>NC_073234.2:40902500-50902500 GCF_029281585.2 Gorilla gorilla gorilla | reverse complement strand
GTCTGCATTAAAAGTTGGCAAAGAGAGGCAGAATCTCCCACCTGTTTAGGCTGGAACTTGGCACTTATTATACCTATGCCATCACACTTAACTGCTTATTTTATTCTACTTACCTGCTCATGGAGATCTGGTATATTAACTCCATGAAGCGACTATTTGCTACTATATTTAGTATAATATTTCCTCATAATCAGCATTTAAAAGATGGCTTTTGGGTCTCTGTAGTAGTATGCAAGATTAAGTAAGTTGAAATCCTGGATAGCTTATAATTTGCATATAGTTCTTAGTTTAAGGGCTTCTTGAACTTTAATCTTAGGAAGAATTTCTTCATATATCAGATTTCATTATATTCCTGAGCATAGTGTTTGGCCAATGAAAGTACACTAATTTCTGTTAACATCCATTTGTTATCTCCTCAATGAAGAATTTGGTTATTATATACAAGAAATTTGCCTTATTAGATATATGTTGTATGCTCCCTGAAGGCAGTGCCAAAGTTACTCTGTTAAGTACTCTGAATGTTTTTTCAATGAATAACATTTGACAGTGTTCTTTACATACAAATCTCCAAAAAATCGTCATACCTATGATCTTTGATTCTACAACTTAGTTTCTTTAGGATATTAACCCAGCCTCTGCAAATTTACTCAGTTGGAAATTAAAATGAATAGTTTTTTTAATGGCATTAATAATATCACTACTTGTCACGTTTGAGTGATACCCTTTCTTTTAAATTTCAGCTTCTCCCGTGGTACAAGTTGATGAGAAGGGTGAGAAAGTGAGACCAAGTCATAAGCGTTGTATTGTAATTCTTAGAGAGATTCCTGAAACAACACCAATAGAGGTAAATTATTAATAATTGTTAACACTAAATGTTCTCTGTTCAAATTAAAAGAGGTTTCTTCTGCCTTTCGTGGCAAAGAAGAAAAATTGGAAGAGGTACACAGGCAAAGCATAAGTCAGTGCCTTCATCAGTTACTGTGAAAAGGTTAAATACTAATTTGTTTCATTAATTCTGAAGTACTAGGATGGTATAGAGAAAGGAAAAGATATAGTTCTATTTTCTTAGAAGGGTAGACAAAGTATTGCAGTGAAACATTCTGAATTTACTAGATTGATTCAATGGCAACTAATATATAAATAGGCTATTTTGGGAACTTGAGAATTCATCTGTAAGAATGAATGAAAAACTAGATTTTGATTAAGGATTAAGGAGGCAGGGCCGGGCGCGGTGGCTCATGCCTGTAATCCCAGCACTTTGGGAGGCTGAGGCAGGCGGATCGTGAGGTCAGGAGATGGAGACCATCCTGGCTAATATGGTGAAACCCCATCTCTACTAAAAATCAAAAAATTAGCCAGGCATGGTGGCGGGCGCCTGTAGTCCCAGCTACTTGAGAGGCTGAGGCTGGAAAGTGGTGTGAACCTGGGAGCTTGCAGTGAGCTGAGATCGAGCCACTGCACTCTAGCCTGGGTTACAGAGCGAGACTCTTTGTCTCAAAAAAAAAAAAAAGGGATTAAGGAGGCAGGACTAACCCTATTGTTCAGCGAAATATTATATAAAGCAAAGTTGCAGTCATAAAGATGGTATGGTACACGTACCGGAATAAAATAATATTTGAATGATACATTATAATCAATTTGACAATTAGATTCTCCCAGTTATTGCTTTGCAATTATTTAAAGCCAAAGGTTTTATTGCCTAAACGTTTTACTGATGAAATAACTGACAGTTAGGATGGTTACGTAGCTTGCTCAAGGATACAAGGGCTCTTAAATGACAGGAGTTTGGGTTTGAACATGATCTCTCTGATTCTAAAGCCCATGTTTCATAATCACTGTGCCACAGAGCTTCATGTTAAGTTGCCATGATAAGGTGATATACTTTAAAGAAGATGAGGATAATTAGTAACTGACATTGTAATTGATTAGCTATTTAGAATAGAGTGTTATTTTGTTCTATTTTTTGAGACAGGGTTTCAGTCTGTCACCCAGGGTGGAGTGCAGTGGCACAGTCACGGCTTACTGTAGCCTTCACGTCATGGGCTCAAGCGATCCTCCCTTCTCAGCCTCCTGAGTAGTTGGGACTACTGGCACATGCCACCATGCCTGGCTAATTTTTGTACTTTTTTGTAGAGATGGAGTTTTGCCATGTTGCCTAGGCTGTTCTCAAGCCTCTGGGCTCAAGCAATCTGTGCACCTTGGCCTCCCAAAGTGCTGGGATTACAGGCGTGAGCCACTGTGCCCCATTTCATTATCATTTTTGCAGTTATTACAATTCATAGTCTGAATACATAAAGAGTTCATACACATGAAAAACAATAAATAAAACAAGGGTACCAAATGTTTTGTTGGGTTTTTGAGGAGTTTTTTGTTTTTTGCTTTTAAAATTTTTTTTCATGTTAAGAAATTTTTCCTCAATCAATGGTTTTCTGAGACAGGTCTTGCCGTGTCACTGAGGGTGTAGTACAGTGGTACGATCATAGTTCATTGCAGCCTCAAACTCCTTGGCTCAAGCAGTCCTCCTACCTCAGCCATCCAAGTAGCTGTGACTACAGGAGCCAGCCACCATGCCCAGCCAATTTTCACTTTTTTTGGTAAAGATGGTGTCTAGCTATGCTGTCCAGGCTCGTCCTGAGCTCAAGCAATTCTCCTACTTCAATCTCCCAAAGTGCTGAGATTACAGAAGTGAGCCACTGAGCTCTCAGGCTGCATTTGACCTTTGCTGTTTCAGTAGATATTTTCTTTCCTTCTGTTACTTCTTAAGGATACTTAATGTTCACTTATTTTTTTTTTTTTAATAAGCTTCTTTCGATCCATTAACAGTTTTACCATTTTGAGTTTTGGTAGTCACCGTTTTTCTGAATCCATATAGCTGTTGGAGTTTCTGTTTACATTTATACTAATTACGGAAAAGAGAAGATATGTTTGCACATTAACTAATGTATGTATTGTAAGCAAAGCAACTGGATTAAATGAGAATGCGTGAAAGTTTGTATTGCCTAGAAAATGTTAATGAAAGATATCACTTGTCCTGTGGGAGGCCAGGCAGGAAAAGGACAGGGGAGATTTCACTAAGCATTTAGCTTGCCACTGGAAGTGAAATACTTATGCTTTGCTGATTGTAAAATAAATCATCCCAAAATCATGTACAAAATACATCTCCTGGCCAAGTGGAGTGGCTCGTGCCTGTAATCTCAGCACTTTGGAGTGCTCAGGCGGAAGGATCGCTTGCATCCGGGAGTTTGAGACCAGACTCAACTATATCTCCTATTAACTCTGTATTTGTTTTGAAACACAGCCCATCCTCAGTAGAAAAATGGGCAAAAGTTAAGTGAAGTGATAGGACCAAAGACATGAAGATAGGCTTAACATTACTAGTAAACAAACCAACAAAAAATGCCAATTATTGATGTATTTTTTAGAGTTAACTAATTTTCTTTTTCTTTTTAGGAAGTGAAAGCTTTGTTCAAAAGTGAAAACTGCCCCAAAGTGATAAGCTGTGAGTTTGCACACAATAGCAACTGGTATATCACTTTCCAGTCAGACACAGATGCACAACAGGTAAGAAGAAAACATTTTTCTGATACAAGTCCATCCTAGTGGCAAAATAAGTAGTGGTATATTTTAATTGAGAAAATGTGTGTTTACACTGATGTTTATCAAGACTAGTGAGTACCTTGGTCACCCTTTTGCTTTTGCTCAATTGGTTTCCTTTTTGATCATCTTCCTAAAGTTTTTCAGTTTTGATTTAGGAAGTTTTCTGTCGATAAGAATATTAACATAACAGTTTTAAAATTAACATAGGGATCGAGAACCATGTACCTAGTGGTATTTTTAGTACATAATAGGTCTGCAATAAACAAAATTCTTGGAATTTTGACTTGATGGTTTTCTTCTTTTTTTTTTTTTGAGACGGAGTCTCACTCTGTCGCCCGGGCTGGAGTGCAGTGGCGCAATCTCGGCTCACTGCAACCTCCACCTCCTGGGTTCAAGTGATTCTCCTGCCTCAGCCTCCCAAGTAGCTGGGATTGTAGTGGCACCCGCCACTACACCCAGCTAATTTTTTGTATTTTTAGTAGAGATGGGGTTTCACCATATTGGCCAGGCCGGTCTCAAACTCCTGACCTCGTGATTCGCCTGCCTCAGCCTCCCGAAGGGCTGGGATTACAGGCATGAGCCACTGCACCCGGTGATGGTTTTATTCTTAATTGTTAACATGTCTTAAAGAGAAATAATCCTTTGACACACAAATATATCTATGATAAGAGTGTTTAAAAATCACTCACGGATTTTTATTTTTTAAAACAATTTATTAGAAAGTTGATCATTTTAAAATTGGTTTCTAGGGATATTTTGGGTCTGTTTTCAATCCTAATGCATTTTGTCTGCAGTAATCCCTGGTGGCTTTTCTACAATAAATATGAACTGTGATTGAGAAGGCGTTACATTTTTACTTTTTCATTCCTTGTCCACCTGCACGGTGGAATCACCTACATAATTTTGTTTTTATAGTTTAATACTAAACTCTCAACGTAATAAAGATAACTTTACTGAAATGTTTGAATGCTAATGAAAGTTTTTTTTGTGCTTTGTTAACAGGCTTTTAAATATTTAAGAGAAGAAGTTAAAACATTTCAGGGCAAGCCAATTATGGTAAGAAATAGAGGGGATCAGTGTGAAACCAGAACAGGTTTTGGTTCTCTGTGTGAGAATTAAAAAAATACAGACAGATAATATTTTATAAAAACCCATAGTGACTTTCAAAAGGTTTCTGGCTTGGTCCAGGCGTGGTGGCTCACACCTGTAATCCCAGCACTTTGGGAGTCCAAGGCAGGTGGGTCGCGTGACGCCAGGAGTTCGAGACCAGCCTTGCCAATATGATGAAACCCTGTCTCTACTAAAAATAGAAAAAATTAGCCGGGTGTTGTGGCACACGCCTGTAATTCCAGCTACTTGAGAGGCTGAGGCAGGAGAACTGCTTTAACCCGGGAGGCGTAGGTTGCAGTGAGCAGAGATTGCACCACTGCACTCCAGCCTGGGCGACAGAGCAAGACCTTGTCTCAAAAACAACAACAACAACAAATTTCTGGCTTGTATTATGTGCTACTTCAGAAAATCCTTTGATAAGCCATAAAAATACTTTGTGTACAGCAATTCTTTACAAAGGGGTAACTTCAAATAGCATGAGGTTTAATTAGATGCTGATTTACAACATATGAGATAATTCCAGATCTCAGAATGAGCAATAGAAATAATTTTTAGTAACAGATGAAAAATATTCACAGTACTTTCAACCTCATCTCAATTAACTGCATCACTACGTACCATCAATACAACCATTTGGAAACCTAGGCATTGTCACTGATGACACATTAGATCACTGTCTTTACATGTCTAATCTGTTCTCAGGTCCTGTGAAAATGCTTTCCAAAAATCTCCCATTGTTTAGGCTTGAACACTTGGAGTAGCCTCTTAACTGCTGTGTTACCAGTTTCCCCCCCCCCTTAACAATCTGTTCTTCACATTGCTACCAGAGCTAGTGTTCTAAACCATAATCCAGTAACATACACTTAGTTTGACTTGATCCTCATTCCCTGTGTGCTATAGTTATTCTTATTTGTAAATGTAATACATTATTCTTACTAATCCCTCTGTGTTGAACTCTGTGTGTCACTTTCTGTTTTAAGCACTTTACGTGTATTGACTCATTTAATCCTTACAAGAACCTAATGAGATAGTGCTTTTGTTTTCTTCAGTTTCCTAGTGAGGATAATAAGACACGAGGGTAACCTACCTAGTTTCACATAACTAGTAAGTGGAAGAACTAGGATAACAGTGACTTACATTTATTAAGAGGTTCTAAGAACTTACCATATTTAAATCTCATAATTGCTGTGAAGTAGGTGGGATTATTAGTTTCCATATTACAGATGAGGCTGTTTTCTAGCTGTCATTCTACTTCCTCTGTCTATGATGTTCTTCTCCCTTTTATCTTTCCCTGCTTTGAGGCTTTTATAAAGATATTCTCCTGAGTCTTCTTAATAGCTTTAAAGTTTTAAAGTATTTCAGAAGTGGGTCTTTGGTATGTCTGGAATTAATTTTATATATAGTATAAGATAGGAATCTAGTTCTATTTTTCCCCATATATGGAAAGACATTTATTTCAACACTTAATTTTTTGTCATTTCTATTCTTCTGCACCTTCTGCAGCTATGAGATTTGTTTCAGATTCTCTGTTTTCTTTGAGTTCTGTTTCTCTGAACCAATATGGCTGTTTTGTTTTGTTTTGTTTTTGAGACTGGGGTTTCTTTCTCTCTGTCACCTAGGCTCGAGTGCAGGGGCATGATCACGGCTCACTGCTGCCTCGACCTCTCAGGCTCAAGTGATCTTCCCACCTCAGCCTCCCAAGTAGCTGGGACCACAGGTGCACACCATCATGCCTGGCTAATTTTTAAATTTTTGGTAGAGTTGGGGTCTATGTTGCCCAGGCTGGTCTCAAACTCTTGAACTCAAACAACCCTTCCATCTCAGCCTCCCAAAGTGCTGAGATTACAGATGTGAGCCACCACACCATGATTGCATTCCTGGATATCACTGTTTAATTTAATTTAATTTTATTGTCTTAATTTATTTATTTTTGAAATGGTGTTTCACTCTTACCACCCAGGCTGGAGTGCAGTGGCACAATCTCAGCTCACTGCAACCTCCACCTCCTGGGTTCAAGCGATTCTCCTGCCTCAGCCTCCGGCGCAGCTGGGATTACAGGTGCCTGACAACCACGCCCAGCTAATTTTTGTATTTTTAGTAGAGACGGGGTTTTGCCATGTTTGCCAAGCTGCTCTCGAACTCCTGACCTCAGGTGATCCACCCACCTCGGCCTCCCAAAGTGCTGGGATTACAGGTGTGAGCCACCTTGCCTGGCCAGATATCACTGTTTTAATTATCATCATTTTACAATATCCTTATTTACTTCTGCTAGTTGTTTGTCCTTGACCTTATTTTTCAGGATTGTGTTGGCTCTTCTTAGATCATTACATTTTCAAACAATTTTAGAACATTTGTCTGGTTCCAACAAAGAGCCAAACAAAATCTATAATGGAATTAATGGAATTCTGTTCAATTTATTGGTTAAATTGGGGACAGCTGGTTGTTTTAGCCTACATTATTCATTATTATGGTAACTATTATGTATTTCATTGTTAATTCATTTTTACTACTTTAAAATCATTTTGGTTGCTTTTTCTTCTTGGTATCTTACTGATTTTTTTTAATGTTTTAATGTCTACAGATAATCACTATTTTGATTATTCCTTATACCTCCCATTTCTTATTTCTGTTGCTTTTGCTGGGGGTCTCAGGTATAGTAGTAAAAACACAAATATTTTATTATAAGTAATGTTTTTCTCTGCCATTTTAGTTTTTCTTTATGCTTCTTTTGATGAGCCATCACATAGCAACATAAGTTGCAAGAAAATTCACATTAACTTTTATACCATTTATTAAAATCGAATGACCTAACACCTGGAAAGACAGGTGCAGAAGCAAGGAATGCTATACTCCAATCCTGGTGGTGCTTTCTGCCACCAGCTGTTGTATCTTGAGTATGTCAGGCCAACCTGTAAGGTTCTGGTTTGTTTCTTTGTAGTGTCCATGCTCTTCATTTCTAAAGTTCTGTGATTTAGAAGTGATTACGTTGGAGGAAAGGGACATTAAGTGGATAATGTTTATCCACTCATTTCCTAATTTATTGATGATTTCATTAAGAGGCAGTGCTTCATTCTGTTTCAATTGTGATTTCTATGCCTGAAAATAACTGGTATCAGTTCCTTTCAGCCTAAGGAACTTCCATTGGTGTTTGTTACAGTACCAACCAGCAACGAATTCTCTTAGTTTTTCCTTAACTAAAAATGTCTGGTATTTCACACTCTTTTTTGAGACAGGGTCTTGCCCTATCACCCAGGCTGGAGTGCAGTGGTACAATCTCAATTCACTGCAGCCTCCTCTCGCCTTGCGCCCACCCCCCGCCACAATTAGCTGCAACTACAGGTGCATGCCACCATGCTCAGCTAATTTTTCTACTTTTTTTGTGGTAGAGACGGAGTTTTGCTTTGTCATCCAGGTTGGTCTCTTAACTCCTGAGGGCAAGCGATCCCCCCACTAAGGCCTCCCAAAGTGTTGGGACTATAGACGTGAGCCACTGCGCCCAGCATTTGTGATGAGTATTTTCCATGGATACAGAATGCAGGGATGACAGCTAAAATTATTTTCCATTCTTTTAAGATACCATTCTGGACTCTTGTTTCTGATGAGATGTTCACCATCATTCACATGGTTCTTCCCCTGTATATGATGTGTCCTTTTTCTTTGCCTGCTGTCAAGATGTTTTATTTTTGGTTTCCAGTAGGTTGGCTATGGTGTGTCTAGTATGCTTTTACTTATTATACTTGGGAAATACTAAACTTCTTGGCTCTGTATGTTGATATTCTTTACTGCATTTGGGGAATTTCCAAATACTTGCCAAAAATTTTTTCTGCCCTGTCTTCTCCTTTCTTTTTTTGGTACTCCAATTTCATATGTTGGACTGATTCATGTCACTGAGATTCTGTTCATTTTTCTTCAACCTATTTTTGTTGTTGTTGTTGTTCTCCAGATTGGATCATTTCTGTGGATTTGGGTTCATCTTCAAGTTCACTGAACTTTTCTTTTGCTGTCCCCAATGTGATAGGACTGTCCAGTGAATATTTTAGATGCTGCATTCTAGAGTTTCCATTTTTCAAAATATTTCTTCTCTCTGCTGTGATTTCCCCTTAATTTCAATGTATTAGAAACATAAATGTTATCCATGAATATATGTACTTGTAAGAGCTGTATTAAAATCTTTGTCTGCAGTCTGACATCTGGGTCATCTTGGAGTCCTTATTTTCCCTCCCTTTTTTTGATTCTTTTTCACCTGCAATTCCATGCCCTGAAATATTTCTTTCATTGCTGTTTTCCTTTTTTCTTTTTCTTTTTTTTTTTTTTTGAGACGGAGTCTGGCTCTGTCGCCCAGGCTGGAGTGCAGTGGCACAAACTCGGCTCACTGCAAGCTCCGCCTGCCGGGTTCACACCATTCTCCTGCCTCAGTCTCCTGAGTAGCTGGGACTACAGGCGCCTGCCATCACGCTTGGCTGATTTATTTTTGTATTTTTTAGTAGAGACGGGGTTTCATCGTGTTAGCCAGGATGGTCTCAATTTCCTGACCTCATGATCTGCCCACCTCAGCCTCCCAAAGTGCTGGGATTACAGGCGTGAGCCACCGCGCCTGACCAATTGCTATTTTCTTGACTAGTGGTCTCTCTCTCTCTCTCTATATATATATTTTTTTTTTTTTTTTTTTTTATAGACGGAGTCTCGCTCTGTTATCCAGGCTGGAGTGCAGTGGCATGATCTTGGCTCACCAAAACCTCTGCCTCCCGGGTTTCAAGCGATTCTCCTGCTTCAGCCTCCCGAGTAGCTGGTACTACAGACGCATGCCACCATGCTTGGCTAATTTTTGTAGTTTTAGTAGAGATGGGGTTTCACTATGTTGGCCAGGCTGGTCTCGAATTCCTGACCTTGTGATCCGCCCGCCTCGGCCCCCCAAAGTACTGGGATTGGAGGCGTGAGCCACCACACCCGGCCTAGTGGACTGTATTTTTAAAATAATGCTGTTTACTTGATTTTAGTTCCTTAGGGGACATTTTAACATTAAAGTGTACTATAATGTATGACATTACTTAGGTAAAAGCAATAGCCATAGTTATTTTTTAGGTCTTGTTAAAATCAGTTTGTCAAGGTTGGCCATAATTGATTTCTTATTGTTTGACTGATTGCAATTTTAGGAGTGGAGGAGGGTTCCTGGCCTATGGCTGTAAGGATCATAAAATGTATCTTTCATACATTCACTGCAGTGGTAATTTTATGCTTTCACATGTGTTATTTCATTTGATATTCCCAGCAACTTGGTGTGCCTTTGGTTTCTAATCTAACCTTCTTATATCTTCATATTATATAGCTTGAGCATCCCAAATCCTAAATTTGAATTGCTCCAAAATCGAAAAGTTTTTGAGTACTAACATGCTGCTCAGTGGAAATGCTCATTAGAGCCTTTTGGATTTTCGGATTTGGGATACTCAACTGGAAAATACAATGCAAATATTCCTAAATACAAAAAAAGCTGGTACCAAGCATTTTGGGTAAGGCATACTCAGCCTGTGGTTTTATTAAAAGGGTCAGCAAACATTTTCTTTAAAGAGCCAAACAGTAAATATTATAGATGTTGATGGCCATGTAATTCCTGTTGCAGCAACTTGCAGGGCAAAAGCAGCCACAAGCAATGCATAAAATGGTCTGCTTTATAAATTTACTAAGTGTTAGAGCATTTTTTTTCCTTTTTAAACTTAATATAGGAATTTGAAGCATATAAATTGATAAAATGGTATAGTTACTGTTTACCCATTATCCAATTTTTTCCCCCAGTTTTATTTATTTTATTTTATTTTTTAAAGAGACAGGGTCTCACTTTGTTGCGCAGGCTGGAGTACAGTGTGCGTGATCATAGCACACTGCCACCTTGAAGTCCTGGGCTCAAGGGATCCTTCTGCCTTCAGAGTAGCTAATTATTTTGTTTGTTTGTTTGTTTTTGTGGAGACAGGGTCTTGCTGTCTTCCCAGGCTGGTCTCAAACTCCTGACTCAAGTGATCTTCCCACGTTGGCCTCCCAACGTGTTGTGATTACAGGTGTCAGGGACTGGGCCCAGCTCCGCACCACTCCCCCCACATCTTTTTTTTTTTTTTGAGACAGAGTCTTGCCGTGTCGCCCAGGCTGGAGTGCAGTGGCGCAATCTCAGCACATGGCAACCTCTGCCTCCCAGGTTCAAGGAGTTCTCTGCCTCAGCCTCCCGAGTAGCTGGGATTACAGGCACCTGCCACCATGCCCGGCTAATTTTTGTATTTTTAGTAGAGATGGGGTTTCACCATCTTGGACAGGTTGGTCTTGAATTCCTGACCTTGTGATCCACCCGCCTCAGCCTTCCAAAGTGCTGGGATTACAGGAGTGAGCCACCAGGCCTGGCCCCAGCCCCCAGTTTTAAAATTTTGGCAAAATGGACATACAATATACCATCTTAATTGTTCTTATTTTTGTTTGTTTTATCTTTTCCCCCCCGTCTTAACTGTTTTTAAGTGTACAGTTTAGTGCTATTAAATACATTCACAATGATTTGCGGCCATCACTGCCATCTATCTCCAGAACTCTTTTTATAAGACTGAAACTCTATAAATGTTACCCAATTTTAACAGTTAGTAGAAAATGGCCATTCTTGTTTCCTCTATATTCCCACTCATTTCTCTCCACAACCCCAGTCATCTTGAAGCAAATTTCAACCTTAATTTCAGATTTCATCCATAAATAAATTAGGATTTGTATCTCTAACAAGAGGGATTCTTTCCCTTTTTTTGAGACTGCATCTTGCTCTTATGCCCAGGCTGGAGTGAAGTGGTGTGGTCTCGGCTCACTGCAACCTCTGCCCCACTGGGTTCAAGCAATTTTCCTGCTTCAGCCTCCTGAGTAGCTGGGATTACAGGCACCCACCACCACGCCTGGCTAATTTTTGTATTTTTAGTAGAGACAGGGTTTCACCATGTTGGCCAGGCTGGTCTCAAACTCCTGACCTCAGTTGATCTGCCTGCCTTGGCCTCACAAAGTTCTGGGATTGCAGGCGTGAGCCACTGCACCCAGCCGGGATTCTTTCTTAATACATGACGACAATACCATCATTAGACTTTTAAAAATGAACAATGTCTTGAACATTATCAAGTACCTAGTCACTTTTCATATTTTCCTGATTCCCCTTCTTTCTTGTTTTTCCTCTTTAAAAATCTGGTCTGGACACTGTGGCTCATTCCTATAATTCCAGCACTTTGGCAGGCAGATCACATGAGGCCAGGAGTTCCAGACCAGCATGGCCAACATGGTGAAACCCTGTCTCTACTAAAAATACAAAAATATTTAGCCAGGCTTTGTGGCTTATGCCTGTAGTCCCAGCTACTCGGGAGGCTGAGGCCCGAGAATCATTTGATCCTTGGAGGAGGAGGTTGCAGTGAGCCAAGATCACACCACTGCACCCCCAACATTGGCGGCAGAGCAAGACTGTGTCCAAAAAGAAAGTAAAATAAAAAATAAAAATCTGTAGTTTTTTCCTATAACTTTGTATTTTTTTCTTTTGGAAGTTTATGGGTAAGATAATCGTTATGTCTTGCAGCGTTTCTTGGAATATAGATTTTGCTACCTTTATTCTTGAGTGCAGTTTAACATGATTCTCTGTCCCTTCTCTCCTGTTTTTCATGCAAATTGGTAGCTAGATCTTTTTTTCTTTTTCTGTTTTTTAAAGACATGGCTATCATGGAAAGTAGCTAGATACTGATCTGTCTCCCATATTTCATGCATTTTGGTAGCAAGAGGCATGATGCCTTGCTACCTTGGTAGCAAGGGTTTGATTTTTGGGGCAATAGGGAGGATACAAAAGCTAGCTGCTATGCTCATTGGTCTGTTAATTCATTAGAGATTGCTAAAATTGTGGTATTTCTCTCTCTATTTTTCATTTATTAGAAACTCTTACTCATCTTCATTACCCTGAGTTACAGGTTCTATGTGAAATCCATGTTACATGCTTGACTCTGGCTTTTATTACCAGTTTTTAAAAGTGTTGATTTTTTAGCCAATTTTTATCTGTTTTTGGTTTTGAATATTTAAACATATTTGGAGTATTTACTGTTCGTGTTGATTTTGGCCTCTTTGAATTGACTCCTGAGACCTTTTGTTATACAGCCATAGCAATTTTTTTTTTTTTTTTTTTGAGATGGAGTTTTGCTCTGTTGCCAGACTGGAGTGCAGTGGCATGATCTCAGCTCACTGCAACTTCCGCCTCCTGGGTTCAAGCGATTCCGCTGCCTCAGCCTCCCAAGTAGCTGGGACTACAGGTGTGCACCACCACGCCCAGCTAATTTTTTGTGTTTTTAGTAGAGACATGGTTTCACCATGTTGGCCAGGATGGTCTTGATCTGACCTCGTGATCTGCCCGCCTCAGCCTCCCAAAGTGCTGGGATTACAGGCGTGAGCCACCCCGCCTGGCCAGCCGTAGCAATCTTTACTGGTTACCTTGCTGTGCAGTTTGTCAAGATGTTCCAGGCTCTTACACATTTCATGCCAAAGGACTGGAGTCAACCAGTTCTTTTAAATCCTTAGGCTACTTTATGGGGAAATGGTATTTTGTGGACCACTGCCTAGACACAAGTAGTATTTGTGTCTACTGGTTTTGTCATTGTTTCTAAGCTTTTTTAGACAGAGCTGTTTAGTTTTTATGTTTTAAGACAAAAATATAGGTTTGTACTGATGCTTACAATTTAAATTTAGGCTGTATGGTTTTCCTTTCTTCTGCCTCATGTCTGTTTCTCCTTTTTCCCATATGAAAATCTCGGAAAAAAATCCGCCTCCTGGGTTCAAGCAATTCTCCTGCTTCAACCTCCCGAGTAGCTGGGATTACAGGTGTGCACCACCATGCCTGGCTAATTTTTTGTATTTTTTTAGTAGAGATGGGATTTCACTGTGTTGGCCAGGTTGGTCTTGACTCCTGACCTCAGGTGATCCACCCATCTTGGCCTCCCAAAGTGCTAGGATTACAGGCGTGAGCCATTGTGCCTGGCTGCCTTGTCTCCTGTTAATTTTTTTTTTTTTTTTGACTTAATAGTGTATTCTGGAAGTCACTTCATAATGGTGTTTAGAGCATTTTTTCATTTCTTTTTTACGTTTATGATACTCAGTTGTTTGGATGTACACGTTGTATTCAACTGGTGATGGACTGTTGGGTTGCTTCTGGGGCCCATAGGTTTCCTCACCTTTTACAATTAGTATTAGTGAATAGTCACGTGGGTATATTTTTTTCCCACAGCTTTATTAAGTTATTCCATAATTGGCAAATAAAATTGTATACATGCTTTTTTGGTATTGCAAACATTTAAAGTCAGCAATTTTGAATTACATAATACATTATTATTAACTATCATCACCCTGCTCTTCAGAACTTATTTCTTCTAACACAAACTTTATACCCTATGAAACATTTCCCCAGTCCCTGCGTCCTCCTATCCCTAGCTTATGGTAACCACCATTATACTGTCTCTATGAGTTCCACCTTGTTAGATTTCAAATACAAGTGAGATCATGCAGTGTTTGTCTTTATGTGCCTGCCCTATTTCACTTAGCATAATGTCTTCCAGGTTCATTCAGGTTGTCACAAATGACAGGATTTCCTTCTTTAAGACTGAATGGGTCTGGGCATGGTGGCTCATGCCTGTAATCTCAGCACTTTGGGAGGCCAAGGGAGGCCAAGGCAGGCGGATCACCTGAGGTCAGGAGTTCAAGACCAGCCTGGCCAACATGGTGAAACCCCATCTCTAGTAAAAATACGAAAATCAAGGCCAGGCGCGGTGGCTCACGCCTGTAATCCTAGCACTTTGGGAGGCCTAGGCGGGTGGATTGCCTGAGCTCAGGAGTTCCAGACCAGCCTGGGCAACAGGGTGAAACCCCGTCTCTACTAACAATACAAAAAAATTTGCTGAGTATGGCTGTATGCACCTGTAATCCCAGCTACTCTGGAGGCTGAGGCAGGATAATTGCTAGAACCTAGGAGGTGGAGGTTGTAGTGAGCCGAGATCGTGTCATTGCACTTCAGTCTGGGCCACAGAGTGAGACTCTGTCTCTTAAAAAAAATACAAAAATCAGCCGGGTGTGGTGGTGGGTGCCTGTAATCCCAGCTACTCAGGAGGCTGAGGCAGGAAAATCATTTGAACTAGGTGGCGGAGGTTGCAGTGAGCCAAGATTGCACCACTGCACTCCAGCCTGGGCGACAGAGCAAAACTCTGTCTCAAAAAAAATAAATAAATAAATAACTGAATGGTATTCCAGTGTGTGTGTACACCACGTTTTCTCCATCGATTCATTTGCTGTGGACACTGGGTTGTTTCCATATGTTAGCCACTATAAGTAATGCTGCAACACAGACAGTAGTGCAGATACCCTTCAGCATACTAATTTCATTTCCTTTGGATATACATAGGGTTGTTGGATCATACGGTACTTCTATTTTTAACTTTTTTTTGACCCAGAGTCTTGCTCTTGCCCAGGCTGGAGTGCAGTGGCACAATTTCAGCTCACTGCAATCTCAGCCTTCCAAGTAGCTGGGATTACAGGTGTGTGCCACCATGCCCAGCTGATTTTTGTGTTTTTGGTAGAGACGGGGTTTCACCATTTTGGCCAGGCTGGTCTGGAATTCACGACCTCAAGTGCTTTGCCCGCCTCGACCTCTCAAAGTGCTGGGATTACAGGCATGAGCCACTGAGCCTGGCCTATTTTTAACTTTTTGAGGAATCTCCATACTAGTTTCCGTAATGGCTATACTAATTTACCTTCCCAGCAACAGTGTACAAAAGTTCCCTTTTCTCCATATCTTCTCTAACACTTCCTGTTGTTTTTTTTTTGTTACACCCATTTTAATAGATGTGAGATGCTATCTTGTGATTTCAACTTACATTTCTTTGATGATTAGTGATTTTGAGCATTTTTACATATGCCTGCATTTCTTTTATGAGTGGGTTTAGCATCTGTTTCATATGTTTAAGAGACGTTTGCCTTTTTTTGTTCTGTGAACGCTGTTCATAGCATTGTTGGGCCTTTTCATGTCTGTTTTTACAATTCGTGTGTTAGAGATACTAGTACCCTTGCCTGTGATGAGCTACAATTTACTATTTTGACCTAGTTTTTTGGGAGGTTTTTACTCTGCTTGTTGTTGTTTAGAGACAGGGTCTCGCTCTGTTGCCCAGGCTGGAGTGTGGTGGTGCGATCATAGCTCATAGCAGCCTCCAGCTCCTTGGCTCAAGCAGTCCTCCCCACTCTGCCTCCCAAGCAGCTAGGACTACAGGTTGCACGCCACCATGCCCAGCTTTTTTTTTTTTTTTTTTTTTTTTTCCTTGTAAGGGATGGGTCTCACTGTGGTACCCAGGGTGGCCTCGAACTCCTGGGCTCATGCGGTCCTACCCCCTTGACCTCTGAAAGTGCTCAGGTTACAGGTGTGAGCCAGCACACCTGGTTATTTGGACGTGTGTTTGTGTGTGGCGGGGTGGGTTTTACCTTGTTTACTATGGTTTTTATACCATGAAAACGTTTTTATTATTAATTAATTAAAGCTGTCATTTTCTTTTCTTTTGCTCTGCTGATTCTACTGTAGGCAGAAATAGTATAGTCATGTAAAATATATGTTAAAATGTAAATTAAATGTATTTTTAAAAATATACACTTAATTCTTTGTTGCTATAATGTGTTCCTCTTCTAGGCAAGGATAAAAGCCATCAATACATTTTTTGCTAAGAATGGTTATCGATTAATGGATTCTAGTATCTATAGTCACCCCATTCAAACTCAAGCACAGTATGCCTCCCCAGTCTTTATGCAGCCTGTATATAATCCTCACCAACAGTACTCGGTCTATAGTATTGTGCCTCAGTCTTGGTCTCCAAATCCTACACCTTACTTTGAAACACCACTGGTAAGTGAGATCCTTACAATAAAATATAATAATATTTTTAATTTGAGCTGAAATTTGAAGAAATCAGTTGGAGTGGGAGCTCATTTATGTTGACATTGATGACTTTTTGGCTTTTATTTTATTTTATTGTATTTTTTGTAGAGATGGAATTTTGCCATGTTGCCCAGGCTGGTCTCGAACTCCTGTGCTCAGGCAGTCCACCCGCCTCAGCCTCCCAAAATGCTAGGATTACAAGCCACTATGCCCGGCCACTTTTTGGCTTTTAAACAGTGATGTGGATATCTAATTCTCCATACCAAATAAATGCATATGACTAAGAGGTGAGCTATTAGAGCGCATAATTTTATTCCATAAAATTTGCTGAGTGAATTGAAAGAAGAGACTGGATAAGTTTTGCGTGATTTTAAATGCATTTTAGTGTTGCGAAATGTCAGACCAGACATTCTTTACTAAGTTATGAATTATTGTTCATAAATCCAGTGGTACTTGAAGTGAATATTGCAGAAATGAATCAGTAAAATATTTTAAGATATTTTTGGCTTGTAAAAGATAAATTCATAAGCTCATTAAGGTTCTTGTGACCCTCACACCAGATTTTACCTTTGCCATTAATATTGTTTAAACATACATTTTTTTCTAGGCTCCCTTTCCCAATGGTAGTTTTGTGAATGGCTTTAATTCGCCAGGATCTTATAAAACAAATGCTGCTGCTATGAATATGGGTCGACCATTCCAAAAAAATCGGTAAGATAAAAACCATAGCTGTAATGTATTTTAAACAATTCCTAATGGATCTTAAGGCATTAATAGCAATGTTTGTTGTCAGGCTCAGTAATAAGGTTTGGTGGATTTTTTGTTTGTTTTGTTTTTACCAAATGTGTATGAACAGTTTAATCTAGAATTCGTAAAAACACTTTGACCTTTGAGTTGGTAATGCATGTAACAGACTTGGGATTCAGATTTTTTTAAATAATAAAAGAGAATAGAAAAAATATTTCATGACAGCAGTCTCTGACAAATCTGGTGACTAATTTCCATTTAGTATGTTAAATGGGTAGCATTTTAGAGAATGAATTCTTTGAAGATATAAATGTCGTTAACTGAATTGTGTAATAAATGTTGGGATGTATGTTATTTAGGTTTTTAAAGGATTTTTGAAATGACACCCAAGAACTACAGTGCACAACAGACAGTAGCTAACATTTATTGCACATTTAATATCACAAACTCTGTTCCTAAGGGCTTTACATATTTTATCAGTTACTTTTTTCAGAACCCTTTATAGGTGCACTTATGTCTACTTTACAGATAAGGAAATTGAGATATAAAATATCATGTCTGAGAACACACAGCTAGTAATTGGTAGAGCTAAGATTTGAACCTAGGCAGTTCAACTCCAAAGCCCGCACTTAAAGCACTATGTTCAGGATAAATTATTAAGAATCACAGAAACTATATGCTATCATAACAAAGATTGAGATGTATGTCTGAGGTATTTTTCTTTATGTAGACATCAACAGATAATCTCAATATTTGGTGTATGTTATGGCTTGTTGTTGTTGTTGTTGTGGGGGTAGAGACGGGGTCTGCTTATGTTGCCTGGGACTGGTCTTGAACTCCTGGGCTCAAAGCAGTCCTCCCACCTTGGCCTCCCAAATTGCTAGGATTACAGGCGTGATACTATGGCTTTTAACACAGTATGAGTAACCAAAGAATAAAGGACTGACATATAGTCATTTCGATTTATTTAATAGTTTCACATTTATTATTTCTCGTTTGCTGTTTTGTGAGACTCTTGGTTTTTGAGGGTTTTTCCTAATGGTTTATTTTCAGTGACAGTCTTTTGCCAGATTCGATTCTTCTAATTATTTCTTTTGGAAAGGAGACCATCTGGAGTATGTTTTTCCAAGATGACTTCTAGGAACTTAGTCCTTTTTTGATGGGTTTTTCTGAAACTTGTTTTACTGGAGAAATGAGCCCCAACAGAATGAAAAAATATTCTTCTCACTGGAAACATTGTGTACTACTCTTTAATAGTCAGAGTTTTTGGACTATTCTTGACAGACACAATTGGTTAAAGCAATTGAAGATCATTTTCAAGTGTTAGAAAAATTTTACTACTAAGCATAAACACAGGCCGAGGTGGGTGGATCATCTGAGCTCAGGAGTTCAAGAGCAGCCTGGGCAATATGACGAAACACCATCTCTACCAAAAATACAAAAATTAGCTGGGCGTGGTGGTGTAGTGCATGCCTGAAGTCCCAACTACTCAGGAGGCTGAGGAACGAGAATTGCTTGAGCCTGAGAAGCACAGGTTGCAGTGAGCCGGGATCATACCACTGCACTCCAGCCTGGGTGACGGTGAGACTCTGTTATCCCGTGCAGCCACGCCCTCTCACCCCTCCCCGCTCCCCCCTCCAAAAAATAAAGGTACTGATATTTGCAGTTGCTTGACTCTGAAATACTTTACTTGGCTCCATGGTTATTTCTTTATTGTTACCTTTTATCTGTTGCATCTTTTTGGTGACAGCCAGGAATGACAGTCAAGTTATCTTTACTTATAAGGAAGTATACCTGTGGTTTTGAAAATACATGGTGTGTTTAGTACATTTTTGCGTGTTACTTAAAACCACTTGTGTACAGTTCTTTTCCATATATTTGACCAATACAGGTTGGTAATTTTTAATTACAGAAATAATAAGTGAATACTTTTTCTAAAAATGCAAATAAAGACCTTCTGGACCAGCAACCCAAATCCTTGTTTCCTTCTTGCTTCTAGAAAGTGACTACTGCCAGGCATTTATTATTATTATTAATGTTAACAGCTAAGGACAAAGTCTTTTTTAGAGAGCCTTTTGCAATTTTTATATTAACCTGTGACAGCCCAGTGATGATCACTATTCCTACTTAGAGAGAATAGGACTAACTTTCAGAAATCCAGGCATTTTTCTACCCTTCATACTATCTTTCTTTCACTTTACTTCTCTTTTCTTTTATCACTTCTTTCTTTCTTCATTCTTTCTCTCTTCATTCTTTCTCTCTTTTGCCTGGATCGAGATTGTTAAGTCCCTCTCAGTGAAGGGTAAGATTATGAGATCTGAGGGCTGTATAAATGTAGTAAGTTGTCCCTTAAGCATATTGAAATGTAGTGTGAAAGTTGGATGAAGGACATTTTCTAAACATATGCAAATACCGTATCTATCATATCAGTTCATTTTCAAGATGTAACAGGTAATATAAATTTTTTTTTTTTGAGACGGAGTCTCGCTCTGTCACCGGGCTGTAGTGTAGTGGTGCAGTCTCTGCTTACTGCAACCTCTGCTTCCCGAGTTCAAGCAATTCTCTGGCCTCAGCCTTCTGAGTAGCTGGGACTACAGGCATGTGCTAGCTAATTGTTGTATTTTTAGTAGAGACGGGGTTTCATCATGTTGGCCAGGATGGTCTCAATCTCTTGACCTCGTGGTCCACCCAGCTTGGCCTCCCAAAGTCCTGGGATTACAGGCATGAGCCACCATACCCGGCCTTTTTTTTTTTTTTTTTTTTTTTTTTAAGACGGAGTTTTGCTCTTGTCCAGGCTGGAGTGCAATGGCGGGATCTCGGCTCACTGCAACCTCCGTCTCCCGGGTTCAAGCGATACTCCTGCCTTAGCCTTCCAATTAGCTGAGATTACAGACGCATGCCACCACGCCCAGCTAATTTTTTGTATTTTAGTAGAAACTGGGTTTCACCATGTTGGCCAGGCTGGTCTCGAACTCCTGACCTCAGGTGATCTACCCTCCTTGGCCTCCCAGAGTGCTGGCATTATAGGTGTGAGCCACCGCATCTGGCCTAAGTATTTTTAAAATTACTTTTTATAGCCAGTGGGGTGGCTCATGCCTATATTCCCCACACATTGAGAAGCCAAGGCAGGCAGATCACTTGATCTCATGAGTTGGAGACCAACCTAGGCAACAGAGTGAAACCCCATCTCTACTGACAATATAAAAATTAGCCAGGCATACTGGTGTGCACCTGTAGTCCCTGCTACTTGGGAGACTGAGGTAGGAGGATAGCTTGAGCCCAGGAGGCAGAGGTTGTAATGAGCTGAGATCGCACCACCTCGCTCCAGCCTGGATGACACAGCCAGACCTTTCTCAAAAAAAAAAAAAAAAATTACGTTTTGTTAAGTGACATACTATTTTCATTGCTATTTAAGAAATCTAGTTTGTAATATAAAGTAATTCTATGGCAAAGTGTCACTTTATGTGAAACTCGACCCAACTTTTTTTTTTTTTTTAAGACAGTGTTTTGCCCTGTCACCCAGGCTGTAGTGCAGTAACATGATCATGGCTCACTGTAGTTTTGACCTCCCAGGCCCAATCAATTCTCCACCTCAGCCTTCCTAGTAGCTGGGACTACAGGCGCATACCACCATGCCTAGCTAAGTTTTTGTATTTTTTTTTTGTAGAGACAGGGTTTTGCCATGTTGTGCGGGCTGGTCTCAAACTCCTGGGCTCCAATGATCCTCCCACCTCAGCCTCTTAAAGTGCCGGGGTTACAGATACGAGCCACTGAGCCCACTGCGCCCAGCCTGATAATTTTATCTTTGTTTTTGTTTGTTTGTTTTTGTTTTTTGTTTGTTTTTGTATTTTTAGTTAAGAGACAGAGGGTTTCACCACGTTGGCCAGGGTGGTCTCGATCTCTTGACCTCGTGATCCACCCGCCTTGGCCTCCCAAAGTGCTGGGATTACAGGTGTGAGCCACCACACCCAGCTACTTTAAGTTTTAATAATGGTAATTTTTTATGGTCCGCAAAGAATAAAACAGGACAACTAGAGATGCTGTGGGAATTTACGTTTAATTGGTGGGGTTATAATTATTCAAGAGGTTTTAAATCCCTATTCCTAGAGTCAGGAATTGGCAACATGTGATTTATATTGTTGGTTTATAACTATGAAAATAGATTACAAGAACTGAGATATATAAACTGCAAATAATGGGCCAAACATAAATCTCACTCTTCTTAATCTGTAGATCCAAGATCCTCAGTTGCTTGAGATTTTAGGTGTTTTTGCTACTGATTAAACTACATTCTTTTTATATTAGTCGACCTTAGCTTCATCTGTTGTAAGCTTTTAGGAAGTTGGGTGCTTATACCCATCATCCAAGATAAAAACTCCCTTTGTTAAAAGCAGATTGGTTGGTTTAACCACATTGCATACCTTAATTCATACAGTCATGCCGTGCTATTGGGTGCATTGGTATTTTCCTAGTTTGCTGTCCTACATATGGATCTTTTAATAAATCTCATTTGGTGATGGATGTTTAGTAAGATGCTAGGTTTTGTTTGTTTGTTTTGTTTTTTGAGACGGAGTTTTGCTTTTGTTGCCCAGGCTGGAGTGCAATGGTGTGATCTTGGCTCCCTGCAAACTCCACCTCCTGGGTTCAAGAGATTCTCCTGCCTCAGCCTCCTGAATAGCTGGGATTACAGGTGTGTGCCACCATGCCAGGCTAATTTTTGTATTTTTAGTAGAGATGGGGATTCACCATGTTAGCCAGGCTGGTCTAGAACTCCTGACCTCAGGGATCTGCCCGTCTCCACTTCCCAAAGTTCTGGGATTACAGGTGTGAGCCACCATGCCCGGCTGAGGCTAGGATTTTAATTATATTCCAGTATTTCTTACTCTCTTCATTATTACTCCCCTAAACAGCCTTTTTAGGCATTTTCCTCCTAGTTTCCGCCTGCGAAAATTTAATACTACAGATTATTGTATGTCTGTATGTATGTAATGTATGTATCTGTGCTTTATACATAAAATGATTACTTTTTGCCCTTCCTTCGCCCCCATTTTTACTCCCATTAGCGTGGTTTTGCTTCCATTAAGAATGCATAGCTGGGCCTGGTGGCTCACACCTGTAATCCCAGCACTCTTGGAGGCCGAGGTGAGCAGATCACCAGGTCAGGAGATCGAGACCATTGTGGCCAACATGGGGAAACCCCATCTCTACTAAAAATTCAAAAATTATCTAGGTGTGGTGGCACGTGCCTATAGTCCCAGCTACTTGGGAGGCTGAGGCAGGAGAATCTCTTGAATCCGGGAGGCGGAGGTTGCAGTGACCTGAGATCGCGCCATTGCACTCCAGCCTGGCGACAGAGCAAGACTCCGTCTCGAAAAAAAAAAAAAAAAAGGGTGTTATAGGCCGGGTGTGATGGCTCATGCCTGTAATCCCGACACTTTGGGAGGCCAAGGTGGGCGGTTCACGAGGTCAAGAGTTCAAGACCAGCCTGGCCAACATGGCAAAACCCTGTCTCTACTGAAAATACAAAATTAGCCGGGTGTGGTGGCATATGCCTGTAGTCTTAGAGATAGGGTTTTCTCTGATGCCTGTGCATGAATTCAGTTGTGCAATCATAGCTCGTTGCAGCCTCAAACTCCTGGGCCCAAGCAGTCTTCTGCCTCAGCCTTCCAAGTAGTTGGGCATATTATAGGTGCATACCACTGCACATTTTAATTTTTTTTGCAGTGATGGGGTCTTGCTGTGTTGCCCCAACTGGTGTCGAACCCCAGATCTCAAACAGTCCTCCTGCCTCAGCCTCCCAAAGTGCTGAGATTACAGGCGTGAGCCACTGTGTCCAGCCCACAACATTTTTTAATGTAAAATTTACTTCACTTTGGCCTGGCACGGTGGCTCACACCTGTAATCCCAGCACTTTGGGAGGCCGAGGCAGGCATATCACAAGGTCAGGAGATCGAGACCATCCCGGCTAACACGGTGAAACCCCGTCTCTACTAAACAAAATACAAAAAATTATCTGGACGTGGTGGCTGGCGCCTGTAGTCCCAGCTACTTGGGAGGCTGAGGCAGGAGAATGGCGTGAACCCGGAAGGCAGAGCTTGCAGTGAGCCGAGATGTGCCACTGCGCTCCAGCCTGGGCAACAGAGCAAGACTCCATCTCAAAAAAAAAAAAAAAAAAGTTTACGTCACTTTTTAAAATAACGTCTGGAATGTAAAAGGGGCAACATGTTTACAACATTATTCTTTTGTGTTTAAGTTAATTTTTTGAAAACCACAGTACAACAGGAGCCAATTTTTTACCTAAGGAAAGATGTTTTTCTGTCTCGATTTACTGCTTTGTGTATATCGTTTTGTATTTCCTATAGTGTGAAGCCTCAGTTTAGGTCATCTGGTGGTTCAGAACACTCAACAGAGGGCTCTGCATCCTTGGGGGATGGACAGTTGAACAGATCTAGTTCAAGAAACTTTCCAACTGAACGGCATAACCCCACAGTAACTGGGCATCAGGAGCAAACTTACCTTCAAAAGGAGACTTCCACTTTGCAGATGGAACAGAATGGGGACTATGGTAGGGGCAGGTAAGAAAATAAAGTACCTGAAAACCTTTGATAATAATGTGATCATCCTGAATAATTGAAGAACGTGATCTTCATAATAATTAAATGAGCATTTAATTATTGGTATATGGTTATATTAAATAAATACGTTATTTTCAGAACATGAGTTGGTTGCTTTTTATAATTATTAAGAAATAGAGTGCCCATACAGAATATAGCTCTGAATCAGAGGTTTATAAAGTTATTCTGAAGTTCCTTATAGCTCATATAAGAAAGAATAGCTTAGAAAACTAACATATCCATTTGCCTTATGGTTTTAATTTCTTCCAGCTTTTAAACTATAGAAGTGGCTGGGTGCGGTGGCTCACACCTGTAATCCCAACACTTTGGGAGGCCGTGGTGGGAGGATCATCTCAGGTCAGGAGTTCAAGACCAGCCTGGCCAACATGGTGAAACCCTGTCTCTATGAAAAAATACAAAAATTAGCTGGGCATGGTGGCAGGCGCCCGTAATCCCAGCTACTTGGGAGCCTGAGGTAGGAGAATCACTTGAACCCAGGAGGCAGAGGTTGCAGTGAGCCAAGGTTGCACCACTGCATTCCAGCCTGGGTGACAGAGCGCGACTCTGTCTCAAAATATAAATAAACTATAGGGATGAGGTTATATATTGCCAACTTGCCTAATTAAACAATAGTATGGTTCTGGTTTGAAGGGATGGCTACTAACAAATGGGCTCATCTTACTTTATAGTGTGGTAGTAGGTAAAGTTTTTAGTAAATTGGCTCAAGATCCCTCAGAATAATATATTATCTTTTAGTAATAGAGAAAACTAGCCCCAAATGTAGAAAGATGTTTAAATTGAAATGTATACAGCTGGCCGGGCATGGTGGCTCAAGCCTGTAATCCCAGCACTTTGGGAGGTGGGGCAGGCAGATCATGAGGTCAGGAGATCGAGACCATCCTGGCCAACATGGTGAAACCCTGTCTGTACTACAAATAACCAAAATTAGCTGGGTGTGGCAACACGCGCCTGTAATTCCAGCTACTCAGCAGGCTGAGGCAGGAGAATTGCTTGAACCCGGGAGGCAGTTCGTAGTGAGCCGAGATCGCGCCACTGCACTCCAGCCTGGCGACAGAGCGAGACTCCATCTCAAAAAAAAAAAAAATGTGTACGGCTTTGATAGAATGTATATATCTGAAGAAACTTATGACTTGTCCCTCCACCCCCCCCCACCCCCATCTTTTTCTTATTAAAAGGAGAACTCTCTTCAGAGGTCGAAGACGACGAGAAGATGACAGGATCTCAGTAAGTTTTTTAAAACTTTTATTCAGACTTTTTTCTCTTCTGTGATTTACTATGGCATTGACTTTTGGTCTTTCCTTTCTGAGTTTTTGTTTTATTGATTGTAGTCTTCAGCAAAGGTAAATAGAGCCTAAATTTAACCCTGAAATTGTTACCACCACCACCCATATACCCACCCTCTAGCACACATGTAGTAAGGAGCTTCACTTGTGTTGCTTGCTTAAAAAAACTATTTGAAGATCTAATGTATTCACATGGTTTCTAAATAAAAACACGAAGTCTTTCTAACTTTCCTTACCTTTTCTTTCTTCTTTCTTTTCCAAGACACGGGATATTACTGTTTCCCAGGGCACTGGAATTACAGGCCTGAGCCACTGTGCTTGGAACAAGATTAAGGACTTCTAGGGAGAGGCAGAGGAGGAACGGGTCTTGCTATGTCACCCAGGCTGAAGTGCAGTGGTACAATCATGGCTCATTGCAGCCTTGACATCCCAGACTTAAGTGATCCTCCTCTCGAGTCGGGGTCTTGCGGGCCAGGCACTGTGGCTCGTGCCTGTCATCTCAGCTCTTTGGGAGGCTTAGTCAGTGGATAACTTGAGGCTACAGGCGCCGTGCAAGTGCAAAACCAAGCAGAACGGTCAGGACATCTTCAAAGCTCCAAAATACTCACCTTTGGCCAGGCATGGCGACTCAAGTCTGTAATGTCAGCTCTTTGTGAGGCTGAGATGTACGGATCACTTGAGCTCAGGAGTTGGATACCAGCCCGGGCAACGTGATGAAACCCCATCTCTACAAAAAAAAAAAAAAAAAAAAAAATTAGCCAGGCACCATGGTGCACGCCTGTTGTCCCAGCTACTTGGGAGGCTGAGGCAGGCTGATCCCTTGAACCCAGAAGGTGGAGTGCAGATTGTGCCACTGCACTCCAGCCTGAGCAACAGAGTGAGACTCTGTCTCAAAAATAATAAACAAAATAATCTCCTTTGACTCCATGTCCCACACCTAGGGTACACTGATACAAGGGTTGGGCTCCCAAGGCCTTAGGCAGCTCCACCCCTTTGGCTTTGCAGGGATCAACGCTGGAGGCTGCTCTCATGGGCCCATGTTGAATGCCTGTGGCTTTTCTATGCCTGTTCTGGAGTCTGGAGGACAGTGGCCCTCTTGTGCCACTATGCAGTGCCCTAGTGGAGGCTTGATGTGAGGGCTCCAGCCCCGTATTTCCCCTCTGCACTGCCCTAGTAGAAGTTTTCCATGAGATCTGCGCCCCTGGAGCAGGTTTCTGTCTGGACTTATACCAGGCTGGTATAAGTTTCTTCCAGAGGATGCCATACATCCTCTGAAATTGAGTCAGAGGCTCCAAAGCCAGTCTAGGAAGTTCGTCATCTCTATCTTCTTTTGAGCCTTCCAGACTCTTCACCCTCAACCTGTTACCCAGTTCCAGTGTTGCTTCCACATTTTCAGTTATCTTTATAGCAGTGCTCCACTCCTCAGTACCAATTTTCGTTAAGCCGTTCTCACATTGCTGTAAAGAAATACTTGAGACTGGATAATTCATAAAGAAAAGAGGTTTAATTCGCTAACAGTTCTGCAGGCTGTACAGGAAGCATGATGCAGGCATCTGCCCAGCTTCTGGGGAGGCCTTGGGAAACTTACAATCATGGCTGAAGGCAAATGGGGACCACACAGTTTATACATGGCAGAAGTAGGAGAGAAGAAACCCATTTTCAAAGAAGAAAATGTGTTCCATTATAACTTAGAATTGTTTTTAGGGTATACTAAACCTTTTAAATCAGTGTTGTAACTTTATTATACACAACCATGAAACTTCAGGCACCTTTTTTTTTTTTTTTTTTTGGGAGACAAAGTTTCGCTTTTGTTACCCAGGCTGGAATGCAAATGGCACAATCTCAGCTCGCTGCAACCTCTGACTCCCGGGTTCAAGCAGTTCTCCTGCCTCAGCCTCCCGAGTAGCTGGGTCTACAGTCACCTGCCACCACGTCTGGCTAATTTTTTGTATTTTTAGTAGAGACAGAGTTTCACCATGTTGGCCAGGCTGGTCTCGAACTCCTGACCTCAGGTGAGCCACCTGCCTTGGCCTCCCAAAGTGCTGGGATTACAGGCGTGAGCCATAGTGCCTGACCCAACAATTCTTTTTTTGAGACAGAGTTTCGCTCTTGTTGTCCACGTTGGAGTGCAGTGGCGTGATCTCGGCTCACTGCAACCTCTGCCTCCTGGGTTCAAGTGATTCTCCTGCCTCAGTCTCCCAAGTAGCTGGAATTACAGGCGCTCGCCACCATGCCTGGCTAATTTTTGTATTATAGTAGAGACAGGGTTTCATCATGTTGGCCAGGCTGGTCTTGAACTCTTGACCTTAGGTGATCCACCTGCCTCGGCCTCCCAAAGTGCTGGGATTATAGGCATGAGCCACTGCACTCAGCCCAACAATTCTTTCTTAGCATTCCATTGTAGCAGTCCACATGACTTCTCAAGTGGCCCTCAACAATTTGGAATAAGAGATTAGGCCCTGCATGGTGGCTCAGGCCAGGCGTGGTGTCTCACGCCTGTAATCCCAGCACTTTGGGAGGCCCTGGTGGGTGCATTGCCTGAGGGTAGGATTTCAAGACCATCCTGGCCAACATGGTGAAACCCCATCTCTACTAAATATACAAAAATTAGCCGGGTATGGTGGTGGGTGCCTGTAGTCCCAGCTACTCAGGAGGCTGAGGCAGGAGAATCACTTGAACCCAGGAGGCAGAGGTTGCAATGAGCTGAGATCATGCCACTGCACTCCAGCCTGGGCAACAGAGCCAGACTCTGTCTCAAAAAAAATTAAAAAAAAAAAGAGTGAGAGAGAGAGAGAGATTAGATTTGGGGTTTATTCAATATGTTGTGAATGTCATGATGGAGGACTAAACATTGGGGTAAAAGAAACAGGCATGACTTCCAATAGGTAGGTCATGGTAGAGGAGCTCTTTTGCAGGAGGGAGATCTTAGCTGGGAAGAAAATTTTGGATTTGTAAGCCTTCACATAGTAATTGGAGTGATAAGCTCATGCAGAGTACTCTCCATAGAGTGGCGAAAGTGGTCTAATATGGAACCTTGGGGAATAAAGCATCAGTGTTGGGTTGAAAAATGAGATTATTCAGCATGCTGTTTGAAGTATTCAAGCAAAATCTGAATGGACATGGGTAATGGACAAATGTTATCTCCGTTGTAGGCAAAGGCCTAGGCTGAAAATATTTAAAACCTACAATTCAATGATATTTTTGTAAATTTACAGAGATATACAGCCATCACCACCAAAAAGCAAAACAGGTTGTTTTAACAGTTGCTTGCATATAGGTAGTAGTTGAAGCCATGGATAGTGGACATCACTCAAGGAGAATATGAGAAGTAAAGAGTAATAACCAAATGGAAACCATCAAAATTTTAGAAATGGTCAGGGGAAAAAGAGCACATGTCTGTCAAATCTAAAAAACAAAAAAGGTATCACAGAAGCTAAGAGAAAAATGTGTTCCCAAGGAAAGGATGGTTAACACACCAAATGCTATAGGTCAGGAAATGAGAGGTCAGGAAAAAGGGTCTGTCAGGTTTTGCATTGTTGAAGGCATTGGTGACACCTAAAATAATTTTAGTGGAGTAATGACAAAGTGGAGGAGATACAAGTAAGAGGTAAGAGGCTTGTCAGAGGATATATAGGGTGTTAGACAGGAGGGAAGCGTGAGATTTTTCATATATGTTATATAGAGGAGGGATATTGTTTTCTCTTGAGATAAATAGATGGAGAAAGATGGTGATGGTCGGGCACACTTGCTTAAGCCTGTAGTCCCAGCACTTTGGGAGGCCAAGGAGAGAGGATCACTTAAGCTCAAGAGTTTGAGACCAGCCTGGGCAACGTAGTGAAACCTTGTCACTACTAAAAAACAAAAAATAAAAATTTAGCCAGGTGTGGTGGCGCGCACGGCTACTCTGGAGGCAAAAAAGGCAGGAGGATTACTTGAGTCCAGGAAGTCAAGGTTGTAGTGAGCTATGATTGTGTCACTGCATTTCAGCCTTGGTGACAAACCAAGACCCTGTCTCAAAAAAAAAAAGAGTTGATAGCAAATTTAGGTAAAGTGGGTGTTTTTGTTAAGAAGGCATAGCAAATTATGAAATGAATAGTGAAGACTGGTTAGAAGTCTTAAGGAGTATGGCAAAGTTTACAAAAGAAACAGGTGAGAGAAGTGACTAAAGAAAAGTAGAATTGATAAAGACTGATGAGAGCTCAAGTGAGATGTCAAACCAAGAATTTATGTAGGGATACAGTTCTGTGCATTATAGAGGTTTTGTTTGGTTCTTTTTCTTTTCTTGCACCTTTCAGCTTCTGTGACACCGGATTAGGGAATGAGATAGCCATGTGACCTATTTTATTATTTGTTCATTTTAGAGACCTCATCCTTCAACAGCTGAATCAAAGGCTCCAACACCAAAGTTTGACTTATTAGCCTCAAATTTTCCACCTTTACCTGGAAGTTCATCAAGAATGCCAGGTGAACTCGTTTTGGAGAATAGGATGTCTGATGTTGTTAAAGGTGTCTACAAAGAAAAGGTAAACACCCAGCATCTGAGTCTTACCTTATGAGACCATATTTAGGCTTTATTTGCAGTGTTGTTATTTAAAATTTTACTTGCACTTAGTGTACATTTCTATCATAGTTTTTATTTATGGAGTTTTCAGCATACTTAGAGTGTTTTTTTAAAGATTCATGATGAAGCTGCACAAAGGCAATAAAATGTTTCTTGGCTTTTGCATGTCTTTTTTTTTTTTTTTTTTTTTTTTTTTAAGACATGATCTTAGCTCACTGCAACCTCTACCTCCTTGGTTCAAGTGATTCTCCTGCCTCAGCCTCCCAAGTAGCTGGGAGTACAGGCATGCACAACCATGCCCAGCTAACTTTTGTATTTTTTTTAGTAGAGACAGAGTTTCGCCACATTGGCCAGGCTGGTCTCCAACTCCTGACCTCAAGCCATCTGCCCACCTTGGCCTCCCAAAGTGCTGGGATTATAGGCATGAGCCACCATGCCCAGCCTTGCATGTCTTCCTGTTAGTCAATTCAGCCTGTTAGAACTGATAACTGACTAATGCAAGCTAAATGGAAGGTATCATTTCCATTTATGTGCCTATAATTCACTAGTGATGAAATGAATTCTTTCAGACAATGGAAAGTAGATGTCTAGAGGCTGAGATACCTCATCTTATGATTATTTGGTGTGTAGACCTCTCCATATCAGAAATCCTCATGTCTCACAAGTTTTTCTCATTTTCTACCTTTATTCTAATTCAGTTTTTTTTTTTAATTATAACAGTACATGTCTATAGTATATCTAGGCTTTTAATGAAAAACCTGTAACTACTTTCAGCTCCTTAGTTTTTCTCCCAACTTTTATTCCTGTATTTCTTTATTTTTTTATTTTATTTTTTCTTTTGAGATGGAGTCTTGCTCTGTAACCTAGACTGGAATGCAGTGGTAGATCTCTGCTCACTGCAACCTCCACCTCCCGGGTTCAAGCAGTTCTCCTGCCTCAGCCTCATGAGTAGCTGGGACTATAGGCATGAGCCACCACACCCAGCTAATTTTTGTATTTTTAGTAGAGACAGGGTTTCTCCATGTTGGCCAGGCTGGTCTCAAACTCCTGACCTTGCGATCCGCCCACCTCGGCCTCCCAAAGTGCTGGAATTGCAAGCGTGAGCCACTGCACCCGGCCCTGTATTTCTAATTAACTTTTTTTTTCTTTTTTTTGAGACGGAGTCTCGCTCGTAGCCCAGGCTGGAGTACATTGGTGCGATCTCTGCTCACTGCAAGCTCTGCCTCCTGGGTTCACGCCATTCTCTTGCCTCAGCCTCCCGAGTAGCTGGGACTACAGGCGCCTGCCACTACGCCCGGCTAATTTTTTTTTTTGTATTTTTAGTAGAGACAGGATTTCACCGTGTTAGCCAGGATGGACTCGATCTCCTGACATCATGATCTGCCCGTCTCAGCCTCCCAAAGTGCTGGGATTACAGGCATGAGCCACCGCACCCTGCCTAATTAACATCTTTTTATTGTAACCTCTTGGCTTTTCCATTTTCAGCAGTGTCTGTTAACTTCACTTTCTGAAGCTAAAGATTTAGCTTTCTTAAGCCAACATACTCACACTTTTCCTATCCTCCTGATATATTGTACTTCATTATATATAAGATATCATCAATTATAAGGCATCCATTATTTTCATATCTCTAAGAAAGTAAAAGATGTTGCTAGTTATGCTAGGACACACCATCCTTTGTAAGCCACATTTCAGTATTACATATATTTTTCAGGGCTGAGACTCAAACATAATATACTATGATTGTTTCTCCTTTTGTGTGCACTCTCGGTGTCCTACTGCATAGCTATGTTCCTGGGCCTTCTCTTTACCATCACCCTGGCAATTTTCCTTACTCTTCTTTATCAATCCCCCTTTTTTTCTCACTCTTGTTTCACTCTTCCATGTTAGGGTGGTTCATATCTTCCATGGTCATGAAGTATAAATTTCTTGCATTCTGAAAATGTTTTTCTGCTCTCAAATTGATCAGTAGTTTATTTCTGTATTGGATTCTCTATCAGAAATCATTTTCCCTTGGAATTTTGAAGGTATTATTCCACTGTCTTGTTTCTTTAAAAAAATATTGTGACACGTAGTAGTTATTTCATAAGTTCTAAGATACACTTTTTTCCTCCCATGTTTTATCACCTTCAAAAATCAGACTAAAAATTCTTTTTTAAAAAATGTAGGCCAGGTGCGGTGGCTCACGCCTGTAATCCCAGCACTTTGGGAGGCCGAGGCAGGCAGATCACGAAGTCAGGAGATCGGGACCATCCTGGCTAACATGGTGAAACTCCGTCTCTACTAAAAATACAAAAAATTAGCCAGGCATGGTGGCGGGTGCCTGTAGTTCCAGCTTCTCCGGAGGCTGAGGCAGCAGAATGGCGTGAACCTGGGAGGCGGAGCTTGCAGTGACCTGAGATTGCGCCACTGCACTCCAGCCTGGGTGACAGAGCGAGACTCTATCAAAAAAAAAAAAAAAAAAAAAAAAAAGTAAAGGCGGGACACAGTGGCTCACGCCTGTAATCCCCGCACTTTGGGAGGCTGAGCAGAGTGGATCATGAGGTCAGGAGTTTGAAACCAACCTGGCCAACATGGTGAAACCCCGTATCTACTGAAAATAGAAAAATTAGCTGGGCATGGTGGCACGCACCTGTAGTCCCAGCTACTCGGGAGGCTGAGGCAGAAGAATCGCTTGAACCCAGGAGATGGAAGTTGCAGTGAGCTGAGATCGTGCCATTGCACTCCAGCCTGGGCGACAAGAGCAAGACTGTGTCTCAAAAAACAGAAAAAGAAAAAAAATAAATAGCCAGGCACATTGGCTCATACCTGTAATCCCAGCACTGTGGGGGTCCAAGGTGAATGGATTGCTTGAGCCCAGGAGTTCGAGACCAATGTGGGCAACATAGAGAGGTCCTGTCTGTACATAAAGTAAAAAAAAAAAAATAAGCTGGGCATGGTGACGCATGCCTGTAGTCCTTGCTACTTGGGAAGCTGAGACAAGAGGATTGCTTCAGCCCAGGAGATCAGAGCTATGATGAGCTGTGATCACACCACTGTACTCCAGCCTGGGTCACAGAGCAACCTGTCTCAAAAAAGACTATCTTTAATCAGAAGCTATTTTAGTTTAAGTGCAGTATTTTTATTTTCTTCTCATCTTAAGGTCTGCCTCTATCCAGTGGTTTTATTTTTATTTTTCCTTATTGGTACATAAAATAATGGTGTAGTTCAACAAATAATGGCATCTCACATTTCAGAAGATGATACACCAACACACATATATACTTTCTTTCTTTCTTTCTTTCTTTCTTTTTTTGAGATGGAGTTTTGCTCTTGTTGCCCAGGCTGGAGTGCAGTGGCGCGATCTCGGCTCACTGCAACCTCCATCTCCCAGGTTCAAGTGATTCTCCTGCCTCAGCCTCCCAGGTAGCTGGGATTACAGGCACTTGCCACCATGCCCAGCTAATTTTTGTGTTTTTAGTAGAGATGGGGTTTCACCATGTTAGCCAGGGTGGTCTCGAACTCCTGACCTCAGGTGAGCCACCGTGCCCGGCCATGTATGCATTTTTAAAGAATAATCATGAAGTGTACGTCTCCTTATAACCCCAACACATAATTGTGGCCCATAAACATCCCTAGTATCTTAGCAGTGACGTGTATCTCCCCACTATTTACAGTCATTCTGCCCCACTCTTCCCCTTTAGATATAAACATTATTCTGACTTTGTGATAGCAATTTTCTTGCCTCATTCTGCATTGACAGAATTCTTCTGTGAAGGGCCAGATACTAATAGTAAATATTTTAGGCTTTGTGGGCCATGTATTGTCACATATTCTTTGTTTTACAACTCTTTAATAACTTAAAAACCAAACCAGGCATGGTGGGTCATGCCTGTAATCCCAGCACTTCGGGAGGATCACTTGAGGCCAAGAGTTTGAGACCAGCCTAGTCAACATAGCAAGACCCCCATCTCTAAAAAAATAATAATTTAAAAATAATAATTATAATTTACAAACCATTCTTAGCTTGTAAGCCATACCAAAACAAGTTGAAGGCTGGATTTGGCCTTGCGGGTCTTAGTTTACCAACCCTTGCGCTAGGTGATAAAACGGGGTGCCTGTTTTTGGAAAGGTTATAAATGGAATTGTACAGTATGTATTCTTTTACTTCTTTCATTCTGTATGGTTTGAGATTGATCACTGTTAATACAGATGATTGTTGTTCATTTTGAACTATTATGTGATATTCTATTGTAGGAAGTAAAATATTTATTCATTGTACTGTTAATGGACATTTTGCCATTATAAATCTTCATGTGAGCAAGAACTTTTCTAGGATTTATACATCAGCTTGTGTTCTTTTAAAGTTTTAAAGTCTTTCGAGTGTTTTTTGAGATGGAGTGTCGCTTTGTCACCCAGGCTGGAGTGCAGCGGCATGGTTTTGGCTTATTGCAACCTCCACTGCCAGTGTTCAAGCGATTCTTGTGCCTCAGCCTCCTGAATGGTGAATACAGGCGCACGCCACCATGCCCGGCTAATTTTTGTATTTTCAATAGAGACAGGGTTTCGCCTTGTTGGCCAGGCTGGTCTCTCAAACTCCTGACCTCAGATGATCCACCCACCTCGGCCTCCCAAAGTGCTAGGTTGACAGGTGTGAGCCACTGTGCCTGGTCAGTGTTTCAAGTTTTGAAGAAACAGACTCATATATTTTTTTTACACACTCTGTGCACTAATCCTTTGTCAGTTACACGTAGTAGAAATAATCTTTCACTTCTGTGGTTTCTTTTCCGTCTTTAGTGCCTATAGGTTGAAACAAGTTCTTAATTTTAATCTGGTCCTATTAGTGTTTTCTTTATAGTTTGCTGTTTTTATTTCATGCTTAGGAAATGATCTAGCTTCCAGATCATGTTCTTATTTATATTTTCTACCAAGTTTTTCTGAATGTTACTTTCTAAACCTGTTGAAAATTTTATTTCATCCATCGGTTTTAATTTCTAGGGCTCTTTTCTAAATTCTATGCCAGCAGTATAAATACACATAACAGCGTTTACCATCTTAACCATTTTAAGTGTGTACAGTTTTGTAGTATTAAGTACCTTTACATGGTTGTGCACCTAAGCTCCAGAACTTACGATCTTTCAAGACTAAAACTCTATACCTATTAAACCATTCCCTGTTCCTCCCTTCTCTTATCCTTCAGCAGCCACTATTCTACTTTCTGTCTCTGAATTGACTACTCTTAGTAATTCATATAAGTAGAATCATACAGTATTTGTCTTTCTATGACTGGTTTATTTTACTTAACATCCTCAGCTTTCATTCATGTTGAGCGTGAGTCAAGATTTCATTAATTTTTTTTTAATGTAGCCTACAAACTTTTTTTTTTTTTGAGACACGGTCTTGCTCTGTTCCCAGGAGGGAGTGCCGTGGTACTATCATGGTTCACTGCAGCAGCTTCAACCTCCCAGACTCACGTGATCCTCTCAAGTAGCAGGGACAACAGATGGACACCCCCCACCCTAGCTAAATATTTTATTTTGTAGAGACTGGATCTTGCTATGTTGTCCAAGGCTGGTCTTGAACTCCTGGGCTCAAGCAGTCCTCCCGCCTCAGCCTCCCAAAGTGCTGGAATTACAGTCATGAGCCCCTACATCCATCCCTATGTTTAACTTTTTTTGTTTGTTTGTTTTTGTTTTTGTTTTTGGGACGGAGTCTCGCACTGTAGCCCAGGCTGGAGTGCAGTGGTGCAATCTCGGCTCACTGCAACCTCCGCCTCCCAGGTCCTGGTTCAAGCAATTCTGCCTCAGCCTCCCAAGTAGCTGAGATTACAGGCATGCACCACTGTGCCCAGCTAATTTTTGTATTTTTAGTAGAGGTGGGATTTCACCATGTTGGCCAGGCTGGTCTTGAACTCTGACCTTGTGATCCACCCGCCTCAGCCTCCGAAAGTGCTGGGATTACAGGTGTGAGCCACTGCGCCCAGCCTATTTAACTTTTTAAGGAACTGCTACATTGCTTTCTAAAGCAGTGCATCATTTTACATTGCCACCCTCTATGTATGAGTTTTAATGTCTCCATATCATCACCAACATTTGTTAATGTTTGTCTTTTTTTTAATTATAACCATCCTTGTGGGTATGAAGTGATTTTTCACCGTGGTTTAGCTTTGCATTTTATGATGACTAATGATGTTGACCATCTTCTCTTGTGCTTATTAGACGTGTATATCTTCTTTGGAAAAAGGTCTAAGTGTAATTTTGAAAAATCTTTTTACTTTAAGGATAATGAAGAGTTGACAGTTAGTTGCCCAGTGCCTGCAGATGAGCAGACAGAATGCACTTCTGCCCAGCAACTCAATATGAGTACCAGTTCTCCATGTGCTGCTGAGCTTACTGCATTAAGGTACAAGTTATAGTACAGAAGATCTTCAACATTAAATTACTTTTTCTGGCCGGGTGTGGTGGCTCTCACCTGTAATTCCAGCACTTTGGGAGGCCAAGGCAGGTGAATCACCTGAGGTCGGGAGTTCAAGACCAGTCTGGCCAACATGGTGAAACCCCGTCTCTACTAAAAATACAAAAATTAGCTGGGCGTGTTGGCAGGTGCCTGTAATCCCAGCTAATCGGGAGGCTAAGGCAGGAAAATTGCTTGAACCGGGGAACCGGGGGGGTGGGGGTGGTGGGGGGGGCGGGGCGGGCGGAGGTTGCAGTGAGCCAAGAGCATGCCACTACACTCCAGCCTGGGTGACAGAGTGAGACTCCGTCCCAAAAAAAAAAATTACGTTTTCTTCTGATTAGTTGCTCAACTGTTCCTATATGCTATTCTGAGTCTAATTGCAAGCTCTTTTTTCCTTAGCACAACTCAGCAAGAAAAGGATCTAACAGAAGATTCCTCTGTTCAGAAGGATGGTCTCAATCAGACAACTATACCAGTTTCTCCTCCAAGTACTACAAAGCCATCGAGGGCAAGTACTGCTTCACCATGTAATAATAACATAAATGCAGCTACAGCTGTGGCTCTACAGGTAACTTGAAGATTTTAGTTTATGTTAAAAAAAAATACAATAGATTAGATTTTTTTTTTTTTTCCACGTAACACTTTGTTAGAACAGAGTCATTTGGAAGTAGCCCAAGTTGGGGCTGACTATCAGAAAGAAGCTTAAGGAGTGTTAAGGTCACTGCAAAGAGATGGAAAGTTTTAGGCTTTTTTTTGTTTTGTTTTGGAGACTGAGTCTTCACTCTGTCGCCCAGGCTGGAGTGCAGTGGCACGATCTCGCGTCACTGCAAGCTCCGCCTCCCGGGTTCATGCCATTCTCCTGCCTCAGCCTCCCGAGTAGCTGGGACTACAGGTGCCCACCACTATGCCTGGCTAATTTTTTGTATTTTTAGTAGAGACGGGGTTTCACCGTGTTAGCCAGGATGGTCTCAATCTCCTGACCTCGTGATCCACCCGCCTCGGCCTCCCAAAGTGCTGGGATTATATGCGTGAGCCACCGCGCCTGGCCCATTCTGTTTCTTTTGATTGCTTTTTTTCTGTTCATATGGTTAAGTGAAGCTTCTTCCTTACCCACGTTAGGATGAATTTATCATTTTGGGGCTAACATAAAGAGTCCTTGTGCCTCTTGATATTCTTTTGGTTGTATATGTGATACTTAACAAGTCTATAAGTGGCCATTGAGAGGCCACTCCCACTTATCAAGTTCCAGAATTGTTTTATAGTTATATAATTGGGAAAATACAGAAAAGCAGAACAAAACACAAAATTTACCTATAATCCCTAGCATTTTAGTACAGCACTTTTAAAAATAGATTTAGAAGACTATCTTCTCATTCAATGATAGTAATAATACTAAAATAATAGCTACCATTTGAATGCTTACTATGTATTATTAGGACTAGTGCTGAAGACTTTACATGTTTTATTCTGTTCTCACAATACCTCTATTCCACCTTTTTCAGTTGAGGTAATTAAGACTTTTAATGAGTCTTTTTATACCATTGGTTTCTAACTGCTCTGCTGGGATTCTTTTGTCATCTTTCTTGGGGTTCTTTGTAGCAAGGAAACAGGAGCAGAAAGAACCATTTTATTTCATCATATGGCTATACCATTATTCATCTAATCTGTCCTTTGTTAGGCATTTAGGTCGCTCCCATCGTTATAAACAATGCTGACATGAACATCCTTCAGTTAAATTCCTTACGTGAAATTATTGTATAATAAATAAAGATTGTACCAGTGTACTCTAAGCAGTATATATGAGAGTGCTTGTTGCCCTTTTCTGGAAGATAATCTGTGGTTTTCTTATGGTTAACACAATCATTTTTGTACTTTATAATTTAAAGAATGTGTACCGTAAATTTTTTTTTTATCATCACTTCAAAGGAACCCCGAAAGTTAAGTTATGCTGAAGTGTGCCAGAAGCCCCCTAAAGAGCCATCTTCAGTTATTGTGCAGCCACTACGGGAACTTCGCTCCAATGTGGTGTCTCCCACCAAAAATGAAGACAGTGGAGCTCCTGAGAACTCCGTTGAGAAACCACATGAGAAGCCAGAAGCAAGGGCTAGTAAGGATTATTCTGGCTTCCGAGGCAATACAATCCCTAGGGGAGCAGCAGGAAAAATCAGGGAACAGAGACGCCAGTTTAGCCATAGGGCTATACCTCAGGGAGTGACTCGACGTAATGGCAAAGAGCAATATGTGCCACCCAGATCACCAAAGTAAAAAACAACAAAACTATTCAAAAACTTCACTCTCTTCCCATTAAACTTGAACTGTGGCTATATTGAACTGTTTTGGAGGGGAGGGGGTAGCCAGGAAGGAAACAAGAGAAAGTACGCCCATTTCATTATGGATTTTGGAGTTGTGAGTGATAGGATCCCAAAATTCATCTCTAATGTGGTTTTTAAATGCTGGAGGATTCCAATCAATATAAATATATATATATATACACACACATATATAAAAAGTATAATTTTTCTATTTTTGTTTTTGGTTATAATTTGCAGAGATTTGCTGCCAGGAATCAATTTTGAGGGTTCAGATTTAGCTTGGAAGAAAAAAAAGAAACATACATCCTTCAGTATAGGAGATGAGGGAATGAGAGAAAATATTTTTTGAAGAAGCATTTCTGTAAAATTAGAAATTACTTTTTTTAATCTATTTAAAGTTTGGCTTGAAGAATGCCACCTCTGACTATATGGCCTTGTATTGCAAAGCAGATCAGTGGCTGGGATGCCTGTTGTGGGTGTGAGTGTGTACAAGAGCGATTGAAGCCAAATCTGTTGTCATGTTAGTAAATGATTTGAAAACTGAATGTAATACTTGAGTAGATTTTTTTTTCTAGTTTGAAATTTAGTCTGTCTTTTTGACCTTACTAATATTTCATTTAACAAGTTGTAAAACTCTGATTGTACTTAGAGATGTGACTACCAATCAGTTTGATACTCAAGGAAAGGGGGTTATTCAAGAAATTGAAAATTTCATCTTGGACCTCAGTGCATAGGTCAAATGGATTTCAGAGGTTTAAACTTCCCTGTGATTCCCCCCGAATACCCCCAAAATGAGAAACAAAATTTTTTTCTTACTCCATTTGTTACTCTCTGTTCTTTGACTGCCCACCCACAAAAAAGCAAAATAACCAACTACCTACTCAATTGTGTGTTTGTAATTGCTTTGACCAGTCTAGTCAAATCATATAGATTGTTCTAAATTTCAGAATTGAACATTGAAGTATTAACTCTTCTGTTCACACATTTAGAATTTTAGCTCCCAAGATGGTAGGGCAGACTGACCGTACAGTAATTTATTTGTCGTTAGTGTTAAAGATAAGCATAGTAACTGACTCTTAAGTGTTAAATAATGTAGAAGTAAAAAAATTTTTTTTAAAGGTTTAATTTGGGAGGGGGGACTTATTTCTGTTTCCAGTGTATTACCTTCCTTCCCTCCTCTTCTCCCCCCACACCCAAAAAAATACAGTTTGGAATTCACTGAAACAGTACCGGCAAGTCATGAGATTTTTTAGTAAAGATGAGAAAGATGGTTGAAGAAAATTAGTGCATAATTTCTCAGTGAATAAAGTTGTAGCTCTCATATACTAAATAGACAAGTTTACATGCTGTTATTTAGAAAATGGCTAAAATATTAAAAACCGTGTTGTGTTAATCTGTTTTAAGTCATACCATGTTCAGAGTTCTATGTAAGGTGGGTTTTATTTTTCTTTTAAGGGATAGTTTGTAATAGTAAGAACTGTCCCATATGTTAGTAAATTACATATGTACAAATTGAAACTGTAAATTGTGAACACTGGAAAGCACCATTGTGACATAGAGTAAACATCTTAGTAATAAAGTGAATGTAAATGGTGGTTAAAATTACATTACTGTGAAATTCATCTTCCAACTCTAAGTTAAGCTTTGGAGATACATGTTAGTGGTTAACTGTTAAGAGCTTTGAAAACACTGCACATATCTGTACAAGCCAGAATTACTATTTCTTTGACTTATTATTAGCTTGGCAGTTGCTTTTGATTTGATTGTTTTATGACATGGTATACTATATTTACTCAGTTTGAAACTATTCATTTCTACACACTATTTTTAAAAATTGCCTACTAGGTGAAACATAACAATAAAACTACCTGTGCTGAAATTTGGGGGAAGTTTAGGTCCTTTAAAAAAATATATTAATCATTGACTACATCTATGATAAAAGTGCTTATTTTGGTTTACTAAGATAATGCAGTTGGTGGAAATGATAAACGTTTTAAGTGTTAACATCCTTTGAATGCGTTGGATTTCAGAGAATAAACATTTTGTAAAAATCACTTGGTAAGGATTATAAACTTAATTACTGCACTTAAAATGAAACATTACTTTTTTTAAACTGTGTGTCACAAATGTAGGTCTGTATTACTTGTATGCTTGTGTGACTTACTGTTAGTCCAGCGTCTAAAAATTTAAAGGTTGTAATTGAAATACAAGAAAAGAGCCTTTTAGAAGAAAGCAAGTATATTTTTGCTTTTACTTCAAATGTTATTGAAAGTAGAAATTTAATTTGTAGATATAACCTTTAAAAATTTTCTTATTAAGACAATGTTTTTAATTTAATTTGCCTCATTACATCTAATAGTTCCCATTTGATGGCATGTATAGGGAAGATTGAGAGAGAGTGTGTGTGTGTGTATGTGTGTGTAATATTTATATATATTCACAGTATGTATTTAGCATTTATTTTATTACAGCAGATTTAAAGTTTGTATCTAAATAATGCCTATGAGTTGTGTGAAGCTCTTGGCTTTTTTCCAACGTTACTTTGTAACTAATGAGGGTGGATGTTCATTGTAGTTTATTTATTTGGTTCTTTAGATGGAGGAATTTAAAAAATCAAATTTTTCTCTTCACCTTTATGACTTGACGTTTCCTTGATCTGTTGGAGGCTAAAAGTAGGTATAAATGATATTGAATGTTGGGTATAGTGATACTCTGCCATAGTTCTTACTGCATGAAGAGAACAAGAGTCACACAAGTTCACCACTTTGCACTTCATAGAGAAGGTACATAGAGACATTGCAAAACCTGTCTTCATTTGCTATCCTGATAATTAAGGTTTTCATAATACCTAGGGCCTGTCTCTGAGTAATTTTAATTTTGCCAAATACACTGACATTTAAAATAGTGATCCATCTAAATTTTTTTCAGCTGGGTTTTGAGGAAGATAAGAGCTTTCAATGATAAAGGTTTGTTGTGGTAGTTGTCTTATGTGCTGAATTTGCAGATGATCAGATGCTGTGCAGAATTCTGATTTATTTTTGTTTCCTAAAATTAAGATAGCTTGAATATTATTTCACATTCCTTTTTCTTTTTTAAATAAACAGGTTTGCTTTGGAAAGGCTTAATGATGGAATGTTAGCATCTTCACTAGGGTAAAGAAGAACAAAAAGAATGTTGCTGGAACATAAAATGGTATTTAAAAGTTAATGAACACTTCTCTAGTTTTCTTAGTTATGGCCTTAATAATTAGTCTCTTGGCTTAAATGTCCACTGGTTTTACTTTGACACAGTTGAACAACACTGGGGTTAAGTCTCTGGTATTTAGGCTGGCAATATATATATTAACCATATTTTAAAAGTACCAATTTTGTTTTTACAGAAAAGATAAAACTCAAAAGAGAACAGTGTATTCCTTTTGAGGGGCTTTTATAAATTATTAACTATAATATATGATGGATTTTTTCCTAATTTTTTATATTTCCTTACAATTTTGGTGGCCATTAATTTAACTTTAGGCTTTTGGGCACATGCTAGTCTGAGCTTCCGAAAAGATACATATATGTTTCACTTTTCATTAGCTGAATGAGGATATTTTAAGAAGTTGAAAGAGAATTTATTTTCAAGTTGTGAGTAAATCCTCCTTTGAAATTCACCTGATTATTAGATAACTTAAAGTTTATTTTTAAAAGCTGACAACTTTTTATGAATCTTCGAGTTGACAGTTCCTAAAAGCGTAACTCAGATATTAATGGGCTGTGTATTAAATGGTTTTATTTTCAGTTTTGCAGCACAGAACACTGTTGAAATATCCGTATCAACTTGATTTTTTTAACCTAATTCAGGTGTCCTTTGACATCTCTTAAATGTTGGGGGTGGGGGTCAGAGCCAGTTATCCGGCTTCTGTTTTGTCGATTGCTTAGATTTGTTCCTGTTGTCAAAACTGTTACCCCCAAAATTGGTGTGACACATGCTTATGCATAAAATGTTAAAATGAGTACATCCTTGTATTTGTATTTGTTTTCAACATCGCCAAGGTGCTATGGGAAATTAACAAAATTAGAAAAAAAATAAAATTATTAAAAAGCAGGACTGGTTTCCTTTTCTCTAGGTGGTGTATGTCTAATGACTACTTCTGTCTACCTTTCAGTATTATATGTTGCCCTCGCTAATTCTATTATTATTATTGTCTAAGCTGTTTTTTGGATGATGAGGGCAGTGGGAAGTAATGGTGTTTCACGTAAAACAAGGGCAGAGAGACAAGATACAGCTTTATGATCCTGGGGTTTTCTTTTAATTATTTTAGTATCAGAAGCAGTTATTAAAGGGTGAAAAATGGCTGGGCGCGGTAGCTCACGCCTGTAATCCCAACACTTTGGGAGGCCAAGGTGGGCGGATCACCTGGGGCCAGGAGTTCAAGCCCACCCTGGCCAACATGGTGAAACCCCATCTCTACTAAAAATACAAAAATTAGCCAGGCATGGTGGTGGGCACCTGTAATCCCAGCTACTTAGGAAGCTGAGGCAGGAGAATTGCTTGAACCTGGAAGGTGGACATGGCAGTGAGCCAGGATCGCGCCATTGCACTCTGTCCTGGGTGACTGACTAATGAAACTCCGTCTCAAAATAAATAAAGGGGAGAAAAGACTGCAGTGGCCCTGTAATCCCAGGGTGCACTTCAGGGGGCCGAGGTGCAAGGATCACTAGAGACTATGAGTTCAAGCCCAGCCTGGGCAATGTAACAACCTAGAGGGTGAGGCAGGAGGATTGCCCGAGCCCAGGAGTTCAAGGCTGCTGTGAGTTATGATTGTGTCAGTGCACTGAAGCCTAGGCAAAAGAGCAAGACCCCATGAAAAAAAAAAAATAGTGGTTGGGGGACAAGAATCATGGTAATGTGTAGCTTAAAGAGTACCTTCATGGAACGATTGTGGCTTGATTTGAGTATGTGCATATCAAGCCCAGCTAGAGTATTTGGGGCTTTTCAGAGGGAAAATTGACTAGGGAATTTAAATGAGGGGTTTTTTTGGTGGTTTGTTTTGTGTTTTTTGTTTGTTTGAGACCGAGTTGCTCTTGTTGCCCAGGCTGGAGTGCTATGGCGCGATCTCGGCTCAGTGCAACCTCAGCCTCCCTGCCCAAGTTTTGATTTTTTTAAAATGCTTCATTTCAAAGCAAAAATGGAAAAGCTGAGTCAATCTCTGGCTTTTTAACAGGTATCTGTAAATTACTGTGACACCTTAAAAATAATGGAGTGGCCGGGCGCAGTGGCTCACGCCTCTAATCCCAGCACTTTGGGAAGCTGAGACAGGCAGGACAACTGAGGTCAGGAGTTTGAGACCAGCCTGACCAACATGGTGAAATCCCATCTCTACTAAAAATACAAAAATTAGCCCGGCGTGGTGGCTCATGTCTGTAATCCCAGCTACTCTGGAGTCTCAGGCATGGGAATCGCCAGGAGGCGGAGGTTGTAGTGAGCAGAGATCGTGCCACTGCACTCCAGCCTGGGCGACAGTGACTGTCTCAAAAACAAAAAATGGAGTGGTGTTTCATGGCTATTATGCCACAGTTTATTCTTGAATTGTCTTAAGTGAATTTTTTTTAATGGTGGAAATTTTTTGTGGGTTTTTTTGAGATAGAGTCACTCTCTCCCAGTCTGGAGTGCATAGGTGGGATCTCAGCTTGCTGCAACCTCCGCCTCCCAGGTTCAAGCGATTCTCTTGCCTCAGCCTCCCAAGTACCTGGGATTACAGGCACATGCAACCACACCCAGCTAATTTTTGTCTTTTTAGTAGAGATGGGGTTTCACCATGTCCAGGCTGGTCTCGAACTCCTCCCCTCAAGTGATTCGCCCACCTCGGCCTCCCAGAGTGCTGGGATTACAGGCGTGAGCCACTACGCCTGGCCAGTGGTAGAACTCTTAAGTCAATAAATGTGGCCTAATTTCAAATTATATTCTCAGAAATATTTACTATTCTGCCAAGTTATGTAATTTGGATATGTATGTAGATACACCTTAAGGTAACAGATTTAATTATGAGCATTCACTTTAATAATTAGCTCTTTAGCTAAGCCTTTAATTTGCAAATGAACAATTATTTATCTTAACGAAGATGGCTAATGTCAGTGAGCAAAGTGGTGCTGGTAATGACAGGTTTATGAGGGTTAAGTTCTAACAAAGCCTTAGGGGGCTTATATCAGTGTTTTAGTATGTTTATTTGGCCAAGATATGAGGGGTGCATAACTTAAATTTTATATAAAGAGCACAGTATTCTTTATAGTGGACCCAAAACCAAATTGGTAAACTCAGGTAGGCTCTCGTGTTGTATTTAAAATGAGTGATTTTGCAAAGAGTTTCATTACAGATACCTTATATTTAACTACACTTCTTGTTAGAAAATATTAATCTAAATATTATGCCTTCAAGTTTTAATTATATACCTGAAAGTTTTTTATTTTCTTTTTTTGTTGTTGTTCATTCACCATCATACTCTGATATACCTGGAAGTTTTTAAATGAAAAGTTCTTAACAGTTACTAGTAAAGAATTATGAATTTTCTTAAAACCATAGTGTCTTTAGTTTGTATGAGAATTTTAAGGAATTGGAATGTTTTCACTTTTTTAATATTGTTTCCAAATAAGCACCCCAGTTTCTTAACTTTTTGTTTAAGAGAAGGTCTCACTCTGTCACCCAGGCTGGATTGCAGTGGCACAGTCATGGCTCACTATTCCCTCAAACTCCTGGGTTCGAGCAATCCTCCCACTCCAGCCTCCCCGGTAACTGGAGCACATGCTACCATGCCCGGCTAGTTTTAAATTTTTTTGATTTAGTTTTTTACTTACTTTGAGACGGTCTTGCTCTGTTGCACAGGCTGGAGTACAGTGACACAGTCATGACTCATTGCAGCCTCGACCTCCTGGATTCAAGTAATTCTCCCACCTCAGCCTCTCAAGTAGCTGGGACTACAGGTGTGCATCACCACACCAGCTGACATTGATTTATTTATTTATTCACTTATTTGTTGTTGTTGTTTGTTTGTAGAAATTGTCTCACTGTGTTGCCCAGGCTGGTCTCAAACTCCTGGGCTCAAGCGATCCTACTGCCTTGGCTTCCGAGGTGCTGGTATTACAGGTTGAGCCACTGCACCTGGCCCTAGTTTATCTTTTAAAATGCATTTTTAAGGCAGCTGTTCTGCAGGTCTTTGATTAAGTTCTAATTCTGCTATTTTGCATTCTAAATTATGCCTAAAATAACTATCATCTTTTCAAAACTGAGGTTATTGACAGCATTGGAGCTAATCATGATGGAGTGTTCATTTAATTAATATTTATTGTATGCTATGTTCCAGACGGTGCTAGGCAGCAAAAATAGATAGGATTCCTGCCCTTATGGTGCTTAGCATGAAAAAGTCATAAATAATTGCCAAGTTTAGAACAATAGTAAATATGACAGATGCAGTCTGACAGTCTATGAGATTGGAGTAGAGGATGGTGCAAGAACGAATGCTTGGAGAAACTGAGGACATAAATCTGAAAGAGTAGGAGTCAATTATATGAGCAGGTAGAGGGTGCCCTTAGATGTGAGGGAACAATCTATATTACTTTATGGAAGAATTATAAGCCCCACAGCTACAGCATGGGGAATATTGTTCCATCTTCTAAGATAAGGCTGCAGAAGTAGGTAAGAGCCAAACTACTGGGATCTGAAGTGTGCATTGTGGTATTAATACAGGGTGTCATTCTGTCACCCAGGCTGGAATGCAGTGGCGCCACCACAGCTCACTGCAGCCTCTACCTCCTGGACTCAGGCAATCCTCCTGTCTTAGCCTCCTGAGTAGCTGGGATCACAAGTGCACACTGCCACCAGGCCTATTTTTTTATTTTTATGTAGAGACACACTCTGTTTTGTTGCCCAAGCTAGTCTTGAACTCTTGGGCTCAAGCAATCCTCCCACCTCAGCCTCCCAAAGTGTTGGGATTGCAGGCATGAGCCACTGTGCCCCGCCTATGAGTACAGTTTTTAGATGATAATGATCATATTATAGCTCTTGGAAGATTTTTTATAGTCCTAACCATGGCAAAATGGGGGGACTCGGCCAGGTGGGGTGGCTGATGCCTGTAATCCCAGCACTTTGGGAGGCTGGGTGGGGCAGATCGCCTGAGACCAGGAGTTCGAGACTAGCCTGGCCGACATAACAAAACCCCATCTCTACTAAAAATACAACAATTAGCCGGGCGTGTTGGTACACCCCTGTAATCCCAGCTACATGTAAGGCTGAGGCCGGAGAATTGATTGAAACCGGGAGGCATCTTGCAGTGAGCCGAGGTTGCGCCACTGCACTCCAGCCTGGGCAACCAAATGAGACTCCGTCTCAAAAAAAGTCTCCTTTCCAAAATGGGGGGACAAAAAAAATACTGAACCAAACCCAATACATTTTTTTTTTGGTTGAGACAGGGTCTCACTCATCACCCAGGGTGGGCTCAGGTGATCCTCCCACCTCAGCCTCCTGAGTAGCTGGGATCACAAGTGCACACTGTCACCAGCCCTGGGTTTTTTTTTTTCATTTGTTTGTTTTGTGGAGACACGCTCTTGTTTTGTTGCCCAGGCTGGTCTTGAACTCTAGGGCTCAAGCAATCCACCCGCCTCAGCCTCCCAAAGTGCTGGAATTAGAGGCATGCACTACCCTGCCCATCCTTCAAAACCAATCCTTTTAAATCCAGTAGTTAATCTGTAGTATAGGGTGGTTTTAATTAAATTAAACTTACAGCCAATTTTGAACGTGACTGTTACGGACAGGGCTAAACATTATATCCGCCCCTTTCTTTCTACCTTGATTGTTGTGTCCTTAACCCTATTCATCATTCTCTTTCCCACCTGGAGAGTCTCCAAGTCACCACTATTGTGCTAAGCATATGATATCATTCAAGACTTAATGTTTCCAGTCCTCACCAATAAGGTCTCCCACGTACTGTAGACGAATAAAAGCATTGTTTGTCATGACTTTATTACCTCCTAAAATTTTTTTTCTTCATTATCAATTTGTCATTTTTCTGTGGATCCAAAAAAGACTGATAATTCATGTCTGCTTAAGCAAACCGGTTGTGTCCAGAAGTAATAAACCCATAAATATGTCTTGAAGGTTGTGGAATTTGCATGTCTATCAAGGCTTTTCCCATGCCCTGACAGTCAAGGTGGCTCATGCCTGTAATCCCAACACTTTGGGAATCCAAGATGGGTGGATCACTTGAGATCAGGAGTTCAAGACCAGCCTGGCCAACACGGTGAAACCCTGTCTCTAAAAAATTAGCCAGGCATGGTGGCATGTGTCTCAATCCCAGCTACTCTTGATACACTGAGGCATGAGAATTGCTTGAACCCGGGAGACAGAGGTTGCAGTGAGCCGAGATCATGCCACGGCACTCTAGCCTGGGTGACAGAGTAAGACTCTGTCTCAAAAAAAGGCCTTTTCGCCCACCTTGAAGGAAATTATAGGTGTACCATAGCCAGCTCTGCAACTGGTCCTGGTGTATTCAGGCAGGTAATTTTTGTTTGTTTGTTTTTGTTTTGTTGTTGTTGAGATGGAGTTTCAATCTTGTTACCCAGGCTGGAGTGCAATGGCACGGTCTTGGCTCACTGCAACCTCTACCTCCTGGGTTCAAGTGATTCTCCTGCCTCAGTCTCCCGAGTAGTTGGATTACAGGCACGTGCCACCACGCCCGGCTAATTTTTGTCTTTTTAGTAGAGACAGGGTTTTGCCGTGTTGCTCAGTCTGGTCTTGAACTCCTGACCTCAGGTGATCCGCCTGCCTTAGCTTCCCAAAGTGCTGGGATTACAGGCGTGAGCCACCACACCCAGCCACTAGTTTTTAAATCTAGATGATGAGATGTGTACGCAGGTTTAATTATCTGTTTGGAAATAGTTTCAAATAAAAATAATTTTTAAAAGCTTAAAGGGGACATTGGTTTCCAGTCTGGCATGTGAGAATCTTGGAGGTTGGCACTTCATCCTAACAAGTCAAAAACTGAATAAACTGGCCAGGCACAGTGGCTCATGTCTGTAATCCCAGCACTTTGGAAGTCCGAGGCGGGTGGATCACGAGCTCAGGAGATCGAGACCATCCTGGCCAACATGGTGAAACCCCGTCTCTACTAAAAATACAAAAAAATTAGCTGGGCATAGTGGTGCGCACCTGTAATCCCAGCTACTGGGGAGGCTGAGGCAGGAGAACTGCTTGAACCCATGATGCAGAGGTTGCAGTGAGCCAGGATCGCACTGCTGCACTCCAGCCTGGTGACAGAGCGAGACTCCTTATCAAAAAATAATAATTAATAATACAAAAGTTAGCTGGATGTGGCGGTGTGCACTTGTAATCCCAACTACTCTGGAGTCCCAACTACTCTGGAGGCTGGGAGGATCACTTGAGCCTGGAAGATGGAGATTGCAGTGAGCCAAGATCCCACCACTGCACTCCAGCCTGGGGGATACAGAAAGACTGTCTCAAAACAACAACAACAACTCTGCTCTGCAGAAGAGACTGTTGAGAGAATAAAATACAAGCCACAGACTAGGGGGGAAATTGCAAAAGATATATCTGATAAGCAACTGTTAGCTAATATATACAAAGAACTTAAAAAAAATTTTTTTTTAATTAGCTGGGTGTGGTAATATGTACCTGGAGTCCCAGCTACTTAGGAGAGTGAGGTGGGAGGATCACTTGAGCCTGGGAGTTTGAGGCTGTGGTCCACTACAGCCTGGGTGACAGGGCCAGACCCTGTCTCAAAAAAAATTAAAAAGTGAACCAAAGACTTTAACAAACATCTTGCCAAAAAAGACATATCGTATGGAATATAAGGATCTGAAAAAGGTGCTCCATATTATATGTCATGAAGAAAATGCAAATTAAAACAAGATACCTCTACACCTAATGAAAATAGCTATAATTCAGAACACTGACACCACCAAATGCTAGCAGAATGTGGAGCAACATGACTTCTCATTTATTGCTGGTGGGAATGCAAAATGGTACAGCCATTTGACAGTTCTCCACAAAACTAAACATGTCACCATGGGATCTAACAATCATATTCCTTAGTATTTACCCAAAGGAGTTGAAAATATGTTCACACAAAAACCTGTACATGGATGTTTATAGCAGCTTTATTCAAAATTATCAAAACTGAGAAGCAACATTCAGTAGGTGAATGGATCAATAAACTGTGGTACATCCAGTTAGTGTTATTCAGCACTAACAAGAAATGAGCTATCAAGCCATGAAGACATGGAAAAATTTTAAATGCATATTATGAAGTGAATGAGGCCAATCTAAAAAGGCTACATGCTGTATGATTCCAAGTTATGACATTCTGGAACAGATAAAACTACAGAGACAGCAAAAAGAGCAGGGATTGCCAAAGGTGAAGAGCAAGGGATGGATGAATGGGTGGAACATAGAGGATTTTCAGGGCAGTGAAACTATATATGACACTATAATGGTGGATACATGTTGGACCATTAGACATTGGTCCAAACCCATAGAATGGCCAGCACCAAAAGTGAAGGCTAATGTAAACTATGTTATTTGAATGATAATGATGTGTCAGTGTAGGTTCATCAGGCCAGGCAAGGTGGCTCATGCCTGCAATCACGCCTGACCAGCCTGGGCAACATGGTGAAACCCTGTATCTACAAAAAATATAAAAAAATTAGCCAGGGCCTGGTGCGGTGGCTCACATCTGTAATCCCAGCACTTTGGGAGGCCGAGGTGAGGGAATCACTTGAGGCCAGGAGTTTGAGACCAGCCTGGCCAATATGGCAAAACCCTGTCTCTGCTAAAAATACAAAAATTGGCCCTGTGCAGTGGCTCACACCTGTAATCCCAGTACTTAGGAGGCCAAGACAGGTGGATCACTCAAGGTCAGGAGTTCGAGACCAGCCTGGCCAACGTGGTGAAACCCTGTCTCTACTAAAAATACAAAAATTAGCTGGGCGTGGTGGTGGGCACCTGTAATTCCAGCTGCTCAGGAGGCTGAGGCAGGAGAATCACCTGAGCCTGGTGAAGTGGAGGTTGCAGTGAGCTGAGATCGAGCCACTGCACTCCAGCCTGGGCGACAGGGAGAAACTCGATCTCAAAAAAAATAAAAATAAAAAAATTAGCTGGGCATGGTGGCTTGTGCCCGTAGTCTCAGCTGCTTGGGAGGCTGAGGCAGGAGGATTGCTTGAGGCAGGGAGGTCGAGGCTTTACTGAACCCTGATCACGCCACTGCACTCCAGCCTGGGGTACGGAGAGACCTTGTCTTAAAAAAAAAATGTAAGTCCATCATTTGTAATAAATGTACCACTCTGCTGGAGGATGTTCATGATAAATGTCACATAGGTGAGATGTCTGAAAAGTCCATTGGATTTCACAATTAGGTGGTTACTGGTAACCATTACCAAACTGATTCACTAGAGTGTGAGTGGAAGCATGATTATGTAGGGTTGAAAAGAGGTTAGAAAATAAGCAGAGGGAAGCCAGAGGCCTACTTTAAATGTTCAGTGATAGAGCTGGATTCAAGTGTGTAATCAATTTTCTTTTTTTTTTTTTTGAAGTCTTAGATATTTCAGTGCTCCACATGCTCAGAGAAACTTCTCTAGTAACAAACTATGGAAATGATCCCTGAAAGTATAGTCTTTTTATGCTTTTCTTTTTTTCTTTCTTTCTTTCTTTTTTTTTTTTTTTTTTTTTTGAGATAGGGTCTCACTCTGTCGCCCAGACTGCAGTGCGGTGGCGCTATCACAACTCACTGGAGCCTTAACCTCCTCGCTTGGGCTCAGGTGATCCTCCCGCCTCAACTTGCATTTTTTTAGAGTCGGGATTTAGCCACGTTGACCAGACTGGTCTGAAACTCCTGGGCTCAAGTGATCCACCAGCCTCAGCCTCCCAAAGTGCTGGGATTACAGACATAAGCCACCGCACCAGACTGAAAGTATAGTCTTTATAATCCATCTTCTTACCCTAACCCTGTCTCTTCATCTCTCCTCTTCTCTCCAATTTATCCCTCTTATGCCCAGTCTGTTAGCTGTGTGTTGGCTTGTTTCTTAAGTGGGATCTCTCCATGTGACAGGAAAGACTGGCGAGTAACAGTTATATGTTTACACAGTCCTTGCAGACACTTCCAGATAAGGAAATAATTCTCTTCCCCAGTTTCCATATAGCAAATCTCTTCACAGGACAGATTACCTTCAGCAGTTTCAGGCTTTTATGATGATCATAGCTGTGCGCTCCAGAGATTAAGAGACGTGATACTCTTAGCATCTATATATCAAAATTTAGGGATCCAGTATCTGTTATTGGTAAAATCATATTTCCTTGATTTCTGATGAAGTTTTTTTTTTTTATTTATTTTTTATTTTTTATTTTTGAGACAGAGTCTCGCTCTGTTTCCCAGGCTGGAGTGCAATGGCAGGATCTCGGCTCACTGCAACCTCTACCTCCCAGGTTCACGCCATTCTCCTGCCTCAGCCTCCCGAGTAGCTGGGACTACAGGTGCCCACCACCACGCCTGGCTAATTTTTTGTATTTTTTTAAGTACAGACGGGGTTTCACCATGTTAGCCAGGATGGTCTCAATCTCCTGACATCGTGATCCACCCGCCTCGGCCTCCCAAAGTGCTGGGATTACAGGCGTGAGCCACCGTGCCCGGCCTGTGTTTTGTTTTTTTATTTTATTTATTTATTTATTTATTTATTTTGAGACAGTCTTGCTCTGTTGCCCAGGCTGGAGTGCATTGGCACAATCTTGGCTCACTACAACCTTCACCTCCCGGGTTCAAGCGATTCTCCTGCCTCAGCCTCCTAAGTAGCTGGGACTACAGGCTCCTGCCACCACACCTGGCTAATTTTTTTTTGTAATTTTTAGTAGAGATGAGGTTTCACTATGTTGGCCAGGCTGGTCTCAAACTCCTGACCTTGTGATCCACCTGCCTCGGCCTCCCACAGTGCTGGGATTACAGGCATGAGCCACTGTGCCAGGCCTCTGATGAGTTTTTAAATCTTTTTATATATGTTTGTTAGCCATGTATTATTTCTTACTTATTTTTCCATGAGGTTGTCAGTTTTTGTTTACTGGCAAGCCTCTATATATTCTGAATATTTTGCTATCTGTTAAATACACTTAAAAAAAATTCTTGCCTGTAATTTCTTTAACTTGTATGTAGGGTCTGGTATTTTCTTCTAATACTATAATAATTTTGGTTTTTGAATTTTAGCTTTTTTTTTTTTTCGAGATGGTGTCTTACTCTGTCACTCAGGCTGGAGTGCAGTGGTGTGATCTCAGCTTACTACAACCTCTGTCTCCTGGGTTCAAGTGGTTCTCCTGCCTCAGCCTCCTGAACAGCTGGGATTATAGGTGCCTGCCACTGTGCCCAGCTAATTTTTGTACTTTTAGTAGAGATGAGGTTTTGCCATGCTGGTCAGGCTGGTCTCGAACTCCTGACCTCAAGTGATCAGCCCGCCTCCGCCTCCCAAAGTACTGAGATTATAGGCTTGATTCACCATGCCTAGCCTGAATTTTAGCTTTTAAATATATTCAGAGTTAATTTTGGTGCATTATTTTTTTCTGAATAGTCATTTGTTCCAAAACCATTATTGAAAACTGTATCCTTTCTCTCTGATTTGAGGTGCCACGTTTATCACAAAGGAAACTCTCAGTTATTCCTGCATTATTGTTATTATTGTTTCTTCACTATTTATCCAATGCCTTTTATCAATTCTATGCCTATCCTAATAGCTTTCTGCCTTAAATTCTACATCTTTTTTGTGTGTGTATTTTGATGTTTGAATGAGGAAGTTGCTCCTATGACTATTCTTGTTTAGCATGCCTGGCCACTCCTGTGAATTATTTTCTTCAATGTGGATTTTAGAATCACCTATTGAATTTTGTTAAGAAGTATTCTGTTAGGATTTTTATGAATATTGCATTGAACTTTTTTTTTTTTTTTGAGATGGAGTCTCACTCTGTTGCCCAGGCTGGAGTACAGTGGTGTGATCTCAGCTCACTGCAACCTCTGCCTCTCAGGTTCAAGCTATTCTCCTGCCTCAGCCTCCCGAGTAGCTGAGATCACAGGTGTGCACCACTATGCCTGGCTAATTTTTGTATTTTTAGTAGAGGTGGGGTTTCGCCATGTTGGCCAGGCTGATCTTGAAGTCCTGACCTCAGGTGATCCACCTACCTCAGCCTCCCAAAGTGCTGGGATTACAGGTGTGAGCCACTGCGCCCAACCTGCATTGCACTTATATGAAGTTTTTTTGTTTTTTGTTTTTCCTTTTGAGACAAAGTTTCATGCTTGTTGCCCCAGGCTGGAGTGCAATGGCATGATCTCAGCTCACTGCAACCTCTGCCTCCCGGGTTCAAGTGATTCTTCTGCCTCAGCCTCCTGAGTAGCTGGAATTATAGGCATGTGCCACCACGCCTGGCTAATTTTGTATTTTTAGTAGAGACAGGGTTTCTCCATGTTGGTCAGGCTGGTCTGGAACTCCCGAACTCAGGTGATCCGCCTGCCTCAGCTTCCCACTGTGCCCAGCCATGGAAATTTTAGGACAACTGATTTGATAAAATATTGAGCCTTGCCACTAAAAAACATGCATTTTTATATTACCATTCATCATTCAGACTTAATTTTTATTTACATTAACCAGCCTTCCCTTCTGATTTCTTGGTTTTTAGACTTGTAGCTTTTTAGTATGTCTTGATATCAGGTCAGGCAAAGCCCCCTTTTCTATCTTTTTTTTTTTTTTTTTACTTTCTTTGAACATTAAGTCTTCTGTTTGAACTTTAGAATCAGCTTGTCAAGTTATGATTTTTAAAAATTACAATGAGGCCGGGTGTGGTGGCTCATGCCTATAATCCCAGCACTTTGGGAGGCCGAGGCAGGTGGATCACCTGAGGTCAGGAGTTCAAGACCAGCCTGGCCAACATAGTGAAATCCCATCTCTACTAAAAATACAAAAATTAGCCAGGTGTGGTGGTGTGCCGAAACCAGCTCGGTCAGGGAGACCCTAACCCAGCGGTGCTAGAGGAATTAAAGCCACACACACAGAAATATAGAGGTGTGAAGTGGGAAATCAGGGGTCTCACAGCCTTCAGAGCTGAGAGTCCCAAACAGAGATTTACCCACATATTTATTAACAGCAAGCCAGTCATTAGCATTTTTCTATAGATATTAAATTAACTAGAAGTATCCCTTATGGGAAATGAAGGGATGGGCCAAATTAAAGGAATAGGTTGGGCTAGTTAACTGCAGCAGGAGCATGTCCTTAAGGCACAGATCGCTCATGCTATTGTTTGTGGCTTAAGAATGCCTTTAAGCGGTTTTCTGCCCTGGGTGGGCCAGGTGTTCCTCCCGTGAACCCACAACCTTCCAGTGAGGCACTAGGGCCATTATGAACATGTTACAGTGCTGCAGATATTTTGTTTATGGCCAGTTTTGGGGCCAGTTTTTGGCCAGATTTTGGGGGGCTTGCTCCCAACACGTCTCCCTTCTTTGATTTGCAAATTGATAAAAGCAAAGGCAGCTTTGTCACAGTGAGCTACTTCTCACAGGAGTCAGGATCCACAACTGCAGACTATACAAAGACAAACAATACAGATTAAAAGCACAATCATCATTGAAATTACAGAGCTTCCAAGTGTTTTTATCCATTTCCAGCTCCTTTAAGCACTCCAGTTCCTGGTATTAAGGTCAGATATGCCTGGGATTCTTTAAATATTTGTTCTTTTAATTTTGCAATATCCAAAGACAAGTTTGTAGAGTGTCCTTCTGGATGCTTTTTTATTCTTTCCCAAATTTTGATCTTATTAAGAGCATTTAATAGTTTCCACAAATCCTTACGTTTAGCTCCTACAGCGAGCCATATCATTTGAGGTTGAGATGCCACTATACTGCCATGATTCCAGATAATAGGAACTCTTGCTGTACTTCTTATCATTTCTACCATCTGACCATTTTGTTCAGACCAGCTGAACATAGTGTGGCCATGGCACACAGACTGAGAGGTGCAATTCAAGCTAAACATCCCCTTAGGGGACCAATTAATAATGATTCCATAGGAATCATTGTGCAGCACCTCTACCTGTTCTGCAATGCAATCTTCCTAAACAAGTACGTTCATTTTTTCTGGCCAGGTTCAATTTTGTTTACAAATAGGTTTTTGAGGGCAGTATGACTCAATTATAAGAACAGATTTATTATGGTCAATACTGAGATCAGAAAGCATGTGTAACTGTGTCATAGAGTGATTAAATCTAGGCATTATTGCCAGCCAAGATTGATAAATATGCCCAGTAAGTATAACTGTTCTCTGTGTCAGCCCTTATTGAAGGAATACTCACGGCAGTGGTGATAACCGCTATCATAGCTACCATTAAATTATTCATTGTGACTGGTGGTCCCACTCTCCTCAGGTTTTCTTCCGCCATCTGTGACAGCTTCTTGATCTGTCCCCAGGTGGGTGGCTGTGTTCAAAAGGTGTTGCTCGTGACAGTTGGGGTCCTCCTCAGCATCGGTCTCGACATGGCTGCAACCAGGGGGTCCTCAGGATCCTTCTGGAATCTCTTCCTCGGCATCTGGCTCATGATAAGGTTTCAGGTGTCTCGATGGCATCCAAATCGGCTGTTGATTTTGGCCTGGAGAAACACAAACATAACCTCTACCCCAAGTTATTATTTTACCTATTTCCCAACTTTTTGTTATCGGATCTCTCCACGAAACCAATGGTTTTGCTTCTGTCTTTGCAGCTGGTTTCTGTAGATGCTGTTCAGCTGCTGATAATATTTGTCCTTTGGGCAGGCTCAAAAAATTTAAAGTTAATAATTCTAGGTTCAGTTGCATCTGTGGGGTTCCATATTCCCTGTCTCCCCATTTCTGCTTTTGCAACTGCTGTTTTAGGGAGAGATTCATTCTTTCCACTATGGCTTGTCCTTGAGAATTGTATGGGATACCAGTAATGTGTTTAGTATTCCACATAGAGAAAAATGTAGCTAGAGCTTGGCTAGTATAGACTGGGGCATTATCTGTTTTAATAGAAGCTGGAATGCCCATCACTGCAAAACACTGCAAAAGGTGACGTTTAAAACAGGCAGAAGACTCTCCTGATTGGCATGTAGCCCAAAGTGAGAAAAGGTGTCCACACGTACATGTACATAAGCTAGTCTCCCAAACGAGGGAACATGTTTGACATCCATTTGCCAAAGAGAGTTAGGTGCCAGTCCTCAAGGATTAACTCCTCCTGTAAAAGATGAGGAATGTACCATTTGGCAAGTTGGACATTGCTGGATAATAGCTTTAGCTTCGTTCCAGGTAATGCTGTATCTGCATTTGAGACCAGAGGCATTAACATGGGTTGAATTGTGAGTGTCTAGCATTAGATATTGCATTAGCAACTAGGTGATCAGCCATTTGATTCCCTTCGGTCAAAGGTCCTGGAAGATGTGTATGAGCCCTAATGTGAGTGATGTAAAAAGGGTGCATTCTACTTCTAACTGCTGTTTGCAATTGAGTAAATAAAGTCATCAGTTGTTCATTTGTATGAAATCATAACTGAGCATTTTCAATTAACTGTGTGGAATGAACCACGTATGAAGAATCAGAAATCACATTAATAGGCATATCAAAAGCAGTCAATACCTCAATTACAGCTACAAGCTCCGCTTTTTGAGCTGAAGTATAGGACGTCTGGAAAACTACTTTCTGAGCCAAAATAAGAAGCTTTACCATTACTAGACCCATCTGTAAAAACATTCTCAGCACCTTCAATTTGTTTAAATTTAGTTATTTTAGGGAGAATCCAATTAGTTAATTTCAAAAACTGAAACAGCTTCATTTTAGGAAAATGATTATCGAGAATACCCAAAAAGTCAGCTAAATGGGTTTGCCAAGAAAGACTATTTATAAAAGCTTGCTGTATTTGTGCTTTCGTGAGAGGGACAATAATTTTTCCAGGATCATATCCATGTAATTTAACAATCCGAGTTCTCCCAATCCCTATCATTGTAACAATTTGATCTAAACAAGGAGTTAGAGTCCGTGAATTAGTATGTGGAAGAAAAAGCCACTCTACTAAGTCCTGTTCTTGGACAGTAACACCAGTAGGTGAATGCTGAGTGGAAAAAATTAGCAAATCTAGAGTCTTCTCTGGATCTATTTATTTGAGCTTTATGGACTTGCTTCTCAGTTGTAACTCTGCCTCAGCCTCCTTTGTTAATTGCTGAGGGCTAGTGAGACTAGGATTTGCTCTAAGGATAGAAAACAGATTACTCATGGCATAGGTAGGAATGCCTAGAGCATGTCATATCCAATTAATGTCCCCTAGTAATTTTTGAAAGTCATATAATGTTTTCAGTTGATCCCTATGTATGGTTACTTTCTGTTGAACAATGGTAGTGTCATTTACTAAGGTCCCCAAGTAGGAGTAAGGAGTAGTAGTCTGAGTTTTGTCAGGAGCTATAATTAAGCCAGCGTGAGAAATTGAATTTTGCAAGTGATCATAACATTGGAGTAATATTTCTTGAGTGGGGGCAGCACAAAGTATATCATCCATATAGTGAATAATGTAACACTGTGAAAATTTTTTACGAGTAGGTTCAATTGCTTGCCCCACATAAGTCTGGCAAATTGTGGGACTTTTCAATATGCCCTGTGGCAACACTTTCGAATGATAACGCTTAGCAGGGTGCAGGTTGTTTACTACAGGAATTGTAAATGCAAACCATTCAGTCTTGCTCAGCTAAAGGGATAGTAAGGAAACAGTCTTTTAAATCTATGACTATTAAAGGCCAATTTTTTGGAATTATAGCAGGAGAAGGCAATCCTGGCTGTAATGCCCCCCATAGGTTGTATAACTGAATTGATGGCTCTTAAGTCAGTTAATATTCTCCATTTACCTGATTTTTTCTTAATTACAAAAACTGGAGAATTCCAAGGAGAAAATGTTGGAGCTATGTGCCCATTTTCTAATTGTTCAGTAACTTAATTTATCTAAAGCCTCCAGTTTCTCTTTACTTAGTGGCCATTGTTCTATCCAAATTGGCTTATCTGTTAACTGTTTTAAAGGTATAGGTTCTGGAGGCTTAACAATGGCTGCCATCAAAAACTATTTCCTGATCTTTGGCGGGAACTTCGTTTTTCTGCTTGAAGTGGTTCTTTCAAAACTTGCAAATTTTTTTCTACTCCCATACCAGGGACATACCCCATTTCATGCATCATATGTTGACTTTGTAATTGTTCTAGAATTAGAACTTGTGCTCCCCATTGTTGTAATAAATCTCTTCCCCATAAATTTATAGGTACAGAAGTTATAATTGGTTGAATAGTCCCAGGTTGTCCATTGGGCCCTTCACAATGCAAAATATAACTACTTTGATATACTTCAGCAGCTTTACCAACTCCAACTATGTTAAATTGAGCAGGTTGAATTGGCCACGCAGACAGCCAGTGCTGTAGAGAAATGATTGAAATGTCCATTCCTGTATCTACCAAACCTTTAAATTTATTTCCCTGAATAGCTATTTCACAGATAGGATGTTTACAATTTGATTCACCCAATAAGCTGCTTTGCCTTGTTTATTTGTGCTTCCAAATCCTCCTGTTAGTTTAATTTCACTTTTTCCCATTCCCACATATGGCACAATCAGGAGCTGTGCTATGCACTCTCCTGGCTCTGTTTTCCAGGCAACAGAAGTAGATATAATAATTTGAATTTCCCCATTATAATCTGAATCAATGACTCCTGTATGTATTTGTATGCCTTTTAAACTTAAACTAGACCTTCGTAAAAGTAATCCTATTGTCCCTGCTGGCAAGGGTCCACAGACTCCTGTTGGGACCTTTTGCAGGGGTTCCCCAGGCAGAAGGCTCACAGTTTTTGTGCAGCATAAGCCTACTGCGGCACTACCAGCTGTGGTGGGGGACAGACATTGTACGGGGTGAGGGAATGGCCTGAGCTGGAAATGCCCTGGTTTAGAACAGGGCCCAGGACGGGCCCCTGATGGCATTTCCCAAAATCGGGTTCCCATCTTTATCAAGCTTAGAGTGACACTGAGGAGCTCAATGTTTTCCTTTTTTACACTTTGGACATATTTCAGGCTCAGCAATTTTCTTTTTTCCCCTATCTGGCAGCCTGACTTGCTGATTTTTTTCTACGTTCTTTTTCAGTATGACCATGCTTCCCACAGTTAAAATAAGCTCCAGGAAATGGAGTATTTCTTTTATCCACTCTCAGTTCTGCCATTGCCTGTGCCAACAAAGTAGCTTTATGCAGATTACCTCCGATACCATCACAGGCCTTGATATAATCAACTAAATGTGCTTTCCCTCTAATAGGTCGCAGAGCAGCCTGCCAATCAGGATTAGCATTGTCGAAAGCTAATAACTGCAACACTATATCCTGAGCAGCCGAATCTGCAATCATCTTTTTAAGAGACTCCTGTAACTGAGCTATACAATCAACATGTGGTTCTCTTGGTTCCTGTTTTATAGCACTAAAGGAAGGGTATTTTTCTCCATCTGAAGTGATTTTTTCCCAAGCTCTAATGCACACTCTGCTAAGCTGTTCTATGGCATCATCCTGCATGACCACTTGTGCATCTAAACCAGCCCAGCTGCCAACCCCCGAAAGTTGAGGTTGGGCCTGGACATTGCAAGCAGCCTGAATGGAAGCTTCATCTACCCACCAAGTTTTAAATTGTAAGAACTGAGCAGGAGTTAGACAAGCTCGAGTAAGAGTGTCCCAGTCAGTAGGTATCATCCAACTGGAAACAGCAACATTCTTTAACAGTCCATTACAAAAGGAGAACCTGGTCCATACTGATTTATAGCTTGTTTAAATTCTTTGAGTAATTTAAAAGGAAAAGGCTCAAATGTAGCTGTAATATTTCCCTGTTGATCTGGGGGGTGTGTTCTAACAGGAAACTGCCAAGCCTCTAAATCACCGTCTCGTCTAGCTTGCTGAATTCCTGCCTGAATAGAACTAAGAGTGGTCACTCGAGGTGCTGCTCGAACAGTCACTGGGGCAACTACTTTTCACCCAATGTCCTCCGGAAAAGAAAGATCCGGAGGGTCTTTTTCTTCAAAATAATAATGAGGGGGTGCAGAAGGGTAGGGATGAACCTCTCCCTCCTTTGCCACTTTAGCTTTAGCTAGAAAATAAACATGCTCTGTAACCACTTCTGTTACTTCTCTATACTCTCCTTCCTCCTCCTCATCAGTGTGAAAAAGTTCCAAGGTGGAATGAACCAGACCCCAAACTTGTCCCATTGTTACCCTGATGCTTCCAAGCTCCCCTTCTTAGTCACCATGGGGATTGCTTTAAGAGTACTCAGGTGTCCTCCAGCTAGTTTTCCATTCCAACTGTCGCTCCAGCGACCCTTCAACTTGGATACGAGGCCCCACGTTGGGCGCCACTTGCCGAGACCAGCTCGGTCAGGGAGACCCTAACCTAGTGGCACTAGAAGAATTAAAGACACACACCCAGAAATATAGAGGTGTGAAGTGGGAAATCAGGGGTCTCACAGCCTTCAGAGCTGAAAGTCCCAAACAGAGATTTACCCACATATTTATTAACAGCAAGCCAGTCATTAGCATTGTTTTGTTTCTATAGATATTAAACTAACTAAAATTATCCCTTATGGGAAATGAAGGGATGGGCCAAATTAAAGGAATAGGTTGGGCTAGTTAACTGCAGCAGGAGCATGTCCTTAAGGCACAGATCGCTCATGCTATTGTTTATGGCTTAAGAATGCCTTTAAGCGGTTTTCTGCCCTGCATGGGCCAGATGTTCCTTGCCCTCATTCCCATGGGTGTTCCACCTTCCGGCGTGGGCGTTAGGGCCATTATGAACATGTTACAGTGCTGCAGATATTTTGTTTATGGCCAGTTTTGGGGCCAGTTTTTGGCCAGATTTGGGGGGAGGCTTGCTCTCAACAGTGGTGCGCATCTGTCGTCCCAGCTACTCAGGAGGCTGAGGCAGGAGAATCGTTTGAACCTGGGAGGCAGAGGTTGCAGTGAGCCGAGATTGCACCACTGCACTCCAGCCTGGGCGACAGAGCGAAACTCAATCTCAAAAAAAAAAAAAAAAAAATTAGCTGGGTGTAGTGGTGGTGCCTGCAGTTCCAGCTACTAGGGAGGCTGAGGCTGGAGAATTGCTTGAACCTAACCTGGGAGAAAGAGGTTGCAGTGAGCCGAGATCATGCCACTGCACTCCAGCCTGATTGAGGCCTTGTCTCAAAAAAAGAAAAAAAAATTATGAGATTTGATAATTTTTTTTTTTTTTTTTTAGACGGAATCTTGCTCTGTCGCCCAGGCTGGAGTGCAGTGGTGCGATCTCGGCTCACTGCAAGCTCTGCCTCCTGGGTTCATGCCATTCTCCTGCCTCAGCTTCCTGAGTAGCTGGGACTACAGGCGCCCACCAGCAAACTCGGCTAATTTTTTTGTATTTTTTAGTAGAGACGGGGTTTCACTGTGTTAGCCAGGATGGTCTTGATCTCCTGACCTCGTGATCCACCCGCCTCGGCCTCCCAAAGTGCTGGGATTACAGGTGTGAGCCATTGTGCCTGGCCGAGATTTGATAAATATTGCATTGATTTTTACTGATTAAGTTTTAAAGTACTGATACCTTCATGATATTGAGTCTTCTAGAAATGGGTAATTATTCATTTAGGTATTCTTTTTCTGTTTGTTTTTCAGCTAGGTCTTCTTTCAGATCAGTTACTGTTAGAGGTTTTTTTTTCATATAGGTCTGTACATTTCTTGCTAGGGATATTCCTATTTATGTTATGTTTTGTTATAACTATGAATGGATTTTGCCTTTCTTTCTTTCTTTTTTTTTTTTTTTGAGACGGAATCTCACTCTGTCACCCAGGCTGGAGTGCAGTGGCATGATCTCAGCTCACTGGAAGCTCCACCTCCCAGGTTCACACCATTCTCCTGCCTCAGCCTCTCGAGTAGCTGGGACTACAGGTGCCAGCCGCCACGCCTGGCTAATTTTTTTTGGCATTTTTTAGTACAGATGGGGTTTCACCGTGTTAGCCAGGATGGTCTCGATCTCCTGACCTCATGATCTGCCCGCCTCGGCCTCCCAAAGTGCTGGGATTACAGGCGTGAGCCACCATACCCGGCCAATTTCACCTTTCAATGGCAATTACTATAAGACAAGAAAGTTATTTATTTGTATATATTTACCTAATTTTAAGTTACCTTATACAACTCTCATTAATATTCTGTTAGAACTAGAATTTAAACTCTATGTGAATATGGACCTTATTTAAACAATGTATCCCTAGCACCTAGACAATGCCTAACCTGTCACATTAACTTAATATATATTTTATTTCTATTTTTTGTTTATTTATTTTTGTTGAGACAGACTCTTGCTCTGTCACCCAGGCTGGAGTGTAGTGGTGTGATCCTGGCTCACTGCAATCTCTGCCTCCCAGGTTCAAGCAGTTCTCTGTCTCAGCTTCCCAAGTAGTTGGGATTACAGACATCCGCCACCACGCCCAGCTAATTTTTGTATTTTTAGTAGAGACGGGGTTTTTACCATGTTGGCCAGGCTGGTCTTGAACTCCTGACCTTCTGATCTGCCTGCCTTGGCCTCCCAAAGTGCTGGGATTACAGGTTTGAGCCACTGAGCCCAGCCATTAATATTTATTTTAATGAATGAATAATGTTATTTTAGTTGATTCTGTTGCATTTTCTGGGTAGACAATTTTTCCAAATTTTCAACTATTGTAATCATGAGACTTGGTAGATTGCTCTAAAATTCATGTTCTGAAGTACCCTTTCTCCTATGTATACATCAATATTAGATAAAATAGAAAAAGGTAAAGTTACAAAGCTATGACATGCAGAAACAAGAACTATTTCTTTGTACTTAAAACAGTGTTTAGAGGCTGGGCAGAGTGGTTCATATTTGTAATCCTAGCACTTTGAGAGGCCAAGGTGGGAGGATTGCTTAAGCCCAAGAGTTTGAGAACAGCTTGGGCAACATAGGGAGACCCCTGTCCCTACAAAAAGTAAAAAAAATTAGTCAGGCTTGAGTCCGGGAGGTTGAGGCTGCAGTGAGCTATGATCGTGTCACTGCACTGAAGACTGGCTGACAGTGAGACTCTGTCTCTAAAGGAAAAAAAATGCTTATTTGAAGAAATAATCCCTGAAAACTTCTCAAATTTGATAAAGAATATTAATGTGCACATTCAAGGTCAGTTAACTCCAAGAAGAATAAACTCAAAGAGATCCACACCTAGGCACATTATGGTCAAACTGCCAAAAGACAAAAACAAAGAGAGAATATTGAATACAGCAAAAAAAAAAAAAAAGGCAACTCATCATGTATAAGGGATCCTCAGCAAAATTAATAACTGACTTCTCATCAGAAACCATGGAGCCCAGCTAGGCATGGTGGCTCACGCCTATAATCCCAGCACTTTGGGAGGCCGAGGTTGGTGTATCATCTGAGGTCGGGAGTTTGAGACCAGCCAAGAAAACCCATCTCTACTAAAAATACAATATTAGCCAGGCATGGTGGGGCATGCCTGTAATCCCAGCTACTCGGGAGGCTGAGGCAGGAGAATTACTTGAACCTGGGAGGCAGAGGTTGCAGTGAGCCGAGATCTCGCCATTGCACTCTAGCCTGGGCAACAGGAGCGAAACTCCATCTCAAAAAAAATAATAATAAAAAAGAAACCATGGAGCCCAGAAGGCAGTGGAAAGACATTCAAAATGCTAAAAAAATTGTCAACCAATAATTCCATATCCACAAAACTATACCTCAAAAATGAAGGAGAGGCCAGGTGTGGTGGCTCATGCCTGTAATCTCAGCACTTTGAGAGGCCGAGGAGAGGATCACTTGAGCCCGAGTTTGAGACCAGCCTGGGCAACACAGTGAGACCTCATGTCTACAAAAAAGTAAAAAATCAGCCGAGTGTAGAGGCATGAATATATAATCCCAGATACTTGGGAGGCTGAGGTGGGAGGATTACTTAAGCCCAGGAGATTGAAGTTGCAGCAAGCCAACATGGTGCCACTGCACCCCAGCCTGAGTGACAGGGCAAGACCCCGTCTCAAAAAAAAAAAAAAAAAAAAGAAAAAGAAAAAAAGAAAAATGATGGAGAATGCAGACATTCCTAGATAAACAATAACTGAATTTGTCACTTGCCCCGCAATGTGAGCCATTCAGGCTGAAATGAAAGATTATTAGACAATAGCCTGAGTTCACACGAAGAAACAAACAGCACTGGTAAAGGTGCTGGTGGGGTGGCTCACGCCTGTAATCCCAGAAGTTTGGGAGGCTGAGGCCAGTGGATCACTTGAGGTCAGGAGTTCGAGACCAGCCTGGCCAACATGGTGAAACCACATTTCTACTAAAAATACTAAAAATACAAAAATTAGCCGGGCATGGTGGCTGGTGCCTGTAATCACAGCTACTTGGGAGGCTGAGGCAGGAAAACCGCTTGAACCCGGGAGGCAGAGGTTGTAGTAAGCTGAAATTGCGCCACTGCACTCTAGCCTGGGTGACAGAGTGAGACTCTGTCTAAAAAAAAAAAAAAACGGTGACACAGTATAAACATAGTATATTTTTGTTTGTTAATTTTTAAAAGTTTTTCTCCAAAAGCATGAGCCACCACACCTGGCCTCGGAGAAAAATTTAATGTTAAACTTTTAAAATAGTCACAGAAAGAATAGCAGTATAATCTGTACCTTCCAAACCAGAAGAACAAAGAAGTACTATCTAACACTTTACTAATTCAACAATAGGAGAAAAAGGGGGGGAAGAAAGCAAAGACAGAGATTGATAAACAGAAAACATTTAACAAGAATGAAGAAATAAGTCCTAATATATCAGTAATTATATTAAATGAACGTAAATGGATTTAATTAATTTGTTACACCCAGAGTCACAGACAAAAGTTGAAAATGAAAGACTAAAAAAAGTCAGCAAGTAGTAATTAAAAAGGCTGGTACGACAATAATATCTAGACAAAAAGATTAAGGTAAACAATAAACAATTAGAAATAAAGAGAATATAAGGAATAATCTAGCAAAAAGGTAGAATAATTTGGTGGAAGAATGCAGTAAAGGCTGGATGAGGTGGCTTATGCCTGTAATCCCAGCACTTTGGGAGGCTGAGGTAGGAGGATCTCTCAAGTTTGTTCTAAGCTTCTATAATTTTAAATAAACGTTTTACTTTAGAATGGTTTTAAATTTACTGAAAAGTTGCAAAGATAGTACAGATAATTCCTGTGTATGCTTCATCGAGTTTTTCCTTTTTTTTTTTTTTTTTTTTTGAGACGGAGTTTCGCTCTTGTTGCCCAGGCTGGAATGCAGTGGTGCAATCTGGGCTTACCGCAACCTCCACCTCCTGGGTTCAAGCGATTCTCCTGTCTCAGCCTCCCGAGTAGCTGGGATTACAGGCACATGCCACCATGCCCAGCTAATTTTTGTATTTTTAGTAGACGCGGGGTTTCACCATACTGGTCAGGCTGATCTCCAACTCCTGACCTCAGGTGATCTGCCTGCCTCGGCCTCCCAAAGTGCTGGGATTACAGATGTGAGCGACCATGCCCGGCCTTGACTTTTCTTTTTTTTTTTGAAACAGTTTCACTGCGTTGCCCAGGCTGGAGCGAAGCTGCCATGATCTCAGCTCACTGTAACCTTCGCCTCCCGGGTTCAAGCGACGTTCCTACCTCAGCTCCCCCAGGTAGCTGGGATTACAGGCATGTGCCACTACTCCCGGCTAATTTTTGTGTTTTTAGTAGAGACGGGGTTTCGCCATGTTGGCCAGGCTGGTCTCGAACTCTTGACTTCAGGTGATCCGCCCACCTTGGCCTCCCAAAGTGCTGGGATCATAGGTGTGAGCCACTGCACCTAGCCTTGGACCCTCTTCATATTAAATTAAAATTAATGTTTTTGGAACACCTATTAGGCCACAGAGTGAGGAGGATGAGTTAAAGTAAGTTCCCTCCTTGTAAGTAGTTAGAAGTATAAAAAGAAAGAAAGGGACCTGCTCTCTATTGTCTTTTTCTTTTTCTTTTTCTTTTCTTTAGACGGAGTGTTTGCTCTCTTGCCCGGGCTGGAGTGCAATGACGCGATCTCAGCTTACTGTAACCTCCGCCTCCTGGGTTCAAGTGATTCTCCTGCCTCAGCCTCTTGAGTAGCTAGGAGTACAGGCATCCGCCACCAAGCCCGGCTAATTTTTGTATTTTTATTGGAGACGGGGTTTCACCATGTTGGCCAGGCTGGCCTAGTACTTTTTTTTTTTTTTTTTTTTTTTTTTTCTGAGTCGGAGTCTCGCGCTCACGCTCAGGCTGGAGTGCAGTGGCGCGATCTTGGCTCACTGCAAGCTCCGCCTCCCGGGTTCACGCCATTCTCCTGCCTCAGCCTCCCGAGTAGCTGGGACTACAGGCGCCCGCCACCATGCCCGGCTAATTTTTTGTACTTTTAGTAGAGACGGGATTTCACCGTGTCAGCCAGGATGGTCTCGATCTCCTGACTTCGTGATCCACCCGTCTCGGCCTCCCAAAGTGCTGGGATTACAGGCGTGAGCCACCGCGCCCGGTCGGCTAGCCTAGTACTCTTAACCTCAGGTGATCCACCAGCCTCAGCCTCCCAAAGTGCTAGGATTACAGGCGTGAGCCACCGCCCCTGTCTTTTTAAAAGCTAAAACTGAAACGGAAACAGAGCTCCTGGCAGATAGGACCAGGAGCCACAGCGAAGGAGGTGGCCTGTGATTAGGTTTTTATAAATGGGCAGGTATTAATCAGGGGAAATGGAGTAAAGGACACGATAGACATACATTGCTAAGTCTAGTATTGGAAAAAGTAAGGCCTGGGACCCCTAAAAACTTGCTCGAGAGTGAAAGGTAAATGCTATGTGTCCACACTACTGTGGTAAAGCCGACAGTCCATACCATGAGCCCATTTCGCGCAGGGAAATTCGAGTGGTGGGCTTGGGCCCGTCGTTCTGGTAGCTTCCCAGTAGAGGGCGCCGTAAGCATATGCGTCTTCAGCCTGACTGGGCAGGGGAGGCGGTGCGTCCTCCTGGCCGGGGGGCGGGGCCGTCGCGCTCACGTGACCTTTGCTCATGGCGGCGGCGGCGGCGGCGGCGGCGGCGGTGCTGGTGGCGCTCGGCGGCCGGAGCCGGATCCTGTAGCCGGGTGTGGGCCCGTGTCTGTCCGTCCCTCCTTCGGCCCCCTCTCTTGTCTTCCGGAGTGTGGCTGGCGGAGCTGGGATGGCGGAACGAGGCCTGGAGCCGTCGCCGGCCGCGGTGGCGGCGCTGCCGCCTGAAGTGCGGGCGCAGCTGGCGGAGCTGGAGCTGGAGCTCTCGGAGGGTAGGAGCCGGGCCGGGGAGAGGGCGCCCGGGGCCCTGCGGATCGCGGCGACTTGGGAGACAGGTCCCCGCCGCGCGCCCTGGCGGCCGTGCGGCGAGGGGGACGAGGGTGCAGAGAACCTGGCCTGGCACTCCACGACCGTTTTCCCTCCTCTCCCACCCCATTAAGTGGTTTCCTGTGGCTTTCATTGTTTTCCCATAGAGGGGACTAAGTAAGGGCTTGTGGAAAGGTCCTCCCGGGCCCACACTGCTTCTGCGCTTCCTGCCCCCCAAAACCCGAGACAAAGCTGCGCCCTCCCGCTTCTGCCCAGGCGTCTGGGCCAGGTGGGGTGAGGGGTAGGGCTGCGAGGAGGGTGGCTGACAGCTTTCTCCTTTCCTCTCCCCTTTTCGTGGAGGGCTCCACGCCTTGTTCCAGCCCCCCCTTCCCCCTTTCAAAAAGAGACACATGGGAAATCCGCAGCATCATTTCTTCTCTTTCCTTTAACAATGCGCGATGCCTCCCCAGTGACAGGAGTGAGACAGAAGCGGGTGAGCCATTTAGGGTCCTAGGAAGATAAGAAGCAATGGCATTAACCCAGAGAGACACACGGTGCTGCTTTTAGACCACCTTTGTCATAAGAAGTTTTTTTTTTCCTGGTGCCTGTTATTCGGGCCGAATTTTCCGCATCTGGTCACCTTTTGGAGTCTTTGATGAAGGAAGGAGAGGAGGCTACCGTTTACTTGCAAATCCTGGCTGGCATTCTTTCTTTTGACAATGGATTGGGACAGGGAGGGTTCGATTTATTTTCAGAATTTAAAAAAAAAATGGAATAAATCAAGCCACTGTTATTAGAGAACTCCTTGTACAACAATGAGAGAAACACAGTGCTCCGTTGTGGGCATGTGATCAGGCTTGTGGGGCAGTTGTGATCAGTTCTGTGTAAAGTTCCTGTTTTTATCACTGGCTGCCCCTGAGACAAAAGCAGCATTTTCTCCAAGCTTGATACCAGTACTTTGATTGTGTCTCCAGAGTTGCATATTCTTATTGAGTTCCTTGTGGAAGGCCCTCTTCACTAGCATTTTTCAAGTGGATCAAAAACTCTTGATTGGAAAAGAAGAATGTGACCAACTCCCAGGAGCTTATTAAACATTACTTATTGTTTACTTATTAAGGCATTATGGTTCCCTCCCCTCTGAGAATCCTTTACAATGAAAAACCAAAAATAGAGTTGAATGTTATAAATCCTGTTGGGCACTGAAGGAAATAATTATTTTTAATAACCCTTTTAATAACCCAATGTGTAGGAAAGTGCTGTTTTTACCTGCACTTAACTATCAACGTGTTATTTTTCAATTAATCCAATTTTCAAGTTATTCTTCGGCCAGTCCCGGGAATCACTGGTATTAGATTAGTTTGTTTCTGTGAAGTGTTTAAGAAGATAGGAATCCTTTGGGTTTGTCTGCCCAGTTATACCTTAAGTTCCCCCCGCTTCGAAAATCGAGGGGCTTTTTGCATTACCATCAATTCTGTCTCTCAAGATAACTCATTCTTCTCCTAGACTAAAGCATTGACATTAAATCTGTGTTGACTTGCATTAAAATCTGACTTTTAAAACTGCTATTTGAAAGTAACAAATCATCTAGCTTTGATTAGAGAGAGGTTTGCCTGGATGCTTGCGTCAGAGGGAGATTAAAAATAGGAGTTGATTGCTTTCACATGGAGAGGGAAATCCTGGAAGCTCCTTATTCTGGGTATATCTGCTTCCAGCTGATTGTTGTTTACATCTCTGGGTGTTTCTAGACATCTCTAGAATGTCTAGAAACATTCTGAGGAACTATTTCTAGGACCCACACTGATTAGCTCACCTCTCTCTCCTTCAAAAAGGTGTGAAACTTCTACAAATTGTGAATGCCAAGGCTTAAACATTTTAAGGACAAGTGCGTGGTTTGCTTTCCAATGAAGGATTATTTTGGTTGGCATCTGACTTGGTTTGAATTTGTTTCTTATAGATATACTACACTTCTTGTATTTCATCTGTTTTAGCAATGGATGACTCTGGAAAAAATACAATTGAAAATCTTGGGCCTGCAGTGTCAGCATATTGGTCATCTTTCTTGCTTAAAGTACAGGGGATGGTTGGCTGGAGAAGTAGATAGACATTAGGAATTCAAGTGAAGTTAAAATAATCCAAAAGTCCCCATATCTGTGTAGTATGGTGTTATTTGTGATGCCTGTAGCATATTTGGAGCTAAGTTTTGTTCGTTTTGCATTTTCTCTACAGTTACTCTGCTCTAACATAAGTACTTTGCCTTTTCTTGTTTTAGATGCTTTTCTTTCGTTTGTTTATTTTTTTTGAGATGGAGTCTCACACTGTTGCCCGATCTCAGCTTACCGCAACCTCCGCCTCCCAGGGTCAAGCAGTTCTCCTGCCTCAGCCTCCCCAGTAGCTGGGATTACAGGCAAGCGCCACTACTGCCGGGCTAATTTTTTTTGTATTTATAGTAGAGACCAGGTTTCACCATGTTGGCCAGGCTGATCTTAAACTCCTGACCTCAAATGATCCACCAACCTCAGCCTCCCGAAGTGTTAGGATTACAGGCGTGAGCCACCGCTAAAGATGCTTTTAACTGTGTGTTTATCATGCCTTGCTGACATTGGTGCACTCATTTCTCTATTTTCATTTTTTCTTTCTTTCTTTCTTTTTTTTTTTTTTTTAAGGTTCAGCCTGTCATTGGTCCTAATCATAGCAATAATCTGAGCTGTATGCTGTTAAAGAATTTTCTTTGTGCTTGCCTGTATTTTCAGCTGCAGGCTTTTGTAATAGATCAGCCAACTCTGTGCTGAAATGCAGGTTTGTGCCTGCTTTGGGCTCTTTGCCGCAGAGCGTGTTGCAGAGCCCTGTGATGTGTCTGGTGCTTCAGGCAGGTCACCAGGCAGCTTCCTGGTTAAAACCTGCTTCTGTCACAAAAAGAACAGGCTGAAACTGCCTGGAAATCATTTAAAAATTGAATTTCCACATAAGGATGAGCTTTTCTATAGACGAGTTGAATAGGTAGAAGGTTTCTGCAAGTATTTCTGTGACTGAAATTTTTAATGATCCACATATTTTATTATTATATGCTTGACAGCTCTGTTGTTTGGACTTATGTATATGGTCTAGTCAAGTGTATGTACATAAAGTAGCACTAATGGGGAGAATTAATTTGCTTAAATCTGTCCAATAATACATTATATTTGTGTAATGATCTTTTTGTACATTGTCATTTGAGCTTTACTAAACTTCACTAGATAGAATAGGTATTGTTACCACCCACCGCCCCTTTCTTTTTTGTGGCTTAACAGAAGGGAAAACTTGTACTCAGAAAGATTGTTTTGTCTAAAGCTGCATACCTAATAAGTGTCGTTATCCTAAGCTGTCATGTGACAATGACATTGGAATGATTTAAATATCTGTGCTGTCATTGCACAAGCTGTTAACTAATTTTTTCTCTAAGGAAATGCTACCTTTTTTTTTTTTTGTGATGGAGTTTCGCTTGTTGCCCAGGCTGGAGTGAAATGGTGCGATCTCAGCTCACTGCAACCTCTGCCTCCCGGGTTCAGGTGATTCTCCTGCCTCAGCTTTTCTGAGTAGCTGGGATTACAGGCATGCGCCACCACGCCCGGCTAATTTTGTAGTAGATACGGGTTTTCTCCATGTTGGTCAGGTGGGTCTCGATCTCCCGACCTCAGATGATCTGCCTGCCTTGGCCTCCTGAAGTGCTGGGATTACAGGTGTGAGCCACTGCACCTGGCCCTAAACAGTTCTATACCACAGTGTTGATTCTCTCTCTGAAATCTCTTTCAAATCCATCACTTATGCATTCAGTTCAGCAGATGTGTATTTTGTGCCTACTGTGTGCAAATGAGCAGGATACCCTGGTAGCTTTTAAGAAGCTCTGAGTCTGCCAGGGAAATCATTGAAAACTGCCAACAAAACAGTGCATGACCATGGTGGAGTACGTACAGAGGCTGCCTTCTAAGAAAAGAGGAAGCTATCTGCTTTATCGTTGTGAGAGACAGAAGAGAATTATAAATACGAGATTGGATTGTGTGGCTAGTAGAGCGGGCTATAATTTAGCCTGTGCAGTTCAGCCATAAGTGCAACGCGAAGAATGTTCCTATACTTCTGTGGCATGCAGGAAGGAGCTCAAGTCTTTCAGTGTCTGAGAACAGTCCAAAGATGACAACTGGAAAGGTATTTAAGATAAAATAACACTCACAGGAAGGGATCCTCCCTTTTCTTGTTTGAACACTTCTCTGAGTACAAACAGTAAACATAGTCCCATCCTCCCTTTCTCCTGTCTGTTTCATCACGTAGCTTTGTGGTCCTTAAAGCATGGCACAGGGTCTACCACGAAGGCAAAGGGATAAGAGAAGACTGCTTCCTAGGAATTGCAGTGACTTTTAATGGGGAAGAGGTGGGAGAGTTGAAGAGGAAAAAGAAGAGATGTTGGATAAAGATTTTACAGTCTCAGAAGGGGGCAGGTAGACTTAAGCCACCATAAAACTGGTAAATCCCTCCTGCTTTACCTATCATGGGAAACGGGGCCACTTATCCCAAAATCCGTAGCTTAGTCATAGATTTGTAGGATACACCTTTTTCAAAGTTCTGCCTAAGCAGTTGTAACACCTGATGCTAGGAGTATTAAGGAAAGCAGGAATGTAGATTTTTAAATAACCAAGAATGGGCATTATCTAAGCAATCTACCTCCAGAACTTGCGTGTGTGTTTTTGGTGGGCAGGAGCTCATCTTCAGAATTACTGTCAGAGCCTGTGACACATTCCTTTGAAAATTCTCATGGTGGCAGATTTCAATTCTTTGAGGGTAGAGTTTCATTTATAGGTCACTTGGAATCGAGTAGAGAAAAGCTGGTTAATATTCTTTTAGAATCCAAACTAGTTGTGACTGAAAAAATTAGAGTGATTATAAACTGATTTTAGTTGTGATTGTCAAAAAAAATCAGAATGACTGTAAACTGGTTTTGAGGGCCGTTCTAGAAGAGAATTTACAGACAAATTCACTGGAAGAATGATTCACCTTATTGAAAAGAGTAGCTTGTATGGATACCCTTGTTCTGGTGTGTATTTTGAAAAATTAATCTTGTTTGACAGCCCCATGGCATTGAGCTGGATTTTTGAATAAGATAAATCATTAACATGTCACGCTTAGCTCAGCCCTTGGTTGCAACTTTCTGTCCTAGCCTGTTTAAGACTTAGCACTTCAGGGTTGAAAGTTCATATGACTGGCTAAAAAGGGCCTTCATACTATATTTGTATTCTAATTACTAGAGTTCTCCATGGTTCTCTCTCATGTGACTAATTCAGGGATACTCTTTGAATTGCTTCTTCTTGCTTATATGCACAGTTTCTCGTAAATCTTTAAGGGTTCAGCTAAAGTACCACCTTTTTTTTTTTTTTGAGACGGAGTTTCACTCTTGTTGCCCAGGCTGGAGTGTAATGGCACGATCTCAGCTCACCGCAACCTCCACCTCCTGGGTTCAAGTGATTCTTCTGCCTCAGCCTCCTGAGTAGCTGGGATTACAGGCATGTGCCACCACGCCTGGCTAATTTTGTATTTTTAGTAGAGACAGGGTTTCCCTATGTTGGTCAGGCTGGTCTTGAACTCCCGACCTCAGGTGATCCGCCCACCTCGGCCTCCCAAAGTGCTGGGATTACAGGCATGAGCCACTGCGCCTGGCTTTCTTTTCTTTTTTTTTTTTTTGAGACGGATTCTCTCCCTGTCACCCATGCTGGAGTGCAATGGCATGATCTCGGCTCACTGCAGCCTCCGCCTCCTGGGTTCAAGCGATTCTCCAGCCTCAGCCTCCCAAGTAGCTGGGATTATAGGCGCCCTCCACCACGCCCAGCTAATTTTTTGTGTCTTTAGTAGAGATAGGGTTTCACCAGTTGACCAGGCTGGTCTCGAACTCTTGACCTTGTGATCCGCCTGCTTTGTCCTCCCAAAGTGCTGGGATTACAGGTGTGAGCCACCGTGCCAGGCTCAAGTACCACCTTTTTTGTAAACCTATCCCTGACCAGTGTGATTTCTATTTTTTTTTTTTTTGAGACAGGGTCTCACTCTGTTGCTCAGACTGTGCAGTGGCACGACCTTGGCTCACCACAACCCCCGCCTTCCGGGCTCAAGCGATTCTCCTGCCTCAGCCTCCCCAATAGCTGGGACTACAGGCAAATGTCACTACCGTCTGGCTAATTTTTATATTTTTAGTAGAGACAGGGTTTCACTATGTTGGCCAGGCTAGTCTTGAACTCCTGACCTCACATGATCCACCTGCCTTGGTCTCCCAAAGTGCTGGGATTACAGGCATGAGCCACCAGGCCAGGCCAATCATGTATTTTCTAAGTATTTAAATTGCTTTTCATTTTATCTCTTAAAAAATTTTTTTTGAAAGTAGAGATGAGGCCGGGCGCAGTGGCTCACGCCTGTAATCCTAGCACTTTGGGAGGCCGAGGAGGGCGGATCACGAGGTCAAGAGATCAAGACCATCCTGGCCAACGTGGTGAAATCTTGTCTCTACTAAAAATACAAAAATTAGCTCGGCGTGGTGGCACCTGTAGTCCCAGCCACTCGGGAAGCTGAGGCAGGAGAATTGCTTGAACTCGGGGGGCAGATGTTGCAGTGAGCCGAGATCGCGTCACTGCACTCCAGCAACAGAGCAAGACTCCGTCTCAAAAAAAAAAAAAAAAAAGTAGAGACGAGGTCTTACTATGTTCAGCCCAGGCTGGTCTCAAAAGTCCTGAGCTCCTTTTACCTTGGCTCCTCCAAAGTGCTGAGATTATAGGTGTGAGCCAGCCACCAAGTCTCGCCTTGGCTCAATGTAAGCTCTTTTTTTTTTTTTTTTTTTTTAGATAGAGTCTTGCTCTGTCCCCCAGGCCAGGCTGTAGTACAGTGGCATGATCTCTGCTCACTGCAACCTCCACCTCCTGGGTTCAAGTGATTTTCCTGCCTCAGCCTCCTGAGTAGCTGGGATTACAGGCTTGTGCCACCACGCCTGGCTAATTTTTGTATTTTTAGTAGAGACGGGGTTTCACTATCTTGGCCAGGCTGCTCTCAAACTCCTGACCTCCGGTGATCCGCCCGCATCGGCCTCCCAAAGTCCCGGGATTACAGGCTTGAGCCACTGCACCCAGCCTCAATGTATGCTCTTGTAGAGAGGTCCTTTGTATCTGAAATTTATTTTAAATAACTCACAACTATTTATTTCTTATATTGTTTTAGGAATACGATAAATTTTTGGTCACTTCAATTTGAATTGAAAAATAAAGTCTCAGTTTTGGGGACTTGATTTTGACATAAGGTAGTGTTGTATAATCATTTGAGAAGCACATATTTTGACATCTGGTGGGCCTGGGTTGAAGTTCTGTCTGTACCATTTATTAGCTCTGTGACTTTGGACAAACTGTCTAACCTCCCAGATATGAGTTTCATCAACACTTAAAAAGGAATGACGGTGGTGTGCAGTGGCTCCTGCCTGTAATCCCAGCACTTTGGGAGGCAGAGCCGGGTGGATTGCCTGAGCTCAGGAGTTTGAGACCAGCCTGGGCAACATGGTGAAACCCCGTCTCTACTAAAATACAAAAAAATTAGCCGGGCGTGGCGGCATGCACCTGTAGTCCCAGCTACTCGGGAGGCTGAGGTAGGAGAATTGCTTGAACCCGGGAGGCGGAGGTTGCAGTGAGCTGGGACCGCACCACTGCACTCCAGCCTGGGCGACAGAGCGAGACACCATCTCAACAACAACAACAAAAAGGAATGACACCCTCCTTGGAGTTGTAAGGAGGTTTAAAGTAAGATAATAGAAAAGCTGAGTATAGTATGGCGTGTGGTGAGCACTCAGCACATGTAATCTTTATTGCTGCTGATAGTGAATGGATGCGTGGAGACTTGGCAGTTTTTAATATCTTGTGTTACTTAGTAGAATAAGGTTATATATGAAGTGATGAATGGAATCAATTTGTGATAAATTTTTTGAAAGTAAGCCTTCACTCTATCATCAGTTGTTCCTGTTGGCACCTATACCCTATACCCTTAGTCCAGTACATGTTGGGTCACTGCAACCAGTTGACTAGAACAGAAGACTTGCTGGTCTGTTTCATACAGACATCTCGCATATGTACATTTCTGAGCCTACAGATTCAGGCAAATGCCTGTGACATATAAGCTTGGTTTCTGAGACTTAACATCTACAAGCTATGAAAAGGGACATATGGATGTTTAGAACCTTCAGAAAGTATGGTTTTTACTCTTCCGTTTCTTATCCCTCACTTGTCCTCAGTGAACGTATCCTTTTAGTTCCTCTTTCAAAAGTTTTCTGGCTGGGCGTGGTGGCTCACGCCTGCAATCCCAATACTTTGGGAGGCTGAGGTGGGCAGATCACCTGAGGACAGGAGTTTGAGACCAGCCTGGCTAACATGGTGAAACCCCTTCTCTACTAAAAATACAAAAACTAGCCGGGCATGGTGGCAGGCGCCTGTAATCCCAACTACTCGGGAGGCTGTGGCAGGAGAATTGCTTGAACCTGGGAGGCGGAGGTTGCAGTGAGCTGAGATCATGCCACTGCACTCCAGCCTGGGAGATAGAGTGAGACTCCGTCTCAAAAAAAAAAAAGTGTTCTTGATCTTCTTTTCCTTAGAGTTTATTTACCATCAGCCTCCGTGAGTCCTCTCAGACTTAATTGGTCTGATACTGCTTTTATTTAAAACCATTGGTAAATCTAAAGCTCTGTCACTTAGTTGTCTTTTTTTTTTTTTTTTTTTTTTTTTTTTTGAGACGGAGTTTCGCTCTTGTTGCTCAGGCTGGAGTGCAATGGCATGATCTCAGCTCACCATAACCTCCGCCTCCCGGGTTCAAGCGATTCTCCTGCCTCAGCCTTCTGAGTAGCTGGGATTACAGGCATGCACCATTGGGCCCAGCTAATTTTGTAGTTTTAGTAGAGACGGGGTTTCTCTATGTTGGTCAGGCTGGTCGCGAACTCCCAACCTCAGGTGATCCGCCCACCTCTGCTTCCCAAAGTGCTGGGATTACAGGTGTGAGCCACCGTGTCTGGCCTTTTTTTTCTTTTTCTTAAAGATCGTCTTGCTCTGTCGTCCAGGCTAGAGTCCAGTGGTGCGATTGTAGCTCACTGCAGCCTTTAATTCCTGGGCTCAAGTGATCCTCCTGACTCTGACTACAGGTGTGCGCCACGATGCCTGGCTAATTTCTTCTTTCTTTCTTTTTTTTTTTTTTTTTTTTGAGACAGAGTTGCCCGGGCTGGAGTGCAGTGATGCCATCTTGGCTGAAAACATCCTTCTCCCAGGTTGAAGTGATTCTCGTGCCTCAGCCTCCCAAGTAGCTGGGATTACAAGCATGCACCACCACGCCCTGCTAATTTTTGTATTTTTCATAGATACAGGGTTTTGCCATATTGGCCAGTGCCTGGCTAATATTTTATTTGATTTTTTTGGTAGAGATAGGGGTCTCACTATGTTGCCCAGGCTGGTCTTGATCTTCTGGTCTCAAGCAATCCTCCTGCCTCAGTCTCCTAAAGCACTGGGATTACAGACATGAGCAATTTTGCTGGGCCTCAATTATCTTTGAATTCGAAGTTTCTTAAAAGTGGAGATGGTTTCCTATATTCTTTACCCTTAGGGTCTAAGTTAGTACTTTTGTACATGTCAAATGGTCCATCTCTTTTTGTTGATTGTTTATATCATAGAGGATTGAGAGTTTTTCATATCTTTGTGTTTATAGTGCATAAGGTACTTTCTGGTACGGATGCTCTTTTATGAGTAAGAAAGGTTCTGAAAGGCCATTTCTTTGGAAATTCCATAGTGTCACAGCCATCTGAATCTTTGGATACATGGGTTGGATTCGTTGGACCTGAAAACTCTAAAATTATATGCAGGAATTTTTTTTTTTTTTTTTTTTTTGGTTGAGTCAGGGTCTTGCTCTGTCACCCAGGCTGGAGCACAGTGGTGTGAATGTGGCTCACTGCAGCCTTGACCTCCTGGGATCAAGTGATCCTTCCACCTCAGCCTCCCAAGTAGCTGGGGCCACAGGTGTGCGCCACCATGCATAGCTAATTTTTTTATTTTTTGTAGAGATGGGCTCTTGCCATGTTGCCCAGGCTGGTCTTAAACTCCTGGGCTCAAGCAGTCCTCCCACCTCGGCCTCCCAAAGTGGTGGGATTACAGGCATGAGCCACCACACCTGGCTGTATGCAGGATTTTGAGTGTGAGTGCTTATGTGTCTTTTTTGGGATCTGGGTCTACAGCTTTCATCAGTTTCTTAAAGAGAGCTATGAAGCAAAGTTAACCAAGCCTATGCATTATCACCTTTCTTTCTTTTCTTTTTTTTTTTGAGACGGAGTCTTGCACTGTGGCCCAGGCTGGAGTGCAGTGGCGCAATCTCGGCTCACTGTAAACTCTGCCTCCCGGGCTCACGCCATTCTCCTGCCTCAGTCTCCTGAGTAGCTGGGACTACAGGTGCCCACCACCACGCCTGGCTAATTTTTGTATTTTTAGTAGAAACGGGGTTTCACTGTGTTAACGAGGATGGTCTCGATCTCCTGACCTTGTGATCCGCCTGCCTTAGCCTCCCAAAGTGCTGGGATTACAGGTGTGAGCCACTGCACCCGGTTGCATTATCACCTTTCATTCTCACTAGTTTATAAGGAAGACCAGACTCCCTCAGCTTCCCTCCCTAATACTTGGCAGACTCATCTGTATCACTTCCACCCGTATCTCCTTTCTTTTCTCAGAGGAGGAACTGTCCTCTTCCTGTTCGAAGGTCTGTCCCTCCATGTTCTTACTCTCATCTCTTCTCTTTTGAGATCTTGGGATCTCACTTTATTGATTGATCTGTTCATTTACAGTCTCTCTTTGTTTCTTTCATCTTCAACCTCTCACTTAACACTTGGCCCTTGACTCTTTGCCTTCAGCCTATACATTATGTTTTTGAAACAGAGTCTCACTCTGTTGCCCAGGCTGCAGTGTAGTGGGGTACTCACTGCAGCCTTGACTTCCTGGGCTCAAGTGATCCTCCCACCTCAGCCTCTCAAGTAGCTGGGACTACAGGTATATTCCACCATGCCCGGCTAATTTTTAAATTTTTTGTAGCAACAAGGTGTTGCTTTGTTGCCCAGGCTGATCTTGAACTCCTGGGCTCAAATAATCTTCCCACCTCAGCCTCCCAGAACATTAGGATTACACGCGTGAGCCACCATGCCCAGCCTCCCAGCTTTAAAAAAAACACACACAAAACTTTGCCACAGTCTTGCATGAGAATATGCTTGCTTTCATGTGCTGGCCCTCTCTCCCTCTCTCGAGCCTGAAAGGTGTGGCCTACATTTCCTTCCTCTTATTTCTTACCTTTGCTTAGTGCTCAGTCCATTTCCCCTGCCTCATGAAGCCTCTGAAACAACTGTTTCCAAGGCTACCACTGACTCCTAATTTCAGACTGCAGAGAACCTGCTGGATATGGCATCTCTCTCTGCAGCATTGTACACTGTGGACCTTTTTTTTTTTTTTTTTTTATGGAATCTCACCCTGTTTCCCAGGCTGGAGTGCAATGGCACAATCTCAGCTCACTGCAACCCCCTCTCCTGGGTTAAAACAATTCTGCCTCAGCCTCCCAAGTAGCTGGGATTAACAGGCGCCTGCCACCACGCCCAGCTAATTTTTGTATTTTAGTAGAGATGGGGTTTCACCATGTTGGTCAGGCTAGTCTCAAACTCCTGACCTCGTGATCCGCCCGCCTTGGCCTCCAAAATGCTGGAATTACAGGTGTGAGCCACCATGCCCAGCCCTACACTGTGGACCGGTATCTTTATGAAACTCTCCCCTTCCTAACCTTTGTGGCATAGTTTCCTTCTGGCTTCCTAACCTTCCTCGTGCTCTCTCTGGGGTTTCTTCTGCTCTTTCTTTCTCCTGATGAGGGTATTCCTCAGATTTGTGTCTGTTCTTCACCTCACTTTACATACACAGATAAGTAATCTTATCTGTGCCCAGGGCTTCAGCTGTCATGGCTGTGCACGTGGTTCCCTAGTCTGTATCTGTAGCCCTGACTTTCCTCTGCTCTAGACATTCCATTGGTTCCCCCATGCTAACTTGGTAAGTCTAAAACAACTCTGTTTCAACTTCCTCCTCCACCCCTGCCCCCACCTCCCTGCTTCACAGATAACTGTATTTCAGAATGTCCACTTACTATCTCCATCCATTTCTGCTGCTATGACAAAATACCTTAGACTTGGTAAATTATAAATGATAGAAATTTATTGCTCACAGTTTGGAAGCTAGGAAGTCGTAGATCAAGAAGTCAGAAGATTTATTGTCTGATGAGAGCCTGCTGTCTACTTCAAAGATGGCACCTTCTTGTTGCATCTTCACATGGTGGGAGGGACAAACAGGCTCCCTCAAGCTTGTTTTATAAGGGCACTAAGCCTGTTCATGAGCACTCCTCTTTCATGACCTAATCACCTCCTAGAGGCACCATCTCTCTTTCTCTCTCTCTCTCTCTCTCTCTATCTCTATCTCTATCTCTATCTCTATCTCTACATGGAGAGAGTCTTGCTCGTCACCAAGGCTGGAGTGCAGTGGCGAGATCATAGCTCACAGTAGCCTTGGATTCCTGGGCTTAAGCGATCCTCCCACCTCAGCCTCCCAAGTAGCTGGGATTACAGGCGTGTGCCACCACACCTGGCTGATTTTTTATTTTTTGTAGAGATGGGGTCTCATTATGTTTCCCAGACTGGTCTCAAACCCCTGGCCATGAATGATACTCCCACCTTGGCCTCCCAAATTGCAGAGATTATGACTGTGAGCCACTGTGCCTGGACCTCATCTCTTAATACTATCACATTGGGAATTAAGTTCCAACATAGGAATTTTTGGGGGACACTGACATTCAGACCATAGTAACTTACCAAAGTCAAAAAAATTGAGAGTCATCCTTATATTCTAAAAAAATTTTGTTTTGGCCGGACACGGTGGCTCATGCTTATAATCCCAGCACTTTGGGAGGCCGAGGTGGGCGGATCACCTGAGGTCAGGAGTTCGAGACCAACCTGGCCAACATGGCGAAACCCCATCAGTACTAAAAATGCAAAAATTAGCTGGGTGTGGTGGCGGGTGCCTGTAATCCCAGCTACTCAGGAGGCTAGGCTGAGTTAGGAGAATTGCTTGAGCCCAGGAGACGGAGGTTGCAGTGAGCAGGGATCACAGTGAGCCGAGATCGTGCCACTGCACTCCAGCCTGGGCGACAGAGCAAGACTCCGTCTCAAAATCCGCCTCCCAGGTTCACGCCATTCTCCTGCCTTAGCCTCCTGAGTAGCTGGGACTACAGGTGCCCGCCACCATGCCCGGCTAATTTTTTTGTATTTTTTTAGTAGAGATGGGGTTTCACCATGTTAGCCGGGATGGTCTCGATCTTCTGACCTCGTGATCCGCCCGCCTTGGCCTCCCAAAGTGCTGGGATTACAGGTGTGAGCCACCGCGCCCGACCAAAAAATTTGTTTTAATTAATTTTTTTTTTTTTTTTAAATAGAGATGGGGTTTTGCAGTGTTTCCCAGGCTGATCTCACTCCTGGGCTAAGGTGATCCACCCGTCTTGACCTCCCAAAGTGCTGAGATTACAGGTGTGAGCCACCTTGCCCAGTGATCCATATTCTAATGGATCACTGAGTCTTGTTGTTTCTACTTCCTGTTCTCCATACCATTCCAGTGTTAGTTCAGGCACTTATTTCTTGCTTAGACTAATGAGGTAGTCTCCTAACTCATCAGCCTGTCTCAGTCTCTTCTCCCTTCAGTAGGTCTTTCTCTACCCTGTCATTGATTGATCATTCTGAAACACAAACCTAATTGTGTTCTCTTCCCTGTTTAAAAGTTTTCCTTGGCTTCTCTCAGTCACAGGATAAACTCTAAGCATCTTTCTTTGTATACCAAGACCTGCCTGCCTTTTTACCCTCATTTCCTGCTCTGTCTATATTTGTTGTCTGCTCTCTAGCCATGCCAGATGACTTGCACTTCCATGAATGCACTGTGCTTTTTTTCACTTGTATGCTTTTGTATACATTGCCGTTCTCTAAAATGTCCACTGTGGCATGTTCTTCCCCTTTTTTTGCCCGGTTAACTTCTGTTTCAGTTTCCTGTGAGTTTCCAGTTAACTTCTGTTTCGTTCCAGTTTCCTTTTCTAAGCTCTTTTAAGAAGTTAAATCTCTGTATAAGTAGTCATCAGTTATTGAGAGCTTATGATGTAATAGGTCCTGTGCTTAGCACTTCATATACCTTGCCTGGCTAGTAAGTAGGTGCTGAATAGATAGCTCCTATTAGCATAATGATGATGAGGGAACTGAGGTAGCAAAAAGCACCTGAACATTGCATACAATGTATCTTCCCACCTGTGGTTACACATTTCCCATAAGGTAGCATTCTGGACGCATGGCACTGGGAAGGAGCACTGAATTTAGGAGTCATGCTGAATTGCGTTCACATATGGTCTTGGGCAACTTTTTTTTTTTTTTTTTTTTTTTTGAGACAGAATCTCTCTCTTATTGCCCAGGCTGGAGTGCAATAGTGCGACCTCAGCTCGCTGCAAGCTCCGCCCCCTGGGTTCAAGTGATTCTGCTTCTTCAGCCTCCCGAGTAGCTGGGATTACAGGCACCCGCTACCTGCCCGGCTAATTTTTGTATTTTAGTAGAGATGGACTTTCACCATGTTGGCCAGGCTGACCTCAAGTGATCGCCCACCCCGGCCTCCCAAAGTACTGGGATTACAGGCGTGAGCCACAACGCCCGGCCCTTGGGCAAGTCTTTGAAATGTGTTTCTAATCTTAACAACTCTTAGAGATAGGTGTGCAGTTTCTGTACAGTGTGCTGGGATTGGAAACCAAGTCTGTTTGGTTCTAAGCCCTGTGGTGTTTCCACACAGCCATTTTGACCTCCATCTCCCTGAATCTTGTTTCAAGTAGTTTCAGCAGAATTCTCCTGCATCTTAACTGGTATGTATCATTTTCCTTAGGATACAATTTCTGTCTTTTTTTGTTTTTGTTTGTTTTTTTGAGACAAGGTCTTGGTCTGTCCCCTAAGCTAGAGTGCAGTGGCATGATCTTAGCTCACTGCAACCTCAAACTTCTGTACACAAGCAATCCTCCAAGTAGCTGGGATTACAGGTCCATGTCACCATGCCTGGCTAGTTTTTTATTTTTTGTAGAGACAGGGGTCTTACTTTGTTGCTGCCCAGGCCGGTCTTGAACTCCCGGGCTCAAGCAGTCCTCCTGCCTTGGCTGCCCAAAGTTCTGGGATTACAGGCATGAACCACTGCATCTGGCCACAGCTTCTGTGTTTATTTTTTTGGGGGTAGGGCTCCCTGGAGGGAGAAGAATGGGAATGTTCTATCTTATTCTCAGAGAAAAAGGTATAGGGGTGTAATTTGTTATTTCTTACCGTGCTTTGCAGGAACTAGAGGGGTTAACACTCTGTAGATTATATTTGGAGGGTTTCCTTCATACCAGTATAACTACTGGCAAGATGTGACTTTTATTTCTTTTCTTATTTCTTAAAATTTTTGTAGAGATGGGGTCTCACTGTATTGCCCAGGTTCGCCTTAAACTCCTGGGCTCAAGCGATCCTCCCACCTTGGCCTCCCAAAGTGTTGGGATTACAGGCATGAGCCACTATGCTGAGCCTCTTTTATTTTTTTTAAAAGAATGAAAAATATGAAGGTCATCTATAAAGTGAAAGGTAATTTTATGTACTTGTCTTTTGTTGTGAAGTTACTTTTTCTTCCTTGAATTGAGATGGAGATGATGAGAAGCTGAAAGGGGAAACCCAGGATGATAATATTTTGGATGCTACATGGGACAGCCCTAAATGAAAATTCACAGGTCTAGCCTAGCATCTTTGAAAGGTCTGTGTTGTGAACAGGCCTCGAGCTTCTGGGTTATTGATACAGGGTTGTGCTTACATGGTGATGCAGAAAGAGTTTTTAGTCTTTTTTCCCCCAGGATATTTAATGTTTAATGTAAAAATTAATGTATAAATGAGTATAGATGCTTCTGTGAATGACATGTACTTTAATTGGTTTTTCTTGGAGGTTTTTTTTTTGTGGTGAAGAAATAGTGCTCTAATACCCTTTATTTTTGGAGGACTGTTGCTTTTAGGCATACATTAAAGCATCTGCAAGATTTTTTTTCTTTTTCTTTCTAAGGATTTAAGATCATATTGTTGTAAGTTAATCATGGGCCAGAACTTGTGGCTTTTAATTCAGTTCAGGCATGAATAAATTTTATAGTGCTGACCAGTCTTGTCATTGAATCTCCTTTTTTTTTTTTTTTTGAGACAAAGTCTTACTTGTCACCCAGGCTGGAGTGCCAGTGACATGATCTCGGCTCACTGCAACCTCCGCCTCCTGGGTTCAAGCCATTGTCCTGCCTCAGCCTCCCCAGTAGCTGAGACTACAGGTGTGCACCACCATGCTCAGCTAATTTTTGTATTTTTAGTGGAGACAGGGTTTCACCATGTTGGCCAGGCTGGTCTCAAACTCGTGACCTCGTGATCTGCCCACCTCGGCCTCCCAAAGTGCTGGGACTACAGGCGTGAGCCACCACACCTGGCCTGAATCTCCTTTTAAAAAAAATCGACCCAGCAAGGAATTGTTAGGTAGAAGCTTCTGATAGTTCTTGTTTAGTAAATCTGTGACAAAGGCAAAGACACTGTCTTAAAATTTTAAAAAGTCATTCATGATTTATTTGACTTCCTCTCTGGTTTGGAGAAACTTTCATTTTTAAGTTGAACATGTAGAACAAGCAGTGGTATGAGTTTTCCTTCCATAGTTCTTTGCTTGTTTTTCTTCAAGAAGACCAAGAGAAGTACTAGAAAATGAACATCCTGTTAAAAAAAACAACTTCTCCATTTGTCGGTTCTCTGAGCTCTGATTTCTAATGTTACCCCTATATCATAGCTATTTTTAAAATTATCTTAAAGTTAGGAAATTATTATTTGCATAAATATTCTCATCTCCCCTAAGTAAGCTGCATGAGGACAGCATGCAGTGTCCTTTAGTGAAAACGCTTTTCGGTTCAGCTAGTGAATGAATCTAGATTCTGCCATCAGCCTCCCTATCTACCTTTTTTCTTACTAGTATCTGACACTCTTCTATTACAATCATATGGGTTTCCTCACTCTTTCTTGGCAAGCTCATTCCTGTCTCTGCATTTGTAGCGAGCATTTTCCCTGTCAGGACTGCTTTTTTCTCCTATTAAAATCCAACCCTTGTTTCAAAGCCTGGCTGACGTTCCTCTCATCATGAAACCTGCTGACTGCTTTAGTCCATATTAATCTCTTCTATTTTTAGACTATTGTTATATTCAGCAACAGTTTTTTTTTTTTTTTTTTTTTTAATTTGAGATGGAGTCTCCGTATGTCGCCCAGGCTGGAGTACAGTGGCGTGATGTCAGGTCACTGCAACCTCTGCCTCCTGGGTTCAATTGATTCTTCTGCCTCAGCCTCCTGAGTAGCTGAGATTACAGGTGCACACCCCCACACCCTGCTAATTTTTGTATTTTTAGTAGAGATGGGGTTTCACCATGTTGGTCAAGCTGGTCTTGAACTCTTGACCTCATGATCCACCCGCCTCAGCCTCCCAAAGTGCTGGGATTATAGGCATGAGCCACTGTGCCCAGCTCAGCAACAGTTTTAACACTTAATTTGCCACTATTTGTTTCATTTATGTTATTTTTACCTTCTCAGTTAGACTTCAGGTTTCTTTCTTTTTTTTTTTTTTTTTTTTTTTTTTGAGATGGAATCTCACAGTCTGTTGCCAGGCTGGAGTGCAGTGGCCCCATCTCAGCTCACTGCAACCTCCATCTCCCAGGTTCAAGTGATTCTTGTGCCTCAGCCTCCTGAGTAGCTAGAATTACAGGCACCTGTCACCATCACGCCCAGCTAATTTTTGTATTTTAAGTAGAGATGGGGTTTCTCTGTGTTAGCCAGGCTGGTCTTGAACTCCTGACCTCAAGTGATCCACCGCCCCCCCCCCCCCCCCCCCCCGGCCTCCCAAAGTGTTGGGATTACAGGTGTGAGTCACTGTGCCTAGCTTAATTTTTGTATTTTTTGTAGAGATAGGGTTTTGCTATGTTTCCCAGGCTTCTTGAACTCCTGGGCTCAAGGATTCACCTGCCTTGGCCTCCCAGAGTGTTGAGATTACAGGCGTGAGCCACCACGCCCAGCCCCCAAACATTTTTTATTTAATTTATTTTATTTTTTATTTTTTATTTTATTTTATTATTATATATTTTATTATTATTTTTTTAAGATGGAGTCTTGCTCTGTCACCCAGACTGGAGTGCAGTGGCACAATCTTGGCTCACTGCAACCTCCGTGTCCGGGGTTCAAGTGATTCCCCTGCCTCAGCCCCCTGAGTAGCTGGGATTACAGGTATGTGCCACCACACCCAGCTAATTTTTATATTTTTGGTAGAGACGGGGTTTTACCATATTGATCAGGCTAGTCTCGAGCTCCTGACCTCAAGTGATCCACACGCCTTGGCCTCCCAAAGTGCTGGAATTACAGGTGTGAGCCACCACACCCGGCCACATTTTTTAAAAATGGAAAGAAAGATTAATAAAAACAACAGGATAATTATTTATCTGGTTATTCCAGTTCAGGGTCTGGGAAGGCAGGAACCTATCCCAGCAGCTCAGGGTACAAGACGGGAACCAGCCCTGGAAAGGACTTTCCATTGCAGGGCGCACACATACATACACACACTCACTTAGACTGGGACAATTAAATGTGCCAGTTCACCTAATGGATGCATCTTTGGGGTATGGGGGAAACTAGAGTACCTGGAGAAAACCTACACAGACATGGGGAGAACGTGCAAACGCCACACAGATAGTGGCCCTGGCTGGGAATTGATTTTTTTGTTTTTCTTTTCAGCCTCTTTATAACATAACATTGAGTAAAATAAGGTTACTTCAGGTCCTGCTTGTATATACATAGTATATATTGAGAATGACAAGGAATGTGTGATATAAATGCTAAGTAAGAATCCAGAAGAAACATATTGCAAGAGAAAACCTAATCGTCTGAAAGAAACATTCCCAGTGATTTCAGCAGAACTCAGATGTTGGACAGGGTAATGTGGTGGATAGGTGGTAAGTAAAAGCATTATTTGATGTCACTGGGATATTGGCAGGGGAAGAATGGGAATTAACTGCATTGGTGAGGAGAAAAATATTTTATTTATAAAAGTGTTAAAAATTATAAAATATTTCCTGGAATATATTTGGGAAAAAGAGAAAAATTATACAATACTTAAATATTGTAAGAAAGACATAAGATCTGTATGAAGAAAATTGTAAAACTTTAAAGATATAAAAGCAGAATCTGAAAAACTGGAAATATATACAGTTGTTCCTTTCTTCGTAGGGGATTTGTTCCGGGACTCCCCTCGGTTACCAAAATCCAAGGGTGCTCAAGTCTGCTAAAAAAATGGCATGGTATTTGCATGTAACGTAAGCACATCCTCTTGTTTAAATCATCTCTAGATTACTTATATACTTGTATAGTACCTAATACAGTGAAAATACTATGTCAATAGTTGTTATTCTGTATAATTCAGAGAGTGATGACAGGAAAAAAAAATCTGTATATGTTCAGTACAGATGGCTTTTTTTCCTCCAACTATTTTCAGTTAGAGGTTGGTTTAATCCATGGATGTGGAACCCAAAGATATGGAAGGGCCAACTGTACTGTGTTCCTGAATGAGAAGACTGATATATATAAATTTAATGGGAGTCCAATTAGAGCTCCAATGGAAGATTCTTCAGGGAATGGAGAATTAGATAAAATGATCTTAGTGTTCACATGGAAGAATAAATAGAATAGCCAAGAAAATTTAGAAACGGAATAGTGGGGTGATACTTGGCCTTACCACATATTAAAACAGATTCTAAAGTTACTGTATTCAAAGCAGTATGGTATTAGCTTTAAAACAGGATGAATGAACAGAATACTATGCCCAAATTCTTATATATATAGGAAAACAATTACGTGTGAAAATATACAAGTTGTATTAGCTTAGTTCAGTTGTCTTCCCAATTTCCTCAAATTATAAAAGATTTTAAAATAAATTTACTAGGACTCCATAGGACATCAGAATAGAGAACTTGTTGATATTCTGTTTATCCTGTCAAGAGGAGTACACTGGAGCTAGAAAGAAAAGCCTCTTCCTGCAATGTCTTTCCAGTGCCCTCTACGGACAGGCAAAGTTTAACATCATGGCAGCTGTCAAAGGAAAAATATTTAAAGGGCCCATCTCAGTTTTCACAGAGCAGCGAGGGTATATTTGGAGCTGAAAGACCATAAATTGATAACACATCCTTGATTCCTCTCTTTCCTTCAGGCTACCTCTCTGTATCAAGTCCATCAGTGAGCCTTTTTGGTACTACCTTGAGAATATATTCTAAATCTACTTCTTTCCATTGCCGAGTCACTGTTAATCATGCCCATGTCATCACGTCTCTTGCTTCTTTAGCTCCTTACCTGGTGGTGTCCCAGCTTTCTTCTCTCTAACCCATTTTCCACATAGCAGGTAGAGAGCTTTTTAAACTGCAAATTAGGTCATATTACTTCCCTGCTTTATAGCTCTTCCATGAATTCAGTTTGTCTTTAAAATATAATTCAGATATGTTTCCATGGCCTGCAAGACCTACACCGCCCTGACCCCTCATCTTTTCCCCTCACCCATTGTGCTGCAGCCACATTGGCTGACTCTTCTTTCTCTTTTCTTTCCTCCCTTCTCTCCTTCCCTATTCTTCCCTCTCCTCTCCACCTGTCTCCCTGCCTCCCTCCATCCTCCCGCTTCCCTCTTCCTTTTTTTAATTTATCTGGTGTTTATTGAGTGCCTACTATGTGCCACATAGGTGCAGGTGATACAGCAGTGATTAACATGACAAACACCCCTCCCCTTAGGGGGCTTACATCTGTAGCTGTAGACAGAGAATAACAAGTAGTATGTATTGCTTGTTAGATGGTAAAAATTTATTGTTATTTTTTTTGAGACAGGTTGGAGTGTAGTGGTGTGATCATGGCTCAACTGCAGCTTCCTCTTCCTGGGCTCAAGAGATCCTCCCGCTCAGCCTGCTGAGTAGCTAGGATTCCAGGCCTGTGCCACCATGCCCGCCTAATTTTTATTCTTTGTAGATACAGGGTCTTGCCATGTTTCCCAGGCTAGTCTCAAATTCTTGGGCTCGAGCAATCCTCTTGCCTTGGTGCCCTGCAGAGTGTTGGGATTACAGGTGTGAACCTCTGTGCCTGGCCATTTGGTAAAAATTTTGATGGAGAAAAAGCATCAAGAGGGGCAGAGAAGGCTGGGCACGGTGGCTCACACCTGTAATCTCAGCACTTTGGGAGGCCGAGGCGGGCAGATCACGAGGTCAGGAGATTGAGACCATCCTGGCTAACATGGTGAAACCCCATCTCTACTAAAAATACAAAAAAATTAGCTGGGTGTGGTGTTGGGCGCCTGTAGTCCCAGCTACTTGGAAGGCTGAGGCAGGAGAATGGCGTGAACCCGGGAGGTGGAGCTTGCAGTGAGCCGAAAGCGGGCCACTGCACTCCAGCCTGGGCGACAGAGCGAGACTCCATCTCAAAAAAAATAAAATAAAAAAATAAATAAATACAGAGAATACCGGTAGAGGGTTATTGGGCACAATTTAAAAGAGGGTGGTCATCATGAGATGATACTTTGAACAAAATAGGCATTTCTTTTCTTCCTTGAACTCAACCATGCATGTTGCTGCCTCTAGGTCCCTTTTTTTTTTTTTTGAGACAGAGTCTCACTCTCTCATCCAGGCTGGAGTGCAGTGGTGTACATGGAGCTCACTGCAGCCTTGACCTCCCAGGCTCAAGAGATCCTCCCACCTCAGCCTCCCTAGTAGCTGAGACTATAGGTTTGCACTATTACACCTTGCTAATTTTTTTATATTTTGTAGCTACAGGATCTCACTCTGTTGCTCAGACTTTTCTTGAACTCCTGGGCTCAAGTCATCCTCCCACCTTGGCCTCCCAAAGTGCCGGGGTTGCAGGTGTGAACCACCATGCCTGGCCACCTCTATGTCTTGTTCCTTGCTTTTCTTCGTCCTAGAATGTTCTGCTCCAACTTAGTCTCAGTTCAAAATTAACCTCCTTAGAGAATCTCCAAGGTTAAATTAGCAACCCTTCCCATCATTCTTCATCTCACCACTCTCTTTTACTTTCTTTTTTTCCTGTTTAAAATTTTCTAATTAATACCAACATTTGAAATGATCTTGTTCATATATTAATATGATTGGATTCTTCCTCAGTAAAATGTTTGTTTTTTGAGTGCAGAGACTTTACTATCTTGTTCCCTGCTGTCTCTCTAGTGCCTAGAATAGAAGACTCAATAGACACTTGTTCAGTGAACAAATGGACTTTGCAGGGAGAAGATTCCAATGGAATTCTTTAGATGGTGGCAGCTTTAAAGAGTAAAGAAGTGTAGGCTCTGTCCCCAGGGTCTCTGCCAGGAAGGACGGGGACCCCTGTGGAAGCTGGTGAGAGCTGCCCCTCAGGGGCCTATATGTTTCCTGGCATTTGGTTTTTAATGTTTGCTTGTTTGTTTTTCCCTTATTTTCCTCACTATATACCCTCTGATTTTTACACTTGACTTTTACAGTGGGGTGATATGTGACAACTTTCCGTTTCTTCAGTCTGCCTGACTACTTTGCTTATCCAATTCATTTGGTATTTATTATGCAAATACTTTCAGAATACACAGCTCCAATCCTGGGACAGTGCTTGGGTGAGAGCTGGAGCCACGCCACTGAGTGCCTGTGCTCCCTGAACAGGAGGCAGACACTTCTCATTTTTTTGTGTACTTTGCACATGCATTGATTCTCTTTTTCCTCTGCCTTTTTTTTTTTTTTTTTGAGACGGAGTTTCACTCTTGTTGCCCAGGCTGGAGTGCAATGGCGCGATCTCGGCTCACTGCAACCTCTGCCTCCCAGGTTCAAGCGATTCTCCTGCCTCAGCCTCACCAGTAGCTGAGATTACAGGTGTGTGCCACCACACTTGGCTACTTTTTGTATTTTTAGTAGAGACAGGGTTTCACCATGTTGGCCAGGTTGGTCCCAAACTCCTGGCCTCAGGTAATCCGACTGCCCCGGTCCCCCAAAGTGCTGGGATTACAGGCGTGAGCCACCGTACCCGGCCTTTTTTCCTCTGTCTTAACCAAATGTAATATCCGTAGGATCTGATCTAAAGCATAAGTTGATTAGGTGGGTTTTTCTGTAGACCAGACATTGTAAGAAACCAAAATCAGTTTTGTTTTGGTTTAATGGGTCCTGGTTGGAAAAAAACTGAGTATTTCGCATGCCTGGCTTTTCAACGTCTTTTCTTGGCTACATTCCATCTTTGGCAAAATGTTGGAAAACCATGGAAGTGAAATAATTAGCCATATGGCAAATATTGGTTTTGTTGAACCAAGTCAGACCTTTGGTCAGTTTATTCTAGTTTATGCAAACAGTGTGGCCAACTACCAAGGACGTTCATGGGCTGTGCATAACATGTCCAACTGTACACACAGAGTATTTGTCTCTTAGGTCCTACCCACGTTATCTCAGATCTCTTTGACTACCTATATCTAAGGTACTGTTCAAACACTAAATTAATTGTAATTTTGCACATAGGAAAATAACAAAAATCTTATTTACTTATTATATTGTGAACTTCAGGTTTGTCTTTATGGCTGAGAGATAAAACTTGTGAAACATCTTAATAACTAAGATTCTCCTTGGCCGACAGCACTTTGGGAGGCCGAGGCGGGAGGATTGCTTGAGGCCAGGAGTTCAAGATAGTGAGACTCTGTCTCTAGGTGGTTATGGTGATGTGCACCTGTAGTCTCATCTGCTTTGGAGTTGAGGCTGCAGTGAACTATGATCGTGCCACTACACTCTAGGCTGGGCGACAGAGCAAGACCACATCTTAAAGAAAAGATTATCCTTTTTCAGTACAGATTGGAAGAAACATGATTAAAATAATTATTAAGTGTTAAAACATGATTAAAATGATTAAAATGTTAATTAACAGAAAATCACCATTGTCAGAAGTGTATTTGTTCAGAATCCTGAATTTGATTTATCTTCTTTTTCTTACAATTGCGGTTGTAGAAAAAAGTGCTTTTCGTTAGAGATGGAAATTCTTCTGTTTTTTTTTTTTTTGGAGACAGAGTCTTAGTCTGTCACCCAGGCTGGAGTACAGTAGTGTAATCACGGCTCACTGCAGCCTTGACCTCCCGGGCTCAGGTGATCCATCTACCTTAGCCTCCCAGGTAGCTGAGACTACAAGCATGCACCACCATGCCCAGCTAGGTTTAAATTTTTTGTGGAGATGGACTTTCACCATGTTGTCCAGGCTGGTCTCGAACTCTTGGACTCAAGCAATCTGCCCACTTCAGCCTTCCAAAGTGTTGGGATTATAGACGTGAGCCACTGTGCCTGACCCTTCTTTTTTTTTTGGTAGTCAGATTTAGTGTCTCAGTGTCCTCATGCATAAAATGAGGATGATAATAGTATCTACGTTGTAGGATTGATGTGAGCACTGAATCAGTTACTATATAAAAGTATACTTTGGGAGGCTGAGGCGGTAGGATTTCTTAAGGCCAGGAGTTCAAGACCAGCCTGGGCAACGTAATGAGACCTGCTTTCCAAAAAAAAAAAAAAGGAAAAGTATAGTGATTAGTATAGTGTCTGGCACACAGGAAGCAGTATAAGTCTATTATGCTGCTGTGCTATTTTATATTTCCAAACGTCCATCAATGCTGAAGTTGTGATTAGTGAACAGAGTATCTAAACTGGGCATATGGACCCAAACTTGTTTTCCAGCTTTATCTAAAGCAGGATGATAGTTTAAGCCATGAGAATAGATGAGTTCACCCAGGAAAGAGGGCTTAGAGTGAACAGAGAAGAGTATTTCTGATAGAATCCTAAGAAATGCTAACATGGACAGAGGAAAAGAAAGCTTGCAGAGGTGACTGCAAAGACATGGCTGGAGGTTTAGCAAGAAATCTAGAGAAGGGAAGTCAGGAGAGTTGGGGGCCAGGAAGACGAGAGAATGATCAAATATTGCTGCAAACAAAAGAATGGTTAAGCATTAAGGTGGATTTGTTAGGTTTAGCCACAAAATGATTTGTGATTATGAACTTGGTGAGAGTGGTTTTAATGCTGTGGTGTGAGGATCAGAAGCCAGAGATTATAATGGGTTAAGGAGTGATTTGGAGGAAATGGGTAAGTTTCAAAAACAAAACAAAACAACTTTTAGTGAGTTTGACTGTGGTTAGGAGGGGCAGGACATGGCAGTACTTTCTTATAGTTATTTTGGGGGAAGATAGGATACTGTAAACAACTAGTCAGGTGTGGTGGCATGCGCCTGTAGTCCCAAAATAGTCCCAGTTACTCAGGAGGCTGAGGTGGGAGGATACCTGAACTCAGGGAGATGGAGGCTCCGGGAGCTGTGATGGCACCATTGCAACTCTTGCCTGTACGACAGAGTAAGACCCTGTCTCAAACAAACAAACAAACAAAAACTGTAAACAGTATCTTTATTGCATAATAAATGTCATAAAGGAGACATGTTCAAGTACTTGAAGGTGCTTAGGTGCAGGGCATTAGTGTACATGTAGTATTCTGGGAAGGACTGTCCAATGAACCAAAGGAGTTTGGTGGGCTGACAGACGAGGGGAGGAGGCTGCTTTAGATTTGTCAATCACTGAAGCGTGTTTGAGGAACTGTGATGATTTAGTCACTGCTAGAACACGGAGTGTAAGTCCAGTGAGCCAGGACAGTGGTTAGGGCTGACAGCATGGCAGGGGTGGGGTGTGCCTTGTGGCCACACCCATAGAATCTTACATTTTATCCTGTAGGTCTTTGCTTCCCAATGGGGATTTGTATTGATGTTCGAGGGGTACTCAGAGCTACAATATAAAAATTAGCCGGGTGTGGTGGCGTGTGCCTGTAATCCCAACTACTCAGGTGGCCAAGGCAGGAGACTCGCTTGAACCCGGGAGGCAGAGATTGCAGTGAGCCGAGATCATGCCATTGTACTCCAGCCTGGGTGACAGAGCGAGCCTCTGTCTCAAAAAAAGAAAAAAGAAAAAAGAAAAAAAGCTACAGGGTAAACATAGCATGCCTTCTTAGAATATCCATTAAATTGAATTTCACGGGAAATTATTGCTATAGTAAAGCATGAATTGAAAATTAAGATCAAACATAAATTTTAACATTAAAAAATAATGCATTGTTCTCTAGTGGCTGGCTTCTTCAGGCTGTGCCTCTTCTGGGCCTTCCATTCCTCCATCACTTTCATTTTTTTTGAGACAGGGTCTCGCTCTGTCGCCCAGGCTGGAGTGCGGTGGCGCGATCTCGTCTCACTGCAAGCTCCGCCTCCTGGGTTCACGCCATTCTCCCGCTTCAGCCTCCCGAGGAGCTGGGACTACAGGCACCTGCCATCACGCCTGGCTAATTTTGTTTTTGTATTTTTAGTAGAGACGGGGTTTCACTGTGTTAGCCAGGATGGTCTCAATCTCCTGACCTCATGATCTGCCCGCCTCAGCCTCCCAAAGTGCTGGGATTACAGGCGTGAGCCACTGTGCCCTGCTTCCTCCATCACTTTCTTCAGGGGAAAGAGCATCATATAGCATCTTTGGGAAGAGCATTCATGGGAAGCCACTGAAGAATCGTAAGCAGGAGTGGATGACATCTGTGTTTGTTGGAGATCGCCTTAGAGGAGGATAGTTTCAGGTTGCTGTGTCACACAACCAAGTGATACCATTTACATAGAAAAAATGCAAAATAGCCTTAAATAAGAGCAGGGTAAGACAGGGCAGGAAGACTTACAGGAGGCTACTGAAATGAGCTGTCTCTGCAGTAGGATTAGGGAAGAGGGAATGAAAAGAAGTATTTAAGCAGGGAGAATTTACGAGACTAATATGGAGGAGGAGGAGGTGTGCACAGAGATGTGTAGGTGTGATAGAAAGGCAGACTGGTAAGTTTCTTCCTTAGGCATCTTGAGAGAAAGATGGCACCATTTCCTAAAACAGGGAATAGAGGCAGAACAGTTTAGGGTGTAGGGGGAGAGAAAATTCAGTTTTACTGAATTTGAGAGGTTTTGGGGACATGCAAATGGAGATCTGTAGCAGCAGTTGGGTGTGTGGATTTGGAGTTCTGTAGAAAGGCCTGTCCTGAAGATATACATTCAGTATTCCTCAGCATGTATCACTGATAGTGGAAGCAGTGGGCATGATTGAGATTGTCCAAGGAGACCATATTGTATATGTTGAGATGGAGTCTCGCTCTGTCAGCCAGGCTGGAGTGCAGTGGCGCAATCTCAGCTCACTACAAGCTCTGACTTCTGGGTTCACGCCATTCTCCTGCCTCAGCCTCCCGAGTAGCTGGGACTACAGGTGCCTGTCACCACGCCTGGCTAATTTTTTTTTGTATTTTTAGTAGAGATGGAGTTTCACCATGTTAGCCAGGATGGTCTCGATCTCCTGACCTTGTGATCCGCCCACCTCGGCCTCCCAGAGTGCTGGGATTATAGGCGTGAGCCGCTGCACCCAGCCAAGGAGAGCATATTGAGTGAGCAGAGGCTAAACACAGAACTGGAAAGCACCACCATTTAAGGGGGAAGCTGAAAAAAAGAACCTGGAAAAGAGGTCAGAGGGGTATGAGTGACCAGAGGGAGAAGAGCAAAACAACAAGGAGTATTAAGTGTCTGTTGTTGCATAGAGTTTGAGACTAGGACTGAGAAAATGCAATTGAGATTACAAGCAGAGGTCATTGGTGGTGACCTTTGCCTAAGCTGTTTTAGTAGGGTTTAGGGACAGGGTTGGGGCAAGGAAGGGGCACTGCAGCCTGTTGAAAGTGGATAAGGAATGCAAAGCAGAGAGGAAGTGGAAGTAGAGGCAGGCAGGGTACCCTGCTGTTTCAAGCCTGGCCATGTGAGGTGGAGAGAAAGGAAGTAGCTAGGATATTTACACATTCATCTGTTCTTTGTCTCTCTCCTCACTAGAAAATAAGTTGCCTGAGGGCAGGAACTTAGTTTTATTCACTGCTTTATCTCCAGAGTAAAAAATTGCTCCTGGCCTGTAGTAGGCACTCAACAAATATTTGATGGCCAAACAAATGAATTATGTTAAGAAGGTAGAGACTTGAGTGTGTTCATTTGTTGGGTGGAGGGGTAAGAGGTCTTGGGGAGGAGGAATTGAAAGTCTAGAGTAGAAAGATGTGATGGAACGAGGTCTCCCTGAGTCAGCAAAGCTTGAGACCCTAAGTGCTGCTGGAGTGATCATTCAGGATGCCAGGAATGACTCCTTTTCTGCTGAAACGGAAGGGAAGAAGGAAAGGATGGGAGCAGAGGCAGATACTCATAGGTGATGGGTGAGGAAGCTGAGGGAGTTCTTGCCTAGTGGCCTTATGAGTATTCTCTGAGTTAAAAATAAGAGTGTTGGCCGGGTGCGGTGGCTCATGCCTGTAATCCCAGCACTTTGGGAGGCTGAGGCAGGCAGATCATTTAAGGTCAGGAGTTCCAGACCAGTCTGGCCAGCATAGTGAAACCGCGTCTCTACTAAAAATACAAAAATTAGCCAGGTGTGGTGGCATTCGCCTGTAATCCCAGCTACTTGGGAGTCTGAGGCAGGAGGATCGCTTGAATCTGGGAGGTGAAGGCTGCGGTGAGCCAGATCGCACCACAGCACTCCAGCCTGGGCGACAGAGCCAGATTCTGTCTCAAAAAACAAAAAATAAATAAAAATAAGAGTGTAATATATGTATCCTTGGAACATGCTTTGTGAAGACATACAAAAAAACCCACCAGCATTTAAGCAGCTGTGCTTCTGTGGAAAGTCACTGTGGTCAGTGACATGAAAGGTAGGTGAGGTGAGGATGTGCCAGAGAAGATGAGTAAGAGTAGGTGAGACAAGAGGTCTCTAGTCTCAGCTGGGAATGTAGGGTGTGGTTTGACCTGAGAGAAGGGAGTGTGGGTACCTTTGTGAACCCCCTTTCCTCTAGAAGGAGCAGGGCGCTGTCCTTGGGCTCTCAGGGAAGTGGGGGAAGAAAGGGCAGTGTATAAGTCTTACTCTTTCCTGTGTGAGAAAAAACGAAGAGAAACTTGAGCCTTGAGTGAATTAGAGTAACTCTTTGTTAGCGACTCCTCTGGCCCTCACCGGGCTGGTTTTTCAGTGATCTATTTCTGATTCATTTGACAGGAAACTGCTTTCCCAACTTTTACAAGCTGTTATCTAAAATGGTTTGTGTGCTTAACAGCAAAGGTAGTAGTGAGAAAGAGGATGTGACAGAGTCACAGTGAGTCATAAAGAACAAGACATGACCATATTTGTTTACCTCATCAGGTTTTACATAGAATTAATTTAAAGAATATTAAAGTGTCCATTTTGTTTTAATTAGCAGTTGTTTAGTAATAAGTTCTCATGCTTTGGAATTCTCTGTTTTCAGTCTCATCAAATTCAAGACTTACATATTTCTCATGACCTTTCTGGAAGGGAGAGGAGAGTAGTAAGGATGAGTCTTGTAGTCTTCTAGTCTTCAGTTGAAATTAAATAACCCAACCAAGATGATTGTTTTTCTTTTGCTCTCAGCCTTATCAGCCATTACTGCAGGTCAACCCCTGACAAGTTGTGCAGAGTGAGGGTAGCGTCGAACTAGCGTTTTGGCTGTTGCTGTTTTGCATTTTGTGTGTGTTTGCATGTGTTCTCTGTAAAGTGAGCAGAGGATCCTTCAGAAAGGGAGCAGATTCCAGGGGTAAGAAGGGATTTCACCTACAGGAAGTTGTGGATTCTAACCATTTTTTAACTGCCCTATCAAGGAAGACAACTTTTTTCCTTTTTTTTGAGACAGGATCTTGCTCTGTTGCCCAGGCTGGAGTGCCGTGGTGTGATCACAGCTCACTGCAACCTCTACCTCTTGGGCTCAAGCAATCCTCCCGCCTCAGCCTCCCAAGTGGACACCATGCTGGCTAATTTTTAAATTTTTTTAGACACAGATTCTCACTACTTTGCCTAGGCTGGTCTTGAACTCCTGGGCTCAAGTGATCTGCCTGCCTTTCAGCCACCCAAAGTGCTGGGATTATAGGAGTGAGCCACTGAGCCGGGCCTAACTTTATATTATAAAAAGTACCTGTTACTTTTTGGAGATGGGAGAAACTTTTTTCCCCCCTGTGACAGAAGGTGAAATCAGAGATGTGAGGTATGATAGTTGGAACTTGGTATTATCATAATTAGAATTCATCAATACTTAGAATTCATTTTTTTCTAAGCCATGTCCTTGCTCTAACTCATTCCCCATGATTCTAAATTTTGTAGCCATTAGTCAACTAGTTAGAACTCCAATTAGGCATGTATTCTGGGGAATAAAATATGACTTTATCAGCATTTTGGGGAACTCAGGGACAAGAGATTCATCTGGTCAAGTTGGCATCAACAGGCTGAGGACTCATTTCTCATTTTCATGGAGAACCAAGTTATAGCCAAATCCTTATTTTCTGGGAATTTATATTATGTGTGTGTGTCTAAAAAAACACTTTCAAGACTTTTGAAACCCAATGACTGGACTCTTTTTACACATTCTTATTTCATTTTTTTTTTTTTTTTTTTTGAGACGGAGTCTCACTGTGTCACCCAGACTGGAGTGTAGTAGCACAATCTCGGTTCACTGCAACCTCCACCTCCGGGGTTCAAGTGATTCTTCTGCCTCAGCCTCCTGAGTAGCTGGGATTACAGGCATGAACCACCACGCCCGGCTAATTTTTGTACAGACGGGGTTTCGCCATGTTGGTCAGGCTGGTCTTGAACTCCTGACCTCAGCTGATCCACCCACCTCGGCCTCCCAAAGTGCTGGGATTACAGGCGTGAGCCACCATGCCCGGCCTCAGTTGGTTTTTAGAGAAATCAACTGGACAGCATTCTGAGATTAGGGGAATGTCAGAGACAGTGAGGTAACATGGAAAAGATTGTGGGTTCGCGTTTCACTTCTGTTTACAAGCTTTGTGACCTTGGGCAAGTCATTTAACCTCTCCTATCCTTTGGGAGATGAAGTGGCTAGATGAGAGAATCTAGTTCTTCCTAGCTCTTAGTTCCTGAGATGACCTATGATTGGATCTGTTTATCAAAGTATATGAAAAGGAGATCCTATTTTAAATTCACTGGAACAGGGCCTGGCGTGATAGCTCACTTCTATAATCTCAGGACTTTGGGAGGCTGAGGTGGGTGGGTCATTTGAGCTCAGGAGTTTGAGACCAGCTTGGGCAAGATAGTGAAGCCCCGTCTCTACAAAACAATATTAAAAAATTAGCCGGGTGTGATGGTGCATGCCTGTAGTCCCAGGTACCCGGGATGCTAAGGTGGGAGACTCATCTGAGCCCAGGAGGTCAAGGCTGCAGTGAGCAGTGATTATGCCACTGCACTCCAGCCTGTGAGACAGAGTGTGAGCCTATCTCAAAAAGAAGAAAAAATAAATTAACTGGGCAGTTATTTTTTAAGGAAAATCCAGGCCAGGCCTGATAGCTTATAGCTGTAATCCTAGCACTTTGGGAGGCCAAGGCAGGACGATTGCTTGAGCCTAGGAATCAGGAAATTTTTTTTTTTTTTTTTTTTGAAACAGAGTCTCGCTGTCACCCAGGCTGGAGTGCAGTGGCACAATCGAGGCTTACCGTAACCTCTGCCTGCCAGGTTCAAGCAATTCTCCTCCCTCAGCCTGCCAAGTAGCTGGCATCACAGGCGCCCACCACCATGCCCGGCTAATTTTTGTATTTTGTTTTAGTAGAGATGGCGTTTCACCATATTGGCCAGGCTGGTCTCAAACTCCTGACCTCAAGTGATCCTCCTGCCTCGGTCTCCCAAAGTGCTCGGATTACAGATGTGAACCACCACGTCTGGCCGAGCCCAGGAATTTTTTTTTAAATTTTATTTTATTATTATTATACTTTAAGTTTTAGGGTACATGTGCACAATGTGCAGGTTAGTTACATATGTATACATGTGCCACGCTAGTGTGCTGCACCCATTAACTCGTCATTTAGCATTAGGTATATCTCCTAAAGCTGTGCCTCCCCGCTCCCCCCACCCCACAACAGTCCCCAGAGTGTGCTGTTCCCCTTCCTGTGTCCATGTGTTCTCATTGTTCAATTCCCATCTATGAGTGAGAATATGCGGTGTTTGGTTTTTTGTTCTTGCGATAGTTTGCTGAGAATGATGATTTCCAATTTCATCCGTGTCCCTACAAAGGACATGAACTCATCATTTTTTATGGCTGCATAGTATTCCATGGTGTATATGTGCCACATTTTCTTAATCCAGTCTATCATTGTTGGACATTTGGGTTGGTTCCAAGTCTTTGCTATTGTGAATAGTGTGGCAATAAACATACGTGTGCATGTGTCTTTATAGCAGCATGATTTATAGTCCTTTGGGTATAGAGCCCAGGAATTTGAGACCATCCCAGGCAACAAAGTGAGACCTTATTTCTACTAAATACGTGCGTGCATGCATACATACATACATACATACATACATATGCCAGGCTGCATGGTGGCGTGAGCCTGTAGTCCCAGCTACTCAGGAGGATTGCTTGAGCCCAGGAGGGAAGGCTGCAGTGATCATAGCAGTGAGCTATGATCGTGCCACAGCCTGGGCAACAGAATGAGACCCTATCTCTTTAAGAAAGAAGAAAAAATCAATTCATGTATAGTGAGAACCATCATTCCCTAATTTATACTCAGTCAAAAGTTACATGTTGAATACTTTTTAAAATTTTATTGACAAATAATAATTGTGTTTCTTTTTTTTTTTGAGACAGGGTGTCACTTTGTCACCCCGGCTGGAGTGCAGTGGCGTGGTCTTGGCTCACTGCAACCTCCCTCTCCTGGGTTCAAGTGATTCTCCCACCTCAGCCTCTCGGGTAGCTGGGACTACAGTTGCATGCCACCATGCCCAGCTAATTTTTGTATTTTTTGGTAGAGATGGGGTTTCTCCAAGTTGACCAGGCTGGTCTCGAACTCCTGACCTCAAGTGATCTGCCTGCCTCGGCCTCCCAAAGTGCTGGGATTACAGGCATGAGCCACAATAATTGTATTTTTTTTTTTAATGTTGAACTGTCTTAATGCAAGGCATACGCTTAATTATTCAGAGTGTGTGCTGTTGTTTTGGCCTAGTGAGGATTAGGGGACAGGACTTTAGTTCTGACTCTGACACCTTGTAGCCTGTTGAATCCTCCTAATCTCCTTTCTCCCCTACCCCCAACCTCATTATCCTGTGCTTTTTTTTTTTGGTCACACTTACTAGATTGCTTGTTTATTATTCTCTAATTTTTTTTTTTTTTTTTTTTTTTTTTTTTGTAGAGACAGGGTCTCACTTTGTTTCCCAGGCTGGTCTTGAATTCCTGAGCTCAAGCGATCCACCTGCCTTGGCCTCCCAAAGTGCTGGGATTATAGGCTAGAGCCACTGCACCTGCCAGATTGCTTTATAATTGTTTGTTTACACTTCTCTTTATTCTTCCCAGAGGCTAGAAACCATGTCTTATTCACAAACCTGTTGTGAAACATTGAGGGAAGGAAATCGGTAGGATGTGAGGGAATAGGTAGGGATTGAGTCAAAAATGGCCCAGATTTTGAGTTTGAGTGACCAGGCGAGTGATAGTGTGTTATATATACAAACACCTGAGTTGCCGGTTTGGGGTGAAGAGTTTAATTTTGGACATGTTGGAGTCTATGACAATGTGGGAAGACCATCCCAGTCAACAAATGGCATTGGGAGGACGTTCGAGTGGCTGTTCAGTAGGCAGTTAGAAGTGGTGAATTATATCCTGGAGCTGTTGAAGGATTTGGGCATCATCTTCATGTGATTCATCAGGTGAATCAGATCTTTGAAAAGGAAAGTAAAAAATGAAGCTAATGAGGAATGCCTCTGTTTAGGAAGCTAGAGGAGAAAGAAGAGTCATCCAAAATGACAGGGGTGATCAGTCACAGAAGTAGGAGGTGGACTGGGGTGGGTGGTGTGGTGCTTCTGTGGAGACAAATAGTAATGTTAAACCTATGGAGAGCTTAGGATAATTCAGTGAGAGAATACAAAGGATTGGATTTGTCAGTTTCAGTCCTGTGGCAGAATCAGAGGCTAGATTGAAAACGGGAATGAGGACATAGAAATGGTGAGCGCAGGCTTCTTATTTTGAAGTTGGGAAAAAGGAATAAAGAACAAGGGTGGATTCAAAAGAGTACTTATTTATTTTACTTTACTATTCTTAATAGATACCGAGGAGTCTTCATAGGGCTAAGGGAAAGAGACAGAGGAAAGAAAAGCTTGTGTTGGTGTGGGAGAGCTGGGCATAGGTTAGATCTCTGGATGTGTGGAAGAGGTGAGCTGCTTGAGAACAGGAGGGCAGGGCTGCTGTTCTCTCCTTCTCTAATAAGAAGAAGAGGATGAGCGAAAAATTCCACCTCAGAGGGAGGTTGGTGTGGGGATAAAGGGAAAAGGTTCAGAAAGGTGAAAGCTTAAGGGTTTGAGAAATGTGAAGAGAACAAGTGCATCAGCCATCGGGGAGTGTGAGAGGAATTAATGAAACATTGAAAGCATTGCCGATAGTCAGCATGAATTTGGAGTGGACACAGAAGTATGAAATGGAAAATAGCCCCACCCCACCTCCGTGCCCAGTCCCACTTCCCAAAATGTAGCTACTTTCTAAAGTCAGTTTTGTAGTTCCTGTAGTTAATAGTGTAACTTTCAGTAATATGTTGCAGTCAACAGTGTCTCTTGATTCCCTTCTGTGAACCATGAGAAATGTACCCATTTCTTGTACTCTTTTCTTCCTGAGTTTTTTTTTGTAATAATATTACTATTTTTCTATTATCAAAGTAAATAATGTTTATATTCTCTTTTGTATAACAAAAATTAGTCTTCACTCTGTATGTACAAATTAAGCCTAAACATATTCCACACATACAGTTTTTGCAATATTATTAAGTAAATATTATTTACTTTGGAATCTAGAGGTGCTATTGAATACTGGGAAAAGCAAACATAGTATTTTATTACCAAACTGCTTCAAAGAGAATGGCCCAATCATCAAGATCTAGTGAATCCTCTTTCAATTTCTTTTCAGCTTTCTATGCTCCTTTTAGGTCTTACTCGACTGCTGTTGTTTCTTATACTTTAAATTGTCATTTTTCTTGTATTTTTTAAAAACTTGGAATAGTTACTGTTTTTAATATGGGATGCATGCGTGTTGAGCTTGAAGTTCTTGCCTTTCAGAAACGTCTTTGTCTCATTTGATTGTCATTTGAATGTAGCCCACTTTAATACTTCGGAAGCTTTTAGGGTTTGCTTTTTGTCTTTGGAATTCTGAAATTTCATTAGGATATGTCTAGACATGTGTCTTTTCTCTTTCATCCCGTTTGGCTCTAGGTAGCTCGCTCTTTTCTTTTTTCTTTCTTTCTTTTTTTTGTTTTTTGACAGAGTCTTGCTCTGTCGCCTAGGCTGGAGTGCAGTGGCACTATCTCTTATGGAATATTACATACAAAAGAGTATATATAAAGTGTATGCACAGGCCAGGTGTGGTGTAATACCAGCACTTTTGAGAAACCTAGGCGGGTGGATCACCTGAGGTCAGGAGTTTGAAACCAGCCTGGCCAACATGGTGAAACCCCGTCTCTACTAAAAATATAAAAATTAGCTGAGCGTAGTGGCAGGCGCCTGTAATCCCAGCTACTCAGGAGACAGGCAGGAGAATCGCTTGAGCCTGAGAGGCGGAGGTTGCAGTGAGTCAAGATCATGCCATTGCGCTCCAGCCTGGGCGACAAGAGTGAAATACTCTGTCTCAAAAAAAAAAAAAAAATGTATCCACAGATTAAAGAAGAGTAATAGATTGAACACTGGTAGGTCCATGATCTAGTTTGAGAACTAAAAGCTTAAAACACCTCTGAAGGCCCCGTGGGCCTCTTCTGTTACTTTTCTCTCACCCTTAGATGTAACTGTCATCCTGAATTTTGTTAATTCTCTAGTTTTGCTTTGTAGTTTGTATAATCCTAAATAATATATTATTTAGTTTTACAAGCTTTTCTATGAATTTTCTATGAGTGCAATCATGCTGTATGAATTCTTCTGATTTGTCTTTTCTGCATTATGAGATTCATTCTTGCTGATGCAAGTTACTGTAGTTCTTTATTCCCCCAGCTTCTATGGCATCCCATTACATGAATCCATCTCAATTTATTAATCCATTCACCAGCTGGCAGGTAGTTTAGTTGTTTCTGTTTTTTTTTTTTTTTTTTGCTATTGCAAATATCATAGCTATGAACATTTTTTTTTTTTTTTTGAGGTGGAGTTTCACTCTATCACCCAGGCTGGAGTGCAGTGGCATGATCTCGGCTCATTGCATCCTGCACCTCCCAGGTTTAAGCAATTCTCTGCCTCAGCCTCCCGAGTAGCTGGGATTACAGGCGCCCACCACCACACCAGGCTGATTTTTTTTGTATATTTAGTAGAGACGGGCTTTCACCATCTTGGCCAGGCTGATCTTGAACTCCTGACCTCGTGATCCACGTGCCTTGGCCTCCCAAAGTGCTGGGATTACAGGCATGAGCCACCGTGCCCAGCCAGCTATGAACATTTTTATATAGTTATTAATATTAAAAATATATTTACATCTTCAGTCATAGATTTTCAGATGCCTATATAGCAGTCTCAAATGAGGTAGAACAGAATCTCTGGATAGGACATTATGATTAAAAAATTCTTTTTTTTTTTTTTTTTGTTGAGACAGAGTCTCGCTCTGTCACCCAGGCTAGAGTGCAGTGGCGCGATCTCGGCTCACTGCAAGCTCCGCCTCCCGGGTTCACGCCATTCTCCTGCCTCAGCCTACCGAGTAGCTGGGACTACAGGTGCCCGCCACGGCGCCCGGCTAATTTTTTGTATTTTTTAGTAGAGACGGGTTTCACCGTGGTATCGATCTCCTGACCTCGTGATCCGCCCGCCTTGGCCTTCCAAAGTGCTGGGATTACAGGCGTGAGCCACCGTGCCCAGCCAGCTATGAACATTTTTATATAGTTATTCATATTAAAAATATATTTACATCTTTAGTCATAGATTTTCAGATGCCTATATAGCAGTCTCAAATGAGGTAGAGCAGAATCTCTGGATAGGACATTATGATTAAAAAATTCTTTTATAGACGTCTTTGTGTTTTCCATAGTTTCTTCAGTGCACTTAGTTTTATATTCTAGAATTTAAAAAAATCAACTTACATTAACACTCTTTTCCTTTGGAGAATATAGAAAAAGCTAAGGGTCACATGAGAGATTTGCATTAATAAATGTAGAAAGAATCAGTGTAACTTGCATGTGTTAATTACAGTTTTTGGAAGCTTAATGATTTTATAGAATCATTGACAAGGCCATATGTATCAAATAAGCCTATTTGTAAGTTCTTCCAGTCTTGAATTATAGTGTTTCTGTGAAGTTTGTAACTTTTTAAGCTTCTTTTATTTATTTATTTTTTATCTAATATCAGTCACTCAAATTTCCTTTGTCAGCATTACATAGGATAAAGGAGACCTATCAAAAACTTTTGGAATCCAAGGACAAAGAACATTCTTTTTTTTTTTTTCTTTTAAATCCATAGTCACCATCAACTTCTGTTGGGAGAACAGAGAAAGATAGACTAAGAGAAACAGAGATAGAAAATGTTTAATCCTGTATTGTGGCTTACTGTAGCACTTCATATTCCCTTGAATTTTAGACTAGATTTCCTCCAAAATTCTGTGAACTTGGGGATATATATGATTGCCAGATGTCTGACACCTTTCTAGATTTGGAACTGTCTGGAATCTAATTTCTTCTGCTAACCCATAGTATATGAAAGAAAGTAACACACACACTATTAAGACAAACTAGAAAATATCATAAAGAGGCTGGATGCAGTGGCTCATGCCTGTAATCCCAGCACTTTGGGAGGCCGAGGTGGGTGGATCACTTGAGGCTGGGAATTGGAGACCAGTCTGGCAAACATGGCAAAACCCAGTCTACACTAAAAATACAAAAATTAGCCAGACGTGATGGCGTATGCCTGTAGTCCCAGCTGTTGCGGAGGCTGAGGCACGAGAATTGCTTGAACCCGGGAGGCGGAGGTTGCAGTGAGCCGAAATTGCGCCACTGCACTCCAGCCTAGGTGACAGAGACTCTGTCTCAAAAAAAAAAAAAAGAGGCCGGGCGCGGTGGCTCACGCCTGTAATCCCAGCACTTTGGGAGGCCGAGGTGGGCGGATCACGCGGTCAGGGATGGAGACCATCCTGGCTAACACAGTGAAACCCCGTCTCTACTAAAAATACTACTCGGGAGGCTGAGGCAGGAGAATGGCTTGAACCCGGGAGGCGGAGCTTGCAGTGAGCTGAGATTGGGCCACTGCACTCCAGCCTGGGTGACAGAGTGAGACTCCGTCTCAAAAAAAAAAAAAAAGAAAAAAAAGAAAAAAGAAAATCTCAAAATCTCATAAAGAGAATGGGAAAAGGCTGCATTTGTCTTGGAATTTATAAATGTATTCAAAAATTTTTTTCATCTTTGTTGATGCATATTTCTGTAATAGTTTTTTCCTGTCTTAATTTTCTCTCATAAAAGGAAAAGATTTGATATTCCTGAGTCATCACTCTCCTGAAATCTCAGTTTTACTCAGACCTGTGCTATATAGAGTATTATGTTCATGCCCATGTCTGATGTGGAGGGAGAGACACAGACAGGAGAGTGGGTGACTGACTCAGATGTAAATGATCTTATTATACTTGAGCTGCAACCACACCTAGAAACCTTGACAACAACAGGGCCTGTGTTTGATATACCTCACTTGTTAAATCCTGTCTGGATTTTAGTATGTCATATGTGTGTTCATCAGCAAAATTGAACAGGTGCTGGAACAATTGCAAAGCTTTAATCGGACTTATGATTACACTGTTTCTCGTTATGATTAAACTGTTTCTCATTTTGGCCAAAGAATATGACACAATAACTAAAACAAATTTCTAGTTGTTTCTTGTGTTGTTTATTCTGTTCAGAGGTTTCTTTTCTTTTTCTTTTTTATTTCTTAGACAAGGTCTCATTGTGTTGCCCAGGCTGGAGTGCAGTGGCACAGTCTTGGCTCACTGCACCCTCTGCTTCCCAACCTCAAGCTATCCTCCCACCTCAGCCTCCTAAGTAGCTGGGACTACAGATGTGTGCCACCATGCCTGGCTAATTTTTTTTTGGTCTCTTTTTGTAGAGATGGGGCTTCACCAAGTTGCCCAGGCTGGTCTCAGACTCCTGGGCTCAAGCAATTCACTCACCTCAGCTTCCCAAAGTGATGGGATTATAGGCGTGAGCCACCGTGCCTGTCCCAGAGGTATCAATGCTACATATACATCCTCCACCAAGATAGAGTCATGGGTAAATTAATTAAGGTTAAGAGACAATTTCAATGTCTTATGCCAAGCTGTTAAAGTTTTTTTTCCCCCCTTTTTATTTATTTTTGAGACAGAGTCTCGCTCTGTCACCTAGGCTGGAGTGCAGTGGCACAGTCTTGGCTCACCGCAACTTCCGCTCCCCAGGTTCAAGCGATTCTCCTGCCTCAGCCTCTCAAGTAGCTGGGGTTACAGCCACCCGCCATCACGCCAGCTAATTTTTGTATTTTTGGTAGAGAAGGGGTTTCATCATGTTGGCCAGGCTGTTCTCGAACTCCTGAACTCAGGTGATCCGCCAGCCTCAGCCTCCCAAAGTGCTGGGATTACAAGCATGAGCCACCGCTCTCAGCCTATTAATGTTTCAAAAATAGCTTTTCCCTCATTATAAAAATAGCACATGTTGGGCCGGTCATGGTGGCTCACACCTGTAATCCCAGCACTTTGGGAGGCTGAGGTGGGAGGATCACTTGAGGCCAGGAGTTCGAGACCAGCCTGGCCAATGTGGATGAAACCCTGTCTCTACTAATAATACAAACATTAGCTGGGCATAGTGGCACACGCCTGTAGTCCCAGCTACTCAGGAGGCTGAGGCAGGAGAATCGCTTGAGCCTGGGAGGCAGAGGTTGCAGTGAGCTGAGGTAGTGCCAGTGAACTCCAGTCTGGGCGACAGAGTGAGACTCAGCCTTAAAAAAAAAAAAAAAAAGAAGGCTGGGCATGGTGGCTCATGCTTGTAATTCCAGCGCTTTGGGAGGAGGAGGCCAGCAGACCACGAGGTCAGGACATCGAGACCATCCTGGCCAACATGGTGAAACCTCGTCTCTACTAAAATACAAAAAATTAGCCAGGCGTGGTGGTTCGCGCCTGTAGTCCCAGTTGCTCAGGAGGCTGAGGCAGGGGAATCACTTGAACATGGGAGGCAGAGATTGCAGTGAGATCATGCCACTGCCACTCCAGCCTGGTGACAGAGTGAGACTCCATCTCAAAAAAAAAAAAAAAAAAAAAGGAAATTAAAGAAGAAAATGAATATTTCCTTAATCCTAACACCCAAGTGTAAACATTAATGGTATTTAAGTAAATTCCCTTCCAGTCACTTTTGTATTCAGATATTCCGTCACTAGGGCTGGAGTGCAGTAGCACGATCTCAGCTCACTGCAACCTCCGCCCCCTGGGTTCAAGCGATTCTTCTGCGTCAGCCTCCCAAATAGCTGGGATTGCAGGTGCCTGCCACTATGCCCAGCTAATTTTTTGTATTTTTAGACAGACGGGGTTTCACCATGTTGGCCAGGCTGGTCTCAAACTCCTGACCTTGTGATTCACCTGTCTTGGTCTCCCAAAGTGCTGGAATTACAGGCGTGAGCCACTGCACCTGGCCTCAGATAACTTTCTTTTTCTTTTTTTTTTCTTTTTTTTTTTGAGACGGAGTCTGTCACCCAGGCTGGAGTGCAATGGCGTGATCTCAGCTCACTGCAACCTCCACTTCCCAGGTTCAAGCAATTCTCCTGCCTCAGCCTCCTGAGTAGTTGGGACTACAGGGTGCGTGCCACCACGCCCAGCTAATTTTTTGTATTTTTAGTAGAGAAGGGGTTCCACCATGTTAGCCAGGCTGATCTCAAACTCCTGACCTCGTGATCTGCCCACCTTGGCCTCCCAAAGTGCTGGGATTACAGGCGTGAGCCACCGCGCCTGGCTGAATAACTTTCTTAAAAGCTGGAGTAGTGCCAGGTGTGGTTTCTCATGACTGTAATACTAGCACTTTGGGAGGCCAAGATGGGAGGATCACTTGAGCCCAGGAGTTCAGGACCAGCCTGGGCAACATGGTGAGATGTGCCTTTATGAAAAATTTTTTTAAAAAGTTAACCAGGTGTGTTGGCACCTGCCTGTAGTCCCACCCACCTGGGAGACTGAGGTAGGAAGATCGCTTGAACCTAGGAGGTTGAGGCTGTGGTGAGCTGTGATCTCACCACAGCACTCCAGCCTTGGTGACAGAGTGAGACCTTGTCCCCTACCTCCCAAAAAAACCTGATTATCACTAAATTCATTTCTATTAAAAAAATGATTATCACTAAATTCATTTCTATCAACTTAAAAATCTGTTTTGGACATTTTCTGTTTCATTATTATTTAAAAACATGACTAAGTAATGTTCCATTGGATATACCATAATATTTGAATGTTCACCCACGGTTGGACACATAGATAGCTTTCAATTTCTCTATAATAAACATTTTAAGTATAATTTACAAAAGTCTAAACAAGAAATGTGTAGCTTAGTGAATTTATAGTGAATGTTTACAAAGTGAACACACCTGTGAAACTACCATCCGGATCAAGAAAGAGAACATTGTCAACATCCAGAAGTCATGCTCATTCGTAATTATTATCTCCCTCAAAGTTAACTGCTGTTCTCACTTTGGTCATCATTGATTGGTTTTGCCTGTTTTTGAATTTCATGTAAATGGAGTCATATGTGTGTTCTCTTTCTTTTCTGGCTTCTGTTGTTTAACATTGTAGCTGTGAGTTTCATCTGTGTTGTTATTTATAGCAATAGCTAATTCTTTTTCATTTTGCACAGTATTGTATGACTGTACCACATTTATTCTATTGTTGGTGAGCATTTGGTTTGTTTCCAGTTTTGGCTTTTGCGAATGTTTTGTGTATGTTTTGTGGTGCCCATATTTTAGGTAAAATTACCAGTAGTGGAATTGCTTGGTCTTAGGGTATGCGAATGTTCAGCTTCAGTGGTACTACCAGTTTTCCAAAGTGTTTATACCGATTTACAGACCTTTTGGCAACGTATGAGAGTTCCATTTCTTCCTGTACTTACCAATACTTGCTTGCTTGCTCTCTTCCTCCCTTCCTCCCTTCATCCCTCCCTCCCTCCCTCCTTCTTTCTTTCTTCCTTTCCTTCCTCTCCCCTCCCTCCCCCTCCCCTCCGTTCTATCACCCAGCCTAGAGTGCAGTGGCGCCATCACAGCTCACTACAGCCTTGACTTCTTGGGCTCAAGTGATCATCTCACCCCAGCCTCCTGAGTAGCTGGGACTACAGGCATGTGCCACCATGCCTGGCTAATTAAAAAAAATTTTTTTACAGATAGTGTCTTGCCATGTTGGCCAGGCTGGTCTTGAGCTCCTGTGCTCAAGATAACATTTTGGGCCAGGCACGGTTACTCACGCCTGTAACTTTTATTTTTTGGAGGCGGACTTTTTTTTTTTTTTTCATAGCACTATCTGGGCTCACTGCAACCTCTGCCTCCCGGGTTCTAGTGATTCTCCTGCCTCTGACTCCCAAGTAGCTGAGATTACAGGCGTGTGCCACCATGCCCAGCTAGTTTTTTGTATTTTTAGTAGAGGCGGGGTTTCACCATGTTGGCCAGCTGGTCTCGAACTCCTGACCTCAAGTGATCCACCCGCCTCGGCCTCTCAAAGTGTGGGATTATAGGTGTGAGTCACTGTGCCCGGCTAAAATAAGATTTATTGAGGACTTGTGTATAGCATGGTAGAAATAAAAGCAGAATTCCTTCTCTTCATTTTACAGTTCTTTCTGTGGAAATGAGTACAACTGAATATAGCAGGTGGCAGTGCCTCATTTTACAGTTCTTTCTGTGGAAATGAGTACAACTGAATATAGCAGGTGGCAGTGCCTGTCAACTTTGTTTCCATTCTGCACTGATTGTATTATCTTATTCTAATCCCTGCCAACCAGATGTACTTCCTTCTTCACATAAGATGGAGACAGCTTATTGTATATGCACACATGTGCAAATATGCATAAGTATAGCAAAAGTTGGTCCTGCTGTTCAGAAATATCGTTAACTGGTATCAAGTGAGAGGCAGCATGGTTTACTTCAGGTACAGCATGTAGTTTTAGATGCTTATTCCTCCCCTGTTGGTGGGAGTTCTGTGTTGTGAAAAATTCTTTTTTAAAAAAATTTCAACTTTTATTTTAGGTTCAGGGGATACATGTAAATGTTTGTTACATGAGTTGTGAAGAATTCTGAGGCCATGCCTGAGATCAGTGATTCAGAAGTCCTGTCACTGAATAGTAATTGTTGCAGGGGTGACATATGTTCCACATATTTACCTTCCGTAAATGAAGCAGAGTGAAGAACCAGACCAATGTAGATTTTCTAGCACTTATTTTTGGGCAAGTTATTTTGTTCTCTGGGCCTCTCAATGTCCTTATCTGGAAAATAGGAGGTCACATTCTTGCTAGGATTAAATACATTAATGCATGCAAAGTATTTCCTGATTGCCTTGCAGATAATAGGTGCCCAATAAATGTTAGTTCTCTCCCTTTTTTTTGTATGGGAGAGGAGGGACGAGGAGGGAGTGGGCTGTTCTTAAATAGGAATATTTTTAAAACTTATTATGAACTTATCACAGTCCCATGTCTCACTTTTCAGGGCCAATGTAGGAGGCAGTAAAGAAAGAAAAATAAATGAGACATCTCTTGTCAAGTTATAACTGGTTTTATGTATAAATAATTTAGAAACACATTACTTATAATACAAAACAATTAAAAAATATACCACTCTATTTGGCTGTATTTACTACTTTTCTGAAACTGCTTACTCGGAGGTTCGGTTCACCTTACCTCCTTATTTTTACTCCCTTCTTTTTTGACCTTTGTGGTACTATTAACCACCAACTTTGGTGAAATCCTTTCTTTCCTTGGCTTCAGTGAAAACATCACTTTCTAAACAATGAATTTCGTTTTCTGCTGGACAGGGGCCCTTTTTATAGAGGCAATAAACTTGTATGTTTAACTTTGATGATTGATTATTGATTCAGTTGGTAATACAAATTAAAGTTTGGCTTAAAACAGTGAAATATTTCTGGGAAGTAATTGAATGATGACTGTACAACACTAGAGTAATTTAAAAATATTTAGTGGCAATATTCATTGATACCATCTTTTTTTAGAAGCTAATTTAACAGTAACTCAAAGCAGGGTTAATTTTGTGTAACCTGGCACCCAACATTGTATGTCTAGGAATCTGTCCCTCAATAGGATGAATGGTAAAAACATATGTAGAGAGATATTAATCGAAGTATTACTTGTAAGAACAAAAGATGGAAACAACTTAAAAACTTGTCAATAGAAAAATAGTGAAATTATGATTTATTCTTACTATTCGTCCGTTAAAAAAGTGAGCTAGAGTGTGTGGGGGCAGAGTGTATGAGAGAAATCTCTGTACCTTCTGTTCAATTTTGCTGTGAACCTAAAACTGCTAAAAAAAAATAAGTCTACTAAAAGAGCTAGAGCTATAAATGTACTGAGCTAAAAAATATCTGTAATATATTAAGTGAAAATAGGCTGTGACACTATGTATAGCATGATTTCATTTCTTTTTTAAAAAAGGGTGTGAGCTGGGTATAGTGGCTCATGCCTGTAATCTTCGCACTTTGGAAGGCTGAAGCAGGAGGATTGCTTGAGGACAGGAGTTCGAGACCAACTTGGGCAATGTAGTGAGACCCCATCTTTACAAAAAATACAAAAATTAGCCAGGGATGGTTGTGCATGCCTATAGTTCTAGCTACCTGGGAGGCTGCAATGGGAGGATTGTTTAAGCCCAGTAGTCCAAGGCTGCTGTGGGCTAGGACAGCACTCCTGCACTCCAGCCTGGGCAAACAGAGCAAGACCCTGCCTTTTAAAGAATAAAAATAAATAAAATGTGTATATATTTTTATACATAGGAAAAACGCATTGATTTTAGTGGCAATTTCATCTAGAATTGGGTTTAGAGGGGTTAGAGTAAGGAACTTTTACTTCTTATTAGGTATACTTCCAAAAAAAGTGATAATTATGAGTGATACTTTTTTTGTGTATGCTTTTCTGATATTTTTCAAATAAAATGATCTTAAGAAAAAACTAAAACTTAATGGAGAGCAGGAAAAGGGAGATAAGGATCCAGCTAGCTACTTTAACTTTTAACAACGATGTCCTTTAAAAATGTTTGTATTTGTATGCATACTCATGTATGTTGTGTATATGTGTATATATACACAGACACACAAAATACAGAGTAACTGCAGTCTGACATTCAATTAAGCTACAGAATGCATGGTATTGGCATGCATTTTTATTTTATTTATTTATTTTTTAATTAATTTTTTTGTTTTTTGAGACCGAGTCTTGCTCTGTTGCCCAGGCTGGAGTGCAATGGCACGGTCTCGGCTCACTGCAACCTCTGCCTCCCGGGTTCAAGGGATTCTCCTGCCTCAGCCTCCCAAGTAGCTGGGACTACAGGTACCTGCCATTGCGATTGGCTAATTTTTATATTTTTAGTAGAGATGGGCTTTCGGCATGTTGGCCAGGCTGGTCTTGAACTCCTGACCTCAGGTAATTCCCCGCCTTGGCCTCCCAAAGTTCTGGGATTACAGGCATGAGCCACTGCTCCTGGCCTTGGCCTGCACTTTTAAAGTGTAGGATACTAAGAGGTGTTTTTCTGCACATCACAAGGTACAGTTCTTAAATTCTTTAAGAAGTGACAGGATTTGTTCAGAAAATGTGCAGTTTTCTAGTGTTGCAGTAATGTGTGTTCAGGTTTCCTTCACACAGGTTACAGCTTATTCATAACCCCGAGTTAAAGTTTAAATTTTATGTAATTAGCCACCTATGTGACCTTTGAAACTAAGTGAGGAAACTATTCCGGAGTAGTGAAACTTTGAGTACAGCTGCTTCGGTTTTGGACTATAAATTGGAATTCTTCTATTGAGCAAGAGTCAGGGATGAAAGTGGGGGCTGGTTAAAAAAAAAAAAAAAAAAGGGCCGCGCCCGGTGGCTCATGCCTGTAATCCCAGCACTTTGGGAGGCCGAGATGGGTGGATCACAAGGTCAAGAGATCAAGACCATCCTGGCCAATATGGTGAAACCCCGTCTCTACTAAAAATACAAAAATTAGAGATTGAGACCATCCTGACTAACACGGTGAAACCCTGTCTCTACTAAAAATACGAAAAATAAGCCCGGCATGGTGGCGGGCGCCTGTAGTTCCAGCTACACGGGAGGCTGAGGCAGGAGAATGGCGTGAACCTGGGAGGTGGAGCTTGCAGTGAGCCGAGACCGTGCCACTGCACTCCAGCTGGGTGACAGAGCAAGACTCTTGTCTCAGAAAAATAAATAAATAAATAAAAATTAGCCAGGTGTGGTGGCGTGTGCCTATAGTCCCAGCTACTCGGGAGGCTGAGGCAGGAAAATCACTTGAACCTGGGAGGCAGAGGTTGCAGTGAGCTGAGATAGTGCCACTACACTCCAGCCTGGTGAAAGAGCAAGACTCCATCTTAAAAAAAAAAAAAAAAAAAAAGCCATGTGGTTGTTCATGATTTCTGAATTTTATGTTTAATATGACATTGGTAGCGTGTTTAACTTCATTTTATCATGGCCACTTATAAATAGATAGCTTAAGTCTGTGTGCACAAAATTATGTTTCATTCTGTTAAATTTTTTGGTATTTTCTTTTTTAGATATAGAGATTTAAGTTCCTTATATAACTAAGGAAAAGTCCTATTCCAAATTTAACAATCAAGGTACCTAGTTGTATGAAATTTGGAAATTTTCTTAACCCTCTCTTCTGTGTTATTGGCACTTTTTGATTTTCTAGGAGCTCTGGGGTTTGCAAGTTAAATCTGAGCCTTGAGCATTCCTGCTTTAACCAGCGGGATGGCAGCCATTTTGCCCTGCGTTAGTGCCTTGTCCAGTGAAGGAAAATGAAACACCTAGAAACTGTGAATTTTGCTTTTTGGACCTGATTAGTTTTGTATATAATGGCTAACGTTAAGTTTTTAAAATTTCCTTGTGATTTCTTGGGTTTTAAATTCAGGGCTTACTAACAGTACTCGTGGGGCCAGCTGGAATTTTGAAAATTGAAGCTTCCTGCATTTTATTGGCCAGTTTCTTCATTGATTTTTTTTTCATTCATCTTTTTCATGAGGCTAGGACATTCACAAGTGAATTGAGAAATTGAAGTACTCAGAATTTAACTATGAATGTTTGAGAGGCACCCAGTCTAAAAGAACGATTAGACTCTAAGATATTCATAACCATTAGTTTATTAATAGCTCTATAAAAGTTTTCCATGTTCTAGGGTCCTGAGGGGAATGGTCTAGATAACCTAACAGACTTTTCCATCCCTCATGATTCATTTTACTCTATTGAAAATTATCTTAAACAGAAGGAAATGAATAGGCCTGGTAGAACCAGATTTGAAACAGTGTTGCTTCAGTGGGAAGGGAGTGGTTTCTTAGTCAGTGCTTGTGGAGGCTGTTACTCCAGAGGCAGCCCGCTTCTCTGCAGTTAGTAAATACTACTGTAGCCCAGTGGCAGATACTGCCGACATAAATCTTAAAGCTAGTAACATGTTGCTCTTCTAGGAATTCCATTCAGCTACAGATTTAAGGTTTATCAGTAGTATTTCCAGAAAGATGGTCCGACACAGTGGCTCACGTTTATAATCCCAGCACTTTGGGAGGCCGAGGTGGGTGAATTGCTTGAGTCCAGTTCAAGACCAGCCTGGGCAACGTGGCAAAACCCTGTCTTTGCCTGTAGTACCCCCAAATATTTGAGAGGCTGAGGTGGAAGAATCACCTGAGCCTGGGGAGGTCAGGGCTGCAGTGTGCTGAAATTGCACAACTGCACTCCAGCCTGGGCAATCAGAGTGAGACCCTGTCTTTAAGAAAAAAAAGAAAGAAAGAACATGAAGTATTTTAAAGACCAGATTCTAGGCTGGGCGTGGCTCATGTCTGTAGTCCCAGCACTTTGGAAGGGTGATGAGGGTAGATCACCTGAGGTCAGGAGTTTGAGACCAGCCTGGCCAACATGGCGAAACCCCATCTCTACTGAAAATACAAAAATCAGCCAGGCATAGTGGCACGTGCTGGTAATCCCAGCTACTGGGGGGCTGAGGCAGGAGGATCGCTTGAACCTGGGAGGCGGAGGATGCAGTGAGCCAAGATCAAGCCACTGCACTCCACCCTGGGCAACAGAGCGAGACTCCATCTCAGAAAAAAATGTCTGTGTGTGTGTATTTTGAGACAGAGTCTCACTTTGTTTCCCGGGCTGGCGTGCAGTAGCGTGATCTCGGTGCACTGCAGCCTGTGCCTCCCAGGCTCAAGCCATCCTCCAACCTCACCCTCACAGGTAGCTGGGACTACAGGTACATGCCACCACGCCCAGCTAGTTTTTGAATATTTTGGGGAGATAAGGTTTTGCCATGTCGCCCCAGCTGGTCTTGAACTCCTGAGCTCAAGTGATCTGCCCGCCTTGGCCTCCCAAAGTCTTGGGATTACATGCATGAGCCACCATACCTGACCCAATGTCCTTCCTTTTTTAAAGCTGAATAATATTCCATTGTATGTATGTTTCATATTTTGTTTATTCATCTGTAGATGGACATTTAAGTTGCTTCAGCCACATGATGATTGGAATAGTACTACTATAAATGTGGGTATGCAGATATTTCCTCAAGACCCTTTCAGTTCTTTTGGATGTATACCCAGAAGTAGCATTGTTGGATAATATGGTAGCTCTATTTTTAATTTTTTGAGGAAATTCCCTACTGTTTTTTATAGTGGCTGCACCATTTTACAATCCCACCAGCATGCACAAGGGCTCTCCACATCCTCACCAACACTTGTTATTTCTTGTTGTTTTTTAAAATAGATATCCTAATGGTGTGAGGCGATGTCTCATTGTGGTTTTGATTTGCATTCCTCTGATGATGAATGATGTTGAGCATCTTTTCATATGCTCATTGGCCATCTTAGGAGAAAGGTCTGTTCAGATCCTTTGCCCATTTTTTAATTGGGTTTTTTTGTTGTTGTTGTTGAGTTATAGGAGTTCTTTTTTTTTTTTTTTTTTTTTTTGAGACGGAGTCTCACTCTGTCGCCCAGGCTGGAGTGCAATGGCGTGATCTCTGCTCACTGCAAGCTCCCCTCCTGGGTTCACGCCATTCTCCTGCCTCAGCCTCCCGAGTAGCTGGGACTACAGGCGCCCGCCACCACGCCCGGCTAATTTTTTGTATTTTTAGTAGAGACGGGGTTTCACTGTGTTAGCCAGGATGGTCTCGATCTCCTGACTTCGTGATCCACCCGCCTCGGCCTCCCAAAGGTGTTCTTTTTATATTCTGGATATTAACCCTTTGTCAGATACGTTATTTGGAAATATTTTGTCTCATTCTGTAAGTTAACTTTTCTCTCTGTTGATTGTGTCTTTGAATGCACAAAAATTCTTAAGTTTGATATAGTCCCATTTATCTTATTTTACTTTTGTTTCCTTTCCTTTTGGCGTCATATCCAAGAAATTCTTGCCAAATCCAGTATTATTAAGCTTTTCTTCCATGTTTTCTTCTAGGAGTTTAAAGTTCTTTTTTAAACGTTTTTTAAATTTTTTAAAATAAACTTCTTATGTTTAGGTCTTTAATCTATTTTGAGTTATTTTATTTATTTATTTATTTTTTTCCCAGAGTCTTCAGTGGTGCAGTCTTGGCTCACTGCAACGTCTGCCTCCCAGGTTCAAGCCATTCTCCTGCCTCAGCCTCCCGAGTAGCTGGGACTACAGGTGTGCGCCACCATGCCCGGCTAATTTTTGCATTCTTATTAGAGACGGGGTTTTGGCATGTTGGCCAGGCTGGTCTTGAACTCCTGACCTCAGGTGATCTGCCCACCTCGGCCTCCCAAAGTGCTGGGATTACAGGTGTGAGCCACTGCACCTGGCCTGAGTTAGTTTTCTATATGGTGTCAGATAAAGGTACATCTTCATTCTTCTGCATGTGGATGTCCAGTTTTCCCAGAACCATTTGTTGAAGAGACTGCCTTTTCCCTATTGAGTGGTCTTGGCACCCTTTCATGTAAGCTGTTATTAAAATTGTCATGTTGTTTTGTGTGATCATTTGATTGAATATCTCTCCCAGTATGTTGAAGTACCATGAACGACAGATGGTGTTTGTTTTGCTGACTGTTGTATCCCAGTACCTAGCGCAGTGCCTGGCACTTAGCACAGGCACCCTGTATTCATTTATTGAATAAAGGCATTAAGCAATCCTGAATGTAACAAGAGACAGCCTGTATGTTGCAGGTCAGTTTAAGGAATATTGCCAGGTGTTATAAGGTACGACTGAATTAAGCATCTGGAGGCACTAACAGTTTTGTCTAAACAGGAATGTTATTCTGACGGCCAATATAAAGTATTGTTTAGTCTCCCTAAAAGAGGACTTTTGGTTCATTTCTGTTTTTCCTTTATTCTTTTGTTTCGTTCTGAGACAGGGTCTCACTCTGTCACCCAGGCTGGAGTGTGGTGGCATGATCACAGCTCACTGCAGCCTCGATCTCCTGGGCTCAGGTGATCCTTTCACCTTAGCCTCTCAAGTAGCTAGGACTACAGCATGTGCTTTCATGCCCAGCTAATTTTTTAAATTTTTTGTGGAGATGAGGTCTTGTTATGTTGCCCTGGCTGGTCTTGAACTCCTGGGCTCATTTGATCCTTCCACTTTGGCCTCCCAAAGTGTTGGGATTACAGGTGTCAGCCTGTGCGCTTGGGCTGTTTTCCTTTTTTCTTAATTTTTTACTGAAATTTTATTTAATAGAATTTTATTTCTATTAAAGTTTTACACACACGTATTTCAAAGAGGCAAGTAATTTTATAAGTCGTCACCACAGATAGCTCTTCTGCTTACCTCTTCTACCCAGTTTTCTCTTCCCCAAAGATAACCTCTTTTACTTCCTTAACTGATTCTTTTTGGTTTTACCCTCATATCTTTAAGCAACATGCATACATTTCTTCTTAATTTTCAGTACTTTTGCATCATATACTGGCTTCCCACCTTAGCTACCCACCCATGCTTCCATACCACTTTTCCCTCCATATAGTTATAGCATAATTTTGATTAAATATTAGATTGATATTTAATACTTATGACTATGTAAATGCTGTTGATAGCTAAATCATGTGGTATACTTTTATTTTTTCTTTTCTGCTTAGATTTTGTTTTCTCTGTAATTGCAAGATGTTTTATTTGCTTATTTTCTATGTATTTGTCATTGATATGTCTCTATACTCTTAGTTGCATGAATCTCCCTCTATATGATCGCTCACATCAGGTATTCTGTCAGTTTCACCTTGAGTAGGTCGTTCCTGGAATCTTCTGAAATGCCTTGGCTTAGATGGATTGGTCACTGGGTGCGTGACATGGCGGTAGAATGGATCAGCCGTCTCTAGTTTCTTAGGGATTTCCTTTGCTTTGTGTATTGCATCCTGTATGTTCTGTGTCTCGTGTCTTTACCTTTTTGAGCTTACTTCTTCACTTTGGTTGAGTGCATCTCTGAAAGACATCTCTCCACACCCCCCCCTTTTTTTTTTTTTTTTTTGAGATGGAGTCTTGCTGTCTCGCCAGGATGAAATGCAGTGGCGCCATCTCGACTCACTGCAACCTCTGCCTCCCAGGTTCAAGTGATTCTCCTGCCTCAGGCTCCCGAGTAGCTGCAACTAAAGGCGCGCGCCACCACGCCTGCCTAATTTTTTGTATTTTAGTAGAGATGGGGGCTTCACCGTGTTGGCCAGCATGGTCTCTTATCTCCTGACCTCATGATCTGCCTGCCTCAACTTCCCAAAGTGCTGGGATTATAGGCGTGAGCCACCGCGCCTGGCTGACAACTCCCATTTTTTATCTCTTTTTTGGAATATTATATTCTTGCCCTCAACTCTTCCTGGTGTCCCCCATTCTAGAGACCCTCTGTTTGCCCTTCTAGAAAATAACTGCAGTCTTCTGTAGGGTGAGGAAAAGACATTCATTCTCTTGGCTTCCTGGAAGAGGAGAGAGGATCTAGGAGTCTAACTTTTCTTATTTTCCTGTTTATAACGTTTTGCCCCCATTTCCAGAGGGAATTGGTTTTCCCCTTCCTATGTATTTTCATAGTGTAAGTCTCTTCACCACCTTCCCACCCCTACCCTGTGTTTGCCACTTAGGATTCAGCTTTCTTGGCTCTGCTGAGACATGTATTACTTATCTACCTGCTTTCCAAATTTCAAATTTTGTCGCTGCTATCACTTTGGTTCTTTTTTGTCCTTATGGTTAATGCTTATGTTTTCCTCGCTACTCATTCAGTGAGGTATGAGAAAGAACAGAGGCTGTGCACTCATTCTGCTATCTCTGACTGGAAGTTGCCCGAGCTGCCCTTTATCTCCTCTCTTCTCACTTTTTATCTGCCTTTTATCTATTTGTCGCCTCTGACTTCTGACTTTTACCCTCATCTTGTTCCAAGCCCAGTCATCTTTAATACTTACTTTTTCCATCTCATTGGGCCTCTCACCTCTTGTTTCCTTTCACCCCACGCTTGTTTGGCGCCTCATGTCCTCCTCTTACTTCTAGGGGCCTCCCTGAGCAGAGTAGGGAGGCCCCTTCTTTCCCTTTGCTTCTTGTCAGTTTCCCATCTCTCCTGTGCTTCTCTGCTCCACTGATATACGAAACACACATATCAAAGGATAGCCTGGCAATGTTTGTGTAGCAGCTCAAGAAACTATTCTGAACAGCAGCAAAAACCACACACCAATCTTTAGAAATTAAATCTTGGTTGATTTAGCATGTCCTGCTTCTCTTCTTCTTGCTATCTATTGTCCTGTGTCACATCTCTGACTCTTCATTGTTTTTTTTTCCCCCCAAGATGGAGTCTTTCTCTGTCACCCAAGCTGGAGTGCAGTGGCGCGACGCTCACTGTAAGCTCTGCCTCCTGGGTTCAAGCAATTCTCCTGCCTCAGCCTCCCAGCCACCTGGGATTACAGGTGCCTGCCACCACACCTGGCTAATTTTCGTATTTTTAGTAGAGATGGAGTTTTACCACATTGGCCAGGATGGTCTCGAACTCCTGACCTCGTGATCTGTCCATCTCAGCCTCCCAAAGTGCTGGGATTACAGGCATGAGCCATAGTGCTGGGATTACAGGCATGAGCCATTGAGCCCGGCCGACTCCTCATCTTTTTGCTAACCGTTCATCTATTGATACATCATATTCCTTGTAGTGTTTTGCCACTATGAAGACAGGTATTTACTTTTTAAGTAAAATAAATATTACTAGTAGTAAAACAGCCATTTTACTGGGAGTTAGAAGGGCTGTTTATTGACTTAAATGACACTATGTATTGTGAGACTTTTTTTTTTTTGAGATGGAGCCTCGCCCTGTCGCCCAGGCTGGAGTGCAGTGGCTCACTGCAATCTCTGCCTCCCAGGTTCAAGCGATTCTCCTGCCTCAGCCTCTCCAGCAGCTGGGACTACAGGCGCATGCCACCACACCTGGCTAATTTTTTGTATTTTTTTTGAGACGGAGTTTTGCTCTTGTTGTCCATGCTGGAGTGCAGTGGTGTGATCTTGGCTCACTGCAACCTCCACCACCCAGGTTCAAGTGATTCTCCTGCCTCAGCCTCCCAAGTAGCTGGGATTACAGGCATTCGCCACCACACCCAGCAAATTTTTGTATTTTTAGTAGAGACAGGGTTTCTCCATGTTGGTCAGGCTGGTCTTGAACTCCTGACCTCAGGTGATTCACCTACCTCAGCCTCCCATAGTGCTGTGATTACAGGCATGAGCCACCGCGCCTGGTGCATTTTTTTGTATTTTTAATGAAGACAGGATTTCACCATGTTGGCCAGGCTGGTCTTGAATTCCTGACCTCAAATGATCTGCCTGCCTCCGCTTCCCAAAGTGCTGGGATTACAGATTTGAGCCACCTGGTCGGTATTGTGAGACTTTCTGAATCACTGAGCCTTGATTCTTTATCTATAAAATGGAGATAATAAGCTCTTCCTACTTTATAGGACTTGAAGAAGCAAATGGGAGAGGGTGAGTGAAAGTGGGAAGCTCTGAAATGATTTTTAATTTGTGTACCCCACACACCTTGCCTTCCATAGATGGTCCAGGCTGTGGTCTGGTTGCTGCTTTCCTGTGTGTGGTGCATGGACACAGGCAGAAGTGAGTAGATTCCCAGAGGACCTGCTATGGCTTGGATGATCTCTCCACTTTGGGGTGGGCACCATCCCCTCCATGTCTTCTTAGATTGGCAGATATAAAGCATCGGCTGTACATTCTTACTTTACACACTAATGTTCTCACAACAGTGGCAGGGCCTTCCTAGGCAGAGGACATCTACAAAGAGTGGGTGATGGTGGCTGCCACCTGCTGAACTGTGGCTAATGGGCTGCTGGGTGGGGGGATATTGCCTGAGGGATCTGCTGGAGCCCATGGCAGGCAAAAGCCAGCAAAAATTTGTTACTATTATTGTGACTACATCTGTATGCATGAACTGCTTAGCTCTAGAGGAATTTTGGTTACATAAGCTTAGTGGTGGCTTAGTAAATGGATTCTGCAGTTCTTGTTGTTTCTCCCAGATTGAACTTGCCTTTCTGCCATATGATTGGCACTACTGATTGTTGAATCATTTCTTCCAGAACAAGGAAAAATGCCAGGCGTGGTGGCTCCCACCCATAATCTCAGCACTTTGGGAGGCTGAGGTGAGAGGATCGCTTGAGCCCAGGAGTTTGAGATTAGCCTATGTAACAGAGAGACACCATCTCTATAAAAAACAAAAAATAAGGAAAATACATACATAAATGTTAGTGTTATAGATGGTAAAAAGTGAACAAATGTCAACACAATGCAATATAAATTATCACACGTTTCGGCTGAGCGCGGTAGCTTAAGCCTGTAATCCCAGCACTTTGGGAGGCCAAGGTGGGAGGATCGCTTGAACCCAGGAATTCAAGACCAGCAACATAGTGAGACCCCGTTTCTACAAAAAATGTTCACAAATTTCAAGATTTATGGAGTTTTATTATATGAATTAATCTAGTTCAGAAACTTTTTAGATATGACGTTGTTTTGATCAGTCTCCTGTACCCTTAGGGGTAGCACAAGTAATAGGAAAAACAAAATAGGTCTAGATGCAGCAGTGCTGGTTGAAGATGTCTGGGTGATTTAAGTTTCTGTGTTCCTGCCAGGGGTAATAATTGAGAATCATATATAAGGGAACCTTAGGAACCCTCTGTTCTAACACTGTTTACAGATGTGGAAATGGAGGTACTGAGAGGTGACTTGGTTTTCTTGAGGCCACACTGTTTGCAGCACTGTATTTCTGAACTTGTATTCTAACATCTCAAGTAGCAAAAAGTGGAAATGAAAAACAATTGAGGGAGCTATCAGTCAGAGATGGTAGAATGAATATCTCTAATAGCCCCTGTTTTTTCCTCATACCTCATTAAATGACAGTAAGAAAAAGCATTAACTCAGAAGAACAAAACAGAACTGCAGAAAAGAGAACAGCAACTCAATTTTGGAAACTGGAAAGTGGGTAGATGAACGATTACTGACTTAGTGGCAATGGGGGAGCAAGGCCGTTTACACTTTGAAAACCCAGAAGGCTCAGGAGTGGGTGCATCAGTTCCCTCTGGAAATGGGGGCAAAAGTGGGTTGCAAAGAGAAGGATTCATTGAAAGTTTAAGAAAAGACTCCAGATCCTCCCTCTTCTTCTATGAAGCCAAAAGAATGTCCTTTCCTTACCCTAGCAGAAGACTGGAGATTTATTTTCTGCAAGGGGAAAATAGAGAGTCTCTAGAATAGGGAACACCAAGTGCAGGTAAGGGCGAGGAGAGCATACTGTCAAGCTCTTCCAATTTGTATATAATTCTTTCCATACCCAGTAGCATGTACTAAGGTGGATTCAGTTCTAAACTCAGAACATGGGTGATTAGGTGATCACCCCAGTACTTCCCCAAGGGACAGACTTCTTATTAACTCCTCTCCCACTGAGTACATCACTAAGGCCTTTGGGTGTCATTTTATTTTTCCTTTTCTTTCTTCTCCTGTAATTTAGTTGTTAATCTTCACAGAAAAGAGGAAGATGGTGTAATTATTTGTCTTTTTTTTTTTTTTTTGCTGGGCTGGCATAACAAAATAATGACGTTTAAAAGATTCAAGGTTAGATATTTTCTTTGGTATTATACCAATTTTATCTCAACAGTTTGACTAACCAACAATTGGTCCTTAAAAAAAATATTATTAGGCTGGGCATAGTGTCTCATGCCTGTAATCCCAACATTTTGGGAGGCTAATGTGGGAGGATTGCTTGAGCCTAGGAGTTTAAGACCAGCTGGGGCAACATAGCAAGATCTGGTCTCCACAAAAAATTAGCCAGGTGTGGTGGTGCATCCCTATAGTCCCAGCTAGTTGGGAGGCCAAGGTGTTAGGATCACTTCAGCCCAGGAAGTTGAGGCTGTAGTGCACCACTGCACTGTAGCCTCAGTGACAGAAACCACACACACACACACACACACACACACACACACACACACACACACACACACACACACACACACACACACAAATTTCTAGTACCATAGGTCTTTAACACTTACAAGGTATCATAGATGTTTTGGCCTTGGGAGTGGGGATGGAATACAAAGATATTTAAAATTAGTCTTTGCCCTTGTAGAGGGGTGAAATGTAGCACACCAAGTTTAATACAACCGTTGTTCTTGTGTGCCTGTGTACAAGTATAAGCCGTGTAAAGATTTTTAAAAATATATGTTGTTTCCTACCCTCATAGGGTTTACAATCGAGAATGATCTTTCTCAGCCAGGCATGGTGGCTCATGTCTGTAATCCCATCACTTTGGGAGGCCGAGGTGGGTGGATCACTTGAGGCCAGGAGTTCGAGATCAGCCTGGCCAACATGGTGAAACCCCATTTCTACTAAAAATACAAAAAATTAGCCCTTTAATCCTAGCGCTTTGGGAGGCTGAGGTGGGTGGATCACGAGGTCAGGAGATCGAGACCATCCTGGCTAATACAGTGAAACCCCGTCTCTACTAAAAATACAAAAAAATTAGCCGGGTGTGGTGGCAGGCACCTGAAGTCCCAGCTACTCGGGAGGCTGAGGCAGGAAAATGGCGTGAACCTGGGAGGTGGAGCTTGCAGTGAGCCGAGATCACAGCCACTGCATTCCAGCTTGGGCAACGGAGCAAGACTCCTCTCAAAAAAAAAAAACAAAACAAAACAAAAAAAAAACAAAACAAAAAAACTTAGCTGGGCGTGGTGGCATGTACCTGTAATCCCAGCTACTTGGGAGGCTGAGGCAGGAGAATCACTTGAACCTGGGAGGCGGAGGTTACAGTGAGCTGAATTCACTCCAGCCTGGGCAACAAGAGTGAAACTCTGTCTAAAAAGAAAAAGCAAATAAAAATAAATAAATAAAAATTCAAAAATCAGCCAAGCGTGGTGGCGCATGCCTGTAATCCCAGCTACTTGGGAGGCTGAGGCACGAGAATTGCTTGAGGCCGGGAGGCAGAGGTTGCAGTAAGCTGAGGTTGTGCCACTGTGCTCCAGCCTGGGCGACAGAGTGAGACCCTGTCTCAAAAAAAAAAAAAGTCTTTCTCAAATTATATTCTGATGATCAGAGAATGATCTTTCTCAATTTACAGCCTGATGATCACTAATCTCAGTGAGATAGTTCATTTATAAAATTTAGTGGTTTAATTTCTTCTCTTTGACAGTCATCTTAAACAGTAACATGTTAAAGACTTAGAGAAGTGTCTGGCAAACTGTTTTCACATTTTTACAACTTAATATTTCTTAAATTTATTCCATAGAATAAAACTTTAGGAAATAGCAACCTATATAAGAGTGCATTCCTCTAACCCCTATGCACATTAGATTGGCGGTAAATTATATTTGAATCACAGGCCTTTTCTCCTCTGTTTACTCAATATCAATTGTTTAAGGAAAGCTAGATAACTTACCTTTTCTTGCCCTTCCTCCATGCAGCCAAGGGTGAATATTTTAGGTTTTATTTCTATGGATTCATTAACTGTGCTAGAGGCCATCATTTAGAAGGGGAGACATTTCCAGGTTCTTAAAGCTGAGTGTATTTATATACTATGTAGTCTACATTTGTCATAATATTTCCAGAGTTATTAAAAGTTACAGGAATCTTTTGTAGATGTTTTCTAATGTTTCTGAATGCAGACCTTTATTCACTACCTCCATCTTAGGTGATGGCTTTCACCTAGTTAATTTTTTTTTTTTAAGTGAGAGCTACAAATCTGTCTTAGGGCTTCTGTGAAACTATTCAGAGTACTATCAGTTAAAGTAGCACATCCATAAACACATTGCATCTCAGATAACAGAACACCTTAATTTATGGAAATGATACTCCCGAAGAGGCTGTCTATAATTTTTGCGTATATAAATTTGTTGTATTATTGATTAATTGATTGAGACAGAGTCGCTTTGTTGCCTAGGCTGGAATGCAGTGGCGTGATCTCTGCTTACTGCAACCTCTGCCTTCCGGGTTCAAGTGATTCTTGTGCCTCAGCCTCCTGAGTAGCTGGGATTACAGGCGTGTGCAACCACGCTTGGCTAATTTTTGTATTTTTAGTAGAGACTGGGTTTCACCCATGTTGGCCAGGGTGGTCTCGAACTTCTGGCCTCAAGTGATCCACCCATGTCGGCCTCCTAAAATGCGGGGATTACAGGCATGAACCACCATGCCTGACCTGTTCTACCATCTCTTTTATAAATATTGGTCTGCTTCTCTTTGAAGGGTTCTTATTCTAGTAGTAGAATAAGATAGAATAAGATCATGTTTGTTATCTCCGTATTGACAGGCTTATAAGTGGCTGTTGATTGAATTTAAAGAGAATAAATAAGGTATCATTCAGATATTTGAAATCAATTTCTAAAGTGACATGTAAATTGTTTTAGTTATCTCCCTGACCTTGACTGCCAGGAGCAGGCTTTGGAATACAAAGAGGTGGAGGAGAAGGGCGGTAGAGAAAGGGTAACAAGCTGTTCTTCCAGATTTCCTAGCAAGTCTTAGATAATGGTAATACCTGGTTCTAGAATATAGAAGGTTATATAGCATAGTGAGGGAGTGTGTATGGTAATAAGAATAAGAAGGGAGGTTATTTAGGTCTCTTCCGTATATAGGGTTGGAGCAAATGCTTAAAAGCATAGAACAGGGCTTTCCTATCTTATTTCAGCAATGCCATTTATATATTTGAAAGTTACAGAGTTAATTTTCTTAAAAAAAAAAAAAATTCTAGTCCGGCACGGTGGCTCATGCCTGCATTCCTAGCACTTTGGGAAGCCGAGGGCAGTGGATTGCTTGAGCCCAGGAGTTCGAGACCAGCTTGGGCAACATGCAAAACCCCTCTCTACAAAAAATAAAAAAGTTAGCCAGGCATGGTGGTGTGCTTCTGTGGTCTCAGCTACTGGAGAGGCTGAGATGGGATGATCATCTGAGCCTGGGGAAGTTGTCGAGGCTGCAGTGAGCTGAGATCATGCCACTGCACTCCAGACTGGGTGACAGAGTGACCCTGACTCAGAAAAAAAAAAAAATTCTCAGGCTTTTTTATGGTCAGACTAAATTATCACCTAAATACAGTACATATGACTTTGTGGCTGTTATGTGTGTTTGTGTGTGAGGGAGAGAGACTGATTGATTGTAATACAATACTATAAGGCAAATAATTTAGCTGTGTCAGTGCCAAAAGAATAATTTTAACTCTTATGTACCACTAAATATATTCTAGCTACCTTTTAAAACCAATATCTCAGTTGGCTTAGCTGCCAGAAAAAACCTATGATACTCTAATAAAATTAGTGTAGAACGATTGCTAAAAGTTTGAAGATTATTAACCACAGCTTGACTTACTCATGGAACCAACAGAAGACCTGTTCATCAATTTTCATTTGTTTGAGTCATTTGGGAGCTGCTGGTTATCTATTTCCAACATATGCTTAAGTTTTGTTGAGATGTATTTTCTTCCACTTTGTTTCTTTTCTTCTTCTGAGATAGGGTCTCTCTCTGTTGCCCAGGCTGGAGTGCAGTGACGTGATCTTGGCTCACTGCAGTCTGCCCCACCTGGGCTCAAACAATTCTTCCACCTCAGCCTCCTGAGTGGCTAGATCTATAGGTGCATGCCACCAGTCCTGGCTAATTTTTGTATTTTTTGTAGAGGCTGGATTTTGCCATATTGCCCAGGCTGGTCTTGAACTCATGGACTCAAGCAATCCACCTGCCTTGGCCTCCCAAAGTGCTGGGATTACAGGTATGAGCCACTGCACCTGGCCTTTTTTTTTTTTTTTTTTTTTTTTTTTAAAGGCAGTATCTTGCTCTGTTGCTCAGGCTGAGTGAGGCAGTGTGATTATAGCTCGCTCTAGCCTCCAACTCCTGGGCTTAAGTGATCCTCTTCTCTTGCCTAAGCCTCCCAAGTAGCTGGGACTACTGGTGTGGGCCACCATACCTGGCTAATTTTTAAACTTTTTATGGGTATGGGGTGTCACTATGTTGCCCAGGCTGGTCTCAAACTCCTAGGCTCAAGCAAGCCTGCCACCTTTCCCTCCCAAAGTGTTGGGTTTACAGGCATAAGCCACCTTGCCCAGCCTAATTTTTTTTTTTAAAAGCTCATTCTGTGTGCCTTAACTTCTTTGATCCTTCATTCTTGAAATTTTAGCAGGATATTTGCTGGATTTATTTTTTTAGTCCTCAGGTGGTAAGGATTGAGCTAATGACATCACATTTCATAACATAGCATCAGCATTGGTCTGTGCAAGTCCTCTCTCTCAGCTCTTCAGATTAATTAATTTCTGTTTTACCTCCACTTTCCACTTCTGTTCCTATTTCCCCATAGTTAAACTGTTGTAATGTATTTGGTAAGTATCCCTATATTTGTATGCAGTTTTGTAAATATGTAGTGCTGGGTTCTTGCGTGTGTGTGTGTGTGTGTGTGTGTGTGTGTGTGTGTGTGTGTGTTGTTAAACTTACCTAAATGGTACTGTATTCTCTTGGTACTATTTAGGGACTGTGTTGCTGTGTATATACCTAGTTCTTTGTTTCTAATCTGACCACCATCTGCCTTTCCTTAAATGATTTGTTCTCTTGGTGATGGACACCAGATTATTTTCAACTTCCCACTGCTGCAGACGATGGGATGAACATTGTTGTGCTTGTTCTGTTATGGTGGGAGAATTTCTTTCAATGTATGCATAAGAGTAGATTGCTGTACTTAATTTGATTAAGCACTGCCAAATTTGGGCACTTTTTCAGATTGTGCAACATTTCCTATTTCTTCAGAAATAGGAAACAGAAAGCTGTTTATCCAGCTTTCTAATTGTTGTCTATCTGATGGGGTAAAGTGGTATCTTAATGTTGTTTTAATTTGTATTCTCCAGTTACTGAATGGCAGCGTTTCTTTATATACCATTAAGACCATATGAACGCCCCCTCTGTGAATTACCTGTTCATATCCCTGGCCCACTTCTTTGATTAGAGTTTCTGTCTTTTCCTGTTTGATTTACAGAGTGTTTTTGTAGAGTTTAGAATATTAGCCTGGTATTTGCCTTTTCTTCATCTGTCATAGTATGTTAATTTTGTCATTGGTACCTTTTGCTGAGTAGGGCTTAATTTTGATATAGGAAGTCCATAATCTTTTACTTTATGGTCTTCTGGAAATATGAAGATATTCTGCATTTTTAATTATGTATTTCATAAGTCAGCATTTCCCATGAGATCTTCCACCTGAGTCCATCATTATATATGACATAGAATAGTAATCCAGTTTTATTTTTCTGCACGTATTGAGGCCATTTTCCTAACCACATGAACTAGTTTGTGGTGCCACTATTTTTTTTTTGGAGACAGAGCTTATTCTTTCACCCAGGCTGGAGTGCAGTGCTGCACTCACAGCTCGCTATAGCCTTGACCTCCCGACTCAAGTGATCCTCCCAGCTCAGCCCCCCGAGTAGCTGGGACTAAAGGCATGCACTGCCATACCTGCTTTTATTTTTTTGTGGAGATGAGATCTCGTCATGTTGGTCAGGCTTGTCTTGAACTCCTGGGCTCAAACGATCTGCCTGCCTCAGCCTCCCAAAGTGCTGGGATTGCAGGTATGAGCCACCATGCCCAACTGGTACCACTACTCTTTTTTTTTTTGAGATGGGTCACTCTGTTGCCCAGGCTAGAGTGCAGTGGTGCGATCTCGGCTCACTCCAAGCTCCACCTCCTGGGTTCACGCCATTCTCCTGCCTCAGCCTCCTGAGTAGCTGGGACTACAGGCGCCCGCCACCACGCCTGGCTAATTTTTTTGTATTTTTAGTAGAGATGGGGTTTCACTGTGTTAGCTAGGATGGTCTCGATCTCTTGACCTTGTGATCTGTGCCACTACTCTTACATATCATGTTCCCATATTTCCATGGCATTCTAAGAGCTCTGGTCTGTTTTATTGGATATAGCTAACTAGTTATGTTTGTTACATCAGTGCCAGCTGTTTTTATTACTCTGCTTTGTGTTGTGTCTTCACATCTAGTAGGATACATCAATTAAAAAGGCATCATTTCACCCTCAAATTAATCTAAAAAGTCAATGTAGTCCCAATTAAATTTCATCTGTTTTCTCATGGAATTTGGCAAACATTCTAAAATCTGAATGGAAAAATGAAAGTCATTTTCAAAATTGATTTACCCCTTTGTGGTCCTGTTAACTGCTTAATCTAAGTAGTTCACAGTTTTTGTGTGTGTGCCTATTTGGGCATTTTATATGTCTCGAAATTTATCCATTTCATTTTTTTTTAAACAGTGAAATTTTTATTTTAGAAAAATTTTAGTTTTACAGAAAAATCTTCACTGAATTTAGAATTCTGAATCGACAGTACTTTTTCTTTTTCTTTTCTTTTTTTCTGAGACAGGGTCTTGCTCTGTCACTCAGGCTGGAGTGCAGTGGCATGATTATGGCTCATTGCAGCCTCAACCTCCTGAACTCAAGTGATCCTTCCACCTCAGCTTCCCGAGTAGCTGAGACTACAGGTGCATGCCACTACGCCCAGCTAATTTGTTTTTTTGTAGAGTTGGAATTTCGCCGTGTTGCCCAGGCTGGCCTTAAACTCCTGGGCTCAAGCAGTCCGCCTGCCTTGGCTTCCCAAACTGCTGAGATTACAGGCTTGAGCCACCATGCCCAGCCAATGGTACTTTTCTCTTGGCATTTAAAAAATATTGTTTGCACTGTCTTTTGGCTTCCATGATTTCTGACAAGAAAGCCCATTTATTTTAATTCTGGTTTCATTACATATAATGTGTCTTTTTTTGTTTGAGATTCTCCTTCAATCTGTGAGTTTATGTTTTCCAATAAATTTGGGAATTTTGCAGCCATTATTTTTTCAATTACTCTTTCTATACCAATAATTTGTTTTCTTCTTTCCTTCTGTGGTTCCAGTGACATGAATGTTAGGTCTTTTGATAGTGTCTCACAGGTCTCTGAGGCTCTGTTAGATTTTTTGATTTCTTTTTCTGTTCTTGAAATTGAATCATATGGCTGGGCGCAGTGGCTCACACCTGTAATCCCAGCACTTTGGGAGGCTGAGATGGACAGATCACAAGGTCAGGAGATCAAGACCATCCTGGCTAACATGGTGAAACCCCGTCTCTACTAAACAAAATACAAAAAATTAGCCAGGCGTGGTGGCGGGCGCCTGTAGTCCCAGCTATTCGGGAGGCTGAGGCAGGAGAATGGTGTGAACCCCGGAGGTGGAGCTTGCAGTGAGCCGAGATCGCGCCACTGCACTCCAGCCTGGGTGACAGAGCGAGACTCCGTCTCAAAAAAAAAAAAAAAAAAAGAAAGAAAGAAATTGAATCATTCTATTGATCTGTATGTGCACTGACTTTTTGTTTGTTTTTTGCTATCACAATTATTCGATTTAGCTTGTATTGTGATCTTTTTATTTGACGCACTTTTCTGTTGTAAAATTTCCATTTGGTTCTTTAAAAAACACTTTTATTTTGAAATAATTACAGATTTATAGGAAGTTGCAAAGATATGTACAGAAAGATCCCATGAACCCTTTTCCCAGCCTCTCCCAATGTTAACATCTTGCATAACTGTAGTACATTATTAATACAAAGAAATTGACATTGGTGCAATCCACAGATTTTATTGAGATTTTTCCATTTATACCTGCGTGTGTGTGTATAGTTTTCTGCTATTTTAGCACATGTGTAGCTTCATATAACTACTGCCACAAACTGCAGAACTGTACCACCATCCATTTATAGCTTTTTCATAGTTTCTATTTCTCTGCTGAAAACATCTGTCTTTCAGAGTGTTTACCTTTACCTCATGGAGCATGGCTATAATAACCGCTTTAAAAATCTTTTTTTTTTTTTTTTGAGATGGAGTCTTACTCTGTCACCCAAGCTGGAGTGCGGTGGCGCCATCTTGGCTTACTGCAATCTTTACCACCTGGGTTCAAGCAATTCTCCTGCTTCAGCCTCCCAAGTAGTTGGGATTACAGGCGCCTGCCACCATGCTCGGCTAATTTTTGTAGTTTTAGTAGAGATGGGGTTTCGCAGTGTTGGCCAGGCTGGTCTCGAACTCCTTTCCTCAGATGATCTGCCCGCCTTGGCTTCCCAAAGTGCTGGGATTACAGGCATGAGCCATCGCGCCCGGCCTAAAATTCTTTGATAATTCTATTATCTGTTTAATTTCAGTTTGGGTATCTGTTGATTGTCTTTCTCCCAAGAATTGGTCATATTTTCTTGGTCCTTTGTATGTTGAGTAATTTTGGATTATGTGTGGTTCATATTGAATATTACATTGTGAGACTTTGGGTCCTATTACAATCCTCTGGAGAACGTTGAGTTGTTTGTTTTTTTAAGCATGGAGTCAACTTGGTTAAGTTCAGATCTCGAGTTTGTTCTCACCTTCTGTAGATTCCAGTGTCAGTTCAGTTCTCAGTGTTTGCTCTGCTGTTTGACTGACCCTGCCTAAGCACTAATCAGGTCTGGGACTTGGGAGTGTCTTATAGCTCAGTTCTCAAAGCTTTTGCTGTCCTTCTTTGGAACTACTGTACATATGCAAGCTTGGAGGTCAGCCTGAGATGCATGTTTGTTAATTATGTAGAATTGGGGATCCCCTTTTCCAGCTTTCTCCTGTTTGGTATATCTCCTCATTCTTGGGCTCCTAGGGGCTTCTTTTCCCAGCATAGTCCTGTGACTGGTCCAGACCTCAAGATAGGGCCAGCGGAGGAAAACAAAGGTAAAAAAAGAAGAAGAAAAGGGTATTTAACCTGTACTTTTTGGCTTGCCTGGCTCTTTCAGCCCTCTGAGCAGGATACGGGAATTTCTGTCAGCATTTTTAGTGTGTGTGTTCCCTGTGCTGTTTTGTAAATTGGGCCACCAGGACCAGGCCCATCCTTGGGTCTAAGCCAGGAGGTGAAGGAGTAAAAAAGAAAATAGGCAGGAAACTCAGTGGAATTGTAAGCTTTCAGTTTTGACTTACCTCTTCTATTTGCCTGCTGTTTATTTACTCTTCGCCTTCCTCAGCTAGTGGCTTATTTTATTTAGTTGAGAGTGTTGTAATCTGGGAAGGAGAGAGGCTGAGGGGAGCTTACTCCTTGGCTGACACCAGAAGTCTTTGCATCATTTTTTAAAATGATAAAATTTTGATAAAAAATTATTCCAAAAAAGTTGCAGGAACCAAGCTTTGTATAAATGATGTCAGAGGACATATCCTGCTTCTTCCAAATTAGAATAAAGTACTGATAAGCTTTGTTTTCAAGTGCTTTATTCGTCATTTTTTTTTTTTTTTGTCTGTAAGAATTCTCTTCCCTAGTCTTACTTCCCTCCCCTCTCAACTAATTTGAAATAGTTCCAGATTTGCCTGGTGAATTTTTTTTTCCTAATCACAATCTCTGCTTTTCCAGTGGAATTTCTTTTGTCTTTTTTTTTTTTTCACCACAGCTCTTTTTAATGCATGGGAATTTGTTTTGATAGAATATAATTTGTTAATTTCAGGGCACATAAAGTGTCAGATAATAGAGAAACTAGTTAATGGCATGGATCTGTGGAAGCAGAGAACTATCTGGTCCTCAGTATGTGTTTTCTGTGGAATTGCCTCTCAGTTTGGGGAGAGCATTTAACTGTTATCCATCAATGTGTTCAATCTTATGGGGAGATTTGAGAGCATGCACCTTTCTCTAGACCAAACGTATCACTGTGACATATTAAATTACTTTTTGTTACTGAAAACCCAAGGGCGTGTTATGTGGCTGGTAATATCTTTTTAGCCTACCAAACATTTGCAGGTGGAAGGGAATGTGCATGTTAATTCCACCATCCTGAATTGTTCGTTGGGCTCCTTCCTTTGGCCTGCTGCCTTGTCACAGTTAATTCCAGTGAGTTGGCAGGGAGGCTCTAAGGGATGGCTGGCACTCTTAACTCCTTTGTAGGTGCAGTTAGAGATGGTTTAGCCTTACTGATGGCCACCAGACTGTTTTCTTTTGACTTCTCAGTATTTTACCAATTGTGGCTTGAGATTCTGCTGTGTTTTACTAAACTATACTGCACCTTTAAATAAACTATAATGATTATCTTAAGAGTTATTATATAAATATCAGGTAAATATTGACCTCTCTACAGATTTTGCTTTTGCAATTATTTTTATAATTTTTAAGAGATACATAGAGATCAGATACATGCTGGTCTTTTAAAATATTTTAGTTTGAATCATTTTTATATTTATTGTAAAACTAATAAGTCTAAAACCCATCTAACTTCCAAGATGTAACAGCTGAACTTCCGTGTTGACATCTGTTGCAAGTTGTTAAACTCAGAAATCTTTTGCAGTTTGGTTGTAGAAACTTGTCTCTTCAGTGAATGAAGTGCTCTGATTCCTTTATGAGAGATTCACTTGTTTGACTGGGTTTTGCTGTGTCATGATTGCTTTATCACTTCTGAAAATCAACTCTGGAACATTTTCCGTGCCCTGATTTAAAATGAAGAAGTTCTCCGATTTTTCCTTTAGATGTCCGATTTAAAATCTTGATATCTTGAAATCTTGATATCTAGATCTCTTGGGGATTTGTCTTTTACATTCTGTAGTGTATAGTATGTATATTCTATATATGTATGTGTGTATATATGTATATTTGAATACCCAGAGTGTTCTAGTGATATTAATTGGATCAGTAAATATTTGAGCACCTACTAAGTGCGAACATTGTTCTACATGAGCCAGTTGCTGCCATTTTGGTGTATAAAGATACAGGCAGTAAATGGCTGGGCGCAGTGGCCCATACCTGTAATCTCAGCACTTTGGGAGGCTGAGGCAGGCGGATCACTTGTGGTCAGGAGTTCAAGACCAGCCTGACCAACATGGTAAAACCCTGTCTCTATTAAAAATGCAAAATTAGCCAGGTGTGGTGGCACATGCCTGTAATCCCAGCTACTTGGAAGGCTGAGGCGAGAGAATCACTTGAACCCGGGAGGCAGAAGTTACAATGAGCCGAGATCGCGCCACTGCGATGGGCTGGGCAACAAGAGTGAAACTCGGTCCCCCCACAAAGAAAACAACAACAAACAATAAAATAAAGATATAGGCATTAAATATATGGATATATGATGCATAAACAAATAATTTTTTTTACAATACTTCAGGTTACTTGAAGCCTTCTTTTGAGTGACTAGATTTAAGTTTGTGAAACAAGGTTTTCAGAAGTTTTGGTTTTATTCTCTCAGAAATTTTGGCTTCATTTTTTCAACAAAGCTTTTATTGACTGTTTATTTAGCAGATATTAAATGTAGCAAAATTACTATGAACCAGCTGTTGTCCACAAGGAGCTTATAGTCTAATCAAGAACCAATTTGTAATAACAATGAAATTAAAATATGATTGTATATTGAGGTAAGTGATAATAGAGGTATGAAAAGAAAATGCCATCGCAATGTAGTGGAGGGGTTGGGGAAGGATGGGGTAGCAGGGAAGGTCTCAAAGAGAATATGTTATTATTGGCAGCCTCTTTTTTTTTTGGAGATGGAGTCTTACTCTGTCACCCAGGCTGGAGTGCTGTGGCACGATCTCAGTTCACTGCAACCTCCACCTCCTGGGTTCAAGAGATTCTCCTGCCTCAGCCTCCCGAGTAGCTGGGACTACGGGTGTGCGCCACCATGCCTAGCTAAAATTTATATTTTTAGTAGAGACGGGGTTCTGCCGTGAAGGCCAGGCTGGTGTCAAACCTCTGACCTCAGGTCATCCACCCTGCCTTGGCCTCCCAAAGTGCTGGGATTACAGGCGTGAGCCACCACGCCCGGCCTATTGGCAGCCTTTTGAAAGGCTTTGGCTATAGGTAGATGGGAATCGAATTATCTATGACCTTTGAAACCTAGGCGTTTTTTTTTTGTTGTTTTTTTTTTTTTTTTTTGAGACTGAGTCTCACTCTGTCACCTAGGCTGGAGTGCAATGGCGTGATCTTGGCTCACTGCACCCTCCGCCTCCTGGGTTCAAGTGATTCTTCTGTCTCAGCCTCCCGAGTAACTGGGACTACAGGCGTGTGCCACCACGCCTGGCTAATTTTTTGTATTTTTAGTAGAGACGGGGTTTCACCATGTTAGCCAGGATGGTCTCAATCTCGATCTCTTGACCTCGTGATCCTCCTGCCTCGGCCTCCCAAAATGTGGGAATTACAGGCGTGAGCCACCGCGCCCAGCCTGAGACCTAGGCATTTTAATTATTTGTGTAACTTTAACATACAGCCAGGCCTGGAAGTTTATTTAAAAGATGCATCTGTCTTTCCAGTTCAACTTTTAGTTTAACTATTCCTTTAGGAAAAGACATTTATGGATGCAGCTGTGTGACAGCATTGCCGAAGCCTTCTCTTTAGAGTTTATTACAACACAGCTCCAGTTATATTGCTTTGCTTAGGTTGTTCTTTGCTTTTTAACGTAAAATATTTATATTTGTCTTCATTCATTTTGTAAAAATGAAGCACAACTTTAAAAAAATCACAAATTTGGGGGTTTTACTTTATCCTCATGTGTATTCCATTTCTCTTTAAAGCTAAAATGTCTATTATGTGTTGATATAAAAATATTATCCCCAGACTAAGACCACAGTTTCCTCAAACTTTGTTGAGTATATGCCCTCCTCCCTTTTAAAATTACATCTTGTAGGAGATTCTGGCATTTCTCATTTATATATTGTGAGGTTAAAATATATTTCCTAGAAGAAAAATATTTCACGATAAGGGGAACTGAAAGCATTTGCCAGGGAGAGAGTTAAGGGTTGCTAAACTTATGGCATGCTGGATTGGTGTGTGCTGAGAATGCTTTCGCAACAACTTGATTCAGAAAACATTTACTGAATGCCTTTGGCAAAAGGCTCCTGCTAGATGCTTTGAGGGATAAGAAAATGAACAAAACACAGGCTCTGTTTTGTTGAAGGGCCTTCCAGGTTACTACATTGACTGTTTCTGAATCTCTTCTCTTCCATTCTCCACCTTTGCCATATCCCAGATAATGAAAATTAGAGCTCTAATTTATCAATTCTGTAAGCTGAAAAGTCTATAAAATTAGTTTCCTTAAAATGTTGGTTACAGGTTCTCCTTTGTGCTGACAGAATTTAGAATAACAGAAAACATTTTGGTGTCTCAGTGCCTCCTTCCATAAATTAACATTTACTTAAGTAGATGCTTTTCATGGAGCATTATGATCCAGCCCCTCTCAAGCTGTGACTCGCCATGGACAGTATTAAATCAGATCTGAGCAGCTCTAGGAGACAGTTGAAAGTTGGAGAATATGCCCAGTGTCAGCATCTTGGCTAGGGTGTGCTGTTAAAACAAAGAACACTCTTGGCACTCAAAAACTGATTAGGCATGTGCCATTCTGCATGTGAGCTCTAATAAATAAAGCCGCAGAGGGTGTTCTGTGTTTCCATTCCAGCTGAACTAAATGGCTAAGTATCCTTTTTAGGCATCCCCTTAAATCTACCACAGACTATCAGGTCGTAATCCAGAAGAGGTAAATACCATAAAATCCCCAAATACAGCCACGTATCCAGAAGCCAGAGTTCTGGCTTCATCAGCCATAACAATCAGTTCCATTAAACAAATAACTGCTTGAACACCTACTGTGTAAAGCTCTGTGCTGGTGCTTCAGGTTGTAAAGAGACAAATAAGATTTGAGTATCGATCAAGTTGCTTACAGTTTAGTAGCGCATGCTGCTCTCCTTGTTCCACCTGCCTTGCCATTCTAAATTCTGTTTCTTCCTGGCCTACCCTGGTCTGTAGCCACCTACAACTCAGTGTAGATACAGACCCATTCAGTGTGTTTATTACAACCCAGTCTTATAACCTTATCTTTTAAAATGTACAATAGATGTTGGAAACAGTAGAGGAGCTGTGCCCTGAGCCCTGGACAGTGTCTGGAATGATTTGTAGAAAAGCCCATTGTAGCACTAATCACTTGAGGTACTGTTTCAGGGCAATTTTATTTTTCTAATGGAATCCCATGATTGGCATAGTTCAGACAGACAGAACCCAGACAGGAGGCAGTCTTTAAAAATGGTTAGTCCAATTTTGTTTACATTTCTTCCCTTTGCAGAATGTGTATTTTCCCTTCTTCAGACTAAAAATGGCACAGTGTGATGTATGCTGTTGTGGAAGTATTTTGCATGAAATCACTAAATTCATTTATTCAAATAATTTGTCTTAGGCTTTTTAAAAGTGACCAGAGATAAATATTTATGAATCATATTTAAGTATTTGGAGGGCATTTCAAGATAAGTATACTTAAGATAATTTCCTTGACTATGTTTGATGATATTAAGGGTTCTTAGAAATCTTTTCCAAAATCTTGCAATCTGAAAGTGAATGGAACATTCAGAATTAACTGTAGTCACAATTGTGTCTTTATTGTTGGTTGGTCTTGCCTGTTTCATTTTACAAACAAATGTGAAGGACAATACTTTCTCCATCAAAATAGATAAGAAACTTCCATATAAAAGTAAGACAGGAAACTAATGTAACCTTTAAAAAAAATCTTGAATTATCTTATTAAGATTACAATAGATTAATTAGATTAATCTAAAATTAGATTGTTGTTTAGTTAAACCTGATTTAATGATTTAGAAAGGCCAATAAATAGCACCCCTCTTCTCCACACGGGTTCTGGATAAATGGCAAAAAACCAAACTATTAGCAGATGAGGGCCATAATATTGCTTTTATTACTGATAAAGGTGATGGTAAAGGAAGCAGCTTAAGGTTAGAGCCAGATTGGTTTGCTAAGTGAATTCCATCATTATTCAGACCTACCCCGTGGGCACAGTGGTGCTGGATTGGAGAGGGCATATGCAGTATGCAGACCCTCCACTCAACCCAGCTTCAGCAGACAGCTTATGCGTATGAGGAAGAAGAGCATGAACAGACTATTTATCCCAAATTTACCAGTCAGTCAGTTGCTTCCCTCTCCAGGATAGAATGATCTAAGTGGCAAAGACATGCTAAAGATGTTACAACTGGTGGACCTCGATTCATGCAAGGAACCCTCAGAAGTGAGGAATGAATGTTCCCATCTGCTACTTCGTTCCCTCTTCCATGCATGGCTTTTATGAAGAATGGGTTGGTGCCAGGGTAGGAGAAGTAACCTGACTAGGCCAATGAGCAAACCTTTGTTTTAGGGAAGAGACCTTGTAACAATTGGCCTCTTGGAAATTGCAGCCAAGGTTTGTTTATCGGAATGATGGGAATTTGTCCTTAGGCAGTCCTCTCTGCCTTTCTGAAACATCTGTGATTTAGTATTATTTCTGGGCAATAAGTCAAGGTCCACAACTTAGTTTTCTGTTGTCCTTTAACATTTTAAAATATGCCTACATCTCTTTCATTTTTAGTTTTCTTCACAGACTCCTTTTGTTTACCTCCCTCTCTGGTGTTTTGCATGATTATAGCTAACTTTCTTTTCTTTCGACATTCTCCCCTTGGACACAGTTTTAACTCTTTCATATCTTGGTGGTTACCAGATCTCTGTCTCCAACCCTGACCTCTGTTCTGAGCTCCATATTTGTATCCAGCTCTCTATTTAGCAGTTCCATCTAGGCTGTCTAAAACTAAACTCTCTTCTAGCCACCCCCACAACAACAACTCAGAAACCCTTGCCTTTTATTTTGTGATACCACAGCCTTTTCATTAGTTTAAGCTAGAAAGGGAAAGCTGGGGTTCACCACAGGCTTGTTTTTTTTTGTTTTTGTTTTTTTTTTGAGACAGGGTCTCGCTCTGTCACCCAGGCTGGAGTGCAGTGACGTGATCATGGCTCACTGCAGCCTTGACTTCCCAGGCTCAAGCCATCCTCCCACCTCAGCTCCCAAACTCCGGTCCCCAGCAGCTGAGACTACAGGCACACGCCACTAGGCCTGGCTAATTTCTTATAGAGACAGAGTTTTGCTATTTTCGCCCAGGCTAGTCTTGAATTCCTGGGCTCAAGTGATCTGCCTCAGCCTCCCAAAGTGCTGGGATTACAGGTGCCTGTGCCCAACCAGGCCCTCCTTTATTGTTTATCTCCTAGGTCAGGGGTCAGCAAACTGTGTCTACTGGGTCAAATCCAGCCAGGGACCTGGGAGCCAATATTTTTTTTTGAGATGGAGTCTTGCTTTGTCGCCCAGGCTGGAGTGCAGTGGTGCAATCTCACCTCACTGCAGCCTCTGCCCACCAGGTTCCAGTGATTCTCCTGCCTCAGCCTCCTGGATAGCTGGGATTATAGGCACACACCACCACACCCAGCTAATTTCTATATTTTTAGTAGAGACAGGGTTTTGCCATGTTGGCCAGGCTGGTCTCAAACTCCTGACCTTAGATGATCTGCCTGGCTTGGCCTCCCAAAGAGCTGGAATTACAAGTGTGAGCCACCGTGCCTGGCCCTGATATTTTTTTTCACTTTTTTTTTTTTTTGAGACAGAGTTTTGCTCTTGTTGCCCAGGCTGGAGTGCAGTGGCGTGATCTCGGCTTACTGCAACCTCCGCCTCATGGGTTCAAGTGATTTACCTGCCTCAGCCTCCTGAGTAGCTAGGATTACAGGCACGTGCCACCATGCCTGGCTAATTTTGTATTTTTAGTAGAGATGGTTTCTCCATGTTGGTCAGGCTGGTCTTGAACTCCTGACCTCAGGTGATCTGCCCACCTTGGCCTCCCAAAGTGCTGGGATTACAGGTGTGAGCCACTGCACCCAGCTTTTTTTTTTTTTACATTTTTAAATGCTTGTTTAAAACAAACAAATATATCTGTGAAAGAGACCACATGTGGTCTGCAAAGCCTAAGTACATATTTACGGTCTGACCGCCCCCCACCTTTTTTTTCTTTTTTAGACCAAGTCTCGCTCTGTCGCCCAGGCTGGAGTGCAGTGGCGCGATCTCGGCTCACTGCAAACTCCACCTCCCAGGTTCATGCCATTCTCTTGCCTCAGTCTCCCTAGTAGCTGGACTACAGGCGCCCGTCACCATGCCTGGCTAATTTTTGTATTTTTTTTTAGTAGAGACAGGGTTTCACCATGTTAGCCAGGATGGTCTCGATCTCTTGACCTCATGATCTGCCCGCCTCGGCCTCTCAAAGTGCTGGGATTACAGGCGTGAGCTACCGCGCCCAGCCGGTCTGACCCTTTACAGAAAAAGTTAGGCTGCATCTTTTCTAGGTTGAGTCCTATTAATTCTCTCCCTGCAAACATCCCTTGTTATTATTATTTTTTGATATGGAGTTTCGGTCTCATTGCCCAGGCTGGAGTGCAGTGGCACAATCTCAGCTCAGTGTAACATCCGCCTCCTAGGTTCAAGTGATTCTCCTGCCTCAGCCTCCTGAGTAGCTGGGATTACCACGCCTAATTTTTGTATTTTTAGTACAGAGGGGCTTTCACCATGTTGGCCAGGCTGGTCTCGAACTCCTGACTACAGGCGTGAGCCACCATGCCCAGTCAAGACTTTAAATTTTTAACTTCTTGTTCTTTATCTGTAATCGTGGTTTTCCAACTTTACACTCTTAAATTATTGAGGCTCAAAGAGCTTTTGTTTAGGTAAGTTATATGTATCCCTGTTGACCCCATATTAGAAAGTAAAGCTGAGGGCCAGGCGCCATGGCTCATGCCTGTAATCTCAGCACTTTGGGAGGCTGAGGCGGGCGGATCACGAGGTCAGGAGATCGAGACCATCCTGGCTAACACAGTGAAACCCCGCCTCTACTAAAAATACAAAAAAAATTTAGCCAGGCGTGGTGGCGGGCCCCTGTAGTCCCAGCCACTCGGGAGGCTGAGGCAGGAGAATGGTGTGAACCCGGAAGGTGGAGCTTGCAGTGAGCCGAAATGGTGCCACTGCACTCCAACCTGGGCAACAGAGCGAGACGCTGTCTAAAAAATAAAAAATAAAAAAAAAGTAAAACTGAAATGTTAAAATATTTAATTTATCCTAAATAACAATAATAAATTTATTATATTTATATATAATACACTTTTATATGAGAAATAACTATATTTTCTAAAACAAAAAATAATAGGTAGAAAAGCAGTTTTACCTTTCTGTGAATCTCTTTAGTGTCTGGATTCTTATAAATGTCTTTTCATTAATCTGTTATGATAAAGAAAATTTGTCCTCACATGTATCCCAGAAATTAAAGTAAAATTAAAAAAAAAATCTGGCCTCATGCAGCTATGTAGTTGGAAGAGTCAGGAGTACAGCATTTTAATAGTCTTATCAGATAACTGTGGATATTCTTCTGTGATACTGCATCAAAAGTCCACAAATAATAACTTCTTAAAGGTTAGTTACAATGTAGATTATGAAACTATATCAGTTAACTTTTCATACTGTGTTACATTTAGATTCATTGATGTGTGTTACACTATTTTTTTCTTTTGAGACAGGGTCTGGCTCTGCCAGGCTGGAATGCAGTGGCACAATCTTGGCTCACTGCAACCTCCACCTCCCAGGTTCAAGTGATTCTCATGCCTCAGCCTCCCAAGTAGCTGGGACACAGACGTGCACCACAGCCAGCTAATTTTTGTATTTTTAGTAGAGATGGGGTTTTACCATGTTGGTCAGGCTCGTCTCAAACTCCTGACCTCAAGGTGTCACCTGCCTCGGGCTCCCAAAGTGCTGGGATTATAGGCGTGAGCCACTGTGGCCGGCCTTGTTTTATATAAACTTCGAATGGATGTGTTACCCGTACATCTTCTTTTTGTTTGTTTGTTTGTTTGTTTTAAGATTACGTGTTGGTTATTTGGAATATAGTTATACATACCTTCTAAATTTTGACATATTTCATTATATAGAATCAAAAAACCACGCCTGGCCCTAAACAATATTTCAATAATGATATTAAGATGTTATTTGCTCTTTTTTTTTTTTGAGACGGAGTCTCGCTCTGTGGCCCAGGCGGGAGTGCAGTGGCGCAATCTCGGCTCACTGCAAGCTCGGCCTCCTGGGTTCACGCCATTCTCCTGCCTCAGCCTCCCGAGTAGCTGGGACTACAGGCGCCCGCCATCACGCCCGGCTAATTTTTTTGTATTTTTAGTAGAGACAGGGTTTCACCGTGTTAGCCAGGATGGTCTCGATCTCCTGACCTCGTGATCCGCCCGCCTCGGCCTCCCAAAGTGCTGGGATTACAAGCGTAAGCCACCGCGCCCGTCCTGTTTGCTCTTTTATACTGTGTTAAAGGCTATTTGAAAATTTTATTTATTGTTCTTTATCTACAACAATGCATCTCAAACTGTACACTTTTAAATTATTTATACTAATGGTACAAAAGCAATGGTGAGTAAAATTGCTGGAAACAGCACAAATCAAGGTAGTGGCAACCTAGTCCGTGCACTCACGGTAAAAGATATTGATTTTATTACATCTTAATGCCTGATTCCACATTTTTGTAAAATTCTGTGTTGTGTCAAGGAAAAACATTTGAACAATTGTTTGAGAGTTGTGAGCTGACTTTTTAAACATCATTTCTACTTGAAAGAATAAATGAGAGATAAACTATGGTTATATATTTAGACTTGGATGTCAGCCAGATATTTTCTCAAAAATGAATGAAATGAGCCTGTTGCTGGCAGCATTTGTTGACAATTATAAGTTACAGTGAACTGATAGTGATTTTAAGCAAAAATAAAAATTTTAGAAAACCTGAATCTAGGTCAGGCACAATGGCTCACACCTGTAATCCCAACACTTTGGGAGGCCAAGGAGGGCAGATCACTTGAGCCCAGGAGTTGGACACCAGCCTGGGCAACATGGTGAAACCCCATCTCTACAAAAAATACAAAATTAGCCAGGTGTGGTGGCAGGTGCCTGTAACCCCAGCTAGTCAGGAGGCTGAGGCAGGAAAATCACTTGAACCTGGGCGGTGGAGGTTGCCATGAGCCGAGATCATGCCACTGCACTCCAGCCTGGGTGATAGAGTGAGACTCCGTCTCAAAAAAAAAAAAAAAAAATATATATATATATATATACATATATATGTGTATATATATACATATATATGTGTATATATATATATTGCTTCATGGACCCCTGTAATTTTGGAGAGACCCCCCAGAAACTGTGGACCACATTTTTGGAGAACTGCAGATTGAAAGTAAAGTCATTTCTGACTCGAGTGTATTTCCTTCTCACTTCCCTTGTTTCTTCTCTTTGCCTTTACTTTTGATGAGATTGGCCTGGTAGGTGTGCTGATCTGGTATGGATACAATTCCTGGTCAGATCTCCACTTCTGACTGGCAGTCTTGGCACAGGCACTGGACAAATGCTGGAAATAACCATGGGCACAAAGGAGAAGACCAGTTCTTAGCTTAACCTAGACCTTGTGGGGCAAAAACAACAGGGAAGGGCCAACCTTGCTAACCTTGTTGGCTTGCTTGTGTGTACATTCAGAAATTGGTCATATCACGTGGACTTGAATCCACAGTGAGACATTAATTGTGAGTCAAGTACTTTCCTTCTGAAGAAGTCTTTAGGGCTCCAGGACAGGAGAGACTCTTAGGCTAAAAAGGGCCCTCCAGAGGTCTCAGCACTACACACTGTTGCCCCAAACCTTCTGAGTTATATCACAGTCATTTCATTCTGATTCATTCTAATTATCTCCAGGTAAAGGGCTCCAGTTTCCTGGCTTTAATAAGCCTCTGGAGTTAAGAGATTTTTCCTTATGAGTACTCCAGATGCCCTCTTTTATAATTTAAGCTAATTTCCTTTAATTTTATTTTTTAAAATAAAAATAGCCAAGAATGGTGCTCCTTATGCTTTTTCTTTATATTTTGCAGAAATTTTATTATCTATATTTTTACTCCAGTCTACTTTATCCTTTCTTTTCTTTTTCCTTTTTTTTTTTTTTTTTTGAGACGGTGTCTCACTCTGTTGCCCAGACTAGAGTGTAGTGGCGTGATCTCGGCTCACTGCAACTTTCTTCTATTTTTAACCCAGTTCCTTCAGTTCAGTTGTTCTGAACTGAGGCAATTTTGCACCCCTCAACCGCCAGGGTACATTTGGCAAGGTCTAGAGACATTTTTGGTTGTCAGAGCTCTGGGTTGGGGGATGAAATTGCTACTGGCATTTAATGGGTAGAGGTCAGCAGAATTACTAATTGTTTTGTTACAGCAATACTTTCACACACTTTATGTTCAAATGATGGAAATATCCTACAGTGCACACAGCACCCTCCATCAACAAAGAATTATCTAGCCCAAAATGTCAACAATGCCAGCCTTGAAGGACCGACCCTGCTTTAGTCCTTCCTTGTAATTTGGTAGCTCTTTCTTAATGTTTTTTGCTGCATTATGAATTCAGTTTTACTTTGTATATTAACTAGAATTGTGGTTTTATTTTGGAGAAACTATTTTGTGTTCGGAATAACTAAATACATCTTAGAGGTCGCTCACTCTTTGGAATTCTGACTTACATTTGTGCTATAGGTCATGCCACATCATTACTTTCTGCATGTGAATGAGCACAACTACTTGATGACTTTCAAAAACACAGATTTCTGGCCCAATTGAGACTTTAAAAGAACTCTTCTGGAAATGCCTGTAATTAGCCAGATTTGGGAATCATTGAAACAGGAATTTATTCATAAGCTAAAAAATAGGCAGGCTTTTAAGACTGCTACTGCATAAAGAAAATGTCCTTTGTGGCTCTCAGAAATAATATCCACCCTCCTGGGCAACCAGTTCTGTCAGTAAAACCAGTCAGGTAACCCTCAGGTTGGTAAGGCTGGAGGCGCCCAATAGGAGTGTGATTCTTTCCGGCTGTATGCTGTACAGTTCACCTTGTTTGCCACAAATTAGGTTTCCAAAGAGGGAGAGTGAAAAGAAATGTGGAAGGGGGTAGAGGAGATTGCCAGTAGAATAAAATACTATTTACCTTATACCCTAGGAGGGGCCTTACTCAGTGCTGATTTCTCCTCCATAGCGTCTACTTGCTACCCACATTCACCACAGTGGTAGGTGACCTTAAACACTACTTGTGGTGTACGTTATCGTGCCCAAGACAGTGGAGTCACCGGGCAGCACAAGGGATATCCACTCAACTCCTGCTGACTCAGGCATGGTTTGCTTGCCCTGTCCATACTTTACTTACTCTTGGCCGAAAGGAAAGTTAATGAAGATGAGCTCATTTGTTGCAGCAGTTTCATGAGGTATACAGTTAGAAATTTGTTGAGGAAGGGAAGAAAAGATAAATATCTTTTACTTTTTACTTTTTTGCAGCCAGAATGTAGCCTTTAATACTGATTGAGGCAGAGCTCAGTGTGAGAGCTGTGCGAGCCTGCACTGAATCCTTGAGTTAGGCCCCCTTGTCTCAGGCAGCTCTGGACCTGGGCAGGCCTCCCGCAGAGAGGACACAGGGCATGGTGGAGCACGCTTGATCAAAGAAAAGGGCAGTAACTTTTTAGATGAAGTGAATTTTGTTTGGAAAGATAATAGCTTCTTTTTCTTTTTTTCTAGTTTTTTTTTTTTTTTTTTTTTTGAGTGGAGTTTCGTTCTTTTTGTCCAGGCTGGGGTTCAGTGGTGCGATCTCAGCTCACTGCAGCCTCCGCCTCCCGGGTTCAAGTGATTCTCCTGCCTCAGCCTCCAAGTAGCTGGGATTACAGGTGCGCACCACCACGCCTGGCTAATTTTGTATTTTTAGTAGAGTCGGGGTTTCACCACATTGGCCAGGCTGGTCTCGAACTCCTGACTTCAGGCGATTTGCCCGCCTTGGCCTCCCAAAGTGCTGGGATTACAGGCGTGACCCAGCACACCTGGCCTAATACCTTTTTTTTCTGATTAGTTATTAAGGAAGCAGAGTAGAATTGTATGAAACATTGTAATATTAGTTTATATTGGAAGTATAAAATAAATACTGGCTCCATCTTAGCCCTCTGGATTTCTTTTATTTTTGTTTTTACCCTTTTTAACGGAGATTTTCAAACATATACCAGAGTAGAACTGTATGGTGAATCTCCATGTACCCATCACTCACCATCAGCAGTGAAAACACATGACCCGTCTACTTTCATCTATGCCCCATCCACTTTTCTTCTCCTGCGCCCTCCCCAGCCTCCAGTTATTTTAAAACATATTTCAAGCATTAACGGATAATTTCACTTACAAGTACGTAAGCTAGTCAGTGGTCGTGTTTCCCCTGATGGTATGCACATTTTTTTTAGTTAGTTGTCTGGTTTCTTTTTAAAAGATGGCTGATAATCAGATGATGTAATCAAATTTTGGGGGTGTGTGGGGTCTATAACATTCTGCTTTTTGTCGGGGGGGCATTTACCTAGATTAGATTAGAATTACAAAGATGATGTTACAAATCTAATTCTTGGTATAAATTTAGATAATAAAATTGATTGAAGGAAATGTTTACCGTATACACAAAGTGTTAGTAGGATTCCATGTAGACGTAACCACAAGCCACAAATGGGCTTCATTGTTGCCTGGAAGCCCTACTGGTAAATTTGTTTCCTCATGTTCTGAGAGGACTATTACATATCTTTTCCTCAAACCCACACACATGTCCTTTGTTCTCTTAGCCAATGGCCTTGTTTCATGCTTCTCTGATAAAATAGAAATCTTTCCAGAGTGATACCCTCATCTTCCCTCCACCACATCTACACGTTTTTTTTTTGGCAGCCAGACTCCTCTTCTATTGTGTCCCTCCAGTTGGTTATAGTGGTGGCGAGTACTTGTTTCATCTGAACCCCCACCTGTGCTTCAGTCCCTCCATTGGTGCTGAGCACCCCTACCTTCACAAGGCGCTTACTGCTTCTGTGGTCTGCTTTCCTCCCCCATCTGCAGGTGCTGCTTGTCTCCCGGAGCATCCCTATTGATCATAGACAGATGTCCCGATGTAGGATTTTTTGACTTTACGAAGGTGTGGAAGTGATACAAATTCAGTACGGTCCTTTAATTACAGTGGGGTAACGTACTGATAAACCCATCCTAAGTAGAAAATATTGTAAATTGAAAACACACAGTTCATGATATTTTCTATTTACGATGGGTTTATCTGCACATACCCCATCATAAATAAAAGAGCATCTGTGCAGATAACACTCTGGTGTACCCCCATCTTGAGAAATAATCCTTTATTAAATCAACCCGTCTCTCTAGTCAGTGACCCACTTTTTTCTCCCCATGACAGCACAACTCTTGGAAGAGTTGTCTACTCTTTCTTCCATTTCTTCTCTTCCAGTTTCTTTAGACCACTCAGTCCTGGCTGCCATCCTCACTGCTTCACTGAAACCATCCTTGTTGGAAGCACCAAGGTCCCCAGTGAGGGCATCCAGTCATTTTCTGTCTGCCTCACAGACCTATTCTCATTCCCTTTACTTCCATTGCCCAACCTCTGAATGCTGGAATGCCCTGGAGCTCAGTCTTGGGCTTCACTTCTCTTTATTTACACTCTCTCCCATGTGATTTCACCCACTTCCATGGCTTTAAATGCCATCTTTATGTGGATGATTTCTAAATCTATATCCACAGCCAAGGCTCATCCTCTAACTTCCACCTTGATATCAGTAACCTGTGACCCAGACCTCACAGGTAGAGAGGCAAGTTCTGACTTTTTCCCCCTAGTCCTTTTTCATTTTAGCAAATGGACCCTAGTTTCTCATACCTGAAACATGGGAGCCATCTTAAATTTTTCCCTGCCCCTGTCCAGCCCTTTAGCAGTTTTATCAGTTTCACCTCAGTACATATCTCAAATGCATTCACTTCTCTCCGTCTGCATTTCCACCACTAATCACCATCATTTCTCAACTAGAAAACTGCTAGAATTTCCTAATTGGTTTCTGTGCTTCCATTTTTGTCTCCTGTATGCTGTTCTCTTCACAGCAGGCAGAGTGTTCTATTAAAAATGTATTTGTTATTTATTTATTTTTTATATTTCTTGGAGACAGAATCTCACTGTGTGGTCCAGCCTGGAGTGCAGTGGTGTGATCTCACCTCACTACAACCTCTGCTTCCCGGGTTCAAGTGATTCTCCTGCCTCAGCCTCCTGAGTAGCTGGGATTACAGATGTGTGCCACCACACCTGGCTTATTTTTGTATTTTTAGTAGAGATGGAGTTTCACCATGTTGGCCAGGCTGATCTTGAACTCGTGACCTCGAGTGAGCTGTCCACCTCCGCCTCCTAAAGTATTGGAATTACAGGCGTGAACCACCGTGCCTGGCCAAAAATGTTTAACCATACCATCTAACGCTTTGCTTAGTCCTTAATGGCTGCATTACATGTAGAATCAACTACTACTCCTTCAGGATCCTGCCTGCTTCTCCTGCTTCGTTTCTACCTTTTTTCCTGTCCCTCATTATGCTGTGACTATACTTGTCCTCTTTCACAGCAGGATCTTTCATGCCCCAGGGCCTTGACACTTGCTGTTCCTTCTACATGGACTCTTCTGTTTCTGGCTCTCATCCTTATGCTTCAAGATGCAGCTTAAATGACACTTCTTCTGAGAGCCTTTTTCTGATCACCCTTCCCAAAGTAGTGACTTATCCACCTCAATCTGTTCTTTGTCACATTATCTATTTTTCCAGCAAATATTGATTGAGTGCCTATTCTGTGCCCAGCACTGTTCCAGGCATTGGAAATAGAGCAGTGGGCAAGGTAGACACACTCAGGAAGCTTGTGTATAGTTAGGAGACAAACCACAGATAAATCGTATGCTGACTGTGACCTGTGCCTTGTAGACAGATGAAGCGTGGGCTAAGGGGATGGAGGGAATTGAGGGGTAGCTGCTCTTCTAGTCAGAGTGGCCAGAGGAGGAGACATTTTGGCAAGGACTCCAATGAAGAGAGAGCATCATGTGAATGTTGGGGGGAAGAGTGTTCTGGCAAAGGAACAGCAGGTGAGGCCCCAAGGAGGAACAAGCTAGGTGCCTTAGAAGACTAGGTCAGTAGGTATGTGGCCAGAGTGGCATGAGGAAGAGCAGAGAGAACTGGCTGAGAAGTAGACAGGAGTCAGATCACTTAAGGCTTCCCAGGCCATGGTAAGGAGTTTAGTTTTTATTCAGAGTGTGGGAAGTTTTGAGCAAGGTATAGACGTGATCTAATTTACATTTAAAAGGATCACTCTGTTACATGCAATTAATGCAGAGGTCAAGAGAAGACACAGAGAGACTCCCCAGAAGGTGACTTGCAGTCATCTAAGAGGATAACACTTTTGTCATTATCCTGGGCATTTACTTTTTTTCTAAAAATGAATGTATCTATCACTATAAGCTCTATAAAATCAAGGATCTTATCTGTCTGTTCACTGGAGTTCTTGATACCTAGCATAGTGCCACTTTCAGTGAATACTTTCAATTGAGTGAATGACCTGGAGGTTCCCACAAACACATGGCATTCTGAGAACTCATGCGTCCTAGATGTGGCCCATTTACTTTGTCTCAGGGCATTAGTCTTTTCATGTGTTCTGTTAATACAAGGGGATCGGACCTAGGAGGTGATCTCTGAAGGCTCTGCCAGCCTCACTGTGGACAACAATATAGCTATTCCTGGTTTTACCAAAATGGTAAAAAAAATTACAAAGGAGGTGAGCATTCAAACAAAAATAAGATTTGCATTTAAAAAGTGATTTCAGCTAAAGTCCTGAGTAGAATGGCTTGGAGGAGACAAGAGCCTGGGTTATTTGGAGGATGTAGAGAGGCAGGTCCAGGCAGATGACATGGGGCCTGGACTCAAGTGGCAGTCAAGGAGAATGCCCAAAAAGTGATGGGACTTTCCCAAACTTGTACAGAATTGAGGCTAAAACCTATACTCCCAGTTCCTAGTTCAGCACTTTTACTCTGATACTTTAAAAAAAAAAAAAAATCTTGAAGAAGTGAGTTTCTTAGAAAAGTTGTTGTAATGTATGCATATGCATAATGACAGTGATTTTACGTAAAACAAACAAAAATTTTTATTTGAGATGGAGTCTTGGTCTGTTGCCCAGACTGGAGTGCAGTGGTGTGATCTCGGCTCACTGCAACCTCTGCCTCCCGGGTTCAAGCGATTCTCCTGCCTCAGCCTCCTGAGTAGCTGGGACTACAGGTGTACGCCACCACGCCCAGCTAATTTTTGTATTTTTAGTAGAGATGAGGTTTCACCATGTTGGCCGGGCTGGTCTCGAACTCCTGACCTCAAGTGATCCACCCGCCTTGGCCTCCCAAAGTGTTGAGATTACAGGCGTGAGCCACTGTGCCAGGCAAAAAATTTTTTTAAATAAAAAGCTATTATAAACGTTTTGATCAAAATTTGCCCATATGAAAACATGTTTTTGCTTGTATATGCTTCTTTGGGTGGGTTCTCAAGACATCACCTGACTGTTAAACAGAAGAGGGAATGATATTTTCACTGTATGTGTCTCTTTTGTACCTTTAGATTTTGAACCATGGGTGAGTGTATTATAAAAATAAGTACTCTATTGCAATTAAAACTTAAGTTGGTCTGCTCTTAGGTTCCTTTCACTTCCAGATGCAGTCACTTTGTTGTTATACCTCTACACTTTATGTAGGCAAGCAGGATCTTTCTTCACTGCAGTTTGAAGTGTATAGTGATAAAATCAGAGCTTCCCACAAAGTCCAGGTCCCCTTTTCTCTTCTGTGGACCTTTCCCTGGTCCTTTTAGATTCTGTGGCTAGTCTGTTACTGACTCCACGCAGCCTTTAGACCACCCTCTTGTTTTGTCCCTCACTTGCTATATGGACCTTATTAAGATATTTACTTGATGACTAATTAATGCAAAGCTACCTTTTTGCCATTCCTTGTTTTTGGATACCTGCGCTTACTAAAGGTTACATGAGGGGGAGGGATCATTTTTCATTAGGCAGCTTGTTAAATTCTGTCCAAAATAAAACTAACTTGATACTTTAAATCATAGAGGTGTATAGAAATGCCTAAGGCCAGATTGTGATAGTCCAGGAATTTGTCAATACTCTCTCAGTATTTCAGTCCTACTGTCTCCATTTTCAATTTTTTTCTTCCTCCTTCAGTGTCTCCTATGTTTTGAGATCTTATATGGAAGCAACAACCCTAAAAATATTTTAACCTTTTACAATTTGTTTTTGAAAGTTGAAAATTAACCTGCATGTTGTCTGCCACTCATGCTTCTCTCTTCCACTCTTCCCACTGGTTCTTTTGAATTTATCACTTACTCATCAAGTATTGCAGGGGTTCTGTATACATTTCTGTTTTGGGGTCTGTCCCAGAGAATAAAAGGACAAAATTTGTTTAAATTCTGACCTAATTGTGTTTGAAAACTAGGGATAGCAAGGAAATTTCAAAAAAATTATCTCAAGATAATTTGCTTTTATAAAAATATATAGGCTTAGGATTTGTTTTGGTATCTATAGAATACCAATGGGTGAAAGCAAAGCTAGACTTAAATGCTGTTACTTCTTTCCCCGAACTCCAACCTTGAAATAACACTTTGGTGAAACAGTGTTAGAAATTGATTTGTTGGTACTTCTTTTTTTTCTTTTTCTTTTTCTTTTTCTTTTTGGAGACAGTCTCGCTCTGTTGCCCAGGGTGGAGTGCAGTGGTGCGATCTTGGCTCACTGCAACCTCTGCCTCCCAGGTTCAAGTGATTCTTGTGCCTCAGCCTCCTGAGTAGCTGGATTACAGGCATGTGCTACCAGGCCCAGCTAATTCTTTGTATTTTTAGAGATGGAGTGTCACTATGTTGGCCAGGCTGGTCTTGAACTCCTCATCTCAGGTGATCCCCCTGCCTCGGCCTCCCAAAGTGCTGGAATTACAGGCACGAGCCCCCGTGCCCGGCCTGATTCATCAGTACTTATAACATACTGTACTGAACATGAGATTGGGGGTTCCCCTGTACATTTAAAAAATTGATGTGTAGTAGTTATTTCCTTAATAGTCACTTCACTAAAGATCAGGAGGATGTTTTTTGGGGAATGCTGTCTGAATGAGATACCTTTCTCTCCCCTTGGTTTGGGTCGTTCTGGTGGGTGGAGAACAGATGCCCATAAGACCATGTTAGCTAGAATTCCATCTTAACCCAGCTGCTGGATTCTATATTTACAGCCCCTACTGCCTAGCTGGATTTGTGCCTGTTTCTGTAGAACATTATAAATTTGGAGGATAGAGGTGGGGTTTGATGAAGTGACATGTAAGAGAAAAATCTCTTAATTTCCAGAATTTATATTTGCTCCCCTTTAAAATCAGTTGATTGAATGAGACGATTGCTGTCTCATTAAATTAAAATTTGTTTGTGCTGGGCGCGGTGGCTCACGCCTGTAATCCTAGCACTTTGGGAGGCTGAGGCGGGCGGATCACGAGGTCAGGAGATCGAGACCATCCTGGCTAACACGGTGAAACCCTGTCTCTACCAAAAATACAAAAAATTAGCCGGGTGTGGTGGCGGGCACCTGTAGTCCCAGCTACTCGGGAGGCTGAGGCAGGAGAATGGCGTGAACCCAGGAGGCGGAGCTTGCAGTGAGCCAAGATCGCGCCACTGCACTCCAGCCTAGGCAACAGAGCAAGACTCTGTCTCAAAAAAATAAAATAAAATAAAATAAAAATAAATAAATAAAATTTGTTTGTCTTTGTTTTTTTTTTTTTTGAGATGGAGTCCCACTCTTTTGCCCAGGCTGGAGTGCAGTGGCTTGATTCTCCTGCCTCAGCCTCTCAAGTAACTGGGATTATAGGTGCACGCCACCACGCCCAGCTAATTTTGTTCTATTTTTAGTAGAGAGGGGGGTTTCACCACGTTGGCCAGGCTGGTCTCAAACTCCTGACCTCGGCGTCCCAAAGTGCTGGGGTGGAGAGGCATTGGTGGTTCAGTGGTAGAATTCTCGCCTCCCAAAGTGCTGGGGTTTCAGGTGTGAGCCACCATGCCCAGCCATTAATTTAAAATTTGTGGTCATCCTTCGGGAGTAGCCTTTCTGAAGAGGTGACATTTGAGCTGAGACGTGAATGAGGAGAGGGAGCCAGTTTATAAGAAAATCTAGGGAAAGTGTTTTTTAGGCACAGGAAATGATTGGTGCAAGGATCTTAAAAAGCTTGGTATATCTGAAGAACTGCAAGAATTGTGAGTCCAGTGAGTTAGGAGAGTGGTGGGAGATCGGGACCATTGACACAGGCAAGGAGGGCCAGATAACGATTGCTCTTGGGGGCCAGAGGGTGTATCCTCTGTGTTACTTAAATCTTAAACAACTGAGTAATTTAGGACCATCAGGAAGAAAAATTAAGAGAGGTTAAGGGAAGACATTTGAATATTCCAGTGGAAATATATGCTAATCGGGGATTAATTATCTTCCAAGATCCTCTTACTGCTTTCTCTCTTTTATCTGTTCTCTGCCTTTTAACTGGTGAAAGTAAGGGGGCAGAGGAGATAGGCATTTCCTGTTTCTCTCTCTCTCTCTCTCTTTCTCTGTCTCTCTCTGAGATAGTATCTTACTTTCTCAGGCTGGAGTGCAGTGACGCCATCATGGCTCACTGAGACCTCAAACTCCTGGGCTCAGATAATCCTCCTGCTTCAGCTTCCTGAGTAGAAGCTACAGGATCATGTTACCGTTTCTGGATAATTTTTTTTTTTAATTTTATGTAGAGGTGGGATCCCACTATGTTGCCCAGGCTGATCTCGAACTCCTGGGCTCAGGCGAGCCTTCTGCCTTGGCCTCCCAAAATTCTGGGATTACACTTGTGTTTCTGCTTTCTCTCTGTTTTTGAAGATGCCATTTGTGGCCCCCACTGGAGAACTAATTGAGGACAGTTGTGGCCCAAGGAGTGATTTTTTTTTTTTCTTTTTCCTGAGACAGAGCCTTGCTCTGTTGCCCAGGCTGGAGTGCAGTGGCGTGATCTCAGCTCACTGCAACCTCCGCCTCCGGGGTTCAAGCAGTTCTCTTGCCTCAGCCTCCTGAGTAGCTGGGATTACAGGCACGCACCACCATGCCCAGCTAATTTTTGTATTCTTAGTAGAGATGGGGTTTCACCATGTTGGCCAGGCTGGTCTTGAACTCTTGACCTTGTGATCTACCCACCTCGGCCTCTCAAAGTGCTGGGAATTACAGCTGAGAGCCACCATGCCTGGCATGAATGTTGTTTTAATTGTCACAGCATCTGCTACTAGAGGATCATTATTATGATCATTTCCAGTGAAAGCATGTTTAAAAACAAACAAGAATTTAGACTTTAATATAAAATGTGTAGATTGATCAAAATTTGATGTTATGAAATTTTAGTGTATTTATAGACCAGAACCCATCTAGGAAACTCCACTTTCAAGTTAGATTTCTGTGTGCTATGGTTTGAATGTGTTGCCTCCAAAATTCAGGTGTTGCCAATGTGATACTTTTAAGAGATGGACTTTTAAGAGGTGAATGGACCATGAGGGCTTCTCTCTTGGGAGTGGGATTAAGGCCCTTATAAAAGAGACTTCACACAGGTTCAGCTAGCTTGCCCTTCTGCCTTCTGCCCTTTGAAAACTTAGCAAGAGGGCCCTCACCAGACACCAGATGCTTTGCTGTTGGACTTCTCAGCCTCCATAACTGTGAATAATAAATTTCTGTTCTTTATGAATTGTGCAGTCTCAGATTTCTGTTATAGCAGCACAAAATAGGCTAAGACAGTTTTTTCAAAGAGCAGGAATTCAATAATCTGTTTTACTTCTCCGTGGACTTTGAAGGCCAAGAAACTAGAAGCTAAATTTAATGCCCAGTTCTTGAACCTGAAGTTATTCTAGCCTTTTATGATATTGATTTTTCTTTTTGTTTACCCATCTGATTTTTTTTTTTTATCCTAATCTTTTCCCCATTGTATTCCTTTTTTAAAATTCTTGGGGGTGAGATCCAAATTATGCATGATTATTTTTTTTAATTTATTTGAGACATTGTCTCTGTCTCCCTGGCTGGAGTACAGTGGCATGATCTCAGCTCACTGCATCCCTTGCCTCCTGGGCTCAGGTGATCCTCCCACCTCAGCCTCCTGAGTGTATCCTACAAGCACTTGCCACCACACTGGCTAATTTTTCTTTTTCTTTCTTTCTTTCTTTTTTTTTTTTTAATAGAAACATGGTTTTGCCATGTTGCCCAGACTGGTCTCCAACTCCTGGACTAAAGCAGTCATCCCACCTGGGCCTCCCAAAGTGCTGGAATAACAGGCTTGAGCCACCGTGCCCAGCCATATGATAAAATTCTTATACTACATGGTATAAATGAGAGTTTTTGCATTCTGGCTGCTATTTTACATATCAGGGGACTAAAACGATATTGTTTATTAACTTTTATTTCTCTATTTTTGTTTTTATTTTTTTTTGAGATGGAGTCTCGCACTGTTGTCCAGGCTAGAGTGCAGTGGTGCGATCTTGGCTCACTGTAACCTCTGCCTCCCGGGTTCAAGTGATTCTCCTGCCTCAGCCTCCCAAGTAGCTGGGATTACAGGCATGTGTCACCATGCCCAGCTAATTTTTGTGTTTTTAGTAGAGACGGGGATCTCGCCATGTTGACCAGGCTGGTCTCGGACTCCTGACCTCAAGTGATGCACCTGCCTTGGCCTCCCAAAGTGCTGGGATGACAGGCGTGAGCCACTGCACCCAGCCGATCTTTATTTTTATTTTTTTAGAGACAGCCTGTTGTCCAGGCTGGAGTGTAGTGACACCATCGTATCTCACTGCAGCCTCGAACTCTTGGGCTCAGGCAGTCCTCTTGCCTCAGCCTCCTGAGTAGCTGGAACTACAGACAAGTGCCACCATGTCTGGCTAATTTTTAATTTTTTTTGTTGTGACAAGGTTTCATGTTGTTGCCTAGGGTCAAGCAGTCCTCCTGCTTTGGCCTCCTAAAGTGCTGGCATTATAGTTATCAGCCACTGCGCCGGGCCTTAAATTTTAGATTATTTATTTTCTTTCTTCTTTTTTTTGAGACTGAGTCTCACTCTGTCACCCAGGCTGGAGTGCAGTGGCACGATCTCAGCTCACTGCAACCTCCGCCTCCTGAGTTCCAGCAATTCTCCTGCCTCAGCCTCCTGAGTAGCTGGGATTACAGGCACATGCCACCACGCCTGGCTAATTTTTGTATTTTTAGTAGAGATGGGGTTTCACCATGTTGGTCAGTCTGGTCTCGAACTCCTGACCTTGTGATCTGCCTGCCTCGGCCTCCTAAAGTGCTGGGATTAAGCTGTGAGCCACCGCACCCGGCCAGATTATTTATTTTCTTTAGTGGTTCATAACTAATAGTATGATGCTTTTTTATAAGATCATGCACCTGAAAGCCTCTAGCCTGTCGGTAATAGGTGCTTCTAAATGTTGGTTTTCTTCCTTTCTTTGAACTCCAAAGCAGTTGGGCATTGTCATATTCTCTAGGCACTGATGGCTGACCTGTTCACTGGAGAATTTAAATATGACAACTTGTCAGTGTTAGTCCTTGCCATTAGACCTATTCTCCGTACTTCCTGAATTTGCACACAAGGCAACCAAATTTCAGTTTGAGCTAAACTTAAGTTTATGCTTCTACAGCCTTTCTCATTGTTTTATATACTTGGCTGGAATTAAAACCCATACACTAAGTAGAACTTGTGTATAGCCCTAGACTTAATGTCCTGGTTTAGGACCAGAGCGGAGTTCAGTCTTTTAAAAATGTAGAACTTGTTGGCTGGGCGCAGTGGCTCACGCCTGTAATCCCAGCACTTTGGGAGGCCAAGGTGGGCGGATCACGAGGTCAAGAGATCGAGACCATCCTGGCCAACATGGTGAAACCCCGTCTCTACTAAAAATACAAAAATTAGCTAGGCGTGGTGACATGCACCTGTAGTCCCAGCTTCTTGGGAGGCTGAGGCAGGAGAGTCACTTGAACCTGGGAGGCGGAGGTTGCAGTGAGCTGAGATCGCGCTGCTACACTCCATCCTGGCAACAAAACGAGACTCTGTCTCAAAAAAAAAAAGGAAACACAAAGCAGTCCATTAAGGATATGTCCCAACCTAAAAATTATTCCACCCATTTTGCAGATGAGAAAGAGCCCATCAGAGATTACTGAATCACCTAAGGCCACAAGTAGAGATGAGGTGTGGGCATTATTGGGAAATCAGTAGTTCCTACTAGGAATACACTCTTTTCTCTTCTCTTCTCTTCTCCTCTTCTCTTCTCTTCTCTCTTTTCTTCTCTTCTCTTTTCTTATCTTTTCTTTTCTTTCTTTGATGGAGTTTCACTCTTGTCGCCCAGGCTGGAATGCAATGGCGCCATCTGGGCTCACTGCAACCTCCGCCTCCCAGGTTCAAGCGATGCTCCTGCCTCAGCCTCCTGAGTAGCTGGGATTACAGGTGTTTGCCACCATGCCCTGCTAATTTTTTGTGTATTTTTAGTAGAGGCGGGATTTCACCCTGTTGGCTGGGCTGGTCTCGAATTCCCGAGCTCAGGTAATCCACCCGCCTCAGCCTCCCAAAGTGCTGGCATTACAAACATGAGCCACTGTACCCGGCCTCCTTTGTTTCTTTTTAAATGTGAGGTATCAAAGCCCAACCAACCCTTCTCCACTGCCTCAATAATTAAGAGCACAGAAACAGATGTCCTGAGTTTGAATATGAACCATGACATCTTTAGCTATTTTCTCTTTGATATGAATTCTCATACCTATAAGAATAGTGTTTACCTCAAGGGATTTTATGAGAATTATTTTAGGTTTAATTTTATTGATGAGGCCTTTACAAGAAAAGAAACTCTTTTGTATTTGGCTGATGTTTCGGTTCAGTTTAGAATTCAGCAGAATTTTCTTTATTTTTGTAAAGTCAATACGTATTAGTGTTAAGCTTGGTACGTGTATCACCTCATATGATATAGTTTAGGACTTACATAACAGTATACTGCATTTATATAAGTGTGAAGCAGCTTACATGATCAGATTATTAATTGAGAGTTCAACATTAATTGTCAAATAGGAAAAAGTCATCGAAAATATCAAAATATATTTAAAAAGTTTAACCCACCTCTAATATTACATATTAAAAGATGTTTATGGTTTTATATATAATAAAATGTGCGTTGCTAGTCTGTCTTGGTATTATATCAGTTTATATGTTTTGCTGTTTTTATTTCACATTACTAGTTTTTAGGTAGCGTTATCTGGCTTATTTTAACAATGTGAAATAACTGTCAGGTTTGAATGACAACTCTTAATGGGCTTGTCCTGCAGATTCCAAGATTCACCTTTTTGCATTTAACTGTAATGTAGTACTATTTGCTTTGACATTTTCTTTTTATTGAAAGAAATATCTACTTTGAATAACATGATATGTTTTAAAAATGATTTTCATACTACTGTTAAGTTAAATTGGCCATATAAATTAAGCTCAAGCTTGCATTTTAAAAGGAATAAACACATTCACAGCCATTGGCTCTAATGAGAGCAAAACCATGCTGACTCTGGTGATGTGTGTTTGCAAGCTAGTCGTGCACACAGTCGTACATTCTCTGACCCTTTGTGTGGTGGTGAATCTGTTTAGCTAGGAGAGTAAACTGGTAAGGTTTTCCATTTTTAAAAAATTTATTTATTTATTTGTTTGTTTGTTTGTTTTGAGACAGGGTCTCACTCTGTCACCAGGGCTAGAGAGCAATGGCTCCCGATCACAGCTTAGCTCAACTGCAGCCTCAACTTGCCTCCCACTTCAGCCTCCCTGGGTAGCTGGGACTACAGGCATGCACCACCACACCTGGGCTTTTTTGTAGTTTTTGTAGAGGTGGGGTTTCACCATGTTGCCCAGGCCGGTCTTGAACTCCTAGGCTCAAGCAATCTGTCTGCCTTGGCTTCCCAAAGTGCTAGGATTACAGGCGTGAGCCACTGAGCCCAGCCAGTTTTTTATTAACAGAAAGCGTCAAGTACGTCAAGATTATATTTAATGTGGCCATTGAGGAGAATACTACATACATGTTCCTCTAGAACAGTTTTCTTACTTTGTGACAGTTGAACGTATTCAGCAACAAGTCTGTGTATTGATTTATATTATAAAATAAGCCATTTATTCATAGAATTAAAATCTCCCATGGACTCAAGTAAAAATTTATGAGAAAGTAAATAAATAGCCTCTGGCACGTGACCTCCTGGGAATATATTGAAGTGCTCCCACCGTCTCCTCCTCCACTCTCAGTTTTGCCTTATCCCCCTCAAGGAGTAGGATTTCTTTGTACCTTTGTGATCTCCAGTAGTTCCTGGAACATATCTTTCTGCTGTATGTAAGGAATTTATAATGTTCAGTAAAGCAGAATAATTTGATCATACTTTGCCAATAGGTGCTCCCATCTTCATGTAGTATTCTAGTCTGAGAAGTCCATGGCTGTAAGACTTTGGTTTATGTAAGAAGAATTCAAGGTCATTTATGAGTGCTTTGTATTTGAAGTTCCATGTTTCCGAATTTACTTGTAAGTAAACTTAGTATATCGAAAGGAGTCTTTAACAGGGATAGAATTGTTTTAGAAGTATAAAAGTAAGAATTATAAGTAGAAACAAAAAATAAAAAATTGGGAGAGGGTCTTATGACTCAGTTTTGACTGTATGAGTTTGGTTGTCTCTTTTGCATGGTGGTAAAAACAGATTAACAAAAGAACAGGTATGGATGGTTGGAGGCAGGTCATTAGTATCCATAGCCAGTCTGGGCTGTGGAATCTTAGAGCTTTTCTGCTCATCTCTTCCTAATGGCTGTATAAGTGCCAGACCAGTCTGAGCTTCACTTTTGACCTGTCTCCAGGACTGGGAACCTCTCAGAAGGTTGACCTGGTTTGGATGATCCTAAAAGAGACAGTTTTCAAGTGGAATTAAAATAGACAGAATTCATGGCCAGGTGCCGTCACGGACACTTGTAATCCCAGCACTTTGGGAGGCTGAGACAGTGGATCACTTGAGCCCAGGAGTTTGAGACCAGCCTGGGCAACATGGCGAAACCCCACCTCTACCAAAAATTCAAAACTTAGCCAGTCTCATAACCCAGTCTCTAAATAAATAAACAGATGAAAAAAATAGGCTGAGAATTCGGTAACTAAGGAGTTGGATAACCCAAGATATTTAGATAAATCTGATTTACGTGTTTTTAAAAATAGCTGTCACTTGTCTTGGTTAGTTATATTTCCTTAAAACTTGGTGGTTATTACTTTTTATGAAAGAATCATTAGTATTTACTTTAAATGTAGTCAGATATTTATATGAGTAAATATTTCCACTAACTTCTTTTAGAAATTTAAATTTTAAAAGAAATAATTTAGTTTTTTTGTTACGTAGGTAGGAAAACTTACCAATTTCCCCAGTCTTTTGTGAATTCTATGGCCTTTTAGGCAAAACAAGAATATATACCCAGAGACACCATTTATACCAAGGCACTCCACTACACAAACTCTTCTGCACCTTGTTTTTCACATAATTATCTTAGAGAACTTTCCATGTCAACATATGTAGATTTACTTCATTCTTTTTAAGGGCTCAATAGCACATGTTGGAATGGGGAAACTATTAATTATTTGACAACATAACTACTTAAATCATTTAAAAAATATTTTAAGAAAAGGCATTTGAAAATCTGGCATCTTATATTGAAATCTTTGGATCTTTGTCAGTATCATAGTACTTCATCTAAATAATTTTCTTAGTTTATCCATTGGGCAAATAACTGGAGTACGCAGACAGCAGCTATCTTACTTTTTTGATTATTCTAAACAGGGAAAAGGTTAAAAATAAGAGTGTTACCTTAATATAGCACCATTAGGTGGTGCTGAGCCCTTCTGTGCATGGAGGAGCGTTAATACAAACGAGCATCACTTCTTTGAATCAGAGGATGGGATGCCTGTTGTCTGATGGATCTGGGGGAGTTTGAGAGGAGGAGAATACAGCACATGGGAGTCAGTGAGGGTGGCTCATGCACATTTCCTGTTCAGTCCTTGACTGAGTCACAAGTGATACAGACTGGCAAGTGTGTGATGAATGCCGACTCCTGTTTAGCCGAAACAACAGAGTGCTTTAATAGTATTTTAGAGCTGCTTTTTTTGTAATTACATTTTCAGTCTTTGTGCACATAAAGTATGCATTAAAGTGAATTCTCACAATTAAGGAGAAGGATGAAAACTGAACAGTCAGGTTCTTTTGATAGTTTTATTCATTGGCTGAGCTGTTTTCAGTCTTTCAGATTTCCTTTTCTTTATGCAAACTTAGTGAGATAAAGTGAGCACGCTTGCTGAACTGAACGGGGTCACACTTAATTCCTTCAGGTTGGGTCCAGAGCAGCCATATGACTGACTGATGAAAGTTTCAGAAATAACTCAAGTAATTTCTAAATATGAGTTTGATTTAGTTTCTTTAATGCCGTCAAGTCATTTGCACCTACCCCACTTTTGCATTACTGAGCAAAGGACTTTTTCTCTTTCCTTTAAAGGAAGGAGAGACCAGGAATCCTGATCATTTATAAAAACTGGGTTAGCCACATAATTAAGGTAATAAGGATGATACTGTCTTGGAAACATTGGATTCAACCTTCATCACAAGATCTGGCCTTCTTGAATATATATTTAAAAAAAGTTAAGTAGTTTTAATTCTAGACTTACACCCTTAGGGAGAATCTTAACACAAGTCCTTTTGTTGGCCTGCCTTCTGTTCCTCCCTCACACTACCCTCCTTTTCCCTCCCTCAACCCTCTGATTCCATCCTCTTCCTCTTAGAGACTTCTGGAACATATTATTTTACCTGGCTTTTCCACTACTTCTCACATTGCTCTAAAATGTATCCTTTTGCAACACCAAATTCCTCGTGACTGCCACTGCGTCATCTCTCTGGTCATCTATAAATGGGTGCTTTTACAAAGCAGCCTGCTCTCCTTTCTCTAATGAGAATATAAAACATCTCCTTTCCCTTTTTTATTCTTTCTTTCAGATGCAGCTTTGATGATAATCCTTTACCAGCATCTTCCAAGATGTCTTCAGATCCCCTTCCCTCCCCTCCCCTCTCCCCCCCCCTCCCCTCTCCCCCCCTCACCCTCCCCTCTCCCCCCCTCACCCTCCCCTCTCCCCCATCCCCCTCCCCTCTCCCCCCCCTCCCCTCTCCCCCTCCCTTCTCCCCCTCCCCTCTCCTCTCCTATCCTCTCCCATTGAGTGGACACATTTTTGTCTTTCTTTTGGGTAGATTCCTAGAAGAAGTATTGGGTCAACACATATAAACATTAAAAAAAAAAAAAAAACTCTTGGCTGGGCACAGTGGCTCAGGCCTGTAATCCCAGCACTCTGGGAGTCTGAGGTGGGCAGATTGCTTGAGTCCAGGAGTTCAAGACCAGCCTGGGCGGCATGGCAAAACTCCATCTCTACCAAAAAAATACAGAAATTAGCAGGGCATGGTGGCCTGCACCTGTAGTCCCAGCTACTCAGGAGGCTGAGGTGGGAGGATTGCCTAAGCCCTGGAGGTGAAGGTTGCAGTGAACCGAGATGGCACCACTTCACTTCAACCTGGGCCACAGAGTGAGACCCTGTCTCAAAAAAAAAAAAAAAAAAAATTAAAAATTAAAAACTCTTGAACAGGCTGAGCACGGTGGCTCACGCCTGTAATCCCAGCACTTTGGGAGGCCAAGGTGGGTGGATCTCCTGAGGTCAGGAGTGTGAGACCAGCTTGACCAACATGGTGAAACCCTGTCTCTACTGAAAATACAAAAAATTAGGCGGGTGTGGTGGTGCATGCCTGTTATCCCAGCTACTTGAAAGGCTGAGGCAGGAGAATCATTTGAACCTGGGAGGCGGAAGTTGAGTGAGCCGAGATTGCACCATTGCACTCCAGCCTGGGCAACAGCGCAAGACTCAGTCTCAAAAAAACAAAAAACAAAACAAAAAAACAACTCGTGAACACTACAATTGTTTCCCCTGAAGGGATGGTCTGATTTCATTATTTCTTCATTTTAACCAGCTATTCATATAATATAACATAGAAAGCTTGACAGGGTGTAATCATAGCCTTTGTCCAGGGAACTTGGAGTCACTGTTATTTATTAGTGTAACAGCTATTATCAACACCATTTCTATAAAAATTACCTGTTTTCTGCGATGGCAATAGGAGATTTTTGAGATTATGATCTTTTGTATTGTTTTGCTCTTTTCCTGATCATATAATTTATGACAACAGTTCTCTAAGGACATCCGTATTTATATTCACATTCAACTGCTTCCATTTCCTGCAGCTCAACTGAGCAGGGAAAAAAATTGAAATATTGAGAACCTTTGTTTTTAATTAGTAAGCTACCTCAAATGTCAGAGATGGTGTCAACTTTATAGAATCAGAAAGAACTATTTTCATGATGGTAAGTAATTAACTTTTACTCATTCAGAGTAGGAGACAAGTAAATTCAAGAATCATGTATGTTTGAATTATATCTCTGCCCCCTCAGTTTTTATAGATAAAATCAGGACAGTTGATTTAGACATCTTTTGACATCTCAAGTGATATCCAAAACCATCCCTGGCCCCTACCAGCTAGTGTTGGATGAGGACAAAATATTTTCTGTGAATTCACTTTTTAAATTATTTAACTGTGTTGATACTAGAATAAATTGATTCCTGTTCTCCACAGAAATGTCCTTGTTATAGTGTGCATAAATGTGGGTATCAATAATACTTTGCAAATGAGAAAGGCAAATCTACCTGTTATTCATAAACTAGAGGTACTTCAGGTGTTGGGAGTGAAAATCTGTTCACTGGAGGCTGGGTAGGGTGCACCTGGCCTGGGACTACTGCCTGCAAGATCATCTTTCCCCCTGTTGGACAGCTCAGGAAAACATTCACTTATCTACTGAAAGAGGTAGATAAGTTTTTAAATCAGTGGCTTGTTTTTAGAATGGTTTCTGTAAAATCTGGGTGTTGCTACTTATTTTTTTCCCCTTCCAAAAATTACCTTTTAAAGATGAATGAGTGAGTGGGAGAAGTCTGATATTTGCTTTAGTGATAAAGCCTAGAACATGTTTATGTTTCTCAATTCATTGATTTGCATAGCTATTTCCTCTTCCTGGAGGGCTCTCCCTGGAAACCTCTTCCCAAGATATCTGTAGGGCTGACTCCTCCTGGTCTTACCACCATCACCACCATCACCACCACCACCACCACCACCACCACCACCACCACCACCACCACCACCACCACCACCACCACCACTACCACCACCACTACCACTACCACCACCAGGTATAGTTCACATCTCACATTCTCAACTGGGTCTGCTGGATTGCCTGCCTCACCCATTGGAAGCCCTCATCCCTGCTCTCTTTTTCTAACTTTTCCTTAGTGCTTTCTACCTTCTATCATTCCATATAATCTGTTTATCTGTTATGGTATAATTTGTCTTGTTCCTTCAATCTAAGCTCCACAAGGGGACCCTTGTCTGCTTTGGCACATCCCAAGTGCCTAGACCAGTGCCTGACTTTCCTAGCAGGACCTCAGCATTGGCCAAATGAGGGATTAGTAGTAATGTGTGTTTATGTGTATAGTACAAAGTGTGTGGAACATGATGACCAGAGAAAGTCTTTTCATTTAAAGGGTGTTTGATTGAGATATATATATATATATATATATATATATTTTTTTTTTTTAGACAGAGTCTTGCTCTGTCACGCAGACTGGAGTGCAGTGGCACGATCTCGACTCACTGCAAGCTCCGCCTCCCGGGTTCACGCCATTCTTCTGCCTCAGCCTCCTGAGTAGCTGAGACTAGAGACGCCCAGCTAATTTTTTTCCTTTTGTATTTTTAGTAGAGATGGGGTTTCACTATGTTAGCCAGGATGGTCTCGATCTCCTGACCTCGTGATCCGCCCACCTCGGCCTCCCAAAGTACTGGGATTACAGGCGTGAGCCACCGCGCCCGGCAGTTTTTTATATTTTATGTAAAATATTTTACTTTTTTTTTTTTGTATTTGGTTTTTATACTTTAGCCAGTTCGTGAACACTCCTCTTCCTTCTTTAGGCTGTTTTTGTTGGCCTTCATAATGTTTCTGTACATTCTTACTATATCTGGCTTTGTATTTAACCTGTTGTTTTTATTTTAGCTGTTAAATCTTACCCTATCTCATGCCCAGCTTCCAGTGACCCCAGTCTGTTTGCATGGGAGTTTGGTGCTAGGCACCATCTTCACCCCTGTGTTCTGTGCTCCATCCAGTCCTGGTGCGCATAGTTATTGCTCCAGTTGTATAATTCAACATTCTCATTTTGTGATCAGAGAGCAAAAATTCTTTCTCATATTATTAGCCACTCAGGGTTGAATTACAAAGGAACTCTTGGGGTTTTGGAAGTCCCGCTTGTCAGCTTTGGTCAGGTTCATGTAATTCAAATCTCAAGCTTGTATATTAATGTACTGAAGTAATTCCCACCTCTTCCCTCTTACGAATCTACTAATAGAACGAGATGTAGCAGGGCCTTGCACACTCACAAATGGTATAGTTGTACCAAAGATACTTATGTATAAGTTAATACATACATATCTCTTGGCAATATGATCAATATCTAAATTAATTTTTTTTTGAGACAGTGTCTGGTTCTGTTGCCCAGGCTGGAGTGCAGTGGTGTGATCTTGGCTCACTGCAGTCTCTGCCCCTGGGACTCAAGCCATCCTCCCACCTCCGCCTCCCTAGTAGCTGGCAATACAGGCACACACCACTGTGGCTGGCTAATTTTTGTATTTTTTGTAGAGACATGTTGCCCAGCTGGTCTCCAACTCCTGAGCTCAAGTGATCCACCCACATTGGCCTCCCAAAGTACTGAGATTACAGATGTGAGCCACTAAGTCCAGCCTAAATTAAAATTTAATATTTAGGGGGCTGGGTGCGGTGGCTCACGCCTAATCCCAGCACTTTGGGAGGCCGAGGCCGGCGGATCACGAGGTCAAGAGATTGAGACCATCCTGGCCAACATGGTGAAACCACGACTCTACTAAAAATACAAAACTTAGCTGGGCATGGTGGTGCACACCTGTAGTCTTAGCTACTCGGGAGGATGAGGCAGGAGAATCACTTGAACCCGAGAGGTGGAGGTTGCAGTGAGCCAAGATCATACCACTGCACTCCAGCCTGGCAACAGAGTGAGACTCTGTCTCAAAAAAAAAAAAAAATTGGCAGGGTGCGGTGGCTCACGCCTGTAATCCCAGCACTTTGGGAGGCCGAGGTGGGCAGATCACGAGGTCAGGAGATCGAGACCATCCTGGCATACATGGTGAAACCCTGTCTCTACTAAAAATACAAAAAATTAGCTGGGCGTGGTGGCAGGCGCCTGTAGTCCCAGCTACTCGGGAGGCTGAGGCAGGAGAATGGCGTGGACTCGGGAGGTGGAGCTTATAGTGAGCCGAGGTTCAGCCACTGCACTCCAGCCTGGGCGACAGAGCGAGACTCTGTCTCAAAAATAATAATAATAATAATAATAATATTTAATTTAATATTCACACATAACTATTTTTTCTCAAGCAAATGAGTGGTGACAGTTAAAAGTAGGCAAGGTCATGCCCTTTTTACACATAAGCAAAGAATATAGTGTTGCCTGTACTGTGTCCAGGTGTGAAAAGAAGACTAGGCAGGGTGGGAGGAACTGGGAAGAAAAAATATCACAGTGTAAGAAATGGACACTTGGTTTAGTCTTAATCTTACTGCCTAGGCTACGCAAGTAAGGTATTTGAGAATTGAGTCTTTTAAAAAAACATCTTGGCCAGTACGGTGGCTCATGCCTATAATCCTAGCACTTTGGGAGGCCACGGCGGGTGGATTGCTTGAGCCCAGGAGTTTGAGACCAGCCTGGGCGACATGGTGAAATCCTACATCTCCAAAAAACTAGCTGGGCATGGTTGCATGCTCCAGCTACTCGGGAGGGTGAGGTGGGAGGATCATTTGAGCCCAGGAGGTCGAGGTTGCAGCAAGCCATGATCATACCACTGCACTCCAGCCTGGGCAACAGAATGAGACCTTGCCTTTGAAAAAAAAAAAAGACTCAAGTCATTTTGTGATATTTAGTGCAGAGAAGAGAAGGGAGAGGTATGACTTGGCCCACCATTTTATTTCTTAGGAAGATTATTGGTTGTCTTTGAGGTTTTTAAGCTACTTATTCACCTTAGGTGATTAAAGCTCATTTTTCTGCTGAAGTTCTTTTTCAGAAACTGCTCAAGGATAAATTCACAATGATGAGAAAGCCATGGCCTGGTTCCAGGCCTTGGCTTGCTGAATTAGAAGAACACTTTGGGGAAATGCTGACCTTGGCATTGACCAGAGTACCAAATTCCTTTCTTGCATTGTTTTGCATCATGCAAGCTTCTGATGGATTGTACGCTCCTAGATAGTGATAGTGCATTCAACACTGTGCTATATACAGAATAAGCTTTTGAAAGAACCGAGAGCAGACAAGTTAGGCAATAATTATAGTACAAAAAGTTTTACTCTGAATCCTTTAAATAGCAAACTCTTTAATGTTCTTAAATATGATTGATTATATACAGTTTTTGAGAACCTAATGTATTAAATTTAATAAGGAAATTTGTTGGCAGCATGCAAGCATATATCCAACCTCATTTCATTTTCTTGTGAGCTAACATTGTCAAGTGACTGTGTGTATATATATGCATTACATGCACTGTGTACATTATAAGTAAATAGCACAGTAGTAGACTTTTTTGTGGCTGACCTTTACAGAAGTTATCTTTTATTGATTTATAACTTGATTGCATTTTTTTTTTTTTGAGACAAAGTCTTTGACATCCAGGCTTCAGTACAGTGGCATGTTCATGGCTCACTACAGCCTTGACCTCCCAGACTCAAGCGGTCGTCCTATCTCAGCCTCCTGAGTGGCTGGGACTGCAGGCACATGCTGCCATGCCTGGCTAATTTTTAAGTTTTTTGTAGAGTCAGGTTCTTGCTTTGTTGCCCAGGCTGGGCTCTAGCCATCCTTCTACTTCAGCCTCCCAGAGTGCTGGGATTATAGGCATGAGCCAGTACACCCAGCTTGATTGCATTGTTGACAGATGAAGCGATATGCCTGATACCAGTTCTTTGAATTTTTTATAACTTGCTTTATGATCTGGTATGTAGTCAATTTCTATAAATGTTCTGTTTAAAAAGAATATATATCAATGAGAGTTCCACAGATAACCTCTACAGAAAACTGAGTGACCCTCTTCAGTTCTCCCAAGGATAGTACATAGCCGGTATCACTTCAGATGCACAGGAGATAAGATACTCATTTTATGTAATGAGTAAAAAGACAGAAACATGATGAATTGCTTAAAGATTCTTATAAATGACTTGAAGTTTATATACACATACCCATTAATGTAGCCTGTTTTCTAGATGACAGTGTCTTTTGAACACCCCGATTTGATTTATTAAACTTTAGATGCAATAAGGTTTAAAAAACCTCCAACTTTATTGAGGTATAATTCACATATCATACAATATACCAATTTAATATATAATGGAATGTTTTTTAGTAGGTTCATAGTGTTATGCAACCATCACTGTAATATGATTTTAGAACGTTTTTAGAACTCCAAAAGAAACCTCAGCCAGGTAAGGTGGCTCATGCCTGTAGTCCCAGTATTTTGCGAGGCTAAGGTGGGTGGATCATTGCAGGCCAGAAGTTTGAGACCAGCCTGGGCAACATGGCGAAATACAAAAATTAGCCATGCAGGGTGGTGTGTGTCTGTAGTCCCAGCTACTGGGGAGGCTGAGCTGGGAGGATCACTTGAGCCCAGAAGATGGAGAATGCAGTGAGCTGAGATCACACCACTGCACTGCAGCCTGGACAACAGAGTGAGACCCTGTCTCCAAAATAAAAAGAAATCCCATATTCATTAGCAGTCAATTCCCTTTCCCCCTACTCATCCCCTGGCAAACCTGAATCTATTTCTTTGTCTATGCATTTGCCTATTTTGGATATTTGATATAAATGGAGTCATAGAAAGTATGGTGTTTTATGAATGGCTTCTTTCACTTACCATGTTTTCAAGGTTCAGTCATGTTGCAGCATGTATCAGTACTTCATTCATTTTTCTCTTAATTTATTTATTTCCTGCTCTGCCTTTTCTTTTCTTTCGTTTTTTTTAGATGGAGTTTCACTCTTGTTGCCCAGGCTGGAGTGCAGTAGCATGATCTCGGCTCACTTCAACCTTCGCCTCCCAGGTTCAAGCGATTTTCCTAACTCAGCCTCCAGAGTAGCTGGGATTACAGGTGTGCGCCACCGTGCCCGGCTACTTTTTTGTATTTTTAGTAGAGACATTGTTTCACCATTTTGGCCAGGCTGGCTTTGAACTCCTGGCCTCAAGCAGTTCACCCATCTTGGCCTCCCAAAGTGCTAGGATTACAGGCATGAGCCACTGCACCTGGCCTTTCTTTTCTTTCTTTTGAGATGGGTCTTGCTCTGTCACTTAGGCTGAAGTACAGTGATATCATCATAGCTCCCTTACAGCCACCAAGTTCTGGGCACAAGTGATCTTCCCACCTCAGCCTTTTGAATAGCCATGGCTACAGGTGTGTGCCACCATGGCTGGCTAATGTTTTTAGTTTTTGTAGAGATGAGGTCTCACTATGTTGCCCAAGCTGGTCTGGAACTCCTGGACCTCAATTAGTCCTCCTACCTTGACTTCCCAAAGTGCTAGGATTACCAGCATGAGCCACCACTCTTAGCTCTTCATTTGTTTTATTGCTGGATAATATTGTGAGGATATACCATGTTTTATTTATCCATTCATCATTTGATGGACATTTGGGTTGTTTTTACTTTTTAGTTATAATAATGATGCTATGAACATGGGTGTGCAAATTTTTCTCACCTTCAAAGGAGGTGGTTTTTAGCTGATCTTCATAAAATTCACTCATTCCAAAAAGGCATACAACTCATATCAGGACCCTTTGATTTGTAATTTTTTTCTGACATTTTAATTTAATTTAATCTTTTTGATGGTCTCGCCCAGGCTGGTCTCCAACTCTTGCATTCAAGCAGTCCTCCCACTTCAGCCTCTTGAGTAGCTGGGACTACAGGCTCATACCACAATGCCTGGCTTCTTTTTCTGTTTTTTTTTTTTTGTTTTTTTGTTTTCCTCTTGAGACAAGGTCTCATTCTGTCACCTGGGCTAAAGTTCAGTGTCACTATCTTGGCTCACTGTAGCTTTGACCTTCTGGGCTCAAATGATTCTGTCACCTCAGCCTCCTGAATAGCTAGGACAAGTGTGTGTCATCACACCCTGCTAATTTTTGTATTTTTTGTAGAGATGAGGTCTCACTATGTTGCCCGCAGTGGTAGTCTAGAACTCCTGGACTCAAGCAATCTGCCTGCCTCTGCCTCCCAAAGTGCTGGGACTACAGGCATAGGCCATCATGCCTGGCTGCTTTTTTTTTTTTTTTTTTTTTTTTTTTTGAGGTTTTGATGGTTGTTGGTGGAGTGGGTGGAGAGGGGAACTAACATTTATTTATTGAGTGTCTGCTTTGGACCAAGTACTCTGTTGGGAGCTTTGCGTAGATTATCTTCCTTAATCCTGTTAACAGTCCCATGAGAAAAGTGCAGATTTCCCCATTTTACAGATAGAAAAAAACAAGGACCCAGGAAACTTAACTAACATATCCAAAGAGACATAGCTAGTAAATGATAAGCCAGGTTTGGAACCTAGATGTTTCTGACTTCCACAGCATTACACAGATATGGAATGGAAGATCTAGACATTTTTAAACATTAAGACAAATTTTGAAGATAATCTCATTACTTATTTTTTATCAAATCAAGTCTTTCCTGTGATTTTTCTTCCTTTCCTTTTCTTGACAGCATCCCCTTTCTACTACTGAAAAGAAGGCCAGTGCTCTGTCAGCTATATATTCAGTGGTTTTAAGATCTTTCGGCTAAGGTGAGGGTTTTTGTTCAAACACAGTCTTGCTCTGAAGTGTAATCGAATATAATCAGTAAAAGCAGAGTGGTTGAAGCTTGGAGAACTTCCTAAAATTACTAATAGCTGTAGTACAGCAAGCTCTTAGTCTGAAAACAGAGGAAACACATCATTCTTCACACAGTTTGCTTATTTTCTGGGTTTTTTATTTGTTTGTTTGTTTTGTTTTGAGATGGAGTCTCGCTCTGTTGCCCAGGCTGGAGTGCAGTGGCATGATCTCGGCTCACTGCAACCTCTGCCTCCTGGATTCAAGTGATTCTCCTGCCTTAGCCTTCTGAGTAGCTGGGACTGCAGGTGTGCGCCACTACGCCCAGCTAATTTTGTATTTTTTGTAGAGACAGGGTTTTACCATGTTGGCCAGGCTAGTGTCAAACTCCTGACCTCTGGTGATTCGCCCATCTTGGGCTCCCAAAATGTTGGGATTACAGGCGTGAGCCACTGCACCGGGCCACAATTTGCTTATTTTCAAATAAGCTGTAGTCTTTCAACAATTAGCAAATTAGTATTTGGAATTTGTGTCCACCAATTATTTTTAACTGATAGTTTATTTAGATAATATCTTGATGGGGAAGTCTTAGCATATCAAATGGTTGCTGTTTTAACTGCAAGAATAAAAAGAAACAAAAATGCAATTTAGAAAAGCCATTTTGATTGTGCTGAAACCTTACATGGAAACAGCATCTATCAGAAATAGTAACACTAGTGGCCAGGTGCGGTGGGTCACACCTGTAATCCCAGCATTTTGGGAGGCTGAGGTAGTTGGATCACATGAGGCCAGGAGTTCGAGAGCAGCCTGGCCAACATGGAGAAACTCCGTTTCTACTGAAAATACAAAACATAGCTGGGTGTGGTGGTGCGTGGCTGTAGTCCCAGCTACTCTGGAGGCTGAGTCAGGAGAATTGCTTGAACCCGGGAGGCGGAGGTTGCAGTGAGCTGAGTTCGTGCCACTGCACTTCACCCTGGGTGACATAGCAAGACTCAGTCTCAAAAAAAAAAAAAAAAAAAGAAAAGAAAAGAAAACAAATAGTAACACTAGCACAGTCCATCGATCAACTAGTTCAACACTCTTAATGTGTGTTCCTAGATAATTTTACATTAGTTTAAAAGTTTCTTTGCAATACTCTGATTTCAAAGAAGTAAACCATATTTACTTTTGTAAGAATCCAGCCTAGAACAAAATTTCATTTATGTAAGCAGAAGCAGTGCAAAAAATATTTATTAGCCGGGCATGGTGGCTCACGCCTGTAATCCCAGCACTTTGGGAGGCTGAGACGGGTGGATCACCTGAGGTCAGGAGTTCGAGACCAGCCTGGCCAATATGGTGAAACCCCATCTCTACTAAAAATACAAAAATTAGCCAGGTGTGCTGATGGGTGCCTGTAATTCCAGCTCCTCAGGAGGCTGAAGCAGGAGAATCATGGAGGCGGAGGTTGCAGTGAGCCGAGATCGTGCCATTGCACTCTAGCCTGTGTGACAGAGCAACACTCCGTCTCAAAAAAAAATAAAAAAAATTATCAAGAGGATTAACAATGAAAAGTTTATAAGGGATTTGTATCTTCTACATAAGAGTTAAATTAGCTTTTAAAAGTTTTAGTACCATGGTTTATGGTTCTGGTGGAGACACCAAGTAGCAGCAATTATTTGTTGCCACTTGACTGAAAATTGTCTCATTTGCTTTGTATTTGTTGGACAATGGGTTTAAGTACATGTAGTGAAGACCCCAAATAACAGGTACTTAAAACAAGATAGAAGTTTATTTCTGGGTCATGCCATGGTCTCAACTAGTACAGCAACTCTGCTTCATGAGGGTATTGGGCAACAGGCCCTTCTATCCTGTTCCTTCATCATCTACTGGTCTGGCTCTTCACCCTTAGTCCAATATAGCTGATTACCACATCCCATTTCACCCATTGGGAAGGGAGAAAGAGAAGGGAAGATACACCCATTCCATTTAAGAGCAAGATCTGGAAGTTGCACCCATTCTTTCTGTTGATATCACATTGGCCAGACCTTAGTAATTTGACTGTACCTACCTATGAGGGGACTGGGAAATGTCATCGTCTTCTGAGTAGTTGATTGCCCAGCTAACCATCCTATTGTGGAAGATAAAAGAAGAGATAGGATGGACCACTTATCTCTCCTCAAATCCCTTGGCACACAAACTGCTTGTGGTTGTCTTTTTTTCTTTTACGCTTGGCTTTTATAATGATGTGTCCTGTTTCATATTCTGTTAAAACACCATGTTCATAATTGAACAAAAACTTCATTCTGAGAAAACTGCATTACAAGAACATTTGTTATAACTAATAAAGGAAATAAGTAAATCATATTCCAAATTCACAATGCCAAAGTATTTTTAATGCAGGAATTTTAATAAAGTTTTTAAGAATTCTGCAGATACAGCTATAACACCTAAATGTAAATGACCAAACCCAACATTTGATTATTTCTAGCTTTTATTCTAGAATAATGATTTTTAAAATTGCTACTATCACTGTCACCCTAAGGAATGGTTAGACTGCCTAATATCACATTTCCATATGTTGATAGCCTTGGAAGTATGTTATTTTTTCATAATATTCAGATGTGTGGTGATATTTGTTTGGGGAGTGATGGCAGGCAAAGAATGGTGGGTAGAGTTTTTTTGTTACTAGGAGTAGTGTTTTTTTCCTTTTAATTGCTAGTTTTGATTGTGATTAGTACAATGAGTGAAATACAGGAAATATCTGCTGGAACTCTGAAGTATTATTCCTTGCATTGTTGTCTTTGCTATTTTAGGATAAGGAATGTGTTGTTTCACCCCCCTCCTCCAAGTGAAACTTCAGGAAAGTAAAATTTTCTTTAGTGATATTGGAGATGTAAATATCTTTTTTTTTTTTTTGGAGACAGAGTCTTGCTCTGTACATCCAGGCTAGAGTGCAGTGGCGCCATCTCGGCTCACTGCAAGCTCCACCTCCCGGGTTCACGCCATTCTCCTACCTCAGCCTCCCCAGTAGCTGGGAATACAGGCGCCCGCCGCCATGCCCGGCTAATTTTTTTGTATTTTTAGTAGAGACGGGGTTTCACCATGTTAGCCAGGATGGTCTTGATCACCTGACCTCGTGATCTGCCCGCCTCAGCCTCCCAAAGTGCTGGGATTACAGGCATGAGCCACCGTGCCCAACCTTTTTTTTTTTTTTTTTTTTTGAGATGGAGGCTCGCTCTGTTGCCTAGGCTGGAGTGCAGTGGCGTGATCTTGGCTCACTGCAACCTCCGCCTCCCAGGTTCAAGCAGTTCTCTGTCTCAGCCTCCTGAGTAGCTGGGATTACAGGCGCTTGCCACCACCCCCAGCTAATTTTTTTGTATTTTTAGTAGAGATGGGTTCCACCATCTTGGCCAGGCTGGTCTTGAACTCCTGACCTTGTGATCCATCTACCTTGGCCTCCTAAAGTGCTGGGATTACAGGCGTGAGCCACCGCGCTTGGCCGATGTAAATATCTTTAGGGGGATAATAGACACAAATTAAAGAGAGAAAGGATTGTATTATCAGCCAAGCCAAAAGTTTTATCTCCTAAACATTGGTGGATAGGTGTTTATAAAATTGCAAGTCATTTATAAGAATCTTTAGGCACTTTGTCATAGTTCTTTGTTTCACTCTATTTTAAGTGCTTTCTTGCCTGCTAAAGGATATCAGCTCTTGTACTACCGAAATGCCCTGGACAGCTTTCTGTTACAAATTTATAGCTGCAAGATCATTTTTATTCTTTTTGGTTGCTTCTCCACCCTTCCTTGAGCCTCTATTCCTAAGAGTGTTATTAACGTTTAACATTTATTCTTTTGCTGAGGCTGCATTGAGGGGTGTGGGTTGTTTTTATTTAATCTTTAAAAATAGTGACCACCAGCTAGTTATTTAAAATTTTGCCAGGAAAAGAGGAACCAGAAGCAGCAGCTGGCTGTCTTTGTTGACTGTGTGATCCAGAGCGGACCCAGTGGATTTGGGAGCTCCCTTTCCCTCCCCACCACTGCCTCCAGTGGTTTTATTCTCTTTTTACCTACCCCCAGTACTAGATCGCTTCAGTCGCTCTTTCACCCCTGAACTTCCACCACCACCATGTCCCCCAAAGCAAAGCCATTCCCTGGACCAGCAATAATTTATTTAGTCTCTGCTCCTCCCTCGGGCTTTTAGGAAGAAATGCCCAAGAAAACTTCAGTTTTAGCATTTTCTTTACAGTCTTCTATATTCTTGATCACTTGTCATTGCTTTTGTCTTTATGTCTAGGTGCAAAGTAAGAAAAGAAAAGCAGATACAGGCCAGGCGTGGTGGCTCTTGCCTATAATCCCAGGACTTTAAGAAGCCAAGGCAGGAAGATTGCTTGAACCCAAGATCCCGCCTCTAAAAAAGAAAAAAAAAAAAAAGCCAAAAAAAAAAAAAAAGCAGATATCTTGGCCAGGGGAGGTGGCTCACATGTGTAATCTCAACACTTTGGGAGGCTGAGGTGGGTGGTACCCCATCTCTACAAAAAATTAACAGGGCATTGTAGCATGCCCCTGTAGTCCCAGCTCCTCAGAAGGCTGAGATGGGAATGGGTCAAGGCTGCAGTGAGCTGTGATTGCACGACTGCACTCCAGCCTGGGCCACAGAGTGAGACCCTGTCTTGAAAAGAAAAGCAAATAGGGAAATAGGCAAGGAGAATTAGCCTAGGAGGAACCTTTACACCCTCCTGAGGGCCCTTCTGTGATTTCTTTCAGCATTCTTTCCTTTTGGAATCGTGTTATTTCTTCTTGAGGGTGACATCTTCTGCCTTCCCAAGATGAATTCTGAGTATATTTTTCATAATAACTTTTTTTTTTTTTTTTTGAGACAGTCTTGCTCTGTCCCCCCAGGCTGGGGTGCAGTGGTGCCGTCTCGGCTCACTGCAACCTCTGTCTCCCAGGCTCAAGTGATTCTCCTGCCTCAGCCTCCTGAATAGCTGAGATTACAGGTGTGCGCCACCACGCTGGGCTAATTTTTGTATTTTTATTAGAGATGGGGTTTCACCGTGTTGACCAGGGTTGTCTTGAACTCTTGGCCTCAAGTGATCTGCCCGCCTCGGCCCGCCAAAGTCTTGGGATTACAGGCGTGAGCCACCACACCCAGCCTTTCCCATAATAACTTTGAAAAGTTATAGAAATTAGGCTGATAATACTGCACAATTATTTATTCAACAGTATTTATTGCTGATTGGTTGATTACTGATTAATAAATACTTGCTAGCCTGGATCATTGCTTCCTTCCATCCTCTTTTCCTGTTACACCCCAGCTCTATGTTATTCAAACCATCATCTTTCTCCTAGGCACTACTGGAGACAGTCACTAAACTGTGGAACATAACTAAAAACATTCTGTTCTCCCGTCTCCCTTGACTCTCAGCACTGCCTAGCACAGCACGTGCCTCCTGTTCCTGTAGTGGCAACTCTGAATATCTTTATGCAAACCCTCTCTTCCAACTCTTCATTCCTGTCACAAAGACCTTAGAGAGGCAGCACTGAGAGGTAGGTAAGAGTTTGGATGCTGGAGCCAGACCGTCTGCTTTGAAGCTGTCTCTCACAGTGTTGTGTCCTTGTGCAGGTCAGTTAATTTCCCTGTGTCTCACTTTCCCACCTGGAAACTGAGACTCATAATACTCTTCCATGGAATTGTTTTGAGGACTATATGGATTAATATATGTGATTGCTTAGATGAATGGTACCTAGAACGAAATAGGCAGTGAATGAATGTAGAAGGGAAAATAGACAAGAAAACCTTTACTCTGATTCCTGTGCAGAAAGAAATTTAGAGGTCATTAAGCCAGAGTCTTGTCATCTTCTGTCCTCACTCCCAGTGCTCCAGCACCTACCTATACCTCCCTACCGATCCTTACCCTTTTTCATAGAGAAAAGTTATCTCTAAAGTCCTGCAGTGCTTTAAACCTTTGATACATCCTGACAAACACAGAAAATGATAATATTTGTTCAATACAGTGGGGTAAAAAGACTGCCTGTTTGAGGTGACTGGCCCAAGGCTTTCAGTTCCCTGAAGCTCAGCTAAACTGCCCTAAGGGACTGAGTATTAACATTTCCACACCCATAAAGCACTCACAGATCAGCGCAGATACCACGTTCCCAGCCCAGGTTGAGAAGCCCTGGCCCTAACCGCTGACAACACTAACCCTTATCGAACTTGTAATTAAATCATTAATTATAGAATTCTTTTCAGATGTCTATGCTGGAGGAAACTATAAACTTCATCACTATGCCTATAAATGTTGGGCCCATGTCCCACTAAAGTGGTGGCTTGTATGTAGGAAGTTCTTAGTGTTTGTTGGTAGAATCGGTATCTTTCTAATAGCTGTCTTTGTAACTTACATATTTGTCCATCTTTAAGAAAAAGAAAAAAAGAAAACTCACCTGCTTTGACTCTAGCCTTCTGTAATACTACCCCATATCTCTTTCCCTTTTTAACAAAACATTGAAAGAAGGAAATCTATTGCTGTCATTTCACCTCTTACTCATTCTTCAGTGTCCTAAATAATCTGTTTTCTTCCTTCACTGTTCCTTTAAAACTGTTCTTAACTGGGCCACTGAGGATCTACCTGCCAAATCCAGTAGTTATTTTTTGATCCTTATTTTATATTTGTGACAGTGTGCACTCATCTTCTCCTCTCTGCCTCCATTTTCCTCATTCTCTCCTGGTTTCCCCACTGTGTGTCAGCATCGTCTCCATTTCCTCTGCCTGTTCTTTAAGTGTTAGTTTACCCCAGGATTCCTTTTCTGGCTGCCTTCTTTCATGCTGCATTCCTTCTGGGTGATATCATTCACACCCAAGGCTTCAGCTACCACCTCCTACGCTTGATGGTTCTAAAATCTATATATCCATTCTAGAGTTTCTCTCTCCTGTTGCCTGCTGGATATCCTCCCTTGTTTTTGACTTGCCATATGTAACAGTGCCAGACAAATGGCATTCATCCAACGTTGAGCTAAAGCAGTCTTAGAGCCCATGAGATCCTTATTCCTACAGATGAAGAGACTGAGGCCCAGAGACGTATAGTGGCTTGCCCAGTATCAGATAAATAGTTTGTAACAAAATGGGGAGGAAAACCTAAGTCTCTGGACACTGGGACTTGAACACAAGTTTATAAACCTATGCCAAACACAGAATGGTGATGTTTACTGCCTCATTGGAAAAACCCTTTTCCACTTTGGCCTAAGCGACCTGCTTTTGCGATCCCCATGCTGTGGCAGTGGCAGTATTCTCCTTACATGTGTTTTTCCCTGTCCATCTTTGGTTTCCAGAGCAGTATGAATTGGCTACCAACAAAATTCTTCATCTCTTTAAAAGCTTTCACTATTTTTGCGCCTGCCAAAGGAGATACTTAGATTTTGATCACTGTTAATTTTATCTAGACTATTGATAAAGAATGCCTGGCACATGCACCATTTAATTCAGATTCAGTGATTGGTATAGATACTATTACTTATTGCCTGGTTTTTAAAAATTGCTCCAATTGATGCAAGAATAAAAGCAGAATAGTTGGAAGATAACTAGCTGTTAACACTAGAAACAGTTTTCTAATCTTCAGAGAAAAATTACCAAGATAAAGGGGGAAAGAAGAAGCAATAATGAAAATTACTTTTCCGCACCCCCCCCCCCCGCCATTTCTTTTTTTTTCTAGAAGTTTGGCAACATTCGTAATTAGATGCACGTAGCACTGTTTTGTGCATAATAGCATGGTTTATTTACATACATTTACATATATGCATTTTAACTGATCTCTGCTCATTTCTGGTTTAGATATTTGTATACTCCTCTTTGAGACATCAGTTTTCCTTCTTTTAGGCCCTTAGCATCCAAAGGCACTAACTTTGTTGGCTCTTAGTGCTGAGTCTAGTACCATGATCTGAGTCTAGCACTGTGGAGCAACTTTAGTGATACTTGATGCGTTGTATCTTATTTTTTTAAAAGAGAATTTACCAACCCAGAATTTTCTAGATAATCCTTTTAAAGATAGTTATTCTTAGGACTTAAGGGTGGGGTTGGGGCTGGGGAGTTGTCAACTAAAACAAGTTGAGTATGTGCTGTGTGCCAGGGACTTTTGCATTTATTCTCTTATTGAAGACTCATCATAAACACTCAAGGTAGGAGTTATTCCAGTTTTACCTATGTGGAAACTAAGGCACAGAGTTGTTAAGTAACTTGTCAAGAAGCAAGTAAAACAGCAGACTCAGCGTTCGAACCCAGATCTGTTTCATGCTAGAACCCGTGCTCTTTCTATTGACTGAACCATCCCCTGGATTCCTCCTGTCCCTTTGACACCTTCAGGTCATTTGTAGAGCAAACTTCTTCTTTGCAGGCATGATTTTTCTAAGTGGACAAATAAACATACCTTTTGCATTAGATGGATTAATTTAACTAGCACCTGATGATGAGACTTACAGGTCATTTTCTCAGTGTTTTACTTTGTTGCTTTTTGTTTGAACTTGCTTAGTGCCTTAGGTGAAATACCATTTGTAAGAAGTCACATATGTTTGACCTAGAAAACAGGGCTGTGCAGCCAAAGCAATTCTATGGTTTGTGTTTGAGGAGAAAGCAGTCTGTGCTTATTCTCTAGTTCTTGACATGGAAATTGTCTAGTCATTGTCCTAAATGAGGTGAGAGGATCTCTACTGAGAATAGAAATTTGAATGTCCTAAAGTTAATTTCCTTGAAAAATCGTTTGTAAGATTAGCAAGGTTGAGTTAAAACTATAGCTTTTATAGACTGCCAGTTGAAGACTTTTAGAACCACTTATTTTATTCCAAAAAAATTAGATACAATAAAAATTCTCGTCTTCTTTCAACAGATTGTAGTAGTTTAACAGAGCTTTATTTCTGGCTAAACTATGAAAATGTTATGTCTTTTTACTCTTTTCATCATAGGATCAATTCTACCTCTGTGTAGAAAGAAACTACAGAGAGTTTTTAAAATAATTCAAGGTTGTAAATTCTTTGGAGTCCTGTTGGACACTTTCAGTAAGAAACAGCAAGAAAAATAGGGGAAGATAGAGGCCAGGAGCTGGTTTAATTGTTAAGGTCCTTCTTTTGTATGACTGTGAGCTTCATTTTGTATGTTTGTGAGCCTTTCTAGATCACCTCTGGAAGGAGGATATTTGAAGATGGGCAGCTGCTATATATATTGCATTGGATGGAATTATCATTATGAAGAGAACATGATAAAATATAATAATGAAATTTTTGTCTTCTAGCCAGCTTCTCCTGGATAGTATTCACATCCTCTGCCTTTTTCAGCTTTGCTTTAAGATTGCTCTCATTCACATTCTCAGCTATATTTTTATCTCTTTCTCTTTATTTGTCTACTTGTATCCCTCATGTATGAGTAGTGATAACCCTAGTCCTACTCCCCATCTCCAGCCATAGCCAACATGAACCACCTTCCTGGTCTAAAATTTACATGTAAAGGTTAGAATAGGATGATTAGATTCAGGTATAGATTTGAAGATGTTGGCCATATTCTATGTAAATGAATATTTAGTAATGATGTATAATGATCTTTTTGCTTTTTTTTTTTTTTTTTGAGACGGAGTCTCGCTCTGTCACCTAGGCTGGAGTGCAGTGGCGCGATCTCGGCTCACTGCAAGTTCCGCCTCCCGGGTTCATTGCCATTCTCCTGCCTCGGCCTCCCGAGTAGCTGGGACTACAGGCGCCCGCCGCTACACCTGGCTAATTTTTTGTATTTTTAGTAGAGACGGGGTTTCACCGTGTTAGCCAGGATGGTCTCAATTTCCTGACCTCATGATCCACCTGCCTAGGCCTCCCAAAGTGCTGGGATTACAGGCGTGAGCCACCGCACCCGGCCTTTTTTGCTATTGTTAAAACACCAATTGGACACAGTTTCCACAGTTGGCTGTCTGGTTTAAAAGATGAAAGGGGTCAGGGGCAGTGGCTCATGCCTATATTCCCAGCACTTTGGGAGGCCAAGGCAGGTGGATCACTTGAGGTCAGGAGTTGGAGACCAGCCTGGCCAACATGGTGAAACCCTGTCTTTACTAAAAATACAAAAATTACCCGGCAGTGGTGGCATTTGCCCATAGTTCCAGCTACTTGGAAGGCTGAGGCAGGAGAAGCACTTGAACCCCAGAGGTGGAGGTTGCAGTGAGCCAAGATTGCACCACTATACTCCAACCTGGGCAACAGAGAGAGACTCCATCTCAAAAAAATAAAAGATGAAGGAGATTAAAAGAGACAGTTCAGCCAGGGTCCTGTTGAGGAGCAGAATTGTTAATACATTTTGGAAAGTCATCTGTATTTTGAAGTGATTCATAGTAATTGCTTATGTTGTTTGTTTATGGACAACAGGTTTTATTTTTTTAAATTGCATCTGATTTAGGGGCCACCTACAAATAACAATGGACAAAGAACAGCAAGAAAAAGGCCAGAGATTCTAGTCTAGCTTAGGCAAGACATTTAACTTTTCACATCTCAGTTCTTGTTCTCATGAAGGTAATGCCTTTTCCATTTATTGAAGAAGGTTTTCAGCCAAATCAAATGAATTGATGTCAGAATGTTTTGAAAAGTTAAAGAATAAAAAATTTAAAAGAATGTTTCGAAAAGTTAGATTGGTGGTGGTGTTATATAGTGCCATTTTTTGAAGAGTGAAGTAAATTGATGGGCCCATGAGGTGACTATCAACCCTCAACGTCAAGTGTCTGAGGATTTCGTGGTGAGGCACAAACGGCCAAGTCCTACCTCAGGTTAGGCTGCAGGAGTAGCAGCAGGGCCATCTCTGTTCATTGGTGATTGAAATTACAGCTTCTGTGTCTGTTGTTCCAAGCATGCCACTCTTTTCCAAACTCTGGGTTTGATAAACTGTGCATTCACCCTCAGTGTCTATCTCTCCTGACGGTCATCCTTAAAGACCTAACCCAAGAGCAACTTTTGTGATGTCTTCTCAGTCTTTCTGAAGTAGAATTTGGAGCGTCTCTGTAAAAATGAATATATGGTGGTGTTTAAGAGCAGGGGCTCTGGAGCCATTTCTGCCTGGATTCAAATCCTGATCACAGCACTTACTAGGTGTGACTGTAGGCAAATTGCTTAAACTTCTGTGACTCACTGTCCTCACCTATAAATTGAGAAAAATGATGATAATATCACCTGATAGGGCTGTTGTGAGGCTCTTGGAACAGAGACTGATACATAGGAGGCCCTTGATAAGTGTTATTTTACTTATATGTTCTTATCGAGTATTATAATTTTCATTACCATTCTCTCCTTGCTCCCATGGGACTTTGCAAATAATCTTGAGTGTAGCACTTGTACTTTTATTGTAATATTTGTTTAGACTGGGAACTCCTTGAAGGCAAAGATACTATTTTATTTATCTTTGTTTAATGACCTGCATATCATCCATTCAGTGCTCAAAAATGCTTTTCTTTCCTTCCCAAAGTCCCCCCGCCCTGTATCACCACCCCTGACGGCATAGCTGTGACTTTAAAGCAGGGTTGCATGGCACATGCTCTTTTATTTCCACTGGGGCAGAAAGTTTATGGCTGCAGCTGTAACCCTTGCTCTCTGTCCATTAAGACTGCTCCCGACAGAAAAAGTTATACGTATGACTTGATGACCCTCCAGAATTTTTCAGATGTTGTGTTTATTTAGCCCCTAATTGCTCAAGGTACTGCACAAGGTCATAAATGAAAGTGACTTAGCATTGCCACATTTCTTGGGAGATAGGAATCCTGAACAACTACCAAACATGGCCATGCCCATACAGAGCCAGTCAGCAGCAGAGTACAACTAGCAAACCACTAAGTGACTGTATCGTTAGGAATTTATATCACCTTTCTGATAAGAGAATGAAAAGCCAGACCCAAACCAAATGTCATCTGCTCCGTGAAGCATTCCTTTCCCTACTCAGGCCAAGATCGCGATGCTTCCTTCAGGGTTCCAGAAGGTGCTGCATTTGTGTACGTGTCTCCCATGGCGCTTAATTATAGAGTGTTAGTCATGTTTGTTTGCCTGTGCCTCTTCTCTGCGACATAATTGTCTACCCCTACCCCCACTTGGCCAGTAGGGTAGGCTTTTAGTAATGTTTGTTGATGTTATTTTCCATAGCCCAGACCCTATATTTTAAATCACAATGAAAACTTTGCAAGGGAGAGACTGTTTCCCATTTCACAGATGTAGAAACTGAGGCTCTGCTGAGCGCATTGGCTCACACCTGTAATCCCAACACTTTGGGAGGCCAAGGCAGGAGGATTGCTTGAGCCCAGGAGTTTGAGACCAGCCTGGGCAATAGTGAGACCATTGTCTCTATAAAAAAACTTTTTAAAAATTAGCTGGGTGTGATAGCACGCCCATCTGGTCCCAGATACTCGGGAGGCTGAGGCAGGAGGGTCACTTGAGCCCACAAGTGAGCCATGATCATGCCACTGCACTCCGGCCTGGGTGACAGAGTGAGACCCTGTCTTAGAAAAAGAAAGAAACAGATTTATCAAGAAATAAAACTTGTCTAGAGTCCTTTTGCCTCAGATGTGGTTCTATCTAGCTCAGACCCTTGAGCTCTTCACCACAGCAGTGTCACCCACCTGACTGGTGTAAATACACACTAACTGCTCACTACTTATGCGACTGTTCTTCCTACCACCTTGTGGCTTTTAGGAGGCTTGGGTGGCTGGCAGGCTCACGCACACCTCCTCACAGCCCTCTCTCAATCAACTTGAAGATGATTTGTGGGCCACTTGTGCCAAGCTGTTTTCATTGATCCCAGGTGGTGAGGAAAGAAGTTGGAAACATAAGTCCTTTATACTCAGCCTCACACATGTGTCTTTCTGTATGTCTGCTGCTGGCTGCTGAAGACTGTGGTAATTCTGATGCAGCTGGACAGTCTCACAGCGTGTGGGTCCCAGACTTGCCACGACCAGTCTCTTGTTGGTTTAGGTCAGTGTCTTCATACAAGGCTCTATGCCTGCCTCCACTCCTGCCAAGCGCTGCAGGCACCTGGACAAAAGACGTTACTCTAGTGGGAGGGGAAGGCTAATCCTCCCTGTATTTATTTCTCAAAAAAACTTGAACAACAGGTTTACCTTATATGCCATTTTAATGCAAATTTTATATAGGTATCATTATGATTCTCCTTTATGTTCTATATGCCACATGGCAAAAAGTCTGTTCTGAGTAAGAAAGCCTGTGGTGTGACTCAGTGTCTGAGCTCCAGAGGTTCTGTGCTCTCCCTTGTGGCTGGATAGCCCAGCCAGCATTCTTCCCCCTCCTCCCAATCAGTTCCCTCGTCACATTCAGTCTGCAGAACCATCCAGCATACACCGGACAGGATTCCCCACTGCAGCAATTTTCAAACTTGCCTGGCTTTAGGACTCATTGGAAGATGCTTGTTAGAAGTAGAGATTTCTGGATCTTAATCCAGACTTAGTGCATCCGAGTCTCCATGGGAGGGGTCTGGGAATTCGTATTTTTGCAAGTTCCTTGGGAGAATCTTAAAAATTGGACAAGGTTGAAAAACATTGCTTTAGTGCAGCAAAATCTGTGTAAGTACAGGTGGTGAGGATGATTTAAGAGCACAGACTATAAGTGGCAACCACAGAAATGTGAAATAACAGATTCTCACTGAATTCTTTCTGTCTGGTCTTGCCCTCTAGCTAAGGGATGTATCTATATCTGGCTTGGAGTTCTTTAGCTTTTAGTGCCTTGTGATTTATATATTATTCCTCTCTTCAGGCAGTCCAAGCATTGCTTTTTTGTTCACCTTTAAGGTCTAGCTGTCAAGTTTCAGTAAACTTCTGGTCCACTAAATTCCATTCCCTGAACCTTTCAGCTCTTGCTAAAGAACTCTTTTTCTCCCATTTCTAGTTTTCCACCCAAGTACACATGTCTGTTTGATTTATTATTCTCTCACTGCCTCAATTTTATTAATTCATTCAGTCACTCGTTCAACAAGCATCTATTGTGCCAGGCTGTGGGCGGGCTACAGTGATGAACAAGACACAATCCCTGCCCTCAAGTGCACAGTCTAGTAGGGAGACATGGGGTGTAAACACATAATTAAAATACCAGTGGTGTGCTAAGTGCTATCACAGACATGTATGCAGATTTGTAGGCGCACTAGGAGGAAGTAGTGGAAGGCATCACAGAGGGGTGACTTTTGAGCACAGGGTCTTGTAGTCAGAAAACGGGGAGGGGGGGCATTTTAAAGTTACTGTAGGCCTAGCATTGTAGTCCTCACATTCTCACTGCAGCTCAGCTTCTTCCAGGTCTCCTTAATTTCTTTGCTCGTTTGTGGATCTGATGGAGCTAATTGGCATGGCTGAACTAGACTGTCTTGATTGACCTCTTTCAAAACCTGAGGTGGTTAGTAGTTGATTAACATCCAGGATGCCAAATCTAACAGATTGTCCCACGATCATTTACTGACATTGCCTGACTGAGACTTAAGCACTGAAGAAAGCTTTTTAAAGGCCTTTCACTTTGTCACTTTGCCAGATGTGTTCTGAGCCATCAGAAGTGGCCTTTGTGCCAGGGTAGGGGGTGGAGGTAGGAGATCTTGTGAGTGGCGAATGGAACAGAAGAATGCTCTGGTATTTCTTTTACAATAAAAGACATGGTTTCCTGTTTCTAATGACGGTTTCCTTGGTAGGCTTCTGTACCCCTGTTAGCTGTATGTACTGTTTGAAATTCCCCGAAGTCTTGAGTTGGCTGATTTGAAAAGGTTTAATTAATTTTTTTAACAAAAATTCACAGTTTCTGTATTTTACTAGGGAAACAGATGAAGGACCATTGTGATTAAATTTGTATAGTGTAGTAAGTAGTCATGATTGAAGTTTTAAAATATTTATTGTTTCTTGAAATAACGTTCATTGCAGAAAAATTAGAAAATAAGAGCAAGAAGGAAAAGAAACTATAAAACCACTTCATAATCTTGCAAGCCATAACTAACCACTGTTAATATTTTGGTGGGTAAACATGCACACTTTTCCAGTGCATACACAGAAAAAAATTTTACATGTGTGCAAACACATTATTCTTTTTTTTTTTTTGAGATGGAGTTTCACTCTTGTTGCCCAGGCTGCAGTACAGCGGTGTGATCTCAGCTTACCGCAGTAACCTCTGCCTCCTGTGTTCAAGCGATTCTCCTGCCTCAGTCTCCTGAGTAGCTGAGACTACAGGCATGCGCCACCACTCTCAGCTAATTTTTGTATTTTTAGCAGAGACAGGGTTTCACCATGCTGGCTAGGCTGGTCTCGAACTCCTGACCTTAGGTGATCTGTGTGCCTCGGCCTCCCAAAGTGCTGGGATTACAGGCGTGAGCCACCTCGCCCAGCTATTTTTTTTTTTTTTTTTTTACCCGATCCAATGACCTATCAAAAATATCATTCTTAAAATTGAATATACTGTGTAAACCATCTTGTTAGCAAATATACACCTATGGACCATTCATTCTTAGAAAGATGTGTACTTTTGAATTAATAGAAATCAGGCTTAGTTTTTAAAAATCAAACTCTACTAAAGTATATAAAACAGGCCAGGTGTGGCTCACACCTGTAATTCTAGCACTTTGGGAGGCCGTGATGAGAGGATTGCTTGAGCCCAGGAGTTCAAGACCAGCCTGAGCAACAAAGCGAGATTCTGTCTTGAGAAAAAATTTAAAAACTAGCCAGGCATGGCGGTGTGCCAGCCACTTGGGAGGCTGAGGTGGGAAGATCCCTTGAGCCCAGGAGTTTGAGGTTGCCGTGAGCTATGATCACACCACTGCACTCCCTCCAGCTTGGGTGATAGAGGGAGACCCTGCCTCCAAAATATATGTATCTACACACACACACACACACACACACACACACTCTCTCTCTCTCTCTCTCTCTCTCTCTCTCTCTCTCTCTCTCACTCACCCAAGGATAAACAATTTAGTATATAGCCTTCCAGACACACACACACACACACACACTCTCTCTCACCCAAGGATAAACAATTTAGTATATAGCCTTCCAGATTATTTTCTGTGTATATGCAAACATACCTATTACTGTTTTTAAAAAATTTTTAAATTTTTTACAGAATCAGATTATGTTATACCTACTGTTCTGCAGCTTGCCTTTTACACGTAATGTATTACATCTCCTGTGGCAATATATTTGGATTACTTGCCCATTATTATATAGATTAGAGTTTTTCATCCTCAGCACTGCTGGCATTTTGGGCTGGATAAATCTTTGTTGTGGGACATTGCAGGTTGTTAGCAGCATCCCTGGCCTCTATCCCCTAGATGCCAGTAGCACCTCTTCTTCCATGGTGACAAAAAATGTTTCCGAACATTGTCACATGTCTCCTGGGGGACAAAACTCTCCTAGTTGAAAGCCACTGATATAGATGGTCTATAATATAAGCATCTAGATTGCTGCCAGTTTGTTTTTTTACTGTGAACAGTAGAGTACAGGATACTCTTACTGATTTTTGTGCACGTGTGTGAATGTTATCATTGAATAAATTCTTAGGAGTACAGCTGCTGAATCAATTTTGATAGAAACTTGCAAATTACTCTAAGAGGATTGTATCATTTTATTTTGCAACTATATCCCAATGATTCCAAATCTCTCTTTCCTGAGTTCTAGATCCATAAAACCAACTGTTGATTAGCTGTCTCTTCTTGTGTGTCCCACAGGCCTGTCCTAAGCTTAACTCTTCTTCAGCCTCACCAAACACACACCTCAAGCGAGAAACCAGCTCCACCCTACTTTCTTTCTTTCTTTTTTCCTGAGACAGAGTCTTGCTCTGTTGCCCAGGCTGGAGTGCAGTGGCGCGATCTCGGCTCACTGCAACCACCGCCTCCCGGGTTCAAGCAATTCTCCTGCCTCAGTCTCCTGAGTAGCTGGGATTACAGACATGTGCCACCACACCCAGCTAATTTTTTGTATTTTTAGTAGAGACAGGGTTTCACCGTGTTGGCCAGGTTGGTCTTGAACTCCCAACCTTGTGATCCACCCGCCTCGACCTACTGAAGTGCTGGGATTACAGGCATGAGCCACTGCACCTGGCCCCTATTTTCAAGCAGTCAGCAAATCCTATGGTCTTCCTCTTAATTCATTCACTTCATTCATCCCTTCTACCACTGTCTTTAATTCAAGCTACTACTTACTCTTATCCAGATCTCTGTAGTAGCACTGGACCAACATCTCTACTCCTTCTGGCTTTTAGTCTTGGTTCCTGACAACTCATTCTCCCAGCAAGGGTGAACTTGCTGCAGTGCAGTGTTAAGTCCTCTGCTCTAGCCCTTTTTAGTGATCCCTGCTTCCTCTCCATCATCCACTGCAGCATTGGAGGCTGAGGCCAACAGCACCTGACATTTATCACCCTTGATTGCAAATTTGTATCCATCAGACATGCTTTTTTCCCCTAATAAGTGAATATTAAAATTTTGAATGTTTAAAGTACTTTTAATACTACAATTTGACTTTTTTTCCTGTTTTATATATTAGGTTCTACGTAAGGCTTCACAGTAAATAAAGTTATCTCTTATTTTAAAAGGTTCTTTTTCAGAAAACAGTGCTCTGTCATGTCACCTCACCACATCTTTTATCCCTCAGCTTTAAATCACTCATTCTCCCTTAACTTCCTCTTGTTTCTCTGCATTTCCTGTTCCTTTTAACCCTACTCTCTACTCATTTATCTATTTCTGTTTCCTTAGTACCTAGTCCATTTCTTGCCACTTCAACTACAGATTTTCTCCTGTATTTATCAGTTTATCCTTATTGCATTTGTTGTATATGCACTAATTTGTGCATCATACATACTTTTAAATTTAACCTTGTGGAAAGGAGAGCCACATGAGTAAATAAGACAAAGCATTGAACCAAGGGGAGAGGATATGGGAATTCCAGTCCCAGGTTCCAGCACAGGTGTTAGGGTACAGAAAGTCCTTTTAATTATCCCATCCAGAGCCTGAACTTTGTCTTCTCTTACTTTTATGTGGTTCTGTATAGCAATATAAGTGAATACCTCAGAAACCAGTTGTACTCATTTGGTAAATTGAAACTCCAGAGAGAAATCGTTGTCAGCCTTGCCGCATTCCATTTTGGGATATCTTAAATACCAAGGAAGCTGGGGATGCCTAGGAACTTGGGGATCTCTGTCATGGTATACAACATATTGCTATGCAAGATTGGTTTTGGGACAAGCTCTACAGTATTCTACAGGAAGTCAGCTCCAAGCCTGTGGGAAATCATACATAGCAAAATCCTTGGCAAAGAACCATACATTCCCCCCCCCCAACCCCCTGCCTCTATATGGGGTAGTTCTATAACTCTGTAATTAATTTTATTTTTACATTGGAAAACCACAGAGTAAGAATAATGCATAACCTATTTCTGTTTCTTACTATTTTAGGGGACATCACCCAGAAGGGCTATGAAAAGAAAAGGTCCAAACTCCTATCTCCTTACAGCCCGCAGACACAAGGTAGGCAATAAAAAATGGTTTCAACTTTTTCAGTATTTTTACACCAAAAAGATGCTGTCTTACAAGACCTCTATCTTTTGTTTGTTCCTGTTTTTCCCTCCCTTCCTCACCAGGGGAGAGAAAAAAACGGAAGGAAAGAAAGGAGGAAATGAATCTTAATGAGCATCTGCTGTGTGCTAGGCACTTTTAAAAATACCTAAGGTCATCAGATAATTTACACAGAACTTGGGTGGTAGTGTGTGAAAGACTATGCATAACTGAGATGATTCCATGGCAGAAAATTCCAAGCCATGGAAAAACCACATCGTATTTATGATGGTGCACAAACCGTGATGAAGAAGAGCAAGAGGGAGGAAGGAAGGACAGATCCCCTATCGAATGGCAATACTTGAGGATTGGGGGGTAAAACCCTAAATGAACTTGTGGATTAATTCAAAGCCAGACTTACTGCTTCTATAGAGAGACTAGCACATTGTTTATATATCAGAAAGTCCTGAGTTAATTTCATGCTTAATTCCAAAGGGGTTGCCATAACCTTTGCCCCTAAGCAAGGCTGTCTCTAAATAATCATCATATTTTTAAAGTTACTCAGATTGCAGGATTTCCTTTGATAGCCTGTTTCTGCTTATATCACTTTTACTATAGGGTGTTTTGTCTTTATTTCTGATTTTCTACCCCCTTCAACCAAAGTGTGTTTCTGCAAGCCTGTTCTTTGTGGAACTAATGGCTTTTTTTTTTTTTTTACTGAATTATAAATACCATGAGGACTTTGTATCTCCCACAGTTCTCATAGTAAGTTTTGCACAGGGTTTATGGCCTGTAAATATTTGTTGAATGAACAGTGGAATAAATAGATAAATAATGGTGATATACCAATATATTTCTTTGACGTGCTTGTTTTATTTCCTGTATTGTTCTTGGAAATACCTTCATAGAGAAACTAGTAGGTCAATACACTGACAGCTAATTTAAGATATCTCAATGAATAGGTGTATGTAGAAATGAATTGAGAGAAAAGAGGTGGAAATTGGGCCAGCGACAGCTAATGAAAAGCCAGCTTTTGCTGAGCAAGGCATGACCTAGGGGTTGAGGAGGGTACCTTGATTTGCTGCTTATTGTGGATCTGGCCCAAGCCTCTGAAGGCCCAGAGATTTACTTGAGTCACTTGGTGTAAAAGCAATAGCTCAACAAGAGGTATAACTGTAAAAAGGACCACAATTTGTTATCCGTAGTCAGGCTACGCAGAAACCAAATCATGTTCAAAAATCAATTTATTAATTTACTATGAGAAATTTTTTTTTTTTAGACAGAATCTTGCTCTGTCACCCAGGTGGGAGCGCAGTGGTGCGATCATGGTTCACTACAGCCTCAATCTCCCAGGTTCAAATGATCCTCCTGCCTCAGCCTCCTGAGTAGCTGGAACTACAGGTGTGCGCCACCACACCCAGTTAATTATTTTTTGTAGAGTTGGGGTCTCACTTTATTGCCCAGGCTGGTCTTGAACTCCTGAGCTCAAGTAGTACTGCCACCTCAGCCTCCCAGAGTGTGGGGGTTATAGGTGTGAGCCACCACGCCTGGCCTACTATGAGAAATCTGTATGGTCAGCACATTCTTGCCCCATGGGCAAGCCTATAATGGGAACCAAATCATTTGCTTAGTGAGCATGGATTTGATGAATCAGTTGTTTAATTGCAGTAGGCCAAGAGAATGTGGCATATCCCTCCCCCAGTAGGGATGGCCTTGCAGGTGACTTCACAGGGGAAATAGAAGGCATACGATGACAACTCCTTCAACTTCCTGATGCCACACTTCCAACATCTGTCCCCTTCCATGATTACTTCCTTCCTTCTGGTTAAAAAGATTATCTGTTCCTCCTGGCCAAGGACAGTCCTTCTACCTATGCTTTAGATCCCAACCCCTCCTCCTTTTCCCCAAACCTTATACTATCCAATGGCACCAAGCATAGGGCAGTGAGAGCAGTCTACCTGGGTGCAGTCAGTAAGGCACACAGTATCTGTAGAGAACTTAAAAAGCAATGATGGGCCGAGCGTGGAGGCTCACGCCGTAATTCCAGTACTTTGGGAGGCCGAGGCGGGTGGATCACATGAAGTCAGGAGTTCAAGACCAGCCTGGCCAACATGGCAAAACCCCATCTCTACTAAAAATACAAGAATTAGCCGGGCGTGGTGCTGCACACCTGTAATGCCAGCTACTTGGGATGCTGAGGCAGGAGAATTGCTTGAACCCAGGAGGCAAAGGTTGCAGTAAAGCAAGATCATGCCACTGTACTCCAGCCTAGGCCACAGAGCAAGACTCCGTCTCAAAAATAAATAAATAAATAAATAAAAATATAAAAAGCAATGATGAAAACGACAAAAAATTGGTCTGCTTTTTACTAAAAAGTGTCACTGTGTGCAGCAATTCTAAATGCTGTAATAAAGACCTCTGCTGCTGAGGCAGACAGCTGCATTGCCCCATTGGTATGCCGTTGCTGTCAGGTCCTCATCTCTATCGTAGAGTCATTCTCTCTGTCTCGTACAGTCACTCTCTCAGCCATATTCGTCCCTCAGCAGTTCATCATGCTTATTACTGTCTATTTAAAAAATAATCCTCCATTTACTTGTCAGCCACTTCCATTTTCACCCTCTTTGTTGCCCCTTTCTAATCAAACTGCTCAGAACTGTCTATACTTAAACACTATTTTCTCAAATGCTCACTTCTCAGCCCGTTTTAGTTCCTTCTGGAGCTATTGCCATCTAATCTCAGTAGTATTCAGCACCCTGTCTCTCAAAACTCTTATTTTGAATCTCTCTTCTTATCTTCTTTTCTTTCATTCTTGTTTTTGTTTTGAGCAGGGTCTGGCTCTGTCGCCCAGGCTGGAGTGCAGTGGTGTGATCTGGGTTAATTGCAACCTCTGCCTCCCAGGCGCAAGCGATCCTCCCGCCTCACCCTCCCAAGTAGCTGGGACTACAGGCATGAGCTCCCACACCCAGCTAATTTTTGTATTTTTTTTTGTAGAGACAGGGTTTTGCCATGTTGTCCAAGCTGGTATTGAACTACTGAGCTTAAGCAATCCACCCGTCTCAGCCTCCCAAAGTGCTGGGATTACAGGCGTCAGCCACCATGTCCTACCTACTCTTCTTATTTTCTTACCCTTCACTTCCTGCTGCTCCTGGTCTTTCTTGCAGGCTCATTTTTGTCTGTTAAATGTTAGATTTCTCAAGTTAAGGACCAAGACTTCTTGCCTTCTCACTCCATATCAGTGGTTCTCAAATTGTAGCAAGCCCTCAGAATCACTGGAGGGCTTGTTAATACACAGACTGCAGGGCCACATTTTCAGGTTCAGAGTTTGTGATTCATCTGGTCCAGGGTGAGGCCTGAGAATAAGCATTTTTGTTAATTTCCCAGGTAATGTTGAGCTTGGTGGTCCAGGGACCACACTTTGAGAACCAATGCTGTATCTCTCTAGATTATTTCAGCCACACCTGTGACTTTAATTATCATTTGAATTTAGGTAACTCCTAAATATGTATCTTCAACCCGATCTCTTCCGAGCCCCTGATCCGTAGATCCAACTGCATACTTAACATCTCCACTTATATACCTTAAAGGCATCACCATTTCAACATATCCAAAATTTAAATTTATGACTTCTGCACCCTGCCTCTACCACCATTACTAACCCCTCCCTGCATGCATTCCCCAGAAAACCAACTACAACATCCAACCTGCTCCTGTGCTTCTAGTTTTCTCTTTTGAGTGAATACAACCCACATTCATAAGCCCAGCAAGTTACAGGCTTAAAAGTCATCTTCAACGTCCCTGTCTTCCTTCCCTTCTTTTGTTACCAAGCCCTATCAGTTTTCTGTTTCTTCTTGAGCCAGTTTTGGTAAATTTAATTTAATTTTTTTTTTTTTTATGAGACAGAGTCCTTGCTCTGTCGCCAGGCTGGAGTGCAGTGGCGCGATCTTGGCTCACTGCAACCTCCACCTCCCAGGTTCAAGCGATTCTCCTGCCTCAGCCTCCCAAGTAGCTGAGACTACAGGCATGTGCCACCACGCCTAGCTAATTTTTATATTTTTAGTAGAGACAGGGTTTCACCATGTTGGCCAGGATAGTCTCCATCACTTGACCCTGTGATCCACCTGCCTCGGCCTCCCAAAGTGCTGGGATTACAGGTGTGAGCCACTGTGCCCGGCCAAACTCAATTTTTCTAGGAAATTGTTTTGTTTAGTTTTCAAAGTTATTTATAATATTCTCTTTATTTGTAAACCCTCTGCTTTATGTTGCTTGTCTCCCCTCCCCTCTTGTCTTTCTTCTCTTCTCTCTCTCTCTCTGACAGATCTGTGGATTTGTCAGTTTTCCATGTAATTCTGTCAAGTTTTGCTTTATATGTTTTAAAGCTATGTTATTAGGTACATTCAAATTAAGAATTATAATCTTCCTTGTAAATTGTTTCTTCTTTCATGAGTAACTGTGTTTGTCCCTATGGTGTTTTTTTATCCTAAGGCTTTAAAAAACAAATCTAAACATCGTTATTAGACATCTTAATTCTCTTAAAGGACACAAGGACTTTAGAATGCTTTGATGTTGATCACCATGACTTCTTCTTTCTTTTTTTTTTTTTTTTTTTGAGACTGATTTTCACTCTTGTTGCCCAGGCTGGAGTGCAATGGCGTGATCTCGGCTCACCGCAACCTCCGCCTCCCTGGTTCAAGCGATTCTCCTACCTCAGCCTCCTGAGTAGCTGGGATTACAGGCATGTGTCACCATGCCCGGCTAATTTTGTAGTTTTAGTAGAGACAGGATTTCTCCATGTTCGTCAGGCTGGTCTTGAACTCCTGACCTCAGGTGATCCACCCACCTTGGCCTCCCAAAGTGCTGGGATTACAGGTGTGAGCCACCATGCCTGGCCATCCACCACTTCTTATCTTACATTTTAGTATCACCTTTATTTTAGTACGCCTTCAACTATCAGTTACTGTTTTATGTAGTTAACAATAGTTACTATCCATTTCTTTACTATTCCTTCTTCTGCCTCACGCTTTCTCAGGTCAGTTTCCTCCTCCTCCTTCTTTTCTTTTTTTGAGACAGGGTCTCACTCTGTCGCCCAGGCTGGAGTGCGGTGCTGTGATCTTTGCTCACCGCAACCTCCATGGACCTCCTGGGTTCAAGCGATTTTTTTTTTTTTTGAGACGGAGTCTCCCTCTGTCACCAGGCTGGAGTGCAGTGGCCCAGTCTTGGCTCACTGCAACCTCTACCTCTTGGGTTCAAGCGATTCTCCTGCCTCAGCCTCCCGAGTAGCTGAGATTACAGGCACCTGCCACCACACTCGGCTAATTTTTGTATTTTTAGTAGGGACGGGGTTTCACCATGTTGGCCAGGATGGTCTCGATCTCTTGACCTCGTGATCCACCTGCCTCGGCCTCCCAAAGAGGTGGGATTACAGGCATGAGCCACCGTGCCCGGCCCTGATTCAAGCGATTCTTGTGCCTCAGCTTCCCCAGTAGCTGGGATTACAGGTTTGTGCCACCACACCCAGCTAATTTTCGTATTTTTAGTAGAGACGGAGTTTCACCATATTGCCCAGGTTGGTCTCGAACTCTTGGCCTCAACTGATCTGCCCACCTCAGCCTCCCAAAGTCCTCGGATTGCAAGCATGAGCCACTATGTCTGGCTAAATCTTCTTCTTCTTAAAGCACATTTTTTAGTAGCCAAATACTTTAGCGAGGGTCTCTCAGTGGTAAATTCTTTCATTTTGTGTTTTTCACTTTATTTGACCATTTTATTCATTAACAATGTCCTTCCCAAAAAGGGGTGGTTTGTAGGGTTGGGTAATTTATGTTATATACATTCCATGTCAAAAGAAGAGATTACCCTTTGGCATATTTACCCCATATGTCTTTGTAAATTTTGAAGGAAGCCATTTAATTTGACTTTTTTTTTTTTTCCTAAATAGAGAGAAGGTCTCACTTATGTTGCCCAGGCTGTTCTCGAACTCCTGAGCTCACGTGATCCTCCCGCCTCCGCCTTCCAAAAGTGCTAGGATTACAGGTGTGGGCTACCACGCCCTGCCTAGTTTGACTTTTTAAATGGCATTGGAATGCAAATTTAAACTTTATTAAACTTTATTAAAGTTTAGTAGAGTTGGACTGGGTTCAGTGGCTCACGCCTGTACTCCCGGCACTTTGGGAGGCCGAGGTGGGCCGGAGGTCGGGAGTTCGAGACCAGCCTGACCAACGTGGAGAAACCCCATCTCTACTAAAAATACAAAATTAGCCAGGCATGGTGTCGCATGCCTGTAATCCCAGCTACTTGGGAGGCTGAAGCAGGAGAATAGTTTGAATCTGGGAGATGGAGGTTGCAGTGAGCCAAGATTGTGCCACGGCACTCCAGCCTGGGTGACAGAGCGAGACTCTGTCTCAAAACAAAACAAAACAAAAAAAAGGTAACATTCTCACTACTGTCTTTTTATTTATTTTTTATTATTATTTTTATTATTTTTGAGACAGAGTCTCGCTCTGTCACCCAGGCTGGAGTGCAGTGGCGTGATCTCGGCTCACTGCAACCTCCACCTCCCGGGATCAAGTGATTCTCCTGCGTCAGCCTCCTGAGTAGCCAGGATTACAGGCATGTGCTACCACACCTGGCTAATTTTTGTATTTTCAGTAGAGACAAGGTTTCACCATGTTGGCCAGGCTGGTCTCAAACTCCTGACCTCAAGTAATCCGCCTCCCTTGGCCTCCCGAAGTGCTGAGATTACACGTGAGCCACTGCACCTGGTCTAATCACTAGTATCTTTTTAAATAAAAAGTTAATACTACAACATTTTATTACTGGGATTATTGTGTGCACATGCTCCTTACCTAAAAATTTAGTGAGTGATTTTTTTTCTTAAAAAATAATTAGAGACAGGATCTCGCTATGTTGCTCAGGCTGGTCTCAAACTCCTGGGCTCAAGCGATCCTTCTGCCTCAGCCTCCTAAAGTTCTGGGATTACAGGTGTGAGCCACCTCTCCCTGCCTTGTGAATGATTTTTTGTGTGTGTGGAATTGATCTGTAGTTATCTTGGGTTGCATATTTGTGTATATTGTATACTTCTTTTCTCAAATGTTACATAAATCTTTAAAACAGGACTTCAGAAAAAATTAACAGTTGTAACAGGAAATATGGAAGATAATGCAAGTTTGAAGAAAATATTTGAGTAGTAAGTAATGGAGTGCTTGCTTTGGCAGTACATATACTAAAACTAGAACAATATAGAGATTAGTATGGCCCCTGTGCAATGATGACATGCAAATTCATGATGCGTTTCATCTTTTTAGAACATTAGACCTGAGTGATATGTCATTGTGTAAGGAAAAATAACATGCAAAAAATAAACTGAAAAAGGAAGTAGTAGAAATTTAGTATGGACAAGTTTGGTTAATATTAAGCATGGCTGGCTGGGCTCAGTAGCTCATGCCTGTAATCCCAGCACTTTGGTTGGCTGAGGCAGGATGATCACTTGAGACCAGCCTGGGCAACATAGTGAGACCTCATCTCTACAAAAAAATCAAAAAATTTGCCAGGTGTGGTGGCGCGCACCTGTGGTCCCAGCTACTCAGGAGGCTGAGGCGGGAGGATTGCTTGAGCCTGGGAGGTTGAGGCTGCAGTGAGCTGTGATTGTGCCACTGCATGCCAGCTTGGTTGACAGAGCGAGACCCTGTCTCCAAAAATAAGAAAAACTAACTTAATTCAGTAGCATCATAGGGATTAGGTTCTAAAGTCACTGTATGGCAAAAATCTGCTTCAAAATTACCCTAAAAAATCACTTAAACCTCCCAGCATTGGAACTGACAGTTGTTTCTTTAGTTAAACAAGAGCCATACCTTATCTGGTATTTAAGGGCCATGCTGTCTTTTAACAAATTAAAATTTATAAGATTAAAGATGAAAAATTCAGGTCCTCAAAACGCTCCCACTTTGAGAGGCATGAGAGAAATGAAGATACGGCAGATTCACACCTCCCATTTCTTGCTCATTCTGAGCTGTCTGCTCTTTGAAAGGAATGGCCCACAGAACATCTTTCAGTAGTTGGAAGCTACTGTGGCCAAGTATAAAGCTTCCCACATGTCTCAATTAGCAGACTTCCAGGGAGAAGTGGCCAGGAAATTGACTCTTTCTTTTGGCATGGCCCAAAGAATTGAAGTTTCAAACCACACGCATTCTAACTTCTCTGTAAATTAGTCACTCTTGGCCACTCTTGTAGTTGCAGGAAAATGGAAGATTTTGTGTACAAAGGCAATTTTCCTGTGCTGGTCCTGTGGTCTAATCATTAAGATACTTTGGATACAAGTAACTGATAATTCCAGCTAGCTTTAATAGAAAAAGGGTTCATTCTGAAGTTACAGGGGTTACTGACAAATCTAAGGACAGTATGTATTTACTGAGTGCCTACTGTGTTCCAAATACTGTTTCGACACCAAGGAGACAGCATGGGACAAGACACTGCCCAGAACCTACCTGGCTTGCTCCGTCACTCTACTTAGGGGTTTGTTCAATTAGGGAAGTCCTGGAGAGGCCCTCCTTGACCAGCCCTATAAATAGTCCCTACTTCCATTATCTGAGTTGCATTTTAAAAGAGCTGTCTTTGGCCATCCCATAGATTGTGGTCTGTTTGTGTGTCTTATTCACCTACTGGAGGAACATTATTTTTTATTTTTTTTTATTCTTCATGTCCCCAGTTTCTAGCATTAGTGCCTGATATATAGTAGATGTTCTATAAATGTTTGCACAACTAAAAAGAAAGAGCATTTAGAATTTCTGGCATTTTCTTGAGTAAACATCTATGAAGATAAAAGTGTTAGGTAATACAAGAAGCAGGGCACTCTACACATTATAGAGTGGTCTCTTGTAGATTGATCCTGGCAACTTGTCTCCACCCTCAATAGATCTTTTAATATAGACCTACTAAAACCTCAAGAGGCTGTGCAGAGTATATCAATTCTCAAATGATATTCTAGCATTTCTTTAATTTTTAAATGAAGTTGGTACATCTATTTTAAATAGTACTACAAGATTTATAACAACAGAAATGAGCAGAAAGAAAAGGAGAGGCAGGATACTGCTCATTCTGTTTTGTCTTACTGTATTTGAGATTATTTGTGACCTTTGTGTATTTGATTTTCTTCATCCTGTGACTTACTTCGTCTTTCACTTCATTTTTGAAGTGAATTGTGTTTATCTCCTGCTTCAGAATAAGATCTTACCTTTCACATTTTCTTTCTTGACCTATATGTTTCTGCATTGTTTTTTCCCCCAGACTCCTGCCTACTTATTTTTTAGGGATAAATAATACGTTTATGAAGATAGTTATTAATATTTGTTGATGTTCTTTAGCTTGCCTTGATACGAAGTTCTGGTCACCCAAAGGTTTTTCCCAAACGTGGATTCCTTTTGTGATTGCTGCTTGCTGTGCTGAGTGGCAGTCCCCGGTGTTCCAGTTCCTATAAGTACACTGCACTTGGCAGCTGCTTTGTGCTCCTTTCATCGCAGTTCTTCTAGGTTCAGTCCTGCATTTGAAGTTGTTCAAGGGTGCGAGTGTGACCAAGTTAAAATGAAACAAAGGAAAACCCTTGTGTTTTATTCTCTCTTTCAAGCCTTTAATAATGCCTTCTGGAGTAGTCTATAACCCTATTTTCCTTAATGTCCTTGTGTAAGTATATGAAGATAATGAGAGGCACACATTTCTGCATACAACTTATATGAATTGGAGATACACAAATAAGGATTTTTAGGTAAACTTTAAATGGCTATGTCAACATTTTTGTGTTTGTTTTTTCCGGCCAACTACTATTATTGGTGGAGGTGAGGAGACAGACAAGATCTTAATTATTTATTTTAATTAAAATACTAAATGCTTGCAATATGAAAGACCAAGGACCAGTTACTATACGAGATACAAGATGCTTAAGACCAGCCTCTGACCTCAAGTTATTTACACTATAGCAGGAGAGATGACAGTTACACAAATGAGGATCATAAAAGAGAGTAGAATAAGTACTGTAAGAGAGCTCTAAACAAAGTAGCGTGGAAATTCAAAGGGACGTGAACTTAAAACTAGTTTTTGAAATCAGGAACAGCATTTTGGAACGCCACAGAACATTTCCAATTATAAATACTCAGTAGGCAATGTGCCTCTGTGTATGTATGTATGCATAGGGTTTGAGGAGTGGAATCTATTTTGTTTTATGTGTCTCATTTTGATTTAAAAGTTCCTTCCCAAATGAGGCTCATAGCATAATGGAAAGAACATAGAATCTTTTTTCCAGTCCCCGTTCTGCTTTCATTTGTTTGGTTTGGATGGTATTGGAATCACTATGAATTGGAGCACACATTGCAATTATATCTGCCCCCATATATCTCATCAGAAGGAAGTCCAGTATTTTCCTCTTGGGGCTTCTTTTTCCTCCTAAATTGTCTGAGAACCCTCAGGGATTATATAGGCAGTGCAAAAGGAGAGGCAGTAGATCTAGCTTTCACACCCAAAGGGGAAAGATCCCCACAGTCTGCTGTTTGCTTTCCATCATCTCACAGGGTGCTGCTGAATAACTGGTCCTCACTGGTCCTCAGCCAGTAATGCTGAGCCTGTTCCCTGCATCAGCTACTCTGATGCATCATGGAGGAGGAGCCAGGTACTCTACTTGGACTCCCGGAGCAGAGCTCCTGGTGTTGGCTCTTTTAGTCTCATGCACTGTCATTTTCCTGATGTCAAGTGGCCAAGGAAGCTCTGGGTCAGGATCTGTTCAGACACCTACCACTTTACAGACCCGGAGCTCCCAACCCGCTCTCCTTACAGAGTCTACCCCTGGAAAACAGGCAGGTGGCCCCTTTTCCAGACTCTAGCACTCTCATTCCTCTCTTGCCTTCTCTAGGCGGTGAGGTTAATCACCGACCCTTCAAAGGAAGACTGTCCTCAATTACTCACAGCTGCTCTAGCCTCTCAATCAAGAGGCTAGATTGATTGAGCCTTCTTAGATGGGGTGGGAGTGAGGGCCCTATAATGATTCAAGGTGATTATTGGTTCCCTCTCACTGTGGAAAAATCTGTAACGGGCATCCTCCTTCGTTAATAGTATCTATCACGTGGTGCTGTTGTGAAGACATAATGAGATGGTAATAGGCAAGAGCCATGGAAATATTATTATCATTGATATTCTGTCATTTCCTGTAAATCCCTTCAAAGGCTGCCCACTCGGCTTAGGACAAGTGACCTGATGCCACTTTTCTAGTCCAGTCTCATTTTGTAACACTCTACCCTTTTGCTGTATCTTTAGCCTCACTGGTCTTAGACTTGCCAAGGCTTTTCTCCCTCACTGGGCTTCTACAAACACCATGCTTTTGAATAAAGTGGCTTTTCCTTCTCTCTGCCTAGTTAAGTTTTGCATCACTGTCTCCTTTCAGCAGACATTCATCTTCCCTGAAACTCTAATACAAGTTAAATCCTCATTATGTGGGCTGGGAGACCCTTGTTCTTTTCCTCCTTAGCATGTATCACAAGGTCAAAGGTATACACATGGTGACCACTTGTTTAATGTGTTTCTTCTCTGGACACTAGCACCAAGAACAGTAGGCATGTCTGCTCTGTTCTACTCCCAGAAGTTGAACTATTAGGTTCCTTGGTTCTCAGAGCCCATCCTGTTTCACTCTGTTACTCTTGCAGGTGAGAATATCTGTTAAATCATAAGCAGAATTAAAAGATAACATGTGGAGGCTGGTGGCTTCCTTCCATCTTCCTGAGTGGAAATGTGTAGTTTTTTGCTACTAAATACCATTTTTTTCAGATTATCATCCTTACCATATTCAAACAATAGAAACATATTAGACTCTGATGTATTTTTCTGCCAAGGAACAATAACTTACATACATATTGATCATTGAGAAGGAAGGCTTTATGTTTTTGAACCTAAAATGTGTACTTTTTATTGTTACTAAACCTTTTAACATCATCACTATTTAAACATAATGGTGACCTCTAGTGGATATTCTGCATAACAGACTGAAAGATCAGAAACCCCCGAACTGAAGCTCTTGCTTTGTAATAATCAGCAAGTTGTCTTTTTCTTCGGATCTCTGTTTTATTTTGGGCTAGAATTTAGAAGTCATAAAGAAGACTTAATTTGTGAGTCTGGCAGCTTCCATTCCAGCACGTATTTGTATTGTCTTTTAGAATTTGGTTTTATGCGTAATTCATCCTATAAGCAGAACAATGAAATTGTAAAGAAATAAAGTACCTCAATCCAAATACCTTTGGGATTTTTATGTCCCACCTGACCCTTATAATTGTATATATAGTTTTTACATACAGTTATAATTATATTGTGTACATAATATTTTGCGTTCTTTTATCACTTGGCATTACTTTATTTGGACTGAAGTATCTGCATAGTCTACATATTTTTCATTTGTAATGGCATATAGTATCTCATTATGTTGATACATGTAGTTAAGTTTCATCTTTGCTTTTAGCTTTTCCTTACCATGGCAGTGAAACTGTGTATATCTTATTCAAAACACAGGAATCTGTATTTTAGCACCCCAGGTAATTTCTGAGGTCTAGTTGGAGTGTGAAACCATGGTCAGGGAATGATTCACCTTGAGGCAGCATCTTGCCTGCCCAGCTGACATTACATATGCTGTTAAATAATGTCCTGCTATCCTCCCATGCCCCCATACTCCTTCCCACCTCTTTTTGATGAGGCCTGAGGTACGGGTTGAGTAGCCCTTATCTGAAATGCTTGGGACTGGAAGTGTTTCCGATTTTTTTTTTTTTGGAATATTTACATTATATACCAGTTGAACATCTGAAATCCGAAAATTGGCAATTAGAAATGTTTCAAGGAACATTCCTGTGAGCATTAGACAAGAGCTCAAAAAGTTTCCGATTTGGGTATTTGGGGTGTTCAACCTGTATGTTGTTTTCTGCCCCCATTCGTGATAAATCACTGCCCTTCCAAGTGAGCCAAGGTGGGAATAAGTCTCAATTTTTTTTTTTTTTTTTTTGAGACAGAGTCTTGCTCTGTCACTCAGGCTGGAGTGCAGTGGCACGATCTTGGCTCACTGCAACCTCTGCCTCCAGGTTCAAGTGATTCTCCTGCCTCAGCCTCCCCAAGTAGCTGAGACTACAGGCGTGAATTTGGGCAGAGCTAATTTTGGTGATTATTTTGCTCTATATGGTTGCCAACTGAGGTCATTCAGTGGTTGTCTTCCCCCTCACCTAGTAGATGGGCTGCTCTGGACAGTCCAAGATGGCTCATTCACATGTTTGATGCCTTGACAGGGCAGGTGGATGGCTGGGCTCAGCCGGGACTATTGACTAGAGCCTCAACACATGGCCTTTCCAGCATGCTACCTGCTTTTTTTTTTCTTTTTAAATGATATAACATTGTCATTGTGAATCTCAGTTCCTGTAATACTTTGATGCTATCAGTCTTTCCTGGGGTGTGTGGCACTGTTGCTTGTACTCCCTAGACCGCTGCTTTGAGTCTTTTTTTTTTTTTTGCCTTAATTTTTTTGCTTTATAGGCTGATTCTCAGCTGGGATCTGGAGCAGTACATTTGCTGTGTAGGTGACATCTTAATATATTGGGCATTTAATTTGCTATGTGTAAGCTGCCTTGCTGGGCGTAACCGGGTGCTATTTCAGAAACTTAAGCCTTAAGGAAATCCTGCAATATGTGACAACATGGATGAACTTGGAGGACATTATGCTGAGGGAAATAAAGCAGTCACAGAAGAACAAATACTGCATGATTCCACTTATATGGGACATCTAAGAGAGTCAAGCTCAAAAGCAGAGAGTAGAATGGTGGTTGCCAGGGGATATAGGGAGCGGGAAATGAGGCATTGCTGTTCTGCAGGTATAAAGTTTCAGTTATGCAAGATTAGTAAGTTCTGCTTTATAACATCGTGCCTTATTAATACTAATAAGATATTAATACTACTGTATTTTACACTCAAAATTTTGCTAACGTACATCTCGTTAAATTTTCTTATTGTAATTTTTTTTAAGAAACAGATTTGGAATTAATCATTTGAGATAAAAAGGCAGGAAAACATCAGAACTTAGTGTTTTTCTGTTTATTTACCCCATCCCCATATTCTTGATAAGACAGTAAATTTTGGGAGGGGAGAGTTTGGGGACAGGGTAGGGTCAGTGATGAGTCCAGTTGGAAGAGGGGCTAATAGACTTGACTTGAAGCTGTGCTTGCATAATCACCCTGTTTTTGCTTGTATTATGTTTATCTGGAGTGACTGACGGTATGGTAGCTAAGGCTCCCCAAGCTATTCGTTGTCTCACTGTTTAGGATTGGGGATCATATGCAGTCAACTCCCCATCACTACTGCCTCTCCTTGGAGTCTCTGGAATGGCCTTTTAATTTACATTGTCTTCTTGCTATTCCTCTCCTATCAACCTGTTGACATTTAAGGCTCTAAGATGATATTTTTTAGTTTGGATGTCTTTGCATCATATTTATGTATTTATATTGAAACTCTAACCCTTTACTGTAGATGGGGTAATAGTACCTAGCTCAGAATATTGTGAGAATGCTTAAAGTGCTTTAGAAAATGTTAGCTACTACTGTTACTGGATAACCATCTTTTAAACTTCCTTTTTTAGAAACTGATTCAGCAGTACAGAAAGAACTTAGAAACCAGACACCTGCTCCATCTGCAGCTCAAACTTCTGCTCCCTCTAAGTACCACCGAACTCGATCTGGGGGAGCCAGGGATGAACGATATCGATCAGGTGAGGAGAAGCTGCAGAATGGCCAGCTGAATCGTTTTCCTAACAGTAGTATGAACTGTGTATCCTGAGAGCTTCTAATACTTGTTTTTTTTTTTCCCTATGAGGCACCAACAGTTTTATATTAACTCATTCACCAATCATTTATTTTGTACCCTACTATGTATCAGGTATAGTAGGTACTCAGTAATTTGCTGGAAATGGAACAGCACATAAGACTGTTTCCGGCTGGGCGATGTGGCTCACGCCTGTAACCCCAGCACTTTGGGAGGCTGAGGCGGGCAGATCACTTGAGGTCAGGAGTTTGAGACCAGCCAGGCCAACATGGTGAAACCTCGTCTGTACTAAAAATACAAAAATTAGCGGGGCATGGTGGTGGGCACCTGTAATCCCAGCTACTCAGGAGGCTGAGGCAGGAGAATCACTTGAACCTGGGAGGTGGAGGTTGCAGTGAGCTGAGATCCCACCACTGCACTCCAGCCTGGGCAACAGTGAGACTCCATCTCAAAAAAAATAAAGACTGTTTCTGCCCTTAAGGAATGTAACAGTTTAAGAAGAGAACCAGACAAGCATACAAGCACAAAGGCCATGTGAATAAATAAGTAAATAAGAAAGTGAAGGGTTGGGTCTCGTGGGTGGTACTAGGAGAGCTCAGTGGATTCTATTGGAAGAGGCAGGCCCTTCTGTGTTTGCCAGAGTTTTTGCATAACTAGTCTCTCTTAATTGATGGAGCTGAAAGAAAACTCACAATGAAATTTCAGAGTAGTTATTTCTTCTAACCCAAGAAGTACCCACAGGAAGGGAAGGAGCAAGGTGTGCCTGTATGGCAGCGGGAGCATGCTCCTGCTTGCACTGTGCTCGGGACCACCTGGTGGCCAGTACCAGGTGTGTGGCTTTGATAAGCAGAGGAGCGACTGGTAGATCCCTAGAGCACGTGTGGTGCAGCAGGCCTTTCCGATGCCCACTTCCTGTCCACTGCACCAAGAGTAGTCTCTGCAGCACATTTCTTGTTTTAAGAAGTGGCAGAATTAAGCAAAAAGACTAATGGGGATATTATTTATTTTCTTCAGATTTTTATCTTCTTTGTACTGACCAAGGTTGCCTTAACATTTTCTTGAACTGAAAAACACAGTCTATATCACATCCTCTCAAAAACTGCTTTAGAGAGAATGAGAAAAGGACACAGTTGAAGAGCTACATCAGCTATTTTGTGAGCTGATTTTACTAGATACATATTTTCACACACAGAAGGAGAAAAGGATGAGAAATGTTCAGTCGGGAAAAAAAAATAGAGGTTGTAATTTTATACCTAAACTGGTCTTGAGTGATGGGAGAGGCTTGCTCAGAGAACAAAGACATCCAAGCTGAGTCATGGCAGACAAACAAGAGTTAGCCAGGGAAATAGTGTTCAGAACTTAGAATGCAAGGGTCAGAAAGAGGTGGGAGATGAGGCTAGAAGGATTACCAGAGACCAGATCTTGTGGGATCTTGAATGTCACTGAAGGATTTTCAGCAGAGCAGTAACGTCATCAGATTTGTATTTGTTCCAGTAGCTCACTCCAGCTGTAGACTGCAGTGCCTGGCACAGGGCCTTCCATATATAAGAGCTGAACAGATATTTTGCAGAAAGAAGGCAATAGAAGTATTTACTAGTAGGCCAGGGTGGTGGCTCGCACCTGTAATCCTAGCACTTTGGGAGGCCAGGGTAGGTGGATCACTTGAGGTCAGGAGTTCGAGACCATCCTGGCTAACACAGTGAAACCCCATCTCTATTAAAAATACAAAAAAATTAGCTGGACGTGGTGGCGGGTGCCTGTAGTCCCAGCTCCTCGGGAGGCTGAGGCAGGAGAAAGGCGTGAACCTGGGAGGCAGAGCTTGCAGTGAGCCGAGATCGTGCCACTGCACTCCAGCCTGGGCGACTGAGCGAGACTCTGTCTCAAAAAAAAAAAAAAAAAAAAAAACATAGTGGTTACTAGTTAAGGAATGGATCAGAGAAAGGGAGGGCTGGAAGTAGCAAAGCATTCAGGCGCACCCCTTTGTTGCCAATCACCTGAGCCTGATTTTCCAGCCACCTAGTGTTGCCTTTTCAGGCTGGAGCCCAGGTTCAGCAGCAGCATGTTCCAACCTGTCCAGAACGGTTTTTAGCCTTCACAGCTTTCATCCCTGGCCTTCTGGGAGTTTCTGTGTGTGTGTGTGTTTTGTTTTTTTAACCTTCCTTTTTCTTTGTTTTTATAGCATGTAATAAAGGATTATTAAGGATCCAAAAAGGTGATTTTCAACATTCTATATCCAAGCCAATCAAATGTAAAAAAGTTTTTTGTGAGCTCATTTAGTACTATAAAATTTTGAGCTTCACCTGTTAAAACCCAGCTGTGATCTGTAGTCCCTGCTCTTTTGCAACATTGCTTTTTGATTATCCCAAGTATTAGAAAGTGTATGCTGTGTATCAGATACTAGTCAGCTGACTGTGGAGATTGTTGGTTAGGTGCAGGTATACTAGAGAGTTTGTAACAATTGTATGTTCATCTCACTGGGAGTTTTTCTGTGTGTGTGTGTGTGTGTGTGTGTGTGTGTTTTAAAGGATAGTAGCAAAAAGTAGGCCAGAACGAGGTGAAGTAGGGGAGAAAAAGTGATTTAAAAACCCTGAAGATATTGAAAGCTATGAGGGTCCTGCAATCCTATCAGGAGGGGAACATAAAAAGAGGATGCAAGCATAGGCTTTGGGTGAAAATCAAATTTTTCAGTATATTAGGAATTGCTCAACTAAATAACGAAAGAAAGCTCAGGATGTGAAAGAAATTGAGTCTCTGAGAATTCTGGCTTCTCCGAATAAGAAGAAATCAGCAGGGGTGGCTCATGCCTGTAATCTCAGCACTCAGGGAGGCCGAGGCAGGAGGATTGCTTGAGAAGAGACCTGCGGCCCCTGCAGAGGTGGAGCAGATAAGTAGTGGAGGTTGATGGGAGCTGAACTTATATCTGTTTGCTACTCCAGTCATAGAAAGGGTTACATTTACATGTCATGTGCAAATATAGCCGAAGAATTTAGGGTATGTTTAATAAAAGTTACTAGAATTCAGAATAAAGTGATGGCTATGTAAGAAGGATTTTATATTAATGCTGGTAAGTGTAATTATAAAACACTTTCTTATTTGATGGAGGCTTATTAACACCTATAACATTTCAACCAATCATAATCAAATCTAAATAGACTTAGTGTTCACATTTCAGACACAGTATAAAGAACTTACCTTTATTCAGAGTTTAGATTATCTGACCTGATTCCATTCTTTGTGCTTTAGCAAGAGGGAGCTTAATTTCAAGTATACTACCTTATTAGTATATTTCTTTTTCCTGCACATCAAGGCATGATTCACCTCCCTGCACACACGTAGTATGGTCTCAAATGTAGAAAACACAAATTAATGGCTGAGATGGAAAGTGATCTTATTGTAAGTCATTCTGACTCCCTTGATGTTAATCTCTTGAGAAGTTAGGTACCTCAAACAAAACAAAAAAATAAAACAGGACATTAAGGGAGTATTCGTATTACCTTATTCAGCTCAAACATGAATACTGGAAAATGATACCCAGCTTCCACATGCTTCTGGGAGAGATGTCCAAAGTCACTTGTGTCTGGGGACTGAACTCCAGAAGTGACTTCTTTATCAAAGATCAAGATGAATTGTGTGGTGTTCAGTGAGTCAAATTCAGTTTAGAGAGCTGCCTGTTCTTATCAATAAGAGTCTTTTCTAATAGATAACTGAACATCTCTTTTTGACACTGGTGTATGGGTCAAGGTTTATCATGTTAGAAAATAGTTGGGTGGCTTGATTTGTAATCTGTTGCTGTGAATGCCTGTGACAGGGAAAAACATGCTCTGTAATTACTAATTATCCAAATGTTACAGGCCTTCTAAAGCTTTCTTAATGTGTGTAATTCCCTAGCTTTGTCCAGTTTGCCATTACATATTTCATATCATATATAAAAATGCTTTTGGAAATGTACTCTTTAATTAATAAATGTAAGAATTTGATTTGCTGTTGTCGGTTACTTTCTCAGTAGAAGTGAAGACAGCTAGGAATCATTTTTCCTTCTAATATAAGGAGGACATTTTTCTCATTTTTAACATACCTAAAATCAGAATGTTTTATACAAGATGGCATCATAGATTCAATTAAATATGGAATCGTGATTCAACTAAGTAAATTCCAAGGACACTACAATTGTATAATCAGTATAAATGCAGTATAAAATTATTTCATTTCAGAGCTAAAAATAAGTTGGTAATGTCTTAAAAGTAATAGCCCAACAGTTTGGCAATATCATTAAAATTTTAAATAGTCATGTTCTTTATCCAGAAATTCTACTTCTAGGAATTCATTTTATATAAACAGTCGTGTGCACAAAGATATATACATACGTATACAAAGATGTTTGTTGTAGTATTGTGTATACTACAATGGTTAAATAAGTCATAGAATATTCACAGAATAGAATTTTATGAACGTTAACTTAAAATGAGGTGGATGTATTTGTGCAAATGTGGAAGGGTGTAAAAAATCCTTTTTTTTTTTTTTTTGAGACAGGGTCTCACTCTGTCAGGCTGGAGTACAGTGGCACAATCATGGCTCAGTGCAGCTTCTAACTCCTGGGTTCAAGCAATCTTCCTGCCTCAGCCTCTCAAGTAGTTGGAAGTACAGGCACATGCTACTGTGCCAGGTTAACTTATTTTATTTTTTGTAGAGATGGGATCTCACTTTGTTGCCCACGCTGGTGTCGAACTCCTGGTTTTAAGCAATCCTCCCGCCTTGGCCTCCCCCAAGTGCTGGGATTACAGTGGTGAACCATTGTGTCCAGCCCAAAATATACTTTTTAAATAATAAAGGCAAGACAGTATGTAGCATATAATCTGATTTTTATAAATAATATGTTTATACTTGTAATATTTATAGCATTATTATGTTATAGTAATATAAACATATGCTACTATGTTTATAGACATGGAGACCTAGAAAAATATATACCAAACTATTGAGGCAGGAGTATTTTTGGGAAGCGGTGGGTCTAGGGAAAGTTTTCACTTTAGCTTTATATATGTTTAGATCTTTTTGCAATGTGCATTTTTTCAATCTTTCATTATAGTAAAATAAAATTTATGTGTATTGTAAATTTTAAAGATAGGTTTTAAGATTTTAAGGTCTTAATTATTGTTTATTTATTTTATTTTATTTTATTTTTTTTGAGACGGAGTCTCGCTCTGTTGCCCAGGCTGGAGTGCAGTGATGTGATCTCAGCTCACTGCAACCTCCGCCTCCTGGGTTCAAGTGATTCTTCTGCCTCAGCCTCCCAAGTAGCTGGGATTACAGGCACGTGCCACCACACCCAACTAATTTTTGTATTTTAATAGAGACGGGGTTTCACCATATTGGCCAGGCTGGTCTGGAACTCCTGACCTCGTGATCCGCCTGCCTTGACCTCCCAAAGTGCTGGGATTACAGGCGTGAGCCACTGCGCTTTGTCTATTATTATTATTATTATTTTTGAGACAGAGTCTCACTCTGTTGCCCAGGCTGGAATGCAGTGGTGCTATCTTGGCTCATTGCAACCTCTGCCTCCTGGGTTAAAGTAATTCTCGTGCCTCAGTCTCCCGAGTAGCTAGGATTACAGGCACATGCCACCATGCCCAGCTAATTTTTGTATTTTTAATAAAGATGAGGTTTCCCTGTGTTGGCCAGGCTGGTCTCAAACTCCTGGCCTCAAGTGATTCACCCACCCTGGCCTCTCAATGTGCTGGGATTACAGGTGTGAGCCACCATGCCTGGCCCAGTTATTGTTCTTAGACTTTTACTCTAAGTATGGATTCTTCTGATTTAATGCTGGGAGCTAAATGCAGTACTAACTCACTTTGCCACCCTAATTGTGAACTTTTCTGTCTCTGTCCAAATCTAATCTCTGATCTGGTGATGGCTGGCACTGGCACACCAAGATCATTTTATTTCTGATATATTCCTCATGCTGTAGAAGGTAAGTTGAATTCAGTTCAGCAAGCATTTATTGTAGACTTCCTATAATTTGAGAAAAATATTAGATTGATAGAGAAGCATAGATGAAAACACAGGAGTTTTTCTTCTGTTTTTCTTGTTTGTCTTTTTTTGGGGGGAGGGGGGTGGGGGACGCTGTGGTCCTGCTCTGTTGTCTAGGATGAAATGGAGTGACACAATCTCGGCTCACTCCAACCTCCGCCTCCTGGGCTCAAACGATCCTCCCTCCTTAGCTCGAGTAGCTGGGACTACAGACAAACCCTGTCATGCCTGGATGATTTTTGTATTTTTTGTGGAGACAGGGTTTCACCATGTTGCCTAAGCTGGAGTTCCCCCCCTCCCCAAAACAAGGTTCAGAGGTGACACAGAAGAGGGAGACGGGAAGGCATACAGTGTCAAGAATGGGCTTCAGAATGGAGGTGGTGATGTCTGAGCCATTTTGAAGGATGGATAGTTATTTGGATATTCCAGGCAGAAGAAACATAATTTATCAAGGCAAGGGAATGTGAAATGGAAAATTAAAATATCCCCTCCTTTTCCTCTCCACCCTGCACAGAGTAGTGCCCTAATTAGTGTTGTGATATCCTATTTCAGAAGTTAGTCATTGCTGCCTCTGCAAGAGGTCAGTACCTTAGAAATTAAGGAAAAATGGCATGACTGCTTGTTGGCTTGCAAGGAATTCCTTGAACAATACCTCTCTGCTTTATGACTCAACCCGCCTACACATTTGCCTTTCATTCACTCTGTCCCTATCTGTCTATGGAAAAATCCTAACAAGTAAGGGCACTTGGTCTGAGTTCTGGCCCTGGTCCTTAAAGCCCAGGTGTGCCACTCATGGATCATGTGCTAACCACTTTGTAAAAATAAGCCAAGAATAGGAGCAGCTGGCCGGGCACAGTGGCTCACACTTGTAATCCCAGCATTTTGGGAGGCCGAGGCAGGTGGATTGCTTGAGGTCAGGAGTTCGAGACCAGCCTGACCAAACCCCGTCTCTACTAAAAAGACAAAAATTAGCCAGGCGTGGTGGCGTGCGCCTGTAGTACCAGCTACGCAAGAGACTGAGGCAGGAGAATTGCTTGAACCCAGGAGGCGGAGGTTGCAGTGAGCCAACATCTCGCCACTGCACTCCAGCCTAGGCGACAGATCGACGCTCCAACACTCCGTCTCAAACAAACAAACAAACAAAAACCAAAAGAATAGGAGCAGCTACTTTGAAACTAAAAATAACATATTCCACTTAGTCTTTTTGGGAAAGATGAGAAAACAAATGTTTCAGTGTTATCCTTATCTTGGTGGTAAAAGTATTATTTCTTTTGTTACTAATGAGATTGGACATTTGGAGATATGTTTACTGGCCATTTGTGCTTCTGTAAACTATCTGTCCATTGCCTAAGCCTATTTTTTTTATTATTTTATTTATTTATTTATTTTGAGACGGAGTCTCGCTCTGTTGCCCAGGCTGGAGTCCAGTAGCCCGATCTCGGCTCACTGCAGGCTCCGCCTCCTGGGTTCACGCCGTTCTCCTGCCTCAGCCTCCCGAGTAGCTGGGACTACAGGCACCCACCACCACGCCCAGCTAATTTTTTGTATTTTTAGTAGAGACGGGGTTTCACTGTGTTAGCCAGGATGGTCTCGATCTCCTGGCCTCGTGATCCACCGTCTCGGCCTCCCAAAGTGCTGGGATTACAGGCGTGAGCCACCACGCCCAGCCCCTATTTTTTTTTTTTTTTTTTTGAGTTGGGTTGTTCTTTCCCCCCCCCTCCTTACTTGCAAGGGCTTTTTTTTAATCCTAAAGATACTAACATTTAAATTGTACCATAGGTATTTGCCAGTACAGATGGACAAGAAAAATCAGTAAGAAGTGTAAGAATTAGAAAAGAAGTAAAACTGTATTTACAGTTTATATGATAATTTATCTAGAAAACTCAAGAGAATCAATGACAGAATTAACTTAAAACAATTTAGTCAGCAAGATATAAAACGAGTACAGAAATCAACAACCTTAACATATGCAAATAATAAGCAGTTAAAAGATACAATAGTAGAGCAAACTTCATTTACAAAAGCAATAAAGGTAAAATATATTTAGGAATAAACTTAAGAAATGTCTAAAACCTTTATGAAGAAAACTTTAAAACCCTGAAAGACAAAAAAGTAGACCTAATAAGTGGAAAGACATCCCTTGTTCTTAGGGCAGTTTAACACCATGAAGACGCCAGGTCTGTCTAAATTACTTTACAAATCTAATCTAATGCCAATAAAAGCTATCAAATTTATTTATAGAGTTAGAAAACTCATTTTTGAAGTTCATTTGGGAAAATAAACATATAAGAGTAGCTAAGAGAACACTGAGAAAGAAAAGCTACAAGGAGTGACTACACGTTCTAGATATTAAAACATCCTATAGAGACTAATTAAAACTGTTTAGTATGGCACACAGATTAGAAGGCAGACCATTGGAATAACAAGTTCAGAGCTAGACAGGCGTATATCTGGGAATTTAGTATACAATAAAGATTACATTACTAATCACCAGGACAAAAATGTACTTTAAATGACACTAGGACAGCTGGAAAAACATTAATTAGCTCCATATCTCACACCATGTATAAGCATAAACTTCAGGCCAGGTGTGATGGCTCACACCTGTAATCCCAGCACGTTGGGAGGCCAAAGTGGGCAAATCACTTGAGGTCAGGAGTTCAAGGCCAGGCTGGCCAACATGGTGAAACTCCATCTCTACTAAAAATACAAAAAAATTAGCTGGGTATGGTGATGAGTGCCTGTAGTCCCAGCTACTCAGGATGCTGAGGCATGAGAATCACTTGAACCTAGGAGGTGGAGGCTGCTGTGAGCCGAGATTGTGCCACTGCAATCCGGCCTGGGCGAAAGGGTGAGACTTTGTCTCAAAAAAAAAGTATAAACTTCAAAAATCAGAGATCTTATGTAAAAGAGAAACCATATTAAGTGCCAAACGAGCCCGTGCACTGTGGCTCACGCCTGTAATCCCAACACTTTGGAAAGCCAAGGCGGGTGGATCACCTGAAGTCAGGAGTTTGAGACCAGCCTGGCCAACATGATGAAACCCCATCTCTACTAAAAATACAAAAAATTAGCCAGGGGTGGTGGTGGGTGCCTGTAATCCTAGCTACTCAGGAGGCTGAGGCAGGAGAATCGCTTGAACCTGGGAGGCGGAGGTTGCAGTGAGCCGAGATCATGCCATTGCACTTCAGCCTGGGCAACAAGAGTGAAACTCTGTCTCAAAAAAAAAAAGTGCCAAATGAAAACATCACAAAACTTTCCTATAATCCAGCCTATAGAAAGGCTCAGAATGCAGATGTAATTTTAAAAACTACATAAAATATTTTTGTTGTGGTTAAAAAACACATAAATTTATCCTTTTGACAGTTTTTAAGTATACATTACCGTATTGGTAACTGTACACATGTTATTGTACAGTAGATCTCTAGAACTTCTTCATCTTGTGTGACTGAAATTCCATACCTGTTGAACAACAACCCATTTCCCCCTCCTCTCAGCCTCCAGCAACCACCATTCTACTTCCTGCTTCTGTGAATTTGAGTACTTCATATAACTGGAATCATGCAGTATTTGTCTTTTTGTGATTGGCTTATTTTACTCTGCACAGTGTCCTCAGGTTTCATCCATGTTGTAGCATAAGATGGGATTCCCTTATTTTTTTAAGGCTGAATAATATTTCTTTGTATGTATATACCATGTTTTACTTACCTGTTCCACAACAATGGGGATTTGGTTGCTTCCACATCTTAGTTATTGTGAATAATGCTGCAGTGAACATGAGTGTACAAATATCTCTTTGTGATCCTGTTTTCGGTTTATTTGGAGATATATCCAGAAGTGGAATTGCTTGGTCATATGGTAAATCTATTTTTTTAATCTTTGAGGAAACTCCGTACTGTTTTCCTTAGAAGCTATATCATTTTACAATCCCACCAGTGGTGCACAAGGATTCGCATTTCTCCAAATCCTCTTCAACACGTATTTTCTGATTTTTTGATATAGAAAAAAATTCTAATGGATGTAAGTAAGGTATGGCCGTTCTAGTGGCTGTGAAGTAGTACCTCATTGTGGTTTTGATTTTCATTTCCTTGAAGAAAGTGATGTTGAGCATTTTTTCATATGATTGTTGGTTGTTTATCTTCTCTGGAGAAATGTCTATTCAAGTCCTTTGCCCATTTAAAAACTTGGGTTAATTTTTTTTTGTTACTGGGTTATAAGAGGTCTTTATTTTGGATATTAACGCCCTACCCAATATATGGCTTGTAAATATTTTCTCCCATTTTGCAGGTTATCTTTTTATTCTGTTGATTGTTTCTGTGATGTGCAGAAGTTTTTAAGTTTAATGTAGTCTTATTTGCCTATTTTTGCTCTTATTGCCTGTGTTTTTGGTGTCGCGTTCAATAAATTGTTGTCAAATCCAATGTCATGAAGCTTTTTCCCTCTATTTTCTTCTAGGAGTTTAGTTTCCGGCCTTGCTGGTTAGGTCTTTAATCTATTTTGAGTCAGTTTTTGTATATCATGTTAAATAAGGACCCACTTTTCATTCTTTTGCATGTGGATATTCAGTTTTCCTAACACATTTGTTGAAGAAACTATCCTTTCCTCATTGCGTAGTTTTGGCACCTTTGTTGAAGATCATTTGACCTTCTATGTGAGGGTATATTTCCGGGCTCTCTATTGTTCCGTTGGTCTTCCTGTCAGTCTTTATGCCAGTACCAGACTATTTTGAATACTGGAGCTTTGTAATCATTTTTTTAAAAAATAGGGACACAATCTCACTGTGTTTCCCAGGCTGGTCTGGAACTCCTGGACTCAAGCGATTCTCCCCGCTCAGCCTCCCAAAGTGTTGGGATTACTTCTGTGAGCCACCATGCCCATCCTGTAATAGTTTCAAAATAAGGAAATATAGGCCAGGTGCGGTGGCTCACGCCTGTAATTCCAGCACTTTGGGAGGCCAAGGCAGGTGGATCACTTGAGGTCAGGAGTTCAAGACCAGCCTGACCAACATGGTGAAACCGTGTCTCTACTAAAAATACAAAAATTAGCTGGGTGCAGTGGTTCACACCTGTAATCCCGGCTGTTTGGAAGGCTGAGGCGGATGATCACGAAGTCAGGAATTTGAGACCAGCCTGACCAACATGGTGAAACCCCATCTCTACTAAAAATAAAAAAAATTAGCCAGGCGTTGTAGCATGCACCTCTAATCCCAGCTACTCAGGAGGCTGAGGCAAGAGAATCACTTGAACCCAGGAGGCGGAGGTTGCAGTGAGCTGAGACTGTGCCACTGCACTCCAGCCTGGGCAACAGAGCAAGACTCTGCAAAAATATAGATACTATATATATATAATATACATAATACACACACACACACACACATGCACACACACACACACAAATTAGCTGGACGTGGTGGCACATGCCCATAGTCCCAGCTGCTTGGGAGGCTGAGGCAGGAGGATCACTTGAACCAGGAGGCAGAGGTTGCAGTGAACTGAGATTACACCATGGCACTCTAGCCTGGGCGACAGACTGAGACTCCATTTCAAAAAAAAGAAGTATGAAGACTTCAGCTTTGTGCTTCTTTTTAAATATTATTTTGGCTATTTGGAATCTTTTGAGATTCTGTGTAAAAAGTTTAGAATTGTTTTTTCTATCTCTGGAAAAAAAATGCCATTGGGATTTTGATAGGGATTCCACTGAATCTTTAAAATGCTTCGGACAGTAATGACATTTTAACAATATAAAGTCTTCCAGTCCATGAACACAGGATCTCTTTCCTATGTCTTCTTTAATTTCTTCCAGAGATGTTTTACAGTTTTTAATGTACAAGTTTTTCACCTCCTCAGTTACGTCTATTCCTAAGTATTTTGTTCTTTTTGATGTTATTATAAATGGCATTATTTTCTTAATTTTCTTTTCAGGTAATTCATTGTTAGTGTATAGGAACACAACTGATTTTTTTTTTTTTTTTTTTAAAGAAACGGGGTCTCCCTCTGTTGCCTAGGCTGGAGTGCAGCGGTGTGATCGTAGCTCACTGCAGCCTCCACCTCCTGGGCTCAAGTGATCCTCTTCTTCAGTTTTTCTGAAAGAGTTTGAGAAAGATTTACATTAATTCATATTTAAATGTTTGATAGAATTCTCCAGTGAAGCTGTCAGGTCCTGGGCTTTTCTTTGTTGGGGAGTTTTTAGTTACTGATTCAATCTCCTTACTAGTTATAGATCTGTTGAGATTTTCTGTTTTTTCATGATTCAGTCTTGTTAGGTTTATGTTTCTAAGAATTTATCCAATTTTTTGTAGATTATCCAATTTTTGCCAGGTAATGATTCATAGTAGTCTTTCTTTCTTTTTTTTTCTTTTTTTTTTTTTTTTTTTAAGAAAGTTCTCTCTGTCACCCAGGCTAGAGTGCAGTGGTGCGATTATGGCTCACTACAGCCTCAATTCTCCTACCTCAACCCCGCCCCCACCCCCAGCCCTGGGTAGCTGGTACTACATGAGCAGACACACCCATGCCCAGCTAATTTTTGTGTTTCTTTGTAGAGACGAGGTGTTGCCATGTTGCCCAGGCTGGTCTCGACCTCCTAGGCTCAAGTGATCTGCCCACCTTGGCTTCCCAAAGTGCTGAGATTACAGGCATGAGCCTCTGTACCCAGCCCATAGTCTCTTATAATTCCTTTTATTTCTGAGGCATCCAGTTGTAATGTCTCCTCTTTTATTTCTTATTTTAGTTATTTGAATCTTCTTTTTTTTTTTCTCAAGAAAGCTAAGGATTTGTCAATTTTGTTGATCTTTTCAAAAAAATAACTCGTTTGTTGATTTTTGCCCACATTTCTCTGTTCTCTGTTTCATTTAATTCTACTCTAATCTTTATTATTTCTTTCCTTTTGCTATTTTTTTTGTTTGTTTTTGAGACAGAGCCTTACTCTGTTGCCCAGGCTGGAGTGCAGTGGCATGATCTCAGCTCACTGCAACCTCGGCCTCCTGGGTTCAAGCAATTCTCCTGTCTCAGCCTCCTGAGTAGCTGGGATTACAGGTGCACGCTACCACACCTGGCTACTTTTTGTGTTTTTAGTAGAGATGGGGTTTTACCTTGTTGGCCAGGCTGTTCTGGAACTCCTGGCCTCAGATGATCTACCCGCCTCGGCCTCCCAAAGTGCTGGGATTACAAGCGTGAACCACCACGCCCAGCACCTTCTGCTAATTTTGGATTCGTTTGTTCTTTTTTTAGTTCCTTATGATGTAGTTTGGTTGTTGATTTGAGAACTTAATTCTATAATAATTTTTAAAAACCCATCTTTTGCATGGTTTAAAAAAAGCCATAAACAATGTCAAAAAAACAGATGCCATACTGAAAGAAAATATTTCTTTCTTCTTTTTTTTTTTTTTTTAAAGATAGAGTGTAACTCTGTTGCCCAGGCTGGAGTGCAAGTAGTGTGATCATGGCTCAGGCAGCCTCGACCTCCTGTGCTCAAGTGATCCTCCTGCCTCAGCCTCCTGAGTAGCTGGCCCTACAGGCACATGCCACCACATGGCTAATTTTTTATTTTTTGTAGAGGTAGTGTTTTATTATGTTGCCCAGGCTGGTCTCGTACTCTTGGGCTCATGCAGTCCTCCCATTTTGGCCTCCCCAAATGCTTGGATTACAGGTATGAGTCATCACACCTGGCCCGAAAATATAAGGAAAATTAAATAAACAGAGAAGGCTGATATAAAAAATGGCCAAGTGACATGAACATTCACTTCACTTCATAACAGACAACATAAAATGGCCCTTAAGTCCTCTGTAAAAATGTTTAATCTCACTAATGATCAAGGAAACACAAATTAAAACTATACTAGGATATGAATTCTTAGCTGTCAAGTTGGCAACAGTCAAAAAGCTAGACAACACACTCTGAAGGTTAGGCGGTGGGGAAGTAGGTATACCTGTACATTGCTAGTAGTAATGCAGTGTGGTAAAAACTGTTTTGGGGGAGGAATTTTTCAAGATGTGACAAAATTTAACACGTATTTGCTTTTTTATTTAGAATTCTCTCTTGTCAGAATTTACTCTGAAGGTAAGCCCTGATTAGTGTAAAAATATATTTGCAGGAGGCTATTTGTTGCATTATTTTTAACTGTAAAATATTAGAAACATCTACATGCCCAGACATAGGATAATAGTTGAATAAACTGTGTACAGTAGTGTACTATACAGCTGTAAAAAAGAATGAAGAAAGCTGATAGAGAATGATTTCCAGGGTATATTGTTAAGTGGAAAAGCAAAGTGCAAAAAAATACAATATGCTTACTTTTGTGTATGAAAGACAGGGAAATGATATACATGTCTGCTTATTTGTGTAAACAATAGCAAATATGTATGCATCTACTACCTATAGCAAAGGTGGGTGGGATTGGGGCAGAAGTGATTGTTCGGGTAGTAATACTTCTTTAAGCTAACTTTTTGGTATAGTTTTGACTTTTGGAACATGTTAACTTTTAATCAGCAAGATTGGGAAAGACTTATAGAATATAAACAAAAAAATGAACCTAACTATGTGAACTATATAACCACATCAAAGTAGGAAAGGATGAGAACTAACTCAAACAGCTTTTGACCATGATACTTTAACTATATATCCTCAGTCTGAAGACCAAAAGGACTACAAATAAATACTGAACACTAGTTAGAAGATTTATTTTTCATATTGACGTAAGATAGCAATTTTTGGCTGGGTGCAGTGGCTCACGCCCATAATCCCAGCACTTTGAAAGGCCAAGGCGGGTGGATTGCTTGAGCCCAGGAATTTGAGAGCAACCTGGGCAACATAGTGAAACTCCATCTCTACCAAAAATACAAAAAATTAGCTGGGTGTGCACCTGTGGTCCCAGCTACTCACACGAGTTTGAGGTGAGAGGATTGCTTGAGCCTGGGATGTGGAGGTTGCAGTGAGCTGAGATCATGCCGCTGCACTCCAGCCTGGGTGACAGAGTGAGACCCTGTCCCAAAAATAAAAAATAAACAATTTTTAAAATGTACTTCCTGTGTATGGTAGGATTAAGAAATGAGTAAAATATATTGAGAATGTTGTTTCATCCTATTAGAGAAGGGAATTATAAGTGGAAAGAGGGAAAATTAGAATGATATTGAATTGGAAATGGAGGTATTAATATGAACTCATCATTTTAAATGTAGTTAGAAACAGATGTAGTTATATGTGTATGAATTTCTTGATCCACCAAAAGGGCTTAGAAGAGATACCCCAATAGCACTGAGTACTCCTGCTTCTAAGATTTGGTTTCTAAATACCATTCATTCTTCACTAAAAGGAGCCACTTTTCCTTGAAGAAAGGTATAATTCTAGGTCTGGAGCAGGAAAAGTACCTCATGAGCATGGAATATCTTATGTCATAAAACAACTGCTCAAAATGATGGAACTGTGTCCAAAGGACATAAGAACCCGTATGAAGGGACTCCTGTTGGCCAAGTCTGCCAAAATATGAGCATCAAAATAATGATAGTAACAGAATATTCATGGAATAAAATGAGAATCCATGGGCTCATAGTGATATAAATAACTAAGGGAGAAAGGAAAGCTTTTTTTCTTTTGAGATGGAGTCTCGCTCTTTCACCCAGGCGGGAGTTCAGTGGCACAATCTTGGCTCACTGTAACCTCCGCTTCCCGGGTTCGAGCAATTCTTGTGCCTCAGCCTCCCAAGTAGCTGGGACTACAGGCATGCGCCACCATGCTCAGCTAATTTTTGTATTTTCAGTGGAGATGGGGTTTTGCCATGTTGGTCAGGCTGGTTTCGAACTCCTGACCTCAGGTGATCCACCCTCTTCGGCCTCCCAAAGTGCTGGAATTATAGGCATGAGTCACCATGCTGGCCAGGAAAACTTTTTCTTACAATAAATACCAACTAATAAATATGGAAGAAATGGTAGAGCTATAAAATTATCATATTGTAATTGTTATTATCATAATTGATTCCGTGCCCACTTCAGCAGCGCATATACTAAAATTGGAATGATACAGGGAAGATTAACATGGCCCCTGAGCAAGGTGACACACAAACTCGTGAAATGTTCCATTAAAAATAAAAAATATTTTTTAAAAAAATGGCGGGCATGGTGGCTCACACCTGTAATCCTATTCACTTTTGGATGCCAAGGCAGGAGAATCCCTTGAGCCCAGGAGTTTGAGACCAGCCTGGGCAACATAGGGAGACCCCATCTCTATTTACAAAAAAAAAAAAAAAAAAAAAAAAGTTGATTCCACCAAGAATTATCAATGGATGCTAAAACTAGTGAGTTGAAAGGTTGACAAAGTATGTAACATTTATATAGTCTCAAAAGTATCCTCCCATGAATTACTTATTAATTGCAAACGGAAGAATGGTTAAGTTTACAGTGAGTTTATTTAGCAGATACCATAGTCACCAAAGTAACCAACTTTGCAATTAGAGTTATGTTACCATAGTGGAGCAGACACCTCCTGACATCATGTTTTGAGAAAGACATTATTTCTGGCTGGGCATGGTGGCTCATGCCTGTAATCCCAGTGCAGCATTTTGGGGGCTGAAGCAGGAGGATTCCTTGAGACCAGTAGTTGGAGACCAGCCTGGGCAATGTAGTGACACCCCATCTTTACAAAAAAAAAAAGAAGACAACAAATTATTTCTATGGTATTTCTGCCAAATTGCATAACCTGAAATTAATTATAAGGAAATATCAAGCAAGCTAAAATTAAAGAACATTTTACAAAATAACTAGTCTGTACAAAAATATCAAGATAATAAAAGACAAAGTAAGGCTGAGAAACAGTTCTGGATTATAGGGGAATCAAGAGACAGGACAACTAAGTAGGATTTCCTCCAGTAGATCCCAGATCAGGAAAAAAGGTGGGAGGGAAAACCTATAGAGGACATTATTGGGACAATAGACTATGTTGGAATATGGATTGTGGGTTAGATAATAGTTTGTATCAATGTTGAATTTCTGTATTTTGGCTGGTAATCCCAGCACTTCGGGAGGCTGAGGTGGGTGGATCGCTGGAGCCCAGTTCAAGACCAACCCTAGGCAACATACATAGCAAGACCTCATCTCAAAAAAAAAAAAAAAGAAAAAAAGAAAAACAAGAATTTCTGGGGTTTGTTGTTTTGTTTTTTTTGAGACAGAGTCTTGGTCTGTCACCCAGGCTGGAGTACAATGGTGTGATCTCGGCTCACTGCAACCTCCGCCTGCTGGGTTCAAGTGATTCTTCTGCCTCAGCCTCCTGAGTAGCTGGAATTACAGGTGCGTGCTACCATGCCTGGCTAATTTCTGTATTTTTAGTAGAGACAGGGTTTTACCGTGTTGGCCAGGCTGGTCTCGAACTCCTGACTTCAAGTTATCCGCCCACTTAGGCCTCCCAAAGTGCTGGGATTACAGGTGTGAGCCATTGCACCCAGCCAATTTTTCTGGATTTTGAATAATGTCCTGGGGTTATATAAGAGAAAATACCTTATTTTTAGGAAATATGTTTGAAACATTTCTGAAGAAATAAGTACATATACTTTGATCTCAGCAGTTTTTGTAATTAATTCTAAGAAAATAATTAGACATGTGCTAAGGTGAAAATACTGAATTATTCTTTCTATGAATAGTTTCAAAAATTTGGAAATAACCTAGTATCTGATAATAAGGAATTGTGTAAGTAAATCATGGCACATTCATGCAGTGAAATACTATGCAGCCCTTAAAAGTTATGTTGTTGGTCTGTACACAGTGAGGTGTTTCTCCTTGTATTAGTGGAGATTTTTTGGTTGCAAGAAACAGAAGCTGGCCGTGCATGGTGGCTCACGCCTGTAATCCCAGCACTTTAGTAGGCCGAGGCGGGCAGATGACAAGGTCAGGAGTTCAAGACCAGCCTGACCAAGATGGTGAAACCCCATCTCTACTAAAAATGCAAAAATTAGCTGGGCGTGGTGGCGCGTACCTGTAGTCCCAGCTACTTGGGAGGCTGAGGCAGGAAAACGGCTTGAACCCGGGAGGCAGAGGTTGCAGTGAGCTGAGATTGCGCCACTGCACTCCAGCCTGGGCGACAGAGCGACACTCCATCTCAAAAAAAACAGGTCAACTTACATAGGCTACCTTAAATAGCTGAGGTAGGTCATAGAAACAAATCAACATTTGAAAAACCCCTAGAAAGGAGAGATAACTCTGGGAATCTCAACCTTGAAGTTTAAAACCTTCCTTCTTTCTAGGGCATTGTCACATTGTCATTAAAGTGATTCCATTTAGTACCTGCAGTTTCTTGATTCAGAGTTTAAATTTAAAAAAAAGGATCTCATTGGTCTAGCTCTTATAAGGGGTATATTTACTTTACAGAGAGGTATGGAAGGATAGTTTGTGTGTGGATTAGGCCCATTCCTAGGCAAAAGGAAACTATTTTTTTGTGACTTAGGAAGCTACCTCAGCTGTTATCTACCTCAGTAAGATTTTGTAAGAGTTTTTTTTTTTTTTTTAGCGGAATACAAAATACTGTGTACAGTATGATTCAATTTTGTGGAACTATAGAGTGACCTTTGGCGTGGGGGTAGAAAATGAAGAGTTTTGTTTGGATGTGTTAATTTTGAGATTCCTATTAGACATTCAAGTAGAGAGCTGAAATTTTTTGTGCCCAAAGTGGCAAACAAGTAACATCTGCCCTTATGTTTTTCTAGATCAAAATCAATCCTTCTCTTCCTGTGGCATAGAACTGAGGGGTCTCAACCAAGTTTTCTTTCAGACAGTTAAGAAAATCCTAAGCTTCTTTTCTTGAAAAATAATGAGTGTTCTCCAGGCACCTGCACAGCACTCATTCCATTTGAGGCAGGATTTCCTGCTTGGCACAGATGCATGTTAGACTCAGTATTCTGTCCCCACCCACCTCCCCACATCTCTGTCAACTCTTTGTCTGGTGTGTTAAGGAGTCACACATCATTCTGGACTTCATTTTCCTCCTCCATAAAATTATCCTTGGCTTCTTTTATTTTTGTTTTTGATTTTTATTTCTAATTGGTCTTAATCAAATTATAAATAAAAATCATCTGAACGTCCCCTTTACCTTTTTTTTTTTTTTTTTTAAACAATTGAGGCAGTGGTAGTTCAGCTCACAGTGGTAAACACTTTCAAGAGCCGGAAGCTAATAAATGCAAATGTTTACTTTTTCAGATATCCACACAGAAGCAGTTCAGGCTGCACTGGCAAAGCATAAAGAACAGAAGATGGCTTTGCCCATGCCAACCAAAAGGCGATCCACATTTGTTCAGTCTCCTGCAGATGCCTGCACACCTCCTGGTAGGTTTATCAGAGCTTTTTCTCTCTGACAGTTACTACCTTGATGTTCCTGAAATAAGTTCTGCTTTTTCTTTTCTGAGGTAAGAACCAGAATCTTCTCCCCACCATTAGAGGAATGTAAGAGAACACTCTGAGGTGGCAGATTTTGCTTGTCATCTCGTAAACAACACACAAAAAGATGCCTTAAGAGTAAAACTATTCAAAACTAAACAAGAAAACTTTCCTTCTGAATTTCCAGTCTTTTTTTTTTTTTGGCTGTAATCCCCAGACTTCTGTAGTCATAAATACAGGCCAAAGCTTAGGCCAAAATCCTGCTGTGTTAAATAGCCACTTTCATTGTCACCCAATATACTACTTGTAGTCATATATCTAATTCATTTGTACTCCTAAATCAAATGCTTCGTCTCTGCAGCAGGCATGAGAATAGTTGGACTTGGGACAAAAGTTTTTGTGTCATTAACAATTATGGAAGAGCAATCATGCAAAGTTGTGATGGACCTGCAAAACGTATATAAGTGTGTTTATGTGTGTGTGTGTGTGTTAATGTGTTTTGTACACATTTGTTTATTTTTTAAGAATCTACTTGTTATAACGGGGTCATGAGATCAGTGAGAACTAGGTATCTTCATCCCATCCCTGTTCACCAGACTTCAATCCTTATGCTCCCTAAGGTAAATTTAAAGAGTTATAACTTCATATTTGAGGAATAACTAGAAACAATCTAAGTTGTCTTGTCTGTTCAGAATCTTTCCCAAAGTTTTTTTAAAACCTTAAAAAAAATTTTTTTTGAACTTCTCTAGTGGAAGCTCGAAAAAAAATTTTTTTTAGATCGAATCCCAGACAAGATCTTGATATAGGCCTTTGAGACTAAACATAGTAAATCTATTTCAGAGCCTCAATATAGTGTCTCTCTTTCTACTTTCATGTTACTGGTAATGAAATCTTTGAGAACAAATTTCCCCATACTTTTTTGGCCTAAACTACTTAATACGTCTTTGGGGAGATTCCTAGGTTGCCTTGTGGTTGACTTTGATTCACAGCTGTGAAGTTGTTGAGCTGTTCATACTGATCCTATTCCCTGATCCAGATTAATATTAATAGTTTTCTTCTCGGTTTTGGCTAACTTCTCAGAGCATTTGGGTATGCTGTGGGCTCATTTACTGTGTGTGCTTTTTTTCTTCACATCTGTGGTGTCAACATGTTTGAAAGAGAAATAGCTCTGTGGCTTCAAGTGTTTCTCAAAATGTATCACAGGGTACCTCTAGCCGGCTATCACAGTAAGACAGTTTGTGTCTATAATGGTGCATACCTCAAACCTACTCATTGAAAATCTTGGATGGTTTCCCTTCCACATTAGTACAGCACAAGTTGGGTCCTCATGGACAAAGGGGGCTCTCAGTTTAGTAGCTATTCCTTTTTGGCAGATTACACTGCAGTGTGGCTGAGGGTTCAGTTGCAGTAAATGGCAAAGGGTAGGGAGCAGCATGACATGTAGTTCTTGGAAATAATCCCCTCCAAAGCTGTATCAAAGACATGCAGTTTCAGAGTAAGTAGGCTGCCCTTATGGCTTTGGGTGAAATGTGAGAATGCAGCAAAGACCTTGAGAATGCTCAGAAGGAGTGGAAACCTTTTTTATCCGCTTTTACAAAAGTCACTGCCTGAGGGGAATTCACCAACTCTAGAAACAAATCGCAGCTGTTCATTGCTGAATGAGACTGTAGTCCTTTGAAATTAACTATAGGACTCTGTATTTCTAGACACTAATGTTCTCCTCTGTCTGCAGCCTTGAAGTTGTGGCCTAATGTTCTTGATCATATTATATGTTTTATACATAATAATTTCATGATTCCAAAGATACAATCCTTTCTCCTAAGACTTGTTTTCAGCAGAACAGAGTAATGAAAAGGTTCTGTACCCATTTTTTTCCTGTTCTGGGGATCTCTGGGTAGTATCTGAGAAGCCTTCATGTGCTGTGAGGGACATCTGTGTTGTCAAATAGAAGAGGAATTCTCTCACAACAAGGGGAAACATTGAGCGCACCCTGCATAGTGATTTCTCACACAGCCCCCACATGGGATATTTTGATGCTGTCATGCAACAATTACACACATGCCTAAGACAAATACTTTGCTCTAGTGAGGAAATGTGGGAAGAACTCTTATCATAAGGCTTCCATTAGCCCCTTTCATTTTAGGGAGTAGAATTTGCTGTTCCCACATTAGGAATCAATTCCATTCTCTCCAAGATCTTAAGAGCTACCAATTGGCTGTTTCCAATGCCTAGTTGTAGCTTAATCCTACATCAGTATCTCCCAGAACTTGTTACAGCCTAACCCAGCGATGTGGAATAGGTTTTATCTCGCATATGTACTCTGATAGCCATAGAAACACTGAAGCTTAGAAGATGCTGAGGCTGTGTTCAAGGGAAGGGAGGAGGAAGAAAACTTACATTAATCATTGCCATTAAAGTCCTTAAAAAAAAAATGAGCTTCTGGCCGCTACCAAAGTGACCTAAAGCCGGGTACGGTGGCTCATGCCTGTAATCCCAGCACTTTAGGAGGCTGAGGCAGGCAGATCAGGAAGTCAGGAGTTTGAGATCAGCCTGGCCAACAAAGTGAAACCCCGTCCCGGCTAAAAATACAAAAATTAGCCGGGTGTGGTGGTGCGTTCCTATAGTCCCAGCTACTCAGGAGGCTGAGGCAGGGGAATTACTTGAACCCGGGAGGCAGAGGTCACAGTGAGCCGAGATTGCGCCATTCAGTCCAGCCTGGGTGACAGAGCGAGACTCCATCTCAAAAAACAAAACAAAAGTGACCTAAAAACAGTTGTGGTGCCAGGCGCAGTGGCTCACGCCTGTAATCCCAGCACTTTGGGAGGCTGAGGCGGGTGGATCACAAGGTCAGGAGATCGAGACCATCCTGGCTAACACAGTGAAACCGCGTTTCTACTAAAAATACAAAAAATTAGCCAGGCGTGGTGGCAGCGCCTGTAGTCCCAACACTTTGGGAGGCCGAGGCGGGTGGATCACAAGGTCAGGAGATCGAGACCATCCTGGCTAACACAGTGAACCCCGTCTCTACTAAAAATACAAAAAATTAGCCAGGCGTGGTGGCAGTGCCTGTAGTCCCAGCTACTCGGGAGGCTGAGGCAGGAGAATGGCGTGAACCTGGGAGGCAGAGCTTGCAGTGAGCGGAGACCGCGCCACTTCCAGCCTGGGCAACAGAGCCAGACTCCGTCTCAAATAAATAAATAAAACAGTTGTGGCCAGGTGTGTTGGCTCATACCTGTAATCTTCACACTTTGGGAGGCTGAGGTGGGAGGATTGCTTGAGCCTAGGAGGGGACCAGCCTGTGCAATATAGCGAGACCCCATCTCTACAAAAAATTAAAAAGTTAGCTGACTGTGGTAGTGCATGTCTGTGGTTCCAGCTACTTGAGAGGCTGAGGTGGGAGGATCGCTTGATCCCCAGAGGTCGAGGCTGCAGTGAGCCGAGATCAATCAACCGTACTCCAACCTGGGAGACAGAGTGAGGCCCCATCTCTTTAAAAAAAAAAAAAAGCAAACAAAAAGTTGTACCACTCTTGCAGGGAAAAATTAGCCTAATATTTTACAGGATTTAGTTGCATCTTTCTTTGTACACTGCCTGAGATGTTACAGCATACATCATAAAGCACATCTTGGGTCAAGGCTGTCACTCTGCACTTGCTGTCTTGTATGCACCTGGTTTCTGGGATAACTTCTAGAGTGCACCAGCCAGTCAGCTTCTTTGGGAGGCACTCAATACGTAACTGTTTGAATTACTGAACTGATGAAAATTTAGAGCTGCTCTTTTTGAGGGATTTAATAAAAAGGATTAAGGAGTAAAATATGTCAGATATTTTGGCTTTATTTATAGTATCATATAGTCTGGAGAATATGGTAAATAGTTGGCATGGGAAATAATTTGTCTTTTGTTCACAAATCACCTGATGTCAGTCACCCTAAAATTTGCTTATTGATATGTACACTAATTTCTATCTTGTGAATTAGAAAATTTAAATTCTCGAAATTGGTAGCAATCTATGGTTCTTTTAGTGCTTGTGGCCTTTTTCAGAGTCTTTTAGACTGCTTGAATTACTGCCATCCAGTTCCCTTTATGTGCTGAAATCATTTACTAATGTCATGAGGCAATTACCTCAGCTCTTTCTTTGTAGGGGTTCTTTGTGTAATGCTATTACTCATTCATACGGAAAAGCACAATGCAAAAACTACAGCATATATTTTTTCCCTCTAAGCTTTTTCCGCACCCTTGTGGACTTACCCTTTGCTGCATTCTGAGAGTGCACAGATGACCAAATAGACCATATAATGACCCTAAAGCACAGTAAGCTGTTTCAACTAGCTTAAATTTAGAAGTCTGTCTCACACAGGACTCTGCTTGAGAGTAGCTAGAGTAATTCATAGGGCCAGAAGACAAGGAGAATTTCCCTCCTTTTTTGGGTTTTTTTTTTTTTTTTTTTTTTTTTGACACAGTGTCTGTCACCCAGGCTGGAGTATAGTGGCTCAATCACAATTCACTGCAGTCTCAAACTCCCAGGGTCAAGCAGTCCTCCCACCTCAGCCTCTCTAGTAGCTGGAACTGCAGGTGCATGCTGCCACACCCGGCTAATATTTTTATTTTTTTGTAGAGATGGAGATGGGGTCTCACTGTGTTGCTCAAGCTGGCCTCAAACTCCTGGGCTCAAGAGATTCTCCAAAGTGTTGGGATTATAGGCGTGAGCCACCACACCCTGCTCTGTATTTCTATATATGAAAATGATACCCAGCAACAGACTGGGATATTATCCTTTTAACCTACTTTAATAATGCTTCATGGAATTATAGTACATTATGGTATGCAAAGAACTTTCACATACTAATGACCGCCCTGTGTCATTTGTTTCTCATAAATACTCTGTAAAGTAGGAAGGGCAGATTTAGAGATAAGGAAATAAGCAAGTTCATAGTCGCTAAGTAATTTGCCCCAGGTCAAATAGCAATTAAGTGTCAAACTCAAAATCTTGATTGTGTTCATTATTCCACTGAAGTGTCATGTTTATTTAGAAAATTCTCTTTACTTTATAGCCGTGGCTCATGCCTATAATCCCAGCACTTTGGGAGGCTGAGGCCCGAGGATCCTTTCAGCCCAGGAGTTTGAGACCAGCCTGGGCAACATAGCAAGAGATCTCATCTCTACAAATAATTTTTTTAAATTCCTTCATAGTGCTAAATAAAATAAAAATTTTAAAAATTAGCTGGGTATGGTAGTATGTGCCTGTGTTTGTAGCCACTCAGGAGGCTGAGGTGGGAGAATCACTTCAGTCAAGGCTGCAGTGAACCATAATCACAGCACTGTACTCCAGCCTGGGTGACAGAGTGAAACCTCAACTGAAAAAAAAAAAAAAATTCCTCTTTCCCTAGTAGATACTCACGTGTATGCATGGTACTGGAATGAGCATTTTTACAACCAAATTAAATAACTGTTGTCTTCTGAATGCTTATAGTCCTAAATATGTATCAGTCAGTTAATTTGAACTTAGAATACCTGCTGATTTACCAGGTTGGGGAGTCTTTCCTAAATATTCTAATTTTAACCTAAACCACAAAGTAAACAAAGTTGGCAAATCAGACCTCCATAATAAATGTGCTCTAATTAATAAAGTCAGATCATTTTAATAGTGTATTTTATGATTGGTGTGGGGTATGACCAATGGTCCACAATTACTTGGGAGACTAGTGAATATCCAGTGTTCTTTAAGCCAAAGTACAATAAAAACCCACTGTATCCAGTTGAATTTGTTTCAATACCTGATTGTAAAATTTAAGGTTTGCTGATAAGAGTAATGTTATGGTTACCATTTATTGCATGCCCTCAGTGTACCAGTCAAAGGGCTAAGTGCTTAACATATATTTTTTTCATTTTTAGTTCACTCAACAGTTTTCTACCCCATTTTACAGAAGAGAAAACAGGTTTAGAGAGGCTCAATAACGTGCCCAGACTTCTGTTTTTAGACATATCAGTTAGATAACCTGAAAATTATCTCCTAGAAAGATAGGGGAAAGAAAATGTTCTTTTAGAAATACTGGGTAAAATGTAACCAGCTTTTTAAAAAATGTATACAGGAGCAAGGGAGAATGATGAACACTGAAAAATCAGAATGGTGAGGTGGTGCTTACTTCCGCTGGGCTGTAGGGAGGAGAATCAGTAAACCAGGGACCTTAATTTTAACTATAATGATAAAACCTTGGGCCCATCTAAGGTTGCAAGCTGGAATTAAGATCCCTGGAGGGACTTGCGTCTTTAGCAGTTGGGTGAATTAGAAAAAAGGAACCTGTCAAAAAAGCTTGCCTGAGGCTGGGCGTGGTGGCTCACGCCTGTAATCCCAGAACTTTGGGAGGCTGAGGTGGGTGGATCACGAGGTCAGGAGATCAAGACCATCCTGGCTAACACGCTGAAACCTCGTCTCTACTAAATAATACAAAGAATTAGCCGGGCATGGTGGCGGGCGCCTGTAGTCCCAGCTACTCGGGAGGCTGAGGCAGGAGACCCTGTCTCAAAAAAAAAAAAAAAAAAAGAATAAAAGGAATTAGCAAATTTGGCACTTTTCTTCCCTTAAAATCAGCAAGCTAAATGTTTTGATTGATTGATTGATTGATTGATTGATTGATTGAGACAGGGTCTGGCTCTATTGCCCAGGCTGGAGTGCAGTGGCATGATCGCTTCCTGGGCTCAGGCCATCCTCTCAAGTAGCTGAGACTATAGGCACACGCCACCACACTTAGCTAAGTTTTGCATTTTTTGTAGAGACAGGTTTTTGTCATGTTGCCCAGGCTGGTCTCCAACTCCTGAGCTCAAGCAGTCCATCCGCCTCAACCTCCCAAAGTGCTTGGGATTACAGGCGTGAGACAATGCGCCCGGCCAACATGCTAATTGTTTATATGTTTACTAATTGGTTATAAATGGATTGTAGGCTTCTGGTGACCAGTATTCAATGGTGCCTTGTTAAAATCACAGCAGATTATAAACTGAAAGGCAAACTATGTTTTCAGAATTGTTTTCTGTTGCGCATTCGTTATATATAAGAGCTTAGGGAAGATGTTTTATTTATAAGTGATAACAGTCATGAGTTTATTTTTAATCAGAGCAGAATCAGTAGGGAAATGGTAAATTTCTATTATTTAATTTTGCCCAAATTTCTACAAATTCATAACAATTTCCTGGGTGACAAATTGCTTTTAAAATAATATTTAAGGGACCTTGTTTTGACTTTTAAAAAGATACAATCCCAGAGCAGTGCTACATTTTATGTAGACTTCACTACATTATCGTCTTTTAACTTTACCCGGATAGTTTCTTATCTGTGACCATAGGTTGAGTTATTCATAGTAAGCACCTCATTTCTCAGGTGGCATCATTTGGCACAGTATTATTTTCTTCTACCAACCGTTAGTTTCTGCTATCTTTCCCTTCATGTTTATAGGAAGCAATTAGCCATTTAAATTACTCTTAGGAAAAATTTCAGGTTGTTCCAAATCAAAAAGAAATACACATTCCTTTTAACCATTCTCCTGGGGATTAGAAGAGGAATTAATGTTGATTGGCTGGGTGCTATGGGCTGGCACCAGTATGGGTGCTTTCTGTACAGTGTCTTTGTTCATGGTCTCCCAGCTACGGTTAGGATAAAGGCAAGTTTCCTTAGCTTGTCTTACAAGGCCCTTGGTGTCCCAGTGCTACCTACTTGTCCAGTCTCATCTCCATGACTATCAGTCTTGCATCTGTGCTCTGGCTAGTCTCTGTTTCTTTAATATCTTTAAAAAGTTTTCTGTCCCCTCCAAGCTTTCTCGCGTGCAGCCCCCTCTACCTGACGCTGCGCTCTCCCTACCTCTGGGCCTTTCATAACTAATCCCTACTTAGCCATCAGGCCTTGGGTTAGGTCTTACTTCCTTGGGTGCCTGGCTTGAACTCCTCTAACTCATCTCAGTCCCATAAGAATAGGGACTATGTCTTCTTGCCCAACTTTTTATTCCTACCAACTACTGTAGTGCTTAGTGTGTTTGTCAAATGGACGAATAAGTAAACAGTCTTCTCAGATGGGTAATTTTATCCCCAAGTCACATAGCTAGTAAGAGGTGGATCCTAGAGTTTGAATGGAAGACTGACACCAAAGCCATGTTTTTTTCCACTACGCTAAGCTGCCCTATAGTTGTAAGTCATTAAACACTGAAGACTGGCAGACAAACAGGGTAACTAAATTGAAACAATACACCTAATTGCATAATTGATCCAATATAGAAACATAATGAAACCCATTTTCCATAAACCTAATCATGAAAATACTGGTTTTACTGTCTTTTTAAAATTGGGTTATTCTGATTTTAAACTTAAACAAATTAAAATACATATAAATGATACAATAAAATGATACAATAAAAGCAGCCCACAAATCCAGTGGAGATTGTGGAATCTTGAGATAACTTACCTTGAAAATACTTTATTCTTAAGGTCAAATTCACCTGTCCTATGGGCCCTATCCCGACTTCCTCTCTCTTTTTTTTTAACATGTTTGCTAAGACAGGAATATTTGTGTCCCGGGGTACAGTTGAAATGTTAGAATATTTTCTGAAAATTACACAAAATGCTTTCCTTAAAGGGGTACAGATGTGATTACTTCTTTTTTTCTTTAAATTTTCTTTTAATCACCCCCCTTTTGCATGATAGATCTCATTCTTCTTTATGGACCTCATCACTTTATCTCTTTGGGATCTGGTCACTATTTATCTCTCCACCCTCATTTTTTTTCGTTTTTTTGCCTTACTCTTCAAAGTCTTTGCTCTATGTACAAAGAAGTACTTGAAATCCCTGACTGTGGTTGGTTCCCATCCTGCGAAACCCTTTGATTACTCCCATTTCTTAGCATCTGTTTTATTCTTTTGAAATTATCTGTGGGCTTCTGTGTCTCCTGTAAGCCTTTTTAGGGCACTTACTGTGTCATAAGCACTCATACACTTCAGAACCCCTAGGACTTGACATAGTTCCTGGCACATGTTGTGATTAGTACTTTTTAAAAAGCAAAAACAGTCTCAGGCTTCAGACGTTCCTCAATATGAAATAATAAGTTGGAGGTAGTACAGAACAAGAAGCAAGGGTATAGTCATTATATAACTTTCTGGGTTTTTTGTTTTTGTTTTTGAGATGGAGTCTCACTCTGCCTCCCAGGCTGGAGGGCAGTGATGCTGTCTCTGCTCACTGCAACCTCCGCCTCCTGGGCTTAAGTGATTCTTGTCTGCCTCAGCTTCCCGAGTAGCTGGAATTACAGGTGTGCACCACCATGCCCGGCTAATTTTTGTATTTTTAGTAAAGACAGGGTTTCGCCATGTTGGCCAGGCTGGTCTTGAACTCCTGACGTCAAGTGATCTGCCCACCTCGGCCTTCCAAAGTACTGGGATTACAGGCCTGAGCCACTGCATCCGGCCCATTATTTTAACTTTCTCTCTTGCTCTGGGCCTGCAGAATTTGACTTCTAGATTAGATGAGTCTTTTGTGGTTCAGGTTCCCATTGTGAGGTGCCAGCAGTTTTCCAGCCCCATTGGTTATGTATTTGGCTCTTTGAACCAAAGCAGAACATGAACCTACAGTGTCACCTGAGTTAGACGGAAAGGGTTCTGCAGTACTAACCACAGAATGTTTAATTTTTAAAAACAATGAAATTCAATCCACAAATTGTAAATCATAACACCCAGAAATCATTTAGAAAGGTTTATCTCACATTAGACCAAATGCCCTCTTTAACTGCGTGCTTCATAAGCTTAGAACCCTGAAATAAATTCCTGACTTCTGTTTTCCCCGGCTTTTGCTTCCCTATATTTGGTTGAGTTTTTTTAACACCCCCCCCCCGCCCCCCCCACAGCACGCTTTTTTCTAATTTAGGCCTATTTTCCTGAAGTCAGAGCCAAGCTGAATACAGACATAAGTGGATTTCTCACAATTCTTCTCCAGCTGAAAATTAAAGAAAGAAATCCTGATGCTGTGCCTTCTCCTGTCATGCTTGGAAAGCTTACCTGTGCACCCTGACTGGCTGCCTTTCCTACTAAGGCCATGAATAACTCCAGGCTAAGGATTATTTACGCCACTTCATTCCCTAGCACCTAGCTCACTGTTTGGCACGTTATGTTTTTTGTTTTTTGTTTTTGTTTTTGAGTTGGAGTCTCGCTCTGTTGCCCAGGCTAGAGTGCAGTGGTGTGATCGTGGCTCACCGAAACCTCTGCCTCCGAGGTTCAAACGATTCTCCTGCTTCAGCCTCCCAAGTAGCTGGGATTACAGGCATGCACCACCATGCCTGTCTAATTTTTTGTATTTTTAGTAGAGATGGGGTTTCACCGTGTTGGCCAGGCTGGTCTTGAACTCCTGACCTCAGGTGATCTGCCTGCCTCAGCCTCCCAAAGTCTTGGGATTACAGGTATGAGCCACCACGCCCGGCCTGGCACATACGTTTTTAGCAAGAATTAAGTTTTTATGTCTCCCTGTCAAGATCATTTCCTTAGAGACTAATAAGTACTTTGTCAAAATCAATGTAGCAACATACCACAAGAAGAGATTCAGGAAGACATATAAGTACTTCAGTATTATTTGAACATAAGTAGATGGACTAGAAAAATTTAGATACTGATTAAGCTTACAACAGAAAAGCAGGGAATAAAGTTTAAATGTTTTGAAAGAGTTTAAAAGAAAACAATTAAAAATTACCTATGGAGTTAGGCTATTTTATTTTTGTAGGCTTTAGTCCATAGACTTTTCCTTGAGATTCTTGAGAAACTTTACATATTAATCTACCTTAAGAATGAGAATGTTTTGCTGGTGTCGAAACTGAATGTGTGATCAATGAGCAAGAACTGAAAAGTCTCTGTTCTAGGTAGGATCGAGAACTTCTTTTTTTCTAATTCCACACAGACACATCTTCGGCCTCTGAGGATGAGGGCTCTCTGAGACGCCAAGCTGCGCTCTCTGCTGCCTTGCAACAGAGCTTACAGAATGCTGAGTCCTGGATCAACCGTTCAATTCAGGGATCGTCCACTTCTTCATCCGCATCTTCTACGCTGTCCCACGGAGAGGTCAAAGGAACCAGTGGGTCTCTAGCTGATGTATTTGCCAATACTCGAATAGGTAGGAGCTGGATCTACCCAAGAAGCCCAAATTACATTCCATTTGGCTCCCAGTATCCAGGAAATAGTTTATGGTTTGTGTTAGGTTTTTCAGTATGGCCTAAAAAACAGAATTAGAGAAAACATGACAGTTAATGAGGAAAAGATGGAAACACCAGCAATACATTTGTCACAGGAATAATAGGTATCACCTGCATTATTGGTGCGTAGTTTTGCCCACCTGAAGCCATAGCTATTTCCATAAGCAATGCTCAAGCTGCAAGATATAACACCAGTCTCAGTGTGGAGTTATCCCAGCTGAAGAATATTCGATCTATTAAAAGGTTAAAATATGTAACATCTTAGATTTTTCCCAGGATTGTTACCTATATTCTGTTAAACCAAAAACACTAAACCTGAGCAAAATCTATACTGAGCCAATATCAGTGAGGACTTTTGTCTTGACTGGATTTGTTGTCCTTGCTGCTGTGATATTGCTACACTGGAGTGTGCAGGCCGAGGATATTGGTACTCTGAGCTGCTATCGATACACTGCAGATGCTACTATACAGAGTGTAGCTTTTGCTTGCCCCTGCTTTATGTTTTGTGTGTGTGTTTTTTTAAAGAGTTGTGACATCTGCAGGTAAAGATACAGCTCGGATCTCTGCTTTTGCTTAATTGGTTGTTACAAATTACACCAAGTAATGTGTGTTAACATTATGTGTCTGTGATATCTTTCCCTTTTTTTTCTTGACAATCAGTGCATTTTGGTGTCTTAATTTTCATCTCAGTGACCTGTCTATATCACCTAATATATCTTTATTCTGTTAACTGATTTCTAAAAAAAGAAAAACTTGGAAAAATTTCAATTCAAGACTATAATTTTTAAAGAAAGAGCTACCTTGAGGATATGATTGCCCTCCTTAGAGACCCATGTGCCAACAGCTGATGACTTGTCTTGCATGCTTAGCTCTGCCCTGCCCTGCCATTTCCTGAGCCTCCTGAAGTAGCTACAAAGATTTGCGTATTCACCACCTCTCCAGTCGTGGAGCAAGAGCCATGGTTGCTGAGGTTTTATTTCCACATCCGTCTAAAAGAGACCAGTATTATTTGTTAAATATATTATCCTAATACCCAGTTAACTTTTACCTGGATTTTTGTTAACAAGATGTCTCATCCAGTATTTTTCATTTCATATAGAAGCAGTATTTTTCATTGCTTCTACTACTCTGTGAAAAGTTATTGGTTCAGTTACTCACAGAAACCATTTTATCCACATTATTGCTTTTTGGATGTTTGTTGTAACAGGAGTAATTCATGATCCTAATAGAAAAATTCAAAAATATAGGTAAAAGAAAAGTAAAATAACCTATAATCCTACCTCCCATGGGTAATACTTTAGTATTATTACTGTAGTGTATATTCTTCTAGATTTTACTTACATATGTAAGGTTTTGGTTTTGATTTTACAAAAATGAACTGTCCTAAACATAATGTTAATAACCTGCTTTTCTTAGCAGTATGTGACGAACATCTTTTACATCATTACGTTACACTATTATTTTTATGGTTTCAATATATACACTATTGTGTGACTCTCTGCCCTGGTTTATTTGGCCATTCCCCTATTAAACAGTGTCCAATTTTTTGCTATTATAAAAATTATTGGATTGAACATGCTTGAACACACAACTTTGTACATTTGTCTGATTATTTCCTTAGCGTATATTCCTATAAGTTTGAATTGCTGGACCAAATAAAAATGTCTGTTTTAATGCTTTTTGTTACCACATTATCCTACAGAAAGGTATACCGGAATATACTCATGTTAGTATATTTAAAACTTTAAAAACTATTCAACTAATAATTACAGACTTAAGGGGCAGAGAGACCTTACCCCCAAATCTATTTTAGAAATTGTTTGTATTATGCTTTTTTCCTTTTTTAAGTTTTACAAAAAACTTAGAAGAAAACATCTGGAGAAGTAAGAAGAAGGAAATTAGAGGGAGGAAAATGTATGATTTACAAGAATCACAGAAAGCCACTAAAAAACTATGTGGTGTTTTTTGTTGTTGTCGTTACGTGTCCCTGTTGAACAGGGATCTTTTCCAGTTTACTCATTCAGTTTCTCCATGTTAAGAATCTTGAGACCTGGTGTGGTGGCACACGCCTGTAATCCCAGCACTTTGGGAGGCATTGATGGGAGGATTGCTTGAGCCCAGGAGTTCGAGACCAGCCTGGGCAGCATGGCAAGACTCCATCTCTACTAAAAATACAAATATTAGCCTGGTGTAGTGGTGTGCACCTGTGGTCCCCATACTTGGGAGGCTGAGGTGGGAGGCTCACTTGAGCCCAGGAGGTTGAGGCTGTAGTGAGCTGTGATTGCACCACTGCATTCCTGGCTGGGCAACAGCGCAAGACCCTGTCTCAAAAATAAAAAGAATCCCTTTGTGCGGTAGAGTAGAATAACACTATTTAGTCTCTACCTGGAGCAAAGGAAGAACCTTGTCTGTCAAGGAGATCCAGATTACCTATGGATTATACAATAATCCATAAAGTTAAAAGTGGACTTTATCTAGTGTTTTTTCATCTGGAAACTTGTGCAGCCTGACCCACTTTCAAGATATGAGTTTGGTCTTTGGTAGAAGGGGAAACATTCTAGATAAACTATAACAATCAAGAAATGTTCGAGAGACTACAATATTAGTAGCCAGTTATGATCTTATTTGGTTCCATTTTGAGGTCACTGCAAGTTTTATTATGATTATTTTATAACACTGGATTTCTACCAGCCTTTCTGTGTAGAAAATGATGTTTTGAGAAACATTGAATGTGTGATTTGATCTTACTAAGGCTACTCAAGTCTTACAAAATAATAATTTTGGAAAGCTGATATACCCTGACTTAACTTACTGTTCTCCCATTGTGTCTTGCTAATAGATTCTGATTTTTAAATGTTGTTTTACAAGAGCCAATGCCCCCATTTATGTACTTTTCTTCCTTGTTAAAAAACAAAACCCCAAAGATTTGAAGGTTCTTAGTTTTGCTGCTAATATAATTCTAAACTTTGTTTTCTCCTCTCAGAGAATTTCTCTGCTCCTCCTGATGTCACTACAACTACCTCTTCCTCCTCATCATCTTCCTCAATTCGCCCAGCAAACATTGACCTGCCCCCGTCGGGGATAGTTAAAGGCATGCACAAAGGATCCAACAGGTCCAGCCTTATGGATACAGCTGATGGTAAGGAGTTGTTTTTGGTAGCTCAATTGTAGTGTAAACTAAACTAGAAAAATTCAAATTATGAATGATAGCTCCTAACTAGCCCAGCAGCTGCAGAACTACATTGTAGTTGGCCCACTAATAACTAATCCTGGGTACCTTTTTCCCATCATCTGCACAGTGACAGTATTGCCACTTAATTGAACTTAGTGGATACTTCCAGAAGATACTTTGAACAAAAACCTAAATGTGGAAAAAGAAAAGAATAATAGAGGGCCGGGCACGGTGGCTCACGCCTGTAATCCCAGCACTTTGGGAGGCCGCGGCGGGCAGATCATGAGGTCAGGAGATCGAGACCATCCTGGCTAACAGTGAAACCCCATCTCTACTAAAAATACAAAAAATTAGGCAGAGCTTGCAGTGAGCCAAGATGGCGCCACTGCACTCCAGCCTGGGGTGACAGAGCGAGACTCCATCTCAAAAAAAGAATAACTGAAAAGGAAGATTAGGTGAAATCCTTAAGCTATGTATTAATAATAGTACCATATTTGTTCTCTATTGTCATAAAACTTGTTGTGTACATATTTGGTCCACTTGAAAGAGAAGGAAACTGGACAAAGGCCAAACATCCTTAGAAATAAAAGCTCCTGAGGGAACTGAGGAACTAAAATATCCTTACAGTCAACGAATTTTAACTTAACCATTTTTTCCCTTATAGGTGTTCCTGTCAGTAGCAGAGTATCTACAAAAATCCAGCAGCTTCTGAACACTCTGAAACGACCCAAAAGGCCTCCCTTAAAGGAATTTTTTGTGGATGACTCTGAAGAAATTGTGGAAGGTAGTAGTAAAAATACCAAAAACATATATTCATTAAATAAATATATCTTAAGCAGTTACTATGTGTTAGGTACTGTAGGGTTAAAGAATGAACAAGACACAGTTCTTGGTTCAAAGAGTTCATCATTTTCTGCTCTTTTTTCCCTAATGATTATCTGTATTTTAGATCTTAGATGAAAATTAAGGAGGGAGGGAAGAAGAGGGAAGAAAGGCAAAGAGATTACCATGGAGCATAGAACTGTCTTTGGAAATAAACTCTTTGAAATTAGGAACTATCCCAAATACATGATTTTACGAGTTATTTATATTTGGCATTTTCTCGGATGTGGATATCAAATTCAGCCTCAAAAGTTTGCCTACTCTTTTTTCATATAATGTAGTCCTTTTATGAATCAACCAGTCAATACATATTTCTGCTTTCTACAAGACAGCGTGTTAGATGGTGAAAAGGTTCAAAGATTTATAAAAATACAGTTATTTCCTTCATGTTGTTTACAATTTAGACGGGTGCTAAAATATATCCATGTGAATACTTAGTTTAAGTATTAAGTATCTTATCAGCCAATATAGGCACTTCTGAGAAGGGAAGAAATCAGTTCCTTCTGGGTTAGGAAAGGCTTCACAGAGGAAGTGTAACAGTGATTTATTCATTCAATAATTTTTAAATTTTTTTAAAAATTCTTTTAAAATAAATTTTAATTTATTTTAAAATTTTTTAAATAAATTTTAATGGTTTATGGATAAAACCATATATCTAGGATTTAATAGGGAAGAGGAATGAGTGTGAGTACGGATAAAATGAGAATGGCCATTTGATAATTATAGAATGATGACAATAGATCTAGACAAATAGATCTACCTAAGAAAAGCTTTTGTTGAAAGAGCTAAGCGTTGGTAGCTTTGTAGTCTGTTTTTATGTCCTGAGACTAATAGTAATAGGTTTTGATCACATCAGCTTGTTAATAGAATTAGGTACATTGGTAGACTAGATCTGGTCTTAGCCCAATTTATGCCGCAGAAAGCAACCTGACATACGAGGTTAAGATGAGTATCTGTTTCTTTAGGAATCACTAAACTCATTGATCGTCTTTCATGATGTACTGATGTTCAAGATGTCCATGCCAGCAATAGCCTCTCCAGTGTTTCTAGCATTGGGTATTGACCAGGCACATGAAGGTCAGGGTTTTTAACAGGAATCTTACCTGAAAAAATTGCATTGGCAGAATAGAACTAACAACTTTCCATTAATTACTAATATAAATAGGCAATAGTTGCTTGTTTGAGTAATTGTTACCTTTGGAAAAGAAAAATACCAGTAGGTCTTTGGAAATCTGAAAGAGCATGCCCCAGAATCTGCATTGAAGCCTAATGGATAATGGAGATAATGTCAGCTTTCATGGCCAGAAACAATGCCTACTATATACATAGTCTGTCCAAACAAATAAAATACTTATTTAGAAACACCCATGTTTATTTTTTTTAGTTAATCTGGTGGTTTAGCGTCTGGGAATATACAAAGCAGAAGGGCAGTTGAAACATTTATTATTTACCCTAAGGCAGCAAATTGGGGAGTGAAACTATTTCATGAATGTTATGTTAGTAGAAAAATGAATCAAGGCATTTTAAGTACAATCCCCAGATTTGTCATTGAGCTATAAAACATTTATTTCATATTTCATTTGCCCATCTAAGATTTGTTTCTCATTCTGTCCCTTCTCCCTTTTGTGCCTCTTTTCTCATCTCTTGTTCACCTGGCTAATTCCTGATCATCCTTTAAGACTCAGCTCAGACATTTCCTCCTCCAGGTGGAGACGTGCCCCACTTCTCACACACTGCTCATGTTGTCCTAGCCTTAGCGCTGAGTCTGTGTGTGTTTATGTCCCCTGGTGCACTCTATCTAGAGTGATTTGTTCCACGTGTAAATTATCTTTCCTGCTATGAAAATGTAGCATTTGGCCGGGCGTGGTGGCTCACACCTGTAATCCCAGCACTCTGGGAGGCTGAGGCGAGTGGGAAGTCAGGAGTTCAAGACCAGCCTGGCCAAAATAGTGAAACCCCGTCTCTACTAAAAATACAAAAATTAGCCAGGCGTGGTGGCGGGCGCCTATAATCCCAGCTACTCAGGGAGGCTGAGGCAGGAGAATCTTTTGAACCTGGGAGGCGGAGGTTGCAGTGAGCCGAGATCGCTCCACTGCACTCCAGCCTGGGCGACAGAGCAAGACTCCATCGTGGGGGTAGGGAAGGAAATGTAGGATTCTTTTTTTGATTTTTATTATTTGAATAATACTTGTTCATTTTAGAAATTAAGAGGACTTTTGTTTTATCTGTGAAAGGGTATGAAATATTCACCCCCAATCTCTGGAATAAGTATGTTAATAATTAGTTCCCCACTAAACACACATCCAAATTCAGTCCAGTTCAGCTGACATTGTTGAACAACTGTGAAGTATTAGGCACTGCAGCCAGTAAGGGGAGTAAGAGCCACCCCTTTCCTCAAGAAGCCATCAGCCTTTGTGGGGGAAAACTTGTACAGTAAAAGAAGTCCTTGAGGGTGCTCAGTGCTTTCCTAAGGGCAACGTGGGAGCACTAAGGAAGCAGTAGTCTCCTCAGGGAGTAGTTGGGAATGGTTCCCAGAGAATGTGCTGTTTCAGCCAAGTCCTGAAAAGGATGAGGAAGAGTTCACCAGGAGGCAAAGGGATTGGCCATACGAGATGAGTGCAGAGGTCTGGAGACATGGGATATTGTGGTTTATGCCCATTGTCTGTTTGAGTGAAGTAATGACCCTGAGGTATAACTGTTACTATCCCCGTTTTACAGATGAGGAAAGCCAAGCTCAGGTAAATCAATTGGCCTAAGGTAATACTAGTAAAAAGTCAATGTAAACTTGGGCTTTCTGACTCACAGTATAATGCTTTCTCATTAAACATAATCTGCTGTAGTAGAACCTGGCTGTCTCACACTGGACACAGACTGTACAGATTTAAAAACAAATTTGCTAAAAATTGTGAAATTGCTACAAAAAATGTATATTTTATGCTATTCTATATATGCAGTGATTTGCTTTGTCAGGGTCAGGATTTGTTCATTGCGTAAAACATATTGAATATGATTTCACATTTAAGTGGAAAATTGAATTAAGGCCCAGTTTGTGGACCACCATTTCTAACCATGTCCTTTCTCAAAGTGAGTTTAAACCAGGTAAATATGAAGTGAAAAGGAAGATGCAGTTGAGATTAGAGACCTAAGTTGTGTTCATTGGTATTTGTACTCATTTCACTCATTGGGATTTTCCTGGTACAGTACCTCAGCCAGACCCCAACCAGCCCAAGCCGGAGGGACGGCAGATGACCCCTGTGAAAGGAGAGCCTTTAGGAGTCATCTGTAACTGGCCTCCTGCTCTTGAATCTGCCCTGCAGCGCTGGGGTACCACTCAAGCAAAATGCTCCTGTCTGACTGCACTGGACATGACAGGGAAACCAGTTTACACTCTTACATATGGTGAGTCTGCAAGATTCCAGATCCTTCTCTCCTGAGAGTTCTTCAGAATATCATGGGTAGTGTTTTTATCTAGATACTTAGCAGTTGCTGGCCATTATGTTTCAGTAGATTTTTTCAATAATTTAAAAGGATCCTAAGCTCTAAGTAAAGCTATTGCCAAATATTTTCATTTGCTAAAGCAACATTTGCAAGCCAGCTAATATTTAAAAGACAGCAAAAAGAAGAGAGACTTTGTACATCCATAGATGTTTTAACATTACAAGAGGATTTTAGAAAAACATTTGGTATTAATGATGTATGGTGAAAATCAGATGGTTTTATCTAACAGTTGAAACTGATTACTTGTTAAATCTTTATTCCATCCTGCTTCTTGATTATAATAGGCACAAAATTCTGTAATGAACAAAGAATGAGTACTTTTCCGTTTAATTTTGCATACTAGCTAAAATTTTTCTTTTTAAAATAACTTCAAGGAAAAATGGGGTCAACCCTGGGCTATGAGATTTTGTACTAGTTTATTCAAACAGATTCCTTTTCTCCTTTGCAAGTGGAGCACAGTGTCCATAGACCTAGATGGAAAATAATCTTTGAGGAAAAACAAGGTTTTATTTAAAGAATTACGCAGGTTGACATAGTTTAAACTTTGGATGCCCCTCTGAATAAATTGTATGTAAAATAATGTAGCTATTTAAAATAACATGATTTCCCTTTTCCTTATCTCATAATCTAAAATAAGAATTTCTAAGAGTGGTTGAGGGGAGGGAGTAGGAAAAGAAAAGCATTTTTTGTTTGTTTTTGCCAAAATTGTTTTAACATTCACCTCAGAAGCTGTATATACATTTCATTCATATAACCCTTAAAGAAAGCATTTAGCTGGCCAAATCTTTGCATGTTTATTTAACATCTATGAATACATCCATATGTTCATACAGATAATTTCCATTTTAGTGTTTGTTTTCACTAAATTACAGCGGTATGGAATGTTTAATCATTTGAGTCATGTTTTTGCTTTGCAGTTTCCTCAAGTGTCTGATACCACCTATGTAAGTGGTTTTTCAGAAAAAGCTTACAACATTTCTGAAGATATTTGTAAATTTTTAAAAAAACTGGCCGGGCACAGTTGGCTCATGCCTGTAATCCCAACACTTCGGGAGGCTGAGACAGGTGGATCACCTGAGGCCAGGAATTTGAGACCAGCCCGGACAACATGGCGAAACCTCATCTCTATTAAAAATACAAAAATTAGCCGGATGTGGTGACACACACCTGTAGTCCCAGCTACTTGAGAGGCTGAGGCAAGAATTACTCGAACAGGGAGACAGACAGAGGTTGCAGTGAGCCGAGATTGCACCACTGCACTCCAGCCTGGGCGACAGAGTGAGACTCTGTCTTTAAAAAAAAAAAAAAAACAAAAAACTTAGAACAGAAGTATTCTTCTGATTTTCAGTCTTGTAATTAAAAATATTGTTTTCCTCCCTTTCAGTATGATCAGTTTGCATCAAATTATTTCTAAGGATATGCAGATTATTTCAGAAAAGAATTTGAAATATTATGTAAACCAGGATGAGCATCTGGTGATGTTTTATTTCTGTTTCAAGGCATGACTGGCTTTTGTAAACTAGAATGAATAGAAAGCTTTTGTGGGGAGGCCTACTGTGTGTTGGGGGGTGAATGACACTCATCTAACCCATCATTTGGAAGTGGCCATTGTCTCATTAACTACACTGATGATGTGAATGTTCTTTCATTGAGGTAGACCTGTTTTTTTTTCTATATGACTGTTGTTTTTTTTTCCTTTTTTTCCAGGAAAGTTGTGGAGCAGAAGTTTAAAGTTGGCCTACACACTTCTTAATAAACTGGGGACCAAAAATGAACCTGTGTTAAAACCTGGAGACAGGGTAATTGGGATTTGGGTTTTAGGGAGGTGGTGTTTATTGTTTTCTAATATGCTAATATTCTAATATTCTGGAGTTTTCATATACAACAGGAAAATTTATATAACTCTTATTTTTGGAAAAATAAAAATGGTTTGGTTCCAACGCAGGTTAGCCCAATGCCAGATGACAATTCTCACATTCCTGGGTTGAAGGAAATTCGCATGTCCTTTCCTGTAGCTGCCAATCAGTAATCTCTTTAGGTGCTAATAAAAAGAAAGAGAAACCTTAGTCTTTCCAGAAATAAATATTTGAATCTTTAGACAATAAGAAAACAGCAACAAAACTTACTCTTTGATTTTTTTATTTTATTTTTTCCTCCTCTTCACAAAATGCCTCAAACACGGGCTGGGTGCAGTGGTTCACACCTGTAATCCCAGCACTTTGGGACACTGAGGCGGGAGGATCACTTGAAGCCAGGAGTTTTAGACCAGCCTGGGCAACATAGTGAGACCCCATCTCTACAAACAATTTTTTTTTTAATTAGCTGGGCGTGGTGGCATGCATCTGTAGTCCCAGCTACTCGGGAGGTTAAGGCGGGAGGATTGCTTGAGCCCAGGAGTTCAAGGCAGCAGTGAGCCATGATCTTGCCACTGCATTTGTGTGGGCAACAGAGTAAGACCCTAACAACAACAACAACAACAACAACAACAAAAAGCCTCATACATCTTTTAAAACATTTTTCTGTGGTCTTATGTAAAAAGAGAGGAAGATTCATGTTACTTTTAAGAAAAAACTGATTGACAGTTTTATTTCTCCTTTAATTTGAGGGGACATTATACTATTTTTTTTAATTTTTGAAGATATTTTTCCTATTAATGACTTTCTAAATATGATTACTTTTTACCATTACTTTTCATTTGGAATTCATAGAATGAAACACCAACTACACAATAGACTTACTTTGATTGGGCTTATGATTATGGAATCTCTTAAACTAGACCTGTTAAAAATACTTTTGCATTGTGACAAAGGGCACATAAAGGATGGCTTTTACTTATAAATGTGACACATGAGTGTTTCCTAGTCCTCCTGAACCCTAAGCAGGTGATTTTGTGTCTCCCTAGCAAGATGGACGCTGTGCAGGAAGGAAATGGGTTGTTTAAATGTCTTGTGGAATTAATTTTCCAGAACCCTAGGAAAATTCAGAAGTTCAAAAGTGAACTTCTCTTGGGAGTGAGTTAAGAGAATTTGAAAGCAAAAGAAGGGGAAACAAGTCTCATGACGTAATTAAGTTTCAAATGTTAATCTGTGAGTATCCAAACCAAGTAAGAAACTCCGCAGTGGTAGTGACTTTTACGTTTTTGCATTCCTTGAGTGAATTAGGAAAAGTCACTTATCTCTGTGATATGTTACAGGTGAGATCACAGGTTTGAACTTATTATAGAGGTTTCACGGTTTATGTTCTATTAATGAATTAACTGTATATCCATACGGTTTCCACCAGTATTGTTTACACCTATTACCAGATGCCCTCCTGCTAGAACATTTGCATTGTTGGGTAAGGGAACAAGGATTAAAACAATGAATTAAAGAGTAAGAAAACTGGCCAGGTGGGGTGGCTCACGCCTGCAATCCCAGCACTATGGGAGGCCGAGGCAGGCAGATCATGAGGTCAGGAGATCGATCGAGACCATCCTGGCTAACACGGTGAAACCCCATCTGTACTAAAAATATTAAAAATTAGCCAGGCGTGGTGGCGGGCACCTGTAGTCCCAGCTACTCGGGAGGCTAAGGCAGGAGAATGGCGTGAACCCAGGAGGCGGAGCTTGCAGTGAGCTGAGATCGCACCACTGCATTCCAGCCTGGGCGACAGAGCGAGACTCTGTCTCAAAAAAAAAAAAAAAAAAAAAAAAAAGAGTAGGAAAATTTCTATTGGCCCTAACATGGTGATCAAGTCAGTCTACAGTTGTAGGCTCTCTCTGAGAGATGTAAGGCTTATTCTTTAATATGCTGTTCTATCTGGAGAGATCCATTACATTTATTTTATTGCCTTAGCCCTACACTAAAGTAAATTGCCTTGGGTTTCCTAAGTAATTAACTTAATGCTTAAGATGGTTTGTTTGTTGCTAAATCACCAAAAGGATTAAGTGAAAAATTGTGATGAGGACGAGGATGAATGCGTTATAGTTCCCAAAATGTGTAGTATAATCGTGGGCATGTCGGAGATCTTTTTAGATGTGTGTCTCTATCTCAGTAACTTAATTTCCTTTAGAGCAGATGGCTGTTAAATAGTTTGATTTATTGTGTTCATGATAAATATTATATACTTAGACAGTGACATTGAAAGCATTAGTATGGTTTTATTCCTCTGTTAAACTGAATGTCATTATGAATTTTAGGTAGCCCTGGTTTACCCCAACAATGATCCAGTCATGTTTATGGTGGCTTTCTATGGATGCCTCCTGGCAGAAGTGATTCCAGTGCCTATAGAGGTACCTCTTACCAGAAAGGTAACATTGCTAAATTTAAGAGGAATGTAGCCTGATGTGACATGGCAGGCATTGGGTTCTTGGGTAGATGTAATCACAACAGTAAAAACTGTTCAACCATTTTTGGAAGTACTCAGCTTCACTTTCTAAAAACAGGAAATTTGTAGAAAAATTATTTATTAAATATTCACAAGTTTTATGCAAATAACATATTTTCTATTAAGATAGAGTTTGTATAGTATTGCATATCATTTAAAATATCACTGGGGCGAGGCCGGGCACAGTGGCTCACGCCTGTAATCACGGCACTTTGGGAAGCTGAGGCGGGGGGATCACAAGGTCAGGAGATCGAGACCATCCTGGCTAGCATGGTGAAACCCCGTCTCTACTAAAAAATACAAAAAATTAGTTGGGCGTGGTGGCGGGCGCCTGTGGTCCCAGCTACTCGGGAGGCTGAGGCAGGAGAATGGCATGAACCCTAGAGGTGGAGCTTGCAGTTAGTTGAGATCGCACTATTGCACTCCAGCTTGGGCGACAGAGCGAGACTCCATCTAAAAATAAATAGGTAAAAAAATAAAAAATAAATAAATATCACTGGGGCGACTGGACATGGTGGCTCACGCCTGTAATCCTAGCACTTTGGGAGATTGAGGTGGGCGGGTTGCGTGAGCCCAGAAGGTTGAGAGCAGCCTAGGCAACATAGGGAGACCCCATCTCTACAAATAATAAAAAAACTAGCCAGGCATGGTGATGTGCACCTGTAGTCCCAGCTATTTGAGAAGCTGAGGTGGAAGGATTGATTGAACCCAGGAGATTGAGGCTGCAGTGACCTGTGATTGCGCCACTGCACTCCAGCCTGGGCAATAGGGCAAGCAAGACTCTGTTTCAGAATATAAAATAAAATATCATGGGGGCATACTTGATTTTCAACACTGATCATTTATAAAGAATCCCACTCTTGCTTCAGAGACTATAGATAATCCACATTTATAGTAGTTGAGACCTTTTTTAAAGGGATTTCCTCTAACTGTATCATATGACCTAGGATTTCCATTAGGTGGAAAGTGATGGTGTGATGACATGTTACTTCTCTGGATTATAAGATTTTACTTTGACAATACATCAGCCCAACTAAAATGAAGCATATGTAACAGATTTCCATGTTTGACTGATTTCTCCATGAGCCACTTGATGCTAATTTTGTCATGCAGTTTATTTCTGAGGGCTGATGTCAAAGATGAATATGTTGGAGGATGTGGATTTATAAGAAGAAATTGGCCGGGCACAGTGGCTCACACCTGTAATCCCAGCACTTTGGGAGGCCGAGGTGGGTGGATCACCTGAGGTCAGGAGTTTGAGACCAGCCTGGCCAACATGGTGGAACCCCACCTCTACTAAAAATACAGAAATTAGCCAGGTGTGATGGCACAAGCCTGTGATCCCAGCTACTCAGGAGGCTGAGGCAGGAGAATCGCTTTTACCCGGGAGGTGGAGTTTGCAGTGAGTCAAGATTGCGCCACTGTATACCAGCCTGACAAAGTGAGATCTTGTCTCAAAAAAATAAAAGAAGAAATCAGCCGGGCCGCAGTGGCTTATGCCTGTAATCCTAGCACTTTGGGAGGCTGAGGCAGGTGGATCACTTGGGGTCAGGAGTTCAAAACCAGCCTGGCCAACATGACGAAACCCTGTCTCTACTAAAAATACAAAAATTAGCCAGGCATGGTGGTGCGCTCCTGTAGTCCCAGCTACTTGGGAGATTGAAACAGGAGAATAGCCTGAACCCAGGAGGTGGAAGTTGTAGTGAGCTGAGATCATGCCACTGCACTCCAGGTTGGGTGACAGAGAGAGGCTCCATCTCATAAAAAAAGAAAAGAAAAAGCATTTCTGAAAGGAATAAAAAACAAATTGATAACATCCCCAAATCTCTAGTTGTTGGGATATAGTATCCTTCATTTGATCAGGAAATCATATGATTGTTCTTAAATTATTAAGTTGGCAGAATTTGTGTGGTTTCATAATGATGCTTGTAAGATGATATTTTAATGGAAATGTTTTAGACTGTATCTTTTGTTGTTTTTGCTGCTGTTTTTGTGTAAGGCTTAAATCTACACCCTTTAAAAACAGAAAAATAAAAGGATTATACAGATTTGGTATATCCATCCATTGACTTTCATTGTCAGCTTGGACATTTAGTATCCATTTACATTGTTTATTTTGTTCATACCTGACTTGGTTTTCTCTCGAATTTTGGGGTGAGGCTAGGGGAAGATAACCATGTTAGCATTTATTTAATTTGCTGGAAACTAATCTTCAATAGGATCATTGCTGACTCTTGAATAAAATGGTTACATTTGTCTGGTAGGATTTATCATTTGTAATGTCTGGTTAATAAAATACTTGATTTGTGCTCAGGAAATGTTTGTATTGTAGAAATTATTTGGAAGAACACATTGTGATTGGATTTTGACAATTGCCAGATATTGGTGGGGCTCCATGAATGTTATCAAACAAAATGCCAGAGCATTGCTAAGTGTCAGATATGGGCATGAGTGTGCTCACATTTGCTCCCCTACCTGTGTTCATTATCATTTCTCCACAGGATGCTGGAGGTCAGCAGATTGGCTTCTTGCTAGGAAGCTGTGGTATTGCCTTAGCTCTTACCAGTGAAGTTTGTCTAAAAGGACTGCCAAAAACCCAGAATGGAGAAATTGTACAGTTTAAAGGTTAGTAACATTGTACCTGAATTATCAGTTAAAAGTTAAAACTGAGTGCTTTAATTAGCTTTTTAATTTAGTAATAGCTAGGTACTTTACATATATGTTCTATTTAATTCTCATATTCTTATGAAGTAGGTACCATTATTATGCCCATTTTACAAGTGAGGAAACTGAGAAACAGAGAGGTTAAGTAACTTGCCCAAAGTCACAGCTAATAAATGGCAGAGCAGCAATTTGAACCCAAATCTGTCTGATTCCACAGCCCACACCCTTAACCTTTATGCCGATGGTTGGAAAAAGCTACCACTCTGTACATTAAAGCTAAATGCTACATGTAGAGACAGAGGATAGACCACTAACCTCAGTGGACTTCCACTGCCAAATGGACCTCCCAGTTGTTGAGGTAATGTCAAGGCCTGGAATTAGCATGTGGAACGATTGTACTTTTGAAAGAAGGTATAATTGTCTGGTGATTTGCCACTAAAAACTAATAAAAACTAAGTATTTTATTGATTATAAAATGATCTTAATTTGGTCTCTTGATATTTAAAATGACCAGTTCAGTGTGAATTCATTCCCTGATGGCTTAGGCAATTCAATTTTCACTTTGGGTTTGATTTAGGTTGGCCCCGGCTCAAATGGGTTGTAACAGATTCCAAGTACCTTTCAAAGCCACCGAAAGACTGGCAGCCACACATCTCACCTGCTGGGACAGAACCGGCATACATTGAGGTAAGTCCTAAGATGTAAAATATGCTTTCAGGCTTTTCCTTGGGCTTTGCTTGCCACCTTTCAAAATATAAAACTGAATTTTTGCAACGTTAATGTTAGAAGATCCTCCTGCTTTGTGAGATTTCCATCTTTTGGCTTGTAAAATGCCTTGTAGTGGATCTTCTATCCTAATTATTTTGATGATAAGTATACATTCAAGAGAATGACAGCAAAAAAAAAAAAAGGATTCTTCATGTAAGAAAGTTACAAAAGACTTTAGGGAAGTACAAACGTTTAGGAAATGATGTACTGGCAGAGAAATTTCTCTGCTGCTTATTTAGAGAGGTTGGGGGTAAGAGAACGGAGAAATGAGGAGGGAAAATAGCTCTGCTTAAAAGAACAGATTAGTAGATGAAAGATAAAGAGCAAGAATAAACAAATGGCTGGAAGGTTTGATATTGAGGTTGGTATAGAAATGCAATTGGCAACATGATCCCATTAACGGACTAAGCAAATCCAAGTGCACACCAGGCACCAGGCTGAATGCTTTAAGTGCATTTTCTCATTTAGTCCTCACAAGTACCCTGTGAGGTTTGGATTATTATTAAGCTTACTTTATAGATGAGGAGACTAAGACTTAAAAGAATTTCAGTAGCTGAGCAAAGGCCACATGACTCAAAAATGGCAGAGCTAGACTCAGAGTTAGGTCTAACTCTAAAAGCTGTAGCCTTCACCACTCTGCATCCTGCCTGAGACATATGCTCACCAATTGTTAAGTTAATGAACAGGCAAATCAATAAAATTTTTTTTCAAGATCTGGGGGAAAATCATCTAGCCTTGAACACTGTGGTGATAAGTAGAGAGAACTTCAAAAAATTTTGGATATAGAAAAGAGAGGCTGGGAGAATGAGTTCATGTCCTTTGCAGGACATAGATGAAGCTGGAAGCCATCATTCTCAGCAAACTAACACAGGAACAGAAAACCAAACACTGCATGTTCTCACTTATAAATGGGAGTTGAACAATAGGAACACATGGACACAGGGAGGGGAATATCACACCGGGGCCTGTTGAGGGCTGGGGGGCAAGGGGAGGGAGATCATTAGGACAAATACCTAATGCATGCAGGGCTTAAAACCTAGATGACGAGTTGATAGGTGCAGCAAATCACCATGGCACACATATACCTATGTAACCTACATGCACGTTCTGCACATGTGTCCCAATACTTAAAAGTAAAAGTAAAAAATAGAAAAGAGAGGCTGGGGTGGGACACAGTGATTCACGCCTGTAATCCTGGCACTTTTGGAGGCTGAGTGGATGCTCCTGAGGTCAGGAGTTCGAGACCAGACTGGCCAACATAGTGAAACCCCATTTCTACTAAAAATAAAAACAATTAGCTGGGCATGATGGTGCATGTCTGTAGTCCCAGCTGCTTGGGAGGTTGAGGCGGGAGGATCACTTGAACCCAGGATGCAGAGGTTGCAGTGAGCTGAGATCACGCCACTGCACTAGAGAGGCTGGATGCAATGGTTCACATCTGTCTGTAGTCCCAGCACTTTGGAAGGCCAAATAGGAGGACTGCAAAGAAAAGGAAGAGAGTGACCAGTAGCTCTGAGAGGTGATGGGGGTATTATTGGATGCCAGGATGATTGTTTTTAAAGGTGAAACAGATCTAAGTATCTTTAAAAGACAGACAGATAGGCCAGGTAAGATGGCTCATGCCTTTAATCCCAGTACTTTGGGACGCTGAGGCAGCTGGATTGCTTGAGCTCAGGAGTTCAAGACTAACCTGAGTAACATAGTGAGACCCTGTCTCTACAAAAAATAAAAAATTAGCTGGGCCTGGTGGTATGCACCTATAGTCCCAGCTACTCAGGAGTCTAAGGTGGGAGGATCACTTGAGCCCAGGAGGTTGAGGCAACAGTGAGCTGTGTTCATGCCACTGCACCCTATCCTGGATGACAGAGCACAATTCTGTCTCAAAAAAGAAAAAAATACAAATAAGCAATTAAAAATACCAAATTTAGTGATCAACTCTCAATCTATGTCATGTCTCAGTGATGACATGGTTCATCACTCGGTCCTCCTTAAAACTCCAGTCCTGGCTTCTTGGACTCCTATCTCAGTTCCTCTGCCTCATTGGCCATTCCTTCAGTTGTCTTTATTGGCTCTCCTAAAGGTGGAGGGTCCTCCATTGTGTGGCCCTTGCTTAGCTCTCTGGCCTTATTAGAACTTCTACCCTCTGTCTTTCTAGGTGCCTGTTATTTTGAATTAACTTGCAGTTCTTGCTTGGGATCCTCCTATTACCCACAGGACTCTACTAGTGAGTTTAAAGCATCTCTGGGTAATAGGGAGTTATTAAAGGGTTGTCAGCAGGAGAGTGACAAGAATGAATTTATTATAAGAAGATACATCTGGACTGGTTGGGTTAAGAAAGGAAATAAGGGCTGGGCGCAGTGGCTCACCCCTATTATCCTAACACCTTGGGAGGCTTAGGCAGGCGGATCATTTGAGCTCAGGAGTTCGAGACGAGCCTGGGCAACATGGCGAAATTCTGTCTCTACAAAAAATACAAAAATTAGCCGGGTGTGGTGGCACATGCCTGTAGTCCCAGCTACTTGGGAGGCTGAGCCTGGGAGCTCAAAGCTGCAGTGAGCCATGATCGTGCCACTGCATTCCAGCCTGAGCGAGACTCTGTCTCAAAAAGAAAAAAAAAGGAGACCGGCTTTACAGTTATTCAGGTGAGCCCAAGCTTATGGTAGAGAGCAGAGAGCAAAGTAGATGGAGCTTCAGACAGTAAGGAAATAGAGCAGGCAGGGCTTAGTTACTGATGCTGGAGAGGGAGAAGGCAAGACAGACTCAGGTTTCTTGCTTGAGCAACTGGGATTGATGGCAGCATCCTTCACTAAGATAGAAAATACAACAGGAAGAGTTTCCAGGGGCAGGGACGGGGGTAAAGAAGGCAGTGATGGATATATGAGTTTCACAGGATTACTGGACATTCCAGGGGATTAGTTGACTCTGTCAGTCTGGATCTCTCTGGAGGAGAGGCCTGGGTTGAAGATAGAGAACAAGGAGTTACTAGGACTGCAGTAACCTAATGGAATAAAGTGAAAAGAGATAAGGGTGGAGAACATGGAGGAGCAATGGGAGAGAGACAGACACACAGAGACAGAGACTAGAAGAGAGGAGTATCGAAAAAGCCAAGGAAGGAGAAAGCATCAAGAAAGAGAGTAGTCAAATTTTGCAGAAAGGTTCGATAAGGTATGCAAAATGCCCTTTTGATATAACAATCAAAAAATTGGGGCTGGTCCTAAGGTAGTTAATTATTTCAGTTGGGTACAGATCAAACTCCTGTTCTACTCTGTCTCCCCTTGAGAGAAAGACCTTGGGAACACTTAATTTTTTTTTTTTTTTTTTTGAGACAGAGCCTCGCTCTGTTGCCCAGGCTGGAGTGTAGTGGTGTGATCTTGGCTCACTGCAAGCTCCGCCTCCCAGGTTCACGCCATTCTCCTGCCTCAGCCTCCTGAGTAACTGGGACTACAGGTGCCCGCCACTACGCCCGGCTAATTTTTTGTATTTTTAGTAGAGACGTCGTTTCACTGCATTAGCCAGGGTGGTCTCGATCTCCTGACCTTGTGATCCGCCCACCTTGGCCTCCCAAAGTTCTGGGATTACAGGCGTGAGCCACCGCACCCAGCCAAAATTTTTTTAAAGTTGAACTGGCCACAGTGGCATATGCCTGTAGTTCCAGCTACTCAGGAGGCTGAGCTGGGAGGATTGCTTGAGCCCAGGAGTTCCAATCCAGCCTGGGCAACATGGTGAGACTCCATCTCTTAAAAGAAAGAAAGAAAGAAAGAAAGGAAAGTTGATAGTCCTGGTAAAAAGCAACTTGAATGGAACATTAAGGGTAAAAGCAAAATTATAGTTGAATGATTTGGAGGAGCAAATAGGCCATTCGTTTCTAGTTCTTCCTTACAAAATTGGGTGCTTCTAACGCACAGAGACCACGTCTTACATACCTTTCACTCTGCAGTGCTGTGCTTGACTTGTATTTATTTGATATTGTGTTTCTATTCAAATAGCTCCAGTCACTTGTTTGTTTTAGCTTTTGAGCAGCCACTTCACACTGATGACTATTAAACTTTGAAGTCTTTTTCACGTATATTTTTGTTGAGCTTTGTCATCCTCCAATCCTATCTTTGTGTGATTTGAGTTTGGGACCCTAGTACATTGCCTTAAATATTCATATTAAACACGTTAAATTCAGCCCATTATGATGGTTTTTCTTGGTTTTGTTTTTGGATTCTAGTTTTGTCATCTGAAATAACCCATTTTATTGTGTTTCTTATGTTTCTGTTTTTGTTTTCTAGTATAAAACAAGCAAAGAAGGGAGTGTAATGGGAGTTACAGTATCCCGGCTTGCAATGTTGTCTCACTGCCAAGCTCTGTCGCAGGCCTGCAATTATTCTGAAGGTCAGACCTCATCCCATGACTGCCCTCATTGTTACCTTCAGAGATGTGTGACTGTGAGCACAATGCTCAGTGATTGGACCTCATTTAATGACCGAATTCAGAGTGAAATGTCCCAAGACACATTCTTGGCTTGCTTTTGTTTTCTTCTTCTCAAAAATATGCTGTAGTTTAAAGGAACCAAAATTCTGGGCAAACCAAAATGTAAAGCATAATTTCTAGAGTACAGCAGTAGAAAACCCTAATTTAAATCCTGTTTTTGTTAGCTGTGGAATGTCAGGTATCTCCATCTTCCCCTGCCTGTATAGTGGGCTACCAGCTATACATTTGGAGTCAAAGAAATTCAGCTACCAAAAAGCATAAATTAAAACACAAAAATGTATTCGATATTTTTGAACTTTAGATAGGTTGATACATAATTGCATAAACCACTATTTGCCTCAGAATGTTCTTTGCAATATTAATTTTTTTAGTGTTTTCCCTTTATAAAATGAAACAAGTTAATAAATGGTCATGATAAAATTTTTAACCAGACAACAATGTTCTATCATGAAATTATATATATATACACACACATAATGGAAGCAATCAAAATGCCCTTAAATAAGGATTGATTAGGTTATAATACATTCAGGCCAGGCGCTGTGGCTCACGCCTGTAATCCCAACATTTCGGGAGGCCGAGGCAGATGGATCACCTGAGTTCAAGGGTTTGAGACCAGCCTGGCCAACACAGTGAAACCCCATCTCTACTAAAAATAACAAAAAATGACCAGGTGTGGTGGCTTGTGCTTGTACTCCCAGCTACTTGGGAGGCTGAGGCGGGAGAATCACTTGCACCCTGGAGGCAGAGGTTGCAGTGAGCCGAGATCATGCCACTGCACTCTAGCCTGGGTGACAGAGCAAGACTCTGTCTCAAAAAAAAAAAAAAAAAAAAAAATTATAATACATTCGTATAATGGCTGGGACATTAAAACTTTTATTTTTGAATATTAAAGATATGAAGAAATTGTTTGAATATATCATTAAGTAGGAACAAGTTAGATACCAAGCTTTGTATACCAGTTTGTCACATTAGATATCTATCTAGATGTAAATATGCCTAGAAGTATATGTGTGTGTATAGATAGAATGTTTAGAGATATATACATATACACACCAACTTTTTTTTTTTAGGAAGTATCTTTTAGGAAATTTAAAATATATTTGTCAAACTTGCAAAGTTTCTAAAATAAGCATGTATTCTCTGCATATTTAGGAAAAAAAATACCTCTTGGAAGAAATGCCTAAGTCACAAGAAGTTTGTAACTCCTTGGCTCTGTTGTAACCACATTATCCTACGAGCAGTCCTCTACCCGTTTTGAGGAGACCCTCAAAAACCCCTGAGAACTTTTAGTCATTTCTCTAAAAACATCAAATCAGGCTGGGCGCTGTGGCTTATGTCTGTAATCCCAGCACATTGGGAGGCCGAGGCAGGAGGATCACTTGAGGTCAGGAGTTCAAGACCAGCCTGGCCAACCTGGTGAAACTCCCTCTCTACTAAAAATACAAAATTAGCCATGCATGGTGGTGTATGCCTGTAATCCCAGCTATTTGGGAGGCTGAGGCAGGAGAATTGATCGAACCTGGGAGACAGAGGTTGCAGTGAGCCGAGATCGCGTCACTGCACTCCAGCCTGGGTGACAGAGGTGAGACTCTATCTAAAAGAAAAAGCAAACAAACATCAAATCAGTTGTTTATAAGAGGCAAGTGACATAATTTTGCTACTTAATACTAAAGATGATTTCTTTGTCTTCCTATTTTTTCTATTTTAGGGGAAACAATAGTAAATGTCTTAGACTTTAAGAAGGATGCTGGGCTGTGGCACGGCATGTTTGCGGTAAGCTACTCAGATTTAAGGCCCTTAGTGTAAATTGTGCTTGAGATAAGGCCAGCATGCTGTATAACTGGAGCATCTCTCAGTGCTTGTTTGAAATTTAAATCCCCAAAAGGTCAGTAGTATTTTCCAGAGGCTATATAACCTTTGCACTGGACAGAATGTTTTGAATGACTGCCATGCATAAGCTGCATGCTGCAACTGAAGAAGAGTAAAAAGGTAGATGGGGATTCTCCCCATCAGAGAGGAACAGGTAGCATACTATGGGTGTTAGAAAAAGGTGACTTCCTTCCAGGTCTGGGCTTCAAGGCAGTTTTTATGGAAGAAGTGACAGCTGAGTTGGACTTTGAAAAATAGGTAAGCTTTAGACATACAGAGATTTTTGTAAGGGGCTATAGAGGTAGAGAGAGGGGACATTTCAAGTGGCAAAACTACTATATGTAACATGCCATATAGGTGGAGAGAGAAAAATAATACAGGGTTACCTGAATTGTAAAGGACTTCAGAGAGCCTCTAGTCTCACTTTCTTGATAATGCAGGAGCTGGGAAAGCATGGGAAATGAATCACGAGGGAAGAGGAGGTGGATCCCTTTTCACCCAGAACCCTCAAAATCTTCAGTAAATTTACTTTCTAGCTCTTTTCTGAAACCTTTCCCATTTTCTTCTTTATCAGAAGTTAAAAATCCTTTTGAGGAGGTAAGAAGAATCTCTTCTCTATGATACCAAGTGCAAGATAGGGACATGTGTGAAGAATTGAGTTATAAACACCAGCCTTTTCCTGAAACCAAAAGTTTCTCACCAGAGCTAGAAACTTGGAGAGAGAAAACAGTATCTTGCAGTAGTATCTTGGTTTCTTTGGGCAAATTAGAGAGTGAGCAAAATGGCTAATCTCAATACGAAGGCTTGGTTATTCTACGAGGCTGGGTCTCTTTGGGGACAGGGTGTCTTGTGTATGCTTGATTAGAGTGGCAGGAGAGACCCTAAATTGCATGACCCCTCAACACCTTCAGCTTTATCTAACAAAAAAAAATTAACAGGTGTAGACAGGACCTCCTGTAAGAAACAGGGACATTTCGATTTCTTGCTTTGTGATACCCAGCTAGCCCCTTTGTGGCATGTGGCAAGTACGAACATGATAAAAGCATTAAGTGGGTTGGAGGGCAGTTTGGCAGTGTCTGTTAGCATTTTAAAAGCATATACCACAGCCAGGCACTGTGACTCAGGCCTGTAATCCCAGCACTTTGAGAGGCCAAGGCAGGCAAATTACCTGAGGCCAGGAGTTCAAGACAAGCTTGGCCAACATGGTGAAATCCCAACTCTACTAACAATACAAAAATTAGCTGGACATTGTGGCGCACACCTGTAATCCCTGCTACTCAGGAGGCTGTGCAGGAGAATTGTTTGAACCCAGGAGGCAGAGGTTGCAGTGAGCCGAGATTGCACCACTGTACTCTAGCCTGGGCAACAGAGCAAGACTCTGTCTCAGATAAATAAATAAATACATACATACATACATACATACATACATACATACATACACCAGTCCCAGCTACCCTGGAGGCTGAGGCAAGAGAATCACTTGAGTTCAGGAATTGGAGGCCAGCCTGGGCAACATAGTGAAACCCCTGTCTCTTTTTTTTTTTTTTTTTTAAAGCATATGCCATATGACAGCAGTACTACATGTCCATATAGGGAAATACTTGCACAAGCCCAGGGAAGGAAGTAGGAATGTGCTCCTTGAAACATTTTTTGTAGTAGCAAAAAATTGTCATTAATAGGGAAATGCCTAAATAATTGTGATATAGCCAAACAATGGAATACTATGCCGCAGTTCAAAAAGAATTATGTAGATCTCTTATACTGATATGCATAGATTTAGCTTTAAAACAATTTAAATGAAAAAAACAAGTTACAGATATATGTATAATATGATGTCTTTTATGTTAAAAATACTTATATTTCTTTGGGAACAAATATCTATGAAAATGCATTGAAAAAAGATTGGAAGGATATCTGTCAAATTTGTAACTGATTATCTCTGGCGAGGAGAGGAGGGAACCAGGTTTGAGGGCAGGTATTAAAGGAACTTCAATCTTATATTTAATATTTAAGATTGTTTTCAAACAGTGTGTATTTGAGTATTACTTGTATAATTAAAATTGCTAACAAAATACCAGCTCAATTTTAAAATACTAAGTATGTATTTTGTATTGATTACTTTTCTTCTTTCTTTGTTTTTCAGAATGTAATGAATAAGATGCACACAATCAGCGTACCCTACTCTGTTATGAAAACCTGTCCTCTCTCTTGGGTCCAAAGAGTACATGCTCACAAAGGTAGTCACCCGCAGCATCTGAGCTTTAATTATGTGACTGTTTGAATTAAGATTTCAGGGATTTCAGAGATTTTCAAATTGCCCTTGTTAGAAACATTTCTATGCCCCTGTCCCTTAACAAATTGTAGAGTTTAGTTACTACAGAATTAGGTACCTTGCCTGTTCATCTCACTGATGTCCTCTCTTAAGCATTGAGATGAATTTTTTCCAAATGTGAGCCTTGAATTAGATTTGAGTGTCTTGGTATTCACAGTTTCCTTGGCTGGGATACTGTGACCTGCCTAGAGGGTCTCAGTGAACAAACAATTGTAGGTCCAGTCAGTTGTCTAAATGTGATAATTTCTGCCTCTGAGCTATTGGCACAATCTCTTTGAAACCGTTTTTATCTTCTCCAAGCAAATATCATGATTCCCCAAATAAGTAAAAATGTTTTTATTGTGGTATATTACATATGTCCCAAATTTATTGTGTATGTTAACTTCATCCCTTTTGAATTTATAGCCAAGGTAGCTTTAGTAAAATGTCGGGACTTGCACTGGGCTATGATGGCACATCGGGACCAAAGAGACGTGAGCTTGAGTTCCCTCCGAATGTTAATTGTGACTGATGGAGCTAACCCCTGTGAGTATTTCTTCATTGTGGATCTGGGAATATCCTGTGTTTTGATAGATTAGGGGTTTTTGCCCTGTACTAAGATATAATTCACATACTGAAAAACTCACTCATTTAAGGTGTGTAATTCAGTGGTTTTGGTATATTCACGAGTTGTGTAACCATCATTACAATCTAAGTTTAGAACATTTTCATCACCCAAAAAGAAACCACATGCCCATTGTCAGTCACTCCCCATTTTTCCCCCTGCCCCAGCCCTAGACGACTGCTAATCTATTGCCTGTCTCCCTAGATTTGCCTATTCTGAACATTTCTTATAAATGCAGTCATACAGTATGTGGTCTCTGTGATGGGCTTCTTTTTCTTAGCATGTTTTCAACGTTCATCCGTGTTGTAGTATCTGTCAGTACTTCTGCATTCCTTGTTACTACCAGGAAATCGTCCATTGTATAGTTATACCACATTGTATTTACTCATTCATCTTTTGATGGATCTATAAGCTTTTAAGTCATTCTTTTTTGCTCATTCATGTATAACCTCTTTCTATCCTGTAACTGGGTATTCCTGTGTTACCTGCTTTTCTCTACAAGCCCCCAAATCCTGACCCTTCACACAGTAGAATCAGGTAGAGCACTACACTGTTTGTCATAAATGGACTTTGTTAGTAGTCACATTGATCATCATAGTTTAAAACACAGACATGGGCTTGACCTTAATATCATGTAGAAGGTGGAGCTAAGCCAATATTAAATTGCACTGGCTATGACAGTTCCTCAGGAAGAGTTGCTAAATTATAAACTGGCTGCATATTGCCTGCAGTGTTATCTCTGATACTGATTTGTCAGTTTCATAGGAGCAGGCTTATTCCAAGGTGTAACTTTAAATAGTGTCAGTGACCTTTTATGGGCTGGATGAGCATTAATTTGTCCTTGAAATATATCAAACCATCTCACAGGGACAGTAAAATATTTGCGTGGAATTAACAATATACAATATGAGTTCTCATGAGAAATAAGTATGTCAGCTTTCTATTCTTTACCATTTTCCTACAGTAATGAAAATCACAATTTTAGCTTCAGGTTGATCTGTTCCAACTCCTTAGGGTCCGTGTCATCCTGTGATGCCTTCCTGAGTCTGTTCCAAAGCCATGGACTGAAGCCTGAGGCCATCTGTCCGTGCGCCACGTCTGCTGAAGCCATGACTGTAGCAATCCGCAGGTACTGTTCAGGATGTCAGATGCTCTTGATGTATGTTACAACTTGGATGAAATGTGCAGTATTTACCAGGTGATGACAAAGGGATGTTAACTAATTTTCTAAGCAGTTTCAAGCATCTCATTTTTCCTACTCTTGCTCAAAGTGTATGCAGTAAACTGAAAAATTTAATTGATATCATTTCGTATTTGTGAATTAGCTCTTTTTCTGTGCCATTTTGCTCTTCGGAATCCATAGCACCTTAGATTAGAAATAGACTGTTCTTGATTGTAGCTTAAGTATGGATAGTATATCTATAGTATATTCAAGACCATTATGTATGTAAGTATCAGTGAATGTGTGTGTGTGAATATAGATATACTTTTTTTTTTTTTTTTTTAGATAGGATCTCTCTTTGTCACCCAGTGGCATGATTATGGCTCACTGCAGCCTCAACCTCCTGGGCTCAAACAGTCCTCCTGCCTCAACTTCCTGAGTAGCTAGGACTACAGGCATGTACCACCACGCCTGGCTAATTTTTAAATTTTTTTGTAGAGATAGGTTCTTGTTATGTTGCCCAGGCTGGTCTCGAATTACTGGCTTTGAGCAGTCCACCTTCCTTGTCCTCCCAAGTGCTGGGATTGTAAGCATGAGCCACCAAGCCTGGCCCAGTACGCAATACTTGATGATGATAATAAATGACCATTTTGCTGGTTTATGTGTTTACTACACTACATTTTTTTTTAATTTAATTTTTTAAAGATGGGGTCTTGCTCTGTTATCCAGGCTGGAGCACAGTGACACGATCATTGTAGCCTCAACCTCCCAGGCTCAGATGGTTCTCCCACCTTAGCCTCCCAAGTAGCTGGGACTACAAGCGTGTGCCATCATACCCAGCTAATTTTTGTATTTTTTGTAGAGATGGGGTCCCACTGTGTTGCCGAGGCTGGTCTTGAACTCCTGGCCTCAAGCAATCCTCCTGCCACAGCGGTTGCTGGGATCACAGGTGTGAGACACCACACCCAGCTCTAATTTGGCATATTTTTGGGAGAGAAGATGGAGAATTTTTTTGGTATTGTAGCCAGAGGAAATTTGTCTTCCTACGTATTTGTATTTTTCCCTTGATGTTATTTCATTCACCAAACTTGATGGGTTCTTCTTTTCAGGCCTGGAGTTCCAGGAGCCCCTTTGCCAGGAAGAGCCATTCTCTCAATGAATGGATTGAGCTATGGGGTAATACGGGTCAATACTGAAGATAAAAATTCAGCACTGACGGTCCAGGATGTGGGGCATGTAATGCCTGGTGGTGAGTCGCAAGGAGCATCATTTAGTTTTTCATAAAGATTTGTCATCAGAGATAATAGAGCCTGATAAAATACAGAATCCCAAACAAGGAACCCTTAATTCAGTACTTAACGCATTTAATTTCTTAGAGCCTCTCTAATAGTTAAGTCATTATAATTATGCTGACCTTCCAGCAGTATTGTATGACTTACCAGTTGTGAATGCTTCAAGTCCATTTCTTTACCGGGAAGGCCAAATACTGAGAGATGTTAAAGTTACCTGGTTTTCACTGTAATTGCCAAGCCATTGGGACTGGCAGAAAATTAGAGCATACTGCTTTCAAGAGTGTTTGAGATTGACTTGCCTAAGGATAACACCTCATTCATCTAACCTGTTTATTTGGGCTTTGCATTCATCGTTAATATGTCACTGTCTCTACAAGCTTTACATTTCAAATATACCTATGTAGTTTCAGGTTTATGTTTAGCATTCCTGTTTGGTATTTTTACTTAATGCCACTCAGTAAAGGCAGGACTTTCTTGGGTTCACAGGATGAAGCTGTTATTTTACAAAGGTTTTCTAGAATCTTTGTCCTTTAACCTGTATTTTCTGTACGTTAGGGATGATGTGCATTGTGAAACCAGATGGACCTCCCCAGCTCTGCAAAACAGATGAAATTGGAGAAATCTGTGTTAGCTCCAGAACTGGAGGCATGATGTACTTTGGGCTTGCTGGTGTGACAAAAAATACATTTGAGGTACATGATATTAACATTTCACAGGGAAAATGTTTGGGGATTTCAGGATGTTACGAGGGCAGATCCCCTGGTTGATGGGACATAGCGTAACATGTGGTTGAGAGTGTGTACTCTGGAGCTAGACTTGCCTAAGTTCAAATTCTGAACTTAGGTCACTAGCTGACCTTGGGTGAGTTGGTTAACCTCCCTGTGCCCCAATTTCCTTATCTTTAAAATGTGAGTAATAATTGTACCTATGTCATAGGATTGTTGTGAGCACTAATTGAGTTAATGTTTTATAAAGTGCTTAGAAAGAGCATCTGGCATATAGGAAGTGCTGTTGTGTATCTGTTAGATTTTTTAAAAGGGTAAGATGAGCTGGGCATGGTAGCTCATGCCTGTAATCCCAACACCTTTGGAGGTTGAGGCGGAAGGATTGCTCCTACTGAGGCCAGGAGTTTGAGACCAGGCAATGTAGCAATGTAGCAAGGCAATGTAGCAAGATCCCATCTCTACCAAAAAATTGAAAAAATTAGCCAGACATGGTGGTGCATGGCTGTGGTCCCAGCTACTCGAAAGGCTGAGGCAGGAGGATCCCTTGAGCCCAGGAGTTCAAGGCTGCAATGAGCTATGATCATGCCACTGCATTCCAGCCTAGAGGACAGAGCAAGACCCTGTCTCAAACACACACGCACACGCACACACGCGCGCACACACACACACACACACAACAAAACCAAAAAAAAAAGGGTAAGAGGCCTCACAAAAATTCACTCTGGTGAATTTGCCATGGTTTGAGCTTTGTAAATTCAAAATTTAATTTCGAGAGTAAACTCCAATTATGCTCAGTTACTAATTAAAAATGAAGACTGTCCTTTCACAGGAGTCAGGTTGCTCATATTATTCAGTCTTTCAGTCAGACAAATATTTTTTGAGCACCTTTAATGTGTCTGGCAATGTTCCAGATGCTTGGGGTGCATCAGAAAACAAAACAAAACTCCTTGTGGAGCTCACGTTCTTGTGGGGCCAGCACATTCTAGCTAGACTCGCACATGGTTTTCCTGCAGGCATTTCTGCATGCGAAGCCAGGTTGTAATGGAAACTTTGCCTAGTGAACCTGGAAGTCAGAACAGGGGCGGTTAATTGTCTACATTTAATAATTGGAATTAACCTGTCTCAGGATACATTTTAGGGACGAGAGAAATTCAGGTGGCAGCCACATCCCTCTTCACACAAGACAGAGCTTATATAAGCACTCCTATTTTTCAGTTCTTTGAGCTTCTTTTTCTATAATCTAGACTAGTGATTCCCAGGATGGAAGGTTACAGGCATCTACTGTCCCATTTGAAATCAGTGCATGTGATTACATACTAACAGATGTAACTTCAGAGAAAGTATCATCTCTGTGATACCATATTTATGCTCTCCATGATGTGGTACCTGAAAAGGGCTAAGAGCTCCTGGGCTGAACCTTATCTTTGTGTTTACCCAACCTAAAATGGTTTATATCACTTACTAAATGTCTTTCTCATAACTATTACTACTGTGCTCTTGCCCAGCCTTCAAAAGCTGTGTGCAATTCACCATGCTAGGAGTGGGCATTCATAAGCTCTTCAAGCATGTGTTTACTGCCAGTCTCTTGGTTTACTTTCCTAGGTGATTGATTTACCTCCCTTGAGTGTATATACATGTAACTAATTTAAATCTCACCCTATTTATTTCTGTCACCCAGGCTGGAATACGGTGGCTCAATCATAGCTCACTGCAGCCTTCAACTCCTGGCCTCAGGTGATCCTCTCATCTTGGCCTCCCGAAGTGCAAAGATTACAGGCATGAGCCGTTGCGCCTGTAATTTTTCTTCATTGACTTTTCCTTACTAAAAACAAGAGCCTCAAACAGTGTTTGAAGATACTGATATTTTATTTCATTACCTTTCCTATGAGGCAGTTCACTAGCCAGAATTCTCAGACTTAATACCAAACTGCTAGGTCCATAGTGTTGAAGAAAATTTAAAATCTACATTATAAATTTAGTGATAGTGAAGTAGAATAAAAATTGTACCAGAAAAGGACAAAGCTAGTATCTGGGTTTTCCAAATTAAAGTTCCCAGTATTTTTCTTACTGGCTTCTTAAATTTAAATCCTGAGAGAGTTTACCAATGTAGTTAACATTTCACTGGAGAAAAGATCTAGGTTTTAAATTTGTTTTGTGGTTTGTTTTTTTGTTGTTGTTGTTGTTTTTTAGGTAGGGTCTCGCTCTGTCGCCCAGGCGGAGTGCAGTGGTGCAATCTCGGCTCACTGCAACCTCTGCCTCCCGGGTTCAAGCAATTCTCCTGCCTTAGCCTCCCAAGTAGCTGGGATTACAGGTGCCTGCCACCACGCCTGGCTAGTTTTTTTGTATTTTTAGTAGAGATGGGGTTTCACCGTGTTGGCCAGGCTGGTCTTGAACTCCTGACCTCAGGTGATCCACCCTCCTCGGCCTCTCAAAGTGCTGGGATTACAGGCGTGAGCCACCACACCAGGTCAAGATCTAGTATTGACTAGTCAAAAAATAAAAATATTTTATAGATAATGCTACCAGGGAGAAAAACTTTTGTGACATGTATGACAACAGTTGATTTTCCATCACTCCCATGTGCTAGCTATTTGAGGCAAGTGAAACTCACTTCATCTGTAAAATGGAAATACTAATGCTGTTTCTATAGGATTAATTTGAGGATTAACTGTAAAGCAAGTAAACCTGTGCCTGGTACTGATAAGCATTTAGTGTTGTTATAATTATTATTTTATATAAAAAATAAATCTTAAAAATTATCCAGATGAGGCTGGGAGCAGTTGCTCATGCCTGTGATCCTAGCACTTTGAGAGGCTGAGGTGGGTGGATCACCTGAGGTCAAGAGTTCAAGACCAGCTGGGCACGATGGCTCACACCTGTAATCCCAGCACTTTGGGAGGCCGAGGCGGGCGGATCACGAGGTCAGGAGATCGAGACCATCCTGTGAATGGTGAAACCCCGTCTCTACTAAAAATACAAAAAATTAGCCAGGCATGGTGGCGGGCGCCTGTAGTCCCAGCTACTCGGGAGGCTGACACAGGAGAACGGCTTGAACCCGGGAGGTGAAACTTGCAGTGAGCCAAGATTGTGCCACTGCACTCCAGCCTGGGCAACAGAGCGAGACTCTGTCTCAAAAAAAAAAAGAGTTCAAGACCAGCCTGGCCAACATGGTGAAACCTTGTGTACTAAAAATACAAAACTTAGCCGGGTGTGGTGGCGGGCGCCTGTAATCCCAGCTACTCAGGAGGCTGAGGCAGGAGAATCGCTGGAACCCGGGAGGCGGAGGTTGCGGTGAGTCGAGATTGTGCCGTTGCACTCCAGCCTGAGCAACAGAGCAAAAAACTCTGTCTTAAAAAAAAAATTATCTGGGTGCTGTGGTTCACACCTGCAGTCCCAGCTATTCTGGAGTGTGACACGGGGGATCACATGGGCCGAGGAGTTCAAGGCTGTACTGAACCATTGTTATGCCTGTGACTAGCCACTGCATTCCAGCCTGGGCAACATAGTGAGACCTCATCTCTTAAAAAAAAAAAAAAAAAAAAAAAAGGAGGGGTGGGGAGCAGCTATCAGGTAGAAAAAATAGGTAAGAGACATGAATAGGCTACTCACAAAAGAAATACAAATGCCCGGCAAACAAAGGAAAAGAAATTCAGACATATTACTTATAAAATGCAATTAAAGCAATAACAATGGGATATATTTTTTGGTACCAGATTGGCAAAGTTTGGAAAAATGGATAGCACATAGTATTAGCCAGGACATGGGAAAAACCAGACATTCTAGTATGGTATTAATGAGTGTAAATGGATACAACAGTTTTATAGGCCAGCCAATTAAAATTGAAAAAACTCATGCCTTTTGTACAGATGCATAAATGAATACAGCAATATTCATTAAAGCACCTTTATAATAGTGAAAAATTATAATGGCCTATCCAGCTGTAATAAAAGACTGGTTACATTCTAATAGCTACAATTTCCTGAATACTGATTCTGGGTCAGATACCATACTTGTTTCTGCAAATCTTTTTGCATTCCTTAATCTTTACTCCAAGCCTGTGAGAGGCACAGAGTACTCCATTAAGTGGCTGCAAAACAGAGGCTCAGAAAAATCCAGGCACTTGCCTAAAGTCTATGTTACTAGTAAGTGGCAGAGCCAGAAATTGAATTGACACCAACGACTATGCTGTCCTGTCCCCCATGGAGTGGCTAAGTGGGCTAAGTCAACTCTTACTAACTTGGAAGGGTATCTGAGATATATTTCGTGGAAAAGCAAGTTGCAAAAAGTATAATATCTGTTTGAAAAAAAAAAAAACTCAGCACATTTATTTATATATACATTTTTTATATGTTTTATATATATATTTATATATATGTATCTTCTTAAAAGTCTAGAGAGATAAACAATAAATTGTAATTATTTCTTATCTCTAAAGGGATGGAATTACTGGATTCACTATTACATTATTTTTTCACTGAGCATGTATTTTAATAAAACTTTTTAAAAATCACATATACTTTCTAAGAAAAAGCAAAGTTTTTCACTTACTTCATTTTGTCTCTTAGGTAATTCCACTGAATTCTGCAGGCTCTCCTGTTGGGGATGTGCCATTCATCCGATCAGGATTGCTGGGGTTTGTAGGGCCGGTAAGTGATGCTTTCATGTTGATTTTGTTACGTTTGATCCAAATATTTGGACTTTAATTCACAGAACAGAACAAATTCTGATTAGTCCAAGAGTGTTACAGAACCACTTCACTTATATTTAAAGCAGTTCTTGTAAGGATGTCATAAAATGAGTTAGTGTTTATCATTTCCACTACTCAAGTTCATTTGACTCCTTCAAACTAAGACATTTTTTATTTTCTTTTTTTCCCCGCTGAGATCAGAAGACATGATGAGATTTTTTTTATTTTAAGAACTCTTTTCACTTATTCTCACTATCTCGCTCTGATTTGATTAACATGTTGCAATAAGTTAGAAGAGTGCTGGAAAAAGTTATCTTCAGTAGCAAAGACAAACTATAATACATAGTATACAGAGCATTTTCATGTAAATGATTGGCACTATGTGATGTGTAATAGTGAATCCTTTGAGTGAAAACAGTTTGGGCCGGGTGTGGTGGCTCATGCCTGTAATCCCAGCACTTTGGGGGCCGAGGTGGGCGGATCACCTGAGGTCAGGAGTTCGAGACCAGCCTGGCCAACATGGCAAAACTCTGTGTCTACTAAAAATACAAAAATTAGCTGGGTGTGGTAGCATGTACCTGTAATTCCAGCTACTTGGGAGGCTGAGGCAGGAGAATCGCTTCAACCCAGGAGGTGGAGATCACGCCACTATGCTCCAGCCTGGGCAACAGAGCGAGACTTCATTTCAAAAAACAAACAAACAAAAAAAAAAACAAAAAAAACAGTTTGTTATTCAGAACACAGTATTTGTAGGTACAAGATTAGAGACAATCAGGACATTAAAAGCCTGTTCTCAAAGAGCTCACAGTGAACTTGATGAGCCAGAGGATGGCAGAGATCTAGGTCATGGAGGGGCTTTGCATGATATCATGGGAAGTAGGATTTTATTTTGTAAGTAATAGTCATTATTCCTAGCTAAGCCCATATTCCTCCATTCATCTCTAATTACCTCCTACCCTGTCTTCTTTCCCACTTAACATCTTCAGTCATATAAGAGATCTAATTTTATTTTATTTCTTCCTTGCCATTTATGGAGGGGCAGGGTGGGTGAGGACATAGATCTAGGAGAATCAACTCTCTACACCTTTGTCTTGACTTTTTCACTTAGCACCAGGAAATTCTCAAAGACCCACCTCCTTTTAGCTTACAGCTCCATGATTGATGTCCAAAATGGAGCTCCAAGCCTTTCATCTGTATTCCAAGAAACAGGGAAAGGTGCAGTCCTCTTCTTTAAAGGAAGATTCCTTGAAGCTGCTGTGCAACACTTTCACTTATTGGTCTGAACTAGTCCTGCAGCCATACCTAGATTCAAGGGAGACTGGAATGCAATCTTTATTTTGGTCAGCCATGCCCAGCTAAAAATTATCCTACTGTGAACGAAATGGAGAAATGGACATTGGAGGAATGACAGTGACTGTCTCATTCTCTTACCAACACTGTAGCTTTTCAGCCTTTGTTGGAAATGGCTGCTTTTTTCCTGACATACGGGTTGAACCAGTAGCTTGTTGAGGATATGGGTTATGTCTTACATGGCCCAGTCACTGTGTAGGGCACTACATTGTGCTTAGTAAATCAGTGAGTGACATTCACGTGGAAATAACTACTAGGTAGGTGAATGTGTGTAAATGGACTAAGAAATTTAGAAATTCTGTAATGAATGAGAAAAGTTAATTTGCTGCAAATGAGTCTGGGAAGATTATTTATGCAGTGATGCTTTTGGGGATTTCATAGCAGTTCCCTGCTGCTTTGTTTTCTTATTGGAAAAGAAAGGCACCTACAGCATTCCTTAGACCTTTCTTTCTTAGCCTATTTCTAATCCTGCCAGATGGAAACAGCATTACCCTTACCAACTGAGATGGTCATTCTCCTATTTAAACTGTTTTAATCTCCTCCTAATTCCAATAGTAAATGAATACATTTTTCTTCCTCTGTATCCTCTGAATAGAAACATAAGCAAACTAACACATAAATCATGGCTGGGAAAATCAGCTATGCTTGGGTGGAATCCTAGTTGCTTTCTTAATGAAGTTCCTCCCTAAAATAAATATGAGTAAATTCCCTTCTTAGGTATCCTGTGAGACTTCATTGGCTGTAAGATGCCACTCTTTTCCCAACTGATTTCAGAGATGTCAAGGTGTGAAATGCTTTCTCTAGAATCCATAAAATATGGCAGTTGTGTTTTTAATACTTTTTAAATGAGATTTATTTAAAGGCAGGAAGTTAAAAGATGTCTGTTTTACTATTTAAATCATGGAAATCAAGGTAAATCATCATTACCTTTCAGGGTAGTTTGGTGTTCGTGGTTGGGAAAATGGATGGTTTACTGATGGTTAGTGGTCGAAGACATAATGCTGATGACATTGTTGCTACTGGATTGGCTGTAGAATCAATAAAGACTGTTTATAGAGGAAGGTGAGTAGTACAAAATTCAAATGTTAGCACCTTTTAATGGAATCTAAATAGATTTTCACATGGTGATTTCAGTTGTATTTTGTAGTTTCTCTTTCCAAATGATCAGATTGTTTTTGTTAAGCATTGCATAAGTCTGGCTTTTTTTTTTCTTCTTCTTCTTCTTCTTAGCCTGGCTTTTAATATATATTTCACAACATCTGGTGCTTCAGCTGTAACTAAGAGGATTAAGATGCAACTATATCCTTTACTTCAGATTTAACGTATTACCATTTGTTGAATCCTGAGGACTGAGGAGAATTCTAAAACATTAACTTCCTGCATTTCTTCAGTGCAAAAGTAGTGCCATTCAGACTAACTGATATAGATGCTACTCTGTAGGCATTTACATCTAAGAATTGTTTCTCTTGTTTCTAATTAAATTATACCGTTTTAATGTGGGGATTGACATAGTGCATAATTTCAAATTCCATGGACAAAGTCAATTAGATATCTTTTTTCTTTGCTTATTAATGTAAGAAAAGATATTTGCTACATATTTGAGTAGTTGATGTCCTGTTCAGCAATTTGCAATCATAGATGTATCTCTTTAAGGCAAACGTAGTGTCCCTTTAGTTTAAGAAGTACAAAAAATTAGTGAAACAGTTTCTGAAGTGTATAGTTTTTTTTTGTAGTGGTGTGGCTTCCTATGAGATGTAAAGTCCATGAGGCACTAGATCTGCCTTTGGTCACAGTCATATCCCAGCAATCAGTAGTGCCGGACACCTGGTAGGTGTTGGGTGAATGTGTGTGGAAGGAAGGAAGGAGGGTGTCAAGCAGACATGCTGGCAGACTCTGCTCTCCGGTGCCTTCCCATTCTTTCATGCATTCATTCAACAAATATTCATTGGGTGCCAACACTGTGCTGCTGTCCTGGAGGCTTCGGCTGTGGCAGTGAACAAAACAGGCCAAGTCTCTGCCCTTGTGAAGCTCACATGCTTGTTGTGGGAGACAGACAGGAACCACATAAACAGGTCAATAGATAACATGTGAGACAGTGACAAGTGCTGTGGAGAAAAACACATGGGGGTGGGGGTGGCCTGCCAGTTTCTATGAGGTGTCCTGGGAGTGCCTTGCTAGTAAGGGGACATTTGAGCGGAGACCTCCCTCAGAACCAACTTCATCCTCCCTCCCATGGCCTCTCAGGTCCACTGGGATCTGCCCTGGCCTGGGTCTGACCTCTCTCCCTCCCGGTCTCTGCTTCACCACTTTGCTCCAGGCACACTGGCCTTCTTGCTGTTCCTCAAACCTGCCAAGCTCGTCCCTACCTCAGAACCTTTTCGCTTTCCGTTCCTTCTGCCCGGAAACCTCTTCCTCCAGATCTTCGCGTGGCTCGCGTCCTCACCTCATTCAGGTCTCTGCTCCAATGTCCGCTCCTCAGGGAGGCGCCCCCCAGCCACCCTGCCCTCAGTAATACGCCACCCTACACACCACTCCACCCCCTGTATATTGCAACATGGCATTATTCTGTATTTATTTGTTTGTTCTGTCTCTAACACATAAGTGCCACAAAGACAAGAACTTTGTCTTATTTACCACTGTGTCCCCAACATTCATGACAGTTGTGCTTAATACATATTATTTAAATGAATGAATGCTCATTTTGAGAGTAATGATTATGACATTTTCTTTTCTAAGCTACTCGTTTTGGGTAGCATGGTGGGGTTGTCTCCTCTCTGTAATTCCAGTTAAACAAAGCAAATAGGACTGGTTGTGAAGGGAGTCCTGATGTGTTTGATCTGTCTCTCTTAGAATTGCTGTGTTTTCTGTGTCTGTATTTTATGATGAGCGCATTGTGGTGGTTGCGGAACAAAGACCTGATGCTTCTGAGGAAGATAGTTTCCAGTGGATGAGCCGCGTGCTGCAGGTGAGCACACTTTGGGGTCTGTGTCAGGTCAGCGGTGGCAGCAACCACTGCCTAAGCATTTCATTTTCTTTGATCAACCAGTAATGCCACCTTACTTTTTCTTGCCAATCATTGCTCACATACTCTGGGTACTACTAGCAAAATCAGATAATTAATACCATTTCTCCTTGTGGACCACATGGTATTTTTCTGCTCAGGTTGCCAAAAATAATGCAATTGACTTGCCTCAGCAAATTCTTTCATGCCTGAGTGTTTACTACTTGTGAAAGTTTTAACTGTCATATGTGGAACACATCTCTGGCAGTAATCAATCCACTTGTCAACAGTCAGTCACAGTTTTACTGTGTGTCATAAGTGGTGCCGATGGTGTGAGGGATCCAAGAAAATACAGCTATTAGCTTTACTCTGAAGGAGCTTTCCTGTGGGGCTAGAGATGCTAGGTGAGATAAACCATGAGGGAAGGAGAATGCTTTGGGCACAGTCTAAGCAATATGTCTGTGGTGGGGAGCAGGCTAGAGTGATGACAAGAGCCTAGTCTTCACTTAGAATCATAGACTTGGAATCCCAGCTCCACTTCTTACCAGATATGTGCCCTTAGGCAAGTCATTTAACCTCACTGAGTTTATTTCCTAACCTGCAAAGTAGGATAAAATTATCTGTTTTATAGAGCTATTGGAAGGATTAAATGAGGTAATTAATTGAAGTATATAGTACCTGCACTCAGTAAATAATGATGGTGATTGTTATTATCCATCTTTACCAAAAGTTTTTTTCTAAATTATCCAGGCATAGGCCAGGCGCAGTGGCTCACGCCTGTAATCCCAGCACTCTGGGAGGCCGAGATGGGCGGATCACGAGGTCAGGAGTTTGAGACCATTCTGGCTAACACGGTGAAACCCCGTCTCTACTAAAAATACAAAAAAAAAAAAATTAACTGGGCGTGGTGGCAGGCATCTGTAGTCCCAGCTACTCGGGAGGCTGAGGCAGGAGAATGGCTTGAACCCAGGAGGCGGAGCTTGCAGTGAGCCGAGATCGCGCCACTGCACTCCAGCCTGGGCGACAGAGCAAGACTCTGTCTCAAAAAAAAAAAAAAAAATTATCCAGGCGTAGTTGTGTGCACCTGTGATCCCAGCTACTTGGAAGGCTGAGGTGGGAGGATCACTTGACCCAGTAGGTCAACACTGCAGTGAGCTATGATCATGCCACTACAGTTCAGCCTGGGTGACAGAGGAGGACCCTGGCTCAAAATAATAATAATAGTAATAATAATAATAATAATGATAGTAATAATGAGCCAAGTGCTGTGACAGGCACCAGTAGCCCCAGCTACTCAGAAAGCTGAGGTAGGAGGATCGCTTGAGCCAGTGCTGTAGTGCACTGTGGTCGCACCTGTGAATAGCTACTGCACTCCAACCTGCGCAACATAGCAAAAACCCATCTCTCAAAAAATAAAAGATTGTAAGAATAGTCTCCAATTAGAGAGGACCACTTCCTCTCAATTAATATTCCCTTTCATTCTCTGTCCCTTCATTCTTCTTTATTTTTCTACTTAGCACTTAACATCTTGTGTATTTATTGTTTTCTACATCCACTGTAATATAAGGCAAGGCCAAGACTTTTTTGTCTCTTTTGTTCAGGGCTCGATCCCCAGAGCCCGGTAGCTATGCTAGCAAACGTCATAGTAGGCTCAGTAAATATTTGTTGGCTAAGTAGATGGTCCAAAGAAAGTGTGGCCTGTCCTTGCTGTACTTAGGTATCAGTGGAAGTCTTCCCAAGATCTATAACTTCTCTACTTGGGGAATTTGAATTTATTAACTGCTAGTTAATAGCAATGTTGTAGAAACAATGCAAGCATGAGATGGTGGTATTGCTAGATGACTGTTTTGTTTTTTTTTTTTTTTTGAGATGGAGTTTCTCTCCTGTTGCCCAGGGTAGAGTGCAATGGCACGACCTTGACTCACTACAACCTCCGCCTCCTAGGTTCAAGCGATTCTCCTGTCTCAGACTCCCAAGTAGCTGGAATTACAGGCACCCGCCACCATGCCCAGCTAATTTTTTGTATTTTTAGTAGAGACAGATTTTCGCCATGTTGGCCAGGCTGGTCTCGAACTCCTGACCTCAGGTGATCCACCCACCTCGGCCTCCCGGAGTGCTGGGATTATAGATGTGAGCCACGTCACCTGGCTGCTAGATGACTTTTAATATTTCTTTCTATCCTCAGGGTCTGTAATTCTGAATTATCAGCTGATACTGTGTAGGCTATTTGTAGTAGAAAATCAGAAAAGAAAATATACTGAAGATAGACTAGTCAGGAAAGACTATGAAGAAGGTAGAACGGGGCAGATCTCTGAAAGATGGCTAAGGGGCAGACGTGCAAAGAGAATATATTTCATACCAATCATATTTTCAGTCAGAAACCTTATTTTGTTCAGAATGAACTTTGGGGCATGTAATGGTAGAAGCTTTGGTGAATTACACATTTTCTTCTATTATTGAAAAGTGAGTATACCTGACATCTCCCAAGATATTTGTTACTTTTCCCTGGAAAGCAACTATAGGAATTAAATACAGTGCCAATTTACTAATCCAAACTCTTGTGAAAGTCATTTGGGTTCCAATTTGGGCATGAGATAACAGGCCATTCTTTTCGCAGTTTTTGTAACTTACCAGCTCGGAGCATTCGAGTCCATAGTAGAACAGTAAATGACGCCATGTATTCTAATAGATTAAAGGCCAGAGGTTGTTGAATTCCAGGTCTGTGTATAACATAAACTAAATACCTAACTCAGCACCTTCTAAAGAAAGGCAGTTAGTAGATGACTTATCAGATGCGTTTTTAATGAGGAATTCAGGCTACATGTAGCACATTTGCTAACTTTCCGTGTATTCTAAAAAAAACACAGAAACTTAGGAACTCTGCCAGACTTTCCATTTCCCAGTCATCTGTATTGGTTGGTAGGATAGTCTGAGGATTGTGATTTTCAAGTTTATTCTTTTGCCCTTTTAAATTTTTGTTTGTTTGTTTTGTTTTTGAGATGGAGTTTCACTCTTGTCTCCCAGGCTGGAGTACAGTGGCACAATCTTGGCTCACTGCAACCTCCACCTCCCGGGTTCAAGCAATTCTCCTGCCTCAGCCTTCCAAGTAGCTGGGATTACGGGCACTCGCCACCACACCCAGCTAATTTTTGTATTTTTAGTAGACGGGGTTTCACCACGCTGGCCAGGCTGGTCTCAAACTCCTGACCTCAGGAGATCCACCCACCTTGGCCTCCCAAAGTGCTGGGATTACAGGTGTGAGTCACTGCACCTGGCTCCTTAAATTGTTTTAATAAAAGGCCTTGGCCACGCATGGTGGCTCATGCTTCTAGTCCCAACAATTTGGGAAGCTGAAGCTGAGGGTCACTTAAGTTCAAGACCAGCCTGGGACAACAGAGCAAGACCCTTTGCTCTACAAAGAATAAACAAATGAATAAATAAATTAGCTGGACACCACTGCCTGTGGTCCCACTTACTTGAGAGGCTGGGGTGGGAGGATCACTTGAGCCCAGCAATTTGAGGTTATAATGAGCTGTGGTCATACCATTGCACTCCAGCCTGGGTGTCAGAGCAAGACCCTGTCATTCATACATACATACATACAGCCTTGTCCTTTTTTTAATGTTTGACCTTTATAACTGTGGGTCCATTCTACTTCTAAGATTGTATCTCTTGTTCAATAAGACCTATGGGTAATACAGTAGAAACCTCCTAACTAGTATTAACAGTTGGTCAGTTTTAGCCAGGCATGATGGCTCATGTCTGTAATCCCAGCACTTTGGGAGGCCGAGGCGGGCAGATCACTTGAGGTCAGGAGTTCAAGACCAGCCTGACCAACATGGTAAAACCCCGTCTCTACTAAAAATACAAAAATTAGCCAGATGTGGTGGCACACACCTGTAATCCCAGCTACTTGGGAGGCTGAGGCAGGAAAATTGCTTGAACCTGGGAGGTGGAGGTTGTGGTGACCCGAGATTACGCCACTGCACTTCAGCCTGGGAGAAAAAGCGAGACTCCATCTTAAAAAAACAAACAAACAAAAAAGGGCTGGGCACGGTGGCTCACACCTGTAATCCCAGCACTTTGGGAGGCCGAGGCAGGTGGATCACGAGGTCAGGAGTTCGAGACCAGCCTGGCCAACATAGTGAAACCCCATCTCTAATAAAAATACAAAAAATTAGCCGGGCTTGGTGGCGGGCACCTGTAATCTCAGCTACTCCAGAGGCTGAGGCAGGAGAATTGCTTGAACCCAGGAGGCGGAGGTTGCAGTGAGCCAAGATCGCGCCATTGGACTCCAGCTTGGGTGACAATGCGAGACTCTGTCTCAAAAAAATAAAATAAAGTTGATTGGTTTCATAAAAATGAGAAATTCTTCAAGTATTAAATTTTAATAGAAAATATCCAAGTATGTATTCCTTTGATGTAGAGAAGTGTAATTACGAATATACCAACTTGAAGTCCAGGTCAGCTTACTTCTATAAACTATATCAAAATACATTGTCTTCAGTTTCTGGTTTTTCTTTTTAAATTTTTTTAAAAATTAAAATATAGAGATGGGGTTTTGCCATGTTGCCCAGGCTGTTCTCAAATTCCTGAACTCAAACTATCTTCTCACCTTGGCCTCCCAAAGTGCTGAGATTACAGACTTGAGTCACCATACCTGGCCTGGTTTTATTTTCTGTAAGTTAGCACCAGAATGTGGATATTTGAAAAATGACTTGAATGGGTATCTTCACTTTTAGGATTAACTTGCCTGACCTGTGAACAGAAGTTTTTTAGGAGCTAACTTTTAGTGTGTCTTTCCAAAGCATAACTCCTTCTGTGTTTTTGCATTTGTATTTTGTCAGTTAACATAATATTTAATTACATTATGTGAAAACAACAAGAACAGCTGTCAAACAGTGTAGGAACACAGCTGCCTTTAAGCAAACATGCAGTTACATGGCTGCGAGCACAGGTACGCTCAGGGTAGCTTGTGGCCTCCCATGCTCGGTGTGCTATGGGCCTCACCCCAGATGTTTTTCAGAGGAGATGCATGGTAACATGGTGAATCACTTAAGTGGGGGCTCCTTTAGAGAGCTGCTGTTGTGTTCATAATAAAAATACCTTACTTCTGTTTAATTAGGCTTTGTTGGCTGATAGCTAAAAGATTAAAAGGACCAAAACAAATTTCTAGGTTTTTGACATTATCACTTAAGAGAGAACATATTGGCTGGGCATGGTGGCTTATGACAGTAATCTCAGCACTTTGGGAGGCCAAGGTGGGAGCATCACTTGAGGCCATGAGTTCAAGACCAGCCTAGGCAGCACAGTGAGACCCCATCTCTCCAAAAACCTTAACATTAAAAAAAAGAAAAGAAAAAAAATTATTTTAAATTAGCCAGACGCAGTGGTGCATCCCTGTAGTCCCAGCTTCTTGGGAGGTTGAGGCAGGAGGATCACTTGAGCTTAGGAATTTGGGGCTGTCATGGCTTGTGCCGTTGCATTCCACCCCAGCTGACAGAATGAGACCCTGTCTCTAAAAAGAATAAAAACTTAAAAAGAGAACATACTGAGTTGCAAGTCAATATCCACCTTTGTCCATTTAGATTGTATCTTACCTCTCTTCTTTTAATCTCTGCCACAGCTGAAAGATGTGTATTATCTTAATGATTATCTTTAAATCTCTAGATATATGGAATCTTAGTGATCTGCCAGATTCTAGATCTAGAATGGGTACAGTAAGAAAAATTGTAGAGTAAAATAATGGATTATACCAGGAATATGTCAAATGTAATAGAAGTGATCTCACTGAGTATTTTTGTTTGTATTTTTCTAGGCGATCGATAGCATTCATCAAGTGGGGGTTTATTGTCTTGCTCTGGTGCCAGCCAATACATTGCCAAAAACTCCACTAGGAGGAATCCATATATCTCAGACGAAACAACTCTTTCTGGAGGGATCACTGCATCCTTGCAACATCCTCATGTGCCCCCATACATGTGTGACAAACTTGCCAAAGCCCCGGCAAAAGCAACCAGGTAATATGCTGGCTTCCAAGACCTGGCACTAAAATTCCAACTTCAAGAAGCTGGGTTCTCTCAGTGTGATTCTTTCTCTACAATTAGTTTACAAAGACTTTGGGAGGCCAAGGTGGGAGGATCGTGTGAGCCCAGGAGTTCGAAAACAGCCTGGGCAACATGGTAAAATCCTGTCTCTACAAAAAAAAAAGGAAAAAATTAGCCAGGCCCGGTGGTGCACACCTGTAGTCTCAGCTACTTCAGAGGCTGACAGAGGATGGCTTGAGCCTGGGAGGTTGCAGTAAACCGAGATTGCGCCATTGCACTCTAATCTGGGTGACAGAACCAGACCCTGTCTCAACAAAAAAGAAAGGGAAGATGGAAAAGGTGTGTTAAGGCAGCCCGGAGGCAAAGATATCCTTGAGATGCTTTTGGAGCTATTGTAGAAAGAAAGAATGTGTTTGTTAGGACTAGTCTTGGCTGCAAGTTGCAGAAAAACATAAATTGCAGCTCAGGCAAGAAACAAGCATATTTTTGTCAGGTAAAAAAAGTTCAGAGCTAGGTAGTCCAAAAGCTAGGATAGTCACTCCTCAATCATGTTCTTCTAGCTTCCCATCTTTTTGCTCTGGTGTTTTGTCTGTCAACTCTTGTCATAGATACGCTACAGAACAAATAACCCTAAAACTCAGTGCCTTGAAGTAGCAAGCATTTACTTTTTACTCATGGAATGTGGATCTGCTTGGCTTGGCTGGGATCCACTGGACTTGACTTGGCTCCAGGCTTAGGTTAGGTTCAGAGCTCTTCCATGTGTCTCCTCATCATGGGACCAGCAGCTACCTGGGCCGTATTTTTTTCAAGGCAGATGGCAGAAGCAACAAAGCAAGCCAAGCCACATGAGCATATTTAAAGCTTCTGTTTGTGTCACATGTCCTAACATTTCATTGTCCTAAACAAGTCAGACCATGAAGTATACTTATCCCATCCAGCCATAACTAGGACAAGAAAGAAAGGAAGGATTGTGGGAAAATAAAATAATCGGCCACAGCCATCATTAGCAACTGCCCCAGGGCTCATTAGGCTCCCCAACCTCTACATCCCAGCCAGCAGGTAGGAGGAAAAGGTAAAGAAAGGATACTCTTCCCTTTAACATATTTTCTAGAAATTGCATATATTACTTCCTCTTACTTATTATCCTCCCACACTAAAGAATATAGTCTTTATTCCAGGCATGTGTCCAGCTAAAAACTGGGGGTTCTGTTATTAAGGAAGAAGAATAGGATACTGGAATTGATAACTAGCAGTTTTTGCCATAAGACGTTTACAGAATTTTATTGGAAAATCAGAAGGCATATTTACAGGTACAGCAGTGTCTGCAATTAGCTTCCTGGAGTTACTGCTTTCAGTATCTTTCATTCTGTGTGACCCACAGACCCATAGACTCACGAAATGCACACAGAAGAACATCCAGGAACTGCTGCTGAATTAGTTTTATTGTTTTAAACTACTGCAAAATTCACTTTTTAAAATGTCATGCCTTTATTAATTTTATAATGTAAATCCCGGAATGCACAGTTTACATAAATACACTCTGAGTCCCTGCCTGTATTAAAAGGCTGTCTCCAACATGATATATCTATAATTTGTCATGAAGTTTCTTAGGGAGGAATATTGCATATTTAAAATTGTAGTAGACACTTTGTAGACTAAAACTGTTCACCAATTGGAATACTTTATCTTTTTTGAGTTTTCTGTTTTATTTTTAAATTTTTTAAACTTTCCATTTTGAAATAATTTCACACAAAAAAGTTGCCACATGTCGGGAGGCTGAGGCAGGAGAATGGCGTGAACCCGGGAGGCGGAGCTTGCAGTGAGCCAAGATTGTGCCACCGCATCCCAGCCTGGGCGACTGAGCGAGACTGTGTCTCAAAAAACAAAACAAAAAGTTGCCACATGGTACAAAGATTTTCCTTACACCCTTTACCCAGCTTCCCCAAATATTTACCCTTTGAAAATTGATTATATGATTTAAGTGATTTTGTTTCATCTGTTTCAGTATATTCAGGATCAACAGATTTTGATAGAATAAAAGATTTTTAATATTAATCCAGTATAACATCAGCCTATTTAAAACCTGGCTGGCAATAAGCTTTGTTTCATCATCTTTTTGCCATCTTCTTAGTTACATGAGGCGGATGACCATGAAGAGAGCGACCTAGCGCTTTTTTCTAGAGAGGGAGTGGTCTCCCCCGTTTATTTTGAAGTGTCGAACCTATGGAAAAGTTAGACGAATAGTATAGTGAGGAACACCCATGTAGCCTATCCTAGATTTACCAATTGTTGCTTTTTTTTTTTTTTTGAAACAGAGTTTGCTCTGTTGCCCAGGCTGGAGTACAGTGGCGTGATCTGGCTCGCTGCAACCTCTGCCACCCAGGATCCAACCACTTGAGTACCTGGGATTACAGGTGTGAGCTACTACGCCCAGCTAATTTTTGTATTTTTAGTAGAGATGGGGTTTTGCCATGTTGGCCAGGCTGGTGTCAAACTCCTGTCCTCAAATGATCTGCCCCCCTCTGCCTCCCAAACTGGTAGGATTACAGGAGCAAGCCACCACGCCTGGCCTTGCTGACATTTTTTTCCCTGAGTTTTTTGTTCGTTTGTTTTTGTTTTTTGAGACAGGGTCTTAACACTGTTGCCCAGGCTGGAGTGCGGTGGCATGATCTCAGCTCACTGCAGCTTTTTTTTTTTTTTTTTTGAGATGGAGTCTTGCACTGTCGCCCAGGCTGGAGTGCAGTGGCACAATCTCGGCTCACTATAAGCTTCGCCTCCTGGGTTGACGCCATTCTCCTGCCTCAGCCTCCCAAGCAGCTGGGACTACAGGCGCCCGCCACCATGCCCGGCTAATTTTTTTTGTATTTTTAGTAGAGACAAGGTTTCACCGCGTTAGCCGGGATGGTCTCGGTCTCCTGACCTCGTGATCCGCCCGCCTCGGCCTCCCAAAGTACTGGGATTATAGGCGTGAGCCACCACGCCTGGCCTGCAGCTTTGAACTCTGGCACAAATGATCCTCCCACCTCAGCCTCCCAAGTAGCCTGGACTAAAGATGTCTACCACCATACCAGGCTAATATTTTTGTGTTTGTAGAGACAGGGTTTTGCCATGTTGCCCAGGCTGGTCACAAACTCCTCAGCTCAAGTGATCTGTCCGCCTCGGCCTCCCAAAGTGCTGTGATTACAGGCATGAGCCACCGTTCCTGGCCATTATTCACTTTTTTTTTTTTTTTTTTTTTTGAGATGTAGTCTCGCTCTGTCGCCATACTGGAGTGCAGTGGCACGATTTCGGCTCACTGCAACCTCCACCTCCTGGGTTCAAGCGATTCTCCTGCCTCAGCCTCCCGAGTAGCTGGGACTACAGGTGTGTACCACCACGCCCAGCTCATTTTTGTATTTTTAGTAGAGAAGGGATTTCACCATGTTGGCCAGGATGGTCTCCATCTCTTGACCTTGTGATCCTCCCGCCTCGCCCTCCCAAAGTGCTGGGATTACAGGCGTGAGCCACCATTCCCGGCCATTATTCACTTTTAATTGAACAAATTTAATATTCTAGATAAACTCCCTCAGGCCTTGTAGATGACAAATTTCTTTCCAGGCCAGATATTCTTTATTGTTAAGCTCTCTTTTAGGGTTCTATTATGATTGGAGAAGATTAAAATATTAGTAGGAACCTGTGCAACCAGCTATCACCTCCTCAGAGTGAAAAATTCCTGTATACCCCAAACTAGAATAGCTGCCTCCTTCCCTCCACCCCAATCCCTGTCCCTCCTGTTTTCTTGTTTGTTTTTTTTCCAGTACTTTGCACTATTTATGTTTATTTATTTGTGTATGTATTTCTTGGTTACCCTTCTTCAGAATGCAGGCTCTTTGCCCTATTTGCTCCTGGGTTCCCAGTGCCTAGAAGAGTGTTCAGGCAGTATTGTTGGATGAATATTTGAACCAGTTTTGGTCAGTCTGGAAATGCTCTGGATACTTAGTTGGAATCGCCATCTCCAGTGAGTTGGGTTTTGCATTTATTTACAGGTGTAGGCCCTGCTTCCGTGATGGTTGGGAATCTGGTTGCTGGAAAACGTATAGCACAAGCTGCTGGAAGGGATCTGGGACAAATAGAAGAGAATGATTTGGTGAGGAAGGTAAGTGTTCCTGAAGTGTTACCTTCTTACAGTCAAGTCAAGGACAGAACTTACTGCAGGTAGCAGGTGGGGGATGCATTATATGACTTGTTATAAGTTGCTGACCCTGAGTCCTTTTTCTGGTTTATGACTTCAGCACCAGTTTCTGGCAGAGATCCTACAGTGGCGAGCCCAGGCGACTCCTGACCATGTACTCTTCATGCTGTTAAATGCCAAGGTATTAAAAATTCAATGGTATATCTAATCAGCTGACTACTATAGGACCGTCTTAGGCACTCTTGATCTCTTTCTTTCATCAGAAAATTTCTGTTGCCATCTCTGAAGAAGGAGTTAATGGCTTTCTCCTTGCTTTGGCATATGAGGGTAAACTGTGCAATCACTTTAAGATTGGACTGAGACCTCCTGGAGTGCTATGTAATACTTTCTTTTCTTATGGTACAATCACGTCTTCTTTATTCAGTTCTGATAGGAGAAATGGAGCCAACAATGCAATTACATAGATACACAGATGTTCACAATGTGTTATGTCATACAGTTTTTTTACCCAGTGGGACTTTTAATTATTTGATTTCTGCCAGGAAGAAAATGACCTTAGACCAGCATTTTAAAAACCCTAAGTTATTTCTGGTACATAATTAAATGATTTATTGCTAACAGATAAAAAGCAAATTGAAAATTACTCAAAGAGCACATTTAACTACTGGTTTCTGATGGATGTTTCGTTATAATACTGTATTTTAGGACTGGGCACGGTGGCTCACACCTGTAATCCCAACACTTTGGGAGGCCAAGGCGGGTGGATCACTTGAGGTCAGGAGTTCAAGACTAGCCTGACCAACATGTGAAACGCTGTCTCTACTAAAAATATAAAAATCAGCTGGGCGTGGTGGCGGGCACCTGTAATCCCAGCTACTCGGGAGGCCGAGGCAGGAGAATCGCTTGAACCCGGGAGGCGGAGGTTGCAGTGAGCCGAGAATGCGCCATTGCACTCCAGCCTGGGCGACAGAGCAAGACCCTGTCTCAAAAATAAAAAAAGAAAAAAATATATATATTATATTAAATATAATAATATATATTACATTATAATATATAAATATATATAAAGAAAAAAATATATATATGTATTTTTTTGAAATGGAGTCTTGCTCTGTCGCCTGGGCTGGAGTGCAGTGGTACCATCTCAGCTCAGTGCAACCTCTGCCTCCTGGGTTCAAGCGATTCTCCTGCCTCAGTGTCCCCAGTAGCTGGGATTACAGGTGCCCACCACCAGGCCCAGCTGATTTTTATATTTTTATTAGAGACGGGGTTTCACATGTTGGTCAGGCTGGTCTCGAACTCCTGACCTCAGGATCCACCTGCCTTGGCCTCCCAAAGTGCTAGGATTATAGGCTTGAGGCACTGTGCCCGGCCTATATATTGTATTTTAAAGTTATGCATTCTGTGGGAGTCAGCTGAATTTTTGTGTTGATGTCTGAGTCACAGGCTCAAAGTCTGTGACCATGTGGATAGTAGTATTTCTCCCCAGCAGGGGAAGACTGGAAGTGCCTATTGGATCTCTTAGGGGACTTATCCAAAGTATACCCATCTCTTCCATCCCCCTGGAATCTGATTTTTTTTTTTTGAGAATTTATGCAATAATAGAACTTAATGAGAGGAATATGTTGTGCATCTTATTGAAAAGTCGTTAAAAATCTTAAGAACCATTACTTTTATGACAGAAAATTTGGGGACTTTCTTGTTCCACCTCTGCATGAAGTGAGCTTCTTTTCAAGCCCACAGATTCATTAGGGTTCTCATATTTCATTTAAAAATGTCAGCCAGGCACGGTGGCTCATGCCTATAATCCCAGCTTCTTGAAAGGATGAGGCAGGAGGATGGCTTGAACCCGGGAGTTTGAGGCTGCAAGCTGCAGTGAGCTGTGATTACATCACTGCACTGCAGCTTGGGCAACAGCAAGACCATGTCAGAACAAAAAAAGAAAGAAAAAGCATCCCATACATGTCTTTTTGTTTGATTTTATTTTATTGTTATTATTTTTTTTTTTGAGACAGAATCTTGCTCTGTCGCCCAGGCATTGGCTCAAGTGATCCTTCCACTTCTGCCTCTTGAGTAGCTGGGACTACAGGCATGTGCCACCACCACACCTGACTGATTTTTTTTTTTTTGTATTTTTGGTGGAGAGGAGATCTTGCTGTGTTGCCCAGGCTTGTCTTGAACTCCTGGGCTCAAGCAGTGCTCCCACCTCATCCTCCCAAAGTGCTAGCATTACAGGTTTGAGCCACCCTGTCCAGCCCCACACATGTCTTTGATGCTAAGGGAATTTTCACTAGAATTGATAACTTGCTAAGGATAATCTACAAAGGCACAAGCCTTTCAGGTATGATGTTGAATTGGCTGTGCTTATTACTGTTTATTTCCTTTCTGAGCTTTGACCCGCTTATCCTTTCTGTTGTTTAAAGGGAACCACTGTATGCACAGCCAGCTGCCTTCAGCTTCATAAGCGAGCAGAGAGGATTGCATCTGTTCTTGGTGATAAGGGACATCTAAATGCAGGAGATAATGTGGTGTTGCTCTATCCACCTGGTAAGCATCGGATTGGCAGACTAGACTTTAAGCTCCAATCATAGACTGACTACAAATTATAAGAGGATAGGCTGTCAGAGCCACTCTCTATGACTTGCAGGCAGTGTACTTCCCAACACTTAGAAGACCATGCACACAGGCCGAAGTGGGAACCAATCCTCACCCCCCAAGTTGTGCAGTACAGTGGCTCTCCTGGGACCATGTCTGTTTTTGCACCCTTAGATTTCTATTAGTGCCTGGCACATAAAAGGCACTCAGTAAATAATGAATGAATGAAGTCTTCAGCTACTTGGCTTTTGGAAACCCTCAAAACAGATGCTTTGTTTCTATGAATGTTCAGGAATGGGGCAATTTCACCCAGTCCCCAAAGAAATGTTGTGCGTGAATTCTGTGAACATTTTTCGTATTATGATTGATGTTACTCAGGAGGAATAACTGCAGAAACCAGGAACGGTTAACTAGGAAAATAAAAGAATGGAGAAAGGAGAGGTGAGGAAGCCCTGAGCTTTTTAAAAATATTTAGAAGGCTGATGTGTAAAAAGCCATCAGACTTCTTAGATGTTGTTGAAGGGGTGTGAGTTTTGAAGGGTTGTGAGTTTTGAAGGGGTGTGAGTTTTCATATTATGATTTAGTCTTCTTCTGTTGTTGCTACTTTCATGTTCTGATTTAATTCAACAACCTCATCTTCATAGTAAGAGGGGTTCAGAATTATTTGGTGACAATTTGGTGTAAAGATTCAAAATTCTGGGTGAAATATTTGAGTTTTCCCTTCATTATTTCTGTCACCTAATCCACTCATACATCCAGCTTTCTTTGGCCTGTTATCCCCCCACACTTCATATTGTTCTGTGATTGTTTTTTGTTTGTTTGTTTGTTTTTTTATTTTATTTTATTTTTTAGACGGAGCCTTGCTCTGCCACCCACTGCAACCTCTGCCTCCCTGGTTCCAGTGATTCTCCTGCCTCAGCCTCCTGGGTAGCTGGGATCACAGGCACACGCCACCACACCCAGCTAATTTTTGTATTTTTAGTAGAGATGGGGTTTCACCATGTTGGCCAGGCTCGTCTCAAACTCCTGACCTCAGGTGATCCACCTGCCCCAACCTTCCAAAGTGCTGGGATTACAGGTGTGCGCCACCATGCCTGGCTCATTATGTGATTCTCATGTGCTGCCTTATTTACCTAGATACTGAGATTTCATAGAAGATCATGTGATAAAGCAGTCCCCACCATTGCATGCCCAGGAGATGGCCTTGCACCTGTCAGTCGGTGAGAGGCCACGGGGAAGGACCTGAGCTCTTTCTGAGGAGGCCTCTGCCCAGAGTCTTCCTCAGACTGAGTCACACTTTGCTCCCTAAAACTCATACCCCTTCAACAACATCTAAGAAGTCTGATGGCTCTTTTTAGAGCAGCCTTCTAAATATTTTTAAGAAGCTCAGGGCTTCCTCACCTCTCCTTACTCCATTCTTTTATTTTCCTAGTTAACCATTCCTGGTTTCTGCAGTTATTCCTCCTGAGTAATATCAAGCAATAATATCAATATACCTTCTTCAGAAATATTTCAGGAGTTTACTGCTGATTTCCTTCCTTTTTTGTTAATTGTTTTCTCTGTATTTTCTAAAGTTTTATATGCTTCCTTCTTTCACTTTCAATATCTTCTGCTAGGGTCTTTGTTAAATTATGGTCTACAGAACCTGTCTGGTACATGATTTAATCGTTTTGGAAAATTTGCCTTTTAGTTTCTCAGTGCTCTTAGGCAGTTCAGTGACTCTCCTGACAGGGTCCTTTGTCTTGCAGGCATTGAGTTAATCGCCGCCTTCTATGGCTGCCTGTATGCGGGCTGTATACCTGTGACCGTCAGACCTCCACATGCTCAGAACCTCACAGCCACGCTGCCCACTGTCCGAATGATTGTTGATGTAAGTACCAGCTGTATCTTGCCTTGTCCTCATCTCCTAAAATCCAGATTCAGACAACTAAGGATCCTTACTAATTTTCCAATTTTGTTAAGTCAGGAATTCAAATTTGTCTTCTGGAGACTACCTCCTTTTTGTTAATCCAGCCAAAGCAGTCATCATTATTCAGTGAAGGAACTGGGGGAAAGTGGTTATTGGTGAGATACAGAATTGTGTGCAGTTATCATGAACATTAAAGAGGTGAAGCAGCCATTAGTATTTCTACAACAAAAACACAAAAGGTAGCCAGGCATTGTGGCACTTGCCTGTAGTCCCAGCGACTCAGGAGGCTGAGGCGGGAGGATCCCTTGAGTCTGGGAGGTGGAGGTTAGAAGTGAGCCGAGATTATGCCACTGCACTCCAGCCTGAGCAGACCCTGTCGCCAAAAGAAAAAAAAAAAAATGTTTCCCCCTCCCTTCTGTCTAAAACGTGCTGTCTGATATTTTTCCTGCAAAATTATCTAGGCGATTTTAAATGCCAAACTGAATTATCCCCAGTGTCAAGTCACTTCTATTTTAGTTACTTTTGTGAATTTACTTGGTATAGCATTAAAAGGTGTCCAGACCTTGCTCTGGAGATGATAGAAGTTTTTATAGGATATGAGAGTTAAATAAAATAAGTGTGTATTGCATGAGATCCTAGTGTTTACAGCAAGGGGAAGCCTTGGCCAGTGCTGATAGATTACAAAATTCCAGTTCATGTAGCATTTGCTTCTCTGAGAACTGCTGCTCTGTCAGCAAAAATGGAGCCCACAGTATAAAAGCCATGATCACCATAGATGATTTTATTACAAAGTATAATTCAGCAAAATTCCCTTGTTATATTCTACAAAGTGGGCCAGAAAAGCAGGGAGGGGAGTTGCTGTTGATGCAGTTCGTGGGCAAAGTAGGTCACTTTGCATTTCTGTGTATAGCTGGGCAAGAGAACCTAGTTTCTGTGAGAGCTTATATCAGCATCAGGGTTCCTTAGGTTCAGTGTATGGGCTAGGTGTAGTAAGTCTCATCATTCACTAGAAACTGGGGCAGTCTCCTTCAAACATGGTTATCTGATTCTTCTCATTTCCTGAGCACTACAAAACCCACATCTTTATTTAATTGTGGTCTTCATGAAATCATGGGATTGTGGGATCTATACTGAGATTATAACTGAAATATTTTGAGAATCACTGTTATAAATGATACAGTGTATTGTGAACAGGTCCGTCATTCTGAGAGAATTAAATGTCACACATTTCCAGAAGGAAACATGCAAGGGAGTAACACTGACCTCGTCTGTCTCACATGTGTTCTTTGAAACTGTCCTGTCCAGTGTGGTACATGAGTGGCTTTTAGCAGCAGCCAGGGCCTGTGGTGCCATGTTGGGGCTGAGCCTCCTGATGCTTATTGCTGTCCATTTGTTTTCTAGGTCAGCAAAGCAGCCTGTATTCTCACCAGTCAGACCCTAATGAGGCTACTGAGGTCCCGAGAGGCAGCAACAGCTGTGGATGTGAAAACCTGGCCAACCATCATTGACACAGGTGAAAGGGAGACTTCTTCTGAGGGTGGAGGGACTGAGAGCTCACAATACCTGAGATCTCCTCCATTCTCATGCCAGACATGTTTACCCTGCCTTTATGTCTTCTGCCTGCTAAGACAGAGGCAAAACCTAGGATCAGTAAGCTTGTGCAGGACTAGACACTGACAGCAGATGCAAAGAGCCAGATCACAGTCTGCTAAGAGCTCTCCAAACAAAATTGTTTTGCTGTTACTCTTGGCATCATAAAAAGGTAGTTAGGTTTTTATGCTACATGTGACTATGTACATGTAGGGCCAAGTAAAATATTGAGACAATGTGATCCTTTCGTTCGAGATGTGATATTGTTGAAACAATACTGGACTAGGAGTCAGGTGATTTGGGTTCTGGCTCAAGCTTCATTACCTACTGCCTGTGTAATCTTGACTGAAATTACCCTTTCCTAAGCTACTGCCTACCCCTGCCTGACTTGAATATTTATTGAGAAGATGAAATGCAGTATAATATGAAAATGCTATACTTCGAAAGCCATAAAGTGCAGAATTTTTAGATAGTATTCGTATTAAAGAAGGGGATGAGATAAGGGAATAGCTGAAAAAGCTGTGGTATAGGAAGAGTGTGGGTGTTGGAGTCAGGCAGGTAGGGTTTAAGTCCTGCTGTATCTGCTACTCTCTGAGTATCCGTACTAACCTGTCTATAAAGTGGGAGTTGTAAAGATTAAATGATGTAACACAAAGCTCCTAGCATGTAATCATAATGATAACATCTAACCTTCATTGAGCCCTTATGATATGTCAGTCATTTAATGTGTTATATAATTTTATCCTTACAATAACCCTGTAAGTTGCTATTTTTATCCTCATTTTGCAGATTAGAAAACTGAGGGAAGTTAAATAAGCAGCAGAACTGAAATTCAAATCCAGCCAATTTGGCTCCATTCCCAGCCTCTTAACCATTAATGTCCTCCCTACCCTTTTTTTTTTTTTTTAAACTCTGCATTCAAATGCAGGAATGACATGTATTTGTGGTTATTGTGTACCAGATGCTGAACTGGGTTTTTTAAATATTTGTTACTGAAGGATAGAAGCACAGTTATATATAATATTTATCACAAATGGATTGTGTTGGTGTTAATGATGCTGTTAGGTCTATGGTTAATGGGCTCAATCACAACAGGAAGGTTTCTTTAGGCACTTGAGTGATCATATGAGTGACCCTTCCCTGCACAAAGGGAGGTCAAAGGTGATAGTCTTTCATTTGACCAGAAATGGGTGCCCCATGATATGGTGATTTAAAACTCAGAGTCAGACATCCTTCTTGATCCAGAAAGCCAAAAAGGAGCCATTGAAGAGGTATGGCTGGAGCCAGACGAAATCTTTGACATCCCTGGTTTTGGCATACTTATAAAGCACATGGGGGGAAGCAGAGGAGGTATCATAAATGAGTGAAAGCAGCGAATTCCCAGTTCTTGGCTACCATTCTCTTTTGGAGACGGGGCCCTCACTCTGTCACCCAGGCTGGAGTGCAGTGCGCGATCTCGGCTCACTGCAACCTCCACCTCCTGGGTTCAAGGGATTCTCCTGCCTCAGCCTCCCGAGTAGCTGGGATTACAGGCATGAACCACCATGCCCGGCTAATTTTTGTATTTTTAGTAGAGACAGGGTTTTGCCATGTTGGCCAGGCTGGTCTCGAACCCCAGTCCTCAAGTGGTCTACCTGCCTCTGCCTTCCAGAGTGCTAGGATTACAAGTGTGAGCCAACGCACCTGACCACCATTTTTCTTTATTTCTTTTTTTTTTTTTTTTAAGAGACATGATCTTGATATGTTACCCAGGTTGGTCTCAAACTCCTGGGTTCACACAACCCTCCTGCCTCAGCCTCCCAAGTAGCTGGGACTACAGCACCCAGATAGATTACTATTCTTAAAATTCTGCCAGGTTAGCAAGGTGCAGTGGCTCATGCTTGTAATGCCAGCACTCTGAGAGGCTGAGGCAGGAGGATCACTTGGGCTCAGGAGTTGGAGACTAGCCTGGGCAATATAGTGAGACCTCACCTCTACAAAAACAAAATTTTTATTTAATTAGCTAGGCATGGTGGCATGGACCTGTAGTCCCAGCTGCTCAGGAGGCTGAGGTGGGAGGATCATTTGAGCCCAGCAGATGGAGGTTGCAGTGACCTGAGATCGAGCCACTGCACTCCAACCTTGGCAATAGAGCAAGACTCTGTCTCAAAAAAAAGAAAAAATCTGCTAATTTAACTTAGAGAAATACTTTCCAACTTTTAAATCCATACATGATTAATATAACACATACTAAAGTGTAAATAATGAACTTTAACTTGAAACCAGCATAACAGCTAATGCTTTTTGAGCATTTCTTCAGTCAGTTGCTTTAAAAGTGCTTTATGTGAATTAACTTCCCAACAGTTCTATGAGGGTAGGTATTATTTTAGAGATTCATTTTAGAGAAAAAGAAAACAGACACAAAGAGGTGAAATAACTCCGAGGTCACGTAGCTGATGGTAGAGCTGGTATTTGAACAGCAGTCTGCTTCCTACTGTGTTCTGTTTCCCCTTACTAAGCTGCTAGCAGATACATTTACCTGATGTAGATTTGCTTGCCTGTGTTGTCTAGTGTTGTCCTCAACCCCAGCCCACCTCTAAGAATGACATATGTGAGCTACTTGGTTAAATATGAGAGGCCTAAGCTTTAGCAAATCTGCGAAGCTAAATTTGGCCATAGCAAAGCCACAGAGGAGCAATGATTTTCATGTTCCAGCATGTTGGATTGACATCAGGTTTTTTCTTTTCATGGCAGATGATTTACCCAGGAAAAGGTTACCTCAGCTGTATAAACCGCCCACTCCTGAGATGTTGGCATATCTTGATTTTAGTGTCTCCACAACTGGCATGCTTACAGGAGTGAAGGTAAGTTGCATGCTGGAAAAATGCCACGTCTGCCAAAAAATAGAGATGACCACTGCCCCAGAAACTATAGATGCAGAGGCCAAGTGGTTGTACCAGAGACCGGTAGGCAGAGTGAGGATCTAGGTCGCTGCTCTATTTAAATAAAGGCATTGGCTCCTCTGGAATGAGTTATCACAAGGAATTTGTATTATTAAGTGTCTGAACCTAGCATAGAAGCTGAAAGAAAAAGAGTTTTAGTTAAAATATGTATGAAATCTGATATTTAGATATCATAAAATGCAGTATTCGCTGGACACGGTGGCTCACGCCTGTTATCCCAGCTCCTTGGGAGGCCAAGGCAGGCAGATCACCTGAGGTCAGGAGTTCGAGACCAGCCTGAACAACATGGAAAACCCCGTCTCTACTAAAAATAGAAAATCAGCTGGGCGTGGTGGTGCGTGCCTGTAATCCCAGCTACTCAGGAGGCTGAGGTTGCGGTGAGCTGAGATTGTGCCATTGCACCGCAGCCTGGGCAACAGGAGCGAAACTCCGTCTAAAAAAAAAAAAATTCATTATTAACTAATGAACAGAAATATGTTCCCTTAATGGAGTCTTAGATTAGGCTTTGAAGCACTAAAAATTATACATTGTTTTGAGGAGTTTAGGGAATTGAAACTCCTCAAAGCTGTCGTCAGAGCTGTTACTCTGCCTGTGGGATAACAGTCCCAGCCTGTTCCGTTTTCCATACTTTCCAGATGTCCCACTCTGCAGTGAACGCTCTGTGTCGAGCCATCAAGCTCCAGTGTGAGTTGTACTCTTCTCGGCAGATCGCCATCTGCCTTGACCCTTACTGTGGACTTGGCTTCGCGCTCTGGTGTCTCTGCAGGTAGGGATGGAAAAGCCAAGGAGACAGAATGTGTGGGGGTATACTTTGTGGCCATGGCCATCTCATCCTTCCCTTTGCTCCCTTAATTTGGTAAAGTTTCAGTAAAATGCTAGTGTTTCCAGAATTTATGGATCTACTGTGTCTCTGAAGTTTGTTTAAAAAGTTTTGTCTGTATTCCCTTTGTTATTTTCTGTTAATTTTATTCCTTATACAAAATGGCAGTGATCCTGTTACTTGCTCTCTGCTCCACCATGTAATCCTTGCTTTAGAAGCAAAGCCAAGTAGAAGGATGATTCTTGGATGAAATATGTCATGCTTTGACAGCCAGCACGTCCCCCCTAGGCTTGGCAGGAAGGAGCACAATGGGATGGGATGACAGCATGTGGATGGAAAGTAGCACATTTGCCCTGGCCAGGTTGCTCCTTGCAGAATACAGATCCCAGCTCCTCTCACCATTCCCCCAGGGAACCTCATCTCAGACCTGCATTTTCACCTCCTTGGTGTACATCATGAATGCTTCACAGATGCCTGCAGCTCAAGCTCAACGTTCTCCTCCTGTTCTCTCTTTGGTAGGGTAGGATCATCCCTGTAGGGGCCCACACTAGAAACATGGGTCTTATCTTCAGATTCTGTATCTTTATGTCTTGTGTCTAATCAAATGTATGTCCTTTGGCTCGGTTGTTCTACACCTGTATGTACATAAGAATCACCTGGGGGGCCTTTTAACAAAAATTAATGGGACTCCCCAAGACTTATTAACCTTCATCTCCAGAGGTGGAGACCACATCACCAGTATTTTTAAATATGAGATTCCTGAGCTTCTAGTGATTCTGATCTATAAACAGGTTTAGGCATAAAATCATTGCCATTTTGTATGAGCCAAGAGTTTAAGCTTTGTGGCTATAGATGAGACATGATAGGAACTCTGTTCCTTCCTGTTTTTTCTTTCTTAAAAAAAAAAAAAAAAAAAAAAATTGTGTTGATAGTTCTTCCTGTGATGGACTGAATATGGATATGAGGATCCATATTTCCTTTCTGTCCTTTTTTCTTTTTTTTCTTTTTCTTTTTCTTTTTTAATCAGTGTCTTGCTCTGTTGCCCAGGCTGGAGTGCAGTGGTGCAGTCTCGGCTCACTGCAACCTCCACCTCCCAAGCTCAAGCGATCCTCCCATCTCAGCCTCCTGAGTAGCTGGGACTACAGGTGCACACCACCACACCTGGCTAATTGTTTTGTAGAGACAGCATTTTGTCATGTTGCCCAGGCTGGTCTTGAACTCCTGGACTCAGGCAGTCCGCCTACCTTGACCTCCCAAAGTGCTAGGATTACAGGTGTGAGCCACCACGCCCAGTCCCATTCCTTCCTTTTTATCCTGGGATACACTATTGGGTTGAAGCCTGTATCACCTCTCACCTGAACTATTGCAGCCTCTCCTAACTGTCTCTCAACTTTCAGTGGCTCATATCACCAATCCCTACTCCATATGTCCATATTGTCAGTGTTGCCCCAACTTAAAGTGGCAATGACTGCCTGCTGGGTGAAGTCTAAACTCCTTCATAGGATGGTTAAGCCCTTTCACAGTTTGGCCTTAGCCCTTCTGGCCTTACTTCTCCATGCACCCTGTATGCTGTGATTTCAGTTGAATACTCTTTCTTTTTCTTCTTTTTTTCTTTTTCTTTCTCTCTCTCTTTCTTTCTTTTTTGTTTCTTTCTCTTTTTTTTTTTTTTTTTTTAAAGGAGACAGGGTCTCAATCTGTCACCCAGGCTGGAGTGCAGTGGCACAAATCACAGCTCACTGCAGCCTCTCGGGCTCAAGTGATCCTCCCACCTCAGCCTCCCAAGTAGCTGGGACTACAGGTGTGTGCCACCACGCCTGGCTAATTGTTAAAAAAATTTTTTTTGTAGAGGCATGAGTTTTGCTCTATTACCCAGGCTGGTCTTCACCTTCTGGGCTCCAGCGATCCTCCCATCATGGCCTCCCAAAGTACTGGGATTACAGGCGTGAGCCACCGTGCCTGGCCACTTGAATACTATTAATATTTCTGATCGCTTCAAACATGCTTTAATTATCGGCCTTTGTAAATGTTGTTCCTCTGCTTAGAACACCCTCACTACCGTCCCCACTTCTTCTGGCCACTGCCAAATTCATACTCATTCTTCAAGCTGCAGCTCAAGTGTCACCAGCTCAGTGAAGCACTACCACTCCCCTACCCTGGCTTATCGAGCTTGAATGAACTGCTCTTTATTCTGTGATCTCAATGTTCTTGATTCACATCTCATATTCAGAGCATTACTAAAATGGCTATAAACATCTTTAAAAGAAACCATAGGAATAAAATCCAGTCCACACATAAGGTTTCTGAATAGAAAGAGGAAAAAATGCTACTCCATCAGGTTTTTAAAGATTAGTTATTAGGAATTACCTTTCCAGAATGTTTAGTATCATCTTGACCATATTAATTAGCTTGAGGGCAGCTGTAAGAATGTTATGTAGACTTAAGTGACCTACCACAGTCTGCTTTATTTCATAGTTGCTCCTTTTGCGAGCTGCATAGGAACAAGACTGATTCTTAGAGCTTTATATCTCATATATCCCTACACTGTCCTTTACACTCAGTAAATATCTGTGGAATTGGTGGGGTTCTGAAGCATCAGGTATCCAGGATGAATTGATGATTCCAGCTCTTGTCTCTTTCACTGCAGTGTCTATTCAGGCCACCAGTCTGTCTTAATTCCTCCTATGGAGTTAGAGAACAACCTTTTCCTCTGGCTCGCCACAGTCAACCAGTACAAAATAAGGGACACTTTCTGCTCCTATTCAGTGATGGAGCTCTGCACCAAAGGTCTTGGGAACCAAGTGGAAGTGCTAAAGGTAAGAAGCAGCTCCAGCAGGTGGCCAGTCCCAAAAGGTTTTGAAGAAATGGGCCAAGACGTAACAGGGCCAGAGCAGGGGCTAACAGAGCCAGAGCAGGGGCTAACAGACATGTTTGCTTGCCTTTTTCAAGTCACTCATTTAAAAAAGGGTGTATTGTAAACTTTGGCAAGTTTATCTCTTCCACCTTCCTAATTTAGTGCACTCTTCCACAGTTTAATATGATTCTTACTTTGTGGACAAGAAGTGGAAACTGGTTGGGAGGCTAACTGGAAAGACTTTATGTAAACATAAAAGGGAACTGTGGCTTCCAGTACTTTTTTTTCCTAATAGAATTTGAAACCTCAAAATATTAGGAATTCAGAATATCTCCAAAGATAAGGGTAACTCATTGATTCATGTGTGTGTCAAATGATGATCTGTCTGACTTGCAGATGAGAACATCAGAAAATACTGAATTTTCTTTGATAGAAAAATATCTTTGGAATGCAAAAAGAGACGAGATTAGATCGCCAGAGTTCTAGATTAATTTTTCTCTCAGTCTCATCAAATAGGGGGACATCTAAGGTACAGAAATGAGGAGGGATAAAAACATATTGCTGAAGACCCTTAGATTTTTAGAAGAAAGAGGAAAGAACTAGAGAATGAGCAAATTTACCAGCAGATAGTGATTTTAATGGGATGCCTTGTCCATTTCTTCTTTTCTGAAAGCTGCTTTGTTCTCTGTATGCCTGAGGTGAGAATACACAATTGCTTGGCTTTTCCTGACCAATGAGCTAGAACAGTGGCCTTACCTGTTCAGTTCTTTTATGATCCTACTGACTGGCTCCCATATAATGGTGTCTTGCAGACCAGAGGGATCAACCTCTCCTGCGTCCGGACCTGTGTGGTGGTGGCGGAGGAGAGGCCCCGCGTTGCACTCCAGCAGTCCTTCTCTAAGCTCTTCAAAGACATCGGGCTGTCCCCGCGGGCTGTCAGCACCACTTTTGGATCAAGAGTCAATGTAGCAATATGTTTACAGGTGACCCTCATGAAATCTTGTCTGTTCACAAATGGGAGAGGAATATGGAGTATCCCAGAGCATGGGCTTTGGAGCCAGGCTGCCTGGGCTTGGGCCCCAGCCGTGCTTACTTGCTTTGGAACTTCGGGCTTTTTAATCTCGATTTCTTTGTGTCTCATTTTGCTCATCTGTAAGGTGAAGGTAGCAGTACTGTGCTTCCCCAGGCAGCTCTGCACAATCACTGAGCTGCCAACTCGGAGTTCTTGAGCAGTGCTGACAGTGAGCGCAGTGTTAGTGTTTACTTGAGTCATCGTCGTGTGGTCATGATGACGAGTCACAAAGATTTGAGTCCTATTTGGATTTTACTTGTATCTGACCTGTTTTTCCTTTTTCTTTTTTTTTTTTTTTTATTTGAGACGGAGCCTTGCTCTGTCACCCCAGCTGGAGTGTAGTGGTGCAGTCTCAGCTTACTGCAGCCTCCACCTCCTGGGTTCAAGCGGTTCTCTCACGTCAGCCTCCAGAGTAGCTGGGATTACAGGCGTGTACCACCACGCCTGGCTATTTTTTGTATTTTTAGTAGAGACAGGGTTTCACCCTGTTGACCAGGCTGGTCTCAAACTCCTGACCTCAAGTGATCCAGCCGCCTCAGCGTCCCAAAGTGCTGGGATTACAGACATGAGCCACCGCGCCCGGTCTGACCTTCTGTTTTTCTGTCTCTATATTCTATACCATTTTTTTCTTTCTTTTTTTTTTTTTTTCAAACAATAACCTTGTATTCTCTTCTCTACCCAGATGGCAACTTTGTCATGTTATTCTTGATGGGTAAATAACAGAAAAGGGACTAGAACTGAGACTAATTTTATGTATTAATATGTAATAAGGTAAATATAGCGCCAGGTGTGGTGGTTCATGGCTATAATCCCAACACTTTGTGAGGCCAAGGCAGGAGGATTGCTTGAGCCCTGAAGTTTGAGACCAGCCTGGGCAACATAGTTGAGACCTCATCTCTCCCCTACCCCCACCACTCACCTGCAAAAAATATAGATGGGCTTAGTGGTACATGCCTCTAGTCCCAGCTACCTGGAAGTCTGAGGCAAGGGGATTGCTTGAGCCCAGGAGGTTGAGGCTGCAGTGAGCTGTGATTGTACCGCTGCACTCCGGCAACCTGGGCGACAGATTGAGACCCTGTCTCTTAAAAAAATAAGGCAAATATAGGCATGGACAAAGTGAGTGAAAGAAGATAGCACACATGGGTGGATTATTTCAGGTCTTCTGTGACCTTCTTCTTTCAGAAGGGTCTTGATGGTTTAAACTTGAGCCCCATCATAGCCCTCTTGCTGTCACTATGGCCAGTACTGGTTTTGCAAGTCCCTGGGTTGCCGACCTGTGTCACCTCTGCTTTGAATCCAGGGATGAAAGCCCTCCTCAGCATGGAAACGTTTCAGTGCTGCCACAGTCCCCGTGATAAGAGTGAGAGCAGGGGGCCTACTCTCAAGGGGAGGAGAGGCGAAAAGAGTGTGGATTTTTCATGTATATGGCTAAATTATTTCTTGGTTTGAAAATGTGAAATACAGTTTATCGAAATTCTAAACAATGCATTGATTTGTCTTTCTTTAGGGAACCTCAGGGCCTGATCCGACTACTGTGTATGTGGATCTGAAATCACTAAGACATGACAGGTACAACAGATTTATTAATGCTCCTTTCCTACTAGTTCCTAAGCATAACAAATTCGGAACCTCAGAGCCAGCATTTTCCCTCATTCCTTTTGTTCATATATTCCAGGAGGGGAATGGGAAGAGGGAAGGAATTTGTTTTTATCATTAATACATAAGATTTACATTAATAAGAAAGCTTTAATTCTCTCAGTTGCTACACTGTTCTTTAATATTAAAGTATAATAGTTATTGCCCATATAAAAGTATTTTGTGACATTTGATATAAACTAAACTAAAATGGATAGTCTCTTTCCTCTAAGAGTTTAAAAATAATAGGACTGATAAGATAAATGAGTCAGAGTAGGGTTTTTGAAACAACACTTTATCTGAGCCCCATGGGTAAAAGCCTGCCTCCTTAGCCCAGAAGGGAATTTTAGCTGTGTCCGGCAGTGAGCACTGGCCCAGGGCTCTAAGACTTCTCTTCCCAAGCCCCACTACCCTGGATGTGTTATCTGGAGTGCCCCACTGCACTGACCTAGCCTGCACAGGTGGAGCATCTCTCTCATGCAGCAGTTTGAAACCTGGGAAGATTTTGCCACCCTAGAGGAGATTTGACAATGTCTGGAAACATTTTGGGTTGTCATAAAAGGGGGCTTGCTACTGACATCTAGTGGGCAGAGGCCAGAGGTGTTGGTAAACACTCTACAATGCACAGGATAGCCCCTTTCAACAAAAAATTATCTGGCCAAAATGTTAGTAGTGCTGAGTTTGAGAAACCCCTCTGTAGTATGAGGAAGAGAGACAAGTTAGAGGTTGTGGGAAGGCAGCACTGAGCTGCAGGAACATGGCGACTTCTCTTCTTAAAAGCCCTATATATAGTAAATACCGTTCTTCTGCAGGGTTCGTCTCGTGGAACGTGGCGCCCCTCAGAGTTTGCTTCTCTCAGAGTCTGGAAAGGTAATTTGTTCTGTTGACCATGGGGAAGGTGGGCTGTGTGGAGAAGTGGTTCAGTTTAAAGAAACCAGAAGCCATATAATATATTAGTGTCCAGGGCAAGCCCTAATTGAAATCTGGAGATAATTTCAGCTTGGCTAATACTTTCAAATTCATATGGGTACATAGATAAGAAGAATAGTAAATTTGAACTCTCTTAATTTCCATCGATTTTTAAAAATCCAACTGACATGTTATTCTTATTGACAGACCAGCAAAATGCAGTGCTCATTGTATGAAAGGTGGATAGAAGAGCTGGTTCTATGTTTTTTTTTCATGGTTTTTTTTGTTTTTTTTGTTTTTTTGTTTTTTGTTTTTTTTGAGATGGAGTCTCACTCTGCCACCCAGGCTAGAGTGCAGTGGCGCGATCTCAGCTCACTGCAACCTCTGCCTCCCAGATTCAAGGAGAACTTGCCTCAGCCTCCGAGTAGCCGGGGTTACAGGCACCTGCCCCCACGCCCAGCTAATTTTTGTGTTTTTAGTAAAGATGGGGTTTCACCATGTTGGCCAGGCTGGTCTTGAACTCCTGACGTCAGGTGATCACCTGCCTCGGCCTCCCAAAGTGCTGGGATTACAGGCATGAGCCACTATGCCCGGCCCGGTTCTATCTTACAGACGTCACAAGGAGAAAGCTAGGAGAGGCCGAGATGGCAGTGTGGTTTAAGGTCAGGGAAAGGAAAATAAAAATGGGGATGAGATTAAAGATATTTGAGAGTTAACATCTGTGGGAGTAAGATTTCTTAGAATGAGGCTATAAAACGTCAAAAGAGAGATTTAGTGAGAAGCAATTTACTAAGGATGATAGGAAACCCACATGCATTGTCAAGACAAGTGGGAATTTCTCTGCCCTTTGATGAGATAATGATGATACCTCAGAATCCTGTCTAGTAATTCTGAAGGGCAGTGAAAAAATTGTGGAGGGAAAAAAAGAATCCCTGCCAAACCTACTTGGCGGTGTATCACCCCATGGGGCACTTACTCCAGTCTCACTCTCCGTTTGCATCTGCGAGCGGAGGGGGGTTTGGCTGATTTTGTCACTGCCTTGTCACATCTTCACTTGCCTCAGCAGCCAAGCACACCTCACGAGCATTAGCCTGTGCCCGCCCTGGACTAAGGGAACCGTCTCATCTCTTCCTTGAGGTTTTAGATGTTTGCACCCAGATAATTATTGAGGGCTTCTCAAGTAACCTCATACTTTAGAAACCCAAGATAAAAAGGGAGTTTGAAGGTGGCAGAATATGGGTAACCAGAGAGGCCCTTCTTTTGTTAGAATGGCTGAGCCATTCCCTCAGCCAGCATATGTGTCTTCCTTTTCCTTCCTGAGGAAGATCCTGGGGTCATGGATATCCTTCTGTCCTGCAAAGCTGCTGCTGTCCTCTCTCACTCTTCACATTCCTCCAACTCTAGCACCAGCTGGAGTCTGGAGTGGAGTCACTCAGGCTGTCCCTGCCTGCTGCCCTTTCTGTTTTAAAGGGTTTCACTGCCATCATTCCAGTGAATGAGAAAGAGCATGAAAAGGGAAAGGTTATTCTACAAATTCTACTATTAAGGTCCTGATCTGCAATTTCTCATCCCTTTGAAGAGATGGCAGACTGGCTCCCATTTTATTTTTGAGGCTGAGTTTTATTAGACCTTTCGTCTTCAATGAACTGAGGAAGGTTCAGTGAGAGCAAGACACAAGGTCTCTGCCATGATCCCCTCAGGGTAGCTGCTGTGATGCCGCTACAGCTGGCTCGCCATATGTGCCTCTCTCATGCCGCTACAGCTGGCTCGCCATATGTGCCTCTCTCACCTCTCCAGCAGGTAACTAACCGTGCATTTCCTGGAGGTCATTAGATTTCACTGAACTCAATCTTTGTATTTTCCCTTTGATTCTTAGATTTTACCTGGAGTGAAAGTGGTTATTGTTAATCCTGAGACCAAAGGGCCAGTTGGAGACTCTCACCTTGGAGAGGTTTGTAATAATTTTCATTTTTACTCTGAAAAGTCAGCAGTAAAAATCTCTAGGGTTCACATTTTAGAAATCAGTAAAACTGTGGATTTAGCTTTCCCCCGTTGTGAATGGAGTTAATTTTTTTCTGTAAGGCATGAGACTGAAATTGACAGAAGAGGGAGATTGAAACTGGGATCCAGGGAAGATTTAGGCACCCAAACTGGAAATGGTGCCAGATTTGTCCACTGACATGCCCTTAGCTAGAAAGGAAAGTGAGCAAATCCTACATGTTCCCACCTATTAAGGTATGAAACTGAAAGGAGTCACATATTTACAAATTTTTAAGGTCATTCAGATGTTATATTGTATTCTAAAATGTATCCATGTTTGCATTAACAAAAAAATTCTAGGCCCAGCCCTTTAACAAAAAATATTTATATATAAATACATATTATTTGTATATAAGTATATAAAAATTAACTATATAAAATAGTTAATTTTTCTTCCCCCAAATCTTTGTTTTTGTTTGTTTATTTGAGACAGTCTCACTCTGTCGCCCAGGCTGGGCTTACTGCAACCTCCGCCTCCCGGGTTCAAGTGATTCTTGTGCCTCAGCCTCCCAAGTAGCTGGGACTACAGGCACGTGCCACCATGTCTGGCTAACTTTTTGTATTTTTAGTAGAGATAGGGTTTTACTATGTTGCCCAGGCTGGTCTCGAACTCATGAGCTCAGGTGATCCGCCTGCCTCAGCCTCCCAAAATACTAGGATTACAGGCATGAGCCCCCATGTCCAGCCTCCCCAAATCTTTGAAGGATGCTGATATTTCATTACGTAGCTGAATGGGAGGAGTACTGTAAGTGCAGGAGCCAGATGACCTCGGCTCTGCCACTTACAAGCTTCTCAGTATTGGACAGGTTAATTTCTTGGGGCCTCAGTTTCCTCATCCATAAATAATAATAGCACTGGCGGCCGGGCGCAGTGGCTCACATCTGTAATCCCAGCACTTTGGGAGGCCAAGGCGGGTGAATCATGAGGTCAAGAGATCGAGACCATCCTGGCTAACATGAGGAAACTCGGTCTCTACTAAAAATACAAAAATTAGCTGGACGTGGTGGCGTGTGCCTGTAGTCCCAGCTACTCAGGAGGCTGAGGCTTGAACCCGGGAAGCAGAGGTTGCAGTGAGCCGAGATCACGCCACTGCACTCCAGCCTGATGACAGAGCAAGACTCTCAAAAATAATAATAAAATAATAAAATAATAATAATAATAATAATAATAATAATAATAGCACCATCCAGGTGCAGTGGCTCATGCCTGTAATCCCAACACTTTGGGAGGCTGAAGCAGGAGTATGAGGCCACTCCACTTTGAGGCCAGGAGTTTGAGGCCAGCTGGGCAACATAGCAAAGACCCCATCTCTACTTCGAAAAATTTTTTTTTTCTGAGACAGTGTATTGCTCTGTCACCCAGGCTGGAATGCAGTGGTGCCATCTTGGCTCCCTGCAACCTCCATCTCCCCGGTTCAAGTGATTCTCCTGCCTCAGCCTCCTGTGTAGCTGGCATTACAGGTGCACACCACCACGCCTGGCTAATTTTGTATTTTTAGTAGAGAGGGGGTTTCACCATGTTGGCCAGGCTGGTCTTGAACTCCTGGCCTCAAGTGATCCACCCGCCTTGGCCTCCCAAAGTGCTGGGATTACAAGCGTGAGCCACCACGCCCAGCCTATTGTAAAAATTTTTAAATGTTAGTAGTAGCACCTACCTCACCTCCTGAGTAGAATCATTATAACAATTAAATGTATTAACACCTGCATCTTTAGTGTACATGGAACAGTGTCTGTCACATAATGATTCTTAGTAACATTATTGTTAGCTATCGCTCTGTTTATATTATAAACTCAAACACCCCATGGTGTTTCCCTGTGGGCTTCCACAGTTATCCCGGAAGCACAGAAACGATCCCTGATGTGTTCGTGGGACTCTTGAGGAGAGTGAGAAATGAGCCAGGGAGGCAGGGTAGCCTTGTGGGTGAGAGCACGGCCTCCGGAGCCACACGGGCATGGGTGCGAGTCTCCTCATTTCCGCATGTTAGGTGAATTAGTTAACTCCTTGTTTTTTCATCCATAAAATGGGAACAACATTGTATGAACTATGTTGTCATGTCATATATATCAGGATGGATGGAGATTAGGTACATGATGAGCACGTGGTAAATGTCAGCTGCCTTTATTGATGCAGTTGTGTTGTTGTTAATATAAAAATGAGATTTAAAAAATAAAAATAACCTGATCCAAGAGAATTAATACAGTTGTGTGTCCCCAGTGAGTTGTGACCAAAGCACTTTTCTTGTAGATTTGGGTGAATAGTCCCCATACAGCCAGCGGCTACTACACCATCTATGATAGCGAGACTCTTCAAGCTGATCATTTCAACACTCGCCTCAGCTTTGGAGATGCAGCTCAGACACTCTGGGCTCGGACAGGATACCTTGGTTTTGTCCGCCGGACCGAGCTCACAGCGGCCACTGGAGGTACTTCTGCAACAACTCCCCATTGACCCTGCTTTGTGTTTCTGTAGCACTAGCTGACCTCCTTCAGCCTGCCTTGGATTGTGGAGTGTGTCTATTTAGTTACTCCCCTCTGTGACTCTTAAACCCATAAGTGACTCTCTCTTCATTTGGAGTCATGCCTTGCCCCATGAAGAGTGTCTAAGAGGTGAGCGCTTGGGGCAAGCCCAGGAGCATCCCGAGCTGTGAGTCAGAGACATGTGCCTGATGGCGAGTGAGCGTCCCTGGCTAAACAGACTTTCAGTCCCTGCAGGGCTGATTCCACATCCGGGACAAGCATTACATCTTATAGCTCTTCTACCCTGCACACCACTTGGGGAGCAGGAGGAATGGCCCTGTTCCCTGAGAGGGGCGTCAGTTCCAAGGAGCCATCTTGCTGAGGCATGGCAGTGCCTCAGTGTCTTGCGTTGGACACAGCCTGCTTCCTGGCCAGGCCTCTGGTAGGAGGATTCCCTCCCATCACCCTCTGCCCAGTTGATTGTCACAGCTTCACTGCTGCCCGCCATCACTCTTTCTTCCAGACTGACACTTATAGCAATTTAAAAATACCCAACACTGACTATATCCTGCACTTGAAGAAGTGATAGATATATAACTCACTGGATTTTAAAGTCCTAAATTCTCCATAGTTCTATACTGACCAGCATCCATAGTTCCCCAGATTTCATGGAGAGGCAGGGGCAACCCAGGGGAGCAGAGGGTGGCATCCCTGCCTGGTGCCCTGGTTTTGCAGCCCACCTCTGCCACTTGCTGGGTGACCTGGAGCAATCACTTAGCCTCTGTTTCCTACTTAGAAAATGGGGTTGACTGTGTTTCTTGCCTCATGGAAATGATGTGAGATTAAAGGACGTGATGCATTTAGATGCCAAGAACGGTGCCTGGCACACAGGAAGCACCCATTAGTCATTCACTGCTATGTTTCTCTTGTTTTTGTCATCAGTCTTCATGAGCTCACCAGGTGATGGGAGCCTCTGCTGCACCTCCTGATCCTTTTCACTCCAACAGCTTCAATCACTTTGTTTTGCTGAATTTTTCAGAAATCTGCGTTTTTCCAGAAATTACTGCAAAATAATCTTCCTTCCTTCTGTATCCTAGCTGGATTACAAGCCTGTTAGAAACCAGGACTAGTTTCCTCCATGTTCTACAACCCTCCTTCTTATATGTGTATTCCATGAAGCTACCTAGAAAAAATGACACTTGTTCATCTCCTCTCCCTCTCAACTCCTGTCTTTCCTCCGTCCCTCCCCTCTGGCTGAGTCCTGTTTGTCCTTAAAAGCTCAGCTCTGCCGTCAGCTTTTCCAGGTGCCTTCCCTGAACCTTTGAGCTAGACTCAGTGATGTCCTCTGCCCCTCCGAACCTCATGCACACTCCTGTCGCTGGGCTTGTTACATTACAACGGAATGCCTCTTTGTGTATCTTTTCCCCCACCTCAACTGTAAGGATCTTCAGAGCAGGAATTGGGTTTTGTCAGTTTTGTCTCCCCAGCACATAACACAGTTCCTAACATGTAATAATACTAACAGCTAATTTCTGGTATCATTCACAAAATACCACATACCATATTAACTACTGTGCATGGATTAACTCACAAATCCTCACAGCAGCCATTGATTATTATTCCCATCTCACAGAGGAGCAGCAGGATTCAGAGCCTTAAGGAATTTGCCCAGAGTTACACAGTTGGTAGGGGCAGAGCCAGGTGACAGGCAGTCTGACCCCTGTGCTGTGGACTCCAGTGTTATGTTGCACTCAGTATATGTCCGAGCCACATTTCTCTCTTTTTCTTTCTGTCAGAGCGTCATGATGCATTGTATGTGGTGGGAGCGCTGGATGAAACACTGGAGCTGAGAGGATTACGATACCACCCAATCGATATTGAGACCTCGGTGTCCCGGATCCACAGAAGCATTGCTGAATGGTAACTCCCTCAGCATACACTGTGCTTCCCACTTCAGCTTTAGTCGTAATCTCAACTGATCTAATTAATTGGTCATTGGGACCACATACCTACCTTGAAACATAGAGCTCCATGGGAGGAGTAAGGAAATAGACTGATTCTTGTCTTGGGTGTGCAATCTGCTGTGGCCAACGAGGCCTATCCACAGGAGCCAGATGAGGCCATGAGGCCCCTGGGGAATACTCTGATATCTTCTGTGGAATGCTGGAACTGAGTCCTTTTTTAGTGATAGACTCTCATAATGGGAAGGGACTAACAGATCATTGATCTCTTGAAAGTCAGCATAATATGGTGGAAAGAACCAGCTTTAAAGGCTCTTCTCATCTGTAAAACACTCTCTCTGCTACTTCCTAATTATCAGAAGCATCAAATGAGAATGTGCTTTGTAAACTATTAAATGGTAAGGAGATGAAAAGGGTAGTTGATATTATCTCATCCAGTTTCCTGCTCTTTGCAGGAATTCCCCCTACATTTTCCCTGATAAACGATCGTCCAACCACATATTGACTTAAAATCTGTAAAATTATAACTGTGGTTTGGCCGGCCACAGTGGCTCACATCTATAATCCCAGAACTTTGGGAGGCCAAGGCGGGCGGATCGCTTAAGCCCAGGAATCCAAGACCATCCTGGGCAACATGGTAAAACCCCATCTCTACAAAAAAATTAAAAAAAAAGCCAGGTGTGGTGGCTTGCCTGTAGTCCCAACTACTCAGGAGGCTGAGGTGGGAGGATCACTTGAGCCTGGGAGGTTGAGGCTACAGTGAGCCAAGATTGTGCCACTGCACTCCAGCCCTGGTGACAGACTGAGACTGTCTCAAAAAAAAAACAAAAAACCACCTCTGTAGTGTTTACCTACTGGCTTTCATTCTGGGTTCTTAACCAATACAGAATCCGTTTGGTTTGTTTTCTACCTATTTTAGTGAATATGTCCTTCTTCACCACTTTTCCCCATGCTAAACAGCCACAGTTCTTTTGATGGTTGCTCATGCTTTCCAGATACTTCTTTGTCTAAAAATGCTCTTGTCGGCCGGAAGTGGTGGCTCACGCCTATAATCCCAGCACTTTGGGAGGCTGAGGTGGGTGGATCACCTGAGGTCAGGAGTTCAAGACCAGCCTGGCCAACATGGCAAAACCCTGTCTCTACTAAAAATATAAAAATTAGCTGGATGCAGTGGCAGGCACCCGTAATCCTAGCTGCTCGGGAGGCTGAGGCAGGAAAATTGCTTGAACCTGGGAGGCGGAGGTTGCAATGGGCCAAGATTGCACCACTGTACTCCATCCTGGGCAACAGAGTGAAACTCTGTCTCAAAAAAAAAAAAGATGCTCTTGTTTTCATAGGAGTCTCTCCCCAGACCTGAACAAGTCTCTGACCAAGACAAGAACATCTTTAGACATCTGGAAAGCATCCAGGGAAGCTGGGTACTGTGGTTACTTTGTCATTTTAGACATTTGACTCTTAATGGAACCAAATATTGTGTACATTTTTAATTACTGGAATTTGGTTTTGTTTGTTTTTTTTGTGAGACAGAGTCTCCCCAGGCTGGAGCGCAGTGGTGCGATCCCGGCTCACTGCAACCTCTGCCTCCTGGGTTCAAGCGATTCTTCTGCCTCAGCCTCCCGGGTAGCTGGGACTACAGGCACACACAACCATGCCCAGCTAATTTTTGTATTTTTAGTAGAGACGGGGTTTCACCATATTGGCCAGGCTAGTCTTGAATTCCTGACCTCGTGATCCGCCCACCTCGGCCTCCCAAAGTGCTGGGATTACAGGCGTGAGCCACCGCACCCGACTGAAATCTGTTTTTAAAGCAATTTAGCCCTGCATACCAAGTCAGGCCCTACCTTCTAACCCAGTAACACCACTCGGTGGAAAGTGGCTTATGGCTCTTTTATACAATAGGAGACACTTGCGTGGGGCACTAATAACTCATGTGAGTCAGACAGACTCTCTTCCTGTTGGGTTTAAGAATACTGCCTTAGGGTGGTCTGAAGGTAGTGAGTTAATTCAATTGATTGTTAATAGTCAATTACAAATCAATCAAACTATTCATTCTACTCTTTCCCTCTTTCTCACTACTGCACTTGACTAGTCTAAAAAAACAAAAGAATATTTTATTAGTCAAAGCTCTTATGGGGCAAATAACAGGCTCCCTTCAAAAAAGTTTAAGTGAAAGAATTAATGGAAAGAATACCTGGCTATCTCAGACATTCCAAAAAAACTAACTCTGGGTCTCAGGAAAGGTAGAAACAAGGGAATGGTAAGGCCATCAGGAATCACTGTCCCCTTACTTTCTAGAGCCATATGGGCATTCCCTTCTTTCTTTTTCGCCTCCCTGAAGAGGGATTCTCTTTGCTTCTCTGTGCCCTGGGCTACCCCAGAATATTCAAATCCATGTCACTGGTTCAAATGACCAGTTAACAACTTTTTTTTTTGAGACAGAGTCTCACTCTGTTGCCCAGGCTGGAGTGCAGTGGCGCAAACTTGGCTCACGGCAACCTCCGCCTCCTGGGTTCAAATTATTCTCCTCCCTCAGCCTCCTGAGTAGCTGGGACTACGGGTGCCCACCACCAAGTCTGGCTAATTTTTGTATTTTTAGTAGAGGCGGGATTTCGCCAGATTGGCCAGGCTGGTCTCGAACTCCTGACCTCAGGTGATCCGCCCATGTTGGCCTCCCAAAGTGCTGGGATTATAGGTGTGAGCCACCGCGCCTGGCCTGACAACTTTAAATTCCACTTTCAAACTCCCAGGAGATTCTGGACAACTCAGCTGTGTTCACAGGGGCGAGATGTCTCTCATATATATATATATTCATTATATAATTTTTCCCTCAGTCTTATCAGGTGAAATTGAAAGGTGTCATATATGGTAGACATGACTGCTGACCTTCTGGTTGGGATTGAGGGGAGAAGGCAGGGAAATGGGCTAAGTCTGGGACAGATGCTATAAAAGATAACTGAAAAATGTAGTGACAAGTTAATGAATTGTCATTGAAATTTCAGTGCCGTGTTCACATGGACCAACTTGCTTGTGGTGGTTGTGGAACTGTGCGGCTCTGAACAGGAAGCCCTAGATCTGGTCCCATTAGTGACCAACGTGGTCCTGGAAGAGCATTACCTCATCGTTGGCGTCGTGGTTGTGGTGGACCCAGGTGTCATCCCGATCAACTCCAGAGGAGAGAAGCAGAGGATGCACCTCCGTGATAGCTTCCTAGCTGACCAGTTAGACCCCATCTACGTGGCTTATAACATGTAACCAGCCTTGTGGGGACCGCAGTGGGCCATTCTGAAGAATCACAAAGACAGAAGACCTCTGGCTAAGAGCAAGCTTTCAAACGATGTGAAATAAGCTGAGATGGCTACATGATATTCTTCATCTCATCCTGTGGGATTCTGCAATCATAAAACACAGGAAAGGGGAATTCTGTGATGGCAAATGAAAAAAATGTTAACATTTGGTAGACATGTGCTTTGACATAGCGTGAGCAGCACATTACTAAAGCAATTACATGCATGTTGCATTTTTTTCATCTGTTGTACATAGTTGTATTTTTATCTAATGCCGTTTTAGAATTTTCTAAGGGAATTTAATGAATTCACATGAAAGGGGTAGTCTGAGTGACACAGTTCCCCACTCCGTACTGTATTTTGCCATTCTGCCGTAGCTAGATGTTCTGTGGGGTTTGTTAACATGGAACTACTCAGCTTTCTTTCAGTCAACCCACAAGCAAATCAGATAACCCACTGACTATGAGAGTTACTTTATATAGATAATTCTTGACTGTAAAACATTTTGACCAGTGTTTTACAACATGTACATAAGAATACACATAATTCAACTAGAGATTTGAAGAATTGGCTTGTATAGTTATAACAACCACAGTAGAAACATTTCTACTTTGAGAGAATTTCAATATTCTCTTAATGTTGTGTAATTGATTAGGTAACTAAAAAGCGCAAATTGTTGGCAGGTTTTGCTGCACATTGTTCTATGTCTTTGTTGGCTGGTGTATTTTATAAACTAAAGCTGCCTATGTTTCTTTTTAAAGCTCGCATTCCCAGAATCAGCTTAGGCTTCTATGAATTCAGCCTGTTTCTAAAAGCTGAAAATCTCAGTTTAAAAATCAAAATGTTAACACAAAGCTAAGATTCATCAGAGCCCACCCTATTCTAAGGAACCACAATAACTTACTCTGGCCCCAGTGTTAAAATGATCTTTCAGATTTAGAGTGACTATGTAAGAATTTAGGATTTCCTCTTTTCCAGGCACATTGTAAACTGTGTCTACAGTTTATCTGTATAACTTCTCTTCTGAAAACTGAGGAGTGTCCTCTGTTCTTCCAGTTCACGAGGGCAGGGGGTTTAAAACAAGAATGATAGGCCAGGAAGGCAGTGGGGATCCACCATCACATGGAACTGTAAGGCCATGTAACTACACAAAACTGACCAATCTGGGTTGCCAAAGCAGCCAGGCTTATGCTGAAACCGGGGAAGTCTGACATATGCAGGAAACTCTTTTGAAATAACTGTGGTGCCCAGGCCAAGTAGAATGAGATGAGACTGAGTTTGGCCTCTGGCTCGGTTTCCTTTCTTTGGTCTGATACTTCATGTATTTGAATATAGTTAAATCGTATTATTTTTTTCTTAACAGAAATATTTTTAAAAACGAAAAAGTACTCAAAAGTGAGAAGAGTTAACTTGTTAAAGCAGAATGGTTCTCTTTGACCCACTCTGGTCTATTGTGTAAATATTTATTTAGACTATTTTAATAATACATATTATTTACCCCACTGTAACATCATGTAAACTAAGTATGTTTTTAAACAATTTTTAAGACTTGTAATTACCCTGAAAATAAGGTTTATAATGCAAAGACCAGCTCCTTTGCGGTGGCAGTGCTCTAGGGCTGCCATTACACGGTCTTGTGACTAAAAGCCACTTTGTGACTCCCTTCATGTAATCCTCTTTTCCTCCCCACTCCTCCACAGAGGGCAGACCTCAGGACATTTGCCAGTTCCAGATCTCTTTTTCAACATTTTGATGGAATTAATTTACACGTAATGAGGGAAGTCCTAGGATGGATAGAAAAAAAGCACTTACATTGGGGCACACAGGAAATCCCAGTGTCTAGCAATGGTTTGGTTTGCAGAGAACACAGCCTGATACTTAATTTTCTTAAAACTATTTTTAATGATCCACTAAACAAAGCAGGGGATCCTGAAGCTGATATAAATAAGTCTAGCTCTGTAATCCCCAAGTTCTAAAAGTTATGGTTGGATGCTATTCTGTGGGTTGCTTTGATAATTCTTACTAACACAGATTAGGGTATAGGCATCTAGAGATGCACTGTCCACTGTAAATACTATAATGAGAGCCACATCTGTAATTTAAATGTTTCTAGTAACCACATTTTTTAAAAAGTAAAAAGAAACCCATGGTATTGATTTAAATATATTTTATTTAACCCAATAGCTCAAAAACACTATCATTTCAACATAGGATCAATATAAAAATTATTAATGAGTTATTTTACTTTTTTTCATATTAGGCCTTTGAAATTCAGTGTGTATTAAACACATCTCAATTCAAACCATCGCCATATTTCAAGTCTTTGTAGCCAAATGTGACTAGTGGCTACCATATTAGACAGTGCAGATCTATACTCATTCCTTCAAATACATTACTCTGTTAATCTCAAAGTGTGGCCAACTCCCATTTACTTAGAGGCTGATTATCTAGTTTTGTAGTTCCTCAGGCCTCTAATTTATTTTTTGCTTTCTGCTTTATTGATCTTTTGCATGTCCCCCAAAGCCAGAATCTGCTCATGGAGGAAGGAAGACTAAGAACTATCCTTGAGGAACTTCATCAGTAACTCTGGTAAAGCATCCTGTGGAGGGAGAGGAGAGCCCAGTCATTTGCTTAGATGGTGTTTGTGGGATCACCTGCAGATTTAAAGTCTACTCTGCCACAGACTCGAGTAAGAAAATGTTCTCTTGATGACACAGTGCTCCTACTCTATCCACATTAAGTAGCACTTTTGTGGTAGAACTGATTCTTAAGGCAGGCCTGAAAGGCCATTACTAATAGAAACACAGCCTTTCCAATCCTCTGGAACATATTCTGTTTGGGTTTTTAATGTCTGTGGGAAAAAACTAAACAAGTCTCTGTCTCAGTTAAGAGAAATCTATTGGTCTGAAGGTTTCTGAACCTCTTTCTGGTTCTCAGCAGAAGTAACTGAAGTAGATCAGGAAGGGGCTGCCTCAGGAAAATTCCTAGATCCTAGGAATTCAGTGAGACCCTGGGAAGGACCAGCATGCTAATCAGTGTCAGTGAATCCACAGTCTTTACTTCCTGCCTCATAAAGGGCCAGGTCTCCCCAGTACCAAGTCCTTTCCTCATGAAGTTGTGTTGCCTCAGGCTGTTTAGGGACCATTGCCTGTCTTGGTCACATGAGTCTGTCTCCTTACTTTAGTCCCTGGGCAATGCTTGCTTAATGCTTTTGTTGACTCAACAAGGGCCCGAGGCCTTAGGTTTTCTATTAAGGTCTCTGCCCCAGGCATGGTGCTCTATATCTTGGCCAAATAAATTACTTTCCTTGAATATCCAGGAATCTTTTAGACTAAAGCAATGAGGAGTTATCACCTCATCCTCAAACTCCAACAAGATCTATGCCTTAGTGTTGTTTTTGTTGTCTGCTTTGATGTAAAAGCAAGAGTATTTGGAGCAAGAAGCTGCAATGCGCCAAATACACAATAGGCCTTTTCTTTATCATTCATACGACATTTCTGGTTTAGGTGTATGTAGTTGGGCCATGTTACTTGTCCAGAGGAAGAGACTAAAGATATAAGAATAATTTTTTAGTCCTAAATGCTGTTTTGTTTACTTTCTGTCAAGATATTTACCCGTGTCAAATTCAAACTACAGTACTGTGTAATTATGTATAAAGTTTTTTTATTTATTTGAAGTTAGACTAGATATACATTTTTAAATTTAACATCTGGCTGGACAGTGTTCTATTAACTCATTGACTGTGTTTCCTTTGTCTTGTGTTAATAAATATTGATGCCTGATTCTGTTTAATCCTTCATACATTGGGTGGAGGCTAGGGAATTGATAGATTTTAAATTTAACTTTAGATGGTAAGACCCAGTGATAGCTGGGGTAGTCTAAGGAAAGTGAACACAGAGATCCAGAGTCAGTGCTATTAAAGGATACTAGGTCAGGGAATCAGGGTGTCACTTTGAAAACTAAGGAGCCTGTTGTCAGGACTCTTCAAGGTAATAATTATAGTTTAGTCTTCCTCCCACCCATGTAGCATTTGGTAGTTGTATTTTCTTTTTTAATTTTTTGAGACAGAGTCTCACTCTGTCACCCAGGCTGGAGTGCAGTGGCACAATCTCAGCTCATTGCAGCCTCCGCCTCCTGGGTTCAAGTGATTCTCCCAAAGTAATCCCCAGTAGCTGAGATTACAGGCATGCGCCAACATGCCTAGCTAATTTTTATATTTTTGGTAGAGACAGGGTTTCATCATGTTGGCCAGGCTGGTCTCAAACTCCTGACCTCAAGTGATCTGCCCTTCTCAGCCTCCCAAAGTGCTGGGATTACAGGCGTGACCCACCACGCCTGGCCTAAATTTGAATTTTTTCTAATCTGTAATTAGGCTGGATTTTAGCTTTTCCTAAAATGAGATTTCATTTGCTCTTCCAATTCCTGGTTTCAAGAAACTTGGTGGGAGCCCATCAAATTGTGCATGTTTTCAGACACCGAAACTGGTCCTTGAATTATTTCATTGATCCAGACTACTCTGGCAGCTGAGAACATTTTTTCATGTCACAGCACTGTGATAAGAGCTGAAGCCAGAGAGAAAAAAATATCAAGTCACTGCCCTCAAGGAGATATAGGATAACAATCACAATACAATACAAGGGTTAAGAGCAGACATGCATTGTGAGAGCAGGCAGGCAAGGCACATAGTCTGATGGTAAGGGAGGATAGTGAGGAGTAGGGAACCTCTGACCTGGGTTTCAGAGGATAAGACAGCCAGATAAGATAGTGAGCAGGAAGGCAGAGTTGCATATTCTGGGAACTAGAATTCATTATTGGGATTGCTGTGGTTTGAATGTATGTGTCTGCCCAAAATTCATATGTTAGAAGTTAAGACCCAATGTGATAGTTTTAAGAGGTGGGGCCTTTTGGGAAGTGATTAAGTTACGAGAGCTGTGCCCTGGTGAATGGATTAGTGCCCTTGTAAAAGTACTAGAGAGAACTGGTGAGGCCCTTTTGCCTTTCTGTCCCTCCTCCCATTCGAGGTCATGGCGTTCGTCCACTCCGGAAGAAGCAGCATTTAAGGTACCATTTTGGAAGTAGAGACCAGGCCCTCACCAGACACTGAAACTGTCAGCACCTTAATCTTGGACTTCCCAGCCTCCATAACCATGAGCAGTAAATTTAAGCTGTTTATAAATTATCCAGGCTTAGGTATTTTGTTGTAGCAACACAAAAGGACTAAGATAAGGGTACAAGGTTTGAGGGGAGAAAAGTAAAAGATAATTATGGAGGCTTGAGCCAGGGACAGATCACTGACGGTCTTACATCATGCTAAGAATTTTGGACTTTTATCAAAGGGGCAAAGGAGAGTTAGTGAGGGATTTAAAGCAGGGGGATAACATGCTCAGATTCGCAATGTAGAAGATTATTCTGGCAGTCATATAGAAAATAAATTGGGGCTGGACGTGGTGGCTCGCGCCTGTGATCCCAGTACTTTGGGAAGCTAAGGCGGAAGATCTCTTGAGCCCAGGAGTTCAGGGCTACAATGAGTTACAATTGCGCCACTGCACTCCAAGCTGGGTGACAGAGCAAGACCCTGTCTCTGAAGAAAAAGAAAAAGAAAAAAATAGATAGGAATAGATAGGGAAAAGGAGATAAAACTGGAAAGACTAGTTGGGAGACCTTTGCAGTAACCACAGTGATAGAGTGCTATGATTTGAATGTGTTCCCTCCAGATTCTTCTGTTGAAACTTAATGGCCAAGGTGATAGTTTTAAGAGATCATTAGGTCATGATGGCTCCTCCCTCACAAACGGACTTAGAGCTCTTATGAAAGGCTTCACGCGGCAGCACTTGACTCGCTTACCTTCTGCCTTTTACCACCAGTGTTCCTCCCCTCTGGAGGACACAGCAACACAGCACTCTCTTGGAAAGAGAGCAGCCCTCACCATACAAGCCAACCTGCCAGTGCCTTGATGTTGAACTTCCTGGCCTCCAGAAGTGTGAGAAATACATTTCTGTTCTTTATAAACTACCCAGGTTCAGATATCTTTGTTACAGCAGCACAAAACAGACTAAGACATAGAGCAAGGGTACTTCAAGGCAGTAAGAATGGAGAAGAGAGGCCATGCATGAGAACTTTGGTGGCATTAAGATTCCAACTGCTGGCCGGGCGCGGTGGCTCATGCCTGTAATCCCAGCACCTTGGGAGGCTGAGGTGGGTGGATCACCTGAGGTCAGGTGTTCAAGACCAGCCTGATCAACGTGGTGAAACCCCATCTGTACTAAAAATACAAAAATTAGCCAGGTGTGGTGGTGGCGCATACCTGTAATCCCAGCTACTGGGGAGGCTGAGGCAGGACAGTCGCTTGAACCTGGGAGGCAGAGATTGCAGTGAGCCGAGATTGTGCCACTGCACTCCAGCCTGAGCGACAGAGTGAGGCTCTGTCTCAAAAAAAAAAAAAAAAAAAAAGATTCCAACTGCTGAATATTCAGGGTAAGGAAGAGGGACTCCAAAATAACTCCTACATTTCTGGCTTGGGGGTTAGGTGGATGTGGGGCCATTTACCAAGGCAGGGGAGAAAACAGGAGGAATAGATTTGGGAAAGAAGACACTGTGTTCCATATTGGTCATGTTCCTTTGAGGTGCTGTGGAACATGCAGGAGAAGAGGTCCAACAGACAGCTGAATACTGAGGTATTTGCCTCAGGAGAGCTCTGGCCTAAAACTGTAGATATAGGAGACAACATTTCAAAGTGGATGATACTGTCAAGGAAGAACATGTAGAGTGAGAAAAAGATTAGAGTCATGGCAAACAAACAACAGCATTTAAAGGTTCGTGAGGGCCGGGCACAGTGGCTCATGCCTGTAATCCCAGCACTTTGGGAGGCTGAGGCGGGCGGATCACCTGAGGTCAGGAGTTAAAGACCAGCCTGGCCAACATGGTGAAACCCAGTCTCTACTGAAAATACAAATTCAGCTGGGCATGGTGGTGGGTGTCTGTAGTCCCAGCTACTTGGGAGGCTGAGGCACGAGAATCGCTTGGACCCGGGAGGCGGAGGTTGCGGTGAGCCGAGATCACACCATTGCACTCCAGCCTGGGCGAAAGAGCGAGACTCCATCTCAAAAACAAAATTAAAGAGGAGGGAGTGCTCAACAACCCAAAGGCCACAACAAAGCTGAGTAGAACAGGGATTGGATGGCATCTGCTGGACCTGTCAACGAGGGAGTCCCTGGTAGCCTTGATGAGAGAGTTTTAGTGCAGCTGTATGGGCAGAAGCCTGAAAACTGGTTCAGGAGAGAACTGCTGGGAGGTGAGACTGAACAGAGGCCCCTCTCCAGAGGCTTTATCTGCAACTGCACGTAGGAAGGAGAAAGGGGACAGTAGTTAGAAGAAGGATGTAAAATCAAGGGGGGGGCTGTTTTGAAGATGGAAGAAATAAACGTGTCGGAGAAAAAGCCAGAATAGAGGGAAAGTTTCTAAATATAGCAGTAAGGGACAACTGACAAAGCAAGGTCACTGTCACTGAGGAAGCTGGAGCGGACGGACTCCAGTGAGCAGGTGGAAGGATTGGCAGCAAGGGAGGAAGCACACTTTTTCAAATAAAACTCAGTATGAGCAAGATCCTAATAGAAGTTGCTATTAATAAAAGTCTACCTGATGACCTCATTCACTTCTCTGAATCTCCATTCTCAGTCTCCAAAGATGAACACTCATTTCTGAGATCATTTCTATAAATAAATAACTCCCATGGTCAGACAGACCTGACGAAGCAGAACATAGACTCTGGAAATGATGGTGGTTCCTAAAGAAGCAGGTAAGAGGGAGTTCATAGTGCATGCATTAAAGAACAAACAAAATGAATTAGTTGTATTCAATTTCAGAATCTAGGAAAAGAATAAAACCCACTAAGAAAGTTGAAAGAAGGAAATAACAAAGACAAAAGCAGACATTAATAAAAAAGGAAGAAAACAGAAAACAGAAAAAGGTTCAACAGAACCAGAAACTGATTTCTTACAACTATTCTAATCACAGTAAAATCCATTTAACAAAAGGCATGCGCACATGTACACAAAAAGTAGGAAACACAAAAGGGAACATAACTACAGATACAGCCCTTGTGCTTCTATTTCAAGGGATTATTTTTTCAGTAAATTTCCATTTTAAATGGATAATTTTCTAAAAATTATGTAACTTTGAAAATTCACTCAAGAAATAGAAAATCTGAATTTTACCACACTCACAAAGCAAAAAAAAAATCCTATTTTCATATATAAAAGAAAAAGCCATCCAACTAATCTTACCAACTTAGTATAAGTCAGATACTGAAGTCACACTAAGGCAGTTTTTTAAAATTCTAAATCAATCTCACTTGAGAAAAGATACAAAATGATAAAGTCTAGGCCAGGCATGGTGGCTCACACCTATACTCTTCAGGCCAAGGTAGGAGGATGGCTTGATGCCAGGAGTTGGAGACAAGGCTGGGCAACTTAACGGGACCCTATCTCTAAGAAAAAAAATTAAAAATAGCTGGGCATGATAGCACGCGTCTGTGATCCCAGCTACTTAGGAGACTAAGGCGGAGGATCACTTGAGCCCAGGAGTTTGAGGCTGCAGTGAGCCATGATTGTGCAACTGTACTCCAGCCTGGGCAGCAGAATGAGATCCTGTCTCATAAAAATCTCAGTGTTTCAGTTATTTATTGCTGTGTAACAAACCACCCCAACTTAGTGGCATAAACCACAGCTGAGTAGAAAGTGATATAAAGTGAGCATCCTCCTCACAGTCTTGACTTTTCTAGTAGTGCTTCTGAAGTATCACCATTGTGTATTCTTTTTACTATATGTTGTTGATAGATGTGCTTTGTCAGTTAAAGAATTCTAGGCCAGGTGCAGTGGCTCACGCCTGTAATCCCAACACTTCAGGAGGCCAAGGTGGGCGGATCACCTGAGGTCAGGAGTTTGAGACCGGCCTGGCCAACACAGTGAAACCCCATCTCTACTAAAAATACAAAAAAAATAGCTGGGCTTGGTGGCAGGCGCCTGTGATCCCAGCTACTTGGGAGGCTAAGGCAGGAGAATCACTTGAACCTGGGAGGCAGAGGTTGCAGTGAACTGAGATCACGCCCCTGCACTCCAGCCTGGGTGACAAGAGCAAGAACCCATAGTAAAAAAAAAAAAAAAAAAAAAAAAAAAAGGCCGGGCGCGGTGGCTCGCGCCTGTAATCCCAGCACTTTGGGAGGCCAAGGTGGGCGGATCACGAGGTCAGGAGATTGAGACCATCCTGGCTAACACGGTGAAACCCCGTCTCTACTAAAAATACAAAAACAAAATTAGCTGGGCGTGGTGGCGGGCTTCTGTAGTCCCAGCTACTCGGGAGGCTGAGGCGGGAGAATGGCGTGAACCCGGGAGGCGGAGCTTGCAGTGAGCCGAGATTGCACCACTGCACTCCAGCCTGGGCGACAGAGCAAGACTCCGCCTCAAAAAAAAAAAAAAAAAAAAAAAAGTCTATTCAGGCTGGGCGCGGCGGCTCACACCTGTAATCCCAGCACTTTGGGAACCGAGGCGGGTGGATCGCTTGAGGCAAGGAGTTCAAGACCAGCCTGGCCAACATGATGAAACCCGTCTCCACCAAAAATTACAAAAGTTAGCCGGGTGTGGTAGCGGGTGCCTGTAATCCCAGCTACTCGGGAGGCTGAGGCAGGAGAATTGCTTGAACCCGGGAGGCAGAGGTTGCAGTCAGCTGAGATTGCACCACTGCGCTCCAGCCTGGGTGACAGAGGGAGACTCCGTCTCAAAAAAAAAAAAAAAGTCTATTCCGTGCCTGCTGGATTTTTTTCATTAGTGTTGAAGTTTATCTTTTCCTCCCCACTGGGTCTATGAGAGGATCACATAGTTTTTTCCTTTAAGCTGTTAAGATGTATTATATAAATAGATTTTACTAATTTTTTTATATATCTGTAGCAGCCAGAGATGATTCTAATATTGAACCATCCTTGATTTCACCCCTTTTGATCGTCATCTACTATTTCTTATACACCACTGGGTTTGCTTTGCTAACGTGGAGACGACTGTATTTTCCAATATATCTTCACATATTATCTTCCATCCCATGTGCTCTTTGCAATGTTACCCTGACATTCCCTCAAGAGGTACAGTCCTTTCCCCTCAAATATGGTCTGATCAATAGAATGTGGCAGAAATAATGTGCATGACTTTTGGTGTGGATGAGCAGCAGCTGGAGCTTAAAATGCTGACTTTCCTGATGCTCCCTTTTAGAACCCAGCGCTATACTGTAAGAGGCCCAAGCTCTGAAGAGGCGCTATGTTTAGGTTCTTTGGTCAATAGTCCCAGCTGAGCCCAGTCTGCGAATTATCCTAGCCTGGGTCTCAGATGAGATTATAGCTAGCATAGTTAGGGAAAAATAAGTGAACCTCCTGAGTACCTGGGATTCCAGGCACCCGCCACCACGCCCAGCTAGTTTTTGTATTTTTAGTAGAGATGAGGTTTGTTGGCCAGACTGGTCTCAAACTCCTGACCTCAGGTGAAAAAGAATAACTGAACTTTAAGATAGATAGATCAATAGATTATCTAATCTGAAGAACAAAGAGAAAAAAGATTGGAGAAAAAAATAGTGCCTCAGAGACCTGTGGGAAAATATTAAGTGGTCTAACATATTGTAATTGCAGTTCCAGATGGAGGAGAGAGAGAATGGGACATAAAAATATGTGAAGAAATAATGGCAAAAGCTTCCCAGATTTGGAAAGACATACATTTACTGACTGAAGAAGTTCAAGAAGCAGCAAGCAGTATAAATACAAAGAAAATCACTTAGGCAGAGTCATGGGCAAACTGCTAAACTTTTAAATAAAGCAAAAGTCTTCAAAGAAGCCTGAGAAAATGACATGTTACATAGCAGATAACAATGATACAAATGATAGCCAACTTCTCATTAAACACTATGGAAGCCAGAAGAACACAGAATATGTTTAGGCTACTAGGAGTTAAAGACTGTCAATTCAGAATTCTATATCCAGTGAAACTAGTCTTCAAAAATGAAGGTGGGCCTGGCACAGTGGCTCACACCTGTAATCCCAGCACTTTGGGAGGCTGAGGCAGGAGGATCGCTTGAGCCCAGAAGTTTGAGACCAGCCTGGGCAATATAGTGAGACTGCATCTCTAAAAAAAAAAAAAAAAAAAAAAAAGATGAAGGTGAATTCTAAATCTGTTAAAGACCATCTGTGAAAAACTCACTAACACCCCACTTAATAGTGAAAAACTGAATGCCCTCTCCCTAACATTGGAAACAAGGGAAGAGAAAGTCTGTTCTCACCTCTTCTATTCAATGTTGTACTAAAGGTCTATCCAGAGCGATTAGGCAAGAAAAAGAAATAAAAGGCATCCAGAGGAAAAGAGGAATAAAAGCTATCTCTATTCACAGATAAAATGACTTGTACATAGAAAATCCTAAAGAATACACAATTAGAATTTAAATAGGGTGACTATAGTCAGTAATAACTTAATTGTATATTTTTTTTTTTTTGAGACGGAGTCTTGCTTTGTCGCCCAGGCTGGAGTGCAGTGGCGTGATCTCGGCTCACTGCAAGCTCCACCTCCCGGGTTCACGCCATTCTCCTGCCTCAGCCTCCCGAGTAGCTGGGACTACAGGCGCCCACTACCACGCCCGGCTAATTTTTTGTATTTTTAGTAGAGACGGGGTTTCACCGTGTTAGCCAGGATGGTCTCGATCTCCTGACCTCGTGATCCGCCCGCCTCGGCCTCCCAAAGTGCTGGGACTACAGGCGCCCACTACCACGCCCGGCTAATTTTTTGTATTTTTAGTAGAGACGGGGTTTCACCGTGTTAGCCAGGATGGTCTCGATCTCCTGACCTCGTGATCCGCCCGCCTCGGCCTCCCAAAGTGCTGGGATTACAGGCGTGAGCCACCGCGCCCGGCCAATTGTATATTTTTAAATAATATAATTGGATTATTTGTATCAGGATAAATGCTTGAGGGGATGGATACTCCATTCTCCATGACGTGCTTATTTCATATTGGATGCCTGTATCAACACATCTCAAGTACCCCAGAAATATATACACCTACTATGTACCTACAACAATTTTTTTAAATTTAAGAAAACACTAAAAGGAATAAGTGACTTTCACAAGGTTGAAGAATACAAGAGCAACATAAGTCAACTTTATCTCTATTCACTAGCGATGAACTTTCCAAAAATAAAATACACAAAACAATTCCATTTGAAATAGCATCAAAAGGAATAAAATACAGTCTGTGACTTATGATGGTTCAACTTGACAATTTTTCAACTTTACAATGGTGCAAAAGTGATGCAGTCAGTAGAAACCATACTTTGAGTACCCATAAAACCATTCTGTTTTTCACTTTCAGTACAGTATTCAATAAATTAAATGAGATAGGGAGCCATGGGTGGGGAGATGTTGGAGTGGAGGCTTGACAGGAAGTGGGATCGGTGCCTGGCAGATGTGGCCATGATGGTAAGTACTAGTTTTGAATTAGCCTTCCTTCCCTTCCCTCCCTCCTTCCTTCTCTCCCTCCCTCCCTTCCTCCCTCCCTCCTTCTTGACTGAATTTCGCTCGTTGCCCAGGCTGGAGTGCAATGGTGCAATCTCAGCTCACTGCAACCTCTGCCTCCCAGGTTCAAGCAATTCTTCTGCCTCAGCCTCCCAAGTAACTGGGATTACAGGCACCTGCCACCATGCCCGGCTAATTTTGTATTTTTAGTAGAGATGGGGTTTCTCCATGTTGGTCAGGCTGGTCTCGAACTCCTGACCTCAGGTGATCCACCCACCTTGGCCTCCCAAAGTGCTGGGATTACAGGCGTGAGCCACCGTGCCTGGCCTACTTACCTTCTTTAAAAGACGAGTGTGGCCATTAGCCTTCGGTTCTGGCATGGGATTAGAAATGGCTTACTCCAACTGTCAGCATGATTTCCAGGTCCATATCTTCTACATGGAAAATATGTCAAACAGCAGGAGCAGTGACTTCACCTGACAACATCCCAGTGGGAGGAAAAGAGAAACTGTGTTTATTCCTCAGGAATACTGAAGTGCCCTGGAGTAAACTGACATTCTTCTGTAACAGTGCTATTCAAAAAAAAATAGGCTGGGCACAGTGGTTCACACCTGTAATCCCAGCACTTTGGGAAGCCGAGGTGGGTGTATTGCATGAGACCAGGAGTTCGAGACCAGCCTGGCCAACATGGTGAAACCCCATCTCTACTAAAAATATAAAAATCAGAGCCGGGCGTGGTGGTTCACGACTGTAATCCCAGCACTTTGGGAGGCTGAGGCAAGTGGATCACCTGAGGTCAGGAGTTGGAGACCAGCCTAGCCAACATGGTGAAACCCCGTCTCTACTAAAAATACAAAAATTAGCCAGGCATGGTGGTGCATGCCTGTAATCCCAGCTAGTCAGGAGACTGAGGCAGGAGAATCGCTTGAACCTGGGAGGCAGAGGTTGCAGTGAGCTGAGATCGCACCACTGCACTCCAACCTGGGCAATGGAGTGAGACTCTATCTCAAAAAATATATATATATGTCAGCTGGGTATGGTGGTGCACACCTGTAATCCCAGCTACTCAGGAGGCTAAGTCACAAGAATCTCAAGGGAGACTAGCCTGGACAACATTTATATAAATAAATAAATAAATAAATTTAATCAGTGCAAATTCATACACTGAAAACCACAAAACGCTGTGAAATTGAACGAGATCCAAATTAAAGAAAAGTCATGGTGGGGCATGGTGGCTCACGCCTGTAATCCCCGCACTTTGGGAGGCCAAGGCAGGCGCATCACGAGGTCAGGAGATCGAGACCATCCTGGTCAACATGGTGAAACCCCATCTCTACTAAAAATACGAAAATTAGCTGGGCGTAATGGCACATACCTGTAATCCCAGCTACTCAGGAGGCTGAGGCAGGAGAATTGCTTGAACCAGGGAGTCGGAGGTTGCAGTGAGCCGAGATCGCAGCACTGCACTCCAGCCTGGGCTGGACTTGGCTGGTTGATGTCAGCCACCTATTGACTTCTTGGAACTGGTACAATGAGCATATGAATGGAGCAGCCACAGTGGCAGAGGTGGAGGCTACGCATGGACTCCTAAAACTGATTTAACAACTACTGTCTCTGAAACCTTAACTAAACACTGACCGAGACCAACAGTGAGCTCCCAATGTTGCACTGTTTCTTCAGAAAACTACTAGGCCACTTCATAGCAAGCCGACAATATCGGGCTTCTTTCATAGTAGAAGGGCCAGTGATTTGTTCTCACGTGAACAGATTTACTTTTTCTGGGTAAGGGTTTGACTCTTCTGCCCTCATAGCTTCAGTCACCATCACTACCTGGGGGCTTAGAAAGGTGTGTGAAACCTGCAGGCTGCTCTGACCAACATCAAGAAGGTTCTGGCCAGGTTCTGTGGCTCACGCCTGCAATCTCTACACTTTGGGAGGCTAAGGTGGATAACTTGAGCTCAGGAGCTCGAGACCAGCCTGGGCAACATAGAGGGACCCTATCTCTACAGAAAACTTTTAAAATTGGCCGGGCGCGGTGGCTCATGCCTGTAATCTCAACACTTTGGGAGGCAAAGGCAGGCGGATCACGAGGTCAGGAGATTGAGACCATCCTGGCTAACATGGTGAAACCCCGTCTCTACTAAAAGTACAAAAAAGAATTAGCCGGGCGTGGTGGCGGGCGCCTGTAGTCCCAGGTACTCCGGAGGCTGAGGCAGGAGAATGGCGTGAACCCGGGAGGCAGAGGTTGCAGTGAGCCAAGATCGCGCCACTGCACTCCACCCTGGGTGACAGAGCGAGACTCCGTCTCAAAAAAAAAAAAAAAATTAGCTGGGCGTGGTGCTACACATCTATAGTCCCAGGTACCTGGGAGGCTAAGGTGGGAGGATGGCTTGAGCCTAGGAGGTCAAGGCTGCAGTAAGCTGAGATCGTGCACCACTGCACTCCAGCCTGGGCGACACAGTAAGACCGTCAAAAAATCCAACATTTATTTAGTGCTTACTATATACTAGGCACAGCTCTAACTTTACGTGTATCAAAGTAATTCAGTCTACAAAACCCTATGGGATAGGCAGTGTTATTAAATCCATTTCATTATAACCTCTTTTTAAAAAATTTTTTTAATGGGATAGAGTCTCCTTCTGTTGCCCAAGCTGGAGTGCCATGGAGTGATCTCAGCTCACTGCAACCTCCGCCTCCTGAGTTCAAGTGATTCTCCTGCCTCAACCTCCCGAGTAGCTGGGATTACAGGTGCATGCCACCACACCTGGTTAATTTTTTTTCTTTTTTTTTGAGACAGAGTCTTGCACCATCACCCAGGCTGGAATGCAGTGGCACAATCTCAGCTCACTGCAACCTCTGCCTACCAGGTTCAAGCGATTCTCCTGCCTCAGCCTCCTGAGTAGCTGGGATTACAGGTGCACACTACCACGCCTGGCTAATTTTTGTATTTTCAGTAGAGACGGGGTTTCACCATGTTGTCCAGGCTAGTCTCAAACTCCTGACCTCAGGTATCCACCCGCCTCGGCCTCCCAAAGTGCTGGGATTACAGGTGTGAGCCAATGCGCCTGGCCACATCTCTCTTTTCTAACAACAAAAAAGTGTGCCAGAAGAGCCAAAGTGGTGCTACCACAGGCTTGCCCAGTTTATTTTAAAAAAACAATTACTTTTGGCCAGACGTGGTGGCTCACACCTGTAATCCCAGCACTTTGGGAGGCTGAGGCGGGCGGATCACCTTAGGTCAGGAGTTCGAGACCAGCCTAACATGGTGAAACCCCATCTCTACTAAAAATACAAAAATTAGCCAGACGTAGTGGTAGGCACCTGTAATCCCAGCTACTCAGGAGGCTGAGGCAGGAGAATCACTTGAACCCAGGAGGCAGAGGTTGCAGTGAGCTGAGATACCCCCACTGCACTCCAGCCTGGGCGACAGAGCGAGACTCTGTCTCAAAAAAAAAAAAAAAAAAAAAATTACTTTCGGCTCTAAGTTTCTTCTTTTTTTTTTTTTTTTTGAGGTGGAGTCTTGCTCTGTCACCCAGTCTAGAGTGCAGTGGCACGATCTCGACTTACTGCAACCTTCACCTCCTGGGTTCAAGGGATTCTCCTGCCGCAGCCTCCCAAGTAGCTGGGACCACAGGTGTGCTCCACCACACTCAGCTAATTTTTTGTATTTTTGGTAGAGACAGGGTTTTGCCATACTGGTCTTGAATTCCTGACCTCAAGTGATCCACCCACCTTGGCCTCCCAAAGTGCTGGGATTACGGAGGACGTGAGCCACCCTGCCCGGCCATGGCTCTAAGTTTCTTTGTTTCACTTTCCTTGCTTCTAATATTAAAGAAAGATCTGTCCATCTGATTTATGAAACTTACTATTCAGATAAACTGCACGCATCAGAACCAAGACCTCTTTTTTTTTTTTCATCTAGTTATCACAGTTCAGAAGACTGGTAGGCACAGCTTATGATACTTCAATGAGAAAGAGACAAGAAAGGCAGAAGTATTTTTGAGGGGCAGTGTTGAACAAGCATAACTTTTTTTCTTCTTTTCCTCTGTCAACTGAGTCGTGGTTTTTTGGTTTTTTTTTTTTTTTTTTTGAGATGGAGTCTCACTGTTGCCCAGCCTGGAGTGCAGTGGCACGATCTCGGCTCACCACAAATTCCGCCTCCTGGGTTCAAGCGATTCTCCCGTCTCAGCCTCCCGAGTAGCTGGGACTGTAGGCTCACGCCACCACGTCTGGCTAACTTTTGTTATTTTCAGTAGAGACGGAGTTTCGTCATATTTGCCAGGCTGGTCTCGAACTCCTGACCTCAGGTGATCCACCCACCGCGCCCCCCAAAGTGTTGGGATTACATGCGTAAGCCACCGCGCCCGGCCTGAGTTGTGTTTTTTTTTTATTATTTATTTATTTACTTATTTACTTAATTTTTTTTTTATTGATCATTCTTGGGTGTTTCTCGCAGAGGGGGATTTGGCAGGGTCATAGGACAATAGTGGAGGGAAGGTCAGCAGATAAACAAGTGAACAAAGGTCTCTGGTTTTCCTAGGCAGAGGACCCTGCGGCCTTCCGCAGTGTTTGTGTCCCTGGGTGCTTAAGATTAGGGAGTGGTGATGACTCTTAACGAGCATGCTGCCTTCAAGCATCTGTTTAACAAAGCACATCTTGCACCGCCCTTAATCCATTTAACCCTGAGTGGACACAGCACATGTTTCAGAGAGCACAGGGTTGGGGGTAAGGTCACAGATCAACAGGATCCCAAGGCAGAAGAATTTTTCTTGGTACAGAACAAAATGAAAAGTCTCCCATGTCTACTTCTCTCCACACAGACCCGGCAACCATCCGATTTCTCAATCTTTTCCCCACCCTTCCCGCCTTTCTATTCCACAAAACTGCCATTGTCATCATGGCCCGTCCCCAATGAGCCGCTGGGCACACCTCCCAGACGGGGTCCTGGCCGGGCAGAGGGGCTCCTCACTTCCCAGTAGGGGCGGCCGGGCAGAGGCGCCCCTCACCTCCCGGATGGGGCGGCTGGCCGGGCGGGGGGCTGACCCCCCCACCTCCCTCCCGGACGGGGCGGCTGGCCGGGCGGGGGGCTGAACCCCCAACTCCCTCCCGGACGGGGCGGCTAGCCAGCCGGGCAGAGGGGCTCCTCACTTCCCAGTAGGGGCGGCCGGGCAGAGGCGCCCCTCACCTCCCGGACGGGGCGGCTGGCCTGGCGGGGGGCTGACCCCCCCACCTCCCTCCCTGACGGGGCGGCTGGCCGGGCGGGGGGCTGACCCCCCCCACCTCCCTCCCGGATGGGGCGGCTGGCCGGGCGGCGGGCTGACCCCCCCACCTCCCTCCTGGACGGGGCGACTGGCCGGGCAGAGGGGCTCCTCACTTCCCGGTAGGGGCAGCCGGGCAGAGGAGCCCCTCACCTCCCGGACGGGGCGGCTGGCCGGGCGGGGGGCTGACACCCCCCCACCTCCCTCCCGGACGGGGCGGCTGGCCGGGTGGGGGGCTGACCCCCCCACCTCCCTCCCGGATGGGGCGGCTGGCCGGGCGGCGGGCTGACCCCCCCACCTCCCTCCTGGACGGGGCGACTGGCCGGGCAGAGGGGCTCCTCACTTCCCAGTAGGGGCAGCCGGGCAGAGGAGCCCCTCACCTCCCGGACGGGGCGGCTGGCCGGGCGGGGGGCTGACACCCCCCACCTCCCTCCCGGACGGGGCGGCTGGCCTGGCGGGGGGCTGACCCCCCCACCTCCCTCCCGGACGGGGCGGCTGGCCGGGCGGGGGGCTGACCCCCCCACCTCCCTCCCGGACGGGGCGGCTGGCCGGGCGGGGGGCTGACCCCCCCACCTCCCTCCCGGACGGGGTGGCTGGCCTGGCAGGGGCTGACCCCCACCTCCCTCCTGGACGGGGTGGCTGCCGGGCAGAGACGCTCCTCACTTCCCAGACGGGGCGGCTGCTGGGCGGAGGGGCTCCTCACTTCTCAGATGGGGCGGCTGGGCAGAGACGCTCCTCACCTCCCAGACGGGGTCGTGGCCGGGTAGAGGCGCTCCTCACATCCCAGATGGGGCGGCGGGGCAGAGGTGCTCCCCACATCTCAGACGATGGGCGGCCGGGCAGAGACGCTCCTCGAGTTGTGTTTTTTAAACAATTTAAAAATATATATATTTTATAGGCTAGGCGACGTGGCTCATGCTCGTAATCACTCGAGCGGATCACTCGAGGTCAGCAGTTCGAGACCAAGACTGGCTAACATGGTGAAACCCCATCCCTACTTAAAAAACTACAAAAATTAGCCAGCTGTGATGGCACACACCTGTAATCTCAGCTACTTGGAGGCTGAGGCAGGAGAATCACTGAAATCCGGGAGGTGGAGGTTGCAATGAGCCAAGATTGCACCAGTGCACTCCAGCCTGGGCGACGGAGGCAGACTCCATCTCAAAAAAAAAAAAAAAAAATTAGAGACAGTGTCTCATCTGTCATGTAGGCTTGAGTGCAGTGGCATGATCACAGCTCACTGTATCCTCAAACTCCCGAGCTCAAGTAATCCTCCTGCCTCAGCCTCCCCAGTAGATGGGATTACAGGCGCATGCCACCAGGACTGGTCAAGCGTAACATTTGATTTAGACCTAAGGCACTAAGGAAGAGGAGCTAAAGAAGTAGTCAATGCACATTTTGAAGGTTTCATTTTTCAATAAAATTTCCAGGTTTTTATTTTTTTTCTTTGGAGACAGTCTCCCTCTGTGGCTCAGGCTGGAGTGCAGTGGCGTGATCTTGGCTCACTGCAACATCTGCCTCCCAGGTTCAAGCGATTCTCATGCTTCAGCCTCCTGAGAGGCTGGGATTACAGGTGTGTGCCACCACACCTGGCTAATTTTTGTATTTTTAGTAGAGACGGGGTTTCACCATGTTGGCCAGGCTGGTCTCGAACTCCTGACCTCAGGTGATCTGCCCTCCCCCACCTCCCAAAGTGCTGGGATTACAGTCATGAACCATGATGCCTAGCCCCTCCCCCGCTTTTTACTGATCAACTTTTGTTAAGCATTCTGTGGTCCACGGAAGAAAAAACCAAACACCAAAGAACAATAAACTTGTACAACCAGCCTTCCAGCCATCAATATTCTGGATTCCAGAATGATTGAGGCTGGACTTTGTTAATCATCGAAGGCTGGTATCTGAGAAACTCTTCCTCTCCCTTACCTTTATAGGCCACTTTTCTTTCAGTAATGCTGAAACACTGACTTAATAACAGTTGTCCCCTGGTCTAGCATTTAATAGGTAATCCACAATTTTGGTGAATGTCAATAGCTAAACGTTAGTGACCTCTTAAGACTGTCTGGCAGAGTAAATCTTCGGCTTTATATCACATTCTCCGACCCAAAGGGCCAAAAATAGGCAAAGCTCTCTCCACTAAATCGGTTTCCTAAATTGGGGATCTCAAACTAGTAAAATTTCAGAAAACTTTCGGAACTTTTGTCAAGAGCATACTAAAAAAGTTTATCTTTTGTCGTTTACTATCATTAAAGCCATAAAACAGCATTTTACAAGGAAATTTTAAAAATTAAGAATAAGGCATAACTCCCTTCCAGAGAGGTAGACACAAAAATATTCTGAAAAGTTTTTGTAATGCATTAAAACGATGGCATAACATTTTATTAACACTCTGTTACGTTTCTTTTTTCTTTTTGAGACAGTTTTGCTCTTGTTGCCCAGGCTGGAGTGCAACGGTGCGATCTCGGCTCACCGCAACCTCCGCCTCCCGGGTTCAAGCGATTCTCCTGCCTCAGCCTCCCAAGTAGCTTGGATTACAGGCATTCGCCACCACACCCGACTACTTTTGTTATTTTTTAGTAGAGACGGGGTTTCTCCATGTTGGTCAGGCTGGTTTCGAACTCCCGATCTCAGGTGATCCGCCCTCCTGGGCCTCCCAAAGTGCTGGGATTACAGGCATGAGCCACCGCGCCCGGCCACCTCGTTACGTCTCATTGTAAGTCCGTTTCTGTAGGAAATCCTTCCACATGGGTTAAAGGACACAACTGAATGTTACTTTATGGGATTAAGAAAAATCTGAGTAAGGCCGGGCACGGTGGCTCACGCCTGTAATCCCAGAACTTTGAGAGGCCGAGGCGGAGGATCACTTGAGCCCAGGAGTTCAAGACCAGCCTGAGCAACATAGAGTCCTCATCTCTTCAAGCCGAGCTGGTGGCGCGCGCCTGTGGTCCCAGCTGCCCCATAGGCTGAGGTTGGAGAATCGCTTGAATCCCGGGGTTGGAGGCTGCAGTGAGTCGAGATCGAACCACTGCACTACAGCCTGGGCCAGAGCCAGACCCCCGTCTCAATCTCGGAAAAAAAAAAGAGAGACTCCATCTCAAAAAAAAAAAAAAAAAAAAAAAAAAGCTGAGGAAGTCAAAGCCTTCACTCTTCATTTCTCCTTCCAAGAGGACAGGGCCGGCGTCGGTCAAGGTCAATTGGCAGGAGGTGAGTTGACAGCGCCGCCACTAATCGATGAAAACGGCCTCCCGCGAGCACCCAGCTGCTCATGGCCTCCGGAAGCGGACGTAGGGCGGGTGGGGTACAGCTCCTAAGGAGAAACGGAACCGCAGGCACCGTCCCTCTCCCGCTGCAGCCTGAGGAACGCGTTCCGAGGAACCCCTAGCCACTAGTCAGGACCGCGTACAAGATGGCGGCGCGTCACGTGGGCAGCGCGGTGACGCAAGACGGCGGCCCGCGCGGAGGCAGCGCCATAGCCTACCCCAAACGCACACTAGTGCTCAGTTTTGCCCCCCCTCCCCCTCCCCCTCCCCCGCCCCCGCCCCCGCCCCCAGGCTTGTGTAGATCATGCCGCCAGTAGCGGCCCTGACTGCCGAGGAAACGGTAGCTTAGGACAGTTGGCTGTTAAGTGACACTGATTCTCCCCGCCCCGCCTGACCCCCGAGAAGGAGGCTCGTCCCCCGCTGCGTGAGGGGGTGGGGAAGTGGGTAGTGAATTCGTATCTACCTGGGAGGGGGGAGTGGAAGTTCCCGCCCCGGAGAGCGGCGAGGCGGCAGCCACAGGTAAGTGGGGGGCGGGGAGGGACGTGCCCCGTGGCCCGGGCGGGGAAGGACGCGGGAACGTGGCGCCGGCGGGGACGCAGCGCGGGTCGCGCGCCTGGTGGGGGTCGCGCGCGGTGGTGGCGGTGGGGGAGGGGCGCAGCGGAAGGGGGAGGGGCCGCCCGCGCTTCCGGCCTCCGCGCCTCGGTGCAGCGCTGCGCTGCGCCCTTCCAGTCGTGCGTCTGCTCCTTTCCCTCGCCCCCAAATAAAAGTAAAGCCCGAAACCGCCCGCCGCGGGGTGGCTTTCGCCTCAGAAGCCGCCCTTTGCAGTCGCAGGCGCGAGCTCTCCGTGGGAGGTCTCGAGGTTGGGCCCGGAGCCGGACGGAGGGCGGCGCGGCTATGGCCTCGGCGCGGTGTCCGCCGAGCGGAGCCCGGGTCTGGTTAACCCCGCGACAGGGTCCTCGAAGCGCGTCGGCGCTGGCGACCCTGAGGGGAAGAGGCGGGCCCCTTACCCTCCTGGAGCTTGCAGTCTAGCGGGCAACCGACGCACGGGCATCGCGCACGCCCCAGATAGTCCTGGAGAGATGCGCCTGGCAGCGGGGACAGAGTGGGGACAGTAGGCGGCTTTACCCCTGGCTAGGAATGACACAAGGGCGTCTGTTCCCTTCGGGATGGGCGACCCAGCCGAGGGTGACTTTCTCTTTGATCTTGTATGTCAAAAAACGAAGCCTGGCATTTCTCACTTTCATCGACGCCGTGCAGCTGGCGGCTGAATCGCTTTGAAATGATTGCAATGTGAAATAATGTCTGGTTGTGGCGTTAGTGTTTTGAAGAGCATTGATTGGGCAACTGGTAGTCTTTGAGAACCTTTAGGGTTCAGAAGCTCGGCGTGGATCTGGCAGGCATCTTTGTCAAACTGGCCTCACCTGTGATGAGTTCGTAGGCATTTATGTCGCAGAATGCATTTTAACCTGAGGTTTTTGTTAACAGAAATGCGTTCTTCTGAAATGCTCTTTTTTCTTTGGAGTTTATCATATGCAGTTATCTCCGTGTCTTAATTAGAATCAATACTGTTGCCCTAAAGTCGAATGTATTAGCTCTTTAATACTTGCCGTTATCTTTTAGGGTTAGGTTTGGTCTGTGAGCTATCTGTCCATTCCTACCCGATCACCAGCAGGTGGCAGTCCCTTCTGACTTTAAATATAGGGTGTGCTATCTTTGCCAGTTTTTGTTTGTTTGTTTGTTTGTTTTTAAATAGAGATGGCGTCAGAGGCGTGTGAACTAGAACAACTCCATCTTAAACAGAAGCTGGGTAAAATGAGGCTGAAACCTACTGGGCTGCATTCCCAGACAGTTAAGGCATTCTAAGTCACAGGATGAGACAAGTCAGCACAAAATACAGGTCATAAAGACCTTGCTGATAAAACAGGTTGCAGTAAAGAAGCCGGCCAAAACTGAAATGGCTACAAGAGTGACCCCTGGTCATCCTCACTGCTACACTCTCATCAGCGCCATTTACAAATCCCATGGCAATGTCAGGAAGTTACCCTATATGGTCTAAAAAGGGGAGGCGTGAATAATCCACCCCTTGTTTAGCCTATCATTGAGAAATAACAGTAAAAAGGGGTAACCAGCAGCCCTTGGGGCTACTCTGTCTATGGAGTAGCCATTCTTTTTATTCCTTTACTTTCTTCATAATGTTACTTTTACATCGCACTGTGGACTTGCCCTGAATTATTTCTTGCGCGAGATCCAAGAACCCTCAGTTGGGGTCTGGATCAGGACGCCTGTCCTGTAACATATTTCTGGCGACCTCAAAGGGACTATAGTGCAGAAACCCTGACCCAACGGCTACCTTTGGGTAAGTGTTGGGGTCCTGTAACGTATTTGTGGTGGCCACAGAAGCGACTATACTGCGGAAACCCAGTATTTATGTTTAGGAGTCTCTCCTAAGACGGTGGGTTCGAGGCCCCTCTTAATAAAAGGCAAGGACGCTTAAGCTTGACCGACCTTGGGTTGGAGGCCCTTCTAAGATATAGGGAGTTAGAGTCCCTCTCAGGTAACTCCCTCTCAGCTAAGAACAGGTTTGGCACTATGGGATATTAACTGCTGTTCTCTTTGGATTAATCTGCCTTGCGCTCTTTGCTGATGGCTGTGGGTGACAGAGTTAGGCATGAACAGGATCGTGGGACATAGGGAGCTTTTTCCTCTCTAAAAGGGGAATCTTTTTTTTTTTTAATTATACTTTAAGTTTTAGGGTACATGTGCACATTGTGCAGGTTAGTTACATATGTATACATGTGCCATGCTGGTGCACTGCACCCACTAACTCGTCATCTAGCATTAGGTGTATCTCCCAGTGCTATCCCTCCCCCCTCAACCCATAAAAGGGGATTCTTGAGAGCTGATGGGACTGCTGGAAAAGGTCCCTTTGCTGCGTACAAGCGGCCGCCTGAAGTTTTCATTGTCGGCTGCAATGAGTGGGTCTTTTCTCTGGCCTCCCTAAGCTCTTCAGCTTCCCCACCCTGCCACAGGCAATACTTTTCTTCTCTACTTTGCGTTTCTTATTTTTTCTATTACTCAGGGCAACCATCTTACCTAGAGGCCACATGTTGAAACTCCAAGTCAGAGGTTGAATTAAAGATGACAGGCCCATCTGGGGGCAAATTTAAGCCTTGCTAGTTTGATATTGGGTGCTAAGCAGAGTGGCTAATGTCTTTGTTTTATCACACGTATTTTGCTCTGGCCAGAATGGAAAAAACATAATTTTCCTTTATGATACGGCTTGGCCCCCAGGGCAATGATGCTGCAAGCTTGAACACTAGGACCACTAAGGGAAAGGGAACCCAGAAGCCTGGGATGCTGGCAAAAGGGTAAGAATGTATTACCAGTCAGATTTCTGGCTTCTCTCTCACTGTACAAATGGTTAAGTGAATGGTTAAAAAAAAAAAAAAAATCAGCCCGGCATGGTGGCTCAGGTCTGTAATCCCAGTACTTTGGGAGGCTGAGGCTGGTGGATCCCCTGAGGTCAGGAGTTTGAGACCAGCCGTGGCCGACATGGTGAAACCCTGTCTCTACTAAAAATACAAAAAATTAGCTGGGTGTGGAGGCACGTGCGTCTGTAGTTCTAGCTACTTGGGAGGCTGAGGCAGGAGAATTGCTTGAACCCGGGAGGCAGAGGTTGCACTGAGCTGAGATCAAGCAATTATACTCCAGCCTGGGTGACAGAGCCAGACTCTGTCTCAAAATAAATAAATAAATAAATCAGTGTTTATCTCCTCCGTAAAGTTTTATGTGAAAAAGAATTCTAAGGCTAGTCTTAAGCTGGTGTATTTTGTGCTTTGAATTCATTTTTCTGTGTCAAGGGGTACTTTAGGATAAAACACAGGCTTAAAACACCTGTAAGTGGATCACGAGGTCAGGAGATCGAGACTATCCTGGCCAACATGGTGAAACCCCATCTCTACTAAAAATACAAAAATTAGCTGGGTGTGGTGGCGTGCGCCTGTAGTCCCAGCTACTCAGGAGGCTGAGGCAGGATAATCACTTGAACCCGGGAGGCAGAGGTTGCAGTGAGCCGAGATCGTGCCACTGCACTCCAGCCTGGCAACAGAGCGAGACTCCATGTCCATCTCAAAAAAAAGAAAAAAAAGAACACCTGTAAGCTCACTTTTCAAGATGACCCAGCAAGCTGGTCAGTAACATACTTGGCTGCAGGTCCCTGTAACAAATAAAAGATTGGATGAAGTCTCCACCTTGTTTTATGTCCTTGGGAGCTTGACCTTTTAACCATGTGGTGGTACTTTCTTTTGGTCCCCACCTTCAGAGAACAGGAATTTCAGGGTTCATGTCATAGTTAGCTCTAAAAATAATATTAAATAGTTAAAAGACCTTATAAGCTCAAAATTAACTACTCTAGACTCCTTCTGGGAAAGTCAACAGAGACTGCCCTGTGCTGTAGCTCAGTAGCTAAGCTTTTGCACTTTCTTTTTTTTTTTTGAGATGGAGTCTTGCTCTGTCGCCCAGGCTGGAGTGCAGTGGTGCGATCTCAGCTCACTGCAACCTCCGCCTCCCGAGTTCAAGTGATTTGCCTGCCTCATCTTCCCAAGTAGCTGGGATTACAGGTGTGTGCCACTACGCCCAGCTAATTTTTGTATTTTTAGTAGAGATGGGGTTTCATCATATTGGGCAGGCTGGTCTCGAACTCTTGACCTCAGGTGATCCACCTGCCTCAGCCTCCTAAACTGATGGGATTACAGGCATGAGCCACCGCACCCAGCCAGCTTTTGCACTTTTGTGGCAACAGTCCAGGTTCAATTACCCACCTAGGAAGTAAGTCGTTTCTGGTTTAATATCTGCATGACTTTGTCTATTCTCTTCTCCTCTGTGAACTGTCTTATATTTTCCTTTTTCTAAGCACCTGGGAGGTTACCTTTGATAAAATTCAAAAGCCAGAAATACCAGCCGTTTGGCATAAAAACTTCTAAAAGGACTTTATTAAAGAGTGCTATGGTTAAAATCAGTTTAATTAAAAGTGGATATTCAAGCTCTAACAGCCTGGACTCCTTGGGAAAAACAAGAGGCACCAGAGACCCCTTTCGTGGCCCTGTTCTTCCAAGGGCTCCACCCCGAAGCCAGTAATCCAATTAAGAAACTTAAAAACTGGCAAATGAAAAATCTTACAACTACTATTATCATCATCTTCTGTCTTTCTGTGTAGCTATATAGGTGTCGTGTGTAATATTTATATAAAAGAGCTCTGATTAATCAGCTTAAACAAAAATAAACATTTAAATCAAATATTTTGAAAGCAAAATAAAAACATGCCTTTTAGTTCATGTAACTTTAGTAATCTTTAGGAAATAAACACATGTTTAAAATTGATAAAAATGTTAGTCTTAATTATGCAGGTCAGATATTAAGTTTGTTAAATGATTTGAGGTCATAAACTGTTTCTTTGACTTTTAAAAATTGTTCAATTTACCCTACCTTAAAGCCATTAGATTCTAGATAAGGCCTGGGGACTTGTGGAGTTAGCCACGCCCCTAAGCTGTGCTGGAGAGTCAGCTCTTATCTGCACTTCTGCCTGGTGTGTCCTAGGCTAGGCTCCACGCCTAGTACATAATTAAAATTGCTTACTAACCAGGGTTTTCATGAAAAGTAAAAGTCGCTAAAAGTTAAAATTGGAACATGTAACTGAGACTATTGAAGAGACAGTTTTACATGTAAGGTGTGTAGTAAGGAAAACAGAATGTACTTTTGGTAAAAGATTATAAGAAGGCATGGAAATGTGGGGTTTTTTTGGCTAAACAGTTAAATAATTGTTCTAAATTGGCCGGGCACAGTGGCTCAAACCTGTAATCCAGCACTTAGGGAGGTCGAGGCAGATGGATCACCTGAGGTTAGGAGTTTGAGACCAGTCTGGCCAACATGGTGAAACCCCATCTCTATCAAAAAATACAAAAGTTAGCCGGGCATGGTGGCGCACACCTGTAGTCACAGCTACTCGAGGCTGAGGCAGGAGAAGCGCTTGAACCTGGGAGGGGGAGGTTGCAGTGATCTGAGATTGCACCACTGCACTCCATCCAGCCTGGGTGACAGAGCGAGACTCCATCTCAAAAAAAAAAAAAAAAATTCATACAGGAAGCATTATCAAATGTCAAATGGTGTTTTGCTTTCTTTGGATTATATTTACATAACTGTATTATTGGTATATGTTCCAAAGTTATGGGAAACTCCTATAATTCTAATATGATTTAGTGTATGTTATTAATAATTATAATTGTTATGCAAAATATTGTGTGCCACAGAAGTAACCAAATTTCCTTATCATTTCTGGCTTTAATAGTGGCTCTCCTAAAACTTTTTATCATCCACCGACAATTGTTGTCTTGTTTTAATCCTGTTTAGAAGATGATTTATAATCAGCTATAGAACTCTAGCAGGTGTTCTTAAATGCAGGTTTCTAATAACTTTGGAAATTGTAACATTAGAATAGAGGAAACAACTTTCAGAACTCTCATGAAGAGCTAGAATGTTCATGAATATCAAATGAAACATGAGTTAATTGAATCAACTGAACCAATAGAAAACTGAAGTAATCTTATCTTTGATTAAAATGTTGCTGATCCTTTGTTTTGTTTTTCAGAGTCAAGGAAACTTTTCATTTGAGCTATTTACAGTTCATAGCAATTGAGTAAAGTATACTGCTGTGAATGAAATTTGGAACATATTTGTTTCTCTATATCAGATTTCTCCAGAATTTGGAAACTAGTTGTGAGTATTCTTAACTTATGGCAATGTAATTATTTGCATAAGTGCAATAAGAATCTGTTTTCTTTTGTAACAGAATACAATTGGAGAAAGTGGTTATTTTACCAAGGCTTTGACTGAAATGGTGTGCTTTTCTTTAAGGAATCAAACTTGACTTGTAGAGCCAATAAAAGCCCTTTGGGGAACTGGCCTCATACCTTGCCTACACAGTGCCTGTACAGGGTTTCTGACCTATGGTAAGTAAAGAATGTCACTTTCTCACCTGTCCAGGGGCCCCAGGTTATCTTGGGACCTCAAAAGGAGAGAAATTTACCCAACTTATAGGTATTTAAGGGTACAAACCCATGTCAGGGCTTGGCTTTTAAAAAAGTCTTATCTGAGATTCCTTATGAAACAGAGTTCCATCAAAGCCAATTAAAAAGCCTATGTGAAAAATTATTATTCTTGCTGCACTTTATACAAACAATCAGGCCAAGTATAATAAAGCAAGTCAGTCTTACCATAATTTGTCTTTAGTAAAAATGGGAAACTGGAGAGAGAAATACTATGTTTCAAAAACTGTGGTACACTTGTTATTAAATTCTGGTCTCATTAATTGTTTTTAAGTTTGTTTCTGCAATTTAGGCTAACCCTGCGTATTCTTGTAAACCAACCAGTAATCTCTAATTGTTGCTCAGAAGAAATAAGAGGGATGGGTAATTTAAAAATCTGGATCAGTATTCTGATTCTGGGCACATTACAATCAGCTAACAACCCGATATCAGCTTAGTTCCAACAGTTGCCTGGTTCATGAAAAGTCTTCTAATTTAGTTTATTTGGAATAACTTTACTTATTTTGCTTTACTCTTTTTTTTTTCTTTCTTTCTTTTTGAGACAGAGTCTTGTTCTGTCGCCCAGGCTGGACTGCAGTGACACCATCTTGGCTCACTGCAGCCTCCGCCTCCTGGGTTCAAGTGATTCTCCTGCCTCAGCCTCCCAAGTAGCTGGAATTACAGGCACACATCACAACGCCCAGCTGACTTTTGTATTTTTAGTAGAGATAGGGTTTCACCATGTTGGCCAGGCTGGCCTCGAACTCCTGACCTCAGGTAATCCACCTGCCTCGGCCTCCCAAAGTGCTGGATTACAGGTGTGAGCCACTGTACCCAGCCTATTTTGCTTTACTCTTGTGGAATATATTGCTGTTATACTTTTTGTGTAGGAATACAGGACAAGCTTACTGAACGTTTTCTTACTAATTTTCCAGATACCACCTTTTATTGAAACTTGAGTTATGAATGAACCTTACCATACTGATGCTTTCTGACTGAGCTCCTTTTTACCCTGATGCAAGAGACCCTCATAGGCAGGCAGGAATATCATTGCCCTATTTAGCCTGAAGAAGTTATAGAAGATGGATCTTCGTCCCTCTGCAACCCTTAGGATTAAGGGTTCTCTTAGACGGGGGGAAATGTCAGAGGCGTATGAACCAGAGCAACTCCATCTTAAACAGGCTGGGTAAAATGAGGCTAAAACCTACTGGCCTGCATTCCCAGATGGTTAAGGCATTCTCAGTCATGGGATGAGATAGGAGGTCAGCACAAAATACAGGTCATAAAGACCTTGATGATAAAACAGTTGCAGTAAAGGAGCCGGCCAAAACCCACCGAAACCAAAATGGCCACGAGAGTGACCTCTGGTCGTCGTCACTGCTGTGCTCCCACCAGCGCCATGACAGTTCACAAATGCCATGGCAAAGTCAGGAAGTTACCCTGTATGGTTTAAAAAGGGGAGGCATGAAAAATCCACCCCTTGTTTAGCATATCATCAACAAATAACCATAAAAATGGACAACCAGCAGCCCTCAGGGCTGCTCTGTCTATGGAGTAGCCGTTCTTTTATTCCTTTACTTTCTTAATAAACTTGCTTTTACTTCACACTGTGGACTTCACCTGAATTATTTCTTGTGCGAGATCCAAGAACCCTCTGTTGGGGTCTGGATTGGGACCCTGTCCTGTAACAATAGCGTCTCACTGTGTTGCTCAGATTGGTCTCAAACTCCTGGGCTCAAGCGATCCTATCGCTTAAGGGTACAAAGTGTCTCCCAAAGTGCTGGGATTACAGGAATGAGCCATCGCACTTGGCTATATTTTTGCAAGTTTTGTTGTGCCTGAATTGCTCCATTCCTTTTTTTTTTTTTTTTTTTTTTTTTCTTTTTTGAGATTGGAGTTTCACTGTTGTTGCCCAGGCTGGAGTGCAATGGCATGATCTCGGCTCACTGCAACCTACGCCTCCTGGATTTAAGTGATTCTCCTTCCTCAGCCACCCAAGTAGCTGGGATTATAGGCATGTGCCACCACCCCTGGCTAATTTTGTAGTTTTAGTAGAGACCGAGTTTCACCATGTTGGTCAGGTTGGTCTCGAACTCCTGACCTCAAGTGATCCACCCACCTCGGCCTCCCAAAGTTCTGGGATTACAGGTGTGACCCACTGTGCCCGGCCAAGTTGTCCCATTTCTAAAGCTGGGGTGAGGTAACTGTCTAAATATATTTCTCTCTCTCTCTTTTATTTTAAGAGACGGGTGTCTCACTTTGTTACCCAGGCTGGAGTGCGCCTTGCTTTTTTTTTCCCTTCAACTTTTAAGTTCCAGGGTACATGCACAGGATGTGCAGGTTTACTACATAGGTAAACATGTGCCATGATGGTTTGCTGCACAGAACAACCCATCACCTAGGTATTAAGCGCAGCATCCATTAGCTGTTCTTCCTGATGCTCTCCCTTCCCCCACCGCACCCTCCTCCACAGGCCCCACTGTGTGTTGTTCTCCCACCATGTGTCCCCGTGTTCTCACCATTCAGCTCCTACTTATAAGTGAGAACATGCAGTGTTTGATGTTCTGTTCCTTTGTAGTTTGCTGAGGATAACAGCTTCCAGCTCCATCCATGATCCTGCAGAGGACATTATCTCTTTCCTTCTTATGGCTGCATAGTATTCCATGATGTATATGTACATGTTCTTTATCCAGTCTATCATTGATGGGCATATGGGTTGATTGCATGTCTTTGCTATTGTGAATAGTGCTGCAGTGAACATATGTGGGCATGTATCTTTATAATAGAATGATTTATATTCCTTTGGGTATATACCAGTAATGGTATTGCTGGGTCAAATGATATTTCTACCTCTAGGTCTTTGAGAAATTGCTGCACTGTCTTCCACAATGGTTGAACTAATTTACACTCCCACCAACAATGTAAAAGCATTCCTTATTCTCCAAACCTCGCCAACTGTTGACTTTTTAATTGCCTTTTTTTTTTTTTTTTTTTTTTTTTTGAGACAAAGTCTCATTCTATTGCCCAGGTTAGAGTGCAGTGGCACAATCTTGGCTCACTACAACCTCCGCCTCCTGGGCAGCCTCCCAAGTAGCTGGGACCACAGTCACCCACGATGCCGGCTATTTTTTTTTTTTTTCTTGAGACTGAGTCTTGCTCTCTTGCCCACGTTGGAGTGCAGTGGTGCAATTTCTGTTCACTGCATCCTTTCCGCCTCCTGGGTTCAGGCGATTCTCCTGCCTCAGCCTTCCAAGTAGCTGGGACTACAGGTGCCCACCACCACGCCCGGCTAATTTTTGTATTTTTAGTAGAAATGGGGTTTTGCCATGTTGGCCAGGCTGGTCTCAAGCTCCTGACCTCAAGTGATCTGCCCGCCTCGGTCTCCCAAAGTGCTGGGATTACAGGTGTGAGTCACCATGCCAGGCCAGTAATCGCCATTTGACTGACGTGAGATGGTATCTCATTGCGGTTTTGATTTACATTTCTCTAATGATCAGTAATGTTGAGCTTAAAAAGCTCTTAGTTTATTGCCTAACATATAACGTTTCTTTCTTTGCAAGTTTTCTTTTCTTTTTTCTTTTTTTGGAGATGGAGTTTCACTCTTGTTGCCCAGGCTGGAGTGCATTGGCACTATCTCAGCTCACTGCAACCTCTGCTTCCTGGGTTCAAGCAATTCTCCTGCCTCAGCCTCCCGAGTAGCTGGAATTACAGGCATGCGCCACCATGCCTGGCTAATTTCTTTTTTATTTTTAGTAGAGACAGGGTTTCTCCATGTTGGCCAGGCTGGTCTTGAACTCCTGACCTCAGGTGTTTCACCCACCTCGGCCTCCCAAAGTGTTGGGATTACAGGGGTGAGCCACCGCGCCCGGCTGCAAGTTTTCTTAAAAGGGCCCTGCCTTCCCTGACATTCTCTCTATGTCAGCAAGATCGCAGCCCACCATTTCTCAGTTCCTTCTATTCCCATTGATGGTGCTTTTGAAGCGGTGTTTCACTACTCCTTTGTTTCGGCCTGACTTTGGGTTATCTCCTGTTAAGCTTATATATGCTAACTGGGGGATTACTTTATTTTTACAGAAAATGCATTCGTACATATAAAATTTATTCTGTATTGAACAAGTTTTTAACACATTGTTAATCTTAACGTTAATTTTAGAAATAATAGCTTTAAAAAAGTGAACAAATAAAGGTTACATTCTGATAACATCAGTAAAACAGTATGTACTGTTGTTTATGAGATGAAACTATAAAATTTTTATTTTGGAAAAAAGAGTTTTTTGTTTTTGTTTTGTTTTTGTTTTTGTTTTTTTTGAGACGGAGTCTCACTCTGTCGCCCAGGCTGGAGTCCAGTGGAGTGATCTCGGCTCACTGCAAGCTCCGCCTCCCAGGTTCACGCCATTCTCCCTCCTCAGCCTCCCGAGTAGCTGGGACTACAGGCGCCCGCCACCACGCCCGGCTAATTTTTTGTATTTTTAGTAGAGATGGGGTTTCACCATTCACAGAATGGTGTCGATCTCCTGACCTTGTGATCCCCCTGCCTCGGCCTCCCAAAGTGCTGGGATTATAGGCCTGAGCCACCGTGCCTGGCCAAGAGCTTTATTTGATATGTTGATTCTTCATGTATACAATAATGGAAAATATGTTATCTTTTTTTTTTTTTTTAATTGAGATAATGGGCTCTCTCTGTGTTCCCCAGGCTGGTCTCGAACTCCTGGGGGACTCAAGCAATCCTCCTGCCTCAACCTCCTAAGTAGCTGGAATTACAAGTATGCACCCTGTTAGTTATCTTTTTTGTAGGAAAGGTGGTTATAATTATTGTCTAAAATGTTACTTGCTGATTATAGTGGCTTTTACTGTTGATATGTGTGTTTTTTTGTTGATCATATTAGTTTCTATTAGAAGTAGGAATGTATCTTACTTTTCTGAAACAGGGTCTTGCTGTCACCCAGGCTGGAATGTTAGTGGCATGATCATGGCCCACTGCAACCTCAACCTCCTGGGCTCAAGTGATCCTCCAGTATCAGTGGGCACCCCCCTCTCCAGCACCCCCACCTTCTGCAGTATCTGGGACCACAGGCATGCGCCACCACACCTTGCTAATTAAAATTGTTTTTTTTTTTTTGTAGAGACGAGGTCTTGCTACATTGTCCAGGATGGAGAAGTAGGAATTCTTAAGGATATTGTTATGGAGGGAAAAAAATCAGTGAGTCAGAGCAAAACAAAAGTATCATTTCTAGTAATTAACAAGATTATAAAAACTCTTTTATAGTTTCAGTGCTTTAGGATTACATCTTTTTTCTTCTTTGCTCTGTATTCTAATTTATGTCTTCTGAAGTGGAGTATTTAAAAGGCATTTTTAGTAGAGATATTTGCAGAAGGTACATGATTTTGTCTTTTCTGTTTGTGTATTAGTCTGTGGGATTACCTTGTATTAGTGTAGATTAAAAAGCACTGAATTGGCCAGTGTGGCTGATGCCTGTAATCGCAACACTTTAGGAGGCCAAGGTGGGTGGATCGTTTGAGCTCAGGAGTTCAAGGCCAAAACCTCGTCTCCACAAAAAATTTTAAAAATTAGGCTGGGCACGGTGGCTCACGCCTGTAATGCCAGCACTTTGGGAGGCCGAGGCGGGTGGATCACGAGGTCAGGAGATCAAGACCATCCTGGCTAACACAGTGAAACCCCGTCTTTACTAAAAATACAAAAAATTAGCTGGGCATGGTGGCGGGCGCCTGTAGTCCCAGCTACTCAGGAGGCTGAGGCAGGAGGGAGAATGGTGTGAACCCGGGAGGCGGAGCTTGCAGTGAGCCGAGATCGTCCCACTGCACTCCAGCCTGGGTGACAGAGCGAGACTCTGTCTCAAAAAAGAAAAAAGAAAATTTTTTTTTAATTAGCCAGATATGGTGATGCATGCCTGTGGTCCCAGCTGCTTGGGAGGCTGAGGTGTGAGGATCACTTGAGCCCAGTAGATTGAGACTGCAGTGAGCTGTGATCACACCACTGCACTCCAGCCAGGGTCACAGAGCAACACCCTGTCTTAAAAAAAAAAAAAAAGAAGGAAAAACTTGAGACTCTGGTAAATGGATGGACAAATGATATGACCGGATAACTCATACAACTAATGGAGAATTAAAGAAATATGAAACAATGTATATTTTTTACCTATCAAATTAATTATTTAAAAAAAATTTCTATTGCTTTCTTACGTGCTTTTGATAAACTACAATTCATTCAGAAAACTTTAAATATTTCCTATGTAATTCCCTTACATTAAGTAATTCTCTTTTTTGGAACTTACAGAAAAAAATCTTAATTACAGAGAAAGGTTTATGCACCAAAGATGTTCATGACAGTATTGTTTTAGTAAAAAATACAATTTATGCACATTCACTGGATGCTGTATTATAAAGCCTTTATTTATTTATTTTTGAGATGGAGTCTGGCTCTGTTGCCCAGGCTGGAGGGCAGTGGGCAATCCCAGCTTACTGCAACCTCTGCCTCGCGGGTTCAAGCGATTCTCCTGCTGAGTAGCTGGGATTACAGGCATGCGACACCATACCCAGCTAATTTTTTGTAATTTTAGTAGAGATGGGGTTTCACTGTGATGGCCAGACTGATCTCAAACTCCTGACCTCAGATGATCTGCCCACCTCGGCCTCCCAAAATGCTGGGATTACAGGCATGGGCCACACTGCCCAGCCTATGTAGCCTTTAAATATGTTTCTATTTAAAACCTAGAAAATATGTATGATAAATGAAAACAGGATACAAAATATGAGGATACAAAGTAGTACATGTAGTATGGTTATGACTTTAAGAAGTTGTGGAAATAGAAGACTAAAAGAAATTAGACAATATTGTGATTAATATCTGTCATCCTTTTTTCTTTCTATTGTGTATTTTCCATGTAAGAAGAAAAAGACTAGTGGTGTATTTGAGGGGAAAAAAAATTTAAACTACTTTCTGTCTGAAGCGATTTCATGCTTTTTTCCATTGACTAAAAACAATAGCTTCAATTCATTTGTTAAAAATGAATTTGGGTTGGGCATGTTTACTTACACCTGTAATCCCAGCACTTTGGGAGGCCGAGGCAGACAGTAATTACTTGAGCCTAGGCATTCAAGACCAGCCTGGGCAACATGGCAAAACCCCATCTGTACAGAAAAGACCCCCCCCCAAATTAACAAGGCATGGTGGCATGCACCTGTAGTCCCAGCTACTCAGGAGGCTGAGCTGGAAGGATGGGTTGAGCCTTCGACGTCAAGGCTGCAGTGAGCCGAGGTTGCACCACTACACTCCAGCATGGGCAACAGTGTGAGACCCTGTCTCAAAAAAAAAAATGTTTTCTGACTTAGAAAAAAGGAAGAAGAAAATATGTAGGCTTGAAGTCCACAGTAATTAATTCAGTGAAGCCTGGCAGCTACCTAGCTGCCCTCTCTCTCTCTAATTGTGGAGAAGTATACGTACCGTGGAATTTACTATCTTTTTTTTTTTTTTTTTTGAGACAAGGCTGAAGTGCGGTAGTGTGATCTCAGTTCACTGCAGCCTTGACTCCTGGGCTGAAGCAATCCTCTTGCCTCAGCCTCCGGAGTAGCTGAGACTACAGGGGCATACTACCATGCCCAGCTAATTTTTTATTTTTTGTAGAGACGGGCTCTCACTATGTTGCCAGGTCTGGTCTCAAACTCCTGGGCTCATGTTATTCTTGTGCCTCAGCCTTCCAATGTGTTGAGATCATGGGCGTGAGCCACCACACCTGGCCATATTAACCTTTTTTTTTTTTTTTTGAGACAGAGTCTCACTCTGTCACTAGGCTGGAGTGCAGTGGTACGATCTCAGCTCACTGCAACCTCCACCTCTCGGGTTCAAATGATTCTCCTGCCTCAGCCTCCTGAGTAGCTGGGACTGCAGGCACCTGCCCCCATGCCCAGCTAATTTTTTATTTTTAGTAGAGACATGGTTTCACCATGTTGGCCAGGATGGTCTTGATCTCTTGACCTCGTGATCCTCCCACCTCGGCCTCCCAAAGTGCTGAGATTACAGGCGTGAGCCACCGCGCCTGGCCATATTAACCATTTTTAAACATACAGTTCTATAGTGTTAAGTACATTCACATTGGTTAAGTACAACCAATGTCCAGAACTTTTTTTTTTTTTTTTTTTTGAGATAGTCTCCCACTGTCACTCAGGCTGGAGTACAGTGGCACAATCCACTCACTTCAACCTCCGCCTCCCAGGTTCAAGCAATTCTCGTGCCTTAGCCTCCCAAGTAGCTGGGATTACAGGCGCTTGCCACCACCCCTGGCTAATTTTTTTTGTATTTTAGTAGAAACCATGTTGCCCAGGGCTGGTCTTGAACTCTTCAGCTCAGGCAGTCCGCCCATATTGGCCTTCCAACATGCTAGGATTACGGCCTTGAGCCACCATGCCCAGCCCAGAACTTTTTCATGCCCGTTAAACAGCAACTCTCCATTTGCTCCTTCCCTTAGTCCCTGATAGCCACCATTCTATTTCCTGTTTCTGTGGAGTTTTGCTATTCTAGATACGTCAAGTTAGTGGAATCATAAAGTTTTTGTATTTTTATGACTGGGTTATTTGACTTAGCACAGTATGCTCAAGGTTCATCCATGCTGTAGCATGTGACAGGAGTTTCTTCCTAAGGCTGAACAATATTCCATTGTATGTACAGTCACTTTTATTTATCCATTCATCCACTGATGAATATTTGGGTTGCTTCCACCTTTTGGCTATTGTGAATAATAATGCTGCCATGAACATAGGTGTACAAATATTCTTCTCTTTGAGACCGTGCTTTCAATTCTTCTGGATATATACACCACCAAGTGAAATTGCTCTATTTTTGTTTGAGGAACTGCCATAGCGTTTTCCATAATAGCTGTACCACTTTACATTCCCACCAGCACAGTAGTGTACAAGGGTTCCAGTTTCTCCACATCCTTGCCAACACTTAGTATTTTCTGTGTCTTGATATTACCCATTCTAATGGGTATGTATGAGGTGATATTTCATTGTAGTTTTCAGTGCATTTCCTTAATAGTGATATTGAGCATCTTTTCATAAGCTTTCTGGCTAGCCCTCTCTCTTTTTTTTTTTCTGGCCTTTCCAGGTAACCTTTAAAAACATTAAATTCTGTCTAAATCTTTTACCAGCTTCTTTGTTAGTGGTTCTCTCCCTATTTGCCGTATTTGATCTCTCATAGCTCATTTATTCTCATTCTTACCTAGCCTACATATCCTGAAGTTGATTATCTAAGTTTTCTAGAACTTATTTAGAACCTCCTTAGGTATAGTTTTAGTTATTTGTTCAACTTTTACTCAGTAAATTCTCTATATAAAAAACTATATGTACACTTAGAAACTTCCCTAGACTAGAGACAGATATGTTTGTGTCCATAGACAGGAAGACTGTCATCATTCTTCAATGGGATAACGTTTGCAAACTTAGTCATCATAATTTATGTTCATATGTGCCTTTTATTAAACTTAAACATGTTTTTGTGGGCCAAAATTCAAAAAATTTAAAGAAAATGCACAGTCCCCTTTCTATCTCTATACCATTGCTACCAGTTCTTTTCCATTGAGGCAACTAAATGATCAATTTCTATATGATTCTATAGTATACTTTAAACATTCTGTATCATATTTAATTTTAACTGACTTTTTTCCCCCTTATAGTTGATTATGGAAGATTCCCACAAGAGTACCCCGTCAGAGACAGCACCTCAACCTGGTTCAGCAGTTCAGGGAGCTCACATTTCTCATATTGCTCAACAGGTAAGGGAGGGACCGGCCAAAATAGTGAGCTTGTTAGGAATATTTTATATGCAGATTAATCTCGTTTCAGACTGATTATTAATGTGTTTTATTTTGGTTTTTGTTTTTTGGGTTTTTTTTTTCGAGGCAGATTTTTGCTCTAGTTGCCCAGGCTGGAGTGCAGTGGCATGATCTCGGCTCACTGCAACCTCCACCTCCTGGGTTCAAGCAATTCTCCTACTGCAGCCTCCCAAGTAGCTGGGACTACGGGCATCTGCCACCACGCTTGGCTATTTTTTGTATTTTTAGTAGAGATGGGGTTTTACCATGTTGGCCAGGCTGGTCTCGAACTCCTGACCTCAGGTAATCCACCCACCTTGGCCTCCCAAAATGCTGGGATTACAGGTGTGAGCCACCGCACCTGGCATTAATGTTAAAAAAACAAAACAAAACAAGCAAAGGCCAGGCGCAGTGGCTCACGCCTGTAATCCTGGCACTTTGGGAGGTCAGGGCGGGCGGATCACGAGGTCAGGAGTTCAAGACTAGCCTGACCAACATGGCGAAACCCTGTCTCTAATAAAAATCAAAAATTAGCCAGGCGCAGTGGCAGTTGCCTGTAATCCCAGCTGCTCGGGAGGCTGAGGCAGAATTGCTTGAGCCTGGGAGGTGGAGGTTGCAGTGAGCACAGACCATGCCACTGCACTCCAGCCTGGGCAATAGAGCGAGACTCCATATCATAAAAATAAATAAATAAAAAATAAAATAGAAAAACAAGCAAAAAAGACTGTATAAAATGTTAAAATATAAGAAAAGAAGGTGGACTTTAAATATCTTGTCAAGATCATTTAGTTTTATTTTCTTTTAAACGAAGTATATAGTCATCTCTCAGTATCTGTGGGAGACTGGTTCCAGGATGTCCACAGATACCAAGATCTGTGATGCTTAAAGCCCCTGATAGAAAACGGCATGGTATTTATATATAACCTACATATTTTCCTGTATACTTTAAATCATTTCTAGATTACTTTTAATACCTAGTACTATGTAAATGCTATGTGAATAGTTATACTGTATGACAAGAAAAAAAATCTGTACATGTTCAGTATAGAGAAATTTTTTTCCTGAATATTTTCAATCTGTGGTTGTTTGAATCCACAGATGTGAAACTCATGGATGCAGAACCCATGAATAAAGAGGCCTAACTGTATTTAGAGTTGTTTTCTTTGTTTTTGTTTTTGTTTTTCAAGGCGGAGTCCCGCTCTGTCGCTCAAGCTGGAGTGCAGTGGTACGATCTCGGGTCACTACAACCTCCGCCTCCCAGGTTCAAGTGATTCTCCTGCTTCAGCCTCCCGAGTAGCTGGGATTACAGGCGCCCACCACCACACCCAGCTAATTTTTTGTATTTTTGGTAGAGATGGGGTTTCACCTGTTGGCCAGACTGGTCTCAAACTCCTGACCTCAGGTGATCCACCCACCTCAGCCTCCCAAAGTGCTGGGATTACAGGTGTGAGCCACCGTGCCCGGCCAAAAAAGTTTTAAAAATTAGCTGGGTGTGGTGGCACTACAACACCTGTAGTAACAGCTACTTGGCTGAAGCAGGAGGATTGTTTGAGCCCAGGAGTTCAAGGCAGCAGTGAGCTATAATCATGCCACTGCACTCCAGCCTGGGTGACAGAGTGAGACCCTATCTCCAAAAAAAAAAAAAAAAAAAAATCATGCATGAGTGTAAGAGCCATTTAAAGTGCAAGATGAGACTAACGGATTTTAATGTTAACAATACACAAAGTTCAGACTGTACATAGCAAATAACCTTTAAGAAACTATAACTTGCTGAGTTTTGCTGCTGTATCAAAGAATACAATGAAATGAAAAGGCTTTTAAAACACTACACATCTTTTCTAATTGCATATCTATGTGAGGGCAGATTTTCTTCATATAATTCAACCAAAACAATGTATGATAACATAATTAATGTAGAATCAGATAAGAGATTTCAGCTGTTTTCTTTTTCTTTCTGTTTTGTTTTTTTTTTTTTTGAGACAGTCTCGCTCTGTCGCCCAGGCTGGAGTGCAGTGGCGCGATCTCGGCTCACTGCAACCTCCGCCTTCCAGGTTCACGCCATTCTCCTGCCTCAGCCTCCCAAGTAGCTGGGACTACAGGCGCCCGCCACCACGCCCGGCTAATTTTTTGTATTTTTACTAGAGACGGGGTTTCATCGTGTTAGCCAGGATGGTCTTGATCTCCTGACCTCGTGATCCGCCTGCCTCAACCTTCCAAAGTGCTAGGATTACAGGCCTGAGCCACCACACCGGGCCCTTTTTTTTTTTTTTTTTTAGTAGAGACAGTCTCACTATGTTGCCCAGGCTGCTGTCAAACTCCTGGGCTCAAGTGATCCTCAGCATCCCAAAGTGCTGGGATTATAGGTGTGAGCCACCGTGGCCAGCCATTTTTTTTTTTTTTTTTTTTTTTTTTTTTGAGACAGAGTCTTGCTCTGTCGCCCAGACTGGAGTGCAGTGGTGCGATCTTGGCTCACTGCAACCTCTGCCTCTTGGGTTCAAGTGATTCTCCTGCCTCACCCTCCCAAGTAGCTGGGAATACAGGTGCCCACTGCCACGGCCAGCTAATTTGTGTATTTTTAGTAGAGGTGGGGTTTCACCATATTGACCAGGCTGGTCTTGAACTCCTGACCTCAAGTGATCCACCCACCTTGGCCTCCCGAAGTGCTGGGATTACAGGCATGAGCCACTGCACCCGGCTGATTTCAGCTGTTTTCTATTAAGCCAGATATTAAGGGAATTTGCAGAAATATAAAACAATGCCATTTCTCTCACTAATTTTTTTTGAAAATGTATTAATGGAAATAGGTATGGTAACGTGTAATGGATTGTTATTGTATTTTGAAATGAACTGTTAATTTTTTAAATTTAATTTTAAATATGGTAAGTATTAATAAATATAACTGAAATAATAATTTTGGGGGGTCCTCAATAAGTTTGAGAATGTCGAAAGGATTTGTGACCAAAAGGTTTGAAAACCAGTGACCCAAAGGGGTTAGTCCTTTAAGCTTGATATATCCTTCTGCCTTATTTGGCTATATCTGTGAAGAATAGCAGTGTCTTCTCCAGATGGTGCTAGAAAAATAAGGTGGAGTCTTTCTTTGATTATTTTTCTGTTAATAGAGCACTTTACAGAAATGTTCTAATTCAGTTGGCTTACTTATATCTATATTTCAGTTATTTTAGTTAGATGTGACTCTTCAAATTTCCTCAGAAGCATATTTACAGTGAAGTGGAATAAATACATTTCTAGATAGTAAATCATTTTATAGTGATTTTTAAAAATAATATGGCTGGCAGGCTGGGCACAGTGGCTCATGCCTGTAATCCCAGCACTTTGGGAGGCCGAGGTGGGTAGATCACGAGGGCAGGAGTTCAAGACCAGCCTGGCCAAGATGGTGAAACCCCGTCTCTACTAAAAATACAAAAATTAGCTGGGCATGGTGGCATGCACCTTTAATCCCAGCTACTCAGGAGTCTGGGACAGAGAACTGCTTGAACCGGGGAGGTGGAGGTTGCAGTGAGCCGAGATCATGCCACTGTACTCCAGACTGGGCGACAGAGCAAAACTCCGTCTAAAAAAAAAAAAAAAAAAAAAAAAAATGGCTGGCCACGGTGGCTCACACCTATAATCCCAGCACTTTGGGATGCTGAGGATCACTTGAGCCCAGGAGTTTGACACCAGCCTGGGCAACGTAGTGAGACTCTGTCTCTACTAAAAAATAAAAAAATTTAGCCAGGTGTGGTGGCGTTTGTCTGCAGTCCCAACTACTCAGGAGGCAGAAGTGAGAGGACCACCTGAGCCCCAGAGGTCAAGGCTGCAGTGAGCCGTGATTGCACCATTGCACTCCAGGCTGGGTCACAGCATGATCCTGTCTCAAAAAAAAAACAGAAAAAAATTATGTAAAGGAAACAGTATTTTATAATAATTCAGTATAAACTGGGGATATAGCAGTGAACAAAATTCTCAGCTCTCATGGAACTTATATTCTAATTTTGGAGAGACAGGCAACAAAACCTATCAGTTGGTAATATGTGCCATGGAGACAAATAAAGCAGGATAGGAGAGATAGGGAGTTGGTCGTGGGGACAGGGGACTTCTCTTTTTATACAAGGTAGACAGAGACATTTGTCTGAGGAAATACTTGTTCAATTATATGGACCAACAGTTGTAAAACTGTGAGACTAATATGTGCTTGATATGGTCAAGGAACACTGAGGTGGCCAGTGTGTTGGGAGAGGATGGATAGAGGATGAGGCAGAGAGGGTTGGGGTGCGAAGAGGGGAGAGTGCCGGATAATGCAGGCCATATGCCACTGTAAAATTTTTGTGTTTTAATCTGGGTGACGTGGGGAACCTTTAGAGTGTTTTGAGTAGAAACGTTATCTGGCATATCTTAAAAGAATCACTCAGACTGCTTTGTGGAATAGAAACAGGAAACTAGTTAGAAGGCATTACAGTAATGTACATGGGAGATGACAATGGCTTGGACCAGTGTGGTAGCTGGGGTAGTGATGAGACAAAGTTAGATTCTGGATATATATTGGTTGTAAAGCCAATAGTATTTGCTTTTGGATTGGATGTGGAGTTTTATTTTTTATTTATTTATTTATTTATTATTATTATTATACTTTAAGTTTTAGGGTACATGTGCACAATGTGCAGGTTAGTTACATATGTATACATGTGCCATGCTGGTGTGCTGCACCCATTAACTCATCATTTAGCATTAGGTATATCTCCTAATGCTATCCCTCCCCCCTCCCCGCTGGATGTGGAGTTTTAAATAAAGGAACGAGCCAAGATTGACGTCACAGTTTTGGTTTGAGCAACTGTTAAGAATGAAATTACTTGACCTGGGCGTGGTAGTGCATGCCTGTAATCCCATCTGCTTGGGAGGCTCAGGTGGGAGGACTGCTTGAGCCCAGGAGTTCCAGACCAGCCTGGGCAACATAGTGTAGACCCACCCCATCTCAAAAAAAAAATTATATATATACATACACACACACACACACACACACACACACACACACACACACACACACACACACAGACGTATATATATAATTGCCATTTATTGAGATGGACAACGCTGGATGATGTTTTCCATTTCTTTTTGGGGGAATGTTGGCAATCAGGAATTTGGTTTTTAGGCGTGTTATGTCTGTAATATTATCTGTGTTGGTTTTCTGTGCTGCAGAACAAATCACCACAAAGCTAATAGCTTAAAACAACACACATTTATTATCTCACAGTTTGTGTGGGGTCAGGCATATCTTAACTGGGTTCTTTGCTTTGCGGTCTCACACCAAACTGCAACTGAGGCATTGGCTAGGGCTGAGTTCTTAGCAGGAGGCTAGACTAGACTAGAGAAGAATCTACTTCCAAGGTCACTTAGTTTGTTGGCAGAATTCTTTTCATTGTGGCTGTAGGACTGAGTGCTTCAGTTTTTTGGTTGGTTCTTGGCTGGAGGCTGCCCATAGCTCCTAAAGGCCACCAGTAACTCCCTGCCACATGATCCTCTCCGTATGCAGTTCACAGCATGGCAGCCTGCTTCAAGTCCAGCAGGAGAGTGAGAGCAAGTCTGCTAGCAAGACAGTCTTATACATAATATAATCAAAGGAATGACATCCCATTTCCTTGTGATAAAACATGACATCCCATCATCTTTGCTTAATAAGGTTGGTTAGAAGCAAGTCACAAGTCCCTCCCACTCTCAAGGGAAGAGGATTAGACAAAGTCCCAAACACCAGGAGCTGCAGATCATAGGGGCCACCCTAAAATCTGTTGGGCAGACCATCCAAGTAGATTTATCCAGTAGGCAGCTAGATATATGAGTCTGGGGTCCAGGAGAGAGGTCCAGACTAGAAATCTAAATTTAGGAGTTGTGGCTATATAGGTGGTATTTATAATCATGGGATGATTTCCAGACTCCCCCAAGATGCAGAAAGCTGGAAACAATGTTACTCTTACCCTGAAACAAGAATAAGTTGTATGTTCTATAAAATAATAAACTCATAGAGGTGGGGTGTGGGCATGGCTCACCTGTGACAGAGCACAGAAAATAAGCAGGGCTGCATACTAGCAGGAAAATTAATGAATTGCTAAAGTCCAAGTGTAGGCAAGCGTGAGTGTATAGAATCCCTGGGAGCTGCAGACACAAAGACAGTTCATACCCTCTTGTAGGTTTTTCTCCAAGGACCTCCAGCAGTTGTTTAGGAGAAAAATGGGGCTGGGGACACAAGGGAGACCAGAGAATGCCTTGGTAGGTGGTACAGGCCCACTTGGACCTTTTTTTCCTTTGGAAAAAAAGGCTTTAAGCCACTGGGAAAAAGGGAATAAACCCAGTTTTCCATTGTGTCTGGGAAAAGTAAAAAGAAAAAGAAAACCCACAAACCCTGAGGGAACGGCAGGAAACTGTTAAGGGCTTAGACTATTAGAGTTTTTCTGCCACTGGGAGAAAGCCCCAACCCCTGTAACCCAGGGACATAGGGCCTACCTGAGACTGAGACTGGGCCAGGACAACAAAGAACCTCCCTGTTGGTGCTGTCAAGTCAAGCAACAGCAATCTACCCCTGGGGGAGGGACAAGAGTATGGAAAGAGCCTCTTTGGGGCAGATGCAGAGATGAAGCCTAAGGCTGAGTGTGTGGCAAGAACAATGAGAAAAACCCTCTGACATACCAGCCCCACCCTAAGCTGAAAGTCATACTAGAGGAATTTGAAGCTGGTAGTACACTTAAGGTAATCCAAACAACAACAAAATCCAAACCCAGCTCAGTTCCTGAATAGATGACTCAACCCCTTCCCTCCGCACACACACACCCTAGTGAAGAGGTGTACTCTCTTGTTTTCCCATTTCTGAAGATAAATACTATTTACTTTAGTCTCTAGTGTCTTACCCATGATGTCTGTCATTCAGGCAAAAATTATAAAACACATACCAAAAGCACACAAAGAAGCAACTCACTGTCAAAAACCAAAACAATAAACAGAACCAGACTCAGGATAACCCAGCTGTTGGAACTATCAGAGAGTGAATTTCAAATAAGAATGAATAATATGTTAAAGGCTCCAGTGGGAAAGGTAGAAAACATGCACGGACAGCTGGGGAATTTCAACAGAGGGTTAGAAACTATATGAAAAAGTCAAATGGAAATGTTAGAAATAAAAATGGTGTGGTGGCTCACACCTGTAATCCCAGCAGTTTAGGAGGCCGAGGCAGACAGATTGCTTTAGGAGGCCGAGGCAGACAGGTTGCTTGAGCTCAAGAGTTCAAGACCAGCCTGGGCAACATGGCACGCCTCCATTTCTACTAAAAATACAAAAGAAAAAAAAAAAAAAAAGCCAGGCATGGTGGTGCACACCCTGTGGTCCCAGCTACTCAGGAGGCTGAAGTGGGAGGATTGCTTGAGCCCAGTGGGCAGAGGTTGCAGTGAGCCAACATCGCACCACTGCACTCTAGCCTAGGTGTCAGAGTGAGGCCTTGTCTAAAAAAAAAAAATGGTGACACAGGTGAAGTATATGTTTGGGTTTATTAGTAGACTTGACACAGCTAAGAAAAGAATCAGTGAACTTGAAGATGGGTCAGTAGAAATTACCCACAACGAAAACAGAGAACAAAGGAAAGGGCAGGGAGAAAAATAGAGCATCCAAGAACTGTGGAACAATATCTCTTTAACATAGGTGTAGTGTGATCAAAGTCATGTGACTAGATGGGATTACTGAGGGGTAAGTATTGTAGAGATGAGTCAATGGATCTGGGCTTCTTTAGCATTTGGAGTTTGGGGACATTGAAGAGGGATTGTCAGTGAGGTAGGAGGAAAATCAAGAGTAACTAAAATCTTGGAAATCAGAATGAGTGATGGTCAGCTGTGTAAAATGTGGCTGATAGGTCAAATAAGATGAGGAATAAAAATTAACTATTTTATAGCCAATCTTTTTTTTTTTTTTTGAGATAGGGTCTCACTCTGTCACCCAGACTGGTGTGCAGTAGTGTGAACATAGCTCACTGCAGCCTTGACCTCCTGTGCTCAAGCAATCCTCCCGCCTCAGCTCCCCAAGTAGCAGGGATCACAGGTGTGTGCCATCACATCCGGCTAAACTTTTTGTATTTTTTTGTAGAGATGGGGTTTTGCAGTGTTGCCCAGGCTGGTCTCAAACTCCTAAGCTCAAATAATCTGCCCACCTCAGCCTCCCAAAGTGCAGTGCTGGTATGCGTGAGCCACTGCACCTGGCCCTTTTTTTTTTTTTTTTTGGAAACCGAGTATTATTCTGTTGCTTAAGCTGGAGTGCAGTGGCATGATCATATTTCTTTGGCCTCAAATTCCTGCCCTCCAGTGATCCTCCTGCCTTTGCCTCCTGAGTAGCTAGAGCTGGTTCCTATTATTCACAGATTCTGTATTTGCAAATTTGCCTACTTGATAAAATTTATTTCTAACTCCAAAAACACTCACGGCACTTTTGCGGTCATTCACGGACATGTGCAAAGTGGCAAAAAATTTGAGTCACTCCTATATTCCTAGCTGAGGTCAAACAAGGTGATGCTGTGTCTTCTTGCATCAGCTCTCATAGTATAAACAATTGGCCTCTTTGCGGTCTAGTTAGTATAACCACATTTTTTGCATTTTTCTCCTTTTTGTTGGTGATTTTGCTATTTAAAATTGACTCCCAAGTGTAGTACAAAGTGCTATCTTGTGTTCTAAGTGCAAGAAGGCTGTGATGTGCCTTATGGAGGAAATACATGTGTTAGATAAGTTTCATTCAGGCATGCGTTACAGTGCTAGCGACTGATACGTAGTTCAGTGTTAATGTATATTAAATGAGGTTTTTTTTGTTGTTTTTTTTTTCGGAGACAGAGTCTTGCTCTGTTGCCTAGGCTGGAGTGCAGTGGTGCAATCTCAACTCACTACAACTTCCACCTCCACTTCCTGGGTTCAAGCAGTTTGGGTAGCTGGGACTACAGGCGTGCGCCACCATGCCCCGCTAATTTTTGTAATTTTAGTAGAGACGGGGGTTTCGCCATGTTGGCCATGCTGGTCTTGAACTTCTGACTTCAGGTGATCTGCCCACCTCGGCCTCCCAAAGTGATTACAGGTGTGAGCCACCATGCCTGGCCTGTTTACTATTTATTTTTATTTGTTCTTGCTCTGTTTTAGATTTTGGACTGATAATTTAGAATCTAGAATCTTTATAATGTAAGTGAACCAGTGGACAGAGAAGTGGTATGAAGTTCTGGCAGAGTGCAGTGGCTCACACCTGTAATCCTAGCACTTTGGGAGGTGGGCGGATCACATGAGGCCTGGAGTTTGAGACCAGCCTGGCCAACATGGTGAAACCCCATGTGTACTAAAAATTAGCCGGAAGTAGTGGGCGCCTGTCATCCCAGCTACTCGGGAGGCTGAGGCAGGAGAATCGCTTGAACGCAGGAGGCAGAGGTTGCAGGGAGCCGAGATTGTGCCACTGCGCTCCAGCCTGGTTGACAGAGTGAGACCCTGCCTGCGCCCTCCCACCAAAAAAAAAAGATTGGGGAACCAGGTCCTCCCTTTCCTCCTTTGAAAGGTCTCTCAATATTTAGATTATCAGGTTTGAGAGTGGGGTTGGGAAGAGAATCAGGACTTTGAGACCCTGAGTAATGAGCATTTTGTGAGGTTAGACGAACCGTAGTAATAAGGGATAGGGACTACCACTAGCTAAATCAAAATCTGGTGCCTATTTTCCTTTTCAACCTGCCAGACCCATAGCCTGCATTAAATCACATGGATTGCCAGAAACCTTTGAGGAATGATGGCCCTTAGTCTTTTAGAATTGTAAATTAATCCTATCATACGCTCTCCCCATTAGCTGAGTGGCTTCAGTTATTGAAAGGTGGGGAGACGTTTTGTTAATGTTTTCCAAGTGTAATGGTAACTCTAGAGCTGGACTCTCAAGACTTGTGGGTTCTATTTTTTTTTTTTTTTGAGACGGTTATTACTTTGTCACCCAGGCTAGAGTTGGAGTGCAGTGGCGCAATCACAGCTCACCACAACCTCCACCTCCTGGGCTCAAGCAATCCTCCCAGCTTAGCCTCCCACATAGCTGTGACTATAGGCATGTGCTGCCAAACCTGGCTAATTTTTGTATTTTTTGTAGAGACTGCATTTTACCTATGTTGCCCAGGCTGATCTTGAACTCCTGGGCTTCTCTTGTCCTCCTAAAGTGCTGGGATTATAGGCGTGAGTCCCTGCACCCAGCTCTTTGTTTATTCTTATTCTTCAATTTCTCTATGCCCATATTGGGGTACTGTCAAAGAGGAACAGAGCTGGACATATGTTAAAGGCAGCAAGACAGATTTTATCAGATTACTGCAGTATAGGAGAGAAACTCCAACATAAATTGAGCTCAGCTCCACTGAAACAGATGGAAAGCTTTTTAAATATTGGGGTGTTCTAAAGGAAAAGTACATAAGATGTTTGGGGGAGGGAAGGAATTGTCACTATGATTAGCCGTCCTGCTTGCTCATTGGCACTTGTCAAAGTTAGGCTCCTACTCTCCCACAGACTGGGAGACAGGGACCAAATCTTTTCTTTCTTGGTTACTACATTTACAGGCCCAAAGAAAGATTTCTAGGTTTTAGAATGTCTACATCTCACGGGACAGAGAAAGGATTCATAACAGCAAGTTTTCTAAAATGCTGTAAGAAAAGTGAGGATGGGGCCTATAGTCAAGTTTTGGCTGGAACAAACGGTAAAATTTTTTGGTAGAATTGAACTTTCTCAGGCAGGTGTTTTAAGGGGGCTCTGTTGTCATTCTAGGGACACAACCTTGGCATGACAAAAGCCACTGGTCAAGAATTTGGTCAGTTAGAATGGCATTGTTTTTGCTACAAATGGAGTTTACAGTTCTTAGTGGCTGGATAAATTTTATACAGAATTTCATGACCCTAGGCATTTTGAGGGATGATGAGACTGGAGTTTGTTTAATCTAGTCTTCGGATGAGGAAAAGAACTTTCAGTGAAAGAAGAAAGGGAACAGGAAGGCTGGGTGCGGTGGCTCACGCCTGTAATCCTAGCACTTTGGGAGGCGGAGGTGGGCGGATCACCTGAGGTCAGGAGTTCGAGACCAGCCTGGCCAACATGGGGAAACCCCGTCTCTACTAAAAATACAAAAATTAGCTGGGCGTGGTCACGCATGCCTGTAATCCCAGCTACTCTGGAGGCTGAGGTAGGAGAATCGCTTGAACCCAGGGGCGGAGGTTGCAGTGAGTCTAGATCGTGCTACTTCACTTCAGCCTGGGAAGGAATGAAACTCAGTCTCAAAAAAAAAAAAAGAAAAAAAGGGAACAGGGAAAGCAGTATTCTTGGAGCCCAATGTGAAGAAGGAGAACAGGGGAGCAGGAAGGAAGCTTACTTTCACGTCCTGAGAAGTAGTCCAGGATTTTATTTTGTGATTTAAATCCAAGAGTAATGGTATGGACCAGAGTAGTCCAGAGGAAGGCATGAGATCTCTGTTAACTGAAAATATTTGAGAAAGCTTTTTGGAAGAGGTAGGACCTGAGGTGAGCCTGGAGGGATGATGAGTGGACTTTTCTTAGTTTAGCATTTTATCATGGTATTTCCATGAAACCGCATCTGATTTCAACAGAAATAAATTACAATTTCATGATTCAGTCATTGACTTGAAATATATATATATATTTTTTCAAGATGCTGCCCAAAGTTGGTGTTTCACTCACTTTTTGTCTCTTGGTTTCTTGGTTAGTTTTCAACCATATCTCTTCAGAATAGCATGTGCTGAAGATTCTCCATGTTTTTGCACAATCAGTTCCTCTGCCTAAAATACCTTCCAGTCCCCTAACTCCTGCCCCTCCATACATACCCTGAGGTAATTGTTAATTATTCAAAACCCAGATGAAATAACACCCTTTCTTTGCTCCCACAGAACAGTACTTTGTAATTTTCCTCTATTATAACTCTTACTCTATTTGTTATAGTTAGTTTGTACTCTCAATCCCTAGTTCAGCCTCTGGTCAATAGAAGGTACCTAATGTTTGGTTAATGATGCGATTAAATATAATCAGCTCTGAAATGTGTTTCCAGTGTTAAGAACTCAGCTATCTTATGTGCATAGGTACAATATATATTTTGTTAATTGAATTTGTATTTGTTCTATTGATGTCATTAAGAGGATCTGCGCCAGTGACAATTATACGTCTTCCTGGAGAGCAAGTACAGGTTCAGGGGGTCATCCAGACAGCCCAGTCTTCTGTAATTCACCCACCACATGTGCAAATGATACAGAAATTTGAAGACTTAGTGGTCGAGAGTTGGAACTTTTATACCCTGAGTCTTCAGATACATTTCAGTTGCTGTACCTATAATATTATAAACCAAGATAAAGTTGTCTTACAAATTAGACTGCAGACCAAATCAGGCAAATAGAAAAGTTTTAGAATTTCTAGTTTCATGTATATAATACCTAGTGAAAATAGAAGACAATTTTAGGGAAAGTTATTGCTTATGATTTAAGGAAATGAGGGACTTTTTTTTTTTTTAAAGGGAAAGCACCCTTTTATCCCAGGTATTTTCTGTGTGCTTTATGGAGTTAGTACCTACCTACCACATGCTTTATGGAGGTCAAATAAAAGAGTTCTCTTGTAGTAGAGGAAAGTTCTTATTTGTATTTATCTACCTTCATATTAACACCTGACAAAAGTAGGAAAGAAAGAGCCATCCTAGATTCCTTTTCTTTCTACTTTTCCCATTTTATCTTCCAATTTCTGTGAGTCCCAGAATACCTTTGGTCATCTCTCGTTTTTAGAAGCAGCTCTCCTAGAAGAAAAGCTATATTCCTCCTTTCTTCTCCTGATTATGGCAATGTTGTAAAAACTAGAGCTGCATCTTTATGTGGTATTCCCATGTGAAAGGAGGTGGCTGCATGAATTTTTTTAGTGTTTATATGGAAATTTTAGTCTTATTTGCTGGTGCTGTTATTAAAGATAAATTTTTGATTTTAATTACAAGTAATTCCTTAGTTTTACAATTTATTTTCTTAAGTTCAGTGGAAGGCTTTGGAGTAAGCTTAGGAACAGACAGTGTAGTTAAAGAATTAGATTAGAAATGAAGTATTTTATGGCCAGGCGCGGTGGCTCATACCTGTAATCCCAGCACTTTGGGATGCTGAGGTGGGCGGATCACGAGGTCAGGAGTTCGAGACCAGCCTGGCCAACATGGTGAAACCCCATCTCTACTAAAAAATACAAAAATGAGCAAGGCATGGTGGCAGGTGCCTGTAATCCCAGCTACTTGGGAGGCTGAGGCAGGAGAATCGCTTGAACCCGGGAGGCAGAAGTTGCAGTGAGCCAAGATTGTTCTATTGCACTCCAGCCTGGGCGACAAGAGCAAGACTCCATCTCAAAAAAAAAAAAAAAAAAAATTTATGATGCTTGAGGAAAAGAAAAGTGACAGATTTTTCTTATTTTAAATTATTGGTTATTATTTAATTATTATTGGGTTGTGACTAATTCTTTTCTGTATAATGATATAGATTTAATATGAAATATAAATGAGTAGTTATATACTAGAACTCATTTTTGAAGGAAATAACATATAAAAGAAGCCTCTCTGGAAATTTCATGTCTAAATAGTTTAGGGGAAGGCTTTCTATAGATAGTAACTAATGTGGAGAATTGATTTCTTATGTCCCTTCTAAAGGCCTGTTTGGGTTATTTTTTATTTATTTTTATTTTTATTTTTTTTGAGCGGGAGCCTCGCTGTGTTGCCCAGGCTGGAGTGCAGTGGCGCGATCTCGGCTTACTGCAAGCTCCACCTCCCAGGTTCACGCCCTTCTCCTGCCTCAGCCTCCCGAGTAGCTGGGACTACAGGTGCCCACCACCAGGCCCGGCTAATTTTTTGTATTTTTAGTAGAGACAGGGTTTCACCGTGTTAGCCAGGATGGTCTCAATCTCCTGACCTCGTGATCCACCCACCTCGGCCTCCCAAAGTGCTGGGATTACAGGCGTGAGCCACCGCGCCTGGCCTGGGTTATTTTATTTTTAAAAATTAAGATGAAGTCGGCCAGGCACAGTGGCTCACACTTGCAATCCCAGCACTTTGGGAGGCTGAGGCAGGTGGATCATGAGGTCAGGAGTTTGAGACCAGCCTGACCAACATGGTGAAACCCCATCTCTACTAAAAATACAAAAATTAGCTGGGCGTGGTGGCACGTGGCTGTAATCCGAGCTACTCAGGAGGCTGAGGCAGGAGAATCACTTGAACCCAGGAGGTGGAGGTTGCAGTGAGCCAAGATCATGCCACTGCACTCCAGCCTGGGCGACAGAGCGATACTCCATCTCAAAAAAAAAAAAAAAAAATCAGATAAAGTCGGGTATCACAATCTAACTTTGGACAAATGTTGGAAAGTTTTAATATGCTTAAAAAATTGAGGCCAGACATGGTGACCCATACCTGTAATCCCAGCACTTTGGGAGGCCTGTTTGAGCCCAGGAGTTTGACACCAGCCGGGGTAACATAATGAGACCCTGTCAGAATAAAAAAAAATGAATTAGCTGGGCATGGTGGTGTGCACCTGTAATCCTAGCTACTCAGGAGGCTCAGGCTGGAAGATTGCTTGAGCCCAGGAAGGCGAAGCTACAGTGAGCTGTCATTGCGCCACTGCACTTCAGCCTGGGTGACAGAGTGAGACCCTGTCTCAAAAATAAAAAAATTAAAAATATTTTTAAAAAATCGAAAACAACTTGTTTTCTCAATTGTAAAATATTGCTATAACTTGCATATTGTATTGATGTAGTTTATAAAAATTAACATTGTATGCATGCCAAGTGTTGCATGTATTAACTTGTGAAATGAGATAAAATTGAATCATACAGATTTTAAAATGGCATATATTTATACCTGCCATTGCCAGTGACCTCCACCTTGCTAAATCGAATGGTCTGTTCTCAGTCTTTATTTTATCTCAACTTGTAAACAGCATTGGACATGGTTGATCATTCTTTTCTCCTCAGTATGCTGTCTTCACTAGTTTTCCATGGACAGCTCAATCATTTGGTTCTCTTCTTTACTGGTGACTCCTTAGTCTCATTTGCTGCTTCCTCCTCTTCATCCAGTCTCTTAGTGTTCCTGAGGTTAGTCCTCAGTCCTCTTCTATTTACCCCTATGAGCTCATCCAGTCTCATGGCTTTAAGGACTCTGAAAAGCTAGACCTCCAAAATTTATGTATCTAGCCCAGACCTCTTCCCAGACCTACAGGCTTGTATATTTAATGGTCGTCTCAATGTCAGCAGTTGAATATCTAACAGGTTTTTCAAACTTAGCATGTCAGGTAGATTAGTAATAAAACAACACTTTTAAGTAATGTGCATCAGTGTAGAAATAGGGTGGAGAATGACATCAGAGCCTGGTCTTTTTAACTCCGGTAAAATAGTACTGCTTCATTTGGGGGACAGACTTTATTCTCAGCTCTGGGCCTGCTATATTTGATATTCCTTTAATAGGTTGGGCTCCTGGAATAAACTTTCTCATTTTTCCTTTTCCTTTTGTTCCTTTCTTTTAGACTTTAGATTTAATGTACAAATGAATTGGAGTGGCAGGAGACAGATCATTTTTTTCTAAAAGTAAAAATTCAGTTGTTTCTTTTCCCACCTGCATTGTTCATCATGTTAATGCCAGTTCTTTTTTAGGTATCATCTTTATCAGAAAGTGAGGAGTCCCAGGACTCATCCGACAGCATAGGCTCCTCACAGAAAGCCCACGGGATCCTAGCACGGCGCCCATCTTACAGGTGAGTACTCTCTTGTATGAAGCCCTGCATGTTATAATAGTACCAAATGAGTTCAAGAGGTGCTGTGCAAAGTACACTAAAGAAGTTAGCACGCGTCAGTGTTAAGAATGAAATTGGTTGGCCCTCGCCTATAATCCCAGCCCTTTTGGAGGCCGAGGTAGGATTGCTTGAGCCCAGGAGTTCAAGACCAGCCTGGGCAACATGGCAAGACCCTGTCTCTTCAAAAAATACAAAACTTAGCTGGACATAGTGGCGCACGCCTGTAGTCCCATCTACTTAGAGGCTAAGGCGGGAAGATGGCTTGAGCCTAGGAGTTTGAAGTTACAATGATCTGTGATTGTGTCACTGTGCTCCAGCCTGGGTGATAGAGCAAGATCCTGTCTCCAAGAAAAAATGAAATTGGACCTTTGGCCAGATGCAGTGGCTTATGCCTGTAATCCCAGCACTTTGGGAGGCTGAGGCAGGCAGATCACCTGAGGTTAGGAGTTTGAGACCAGCCTGGCCAACATGGTGAAACCCCGTCTCTAATAAAAATAGAAAAATTAGCCGGGTGTGGTAGTGCACACCTGTAATCCCAGCTACTTGGGAGGCTGAGGCAGGAGAATCACTTGAACCTGGGAGGCGGAGGTTGCAGTGAGCCGAGATTGCGCCACTGCACTGCAGCCTGGGCAACAGAGCAAGACTCTGTCTCAAAAAAAAAAAAAAAAAAAAAAAAAGTAAATTTAATCTTTATCTTATACCATTACACAAATCAATGCCAAATGGATAAGAGACCTAAATGTTAAGACCTGAAACCATAAAAATCCTAGAAGAGAACATAGGCGATAAGCTTTTCGACACTGACCTTGGCAATGATTTTTTGGATATCACACCAAAAGCTTAGGCTACAAAAAAATAAATAAATGGGACTACGTCAAACTAAAAAACGTGTCTGTGTAGCAAAGGAAACAAAGCAACAAAATGAAAAGGCAACTTACGGACTGGGAAAAAATTATTTGCAAACCACTTATCTGATAAGGGGTTAATACCCGTAACTGAAGACAAAATGAGAGAACCTGAGGATACAGCTCTGAGTAGATTACCTAGAATGGAACACAGAAAGACAAAGTTAAGATAGAACACAGAATGAGAAGGTCCAGTACACAACATACATAGATAAAAGGAGAGAAGAGGGAAGGGCACTTCCAGCTTCTAGTCTCTCCAGGAGAGAAAATGATAATGACTGCAACTTCCTGATAATGACTGCAATTTCCAGGATATGAATTTCTCAGCATAAGAAAGCAAGGTCCCAAACAAGATAAATTAATAGAAACCTACATCTAGGTGTATGTAGTGAAGTAAAACTGGAGAACACCAAGGATAAACCTGAGATCTTAAAAGCTAAAAGCTTCCAAGTGAAAAGACCAATTACCTAGAAAGGAAGGACCAGTAAGCTGACAACAGATTTTTGAAGTACAGTATAAGACAGTGAACTAAAATCCTTATTTTTATCTTTAAATTATTACATGTTTTTTTGAGACGGAGGTCTCACCCTGTTCCCCGGGCTGGAGTGTGGTGGTGTGATCACAGCTCACTGCAGCCTCAACCTCCTGGGGTCAGCTCCTCAGCCTCCTGAGTACCTGGGACTATAGGCATATGCCATGATGCCCACCTAATTTTTTTTAATTTTTGGTAGAGATAAGAGTCCCACTGTGTTGACCAGGCTGGTGTCAAACTCTTGGGCTCGAGTGATCCTCCCACCTCAGCCTCCCAAAGTGTTGCTATTACAGGCATGAGCCACTGTACTCAGGCTCCAATATTTAAATTCAAAGAGAAAGTAACTTTTGACCTGGAATTCTGTGCCTACTCAACAGTCTTTCAAAAATGATGGTGAAATAATAATGATTTTCAAACTGATTTAAGAAACTACTTAAGGAGGCTGGGTACAGTGGCTCACGCCTGTAATCCCAGCACTTTGGGAGGCCGAGGCGGGTGGATCACTTGAGGTCAGGAGTTCGAAACGAGCCTGGCCAACATGGTGAAACCCTATCTCTACTAAAAATACAAAAATTAGGTAGGCATGGTGGCACATGCGTGTAGTCCCAGCTTGAACCCAGGGGGCGGAGGCTGCAGTGAGCTGAGATCGTGCCACTGCACTCCAGCCTGGGTGACATAGTGAGACTCCATCTCTAAAAAAAAAGAAAAAAGAAACTACTTAAGTGTATACTTCAGGAAGAAGAAAATGAAAGGAATATAAATGTGAGAAAGTATGGTGAACAAAGACAATTCATTTCAGTTAGCATTGGCTTTTTAGAACAATAGTAATAATGATTAATTTGGGTAGTTTCATGGTTTTTTTTTTTTTTTTTTTTTTGAGATGGAGTCTCGCTCTGTCATCCAGGCTGGAGTGCAGTGGAGTAATCTCGGCTCACTGCAAGCTCCGCCTCCTGGGTTCATGCCATTCTCCTGCCTCAGTCTCCCGAGTAGCTGGGACTACAGGTGCCCGCCACCACACCTGGCTAATTTTTTGTATTTTTTAGTAGAGACGGGGTTTCACCGTGTTAGCCAGGATGGTCTCAATCTCCTGACCTCGTGATCTGCCCACCTCGGCCTCCCAAAGTGCTGGGATTACAGGTGTGAGTCACCATGCCCAGCCTGAACCTGAGATTTCTTTATTAAGTAGGGGTCTCTCAAGAAGGCTATAACATCTGAAAAGAAACTTCTCAAAGTTAAGCTTTCTGGATTGCCACAGATTAGTATAAATCAAATATGAATTCACTCAGAAATCATCAAACGTGCAAGGACATAAACCACGTAAGTGAGAATTGGCAGAAACAATACAGTCAACTCAATAAATACAGGGAAAAAAAGTATTTGATTAAATCCAGCACCTCATACATTTCTACCAAAAATGAATAAAAATGGGCTTCCCTAGCATATGTAGACTTTTAGAACTTAACTATGTATAGGACAGATCACCATTGCCCAAATTCTAGACTGGCCACTACCTGGTGCACATGTGTAATAGATATGAATAGCATTGCAAAGACTTTGGAAACTGAACTGACATTGGAACCACAACCCACAGAAGGCTGATCAGAACTTGTGGCCTGGACACAACCAGATTGATACCTTCTAAAACAAGAATATAGTCTAGGTCTGTGGCTCATGCCTGTAATCCCAGCACTTTGGGAAGCCGAGGTGGGAGGACTACTTGAGTCCAGGAATTTAAGACCAATCTGTGTAACATAAGGAGATCCTGTCTCTACAAAAAATACAAAAATTAGCTAGGTATGGTGGTGTGCACCTGTAGTCCCAGTTACTCAGGAGGCTGAGGGCAGAGGATCACTTGAGCCCAGGAGGTTGATGCTTCAGTGAGCCATGATTGTGCCATGCACTCCAACCTGAGTGACAGAGCAAGTCCCTGTCCCAAATACACACATGCACATGCAACAAGAATATAAAACATTTTTTATTAAACAAGATCCAGAGTCTGATAGCATAATATTGAAAGAGTCCAAAATTACTTGGTATCAAAGAACAAGGAAAAATCTCAACTTGCACGGGAAAAGACTGTTGACAGAAGTCAACTCCTAGATGATACAAATGTTGGAATTATATGACAAGGACTTTAAAGAAGCTATTATTAAACTGTTCCAACAAGTAAGTGAATTTTCTTGAAATGAAAGGTATAAACTCTCGGCCAAAAATAGAGGATATAAAGAGAATAAAATAGAGATTTCAGAGCTAAGAAACACAGTAACAGAGATAAAACCTCACTGGATGGGTTTAATAGTAGAATGGAAATGAGACAAAAAACGATCAACTTTGAAGATTATTCAATGGATATTATCCAATCTGAACATAGAAAAGAGATTGGAAAATTATCTAATTCTCAGCAACCTGTGCGACAATAATTAAAGATCTAAGATTTATGTCATTAGAGTCTCAGAAAGAGAGGAAAAAAGTATAGCGCAGAAAAAATACTTGAAAAAATAATGGCTGAAAAATTACCAAATTTGGTGAAAGACGTAAACCTACAGGTTCTAAAACCTCAGCAAACTCTAAACAGGATAAACACAAATAAATCATTGCCCAGACTTACCATAATCAAACTGCTGAAAGCTAAAGTTAAAGAAATCTTGTGAGTAGCCAGAGAATAATGGCACATTACTTACAAGAGAACATTGTGAATGACTACAGAGTGCTCATCAGAAACTATGGAGGTGAGAAGATAATGGAATAGCATTTTTAAAGTGCTAAAAGAAAAAAGAATTATCTCCTGGGTCTTGGCACCCAAAATTCTATGTCTACTGAAAACATCCTTCAGACTTGGAGGTCAAATAAATATTCTCATGAAGGGAAACTAAGGGAAATAATTGCCAGCAGACCTGCTGTAAAACAACTGCTAAGAAAATTCTTAAGACGAAAGAAAGTTAAGGAATGAAGAAACAGCAACAGAAATATCTGGGCAAATATAATGGACAGTTCCTCTCCTATTGAATTCTTTAAAATAGGGGTCCCCAAACCCCAGGCCGTGGATTGGTACCTGTCTGTGGCCTATTAGGAACCAGGCTGCACAGCAGGAGGTGAGCAGCGGGTGAGCGAGCCTTAGCACCCAAGCTCTGCCTCCTGTCAAATCAGTGGCATCATTAGATTCTCATAGGAATGTGAACCGTGTTGTGAACTGCACGTGCGAGGGATCTAGGTTGCATGCTCTTCATGAGAATCTAATATCTGATGATCTGAGATGGAACAGTTTCATCCTGAAACCATCTCCTGACTTCCCTATCCATGGAAAAATTGTCTTCCACGAAACTGGTCCCTGGTGCCAAAAGGGTTGGGAACTGCTGCTTTAAAATATATTTGATGGCTGGGCACGGTGGCTCATGCCTGTAATCCCAGCACTTTGGGAGGCTGAGGCAGGTAGATCACCTGAGGTCAGGAGTTTGAGACCAGCCTGACCAACATAGCAAAACCCCGTCTCTATTACAAAGATAAAAAATTAGCTGGGCATGGTGGCAGGCGCCTGTAATCCCAGCTACTCGGGAGGCTGAGGCAGGAGAATCGCTTGAACCTGGGAGGTGGAGGTTGCAGTGAGCCGAGATCATGCCACTGCACTCCAGCCTGGGCGACAGAGCGAGACTCTGTTTCAATCAATCCATCAATCAATTTGATGGCTGAAAACAAATTATGAAATTCTGATGGGGTTTTTAATGTGTGCAGAAGTAATATATAAGACATCTACAACATAAAGAGGGAAATATAAACAGTTCTAATATGGTGGTAAAGTTTCTACATTCCACCTGAAGTGGTAAAATACTGATTCTATGTAGACTGTAAAAAGCTAGATATCTGTATACTCCTAGAGCAACTACTAAAAAAAACTACACAAAAAGATTTAGTCAAAATACAGTAGATTAAAATTAAATTTTGAAAAGTCTCCAAATAATCCAAAATAATGCAGGTGCAGGAACACAGAAGAATTTTAAAAACAGAATAAACAGAAAGCAAATAATAAAGTGGAAGATCAGCCAATACTGAAGATGGCCTACACTCACCAATTAAAAGGCAATTGTAAAACTAGACCAATATCCTTCATGAATATAGACACAAAAAATCCTTGACAACATATTAGCAAACCAAATCCAACAACATGTAAAAGGTAGTGTATGCCATGACCAAACAGGATTTATCCCTGAAATGCAAAATTGGTTTAATAATTGAAAATCAATTAATGTAATACAGCATATTAATAGAATCAAAACAAAAAACATATGATCATCTCAAGACACAGAAAAAGCATTTGACAAAAATCCAGTACCCTTTCATGATAAAACTGCTCAACAAATACATAGAAGGCTGCTTCCTCAACCTGATAAAGAGGATCTACGAAAAACCCACAACTAACATCCTAATAAGAAAATAATGTGGATATCCCCTCTCACCACTTCTAAACATTGCACTCAGGGAATTAGTCAATAAATTAAATAAAAGGCATCCTGATTGGAAAGGACTAAATAAAACACTTTGTACATGACAGTATCTTATATATACAAAATCCTAAAGAATTATTAAAATAGAACTAATCAACAAGTTCCAGCAAGGTTGTAGAATATAAGATCAATATAACAAAAATCAACTGTATTTCCATATACTAGCAATGACTAATCCAAAAATGAAACTTAAAAACAATTCTGTTTACAATAACAAAGTATAAAAGGTTTAAAATTAAATTTATAAATTTAAATTATACTTAGATATGAATTTAACAAAAGAAACAGAACACATATACTGGAGGCCGGGCACAGTGGCTCATGCCTGTAATCCCAACACTTTGGGAGGCCGAGGCAGGCGATCACCTGAGGTCAGGAGTTTGAGACCCGCCCGGCCAACATGGTGAAACCCCATCTCTTCTAAAAATACAAAAATTAGCCAGGCCTCATGGCACGCGCCTGTAGTTCCAGCTACTCAGGATGCTGAGGCAGGATAATCGCTTGAACCTGGGAGGCAGAGGTTGCAGTGAGCTGAGATTGCGCCACTGCACTCCAGCCTGGGTGACAAGAGCAAAACTCCATCTCAAAAAGAATAGATATACTGGAAACTATAAAACCTTGTTGAAAGAAATTTTAAAAGATCTAAGTAAGGCTGGGAGCGGTGGCTCACATCTGTAATTCCAGCACTTTGGGAGGTCAAGGTGGGGCAGATCACGAGGTCAGGAGTTCAGGACCAGCCTGGCCAATATGGTGAAACCCTGTCTCTACTAAAAATACAAAAATTAGCTGGGTGTGGTGGCCCGCACCTGTAGTCCCAGCTACTCGGGAGGCTGAGGCAGAAGATTCACTTGAACCCAGAAGGCAGAGGTTGCAGTGAACTGAGAATGCACCACTGTACTCCAGCCTGGGTATCAGAGGGGTGAAAAGACATCTCATGTTGATTGATCAGAAGACTAAATATTAAGACCCAATTAAAAAATGAGCAAGGAGGGGGCTGGGCATGGTGGCTCATGCGTGTAATCCCAGCACTTTGGGAGGCCAAGGTGGGTGGATCACCTGAAGTTAGGAGTTGAAGACCAGCATGGCCAACATGGTGAAACCCCGTCTCTACTAAAAAAAAAAAAAAAAAAATACAAAAAATTAGTTAGGCATGGTGGCGGACACTTGTAATCCCAGCTACTAGGGAGGCTGAGGCAGGAGAATCGCTTGAACTGGGAGGCAGAGGTTGTAGTGAGCCGAGATCGCACCACTGTGCTCCAGCTTGGGTGACAAGAGCAAAACTCTGTCTCAAAAAAAAAAAAAAAAAAAAGCAAGGGATTTGAATAAAAATTTCTTCAAAGAAGATAAACAAATGACTGATAAACCTATGAAAAGTTCAACATTTATCATTAAGGGAATTGCAAATCAAAATTGTGAAATACTGCTTCAAACCCACTAGGATGACTAAAATAGAAAAAAAAGACCAATAATAAGTGTTGGTGATGATATGGAGAAATTAAACCTCTCATACACTGCTGGTAAGAATGTAAAAAAAAAAAAATAGTACAGTTGCTATGGAAAACAGTCTGGCAGTTCTTCAGAACACTAAGTTACCATATGACCCACTGCTTCCTATGCTACTTATATACCCAAGAGAAATAAAAACATACATTTATATGAAAACTTGTACATGAATGTTTATAGCAGCATTGTTTATAATAGCTAAAACATGGAAACAACCCAAATGTCCATTAAGTGATGAATGGATAAACAAAATGTGGTGTATTCATAAAATGGAATATTTTTACTTAGCAATTAAAAAGCAATGAAGTGCTAATACATGCTACAACATGGATAAACCTTGAAAATATTAAACTAAAAGAAGTCATTTGCAAAAGATTGCATATTGTATGATTCCATTTATATGAAACGTCCAAAATAGACAAATTTATAGAAATAAAGTAGGCAGGTGGTTGGTTAGCGCTTGGGAGAGAGAACAGAAGAATGGATTGACTGCCAATGGGTACCAAGTTTCTTTTAGGGGGACAAAAGTGTTCTAAAATTAGATTATAGTGGTGGTTGCACAACTGTTAATATACTAAAAACACTGAATTTTATGCTTAAATGAATTAATTAATTGGTATGTGAATTATATCTCAAAGCCATTTTTCTTTAAAAAGACAAAGATTATTAGAATGGATTTTAAAAATGACTCACTTCAAAAATGATATAGCTAGTCTAAAGTAAAAGGATGGTTAAAGACATACCACAAAAACACTAATGAAAAAAACTAACATGGCTATATTAATGTCATATAAGATAGACTTCAGAATAAGGAAAATCTGCAGAGATAAAGGACATTACATAATGATAAGAGTTCACCAAGAAGACATAATCCAAATGTGTATGCATCTAACAAAAGAGCTTTAAAATATATTTATCAAAAACTAGTAGGGCAGGGCCCAGTGGCTCACACCTGTGATCTCAGCCCTTCCAGAGGCCAAGGAGGGAGGATTGTATGAGCCCAGGAGTTCAAGACCAGCCAGGGTAACATAGTGAGACCCTGTCTCTTCACAAAATTAAAGTTAGCCAGGCATGGTGATGTGTGCCTCTGGTCCCAGCTGCCCAGGAGTTGGAGGCAGTGAGCTATGATTGAGCCACTACACTCTAGTGTGGGTGACAGCAAGACCCTATCTCTAAAAAGAAACTGACAGAACTGAAAAGAGAAATAAACAGGTCCACAGTTGCAGTTGATGACTTCAGTAAACCTGTCTCAGGATACATTAGAACTTACAGTCAGAAAATCAGAAAGATTATAGAAGAACCTAATGCCAGATGATATCAGAAGCCAACAAGATCTTTTTTATTATTATTTTTTTTTCCCGAGACGGAGTCTCACTCTGTCACCCAGGCTGGAGTGCAGTGGCACAATCTTGGCTTACTGCAACCTCCGCCTTCCAGGTTCAAGCAATTCTCCTGCCTCAGCCTCAAGTAGCAGGGACTACAGGCGCCCACCACCACGCCCAGCTAACTTTTTTTGTATTTTTAGTAGAGACGGGGTTTCACTATATTGTCCAGGCTGGTTTCGAGCTCCTGTTCTTGTGATCTGCCTACCTCGGTCTCCCAAAGTGCTGGGATTACAGGCATGAGCTTGGCCTAATTGACATTTTTATAACACTTGACCCAGCAGCTGTAGAATGAAGAAAATCTGCCAAGAAATACCACATTCTGGGTCATAACAAATCTTAACAAATTTAAAAGAACTGAAATCATGCACAGTATGCTCTGTGATCATACTGGAATTAGAGTAGAATAATAGGTACAGGAAGGCTAGGCACGGTGGCTCATGCCTGTAATCCCAGCACTGTGGGAGGCCGAGGTGGCCAGATTGCTTGAGCCCAAGAGTTTGAGACCAGCCTGGGCAACATAGGGATACCTCGTCACTACAAAAAAATACAAAATATTAGCTGAGTGTGGTAGTGCATGCCTGTAGTCCCAGCCACTCGGGAGGCTGAGGTGGGAGGATCACTTGAGCCTGGGAGATCAAGGCTGCAGTGAGCCATGATTGTGCCAGTGTACTCCAGCCTAGGTGACAGAGTGAGACCCTGTCTCAAAAAAAAAAAAAAAAAAAAAAAAATCTTTTGTGATTCTTAACCCATTGTGACCAAATGGTTCTTAGGTAGGGAATGTCTATGTAGTAAGTCTCCTTATTAATATTTTCAAGCATGAATAATTAGTTCTTTCCAGTGTGGTTCTTACAGACATTTGCAGGGTTACCATGTTTTCCTTCCTTATGAACACTCCCATCTTTACACTGAATTTGGAGTTTTCAGGTCTTGCTCTTAAGTCAGATATCAAAAGAAACACTGAGAAGCAGACTTGGTGGCCAATTATTTGCATTACAGTGTTGAGAAAAAAAATAAAGCCAGGCACAGTGGCTCACACCTGTAATCCCAGCACTTTGGGAGGCCCAGGTGGGCAGATCACCTGAGGTCGGGAGTTCAAGACCAGCCTGGCCAACATGGTGAAACGCCATCTCCACTAACAATACAAAAATTAGCCGGGTGTGGTGGCGCACGCCTGTAATTCCAGCTACTCAGGAGGCTGAGGCAGGAGAATTGCTCGAACCTGGGAGGCAGAGGTTGCATTGAGCCGAGATTGCACCACTGACTCCAGCTTGGGCAACAAAAGCGAAACTATCTCAAAGAAAAAAAAAAAAAAAGAAAAAAATAATTGCTAGTAGATGTTTTTTCCTAAGTCATTTAGCATTTACCAACTGTCCAGACCAAAGGTCATTTTCAGGTAGGAAAGTTCTGATTTCAACCTCTCCATTGGCCCATACTCAGCACAACTTATCCTGTTCCCAAGTACTCATTGAATAACTTGTTTACTTGGCTGTCATTGACACCAGATGGGCTTGTAGACACAAAATGCCATAAGGATGACAGTTATCAGCAGGATGCTGACAATGGTTCCCATCAACACCAGGTTCTGCCTGCACAGCACCACACAGGGCGGGCTTCACTCCAGCAGATCCATGGGGCTCAGGGCCTCTGCCTGCCCAACCAGGAGGCTGCACAGGCCAAGGCACAGCCACGGCAACGCCAGATGCAGCATCTTCCCCTGTACTTTTCTTTATACTCAAAGTGTTTCATAATTTAAAATGGAAAAATAAATGGGCGCAGCATTCCACAGTCTCATGATAGACTGGCTGTAGGACCATGCAGGCATTGGACAGAGGTGGACTTGTGAAAAAAAAAAAAAAGACCATGCAGGCAGTTTGTTAAATGGATCTGGAGCTCTACTCTAGACCTACTTACTCAATGATTATGGCCACCAGATGGGAATCTAGATTCAACAGACCTCTCCAGAATGATTCTGTTACATAGGCAGGTTTAGGAAGCACTCTGACTATTCTACAGAAATGCCTAAAACAGAGTCCTATAGGACTGACACCTCCATTGTGCTTCCTGTGGAACTTCTCTTAATATAGTCTACAGTTGTATTAGCTCTTGGTGGGACGACAGTCCACAGAAAGGAGACAAACTGGAGAAGGATCTTCAACATGTTATAGAAGAACACGTGAAAAAACTGAAAGTATTTGGCCTAGAATAAGGAAGACTTGTAGCAATTATCAAATATTGCAAAGTAGGGCATGGATATAGAATTGGGATTAGGCTTAAATTTCTTGCTGCGACTCATGCCTGTAGTCCCAACACTTTAGGAGGCCTAGGTGGGAGAATCACTTGAGCCCAGGAGTTCAAGAACAGCCTGGGCAACATAGGCCCCATCTCTACTAAAAAAATAAAAAATCAGCCAGGTATGATGGCGTGTACCTATATTCCCAGCTGCTTGGGAGGCTGAGGCAGGAGGATCGCTTGAGCCTGAGAAGTCACGGTGGGGTGAGCCATGATCATGCCACTGTACTCCAGCCTGGGCAACAGAGTGAGGCTCTGTCTCAAAAGAAAAGAAAAAAATAATAAATAAATTTCTTTAGTTTCACTGGATGGAACCAGTTTTGGACCCAAAGAAGGAAAGGCTCTAACTATTCAATAATAGAATGGTTTACTTTTTGGAAATAGTAGGTGCCTTTTTCCTGGAAGTAGAGGTTTTCAGGAATGTTAGAGAATTTCTCCATGGGCTGGGAAGTTGGCATAGATAAAATAAAATAGCCGTTTTCATTCTAAGGGCTTTCTTTTTCCTTTGTGGATTCTTTTTTGTTGTTTTCACATAAGTATTTCAGTTTTCTCATTTTTCTACAGTGAACATAGAATTCTTAAGCATTTCTTTTTTCTCTCTTTTTTCAGAAGCAAACAATGCATATTGCCTACTCTTTCCTCTACCCCCAATTGTATGTGTTTTTTTTTGTTTGTTTTTTTTTTTTTTTTTGAGAGAGTCTCACTCTGTCGCCCAGGCTGGAGTGCAGTGGCATGAATTCCACTCATTGGAGCCTCTACCTCCCGGTTTCAAGCAATTCTCCTGCCTCAGCCTCCCAAGTAGCTGGAATTACAGGCGTGAGCCACCATGCCCAGCTAATTTTTGCATTTTTAGTAGAGATGGGGTTTTGCCATGTTGGCCAGGCTGGTCTTGAACTCCGGACCTCAGGTGATCCGCCTGCCTTGGCCTCCCACAGTGCTGGGATTACAGGCGTCAGCCACTGTGCCCATCCCCAATTGTCTTGAAAGACCTTTCTTTTCAGCAAGCAATACTTTTTCCATCCCTTATTCCTGTCATTATTGCCATTTCACCAAGTCTGAGGGATACCCATGGGATCATATTTATCTCTTTTTGTTAAAATAAGCAATTTTATTCGTCATTGATACACTGTGCATTTTATAGTTTTTCTTACCTACTTCGTTTGGAGAACTGTTTTATTGGTTTTTTTTTTGTTTTTGTTTCTTTTGAGATGGAATCTCACTCTGTCGCCCAGGCTGGGGGTACAGTGGCACCATCTTGGCTCACTGCAACCTCCGCCTCCCAGGTTCAATCAATTCTTCTACCTCAGCCCCCCGAGTAGCTAGGATTACAGGCACGCACCACCATGTCCAGCTAATTATTGTATTTTTAGTAGGGATTGGGTATCACCATGTTGGCCAGGCTGGCCTCCAAACTCCTGACCTCAAGTCATCCGCCCACCTCAGCCTCCCAAAGTGCTGGGATTACAGATGGGAGCCACCATGCCCAGCCCTCTTTACTCTTTAAACTAACATGTAATCAGCCTGGAGCACATCATTATAATAATATATGCTAAATAAAAGCATTCTTTGGAGTAATAGTTTAAGTGTCTGGTAGATTATTGTAATTTTTTTTTTTTTTGAGGCAGACTCTCACTCTGTCGCCCAGGCTGGAGTGCAGTGGCGCGACCTCGGCTCACTGCAACCTCCGCCTCTGGAATTCAAGCGATCCTCCTGCCTCAGCCTCCCAAGTAGCTGGGATTACAGGCGCCTGCCACCATGCCCAGCTAATTTTTGTATTTTTAGTAGGGACAGGGTTTCACCATATTGGCCAGCCTGGTCTCAAACTCCTGACCTTGTGATCTGCTGGTCTCGGCCTCCCAAAGTGCTGGGATTACAGGTGTGAGCCACCATGACTGGCCCGATATTGTAACTTTTACCTGAGATTGAAAAAGTTTTAGAAATTTCTTTTTGTGGCTGGGCATGGTGGCACATGCCTGTAATCCCAGCACTTTGGGAAGAGGAGATGAGTGGATCACTTGAAGCCAGGAGATCAAGAGCAGCCTGGCCAACATGGTGAAACCCCGTGTCTACTGAAAATACAAAAATTAGCTGGGTGTGGTGGCTCACACTTCTGGTCTCAGCTACTTGGGAGGCTGGGGCACAAGACTCTCTTAAGCCAGGGAAGCAGAGGTTGCAGTGAGCCATGATGGCGCCACTGTACTCCAGCCTGGGTGACAAAGCAAGATCTTGTCTCAAAAAAAAAAAAAAAAAAATTTCTTTTTGTGAAGTCATTCACATTACCAATGTTTAATAGAGTTCTGGTTTTTTTACAGAAAAATTTTGAAAGATTTATCTTCTGAAGATACACGGGGCAGAAAAGGAGACGGAGAAAATTCTGGAGTTTCTGCTGTCACTTCTATGTCTGTTCCAACTCCCATCTATCAGACAAGCAGCGGACAGTACAGTATGTATAGGAATCAATTTCCACATTATAAACACACAAAACCTGACTTTTCTGTATAAAGAAATGGTGTTAGGAAAACTGTCATACTTTGATAGTGATGATTATTAAAGGATGTTTTCAGCCTGGAATAATGCGAAGTACTGTTTCAGCATTATTTCATTTACTCCTTATAACAACTTTGTGACATAGGCAATTATCAATGTATGAGGGAACTGAGACCTACAACATTAGATACTGTTTTGTTTTGTTTTGAGACAGAGTCTCGCTCTTGTTGCCCAGGCCGGAGTGCAGTGGCGCAATCTTGGCTCACTGCAACCTCTGCCTTCCCGATTCAAGTGATTCTCCTGCCTCAGCCTCCGGAGTAGCTGAGATTACAGGCGTGTGCCACCACGCCCGGCTAATTTTTGTATTTTTAGTAGAGAGGAGGTTTCACCATATTGGCCAGGCTGGTCTCGAACTTTGACCTCAGGTGATCCGTCCACCTTGGCCTCCCAAAGTGCTGGGATTATAGACGTGAGCCACTGCGCCCGGCCTTATTTTGTTCATTCTTATATCTATGTAGTTCCGTACATAATTGCTGTATATTATATTAGTATAATTCCTTTCAGAACATTCCTGGCTTTTTTTTTTTTTTTTTGAGGTGGAGTTTCGCTCTGTTGCCCAGGTTAAAGTGCAGTGCCATGATCTCGGCTCACTGCAACTTCCACCTCCCGGGTTCAAGTGATTCTCCTGCCTCAGCCTCCCAAGTAGCTGGGATTACAGGCGTGCACCACTTCACTTGGCTAATTTTTGCATTTTTAGTAGAGACGGGGTTTCACCATGTTGGCCAGGCTGGTCTCGAACTCCTCCTGACCTGAAGTGATTCACCCACCTCGGCCTCCCAAAGTGCTGGGATTACAGGCGTGAGCCACCACGCCTGGCCCCTGCCTATTCGTTAAAAATATTTATTGTTTGATTTATATACAGTAAAATTCACTCTTTGGGGAGTTTAAGTCTATGAGTTTTGACAAATGTGTAGAATAGTATAACACTGCCAATCAAGATTGAGTTCTGTCACCCTAACGAATTTACTTGTGCTGCCCATTTGTTACCTCCCCCTCCACTCCTAACATTAATCTGTAAGTTTCATTCAGTCTTGCCACAAAATATATGTCCCATCTGACCACCTCTTGCCGTCTCCAACCACCACCGCCTTGGTTTAGGCTCTCATCTTAATTACTGGAGTAGGCATCCAGTTGGTCATCTTGCTTCCATTCTTGCTCTAATAATCAGTTTTCCATACTGTGACCAAAGTGATTTATTTAAGATGTCAACTAGATCACATCGCTCCTGCCCAAAATCCTCTAGTGACATTTTATCACACTTAGAATAAAATCCAGATCTTACAAGGCATTACATTTAGGATCTGCCTACCACTCTGACCTCATCTCCTGCCACTTGGTGGCATTCTGACCACCCCAGACTTCCTTACTGTACCTCGGACACACGAGCTTGTTTCTGCCTCAGGATCTCTGGAGTTGTCATTGCTCATGCCTGGCATGTTCTTCCCCCAGATCCTTACGTGGCTACTCTGCTTAAGTGTCACCTCCACAAAGAGACCACTCTCTTCAAACATGTGGCTCCTCCCTTTAGTTTTCCTTAACCTCATATATTTTTCTTTATAGCATTTACATATAATTAAGTCAGTACATATTAGTTTAATTACAGATTGTATGTATGTAATTATAGATTAGCTTATTCATGATCTGTTTTCCCCACTAGAATATAAGATCCTTAAGGGAAAGAACCTTTTGTTTCATTCACAACTACATCCTTGACATATAGGACCTGGCATATAGTAGGCTTTCAGTTGTTTGTTATGAATTAATTAAATAATATATATATAGAATACCTCTTGAGAAACTGGGGGCCAGGCACTGTAGTTCATGCCCGTAATCTCAGTACGTTGAGAGGCTGAGGCTGGAGGATTGCTTGAAGCCACATTCAGGACCAGCCTTGGCAACATAGCAAGACTGTGTCTTCACAGAAAAATGAAGAAAAAAAAAAAAAAAAAAAAAGCCGGGCATCATGGCATGTGACTAGTCCCATCTACTCGGGAGGCTGAAATGGGATCTCTTGAGTCTGGGAGTTCGAAGTTACCGTGAGCCGTGATCGTACCACCGCACTCCAGCCTGGGCAACAGAGCAAGACCAGTCTCAGAAAAAGAAGAAAGAAAGAAACTGGGAGCAGTGGTTGCAAGGAAAGAAGCTTGGGAACAGAGATCAGAGGTAGTGGGGAGGTTCACATGTTATCACTGAAATAAGTATAGTACAAACTAGTATTTAGGGCAACATAGGCCAATAGAACTTCGTATGATAATGGGAATGTTTATATCTGCATTGTCCCAGAATAGTAGCCACTAAACCATGTGTGACTGTTAAGTGCTTGAAATATGGCTGGTGGGACTGAGAAACTGAAATTTTAATTTTGTTTAATTTTAGTTAATTTAAATAGCCACATGGAGCTAATACCCTATCAGACAGCTCAGTTTTAGAATAAATACAGCACATTAACAGGTAAATACACATGTTAAGAACAGGAAGATATGTTGCAAAAATGAAAATATGTATTCACACATATTTAATATCAAAACATTTGCATCTACAGGTATGTATTTTGATATATTAGGTTGGTGTAAAAGAAATTGCGGTTTTCACCACTGAACATAATGGCAAAAGTATATAAGTCTGTATAAGCACAGGAAAATAATGGGAAGGATGTGCACCAAAAACAATAATTATCTCAGGATGGCGGTGAAGGGGGGACAATGAAATAGAGATAGATAATGGGACCTTTAATTTTATTTATGTTGATACTTATATAAATAAATGTGTATGTGTATATATGTATATAATAATGTGTTGCAGGGAAGAAGATTGAAACTAATTGCTAGTATAACTTCACAGCAAATCTCAGCCTGGCGTGGTGGATCACGCCTGTAATCCCTGCACTTTGGGAGGCCAAAGTGGGAGGATCACTTGATTTCAAGACCACCCTGGGCAATATAGGGAGACCCTATCTCTATAAAAAATTAAAAAATTAGCTGAGCATGTTTGTGTGCATCTATAGTTCCAGCTACTTGGGAGGCTGAGGTAGGAAGATTGCTTGAGCCCAGGAGGTAGAGTGCAGTGGTGAACCAGGACCACACCACTGCACTCCAGCCTGGGTGACAAGTGAGACCCTGTCTCAAAAAAAATAGCCAACATATCCCTGTATCTAACATTTAAAAAAATATTTTGAAACTCATAAATTAAATTTGGGGCAGTTGGGGAGGGATAATTATGAATGCGCGAAAAAATATATTTTTCCATCACACACATATACATGTATTTTGGCTTCCTGGTAGCCAAAGCATAAAAGGAAAAAAAATGTTTCATAACTGTAATCTGAAAAGAGGGTACAGAGATGAGGCATTCGATTCTGAAGAGTATATGGGAATTGAATAATGCTAAAATGTTTTCTATTTGGTCATGCCTTACGGGCATTTAAGGGCTGAGGAGAAAGCATGAACACAGGTATAATTCAGTGAAAAAATGTTTGTGGGGAGCTAAGTAGTATTTTCTACACAGTGGCTTTCTGCTATCTTTATTAGTGATTTTCACTAGGAAGTAAATGAATAGATTACATTTCTTAACTATCACTTAAGTAAATATCTTAATAACATGTAATACATTTAACAGTGGTACCACTAGAAAATGAAGCTAAGAAACCATATAAAGATGACTTATTTTCTCATTATATAACCTTTTATTCTATTGAATTTTTTCCATAAGCATGTTATCTATTCAGAAATATTTTAAATAATATTTTTAATGCTTTTGACTCAAAATTACAAACTATGTTTATATTTCCTTTTTATTTTTTCTTAAAAATTAACTATCATGGGGCCAAGTACAGTGGCTCATGCCTGTAATCCCAGCACTTTGGGAGGCCGAGGCGGGTGAATCACCTGGGGTCAGGAATTTGAGACCAGCCTGGCCAACATGGAGAAGCTCTGTCTCTACTAAAAATACAAAAATCAGCTGGGCATGGTGGTGCACACCTGTAATCCCAGCTCCTTGGGAGGCTGAGGCACAAGAACGGCTTGAACCCAGGAGGCAGAGGTTGCAGCCAGCCGAGATCGTGCCACTGCACTCCAGCCTGGGCGGTAGAGCGAGACTCCATCTCAAAAAAGAAAAAAAAAAAGAAATGCTGTTTTATTCCTTTTACATGTAGTTCACCTAAAGTAGTCAGCAGTTACCAAGTACAAGTGCATTCATACCTGTTTTAGTAAATAGTGTTTGTGGGCTTTTTGCCACTCCTTTGAATTAGTGTATTATATAACCTTACAATAGCTATTTTCTCTTTTTGATTAAAGTTGCCATTGCCCCAAATGGAGCCTTACAGTTGGCAAGTCCAGGCACAGATGGAGTACAGGGACTTCAGACATTAACCATGACAAATTCAGGCAGTACTCAGCAAGGTACAACTATTCTTCAGTATGCACAGACCTCTGATGGACAGCAGATACTTGTGCCCAGCAATCAGGTGGTCGTACAAAGTAAGTATGCTTTCTGTCTACAGAAAGTCTCCTAACACTGTCAGAGACACTTACCAACTAACTCATTCACTCTTGTTTACCATCTAGCTGCATCAGGAGATATGCAAACATATCAGATCCGAACTACACCTTCAGCTACTTCTCTGCCGCAAACTGTGGTGATGACATCTCCTGTGACTCTTACCTCTCAGACAACTAAGACAGATGACCCCCAATTGAAAAGAGAAATAAGGTTAATGAAAAACAGGTAGGTAGTAAAATCGTACTACCAGAATGGGTAATGTTTTTACAAATCTCACAACATAACCAGATGTTAACTGGAACTGTATACAGTCATGGGCTGCATGACAATGTTTAAGTAAACAATGGACCACATAAATGAATGACGGTGGTCCCATAAAATTATAATGGAGCTAAAAAGTCCTGTGGTAATGTCATAGTGCAACACATTACTGACGTTTGTGGCAATGCTGGTATAAACAAACCTATTGTGCTGCCAATCATATAAAAGTGTAGCACATGCAATTATGTATAGAACATAATACTTGATACTATAATAAGTGAATATGTTACTGGTTTATGAATTTACTATACTTTTAATCATTATTTTAAAGTGTATACCTTCTACTTTTTTTTTTTTTTTTTTAAAGTTAACTGTAGGCCAGGCATGGTGGCTCACGCCTGTAATCCCAGCACTTTGGGAGGCTGAGGCGGGCAGATCACGAGGTCAGGAGATCCAGACCATCCTGGCTAACATGGTGAAACTCCATCTCTACTGAAAATACAAAAAAATTAGCTGGGCGTGGTGGCGGGCGCCTGTAGTCCCAGCTACTCGGGAGGCTGAGGCAGGAGAATGGCGTGAATCTGGGAGCCGAAGCTTGCAGTAAGCCGAGATTGTGCCACTGCACTCCAGCCTGGGCAACAGAGTGAGACTGTGTCTCAAAAAAAAAAAAAAAAAAAAATTTAACTGTAAAACAGCCTCAAGGCAGCCCCTACAGGAGGTATTCCAGAAGAAGGCATTGTTATCATAGGAGATAACAGCTCCCTGTGTGTTATTGCCCCTAAAGACCTTCCAGTGGGATAAGGTATGGAGGTGCAAGACAGTGATACTGATGATCCTGACCCTAGGCTAGTTAGCCTAGGCTAATGTTGGTGTTGGTGTCTTAATTTTTAACAAAAAAGTTCAAAAAGTAGAAAAGTTATATTTGGTTTTTGTGATTTTTTTTTTTTAAGACAAGGTCTCACTGTGTCACCCACACTGGAGTGCAGTGGCACAATCTTGGCTTACTGCAACCTCTGCCTCCTGGGCTCAAGTGATCCTCCCAGCTCGGCCTCCCAAGTAGCTGAGACTACAGATGCATACCACCACACCCAGCTAATTCTTTTTTTTTTTTTTTTGTAGAGGTGGGGTTTTGCCATGTTGCTGAGGCTGGTCTCAGACCTGGGCTCAAGTGACCCATCCACCTGCCTCAGCCTCCCAAAGTGCTGGGATTACAGGCATGAACCACTGCACCCAGCCCCCCAAAATTTAAAATTAGCTAGTACAACCACTATGAAAACCAGTATGGAGACTTCTCAAAAAATGAAAAATAGAAATCTACCCAAAGGAAAAGAAATCAATATATCAAAGGGATACCTGTACTCATAAGTTTACTTGCAGCACTATTCACGCACAATAGCTAATAGAATCAACTATGTGTCCATCAGTGGATAAATGGATAAGAAAGAATTAAATCATGTTGTTTGCAGCAACATGGATGGAATTGAAGGTCAGTATCTTAAGTGAAATAAGCCAGGCACAAAAAGAAAAAATATCACATTCTCACTTATATGTGGGAGCTAAAATATTTGAACACATGGAAGTAGAGAGTGGAAAAATAGGGCTGGGTGTGGTGGCTTATGCCTGTAATCCCAGAACTTTGGGAGGCCAAGGCGGGAGGATCACTTGAGCCTAGGAGTTCAATGCAAGCCTGGGCAACATACCCATTGCTATAAAAGATAAAAAATTAGCCAGGCATGGTGGCGTGTGCCTAAAATCCCAGCTACTCGGGAGGCTGAGGTGGGAGGATTGCTTGAGCCCAGGGGGTTGAGGCAGCATGATCGCACCACTGCACTTCAGCCTGGGCAACAGAGCAAGACCCTATCTCAAGAAAAAAGAGAGAATGGAAAAATAGGTAACAGAGACTGGGAATGGTGAGGGGCAAGGAGGAGGATGAAGAGAGTTAAAGGGTACAAACCCATACACAGTAAGAGAAAAGGAATAAATTCAGTGTTTTATAGCAGAGTAGGATGACCACCCTTAACAAAAACCTATTAATACTCAGGTGATGGACACCCTGAATCCCCTGACTTGATCGCTACACATTATATACATGTAACAAATTTTCTCATGTGCTCCATAAATATGCACAGAAACATTTTAATGGAAAAAAACATACAGGCCAGGCGTGGTGGCTCACACATGTAATCCCAACATTTTCGGAGGCCAAGGCAGGAGGATCACTTGAGCCCAGGAGTTTGAGACCAGCCTGGGCAACATAGGGAGACCCCATCTCTAAAAAAAATTTAAAACATTAGCTAGATGTGGTAGAGGCCGGAGAATCACTTGAACCTGGAGGCAGAGGTTGCAGTGAGCCATGATCACGCCATTGTACTTCAGCCTGGGCAACAGAGCAAGACTCTGTCTCAAAAATAAAACAAACAAAAAAAAACACACAAGTAGTTAATAATCATATAAAAGACTACTCAGCCTTATTAGTAATCAAAGAAATACACATTAATGCTACACACTTAGATACCCTTTATACCCACCCAATTGGCAAAAATTTTAAAGTCTAACCAAGAGTTGGCAAGGATTTGGAACAATGGTCAGGAATTCATAGATACTACTATAGGAGTGTAAATTGATGCAGCCATTTTGGAAATTAGGCCTTATCTTGTACAGTTGACGTGGGTATACTCTGTGACCCAGCTGTTTTAGTCTGTGTGACTGAGAGGAACTTGCAGGAAGTATGTATAAGAATTTTCATAGCAGCAAAAAATCAGGAAACAACCTCAAGATTCATTGATAACAGAATAGGTACATATTGAGCCTAAACATAAAAATGGGGGGAAAAAAGAATAGGTACATAAATTGTGACTGTATTTATACAATGGAATGTTTATTTGTAATGACTGAATGAATAATCATTTCAACACGAATAAATCTTAGAAAAACTGAGTGAAAAAAAGCAAGTTGCAACAGAATACACAAAGTATGATATTTTATAATTTCAGAAAATAAATGATAGCAGTTTTAGGGTCATATACGTATATACTACAACTATAAAAATAAGAAATGAGATGTCACATGGCAAAAATTATAAAGTGGTAATACTGTCATTGGGCATATAAGGAAAAGGGTACCTCACATACATTACTGAGGGAAGTACGGAGTTTTATGGTATCTACTTGTATGTGACAAAAGATACCATAAAGAAACTTAAAAATAAGTCTGTTAACTGGGAAAAATATCTGCAACTTTTATATAAAGAGAAAGAATTACGAGATGTATAGATTATATAAAGATTTATTTCTGTAAATAAGAGACCTAACAGAAGGAAACTGGTCTGTGAAAGATGGCCTTGTAAACATGAAATTATTCCAAACTTTGTGCATAATGAGGGAAATATTAAAGCAGTGAGGTTCACTTTTTGTCAGCCGCTAGACTGACAACCATTTTAAAATGTTCATAACAGGCACTCTCATGTACTGCCCCTGGGAATGTAAATGGTACAAATACTCTGGAGGACAATCTGGCATTTTTTCCCTTTTTTCTTTCTGGTTTGACTCTGGGATTTTTTTCCTTCCTTTTTTCCCCCCTTATTTCTCTGTACTTCAATGAATATAAATTGGCACTATCTCTTGACTTTAAGTGAATATAGCTTGTGATCCTTCAAGAAATACATGTGTAGAAATACACATAAAGAATGGAGGCTGAGTGGGGGCTCATGCCCATAATCCCAACACCATGACCAGGAGTGAGACCAGCCTAGGCAACATATTGAGACCTCATCTCTACAAAAATAAAATTAGCTGGTGTGGTGGTGTACACCTGTAGTCCCAGCTACTTGAGAGGCTGAAGTGGGGATATCTTGAGTCCAGGAGGTCAAGGCTGCAATGAGCTGTGATTGTGCCACTGCACTCAGCCTGGGTGACAGAGTGAGACCCTGTCTCAAAACAAAAGAAGAAAAAAGAAAAAGAATGTTTACTGGAAACCACTTAAAACAAATAAACAAACAGAGCTTAAAGGTAAAAATAAAGTCTTTTTGTGAGGGGAAAGATTTTGTACAGTCCTTTTAAAAGTAAAGATGTGTACTAAAAAGCAAGTTGCAAATAGTATCTACATATATAGCATAAAAATCTTAAAATAGTACTGTTTCTTTCTTTCTTTTTCTGAGACAGAGTCTTGCTCTGTTGCCCAGGGTGGAGTGCAGTGGCGTGATCTTGGCTCACTGCAACCTCCACCTCCCAGCTTCAAGTGATCCTCCTGTGTCAGACTCCCAAGTAGCTGGGATTACAGGCATGTGCCGCCACAGCTAATTTTTGTATTTTTAGTAGAGATGGGGTTTTGCCATGTTGGCCAGGCTGGTCTCGAACTCCTGACCTCAGGTGATCTGCCCGCCTTGGCCTCTTAAAGTGCTGGGATTACAGGCATGAGCCACCATGCCTGGCCAATACTTCCGATTTCTATATGTATATAAACTTACATATGACTTCACAGAAATGTTTTAAGAGGACATGCACAGAACTGAGTATTTGCTCAAGCATTGTTTGTAATTTGAACTTAAATAAAAGAAGTCATGTGTCAGAAGTTAACCAGAGGACGAATAATTTCACTCTTTGGTATTTATTCAAGAGAAATGAAACCTTTCTACAAAAAGACTGGCACAAAAACACACCTATGCAGCTAACCCTAGAAACAATGCAAGAGACTGGATACACAAATGGTGGTTATATTCATACAGTGAACTATGTCCAGCAGTGTGAAGGAACAAACCCCCATGCAGCAACATGGATGAACCTCAGATGGGCTGAGTGAAGGACAAGACACCAGAGTACGTAGTGTATGACACTCTTACATGAGGTTCTATAATAGGAAAAAAACTAATCTCTGGTGATAAAAATCAAAACGATAGTTGCTTGGAAGGGGGCTGACCAGGAAGGGGCATGAGGGAACTTTCTGGGACAGTGGGAATGTTCTGTTGTCTTGACAGAGGTGTGGGTTATACAGGTATACACAATTGCCAAAACTGACTGAATTCTACACTTAAGATCTATGTATTCACTGTGTGTAGATGATACTTTAAAGAGAAAAAAAGGTGACCACGGAAAATTACTGAAGAACATTTACCATTTAAAGAATGTGAAGTTTTTTCTAACATTGTTTTTTTAATGCTCATATTTAGAGAAGCTGCTCGAGAATGTCGCAGAAAGAAGAAAGAATATGTGAAATGCCTGGAAAACCGAGTTGCAGTCCTGGAAAATCAAAATAAAACTCTAATAGAAGAGTTAAAAACTTTGAAGGATCTTTATTCCAATAAAAGTGTTTGATTCCTAAGAAAGAAAATATTTCTGTGGACATGCATAAAAATTAAATGGATTTCTTAGTGGAGTTTTATAAATTAAAAGGTCAAAACTGAAGCTTTTTATTTAGGCTTTTCCAAATCAAGGATAAATATCTTACGCACGATATCTAGTGACAGAGGAGAAAGTGGAAAATGACCTCAAGGAAGCTACGGGCACAACTGGAAGCTTTGTAGAAATAATTAAACATATTCAAGGAGCAAGAAATGAACTTTCAGCAGTCTAAATTTTCTAAATAACCAATAGTTGCCAATCTAAAATGGCAGAGAAGATGAAATTTGATAAACTGAATTTTTAAAAAAAATCCATTTACCCTACAGGTTTGCATTTCTGTTTGCTGAAATTTACCTTTTTTTAGTTATATATATATATATGTGTGTGTGTGTGTGTGTAATTTCTGCCAATAAATTCTAAATTACAAAGGTAAGAGAAAACCTAGTACATTACTAAATATATAAAGTATGTGTTCTGATTATGTATACTTGTTCTAGTGTCAAGTCTTTTTAAGTGGGTTTTTAAAAGTTTGTTTATTGGACTTGAATGGATTTTTGAGACTAGATTAATTATTTTTGAGGTCTTATCCTAAAAGGCATCTAAGGTACATGAATGGAGTATGGTGATTTTATAACATTTTTTATCAGAATGGAAAAAGAACTGTTTAAAAGTTTGATACTTTTAAATAGTTGGTTTTTTTGCTTACTCTGGTAATGATTTTCTACAAATACATAATAAATTTTTTTTGATTCTATATTCTGTATGCAGTTGAATATCCATTACTTATTCTGCTGTGCTTTAATAGAATGGAATGTTTACAGGCCCTTAAAATATTATTTTTTAAAAACCTTCTGAAGATACATACCAAAGTTTTTCCAAGAAGATTTTATAATCAATTTAATAATGTAAGGTTTATCAGATTCTATAATAGTATAGTTATTAAGGCAATTTTATGTTAGAGACTATTTTGTAATGTAGTGAATGGTACCTTTATAAGAAAAGTGACTGCCAATATATTTTTATAGCTGATCTTTATAAATTCTAATGTTTTAAATGATTATTTTAAATGTTTATATAGTTTAGTAAAATTTGCATCTCAAAGTATCGTTTTTATATTATGGGACATTTTCAGATTGGCTAATATTTGCATTGTAAATTTTGTATGCAGTTTATCTAAAATTCAGAAATACTGTCAGTACACCAGTGTTTAACATCTATATTCCAATTTGTATACAGTTTAAAATTGTACTGCAAAACTATTGTGTGCTCTTACACAGTATGTATCATATTGTTGTCTGTGAAATTAAAGGACATTTGATAGTCTACTGAATGTAAAATATAATGCTTGGTATATGAATGATAAGCTTGCTCCTGGCCATGCTGTTAATTATCCTAATGCTATGTAGAAATCGTTACTTAACTGATACATTTGTGTTTGACCCTCCTGATGAAATTTCTCATTAAAAGGGTCTTTTAAAATGGGACTCTGTTGACTTGGCAGCACTTTATGAAAAGAAAAAAAAGTTTGATCGCCAGGGGGATTACTTATATCACTTACTACCTTGTGTAAAGCCAGAATCTCAAACTGGTGGCCCGTTAGGCCTAAGAATATGAGGAGGTATGAGGTCACTGGGTTATGTCAAAAGACTGTTTCAACAGATAATATATTATGGGTAGACACCATGCTTGTTTACAACAGAGGTAGCCTAGCTCTTAGTGCCTTAACAGCTGGACATCTGCAAATATTTGTAAACTCTGCTGCCTTCAGACTTCTGGTGTAGGGCCTTGCTAACTAGACCCAGTTACTTACTCTAGCTGTATGAAACAGGTCAGGGCAAACCATTAATGGTTCCATAAATGCATAACAAATTATTTTCCTGGGTGTTTTTCTAATTGGAATCCAATGTGGGGCTTATCAAATTTTTAAGTGATTATAGTCTAAACATGAAATTAGACTTCCAAAATGCAAAAGACTAATCAAATTATTTCCTTAGTTCAACTTGCTATTTTACTTATCAATTTACTCATTTATATATTATATTGATAGAAATAGATTATTGTCCACAAACACATATAGGGCATATAAGATATTCCTTTAATATTATTGAACAGAGCAGGAAGAATGGGCATTTGTTAGCATTTTGGAATTCTTACTGTATTTATTCATTCAGCAATTATTATATTGCAACTACTAGGTTAAACCTGCATTCTTCTCCAGTTAAAATATGAGGTCACAGTAGTGATATAAAAATGTGTATTAGGCCAGGCGGGTGGCTCACACCTGTAGTCCCAGCACTTTGGGAGGCTGAGGCATTGGGATTGTGTGGCACCAGGAGTTTGGGACTAACATGGGCAACATGGTGAAACCCTGCCTCTACAAAATGTGCAAAAATTAGCTGGGCAAGGTGGCAGGAACCTGTAGTCTCAGCTACTCGGGAGGCTGAGGTAGGAGGATAGCTTAAGCCCAGGAGGTCGAGGCTACTGTGAGCTGTGATTGCACAACTGCACACCAGCCTAGATGAGAGAGCAAGACCATGTCTCAAAAAATGTGTATTATGGCTTGGAATTATATAATGAGTTGTCATGATGGCAGTTCAAATTCCCACAAAAGATGCTATAAAGTTGATAAAAAGTGAATTAGACTAAGGGCTTGACAGCTACTTTAAAGGAAAAATCACAGGTTATAGTAAAACAAAAATAATTTCATAGCTTTACGAAGTACATCAAAACCTAATCATAATAATCATTACATTATTTACTCTGTTTTACAAAGTAGAGTTTTTTTTGTCATTTGTTTGTTGTTTTTTTGAGACAGAGTCTCGCTCTATCACCCAGGCTGGAGTGCAGTGTCCCACTCTTGGCTCACTGCAACCTCCGCCTCCTGGGTTCAAGCAATTCTGCCTCAGCCTCCCAAGTAGCTGGGATTACAGGCGTGTGTCACCACGCCAAGCTAATTTTTGTATTTTTAGTGGAGACAGGGCTTCATCATGTTGGCCAGGCTGATCTCGAACTCCTGACCTCAACTGATCCGCCCACCTCGGCCTCCCAAAGTGCTGTGATTACAGGTGTGAGCCACCTCGCCTGGCCTGTTTTTAATAAGTACTGTTTGTTTTACTATGAAAGTGAAGGAACGCATACCTCAAGGTAGTAGAATTCAGAAGGCTGTTCTAGGAGAGTTCGGCAGGAATTTTTGAGAGACAGTCATTTGGAGGAGGTTTAGGCCATTTAACACCCCCTCCTCCTGGAGACACAGTCTTGCTCTGCTCTGTTGCCCAGACTGGAGTGCAGTGGCGCAATCTTGGCTCACTGCAACCTCCATCTCCCAGGCTCAAGTGATTCTCCTGCCTCAGCCTCCCAAGTAGCTGGGGTTTATAGGCCTGTGCCACCACACCCGGCTAATTTTTGTAGTTTTTAGTAGAGGTGAGGTTTCTCATGTTGGCCAGGCTAGTCTCGAACTCCTGGCCTCAAGTGATCCACCCACCTCGGCCTCCCAAAGTGCTGGGATTATAGGCATGAGCCACTGTGCCTGCCATCCCCTCCTCCCACTTTTGAGAGAGAGATTCTGATAGCCATCTCCCTTTATTGGTGTAAATTTTTTTGTAGCAGACATAGGTAGGCATTAGAGACTGTATCTCTCTGCCATTGCGTGGTTGAGATCCTTTTCCTCTCTATAGAGGAAATATATAAATATAAATATATGTGTGTGTATATATATATATATATATATATTTTTCTTTTTTTTTGAGGTGGAGTCTCACTCTGTCGCCCAGGCTGAAGTGCAGTGGCACGATCTTGGCTCACTGTAATCTCTGCCTCCCGAGTTCAAGCGATTCTCCTGCCTCAGCCTCTCGAGCATCTGGGATTACAGACGTGCGCAACCATGCCTGTCTAATTTTTGTATTTTTATTAGAGACGGTTCTGCCATGTTGGCCAGGCTAGTCTCGACCTCCTGACCTCAGGCGATCTTGGCTGGGAATACAGGCGTGAGCCACTGTGCCTGGCCTTCCCTCAATATTGATAGGGTTACATGCAGCAGTTTGCTGCCTTCAGTAAGTGTATATAACAATTTTTAACTGGTAAATTATGTATCAATCTAAAATTGTTTTAAGTCCAGGGTTCCCTATGTACATAATATACATAGTCATGTAATTTCCTTAATATCTAAAATTTATTGAGTGCTTAGGTGCCAGGAAATGTGTTCAGGTAATGCTAAAGTAATGTCATTCATTCATTCATCAGATACTTATCGAAGGCCTTTTCTATTCCAAGCATTACTAGGAAAAAAGTGAACGAAGCCGTGTTACAGCTCGTGTTGAACTTAGGTCTTAATGTCATCCTTGAGACTGGTATTTGCCTAAGGTTGTATAAGCATTATTAAGGGATCTAAGATTTAAACCCAATTTCTAACTGCCCACTCTAAAATATTAATAGTAGTCCCTCCCCAATACCCCTAACACAACCGTTATTAAACTCTAGGAGGAGACTGTCTAATTTTGTGCTCTCCTATCTCCCCACAGCCTAGGAAACTATCCCCACAGTCTAGTCTAGTTCACTGGAGGGCTTCATAATGCAGATGCTCCTTTACTGTTTTATTGTTTGTGGTTTTTGTTGTTGTTGTTGTTGTTGTTTTTGTTTATTTGAGACGGAGCTTTGCTCTTGTTGCCCAGGCTGGAGTGCAATGGCGTGATCTCAGCTCACTGCAACCTCCGCCTCCCGGGTTCAAATGATTCTCCTGCCTCAGCCCCCAGAGTAGCTGGGATTACAGGCACGTGCCACCACGCCTGGCTAATTTTTGTATTTTTAGTAGAGATGGGGTTTCACCTTGGTCAGGCTGTTCTCGAACTCGTGACCTCAGGTGACCCACCCGCCTTGGTCTCCCAAAGTGCTGGGATTACAGGTGTGCACGCCTGACCTCCTCTACTGTTAATGATGGAGTTATATCCTGATAAACCCATGGTAAGTTGAAAGTATTGTAAATTAAAAATTCATTTAATACACCTAACCTAGCAAACATCATAGCTTAGCCTGGCCTACCTTAAACGTGCTCAGAATGCTTAGATTACCCTATAGGTAAATCATCTGGCAACACAGTAGACTGCAGAGTAACAGTTGTTAACCCTCCTGATCACATGGCTGACTGGGAGCTGCGGCTCTCTGCCACTGCCCAGCATTGCCAGAGTATTATACTGAATATCACCAGCCCAGGAAAAGATCAAAATTTGAAGCATGTTTTCTAATGAATGAGTATCGTTTTCACACCATCATAAAGTCAAAAAATTGTAAGTTGAACCATTGTAAGTTGGGAACTTTGTTAAATCAATGAAGGTCTGAGTTCAAACTCACTAAGGTACAGACAGGTTTGAAACTTTGCCCAAGGTTACACAGTAAATAAGAAAACCAGGGTTCATACCTAGGTCTGATAAACTCCAAAGTTGTTTTAACTATCAGAATATACCTTCCTTTTTACATGTGGTGTGGAAGAGTCTGAAAAACTTTATTCCATTGTGTCATAACCTATTATGAAAGACTTTAAAGGTTTTATTTAAATGTGTCCACTAGATGGCAGCCCTCCATTTTAAAATCACAGAAGTTTTACACATTGATTTACATAGCTCTAATTCCAAAATTACTTTTTTTTTCGTTTTTTTTTTTTTTTTTTTGAGACATGGTCTTGCCATGTTGCCCAGGTTGACCTTGAACTAGTGAGCTCAAGCAGTCCACCTACCTTGGCCTCCCAAAGTGCTGAGATTAGAGGCATGAGCCACCACTCCCAGCCCAGTCCCTGTTTTAATATTTACACAGATCCATAAATAATGCATGCTGGATTGCAGTATTTTTTTTAGAAGTTTATAAATGGTACCTTAATACTGTATCATTCCATAAATGAAAGATCAAGTAGACCAGAGGAAATTTAGTGAGGAATGTAGGTATGGTGATTTAATAATTAATTTTGGAACAAAATGATCAAAGTTTTGCCCAACTGACAGCTCTTAGAATTTAATGCCACATCTGGGGAAAAGGCTTGCCAATTTTTTTTTTTTAATTCAGAAAAGCTGCAAATAACATAGGCTAAGTTTACAAAACATTTAAACGAAAACTGCCTTAGAGTTCTTAGCAATAAATTTTTTAAAAGGAAAAGGCCACATCTTGCCAGCTGTAATCAAAGATAATCAAAATAAATGGAATTTCTATGAATTAACTATGTACTAAGTATTGTGGTAGGTGAAGGATGCCAAATACATATGAACCATGGTTTTTCACGAGCTCAAACTCTGCTTCTGGAGATGACAAAAGAGAACAAAAGGGCCCTCAACTTTTCACTTTATCATTGTGCACAAACACCTAGAATTCTATACCCAGTAAAAACACTCATCAATCCAAAAGAAGACAAGAAAGGAGAGAAAAAGAAAGAAACAGGTGGGACAAACAGCCCAAAATAAGATGGTAGAAATCAATCCATATGTATCAATAATCATAATAAATGTAAACAAACTGGGCATTTTAGTTAAATGACAAAGATTGTCAGGTTGAATTAGGAAATAATATCTAACTATATGTTGCTTATAAGAGGTAAATCTAAAATATAAGGAAACAGCAGGGCTGAAGACTTGGTACTTTAAGTAAAAACATGGAAAAAGTTATACCAAATATTAGCCAAAAGCAAGCTGGCATAACTATATTGAACAAGATAGACTTTAAAGCAAAAATAATTACTTGGGACAAAATCAGCCACTAAAAAAAATAAAAGATTCAGGTCTGGCGTCATGGCTCACACCTGTAATCATAGCACTTTGGGAGGCCGAGGTGGGCGGATCACCTGAGGTCAGGAGTTCGAGACCAGCCTGACCAATATAATGAAACCCCATCTCTACTAAAACAATAAATAAATAAAAATTAAAAATACAAAAATTAGGCAGGCATGGTGGCATATGCCTGTAATCCCAGCTACTCTGGAGGCTGAGACAGGAGAATTGCTTGAACCCAGGAGGCAGAGGTTGCAGTGAGCCGAGATCATGCCATTGCATTCCAGCCTGGACAACAAGAGTGAAACTGCCTCAAAAAAAAAAAAATTTAAAAATAAAAATAAAAGATTCAATTAACCTAGAAGATAAAACACATCTAAACTTCAGCGCACCTAATACAGGACCTGGATGTTAAGCAAAATAAAGAAATATGAGAAATTTCTTTAAAACCACAATCTTAGTAGATTTTTAACATAGGTCTCTTATAATTGATATAAAAGGCAGGAAAATATCAGTAAAGATGGGGAGTTGAACAATGAGTAAACTTGACCTAATAGATTTACTGAATTTCATCAATTGTAAGGCACCACTGATTGTAAGGCACACTATTATTTTAAATACCACTAAGAAAAACCACTGCCAAGTAAACTATGCCATTGTCATTGTGGTACGATGCATGCTGATTCCAGAGATGTTTAAATGTGATCTGTGTGCACCTATAATCAATGAAATTCAAGGCAGAATACACTACACAACTTCAGATAGTTCTTTTCAAACATCAGTGTTTATGAAAACATACCACATATTGGACAATAAAGTAAGTCTCAACAAATAATTTTCAAAGGATTGGTTTCACAGAGACCATATCCCACCGATTTATATGTGTTTATCCTTTCAACAAAATCATACTATCTTGATTACTGGAGCTTTATAAAAAGTCTTGAAGTCCAGTCATGTAAGTTCTTTAAATTTTGTTGTTTTTAAAAAAATTATCTTGGCTATTCTAGTTCCTTTGTCTTTTTATATAAATTTTAGAATCAGCTTGTCTATATTCACAAAAAAAAAGCCTGCTGGGATTTTGATTAGAATTGCTTTAAACCTATGTACAATTTGGGAAGAACTGGTATCTTAACAATATTGAGTGTTTCCCATGAACACAATCTCTCTCTCTCATTTAGTTTATTTGGTGAGGTCATGTGTTCCTGGATGGTGTTGATGCTTGCAGATGTTCTTTGCTATCTGGGCATTGAAGAGTTAGGTATTTATTGTAGTCTTCACAGTCTGGGCTTGTTTGTGCCCTTCCTTCTTGGTAAGGCTTTCTAGATATTTGAAGGGACTTGGACCCCAAGCACAATAACGCTGCGGTTTTTGTAGGCTTATAGAGGTACCGCCTTGGTAGTCTTCGATAAGATCGGGAAGAATTCTCTGGATTACCAGGCAGACTCTTGTTCTCCTCCCTTACTTTCTCCCAAACACACAGAGTCTGTCTCTCTGTGCTGAGGCATCTGGAACTGGGGGTGTGGTGATGCAAGCACCTCTGTGACCACCACCACTGGAACTGCACTGGGTCAGCCCTGATGCCAGCACAGCATTGGACTTTGCCCAAGGCCCTTCCCTTCAAAGTAGCAAGTTTCCCTAAGCCCAGGTGTGTCCAGAGATGCTGTCTGGGAGCCAGGGATTGGAGTAAAAAACTTTAGCAATTTACCTGATGTCCTATTCTACTGTGGCTAAGCTGGTACTCAAACCACAATACAAAGTCCTTCCCACTCTTCCCTCCATTTTCCACAGGCAACGGAGCCTCTCCCTGTGGCCACCACCACCACTGGCCCATGGGTGGTTCTGCCAGGCCACTGCCGATGTTTGCTTAAAGCCCAAGGTCTCTTCTGTCAGCTTGTGGTCAATGCTGCCAGGTCTGGGACTCACCCTTCAGGGCAGTGGGTCCCCCTTTGGCCCAGGACAGGTCCAGAAATGCTATCCAAGAGCCTAGCCCTGGATTCAGGGAACCCCAAGAGCTTGCTTGTTGCTCTAGCCTACTGTGGCCGAGCTGGTACCTCGGGTGCAAGAAAAAGTCCCCTTTGCTTTCCCCTCTACTTTTCTCAAACACAAGGAGTCTTTCACCATAGCCACCACAGCTGGGAATGTGCTGGGTCTCCCTTGAAGCCAGCATGTTTCTTTAGTCAGCAGGTGATAAATCCTGCCAAGATTGGATCCTTCTCTTCAAGGCAGCAGGTTCCCTTTTGGCTCAGGGTGTGTCTAGAAATCTTGTCTGGGAGCTCAGGCCTAAATGGAGGCCTCATGACTCTGCCCAGTGCCCTATCCTTCTGTGACTGAGCTGGTATCCAAGATGCAAGACAAAGTCCTCTTTACTCTCCGCTCTCCTCTCCTTAAGCAAAGGAAGGACTCACTTTCGTTGCTATGAGATGTACTGCCTGGGGCTGGGGGAGGGATGGTGCTAGCCCTCCCTTAGCTGTGCCAGCTGGTGTCACCTGAGGTCATGTGCCACCCTAGTTCACTGTCTCTAAGCCCAGCCTAGCACTAGGGGTTGCCTAGGAATTGCAGTCCTTGTGTCCTAGACTGCCTTTCAAGTATACCTGGGACTCCAGAGCACTACAGCCCGCGGTGGTGAGGCTTGCTGTGAAACTCAAATTCCAACTGCTGGGATGGGCAATTTTTCCTAGCCCCGGCTAGGGCTGGTCCAAATGCCCCCTCTATGCATGGGCAGTGGTTCCACTCTCACAGGTCAGCACTGAGTTCAGTGTAAAGTCACTATCACTCCCCAAAGCACACAGATGCTCTCTGTGCACTGCAAGGCCACTGCCAGGGGACTCTGGAGGGGTGTTAGACTCAAGATTGTCTCTCCTGCCCTCCTTAATGCCTCTTTTGGCAATGCGAAGTTAAAACCAGGTACTGTGACTGCTCACCCAATTTTTATTTCTTGTGACAGTGCTTTTCTGTGTGCAGTTAGTTGTTAAATTTGGTGCTCCAGTGGATGGGAGATGAACAGTTTAGGCTTCTATTCTGCCATCTTGCTCTGTGCCTCTCTCCATTTATTTAGATCTTTGAGACAGGGTCTCACTCTGTCACTCAGGCTGGAGTGCAGTGGTGCCATCACAGCTCACTGCAGCCTCAACCTCCCCAGCCTCAAGCATTCCTCCTACCTCAGCCTCCCAAGTAGCTGAGACTACAGGCACGTGTCACCACACCCAGCTAATGTTTTTGTATTTTGTAGAGATACGGTTTCAGCATGTTCCTCAGGCTGGTCTCGAACTTCTGGGCTCAAGTGATCTGCCTGCCTTGGCCTCCTGAAGTGCTGGGATTATAGGTATGAGCTACCTGCCTGGCCTTATTTTCTAATATTGAACCACCAGTCTTGTATTCTCAGAATAACCACTACTTGGTCATGATATATTATCCTTTTATATAATGCTGGACTTAATCTGCAATATTTTATTGAAGATTTTTGCATCCCTCTTCATAAAGGATATTTTTCTACAGTCTTCTGTCCTTGTAATGTCTTTGATTTTTGGTATTAATGTAATGCTGGCTTCATTTAATGAGTTGCTATTAAATAATTATAATTCATATTAAAGTATAATAGTGTGATTTTTAAAAGATCTTATGTTTTCAAAATAAGTATTAAAATACTTATATTATTCTTAGATTTTCTTATCAAATTTACTTTTATTAATAAAAGTTATATTACTTATATATGTATACAAACGGTTAGTGAAAAAAAAACATTGTTGTCCCTTTCCCAGTGTACAGGAGCACACAAAACATACCTCGGTGATATTCTGCAACAATGACCCATGCTGGTGTAGAATTCTCACTTTTTAGTAGAACCTTTAAAAACTCAAGTGAGCTGTACGACACCTTCATTGCTTTAACTCCAGTGAACCATGGAGTTATAAAGAAGCTAGGGTTCTTTGTGGTTCTTCAATGCCAAAAATAAAGTTGGAAACTTGGATTCCTGTTTGACTCTACTGTATTAAGTGATCAGAATAAAATTATGGTAAGGCTAATCTTCAACCACTTCATGTTTTTCACTCCTGCTTTCTATAGTGAACATCTGTTGTTTCTATTTGCTCTAAACCCCTTTCCTTTGGGGATCAGGCCCACTACTCATCCAATGTGATTCTGACAGGAGTTATCAATGACAGTGCATATGGCCCAGGCCTGGCCAAAATCACAGGCTCCCATCCCTTCTTCCACAGGGACTGGTCCAATGCAAGGGCAGAAGATCCTGGGAAGACCAGAGTCCTTTTATAGGATTTGATTTGTGGACCCTGGAAAAGGACGTTCTCTCTCTCCCTTTTGAGTCATGGATGGTAAGGATGTGGACTTGTATCTGACGTTGACCCATTATGTGGAGAGGGCCAGCGTGAAAATGAAACCAGGAGACAAAAACAGTCAGGAGGTGATGGTAAAGAGCCTGGGCAACAGCATCTGAGGCTTGGCATCAGCTACACCAATGGATGCTATTAAAGTGTTGATGTTGTTACTTCAGTGAATCAGAGCACAAATGAAGTATTTCTTCACTAAGGAATCAAACACAATATATTTTAGAACTAGACAGGACAGATTGAACTAAACTTTTTTTTTTTTTTTTTAAGATGGAGTCTCACTCTATCTGGAGCACAGTGGCACAGTCTCAGCTCACTGCAACCTCTGCCTCCCAGGTTCAAGCGATTCTCCTGCCTCAGCCTCCTGAGTGGCTGGGACTACAAGCATGGCCACCACACTTGGCTAATTTTTGTATTTTTAGTAGAGATGGGGTTTCACCATGTTGGCCAGGCTGGTCTCAAACTCCTGGACTCAAGTAATCCACCCACCCTGGCTTTCCAAAATGCTAGGATTACAGGTGTGAGCCACCTCTCCCAGACTGATTCTTAGAATTTACTTCCAAATAATTTTGGAAGTTGGGGAAAGTAGATGGAGATAAAATGTAGTAAGACTGGGCATGAAATGTTAATTGTCAAAGCTAGGTGATGGGTACATGTGGTTTATTATTCTATTTTTGTATATATTTGACATTTTCCATACAGAAAAGTTTAAAAACTAAATGGCATTGGAACAATTAGTTATTCATATAGGAAAATAAGAAAATTGGATTTCTACCTTACACCATACACAAAAATCAATCCAGGTAGATGGAACAAAGAAATATGAAAGACAAAAACTATAAAACCTTTATAAGATATTGTAAGGAACAGCTTTATGACCTCAACTTAGAGAAGGATTTCTTAAGTCACAAGAAGTATAAAACAAAGGAAAATACTGTTAGATTCAATTATGTTAAAATTAAGAATTTCCTCCTAGCCAGAGCAATCAGACAAGAGACACAAATAAAGGGCATCCAAATTGGTAAACAAGAAGTCAAAGTGTTGCTGTTTGTTGATGATATTATTGTATACCTAGAAAACCCTAAAGACTCATCCAAAAAGCTCCTAGATCTGATAAATGAGTTCAGCAAAGTTTCAGGATACAAAATCGATGTACACAAATCAGTAGCACTACTATACACCAACGGCCAAGTTGAGAATCAAATCAAGAACTCAACCCCTTTTATAACAGCTGCAAAAAAAAAATAAAATACTTAGTAATACACCTAATCAAGGAGATGAAAGATCTCTACAAGGAAAACTACAAAACACTGCTGAAAGAAATCATAGACAACACAAACAAATGGAAACACATCCCATGTTCATGGATGGGTAGAATCAATATTGTGAAAATGGTGATACTGCCAAAAGCAATCCACAAATTCACTGCAATTCCCATCAAAATTCCAACATTGTTCTTAACAGAACTAGAAAAAACAATCCTCAAATTCATATGGAACCAGAAAAGACCCTGCATAGCCAAGGCAAGACTAAGCAAAAAGAACAAATCTGGAGGCATCACATTACCTGACTTCAAACTATGCTACAAGGCTATAGTTACCAAAACAGCATGATTCTGGTATAAAAATAGGCAAATAGACCAATGGAACAGAATAGAAAACCCAGAAATAGAGCCAGATATTTACAGCTAACTGACCTTGGACAAAGCAAACAAAAACATAAAGTGGGGAAAGGACACCCTATTCAACAAATAGTGCTGGGATAATTGACAAACCACATGTAGAAGAATTGAGCTTGATATGGTTAGGCTTTGTGTCCCCACCCAAATCTCATCTTGAATTGTAGTCTCCACAATCCCCATAATCCCCACATGTCATGGGAGAGACCAGGTGGAGGTAACTGAATCATGAGGGTGGTTGGCCCCATGCTGTTCTTGAGATAGTGAGTTTTCACAAGATCTGATGGTTTTATAAGGGTATCCCCCTTATAAAATGGTTTTATAAGACGTATACCCCTTTGCTTGATACTTCTCCTTTCTGCTGTCTTCTAAAGAAGGTGCCTTGCTTCCCCTTTGCCTTCTGCCATGATTATAAGTTTCCTGAGGCCTCCCCAGCCATGCTGAACTGAGTCAATTAAACCTCTTTCCTTTATAAATTACCCAACCTCAGGCAGATCTTTATAGCAGTATGAAAACGGATGAATACAGTAAATTGGTATTGAGATAGTGGGGCACTTCTATAAAGATACCCAAAAATGTGGAAGCAACTTTAGAACTGGGTAACAGGCAGAGACTAAAAGAGTTTGGAGGGCTCAGACAAAGAGAGAAGGATGTGGGAAAGTTTAGAACTTCCTAGGGACTTGTTGAATGGCTCTGACCAAAATGCTGATAATGATATGGACAAAGAAGTCTAGGCAAGGTGGTCTCTGATGGAGACGAGGAACTTGTTGTGAACTGGAATAAAGGTGACTCTTGCTATGCTTTAGCAAAGAGGCTAGTAGTATTTTGCCCCTGCCCTAGAGAACTGTGGAACTTTGAACTTGATTGAGATGATTTAGGGTATCTGGCAGAAGAAATTTCTAAGCAGCAAAGTGTTCAAGATGTCACTTGGGTGCTCTTAAAAGCACTCAGTTTTATGCATTCACAAAGAGATGTTTTGAAACTGGAACTTATGTTTAAAAGGAAAGCAGAGCATACAAGTTTGGAAAATTTGCAGCCTGACAATGCGATAGAAAAGAAAAATCCATTTTCTGAGAAGAAATTCGAGCCAGCTGCAGAAATTTGCATAAGTAACAAGGAGCCAAATGTTAATAGTCAAAACAATGGGGAAAATGTCTCCAGGGCATGTCAGATGTCTTTACAGCAGCCCCTCCCATCACACGTCCAGAGGCCTAGGAGGAAAAAATGGTTTTGTGGGCCAGGCCCAGGGACTTGCTACTTTGTGCTGTCTTGGGACTTGGTGCCCTGTTTCCCAACTGTGACTAAAAGGGCCCAATGTACAGCTCAGACTGTGGCTTCAGAGGGTGCAAGCCTCAAGCCTTGGTGGCTTCCATGTGGTTTTGGGCCTGTAAGTGCAAAGAAGTTAATAATTGAGGTTTGGGAACCTCTGCCTGGATTTCAGAAGATGTGTGGAAATGCCTAGATGCCCAGGCAGAAGTTTGCTGCAGGGGTGAAGCCCTCATGGAGAAATTATGCTAGAGCAGTGCAGAAGGGAAATGTGGGGTTAGAGCCCCCAGACAGACTCCCCACAGGTGCACTGCCTAGTGGAGCTGTGAAAAGAGGGCCACCATCCTCTAGACCCCAGAATGGTAGATCCACTGACAGCTTGCACCATGCACCTGGAAAAGCTGCAGACACTCAATGCCAGCCTGTGAAAGCAGCTGAGGGGCAGCGTGGGGGAGGTGACTGTACCCTGCAAAGCCACAGAGGCAGACTTGCCCAAGGATGTGGGAACCCAACTCTTGCTTTGGCGTGACCTGGATGTGAGACACGGAGTCAAAGGACATCATTTTGGAGCTGACTTGACTCCATGATTTGACTGCCCTACTGGATTTCAGACTGGCTTGTAGCCTGCAGCCCCTTTGTTTTGGCCAATTTCTCCTATTTGCAATGGGTGCATTTACCCAATGCCCATACCCCCACTGTATCTAGGAAGTAACTAACTTGCTTTTGATTTTACAGACTCATAGGCAGAAGGGACTTGCCTTGTCTCAGATAAGACTTTGGACTTGGACTTTTGGGTTAATGCTGAAATAAGACTTTGGGGGACCGTTGGGAAGGCATGATTGGTTTTGAAATGTGAAAGGGACATGAGATTTGGGAGGGGCCAGTGGTGGAATGATAGATACAGTTAGGCTTTGTGTCCCACCCAAATCTCATCTTGAATTATAATCCCCATAATCCGCATGTGTCAAGGGAGAGACCAGGTGGAGGTAACTGGATCAAAGGGGTGGTTCCCCCATGCTGTTCTCATGACAGTGAGTGACTTTTCATGAGATCTGATGGTTTTATAAGAGATTCCTCCTCCCTTTTCACTCAACACTTCTCCTTCCTGCCGCCTTGTGAAGAAGGTGCTTTGCTTCCCCTTCCCCTTCCACCATAATTGTAAGTTTCCTGAGGCTTCCCCAGCCATGCTGAACTGTGAGTCAATTAAATCTCTTTCTTTTATAAATTACCTAGTCTCCAGCAGTTCTTTATAACACTGTTTTAGTCCATTTATGAAAATGGACTGATAAAGCACTTTATAGTCCATTTATGAAAACAGACTAATACAGAGCTAGATCCTCATGTCTCACCTTATTCAAAAATCAACCTAAGATGGATCAATGACTTAAACCTAAGACCTGAAACTGTAAAACTTCTGGAAGATAACATTGGAAAAACTCTTGTAGACATTGGCTTAGGCAAAGAGTTCATGACCAGGAATCCAAAAGCAAATACAACAAAAACAAAGATAAATAGATGGGACCTGATTAAACTAAAAAGCTTCTGCACAGCAAAAGAAATAATCAGCAGAGTAAATAGACAACCTACAGAGTGGGAGAAAATATCTGCAAACTACGCATCTGACAAAGGACTAATATCCAGAATCTACAATAAAATCAAATAAATCAGCAAGAAAAAAAGCAAATAATTCCATCAAAAATTGGGCAAAGGATATGAATACACAATTCTCAAAAGAATATACAAATGGTCAACAAACATATGAAAAAATGCTAAACATCACAAATTATCAGGGAAATGCAAATTAAAACCACAATAAATACCACATTACTGCTGCAAGAATGGTCTTAATAAAACAATAAAAAATAATAGATGTTGGCATGGGTGTGGTGAAAAGGGAACACCTTTACACTGGTGGTGGGAAAGTAAACTAATATGACCACTATGGAAAACAGTATGGAGATTCTTTAAAGAACTAAGAATAGAACCACTATTTGGTCTAGCAATCCCAGAGGTATCTACCTAGGGGAAAATAAGTCATTATAAGAAAACAAACAAACAAACAACAACAACAAAAAAAAACACTTGAACATGCATGTTTACAGCAGCACAATTTGCAATTGCAAAAATATGGAACCAGCCTAAATATCCATCAACCAAGTGAATAAAGAAAATGTGGTACATACACACACACACACACACACACACACACACACACACACACGCACACCATGGAATACTACTCAGCCATAAAAAGGAACAAAATAATGGCATTTGCTGCAACCTGGATGAAACTGGAGAATATTATTCTAAGTGAAGTAACTCAGGAATGGAAGACCAAACATCATGATGTTCTCACTTACAAGCAGAAGCTAAGCTATGAGGACAGAAGGCATAAGAATGATAAAATGGAGTTTGGGACTCAGGGGGAAGGGTGGGAGAGGGGTGAGGAATAAAAAGACTACACATTGGGTACAGTGTACCCTGCTCAGGTGATGGCTGCACCAAAATCTCAGAAATCACCACTAAAGAACTTTTCCATGCAACCAAACACCACCTGTTGTTCCCCCCAAACTGTTGAAATAAAAATAAATTTAAAATTTAAAAGAATTTCTTAAGAAGATACCACATTCTTTATGGTAGCTTCATCAGAAGCTACCATAAAGGATGTGAAAGGTAAGCTACAGAGTAGATTTTTTTTTTTTTAAGACAATGCCTCGCTCTGTCACCCAGGCTGGAGTGCAGTGGTGTGAATATGGCTCACTGCAGCCTCAATCTCCTGGGCTCAAGTGATCCTCCTGCCTCAGCCTCCCATGGTGCTGGGACCACAGGTGTATGTCACCATGTCTGGCTAATTTTCTTTTCGTTCATTCTTTTTGTAGAGATGGGGTCTCGTTTTGTTGCCCAGGCTGATCTTGAACTCCTGACCTCAAGTGATCCTCCCACCTCAGCCTCTCAAATTGCTGGGATTACAGGTGTCAGCCACTGGGCCCGGCCAGGAAATATTTATAACAAAAATTGACAAAGTATTTGTAGGAAAACAGCTGTTGAATGGCAAGAGTGATGTCATCTTGAAGCAAAACCACCATAATGACTGATATTTGACTCCTGCATGCCAAGGTATTCTGCAGCAATGTCTTTAAACAATGCCCTTAGTAGAGATAACTCCTCATAAAGATGTATATCTAACCTACCCAGTTGTCACAAGTTCCATAAGAAAGTCAGATGTGACCAGCTGCACATTTTAACCCTAAAAGCTTGCTATCTATACTTTCTGGAGGTTGGGTGCCCTCTCTCAGCTACCAGAGACATTACTTCTAAGTTCCTATTAAATATTTCTGAGAAACTGGATTTGTCAGCCTCTTTCGTTGTCCTATTTGCTCCCTCAAGCCTTTGGGGGTAGGTTTGCATAGACCTGCTCACCATGGAACAGGAACAGGATTATTATCCGGACCTATAAAAATCTCTTATGATTCAATATGTGAATCTCATGATGGCAAGGACTTTTGTTTTGTGTTCTGTTATAGCCTAAGCTCTTACAACAGGGTCTGGCATGGAGAAGGCAGTCAATGAAATCAACATGCAAAGACAAAGATGAGCAAATAAATGACATAAATTGGTACTCAACATGAAATAGTCAATGAATGTTCCCTAAAATATGAAAAGATACTCAAATACTCAAACTCATTCAAAATCAGAAAAACGCAAACTAAAACCACAATTCCCAACTCCTGCCCACAAGATAGGTAAAAAATTAAAAAGCATTTGTTACAACCTGGCAGAACCTATAGAAAAAGCGAAAGAAAAGAAAAGCAATGCCTAAAGGCCAGGCGTGGTGGCTCATATCTGTAATCCCAGCACTTTGGGAGGCCAAGGCGGGTGGATCATTTGAGGTCAGGAGTTCAAGACCAGCCTGGCCAACATGGTGAAACCCCATCTCTACTAAAAACACAAAAGTTAGCCAGGTGTGGTGGTGGGCACCTGTGATCCCACCTACTCGGGAGGCTGAGGCAGGAGAATCACTTGAACCTGGGAGATGAAGGCTGCAGTGAGCCGAGATTGCACCACTGCACTCCAGCCTGGGTGACAGAGTGAGACTCCGTCACACACACACAAAGAAAAAGCATCGGTGAAGACATGAGCAATGGGAACATTTATATGTTGCTAGTTGAAGAGTATGTATATGTGTATATATATGTGTGTATACGTATATATGGGTGTGTGTATATATCTGTATATATATAATAATTATTATTTTTAGGGACAGGGTCTCACTCTATCACCTAGGCTGGAGTACAGTGGCATGATCATGGTTCACTGCAGCCTTGAGCTCCTCCTAGGCTCAAGTGATCCTCCCACCTCAGTTTCCCAAGCGGCTGTGATTACAGGCATGTGTCACCATGCCCAGCTAATTTTTAAAATTTTTTGTAGAAATGAGGTCTTGCTATGTTGCCCAGGCTGGTCTTGAACTCCTGGCTTCATGCAATCCTCCCACCTCAGCCTCCCAAAGTGCTGGGATTACAGGTGTGAGCCACCATGCCTGGCTTGAAGAGAATATTGGTGAAACATTCTGGAAAACAATTTGGCATTATTTGGAGAAGATGATGGTATTCTTTATGACTCAGTAATCCTACCACTAGTACGTAGTCCAGAGAGACTCATCTCATATGCATAGTAGTATTAGTTGTAATAGAAAAAACCTGGAAATAATGCAAATGTCCATCAAAAATAGATTCCAAAGTAGATAAATACATTGTGGCATATACATATGATGTGTGGGAGAAAGTAAATGAATTGCAGTTAGATAACCACAGAAATGAATGTAAAGAACCTAATGCTGAGTAAAAAAACAAAAACTAGCTGCAAAAGAAAATTTATCATATGATTCCATTTATATAAAGCTCATGTAATGATTAATCTTATGTGTCAACCTAATGGGGCTAAGGGATATCCAGATGGCTGTTAATCACAACTTCTGGGAGTATCTGTGAGGGTGTTTCCGTAAGAGATGTGCATTGGAATCAGGAGAATGAGCAAAGAAGATTGTTCTCGCCACTGTAGGTGGGCATCATCTAATCTGTCGATGTCCCCAGCAGAACAAAAAGGTGAAAGAAGGACAAATTATTTCTCTTCTTGAGCTGGGACATCTTCTCTTGTCCTCAGACATCAACACTCCTGGGTCTCAGGCCTTCAGACTCAGACTGAATCACACTGCCAGCTTTTCCTGTTTCTCCAGCTTGCAGATGGCAGACTGTGGGATTTCTCAGCCTCCGTAATTATGTGAGCCAATCCCTAAAATCTCTCTTTCTCTTTTTTTTTCCTCACTCTCCTGTTGGTTCTGTTTCTCTGGAGAACCCTGACTAATAAAGTTCAAAAACATGCAAAACTAAAAAATATATTGTTTAAAGCAGTGCTGTATAATAGAACTCTTCACAACGATGGAAATATTCTACAACTATGCTGCCCAGTATGGTAACAAGTGACATGTGGCTACTGAGCACTTAAAATATGGCTAATGTGACTGAGGAACTGAATTTTTATTTAATTTAAATTTGAACTTAAATAGTCACATGTGGTGAGGGGCTACCATACTGTACGGCAAGTTTTATAACGAGAATAAATGAAATAAATACAAAATCCAGAATATTGGTTACTTCTGAGAGAAAAATAAAGACAGAATGAGGGAGAGATACACAGGGATTTCAAAAGCAAAAATAATCTTCTTTTTCTTAAATGGGTATTCTTCTACTGTTATTCTTTAAACTGAGCATATATTTTATAAATATCCTTTTATATGTATTAAATATTCAATAAAATAAATGTAGTGAATGGGGTGGTGTATACATGGATGTTTGTACTGTTATTAAATTCTGTGTAATCAAATAGTTTTATTTTAATAATTGCTAGCACTCAGACATGCCCCAGGTGGGAGGATAAAGCCTCCCCAAAGCCCAGGCCCCAGGCCCTGGTACTAATGCTCTCGTCCTCCATAACCATGGATCTTAAGCTTTCACTTGGAAAGGAGAGGTAGGATGTTTTGTTTTGAGGCTCACTTAATTTTCTCTAAAAAATTTTAATGGGGTCAAGGTGCAGTGACTCATGCCTGTAATCCCCACATTTTGGGAGGCTGAGGTGGGCTGATCGCTTGACTCAGGAGTTCAAGACCAGCCTGGGCAACACAGTGAAACCCTGTCTCTACAAAAAAATACAAAAAAAAAAAAAAAGTTAGCCAGGTAAGGTGGCACATGCCTGTAGTCCCAGCTACTTGGGAGGCTGAGGCAGGAGAATCACTTGAGCCTGGGAGGCAGACGTTACAGTGAGCTGAGATCATGCCACTGCACTACTGCAGCCTCAGTGACAGAGTGAGACTCAAAACAAAGAAACAAAAAATGTAATGGGATGAAGTTGGTTAAGCTAAGAGAGCTTCTGTGGACAAGGTCTCTTTTTCTGAGGGGAGAAATAAAGTCCTGCTTCTATTCTTAAAAATTAACAAAAACCAACAAAATTTTTAAAAAACAAAGACGGGAATAAAAGGTGAAGAAGTAGGCTGGGTGTGGTGGCTCACACTTGTAATCCCAACACTTTGGGAGGCTGAGGTGGATGGATTGCTTCAGGCCAGGAGTTTGAAACCAGCCTGGGCAATGCAGACCTTGTCTCTACTAAAAGAAAAAAAGTTGAGGAAGTGGAAAGTAGAAACTGTAATTGTAAACAACTTCTTGGGTGAAATTTTGCTATAGAGGAAAGTAGGGGATATAAAGTCAATTGAAGATTTTTCAAAGGTGGGAGAAACCAGAAGTATTATCTGTTGCTGCATAACAAATTATCCCAAAATGCAGTAGCTTAGAACAACAAAAATTTATCTCGTATTTTCTGTGGGTCAGAACTTTTAAGTGTAGTTTGGCTGTGTGTCTCTGACTTAAGGTCTCTCATGTGGTTGCAGTTAGGGTGTCAGCCAGCACTGTGGTCTCATCTGAAGGTGTGATTGGGGAAGATCTGCCTCTAAGCAGATCATGCAGTGTTGCATGATTCAGCTCTTAGTGGCTGTTCAACTGAGGACTTCAGTTCCTCAATGGCTCTTGCTGGCAGCCTCTCTACAGGGCCACAGGGCAGCTTACAACATGGCAGCAGCTTTACCTTAGAGCAATAGGATTGCAGAGTGCGCTCAGGACAGAAGTCACAATCTTTTTATAACTTAATCTTGAAAGTGGTAGCCCATCACCTCTACTTTCTATTTACTAGAAGTGAGTCACGAAATCCAGCCAACACTAAAGGAGAGGGAACTGACTAAGGATGTGAATACCAGGAGACAGGGTTCATTGGCGGGCATTTTGTAGGCTACCTACCACACCAGAGGATATTTGTCTGCAGATAGGAGTGATCCCACCAAAGAGAGGAAATGACAATGCAGGAGAGAAGGCAGAGGAAATCCAGGAAGAATACCTCTACAGTTATTGATCCACTGCCTTTTTCATTTTATTTGGAGAGATGGGGTCTTGCTTTGTTGCCCAGGCTGGAGTGCTGTGGCTATTCACAGGCACGATCTCACTACCAATCAACACAGGAATTTTGATCAACTCCATTTCCAGTCTGGGCCAGTTACCCCTCCTTAGGCAACCTGGTGGTTCCCCACTACCCGAAGGTCACCATATTGATGCCAAACTTAGTTGACCAGTTGACATAGCATACTACAGTCCAGAACTCCTGGGCTCAAGCAATCCTCCTGCCTCAGCCTCCTGAGTAGTAAAACTCCTGAGTTAAAAAATATATTGTTTAAAGCAGTGCTGTATAATAGAACTACAGGCATGTGCCACCACCGTGCCCAGCCCACTGCCTGTGTCACTGCTATTTGATGACTTGGCTGCATATACTTGCTTTATAAGTATGTTAAACCTCTACTATCTGTCATAGCAAGACCCGTCATCCTTATCATGTTGGCTATGGGTTTAAAAAAAGAAAAAAAAGTCATCTTGCCCTGTTTACAAAGGCATACACAATCTGACCACATCTCACACACACAGAAATACAAACACCCCAACTGTGTTTTTCTCCTCCTAATATCACCTTCCACTAAAATATCTGGGGAATAAGGACTTTGTTTCTTGTCAGCCCTCAGAGATCAGCTCATGCTGCAATTTGTTTCTCCAATATCACCTCCTCCATCCCGATTTCGGCACAGCTCTGACACTCTGCTCCCTTCCCCACATGTTACCATGTGTAAGCCCCAAACTCATATACTCCTTTTATCTAATGCTGCCAACTGCACCAGCCTCGGAAGGATGGTATGAGCAAGGCAACTGTCCTTTTATTGACCTCTACTTTAACTCTCCACCACCTCACCAACTTCCCACAGCCCACACGGTCTTCTTATTACTGAAGGTGTTGGGTTAATGAAGGCAAAGTTCAGTATAGGTCAAGATAGGAATGACAGAACAATTTAAAACTGAACATTAGGTATCACTCTTAAAAACTCTGGGTTATGTTAAAGAAAAATTATTCAGTGATACTCATTAAAGCACAGCAAGGCAGACTTTATTCAGGACCATCCAGATAGGGATAGGGACCATGGCAATGGGATTTTGTAATGGGTAGAGGGACTGGGCTAAAATCCAAACAGAGCAGAGCCAAGAGAGAATTTACAGCCACGGAGCAGGAGAGAAGTGTCAGTAGATGGAAAATTACTAAGAGGTAGCATCAGGAGTAATGGCATTCCGGCTAACCGACCTAACAGGATTCTTGCTGGACAGGCCAGGGTGATCAGACATCACCTGGGGGATAGTGGTGGATGAGGAAGCCGATCAGACCTTGAGGGTGAGGGGTTCTTTCTAAACTGACCTACCTACTCCTCGCCCGCCTCCCACAACTCCGGGCCTCACTCGCGCCTCCCCGCCAGGCTGTGCGCCCCGCGTGCCCAGGGCGGGTGGGAAGTACCTGCCGCCATCTTGCTCACCAGCCTCCAAAATGCGGCTGGGGCTCCTGAGCGTGGCGCTGTTGTTTGTGGGGAGCTCTCACTTATACTCAGACCACTACTCGCCGTCTGGAAGGCACAGGCTCGGCCCCTCGCCGGAACCGGCGGCTAGTTCCCAGCAGGCTGAGGCCGTCCGCAAGAGGCTCGGGCGGCGGAGGGAGGGAGGGGCGCATGCAGAGGGCAGTACCTGTTCGTGCTTGTCTCTGGGGAGCCTGTCTTACCTTTTCCCCACCGCTATAGTCTTTGAATTCAGGTTTCTCCTTTTCTGTTGTCTCAATGGCCTTTAACCAAAATTTTACATACCTAAGCAGTTTCTAGACCGGCTGTAATAACAGTAGTTGTAATAGTGAAATGACACATTTGTATTGTGAATCTATATTTTCTCCTCAAAACATTCTGGGTTTTATCATCCCCATTTTATAGATTAATAAGTCAGGGGATAAAGAGTTGAAAGGGAGGGCTATTAGGTGACCATTTCATACTATAGTTGAGAAAAATTAGCCCAACAAGTGAAATGGTGAGCGTTAGAATTTGCGGCTCTCGACTCACCGTTCCCAGGCTCTTTAACTGCTGTTTCACACAGGGAAGAATGTGATACGTGGCCAAAAATTTTTATTTTTATATTTTTGGGGAATAGAGTTTTAAAATTAATGAATTGTGTTGACTTCATGTCTATTTGTAAGTAATCGATTATGGCATATTTGTCTTAACTCTCCAAGTTTCTTTCAAAATATGGGCATGTCTCCGGTATGTTAGCTTGCTTTGTGTTTTTAACATAGGAATTTAAAGGATTGCATTAATATGTTCAGCTTAGGAAGTAACACATAATATAGATGCTCAGTCCAAATAATATATCATTTTTATTTTTAGATTGTGGAACAGCACCGCTTAAGGATGTGTTGCAAGGGTCTCGGATTATAGGGGGCACCGAAGCACAAGCTGGCGCATGGCCGTGGGTGGTGAGCCTGCAGATTAAATATGGCCATGTTCTTGTTCATGTATGTGGGGGAACCCTAGTGAGAGAGAGGTGGGTCCTCACAGCTGCCCACTGCACTAAAGACGCTAGGTACGTATTCAGAACACAACTATTTTTATTCTCTTAGGGGATATTTTGAAGTGATAGAGGACCATTTAACTTCAGCCATTTTCAGCTAAGCTATGTTTGCAAATAGCCATAATGCCTTATACATAGTACAGTGTATTTGTTGAAAGGAATCCTTGTCTCCCTCTCCTCTCCCTCTCCCTCTCCCTCTCCCTCTCCCTCTCCCTCTCCCTCTCCCTCTCCCTCTCCCTCTCCCTCTCCCTCTCCCTCTCCCCTCTCCCCTCTCCCCTCTCCCCTCTCCCCTCTCCCCTCTCCCCTCTCCCCTCTTTCCACGGTCTCCCTCTGATGCCGAGCCGAAGCTGGACGGTACTGCTGCCATCTCAGCTCACTGCAACCTCCCTGCCTGATTCTCCTGCCTCTGCCTGCCGAGTGCCTGCGATTGCAGGCGCGCACCGCCCCGCCTGACTGGTTTTCGTATTTTTTTGGTGGAGACGCGGTTTCGCTGTGTTGGCTGGGCTGGTCTCCAGCTCCTAACCGCGAGTGATCAGCCAGCCTCGGCCTCCCGAGGTGCCGGGATTGCAGACAGAGTCTGGTTAACTCAGTGCTCAATGGTGCCCAGGCTGGAGTGCAGTGGCGTGATCTTGGCCCACTACAACCACCTCCCAGCCGCCTGCCTTGGCCTCCCAAAGTGCCGAGATTGCAGCCTCTGCCCGGCTGCCGCCCCGTCTGGGAAGTGAGGAGCGTCTCCGCCTGGCCGCCCATCGTCCGGGATGTGAGGAGCCCCTCTGCCTGGCTGCCCAGTCTGGAAAGTGAGGAGCGTCTCTGCCCGGCCGCCATCCCATCTAGGAAACAAGGAGCGCCTCTTCCCAGCCGCCATCACATCTGGGAAGTGAGGAGCCTCTCTGCCCGGCCGCCCATCGTCTGAGATGTGGGGAGCACCTCTGCCCTGCCGCCCAGTCCAGGATGTGAGGAACGTCTCTGCCCGGCCGCCCCGTCTGAGAAGTGAGGAGACCCGCTGCCTGGCAACCGCCCCGTCTGAGAAGTGAGGAGCCCCTCCGCCCGGCAGCCACCCCGCCCGAGAAGTGAGGAGCCCCTCCGCCCAGCAGCCACCCCGTCTGGGAAGTGAGGAGCGTCTCCGCCCGGCAGCCACCTCGTCCGGGAGGGAGGTGGAGGGATCAGCCCCCCGCCCGGCCAGCCACCCTGTCCGGGAGGTGAGGGGCGCCTCTGCCCGGCCACCCCTACTGGGAAGTGAGGAGCCCCTCTGCGCGGCCAGCCGCTCCGTCCGGGAGGGAGGTGGGGGGGTCAGCCCCCCGCCCGGCCAGCCAACCCGTCCAGGAGGGAGGTGGGGGGGGGTCAGTCCCCCGCCCGGCCAGCCGCCCCCTCCGGGAGGGAGGTGGGGGGGCCAGCCCCCCGCCCGGCGAGCCACCCCGTCCGGAAGGGAGGTGGGGGGGTTAGCCCACCGCCCAGCCTGCCACCCTGTCCAGGAGGGAGGTGGGGGTTCGGCCCCCCGCCTGGCCGGCCACCCGGTCCGAGAGGTGAGGGGCGCCTCTGCCCGGCCGCCCCTATTGGGAAGTGAGGAGCCCCTCTGCCCGGCCAGCCGCCCCGTCCGGAAGGGAGGTGGGGGGGTCAGCCCCCCGCCCGGCCAGCCACCCCGTCCGGAAGGGAGGTGGGGGGGTCAACCCCCCGCCTGGCCAGCCGCCCCGTCCGGGAGGTGAGGGGCACCTCTGCCCGGCCGCCCCTACTGGGAAGTGAGGAGCCCCCCCCGCCCGGCCAGCCGCCCCGTCCGGGAGGGAGGTGGGGGGGTCAGCCCCCCGCCAAGCAAGCCGCCCCGTCCGGGAGGTGAGGGGCGCCTCTGCCCGGCCGCCCCTACTGGGAAGTGAGGAGCCCCTCAGCCCGGCCAGCCGCCCCGTCCGGGAGGGAGGTGGGGGGGTCAGCCCACCGCCCAGCCTGCCACCCTGTCCGGGAGGGAGGTGGGGGGGTCAGCCCCCCGCCGGGCCAGCCAACCCGTCCAGGAGGGAGGTGGGGGGGGGGGTCAGTCCCCCGCCCGGCCAGCCGCCCCGTCCGGGAGGGAGGTGGGGGAGCCAGCCCCCCGCCTGGCGAGCCGCCCCGTCCGGAAGGGAGGTGGGGGGGTTAGCCCACCGCCCAGCCTGCCGCCCTGTCCAGGAGGGAGGTGGGGGTTCGGCCCCCCGCCTGGCTGGCCACCCGGTCCGAGAGGTGAGGGGCACCTCTGCCCGGCCGCCCCTACTGGGAAGTGAGGAGCCCCCCCCGCCCGGCCAGCCGCCCCGTCCGGGAGGGAGGTGGGGGGGTCAGCCCCCTGCCAAGCAAGCCGCCCCGTCCGGGAGGTGAGGGGCGCCTCTGCCCGGCCACCCCTACTGGGAAGTGAGGAGCCCCTCAGCCTGGCCAGCCGCCCCGTCCGGGAGGGAGGTGGGAGGGTCAGCCCACTGCCCAGCCTGCCGCCCTGTCCGGGAGGGAGGTGAGGGTTCAGCCCCCCGCCTGGCCAGCCGCCCCATCCGGGAGGTGAGGGGCGCCTCTGCCCGGCCGCCCCTACTGGGAAGTGAGGAGCCCCTCTGCCCGGCCAGCCGCCCCGACCAGGAGGGAGGTGGGGGGGGTCAGCCCCCTGCCCGGCCAGCCACCCCGTCCGGGAGGTGAGGGGCACCTCTGCCCGGCCGCCCCTACTGGGAGGTGGGGAGCCCCTCTGCCCGGCCACCACCCCGGCTTGGGGGTGTACCCAACAGCTCATTGAGGACGGGTCATGATGACAATGGCGGTTTTGTGGAGTGGAAGGGGGGGAAGGGTGGGGAAAAGATTGAGAGATCGGATGGTTGCCGTGTCTGTGTAGAGGGAGGTAGACATGGGAGACTTTTCATTTTGTTCTGTACTAAGAAAAAATTCTTCTGCCTTGGGATCCTGTTGATCTGTGACCCTACCCCCAACCCTGTGCTCTCTGAAACATGTGCTGTATCCACTCAGGGTTGAATGGATTAAGGGCGGTGCAAGATGTGCTTTGTTAAACAGTTGCTTGAAGGCAGCATGCTCGTTAAGAGCCATCACCACTCCCTAATCTCAAGTACCCAGGGACACAAACACTGCGGAAGGCCGCAGGGTCCTCTGCCTAGGGAAACCAGAGAACTTTGTTCACTTGTTTATCTGCTGACCTTCCCTCCACTATTGTCCTGTAACCCTACCAAATCCCCCTCTGCGAGAAACACCCAAGAATGATCAATAAAAAAAATAAAAATAAAAATAAATAAATAAATAAATAAAAATGGAAAAAAAAAAAAAAAAAAAAGAAAGGAATCCTTTATTTATTATTATTATGATTATACTTGAAGTTCTGGGGTACATGTGCAGAACGTGCAGGTTTGTTAGATAGGTATACATGTGCCATGGTGGTTTGCTGCACCCATCAACCCATCATCTATCTACATTAGGTATTTCTCTTAATGCTATCCCTCCCCTAGCCTCCTACCCAGGAATCCTTTATTTTTTACTTTTTTTTTTTTTTTTAAATGGAGTGTCACTCTGTTACCCAGGCTGGAGTGCAGTGGTGCAATCTTGGCTCACTGCAACCTCCGCCTCCTGGGTTCATGCAATTCTTCTGCCTCAGCCCCCGGAGTAGCTGGAATTACAGATGCCTGCCATCATGTCCAGCTAATTTTTGTATTTTTAGTAGAGATGGGGGTTTCACCATGTTGGCCAGGCTGGTCTTGAACTCTTAACCTCACGTGATCTGCCCGCCTCAGCCTCCCAAAGTTCTGGGATTACAGGTGTAAGCCACCATGCCCGATCATGGATCTTTTAAATTAGAGGCTGGTAAACTTCCTATAAAGGTAGTAAATATTTTACACTTTGAAGGTCATATGGTCTCTCTCACAATTGCATGAAAACCAGCACTGACAATAAGTAATTAAATGAGTGTGGCTATAATCCAATAAAACTTTATGAACACTGAAATCTGAATTTCATATGTTTAACCTGTCATGAAATATTGTGGTTGATTCAGCCATTTAAAAATGTAGAGTAGGGCATGTTGGCTCACATCTGTTATCCCAATGCTTTGGGAAGCCAAGACGGGAGGATCACTTGAGGCCAGGAGTTTGAGACCAGCCTGGGAAATATAGCGAGACCCTGTCTCTATATTTAAAAAAATTGTTAATGTAAAAAACATGCTTTATGGGCTGTATGAAAACAAGAGACATGCCAGATTTGGCCTTCACTATTAGACTCTTTGAAAAAGAGACTCTCTTTGCTTCATCTCCATTGACCATAAAATCCAACTGCAGTCTGATTTTTGTGGCCAAACGCTGTTAAAGATCCACCTCCATGCCAAATCCAATGACTTCATCTCAGTTCCCATCCTTTTTGACCTCTACAGCCTTTGGCAATGTTGACCACATCCTCTTCTTGAAATTATCTCTTTTCTTGATTTCTAAGACACCACTCTCTACTTTTTTCTCCTGCTTCTTTGATGAGTCTTTGTCATCCTTTACATTGCAGTGTTTTCTAGAGTTTGCCCTCTGCCCTCTGTCATTCTGTACTCTTTCCTAGAGATGTCTAATCTACCTCTGTTTCAGCAATCACCATGTGCTGTCAACTCCTAGGTCTCTCCTGATTAGTCATATTTCCAGCTCCCTACCGTGCATATATATTAGAGTCACATTTTAAATAAGTCCAAAATGGAATTTACTTTCCTCTGATACTATTTCTTCTCTATTTTCTCAGTTGATAGCATCATCAACAGCTCCATTACCCAGACAGTTATCTAATTTCTCCCACTTCACCTATCCAAGTAGTCTCCAAGGCCTGTGAAGGCTCTCTGTGCAGTATCTTACCTTTGCTTCTTCTGTCCCTCCACCCTCCCTACTGATTAAAAGTACATCCAGAATATCAGTCTCCATATTCCTAGCTTATGACTTATCATACTTATATTTACACTACTACTTTGATAGTAACTATCCTAATTAATATGAAATGGTAGCTCATTGTGGCTTTTATTTCCATTTCCCAAATTACTAGTGATGTTAGGCATCTTTCTATGTGCTTATTGGCCATTTGTATATCTTCTTTGGAGGAATGTCTATTCAAGTCCTTTGTCCATTTTTGAACTGGGCTCTTTGCTTTTTTGTTGTTGAGTTGTAGGAGTTCTTTATGTATTCTGGATATTAATCTGTTGTCAGACACATTATTTGCAAATATTTTCTCCCATTTTGTGGGTCATCTTTTCACTCTCTTGATAGTGTCCTTTGATACACAAAAACTTTTAATTTTGATGAAGTCAAATTTATCTATTTTTTTTCTTTTGTTGCCTGTGTTTCTGGTGTAATATGTAAGAAATCATTATATCAAATCCAGTATCACGAAGCTTTTCCCCTATGTTTTCTTCTAAGAGTTTTATAGCTTTAGCTCTTAGATTTAGGTCTTTGATTCATTTTGAGTCCATTTTTGCATAAGGTATCAGGTAAGGGTACAATTTCATTGTTTTACGTGCAGCTATCAAGTTTCCCCAGAACCATCTATTGAAAAGTTTGTCCTTTCCCCATTAGATGGTATTGGCATCTTCATTGAAAATCAATTGATCATATAGAGAGGGTGTATTTCTGGGCTCTCAATTCTTCTCCACTGATGTATATATCTGTCCTTATGCTAGTATCACACACTCTGTGGATTAGTATGGATCTATAGTAAGTATTTTTTCTTGTTGGTGCTTTTGTTTTTTGTTTTGTTTTTTAGACAGAGCCTTGCTTTGTCGCCCAGGTTGGCATGCAGTGGCATGATCTCAGCTCACTGCAACCTCCACCTCCCAGGCTCAGGTGATCCTCCCACCTCAGCCTCCTGAATAGCTGGGACTACAGGTATGCACCACCATGTCTGACTAATTTTTGTATTTTTTTGTAGAGACAGAGTTTCACTATGTTGCCCAGGCTGGTCTGAAACTCCTGGGCTCAAGTGATCTTCCCGGTTTGGCCTCCCAAAGTGGTAATTGCAGGTGTGAGCAACTGCATCCGGCCTGCAGTAAGCTTTGAAATCAGGAAATGTGAGCCCTCCAACTTTGTTCTTATTTTTCAAGATTATTTTAGCTATTTGGAGTCTCTTAATATTCCATATGAATTTTAGGATGGGTTTTTCTATTTCTGCAAAAAAAAAAAATGTCATTGGGATTTTGATAGGGATTGCATTCAGTCTAAAAACTCTTTAAAAAGTTTACAGTCTACAGAGCAATATGGGGAAGTCCACTTTTTCCCATATTGGGGAAAAGATTGCTTTGGGTGGTTCTGTCATCCTTTTGTTTTTTTATTTTTATTTATTTTTATTTTTTATGAGAGGGAGTTTCGCTCTTGTTGCCTAGGCTGGAGTGCTACAAGAAGACATAAATGAATAAATGAAAATACATCCTGTGTTCATGGATTGGAGGACAGTATTATTAAGATGACAGAACCTGCTGGGTGTGGTGGCTCACACCTGTAATCCTAGCACTTTGGGAGGCTGAGGCAGCAGGATTACCTGAGGTCAGAAGTTTGAGACCAGCCTGGCCAACATGGTGAAACCCCGTCTCTACTAAAAATACAAAATATTAGCCAGGCGTGGTGGTGGGTGCCTGTGATCCCAGCTACTCGGAAGGACAATCACTTGAACCTGGGAGGCGGAGGTTGCAGTGAGCTAGGATCATGCCACTGAACTCCAGCCTGGGCGAAAGAGCGAGACTTCATCTCAAAAAAAGAGAAAAAATATATATATATACACATATATTCTTCAACTAGATCAGCGTGAGGGAGATGCTTAGGTCTGAGTTCTTTCACCAGTAATATGAGGTACTGGACTACTTGGCCAAGTTTAGTTATTAGTGTCCAGTTTTTTACACTAGTTACTGGAAGACAGGCTTGTCCTTTTTCATCAAGTTTATGGTGATAACTTTATGTTTTAAGTATTTTTTGCAGGTTTGGAAACTCTGTTGGAAAGTTGATTTCTATTTTGAAGGCCCCTTTATCAAATAAAAGGTTGTCAGGAAAAAAAAAAAAAAAAAGCCTTGCCCAGTCAATAAATGAGATTTATCAAGTTGGATGCTTGTTATTATAAAGTATTTAATTTCACATTGGTAGATATCTTCAAGCTCCCTCATCGACTTCCTGCTGGCCACTGTGTTGGATTTGCCTTCCCCACTTCCCACCCAGAAATCAGTTTAGTCTCTAAGAACCAGTCGTGGTCTTTACTCCTTTTCAAAGCACTGGATTCTGATATGCAGCCAGATTCATCACATGAGGAATGATATTTGGGGCGGAGCTGTCTATAGCTAGGTGTCTCTGAAGGCATTGTTTTTGTCGTTGTTGTTTTGTTTTTTGTCTGCCCTTTTTCTCTCTTTCACTGAATGGCTTCCTTATAACATGAACTTACATATGATGTGTTATCATTCTACCTCATAATCTTTCAGTTTCAGCTCCTATTGCTAACTGGCCTTCTCATCAATTTTCATGGTGAATTATCTGATTATCCCAGCCCAGCTTTTCAATCTAGGTGATACCACCATTGCTCAATTTATGAATAAACCTTTATTAGAGGCCCACCCCTTTCCCAGAGAGCTGTGGTCAGGGGATCTGGGTCATGTATTAAATGAGAGCACCTTGACAACAGAGTGGGCAGGGCACTCATCCTTGCACAGGATATGGATATGAGTATATAAGCACCAATGGATATTTCTTTTTGTTTGTTTGAGACAGGGTCTTGCTCTATCACCTAGGCTGGAGTGCAATAGCACAATCTTGGCTCACTGCAGCATCAATCTCCCAGGATAAATTGGTCCTCCCACTTCAGCCTCCCCAGTAGCTCGGACTACAGGCGTGTGCTACCATGTCTAATTTTTGTGTTTTTTGTAGAGATGGGGTTTTGCTATATTGCCCAGGCTGGTCTCTAACTCCTAAGCTCAAGCTATTTTCCTACCTCGGCCTTCCAAAGGGCTGGGATTACAGGCATGAGACACTGCATCCAGCCACCAATGGATATTTTTAGAAAAGGGAAAGAGGATATTGTTTTAATTATCTCTATGTAACTGGAACCGAGAAAGAATATGTTGTAGTCCAGCAGCCCACTGATATCTACTAAAACCTAGAGGCTTTTTCGTACAGCCAGTCCTAACTCACGTTAGTAGAAATGACCTGTTGGATCTATTTTTCTTTTCTCAGTTTTCTCACTTATGCACTTATTTTCTTTTTAAAGTTAAGGCATAATTTACATGCAGTAAAATTTACCTTTTAAAAAATGTTCTGTTCTACAACTTTTGACAGTGTAGATAGTCATGTAATTACTACAATCAAGATTTAGAACAGTTCCATAACCTTAAATCCTCTCATGACCCTTTGTAGCCAACCCCTGCCCCTGCATCCAGCCCTTGGCAGCCATTGATCTGTTGTCTATCCCTTACAGTTTTTCCATTTCCAGCATGTGATATAAAGAGAGTCATGCAATGTATAGCCATCTGAGCTTGGCTTGTTTACCTAGCAGAATGCATTTGAAATTCATCCATGCTGTTTTGTGTGTCAGTAGGTCATTCCTTTTAAAAAAAAAAAAAAAAGACAAAAATGATTTTATTAAGATATAACTTAACATGTAGTAAAATTCATTATTCTTAATGTACAGTTCTGTGAATTGGACAAACGCATACAGTCATGTGATTACCAATAGAAGGCACAGAACAAGTTTCTTCACCTCCAAAAATTCCCCCATACCCCTTTCAGGTAAACCCCCTCCCTCCTTCATTGCCAGGCAACCACTGATCTATTTTCTGTCTTTATAGTTTTTCTTTTTCCAGAGTGTCATATAAATGGAATCATATGGTATGGAGCCTTATGAGTTTGGTTTCACTTAGCATAATGCATTTGAGATTCATCCATGTTATTATGTGTATCACTACTATTTGTTTTTATTGCTGAGCACTATTGCATTGTACGATGATATAGTTTGAGTGTCCCCTCCAAATCTCATGTTGGAATGTAATCCCCAGTATTGGAGGTGGGGCCTGGTAGGAGGTGACTGGATTGTGGGGGCAGATCCCTCATGAATGGCTTACAACCATTCCCTTGGTGATAAGTGAGTTCTCATGAGATCTGTTTGTTTCATAATGGATAGCACCAGCTAAGTGCATTGGCTCACACCTGTAATCCCAGCACTTTGGGAGGCTGAGGCAGAAGGATCTCTTAAGGCCAGGAGTTCAAGACCAGCCTAGGCAAAATGGCGAGACCCTGTCTCTACAAAAAATTTTAAAAATTAGCCTGTTATGGTGGCTTATGCCTGTGGTCCCAGCTACTAAGGATGCTGAAGTGAGAGGATTGCTTGAGCCTAGGGGGTTGACACTACAGTGAGCCATGTTCACACCACTGTACTTCAGCCTGGGTGACAAAGCAAAACCCTGTCTAAAAAAAATGTGTAGCACTACTGCCACCAGTGCACACATGTGGACCCTGCCATGCCTGTGCCCCACCACTGCTGGCACATGTGCAGACTCCACTGCACTTCCACCACCAGTGCACACACACATGGACCCAGCTGCACTGCTGCCCTGCTACTACTGGCACATGCACACAAGCATGAACCCTGCTGCCACTGCCCGGACAAAGTGCTTTTGCCAGCATCCCTCATTGCAGCCTTGTTGCCAGTGGACCAGGAACACCTCAGGTCTTCCAGTGCAGCAGATGCCCGACCATGAGAGGCCAGAGTACAAAGCCATGAGCCTGTCCCAGTCCCCCAGGATTAGAGCTTACAGCCCACGAATGCTGAGCTGAGTCTTGTCCCCCTAAAATCACTTAGAAATGATGCCAGTTGACTAAACCCAACTTATAACACAGTCAAACCCTCAAGGGCATCAAAGAATATAAAAGCAAAAAGCCCCATCCAAAGGACAGCAACTTCAAAGATTAAAGGAATAACAGTCCACACAGATGAGAAAGAACCAGCACAAGAACCCTGGCAACCCAAAAAGCCAGAGTTTCTTCTTGTCTCCAAATGACCACAATAGCTCCCAAGCGATGGTTCTTAACCAGACTGAAATGGCTGGAATGAGAGACACAGAATTCAGAATCTGGATGGCAATTAAGATAAACAAGATTCCAGAGAAATCTGAAACCCAATCCAAGGAATCTAAGAAATCCAGTAAAATAATACAAGAACTGAAAGATGAAACAGCCATTTTAAGAAAGAACCAAACTGATCTATAGAGTTAAAAAAAGAACTCACAAGAATTTAATAATACAATTAGAAGTATTAACAGCAGAAAAGGCCAAGCTGAGAAAAGAATCTCAGAGCTCGAAGACTCGTTCTTCAAATCAACTCAGACAGAAATAACGAAAAAAGAATAAACAAAACTTCCAAGAAATAGGGGATTATGTAAAGAAACCAAACCTACAACTCACTGACATCCCTGAAAGAGGGACAGAGAGCAAGAAACTTGGAAAACCTATTTGAGGATATTGTCCATAAAAATTTCTGCAACCTTGCTGAAGAGGTTGACATTCAAATTCAGGAAATTCAGAGAAGCCCTGTGAGATATTATACAAGAATACCATCCCCAAGACATGTAGTCATCAGATTCTCCAAGGTTAATGTAAAAGAAAAAATATTAAAGGCAACTAGAGAGAAAGGGCAGGTCGCTTACAACGGGAATACCCATCAGGCTAACAGCAGACCTTTCAGCAGAAACTCTACAAGCCAGAAAAGATCGGGGCAGTCTATATTTAGCATCCTTAAAGAAAATTAATTCCAACCAAGAATTTCATATCCAGCCAAACTAAGCTTTGTAAGTGAAGGAGAAATAATATCCTTTTCAGACAAGCAAATGCTAAGAGAATTAATTATCACCAGACCTTCCTTACAAGAGATCCTTAAGTGAGTACTAAAGATGGAAATGAAAGACCATTACCAGCCACCACAAAACACACTTAAATACATAGACCATTAACACTATAAAGCAACTACACAATCAAGTTTACATAAACAAGCTAACAACACAATGACAATATCAAATCTGCATATATCAATATTAACTTTTAATGTAAAAAGTTTAAACACCCCATTTAAAAGGCACAGAGTGGCAAGTTGGATAAAAAACAAGACCCACCTGTACATTGTCTTTAAGAGAGACACATCTCACATGCAATGACATCCATATGCTCAAAGTAGAGGGATGGAGCAAAATCTATCAAGTAAATGGAAAACAAAAAAGAGCAGGGGTTGCTATTCTTATTTTAGACAAAATAGACTTTATTTATTTTTTTGAGATGGAGTCTTACTCTATCGCCCAGGCTGGAGTGCAGTGGCACAATCTTGACTCACTGCAACCTCTGCCGCACAGGTTCAAGCAATTCTCCTACATCAGCCTCCCCAGTAGCTGGGATTATAGGCGCCTGCCACCACACCCGCTTATTTTTGTATTTTTAGTAGAGACGGGGTTTCACCATCTTGATCAGGTTCGTCTTGAACTCCTGACTTCGTGAACCACCTTGGCCTTCCAAAGTGCCAGAATTACAGGCATAAGCCACCACACCCAGTCTGACAAAATAGACTTTAAACCAAAATGACCAAAAAGGACAAAAAAGAGCATTACATAATGATAAAGGGTTCAATTCAACAAGAAGACTTACCTATCCTAACACTGGAGGACCTATATTCATAAAACAAGTTATTGGAGACCTATGAAGAGACTTAGATAACCACACAATAATAGTGGGAGACTTTAACACCCCACTGACAGGATTAGACAGATCACTGAGGTAGAACACTTACAAAGATATTTGAGATCTAAATTTGACGCTTGACAAAATGGACCTAATAGCTATCTACAGACACTCCACCGAAAAACAACAGAATATACATTTTTGTAATCTACACATAACACATACTCAATAGACCACACACTCAGCCATAAGACAATTCTTAACAAATTTTTAAAACCCAAAATCATACCATCCACACTCTTGGATCACAACATGATAAAAATAGAAATCAATGCCACCATCTCTCAAAACCATATAATTACATGGAAATTAAACAATCTTCTCTTGAATGATTTTCGGGTAAATGCTGAAATTAAGGTAGAAATCAAGAAATTCTTTGAAACTAACAAAAACAAGGATACAACATACCAGAATCTCTGGCAAACAGCTAAAGCAATGTTAAGAGGAAAGTTTATGGTGCTAAATGCCCACACCAAAATTAGAAAGATCTCAAACTAACAACGTAACATCATACCTAGAGGAATGAGAAAAATGAACAAACCAACCCCAAAGCTAGCAGAAGAAAAGAATTAACCAAAATCACAGCTTAATTGAATGAAATTGTGACACAAAAAACATACAAAAGATCAACGAAACTGAAAGTTTTTTTAAAGAATAAATAAGATTGATAGACCACTAGCTAGACTAACAAAAAAAAAAAAAAAAAAAAAAAAAAAAGAAGGAGAGAGAAGATCCAAATAAACAAAATCAGAAATGACAAAGGGGACAGTACCACCAACCCCACAGAAATATAAAATACCTTCAGAGACTATTACGAACATCTGAATGTACACAAACTAGAAAACCTAGTGGATAAATTCCTGGAACATACAACCTCAAAAAATAGAACCAGGAAGAAATTGAAACCCTGAACAGACCAATAACAAGTTCCAACACTAAATCAGTAATAAAAAAACCTACCAACCGGAAAAAGTCCTGGACCAGAAGGATTCACAGTCAAATTCTACCAGTTGTATAAAAGAGGTGGTACCAGTCCTACTAAAACTATTCCAAAAAATTGGAATTAGGGACTCCTCCCTAATTCATTCTACAAAGCCAGCATCATTTTGATAACTGAAACCTGCCAGAGACACAATCTAAAAGAAAACTTCAGGCCAATATTCCTCATAAACACAGATGCAGAAATACTCAAAAAAATACTGGCAAACTGAATCCAGCAGCACATCAAAAACTAATCCACCATGATCAAGTAGGCTTTATTCCTGGGATGCAAAATTGGTTCAACATACGCCGGACTAAAACAGAACTAAACAAACTAAAAACAAAAACCACATCATCTCAATAGATACAGAAAAGGCTTTTGATAAAATTCAACATCTCTTCACGTTAAAAACCCTCAACAAACTGGGCATTGAAGGAACATACCTCAAAATAATAAGAGCCATCTTATTATGACAAACCCACAGCCAATATCATACTGAACAGGCAAAGCTGGAAATGCCCTTGAGAACTGGAACAAGACAAGGATGCCCACTATCACCACTCTTATTCAACATAGTACTGGAAGTCCTAGCCAGAGCAACCAGGCAAGAGAGAGAAATAAAAGGCATCCAAATAGGAAGAGAGGAAGTCAAACTATCTCTGTTTGTAGACAATACAATTCTATACCTAGAAAACCCTATAGTCTCTGGCCAAAGGCTCCCAGATTTGATAAACAACTTCAGCAAAACTTCAGGATAAAAAAAATCAATGTACAAAAATCAGCAGCATTTCTATACACCAATGAAGTCTAAGCTGACAGTCAAATCAAGAATGCAATCCCATTCTCAATAGCCAAAAAAAGAATAAAATATCTAAGGATACATCTAACCAGGGATGTGAAAGCTCTCTACAAAAAGAATTATAAAACACTTCTGAAAGAAATCATAGATGACAAAAATAAATGGAGAAACATTCCATGCTCATGGATGGGAAGAATCATTATTGTTAAAATGGCCACACTGTCCAAAGCAACTTACAGATTCAACACTATTCCAGTCAAATTACCGACAACATTTTACACAGAATTTTAAAAACTATTCTAAAATTCACGTGGAACCAAAAGAGAGCCCAAATAGCCAAAGGAATCCTAAGCATAAAGAACAAAGCTGGAGGCATCATACTACCTGACTTCAAACTGTACTGGAAGGCTACAGTAACTAAAACAGCACAGTACTGGTACAAAAACAGACACATAGACCAATGGAACGGTTAGAGAACCCAGAAACAAAGCTGCTGGCAAGGACATCATGACAAAGACTCCAAAAGCAATTGCAACAAAAACAAAAATTGACAAGTGGGACCTAATAAAACTAAAGAGCTTCTGCACAGTAAAAGAAACTATCAACAGAGTAAACAGATAACCTACAGAATATTTATAAACTATGCATTCAATAAAGGTCTAATATCTAGGATCTATAAGGAACTTAAATTAGCAAGCAAAAACCAGACAACCCCATTTTAAAATGAGCGAAGGACATGAACAGACACTTCTCAAAAGACATACATATGGCCAAGAAACATATGAAAAAATGCTCAACATCACTAATCATCAGAGAAATGCAAATCAAAACCACAATGAGATATTATCCCACACCAGTCAGAATGGCTATTCTTAAAAAGTAAAAAAATAACAGATGCTAGCAAGGCTATGGAGAAATCAAATGCTTATACACTGCTGTTGGGAATGGAAATTAGTTCAGTCCCCGTGGAAACCAGTACAGAGATTTCTCAGATAACTTAAAACAGAGCTATTGTTTGACCCAGCAATCCCATTACTGGATATACACCTAAAGAAATATAAATAATTCTACCATAAAGACACATGCATGCATATGTTTATTGCAGCACTATTCACAATAGCAAAGACATGGAATCAACCTAGATGCTCATCAGTGATGGGCTGGATAAAGAAAATGTGGTACATATACACCATGGAATACTACGCAGTCATGAAAAAGAATGAAATCATCTCCTTTGTAGCAACTTGGCTGGAGCTAGAGGCCATTACCCTAAGTAAATTAATACAGGAACAGAAAACCGAATATTACATGTTGTTATCTCTTGTAAGTGGGAGCCCAACATTGAGTACACATGGACATGAAGAAGGGAATAACAGACACTGGGGCCTACTTGAGGGTGGAGAAGTGGATTGAAAAACTACCTATTGGGTACTATGCTCATTACATGGGTGGTGAAATAATCTGTACACCAAAACCCTGCCACACACAGTTTACCCATGTAACAAACCAGCACGTGTACCCCCGAACCTAAAATAAAAGTTAGGGAAAAGATATAAATAAAAGTGTTTGGCACCTCCCCACTTGCTATCTTGCTCCTTCTCATCATGCGATGCTCCTGTTCCCCTTTCCCCTTACCTCATGATTGTAAGTTCCCTGAAGCCCTCACCACAAGCAATGCCAGCACCATGGTTCCTGTGCAGCCTGCAGAACTGTGAGCCAATTAAATCTCTTTTCTTTATAAATTACCCAGCCTCAAGTATTTATTTATAACAAAGCAAGAATGGCCAAATACATATGAATGTACCACTGTTTGTTAATCCATCTACTACTTGAAGGATATTTGTTTCCAATTTGGTCAATTATGAGTAAAACCACTATAAACATTTGTGTGAATCTAGGTTTTCATTTCACTTCTGTAAATACCCAAGAGTGAGGCTACCTTGTCAAATGATAAGTGTATCTGCTGTTTTATATTAAAAAAAAATAAGTAGAACATTTTTGTGGTTTTTTGTTGTTGTTACTTGTTTGTTTTTGAGACAGGGTCTCACTCTGTTGCTCAGGCTTGAGTGCAGTGGCATAGTCATGGCTCACTGCAGCCTTAACCTCCTGGGCTCAAGCAATCCTCCCACCTTAGCCTCTCAAGTAGGTGGGACTACAGGCACGTGCCACGACATCCGGCTAATTTTTGTATTTTTTTTTTTTACAGAGACAGGGTTTTGCCATGTTGCCCAGGGTGGGCTCAAACTCCTGGGCTCAAGCAATCTGCCTGTCCCGGCCTCCCAAAGTGTTGAGATTACAGGCATGAGCCACCATGCCCGGCCTAGAACATATTTAATGTAAGAAAATGAGAAAACAGAAATGAGAAAAAATAAGAATCATTTATTACACTTCCTAGAAATAATAGCTGTTAATTTTTTTTACATAGTCTTCTAGATTTTTCTAGCCATATATGCAAATTATTTTATATAACAGGCTTATATAGCTAAACTGTGAAATAGCCTTTTACATTCAATTATATAACATAAGCATTTTTCCTTGTCAACATATGTATTTTGCTCCTGTATTCCACTTTGTAGATATGCCAAAATTTCTGTGGTAAATATTTTTATAGCTAAATTTTTGTGTTCATCTTTTATTTCCTTGGGATAAATTCTAGGAAGCAGAATTGCAGAGTCAAATGCAAATGCAGCTTTTTTAGGCTATTGATACATGTTGCCAAATTGCCCATCTATTTACACTTTCTGCCACGAATAAGAGTACCCTTGTTCCTCTAACTCTTGCCTGCACTGTGTTATCATCGAACACACACACACATATGCGTGCACTCACATAAACATTGCCAATTTGAAGGATGAAAAGTTATCTATAAGCAACAGCGTATAAAGTGAAAGTTCCTCCTTCCTAATTTGATTCCAGAAGTTAACTACTGTTAACCTCTCCTGGTTTTAATTGTTGATTGTTTCAATTGTTTTGGGTTTCGTTTTTTGCTTGCTTGCTTTTTTAAGATGGCCAAGATCGATTAGTTGCTTCTTGTTTTTTTACCTTTAGTGTCATGCTTTATCAAATCCTTTCTTGTGTCAATGTTATATATTCATCTAGATTTTTTTCTGGTTTAGTTTTTTTTTGTTGTTGTTGTTGTTGTTGTTTTTTGTTTTTTGTTTTTTTTGAGACAGAGTCTCGCTCTGTCGCCCAGGCTGGAGTGCAGTGGCACGATCTCGGCTCACTGCAAGCTCCGCCTCCCGGGTTCATGCCACTCTCCTGCCTCAGCCTCCCGAGTAGCTGGAACTACAGGCGTCCGCCATCACGCCCGGCTAATTTTTTTGTTGTTGTTTTTTGTATTTTTAGTAGAGACAGGGTTTCACCATGTTAGCCAGGATGGTCTCAATCTCCTGACCTCGTGATCTGCCTGCCTTGGCCTCCCAAAGTGCTGGGATTACAGGCGTGAGCCACCGCACCCGGCCCTGGTTTAGTTTTTTAATTCACATGCTAAGTTAATATCCAAATGTTTCATTCCAGTAAGTTTCAAAAAAATTATAAAAGTAGAGGGAATATTTTATCGATCTCCCATGTACCCATCACCTAGCTTCCCATTATCAACTGATACCTGATCTTGTTTCACCTGTACCCTCACCATTCTCCCTCCAATTATTTTGAAGCAAAACTCAGACATATCTCTTTGGGTATCTCTAAAAGATGGGAACTCTTTACTAAATAGATTTGTACATTTAAATATTTAATCCATTTGGAGTTTATTTTGGTGTTTAGTGTTATTTCAGGGATCTAGTTTTATTTCTCTTTTCAAACAGCTAGTTGCCCCAATACCACATATTGAATAATTCATTCTTTTGTCCATTGGTACAAAATGCTGCCTTAATAACATATTAAATTCTCATGTACTTGAATCAGTTTCTGGATTTTCTGTCCCATTGGTCTTTTTCTCCTTCCCTAGATCGTGATATTTGTGTTATTTGATATTTTATGTCACATGAAACTGGAATTAAAGTTTTTTATTAATCTAACATGAGAAGAAAACTAGTGGGAGATTAAGAATATGTACTTAGTTAAATAAAGATATTTATAATAAGAATGTTTACTTTCTTTCAGCGATCCTTTAATGTGGACAGCTGTGATTGGAACTAATAATATACATGGACGCTATCCTCATACCAAGAAGATAAAAATTAAAGCAATCATTATTCATCCAAACTTCATTTTGGAATCTTATGTAAATGATATTGCACTTTTTCACTTAAAAAAAGCAGTGAGGTATAATGACTATATTCAGCCTATTTGCCTACCTTTTGATGTTTTCCAAATCCTGGACGGAAACACAAAGTGCTTTATAAGTGGCTGGGGAAGAACAAAAGAAGAAGGTAATTATGGTCTGAATTTTACTGATACACATTTTCCTGATTATGGGCAGAGGACGGTCAAACCTTTTATATACATTCATGTGCCACATAATGACATTTAGGTTAATGACAGACCACACACACGATGGTGGTCTATAAGATTATTTTTCCGTATTTTTACTGTACCTTTTTTTTTTTTCCAGACAGAGTCTTGCTCTGTTGCCCAGGATGGAGTGCAGTGGCACCATCTTGGCTCACTGCAGCCTCCACCTCCCAAGTTCAAGTGATTCTCCTGCCTCAGCCTCCCAAGTAGCTGGGATTACAGACATGCGCCACCATGCCCTGCTAATTTTTGTATTTTTAGTAGAGACGGGGTTTCTCCATGTTGGTCAGGCTGGTCTTGAACTCCCAACCTCAGGTGATCCGCCCACGTCAGCCTCCCAAAGTGCTGGGATTACAGGCATGAGCCACCGCACCTGGCATTCAGCTAATTTTTGTATTTGTAGTAAAGACAGGGTTTCACCATGTTGGCCAGGCTGGTCTCGAACTCCTGGCCTCCTGTGATCCACCCGCCTCAGCCTCCCAAAGTGTTGAGATTACAGGCATTAGCCACTAAGCCTGGCCTACTGTACCTTTTCTGTGTTTAGATATACAAATGCTTTCTACTGTATCACAGCTGTCTACAATACTTAGTACAGCGGAACAGGTGTGTAGCCTAGAAGTAATAGGCTATACCATCTACCCTAGGTGTGCAGCAGACTATACCATCTAGGTTTATGTAAGTGCACTCTATCATGGTTGCACAACAAAATTGCCTAACAATGTATTTCTCAGAATGTTCTCCATCATTAAGTGATGCCTGACTGTGTTTCACTCTGTGTATTTTTTATCACTTTATGCCATGAGATTGAAAAGTATTATAGGTTCTTATAAAACACTGAAAACAACTTTTTGAGGGGTCTGTTTTTCCATGTGGGATAGGAGAGAAAATTCTTTTCCAAAGCAGAAATAGAGACTTTCTCTGATTGTACATGCCAAGATACTTGAATGTTAAGACAGAATGATAGTTCCAAGTGTTTCTGTAGTTTGAACTCACAGATGATGAAGCCAGCTCTGCAGCAGAATTCTCTATTTTAAGTAATAAGCTTCTGGCTATGAAGAATCATATTTAGTTTCCTTTTAATTTAATGCCTTGTTTAGTATCAGGCAAGATGATTGCGATTTTTTTTTAGTGTACATGGGGCACTACATGTTAACTGACCCAACTAATGGGAGGAATAAAAACATAGACGACACAGTCTCTTTGGTAATAAGAGCTACCACCATTTGGGAGCATTTACCATGTTTCAGGCCCTGTTTTTGTTCTTGTTGTTATTTAAAACACTTTTTTTTTAGAGATGGGGGTCTCACTCTGTCTCTCAGGCTGGAGTGCAGTGGTGTAATTATAGCTTACTGCAGCCTCAAACTCCTGGGCTCAAGCAATTCTCCTGCTTCAGCCTCTCCAATAGCTGGGACTACAGGCATGTGCCACCACGCCCAGCTTTTTAAAATGTATTATGTATGTATAGATGTATGTTTTGTTTTGTTTTTTAAGAGACATGGTCTCGCTGTGTCACCCAAGCTGGAGTGCAGTGACACGATCATGGCTCACTGTAACCTTTACCTCCTGCTCTCAAGTAATCCTCCTGCCTCAGCCTCCCAAGTAGCTAGGACTACAGGCATGTGCCACCATGCCCAGCTAATTTTTTCATTTTTTTGTAGAGACGGGGTTTTGCCATGTTTCCTAGACTGGTCTTGAACTCCTAGTCTTAAGAAATCCTCCTGCTTCAGTCTCCCAAAGTGCTGAGATTACAGGTATGAGCCATTGTGCCCAGCTTTTGTTTGTTTGTTTTTAAGAGATGGTCTTGCTGTGTTGCTCAGGCTGGTCTCAAACTCCTGGCCTCAAGCAATCTAGCCGCTTCAGTCTCCTGAGTAGCTGGGTTTATAGGCATGAGCACCATGCCTGTCCTGGGTCCTGTTTTAAATATACTACTTTATCTTATGCCCCCAATATTCCTAAAAGGGAGTTAATGTTATTTTTACCCCATTTAACAGACCAGTAATTGAGAATCTTAGAGGTTAAGAAGTTGGAACTCAAATCCAAGTCCCAAGTCTTTTATTCTAAAGCCTGAATATTTAATAACTATATTAAACTGCTCTTGAGGGAATCATTGTCCTGTTAGGAATATATGAGGTTAAGTACTAAGACTTCTTTTTTCTTCCTATTCCCCACAGGCCCTAGCCATTTAAATATTTGTGGATTATTTAGCTAGGATGTAGATAAATGTACGAAAGACCTGTGAATTATTATTTTTCTTTTTTTTTTTTTCCCATCTGTGAATACTTTTTAAAGAAGATAAGGAAAGCAACATGGTGTAGGGAAAGGAACATGGGCTTTAGATTCAGACTTAATTCTGAATCCCAGCCTGCCGCTCTGTGCTAGCTGAATGACCATGGGCATGTTATTGACTCTTTAATAATAATTAGAACAATAATAGAAGCAACTACCGTTTGTTTAGGGCCCGGTACTTAATAAAATGCTAAGCATTGCAATGCATTATCTCATTTAATACCCCCAGCAACGCTACAGAAAATACTATAAAATGAATGAGTAAAATAAAGCCTAAAGAGGTTAAATAAGTTGCTTAAACTAATAAAATAACTAAATGATAAAGTCAGAATTCAAGCCCAGTTCTGCCTATTGCAAATCTCATGTATTTCCACTGTATTATTAATATATCTTTTTTTTTTTTTTTTTTGAGAGGGAGTCTTTCTCTGTCTCCAGGCTGGAGTGCAGTGGCGTAATCTCGGCTCACTGCAACCTTTGCCTCTTGGGTTCAAGTGATTCCGCTGCCTCAGCCTCCCCAGTAGCTGGGACTACAGGCACGTGCCACCACACTCGGCTAATTTTTTGTATTTTAGTAGAGACGGGGTTTCACCATGTTGGCCAGGATGGTCTCGATCTCCTGACCTCATGATCCACCTGCCTCGGCCTCCCAAAGTGCTGGGATTACAGGCGTGAGCCAGGTGCACCCGGCCTAATATATCATCTTTCACAATGTCATACAGTTTCATGATCTTTAAAGTGAGAGCAATGATACCCATCAGAGAGTTGTTTTGAGAATTAAATTAGTTCTCCAGCAACATGGTAGTTTACATGTACATACCAAGCTCCCCACTGAAAACTATTAAAGAGGGAGAATACATAGGTTAAGGACTCGGTGTGACAATAGAAACTTAGAGAGGGAACTGGAACACGGAAGTTGACTTTGATCTTGAGGGTATTTGCCAAAATGTTAACTTTTAAGATTGATTTCAGTGGTTTCATGGGCCTTGGAAGGAAATGGTTAAAGAATAAAACTTGTCCAAATTGGGAAGTAGGGAAGACACTCCCATAAAGCTGGAGTCTGTCCCATGGCTATACTTTAAAAATGAGTCACACTCATGACCCAGCATATAATTTTTTTTTTTTGAAGACAGAGTCTTGCTCTGTCACCCAGGCTGGAAGGTGGTGACGCGATCTCAGCTCATTGCATCTTCCGCCTCCTGGATTCAAACAATTCTTGTGCCTCAGCCTCTCAAGTAGCTGAGATTACAGAGGTGTACCACCACGCCCAGTTAATTTTTGTATTTTTATTAGAGATGGAATTTCGCCATGTTGGCCAGGCTGGTCTCAAAACTCCTGGACTCAAGTCATCTGCCCACCTTGGCCTCCCAAAGTGCTAGGACTACAGGCATGAGCCCCTGCGCCCGCCTTGTTCTTATATATATAGTATACTTCCAATGTGATCTAGGTAGGTTAAAAAAAAAGGAGGGAAAAATATACATGGCTACATTAATCAAAAGAAAGCTGGATTACACGTGTAATCCTAGCACTTTGAGGGGCTGAGGTGGGAGGATTGCTTGAGGCCAGGAGTTCGAGACCAGCCTGAGCAACATAGGGAGACCTCGTCGCTAAAAAAATTAGCCAGGTATGGTAGTGCACATCTATAGTCCCGGCTATGTGGGAGGATCACTTGAGCCCAGGAGTTCGAGGTTATGGTGAGCTATGATAGCACCACTGCACTCCAGCCTGCGTGACAGAGAAAGACCCTGTATCCAGACAAAAAAAGGAAGCTGGAATGGAAAAAAGAGAAAGTAGGAATGGCTATATAAATATCAGATAAAGTAGACTTACAGCAGAGAAGATTACAAGGATGGTGAGAGACATTACATAATAATAAAAGGGTCAGCCCACCAAGAAGACATAGCAATGCTAAACGTGTGTACACCAAAAAACAGACATACGGTTTCTTAAAAACATACATGTGAACATACACTTACCATATGACCCAGCAATTGTACCCCTAGATATTTATCCCAGAGAAATACAAATGTCCACGCAAAAAAAACTATTTACAGATGTTCATGAAAGCTTTATTTTAAAAGCCAAAAACTAAAAACAACCAAAATGTCCTTCAATAGGAGAATGCTTAAATAAACTACTATAGCCTTACCATAGAATAGAACTAAGCAGTTAAAAGGTATGAACGATTGATAGATGCAACAAGTTAGATAGACAAGGGCATTATGTTGAGTGAAAAGAAGCCAATTTTAAAATGTCATATATGATTCCAAGTATATAACAATGAAATGACAAAATTATGCAGACAGAGAATAGATTAGTAGTTGCTAGGGTTAAGAAGGTTAGGTAGCATGAAGGAGATTTTTGTCCTGATGGAATAACTCTATACCCTGTTTTTTTGTGGTGGTTTCATGAATCTACACACACATTGTATTAATGTCAGTCTCCAGATTTTGATATTGTATTTCAGTGACAGAGACGTAACCATTGTAGGAAACTGCATAAAAAGTACACTTGACTTCTTAGTGCTATCTTTGCAACTTCCAATAACTCCATAATTATTTTAAAATAAAAAGCTTTTTAAATGAACCACATATAACCAACAAATCCTCACCTCCTATCGCCATCCCCATGTTTACTGGGAAAACTGCCTAATGGAAGGGGGAAAAGCTAGAAATTCCCTCTCCCCAAAATATGTAACTATAAATACCACTCACACGGATTTGCTATCCAAAGTAACATTGAGTAGACTACAAAGCTTCAAGCTGAGAATTTAGTTTAAAACAGGTTCTAGCTTAGTAACATCCCAAGATTTGATCCTGACAACATCAAATGCAAATTATTTATATAGAAACCCAACTTCATCTAAGGCCTCAAAGAATATAACCAGATAAAGTTTCAGTGAAATTGAATGGATTACAATAAAAAGATCACAAATAATTAATATATTTAACATACATATCTAATATAATTAAATATAATAACTGAAATTAATTCAATGGGCTAAAGTTTAGAAACACTTAAGATCCCACAGATTAAAATCAACCAAATATCAGTTCAAAGATCACCAAACACATAAGGAAACAAACCATTAATAGTGAAAGCCAACAGAAACAACAAACATATTAAGCCTCCCAAGGACTTCAGATATTAATATTTTTAGGTATAGAATAAAAAAATGTAAATTGTTTAAAGAACTAAAAGGTAGAATTAAAAATGAGCAATAGACTATTGTTTTGTTTTGTTTTGTTTTTTTGAGACGGAGTCTTGCTCTGTCGCCCAGCTGGAGTGCAGTGGCAAGATCTTGGCTCACTGCAAGCTCCACCTCCAGGGTTCACGCCATTCTCCTGCCTCAGCCTCCTGAGTAGCTGGGACTACAGGCGCCCACCACTGCGCCCAGCTAATTTTTTGTGTGTTTTTAGTAGAGACGGGGTTTCACCATGTTAGCCAGGATGGTCTTGATCTCCTGACCTCATGATCCACCCACCTCGGCCCCCCAAAGTGCTGGGATTACAGGTATGAGCCACAGGGCCCGGCCAAAAATGAGCAATAGACTATTTAGAAGGACTAGGCACTAGAATCTTTAAAAATGAAAAACGTAATTGCTAGTATTTAAAACTCATTGGATAGGCTGGGTGCGGTGGCCCATGCCTATAATCCTAGCACTTTGGGAAGCCAAGGCAGGTAGATCACCTGAGACCAGGAGTTTGAGACCAGCCTAGCCAACAAGGTGAAACCCCAAATCCACTAAAAATACAAAAATTAGCCAGGCATGGTGGTGGGCACCTGTAATCCCAGCTACTTGGGAGGCTGAGGCAGGAGAATCACTTGAACCCAGGAGGCAGAGGTTGCAGTGAGCCAAGATCGTATCTTTGCACTCCAGCCTGGGCAACAAGAGCAAGACTCTGTCTCAAAAACAAAAAACAAAAACAAAACTCATTGGATAAACTAGATATCATATTAGACACAGCTAAAGAGAGGATTTGTGAACCAGAAGATATATCTGAAGGAACTTCCTAGACTGTAGCACAGAAGGGAAAAAAGAGAAAACATGAAATAAGGTATAAGAAGGATAGAATGAGAAAATCTAATATATATCTAATGTGAGTGCCAGAGAGGAAGGAATAAAGAGGATATAGGAGAGGCAATATTCAATGGATTTGGATTGAAATTTCTTAAAAACTGATGAAAGACATGAATCCAGATAAAATATTAATAAGCACAATATTAGCCAAAACAAAACGTAATCCCCTTTCATACATTATACTGAAGTTGAACAACAAAGAAAAAAAAAACAGAAGATCTGAAATGTAGCCAGAGATAAAAGAAAAATCTTTATAATAGAATTACAGATTAGTTTTCAGGCTTCTCAACAGCAATAATGAAAGCCAAAAGACACCCTCTCCTGTTGCCGTGTGAAGATGTGCTTGCCTCCCCTTTGCCTTCTGCCATGATTGTAGGTTTCTTGAGGCCTACCCTCAAGAAACATAGCTTGAGTACAGACTGCAGAACTGATTATTCAGATTATCATGGCAGATGGGAGGCAGAACTAGATTGCAGCTCCAATGTGGAGCTTCTGTACAGACTGCAGAGCTGATTATTCAGATTATCATGGCAGATGGGAGGCAGAACTAGATTGCAGCTCTAACTTGGATGGACAGAGCAGCGTGCGGAGGCTGGCATCATGAATTTTAGCTCCAGAATGACTGCAGAAATAAATCAAGAATCCCAAGACAACTCACAGACCCTCTGAAGGAAGCAGACTGCTCCTGCAGGACTTGGGAGACACCCCAAATACTCTGGGAGGTGGGTAGCCTGGGGCAAGTTCTCAGCCCTGCTTGCCCACTGTCTGGAAACAGACTTGGTGCTGTTGAGGGGCATGGTGAGAGTGAGACTAGCCCTTTGGATTGTGTGGGAGCTGGATGAGGCCTGTGATTGCCAGCTTTTCCCCACTTCCCTGACAACCTGCATGACTCAGCAGAGGCAGCCATAATCACTCGGTATACAACTCCATTGACCTGGGCACCTCACCCCCATCCTTCACAGCAGCCTCAGCAAGACCCACCCAGGGAGAGTCTGAGCTCAGACATGCCTAGCCCCACCCCCACCTGATGGTCCTTCCCTACCCACCCTGGTTGCTGAAGACAAAGGGCATATACTCTTGAGAGTTCTAGGGCCCTGCCCGCCACTGGTTCCTCTCCATAATACCACAGCTGATGCTCTCTGGAAAGCACCACCTCCCAGCAGGAGGCCAACCAGCACAAAAATAGGACATTAAACCACCAAAGCTAAGAACCTTCACAGAGTCCATTTCAACCCCCTGCCATCTCCACTGGAACAGGTGCTGGTATTCACGGCCGAGAGACCCATAGATAGTTCACATCACGGGACTCTGTGCAGACAGCCCCCAGTACCAGCCCAGAGCCTGGTAGACTTGCTGGGTGGCTAGACCCAGAAGAAAGATAACAATCGCTGCAGCTTGGTTCTCAGGAAGCCACATCCATAGGGAAGGTGGGGAGAGTACTACATCAAAGGAACACTCAACGGGATAAAAGAATGTAAACAACAGCCTTCAGCCCTAGACTTTCCTTCTGACAGAGCCTACCCAAATGAGATGGAACCAGGAAACCAACTCTGGTAATATGACAAAACAAGGCTCTTTAATACTCCCCAAAAAATCACACTAGCTCACCAGCATTGGGGCCAAACCAAGAAGAAATCCCTGATTTACCTGAAAAAGAATTCAGGAGGTTAGTTATTAAGCTAATCATGGAGGCACCAGAGAAAGGCGAAGCCCAATGCAAGGAAATCCAAAAACTGGTACAAGAAGTGAAGGGAGAAATATTCAAGGAAATAGATAGCATTAAGAAAAAACAAAACTTCAGGAAACATTGGACACACTTACAGAAATGCAAAATGCTCTGGAAAGTCTCTGCAATAGAATTGAGCAAATAGAAGAAAGAAATTCAGAGCTCAAAGTCTTTGAATTAACCCAATCCAACAAAGACGAAGAAAAAAGAATAAGAAAATATGAACAAAGCCTCCAAGAAGTCTGGGATTATGTTAAACAACCAAACCCAAGAATAATTGGTGTTCCTGAGGAAAAAGAGAAACCTAAAGTTTGGAAAACATATTTGGGGGAATAATCGAGGAAAACTTCCCCAGCCTTGCTAGAGACCTAGACATCCAAATACAAGAAGCACAAAGAACACTTGAGAAATTGTTTGCAAAAAGATCATCATCTAGGCACACTGTCATCAGGTTATCTAAAGTTAAGGTGAAGGAAAGAATCTTAAGAGCTGTGAGACAAAAGCACTAGGTAACCTATAAAGGAAAACCTATCAGATTAACAGCAAATTTCTCAGCAGGAACCCTACAAGCTAGAGGGGATTGGGGCCCTATCTTCAGCCTCCTCAAACAAAACAATTATCAGCCAAGAATTTTGTATCCCATGAAACTAACCATCACGTGTAAAGGAGAGATAGAGTCTTTTTCAGACAAACAAATGCTAAGACGATTTGCCACTACCAAGCCACCACTACAAGAACTGCTAGAAGGAGCTCTAAATCTTGAAACAAATCTTGGAAACACATCAAGACGGAATCTCTTTAAAGCATAAATCTCACAGGACCTATAAAACAAAAATACAGTTTAAAAAGCATAAACAAAAAATCAAAAACCAAGGTACAAGGCAACAAATAGCACGATGAATGCAATGGTACCTCACATCTCAATACTAACATTGAATATAAATGACCTAAATGCTCCACTTAAAAGATACAGAACTGCAGACTGGATGAGAACTCACCAACCAACTATCTGCTGCCTTCAAGAGACTCACCTAACACATAAGGACTTGCATAAACTTAAAGTAAAGGAGTGGAAAAAGGCATTTCATGCAAATGGACACCAAAAGAGAGCAGGGATAGCTATTTTCATGTCAGACAAAACAAACTTTAATGCAATAGCAGTTAAAAAAGACAAAGAGGGACATTATACAATGGTAAAAGGCCTTGTCCAACAGGAAAATATCACAATCCTAAACATATATGCACCTAACACTGGAGTTCCCACATTTATAAAACAATTACTAATAGACCTAAGGAATGAGATAAACAGCAACACAATAATAGTGGTGGACCTCAATACTCCACTGACAGCACTAGATAGGTCATCAAGACAGAAAGTCAACAAAGAAACAATGGATTTAAACTATACCTTGGAACAAATAGACTTAACAGATATATACAGAACATTGCATCTAACAACTGCAGAATACACTTTCTATTCAACACTGCATGGAACTTTCTCCAAGATAGACCATCTGATAGGCCACATAATGACCTCAATAAATTTAAGAAAATTGAAATTATATCAAGAACTCTCTTGGACCACAGTGGAATAAAATTGGAAATCAACTCCAAAAGGAACTTTCAAAACCATGCAAATATATGGAAATTAAATAACTTGCTCCTGAATAATCATTGGGTCAAAAACAAAATCAAGATGGAAATTAAAAAATTCTTCAAACTGAATGACAATAATGATGCAACCTATCAAAACCTCTGAAATACAGCAAAGGTGGTGCTAAGAGGAAAGTTCATAACCCTAAATGCCTACATCAAAAAGATTGAAAGGATACAAACTGACATTCTAAGGTTATACTTCAAGGAACTAGAGAAACAAGAAAAAAACAAACCCAAACCCAGCAGAAGAAAGGAAACAACGAAGATCAGAGCAGAACTAAATGAAATTGAAACAAAAAAAAAATACAAAAGATAAGTGAAACAAAAAGCTGGTTCTTTGAAAAGATAGATAAAATTGATAGGCCATTAGCAGGATTAACCAAGAAATGAAGAAAGAAAATCCAAATAACCTCAATAAGAAACGTAACAGAAGATATTACAACTGACACTACAGAAATACAAAAGATCATTCAGTGCTACTATGAACACCTTTATGCACATAAACTAGAAAATCTAGAAGAGGTGGATAAATTCCTGGAAAAATACAACCCTCCTAGCTTAAATCAGGAAGAAATAGATACCCTGAACAGACCAATAAAAAGTAGCGAGATTGAAATGGTAATTTTAAAATTACCAACCATAAAAATCCAGGATCAGATGGATTCATGGCAGAATTCTACCAGACATTCAAAGAAAAATTGCTACCAATCCTTTTGACAATATTCCACAAGATAGAGAAAGACAGATTCCTCCCTAATTCTTTCTATGAAGCCATCATCGCCCTAATACCAAAACCAGGAAAGGACATAACCAAAAAAGAAAACTACAGAACACTATTCCTGATGAACATAGATGCTAAAACCCATAACAAAATACTAGCTAACAAAATCCAATAACATATCAAAAAGATAATCCACCAGCTGGGTGCAGTGGCTCACACCTGTAATCCCAGCACTTTGGGAGGCCAAGGTGGGCAGATCACCTGAGGTCAGGAGTTTGAGACCAGCCTGGCCAACTTGGTGAAACCCTGTCCCTACTAAAATTAGAAAAATTAGCTGGGCATGGTTGCAGGCGCCTGTAATCCCAGCTGCTTAGGAGGCTGAGGCAGGAGAATTGCTTGAACCCAGGAGGCGGAGGTTGCAGTGAGCTGAGATCGTGCCACTGCACTCCAGCCTGGGCGACAGAGGGAGACTCCCAGCTACTCAGGGGGCTAAGGCAGGAGAATTGCTTGAACCCAGGAGGCAGATGTTGCAGTGAGCCAAGATTGTGCCACTGCACTCCAGCCTGGGCAACAGAGGGAGATTCCATCTCAAAAAAACAACAACAACAAAAAACAAAACAAAACAAAACAAAAACCATGATAATCCACCATGATCAAGTGGGTTTCATATCAGGGATCCAGGGATGGTTTAACATACACAAGTCAATAAATGTGAAACACTACCTACACAGAATTAAAAACAAAAATCACGTGATCATCTCAATAGATGCAGAAGAGGCATTTGGCAAAATCCAGCATCCCTTTATGATTAAAACTCTCAGCAAAATCAACATACAAGGGATATACCTCAATGTAGTAAAAGCCATCTATGACAAACCCACAGCCAACATAATACTGAATGGGGAAAAGTTGAAAGCATTCCCTCTGAGAACTGGAACAAGACAAGGATGCCCACTGTCACCTCTCCTCTTCAACATAGTACTGGAAGTCCTAGCCAGAGCAATCAGACAAGAGAAAAAAATAAAGGGCATCCAAATCAGTAAAGAGGAAGTCAAAGTGTCACTGTTTGCTGACAATATGATCATTTTCCTTGAAAACCCTAAAGACTCCTCCAGAAAGCTCCTAGAACTGATAAAAGAATTCAGCAAAGTTTCCAGATACAAGATTAATGTACACAAATCAGTAGCTCTCCTATATACTAACAGCAGAGAATCAAATCAAGAACTCAACCCTTTTCATGACAGTTGCAAAAAAAAAAAATACTTAGGAATATACCTAACAAAGGAGGCAAAAGACCTCTACAGGGAAAACTACAAAACACTGCTGAAAGAAATCATAGATGACACAAACAAATGGAAACACATCCCATGCTCATGGATGGGTAGAGTCAATATTGTGAAAATGACCATACTGTCAAAAGCAATCTACAAATTTGATGCAATCCCCATCAAAATACCACCATCATTCTTCAAAGAATTATAAAAACAATTCTAAAATTCATATGGAACCAAAAAAGAGCTCACATAGCCAAAGCAAGATTAAGCAAAAAGAACAAATCTGGAGGCATCATACAACCTGATTTCAAACTATACTATAAGCCCATTGTCACCAAAACAGCATGGTACTGGTATAAAAATAGGCACATAGACCAATGGAACAGAATTGAGAACCCAGAAATAAACCCAAATACTTGCAGCCAACTGATCTTCAACAAAGCAAACAAAAACGTAAAATGGGGAAAGGACACCCCTTTCAACAAATGGGGCTGGGATAATTGGCAAGCCACATGTAGGAGAATGAAACTGGATTCTTGTCGCTCACTTTGTACAAAAATCAACTCAAGATGGATTAGGGACTTAAATCTAAGACCTGAAAGTATAAAAATTCTAGAAGATAACTGGAAAAACCCTTCTAGATATTGGCTTAGGCAAGGATTTCATGACCAAGAAGCCAAAAGCAAATGCAATACAAACAAAAATACATAGCTGGGACTTAATTAAAGAGCTTTTGCATGGCAAAAGGAACAGTCAGCAGAGTAAACAGACAACCCACAGAGTGAGAGAAAATCTTCACAATCTATACATTTGACAAAGGACTAATATCCAGAATCTGCAACAAACTTAGACAAATCAGCAAGCAAAAAAATCCCATCAAAAAGTAGGTTAAAGACATGAATAGGCAATTCTCAAAAGAAAATATGTAAATGGCCAACAAACATATGAAAAAAATGCTCAATATCACTAATGATCAGGAAAATGCAAATCAAAACCACAATGCAATACCACCTTACTCCTTCAAGAGTGGTCATAATCAAAAAATTAAAAAAAAAACAGTAGATGTTGGCATGGATGTAGTGATCAGGGAATGCTTCTACACTGCTGGTGGGAATGTAAACTAGTACAGCCACTATGGAAAACAGTGTGGAGATTCCTTAAAGAACTGAAAGTAGAACTGCCATTTGATCCAGCAATCCCACTACTGGGTATCTACCCAGAAGAAAAGAAGTCATTATTCAAAAAAGAAACTTGCACACACGTGTTTATAGCAAAACAATTCGCAATTGCAGAATCGTGGAACCAACCCAAATGCCCATCAATCAACTAGTGGTTAAAGAAACTGTGAAAAAAAATATATATATATATGATGTATATATATGTACATATATATGATGTATATATATGATGGAATACTACTCAGCCATAAAAAGGAATGAATTAACGGCATTCGCAGCGACCTGGATGAGATTGGAGACTATTATTCCAAGTGAAGTAACTCAGGAATGGAAAACCAAACATCATATATTCTCGCTGATATGTGGGAGCTAAACTATGAGGATGCAAAGGCATATGAATGATGCAATGGACTTTGGGGACTCAGGGGAAAGGGTGGGAAGGGGGCAAGGGATAAAAGTCTACAAATAGGGTGCAGTGTATACTTCTCAGGTGATGGTTGCACCAAAATCTCACAAATCACCACTAAAGAATTTACTCTTGTAACCAAACACCACCTGTACTCCAATAACCTATGGAAAAATAAATAAAATAAGAAAGCCAAAAGACAATGAAATATCTTCAAAATGCTGAGAGAAAATAACTATGAGCCTACAATTGTGTATCCAGCAAAACTATCATTCAATAATATCTGTGAACAAAAAGTGAATTTACTACCAACAGTCTTTCACCAAGGAAGTAAAAGAAATATCAGAAAGAATGTAAATGATGCTAAAAGGGAAGTATAAGATGTAAGAAGGAACAAAAAAAGACATGGATAATATATAGGTAAATGTAAATAAACATTGTCCGTACACAACAGTTGTTCTCACTTGGGCATAATTTTGCCCCCAGGGAACATTTGGTAACATATCTGGAGAAAATTTTTGGATGTTAAAACTGGGTAAGCGGATAAATTTGCTACTGGCATCTGCTCAACATCCTTCAATGCATAGTATAGTTCTCCTATCTCCCACACAAAGAATTGTTAGGCCCAAAATGTCAGTAGTAGCAAGACAGAAACCTTAAAATCATAAAAATAATGTCTAAGTTGTAGGGGGAAGGCAGGTATTTCAGGAGGGGTGATCAGAGTCAAACTGGTTTCAGGTCCCTGTATTATTCAGGAGAAGTATTTAAATACTGATTAACATTATATTTGTTGCACATAAATGGTCAAATTTTAGTAATAGCAATAAATTCCTAAAAGGAAAAAAATTATAACTGGCTCAAGAAGAAATGAATATCTGAATAAACTTGTAACAAGTACATAAATATAATTAGTAATTTAAAGTCTTCCCATTTAAAAAAACCCAAGCCCAGTTCACTTCACAGGTGAATTATATCAAATATTTTAGGAAGAGATAGTTCTAATATTACACACTCAGAAAATAGAGGAGAAGGGAGTATTTCCCAGATAATTATATAAGCCTAGTATTATTATCCTGACACCAAACCAAAAATATTACAAGAAAACTACAGAGAAACAGCTTTCATGAATAAAGACTCAAAAATCATCAACAAAATGTTAGCAAACTGAATACAGCAACATATAAAAAAGGATTATATATACTACCTAGTGGAATTTCTTCAAAAAATGCAAGTTTGGTTTTACATCTGAAAATCAATAAAATAAAGCCTATATTAATAAAAGATAAAAATGACAAGATCACTGCAAATAATGTGGAAAATGTATTTGATAAAATCCAACACCATTCTAAGTTTAAAAATTCTCAAAAGAAATAGCAATAAGAAGTCCTAGCCATAGCAATTAGGCAAGAGAAAGAAAGAAAAGGTAACCAAATAGGAAGAAAAGAAGCCAAACTATCTGTCTTCACTGATGGTATGATTCTATGCCTAGAAAACCCTAAAGACTCCACCAAAATGCTCCTGGAACTGATAAATGACTTCGGTAAAGTTCCAGGATACAAAATAAATGTACAAAAATCAGTAGCATTTCTATACATCAATAACATTCAAGTTGAGAGCCAAATCAAGAATGTGATGTCATTTAAAATAGCCACACACACCAAAAAAACAAAAAACAAACATACAAAAAAATTCCCTAGGAATACATCTCACCAAGGAGGTGAAAGATCTCTATAAGGAGAACTACAAAATGCTGCTGAAAGAAATCATAGATGACACAAACAAATGCGAAAACATTTCATGTTCATAGACAGGAAAAATCAATATCATTATAATGTCCATACTGCCCAAATCAGTCTATAGATTCAATGATATTGCTATCAAGCTACCAATGTTGTTTTTTCACAGGTCTAGAAAGTCTAGAAAAAACTATTCTAAAATGTATATGGAACTCAAAAAGAGCCCAAGTAGCCAAAGCAATCTTAAGCAAAAAGAACAAAGCTGGAAGCATCACATTACCCAACTTCAAACTATACTATAAGATTACAGTAACATCGGACATGGTGACTCTTGCCTATAATCTCACCACTTTGGGAGGCCAAGGTGGGCGGATCACTTGTGGTCAGGAGTTTGAGACTAGCCTGGCCATTATGGTTCTAACCTTGTCTCTACTAAAAATACAAAAATTAGCCAGGTGTGGTGGCACACACCTGTAATCCCAGCTACTTGGGAGGCTGAGACAGGAGAATCGCTTGAACGTGGAAGGGGAGGTTGCAGTGAGCTGAGATAATGCCACTGTACTCAAGCCTGGGCGACAGAGCAAGACTCCATCTCAAAAAAAAAAAAAAAAAAAAAAGACTACAGTAACCAAAACAACATGGTATTGTTACCAAAACAGCATGATATTGTTACAAAAACAGACACATAGACCAATAGAACAGAATAGACATCCCAGAAATAAAGCCACACACCATCTGATCTTTGACAAAGACAATGGGCAAAGAACTCCCTATTCAATAAATGGTGCTGGGATAGCTGGCTAGCCATATGCAGAAGACTGAAACCAGACCTCTATCCTATCACCATATGCAAAAATTAACTCAAGATGGGTTAAAGATTTAAATGTAAGACCTCAAGCTATAAGAATCCTAGAAGAAAACCCAAGAAACGCCATTCTGGACATTGGCCTTGGGAAATAGTTTATGACTAAGTCCTCAAAAGCAACTGCAACAAAAACAAAAATTGACAAGTGGGAACTAATTAAACTGAAAAACCTCTGCACAGCAAAAGAAACTATCAACAGAGGAAACAGACAACCTACAGAATGAGAGAAAATACTTGCAAGCTACGTATCCTACAAAGGTTTACTATCCAGGATCTATAAAGAACTTAAACAATTGAACAGGCCAAAACCAATTAACCCCATTAAAACATGGGCAAAAGACATGAACAGATACTTCTCAAAAGACATACAAGCAGCCAACAACATATGAAAAAATGTTAAACATCACTAATCATCAGAGAAATGCAAATCAAAACCATAATGAGATACTATCTCACACTAATCAGAATGGCTATTGCTAAAAAAAACAAAAAACACATGCTGCCAAGGCTGCCAGAGAAAGGAATGCTTACACACTGCTGGTGGGAATAGAAATTAGTTCAGCCTCTGTGGAAAGCAGTTTGGAGATTTCTCAAAGAACTTAAACCAGAATCACCACTGGACCCAGCAATCCTATTACTGTGTATGTATCCAAAGGAATATAAATCATTCTACCAAAAAGACACATGCACTCCTATGTTCATCGCAGCACTGTTTGTAATAGCAAAGACATGGAATCAACCAAGGCGCCCATCAACAATAGACTGGATAGGCCGGGTGTGGTGGCTCACGCCTGTAATCCCAGCACTTTGGGAGGCCGAGGCAGGCAGATCACGAGGTCAGGAGATCGAGACCATGCTGGCTAACACGGTGAAACCCCGTCTCTACTAAATATACAAAAAATTAGCTGGGTGTGGTGGCGGGTGCCTGTAGTCCCAGCTACTCGGGAGGCTGAGGCAGGAGAATGGTGTGAACCTGGGAGGTGGAGCTTGCAAGGAGCAGAGATCGCACCACTGCACTCCAGCCTGGGTGACAGATCGAGACTGTCTCAAAAAAAAAAAAAAAATAGACTGGATAAAGAAAGTGTGGTACATATGCACCATGGAATACTATACAGCCATAAAAAAACAGAATCATGTCTTTTGCAGCAGCATGAATGGAGTTGGAGGCCATTATCCTAAGTGAATTAACACAGGAACAGAAAACCAAATACTGCATGTTCTCACTTATAAGTGGGAGGTAAATAGTGGGTACTCATGAACATAAAGGTGGTCACAAAAGACACCAGGGACTACTAAAAGAGGATGGGAGGGAGGGGGCCAAGGGCTAAAAAACTAATTTGGGGGTACTATGCTCAGTATATGGGTTCAATTATACCCTGGGTGACAGGATCAATTGTACCCAAAACCTCAGCATCATGCATATATCTAGGTAACACGTATCCCCTGAATCTAAAATAAAAGTTGAAATTCTTTTTTTAAAAAAATAGCAGTAGAAGGAAGCTTAAACTGATAAAGAGCATCTATAAAGAATAAGCTAAACATCCTACTTAATGGTAAAATGATGAATGCTTTCCCTATAAAATCAGGAACAAAGCAAGGATTTTAGCCTGTGCGATGGGCAAGAAAAAGACATTAAAGGCACACAAATTGGAAATCAAAAAGGGAAACTTTATTCATAGATGACATGATTATGTAAATGTAGAAATGCTTAAGGCATCTACAAAACAATCTAGTAAGACAAGTTCATTGAGGTTATAGGAAGACAAAAATCAATATGTCTATACTTGCAATAAACTATCTGAAAACAAAATTTAAGAACACAATTCCATTCATAATAGCATTTATTTATTTTTATTTTTTGAGACAGTCTCACTCTTCCACCCAGGGTGGAGTGCAATAGTGCAATCTCAGCTCACTGCAATCTCTGCCTCCCAGGTTCAAGCGATTCTCATGCCTCAGCCTCCTGAGCTTCCTGAGTAGCTGGGATTACAGGCATGTGCCGCCACGCCTGGCTAAGTTTTATATTTTTAGTAGAGACGGGGTTTCACTATGTTGGCCAGGCTGGTCTCAAACTCCTGGCCTCAAGTGATCCACCTGCCTCGGCCTCCCAAAGCGCTGGGATTACAGACATTAGCCACCATGCCTGGCCCATAATAGCATTTAAAATAATGAATAATTAGGAACAGATTTAACAAAAGATGTGTAAGACTTGTACACTGAAAACTACAAAAACATTACTTCGAGAAATTAAAGAAGACCTAAACTAAATGGAGACTCATACTACATTCATGGGTTAGAAGACTCAATGTTGTTAATACGACAATTATTCACAGATTGGCCTATCAAAATGCCAGTAGGATTTTTCATGCAAACTAACAAGCCGATCCTAAAATGCATACGGAAAGGCAAGAGATCTAGAATAGCCAAAATTATTTTGAAAAAAAAAAAAAAACTGAAGGAGTTAGATTGTCTGATTTCAAAACGTATTATAAAACCGCAGCAATCAACACATTGGGATAAAGACAGACCTGTAGAGGCTGGGAGTGGTGGCTCATGCCTGTAATCCCAGCATTTTGGGAGACCAAGGCAAGAGAATCGCTTGAGCCCAGGAATTTAAAGACCAGCCTGTGCAATACGGTGAGCCCCTATCTCTGCAAAAATAAAAAAAAAAAACAGGTGCGGTGGTATGCAGCTATAGTCCCAGCTACTTGGAAGGTTGAGGCAGGAAGATCACTTGAGCTCAAGAGTTTGAGGCTTCAGTGAGCCATGATCATGTCACTGCACTCCAGTCTTGGGTAACACAATGAGACCATCTCTAAAAAAATTAATTTAATTTTTAAAAGATAGACTGTAGATTAATGGAACACAACATGGAGGGGAAAAAAACCCTTATATTTATGGCCAATTGATTTTCACAACAGTGCCAAGGCAACATAATGGAAAACAGTCTTTTCAACAAATGATGCTGGGACAACTGGATATCTTTACGCCACGAAAAAAAACCCTTGGAGCTTTTCTCCATACTATATTCAATAGTGGTACAATCTGAATGTTTGTGTCCATCCAAAATTCATATGTTGAAATCCTCACTCCCAAGGTATGATATTAGGAGGTAGGACCTTTTGAGAGGGCAGAGCTCTCATCAGCGAGATTAGTGCCCTTATAAGAGAGGCCCCAAAAAGCTGCCTTGCCCTTCCACCACGTAAGGATACAGCTGGAAGTCACAACTTATGAACCAGAAAATGGCCCTAATCAGACACCGAATCTGCCAGTGCCTTGATCTTCAATTTCAGCATCCAGAATTGTGAGAAATAAATTCCTGTTGTTTATTAAGCAACTGTTTATAAGCAGTCTATGACATATTTTAGCAGCACAAAGAGACTTAGAGAAATAATTAACTCAAAATGGATCATAGACCTAAGTATAAGAGCTACAGTTGTAAGACTTCTAGAAAAAAGCAAAGAGAAAGTCCTTGAGTCATTGGATTAGGTGATGATTTCTTAGGACACCAAAAGCACAACCATTAATAAAAATAAAAATGATAAATTGGACTTCATCAAAATTTAAACATGTATCCTCTTCAAAAGCCACCATTAAGAAAATCAATGGAAAAAGAGCTGCAAATATCTCCAGCAGTGTATAAAAAAAGATAATACATCATAACCAACTGGCTTTTTGCCAGGAATGTAAATGCTAATTTGATATATTATTATCATTCTGAAAACCCTTTCCTTATTAAGTTTTTGTTGCATGCATTTCCATTTCAATATGATATTAGTAATTTTATTGGACTCCCTGAACCAAAATGATGTAAAGCAAAATATATGGTTTATTAAGAAGGGTCTGACTAGAAAATAAGGCTGAAAGTAGTCATGTGTAAATTGTTATTATTAACGAGAATTTTTAAAGAAAAATTTGTTTTAAGGCCAGGCAAAGTGGCTAATGCCTGTAATCCCTAAACTTTGGGAGTCTGAGGCAGGTGGATCACTTGAGCTCAGGAGTTTGAGACTAGCCTGGGCAACATGGCAAAACCCCGTCTCTACAAAAAATACCAAAAAATTAGCAGAGCATGGTGGTGTATGCCTGTAGTCCCAGCTACTCAGGAGGCTGAAGTGGGAGGATCACTTGAGGCCCACGAGGTTGAGACTGTAGTAAACTGTGATTGTGTCACTGCCCTCCAGCCTGAGCAACAAAGCAAGAGCCTGTCACAAAAACATAAAAAATAAAAAATTGGATAAAGATTTGAAAAGATAAGTCACCATAGTGTTTGCAGAAACAAAAAAGATCTGAAAACACATTTCACCAAGGTAGGTATACAAATGGCTAATAGTACATGAAAAGCTGGCAACACTGGCTGGGTACAGTGGCTCACACCTGTAATCTCAGTGCTTTGGGAGGCCAAGGTGAAAGGATCACTTGCAACCAGGAGTTTGAGACCAGCCTGAGCAACAAAGCAAGATCTCATTGCTACAAAAATTAGCTAGGCACAGTGGTACATGCCTGTAGTCCCAGCTACTTGAGAGGCTAACACAGGAGGGTCACTTGAGCCTAGGAGCTCAAGGCTGCAGTGAGCTATGATCGCTGTACTACACTCCTGCATGGGTGACACAGCAAGACCTCATTTCAAATATATATTTATGTTAATATCCTTGAAACCTCAATGAGATGCCACTATGCAACTGCTAGAATGAGAATCCAAAAGACTAACAAATCAAGTGTTAGCAAGGATGTGGAGAAACTGGAACCCTTATACATTGCTGAGGAGAATTTAAAATGGTAAAGCCACTTAGGAAAACAGTTTGACAGTTTCTCGAAAAGTTAAATATGCACTTACCCTGTTAAGCATAGTTACCATATGACCTAGCAATTCCATTCCTGGATATCTACCAAAGACAAATGAAAACATGTCCACACAAAAACTTATGAACGCTCATCATAGCATTATTAATAATACACCAAACTGGAAACAATCCAAAGTCCACCAACTAGTGAATGGATATACAAAACATGATATATCCATTCAATAGAACACTATCCAACAACAAAAAGGAAGAAAGCTATCCTGCAATATAGATGAACCTTGAAAACCTTGGTATATAGCTAAATGAAGGAAGCTATATACAAAAGACTACAAATGTGTGATTCCATTTATATAAAATTTCAAGAAAAGGCAAACCTATAGAGACAGGAATCAGTCATTTCTTTCTTTTTTTTTTTTTTTTGAGACAGAGTTTTGCTCTTGTTGCCTAGGCTGGAGTACCATGGCACGATCTCAGCTCACCACAACCTCCACCTCCCGGGTTCAAGCAATCCTCCTGCCTCAGCCTCCCGAGTAGCTGGGATTACAGGCATGCACCTCCATGCCTGGCTAATTTTTTATATTTTTAGTAGAGACGGGGTTTCTCCATGTTGGTCAGGCTTGTCTCGAACTCCTGACCTCAGGTAATCTGCCTGCCTCAGCCTCCCAAAGTGCTGGAATTATAGGCGTGAGCCACTGAGCCCAGCCCATCAGTCATTTCTTAAGTGTGGGGCTGGAGCTGGGAATTGATTACAAGTGAGCATAGGAGGACTCTGTGAGGTGAAGGAAATACTCTAAAACTGGATTGTGGTGCTGGTGTAAATTTAGCAGAAATCATTCAACTGCATTGGTACAATGTGTGATATTCATGTTATGTAAATTAAACCCTAATAAAGCTGTAAAAAAATGACAAAAGGGTAAGCTTTTTAACATCACACATTTGGAGAATTCAAAACACACTACTAAATGACTCATATGTCAAAGAGGAAATCATAATAATTTTAAATACTTAGAATTGAACAATAATGTATATGGTACATAACAAAACTTGAGAGCTGCAGATAGAGGTAAAACATAAAATTTAAAGTCTTAGAAATATATATTTTTAGTTTGAGGCTAGGTGCTGTGGCTCACGCCTGTAATCCCAGAACTTTGGGAGGCTGAGACAGGCAGATCATGAGGTCAGGAGTCCGAGACCAGCCTGGCCAACATGGTAAAAAACCTGTCTCCACCAAAAATACAAAAAATTAGCTGGGCGTGGTAGGGTGAGCCTGTAATCCCAGATACTTGGGAGGCTGGGGCAGGAGAATCACTTGAACCCCAGAGGTGGAGGTTGCAGTGAGCCAAGATAACACCACTGCACTCCAGCCCAGGGCGAGACCACTTCAAAAAAAAAAAAAAAAAAAAAAAAAATATATATATATATATATATATATATATATATTTAGTTAGTTAGTTTGAATCATATGGAAGAGCAAACATTTGACCTAATATTGAAGAATAAAGTCTGAACACTATGAATTCAAAGTCTAACTTTTTTAAAGTTTAAATAAACATTGCACTGGCCAAGCACAGTTGTTCACACCTGTAATCCCAACACTTTGGGAGGCCAATGTGGGAGAATTGCTTGGGCCCAGGAGTTCAAGACCAGCCTGGGCAACAGAGCAAGACCCCATCTCTCTAAAAAAAAAAAAAGAAGAAGAAGAAGAATATTACAGCCAGACATGGTGGTACATGTCTGTAGTCTCAGCTACTATGGAGGGAGGCTAAGAAAAGAAAGAACATTCTAAACCCATAGAAAGCAGAAAAAAACACATAAAGGTAAGCACTGCAGTTAATGAACAGAAAATAAAGATAGAAAAGAGAAAACCAACATGCCAAAATCCAGTTTTCTGAAAAAACAACAAACCGCTGGTAAGACTGGTGACAAAAGGAAAGAAGGCACAAATACAAATTAATATTATGAACTAACACATACCACAGTACTTTTTAAAATGTTATGCTGTAAATTTTAGTACTTAGACAAAACAAATAAATTCCTTTGTAAATAACCCAAACTGAAATTAATAAATTGACTAAATATGAAAATGGTAACTAGCCAAAACTGAAATTAATAAATTGACTAAATATGAAAATGGTAACTAACCAAAACTGACCAAAGAAGAAATGGAAATCCTCTATAGTCCTATAGAGTGTAAAGGAATTGAATTAGTAGATTTCTTTTTCAAAAATAAAAAACCAGAACTCAGAACAAGTGAGTTCTACCATAATACCAGAGACAGATTATCTAAATCCTATACATACGCTTCCAAAGAATACAAAAGGAAGGAATATACTCCAGCTCAGTGTATGAAATAATCATATTATTGATTCCAAAATCAAGTAATCGCAGTAAGAGAAAGCCCAACGTTATAAATGCAGGCATTTCAAACAAATTATTAGTAATAACACACTAAATCTACAAAGTATATTATAGATAGAATTGATGGTCAGGTACAGTGGCTCACATCTGTCATCTCAGCACTCTGGGAGGCCAAATTAGGAGGCTTGCTTGAGGCCAGGAGCTCAAGATCAGCCTGAGCAACATACTGAGACACTGTTTCTACAAAAAAAAAACTAAAAAATTATCTTGGCATAGTGGTGCACACCTGTAGTCCTAGCTACTCAAGAGGCTGAGGCAGAAGGATCACATGAGCCCAGGAGGTTGAGGCTGTGGCAACCTATGACTGTGCCACTACACTAGGCACCAGCCTAGGCAACAGAGCAGGACCCTGACTCAAAAAAAAATAGAATTAATCATAACCAAGTTAGGTTTATCTCAGGAATCCAAGGGTTTAAAATTAGAAGTCAGCCAGCTGTGGTGGTTCACACCTGTAATTCAAACACTTTGAGAGGCCAAGGCAGGAGAATTGCTTGGGCCCATTCAAGAATGGCCTGGGCAATATAGCAAGACCTCAACTCTACAAAAAATTTAAAAATTAGCTGGGCGTGGTGGTACACACCTGTAATCCCAGCTACTTGGAAACTGAGGAGTAAGGATTACTTGAACCCAAGAAGCAGAGGTTGCAGTGAGTACGTCACTGCACTCCAGCCTGGGTGACACAGCGAGATTCTGTCTCAAAAAGTAAATAAATAATAATGAAATAAAATAAAATGAGAAGTCTCAGCTGGGTGCAGTGGCTCATGCTTGCAATCCAAGCACTTTAGGGGGCCAAGGTGGGAAGATCACTTGAAGCCAGGAGTTTGAGAGCAGCCTGGGCAACACAGCAAGACCCCATCCCTACCAAAAATAACAATTAGCTGGGCATGATGGCACATGCCCATAGTCCCAGGTACTCGGGAGGTTGAGGTGGGAGGATTGCTTGAGCCCAGGAGTTTGAGGCTGCAGTGAGCTAATTGTGCCACTGCACTCTGGGGCCCAGGCAACAGGGCAAGACCCTGTCTCAAAAATAATAATATAAATAAATAAAATTAGAAGTCTCTTGATGGAATTCATCACAGATTGGTTAAAGGATAAAAAATATTATCTGAATAAATGCAGTAGAAGCATTGTTAGAAACTCTTAACAGTCTAGACATAGAAGGGAATTTCCTTAACCTAATTAAGGTTAATGACCTCTAAACTAGAGCAAACATCATTACAGTAAAACATTCCTTTAAAATCAAGAATAATTTCTCCACTTGTATTCAATATTGTAGAAGTCCTACCAAGTGTGTTAATACTAGAAAAAGATACACACACAACTTACAAAGGAAATAACAAAATATTCATTAGTCACAGATGATGTAACTAAAATAGGCTCTAAAATCCATTGGAATTAACAGAGTTTAGTAATACAGCCAGTATAAGACCATATACAAAATCTACTCCATTTCTATACACTAGCAGTAATTTTAAAACAACCTCCCAAAGTGCTGGGATGACACACAAGGATGACTATAATTAAAAAGTTAGACAATAACAAGCATTGATGAGGATGTGAAGAATTTGAAACCCTCGTACTTTGCTAGTGGGAATATAAAAAGGCACATCTGGCCAGGCATGGTGGCTCACACCTGTAATCCTAGCACTTTGGGAGGCTGAGATGAGTGGATCACTTGAAGTCAGGAGTTCGAGAACAGCCTGGCCAACATGGTGAAACACCATCTCTACTAAAAACACAAAAATTAGCTGGGCATGGTGGTGAGTGCCTGTAATCCCAGCTACTCAGGAGGTTGAGGCAGGAGGATTGCTTGAACCTGGGAGGCAGAGGTTGTAGTGAGCCGAGATCACGCCACTGCACTGCAGCCTGGGTGACAGAGTGAGACGCCATCTCAAAAATTAAAAAAAAAAAATTAGCCAGGTGTGGTGTTGCACACCTGTAATCCCAGTTACTCAGGAAGCTGAGGCACAAGAGTTGCTTGAACCCAGGAGGCAGAGGTTGCAGTGAGCCGAGATCACGTCACTGCACTCCAGCCTGGGCAATAGATCAAGACTCTATCTCAAAAACAAACAAACAAACATTTAGGTAAACATTCTTCTACAATCTTCCTAGGCAAACATACATATTCATACACGTATATATGAATATAATTTTACATAATTATTGAATCAGTCACTTTGGAAACAAAACATAAAACGCTAACATTTAAATCACTGTAAAAATGTCTGCTCCAAGGTAACTTACTGGTATTTTTTGTTAACAGGTAATGCTACAAATATTTTACAAGATGCAGAAGTGCATTATATTTCTCGAGAGATGTGTAATTCTGAGAGGAGTTATGGGGGAATAATTCCCAACACTTCATTTTGTGCAGGTGATGAAGATGGAGCTTTTGATACTTGCAGGGTAAGACCAAGTAATTTTCCTTTAAAATATTTTCTGAAGCCAGAAGGGAACTTGTCAAACAAGGCCTTTAATAACTTTCTGGTGGTCTTAATTATCAGGCCTAAAAATAATAAATCATTTTTTCTCCTTTTTAACTATTTCAACAATCCAAATCTTCTTGGTTCCTGATTCCATGGTTTCTGCTGTCATCAGTAGGCAGAATTTACCTTGAATTCTTTTTTTTAATCATTACCTTTGAGATATAATTCACCTAGTTAAAAGTGTACAGCTCAATTTTTTTTTCATTTGAGATAGTCTCGCTTTGTCACCCATGCTGGAGTGCAGTGACACAATCTCTGTTCACTGCAACCTCTGCCTCCCAGGTTCAAGCGATTCTCATCCCTCAGCCTCCTAGGTAGCTGGAATTACAGGCACACATCACTATGCCCGGCCATTTTTTTTTTTTTTTTTTTTTGTATTTTCAGTAGAGACGGGGCTTCACCTTGTTGACCAGGCTGGTCTCGAACTCCTGACCTCAAGTGATCTGCCCACCTTGGCCTCCCAAAGTGCTGGGATTACAGGGGTGAGCCACTGCGCCCAGCCTGTTACTGTTTATTATAACCATCCTTGTGGGTGCGAAGTGGTATCTCATAGTGGTTTTAATTTGCATTTCCTTAATGACTAATGATGTTGAGCATTTTTGCATGTATTTATTAGCCATTTATATATCTTCTTTACAGAATGTCTATTTGGATCCCTTCCTCATTTTTAAATTGAGTTGTCTTTTTATCACTGAGTTATAAGCATTTTTCATATATTCTGGATACAAGTCCCTTACCAGATACATAATGTACAAAAGTTTTCTCCCATTCTGTAGACTGTTTTTTCACTTTTCTGAGGTTATCATTTGCAGCACAAATGTTAATTTTTTAATGAAGTACAATTGATCCATTTTTTGTTTTGTCTCATGCTTTTTTACTCTTCCTTTATTCCTCTTTTCTTCACTATTTCCAAAGCTACTAGTCCTTCACTCCTGAGTAACCCATGCTCTCGCCTTTTCCTACTCATTCTCATTTCTGCAATCTAAAGTTTATCTTTTCTGTGTCCTTTTCCTTAAAAATCTTGCTGAGTGAAATAGTAAAGAATCCAACCTAACTGAATTGCATTCCTAGGCCAAACATCCTCATCATCAAAAAATAATTATTCAATGCCTGCCTTATATAGAGAATCGGAAACAGTTATCTCAGTGTCCTTGTTGTTTTGAGTGCATTAACAGGCCTTAGTAATAGCGTTTGGGTGCATTCATAATTTTGTATAGACTATGAAAGTGACCTGTCATTTATAATACTACTGAGAGGCTTTGCCATTTATGCTCATTTTCCTGCACTAGCTATTGTCAACACTTGGAAACTTGTCTTCTCTTGCAAGATGCCAGTTTACTCCTCTCCCTGGCAAGCAAACCACACACGTGCCTAAAAGAATCCTTCATACATCTTAAAGTTATCCTTTCCACACATAGTATTCAGCAAGAGAATATTCTAATAATAGACAGTTTTTACAATATTTTGCATACTTCCTAAATTATATTTCTCCTGAGTAATTGTATTTAAAAATCCAAACAATTTGATTTATAGTATTCTGGCTCAAAACTAGGCAGATGAGAAATTTATCTACCAGCTATATGGTTCCTCCAAACACCTGGGTAAAATTGAATTCCTCCTGTTTGAGTTGGAAGTTTAAGCTCAAAATCTAGTGATCTTTATAAATTGGGGGTATATTGAAAATGTGTATTTATATAAATGTATGTTTGATGTAAATAATTTGTTCCAGTGTAACTGTTGCTTGAAGAATACTAGAAGTAACAAACACTATTTTGGGACTTTTTTGACAGGGTGACAGTGGGGGACCATTAATGTGCTACTTAGCAGAATATAAAAGATTTTTTGTAATGGGAATTACCAGTTATGGACATGGCTGTGGTCGAAGAGGTTTTCCTGGTGTCTATATTGGGCCATCCTTCTACCAAAAGTGGCTGACAGAGCATTTCTTCCATGCAAGCACTCAAGGCATACTTACTATAAATATTTTACGTGGCCAGATCCTCATAGCTTTATGTTTTGTCATCTTACTAGCAACAACATAAAGAAATTCTGAAGGCTTTCATATCTTTATTTTGTATTGTGTCCCTTTCTATGTTCTATATAATGAACATCATTTATTCTTCTAGCAATTAATTGCCTACATTAGAGATTTCATATGAACATTTTATGGGCTATAAGTATTGTGACAGATATACAACTGTAATTTTGGCACTGAATCACATGTCTCCTTGAAATATCTTGATTGTTTTATTTTATAATCATAATTCTGTATCTGGAATACTCAGAGTTTGTACAAAATATTCAGTTAAACATATATTTTATGTGTATAAATGCCAAATAATAGTTTATAATTAAAATGAAAGCTGTTATTTGGTTAAATTAATAAAAATTCTCTTTCTTAGATTTTATTCTAAAAAATGTTTGTATGATTTTTTTAAATTATAATCTTATTTCCAATTCTCAAAGTATATTTAGAGAAACAAGTATTTATGTGTTATTTAAATTCTAATTAAAACCATTTATTTAATATCAGTACTTCCTCTGCCAAGAGAGTTATGGTATACACACCCCCAAATAATTTACTTTTTATTTAGAAATTTATGACTTTTTTCCAGCAGTATAACCTACTTTCTAAACTTTATTTTCTTGAAACCCATGCTAAAATTTTGTATCCCATGGGGCCTCTGAATTAACTGTGAGAAGCAACTGGAAAGCATGCCGGGTAAAAGAGGGACGCCAACCTGGGATACACTTTATGATAACTAATGTATAAAATGAATTAAAAGAAACAAAAGAAAATGAGGGCCGGGCATGGTGGCTCTCACCTGTAATCTCAGCACTTTGGGAGGCCGAGGTGGGCAGAATCACTTGAGGTCAGGAGTTCAAGGTCAGCTTGGCCAACATGGTGAAACCCTGTCTCTACTATAAATACAAAAATTAGCGAGGCATGGTGGTGCATGCCTGTAATCCCAGCTACTTGGGAGGCTGAGGCACGAGAATTGCTTGAACTCGAGAGGTGGAGGTTGCAGTGAGCCAAGATTGCACCACTGCAGCTTGGGCGACAGAGCTGGACTCTGTATCATACACACACAAAAAATGAAACAAAAGAAAATGTTGATTGAATTATATCTACTATTAGTCAACTCTCATTTCCCTTGAACTTAGGAGAATCCATTTAGCAAAGGAGAAATAGTTATTTTCTTATCCTTCCTTTTACATTCAACATCTAAAACCAAGTGTTCTTTGTTGTTGTTTTGTGTCAACCTAATTTCAGGATTTAAATGAAATTAAGCATGAATATCCCATGTATTAATTTCCTTCATTATTGGTTTGACACTGGGATCATTGTTTATTGGTTTAATATTGGGTTAATGTTGTTTAATATTAACATTTAATATTGGGTTAATATTGCTAATATTGGGATATTGTTTATTGGTTTAATATTGGGGTTATTTATCCCACTCAAGGAATAAATGACTATGCTTTTTATAGACTAAGCAACACTGATGGAATGTTGGTTGTTCTTTCTTGAAAGAGCTCCTAGTTTATCCATCGACAAGGTCTCATAGATGGTAATGCTTATATAGCAATTAGCATGATGCACTAGTCTTCTCCTATTTATACTACCTGAATATCACTCAGATTCACTTGATAGCTCTGAATGTTAATAAAAAGAAATTCTTCTAAAATGTACTGCCAGAATTAGAGGAGAAACCTTTGCTTTTCACTTGAAAGGCATCTTCTAATTACTCTTTCGTTTTACGTTTCTTATCTATGTATTTATTTTGGAGGTGGAGTCTCTCTGTTGCCCAGGCTGGAGTGCAATGGCACAATCATTGCTCCCTGCAGCTTCAATCTCCTGGGCTCAAGCAACCCTCCCACCCCAGCCTCCTGCATAGCTGAGACTACAGGTGTACCCCACCACATCCAACTGTTTTTGCATTTTTTGTAGAGACAGGGTTTTACCATGCTGCCTAGGCTGATCTTGAACTCCTGGGCTCAAGTGATCTGCCCACCTCAGCCTCCCAAAGTGCTGGGATTACAGGGGTGAGCCACCACTCCCAGCCTAGGTTTACAATTCTATTCTTTTTTTTTTTTTTTCCTCCTTTTAATTCTAATCTCATGACAGATTAGATTACATTTCTGATCAGGGGAGAGCTATTATCTGCTATTTATCTTTTTGCCCAGCTTAGTTTACTATGTCAGCCAGCTGGAATCCAATTATAAAATTTCTGTCTATCACAAGAAACTACCAGAGTATAAACTTTGGAAATCTAAGTCAGACTTTGTTTCAACTTTTGTTTTAACATTGTGTCCTTTTTTTTTTTTTTTTTTTTAAGAGGCTCTGTCACTCAGGCTGCCTAGGGTGCTGTGGCACGATCATAGCTCACTCCTGGACTCAAGAAATCCTCTGGCCTCAGCCTCCCAAGTAGCTAGGACTATAGGGCCCAGACCACCATGCTCAACTAATTTTTAAATTTTTCATAGAGATGGAGTCTCACTATATTGACCAGGATGATCTTAAACTTCTGGCCTCCAGCCATCCACCCACCTCAGCCTCCCAAGGTACTGGAATAACATACATGCACCAAGTTGCTTGGCCTTTGTTTCCATTTTTACTCTGTTATTTAGTATCTATAAAAGTTTAGATAATTATTAATACCTATTTACAACATTGTTGTGATGACTACAAAAGTTGAGTATATGAAATTCTTAACATTTGAAAGATGCCAGTAACAGGTTTCTATTATTATATTAATATCCCATCTATCATTCACACACTCTTTTTCATTACAAAGATCACTATCCTATTGGATGTCTCATATATCATCCCCCAAAATTACTGAAACAAAGGATCCTTTTCTGCTTATAAATTCAAATTTTAAAATATGCTATTTTAAAAATAATTTTCATAATTCCCCAAATATTATATCCTTATTATTTAAACTGAGAAAGGGCCAAGCATGGTGGCTCATGCCCATAATCCCAGCACTTTGGGAGGCCAAGGCAGACAGATGGCTTGAGCCCAGGAGTTTGAGACTCCTGGGTGAAACCTCGTCTCTACAAAAAATGCAAAAATTAGTCAGGCATGGTGGCATGCACCTGTAGTCCTACCTACCTGGGAGGCTGAGGTAGGAGAATCACCTGAGCCCAGGAGTTCAAGGCTGCAGTGAGCCGTGATCACACCACTACACTCCAGCCTGGGCAACAGAGTGAGAACCTGTCTCAAAAATAAATAAATACATAAATAAAATTGAGAAAGCACCGACAAGTAGAAAGAAAATCATCAGCTGAGCGTGATGGCTCACTCCTGTAATCCTTGGGAGGCTGAGGTGGGGGCAGATTGCTTGAGCCCAGGAGTTCGAGACCAGCCTGGGAAACATGGCAAAACCCCATCTCTACAAAAAGAATTGAATTAGCCGGGTGTGGTGGTATGCCTGTAGTCCCAATTACTGCGGAGGCTGAGGTGGGAGGAGGCTTGAGCCCAGGAGGTAGAGGATGCAGTGAGCTGAGATCATGCCACTGCACTCCAGCCTGGGTGACAGAGCCAGACCCTGTCTCAGAAGAATGAAAAGAAAATCATCCATAACCCTATTATGTAAAGACAGCTGCCATGAAATCCTACCTTTTTCAGTTACAATAATGGGTATTTTTACAAACCTTTATTAAACACTATTTTACCCCAACTATTTTGAAAAATTTCAAACCTATTGAAAGTTGAAAAATAGTACTATGATTACCCATATATACTTTACCTTTTTCCCCCAAATATTAACATTTTGCCCTGTTTACACTCATGCTCTCTCTCTCCAAACACAAACACACACAGAGTTACACAGACATATTATACACACACAAACTCTCTCTCTTTTGTTTTCTGGTTGAAAAATTTGAAAGTAAATTGCTGGCATCATGTTACTTCATCCCTAATACTTCAGCATGTATCTCCTAAGAACAGTGACGTAATCACAACACCATCATCACACCAAAGAAATTTAACACAGATTTGTTCTATTTTATAAATTGTGCACTCGTTTCTTTGGTATATTAATCTATTGCATAGATATTCCATTATTTTATATTGTTTCATTCTGATTATTAAAGTACAGTATATGTTCACTATAAAGAAAAAGCACAACTATTACAGAAACTATTTGGGCTGCTATAACAAAATATAATAAAATGCTGGCTTATAAACAACAGAAATTTATTTCTCACAGTTCTGGAAGCTGGGCAAGGCGCCAGCTATTTCGGTGTCTTCTGAGGTCCCACTTTCACCTTCACAGAAAGCATCTTCAAACTGTGTCCTCACAAGGCAAAAGGGGCCAGGCCACTCTCTGGGGCCACTTTATCAAGGAACACTAACCCCATTCACGAGGGCTCCACTCTCATAGTGAAATCACCTCCCAAAGGCCTCACATCCTAATAGCATCACATTGATGATTAGCTTCCCAACATGAATTTTAGGTGGCCACAAACATTCAAATCATAGTACTTTTTAAGTAAAATTTTAGGAATTAAGTCAAAACCACAGATTGAACACATGTTCTAGCCACCTTCCTGTTCCACATTCCTAATTTGAGAGTATTATATTTATTTTAAAATCAGTAATAGTATTTCCTAAATCTATCCACTGGAAAGGCCTAGATGCAACAAACAACCAATAATAACATGTACCCTAGCACCCAGATTTTAGTCTCTCAATGTCATTCCCCTATAAAACGATCCAAGGCTCCTTAGAGATATGAATGATTTCAGGTCTGGGGCAGGAAATATATGGGATAAATCTCAGATAAATCTTTGATAACATGGAAGTTATCAAAGACTAGATAGTCAAACTGCTTTAAAAATATTGAAAACAGTCACTAGAAGGAGGGGAAACAAATTACATATTACAATATAAGATATTATTGATTGACTTCTCATCAGACACAATGGCAACCAGAAAAAATCTGAGTGACGACCAGGCGCAGTGGCTCACGCCTGTAATCCCAGCACTTTGGGAGGCCAAGGTGGGTGGATCACAAGGTCAGGAGTTCAAGACCAGCCTGACCAACATGGTGAAACCCCGTCTCTACTAAAAATAAAAAAAATTAGCCAGGCATGGTGGAGTGCACCTGTAATCCCAGCTACTCGGGAGGCTGAGGCAGGAGAATCGCTTGAGCCCAGGAGGCAGAGGTTGCAGTGAGCCCAGATCGCGCCACTGCACTCCAGTCTGAGTGACAGAGCGAGACATCATCTCCAAAAAAAAAAAAAAAAAATCTAAGTGACATATTCAAAGTGCTAACAGAGAAAAAACAATTGTTAACACAAAATTCCATATCCAAAAAAATTAATCTCCAAAAACTAAAGGTGAACAAAGACATTTTCAGATAAATGAAAACTGAGAGAACTAATTGCCAGCAGACCTGCATTGTAAAAAATGCCAAAGGAAGTTTTTCAGACTGAAGGGAAAGGACACAGGGTGGCATCTTGCATCTACAGGAAGGAATATGACATGAGAAATCTTAGTGGGTAAATATAAAGGACTATATTTCTTTTCTTCTCTTAAATTACTTAAAATACCTATGACTATTTAAAGTAAAAATTATGAGACTATATTGTTGAGTTATAACATCTGTAGATGTAAAACATATAACAATGATAAGAATAAATGGAATGATATTATTTCAAGGTCCTTTTATCTAAAATAATTTCATATTAATGATTATTAGGTTGTAATAAATTCAGATGCATGTTGTAACCTCTAGCAATCAGTAAAAATAAAAAAGATGTAGCTGAAGACCTAGTATTTGATAGCACAACGGGGTGATTATAGTCAAAATAATTTAATTGTATATTTTAAAATAACTTAAAGAATATAACTGGATTGTTTATAACACAAAGGATAAATGCCTGAGAGGATAGATACCCCATTTTCCATGATGTCATTATTACCCATTGCAAGTCTGTTTCAAAGTATCTCATGTACTCCATAAACATATATACCTACTATGTACTCACAAAAATTAAAAAGGATGTAGTTGGCCGGGCGTGGTGGCTCACGCCTGTAATCCCAGCACTTTGGGAGGCCGAGGCAGGCAGATCAAGACATCAGGAGATGGAGATCATCCTGGCTAACAAGGTGAAACCCAAACGCCATCTCTACTAAAAAAAAAATTAGCCGGGCGTGGTGGCACGTGCCTGTAGTCTCAGCTGTTTGGGAGGCTGAGGCAGGAGAATCGCTTGAACCCGGGAGGCGGAGGTTGCAGTGAGCCGAGATCGTGCCACCTTACTCCAGCCTGGGTGAAAAAATAAAAAATAAAATAAAAAGGATGTAGTTAAAACACCAATTGAGATATTAAAATGAAATGCTAAAAATAATACCAAAAATAAGCATGAAAAAAAGGGAAATAAAAAGCAGATGAGTCAAATAGAGAGCAAATAGCAAAATGGAAGACTTAAATCTAAGCATGTGAATAATCAAATTAAATATATTGGATCAAACATTTCTAAAAAGATGGTAATTAACACCCACATCATAGCAACAAAAGTAAATACAGATTAATCAAACTACATCAAAATTAAACACTTCTGTTCATCAAAGGATAATTCAACAAAGTGAAAACCTACAAAATGGGAGAAAATATTTGCAAGTAATACATTTGATAAAGAGTGAATATACAAAATGTATATTTTAAAAAGTTCTACAACAATAAAAAACCTGAGTTTAAAATAAACAAAAACTGGAATAGATATTTCTCCAAATAAGATGTACAAATGGCTAGTAAGCACAAAAACAGGTGTTCAATACCATTAACCACTGGGAAAATGAAAATCAAAACCACCATGAGAATATAACCTCACGTCCATTAGGATGGCTAATAATATCAAAGAAACAAAATAACAAACGCTGATGATGATGTGCAGAAATTGGAACTCTTATGCACTGTTGGCTGGAATGTAAAATGGTGCAGCTGCTGTGGAAAACTGCATGGCAGTTCCTAGAAAAATTAAAAATAGAATTACCATATGATCCAGCAATTCTACTTCTTTTGACATACAGCCAAAATAATTGAACGCAGGATCTCAGAGACATTTGCACACCAATGTTCACGACAGCATTATTCACAAAAGCCAAAAGATGGAAACAACCCAGTGTCCAACAATGGATGAATGGACAAACAAAATATGGGATATATGGACAATGGAATATTATTCAGCCTTAAAAAGTAAGAAAATCCTGTCTCATGCTACAGACTGGATGAACCTTGAGGACATTATATTAAATTAAATAAGCCAGTCACAAATGAACAAATACAGTATGACTCTACTTATATGAGGACCTGGCAAAGTCCAGTTCATAGAGATAGAAAGCATGGTAGTTGTCAGGTACTGGGGTAGGTGGGAATGGGGAATTACTGTTTAATAGATACAGAGTTTCAGTTTTGTAAGATGAAAGAGTCCTGTGAATGAACGGTTAGTATGACGACGTGAATGTACTTAATGTCATGAACTGTACACTTAAAAATGGTTAAGATGGTAAATTTTATGTTATGTGCATTTTACTACATTATTTTAAAAGTTTTTTTAATCCAGTAATTATCAGATGATATAAAAAACAAGACCCAGACTAGGCATAGTGACTCACGCCTGTAATCCCAGCATTTTGGGAGGCCGAGGCAGGTGGATTATTTAAAGTTAGGAGTTTGAGACCCGACTGGCCAACATGATGAAACCCTGTCTCTACTAAAAATACAAAAATTAGCTGGGTGTGGTGGTACACACCTGTAATCCCAGCTACCCGGGAGGCTGAGGCACAAGAATCCGAGAGGTGGAGGATGCAGTGGGCTGAGATCACGCCACTGCACTCCAGCCTGGGCAACAGAGTGAGACTCTGTCTCAAAAACAAACGAACAAAAAACACAAACCAATCACACATGCTGTCTACAAGACACATTTTAAACATAAAGACACAAATAGGTTGAATTTTAAAAGTTGGAAAGAGCATAAGAAAGTATAAAGAGTGGCTAAGTGCATAACAGACAAAATAGACTTCAGGACACAGAAGATCACTAAAGACAAAGAGGGACACTACATAATAATAAAAAAAGAATATATCAGGCACTTATGACCATATAAATATACTCATGCCTACTAACAGAGCCTTGAAATACACAAAGCGAAAATGGAAATAACTCAAAGGAGAAACAAACTCACACTCTATAAATAATTATAGATGTATCACCTCTCTCAATAACTGATAAATTAATACGGATACAGAAGATCTGAATGACACTATCGATTACTTTAACCTAATTCACATTTAATTCATACTGCACACACAAACAACAGATATACAACTGGCCAAAAAGCACACAAAAAGATGCTCAACACCATTCACTTTAGAGGAATCAATATGTAAAAATTACATCCAGGTGAAATTCAGGTTACAAATATAAGATAAACATAAAATAACAATATACTTCTGGCTTAATAACTAATTCACATTTAACAACCTCTTTTTAAAAATCTTACTGTATATATTAAGAGCCAGGGTCTCACTATGTTATCCAGACTGGTCTTGAACTCCTGCCCTCAAGCAATCCTCCAGCCTTGGATTCCCAAAGTGCTGCGATTGCAGGCATGAGCCACCATGCCTGGCCCTAACAACTTCTGAATAGAATTACTTTCAAGTTTGAGCCCAGGAGTTTGAGACCAGCCTGGGCAACATAGTGAGAGATCATTTCCATTAAAAAGAAAGAAAGAAAGAAAGAAAGAAAGAAAGAAAGAAAGAAAGAAAGAAAGAAAGAAAGAAAGAAAGAAAGAAAGAAAGAAAGAAAGAAAGAAAGAAAGAAAGAGAGAAAGAAAGAAAGAAAGAAAGAAAAAAAGTTAAAGAAAAAGAATGACTTTCAAGAGTACGTGGATCATTTCCCAAGAAAGACTATTCTGCACCATAAAACAAGTCTCAATTTCAAATGACTGAAACCTTACACAGTATGTTCTGTGATGGAAACAGAATTAAAATTAAATTAAAATATCTATCAGCAGATACTTATGAAACCCCAAATATTTAAACAACTTCTAAGTACCCCATAAGTCAAAGAAAAAAATCACAAGGAAATTCGGAAAATATTTTAAATTGAATGAAAATGAAAATACAGCACAGCAAACTATCCACCAAAAAGTGCTGTAAGAAATTTGTAGCTTCAAATTCTTACATTGAAACAGAGGAAAAGGATCATATTAATGATCATAGCTTTCACTTCAAGAAGGTAAAAGAAGACCAAATTAAACTCAATGAAAATAGAAGGAAAAAAATAATAAAACAGAAAGACAAACACTCAAGGAAAATCAATGACACCAAGTCTAGTTCTAGATCAATAAAATTGGCCGAGCGCAGCAGCTCACACCTGTAATCCTAGCCCTTTGGGAGGCTGAGGCTCGTAGATCCCTTGAGCCCAGAAGTTTGAGACTAGCCCCGGCAACGTGGTGAAACACCATCTCTACAAAAAATACAAAACTTAGCCAGGTATGGTGGTGAATGCCTCTGGTCCCAGCTATTTGGGAGGCTGAGGTGGGAGGATCACCTGACCCCAGGAGGTCAAGGCTGCAGCAAGCCATGATTGTGCCACTGAACTCCAGCCTGGGTGACAGAAAAAAAAATCAATAAAATTGATAAACCAGATAAACTGCCAGAAAAAAAGATGCAAGCTATCAATATCAGTATTTAAGAGGGGACACTTCTACATATCCTACAGACATTAAAAGGAAAATAAGAGACTGCTATGAACAACTCTATGTCAATAAATGCAACAATGTAGAATCAATGGGTGGCAAATTCCTGAAACACCAATTACCAAAACAGACATGAAAAGAAATAGAAAATCTTAATATTCCTATATTTACTAAAGTAGCTAAACTTGTAATTAAAAGCATTCTCAGGCCGGGCATGGTGGCTCACGCCTATAATCCCAGTATTTTGGGAGGATGAGGCAGGAGGACCACTTGAGCCCAGGAGTTGGAGACCAGCCTGGGCAACATAGCAAGACCCTATCTTTAAAAAAATGCGAAAACGTTAGCTGGGCATGGTGGTTAGCACCTGTAGTCCAGCTACTCAGGAGGCTGAGGTAGGGGAATTGCTTGAGCCCCGGAAATCAAGGCTGCAGTGAGCCATGATCATGCCACTCTACTCCCACCTGCGTGACAGAGTGAGACCCTGTCTAAAAAAAATTAAATATAATTTAAAAATCTCATACCAAAAACTTTAAGCTAAGAGTGCTACATTGGTGAATTTCTTAAAGGAAGAAATAGTAACAATCCTACACAAATTCCTTAAGAAAAAAAAGAGAACACTTCCTGGCATATTTTATGAGGCCAACATTATTCAGATACCAAACCAAAGATGTTAGAAAAAAAAGAAAACTACAGGCCAACATCTCTCATGAACACAGATGTAAAAATCCTTAACAAAATATTAACAATCAAGGGTAAAAATAAAATGATAAAACATCATTTGCAACTAGGTTTATTCATTGATATGTAAGATTGATTTAATACTCAGAAATCAACTTTGTGAATACACAACTACCACTGAATTGTATGCTTTGTAAATAGGATTAATTTTATGGTAGTGAATTTTGCCTAAATTTAAAAAATCAATCATTACAATAAGAGAATAGATGGAGAAAATGTGATCATTCCAATAAATGCAGAAAAATTTTACATAAAATTCAAATACCCATTCATTATAAAAACTGTGAGAAAATAGGAATAGAAAGGAAATTACTCATACTGATAAAGGATATCTATAAAATAACTGTAGGCTGGGCACAGTGGCTCATGCCTGTAATCCCAGCACTTTGGGAGGCCGAGGCCGAGGCAGTGGATCACCTGAAGTCAGGAGTTTGAGACCAGCCTGGCCAACATGGTAAAACCCCATCTCTACTAAAAATACAAAAATTAGCTGGGTGTGGTGGCAGGTACCTGTAGTCCCAGCTGCCTGGGATGCAGAGGCAGGAGAATTCCTTGAACTCGGGAGGCAAAGGTTGTAGTAAGCCAAGATCGCGCCACTACACTCCAGCCTGGGCATCAGAGCAAGACTCTGTCTCAAAATAAAAATACAAATAAACCCTAAAGTTAACCTCCTGCTTAATAGTAAAAAAGCAGAAGATTATCCTTCTAAGATCAGGAACAAGGCAAGCAGATTTGCTCTCACTGCTTCTATTCAATGGTGACTAGAGATCTTATGCAGAGCAATAAGGCAAGAAAATTAAATACCAGGCATACATATTGGAAAAGAAGAAGTAAAACAGTCTTTAACAGATAGCATGATCATTTGCATAAAAAATTCTAAGGAATCTCCAAAAAACTACTAAAATTAATATTATAAATGAATGTAACGAAGTCAAGGGATACAGCATCAATATACAAACATCAATATATAAAGGTTGAGCATCTCTCATCTGAAAATCTAAATCCAAAATGCCCTAATACCTGAAACTTTTTAAGGGTCAACACGATGCTCAAAGGTCACACTCAAAGGGAATGCTCATTAGAACATTTCAGATTTTGGATTGTCAGATTGGGGATGCTTGACTGGTATGTATATCAAATATTCCAAAATCTTAAAAAAAAAAATCTAAAATCCAAAACACTTCTGGTCCCAAGCATTTCAAATAAAGAACACTGAACCTTTACTAGCCATAAACAAATAGAAATTATACTTTAAATTCTGTTTACCATAGCACTAAAAATATGAATTAGTAATAAATTTCACAAAATATGTACAAAACTTACCAACTGAAAGCTACAATAGAAACTTGTAGAACTTGCTAAGAAAAACTAAAGAAGATGTAAATAAATACAAAGATATACCATATTTATGGATTGAAAGGCTGTTATTCAGAGCTCTCCATACTGATCTATAGATTCAATGCAATCACAATCAAAATCCCAGCAGGCTTTTTGCAAAGAGTAAGAAACTATCTCTAGAATTTGTATAAACATGCAAAGTACCTTGAATACCCAGAATGATTTGGAGAAAGAATAATAAAGTTGGAGAACTTAAAGTATCTGATTTCAAGATTTGCTCTAAAGTTATAATAATCAAAACAGTGTGGCACTGGCATACAGACAGACTTAAAGATCAATAAGACAGACTAGAAATCCCAGAAATGAACCCACAGATATATGATCAATTGATTGTGAACAAAAGTGCCAAGATAATTCAATAAGGAAAGGACAGTTCTTTCAACAAATCTGTGCTAGAACAAATAGATATCTGTAAGGGAAAATATTAGCCTTGCCCTTTAACTCACACCCTATGTAAGAAATAACTTGCACTAGGCCAGGGGCAGTGGTTCACGCCTGTAATCCCAACATTTTTGGAGGCCGAGGTGGGTGGATCACTTGAGGTCAGGAGTTCAAGACCAGCCTGGTCAACATGGTGAAACCCTGTCTATATTAGAAATACAAAAATTAGCCAGGTGTGGTAGTGTGCACCTGTAATCCCAGCTACCTGGGAGGCTGAGGCAGAATTGCTTGACCTGGCAGGCGGAGGTTGCAGTGAGCCGAGATCATGCCACTGTACTCTGGCCTGGACGACCCAGCGAGACTCTGTCTCAAAACAAAATAAAACAAAATCTTGAAGTGAATAAGTGAATCACAAACCTAAACAAAAAAGCTAAAAGTATACAACTTATAAAAGAAAATACAGGAGAAACTGCAACCCTGAAATACACAGAGATTTCTTAAACCAAAAAAAAAATCCTGAACCCAAAGAAAAAAATTATAATTTGGCCTTCATCGAAAGAAAATGAAAAGGCAAGCCACGTACTAGGAGTAAATATCATCTATATATACATAAACACACATGTATACACATATACACATATTTATATGTATCTTATAAATAACATATATATAAAATAGGTAAAGAACACTTTCAACCTAATAATACAGAGACAACCCAATTAAGAAATACACAAAAAGGCCAGGCACTATGGCTCACATCTGTAATCCCAGCACTTTGGGAGACTGAGGTAAGAAGATTCTTGAAGCTAGGAATCTGAGACCAGCTTGAGCAACATAGTGAGACCTCATCTCTACAAAAAAATGTTTAAAGTTAGCCAGGTGTGGTGGTACACACCTGTAGTTCCAGCTACTCAGGAGGCTGAGGCAGGAAGATCACTTGAGTCCAGGAGGTTGAAGCTACAGAGAGCCAAGACTGTGACACTGTACTCCAGGCCTGGGCAACAGTGTAAGACCTTATCTCTAAAACAAATTAAATTTAATTTAAATTTAAAAAAGAAAAGAAAAGATGAATGAAATATTTAAATAGATATTGCACAAAAAAGATATACAACTGGTCAAAAGCACACAAAAACATGCTCAACACCATTCAATCTAGAGGAATCGACATGTTAAAATTACATCTAGATGGTGAAATTCAAGTTACAAATGTAAGTATGAAATAACAATATATTTCTGGTTTTCTGGAAAACACAACAGTTGTGACAGACACTTACTACTTTGGCCAAATAAACAGAGAAGATGGGCAGAAGAGCCATAGAGGTAAGCAAAGATTAGATTAAACAGTTCAAATAAGCCTCAGCTTTTTTTTTTTTTTTAAATACAGGCTATTTCTGAAACCCTTAGCTCTTTTAAGAACTAAAAATAGGAAATGTGTAGTAAATACTTCTGAAATACAGTGATTTCAGTACATTAACAAATAATCATCACTGAATTGATGCATTCAAAGAAACTTGTTGGTTTTGATCACTAAACACTGGATTCAAATTAAGTTATAGCTGCTCAGCAACATAAGCAAGGTGGCAGAATAGGAGGTCCCCAGCTCTAGTCCCCCTTGCAGAAAAAGTAATTAGCAAATATCTAAATAGCCATGTTCAAGAACACCTCTGTGAGCAGTGAGCATCCTGGGCAAAGTAGCAAGACCTCATCTGTACAAAAAAAAAAAAAAATTAATTAGTCAGGTGTGGTGATGTGTGCCTATGGTCCCAGCTACTCAGGAGGCTGAAGTGGGAGGATTGCCTGAACCTGGGAGATCGAGACTGCAATGAACCACAATCGTACCATTGCACTCCAGCCTGGGTGACAGAGCAAGATCCTGTCTTAAAAAAAAAAAAAAAAAAAAAAAAAAAAAAAATCTCTGTACAAATCCCAGAACCTGGGGGTGAGACTTAATCACCCTCTGGTAACACAAAAACTAAGAAAAGCCACATTTTAAAATGTGGTAAGTAAGCCATTTTACTTCCACCATATCACCTCTCTGCTGGAAAAGCACAGCACCATACCAAGAGGCATCCCCTGGGCCTACAGTTTCTCCGAGGAGCAAAAGAGAGTCCAAGGCAGACATCCAGCTTCCAAAGTGTTCAGAGGTACTTCCCAGGAGGACCACTTCTGCCTTGTCTCATGGGAAACACTGTGGATATTAATAGGGCTAAACTACCTGGGGTCAGGTAGGAACAAAGAAGTGGAGTGACGCCCTTCTGGTGACCTTACATGAACACTAAGCCCAGACCGCAGCTCCACCCACCTGCGCAGCTGATCTAGCAGCCCCATCTGGCTAGGGAGCAGAGTCAGCAATTCTGCTAACCTGAGGTCTCTAGCCAGAGGTCTAGCTCAGCTGCAGAGCTCAATCTGTGGCCCCCACCTGATTGTAGAACACATCTTGTGGCCCTGCATGATTAAGGAGCCCAGCCAGAGACCCTGTCTCACTGTGCACCACAGCCTGAGGTCACGCCCCACCATAGAGGATAGCCAATGGCCCTGCCTGATCATGGAGCTCAGCTTGCTGTCCCACCCAACGGCAGGGCCAAGTCAGCAGCTCCACCCAAACAGGGAGCCTGACCAGCAACCCTACCCTACCAGATAGCACAGTTAACAACCATGTCCAATTGCAGAGTCCATCTTGCAACCAAACCCTCTGTGAGGTACATCCTGAGACCCCACCCAACCTGAAGCTTGGTCAGCAATTCAGATCCATAGTGGAACAAAGTCAGCAACTCCACCCAGGTGGGGAACCCAGCCAGTGACCCCATCGAACTACAGAGCCCAGTTGGCAGCCTTGCCCAATTGCAGAGTCCAGCTAGCAGCATCACTCCTGCTGGAAAATGCAACCTGTGATCCCACCAGACTAGAGGCAATGATGGAGCCCAGATAGCCCCATATGACCTCAGAGAATGGGCAACATCCTTGTCCAACCAGCAACCCCAGTAGCAAGTCCCAAGTGCTACTGGGGGTTCCTTGCTCCCAGAGCTCCCAAGATGGTGGCAGGCCACTTCCAAGATGGTGGTGGGCCACTTCCAAGATGGTGGCAAGCCTCGTGTTCTCTGACCTGGAGTTCTTGGCCTCACAGATTCCAAGGAATGGAATCTTGGGCCATGCGGCGAGTGTTATAGCTCTATTAGAAGCCGTGGGTCATGGAAGAGAACCGTGGAACCCACTGACTGGTATTCAGCTCGATTAGGATGAACCCAGGCACTTTGCCGTGCAGGAACGATGGCAAGCCTTTAGCCCGATCGGGAGCAGCAATGGTTGCCTGGCTGGATCAGGAGCACAGCGGACACCCTGCCGGACCCAGAGGGTTGGAAGTCAGTGGCGGGTCTGTGACAGCAGCAAACAGCAGTGGAGGGTGGCGAGCGAAAGCTCAGCTAGAGCCGTAACATGGACCAGAAGAGATTGCAGTTGCAAGATTTAATAGAGTGAAATCAGAGCTCCCATACAAAGGGAGGGGACCCAAAGCGGGTAAGCCATTGCCGGCTCGAATGCCTGGGTTTATATCCTGATCATTGTCCCTCCCACTGTGCTCTCAGGCAATAGATGATTGGCTATTTCTTTACCTCCTGTTTTTGCCAAATTAGCTTTTACTGAGCTGTCTTTACTACCTGATTGGTCGGGTGTGAGCTAAGTTGCAAGCCCCCTGTTTGAAGGTGGATGCGATCACCTTCCCAGCTAGGCTTAGGGATTCTTAGTCGGCCTAGAAAATCCAGCTAGTCCTGTGTCTCAGTTCCCCCTCTCAACAGGAAAACCCAAGTGCTGTTGGGGAGGTTGGCCGACGACCACTCTAACTGCTTCCTGCTGAACTGGGGCATAGTAGGGGTTGTGCAGTTGAGATTTCCTCAGGAGGGGTGCCCTTGATGTCATTAACATTGGACCATGGGCTAGCAGGCTGGTCCAGGGGTCCGCAGCTGATTTTAGTCATGGACTGCATCTGAGGCTCAATTTGAAGAACCATTTGTAGCTTTACAGCTTCAATTCTGGAAGAGACAAACTTAACAAGGAGGTTAAAGATACAGTGTCCAAAGAGGAGTAACAATATTATAGCTGCTAGAGGTCCTAAGAAGGGGAGAATCCACGGTGTTCATTGGCTGAAGAGGCCCCAGGGTCCAGTGTTTTGAAGCTCCTCTGCTCTATGTTGTATTCGATCTTGAATTTCTTTAACTTTCTCGGTGATGATTCCAGATTGATTAACATAATAACAGCATTGTTCCCCTAAAAATAAACAGGTTCCCCCTCTTTCAGTGGTTAGCAAGTCTAAATCTCTTCGCTTTTGAAGGACTACTGCTGCTAGGGAGTTAAGTTGATCTTGCAAGGTGACCAGGGAGTTGGCAACCCATTCCATGTCACCATTTAGTTCTTGAGATAGTTGGTAGTAGAACTGAGTAGAGGTTGTGATACCACCAATGCCAGTACCTAGTCCAGCTAGCACTCCTGCTCCAATAACAAAAGGAAGAATGGGAACTGTTTTGTTGCGGGGCTTAGGTACGACATGATTGTATAAATCTCATTCAGTGTAGATGGTCATAGGGGGCACTAAGAATGAGAGGAAGCACATAGATACTGAAAAGCTATTCAAACAACGATAGGCTGAGGTACCACAGACAAAAAATATTCCTGAAGGTAGGCAGACTATTCGTGTGGGAGGAGTTACCCACCTGATGCATTGGAAGTTGGTTGTGTCTATAGTGTTGCTAAATTTTACACAGGTGAGGTTTGAGGTATGGATTATTTCCAGATTGGAAGCAAGAGGTCCTACTAAAACGGAAGTGGTGATTATTTCTGGGCTGAAGTTATTCCACTGTTCAGGTACAGGGGTTGAAATGTATGGCCTGAAGTGTAGGGGGAGGCACATCCAACTGTTAGTAGGGTTTTGGGCTGAGACCTCATGGAGCCCAGTGAGGGCTGTATAAAATAGAGTTACCAGGTGAGTATGGGTACGGAGGGTTTCATGTAGTTTTGAGAGATATAATCCTTTGTAGGGGCTAGGGGTGCTATGTACCCGGGTCAGTTGGGAGATTACTTCCTTTGTGTGTTTTTCTCTTGCCTGATCTTGAACTCCACCCCCATCAGACATACTGGTATGGGTGAAGTAAGTCCAACAGACAGTGGCTCCAAGACCTCCAGGACAACTAGGATTAATCATTTTTCCTATCCAATAATGAGTATTTGCATGCATGCAAAGAATGGCAGAGTTATAGCAGTTGTGGGGCATATGGGCATGGGCAGCAAAGGTGGGGTTTCCCTTAGATAAACTCCTATACGATGGAGCATCAATATTTCCGGGAAGCCACATTGTCCATAGAAACTGGGTAAGGGGAGCTACTGGTCGTACAGCAACATGGAGGGGGTGCAGTGAAAGTGAAAGGGGGTAAGAGAACAGTAAAGAGAAAAATATGATAAGGGAGGGCCATGGGGATTTATGATTTTAGTCACTTTCCTCATGGTTGTTGCTCGAAGAGCAGGCACAGATCCTCTAGATGTTCACAGGAATAGCTAGCGTTGTCTCCTGGATTTTTGGGTTCCTTTGGCAGTATCCAGGATTTGGCTCGAGTGTGAGGTATCCAAGACTCCACTCCAGCCACTTTAACCGAGGTTGGGGTAGATAAAATGACTGGGTAGGGTCCATCCCAGGATGTATCTAGGGATGGGGAATTAAAGGGAAGGGACTTGGCTAATAGCATGTCACCAGGGTGGAATAATTCCTTTCCCTCTTCTCGGGGACAGGCTCCTTGTAATGTTTTAAGAACTTATTGATATTTGGCTAAGGAGGTGACGTCTGCAACTAAGTTGGCCATCTCTCAGTCAAGCACAGGGTTATTGGTTAGGAAGGCCGTCCATACAGCATTTCGTATGGGCTAAGTCCTGCTTTTCGGGGAGAGTTTTGGATTCTTAGTAAGGCTATAGGCAACAGAGCAGGCCATGCGAGGTGGGTTTCCTGGGTTAGCTTTTTTAGATGTCATTTGAGTGTTTCATCCATTTTCTCGACCTTCCCTGAGGACTGTGGCCTCCAGGCGCAGTGTAAGTGATATTGTATGCCTAAGGCCTGGGATACTCCCTGGGTTACTGCAGCCTTGAAAGCAGGGCCATTGTCACTCCGTAAGCCTCAGGGAAGTCCGAATCTGGGAATTATTTCATGAACTAGTGCCTTTATTACCTCTTGGACCTTTTCTGTCCTACAGGGGAAGGCCTCTGTCCAACCAGTGAGATTATCTACCCAAACTAGTAGATACTGAAATCCCTGAGATTTGGGCATGTGGGTAAAATCTAGTTGCCAGCCTTCTCCTGGGTAATGGCCTGTTCTTTGTTCTCCTGAAGGAGCTTGGCAATAAGGCAGGGGATTATTTCTTTGGCACACTTCACAGGCCCTGACTATCTGCTTGATAGTTTTGACAAGGCCTGCTCCAGTAAATAATGATTTGGCCATCTTAATGGTGCTATCAATGCCTAAGTGAAAGGTTTGGTGAAGGGTTTTAAGTAATTTCCATTGGTTAGCTGTAGGCAAAAAAGTATTTTTCCTTCTTTGGTGGCTAGCCATCCTGAGGGGAGGAAACTATGTCCTCATGAGGTTCTCCATTCTATTTCTTCTTCTGAGTACTGGGGCTTGGTTTCCTGGAGGGGATTACCCCATACTAGGGGTCCTTCTATAAGCATTTCTAATGGAGGGTCCTGCCTTGCGGCTCTTTTGGCTTCAATATCTGCTTGGCAGTTCCCTTCTATTTCCCTTTCCTTTCCTTTCTGATGACCCCGTCAGTGTAAGACTGCCACCTCTTTAGGTTTCTGTACAGCCAATAATAATCTCCTAATGGCTTCCTGATGTTTTATAGGTGTTCCCTCAGAAGTTAGGAATTTCCTTTCTCTCCATATTGCTGCGTGGGCATGGAGGACTAGGTAAGCATACTTACAGTCTGTATATATATTTACCCTTTTTCCTTCTCCTAATTCTAGTGCCCAAGTGAGGGCTATTAGTTCTGCCAGCACTGAGCACTAGTTCCTGGAGTGAGGGGATTACTTTCAAGTATTCCATTATCACTGACCACTGCATACCCCGCTTTTTGAAGTCCTTTTTCTACAAAAGGAACTTCCACCACTATACAAGTTGAGGTTGGGATCAGTCAAGGGAACCTCTAAAAGGTCCCCTCGAGCGGCACAGGTTTGAGCAATTACTTGTTGACAGTTATGTTCTATCTTTTCTTCATTGTCTGGAAGAAATGTGGCTCAGTTAAGAGTTGCACAAGTGCACAGTCACAGCACTGGCCCTTCAAGTAACAGAGCCTGATATTTAAGTAAATGGTTGTCTGACAGCCACAAGTCTCCTTTAGCAGTGAGTATGCCATTCACATCATGAGATGTCCACACAGTAAGATCTCTTCCCTGTATCATTTTAACTGCTTCAGATACTAAGACTGCTGCTGCCATCACTACCCATAAACAATGAGACCAACCTTTGCCACTACATCAGTTTCCTTACTCAGGTATGCCACAGGTTGCAAGCTCATCCCTCGGACCTGTGTAAGGACTCCTAGAGCTATTCCTGTTTTTCTGTGACATATAAAGAAAAGTCTTGCCCCACTGGCAAGCTTAACACTGGGACTTGGGTTAGGGCCTTCTTTAGGGCCTGGAAAGCCACTTCTGCTTCAGGTGTCCATCTTACTAAATAGGTATTGGCTTTCTGAGTTTCCTTAATTAGTGTATATATTGGTCTGGCTATTTTGCCATGCCTGGGCATCCATATTTGGCAGAAACCTGTTATGCCAAGGAACCCTCTTAGTTGCTTTAGGGTTTTGGGATGAGGATAAGCCAGTATAGGCTGGATACATTCCTCACTGAGGGCTCTGTTGCCTTTGGATAATTTTAGCCCCAAGTATTTAACCTGCTGTGAGCAGAGCTGAGCCTTTGGTTTGGAAACCATGTAGCCATTGGTAGCAAGAAAATTTAAGAGCACTTGGGTGGCTTGATGGCACAAGGTTTCTGAACGGGTGGCTAAAAGTAAATCATCCATGTACTGAAGGACAAGAGTGTCCAGGTATGAGAATTGGCTCAAGTCTTGGGCTAATGCCTGGCCAAATAGATGGGGGCTATTCCTGAACTCTTGGGGTAAAACAGTCCAGGTGAGTTGAGACTTTGGGTTCGAAGGATCTCTAAAGGCAAACAAGAATTGAGAGTCAGGATGTACAGGGATGCAGAAAAAGGCATCCTTAGGGTCCAGGACTGTAAACCACTCTGCTTCCTCTGGTACTTGGGAAAGCAGAGTATAAGGGTTAGGTACAGCTGGGTCTAGAGGAACAACAATCTCACTGATAATCCTGAGATTTTGCACTAACCTCCACTGTCCATTGGGTTTCTTTACTTCTAAAATTGGAGTATTGCAGGGGCTATTGCATGGTTTTACTAGGCCTTGGGCTTTTAGGTCCTTAACAATCTTTTGGAGTCTTTGTTTGGCCTCGGGTCTGAGGGGGTACTGCCTTTGGTAGGGAAAGGAGGCAGAATCCTTTAGTTTAACTTGAACGGGATGGGCATTCTTTGCTCATCCATATTGTCCTTCTGTTGTCCAGACTTCAGGATTAATTCCTTCCTCAAGCAGAGGACAACAAACAGGTGTTCCTTCTCCTATGTTCAGGTGTACAATCGCCTCCACTTTTGCTTGAATGTCTCTCCCTAACAAGGGAGTGAGGCTCTCAGGCATAATTAGAAAGGCATATGAAAAGAGTAAAGTTCCCCAGTCACATCTTAGTGGCTGGGAGAAGTATCCAGTGACTGGCTGTCCCAAGACCCCTTGGATGGTGACAGATGTGAAGGACAGTTGTCCAGAACAGGAGAGTAAGACTGAGAAGGCCGCACCAGTGTCCAGGAGACAGCTAACCTCCTGGCCCTCAATGGTCAGGCATACCCGGGGTTCTGTGAGGGTGATGGCATGGGCTGGCGCTTGCCCTGGGCACCCTCAGTCCTGCTGCTGGATCATCTGGTTAGTGGCTTCTGACTCAGAGGACCTTCATCCCCTGGGGCAGTGGGCCTTCCAGTGATTCCCTTGACATAAGGGGCATGGACGACCGGGAGGCTTATTTCTACTTGGACAATCTTTTTTAAAGTGTCCTTGTAGACCACACTGGAAGCAAGCCCTATTAGGCATTCGATTTGCCCAGCTTTTCCCTTTTGCAGAGGTTCCAAAGTCCACTTGCCTGAGAGCCATGACTAAAGCTGCGGCCTTTTTTTTTTTTATCCCGTTTGTCCCATTCCGCCTGCTCCTCCTGATCTCTATTATAAAAAACCGAGGTTGCCAAGTTCAATAGGGTTTCTAAGTTTTGCTCTGGGCCTAAGGTGGACTTTTGAAGTTTTTTTCTAATATCTGCAGCTGACTGAGTGATAAACGTATCCTTTAAGATTAGTTGGCCTTCAATAGAGTCAAGTGACAGGGAGGTATGCTTCCTCAATGCCTCCCTTAGTCTCTCCAGAAAGGCAGTAGGATTTTCTTCCTTTCCCTGTGTTATAGTGGACATCATTGAATAATTCATAGGCTTCTTTCTAGTTTTCCTTAGTCTTTCTAGCATGCAAGTTAGCAAATGTCTGCAGCACCAATCTCCATGTTCTGATTCTGTGTCCCAGTGAGAGTCTACACTGGGAACTGCTTGCTGGCCTGTGAGGAATTTTTCTCTTTTCTCTGCTGCAATCCTATCATTGACCTGACTGAGATACCAGAGATCGCCAAACTCTCGGGCTGCAGTTATGGTGGCACTTCTCTCATTTGGGGTTAGTGTCTGATTTAGCAGTAACATTATATTTCTCCATGTCAGATCAAAGGATTGTCCTAACCCTTGTAAAACATCAATATAGCCATCAGGGTTATCTGAGAATTTATCTAGGTCTATTTTAATTTGCTTTAAGTCTGAGAGAGAAAAAGGTACATGAACTCTGGCTGGGCCGAATTCTCCTCCTCCCACTGCTTGGAGGGGGCATAATCGGGGATACTGGCATTCTTTGGTTCATTGTTTACCCCTTTGTATATCTCCTTTTGGACCATTTGGGTTGAAGGGGGGTCCTTATTAGTTGGGGAGGGAATCGGGGGGAAGCTGGGGTAGGGAGGTAGACTCTGAGGGCTTCCTGTAGGGCATAAATCACACTTTTTACATAATTGTGAGTTGTCTCTTAATGAAAAGAAAGTTTGTACATATGGCATTTCACTCCATTTGTCTTCTTTTCTACAAAAGAGGTCTAGCTGTAAGATAGTGTTATAATTTATACTTCCCTCAGGAGGCCAGGTTTCTCCACCTTAAAGAGGATATCGTGGCCAGGCAGTACTGCAGAAGAATATAAGTCATTTCTTTCTTAGCGTCTGAGTGTCAAATTGGTCCCAATTCTCCAGAACATATCTTAGGGGTGTTTTTGCCTTGGGGGAACGCTTCCCATTTGAAAAAAGAACATAGGGATGCCGGCACCCCTAGTCATTTTCCGATGAGCGTTAGTCCTAGAGCGTCCTCTATGGTCCTAATGCTTATTCCTTTCCAGGGTGTGTAACCACCCATGGACCTCTGCTCATCTGATTAGTTATGCTCACCAATGTAGCAGTCCTGCACCCCTTTTCCCGCCTTTCTTGACCACAAAGAAAGGGGTCCAGGCTGCTGAATTCTAGCAGCATGCCCAACATTGCCTTTGTGCTCAGGGGTGAGTCCTAGAGCTGGGCTGGGTTCCTGAGTATTTCATAACAACCCAGCTGCCCCATCAAGATGCATTCTCATAAACAACAGTTCTTATGCAAATTCATTTAGAGAGGGTGTAGGTAAGCTTTTGAGTCAGGATATTGATAATCTTTTTTGATTCTGTAAGTACTTTAAGGCTTGGCTGGGTGCAAACAGCTCACACGTTTGAGGAGACCAATTATTAGGCAATTTTTCTAACTCTGCTTCCAAAAGAATCCCCCTATCAATTACTGAATACCCATTGTGGTTTTTCCCTCAATCACCTGGGAGGAACCTTCTATTGTCCTGTCCTGAAGGGAGTTCCTCCTAGGTCTGGCCAGACCTTTGTATGGTAATTAAGATTTAAATCCCCCGTTAGGAAATCTGCTGGGTTAAGGGAATTATCAGTCATTGGTGTTAAATTACCTTTTTCTAACAGAATAGACCCATACTTTATGATTTTTTAGTTAGTAAGCTACCTTTTTGCTTTTTTGACTTAGAATAATTCTGAACTGCTGAGGTGTGCTCACAATGAGGTTTCCTTTCAAAGTTACTTTTCTACTTTCTTCTGTTAGCAAAGCAGTTGCTGCTACAGATTGAATGCATCCACGGGTTACTGGGTTAAGGATTTTTGATAGGAAAGCTAAGGGTTGTCAGTGGTCTCAGTGTTTTCAGGCTATGCCCTTGTTTACACTGACAACAAGGTAGTATTGTAGTGTTATAGAGAAGACCTTCAATTATCAATTATAGGTTTTAAATTTACCCTGGCTTTTAAAGGAATAGGGCATACTGTTGTTGTTGTTGTTGCTGCTTCGTTTTGTTTTGTTTTACTATTTCTATCTTTCTCTTTTTCTCTTTGACTCTTTCTCTCTGTCTCCTCCATCTCTCTCTTCACTCCTCCGTCTCTCTCTCCTCCTCTTAGCCATTACAAACTTGGGTCCCTGGCAAGGGTGGTGGGGAAAGGGTCCCACATAACTGCCCATGTCGAGAACTGTATGCCTAAATCGGGAGGGACACCAGGGATAAGACTTCCTGGGTTTATAGCCTAGATGCCTAAGGACACAGCATAGAGCTTCCTTAGATCCCTTTGGAGATACAACTTGCTAGAGGAAATGCAAGTCTGAACCATTGGTACCTAGGAGGCAGGGATCAGAGGAAGTAGATTCAGAGGTAATGAGAATTTTGGGGCTACACTTTCAAGAAAGTCGTGGTTGGGACCCAGAAGGTATGGGTCAGAAGAAAAGGTAGGGGGGCATGCATGGGTGACTGAACAGAGACTTCTGGTTGTGCCATGATCTCAATCGGCTAATGCTGGGAGTTTGGGATGACAGCTTTCTGTCTCTAGTCGGCCCTCGGCTTCCCCAAGAAAATTGAAAGCGGAAGCTGGTTCTAGGCAGATGAATGCTCCCAACCCAGAAGGGTTGGGAGTTGTTAGAAAGTCCTTCCCCAGACAGCCTCACACCTGAGTCTTAAGTCTGACAGCCATGCTAATCGTTTTTAACTGGCCGACAGGTGCCCAGTATTTTCCGCCAATTCTAAGGAAAGACAGGACAGAATAGCAAGCAAAAGTGGTCCAATATTACTCACTGCTTTGGAGGTCCCTTCATGGTCGCCAAATGTTGCTGGTGGGTCCTTGCTCCCAGAGCTCCCAAGATGGTGGTGGGCTGCTTCCAAAATGGCAGCAGGCCACTTCCAAGATGGTGGCAAGCCTCGTGTTCTCTGACCTGGGGTTTTCGCCTCACGGATTCCAAGGAATGGAATCTTGGGCCATGCGGTGAGTGTTATAGCTCTATTAGAAGCCGTGGGTCATGGAAGAGAACCGTGGAACCCAGTGACTAGTGTTCAGCTCAATTAGGTTGCACCCAGGCTAAAGGGCACTTAGCCGTGCAGGAACAATGGCGAGCCTTTAGCCCGATCGGAAATGGCAATGGGCGCCTGGCTGGATCAGGAGCACAGTGGACACCCTGCCAGATCCAGAGGGATGGAAGTCAGTGGTGGGTCTGTGACGGCAGCAAACAGCAGTGATGGACGGAGAGCGAAAGCTCAGCTTGAGCCATAAGAAACACAGACCAGAAGAGAGTGCAGTTGCAAGATTTAATAGAGTGAAAACAGAGCTCCCATACAAAGGGAGGGGACCTATCAGGGGAACCCACCCCCAGTTAGAACTACTGATAAGGGTCTATGTTCAGCAGTGCACGTATTGTCTTGATAAACATCTTAAACAACAGAAAACAGGGTTCAAGAGCAGAGAACCAGTCTGACCACAAATTACCAGGACGGGGTTTTTCCCCACCCTAGTAAGCCTGAGGGTACTGCAGGAGACCAGGGTGTATCTCAGTCCTTATCTCAACTGCATAAGACAGACATTCCCATAGCGGCCGTTTATAGACCTCCCCCCCAGGAATGCATTCCTTTCCCGGAGTATTAATATTAATATTCCTTGCTAGGAAAATAATTTAGCAATATCTTCCCTACTTGCACGTCCATTTATAGGCTCTCTACAAGAAGAAAAATATGGCTATTTTTGCCCAACCCCACAGGCAATCAGACCCTATGGTTGTCTTCCCTTGTTCCCTAAAAATTGCTGCCACTCTGTTCTTTTTCAAGGTGCACTGATTTCATATTGTTCAAACACACATGTTCTGCAATCAATTTGTACAGTTAACACAATTATCACAGTGGTCCTGAGGTGACGTACATCCTCAGTTTATGAAGATAATAGGATTAAGAGATTACAGGCAAAAGAAATTATAAAAGTATTATTTGGGAACTAATAAATGTCCATATTTAAATGAAATCTTCACAATTTATGTTCCTCTGCCTCGGCTCCAGCCGGTCCCTCCATTCAGGGTCCCTGACTTCCCACAACAGTAACCCAAAGAGGGTAGTCATTGCCGGCTTGAATGCCTGGGTTTATATCCCGATCATTGTCCCTCCCGCTGTGCTGTCAGGCAATAGAAAACTGGCTATTTCTTTACCTCCTGTTTTTGCCTAATTAGATTTTAGTGAGCCCTCTTTACTACGTGATTGGTCGGGTGTGAGTTAAGTTGCAAGCCCCCTGTTTAAAGGTGGATGTGATCACCTTCCCAGCTAGGCTTAGGGATTCTTAGTTGGCCTAGAAAATCCAGCTAGTCCTGTCTCTCACAAGTACCTGCATATGCTACCAACTGACTCATCCAGAACCCCAGGCTGGACTTACTGAAAAAGTCTTTCCCTGCCAAAGCAAACCTGTAAAGGCAGAAGAGGTGACTATTTCCTCAAAAACACAGACAGCAACACAAGGACATAAGAATCACAAAGAATCAGGGAAACATGACACCACCCAGAGTAAACTAATAAAGCTCCAATCACTAACCCTAAAGAAATGGAGATCTATGAAATGGCTGACAAAGAATTCCGAATAATCCTCTTAAACAAGTTCAGTGAACTACAAGAAAACAGAGATAGACAACTAAACAAAATAAGGAAAATACATGGAGAAAATAAGACGTTCAACAAAGAAATAAAAACAAAAAAAGAAAACCTATAGCTGAAGAAAAATGTAATAGAGATCTTCAACAGCAGACTCAAACAAGCAGAAGAACCTATGAACCCTAAGACAAGTCATTTGAAATTATCCAATCAGAGGAAAAAGAAATAAAAAAACAAAAGAGTGAAGAAAGTCTATGAAACATTTGGCTATCAAGTGAACCAATATACAAATTATAGAGGTACCAGGAGAAGAGATAGAGAAAATGGTAGAAAGTCTACTTAAAGAAATAATGGCTGAAAACTTCCCAAATTTAGGGAGAGAAATGGACATCTAGATACAGGAAGCCAAAGCTTCCCAAAAAGGTTCAATTAAAAGAGGTCTATACCAGGTAAGGTGGCTCATGCCTGTAATCCCAACACTTTGGGAGGCCAAGGTGGACAGATCATAAGGTCAGGAGTTTAAGACCAGCCTGGCCATCATGGTGAAACCTCATCTCTACTAAAAATACAAAAAATTAGCTGGTCATGGTGGCAAGCACCTGTGGTCTCAGCTACTTGGGAGGCTGAGACATGAGAATCACTTGAACCCAAGAAGCAGAGGTTGCAGTGAGCTGAGATCACTCCATTGCACTCCAGCCTGGGTGACAGAGTGAGATTCCGTCTAAAAAAAAAAAAAAATTATACCAACACACACTATAAATTGTCAAAAGTCAAAGAAAAAAAGTGAATTTTAAAAAATTTAGCTAGGCATGATGGTATATGTGCCCATAGTCTTATCTACTCAGGAGAGACTGGGGCAGTAGAATTGCTTGAGCCTGGGAGATTGAGGCTGCAGTGAGCTATGATTGTGCTTTCCCATAAAAGCCTTTGCATTTAACTGTAAAAATGGCAACCCTCTTCCAGGTCCCCTATCCACAGCACAGAGCTTTCTTCTTTCTCTTATTAAACTTTTGCTCCAACCTCACCCTTGGTGTCTGCACTCCTTAACTTTCTTGGTGGTGAGACAAAGGACTCCAAGTACTACCTCAGGGACATTGTGATGCACTGGCAAGACTGTCACATTTTGGTTCCTTGACTGGGAGATATCAGAAGCGTGAGTAGGAGCAGACCTCCAAACTTTTTTTTTTTTTTGAGACAGAATCTTGCTCTGTTGCCCAGGCTGGAGTGCAGTGGCACCATCTCAGCTCACTGCAAACTCTGCCTCCCGGGTTCACACCATTCTCCTGCCTCAGCCTCCTGGGTAGCTGGGACTACAGGTGCCTGCCACCTCGCCTGGCTAATTTTTTGTATATCTAGTAGAGACAGGGTTTCACCGTGTTAGCCAGGATGGTCTCAATCTCCTGACCTCATGATCCGCCTGCCTCAGCCTCCCAAAGTGCTAGGATTACAGGCATGAGCCACCATGCCCTGCCACCTCCAAACTCTTTACTTTCATTTCTGAAGCTGCTTCTTAGTTTTTTTTTTTTTTTTTCTTCCTGAAGATCAAACAAGACACTGGGCCCCTGCCAGCCAGTTAAAAGATTTTAGAGTGGCTGTCAGCCTTACAAGACTCAGGGGACAGGTTTGCTGGAGAGTCAATCCTGCATTGCCATCAGGTGGTGGGAATGTTGGCTCTGTTCTAATCTAGTTTCCTTTCACAGAGGACCTAGCCATCACATGGGGCTAGAAGGAGGTCGTGGGGCAACTGAAGGTTTCTGGCTGAGGCTACTCCTTGGTGTTACCTGAAGAGCCCCTAGAATAACTTCAGCTTCTGAGAGCCCATCAATGGTGTCCACACCAGGACTTCCAGACTTTTCTATAGCATTTTCTTCCTTTCTTTTTCGTGGCTATCATGTCTCCTATCCTTTCTTTGTATGCTATGTTAAGGGAGTTTTTACAGCCTAGGGAGATAATCTTCTTGGGTAAAGTTAGTGAGTGCCTTAGTAACCAGGAATGTAACTTTAAAAATTGCTGCTTCTCTGATTTCCTTGAGATGGGGGGATTTCAAGATTTCAGTCTAAACTTTCACCTAGTGAGGGCCTTTTTGACCCCCAGTGATAGGCATTCATAGCACTATATGGGAGGATATTCCACCCTAAGTAAACACCCTCCTCTCCATTTGGGTTTTCTAAGAGCTCAGCATTAACAAACTAATTTTCTTCTGCTGGGTGGCATACTATGGGGGTAGCCTATTAAGACCCCGACCTCTCTTTCTAACCTCTGCCTAAAAAGAATTTGGAGTCAGAGTTTTTACCTAACATTTCAAACCCTACAGCACCAACAAATGGGATGGGATTTTTCATGGGGAATCTTGTCAGTTCTTTGCCCAAAATCTCTAGTTCCCCAATTCCTTTCCTTGTTATATCCCTCTGTCAGTGCTCAGGCCCCATGCCCTATTTGTAGATAGTAAAACTCCCCTTTCAACATGTGGGAGGAAGCCACCCTGGTGAGACAGATTTTAGCCTCAGTGCTATCCCCATCAGATATTCTTACATTCTTTTGAGGCATCTGTTCTGCATCCAGCTATGCTGGCATCCAAGAAAGGAAGGGATCTTATGTTTAAAAGTCAATTGGTCCCATTCTCTAGGAATTCATTACTTTGCCTGGGCAGTAATAAGGAGATATAAGGGTAGGGTTAAACCACTCACTCCATTAAAGGGTCTTGCCCAAATTCAACTACTGCATAATCTCTCCTGGGCCCCTAGGGTACTTCTGGAAGCCTTATAGGCCAAATGGGTCTAAGAAACCAGCAGGGTGGAGAGCTAGGGCCTCACCCAGATAAACATGACTCTTCCTGCTGACTAGCTTCTCCAGATCCATTGGTGAAGGTCACGCTTGCATCCATGGGTGGCACCTGTGATGTTCGCTGGGACCCAGAGGAGATGGGAGGAAAGAGAAGGGGGATACCCCTTCTATCTTTCTCTCCACACTGGGTCACTCTGAAAGGAGGAGGGAGACTAAGGGACACATTCTCCCCTCTCTTTCCAGATGGGTAACAACCCATCTTTAGCCTGCACTTCCCTTGAGTACAGCCTGGATCAGTGGAATTCCTCTGACCCTCAGACTCTAAAAATAGTGCCTCATATTCTTTTGTACTTGGGCATGGCCATCTCACCAAGTGCAGAACTGGGGGAGGCCTGGTCTCTTCAGGAAAGTGCCTTTTTTTTTTAACCAGAGTCTCGCTCTGTCACCTAGGCTGGAGTGCAATGGTGCAATCTCAGCTCACGGCAACCTCTGCCTCCTGGATTCAAGTGATTCTCCTGCCTCGGCCTCCCGAATAGCTGGGATTACTGGTGCCCGCTGCCATGCCCAGTGAATTTTTGTATTTTTGTAGAGACGGGTTTCACCCTGTTGGGCAGGCTGGTCTTGAAATCCTGACCTCAGGTGATCTGCCCACCTTGGTCTCCCAAAGTGCTGGGATTACTGGCATGAGCCACAGTGCCTGGCTACTCATTTCAACACTATCCGGCAACTAGACCTTTTCTGCAGGCAGGAGGACAAATGGTCTGAGGTCCTCTATGTGCAAGCCTTCTTTGCCTTGAGAGGCAACCCAAATCTTTGTCAGCACTGCAAAATTGACCCTCCTCTTTTAGCAGTCATATCAGACAAGCATGCAGGAGATAATTCCCCAAAGTCAAAGAAACAACCCCCGGGGAACCCTTAAATGCAACTTCCAGATGCCCTGGCCCTTCTTCCCCGCAACATTCACATCATCAGTTCCTCCAGTTCTACCACCCAAACCCCCAGACTTTTTTTTTTTGAGACAGAGTCTTGCTCTGTCGCCCAGGCTGGAATGCAGTGGTGCCATCTCAGCTCACTGCAAGCTCCGCCTCCTGGGTTCATGCCATTCTCCTGAGTCAGTCTCCTGAGTAGCTGGGACTACAGATGCCCACCACCACGCCAGGCCAATTTTTTGTATTTTTAGTAGAGACAGGGTTTCACTGTGTTAGCCAGGATGGTCTCAATCTCCTGACCTCGTGATACGCCTGCCTCGGCCTCCCAAAGTGCTGGGATTACAGGTGTAAGCCACAGTGCCCGGCCCCAAACCCCCAGACTTTTCTATGGTATTTTTCCTTCCTTTTTTCATGGTTTGAAATGGCTCTTCTCTCTTTATGATATCCCTCCAAACTGGGAAAAGTTAATTTCTCAAACCTTAAACCTTAAAATTCTTGGCTTAGAATTGACTGGGGGGTGGGCACCCAGAAGCCTGCCATGCCATTCCAAAAAGGTAAAAGGTTTGTTTTTTGTTTGTTTGTTTTGTTTTGTTTTTTTACCAGTTTAGCTTTTGGCTTCTCTCTCCCTGTGCAAACCAGTAAAAAGAATAATAAGGATCACTGTTTATATTCTCTGTAAAACTTTGATTAATGAAAAAGGATTTATGAAGTTGGTCTTAAGCTGTAGCCAATCTGGTGTGCTTTGCATGTCTTTCTGTACGGTTCTGTCAGAAAGAGGGGTACCTTAGGATGGAATGTGGGTCTAGAGCTCCATAAGCCCACTGTTCAAGCCAGCCTGGTAAACTGGTCAATAACAAACTTTGCTGTAGGCCTCCATCTTGTTTTACATCCTTGGAAGTGTGACCTGTAACCATGTGGCAATACTTTGTTTTAATCTCCACCATTTTGCAACGATGGCCCGAGTTCAATCCTGGCTTGGAGAATGAGTACCTTTGGGTTAATGTCTGTATGACTTTTGCCATTTGCTGATTCTCTTCCCCTCCATGAACAACTTCTAGCTTCCCTTCTTAAATCTTCCTTTCTCTGAGTTGCCTTTAAAGGTTCTAGCCTTTGTACAAGTGTGGCCACCCAGTAGGTTCACCTTGCCCACTGCCTCAAAAGAGCTGATTTATTGGGATGGGGGAATTGAAATGGAGAGGGGGTGATTCATGTGGGGCTGGCTGTGTGGGAGACCACTGTTTTGTTATTGCTCTGGTCAGTCTCCCTAAGCATTCGGGGAGCAGAGTTTTTGAGGCGGCTTGGTGGGTGGGGAAGGCCAGTGAGCCAGGAATGCTGATTGTTTAGGTTAGAGATGAAATCACAGGGAGTCGAGGCTGTCCTCTTGTGCTGAGTCAGTTCCTGGTAAGGGGCCACAAGATCAGAGGAGCCAGTTTATCAGTCTAATCCATCCAGCTAATCCATCAAGTGCAGGGTCTTCAAAATATCTCAAGCACTGATCTTAGGAGCAGTTTAGGGAGGGCTAGAATCTTGTGGCCTCCAGCTGCATGATTCCTAAACCATAGTTCCTAATCTTGTGGTTGGTTTCTTGGTCTGACAAAGGCAGTCTGGTCCCCAGGAAAGGAGGTTTGTTTTGGGAAAGGGCTGTTATCATCTTCGTTTTGGACTATAAACTATAAGTTCCTCCCAGAGTTGGTTCAGCCTATGCCCGGGAATGAATAAGGGCAGCTTGGAGGCCAGAGGCAACATGGAGTTGGTTGGGTCAGATCTCTTTTACTGTCTCAGTTACAGTTTCACAATGGTGGTTTCAAAAGCTGCTTACCACCCCTTTGAAAATACCTTGTACACTCATGGTTAAATCATAACCTTAATTGAAGGCTTGTTGGTTTCACCTGTGAGGTTGCTTTTGGTAAAGTTCAAATGCCAGAAATCTTAACCACTTAGTGTGACTAAAGTCAGGTAACAAGGGATTTAAAAGGATTTTCTTAAAGAGCACTCAGCTTGATTAAAAGTGGATATCCAAGTTATAGGTATATTTAAAAGGCCTTTATGTTTTTCTCTTCTTGGCTCTTGTTTTTGTAGAAAAGGTTTTTAATCAGTCACCTACATTCTTCTTTTCCATTTTGTCTTGCCACTCTTAATGCATGCATGAGAGGCCCCAAGATAACTTCTGATGGCCTGGGACTCCTTGGTAAAAACAGAAAAGGCTCCATGGATTCCATTTTGGGAGAAACCTCTGTTTTCCTCATGGAACCCCAGGAATTAGAGGCAGATAGATCTCTCTCAAAATCTGTTTTTGTCTTCCCCAGAAACTGCATGCTTTTGATATAGGAGTTAAGAAGAATTCACATAGGCAGATAGTAAGGGTATGGGAGTCCTCTTTTCTCTTCAGTGAAATCAGCCCAATCATTTTCTAACAAGAACAGCCTGTAAAGTCAAGCTGCAGACATATAGACAAGCAAGCTGGGAGCTTGCACAGGTGAATGTCGGCAGGAACTACAAACCAGACATGTTCAAGAGGGTGGTTCCATCTTCCCTTCTCTTTGTCAGCCATGTGTCTAGTAAGGAGTAGACAAGATGGTACCGATCAACTAGAAAGCCCATTTGCGTAAGATTAGGATAGGGCAGCCAGGCTTCCCTGCACGCTATGTGGATGTCATACCTGATCAAACCAATCCCCTACGTAAATCAGTCACCGCCTTCTCCAGCCTGCCTATAAAATCTGCTGCGGTCTACTACCTACCCACTTTTTTCAGATGTCTCTCTCAAGGAGCTGCTCTCCTCTCTCCTTTCTTTTATTAAGCTTTCCACTCTTTAACCCACCCCCGTGGGCCTGTGTCCTGAATCCTTTCTTGGCATGAGACAACGAACCCCAGGGTATATACCCCAGACAATGTAGCCATTTCACTCTCCTACCCCTGCTCTTAAAGGGCCCCACTTGGAGGCCAATAATCCAATTAGAAGATTGGCAAATGAAAAATCTTATAATGACTAGATCCTCTTCTGTTCATCTGTGTAGCTATATATGTGTTGTGTATGATGTCCATAAAAAGAGTTCTGATTGGCTGAAAAAAAATAAGCACTTAAATATTTTTTAAAGAAAAAAGTTGTCTTTTAGTTCACGTGACTTTAAGAAATAAAAATAGTTTTAAAGATAATTGGTATAAATAAGTGTCGTCAAAATGTAAATAGGTGGTCTAAATCATGCAAGTCAGATACTAGGTTTGCTTAATGTTTCAAGGTTGTAAACTGCCTGCTTTACAACTCTGTAAGGCCTAGGGACATACAAAATTAGCCACTCCCCTAACTATGCTGGAAAAAATCAGACTTTATCTGCACCTAGTACATAATTAAAACAACTTACTAAATTTTAAAGTTAAAAATTGCTAAGAGTTACCATTATAACATGTAAATGAGACTACTGAAAATAGATTTACATACAAGGTGTGTAAGAACAGTAAAATGTTTTGTGGTAAAATATTATAAAAAGGCATGGAAATGTAAATATTGCCTAAGGATAAAGGATTGTTTTGAAACCAACTTAAGGGTAAAATCTTGCTTTCTCTCCCTTGCATACGATTGTCATGTAATAGTGAAGAATAATGAAAGATTTTCATTTGCCTGGTGGATAGACTGCCAAGAAGAGGAAAGAAGACAGGAGACAAACTGTTTGGAAAACTAAGTCTTCCCTCTTAATGAGTAAAGATTTTTACCTTGTTTTAAAATTTTTGAGTCATCATTTAGGCAAAGTAAATACCTTATGGTAACCTGGAACTGTATTTCATAATATCAAGTGTTTTAAACCTCTAACATTTAACAGGCTTTTCAAAATCAAACTTCAGTTTCAAAATTGTCTTTCCTGACCCTCTAGCTTTTTGATGCTACAGAGGGCCCCAAAGCATCCAGAAGAGAGGTAAACAGCATTATTTAACATATTTAGGTACGTGGAATTGCCAAAATGATGTTTAATGTTCTTCAGGTTATATTTTAGTGAATAATACTGATATGTGTTCCAAAATTGTATGGGATGTCTAAAATTCCAATGTCTGAGTACATGTTATCAATCAAAATTAAGGTTATGTTAAACCATTGTCAACCACAGAAATAACCAAATTTGTCAATCGTGTTTTTAACTGTAACTACCCTAGAAATTTTGTCATTCACAGACAATTGTCGTCTTGTTTTAACCTTTTTCAAAAGACAGCTTATAACCAGCTATAAGACTTTAACAGGTGCTTTCACATGCAGGTTTCTGATAACTTTGGAAATCGTGACATGGGAGTAAAGACATACATACTACTAGTTTAGATTCTTTAATGGTTAGTAGTTTAATCAGATATTCTATGTCTTCTTGAATCAATTATGGTATTTTCAATTTTGCAGAAAATTAATTTATCCAACTCTTCAAACATATTAGCATAAAGTTGTGCCTAGTATTCTCATATAAATTTTTCTATATTATCTGTACATGTGCCCTTTTATTCCTAATATTATGTCCTTTTCTTGAAGTCTTATTACTTTTCATTGAGATAAATTTACATATAATTAAAGTGCAAAAACTTTAAGTGTACAGCTTGATAAATTTTTACATATATATGTGTGTGTATATATATATCTGTTTAACTTCCAACAAAATCAAAATATAGAACGTTTCCAATATCCCTAGAAGGCACCTTTGTGGCCTCTAAGTCAATAACCCCAAAATGTCTATGTAGGTAAGTTTGCTTGAATTTCATGTAAATAAAATGCTACAGTATGTACTCTCTTCCTTTAATCTGTAAGATTAATTTTTGTTGTTGTATGTATCAGTAGTACATTTGTTTTGTAGGGCTTTTTGAAAATTAAGTATTCCATTATTTGATTTGACCATTCAATTTCATTTTTATTTTTTATTTTTATTTTTTTGGGACAGTCTCATCTCACTCTGTCGCCCAGACTGGAGTGCACTGGCACAATCTCAGCTCACTGCAACCTCTACCTCCCAGCTTCAAGCAATTCTCATGCCTCAGCCAGGCTGGTCTCAAACTCCTGGCCTCAAGTGATCCGCCTGCTTGGCCTCCCAAAGTGCTGGGATTACAGGTGTGAGCCACGGCACCCAGCCTGATAATTCAATTTCATCTGTCTCAACTGGGCTTTGTGACCCAGGTATTGTCCTTTGCTAAGAGCCCCAGAATGCTGTTTTGTTTTCACAATTCTGAAAAACAGTTTCAGGAACAACATTCAGGCTATTTCCCTAAACAAAAACAAAAGATAAGTGCAAAAGAAAAAAAGAAAAGAGTGTGTCACCAGAAGGATAATGAGGTTGCCTGATTTGTAAAAGGAAATATCTATAGCTGGAGATAAATGGCAAAGTTGTCCAGCCAGGTAGGTTCCCAAAAGTATTTTAATTTTCTTAATGATTATGTCTGGGGTTACTTTGGTACTTTTCTTACAAGCAAACTTTGTGGCCATAGGCCTCTCCATTTTAAAAAGAATAATTAAATTCTCTACAAAATTACTTTCATTCTCCTTTGCTGAGGGCTTTAGAATCTTCCAGTCCTGTGGAGTTGCTCAGTTTCTTCCCTGGATCCCGTTTTCAAAAACAGACAGAAGGGCAACCCGCTCGGGTCCCCTTCCACACTGTGGAAGCTTTGTTCTTTCGCTCTTCACAATAAATCTTGCTGCTGCTCACTTAAAAAAAAAAAAAAAAAAAAGACAGAAAACAGGCCACAGACAGAAAACAGGCCACTGATTGCCTCAGGATTAGGAATGCAGAAGGGAGGATCACAATGGAGCAACAGTAATCTTTTAGGGGTGATGGATATGTTCATTTATCTTGGCTGAAGTGATGGGTTCACAGGTATATAGATATGTCAAAACTTATCAAACTGTACACATTAAATATGTAAAGTTTATTATATGTCAATTCCACCTCAAAAAAGCTGTTAAAAATGGAATAGATACAATATTTATAAAATACATGCAGGTTATAACAAATCATGAAACAACAGAACACTCCCTGTATCCATCACCCAGTTTTTTAAAGTAAATGTTTACTATTTTTAAAAAATTGGTTTTTTTCTGTGTTCCCTAGCCACCCTAAAGCTCAGGCCTTTTTCTTTTTTTCTTTTTTTTTTTTTCTAAAGAGATAGAGTCTCACTATGTTGCCCAGACAGGATTTGAATTCCTGGGCTCAAGGTGTGCTTCTGTCTTAGCTCCTCAGTAGCTGAGACCATGGGCACCCACCACTGTGCCCAGATTCAGGCTTTCTTGTAAAAAGCGGATGGATGCTTGAAACTATTTTCTGAATCCCTTTGGCTCCCAAATGTGAATATTCTGGGAAATATTTTTATCCAAATTAGCTGAGTAATCGAGTAGTTAGGCACATTTTGAAGACTGAGGCTTGTCCTTTAAAAGAAGGGCAGCCCACAAACTGACTTCCTTGAGCCAAAAATTGTTTTAAAAGGGGGAGTACAGCCCAAAACAGTGATTTTAAAATATCAACAAAAAGAGTCAAATTCTGTAAAATATTTAAAGAGATTTATTCTGAGCCAAATATGAGTGACCATGTCCTGTGACACAGCCCTCGGGAAATCCTGAGAACATGTGCCCAAGGTGGTCAGGGTACAGCTTGGTTTTCTACATCTTAGGGAGACATGAGGCTTCAATCAAATACATTTAAGAAATACATTGGTTCAGTCCAGAAAGGCAGGACAACCCGATGCGAGGCAGGGAGCTTCCAGGTTATAGGTAGGTTTTAAATTTTTCTGGTTGACAATTGGTTGAGTTTATCTAAAGACCTGGGATCGATAGAAAGGAAATGTCTGGGTTGCAATAAGAGTTGTGGAGACTGAAGTTTTATTATGCAGATGAAGCCTCCAAGTAGCAGGCTTCAGAGAGAATAGATTGTAAATGTACTTAAGGTCTGCGTTGATGTGAATGCCGGAGAGGCATCATGAGGCGTATCTGACCCCCACTTCCCCTCATGGCCTGAAACAATCTCTCAGGTTAAATTTTAAAAGCGCCCTGGCCAAGGAGAAAGTCCATTCAGATGGTTAGAGGCCTTAGAACATTATTTTTGGTTTACAAAAATGTTGAGTTGTGAACACTGAGAGCCTCTGCCCAGAATGTAAAAGAGAGAATTCTTGCTGACTGTGGCCGGGCATGCATGTCCTTTCACTTCCTTTTAAAAAAAAAAAAAAAATCAGGGTTTGGGCGGGGGAAGTAAGGGGGATGTGTTATGATAAAGGGGCCTTGGCAGCACTCTTCTGGTGTGGTTTGACCAGGCTCCACCCACGAATTCTGTTTTCTTTTAGAGGTCACTGGAGAGCCCGGTGGGGTGTAAGTACACTGTGCTTATAAAACTCTAGCAGGAAGCTAGCAGCTGTCTCCAAACCCAGAGAAGGGGAAACAGGAATCGATTAGGAATAAAGGATTATAATCCACTTTCCTTCTGAGGAAAAGCTGGGAACCTTCTCATTTTGCCTCATGAAAACTAAGCTGAATCGACTGCTGCCAAACATCTATTAATTAGGCAAAACTGGCCTCTTGCCCATGATTTGACTTTCCAGCACAGCCAGTTCTTTTTCTCCTCTGCAGCTGATTGGCTCTGGAGTGTGGCCAGAAGCTTCTCTCCTGCAATTAAAGGAGTCGGGTCTCTAACTGTTGATCTGTTTGTTTTTTTCCCTTCTGAGCAATGGAGCTTACCATCTTTATCCTGAGACTGGCCATTTACATCCTGACACTTCCCATGTACCTGCTGAACTTTCTGGGCTTGTGGAGCTGGATATGCAAAAAATGGTTCCCCTACTTCTTGGTGAGGTTCACTGTGATATACAACGAACAGATGGCAAGCAAGAAGCGGGAGCTCTTCAGCAACCTGCAGGAGTTTGCGGGCCCCTCCGGGAAGCTCTCCCTGCTGGAAGTGGGCTGTGGCACGGGGGCCAACTTCAAGTTCTACCCACCTGGGTGCAGGGTGACCTGTATTGACCCCAACCCCAACTTTGAGAAGTTTTTGATCAAGAGCATTGCAGAGAACCGACACCTGCAGTTTGAGCGCTTTGTGGTAGCTGCCGGGGAGAACATGCACCAGGTGGCTGATGGCTCTGTGGATGTGGTGGTCTGCACCCTGGTGCTGTGCTCTGTGAAGAACCAGGAGCGGATTCTCCGCGAGGTGTGCAGAGTGCTGAGACCGGTGAGTGAAAGGGTGTGAGGAGGACTGGTTAGTAGCAGCTATTATCATAGAGGGCAGGCCTGTCAATTTCAGGTGGCTGAAACATTTTAACATAAAAAGTAAACTACTAGAAAATACTGTAGAATTTTTTAAAATCTTAGCGTGGGAGAGAAGCTATAAAGAGATTGATAAATCTGAATATAAAAACTTAAAACTGCTATAAAGAAAAAACCTCCTGGCCGGGCACATGGTTCACATCTGTAATCCCAGCATTTTGGGAGGCCAAGGCAGGCGGATCACTTGAGGTCAGGAGTTCGAGACCAGACTGACCAATATGGTGAAACCCCATCTCTATTAAAAATACAAAAATTAGCCAGGCATGGTGGCAGGTGCCTGTAGGCAGGAGAATCGCTTGAACCTGGTGGGGCAGAGGTTAAAGTGAGCCAAGATTGCACCACAGCACTCCAGCCTAGGCAACAGAGTGAAACTCTGTCTCAAAAAAAAAAAAAAAAAGAAAGAAAAAGAAAAAGAAAAAAAAAAACTCCCCAAAACAAAGTTAAACTACAAAACAAGCTTGGAAAAAATATTTGCCAGGGATGATAGACAAAGGGTTAACTTCCCTCATGTTAAAAGACATTACGTGTCAATAAGATCAATATTTTTTCAATAAGAAAAACAAAAGGGAAAATGGGCAAATAACAGGAACAGAAATGTAAACCAATTATAGGACAAAAGTGCTCAAACTTAAAGAGTTAATTAAAGGAGATACTAATTTTACCTATTATACTGTTAGGGACTTCTTTTAAGGTCAGTATGGGGTTGGGGTGGGTTTAGGGGACTGGACACCACCATACACATTAGAAGAGGTACCCTCTTTGGGTGGTATCTGATAATATCAAAATTTAAAGCACACATACTCTTTTATCCACATGCAAAAACTTGTCCATACACAAGAATATTAAGTAGAATTTGTAATAGCACAAACTGGAAATAACTGAAATGTCTATCAATAGGATGCTATGTAAGTGAGTTGTCATATTGTACAAAGGAACACTGTGCAGCTGTCATAAAGAACAAGAAGAGTTATCTGTGCTGATACTTAAAAATCCCCAAGGGATAATGTTTAATGAAAACAAAAAGCAATCAAGCCACAGAATGTTAGGTAGAGCGTAGGCCCACCACGTGCCCATTGTGTGAGGCGGGGAGAGGACATACATGTATGTGTATAAGTTAATGGGAATGATAGACAAGTAACTATTAACAGTGGTTGCCTTTGGGGAATGGGATTGGATTCAGGGAAAGAATTACTTTTCATTTTAAACCTTTCCGTAAACTCTGTAATCTTTATACCTGTATGTAGTTTTCACATATTACCTTTATTATTTTTAGCTAGTTTAAAATCGTTTTATATTCTGAACAAAGTTGAAGATATGGATATCTTAACATTTGAATTTACTCTTCTGGGGGAAAGGCATGTTTTGTAATCCCCAGTTTTCATTTTTTGTTGAGACAGGGTTTCCCTCTGTCACCCAGGCTGGAGTGCAGTGGCATGATCACAGCTCATTGCAGCCTTGACCTGCTGGACTCAAGCAATCTTTCCATCTCAGCCTCCCCACCCTCCCAGTAGCTGGGACTACAGATATGCACCACCACACCCAGCTAGTTTTTGTATTTTTGTAGAGATGAGGTTTCGCCATGTTGCCCAGGCTGGTCTCAAACTCCTGGGCTCAAGTGGTCTGCCCACTTTGGCCTCTCAAAGTGTTGGGATTACAGGTGTGAGCCACCATGCCCAACCATCAGTTTTATTTTCTAATAGAGGAAGTTCCTCAGGAAGAAAAGAACTTGGAGATAGGGTTTAGGAACAATCATACAATCCTGTCTTGGCTCAATATCACAGTAGTAAATAAAAAAGGACTGATTCTTATACCCAAATGCTGGGTTCTTATATGCTAAGACTGGGCACCAACTGGCACATTAGTAGATGTTTTGCTTACAGTGTTACTAATCTCCCAACACCGCTGCAAGGCAGGTAATTATTATCTCAGTTTTCCAGTGCCAAAAATCAATTGAACTCTTAAAGTTATCACATTCGTGATAGTCTTCCTTAGCTCCTGCCAAGCACCCACTCTCTGCTGGATATAACAAGGGAACTTTATTACATTTTCATTTAACCCTGTCAACAGTCCTCTAAAGTACATATCTTCATGTTAGGACAAAGAAACAGACTCAGAGAGATTAAGGAATTTACCCAAAGTTACACAGCTAGTAGACATGGCTCTCTTTAATGCAAATGCAAATATTCCTTTTTTTTGAAACAGAGTCTTGCTCTGTCACCCAGGCTGGTATACAGTGGCGTGATCTTGGCTAACTGCAGCCTCCACCTCCCAGGTTCAAGTGACTCTCCTTGCCTCAGCCTCCCGAGTAGCTGGGTTTACAGGCACATGTTACCACGCCTGGCTAACTTTTATATATTTAGTAGGGATGGGGTTTCACCATGTTGGCCGGGCTGGTGTCCAACTTCTGGCCTCAAGTGATCCACCCACCTTGGCCTCCCAAAGTGGTGGGATTACAGGTGTGAGCCACCGCACCCAGCCAAATGCAAATGCAAATATTCTTACCACTGTACCACAGTGCTTGTTATTGGGGTTTTCATCTTTCTGATTTCAACATTTCTATCACTTTTGCTGGCTCTTCTTCCTCTGCCCATCTCCTACCACTGGGGTTCCTTTCTTGGTGACACAGGATTTTTGCTCCTTAGCTCAGCTAGGTCCAGGTTCTTGTCTCACATTCAGGAAGAAATAGGCACGTGAACATGGAAGAGTGAGTGGAGTAGAATTTATCAAGTGAAACAGAAAGCTCTCAGCAAAAAGAGGGGTCCTGAAAACAGGTTGCTGGTTGCCCCCTTCACAACTGAAAAGCTGATGGAGCTGGGTTCCCTGTTTGTAAAGGCATGAATTCCTGGTGGCTCCACCCCATTCCCCCAGCGTGCATGTGGGGCCTTAGTGGGCTGCAGGCACGTTTAGGCAAGCCCCTGGGCAAGTTCCCTTATCTGCACAAAACATCTCATGTAACCATTTGTGGGACTGGTCAGAAGTTCTTCCAGGACCCTTCCTTACTGTCTGCCTAAAGCAAGCTGGCTAACTCCTTTCATTGGTTCATTTCACTTATATACACTCCCCAGCAATCTCATATACCTCCAGAGTTCTCAAATACCACATATATACAGATGATTTCCAAATCTAAACATCTATCCCAGGTCTCTCTTCTGACCCCAAACGTGCATGTCCAGCCATCTACTCAACAGTCTCCTGGATAGCTCAGAGGCACCTCTTAACACATGTAAACCAGAGGGCAACACTGACCTCCCCAAACCTGCCTCTCCTCCTTTATGCTGCCCTATCCTATGAAAATTTTTTTAAAAATCAGGGCCAGGCACGGTAGCTCACGCCTGTAATCCCAGCACTTTGGGAAGCCTAGACAGGAGGATCACTTGAGCTCAGGAGTTCGAGACCAGCCTGGGCAATGCGGCGAAACTTTGTCTCTATAAAAAAAAAATTAGCTGGGTATAGTGGTGTGCACCTGTTGTCCCAGCTACTTGGGGGGCTGAGGCAGTAGGATTGCTTGAGCCCAGGAGGCAGAGGTTGCAGTGAGCTGAGACTGTGCCACTGCATTCCATCCTGGGTGACAGAGCCAGGCCCTGTCTCAAGAAATAATAAATGAATAAATAAATCAGGAAATTCCAATTTTTCTATTTGTAACATAGGTCTTACACTTACCCATATAATTTGGGGGAACTCCATCACTAAACTGAATTCTCTCTCTAAACTCTGCCTGAGGAGCCAAGACTAGGATAACTAGAGGAGGCCAAGAAGAGTGGTGCAGTTACCACGATTTTGTGAGGTGATTGTCTGGTCCCTTGCTCCTTACTCCCCTCAGAGGTAGATATGTAGAAAACTTCTGAAGATGCCCCCACACATAACATGTAATAATATCTATTGTGCCTGTACTTGACCAACATTTATAAAACTCCTCAATGAAAGCAGCAGTTGCTAATTCCTACAAAGAGTAATTTACATTCAGCATCCACTGACTGAATAAAATACCTAATGACAAAATGTTACCTTGAATTCAGTAATGATTTTAGATGAATCAGAATTTTCATTAATCATATCACGTACATATTTGTGAAAATGGCACAAAAATTTAAAACATGGTTATTCAGTCTCAAGGGTGTGCTTAGTGTGGAGTGACCCTCCTGCTCAGAACTCTACGGTTCTCTCACAGGTTTGCAAGGCAGTGCCAGAGAACAATTTTCAAAAAATAAATTTAAAAAGCAGAAATGAAAAAATCCTTGAAATGTTTTTTTTTCTTTCTTTCTCAGGGAGGGGCTTTCTATTTCATGGAGCATGTGGCAGCTGAGCGTTCGACTTGGAATTACTTCTGGCAACAAGTCCTGGATCCTGCCTGGCACCTTCTGTTTGATGGGTGCAACCTGACCAGAGAGAGCTGGAAGGCCCTGGAGCGGGCCAGCTTCTCTAAGCTGAAGCTGCAGCACATCCAGGCCCCACTGTCCTGGGAGTTGGTGCGCCCTCATATCTATGGATATGCTGTGAAATAGTGTGAGCTGGCAGTTAAGAGCTGAATGGCTCAAAGAATTTAAAGCTTCAGTTTTACATTTAAAATGCTAAGTGGGAGAAGAGAAACCTTTTTTGGAGGGGGGGGTGTGTGTTTTGGTTTGTTGTTGTTGTTGTTGTTTTTAGCGGGAAGAAAGAGTTTTGCTCTTGTTGCCCAGGCTGGAGTGCAATGACGTGATCTCCGCTCATTGCAACCTCCACCTCCTGGGTTTAAGCGATTCTCCTGCCTCAGCCTCCCTAGTAGCTGGGATTACAGGTGCCCACCACCATGCCCAGCTAATTTGTATTTTTAGTTGAGACAGGGTTTCACTACGTTGGCCAGGCTGGTCTTGAACTCCTGATCTCAGGCAATCCACCCACCTCAGCCTCCCAAAGTGCTGAGATGACAGGTGTGAGCAACCGCACCCAGCTTAAGGTTTTTTTGTTCTGTTTTGAGACGGAGTTTTCGCTCTTGTTGCCCAGGCTGGAGTGCAATGCTGTGATCTCGGCTTACCACAACCTCCACCTCCCGGGTTCAAGTGATTCACCTGCCTCAGCCTCCTGAGTAGCTGGTATTACAGGCATGCGTCACCACGCCGGCTAATTTTGTACTTTTAGTAGAGACAGGGTTTCCCCCACGTTGGTCAGTCTGGTCTCAAATTCCTGACCTCAGGTGATCTGCCTGCCTCGACCTCCCAAAGTGCTGTGATTACAGACGTGAGCCACCATGCCTGGCCTGAAACCTTTTTTAGGTAAAGTTGAATTCCGTCCTTAAAAGTTTCTGTTATATCCTATTTAGCCATTTTCTATTGTCTCCCAAAGAATTCACATCAAAAAAACGGCTTTGAACTCCCCCTTCAAAGGAAACAGTCGACTTTCATAATTAGCGTCTACCATTATCCCCAAATCTTATTTTATTCATTGACTTGAAATTTTTTCCAATTGCTTTTTTTTTTTTTTTTAAGGTTAAGAGCAGAGGTTTACTAGGCCAAAGAAAGAGAATAGCTCTCTGCTGCAGAGAGGGGTCCTGGAGAAATGGGTTACCCCAGTTGTCTTATTTAAATGGTTACCCATCAGATTTTAATTTTATCTTCTCTTTGAGAGCTTGGTGATAAGAAGCACTTAAATCACTCAAAAGAAGACTTTAAAAAGGGAGCAGTGAAAAGGTCTTAATAATTTATTGATTGAATTAAGAAATACTAGCTAATTAAGAATCCGAGTCTAAACAGCACAGATTTTTTCTTTTTGCTTTTAAATTGTGTTTTAAAAAAAGAGACAGGGGGCTGGGCGTGGTGGCTCACGCCTGTAATCCTAGCACTTTGGGAGGCCGAGGCGGGTGGATCACGAGGTCAGGAGTTCAAGACCAGCCTGGCCAACATGGCAAAACCCTACTAAAGATACAAAAAAAAAAAAATTAGCCAGGCTTGGTGGTGGGTGCCTGTAATCCCAGGTACTTGGAAGGCTGAGGCAGGAGAATCTCTTGAACCCAGAAGGCGAAGGTTGCAGTGAACCGAGATCATGCCATTGTACTCTAGCCTGGGCGACAAGAGCAAGACTCCGTCTCAAAAAAAAAAAAAAGAAGTAGAGACAGGGAGACAGGGTCTCACTGTGTTGCCTAGGCTGGTCTTGAACTCCTGGGCTCAAGTGATTCCCCCACCTTGACCTCCTAAATTGCTGGGATTACAGGTGTGAGACAGTGCACCTGGCCAAAATAGCTCAAGTTTCTGAAAAACAAATCTGAATCTATTTGTTATTCTTAGCATCACTGGTCTGGCTTTCAGAATTAACATACAAGGTTGCCACACCTAGTTCTGCCCAGCTTTATGTCTTTTATTCCAGTATTCCACCAAAGTTTGTTTTCCTGCATTCCAGTTCTCAAGTCTTAAGATAAAGATTGTACTTGACAGTTTAGTATATCCATAAAACTATTTGAGGTGGTTAAGGTTCTTGGGTTCATTTTCCTTATTACATTTTCCTTAATACTTTGCTGAATATTGTAGATTGTAGGCAATGAAAGTCTACTAAATTAGGAAAACCTTGAATAATTAGTATCCTAGGTAAGAGCCCCTAAACATCAAGCAATCTGTGAGTCTGTAAAGAAATAAATATTTTTTGGATTATTCTTATCTAATTCCACCCCTGTTGGAAGATGATTTCTTTGTTCTTTGCAACTATGGAAGCTGTGAAAATCATCACAAGTGCCTCCGAAAGCGAGTGTTAGGTTGGTTAGAGGGTTTAATATTTTCTGCAATGGTTTGTAGGAATTTTAATAAATGTAGTATATTTTCTGAGATGATTTTGTAAAAGTACTATTTTAAATATCAAATCAACCAATAAATTTACATTTGTGTTAGGAACAGAAATATGGTTTACATCTTTGCTGGCTTGGTTTCCTTTTTCTTAATGTCTCTGGGAGGCTTATTCCTTCATTGTGGAAATTTTAGCTATTTAAACATGTAAATTTTTCTTTCTACAGCCAGGTAACTATAAACACAGCTAATAGATTTTGCACAAAGCAATCCTAGAAGTATCAGAATGGGTTTTGAAAAGTTCAGGTCCATCATGTGATCATGTTTGGCTACTTTAAAAAAGCAAAAAAGTTCAAGTCTAACGATCCCATTTGTGAAATCCACAGAGCAGAAAGAAAGGAAGCTTTTACTATTTTAGCTATCTCTTGAACATGAAAAGTTATTGATGCAGTGAGGTCGAATGCACACCTACTGCTTCCCAAGCTCTGGAACATGAATCTCCTTCCTCTGTCATCTCCCCAGAATTGGAACCTCCTTAATCCACCCATCTCACTGTTGGTCAGTCTAGTGATTGAGAAATAGGAAAAGCCACAGGTTGAAATGGTGAAATGTCATTACACTGAAAGATAATACCAAAGCACAAAGTCCTAGGCACAGTCTTGTCAATTCCCTCTTGTCTAAGTGGTATGGCAAATATTATTGTCACTCTTCAGAGAAAACTGAGGTGTAGAGAAATAAATAAATGAAGTTTTTTACAGTCATTCCACAAGTTACTGAGCAAGTCTTAGAAGCCCTGACTCCCCAAACCACAAAATCTCCTTTGATAATCATTGCTGCCATAACACCTTCTTTTACTGCTTTCCTCCTTGAATCCAGAGAACACATATTTATAATCATTTTAAGAGCCTGAGGAAATGACTTCAGCCTGTGCAAAAGGGAGAAAGAAAAAAAGGCAAAACATGTCCAATGTCTTTTAGGTCCTATATTGGTTAGGAATCCTTTGATTCCAAGTGACAGAATCCCAATCCAAACAGACTTAAGCAGAAAAAGGACTATCAACTCAAATTAGTGAAAATCATAGAGGCAGAAAGCCTCAGGCACAGCCTGAACAGGGCTCAGATAATGTTACCAGGAGCCAGACAATCTCTAGGGTCATGTCTGTCCTCCCCTCTGCTCTATTAGGTAGCAAGTTGGTAGAAATGGCTCTGACCTTCATGCTTCCAGGGCACAAGCCCAGTTAGAAAGAGCAAGCCTACTTTTTGTGGCCATACCAGACCAATCTGATTTAACCTTTATGTAACAAAGTTGTGAGTTGTTTTTCAGTTGCCAATGGACCCTCAGGTCATGTGCCCTGAGCACACCCAGATGAAACAAGCCTGCAACCACAGGGGGAACCTAAGCTAAGTGCTCAGTCCAAGGATGGGGACTGAATTAACAAGCAGACACATGGGAGGATCCATGACCGATCAGATCAAGCTGTGGTATCACCCCATGGCAGGATCCAGTCAGATCATGCCTCCCGGCATCACCTCATTGCAAGATCCAATCAGATCATGCCTCATTACCCTGTACTTATAAAACCTGACCAAGCCCCCAGCTCTGGGAGATACTGCTTTGGGAATAATCCCTGGCGTTCTCCTTACTTGTTGCAAGTAATAAAATCCCCTTGCTAAATGCTCCTTGGTTGTGGTCATTGGGTTGAATTTGCAATGGATGCTAGGAAGGCACATAACAAATATACATTATAAACCCATTGCTGGATTTCACCGGATTTGGATCAGACCCTGTCTGTCTTCCTATGGGAGATCATATAGTACAATGCTTAGAACACTGGATTTTCAGTGGGATAACTGCTTGCAACAAAGAAAGTAAAAGACAAAATGAAACACTGGCTTTGGCATCAAAGTGACATGGTCAAGTCCTGGTTGTGTCATTGGTTGAGTCTGTGACCTTGAGCAAGTTATCTGTTTTTTCATCTGTAAATGGGGGTATCTACCTAAAAGGTTATGCTGAGGAGTAAATGAAGCAATGCACTTGGCACTTAATATAGGTTGACTTCATTCAACAGATATTTATTGAGTGTCTACTGTGTGCTCTGCTCTTAGTGCCTGGCTTAGAGCCCTGAATAACTAGACATATCCCTGCCTGCGTGGAGCATACAATGATGATAAATGTTTTCTATAGATGAGGAAGAAGCTCAGGGTGCCCAGCGAATGTAATCTGACCTATCCAAGAGGAGAAGCTCTGAGGCTTTCTTGAGGAAGTAACATCTGAGCTGAATTCCAAAGAATGAAAAAAGAATATTTCAGTCAACTAGAATAGCTCGTGCCACAGCCAAGTGAAAGGAGGAAACACACTATATTCAAGGAAATGAAAGAAAGCAGACAGGGCTGGGCACCAGAGCCTCAAGGGCAGATTCTAGGATGGTTACTATTTCCATCAGTTTCTTCCCAAATCTTGTTAAGACCCTGGGACAATGAGCCAAAAGCTTATTTTAATGGCTGACACACACACACACACACACACAAAGGTACATTAAAATGTCTTATATTCTGAAACATTTTTTATTCCCAAGTGTTCTAATATTCAAATTGTTTCATCTGAATTCCTACATAGTTCAAACTTGAGTAGAAAGTAAAGCAGACATTGCCTAATAGTTCCTTTTGTACTCTTGATCGTACCATAAGCCTTCCCCTTTGGTCTTGGTTTAGAAAACACAGAACTTAACATAACTGAAATTCTTGTTTATCTGTTAAAGTAATTAAAAGTCTGATGAATCACAGCAAACCAGTACCAACAAAAGCAAAAAGGCAAACTGTTCAGTATCACTTTAACTCTCTCAATATTTAAAACCAGAAGCATTAGGCTACTTTAAAAAATAAGAAGAATTCCCTGTTGAACTGTGGAGCCACTGGTTAATCCCAGTGCCAGAGAAACGGAGCAGAGGTCACCTGAACAAAGGGCAAAGTAAATAATGAACCAGGCAATGTGCAAGGTATTATTTTGTTTCTAAAGGAAACTATCTTGGGAACCTGCAGAGAACTACATGGTAACATATATGTGAACTAGGAAAATTAACATTCAGAATTTACCGTTTTTTGTTTTGTTGTTTTTTGAGACACAGTCTCCCTCTGTGGCCCAGGCTGTAATGAGGTGGTGTGATCATGGCTCACTGCAGCTTCAATCTCCCAGGCCCAAGTGATCATCCTGCCTCAGGCTCCTAAGTAGCTGGGACCACAGGCATGCACCAGCACACCTGGTTAATTTTTTTATTTTTAGTAGAGATAGCGTCTCGCCGTGTTGCCCAGGCTGGTCTCAAACACCTAGGCTTAAGTGATCCTCCCTCCTCAGCCTTCCAAAGTTCTGGGATTACAGGCATTAGCCACCACACCCAGCCCCAGAATTTAACATTCTTAAAAGTAAAAAGCATGATAGTCTTACTTGAGGCTGCATGTTTCTCAATCTTTAAACATGTATCTGACACTGCCGGGCACAGTGGCTCGTGCCTGTAATCCCTGCACTTTGGGAGGCCAAGGCGGGCAGATTACCTGAGGTCAAGAGTTCAAGACCAGCCTGGCCAACATGTTGAAACCTCATCTCTACTAAAAATACAAAAAGTTAGCCGGGCATGGTGGAGGCCACCTGTAATCCCAGCTACTTGGGAGGCTGAGGCAGGAGAATTGCTTGAACCTGGGAGGCAGAGGTTGCAGTGAGCCTAGATCACACCATTGCACTCCAGCCTGGGCAACAAGAGCAAAACACCATCTCAAAGAAAAAAAAAAAAAAAAAGTACCTCACACTGATGTCAATCTTCTCTTTGGAATGATCCTTTTATTCCATGTCTCAAATATCTAATAATTTCCATTTCTTAAGTATCTTCTTTATGCAAGGCACTATTTATTTATAGAGACAGGATCTTGCTATGTTGCCCAGGCTGGACTCAAACTCCTGGGCTCAAGCAATTCTCAAGTCTCAGCCTCCCAAAGTGCTGTGATTACAGGCATGAGCTATCACACTCAGCTGGCACTAACTTTTTAAACAATTATTTCACATAGTACTTATAACTCTACAAGACAGGGATAATTATCCCCATTTGACAAATGAGAAAACAGATTTGCATATTTCTTGTCCAAGCCCATGAAGTGAGTGTCCACACCAGTGTTCCCATGCAGTTTGCCTGACTCAGAAGCCCAGGCCTCCCCCACTACACTGTATAGCTTCCCAAGATCATCTTCTGAGTCCAAGATCTCCATATTTGTCTCTTCCCTCCTCCACCATTTCACTGTGATGGTCTCCTGAGACTCATTTGTTCTGTATTATTCTATGTTCAATCCCTTGACCCTTTCGTCCACTCTTAGGTCATGAAAAATCACCTGTGTGAAGATTCCTAAACCTCATACTTTTGCCAATCCTTTGATATTTAGAATTTAACACAGCAAAACCAGAATACACTGTCTCCTTTCCTAAATAAATAACACTTTCTAACTTCTCTACTACCTATGATTATTTCTGTATTATTTAAGGATCAGATAAAGTGATGCCCCTTCTACAAAGCATTCTCTGGCTATTTCAAGAAACTTCCTCTTTGAGAAATCTCTTATCACTAACACCCAGAGGTGTGGTTTCGCACCAGCAATTTCTTCTTTGTTTCTTCTACATGTCAGACACATTGCTTATTACATAGCAGGTGCTCAAAAAGTATTTACTGATTAAATCATCATAAGTACTGCCTGTTCTTCTGACAAGGATTTTTTTGGTGCTGCTTTGCCAGACGCAGACCTCCATGGCTAGTGACACCCCTGCCCAGGGCCTTAGTCCACCCTGGGCTTGCCGCAGGAGACACCTGACCCCCTAAGCCCAGCAGGGCTGCACTTGGCTTGTGCTCTGGCTCAGACCCTGCAACTTTCTGTGGGATCTGTACTCAGCCTGCAGCTAGGCCAGGTATGCCAAGACCTGCCTCCAGCTTGGGCGCTGGCATCTGGACAAGGGGAATGTGGTGACATCACAAAAACTTGGAGGCACCATTGACCCTGAAGCCTCAAAGTGGTGTTACAGCATGTCACAGCCCTGGCTTGGGGAGCCCTTAGATCTGGACTCCCAGAAGGGCCGCAGCTTTTCTTTCCTTCTCATCGCCTGCAACGTGGTGAGCGGGAAGGGTTGCAGAAGGGTGGTGTGTGCTTCAGTCCATTTGTGTTGCAGCTTTTTCAGTCCCACCATTCGGCGGGTCCCTCGGTGGGTCCCAAGTTCTTGTTCCATGTCCTGGAACAATGAGGTATATAGACACTGGAGGGTGAAGAAGGGAGAAGAGAGCTTCACTGAGCCACAGAACAGCTCTCAGGAGACCTGAAGTGGGTAGCTCCTTTCTGCAGGCAGGACATCCCATCAAGCGTGCAGCCCTCAGCAGAGAGGAGACCCAGAGTGGGTAGCTGCTATCTGCAGGCAGGTTGTCTCATTGAGTGTGTGAGTCTGGCTGAGTCTGGGGATTTTATGTGCTCAGAATGGAGGAAGTGCATGCTGATGGGTCCATGGGCAGCCATGCATGGGCCTGGAAAAAGCATTATCTGATTGGCCAAACGGTCATCAATGAAATTCTCGCTCTGAGTTGCGGACTGTACCTGGAACTGGCAGCCTGGCCCCCCAACCTTCTGGCCATCCCTGACTTGAAGATGGGGTTTCACTGGGTACCTGCCCCTTCCAGCCTAGGAAACTGAACTTCCTCCCTCCACCATCAATATGCCCTCCACAGCACCCAGGCTGTCTGTGCCAAGGGGTGCCTGCAGGCCCCTTCCAAGCTTCCCTCTGCACCCCCCCACCCCCCTACACACTCCTCGGTGTCCAAAGTCTTGAAGGGGCCCAGGTGGCAGAGGGCTGGCAGGAGGCTGGAGTGCCAGCACCGCCCTGAGTGCATGCACCCACTGCTAGGTTGTGACAGTGCTGGAGCTTGGGGCTACAACTTTGTTCCACACCAGAGCGAGTACTGGGAGTGGGTACAGGCCAGGGAGCAGGCACTTCCAAGCCTGTTGGGGAAGGGGGTTTCCCAGACTTCCAAGAGCACAGGGATGCCCAGGTCCAGAGCCGTGGCTGGCCAGCTGCAGCTGTGCCCAGGAGTGCAGGGCTGGTGCCCCACCAACTCAGTAGGGCACAGGGCTCCTTCCTTTTCCCAGCCCCTGTGGGCTCTACAGAGTGTGCAGCCCTGGCCATGCCTCCCCTACTGTAGCTGGCATCCTTGTAGCAGCCGCTCCAGATGGCCTGCTACAACCATCACTTCTACATACCTCTCTTTTGTCCCTTCCACTCCATTTCCACAGCTATCACCATCACCTTAGTTTGAGAACTAGTGCCTGGATAACTATTTGTATAAGTTGACCAGGGATGGCTGGAATGACAAATGATTTGTGTGAGAACTTGCCAGTTATTGCCTAGTTACTCAAAGGATATGACAGGAAAGTAGGGAAGACACTAAGTCTAGATAAAACAGTAGAAAAACACTCCTTTTGCAACTGACTCAATCTTCCTTGCCCTTCTTTGTCCAATTTACCCCACTAACATAGCATGGCAAAAAGAGAAGCTTAGCAAGCAATTTTCCTGGGGTACAAAGAAGTGGCTTCCTAGATAAGCACCAATATCTGATCTAAAGCATAGTGTCTAATACCTAACAATGCTACATGTTGGTCTCCATACCTCCACACCTTCACTCCTCCTGTCTTCCTACTCACCATTTCCAGAATGAGGACAATCTTTCTTAACAGTTTATTTGTATTTATTTATTTTGAGACGGAGTCTCTCTGTCACCCAGGGTAGAATGCAGTGGTGCGATCTTGGCTCACTGCAACTTCCACCTCCCAAGTTGAAGCAATTCTCCTGCCCTCAGTCTCCTGGGTATCTGGAATTACAGGCACCTGCCACCACACCCAGCTAATTTTTGTGTTTTTAGTAAAGACGGGGTTTTGCCATGTTGGCCAGGCTGGTCTCCAAAACCTGGCCTCAAGTGATCTGCCTACCTCGGCCTCCCTAAGTGCTGGGATTAGAGGCATGAGCCACTGCGCCTGGCCTTAAGTAACAGTTTAATTTGGCTATTCTCACAACTCAAAATTATGAAAGTACCTACTAATGATAAAATCGAATTTAAGCCGCTCATCTCTGTATTTAGGGCTGTCAGTGCTGCCTCAACACTTTTACCTGCTTTGTGGTGCAGTGGAAAACATGAGGTTTGGAGTCAGAATATTTGAATCCAGATCTCATCATTGCATCTAATATCATTATTAACTTAGTAAAAGAGGATACCACCACCTACATCTCCCAGGATTCTTATGAGGATGAAATGAGATAAACACAAAAGGTGCTTCATAAACCATAAAACTGCCAGTGTTGAGCACTGGAACTTCTCCACACAGTCTCTCACTCTGGTCAAGGCCTCCTTCCTTAAGCATTTGTAAGAGGAACTGAATGATGTTTATTTTTCTATCAGAAAAGATATTTTACTTCTATAAATGTAGCCTTGAAATTCCAATCATCTGGATTTTTTTTTTTTTAGCCTAGTCAATTGAAGCAGTGGGAGTGGAGAAGGAACAAAAATCTATAACTGGCTGTGATCAGTTCACTGTAAACACCACTGCACTCAAACCAACCCATCTGGATTATTATACATTATAATGTTTTCTGAAGATTTGGTATATTTTAAAGGCTTCTGTCGTAAAAAAAAAAACAGTTTGGCAAAATTCTTATTTTCGTACCTAACAAAAAGTTCAGCACCCTCATGAGAAGCACTTGCTTCAATTGCTACAAAAAAGTTCCAGACAGACTGCTTGTGGATATAAACATGGTTTTCTAAATCTCTCTAATCTTGGCTCCCATCTTATCTGTCAAGCTAAGCAGGTAGTATTAGAACTATAAAAGAAGCACCATCTAATTAATTCTATCTTGCCTATCAGGTTATGGGAACAGATTACTAAATCTAATCCCAGAGGAAGAGCTTCTTTGATCTTATTGTCCACTGAAGTTTAGAAATAAATCTAAAATCCTTCCTAAAAAAGCAAAGGCTTGGCCAGGTTTAATGGCTCACACCTGAAAACCCAGCAGTATGGGAGGCCAAGGTGAGAAGATCACATGGTACCCAGAAGATTAAGACCTAACTGGGCAACACGGTGAGATCTCATCTCTACAAAAGATTGTTTTCAAAAATTAGCCGGGTCTAGTGGCACATGTCCATAGTCTCGCTACTCAGGAGGCTGAGGTGGGAGGCTTGCTTGAGCCTGGGAAGTCGAGGCTGCAGTGAGCCGTGATTGCACCACTGCAATCCAGCCTGGGCGACAGAGTGAGACCCCATCTCAAAAAAAAAAAAAAGACTGCAATATTAAAATAAACAGATGTACATCTATATATCTACAAATATAAATGATGCTGTATACCAAGTTGCTTGCCAATGCATATAATCCCATTTGCCCCAATTTTTCTTTTCTTTTTTTTCTGGAGATGGAGTCTCACTCTGTCACCCAGACTGGAGTGCAGTGATACGATCACAGCTCACTGCAGCCTCAACCTCCCAGGCTCAAGTGATCCTCCCACCTTAACTTCCCAAGTAGCTGGGACCACAGGCATGTGCCACCATGCCTGGCTAATTTATTTATTTTTATTTTTATTTTTTTACACAAAACCGAGATGAGGTCTCACTGTATTGCCCAGGCTGGGCTTGCACTCCTGGCCCTCAAGCAATCCTCCCTCTTCGGCTTCTCAAAGTGCTGAGCCACCATGCCCAGCTGAATTTTTTCATTTTTAGTAGAGATGGGGTCTCCCTATGTTACCCAGGCTGGTCTCAAACTCCTGGGCTCAAATGATTCCCCTGCCTCGATCTCCCAAAGTGCTGAGATTACAACCATGAGCCGCTGCACTCAGCCTGCCCCAATTTTTTAAATGGGAGGAAACATTGGAGAAAGTGAACTATTAATACATTGTTAACCTGTCAGCCCACATTTTTGCCACTGTGCTTTTATTTTTTTCCTTTCATATTCTGGGCTCCTGAGTAAAATTCTATAAACATTGGCCTTACGTTCGCACAACATTTGGATGGCAGGTATGCCTAAAAACGTGAGAATTAGGTAAAAATGGTGCCATCTAATGCCAATTCTCAACTTTTATGGTGGGAGGGGCGGTATGGTCATCAACAACCTTGAGAATCTGATGAAAGGTATAGGTCCTCTCTCTAGAAAAATGCTCCTACAAATAAACGTACCATTTCAGGAGGAAACAGATAAAACAAACACTTCCAAAGCACCACATATGAAATTTTAAACTCGAAAGTCCCATTCTCTAAACCTAGACTCCTAGCCTTTTACATCTCCCACTAAACCTGATCCTTAACTTAGAGACTTCCAATGCCTCCACTCTACCTGGTCTGTTTCTGGCTATCAACCTGCACTGATTCCCTTCTCCCACCAGGCTGAACTACAGAGTAAATCAATTCATTAACATTATCACTCTTCTATTCATGCTCCCTTGTTCCTTTTTTTCTTTTTTGAGACATAGTCTCACTCTGTCACTCAGACTGGAGTGCAGTGGTGCAATCTCAGCTCACTGCAACTACCACCCTCCAGGCTCAAGTGATGCTCCCACCTTAGCCTCCTGGGACCACAGATGTGCGCCACCATACCAGGCTAATTTTTTTGTATTTTTGGTAGAGATGGGTTTCGCCACGTTGCCCAGGCTGGTCTCAAACTCCTGAACTCAAGCAATCCGCCCACCTCAGCCTCCCAAAGTCCTGGGATTACAGGCGTGAGCCACCGCACCCGGCCTATGTTCCCTTGTTCTGTTGCCATACAAATCAGCCAATTTCTGAGCGAGGGGGACCTTTTACCCCAAATCTGCTTCTTACTCTATATTTTTTAACTTAGTGAATGGCAAAACCATTTCTGTTACTGGAACTCAAACTGGAAACCAGGACATCATCCTAGCTCTCTCCCTCTCACTTACTGCCCACAACCAGTCAGATGTGGTCTCATCCTTTCTTCCTCCATTGCTTCTGCACACATCACTCTTTACTTGGCTTAACTGGCCTCCAGTCTGACCCCTTCCAATCTATTTTTTATGCTGCTACCAGAACCTAAATAAAAAATCACTTCCTGCTTGAAATCCTTTGATGGCTTCCCATAGCCTTCAGGTTAATTTTCAAAATCCTTAGTTTAAAATGCAAAGCTTGGCTGGGTGTAGTGGCTCATGCCTGTAATCCCAGCACCTTGGGAGGCCAAGGCAGGAGGATTGCCTGAGTTTGGGAGTTAAGAGGCCAGCCTGGGCAACATGGCGAGACCTCATCTCTACAAATAAAAAATTAGCCGGGCATGGTGGCATGCACCTGTGGTCCCAGTTACTCAGGAGGCTGAGGTGGGTGGATCAATTGAGCCCAGGAGGTCGAGGCTGCAGTGAGCCCTGATTGTGCTACAGCACTCCATCCTAGACAGAGCCAAATGCAGTTTCTTTTCTCTTTTTTTTTTTTTTTTTTTTGAGATGCAGTTTCACTCTTGTTGCCCAGGGTGGAGTGCAATGGCATGATCTCAGCTCACTGCAACCTCAGCCTCCCAGTTTCAAGCAATTCTCCTGCCTCAGCCTCCCAAGTAGCTGGGATTACAGGTGCCTGCCAGCACGCCCAGCTAATTTTTGTATTTTTAGTAGAGACGGGGTTTCACCATGTTGGCCAGGCTGGTCTCGAACTCCTGACCTCAGGTGATCACCCACCTCAGCCTCCTAAAGTGCTGGGATTACAGACACGAGCCACCACGCCCAATCAAGATGCAGTTTCTAATACAAAATCAAATAAAATGCAAGTATCTTGTGATCTGGCCCTGTTGGTCCTCACGCTCTATCCTCCACATGCCTCCCTCATGCCTGGTTCTATACATGATAACATTTGTGCTGTTTGCCTCTGTGCAGTTTCCCAACACCTATGCCCTCTGCCTGGAGTACCCATATCCTCCCTTCATCTGAAACTTACTAGTTCTCAAAAACATCCATAGTCTTCTCCAAAAATGCCTTTCTTAATTCTGCAGTTTAGGCCGGGTGTGGTGGCTCACACCTGTAATCCCAGCACTTTGGGAGGCCGAGGCAGGTGGATCACGAGGTCAGGAGATCGAGACCATCCTGGCTAACATGGTGAAACCCCATCTCTACTAAAAATACAAAAAATTAGCCAGGCGAGGTGGTGGGCACCTGTAGTCCCAGCTACTCAGGAGGCTGAGGCAGGAGAATGGTGTGAACCCCGGGGGCGGAGCCTGCAGTGAGCCGAGATCGCGCCACTGCACTCCAGCCTGGGCGACAGCGAGACTCTGTCTCAAAAAAAAAAAAAAAATCTGCAGTTTATTAAGTGCTCTAGGTATACTCCCATAGGCCCATGCTTCTATCCTCTCACCTTTCCAGTGGGCTGTAATGTTGGTTTACTCATTTGTCTCTCCTACTTAACTCTAAGTGTCCTGATGGCAACACACTTGTTTTATATCCTTATATCATATCTGCAGCACTCAATTAATCTTTGTTAAATGTACAAATAATACCAGGCATCTCTGTTCCTACCCTCAGGAGAAAGTAAAATACCCTAGTTAGACTTTCAACGATGCTTATAAATCTTGTAATTTACCTTTAGCAGCCGCAAAAGCCAAACCTTGACACTCTCAAGTCACCCTAGTCATGTCCATACTCCTCCCTCTCAGCAGAGGACTTCACTTCTCACTTCATAGAACAAAAAAATGAGCCACTGAGACTGGAAATGTAAGAACCTCACAGATCCCTTCTCCTGACCTAAGGATGAGGTCTCCTCCCAGGCTCTGCAACAATACCCCTGGGCTCTTGATTCCTCTCTCCCAGGTCTGTCTTTTGCTAAGTCACACCCATTTTGTATCTTCACTGTTCCCCTCTTCAGGAATTCCTTCCCCTATGCTCAAATATTCTAAAATCCACAACTTCCTCCAGTAAAATCAAAACAAAACAACACACCAGGCTAGGCACGGTGGTTCACTCACATCTGTAATGAATCCCAGCACTTTGGGAAGACAAGGAGGGCAAATCACTTGAGGTCGGGAGTTCAAGACCAGCCTAGGCAACATGTCTCAAAAAGGGTGGGAGGAACACCCAAAAACCAAAATAACACACCACAGAAAACTTAGTTTTATCTTCCCCTCAAGTTACTGCTTTCTCATCCTCCCTTCACTGTCAAATCTTTAAAAATGTTAAATCCGGCCAGGTGCGGTGGCTCATGCCGGTAATCCCAGCACTTTGGGAAGCTGAGACAGGTGGATCACCTGAGGTCAGGAGTTTGAGACCAGCCTGGCCAACATGGTGAAATCCCATCTCTACTGAAAATATAAAAATTAGCTGGGCATGGTGGCGCACACCTGCAGTCCCAGCTACTCAGGAGGCTGAGGCAGGAGAATCGCTTGAACCTGGGAGGCAGAGGTTGCAATGAGTCGAGATTGCTCCACTGCACTCCAGCCTGGGTGACAGAGCAAGACTCTGTCTCAAAATAAATAAATAATTCATCCCTGGGATGCAAGGCTGGTTCAACATACGCAAATCAATCAATGTAATCCAGCAAATAAAGAGAACCAAAGACAAAAACCACATGATTATCTCAATACATGCAGAAAAGGCCTTTGACAAAATTCAACAGCCCATCATGCTAAAAACTCTCAAACTAGGTGTTGATGGGACGTATCTCAAAGTAATAAGAGCTATTTATGACAAACCCACAGCCAATATCATACTGAATGGGCAAAAACTGGAAGCATTCCCTTTGAAAACTGGCACAAGACAGGGATGCCCTTTCTCACCACTACTATTCAACATAGTGTTGGAAGTTCTGACCAGGGCAATCAGGCAGGAGAAAGAAATAAAGGGTATTCAGTTAGGAAAAGAGGAAGTCAAATTGTCCCTGTTTGCAGATGACATGATTGGATATTTAGAAAACCCCATTGTCTCAGTCCAAAATCTCCTTAAGCTGATAAGCAACTTCAGCAAAGTCTCAGGACACAAAATCAATGTGCAAAAATCATAAGCATTCCTATACACCAATAACAGACAGAGAGCCAAATCATGAGTGAACTCCCATTCACAATTGCTTCAAAGAGAATAAAATACCTAGGAATCCAACTTACAAGGGAAGTGAAGGACTTCTTCAAGGAGAACTACAAACCACTGCTCAATGAAATAAAAGAGGATACAAACAAATGGAAGAACATTCCATGCTCATGGGTAGGAAGAATCAATATCGTGAAAATGGCCATACTGCCCAAGGTAATTTATAGATTCAATGCCATCCCCATCAAGCTACCAATGACTTTCTTCACAGAATTGGGAAAAACTACTTTAAAGTTCATATGGAACCAAAAAAGAGCCTGCATTGCCAAGTCAATCCTAAGCCAAAAGAACAAAGCTGGAGGCATCACGCTACCTGACTTCAAACTATACTACAAGGCTACAGTAACCAAAACAGCATGGTACTGGTGCCAAAACAGAGATATAGACCAATGGAACAGAACAGAGCCCTCAGAAATAATACCACACATCTACCACCATCTGATCTTTGAAAAACCTGACAAAAACAAGAAATGGGGAAAGGATTCCCTATTTAACAAATGGTGCTGGGAAAACTGGCTAGCCATATGTAGAAAGCTGAAACTGGATCCCTTCCTTACACCTTATACAAAAATTAATTCAAGATGGATTAAACATTTACATGTTAGACATAAACCATAAAAACCCTAGAAGAAAACCTAGGCAATATCATTCAGGATATAGGCATGGGCAAGGACTTCATGTCTAAACCACCAAAAGCAATGGCAACAAAAGCCAAAATTGACAAATGGGATCTAATTAAACTAAAGAGCTTCTGCACAGCAAAAGAAACTACCATCAGAGTGAACAAGCAACCTACAGAATGGGAGAAAATTTTTGCAATCTACTCATCTGACAAAGGGCTAATATCCAGAATCTACAAAGAACTTAAACAACTTTACAAGAAAAAATCAAACAACCCCATCAAAAAGTGGGTGAAGGATACGAACAGACACTTCTCAAAAGAAGACATGTATGCAGCCAACAGACACATGAAGAAATGCTCATCATCACTGGCCATCAGAGAAATGCAAATCAAAACCACAATGAGATACCATCTCACACCAGTTAGAATGGCAATCATTAAAAAGTCAGGAAACAACAGGTGCTGGAGAGGATGTGGAGAAATAGGAACACTTTTACACTGTTGGTGGGACTGTAAACTAGTTCAACCATTGTGGAAGACAGTGTGGCAATTCCTCAAGGACCTAGAACTAGAAATACCATTTGACCCAGCCATCCCATTACTGGATATATACTCAAAGGATTATAAATCATGCTGCTATAAAGACACAGGGAGGGATAGCATTAGGAGATATACCTAATGTAAATGACAAGTTAGTGGGTGCAGCACACCAGGATGGCACACGTATACATATGTAACAAACCTGCATGTTGTGCACATGTACCATAGAACTTAAAGTATAATAAAAAATAAATAAATAAAAACAAAAAATAAAGCCTTCATTTTATGTCTGATCTGTGTAATATCTGATTCTCATGTTCCTTCTTAAGATGTTCTTCCATTCCTATGGCTTCTGGACACCATTCTCTCATGGGTCTTTCAACTCTCTACATCTGCTCCACTTCTACTTCACCAGTATTCCTTCCCTAGTCCTTATTATTCCTGCAGACTTATTTTTGTGGGAGTTCACTGGATCTGTGACACGTCCACCCTTTCCTACCCTGTGGAGCAGGCTGACTACACAGAAAAATGTTGGGCACCTGTCACTTGTATTAGTTTCCTACTGCTGCTCTAATGCATTACCATAACCTAAGTGGCTTAAAACAACAAATTTTTCATGTGACAACTCTGGAAGACAGAAGTCCAAAACGAGTCTCACTAGGCTACAGTCAAGGTGTCAGCAGGTCTGTGTTTCCTCTGGAGGCTCTGGGGGAGAATCTATTTCCTTTTCCAGTTTGTAGAGGCCACCTTCACTCCTTGGCACATGGTTCCTTCCTCCATTTTTAAAGTCAGCAGCATAACATCTTCAAATCTCTCAACCTGACTTGATTCTCCTACCTTCCACCTTCTTGTAAAATCCGTTGTAATTACACTGGCCCCACCCAGATAGTCCAGGACAATCTCTCAACTCAAGGTCAGTTGATTATTAGCAACCTTAATTCCATCCACAACCTTAATTTCCCTTTGCCATGTAATGTAACACATTCCCAGGTTCTGGAAATTAGGATGTGGACATTTCTGGCAGTGGTGAAGAGGCGATATTATTCTGCCTGCCACATCAGCGAAACCAGCAATTATATAAAAGATAATGGGACCTTCAGTGAGGCATCAAACTGGTCTAAAATAGACAAGATGAGCTTAGCATGGTGGCGGGTGCGTGTAATCTCAGCTACTTGGGAGGCTGAGGCAAGAGAATCATGTGAGCCTGAGAGGCGGAGGTTGCAGTGAGCCAAGACCACGTCACTGCACTCCAGCCTGGGCAACAGAGTGAGACTCTGTCTCAAATAAATATGAAAGACAAGATGAGAACAGTGTGAAATGGCAGAATAGTTGCAGGAAGAACTGAATGAGGACTACAAGGGAACAAAATACTGCCCTTACACTCTAGGTTTCAAAAAGAAAATTAGGCTGCATTTTATAGAATAGCTCACATTTGTCTCTGACACATCTCCCCATGCTAAAATTATAATTTCTATTTCTGGAATCTTCCCTACATGATCACTTGACTCAGAATCTTTTGATGACTCTAGGCATATCTTCTAACCCTCCCCCAATCTCTTCACAACTTTAAAATTATGAAACCTAACAAATAAGTTATTGAATATGCAAAATGACCGTTATACATATGAAAATATGTTCAATTTCACGCATAATACAAGAAATGCTCATCAAAACTGCTGTAAGGTACCATTTCTTACACATCAGATTGGTGAAAACTTCTAAAGCCTGACAACACATTCTGTTGGGCAGGCTGTGGAGAAAGAGACACTTCTGTAGATTGCTGGTGGGAATGCCAATATATTAAAACCTTGTAGGGAAATCTGGCAATATCTAAAAAACTAAACTTTATTTTCCTTTGACCCAGCAATTCCACTTCTGGGAATTTACCCTGAAAATATACCTTCAATAATATGAAAACACCGCCAGGTGCAGTGACTCATGCCTGTAATCCCAGCACTTTGGGAGGCCGAGGAGGGTGGATCATGAGGTCAAGAGATTGAGACCATCCTGACCAACATGGTGAAACCCTGTCTCTACTAAAAATACAAAAATTATCTGGGCATGGTGGCATGTGCCTGTAGTTCCAGCTACTTGGGAGGCTGAGGCAGGAGAATTGCTGGAACCCAGGAGATGGAGGTTGCAGTGAGCCGAGATTGCACCACTGCACTCCAGCCTGGCGACAGAGCGAGGAGGGGGGGTGGGGGGAAGGTGGAGGGGGGAGGGAAGGGGGGAGGGAAGGGGGGAGGGAAGGGGGGAGGGAAGGGGGGAGGGAAGGGGGGAGGGAAGGGGGGAGGGAAGGGGGAGGGAAGGGAGAGGGAAGGGGAGGGAAGGGGGAGGGAAGGGGGAGGGAAGGGGAGAGGGGAGGAGGAGGAGGAGGAGGGGAGGGGAGGGGGGAGGGGAGGGGAGAGGGGAAGGGGAGGGGAGGGGAGGGGAGAGGGGAAGGGGAGGGGAGGGGAGGGGGGAGGGAAGGGGAGGGGGAGGGGAGGGGGAGGAGGGGGGAGGAGGGGGAGGGGAGGGGGGAGGAGGGGGAGGAGGAGGGGAGGGGAGAGGGGAGGGGAGGGGAGAGGGGAGGGGAGAGGGGAGGGGAGGGGAGAGGGGAGGGGAGGGGAGGGGAGAGGGGAGGGGAGGGGAGAGGGGAGGAGGGGGAGGGGAGGGGGAGAAGGAGGAGGAGGAGGAGGAGGAGGAGGAGACCACACATATGCACGAGGTTATTCCTTGCAACATTGTTTGCTGTAATGTCTCCAGCCTACGTGCTCACTCACATCTAGGAGAGCATTTAAACTATTCTATACCCACACAGTGGAGGACTATGCAGCTATAAAACAGAATGAAGAAAAGATCCCTAGAATGTGAAGTCCTCCACTCTCTGCTTGTAGATTTCAGATGCTTTCTTCAGGATCCTTCCCATTTGACACTTCTCTTGCATCTTTCTAAGGCCATCTGGGCTGGGGTCCACTTGTCCAGGCTGTGTCACTTCTCCCCCTTGTTCTTTTTGCTCATTGCCATGGCTTTCAGGAAATTTGCCTTGCCTTTGTCCTTCTTTTTCTTCTTCTGCTTGATCACACTGAGCTCTGCGATGCCTTTCAACTAAAGGGGTCCCTTCTGGACCTGATCAGAGGCTGTCACGGCACCCGCCGCAGTTTGGTAGGTAGACTGCCCTGGTTATTCTAACGATCAAATTGTCCCAGATTTCGCTATTGGAAACCCCTTTAAGCTGGCTCCTGTTGTCTATTGACATGTCTCATTATTCTTTGAATGCTTTTTTTTTTTTTTTTTTTTGAGATGGAGTCTCACTGTCGCCCAGGCTGGAATGCAGTGAAGTGACCTCAGCTCACTGCAACCTTCGTCTCCCAGGTTCAAGCTATTCTCCTGCCTCAGCCTCCTCAGTAGCTGCGATTACAGGCATGTGCCACCTCACCTGGCTAATTTTTGTATTTTTAGTAGAGACAGGGTTTCACCATGTTGATCAGGCTGGTCTCAAACTCCTGGCCTCAAGTGATTGGCCCGCCTTGGCCTCCCAAAGTGCTGGGATTAAGGCGTGAGCAGTGAGACAACATAGCCTAGGTAGCAGAACCACCACCCAAGGCAGGAATGGAACACACACCTTGTCCCTTTCTGAGCCCATTCCCCCAAAACCCCACTTCCAGACACTTCTAATGTGTATTGCCAGGGCAGGTATTTATAATCAATCACGGTTTTCTTTGTAATGGAACCCAGACACAGTCTGCCTCATAACCCTCATCTCTGGGCTCCAAGCAGCCTCTTGTATTTACTCAGAGTTAGCCCATCACCTGGAGCCTATTTGGCATTCCAGCCTTAAGGACACCTCACGGGTGACAGGACCAAGGCACAGCCCCAGTGTAAACAGACATGGGTGCAGTCAAATGGGAGGGTCCAGGTACCAGTGCTGATGGGTCAGGGTCTTCAAGGGCCTACTTAACCTAGATGAGGATCAAACTACATGTGCTGCTGGGAGAAACAGTCTCTGCTGATACAGATATTGAATGAATAACAAAGGCAGAAGAGAAAAATCAAGCATGGAGTTTGAGGTTGGCCCATGTAAACTACAGAATAAAGCAAAAACCAGTTATTTTAAAATAAAATAAAATATAAATAATCACAGTGATGGATTATAAGCCACTGAATAAAATAGGAATGCAAGAGTCCAAACTGATAAAAGATTAAATAGAGAAGAAAGAAAAGCTATTCCTCATTAGAATGCCTACTAATAAATGGTTGTTTGTTTTTGAGATGGAATTTCCCTCTGTCACCCAGACTGAGTGCAGTGGTGCAATCTTGGCTCATTGCAACCTCCACCTCCTGAGTTCAAGCAAGTCTCCTGCCTCAGCCTCCCCAAGTAGCTGGGATTACAGGCACGCACCATCACGTCCAGCTAATTTTTTTTTTTTTTTTTTTTTTTTTTTGAGATGGAGTCTCATTCTGTCACCCAGGCTGGAGTGCAGTGGTGCCATCTCAGCTCAGTGCAACCTCCGCCTCCCAGATTCATGCCATTCTCCTGCCTCAGCCTCCCGAGTAGCTGGGACTACAGGCGCCTGTCACCACGCCCAGCTAATTTTTTTTGTATTTTTAGTAGAGATGAGGTTTCACCATGTTAGCCCAGCTGGTCTTGAACTCTTGACTTCAGGTGATCCACCTGCCTTGCTTGGCTTCCCAAAGTGCTGGGATTACAGGCATGAGCCACCGCGCCCGGCCATAAGTTTTTTTTTTAAGGTGATATATTTAGAAAAACCACCATTTAGCAAACTAAAATTAATGGATTAAAGCAAGGATCATCAACGGACACTGAAATTAATGGGTAAAAGTCTGACAAATAACAGGATATTTGTATAATATTAAAGTACCTGTTCAGAAACTACTTATTAATTAAAAGGGAGAAAAAAAAGTAACCACAGTGGAGAACCAGGCAGACACCACGTTAATCCACGTGATGAAAGCAGTGGTGTGCTAGAGCCCATTCCTACCAACCCAGGAAAGGGACATTTCCCAACCTTGTGTTCCGTGATGACAGACTCTATTTAGAAATTGGGCATGGTGGGAATATTTACAACACAGAATGGGGCAATGGCAAATGCCACAGAACAGGGCAATATCTCCCCCTCCAGAGCCAGTTGAGTTGTTAAACATTTGTCAGCACCACACTGGATCCAAGTTAACTACCACCAGGCAATTCAACTTTCTGTGTCTCCTGATACTTCACACTAAGAAGAGCACAACATCATTTTTGTCATATTCTGCCCAAAATGTATGACCTCAATCTAGTGAGAAAACATGGGCGGGGGGGGGTGCGGGAACACAGGACTAGATTGAGAGGCATCCTACAAAATAACTGGCAAAACATCAAGGTTGGCTGGGCGCGGTAGCTCACACCTGTAATTTCAGCACTTTGGGAGGCCAAGGTGGGTGGATCACCTGAGATCAGGAGTTTGAGACCAGCCCGACCAACATTGTGAAACCACATCTCTACTAAAAATACAAAAAAATTAGCCAGGCGTGGTGTGGCGCTTCTATAGTCCTAGCTACTCAGGAGGCTGAGGCAGGAGAATTGCTTGAACCAAGGAGACGGAGGTTGCAGTGAGCCAAGACTGCGCCATTACACTCCAGCCAGGGTGACAAGAGCGAAACTCCATCTCAAAAAAAAAAAAAAAAGAAAGAAAAAAAATCAAGGTCAAGACAGACAAAGATGATTAGGAAGGTGTTTCAGACTAAAGGAGACTAAAGAAACAGGACAACTAAATGCAATATATGATCCTAATTGGATGCTAGACCAGAAATTTTTTTTGTTTTTGCTATTAAGGACATAATTGGGACAACTGGTGAATATGAATAAAATCTTTAGATTGAAAAACAGAATTATATCAATGTTAAGTTTCTGATTTTGAACACTGTACTATGGTTATATAATAAAAGAATGCCCCAAATGCATACAAAAGTATATGGAAGAAAAGGCATAAGTCTGCTACTGTCAGGTGGTTCGCCAAAAATATTTTTTAAAGAAAGAAACATGTTAATAAAGGAAAATGCGGGTACCAGACACACAGTTCTTTGTACTATTCTGGGGACTTTTCTGTAAGTCTGAAATTATTTAAACATTAAGTTACAAGGGAAAAACCATGAACGCTACCTGATCCTCTGCCCTCATCTCTAGGTCCACATGGCTGCAGTCGGAGGGAGGCGGTGAGCAAGGCGTTCTCCAAGGTCTCAAGGGGCCCCAAGGCTACAAGGTCACAACAGAAGCGAAGGCCACGTCCACCACCGACCCACCTCAAGAGCCACAGCCTCTCGGGTCTCCACAGCCCCACTCAGGTCTCACACGCAGGCGCAGGGACTAGCCACAGGTGCAGCAACGTCACGTCTTTCCCCTGGGCGCGTGTGCAGCTCAAGGCTTTGCAGAAGGCGCACCTGCGATGGCCCCACCGCCACATCGCCTCAGCCGGAGATTCCAGCTGCAGGGCGCGCACCTCCTCTGGCTAGGGCGCATTTCCGAAGGATGGCAAGAATCCTGGCCTCTGATGGCTATCTTCTCCCCTTCCCCTCCAAGCCCAGTGTTGTGACCCTGTGCCCTCTTTCCCCTCAATTTTGGGCCCAGGAGTCAGGTATTAAGACTCAACAGTCACAGAGGGAAGTCAGGAGCTCCCTTGTGAAGGCAGACTTAAGCAAATGCATCTTCTTCCAAAGCCTTCATGTTTTTCTTAATGTTGGCTTCGAAAGCCTAGTTTGTGGCCCAGGCTGCTACTGGTGAGTTTCTAGCAGGGTGCTGGAAATCTTGGCCAATACCAGCCGACCACTCCCCCAGTCCCCTGGGGCGTGTTTCTGGGCTTTCCCATTATCAATTAGTTGGAAATTGCACATCATTGTGTCCTGGCCTTACAACAAACACCTGTTCTGATCTACAGCCTCTTGCTGAAGGAACAACAGGAGACAGACAGCAGGAGGCAGGGTGTGCCACAGGTATTGTGCTTCTTACGCTTAAGTTTTCTGATGAGGTCTCATTTATAGGATGAAGCCTCTGTATTTGAATTCTGGGGTGAACACGATAAGCTGCACAGGGAACAGACTCAGGTGCTGCTAAATCTGTTGTGATTATAGTTGCTTTTGCAAGTTTCTTCATTCATCCTATGTAGACAAGCCAGGCTAGACAAGGAATCCATTGTCTAGCATAGCAACTGGCACACAGTAGGTGCTTGGTGAATATCTGAATGACTTTATAATGCCCTGCACATTCTGCAGAGTTGGAGTGATCATTCTCCCGATACCTGTAAATCTGGAAGTATTTTTGCCTGTGTTGGCACTGCCATACTTCTTTAAAATAATACTTTAAAAAGAAAATGTGTTCTTCAAATACAGTGCTTGTGGAAGAAGTCCTGAGGTTCCCAGTGATCTCAAATGCTGAGCAGTGGAAAGGAGACTGAATAACAGCATTATGATCTGTGTTTTTACTCTGTATTCATGAAATCTGATTATCATTTCCTCTCTCTATGTATTTTTTTCTTATCCCCTTCCCCTGCAAAATGAAAAAATTCTGTAGTGAAAAGTGTGAAGGAGAAAGACAATTGTTTCAGTTGAGCAGATAGGCTTATCAAACAAATGAAAACAAAAAAACACATAATCAAGAGTATGATGGGAGAGGAAAAACAAATTATTTTTAATGATTCACGGCAACCACATTTATATCCTATTGTTACTAGAGAAAAAAATGTCTTCAGATAACAAGTGGTCAGCAGATGAGGATGAAGGCCAATTATCCCGACTAATCAGGAAATCTAGAGACTCCCCCTTTGTCCCTATAGGTAAGTACAAGCCTTGACTGGATGCGGAAAACTGTAATAACACATTGATGCCTTACCCAGTGCCTTTGAGGATTGAAATGTTTCTTATAATTGAATTTTTTCAGATAATTGAAGCTAACCTCCTCTAAGCATGTGTTGAACTTTCAGAATAGTTCCTAATACATGGTAAGCCCCCAGTAAATGTTAGCTGTTATTTGAGGCATCAAATTTTATTCTATTTTATCCATTTCGTTAGAAGTCTACCTAAAATTATTAGTTCCTAGCCAGTCAAATGGAATAGATTGAATGAATATTAACATTTCAGTCATAACTCAGGACCATCAACAGCAGCATCGGTTTATTATATTTAAAGCCTATTAGGGACTATTGAGATGCATATGTCTCTTTGTCTTGTAAGTAATCTAAACTTTAAGTTCTTACATCTTCTGTTTATAGATTTTTCTGTTTCTATCTTACTATTGGGCACATTAAAAACTTCTGCTTCTAGGCCGGGCACGGTGGCTCATGCCTGTAATCCCAGCACTTTGGGAGGCCGAGGTGGGAGGATTGATTGAGCTCAGGAGGTGCAGGTTGCAGTGAGCCAAGATCACACCACTGCACTTCAGCCTGGGTGACATAGTGAGACCCTGTCTCAAAAACAAACAAACAAACAAAAAACCAAAAACTTCTGCATCTAATGTTTTTAATGCTCTGTGGCACCAGAAGCTAGATAACCAAGCTTGAAAGAACTGTGGGTCAATTCAGAGGAAAGCTCTGAGTAAAAGCCTGGACCTATCTGAACACTTGTGAGCATGAACTTTGGAGTGGTCATTCTGGCTGCTCAGTGGCCCTCTGTGCTGGCTTCTTGGTGTGCTCCAGGTGTTGAGTTTGATGGCAAAATAAATTCTGGACTAAAGAAGTGATACTATAATTAGGCTGGGCACAGTGGCTCACTCCTGTAATCCCAGCACTTTGAGAGGCCGAGGCAGGTGGATCACTTGAGGTCAGGAATTCAAGACCAGCCTGGCCAATATGGTGAAACCCCATCTCTACTAAAAATACAAAAAATTGGCTGGGCATTGTGGCACACACCTGTAATCCCAGCTACTCAGGAGGCTGAGGCACCAGAATCACTTGAACCCGGGAGGTGGAGGTTGGGCGCAGAGCGAGACTCCATCTCAAAAAATAAAAAACAGAGATACTATAATTAGATCACCTAATAATCTGGACCCTTAGCCTCTTTATCCTTTCCCCACACATATTTAGTATGTTTACATTTTCAACAAGTATTATGTGTATGTGGACTTAAAAAAACCCCACAAAACCTAAGCACCAATATTATGTTTTAAAGTCTGAGCTTTCTCTTTCTTCTCCATGGATGTATACTGCAGCCATGCCTGTTTCCTTGTGTTCATTTTGTCTGGAAACTATTAAAATAGTTTACTTAAATCAGACTGACATAATTTTGCAAAAATATTAATTCCATAAAAACTTCTAAATAGGTATGTCAGATGTTCCCATTAAGTGTTACTCTGACTCTGGCAACTTCCTAAGTGTCATTATTCACATATCAAGAAAGAATCAAATTTTACTTTACAGTAATATTCTGTTTAGAAGTTTTAAGACTTGTAATAGCACCCATAAGAAATGGAAGCAAATAATTTAATAGTGATTTATCTTCCTTAGCATTTTTAACTAAAAAAAATTCAAAAACTCAATGCTACTTGAACAGATCACTATAATGAACAGAGATTAATTAATAAACAGAGACAAAGAGACATACACACCACTGTGCCTGTTGTATATTAAATTATTTTTCCAGAGACATTTAGGGTGATTAAAGTGGAAAGATAAAAGTGTTTCCAGCTAAATTCAATTATAAACAAACTAGAGACACTATATGGAAAACAGTAAAGGTTCTGACTTTAATCTCCAAAAGAAACAAAACCAATTTAAGTAAGAACAGAACTTTCATTTGATTAAGGGAAGAGAGATAAGTTTTTGCTAAAAAATAAATAATGATAAAATTTGGTAGGCTGGGCACAGTGGCTCATGCCTGTAATCCCAACACTTTGGCAGGCCAAGGTGGGTGCATCACTTGAAATCAGGAGTTTGAGACCAGCCTGGCTGATGTGGTGAAACCCTGTCTCTACTAAAAATACAAAAATTAGCTGGGCGTGGTGGCAGGCGCCTGTAGTCCCAGCTCCTCAGGAGGCTGAGGCGGGAGAATCACTTGAACTCAGCAAGTGGAGGTTGCAGTGAGCCAAGATTGCGCCACTGCACTCCAGCCTGGGCAACAGAGCAAGACTTCATCTTAGAAAAAAAAAATTGGATATATATCATTGAATAATTTGTTTAGCTATTGTCATTTTAACAATATCTACTATGTATTTTCCTGCTACAGGATGGAGGGTCCTATGCAGGTAATTTACAAAACATTTTTTGTTGGTTATCTTAAGCAACTTCCATCATTATAAATATATTTACACTGTTCAAAATCATCTTACAATCACTGTTCAGGTCTCTGCATGCATTATATCTATTTAAAGATTATTGACAGATTATTTGGCTTTGCTTGTTTCACTTAACAGCTCATATGTGCATTTCTGTGTATTAATACTCCCTATTCTTATTGATTTTTATAGCAATGGCAGTTTTTCTTCTGTTTGGGTTATTTAGGTTTTCCTCAAACATAGTGTAGCCCTGAACATCTTTGTGTCATTTTCTTGATTTTTCTTTTGGTTATTTCCTTGGAGTATGTTCCCAGAAGTAGAATTTCCAGAGCAGGAAGCATGTTCCGTTTAATATCATTTGTTATATATTTCCAGAGTTCTTTCTAGAAGGACTTGGCCAAACTTACAGAGCTTTCAGGGTTTTACCTGTTTCCTAATATGTCTACCATCATCATTTTGTTATTTTTTTTTTTTGCTGTTTTTATGTCTGTAGCACCTTAGTCATTTTTATTTATTGTGGATCAGCGTATAAAATATACATGTAAATGTAATGATTTACTGATTCTTATTTCCATTTATTAAATGGATCATGAAAGAATAAATATATCCTTACCCACCCATAGACACACATATGCCAACATAGTTATTCCAAACATGCTATCCACATAAAAATTACTTGCTTTTTTTTCTTTTTTTTTTTTAAAGACAGAGTTTCCCTCTGTCGCCCAGGCTGGAGCGCAATGGCACAATCCTGGCTCACTACAACCTCCACCTCCTGGGCTCAAGCGATTCTCGTGCTTCAGCTTCCTGAGTAAGCATGCGCCACCACGCCTGGCTAATTTTTGTATTTTTAGTAGAGACAGGGTTTTACCATGTTGACCAGGCTGGTCTCAAACTCCTGACCTCAAGTGATCCATCAGTCTCAGCCTCCCAAAGTGCTGGGATTACAGGAATGAGCCACCATGCCCAGCCTGCATTTCTTCTTTTAATCGATCCTTACATTTAGATTAAAATTTGCATTTCTATATACTAACAAGAAGCATCTGGAAACTGAAACTAAAAACATAATACCAACCAGGCATGGTGGCTCACGCCTATAATCCCAGCACTTTGGGAGGCCGAGGTGGGCAGACCACCTGAGGTCAGGAGTCCGAGACCAGCCTGGCCAACATGGCAAAACCCCATGTCTACTAAAAATACAAAAATTAGCCAGGTGTGGTGGCATGCACCTGTAATCCCAGCTACTCAAGAGGCTGAGACAGGAGAATCGCTTGAACCCTGGAGGTGGGGGTTGCAGTGAGCCGAGATCATGCCACTGCACTCCAGCCTGGGCAACAGAGTGAGACCCTGTCTGAAGAAAAAAAACAAAACAAAAATGGAGAGACTACTGTATTCATGAATTGGAGGGGTGTGTGTGTGTGTGTGTGTGTGTGTGTGTGTGTGTAGTAGAGGCAGGGTTTTACCATTTTGGCCAGGCTGGTCCCGAACTTCTGACCTCAAGTGATATGCCTGCCTTGGCCTCCCAAAGTGCTGGCATTACAGGCATGAGCTACCATGCCTGATCCTGTGTTCCTGAATTGGAAGGCACTGTATATTGGTAAAGATGTCAATTCTCCCCAAGTTTATCTACAGGCTTAATGTAATTCCTGTCAAAACCCCAGCAAGGTTTTTGGTAGACATAGGCAAACTTATTCTAAATCTTATATGGAAAGGCACAAGTCCCAGAAAAGCTAAAATAATCTTTTTTTTTTTTTTTTTTTAGACGGAGTCTTGCTCTGTTGCCCAGGCTGGAGTGCAGTGGCACTATCTCGGCTCACTGCAAGCTCCGCCTCCCGGGTTCACACCATTCTCCTGTCTCAGCCTCCCGAGTAGCTGGGACTACAGGCACCCGCCACCACACCCGGCTAATTTTTTGTATTTTTAGTAGAGACGGGGTTTCTCCGTGTTAGCCAGGATGGTCTTCATCTCCTGACCTCGTGATCCGCCCGCCTTGGCCTCCCAAAGTGCTGGGATTACAGGCGTGAGCCACCGCGCCCGGCCTAAAATAATCTTTTTTAAAACAAGATAAAAGTGGAAAGAATCACTCTGGCTGATATTAAGGCTTACTATATTGCTACAGTGATCAACATGGTGTGGTACTGATGGAAGGTCAGATGCATGGATTAATGGGAAAGAATAGAGAACTCAAAAAATAGGCCAGGCACAGTGGCTTACGCCTGTAATCCCAGCACTTCAGGAGGCTGTTGTGGGTGGATCACTTGGGGCCAGGAGTTCAAAGCCAGCCTGGCCAACACAGCAAGACATCATCTCTACTAAAAATACAAAAGTTGGCCAGGTGTGGTGGTGCATGCCTGTAATCCCAGCTACTAGGGAGGCTGAGGCACGAGAATCACTTGAACCCGGGAGGCAGAGGTTGCAGTGAGCTGAGATTGTACCACTTCACTCCAGCCTGGGTGACAGAGCAAGACTCTGTCTCAAAAGAAAAACAAACAAAAAAAAGATGCACACTTTTACTGTGCAAATGTTTTCTTACTGTGCATTTTGTCCTTGTCATATTCTATTACATCTACCATATCCTCTTTTTTATTTTTTTCCTGAGATGGAGTTTTGCTCTTGTTGCCCAGGCAAGAGTGCAATGGTGCAATCTCAGCTCACTGCAACCTCTGCCTCCCGGGTTCAAGCGATTCTCCTGCCTCAGCCTCCTGAGTAGCTGGGATTACAGGCATGCGCCACCACGCCTGGCTAATTTTGTATTTTTAGTAGAGACGGGGGTTTCTCCATGTTGGCCAGGCTGGTCTCGAACTCCTGACCTCAGGTGATCCGCCTGCCTTGGCCTCCCAAAGTGCTGGGATTACAGGTGTGAGCCACTGCGCCCGGCCCCATATCCTCTTATAGATGTTATAAATACACTATTCTATTTTCTTCAGTTTTTGTTGTTGTATTTTTGTTTTGTTTTGCATTTAACTCTTACTTATCCAAAAATTTTTTTTCAGGGTCTAGTGTGAAATACAAATCCAAGTTAGTTCTTCTCTATACCAATAAGTTATACTTATGGCATTTATTAAATTATTCCAGTATCTGGGTTTATTTTTGTTGTTGTTGGTTTTGTTTGTTTTTTGTTTTTTAAAACAAAGTCTTGCTCTGTCACCCAAGCTGGAGTGCAGCAGCATGATCTCAGCTCACTACAACCTCCACCTCCTGGGTTCAAGTGATTCCCCTGCCTCAGCCTCCCGAGTAGCTGGGATTACAGGCATGTACCACCAAGCCCGGCTAATTTTTTTTGTATTTTTAGTAGAGATGGGGTTTCACCATGTTGGCCAGGCTGGTCTTGAACTCTGGACCTCAAGTGATCCACCCGCCTCAACCTCCCAAAGTGCTGGGATTACAGGCATGAGCCACCGCACCTGGCCCAGTATCTGTTATCTGGCTATTTTTGTTTTGTCATGGATTAAGTTCTCAGTGTTTTAAATCTTTTTCTAGAATCTTTCCTATTTAATTGATGAGTTCTTTGTTTCAGAGCCAGTTACATAGAATCTTTGTTGTCACAGCAGTATATTCACCCCTTGACATTTGTATGAAATACAGGAATATTTGTATAGGCTTCTGAACTTTTCTAGAATCACAGTTCTTGCCAGAGTTATGCTTCTCGTGCATATATTCATACATTTTCATCTCTCACTAAAGTTTATTGTTTCACTTTATATAGAAGCACAAATTTTTTCTCACTCTACTGGGTTTACTCCTTATTTGCTAATAGGAAGAGAAGAGTAAAGCCAAACACTCAAAAGCTGTGGGCACTGAGATGCTGGGTTAGTTCACTTACTGGCTAAGTGACTTGCCACAGATAATAACCTTGTAGCATGCACAGTTTGAAATCATTCCTCAGGAAATTACAAATGACTAGACAAGTTACTACACTATATGGTTCTAATTTCTCTGGGAAGAGTCAAAACTGCAAATACTGGACTCAAGAATATTAAGGGCTCATTTTAAAGTCTGGTAGATCAAATCCAGCTTGGTTCTTTGAAAAATGTTCTTTGCTGGAGTCTTTCCTGCTTATTTTTCAGGTTCTTATCCTGTAGACATTCTTTCATTTAACTCTCTAAGCACTTGAAAATTCTTGCCTGCTGTGTATTTAACCCATACATTTTTTTCTAGAGACAGGGTCTCACTCTGTCACCCAGGCTGTAGTGCAGTGGTGCAATCACAGCTCACTGAAGCCCTGAACTCCTAGGCTCAAGGGATCCTCCTGCCTCAGCCTCCTGAGTAGCTGGGACTACAGACGTGTATCACCATGTGTGGCTAATTTTTTTTTTTTAGAGATGGGGTCTTGCTATGTTGCCCAGGCTGTTTTCAAACTCCTGGTCTCACACGATGCTCCTGCCTCAGCCTTCCAAATAACCCATACTTTTAAAATTCACAGGTATAGCAGGCTTTGTGACTGTGGTGTCCTGTGGTCTTTACAAGTTAAAGTACAGAAGAGATCAGAAAATGTCAATTCATCTTATTCACATGAGAGTTGCTGCCCAAGGATTTGTTGTTGGAGCTGTGACTCTAGGTAACCCGCTTAATTTGTATCTTATGTTCAGCTGTCTTTGAGAGTACATTTATTTATTTTATTCATTCATAGTAGAAGATGAATGTTGGGTCACAGTGATGTAATGAGAGAGGGGTAGGAAAGACTGATCTTCCCTTAGTTGAGGTTGTGGCCCAGTTGTGCGCTTAATTTTTTATGAATGCAGCTGACAAAAACTGACAAAACCTATGGTAGAAAACTAGGGCAATGGGCTGTTCTTCTCTTTGGTGAAGGGAGTGGTGAATAGTTCCTATCCTATAACTCAAGCGCAGCAGTTATGGATAGACCACAGCCTATATTGTGGCTGTGATCCCCATCTCATGGCTAAGAGCAGCGATCGTATTTCCCAGCCTATCTGAACAGCAAATGTAGTTATTAGTTTACGAAGAAGACATTTTTAGAGTCCACAAATCTCATCTGCCTTCTTCTTTCCTTCCAAGTTTCAGCAATAGGCAAATCTTTTTTTATTAGTCCATAAATTAAGCAAGACCTACCAGTCAAATCCAAAGAAAAGGTATAAAATTGTCTTCATTAATTCAGGTTATACCCACAGCTAAATCAGATAGTTCTAACAAGAAGTCCATTTTAGGACCTAAATTAATCTAAATTTGTTTGGTCTACATTAATGAGAACAGGTCACAATACTCTTAAGTCCCCTTCATGACGTGCAGAGTGGAGTCATCCTGCGTAGGATGGAGATTACAGAATGATGGGCATGGGGCTTGCAAGGAAAGTTATGTGGTAATAATCTTATTACTGTGAGCTGTAATGTGCTCCAAATACAGGAAGCCTTACTACAAAGTTACAGTCCTCATTTTCATCATTCAGCAAACATTTATTGAATGACTGCTATGTACCAGACACTGTTTAGAAATATGACTCAGTCCCTACCCTTAAACATTTTAGTCTCCTTAGGAAGACAGACCAAGAAAGAAAGAAGACAATATAAAGTTATAGATGCCGTGAGAGAAATAGCACAGGCTGGCTGGGCGCAGTGGCTTACACCTGTGATCCCACCACTTTGGGAGGCCGAGGCGGGCAGATCAACTGAGGTAAGGAGTTCGATACCAGCCTGGCCAACATGGCAAAACCCCATCTCTACTAACACACACACACACACACACACACACACAGACACACACACACACACAAAATAGCTGGGTGTGGTGGCACATGCCTGTAATCCCAGCTACTTGGGGGAGGCTGAGGCAGGAGAATCGCTTGAATCTGGGAGGTGGAGGTTGCAGTGAGCCGAGATCATGCCATTGCACTCCAGCCTGGGCAATAAGAGTGAAATTCCATCTAAAAAAAATGCCAGGCACGGTGGCTCATGCCTGTAATCCCAGCACTTTGGGAGGCCAAGGCAGGAGGATCACTTAAGGTCAGGAGTTCAAGACCAGCCTGGCCAACATGGTGAAACCCCATCTCTACTAAAAATACAAAAATTAGCCAGGTGTGGCATGCGCCTGTAGTCACAGCTACTTGGGAGGCTGAGGCAGGAGAATCGCTTGAACCTGGGAGGCAGAGGTTGCAGTGAGTCGAAATCATGCCACTGCACTCCAGCCTGGGCGTCAGAGCAAGACTCCATCTCAAAAAAAGAAAAAAAAAATTTTGTGCTATGGAAGCACAAACACAAGGGAGTGGTATTTAACTAGGGCTGGGAAGCCAGAGGAGGCTTCTTTAAGGATGTAAACCATGTACTGAACCAAGAATAAGGAGGAATTAACTAAGCAGAGAAGGACCTCAGGATTCTAGGCAGAGGAAAAAACAAAGGCACAGAAGCATGGCATGTAAGTGGAACTCTACATAGCTTGGTAGGCGAATCAGTGTTTGAGGAGAAAAGCAACACTACTAGTAGTAATGTTTAATGAGGGATTTATTACAGGTATTTGAACTTATATAATTATGAGGCTCTTGCTTATGAATCTGGAGCTGGGGCCTGAAGTGAGCAGGGAAAGGAATTAGAAAAGAAAGGAAAGTAGGCCAGGCATGGTGGCTTGCACCTGTAATCCCAGCACTTTGGGAGGCCGAGGCAGGGGTATCACTTGAGGTCAGGAGTTTGAGACAAGCCTGGTCAACATGGTGAAACCCCATCTCTACTTAAAAGTACAAAAATTGGCTGGGAGTAGTGGTGCATGCCTGTAATCCCAGCTACTCAGGAGGCTGAAGTAGGAGAATTGCTCGAACCTGGGAAGCGGAGGCTGCAGTGAACCAAGACCACGCCACTGCACTCCAGCCTGGGTGAAAGGGCAAGACTCCACCTCAAAAAAAAAAAAAAGAAAAGAAAAGAAAGGAAAGTAGAAGCAAGGAAAATCCAGAACCTGCAAAGATGAGCTAGAACAATACACAGGACAGACTGGAACTCTTGTGGGTTTTCAGCCATCTCCAAGCCTCCACATTCACTGATGGAGGTGAAATATAGAAAATGCCAATGCCTTTCATCCTGGAGCTAAACATGGAGCTGGCAAAGGGGTCAGAGAAGGTGAAGGAGAAAATTCAGCAGGAGCCATGGTGGCTGTGCTCATGATTGCTGAACCCTGCCAATAAAGTGAGCCAGCAGAGAAGCAAAACTGTACTGCAACAGTGTCTTCCAGACATAAGAAGAATTCGATTGCTGCATCATTTCCACCTTCTAAATCTCATGCAGGATGTCTCTTTTGCACTAACCCTGGTAATAAAAGGAAAGGAATTCTGGAAGATGCAGTTACAGGCTACTTCAACTGACATAATATAAGCCTACCACTGTCCAGCCCTTGTCAACTTGACATCCATATATACCTCTATTAATTACTCTTAACTTCCAAATAAAGACAGTGTCAAAATCAGCCACCCCTTGTATATCCAAAAGCATGCTAGTTCTCTCCCAAAAGAGGATACAGAATCCCTTCATACATCTTTGGATGATGATGATTCCTCTTTGAGCTGAATCACATTCCCCTTTGATATCCTATGACTTAAATCCTGAGATATAAGGTTGAATCCTATTAACACTTCTTATGTTAGATGATAGGTAAATGGAAGTGGGGAATAGAAAAAAATTGGGCTAATCTATACACAGATGCATTCATATCAAAATAAGGAAGAAACACTCCTAAATATCACAGTCTGTTTCTGAGCTGGTCAGATGGTTATTGCTAGTATTATATCTATATTCATCCACTACACATTTCATATCCCCTTTGCTTTCAGCAAGTACCCTGGCTACTCATGGTTATTTGACTGGTGGGGTGACCCAAACCTTCATTCCTTCATGCCTAACCTGGATTATTAGGCATCCTGCCTGTGTTGGATTTAGTTTTCCATTGTCTTTAATCACAGGACATGGGAGTACCAAGAAGTGCCCTAAAAGATATAATGCATTCCAATTTCCCCTTGATATTCAGAACAAATTAATATAATGAACTAAAGGGATGTCCTGTGTAATGAAGAGATGATCAAGGTCCCTGCAGACTAGATTATGACATAGGGCTGGAGAGTTCACACAGCCCTGATATTAGGCAGTGAAAGCATACTGTGGGCCCTGCCAGGTGAAAGCAAATGCTTCTGATTATCTTTAGTAAAAGATATACAGAAAAAAGCATTCAACCAGATTAACAGCTGCATACCAAAAAGCAAATGTTATGTTGATTTGCTCCAGCAGCAAAACCACATCTGGATAGCAGAGTGACCACCTGATTAAGTTTATAGGAATAGTATCATTCTCCAAGATCCATCTGTCTTCTGCCAAATAGGCAAACTAAATGGGGATGTTTTAGGAATCACCACTCTGGTATCTTTTTTCAAAGACTTTTTGTAGAGGCAGAGTCTCACTATGTTGCCCAAGCTCAAACTCCTGACCTCAAGCAATCCTCCTGCCTTGGCCTCCCAAAGTGTTGGGATTACAGGCACGACCCATTGCATCTAGCCACTCTGGCATCTTTGAAGTCCTTGATGATGGCACTAATCTCTACAATCCCTCTAGGAGTAGAGTAATGCTTTTGTTTTATGTTTGTGGGTTTTTTTGTTTTTGTTTTTTGAGACAGGGTCTTGCTCTGTCACCCAAGTTGGAGTGTAGTGGCATGATCATGGCTCGCTACAGCTCCAAACTCCTGGGTTCAAGCAATCCACCCACCTCAGCCTCTTGAGTAGCTGGAACTACACGTGTGCACCACCATGCCTGGCTAATTTTTAATTTTTTTTTTTTTTTTGTAGAGGTGAAGTCTTGCTACATTGCCCAGGCTGATCTTCACCTGGTGGGCTCAAGCAATCCTCCCACCTCAGCCTCCCAACGTGCTGGGATTACAGATGTCAGCCACCGTGCCCAGCCACTGGTTTACTATTTTTCCTTCCACTTGGTATTTCCTACTATAATAGCCCTTACTTTGCAGGTCAGGGGACCAGTGTAAGAATTCTGACAGTTGATGAGTATGTCTATTCCAATTACACATTCCAGAACTGAGGAATAACAGAGAGTGCGTTCAGTGACCCACCAGGCTTGACTATGAAACAGACCCACAGCAAAACTCCATTAACCACCTGACCTCCACAAACCCCTACTTTGACTGGTAGGCCACACTCATTCTACCAAAGGATGGATTAGTGTCAATTTAGAACAGGATTCAAAAATCCCCCATAAATGTGATTCTTTTCCCTTCCTTGGTGAACAGGTACCCTGGTAAATGAGCACAGGTCCCCTTTGGGGAAGGCTAGAAGGAAGACTTACATCTATTTCTGTCTGTCGAACACGGTCTTTCCTTAAGGGCATCTGGCTCCCTCTTCATTCAAGGGATTTCTGGGCCTGTGAAAATGACTCAATTCTAGGAATTGGTCAAGGAGCCCTGGCTCTTTATTGTGGTGATTCAAGTTAGACTTTTGTTCACCAAACCTAGAGCTTTTCTGCTTCTGCCCATAAGTTTCAGTTCTAGGGATACCATAATCAGTTAGCCAATGCCAAAGATCTCTGTGGCTTACTTAGACTATTCTGATGACCACTTAGGCTTTGCTGCCCATCACAACAATCATGCTTTCCTTGTCTTTGTCAATCAAATGCTACCACTTGACCCCCATAGCCTCAGGATCCCATCATCCTCATTGAATTTAGGGAGCCCAGCAGTTCGCACTGTCATTTCTGGCATACAGAGAACAGTCACCACAGGACTCTTGTCAGGGCTACCCTGACAAATGTCTTTCTCACAACCTTAGTTTAGGGAGTGGGTAAGCAGGATAAATTTACTCTAACATACCAATCTCCCTAATCCTTTGGATACCTACCTCTGTGGCAGTTTCTGAACCTCAGCACCACTGACATTTTGGGCTGGATTATTCTTTGTTGTGGAGGATTGTCCCATGCATTGCAAGATGCTTAGCAGCATCCCTGGTCTCCACCCAAGAGATGCCAGTAGAATTCCTTCTCACCTCCACACCCTCAGCTGTGACAACCAAAAACATCTCCAGACATTACCATATTTCCCTGGGGAACAAAACTGCCCCTGGTTGAGAACCATTACTCTACCAAGGAAGTTCTGGCATTTCAATTTCATTTAGTGGAGATTACCTTTTGGTCCAAGTCTCAGTCATTCTCAGATAGGATGGAAGGACTGCTTCTATTGGCAAAGGAGTCTCACTAAAATATAAGTGTTCAAAGACCCATTTCATTTATGTCTGCCACATCTTCCCAATTTTCAGTGTCCCACTCCTTCTAAAGCAATGGTTTAACATAAGTGACTTTGTGAGGTTGGGGATTGAATTTGTATTGTGATGAGCCACTCACAGGATTCGGGAGGCCAAGGTGGGTAGATCATTTGAGGTCAGGAGTTCGAGACCAGCCTGGCCAACATGGTGAAACCCCATCTCTGCTAAAAATCCAAAAATTAGCCAGGCATGGTGGCACGTGCCTGTAATCCCTGCTACTCAGGAGGCTGAGGCAGAATCACTTGAACCCAGGAGGCAGAGGTTGCAGTAGGCCGAGATCACACCACTGCACTTCAGCTTGGGTGATGGAGCGAGACTCAGTCTCAAAAAAGAAAAAAGAAAGAGAAATAGGGTCTTGCTCTGTCACTCAGGCTGGAGTGCAGTGGTGCAATCATGGCTCACTGCAGCCTCAAACTCCTGGGCTCAAGATATCCTCCTGCCTCTTCTGGGCTTAAGAGATCCTCCTGCCTGCCTCATTCCCACAGAGCTCGGACTACAGGTATGCATCATCATGTCTGGCTAATTTTAAAATTTTTTCGTAGAGGTGGGATCTTCCTATGTTGCCCAGGCAAGTCTCAAATTCCTGGGCTCAAATGGTCCACTTGCCTCAGCCTCTCAAAGTGCTGGGATTACGGGCATGAGCTATCAGGCCTGGCCTTTATTTTTTGTAGAAACGAGGGTCTCACTTCATTGCCCAAGCTGGTCTCGAACTCCTGACCTCAAGCGAACTCCCACCTCAGCTTCCCAAAGTGCTGGGATGACAGGTATAAGCCACCATGCCTGGCCTAATGGGTGATAATTTAAGAAACTATTTTGCTACTACATGCCATGGACTGTTAGCATCCTCTTTATAACTGAAAACATGGCCATTAATGCCTTTAAATCTAAACGGATCAGAGAACCAATTCCGGATAACCCAGAACCACTTCAGAAAACCTATCATGCTGGTTCTGTTCCTTTGGAAGTACTTCTAATTCCAAACTGTATCAGTCAAGATTCAGACAAGCAAAACTACCAGTAGTGATATATAAAAAGCGATTTAGGCTGGGTGTATTGGGAGTCCAAGGCAGGAGAATCACTAGAGCCCAGGAGTTTGAGACCACTCTGGGCAACATGGCGAATACCCTATCTCTACAAAAAATTAAAAAGTTAGCCAGGCAAGCTGCATGCACCTGTGGTCCCAGCTACTCGGGAGGCTGAGATGAGAGGATGGCTTGAGCCCAGGAGGTCGAGGCTGCAGTGAGCCTTGCTCACGCCACTGCACTCCAGCCTTGGCCACAGAGTGAGGCATTGTCTCAAATAATAATAATAAGAAGGAGGAGGAGGAGGAGGAAAAAGGGGAGGAGGAGGAGAATGAGGAGGAGGAGGAGAAGGGATTTATTACAGAGATATGACCTTAAAACATGTTTGGAGTTGGCTAAACAGTTTATGCGAAGCTGTTGCTTATGTTTCTAATACTGGGGACTGAAGTCAGTAAGGCAGCAGTTGGGAAGGAAAGATAAACTGGAATCTGCAAGGATGAACTAGAACCCAAAAAGACAGATGAGAACTTGAGTCAGACTCACTGCCTCCCAACTTACCGTAATCTCCACTCCAGTTCCACCGATTCTTTTTTTTTTTTTTTTTTTTTTTTGTGGGGGGAGACAGGGTCTTGCTCTGTCATCCAGGCTGGTGTGCAGTGGCGTGATCACGGTTCACAGCAACCTCAAACTCCTAGGCTCAAGTGATCCTCCCACCTCAGCTTCCCTAGTAGCTGGGACTACAGGCGTGTGCCACCATGCCCAGCTAATTTTTGTTTGTTTTGAGATGGAGTCTCACTCTGTTGCCCAGGCTGGAGTGCAATCTCAGCTCACTGCAACCTCCACCTCCCAGGTTCAAGTGATTCTCCTCACTTAGCCTCCCGAGTAGCTGGGATTACAGGCACCTGCCACCACACCTGGCTAATTTTTGTATTTTTAGTAGAGATGGGGTTTCGCCATGTTGGCCAGGCTGGTCTCAAACTCCTGACCTCAAGTGATCCACCCGCCTTGGCCTCCCAAAGTGCTGGGATTACAGGCATGAGCCACCGCGCCTGGCCCTAATTTTTTTATTTTTTTGTAGAAATGGGTCTCGCTATTTTGACTGGCTGGTCTCTAACTCCTGGCCTCAAGTGATCCTCCTCCCTTGGCCTTCCAACGTGGTGGGATTACAGGCATGAGCCCCCACCACACACCTGCATTTATATTGTTTATAAATAAATGCACAGTTTAGCTGGGCACAGTGGCTCACGCCTATAATCCTAGCACTTTGGGAGGCAGAGGTGGGTGGATCACCTGAGGTCAGGAGTTCGAGACCAGGCTGGCCTACATAGTGAAACCCCATCTCTACTAAAAATACAAAATTAGCTGGGTGTGGTGGCGCACACCTATAGTCCCAGCTACTAGGGAGGCTGAGACAGGAGAATTGCTTGAATCTCGGAGGCGTAGGCTGCAGTGAGCCGAGATCGCCCCACTGCACTCCAGCCTGGGCAAGACAGAGAGACTCCATCTCAAAAAAATAAAATAAGTAAATAAATAAATCCAGATTTTGAGAGGCAAGCTCAACATATTTACTTAGATAAATCTGGAAAGTTTGGAGACCACCTACCTGTGCCATGTAGAAATCTCATACGTAAGGCCAGGCACAGTGGCTCATGCCTGTAATCCCAGCACTTTGGGAGGCCAAGGCAGGCAGACCACCTGAGTTCAGGAGTTCAAGACCGGCCTGGCCAACATGGCGAAACGCTGTCTGTACTAAAAATACAAAAATTAGCTGGGCATGGTGGTGGGTGCCTGTAATCCGAGCTACTTGGGAGGCTGAGGCAGGAGAATCGCTTGAACCTGGGAAGCGGAGGTTGCAGTGAGCTGAGATCACGCCATTGTACCACTCCAGCCTGGGTGACAACAGCGAGACTCCGTCTCAAAAAAAAACAAAAACAAAAACAAAACGTCATACTTACAATAATGAATATATGGGTTTCACACTCAGAAGAGGGATCTAATTTCAAGATCTGATGCCTTGATAACTGAGACAGGTATGGGCTGATGGTGGTGGTATGTGAGTTGTAGTTTAAATCTGTGACTCCCTAACTTGCTTTTGGGTGAGAACATTTGCTGACATCCTTGGAACTCATTAAAGCAGCTCCTCTCTTCCTTACCCTATTCCTTCTGGCTACTTCCCTCTTTCTGCATGCCCCAGGACTCTGTGGAAGCCATACATATCATCCGTCTAAACTCACAGGCAATTCACCCACTAGATCATAAATCCCTAGAAGCAGGAATTAGATCCACTCACCATTTGTTTTCCTCGGGATACTGAGTACAAGTAGAGACTGAATAAATGTTTGCTAATTGAGATGACTACTATTTTTATCTTCAGATCTGGTCAAATTTGCCCACTTTCCTAACATTTCACCAATATTTTGGTGGCACTAAAACATCATAAATTCAAGTTGATATTGATTTGAAAGGGCTCCTAGAGTTTTGTTTTTTGTTTTTTTCTAGAGTCACTTGTATGATCCAAACCAAAAACTAATAAGAAGGAGGGCCTTTGTTTGTTTCTGTTTAAATTGTGGGCTAGTTTCATAAAAATACAACAAGTGGAAGAAATTCAGTGTTTGTTTCCCATGGATACTCAATTGATATACATCCTTCTTTTTCTAGGTGTTCTCTACTCTATGTATAAGGATTACATTAGACCACGATTCTTCAGTGAGTCCAAAAAATGAAGCTTACATGCTGGAAGCAAGAAAGACAAGAAGCTTCTGAAAACTATTTATTATGAAGAGTAAATTTTCAATATGTAGCAAATTTTACTACACAAGTGTCACAGAATGCTCATAGCCTTTGTATTTCAAGTCTCAATGTTTTAAGAAGTTGATTTCCAGATCAACAATCATAAACAGTCAACTCAGAAATATCCCGTGTTAATGTCTTTCAGAACCTAGGGCATGATTTTCTGACTTAATTTTTTCAAATTTTGTAGTTAGTGGCAGAAAATAATCTGCCACTAATCTGTCAAACTAATGATAATCTGCCAAATCAATCTGAAAAATCAATAATTATATAATGGTTACAGAAGACTTCTCTTTTCTTTATTTTATTTATTTATTTATTTTTTTGAGATGGAGTCTTACTCTGTTGCCCAGGCTGGAGAGCAGTGGTATAATCTCCGCTCACCACAACCTCCGCCTCTCAGGTTCAAGTGATTCTCCTGACTCAGCCTCCCGAGTAGCTGGGATTACAAGCACCCACCACCACGCCCAGCTAATTTTTGTATTTTTAGTAGAGATGTGGTTTCACCATGTTGGCCAGGCTGGTCTCGAACTCCTGACCTCAGGTGATTCACCCACATTGGCCTCCCAAAGTGCTGGGATTACAGGCGTGAGCCACGGCGCCAAGCCACAGACTTTTCTATATCCATGTTAAATGTGACACCCTATCCCTGACTTAATTCTCCCCAAATAGGGCAAAGTAATTACAGTTTCATAAACTCCTTTTTAGAATGGGTAATAATTACATCAGAGGAGAATGGTCATGTTGTTATATAAAGTTGGTTCACCACTTTACATCTCATTCTTATACAGAAACTTGACTATTTTACCGCAAACACATGTTTAACATTTAATTATTTGTTTATTCATCTTTAGACTTTAAAGTAGTTCTAGGAATACAAAGGTAAACTGCAAATACATTTCTTTTTCCTGATATGGCAAAAAGGATTTAGTCCAGAAGTGCTATTGCTAATGTGGTACGACACTGTAGAAAACACAAGAAACCAAAGCAGATGTTAAAGGTTAAGTATACCTGTGGCCTTGAACTCCGCTCTAACTGCCCTCAGGGTCTAAAAAATTAACTAGGCTTTGCTGAAGACATAACTGCCTTGACTTAAGCTTAATCCCAAAGACTCCAAGCCTAGGAGAGAAAAAAATAGTCACTGAAATAAAATCAAGAATATATGCAATGTAAGATGATTTCTGGTGGGTACTTCCTTTTCCTCAGTGTTTCCTGTAATGGAGGTTTACACTGACAAGAAGGTGAAGTCCAGTATTTGGGGACAAGAAAGATGTAAGAATATATGAAAATATGTCTGCATTCTGGATATTAACCTAGTGTTCTGTGTATTATATACATTTTTCCCCATTGGGACAGACAATTATTTTAAAAGTTGTCAACTGTATCTATCATGAAGATCTTCTAGTGCTACCAACAAGTACATATTTTGGTCAACACTGTCCTCTTTGGAAAATAGGCAAGGAAAGAATCCAACTGCTTTATTCCATTAGCGTAAATATTCCAGCAGCTGGATCTAATATGTTCCATTAAGGTCAGGAAAACTGAGGACAGCCGGCATGGAAATAAGTCATCCTTTCATGTTGATTGTGCAATGAAAAGTATTTCTAACCAGGCCACTGGAAATATTCTACCTTCTCAATATGTACTCAGCACTAAAAATAGATTAAGAGTTTAATTAGAAACTAGCTTTTCCTACAAAACCCAATAAGTTCCACAATTTTGTAATCTTACTCTGAGAGAGCTAAAGTAATATATTTGTTGCTTGAAAAAAGCAATGCTAAGTATTCATTTGTTAAGAGTATCTATGCATGAGAACCTAGAAACTATGTTTAAATTAAAATGTAAAATCATTTCCCAGAACCAGAACAGGAGCACTTAGAAGGAAAGTGGTCACAATCGAATCACTCGGTCTTACTTGTAGCCATTGCCATGTTCTGGGGTGGTTCCAAGATGGCCGAATAGGAACAGCTCCAGTCTACAGCTCCCAGCATGAGCGACACAGAAGACGGGTGATTTCTCCATTTCCAACTGAGGTACCGGGTTCATCTCACTGGGGATTGTCGGACAGTGGGTGCAGGACAGTGGGTGCAGAGCACCGAGCATGAGCCGAAGCAGGGTGAGGCATCGCCTCACCCGGGAACCGCAAGGAGTCAGAGAATTCCCTTTCCTAGCCAAGGGAAGGGGGGACAAACAGCACCTGGAAAATCGGGTCACTCCCACCCTAATACTGCACTTTTCCGACAGTCTTAGCAAACAGCACACCAGGAGATTATATCCCGCGCATGGCTCACAGGGTCCTACGCCCACGGAGCCTTGCTGATTGCTAGCACAGCAGTCTGAGATCAAACTGCAACGTGGCAGCGAGGCTGGGGGAGGGGCGCCCACCATTGCCGAGGCTTGAGTAGGTAAACAAAGCGGCCGCAAAGCTCGAACTGGGTGGAGCTCACTGCAGCTCAAGGAGGCCTGCCTGCCTCTGTAGACTCCACCTCTGGGGGCAGGGCATAGCCAAACAAAAGGCAGCAGAAACCTCTGCAGACTTAAATGTCCCTGTCTGACAGCTTGGAAGACATCAGTGGTTCTCCCAGCACGGAGCTTGAGATCTGAGAACGGACAGACTGCCTCCTCAAGTGGGTCCCTGACCCCCAAGTAGCCTAACTGGGAGGCACCCCCCAGTAGGGGCAGATTGACACCTCACACGGCCGGGTATCCCTCTGAGATGAAACTTCCAGAGGAACGATCAGGCAGCAACATTTGCTGTTCACCAATATTCGCTGTTCTGCAGCCTCCACTGCTGATACCCAGGCAAACAGGGTCTGGAGTGGACCTCCAGAAAACCCTAACAGACCTGCAGCTGAGGGTTCTGACTGTTAGAAGGAAAACTAACAAACAGAGAGGACATCCACACCAAAACCCCATCTGTACGTCACCATCATCAAAACCAAAGGTAGATAAAACCACAAAGAGGGGAAAAAACAGAGCAGAAAAACTGAAAATTCCAAAAATCAGAGCACCTCTCCTCCTCCAAAGGAATGCAGCTCCTCACCAGCAATGGAACAAAGCTGGACGGAGAATGACTTTGACAAGTTGAGAGAAGAAGGCTACAGATGATCAAATTTCTCCGAGCTAAAGGAGGAAGTTCAAACCCAACACAAAGAAGTTAAAAACCTTGAAAAAAGATTAGACGAATGGCTAACTAGAATCACCAATGCAGATAAGTCCTTAAAGGACCTGATGGAGCTGAAAACCGTGGCACGAGAACTACGTGACGAATGCACAAGCTTCGGTAGCTGATTCGATCAACTAGAAGAAAGGGTATCAGTGATGGAAGATCAAATGAATGAAATGAAGTGAGAAGAGAAGTTTAGAGAAAAAAGAATAAAAAGAAATGAACAAAGCCTCCAAGAAATATGGGACTATGTGAAAAGACCAAATCTACGTCTGATTGGTGTACCTGAAAGTGACAGGGAGAATGGAACCAAGTTGGAAAACACTCTGCAGGATATTATCCAGGAGAACTTCCCCAATCTAGCAAGGCAGGCCAACATTCAAATTCAGGAAATACAGAGAATGCCACAAAGATACTCCTCTAGAAGAGCAACTCCAAGACACATAATTGTCAGATTCACCGAAGTTGAAATGAAGGAAAAAATGTTAAGGGCAGCCAGAGAGAAAGGTCGGGTTACCCAAAAAGGGAAGCCCATCAGACTAACAGCTGATCTCTTGGCAGAAACTCTACAAGCCAGAAGAGAGTGGGGGCCAATATTCAACATTCTTAAAGAAAAGAATGTTCAACCCAGAATTTCATATCCAGCCAAACTAAGCTTCATAAGTGAAGGAGAAATAAAATACTTTACAGACAAGCAAATGCTGAGAGATTCTGTCACCACCAGGCCTGCCCTACAAGAACTCCTGAAGGAAGCACTAAACATAGAAAGGAACAATTGGTACCAGCCACTGCAAAAACATGCCAAATTGTAAAGACCATCGATGCTAGGAAGAAACTGCATCAACTAACGAGCAAAATAACCAGCTAACATCATAATGACAGGATCAAATTCGCACATAACAATATTAACCTTAAATGTAAATGGGCTGAATGTTCCAATTAAAAGACACAGACTGGCAAACTGGATGAAGAGTCAAGACCCGTCAGTGTGCTATATTCAGGAAACCCATCTCATGTGCAGAGACACACATAGGCTCAAAATAAAGGGATGGAGGAAGATCTACCAAGCAAATGGAAAACAAAAAGAGGCAGGGGTTGCAATCCTAGTCTCTGATAAAACAGACTTTAAACCAACAAAGATCAAAAGAGACAAAGAAGGCCATTACATAATGGTAAAGGGATCAATTCAACAAGAAGAGCTAACTATCTTAAATATACATGCACCCAATACAGGAGCACCCAGATTCATAAAGCAGGTCCTTAGAGACCTACAAAGAGACTTAGACTCCCACACAATAATAATGGGAGACTTTAACACCCCACTGTCAACATTAGACAGATCAATGAGACAGAAGGTTAACAAGGATATCCAGGAATTGAACTCAGCTCTGCACCAAGTGGACCTAATAGACATCTACAGAACTCTCCACCCCAAATCAACAGAATATACATTCTTCTCAGCACCACACTGCACTTACTCCAAAATTGGCCACATAGTTGGAAGTAAAGCACTCCTCAGCAAATGTAAAAGAACAGAAATTATAACAAACTGTCTCTCAGACCACAGTGCAATCAAACTAGAACTCAGGATTAAGAAACTCACTCAAAACCGCTCAACTACATGGAAACTGAACAACCTGCTCCTGAATGACTACTGGGTACATAAAGAAATGAAGGCAGAAATAAAGATGTTCTTTGAAACCAATGAGAACAAAGGCACAATATACCAGAATCTCTGGGACACATTTAAAGCAGTGTGTAGAGGGAAATTTATAGCACTAAATGCCCACAAGAGAAAGCAGGAAAGATCTAAAATTGACACCCTAACATCACAATTAAAAGAACTAGAGAAGCAAGAGCAAACACATTCAAAAGCTAGCAGAAGGCAAGAAATAACTAAGATCAGAGCAGAACTGAAGAAGATAGAGACAGAAAAAACCCTTCAAAAAAATCAATGAATCCAGGAGCTGGTTTTTTGAAAAGATCAACAAAATTGATAGACTGCTAACAAGACTAAGAAAGAAGAAAAGAGAGAAGAATCAAATACACACAATAAAAAATGATAAAGGGGATATCACCACAGATCCCACAGAAATACAAACTACCATCAGAGAATACTATAAACACCCCTACGCAAATAAACTAGAAAATCTAGAAGAAATGGATAAATTCCTTGACACATACACTCTCCCAAGACTAAACCAGGAAGAAGTTGAATCTCTGAATAGACCAATAACAGGCTCTGAAATTGAGGCAATAATTAATAGCTTACCAACCAAAAAAAGTCCCAGACCAGACGGATTCACAGCCGAATTCTACCAGAGGTACAAGGAGGAGCTGGTACCATTCCTTCTGAAACTATTCCAATCAATAGAAAAAGAGGGAATCCTCCCTAACTCATTTTATGAGGCCAACATCATCCTGATACCAAAGCCTAGCAGAGACACAACAAAAAAAGAGAATTTTAGACCAATATCCCTGATGAACATTGATGCAAAAATCCTCAATAAAATACTGGCAAACTGAATCCAGCAGCACATCAAAAAGCTTATCCACCATGATCAAGTGGGCTTCATCCCTGGGATGCAAGGCTGGTTCAACATACACAAATCAATAAATGTAATCCAGCATATAAACAGAACCAACGACAAAAACTAAATGATCATTTCAATAGATGCAGAAAAGGCCTTTGACAAAATTCAACAGCCCTTCATGCTAAAAACTCTCAATAAATTAGGTATTGATGGGACGTATCTCAAAACAATAAGAGCTATTTATGACAAACCCACAGCCAATATCATACTGAATGGGCAAAAACTGGAAGCATTCCCTTTGAAAACTGGCACAAGACAGGGAGGCCCTCCCTCTCTCACCACTCCTATTCAACACAGTGTTGGAAGTTCTGGCCAGGGCAATTAGGCAGGAGAAAGAAATAAAGGGTATTCAGTTAGGAAAAGAGGAAGTCAAATTGTCTCTGTTTGCAGATAACATGATTGTATATCTAGAAAACCCCATTGTCTCAGCCCAAAATCTCAAGGTGATAAGCAACTTCAGCAAAGTCTCAGGATACAAAAATCAATGTGCAAAAATCACAAGCATTCTTATACACCAATAACAGAAACAGAGAGCCAAATCATGAGTGAAATCCCATTCACAATTGCTTCAAAGAGAATAAAATACCTAGGAATCCAACTTACAAGGGAAGTGAAGGACTTCTTCAAGGAGAACTACAAACCACTGCTCAATGAAATAAAAGAGGATACAAACAAATGGAAGAACATTCCATGCTCATGGGTAGGAAGAATCAATATCATGAAAATGGCCATACTGCCCAAGGTAATTTATAGATTCAATGCCATCCCCATCAAGCTACCAATGACTTTCTTCACAGAATTGGGAAAAACTACTTTAAAGTTCATATGGAACCAAAAAAGAGCCTGCATTGCCAAGTCAATCCTAAGCCAAAAGAACAAAGCTGGAGGCATCACGCTACCTGACTTCAAACTATACTACAAGGCTACAGTAACCAAAACAGCATGGTACTGGTGCCAAAACAGAGATATAGACCAATGGAACAGAACAGAGCCCTCAGAAATAATACCACACATCTACCACCATCTGATCTTTGAAAAACCTGACAAAAACAAGAAATGGGGAAAGGATTCCCTATTTAACAAACGGTGCTGGGAAAACTGGCTAGCCACATGTAGAAAGCTGAAACTGGATCCCTTCCTTACACCTTATACAAAAATTAATTCAAGATGGATTAAAGACTTAAATGTTAGACCTAAAACCATAAAAACCCTAGAAGAAAACCTAGGCATTACCATTCAGGACATAGGCATGGGCAAGGACTTCATGTCTAAACCACCAAAAGCAATGGCAACAAAAGCCAAAATTGACAAATGGGATCTAATTAAACTAAAGAGCTTCTGCACAGCAAAAGAAACTACCATCAGAGTGAACAGGCAACCTACAGAATGGGAGAAATTTTCTGCAATCTACTCATCTGACAAAGGGCTAATATCCAGAATCTACAAAGAACTCAAACAATTTCACAAGAAAAAAACAACCCCATCAACAAGTGGGTGAAGGATACGAACAGACACTTCTCAAAAGAAGACATTTATGCAGCCAACAGACACATGAAAAAATGCTCATCATCACTGGCCATCAGAGAAATGCAAATCAAAACCACAATGAGATACCATCTCACACCAGTTAGAATGGCGATCATTAAAAAGTCAGGAAACAACAGGTGCTGGAGAGGATGCAGAGAAATAGGAACTTTTACACTGTTGGTGGGACTGTAAACTGGTTCAACCATTGTGGAAGACAGTGTGGTGATTCCTCAGGGATCTAGAACTAGAAATACCATTTGACCCAGCCATCCCATTACTGGGTATATACTCAAAGGATTATAAATCATGCTGCTATAAAGACACATGCACACGTATGTTTACTGCGGCACTATTCACAATAGCAAAGACCTGGAACCAACCCAAATGTCCAACAATGATAGACTGGATTAAGAAAATGTGGCACATACACACCATGGAATACTATGCAGCCATAAACAATGATGAGTTCATGTCCTTTGTAGGGACATGGATGAAGCTGGAAACCATCATTCTCAGCAAACTATCGCAAGGACAAAAAACCAAACGTCGCATGTTCTCACTCATAGGTGGGAAATGAACAATGAGAACACTTGGACACAGGAAGGGGAACATCACACACTGGGGCCTGTTTCGGGGTGGGGGGAGGGGGGAGGGATAGCATTAGCAGATATACCTAATGTAAATGACGAGTTAATGGGTGCAGCACACCAACATGGCACATGTATACATATGTAACAAACCTGCACATTGTGCACATGTACCCTAGAACTTAAAGTATAATAATAAAAAAAAAAATGTAAAATCACATTTGAAGAAAAGTTAGGAAGTATGCAGGATGTGAATTTACCCACTTCAGCTTGGGTAAAGTGGGAGGGTCATTGCATGAAGACCCTATAAACAGATAACATAACAATACTTGAATTTGCAAAAGACTTCCTGGGCAAAGTTTTAGTGGCCTCATGTTGTAATGTCTGAAATTGAGAAGGCTGTTTATATTAGCTACTAAAACCCCTGCCTCTGTTACTAATGAAACTACTTCATATACCTGGATACACTCACCTGCCTTTTATATTAGGCTGGCACAGTTATGTAGCAGTGACTGCTCAGTAACAATTAGGTAATTGCACTTTTTCTGACATTCTGTGTATACATTGTCAGAGCATCCTTTTACAGATTGACTCTATAGTGTTGAACCCCAGGAATTAAGTGAATGCACTCAGGTTATTCTTAAGATTGAATATATTAATACATGCATAAGTACACTTATAGTAATCCAGATTTATATACCACAAATTGGAGAGTGATTAAATATTCTTAACTTAGAAAAAAGCTTACCCAAGACTCACTCTTAGTTATCAACCTCCTCTACTGGCTTTGACATGATTCAGTTTGCTTTATTATGACATTTTCTGATTACAGGAGTTCTGTGACCTGAAGGGTATACTTGGAAACCTGTATTCTCTGTTCCTAGTAACATATAGTTCAGGACTGGAAAAGAGCTATAGAAATTCCATAAGTACCTAACCAACCACCTCACCTTTCTATGAGTTTCACAACAGGATGTTTTTATTTTTTACCTTCCTTTCCCCAACACTCTCTGGTAATGAAACAACTGAGAAATAAAACCACCCAGGGAGGCGGGGAAAATCCAACACACTGGTTTCATCTAGAGTTGTTGTCCTGTATAAAGAAACCAAAAACACTTAAGAGTCTCTTTTTCAAGTAAAAGCGTAGAACTGATGTGAATTCAGTCTCAGTTTTAAGATCAGAAGGACTCTATAGCCTGAGTTGCAGGGTTGGCTGCTCTCATTATCTGAAGTTTCAAAAGGTCCTGAAGTAGAAATGAGGAAATTTTAAAGTGTCATTTTAGAAAAATCCCTGCCTCTTTAAGGGCCAATTATAAACGAACATAGGCAATGTCTGGATTTTTTAAAAAGTTTTATTGAAATGTAGTAAGTTCTAAAATAAGGCAGAGAGGTCATATATTTAATGCTGAAAGGGGAAAGTGATGCTCAAAGTCACACAAAGGCTGCAGGATTTGCTGACTCAACACCTTTGGGGCTAGAAAGAAACGAGGAGTGAGCTGGATGCAGTGGCTCACGCCTATAATCTCAGCACTTTGGGAGGCCAAGGCCGGCAGATTACTTGAGCTCACGAGTTCAAGACCAGCCTGGGCAACATGGTGAAATCCCGTCTCTACAAAAAATACAAAAATTAGCTGGGTGTGGTGGTGTGTGCCTGCAGTCCCAGCTATTTCGGATGCTAAAGTGGGAGGATGGCTTAAGCCCAGGTGGCAGAAGTTGCAGCGAGCTGAGATCACACTACTGCACTCCAGCCTGGGCAACAGAGCAAGACCCTGTCTTAACAACAAAAAAAGGCTGGGTGCAGTGGCTCACACCTGTAATCCCAGCACTTTGGGAGACTGAGGCAGGCAGATCACTTGAGGTCAAGAGTTTGAGACCAGCCTGGCCAACATGGTGAAACCCCATCTCCACTAAAAATGTGGTGCTTGTAATCCCAGCTATTCAGGAGGCTGAAGGAGGAGAATCGATTAAACCCGGGAGGTAGAGGTTACAGTGAGCTGAGATCACGTCAATGCATTCCCGCCTTGGCGACAGGGCAAGACTCTTCTCAAAAAAATAACAACAAACAACAACAACAAAAACAAAAAAATTTAAGGAAACAAATTCCTGGTTAGGAAGGTGGGTGAAAAAAAAAATCTATACATGTAGGCAAGCAGTTTGTGATATGTGGACTAATCTTCCAAATCTCACTCTAGTACTAATCTCATGCTACTTGGTATAAATAGGTATTTTAAAGTGAAACATTTAGCATTCCCTAGGAGATTCAACAATACAAATATTGGCCACTCCTAGAAATAGACTTTGGACCTAGAAACAGTGTTTGGTATGTTAATGGGAATAGTGGGAAGAAAATACATTGGCGGACTATACAAATATTAGAAAGAAGATAAATATCTTCACTATCTTATGTCAGGACTTACAAGCTAAATGTTAGAAGTTTCCTCTTTTTTTTGCCTAAAACTTGAATGCCAGAATGAGCTGAGTTACAATGCAGCACGGAAAACTGATCACTGGTTAAAGTGTGGTTTCTGGATCTTGTTACTGGGTATTAAAGCTCTTTGGTAAATGCCTTCATATCTGTTTAATGACTAGAAAACAATTCAAGAAAAGTGATGACAAAGACAATAATTACAAAATAGGCTGATAACCAGAGTTAATTATGATTGCCAAACAGAAGAAATGTTTTTTTAAGAAATGATGTGTTAATATGATGTGTTAATATCAGTAGATACAAAGGATATAATCTGGTTGACTAAAATCAAAGTGAAATTTCACTGACATAGTAAAGTATCACTTTACAAGATAGTCAATTTGACCAGTTCATTGTGAAAAAGAGCATTATTCTCTTTTCTTTCTCACTTGTGATCCAGACAAAACAAATATCTGATATATCAAAACAATATTTAAAAAAAAAATACAAAAGTTCTATCAGTTTCATATGACCTTAAAACTCTACCCAAACTGAGATGCTCAGGTTTACATAAATATAGATACATATATATCTTTTAAATCCCAGAGTCCAAGACACAAGCCCATAGGGGTGTGTGGCCATCAGAGGCCAATCGTTTAACTCTGGGAGTGTATGACTGTTATGAGGTGGGTGGGTCTCTGACCTACATTTATAGCTGTCAGTTTTGAACACCCTTCCCATGAGGAAATCTTTGCCTTTTGTTCAAAACGTCTGAACAAAACTCACCTCTGAACTAACAGAGATGTTAACAGGACACCTGGCACAAAAAGGGCTTAGAAAAACATGTTCTTATAGAGTCTCTCAGGCTGTCAGTCATCTAGACACAAGTGAGTCAGCGTCCATGGTGTTCAGAAGATAGAGTTCAGGCTGAGCTGTCAATCCCAGATGGCACTAAGGAAAAAAAGATGGAAGAGGGTTAGACTGATTTTCACGTATTTATTGAAATCAGCTTTTAAGTACCTATAATTAGCACATCAATTTAGGCCTTTTTTTCTGTACTGCTATATTGATTTTTATTTCAGAAAAGAAATGGCTTACAGATACATACATGAATGGCTTCTGATATGCAAAATAACAGGTAGGAGCTGAAATAGTTAAGGACTGAGATGGTACCAAATGTCCTCAGCAAAATTAGCACTCTGACTATTCTTGTGACACACACTGCCTCAGGATGGGCGCTTCAAATCAGAATAAGAACAAACAAGCAGAATGCTTTTGTATTTTACTACTGTGTGAATTAGAAATCAAATTCCCAACGGTTTCAATCCTGAGCCCTATTATCCTTTGGCACTGGAGCAGAGAAAAGCCTTTCATTTAAAAAACAAAAACATGAAATGGCATGTACTAAGAGGGAGAAAGATGACCTGAGGGTCCCAAATGTTTGTCAGCCTGAATCAGAATCACTGAAGCTGCTTTTAAAACACAATCCCCAGCTGGGTGCGGTGGCTCACGCCTGTAAACCCAGCACTTTGGGAGGCCAAGGCGGGCGGATCATGAGGTCAGGAGATCGAGACCATCCTGGCCAACATGATGAAACTCCGTCTCTACTAAAAATACAAAAAAAAATTAGACAGGTGTGGTGGCGCACACCTGTAATCCCAGCTAATCGGGAGGCTGAGGCAGGAGGATCACTTGAACCCAGGAGGCAGAGACTGCAGTGAGCCGAGATTGCACCACTGCACTCCAGCTTGGCGACAGAGCCAGACTCCGTCTCAAAAAACAAAACAGCAAACAAACAAAAAACAATTCCGACTGGGCACGGTGTCTCATGCCTGTAATCCCAGCACTGTGGGAGGCCGAGGCGCATGGATCACCTCAGGTCAGAAGTTCAAGACCAGCCTGACCAACATGGCGAAACCCCCCGACTAAAAATACAAAAATTAGCAGGGCATGGTGGCGCATGCCTGTAATCCCAGCTACTCACGAGGCTGAGGCAGGAGAAACACTTGAATCCAGGAGGCAGAGGCTGCAGTGAGCTGAGACCACGCCACTGCACTCCAGCCTGGGCAACACAGCGAGACTCCGTCAAAAAAAAAAAACAAAACAAAACCCACAATTCCAGACTCCACTCCTAAAGAACTGAGTCTAGATGGTTTGTGTTGGGACCTGTGAAGTTGTTATTTTTTTTGTAGAGACAAGGCCTCACTATGTCACTCACGCTGGAGTGCCAATGACACGATCTTGGCTCACTGCCACCTCTACCTCCTGGGCTTCAGCCATCCTCCCATCTCAGCCTCCCAAGTAGCTAGGACTATAGGCGTGTGCCACCACACTCAGCTAATTTTTTTGTAGACAGGGTTTTGCCATGTTTCCTAGGCTGGCTATGAAGTTATTTCTTTTTACTTTTTCTCTTCTCGAATACACCTTGAGACAAGTTTGAGTCTCATTTTAGCCCTACTATTATTACGCAGAGCTTTTATTGTTATCCTTTGGCACCAACAGCCTCTAAGTTAATGCAGAATGCAGACTATAAATTTATTGGTAGCAACTATCCCTATTTTAGTGTAATATAAAGGCACTGGAGTTGGGTTCAAGCCCTTAACTCTGCCACTTTCTATGGCCTTCAGCATGTCACATATACTTTTGGAGCCTTATTCTACTCATTTGTAAAATGTGAATAAATGCTACATTTGAAAATGCCAAGTACAGCCAGGCACAGTGGCTCACACCTGTAATCCCAGCACTTTGAGAGGCCGAGGCAGGCAGATCACTTGAGGTCAGGACTTCGAGAGCAGCCTGACCAACATGGTAAAACCCTGGCTTTACTGAAAATACAAAAATTAGCCAGGTGCAGTGGCTCACGTTTGTAATCCCAGCACTTAGGGAGGCTGAGGTGGGTGGATCATGAGGTCAGGGGTTTGAGACCAGCCTGGCCAACATGATGAATCCCCATCTCTAAAAATACAAAAATTAGCTGGGCTTAGTGGTGTGTGCCTGTAGTCCCAGTTACTTGGGAGGCAGAGGCAGGAGAATTGCTTGAACCTGGGAAGGGAAGGTTGCAGTGAGCTGAGATCACGCCACTGCACTCCAGCCTGGGCAACAGAGTGAGACTCTGTCTTAAAAAAAAAAATTAGCCAGGCATGGTGGTGGGCACCTGTAATCCCAGCTACTCGGGAGGCTGAGGCAGGAGAATTGCTTGAACCTGGGAGGCAGAGGTGGCAGTGAGCCAAGATCACAGCACTGCACTCCAGCCTGGGTGACAAAGCTAGACTCCATCTCAGAAAAAAAAAAAAAAAGAAAATGCCAAGTACACCAATATACTATCTCATGTGAGTCTTCGACACATATATTTAACACATTACAAACTGCAGTGTATAACCTCACAGACTTGCAGTGATGACTATGTGAAGACAGATTAGACCAAATGATGCCCAGGATAAAACTATTTCCAACTAGTGGGCTAGGAAAACACTGTATTACACTGGCTTTAGGATATGGAAACAGCTCTTCAGACATCAGCTTGCTTAATTTAGGCTTAAGTAAATAACAGCAATTAAATATACTGACAATTCATTGAAGCCTTTCCCAAGTGAGCAATGGTGGTAGACTTCTTCAATACGTAGTAAGCAAGGGTTGCAGTATTGGTCCTGTGATGCCCACAGAGTGTCACTTAGATGACTTAGTTGATAGACCACCTTCATTGGAGATGTTTGTTATATTGTTCTGAGACATTGAGAAATGAGACTAAATGGCCTGGAAATAGGCTAAAATACTTCCAGGGGCAGAGAGCTAATGCAAATGAGTGAACTTATTAACTAGTAACTCTTGGCTATTGCTGGGATAGGACCATAGAGGGCCCTGTCCATTCTCTACACTTGCCAAAAGCATTCAAACTTACTTTTAAAAATTCTGCACAGGGACCAAAATCTACCAGTTGGCAACTTCTGCCTAATGCATATTCTAGCACTAATCAGAGTATGAAACAAATGCTTCAATGTGTTATGTTCCTTGTGCTGCTAAACAACGAAGCTTGGTGACAACCCAACATGAAGGGTATACTATATATTACACAGGATAGTTTGGGAATGAAAACATGGGTTCTGGAGTTAAGCTATGCGAGTTCAAATGCCAACTGCACATTTCATTAGTAATGTAAATGTGGGCAAGTTACTTTTGGCCTTCCAGTTGACTCATCTACATAGAGGCTGATCCTCTTGTTGTTACAAGGATTAAATGAGATAATACAAGTGTTCAGGCCAGGCCTTAGAACACAGTACTGAGTTAGCCACTTTTAAATTCATAAGCTAAGGGGCTGAGAGAAGCTGACAGATTTAGATTCATTGGTCCTACCAATGAAGGAGCAGAAGGTATTCCACAGGGCAGAGCTAAAGGAAATGTTTCAAAACAGGATCCTCACATTGTTTTGAATCCTATTTTAGTTCTGAAATTAAATCCAAAGTAAAGAGAGAGCACTAAATGAGGAAGGACAACATGGAGAACAAAATTCTTCCTAGATGAATTCCACTGTGTTACTTACAGGGAAGGCTTGCAACAGAGAAAGGGAAAATGAAGTTCTGGTGACACTCCTGGGACAAATCAAGTGCTGACTCAAGTTTTCCTGTCATGTGCCTAGTAAAGTTCACTGTGCCTGAGCTCTGCCTTTGTTTTTAATAAATGGTGTCAATATTTCCATTTATATCAGGTCTGCCAAAATGCTCCTTGGTCTTTAAGCTAAATGAGTTTGGTTTCTCTTCAAATACTAATTTTTCATTGGCAGCACATATAGAATGTAAAAGTGAAACAGTGAAATAAACTACAGGTAGAAAATAGTCAGCTTAGAGAAAAGCAGAATAAAATTTTTTTCCCAAGTTTAAACATGGCAATGATGTGACCTTTAGCTATGGTAAAACTATTTGACTAAGTGGGTAAATGGAAATTAATGTCCTGGTATCTGCAATTAATCCAAGCCTTCTGAGGACTAAATCCATTTATTTCTCTATCCTTTCTAAGGAGAAAATCCTAACAGTGTGGACTTAGTGTGCCATTCCAGGTGGTAGTTGCTGTTTCAGTATTTTTGTATCAAAGTTGTTGTAACCCTATTAATAAATTATTTCAAGGTTAAAAAAATACCCAGGAAACCAAATTGGAAAAAGAAATTTTTTTTTAATTAGAAACCAAGTTTACATATGGTTAAATGGTTACTAAAAGCTCAGTTGTAACCACTCCTAACACCACTAGCAGAACCTCAAGGGAGCCAAGAGCTCTTCCCTTTTCCCCTGTTAATTTCCAGTATAATGTAGCAGCACAATTATTTCATGTCACATTTAAGAAGAACAAGAACCAATTTATATAAAGTACAATTGTATATCCTTAAACATTCCACATAAACACACTGTCAAAACTCACTGGATATGCTGGAATTGGAGGACTTAAATTTCTACATATTATTTATTGCACCCAGAGTACTGGTTAAAATGCACTTTCTCTCTGTGAGGATCAAATGCAATAACGTATGAGGGTATTTTTAACACTGTGAAGTACACACATAATATTATAAAATGCCATTTAATTGGAAGGAGTTTTCTATCATTGCAAGTCATAAATATAACTTTTAAAAGAATACTAGCAGCTTTTACCTAGGCTCCTAAATGCTTGTAAATCTGAGACTGACTGGACCCACCCAGACCCAGGGCAAAGATACATGTTACCATATCATCTTTATAAAGAATTTTTTTTTTGTCGTCAGTTTGGCCTTTCCTACTGCAGCCAGGTGAGAGCTTAAGATGTCAGTCCCCAATATCTTCACAGAGTGCCTTTATAACCAGTTTGGAGAATTACGATGGTAAGGGGAAGAGGCAGATATGAAGAGGAATGGTTAGGGGAATTGTCATTCATGACTCTGTGCTATATTACTTGAGGGGCTAAGAAAAATGTATGGTCAGTGAAACACAGTAGTGTACCCTTAAATGCCTTATAAAAGACCATCCATCCAGTCTGCGCTTTTGACTGTGTGCAAGTATCAGTAATAATGCTTTTGGGGGCTCAGATGAACAGCGAACACCAATCAACCAGGACTCTGGAAGGAAAGCTCCAAAAATGAGAAGTCCTTCAACACCATTTTCCATTACTGTTCTCACCAAATCAATGGCTATAAAACAGTTTTGATTATTTATCTCCATCAAAGTGATTTGATTTGAGATAATCACAAAATCTCAGGCTCGGTATGTAAAAATGTCAGAAGTGGCTGAAGTAAAAGCAGCAGCTTTGTGCTGAAGACACCCATTTCCTCTGACTCCAGAGCTCCACCATCTGGTCTCAAGATTTTTCCCTCTGAGGAAACAGCTGTAGAGAGGTAGCCCAGTTCAACCTTGCTGAGACAGTGAACTTTGCAACCATACTAACACCTACTGACTTGCAGAGAACGCTGAGAAAGACAGTGTGCTTTGCAATGGTTAAGTCCGCAGCTCCTGAGATTGCCTCGCAAGTCATCTTGGGCATGAAGCAGAGCGGTGCATCAGAAAAACATGACGATTCTGGTGAGAGGTGGCTTTAGGAACAAAATAGATGGCTCTCCTTCTCCCTTAAAGTCTTTTCTCCCCACCCTCAACATTTCACGAGAACATCAGTTCATAAATACTACCATCTTTTTCTATCACCACCCTCCTGGAGAAGGAAAGTTAAGGTTTTACAACCACATGTGCTCAAGAGTAAATATCATCGGGAAAGCTCTGTACTAACAGGCAGGTTATTAAGACTCCCAAGAAATCCTCATAAGCTTTTCAATCTGAGGAAAATCCTGAGAAGGTAATTAGTAAGCACCACCTAGCGATGTGGTGCTGGTTTCGTTAGTTGTCAGTTTTTCCCCTTCTTTGTTTTCTCACCCCTCTTAACTTCCACTGAGAAATTAAAGTGGAAATAAGTTCAAAGAATCCTAAGCCTGATAGAGCTACGTGTCTCTTCATTTTATATTTCATATGGATGAAGCTATTCTAGTTGATAATTTGGTATAATTAAAATAACTGAAAAGGTAGGTATAAGGAAAATTTCTCAGCCTTTAAAAATCCATTACATTTTGATAAATAAAACTTGCATACTCATTCTGTAGTTTGTATAATAAAAAATGTATTGCATTTTCCAATTTTTTTTTAACATGTAGCCTGGTTAAGAATCATGCATATCCTTGTCTCTCCGAAGGATAAACTGAGCTGGCCCTTGGGCAACTACTTAAGAATTTAGTGTCGGAATGATAGCAGCAAATGTCAGCTTTTCAAAGATCCCACCCTAATCCAGTTCCAAGGTTAGGTCAGGAAGAAAAAAATAATTCCATCTTTCAAATACACATGAAACAAAGTCTTTTCCAACCAACGGTTGAGTCATAAACACAGTCTGTGCAACGGCACATACTTTTGGCTATGTTCACACAGTAAACCATAGAAACACACTGGCTCTGATGGCTACCTGCAGAAGACAGACTAATCCAGTGTTATTTAACATAGCCACGGGTGGCTTCTTCTGCCAGCAGGCCTTTAGAGATGCTTACCGTATGCCCACAGTCCAGGAAGGACATGCCCAGTGCAATCAAACATTGCCAACCCTGAAAGACAAAACATGGTCATCACTTACCAGGCTCTTTGAAGAGCCATGACTGCTCACACAGCACTTCTCAAATGCAAACCTGCTCCCTTCCTTGAACATCCAGCTGTGCCTATCTTCTATCACCAAGGGTTGCACAAGTCATTCTCTCAACCCCACTCCCCCTTCAAAAAATCATCTGCCTTCCTCAACAAAGTTTGTCCATACTATTTTTAATATTGAATTTCTCTGTTCTTACTGCTTTGTGTCTGTGGTTTTCCTTTTTTTTAAAAATCTTTATTATTATTTTACATTTTGGAGACAAGGTCTCCCTCTATTGCTCAGGCTGGAGTATAGTGGTGCAATCATAGCTCACTGAAGCCTCGAATTCCTGGGCTCAAGCAATCCTCCCTCCTCAGCCTCCTGAGTTGCCAGGATTACAGATGCACACCACCATGCCCAGCTAATTTATTTTTTTTTTTGTAGAGACAAGGTGTCTTGCTATATTTCTCAAGCTGGTCTGAAACTCCTAACCTCAAGCAATCCTCCTGGCTCGGCCTCCCAAAGCACTGAAATTACAAGCGTGAGCCACTTCGTCCAGCCTGTTGTTTGTTTCTTTTACCCAACTGTAAGCTCTCAGAAGTCCACTTTTCCTCAGTCCTCCCCATGATGAGAATGACTAACAGACTAATACAATTGGTGTAGTCTCCTAAGCTGCTCTATGAAGTTCCTGTTTTGAAGCTAAACAGCAGTAACCCACTCTAGAATCAGCCCTCTCCTCTCAATATGGGTCGTCAGGCCAGACGCGGTGGTTCACGCCTGTAATCCCAACACTTTAGGAGGCTGAGGCAGGTGGATTACCTGAGGTCAAGAGTTTGAGACCAGCCTGGCCAACATGGCAAAACCCCAGCTCTACTAAAAATACAAAAATTAGCCAGGCATGGTTAGCACGTGGCTGTAGTCCCAACTACTCAGGAGGCTAAGGCAGGAGAATCACTTGAACCCAGGAGGCAGAGGTTGCAGTGAGCTAAGATCGTGCCACTATACCCTAGCTTGGGCGATAGAGAAAAACTCTGTCTCAAAAATAATAATAAAAATGGGTCTTCAACAAGCTTATTAGCCTTAGGCTGACTGAGGACAAACTGGCACCTTCATATCCAATTTGCATTCTGAAAGGATCCCCCTAACTTCTATAGTGAATTTTTAAAAACAATTCCTGTCAAGGACATATTCAGTTACTTGGTTTTCCTTGAAGTTAAGTTCCTAGATCACAGGGTCAGTACAGTCTTTGTGTGCGCAAAGTTTATTGGGAAGAAAAGAAGAGATCTAGGAAATAATTTTTCAAAATTTACTGAAGTGATTTTCTTAATAAAGTATCTAATGTGTGGCACACTGGTGTGGGGAAGTGTTCTAGAGATTAACAGCAGGTTTCCAGCCTCCATCTTTAGCCATTCTCTGCAGCAAAAATGGTATAAATTCTACTATTCCTTATCCCTAACCCCTGTGTCTTTTCAAACAAACCTGTATAGAACAGGGAAATGGATCTGTTCTTATTTTGGCTGTTTTTCATTAATATAAGCAATGCTAAAGAAGATTTGGAAAATAGAGAAGAATATATCTATAATCCTAGCTTCCTACAACAACTATATTGCCTTTTTTATATAATTCTAGACTTCTTAAAAAATTTTTTATAATTGGAATATAAATTTTACATACCTTTTTCATGTAGCTATAGTTTTATAACCATGATTTTTAAAAAATGACTCTAGAATGAGAGTCAAGGGGAGACTATCACTATTTACTTATTTCCTTGGACAGCTAGTAAGTGATGGAGCTGAGCAGGGCTGTGTGCCGCATGTGTCCCACCCCGAATCTCTAAATCACACTGCATGCCCTATTCTCCACCTCTGTTTTGTACCGTTCTCCACTCTCTGTACTGCTACCCTTCTTTTAGTTCCTCAAACATACTATACTCTCTTGTTAGGAATTACTAAGAATGGAAACTACAGAAGTGACAGAAATTGAAAAATGACAAATCTTAGTAACCAAAGTGAATTTTATGGTTAGAAATATTATTTTGTAAACAGCTGATTTGACAATTCCATATACATTGTCTCGATCACCTGGAGGTAGACTGTTATGTGCTCTTTTGGGTCTGTTCGTTTCTCTTTTTTTTGTAGAGATAGAGTCTTACTATGTTGCCCAGATTGGTCTCTAACTCCTGGATTCAAGCAATCCTCCCGCCTCAGCCTCCCAAAGTACTGGGATTATAGGCATGAGCCACTGTGCCCAGCCTGGGTCTGTTCATTTCTGAATGTCAGTGAACCCCACCTCAGCCATCCCTGATATCTATGCCCCTGCTCTTCCAGGCTAGACTTACCAAGTAGAACACAAAGCCCAGATAAGCCACGCTGACCACAGCAGCCACCACATATAATGCCACATGCCCTAGGTCCCGGACATAAACCACTACAAAGTACATATTGATGGAACAGATGATAAGGACCAAGATTCCTCCTGCAATCCGCCAGCCTCTGTAAAAGAAATCAGCACAGTCACTGATGGAATAATCCAACTTGGCCACAGACAGAAAAGGAAACAGGATGGGAATTAGAGACAGTTCAAAATGAATGGAAAAATTGTTCTTAATTTGAAAAAAAAAAAGATTCTTCATAAGTCTAAGTTAAATCACCCGAAGTTAGATACTGGTAGACAGGGAGAAAGAGGGGGGAAAAGACACCAACAAATAATCCCTAATATTTAAGTCCCTAGAGATGCAACAAGGCCTAGAAACGCAATGAGCCATTTTATTAACATTCCCAGAAATGCAACAAGTCACTTCAGATACCTCATATCCTTTAAAGATATATATAAAAGGTACTAACTTATGCCTTTTTTGTTAAGATCATTTAACAAAGAATTAAGGTGCCTCAAACTTCAGTGGCTGAAGCTGAAGAGTTATGCTGTAAAAGCTGAACTTTCTCTCCCCTTCAAATGAAAGACGTGCTTTCTCTTCCTTTACTATATTCACAGTTTCCATTCTCTAAGCCAAAGAGGAAGCAGCTAGCAATCACCTCTCAAAGCATATCGCTTCCCTCTGTGTCTCACGTCTGACTGGCCTACTGCATGAAGATACCCTTTCCCCATATCAGCATCCCCTTTGGGAACGAAGAGGAGTACACTCACAGTCCATTGGCAAAGTCACTCATTACTGGCCGCAAGCTCGTAAATGTGAGGATGGGTATGAGAGCAAAGGGAAGCTGGAAAAGAAAGAAGATCAGATGGGATTACTATGGGTCCTTGTATCACCCTAGAGAACAGCACAATTAATGAAAGGGAAACATAAATGCTGCCTCAACTACTCCATAAGAAATAATTATTCCTATCATCCCAACATGCTTGGGCATTATGCTGAATTCTGCAGAGCTGTCATTAACCTAGTATACAAACCTTTCTATGTGACTTGTCTTCTTAACCTCCACAGGACCTAGCACAGTGTCCTATATGTTCATTTAATGTTTGCTTGCATTAATGAACTACAATTTTGTGTCCCATATGTAAGTAAAGTTTATAGTTCCCATTCAACAGGTTTAAAAAACCAACCATTTCTAAAATCCTTTTAGATGCCAAGGGTTTCATACACATTTACTGCAGAGCACAACCATGCCTCTGTCTTCCTCTCAATGTTCCCCCAGCACTCAGCTAGGCTTGGTACCCAAGGGCAGTATATAATGCTACCTGAATAACTAGGATATGTTTCCTCAGCTTCCTCCTCACCTGTAAGCTCTGTAGAACATTCAGAAAGTCATTCATCCCTGTTAGATGCTCTACATCTTGGAAGACAGCAACAAGCAGAGTGGGGATGATGGCAATAGAGCGAGTCAGAACCACTCGGGCAAAGCGTGACCACTTTAGGTTCAGGAATCCCTGGAAGAAAACATAGGAGCAGATGACTGTCTGCAACAGGAAACAAAAAAAAGTCTTGGGGAGGTTCAGGAGAGACCTCAGAAGAATGGGATTAAGAAGTGACAAAAGAGGCCAGGTGCAGTGGCTCACACCTGTAATCCCAGCACTTTGAGAGGCCAAGGCGGGTAGATCAATTGAGGTCAGGAGTTCAAGACCTGCCTGGCCAACATGGTGAAACCCCATCTCTACTAAAAATACAAAAAATTAGCCGAGTGTGGTGGCCAGAGCCTGTAATCCTAGCTACTCGGGAGGCTGAGTCAGGAGAATCACTTGAACCCGGGAGGTGGAGGTTGCAGTGAGCCGAGATCGTGCCATTACACTCCAGCTTGGGTGACAAGAGTGAGACTCCATCTCAAAAAAAAATAAAAATAAAAAAGAAGAAGAAGTAACAAAAGGGTTGTGTTATCTCCCTCTATCCTATACCAGCACATACCTCCATGACAAACTGGCCAGAATAGGTTCCTGTCATGGTGGAGCTCTGTCCTGCAGCCAGGATCCCCACTGCCCAAATGTAGAGTGCAGCAGGCCCAAAGTAACATCCCAGCACAACACCCTGTGAGAGGCCAAGAGGAAGGATATGATTGTGGCAATAATCTGCTCAGACAATATCCAAAACAGCAGTTCCATGTGGCATTTCTCCCTTCTTTGCTATGCACCACCAACACCAAGTGCTGTGCTGGGCACTGTGCCAGAAGCTAGGCTCAAGTCCTGACCTCATTCCAGAAGCTTTCAGTCTAAACTTTACTGGATGCTCCTTCGTTTCTCTGCCTAGTCCTTTCTCTTCTCCAAGCTCCTAAACCTCCATCTTAAATATTAAAAAAAAAAAAAAAGAGGTCTACACCACATTCCCCAAATTATATTCCCTTACACACTATTCTGGAAAATCGCAATAGAAGTACAGGGAAATATCAAATAAATTGGTGAAATGCTACACACTATATATTCTACTGTTGGAGGATCACAATGTAACCAGCATAAAAGAACTGAGAGACTCCAGTAAAAACACTTTACTAAGAACATTTTCTTGGGGCTAGGTAGGGTGGCTCACGCTTGTAATCCCAGCACTTTGGGAGGCCAGGGTTGGAGAATCCCTTGAGCCCAGGAGTTTGAGACAAGCCTAGGCAACATGGCAAACACCCTGACTCTACAAAAAAAATACAAGGCCAGGCATGGTGGCTCACACCTGTAATCCCAGCACTTTGGGAGGCCGAGGCGGGGGGGGTGGATCACCTGAGGTCAGGAGTTCGAGACCAGCCTGACCAACATGGAGAGACCCCATCTCTACTAAAAATACAAAATTAGCCAGGCGTGGTGGTACACACCTGTAATCCTATCTATTTGGGAGGCTGAGGCAGGAGAAGCGCTTGAACCCGGAAGGCAGAGATTGCAGTGAGCCAAGATCACGCCACTGCACTCCAGCCTGGGCAACAAGAACAAAACTCCATCTCAAAAAGAAAAAAAAATTAGCCAAGCATGGTGGTGCTTGCCTGTAGTCCCACTACCCAAAAGACTGAGATGGGAAAACCACTTGGACCATGCAGGTGGAGGCTGCAGTGAGCCATGATCGAGCCACTGTACCCCAGCCTGGGCAACAGAGCAAGACCTTGTCTCAAAAAAAAAAAAAAAAAAAGCTGGGGTGTATACTGCATCTTTTTTTTCTTTTCTTTCTTTTTTAAAGACAGAGTCTTACTCTGTCGCCCAGGCTGGAGTGCAGTGGCCCAATCTCGGCTCACTGCAACCTCTGCCCTCCAGGTTCAAGCGATTCTCATGTCTCAGCCTCCTGAGTAGCTGAGATTACAGGTGCCCACCACCACATCCAGCTAATTTTTGTATTTTTGTTTTAGTAGAGACAGGGTTTCACCATGTTGGTCAGGCTGGTCTTGAACTCCTGAGCTCAAGTGATCCACCCGCCTCAGCCTCCCAAAGTGCTGAGATTACAGGCGTGAACCACCGCACCCGGCCTGTATTATATATCTTTTCAACTGATCCTCTATTCCTTCCCATTTAATCCAAAATGCTTGTCTGGTGTCTGGAACTCTGAAATAAATGACACTCCAGAGGAGATATGCTCATATCTGAAGTGAAGTCACAAAAAAGACCACATACTATGCTAAAAATACTGATTCAGGAACAAAGATCACAAATCCAAACATGCTTACCCCTTTGTAGATGTCCACAGCCAGTGTCGAGTTATCTTTAGGAAAGAGGCCAGCATGAGGACTGCTGGTATTTGTACAGACTTCAACCTAGAACCCAAAGCAATTCAACAGCAACTTTTGTTTCAGAAGCAAGGACCAAATAAGAGCTCTCCTACATATCATACACAATCATCTATGAGAGGTAGGCTGGAGGGAAAACACTGGACATATGCTATGATGTGGGCAGAGACTAGCAGCAATGTCATCTAGGATCTTCCTCTATAATCCTTCTACACCCACAGGTCATCAAAAATCTTTACTGAGTTACAGTGTGCATGGTAATAATGTACAAACGCTGGGGTACTTTAAATGATGACAGGAGGAGAGGCTCTGAAGAAGGCTTCAGACATGCGAGAACACCCAGAATAGAATCCTCAGTCAAAGCAGACAGAGGAGTCAGAGGTTCCATAGACGGGAAACCAATGGTGATCAAAACTACACAGGCAGGCCAGGCACAGGAGCTCACGCCTGTAATCCCTGTACTTTGAGAGGCCGAGGCAGGCGGATCACTTGAGGTCAGGAGTTTGAGACCAGCCTGGCCAACATGGTGAAACCCCATCTCTACTAAAATTACAAAAAATTAGCTGGGTGTGGTGGCAGGCACCTGTAATCCCAGCTACTCAGGAGGCTGAGGCAGGAGAATCGCTTGAACCCAGGAGGTGGAGGCAGTGAGCCAAGACTGTGCCACTGCACTCCAGCTTGGACAACAGTGCAAGACTCCGTCTCAAAAAAAACACTACATAGGTAATCAGAAATCAAGATTGATATAGAATTCAAAATGACAAGACAAAGTCTGTCATCATCACAGTTTCTGTTTTCTGTTTGTTGACTACTCCCAAACAAAAGCTGAGGAAGAGGGTCCAGGCTTGGTCAGCCCCATACTGTAGACTCTGACTGGTGCACGGTGATTTTGGGGGGCAGAGGAGAAGCTAGAGATTATTTCTCCTGAACATTAACACTAGAATGAGGTATTTTCCTTCCCCATCCCATTGCAGTCTTCACTTTACCCTCATATTCACTACCACCCATAACCCTGGCTTACTCACCACCTGCTCGTTGGTTTTCCCAAAAAATGCTTCAGCAAAGACTGAGACAACAAAGACATTGATGATGAAGGAAACAAAGAGTGCAATGCAGGATTCAATGAAAAAGTACTTATTGGCTTCTCGAACTTCCTGCTTATTGTTCCGGTTTATCTGTCTAGACTAGAAAGATAACAACAGCAGTCACTTTTTGACCAGTTAGAACAAGTTTCCTTGTGACATTTCAGGAGTTTGGAGTCAGCTGAGAGATTTAGGGGACAAAAGTTGACCAGACGAAAAGTGAGAGATCCAACACTCACCTACATCCTAGTTCACTGAGCAATTAAGAACTTCATATGGGGGGAGAAAAAAGAACTTCATGCCCTTTCGTTGAACTGTACATTCCCCAAATATGGAACAGAGACTAAATGACTACTGAGCTCTCAGTTACTCTCAGTGGCTGGAAGGACCACTGACCTATAAAAACGACCTGATTTCAGTCCTAAGGTGTGTATATACCTATTTATAAAGGTTTCTGAAATCTCCCAGCAAACTATTACATAATACTGACAGTAAAAGCCTGTTTGGGCTCCTTTACTCCCGACCTCCATAAGGCCACTCGAGCTTTTGAAATTTAAACACAAGAGACTTGATGCACTTCCAACCTTTTATGAAGAACTTTAGTCCCAGCTGGGTGCAGTAGCTCATGCCTGTAATCCCAGCACTTTGGGAGGCCAAGGCGGGTGGATTGCTTGAGCTCAGGAGTTCGAGACCAGCCTGGCCAACATGGTGAAACCACATCTCTACTAAAAATAGAAAAATTAGCCAGGCGTGGTGGTGCACGCCTGTAATCCCAGGTACTCAGGAGGCTGAGGCATGAGAATCACTTGAACCCGGGAGGGAGAGGTTTGCAGTGAGTAGAGATCACGCCACTGCACTCCAGCCTGGGCAACAGAGTGAGACTCCATCTCAATTTAAAAAAAAAAAAAAAAAAGAACTTTAGCCCCACCTGCTTTATGCAGTTAGTAATCTCTGGTCAATTTGGTGATAAAAACAGCATCTAAGTATATGGAGTTTATAAATGTCCAGGCTTGGAAAATACCTTGCTCCTTCATGGTCCTAATAATTGTAAACTAACTTTGTGTCCCTTGCAATTGAAGGAAACGATCCCATGAACTGTCTAGGAGGTGAAGGAGATAAGGGCCTTGCTCACCTTGACTAAGGCAGAATGCAGGTACATGTTGTGTGGCATGATGACAGCTCCCACGATGCCCACAGCCTGTTCAATCTGTGGAGTGCGACAGCCTGAACAGGATGGTACGAACATGCCCTTGAGTACCTGGCTCTGGCTGGGTTTCACTGTAACATACTACATACCAATATAACAATGATTAGCCTTTACAGGAACGTGAAACGGGAGTAACATAGTACCAGGGAACAGTTAGCATCCTTTATCCCTTACAATGCCTTCTTCCTTATTTTTATATTTTTTGAGATAGGATCTTGCTCTGTCACCCAGGCTGGAATGCAGTGGCATGATCACAGCTCACTGAAACCTCAATCTCCCAAGTACAAGCAATCTTCCCACCTCAGCCACCCAAAGTGCTGGGATTACAGGCCACCACACCTGGCCACAATCTTTTCTTCTGCAACTACCTAAGATAATGAGGAATACAGAATCATCATAGGACCAAGCAACATAAGGGGCTTACTATCAGGGGCCAGAGAATTCAAGACTGAGTATCCGGATAGTTTACAACACATCTTAGATATATGAAACAGATGTGTATGATACATAATTAATTTCTAAAGAAAGGGCTGGGTGCGGTGGCTCACGCCTATAATCCCAGCACTTTAGGAGACCAAGGCAGGTGCATTGCTTGAGCCCAGGAGTTCAAGAGCAGCCTGACGACCCAACAAAACCTTATCTCTACAAAAATTACCTCGGTATGGTGGTGCATACGTATAGTACTAGCTACTAGGGAGGCTGAGGTGGAAGGATCACTTGAGCCCAGGAGGTGAGCTGAGATCGTGCCACTGAACTCCAGCATAGGCAATAGTGTGAGACTCTTGTCTCAAAAAAAAAAAAAAAAAAAAAAAAAAAAAGCCAGGCATGGTGGCTCACGCCTGTAATCCTAGCACTTTAGCAGGCCAAGGCGGGTGGATCACCTGAGGTCAGGAGTTCAAGACCAGCCTGGCAAACATAGTGAAACCCGTCTCTACGAAAAATACAAAAATTAACCAGGCACGGTGGCGGGCACCTGTAATCCCAGCTACGTGGGAGGCTGAGGCAGGAGAATCACTTGAACCTGGGGGTGGAAGTTGCAGTGAGCCGAGATCGCACCACTGCCCTCTAGCCTGGGCGAAAGAGGGAGACTCCATCTCAAAAAAAAAAAAAGAAAAGAAAAAAGAAAAAGCTGCTAAGGGACTTGTGGTTATTAGTAATTCCACAAGGCTCAAAAATACACAACCAGGGCCAGGCACAGTGGCTCATAGCTGAAATCCTAGCACTTTGGGAGGCCAAGATGGGCAGATTACTTGAGGTCAGCAGTTCAAGACCAGCCTGGCCAACATAGAGAAACCCCATCTCTACTAAAAATACAAAAAGTTAGCCAGGCATGGTGGTACATGCCAATAATCCCAGCTACTTGGGAGGCTGAGGCACAAGAACCACTTGAACCTGGGAGGCGGAGGCTGCAGTGAGCCGAGATCACACCCACTGCACTCTAGCCTACATGACAGAGCAACGCTCTGGCTCAAATATAAATAAATAAATAAAAATCTAAAAATTAAAAAAGAATATAGAATCAATTTTTATTATCCATACTTAGTATACTTCTGTTCACCCATGTTCATTTAAAAATCACTTGCTGTTTGCCACTAGTACGTGTGTAATGAGAGACTCATCCTTAAACACTCTCATATATACTCTTCCCCGGTTCAGTATTTCTCTTGGAAGCCTTAGGCCAAGAGGCACAATCAACCCATAGATTACATATATTTTTTAAAGTTCAGCCAGACCAGTAAGCGGAAATCAGTTTAGAAGAATTGTACAAAGAAAGGTGCTAGTACTGCAAATAATGTTAGTGACTCTAAGGAGTTTCTGGGTTGGGGCACAAACCAGGAAATATCCAGGATATTTCATATAATTCATTAACTGTTTTAATATTGGGAAAGTTCAAGCTGCAATTAATATAAACCAGGATGAGCAAAAGCAGAACTCCTCTAAGTTAACACCCAAGAATAACCCTGCAACCCCCTCCTTAATTAATCCTATCCATGGCTGTTCTGTTGCCAGATGGTCAACTTGGGACCAAAGAATCTAGTCTGGAAAGCCCTAAAATATCTAGTCATTTTAAACCTGGGAGCCCCTGCAGGCCTTTCTGCACGCTAATCTTTGCTATGGATCATATTCCTTTAAAATTGGCCCAGGGAAAAATTGGCTTTTTGTTGATACACCCACTATAAGTGAACCATACTAGCATTATTACTGTCTTTTATAATAAAAGGCTAAAAAAAAAAAACCCACAAAAACTTATTTTAAGAAGCTAATGAATACCCTGTACCACTTGCCTCATATCCAAATGTGAGGGCCATAATAGTGATGAGAAAGCCAAAAAATGCTTCTAGCTTCCGCAAGCCTAAAGGAAAAAAGGCAGCAGTGAGCTCAGAGAAGGTAGACTTCCCCATCTGCCACATGACAGAGAGCAGCTCCTTTGACCCTCCCATTCCCGCTCTCCTTACCATATTTGTCCAAGAAGAGAAACACAAAAGTATCTGCAATGGTGATGAGAACGCCACCCCACAGAGGAATTCTAGGTCACAGATGAGATATGGAAGTCAGAGAGACGGAAAGAAAGGAAACATTGAAAAACACTCTCTTCCCAACAGCTCTCCAGATGAAGAACACTTGGAGAAGCTAGGACTTGAGGGAGGAGGGACAATGGCAGAAAACTAGGCCTTGGGTAAAGTAGGGTAACAGCATCAACTTAATTACATTCATTTAAACTTTGATTGAGAGTCTACTATGTCACTCTTAGGATACAAAGCTGAAAAGTTTGGGTCTTACCCTCATGGAGTTAGACAGATAGAATTTTATAGGATTAGACAGAGAGTATCTAGTGGGGGCTGGGTGTAGTGGCTCACGCCTGTAATACCAGCACTTTGGGAGGCTGAGGCGGGCATTCCTAGACCTGAGGTCAGGAGTTAGAGACGAGCCTGGCCAACAAGGTGAAACCCCATCTCTACTAAAAATACAAAAATTAGCTGGACATGGTGGCAGGTGCCTGTAATCCCAGCTACTCAGGAGACTGAGGCACAAGAATTGCTTGAACCTGGGAGGCGGAGGTTGCAGTGAGCCAAGATCATACCACTGCACTCCAGCCTGGGTGACAGAGAAAGACTCTGTCTCAAAAAAGTAAATAAATAAATAAAATAAAAAAGATAGTATCTAGCGGGATAAAATGACATACAAATCAATAATTGCGATACAAAACGCCACATATTCTAATAAAGGTAAGCATAACCCACCATGGGAAATGGAAGATGTAGAGTCTACATCTACCAGGGGAGAAGAAATTGTTTCCAGAAAGGTTCCACGGAAGAAATAACAATTGAGTTGAGTCTTCAAAATTAAAAATGAATTGGGTTTTTGTTTTTATCTCTGCTTGGAAATCCAGCAAAACACTGATGACTTTCTAGAGGAAAACCCCTCACCTTCCTACAGACAGAAGATTGATGGCAATGGCTGAGCCAATGACTTCTTGCATGTCTGAGCCGATGATAGCCAACTCCACCATCAGCCACAGGATGACTCGTGGGACCTAAACACCAAACAGTAGAAAGACATGGTTCTGATTAATCATTTCTAAAAAATTCCTCCACAATTTGGAATTCACATTTTGGCACTAAACCATAAACAGTCCTTTATAAGCCTCCAGACTAGAGAAGAAATACCAGAACGTGCCTCCACTTGGCCGATCACTGCACTGTGGCTCTCACCTGGAGAAGGAAAAGCGTGCTACCACGTGGCAGAACCTGTGAACGAAGGTCAAGGCAGTACTTGATCTTACTTTTTTCTTTTTCCTTTCTACTTGAGAAGAATATAATTACCATTTACTAATTTGCACTTAATTTCCTAAAAACAATTCTATAAAGTTTAGAGGAGAATAAGGATGCTAATACGGTCCAAATATGGGTCAAGAAAGAATATTAAATGATTGCAGAAGAACACATCTATCCTGACCATAGCTGGGAAGACAAAACAAACATGAAAAGGTTGGGGTCAGGCCGGACGCGGTGGCTCACACCTGTAATCCCAGCACTTTGGGAGGCTGAGGCAGGTGGATCACCTGAGGTCAGGGTTCAAGATCAGCCTGGCCAACATGGCGAAACCCCGTCTCTACTAAAAATACAAAAATTAGCTGGGCATGGTGGCACATGCCTGTAATCCCAGCTACTCAGGCGGCTGAGGCAGGAAAATTGCTTGAACCTGAGAGGCGAAGGTTGCAGTGAGCCGAGATTGCACCACTGCACTCCAGCCTGGACAACAAAGTGAGACTCCATCTCAAAAAAAAAAAAAAAAAAAAAGGTTGGGGTGGACCAGGCACAGTGGCTCATGCCTGTAATCTCAGCACTTTGGGATGCCAAGGTAGATCCCTTAAGCCCAGGAGTTTGAGACCAGCCTGGGCAACATGGCAAAACCCCATCTCTACAAAAAGTATAAAAATTGGGAGCAAAATGATAAGAACTTATGAACACACAGACAGAAACAACAGACACTGGGGTCTACTTGATGGGGGAGGGTGGAAGGAGAGAGAGAAGCAGAAAAGGTAACTATTGTGTATTGGGCTTAATATCGGGGTGATGTAATAATATGTACAACAAACCCCCATGACACATGTTTATCTATGTAACAAACCTTCACATGTGACTGCTCTGCCTATGGAATAGCCTTTCTTTATTCCTTTACGTTCTTAATAAACTTGCTTTCACAAAAAAAAAAAAGAAAGAAAGAAAGAAAAAAAAAACCTTCACATGTATCCATCTCCAAACCTAAAATAAAAATTACAGGAAAAAAAAAAGTACAAAAGTATCCAGGCATGATGGCATACACCTGTAGTCCCAACTACTTGGGAGGCTGAGGCAGGAGGACAGCCTGAGCCCCAGTGGTCAAGGCTGCAGTGAGCTATGATCATGCCACTGCACTCCAGAGTGGGCAACAGACAAGAGCAAGACTCTCTCAACAAACCACCACCACAACAACAGAAGAGGTTGGAGTCACCTTTAATGTAATAATAATGCCCAGGTATGCAAAAGGACTCAAGGGAATATGGTTGGAACTGGGTGGCATATAACAAAGTCAGAAACTTATCTGGCCAAACAATACAGCTGAAAATCAGATTTAGTTATGCTGAGTCACTGAAGCCAGGAAAAAACACCTCCAGAGAGCTAGCATCCAAAAAATTTGTCAGGTCACCCATGGTAGTTCACACCTATAATCCCTGAACTTTGGGAGGCAGAGGTGGGAGGATTACTTGAGCCCAGGAGTTCAAGCCCAGCCTGGGCAACATGGCAAAACCCTGTCTCTACAAAAAATTTTAAAAATAGCTGGGTATCATGGTGCACACCTGTGGTCCCAGCTATTCAAGAGACAGAGGTAGGAAGGCTGCTTGCGCCTGGGAGGTCAAGGGTATAGTGAGCCATGATTGTGCCACTGAACTCTAGTCTGGGTAATAGAGCAAGATCCTATCTCAAAAAAACAGGCCAGGCACAGTATCTCACATCTGTAATCCCAGCACTTTGAGAGGCTAAGGCAAGTGGATCACTTGAGGTCTGGAGTTTGAGATCAGCCTGGCCAACATGGTGAAACACTGTCTCTACTAAAAATGCAAAAATTAGCTGGGTGTGGTGGTGCGCACCTGTAATCCCAGCTACTCTGGAAGCTGAGACAGGAGAATTGCTTGAACCTGGGAGGTTGAGGTTATAGTAAGCCAAGATCACACCACTGTACCCGAGCCTGGGTGACAAAGCAAGACTTGGTCTCAAAAAAAAAAAAAGGCAGAGCCAGGCGCAGTAGCTCACGGCTGTAATCCCAGCACTTTGGGAGGCCAAGGCAGGCAGATCACGAGGTCAGGAGTTTGAGACCAGTCTGGCCAACATAGTGAAACCTCATCTCTACTAAAAATACAAAAATTGGCCAGGCGTGGTGATGCACGCCTGTAGTCCCAGCTACTCAGGAGGCTGAGGCAGGAGAATAGCTTGAACCCGAGAGGCAGAGGTTGTGGTGAGCTGAGATCACGCCACTGCACTCCAGGCTGGGCAACAGAGTGAGACTCCATCTCAAAAATACCAAAACAAGGCCAGGCACAGTGGCTCACGTCTGTAATCCCAGCACTTTGGAAGGACGAGGTGGGCAGATCACAAGGTCAGGAGTTCGAGACCAGCCTGGCCAACATAGTGAAACCCCGTCTCTACTAAAAATACAAAAATTAGCCAGGCATGGCGGCAGGCACCTGTAATCCCAGCTACTCGGGAGGCTGAGGCAGGAGAATCGCTTGAAACTAAAGGCGGAGGTTGCAGTGAGCTGAGATCACGCCACTGCACTCCAGCCTGGGTGAAAGAGTGAAACTCCGTCTCAAACAAACAAACAAACAAACAAAAAAGCAAGCTGGGCACGGTGGCTCATGCCTGTAATCCCAGCACTTTGGGAGGCCAAGGCTGGCAGATCACCTAAGGCCAGGAGTTCAAGACCAGCCTGACCAACATGGTAAAACCTCATCTCTACTAAAAATACAAAAATTATCTGGGTATGGTGGCACGTGCCTGTAATCCAAGCTAGTCAGGAGGCTGAGGCAGGAGAATCACTGGAATCGCCTCACTGCAAGAAGCAGAGGCTGTAGTGAGCTGAGATCACACCACTGAACTCTGAACTCCAGCCTGGGCAACAGAGTGAGATTCTGTCTCAAAAAAAAAAAAACAAAACAAACAAACAAAAATATATATATAATTATTATTACAAAATAACTATTAATGTGTATGAAGAAAGAGAAGCTAGGCTTGGTGCAGTGGCTCATGCCTGTCGTCCCAGCACTTTGAGAAGCTGTGGTGGGAGGACTGCCTGAGCCCAGGAGTTTGAGACCAGCCTAGACAACATAGCAATACCTCATCTCCACAAAAAAAAAAAAAAAAAAAAATTTAATTAGCTGGGTGTGGTCGTGCTCGCCTGTGGTCCCAGCTACTTGGGAGGCTGAGGTGGGAGAATCGCTTGAGCCTGGGAGGTCAAGGCTGCAGTGAGCCATGACCACATCACTGCACTCCACCATGGGTGACAGAGTGAGACTCCTTCTCAAAAAATAAAAAGAAAGAAAGAAAACGAAGCTAGAAGGATTATAAATTACCAACGTTTTGTTTGTTTTTAAAAAATTTTATGGGTACATAGTAGGTGTATATATTATGGGGCATATGGGATATTTTGATATAGGCATAAAATGTGTAATAATCACATCAGAGTAAATGGGGATATTATCAAGATTTTTTTATTTTTTTGAAAAGCAGATAAGGATACTTTTTGCTCACACCCAGGAAAAGAAACAAAACAAAAGACAAAACTAAGTTAAAAATATCTTCCAGACATAGTGTTCATTCTTGCCTTAGGCAACAGTAAGAAAGGCCCAAAATGTCCAGAAGAAGCTGCAGAGGATAGTGTAGCCCCCAGGGGGAGGGGAAACTGAAAAATAATTATTAGCAAATCCAAAGATCTTGCCACATATAGTTTGTAGTAAAAAGAAAAAAAATTACTTTTTCAAAGTGATGGCAAAGTCAAACAAAAAAAGAACATATATAAAATGCAAACTGATGGAGTAACATGGAGGTATGAATAAAAGTGCTTAGAGAGAGTATCCTCCTCCCCTTGGGCTGGGCATTGCTAGATACTGGAAGCCAGAGTGAATGGTAACACAGTTTTTCTAAGAAAACCTTCTAGGAAATGCGAGTCTCAAGTTAGATTTTGAAGGAGGGGGAAAACATGGCCTGGCAGCAGGAGGAGCTACAGTATTTCCGTTGGTACCGTCCGTCTTCAGGGCCACTGACCCCCAAGTCCTTGACTGTCTCACTATAGAATGAGGCCAGCACATACTGCCAGACACACAGATTCCTATGGCATGGGTGAGAGACAAACAGGACAATACATTGCTCACCTTGGGATACTGACGGTGACATACTTCAGCAAGATGCAGCCCAGTGACCACTCCCAGTCTAGCTGCAAGCCGCTGGAGCAGCAGCCCCACAAGGGTGGCCAACAGAAGGATCCAGAGCAACTAAGAAGAACAAAATCTCCTGTAACACTCATTGAACAACTGAGTTTTTGTCTGTTTGTTTGTTTAGTTGTTTGGCAACATGAGTGGTAAATACTGCATTCAGAAAAGAGCCCAGGTCAAGAATCAAATGACTTGAGTTCTATAACAGATTTTGCACATGACCTGCTAAGTCACCTTGTACCTTTCTGAGCCTCAGTTTCTCCTATATGTAGTTTCTCCTTTGTTCAAGGAAACTATGTGGATAAAAATAAGACCAAATGGAAAGTACTTTACACATAAGAGCCACTGCCAATGAAGTATCTGCATGTAGCCCCTGAGGCTACTATCCAACATGCAGGGTGGAGAAAAGGATGTGAGAGTGTATTATGTTCCCAAAAGGACAGGGGTAGGACTAGATGTTCACCTTAAATCCAGCCACTGCTCCAGACTGCAAATCGGATTCAATATTTCCTGGATCCAGGTAGGCAATGCTCATAAGAAAACCTGGTCCGGTGAAAGCCCAGAGTTTACGAAAGCTAAAACAAGAGTACTGTACAAGAGAGGAAAAGAGATTAAACTGAACATCACCATTGAACTACTGATATAATTGATCTGTTATCACATATGAAGCAACAAAATCCAGCCTCACAAGAAAAAAGGATTTACAATGTCAGATATTGCATGTGTCCAAGTTTCACCTCCATCTTACCCACTTTTTATTAAGAAGCTGGCCACTTCTCTGTCCAAGTCAAAGCTCTTCCCTTACCTGCAGGTTCCATCAGCCTCTCATTCTAAAACCAGAATAACAGTAACAGTACCTCTGTGCCCAAACACTTCCCAAAAAGGACAAGAGCCACCATTTTAAAAAGGAAACAAGCCAGGTGTGGTGCTGTGTGGTGTGTGCCTATAGTCAGTCCAACTACTTGGGACACTGAGGAGAGCAAACAAAAATAAAATTCTAAGCTCCCCCAACCAACTGAACGGATCCTCTTGTTGACCAAGGGCATTCCAAAGAAAACCTGAAAAACTAGTTCAGGCCATGATGGGAGGGAGGGGTCAGACAAACCTCATTATACTCCCTTCCCTTTGGAATTCAGACACAAATGACCAGCATTAAAACAGAGATCTTGGCCAGGCACAGTGGTTCATGCATGTAATCCCAGCACTTTGGGAGGCCAAGGCGGGCGGATCACCTGAGGTTGGGAGTTCGAGACCAGTCTGACCAACATGGAGAAACCCTGTCTCTACTAAAAATACAAAAACAGGTGGGCGTAACGGCACATGCCTGTAATCCCAGCTACTCGGGAGGCTGAGGCAGGAGAATCGCTTGAACGCGGGAGAAGCAGGTTGCGGTGAGCCAGGATTGCACCATTGCACTCTAGCCTGGGCGACAAGAGTGAAACTCCGTCTCAAAAACAAACAAACAAACAAACAAAAACCAGAGATCTTAAAACTGACAAAACAGATTCCTTGTAGCAATAACATGCCAAATTCCAACCTGACTCTAGCATAGCATCACATGACAGATAACAGGCCCTGAAAGAAATCAAAGTATTTTACTCCAAGATATATTTCTTTGTATATTTTGAAATGACCCTGCAAAGCTGTCTCTTATGAGCAAAACCTAGAATATGTAGAATCTCCTTCCCTTTTCAGGTCTTTTCCTGATCCAGGAGAGAATTAACTAGGAGTCCGGTACCTTTTTACGTCTGATAAAAGACATTTACATCTATTTTCTCTGAAGCTTGTTACCTAGAGGCTTCACCTACATAATAAAAACCTCGGTCTTCACAACCCCTCATTTTAGACACTCCACAGCCCTTCATTTTAGACTAGGTCTTTAGAAAATAATTCTTTCAACCAATTTCTTTTTTTATTTATTTTTATTTTTGTAGAGACGGGGTTTTGCCATGTTGCCCAGGCTGGTCTTGAACTCCTGGGCTTAAGCAATCCTCCCACTTCAGCCTCCAAAGTAGCTGGGACCACAGGTGTGCACCACCACACCCAACTAATTTTATTTTATTTTTTTTACTTGGAGACAAGGTCTTGTCACATTGCCCAAGCTGGTTGGTCTCGAACTCCTGGGCTCAAGCGATCCACCCGCCTCAGCCTCCCAAAGTGCTGGGATTACATGCATGAGCCACTGCACCCAGCCTCAATCAATTTCCAATCAGAAAATCTTTAAATCCACCTTTGACCTGAAAGGTGCCCCCTCCCCACTTCAAGTTGTCCCACCTTTCCTGATGGAACCAATGTACATCTTAAATATATTGGCTGATGTCTGCCTGTAACTTCTGACCCCTAAAACGTATAAAATCAAGCTGTAACCCAACCACCTTGGGCACATGTTCTCGGGACTTCCTGGGGCTGTGTCACGGGCCTTGGTCACTCATATTTGGCTCAGAATAAACCTCTTTAAACATTTTACAGAGTTTGACTCTTGTTTGTTTGTTTGTTTGGTTTTGAGACAGAGTCTCACTCTGTTGCTCAGGCCGGAGTGCAGTGGCACGATCTTGGCTCACTGCAGCCTCTGCCTCCTAGGTTCAAGTGATTCTCCTGCCTCAGTCTCCCGAGTAGCTGGGATTACAGGCACCCACCACTACGCCCAGCTAACTTTTGTATCTTTAGTAAAGACAGGGTTTCACCATGTTAACCAAGCTGGTCTTGAACTCCTAACCTCAGGTGATCTGCCCGTCTCGGCCTCCCAAAGTGCTGGGATTACAGGTGTGAGCAACCGCGCCCAGCCTGTTTTGTTTTGGTTTTCGTTTTTGAGAGGAGGTCTCATTCTGTTACCCAGAGTGGAGTAGCATGGCATGATCTTGGCTCACTGCAACTTCTGCCTCCTAGGCTCAAGTGATCCTTCCACCTCAGCCTCCCGAGTAGCTGGGACTACAGGTGCATACCACCATGCCCAGCTAATTTTTGTATTTTTTGTAGAGACAGGGTTTCGCCATATTGGCCAGGCGGGTCTTGAACTCCTGGGCTCAAGTGATCCTCCTGCCTTAGCCTCCCAAAGTGCTGGGATTACAGGTGTGAGCCTGGGCCCAGCCAGAGTTTGACTCTTTTTCATCAACAAACAAGAGGAAGGATAGCTTGAGGCCAGGAGTTCAAGACCAGCCTGGGCAACATAGTGAGACCCTGTCTCTAAAAATAAAAATAAAAATAATGAGCCTGGCATGGTGGCATGCCATCTATAGTCCCAGCTACTGGGGAGGCTGAAGTGGGAGAATCACTTGACCCCAGGAATTCAAGGCTACAGTGGGCTATGGTTGTGCCACTGCACTGGAGCCTAGATGACAGAGCAAGACCCTGTCTGTAAAAAAGATCAGATAGATAGATAGATAGATAGACAGACAGACAGACAGACAGACAGACAGAGATAGATAGATATAGATAGGGTGTGTGTGTGTGTGTGTGTGTGTGTGTGTGTGTGTGTGTGTGTGTGTGTGTATATATAGATATATAGATATAGTCTTCAGAGATTGCCAGCCAAAATTAGACCTGAGGCTGCTGAACTTGAGCCATCCAGCAGATCTTTCACTCACAGGTTTTCCCCAGACAATAGTGTTCTCCTCCAAGGACCTGATACTAACCTCCTCCTCAGGAATGGAGATCTTCTCATTAAAGTAAGTGGCGAAGTACTCCTCTGAGTCCCCAGGGGACTGTGGAAGAGAGGGATTACTATAGGCAGGGTTGATGTTACCAAGACTGGCAGACTCCCCATGATCTCCAGAAACACTGTCTGAATTAACAGATTTGAAAATAAATTAGTAAAAAATGAACAAAATACACTAACAATTCATCCTTAGTATACTGAAATTAAATAGTTGACTATCTAAATGCACAAGAGACCAACCTGACTCTAGCTCAATTTATTTTGAATAGTTTATTTTTAATGTACATTTTAGAATAAGTAATACATTCACATGGTTAAAAATTCAGGAAGTAAAAAATTTAGCCTACACTAAAAAAGTTATCTCCCTCCCCCTCTCCCAGTCACTCAATTCTCTAGATCAGTTTTAACTCACAATGGTTTTCCTACTTCCACACTTCTACTCCTACTTGGGAATTTTTAGAGTCATTTCATTTTCCTCTAAAAACACTGACATATGGGCTCAAAATATCACATTCCCAGACCAGCTCCTGGTAACCTAAAATCCTAGCTTTTAAAAGAAAAGAACCAGGCCTGTCTAGCGAAATGTCCTCCCCACCTCCTATATTTGGTAGGACTTACTCAAAGAATCGACCGTGGACATTATACCTCCATCAGACTTCTCAAAAAATGTGCAAGTTACAAAATCCTGCCACAGTTCAGGCTAAACTCTGAAGCTGCAGCAAAACCACCAAGCAGGAACCCTTTGTACTCTGACTAAGGCTTGCAGTAAAGTGCCGCTGGTCACGGGGTACTGGCACCCTCGTGATGGCAGGGCTCATCTCAGACTGATATCAGCGTTTCCCTGAGTTCTGCATTTTGCAGTCAATCTTAAATATTGGGAAGCAGAAGGTCTGGGAGAAAAGGGATACCCTGCCAGAAATACACAGAGCCTAGTTTGCTTCAGCCATCAAATGGCTATTTTGAATCACAAAGCTCTAATCTCTGTGTTTGCAATAAATCCTTACAACCTCTAATTTAAACAAATAAGAGCTTTCTTTCCATAGGGAGCTGACTCATATCATCTTAATTAAGCAGCTTTGAATTAATGAAGAAATTTATAGAAAAGGAACAGAAATTCCAAAGAAGCTCAGATTTAGGAAGGAATAGTCAAAGCACTCAAGAAGCTCCAATCAAATACAGAGCATAAGGTACTCGCCCTGTATTTTACTGCTCCATACACATCTGAAACACCAGGAAGCATCATGAGTAGCCAAAACACTCCAGAGGTTTTTATCCTGGGTCTGGGAATAACATTGCCCTTGCAAGCATTACTGCCAGAAACCAAATTTCAGCTAATCTTGGCTCAACTCAGAATTGTAAAAAAGATATGAAGCAGGTCTCTGGTTAAAAATCTGTTTTCAGGGCCGGGCACAGTGGCTCACGCCTGTAATCCCAGCATTTTGGGAGGCTGAGACGGGTGGACCACCTGAGGTCAGGAGTTCAAGACCAGCCTGACCAACATAGCAAAACCCCATCTCTACTAAAAATACAAAAACATTAGCCGGGCGTGGCGGCAGGTGCCTGTAATCCCAGGTGCCCGTGATGCTGAGGCAGGAGAATCCCTTGAACCTGGGAGGCGGAGGTTGCAGTGAGCCGAGACAGTGCCACTGAACACTAACTAGCCTGGGCAACTAGAGCAAAACTCCGCCTCAAAAAAAAAAACCAAACAAACAAACAAAAAAAACATTCTGTTTTCAGGATGGGCGCGGTAGCTCATGCTTGTAATCCCAGCACTTTGGGAGGCTGAGACGGGCGGATCACTTGAGGTCAGGCATTTGAGAACAGCCTGGCCAACATGGCGAAACCCTGTCTCTACTAAAAATACAAAAATTAGCCAGGCATTGTGGTGTGTGCCTTTAGTCACAGCTACTTGGGAGGCTGAAGCAGGAGCATCACTTGAACCCAGGAGGCGGAGGTTGCAGTGAGCCGAGATTGTGCCACTGCACTCCAACCTGGGTGACAGAGTGAGACTCCACCTCAAAAAAAAAAAAAATCCATTTTCATTTACAGCCTAAGTCACCAGATGGTGACTTTTGAATGGAGTTGTTAGAATAGATGATGATAGATGATGACAAGAGGAAAAATATGATAAATTTCTGTTACCAACATAAACCTAATTACGAATAAAATTAGACAATAACACAAAGTGGTAAATTACCATCTGACATCTTCTGTTCAGGACCCAGCACCATGGTGGATACCTGAGTGGCTGAGTTCTTAGAATATGATTCTGGAAAGGAGAAAAGTGAGGGAGAAGAATTAGGAAGAACAAACTAACAAGTTCAGAACCAGCAGTTTGTTACTCTGTATGACTGAATCCTTACTATGAAAAGAGTAATTCTTCTACTGAATTAGGTAACCTTGAAAATAATTACAGTTTTCAGAATATGACTGACAGATATTTAACAAAAAAAGAAAAGTCTTAGTCAAGATTTTGCTGGCAAGACTTCAAAACCAAATTGAAGTGTTACAGCTCTTTTAGAATGTGTCTAGCAGGCTTTCTGGTTTTCGCTGTGAAACCCTTCACGGATGGCAGGGGGTGGTGGACAAATTGAACAGGAGGTACTTTAGTGAGACAGCAAATACCATTTTTTTTTTTTTTTGAGTCTTTGAGTCAGAGTCTTGCTCTGTCGCCCAGGCTGGAGTGCAGTGGTGCAATCTCAGCTCACTGCAACCTCTGCCTCCTGGGTTCAAGTGATTCTCCTGCCTCAGCCTCTCGAGTAGCTGGGATTACAGGTGCCCGCCACCACGCCCAGCTAATTTTTTGTGTTTTTAGTAGAGACAGGGTTTCGCCGTGTTAGCCAGGATGGTCTCGATCTGCTGACCTCGTGATCCACCCGCCTCAGCCTCCCATAGTGCTGGGATTATAGGCATGAGCCAACGCACCTGGCCAGGCAAATACTTTTTTAATAAGCATCTACACAGAGGCTGCTAGGCAAGTATCCATTCTCCGCCTTTGCCTCCAAATTATCCCAAGTGTCTAAAGCCAGACACATTTCCCCCTATTTTATGAGTTTTTTTTTTTTTTTTTTTGAGACGGAGTCTCACTCTGTTGTCCAGGCTGGAGTGCAGTGGCACGATCTCAGCTCGCTGCAACCTCCGCCTCCCGAGTTCAAGCGATTCCCCTGCCTCAGCCTCCAGAATAGCTGAGATTACAGGCGTGTGCCACCATGCCTGGCTAATTTTTGTATTTTTAGTAGAGACACGGTTTCACCATGTTGGCCAGGCTGGTCTCAAAGTCCTGACCTCATGATCCGCCCACCCCACTTCCCAAAGTGCTGGGATTACAGGCATGAGCTACCACGCCCAGCCTATTTTATGAGTTTTTAAGGACAGAAATCTGTAATTCTCTTTGGTCTAAAATATGTAATTTAAGCTCGTGGTTCAATCTTCTAGAAAGGGTGGGAAAAAGCACCATACAAGCATACTGGTAGTGGAGGGCCACTATTTGGCAGCCTCAAATCTTCCTAAGAAAGTAAAGTCTACAGCCATAATGTTCTAGACCTCATTCCTCAACCCTCTGACAACTAGAAGAAACTAGTCACCCGTGGCCCAGCCCCTCCCAAGCTCTCCAAGAGAGCTGAAGCACCAGCAGGATTAAGCATAGCGTGTGGGATGCCAGCCTTTGTCTACAGGTCCTGTACTAAGCAACCCGCAGTGGGGTGGATGGAGTCAGGGGTGGGGTGGAAGTTCCAGATGTCCATCATCCTGTTAAGTTTAATTGGGAGGGAGGATTTTAGCAAGCTCACTTGGGCACAGATCTATGGCATATTCTCCATTGAGCCTCACCAATAAGACTACTAAAAAAAATGTTTCAATCTTCTTATCTACTTCTCAGTTGATTTCAAATTTAGAAGGGGAAGGACAACATGGTATTCATTGATAAGCCCCTCTTTGAATCCCAATAGTAACTGTCCTACTGAAGAAGTGATGAAGCCTCGCTTAATGATCTTTTACTGCTTAAATCTAGTCTTTTTTCCACCCTTGTCCCTTATATGTTGTTCCTACATGAACAATCTTCTACTTGCTGTTTCAGGTTTTGGGTAATCTTCCTATCTACCAACATATTCTGTACTTATAGAATTACAGAATTCAGACCAGAAAGGAGCTTTTCTTTTCTTTTTAGGTTTCATCTGTCTTCTGGGGCATATATACCACCACCTGCTAATTTGGAAAACACAATCCTTCCTCTCTAGAGTCACCAATGCCAAGTATTATATTACAACGGACAACTAGCCATGTGTCTCCTGTCAGGTTTTAAGCCACCAGATGACTAAACATCAGCCAACAGCCCCCAATAATACTGACTAAATTCAACCCCTCTTTCAGTCAATGACAATAGCACCTCACCTAAATGGGATTTAAATATTTGACCACTCAGAGTAGCAGTACTCACTTGGATTCCAATCACAGCACAGCCCCGTCGTTCCCGGCAAAGCCTTTTTACTTTTGTTTTACATATAATTGTAACAAACTAATGTTATCAGACTGTCTTAACCCACAATAAATTGGAAACCACAAATCAGATCTGGAACTATGCATAGCTCTTCCAGGAAAAGAGGAACTTGGCACACTGAGGAATCAAAAAACTCAAGTACATCAATTAGTCTTGGGCTATTTGATGACGCAAACAGTCCTTCCTTATGCGGCAATCAGTTCTGAGAATATTACTACAAGTATAATAACTCAAGTTTCCAATTATGGCCCTGATCAAAATGAGCTGAATGAATTAAATTGCTTTTTTTTTTTTTTTTTTTTGAGACAGAGTTTCACTCTTGTCACCTAGGCTGGAGTGCAATGGCATGATCTCAGCTCGCTACAACCTCTGCTTCCTAGGTTCAAGTGATTCTCCTGCCTCAGCCTCCGAAGTAGCTAGGATTACAGGCGCCCACCACCGAGCCTGGCTAATTTTTGTATTTTTTTTTTTCAGTACAGACAGGGTTTCATCATGTTGGCCAGGCTGTAAATCACTTTTGTAATGATGATTAATATCATTAAGGCACCGGAAAATCAGCTGGGCACTGTTTAAGGCACTGGAAAATCACGTGGGCATGGTAGTGCATGTCTGTGGTGCCAGCTAATTGGGAGACTGAACTAGGAGAACTGCTTGAGCCCTGGGGTCAAGGCTGCGGTGAGCCATGATCGCACCACTGCACTCCAGCCTGGGTGACACAGCGAGGCCTTGTCTAAAAAAGAAGAAAAAGAAGACACAGAAATGTCTCGTCTACATCGGAGGAAGATTTTTATCCAGAATAGGCAAAACAGGCCTTAAAAGTTTTTATTTTTTTTTTGAGATGGAGTCTCACTCTGTCACTCAGGCTGGAGTGCAGTGGTGCGATCTTGGCTCACTGCAACCTCCGCCTCCCGGGTTCAAGCGATTCTCCTACCTCAGCCTCCCGAGTAGCTGGGATTACAGGCACGTGCCACCACACCCAGCTAATTTTTCTATTTTTAGTAGAGATGGGGTTTTGCCATGTTGGCCAGGCTGGTCTCAAACTCCTGACCTCAGGTGATCCACCACCACGGCCTCCCAAAGTGCTGGGATTACAGGCATGAGCCACTGCCCCTGGCCAAAAATTTTTCTTTTAATATGGAACACTTCACAAATTTGCGTGTCATCCTTGTGCAGAGAGGCCATGCTAATCTTCTCTTGATTGTTCCAATTTAGTATACGTGCTGCCGAAGCAAGCACCAAAATAGGCTTTTAAGTTATATTTTAAAAGCAAACAATTAAGGTAATAGCGTGATCTTCCCAGGACTGTAGTCTGCAAATATTTTTAGACAGAAATATTTCATGATAAAATTTTAAATAATTATTAGTGATATTCTAAGTTCATTCCTATACCAAGTACATACAGAGCCGTTCAAATACAAAAAGTTTCGTCTTCTATCTGAAATCTCAAAAATGAATTATTTCAAGAAAGAAAACAAATTCTAGATTCCAGTCTCCAGCCTTTTCAACAAAGCTTTTAGTCAACAAACTACATGTTTCATTACAGTGCCTACAGAATAAAACTTGGGGCCAGACGCGGTGGCTCACGTCTCTAATCCCACCACTTTGGGAGGCTGAAGTGGGCGGATCACCTGAGGTCAGAAATTCAAGACCAGCCTGGCCAACATGGGTGAAACCCCGTCTCTACTAAAAATACAAACATTAACCAGGCATGGTGGCAGGTGCCTGTAATTCCAACTACTAGGGTGGCAGAAGCAGGAGAATCGTTTGAACCCAGGAGGTGGAGGTTGCACTGAGCCAAGATCGTGCCACTGAACTCCAGCCTGGGTGACAGAGTAAAACTCTGTCTCAAAATAAAATAAAATAAAATAAAATAAAATAAAATAAAATAAAATAAAATAAAATAAAATAAAATAAAATAAAAGAGGTCAGGCGTGGTGGCTCATGCCTGTAATCTCATCACTTCGGGAGGCTGAGGCAGGCAGATCACCTGAGGTCAGGAGTTTGAGACCAGCCTGGCCAACATGGTGAAACCCCGTGTCTACTAAAAATACAAAAGTTAGCCAGCGTGGTGGCGCATGCCTGTAATCCCAGCTACTCGGAAAGCTGAGGCGGGAGAATCGCTTGAACCCGGGAGGTGGAGGTTGCAGTGAGCCAATGTTGCACCACTGCACTCCAGCCTGGGCAACAGAGCAAGACTCCGTCTCCTTAAAAAAAAAAAAAATTAATAAAGCTAGGGAAGGGCCAGGCGCAGTGGCTCACACCTGTAATCCCAGCACTTTGGGAGGCTGAGGCAGGCAGATCACCTGAGGTCGGGAGTTCAAGACCAGCCTGACCAACATGGAGAAACCCCGCCTCTACTAAAAATACAAAATTAGCCAGGCATCATGGTGCATGCCTGTAATCCCAGCTACTCAGGAGGCTGAGGCGGGAGAATCACTTAAACCTGGGAGGTGGAGGTTGCAGTGAGCCGAGATTGCGCCACTGCACTCCAGCCTGGGCAACAGAGCAAGACTCCATCTCATAAAAAATAAATAATTAAATAATTAAAAAAATAAAAAAAACTAGGGAGGAATAGAAAGGGCCAGGCAAGTTATGCATAGCATTCAAGTCTCCATGAAAATTTATGACCCATATGGAAGCAGTAAGTTAATATTAAGACAGTTTTGCTCTCCAGGGCTGTAGCACCTGGTTGTTTCAGTTACTTCGTCTCATTAAGGAAAAGATCCAGAGTTAGGACACAAACAACTAGAATCAACCCAGCAATACTTTGATAAGTAACCATCACAATTACGATTAATACTGCTTTGATATTCCAGCTTACCGCTAACCATAAAGTGTCACCTTCTCTTAAACCCATTAAGTTTCTTCCTATCGAACAGCAATTGACAGAAAAAAAAATGGCACTCATGGTTAAATGTAATATGACTATTTTATCCCATTCTCCTGCCTCAGCCTCCCTAGTAGCTGGGATTACAGGCGCATGCCACCATGCCCGGCTAATTTTTGTATTTTTAGTAAAGACGGGGTTTCACCGTGTTGGCCAGGATGGTCTCGATCTCCTGACCTTGTGATCTGCCCGCCTCAGCCTCCCAAAGTGCTGGGATTACAGGCGTGAGCCACCATGCCCAGCCTATTTTATCCCATTCTCTAACAAAAGTTGTAAGACTGGCTGGCTGTAGTGGCTCATGCCTGTAATCCTAACACTTCGGGAGGCCAAGGCAGGCAGATTGCTTAAGCCCAGGAGTTCAAGACCAGCCTGGGCAACATAGAGAAACCCCATCTCTGCAAAATATATAAAAATTAGCTAGGTGGAGGCCGGACACGGTGGCTCACACTTGTAATCCCAGCACTTTCGGAGGCTGAGGCAGGTAGATCACCTGAGGTCAGGAGTTCGAGACTAGCCTGGCCAATATGGTGAAACCCCATCTCTACTAATAATACAAAAATTAAAGCTAGGTGCAGTGGCTCACACCTGTAATCCCAGCACTTTGGGAGGCTGAGGCGGGCAGATCGTGAGGTCGAGAGCTTGAGACCAGCCTGGCCAACATGGTGAGACCCCATCTCTACTAAAGATACAAAAAATTAGCCAGTGTAGTGGCACATGCCTGTAATCCCAGCTACTCAGGAGGCTGAGGCAGGAGATTCACTGGAATCTGGGAGGCAGAGGTTGCAGTTGGTTGAGATCGCACCATTGCACTCCAGCCTGGGTAGCAGGGGGAGACTCCATCTCAAAAAAAAAAAAAAAAAAAAAAGTTAGCCGGGTATGGTGGTGAACACCTGTAATCCCAGCTACTGGGGAGGCTGAGGCAGGAGAATCGCTTGAACCTGGGAAGCGGAGGTTGCAGTAAGCCGAGATCGCACCACTGCACTCCAGCCTGGGTGACAAGAGCAAAACTCTGTCTCAAAAAAAAAAAAAAATTAGTTGGGTGTGGTGGTGGGCGTCTGTAGTCCCGGGAGGCTAAGGTGGGAAGATCACCTGAGTCTGGGAGGTCAAGGCTGCAGTGAGTGTTGATCAGGCCACTGCATTCCAGCCTGGGTGACAAAGCAAGACCCTGTCTCAAAAAAAAAAAATGTTGTAAGACTGTTTTACAAGATAAAAATGCTAACAAAATTTTATTTTCTGTCTAAAATTTCAAAAGTCTACATATTCTTTGATCTAGCAATTTTACTCCTAAAAATGTATTCTTTAAAAAAAAAAGCAAAAAGTACTCATCAAGGAAATATGTACAAGGATATTTCCCACAGCATTGTTTGTAGTATGAAAAGACTGTAAACAACCTTGATATTAGTAGAGGACAGGTTGAATAAACTGTGCACATTCATTGGACAGAATACCATTCAACCACTATAAATAAGACGATCTATCATGTATTGATAGGAAACAATCTCTAAAATATTACATGTTGTCAAGTCAAAAAACCAATGTGTTGAGCAGCATGCTATCATGTATGTAGCAAAAAGAAAAAAGAGAAAACACACACGTACACATACAATCTCCAAAGGACACACCAAAAACTGGTAATAAAGGCCATCCCTGAGAGAAGGAAGGAGTAGGAGAGCCCAAATGAGGTCATGTGAAAGGAAAACCTCTCACTGAATATACACTGTAAACCTTTTGCACATAAAAAGAAGTTTTACCAGATACATGTATTATTTGCCTTATAAAAAATGTCAAGGTCATATAGATTCACTCAGCTTCTCAACAAACATTTTAGGGATGTTCAGTTGAACTCTCTGATAAAGCTTCTGCAATAGATAATCAGAAGTCTACAGCTGTCTAGTTGGCAGGTATTTATTGCCTTAAGCCTAACTTACTACTAGTTTGTCTTAGTGCCACCTAAATGCAAAATATTAAAAATCCCCTCTCAGGAAAGCATTCCTGACTCCCTAATTTGGCTTAAGTGGCTCCTCCGTGTTCCCTCAAGGCACCCACTGCTTACCACTGTCATTTTCTTGAAATCATCCATTCCCTGGTACTACTCTTACAACTTTTCTGCAAGTTTGAAATTATATGAAAATTAAGTTACCCCCCAAAACACATACTAGCTATAATAAATTCTAACATCTAATTAACAGTAATTCTGTATATTCTCTTAGCATTTATAAGAACTCTGGAAGAACAATTTGGATAGCCCAAACCTGTTTTAAAAACTGTCCCTGGCTGGGTGGGGTGGTTCACACCTGTAATCCCAGCACTTTGGGAAGCCAAGGTGGGTGGATCACTTGAGTTCAGGAGGTCGAGACCAGCCTGGCCAACATGATGAAACCCCGTCTCTACTAAAAATACAAAAATTAGCTGGGCATGGTTGTGGGTGCCTGTAATCCCAGCTATCGGGAGGCTGAGGCAGGAGAAACGCTTGAACCTGGGAAGTGGAGGTTGCAGTGAGCCGAGATCATGCCACTGCACTCCAGCCTGGGCAACCAAGCAAGACTCCATCTCAAAAACAAAAAACAAAAAACAAAAAACTGCCCCTAAGAAAGTTTGAAATACTGAGTATTAATATATACAACTTCAACATTTTTTTTTTTTAATCTACAGTTAAAACAAAAGTTTGGGCCGAGTGCGGTGGCTCAAGCCTGTAATCCAAGCATTTTGGAAGGCCGAGGCGAGCAGAGTTCGATGCCGGCCTGGGCAACAGGGCAAAACCCCATCCCTACAAAAAATATACAAAAATTAGCTGGGTGTGGTAGTGCGTGCTACTTGGGAGACTGAGGTGGGCAGACTGCTTGAGCCTGGGAGGTTGTGGCTGCAGTGAGCCGTGATCAGGGCACCCCAGCCTGGGCTACAGAGCAAGACCCTGTCTGTCATAAACAAATAAATAAATAAATAAATAAATAGTTTGGGTTTGAAATAATTCGTTTTCATATAAAATTCCCCTATAGAGAATAAAGGTACTCAAAACCATTTCACTAGTCTTACAGCTGAAAAGGTCTCCCTAAAATTAATTCTAAGGTTTAGAGAGGAATGTTTTTAAATACAGTCCCTTAATTCTTTCCTCCTTTTTTTCATCACCTTCCTCATCTCAATAAAATCAAAGACAATATTAAATAGGAAAAAACTTTCATAGAAGCAGCCAGAAAGGTGTCTTCATGGAAGTAACTGATGAAATAAATGCTAGCAAGAATGTGTTCAAGCTACATGGCAAAGCCACCTCTTCCTCTTGACACTGTTCAGTTCATTCTTCCTCAAGCACTGTTCAGTGCCAGAGACATGCTAGTGACAAAAGAGAAACTGCTAGGTGCACAGATCAAGGCTTAGCGACACCCAAAGTGTTTATTAGAGAATAACAAAGAATTCTGATTTTTTTAAAAAATTATATTTGTCCTAAAGAAAATGAAAAGGTTTCTAGATTCTTCTAAAATTCTCTTTTCCCTAATGGTCTACTTCAAGGCCACAGTACTTGACAGTTCTACTAAACCATTACTGTATTATTAACACAACACCTTGTTGTACCAGGTGCTCTTCATGAAGGTGGGCTCCTGCCATTTGGATGACTGACTGTCAACAAAACTTTCTGAAATATTCTAGCAGCTCAAACAGAGCTAATTATTTTCTGAACCCTATGTATTTTAATGAGGAAGGTTATTAATCACTTTTTTAAAATAAGAGATTATTACTCTCCCTCTATTTTTCCATTCTAGGTCATGAAGAAGCAGCATTTTCTGAGTCTATCAAAAATATCTATCCAACTTGTTTTTTTTTTTTTTTTTTTGAGATAGGGTCTTGCTCTGTCACCCAAGCTGGAGTGCAGTGGCGTGGTCTCAGCTCACTGTAGCTTCAACCTCCTAGGCTCAAGTGATCCTCCCGCCTCAGCCTCCCAAGTAGCTGGGACTAGAGGCGTGTGCCATGCCCTGCCAATTTTTGTATTTGTTGTAGAGACATGGTTTCACCATGTTGCCCAGGCTGGTCTTGAACTCCTGGGGTCAAAGGATCCATCCACCTCAGCCTTCCAAGGTGCTGGGATCACAGGTATGAGCTACCATGCCCAGCCCAATTAGTTCTAAAACTCAATCTGCTCCCATTCGAGGTGTGGGGAAAGAAACAGCTTAGAATAGACATGTGAATTTCCAAATTGTTCTTGAAGGTATAAAGTCTGGTATTGTTTTTTATTTTATTTTTTGAGACAGGGTCTTACAGAACAATTATTTACATATTTCTAGCCTCCCAGGCTAGAGTGCAGTTGCACAATCCCAGGCTCAAGTGATCCTCCCACCTCAGCCTCCCAAGTTCCCAAGTAGCTGAGACTACAGGCATGTACCACCACAGCTGGCTTTTTTTTTTTTTTGTAAAGGTGGGGTCTTGCTATGTTACTCAGGCTGGTCTCAAACTCCTGAGCTCAAGTGAGGTATTATTTTTTACACTGGAGTAAGTTTATCCTGTTTTCCTCTTATTAAAATGAATTTGATATAAAATGATACACAGAAAAAAAAAAGTCAGGTTGAAGACTGATTATGTGTACTTCATGGTAAACAGTGAAAAGCCCCTGTGGTAAGTATTCATTTTAGAAAAAGGCCTCAAAACTCTAATCCCCTCTACTCAAGTGAGTAATATTAGAACGTCTTCAACCAAAAGCCACACAAACACACTCAGTTTATAAAGTACAAACAGAGCTGCTATTATACAATGCGCTTAACATGAACCAGTCTCTCTCTCTCTCTGGCATAATGGCCACTGAGATACAGTCAGGCCTCTGTAACCCTGGGTTCCACATTTGTGGTTTCAAACAACTGCAGATCAAAAAGATTTGGGGGAAGAAACGGTTGCTTGTGCCTGTACTGAACATATACACCATTTTTTTCTTGGTATTATTCCCTAAACAATACAAAACAATTATTTACATAGCAATTACATTGTATTAAGTATTATAGATCCAGTGCAGTTGCTCACACCTGTAATCCCAGCACTTTGGGAGGCTGAGGCAGCCCAGAAATTTGAGACCAGCCTGGGCGACATAGTGAGACATTGTCTCTACAAAAAATTTAAGAATTAGCCATGTGTGATGGCCACACGCCTGTAGTCCCAACTACTCAGGAGGCTAAGGTGGGAGGATCCCTTGAGCCCAGGAAGTCAAAGCTGCAGCGAACCATGATTGCACCACTACACTCCAGGCTGGATGACAAAGTGAGACCCTGTCTAGAAGAAAAAGAGGGGGATTATAATTGATATAACTAATCTAGAGTTTAAATGCAAATACTATGCCATTTTATAGGGACTTAAGCATCATCCCAGGATTTTGGTATGCATGTGAGTGAGGTCCTGGAACCAATCCCCTACAGATACCAAACCATACTTTGCATGCCCTAGTAATAATCTCAAAATTGGAGACATCCTATTTAACTTACAAAACCACAATTTCAGGCCAGGCGCGGTGGCTCACACCCATAATGCCACCACTTTGGGAGGCTGAGGCAGGTGGATCATTTGAGGTCAGGAGTTCAAGACCAGCCTTGCCAACATGGTGAAACCCCATCTCTACTAAAAATACAATAATTAGCCAGGCAGTAGTGGCATGCGCCTGTAATCCCAGCTACTTGGGAGGCTGAGGCAGGAGAATCGCTTGAGCCTGGGAGGCAGAGGTTGCGGTGAGCTGAGATCACACCACTGCTCTCCAGCCTGGGTGACATAGTGAGACCCTGTCTCAAAAAAAAAAAAAAGACAACCACAACTTCAACTCAACACCAAGTTTGCTGTTTCTCACCTGAGCTGGACTTTTAAGTGTTTTGTAGTTGAATGAAAAACCTGACATTGAGACCATCTTAAGATAAAGAAAAAAGAAAAAGAGAAAGTGGAGAAAATGTTAGGAAGCAAGAAGAGGAGGGGGGAGGAAGATGTAAGGAGGAAGAGTACAGCTGATAATGAAACCAGCTGCCTGGGTGTCAAAAAACGATAACAGTTGGGAGAAATGTGGCCAGGCTGTCAAGGAGTACTTATCTTTTAAACAAAAATATCACACATCAACCAGAGACATCAGAATTAGAAGGGGCTGGTACCCATTAAATACAACTCTTCATCTTCTCCCATCAGCGCTCTTGAGGCTTAACCAGCTTCCAAATCTCCCTGAATGCTCACAAGTCAGGGTCACTAAAGTCTTACTTCCAGTGACTATAGCTTTGTCTTTGTTCTTCCCAACTCTCAGTGTGAGCTTCCTCTAAACTTCCTCCTAACCAGAAGTTTACAGCAGTGTGTTTCCTTTTGGGGGACAAACCTGGCCTCCTGATCTGACACCTCTATCATGGAACACAATGCCAAGCTCTGTGAACAATTTCAAAGACCCCTTTCTATTGGAATAAGAAAATTCCCTATTAGACTGGCCATGGTGGCTCACATCTGTAATCCCTTAGCACTTTGGGAGGCTGAGGCGGGAGGATTGCGTGAGCCCAAAAGCTTGAGACCAGCCTGGGCAACATAGCAAGAAACCCAGTCTCCATTAAAAAAAAAAAAAAAATTACTTTTTTCCAAAAAAAAAAAAAAAAAAGTCCCCTATTAAACCAGCCTATACCTATTTCTTGCCTCAGAAAATATGTTTTGCCCTCACACTTAAGTAGCTTTTCTCTGGCAAATATGAAGAATTTTCATTAGATTACATTCAACCCATTTTTCCTAATGATGGATATTGGCTCCCAAATGATGTAGATTGACCTTAACAACTTTAAGTAAATATTGTCCTCCAAGTTTCTTCTCCTAAAAGCAAAGAAAAATTAAGACAATATATACTACAAGATTCTCCAGCCTTTAACAAGCCTCTTTCTGCTCTTTGAAACCTGGTAAAGTTTTAATAATTAACTTGTAGCTTTCTTCTTTCATTTCCTAGGAGTTTTAACAGCTATCAGCTTAGTAGAGATGAGACCAAAACAAACACAAACCTGACACAAAATGACTTATCGGCAATAAGCACCAAAACAAGACTAAAAACCCTAATTTGTTCCTTATGCCAAAAAATATAAATTACTTTAACCTGAAATTAAAAGTGGAAGAGAAGTTAGGCCATTTTGATCATTGCTGGCCAATTGTTTTATATTCCATTATGATTTCATTAAAATATACCTTATTATATACATGTCATTTTATTGTACCTAGAATATTCCTGATGATGCCTTGAAGGCTCTTGTGTCTCAAGGGGCCAATTAATGTAAATTGCTCCATAAATATTTGTTAAATTATAAAAAGAATAAATGGCAAGGCTGGGCGCAGTGGCTCATGCCTGTAATCCCAGCACTTTGGGAGGCCAAGGCAGGAGGATTGCTTGAACCTAGGAGTTCAAGACCAGCCTGGGCAATATAGTGAGAACTCAACTCTACAAAAAAATTAAAAATTAGCTGAGCATGGTGGCGCAAGCCTGTAGTCCCAGCAACTCAGGAGGCTCTAGTGGGAGGATCACTTAAGCCTGGAATGTGGAGGTTGCAGTGAACCAAGACTGAACCACTGCACTCCAGCCTGGGCAAGAGAGCGAGACCCTGTCTCAAAAAAATAAAAATAAAGAATAAATGGCAGCCAGTAAGTGAGACATGGTCTGCATTTTCTAATTCATTATATTCTGCTCATTCAAATGCCCCTACCTTTTTTCCCAGAATGTTTTACTCAAACTACAGAGCCTCAGAGAGATGATAATAATGACAATAGTAGGGCAGCAGACTTCCCTTTCTGCCTCAAATACACTCAGTTCTTTAAAGGTGTCATTCCCATGCCTCTCAGGCAAAAACAGATTACAAAGACATTGTCCTTCACTCTTACCAGGCCAACTTCCAACTTTAAATCCTAAAGAAGTATTAAACTGGTTGGGCACGGTGGCTGGCACCCAGGGGTTCAAGACAGCCTGGGCAACCTAGTAAGACTCCATCTCCACAAAAAAATTTTTAAAAATTAGGGGTGGTGGCATGCACTTGTACTCCCAGCTACTAGGGAGGCTGTGGCAGGAGGATCACTTGAGCCTGGGAGGTCAACCCTGCAGTGAGCTGTGATCATGCCACTGTACTCCAACCTGGGTTACAGAGCCAGACCTTGTCTTGCGGGGGGTGGGAGGGGAAGTCTTGAACTCTCTTATTCCAAAACTAAACAACTAAACTTATACCATCTGCACTTCAACTAAATTTGGCCAGCATGCAGCTGAAGTAAGCAATTTTTTTTTCATAAACTTAAAGTTTCTCATTTTCTGACTAGTTCCTAATAATGCTATGTGTATAAATAGCAGCTTCTTTGAAGGGAAGAATTAGAAGACAAAGCAGTCTTCCACTGGAGTATCCCAGATAGCACCATGAGAATATGAGAAGGCTTTTTAAGGCCATAGGAAGGGCAGATATCTGTCAGCAGACATTTGTACATATGTGCATGGTGAGGAGGCAGAGAATAAAGATGTCTTTGATTCAACAACACTCACCCAAATTCTTAGCAATGAAAGTCAAACAAGAAAGATCTGGCAGGGCGCGGTGGCTCACACCACCCCAGCACTTCGGAAGGCCGATACAGGTGGATCACTTGAGGTCAGGAGTTCCAGACCAGCCTGGCCAACATGGTGAAACCCCGTCACTACTAAAAATACAAAAAAAATTCGCCGGGCATCAAGAGGCTGAGGCAGGAGAATAGCTTGAACCCGGGAGGCAGAGGTTGCAGTAAGCCGAGATAGCGCCATTACATTCCAGCCTGGGCAACAAGAGCGAAACTCCGTATCAAAAAACGAAAGAAAGAAAAAGATCCTACTTTGTAGATATAATTCTCTAACCTTCACTGAGTCATAACTGAACCAAAGCTGCCTACTAGCTTTGTAGAGTAATCCAAGGGACCACTGCTGATTTCCTAACATTAGAGTAAGATTAGATTCATAAGAAGCTTCCCCATTCCTTAACAAGAAGTGCTGCCAGGCTACCCAGAAATTCCCCTCCCGAGTCCCACTGCCATTCCGGAAACATGAGAAACCAAGTATGCTGCAATCATGGCCTTTTTAGTACTGGCTCCAAAATAAACTGCGTAGGCCAAGCAAGACTGTCAATGAAATACTGTCCAATGAAAAAATAAACAGCCGAAGGTTTCAGGTTTCATTTACCCAACACAGGTATCACAATAAATGACCTAGTATAATGAAAGTTTCCAACCGTATTTAATAAAACAAACACGCAGCAGAAATCCTCTAGTCACATATAACTACACTATACCCTCAGATCAAAGTTAATGATGTCAATGGAAAGTATAGGCCGGCGGGTTCACTGGTGATAAGTCATGAGACTCTGAGCAAAGAATAAGTAATAAGGTTAGAATTCTTTAGAAGTGTTAAGGGGAAAGAAGGTAACAACAACAAAAACTCCTCCACATCAAGAGTTCTAAGTACTTTGTTGTTTATTAACTAATTTCATACCAACAACCCTGTAAGACTGATATTATCAATCCCCATTTTAAGTAGGTGGAGCAAAAGAAGAAAGAGGCAAACAACATGCTCAAAGATTTACAAAGCCAAGAAATCATGCGAACTGGTGGGGCTTCGGGTTCCAGAAGTCAATGTAAACATAGCTTCTCCATTTTTCACCAACAGTCACTAAGATTGAGGCCAGCAAGTTTTTAGAAGCCTATCTCCCCTTGCAAACTCTCCTTCCATATCATTTTTGCTTTTGCAAGAGATGTCACATTTAAGCGGTAGCTTTAAAAGTGGGGACACATGAAACGAACAGCTGGGAGAGCCATCCAGCCCACTTACATATGTGCAATATCCCCCTGTAGAAAAACCCTGCTCATTGGAGCCTGGAATCCAGAGGGTCCCTGAGAGCTACACAAACAGCCTTAAAACCAATCTACGCACAACTACTGAGCCGCGTATGCAGGCTATTCACACAGAAGGCGCTCCCTGAAGTCGGTTAGGCTATAACGAGTCTTTTGTTGAAGCGGGGCGGCGGGAGGCCCCGGAGAGCAGCCCGGCCCCCTGCGGCGCCGACGAAGAGGCCACGAAAGACCTTGCCCTGTGCCCGTCGGCCTCTTTTCGCTGCGTCGAAGCAGGTCAGCGCACCCCGACACGGGCCGGACGCGCCATCCGGTGCAGCTGGGAGCTGGGCCATGTGTCCTAGGCCGTGGCGGGGAAGGGGCGAGACCCCCGCGACCTCCGGCGTTCCCTCCCTGCCCCCATCTTTGGGTCTTTCTCTGAATGGCGCGACTCCATCAGTCCTGGACTCTGGGCCTGAGGCCCTCCCTGGCCACACCTCCCCTCACAGCCCCGCACGGCGAGCCGGTGTCGCATCCTAGCCCCGGAGCCTGACCCCCGACACAGGCCCTCGAGCCGCCCCGCGCCCCTCCCTGCCAGCGAGCGGAATGCCGTGACCCCTGACCTTGCCTTCCCCTCACCTTACCAGCTCCGCAACCACCTGACACGCCGCCCCCGCGCCCAGGGCTCCATATTCCGGGAGCCAGCGCCAAGCTGGCTAACGCCCTCCCCTCCCCGCGATTGGTCGACAGGACGGCAGCCGCACATCCCTATTGGCTGGAGTCCCTGCAGCGGCCGGGATGCGTGGCCCGCCGACCAGGGACCGAGGCTCCGCCCACGCGGAGTCTGGATGCGACGGCCCCTGGGGCACCCGGCGGGAGCTGCATGCTGCCTAGTTGCTGCTTGCGTTGGCCAGACCCACACAGCCCATGGACTGGGGAGCTCCAGTTCGCTAGCAGTCTGGGGACAGATAAGATTCCTGCCCTAGTTCGCCGTGGCGCCACGTTAGGTACTGACAAGCTACGAGGTATAGCTCTATCCTGTAAAGGGTAGCCAGGCCAGGCGCGGAGGCTCACACTTGTAATGCCCAGCACTTTGAGAGACCGAGGCGGGAGGATCACTTGAGTGCAGGAGTTCGATACCAGCCTGGGCAACATAGTGAGACCCGGTCTCTACAAAAAATTTTAAAATTAGCCAAGCAAAGGCCGGGCGCAGTGGCTCACGCCTGTACTCCCAGCACTTTGGAAGGCCCAGGCGGGCGGATCACCTGAGATCGGGAGTTTGAGACCAGCCTGACCAACATGGAGAAACCCCGTCTCTACTAAAAATACAAAATTAGCCGGGCGTGGTGGCGCATGCCTGTAATCACAGCTACTCGGGAGGCTGAGGCAGGAGAATCGCTTGAACCCGGGAGGCGGAGGTGCGGTGAGCCGAGATCGCGCCATTGCACTCCAGCCTTGGAAACAAGAGCGAAAACTCCGTCTCAAAAAAAGAAAAAAAAAATTAGCCAGGCATCACGGCGCCCGCCTGTGGTCCCAGCTACTCGGGGACTGAGGTGGGAGAATCACTTGGGCCTGGGAGGTGGAGGCTGCGGTGAGACAAGATCGTGCCACTGCACTCCAGCCTGGGTGACAGAGCAAAACCCTGTCTCAAAAAAAAAGGATAGCCACCTGGAAGGGACATTTCCTCGCGCCCCCAAAGCCACATCATAGTATCTGCTGCCCCACCAAGAGCACCCCACACCTGGGAGGAACCGAGAAACATCAGCTAGTGCAGCCAGTTTGACCGCCTTAGGTGTCCTCCCAAGCCTCCGTAGTGAATTGTTTTCCTCCTCGCCCAGCTGACTCGATTCTCCCCAGACTTCATCCTACCTACCCAAAAGCAATCCCACTCTATCGCCAGTTTCAGCCTCACACCGTATCTTTTGCTCTGAAGATGAGACTGCCAGACTGGTGAAGAGGGAATAAATGGCCTAACAAATTACCGTAATTTTCTACAATGTCGTTTACAGCCACCAAAAACATTAGATCCTCCCGCCACCCTCACTCCCCGACCCCTCGCACTGCTTACAGCATTAAAGGTAATTGAGCTTCTTCATTCACGTAAAAACAGCTAGGAGAAAATTTCATTAGTAAGAGAGACCAAGAAATGAGGAAAGGAGCGTGAACTGCAAAGAGAAAAATCCAAATAAAGTGCAAAGTAAGAACAAACTCGGGGACCAAAAAAAAGGCGGAGGGGCTTGGCTTCCTGGAGCAGGTTGGTTTTCATACAGAATTTCTCCTGGAGAAAAAAGAAAATGCACAAATTAGTTCTGAGATTCTCGCTACAGTACATCTGTGGAGTTTCAGAAAGGTTTGATGAAGTTCCTCCAGACCGGAACCTTTCCTTTGGGAACTTCTATTATAACTAGAAAATAAAATTGCTAAAGCTGTACTTGTCACCGTTTCACGTCTGCTCAGCTGGGCAGCTTCCCTGGGCTACTTACTTAGCTCACAGTGTGGAGCTGCCTCCGTCTTCAGCTGCTTCTTCCTCATGGTGTAGAACTAGTTTGACTTTCCCAATGCCAGCTCCTGCCTCTATATATGAAGACAAGTGCGCCTCCCTCAGTTAGAAAAAGGGCACTTTTGGGTGCTCTAAGCAACACAGCTTTCTAAAGACGGGCAAGGAATTTCAAGAGGCAAACCACGCCCTCCAAAGCCTAATCAGATTTCATCTTTGACCTGCCGTGAAAAGAGAAGCATTATATATCTGCCACTCCTAGATATTAATTAACAATTTATTGAGTTCAAAAATTTTATTCTAAGATTTCATCTCTGTACCATTTGGCAGGAGCAAGAGTAGGTGGCAAGCCTGTGAGTGCCAGTGGTTGAAAGGGGTGGAGTAAGAAATTGCTTCCCTTCTCTGCTCCTCTTGGAGTGCAGCTGGTTCAGGCTCCACAGGTGCACTAGGACTCTGCTCCTCTGAGACGTGAGGTGAAACCATTAACCCCAAGCCTGACGGTGCACTTGTATTTTCCATATAGGTACGTGCAGCACTGAGGCAATTATGAGGAGTCTCAGAACGTGGGTGGAAATGCTGCCTGCTCTATTATCCCTCGGGATCTAAAGGACCCGCTGGCTTCAGCCTGGTCAATCAGTGATCCACGAGCAGACATCAGAGCCACGCAAACTCCGGACTTGGTGCCTGATGGAAAAGAAAAAGAAAGGAAAAAAACCCAGAGACTACAGGAGAGAAGTCCAGGGCAAGCCTAGAATTTCTCAATCTGGGAGGAGGGGAGCTGAAAGAATGGGGAAATTTTGCCTCAGGGAAATAACTTAGATGACAAAGCTGCATAGGAGAAGCATTGGGGTGGCGTAAAATACAGGAGAGAAGAAAACAGTTTCTTTCAGGTAGCAGGCAGTTTTCTAGAAGTTTTCAAGAAAATCTGCTTAGTACCATAAAAACATAATAGCTTAGAATGGAAAAGAAAGAAAAGCAGTAATCGATTCAAATAAGTCAAGGCAGGCTTCCAGCAAGTGGTTCTGGTTCCTACCTAGAACAACCATTGAGTCAGGAGAAAGAATTATGGATCTCCTGCCCAGGGATCCAGTTGAAAGGTCTCTTTGCTTCAGGGCTCTCTTAATCACGAAAGTCAAATAACTACAACTTGACCTGTCTCCTGTCCTTGTTCTACATCAGGTAACTTCCCCAAGGCAAAGCTGTCTCTGCAGATTGGACTGGGGGCCAATTTGTTCCACTTGAAGGGAAAATAGAAGCACCTGTAAAATCACCCACGAACTAAAGTCTTGGCAGGAAAAAGCCTATTTGAGTTTAGGAATTCTTACCCTGGGCAACATAAGGAGACCCCCTCTCTACAAAAAATTTTAAAATTACCTGGGTGTAGTGGAATGTGCCTGTGGAACATCCCAGCTTCTTGGGAGGCTGAGGTGGGAGGATCATTTGAGGCTAGGAGGTCAAGGCTGCAGTGCGCCGTGATCACACCAGAGCACTCCAGCCTCTGCGACAGAGCAAGACCCTGTCTCAGAAAAGTGGGAGTGGAGAAGGGACAAAGAAATCTGTAACTGTTTTGAGTGTCAGGTTTAGACTACGCCAAAGGTCATGTTGAGGTCCAGAGGCAGTGGGTGGATGAGCAGAAAGAACACTTGGGGAGCTGTAGACAGGTGAAAGATGATTTTATTCAGCAGCAGCTCTCATCAACAGCTTTCTCACACTGTCTGCCCTGTCTCAACTGCTTAGTCTGGCTCCCACACACAGTTGTGTGCCCCCTGCCTTCAGGGTCAGCAGCTTAACTCTCTGAGCATGAGCAAGCTGAGCTGTGTCCTGGCTGCCCTCTGTCCATCTGCAAAAAACACACTCCATTTTTGCCTTCTCGGTTCCCAATTTATACTCAAGAGTAACTGACAACCTTAATTGAATTTTTATTGTGTACCAAACACTATATTTAACACTTCACAAGCATTAATCCTTGTAGTAGGCTGGCACAAAAATTCACGCCTGCAATCCCAGCACTTTGGGAGGCCGAGGCAGGCAGATCACTTGAGGCCAGGAGTTTGAGAACAGCCTGGGCAACATAGCGAGACCATGTCTCTACCAAAAAAACAATCCTCATAATAAACTAATGGGGCAGGAAGTATTATTTATTATTATTCTCATTTTGCAAATTAGGAATCTGAGACTTGGAGTATAATTTGCCTAACGACACAGCTAGTTAGTGGCAAAGCCAGGCTTTGAACACAAATCTGTTAGACCCACGAGCCAAGACTCAACCACCACACCATATTGCCTCCATCTTGTACACCTTAAACAATTCCCTTCCATTCAAAAATTGAGACAAGAATAACATAGGGTAGTCACAGAAGAACAGAAAACTCCAGGAGTTCAAGACTGCAGTGAACTGTGATCATGCTAATGCACTCCAACTTGGGCAACAGAGCAAGACCCTGTCTCTGAAAAAAAAAAAATTTAAAAAAAAAAAACAAAAAAAAAAACACTGTGAATTGCGGCCAGGCACAGTGGTTCACGCCTGTAATCCCAGCACTTTGGGAGGCCAAGGCGGGAAGATCCCTTGAGCTCAGGAGTTTGGGACCAGCCTGGCCAACATGGTGAAACCCTGTTTCTAATAAAAATACAAAAGTTAGCTGGGTGTGGTGGTAGGTGCCTGTAGTCCCAGCTACTTGGGAGGCTCAGGCAGGAGAATTGCTTGAACCCAGGAGGCAGAGGTTGCAGTGAGCTGAGATGGCACCACTTCATTCCAGCGAAAAAAAAAAAAAAACCTGTAGGTTGCAACCAGAATATTTTTTCTTTTCTTTTTTTTATTAAGAGAGCCCTGAAGCAAAGAGACCTTTCATCTGGGTCCCTGGGCAGGAGATCCATAATTCTTTCTCCTGACTCAATGGTTGTTCTAGGTAGTTGGACACAGCAAGAAAACAGGGTCTCCCTATATTGCCCAGGCTGGTTTCAAACTTCAGGACTCAAGGGATCCACCTGCCTTGGCCTTCCAAAGTGCTGAAATAAAACAGAATTTTTTTTTTTTTTTTTTTTTCTGAGACAGAGTCTTGCTCTGTCACCCAGGCTAAAATGCAGTGGCACAATCTTGTCTCACTGCAACCTCTGCCTCCCAGGTTCAAGCAATTCTCCTGCCTCAGCCTCCCAAGTAGCTGGGATTACAGGCATCCACCACCACACCCAGCTAATTTTTGTATTATTAGTAGAGTCGGGGGTTTCACCATGTTGGCCAGGCCGGTCTCGAACTCCTGACCTTGTGATCTGCCCGCCTCAGCCTCCCAAAGTGCTGGCATGACAGGCGTGAGCCACTGCGCCCAGCCAGAATTTTTAAAAAATAGAATAGAAAATATCAGAGAATGTCACAGGCACTAAGGTAGGTATTGTTTTGTGCAACTTTAAGAGTGTGTGCGTGTGTGTGTACATATGTACGGGGTTACTGTAAAATATATTTCTTGGCTGGACACAGTGGCTCTCACCTATAATCTCAGCACTTTGGGAGGCCAAGGCAGAAGGATCACTTGAGCCCAGGAGTTCAAAACCAGCCAGGGCAACATAATGAGATCCTATCTTTACAAAAAATAAAAAATTAGGCCAGACGCGGTGGCTCACACCTGTAATTCCAGCATTTTGGGAGGCTGAGGTGGGCCGATCACTTGAGCTCAGGAGTTTGAGACCAAGTGGGCAACATGGCAAGACCTCATCTCTAAAAAAAAATACAAAAATTAGCTGGGAGCGGTGGCACATGCCTATAGTCCCAGCTACTGGGGAGGCTGAGGCAGGATAATCACTTGAGCCCGGGAGGCAGAGGTTGCAATGAGCTGAGATCACACCACTGCACTCCAGCCTGGGCAATGGGAGTGAAACCCTGTCTCAAAAAATAAATAAATAAAAATAAAACTTAGGCATTGTGGTGCAAGACTGTAATCCCAGCTACTCAGGAGGCTGAGGGAGGAAAATCGCTTGAACCCAGGAGGTGGAGGTTGCAGTGAGCCGAGATCACACCACTACACTCCAGCCTGGGCGACAGAGCGAGACTCCATCTCAAAAAAAAAAAAAATTCAGCCAGGCATGGTAGCCTGCTCCTGTAGTCCCAGCTACTCTGGAGGCTGAGGCAGGAGGATCCCTTGAGCCCAGGAGTTCAAGGCTGCAGTGTGCTATGATTGCGTACTTCACTCCAGCCTGGGTGACAGGGTGAGACCCCATCTCTTTTTTTTTTTTTTTGAGACAGAGTCTCACTCTGTCGCCCAGGCTAGGGTGCAGTGGCGCGATCTCGGCTCACTGCAACCTCCATCTCCCGGGTTCAAGCGATTCTCCTGCCTCAGCCTCCCGAGTAGCTGGGACTACAGTCTTGCACCACCACGCCTGGCTAATTTTTGTATTTTTAGTAGAGATAGGATTTCACCATATTGGCCAGGCTGGTCTCAAACTCCTGACCTTGTGATCCACCCTCCTTGGCCTTCCAAAGTGCTGGGATTATAGGCGTGAGCCACAGCACCTGGCCTGAGACCCCATCTCTTAAAAAAAAAAAAATTAGCCAGGCTCATTGGCTCACACCTATAATCTGAGCACTTTGGGAAGCTGAGGCAGGAGGATCCTTTGAGCCCAGGAATTCAAGGTTGCAGTGAGCTATGATTATACCTCTGCACTCCAGCCTGGGTAGCAGAGTGAGACTGTGTTTCAAAAAAAAAAAAATTACTAAATAAAAAAAAATATGTATGCCCTACCTCACATAATTGTGTTAAAATTAAGTGATATGTAAATACAAGATTATTTTATAAACTATAAAAATGTTCATAAGTCTTAGGTAAAAACCTGTATATAATATTAAGTAAACAAGTGAAATTCGACATAGTAGAAATTATACAGCTAAATGTGCATTAGGTAAGGTTTTGTTTTGTTGTGTTTTGTGATTGTCAATGACAGAAACCCAATTCAAACTGCTTGTGCTCAAAAGGAGCTGAATCACTCACATAAACTGGGAAACCCAAAAACACAGCTCACTGTAGGCAGGACTGAAGCTGGGGACCCAGATATCACCAAGTCACTGTCCACCTGTCCCTTTCCTTTTTTCCCTCCCCCACCCCTCCTCCTCCTTTTTTTTTTTTTTTTTTTTTTGTAATAGGGACAGGGTCTCATTTTGTTGCCCAGGCTGATCTCACACTTCTGGTTTCAAGCGATCCTCCTGCCTCAACATCCCAAAATTCTGGGATTACAGGCTAGGGCCACTGCACCAGGCCCTGTCTCTTTCTTTCTATTTCTCACTCTCTAGTCTCTGCTTTAGAATCAGTGTGGTTTTGTTCTCAGGCAGGTTTCCCTGCATGATAGAACAGTGACCACCATCTGCACTGGGCTGACTTGGTCCTTTTTCCTATAGTTCCAGCAAAAGTCCCAGGGAAACTTACTCGGGAGGCTGAGGCAGGAGGAACACATGGGCCCAGGAGGCAGAGGTTGCAGTGAGATTGCACCACTGCACTCCAGCCTGGGCAACAGAGCAAGACTCTGTCTCAAAACAAAAACAAAAACAAAACAAAACAAAAGGAAAAAGATGAGTAGTGTCCTAGCCTAGACTCCAAGAAGTCTTTCCAGACTAACACAGAAAGCTCTGCCTGCTACCTAGCTTGGGTCATGAGCCAGTCCCAAACCAAAAACAGTGACCATGGGGTGCCTGGGACACAAGCTGATCCTTGGAGGCAGGGGGGGGGTCAGCCCTGCTTGAGTCACCTGAACTGAAAAAGAGGTTGGTGGCGGAGTCTTCTCAAGGGGTAGAGTGAGAGATTCAGAATGATGGCGCTTTTTTTTTTATTTGAGACAGAGTCTCGTTCTATCACCCAGGCTGGAGTGCAGTGGCACGCCTAGGCTCACTGCAACCTCCACCTCCCAGATTCAAGCAATTCTCCTGCCTCAGCCTCCCAAGTAGCTGGGATTACAGGTGCCCGCCATCACGCCTGGCTAATTTTTGTATTTGTTTTGTTTTGTTTTGTTTTTTGAGACAGAGTTTCACTCTTTCGCCCAGGCTGGAGTGCAGTGGCACTATCTCGGCTCACTGCAACCTCTGCCTTCTGGTTTCAAGTGATTCTCCTGCCTCAGCCTCCCAAGAAGCTGGGATTACAGGTGCCCACCACCACGCCTGTCTAATTTTTGTATTTTTAGGAGAGACAGGGCTTCACCATGTCAGCCAGGCTGGTCTCGAACTTCTGACCTCGTGATCCACCCGCCTTGGCCTCCCAAAGTGCTGGGATGACAGGCGTGAGCCACCGTGCTGGGCCTAATTTTTGTGTTTTTTTGGTAGAGACAGGGTTTCGCCATGTTAGCCAGGCTGGTCTTGAACTCCTGACCTCAGGTGATCCGCCCACCTTGGCCTCCCAAAGTGCAGGCGAAAGCCACCCCACCTGGCCTATGACTGTACTTCTAATGCTGAATAGGATTAGTCTGGAAAGACTTCTTGGAGTCTAGGACACTACTGATCTTGCTGTTAGTTTCTTCTGTTTAATTTTCTCATATGCCAATCAATGCAGTAAGGATACACAACATATATGTTCATTTAATTTAGTTTCATTCATTTAACAAGTGCACTATTTGTAGAGAATCTACTATGTTCCAGGCACTGATTCTGGGCAGTGGGATATAGCAATGATAAAGACATAAAAAGTTCCTGTTCTCTGAAAACCTATATTCTGTGGGGCAGACAGATAACAACCAGTCAATAAGTATACATCGATAAGTACAGATCATTAAATTTTATTAAAAAATAAATTTAAAAATCAGGAAATGGAGCAGCAAGAGCTATAGGTGGGAGATCAGGACTATTTCAGAAGAGACGGTTAAATACCTCGCTCAGTGACTTTTGCTTTTTTTTTAAATTTATTTATCTTATTTTTTGAGACAGAGTCTAGCTCTGTCACCCAGGCTGGAGTGCAGTGGCGCGATCTTGGCTCACTGCAACCTCCGCCTCCTAGGTTCAAGCGATTCTCCTGCCTCAGCCTCCTGAGTAGCTGGGATTACAGGTGTGGGCCACCACACCCGACTAATTTTTATATTTTTTTTATTTTAGTAGAGATGGGGTTTCACCATGTTGGCCAGGCTGGTCTCGAACTCCTGACCTCGTGATCCACCCGCCTCAGCCTCCCAAAGTGCCGGGATTACAGGCATGACACCGCGCCCGGCCACTTTTGGTTTTGTTTTTTTGAGAGAGAGTCTCACTCTTACCCAGGCTGGAGGGCAGTGGCGCGATCTCAGCTCACTGCAACCTCTGCCTCCTGGGTTCAAGCAATTCTCCTGCCTCCCTGAGTAGCTGGGATTATAGGCGCATGCCACCACGCCTGGGTAACTTTTGTATTTTTAGTAGAGATGGGGTTTCACCATGTTGCCCAGGGTGGTCTCAAACTCCTTACCTCAAGTGATCCACCCACCCTGGCCTCCTAAAGTGCCGGAATTACAGGTGTGAGCCTCTGCATCCAGCCCATGTACATTTCTTAATGAATATATATGAAATATGTTAACCTTTTTTTCTACATTGAAACAATTGTTATGACAGTGATATCAAACTGCAAAATCCTTGAGGCCTTTCTAATATTGATTCAGCTAGGTAAGACATTTATGAGTCTTGCTGAATGTGCAAATGCATTTAAATTGAGAGCACAGCCGGGTGCAGTAGCTCACGCCTGTAATCCCAGCACTTTGGGAGGCTGAGGTGGGGGGGATCACCTGAGGTCAGGAGTTGGAGACCAGCCTGACCAACATGGTGAAACCCCATCTCTACTAAAAATACAAAAATTAGCTGGGCGTGATGGCAGGCCCCTGTAATCCCGGCTTCTAGGGAGGCTGAGGCAGGAGAATCTCTTGAACCTGGGAGGTGGAGGTTGTGGTAAGCCGAGATCACACCATTGCACTCCAGCCTGGGGGACAGAGTGAGACTCCATCTCAAAAATTAAAAAATAGTAAAAATAAATAAATAAATTGAGAGCACTTTGAGGCAAGGGCTTCCTTTCTTTTATAGGAACTGAACACAGAGGAAGCTCAGTAAATGGTGCTAGTGGAACAACGGGGGTACCACAGTGAATATCAATACTGATGAGAGGGCTCCCAGGTGACCCTGCCAAAGCTGAGTGGGGAAAATTTTCCTCAAAGAGTTTCCTTAACTCTGTCCTTTTGCTCTAATTGCTGTGGACGTGCCAGGCAGCACAAAGTGACTCCTGAGGGTGGTTCCTGCTGATGCTGGGTAAAGGTCCACTTATTGAGAGCTAAGTGCTAACACAAAGTAAAAACTCCTCTGATTTCAAGCATTAGTGAGGCTTATGTTGCTTGGAGGAGAAAAAGCTTGGAGTGGGGCACATGGGTGGAGGATGGAAAAGGAGAGGATGGGAGAAGTCAGAAGAGACCCACCCTACCTAGTTGATTGATGACAGTTTCCCTGAACTTGGAACCCCTATAACAAATACATACTAGGCACTGCTTGTCACCCAGTGATGCCTTTATCCTTGAATTGCACCGACTTTGATGTGTTTGATGTTAATTCTTTACTATATACAGTAGTTCTAGATTGCTCTTTTTTATTGTTATATGGTTTGTCCTTTGCTTATCTGTTTTATTAATTTTCAGAGTATAAATTCTTAGGCTATATTTGTGAATAATACATTCTAAATTTAGTTCAGTGTCTACCTTAATTGCCCATTGCAAGCAATCACTGATAAAAACTTTTCTGTTTTTTGTTTGTTTGTTTGTTTTTGAGACAGAGTCTCACTCTGTCACCCAGGATGGAATACAGTGGCATGATCTCGGCTAACTGCAACCTCCCGGGTTCAAGCAATTCTCCTGCCTCAGCCTCCCAAGTAGCTGGGATTACAGGTGCATGCCACCATGCCCAGCTAATTTTTGTATTTTTAGTAGAGACAGGCTTTCACCATGTTGGCCAGGCTGGTCTCGAGCTTCTGACCTCAGGTGATCCGCCCGCCTTGGCCTCCCAAAGGGCTGTAATTACAAGCGTGAGCCACCGCACCCGGCCTGATAAAAGTTCTTTGATGATGCTTTTTGATGACTGCAATTACGAAAATCAAAGGCTACTTCTTGGCTGGGCACTGTGACTCAGGCCTGTATTCCCAACACTTTGGGAGGCCGAGGAGGGCATATCCCCTGAGCCCAGGAGTTTGAGACCAGCTGGGCAACATGGCGAAACTCCATCTCTACTAAAAATACAAAAATTAGCTGGGCGTGGTGGTATACTCCTGTACTCTGGCTCTTAAAAAAAAAAAAAAAAGCTACTTCTTGTAAGTTTAGAATACTGCTCCTTCTCTGGAGATACTAGTCTCCTCTTCAAGTCGTCTCTCACAAACTGGTTTCAGGTGGACTCTCCTGAAACCTTTCAGTTTGATGGTCAGGAGATCCGGGTACTAATCTTAGATTCACCAACAACTTATGTGTAACTCTGCTTCAGTTTCACAATCTTTTGGAAAAAAAAAAACAGGAAAAAAAAAGCACGTAGGATTCTCTTTACCTCTTCTTTCCCACTTGCTTCTTTTTTGTTTCTTTGTTTTTTGAGAAGGAGTCTCACTCTATCACCCAGGATGGAGTGCAGTGGCTCGATCTCAGGTCACTGAAACATATGCCACCCAGGTTCAAGCAATTCTCCTGCCTCAGCCTCCCAAGTAGCTGGGATTACAGGGGCCTGCCACCATGCCCGGCTAATTTTTGTATTTTTAGTAGAGACGGGGTTTCACCATGTTGGCCAGGCTGGTCTTGAACTCCTGACCTCGTAATCCACCTGCCTCAGCCTCCCAAAGTGCTGGGATTACAGGCATGAGCCACTGCGCCCGGCCCTCCCACTTGCTTCTTTAAAGGCCTTCAGTGAACCAAGATCACCACTGCACTCCAGCCTGGTGACAGAGCGAGACTCTGTCTCAAAAAAAAAAAAAATAAGGCCTTTGAAGAGCTATTCTAAGCCTGGGGCCTTTTATATTCCCATTCTCTTCAAGAAAAAGACTCTGAGGGAGGAGATTAGAAGCAGAGAGTCCCAAAGATGGTGAAGAATCACATAATGAGGCGCTGAAGTATCACAAGACAGAAAAGGAATAGGCAAAAATAAACTCCAGGGCAATTAAATATCTAAAGTTGTAAAAACAAAACAAAACAAAACACCAACCAACTTCAAAATTATCTGGTGCTCACTTTGGCAGCACATATGCTACAACTGGAACAATACAGAGATTAGCATGGACCCTGTGCAAGGATGACACGCAAATTCATGAAGCATTCCATATATATTTTTTTAAATTTATTTTTAAAGGCTGAGCACAGTGGTTCACACCTGTAATCCCAGCACTTTGGGAGGCTGAGGCAGGCAGATCACTTGAGTCCAGGAGTGCGAGACCAGCCTGAGCAACATGGTGAAACCCTGTCTCTACAAAAAATACAAAAATTAGCCAGGCATGGTGGTGCATGCCTGTAGTCCCAGCTACCTGGGAGGCTGAGGCAGGAGGGCCGTTTGAGCCCAGGATGTGGAGGTTGCAGTGGGCTGAGATTGCACCATTGCAGTCCAGCTTAGGTGACAGAGTGAGACCTTGTCTCAAAAACAACAACAAAATTATTTGAAAAAATATATAGTATTCTTATACTCAAGATAAAATTTTAACAATAAAATTATGAAAAAGCAGAAGTAAAAATGGACCATTCTGATTAAATTGACTATTAAAAATATTTAAAACTCCCATCTAAAAAACTTTTTTTTCTTTTTTTTTTTTTTTTTTTTTTGACACAAAGTCTCACCCTGTCGCCCAGGCTGGAGTGCAGTGGCCCAATCACAGCTCACTGCAGCCTTGACCTCCTGGGCTCAGGTGATCCTCCCACCTCAGCCTCCCAAGTAGCTGGGACTACAGGCACATGCCACCACGCCTGGCTAATTTTTTCCAAATTAAACTGACAATGATATTTGTTTCACATCTACAGGACCATCAATAATCTAAAATTCTGACCATTTCAAGTGTCAGTGAGGATATGGAAAAACTAGGACTCTGATATCCTGTAAAACTGATACACCCACTTTGGAGAGCAACTTGATAATATCTACTCAAGTTGAAAATGCACTTATTCTTTGATCTAGAAAGTCTACTTCCAGATAAATGCCTTAGAGCATTGTTTTTCAATCCATTAGTGAGTCATAAAATCAATGTAGTGAGTCATGTCCAGCATTTTACAAAAATGAAATAGGACAGAATGCAATAGAGTAGGAAACAGTGCATATAGCAAGGGCAGGTATTATTTTGTTAAATTTTTATTTCATCTATGAACTGGGTCTTAATATAAAACATATTTCCATAGTGGTTTCAAAAAAAAAAACCTCTAAAAACATTCCTTCATAGAAACTCTCATCCATTAGCACTAGGAGACCTGTTGGAGGATATTCCCTGAAATGTAGTGTTTGTAATAATGAAACACTAAAAACAATGTAAATGTCAATCAGTAGCAAATGGATAAGCAAATTGGGGTGTATTCATGTGATGGAACACCATTCAGCAAGCTAAATGAATGAACTTGCTGGGCCAGTGGCTCACACATGTAATCCCAGCACTTTGGGAGGCTGAGGTGGGTGGATCACCTGAGGTCAGGAGTTTGAGACCAGCCAGGTCAACATGGCAAAACCCTGTCTCTAATAAAAATACAAAAATTAGCCTGGTGTGGTGGCATATGCCTGTAATCCCAGCTACCCAGGAGGCTGAGGCAGAAGAATCGCTTGAACCCGGGAGGTGGAGGTTGCAGTGAGCAAAGATCGTGCCACTGCACTCCAGCCTGGGTGACAGAGCAAGACTCCATCTCAAAAGAAAAGAATAAAAATTTTAAAAATTGAGAAAATAAAATAAATCAATGAACTTAATCTAGATGAACAAATTATGAAAACAAAGTTAAGGAAACAAAACAAGATGCAGGAAAATAAGTGCCACATGAAACAAATTACATGAATTTTTAAAACATTAAGAAATACCATATATATGTAAATGTTCATATGTATGTATATGTATGTGTGTATAGATGTATGTATGTATATATGTATGTGTGTGTAAATACATCATAGATAGATAGATAGATATTCAAAGAATTAAAAGCAGACTAGGCTGGGCACAGTGGCTCATGCTTGTAATCCCAGCACTTTGAGAGGCCGAGGCGGGCGGACCACTTGAGGTCAGGAGTTCGAGACCAGACTGGCCAACATGGCGAAACCCCGTCTCTACTAAAAATACAAAAATTAGCCAGGCATTGTGGCACGGGCCTGTAGTCCCAGCTACTCAGAGGCTAAGGCAGGAAAATCGCTGAAACCCAGGAGGTGGAGGTTGCAGTTAGCCGAGATTGTGCCACTGCACTGCAGCCTGAGAGACAGAGTGAGACTCTGTCTCAAAAAATAAAACAATTAAAAATTTTTAAAAAATGAAAGCAGGCTAATATAAAAGTGATGTCTAAAGGGAAGGAGAAAAGGAAGAGAATTGGACTTGAAAGGCGAAAATAGGTATGATACTATTTATTCATTTTTGGTAGTGGATACATAGAGGAATGTTATAGTATTCTTTCTTATTATCCTTTTAAAACATTTTTAATACATACAAAAGAAATAGGATTAGGTGGGTTTTTGGGAATTAGGTTTTACTCTTGCTCAGAGAGTATCATAAAACTGTATTAACCATTGGTTATTAAGACCCTTGGCCAGAGCTGGGCGCGGTGGCTCATGCCTGTAATCCCTGCACTTTGGGAGGCCAAGGTGGGTGGCTCACCTCAGGTCAGAAGTTCGAAACCAGCCTGGCCAACATGATGAAACACTATCTCTACTAAAAATACAAAAAATTAGCTGGGTGTGGTGGTGAGTGCCTGTAATCTCAGCTACTCAAGAGGCTGAGGCAGAAGAATTGCTTGAGCCCAGAGGGCGGAAGTTGCAGTGAGCCAAGATGGTGTCACTGCACCCAGCCTGGGCAACAAGAGTGAAACTGTCTCAAACAAAACAAAACAAAACAAAACAAAACAAAACAAAACCCTTGGCAGGGCTGGGCACAGCGGCTCATGCCTGTAATCCCAGCACTTTGGGAGGCCGAGGCAGGTGGATCACTTGAGTTCAACACCAGCCTGGGCAACAGGCCAGGCTAGAAACCCTGTCTCTACTAAAACAAAATTAGCCAGTCAGGCATGGTGGTACATGACCTGTAGTCCCAGCTACTTGGGAGGCTGAGGCACCAGAATCACTTGAACTCAGGAGGTGCAGATTGCAGTGAGCTGATATTCAGACACTGCGCTCCAGCCTGAGCAACAGAACGAGACGCTGTCTCAATAAATAAATAAATAAATAAATAAATAAATAAATAAATAAATAAATACCCTTGGCCGGGTTCGGTGTTGTTCATGCCTGTAATCCTGGCAATTTGGGAGACTGAGGTAGGAGGGTTGCTTGAGGCCAGGAGTTTGAGACTGACCTGGGCAACATAGTGAGGCCGTGTCTCTACAAAAAAATTAAAACTCACTTAAAAAAAAAAAAAATCCCTCTTTAAGACTGGGCCCAGTGGTTCACACCTATAATCCTAGTCCTCTGGGAGATCAAGGTAGAAGAATCCCTTGAGGCCAGGAGTTTAAGACCAGCCTGGGCAACATGGCAAGACCACCTCTCTATAAACAGATTAAAATACAAACAAAAACTCTTTCATTCTGGTATTTTCCCCCCAGTTCCTTGGGAAGAATAACTGTCCCGAATCAGCTTGTCGAATTTAGTGAATTAGTAACTAAAAGTGGCAAATCACTGCAGTTATTACCTCTGCTACAAAAAGAAACTTTACCTTTCCCTAAGGTTGCATTCTTTCGTATCTTTGCACATATTGTTCCTTCTTTCTTCCTAGAAATGATAATCCCAGTGATACTTGGGTTTGGGGACTCCAATCTTGTGCCATTTATTCCTACTACTTGTCTGCCAAGCAATCTCCAATTGACTCTCCACAACCTACTTCAAATCTGACTTTTCTTCACCTGGAAGCACCACTACTGCCACCACCATCAGAATTTATAAATTTACAGCCAGGCACAGTGGCTCACACCTGTCATCCCAGCTACTCAAGAGGCTGAGGCAGGGAGAAGTGCTTGAACCCAGGAGGCAGAGGTTGCAGTGAGCCGAGATCACACCATTGCACTCCAGCCTGGGTGACAGAGCGAGACTCTGTCTAAAAAAAAAAAAATTATGAATTTACTACTCCTTCAACTTTTTTTTTTTTTGAGACAGAGTCTCACTCTGTTGCCCAGGCTGGAGTGAAGTGGTGTGATCTCGGCTCACTATAATCTCCACCTCCCGGGTTCAAGCGATCCTCCCACCTCAGCCTCTAGGGTAGCTGGGATTGTGGGCAAGCACCATCACGCCTGGCTAATATTTGTATTTTTGGTAGAGATGGGGTTTCACCACGTTGGTCAGGCTGGTCTCAAAGTCCTGACCTCAAAGATCTTCCCGCCTTGGCCTCCCAAAGTGCTGAGATTACAGGTGTGAACCACTGCACCCAGCTGCACATTTTAATGTAAGGCAATGCCTTATGTTTCCCAAGGAGAAGAACTAGAAGATAGTTTTTGGCCAACCTTTTATGAAGTAGTCAGATGTCTACTTTAAACATCTACTTAGTGGAAAATGTAAGTCTAATATTATTTAGCAACACATATTTTAAATCACATATAAAACATTTATTTAGAAATAATGCTTTCTCAGTCAAATTTTATATCATAATTTTATTCAAATCATCAATGTCATCATCATTCACGCCACTTTTATCGTTAACTAGCCCAATTTGCAGAGCAAGACATCCTTACATGTATCTAAGTTGAGGACAGTTTTTTTTTTTTTTTTTAGTTCATGCTATGTTTGTATGTTCTTGGCTTATACAATATAATTTCTGTTTGTTTGTTTGTTTGTTTGTTTTTGAGATGGAGTTTTGCTCTTGTTGCCCAGGCTGGAATGCAATGGCGTGATCTCGGCTTACTGCAACCTCCACCTCCCGGGTACAAGTGATTCTCCTGCCTCAGCCTCCTGAGTAGCTGGGATTACAGGCATGCACCACCACGCCTGGCTAATTTTGTATTTTTAGTAGAGATGGGGGTTTCTCCTTGTTGGTCAAGCTGGTCCCAAACTCCTGACCTCAGGTGATCCACCCGCCTCAGCCTCCCAAAGTGCTGAGATTACAGGTGTGAGCCACCGCGCCCGGCATGTTTTTTGTTTTTTTGGGTTTTACTGAAATGGATTCTGGGTTTGTCACCCAGGCTGGAGTGCAGTGGTGCGATCTCAGCTCACTGCAACCTCCGTCTCCCAGGTTCAAGCGATTCTCCTGCCTCAGCCTCCCGAGTAGCCAGGATTACAGGTGCCTGCCACCTCACCCAGCTAATTTTTGTATTTTTAGTAGAGACAGGGTTTCACCATATTGGCCAGGCTGGTCTCAATCCGCCTGCCTTGGCTTTTCAAAGTGCTGGTATTACAGCATGATCCACTGTGCCTAACCCCTTCTGGTTTTTTGTTTTGTTTTCTTGAGATGGAGTCTCCCTCTGTCACCCAGGCTGGAGTGCAGTGGCATGATCTCAGCTCACTGCAACCTCCCCCTCCCGGGTTCAAGTGATTCTCCTGCCTCAGCCTCCTGAGTAGCTGAGATTACAGGTGCACACCACCACGCCTGGCTAATTTTTGTATTTTTAGTAGAGACAGGATTTCACCATGTTGGTCAGGCTGGTCTCAAACTCCTGACCTCGTGATCCGCCCACCTTGGCCTCCCAAAGTGCTGGGATTACAGGCATGAGCCACTGTGCTCAGCCTCTGTAGTTTTTATTTTATTTTTGAGATGAAGTCTCACTCTGTCACCCAGGCTGGAGTACAGTGGCATGATCTCAGCTCACTGCAACCTCCACCTCCCGGGTTCAAGCGATTCTCCTGCTTCAGCCTCCCGAGTAGCTGGGATTACAGGCGTGTGCCACCATGCCCAGCTAATTTTTGTATTTTTGGTAGAGACGTGGTTTCACTATCTTGCCCAGGCTGGTCTCGAACTCCTGACCTCAAGTGATCATCCTCCTCAGCCTCCCAAAGTGCTGGGATTACAAATGTGAGCCACTGCGCTTGGCCATATTCATTTAATAAATATTTAATAAGCCCCCCTTGTGTGCCAGGGACTGGAATACAGTGAGCTTAGACTCCTGTGGGGAAGATAGCCATGAAATGTATAATGACACAGCTAATTATGATGTTAAGTACTATGAAAAATAAGTATAGCTAGCTACAAAGTGAGTAACAGGAACCTCAGTCTGTGGGGTTAAGAGTTTCCTGTAACGGAGCTGTTTATATACAGTGCAGCACTAACTCATATGCCCAGCCTGCCTGGGTTCAAATTCTGACTCAATCTTGAGCAGATTATTGAACCTCATTTTCCTCATGTATAAAGTGGAGATAGGTCTGGCTTAGTGACTCACACCTATGTGAACCCAAAATATCTGAGACAGGTCTCAATCAATTTAGAAAGTTTATTTTGCCAAGGTCAAGGACATGACACAGCCTTAGGAGGTCCTGATGACACGTGCCCAAGGTGGTTGTGGCACAGCTTGGTTTTTCTTTTTTTTTTTTTTTGAGACAGAGTTTTGCTCTTGTTGCCCAGGCTGGAGTGCAATGGCATGATCTCGGCTCACCGCAACCTCTGCCTCCCGGGTTCAAGCAATTTTCCTCTCTCAGCCTCCTGAGTAGCTGGGATTACAGGTGTATGTCACCATGCCCAGCTAATTTTTGTTTTTTTTTTTTCTTTTTGAGATGGAGTTCCATTCTTGTTGCCCAGGCTGGAGTGCAGTGGCGCAATCTCAGCTCACCACAACCTCCGCCTCTCGGGTTCAAGCGATTCTTCTCCCTTGGCCTCCTGAGTAGTTGGGATTACTGGCATACGCCACCAAGCCTGGCTAATTTTGTATTTTTAGTAGAGACGGGGTTTCTCCATGTTGGTCAGGCTGGTCTTGAACTCCCGACCTCAGGTGATCCACCTGCCTTGGCCTCCCAAAGTGCTGAGATTACAGGCATGGACCACTGCACCCAGCCTAAGTTTTGTATTTTTAGTAGAGACGGGGTTTCATCATATTGGTCAGGCTGGTCTTGAACTCCTGACCTCAGGTGATTTGCCTGCCTCAGCTTCCCAAAGTGCTGGGATTACAGGTGTGAGCCACTGTGCCCAGCCCACAGCCTTTTGTTTGTTTGTTTGTTTTTTGAGACACAGTCTCACTCTGTTGCCCAGGCTGGAGTGCAATGGTGTGATCTCAGCTCACTGCAACCTCCGCCTCCCAAGTTAAAGTGATTCTCCTGCCTCAGCCTCCTGAGTAGCTGGAGCTGGGATTATAGGCACGCACCACCATGCCCGGCTAATTTTTGTATTTTTAGAAGAGATGGGGTTTCACCATGTTGGCCAGGATGGTCTTGATCTCCTGACCTCGTGATTCGCCCGCCTCGGCCTCCCAAAGTGCTGGGATTACAGGCGTGAGCCACCGCGCCCAGTCGGAAACCTGAAAGGTTTTATAAAGAGAAATGACAAGCTTAGATTTGCAATTTTAAAAGCTCTCTCTGGCTACATACAACATGGAGAACTGGTTGGAGGGAGGACAAAACATATGGCAGGGAAACCAGTAAAGAGGCTGCTGTAGAAGTGGGGACCAGAGGCTTGCAGCTTAGCCTAGGGTGGTGGCAGAGAAGATAGAAGGAAGCTGGCTGATTGAAGAACAGCTAGAAGATAGAACCAACAAGATGCATGTGTGTGTGTGCGTGTGTGTGTGTGTGTGTGTGTAGCGGGGGAAAGGGGGAAGAGGCCTAACACTAAATAAATATCTCAGGAAAGGGCTGGGTGCAGTGGCTCAAGTCTGTAATCCCAGCACTCTGGGAGATCAAGGCAGGGGAATTGCTTGAGTCTAGGAGTTCAAGATCAGCCTGGCTAACGTGGCAAATCTCTATCTCTACTAAAAACACAAAAATTAGCTGGGCGTGGCGGCATGCGCCTGTAATCCCAGCTACTTGGGAGGCTGAGGTGAGAGGACCACTTGAGCCCAGGAGATCAAGGCTGCAGTGAGCCATGATGGGGCCACTGCACTCTAGCCTGGGCGACACAGCGAGACCCTATGAAAGAAAGAAAGAGAGAAAGAGAAAGAAAGGAAGGAAAGGAAGGAAGAGAAAGAAAGAAAAGTCTGAGGAATGACCTGTGTTCCTGCCACATTCTTTCATTGCATGAAATGCCTTCCCCTTTACTCCATCCTTTCAGACACAGTTCCTTCCTATTTTCTCCACAAAACTCTGATTTTGTCTCCTTCTTTCCAAGAGAGTTCCAGAATTTTAGAGCTGAACATTCTTGAGTAGTTGACATGACTCAGAAGCTACCTAAAGATGGCTGGGCACGGTGGCTCACGCCTGTAATCCCAGCACTTTGCGAAGCTGAGGTGGGCAGATCACCTGAGTTCAGGAGTTCGAGACTAGCCTGGCCAACATGGTGAAACCGCGTCTCTACTAAGAATACAAAAATTGGACTGGGTGTGGTGGCTCACACCTCTAATCCCAGCACTTTGGGAGGCCGAGGTGGGAGGATCACGAGGTCAGGAGATCGAGACCATCCTGGCTAACATGGTGAAACCCCGTTTCTACTAAAAATACAAAAAATTAGCCAGGTGTGGTGGTGGGCACCTGCAGTCCCAGCTACTCGGGAGGCTGATGCAGGAGAATGGTGTGAACCCGGGAGGCGGAAGTTGCAGTGAGCCGAGATTGCGCCACTGCACTCCAGCCTGGGCAACAGAGCGAGACTCCGTGTCAAAAAAAAAAAAAAGAATACAAAAGTTGTCTGGGCATGGTGGCGGGTGCCTGTAAACCCAGCTACTCGGGAGGCTGAGGCAGGAGAATCACTTGAATCCGGGAGATGAAGGTTGCAGTGAGCTGAAATTGCACCACTGCACTCCAGCCTGGGTGACAGAGTGAGACTCTGTCTCCAAAAAAAACCCAAAAAAAAAACTACCTGAATATGAAGACCACATCTTAGTCAACTTTTTTTTTTTTTTTTTTTTTTTGAGACAGTCTCACTCTGTTGCCCAGGCTGGAGTGCAGTGGTGCGATCTTGGCTCACCTCAACCTCCGCCTCCTGGGTTAAAGTGATTCTCCTGCCTCAGCCTCCCGAGTAGCTGGGATTACAGGCGCCCACCACCACATCCGGCTAATTTTTGTATTCTTAGTAGAGACGAGGTTTCACCATGTTGTCCAGGCTGGTCTCGAACTCCTGACCTCGGGTAATCAGCCCGCTTCGGCCTCCCAAAGTGCTGGGATTACAGGCATGAGCCACGGCGCCCAGCCATCTTAGTCAACTTTCTATCCCGTCCACCCCATCTACCCAACACTTGTGAAGATCCAGGGCCATCTTTTAAAACTTTTCCTCTGACTGCACGAGTGGTACAGTCATTAATAACCTGTGCTAATATAAAGCTCTGTGACCCATAAAGCATTATACAGATGTGGGAGCTTTCACAGCTGTATTCTCTTTGGATCCTCAAAGATTTCTTATAAAGTAGGTACTATTATAAGGGAAATAAACTCACAGCTAAAGTGACATATCCAAGGTAACATTCACTAAAACAAATGTCAATGCCAAGATTGAACCTATATCCAGGGAACCCACATGGGATGCTCTACCACCTTCCATGAAGAATAAATATTCATATATATCCAAGAGGACTGTTAATTCTTGGAGGCAGTTAAGTACCACTTCTGGGAATCCTTCTTAGTTTCAAGTATGAATCTATTCAAACATGTTTACTGAGCACCTACTATGTGCTAAGTATGGCACCTAGTGTTGGAGGTGCAGCAATGAACAAGGCAGAGAAGATGCTTACCCTCATTCTAGTTCAGGGAGCTGTCAAACAAGGACACAAATACATAAACACTGTAAGTGATAGATGCTACAAAGAAAATACAAGGCCGGGTGCAGTGGCTCACGCCTGTAATCCCAGCACTTTGGGAGGCCAAGGCTGGCGGATCACTTGAGGCCAGGAGTTGAAGACCAGCCTGACCAACATAGTGAGACCCCGTCTCTACTAAAAATACAAAAATTAGCCGGGCGTGGTGGCGGACGCCTGTAATCCCAGATACTCGGGAGGCTGAGGCAGGAGAATCGCTTGAACCCGGGAGGCGGAGGCTGCAGTGAGCCAAGATCGCGCCACTGCACTCCAGCCGGGGCGACAGAGCAAAACTGTCACAAAAACAAAAGAACAAAACAAAACAAAACAGAGTAACATGAGAATAAGTGTGAAGTGTGTCCTTTTCGCCGGCACTGCTTCAGATAGGGTGGTCACAGAAATCCTCTCAGAATAGTAACATTTAAGTTGAGACAGAGCTTGGTCTTCGGTAGGTGCTTAACGAAAACCATTTTCCCACAAACTTAGTTCTGGAAACGACAAAGAGAGGAAAAAGTGTACTCAGTCCGCACAGGGGCCGCTCCCAGGCCTCCAACCTTAGCCGCCAGACTGACTGGAAAGTGGACAGTTCCCGGCCTATCCACGCCGGCACCATTAGAGGGCGCCGCGGGTCCTCCCAGCCCCAGGCACTGGCAAACTGACATCTGCTACCTAACAGTCGAGGCTCCGACGCCCCGAGTCCAGGCAGAGGGCAAGGGCGGCGCTGGGAAGCCCTGAGGAATCGCGGAGGGTCACTGGGCGCCTCAAGGAGAGGGTGCCCTCCGCATCGCAAACCCACACCAGTGGCATAAGAACTCGCTCCTTCTGGGTCACCCTGTTTCCGGCGCCTTTAAACCTGGAAGTACTGCTGTGTCCAATCCTGGCCCTCCTTCCGCACTTAGTCTTTGAGTCCTTCCCTCTCCTGGCTTGTGCTGGAGCCAAGCAGGGTATGGCTACCAATCAGCGCTCAGAAAAGACGCATGCGTCTTCGAACGAACGCGACGTACGGTTAACTTTGACCCAAAGACAACCTCTTCTCTCCCGCTTCCCTCGCTGTGAAGATGGCGCTCTCCAGGGTGTGCTGGGCTCGGTCGGCTGTGTGGGGCTCGGCAGTCACCCCTGGACATTTTGTCACCCGGAGGCTGCAACTTGGTCGCTCTGGCCTGGCTTGGGGGGCCCCTCGGTGAGGGACCTGTAGCGAGAAAAGCATTTTTGACGTCCAGGCTCTTACAGTGTCTCAACCTTGCTTGCATTCTGTCTCTTAATTCTCAGAGTTCCACGCCTTGGCCCTGGAATTTTTATTCTTCTGTTCAGGATTCAAACTCCGATCCCCACTAGTGACCCGGCTTCCTGACCCTCTGTACTCTCAGTGCCCCATATTGTCTGGTTTCCCCGCGTGTCCTGAGCTCATCTTTCAGCCTCACTTTTTCGGCTCAGGTTTTACCGCTGCTATCTCGATTCCACTTCTTTCTGACTTAGCCTGCAGTTCAAATTGTCCCACAGGCATTGCGCTCTCTCCAGAGGCATACCCTGAGTTCCTTTCCTGCCTGGCCTTTGCCTGATTTGTGTTTCAGTCTGATTGCCTATCTCTTCTTGACCCCAAGACCTTCCTTGGATTTCAGAAGTGTCAAGCCTTGGGATACAACCTCCGAGACTCCTGCTTTACATTAGGGACTCAAGGCGTGAGGGAGCTTCTAGGACTGATTCCCAGATAGTCTCTTTGATCTTCCTTGTAGGTCTTCAAAGCTTCACCTTTCTCCAAAGGCAGATGTGAAGAACTTGATGTCTTATGTGGTAACCAAGACAAAAGCGATTAATGGGAAATACCATCGTTTCTTGGGTCGTCATTTCCCCCGCTTCTATGTCCTGTACACAATCTTCATGAAAGGTAAAAACGAAACTACAATAGAAATTCCGGAATCAGCTCTTGGACAGGGTCAAAGAGTTAGCATAAATAAGATCATTTGCAGGTTCTGCTATGGGGATGTGAGCCGAGATATCTTATATTTCATAAATGCCTGTGCCTTAAACTAATTCTTATAAATTAGCACTTCTTGAGAATGTTTCTAGAAAGATGTTATGAGAAACAACTTATGACAGCAACATGAGGGAGGGAGAATATAGGTATGTTCTCGTACTTTCTTAACCACACACCTGGCTATAGTAGAAATTTTTTGCCTTGCACAGGGCAGGGATCTGTGGCTGTATAGACCTGCCCTGTGATTTATCAGTTGACTTACCCATAGGAAAATGAGGTCTAACCCTTGTTACGAATCTATATTAGGTAGTATGTTGTAGTGGTAATAGCACTACATAATACTTGGTTTCTAAATGTTTTGTTTCAAATCAGAGATCCTTAGTTACTAGAAGAAGATATGTATCATGTCAAGTGACTACTCTGGAGCCAGATTGCCTGATTCAAATCCCAGTTCGTCACTGTGTGATTGGACTAATTAATTAACCCCTCTTTCCTTGGTTTTCTTATGTGTAAAATGGGAGTAATGGAACCTACCTATTTATCACATGGTTGTGAAGATTTTAAAAATTGATACATGTAAAGTACCTAGAACAGGTCCTGATCCCTAGTAAGTGCCAAGTAAATGTTAAGTTATTTTCATCTAAATGTTACCTAACAATATTATAGGTTGGTGCAAAAGTAATTGTGGCTTTTGGCTTTCAGTGGCAAAAACCACAATTGCTTTTGCACCAAATCTATAATATGCTCTATGCTTTTATCATAACACTATAATAAACTACATTGTCAAATCTGAACATTATCATAATTATTACTAGCTTCATGGACTTGAAAAATTACTTATCCTTAATCTGTAGAGATAAAATTGGCTGCTTTTTCTGTTTTCATGTAGATAAATAGGATGAAATGAGAGGGATGAAAGCATTTGTGTTTGTTTTTAAACTTTTTATTATGAATTTTTTTTTTTTTTTTTTTTTGAGAGTCTCACCCTCTCACCCAGGCTGGAGTGCAATGGCATGATCTCGGTTCACTGCAACCTCTGCTTCCTGGGTTCAAGCAATTCTCCTGCCTTAGCCTCCCAAGTAGCTGGGAATACAGGCGCCTGCCACCACACCAGGCTAATTTTTTTATTTTTAGTAGAGGTGGGGTTTCACCATATTGGCCAGGGTGGTCTCGAACTCCTGACGTCGTGATCTGCCTGCCTCGGCTTCCCAAAGTGCTGGGATTACAGGCTTGAGCCACCGCGCCCGGCCAACTATTATGGAAATTTTTAAACACACACAGATGTAGAGAGAGTAGTTAACAAACTTCCATGTATTCACCTCACTTCATTATCATAACTCATGGCTGCCAATCCTATTTATATACTTGCCTTATGTATTATTTTGAAGACAATCGAGACATCATATAATGACATGTAAATCACTGATAAATATGAAAGCATTAAAAAAATAGATGCAAGAAGCCGGGCGCAGTGGCTCATGCCTGTAACCCCAGCACTTTGGGAGGCTGAGGCGGGCGGATCATCTGAGGTTGGGCATTTGAGACCAGCCTGACCAACATGGAGAAACACCGTCTCTACTAAAAATACAAAATCAGCCAGGTATAGTGGCACATGCCTGTAATCCCAGCTACTAGGGAGGCTGAGGCAGGAGAATCGCTTGAACCTGGGAGATGGAGGTTGCGGTGAGCCAAGATCGCACCATTGCACTCCAGCCTGGGCAACAACAGTGAAACTCCCATCTCAAAAAAAAAAAGAAAAGAAAAAAATTAGATGCAAGAATTTTCATAGAATGAAAATTTAAAATGTAATCATAAAAATATATTGAACTAAACTACTTTAAAAAGTGTTCCAGGCCGGGCACGGTGGCTCACGCCTGTAATCCCAGCACTTTGGGAGGCCAAGGCGGGCGGATCATGAGGTCAGGAGTTTGAGACCAGCCTGGCCAACATGGTGAAACCCAGTCTCTACTAAAAATACAAAAATTAGCCAGGTGTGGTGACGGGCACCTATAATCCCAGCTACTCGGAAGGCTGAGGCAGGAGAATTGCTTGAACTCAGGAGGTGGACGTTGCAGTGAGCCGAGATTGCACCACTGCACTCCAGCCTGGGCGACAGAGCAAAACTCCATCTCAAAAATAAAAATAAGTGTTCCAGGCCAGGCGCAGTGACTCATGCCTGTAATCCCAGCACTTTGGGAGGCCGAGGCAGGTGGATTGCTTGAGGTCAGGAGTTCAAGACCAGCCTGTCCACATGGTGAAACCCCATCTCTACTAAAAATACAAAAATTAGCCAGGCATGGTGGCACACGCCTGTAATCCTAGCTACTTGGGAAGCTGAGGTGGGAGAATTGCATAAACCTGGGAGGTGGAGGTTGCAGTGAGCCGAAATCGTACCACTGCACTCCAGCCTGGGCAACAGAGTGAGATTCCATCTCAAAAAAAAGAAAAAAAAAGTTCCAGAAAGGAGATTAAATTAATATCTGGCTGGGGAATACATAGGGTTAATTTAGCAAGACTTTCTGAAGTTAGGGAGCTTGATTTTTAAAAAGGAGTGACCAATGAAACAGAAGAGGGAGACCATTCCATAGCAGATTACAGAAGCCAAACGTAGCTAGAAGAGAGGCGATGTGCTAGGGGAAAAAAGGTTGAGAAAAGAGATTCGGGTTGACCTCAGGAGTTTCAAGTTACCTAGTTTAAAGCTTTGAGTATTGTTGGGGAGGGGTGAGAGTGTTTGCATGTGATTGAACATGGAGTAGGAAGCTGTGGTTAAGATTTAAACTGGGATAACATCACACTCTGTCCTCTACTTTAATGAGGCAGGATTGCAGATGTTATGGGCTGATGCCAAAAAGGCTAGAAGAATAAAGACAAATATGTGGAAGCACAATATAAAGTTTCATCAACTTCCATACCGGGAGATGGAGCATTTGAGACAGGTATGGGCCAGGGGCAGATATCCAGAAGTTCATGGTGAGGTAACTACATTTAATCAAGATCTCAAGGTTTTTTCTTTCATTTGTTGTTCACCATTGATCAAGCTTTTGCCCTTTGCCATGAGAACAAAATATTGAACTGAATGAGGCATCAGATTATTTGTAAGAATTGGGTTCATCCAGAGTTGTAGCCCTCCATAGCAAGAGCTCCACAGAATTTCTGGCACACTTTCTGAATGAAAGTTGTAAATACTAAAATCTAATTAGTTTCTGAACATACAAAAGTCTGCAAGGGGGCTGGGCGCAGTGGCTCACGCCTGTAATCCCAGCACTTTGGGAAGCCGAGGCAGGCAGATCACGAAGTCAGGAATTCGAGACCAGCCTGGCCCACAAGGTGAAACCCCATCTCTACTGAAAATACAAAAATTAGCTGGGTGTGGTGGCGGGCGCCTGTAATCCCAGCTACTCAGGAGGCTGAGGCAGGAGAATCGTTTGAACCCGGGAGGCAGAGGTTGCAGTGAGCCAAAATCATGCCATTGCACTCCAGCCTGGGCGACAGGGCAAGACTCCATCTCAAAAAAAAAATAATAATAAAATGAAAATAAAAGTCTGCAAGGGCAGCCAGGCACAGTGGCTCTCGCCTATAATCTCAGCATTTTGGGAGACCGAGGTGGGCGGATCACCTGAGGTCAGGAGCTTGAGACCAGTCTGGCCAACATGGTGAAACCCCATCTCTACTAAAAATACAAAAATTAGCTGGGCATGGTGGCGGGCGCCTGTAGTCCTAGCTACTCGGGAGGCTGAGGCAGGAGAATTGCTTGAAACTGGGAGGCGGAGGTTGCAGTGAGTGAAGATCGCGCCACTGCACTCCAGCCTGGGTGATAAGAGCGAAACTCTGTCTCACAAAAAAAAAAGTCTGCAAGGATCCAAAGGGCAGCATGAAAGTAGTATTTGGTGGTGATTTGATGGGTCGTTTTGAAGCTGAGAGTAAGAATCTAGGACCCATTCTGCAGATCAGGAAGAGTTCACTGAAGGATTTGGTATAATGTCAGGCTCTGTACTAGACATTATTTGGGATGCAAAAGTAAATAAGTCAGAGGTTTTGTCCTCAAGGAACTAACCATCCAGAAGTAAATAGAAATAAACTTGGGGACCACATGCAGTGCTCATGCCTGTAATCCTAGCACTTTGGGAAGCCAAGGCGGGCAGATCACTGGAGGTCAGGAGATTGATACCAGCTTGTCCAACATGGTGAAACCCTGTCTCGACTAAAAATACAAAAGTTAGCCTAGAGTGGTGGCTTATGCCAATAATCCCAGCTACTCGAGTGGCTGAGGCAGGAGGATCACTTGAACCCAGGAGGCAGAGGTTGCAGTGAGCTAGGATCGCACCCCTGACTCCAGCCTAGGTGACAGAGCAAGACTCCATCTCAAAAAGAAAAAGAAAGAAATTTGGTCCTTTTTCTGGGCTGTAATAGAAGTTTACTGTACAGTGGGGTGGATGGATTGTCTATTGTATTAACAACTTATTTGGGTTAAAACTGCATCTGTGTTTATTTCTGCTTAGTTCCGCCAAGACGTCACCAAGTGTCTTTTCCTAGGTATTATTTCCATTCCACCTTTTGCCAACTACCTGGTCTTCTTGCTAATGTGAGTACAGACTTCCCTCTCCCCAACATCTTGAAGATGTATCAATTTTTTAAATTAAGAATTAACTTTAAACAGAACTGCTCATTTCAGAAGATAGGCAGAGGTTATCAAACTTCTGCTCCAATCTTCTCATTATTCCAAGGTTCATAAAAGCCACTTAGGAAGACCTTGGTTACTGTGACACATCACAGCTATAAGTGTAGGTGGCCTAGACTCTCCCTATCTCTTAGCTGCCCTGAGTCATGTGAAATAAGATAGTGACCTTCTCCATCATCCCTATACTCTCTCTCACTCCCTGAGAGAGAGTACTTTTAGACTAATTTCTTTAGGAAAAAAAAGTACATTTCGTATTCTGATAACATTTTTATTACTTCATATCCAAAAATGACATTTCTTAACTGTGATCTTGCATGTCATTCATTATCTATTGCTGCATAACAAATAACTTCAAAGCTTAATAGCATAAAACAATCATACAAATCATTTTCATGATTTTGTAGGTCAAGAATTAGGGCAATGCTCAGGTGAGCGGTTGATTTCTCTCTTCCATGTAGGGTTGACAGAGGTCCCTTAGTGATATTTAGCTGCTGAATGGACTAGTCTGGAAGGTCCAAGATCACTCTTATGTCTGGTGCCCTGGCAGGGATGGCTACATGGCTAGAACTGTCAACCAGAGTGCTCAGATGTGGCTTCTTCAGTATGGCAGCCTCAAGATAGTGGGACTTCTAACTTGAGAGCTCAGGGCTCCAAGAGTGAGGGGTTCTAGTAAGAATCTACATGACTTTATAACCTTGTCTTGAAGGTCACATAGACTCACTGCTGCTCTGTCCTATTGATTGAATCAGTCACTTAGAATGAAAAAAGGGGAGGATGTAGACCTCAGCTCTCCATAAGACAAGTGCCAGAGAATTTGAGGTCATGTTTTAAAACCACCAAACACGTAGATAAATAAATTAAAAAACAAATCGTGGCCAGGTGCGGTGGCTCACGCCTGTAGTCCCAGCACTTTGGGAGGCCGAGGCAGGCAGATCACAAGGTCAGGAGATTGAGACCATCCTGGCTAACACAGTGAAACCCTGTCTCTACTAAAAATACAAAATACTAGCTAGGCGTGGTGGCGGGTGCCTGTAATCCCAGCTACTTGGGAGGCTGAGGCAGTAGAATCGCATGAACCCAGGAGGCAGAGGTTGCAGTGAGCCGAGATCGCGCCACTGCAGTCCAGCTTGGGTGACAGAGCGAGACTCCGTCTCAAAAAAAAACAACAAATCAATTGCCTTTTACATACTGGGTCCACATAAGGACTGTGCTATAGTTAGATTGTCAGCATCACATATAGTGTCCAGGTCAGGCTGCGACTCTCTCCAAAGCATGCTCTTCACATGCTTTAGTTCAAAATGAGTCATTATATCTGATTGCTGCGTGGCAGGCTATTCTGCTAGTCCTTCCTTTCACATCACATTTCAGTAATGGTGCTTGAAAGTGTGCTTCAGTGTGTCTTATAAACTTTGGTCTGAGAGTCACTTAAGAGAAAGGGCTGACCGTAGTGGCTCTCACCAGTAATCCCAGCACTTGGGGAGACTGAAGCAGGAAGATTGCTTGAGACCAGGAGTTCGAGACCACCCTGGGCAATATAGCAAGACCCGTCTCTGCAAAAAAAATTAAAAACTTAGCCAGGCATAGTGGCCTGTGCCTGTAGTCCCAGCTACTCAGTAGGCTGTGGTGGGAGGATTGCTTGAGCCTAGGAGGTCGAGGCTGCAGTGAGCTGTGATCTTGCCACTGTACTCCAGCCTGGGTGAGAGAGGGGACCCTGTCTCTTAAAAAAAAAAAAAAAAAAAACTAAAACAGAAAAAGAACACTGAGGTAGGGAAATAGTGTCTCCATCTCTTCTTCCTAGTATTCATGTCTACCAAATGCTTTCTTTGGCTTCCTCTGAAAGAAGCCAGTTTCAGCAAGTGAGTTTGTGATTCTTTCTCCTTTCAGGTACCTGTTTCCCAGGCAACTACTGATCAGGCATTTCTGGACCCCAAAACAACAAACTGATTTCTTAGATATCTATCATGCTTTCCGGAAGCAGTCCCACCCAGAAATTATTAGTTATTTAGAAAAGGTCATCCCTCTCATTTCTGATGCAGGACTCCGGTGGCGTCTGACAGATCTGTGCACCAAGGTATTCCTGCAGTTAACCCTTCCTACAAATGTGGAATCTTGTTAGATTCAGTGTGCACTAAAACTAGGTAAGAGGGGTAGTCAGGACTTTCCTAACATCTACAAATCTCTTACCTCTTCCAAGATACAACGTGGTACCCACCCAGCAATACATGATATTTTGGCTCTGAGAGAGTGTTTCTCTAACCATCCTCTGGGCATGAACCAACTCCAGGCTTTGCACGTGGTGAGCACTTTGAGGGCTTCTCTTTTCCATAGCATCACCATATTTCAGGTGTTTGCTTGAGCTCATACTATTTGCCTTTCCCCTCCTATGTGGTTGTGTTACAGAAAGCCTTGAGCCGGGCCATGCTTCTCACATCTTACCTGCCTCCTCCCTTGTTGAGACATCGTTTGAAGACTCATACAACTGTGATTCACCAACTGGACAAGGCTTTGGCAAAGCTGGGGATTGGCCAGCTGACTGCTCAGGAAGTAAAATCGGTAAGAGCTTGATTGCAACATCAACCCTCAACCCTTGGTGTGCTTTTGAGCCTACGGCAGGCCGGAGGTTTACAGGGGCTCCTTGTCTTGTTTGTTATATAGAACCCAGCTTCTTTATTCTCTCACTTCATTTATTTATTTATGATTTATTTTTATTTATTTATTTATTTTGAGACGAGTCTCATTCTGTTGCCCAGGCTAGAGTACAGTGGCACAGTCTTGGCTCACTGCAACCTCTGCCTCCCGGTTCAAGTGATCCTCCTACCTCAGCCTCCCAAGTAGCTGGATTACAGGTGTGCACCACCACGCCCAGCTAATTTTTTGTATTTTTAGTAGAGATGGTTTCACCATGTTTGCCAGGCTGATCTCGAACCCCTGGCCTCAAGTGATCCATCCACCCAAAGTGCTGAGACTACAGGTGTGAGCTACCACACCCAGCATATTTATTTATTTTTCAGTCTCACTATTTTGACCAAGCTGGTCTTGAACTCCTGGCCTCAAGCAATCCTCCCATCTTGGCCTCCTAAAGTGCTGGGAATACAGCCGTGAAACACTGTGCCCGGCCTTTTTAAAAATTATTTTTTAATTAGCCAGGAGTGGTGGCACATGCCTGTAATCCCAGGTACTTGGGAGGCTGAGACATGAGAATTGCTTGAACCCAGGAGGTGGATTGCAGTGAGCCAAGATCGCACCACTGCACTCCAGCCTGGGTGACAGAGTGAGACTCTGTCTCAAAAAAAACCCCCCAAAAAAAATGAAATTATCTTTTATTTTTGTAGAGACAGGGTCTCACTGTGTTGCCCAGGCTGGTCTTGAACTCCTGGGCTCAAGTGATCCTCCCGCCTTGGCCTTTCGAAGTGTTGGGATTACAGGCATGAGCCACTGCGCCCAGCTCCTCACCTCATTTCTGTGTCTTTTTTCTCAATAAACTTAGCTAGGGGGAAGGAATTGCCCACAGAAATTTTGGTTTGTATTTCTTTTCTTCTGGCACTTCAGAAAGCAAGGATACTGCAGTTTAGACCTACTATTTTAGATTATATAGGACTCTTTGCTTGTCATCTTGTCCATCACTAGTTTTCAAATTGCCACGAGGAGAGGCTTCATGTGGGAATGAGATTGTAACTTTTTTTTTTTTTTTTGAGACAGAGTCTCGCTCTGTTGCCCAGGCTGGAGTGCAGTGGCATGATCTTGGCTCACTGCAACCTCCGCCTCCCAGGTTCCAGTGATTCTCCTGCCTCAGCCTCCCGAGTAGCTGGGACTGCAGGTGCATGCCACCACGCCTGGCTAATTTTTGTATTTTTTAGTAGAGATGGTGTTTCACCATATTGGCCAGGCTGGTCTCCAACTCCTGACCTCGTGATCCGCCTACCTCGGCCTCCCAAAGTGCTGGGATTACAGGCATGAGCCACTGTGCCCGGTGAGATTGTAACTTATTTAAAGGAGATTTAGGATTGTGGATTTCCATTTCCTTGGCATAATTACTCTGTGATTATTAAGGACCATTTCTCTTCTGAGTGGTATAGGCTTGTTATCTCCGTGGCCTGAATTCTACGCATATTGGTGAAGATAGGTGTCGAACTTGGCTGGGAGAATGGCTGCAGATTTCCTGCAGCCTGAAAGGTAAAACACATTTCTGTGGTTATACCACTAAAATCCAAGTCGCTTTTGTATTTTATTCTGAGGTCATTTTGGAGTTAATTATTGAGTACTGTGAGACATATATATATATATATATACATCTAATTGAAAGGGCACAAACTCACATGCCTACTGCATGCCCGGCAGGTAACGAAGTAGGCCATAAGACAAGAGGGAGTAGTGGGGACTGTGGGAACATAAGAGTGAATGCATGCTAGTGTGAATTTTCCAACCTTGGCACTTTCTTATGGGGGGATATCCTGTGCTTTATTTATTTATTTATTTATTTATTTTTTTGAGACGGGGTTTTGCTCTTGTTGCCCAGGCTGGAGTGCAATGGTGTGATCTCGGCTCACCGTAACCTCTGCCTCCTGGGTTCAAGTGATTCTCCTGTCTCAGCCTCCCAAGTAGCTGGGATTACAGGCATGCACCACCACGCCCAGCTAATTTCGTATTTTTTTTTAGTAGAGACCAGGTTTCTCCATGTTGGTCAGGCTGATCTCGAACTCCCGACATCGGGTGATCCGCTGGCCTCAGCCTCCCAAAGTTTTGGGATCACTGGCGTGAGCCACCATGCCCAGCCTATCCTGTTCTTTATAGGTATTTATTATAGCAGTATCCCTAGCCTCTACCCACTAGATGCCAGTAGCACCCCTTCACCCGCAGTTGTCTCAACCAAAAATGTCTCTAGACATTGCCAAATATCCTAGGGGTGGGGAGGAGAGAGGCAGGATTGTCCCCATTGAGAAGTACTGGTCTAAAGGCATTCAAACTCAGAAAAAAACCAGTCTGCTGACCAAACACAAAACATCTGAGGGTATGTATTAGGCTTGTTTGCCCCCTGTTTAGGCTAGGTCTTGATGTTTTCTGGGCCTTTGGATGTTAGGGTAGGCCTACTAATCTTGAAGCTGAGAAATGTCCTTAGAGCACCAACTTCTACCAGAAGAATCCCAAGGCGACTGGTGTTTAGTACCATTACCATCTCTGAATTTTCTACTGCAATCACATGAGAAATAGAGGATGAGTTGATACAAATATATATTAGAAGGAAAGGAAGGCATGCATACAGGGGCTGAAACAAAGAAAGGGAACTTTGAGAAAAACAGCTTCTTCATTCCACCCCTCCCTGCACTTGGCTTCCTGCCTCCAGGCTTAAGCCATATATAACAAGGCAGTTATAAGGCAGTGTTCCCAAGCCAAACCACTAACACTGTGGTGTTTTCAGAAGCTGAGCTGTCTCTCTTGCTGCACAACGTGGTCCTGCTCTCCACCAACTACCTTGGGACAAGGCGCTGAAAGAACCATGGAGCGGATGGCATTGTCCTGCAGTCGCATAGTATAGCAGTGCAGGAACAAACAGCACTTGCCAGCAAAGTCTGTGTGTACTGTTAAGTGTGTGGGAGGCAGAGAGAGGAGCAGGGGCCATGGGCTTCACAGCATGGCACACATGTGGGAACTGCAGACATTCCCCTCACAGCTAGAACTGAAACAAACCCTCTTGCCAGGGGTGGCCCGTGTGAGGTGTCATCCTGTCCCCCTCATAATTACTAATAGCTGGAACTGGCAGCAGCCTCTACTGGGCTTTTACTGTGATGTGTTCAGTTCATGTCCTAGGAAGTCAGCTTTTGCCCCAGGTGGGAATCCTTATTTGGCTTAGGACTGATCCACTTCCATGTTACTTACATCTGTGGGTTTTTGTTGTTGCTGTTAGAAAATTTGTGGCTGGCGAAAAGAGCACTCCTTTGGCTGAAGCACTCGTGTCCGTGCATGTACTTGGGTGTTTCCGTCCATCCTTTCTGATATGACCAAAAATCAAGTTGTTTTGTTTTTTGTCACCTTCACTGGCATGGGCTAACCACTTCTTTTTCAAACCCTCTGAACACCTTTTTTTGATGCGTAACTTGCAGGAATATTCTATTGGAAAAGATAACAGGAAGTACAAGTGCTTCTTGACCCCTTCCTCAATGTTTCTAGCCTTCACTCTCCATTGCCTTTTCTGGGCTGTATTACAGCCCTCTGTGGATCTTCAACTCTGCTGCCTCCACTGTGATGCAGCAGTCCAACTGTAACTGACAGTGGCTGCCTTCTCTGGGCCATGGATCACACCTGTAAGGTACTAATTACTGCCCAGCCTGGGGAGATCAGGAGAGGTCTGCGTAGAGTTAGTAAGTTGGGTTTAGCTTTTGTGTGTGCATCAGTGACTTAAGAGTTCTGTAATAACTTATTGTAAATGCATGAAGCACTGTTTTTAAACCCAAGTAAAGCCTGCTTGAAACCTGTTGATGGAAATGACTTATGCATACTCTAATCATTTTGCTGTCTCCTTTTACAAGACTGACATAACCTAACAAATGGGGATTTAATTGGTTGGAATAGAACCTTCTGATGGGATGGAAGTTTTGCAGAAACTGATTTGAAGTTGATCTCCTTGCTGGACACTTTAAGGTGATAACAAGGAAAAGAGAATTTCATAAAGTTAATGGAATGAGGCCGGGCGCGGCAGCTCACGCCTGTAATCCCAGCACTTTGGGAGGCTGAGGCGAGCGGATCACAAGGTCAGGAGATCAAGACCATCCTGGCTAACACGGTGAAACCCCGTCTCTACTAAAATAGCAAAAAATTAGCCAGGCGTGGTGGTGGGCGCCTGTAGTCCCAGCTACTCAGGAGGCTGAGGCAGGAGAATGGCGTGAACCCGGGAGGCAGAGCTTGCAGTGAGCCGAGATCATGACACTGCACTCCAGTCTGGGCGACAGGGTGAGATTCTGTCTCAAAAAAAAAAAAAAAAAAAAGTTAATGTAATGAGAAAATGGGAGCCCAGAGCAGGGACAGGGCTAAGCTCCAACAGAGCAGGAGCAAGGCCTGCTTCAGCTGAACAGGTACACAAGGGCATATGAACCAAGTCCAGCTCTTGGTACTCCAAAGAGAATATTCTATTTTTCCATCACAAAATGTTTCTATTGTTAACATTAATTCCTAACTGACCTAATTAGTTTTATAACGAAGCTAGAGAAGCATCCTTTTTCTAACAAGTAACTGAATTGTGGCCTGCCGAGACAAAGAGTAACACACCATTCTTTTGAATATTTCTTTAATATTACATTTAAATATTCTCTTTAAATACAGCATTATCACAATGTAAAGAACCTAAAGGGGAAAAAATTATTTTCAGAGAACCAGACAAGCTTTGGATTCACATTGAAAATACTACCTGTGTACAGTATGTGAGAAAGGAAATTGGAAAATAATAAGGGTTGTGGTAATAAGAGTCATTTATCTAGGCCTAGACTGGGACTGAAGCTATCTGCTTCTATGATCAGAGGCCTAGCTTTCCTAGCAACCATGAGCTAGAGTTCTGTCCAACTCAGGTAGCACCAGAAGCGAGATGGACTAGGTTGTAGAGAAGGCCTTTTGCTTGACAAGACAGTTAATGCTAAATGTTAATATTTAGCACTTAAAAGTTTGGGATCAGTGTGAGTCACAACTGTAGAGTTAATGAAGGGGATGGACTTAAATTAAGAAACTACAGGTTTTCAGAAACATCAAATATCTTGTGGGTTGGCAATGAGCTTAATAATTACAGATTTATATTCCTGGTTTGATCCCAAAAGCTAATGTGTTCCTCATCGTGCAGCTGGAATCTACTTCCTAGATTAAGCTGGAGCCTTCCTGCAGAGACAGTGTGCAAACCTCACCCTCCCCTTCCGACACAAACTTTGAAAAAGATTTTCTCCATAAAGCCAAATTCCCAATTAAGCTTCAGTCCTGTGTTTGAGGGTACCAGTCTAAGGTAGGGGAGTCTAGTTCAGTTCTGGGTAGCTTCGAGATCTCAGGTACTTAAGACTCTCAACTGTGTTTGTGAGGCTAGGGGATGGGGAGAGATAAGGATCTATGTACTTAAGTTCCCCTCCAAACTAAAACCAAGCAAAAACTGGAACAAATAGGAAAGGCAGAATGAACTAAAAAATGTTATGTGTATTAAATACAAATCCTTTCAGGCTCAGAGTTTAGAGACTTCAGGGGTGAAATGCTGCTGCGACATACGTGATGGTTTCTGTAAGACACCAGGGCCTTAATTTCCCACCAGAAAAGGCTTTATGAGCAAGATAAGTAGGAGTAGTGTCTCCCCCCCAACAACAGTGTTTCACTTTTGTGTGTGTGTGTGGTTAATAAACCATACCAGAAGTAAAGTATGGTGTAAAGGATGCTTGAGAAGAATAGTTTTGCTCCCTACTGCCTCCATTTTAGAACAGAGACAAAGATCACTTTGCTAATGAAAGGAAATCAGTGCTGTTCAATGGAGATCTTAGAACATAGGATGAACAGGAACTGTATTCCTCCTGACAGAGGTAAGAACTGAATCAAACTGAATGAGTTCCATTCTATACGCTTCAAAGGTTATAATTAGAACTTGAATCCTTTGGAATCTGGGAGTTGCATGTAGCATTTAAGAACTGGCTTGGCTTCCAATTTTTATGTATCATCAAGATGGAGGGGTCCAATAAACATTTGCAATTCTTGGAATTGAACTGGAACAGTATAAGAACTCTAACCCGCTATGTTGAAAACGACCATGAGGGTAGATCCAGGAAAAAAGAACAAAAACTGATTGGTGACCTTAAGATTGCCACATTCTACATTCCACTAAAGCTCAGATCTCACAAAGAGGGAAAAACCTGGGTAAAAAAACAAGCATGGCACAAATATGTCATCTTTCCAGATAGCAAGCAGCCTGTTCCCGCTGCCTCCTTTGGCCAGTTAATGCTCCACATAGGCCTCCTATGGGATGGGTGAGCCCCAGCCGAAAGCTGCCTGACAGTGCTAGTGTCAGACACGTACAGAAGGCTCAGGCTCGTTATACCATATCCCCAGCCAATCCAGCTCTTTCTCCGAAGGAAAAAGGATGGAGAGAAAAAAAGACACATAGACAAGTTTAACTCTAGTACTTAAGAACATGTGGAAGAAACAATTCAAGTTACAGACCAGGAATCCCCAGTGTGGGGAACAGGTCAGAGAACACCAAACATGTCAAATATTATTTACCAAATATGGGATTGAAGGAAGGCAGGTTACATTTTTGTAAATCCTGGAGATTTTGTACAGAAGCAGAGACCCTTCCACTCCCTCCTCCCTAGACTCGACCAGGTGACTTTCCAGTTTGAAGTATTATGACACACCAAAATGGGATATCAGAATAACCACCGAGAAAAATGAGCTTGTACTCTGCCTGAGGCTTGGGAGAGAAAGGGCTTTGCCATGCTCTTCAAATTCTCGTGTTCTGGTCCCTACAGAAAGAATAGCTGCTTGAGTTACCCAGCTTTTCCTGTGAGATCCTAGTTCTTTGTTCCAGTGGCCCAGAAAGCTTAATGTTCAGCACTACGCAGCTTTCTTTGCCCCAAGACTATCCCCAGATCAAGGTAGGGCTGGTCTCCTTGGTACTGTTTCCCTTTTAAAAAATACTCAAACAATCCTTTCCCACCCATTCCCCAAAGACCCCAATAAAATAACATGGGAGCAGCAGCTGCTTCTACAGTTTTGTTTTGAAATGGTGTTAGATAAAATAAGGGAATAAATAGAGAATGGGTAAGAGGCAGGACCTCTAGCGCCTGTCACACTGCCAGAGGGAGTTCTAAGGAAGAATCTTCAGGGGGCTGATCCTCATTTTGCTGGGAGGTCTTCACCATCCCACAGCCCTCTTCATTGTCCGTGCGGAAGGGAAGGCTTGAGGGGGACCAGGAAGGGCGGAAGTCTTCATTTTCAGGCTCCTCAGGGTTACAATCTTCGGGCAATAGAGCTTCTAGGGTGGGTGTTTTCCCCACCTCTGATTTACAGAGGGCAGCTGGGTCTGTGGAGCTACAAGCCACGAGTGAGGTAACAGGGAGAGAGAAGACATTCAGATCCTTCTCCTTTGGGAAACAGGCTGAGCCTTCTTCCGTACCAGGCTCTCCTTTCACTCCCAAGACTGGCCTCTGCTCCACTTGATAATAGACCAGGGACCCACTGTTCAAGTAGGATGGGCTGTTCACCGTTGAGGCAGTTGGGTGGTCTGAGTTCTCGGTAAAACACAGGACAGAGGAGCCTGGGGGCAGCTGAGCCTGGATGAGAATGGGGGCTGTAAGGCCTGGGCACAGCTCTTCGGGGACAGCCAGGGGCTCCTCTAGGATGCACACACCCAGGCTCTCGATGCTCGAGTCCAGGCTGGCACTAGAGCCGCTGGAATCTTCTTCTGCCTTGAGCCGCTCCAGTTCCTCTGCACTCTGCAGGTGCATCACTGCTGTCTCATTCTCAGCAATGAACTCCTGGAAGTCCTGGGTCTCAGAGCCCTGTGCTCCTGTCAGGCTGCAACTGGCAGTCGGGGAGGGCTCCTCATCTGGGGCTGCTGGGCGGCTCACCTGCCGCTTGCTCTCCAGCTCCAGCTTCATAATGGTATGGAGGTAATGAGTCCGGACCCGGATTGGATTAAATTCAATGCGCCCTGCCATGTTCCCACAGCCATCCCGGGAGCAGCCACATGGAAAGGACATGCGATCCACCTGAGCGGGGACAAGAAGGTTGGGGCAAGATGAGACCTACAATCCTAACAGTGGAGACAGGAGACATGAGCTGGCAAACAGGCAGTTGGGATTTGAGGTCTCCTTATAAGAAGAAAAGCAACCAATTCAAAGCATAGCATGCAGTGTGAGCTAACAGAACACTAGATGGTAGTTATCAGACCACTTGCATTTCAATCCCAGCTCAGCCATTAATTAGTGGTGTGACCTCAAGAGAATCATTTATCTCTCTAGGGCTTTGTTTCCTCTTCTAAATAACAAGTAGACAAAAATCACAGCACAGGGTCCTTCCAGTTAAGAGTCCAGAGATACTTCTCTGAATGCTGATCGTTTTCACAGAGGAAATTTATGAGCCTCAGAGACTTTTTCAGAACTTACCTGGTTCACTGAGACAACAAAAGGCTGGACCCAAGCCTATGGCCTGCAATGACAGGCATGGGAGAGTGGGTGGAAGATCTTGCTACTTCAAAAAAAATACATTCTGGGGAAACGAAGCAAATGTGCCTTAGTTTGCTAAGGTGCTAGAACGCAGGTTCACACAGTGGCCAATTTTTTAGCTACCTGCTTTATTTTCCCTGAGGGTTGACTAGTTTAGTTCTGAAGCAGTTACCAAGATAATTAACTTACAGACCAGGGATATCTGGAAAGGAGATGCTTTCTACCTCCTTATCACTTTCGTATTCCAACAGGAAAAACACATAAACCAAAAATAAAAGGAAAAATTAAAACCACAAGTAAGCAAATAAGCATGTACAAATCACAATGTCTATGATACTGACTTATAGAAATCTCCACTCCAGTTATACCATTTTTTTTTCCTTTGGAGATAGGGTCTTGCTCTGTCGTCCAGGCTGGAGTGCAGTGGCGCCATCATGGCTCACTGCAGCCTGGAGCCATGCTGGGATTACAGGTGTGAGCCACCGTGCCCGGCCCTAATTTTAAAATTTTTTGTAGAGATAGGGTCTCGTTATGTTGCCCAGGCTGGCCTCAAACTCCTGGGCTCAAGCAATCCTTCCACCCCAGCCTCCCAAAGTGCTAGTTACAGGTGTGAGCCAACGTGCCAGGCCCAGCTGCATCAATTCTTAGGACTGTTCTCAGGTGTGTGTGTAACAGAATGACTCATTATGGGACTTTGGTCTGAAAAGCAGTATTTGGCCAGATCTACCACAGTTATTTGTTACCCAGCTAAAAATAAAGAAAGGGTGAGTTAGGAGAAATCCAACCACAAGGACTCAGCATCTACACCCTCAGTAATTAAGTTCCAGATAAATTTCATTCTTAGGGATGGTATTGCTGTTTTCAACTGAAATGTGTCTTAAACTGTTCCCCATCAGAGGGCCAACAAGGGGCCAGGCACGGTGGCTCATGCCTGTAATCCCAGTACTTCAGGAGGCTGAGGCAGGCAGATCACCTGAGGTCAGTTCAAGACCAGCCTGGCCAACATGATGAAACCCTGTCTCTACTAAAAATACAAAAGCTGGCCAGGTGTGGTGGCTCACGCCTGTAATCCCAGCACTTTGGGAGGCTGAGGCAGGCGGATCACGAGGTCAAGAGATTGAGACCATCCTGGCCTACATGGTGAAACACCGTCTCTACTAAAAATACAAAAATTAGCTGGGTGTGGTGGTGTGTGCCTACAGTCCCAGCTACTCGGGAGGCTGAGGCAGGGGAATTGCTTGAACCCGGGAGGCAGAGGTTGCAGCGAGCCGAGATCACGCGCTACTGCACTCCAGCCTGGCAACAGAGCAAGACTCCGTCTCAAAAAAAAAAAGAATTACAACAATACAACAATTAGCCGGGCATAGTGGCGCACACCTGTAATCCCAGCTACTTGGGAGGCTGAGGTGGGAGAATCACTTGAACCCAGGAGCTGGAGGTAGCAGTGAGCCAAGATCGCGCCACTGCACTCCAGCCTGGGCGACAGAATGAGACTCCGTCTCAAAAAAAAAAAGGGCAGCCAACAAGAGATGATACTTTCTCTTTCAGATAACTATGGTTTTAAGCTCTGCTAGGCCAGGTCTGATCCTGAATTATAAAGCTCTGAATACTATTTTGATTTTTTCAAAATTGGAGTAAAGGTACTGAAGAATAAGTGTTTGCAGACAGAATCTACAGGCCCACACCATTCCTCTGCTAACTTTTTGAGACAGGGTCTTGCTCTGTCGCCCAGGCTGGAGTGCAGTGGCACAATCATAGCTTACTGCAACCTGTGCCTCCCAGGCTCAAGTGATCCTCCTCCCATCTCAGCCTCTTGAGTACCTGGGACTACAGGCCCATGCTACCATGTCCAGCTAATTTTTGTATTTTTTGTAAAGATGGGGCTTAGCCATGTTGCCCGGGCTGGTCTCGAACTCCTGGGAAGCAATCTGCCTGCCTGCCTCGGCCTCCCAAAGTGCTGGGATTACAGATGTGAGCCACCATGCCCAGTCCTGCTTCCTTTTATCTCAAGGAATCAGTATTTAGTACTGTTTAGGAATCAGTATTTAGGAAACATTTACTAAATGTTAAATGTACTAACTCCTCTTCATCCCTTTCCTAATAGCTGCTTCTTATCACCTCTGAGAAATGAAACAAAAAAAGATGAGATACCTCCACAGCCTAAGAATCCTGTCCTGCTTGTTTTCTTTGCAAAAATTTTAAGAGACAGGGTCTCACTCTGTGACCCAGGCTGGAGTGCACTGGTGTGAACTCAGCTCACTGCAGCCTTGACCTCCTGGACTCAAGAGATCCTCCTACCTCAGCCTCCCACATAGCTAGGATTAGAGGTTATGAGCCACCATGCCTGGCCGTGTGCTGTTTGCTTACTCTGTTGATGGAGGAGGGTTGTGGAACTGGAGAGTGTTCACAACCATAGGGAATCCACCCCTGAATGGGCCTCCCATGTTCAGTGGCACCCACACCTCACCCTGCTGACCCTGGTGTAGATATACTATCTCAGGCCAACTTGGACTGACCTGGCATTTAATCCCAGCCTGGCTGCAGGCACACGCTTCTGGGTCACAATACAGTCGGCAGTCACAACCACATTCTTCCCGTGACAGGCGGATGGCTCGAAGTTCTTGCTTCTCTTCAGCATCAATACGGTGGACCCCAGAAGCCCTCAGCAGGGCCCGTCGCCGTTTGGTGGGCAGTGGCTGCAGGAAGAAGTAATCATCCACCTCCACATTTTCCACATCAATATCTTCATCTGACACATCATCCAGCGTCAGGCCATCAGCCTCCACCGACTCCACTGTCCCATTCTTGGTCAGCTGCCAAGAGACAGGAAAGGTTAGCCTCATAGACATGAGTGGCATGCACCTCCTCAGTGACCATCCCAGAGCAGCACTGTCCCTTGAACCTTCTGCAATCATGGGAATATCTGTGCTGTCCAAAATGATGGCAGGTACTAGCACATGTGGCTACTGAGCACTAGAAATGCAGCAATTGGAAAACTCTCATTTTATTTATTTTTTTGAGACAAAAGTCTCATTCTGTCGTCCAGGGCGGGAGTGCAGTGGTGCAATCTTGGCTCACTACAACCTCCGCCTCCCGGGTTCAAGCGATTCTCCTGTCTCCCAAGTAGTTGGGATTACAGGCGTGAGTCACCATGCCTGGCTAATTTTTTCTATTTTCAGTAAAGACAGGGTTTCACTGTGTTGGCCAGGCTAGTCTTGAACTGCTGGCCTCAAGTGATCCACACACCTCGGCCTCCCAAAGTGCTGGGGTCCACTGTGCCAGCCCAATTTACATAATTTTAATTGAATAGCCATATGTGACTACTGGCTGCTATATTCACTAGCACAAGTCAAAAGAATAAATCCAGAGTGGGAAGATGGGAAATCTTACGTACCATCACCTTTCTGGGTCCAAGCTTCTCAAAGACCCGTCTCATCTTCCCTCCTACACGAAAATCTATTTCCACAAACATACCGTCTATTTCCAGACATGTGTCCCCTAATTTACACTCACTCGCCTTCTAACACAGAGAGGAAAAGGTATGTGAATGACTGGATGATCCTTGGATATACAGAAAAATGTGAAACACCCTTCAACTTGCACCCACTAAATGCAAAACTACCTTCTTGAAAAAAAAGGGCAAATTAAAGTGTAGTAAAAAGCTACCAGGTCTTAATCAATGAACCCAAATCCCCACAGTGTGAACAATGATCTGTGCATGCACTAAAGAGCTTCATTTTACTGTAAGGAGAAAAAGCAAATATATTAACAGGTATTAAAGAAAGCCCTTGGCTGAGAAAAAATGTATTTCTTCTCCTTTCTGTTTTCTTTTTTTTTTTTTTTTTTGAGACAGAGTCTCGCTCTGTCGCCCAGGCTGGAGTGCAGTGGCGTGATCTCAGCTTGCTGCAAGCTCCACCTCCTGGGTTCACGCCATTCTCCTGCCTCAGCCTCCTGAGTAGCTGGGACTACAGGCACCTGCCACCACGCCCGGCTAACTTTTTGTATTTTTAGTAGACATGGGGTTTCACCGTGTTAGCCAGGATGGTCTCAATCTCCTGACCTTGTAATCTGCCCACCTCGGCCTCCCAAAGTAATGGGATTACAGGCATGAGCCACCGCGCCCGGCCTCCTCCTCCTTTCTAACTTTTTTTTTTTTTTTTTGAGACAGGGTCTCACTGTCGCTCAGGATGGAATGCAGTGCATGATCTCAGCTCACTGCAATCTCTGCCTCCTGGGTTCAAGTGATTCTCCTGCCTCAGCCTTCCAAGTAGCTGGGATTACAGGCTCCTGCCACCATGCTCAGCTAATTTTTGTATTTTTAGTAGAGACAGGGTTTCACAATGTTGGCCAGGCTGGTCTCGAACTCCCGACCTCAACTGATACACCCAACTCCACCTCCCAAAGTGCTATAATTACAGGCATGAGCCACTGCACCGGGCCTAATCCTTTTTTATTTGACTTCAAAGAAAAGCTGTATGTGAGGAAAGGTGGTATCAATAATACTGAGCGTACTATGTACAGGCAGAAATCTGGGTTGTTGTTTTTTTGAGACGGAGTCTCACTCTGTCACCCAGGCTGGAGTGCAGTGCCGCAATCTCGGCTCACTGCTAAGCTCCGCCTCCTGGGTTCACGCCATTCTCCTGCCTCAGCCTCCTGAGTAGTTGGGACTACAGGCGCCCACCACCACGCCTGGCTAATTTTTTGTATTTTTGTATTTTTAGTAGAGACGGGGTTTCACTGTGTTAGCCAGGATGGTCTTGATCTCCTGTCCTCATGATCCACCCGCCTCAGCCTCCCAAAGTGCTGGGATTACAGGCGTGAGCCACCGAGAAATCTGGGTTTTCTGGGCTGAGATGGATAGAGAGCCAAGAAAGGGAGTCTTGGTGGAAGGACAGATTGAAGACAAGCCGTGGCTGAAAGAGTTCTGAAAACTCACTAGAGAACTCAAGAAAATGAGGCCTCATAATCCCTGGGGCTCTGGAAGCTGCTAGCAGGATGAAAGCCACGTGACTGGAGCCTTTGGTTGATTTCATCAGACAACCCCAGAGTAGAGCTGCTAAAGGAACAACTCCTGGGAGAGATGTGATGCAATGGACTTGGGTAATCAGCTACACACCTGGTTTTCTTGTTTGTGGGGGAGGTGGTAGAGAAATGAAGAGAAGTGGGGCTTCTGGAGGTTTCCTAGTCAGTGATTTCGGTACTAGGCAGGCCAACTACAAAGGGCCTTTCTGTTTATCTCAGGATTGCTCCTGTCTACATCTCCAGGGTTGACCTCCCACTAAGCATACCCCCTCCTGCTGTCCTCTCATAGGCAAGGGATTAGAGATGTAACACGAGGACACTCATATAGATGTGAGAATTTAAATATCGAGATAGAAGTGGCATTTCAAATCAGTGAGAAAAGTCTTCTAGTTATTAAATGGTTTTGGAACAACTGGATATTTTCTGGGGGAAAAAAGATTCCCAATATATACTATTCATGATAATGAGTTCCGTATGGATAACAGGCCAAAATACAACAAATGAAATAAAAATATTAGAAGAATTATAGTTAACTAAAGTTGCGGAACACCAAGCAGCTGCTGGAACAACCCCAAAGGAAGACAAACATTAGATGGTACATGAGAGATGCAGAATGTACATTTTTTGAAACCAACTGCCTCCCTTATAGAGGGCTAAAAAACAGGCCTGGTGCAGTGGCGCATGACTGTTACCCCAGCACCTCTGAGAGACTAAGGTGGAAGAATCGCTTAAGACCAGGAGTTCAAGACCAGCTTGGGCAACAGAACAAGACCCCGTCTCTACAAAAATTGGCCGGACACGGTGGCTCACTCCTGTAATCCCAGCACTTTGGGAGGCCGAGGCGGGTGGATCACTTGAGGCCAGGACTTCAAGACTAGCCTGGCTGACGTGGCAAAACTTCGTCTCTACTAAAAATAAAAAAATTAGCCCAGCATGGTGGTACATGCCTATAATCTCAGTTGAGGGAGGCTGAGGCACAAGAATCGCTTGAACCTGGGAGGCGGAGGTTGCAGTTAACCGAGATTGCGCCACTGCACTCCAGCCTGGGCAACGGAGTGAGACCCTGTATCAAAAAAAAAAAAAAAAAAAAACTACAAAAATTAACCAAGCATGGTGGGGGGTGCAGCTGCAGTCCCAGCTATTTGGGAGGCTAAGGCAGGAGGATCGCTTGAGGATTGCCTCTGCGCTCCAGCCTGGGTGACAGAGTGAGACCCTGTTTCAAGAGAAAAAAAAAAATCTAAGCAAAGAATAAACTAGGTAAGGTAAAGCAAGGGATTCCTCTCGACATATAAAGATAAGCCTGGTGCAGTGGCCCACACCTGTAGTCCCAACTACTTGGGAGGCTGAGGTGGGAGGATCACTTGAGCCCAGGAGTTTGAGACTAGCCTGGGCAACAAAATGAGACCCCATCTTTAAAAAAACAAAGTGCTGTATTAGATGCCATCACTGCTGGTGCTCACTAAACATCCTGCTAACAAGTAGAGCTCCTGTATCTGTCTTGGGTTTGCCTGGCTTCGTCCCTAGAATTCCTGTAAGTGGAGAACACAGAACAGGATGGTATACTGTTTTGACAGATCATTCCTCTGCCAGATTTAGGAGAGTGGAGTTTTCTTCTAGGGAAAGGAAGGAATGCCTTCACTGCAATTGATGAGAACAGTGTTTATTTGCCCAGCTGTTGCTACGGCAGCTGGAAGGTGACAGGGTCAGTGATGGAATTCCTCAGACAGAGGAAAGGGAAGCCTGAATGTCATTCTAGAGTGAGAAAAACAGGTGTAGGGCTTTAGGAATAGTCTGAGGGAAGTAGACATAGAGCTCTCAGAGAAAGAAAGGAATGAGATGCTCTGGTTAGCCTACATCCTCTGCCACCAGTTCTCCAACTCCACCACATTCTAATGTGTCTCTCTCATGACTCTGGCAATAATGGAGCTACCTGTTTTAATATGGGTCAGCATGCTTTGGGCTTCAAAGAAACCTGGCCAGGCTTAAACTGGTGTTCTTCAAATTTGGAATCAGGATCTCTGGGAGAAATTTTTGAGAACTAGTAGAAACTATGGCTGTGGGAATACCAAACAGTGCTAAGATGAAAAACGGGTGGCCAAGTGCGGTGGCTCACGCCTATAATCCCAGCACTTTGGGAGGCTGAAGTGGGCAGATCATGAGGTCAGGAGATCGAACCCATCCTGGCTAACATGGTGAAACCCCGTCTCTATTAAAAATACAGAAAAAAAAAAATTAGCCAGGTGTGGTGGTGGGCACCTGTAGTCCCAGCTGCTCGGGAGGCTGAGGCAGGAGAATGGTGTGAACCCGGGAGGTGGAGCTTGCAGTGAGCCGAGATCGCGCCACTGCACTCCAGCCTGGGCAACAGAGCTAGGCTCCGTCTCAAAAAAAAAAAAAAAAAAAGAGTGGCTATGAAGAGCCATGTAAGGTGGGTCTTTTCCCAGCCTCTCTCTCTCTTGAAGAGGTGGTGCTGTATCAGGTGGCAGGCACAGTATTATACAAATCTAAATAACTATTTGATAATGCTGTTTGTATCTACAAGATTATCACGTAAGGGTGATGGGGATTATAGAAACAGCAGGATCCTTTCAGAGACTGTGAAATATCCAAAACCTTTTCTGTGCATCCGGCCAAGGGACAATCATTTGACCAGAAATTGAAAATTGTGCTTCCTTGAGTTCCAGGGTGACAGACCTGAATGCCTTCACATATTCATATTTTAAACTTAAAAAAAAATTAGCGGGGGGGGGGGGGGGGTGTTGGGCATGGTGGCTCATGCCTGTAATCCCAGCACTTTGGGAGGTCAAGAGGGAAGGACCACTTGAGCTCAGGAATTGAGACCAACCTGGGCAACGTTGCAAGACCCCATTACTATTAAAAAAAATACTAGCCAGGCATGGTGGCATGAGCCTGTGGTTCCCAGATACTTGGGAGGCTGAGATTGGCATATGGCTTGAGGCCAGGAGTTCAAGGCTGCAATGAGCTGTGATTGAGCCACTGCACTCCAGCCTGGGTGACAGAGAGAGACCCTGTCTCAAAAGAAAAACATACATACATACATACATACATACATACATAAAATTGAGGGAGGCAGTGGGGGTTTGGGAGGCGGAAATTCTAGGGAAGCCATTTTGCTATATCTGGTAGAGTCCCCTGCGAGATGCAAAGAAGGGAGTCTTGGACTGAGATTTGATTTCAAATCTGAGATTTTTCATTAGAAAGAGTTGAAATTTCTATACCCCAAGGACAACAGTCAAATAAAAAAAAAATCAGCTGGGTGCAGTGGCTCACACCTGTAGTCTCAGCACTTTGGGAGGCCGAGGCAGGTAGATCACTTGAGACCAGGAGTTCGAGACCAGCCTGGGCAACATGGCAAAACCCTGTCTCTACTAAAAATACAAAAACAAGACGGATGCACACCTGTAATCCCAACTACTCGGGAGGCTGAGGCACAAGAAATCGCTTGAACCTGGGGAGGCCGAGGTTGCAGTGAGCTAATATCATGCCAGTGCACTCCAGCCCGGGTGACAGAGCAAGACTCTGTCCCAGAAAAAAAAAAAAAAAAAAATCAATCAATCAACCAACCAATGAACCTAAATGGTTTCCTACATGGACAGCAGCAGAACCCTTAGGCACCTTCATTTTCTTGGCATGGAGTTTCTCTTCCTTCAGGTGCTCACGCAGAATCTCTCGATGGTTCACCTCCTGTTCCTGGGCAAACTCACAGAGTGTGTAGCTCCGTACAGAGTTATGGCGCTGGGCCATGCCCAGAGAGCTACCACCCTGGCTGGGCACACTGGTAAAACCTTGGCGCCGGGCAAAGTAGTATACAGTCACCTGGTCAAAGCGTACATTCTTCCTCCGCAGCTGCTTCTGCCGCTTCAGGATGGATGTGGCTGAGAAGGGAGCACAGAGAGATGTTTTATTTATTTTCCTATTTATTTATTTATTTAGAGACGGAGTCTCGCTCTGTTGCCCAGGCTGGAGTGCTGTGGCACTGTCTCCGCTCACTGCAGCCTCCACCTCCCGGGTTCAAGCAATTCTCCTGCCTCAGCCTCCTGAGAAGCTGGGATTACAGGCGTGTGTCCCCATGCCCAGCTAATTTTTGTATTTTAGTAGAGATGGGGTTTCACCATGTTGACCAGGCTGGTCTTGAACTCCTGACCTCAGGTGATCCGCCCGCCCCGGCCTCCCAAAGTGCTGGGATTACAGGCGTGAGCCACCATGCCTGGCTGAGAGATGCTTTATTAACTCAGGGATGACCTGTTTGGGGAGCTTGCTCTTTCTCATCCATCTAGGCTCTCAACTCTTCTTCTCTAAACGTGCTCTCTATATCTAGAGAACTGTCTAATATCTTCAAATCCTAAATGCTCTGTCAGAAGGGACCTTGAACTTCAGCTGGTTCATACAACTGCCTCCAGACTGACTATACCTAAACAGATGACCACAAAATCCATTTTTAGACATCAGCTGGGAAGAGGATCTCTAGTTAATCTTTTCTGGATATAACAATCTATAGCTTTACTATCCAATACAGCAGCTACTAGCCATGTGTGGCAATTTAAGCTAATTAAAATTAAATAAAATTTAAAATTCAGCTCAGGCCGGGCATGGTGGCTCATGCCTGTAATCCCAGCACTTTGGGAAGCCGAGGCAGGCGGATCATGAGGTCAAGAGATCAAGACCATCCTGGCCAACATGATGAAACCCCATCTCTACTAAAAATACAAAAATTAGCTGGGCATGGTGGCACATGCCTGTAGTCCCAGCTACTCGGGAGGCTGAGGCAGGAGAATCACTTGAACCTGGGAGACGGAGGTTGCAGTGAGCCGAGATTGTGCCACTGCACTTCAGCCTGACGACAGAGCAAGACTCCATCTCAAAAACAAACAAACAAAAATTCAGCTCAATTATACTAACCATATTTCTTTATTTTCTTTTTTCCTTTGAGACAGGCTCTTGCTCTGTCACCCAGGCTAGAGTGCAGTGGCACAATCATGGCTCACTGCAGCCCCAACCTCCCAGGCCCAAGTAATCCTCCCACCTCAGCCTCCAGAGTAGCTGGGACTACAGTTGCACACCACCACACCCAGCTAATTTTTGTATTTTTTGTAGAGACGAGGTTTCGCCATGTTGCCCAGGCTGGTCTTGAACTCCTGAGTTCAAGTGATCCACCCACGTCAGCCTCCCAAAGTGCTGAGATTACAGGCATGAGCCACTGCGCCCAGCCACTAACCACATTTCAAGTGCTCAATAGCCACATATGGCAACTGGCTACTGTTGGACAATGCAGATACAGAACATTTCTATCATAACGAAAATTCCATTGGATAGCATTGATCTGTAGCAGGGGACAGCAAACTGTCAAGAGCCAGACAGTAACTATTTTAGGCTCTACAGGCCATGAGGTCTCTGTTGCAATAATTCAACTCTGCCACTGTAGCATGAAAGCAATCATACACAATGGGTATAACTGTGTTCCAACAAAACAGGCATTGGGCCAGATTTGGCCCATGGGCAACCCCTCATATATACTATCAGTTCTTTCCAAGAACTAATAGAGCCGTAAGAATTAAGAAATCTTGGCCGGGCACAGTGGCTCACGCCTGTAATCCCTGCACTTTGGGAGGCCGAGGCCGGTGGGTCACCTGTGGTCAGGAGTTCAAGACCAACCTGGCCAACATGATGAAACCTTGTCTCTACTAAAAACACAAAAAATTAGGCGGGCGTGGTAGCGGGCGCCTACAATCCCAGCTACTAGGGAGGCCTGAAGCAGGAGAATCACTTGAACCCGGCAGGCAGAGATTGCAGTGAGCTGAGATCGTGCCACTGCACTCCAGCCTGGGCAACAAGAGCAAAACAAGAAAAAAAAAGAATTAAGAAAACTGGATTTGCCCCAGTTGTCCAAGCAGCAAGCATTTATATCCTGCTACAGCTACAATTTCCTGGAATCTCTGGGACTCTGGTGGGGGCAGGGTAGAGTCCTAGACTCCTTTTTCAATCTAATTTAACCCATTCTGGGAACCAGCAACTCACAAGACAAGTAAAATCAGCTAGAATAAATCAGACTTTAGTCTACGGTATGAGAGAAATGAGGTCCTCCAAAGAGCAAGGAAAGATGATGATTAAGGGCAAATCCCCAAGCCACACAGACGCTGTCTCGAGCTGCCATGGGTTCTGCTGCTTGGGGAATGTGGGTATAGGTAGGGACGGAGCAGCTTACTCACGTGTGAAGCTGGCAGTGGTAGGAGGATTGAGGCTGTCGCAGCTGTCAGCACTATCACTGCTGGAGATCTCATCATCTGAGTTGGAAACTGATGAGCCCACATCCACATCATCAAACTTCCTCTTGAGACCCGAGCCCGTGAATGCATCCATTGGTTTCAAAGGGGTTTCCTTGGGGAGCCCACCAAGTTGGCCCCAAAGCCCCTACTCACCACCAGCTAGCCAGGTACATTAGGATTCTGCCCAGGGAAAAAAAGGAATCAGCATTCCTGTCCCCAGACAGACTCCTCCCCAGTCTATACACACAGCTCTCTAAAGAAAGCACCTCACCTAGCACTGATGTCTGCTTTCTCAATATTACGTTCTTTCTCTACTAGCTCTGGCCAACATTCTCCTACTTTCGTTTCCCTTCAGCCCCTCCATTCTCAATCATCTTAGAATAATGAGATGGGTAGCAGCAGCACCTTTCCCAGTGAAGGAAAGGCCTTTGCTTCCAATCCAGCTGAGGTCTAGGCTTCATTAGCCCAGGAATCACAGTAGCTGCTCTTCTGATCATATAGAAAAGCTCTCCAAGGGACCAGTGAGAAGAACTTGAGATCAAAAACACAATTATCACTGCTGCTTGTTTGGTTGGCAAAAAAAAAAAAAAAAAGGAAAAAAAGAAAAGCAGAATTAGGCTTTGCCTAAACCAAGACTAGACCCAACTATTTATCTGTTTTAGAAACAGGGTCTCACTATGTTGCCCAGGCTGGTCTTGAACACCTGGGCTCGAGCAATCCTCCTGCCTCAGCCTCCAGAGTAGCTGGGACTACAAGGCACACACCACTGAACCCGGCTAGACCCACTTATTTTTCCTAGTGATAATACAGCCCGGCATTTCCCAAAGTGCGTGTCTTATGGTATTAATAGCTTTTACATAGAAATACGACTGCTGTGTCAAAAGGGTTTAAAAAATTGCCTATAGTGGAACTTCTTAGAGGCTTTTAATATACTAATAAGGATGGTGAAGGCTGAGAGAACACAGAATGCAGTGTTTCTACAAACGTGATTAAGGAACCCACTGTTTCCAAGGTATTTTAGAGTGCAAATAATGCTTGGAATACACTTTGGGAAATACTGCTCCAGGCACTCAATTTTGAAGGACATTAGCAGTCAGGAAAACCCTTTACCCAGATCTTCACAAGTGTAAAGTGTTTCACCAGGCTTCTATAAAGGTCAAATTTGGTACCAAAGAATGGACCCAAGATTAGAATCTGCATGGCTTCAAAACCCAGAATCTTTCCCAATCTCATACTGCTCCATAAAATAGGGCTCATCTGGTCTGTCACCATCCTCTGTGCAAGGACATCGTAGCTTTACAATCTTTGCCCTCTATAAAGAAATCAGCAAGGGGAAAACAAATAGCAAGAGAAGTAACTATTTATTCTGGTTACATCAATATGGCAAGCAGTGTTGTTTTCAACACACTTTCATACAACCAAGGAGTCTGAGATAGTCCATTCCCTAGGTACAAATCTTTTTCTCCATCTTTGGATTTAAGTTCCAGAAGGACACGAATCTGCTCAGCAGAAATGCTGTCAAAGCAGGAGCCATGTGTGATGAGACACGAACCCTCCCTTGCCTCAGTAATGCCAGAATCTCCCCAGACTATGATCTCACTAGTTGCTAATTATGCAGCAGGAATAACAACACTGCCCAGAACGACAGGGCTGCATTACTGCAGAGCAGCTACCCAGAATATACTGTGGTGTCAAGAGATGCCTGCTACAGAGCTGCTTTTCTGGACTGTGTCTGTTGGAAGCAATTTGCCTGCTCTTGGATCAGCTCTACAAAGTCAACCAGACGTAATAAGTACCTTAGAGAAGGTATTTCCTAATCTATCCAGATTTTATCAAATTCTGCATTCGAGTCACAAGACGTACCTAAGAAACCTCAGCCATCAGAAGTCTCAGACAAGCACATTCCTGAAATAAATTTGCCAGGGAGGAAAAAAAAATCAAGTATTTGATAAAAATTGTAATTAAATTAAAAAACGAGCCCAAAGTATCAGTTTAGTTCTTCAGGTTACTGATCTTATCAGAGGTCACACTCTTAGGGCATGGTAAGAAAGAACGAGCCAAGGGCTTTTTATGGGTTAAGATTTTAGCTGGGTTTAAAGATACCGATCAACAAGAAGACATTTATGCATCCAACAGACACATGAAAAAATGCTCATCATCACTGGCCATCAGAGATACGCAAATCAAAACCACAATGAGATACCATCTCACACCAGTTAGAATGGCGATCATTAAGAATTCAGGAAACAACAGGTGCTGGAGAGGATGTGGAGAAATAGGAACTTTTACATTGTTGGTGGGACTGAAAACTAGTTCAACCATTGTGGAAGACAGTGTGGCGATTCCTCAAGGATCTAGAACTAGAAATACCATTTGACCCAGCCACCCCATTACTGGGTATATACCCAAAGGATTATAAATCATGCTGCTATAAAGACACATGCACACATTATGTTTATTGAGGCACTATTCACAATAGCAAAGACTTGGAACCAACCCAAATGTCCATCAATGATAGACTGGATTAAGAAAATGTGGCACATATACACCATGGAATACTATGCAGCCATAAAAAAGGATGAGTTCATGTCCTTTGTATGGACATGGATGAAGCTGGAAACCATTCTGAACAAACTATCGCAAGGACAGAAAACCAAACACCGCACGTTCTCACTCATAGGTGGGAATTGAACAATGAGAACACATGGACACAGGATGGGGAACATCACACACTGGGGCCTGTCGTGGGGTGGGGGAAGGGGGGAGGGATTATACCTAATGTAAATGACAAGTTAACCGGTGCAGCACACCAACGTGACACATGTATACATATGTAACAAACCTGCATGTTGTGCACATATACCCTAGAACTTAAAGTATTAAAAAAAAAAAAAAAGATACCGATCAACAAACAAATTTCTCATTCCATTCTATTGTAACGGGGAGGGGGAGCCCCTTGTGACTGAATACTTATGTGGGTGGAATTTTTTAAGGAGACAGAATAAAGCTGGGCACAGTGGCTCACGTCTGTCATCCCAGCACTTTGGGAGGCCGAGGCGGGCGGATCACCTGAGGCTGGAGTTCGAGACCAGCCTGACCAATATGGAGAAACCCCATCTCCACTAAAAATCCAAAAAAAAAAAAAAAATTAGCCAGACGTGGTGGCGCATGCCTGTAATCCAGCTACTCAGGAGGCTGCGGCAGGAGAATCACTTGAACCCAGGAGGCGGAGGTTTTGGTGAGCCAAGATCGTGCCATTGCACTCTAGCCTGGGCAACAGAGGGAGACCTTGTCAAAAAAAAAAAAAAAAAAAGCCGGGTGTGGTGGCTCACGCCTCTAATCCCAGCACTTTGGGAGGCCAAGGCGGGTGGATCACAAGGTCAAGAGATCGAGACCATCCTGGTTAGTATGCTGAAACCCCGTCTCTACCAAAACTACAAAAATTAGCCAGGTGTGGTGGTGCGTGCCTGTAATCTCAGCTACTCAGGAGGCTGAGGCAGGAGAATCACTTGAACCCAGGAGGCGGAAGTTGCAGTGAGCTGGGATTACGCCACTGTACTCCAGCCTGGGCGGCAGAGCAAGACTCTGTCTCAAAAAAAAAAAAAAAAAAAAAAAAAGAGGGAGGGAGGGAAGAGAAGAAGGCAAGCAGGCAGGCAAGCAGGCAGGCAGGCGGTCTTTTTCCTTAGCCTGGAAACACTCAAGGATTTATGACTGGAAGTAAATGTCCACTCCTGTTCTTTCCTCAGGTGTCCCCAGGCTTCTGGTAGTATCTCCTGTGAATATTTCTCTTTAAGCCCCATATGAACTTGGGTCTGCTCCAAAATCATCTTTATTACTAGAATTCTCCACGGTCTTAACCCAGTTGCCCTCAGGAGTATCAGTTATCTTTAGGTTACTTTTTGTGAACTTGGATGCAGCAAGGATTGCTGGCTGCTTGTTCTATTCTCCTCCTCTTTTTCTGTGTTTTCTCTACTTCTGGAATAGTGGTTTCTGGGCAATGATAGGAGATAGGTAAGAAAGAAGAAAAAAGATGTGACACCTAGGAGAAAAGTATTTTCCTTAAGCTGTCTGAGAATAACTGGAACCTATGGCTATGTGTGTAAATAACATGTACACTGACTTATGGTCAAACTCTTCCACTCACATGGATGGCACTCAGGGAAATCCTCAAGGATTCCTCTCTTCACCCTACCCAGGCTCTGTTAGCAGCATTTTCTCTGACATTAGCTCCATTATTTTTTTAAAAAGAAAAAAGATTATGTCCCAACAACAATATAAGATTAAATTTCAGCCCAGCTCCCCTTGTCCAACTCTCTGATATGAACTCGACTTTTAGATGAAGACGTTCACTGGGCACCAAGAACAAACCTCCTGTTCACTTCCATAGTGCCCTGAAGAAATCCTTCTTTGGGAGGCTGAGGCAGGAGGATTGCTTGAGGCCAGGAGTGCAAAACCAACTTGGCCAACATAGCAAGACCCTGTCTCTGTATTTTCAAAAAATTGGCCCAGCATGGTGGCACATGCCTGTAATCCCAGCACTTTGGGAGGCCAAGGCGGGCAGATCACTTGAGGCCAGGAGTTCAAGACCAGCCTGGCCAACATGGCAAAACCCCACCTCTATTAAAAATACAAAAACTAGCTGGGCATGGTGGTGTGTGCCTGTCGTCTCAGCTACTTGGGAGGCTAAGGCGGGAGGATTGCTTGAACCCAGGAGGCAGAGGTTGCAGTGAGCTGAGATTGTGCCACTGCACTCCAGCCTGGGTGACAGAGCCAGACCCTGTCTCAAAAAATAAAATAAAATAAATAAAAATAAATTTTTTTAAAAAATAAATCTTTCTTTGCAATAGTAACAGAATAGTTTCCATACTTTCCAGTTCATCAAATTAATCTTTCAAACTACAACTAGAAAAATCAGTCATTCCTACCTCTCTCAATTATTCATTGGTAGAGGATCAATGCCTGTGTTCAAGAGAGACACTTGTAAGTTTTAGCACCTAGGAATGCAGGTAAAAACTGACAGTTAACTGTCAAAATGACCAACTCAACAAATGCTTTTGGAGAAAATAACGCAACTCTCTTTAAAGCTTTTAAATGCCAGTGAAATGAAAGGTCAGCTGACACTTTCTGGCTACATGTCTAATGGTCTTTTCTCAAGAGTTTCTAGCTGAACATTTTCCAATGGTATATGAAACAGTTAAGATCCAGAGCACACAATACATCAGGCTAGCACCTAATAAACAGTTCCACCAGCATATGTATATTTTAGTACTAGATCTAAGTTTTTTTCAGGCCTAAAAGGATTCCTATAACCACCAAAACAAACAAACAAACAACAACAACAACAACAACAAAAAAAACAGCATATGTGAGACCAGCAAGAGGGACTGCCCAGGCAAAATTTTCTGGAAGAATCTATTTGCAAAGTTTAGGTAATATAAGTCTCTTTCTTAAATGAGTCCAAAGTAATAAGCTACATCTCACAGGAGAAAGCCTCTTCACTTGACTGGAACCCAACCTTCTGCTAAAGGTCAAGGAATCAAAATCTCCAGTAAGATGGTCAGGGCTACCATCTGTAGCTGGGTTGGAAGGAAGGCTTGCTGCTGTATTACCATAAACCTGAATAAAATGACCTGCCCTGTTTCTCCTTTTACAAGATACTGTGGTTGTTTCTCAAATACTATGAATTTCATGGATCCATGTGTCTTTGTGATCACCAGGATCATGAACTTACAAAGCACCCAAGTGAAAACCCCCCGCTTAAGCTAGGTGTTTAAAGAAAGCTGTGCACTCACCACCCCCACTCCCCGATTTTTACCCATTCACTAACACAAGGTTAGAATTTTCCATGCCTAAACTACCATCGTGTGGAAGACAGATCTTTGTGAGAACTGGAACATGATGCTGCATTAACTCTCAAGGATATCCAGTCATTTATAACACCGGCACAACCAACATCCTGGCTTTGTGGATTTGCAAGACAGAAAGCCAGTGAAGAAAAAAATCTGAACTATGGATTTACCTTGAACTGAAAACTGCAGGACAAGGGGACAGTGTTGTCTTGTGGGGATAACTTCTAGCATTTCATTCTGAAGAACAGTTTGTGTGTCACACTGCCACTCTCAACCCCTTTAAAAGGATGAATCAAGACCACAGCACTAAAAGGGACGGGTGGCAGTTGGCTGCGTAATTGGGCCTATGAAAAAAGATCAAGCTAGCAACCAGGGCAATTGATGCTTTCATTTTCCCACACGACGCCAGAAATATGGGAGACATCAGGAACCGGAGCGAAGGGACATGTCAAGTCACCAGTTCCTTTTAATGAACACTCCTGCCGAACCCTTCAGCTCTCGGCCCACTTCCCTCTGATTCCTGCTAACCTTCCCGCTCATTCCAATCCTCTGCAGCCCCTACCCAGCCTTCCTCATCCCTTCCTGCCTGCTACTCACAAATTCCCAACCACTCCTCCCACATTTTCCTCTGTTCCCCCTCCCCTTCCTTCACTTTCCTCCATCCTACATCATTCTCCACTCCATTCCGAACTCAATCCTCATCCGCAATCCTGCAGGCTTCCAAGCCGCCCATCGGTCTCCCGCGAGCTGCCCCCGCAGTCCGGGCCAGCGTCCTCGGTGCCCCTCGCTCCCACGCCTCTTCCCGACTCGGTTCCTTCCCAACGGCACCCGACCTCCCCGCCCCCCGACCGCTCCCGTCCGAGCCTCTCATTTCTGACCCCTCCATCCGCACGGCTCTGGGCTTGACCACTCCTCCACGGCCGCCCGAGGGCCGATCCCGAGAAAGGACGAGGCGGCACCCTCCGCCCCGCACCCCTAGGCCCATTACCGGCCCCGCCGCAGCTGCCTCCTCCCGTGATGGTCTCTGCCGCCCCCGCTGCCGCCGCCGCCCTAGCCCGGGTGGGAAGGAGGGAGGAGCGAGCGAGTCCCGGGCCCCGCGGCGACGGCCGGGGAGCTCCCAGGGCGGCAGGGCGGGGAGGGAGGGCGGTGGGCAGCCCAGCCGGCAGGCAGAGAGGGCCGGGCGGCTCCGGCAACTCGGGCGCCCCCGGCAGCAGACGCCCAGAACCGCCCCGGCTCCGGCTAACAATAGGCTCCGGCCGCAGCGCACTGGCTCTTATAGGCGCCGGCACGTCCTGACCGAGACCCGGGGCTGGCTGGGAAATGGAGTCTACGTGCCGGCCCCACACCCAGCAGCATGCCGGGAGTTGTAGGCGGTAACTGCTGCAAAGCCGAAGCCGGCGGGCAAACCGGCTCCCGAGGCGGCAGCTCTGCTGCAACCTTTTAATGGGGGAAGAGAGGAGACTCAGCTACAGATCTTAAATAAACGAATTCTCCTCCAAAGTTCCCTTTTTCTTTCGCCAGGACCACACGCCATTAGGAACATGATCCCCCCTTCTCCTCGCTCATGGGGTCTTAGTCTTCAGCAATATGACTTATTGCAGCCTGCGCAGGTTATAAAGAATACAAGCAATATCTTGAGTTATCTACTTATATGAGGGAGTGCTTTGAGTGTTTTCTTTAAAAAAAAAAAAAAAAAAATTGCTGCCGGGCGCGGTGGCTCACGCCTGTAATCCCAGCACTTTGGGAGGCCGAGGTGGGCGGATCACGAAGTCAGGAGATCGAGACCATCCTGGCTAACAAGGTGAAACCCCGTCTCTACTAACAAATACAAAAATTAGCCGGGCGTGGTGGCGGGCGCCTGTAGTCCCAGCTACTCGGGAGGCTGAGGCAGGAGAATGGCGTGAACCCGGGAGGCGGAGCTTGCAGTGAGCCGAGATCGCGCCACTGCACTCCAGACTGGGGGAAAGAGCGAGACTCCGTCTCAAAAAAAAAAAAAAAATTATCTTCTCAACTTTGCAAACTAATTTATTTATTTAAATAGAAAAAGGGTTTTCGCCATGTTGCCCCGGCTGGTCTTGCACTCCTGGGCCCAGGCGATCCGCCCGCCTCGGCCTCCCAAAGTGCTGGGATTATGCGCATGAGACACCGCGCCCTTCCGCAACCTATTTTTAAGAAAGGGCGCCAGGCGCGGTGGCTCATGCCTGTAATCCCAGCACTTTGGGAGGCCGAGGCGGGCGGGTCATGAGGTCAGGAGTTCGAGACCAGCCTGACCAACATGGTGAAACCCTGTCTCTACTAAAAATACAAAAATTAGCCGAGGGTGGTAGCACGTGCCTTTAATCCCAGCTCCCCGGGAGGCCCACCCAGGAGAATGGCTTGAACCCGGGAGGCGGAGGTTGCAGTGAGCCAAGACTGCACCATTGCCCTCCAGCATGGTCAACAAGAGCGAAACTCCGTCTCAAAAAAAAAAAAAAAAGAAAAGAAAAAAGAAAAAAAAGGGGAAAACCAAGATTAAGAAGTCAAAAGTTGTATGTGATTTGCCAAGGACACATAGCCTTGGTTTCTTCTCTGTTGTCTTTCCCTTGAACTATAAGGCTCGGCAAGCTCGAGCTGCATTCTCTTGTCCCCCGCCCCCCACCCCGCCCCCTCATTTTGTTCTGTCATCTTGTTTGCTTCTACTTTCCCCCTTCCATACTCTGCTTGAATACACTGGCCTTATTGCAGCTCCTTCAATTGGGCAATCATTCTCTTACCTCAGGGCCTTTTGTCTGGCTTCCACCAGCTAGCCACATACTTACTCCCTCACATAATATCTGCTCAAATGTCCCCATATCCGAGATCTTCCCTAACCATATTTCTTTTTCCCTGCATTAAGAGACAGGATTTCACTCTGTCACCCAGGCTGGAGTGCAGTGGCACAATCACGGCTCACAGCAGCCTCAAACTCCCGGGCACAAATGCCTAACCATATTTCTAAAATGGTGCTTCTCCTTAGTTTCTATCCCTGTGCCTTATATTTCTTCTTAGCATCCACCTATTTGTTTTTGTCTTGTCTCACTTGACTAAATTCGGTGAGACCAAGGAATTGTTTTGTTTACTGTATCCTCAACACACAGTACAAAGCCTAGTAGTTGACATTTAAGAGCATGATAGGTATTTATTGGATAGATGGTTGGACAGCAGGATTTAAACTCACGTTAGGCTGGTTCCAAAACCTGGTACATTTTTCACTGCAACCAAGAAACTATGAAGCCAGATCCACTAGCTACCAAGCCATCTCAGCTTTAGAATTGAGAGGCTGGATGGCTTGGGAAAACATGCTAAGAATTTCAGTTCTCTCCCCTAGGTGACATCAGAGACTCCAAGAAGCTAGGACACTACACTGCAAAATAAAAAAGCAGTAGATCAGAAAAAAGCAATCTTTTGGTAACATGCACTTGTCATCTCTCTTTGCTGAAATTCAGAGGCAATATAATGAGTGATCAAGAGCATGGATCCTGGAGTGATCGAGAGCATTGATCCTGGAGCCAGACTGCCTGAATATAAACCCCACTTCCTCTACTTACTAGTTGCATGACCCCGGGCAAGGGACATAAGTTTTCTGCCTTAGCTTCCTCATTTGCAAGCCAGGGATAACGATGTCTATCTCATTGGGTTTTGTGAAGATTAAACAGCTAATATATTAGAAAATGTTTACAACAGTCAGTGCTGTGTAAATGTTAGCTATTTTTAATCATAAGCTTTCTATTCAGTTGTGTAGAAGGTTTGGTTCATGATCCCATTCTTCCTGTGCATACAGAAGACAAAAGGGAAGAGAAAACTATCCTAGACCACTCTATAGAATCAGTAGGCTGAGTAACAAAACACCAGCCTGATGCCCATGTTGAGGATGCTAAAAAAGTGTCTCATATGCCTACACATCCAGTGTTCCAGCAGTCATGGAAATTCATCAGGGTACCATCAGCCCCAGTGCCCAATGCATTAACCTCAATTGGTTAATGCCACCAAACTAGAAGATAGCCAAACCAATGTTAGTACATCCTTGGAGAAGACGGCAGAATTCAATTTGGCAATAAGCTCTTGATCAGTCAGAATATCATCTGGGCCAGGCATGGTGGCTCACACCTGTAATCCCAGCACTTTAGGAGGCTGAGGAGGGAAGATTGCTCGAGCCCAGGAGTTTGAGACCAGCCAGGGCAACATGGAGGGAGACTGTCTCACAAGAAATTTTTAAAAATTAGCCAGGTGCAGTGGCATGCACCTGTGATCCCAGTTACTTGGGAGGCTGAGGTGGGAGAATCACTTGAGCACAGGAGGTCAAGCTGCAGTGACAGCTGTGTTCATGCCACTGCACTCCAGCCTAAGTGACAGAACAAGACCCTCTCTCTCTCTTTTTTAATTAAAAATAATAATAAAATAGAGATGGGGGGTTCTCCCTGTGTTGCCCAGGCTGGTCACGAACTCCTGTGCTCAAGCAATCCACCAGCCTCAGCCTCCCCAAGTGCTGGGATTACAGGCCTGAGCCACCACACCCGGCAGAGACTCTGTCTCTAAAAATAAAAATAATAGGCTGGGTGCGGTGGCTCAGGCCTGTAATCCCAGCACTTGGGGAGGCCAAGGTGGGTGGATCACTTGATGCCAGGAGTTCAAGACCAGTCCGGCCAACATGGCAAAACCCCATTTCTACTAAAAATAGCTGGGAATGGTGGCACGAGCCTGTACTCCCAGCTACTTGGAAGGCTGAGGCATGAGAATCGCTTGAACCCAGGAAGGCGGAGGTTGCAGTGAGCCGAGATCGCGCAACTGAACTCCAGCCTGGACAACAGAACGAGACTCTGTCTAAAACAAAAAACAACAACAACGAAAAAAATCATGGCCCGAGCAGTGTTTTCTTTTCTTTCTTCCTTTTTTTTTTCTTTTCTAATAGAGAGAGGGGTCTCACGTTCCCCAGGCTGGACTTGGACTCCTGGGTTCAAACAGTCCTCCTGGCTTTGCCTCCCAAAGTGCAAGGATTACAGGCATGAGCCACCATGCCTGGCCCTGGGCAGTGTTTTATACTTTGGTCTTGCAGCTATGTCTGTGTGTGAAGGTGATCTTATAGTCAGTAGTATCCTTAGATTATTGAGCTAATGAACAGGTGTATAGTATTCAGTATAAACTGTTTTACACTCATAATCCCTTTAAAACTCAAATAACTCTATGAATTATTACCTCCTTTTTAATACTTAATTCATAGGGTTAAGATGATAAAATTGAGGCTTGAAAGATTACTCTGTCCAAAGTCATATCCAGGAAGAGAAGGATCTGGGATTTGAATGCAGGCCTGACACCAAAATATATACTGTATCAACTACCTCTTACCACCAAAAGATAAACGAGAACACATTCCCCAGAGAGGTGAAAATAAATAGGACAGAGGATATAATGTGTTGAAATTCTTAGAGAAAAAGAGTTAAAATAAAAATCTAAGGCATTGTGTTTGTTTTTCTGAAAAGGAGTCTGTAGACTTAGCCCTAAAGTTGTTATGCTACTTCACTAATTGACATTTAATTATATTCCAGATCTAGACAGGCACCTCTTTGTGACTAATTCCACACTAACAAAAAGAGAACAGTATGTGTAAATCTGACAAAAAGAGTGCCACAGCAAACTGAAAGCACAAACACCAAAGAAGTCATATGCGCCATTGCACTCCAGCCTGGGCGACAAAAGTGAAACTCTGTCCTCCCCCCACACAAAAAAAGGAAAAGAAAACAAGAATCTACATTAATTAAAATGTGCACCTCATCTTAAACAAATCTAATATATGAAAACAGAGATTCGCATAATAGGTAAACCAGTTATAACTCATGTCCCAAAATACCATATCAGTAAAAAATAGTACAATAAGACAACAAATAATACAATATTAGTTTAAATAGCAAGTCCCCTTATAATTGATATTAATCCAATTGAAAACTTTAATTCATATAAACTTTTCAGTGTCTGAATTTGAAAATGCAAATGCTAGACTTACTTGAAATTTTTGGCCAGGCGCGGTGGTTCAGGCCTGTAATCCCAGCACTTTGGGAGGCGGAGGTGGGTGGATCACAAGGTCAAGAGTTCGAGACCAGCCTGGCCAATATGGTGAAACCCTGTCTCTACTAAAAATACAAAAATCAGCCGGGCATGGTGGCAGGCGCCTGTAATCTCAGCTACTTGGGAGTCTGAGGCAGGAGAATCACTTGAACTCGGGAGGCGGAGCTTGCAGTGAGCCGAGATAGTACCACTGCACTCCAGTCTGAGTGACAGAGCAAGACCCCACCTCAAGAAAAATAAATAAATAAATTTTCAAGCAAGATAGATTTTAGCTTAGGCCTATGTTCACAAGGAACACTACAGGGGAAATGCTGTAGAGAATGTGTGAAGAAAGACGTGAAAAGAAGAAGGAAGAAGTGGAAATAGATGAAAATTCAAGGTTGAAGATAAAACACAAGGTCACTAAAAGAACCAGGAAGGAGAAATAAAGTATGCAGAAAAAACAGTGCTGGTGGCATTACTCCCATGTCACAAAGGGCATCTTTCCCAACTCACTCCATTTTGCAGTGGTAGGATATTCTTCCTCATTTAAGTTTTGGAGTTGGTATAATGAAACAAAAATTAATCACAAACTAAAAGCAAGCATTCTAGCAGGGAAAGCCTTAACTCACAACTAAGAAAGTAGAGCATTTGCAGGAGAAGCAGAATGATGTAGGATTACTCCTAATGACATAATATATAGGCTGGGTGTGGTGGCTCACACCTATAATCCCAGCACTTTGGAAGGCTAAGGTGGGAGGCTCGCTTGAAGCCAGGAGTTCAGATCAGCAAGGACCACATGGCAAGATCCTGTCTCTACGAAAAATAAAAATTAGGGCTGGGCACAGTGGCACATACCTGTAATCCCAGCACTTTGGATGGCTGAGGTGGGAGAATCGCTTGAGCCCAGGAGGTCAAGGCTGCAGTGAGCTGTGATGGTGCCACTGCCCTCCAGCCTAGGCAACAAAGTGAGATCCGGCCTCAAACAAAACAAAACAAATTTGTTGGGTGTGGTGGCACATGCCTGTAGTCCTACCTACTCAGGAGACTGAGGCGAGAGGATCACTTGAGCCTAGGAGTTCAAGGCTACAGTGTGCTATGATCACACCACAGCCTGGGCAACAGAGCAGGACCCTGTCTCTTAAAAACAAAAAAAGAAGCTAAGGAAGAAATAGGCTGGGTGCAGTGGCTCATGCCTGTAATCCGAACACTTTGGGAGGTCAAGGCTGGTGGATCACTTGAGGTCAGAAGTTTGAGACCAGCTTGTCCAACCCGGTACAACCCCGTCTCTACTAAAAATATAAAAATTAGCTGGGCGTGGTGGCACATACCTGTAATCCCAGCTACTGAGGAGGCTCAGGCAGGAGGATCGCTTGAACCCAGGAGGCAGAGGTTGCAGTGAGCCGAGGTCGCGCCACTGCACTCCAGCCTGGTGACAGAGACTCTGTCTCAAAAAAAAAAAAAAAAGGAAAAAAAGAAAAAAAAAAGAAATATATATATATATATAAATGGGGCAGCTAGGTGGGACAATTGTGCCATTCCTACGGAGACTGGAGTTCTCATAAGACCCATGGGGGCCATAACAGATCAAATTCCTGTAGAAGAACCATCCGTGACCAAGGAAGCAGACCAATAAATAATTCAGTAAAATGATAAAATGGTTCTTCAATTTCAGTTCTCCTGTCCCCCCAAATCTGGAATTGTTAGGTTTGGCCAGAGAAAAAAGCTACAAGAGGGAGAAGCTCAATCCTGACTTCAAATATTTGGACTCTAAATTGCTTTCAAGACTGAATACCGAAGCTCTGCTCAGCCCTTCATGGTGATTTGCAAGACAGTTCAAATCTCTGCGGTAACCCTATACAAAACACTTTCTCAGAATATGTGGGGATACACAGAGTTTTGAGAACACTCCTCCATTATGCATACATTAGAAATGGTTGGTGCCATTATCCCACACCTTCTTTACTTGCCAAGCTTCCCCCGGAACCTCCAGCTCAGAGATCATACTCTGCCCTCACAACATACCCAGTACCTGGACTTCCAGGAATCAGAACTTCAGCCCCTTCATGTGGACCTTACTTTTTTGTCACGTCTTGGGTTGTCTTTTTAAAATTTCTTTTTTTAGATAGAGTCAGTTTCTTTTTCTCTCTCTCTTTTCTCTCTTCTCTCTCTCTCTCTCATACAGGCTGGAGTGCAGTGGCACAACCTCTGCTCACTGCAACCTCCACCTCCTGGGTTCAAGCAATTCTTGTGCCTCAGCCTCCTGAGTAGCTGGGATTCCAAGTACCCACCACCACGCCCAGCTAATTTGTTTTTTTTTTTTTTTTTTTTTTTGTATTTTTAGCAGAGACGGAGTTTCACCATGTTGGCCAGGCTGATCTCAAACTCCTGACCTCAGGTGATCTGTCCGCTTCAGCCTCCCGAAGCGCTAGGATTACAGGGGTGAGCCACCACGCCCAGCCATGTTTCCTCCATTTATATGGCTTCTTAAATAAATCATTTATGTGGGCAAACATTCTCATTGGGCCATAACATTGAACAGTCAATCTGATTACTCAACAGCCACATTTCACGTACTGACTACTCAATCCTTAGAGTCCTCCAACGACTTCCCTCCCCTTTTATTAATATTTCCCAATAACTCCCTTTTAATTATCAAGTCTTTATACAGCAGATTTTTCTACATGGAACCTATTATACTTCAAAGAAGTACAGGCAATAGTAAGTCAAATAGGATGCTACACCTCTTCTCTAAATGGCCTAGGCCGGTATGGTGGGTGGCTCACACTTGTAATCCCAGCATTTTGGGAGGCTGAGGCAGGAGGATGCTTGAGCCCAGGAGGTCAAGACCAGTATGGGCAATACAGGGAGACCCTGTCTCTACAAAAAAATACAAAATTAGCCAAGTGTGGTGGCACACACCTGTAGCCCCAGCTACTTGGGAGGCTGAGGTGGGAGGATCGCTTGAGCCTGGGAGGCAGAGGCTGCAGTGAGCTGAGATGGTGCCACTGTGCTCTGGCCTGGGTGACACGCACACACAAAAAAAGATGCATGTTCAAATATATGTGACCTAAATGGCATCCATACAGAATAACTAGTTTTTAAAAAGAATGATGTAGAACTAAAAATTCTAATATAGTAAGATATTCAAGATATGCTAAATACAAAAATCAAATTGCAGGTCATTAGTATAACATGAGCCCATCTGTGTGTGTGTGTGTGTGTGTGTGTGTGTGTGTGTGTGTGTGTGTGTGTGTGTATGTGTGTGCATGTGTGATGGGGGAAATTCTTTGCAATGATTACCTCTACAGAGTGGGACTAAGAGGTAAGGGGGAAAGTTATATGATACCATTCTTTATTGTTTGAATTTATCATTCTGTGTATTACTTTCATAATGAAAAAGCTAGTATAAAATTTTCACTTAATTGAAAGGATTATTAGTGAACATATGCAATGTTTTAAAGCAAACTGAATAATTACAGTGTTCTATCACTATGCCAATTCTTACCAATTATACATCACTGGCACAATAAAAATTTTTTGTAGCTAAAGAAAGCCTAAGAGATTTTCTGGTAAATTTAAGGATCTATAATTTCAAAGTTGTATAAGTTCATTTCCATAAATTTGAAGACTACTCTAAAAAACCCTGACTTCAGGTAAAAATAGTTAAGTGTAATTTATAGTCAATATATTAATAAAGGCCAGGCGTGGTGGCTCATGCCTGTAATCTCAACACTTTGGGAGGCTAAGGCAGGAGGACTGCTTGAGGCCAGGAGTTCAAGACTAGCTTGGCAACATGGTAAGATCCTGTCTCTACAAAAAAACATTAGCAGGGCTTCGTGGTGTGTGCCTGTAGTCCTAGCTACTTGGGAGGCTGAGGCAGGAGGATCACTTGAGCCTGGGAGTTTGAGGCTGCAGTGAGCTATAACTGGCACTGCACTCCAGCCTGGGTGACAGAGGGAGATATAATTCTTGTTTTGTTTTCTTTGAGATGGGGGTCTTACTTCGTCACTTAGGCTACAGTGCAGTGGCATGATCACAGCTCACTGCAGCCTCCAACCCTAGGCTCAAGTAATCACTGCCATACCTGGCTAATTTTTTTAACTTTTTGTAGAGATGGGTGGGGGGGATCTCACTTTGTTGCCCAGGCTGGTCTTGAACTCCTGACCTGGCCTAAAGTGATCCTCCCATTTGGGCCTCCTAAAGTGCTGGGCTTACAGGCATGAGCCACTGTGCCTCATCTATACATTTAATTTTATGCATCATTTGCAGTAAGAGTCACAAATGCAAAGATTTGGAAGAAACCTTAAAAGTCACCTAGCCTTGGGCCAGGTGCGGTGGCTCACATCTGTAATCCCAGCACTTTGGGAGGCCGAGGTGGGTGGATCACGAGGTCAGGAGTTCAAGACCAGCCTGGCCAACATAGTAAAACCCCATCTCTACTAAAAATAGAAAAATTAGCATGGCATGGTTGTCCGCGCCTGTAGTCCCAGCTACTCAGAAGGCTGAGGCAGGAGAATTGCTTGAACCCGGGAGGCGGAGGTTGCAGTGAGCTGAGATCAGGCCATTTAACTCCAGCCTGGGCAACAGAGTGAGACTCCGTCTCAAAACAAAAAAGTCACCTAGTCTTGGCCAGGCACGGTGGCTCACACCTGTACTCCCAGCACTTTGGAAGATGAGACGGGGGATCACTTGAGCCCAGGAGTTCAAGACCAACCTGGCGGGCAACACAGTGAGACCTCATTTCTATACTTTATTTTATTTAAAAAAATTTTTTTTGAGATAGTCTTGCTCTGTCACCCAGCCTGGAGTGCAGCAGCCTGATCTCAGCTCATTGCAACCCCGCCTCCCAGGTTTAAGCAATTCTCATGTCTTAGACTCCCAAGTAGCTGGGATTACAGGTATGTGCCACCACGCCCAGATAATTTTGTATTTTTAGTAGAGACAGGGTTTCACCATGTTGGCCAGGCTGGTCTTAATCTCCTGGCCTCAAGTGATCTGCTTGCCTCAGCCTCCCAAATTGCTGGGATTACAGGCGTGAGCCACCGTGCCCAGACTCATTTCTATATTAAAAAAAAAAAAAAAGAAAAAGGCATCTAGTCCAACTTTCCTACCCAAACACCTAGACATTAAAAAAAAAAAAAAAAAAAAATCCAAACCAATAGCAGCCTGCTGAGGAAAGAACTGAAGTTGAGAACCAGTACTAGGAATATAAGACAACCAGATATGTCTCCTCCTCAAAATGGAGACACCTGGTAATCATTCACTAAGAAGCATTTTGGTGTAATATAACAAGTTGCTCAGGTCAGTTTTAAACAAGTCCTTGACTTAATTTTCTGGTTTCAAAGTTTTCAATTTGTTTCAAACCAAGAGAAATTAGACCATGATGCAGATTGAGTTTAATGAACAAAAATCTCTGTATAAAAAACATTTAAACCTTATCAAATGCTTTAAACACACACACACACACACAAATCCAAATCCAATACACAATCTTAGAATATTATCTTTGTGTACCTCAACATAACCTGTAAAAGTATTTCTAGATAAAACTTTACAAGTGAAGAAAGAAAACCCATGATGTTACACTTACACACACACACACAATCATTCTTAAGGAAGAACAAAAACATGGTAAGAGTGTGAACAGGAAGGGAATGCATCTTTTTTTGTAAAGCTTATATTAAAAAACACAGCATGAGTAAAATAACTTCCTATGCCAAGAGAAGATGCAGAGAGAGGAAACAGAAAGCAGGGATGAGACTAACTCATTAATAAATAGTTTGAGAATGTCATTCAAGAACAGTAAATCTGGGGAGTTACAGATAATCCCCAGTTGTCACCACCTCAAATTCTTTGATTCCGATAACTAATGACACTTAAAAAGCATCTATGTGTTCCTTTTTTGTAGGTCTTGATTTGTTCATCATTATTTAGGTGTGCTTTGTCTCTTTCAGTGGTTAATTCCTCAGTTCATACTCAGTGTTATGTCGTAGTCACCAGAAGGGCCACAGTAATAAGCGAAGTGAACACAGGTTATAATGGGTGGCACTGGTGGTATGAGAGGGTGAATAAGGAGGGCCAGATTGCCTGGTTTGGATTTCAGCATCACTGCTTGCCAGCTCCTGGCACCTAGCAAGCTACTTAGCCACTGTGTGTCTCCATTTCCTCATCTTCGGTTGGGGGTCACTATAGCACCTACTTCAGATGGTGTGATTAGGGGGTTAAACAAGATGGTCATTCAAAAAATTTATCACACTGCCTGGTCAATAAATGTTAGCTGAAAATACTATTAGTTGGCCGGGCGCGGTGGCTCACGCCTGTAATCCCAGCACTTTGGGAGGCCGAGGCGGGCGGATCACGAGGTCAGGAGATCGAGACCATCCTGGCTAACACAGTGAAACCCCGTCTCTACTAAAAAATACAAAAAATTAGCCGGGCGTGGTGGCGGGCGCCTGTAGTCCCAGCTACTCGGGAGGCGCAGGCAGGAGAATGGCGTGAACCCGGGAGGTGGAGCTTGCAGTGAGCCGAGATCGCGCCACTGCACTCCAGCCTGGGCGACAGAGCGAGACTCCGTCTCAAAAAAAAAAAAAAAAAAAAAAAAAAGAAAATACTATTAGTTGTGGTATTACAGGGGAACCAAAAGGAAAATTCTGTCTCTGTATTTCTCCTCATTGATAAAGTTTTCAGGGACAAACTGTGGCAAAAAGCAGAGATACCAGTACATTTGAGACCAGTACAAAGAGATTGAAGACCTAGTCTTATGAATATAGATACCCATTTTTATATAAGAAAAAAATTACAGGGCTCCATATCACAAAATTTAAGATCTTCCTGTTAAACATCACACAATTCCCATCATCATTATGCCCTACATACACTCTAAATTATGTAGAGTTTCTACTCATATTCAACAACAACAAGGTCCAGAAATTTTAACTAAAACAGCTGCAGAACTGCATGTTGGGCAGTAATCTGTGTGTGCCACAAGAGCTTGGGCCAACACAGAGGGCCAGGATTCTGCCTCCATGGCCTGGACTCCTCCACACACAGTCAGATGAGTCAGGTTCTTGCAGACCTTCAAATCTCCATTCATATCCCCCTTCAAGAGGGCCGTTTTCAGAGGTGAAGGAAGCAGCAGCCACTGGGCACGAAACGCCGCACTCCTACTTCAGTATGATATGATAGCTATCACTGGTTTCTGCTGTTAAAAAAAAAAGAGAGCGAGAATCATCTTTAGTCACCTCTAAAACACAGCAGGAGAAAAAAAGTATGGTAAGACTCTCGTGAGAAGGGGAGAAAAGGGAGGCGGAGGTTGCAGTGAGCTGAGATCACGCCACTGGACTCCAGCTTGGGCAACAAGACCGAAATTCTGTCTCAAAAAAAAAATGCATTATAAAAACAACATGCCTCAATTTCCTCATCTGTAATGGAAGATGGAAGAGAATGGCAAAAAGCCGGGCCGGGCACAGTGGCTCATGTCTGTAATCCCAGCACTTTGGGAGGCCAAGGTGGGTGGATCACTTGAGGTCAGGAGTTCGAGACCAGCCTGGCCAACAAGGTGAAACCCATCTCTACTAAAAATACAAAAATTAGCCAGACATGGTGGCACGTGCCTGTAATCCCAGCTACTTGGGAGGCTGAGGGAGGAGAACCACTTGAACTTGGGAGGCGAAGGTTGTAGTGAGCCGAGATCATGCCACTGCACTCCAGCCTGGGCAACAGATCGAGACTCTGTTTCAAAAAAAAAGAAAAAGCCAACTTAAAAAAAGGAACAATCTCTAATATTGTCACTTTCTTTACCCAAATATGGTTACTTTTCCTATCTCTCCTCAAAGAAGTATGTACTTTGCCTAGTAGTAGTAAAGCTGTTAAACTGCTTAGAGAAAGATGTTTGTCTTACTATTACCTTTCATTGTGTCCAGAATAAAACATGCTTCTTCCTGAAAGTTCTGTATCATCTGAAAAATGCAAGAAAATTTGTGATTATTTAAATGAAAAATAACCCCTTTATATTCCTGTGTCCCTAAGGACTACCCCACATCCAGAGGGATTTATATGGGAGGCTTTACAGGTCACAAATAATGTATTTCTTGAATATCTAGGATCATAAGTTTTTTCCTCCCCTCCCGTTTGGTTTTTAAATATTAAAAAACTAAGCAGATTAGAAGAGTTGTTTTAAAGCCTGGTATGCATTTCCCTGGGTTAACCCCAAGACTCTCCAAGGAGCACACGGACACTAATATGTGCATACAGGAGAACTGACTTCCGTGTCTTCAACTCCCATATGTGCTCTTTCCTAAAACCTCTTTAATTTTCCTTCCCCACTTTCCCTTCTCAAACTCCCTTCTCCCAGGGATAAACTCCCTTCTCCCAAGATAAAGGCATGAGTTTCACCCTCCCAGGATCCTAATAAGGTGGCCCATGATGTGAAAGCTTCAGGTGGCAAAGTGGAATGGCGAAGGTGAACGCTAATAACTGAGCAATAGACCCTTTTATGAGCCACATGGTTTCTAACTCTTTCCTTTCACCAGAAGTAAAGAGTAACCTAATCACAAATTGTCGTAAGATAGAGGATTCAAAATGATTTTTTGATAATATCACTATGTAATTTCTGGTATATAATTCTGAAGTATAATCTAATGACATTGTCATTACAAAATTCCATCCATTCCAATCAATTTATGGGAATCAAGTCCCTCAGCATTTATATCTAGAGGAAAAAAACAGAATGGAATTGATGCTGAAATCCTGTGTCATTCTAGCAATCAATAGGCAGTATTCATCTACAAAGGAAATAATTATGTGCAAGGGTACGGGTAGGGAACGAAACAATTTCATCGAACTCATTCATAGATATACCTGTAATAATTTTTTTCTTAATTTTTTTTTTTTTTTTTCTGAGACAGAGTTTTGCTCTTGTTGCCCAGGCTGGAGTGCAATGCCCCCATCTCGGCTCACCGCAACCTCCGCCTCCTGGGTTCAAGGGATTCTCCTGCCTCAGCCTCCTGAGTAGGTGGGATTATAGGCACGTGCCACCACACCCGGCTAATTTTGTATTTTAGTAGAGACAGGGTTTCTCTATGTTGGTCAAACTCCCGACCTCAGGTGATCTGCTTGCCTCGGCCTCCCAAAGTGCTGGGATTACAGGTGTGAGCCACTGCGCCTGGCCTTCTTTTTTTCTTTTTTTGGATGAAGTCTCACTCTGTCGCCTAGGCTGGAGTGCGGTGGCGCAATCTTGGCTCACCGCAACCTCTGCCTCTCGGGTTCAAGCAGTTCTCTGCCTCAGCCTCCCAAGTAGCTGGGATTACAGGCACCTGCCATCATGCCCAGCTAATTTTTGTATTTTTAGTAGAGATGGGGTTTCACCATCTTGGACACGATGGTCTTGAACTTCTGACCTTGTGATCCACCCGTCTCAGCCTCCCAAAGTGCTGGGTTTACAGGCATGAGCCATTGCGCCTGGGCAGCCTTCTTAATCTTTAATAATTACTTACTAAAACATGTAGCATATTTACATTATTTTAATCAATTGTATAATTATGATAATTCCATTATAATAATTTTTAAATTTTTATTTAAAAACTTTATTTCAAACAAATATAGTAGGATAATCAATAAAAGATGTTTGTGCATAAAAATATGTTATGGTAAGATGGTCAGGCGTGGTGGTTCACATCTGTAATCCCAGCACTTCGGGAGGCTGAGGCGGGTTGATCACTTGAGGCCAGGAGTTCGAGACCAGACTGGCCACATGGTGAAACCCAGCCTCTACTAAAAATACAAAAATTAGCCAGGCATGGTGGTGGGTGCCTGTTTAAATACCAGCTACTTGGGAGGCTGAGGCAGGAGAATCGCTTGAACCTAGGAGGCGGGGTTGCAGTGAGCCGAGATCACACCACCGCACAACAGCCTGGGCGACAGAGTGAGACTCTGTCTCAAAAAAAAAAAGTTACAGTAAGATAAAATTCAATGGGGGAAGTAAATGAAAATAAGAGTTCAAGGAAACAGAGGAATAGTATAAGAATTCTAACTGTTAAAGAAAAGCACAATCGTATTTTTTTTTTAATGGATGGTGGTGGTATTAAATCATTTTTGTATTAAGGTTACATGGGATGCAATTAGAATAATGATGTAACCATTTCACTTAAAAATGTCATTATATATGCCCAGAAATGACATCTTTTACAACTATTTAAACTTTAACAAAAAATTTTAAGTCAACCTAAAAATGTGCATGGGAATATGTGGTTTTTAAAATATTTTAGGACCAGGCGCAGTGGCTCACATCTGTAATCCCACCACTTTGGGAGGCCGAGGCGGGTGGATCACTTGAGGCCAGGAGTTTGAGACCAACCTGGCCAACATGGCAAAACCCCATCTCTACTAAAAATACAAAAATTAGCCAGGCGTGGTGGCGCACGCCTGTAATTCCCACTATTCGGGAGGCTGAGACAGGAGAATCACTTGAACCCAGGAGGAGGAGGTCGCAGTGACCTGAGATTGGGCCACTGCACTCCAGCCTGGGCAACAGAGAGAGACTGTTTCAAAAAAAAAAAAAAAAAAATTAGGAGGAAAGCAAGCAAAAAAGTATGAAACCCTCTGATCTAGAAAACAGAACACTCTGCCCCAGGAGAACTGCTCTTGCTCCATGCGCTGACAAATTAATCATCATCTGGTAATTCAACTGTACTGAAAAATCTACCTCATCACTGATGAGCACATGAATTCCTGTTGGCCCCTGCTTGTAAATCTGGCTGATCTGGCAAGGGGAAATGCTGAAAAGCTGAGCAATTTTTTCTGTCAATTCAACAGCTGTCAGTTCTTCTAGATAGATAGCATGGTAAACTGCAAAAGGGAGAGAGCAACAGCAGTCAGTACAAAGTTTGTCCACTCTTACAGGTAACTTGATCACTAGGAATGCCCACTTTTCTGAAGGACTCAGAAATCACACTGCCTAAGTTCAAATCCTGGCTCAACCACTTGCAGCTGTGCGACCTAGGGCAAGTTATTTAACATTCCTAGGCCTGATTTTTCTCACATAAATACCGGAGATAACAGTAAAATCCTCCGCAAAGAGGAGATATTAGTTGTAAATATTAAAGCATATAAAAAGTGTTAAGAATAGCACCTGGCTGGGTGTGGTGGTTTACACCTATAGTCCCAGCAATTTGGGAGGCTGAGGCAGGGAGATCGCTTGAGCCCAGGAGTTCAAGACCAGCCTGGGCAACATAGGGAGATCCCATCTCTACAATAAATAAAACAATTAGGCAAACGAGTAGCTATAGTTCTAGCTACGCGGTAGGCTGAGGGGAGAGAATCACTTGAGCCCAGGTGGTCAAGGCTGCAATGAGTCATGATTGCGCCACTGTACTTCAGCCCGGGTAACTGAGTGAGACTCTGTCTCAAAAAAAAAAAAAAGAATGGCACCTGCCATGTATTAGGAACTTAATAAATGCTAGTGATTATTGTTACTTCTAGCAAATACTAAATCTGCTGTTTGATAGTTTCCCATCACACATGCCCATAAGTTATCTCTTCACCTTTCTTCATATCTGTCCTGGTGTGTCCAGAACAACCTACCGAAGAAAGTACCATTTGAGTCTCCATCCTCATGCTTCTGCTGCTGTTGCTGCTGCTGTTGTTGCTGCTCCCTCAACTGCAGTGATTCCTGACAAACATAAATGGTTAACCTTGGACGCACCATCCTAAGGGGAGGAAAAAGGCTAATTAGTCTTACATTCTTTATGGTAAGCACAATAAAAAGAAGGGAGAAATTGTGTTTCTACATTAATCGTATAGAGCAGATGAAAATTGGAAGCTCATTGGCCAAATGCAATTAATTTGCTATGTTTTATTAGTTCCCCAGTAGTAGGGTTTTTTTTTCCTTAAGTGGAATTAGTTCCAATATGAGACATCATATAAACCTCTGAACTTTTGGCTTTTCCTGAAGACTCAGATCTAGCAATCTTAGGCCCGCATTCTCACATGAAAACAATCAGCCGTTCTTCTTACATGATGCATATATTCTTCACTATATCCCAGTCTTGACTGCCATTCACTTACATTACCTGTATGTACTCTATAGTCATTTGAGTTTGTGGCCTTTGGTGTAAAAGTTAGAAATAGTCAAAATATAAAAGCCACTGTCTAATGGGTCAGGTTCAAGATATACTTTTTACTAAAAAATGCCAACACAGTAAACTAGATCATCTTATTTCTCTCATTACCTTCTCCTAACTAGCCTAAGTCCTTTCTCTGTTCTTCTTAGAACTACCTCTTGATCTGATCATCTTACTCCTTCCAATTTCTAAACACCCTTTAGATAATATGCTTGAAAAAATGAAAGATCAATTATTTTTCCACAAGTCATCAACCCCTGATTTCACTTCCTTCCTTAAAATTTTCCAAGATTCAACATCCCTTATGATGTAGACAAAAACAAATATGACCAGGCACGGTGGCTCACATCTGTAATCCCAGCACTTTAGGAAGGCGAGTCAGAAGGATTGCTTGAGCTCAGGAGTTTGAGACCAGCCAGGGGAACACGGCAAAACCCCGCCTCTACAAAAAGTACAAAATTAGGCGGGTGTGGTGGTGCGTGCCTGTAGTCCCAGCTGCTCAGGGATCTAGGCAGGAGGATGGCTTGAGCCCATGAAATCGAGGCTGCAGTGAGCCATGATTGCATTACTGCACTCCAGGCTGGGTGAGAGAGCAAGACCCTGTCTCAAGAAAAAAACCCCAAAACAAAAGCAAACCAAAAATAAATACTGCGCACTCTATTTTACTGTATAGTCACTGATTTAGTTCTGTTGCCATTGACCTAAATGCTTTTTTCATCAATGTTACTACACCTATTTAAAATTGTAAATCCCAAAAAAGGACCACAAATTACTATGTATTTTAACAATTGCAGGCAGACACTTCCTACCCACATTTTCCGGGCGTGGTGGCTCACGCCTGTAATCCCAGTACTTTGGGAGGCCAAGGCGGGCGGATCACGAGATCAGGAGATCGAGACCATCCTGGCTAACACGGTGAAACCCTGTCTCTACTAAAAAATACAAAAAATTAGCTGGGCATGGTGGCGGGCGCCTGTAGTCGCAGCTACTCAGGAGGCTGAGGCAGGAGAATGGCACGAACCCGGGAGGTGGAGCTTGCAGTGAGCCAAGATTGCTCCACTGTACTCCAGCCTGGGCGAAAGAGTGAGACTCTGTTTTCAAAAAAATTAAAAAAAAGTAATTCCCACCCACATTTAAGAATGACCACTTCTCCAGTTAAAACCAACTTGGGACCTTTGCACCTGTTGTTCCTTCTGCCTAGAACAGTCTCCCTTCCTGTGACTCCAGAGCTGCATCCTTCTCAGAACTCAGCTTAAATATCCCCTCCTTGGAGAGGCCCTTCCTGACCATATTCTGGGCACCCTATAGCCCACAACCTTGTTTTTTGCTTATTTGTTTTGTTTTCCTTCAAAGCTCTTATCACTATCCACAATATTTATTTATCTTACTCCCCATTAGAAAGTAAACTCCCTAACAATGGGCACCCTGTTTTGCTCACCAATATATTAATATTCCCAGAGCCTACAATAGTACCTGGCTCATGAAAAGGATGATGAATTTTCACTGGAAAATTCATTCACCTGGAAATGAAAAATGGAATATCATGGGGAATTCCTTGGACAAAGTGCAAGAAAACATTCTTCTAAAATCTTTATTTGGTACATAGCTGACATTTAAAAGAAATGTTTTGAGAAGGTATATTTAGCTGTGTAGAGTATTGTGAAGAATTTCTGAATCCAAATCCATTTGGAATCCCAACCTTATTGATATTTTAACACTAATTACATACCGGCCTTTTAATGCATTAAAAAGTCTGATTCCATCTGCAGGGCCACAGATTTGGATCACATCATCTCTAGTTAATTTCAATAAATCTGCCCCTGGAATAAATATAAGAAAATGGATGATAAAGGCAAAGATTCTCTTTGTTAATGACTATTAAAATGGGCTGTATTATAAGGACACCTCATTACCAGAATGTTACAATCCATAATTTTCTTCATGGCATATAAGGCCCTTCATGACCTGGCTCCTACCTCCTCTCCCATCTCAATTCCCCCCAATTAACCTCCCCACTTAACCCTATGCTTTCATCATACTGATGATGTCTAATGAGCAAGTTGTTCTTTCTGCCTGAAATAACCTTCCACTATCTAAGCTGGGCACAACATGCCTGTAGTCCCAGATACTCGAGAAGCTGAGGTAGGAGGATTGTTGAGGCCAATCGACTGTTAGGAGTTCAAGACTGTTAGGCGTGGGCAACATAGCAAGACCCCATCTCTTAAAAAAAAAATCCTGGGCCAGGAGCAGTGACTCACGCCTGTAATCCCAGCACTTTGGGATGTCGAGGAGGGTGGATCATTTGAGGTCAGGAGTTCGAGACCAGCCTGGCCAACATGGTGAGACCCTGTCTCTATTAAAAATTCAAAAATTAGTCGGGTGTGGTGGTGGGTGCCTGTAATCCCAGCTACTCGGGGGCTGAGGCAGGAGAATTGCTTGAACCCAGGAGGTAGAGGTTGCAGTGAGCTAAGATTGTGCTTCTGCACTCCAGCCTGGGTGACATTGAGACTCCGTCTCAAAAAAAAAAATAAATAAATAAATCCTAGATTCACCTCATGTGTCACACATGTTCCCTAACACCAATCCTCCCATGAATGTCTTACTGTCACTATCAGAACACTTATCTACAAAATCACAACTATTTATCATTTTTTCAGAGTTATATTTTGATTAGTTGTGTTTTGTTTCGGTGCTTTTTTTTTTTTTTGGATACCAGATGATTAATGGGCTATTTGATCAGGAAGTATGCCTCATCCATTTGTGTATTCCTACCACATCAAAAAGTGCTAAATAGGCCAGGTGCCGCAGCTCATACCTGTAATCCCAGCACTTTGGGAGGCCAAGAAGGGTGGATCACTTGAGGTCAGGAGTTCGAGACCAGCCTGGCCAATATGGTGAAACCCTGTCTCTACTAAAAATACATAAATTAGCTGGGTGTGATGGTAGGCGCCTATAATCCCAGCTAATCAGGAGGCTAAGGCAGGAGAATCGCTCGAACATGGGAGACGGAGGTTGCAGTGAGCCGAGATCATGCAACTGCACTCCAGCCTGGGTGACAGAGTGAGATTCCATCTCAAAGAAAAAGAAAAAAAAAGCTAAATAAAAGTGTATTGTGTAAATGAAATAAATTATAGTGATATCAAGGGGAAAATTTCAGACTACCTGCAAATGCCTCCTTGATAAAACTCTACGAGATATACATTTTAAAAAGTGTTGTATGAAATAAGCATTTTTAAATTAAATTGAATTTAAACTAAAAGGTGTTTGTTTTTAAGTATTTCACAGCACAGCTGCAGCTAGTGAGAAAGTCTTAAGGGTTCTATGAAATTCATTTCATCAGAAAAATGCAGTAAGATCTCTCATACACATATACACACACAACTCTCCCATGGATACCAGGAGAATGCAAAGGAAAATCTCATGCTAGGGAAAACAAAAGAAAAAGAAAATTTAACCTGAGAAGTTTGTGAAAAGCCTTGTGAATGTAGAAAAACGATTTCGATGCAACCACTGCTGAGCTTCCTGAGGTGTGGTTGTTGGTAAGAGGTTCTGAAAGGGAGAGCACGTTTTTTAGGTAACCAAATAGATTTGTCTGTTACCCCATTAGGTAACACATAGCCAAACACCCCACACAACCCCATACTCAGGCCTAGTTTGTGAAAGTTGTTTTCTCTTTCTCCAACCATGCAAGATGCTGAAGGAGTTCCATCCTTTTCTTCCCCACTAGACTGTAAGCTGCTCAAATGGAAGGGTCCTGCATTACTTGTTTCATATCTTTAGTCCCTAGCACAGTATCTGGTTCATAGTCAAAATTCAATAAATGTTTGTTTAATGAATGAATGAATAATACTCCCTAAAAGTTGGGCATTTCTACTGAATTGGACAGTCATCAAAGTATTACCAGACATTGCAAGTAACTGACATTCAACTTTAGACTTACATCTGTGACTGGAGGGGGTGGCTCTGGCTGGTGGTTTGGTGAACCATTTCTAAAGAAACATTTAAAATGAAAGGATGAGTCCATGACACATGCTGGGGCTCATTATTTCATTCCTCAGCTTCACAATAAATCTCATGCTAGAGATTAAAAAAAAATCTGTGCTCTCTCATAACACATTCTTATTCTTTGACCCAATACTTTAATTTTCTATTAGTTTAACCTAAAGACTTTATGAGGAGGGGGAGAAACTATGTCATTAGCAACATTTTCTTATTATTGAGGAAACTGAAGAAAATATCAACATTTCAATAAATTGGGACTGATGAGATAAATTATGGCATAAAAATATTTAACCATAAATTTACTAAGATGAAAAATTATGAAAGAATAATTATCAAGAAAAAAATTTAAAAATAAAATGAAAAATATCAGGATAAAAAATTTTATCAATACATTACTACTGTAGGAAATACATAAATATGCACACATATACAAGAAAAATATTGGAAGAAAATTTATGCAATGCAATATCATCACACAGATTTAAAATAAAAAACAATTTTTTTTTTTTTTTGAGACGGAGTCTCGCTCTCTCGCCCAGGCTGGAGTGCAGTGGCACGATCTCAGCTCACTGCAAGCTCTGCCTCCCGGGTTCATGCCATTCTCCTGCCTCAGCCTCCCGAGTAGCTGGGACTACAGGCGCCCGCCACTACACCCGGCTAATTTTTTTGTATTTTTAGTAGAGACAGGGTTTCACCATGTTAGCCAGGATGGCCTCGATCTCCTGACCTTGTGATCCGCCCGCCTCCGCCTCCCAAAGTGCTGGGATTACAGGCGTGAGCCACTGCGCCCGGCAAAAAAAATTATTTTTAAAGTAGCCTCAAAAATTAGTGCTGCCTAATTTATGATCCAAGGGTTATCTCCACACTACAGTTTTTCTTTTTCTTTTCTTTTTTTGAGACGGAGTTTCACTCGTTTGCCCAGGCTGGAGTGCAGTGGCATGATGTCAGCTCACTGCAACCTCTGCTCTCTGGTTTCAAGCGATTCTCCTGCCTCAGCCTCCCAAGTAGCTGGGATTACAAGTGCCCGCCGCCACACCTGGCTAATTTTTTTATTTTTAGTAGAGACGGGGTTTCACCATGTTGGCCAGGCTGGTCTCGAACTCCTGACATCGTAATCTGCCCACCTCAGCCTCCTAAAGTGCTGGGATTGCAGGTGTGAGCCACCGCGCCCAGCCTGTTTTTCTTTATACGTTCTTTGTCTATGAATTGTCCCTCTTCCCTAATGCCTACTTTTATGGAAGAAAAAGTTTAACTAGTATGAAGTACATGACAAAGAGAAGAGAAAAATTTTTAAACACAGCTCTTAAACCCTATATCATATTTGGAATTACCTATAAGTAGAATGTATCATCTATGTGGATGTTAAGATTTTTTTTTCTTTTAAAAAAAGATCTTTTTCCTTTTTTAGCCTTAGCTGCAAAATTCAAATTTGGTATTCGAACTTAGTAATTAACTTATCTTAGGGCCCTACTTATATGTATTCCTTCTACAACTAATACCTACTTTTATTGTTAATTGTTACTTTTTAAATATTTAAGCTACCTTAATTAAATCCTTTAAAAAGTAGGCCAGACATAGAGCCTAAATAAATCCAAAACCACAAACATTGCAACCAAACAATATACTCGCACATTTGGTAGCCTATTTCAAGTTTCAATATGGTTATGTGAGATACATGTTAAATGCTCGGACTATAATACAGCTACTTTTTAAAATTGGAGTAGGCATCTGTACCAACTTTCAATTATCTCTTATGGTAAAAGATAATAAGGCAAGATTAAATGTATCCCATAAATAATTCCAAAACTTCGTTTTAGCCATCATCTTCAAACTTATTTCCCCAATTATCAAAGATTCATAATAATTAGGTGTTAGAAGTATTCCTAACAAGTAACAAAACAAATTTTAGTGTTTGTACAATTGTTTCCAGTTCCCAAAGACCACTGTCTGGTGCAAGTATGATCAGGAAATGAAATAACCACAAGATGTGCAGTAATAGGGAGAGGCAAAAAGCCCAGATCATCAGTCCCTGAACCACTAAAAATTGACCATAAATGCTACTTTCTAGTGGGGAGAAAAAGACAAGGAGGAGGGAGAGGGGAGAACACAAAGAGAAGAAAGGGCTATATAAAACTCTTTCGATCTCTTTTGAAGCTACTCTAAATCTCAGTTAATATATAAATCCATCAAAGAACGACCAAATAGATATACTCATTGATTAAAAAAGATCTTGTTTATGAACAGGTAATGAAAGAATATATATTTTGGACAAATACAAGCCAATTTTATTTCCCAGACTTACCCTTCCCCAAGAGAAAAACTGCTATGGGAACTGTTGAAGCCAGGTGATGGGGAGTTATTGACATACGTGATCTCAGGCCATGGAGAACACTAAAAACAAAGGATAAGTTAGATAATGAACAAGCATATATGACCCCAGGATTTGACTAAAACATTGTTACTTGAATAGCACATCTTGATTAGTAAATCTTAATTCCTCAGAGACTCCCATAAGCAATAGAGAACACTGCTTCTCTTTCCGCCATCTTGGGGCCTGTGGAGGCCTGCTGGGAATAGGACTTCTAAAAAGAAATACGTCTAGAAAACCGTGGTCCCGGGCCATTTTTGTTGGTTATAAGTGGGTTCCAGAACCAAAGGCAGCACACAGCTCTTCCTAAAATTGAAGGTGGTTTATGCCCAAGATGAAACTGAATTCTATTTGGGCAAGAGATGTGCTTATGCATACAAAGCAAAGAACACCACAATAGCTCCTGCAGCAAACCAAACCAAACCAGAGTAATTTGGGGAAAGATAACTTGGACACAGAGACAGTGGCATGGTTCGTGCCAAATTCTAAAGCAATCTTCCTGTTAAGGCCGCTGGACACAGAATCCATGTGATACTGTGTCCCTCAAGGCTTAGGAGAAGTAAATTCTGACCAGTTTGGAAGTGATGAATTTTTAAGATTAAAAATTATGAACTGAAATTGTCACCAAAAGAAATCTTTTTACCTCTGTGAGTATGGTTGTCTCATAGGAAGGCTGATATTTCTCCTTTTCATGAGGTGTTCGTTTCTCCATTTTTTCCCTATCCGTTTTTTGCTTTCTGTCTGCACCTTTGGGCTGAAATGAGAAATATTTTGCTTTAAATTCAGGTACTCACCTTTTAATCCAAAATATTGCTTCCAAAAACTTAAATATTCGCGTATGAAACAAAATTGTATGTGCAGTGATGTAAAGGCAAGACACATCACTTTAAGTTTGAAAATAGGAAATTTAAATGTTTATATTCGATGGAGTTGAAAAGAATTAGATCTATAGCTACTGACATGGAAAGATCTCTAAAGCATATAGTTCACTGAAAAAAATCAAGTCTCAAAACATTTCTTTCTTTTTTTTTTGAGACGGAGTCTCACCCTGTCACACAAGCTGGAATGCAGTGGTGAGATCTTGGCTCACTGCAACCTCTGCCTCCAGGGTTCAAATTATTCTCCTGCCTCAGCCTCCCCAGTAGCTGGGACTACAGGCACCCGCCACCACACCCAGCTAATTTTTTATCTTTAGTAGAGACGGGATTTCACCATTTTGGTCAGGCTGGTCTTAAACTCCTGACCTTGTGATCTGCCCACCTCGGCCTCCCAAAGTGCTGGGATTACAGTAATGAGCCACCGTGCCTAGCCTCAAAACATTTCAAATAGTATAATCCCATTTATGTGTCAAAGAAAATATGTATATAGCTATGTATGTGTGTGTATAAAAGCACAGGAAGGAACTAGAAGAGCTGGGCGCAGTGGCTCATGCCTGTAATCCCAGCACTTTGGGAGGCTGAAGCAGGCGGATTGCCTGAGGTCAGGAGTTCGAGACCAGCCTGGCCAACATGGCGAAACCCTGTCTCTACTAAAAATACAAAAAATTAGCTGGGCATGGTGGTGTGTGCCTGTAGTCCTAGGTACTGGGGAGGCTGAGGCATGAGAACAGCTTGAACCCAGGAGACGGAGGTTGCAGTGAGCTGGCACTGCACCACTGCATTCCAGCCAGGGTGACAGAGTGAAACTCCGACTCAAAAAAAAGAAGAAGAGGGAACTAGAAGAACACATACGAAATTATGAAATTATGACAGTGGTTTCCTCTGGGAAGAGGTTGTGGAGGGGGTCAGTGTAAGAGTAGTAAAGGGAGAATTTCAGTGTTGCTATGAATACCTCTGTATTATTCAATCTCTTACAATGAGAACATATTTATTCATGTGATAAAAATAAACAGGACCCTGGCTGGGGCACAGTGGCTTACACCTGTAATCCCAGTACTTTGGGAGGCCAAGGAGGGCAGATAACTTAAGCCCGGGAGTTGAAGGCCAGCCTGGGCAACATGGCAAGACCCCCTCTCTATAAAAAATACAAAAATTAGCCCGGTGTGGTGGCACATGCCTGTAGTCCCACTTACTGGGGAAGCTGAGGCAGGAAGATCGATTGAGCCCAGGAGGTTAAACTATGATTGCGCCACTGCACTCCAGCCTGGGTGACAAAACGAAACCCAGTCTCAAAAATAAATAAATAAATAAGACCAAATAAGAAAAGATCAAGTATGAAAATAACCAAAACTAGTCAATTTTTGTGAGCTTTACAAGAGCTTGTAACTTCAATAGGCTTTAAGAGCTTTCAATGAGAATCCATGTTCTTGCCTCTAGCCCTCTTTTCCAAGTTCCTATTATCCTATGACCATGTAAATTTCCTTACCAGGCATCTTGGTAATTATTTCAATGACTCGAGCTTAGACTTTTTTTGTGTGTGTGAGTCTTCAAAAAAAGACAAGTTGATTTTCTGACTTGGTAACTAATGTTAAAATAGAATGATAAGGTAAAAGAATCCAAGGGCCAGCACATTGCCCAGGAATACCTTGAAAACTTTGATCTGGCAGCTGGCCGAGTGTAAGTGCTCAGTATATTCCCCATTTTCATTCTCCTTGAAGGTATCTATTTGTACTCGGAATGGCACCCCCTTTTCTCCACCATGTTTCCTCATAGTGAACTCTGTGCTAATACAGTGCACCTGAAAAGAATACAACAGCAAGGCTTCAGTACCGCTAGCTAGCCAAACCAGTTGGCAGTATTTTTTTTAGCAACTATTAACAGCAAAACCTTTACCAGGCATTATGAATACCTACAAAAAACACTTTTCCTCTTTTTGATCTTGAAGAACTTACAATCTGATAGAGGAAATAGAAAAATGCTTTACAAATGCAAACAAAAGTACAGATCTAATGCTAACAAAAGCTACTGTGAGGAACTAAATTCATTAACTGCTTCAAAGAACACAGAGCTAGCAAAAGAGAAATGATTTATGTTAGTTAAAGTTTCCTCAATTTTAAGGAAGATTGTAGAAAGGGGAGTCACTACCCAGTCTGGGAACATAGTAAATATGAAAGTTCACAGCAATAGTGGAGAAAAAGGTTTGCTTGGCTACTGCATAAAGTCTAAGATTGGTGAATTTTTTTTTTTTTTTTTTTTGAGACTAAGTTTTGCTGTTGTCACCCAGGCTGGAATGCAATGGCACAATCTCAGCTCACTGCAACCTCCACCTCCCCGGTTCAAGCAATTCTCCTGCCTCAGCCTCCCAAATAGCTGGGATTACAGGCACACACCACCACGCCCTGCTAATTTTTGCATTTTTAGTAGAGACAGGTTTTCGCCATGTTGGCCAGGCTGGTCTCGAACTCCTGACCTCAGGTGATCTGCCTGCCTCGGCCTCCCAAAGTGCTGGGATTACAGGTGTGAGCCACGGCACCCAGCCTGGTGAATCTTAATAGAAGAACCTTGTCTGATTGACTACTCCACAAGATTATAGCTGAAAGTCTTAAAATCATATATATAAAGTGTTTACTTAACATAGTGACTATCTCATGTGAAGTATCAATAAACTAGTGGTTACTATAATTACTACAAATAAGGATTTTCAAGGACTCTACCCAAAGAACATAATCAGATACACATATCAAATTTTAAGTACAAATATGTTCAAAATAACATCACAGATAATAGTAAAAAATCAGGCCAATCAAGGCCAGGCATGGTGGCTCACACCTATAATCCCAGCACTTTGGGAGGCCAAGGTGGGTGGATCACCTGAGGTCAGGAGTTCAAGACCGGCCTGGCTAGCATGGCGAAACCCCACCTCTACCAAAAATACAAAAATTAGCCAGGCATGGTGACATGCGCCTCTAGTCCTAGCTACTGGTGAGGCTGAGGCAAGAGAATCGCTTGAACTGGGAGGCGGAGGTTGTAGTGAGCCGAGATTGCACCACTGCACTCCAGATTGCGAGACAAAGCCGAGACCCTGTCCCCCCCAAAAAAAATTATGCCAATCTAACTGCCAAATAATTGTTATGTAAATTATGGTACAACCAAGAAATGAAATATTATGCAGCCATTACCAAGCAATTTTGGGAGACACAAATAAATAAACTGGGGTATTAGAAGAGCAATTTAGAAACTCCTCAATGCTCTCAGGCACAGGTTAAAGAGCCTGGGCTTGACAGTCAGGCTAGAACCCTGTAAAGACTTCAAAGTTAACATGTTTTATCCTTTAAGAAATAAACTGGTAGTAAGAGATGCTCTTCAAAACTGGAACCCTATCTGAAACGCCTTACCTGAATAAACACAGATGTCCTCTTTGCAGGGTCCCACAGGAACTCCACTGTATTTAGTTGAGTTGGATTAGCCCTAGGATCAATTATACCCACAGACATTGGGATATCTGAGAAACAAAATGGTAATCATTGAACAATTCTGAGGGCTACTCAGTTTTAAATAAGAAAGCATTGATTCTTATATTACTCAATGTAGCTACCAAGATTTTTGTATATCACATTCTAAATTTCTTTGTTTTTTTTTTTGTCATTGTTGTTGTTTTTTATGGAGTCTTGTTCTGTTGCCCAAGCTGGAGTGCAGTGGCACCATCTCAGCTCACTGCAACCTCCGCCTCCTGGGTTCAAGCGATCCTCCTGCCTCTGCCTCCTGAGTAGCTGGGATTACAGGCCCGTGCCACCACGCCCGGCTAATTTTTTTGTATCTTTAGTAGAGATGGGGTTTCACCATGTTGGCCATGCTGCTCTCAAACTCCTGACCTCAGGTTATCCACCCACCTTGGCCTCCTAAAGTGCTGGGATTACAGGCTTGAGCCAAAGTGCCCAGTCCACACCTTAAATTTCTTTTTTGTCAATGAAAATATTTGATTAGAGTAAAATTGACTTAAGTACTTTGCTTCTGAGCACCTTTTTTCCTCTTTAAAAAGTTTTTAAAATACGGCATTAAAAAAATTATTTGGCCAGGCACGGTGGCTCACACCTGTAATCCCAGCACTTTGGGAGCCCAAGACAGGCGGATCACGATGTCAGGAGTTCGAGACCAGCCTGACCAACATGATGAAACCTCATCTCTACTAAAAATACAAAAATTAGCCGGCCGTGGTGGCACACACCTGTAATCCCAGCTACTCAGGAGACTGAAGCAGGAGAATTGCTTGAACCTGGGAGGTGGAGGTTGCAGTGAGCCGGAGATCGAGCCACTGCACTCCAGCCTGGGTGACAAAGCAAGACTTCATCTCAAAAAAAAAAAAAAAATTATTTTTAGGCCAGGCATGGTGGCTTACACTTGTTATCCCAGCACTTTGGGAGGCCAAGGTGGGCGGATCACCTGAAGTCAAGAGTTCAAGACCAGCCTGGCCAACATGGCGAAACCCCGTCTCTACTAAAAAATACAAAAATTAGCCAGGCATGGTAGTGGGCATCTGTAATCCCAGCTACCTGAGAGGCTGAGGCAGAGAGAACTGCTTGAACCAGGGAGGCGGAGGTTGCAGTGAGCCAGTATTGCGCCATTGCACTCCAGCCTGGGTGACAGAGCAAGACTGTCTCGAAAAACAAAAAAATCATTTTTAAATTGAGAAATAATAATTGTACATATTCGTGGGCTATATAGTGATGTTTCAATACATATAATGCATAGTGATCAGATCAAGGTAATCAGCATATTCATTGTCTCAAACATCTGTCATTTCTTTGTGTTGGGAATGTTCAGTATCCTCCTTCTAGCTTAAAATATGGCAGTTTAAAGGCAGTTTCCTTTTAATTTGTTAAAATCCTATTTAAGGTGGATTAAGTCTACACTATCATGAAAACTGTAATTTATAATCTATTTCAACTACAGTTTGAAAATTAGTTTCATTGCCAAAGCACATTAAGAGTATTGCTATTGAAGGGGTGCAGCAGAGTGTCTATATGAAGGTAGAAAGCATTATACCACGAATGGAAGTGGGAAAATTTTAACATAAAGATTGATGCAGGCCAAGCGTGGTGGCTCACGCCTGCAATCCCAGTACTTTGGGAGGCCAAGGCGGGTGGATCATTTGAGGTCAGGAGTTCGAGACCAGACTGGCCAACATGGTGAAAACTTGTCTCTACTAAAAATATAAAAATTAGCTGGGCGTGGTGGTGGATGCCTATAATCCCAGCTACTCAGGAGTCTGAGGCATGAGAATGGCTTGAACCCGGGAGACAGAGGTTGCAGTGAGCCAAGATCATGCCATTGTACTCCAGCCTGGACGACAGAGCAAGACTCTGTCTCAAAAAAAAAGATGGTTGATGCTGACTTACCAAGTCATCAAATAATCCTATAACAGAGTGACAAATCTTTACTTAAAAGGGAAGCAAGAATTAATGGGTTTGAGTAGAACTTTTCTTTCCATTCCACACAGCAGATATTCAAATAGCATTCCCTGATTTCTCCTATTAATGATCAAACTGGGGAGTTAAGGCCAGGTAATATGTATTATCAGAACTGTGGTATTAACTATACTACTGTTTTGGTATCAATGATTCAAACAATACAGCATCAAGTGGGTCCCACTCCACAATATTAGTTGTGTTAGATTCATCTTAAGGTCAACTTATCATACAGATATCAGGATCACTGCATGAGAACCAATGTTTTCTCAGGTAAAATTAGTAGCAGTTAAATTTTTCTTAACAACTATGTTTACCAAAAGGAAATTTTAACCAATTAGAAATCAGAGATGCAGATACCATGAAAAGTCACTGCATGTGTATTTGTGAAGATCTTTCCTTTATACCCTATGACTTAGGAAAAACAAATTGTACTCTGTGTAGCAACGTGGGAAGACACAACTTAACTGCAAACCAAGTGACATAGCTTCTAATACCAGAACTCCCACTTTATAGTGCCTGGTTCTCAGGCACTAGTAAAATGAAGGAACTTTCAGCATGCTGGGGAAAAAAGTCTGCCCCTCTTTATAAACGCAAAACAAAATATCAGATCCTGAGCAGCCAAAACAATCATGAAATAGAACAAAGTTGGAGGTCTCATGCTTCACGACTTCCAAACTGACTATAAAGCTACACTTAGCAAAATAGTGAGGTATAGGCATAAAGACAGACATTCAAACAAATGGAATAGAATAGACAGCCTACAAATAAGTATTCAAATATATGGTCAAATGAGTTTTGACAAGGGTGCAAGACCATTCAGTAGGGGAAAGAACAGTCTTTTCAACAAACGGTGTGGAGAAAACTGGGTATCCACATGCAAAAGAATGAAGTTGGGCCCTTCTTTCTGTATATGGCTTACCATACAACCTTTTTTGTATATGGTTGTACCATATACAAACATGAACTCAAAATGGACCTGTGACCTGAATATAAGACCTAAAACTATAAAACTCTTAGGAGAAAACATATGGGAAAAGCATCTTGGCACTGAATTTGGCAATGATTTCTTGGATGTGGCACCAAAAGCACAGGCAATGAAAAAAAATTAGATAAATTGGACCACCTCAATGTAAAACTTTAGTGCATCAAAGGATAGTATCAACATAGTAAAAAAGCAACCCACACAATAACAGAAAAGATTTGCATGTGATATATCTGCTACGGGGTTAATATCCAGAATATTTTAAAAATTCTTTCAACTCAATAACAAAAAAAAACAAAACAATCCAATTCGACAGTGGGCAAAAGACTTGAATAGACATTTCTCCAAAGAAAATATATAAATGACGGGCCAGGAGCCCTGGCTCACACCTGTAATCCCAGCGCTTTGGGAGGCCAAGGCGGGTGGATCACCTGAGGTCAGGAGTTCGAGACCAGCCTGGCCAACATGGCAAAACCCTGTCTCTACTAAAACACAAAAATTAGCTGGGTGTGGTGGCGGGCACCTGTAATCCCAGCTACTCAGGAGGCTGAGGCAGGAAAATCGCTTGAACCCGGGAGGTGGAAGTTGCAGTAAGCCAAGATCATGCCACTGCACTCCAGCCTGGGCGACAGAGGGAGACTCCATCTCAAAAATAAATAAATAAATAAATAAATAAATAAAAATAAAGAAAGAAAGAAAATATATAAATGGCCAATAAGCACATGCAAAGATGCTTGACATCACTTATCACCAGGGAAATGCAAATCAAAACCACAATGAGATACTACTTCACAACCATCAGGATGGATATTATCAAAAAATAGAAAGCAACAGGCCAGGTGCAGTGGCTCACGCTTGTAATCCCAGCACTTTGGGAGGCCGAGGCGGGCAGATCAAGAGGTCAGGAGATTGAGACTACCCTGGCCAACATGGTGAAACCCCGTCTCTACCAAAAATACAAAAATTAGCTAGGTGTGGTGGTGCATGCCTGTAATCCCAGCTACTTGGAGGCTGAGGCAGGAGAATCACTTGAACCTGGGAGGCAGAGGTTGTGGTGAGTTGATATCGCGCCATTGCACTCCAGCCTGGGCAACAAGAGCGAAACTCCATCTCAGGAAAAAAAAAAAAAAAAAAAAAGGAAAGCAACAAGTGTTGACAAGGATTGGAGAAATTGGAACCTTTTTTTTTTTTTTTTTTTGAGAGAGTCTCGCTCTGTCACCCAGGCTGGAGTGCAGTGGCGTGGTCTTGGCTCACTGCAAGCTCCGCCTCCCGGGTTCACACCATTCTCCTGCCTCAGCCTCCTGGGTAGCTGGGACTACAGGCGCCCGCCACCACGCCCGGCTAATTTCTTTGTATTTTGAGTGGAGACGGGGTTTCACCGTGTTAGCCAGGATGGTCTCGATTTCCTGACCTCATGTTCTGCCCACCTTGGCCTCCCAAAGTTTTGGGATTACAGGCGTGAGCCATCGCGCCCGGCCAAAATTGGAACCTTTGAGTACCGCTGGTAGAAATGTAAAATGTGTAGTCACTGTGGAAAACAATATAGTGGTTTCTAAAAAAAATTTAAGATAGAGTTACCATATGACCCAGCAATTCCATTTCTGGATATGTATCCAAAAGAATTAAAAGCAGAGACTCAAACACATATTTGTACATCCATGTTCATAGCAGCGTTATTCACAATAGCCAAGAAATGGAATCAAATTAAGTGCCTATCATGGGATGAATGGATAAACAAAGTGTGATATATACACACAATAGAATATTATTCAGCCTTGCATGGGAAGGAAATGCTAATGTATGCTATACCATGAACCTTGAAAACATTATGCTAAGTGAAAAATGCCAGTCACAAAAGGACAAATACTGTATGATTTCATTTATGCAGTACTTAGTAGTCCAATTCATAGAGACAGAAAGGAGAATAGTGGTTACCGGGGGCTGTGAAGAAGGGAGAATGGGGAGTTGTTGTTTAACAGGTACAGACTTCCAGTTTTGCAGATGAGAAAAGTTCTGGAGATGGATGATAGTGATGGTTACACAATACTGTGAATGTACCTAATGTTACTGAACTATCCACTTAAAAATGGTTAAAACGATAACTTTTATGTAATGTATATTTTACCACAACTTAAAAAACAACAAAATCAACCTATAGTTGCTATGGAACTAAAGTGTTTACACTTCCAACTTCAATTTTGATATCATTTTAACTTGTATTACTTAAAATTTTTTATGCTTAGTAAATAATTTCAAGGTTTATACTAATTGAGCCTCTCAAGCATATGAATCAAGGTAAATGTCAAATAAAGAAAACCAACTCTGGGTCCATAGCTAAAGGCATTTCCTAGGCAATAGATTCTCTTAACTCACCTATGTCAAGAATTCTGTCTCCAGGTCGGTTCCACCTCCAGCCCTCTAGCTGCTGATGCTCAGTGTACTGAAGCCTTCTGTCATGGAACACCACACGGAATATACTCTAAAAGGATACAACAAAATCAGATGATAACAAGACCTCTTGAAAATCAGTGCTGACAAAGAAAAACTAGCAGGACTCACTGCCAGTTGGTTTCTAAACGCAATCTAAAATTATTTTTCTTAAGATCTGTTTCACTCTAAAACCCATACCATACTAAGTGCTATTTCAGGATAAAATTTTATAATTTTTCAGATATAATCTTTTTTTTTTTTTTTTTTGAAACAGATTTTGCTCTTGTTGCCCAGGCTGGAGTGCAATGGTGGGATCTCGGCTCACCGCAACCTCCACCTCCCAGGTTCAAGGAATTCTCCTGCCTCAGCCTCCTGAGTAGCTGGGATTACAGGCATGTGCTACCACGCCTGACTAATTTTGTATTTTTTGTAGAGACAGGGTTTCTCCATGTTGGTCAGGCTGGTCTCAAACTCCCAACCTCAGGCGACCCGCCCGCCTCAGCCTCTCAAAGTGCTGGGACTATAGGCGTGAGCCACCGCGTCCAGCCAATTTCTCAGACAGAATCTTTATAGTTAACTGGTACCATATTTAAAACTTGGCTTAAACTTCAGTCCGATGGTAACTAGGAATAAAGTACTCCTGTCTGAAGCGTTTCTGCACGCCTCTTCTGTTATACCACGGCCTATCTGGCTTAGCTCTTCAGATGTATATGAAAAACTCACCAACTCCCCCGCTTGCTAACCCACCATACAACCTGTAAACACTGAGGGTAGGTAGAGCCTGTTTCCATCAACTTTCCTTTTGTTACTCTTACTTTGTAGAAGTGCCTATTAATTCCTCCCACCACCTTTTGACAAAACTCCTCTGTTTCAATTGTGCTGTGAATTATCAAAATCCTAACTGTTAATCTAGACTAAGAGAACTGCTCTTCATCAAAGTAGCTTCTGTTTTACTTGCTATAAGACTAAGTATCAAAAAAGACACTGAGGCTTCTCTAAAGATCTCAAGGAGGTTACTTTACTCCACCCAAAAGAACTTCACTGAGCCAGGGGTGATTACCCTGGACAGGGAGTGGTAAGCGTTCTATTTCTGCAGCTCTGAAAAATTCATGTGAATACTGGGGCTTACTCTGACCCCAAAGAAATAACACATTAGCTTACTACTCTGCCAACAAATTACTGCAGGCAAGAGATACCATAAGTCATTGGAAGCAAAAGAACATTAACAGCAACAACAACATTTAAAATCCCAAAAGGATTAGTAAAAAATATTGTACAGAAGAATGATTTATTCGTTTTACCTTCACCAATTTGCCATTAATTTCTGGAAGTTCTCCAAGTTTCCTATTGTCTAGCATTCGAATTTCATAAGACTGTCCTAGAAGAAAAAGTAATTACATATTATATTCACCACAAATTAACTTTGCTAGATTCGGAAAGAATAAAATTCAGTTGGTTGAATATACAACAGTATAATAATATTATTAGTATTAGTAACAACAATCAGAAGCCTTTACTAGATGCTCAGCACTGTGCTAAGTATTGTCACATTATCTCATTTAACTGATATACCTTTCTAAGGTATTATCAATCCCATTTTACAGACAAAGAAACTGAAACTTAAAAGAGTTTTAGCAGCTTGTCCAAGGCCACACAATTGGTAAATAATAGAGCCAGGTAGAGTAATACTTCTCAGACAGTAACCAATGGGAGTGTCTAGGGAATATGATTAGGAAGAGGAAGCTGGACACTAAAAATGGACAGCTAAGCAAAATAAGCTAGTAATAGATATCAAGTATGACATTAGAACTCAAATCTCTGAAGTAGGACTTCTAGTTTGATAGGCCACACTAGAAAGATCTAAGTTTTTACATATAAGTGTACCTAATAAAACATCATAAATGGCCGGGCACGGTGGCTCACGCCTGTAATCCCAGCACTTTGGGAGGCCAAGGCAGGCGGATCATGAGGTCAGGAGATCGAGACCATCCTGGCTAACACGGTGAAACCCTATCTCTACTAAAAATACAAAAAAATTAGCCGGGTGTGGTGGCGGGTGCCTGTAGTCCCAGCTACTCAGGAGGCTGAGGCAGGAGAATGGTGTGAACCCGGGAGGCAGAGCTTGCAGTGAGCCAAGATGGCGCCACTATACTCCAGCCTGGGTGACGCCGTCTCAAAACAAACAAACAAACAAAAAATCATAAATATAGTAGGTCTGCAATAGTACTAATGAATGAGGAAGCATCTAACCTTGATTGAGATACGTTAGGGTTTCATCATGGAGTTTCACTGCTGGAGAGGTAGCAGCACAAAGCACATATTGAAAAGGAAGGATTTTATTCTCATTATCAGGAGGCAAACTCGACTCTTCTTGTTTAAAAATGGGCAATGCGAGGACATCACTAAAATAAAACAAATGACTCACATTAATACCTGGCAATGGTGCAAACGCAGGTTTATTGCTGAATGATTTAACTGCAATGCTTTGGAAAGCCATAAACATTACTCACCTTGGTGGAGTTTCATCCCAAGAATTCCATTTAGATTACCTGCTGTGATATCCCCCTGATCACAACAGTGTGGGTGATGACAGATATTCACTGCTAAAACCACTAAGTGTTAAAGAGAATGTTTCTAGGAATCATAGACAGGGGTTCCTAAAAGGACTGTGGAAATTATAAACAGAGTTCTAAAATGTATAAATCTAGGACATTCAGTAATGTCTTCATTCTCAGAAAGGCAACAACTATACTATCTATATAACCATATCAGCTGATTTACTATAAGGACTAAAATAACTTCTACAATTCCTTAGAAGCCACGTGAAAAGGACAAATCAATGACAAGTATAATTTCAAGGTCATCTTACATTCTGTGGAATAACAACTAATACTGAGATGTTCCTACAAGCCATTTCCTCTAAGAAAAAGCTTTTTGTATCTATCAGTTTATCTAAACTTGCAAACCAAAGACACATACCCATCCTTTGTCAGTGGGAATGTAAAACCACACTCTCATCTTTTTGTCAGTAGCAATGTACAATGACATAAAACACTTTAGGAAAAGGTTTGGCAGTTTTTTAATAAAATTAAACATGCAGTCAGGCACAGTGGCTCATGCCTGTAATCCCGGCAATTTGGGAGGCCGAGGTGGGCGGATCACCTGAGGTCCGGAGGTGGAAACCCGCCTGACCAACATGGCGAAACCCTGTCTCTACTAAAAATACAAACCTAGCTGGGAGTGGTGGCGCATGCCTGTAATCCCAGCTACTCGAGAGGCTGAGGCAGGAGAACTGCTTGAACCCGGGAGGTGGAGGTTGTAGTGAGCCGAGATGGTGCCACTGCACTCCAGCCTGGGCAACAAAGGCGAAACTCCGTCTCAAAAAAAAAAATTAATTAAAAAAATTAAATTAAATTAACCATGCATCTATTGACCGAGCAATTCCACCCATTGGTACTTATCCAAGAAAAATGAAAACGTTAAGTCCACCCAAGACTTGTTATAAATGTTCACAGCATAAAAGCAAAAACTAGGCCAGGTGCTCACGCCTGTAATCCCAGCACTTCGGGAGGCCGAGGCGGGTGGATCACCTGAGGTCAGGAGTTTGAGACCAGCCTGGCCAACATGGTGAAACCCCGTCTCTACCAAAAATACAAAAATTAGCTGGGTGTGGTGGCGCATGCCTGTGGTCCCAGATACTTGGGAGGCTGAGGCAGGAGAATCACTTGACCTCAGGAGGCAGAGGTGCTGTGAGCCGAGATCGCGGCACTGCACTCCAGCCTGGGCAACAAAGCAAGACTCTGTCTCAAAAAAAAAAAAAAAAAAAAAGAACAACAACAACAACAACAACAAAATAAAAACTGGAAAGAACCTAAATGTTCATGAGTAAGAGAACGGATGTACAAACCATGGTATATCCATACAATGGACTACTCAGTGAAACAAAGGAATGCAACACACATAAATCTCACAGATACAATGCTCGACAAAAAAAGCCGGACACAAAGAATGCGTAATGCATGGTTCTGTTTATATGACAGTCTAAAACAGGCAGAGCCAAAGAGAACAATGGTTTCCTGGTGGGGCAGGGGATGACTTGGAAGGTATATAAGTGAACTTTGTAGGGAGATAAAAATGTATTATACTATGATAGGTCTGCTACATGGTTGTAACTGTAACAGCTTATTTTTGCATCTCATTGTATATGAATTTTACCTAAAAAAAAAATTATTGATTAGAGGATGGGGAATAGGTAGAAGTAAAAATAATAAAAGAGGGCTAGGTGTGGTGGCTCATGGCTGTAATTCCAGCACTTTGGGAGGCCAAGGCAGGCAGATCACTTGAGACCAGGAGTTCAAGACCAGCCTGGCCAACATGGTGAAACCCCATCTCTACTATTAATAAAAATACAAAAATTAGATGGGTGTGGAGACACACATCTGTAATCCCAGCTACGTCGGAGGCTGAGGCACGAGAATCGCTTGAGCCGAGATTGTGCCACTGCACTCCAGCCTGGGCAACATAGCGAGACTGTGTCTCAAAAAAAAAAGGTAAAAAGAGTAGTAACATGTTAAAGCAAGGTGATGAGTACAAAAGGGTTCATCATATTATTCTGTTTACTTTGTATATGTTTGAAATTTTCCACAGTAAAGTTTTTTTAAAAAAGAAAAAATATATATAGGCCACAGAGTACTTCTGGGTACAAAAGAAAAGGAACAGGGTACATGAAATAAAAGAAACAATTAAGATTCCCTTGGCTAGACACGGTATGGCTCATGCCTGTAATCCCAGCACTTTGGGAGGCCAAGGGGGGCAGATCACTTGAGGTCAGGAGTTTGAGACCAGCCTGGCTAGCATGGTAAAACCCCGTCTCCACTTAAAGTACAAAAATTAGCTGGGCACGTTGGCGCGCGCCTAGTCCCAGCTACTTGGGAGGCTGAGGCAGGAGAATTGCTTGAACCTGGGAAGTGGAGGTTGCAGTGAGCCGAGATCGTACCACTGCACTGAAGCCCGGGAGACAGAGCGAGACTCCATCTCAAAAGAAAAAAAAATATTCCCCCAAAAGATCAGAAGTCAGGAATCCAGTGATTTTTTTTTTTTTTTTTTAAAGACAGTCTCACTCTGTCTCCCAGGCTTGAGTGCAGTGGCACGATCAAAGCTCACTGCTGCCTTCAATTCCTGGGTTCAAGGGATCCTCCAGCCTCAGCCTCCCAAATAGCTGGGACTACAGGTATGCACCACCATGTCTGGCTAATTCTTAAATTTTTTGTAGAGATGGGGTCTCATCATGTTGCTCAGACTGGTCTTGAACTCCTGAGCTCAAGCTCTTCTCTCTTAGCCTCCCAAAGTGTTAGAATTACAGGCATGAGCCACCTGGCCCAACTAATTGGTTATTTTTTTCTTTTCTTCTTCTTCTTCTTTTTTTTTTTGAGTTCTGAAGTGATTTTACTTTTATTTCCTTCACTTTAAGCCAATTATGAAATTTCAGTTATTTCTGGGGTAGGGGGGTAAGGCAGTGTTAAGAATCATTGGGGCTGTGGCCCAGTCAGCCTGCGGAGGTGCAGGCAGGGTGGGCCCTCATGGGGCAGCCGGAGGAGCGGACTGCCCCGCCGGCAGGTAGGTCATGTTCCGAGAGCGTGAGGGCTATTACGCAATGTCCTCCGCGGCTTCCAACTTGCACAGCTCGATCAGGCCGTCCCCTGCGGTGGCCAGTGAGTTGGCAATCAGCTCGGTTGCCTTGGAGTCGCCCTCAGCAGAGATCACGGCTGCCTTTTTCTGCTGCTCAGCCTTTTCCTTCACAAATCTGGCCCTCTGTGCTTCCTGCTGAGCCACCTGTTTGGCTTCCACTGCTTCTGTGAACTCCTTTCCAAAGGTCAGATATGTCAAGGACACGTCGTCCAGGATGAGCCCAAATGTGGCTGCTTGCTCCGTAAGGTCGTTGCTCACCTGCCTGGAGACCAGCTCTCTCTGAGTGATTACTTCTCCAGCATCAAAGCGAGCCACCACTGACTTGAGGATATCGGTCGTGATGTACGTCAGCACAGGCTCATCATAGTCCTCTCCGATGCTGGTGAAGATGCGAGGAAGCTGGCTAGCAACAGGCTGGAAGATGATGCGCAGTGTGATGTTGACATTCTGTAAATCTTTGCTACCAGTGATGACTGGTACATTACGTGGTGGAGAAAGGCAAAGATAGTTGGTTTCTGTACCCATGGGATGAGAAAGTGAGTCCCCTACCACAATGTCCTGTCATTTTTGTCCTGGAATCAGTCAAAGATGACAGCTCTGTGCCCAACATCCACATTATATAAGGCAGAGTTCACAGGTCTCCTGCAACAGCTAAGGCCAAGCCAAACTTACCGTGGACTCAAACACTTTGGCTGCCATGTTTTCTTCTGTGGGACCCTCTCACACCTGCTTCCACTCTGACCTCCATATGAATCAACCAGTTATTTTTCTATTGTTCTGTCTCCCTCTCCCAGCCTTATAAGAAAAAGTAACTAATTGAAAAGTAACTAATATACTCTGTTCTTTGCTTCTGCTTTCTTTAGCCCTTCTGTCTAACCTCTTCTGCTCAGCTCACTGGAACAATTACTGTATTTTATGGAATGATGTCTTGCTCAATTCCAGAATCACAAAGAAAGCCAATTGAGATCTTTTAAATTTGCTGTAATTCTGTCCTTTGACAGGTTGTTTGCATTCACCAGAATACTCAGCACTATATACACTATGATCATTTTGGAATTTTTTATCTTACCCTATCTCTGATCAAAATATAAAGATATAGAAATCACAGGCTGGGCGTGGTGGCTCATGCCTGTAATCCCAGCACTTTGGGAGGCTAAGGTGGGCGGATCATGAGGTCAGCAGATCAAGACCATCCTGGCCAACATGGTGAAACCCCACCTCTACTAAAAATGCAAAAATTGGCCAGGCACGGTGGCTCACGCCTGTAATCCCAGCACTTTGGGAGGCTGAGGCAGGTGGATCACGAGGTCAGGAGATCGAGACCATCCTGGCTAACATGGTGAAACCCCGTCTCTACTAAAAAAGACAACAAAAATTAGCCAGGCGTGGTGTTGGGCGCCTGTAGTCCCAGCTACTTGGGAAGCTGAGGCAGGAGAATGGCGTGAACCCGGGAGGCGGAGCTTGTAGTGAGCCGAGATTGCGCTACTGCACTCCAGCCTGGGCGACAGAGTGAGACTCTGTCTCAAAAAAAAAAAAAAAAGAAAAGATATAGAAATCATACCTGTTAAAAGGATAAGTTGAGTGTATGTTAAAAATGTATACCCCTAAATGGAAATCCACACCTGAGCATGGAGGCATAGCAGAAAGCAATTGAGTGAAAGTAAGAGGAACAGAAGCAGTATCAGGAGTGATCTTTCTTGAATGTAACTAGGATTCCACAAAGAGCTGCTTCATGGTCCCCTGAGGTATAAATTACCCTTTTGAGAAAAGGCAGCCCTGAATGGTCTCTAATTCATAACTGTGGTTTAGCTTTCTTCCTTCAGGCCTACCAGCTGTTCGAGACGCTCTGTTCTAGAAAGAGCCTAGAAAAGGGAGAAGGAGAGGGTTGAAGAGTGTTACCTTGAGTAAGAAAGGCAGTAGATAGCATCTAAGGAACTTAGAAACTAACTTGGGACAATAAGATGTCATGAACTTCAACTTTCCTATTTGTAACCCTCATTTAGCCTCCAATAAATAAGAATAAGGCATTTGAAACAAAAGCATGCTAACATCCCTATGTTAGCTACAGCATGAAAGGGCAACAGCTGAAGAGACTACACTCTACTCTGAGGCCAGCTTCAAAAGAAAAAAAATCTCCAGCAAACAATTGGCCATAACAACTTTAAGAAAATAGATTGATTTTCTGGGATTTGTGGGAAGGATGTAAGGTCAGATCAGGGAGGAGACCTGGCAAGAAGAGATGGCCCTGTGGTTTTACCATAAAGCCAGTGATGATACAAGATTTCTGCTACTGAAAAATCTCATTCAACTAAAAAGCAGCATATATGATTTTTAAAATTTGCCTTGCTAATTATTCTATAATCCAGAAGGTAGAAGAAATGAGTAGAATTATAATTTGGAACCTAATCTGAATGAGAAGAAATTGATCAGAAAAGAAGTAGTGGATGTCTCAAAAGAAGACAACCAAGACAGATAGGCAGGCAGAAGGGCAAGAGGCACAGCTAGATGTAGCAACTAGACTCTGAGAACAGGCTTCAACCAGACCTAAGGCTGAGGTGCTAAAGACAGGACTGAAGTCTGAGGTGCTAAAAGGGAAGACAACAGGATTGAGGTTCTCAAAAATGAAATTCTGGCAATCTCACATTATTTAACATAGAGGGGAAAAAAAGAGGGGGCTTATCTTAAGAGACTAGCTGGAAAGCTCACCAATCAACTCAGAATTAGACAGACATACACAATATATATAAAAAGAAAGAAACTATTTTTAAAAATTGCACTGATGTGTCATCAAGAAGGAAGCTGAAGCTGAAGCCCAGAATGTGCTGAGACTTGCAAAAAAGGTAAGGAAGGCACAGGCCCACTCTTTGATGTAAAAGGCGTATTACTAATTAATATAAAGCAGAGACAGAACATCTCAATTCCTGTTTTTCTTCTATCTTTTCTGTCAAGAAAAATCATCTTGAAAGTAGAAAGAAAAGAAGAAATATTAGGAAAAGTGGATTAGTGACCAAGATAAATAAGGAGACTGTCAAAGGGTGCCTATCTCTCTAAATGAATAAAAAATTCCTGGATGAATTCTACACCAGAGTACTTGAAGAGTCTGCAGATGAGACCCATGAGTGACACTTTGGAAACCCAGACAAATCTCATGATTCTAATAATCCCAACTATCACATTAGCTTTGTGTGTCTGAAGAAGCAATTTTCTTTTCTTTTTTTTTTTTTTGAGACGGAGTTTCACTCTGTTGTCCAAGAGGGAGTGCAGTGGTGCGATCTCGGCTCACCGCAACCTCTGCCTCCTGGGTTCAAGCAATTCTGCTGCCTCAGCCTCCTGAGTAGCTGGGATTACATGTGTGCACCACCATGCCCAGCTAATTTTTGTATTTTAGTAGAGATGGGCTTTCACCATGTTGGCCAGGCTGGTCTCGAACTCCTGACCTCAAGTGATCCACCCAACTCAGCCTCCCAAAGTGCTGGGATTACAGGCGTGAGCCACTGTGCCCAGCCTGCAGAAACAATTTTCAAAAAGAAGGGAGAATATATTCCCCGTACCTTATACCAGAGTTGATGTGACATGCAGGACAAGCAAGACTGAAGAATAGGTTACTAAAAGAATAGTTCATTAAAAAAACTAGTATTGGCATTAGGAGATATACCTAATGCTAAATGATGAGTTAATGGGTGCAGCACACCAGCATGGCACTTGTATACATATGTAACTAACCTGCACATTGTGCACATGTACCCTAAAACTTAAAAGTATAATTTAAAAAAAAAAAAAAACTAGTATTGGGAACATCTAGAAACCATAACCAAACTCCATTTTCCTTTTTTTATATGGTTAGGCCAGCAAATGCTAGAGGCATAAATATAGTATCTGGATTTCAGCAAGGCATAAAATAAAGTCTCTCTTGATATCACTGTGCAAGGTGAAAAAATATGAATTTTTTAACTTAAAAGTTAAGTGGCTTCACAGACAACTATACAATTGTACCTAAAAAGTGCAGATAAATCTGGAAGAAGGCTCAGTAGTATGCAACAGGGGCCCAGAGCAACCTGTCCTTTGTTAACATTTTTTATAAATGACTTGGATGAGAATATGGAAAGGAGGACGATGAAATGTGCAAATGACAGGTATCTGGGATGGGAAAGTAAATACCCTGTATGACATAATCAACTTTTTAAGTAATTCTAAGTGGCTGGAACAGGAGGCTAAATTTAAGGGGATCATATTTAATAAGGATAAATATAAAGTCATAAGCTTAGAACAAAAAAATCAACAATAACAACAAAATGGCACAGGACAGTGAGAAACAACTAGGCTTTTAAAAAAGTCTATTTCAAAGAGACAAACAGTGTGTTACAGCTGCCAAAATCACTGGTATCAGGTTTCATTAAAAACAAAGTCTGAATGAAGAAAATGTCATTCTCTATGCAAATCAGACTACATTTGAATATACTTAGTTCTGAGTGTACAAATTTGAGAGGACTTAATAAATCTAAGGAGAGGCCAGGCACGGTAGCTCATGCCTGTAATCCCAGCACTTTGGGAGGCTGAGGTGGGCGGATCACGAGGTCAGGAGTTTGAGACCAGCCCGGCCAACATGGTGAAACCCCATCTCTACTAAAAATACAAAAAATTAGCTGGTCATTGTGGCAGGCGCCTGTAATCCCAGCTACTCGGGAGGCTCAGGCAGGAGACTCTCTTGAACCCGGGAGGCGGAGGTTGCAGTGAGCCGAGATCGTGCCACTGCACTCCAGCTCGGACGACAGTGAAAGACCCCGTCTCAAAAAAAAAAAAAAAAAATCTAAGGAGAGAGATAAGAATAAGTGAGGTGACCTAAAGTCATGTCACATGTAGAGTAACTGAAGGGAAAGAGGATCACTGAAGCAAAGAAGTCTTTTTAGTTCTGTTCTGTAAAGAGATTTCAATAGCTCAGGGTTGGATGAGTTGACCTCTTTAAGAGGGCCTCCTAATCAGTTCTATGATTTTATTGTTCTAAAAAGACTAAATGTTGTGAGACTGTTCAGGTATTAGAAGCTGCACTGGAAGGAAAATGGGCACTGGGAATCTTTTTGGCAGGATAAAAACGTTCTAAAACTGGGGGAAAAAAAAAAAGCAGCAGCAGCTTCATTGGGGCCAGGCACAGTGGCTCACACCTATAATCCCAGCAATTTGGGAGGCTCAGGCAGGAGGACTGCTTGAGACCAGTAGTTTGAGACCAGCCTGGGTAAAAAATAAGACCCCATCTCTACAAAAAAAAATTGTTAAATTAGCTGGGCATGGTTCTGTGCATCTGTAATCCCAGTTAACTGGGAGGCTGAGGTAGGAGGATTGCTTGAGCCTGGGAGGTCACAGTGAGCCATGATTGTGCCACTGCACTCCAGCCTGGGCAACAGAATGAGACCCCATCACAAAAAACCTACAAACAGAAAAATAACATTAAAAAAAGAAGCTGTTGGCTGGGCGCAACACTTTGTAATCCCACGCCTGTAATCCCAGCACTTTGGGAGAACGAGGCGGGTGGATCACCTGAGGTCAGGAGTTCAAGTCCAGCCTGGCCAACATGGTGAAACCCCATCTCTACTAAAAATACAAAAATTAGCTGGGTATAGTGGTGTGTGTCTGTGATCTCAGCTACTCAGGAGGCTGAGGCAGGAGAATCGCTTGAACCTGGGAGGCAGAGGCTGCAGCGAGCCAAGATCATGCTACTACACTCCAGCCTGCGTGATAGAACGAGACTCCGTCTCAAAAAAAAAGAAGCTGCATTGGACTGTGTATAGGGATCCTATTTATTATTAGAAAATGCTAACTGGCATATAGTGTCCTCTGATAGGAAATATCACCAGTTCACTGCTATTACAAAGTCCAAAGTATATTTTCCATCTGCTATAGAAGGCAGAGCCAAATGATAACTATAAAAGCCTATATACTGGCTAAACTAACTGGCTTATAAATCTGTCTATACTTAAAAAAAAACTGGCCAGGCACGATAGCTCACGCCTGTATTCCTAGTACTTTGGGAAGCCGAGGCAGGTGAATCACCTGAGGTCAGTTTAAGACCAGCCTGGCCAACATGGCAAAACCCCGTCTCTACTGAAAATATAAAAACTAGCTGGGCATGGTGGCAGGTGCCTGTAATCCCAGCTACTCGAGAGGCTGAGGCAGGAGAATCATTTGAACCCCGGAAGGCAGGGGTTGCAGTGAGCCGAGATTGCGCCACTGCACTCCAGCCTGGGTGACAGAGTGAGACTCCATCTCAAAAAAAAAAAAAAGAATTATTTGTACATTTGTGTACTTGCCATGACAAAACAAGGACTAGACGCAGTTCGGGTGCGGTGGCTCATGCCTGTAATCCCGGCACTTTGAGAGGCCGAGGCGGGCAGATCACGAGGTCAGGAGATCGAGACCATCCTGGCCAACATGGTGAAACCCCGTCTCTACTAAAAAAACAAAAACAAAAAATTAGCTGGGTGTGGTGGCGGGCGCCTGTAGTCCCAGCTACTAGGGAGACTGAGGCAGAAGAATGGTGTGAACCCGGGAGGTGGAGCTTGCAGTGAGCCAAGATCGCGCCACTGCACTCCAGCCTGGGTGACAGAGCAAGACTGTCTCAAAAAAAAAAAAAAAAACGAGGATTAGACAAATTGACAAATTATAATAAAGGTATAGATAACATCTAGGCATACTAAATCTTCTGTATACCAAATATAACAGGCCCATCGGTATAGTTTTTTTCTATCACAAACAATTCCTAAAAATGGTATTCTTGGTTGAAGTTAAGATATAAAAGGTTTTCAGTTCTCAGAGAATGTCTACATCTTATGAACATCCACTTGGCCAAAGATGAACTATGCTCTCAGTATAATGAATGATACTCTCAGATCTTCTAAACTGTCTATGAACAAGCTGAGTAAAATATGTATTTCCTGAAATACCAATAACTCCCTTTAAAAATAATTTTTTTCACTCAAGGTGGCCTTGAATAACTCCTCTTTTGAAAAGAAAACTTCAGTCATTCAAAGATTTATTACCTACTAAGTACCAGCTACTATCCTAAGTTTGAAAAACCACACACTGATTTTTAAAAATAAAATTATTTTATTTTCCTTCTTTCCTCTCCTTTTTCTGTTCTTTTGGTCTTCAGTGTTTCAGCAGCAGTAAATAATTGGTATATCTTTTTAAGTTCTTACTACTTATTTAAACACAAAGTTTATGACATCATCTATTCTCTATTTTGTACTCACTTCTCCCTAACCCATTTACAACTAAGTTATTTTTCATTTATGCCTAACTTTCAGCTAAACACTTGCTAGACAGTTCCTATCTAACTGTAATAGAACAAATGCTAAAATAGAGGAACAACTGGTTGTGGAGGAAATGAATATAAACGAAGTCTAAATAATCCAAATGTAGTCTTAAGTTTTAAACATCATAAAAACCACCCGAGATTTCATCACTAGGCTGCTAAATGTGCCTTTGGTAGCTAATCTCCAAAGACGGTCTCAGATGACCCACAGTTCTTTGTATTCACACCCTTTCGCAGCACTCCTTCCACACTGGATCTGGGCTGGTAACTTGCTTTAACAACAAGAATGTGGAAGAATTAGCAGTGTGCAAGTTCTGGTTTAGGGATTAGTCTTTTTTTTTTTTTTTTTTTTTTTTTAGACAGAGTCTCACTCTATCGCCCAGGCTAGAGTGCAGTGGTGCCATCTCGGCTCACTGGAACCTCCATCTCCTGGGTTCAAGTGATTATCTTGCCTCAGTCTCCCGAGCAGCTGGGATTACAGGCATGTACCACCATGTCCGGCTAATTTTTTGTATTTTTAGTAGAGATGGGGGTTTCACCATGCTGGCCACGCTGGTCTCGAACTCCTGACCTTGTGATCCACCTGCCTCTACCTCCCAAAGAGCTGGGATTACAGGCATGAGCCACCGTGCCCGGCCGGGTCTAGTCTTTAAGAAGGATTGCTAGCTTTTACCTTTGCACTTTTGGGAACCCTGAACTGCTAGTAAGAAGTCTGGCTACTCTGTTGAAGCAACCACATGGAGTGGCTCAGTGGAGAGGGGGAGACCCTGAGGCTACACGGAAAGAGAGCGAGCTCCAGCCAACCCAGTGTCCCAGCAGAGCCCAGCATCAAACATGTAAGTGAGCCATCTTGAACGTCCCAGCCTAGGCCTCAGAATGACTGCAGCCTCAGCCTGCTGATAACACATGAAGGAGAACTGCACGGTCAATCCACAGATTCATGAGATGTCATTGTTGTTTGAGCCACTAAGTTTTTGTGCGTGGTTTGTTATGCAATAAGATAACAAAGCTTCTAAAAAATTTCTTTGCTCTAAAACAAAACTTAATAGTAATGGTGAATATGCAAAGGAAAATATTAAGTCAACCTTAATTAGAACAGTTCTACTAAAAAAAAAAAAACGTACATTCCAAAAGCCATTGTATGACATTTAAGAAAAAATAACAAAGCACAAAACTACCTCAGATTACAATATAACTCATCTGAACTTAAATTACCCTTTAAAACAAGTTAATGCTATAAAACCTTTTACTACACTGCCAATAAAATATACCTATTTTCACTCTCTCTTTTTTTTTCAGACGGTCTTGCTCTGTTGCCCAGGTGGGGTACAGTGGCGTAATCACCACTCACTGTAGCCTCAGCCTCTTGGGCTCAAGCCATCCTCTCACCTCAGCCTCCCAAAAAGCTGGAACTACAGGTTTGTGCCACCATGCCCAGCTAATTTTTGTATTTTTTTGTAGAGATGAGGCTTTGCAATGCTGCCCAGACTGAGACTGGTCTCAAATTCCCGGGCTCAAGCAATCTGCCGCCTTGGCCCCACAAAGTGCTGGGATTACAGGCGTGAGTCATCATGCCCAGCCTTTGTTTTCACTCTTTGGGTAAAGAAACAGTGTTGGCTGGGCACAGTGGCTCACGCCTGTAATCCCAGCACTTTGGGAGGCTGAGGCGGGCAGATCACTTAAGGTCAGGAGTTTGAGACCAGCCTGGCCAACATGGTAAAACCCTGTCTCTACTAAAAATACAAAAATTAGCCAGGCATGGTGGCAGGTGCCTGTAGTCCCAGTTACTTGGGAGGCTGAGGCACAAGAATCACTTGAACTCGGGAAGTGGAGGTTGCAGTGACCTGTGATTGCACCACTGCACTCCAGCCTAGGCGACAGGGCGAGACCCTGTCTCCAAAAAAAAAAAAAAAAAAGAAAGAAAGAAAGAAACAGTGTTAAAGAATTTGAACAATATGGCCAGATCCAAAAATTAAGCAACTGGATAAGAAAACAAACAAAAAATGTATAAGAAACAGAGAAAAAAGGAGAAAATAAATGTATGTAACAATCAGTGTAGCCCCATTAAAGGAATGACGGGATGATTATCTTCTTTCCTCCATCTTGTCACATATTCTTTAGTTTTGTGGTTTTCAGCATCTTGAAATACCATTCGTATTAGGTAAGCCATTTTATATTCAGACCCAGTACACACGTACATATGTTTGTGCGTCTACAGAACTGAAAAGTTTCACGAAACAATACTTACTAATTTTGGTATTTTTTCTTTTTTTCTTTCTTTTTTGAGACAAGGTCTGGCTCTATTGCCCAGGCTGGAGTCCGGTGGTGCAATCTTGGCTGACTGCAACCTTCACCTCCCGGGCTGAAGCCATTCTCCCACCTCAGCCTCCTGAGTAGCTGGGACTACAGGCATGCACCACCATGCCCACATATTTTTTTGTATTTTTAGTAGAAATGGGGTCTCACCATGTTGCCCACGCTGGTCTTAAACTTGTGAGCTCAAGCGATCCGCCAGCCTCAGCCTCCCAAACTCCTGGAATTACAGGCATGAGCCACCCCGCCTGGCCTTGGTATTTTCTATTTGACTTCATTTTAAATTTTTACTACAACCTGAAGTTTGGAAAAAATTCTGCTCTAGTCTTTTGTGCCCCTTAGAACTTTGTACCAATTAAATCAAGTTTATTTACAGTTCCTTTAACAGTATTTTAAAAACAAACATAATAAAAGACAAGTCTAAAAGATCATACTGTAATTCAGCTACTTAAGTACAGGAATAATATCTACTTAAATAGATAATCAAACAAATACAGGTTGGGCACTGTGCCTCATGCCTATAATCCCAGCACTTGGGAGGCCAAGGCAGGAGGATCACTTGAGCCCTGGGGTTCAAAACCAGCCTGGGCAACATAGTGGGACCTTGTCTCTAAAAAAAATTTTAAAAATTAGCCAGGCATAGTGGTGTGCACCTGTAGTCCCAGCTACTCAGGAGGCTGAGGTGGGAGGATCACTTGAGCCCTGGAGGTTGAGGCTGCAGTGAGCCGTGACTGTGCCACGGCATTCCAGCCTGGGCAACAGAGTGAGACTGTCTCAAAAAGAAAAAACAAAAACAAAAAACCTACAATTCAGGGCCAGGCGCAGTGGCTCACACCTGTAATCCCAGCACTTTGGGAGGCCGAGGCGGGCGGATCACTTGAGGCCAGGAGTTCGAGACCAGCCTGACTAACGTAGTGAAACCCCATCTCTACTAAAAATACAAAAATTAGCCAGGGGCTGTGGTGGGCGCCTGTAGTCCCAGCTACTCGGGAGGCTGAAGCAGGAGAATTGCTTGAACCTGGGAGGCAGAGGTTGCGGTGAGCCGAGATCGTGCCACTGCACTCCAGCCTGGGTGACAGAGTGAGACTGTCACACACACACACACACACACACACACACACAAAACAACTACGATCAGATCCTGCTTTTTAAGTCAGAAAGTATTTAGAAATAAAATAGTTTTCAAGTCATCTTCTGCTGTATTTGTATATTATATTACTAAATTCAAGTCAGGTCTGTATGAAAGGCATATAAATAGCAGTGGCTCTCAATCTTAGTAGCTGAACATCAGAATCACCTGGGGAGCTTTAGGCCATATCCCATGTCAACTAAATCCAAATGAGGAGGAGGGATTGGTGAGCTTAATTACTCAGTGCTATGTATTAATAAACTAAGATAATGAATGGATTTGATCTCTATGTCATCTAGGATGACCATCTTTTTATAGCAAGACTTGACTTTACAGAGGTCCTCAGTGAGCTATCTTGAAACATTACCACAAAGGGTGAGGGAATTTGTTCCGGTCTACACATACTCATCACCACTACTGGGGTGAAAACACTCAGTCTGACACTGTCTCAGTAAATCCCTTCAAACCTTTTTTTTCTTTTTTGAATTCATCAAATAGTCTTTGAGCACTTGCTATGTTCTAGGCCCTGTTTTAGGTAGCAGGAATATAGCAATAAACAAGTTAAAGAAGGTTCCCTGGCCGGGCGCGGTGGCTCATGCCTGTAATCCCAACACTTTGGGAGGCTGAGGTGGGCGGATCACGTGGTCAGGAGTTTGAGACCAGCCTGGCCAACATAGTGAAACCCCCGTCTCTACTAAAAATACAAACAAAAATTAGCCAGGTGTGGTGGCAGGTGCCTGTAGTCCCAGCTACTCAGGAGGCTGAGGCAGGAGAATCTCTTGAACTTGGGAGGTGGAGGTTGCAGTGAGCTGAGATCGCGCCATTGCACTCCAGCCCAGACAACAGTGCGAGACTCTAAATAAAAAAAAAAAAAAGAAAAAGAAAAAGAAGGTTCCCTGACAGAGCATAACATCACTGTCATCTAAATTTCTATCTCTTCACAGCAATACCATACTAAATTATTCTGCAAACCCCTCATGTTTTCTTCCTCTCCAGTTCAGTCTTTACAGTATTACTGATAATAAAGGAAGCAGTATTACTGATAATAAAGGAATTATTTTAAAATATATAGTAAAAATGATGTAACTTGAAAGGGCCTAGTATGTTTATAGCAGGTGTTTTAAGCAACTGCCCTGAGTAGCTTACCTGTATTCCCCTCCAGTTTCAAAGCAGGAACATGGAAACACAAGTGAGCAGTAGATAAAAACGACACCATAGGCTGGGCACAGTGGTTCACGCCTATAATCCCAGCACTTTGGGAGGCCAAGGCAAGTCGATCACTTGAGGTCAGGAGTTTGAAACTAGCCTAGCTGACATAGTAAAACCCCATCTCTACTAAAAGTATAAAAAATAATTAGCCGGCATGGTGGCACGCACCTGTAGCCCGTAGTCCCAGCTAGTTGAGAGGCTGAGGCAGGAGAATTGCTTGAACCCAGAAGAGGAGGTTGCAGTGAGCTGACACTATGCCACTGCATTTCAGCCTGGACGACAGAGGAGACTGTCTCAAAAACAAACAGCAACAAAAAAAACTATACCATATCTGGATTTTATGCTGTCCCTGAGAGAGATACCTGTCATTTGATAGTCTTTCTCTGGGAATACTGGTTCTGGAACTGTTTCCCACATGTCAAAACTGGGCTTAATGTTCTTTAAGCACTTTAAGAAGTGCTTCTGGACTACAAATCTATTTCTTCAGCACGATTATGAGATCAGTTTAGATCACTTGCGAGATACCAGATGTACATTTCATTATGTACGTCTCAAAGTTTACCAAAAAATGGAGCTGATTTCCCTTTTTTTGCCTCAAGTCTTTCAGTCTCTCACATTTCCACTCTGCTGAATTATTTGACAACTACCAATTATTTATACCTACCAGAAATGTGCTTTTATTTTCCTTTAGCTTATAAAGTCACTAAACACATCTAATTTTTGCTAACCTTATTTATTTTGGAAGCTGAAAACTATCTGTGTCAGATACAAATTTACTTCCAGGGAGCTTGTAAGATATTAAAAGTTTAATCAAAGAAATCTGAATCAGCAAAGCCCTACCTCAGGAGATTTACTAGATATAGGCCTACCTTCTTAGTTTTTTTCCATACATTATAGGATTAGCATTTACCAGCCTACAGATCTCATTAAAACACTGCTAATTGAAAACATCACCTGTGGCATCATTAGTACTAGGCTCTTTTATTAAATTTCTGAAATCACTGACTGTTTCCAGTTAGGCAAAAAATGGCAACTCGCAGCAATATTCATAGGCTATATGTTGAAGGGAATCTGACTATTTTGATACAGAAAATAGAACTCCCATTTCAGTATTCAAAGATCAAATGTATATCATCATAGTATGGCATAACTGGGAAAACACCAACAGTTTTATTTTGTTTTGTTTTCTTGTGACTAAGGGAATCCACACTTAGCCCTTTATAGTGCTGAGCCTCAAAGCTTCTTTTCCGATCCAAAATGTCTACCAGCTCATGCTTTCTTCCCCCTTGCAGTTAGGCTTCCATCTTCACTGGCAAGCATCACTATTACCTCTCTATACTTGAGAGTTCTTATGTCTTGCTCATCCTGTACTCCCTACCATGCCTGGCTTCAAAGTAGGACAATCTCTCTAGTCCCTCATTCTTCCCCTTACTGAAAGGCAAGCACAGACACTTTTCTGTGTATTTATTTATTTTCTATTTTTCTCTGTGTGTGTTTTGTTTGTTTGTTTGTTTTTTGAATGGAGTAGCACTCTGTCGCCCAGGCTGTAGTGCAGTGGCACTATCTCGGCTCACTACAACCTACGACTTCCACGTTCAAGTGATTCTCCCGCCTCGGCCTGTCGAGTAGCTGGGATTACAGGCGCACTCCTATAATCCCATGTAAACCATGCCTGGCTAATTTTTGTATTTTTAGTAGAAATGGGGTTTCACCACATTGGCCAAGCTGGTCTCAAACTCCTGGCCTTAAGTGATCCAACCGCCTTGGCCTCCCAAATTGTTGGGATTACAGGTGTGAACCACTGTGCCTGGCCTAGTTTTCTGTGTTTTAAGGCTTTAATTGATGATGACTTTTAGGAAAATCCTGAAAGTACCAGAATAGTTAGTCCTGTGAAATGGTAAACAGGCTCTAACCATCTCTTCTCTTTTATGCTAAAAGTGATAGGACTTCTGAACATTTCTCCTCCTTCAGACCACATTTCTTTTTTCTTTTGAGACCAAGTTTTGCTCTGTTGCCCAGGCTGGAGTGCAATGGTGAGAGGCTGGAGTGCAATGGCATGATCTTGGCTCACCACAACATCCGCCTCCCGGGTTCAAGCGATTCTCCTGCCTCAGCCTCCTGAGTAGCTGGGATCACAGGTGTGTGCCACCACATCTGGCTAACTTTCTATTTTCACTAGAGACGGGGTTTCTCCATGTTGGTCAGGCTGTTCTCGAACTCCCAACCTCAGGTTATCCACCAGCCTCGGCCTCCCAAAGTGCTGGGATTATAGGTGTGAGCCACCGTGCCCGGCCAGACCACATTTCTGATGAAGGAAGGCCTTTTCTTCTAAAATGGCCAGCAAATTCCCTAGAGATGTAACCAGTTAGAGCTGATGATGCAATCAAAGCAGAAATGTTATTTGCCCCTTGTCTTTTATAGATAGAGAGTAAATTTGTATTTCTAAGGATATGCAGAGCAGAAGACACCCAGTTTACTAAGCCTCAACCCTCCTCAGGCATGATAACTAGCTTTTTATCATTATCGTCCAACCTGCAGCCAGAGTAACTTTTTAAAATGTAAATCTAGAAATGTCCCTTCTCTGTTTATAAAGCTTCAGTGGTTTCCCAACGCAATCATGATAAAGTGCTAACTCTTCAACATGGCTCCCAAAACTCTTCAAAACTGGGCCCAGTTTACCTTTCCAGTCTCATCTCTCACCATACTTCCCATCTCTCTTTTCCCTTTATCTACATATGTATAGTGAGACGGCGTCTTGCTCTGTTGCCCAGGCTGGAGAGCAGTGGCGTGATCATAGCTCACTGCAAGTCTCAAACTCCTGGGCCCAATCAATCCTCCCACCTCAGCCTCAGCCTCCCAAGTAGCTAGGACTATAGGCACACACCACCACGCCTGGCTCATCTTTCAATTTTGTGTACAGACAGGGCCTCACTATGTTGCCCAGACTGGTGTTGAACTCCTGGCCTCTCAGGATCCTCCTGCCTCAGCCTCCTAAAGTGCTGACATGACAGACAGGAGACACTGCACCTGGCCTCTTTGACTTTTTTAAAAGATTCAGCAGACAGACTGCAGTTCCTTCCCTTGCCCCCAGGCCTTGGGGTCCATCTGCTCTCTTCTACCTCAACTCAATTGCTATGATTCATTTTTTGCACATAAATTTCCATTTAATTCATACAATAATGCTGTGAGGGAGGAGGAATTGTCTCCTCCTCACCATTTTCCAACTGAAGGAACTGAAGCTACAGTAATTAGAAATGTTAAATGATGTGCCCAAGGTTACACAGCTATTAAATACTGGATTTACAAATGAGTTTATTCATTCATTCAATAAATACATTACGAACACTGATATGCCTGGAACTATTTCAGGCAGTAGGGAAATAGTAAGCAAATAAACTCATTTTATCCAAGTTTTATCCTTGTTTATCAACACTCAATGCCTCATATTAAGTAGCAACTGTTCAAAACATTCCTGAGGGGAAAAATAAATAATCAAAAGCTCCCACTGATGCTCCAAAGATATTTCTAAAGGTGTTGCACTCTAACACTTATGCGTGGATATTTGCACAACTCATACTAATAAAATGATAGTATCGATTAACTATGATTTCACTAAAAGAACCTGAAAAGGACTCAAAGGCCAGGCATGGTGGCTCCCATTTATAATCCCAATACTTTGGGAGGCTGAGGCGCAGGATCGCTTGAGCCCAGTAATTCAACACCAGCCTGAGTAATATAGTGAGACTCTGTCTTTCTTCCTTTTTTCTTCCTTCCTTCTTTTCTATCTTTCTTTTCCTTTTTCTTTTTTTTGGTAGAGGTGGGGTCTCAAAATGTTGCCCCGGCTAGTCTCAAAATCCTGGGCTCAAGTGATCCTCCCATCTCAGCCTCCCAAAGTGCTGGGATTATAGGTGTGAGCCACTGCACCTGGGCCCTCCCTTCTTTCCTTCATTTTTTAGAGACAGGGTCTCACACTGTCACCCAGGCTGGAGTGTAGTGGTACTATCATAGCTCACTGCCGCCTCAAACTCCTAGGCTCAAGGGATCCTCCTGCCATAGCCTCCTGAATAGCTGGGACCACAGAGACACATTACTGCAACCATCTAATTTTTAAAGTTTTTGGTTGGATACAGTGGCTCACACCTGTAATTGCAGCATTTTGGGAGGCCAAGGCAGGTGAATCATCCGAGGTCAAGAGTTTGAGACCAGCCTGGCCAGCATGGTGAAACGCTGTCTCTACTAAAAATACAAAAATTAGCCAGGCGTGGTGGCAGGCGCCTGTAATCCCAGCTACTTGGGAGGCTGAGGCAGGTGAATCGCTTGAACCTGGGAGGCAGAGGTTGCAGTGCGCTGAGATCACACCACTGGGCTCCAGCCTGGGCAACAGAGTGAGACTCTGTCTAAAAAATACAAATAATGATAATAATAATAATAAAATAATATTTTTTACATTTTTTTTTTGGTAGAGATGGGGTCTCACCATCTTGCCCAGGATGGTCTTGAACTTCTGGGTCTAAGCGATCCTCTCACCTCAGCCTCCTGAGTAGCTGGGACCAAAAAAAAAATGCAGGGGGAAGTAGGGGAAGAACTAAAAGATTCTGCAATATAGCTGATCTTTCTGCCCAGAAGGCTAAATAAATTTCCAGATTTCTGTGTGGTTCTTTTTATTATTTAGGTCTGTGTTCAAGTGTGTACCTCTGCAGAGAGACATTCACTCATCATTCTACCTAAAGAAGACTCCATATATTTTCATTATGGCACTTCTTTCTGAAATTTCCTTATCTATCTGTTTATAGTTTCTTCTCTGTACTTCTTCCATAGGAACGCAAGCTCTATTCTTGCAAGGATCTTCTTTGTCTTGTCACCCTATTATCAACAAGACCTGGCCATCCTAGGTACTTAATAAACACTATTTTTTTAAATAACTAAAATAATAAGAATATGCCCATATAAAAAATAGGGGTCTTTAGCTGAGCAGGGTGGCTCACATTTGTAATCCCAGCACTTTGCGAGGCCAATGTGGGCAGATCACTTGAGGCCAGGAGCTAGAGACAAGCCTGGACAACATAGTGAAACCTCATCTCTACTAAAAATACAAAAAAAAAAAAAAATAGCTGGGCATGGTGGCGCACGCCTGTAATCACACCTACTCGGGAAGCTGAGGTACAAGAATCGTTTGAACCTGGGAGGCAGAGGTTGCAGTGAGCCGAGATGGCACCACTGCACTCCAGCCTGAGTGACAGAGTGAGACTCTGTCTCAAAAAAAAAAAAAAAAAAACCAGGCACGGTGGCTCACGCCTGTAATCCCAGCAGTTTGGGAGGCTGAGGCGGGTGGATCACGAGGTCAGGAGTTTGAGACCAGCCTAACTGACACGGTGAAACCCCGTTTCTACTAAAAATACAAAAATTAGCCAGGCGTGGTGGCGCACACCTGTAAACCCAGCTACTCAGGAGGCTGAAGCAGAACTGCTTGAAATCCCCGAGGCGGAGATTGCAGTGAGCCGAGATTGTGCCACGGCACTCCAGCCTGGGTGACAGAGCAAGACTCTGTTGCAAAAAAAAAAAAAAAAAAAAAAAAAGTCTTTATAATTAGGCTACTCAGCAAACGTGATTGGGATATACTGTGGATGAATAGTCAAGACCATGCTGCTACCATTTATTATCAAATCTGTATTGAGTACCTGGCTGTCTATGATCCCTGTGAAGATCTCCTGAATATTCTTCTTTATGGGTCTGCATGTTACTGCAATTACTTCTTCATGTACAATTTAATTAATTAAATCTCTCATACATTTTTAAGCATTTTCTTTCCCTACCAAACCTACAAACCTATCTGCCCTTGAAACCATCTTCTCTTTTGCTCCTGATGCAACGAAGGCTAAGTTCCTCCTCCTGGGAAAGGCTAATCCTTACCCACAGACTTGGATCCCATCCCTTCTCAATTCTCAAGAACCTTTTTCCTCTGATTATCCCAATACATGTACCATCAATCTTCCTCCATGGATCATTCCCATTAGCATACCATCACATTTGAGTATTTCCCATCTTTTAAAAAGAAAGTCTTCCCACATCCGCCTTCAACTACTGCTATACTTCTCTGTACCTTTCATAACTAAAAGTCTTTATACACAGAATCTCTATTTCCTCACTGCCAATTCATTCCTTCAACCAAGACAGTTCAGCTTTCACTACAACACACCATGGCAAGTACTTGTCATGGTCACCAATGACTTCCATGTAGCCAAACTCAGTGGTCACTTCTCAGGGCTCATCTTACTTCTGTTTTCAGGAGCACTCAACACAACTGTAACTCCTAAATTTACCACTCTCTTCTCTGGATCCTGAATACTCTACCTGATTTTTCTTCCTACCTCACTGGCAACATCTTCTCAACTCCCTTGTGGCAACCCTCCTCCTCTACAAAATCTCTGGACTTGATTTTTGGCTCTTCTCTTTCTACACTTTCAGAAGATCTCATTTAACTCCCATACATTTAAGTATCTCTTTATTCTGATGACTCCCAAATGTGTCTACTAGGCCTAGACTTGTATATTGATTTGCATATTTAATACCTACCTAACACTGCCTTTTGGATGTCTCTCAGAGATACCAAATGGACCAAGTCCAATATAAAACTCTTGATCTTATTCTAAACATAACTAGCCTATCCCCCTTTCTCAGCAAATGGCAACACCATCCAACAAAATATTCAAACCAGAACTCTTGAAGGCATCCTAGATTGATCCTTTCTCTTATCCTCATGTCCCTTAGCAAGTCCTATACATTTTTATCTATAAAATATATCTTGAGTTCATGTTCTCTTCAGTAGAGGATAGAAATTTAGAGGACAGGCTCTGGAGGTAAGCTACTAGAATTTATATGACAGTAATAATTGCTAGCATTTATTGAGCACTTACTAGTTGCCTGACACTACCCTAATTATTTTACATATATAAACTCATTTAATCTTCATAACAATCTCACAAGGTAAGTACTATTATTATTACCTCCATTTTAAAGAGAAGCATGGAGGTGTTAAGTAATTTGCCCAATCCTGGTGGGGCCAGAATTCAAACCCCTAAGTTTGGTTTCAGATGTCACTATGCTAGGCTGTCTCTTGGAAAAGACAGACCAAAGATGGGGAGTTGAAAGCTATTCAACAGTCCAGGTAAGAAACAATGAGAATTTGACCCAGCAACAAAAGTAGATACAAAGCAGACAAATTCAAGAAATATTCAGATAAGACCTAAATAGAGGGTTACATTATGTTCAAAGATTGAAAGGCTGGATACATATGCCAATGATGTCAATTTATCCCAAATTCATCTATAGGTTCAACTCCAATAAATATCGCAATAGATTCAACTTGACAAGATGATTCTTAAAAAAAAATTTTTTTTGACACAGGGTCTCATTGCTGCCCAGGCCAAGTGCAGTGGCATAATCATGGCTCACTGCAGCTTCAACTGCCGAGGCTCAAACAATCCTCCCCCAACCTCAGCCTCTTGAGTAGCTGGGACTACAGGTGTGCACCACCACACCTGGCTAATTTTTCAATTTTTTTGTAGAGATAGGGTCCGTTTATGTTGCCTAGCCTGGTCTCAAACTCCTGGGCTCAATCAATCCTTCCACCTTAGCCTTCCAAAATGCTGAGATTACAGGTGTGTGCCACTGCACCCAGCCATTCTAAAATTTCTATCAATAAGCGAACCAAGAAAGGCCACATACTCCTGAAAAAGAATGAGATGAGGGCTATGCCCTGCCAGATACCAACAATTACTTAAAAACTTGAGTAATTAAGACAGCATGGTATTGACACAGATAGACAAATTAACCTATAGAAGAGAACACAGAACCCATAAACTGACCCCACATATATAGAAATTTGATTTATGACAGCTAGTATAGTTGATCAGTGGCAAAAGATGGACTTTTCAATAAATTATGCTGGAAAAATTAGACATTTGTAGGTGAAAAAAATGGAATTGGAGCCTTAGCAACACCCAATACAAAATCAACTTTAAGTAGATTAAAGTGTGAAAAGCAAACATAGAAAACTTTAAAAAGACAATACAGGAGAATATCTTTACGGCCTCAGCATAAGAAAGAATTTCTTAGACAACACTGGACACGGTGACTCATGCCTGCAATCCCAACACTTTGGGAGGCTGAGGCGGGAGGATCACTTGAGGTCAAGGGTTTGAGACCAGCCTGGCCAACATGGCAAAATGCCGTCTGTACTAAAAAATACATAAATTAGGCCAGGTGCAGTGGCTCACGCCTATAATAATCCCAACATTTTGGGAGGCCGAGGTGGGCGGATCACTTGAGGTCAGGAGTTCGAGACCAGCCTGGCTAACATGGTGAAAACCCGTCTCTACTAAAAATACAAAAATTAGCTGGGCATGGTGGTGGGCGCCTGTATTCCTAGCTACTTGGGAGGCTGAGTCAGGAGAATCGCTTGAACCTGGAAGGCAGAGGTTGCAGTGAGCCGAGATCACACCACTGCACTCCAGCCTCGGGGACAGAGTGAGACTTCGTCTCAAAAAAAAAAAAACTAAGTACAAAAATTAGCTGCATATGGTGGTGCACACCTGTAATTCCAGCTACCTGGGAGGCTGAAGCAGGAGAATTGCTTGAACCTGGGGGGTGGAAGTTGCAGTGAGCTGAGATCACACCACTGGACTCCAGCCTGGGGGACAGAGTGAGACTCTGTCTCAGAAAAAAAAAAAAAATACAAATACAAATACAAAAATTAGCCGGGTGTGGTGGTACACGCCTGTAATTCCAGCTACTTGGGAGGCTGAGACAGGAGAATTGCTTGAACCCAGGAGGTGAAGGTTGCAGTGAGCCAAGATCACACCACTCACTGCACTCCAGCCTGGGTGATAGAGTAAGACTATCTCAAAAAAAAAAAAAAAAAAATATTTTCTTAGACAAGACTCAAAAATCATACAGCACAAAAGATTCATAAATTATACTAAGTTAAGAACTTTAGGCCAGGCATGGTGGCTAATGCCTGTAATCCCAACACTTTGAGGTAGGTCAAGGTGGGAGAACTGCCTGAGCCCAGGAGTTTGAGACTAGCCTCAGCAACATAGGGAGACCCCTGTCTCCACAAAAAATACAAAAAATTAGCCAGGCACGGTGGTGCATACCTGTGGTCCCAGCTCCTTGACAGGCAGAGGCAGGAGGATCACTTGAGCCCAGGAGTTCGAGGCTGCAGTGAGCTGTGATTGCCACTGCACTCCAGCCTGGTCGACAGAGCAAGACCCTGTCCCTTCCCCCTCCCCACCAAAAAAAGAACCTTAGAACCAAAGACACATAAAGAGAGGGAAATGACAAGCCACAAACTGGCAGAATATACTGACTACATACAAAACTGACAAAAGATAAGTATCTAAAATATATTTGAGGCTGGCCATAATGGCTCACACCTGTAATCTCAACACTTTTGTAGATTACTCCGTCTCTACAAAAATAAAAAATTAGCCAGGCATGGTGGCATGCTCAGCTGTTGTCTCAGCTACTCGGGAGGCTAAGGTAGGAGGACTGCCTGAGCCCAGTAGTTTGAGGCTGCAGTGAGTCAAGCTTGTGCCATTACACTCCAGCCTGGGTGACACGGCGAGATCCTATCTCAAAAAAAAAATTAATAAAATATATTTAAGATTCCTATAAATTAATATGAAAAAGGCCAAACCTCCCTCCCCCACCCCATACCCCCAAAAAACTCAAATACTTACTTCTTAGGAGAAAACATCAGTGGCCCACAAACATATGAAAAGGTGCTGGCCTCATAAGAAATTAGGAAAATACAAATTAAAACCACAATAAAATACTATTCCACACAAAAATTACAACAGTGAACAATTAAAATAATGGCTAGGATGCAGAACCGAAACACCTGACCTCTAAGTACACTAGAACAATAATTTAGCATTATCTTGTAGGAAGATACAGCAAGCTCATAATCCAACAATTCCATTGTTCCTATAATCCCTCTGCCTGGAATATCTTTCTCCTCCACCTTTGCAGGGCCAAATCTTACCCTTGTTTCAGATACCACCTTAGGAGGCAGAAGTAGTATTTCTGTGTTCTGAATTCCTATAGCACTTCAAGTGCTTTTAGCATATTTATTTCCAGCCTGTATCACATTTATTTATATACATGTCTTATCTTCCCCATCAAATTGTAAGCAAATGAAAGAGAGAAACCTGTTTATTTAGATTCAGCACCTGCATATGGGAGCATATGGTGAAGACAAAGCTACAGAATCAAGTTGTACAAAACCAAGTACATAGTAGGCACTCGAGTGTTTGCTGAATGACAAAGTAAAAATCTGCTTAGTGACTGAGGGAATAAACCAGGATTTGCTGTGCATATAAAACATTAGGCCAGGCACAGTGGCTCATGCCTGTAATCCCAGCACTTTGGGAGCCCAAAGCAGGCAGATCACCTGAGGTCGGGAGTTCGAGACCAGCCTGGCCAATATAGTGAAACTCCATCTCTACTAAAAATACAAAAATTAGCCAGGTGTGGTGACACATGCCTGTAATCCCAGCTACTCGGGAGGCTGAGGCAGGAGAATCACTTGAACCCAGGAGGCAGAGGTTGCAGTGAGCCGAGATTGCACCACTGCACTCCAGCCTCAGCAACAGAGTGAGACTTCATCTCAAAAAAAAAAAAAAAAAAAAAGAAAGAAAGAAAGAAAGAAAATTAAACCATTGGTGAAAGGAAAACCGGAACACCAGTTTGTGTACACAAAGTCCCAAGTTTATTCTGTTAGGTTCTACTTGAGGCGTAGTGAGAGTCGACTATCAGCAACAAATGGAAACTACTATGAACAAGGCAGATAAAGGAGACCAGGATAGGAAGAGGTGGGGGGGAAAAAAAGAGAGAAGGTGACAAAGTAGAGGGAAGGCTGGGATAACTGGCAAGCCACATGTAGGAGAATGAAACTGGATCCTCATCTCTCACCTTATACAAAAATCAACTTAAGGTGGAGCAAAGACTTAAATCTAAGACTTGAAACCATAAAAATTCTAGAAGATAACATTGGAAAAACCCTTCTAGACACTGACTTAGGCAAAGACTTCATGACCAAGAACCCAAAAGTAAATGCAACAAAAACAAAGATAAACAGATGAGACTTAACTAAACTAAAAAGCTTCTGCACAGCAGAAATAATCAGCAGAGTAAACAGACAACCCACAGAGCGGGAGAAAATCACAATCTATACATCTGACAAAGGACTAATATCCAGAATACACAAGGAACTCAAACAAATCAGCTAGAAAAAAAACAAACAATCCCATCAAAAAGTGGCTAAGGACATGAATAGACAATTCTCAAAAGAAGACATACAAATGGCCAACAAGCATATGGAAAAATGCTCAACATCACTATCAGGGAAATGAAAATCAAAACCTCCATGCAATACCACCTTACTTCTGCAAGAATAGCCATAATCAAAAAATTTAAAAAAAAATAGATGTTGGCATGGATGTGGTAAAAAGGGAACACTTTTATACTGTTGCTGGGAATGTAAATAGTACAACCACTAGGAAAAACAGTGTGGAGATTCCTTAAAAAACTAAAAGTTTATCTACCATTTGATCCAGCAATCCCACTGCTGGGTATCTACCCAGAGGAAAAGAAGTCATTATATGAAAAAGATACTTGCACACGCATGTTTATAGCAGGACAATTTGCAATTGCAAAAATATGGAACCAGCCCAAATGCCCATCAACAAGTGGATAAAGAAAATGTGGTGGCCAGGCGTGGTGACCCACACCTGTAATCCCAGCACTTTGGGAGGCGAGGCGGGCGGATCACAAGGTCAGGAATTTAAGACCAGCCTAGCCAATATGGTGAAACTCCATTTCTACTAAAAATACAAAAATCAGCCAGGCGTGGTGGCGGGCACCTGTAGTCCAGGCTACTCGGGAGGCTGAGGCAGGAGAATCACTTGAACCCAGCAGGAAGAGGTTGCAATGAGCCGAGATTGCACCACTGCACTCCAGTCTGGGCAACAGAGTGAGACTCTGTCTCAAAAAAAAAAAAAAAAGAAAAAGAAAAAGAAAAGAAAATGTGGTATATAGGCCAGGTGCAGTGGCTCACATCTGTAATCCCAGCACTTTGGAAAGCCGAGGTGGGCGGATCACCTGAGGTCAGGACTTCAAGGCCAGCCTGACCAATATGGCGAAACCCTGTCTCTACTAAAAATACAAAAATTAGCCTGGAGTGGTGTCAGGCACCTGTAATTCCAGCTACTCAGGAGGCTGAGGCAGGAGAATCTCTTGAACCCAGGAGGTGACGGCTGCAGTGTGCCAAGACTGTGCTGCTGCACTCCAGCCTGAGCAACAGAGCAAGACTCCATCTCAAAAAAAAAAAAAAAACAGAAAGAAAGAAAATGTGGTATATATACACCATAGAATATTACTCAGCCATAAAAGGAATGAAATAATGGCATTTGCAGCAAGCTGGATGGAACTAGAGCCCATTACTCTAAGTGAAGTAACTCAGGAATGGAAAACCAAACATCGTATGTTTTCACTCATAAGTGGGAGCTAAGCTATGAGGTACAAATGTTTAAGTATAATACAATGCACTTTGGGGACTCAAGGGGAAAGGATGGGAAGAGGTGAGGGATAAAAGACTATACATTGGGTACACTGTACACTGCTCAGGTGATGGGTGCACCACAATCTCAGAAATCACCACTAAAGAACTTATTAATGTAACCAAACACCACCTGTTCCCCAAAAACCTTAAAAAAAAAGTAGAAGGAAGGAATGGCAGCACTGCTGCTTTGTAGGTTGTTTTCCATAATAAGAAGAGGACAAGAAAAATGTAGGAAAGCAAAGAAAATTTATGAACTTACAGTAAAAAGGAGTAACAGCATAACTTAAAAGAATGAAGAAATAGATTACGTGTTAGATAATTTTTTTCTTAATTTTTTTTCTTTTTTTTCGAGATGGAGGCTCGCTCTGTCACCCAGGCCGGAGTGCAGTGGCACGATCTTTGCTCACTGCAATCTCCGCCTCCCAGGTTCAAGCGATTCTCGTGCCACATCCTCCTGAGTAGCTGGGACTACAGGCATGCATCACCACGCTCAGCTAATTTTTTGCATTTTTAGTAGAGACAGGGTTTCGCCATGTTGGCCAGGCTGGTCTAGAACTCCTGGCCTCAGGTGATCCACCTGCCTCAACTTCCCAAAGTGCTGGGATTACAGGGTGAGCCACCGCGCCTAGCCTTTAATTTGTTATAAGGTCTTTTAGACATAAAAAAGATAAAACAGTGTAACAAATGACTGTGTACACTCTAGGCAGCTTAAGATACAGCATTAACAGTTGAAGCCCCCTATATTTTTCCTCAGTTACATCCCCTCCAACTCCCAGAGGCAACATTATCCTGAATTTGCACTTAATCATTCTCAGCATGTCTTTATATTTTTACAGCAGTGCCATCTTTTAAAAAGTAGTGAAGTATGGCTGAGTGCAGTGGCTCACGCCTGTAATCCCAGCACTTTGAGAGGCCAAGGCAGGCGGATCACCTGAGGTCAGGAGTTTGAGACCAGCCTGGCCAACATGGCGAAACCTCTTCTCTACTGAAAATACAAAAATTAGTTGGGCGTGGTGGCAGGCACCTGGAATCCCAGCTACTTGCGAGGCTGAGGCATGAGAATCGCTTGAACTCGGGAGGCGGAGGTTGCAGTGAGCCGAGATTGCGCCACTGCACTCCAGCCTGGGCGACAGAGCGAGCCTCCATCTCGAAAAAAAAAGAAAAAAAAATTTTTTTTAAAACTAATGAATTAAAAATTATTTTTAATTTTAAAATTTAAAAAGTAATGGATAACGTTTGCAGCAAAACAGGGCGAATCTCATCTAAATACACTGTCCATCATAAGAGACTTAGAATGAAAGGGAAAGTAAAGAACAGTAACAACTGACCCACTCTGAGACAAAGAGAGAAGATGTGGAAGATGCACAGGTGATAATTGAAGTGGGGAGAAATGAAGAAAAAAAGTACTGAAAAAGCACAGCAAACAACAAGAAAAGGGCAAAAATCAGTCTCAATAAAGAGACTTGGGTCTCAATGAAGAGAGATAGTTGCCTCAGGAACTGCTATAGTACTTGCCTTTTTTAACAAAATGGAGATAGTGAATTCATTCATTCAACACATCAGCGCAAACTACTTATTAGGCACTATTCTAACAGTAGGCAGAGGGTAGAGAACAAAAGAAAATCCCTTCTTTTATGAAGCATGAAGTTGGGGAGAGAAGCCAACAAATGAATTACACATCAGATGTTAGGGAAGAAATAAAGCAGAGGGGGTAAAGAAAGCAAGGAGTGCTGGTGAGGGGGAGGAGGCTCTTGTTATTTTACGTGAAGGACATTAGAAGGCCTCTCTGATAAAAAGACATGTGAGCAGAAACCTAAAGGAAGTAAGGAACATACAGGAATGTTTCAGGAAGAGTAACTGCAAATGCAAAGACACTGAGGTGAGACTGGAGCCCTAAGACCAGGTGCGGCTGCAGCAGAGCAAGCCAGGGGAAGAGTATATTCAATGGCTGGAGGAGCAGACCATATGGATCCTTGACAGACCTGTGGCTTTTATTCAAAGTGAGATGTGAAGCCACTGGACAGTTTTCAGGAGAAAAGTAGCACGATCTGATGAACATTTTAAAGAAAGTGATCATATAATTTATCACTAAAACAGGTACACCTTGGTGAGTGAGGAAGGGTGATATTAACAGTTACCTTAGGACAGTATTAATAAGACCTAATTTTTTGTTGTTGTTGTTGTTGAGATGGAGTCTCTCCCTGTCGCCCAGGCTGGAGTGCAGTGGCGCGATCTCGGCTCACTGCAAGCTCTGCCTCCCGGGTTCACGCCATTCTCCTGCCTCAGCCTCTCAAGTAGCTAGGACTACAGGCGCCCGTCACCACGCCCGGCCAATTTTTTGTATTTTTAGTAGAGACTGGGTTTCACCATGTTAGCCAGGATGGTCTCGATCTCCTGACCTCGTGATCTGCCCGCCTCGGCCTCCCAAAGTGCTGGGATTACAGGCGTGAGCCACCACGCCCAGCCAATACCTAATTTTAAAAGGCTTCTCTGAGTGCAAGTCATTTTGAAGGGATTCCTGCTGGCCAAACCTGGAACACTGTCATCAAAATATATAGTGATAGAAGATTACACTGTATTCAATAAAGTAAGAATCTATGAGTCTACATTGATAAAAAATAATAGGAACAGAAAGCTCTTTCTTACAGCAGAAAGCCAACTAATAAATGTAGAGGGAAGGCAAAAAGAGAAAATCACTTGGCAACGATCATAAAGATAACTGATTAGGGCAAGAATCATCTGAATGCTAAAATTAACAGGGGAAAAGTTTGAGAACAGGATATTTACATAGTCTCAAAACATCTCCCAAGACATTATTACAAAAGGCAAATGAATAACTTTATGATGGAGAAAACTGGACCCTACCACTCAAGTAACACTGCCAGTAATAGAAGCAATAAATAGCATGTGCATCCTAATATGATACGCAGAGAACTCAGCATCACTTCTTAGGTATTAATGCCCAACGTGCATAACCTGAATCTAACCATGAGGAAACAACAGACAAAAACAAATTGAAGGATGCTCTACAAAATAACTACCCTGCACTTATCAAATTGTCAGTGTCATAAAAATACAAAGACTCAAGAACTGTTCCAGATTAAAGGGGATGAAAGAGACAAGGTCACTGAATCAACACATGATATTGGATATTCTTTTACTATAATGGATATTATTAGGACAACTGACAAAATCTGAATAAGGTCTATAGATTATAGCATTGTGTCAGCGTTAAGTTCCCGATTTTGATCATTATACCATAGTTATGTAAGAGAATTTGTTTTTAAAAAATACAAACTGAAGTATTTAGGTGTTTGGGGCGTCACATCTGCCTTTTACCTTTAAATCATTCAGAAAAAAATAATTCTGAGTGTGTAAGAAATTCTGAGAAAGAGAAGGATAAACCAAATATATTAAAATATTATCCTTTGGGGAATCTAGGTGAAGGGTTTTCACAAATTCTTTGTAGTATTCATGCAAATATTATACAAGTCTAAAATTATTTTTTCCAACTGCTTTTTATTGTGATAAAATACACATAACAAAATTTACTATCTTAATCACTTTTAAGTGGACAGTTCAGTGGTATTAAGTACAATCATATTGTTGTACAACCATCACCATCATCCATCTCCAGAATTCTTTTCATCTTGCAAGGCTGAAACTCTTATAGCCACTGAACAGTAACTAGCCCCTGGCAACCATCATTGGTGGTGATACTTTCGCAGCTAGCTGAGGGATCAGGACTTGGGCAAAGGAGAACTATTTGCATTCTTTTTGTTTTCCATTTTTAAAATCTGTAGTAAAATATACATAATACAATGTTGGCTGGGCACAGCAGCTCATGTTTGTAATTCCAGCACTTTGGCAAGCCAAGGCAGGGGGATGGCTTGAGGCCAGTTCTAGACCAGCCTGGGCAACATAGCAAGACCCCATCTCTCTAAAATTTTTTAAAAATTAGCTAGCTGTGGTGGTGCACACCTGTAGTCCCAGCTACTCAGGAGGCTAAGGCAGGGGAATAACTTGGGCCCAGGAGTTTGAGGTTGCAGTGAACTGTGATTGTGCCACTGCACTGCAGCCTGGGTGACAGAGCAAGACACTGTCTCAAAAAAAAAAGTTATTTAACCTTTTTTTTTTTTGTCTATATCAATGCTTCAATCTGTAATATTTTAACCATTTTTAAGTATACACGTCAGTGCTATTAAGTACGTTCACCACTATCCATTTTCAGAACTTTTCATCATCCCAATCTAAAATTCTGTGCCCATTAAACAAGAACTACTCACTCTCCCCTCTCCTGTTAACCACTATTCAACATTCTATCATTATGAATTTGACTACTTGAGGTATTTCATGGCAGTGGAATCATATATTTATCATTTCGTGTCTGACATTTCACACACCATAATGTCCCAATGTTTATCCATATTATATTACACATCAGAATCTCCTTCCTTTTCAAGCCTGAATAATATTCCATCACATGTATACATTATATACATTTTGTTTATCTAGGTTGCTTCCACCTTTTGGCTGTTGTGAATAATGTTGCTAAACATGGGTGTACAAATAGCTGCTCAAGTCGCTGCTGTCAATTGTCTTGAATATACACTCAGAAGTGAAACAGTTGTATCATAATTCTACATTTAATTTTTTTGAGGAACCACCATACTGTTTTCCACAGTGAATGCACCACTTTACATTGCCACCAGCAATACATAAAGGTTCCAATTCCTCTACATTCTTGCCAACACCTGTTACTTTGATTTTTTACTAGCAGCCATCCTAAAGGCTGAATAATATTCCATTGTATGTACTTACAACATTTTGCTTATCCATTCATCCCTTGATCAATGGGCTATACCTATGAACACTAAGTACACAAATATCTCTTAGAGACCCTGCTTTCAATTATTTTGAGTATACATTAGGTCATCCTTATCTGATGGGGGGATCCAAGACTCCCATGGATGTGTGAAACCAGGGAGAGTATCAAACCCCGTATAGTGTGTTTTTTCCTATACATGTATATCCATGGTAAAGTTAATTTATAAATTAGGCAGAGTAAGAGATTAACAACAACTAATAATAAAATAAAACAACTATAACAATATATGGTAATGAATTATATAAATGTGGCTGGGCACAGTGGCTCACGCCGGTAATCCCAGCAGTTTGGGAGGCTGAGGCGGGTGGATCACTTGAGATCAGGAGTTCGAGACCAGCCTGGCCAATATGATAAAATCTCGTCTCTATTAAAAATACAAAAATTAGCCAGGCGTGGTGGCAGGTGCCTGTAATCTCAGCTACTCAGGAGGCTGAGGCACAAGAATTGCTTGAACCTGGGAGGTGGAGGTTGCAGTGAGCTGAGATGGTGCCACTGCACTCCAGCCTAGGTGACACAGTGAGAGTCCATCTCTAAATAAATAAATAAATGTGGTCTCTCTCTTTCTCTCAAAATATCTTATTGTACTATACTCACCTATTTTTTTACAGGCCACAGTTGACCTTGGGTAACTGATATCTCAGAAAGTGAAACCTAGGATAAGGGGGAACTACTAAACCTCCACAAGTAGAATTACAGGATCATATGGTGTGATGATTTTTAGGTGTCAACTTGACCGGATTAAAGGATACTTAAAAAGCGGGTAAAGCATGATTTCTGACTGCATCTGTGAGAGTGTTTCCAGAGAAGACTGGTGTGTGAGTAGGTTGACTAAGGGAGTAAGATCCATCCTCAATGTGGGAGGGCAACATCTAAAGGGCTGGGTGCCCAGATAGAACAAAAAGGCAGAGTAAAGGTAAATTCATTTTTTCTCCTGGGGCTGGGACATCCTTCTCCTGCCCTTTGATATCAGTACTCCAAGTTCTCCAGCCTTTGGACCCCAGGACTTACACCAGTAGCCTCTCAGGTTTTCAGGCCTTCAGCCTCGGTCTGAGAGTTATGCCATTGGTTTCCCTGGTTCTGAGGCTTTGAGACTTAGATTGAGCCATGCTACTGGCATCCCTGGTTCTCTAGTTGCAGACGGCCTATCACAGCCTTCTTAGTTTCCATAATTGAGTAAGCCAATTCCCCTAACAAATCCCCTCTCATTCACCCATCCATCCATCTATATCCTATTGGTTTTGTCTCTCTGGAAAATCCTGATACATATGGTAATTTTATTTTTAATTTTTGGAAGAACCACCAGTTTTTCACATAGGCTATGCCATTTGACACGACTAACAACAGTGTACAATGGTTCCAATTTTTCCATGTCCTTCCCAACAATTATTTTCTGCTGTTCTTGATAGCAGCCATCCTAATGAGTGTGAGGTAGCATCTTGGAGTTTTGACTTGCATTTCCCTAATTAGCAATGTTGAGTATCTTTTCATGTGCTTATTGGTCATGGTGTATAATCCTTTTAATATGCTGTTAAATCTGGTTTGCTGGTATTTTGTTGATGATTTTTACATCAATGTTTCTAAGAAATGTTAGTCTATAGGCCAGGCACAGTGGCTCACACCTGTAAAGCCAGCACTTTGGGAGGCCAAGGAGGGTGGATCACTTAAGGCCAGGAGTTTGAGACCAGCCTGGCCAACATGGCAAAGCCCCGTCCGTCTCCACTAAAAATTTAAAAATTAGCTGGGCATGGTGGCAAATGCCTGTAATCCCAACTACTTGGGAGGCTTTGGCACGAGATTCATTTGAACCCAGGAGGCCCAGGCTGCAGTGAGCCAAGATTGCACCACTGCACTCCAGCCTCAGTGATAGAGTGAGACTCTTTTTGTCTCAAAAAAAAAAAAAGAAAGAAAGAACTATTAGTCCATAGATTTCTTATAGCATCTTTGTAGGGCTTTGGCATCAAGACTATTCATCCATTTTGCATTGCTATAAAGGAATATCTGAGGCTGGGTAATTTACAAAGTAAAGAGGTTTATTTGGCTTATGGTTCTACAGGCTGTACAAGAAGCATGGTGCCAGTATCTGCTTCTGATAAGTACCTCAGGAAACTTTCAATCATGGCAGAAGGTGAAGGAAGAGCAGGTATGTCACATGGCAACAGAGGAAGCAAGAGGGGGGGAGGTGCCACACTTAAACAACCAGCTCTTGAGTAAACTAATAGAGCAAAAATGCACTCATTACCATAGGGACCACACCAAGTCATTCCTGAGGGATAAACCCCCATGACCCAAACACTTCCCACTAGGCCCCACCCACCTCCAACACTGCAGATCAAATCTCAACTTGTGATTTGGAGGGACACATATCCAAACTATGTCAAACATAATGCTGACTTCACAGAATGAATTAGTGAGTGTTCTTTCCTCTTCAATGTTTTGAAAAGTCTGAGATGGATTGGTGTTAGTTCTTCTTGAAATGTTGATAGAATTCACCAGCGAAGTCATCAGGTCCAGAGATTTGTTTGTTGGGACATTTTCGATTACAAATGCAATCTCCCTATGAGTTATGAGACTATTTACATTTTCTATTTCTTAGTAGTTTAGTCTTGGTAGGTTTTGTGTTTCTAGGATGTGACCATTTCATCTAGGTTACCCAATTTGTTGGCGTACAATTGGTTTATTAATCTTTTTCCCCAAAAAACTAGTCAAGTGCAGTAGTAAGGATAGGGGAAAGAGTAGAACAAGTTCTATCTGTGACTGTCAACAATCAATTAAGACAATTCACTATCTCCAGACCAGCCTACAATTGCTTATCGTACTCTATTATAATCTCTCTTTTTTTTTCTTTTTTTTTTTTTTTTTTTTGAGATAGAGTTTCACTCTTGTTGCCCAGGCTGGAGTGCAATGGTGCAATCTCAGCTCACTACAACCTCTACCTCCCAGGTTCAAGTGATTCTCCTGCCTCAGCCTCCTAAGTAGCTAGGATTACAGGCATGTGCCACTACGGCCGGCTAATTTTCTTATTTGTATTTTTAGCAGAGACGGGGTTTCACTATGTTGGCCAGGCTGGTCTCAAACTCCTGACCTCAAGTGATCCGCCCACCTCAGCCTCCCAAAGTGCTGGGATTACAGGCGTGAGCCACTGTGCCCGGCCCATGATCTCTCTTTTTAAGAGACAGGCTCTGTCACCCTAGGTAGAATGCCATGGAACAATCATGGTTAACTGCAGCCTTGAATTCCTGGACTAAAGCAATCCTTCTGCCTCAGCCTTCCGAGTAGCTAGGACTACAGGCATGTGTTATTTTTCTGTATAGACAGGGTCTCAGTATGTTGTCCAGGCTGATTTGAGCTCGTGGGCTCAAGTGATACTCCCATTTCAGCCTTCAAAAGCATAGAGATTACACATGTGAGCTGCCATGCCCAGCCTACCCTTTCCATTTCTGTGGAATTGAGGGTAATATTCCCACTTTCATTTTTATCTTTAGTATTTCAGTAATTTGAGTTTTTTCTTTTCTTTTTTTTTTTTTTTGAGACAGAGTCTCGCTCTATTGCCCAGGCTGGAGTACAGTGGCATGATCTTGGCTCACTGCAACCACCGCCTGCCTCCTGGGTTCAGGCGATTCTCCTGCCTCAGCCTCCCAAGTAGCTGGGATCATAGGCGTGTACTAATTTTTGTATTTTTAGTACAGACAGGATTTTGCCATGTTGGCCACGCTGGTCTCGAACTCCTGACCTCAGGTGATCCTCCCACTTTGAACTCCCAAAGTGCTGGGATTACAGGCATAAACCACTGCACCTGACCTATTTTAATTTTTTTTTCCACTATAATCTTAATTTTTTTTTTTAGAAACAGAGTCTTGTTCTGTCACCAAGGCTGGAGTGATGTGGCACAATCATAGCTCACTGCAGCCTCAAACTCCTGGGCTCAAGCAATCCTCTCACCTCAGCCTCCTGAGTAGCTAGGACTATAGGCATATACCACCATGCCCAGCTAATTTTCCTTCTTTTATTATTTTTTGTAGAGACGAGGTCTTGCTATGTTGCCCAGGCCGGTCTTGAACTCTGACCTTAAGAGAGCCCCCCCATTCCTAAAGCACTGGTATTACAGGTATAAGCCACCATGCCTGGCCTCCATTATAATCTTATAGGACCACTGTTATCTATGCGGTCTGTCACTGACCAAAACATCATTATGCAGTACATGACTTTACTGAGCCTTCTGCCCACCCCTGGGCATACATAATAACTTCTTAATTTCTCCCATCTATTTGGTTCCTTTTGATCATCCTAGTCATCAGTATCTGTTTTTTTGTTTGTTTGTTTTTTAAGATAGAGTCTTGCTCTGTCGCCCAGGCTGGAGTGCAGTGGCACGATCTCGGCTCACTGCAACCTCTGCCTCCCAGGTTCATGTGATTCTCCTGCCTCGGCCTCCCGAGTAGCTGGGACTACAGGCATGAGCCACCATGCCCAGCTGATTTTTATATTTTTAGTAAAGACAGGGTCTCACCATGTTAGCCAGGCTGGTCTCAAACTCCTGACCTCAAGTGATCCACCAGCCTTGGCCTCCCAAAGTGCTGAGATTACAGGCGTGACCCACCACACCCAGCCCCTAGTCATCAATATCTGGCTCTCAAAAGGGAAAAAAGAAAAAAAAATGGAGACGGGGAGTATGGTGCCAGTCCTTTAAATCTCCTGGACATCAGCCAGGTGCGGTGGCTCAAGCCTGTAATCACAGCACTTTGGGAGGCCAAGGCGGGAGAATCACAAGGTCAGGAGTTCGAGACCAGCCTGGCCAACATGGTGAAACCCTCTCTCTACTAAAAATACAAAAAAAAAAAAAAAAAAATTAGCCAGGCGTGGTGGTAGGTGCCTTTAATCACAGCTACTCGGGAGGCTGAGGCAGGGGAAACGCTTGAACTCAGGAGGCGGAGGTTGCAGTGAGCCAAGATCATGCCACTGCACTCCAGCCTGGGCATCACTGTGAGACTCTGTCTCAAAAAAAAAAAAAAAAGAAAAAAAAAAGAAATCTACTGGACATCACTTCAGTGGCGGTAGTGAGGGAACTTGCAACAAAGTGGTGAGATGCAACAATAACCACTGCCTCTTTGCAACTCTGTGATCAAAACCAGCAATTCTTTCTTTTATTTTTAATTTATTTTTTATTTTTTTTGAGACCGAGTCTCGCTCTGTCACCCAGGCTGGAGTGCAATGGCGTGATCTTGGCTCACTGCAAACTCCCGCCTCCCAGGTTCAAGCGATTCTCATGCCTCAGCCGCCCAAGTAGCTGGGATTACAGGCACCCACCACCACGCCCAGCTAATTTTTGTATTTTTAGTAGAGACGGGGTTTCACCATGTTGGCCAGGCTGGTCTCGAACTCCTGACCTCAGGTGATCCACCCACCTCAGCCTCCCAAAGCGCTGGGATTGCAGGCGTGAGCCACCGCGCCTGGCCAGAAGCAGCAATTCCGACCAGAGCACAGATTTCTGAAATTTGGGTTTGTTTTTAGAGACAGGGTATCACTATGTTGCCCAGGCTGGCCTCAAACTCCCAGGCTCAAGCAATCCTCTCGCCTCAGCCTCCCAAAGTGCTGGGATTACAGGCACCAGCCACTGCACTTGATCCAGATTCCTGATATTTGGAAGAGATGGTCCTTTCTGCCCACCTTAGGTTCCACAAACTACATGCAAGCTGCTCCAGGAACATGTGCACAGCTGCCTGCCATGGGGCTGAGGGATGTGGATGGGCAGCTGCTATTGTGCTAAGTGCTGAAACTGACTGAAATTAACCAAAATTTACCATCCAGGATTGGATGGTAAATTGCAGTTAATTCCTCACAGTTGTAAGATTTCAATAAACTCCAGAGTTCCAAAGGAGATGCATCAGACAGATTCTGCCAAAGCAACTGTTATCTTGGTGGTGGGGAGACAGATTTCTGGTACCTCCTACTTTATCAACTTCCCAGAATCCTCTCTGAAATTTTTTTTTTTTTTTTTGAGACGGAGTCTGGTCCTGTCACCCAGGCTGGAGTGCATTGGCACAATTTACGCTCACTGCAACCTCCGCCTCCAGGATTCAAGTGATTCTCCTGCCTCAGCCTCCCGAGTGGCTGGGATTACAGGTGCCCACCACCATGCCCAGCTAATTTTTTGTATCTTTAGCAGAGATGAGGTTTCGCCCTGTTGGCCAAGCTGGTTTCAAACTCCTGACCTCGTGATCCACCTGCCTTGGCCTCCCAAAGTGCTGGGATTATAGGCGTGAGCCACCGCGCCCGGCTGTGAATTTTTTTTTTTTACTCCGCTTTTTCCATGTTGAGAATGAAATTATCTTTTAAGTGAAAAAAACATACGCACTGGCACTTACAAAGGGTTCTTTCTGTGTAGAGAACAGATTGGATGAGTGTGCGTGCGTGCATACACTGAGAAGGAGGCTTGGATCAACTAAATGGGTGCTGAAAATTAAGGACATAGGTCATGGAAGATGACAGAGTAGGAACTTCAGGAGTTAGTACCTTCACCAAAATAACTATTGAGATGGCAAGAACTGCTTGAGGTGATATTTTAGGACTCTGGGGTCTAATGAAACACTTGCAGTGTCCAGAAGAGTGCTTAATGAAGAAAAAAGTTGGTAAATTTTAGTGAATTTTGGCATTTGGAATAGCATCTTATCATTCTCTAGCTCCCATCCCTGTGGTACCCAACTGTTGGGATGGCAGTTCCTGCTGCAGCTTGCTGGTGCTAGGGCAGGAAATAGGGGCTTTGTCCTCCAAAAATTGAAGTTATGTGTTTCGTTCACTACTTTTGATTGCTGAGGAGCTGCCAGAGCGCTGGCCACTGTTTCACACATGCACACCCCCGACTGAAGTTGCCTACCTAGTGGCACTAGACAAGTGAACTTAAAGGGAGAGAACACTCTTTTTTTCTTTCTGTTTTCTTTTCTTATTGGATCTAAGCATTTAAGGAACTCTCTGTCAAGTCATTGAAAGACCACAGAGATAAAAGAACAGAGACTTCAGTGACCGCATGCAACCAGATGTACACTCTTTGCAAAGGCAGTTTGGAAAAGTCACTAAACAAATGCAGCTTTCATAAGTAACAACAGTAATCCCTAGGGAGGCAGTGGAATCTGACTTTCAGAGTTACCATATTACAACACACAAAATGTCCACTTCCCAACAAAAATTTGCAAAGCAAACAAAGAAACAGGACTATATGGCCCATTCGCAGGAAAAAAAAAAGAAATTGGCTGGGCACAGTGGCTCACGCCTGTAATCCCAGCACTTTGGGAGGCCGAGGTGGGTGGATCACGAGGTCAGGAGATCGAGACCATCCTGGCTAACACGGTGAAACCCCATGTCTACTAAAAATACAAAAAATTAGCCGGGCATGGTGGTGCATGCCTGTAATCCCAGCTATTCAGGAGGCTGAGACAGGAGAATAGCTTGAACCCGGGAGGCAGAGGTTGCGGTGAGCCAAGATCATGCCACTGTACTCCAGCCCAGGCAACAGAGTGAGACTCTGTCTCAAAAAAAAAAAAATAATAATAATAATAATAATAATTTTTTTTATTCGCACCACTGCACTCCAGCCTGGGAGACAGCAAGACTCCATACCAAAAAAAAAAAAAAAGAAATTGACAGAAACCACCCCATAGCAAGCCCAGACAATGGACCTACTAGACAAAGATTTTAACTGTCTTAAATATGCTCAGAGAGTTGAAGGAAACCGTGAAAAACAAAAACAAACAAACAAAAAAAAACTAAAGGAAATCAGGAGAACAATGTATAAACAAGTAAGGAATATCAATAAAAATATTTTTAAAATATAAAAATGAATCAAATTGCAATTCTGGACATAAAGATACAAGAGCCAAAATAAAGATTTCGCTAAAGGATTCAACAGCAGAGTTGAACAGGCAGAAGAAAGAATCAATGAACATGACGATAGAATTGAAATTACTTAAGCTAAGGAGCAGGAAAAAAAAACGAACAAAGAAAAAGGAACAGAGGCTGGGCACAGTGGCTCACACCTGTAATCCCAGCACTTTGGGAGGCTGAGGCGGGTGGATCACCTGAGGTCAGGAGTTCGAGACCAGCCTGGCCAACATGGCAAATCCCCATTTGTACTAAAAATACAAAAATTAGCCGGGCGTGGTAGCCCATGGCTGTAGTCCCCGCTACGCAGGAGGCTGACGCAGGAGACTTGCCTGAACCCAGGAGGTGGAGGTTGCAGTGAGCCAAAATGGCGCCACTGCACTCAAGCCTGGGTGATAGAGCTAGACTCCATCTCAAAAAAAAAAAAAAGAAAAGAAAAGAAAAAGGAAAGAGCCATGGGGCCTACTGGGGTACCATCAAATGTATCAATGGCTAAACCAACCTAATTAATACATGCATTACCTCATATGCTTCTCTTTTTTGTGGTGAAAACACTTAAAATCAACTCTACTCTCTTAGCAATGTTCAAGTATACAATATATCGTTTTAACTATAGTCCCCATGACGTACAAGAGCTCTTGAACGAAATCCTGATTTTTTTTGTGGTTGGGTCTCACTCTGTCACCCAGGCTGGAGTGCAGTGGCACAATCACAGTTCACTGAAGCATTTACAACCCTAAATTTCCCTCTGAGTTTTTACTACATCCCATGAGTTTTGGTATGTATGTTTTCCTTTTAATTTGTCTCAATATATTTTCTCATCTCCCTAATGATTTCCTCTTTTTATTCATTTGGTGTTTAAGTGTGTTGTTTAATGCTCACTTCAGCAGCACATATACTAAAGTTGGAATGATTCAGAGAAGATTAGCATGGCCTCTGAGCAAGGATGACATGCAAATTTGTGAAGCATTCCATATTTTAAACATTTCAGGGCTGGGTATGGTGGCTCATGCTTGTAACCTCAGCACTTTGAGAAGCCAAGGCAGGAGGATCACTTGATCCCAGGAATTTGAGACCAGCCTGAGCAACATGATGAAACCCTGTCTCTTCAAAAGATACAAAAATTAGCTAGGCATGGTGGCACGAGCCTATGGTCCCAGCTACTTGGGAGACTGAGGTGGGAGGATTGCCTGAATCTGGTAAGTGAAAGCTGTGATGATGCCACTGCACCCCAGCCTGGGCAACAGAGCAAGACCCTGTCTCAAAAAATAATAGTAATAAGGCCGGGCGCGGTGGCTCACGCCTATAATCCCAGCACTTTGGGAGGCCAAGGCGGACAGATCACCTGAAGTTGGGAGTTCAAGACCAGCCTGACCAATGTGGCAAAACCCTGTCTCTACTAAAAATACAAAAATTAGCTGAGCGTGGTGGTGTATGTCTGTAATCCCAGCTACTTGGGAGGCTGAGGCAGGAGAATCGCTTGAACCTGGGAGGCAGAGGTTGCAGTGAGCCAAGATTGTGCCACTGCACTTCAGCCTGGGCAACAGAACGAGACTCTGTCTCAAAAAATAAATAAATAAATAAATAATAATAATAATAAAATATTAGAAAGAAGGCAGGGTATGGTGGCTCATGCCTTTAATCCCAACACTTTGGGAAGCTGAGGTGGGAGGATCGCTTGAGCCCATGAGCTCAAGACAAGCCTGGGCACCATAGTGAAACCCCCATCTCTACAAAAAATAAAAATAAAAACAGAGATAAAAAAAAGAAAGACCTTAAGTCAATACTCTAACTTCAGACCTTAAGGAACTAGAAAAAGAAGCACAAACTGGACCCAACCAAAGGGAGGGAACAATAATGTTTAGAGCAGAGATAAGTGAAATAAAGAATAAAAATAAGGCAGGTGCGGTACCTCACACCTGTAATCCCAGCACTTTGGGAGGCTGAGGCAGGAGGATCGCTTGAGGCCAGGAGTTCAAGGCCTGGACAAGACAGTGAGACCCCATCTCTATGAAATTAAAAAAAAAATTAGCTGGGTTTGGTGATGCATGCCTGTAGTCTCAGTTACTCAGGAGGCTGAGGTAGGAGGATCACTCGAGCCCAGCAGTTTGAGGTTGCAGTGCATATGATCACACCACTGCATCATTCCAGCCTGGGTAACAGAGCACGGCCCCATCTCTCAAAAACAAACAAACAACAACAACCACAAAAACCAAGAAGAATAAAAATAGTAGAATCAACAAAACCAAAAATTTGTTATTTAAAAAGATCAACAGAATTTACAAACTCTTGGCCAGGCATGGTGGCTCACGCCTGTAATCCCAGCACTTTGGGAGGCCGAGGCGGGCAGATCACAAGGTCAGGAGTTCAAGACCAGCCTGGTCAACATGGTGAAACCCTGTCTCTACTAAAAATAAAAAAATTAGCTGGGCACGGTGGCAGGCACCTGTAATCCCAGCTACTGGAGAGGCTGAGGCAGGCGAATTGCTTGAACCTGGGAGGTGGAGGTTGCAGTAAGCTGAGATCATGCCACTGCACTCCAGCCTGGGTGACACAGCAAGACTCCATCTCAAAAAAAAAAAAAAAAAAAAAAAGTAATTAACAAACTCTTGCCAGACTGACTGGGAGAAAAAGAAAGAAGATGAAATGAAAATAAATAAAATCCGAAATGAAACTGGGGATATTACTACTAATTTTATATAAATGAAAGGATTATAAGAGAATACTGTGAATGACTATAAACCAGCATATCAGATAATTTAGATAAAACAGACAAATTTTTAGAAACATTAAAGTACCAAAACTGACTCAGAAAAAATTAAAAGTCTCAACAAACCTATAATAAGAGATTGAATTGATAAACAAAAACCTCCCAACAAAGAAAAGTCCAGTATCACATGGCTGCATTGGCAAATTCTACCAAATATTCAAAGAATTAACACCAATCCTACTTGAACTCCTTCAAAAAAACAGAAAAGAATGGAACACTTCCTAACGTTCTATGAGGCCAACATCACCCTGACACCAAAGCCAGAAAAAGATACGATAAAATTCAGGCTGGGCATGGTGGCTCACACCTGTAATCCTAGCACTTTGGGAGGCTGAGGCAGGAAGATCCCTTGAGTCCAGGAGTTCAAGACCAGCCTGGGCAACATAGGGAGACTTGGTCTCTTAAAAAAAAGATATGATAAGAAAACTATAAACCAATAGCCCGTATGAATATAGAAACAAAAATCCTCAAGAAAATAACAGCAAACTGCAAACTGGATCCAACAGTACATTAAAAAGATTATATACCATGACCAACATTTATCCCAGGAATGCAAGAGTGGTTCAACATAAGGAAATCAATCAATGTGATACACCACATTATCATCTCAATAGACACAGAAAAGATATTTAAAAAAATTCAATACCCTTTTAAGATTAAAAAAAAAACACTCAGCAAAAGTTCAAAGACATTATGCTAAGTGAATAAGTCAGTCACAAAAGGACAAATATATGATCCCACGTATATGAGGTTTTTAGAGTAGTCAAATTCATAGACACAGAAAGTAGAATGGTGGTTGCCAGAGGCTGGAGTGGGGGGAGATGGGAAGTTAGTGTTTAATAGGTACAGCATTTCACTTTGGGATGAAAAAGTTCTGGAGACAGATCATGGTGACAGTTGTACAACAACGTAAATGTACTTAATTACACTGATCTGGACATTTTTAAAGGGTTAAAATGATAGAATTTTATATTATGTGTATTTTACCACAATAAACACACACATACACACATATTCAGCAAACTAGGAATAGAAGGAAACTTATTTAACACTAAAATGGCATTTATGAAAAACTCTGAGTAGGGCATGGTGGCACATGCCTGTAGTCCCAGCTACTCAGGAGGCTGAGGCAGGACTGCTTGATCCCCAGGAGTTCGAAGCTGCAGTGAGCCATGAACATGCCACTGCACTCCAGCCTGGGCAACAGAGTGAGACCCCATCTTAAACAAACAAACAAAAAAGTTGGCCAGGCATGGTGGCTCACATCTGTAATCCCAGCACTTTGGGAGGCCAAGGCAGGTGGATCACCTGAGGTCAGGAGTTTGAGACCTGCCTAGGTAACATGGTGAAACCCCGTCTGTACTAAAAATACAAAAATTAGCTGGGTGTGGTGGTATGTGCCTGTAATCCCAGCTACTTGGGAGGCTGAGGCAGGAGAATCGCTTGAAGCTGGGAGGCAGTTGCAGTGAGCTGAGACCATGCCATTGCACTCCAGCCTGGGCAACAAGATCGAAAACTCCATCTCAAATAATAATAATAATAATAAATAATAAATAAATAAAAGTTAACATCTGTGAACAGCCTGGGCAACATAGCATGACCCTGCCTCAAAAGAAAAAAAAAGGAAAGAAAAAAAAGATGACATCTCTGACTGTGGGTCACTATATTAACAGATGCTTAAAGTTGTTTTTCAGGAATTAGGGGACAGCTCTTACCCAGTTGAGACCACCAATCCCTCAACTGGACCTGCATGAGTGCCCAAAAAGTGACCTTTTCATGTCAGAGGGACAAAAACTCCACACTTAGATCATGTTAACACTGCCATTTTCTGCACATGGCCTATGAAGAGCAATGTAGCTCAATTACGCTTATGCAGAAACCTTGATTACCTCACCTTTCCTACCTGCCAATCACCTTTCCCCATGCTTTAGACCACCCTGCGTCCTACCCCACAAATACCGCCAAGCCCTATTTTCAGGGTGCCAGATTTGGGATTTGCTCTCCTGTCTCCTCATTCAGCAGCCCTATGAATAAAATCTTGTCTCTTTTGCAAAACCCATCATCATAGTGATTGGCTTGCTGCACGTGGGCAGGACGAACCTAGTTTGATATCACAACCATCATCACAAACAATTTTAGAACATTTTTAACACCCTGAAAAGAAACTCCATTCCCACTAGTAGTCCCTCTCCATTCCCTCCTCCTCCATAGTTCTAGTCAACCACTAATCTATCTTCTCTACAGATCTGCCCATTCTAGAAATGTCATAGAAATGGAATCATATGTATGTGGTCTTTTGTGACTGGCTCCTTCACTTATCATGTATTCACAATGAATCTCCTTTTCCTTTTAGTATAAAGTTTGTGCCACAATAAAAATATAAGAAAAAAAGAATAATAAAAGGACCACTGATAAGGATTAAATAAATCTAATTAAGATGACTCTTTATAAAATACAAATTAATAGATTTGAAGATGAAACCATTATAAGATGCAACAGAAAATAAACTAGGGTAAAACAAATGTGTCAGAGAAGATATTTTATAAAACAAATTGCTTGTCAAAGAGTATTTTCCCTAATAAAGATGTAGAACGTCAGACTGATTGACATTTTTTTTTTTTTTGAGACAGTCTCGCTTTTGTCCCCTAGGCTGGAGTGCAGTGGCTTGATCTTGGCTCACTGCAACCTCCGCCTCCCAGGTTCAAGTCATTCTCTTGCCTCAGCCTCCCGAGTAGCTGAGATTACAGGTGTGCACCATCATGCCCAGCTAATTTTTGTATTTTCAGTAGAGACAGGGTTTTACCATGTTGGCCAGGCTGGTCTTGAACTCCTGACCTCAAGGTGATCTGCCCGCCTCAGCCTCCCAAAGTGCTGGGATTACAGGTGTGCACCACCATGCCTGGCCTGATTGACTCTTAGAACCAGTTGGCAAAGATTATTGCTGGAGGGTGGCACACTAAGATCCAAGGTCTTATTAAAAGGAGAAATAGGCCTGGGAACCGTGGCTGACATGTGTAATTACAGCAATTTGGGAGGCCAAGGTGGGAGGATCTCTTAAGGTCGGGAGTTAGAGATCAGCCTGAGCAACACAGCAAGATCTAGTCTCTACAAAAAGTAGAAAAACTGGCCAGGTGTGGTGGTGTGACCCTGTAGTCCTAGCTAGTCAGGAGGCTACAGCAGGAAGATCACTTGAGCCCAGGAGTTTGAGGCTGCAATGAGCTACAATCACGCCACTGCACTCTAGCTTGGGTGACAAGAGTGAGATGTCGCCTCCAAAAACATAAATAATAAGACAAAATTAAAATTAAAAAAATAAAAATCAGGGCTGGACACAGTGGCTCACACCTATAATCCCGGCACTTTGGGAGGCCAAGGGGGAAGGACTGTTTGAGCCCAGGAGTTCCAGAACAGCCTGGTCAACATAGGGAGACCCTGTCTCTGCAAAAAATTTAAAAATCAGCCAGACATGGTATCTCATGACTGTACCCCCAGCTGCACTCCAGCCTAGGGGACAGCTACTTGGGAGGACTGCTTGAGCTCAGGAATTCGAGGCAGCAGTGAGCTGTGATTGAGCCACCACACTCCAGCCTTGGCAACAAAGCAAGATCCCAACTCTAATGAATAAATAATCAGATTTCTAGTCTGTGCCCCAATCACTGGAGATGGGACCCTGTAAACTGGTGTTTTGTTTTGGTTTGGTTTTTGTTTTTTTGAGACAGGGTCTCACCCTGTCACCCAAGCTGGAGTGCAGAGGCACAATCACAGCTCACTGCAGCCTTGACCTCCTGGGCTCAAACGATCCTCCCATCTCAGCCTCTGGAGTAGCTGGGACTAGGGGCAGGCACCACCATATTCAGCTAATTTTTTTATTTTTAGTAGAGACAGGGTCTCCCTATGTTGCCCAGGCTGATGAAAACTCTTGAGCTCAAGCAGTCCTCCCACCTTGGCCTCCCAAAGTGCTGGGATTACAGGCACGAGCCACCATGCCTATCCCCAACTGTATTTTTATTTTTATTTCATTTTTTTTTGAGACGCAGTCTGACTCTATTGCCCAGGCTGTAGTGCGGTGGCACAGTCTCAGCTCACTGCAACCTCCGCCTCCCGGGTTCATGCGAGTCTCCTGCCTCAGCCTCCCAAGTAGCTGGGATTACAGGCATGCACCACCACGCCCAACTAATTTTTGTATTGTTGGTAGAGACAGGGTTTCACCACGTTGGCCAGGCTGGTCTTAAACTCCTGACCTCAGGGGATCCACCCGCCTCAGTCTCCCAAAGTGTTTGGATTACAGGCGTGAGCCACCACACCTGGCCCCCAAGTGTATTTTTAATAAGCTGTCCAGGTGACTCTTATGAATACTAAAATTTGAAGACCAATATCTAATTAACACAAATTAATAGAATAGATTAAATGTGTATGAGTCAAGAGAGCTGGGTGCAGTGGCTCACGCCTATAATCCCCCAGCACTTTGGGAGGCCGAGACGGGTGGATCACCTGAGGTCAGGAGTTCAAGACCAGCCTGGCCAATATGGTGAAACCCCATCTCTACTAAAATTACAAAAATTAGCCGGGCATGATGGCGTGCGCCTGTAGTCCCAGCTACTCGGGAGGCTGAGGCAGGAGAATCGCTTGAACCCGGGAGACAGAGGTTGCAGTGAGCTGAGATCGCACCACTGAACTCCAGCCTGGGCAACAGAGCGAGACTCCATCTCAAAAAGAAAAAAAAAAAGTCAAGAGAATAGTGACAAGTACCTAAAACATGAAAAAGAGGATGAAAAAAAAAAAAGCCAGGCATAGTGTTATATGCCTATAGTCTCAGCTACTCGGAAGGCTGAAGTGAGAGGATCACTTGAGCCTGGGAGATGGAAGTTGTACTGAGCCGAGATGGTGCCACTGCACCCCAGCCTGAGTGACAGAACAGGACCCATCTCAAAAAGAAAAGAAGAAAGTACTTAAAATGTTGGCACACTATGCTCTCAAGAACTCAAAGTGATGTTTGAAAACTTGTGCATTTGATTTTGATGTTGAAAAAACTAAATGTGTAAATATGCAAGCCATTCTAATGTCTGTGAAAAACAGAGAGTATGATTTGTAAAGCACTCTTAATTAAATGTAAGATGGCATAGTATCAAGAGCATATGGTATTGCACCTAGTAGATTAACAAATGTTTGCTGGAGATGTTAACTATTTTTATAATGAATACAGTTATATTTAATTATTTCCAGCCTAACCTCTGGTAACCTAAACAAAATCAAACTTTTTGCTGTGAATATCTTTACACAAGTAACAGCATAAAAAATTGTCAAATATTATGTCAGATGCTCATGTGTAAGTTCAGGGTCAGGGCACTTACTTTCAGACCAAATTAACCTCTATTTTTATGCTCAGACTTATATAAACAAGGATAGGTAAAACCAAAGTTAAATTTCTCATGACTAAGAACACTACGTGATAGAACATATGGAACTCAAGTTTCCCTGAAAATCACTAAAATATTTATATAACGATAGTATTTTTTTCCAATTTTTCTTAATTTTTAAAATCTTTTTTTTTTTTTTTTTTTAATTTTAAGAGATGAGGTCTCACTCTGTCACCAGGCTGGAGTACAGTGGTGCAATCACAACTCACTGCAGACTCAACTCCTGGGCTCAAGCAATCCTCCCACCTCAGTCTCCGGAGTAGCTGGGGCTACAGGAACATGCCACCAGGCCTGGGTAATTTATTTGTTGATTTATTTGTGGAGAGCGGGTCTTGAACTCCTGGCTTCAAGAGATCCTCCAGTCTCCACCCCCCAAAGTGCTGGGATTACAGGCATGATTATTATTTAGAATAATAGTCTTTATTATTCTAAGTAAAGATTCCTGAAGATGCTGAAGTATTAAATTCTCTCCCCCCTTTTTTTTTGAGACGGAGTTTTGCTCTTGTTGCCTAAGCTGGAGTGCAATGGTGCGATCTCTGCTCACTGCAACCTCCACCTCCCGGTTCAAGCAATTCTCCTGCCTCAGCCTCCCAAGTAGCTGGGATTACAGGTGCGCGCCACCACACCCATCTAATTTTTTGAATTTTTAATAGAGACGGGGTTTCACCATGTTGGCCAGGCTGGTCTCGAACTCCTGACCTCATGATCCGCCCACCTCAGCCTACCAAAGTGCTGGGATTACAGGCGTGAGCCACCATGCCCGGCCTGAAGTATTAAATTCTAACTCATAATTTTACTTCAGTGAGGAAAGTCTACTTTGAATTGGCAGGAATAAAGGAACTTTATATAACTCTTAAAAGATCTCATTATCAGAATGAAAAATGCATCTACTTTCCCCCTAAAAAGCATCTTTCCCCTATGAACTCATAAACCCAATGAAAATGTTAAGTTCTAGTTTCTTGACTCACTTATTTACATTAAGTCTTAATAATGCATTAGGAAACCAAATTATAGTCCACCTACCCCTAAGATGCAGCTGTTTCAACATTTCCATACAGGATTCTTACACATCTATAAATGAAATAAACTAAACTGGAGGAATGAAGCAGCCAATGCATGCAAAAAGTTATATAGGCAATAATGTTGCTTTCAAAGGGGTTTTTGTTTTGTTTTGTTTTGTTTTTCAAATGGAGTCTCACTTTGTTGCCCAGGCTGGAGTGCAATGACACCATCTCTGCTCACTGCAACCTCCGCCTCCCGGGTTCAAGCGATTCTCCTGCCTCAGCCTCCCAAGTGGCTGGGATTACAGGCCCGCGCCACCACACCCGGCTAATTTTTGTATTTTTAGTAGAGACGGGGTTTCACCACGTTGGCCACGATGGTCTCGAACTCCTGAGCTCAAGTGATCCGCCCGCCTTAGCCTCCCAAAGCGCTGGGATTACAGGTGTGAGCCACCGCACCCGGCCGAAAGGAGATTTTTCATCTGTTATCAACAACTGGCTTGATACATAAAGATCCAGAAGCATCTTAAGTTTTCTTCGTCACTTTTTCATTTCACAGCTTATGTCTTAAAAGTCAGAAATCCCAGAATTAAGTAAAGTCTTAAAGCAAGCTAGTGGTAAGATAGAGCTGTACGGACTTCTTCATCAAGGACTTCCATATCTTTCCAACAAGAAACGAACCAATATTCATCATTAAGCACCAGCTCCCAATTTCCCAACTTCCTAGATACCATTCCTATGCTATATGTAACCCTTCTTCACACAACGTCAGACTTACCCACACATACACCATCAGTCCCCAAGTCTCCTACATTGGCAGAAAAGCCTCTCAACATTCATCTGGTTACTAATCAGGGACCACTTCCTTCTTCCACTGATTCTGCACAGGCTTCATATCGCCTACAATCGCTTTTTCCATTTCTTCCACAACACTAACTACTCAAAGCGACAAAAGAACAAGTCCCTTTTCCCCAATCGTAAACAGCTTTTTAAAACTCTATACACCTCCTTCCCACTCAACCCCTTTTCTTAGTGTCTATCCGCCTTTGTTATTCAGGTGTAGGGTCTGGGAAAATCTCACTCACCTCATGCTATAGGCACCAGCACCCAGTTCCTGGCCGATCCCGGACAGGCTAGCATCAAAGTCCTGCACCAACCCGGATTCAATCACTTCGTCGGCCAGAGGCAGCTTCAGAGCCCAGGCCATCCTGGCTCCTTCCTTGCCCCAGGAGACACCGTGTCTTGTACAAAGCCGCGGAGGGTAATTCTACCCAACAGGAGTAACGCAAACCAAGAAAACTACAAACCAAGGTTTCCCACGCAGTGCCCACCAGCCACCCCCAAGCCCGACCAGCACTGCTCTGTGCACAACTAATCTCCCGTACCCTTGGCTGCTCGTTCTTGGCTGCCCCAGGTTCCAAAATCCCCCCTGCCCAGCTCTCAGGAACGTGAGGACCCCTTTGCTCAACTACTGCAGACTTCCCAGAGGCAGCTCTGGACTCCCGCACTCCCACTCCTCTTGAGAGTTCGTAGTGGTGGCTTGCTGCTTCCCAGTCAGACCAGCAGCAGCCGCAGGAAGCCAGCCCGGCGCTCCCACGCTGCTTTTGCACCTTTTCCCCCGCCCCTTTCTGCTGGAGGCCCCCTCCCTCCCAGGGCTCGCTCTCTCTTTCCCCTCCAGGCCTCGCTTCCGGTCAGTCCCACGATCACTTCCGGTCACCCCTTCTCAACCCCACGGCTTAGAACCAAATCCAGGTTTCTGCTGAGCCGACTTCTCGCCCTCTGTAGCCCCCCACGGCCTGGAAACATGGAAGGAGAAAGTCCAGCACAGGCGTAAAACCTAGACTCGCCAGGCCCTTCCACCGTCCGCCGCCCCAGCGCCAACCAATCATGGCGTCCTCTTTCCTCGCCTGCCCGGCGAACATGACGTCACGCTGTCGTTCGCCTATAAAGAAGAGACCGCGTCAGTCTCGGCAGCGATGATAGGCGGGCTGCGCCATGGCTCTGCCCCCGAGATGGGCTGGGCGATCACGGGGAGGACCCGGCGTGCAAGTGTCCGGGTTTAAACGTGTGTCCGTGTAGTTACCGGAGTTCTGGTATTCGCTACCCATCAAGTCGTCACCCTGAGCCATGGAAGGAGCCCTTCTTCTAGCCTTATGAACCCACTCCACCCCTGGCGGACTCTTGACGGCTTCCCAAACGCTCCTTACGTGTGTGCGCTTGCTCCTGCCCATCCTCCTGTCTCCTTAAACTCACCTCTCCGGAGGTCAAGACCCTGCATAAGTCCCACTTCCCTGTATATTCATTTTATCTTTGGCATCCTCTCTAATGCATTTGAACAGAAAAGCATGAGATCAGTAAAAATGTGGTTTTTAGGCCGGGCGCGGTGGCTCACGCCTGTAATCCCAGCACTTTGGGAGGCCGAGGCGGGCGGATCACCTGAGGTCGGGAGTTCAAGACCAGCCTGACCAACATGGAGAAACCCCGTCTCTACTAAAAATACAAAAATTAGCTAGGTGTGGTGGCGTGGGCCTGTAATCCCAGCTACTCGGGAGGCTGAGGCAGGAGAATCTCTTGAACCCAGGAGGCGGAAGTTGCAGTGAGCCGAGATCGCGCCATTGCACTCCAGCCTGGGCAACAAGAGTGAAACTCCGTCTCAAAAAAAAAAAAAAAAAAAAAAACAGTGGTTTTTAAAAAGGTTGTTGTGCTGGTATGGGGTGTTGGAATTTAAAAGATCTGAAAATCAGAGTTTAGGCTGGCGTCTTCATTTACTACTTTGGTGTCTTCAGAACAATTGCTTAATGTCACAGATTTAGCTTCCTCGTTTGTAAACGGGAGTGGGAGTAACTTTATCTGCTCCACCTTCCTCCTTTGAGGATTGAGTAATAATGGCCATTGTTTATTAAGTATCAACTATTGCTAGCAACTTTATTACACTATGAGTAGTCCTCAAAGCGATCTTGGAATTAGAATTATAAAGCTAAATTTAATGACTCTTATTTTATCAGTAAGAAACCAAGGCTAAGCCCTTAAATTGGCCGGAGCTAAATTGACATGCCAGCTTCAGAGCTGATTCCAAAGCCTGGCATTTTTCGTTACAAGACATTGCCTTTATGTGAAAGTCTTGGTTCATTGTTGTATTCCGTTGCTGAATTTTTAAAAATCTGCCTTGACTTATACTTTTGTATATATCTGCCTCTCTCACTAGATTGATCTAAAGAATAAGGAATAGGTCTTTTTCAGGCTTGCGTTCTAAATATCTCCTACTATAGTTCCTGCTTTCAACAGGACTTTTAAACATGTTTATTGAATTTAAAAAGGAATAAGAGAACCAAGAAAAAGAGAGAAGTTGACATGAAGATGGCAACATATTGTGCTGGTATGGGGTGTTTCAGCCACAGGCATCTCTCTGAGGGCTCCAGGCTTAAACCTGCCGTCTTACCTTGGTAAGCCCTAGGATCAAAGTCTTAGCTCATTCTGGAGATATTCAGTATCTCTTTAAGCCATCTTTTCTTCCCATGAGCCAGTTCTATCTCAAAATGTGCGACTGTGGGTAAAGGAATGGGTCCTGGGCTCATAGACAAAAAGAGAGATGTCACATGGAGATCTGAGGGCTCAAAGTTTTTGGGTTTTGTTTTTGTTTTTGAGATAGAGTCTTGGTCTCTCGAACAGGCTGGAGTGCAGTGGCGCAATCTCAGCTCACTGCAACTTCCACCTCCCAGGTTCAAGCAATTCTCCTGCCTCAGCCTCCCGAGTAGCTGGGATTACAGGTGTGTACCACCACACCCGGCTAATTTTTGTATTTTTAGTAGCGACGGGGTTTCACCATGTTGGCCAGGCTGGTTCTGAACTGACCTCAAATGATACACCTGGCGCAGCCTCCCAAAGTGCTGGGATTACAGGCGTGAGCCACCGTGCCCGGTGGTCAAAATCCTTTGTAAACCAGCATTGTACTTAGGGTATTTTTAAACCTCTCTTAGATAGAGTCATGCCTTGTTTGACCAACAGCTCCATCTCTAGCTGTGTAATCTCAGGCAAGTAACTTTACATCTCTGAGCCTCAGTATTTTAATGCATAAATTAGTGAAAATAATACCTCCCCCAAAAATTGTTGTGAGTATTTTTTTTTTTGAGACGGAGTCTCACTCTGTCACCCAGGCTGGAGTGCTGGAGTGCAGTGGCGCGATCTCAGCTCACTGCAAGCTCCGCCTCCCGGGTTCACACCATTCTCCTGCCTCAGCCTCTCCGAGTAGCTGGGATTACAGGCGCCCGCCACCATGCCCAGCTAATTTTTAAAATATTTTTAGTAGAGATGGGGTTTCACCGTGGTCTTGATCTCCTGACCTCGTGATCCGCCCGCCTCGGCCTCCCAAAATGCTGGGATTACAAGCGTGAGCCACCGCGCCCAGCCTGTTGTGAGTATTAAATAAGGTACCAAAATGCCACAAAAATAGTAATGATTCAATAAATGTTAGCTCCAGTCTCCCACTGGTAGTACACTTCTGCTTCTCTGTTAAGATTGGGTTGATTTTGTTATCCTATTTTAATAACATTAATTTACATTGTATAGTATGTTATGGGCTTGGGATTTTTTTGTTTCTTTTAGAGATAGGGTCTCCCTCTGTCACCCAGTCTGGAGTGCAGTGGCCTGACCATAGCTCACTGTAACCTTAAACTCCTGGGCTCAAGCAATCTTCTTGCCTCTGCCTCCCAAGTAGCTGGGACTACAGGTGCACACCACTATGCCCTTTGAGACGGAGTCGCGCTGTGTTGCCAGGCTGTAGTCAGTGGTGCGATCTTGGCTCACTGCAACCTCTGCCTCCTGGGTTCAAGCGATTCTCATGCCTCGGCCTCCCAAGTAGCTGGGACTACAGGCGCGTGCCACCACGCTCAGCTAATTTTTGTATTTTTAGTAGAGACAGGGTTTCACCATGTTGGCCAGGATGGTCTTGATCTCTTGATCTGCCCACCTCGGTCTCCCAAAGTACTGGGATTACAGGCATGAGCCACAGTGCCCGGCCATGTTTTCTTTTTTTAAGTTTTGGTTTTGGTTTTTTTGAGACAGGGTCTCACTCTGTTGCCCAGGCTGGAATGCAGTGGCATGATCACAGCTCATTGCAGCTTGCACCTCCCAGGCTCAAGCAATTCTCCTACCTAAGCCTTCCAAGTAGCTGGGACTAAAGGCATACACCACGACACTCAGCTAATTTTTTATTTTTAGTAGAAATGGAATCTTACTATGTTGCCCAAGTGAGTGTCAAACTCCTGGGCTCAAGCGATCCTCCCACCTCAGCCCCCCAAAGTACTGGGATTACCATGGCATGAGCCACGGTACCCAGACTGTTATGGTTTTAATAGCATTTATTTATTTATGAGACGGAGTCTCCCTCTGTCGCCCAGGCTGCAGTGCAGTGACGTGATCTCGGCTCACTGCAACCTCCGCCTTCTGGGTTCAAGCAATTTTCCTGCCTCAGCCTCCCGAGTAGCTGGGACTACAGGCACACACCACCATGCCTGGCTAATTTTTATATTTTTAGTTGAGACGGGGTTTCCATGTTGGCCAGGCTGGTCTTGAACTCCTGACCTCATGAGATCTGCCTGCCTCTGCCTCTCAAAGTGCTGGAATTACAGGTATGAGCCACTGTGTCAGCCACCGTGTCCGGCCTTAATAGCACTTTAAAATACATTGTCTTGGCCTGGCACCATGGTTCATACCTGTAATCTCAGCATTTTGGGAGGCTGAGGCAGGAGGATCACTTGAGCCCAGGAGTTAAAGATCAGCCTAGGCAATATAGTGAGACCCCCTTCTCTACAAGAAATTTAAAAATTAGGCATGGTGGTGTGCACCTGTAGTCCCAGCTACTCAAGAGGCTGAGGTGGGAGGATGGTTTGAGCCCGGGAGTTCGAGGCTACAGTGAACCATGACTGGGCCTTTGCACCCAGCCTGGACAACAGAGCAAGACACTGTCTCTATTAAAAATAAATAAATCAAATACATCATATCATTTAATCTTCATAGAAGTTTTTGTTTTGTTTTTCAATATGAGGAAACTGAGACTCAGGACAGAGTGGTCAGGATCAAGCAGAACTCTTTAAAAATTATCCTGAAAATTATTTTGTGATTCAGCAACTCCTTTCTACATATATACCCTAGAGAAACTCTTCTACATACATACCAGGAGACTTGTATGAGAATGTTGATGGCAGCACTCTTTTTGGTAACAAAATGGAATAAAAAAATTCTCCACCAGCAAAAGAATGGATAAATTAGACTGGAATATAATATTATTGAGCAGTGAAAATGAATAAAGCTATACTGAACTGCATGAACAAATCAATCTTAGAATTGGGGGGGAAATTCAGAAGTCCTCATACTGTGTAATATCACCTTATAAAGCTCAAAAGCCAGTAAAATTAAGCAATTATCATTTAGGAAAGTGTGCAGTTGACCTTTCAACAACACAGGTTTGAACTGCACAGGTCTACTTATTTGTGGGTTTTCTTTTTTTTTTTAATTTTTCATTTTTGTTGTTTGTTGATATCTTCTAATATTCATGGATTGTCTTTCACCTCTGACACTCCTGAGACATTAAGACCAACCCCTCCTCTTCCTCCTCCTCTTCAGCCTACTCAATGTGAAGATGAGGAGGAAAGACCTTTTTGATGATCCATTTCCATTTAATGAATAGTAAGTATATTTTCTCTTCCTTGTGATTTTAAAAATATTTTCTTTTCTCTAGCCTACTTTATTGTAAGAATACAATATATAATACATAAAACATAAAATATATGTCCATTGACTATGTTATCAGTAAGGTTTCGGATCAACAGTAGGCTGTTAGTAATAAAGTTTTAGGTGAGTCAGAAGTTACACTTGAACCTTCAACTGTGTGGGGATCACCCTCACATTGTTTAAGGGTCAACTTTACATAAGTCCTTTCAAAAGGAATGAAATAAATACAATTATAGTGATGGCCACATCTAAGGAGAGGCAGGGGAATAGGTGAGGGTAGGAACTAGAAAATAGCTTCAGCGTGGCCGGGCACCGTGGCTCACACCTGTAATCCCAGCACTTTGGGAGGCTGAGGTGGGCGGATCACATGAGGTCAGGAGTTTCACACCAGCCTGACCAACATGGAGAAACCCAGTCTCTACTAAAAATACAAAACTTAGCCGGGAGTGGTGGTGCATGCCTATAATCTCAGCTACTTGGGAGGCTGAGGCAGGAGAATCTCTTGAACCCAGCAGGCAGAGGTCACAGTGAGCCGAGATCAGGCCACTGCACTCCAGCCTGGAAGACAGAGTGAGACTCTGTAACAAAGAAAAAAAAAAAAAAGAAAAGAAAATAGCTTCAGGCTAGGCGTGGTGGCTCACACCTGTAATCCCAGCACTTTGGGAGGCTAAGGAGGGCAGATCACCTGAGATCGGGAGTTTGAGACCAGCCTGACCAACATGGAGAAACCCCATCTCTATTAAAAATACAAAATTAGCCGGGTGTGGTGGAATGTGGCTGTAATCCCAGCTACTCAGGAGGCTGAGGCAGGAGAATAGCTTAAACCCAGGAGGCAGAGGTTGCAATGAGCTGAGATCACGCCATTGCACTTCTGCCTGGATAACAAGAGGAGCGATACTCTGTCTCAAAAAAAAACAAAACAAAAAACAAAAACAAAAACAAAACAATAAAAAGAAAAAGAAAAAAAGATAGCTTCAACAGTTCTTTTTTTTTTTTTTTTTTTGTGACAGAGTCTCACTCTGTCGCCCAGGCTGGAGTGCAGTGGTGCAATCTTGGCTCACTGCAAGCTCCGCCTCCTGGGTTCATGCCATTCTCCTGCCTCAGCCTCCCGAGTAGCTGGGACTACAGGTGCCCGCCACCACGCCCAGCTAATTTTTTGTATTTTTAGCAGAGACGGGGTTTCACCATGTTAGCCAGGATGGTCTCGATCTCCTGACCTTGTGATCCGCCCACCTCGACCTCCCAAAGTGCTGGGATTACAGGCGAGAGCCACCACGCCCAGCCTCAACAGTTCTTAGTAGTTTACGTAAGTGGAGTAGTGGGTGCATGAGTGATTGTTTCATCATTATGCTTCATAAATTACCAAAAAATTGTACTCTTGAATAAGTAACAAATATATATAAATTAGCAGCTAGTTCCTGATTCTCTTAGCTGGGATTTGCCTACGGTGATGCCTCCCTGCCAATGGAAACTGCACACACACACAGCAAAAAATAATAGCTAATATGGCTGGATGTGGTGGCTCACACCTCTACTCCTGGCACTCTGGGAGGCTGAGGCAGGTGGATTGCTTGAGCCGAGGAGTTCAAGACCAACCTGGGCAACATGGCAAAACCTCACCTGTACAAAAAAATTAGCTGACTGTGGTGGTGTGCCCCTGTAGTCCCAGCTACTGGGGAGGCTGAGGCAAGAGGATCCATTGAGCCTAGAAGGTAGAGGATGCAGTGAGCCAAGATCGCATCACTGCACTCCAGCCTGAGCAATAGAGTGAGACCCTGTTTCAAAAAATAAATAAATAAATAAAAATTAACAATAATGATAGGCTCATATTTACTGAGCTCTTCCTAAGTGCCAGGGCCTGACTAGGTGCATTAGGTTTATTATGTCATTTCATCTTCACTCACCCCTACAAGAAAGGTATCCTTATTCAATTCATCTCATAGATAAGGAAACTGAGGCTTAGAAAAATTAAATGGCTAGTCCAGGGTCACCCAGCATGAGAGCGGTAACCCCACAGTCTTGGCATCTAACCTTCATGTTACACTCTCTCTGTGAGTGGTTATAACTTTAAAAAGGGCCAGGTGTGATGGCTCATGCCTGTAATCCCAGCACTTTGGGAGACGGAGGTGGGTGGATAACCTGAGGTCAGGAGTTTGAGACCAGCCTGGCCAACATGGCAAAACCCTATCTCTACTAAAAATACAAAAATTAGTCGGGTGTGGTGGTGGGCACCTGTAGTCCCAGCTACTTGGGAGGCTGAGGCAGGAGAACTGCTTGAACCTGGGATGCAGAGGTTTCAGTGAGCCGAGATTACGCCACTGCGCTCCAGCCTGGGCCATAGAGTGTGGCTCCGTCTCAAAAATAAATAAATAAATAGCTGGGTGCGGTGGCTTACTCCTGTAATCCCAGCACTTTGGGAGGCCGAGGCGGGTGGATCACTTGAGGTCAGGAGTTCGAGACCAGCCTGGCCAACATGGTGAAACCCTGTCTCTACTAAAAATACAAAAATTAGCTGAGTGTGGTGGCTCATGCCTGTAATCCCACCTACTTGGGAGGCTGAGGCAGGAGAATCGCTTGAACCTGGGAGGTGGAGGTTGTAGTGAGCCGAGATAATGCCATTGCACTACAGCCTGGGCGACGAGCAAAACTCCATCTCAAAAAAAAATAATAATAAATTAAATAAATAAATAAATAAACTTTAAAAAGATCTGCTTTGCCAGGCGCAGTGGCTAACGCCTGTAATCCCAGCACTTTGGGAGGCCTAGGCGGGTGGATCATCTGAGGTCAGGAGTTCAAGACCAGCCTGGCCAACATGGTGAAACCCCATCTCTACTAAAAATACAAATTTTAGCCAGGTGTGGTGGCAGGTGCCTATAATCCCAGCTACTCAGGAGGTTAAGGCAGGAGAATCCCTTGAACCCGGGAGGCAGAGGTTGCAGTGAGCCAAGATCACACCATTGCACTCCAGCTTGGGTGACATAGTGAGACTCCATCTCAAAAAAAAAAAAAAAAATTAAAAATAAATAGGCCGGGCGCAGTGGCTCACGCTTGTAATGCCAGCACTTTGGGAGGCCGAGGCGGGCAGATCACGAGGTCAGGAGATCGAGACCACGGTGAAACCCTGTCTCTACTAAAAATACAAAAAAAAAATTAGCCGGACATGGTGGCAGGCGCCTGTAATCCCAGCTACTCGGAGAGGCTGAGGCAGGAGAATGGCGTGAACCCGGGAGGCAGAGCTTGCAGTGAGCCGAGATTGCGCCACTGCACTCCAGCCTGAGTGACAGAGCGAGACTCCATCTCAAAAAAAAAAAAAAAAAAAAAAATTAAAATTAAATAAATAAATAAAAAGATCTGCTTCTTACCTATTTTTCCTTTCAGAGATGAGTTTTGAAACTTGTGGAGGTGAGAATATTGAATTTTTAGAACATTGTGCCCATGAAGGAATATTGGATGAAGCATGTTTTCTCATTCACGGAAGAATAGTTCAAAGGGAATGGACTTTAAAAAAAACAAAGAGTAATCATATTAGATGTTTCGAAGAGATGACTGTGCCACATCCAGGAATATCAGGGAGCCCTGTGCCCTGGAAAATATTTAGGAAAAGACACACATGTACTTCTTCGAAATGTTTGGGACTAAGTTTAATATCTGAACCAAAATAAACACTGCACAGAAGTCCTCCTTGCCACTTATTAATTCTAAAACACACTGAGGTGAAATAAGAGGAGACTCCTAAGCCTCAGCCCCTCCCAAGTAGAGTGTAGGTAAGCCTGGAGTCATGCCCTTGACTCCAGTTCTCCCTTGGGAAAGAAGACTTCACACACTGTTTACCCCTGGAATTCTGTGACTCGGAAAGTGAACTTTTCCCATACTCTTCCCCTCCCCAACGTAACTAAGAATGAAATTGGAGTGCCAGGATGGGAGAGATTCCAGGAGCAGCCCAGAAGGCTCTGCCTCCAAGAAAAGACCACTAGATGTTCCCTTAGAAATCTGGCAACACTGGCCTGGGTGAGGTGGTTCATGCCTGTAATCCCAGCACTTTGTGAGGCAGAGGTAGGTGGATCACCTGAGGTCAAGAGTTCGAGACCAGCCGGGCCAACATGGTGAAACCACATCTCTACTAAAAATATAAAAATTAGCTGGGCCTGGTGGCGTGCATCTGTAATCCCAACTACTTAGGAGGCTGAGGGAGGGGAATCACTTGAATCTGGGAGTTGGAGGTTGCAGTGAGCCAAGATTGTGCCATTGCACTCCAGCCTGGGCGACAAGAGCAAAACTCCTTTTCAAAGGAGAAGAAAGAAATCCAGCAACACCTATCAGTAGATCAAATTTTTGTACCCATAAATTAATCCCGCAATAAAAATCCTGGCTTCTATTACACATAATAAATCAGAGTACCGGCTGGGCACGGTGGCTCACGCCTGTAATCCCAGCACTTTGGGAGGCCGAGGCGGGCAGATCACGAGGCCAGGAGATCGAGACCATCCTGGCTAACACGGTGAAACCCCATCTCTACTAAAAATATTTTAAAAATTAGCCGGACGTGGTGGCGGGCACCTGTAGTCCCAGCTACTTGGGAGGCCGAGGCAAGAGAATGGCGTGAACCCGGGAGGTGGAGATTGCAGTGAGCCGAGATCGAGCCACTGCACTCCCACCTGGGTGACAGAGCGAGACTCCGTCTCAAAATAAAAATAAAAATAAATCAGAGTACCTGTGGCACAGAGCTCCAAATTCAGTGTTCTGGATTGTTTAAGTTAAGGCTCATCATGGGGGGTTCATTTCTCAAGATTGGATCCTAAAACTGGACACCATCAATATGGGACATAGCAGGGTCTACCCTGGTAGGTAGAAACATGTGGAAACTCTACCAAAAAGATCACTTTGGGCACGTTGGTTCACACCTGTAATCCCAGCACTTTGGGAGGCTGAGGTGGGCAGATCATGAGGTCAGGAGTTTGAGACCAGCCTGGCCAAAATAGTGAGACCCCGTCTCTACTACAAATACAAAAAATTAGCTGGGTGTGGTGGCGGGCACCTGTAATCCCAGCTACCTGGGAGGCTGGGGCAGGAGAATCATTTGCACCCAGGAGGCAGAGGTTGCAGTGAGCCGAGACTGCACCACTGTACTCCAGCCTGGGCAACACTGTGAGACTCCATCTCAAAAAAAAAAAAAAAAAAAAAAAGATCAGAACACACAAACACACCGCAACCTCAAGGTCCCACCCACCTCTCAGAGCCTGTATGAGGTAAAGTCAAGCACAAAAGCTTTACAGACAACCTACCTGGGTTCAAATCCCGGTTTTGCTGTTCACAAAGCAGCACTGAGTAGATTGCTCATGCTCCGAGCACCTCAATTCCCTATCTGCAAAGTGGACATAATAATATTTCTTACTTTATAGAAATACTGTGAGAATTAACTGAGATGGTGCATGTTAAGTGCTTACAAGAGTGCCTAGCACTCTGACTAGTGATCAGTAAAGGCTAGCTATTGTTATTATTGACAAGGAGGGCACCCTAGCAGCTGTCTTGCCTATCTCATAAGACAAATCAGTTCTCTCAGAGGCTTGAGGGTGTGCATGCCTTGGGTCGGTACCCATTCATCCCCTAGCCTTCCCTTTTCACTCGAGTAATCAAGTCAGTCAATGTCATTGGGTTTCCCAGTTAATCAGTGGACATTTTCCTCCAGGTACAAGAAGAAACCATTCCCCAGGCAGGCATTTTTAGGGACTGACCATCTTGTTTTAACTCTTCACCTCTTCCTGCCACCCACCTGTGAGACCTAGTGTGGCTTCTCTGAAGGACCCTGCAGTTGAAAGGAAAGGAAATCAGAAGTTTTCACAGCCCCACAGTTCTACCTCAGGCTCTTCTCCTCTAGAGAAGACTAGAGAAGTCCAGAAACCAGCCCATATCCATAAAACATCAGTTCCCCCATCAGAGCCATCCACAACACAATAGACTTCCCAGGCCTGGGAATAAAGACTGCAGTCCCTTCATCCTCTAAAGCCTTCCTGGGCCAAATGCCAAGAGCCACCCTCAGCTGGTCTGAGCCAGAGCTATCAGCTCCAACCGACCTTGCTGGTGGGAGCTGCTGGGAGCTGTCTGTCTCAGGTCACAGCCAGCTGCTGCCCAGATTCTATTCACTCTCACATTTCACACACCCAACCCGGCATAGCTAAGCTGAATCTCATAGTCCTGCTTTCTCCCAGGAACCTGAAGTCAGGGACTCAGCTGTCATTATTTCCGTGAAGGAGAGGGTATGAAATACATTGAGTCAATCATCTGCCATTTATCAAGCACCTACTGTAGGCCCCTAGCCTGTGTAATGAGGAGTCACAGCCCAGCGTGGATAGCTAATATCTATATAAGATCTATGTAATATCTACGTAAAATCTATGCAAAAGGTAAGTGCTGGCTTCTGTTTGAATTTTTGCCCCATTGTTTCAGAGTACTGTAAAGCTCCTCTGATCCCTAAGCTTTGCATCAGAGGCTTAGACATTTATTATCTCCCTGGGTAGGGGTGAAGAGGTGAGGCATGGTCCAGAATCCAGCACAGTGCCCAGCTCAGGAATGTTGGTTGGGTAGAATCAAAGGTGCTGTCTTGCTCTCACCGGTTTATTTTTATTTATTTGTTTGTTTATTTTTTTGAGACAGGGTCTCACTCTGTCATCCAGGCTGGAGTGCAGCGGCTTGATCTCGGTTCACTGTAGGCTCTGCCTCCCAGGCTCAAGCGATTCTCATGCCTCAGCCACCCAAGTAGTTGGGATTACAGGCTTGTGCCCCCACGCCTGGCCAATTTTTATATTTTTAGTAGAGACAGGGTTTTGCCATGTTGGCCAGGCTGGTCTCAAACTCCTGACCTCAGGTGAACCACCCGCCTCGGCCTCCCAAAGTGCTGGGATTACAGGCATGAGCCACTGCTCCCGGCTGCTCTCACCAGTTTAGTATTAGGTAGCCCAGACGTCATCAATACCAGCTGAGTGTCAGGGGAGAGGGACCTGAGAGACAGATGTCATGAACCCTGCTCCTAGGAAGTAGACAAACCAAGAGAGACCCTCATGACAGGTGTGCTCTCAGCTCTAAGCTCAGGTGACAGTCCTGGGGAATAATACAAAGTCTTGCTTACCATATAGTCACCTTTTTGTAAAGTATAAGTCAAACTAATTATTAAAGTTCTGGCTTCCTATCCTGAAGAGTATACCTTTATAGTGACCTGGGAGGCCAGGTTTGGATTTAGAACTCCTTGAAGTCCCATGCTAGAATGTGCCCCAGTCCTGGCCCTCAGCCCGTTGGCTGCCTTCTCTTCCCTCTCCCCATCTTGCACTGCAAAGAGCCTGACGTACATGTGTAGACACCCTAGTCTACATATCCAAGCTCTGTCACCCTACTGTCTGACAAACAGCTGCCCTTTGGCCACGGCTGGGCTGAATGTTTGTGTTTCCCAAAAATTCCTATAATGAAACTGAATCCCCAATGTGATAGTACAGTTGTCCTTCCATATCTGTCGGGGATTGGTTTCAGGATGCCTGAGGATACCAAAATCCACAGATGCTCAAGTCTCTCATATAAAATGGTGTACTCCAGCCTGGGCAACATAGTGAGACCCCATCTCTAAAAATGAAAATAAAAAAATTAGCCAGGTGTGGTGGCACATGCCTGTAGACCCAGCCATTTGGGAGGCTGAGGTGGGAGGATCACTTGAGCCAGGGAAATCTAGTGAGCTGTGATCGTGCCACTGCACTCCAGCCTGGGCCAACAAGTGAGACTCTTGTCTCTAGAAACAAAACAAAACCCACCAAAAACAGTGTAGTATTTCCACATAACCTCCTATGCACATCCTCTTGCATAAAATTATCTCTGGGTTACTTATAATACCTACTAATATAATGTAAATGCTATGTAAATAGTTGTTATACGATATTGACATTTTTTGTTTGTTTTGTTTTGTTTTTTACTGCTGTATTGGGGGGTTGGGTTGTTTGTTTGTTTGGAGGCAGAGTCTTGCTCTGTTACCCAGGCTGGAGTGCAGTGGTACGATCTCGGCTCACTGCAACCTCCATCTCCTGGGTTCAAGCAATTCTTGTGCCTCAGCCTCCCAAATAGCTGGGATTACAGGCATGTACCACCACACCTGGTTAATTTTTGTATTTTTAGTAGAGATGGGGTTTTACCATGCTGCCCAAGCTGGTTGCGAACTCCTGAGCTCAGGCAATCCGCCTGCCTTGGCCTCCCAAAGTGCTGGGATTACAGGCAATAGCCACCACACCCGGCCTGTTGTTGTTTTTGAATATTGTATTTTCCATCTGAGGTTGTATCTGAGGACACAGACCCCAGGGATATGGAGGGCTGACTGGATTAAGCTGGGGCCTTTTGGGGTGCGATTAGTCAAGTAAGATTAATGGGATTAGCTCCCTTATAAAAGAGGCCAAGGGAGCTTGCTTGCCCTTCCACCATGTGAGGTTACAGTGAAAAGATACCTGTCTACGAGGAAGAGGGCTCTCATCAGACATCGACCTTGATCTTGACCTTGATCTTGGACTTTCCAGTCTCCAAAACTGTGAGCAATAAATTTCTCTTGTCTGTAAGGCACTGAGTCTAAGGTACTTTGTTGTAGCAACCAGAGCAGACTAAGGCAGCCACCTCTTAGACCTACAAGTGTGCACACCAACAGCACAGCTCCTGGAACCCAGAGAGGAGGGGTCCAGGAAGTGGGCTTGGCAGAGAATTCTGGGGCTCTAGGTATAAGAAGGGTGTTCTAAAAGGAGACCCTGTGCCCTTCTGTCTCTAGAACTGAATCCCCAATGTGATGGGAGGGTCGTTGGTGGCAGGAGGGCCCAAGCAGGGACTTCTGAAGTGGGAATCCAGAGTACTGACCCCTGCTTTCTTGCAATGGGATTTTCCAGGCTGCAACCTGACAGCAAAGACTGTCACTTCCCTGTCCTCTGACACTGTTTCACTAATATTTCTACCCTGAAGAGTGAACAGGAAACAAGCAGACCAGTACAAAAGAAAAAATACTGTTTATTCCACACAACTACATCAAGCGCTTCTTCCCCATTCTCCTCTCCCCTTGCTGCCCCTCCAGCCCTCAGGAAGCTTTGTCTGTGTTGGGAACAGTGAGAACCTCAGTGCCAGAGCCTGGTCCATGAGGCAGGAAGGAAATCTGGGCATGGGAAGGTAATTGGATTTCCAAGAACACAAAAATGTCAGAGTCTCGCATTCCAAACTCGTGTGTTCCTTAGTCCATTTGGCTGAGTTCTTTCCCTGGACTTCACCTGGATAAAATGCCATGGTAATGCAGAGTCAAAGGCCCTAGCTGATCCACCAGGAAAGTTTTGGTCTTTCTTCCATTTAAAACAAAACAAACAAAACTCCACACAGTTAAACCATTTCTGTCCGTTCTCCTCTCTTTCCATAGTAAAGATGACACTAAGCTCTGGTGTAAGTCCAGAAGATGTTTTCAAAACAAAACGTATACCAACTCCTTTCAGAGCCTGATGCTAACAAAAAATAAAATAAACCTACCTCCTAGGTGAGAGGTTCAGGCCCCAGCTTCTTCCTGGGGGGTCTTACACTGTGGGAGGAAGGGCAGAGGTCACAGGCCAGCGAGCTGTGCTTTGGGTAAACTTCAGGGACACCCTGCACCCCCATGCCTGGGGAACTCAGCCAGCAAACCTCCCACCCCTGGTATTGTTCCTCTGAATGACCAATCCATCATTCCAGCAGAGGAGAAATGGTTTAGTTTTAGCTCAGCTTTGGGAAGACAAATTTAAATGAGGGAGGGGCTGAGAAAGCATGGCCAGGCCCAATTTAGACCAGTGGTTCATGATTGTTTTCCCATCATGACACAGGACAGATGGTGTTCCCCTGCACGTCCACCGCCACAGACACACCCTGGATTATGTGCTATTCCCAGGGTGCCAGCTGTGACCCATTTGTCTCTCTCAAAAAAGAAAGCATACCTGAATGCAAGCGTCTGAGCATGAAAACCTGCATCGCTGTAAGTTTTTGTTTGAGACAGAGTCTTGCTCTGTCACCCAGGCTGGAGTGAAGTAGTGTGATCTCAGCTCATTGCAACCTCCCAGGTTCAAGCAATTCTCCTGCCTCCACCTCCCAAGTAGCTGGGGTTACAGATGTGTACCACCACACCTGGCTAATTTTTGTATTTTTAGTAGAAATGGGGTTTCACCATGTTGGTCAGGCTGGTCTCAAACTCCTGACCTCAAATGATCCACCCATCTTGGCCTTCCAAAGTGTTGGAATTACAGGCATAAGCCAATGTGCCTGGCCTAATTTACTGAAGTGTCAGTCACTGAATCCTTTACAAGCTCTGGAACTTAACTATTCTCCCTGAAAACTTGTTTGCAACACCCCTCCCAAATGAGTCTGTCATCTCACTGAGGCAGGTCGATAACCCTGAACTAGAGTGTGGAGACTCTCTGTTGGAGACACGCTCTCCTGGGAAGCTGGGTCAGGCAAGCTGCCCACCTGCTTCCTCACCTCTGCTACACTCTGGCAGGCATGGTTTGTCCAAATGCAGCAGAGCGTGTATGTGTGTGTGTGCGCGCCTGTGCGCGCTGCACGTGCATGTGCTAATTCAGCACACAACTGTCCTCCTCTCACTGGCCAGGCTACCAAGAGGGTGGCCACGCTGGCATTGCAGGGCCTGGGAGGCACCAACAGTAAGTGGGAAAGGAAACAGGACACCAGAGGAAGCTAGGCTAGGAGGTGGCTCTGCACCAGTGACTGACAGAGGTGGTGATGTGTCCCCACCTGATGGTCCTTCCCTCAGGGTGGATCATGGGAGGTCCACTGGAGGCAGCTGTTAGAGACCAGCCTCTGTAAGGATAAGAGTAATGAAGAGAGGGGTGGTTGACCCCCGTGACTTGGGGCCCTTTAGGGATAATCTACACCGCAAGCCTGTGGTCATCTAGGCAAATCTCAGTTCTCTCCTGACTTCCTGGAGTTACATACTGAATTTTAGGGGCTTTCCAGCCACAGTGAGGCTGGAAACTCACTTAACAGCTTGGATGAGAGCTAACCCCCAAGGTACCATAGCTACCCTGTCTAGAAGCAAAACTCAATCTGATCTGGGGGTGTTCTTGGCTCAGAAGACACTGTGGGGATTGCTTACACACAGACATGGTCTGAGACTCGACAAAATGAGATTTCTCCTCCTGTATCCAAGGCTTAAAGTTACAAAGAAAATTAGAGTTAAGTCAACTTCCACAAGAGACCTTCCCAGGCTCCATCATTTATTTCAGGATGTTGTCCTTTCCCCCAGGGCCTTGCTGTCTGGTTTATTGTTTAATTTGCTCCTTTTGAGAAGGCCCCAGTATTGGGTTGGGAATGGGTGTGGGGACAAGAGAAAGAGAAAGTCAGCATTCCTTTCCTTATTTTTCTCCAGAGTTGCCCGTTTGCTTGCATATCCAGTCTGCAAGTTCTCTTAACCCACGTTTTTTTGTGGGAGGGATGGCCATTGACAGAGATTAGATTAAAATATGAAAGAACAGCCTTATTTTCTAAATTCCCAACCTTCTGCAGACCCAGGACAACTCCAGAACAGGTAGAGTTCACTGTTGCTTCCTTCCAACATGGATTAAGAAAAGGTTCTGTTTTAGTGCAATTTTCCCCGCAAAGGAACCAGGAAGAGGTGGAAGAGGAGATCCCATGTTCCAGCCCCAGGGGTTTGGGAACCTTCTGACCTTGAGGTCAAGGCAGACATTGAGTCTGACCTTCTGAGCAGCACATCACACTTTTTTGAATTTTATCTCCCGGGTCCTTTCGGTGCGCCTGCAGGCAAAGTGTGGGGGCGGAAGGGCAGTGTGAGGCTGTGTTTCCACTGGATGAGTTGTCATACCTGCCACACTAACACAGAGGAGCAAAGGAGAAGAGAAGGTGGAAAGAGAACACCATCAAAAGCAAGAGCTAATGGCCAGTGGTCCTTAGGAGCTGCTTTAGCCCTGCCCCAAAGACAGGGAGTTTCTGGTTCCCCACCAGAATTCACCCTGCAGAAACCATGCTAGCAAGGTGCTTCTCTAAGTGACGTCACAAATCCTCTTCTTCGGAGTGACCAGCCCAGAGCCTGGAGTTCTCGTGTGGCCCCCTCTGGCCTCCCCATGATGTGAGATGTGTGGGAGAAAAGAGGGACATTGATGCACATGCACACGGTGGAGTCTGATGACCTGGGGTGAGCACAGCTGCACGTGGCAAAATGACAGGGGCTGTCATGGCAGTGACTGCAGCCGGATGCCACGGGAAATGGACAAAGTGCTAGAACACAGGGCCAGGGGCTGAGCCCTAAGGGATCTGAAAGACGTTCAGCTTGCTGGTGTTCTTGAGCGTCTGGCGCCGATTGCAGAACCAGACCCGCACTACCTCACGGTCATAGTTGAGCTCCTTAGCAATTTCAGTGATCTCCTGGCCTGTGGGCAGTGGGTTCTTCTCAAAATAGGCATTGAGAGCCTCTATGGCCTGGGGGGTGAAGGAGGTGCGGCGTTTGCGTTTCTTGGAGGGCTCGCCTCCCACAAACTCCATCAGGTTCTGCTGGCCTTCCTGATTCCGCAGTTCAGCTTCGTTTAGCCACTTTTCCAGCACCGGCTTTAGCTTCTGGGCACTCTTGGGTGTGATGTCTAGCTTCTCGAACCTGTGGGCAACCCATACCCAGAAAGAGGCAGTGAGAGCATGTTGGTCTCTTTGGCACACCCCGCACCTAGGTGCAGGCTCCATCCTCAAGGGGCCGCTCCTCTAGGGGCTGGTGAGACTGTACCCAGTGCTCCCCTCACCACCTCCACCAAGACCCCTCTAGTTTGGCCAAGCCCAGACTCCTCAGACCCTCTGATGTGCCCGGTCCTAACAGGGAAACCATTCCCACGGCCTCGGCTCAGTCAGTAGTGGAATAATAATAGTGCAACTGCCTTCCAAACAACCATTCTAGACCGTTTCCCTAAATGAATGAAGTCCTTTGAGGAGTCACCTTGGGAGGCCTCCAGTCACACTCCCATAGCAGCATCACTAACAAGTCAGGCTGCTCTTCCTGGCTGAGCTGGGTGTGGTGACAGGATTCTCCACAGGATGCTGGAGGCACTCTAAAGGTCACTCTAGCCTGACCTATGGAGCTGGCAGGCAGATGAAACCTTTTGGCCATCCCTGAGCCATGCGCTTATTCTTGTTTGAAACTCTATCCCTCCTGGCACCAAAACCAGTTTGTAGGCTGCTTACAGAAAACTCAGCTATGTTACTTTACAGTCATGCCTTGTTAGAGGGGAGATGGGAGCATGATGAGGTATGGTGGGTTACAGTTAAGGGCCAACATAGAATGGAAGTTCCCACTTTGGTGACTAATTTTATAAGCTGTACTCCTTTCCTGCTAGAATTCCTCAGTGGATTAGGGTCTTGGGTTCCCCAAAGAAGACCCATATTAATGCCCAGGATTGGAGGATAATCTTCAGAGGACCTCAGAAGGACAGAGTCAGTCTTTGACTACCCCAGGTGTTCATATCTACCCTTAAGATGGTCTTCCTTATCTGGAAAAAGGCTGGAGCAAGGGGGCATATGGAAAAGGGGCCGGTGCCCAGGTCCCCATGAGTGCCCGGTGGCATCAGGCAGCTGAGCAGGCCCTAATCCTGTCTAGGGCAGCCTTACTCACCGGCAGATGGCTGACTGGCTGTAGGCTGGACCTTCCGTTGCAGTCAGAGCCTGACCCACCTGGGTCTGTGTAAGGCCCAGCGAGAGCCGCCGGATCTTAAAGTTCTTGGCAAACTCCCGGATCTCTTCTAAGTTGATCCCATCCTCATCCAGACTTGGAGTATGTGGCTCTAGGCCAGAGGGAGGGAGCAGGGATGAGTGTGTAACATGGGAACCATCCCTGCTTATCTGGCTCATTGGTCTGAACTGACACAGTAGTGAGAGGTGAGGACACCTGGGAAAAGGCTCATGCACCTTCAAGACCCTTATCACCTTTGTCCCCAAGACAAGCAAGAGTTGAAGAAAAGGGGCCTAAACTAACCTCTCCAGGGGTAAGGAGCTATTTTCAAGTTCTTCCAGCTCTAACTGCTCACCCTCCCCCATTCTCCCTAGGCCTGGCCCCAAACACACTTGTTGGTCACCCACATTCCTCAAATACTGGGCGAGAGACCATAGCGGAGACAGCCCATGGCTCAGCCTCTCCGAAAAGCAGCCAGCCAGCCAGTTTGACAGCCTCCACTGTCATTGTGCCCAAACTCCACCTCAATAGGAATGGGAATAAAAAAGCCAGCCCCTCATATTGGGCCTCTGCCCTTCCCCTCTGGACCCCAGGATATCAAGGAAAGCAGCATCTGAAGAGATTGGGTGCCCAAATAAATGCCTCCCCACTTCTCCACACTACTCCTCCAGGAGCCACTTACTGGACACCAACTGGCTGACGGTGGGGGTCTCTGAGCAGGTAATTGGGATAGGAGCAGAGGCAGATGGCTTGGCTGCTGGAGCTGGGCTGGCAATGACCACAGCAGGCTGGGGCACGGTTGGTGTGGGCTGGATGGGCTGCACCTGTGAAAGGACAGACAACAAGCCTTTGCTGCCCTCTGCCAGGCTCAGGGAGTTAAAATCCCTGGGTGGACCAGAGGCAGGGCAAAAACAGACATGAAATCCTCACGCATGCAGGACATTCCCAGCTGGGCTCTATCATAAAACAAGACTAGGCAGGGCATGGTGGCTGATGCCTGTAATCCCAACACTTTGGGAAGCCAAGGCGGGAGGATCACTTGAGGTTGGGAGTTTGATATCAGCCTGGGCAATGTGGCAAAACCCTGTCTCTACTAAAAATACAAAAATTAGCTGGGCATGGTGGTGGGTGCCTGTAATTCCAGCTACTCAGGAGACTGAAGCAGGAGAATTGCTTGAACCTGGGAGGCGGAGGTTGCAATGAGCCAAGATCGCGCCACTGCACTCCAGACTGGGCGACAGAGTGAGACTCCGTCTCAAAAAAAAAAGCAAGACTAGAAACACCTTATTAATACCCACCCAACAATAGTGACTGAATTATACTAAATAAGCACAGCAACCTGCCCTACCAACCTGGAGCTTCACACCCAACTGTGACACAGGCAGGCGAGAGGCTCAGAAAGGTTCAGTACACTTGGCCAAAGCCCCAACAAGTGCTCACCCTTGGGATAACTGCTTCCAAATCTCTGCCCTCAAAGAAGCAGCCTCAACCTGATTTTAGAGCCTCTCAGGCCCCAAATGCGCATTGAACAGGGAAACTGGTAGATGGCTTTTGGTATCTCTCTACCAAGACAGACAGTGCAGCCATTAAAAGGGAGAAGGTATACCTCTTAACTACTCTGATGTCTGAGTCATAGCCCTAAGTGAAAAATGTGGTCGGGCGCGGTGGCTCACGCCTTAATCCCAGCACTTTGGGAAGCCAAAGGGGGCGGATCACCTGAAGTCAGGAGTTCAAGACCAGCCTGGCTAACATAGTGAAACCCCATCTCTTACTAAAAATACAAAAATTAGCCAGGCATGGTGGCACGCACCTATAATCCCGGCTACTGGGGAGGCTGAGGCAGGAGAATCGCTTGAACACGGCAGGCAGAGGTTGCAGTAAGCCGAGAGATCATGCCACTGCACTTCAGCCTGGGCAACAGAGTGAGACTCCATCTCAAGAAATAAAAAATAATAAAAAAAAGAAAATCAGTTTTTATGGAATAATGCCTTTAAGAAATACATATGAATTTCCAGAAAAACAAACTCTTGAGGCATATAAAGTGAGCTATCAAAAGAAGTTGTCTCTGGAGTTGGAATTAGAAGGAATTTTTACTTTTTACATTACACAAAATATTAGAATTTTTGTAAAAACCACATATCCTATTTGTAATCAGAAGAAACTATAAATATATGAAAGTATTTGGTATGATTAAAAAGAAAAAAAGCTTTCTAGGAAGTACAGATTTCTCCAGGATGGTCCTGTTTCCTGGATTCTACCCCTGGTACATCTCAAGTCCATTGCTTCTTCATCCCCAGGGCCTTTGACTTAGTTCAGAGCTCCTTGACTCTCCCTAGAGCTGTTTAAACTGCCTCACCACAGTCCAGTTCTTGACACCATGTGAATAACGGGGATTTTTTTTTTTTTGAGACGGAGTCTCACTTTGTTGCCCAGGCTGGAGTGCAGTAGCACTATCTCGGCTCATCACAACCTCTGCCTCCCGGGTTCAAGCAATTCTCCTACCTCGGCCTCCCAAGTAGCTAGGATTACAGGTGCCCGCCACCACACCTGGCTAATTTTTGTATTTTTAGTGGAGACGAGGTTTCACCATGTTGGGCAGGCTGGTCTTGAACTCCTGGCCTCAGGTGATCCACCCACCTCGGCCTACCAAAGTGCTGGGATTACAAGCCTGAGAAACTGTGCCCAGCCTATAACAGGGATTTTTTAAAAATGCATCTCTCAGCTGGGCACGGTGTCACATGCCTGTAATACCAGCACTTTGGGAGGCTGAGGTGGGCTTATCACTTGAGTTCAGGAGTTTGAGACCAGCCTGGGCAATGTGGCAAAACCCTGTCTCTACAAAAAATACAAAAATTAGCCAGGTGTGGTGGTGCACACCTGTAGTCCCAGCTACCGGGGAGGCTGAAGTGGGAGGATTGATTGAGTCTAGGAGCAGAGGTTGCAGTGAGCCGAGGTCACGTCACTGCACTCCAGCCCGGGCAACAGAGCAAGACCCTGGTCTCAAAAAAAAAAAAAAAAGGCTCATCTGGTCAGCCATTTCCTTGCTAACGCCCTTTAGCATCAGCAGTTCCCTACTACCTTACCCGATAATGGTAATAACAAGAACTACTGCTTGTTTTTCAAGTGCTTTCTGTGCGCCAGTGTTCATTGCCTATGTATAATATATCCTTTAGCATTCATAACCTTCTGAAGTTGGTACCCTTATGATCCCTGTTCACAGATAAAGCTAAGAGGTTATTTACAAAACTTGGAAGTGCATGCTACATTTGCGAACCACTGGCCATATTGTGACCTGGGAACTTAGGAATGCAAACTCTTGGACCCCACTTCAGATCTACTGAATAAGAAACTCTGAGGTGGGACCCAGGAATCTTCATTCCAGCAAGGCCTCCAGGGGATTCTGATGCACAGGCTTGAGAACTGCTTCTCTAGCATGTGACACTTGTTGCAGTTCCCTGAAGGTAGAACACTCTCACATCCAACTCATCCCTTTTTATTTTTAGAGATGGGGTCTTGCTATGTCGTCCAGGCTGGAGTGCAGTGGCTATTCACAGCCATGATCATTGTACACTGCAGCCTTGAACTCTTGGCCTCAAGCGATCCTCTGCCTTAGCCTCCTGAGTAGCTGGGACTACAGGTGAGCACCACTACACCTGGCTTTATCCCTTTATGATAGTCCAATGTCCCTTATCTATGAAGTCTTGCCTAACCCCCAAGTTTGTCAAGAGCTCTTTTCTCTAGGGCCCCAAACCACCTTATTTTTGTGTCCCTGTGATAGTTTTGTCCCACTGACTTGTAATGGTCTCCAATGCCAAGCTACCTAAGGCTAAGAAGGCATCTTATTCATCTGTGTGTCTTCAGCACTTGGAATATAGTAGGCACTCAATAAATACTCCTAGAATGAGCAATGAGTAAATCAAAGCCACGGTGCAGAGTGGAGGGGTGGAGGGATGGAGGGGTAGAGGAATGGGGTACAGAACTGACTTCCCAGGGCTTTTCAGGAAGTTTGTTCACCCTAAAGCTGATTCTGGCCCAGTCTACTTTGACCATCACCTACCTCCCTGACCTTCTTAGAACAGCACTGGCATCTGAGGGCACCTATACATATTTTGGGTGCGTGTGAGTAGGGGGGTCTCGTGGTGCTGTTTCCCTGGGCAGAACCTGTGTGGATACATGTGGGCCTTCTACTCTGGGACCTCCCCCACTTTAGGAAGTGCCCTGCTCTCCTAGGAGTTTCAGAAGATGCTGTCCTGCCTGGCAGTCTGGAGTGAAGCAGCCGGTGCCAGATAGCAGAGCCTGCCCCACCCCCCACCACCCCCAGCCCCTGTACCTCACTCTTAGCAGGGGACTCAGGTGTGCTTGGCTTCCGGACAGCCACAGGTGGAGGCAGGGGGCTGCTAGCCAGGGTCGCAATCACCTGGCCCTGGGCGTTCAACAACAGCTGGGGTGTCACGGCCTGGACCTGCAGGCTTTGGGCTGGTGCTGGGGCCGCCACACTAGCTGAGTTCACTACCCATGGAAGGGTTCCAATAACCTGGGAGGAAATAAGGCAGGGACCCCAGGTGTGAGGGTAGCATCCAGCTCCACCCCAAACCCAAATCCCCACACCACCAGGGGAACAGACTAATGGACAAATCCCTCAACCTGCTCTGGCCTCAGCTTCTGCATGAGTAAAGTGCAGGATTCACACTCTAAGGGCTACTTCCTTTATTCCATCCTCAGAGCTATGGTGGAGCAGGAATAGGTCTGGATGTGGATTCAGAGACCTGCCTTGTTCTGCCACATTTTAGCTGTGTAGCTTTCATTGCTCTGAACCTCAGCCTTCTGTCCTGTAAGATGGGAATAAAAATCTCCATCTAATAGATTTGTACTCCAAAGAAAGTGAGATGATGTATGAGAAAGCACCTAGCATAAAGCCTGACCACAACATGGGTGCTCCATAAATGAAAACTCCCACGTAATCTGAGCACCTCCAGGACAGAGTGGTGGGTACACCCCTGCCCAGCTTCAGCATTGGCAGAAAGCCGCCACAGAGGAGATAGGAACAGCTTGACATCTGTCCGAGTTTCTATGACCCACAGCCCAAGACCTGGCCGCCATCCCCTGGCCAGCCTCTCCACAGTCCCCACCCTCCAGCCCTGTCTTTGGCCACTTGCCTGTCCCTGAGCATTGGTGAGGATCTGACTGCTGATCCCTGGCATGCTGGGAATGGCGCTGGTAATGACTGGAGCTGTAGTGAGGGACCCCAGGATCTGGGTCTGTCCCCCGAGGGAAGCAGCACTGATCTGTGGGTGGAGGAAGAGCCTTGCTCAGAAGCCAAGGGGTGAGAAGAGCCCCGGGCAGAGGGAAGAGGACAGAGGGCATTGGGGTGGGTAGATGTGAATGTGGGCTTCAGGCCCATGTCTACCGGCTGGATGGTTTCCAGGGCTAGGGGCTGCAGGGGTCAGCAGGGAAGGGCAGGGCCACAGTCATGGAAAAGTAACTCGGGTTGATCTTTCAGGCCAGGCCTGGGAGGGTAGAAGGGCCACACTGGAGAGGCTGATGTGATCCTAGTCATATCTAACAGCTCCCACTGCCAAGCCAGGAGCTACACTGGACAGACACCAGCCTAGAGCTGTAAGCTCTGACTGCACCGTAGGGACAGCTCACAAGTTTTCAACCCCCAGACGTCATCCCACCCTCCAAGCCTGGTCCAGTGGTTCAGGTTCTGGAGAATGTGCCCAGCCCTCTTGGCAGAGGTTGTCTGCTTTTATCTGGGATGGATAGGCTGGCAGCTGCAAGGAGAAGGCCTCAGAGGGAGCCCATCTCTGCTGATGTGTTGGAAAAGGGCTGTTTTCGGGGGGGCTCGTCCTCCACTGTGGGAAGGGTCAGTTCCACCCTTGGCCCATGATTCTGTCCATCCCTGGTCAGCCCTGGGTGAGGGCAGCAGCTTACGATTCCTGGGCTAAATGCGAAGCCTGCAGGCTGGACGGTGATCTGTGGGGGGGTGTCCACTGGCTTGGGGGTAGGGGCAGCAGCGGTGGCAGCAGTGGGCTGCGGGAGGATGGCAGGTGTGGTCTGCAGCAGCGGCTGGGTCTGGAACAGCGTCTGGGGCTGGGCTGGTGGCCGGGGTTGGGCCGTCGAGGAGGCCTGTACTGGTGCGGCAGCTTGTACGGGTGCCGGAAGAGCGGTGTTCAGCACAGCAGCTGCTATGGAGCAAGGCAGAGACAGAGGTGCTCAAATGCCTAGCCACTGCTCACAGCGGCTCCAATCCCAAGGGATCTGGCACAAGAAGGAGAGGGTGTTGGGGCAGTGGGCTCAGTGGGGCAGGCAGCCACGATTCCCTTGATACTTGAAGGGCTGGCGCACGCCAGCATCTCTTATCCCCCCTCCCTGGGGCCAGGAGATGTGTAGGTTCAAGAACCAGACGTTGAATCTTCTTGTAGTCCTTCCCAGGAGGCTGGTCATGGGGTGAGTTCTGGCGTGGGGGGAGAGGGGCAGTCTCAGACAGCTGGCTGAAGTATGGTAGGCCTGCAGGGCCAGCGTGGTGTCACGGCCTACAGTCCCGAGGTGGTGCAGCAGCTCTGCGGCCGGATGCCCAAGACACCGGATCCAGACTCCAGGGCGGTTGCCCTGGGTGGGCCGTGGGTTCTGAGTCCAACATGGCAAGCACACGTGCAGGGGTGTAGTAGAGGGTGGTGGGGGGCCTGGTGCAGTCCTGGGAAGAGTTGCCGTTACCTTGGAGACCGGCTAAAGGTGGCTTGAAAATTCCCCCCGTAGGAGAAGCAGCGGTCAGTCCTGGGAGGGCAGCCACGGTTGCTGTAGGAATTGTCCACACGGCCAGCCCCTGCTGACCAGCCACTTGACCTGCAATACTGATGGGGATAAGAAGAGGTTGAGTAACTGCCCCTGCTGGAACCATAACTCCTGTCAGAACTGTGGCTAAGTTTTCCTGAGTCAAGACCTGCAAAAGCAAACAAGATTTCAAAAAGAAAAGAAAAAATAAAAAATCAACATTGACAGCGCAAACACTGGGTCTCTGAGACCCAGCTGAGCACAAACAAAGCATTCTGAGGGCGATGTGGCGAAGGCCACATGAGGATGGGGAAGAGCCAAACCCTAGCTGGAGGCCCAAACCTGAGGGGGTGCCTGGACCGACTATCCTGCCTTCAGAGAAGTCGCCTAAATCCAGGGCAAGGCGGCCCTGCTCACAGGATGGGAAGGGGGCACAGGCCTCCCCCACCACAGCCTGCTGCCTGCCAGGCCTTCTGTGAGCCCTTGCTGACAGGCCCCGTGCTTAGTGGCCAGGGAACAGGGAGCAGAGGCTGATGGAACCAAGTGGTCAACGCCCCACAGAGGCCTCCGAGAAGTTTCTGATGGACCATACCCTTGGCTGGATGCCTCAGGGTCAGGGAATGTAGCGAAAGGGACAGGGAGCTCTGCCTGCCTGCAGGATCCTGAAGGCAGCCTCTCACGGTGCTGGGGCCACTCCCTGGCTCTAAATGAGGACTCTGAACAATCCATTAACTCTTACAGGCATCCACTGGAGGGCCGGCAAGGGTATTCATTCATTTAGTCATTTGATAAACAGAAACTCTGGCTGCATGAAAGAGTTAATGTTATTTCTGCAATCCTGGCAGGCCCAAGGAGATGATTCTGCAAATGTAGATCCCCTTTTCCAAATGGGCCTGATCTAGGCAGGGGTGAGGCTGGACATGCCTAGTGGGAGAGTCCCTCCCTCAAGCCATAGCTCCTTCCCTGTCCTGCCCCCATGAAGTTCCCAGATTCCATGGCTTCCCCATGCTGGCTGTCCCATGCCTCGCTCCTGCCCCCGGCCCTCTGTCCAGCTCCCGAGGGCAGCCCTTACCTGGGGGGCAGCTTGTACAGCCAGTGGCGTCAGGGTCTGCGATGCCTGAGGCTGGCTTGGGGCTTGGCTGAAGGTGGCAATGGCAGGGGCAGGGCTCGGAGGGATCCCCGGGGGTGACTTCACTTCACAAGGCATTGAGAGAAAGAAGGACAAGGAGTTAGCCTGACATGAGTGGAGGAGTCACTACAGCAGTACATGACATCCCATCTGCAACCTGAAGTGGTGACCCTCAGCCCAATGCTGCATTGCTACATAGCCCAAGACCAATTGTTGGTCTTCCCTGGCCCATGAGGCAGCTTCCTGAATGCTACAGTGGTAAGGACAGGAGGCTGGAGAGCCCTGTGCCAGCTCTGGGAGGTAGGCCACCCCTTCTCACATCTAGCTGAAGAAGATACCCAGGTGAGTGTTAGCCCTCATTTCCTGGCCCTGTAAGGACTGTCACATCATCAACAGAGGAGTCTGAAGCACACGTGTGTCAGGGAGGGCCAGAGCTAGAAATGATGGGAGCGGCTGTCCTTGGTTCATCCTGCCACTGAATCGCTGTTCATCCACCTCCATGGTACTTTTGGATGCAGCTGCTGAAAGGGCAGGAGTTCCTGAAGGGCAAAGTCCTGGAAGCAACAGTCCCTGAAAATTGGACAGGTCTGTGCTGCACTACAGGATCACAGGGGCTCTCCAGGACAGCCAGCTTTTCTCTGCTATTCCCTGAGGTCTAAAGTCATGTGAGCAGCTTCAGTGAGCTTCTAAATGAACTTCCCGTGACCTGCCGCTTTTTGCCTCCTCTTGGTACCTTAGCCTACGCAGGTACTGGGGTACCCCTACCAGGAAACTTCTTCACAGCCATACAACAATGAGGAGAAGGGTTATTAGTTAATATATGGTTAGTTAAAAGGAGCCTAGGAGTTGAGTGATGGATATAGGACCAGATCACTGGCTTCTTTTTATTTTAATTTAATTTTTTTTTGAGATGGAGTCTTGCTCTGTCACCCACGCTGGAGTGCAGTGGTGTGACTTCTGCTCACTGCAATCTCTGCCTCCGGGGCTCAAGGGGTTCTTCTGCTTCAGCCTCCCAAGCAGTTGAGATTACAGGCGCATACCACCACACCTGGCTAATTTTTTTCTTGTATTTTTAGGAGAGATGGGTTTTCACCATGTTGGCCAGGCTAGTCTCAAACTCCTGACCTCAAGTGATGTGCCCGCCTCAGCCTCCCGAAGTGCTGGGATTACAGGCATGAGTCACCACGCCTGGCCAGATCAGTGGCTTCTTAAAACTGCTGGGCATATATTTCTAGGCTTTAATCCAGGCCTACTGAATCAGAATGTCCAGTAGTGGAGGCTAGTTACCTCACCTCTCTTTTTTCCTTCAAAGCTCCCCCTGCGATATGGCCAAGAGTGGGAACCACTGAATCAGATAACCGCAAAGGTTCTGTCCAACCCTGCAGTACTAGCCCATGTTTCAACTTGGGAAGGCGTCAACCTCAACTCAGGACTATACTGTTCACAGCATGCAATAACAAAACCCAGGTAGTTTAAGGAATTCAAGAGACAAGCACACACCAACAAAGGCCTTATGAAATAGTAAAAGAAAACAAAATGACAGGTTTATCTCCTCTGTGGAGGGAAGATACATTTCTAACTCCAGAAAAAAAATCAGGCTGGGTGCAGTAGCCCACGCCTGTAATCCCAGCACTTTGGGAGGCTGAGGTGGTAGCATCACTTGAAGCCAGGAGTTACCAGACCAGCCTGGGCAACAAAACAAGATTCCATCTCTACAGAAAAAATAAAAATGAGTTAAAAAAATAAAACAAAAAAATTAGCAAACATAAGGAGAGTCTGAACATGTGAAAATTTTAAAAACATTTTGTTGGACAAAATGTGACAAAACATAACAAGTAAGTGAGAAAATGGGAAAGTGACAAACATAAATGATGAAAGCTTACCCTCTACAGAAGCAAAATATTCATTTTATTAGGGCATATTTAGTAGGACCATGGAGTCCAAGGTTTTACATACATTAGGGCTGCTATTGCTTCCTGCTAGACTGTACAGAAAGACTAAATGAACTCATAGAAACATCAACAATGTACCTGTTTCTCCACAGCACCACTCAATATGGTTGTTGTTTTTTTTTTTTTCTGAGACAAGGTCTCACTCTATCACCCAGGCTGGAGTGCAGTAGCGCAATCTCGCCTCACTGTAACCTCCACTTCCCAGGCTCAAGTGATCCTCCCACATCAGCCTCCAGAGTAGCTGGAACTACAGGCATGTGCCACCACACCTGGCTAATTTTTGTATTTTTTTGTAGAGACAGAGTTTTGCCATGTTGCCCAGGCTGGTCTCGAACTCCTGAGCTCGAGCAATCCACATGCCTCAGCTTCCCAAAGTGCTGGGATTACAGTCGCGAGCCACCACGCCTGGCCACCAATATAGGTTTTATCATTGTTTATTTATTTTCTGGCTTAACAGGCAATTCATACCTTAAAGTCAATTACTTTTCTTCTCATTGATAGCAAGATTTTATATTTTTCCATGAAATGACTTCCTCCTATGTTAATAATTAATTTCCCTCCAAAGGGAATTTTATTTTATTTTAATTTGAGACGGAGTCTCACTCTGTTGCCCAGGCTGGAGTGTAATGGCGCGATCTCTGCTCACTGCAACCTCTGCCTCCCGGGTTCAAGCGATTCTCCTGCCTCAGACTCCTGAGTAGCCAGGATTTACAGGCGTGTGCCACCATGCCCGGCTAATTTTTTTATTTTTTTTTTTAGTAAAGACGGGGTTTTGCCATGTTGGCCAGGCTGATTTCGAACTCCTGACCTCAGGTGATCTGCCCATCTAGGCCTCCCAAAGTGCTGGGATTATAGGCATGAGCCACCGTGCCTGGCCTCAAAGGGAATTTAGTAGACTATCACACACAAAATTTTTTAAAGGACCAATACAAAAACATTCAAAACAGCACGGTTTACGAAAACGAAAACCCAGACAATTTGACAATGGCCAAAACCAGAAGCAGGTGTGTGACTCTATGTCAATAAAAGACATAGGTACATGAAATTACGTGGTGGTGTCATACTACTTAGTCTACCCTCAGTGGCCACAACAATAAAAATATGTATGTGTGACAAAGACTGGATAGTAATTTAGAGTGACACAAACCAATAGATTCTGTTTTCATCCTGGAAAAGTTTCCTGTTACTTAGTTTTGTTTTAAAAACAGGAAACCCTTCTTAATACTGCACACCTAGAAAGTTTCCATCACTCTAAGCTGGCAGCTTAGGTGGTGCCATCAAAATACCTCCCTTACCTGCTTGATGGTGACTAAAATTCCTTTATAGAGGAGGAGGCTTTTGTGAAAGGCTTAGACACACAAACCCCTGGAAGAAGATGCACACTACACAAACACTCACGAAAACCATTGATTTAAGATCCATTTCTGAGAGCGAATTTGGATAAGGAGCAGAATTAAGGCACCAGAGGAAATGAGATATGGAGATGGATAAATGGGTGAAAAGCGAAGTGAGGGCATGATGAATAAACCTGAGAAACCTCCCCTGCTTTCTGAAAAGGGGCTCCACTGCACAATGGCTATGCTGAATGGAAGGAGTGGCAGAGATGTAGGGTCCTTGTCTTCCCTGCCTGGTCCCCAGGGCACTGCCCCTTGGGAACAAGTGATGACCCATCCTGGCCTCAACATAGAAGCAGAGCATTTCCAGGCTAGAGAAAAATGGTCATGTCTCTTGTCATTCCTTTACCCAAAAAGGAAAGAAAATGACTAAGGTTACTAGGGTTCCAAAGAATTTGCATACTGATGTGAAGGTAGAGCAAGTAATGTGTGGCCATGCAGTTTCTTGTTAAGGAGCTGTTGCTTTTCGGAAGTTTGCGTGTTCTCATGTGCTCTCTTCTTGCCTCCTCTTCTTGGCCCACCCCCACCAGTCCAGATCTCCAGTCAAGGGAAGGGGGAATATACAGCAGAAGTCAAGGGGAAATGAATTGGGGTGTTCTGGGGAAACTGAAAAAGGAGGCCCAAGGCTTCCTGCAGAAGGAGATGACTACTCTGCAAGGTGTTAATGAGGAAGACTGATGAGAGGGTGCCCCAAGGCCAGGGAGCAGTGCCTGATCTCCCACAGCTCAGCGTGTTCAACTCCCAGGTTCAACCCCCTAAGCGGAGCGCTACCAGTCTCTTCCCACCTCACCCTGATCCATCCTAGTTTAGGCCTGGAAGTGACACAGACTAGAACTAAAGCCCCAGAAACAAAGAGTGTAGAGTAGCCCTCGCAGCTGACCAGAGGCACAGGCTGTCCAGTGGGCAGGCAGACAAGACCCTAAAACCACCTGAGCCCCAGGGATTCATGCTGGCTCCCCAGGGACCACAGGAAGGACTCGGCACTCAGGTGGAGCAGTACCAGGTGGGGGTGATGGCCTCGTACCAGTTGCCTCTGCAGAGGAGCCCAGGTTGTCTGGCCCAGCTTCACCAGCAGCTTGACTGGCTTCAGCAGGGTCTCCGCTCTGGGAGCCCTCGGCGGCCACACCCTCCAGTCCTTTGCTGTCTTCCTCAGCAGGGAGTTGGGCATCCACTCCGACTTCCAGCACTCGGATGGTCTCATGACCTGACATCACGATGACCTGCAAGCAGAGGACGGGGGCACTATTGGGATAGGGGCCAGTATAGCCGCAGGGTCCAAAGCTCTGGGTATGGTTTGGGGAGAGAGGGGAGGGCACCTCTGGATGCAGACCTCCTGTCCAGAGGGCTGTGTGCTCTGTGAGAATTCCAGAGCCTGGCGCAGGTTGCAGCTCCCTGATTCCAGGGAAGGAGCTGCTGGAAGAAAGCAGGCCCTGGTGACAGGGAGAAGGGCCTGACGCAAGCTAGAAAAATGTCCCCCAGAGCCAAACCATTTGGGAGCTAATTTCTCTTTGTTCCATCTCTTGGACTCAGTGCAGGGAGTGGCGGATGGCCTATCCTACAACTTGCAAGGATGTCCTCTTGGCAGCTAGGATCTTCGAACGTGGGTATGAGGGCTCCTAACATGGTATCCACAGCTTAAGTCGGGCCAGGAACCAAATCCCTCTTCACTTCCCTTGAAACCATCTGAAAGTTCCCCAAAGATAAAGGGATGGAAAATGAATGCTCCACAATGCTGAGTAACTTCTATCACCCATGATTCGTTTATTTCAAAAACTCTGGAGTAAAGGCTCAGGATTTCCCTGCAAGCTAAATTCCTGAAACAAGGGTCAAGAATCCTGAAGATGCATCCTCTCCCTCTCTGCCTGGCACCGCTCCTGGACTGCAGCTTTTTTTTTTTTTTTTTTTTTTTTTTTGAGACAGAGTCTCGCTCTGTCACCCAGGCTGGAATGCAGTGGCGCAATCTCGGCTCACTGCCAGCTCCACCCCCCCCGGGTTCACGCCATTCTCCTGCCTCAGCCTCCCGAGTAGCTGGGACTACAGGTGCCCACAACCACGCCCGGCTAATTTTTTTGTATTTTTAGTAGAGACAGGGTTTCACTGTGTTGGCCAGGATGGTCTCGATCTCCTGACCTCGTGATCCGCCCACCTCGGCCTCCCAAAGTGCTGGGATTACAGGTGTGAGCCACCACGCCCGGCCTGACTGCAGCTTTTTATCCTGTGGCCCTGTGGCTCCAGTCCTGCCACCTGCTGTGGGCATGCTCAGACCTCAAGGGCAATCTCCATGCATGAGCGATGCAGGCGGACCCTGAGCCTCCTCAGAACACTCAGTCTCCCTCCCCTGCCCAGACGCCACACACTAGCTCTTCATCACCAGCACGGAAACCCTGCCATTCAAGAATCAGAGACAAAGTCTGTAAATTAAACAGCTTTGTGTCAGGCCTCTCTGCATTTGGCCTGTGCCTGAAATCACTCTCACAACACACTCTTTGAGCCTGAAAGTGGATCCAGTCGGACGCTGTGCTGGAAAAAGTGACAATGTGACCCATCAGCAGAATATGAGATGAGTGAAATACATCCCCAAAGCAGCTCTTGTGCTGCCCCAGCTTGCCCTATGAGGGGCTTCACTCCAATTACATTTTCAGAGAAATTCATCTTTTCTTTTCTTTTCTTTTTTTTTTTTTTGGAGACGGAGTCTCGCCCTGTCACCCAGGCTGGAGTTCAGTGGCGCGATCTCGGCTCACTGCAAGCTCCACCTCCTGGGCTCAAGCAATTCTCCTGCCTCAGCCACCCAAGTAGCTGGGATTACAGGTGCCCACCACCACGCCCGGCTAATTTTTGTATTTTTTGTAGAGACGGGGTTTCACCATGTTGGCCAGGCTGGTCTTGAACTCCTGACCTCGGGTGATCCACCTACCTCGGCCTCCCAAAGTGCTGGGATTATATTATAGGTGTGAGCCACCGTGCCTGGCCTTTTTTTCTCCTTTTAAAAAATGGGCCGGGCGCGGTGGCTCACGCCTGTAATTCCAGCACTTTGGGAGGCCGAGGTGGGCAGATCACGAGGTCAGGAGATCGAGACCATCCTGGCTAACATGGTGAAACCCCATCTCTACTAAAAATACAAAAAATTAGCCGGGTGTGGTGGTGAGCACCTGTAATCCCAGCTACTCAGGAGGCTGAGGCAGAAGAATGGTGTGAACCCGGGAGGCGGAGCTTGCAGTGAGCCGAGATTGCGCCACTGCACTCCAGCTTGGGTGACAGAGTGAGACTCCGTCTCAAAACAAACAAACAAAAAAGATATAAGTAATAGTAATTTGCAAAAAAAAAAAAAAAAAATTGGAAAATATGTGTAAGCAAGAAGAAAAACTAAGGAGTAAATTACCTGATGTTCAAACCTTTCCCCACGTAAACTTAAACATATTACGTACACTTTGATTTTACATCTTAAAGTCACAGCTTAACTCCCCAAACCCAGGCCCTGAGAAATCCTAAATGGCAAGTACCTCTGGACAGGTGAAGTGATGGTGAACCCTGGTAAGAAACAGAGAGTGAAGGGCCCTGTGGAGTCCTCCTCTGTTGCCCACACCCCTCACTCCATCACCCTTACCCCCCCCTTCCCACCCCAGAAGATACCTGCTCATTGACAGTCAGAGATGTCTCTGACCCGGCTCCGGGATCCATGGTCACTTGTCAGGGTCGGGTGGGGGCCGGCCCACACCTAGCACATCCTGGGTAAGATGGGATTGGAAAGGCAAAGGGTGATGTGACACAGTAATACAATTTCTATACCATCTAGAAAAGTCAGAATAGAATCGCAGGAAGACAGAGAAGTTAGGTTCTCCCAAGTATCTGTAGAGGTTAAAAAAAAAAAAAAAAAAAGGATTCTTTTTTTTTGAGACAGTTTCACTCTGTCGCCCAGGCTGGAGTGCAGTGGCACGATCTGTGCTCACTGCAGCCTCTGCCCCTCGGATTAAACCAATTCTCCTGCCTCAGCCACTCGAGTAGCTGGGATTACAGGCATGTGCCACCATGCCAGGCTAATTTTTGTATTTTTAGTAGAGACAGGGTTTCAACATGTTGGCCAGGCTAGTCTTGAATTCCTGACCTCAAGTGATCCACCCGCCTCGGCCTCCCAAAGTGCTGGGATAACAGGCATGAGCCACTGCACCTGGCCAAAAAACGAGATTCTGTTGCATTTCCTACAGCATCCTAGGAGAATCTACACTCAGTAGTACCAGGAACATCTGGGCTTAGGGTGAGGAGAGTAAAGAAACGGCAAGATATCTGTCCCTGGGGCCTCCCCAGTCCGGTGGGAGAGCACACCCAGCAGAACCCAATGGGAATCTGACCCTGACCCTCAGAACCTTAGACTTAGGTAAGGAGCAAGGGAGAAATCTGGGCAGACTTCCTGGAATAGATGGTAAAAACATAAATTAAAGTGCTCTCCAACTTTAATATGCATGATCATCACCTGGAGCACTTAGTAAAAATGTTAGTATTTATATCAATTAAAGTACAGAGTAGAGTGAGACTCAGTCTCACTAAATAAATAAAGTACAAAGTAATAATTTAAAAATAAAAATGTAAATGCAGACCCTTAGACCTTTTCACCCAACTACTCTGAGAGAGTCTGATTCAGTGGGTGAACATCACAGAATCAGCTCTCAGGTGACTCTGTGACAGTGGCCCAAAGACCACAGTGGACTGTAACAGAGGAGGTGGGACATCCCAGATGGTGGAACAGCCTGCCCTGTGCAGTGAGGAGTGGGCGAAGCCCTCATGTGAGGACAGGTTGTCTGACTAGAGCCACAAACTACAGTCGTAAGAAATAAAGAAAATAGGTTGGGCGCAGAGGCTCATGCCTGTAATCCCAGAACTTTGGGAGGCCAAGGCAGGAGGATCACCTGAGTCCAGGAGTTCCAGACCAGCCTGGGCAACATAGTGAGGCCCTGTCTGTACCAAAAAAAAAAAAAAAAAAAAAATTAGCTGGGCATGATGGCGCATGCCTATAGTCCCAGCTACTCAGGAGGCTGAGGTGGGAAGATCGCTTGAGCCTGGGAGGTGGGAAGATCGCTTGAGCCTGGGAGGCGGAGGTTGCAGTGAGCAGTGATTGGTGCACTCCAGCCTGGGTTACAGAACCAGACCCTGTCTCAAAAAAGAGAGAGAGAGAGAGACAGAGAATGAAGCAAATAGCTTTAGACACTTTTAAAGGAAAAAAAGCAATTGACATTTATTTTGAGTGCATATTGTATGCTAGACATTTTATATAACACAATTGCTTGCTGTATTACTCATGCCAACACTGGGGGCGTGGGGAATGGGAGGCATTATTATCCGCATGTTACAGATGGTGAAACAAAGCCCAGAGGGGTGTTCTGGATTCACCTTTCCTTTCTGCTATGGTCTGAATGTGTCCTTCCCCCCAAATTCATGTGTTGAAATGCTAATCCCCAAGGTGATAGTATTAAGAGATAGGGCCTCTGGAAGGTAATTAGGAATGGGATTAGTGCCCATATAAAAAAGAACCAAGGCTCATGCCTGTAATCCCAGGACTTAGGCAGGTGGACTGCTTGAGCCCAGGAGTTCAAGACCAGCCTGGACAACATGGTGAAACCCCGTCTCTACAAAAAGTACAAAAAGTAGCTGAGCGTAGTGGTGCATACCTGTAGTCCCAGCTACTCAGGAGATTGAGGCAGGAGGATCACTTGAGCCCAGGAGGTTGAGGCTGTGGTGAGCAGTGATCTCGCCACTGCACTCCAGCCTGGGCAACAGAGAGACCCCAGTGTGAGAGAGATACTTTCACCCTTTCAACTATGTGAGGACACAGCAATAAGGCTCTGTCAGTGAGGAAGTGGGTCCTCACCAGACAACACCACCTTGATCTTGGACTTCCCACCTTCAGTACTATGAGAAATAAATTTCTGTTGTTTAAAAGCTACCCAGTTTATGGTATTTTGTTATAGCAGCCCAAACAGACTACGATAAATTCACATCCCATACAATTAACCATTTTAGCCACTTTAAAGTGCTCCGTACAGTGGAATCTGGTGGGTTCACACTTGTGCCACCATCACCACTGTCTAGTCCCAGAACATTTTCATCAACCCAAAAGGAAACTCCATATCCACTAACAGTCATTCACCTTCCACTGCCACTGCCCAAGCCCTGGCAACTACTGATGTGCTTTCTCTATGGGGTTCCCTATTCTGGATATTTCATGTAAATGGAATGATAGAATATGTGGCTTTCTGTGTCTAGCTTCTTTTACTTAGCATGTTTCCAAGGTTCATCCACATTGTAGCATGTGTCAGAACTTCATTCCTTTTCATGGCTGAATAGTATTCTATTGTATGGATACACTATATTTTGTTTATCCATTCATTAGTTGGTGGACATTTGGGTTGTTCTACCTTTTGGCTATTGCAAATAGTGTATTATGACTATTGGGTATAATTTTTTTTTGAACACCTGCTTCCAATTCTTTGGGTATATACCTAGGAATGGAATTGCTGGATCACCCCTGGGGTTTTAGCATCTTCATTGCTTGGCAGAATGTTCCCTGATCAACCAGGTAAGGAGAACCATGAGGTTCTTTCCCTCCTCTTCCTTCCTTAACCCCTCTAGAGTGGGATTCAAGAAGAGGGCAAGCAATTCCAGGTACCTAACAATTTGAAAAAAGAGGAAATGAGTCTTCCCCTTTCAGGTAGGATGAGGGGGTGCAGGAGGGGCAGAGGAATTTGCTGAAAGAACTGGTGAGCATCTAACTACCTCAAAGGGGCTCTAGCCTCCTTCTTAGGTGATGTCTCCCCTCAGATTTTTTTTTGTTTTGAGATAGGGTCTTGCTCTGTTGCCCAGGCTGGAATGCAGTGGCATGACCATGGCTCATTGCAGCCTCAAACTCCCAGCCTCAAGTGATCCTTCCACCTTAACCACCAGAGTAGCTGGGACTACCCATGGCCAGCTAATTTTTTTTATTTTTTATTTTTGGTAGATATGAGGTCTCACTATGTTGCCAGGGCTAGTCTTAAACTCCTGTCTCCCCAGATTTTGTACATGGTAGTCTTCCATGAGTTTTTCAGAGAACTTGGCAATTTACCATCACTTCTGGGTAGGAACTGGGATAAGCTATGAAAGTCGTTACATATAGAAGCCATTTGCAAAGAAAATAAGAGGAAGAGACAAAATTGAAATGAAAGCTGCGCGAGGTGAATCTGGGTGCATTATAACTTGATACATACATTTCTTGGGGAGAAGAATTTTCCAATTCCAAAGGTCATTAGGCGTAAGGCAGCAGTAGCCAATCTTTGTAGGACAACAAGGCATCTGCTTGAGAGGAGCGTTAAGTCTGCTCATAGTCTTGTTGTGGCCTCTGGCTCCTTGCTGCCAACTATGGCCACTCACAGGGAGTGGCTGAGCAGGGGCAAGCGTCCACTTTGCGACTGTGTTATTAGGAGGATTCAAGTAGTGATAAGGCTTGGGTGATTCTGATATCCCTTTCACCCTTAAAATTTGATGAGCTATGAGGACCTGGGTCCTCAGTGTCTGGTCCTTTAAGTCAAGGGCAAAGTCAGTCCTGAGACACAGCCTCTAGCCACACCTAAGCCCACTCCAACCCACCAACCAGATTTCATTCAGCCCACCAGAAATCCAGGCAGAGCAGAGTCCAAGACCTCCTTTGTCCCAGATCTCAGACTCCCTTGTCTGTCTCTGTCTTACCTTTAGATGGCTCCTATTACACATGTATGTGATATCAACGTCTCTCTGACAAGTAGACACTCAGCATTTTGACTCTGAGCTGTACCCTGTGTGTTCCCCTTGCTTGGTATCTGTGCAGGCTTTCCTCTGGACCTGCTGCCATCTCCTTGTCAGGAACTTTCCAAATTTTTTTCGAGCCTCAGGCTGTGGCTTGGTTCCAGTGACTCGAACCAATGACTTGGTTCCAGCCCTCTTCAGTTTGCTTTTTGACCATTTCCCCAATGACTGCATAAATAGCACATCTGGATGGCCTCCTTTAAGCCCATGATGCTGTGCAGTGCCCACAGCCTGAAGGCCAGGGAGGAGAGACAATCAGCTGTCTGTTTCAAGAGAAGGAGCTCCTGTCCCCATCCCAGCAGTAGAATCGCAATACATACACAGATCACAGCAGAGCTGCTCTGGTTAAAGCTGGGGAGAGAGCCAGAGCCCACCAAGGGCCCTCTCTTTTGCCTTCTTTCTCCGGTGAGTTGAGTTTGAAAAACGCCTGGATCAGGGCTGGCAAGGCACCCTGGTTGGCTAGCAAATGGCTCACTTATCCCTTGCTTTCCTTGCTAACATCTAAAAATGCAGGCAGGGCTGGGCACAGTAGCTCACACCTATAATATCAATGCTTTGGGAGGCTGAAGGGGGAGGATTGCTTGAACTCAGGAGTTTGATACCTTCCTGGGCAATGCAGGGAGACTCTGTCTCTACAAAAAATTAAAAAAATAAAATAAACTAGCCAGGTGTAGTGGTACACGCCTATGGTTCCAGCTACTTGGGAAGCTGAGGTAGGAGGATTGCTTGAGCCCCAGAGTTCAAGGCTGCAGTGAGTCGTGATCACGCCACTACACTCCAGCCTGCACTCCTTGACAGAGCAAGACCTTGTCCCTAATAAACAAATAAATATACAAACAAAAACCCAAGCAGCCTCAGGGGTAGAAGGAACAGCAAGTGCTAAGGCATTTGCCTACCACCTGAGAATCCAAAGAGGTCCAGGGCCATGCAGGATTTTCAGCGGGGGAGAATGAGCTAGAGGACCTAGTTCTGCCTGTCATTCTCCTCTGGAACTGCTCTGGGTTTAGTGCAACATTCCAAGAGGAGGAGAACTGGGATATCCCAAACAAATCAGAACTCCCTAGAATAGTCTGAGATCCTATCAGAAGAAATCCTGAAATGCCTTGCCCTTCGTTTTTGTTTTGTTTTGTTTTGTTTGTTTTGTTTGTTTGTTTGTTTGAGACGGAGTCTGGCTCTGTCGCCCAGGCTGGAGTCCAGTGGCACAATCTCGGCTCACCGCAACCTCCGCCTCCCGGGTTCAGGTGATTCTTCTGCCTCAGCCTCCTGAGTAGCTGGGACTACAGGTGCGCGCCACCATGCCCAGCTAATTTTTGTATTTTTAGTAGAGACGGGGTTTCACCATATTGGCCAGGCTGGTCTTGAACTCCTGACCTTGTGATCTGCCCGTCTCAGCTTCCCAAAGTGCTGGGATTACAGGCATGAGCCACTGCGCCCAGCCAACCCTTCGTTTTTTCAACGCATGTTTCAGTGGCTACTATGTGCTAGGCACTGGGAATTAAATGGGGAAAAACACATTTCCCACCTTTGTCAAGAAATCTATAGTCCAGGCCGGGTGTGGTGGCTCATGCCTGTAATCCCAGCACTTTGGGAGGCTGAGGCGAGTAGATCACCTGAGGTCGGGAGTTTGAGACCAGCCTGATCAACATGGAGAAACCCCATCTCTATTAAAAATACAAAATTAGCCTGGGGTGGTGGCACATGCCTGTAATCCCAGCTACTCGGGAGGCCGAGGCAGGAGAATCGCTTGAACAACAGGGAGGCAGAGGTGAGCCAAGATCGCACCATTGCACTCCAGCCTGGGCAACAAGAGTGAAACTCCATCTCAAAAAAAAAAAAAAAAAAAAAAAAAAAAAAAAAAAGAAAGCTATAGTCCAATATGGGAGTCAAGGAAATAAGAAGGTAACTACAATACAGTATGCTTAAGTTTCATGGTGGGTGAACAGAAAGCAGTAAAGAATCTACAAGAGGGACACCTAACACCTAATGACCTAATGCAGTTTTTTTGTTTTTTTTTTTCGAGACGGAGTCTCGCTCTGTCACCCAGGTTGGAGTGCAGCGGCGGGATCTCGGCTTACTGCAACCTCCACCTCCCAGGTTCAAGCAATTCTTCTGCCTCGGCCTCCTGAGTAGCTGGGACTACAGGTGCGCATCACCGCACCAGGCTGATTTTTGTATTTTTAGTAGAGACGGGGTTTCACCATGTTGCCCAGGTTAGTCAGGAACTCCCGACCTCAGATGATTCACCCGCCTTGGCCTCCCAAAGTGCTGGGATTACAGGCGTGAGCCACCGCACCCGGCCTCTAATGCAGTTTTATGTGGTGCTTGTTCCCAGGGAGGCTTGTATTTCAGACATGAAATTTTATGTAAAAGAATCTTGTCCTATGTAGGAAAATGGAACTTGTATGGGATTCAGACTTTTAAACTCAGATCCATTTCTGGTTTTATTATTATTTTTTTTCAGAGACAGGGTCTTTCCATGTTGCCTAAGCTGGTTTCCAACTCCTGGGCTCAAATTATCTTCCCACCTCAGCCTCCCAAAGTGCTGGTATTACTGGCATGAGCCACCATACCTGGCCCATTTCTATGGTTTATTTTATTTTATTTTATTTTTTTGAGACGAGGACTTGCTCTTGTTGCCCAGGCTGGAGTGCAGTGGCATGATCTCGGCTAACTGCAACCTCTGCCTCCCAGGTTCAAATGATTCTCCTGCCTCAACCTCCCGAGTAGCTGGGACTACAGGCGCCCACCACCATGCTCAGCTAATTTTTGTATTTTTAGTAGAGATGGGGTTTCCCCATATTGGCCAGGCTGGTCTCGAACTCCTGACTTTGTGATCTGCCCACCTCGGCCTCCCAAAGTTCTGGGATTACAGATGTGAGCCACCGCATCTGGCCTAATTTCCTTATCTTTAAAATGGTGACTAGGCCAGGCGCAGTGGCTCACACCTGTAATTCCAGCACTTTGGGAGGCCAAGGCAGGAGGATCACCTGAGGTCAGGAGTTCAAGACCAGCCTGGCCAACATGGGGAAACCCCATCTCTACTAAAAATACAAAACTTAGCTGGGTGTGGTGGCGGGTGCCTGTAATCTCAGTTACTTGGGTAGCTAAGGCAGGAGAATCGCTTGAACCGGGAGGCGGAGGTTGCAGTGAGCCGAGATCATGCTATTGCACTCCTGTCTGGGAGACACAGTGAGACTCTAATGTCAAAAAATAAATAAATAAATAAATAAATAAAATGGTGATTAAATAGGCAAGCCCTATGGGATTGTTATGATGATGATATGAGATCATGTAAATGAAATGCTTAGCATGACTCTTACCACAATCATCTTCATTTTTATCTATATGTACATAGAGGTAGAGAGAGGTCAGGTGACTTGACCAAGGGCACAGGAGAGTCAGTGGCAGATTCAAACTTCAAGGCTCTGTTGACCTGCCCCGGACCCCATCCTCCTGACACCACACAGAGCCTCCTCTCAGGAAATGGGGGTAAGGCTGATGGGGACTGCTCTGGTCCCCAAGGCTCAGGACACACTGGAAAACAGAGGATCTCAATTCTGCTCCACACCGACGCCTGTCCCCACACCCTGAACCATGAGCAGAGATAACAGTCTTGCCAAGCTGTTGGTAGGCTAACAGCTAGGCACACACAGGCCAGAGAAAGGAAAAAGAATGATGAGGTGACCAAATAAATAGGAGAGTAGAGTCAAGCGTAGTGGCTCACACCTGTAATACCAGCACTTTGGAAGGCTGAGGCGGGTGGATCACTTGAGGTCAGGAGTTGGAGGGCAGCCTGGCCAACATGGTGCAACCCTATCTCTACCGAAACATAACAAACCCAAACAAACAAACAAATAAAAAATTAGCTGGGTGTGGTGGCGCAGGCCTGTAGTCCCAGCTGCTTGGGAGGCTGAGGCCAGAGAACTGCTTGAGCCCAAGAAGTTGAAGCTGCAGTGAGCCGAGATTGTGCCACTGCACTCCATCCTGGGTGACAGCAGAGTGACAACCTGTCTCAAAAAAGAAAAAAAAAAAAAAAGAAATGTGAAAAATGAAAAGTAGGTATGTTCCTAGTAGACTGTAAGCTCCAGGAAGGCAGGGATCATGTCTGCTTATCATCATATCCCTGGTGCCTAAGATAATATCTGGTATATAACTAGGTTCATGAATATGGGCTGAAAATAATTGAAGATACGAGGTCATGTCATAGCCACATCACTTAGCCTCTTATTATTTCCTACCTTTTCCCTCAAAACACACACCCTATTTCAAATGTTTTGCCTCCATTTCCAGTACTGGGGCTACTTAAAAATGATTTCAAAGGCATGGTACAGGTCAGGTGTGGTGGTTCACGTCTGTAATCCTAGCACTTTGGGAGGCCGAGGCGGGTGGATTACTTGAGGTCAGAAGTTCAAGACCAGCTTGGCCAACATGGTGAAACCCCGTCTCTACTGAAAATACAAAAATTAGCCAGGCATGGTGGTGTGCGCCTATAGTTCCAGCTAGTTGGGAGGCCGAGGTGGGAGAATTGCTTGAACCCGGGAGGTGGAGGTTGCAGTGAGACCAAGATCGCGCCACTGCACTCCAGACTGAGCGACAGAGTGAAACCCTGTCTCAAAAAAAAAAAAAAAAAAAGATTTCAAAGGTGTAGTATTGGGTTCTGGAGAACCCAGACCACACTGGCCCCTTCCTAAAGCGCCCGTCTAAGTTCTCATTCCAAGCCTTCCTCCCGTGGCCAGTTTCTCCTGCATCCCACTCTCTCTTCTGCCTCATGAACCCTCATTTTGACATGAGGGGTCAAAGGCAGGTTTAAAGGCAGAAGACCCAGCTTGAGTACTGCTTCTACTAGAGGTAATCCCTATAAGCCTCCATTTCCTTATCCAAAATGGAACCAAATTATAGTAACCACCTCATGGGTTATTGTGAGGATTAAATTGATAACATTTATGGAAGGCACTTAAAACAGGGCCTAGCATGAAGCAAACACTATATATATGTTTGTTATTATCATTGCTATTATTTTGAACTGAAGTAAAGCATGCATATAAAAATGTTTTAAATTATAAAGCATTTAAAAAATGTAAAAGATGGCCAGGCACGGTGGCTCACGCCTGTAATCCCAGCACTTTGGGAGGCCAAGACGGTTGGATCGCCTGAGCTAAGGAGTTCGAGACCAGCCTGGGCAACACGGTGAAACCCCCATCTCTACTAAGATACAAAAAAATCAGCTAGACTCTGTCTCAAAAAAAAGAAAATGTAAAAGATTACTCTGATAATTTTATGGTGAGTAAATCTTGGGGACAAGAATATGAGCTTATCCCAAGTTCCTTCAAAATGCAGAGAAACCTTACAGGAGCAAATTTTTTCTGAGTCACTTTTCTTAACTGCCAGGTAGTACTTCCAGGAACAAAACAGAAGAAATGGCTACATACACACACACTGACACACAATCACTCTATGGTATTACCTTGTTAGTTTTAATGTTTAGCATCTACTTGTCCACCCCCAGAATAAAAACTCCATGATAGAAGTTTTGTCTGAATTGTTCAGGGCATGGCACTGAGTGGGTATTTTTGTTGAACTAATGAAGAAATGAAGTTCTACAGCAGATAAGCGGAGTACCAGGTCACAGAAGCATCACTTTGAGGACCAGGACTTGAACGAAAATGGAATATATGGAATTATTCCTCAGAAGGCCTCTGCCAGTCAATGGTGGCTGCCTTAGATTGCCAAATAAGGGGCATGGGATACATGTATATGAACAATTGAAGACCAGCCCTCTGCTTTTGGAACAAGGAATTTGGGAAGGGCAGATGAGGTTAAAAATCTCTGCAAAGAGCCTCTTTTCTTTGGCCCAGGAATGCTTCCTGAACTCTTCTGATTTCCCCCTGCCCAGCCGCAGAGGCTATTCTGTGAAGGTTTTAGGCTTCCAGTTGGGCTGAGTGGGGTATTCTGCCGCGAAAGTGGAGGTTAGAGAGTATGCTGGGAGCTCCCTTGGCCTTGCCAGGTGAGCCTGCCCAGGGAGCCTGCATCGGGCCCATTATTATGACTATTTATTAATAATAATATCGTTATTAAATATTTATGAAGTGCTCATGCTCTGCTAGAAGGTGGCCCTCCCATCACTGACCCACCCTTCCAGCAACGCCTGGGTCCCTACCCCCGGGTCCCACCGGTCGTCCCGGAGTTTGTTCATTCGGGAGAACCGTGACAGGTCGCCCTGGCCGCCCCAGCTGGCCCTAACCGCCGGGAACCCAGGCGTCCGTGTTCTCCAGAGAGGCAAGGATCCGCTTCTGGTCGCCACTGGTTCTGTGTACAGAGCGTCCCCTGTGGTCCGCACCCCACAAGGGCTCCAGGGGCAGAAACGGGGAGGGGCCAGGTCGGGGTTCCCCACCGGGTCCACCTGGCGGCCGCCCCCTCCGCTCCAGGTCCAGAGCGGCCCGCGGGCGGGCGAGGGCGCGGCCCCTGGGTGTCTAGCCCCAGATGGGCAACCGCGCTCTGTCCCGCTCCCGCAGCTCCCCGCCGCCCCGGCCCCGCATCCCGCCGCCCCGGCCCCGCGGCTTTTTTTCTCTTTATCATAAATATATAAATTATGCTAATTACGGGCATTGCATATTAACCAAACCCGAAACCTCCCCTGCCCGGCCCCCTCCCCCTCCGTGCAAACCCCTCCCCGCCCCGGACCCCGCTACTTACCAGAGCCCGAGCCCGAGCCGCCTTCGCCGCGGGTGTCTGGCGGCCACCGATTAGAGATTCATCTCACAGCCCGGGCCAGGGGGCCGGGGCCGGGGCCGGGGCCACGGCGGCCGCCGCCCGCAGACAAAGAAGCCAGTGCGGCTTGGCTGGGCTCGGCTCGGCCCGGGAGCTGGTCGGGACCCGCCACCGCCCCCAGGCCCCCAGCCTGGGCTGGGCAGAGCCGAAGGGGGCTCCGCAGGCTGCGCCGGGCGGAGGGGGGACGGCCGGGAAGCGGGAAGGGGAAGCCGGGTGGGGGGGCGTTCAGGTATATATTTTTCTTCGTTCTCCCCTTCCACGACCCCCCCCTTTTCCCTCCCCCCCTTTTTTCCCTCCTTCTGCTACTTGGATTTTTTTAGCTGCTGCGTCATGAGCATAATTTATGCAAAGAGCTTTGCCGCATGCTGCACCGCCCGCGCCAGCCGCCGGGGGCGGCGGGCTGGGCGGGCGGTCAGGGAAGGGAGGGGAGCACGGGAGCCAGGAGCGAGGGGTGGGGGTGGGGAGGGGACCCTCTGGCCCTGGCCAAGCGGGAGGTCCCGGAGGCTCTGTCCCGGGACAGGGATGGACGGTCAGTGGGTCTGGTTACTCAGCCCCTCCGAGGTGCCGCGGAGGTGGTTTCATTTCGGAAGGTGCCAGAGTAGGAGCTGGAGTCCGGACCCTCCATGCCACATGGCCTTCAGCTGAGGGTTGGGGCGGTGACTCCCGGCCACCGCCTTTCCTCTAGGTAGTCAACTGTCCTCAATGTTGAAAGTCAAGTTTATGTCTATCCCTCCCTCCCTAGAAAGGCGGGGGAACTCAGACATCGCTCAGCCAACGTGGAGAACCTCTGAATAGCTGTGCCCCAGCGCCAAAGCAGCGAAGGGTCCCAGGTCCCTCACCCGGTGGCGACCATGGGCTGTGTTGTCTAAAAGCAGATTTCCGGCCTTCTTGTGCAAGTAGACAAGGAAATGTGAACAGAAAGACAAAGTTCAGTGGAATGGTGAAAAACCTCTAGCAGCTTCTTAAGGTAGAGAGGGGACCAGAAAAGGGGTGGATGTGGGCGGCTGAGGGAAAGCAGATTGGAGAAGTGGTGGACAACTGAAAGAGGAAAAAGTTGGAAGACCAAAGTGGAAGCGTGGGAATGGAGAGAAGAACTGGGAAGGAAGGAGGCTCTGTAAATCCAGTGAATGTGGATCCCAATACTGAGGCCACCTGCTGTCATCCTAGGCTGTTCCCCCTCCCACCCTCTCCCGATATTTGGTGGTTTGATGATAGCTAGAGGTAGATGGGTTAGAGGCAGTGTGAGAATGCAGTTGGAGGCCTCAGTCCTCCCCGGGACTGCTCCGTAAGGCCTCGTGGTGGAAGGGCATTGAATGGCCCGGCCTCCTCGTTAACCTGGCCAGTGGACTAGGCTGTTACCAGCTTGCTGTTTCCATCTGGAAGTGAGCAGGTACTGCTGGCGGCGGATTTATGAGTAACCAATGTATTAGGAGTCAGAATACTTAGGTTTTAGTCCCAACTCTTCCACTAGCCGTCCAGGCAAGTAATTTAACTTCTTCATTACTTATAAAACAAGGATAATATTTATAATGACATTTATGACTACTTCATAGGGTTACGTTTGTGAGCCTGTATGTGAAAAAACTGAAAGCTGCAAGCTCTATACAACTGTAAGGTGTCATTCCATGTACAATAGTTTGAACTCGTTTTAATGGCCCTGTGAAACTCTACTGCGTGGCTTGGTATTACAGTTCTTGGGGTTTTTGTTTGGCCAGTAGTCCCTGTAGTTTCTTTCCCTGGACTGTGAATTCTTTGATAGCACTGGTTGTGACTTACTCATGTTTGTATTTCCCACTACTCTTTATGTGAAGAAGGGGCTCAGTATTGCTGCTGAACTTTGTCACATGAAGGTTGAAACTTTTCATTTATGTCACTTGGTTTGGTGCTACACATAGATCAAAGGCTTTGGATAGCATGGATATCAGCGACAGTTTGAAGAAAGAAATATGGATGTGATCAGAGGAGTTCAGGGAGACATACATAAAAATGTTAATCACGGTTTTCTTTATGTTGTATACACTTCTGCATTGCTTAAATATTTGATAAGCATATATTACTTTTTGTTTCTGTGTTTATTGGGGCATAACATGTACACAGTATGTGTATACCTTGATAAATTTTTACATGTATATACATATATACATGTATGCGTGTATACATGTATACATGTATGCGTGTGCACATGTATACATGTGTGTGCACATGTATACATGTGTGTGTACATGTATACGTGTGTGTGTGCATGTATACGTGTGTGTGCATGTATACGTGTGTGTGCATGTATACATGTATACGTGTGTGTGTGCATGTATACATGTATACGTGTGTGTGTGCATGTATACATGTATACGTGTGTGTGTGCATGTATACATGTATACGTGTGTGTGTGCATGTATACGTGTGTGTATGTATACGTATACATGCATGTGTGTACATGCATACATGCATGTGTGTATGCATGCATGTGTGTATACATGTATATGTATGTATACATGTATACATGTGTGTGTATGCATGCATGTATGCATGTATGTGTGTGTACATGTATGCATGTATGTGTATACATGTATGTGTGTATACATGTATGCATGTATATGTGTGTATACGTGTATGCATGTATATGTACACATGCATGCATGCGTGTGTATACATGTATGCATGCATGTATGTATGCATGTATGTGTGTATACGTGTATGCATGTATGTGTATGTATACATGTATGTGTGTGCATGCATGCATGTGTATACATGTATACATGTATGTGTGTACATGTATACGTGTATGTGTGTATACATGTATACGTGTATGTGTGTGTACATATACACGTGTATGTGTGTGTACATAGACACACGTGTGTGTGTGTACATAGACACACGTATATGTGTGTGTACATAGACACACGTGTGTACATATAGACACACGTATATGTGTTTGTACATATAGACACACGTATATGTGTGTGTACATATAGACATGTATATGTGTGTATACATATATGCACATGTATAGATACACACGTGTATACATATATACATGTCTATATATACATGTATATACTCACATATATATATCCATGTAATCCCCACCCAAAACAAGATAAAGAGCCTTTCCAAGACCTGAGGATTCCCTTATGTACCTTCACAGGCCATAAATTCCCAAAGTAAGCATTATTCTGATTTCTGTCACCATAGATTGATTACTTGAGCTGATTCTTGAACTTCTCATAAATGGAATCAGACAATATGCAATCTTTTGTGTTTGGCTTCTGTCACTCAACAAAATTTTTTTTTTTTTTTGAGACGGAGTCTTGCTCTGTCGCCCAGGCTGGAGTGCAGTGGTGTGATCTCGGCTCACTGCAACCTCCGCCTCTCGGGTTCAAGTGGTTCTCCTGCCTCAGCCTCCCAAGTAGCTGGGACTGCAGGTGTGTGCCATCACACCCAGCTAATTTTTTTTTCTTTTTTTTTTTCGAGATGGAGTCTCGCTCTGTCGCCCAGGCTGGAGTGCAATGGTGTGATCTCGGCTCACTGCAACCTCCACCTCCCAGGTTCGAGTGATTCTCCTGCCTCAGCCTCCTGAGTAGCTGGGATTACAAGCACACGCCACCATGCCCGGCTAATTTTTGTATTTTTAGTAGAGATGGGGTTTCACCATGTTGGTCAGGCTGGTCTTGAACTCCTGACCTCATGATCCGCCCACCTCAGCCTCCTAAAGTGCTGGGATTAAAGGCATGAGCCACCGCGCCCAGCCCCGTCTTTACTAAAAATACAAAAATTAGCCTGGTGTGGTGGCACGTGCCTGTAGTTCTAGCTACTCAGGATGCTGAGGCAAGAGAATCGCTTGAACCTGGAGTTGCAGTGAGCTGAGACCGTGCCATTGCACTCCAGCCTGTGTGACAGTGTGAGACTCCGTCTCAAAAAAAAAAAATTATATACTGGATGGCTTATAAACAACATAAATTTATTTCTCACAGTTCTAGAAGCTGGAAAGTTCAATATCAAGATGCTGGCTGATTTGCTTTCTTCTGAGGGCCTGCTTCCTAGTTCATAGACAGCCATCTTCACATGGCAGAAGCAGGCTAGGAAGCTCTCTGGGGTTCCTTTTATAAGGGCTCTGATCCCATTCATGAAAGCTCTACCCTCATGACCTAATCACCTCCCAAAGGGCCCACCTAATACCATCACATTGGGGGCCAGAATTTCAATATATGAATTTTGAGGGGGACACAGAACATTTGGTCTCTTGTAGGCTAGGACACAGCAAGAGGTGGGGGAGAATTGTACCAAATGAGGTTGGAAAGGGAGGCAGACACCAAATCAGGTAGGCTTGGCCATATATACCTCTAATCTTTCTAACTGGGACCCTTCTAGCTTTGCAAACTCAAGATTTACCTCCTCCAAGAAGGCTTCCTGTATAATACATACCACATTGTTCTAATTATTATTATTTTATTTTGTTTGAGATAGGGTCTCACTCCTTCACCCAGTCTGGATGTAGTAGTGTGATCTTGTTTCACTGCAGCCTCAACCTTCTGGGCTCAAGTGATCCTCCTGCCTCAGCCTCCCAAGTAGCTGGGACTACAGGTATGTGCCACCATGCCTGGCTAATTTTTGTATTTTTCGTAGAGATGAGGTTTCGCTATCTTTTGCCCAGGCTGGTCTTGAACTCCTGGGCTCAACTGATCTGCCAGCCTCAGCCTGCCTAAGTGCTGGGATTACAGGCTTGAGGCACTGTGCCCAGCCAATATTACTTTTTTTTCTTTTTTGAGATGGAGTCTCACTTTGTCGCCCACGCTGGAGTGCAGTGGTGCGATCTCAGCTCACTGCAACCTCCACCTCCTGGATTGAAGGGATTCTCATGCCTCAGCCTCCCGAATAGCTACGATTACAGGCACGTGCCACCACACCTGGCTAACTTTTGTATTTTTAGTAGAGACGGTGTTTCACCATGTTGGCCAGGCTGGTCTCGAACTCCTGACCTCAAGTGACCAGCCCACCTTGGCCTCCCAAAGTGCTGGGATTACAGGCTTGAGCCACCGTGCCCAGCCAATATTACTTTTTAAATTACATTATTGTTCCAATAACTTCACTTTGTAATTTATAGGCCATTCCCTCCCTCCCATTCTTTCCCTTGCCTTTTCTTTCTTTCCTTTCTCTCTCTCTCTTTCTTTCTTTTCCAGACAGAGTCTTGCATTGTTGCCCAGGCTGGAGTGCAGTGGTGTGATCATGGCTTACTGCAGCCTCAACCTCCTGGGCTCAAGTGATCCTCCCACCTCAACCTCGAGTAGGTGATACCACAGACACATGCCGCCATGCCCTGTTAATTTTTTAATTTTTTGGTAGAGATAGGGTCTCCCTATGTTGCCCAGGCTGGACTCGAATGCCAGAACTCAAGTGATCCTCCCGCTTCAGCCTCCCAAAGTTCTGGGGTTACAGGTGTGAGCTACCACACCTAGTCCTCACTCTGTTTCTTGAGAATATGTATTATTTACCCACTGGATGAATGACAGGGCCATATATTTTCTCTTTCACCTGATCTCCTCCAAGCACCCAGCATATAAGGGATGCTCTGTTTACAGTAAGAGTTTTCCTGGGCACTGTACCTAGAAAGGTTCTGAAATATTAACAGATAATCCCTGGGGTCCCCTCTTCCCTGGCATGATAACTGAGCCAGTTCCAGGTCTTCAGAAACTTGTCATAGGACAACCAAGTGTTACCAGAATCCATGCGTATTGTCCCAAACACCTTCCTTATTTCCGTGGTCAATTTTGTGCCTCCCTCTCTCTAACCAACAGATAAAAGGCACCCACTCCTGTTGCTAAGGCAATAAAGCTAGGGCATTCAGCAGGGAACTCAGGTTGGTCAGCAGAAAAAAAATCTCTCAGCTGTGAGAGAGGAAAGGGAGCAATGCATTTCTAAGGGCGAGTTTTCATAAAACAACAAAGCAGATGTCAGTCTTGGCTGGTCATATTGAAGGCATGTGAAGAGATCGGGCCACGGAGGAGAAGATCCCTGATGCTGTTAACAATGCAAGGATATCTTAAGGTGAGAAGCCAGAGTTTTTGACAACTTATATGCGACAAGGAGTATGCCTGTGCATGCTCCATTTTTTATAGACCTCCACCTCTTGCCCTGAAATGCGTTTATTCTACTTACTTTAATTTTAGCAATGATGTAAAACTGTATTGCTGGGCTGCTGTCACTGCCTCTGACAGATCACCCTACCACCTGAAAGGGTAAATATGGGTTTTTTCCCCATAATTTTTGTACAGTAACAACATGAGGAACATTTTAGCTCATAAATTATTTACTAAACCTCACAGGCATAATAGGCCGTGTGCATATTCATCAGGCTATCATCCATTATTCATAAGAAGTTCACTTCAACTGTTAGAAGAAAATGAGGTTGTTGATTGAAATGCCGAAGAAATGTGGGCTTTTGTACTCCCCCCCCTTCCCTCTCTCATCTGAGCAAGTCTGGAAGTTTCCATCAAAAAAATGATATTACAGGAAAAAAATGTTATTCCTGACAAGTGAATATGTAGAGGGAAAGCAAGCATGAAGTAGGAAATAAATGGGCAGAATCAACCACTATTCATTTAATTCAAATAATGTCCCCTGACCCCAGCTTCCACAGAGTCTGTGCCCATGGGGACCCCTTTCTTGCAATAAAAGATCGGCTTCTGCAAATCCGGTAGAGTTATTGCATATATATATAATTTTTTTTTTTTGAGACAGTTTCACTCTTGTCATCCAGGCTGGAGTGCAGCGGCTCAACCTCAGGTCACTGCAACCTCCACCTCCCAGGTTTAAGTGATTCTCCTGCCTCAGCCTCCGGCACAGCTGGAATTACAGGCGTCAGGCATCTGCCACCATGCCCGGTTAATTTTTGTATTTTTAGTTGAGATGGGGTTTTGCCATGTTGGCCAGGCTGGTCTCAAATTGCTGACCTCAGGTGATCCGCCCACTTTGGCCTCCCCAAGTGCTGGGATTATAGGCGTGAGCCACCACACCCAGCCAGTTATTGCTTATATTAACTAAGATATAGGTTGCATCCTATGGCTTAAGAAGTATTTATTCTTATCTTCTTATTTGACCCTCACACCAAGTCTGTGAGGAATAATTTTCCTTTTTCTTTCTTTCTTTTTTTTTTTTTTTTGACAGGGTCTTCTTACTCTGTCACCCAGGCTGGAATGCAGTGGCACAATCATGGCTCACTGCATCCTCTGCCTCCCAAGTTCAAGCGATCCCGCTGCCTCAGCCTCCTGAGTAGCTGGAACTTCAGGCACACACCACCACGCCTGGCTAATTTTAATTTTTTTGTAGAGACAGGGTCTCCCTAAGTTGCCCAGGCTGGTCTCAAACTCCTGGGCTCAAGCTATCCACCTGCCTTGGCCTCCCAAAGTGTTGGGATTCCACTGCGTCTGTGGAATAATTTTCAAGATGAGAAAACAGCCTCAGAAAACTGAGAAAGATGAGCAAACTGAAACTCACAAGTTAAGTGACTTGTCCAATGCCAATAAGCTTATGAGAAACAGAACTAGGACTGGAACCTAAACTTCCTTCCACATCCCATGTTTTGTTTATTTATTTTCGTAGAGACAGAGTCTTGCTATATTGTCTGGTCACTATGTAGGCTCGTCTCAAACTCCTGGCCTCAAGCAATCCTCCCTGCCTCAGCCTCCCAAAGTGTTGGGATTACAGGTGTGAGTCACCATGCCTGGTCCACATCCCGTATTCTTTTTTTTTTTTTTTTTTTGAGACAGAGTTTTGCTCGTCACCCAGGCTGGAATGCAATGGTACAATCTCGGCTCACTGCAACTTCCACCTCCTGGGCTCAAGTGATTCTCCTGCTTCAGCCTCTTGAGTAGCTGGGATTCTCCTGCCTCAGCCTCCCAAGTAGCTGGGATCACAGGCATGAGCCACCATACTTGGCTAATTTTGTATTTTTAGTAGAGACGGGATTTCACCATGTTGCCAAGGCTGGTCTCGAACTCCTAACCTCAGGTGGATGATCTGCCTACCTCAGCCTCCCAAAGTGCTAGAATTACAGGTGTGAGCCACCGTACCCAGCCCACATCCTGTATTCTTAATATTCTGTCTTACTAAGTCCTCTGGATGGTAAAACCCACCATTCCCAAGATAACAGGTATTTCATTGTGTTCTCTATGAACCACTGACTTATTTTCCTTTTTTAATATCTTTATTATTTCTGCGGAATACAAAAGCAATATACGCTTGAAAGCACTAAACAATACAAAGTTCCGTAGAATAGAGAATAACAAATGTCCCAGCTATGGACAGGCAGCATATGGACTGCCGTGACTGCCAATGTCTATAGCCACCTCCATTTCCGTAGGAAAAAGTGGGAGATGTTGTGATCAGGTCAGACCCACCGATACAGATTGAGATCTGGGCATGGTCACTTACTGGTATATAATGTTGGGCAAATTAGCCTCTTTAAGCCATCATTTCCTTATTTGTAAAATGGGGCTAATGCCTACTCTTGAGGTTTTTGTGTTAAGTGAGATAATGTATATAAAATCCAGGTGTCAGCATTTTCCTCCATTTTAAGGGTTACTTTTCATGAGTATATTTGAAGAAGTGGGATGGGAGGCAAGGTTTGCCTCATGCCTTTCCCTCGAGTCTTCTGCTTGACACTGTCTTCCATTCTGCCTTGGGCCACTCACTTGCCTGCTGGTCATAGCCTAGAACTCCTGGTGTGGTTCCTCTACATGAAAGGCCCCTAGATTCACAGTGGGACACAGGTGTGAATTCTTTGCATCATGACTGCACAAGGTTGTTCTTTACTAAAGTGTTGGGGGGACAACTAAAGAGAATTACAATAGTGGGAAGTATTAAAACTTTGAGGGTTTTTGTTTTTGTTTTTTGAGACAGTCTCACTCTGTCGCCCAGGCTGGAGTGCAGTGGCGCAATCTCGGCTCACTGCAACCTCCAACTCCCAGGTTCAAGCAGTTCTCGTGCCTCAGGCTCCCGAGTAGCTGGGATTACAGGCATGCGCCACCACACCCGGCTAATTTTTCTGTTTTTAGTAGAGACGGGGTTTTGCCGTGTTTTGTTTTGAGACAGGGTCTTGCTCTGTCACCTGGGCTGGAGTGCAGTGGCATGACTGCGGCTCACTGCAGCCTTGACCTCTTAGGCTCAAGCGACCCTCTTGCCTCAGCCTCTCAAGTAGCTGGGACCACAGGTGCCCACCACCATGCCCAGCTAAACTTTGGTTTTAACTTTCCCTATAATCTAAGTGAAAAGCCGCCAAGAAGTTTAACCTTTATTAGGGAGTGTCAGGTCTACCCTGGCTCCCTGTCCTCAGGTCTGCTTCCCTCACTAGGAACATCAACCCTCCATTCCTTCCTGGGAAGCCCCAGGCCCTGCCTCTCTCTGGTCCCTCAGCTGTCCCCAGAAACACATTTCCCCAAATCTGACCCATTCAGTCCATATTCAGTCTAGATTCTGGATTTAAGGCTAGAGGGGTGAGAGTGAGTCAGTGACTGTGTATGTGTGTATGTGCGTGAGGCCCGGTGCAACAGGGAGAAGGTGGCACAGCAGCCTTGTGTGAATGAGCTTTGGCATATAGTCCCTCCAAGTAGGACTGTCTCGGGGAGGCTGGTATCCCCTCCAGTCTGAGTAAGACACAGATGAAGCTCTGCTCTTCTGAGTGCCCTGGATAACCTTTGGTCTTGAACTACTGGCCTTAAGCAATCCTCCTGCCCCGGCCTCCTAAAATGTTGACATTACAGAGCCACTGTGCTTGGCCTTTTTTTTTTTTTTTTTTTTTTTTTTTTTTACTTTTTTTAATTTTTAATTTTTTTAGAGTCAGGGTCTCACTTGTCACCCAGGCTGGAGTGCAGTCATGCGATTATAGCTCACTGCAGCCTTGCACTCCTGAGTTCATGCAATCCTTACCTCAGCCACCCTAGTAGCTGGGACTACAGGCCTGTGCCACCATGCTTGGCTAACTGTTTTACATTTATTATGCAGAGCAGTGTTAGTGACTCTCCTACAAGGCTTGCCAGGAATAAGAAATGAGGGTACTTTTTTTTTTTTTTGAGATGTATTCTCACTCTGTTGCACAGTCTGGAGTGCACTGGCATGGCATGATGTCTGCTCACTGCAACCTCCGCCTCCCAGGTTCAAGTGATTCTCATGCCTCAGCCTCCCAAATAGCTGGGATTACAGGTGCATGGCACCACACCTGGCTACTTTTTGTATTTTTGGTAGAGGCGGGGTTTCACCATGTTGGCCAGGCTGGTCTCAAACTCCTGACCTCAAGTGATCTGCCCACCTCAGCCTCCCAAAGTGCTGGGATTACAGGCGTGAGCCACTGTGCCTGGGCCTAAGCCATATATCTTATAATAGCTGTTCCCTTAGTTACACAAAGACTAGATAAAGCTTTGAAAAAGTTGCTTCAAAGAGGCCGGGTACAGTGGCTCACATCTGTAATCCCAGCACTTTGGGAGGTCAAGGTGGGCGGATAACTTGAGGCCAGGAGTTAAAGACCAGTCTGGCCAACATGGTGAACCCCATCTCTGCTAAAAATACAGAAATTAGCCGGGTGTGGTGGGACGCACCTGTAATCCCAGCTACTCGGGAGGCTGAGGCAGGAGAATCGCTTGAACCCAGGAGGTGGAGGTTGCAGTGAGCCAAGATCGCACCACTGCACTCCAGCCTGGGTGACAGAGTGAGACTCCATCTCAAAAAAAAAAAAAAGTTGCTTCTAAGAGAGATTGGATTCTTTCACAAAGCTCCAGTTCCTTCTTTGGGCTGGGAAATAGGTTGTTTTGTTCTTCTGGTTACATAAGTGAAGAGCACAACACATAGTAGGTGTTGAATAAAGGTACATAAACAACTATAGTCAACCTAATTAACTGGGACTAGGATAAACTTGTCCAACCCTCGGCTTGCAGACCACATGTGGCCCAGGATGGCTTTGAATGCGGCCCAACACAAACTCGTAAACTTAAAACATTATGAGATTTTTTGGTGATTTTTTTTGTTTTGTTTTTAGCTCATCAACTATCGTTAGTGTTAGTGTATTTTATGTGTGGCCCAAGACAATTCTTACAGTGTGGCTCAGGGAAGCCAAAAGATTGGACACCCCTGGACTAGGGGGCCCAGCAGGAAGAGTCACTATCATTCTGTGAGTCCGCACATCACAGCTTACCCATCTCCAACGTGGCACTTACCAAGTGCTGCTGTAATTTTCCTTTTAGCATCCGTCTTGCCCAAGGCACATTAAGATTCATTAGCTGTTGACTGGGCACAGTGGCTCACACCTGTAATCGCAGCACTTTGGGAGGCTGAGGCAGGCTAATCCCTTAGCCCAGGAGTTTGAGGCCAGCCTAAGCAACACGGCGACACCTCATCTCTACAAAAAATACAAAAATTAGCTGGGCATAGTGGCACGCGCCTGTAATCCCAGCTACTCAGGAGGCTGAGGCAGGAGGATGGCCTGAGCTTCTGAGAGCAAGGTGCAATGAACCATGATCGTGTCACTGCATTCTAGCCTGGGTGACAGAGTGAGACCCTGTCTCAAAAAAAAAAATGAAAACAAAAAAATTAAAAAAGCCTGGGCACAGTGGCTCACGCCTGTAATCCCAAAAATGTGGGAGACCAAGGTGGGCTGATCACTTGAGGTCACGAGTTGAGACCAGCCTGACCAACATGGTGAAACCCTGTCTCTACTGAAAATACAAAAATTAACCAGTGTCATGGTGGGACCTGTAGTCCCAGCTACTTGGGAGGCTGAGGCAGGAGAATCACTTGAACCTGGGAGGTGGAGGTTGCAGTGGGCAGAGATCATGTCACTGCACTCCAGCATGGGCGACAAAGCAAGACTCCCTTTCAAAAAACAAACAAAAAAATTCATTAGCCATCATGCTTGGGTTTTCCCTTTTCCTCATCCCAACATTATTATTTTAAAAAAACAGCCTTATTGAGGTATTGTTAGTTGACATAAATTGCTCATGTTTAAAATATACACCCGGCCGGCCGGGCGCAGTGGCTCACGCCAGTAATCCCAGCACTCTGGGAGACCGAGGTGGGCAGATCACGAGATCAGGAGATCGAGACCATCCTGGCTAACACCGTGAAACCCCGTCTCTAATAAAAAATACAAAAAATTAGCCGGGCGTGGTGGCGGGTGCCTGTAGTTCCAGCTACTCGGGAGGCAGAGGCGGGAGAATGGCACGAACCCAGGAGGTGGAGGTTGCAGTGAGCCGAGATCGCACCACTGCAGTCTAGCCTGGGCGACAGAGCGAGACTCCATCTCAAATAAATAAATGAACAAAATAAAATAAAATATACACCCAGCTGGGCACGGTGGCTCACATCTGTAATCCCAGCACTTTGGGAGGCTGAGGCAGGCAGATCACCTGAGGTCAGGAGTTCGAGAGCAGCCTGGTCAACATGGTGAAGCCCCACCTCTACTAAAAATACAAAAATTAGCCAGGCGTGGTGTCGGGCACCTGTAATCCCAGCTACTCAGGAGGCTGAGGCAGGCAGAAGAATCGCTTGAATCCGGGAGGTGGAGGTTGCATTGAGCTGAGATTGCGCCACTGTACTCCAGCCTGGGCAACAAAGCGAGACTCTATCTCAAAAAAAAAAAAAAAAAAAAAAAGGCACACCCATGAATCCATCACCACAATCAAGGCAATGAGTATATATTTATCAGTCCCAGAACTTTCCTTCATTCCATTTACAACCTCCTTCCTTCCCCTTCTGCTTCCCTTCACAGCAACCATTGATCTGCTTTTTATCACTATAGTTTGTATTCCTAGAATTGTATATAAATGGAATCCAACGGGCACAGTGACGCATGCCTGTAGTTCCAGCTACTTGAGAGGCTGAGGTGGGAGGATTCCTTCTGCCCAGTTCAAGGCTGCAATGAACTATGACCATGCCTATGCACTCCAGCCTGGGCAATATAACAAGACCTTATATCTAAAAAAAAAAAAAATTCTATAGTATGTATTCTTATTTTAAAAATCTGCTTCCTTTACTGAGCATAGATTATCCATGTTGTTTTGTGGATCCATACTTTATTCCCTTCTACTGTATGGCATTAAATTTGTTCATCCATTTACCTGTTGGTAGACACTTTCATTACTTCTGATTTTTGGATATGACAAATAAAGCTGTTATAAATATCCATGTATAAGTCCTTGTGTACCCATGTGCTTTCTTTTCTCTTGGGTAAATACCTAGGAGTGGAATGGCTAGATCATATGGTATATGGATGTTTAACTTCTAAAGACCCTGCCAAACTGTTTTCCAAAGTGGTTGCACCATTTTATTCTTTCTTATTATGACCAGCAGTTTGCCCTGACAGAGGTTGCACCATTTAAGATTTTAACCAGAGTGTGTGAGAATTCCAGTTCCTCCACATCCTCTCCAACACTTGATGTGGTCAGTCTTCTTTTATTTTTTATTTTTTAAAATTTAAACAGAGATGGGGTCTCACCATGTTGCCCAGGCTAGTCTTGAACTCCTGAGCTCAAGTGATCCTCCCAAAGTGCTCGGATTACAGGTGTGAGCCACTGCACACTGTCCAGTCTTAATATTAGCCATTGTAATAGGGAAGCCAACATTGTTTTAATTTTTTGACTAGGTAAGCATTCACATGGTTCAATGTTTTTGTTTGTTTGTTTGTTTTGGAGCATCATCCAGGGTGTAGTGCAGTGGCTTGATCTCGGCTCATTGCAACCTCCGTCTTCCAGATTCAAGCGACTCTCCTGCCTCAGGCTCCCGAGTAGCTGGGATTACAGGCGTGTGCCACCACACCTGGCTAATTTTTGTATTTTTAGTAGAGACGAGGTTTCGCCATTTTGGCTAGGCTGGTCTCGAACTCCTGACCTCAGGTGATCCGCCTGCCTTGGCCTCCCAAAGTGCTGGGATTACAGGCGTGAGCCACCGCACCTGGATCTTCAGCGTCATCTCTTATCAGTCCCCTTACCAGTATGCTCTGGCTACACCAAACTCTTTCATGCCCTCCCCCTCTATAAGCCTTCTCACCTCTAGGCCTTTGCATAAGCAGTTCCCTCTTCCAGGAACCCTCTTCACTTGCTTAACCTGCTCTCACCCTTCAGATTTCATCTCAAACATCACTTGCATCAGGAAACCCTCCCTGACTACATCAGAATAGAGTAGGTGCCTCACCTATGTGTTCTCCTCACACTCCATGCTGTCTTTATGTCAGCACTAATCATATTATGTGTTCACTTTTCTGTCTCTCCCATTAGGTAGACCATAAATTCCATGAGAGGATGGACTATGCCTGTCTCTTCATTATTATTTCCCTAGTGCCTGTCACAGGGCCTGGCACATAATAGGTGCTCAAAAAATATTTGTTAAATTAATGTAAGAAAGAATGTTTGATAAATGACCAAATAAACATCTTCATCTCATTGGGGAATCTACGAGAATGAAGAAAATGCCAAAGTTTGATCCTGTCCAAGAAAGTAGCTAATTACTACTACTTTTTTTTGTAGAGATGAAGTCTCACTATGCTGCCTAGGCTGGTTCTGAACTCCTGGCTCAAGCGATCCTCCTGCCTAGGCTGCCCAAAGTGTTGGGATTACAGGTGTGAGCTGTTGCACCCAGCCACCATTTACTTCTTAATTCCACCTGCCAGAGAAAGCACTGGCCTGCAACTCTTTCATTTTTGTTAGTAATCTCATTTGGCTCTGCCCTGGTTTTCCCAATGCCCAGGTCCCACTGTGACAAGCAAAATACCCAACAACCTGTAAAGTAGGCCTGACCAATCTGAGGGCAGTTTACATGAGCAGGAGGTAGGCCCAGGAGAGTTCCTGGGTCCTAAGAGTTAACCCTTTAATCATTGGACAATGGAGGTGGAAAGATCGCTTGAGGCTGGAAATTCAAGACCAGACTGGCTAACGCAGCGAGACCCCATCTCTGTATTAAAAAATGAATAGCACGTGCCTGTAATCCCAGCTAGTCCGGAGGCTGAGGCCGGAGAATCGCTTAGAACCCTGGAGGCGGAGGTTGCAGTGAGCTGAGATCGCACCACTGCACTCCAGCCTGGCGACAGACCAAGCCTCTGTCTCAAAAATAAATAAATAAATAAATAAATAAATAAATAAATAAATAAATAAATAAAAATAGGGCTCGGCGCAGTGGCTTATGCCTGTAATCCCAGCACCTTGGGAGGCCGAGGCAGGTGGATCACCTGAGGTCAGGAGTTCGAGACCAGCCTGGCCAACATGGTGAAACCCCGTCTCTACTAAAAAATACAAAATTTGCCGGTCGTGGTGGCGGGCACCTGTAATCCCAGCTATTCGGGAGGCTGAGGCAGGAGAATTGCTTGAACCCGGGAGGCAGAGGTTGCAGTGAACCGAGATCATGCCACTGCACTCCAGCCTGGGCGACAGAGTGAGACTCCATCTCAAAAAAAAAAGAAAAGAAAAAATTAAAACTTTTTTTAGAAAGAAAGAAAACCAGCCTGGCCAACATAGTGAAACCCCGTCTCTACTAAAAATACAAAAATTAGCCAGGAATGGTGGCGCACGCCTGTAGGCCCAGCTACTCAGGAAGCTGAGGCAGGAGAATTGCCTGAACCCGGGAGGTAGAGGCTGTGGTGAGATCGCGCCACTGCACCCTAGCCTGGGCAAGAGAGCAAGACTCCGTCTCAAAAAAAAAAAAAAAAAAGAAAGAAAGAAAGGAAAACACTTAATTGCTGCCCTAAAGGATGCCATCTTTGCCCTTAAGGATGATTAGGTTAGAAAGAAAAGCCACACATAGAGAAAAATAGAGGTACCATACAGGTCACCTGCAACAGGTGCTAAAAAAGGAAAGGGCCACAAACACTCCATGGGTAGTGCAGGTATGTCAGTTTCAGTGCCAGGTGTTGCGTACAGCACGGAAAACATAACCCCTTCCTGTATGTGAGAAAGGCAACGACCGTCCTGGGGAAGACAGGGCAGCGAAGATTCCAGTGCAGGTCTCATTCAGGAAAGGATACATGTGAGCTGGCGTGCCAAAATAAATTTTAACAGAGCTGAAGCTTAAGTTGGGCTTGGTGGGGAGGGACGCATGATAAACTAAGGAGTGGGGAGCTGATTTCAGGCAGTGCGACAAACTTGCAGAAATCTAAGCCCCTCGTGGAAGGTTGCCAAGGTGAGGTGACCTTGAGTGAATGCGTGTAGGTGGAAAAAGGTTCCGGGGAATGCTTGCATCGTTCTGCATCCGAGCGTCCAACAGAGAAAAGATCCTGTTTCCAGACAATACCTGCGTTTGGTTTTTCTCCAGCTGAGGGACACCGGTAGAGGGTGGAGGACAGAAACGAGCAGGGGGTGGGGCCAAGGCGAGTGGGCGGGACCGCGCGGACCCTCCCGCGGCCGACTGGAGGCCCGGCGCAAGGGCGGAGTTTCCGGCGGCAGCGCCACTCGGGCGTCGGGTGACGCTAGGCGGACGGACCATCATGTGACACGGAAGTAGCTCCGAACAGGAAGAGGACGAAAAAAATAACCGTCCGCGACGCCGAGACAAACCGGACCCGCAACCACCATGAACAGCAAAGGCAAGGACCGAGGGTGGCAGAGGCCGTCGGGGGGAGTACTACTGGCCCAGAGCGAGCGGATTCGGAGCCCAGGGTCACCAAACGCCAGGTTTGGGGTGGGCTGCGCCATGCTCCTTGGCCGGCTGCAGTCCAGGGCGCTGCGCCGGACGCCTTCGTCATACCCAAATTACGGCAGCTTGCTGCCTCCAGGCCCTTTCCTCCGTAAACTCTGTGGCGCAGTTTGGAGCTGCGGGCTCGGGTGGTGGGGGGGCTTGACATGATGGGCATCCGCAGGAGCAAATAGAGCGCTAGCGCAGGCATTCGCGTAGGCCAATGGAGAGCCGGCGGAGGCGGGGCGCCGCGCTCCGGAACCCCCGGCAGGGCCGAACTTAACTACTGAATTGCTGGAGTTGGTTCGTGGGCCGGGGCCTGTGAGGTCTCTTCTCCTTCCCTTCGCACCCCCTCGCCCTTCGCTGACGGGATCAGAACTTCTCCCCTTTTCTGTGGTTGTACCAGTGTGTCTGTCGGAACATGATTCCCATAACGCAGGAATAGGTTGAGGGGGTAAAAAAGGAATAGAAAAAAAAAAAAGCCGAGCGAGGTTGCTCACGCCTGTAATCCCAGCAGTTTGGGAGGCCGAGGCGGGCGGATCACCTGAGGTCAAGAGTTCGAGACCAGCCTGGCCAACGTGGTGAAACCCCGTCTCTATTAAAAAATGCAAAAATTAGCTGGGCGTGGTGGCGGGCGCCTGTAATCCCAGCTACTCGGGAGGCTGGGGTAGGAGAATTGCTTGAACCCAGGAGACGGAGGTTGCAGTGAGCCGAGATCGCGCCACTGCACTCCAGCCTGGGCAAAAGAGCGAGACTCCGTCTCAGAACAAACAAAAAACCAAACCTGATCCCCCGCTTTTCCAGTGAGGATATTCCTCCTCACCCCTCAGCCCTGCACCCTTTTCCCGGTCTCACGGTTCACTTCCATCATTCGCACCCTTTGTTTGGAAGTCGACCTTGAATAGTAATCTGTAAGGAAAATCAGAACTGCTGTTACCCACGAAGTCTGGGCTGGTTGTAGACAGGCTGTGGAGACTACCTAGAGCAGAGGCACCCTTGATAAGCCAGAACAGCAGCAGGCCAGAACCCCAGACCTGTCCTGCATTCCGGAGGGAACTTGGGCCCAGGTAGACTTAACCCCTTACTTCGGTATGTTAGTAGGAGCAGTGAGCAGTGCCTTTCTTGTCCCGTCAGAATCCAGCACCTTCCATTTTAAGGGTGCAAAGACAATGCATATTTTCTTAGTTCCAGGAATCAGGCCCTCTGGGGCAGACTATTTGCAAATCCCCTTCTGCTTGCTCCCCCTAAGTTAGCTACCCGATATGACCTGCCTCATTTTGGTAGCTCTGTGTAGTAGGCAACCTGCATTTTTTTCTTGTCTTTCAGGTCAATATCCAACACAGCCAACCTACCCTGTGCAGCCTCCTGGGAATCCAGTATACCCTCAGACCTTGCATCTTCCTCAGGCTCCACCCTATACCGATGCTCCACCTGCCTACTCAGAGGTGCTTCCAGTTTGCCAGATTTGACCTAGCTGGGAATACTCTTAGGGTGGTCCTTTAGTCCTTAGCTAAATCTGACTTCACATATTTACTCTTCACAAATGCTAACATGAATAATCTAAAACACTATATAATTTGGCAATTTTTGTCGGAGTTGAAAGTGCATTATTTGATGATTTTGTGTTATTTGGCACAGGCTGAGGTGCAGAAGATGAATTTGCGTTCTGTGAGCCCAGCATTAGCTATAGCAGAAAGTGATCCAGGAGAATATTGAAGGCCAGTGGAAAGGCAACTTGTATAATCTTACAAAAAGTATAACCTGCACAAGGAGAATTAAGAATTAGCTCATTAAAGAGATCTCAAATAGGAATGTCATAAAGTAACATTTTGCCTTCTCTTCTGCCTCTTCTAGCTCTATCGTCCGAGCTTTGTGCACCCAGGGGCTGCCACAGTCCCCACCATGTCAGCCGCATTTCCTGGAGCCTCTCTGTATCTTCCCATGGCCCAGTCTGTGGCTGTTGGGCCTTTAGGTTCCACAATCCCCATGGCTTATTATCCAGTCGGTCCCATCTATCCACCTGGCTCCACAGTGCTGGTGGAAGGAGGGTATGATGCAGGTGCCAGATTTGGAGCTGGGGCTACTGCTGGCAACATTCCTGTGAGTATGACCTCATCAGAAAAAACTCAGCCCTTGTGTATTTTAACTTTCTGAAATGACTTCATATTCATTCTCTTACCATTTCTGGATGATAGTTGCCAGTGTTGGTACAACTACTGACATCCAGTACTCAGGCAGAAAGTGTTTGAGGGGGCAGAACTGTGGCAAGTGAGTAGCATCTCACTGGGGTCTGAGTTAACCAGATTCTTTTGTTTTCATGTCTATCGAGTCCTGCTTGCTGCTTTTCCAGTTCATTGTGGTACACTGAACTGGTCTAGTAATGCTCCTTATTCATTCCATAAGCATTTACTTAATATTTGCCATCAGCATGGTGTTGCACTAGGAACCCTGATAATTAAAAAAGTAGAATGTATAATCCCTAATAAGTAGCTTTTAGAAAGATACCAACAATTTTAGTTATCATTTTTTCCTACTTAATTCCCCAGTGCATGGGATTTAGAGCTCAAATGACTGCTCAGTAACTACATGCTAGAGATGAAGTGAATGTGTCATTAGCAAGCCTTCAGTTTTCCAGTAGTTCATTCAAAAACTGTGTAAGGGCCAAGCACGGTGGCTCACCTGAGGTCAGGAGTTTGAGACCAGGCTGGCCAACATGGTGAAACCCCGACTCTACTATAAATACAAAAATTAGCCGGGCATGGTGGCAGGCGCCTGTAATCCCAGCTACTTGGGAGGCTAAGACAGGAGAATCACTTGAACCTGGGAGGTGGAGGTTGCAGTGAGCTGAGAGCCCACCACTGCACTCCAGCCTGGGCGACAAGAGCAAGACTCTGTCTCAAAAAAATTAAAAAAAAAAAAAAATTAAAACTTAAAAACTATGTAGGGACCATGTGAGATTCATACATGGACTGGCACCCTGTCCCTGTTTTGGGAATGTGAGTAGGACAGTGGTTCTCTGCCCTCAAAATGACTGTTGGTCTGGCCTGTTCATGTTCAGAAGGTAGCCATAGGCTTCATCTTAGAGCTGGAACCCTTTGAATGAGTGGTAGGCTCCCTTTCCTGTTTGTATCTTTGGGTTCACATAAAGTATAGATCTACTTTAGAACTCAAATTGGTGGCGGAACTAGCTCCTTAAAATGCAGCTGGTTAGCACATTGCCTCATCCTAACAGGCCTCTGCTTCCCCTATGTCCCCTTCGCTTATATTAGCTGCCCTGTGCCCATTCTGTCATGTCATTTCCTTTCAGCCTCCACCTCCTGGATGCCCTCCCAATGCCGCTCAGCTTGCAGTCATGCAGGGAGCCAACGTCCTCGTAACTCAGCGGAAGGGGAACTTCTTCATGGGTGGTTCAGATGGTGGCTACACCATCTGGTGAGGAACCAAGGCCACCTTTGTGCCGGGAAAGACATCACATACCTTCCAGCACTTCTCACAATGTAACTGCTTTAGTCATATTAACCTGAAGTTGCAGTTTAGACACATGTTGTTGGGGTGTCTTTCTGGTGCCCAAACTTTCAGGCACTTTTCAAATTTAATAAGGAACCATGTAATGGTAGCAGTACCTCCCTAAAGCATTTTGAGGTAGGGGAGGTATCCATTCATAAAATGAATGTGGGTGAAGCCGCCCTAAGGATTTTCCTTTAATTTCTCTGGAGTAATACTGTACCATACTGGTCTTTGCTTTTAGTAATAAAACATCAGATTAGGTTTGGAGGGAACTTTGATCTTCCTAAGAATTAAAGTTGCCAAATTATTCTGATTGGTCTTTAATCTCCTTTAAGTCTTTGATTTATATTACTTGTTATAAATGGAACGCATTAGTTGTCTGCCTTTTCCTTTCCATCCCTTGCCCCACCCATCCCATCTCCAACCCTAGTCTTCCATTTCCTCCCGCCAGTCTCCATTGAATCAATGGTGCAGGACAGAAAGCCAGTCAGACTAATTTCCTTCTTTCCTCGCACTTCTCCCCACTCGTCATTTTAACTAGTGTTTCACAAGGATCCTCTGAAACCCTCTCTGTGCCCCAAGTACAGATCCCATTACTTCTGCTTTCGTATCTCCTCAGGCAAAAGTGGAGGGTGCCTTATGGGCCCTCCTCATAGGTTGTCTCTGCATACACGAACCTAACCCAAATTTGCTTTGGTGCCAGAAAAACTGAGCTATGTTTGAACAAAGATGTCGTGCAAACTGTACTGTGAACAACAGTTGGTTTAAAATATGAGGGGCAAGGAGGAGGATGCATTTCAAAAGCTTGATTGATGTGTTTAGAGCTAAATTAAGAGGAGTTTTCAGATCAAAAATTGGTTACCATTTTTTGTCAGAGTGTCTGATGCGGCCACTCATTCGGCTCCCCAGAATTCCTAGACTGGGTTAATAGGGTCATATTGTGAATGTCTCACTACAAAATGACTTGAGTCCAGTGAAATCTCATTAGGGTTTAAGAATATTTCAGGGATCCTTAATGTTTTGATTTTTGTTTTCTGAAATTGGATTTTATTTTATTTTATCTTATAATTTCAGTTCATCTAAATTGTGTGTTCTGTACATGTGATGTTTGACTGTACCATTGACTGTTATGGAAGTTCAGCGTTGTATGTCTCTCTCTACACTGTGGTGCACTTAACTTGTGGAATTTTTATACTAAAAATGTAGAATAAAGACTATTTTGAAGATTTGAATAAAGTGATGAAGTTGCATTACACCTCACTGCAAGGATTCTTTACTTAACTTGTTTTTAGATTTCTTCTATATATATTTTATTTATATCCCATCTAGAATTCAGCTAGGTGCTGCTGCTGCTGTTTCCTTTGATGACGCTTTGAAATAAAGGCAGGAGTACAAGCCTAAGACTTGATCATTTTCATGAATTCCATTCCAGATGTTCAACTTTTCATCATTTTACTGCAACCTCTTACAAATTTTGGAATTTAGGACCTAAACTTAGAAATGAGGGAACTATTGATTCTCCTAACTTGCTCTAAAGTTTGGCTTGAAGAAAAGGTTCTGGTATAGCAATTTGTATATGTTGAGGATGACCTTTAGTTTCTCCAATGTTCTATGTGGAGAAATACTGAAAACTCATAGAATCTAGGTTGCCAAGATAGATTCCTCAGCTCTTTTATTTATTTTTTGAGACAGGGTCTCCCTCTGTCACCCAGGCTGGAGTGCAGTGGCAGTGTCTGCTCACTGCAACCTCCACCTCCCAGGTTCAAGTGATTCTCCTGTCTCAGCCTCCTGCGTAGCTGGGATTACAGGCACCTGCTACAACACCTGGTTCATTTCTGTATTTTTAGTAGAGACGGCTTCACTGCGTTGGCCAGGCTGGTCTCAAACTCCTGACCTCAAGTGATCTGCCTGCCTCGGCCTCCCAAAGTATTGGGATAATAGGCAGTGAGTCACTGCACCCAGCCAGATTCCTCAGCTCTTGATCTTAACTTGGTTGGGTTTGAGCTTGGACAACAGAGGCAATACATTAAGACTTCAAAGGAGATCTAGCTTAATTCCAAAGTGAACAATATCTGATGAGCTAATAATTTATACCAAAATGTGCCTTTTAAACACAACTTATCTTGAGACTAAAATCCAAGAAGCTTCTTGGCTTGATTCTGAGGATACACTGGGAAAGGTGGTAGGTTGATTTTTCCTGGTTCCTTCTGTATATATGTAGAAGGGATTCTGGGAAATTCTGGCCCTTGCCAGGATGGAGGCTTGAACCAACTCATCTCCAGGGTACTTTTTTTTTTTTTTTTTTGAGACGGAGTCTCATTCTGTTGCCCAGGCTGGAGTGCAGTGGTGCAATCTCAGCTCACTGCAAGCTCCGCCTCCCGGGTTCAAGCCATTCTCCTGCCTCAGCCTCCTGAGCAGCTGGGACTATGGGCGCCCGCCACCACGCCCAGCTATTTTTTAATATATTTTTAGTAGAGACGGGGTTTCACCGTGTTAGCCAGGATGGTCTCGATCTCCTAACCTTGTGATCCGCCTGCCTCAGCCTCCCAAAGTGCTGGGATCACAGGCGTGAGCCACCGAACCCGGCCCTCCCAAGGTATGTTTCTAATGATGTTCCCCTGGAACAAGCTTTCCTGCACCATCTTTGTCTCAAATCCCTGAGATAGTTCTGCAAACTTCTAGAACTTTCCTAGGGTTCTTATTGCTTGGAAGAGAACATATGCAAAGGCGTTAAATAGGGAAAAGAAAATGTCAAAAATGTTTAAGCAAAAATAAGTCAAAATGTAGTTACTTCTTGCATGTGAGAATCTGATTTCTGTAGCAATGAAAATTTTTAATTTGGATAAAAATCACGTAAGCATGAGGTTGTTGGGGAACACGGAAAGGAAGGGCTCATATTAGGGGATGTAGCACATTTATCAGGAGGTAAGATCTCCATAGTCTCCTACCCCTCCTGGCCTGGCCTTTTACTGTGGTATCCAGCCTCTGGGAAGACCTTGTATGGACAGTATCTCCACTGGGGCTATCACTAGGTGACCAGGTAGGGGACAGAGTAGAGCAGCCAATGACCCTAACTCAAAATCTTTTCTCTCCCTTCAACCTGTGAAAAAAGATGACTGGGCACATACTCAGATGTCCCCTGGCATAGCCACATCTTGTTGGCCAGTCACAAACACCAGCTCTAGTAAGAGGGCCTGGTTAAAGATACCATAAACAGCTTTCTCCATGTCCCTGGTCCCTGGAGTCAGTGATGTCGGCATTTGGGACTGCGACCTGGCTGGAGCTTGGATTTGCCCACATCAATCAATGCTTCTCCCCGGCTTCAGAGAAAACTTTCCCATAATAAGCAGTCAATGTGTTAGCGATGGAGCCAGGAATAAGCTCCTTGGGGCCTGGGAGTCATTAGATGAAATATTCCTCTTTCTCGCTGCCCTTGGCCAAGTCACTCTCCATCTGGACGATGGCACTGGGCTCGCCTTCTGTAGGTTCATAGGTGACGTAGCTGCCTTTGTTCTTGTACAGGTAAAAGAAGATCAAGATCACGACCGAGAGCAGGGTGAGGAAGACAACGGTGATAACAACTTGGAGAGGGAAAATGTAGAGATGTTTCAGGATTGAGGATGTCTCAGTAGTTCCTGGAGTCATCTGATTTAGTCACTGTTTTCATAAAGATCCTCTTGTTTTCATTAACTAGTGTCCACAAACCCATGTTCCCCCACCAACCCCAATTTCCATGGCACATAATAGCTGGAGTCTCCTGGTGCTTAAGCTAAGGACACATGCTTTTGATTTCTGATAAAACTGAACTCCCTCCCAAACCAGTTCCTGATTCTTATAGAAACGGGAAGGAGGGAACAGGAAATGGCTTATCCTAACAGGAAGTGGTTTATCTGATCCTCCCCCTCTTCCTCACTCACTCAACCAACCACATATATCCTCGTCCCTACCCACGTACTCAAGTGTAACGTCCGTATGCATATCTATTTGCGGCCACCTCCCAACCTGTCATTTACTGGTAGTGCCTCTGACAGAAGCCTCTGAGTCTTTTATAGCTATGTGTGTGTGTGTGTGTGTGTGTGTGTGTGTGTGTGTGTGTGTGTGTGTGTGTGTGATATAACTTACACGCCACAGTGAGCCCATTAATGGATTTGGTCAGGCTCCCTCTGGAGAGAGATGCCCTTGATCCAGAAGGTCCCTTGCAGTTGGCTCAAGAGTCTATTACCTGCAATGAGTGCTGTGCTGGCTCCATCTTCTGGGGACAGGGCCTCAGTGGGCCGTAAAATTGGGGTGGTCATCAGTTCTTCTGGAAAATGTAGAAAAGTGGAAAAGGAAATGGGGTGAATTCTTTTGTTTGAAAGCATATGTTTGGCCTTCAAATTTCACCACCCCACCTTCTTCCCTATTCAAAAGTTTATCATTTAACTCCTATAGTAAATCCCAATAGAAAATCCTGGAGAATAAAGAAGAAAATAAACCACCACCCAAAGACAATATGTTGATGGATTTCTCCCTGCATAATATAGTGATTAAGAGTAGGGGCTATAGAGCCTGACGGACTGGGTTTCAAATATGAACTCTGTCCTTTACTAGCTGTGTGACCTTGGGAAAATTACCTAACCTCTATCTGCAAAATGGAGGTAAGAGTACCTACTTTAAAACGTTGTTGTGACATTTAATAAGTCACTCAGTAGGATAAGCCATTATTAGGAATGCATATTTTTACATAAGTGAGATCAAATGAGATGTATGTGTATATATTTACATTATATTATATAGCATGTGCATTTTCTTGCAGCATTCTTACTAATTCTTTGTAGACATTATTTTAACATAATGAAATAGTGCTCCTCTCCTATTAAAAACCCTTTTCTACACTTCCAGGATAGGCCCTGCAATTTGAAAGGTTCTGAAACAGGCCTCTCCTCTACCCTAAAATAGATCCTGCACCCCCTCCTGCTACGGGTTTATTTATCCTTCAGAGCGTGAAAGTCCCACCCTAAAGTCATTACCCAGGGACAGAACATGACAAAATGAGTGGTCTCCAGAAGTCCCTTTTAAGTGTTTTTACACAGGAAGTCAGGAAGCCCTTCCATTCTTTCCTATTAGCATTTTAATGTAGAGGTTACTGCAGGATAGAGGTCTCCTGGGGAAAACCGGCTGGCTGATCCTGGCAACACCCACAGGAGGCACCCCGACCTGACTGGCATCCCATAAACAGCAACACTCACCCACTGCCTCCTCTTTGCTAGGCCCTGTGCTAGATGAAAGGTCAAGCAAAACAGACACGGGCCAGCTTCCCGGGGCTCACCCTCCACTGCACCCCACAGCTTGCACGGTGAGGAGCTGCTGTAAGTGCACTTAGGAAAGTGTGCAGCCAAGGGGCCTGATCTAGTCTTCCAGCCAGGAGCGACCCCCCAAGGGAGGAATATCTGACCTGGGAGCTGAAGCAGGGGTAAGAGTTTACCGGGTAGCAGGGATGGGGCACATTCTAGGCAGAGAGAAGAGCCTGGGTCAAAGCTCTGAGACCAGGGGACTCAAAGGCCAGCGTGGCCGGAGCGCGGTGTTAGCATAACTCCCATCCAGTGCCTGACACGTTCAGGTTTACATCCACAGCAGGTGAAATGAGGGTATCAGTGGTGGTCTGGTGGGCCTATGCTAAGAGGGGCCAAGAGTGTTGAAGGGTCTTTCCACGCGGGCCCAGGGGAGCCTGATGAACCATCCTCATCCCGCAATACAGAAAGCAGAGGCAGGCTGTCCAGAGCGCTTCCCCTCCCAAGGCCAGGCCAAACCTTTCTCCACTGGTCCCCACTCTTTGTCTAGGAATGGTAGTACCCTCAACCTGTGGCCTTGGGCGAATGGTTACTGTGGTGTTTTACACACACACACACACACTCTCTCTCTCTCTCTAGGTTTTCATCCAGTTCCTGGCTCCTAATTCCCACAGCCCGTTAGCCTTGTGTTATGATGTGGGTGTGTCACACCGCAGGAGCGGGCCTCAGGAAACAGCATCTCTCCAGCCTTCTCCTGCCCTTCCCTTCACCTGCCCCAAGGCAGGACTCTAATCTTCCTCTGCCTTTCCGATAGTGGGTCATAAGATCCTCATTCCAGAGGGAGAATTTGGGAAGGGAATGCTGACATCATGAAGCTTCCATTAAAAACCCAAGAGGACTGGCCTCAGAAAGCTTCCGCATAGCTGAACATGGCTGGACATGGTGGCTCATGCCTGTAATCCCAGCCCTTTGGGAGGCCAGGGTGGGTGATTTCCTGAGCCCAGGAATTTGAGACCAGCCTGGGAAACATGGCAAAATCCTGTCTCTACCAAAAATACCAAAAAAAAAAAAAAAAAAATTTGCCAGGTATGGTGGTGTGCACCTGTAATCCCAGCTACTTGGGAGGCTGAGGAATGAGAATCGCTTGAGCCCAGGAGGTGGAGGTTGCAGTGAGCTGAGATCGCGCCACTGAACTCCAACCTGGGGGATAGAATGAGACCCCATCCAAAAACAAAAACAAAACCCCCAAAACAACTAACTGAACATGCAGAAGTTCCCGGAGGGTGACGCACCAGGGAGGGCATGGAAGCTCCGCCCCCCTCCCCACACCTCACCCTACACATGTCCTCATTTGTATCCTTTGCAATATCCCTTATAATAAACCAGTAAACACATTGTTTCCCTGAGTTCTGTGAGCTACTCCAGCAAATTAATCGAACTCCAAAGCAGGGGTTGGCAGGGGTGGGAACTCCAACTTGAAGCTGGTTGGTCACAAGTTTTGGAGGCCTGGACTTGTGACTAGTGTCTGAAGGGAGCTGCAGCCTTGGGGACCCAGACCTTGGCCTGTGGTATCTGACACTATCTCTAGGTAGATAGTGTCAGAATTGAATTGGAAGACACCCTCTTGGTGTCTGCTGTGGAACTGCTTGTTTGCTTGCTGGTGCAGAGAAATTCTCAAATATTTTGGGGTCACAGAAGTCTTCTGTGTCAACTGTTGTGAGAGCTGAGGAAAAATGGTTTCAGAGTTTGTCTAGAACAGTTATAAATTTTTTTTTTGAGATGGAGTCTTGCTCCATTGCCCAGGCTGGAGTGCAGTGGCGCAGTCTCGGCTCTCTGCAACTTCCACCTCCTGGCTCAAGCGATTCTTCTGCCTCAGCCTCCTGAGTAGCTGGGATTACAGGTGTGTGCCACCACGCCCAGTTAATTTTTGTATTTTCACTAGAGACAGGGTTTCACCATGTTGGCCAGGCTGGTCTCGAACTGGCCTCGAGTGATCCACCTGCCTCGGCCTCCCAAAGTGCTGGGATTACAGGTGTGAGCCACTGTGCCTGGCCTATACATATGGATTCATTCATCCATTCTCATCTGTTACCCACAGGAACTATATTAACCAACACTGCAGTTCTATTGTGAAGATTAAATGAGAGAACATGTAAGCATCATATAGTAGCTACTACTTAAATATTATTTAAGGTGACTTTGTTAATATGCTTAGTGATTAAAAGGGCCAGGCATGGTGGCTCATGCCTGTAATCCCAGCACTTTGGGAGACCAAGGTGGGAAGATCGCTTGAGGCCAGGAGTTTGAGACCAGCCTGGGCAACACAGTAAGACTCTGTCTACAAAAAAAAAAAAAAAAAAAAAAATGTAAAAATTAGCCAGGTGTGGTAATATGCGCCTGTAGTCCCAGATACTCATGAGGCTGAAGTGGGAAGATTGCTTGAGCCCAGGGGGTTAAGCCTGCAATGAGCCAGCACTGCATTACTGAATTGTTGGGCAACAGAGTAATGAGACCCTGTCTCAAAAAAATAAATTAATTAAAGGGAGAGTTGCTCTGGGTTTGAATCCTGCCTAAGCATATTACTACGTGACCCTGAGGAAGTTACTAAACCTCTCTGAACCTGGTTGTTGTTGTTGTTGTGTTTTTTTTTTTTTTTTTTTTTTTTTTTTTGAGACAAGGATCTCACTATGTTGCTCAGGCTGGAGTGCAATGGTGCAATCTTGGCTAACTGCGGCCTCAACCTTCTAACCTCAAGCAATGTTCCTGCCTTGGCCTCCCAAAATGCTGGGATTATAAGCGTGTGCCACCACACCTGGCAGTACCTCAGTTTCTTGATTTGTGAAATGGGAGTGTGGTGTACAGCTTCTAAGATGGCTCACAATGATTTCTGCCTCCTGGTATTGACATCTTTGAGCATGCCTCTCCTCTGATATATGGGTTGAACCTGGTGACTTGCTTTTAACAGATGATGGCAAAAATGATGGCATGTAACTTCTGAGATTAGTTTATACAACACTGTGACTCCCATCAAAGGGAAGCCCTGAAGTTTATCTACCCGGTCATGACTTCACACATTTCACCATGCACTTTCCTCCCCAAATCGCCCAGGGCTGCAATCCATCTTCCTACCATGGATCTAGAGTTCTATACAGTTGTTCCTAGTTTTGCTTTCTCTAAACATTTTGAGAATTTAGGATGTACAAAGCATTGAGAAGATTAATGTATATCAGAAGCTTGAAGATGAGTAATTTGTGTTCAATCATCAACAGTAACTTACTTTGTACATTAGGTTTAGTGTGGTAGCTCACGCCTGTAATCCCAACACTTTGGGAGGCGGAGGCAGGAGGATTGCTTGAGGCCAGGAGTTTGAGACTAATCTGGACAATATAGCGAGACACCATCTCTATTTGTTTTTTAAAAATAATATATGGAGGAGGCTGGATGCAGTGGCTCATGCCTATAATCCCAGCACCTTGGGAGGCCAAGGCAGGTGGATCGCTTGAGCCCAGGAGTTGGAGACCAGCCTGGGCAACATAGCCAGACTCCCATCTCTACAAAAAAAAAAAAAAAAAAAAAGTTAGCCAGACATGGTGGCACACACCTGTAGTCCCAGCTACTCAGTAAACTTGAGGTGAGAGGATCACTGGAGCCCAGGAGGTCCAGGCTGCAGTGAGCTGTGATTGTGCCACTGTACTCTAGTCTGGGTGACAGAGTGAGACCCTGTTTCAGGAAAAAAAAAAAAAAAAGGATAAAGGTGGGAGGAAACCAGATGATCACAATTAAATACAGACAGTTGTGCTACAAAGTGCTTCTTTAACATGAACTGGCTCACTGGTGATAGGTAACTTAAGGGAACGATGTCAGTGTAATGCAGAAGTCATGTTGGTTTATATGTGACTTCTTTATTTTTAGTTTATTTTCAGTTATCTATTCTTTAATTTTTTTAAATTGAGCAGCCCCTAGAACCAAAAGAGGTTCAGAGGACTCCCCACCCTCTTTAGCTTTAATGTTTAACATGATCAGAAGCAAGCTTTCTCACAACTAGAGAATATTTTAGCCATATAGGAAGACCTTAAGAAAAAAATTCTACAGAATGCCTTGCTGGGATGCAGCTATTGGTCAGTTTCCACTTATATGAAGCCATCTGGTGAAGCAGAAAGTGCAGATGAAGAAAGGTGCAAAGAAATTTACCTCAATATTTAAACGATGACAAGAAGGCAGACTCTACATCAGATTTTTTTTTTTTTTTTTCAGACAGAGTCTCGCTCTGTCACCCAGGCTGGAGTGCAGTGGCGCGATCTTGGCTCACTGCAACCTCTGTCTCCCAGGTTCTAGCGATTCTCCTGCCTCAGCCTCCCGAGTAGCTGGGACTACAGGCGCATGTCACCACGCCCGGCTAATTTTTTGTATTTTTTAGTAGAGATGGGGTTTCACCATATTAGCCAGGATGGTCTTGATCTCCTGACCTCGTGATCTGCCCGCCTCGGCCTCCCAAAGTGCTGGGATTACAGGTATGAGCCACTGTGCCCGGCCTATTATTATTATTTTTGAGGCCAGGTCTCACTGTGTCACCCAGGCTGGAGTGCAGTGGCTTGATCTCGGCTCACTGCAACCTCCGCCCCCTGGGTTCAAGCAATTCTCCTGCCTCAGCCTCCCAAGTAGCTGGAATTACAGGCGTGTGCCACCACACCCGGCTAATTTTTGTATTTTTTAGTAGAGACAGTTTTGCCATGTTGGCCAGGCTGGTCTCAGACTCCTGACCTCAGGTGATCCGCCCTCCTCAGCCTCCCAAAGTGCTGGCATTACAGGCGTGAGCCACATCGCCCCCCGAAGGACAATTTAAAAAGCATTATATTTGGAACAAGAACAAAGAAAAAGCTAGGCTTGTTTGGGCCTGAGGGGTCAGGTTGGAGGTAACAGAGAAAGCAGAATTCCCTCAGGCCTTTTCACCTCTGTCTCCTATCAAAGAGAATCATTTTTTTGCACTAAGGAGCAGTGGAGCCTTTGGGGACATGGGGGAAGTGAGCTCAAGAGAAGCAAAGAAACCCAGCAAGCACCAGACTAATCTAAAAGGGACTAGATATGACAGCCAAAGGCACTGCAAGAACTTGTAAGTGGGATTTCTGTTGGTGACATAGGAGCTTCTGAGAAAGAGAAAGGGGTCGGGAACCTGAAGGGGCCATGGAAGGAAGGTGGAGTCCATAAAGCAATGGTGAGCTTGATGTGATTCCCCAGCAAAGTTCTAGAACACATTATTATGGCCTGTTTGGGGGGCTTTGAACTTGAAACAGCAAGCATTAGAAGTCAGAATGGGACTACTGAGAGCAAGCTGGGTCAGATAAGCTGCACAGCCTTCTTAGACTGAGATTCCAGGTTCCTAGACAGGGAAATGAAACAGTTAGTTCAACAAGAATTTACTGAGTGTGTACTCTGTGCCAGGCTCTGGGCTTCTATCAGTGAACAACACAGGCAAAAACCCTTACCTTTAAAGTTCCTGCCAGGATTAAACAGAATTACCCAGCAATCTCATTGCTGGGTGGGTATGATCCCGCAATCCCACTTCTAGGTATATACCCAAAAGAAATGAATGGACTTCAACTGATACTTGTATATCATGTTCATAGGAGCATTATGCAATAGCTAAATAAAAGGTGAAATAACCCAAATGTCCAACAATAGATAAATGGATAAACAAAATGTGGTATATACATACCCTTAAAGAGGAAGGAAATTCTAAAAAAAAAAAAAAAAAGGAAGGAATTCAGACATATACTACAACATGGATGAACCTTGAGGACATGACACTAAGTGAAATAAGCCAGGCACAAAAGGACAAACATTCCAGCCTGGCCAACATGGTAAAACCCCGTCTCTACTAAAAATACAAAAATTAGCCGGACGTGGTGGCAGGTGCCTGTAATCCCAGCTACTTGGGAGGCCAAGGCAGGAGAATCATTTGAACCCGGGAGGTGGAGGTTGCAGTGAGCCAAGATCATGCCACTGCACTCCAGCCCAGGCGAAAGAGCGAGACTCTGTCTCAAACAAAAAAAAAAGGACATTGTATGATTCCACTTATATGATGTGTTTAGAGCAATCAAATTCATAGAGACAGAAAGTACTACAGGAGATTGTAAGGGGCTGGAGAAGGGGAAAATGGGGAGTTAATGTTTAATGAGTATAGAGTTTTAGTTTGGGAGGATGAAAAAGTTCTGGAGATGCATAGTGGTGTTGGTGAAGGTATAACAAGATGAATGTACTTAATACTGCTGGACTGTACGCTTGAAAATGGTTAAAATGGTCAATTTTATGTTATGTATAATTTTACCACAATTAAAAAACCCTCTGTTTATATAATTTACATTTTTAGAGGGGGAAGACAGACAATAAATAAAATAAGGCCGGGCGCGGTGGCACACGCCTGTAATCCCAGCACTTTGGGAGGCTGAGGCGTGCGGATCATGAGGTCAGGAGTTTGGCACCAGCCTGACCAACATGGCGAAACCCCGTCTCTACTAAAAATACAAAAATTAGCTGGGTGTGGTGGCGTAGGATAGGCCTGTAGTCCCAGCTACTCAGGAGGCTGAGGCGGGAGAATCACTTGAACCCAGGAGGCGGAGGCTGCAGTGAGCCGAGATTGCACCACTGCACTCCAACCTGGGTGACAGAGAGAGACTCCATCTAAAAAAAAAGTAAAAATAAATAAATAAAATAAATAAGTAAAAGATATGCCATATTAGGCGTTAATTAGCGCTATGTAGAAAAATAAGCAGAAAAGAGGATGGAAAGCTGGGATGTGGTTGGAGTTGTGGTTTTAGAGAAGGTTGTCAGGGGAAGCTTTACTGATGAGGTGACTTGAGTGAAGACCTAAAGAAGGTGAGGGAGGCAGTCATGCAAAGAGCTGATTGAGGAACATTCCAGGCAGAGGGGACAGCAAGTTCACGGGAGGGCTGTCCACAGCACTGAAAAACACCCCGGGGCCAGGCATGCTTGGCCTGTTAAATGCACAGTATGGAGGCCCCTGAGTGGGAGTAACGGGGAGAGGAGGAGCAGAGAAAGTCAAGGAGGCCCGTACAACACAGGCCTTGTAGGCCAAGGTAAGGGCTTTTTCAGTGAGTGAGGTGGGAAGCTTTTACAGGTTTTTGGGCAGAGACTGATCAGATTTTTATTTTATTATTTATTCACTTACTTATTTTTGAGACAGGGCCTCAGTCTGTCCTCCAGGCTGGAGTGCCATGGTATGATCATGGCTCACTGCAGCCTCCACCTCCCAGGCTCAAGCGATCCTCCTGCCTCAGCCTCTGGAGTAGCTGGGACTACATGCGTGCACCAACACGCCTGGCTAATTTTGTTATTTTTTGGAGAGACGGGGTCTTGCTATGTTGCCCAGGCTCATCTCAAAACTCCTGGGCTCAAATGGTTCTCCCTCCTTGGCCTCCCAAAGTGTTGGGATTACAGGCATGTGCCACTGTGCCTGGCCTAGGTTTGTGTTTTAAAGCAATGCTTCTCAAACTTTGTTGTGCATAACAATCTCCTACAGATCTCGTTGAAATGCAGATTCTGATTCAGGAGATCTGGGGTGGGGCCTGATTTCCAAAGACCACACTTGTGAAACCCTGAGACCACCATGTTGAGAGGAACCCCAATCCTGCCTGCTGGAGGATGAGAGGCCATATGGAGGAAAACCAAGCACCCCAGGCTCAGCTGACTGCCAGACATGTGAGGGAGACCATTTTGGCCCTTCTAGTCTAGCAGACCTTCCAGCAGCAATACATGATTGAAACAGGGATTGATTTGAAAGGATCCCTCTGACTACAGTGTGGACAATAGGCTGTGGGAAGGTGGCACACGTGCAGAAGCAGGGTGTACCCTGCACAAGTGCACAGTTGCATCTGCCAAAAGGTGTGCCTTTTTCTTTTTCTTTCTTTTTTTTTGAGACAGGGTCTTGCTCTGTTGTCCAGGCTGGAATACAGTGGTGTGATCTCAGCTTATTGCAGCCTCCACCTCCCAGGTTCACGCAATTTTCCTGCCTCAGACTCCCAAGTAGCTGGGATTACAGGCATGCACCACCATGCCTGGCTAATTCTGTATTTTTAGCAGAGACGGGGTTTCACCATGTTGGCCAGGCTGGTCTTCAACTCCTAACCTCAAGTGATCTGCCCACCTTGGCCTCCCAAAGTGCTGGCATTACAGGTATGAGCTACCATGCCCAACCCCTTTTTCTAATTTCCACGACAGCATTGATTGCTTTTGCAGCAGCTCAGTGAGAAAGTGGTGAGATTCTGAATATAATCTGAAGCAAAGACAGACAGGATTGGATGTGGAGTGGAGTCAAGGATGAAGGCATGGAGTTATGTGAGAGGGGGAAGCCTGCAGGGGGAACAAATTTGGAAGAAACATGATTGCTTACTAGATATCAAAGTTCAGATGTCAAGATTAGAATTTGGAGGCCAAGTGCGGTGGCTCACGCCTGTAATCTTAGCACTTTGGGAGGCTGAGGCCAGAGGATCACTTGACCTCAGGAGTTCAAGAGCAGCCTGGGCAACATAGTGAGACCTCAGCTCTATTTAAAAAACACAAACAAGCCAGGCGCGGTGGCTCACGCCTGTAATCCCAGCACTTTGGGAAGCAGAGGCAGGCGGATCACCTGAGGTCGGCAGTTCAAGACCAGCCTGACCAACATGGAGAAACCCCGTCTCTACTAAAAATACAAAATTAGCCGGGGTGGTGGCGCATGCCTGTAATCCCAGCTACTCGGGAGGCTGAGGCAGGAGAATCGCTTGAACCCGGGAGGCGGAGGTTGCGGTGAGCTGAGATCGCGCCATTGCACTCCAGCCTGGGCAATGAGAGCGAAACTCCATCTCAAAACAAACAAACAAACAAAAAAAAACACAAACAAACAAAACCTCCCCCCCGCCCAAAAAAAAAAAAAAAAAATATATATATATATATATATATATATATTTTTATATATGGTACTGGAGGTTGAAAAGTCATTAGATATTTAAGACCATAGACTGGGTGAGATCACCCAGGAGTAAGTGCAGATAAAGAGAACCCAAGACTGAGCCCAAGGAGACTGGGGAGTAGCAGCCAAACAGCTTTTGCCACGCAGAGATCATAAACGACCTTTACAAGAGAAGTTTTGGTGAAGTGCTGGATACAAACCCGTAATTTAGGGTGGGTTCAAGGAAGAAATGGAAGGAGAGGAACTGAAGGCAGAATATAAATAAATGCTTACACAAAATTTCTCTGTAAAGGTGAGTAGAGAAAGGCTGTGACTGGAGGGGAAAGGGAGTTCAAATTTGTTTGTTTTTCTGATGGGAAAAATGCCAGCATGTTTGCATACAGATAAGAATGACTCACATGAGAGGCACAATTGATGATGCACAAGAGTCCTTGAAGGGATGAGATCTAGAGCACAGAGGGGCTGGGGGGCTGGCTGCAGACAGCAGCAGAGACAGTGCCATTGGAATAGGAGGAAAAGCAGAGTATATGAGCACAAATGCAGGTGGCAGGTTGATGGTGAGGGTGCGAGCCTTTGGCAGTTCTCTTCTGATAACTTTAATTTGCTCAAGAAAATAGGATCTTAACTGGGCCCAGTGGCTTGCGCCTATAATCCCAGCACTTTGAGAGGCCGAGTGGGGAGAACTGTTTGGGGCCAGGGCCAGGAGTTCAAGACAAGCCTGGGCAACATAGTGAGACCTTTGTGTACATTTTTTTTTTTTTTTTTGAGACAGTCTTGCTCTGTCACCCAGGCTGGAGTGCAGTGGTGCCACCTTGGGTCACTGTAACCTCCTCCTCCCAGGTTATAATGATTCTCTTGCCTTAGTCTCCCGAGTACCTGGGATTACAGGTACCCACCACTACACTTGGCTAATTTTTGCATTTTTAGTAGAGATGGGGTTTCACCCTGTTGGCCAGGCTGGTCTCGAACTCCTGACCTCAGGTGATCTGCCTGTCTTGGCCTCTCAAAGTGCTGGGATTACAGGTGTGAGCCACTGTGCCCAGCCTACCCATTCTAAAGTAAGATCTTAACTGGGCCCAGTGGTTTGCACCTATAATCCCAGCACTTTGAGAGGCCAATGTGGGAGAATCGCTTGAGGTCAGGAGTTTGAGATCAGGCTGAGAGCAACATAGTGAGACCTCCATCTCTACAAAAAAAATAAAAATAAAAATAAAAGCAATAGCCAGGCATGGTGGCACACACCTGTAAGTCCAGCAATTTGGAAGGCTGAGGTGGGAGGATTCCTTGAGCCCAGGAGTTCAAGGCTGCAGTGAGCTATGATTGTGCCATAGCACTCCAGCCTAGGTAACAGACCCTGTCTCTCAAAAAATAAATTAATTAATAATTACAAAATAGGATGTAAGATAATCAGTTGAGAGTGAGGGTAGGAGGGGCTTAAGGAGAACTGAAGGTGCTGCAATAGTAAATAGCATCAGAAAACATACAACAACATTATTTATAGGCCGGGCACAGTGGTGCATGCCTGTAATCCCAGTATTTTGGGAGGCTGAGGGCAGGTGGATCACCTGAGGTGATGGAGGTTGGGAGTTCAAGACCAGCCTGGCCAACATGGTGAAACCCCATCTCTACTAAAAATAAAAATTAGCTGGGCATGGTGGTGGGCACCTATAATCCCAGCTACTTGGGAGGCTGAGGCAGGAGAATCGCTTGAACCTGGGAGGCACAGTTTGCAGTGATCCGAGATCGTGCCATTGCACTCCAGCCTGGGCAACAAGAGTGAGACTCCATCTCAAAAAAAAAAAAGAAAGAAAAGAAAAGATTATTTATAATATCCTTGTGGACAAGGTAGAGAAATACAGCCTGGCTATAAGGCCTAAGTGAGGCAGTAATGGGTTGTTAAGGGATGAAGTGATGCCAGTCTAGACAGAGACTCTTTCACTGTGGTTTAACCTTAGTCCTTTGCATTTTTAGTATCAATTCAAAATTGATAGTTATGTCAAATCATGCAAGGGCCAAAATAAGGCCTTTATGTAATTTGAAATAAAAATATTAAATCATAAAGCAAGTATAAGAAAGTCCAAGGCTGGGTGCAGCGGCTCATGCCTGTAATCCCAACAATTTGGGAGGCTGAGGCAGGAGGACTGCTTGAGCCCAGGAGTTCAAAGCCAGCCTGGGCAACATGGGGAGACCCTGTCTCCACCAAAAAAAAAAAAAAAAAAAAAAGCTGATAGTTGAACCCTGAGGAGGATTCTAGAGGATCACTTCAGTCTGAGAAGTTGAGGCTGCGGTGAGCCATGTTTGTGCCACTGCATGCCAGCCTGGCTGACAGAGTAAGACCCTGTCTCAAAAAATATATATTGAACTTCAAATTCTTTGCAAGATATATACATATATATTTTTGGTCTTATGCTTTATTGGTGCCTTCTGCAAAGGCTGAGCTGAATGCCCTTGGGGTAAATGCAGATCCTGCAGACCCAGGGAAGATTCGACAATTTTAAAATTTTTTGTACAGATGGAGTCTTACTGTGTTGCCTAGGCTAGTTTTGAACTCCTGGGCTCAAGCGATCCTCCTGCCTGAACAACACAAAGTGCTGGGATTATAGGTGTGAACCACTGCGCCCAGCCCTGACAAATTTGTTAAAGGCTTCAAAGCTAGAGGGGCAACTAGTAAACTGATAAACACAGACACATTTCAAATGACTGAAGAAATGCACCAAACTGAACAAGATGAGAATTTAACACATTCCTTGCTCTTAGGTTCAGGAAGCCAACTACTCACAAAGAATGGGGAAGCTATGGCTTAGCAACATCATATATAAAGTACTTATGGGGGGTCCCTAAAAAAACCACTGACACTGGAAGGATATACTCCAAAACAGCAGCAGGAGTTACAGATAGGTTGTGGAATTCCCAATGATTTTAATTTTCTTCTTTTTTTCTTAGAGATAGGGTCTTGTTCTGTCACCCAGGCTGGAATGCAGTGATGCAATCATAGATCACTGTAACCTTGAACTCCTGGGCTCAGGCAATCCTCCCACCTCAGCCTCCTGAGTAGCTGGGATTATAGGTGTGTGCCACCATGCCTGGCTAATTTTTAAAGTTTTTTGTAGAGAGGGAGTCTTGCTATGTTGCCCACGCTGGTCTTGAACTCCTGGCCTTAAGGTATCCTGCCACCTTGGCCTCCCAAAGTGCTTGGATTACAGGTGTGTGCCTGAATTTTACGTTGTTTTATATGCTTTCCTTTATATTCCGAATTTCTCACGATAAAGAATTACTTTTATAATCATAAAAAATTAAAGATTGCTGTTATTTTAGGCACCAGCAATATAAATATGGTCTAATAATGGAGGCCACAGTACTGCTCTACTTTATACCACTCCTAGACTGCTGAGTTCATCTGGGTGTCATGGTTTCTTTTTTTTTTTTTTTTTGAGACAGGATCTCTGCTCACGACAGATCTTGGCTCGCTGCAACCTCTGCCTCCCGGGTTCAAGCGATTCTCCTGATTTAACCTCCCAAGTAGCTGGGAGTTACAGGTGTGCACCAGCACAGCCGGCTAATTGTTTTTTTTTTTGTTGTTGTTGTTGTTTTTTGAGACGGAGTCTCGCTCTGTCACCCAGGCTGGAGTGCAGTGGCGGAATCTCGGCTCACTGCAAGCTCTGCCTCCCAGGTTCACGCCATTCTCCTGCCTCAGCCTCCCGAGTAGCTGGGACTACAGGTGCCCGCCACCACGCCCAGCTAATTTTTTGTATTTTTTTAGTAGAGACGGGGTTTCACCATGTTAGCCAGGATGGTCTCGATCTCCTGACCTCGTGATCCGCCCGTCTTGGCCTCCCAAAGTGCTGGGATTACAGGCGTGAGCCACCGCGCCCGGCCAATTTTTTTTTTTTTTTTTTGAGACGGAGTCTCATTCTCTGGCCCAGGCTGGAGTGCAGCGGCGTGATCTCGGCTCACTGCAACCTCTGCCTCCTGGGTTCAAGCGATTCTCCTGCCTCAGCCTCCCGAGTAGCTGGGACTACAGGTGCCCACCACCACGCCCAGCTGATTTTTTTGTATTTTTAGTAGAGATGGGGTTTCACCATGTTAGCCAGGATGGTCTCGATCTCCTGACTTCGTGATCCGCCCACCTCAGCCTCCCAAAGTGCACAGTATTTTTAGTAGAGAGGGGGTTTCACCATGTTGGTCAGGCTGGTCTCGAACTCCTGACCTCGTGATACACCTACCTTGGCCTCCCAAAGTGCTAGAATTACAGGTGTGAGCCACCGTGCCCAGCCTTAATTTTTATTTTATTTATTTTTTTTCTGAGACGGAGTCTCACTCTGTCACCTGGGCTGGAGTGCAGTGGCTCAATCTTGGCTCACTGCAACCTCCGCCTCCCCGGTTCAAGCGATTCTCCTGCCTCAGCCTCCCAAGTAGCTGGGATTACAGGCACCCGCCACTATGCCCAGCTAATTTTTTGTATTTTTAGTAAACACAGGGTTTCACCATGTTGGCCAGGCTGGTCTCGAACTCTTGACCTTGTGATTTGCCCACCTCGGCCTCCCAAAGTGCTGGGATTACAGGCATGAGCCACCACACCTGGCCTGGGTGTCACAATTTTGAGGTGAGCAGGCAAACCATGTCAGATAAGGAAAGCTTGCAAGAGAAAGCCCAGAGAAAAAAAAGGGAGCCTAGAACTTGAATTCTGTCTTCTAATATGCCAAGGCATGACCTGTACAAGAGAACTAACAGCAGAAACTGGGAAAGACAGATGTCTCCCCAACAGAAGGAAGAGCAAAACTGGACAAAAGCTAGGTAGCATCTTGGAGAGAGAATTCTAGGACAGAATGGCTAGTTGAACTAGCTGAGCATCAGAACCCCTCTCAGCCTTAATTTTTGAATTTTTATAAATGGAAAGTGTTCTATTAGAATTCTCATTAAAATCAAATTTTAAAATAAAAAATCCAGACATACTTAGAATGTCTATCTGGAGAGGAATGATGAAATAAATTACAGGCCATCCATTGTGGAAACAGTTGCTAAAACGAATATGAGATCTACAATATTACTGGGACAGGATACATGGTTAGATGAAAAAAGCCAGGTGGTATATGTAGTAGGACTGCATCTTTGTTTAAAAAAAAAAAAAAAAGTAAATTGGCAGAGTGCAGTGGCTCACACCCATAATCCTAGCACTTTTGGAGGCTGAGGTGGGAGGATTGCTTGAGGCCAGAAGTTTGAGTCCAGCCTGGGCAACATAGCGAGACCCCTGTCTCTCTGTATATATTTTTTTAAGTAACTTTAAAAAACCCTATAAATATGCACATATATGTTTGTACATAGAAAAGGTCTAGAAAGCTATTCTCTGAGGGGCATGTATTACCTTTCAAGTAAAAGAACATGCTTGGCAAGGTGGCTTCCACCTATAATCCCAGCAATTTGGGAGGCTGAGGCCAGAGAATCACTTGAGTCCAGGAGTTCAAGACCAGCCTGGGCAACATGGCAAAACCCTGTCTCTACTAAAAATACAAAAATTAACTGGGCATGGTGGCACGCACCTGTGATCCCAGCTACTTGGGAGGCTGAGGTGGGAGGATCACCTGAGTCTGGGAAGGTTGAGGCTGCAGTGAGCTGTAATTGAGCCACTGCTCTACAGCCTGGGTGAAACTGAGGCCCTGTCTCAAAAAAAGAAAAAAAGGACAAACAACAACAAAATAAACTAAGTTCAGGAAAGCTGGCATAAAAGGAGGAAATGGCTTATAGCTTTTCTCCCATTCTCTCCCGTTTCTACCCCATTTTTTTGTCCAAACAAAGGAATAATTATTAAATAGCACTAGTCTTTCCAAACCTTCCCTGCTCAGGTTCATAAGATTGAAGGCCCCACCCAAGTCCTAACCAATAGCAAATGACCTTCAAGATCTATTCTGTTCACTTACTCTTTTTTTTGTTAACCCAGATACTGGCTGGCTTCTTTGTGGTCCTTGTTCCCAGGCTGAGCTAAATCTCTTATCACTGAGGCATCAGATCTTTTGCCACCTGAGTCTGCCAGCCTACTTATTTGCTCTAGACCTGCCCAACAAAGGGCGGCTCCCCGAGTTCTTTCCATGGGAAGCCACCCTGGGACTCGGCCCCCTTTCTTCTGCCTTCTCTTCATGCGCACCAGCCAGTTGGGTGGAGTGAGACCTTGGGAGCAGTACACCATGGCAGAAAGAACATAGGCTTGCAGTAAATCAGACTTGGCGCAAAATCCTGCCTCTGCCATTACTAGCTGTGTGACCTTGGGAAATTTTTTTAATCTTTGAAAATTTAACGGTGACTCATGCCTGTAATCCCAGCACTTTGGGAGGTCGGGGTGAGTGAATCACTTGAGATCAGGAGTTCGAGACCAGTCTGGCCAACATGGTGAAACCCTGTCTCTACTAAAAATACAAAAATTAGCTGGGCATAGTGGTGGGCGCCTATAGTCCCAGCTACTCGGGAGGCTGAGGCAGGAAAATTGCTTGAACCCGGGAGGCGGAGGTTGCAGTGAGCCGAGATTGCACCACTACGCTCCAGCCTGGGTGACAAGTGGGAAATTCCATCTCAAAAAAAGAAAAGAAAAGAAAAGAAAATTCCTTAACTCCCCTGAACTTCAGTTTTTCCTTCTGTAAAATGAGACTAAAACTTGTTTCATTGGGTTGTGGTGAGGAATAAGTGCAATGAAAAATGCTGCTTTGGGAGGCTGAGATGGGAGGATCACCTGAGGCCAGGAGTTTGAGACCAGACTGGGCAACATAGTAAGATCTTATTTCTACAAAAAATTATTTTTAAAATAAAATAAAGAAAAATGCTAAGTGACTAATACAGGGTGAGGACAACCTAGGCGGTAGCTGGTGTGATCATTTGGTGGCAAGAGATGAGCTTTACCTGGCACGGTGGGCAAAGCCCACAAGGCACAGTTCCACTCTGCCCTACTTCCAATAGGGCTGACTTATGCACTAGGCACAACAGGCACAGTGCCCTGGGCCCACAATGCTTCGAAAGGCCCATGAAAACGTTTTAAATGATTTTCATTTCTTTTATAATTAGAAGGAAAAGAAACAAAATTTTAGGTCAAAGAAATATTAAGGTTGTTATGCCATTCAATTGCTAATTATAAATATTAATTATATTATATTATCATATTCTTCCTTACACTGATGTAGTTGTAAAATATGATTTTTAATATTTTAAGTGAAGGAGGAGCCCACAAAGACAGAAGTGCCCAGGGCTCAGGAGTCATAATGTGGCCCTTCCTCTCAAGGTTCCTGGAGGATATCTTCTCTAGGAAGTCTTTATAGACTGTGAGGGAGGAATAGGTGGGAAGATGGGGGAAGAGAAATGCAAGACAGGGGTGGAAGAGAAGAGCTGGCCTTCAGCGATCCCATCATTTAAAGTATAAGCTTTCTTCCTACCTGTGATTTCTATTCTTTTGTCTATTGCTGTCTCTGAACTTACACTTGCTTGGACCCAGTGGATGGGAGACTGTCCTAAAACACTACTTCACTCATGTCACTCGCTGGATCAAGAATGCAGCCAGGTGAGGTGGCTTGCGCCTATAATCTCAACAACTCAAGGGCAGAGGAAGGAGCATGGCTTCAGGCCGGGAGAGTTGCCTGAGCAACATAGCAAAACCCTATCTCTACAAAAAATTTTAAAATTAGCTGGGCGTGATGGTGCATGCCTGCAGTCCCAGCTGCTCAGGAGTCTGAGGTGGGAGGATCCCTCAAGCCCAGATGTTTGGGTCTGTAGTGAGCCAGGATTGTGCCACTGCACTCCACCCTGGCCAACAGAGTAAGATCCCATCTCTTAAAAAAAAAAAAAAAAAAAAAAGGTCAGGCACAGTGGCTCCTGCCTGTAATCCTAGTACTTTGGGAGGCCAAGGCAGGCAGATTGCCTGAGCTCAGGAGTTTGAGACCAGCCTGGGCAACATGGTGAAACCCCGTCTCTACTAAAATACAAAAAATTAGCCGGGTGTGGCAGCGTGCGCCTGTAATCCCAGCTACTCGGGAGGTTGAGGCAGGAGAATTGCTTGAACCCGGGAGGTGCAGGTTGCAGTGAGCCGAGATGGTGCCACTACAATCCAGCCTGGGTGACAGAGCAAGACTCCATCTCCAGGAAAAAAAAAAAAAGAGAGAGAGAGGGCTGATTCAACGATCAATTTTTTTAAAAAAAATTTTAAAGGATATAAATATACAACTGAACAAGAACAAAACAAATCAACTAAAAAATGGGACAAGACTTGAATAGATATTTCTCCAAAGATATACAAATGGTCAATAAGTACATGAAAAGATGCTCCACATCACTACCACTAGGGAAATGCAAATCAAAACCACAATGAGATACCACTTCACACACAATATGATGCCTACCATTAAACAGAAAGTAACAAGCGTTGGCAAGGTTGTAGAGAAACCGAAACCTTTATGCATTGCTGGTAAGAATATAAAATGGTGCAGCCGCTGTGCAAACCTATATGGTGGATCCTCAAAAAAATCAAACACAGAATTACCACATGATATAGCAATTCCACTTCTGAGCATACATCCAAAACAACTGAAAGCAGGGTATCAAGAAGATATTTGTACACCCATGTTTATGGCAGCATCAGTCACAATAGCCAAAAGGTGGAAGCAACTCAACTGTCCATCATAGATGAATGGATAAACAAAATGTAATATACACATACAACAATATTATTCAGCCTTGAAAAGGTGGGAAATTGTGACATGCTACAATATGGATGAACCTTGAGAATATTATGCTAAGTGAAGTTAGCCAGACACAAAAAAGGTCTATTGTATGATTCTACTTCCATGAAGTACCTAAAGCAGTCAAATTTACATAGACAGAAAATAGAACGGTGTTTGCAGGGAAATGGGGAATCAGTGTTTAATGGGTGTCAAGTTTCAGTTTGGGAAGGTAAAGTTCTGGAGAAGGATGGTGGTGAGGAACATGAATTACTTAATACAGTAGTCCCCCCAGGCCAGGCGCTGGCCTGTAATCCCAGCACTTTGGGAGGCCAAGGTGGGCAGATCACAAGGTCAGGAGATCAAGACCATCCTGGCTAACACGGTGAAACCCCATCTCTACTAAAAATACAAAAAATTAGCCGGGCGTGGTGGTGGGCGCCTGTAGTCCCAGCTACTCGGGAAGCTAAGACAGGAGTATGGCATGAACCCATGAGGCGGAGCTTGCAGTGAGCTGAGATGGCGCTACTGCACTCCAGCCTGGGTGACAGAGCGAGACTCCATCTCAAAAAAAAAAACAACAGTAGTCCCCCCTTATCTGCGGTTTTGCTTTCCTAGGTTTCAGTTACCCATGGTCAACTGCAGTCCGAAAACATTAAATAGAAATTTAACAGAAAAAGAAAATTCCAGAAAGGAACAATTCATACATTTTAAATTATGTGCCGTTCTGAGTAGCATGATGAAATCTCACACCCTGCTCCATCCTGCCTGGAAAGTGAATCATCCTTTTGTGTCCATGCTATAAACACTTAGTAGAGTACCACAGCGCTTGTGTTCAAGTAACCCCTATTTTACATGACAGTGGCCCCAAAGCACAAGAATAGTGATGCAATTTGGACATGCCAACAAGAAGTGCTTCCTTTAAGTGAAAAGGTGAAAGTTCTTGACTTAATAAAGAAAAAAAAAAAAAAAGAACTGTGTACTGAGGTTTCTAAGATCTATAGTAAATAAGACATTTTAAGTGAGAGAGACCATTTTCACATAACTCTTATTACAGTATATTGTTATAGTTGTTCTATTTTATTATTATTGTTAATCTCTTACTGTGCCTAATTTACAAGTTAAGCTTTATCATAAGTATGTATGTACAGGAAAAAACACAGTATAGATGGGGTTCAGTACTATCTGAGATTTCAGGCATCCACTGGGGTTTTTGGAATGAATCCCCTGTGGATAAGCGGGGACTACTCTACCACTGAATTGTCTGCGAAAAAATGGCTAAAATGGTAATATATGTACTATGTTTATTTTACCATAAATTTTAAAAAAGAAAAAATGGCCGGGCACAGTGGCTCATGCCTGTAATCCCAGCACTTTGGGAGGCCGAGAAGGGCAGATCACTTGAGGCCAGGAGTTTGAGACCAGCCTGACCAACATGGCGAAAGCCCGTCTCCACTAAAAGTACACAAATTAGCCGGGCGTGGTAGCGTACGCCTGTAATTCCAGCTACTAGGGAGACTAATGCGGGAGAATTGCTTGAACCCAGGGGGCGGAGGTTGCAGTGAACCGAAATCAAGCCACTGTACTCCAGCCTGGGTGACACAGCAAGACTTGGTCTCAAAAATAATAATAATAAAATTAAAAAAATGTAAACAGCTCCCCCTTGCCAAGGTTCTAATCCCTCAGCTAGCTGCCAAGGTATCACCTTTTTTCCCTTGTGGGCAGGATTATTCTGGAGGTCCTCTGCCCACCCGCTTCCTGAACATCCTCCAGGGTAAATCGTCTCTGTAGCTTCACGCATGGTATGAGGTATTCTACCTTTATCTAGAGCAGGTGCACATGAAAAAGGTATTCTACATTTCTCTAAGATAGCTGCTGCGCCCCTTTGCCTGTATGAACCTTGTCCGTCTTTCAAGGGCAAGACTCAGATCCCCTTCCTCACCCACCCATGAAGCCTTTGCTGACTTATTTCTCTCCCCAACTCTGTGTCCCCCTAACTCTTTTTTTTTTTTTTTTTTTTTTTAAGACACGGTCTTGCTCTGTCACCCAGGCCGGAGTGCAGTGGCATGATCTCGGCTCATTGCAACCTCCATCTCCTGGGCTCAAGGGATCCTCCCACCTTAGCCTTTGGAGTAGCTGGAACCACAGGTGTCTACCACCAAGCCGGGCTAATTTTTAAATTTTTTTGTAGAGACGGGGTTTCGCCATGTTGCCCAGGCTGATCTCGAACTCCTGAGCTCAATCTGCCTGCCTCAACCTCCCAGAGTGCTGGAATTACAGGCGTGAGCCACCATACCTGGCCATTTCTCTCTTTTATCTCTTCTCACCAGACAACTAAAAGTCTGAATTGTGTGCATTACCAGTCACAGAGGACACTGTCTTAGACTTCCACTGGTGGTGTCACTCACCTGTTTCCACATCAGTAAAAGCAGAGAATGCCTGTCCTAATGACAAATGTGACTGTGTATAGGAAGACAAAGGTGTATAGACCAACCAAGGGTTTGTTCCTCTCTCTCCCTAACTAGCACATGCTGAAAACAGTCAATAAATAACTGATAGTTTGTCCGGCCCAGCCTGATGATGAACTAAAAAGTGGGCATCCATTCTCAGAGTGCTGAGCAGTAGTGCCCGGCCTCCGCACACCTTCAGGGAACAATGCGGTTTTGATGCTGGGTCTGTATCACCAGAGGAGTGGAATGAGAAAGCCAGAAAAATCCCTTTCAAGGGAAAGATGGGTTTCTAACAAGCACTCAGTGCTAATAACCAATGTGACTGAGTGCTTACGAGATACTACACACTCTTCTAGGTGTTTTATATGGGTTGTCTCATTTAATCTTCATAAATCATAAGATAGGTATTATTTTCCCTATTTTGTGAATGATGAAACCGGAGCTTAGAGGTTAGCAATACTATCTTTAGCAGGTTTTTAAAAAATGATTTCCCTGTTATCTTTGAAGATTCCTTTTCCACATTTAATTACAAGGGTTTCTGCTACATTCTTTGCCATAGCTATAAATTATTAGACAGATGAATGTAAAGCCCTTCCTTTAGGCTTATACAATAATCTTCCTTCCTTCCTTCCTTTCCTTTCCTCCCTCCTCCCTCCCTCCCTCCTTTCCTATTTTTTGCCAGGCTGGAGTGCAATGGCACGATCTCGGCTCACCTGTGCTTCCCAGGTTCAAGCGATTCCCATGCCTCAGCCTCCTGAGTAGTTGGGATTACAGGCGTGCACCACCACGCCTGGCTAATTTTTTTGTATTTTTAATAGAGATGGAGTTTCACCATGTTGGCCAGGCTGGTCTCAAACTCCTGACCTCAGATGATCCACCCACCTCGACCTCCCAAACTGCTGGCATTACAAGCATGAGCCACCACGCCCGGCCTCTTTCTTTCTTTTGAATTAGCAATGGGGTCTCACTATGTTCCCCAGGCAGGTCTCAAACACCTAGCCTCAAGAGATCCTCCTGTCTCAGTCTCCCAAAGTCCTGGGATTACCGACATAAAATTATTTGATAAACCGAGGTTACAAAGCTTTGTGAAGTCACCATGTCCATGTGACTTCAGATTAAAACCGTACTAAGGGGCACACTCTAGTTCCTGCTTCCTCCCAGGCCCTTCCCGTGTGAGGCAGGCAGAGAGAGGTGGGAGTCTTCCCACCTGGGCTGAGGCTTCCAGGACTGGTCTGGGGAAGAGGATGTTGAACAATTCTTTCTCACTGGGATTAGGAAAGGCCTTCACCTACCTCTTGGAGAAGGAGTAGTCAGGAGGCTGGTCATTGTCACTAGTGTTTGAGTTCCTTGGAGAAGAGGCAGATCTGTAGGAAGAGGGGCAAAGACAGGAATGTAGCGGGTGGGCCCCTAGGGCTTTGAGTCCTGGAAGTCCCAGGAAAGCCTCTGGTGCCAGGTTCTCCCAAGTCCCTTCCCCTTTTCCTCTTGTCCTCTTCTGGTTTCCCTGAGTATCTCCTCAGGCTCCAGGTACCAACAGCTCTCCACAGGAGCAGGTCTGAGGCCGCATGCAGTTTGACGGGGTGTTACCTTCATACGCTCTCTCCCGATCCTTTCAATGGGCCACCAAATTTACTTAGATCTCTCAAGGCCTGAGAAAGTCAGGCAAAGGTTCGCAAATCAGCAGCGAACCCAGTTTCGCCAAAGCGCGGTAACAGGTACCCTAGGGTTCCACAGCTCGGAGTTCTGGTGACGCCATCCACCAGGTGTCAGGAGAGGGCCGGGAAGGTCAGGACCCGCGCCCAGGCTCCAGAGCGGAGTGGGCGCAGCGCAGTAGCCGGGCCGGGACCGGGAGGCGAGGGCCGTGGGCCGCCTTCTGGCTCGCCTCGGACGCTGGGACGCCGGACTGGCCGCCCCCTCCGGGCCTGCTTTCGCCGTCCAGGGCGCGGTCCGCGCACAGCCTGCCAAGCCTCACTTGGCCCCAGCCCGCGCCCCGCGCCCCGGAGATCCTCGACGCCCCTGCGAACGCGGGGTGGACGCGACGAGCTGGGTTGGTCCTCGCCCTGCGGCCCCGCCCCCGCCCCGAGCCCCACGCGTTTACCAGCACCCCGCGGAGCGCGCTGCGCTGGGGGCGGCCGGTGCGTCGGGGAGCGGCGTTCACAGCCGCCGCGACCCTCTGCCCCAGCGGGGCGCTGAGCTTCGGCGGCTCCGGGTTTCGGTTCCTGCCACGGCCGAGGTGGCTGCGGCGAATGTGGGCGACCCGGCTCTCCGGCGCCCCCGCCCTCCCCTCGTGCTCACCTTTCCAGTCGGACGGGCTGCTGGCGAAGGGCGGCGCCGCTCCGCGCGTCCTTTTGAACTCAACGGGGGCGGGCACCGCGGAGTCGCGGAGGCCAGCAGTGGCCGAACGAGGACCCCGAGCGGAGAAAGCCGCGGGTGGCGCGCGGGGTTGGCGCAGAGGCCGGAGGGGGTGGGGGGCAGGCCGACGGGGTGGGACAGGAAAAGCGGAGAGAAACCGCCCTCTGCAGGTCCCCTTGGCTCCCCCGGGAGGAAAGGCAGCCTGCCCTTCTCCGATTGTCACTTTACTCTCCATCCGGACCATCCGGAGCCGCTTCCTTTCTCGCCGCGAGGCTCGGGGTTGGGGGGGGACCAGATTGGAGCCGCGGGCTAACTGGGATCCGTCCCATTTCCCTGGGCTTGACGTTCTCTGAATTTTTAGCTAATGTGGAAAGTTACATTTATTTGCATTTGTTTATCGCTTGCTCACATAGGTCTGTGTCCCGAAGCTTGGCAGATGAGCGAACTTAGCCAGCACACCCCTGGCCGTGAAGCAGGGAGGTGAAGCGGGGAGAGCAACGAGCCCCACCCGGGTCTTGCCAGCTGGACGTTCTTGTGGGGCAACGTTGAGCAGCGGTTAGGAGTGTCGTGGACTTTGGATTCAAACAGCCCCAGCTCTTCCGCTTGCTAGCTGGGTGACTTTGGGCAAATTAACATCTCGAAAATCTGTTTCCTCATTCCTAAAATGCGGGGCTGAAAGTGATCATGCCTGTAAAGCCGTCTCATATCCATGGTTCTAGAGCATGGTGAGCACCTCAATTTGAATAATCAGTGCCATGCTTTAGCTACCTCTTGACTCACTCGTTTGTGGCAGGAAATGTTCCCAAATTAATCAGAAGAATTCAGTGACTAAGAGGATGTAATAGTATATAACGCAGGCACTGGAATCAGCTCTGCTGTGTGATCTTGGACAAGCTGCTTCTGTTTCGTTTCTCTTATCTGGGGCAATACCTGTCTGATAGAGTGACTATTGGGACGAAATAGGTTAGTAAATATGTACTGTAAGGCATTAGAACCTTGCCTGGCACATAGTGTAAGTGCTCAATAAACGCTAGCTCTTGTTACCTTGGCTTCCCGTTTAGGATTGGAACCCTTGTGATTATTCTTTCCCTCCCAGTGATAGACTTCTGTGCTTACTTCGCACTCCTGTGCGTTCTGTAGGTTTGTAAACCAGTATTTATACAGAAATACTTTCTATAGAAAGACAGGCATCATCAGATTGTGCATGTTAATCCGGGAACAGACTGAAAGGGAAGGTCTCAGAGGAGAGAGGCATAAAGGGAGAAAACAAAACAAAGTCATAAGCAAAGCAAGAGTAGTTGCTTTTATTCCTAAAGTGTTCATTATAAAAGAAACCAGAGGGCAGGGCACTGTGGCTCCCAGCACTTTGGGAGGCGGGTGGATCACTTGAGGTCAGTAGTTTGAGACCAGTCTGGCCAACAAGGTGAAACCCTGTCTCTACTAAAAATACAAAATCTGCTGGGCGTGGTGGCACACACCAGTAATTCCAGCTACTCTGGAGGCTGAGGCACGAGAATTGCTTGAACCTGGGAGGCAGAGGTTGCAGTGAGGCAAGATCACACCATTGCACTCCAGCCTGGGCAACAACAGCAAAACTCCGTCTCAAAAGAAAAAAACAAACACAAATACAGGAGGAAAACAAACAATAAAAAAGTGATGAAATTCATTTTATATAAATATATTGTGAGAAATATATGTAAACATATGCATGGGAAAATGCCAATCCAACCAAGAAAGGCAAAGAAAGTGACATGCCAGCTATGCATATGTAACTTAATAAAAGAAAGGTGAGCCTGGCTTGTCCTTAGATAAGAGAATATCCGAGAGAAAAGGAAATTAAAATCCTAGAGGGCTAAATCCAAAGGAGGACAATTGCTGGCATTGACATACTTCTAGCTGTCCACCTTGATCATGAATTCCAGGAGAAGTTCAGATCGTTCTTGGACCTGGGTCTGTCTCTTTCACATTTTCTATTATGTGTTGAAGATTGTTTAGAACTATAGACTCAGCCAGGCGACATGGCTCACACTTGTAATCCCAGCACTTTGGGAGGCCGAGGCGGGTGGATCACAAGGTCAGGAGTTCGAGACCAGCCTGGCCAACACAGTGAAACCCTGTCTCTACTAAAAATACAAAAATTAGCTGTATGTGGTGGCAGGCGCCTGTAATCCGAGCTAATGGGGAGGCTGAGGCAGGAGAATCGCTTGAACCCGGGAGGCGGAGGTTGCAGTGAGCCGAGATTGTGCCACTGCACTCCAAGCCTGGGCGACAAAAAAAAAAAAAAAAAAAAAGAACTACAGACTCAGAGGCTATCTGGCTCAACTGACTGACTCTACTGATTTGCTGTCACTTTCACAATTTCGACAGTTGTTAGTAATGTTCTTTCAATAAGCATCTTTTTTTTCTCTTTAAAATGTAACTGGTGGGGCGCAGTGGCTCACGCCTGTAATCTCAGCACTTTGGGAGGCCAAGGCAGGCAGATCACCTGAGGTCAGGAGTTCGAGATCAGCCTGGCCAACATGGCGAAACCACGTCTCTATTAAAAATACAAAAATTAGCTGAGTGTGGTGGCGGGAGCCTGTAATCCCAGCTACTTGGGAGTCTGAGGCAGGAGAATCTTTTGCACCCTGGAGGTGGAGGTTGCAGTGAGCCGAGATTGCACCAACGCACTCCAGCCTGGGCAACAGAGTGAGACTCTGACTCAAAAAAAAAAAAAAAAAAGTAACCTTACACCTATAATCCCAGCACTTTGGGAGGCCAAGGTGGGCAGATCACTTAAGCCTAGGAGTTTGAGACCAGCCTGGGCAACATGTTGAAACCCTGTCTCTACAAAATACAAAAAAAGTTAGTCAGGAGTCGTGGCATGCACCTGTGGTCCCAGCTAGTCAGGAGGCTGAGGTGGGAGGATCACTTGAGCCCTGGGGGTGAAGGCTGCACTCCAGCCTGGGAGATATAGCAAGACCCTTTCCCCTCAAGCAAAAAAAAGTAACCTTAGGGAGGGAGGTGGGGATGATTAATGGGTACAAAAAAAAAAAAAAGAATGAATAAGACCTTAAGACCTACTATTTGGTAGCACAACAGGGTGACTATAAATAATAACTTAATTGTACATTTAAAAATAACTAAAATAGTATAATTGGATTGTTTTTAACACAAAAGATAAATGCTTAAGGGGATGGATACTCCATTCTACATGATATGATTTTATTATGCATTGCATGCTTATATCAAAACATCTCATGAGGCCGGGCGTGGTGGCTCACACCTGTAATCCCAGCACTTTGGCAGGCGGATCACAAAGTCAGGAGATCAAGATCATCCTGGCTAACATGGTGAAACCCCGTCTCTACTAAAAATACAAAAAATTAGGCAGGCGTGGTGGCAGGCACCTGTAGTCCCAGCTACTCGGGAGGCTGAGGCAGGAGAATAGCATGAACCCGGGAGGCAGAGCTTGCAGTAAGCTGAGACTGTGCCACTGCACTCCAGCCTGGGCGACAGAGCAAGACTCTGTCTCAAAAAAAAAAAAAAAAAAATCTCATGTACCCCATAAATATATATACCTCCTATGAACCCACAAAAATTAAACATTAAAAAAATGAAAATAGGCCAGGCACAGTGGCTCACACCTGTAATCCCAGCACTTTGGGAGGCCGAGGCGGGCAGATCACAAGGTTGAGAGATCGAGACCATCCTGGCCAACATGGTGAAACCCCGACTCTAATAAAAATACAAAAATTAGTCGAGCATGGTGGCGCATGCCTGTTAACCCAGCTGCTCAAGACGCTGAGGCAGGAGAATCGCTTAAACCTGGGAGGTGGAGGTTTCAGTGAGCAGAGATCACGCCACTGCACTCCAGCCTGGCAACAGGGTGAGACTCCATCTCAAAATAAAATAATAATAATAATAAAAATGAATAAAATGTAACCTTAGAAGGTTTGCTGATACTTGATTTTTCTTTCTTTTTTTTTTTTTTTGAGACAGAGTCTTGCTCTATCACCCAGGCTGGAGTGCAATGGCGTGATATCGGCTCACTGCAACCTCCGCCTCCCGGGTTCAAGCAATTCTTCTGCCTCAGCCTCCCAAGTAGCTGGGATTACAGGCATCTGCCATCAGGCCCGGATAATTTTTTGTATTTTTAGTAGAGACAGAGTTTCGCCATGTTGGCCAGGCTGGTCTCGAACTCCTGACCTCAGGTGATCCACCCGGCTCAGCCTCCCAAAGCGCTGGGATTACAGGCATGAGCCACCACACCTGGCCTGATACATTATTTATTTTTTTTTTATGTAGTCACATACCTCATTTTATTTTTTGAGGTGGAGTCTCACTCTGTCGTCCAGGTTGGAGTGCAGTGGCTCCATCTCAGCTCACTGCAACCTCTGCCTCCCGGGTTCAAGTGATTCTCATGCCTTAGCCTCCGGAGTAGCTGGGATTACAGGTCCACACCACCAGGCCTGGCTAACTTTTGTATTTTTAGTAGAGACAGGGTTTCACCATGTTGGCCAGACTGGTCTCAAACTCCTGACCTTGAGTGATCCACCTGCCTCGGCCTCCCAAAGTGCTGGGATTATAGGCGTGAGCCACTGCTCCCAGCCAACATACCTCATTTTAAAAGTGTAGTTATACAGAAAAATAGATCCAATATGCACATGCTCAGCACCCAGTTTGGTGTAAAATAAATACTATTGTAAGCAGTGTGCGTATTATGCTCTCTGGTGTGTGTGCTGTTTATCTGGATATGTCATGTCTCGAGCTCTCTGCATGTCTTACCTAGTCTGTCAGTATGTCCTTCAAACTGCTGGAGGGCAGGGACTGGAGGATGTTCTTGCAATTAATTCTATGTAGAGAGGCATACAGATAGATGATGAATGAAGGCTTGTGGTGGTAAACTACCAGTGTTCTCCAAGGATTAAATGCTAAACCTCAGAAACTGCAGAGGCCGTCCTTTTGTCAATAGACCTCAAGGGGCCTTAGGGGAGGGGACAAGAGACATTCATCTCCACCCAGTCTTATTGGCCTTCAGCCCCACCTTGTGCTGCTGCCAGGATGGCAGTCTTTCCCCTGGACATTACCATTTTGTCAGTTAGGGTAAACAAGCTGTTCCCCAAATGGCACTATCCACCCTAGGTAAGCATATGGGCACTTTTCCCTGCCTCCTCGGAGCTCTCAGTAGGGTTATACACAAACAAAGTGCCAACCTCACAATTTAGTAAAATTTTCCACTTCAGGTGTGCCTCTATTGCAGCAGTTACTGCTTGTCTGCCCCACCAGACTGTAAGTCCCTAGAAGTCTCTGGCTCACGCCAAAGAGGATCAGTCTCCTGAGGAGAGGAGGGAAAGCCCTGGAGAGGAAAGGGTTGAGGGCCTTGTGCAGCTAGGGCCTCTGTTCCCAGCATTTTCCCTGTATCACTCCCAGCAGTGATTCTGAATGCCAAGGGAGTGGAACATCTTTTATTTTATCTTATTTATTTATTTTTGAGACGTAGTCTTGCTTGGTCACCAGGCTGGAGTGCAGTGGCGCGATCTCGGCTCACTGCAACCTCCGCCTCCTAGGTTCAAGCGATTCTTCTGCCTCAGCCTCCCGAGTAGCTGAGACTACAGGCATGTGCCACCACACTCAGTTAATTTTTTTTTTTTTTTTTTGAGATGGAGTCTAGCTCTGTTGCCCAGGCTGGAGTACAGTGGCGCGATCTCGGCTCACTGCAAGCTCCGCCTCCCGGGTTCACGCCATTCTCCTGCCTCAGACTCCCGAGTAGCTGGGACCACAGGTGCCCACCACCATGCCCGGCTAATTTTTTTGTATTTTTAGTAGAGACGGGGTTTCACCATGTTAGCCAGGATGGTCTCGATCTCCTGACCTTGTGATCCGCCCGCCTCAGCCTCCCAAAGTGCTGGGATTACAGGTGTGAGCCACCGCGCCCGGCCCACACTCCGTTAATTTTTGTATTTTTATTAGAGACGGGGTTTCACCATGTTGGCCAGGATGGTCTTGATCTCTTGACCTTGTGATCCGTCCGCCTTGGCCTCCCAAAGTGCTGGGATTACAGGAGTGAGCCACTGCGTCTAGCCTGGGAGTGGAACACCTTTTAGGAGAGCTATGAAAAAGGACAGGCAGTAGGGCTTTTATAATTTGAAGAACAACTCTCCTCTCAGGGGGAAATGTAAGCTTCTCCTCTCCATTACTGCTGTATACAGTAGAGATCCTTTGAAGATGATCCTTTTCTTTTTTCTTTCTTTCTTTTTTTTTTTTTTTTTTGAGACTGGGTCTCGCTCTGTTGCCCAGGCTGGCTGGAGTGCAATGGTGTGATCAAAGATCACTGCAGCTTTGATGTGAGCTCAAGATACCCTCCTGCATCGGCCTCCAGAGTGGCTGGGGCTACAGGCATGTGCCACCATGCCCAGCTAATTTTTTATTTTTTGTGGAGATGGGGTTTTGCTTTGTCACCCAGGCTGGGCTGGCCTTGAACTCTTGGGCTGAAGCAATCCTCAAGCCTTGGCCTCCCAAGGCAAAGATGATTTTTTTTTTTTTTGAGACGGAGTATCGCTCTGTTGCCCAGGCTGGAGTGCAGTGGTGCGATCTCGGCTCACCACAACCTCCACCTCCCGGGCTGAAGCGATTCTCCTGCCTCAGCCTCCTGAGTAGCTAGGACTACAGGCGCATGCCACCATGCCCAGCTAATTTTTTGTATTTTTAGTAGAAGTGGGGTTTCACTATGTTGGTCAGGCTGGTCTTGAACTCCTGACTTTGTGATCTGCCTGCCTCGGCCTCCCAAAGTGCTGGGATTACAGGCGTGAGCCACTGTGCCTGGCCAGATGATGCTTTTTAAAGAGTAACATCAGCCTGGCCATCATGGCGAAATCCCATCTCTACAAAAAATGCAAAAATTAGCCGGGCATGGTAGCACGTACCTGTAGCCCAGCTACTCAGGAGGCTGAGGTGGGAGAATCGCTTGAGCTCAGGAAGCAGAGGTTGCAGTGAGCCTGAGATGGTGCCACTGCACTCCAGCCTGGGCAAGAATGAGCCCTCGTCTCAAAAAAAAAAAAAAAAAAAAAAAGAGAAAAGAAAAAGGAGTAACAGGATTAGATTTTGGAAAAAATGACTCCCAAATATAAACATGTATTTCCAGCTCCTTAATGAACATATCTACTGGAACATCCTGCAAGGACTACAAATTCCTTGCATCCAATGCCTGTAGGGGACACCTAAAGTTTGTTTTATAGCTTAATCAAGGTATAATTGATGCACAGTAAATTGCACATAAAATATGCAGTTTGATAAGCTTTGACACATGTATATACCCATAAAACTATCACCATAATTAAAATTAAGAACATTTCTGGCCAGGCGCAGTGGCTCATGCTTGTAATCCCAGCACTTTGGGAGGCCGAGGCGGGCAGATCACCTGAGGTCGGGAGTTCGAGACCAGCATGGAGAAACCCCATCTCTACTAAAAATACAAAATCAGTCGGGCATGATGGTGCATGCCTGTAATCCCAGCTACTCGGGAGGCTGAAGCAGGAGAATTGCTTGAACCCAGGAGGTGGAGTTTGCAGTGAGCCGTGATAGTACCATTGCACTCCACCCTGGGCAACAGAGTGAGACTCTGTCTCAAAAAAAATAAAAATAAATAAAAAATTCACCCTCCTTATCATGATCCCCTCCTATCACTGGTCTTCTTCCCGTCATAGGCACTAACATATCTGGTAATAGTGTCAGTCACAGTTCGCCATTTCCCTGGCCATAGGATGGACACATCATGCAAATTGGGCCAGTTGAATTTTCTCTAGGGAATGTGGATCTGGAGAGAACACAGTGGCAGAAGGTGGCAGCTGCTAGAGGGGCTGTCCACACATTCCTGCTGCAGACATCCAGGGGCTGGCTCTTGTCCTTCCTGCAGCCTGGTTCTTCTTTTGGCTCTATGAGCTGTCTAATATCAACATATCCTTTTATCCTTTTTTTTTTTTTTTTTTTTTTGAGACAGGGTCTCACTCTCTTGCCCAGGCTAGAGTGCAGTGACGCAATCTCAGCTCACTGCAACCTCTGGCTCCCGGATTCAAGCAATTCTCAGTGCCTCAGCCTCCAGATTAGCTGTGATTACAGTTTCACAACACCATGCCCAGCTAATTTTTGTTATTTTTTGGTAGAGACGGGGTTTCATCGTGTTGCCAAGGCTGGTCTCAAACTCCTGGCTTTGCCATGAGATCAGAAGCAATCTGCCCATCTCGGTCTCCCAAAGTGCTGGGATTACAGGCATGAGCCACTGTGCCCGGCCCCAACATATCCTTTTCTTTCAGACAGAGTCTCGCTCTGTTGCCCAGGCTGGAGTGTAGTGGTGCAACCATGGCTCACTGCAACCTCTGCCTTCCAGGCTCAAGCGATCCTCCCATCTCAGCCTCCCAAGTGGCTGGGACCACAGGTACATGCCACCAGGCCTGGCTAATTTTTTATAGAGATGGGGTCTCACTATGTTACCCAGGCTGGACTTGAACTCCTGAACTCAAGCGATCCTCCAGCCTCTGCTTCCCAAAGTACTGGGATTACAGGTGAGAGCCACCTCGCTCAGCCCCAACATATCGTTTATTGCTTAATTTTGTCAGTTTGTTGCTTGCAACCAGAGAACCCACATAAATATACTTCTTTCTGCGGTCATTGTTAAAAGGAAAGACACCACCAAGTTCTAGTCTCTCAAGCCTAACTTAGAATAATTCCTGGCCAGGTGCGATGGCTCACACCTGTAATCCTAGCAATTTGGGAGGCCGTGGCGGGTGGATCACCTGAGGTCAGGAGTTCGAGATCAGCCTGGCCAACATGGTGAAACCCCATCTCTACTAAAAATACAGTCAGCAGGGCGTGGTTGTGTGTGCCTGTAATCCCAGCTACTTGGAGGCTTAGGGAATCACTTGAACCAGGGAGGCGGGCGTTGCAGTGAGCCGAGATTGCACCATTGCACTCCAGCCTGGGCAACAGAGCAAGACTCCATCTCAAACAAAACAAAACAAAACAAAAGAAAAACACCTCACTTTTCATCATGTGTCCCCTTCTAGCCCATCACTAAATCTTGCCCATTCTGCTCCTTGCTCAATATTCTGTCTCGTTAAGTATTTTATTTTTAACACCCCTCATCATTTCCCTCGTTCCTAGTACTAGTACTCAGTGCTTGGTAGACGGTTGATGCTCAGTAAATGCTTGCAGAATGACTGAACGAATGGTGATATCATCACCTCTAAAAACAAGAGCAAGGATGGAAGGGTTTTGGCATTTATGTGGCATTTATCAAGTTGGCAGGACTTCAGAGCTATTTTGAAAATGTTGTCACAAATATTTTCATATAAAGTAATGATAGGACTTGAATCCAAGACTTCCTTTTTTAATTTTTTCTTTTTTTTTTGAGACAGTGTCTTGCTTTGTCACCCAGGCTGCGCAATCTTGGCTCACTGCAACCTCTGCCTCCCAGGTTCAAGCAATACTCCTGCCTCAGCTTCCTGAGCAGCTGGGACTACAGGTGTGCGCTACCACACCCGGCTCATTTTTGTATTTTTAGTAGAGACGGGGTTTCACCATGTTGGCCAGGCTGGTCTTGAACTCTTGACCTTGTGATACACCCGCCTCGGCCTCCCAAAGTGCTGGGATTACAGGTGTAAGCCACCGTGCCCGGCCTTTTTTTTTTTTCTTTTTCTTTTTAAGACAGAGTCTCCCTCTGTCACTCAGGCTGGCATGCAGTGGTATGATCGTTGCTCCTTGCAGACTCAACCTCCCAGGCTGGAGTGACCCTCCTTCCTCAGCCTCCTAAGTGGCTGGGAGTATAGGTGCGCTCTACCATGCCTGGCCTAGTTTTTAAATTTTTTGTAGAGATGGGGGTCTATGTTGCCCAGGCTGGTGTAAAACTCCTGGGCTCAAGTTATCCTCCTGCCTCAGCCTCCCAAAGTGCTGGGATTAAAGGTGTGAGCCACCACATCCAGCCCTTTAAAATTTTTTTTAAAAATAAGAGATAGAGGTCTCATCATCTTGCCCAGGCTAGTCTCCAACTCCTGGGCTCAAGCAGTCTTCCCCTGTTGGCCTCCCAAAAGAATCCAGGACTTCTGACTCCAAATTTCATGCCATTTCTAGGATAGGATTTTTTTTTTTTTTTGAGACAGTTTCACTCTTGTTCCCCAGGCTGGAGTGCAATGGCACAATCTTGGCTCACTGCAATCTCCGCCTCCTGGGTTCAAACGATTCTCCCGCCTCAGCCTCCCGAGTTGCTGCGATTACAGGTATGCACCACCACGCCCGGCTGATTTTGTACTTTTTTAGTAGAGACAGGGTTTCTCCATGTCGGTCAGGCTGGTCTCGAACTCCCAACCTCAGGCGATCCACCGGCCTCGGCCTCCCAAAGTGCTGGGATTATAGCTATGAGCCACCGCACCCAGCCGATATGATTGTTATTATTATACTTTGTATCCTTTCGGTTTCATATCTTCCTCTCTTGTGCTCAGACCCCTACTCATACCAAGTACTAAATTGTAAACACTAGATATAGCTCTAAAATGTTATTACCCCTTTCCAAGTGTATCTGTTTATCAACCAAAGTGGGGAGTGGGGAGCACATGCAGGATTAAGAAGAAGAGTCTGTGGCCCTTGGTATCATAAAAGAATTACAGTCAGGAGTTAGGGTGAGCTGGGGGTCAGGGATGTGACTAAAGCTTTCTGAACCTGGGGCAGAATCAATAACCATACCTAAGTGGAAAACAGTGTGCTGGGTTGCAACAATGCCCTTTGTCAAATAAACAATCCACAGATAGTCAGAATCAGACTTTATTTAACAATCTGAAAATGTGTTCTTCTGGCTTTAAGTCTTGCAAAATGGGTCGTAAGTCAAAGACAGATTTGTTCACTATCCTCTGAGTGTGTGGTTATGTCTCCGTATGGACAAGTGTCTGTGTCTATAGATACTTTTGCTTTTTATAGTGATTAAAGCTCCACTTTAGTTAATGTATAAAGTCTTATTCTAATAATGCTAAAACCAGAATTAAATATTCCCTGAGTCTAATGTTCTCTTCTCCCCATCCTGCCTCCCTCCATCCCTCCCATAAGGCTGCTCCTCCGCCTCCATTAATGCCAGGTCTTTAGACAGCACCAGCATTCCTACTGAGAACCCAGGGATGGATGCTGGCTCTTATATCCCTCTGACCTATACCCTCTGGTTGAAGAGCTTCTCTGGCGAGGTTTGGGGCAGGAGGAGTCCTGGCAGTTTCTCTTCAGAGTTGTGGATTTTCACTTGTAGATACCTGGAAAGTAAACATGATTGTGTTAGGTGTTGACCTGCCTTCCCACCAACCACTTATGGAGGGGTTAAACTCAGTTTGCTTCTACTGAATTATACTTCATGTAATGCCACTGGCCTCTCTTGAGGGAGGCAATGTGAAACTGGTTGTTGGGATTATTGCAAGGACTTGTTGCAGATATTGTTCATTACATCATTCACAATACCTTTATGATGATTCACAGGAGAATTTCTTTTTTTTTCTTTTTGAGACATAGTCTTGCTCTGTCTCCCAGGCTGGAGTGTAGTGGCACAATCATAGCTAACTGTAGCCTTGAACTCCAGGGCTCAAGTATTCTCACCTTAGCCTCTGAGTAGCTAGGACTACAGGCGCACACAACCATGCCTGGCTAATTTATTAAAAAAAAATTTTGTTGCCTAGAATGGTCTTGAACTCCTGGGCTCAAGTGATCCTCCCACCTCAGCCTCCCAAAGTGTTGGGATTACAGGCGTGAGCCCCGGCACCTAGCCTCCTTAAGGAATGAGCATTGTGAATTGGGTTAACTGATCAGGTTTTTCTCTTCTTGGATTTTGGAAAGTCTGGAACCAATTTCGTGGTCATCCTTAGTAAGCTTATTTTATAGAATGCATTTTTTATACTTGCCTAATTCATGGCTCCATTTTACATCACTATCCTGTCTCATATAATTCTGAGTTTTTCTGCTGTATGTTGTTTATATGTGTGTATGTTAATATAATAAACATATATAAATATGCAGTTCACATGCCGCATAATGACGTTTTGATCAACAATGGACTCTATATACAAAGGTGGTCCCATAACATTTTAATGGAGCTGAAAAATTTCTATTGCCTAGTGACGTGACAGCTATTGTTAACATGGTAGCCTTCATAACATCACAGCACAACACATTACTCACATATTTGTGATGATGCTGGTATAAACAAACTTACAGTGCTGCCAGTTGTAAAAAGTATAGCACATGCAATTATGTACAGTACATAACACTTGATAACAATAAACAACTATATTACTTGATGTATTTAATATACTATGCTTTTAAAAATATTTTTCTATATATATTATTTTTGAGACACAGTCTCACTCCATTGCCCAGGTTGGAGTGCAGTGGCACAATCCTGGCTCACTGCAGCTTCTATGTCCCGGGTTCAAGTGATTCTCATGTTCTCAAGCCATAGCCTTCCAAGTAGCCGGGATTACGGGTGTGTGCCACCATGCCCGGCTAATTTTTGTATTTTTAGTAGAGATGGAGTTTCACCATGTTGGTCAGGCTGGTCTTGAACTCCTGGCCTCAAGTGATCTGCCTGCCTCAGCCTCCCAAAGTGCTGGGATTACTGGCATGAACCACCACATCAGCCTACAATACTTTTTATTATTATTTGAGTGTGTTTCTTACTTATTAAAAAAAAAGTTCTGCTAATTGGCCAGGTGCGTTGGCTCACGCCTGTAATCCCAGCATCCCAGCATTTTGGGAGGCTGAGGCGGGAGGATCACGAGGTCAGGAGTTCCAGACTAGCCTGACCAACATGGTGAAACCCCGTCTCTACCAAAAATACAAAAATTAGCCAGGCATGGTGGTGCCACTGCCTGTAATCCCAGCTACTCAGGAGGCTGAGGCAGGAGAATCGCTTGAACCCAGGAGGCGGAGGTTGCAGTAAGCCGAGATTGTGCCACTGTACACTGTACTCCAGCCTGGGCGACAGAGAGAGACTCCATCTCAAAAAAAAACAAAAAGTTCTGCTTATTTAAAAAAACATTAACTGTAAAACAGCCTCAAGTAGATCCTTCAGGAGGAGGCGTTGTTATTATCGGAGATGACAGGTCCATTTGTGGTAGTGCCCCGAAGACCTTCTAGTGGGACAAAATGTAAAGGTAGAAGACAGTGATATGGGTGATCCTGACCGTAGGCCAATGTGTATGTTTGTGTGTTTTTATTTACTTGTTTATAGACGGTGTCTAGCTATGTTGCCCAGGTTGTATTTGAACTCGTGGGCTCAAGTGATCCTTCTGCCTCAGCCTCCTGCATCGCTGGAACTACTACAGGCACATGCCACAACACCCAGCTCTGTGTCTTAGTTTTTAACAAAAAAGTTTTAAAAAGAAACAGAAAAAATATGGAAAAAAGCTTACAGAATAAGGATATAAAGAAAATATTTTTTGGCCAGGTGTGATGGCTCCCGCCTGTAACCCCAGCACTTTGGGAGGCCAAGGCAGGTGCATCACCTGAGGTCGGGAGTTTGAGACCAGCCTGACCAACATGGAGAAACCCTGTCTCTACTAAAAATACAAAATTAGCTGGGCGTGGTGGCGCATGCCTGTAATCCCAGCTACTCGGGAGGCTGAGGTGAGCCGAGATCATGCCATTGCACTCCAACCTGGGCAACAAGAGTGAAACTCCGTCTCAAAAAAAAAAAAAGAAAAGAAAAATATTTTTTAATGGTGTAGCCTAAGTGTACAGTGTTTATAGTCTACAGGAGTGTAAGTAATGTCCTAGGCCTTCACATTCACTCACCACTCACTCACTGACTCACCCAGAGCAGCTTCCACTCCTGCAAGCTCCACTCATGATAGTGCCCTATACAAGTGTATCACTTTTTATTTTCTATATGCTATTTTTACTGTACTTTTCTATGTTTAGATACACAAATATTAACCGCTGTGTCACAGCTGCCTACAGAATTCAGTAAAGTAACATGCTGTATAGGTTTGCAGCCTAGAAGCAATAGGCTATACCATACAGCCACACATAATGACAAAATCATCTAATAATGCATTTCTCAGAGCATATCCCTGTTGTTGAGCAACATATTACTGTATAATATGACCTTTTTGCATTTTTAAAAAATATCTTAACCTCTTTAACTCCTTTTTGAAATAATTTGAGATTTAATTAAATAAATACCTAGAAGATAGGGCCAGTTTAAGGTCAAGTATAGGAAAATGGGCACGGAGACACCATGAAGTCCCAGTTCATTCTTGTTTCCTCTGGTTCCCACCTGCTTGACTGCCCTAAGGGTATGGTTCACTGCCGGATTCCCCTTGTAGCCTGTGGTGAAGATTCCAGCCTATTCCCAAACCCCTGTCAATCTAATGCGCAATCTATTCTCTGTATATCTGGTCTTACCTCTTCTTGAGGTTCAGGTGCTGTGAGGTTGTTGTTTTCTGGTACCGTGGAGCCTTGAAGCTGGTCTTGGCCCTACAAAGAGAAGAGTTCTGCCAGTAAGAGGTGGCTCAACCTTTCCAGCCTCTCAGCATAGAAGTGTCTTCTGTGCCTTATACTTTACAAGGGTCTCAGTATTTGTACTATTACAAAGGGAAAAATACAGTGTTGTTTCACCAGAGCCTGAAGGCATCGGGAAAGGCTTTCATCCATCCTCTTTTACAGATGAATAAACTAAGATTCAAAGAGTAAAAAGACTTGCTGGGACAGGAAACCAGGTCTTTGAATTCCTGAGTTGTTTCCATGATCAAAAACCATGTAATCTGTGTGACATGGTGTGGATGTGTATCTATAAGGGAGTGCGAGGTCTTAAAATTACTACCTGCCACTTTTAGATGAACCGTCCTCAAGAATGTACTGCAACTCTCACACTTAAGTGATCCTAATTCATGACATGCAGTTAGGAGAAGCAAGTGGTAAAATAATTTCTTTGGGAAAAATTTTAGGTTCTGAGATGGGAACCCAAGGTGTAGGAAGCCCAGTCTAGACCACATGCAGGGGTGCACACCTGTAGTCCCAGCTCCTTGAGAGGCTGAGGCAGGAGGATCACTTGAGGCCAGGAGTATCAAGGTTGCAGTGCACTATGATTGCACCTGTGAATACCCACTGCACTCCAGCCTGGGCAACATAGTGAGATCATCTCTAAAAATATAAATTTTTTAAAAAAGAAAGAAAGCCCTGCCTAGAAACTGCTATGCTAGGGGAAGACCCTGTGAGGTTTAAAATAAGTTTTTAAAACATGAAATTTAATTTACAAACTATAAAATCTATATTTTAAAAACAGAACCAATTTCTTTTTAATTTTTTCTTTCTTTCTTTCTTTCTTTTTTTTTTTGAGAAGGAATCTGGCTCTGTCACCCAGGCTGGAGTGCAGTGGCGTGATCTCGGTTCACTGTAACATCCACCTCCCAGGTTCAAGCGATTCTCCTGCCTCAGTCTCCCAAGTAGCTGGGATTACAGGCGCCCACGACCATGCCCGACTTTTAGTAGAGATGAGGTTTCACTATGTTGGCCAGGCTGGTCTCAACCTCCCGACCTCAAGTGATCCACTCCCCTCAGCCTCCCAAAATGTTGGGATTACAGGTGTGAGCCATGGCACCTGGTCAACAGAACCAATTTCTAACAGTGTGATAGCCACTTGAAATTCCAAGATTTCTCCTTCAAGGACATTTTCTTTCTTTTTACTCCCTCCTCCCTTTCCAGGTCATGAATTAGCTCAAAAGTGATGTTACATCACCTCCCGGAAAGTTATCAAAACCTTCCATCTCTCTGAGATGATTCAAATGGTAAGCAAGAACAGATTTTTTCCCAGTAATTTTTTTTTCAAAAATGGCTATGTTTTTTCCCAGTTATATTTATATTTACCCATTTTTACATGTGACATGTCCATAATTCTGCCTGAGAGAAAATATGATTTATAATGCATCTGCAAGGGAAGTGAGCATACACAGGCTTCAGAGGATTGATGACATGAATAGGCTAGGATCTAAGATGCTCTAGTTGCTTAATTCTACAGGAAAAATATTTCTCCTTAGCTGATGACCAAAGCAATCCCACCAGAGAGGCTAACAGTAAGGAAATATTATAAATCTAAAATACAAGGAGACAGACTCAGGCGAAAGGAGAGTGTATCCTGTACCTCTTTTCCAGGGAGGACAGTGTTACTAGCCTGTTTCTTAAAATGGTCAGAAAGAGTCTTGCCTCCTATAAACTCTTCCCTTCAAAAAGATGACTCCAAGAATGCAAACTTGTTTTATCATTCCCCAGAGGCAATCAAAAAGTCACTCTATTACTGTCTCCATCTAAAATCATATAATACATTATAAAATCAAACTGAAATCAATTCAACCATTCAGTTGCTCTTTTCAGTGCAGAAAAATGAGAAGTGGCTATGCTTACCTACTCAAAACCCTGCATCTATCCTGCACTTATTCACTCTCCACATGTCCTGCCTATCTCTCTCCATCAGCACAGCGGCCTCAGACTAGAAACTGACCAAGGAAAAGTCATTTTTATTATTTAAAAAATCTTTTTTTGAGATGGGGTCTCACTCTGTTGCCCAGGCTGGAGTGCAGTGGCGTGATCATGGCTCACTGTACCCTTGACCTCCCTGGGCTCAGGTGATCCCACCTCAGCTTCCCAAGTAGCTGGGGCCACAGGCATGTGACACTACGCCTGGCTAATTTTTGTATTTTTTGTAGAGATGGGTTTTTCCTATGTTGCCCAGGCTGATCTTAGACTCCTGGGGTCAAGTGATCCACCTGCCTCAGCCCCCAACAAAGTGCTAGGATTACAGCCACCTTGGGAGGTTGAGGCACTGCACCCAGATCTTTTTATTAAAATTTTTTAGAGAGATGGGATCTCACTATGTTGCCCAAGCTGGAGTGCAGTGGCTATTCACAGGTGTGATCGTAGCATACTACAGTGTCGAACACCTGGGCTCAAGTGATCCTCCCGCCTCAGCATCCTGAGTAGCTGGGATTACAGGCTTGCATCAGTGAGCCTGACTTAAGGAAAAGTTTTTTTTTTTTTTTTTTTTGAGACAGAGTTTTGCTCTTGTTGCCCAGGCTGGAATGCGATGGCGAGATCTCAGCTCACTGCAACCTCCGCCTTCTGGGTTCAAGCAATTCTCCTGCCTCAGCCTCCTCAGTAGCTGGGATTTCAGGCACATGCCACCATGCCTGGATAATTTTTGTATTTTTAGTAGAGACGGGGTTTCACCATGTTGACCAGGCTGGTCTCGAACTCTCGAACTCCTGACCTCAGGTGATCCGCCCACCTCGGCCTCCCAAACTGCTGGGATTACAGGCGTGAGCCACTGCACCCGGCCTAGGAAAAGTTTTTTTTTTTTTCTTTTTGAGACGGAGTCTCGCTCTGTCACCCAGGCTGGAGTGCAGTGGCGCAATCTCAGCTCACTGCAAGCTCCACCTCCTGGGTTCACGCCATTCTCCTGCCTCAGCCTCCCGAGTAGCTGGGACTACAGGCGCCCGCCACCACACCTGGCTAATTTTTTGTATTTTTAGTAGAGACGGGGTTTCACCGTGTTAGCCAGGATGATCTCGATCTCCTGACCTGGGAATCTGCCCGCCTCTGCCTCCCAAAGTGCTGGGATTCAGGCGTGAGCCACTGCGCCCGGCCAGGACAAGTTTTACATCTTGCTCTGTTAGGGCCCTCAGTGCTTCATGTGAATCAAGACTGAAGGCCTCTGAAAGATATACTTCTGGAAAAAGAAAAATAAGTTTTAATGTATAAAAAAATAGGGCATCATCATGTAGATGACTTAGGCTTTTAGTACCTCTGAGGAGTCAGCTGAGATAAGCTTATTATCCTCTTCCTTGTCTTCCATCTTCTTTGCCTCTCCAGGCTCTGAAGCAACCTGTGAATCAAAGTGAACAATGGAGGAGAGAGTCCCACACCTTCCACCCTGGGGGCCATCCCTGTGCCCTTGGTCCATATTAGCTCCTCTCAGATATCAGGAGGCTCCCGAGGTAGCCTTGGTCAGACACAGGCAGTAGTAGGGTGGTGTGATCTAACGAGTGTCAGAAATCTCACACACTTCTCCCGGATATACACATGGCTCATGTGCTAGCCTTCTTCATTGCCCACATGTTACCGCTGACTGCTCTATAAACTTGCAACTCAGCTCCCACTCCCTGTGTCCTTCCCTACTTAATTTTTCTTCATATCACTTACCATTACTAGATTGTAATTTTATTTATTCTTTTTTTTTGGTCTGTCTTCCTGCACTAAAATATAAGCCTCAGGAAGGCAGGGTATTTTGTTTTGTTCACTGTCATACCCCACCTCCTAGAAAAGTCCCAGGCACACTGTAGGGGCTCAGTAAGTAATTGTAGAATGAATAAATCTTGTTGCCATCTAGTCAGACATTTCACCATAATCCTCTCTACAATGTACCTGACTGGAGATAATATATCCTAGATCTTTTTTTTTTTTGAGACAGGGTCTTGCTCTGTTGCCAGGCTGGAGTGCAACGTGGCACAATCTTGGCTTACTGCAACTTCTGCCTCCTGGGTTCAAGCGATTCTCCCGCCTCAGCCTCCCGAGTAGCTGGGATTACGGCACGCACCACCATGCCCAACAAACTTTTTGTATTTTTAGTAGAGACGGGGTTTCACCATGTTGGCCAGGATGGTCTCGATCTCCTGACCTCATGATCCACCCACCTCAGCCTCCCAAAGTGCTGGGATTACAGACGTGAGCCACTGCGCCCGGCCCTTAGCTCTTAACATCAAGGAAAGAGAACTAATTTTCAAGGCGGCCCATCCCATATTTTTTTTGGTCAGCCCCTTGTGTCTCCTTTGCCCTTCCACAATACCTTTTTTCCATCCCATTTAAAAAATTGAGCTAATTGTTGAAAGTTCCTCTTGTATTGATCCAAAATGTATCTTAAAAAAAGTCTTTATATGTAGTTTCTGCCTCTGCCCTCTGGAGTGTCACAGAACAAGTCAAATCCCTATATGATAGTCTTTCCATATAACGTGACTAGAATATGACTTGAGGCTGGGCACGGTGGCTCACACCTGTAAGCCCAGCACTTTGGGAGGCGGAGATGGGAGGACCACTGGAGCCCAGGAGTTTGAAACCAGCCTGGGCAACATGGCGAAACCCCATCTCTACCAAAAATACAAAAATGAGGCAGGCATGGTGGCATGCGCCTGTAGTACCAGCTACGTGGGAGGCTGAGGGAAGATCACTGGGGCCCAGAGAGGTCAAGGCTGCAGTGAGTCATGATCGTGCCACTGCACTCCAGCCTGGGCGACAGAGTGAGACCCTGTCTCAAAAGAAAGAAAGAAAAAAAAGAGTATGACTTGATTTACAGATCCCTCACAGAACTACTTGCTCTTCAATGGGTTGGCATCTCTCAATTTTTTTTCAAAAGCCTTAAAAATTTTTTTTTTGTGATAGGGTCTCACTGTGGTGCCCACGCTGGAGAGTAGTAGTGCTCACTGCAGCCTCGACCTCATAAGCTCAAGCAATCCTCCTGTCTCAGCCTCCCAAGTAAGGAGCAGCCTTTTCAAAAGGCTGCCCTTTTTGCTTTACTTCCCTCTGTGAGTTCCTGCTTCTAGGTCTTCTCATCAGAGAAGACACACCTTGGAAATTTGCTGCCATTTTTTTTCAGGGTCTATTTACCATAGTCACAGGTATAATGAACTGAAGTGAGACCCACCCTCCTGCCCCCACTAAAGAAGGTAAAGCTCAGGATTCCAACTATTGGTCCTTTATTTTTTTGAATTTATTATTTATTTATTTATTTATTTTATTTTGTATTAATTTTTTTTAACTTTTTCTTTTCTTTTCTTTGAGACACAGTCTCACTCTGTTGCCCAGGCTGGAGTGCAGTGATGTGATGTTGGCTTACTGCAACGTCTGCCTCCTGGGTTCAAGTGATTCTCATGTTCTTGTGCCTCAGGCCTTCCAAGTAGCTGAGACTACAGACACCATCATGCCTGGCTAATTTTTGTATTTTTAATGGAGACAGGGTTTCACCATGTTGGTTGGCCAGGCTGGTCTCGAACTCCTGGCCTCAAGTGATCTGCCTGCCTTGGCCTCCCAAAGTGCTGGAATTACAGGTGTGAGCCACGACGCCTGGCTTCAACTAAAGGTTCTTTATACTAGGAACTCCCAGAACTTGGAGGAAAAGAAAGAAATTAGTAAGAATCTGCTCATTAACACTACTAGAGATAAGCCCCTTATAGAAGTCAATTACCGGCTGGGCAAGGTGGCTCACGCCTGCAATCCCAGCACTTTGGGAGGCCGAGGCAGGCGGATCATGAGGTCAGGAGTTCAGCACCAGCCTGCCCAACTTGGAGAAACCAGCCGGGCGAGGTGGCTCACCCCTGTAATCCCAGCACTTTGGGAGGCTGAGGCGGGTAGATCACGAGGTCAGGAGATCGAGACCATCCTGACTAACACGGTGAAACCCCATCTCTACTAAAAATACAAAAAATTAGCCAGGCGTGGTGGCGGGCGCCTGTAGTCCCAGCTACTCGGGAGGCTGAGGCAGGAAAATGGCGTGAACCCGGGAGGCGGAGCTTGCAGTGAGCAGAGATCGTGCCACTGCACTCCACCCTGGGCGACAGAGCGAGACTCCGTCTCAAAAACAAAACAAAACAAAACAAAAAATAAACACGGAGAAACCCCGTCTCTACTAAAAATACAAAAATTAGCCGGGTGTGGTGGCGTGCACCTGTAATCCCAGCTACTCTGGAGGCTGAGGCAGGAGAATCGCTTGAACCCAGGAGGCAGAAGTTGCAGTGAGCCAAGATTGCATGACTGCACTCCAGCCTGGGTGACAGAGCGAGACTCCATCTCAAAAAAAAAAAAAAAAAAAAAAAAAGTCAATTACCCTAAAAGTAGATTACTAAATTAATAGCTATGAAGACATGAAACAATCCCCAGAACCAAAAAAGGTGTCCAAGAGTATTCTGACTATAGTAAAGATACCTACATGGAGGTTATAAAAGGATATAAAGACCCTACCAGAGCCGGGTGCAGTGGCTCACATCTGTAATCTCAGCACTTTGGGAGGCCAAGACAGGAGGATCACTTGAGGCCAGGAATTCAAGACCAGTCTGGGCAACATAAGGAGACCCTATCTCTGTTGGGGGAGGATCACTTGAGCTTGAGAGGTCGAGACTGCAATGAGCTGTGATCGCACCACTACACTCCAGCCTGGATGCCTGAGTGAGACCCTAGCTTAAATAAATAAATAAATTAAATTAAATACCCAACCAGAACTACTCTTACCTGAGATGTCATTAAGGTGGGGGAAGTACAAAGTTCTTCGGGGTTCTGATTGTGGATGTTTTCATTTTCTTTGGCCTCAGGAGTTCTTACTGGCTTCTCTGGTGGTTCTGGATTAGGAAAGACCTCTAGGGAGGTCCTAGGACTTGGAGTCCCAGTCCTCAAGGAGGCCCTAGGGCTGGTGGGTGACCCCCCTCCAGAGGCTGTAGGGCTGGAAGGTATGTTCCCTGAGGAGGGCCTGGGGCTTGCAGTGGCTCTGGGTGGAGGAGGCCTACTAGGGGGTGCTGAGGTCCTCTGGATAGAGGCTCTCTTCTTCGGTTGTTCAGATCCTTCACTTGCGGTGCGGGTTCGGAGGACTACTTCTGCGGCAGATGATGAAGGCTGCCCTGAAGGGCTCAGGGCTCCGCCTGGTGATGGAGCTGGGGAGCTGGGGAGAACTTCCTCCTGGGACTTGGCACTCTCAGTGGTAGGAGAGGGCTGGGCCTGGGCGGGGCCATTGCAGGCTGGTAGAGGCTCATCTTCCTCAGAGGAGCTTGCTTCAGATCCTTCCTTCTCTATTTCCTCCTCTTCTAAGAGCTCCTTGATCTCAGAATTGTCTTCCCCCTGGGCTGCATCAGGTGCCAGATCTTCAGTTGCTGAGACAGATTCACTCTCACTCTTCAAGGAAAGTGTAGAGGGACTAGTAGGTGAGGTAAGAGGACTGGAGACTGTAGCTGTTCGAACTGGGGGAGAAATGACTAAAGAGCGCCTGCTGCTGCTAAAAAAGGAAGGTGTTCAGATTCAGAACGGCTAAAAACCAGAAGCAATGTAAATATGCAAAAATAAATTATGATGCATGTAATAAAAAAACAGAATAAAGCAATTTAAAATGTTAGAAAGTCTGCATAATTTACAGTAACATTTATACAGTGAAATGAAAAAAGGCCAAAATGTTATCTATATCATGAACTCAATTATGTAAAAATACGTACAGAGAAAGAGACTGGAAAGAAACACTGCAAAATGTCGCAAATATTTCCTCTGGGGCAAAGATTAATGGGTGATATACAGTTGAACTACACAGATTTCATATTTGTGAATTACCTACTTATTTATTTGGAACTCCCAAATCAATACTTGTGGCACTTTCCCAGTCACTATTGGAGATGCCCAAGTGGTGAAGAATGAGTTGCCTGGCACGCACTTTCCAGATGAAGTCTAACAAGGCAATCATCTACCTTCTTGCTTCCGTTCTCAAACTGTAAACAAGTGTCCTTTCCACCATGTTTTCCTAACTTTGTGCTTTTTGCTGGTGATTTTGCTACTTTAAATGGCCCCCAAGCTGTAGTGCTAAGTGCAAAAAGACTGTGATGTGCCTTCCAGAGAAAATACGTGTATTATTAGGTAAGCTTCATTCAGGCATGAGTTACAATGCTGCTGGTTGTGAGTTCAATATTAACAAATTAATAATATATATTAAATAAGGTATCTTTAAACAGAAACTCACATAAAACAAGGTTATATGTTGGGTGGTTGATGAAAATGTTGTGACCAGCGGCTCACAGAAACCTGTGTTTTGATGTTCAGTGAGTATGGCAACTTTATAAAACAAAACTACCATGAAGAACAAGAATCAACTATAACATTTATCAAGTAGCTACTATGTGCTGGATGCCATGCTTATCCTTGAGCATCCAAGATTAGAATCTAGAATATATCAGCCAAAAAAAAAAACCTTATTTTTATTTATTTATTTATTTTTTTTGAGGTGGAGTCTCGCTCGGTCACCCAGGCTGGAGTGCAGTGGCGCGATCTCGGCTCACTGCAAGCTCTGCCTCCCAGGTTCATGCCATTCTCCTGCCTCAGCCTCCCGAGTAGCTGGGACTACAGGCGCCCGCCACCATGCCCAGCTAATTTTTTTTTGTATTTTTAGTAGAGATGGGGTTTCACTGTGTTAGCCAGGATGGTCTCGATCTCTTGACCTTGTGATCCACCTGCCTCGGCCTCCCAAAGTGCTGGGATTACAGGCGTGAGCCATCGTGCCTGGCACAAAAACTTATATAGATCAATTTTTTTAAAAAAGGTCAACAACCCAATTGAAAAATGGAAAAACGATATATAGGAAAGTCACAGAACAGGAACCTTAAATGGCCAATAACATGAAAAGATGCTCAAGGAAACTAGTAACTATGAAGCTATGATTTAAAACTGCAAAAAAATTCCATTTCATACTCATGAGCTTGTAAGAATGAAGAAGTCTGACAATTTCACATGTAGTGAGAATGTGGACTCATGAGGGCTCTTACTCACTGCTGATGGGTGGTAAACTGGAATTATCACCTTGCAGAGCAATATGGAAATATCTCATTAAGGGTCAAGAAGCCCCATGACAGACCTTATGACTCAACAATCCTGCTCCAAGTATAGACCCTAAAGAAACTCTTGATAATGTTCACAGGGACAAATGTAAAACATGTTCATCACAACATTATTTATAATAGCAAAAACCTAGAAGACAACTCAAATGCCCCAAACTAGCAGGAGGATAAATAAATCATGAACTAGGCATACAATAACAACTATAGAAAGGAAACAGCAGAGCTATTATAACAACATGTAGCAATAACAAAAAATCTTACAAACAACACTAAGAGAACAAAAGAAGTTGCAGAACAATACATACAGTATAAGTCCATTTATATAAAGTTTAAAAACATGCAAAACAGCCGGGCGTGGTGGCTCACACCGGTAATCCCAGCACTCTGGGAGGCCAAGGCGGGCGGATCACGAGGTCAGAAGTTCAAGACCAGCCTGGCCAATATGGTGAAACCCCGTCTCTACTAAAAATACAAAAATTAGCCGGGTGTGGTGGCATGTGCCTGTAATCCCAGCTACTCTGGAGGCTGAGGCAGGAGAATTGCTTGAACCCGGGAAGCAGAGGTTGCAGTAAGCCAAGATTGTGCCATTGAACTCCAGCCTGGGTGACAGAGCAAGACCCTGTCTCAAAAAAAAAACCAAAAAAAAAACCAAAAAAAACCCCCCAAAAACATGCAAAACAATATTTTATGTGTGCATGTATGTGTGAAACAATACAGTGTGTGCATGTTACATTTAGTATTACATTTAGTATTTATTTCCATGCGTATTATTTTATGTGTGAAACATACATGCACACATAAAACAACACACATAGAAATGATAAATACTAAATGTAACATAGCGGTTACCTTTAGTGGGGTCAGAAAGAAAAAGTGAGTGGGGAAGGAACATTGGGAACTTCAGCTATATTTACAACAGCCGAGTTCTTAAATTTGATGGTAGGTACATGGCTATTTGTTGTATTATTCTTTATACATTCAGTTATGTCTAAAATATTTAATTTTTATTAATTTTTTGAGAGACAGGGTCTTGCTCTGTCACCCAGGCTGGAGTGCAGTGGCATGATCATAGCTCACTGCACCCTCAAACTCCTGCACTGAAGTGATCCTCCTGCTTCAGCCTCCTGAGTAGCTAGGAGTACAGGTACGCACCACCTTGCCCGGCTAATTTTTTTTTTCTTTTAATCTTTTTTTGTAGAGATGAGATTTCACTATGTTGCCCAGACTGGTTTCAAACTCCTGATCTCAAGTGATTCTCCTGCCTCAGCCTCCCAAAGTACTGGGATTATAGGCATGAGCCACCATGTCTGGCCTTGAAATATTCAGTAAAAAGCTGCCGGGCGCGGTGGCTCACGCCTGTAATCCCAGCACTTTGTGAGGCCGAGGCGGGTGGATCACGAGGTCAGGAGATTGAGACCATCCTGGATAACATGGTGAAACCCCATCTCTACTAAAAATACAAAAAAGAAAAAAAAAAAAAAAAATGAGCCGGGCATGATGGCGGGCGCCTGTAGTCCCAGCTACTCAGGAGGCTGAGGCAGGAGAATGGCATGAACCCGGGAGGCGGAGCTTGCAGTGAGCCGAGATCGCGCCACTGCGCTCCAGCCTGAGCGACAGAGTGAGACTCCGTCTCAAAAAAAAAAAAAAGAAATATTTAGTAAAAAGCAAAATAATTTATATAGGAGCATAGTACAAACAACAAACATCATCACCCACATGCACATAAGGGACAGGTCAGGATTCTGGACTGGAGATGAGGATGTTGAATACATTCACACACAGGACAAGCGAAGCAAAAAAGAGTCTTGGATGCTGCTCACCTTGACAGTCCCTTCACCACAAAGACTTTATTGGAATGTTGCTTCTCCAGTTTGCTCATCACCTCGTAGAGATTGTGGTTCAGCTAGAGCCAATAAGAAAGAAGGGGATGCTAGCCAACTGGGAACCCGAGAGTGGCATATCCCTTCTCCCCTCCCCTTCAGACAACTTCCCAAAATAAACCCTCCCCCTTTCAATTCTGATGTGAATTCCTCTTCATCTGTCTAGCATTAGAGTCCAGGGTCCTGTCCCGCCACCCCCTCTTCCTTGTCTCTCTGTGTTCTAAGTTCTGCCTCTTCCATCAGACTGGCAGCTGTCTCAAGGCAGGGTCCATAACTGATGTCTGATTTGAGGTTCTAGCTTCTCACAGGTGATCCAGGGAATGAAAACTCATTTTTAGGCCAGGCGCCTAAAAATGTAAAACTCATTTTACAGGCTCACGCCTGTAATCCCAGCACTTTGGGAGGCCGAGGTGGGCGGATCACGAGGTCAGGAGATCGAGACCATCCTGGCTAACACGGTGAAACCCCGTCTCTACTAAAAATACAAAAAAATTAGCTGGGGGTGGTGGTGGGCACCTGTAGTCCCAGCTACTCGGGAGGCTGAGGCAGGAGAATGGCGTGAACCCGGGAGGCGGAGCTTGCAGTGAGCCGAGATTGCGCCACTGCACTCCAGCCTAGGCGCCAGAGCAAGACTCCGTCTCAAAAATAAAAAAACCAAAACACCTCATTTTTAATATTAACTAGGCAAATCATACTTTAGCCAAATAAACTATGGAGAGTAGTATGTATAGCTCTTTGTGAATATAACTAATATAAATGTTGTAGTAGCAAAGAATCTTGGAATCCCAGGACTAGAAAAGACTTCATAAATTATGTTATATGGCTGCCTGTCACTGACAGGATTAGTCTTGAGACCAACCACCTGAGAAACTGACTTGCCCTTAAACACTGCCCTCTCCAGTCCCCAGCAACAATAGATAGAGATTTCACAATGGGGTTCCCCATTTTAATTTTTCCTTCTATAGGCCTAACCTCCTTTATTCATGCTAAAGCTCAAATTTGGACACACTTACTCAGTTGTTAAGGGAGATGAAGAGGGCCCTCGGATAGTGTATATATGTGTTTCAATACAGTTAAGTACACAATCAAGTGCTCTTATTTCATCATGAGATAAAAGTCAAAATCTGTGGTGCCAATACGGATATTTAAAGAAATCATGTAACTCAAGGCTACCTTCGTATTTACTAGAAAACACACCTAGGAGCCTCAATTGGCCAGACACCTCTCACCTTGCTCATTTCCCTGTAGAAGACATCCCTCAAGTTGGAAATGTTTTGGAAGATGGTCACATAGCAGCCAATACGACTATTAGGAAGCAAAACCACAAACACATACGAGTAAGGCACGGGAAAGGAGTTCTTTGTTTGAAATACAAAGTAGGACTTAAGCCAAAACCAGCCACCAAGGCTCCTAAATGAAAGCCATCCCGCTGGGCACGGTGGCTCACGCCTGTAATCCCAGCACTTTGGGAGGCCAAGGTGGGTGTATCATGAAGTCAGGAGATCAAGACCATCCTGGCTAACATGGTAAAACCCGTCTCTACTAAAAAAAAAAAAAAATTAGCCGGGCGTGGTGGCATGTGCCTGTAGTCCCAGCTACTCAGGAGGCTGAGGCAAGAGAGTCGCTTGAACCTGGTAGGCAGAGGTTGCAGTGAGCCGAGATCGTGCCACTGCACTCCAGCCTGGGCGACAGAGCGAGACTCTACCTTAAAAAAAAAGAAAGCCATCCCACATCCCACACTCAGGATGTTCTGGGATCTGGATTCATCAGAGCTGGGCCAGGAACACACGTGATTCTTAGGAGCAGGAAGGCCAGGGGAGACAATATCAGCTCAGGTTGACACCAGAGTTTAACAGTTTCATGCAGTTATCTAATTTGGGCTCTTGAAGGGCTGAGGAGACATGAAAGGGCTCTGAATAATTTTTTAAAGGGCTATATAAATATAAGGCTATCTAATTATAATTATTACAGTAAGTAATTATTCTTTCCCTTTATGCAATACAGGATGACTTCTGCACCTGTATGTACACTAATGGAATTCTCCTGTAAGTGAATCAAGGAAGTATACTTTTAAAGAAACTGTATTAAATTTCATTTCTAGGCCAGGCACGGTGGCTCATGCCTGTAATCCCAGCACTTTGGGAGGCTGGGGCAGGTAGATCACCTGAGGTCAGGAGTTTGAGACCAGCCTGTCCAACAGGGTGAAACCTGTCAAAAAATACAAAAATGGCCAGGCACGGTGGCTCACGCGTGTAATCCCAGCACTTTGGGAGGCTGAGGTGGGCGGATCACAAGGTCAGGAGATTGAGACCATCCTGGCCAACATGGTGAAACCCCATCTCTACTAAAATACAAAAAATTAGCTGGACTTAGCGGCACGTGCCTGTAGTCCCAGCTACTCGGGAGGCTGAGGCAGGAGAATCGCTTGAATCCAGGAGGTGGAGGTTGCAGCGAGCTGAGATTGTGCCACTGCACTCCAGCCTGGCAACAGAGTGAGACTCTGTCTCAAAACAAAACAAACAAACAAACAAAAACAAAAATTAGTCAGGTGTGGTGGCATGTGCCTGTAGTCCCAGCTACTCAGGAAGCTGAGGTGGGAGAATTGCTTGAACCCGGGAGGCATAGGTTACAGTGAGCCACACTCCAGCCTGGGTGACAGAGTGAGACCCTGTCTCAAAATAAATAAATAAATTAATTAATTAATAAAATAAAAAATAAAATTTCAATTTCATTTTAATTAGGAGTCACATAATGTTTTAGAATACATGTGTTCATTAAAAAGGCTCCATCCTATGTACACTAATAAGTGACAATATAAAATATTCTGACCATAATTCTATTAATGCATCTCTTGTACAATAAAAAGAAGAAAGGATACAAATGGAGTTTCTGCTCAGATTTCTCTTTAAATGTGGAAAATCTGGCTGGGCGTGGTGGCTCACACCTGTAATCCCAGAACTTTGGGACACCAAGGCAGGGGGATCACTTGAAGCCAGCAGTTCGAGACCAGCCTGGGCAACATGGTGAAACCCCATCTCTACTAAAAATACAAAAAAAAATTAGCCAGGCATGGTGGCACATGCCTGTAATCCCAGGTACTCGGGTGGCTGAAGCACAACAATCACTTGAACTAGGGAGGTGGAGGTTGCAGTGAGCTGAGATTGAGTGCTACTGCACTCTAGCCTGGGTGACAGAGTGAGACCCTGTCTCGAAAAAATAAAAAGGGGGGGCAGTGTGGGTATTTAAATCTAAAACACTTTTATCTACTTACTGTCAAGGCACACAAGGTGCCTTGTGTGAAGCAAAGGCACCTTTTCTGAATTTCAGTCATTACCTATTATAAAGAATAGGCAGCTCCTCTAGTAGTTCTTGGTTCAGATCTTCAAACACAGTCTGGGCTTTGTTGAACTCTTCCTCTGCCTAGGTGGTAAAAGAGACAAGACAATCTCCCTCAATTCTGAACCCAGTACTACAGCATGCCTCCTTCATCCTCTGCATTTTTTTAGGCACTAGGCTTTTTAGGAGCCATCCCTCTTCTTCCCCTGACCATGCCCTCCCCAGCCTCAAGACTCTGACTATCCTTACAGCATCAGTGTCAGAAGAAACAGATTTCCTTTAGGACACTGGATGCTGAATTTATAATTTCCTATACCCATGTTGGCCCAGCCACCTGCTACCACCATGAGGAGGAGAACAGGAAGAGTTTACCAGTTTTTGTTGTTGTTTTTGATTTACCTTGGCAGTCTTGGCCTCATCTTTCTTCTTGGCATTCTGCACTGCCTCCAGGTGATGTCGGGCACTGTCATAGTCCACGAGTTTCCGACCCCGCTTGGCAATTCTCTCCTGACCCAGGGTAATGAGAAAGGGTGTGGATACTCACTTTTTAGTGGCCAGGATGTAGGTAACAGAATACCAAACAGAGAGCAAGATTCTTGCATCCTACTATCAAATTTCACTTTCGTTGTTTTTTGCTTTTGTTTTTTTTGAGACAGGGTCTTGCTCTGTTGCCCAGGCTGGAGTGCAGTGGTGCGATCTCAGCTCACTGCAACCTCTGCCTCCCAGATTCAAGCAATTTTTGTGCTTTGGCCTCCCAGGTAGCTGGAATTATAGGTGTGTGCACCAAGCCCGGCTAATTTTTGTATTTTTAGTTGAAATAGGGTTTTGCCATCTTGGCCAGGCTGGTCTCGAACTCCTGGGCTCATGTAATATGCCCACCTCGGCCTCCCAAAGTGCTGGGATTACAGGCATGAGCAACTGCACCTGGCCCAAATTTCACTTTCTAATAGGGTTTTGCGCCCATGGGGTCTCCCTCAGTATCTGGGAAGAATGGGGGATTCTCAGAGGGAGATAGAGTCCTACAGAGCATGTGGAAATCTGTATTAATTATATATATGTAATAGATATATAATTAAATACGTATATATATTTCCACCTCCACCTCCCACTGTATTAAATTTTAATATTTCCTATGAACCCATTATAAACTGGTTCAGCCTCCAGGAGAAATGGCCTTGAGAATCACATGAAAGTGAAAGTCTGGATTTTTGGGAATTAGTCCCAAATCTGCCATTCATAGCCTGTGGCCAGTGGCAAGGCACATCTCTTTTGGAGCCTCAGTAGCCCCATCTCCCCTTACACAACTGTTATTTGAAAGATCGAATGCTGAATACAAAGTGCTTTGAAAGCTCTAAAACACAATAAAAGCTATAAATTACTATAACCACTGAGAGAAAGTCTACTCAGCCTTATCCAAACTATAAATTATACCAGTGAGAAGCAAACTATGTCACTGAACCGTTTCATTCTCTCAGTCACAGAATTTGAAAAGATCTTAGCAATTATCTGGTCCAATTTCCCATACAATACCATGAGGCTTCTCTATAACATCCAAGATAAGAAGTAGTTTGACTTCTGTTTGCACAAAGAACAGACAACTCACTATCTTTGAGTCTATTTCATTTCATTTTTGGAAAGCTTTAACTATTAGGAACTTAAGTCAGCCTCCTTCTAACTTCTTCCTCTGAATCAGCACGGTGCTTGACAGAGTAGGTGTTTAATAAATACTAGAGCCGGGTGCAGTGGCTCACGCCTGCAATCCCAGCACTTTGGGAGGCCGTGGGCGGATCACCTGATGTCAGAAGTTTGAGACCAGCCTGGACAACACAGAGAAACCCTGTCTCCACTAAAAATACAAAAATTAGCTGGGCGTGGTGACGCATGCCTGTAACCCCAGCTACTCGGGAGGCTGAGGCGGGAGAATCCCTAGAACCCGGGAGGTGGGGGTTGCAGTGAGCCAAGACCGCGCCATTGCACTCCACCCTGGGCAACAGAGCAAGACTCCATCTCAAAAAAAAGAAAAAAAAAAAACAAAAAAACTAGCTGAATGAATAGATGAATTCTAATTCTGCTTTCTGGAACAGAAAGCAGAACAGTTTAGAATAGGTTGAATTCCTATTTTACCTAACAGACTTTCAAATATTTGAAGATAACTATTTGATTGCTCCATGTTTCCTCTTCTATACAATAAACATCTTTAGTGCCATCAATTGTTTCTCACAGCTAAAAGGGATGCCTCTAACTTGGATCTAATTCGAAATCAGCCCAAATATAGCTTACTGAAATCTAAGTTTATTTTATTTATTTACTTATTTTGAGACACCAGCCTCTGTCACCCAGGCCGGAGCACAGTGGCATGATCTCGGCTCACTGCAACCTCTCCCTCCCCAGCTGAAGTGATCCTTCACCTCAGTCTCCTAGGGTGACTGGGACTACAGACATGCACCACCACACGACTATTTTTTTTTGTATTTTTTGTAGAGATGGGATTTTGCCATGTTGCCCAGGCTGGTCCCGAACTCCTGGACTCAAGTGATTCTCTTGCATCGGCCTCCCAAAGTACTGGGATTACAGGTGTGAGCCACTGCACCCAGCCTTGAAATCTAAGTTTAAACATAAACTTCACACTACTTCCAACCTTCTATCCTAACCTCTTGTCTAACCCTCAACCTTAATCTTTCTCCTAACTTACCCAAACTTCTTTCTTAATCGTGAGCTCTAATTCTACTTATAATGCTTAACCCAATATGTTCTCTAACCTGGATGGGTCATCCACAACCCAGCCTTGATTCTGTACATTGAGTACCTTAATTTCACTGAACTGGGCAACATAGTTTTCCATGGTCCTCACAGCCTGGTCAGCCAGTTTGTCCTCGTAGTCTTCCCAAAGGAGATCATTATTCTGTAGGATAGAGTCAGAGGCTGGTGAAGGCTCCACTTCCCAACAACAACTGCCTACCAGGGAAATACCCAAATTCTCCCTGCAAAAACCTTTTTTGTAGCACCGTATTTAGAATACCATGTTGGATTCTGGGGACTAGTCAGAGGAAGAAAAGAGACAGCCCCTACCCCAAGGAACTGCTCTATGGGAGTCTGAACATACATTCAGAGATTAAGAACAGGGCACAGGGTCAAAGCCTTGGACTCCAGAGCTTAGATGGGAAAGTTTAAGAGTGTATAACTGCATGAAGTTTGTTTTAAAAAACAACCAATCTTTAGGAGGTAAAACTTCCCATAATGTTTTAAAGAGGAGAAGAGGGTCAAAATTAGAGGGATCCACAGATTAGGGAAAACTTGCTTTTACCTTAAGAGTTGTAGCTTCTTCCTACCACCCAGTGACTGAGGCTACACAAATGCACAGTGTGAACTGGCTCCTTTGTTTTCCTATTTTCTTGGATAGAGAAGCTAAGCTGAGGTTGAGATGCAAACAGGAGTAAGTGCCAATAAGTTGTAAAACTCAAGCCACTCTTACCCCTACGATGGCCTTCAGCTCCTCATGACCGTCCCACTCACTGCTGTAGATCTCCTGCAGGGTTTCTGACACTCTTTTTGAACTTTCATGCATCACTGAAAGGAGAGAATTCAGTCCCACCATCATGTTTCCCCAACAGTAGTTGGTGTAATCACATGGGTGACAAATCAGTGGTTCCAATTCAGAAGGACAAACTCAGAAGGTTTAGGTTATATAAGTGAGGAAAGCTGGATGGGGCTGAAAGGAAAAGTCACTCTTCCTCAGCCCACAAAGTTCCAGGAGTCAAGAGTAGTCAAATGATAAAATGACAAAAACCTGGGGGTATGGCTATTGTTTTCCACCCCAAACCTCCTAGTAGCTGTATAAATGCCCTCTGGATTCTCCCATGCTGCATTGCCCACCTTTGACTGCACTAAGGAAGTTCTTCAGGTCCTTGTACAGCTTGTGGCCTTCTGCCTGAAAGAGAAAAGTACATTTGGTGACTAAAGAGATTAATATTTCAAAAGATGCTCCAGAGGTCAAAGTAAAAAAGTAGGTTAAGAGCAGAAATCACACCTGGAATTTCTCTAAATATTCACAATTGTTATAAGTCAGCCTTTACTTTCTTTACCAACATGTTGTAGGTGGTCTCTTTTGTGTTAGTTTTTAAGATGGGGGCTTGCTAAAGCTCCCATTACACTGGCGTCTTCCTTCCAGTGAACAAGAGCCTATACCCAAGTTCCACTGTTGAAAGGTAAGTGTTCTCCATGTAACACCGTCTATGCAATTCTCTGGCTTGCACCCTCCTCTCTGGGTAAAGTGCTACCATTTTCTGCAGACACCAGGCCTTCTTCTTTCTCTGAACCCTCACACAGACATTCCTCTCCTCCCCAATATCCTTCTCTGACTTGTCTCACTTTACCCTTCCCTTCCATCAGTCACCTTTTATACTACTCCAAGGAGCCTCATCATTGCTTCTCCTGTTCCACCCCGAATGTCTTCATCTATAGCTCTATCTATCCCTGCTTCCATCTTTGCTCCTGTGTCTGAAATCTCATTTTTTTTAGGCTAGGAACCCCATGTTCAGACAAGGGCTCCTCCTCCCTCTAAAAAGGGAGAGGAAGGTATTATTTGACTTGGAAGTTCAAATCTCAATCCTGTAGATGAACTGCTTTTGTTATAGCTCTGACAAATGTTCATTTAGCCTCTGCTTCCCAATACTTCCAGAAACCAGAAACTAACATCTTGCCTGAGACAGTATCACTTGATTTTAAACTAGCTCTGTTAAAACTTTTTCTGGCTGGGCGTGGCAGTTCACACTTATAATCCCAGCACTTCGGGAGGCCAAGGCTGGCGGATCACTTGAGGTCAGGAGTTCGAGACCAGCCTGGTCAACATGGTGAAACCCTGTCTTTAGTAAAAATACAAATTTTAGCTGGGTGTGGTGGCGCACACCTGTAGTCCCAGCTACGCAGGAGGCTGAGGTAGAAGGATCGCTTGAACCTGGGAGGCGAAGACTGCAGTGAGCTGAGATCGGATCATGCCACTGTACTCCAGCCTCGGTGACAGAGCAAGACTCCATCTCAAAACAAACAAACAAACTTTTTCCTATTAGTCTTGGGTTGGCCTTCTGTACTCACAGAGTAGATCTAATTTCTCTTCCACACATGCTTGAAGACAACTTGCATGTGCCCTTGACCAAGCCTTTCTCACAGGTTTCCTCAATTGTTCCTTATGGTGTTTAGACCCTCTTCCCATTTTGGTCTCCTTCCTATGTGTAAACTCATTTTGAAGAGTTGGTTGGGAATTTAAGGCCAGACATCTGACATTCTGGAACCTGACTTCAGGACTGTGGACTGTAGGGATGGACTGAGAGGTGCAGCCCACTTCAAGGGAACTCTAGGGAGCCAGTCTACAGATCAGAACAGACCAGTTCAGGGGATGTTGTACTTGAAAGCCAAGCTGCATTATTCAGTACACCATAAAATACTTGTTGTGAATTTGTTCATTTGCTGTATTCATTACTTGATAGACTATTGATGATACCAAAAGTGTAAAAAACTGGCCAGGCGCAGTGGCTCACGCCTGTAATCCCAGCACTTAGGGAGGCCGAGGTGGGCGGATCATGAGGTCAGGAGATCAAGGCCATCCTGGCTAACACGGTGAAAGCCCATCTCTACTAAAAATACAAAAAAATTAGCTGGGTGTGGTGGCGGGCACCTGTAGTCCCAGCTACTCGGGAGGCTGAGGCAGGAGAATGGGCATGAACCCGGGAGGCAGGACTTGCAGTGAGCCGAGATCACGCCACTGCACTCCAGCCTGGGCGACAGAGCCAGACTCCATCTCAAAACAAAACAAAAAACAAAAGTATAAAAAATTATGGGGCCAGGCACGGTGGCTCACGCCTGTAATCCCAACACTTTGGGAGGCCAAGGCAGGTGGATCACCCGAGGTCAGGAGTTTGAGACCAGCCTGACCAACACGGTGAAACCCCATCTCTACTAAATATAAAAAATTAGCAGGGTGTGGCGGCGGGCACCTGTAATCCCAGCTGCTTGGCAGGCTTAGGCAGGAGAATCGCTTGAACCCAGGAGGCAGAGGTGGCAGTGAGCCGAGAGCAAAACTCCATCTCAAAAAAAAATAAACAAATAAAAATAAAAAATTATGGGAGAGGCTGGGCGCAGTGGCTCAGGCCTGTAATCCTAGCAGTTTGGGATGCCGAGGCGGGAGGATCACGAGGTCAGGAGCTCTAGACCAGCCTGACCAACGTGGTGAAACCCTGTCCCTACTAAAAATACAAAAATTAGCCAGGCATGGTGGCACGCACCTGTAATCTCAGCTACTCAGGAGGCTGAGGCAGGAGAATCACTTGAACCCAGGAGGCAGAGGTTGCAGTGAGCCGAGATCACACCACTGTACTCCACCCTGGGCAACAGAACGAAACTCCATCTCAAAAAAAAAAAAAAAAATATGAGAAAAAAAGGAAAATTCAGAAAATTCTATCTAGTGACAAAATTTTTCCTGTGGAAATCTTTGGGGAAAGGTCACTATTTACTTAATTTTAGCAGCAGAAAATTTAGGTCTACTTGGTCAAATCAAAGAAAACTGGACTAGTTATTTCATCCATTTTTTTGCCTCCAGAGCTCACTGTTTTCTTTCTTTTTCTTTTTTTTTTGAGATGGAGTCTCGCTCTGTCGCCCAGGCTGGAGTGCAGTGGCATGATCTCGGCTCACTGCAACCTCCGCCTCCTGGGTTCAAGCGACAATTCTCCTGCCTCAGCCTCCCGCATAGCTAGGACTACAGGTGTGTGCCACGACGCCCGGCTAATTTTTTGTATTTTTAGTAGAGACAGGGTTTCACTGTGTTAGCCAGGATGGTCTCGATCTCCTTACCTCGTGATCTGCCCACCTCGGCCTCCCAAAGTGCTGGGATTACAGGTGTGAGCCACTGTGCTGGGCCTCAGAGCTCACTTCTAAGCTAATCCAAACTTTTGATCAAACTTCAGATCAAAAGTCCCTCTCAAGGGGCTGAATATCAGTTTGAAGGGACATGAGGACACAGTCTTAAAGGAGTGAAAGGCACTGTCAGAGAGCTACAGAACTGTGATTGTGTGCTGTGTTACAGCAAATGAGGATTAAGAGAACATCATATAAACAATCAAGGAAGTAGGCCAGGCGAGGTAGCTCAAATCTGTAATCCTAGCATTTTGGGAGGTCGAGGTGGGCAGATCACTTGAGGTCAGGAGTTCGAGACCAGCCTGGCCAACATGGTGAAAGTCCGTCTCCACTAAAGATACAAAAATTAGCCAGGTGAGTTGGTGGGTGCCAGTAATCCCAGCTACTCGGGAGGCTGAGGCAGGAGAATCACTTGCACCCGGAAGGTGGAGGCTGCAGTGAGCTGCAATTGCGCCATTGCACTGCAGCTTGGGTGACACAGCAGACTCTGTCTAAAAAACAAAACCAATCAAGGAAGTGTCAGATGCTACAGAGACGTTAGAATGCAGGAAGAATTGGTAAAATTCACTGGATTTGGTAATGGGTCACTGGTGACCTTGAGAAAGCACTTTCAATAGCATATTGGAGACAGATTCAGTCAGTTAACAAAATTCAGAAGCACTCAGCATCTACCAGAAAGGATATCTCACTTCCTCCTTGCTTTTTCATTTATAGAAAAAAGCTTAGATAGCCTAACATGTTAAATGTATACAACATCTTTTAAATGTGGATAAGGGAGGTAGGTAGAGGTTTGAGAATTTTGAAAAGGTGATAACCAAGATTTTAAAGAGCCTTGAAAAAGTTTTGGGGATTATAAAAACGAACAAGGCTTGGCCAGGCACAGTGATGCACGCCTGTAATCCTAGCACTTCGGGAGGCTGAGGCGGGCAGATTGTGAGGTCAAGAGATCGAGACCAGACTGGCCAACATGGTGAAACCCTGTCTCTACTAAAAATACAAAAATTAGCTGGGTGTGGTGGCACACGCCTGTAATACCAGCTACTTGGGAGGCTGAGGCAGGAGAATGGCTTGAACCCGGGAGGTGGAGGTTACAGTGAGCCGAGATCGCGCCACTGTACTCTAGCCTGGGCGACAGAGTGAGACTCTGACTCAAAAAAAAAAAAAAATTAACAAGACTTTTAAATTCTTTCTTGAAGGAGAAAAAAGGACTCAATTTTTTACTTCACCGTGAAAATTTTATTTCAAAAATAAATACAATAAAGTAATAAAAACTGTTAAATTACCTTGCACAGGCTGGGAGTGGTGGCTCACCCACTATAATCCCACCACTTTGGGAGGCCGAGGCAGGTAGATCACCTGAGGTCAGGAGTTCGAGACCAGCCTGGCCAACATGGTGAAACCCCATCTCCACTAAAAATACAAAAATTAGCTGGGTGTGGTAGTATACGCCTGTAATCCCAGCTACTTAGGAGGCTGAGGCAGGAGAATCGCTTGAACCCGGGGGCACAGAGGTTGCAGTGAGCTGGGATTACACCACTGCACTCCAGCCTGGGCGACAAGAGAGAAACTCCGTCTCAAAAAAAAAAAAAAAAATTACCTTGCACAATTTGTACAAATAAAATTCCTAATTTTTTCCCATTAGTTATCATATGACCTGAAAAATCAGATCAGTAATCAAGGCTACCATGCATAAAGGCACAGTGTTGAAAACTAGGGGGTACTCTATCACAGCCCAGAAAATGAATGCCTTCTGCTTTCCACTGCAGCTCACAAAAGCCCCGCTCCATGTCTGTGTTTTAGAATGAAGCCTTTTAGTTACAAAGTTCTCCTTTATGCTCTTGCTCTTTCTTTTGAGAAGATGAAGTATGAGTGTGAGAGTGAGTATGTGTGTGTGTTGGTGGGGGTAGTGGTATGGAGTGGGGAAGGAGAGAGAAGACAGGTCAGCAACAGGTATCATTTTCTTTCTCTGACCTATCTGTCCTCCCCTGGAATATATCCAGGCTGAATAATCCCAACATCTTTCTCCTTTCCTGACAGATGTGACTCTCATAGTCTTGGGTTCTCGCTTGTCTGGGAGTCAAGAAACTTGGATTTACCACCAACTAGCAAGTTACTCCACTTCTCTGCCTTCCATTTCTTCATCTATAAATGCAGGGTAAGGCCAGTTCTAGCTCTAAATCTTATGACTTTATCACTTCTGCTCTCTGAATCCTTGCCGAATTCTTGGCATTGCCATAAAGAGTCTGAGTCAGTCCTTCCCACCCATTATACAAACAGTCCCAACCCTCAGTTAATGAACCACTCACACCAGAAGCTTGTCCTGAGCAGTCAGGAGGACAGAGCTAGGTCTTAAGAGACTGGGGTACTGAGGATGGAGAAAGTTCTTGTCCTGGGGTTCCCTACTTTCTGGAGAAAAATTGGCTCAGACACTCAGCAAAACAAGTGTAAATAGCATGCCCAAGTGTTGAAGTGATCAAGTGTTGAAAGTGCTTGGTTTAATGTAGATCTAGGAGGGAAATACGAAGCTAGATTATTAGATTTGATTTTAAAGGTAATGAATTGGAAGCAGCTGTCACTACCAAAAATAACAGGTTAAAGTGTTGCTTGAGGAAAATAATCCTTCCTATGTAATACACTGAAGAGAAGGAAAAGCAGGAAGCAAGTAGAGCCTCAGAGAAAAATTACCTATAGAAGAAATGTGATCAGGGCTGGGTGCAGTGGCTCATGCCTGTAATCCGAGCACTTTGGGAAGCCGAGGTGGGTAGATCACTTGAGGTCAGGAGTTTGAGACCAGCCTGACCAACGTGGTGAAACCCCGTCTCTACTAAAAATACAAAACAACAACAAAAACAAAAAAGAAAAGAAATGTGATCAGGAATGTGGGCAAATGGCAAGACTTTGAAATCAGGCTAGGAAGTTTGGTATTGATAAGATAAGCTATTAATAAAAAGTTTACCTGCAAGCTGACTGTGGGTGAGGGATAGGGCACAAGACCAACCAGTTCAGCTTCTGGAACACTTCACTCACACCTGTAATCCCAGCACTCAAGGAGTCAGAGGCAGGAGGATTGCTTGAGCCTAGGAGTTTGAGACCAGCCTGGGCAACATAGTGAGACCTCGTCTTCACAAAAAGAAAAAAAATCCTTGACCTTGTCCTTTTTCCTCCTGTGTGTCTTTGCCACCCCAGGTCCCCAGGTCAGATGTGACTGTATTGTCACTGTCTTCCTCCATAAACTAAGAGCCTTGAGGGCAGGCAGGTTGTCTCATTCATGCTGAAGTCTCAGCACCAAACACAGTTCCTGGCACACAGCAGGTGCTCATAAAATGTTTGTTAAATGAATTTACCAAAAAGAGAATTTCAAAAGCATGTTCAATCAGCACTTATTATAGGTGTATCATTCTCTCAGTCAAGAAGTTTTTCCTTATTTTTTTTTTTTTAAAGAGACAAGGTCTCACTATGTTGCCCAGGCTGGTCTTGAACCCCTGGCCCTTCCGCTTCAGCCTCCCAAAGCGTTGGGATGACAGACATGAGCCGCTGCACCCAGCTAGAAGCTTTTCCTTATTCCCAACCTAACTCCATTTCATTTCTCAAACGTATTTTCCCCGCTTAAGTGATGTTTAAATGGTGGGCTTCCACAGGGAATTCTGAGGGGATTGTCCCATCAGATCTTGTTCTTCCTGATGGCGCTTCTTCTTCTCTTACCTTTTCTACCTACACATCTGCTCTTAGAGAGAGGACAAAGGGACAGAATGGGCCAAGAATCAGAAACCTTCCACAGTGGGTGTTAACTTACTGATTTTTCTTCTTTTCATCCTGGAGTTGGAAATAGAACAGTAAGAAGAGTTGAGAAGAGGCCCAGAGAGGCCTCCTAGTGAGGCACAGTGAAAAAAGCTGAGTTTAAGTCTAAATCCTGGCCCTGCAACTTATATGCTGTTACTTTACTATTAACATCACACAAAAAAGGAGACAACCAGATTTTATGTGTCTCCTGATGGAAGAATACAATAACACCTACTAAGTATTCTTGCCATCAAAACAAAAACCTGAATCTCATCAAGCCTCTAAGTCTATCCATTTATAGAAAATATGGAAGACATAGGAACATATTAGACAATATCATGGGAATTCAATCAGCAAAATATACACTGTAGGAAACTGCAGGATAAACAACCTAGTATCATTAACAAATAAGCTACAAGAAGGGAGGGATTAGAATATAGACTAAGAGATACGACCTTAAATCTAATAAACTTAAAACATGTCAGTGAGTTGCTGATTTAAACAAACCATAAAAAGCATGAAGACACAATCAGGGGAATTTGGACACTGACAGGATATTTTGTGATATTAAGAAATGATTCCAGTTTTTTTTAAAAGATAGCACTAAAACTTAAATTTTAGTGAAATATTTAATCTGAAATATCTGAAAAGATTTGTATGACACTGGTAAGTGAAAAAGGCAAGTTGCAAAATCATATGCATGGAAGAATCTCACTTTAGTAAATCTCACATTTATTTATTGTGGATATACTTAGATATCATACACATACATAGCAAAGTAATTGTAAAGATATAAAATAACATTGTTGTAGTTTAGGAAGATGTAAAATCATAATCGTTTTGTTTATATTGTTTTCTTTTCCTTTTTTTTGAGATAGGATCTCACTTTGTCACCCAGACTGGAGTGCAGTGGCACAAACAAAGCTCACTGTAGCCTCGACCTCTGAGACTCAGGCAGTCCTCTTGCCTCAGCCTCTCAAGTAGCTGAGAATACAGGAGCATACCACCATGACCAGCTAATTTTTGTATTTTTTGTAGAGATGGGGTTTTGCCATGTTGCCCAGGCTGGTTGCAAACTTCTGACCTCAGCACTTTGGCCTCCCAAAGTGCTGGGATTATAGGTGTGAGCCACCATGTTGGGCCTATTATTAATTTTTAAATTCATTTCTTTCTTTTTTCTTTATGTAGGGGCTTTTTTTTTTTTTTTCTTTTGAGACAGGGTCTTGCTCTGTTGCTTAGGCTGGAGTGCAGTGGCACAATCACAGCTCACTGCTCAGTAGCTGGGACCACAGACGTGCACCACCATGCCCAGCTAATTTTTCTTATTATTTGTAGAGTTAAGGTCTCCTGTGTTGCCGGGTTTGTCTCAAACTCCTAGTCTTAGCAACCCTCCCACCTCGGCCTCCCACTGGGAGGTGTGAGCCACTGCACCCAACCATGTACTTTCTGATTTGTTGTAATGAGTACATATTTTATTTATACTTATTTATTTATTCATTTTTGAGACCAGGTCTTGCTCTGCTGCCTAGGCTGGCATGCACTGGTATGATCATAGCTCACTGCAGCCTGGAATTCCTGGGGTCAAGCAATTCTCCTACCTCAGCCTCCCAGGTAGCTGGGACTACAAGCATGTGCTACCACACCTGGCTAATTTTTGTATTTTTTTGTAGAGACAGGATCTTGCTATGTTGCCCAGGCTGGTCTTGAATTCCTAGGCTCAATTGATCCTCCTGCTTTGGCCTCTCAAAGTGCTAGTATTACAGCCATAAGCCACCATGCCTGGCCAAGTAAATGTTGTATAGAAAAATATTTTGAGGTGTGATAATGGTATTGTGGTTACATTTTAAAAGAGTTCTATTTTTAGAGATTGATAATGAATTTTTTTTTTTTCTTTTTGAGACAGAGTATCACTCTGTCACCCAGGCTGGAGTGCAGTGGTGCGATCTTGGCTCACTGCAACTTCCGCCTCCCACGTTCAAGCAATTCTCCTGCTTCAGCCTCCTGAGTAGCTGGGATTACAGGCGTGTGCTATCACGCCCAGCTAATTTTTGTATTTTTAGTAGAGATGGGGTTTTACCATGTTGGCCAGGCTGGTCTCAAACTCCTGACCTCAGGTGATCTGCCCGCCTCGGCCTCCCAAAGTGCTGGGATTACAGGCGTGAGCCACTGCACCCAGCCTGATAATGAAATTTTTATAGATGTGTAAATGTTGTTAGAATCAAAATGGAGTCACTAGTGTTAAAAAAAAATCTCTGATAATAGAGCCAGGGAAGGCTATGAAAAGAGATCATGCTTATTTGCCTGATAAGAATTATCACAAAAGATCCTGTGAAAACCACAACCTTGCACAAAGGCCATCACAACCTTATACAAAAAATATTTCTGCAAGGACTTCTGCCCAGCAACTGCCTGTTCAACCTTGGACTGGTGTCACCCTTATTATTGATCTTTGTAGCCAATGATAATGATTTTCAAAGAATCATGTAATCCTTCTCATTTTTTCCTTTGAAAACATGTGTCTTCCTTTACCTCCCTGAATATCTCATAGTTTACTATGGTACACATATTCCCATTGTTAATGCTCTATTCCCGCATAAATATCTTTTCCTCTTAGACAGCCTCCCTCTGTTCGTTACTTAGGTTGCCGAATGAAATGATATATCTAGAATTTGTTTCATAATAATCAAGGATAGGAGAAAGTGAGTGGGGACACAGTGAAACATGATTGCCCATGAGTGGATAAATTATGGAAGCTGAGTGATGAGTACATGTGAATTCATTTTACAAGTTTATCTGCCTTTGTACATATTTGAAATATTCCATTAAAAAAAGTTCATCAGATCTAAGATGGTAAACCAATAACAACAACAAAAAGTTCAAAAGTAAGATTCCCAGGCCCTACTCCCAGAGACCTTGCATTTAAAAATATTTCCCAAATGATTCTGATATACACTCAGCTACTGAATTAGATGATAGCTAATAACCCATTAATATAATTTTAAAAATTATTTTCTATATAATTCAACTGATATTTATATAGTAAAGAATTTGTGGGCCAGGTGCAGTGGCTCATGCCTGTAATCCCAGCACTTTGGGAGGCCAAGGTGGGTGGATCATCTGAGGTCGGGAGTTTGAGACCAGCCTGGCCAACATGGTGAAACCCCGTCTGTACTAAAAATAAAAAGAAAAAATTAGCATAGCATGGTGGCACACACCTGTAATCTCAGCTACTCGGGAGGCTGAGGCAGGAGAACTGCCTGAACCTGGAAGGTTGAGGTTGCAGTGAGAGGAAGGAAAGAAGGAAGGAAGGAAGGAAGGAAGGAAGGAAGGAAGGAAGGAAGGCAGGCAGGCAGGCAGGCAGACAGGCAGGCAGGCAGGCAGGCAGGGAGGGAGGGAGATTTCTCTGTTCCCAAAATGACAGTCAGCAGCAAGAAAAAAGGTAAATTCCTTTATTTTTATTTTTACTTTTTTTTTGAGATGGAGTTTCACTCTTGTCACCCAGGCTGGAGTACAATGGCAAGATCTCTGTTCACTGCAACCTCTGCCTCCCTGGTTCAAGTGATTCTCCTGCCTCAGCCTGCCGAGTAGCTGGGATTACAGGTGCACACTACCATGCCCAGCTAATTTTTTTGTATTTTTAGTACAGACGGGGTTTCACCATGTTGGCCAGGATGGTCTCAAACTCCTGACCTCAGGTGATCCACCCGCCTCGCCCTCCCAAAGTGTTGGGATTATAGGGGTGATCCACTGCGCCTGGCTGGTAAATTCCTTTAGTTCACCGAGGAAGGATAAGCAACAGGTCACCCTGTAGCCCTTAACCCTAGGGGGAGGGTGGCTTGGTGGAGATGTTTGCCAGTTTGCAGAACTTATTGTTCTTCTGCCACTCAGCCCTCCTGTCTCCTTTCTTCTTCCAAGCTTCCCTCCCCTACCCTCCAGATTACCTGTTGTTGGTAGAAGTTGTTAGCGCTTTGTTCAAATCGTTCATCTTTGGTTTCTACAGCTTTCCCCAATTTCTGCAGCACCTAGGGATATAAGTCAGAAAGGCCCGTAAGGTTATAGTCAAGTCTCTCTTACATGTTGGCCTCATATGACCCTGGCTTCAGTCAAGAATCTGACTTACAACTCAAGGGCTGTACCCATTTATTTATTTATGTATTTTATTTATTTATTTATTTATTTATTTATTTTTGAGATGGAGTCTCACTCTGTTGCCCAGGCTGGAGTGCAATGGCACGATCTCGGCTCACTGCAACCTCCGCCTCCCAGGTTCAAGCAATTCTCCTGCCTCAGCCTCCTGAGTAGCTGGGATTACAGGCGTGTACCACCACGCCCAGCTAATTTTTGTATTTTTAGTAGAGACGGGGTTTCACCATGTTGGCCAGGCTGATCTCGAACTCCTGACCACAAATGATCCACCCGCCTTGGCCTCGCAAAGTGCTGGGATTACAGGCGTGAGCCAACATGCCTGGCCTTGAAGGGCTGTACTCTTACTGGACCAAAAGAATTAGGAATACAACAAACTGCTGAAAAAACAATCCTGTTTTGTAGTTCTTTTCAAATTAGGTGTAGCTCTAGGGGATACGTAGTAGTGAGCTAGAGGATATATATTAATATAAAGCTCAGAAGAAATAAGGTATATCTGGCCGGGTGTGGTGGCTCACGCCTGTAATCCCAGCACTTTGGAAGGCCAAGGCAGGCGGATCACCTTAAGTCGGGAGTTCGAGGCCAGGCTGACCAGCATGGATAAACCCCATCTCTACTAAAAATACAAAATTAGCTGGGCATGGTGGTGCATTCCTGTAATCCCAGATACTGGGGAGGCTGAGGCAGGAGAATCGCTTGAACCCAGCAGGCAGAGGTTGCAGTGAGGCAAAATCGCGCCATTGTACTCCAGCCTGGACAACAAGAGCGAAACTCTGTCTCAAAAAAAAAAAAAAAAAGAAAGAAAGAAATAAGGTATATCTTTCTGAATGTCATTGTTATTATTGTCATTATTTTATTTGAGACAGGGTCTTGCTCTGTTGCCCTGGCTGTAGTACAGTGGTGCAATCACAACTTACTACAGCCTCAACCTCTGGGCTCAAGCAATCCTCCCACCTCAGCCTCCCCAGTAGCTGGGACCACATGCTCACACCACCACACCTCACTAATTTTTAAAAATTTTCTGTAGAGACAGGGTCTCACTATGTTGCTCAGGCTGGCTGAACTCCTGGGCTCAAGTGATCCTGCTGCCTCAGCCTCCCAGAGTTCTGCAATTATAGGCATGAGCCATTAGGCTGGCTGGCATTGTTATTATTATTATTATTTTTTTTTTTTTTGAGAGGGAGTCTCGCTCTGTCGCCCAGGCTGGAGTGCAGTGGCACTATCTCGACTCACTGCAAGCTCCGCCTCCCGGGTTCACGCCATTCTCCTGCCTCAGCCTCCCGATTAGCTTGGGACTACAGGCGCCCGCCACCATGCCCGGCTAAGTTTTTTTGTATTTTTAGTAGAAACGGGGTTTCACCTTGTTAGCCAAGATAATCTCTATCTACTGACCTCGTGATCCGCCCGCCTCGGCCTCCCAAAGTGCTGGGATTACAGGCGTGAGCCACTGCGCCCGGCCTGTTATTAATATTTAAAGTGGGTTTTTGAGAAGGAAGGAGGAAAGCATTATATTAAAACAAGTATTGTTGAGAAAACTGTAAACTGTGCATGGCTTTTAAGTAAAATGTGAGCCTTGAAGACATTTTTTACTTGAGAGACTGTTTTCAGCTATAGCCATAGGTTCCTCTAGATAGATGAGGTTAGAGAGGTTGGGCAGGGACACTTCTCTCATGGGGGCTTTTGTGGAAAACTTTGAGAGGCCCCGATATAATGCATTTGAAACTCAGCTAGACCTGAATGCTATCCATGTCTATCACCTCTCAACTAGAAAACCTGAGAGCCAAACCGTCATACTGATGTCAGTGCTAATGCAAAAGACATGTGGATGAATAAGACCCAGTCTCTGTTCTCATAGGACACTCACTTATAAACAGGCAATTACATGTAGTAAGAAAGCCCTGAGTCTTCTGCCTATAACCCCCATCTTGGAAGGAGATACCATCATCCTGCGAAGTCCAAGTTAGAATCTCGGGAGTTGCCTTCAACTTCTTCATCCTCTTCATTGAATCCCTCGCCATGTCCATCTCTAGAAACCATCTTATTCCCCTGGTCTCACTGCCACAGCCTTAGTCTAGGCCCTCACTGTTTATTACCTGGCCTGCCGCAATAGGTCTACTATGCTGCTGCTCCTTAAAATCTTCTAATGGTTCCCCATTCAACTGTTCAACAAATTTTTATTAAATGCCCAATATGGGCTAGGCGCGGTGGCTCATGCGCCTGGCCTTGGGAGGCCGAGGCAGGCGGATCACTTGAGGTCAGGAGTTCGAGACCAACCTGGCTAACAGGGTAAAACCCCGTCTCTACTAAAAATACAAAAAAAAAAAAAATTAGCCGGGAGTGGTGGCAGACGCATGTAATCCCAGCTACTCGGGAGGCTGAGGCATGAGAATCACTTGAGCCTGGGAAGCAGAGGTTGCAGTGAGCCAAGATTGTGCCACTGCACTCCAGCCTGGGTGACAGAGGGAAATTGTCTCAAAAAAAAAAAAGAAAAAAAAAGTCCAATATGTATCTTTAAGTAATAGTTCAAATTGTAGCATGCATGCAGGTCCCAAGGCTACATTAAGCTTCACTTCTCATACTCCTCCTCTCTGCAGGTCTCCTTTCCTAATACTTTTTTAGTTTCCCAAATAACCCACACTGTTGCTTGTCATAGATGCTGGTCCCTCTTTCTAGAATGCCTTTCCTCACCTTGTCTGCCAGGCAAGTATCTTACAAAACCCAGTTCAACTCCGTATCTTTTGTGATACTTAACCACATCCACTTCATCCCATTGATCGATTATTCACTCCCTCCCAAGTGCTTGCAACTTCTGTATCTTGTATACAGTCCAATTGTTGTTTTATTACTACTACTATTATATTATTATTATTATTATTATTATTTTGAGACAGAGTTTCACTCTTGTTGCCCAGGCTGGAGTACAATGGCGTGATCTCAGCTCACCACAACTTCCACCTCCTAGGTTCAAGCAATTCTTCTGCCCCAGCCTCCTGAGTAGCTGGGATTACAGGCATGTGCCACCACGCCTGGCTAATTTTGTATTTTTAGTAGAGATAGGGTTTCTCCATGTTGGTCAGGCTGGTCTCGAATTCCCGACCTCAGGTGATCCACCCGCCTCAGCCTCCCAAAGTGCTGGGATTACAGGTGTGAGCCACTGTGCCCGGCCTGTTTTATTATTTCTATTTGTTTATTCTCCTAAACTATAGGCTCCTTAAGGTTTAGGTACTTGCTTTGTTCATTTGGATTTCTCAGTATCCAGGAACTAGATATTTAATAATTGTAACAGGAAGGAGAGTAAGACTGATCTAGGAGAGGATATAGGACTGAATGAGTGGAGCCTTGGAGTAGGATTTTCTAGACTGAAATAGAGTATAGGGGCTAGGCGCAGCGGCTCACGCCTATAATCCCAACACTTTTGGAGGCCAAGGCGGGTGGATCATCTGAGGTCAGGAGTTTGAGACCAGCCTGACCAACATGGTGAAACCCCATCTCTACTAAATACAAAAAAAATTAGCTGGGTGTGGTGGTGCACACCTGCAATCCCAGCTACTTGGGAGGCTGACGCAGGAGAATTGGTTAAAGGGTTGCAGTGAGCCAAGATTGCGCCATTGCACTCCAGCCTGGGCAACAGAGCGAAACTCTGTCTCAAAAAACAAAACAAAAATTAAATTAAATTAAATTAAATTAAAAAAGAAAAAAAAAGGCCAGGAGCGGTGGCTCACGCCTGTAATCCCAGCACTTTGGGAGGCAGAGGCGGGTGTATCACGAGGTCAGGAGATCGAGACCATCTTGGCTAACACGATGAAACCCCGTCTCTACTAAAAACACAAAAAATTTCCCGGGCGCGGTGGTGGGTGCCTGTAATCCCAGCTACTCAGGAGGCTGAGGCAGGAGAATGGCATGAACCCGGGAGGCGGAGCTTGCAGTGACCCGAGATAGCGCCACTGCAGTCTGGCCTAGGCGAAAGAGCGAGACTCCGTCTCAAGAAAAAAAAAAAAAAAGAAAAAGAAAAAAGAAATAGAGTATAAAGGGTGACAGCAGAAAGAGGATTCCAGTTAGAGACAACAGCATCAGGAAAATCGTAGGAGTACACAGCTTCACTAGCTGGTTCAGCATGGCTGTTATGGGGAGTGGTGGGGAATGAAGCTAGAAAGGGAGACTGGAATTTCATTATGAAGGGCTTTGAATGCCATGCAAGAGTGTCCAGATCTGGGGAGTGTGGCAGGTTCTGTGGAGAGACTCTGATTCATATCTCCATTCTTTTTTTTTTTTTTTTTGAGACAAGTCTTGCTCTGTCGCCCAGGCTGGAGTGCAGTGATGCCATCTCAGCTCACTGCAACCTCTGCCTCACCGGCTCAAGTGATTCTTCTGCCTCAGCCTCCCAAGTAGCTGGGATTACAGGTGCCCACCACCACGCCCGGCGAATTTTTGTATTTTTAGTAGAGACACGGTTTCGCCATGTTGGCCAGGCTGGTCTTGAATTCCTGACCTCAGGTGATCTGCCCACCTCAGCCTCCCAGTGCTGGAATTACAGGCGTGAGCCACCGGGCCACCAGTATCTCCATTCTTAATCCAGGGGGTGTGTCTCATTCCTGGAGCTCTTGCTGTAGTGGATAAGATCAAGCACTCTGGAGTTAGACAGATATGGGCTCCTATCTCGGCCTTTCTACTTACTGACTGTAAGTCTTCAGGCAAGTCATTAAAACTTTTGAGCCTCGGTTTACAGAACTCCCTTTCCCCCATTAGATAATATTTATCTCCTTGTCAGGAGGATTAAATGATATTTTGCATGTAAATTGCTTTCTCAGAGCTGCCCTACAAAGAGCACTCAATAGGTACTCACTGTCATTATGTTTAGTTTTGCTCCCTTGCCTGTAAATGCTTATATTTTTGGTTTGGCCATATCTGTTTGGTTTGGCCATATCTGTTTTTGTCCATCTCTAACTGCACCTCACTTGCCACCCAGCCCTGGATGTGCAGTCTGCCATCCTCCCTGGCTCCACCCTTCTCTGCTAACAAAACACTGTTCTCTACCAGAAAGTTGCAAAACCACCTTGTTAGTGGTAAGTGCAGCTCTTAACTTCCTTTCTGCTACCCCTCCCTTCCTTTGTCCCTAATTTGGTTCTTAGGTGGAGAGGACAGAAAAAACAGAAAAGAGAAAACTCAGTCTAGAGTCAGTGTAAGGGATGACTGGGGCAGACCAATCTCCCCAATCCCCAAAAGGCTCAAGGCCAAAAGGCTTGGAGAGTGTGGGGTCGGGGGTTGGGGGGTACTGAGAGAAACTTCCTCACCTTCCAACTCTGAAAGTGAAAAGGTGTTACCACCCTGAAACATACCCCAGTACTCTGGAGCCAAAGTAATTTGTTGCCATAAGCAACAGGTACATGTTAGGGCACTTATACTGTGTCATGGGTGTTCTTCCCAACGAAAACCCTTGAGGGGACAGGGTGTACAGATGCTAAACAGATGTTTGTTGAAACAATGAATAAATTCTACTTTTGGATCACTTCCTAATGAAAACCCATATAATGCTAATCCCTAAAATCCTGCTTTGAGAATTCTGTCCCAATTTATCTGGCCTGGCAGCTAAATTAGAATATAGATATTTAAGGAGAAAGAGCAAGAGCAAGGCAAGAAAGTAAATGTGGCAAAACGTTAACACTTGGTGAATCTGCATGAAAAATATTCCAGTGTTCATTGATTATTTATAACTTTTCTGTAGATCAGGGTTGGGGTGGAAATAGAGCTTTAAAAAAAATTACTACATATATCTTTGGTGGCTATAGTTCCTCATCATTGCCTCTCCCATAATCATTTATTATATTTTAGTTAATTCCCTCAATTGGGGTAATTTGCATAGGGCCTGCATATTTGATATAAAATTTTGCTAAAATTTTTTCTTAGGTGCAGTAAATTTTTGTGGTTATGTAGGAAATCTTTCTCTCTCTCCTTCCTTCCTTCCTTTTCTCTCTCTCTTTCTTTCTTACTTTCGAGACAGAGTCTAGCTCTATTGCCCAGGCTGGAATGCAGTGGCACAATCTCAGCTCACTGCAACCTCCAGCTCCCAGATTCAAGTGATTCTCCTGCCTCAGCCTCCAAGCAGCCAGGACTGCAGGTGTGCGCCACTAGGCTAATTTTTGTATTTTTTGGTAGAGATGGGATTTCGCCACATTGGCCAGCCTGGTCTCGAACTCCTGACCTCAGGTGATCTACCCACCTCGCCCTCCCAAAGTGTTGGGATTACAGGCATGAGCCATGGCGCTTGGCCGGAAATCTTTATTTTTAGGATATATGATAAAGTAAGCTTTCCTTAAAAGGTCCTAATATACTTTTTCCAGCCTTTTCTCTGACCACTCCCTGTGTTCCAGCTGAGCTGTAGTTCTCACTCCAGTCTCCATGCCTTGCTTATGCTGGCACTTCTCAGCTAGAATGCTCTCTGATCACTTGTCTGAAAAACTACTAATCTCCCATAATTCCTATTTCAAATTCAGCCTCCACTATAAAACCTCTCGATTCTCCCCAATCCTTTTGTCCTCTGAATAGACCTGCATCTCTCAGGTCAGTTATTTTATTATCATTATTCTTTTTTTTTTTTTTTTTTTTTTAACTAGATCTTAAGCTTTTGGCAAAGCAAGAATGTCTCTTACCCCTAAATTCCCTGCTGGGTCCAGCCCAGTACCCTGAACAAAGGAGTTTTTCTGTAAATATTTGTGGAATTTAACCCTCTGGGATTTAAGCTGAGTAGATGTCAACAGAGGAGAAGACCAACAAAGGAGTGGTAAACAACGCCCCTTCTCAGGGGGATCTGAGAGGTTTGCCACAGAGAAATCACAAACAGATGGTGAAAGCAGTACTATAGTTGGAAATGAGAAGATGTATCATACTAAACACACACACACACACACACACACACACACACACACACACACACACACACACACACACACACACAATAAAGCCAGCTTAAATTCAGTCCCATGTTGAGTTTGGGCGGGAAATGGAAAACAGACCAAGAATGTTTCATCCCTATTGTGTTTAATGGTCACCAGACCTCCACTCCCAGCTTTTCAGAGGATGCCTGAACAAAAAGTGTTTCTACTTCTGAGCTCTGTTCCTGAGAGAGGATCAGCAGGAAGTGGGGGAGGCACAGATGTGAGAGTGGCTTATCAGGAACGTTGTAAAGCAGCAGCCTGAGTGAGGTTAGGATTCAGAGGCAGGACACCTGGGTTTCAGTAATATTGCTACCTACCAATCTCTTTTGAGCCTTGTTTCCTTATTTCTAAAACAGAGATGCTAATAACCTGCTTGAAGTGTTGAATAGATGAAGGGAGATGACATCGGTAGAATGTTGGCTCCATAAAGGGAGAGAGAATCACTTTGTCTTTTTTATTTTTGAGACAGAGTTTTGCTCTTGTTGCCCAAGTTGGAGTGCAATGGCGCGATCTCGGCTCACGGCAACCTCTGCCTCCCAGGTTCAAGCGATTCTCCTGCCTCAGCCTCCTGAGTAGCTGGGATTACAGGCATGCACCACCACACCCGGCTAATTTTGTATTTTTAGTAGAGACGGGGTTTCTCCATGTTGGTCAGGCTGGTCTCGAACTCCCGACCTCAGGAGATCCACCTGCCTGGGCCTCCCAAAGTGCTGGGATTACAGGCGTGAGCCACTGCACCCCGCTGATAATCACTTTCTTATATCCCTGTCTCTGGTCCATAATAGGCGCTTGATATTTGACACATTTCACTATTTGACACATTAGCTATTACTTATTACTCAGAAGATTACATCCAACTGCTTGCAGAAAAAGCAAAAAGTGTTGCAAGGAATTCTTTCATTTTAGTGCAAATTTCTCCCTCTTTATCTTGGTCTCAATAACTTCCCAAGACTCAAGGACTGGCTTCAGGCTGACTGAGCTGAGCTCCCTTCCGGCATCCCAGGCCATTCCCACCTTATCGAAGTTCAACCTTTGCCTACCCTTGTGTCTAGTCTAGGTTCAGAATATCTTGTTTTTATCAACTGGGAATTCCTCATGGCAGATTTGAGTTTGCTCCTCTTTCTCTACTTCCTCAGGGTTCAGGCCAGAAGAACCTGAGAGACTGGTTCTGTCTTTGGGAAGTATTTGACTCTGAGTCTAATGTGACAGCTTTTCAATTTAGTGTTCTTACCATATTGAGTTTCATCAAGAACATCAACCCTCTCATTTTACAGGTGCAAGATCTGAAGCCCAGAGCAGGACATTATTTAGCCAAGGTTTGGAGTCTATGCTTACAAAGGAGTGAAAGCCCAAAGCAAGGTTTTAGTGTTGACGAGAGGCTAGATGAAGACAGAAGATGCAAGAGTGAAATACAATCAACTGTATGTCCTTTATTTTTATTTATTTATTTTTATTTTTTGAGACAGAGTCTCCCTCTGCTTGAGTGTGGTGTGGTGTGATCACTGCTCACTGCAGTCTTGATCACCTGGGCTCAAGCAGTCCTCCCACCTTGGCCTCCCAAAGTGCTGGGATTACAGGAGTGAGCCACTGTGCCTGGCTGGTATGTCTTTTTAAAATTACTATCATTCATGAGTGTTTTGTCTTTTAGGGTTTTTTTTTTTTTTCAACCACAGTGTGGCCTTCTCTCCAGTACCTCCTGCTCGCCCACACTGTTTCATGCTAGACCTTCCCATAGGCCCTGCTCTCGGGTCTACCAGATTTGTAAGTCTTCAGAGAGGCTGAAACTATGATCAAGGTGAAGTTAGGGTAAGTGAAGTAACGAAGTCTGGCTACACGAACTCTTTCCCTTTTCCTCCTCTCTTTCACATGACCTCAAATGATAGAAAATAACCTCCCTTCCATTGTGGTCTCTTAAAGTCAGGAGCTACATCTACATTCCATCAGTTTTCTGCTGATAAATCAACTCGGGAGAGCTGGTTGCCTTTAAGCCTTCCCAGGGCTCAAACCAGTGCTCCACCTTTAGAAGATAATAGGGATATTTCAGTTGTTAAGCAGAGCTGTTCATCCAAATGCTTCTAAGTCCATCAGCTCTTAGAAAACCAAAACTTCTCCGTTGTAGAAGGCAGGTTGGGCTTAATAAAGAGAGAGAGAAAAAAAGGAAAACCGAAACTCTATCTCAGGTCCTTCTTGTCTTTCTTCCCTCGCTCTTTCTTCTGGCTGACATGTCTTCCCAAACCTCCTTGTCTACTAGAGGGTTGGTAGGTGGAGAGCAGAGGCTCAGGTTAGAAGCAAAGAAAATATTCTGGACAGGTAGAAACAAAAACGCCATCAAAATGTGTAGAGAATGTCCCCACAATTTAGATTGCCAAGCAAGTAACAGATGGGCAGCCCACCTAAGTGCCAGTGCTGGGGCAGGGCTACCTGACACTAACCAAGGACACACTCTGAACACAGATGTGGTTCATCACCCTGGGAGGTGTACTCCCCAACGCGAAAGGGAGGGTACAAGAAGCAGATTTGGGCTCCTCCTTACGTCAGCTGAAACACCACCCAGAGGCCAGGCAGGGTGAGGTAGGAGGAGAACCATGCAGGATTATTCTAGCCTTTGGTAGGGGGTGCCTGCTGGCATCCGCTGCATCGCTGTTTTTGGGGAAGTTGCCCTCTATGGAAAATTACCCTCCAATTTCATCATCTGTAAAATACCAATTTTGGATTGCTAGCACAAAATTTGATACAAAGGTGGCCACCACCATCACTTCCTTTCTTTCACCTTTTCTGGGTCAGCCTGAGGGTTGTCGAAGGTTCTGCCAGAGACTGTTGTCTCCCCAGCTTCCCTTATCCTTGCCCAAGATCGGGTGGCGGTCTCCGACCTCTCTCCAATCTGCCAGTTTTCATGGAAGCCCACTCCTCGCTCCCGTTTCCCTGGGAGAGCGGGAGACCCTTCTCATCAGCCCAGACCCTTCGGGGCCCCTGAGCACCCTGCCCGCCCCTCCTGCCCGACAGGGCTCGGCCTCGCCCTCGGCTCCCTGTGGGCCAGACAGACAGCGAGGCCCGGCCACCTACCTTCTCCTGGGCCCTGCTAAACTTCTTCTGCACCTGCTTGGCGAAGAGGCCGGCCGCGCCGCCTGCCTTGCCCTCTGCCATCCTGCCAGCTCCCTGGGGGCCGCCGCCCTGGCCCCGCGCCCTGTGGTTTTCTGAGGCCCCCGAGGAGGAAGTGCGGGCTCCCGGCATGCCTCGCATCCGGCCCCAGCCCTGAGCCACCTCAGGCCGCCCCTGGCCAGCCCTGAGGCCCGCCCCTCAGCCCACCACTGTCAGCCGGAGCAGGCCGGCTCGGAGGGGCGGGCCCGGGGCCTACCCTCAGGCAGCGCTCGCTCGAGGCCAGCTTCCGAGCTCCAACCCCTGCCCGAAACCTCGGCCTCACTGAACCAGGTCCTCAGTGGTGGGCCCAGACTCACTCGCTCCGGAAAGCCAGTTCCCATCACGCTGAGCAATGCAAAGCAACTGCCACCGCAGGGTAGAAAATGATGTGGGTTCCACTCAGCGAGAGGACCTACCATATCGAAAACACGTTTAGGTTCTCTGAGTATGCATGCGAAGCCGCCACGTAAACTGCGTTTCTTGCTCCAGGTTGCGGTGTAGGCTCTAAGCCTGGAACTGGTAGGGATAGAGTGCAGAAAGGGGGCAGGACACCCGAGCCTGGCTTGAAAGAGAGAAACAGGCCGGGCGCGGTGGCTCACGCCTGTAATCCTAGCACTTTGGGAGGCCGAGGCGGGTGGATCGCCTGAGGTTAGGAGATCAGCCTGACCAATACGGTGAAACCCCGTCTCTACTAAAAATACAAAAATTAGCTGGGTGTGGTGGCGCACGCCTGTAGTCCCAGCTACTCGAGAGGCTGACGCAGGAGAATTGTTTGAACCCGGGAGGCAGAGGTTGCAGTGAGCCGAAATCGCGCCACTGCATTCCAGCCTGGGCAACAGAGCGACAGTTCGCCTCAAAAAAATAAAAAAATAAATAAATAAAGGAGGAACAACTAAGCTGCAGATAGAAACAGGGTAGGGGGCTGGTTCTTAGGCAAGGGAATGATCGCATTGAAAAAAGGCTGAGGAGGATAGTATGGACGCCCGTGCTGGGCATGAGGAGCAAGTTTTTCCAGTTGGAGTAGTGTACTGGATGGAGGCAGAATTTGAACACAGACATAGATTGTGCAAATTGGGGTGGGGCTGTTGAGATGACAACTATTGTTTCTTTAGGGATAAGTTCTCCAAAAAATTCCTCCCTGACCTGTTTGAGGGGATAGCTTGAGATGAGGACACTAGGTGTGGAGGAACCACGTACTCAGATTTGACGGTGCAGGTTAAAATTTCCTCAAGGAAGGGAAGAAGGTCAAAATAACACTTCCTAAGGAGTGGAGGGGGAAGATAAGGGCCTGACACAAAATTAGAGGCCCTTGTATGCTATTGTGTTCCTCTTCTTTCTCCAAAACAATCATTACTGCACTCAAGGTCAACTGTGTACCAGGCATTGCTGGGTGTTCTGAAACCAAGGATGAATAAAATGCAATCCCTGACCTTAAGATGCTCAATGAAGTCTGGCCAGGCACCACGGCTCACACCTGTAATCCCAACACTTTAGGAGGCTGAGGCAGGCAGATTGCTTGAGCCCAGGAGTTTGAGACTAGCCTGCACAACATAGCAAGACCTTCTCTCTGCTAAAAATACAAAAATTAATTGGGCATGGTGGCACACACCTGTAGTCCCAGCTATCAGGGAGGCTGGGGTGGGAGGATCACCCGAGCCAAGGGAGGTGGAGGCTGCAGTGAGCCCTGATGGTGCCAATGCATTCCAGCCTGGGCAAAGCGTGAGACCCTTTCTCAATCAATAAAGAATAAATATTAATGAATAAGTACATAAATAAAGATGCTTAAAGTCTGGAGGTGGAGATAGGTGGGTAATCAGGTGATTCTAGTGTAATGTGCTTAATTTATTTGTAGAGATGGATACAAAATTTTCTGGGAATAGGTGATTAGGGTTTGTTTGTTTGTTTGTTTGTTTGTTTGTTTGTTTGGAGACAGGGTCTTGCTTTGTTGTTGCCAGGCTGGAGTGCAGCAGTGCCATCAGGGCTCACTGCAGCCTCTACCTCCCAGGCCCAAGTGATGGTCTCACCTCAGCCTCCCGAGTGGCTGGGACTAAGGTGCGTGCATGCCACCACTCCTGGCTACCCAGGCTGATCTGGAACTCTTGAGCTCAAGCAATCCACCCGCCTCAGCCTCCCAAAGTGCTGGGATTACAGGTATGAACCACCGTGCCCTGCCAGGCGATTAGGGTTTATTCTGGATGTTAGCTTTGGTGATGCCCTGGAAGAGGCAGGGTGATGAAAATAGAAGGACTTGATATTGGATGGGGAGAAGTGGGGAGAAGCATGGAGAATAGCAGTACTGCGGGAACACTGAGAGTAGATGGCAATGCTAACAGGTGTGTCACTGGCAGAAGGAGGCCAGTACCTGTGTCCCTGCCAGGACTACATGGCATCCTCAGCAATGCAACCCAGCCACTGTCTCCTAAGAAACTCTGTTTAGTGCCAATATCTTGCAAACTGAAATTGATGGTCACCAAATCATGTAGTGTTAGAGAAGAAACAACCCGTAGAAGTTAATTAGATAGGGAAATTGAGTCACAGAAAGGGCTGATGACTTGACCACAGCCACCCAGCTCCTCAGTGATGGAACTGGAATGGGAACAGACTCAGCCTCTTATAGCACATGGAGTGTTCTAGAGGCCTCTGCTGAGCCTGTCAATTCCAGGGTCTGTCTCAGCCAGTTTCTCCTTCTGTAATGTTTAATACCCTAGTCCCTCTTGTCTGGTCTTCAGTGATTGACATGAAAAGCTGCTTCTCATCCTTTTTAGCCTTCCCCTTTCAGTTCCCCCTTTGCTTTCTCATAGGCCACTCTAACAGACTGAGCCCTGGCCAGGATACAGCAGAATTATCAGTTTCCCAGTTCTCTGTGGTTTATAGAACCCTGGATCCGGTTGCCTAATTTTAGTCCCAGCCTTAAAGTGCTGATTCACACTTAGCTTGAGGCCCTATGTTGTTGTTGCCTCTTCCTTTCTGTTCTGCCTCTTCCCCTCAACCCTTTCCTTTCTTTGTTTAGTATCTTCTCTTCTCTCCTTTTTTCTATTCTTAGCTCTCCAGTCTCCATTGTTGTTTTTTTTTTTGAGACAGAATCTCACTTCATTGCCCAGGCTGGAATGCAGTGGCACAATCTTGGCTCACTGCGGCCTCCACCTCCCAGGCCCAAGCGATTTTCTCCAGTCTCCTTTCTAATTTGTCACTTTCTTAGTCTGCTGGTATCTGCCCTGCCTCCTAATCTTATACTTCTATCTCTGGTGTATCCTAGTAGTTGCCATCACCCAGAAACTGGGAGTGGGCGCTCGTTTTAGGCACTAAAGGGGGAAACAAAAGAAGGATGAACCCACAGTATACCTGGGAAAGACAGGGCAAATTCAGTCACTCAGGAACTTTTTTGTTTGTTTGTTTTGAGAGGGAGTCTTGCTTTGTTGCCCAGGCTAGAGTGCAGTGGCACGATCTCAGCTCACTGCAACCTCCACCTCCTGGGTTCAAGTAGTTTTCCTGCCTCAGCCTCTTGAGTAGCTGGGATTACAGGCGCCTGCCACTGTGCCCAGCTAATTTTTGTATTTTTAGTGGAGACGAGGATTCACCATCTTGGCCAGGCTAGTCTCAAATTCCTGACCTCATGATCCACCCACCTCGGCCTCCCAAAGTGCTGGGATTACAGGCGTGAGCCACCATACCCAGCCCACTCGGGAACCTTTTTTTTTTTTTTTGAGATGGTCTTTCGCTCTTGTTGCCCAGGCTGGAGTGCAACGGTGCAATCTTGGCTCACTGCAACCTCCACCTCCCGGGTTCAAGCGATTCTCCTGCCTCAGCCTCCCAAGTAGCTGGAATTATAGGCGCCCACCACCACACCCAGCTAATTTTTGTATTTTTTTTTAGTAGAGACAGGGTTTCGCTATGTTGGCCAGGCTGGTCACGAACTCCTGACCTCAGGTGATCCACCCGCCTCAGCCTCCCAAAGTGCTGGGATTATAGGCGTGAGCCACTGCGCCCGGCCCACTCGGGAACTTTTTAAAGCACTCTGTGCCTTCGAATATAGTAAATATCCACAGGAATAGGGCAGATGGACAGATTAGTGGATAGGTAGATCCTAAAGTAACCCAAAATGGATAACATAAAGCTACTCCCACTGGGTTTGTGTTGTGGACTGGTAGAGGTAGCAGCAAAGGGAAGACCCAGCCTGCAGATGTGGTGAAATCCAACTTGGATCCTATAACTGCATTTCTTCTAAATCAGTGGTCCCCAACCTTTTTGGCACCAGGGACCCGTTTCGTGGAAGACAATTTTCCACGAACCAGGGTGGGGGATGGTTTCGAGATGATTCAAGGGCATTACATTTATTGTGTACTACATTTCTATTATTATTACATTGTAATATATAGTGAACTAATTATACAACTCACCATAATGTAGAATCAGTGGGATCCCTGAGCTTGTTTTCCTGCAACTAGACGGTCCTGTCTGGGGGTGATGGGAGACAGTGACAGATCATCAGGCATAGGGACCCCTGCTCTGGAGGGCTTAATTACAAATAGACACAGTATGATAATGTATATCTAGTTTTATTTGCTTTTCTATCAATGGCTCAATAGTCTTTTAGAATGTGTTTTACTTTTTGATCACAAGTCCTGTTGCAGATCTAAGAACCATTTTGGGAAGGTCGTTGGACTCAGGAAAATGTTCAGTTGGAGGCGATGACCTGAAGGAAAGACAGTTATGTCCACAGTCAGTAACTCCTGCCTACCTCCTTTCTTGTTTCCTCAGGGCTCCCAGTTAAGTATGGTTTTGTACTGGGTTTATGGGAAGTTGACAGGGTGTGGGGACAGGGAGGCAGGAAGTCAGCCTCAACTGTGATAGGACAGCTCAGTGTTATAGGTACATACCCAGAATACAGTGGCAAAGACAGACCTTGAAATGGCCGTGAGCCAAGATTACAAGGCTCCAGAATGTGTTTGAAGGGTGGAGGGCACAGTGAAATGTGTTGTGTGGCCTTTCCACCAGGTCAGTGTAGGCAGAGCCTCACCTAACTCTCAAGCATTATTTAAGGTGGTAAAACCTGTCAAAAATTAGAGCAGGCCGGGCGCTGTGGCTCATGCCTGTAATCCCAGCACTTTGGGTGGCAGGTGGATCACTTGAGGTCAGGAGTTCAAGACCAGCCTGACCAACATGGTGAAACCCGATCTCTACTAAAAATACAAAAAAAAATTTACCAGGTTTGGTGGTGCATGCCTATAATCCCAACTACTTGGGAGGCTGAAGCAGGAGAATCACTTGAACCCAGGAGGCAGAGGCTGCAGTGAGCCGAGATCAAGCCACTGCACTCCAGCCTGGGTGACACAGTGAGACTCTGTCTCAAAAAAAAAAAAAAAAAAGTTAGAGCAAATTATCATAATGTCCTTAGAAAGACGTTGTGGGAGAGGAAGTCGGTGCCTCCTTCCCTTGCGTAGGAGTACGCAGGCCTTTCTGAACCTGTTTTTCCCTGGGCTTTGACTTAGGAAGGCACTGATATGTCCCTGATTCAGATTTGATGTTGCCACTGTCTTACCCTAAGCAATAAACAATACAGTGAAGTCTGCTCTGTGGGTATGTGGAGGGGAGGGAATTCGGGATGGCAGCCTTATTGAAGGAAAGTACACCGTGGAAGGAAGGGAAGGGAGTAAACACATGAATGTGGTAAGGAAGATGACGGCTTGCCCAGTCCATCCAACGTTTGTTCCCCAACCCAGCCAGTGCATAGGTCTCCAGGTGACCCCATTTCAACCCATCATTTGAGAGGACTCACATTATTTATCCAGGAGATGTAAGCAGAGACCCGGGTGAAGACTGTAAGCTTCCTGGAGACACTACAGCCCTGGCTGGACACAAAGCTGGTCACTCCATGGACAGAATACTTGCCATTCACCAAGCAATGGAGGGGGCCCCCAGAGTCACCCTGCAGGGAGGAGAAACAGAATCCTAAAACTCCAGATCTTAGGGCTTTTGCTTGCATTCCCCCCGCCCCGTCTCTGGTTGTGAAATTCTGTACGGTTTTAAAGCTCCAATGCAAATCTCCACCTCCTTCATGTCCCCACAATCAAAATGAATCTCTTCTTCCTTTCTAAACAACCACAATACTTCTCTTTTGCTGCACTTATTTCATGTTCTGCCTTGTATTTTGGTTTCATAATTTGTTTGTACCTCCTCACACATGTCTATGAGCTTCCTGAGACAAAAACTCTTACCAAGATCTTTCCTCTCCACAATGCTAGCATAGAACTTTAAATATCTAAAGTTCAATCGCTTTTATCGGCTTAAATTGAACCTGGGGTAGCAAAAATAGGGCATTCTAATAATTTCTTTATCCCCAGCATTTAGACCAATGGGTATAATTAGACCAAGTATTTAGACTTGGTAGTCAAAACATGCTAAACTAAACTGGAATGAAGAGGAAAGTGATGTATTAAGTTACATGCTCAATTGGGAACCTGGGTTTATGGAATATGATCTTGCCTCCCTTCTTACTCAGCTTCTAGAATGCCAGGTCCATAATGCCACACATAAAATGGGAAGATACTTCTCTGGAAAAACTGAACAGTCCAAGAGGAAAGACCTAAAGATACTGACATTGGAGGTCCTCCACTAAAATGGCCTAGTCAGATCACCTGACAGAGAATCCACTATTGATGAACCCCATCTAAGGCTCAGAGCTACCAATCAGCCCACCCACTCTGGGTAAAAATACCACCCCCACTCTGAAATAAAAGCAGATGGTTAAGGATCACTAAACATCTAAAGAATGCCTCTAGCCGGGCCCGGTGACTCATGCCTGTAATCCCAGCACTTTGGGAGGCTGAGGCGGGCGGATCACAAGGTCAGGAGATCGAGACCATCTTGGCTAACACGGTGAAACCCCATCTCTACTAAAAATACAAAAAATTAGCCAGGCGTGGTGGCAGGCGCCTGTAGTCCCAGCTACTCGGGAGGCTGAGGCAGGAGAATGGCGTGAACCCGGGAGGCAGAGCTTGCAGTGAGCCAAGATGGCGCCACTGGGCTCCAGCCTGGGCGACAGAGTGAGACTCTGTCTCAAAAAAAAAAAAAAAAAAAAGGAATTCTTCTAATATAAAAATAAAGATTGAAACAAAGAAACAAGGAGCTAAATAAAAAATGAAGGCAACCAAGACTATGCAGGGAGAAGAAAACAAGCAATAAAACCATAACTAATAGGCTGGGCATGGTGGCTCACACCTGTAATCCCAGCACTTTGGGAGGCTGAGGCGGGCGGATCACCTGAGGTCAGGAGTTCAAGACTAGGCCAACACAGTGAAACCCCTAAAACTCTATTAAAAATACAAAAATTAGCCGGGCGTGGTGGTACATGCGTGTAATCCCAGTTACTCAGGAGGCTGAGGCAGGAGAATCGCTTGAACCCAGGAGCTGGAGGTTGTAGTGAGCTGAGATTGCACCACTGCACTTCAGCCTGGGCGACAGAGCGAGACTCCGTCTCAAAACAAACAAACAAACAAAAAACATGACTAATATGCATCCGTGATACAAGAACGGCATACTACTAAACAACATTCAGACAGCAAAAAGAGCCTTTGGAAATTACAGATTTGATAGATTTAGAAATGAGAGACTGGAAGAGTTGGAACATAAGATAGAACAAACAAGATATAGAGAAAACAAGAGGACCAGCTTAGGAGGCAAACGTGAATAACAGAAATTCTAGAAAGAGAAAAGTAAAAATAGAGTGGGAGGAAATCAACAAATAAACAACATTTTCTGGATCAAAGGTCTGGAGTTTCCGGGAAAACCCACCCATTAAGTATCCCTCACAACAAATGCAAATAGATCCACATAGACCACTAGGTCAAGAGAAGATGATATAGGTCACTTAACAAATTAGTGGAGTGTGTGGGGTTGAATTAATGAAAAACTGACTATATTAAGCAAATGAAAAAGACAATTTTTAACAGACATTGAAAAAATTGAAAAAGTTGTGCAGCAAGGGCTGACCTTGGTGGTTTATGACTGTAATCCCAACACTTTGGGAGGCTGAGGCAGGAGGACTGCTTAAGCTAAAGCCAGGAGTTTGAGACCAGCCTGGGGTACAAACCGAGACCCCCATCTCTATTAAAATTTTAAAAAATCAGCTGAGTGTGGTGGCATGTGCCTGTAGTCCTGGCTACTCAGGAGATTGAGGTGGGAGGATTTCTTGAGCCCAGAAATTCAAGGCTGCAGTGAGCTGTGATTGTGCTACTGCACTCCAGCCTGGGTGACAGAGTAAGATCCTGTCTCTTTAAAAAAAAAAGTTATGCAGCAAATGAAAAGTAAACCTAGAATATATTACATGATTTTGTTGTAAATAGCATTTTATATAATCATAGTAAATACCGAATGTTGATCTAACCAAAATATTTTGAGAGGTTGAGATGGTGATCAGAAAATGTCATGCTTGGAGGGCAGGTATGTATATATAAAAAATAAAGAGAATCACATCTGCCATAATGTCTGAACAGAAAAATAGCAGTGTAAGTATATAATTTTAAAGATGTAGACACCAAAAGAATCAGCTGAAGAGTTGAAAGTGGCCTCCCATGGGGTGGGAGAACTAGAGTAGCTATTCTTTTCCATTATTGAGCCCCATAATTTTATTTGCCAATTTAAGCTTCAATAAAAAGTAAAACTTGGGGCCAGGTGTGGTGGCTTACACCTGTAATCCCAGCACTTTGGGAAGCCGAGGTGGGTGGATCACGTGAGGCCAGGAGTTTGAGACCAGCCTGGCCAACATAGCGAAACCCCGACTCTACTAAAAATACAAAAAAAATTAGCCAGGTATGGTGGCTCATGCCTGTCATTCCAGCTACTGAGGAGGCTGAGGCACAAGAACCCAGGAGGAGGAGGTTGCAGTGAGCTGAGATCACGCTACCGTACTCCAGCCTGGGCGACAGAGCAAGACTCTGTCTCAAAAACAAACAAACAAAAGTAAAACTTAAAAAAAACTAGGGAAAGAGACCAAAATTTCAAACTGGGATAATTCTGTGTGTGTTTATTTTGAGATGGAGTCTCGCTCTGTCGTCCAGGCTGGAGTGCAGTAGTGCCATTTCAGCTCACTGCAACCACCACCTCCCAGGTTCAGGTGATTCTCCTGCCTCAGCCGCCCGAGTAGCTGGGAGTACAGATGTGTAGCCCCACTCCCCGTTAATGTTTTTTTTTTTTTTTTGAGACTGAATTTCGCTCTTGTTGCCCAGGCTGGAGTGTAATGGCATGATCTCAGCTCACTGCCACTTCCGCCTCCTAGGTTCAAGCAGTTCTCCTGCCTCAGCCTCCCAAGTAGCTGGGATTACAGGCATAAACCACCACACCTGGCTAATTTTGCATTTTTAGTAGAGATGGAGTTTCACTATGTTGGTCAGGCTGGTCTTGAACTCCTGACCTCAGGTGATCCACCCACTGTGGCCTCCCAAAGTGCTGGGATTACAGACATGAGCCACTGAGCCCGACTCTTTTTTTTTTTTTTTTTTTTTAAGACAGAGCCTCTGCCCAGGCTGGAGTGCAGTGGTATGGTCATAGCTCACCACAGTCCCAATCTCCTGGGCTCAAGCAGTCCTCCCACTTCAGTATCCCAAGTAGCTGGGACCACAGTGTGCGCCACCTCGCCCGGCTAATTTTTTAAATTTTTGCAGAGACAGGGTCTCCCTATGTTGCTGAGGCTAATCTCTAACTCCTGAGTTTAAGTGATGCTCCCACCTCAGCCTCCCAAAGTGCTGGGATTAGAGGCATGAGCCACCATGCCCAGTCAAGGGTAATTACTTTAAAGTGGAACTACCTGTACTCCACCCTAACTGCTATTTAGGAAAGGATGTTTTCTTTAGATTATTGTACTCAAAACAAAACAATCTCTTCCACCTAAATTCTATTAGGGATTTGAGAGTATTTCAGGGGCTAGAGGAATGATAGATAAATGAATTGTATATAATACTATTGTCTTGTGCTATTTGACCCAAAAAGAGACCAAGCCTCAGGAGAGAGGGAGGGTGTGGCTGAGGATTTTAGAGCAGAAGGAAGAGTTGGAAAAGAAATCAGTGGGGATGGGTTGATTGAAATGGGAGGTTCTAAGTGAATCCACTCTGAGGAGAAGGGTTGGAGACCCAGAACTGTGAAAGCCCAGAAGACACACTATTTGAGAAACTCCAGTGGGGAGGGACCTGGGGACACAATTGCCTCTGAGAAGTGTCAATTTGGAGTGGCAGCCAGAAGAAAAGTACTCGTTTTTTTAGAGCTCAGGGCTTATGGGAGAGCACAGGCATGTGTATTCACTCAGAAAGGTTAAACCTTAGGAGGTTATAGGTGAAGCTGGCTGATGAAGGCCTAGAAGAGGTTGCATTATGCATTAGTCTATTTTCCCCCTTATTCCCATGTAGAGTCCCTGGGATACAGGACTTTTAAATGTTAATACCAGGAAAGTCTAGGGCAAACTAGGATGAATTGGCTACTTTATTTCCATGGTTCTTTGTACTCATACACACAAAAAACTTTTTAATCCTTTTTTTTTTCTTTGAGACAGAGTCTTGCTCTGTTGCCCAGGCTGGAGTACAGTGGCACGATTTCAGCTCACTGCAAGCTCCACCTCCCCGGTTCACACCATTCTCCTTCCTCAGCCTCCCGAGTAGCTGGGACTACAGGCGCCCGCCACCACGCCTGGCTAATTTTTTTGTATTTTTAGTAGAGACGGGGTTTCACCGTGTTAGCCAGGATGGTCTCGATCTCCTGACCTCGTGATCCGCCTGCCTTGGCCTCCCAAAGTGCTGGGATTACAGGCATGAGCCACCGCGCCTGGCCTAATCCTTTCATTTTTATAGTTTCAGCCAGCCTGCCAGCTTCTCTCTCTCCTCCATCTAGTTTGGACCTTGCAGTTGATCTGCAATCCTGTCCTTTTACCCCAATCATGCAGGAAACCGTCTTTGAGTAAAACAGAGTGAATCATATATCCATGTGGTCGTAGTCTGGTCTCCAAACAGCCAGTCAGCAACATCTTGGAGGACTGTCCTCCTATTCACACTAACTATTCCAGACCCATACAACCCTTTCCCCTTCATTTTCAGCAGTCAAGTTGACTCCTCCTAGTTCATGAGTAACTAGAAGCAATAATGTAGAACACCTGCCAACGTTCGGCTACCAAATCCGGCAAACTTTTCTATGTCTGTGTGCACATCTGGTATCCCTCTTCCTGTTCAGAGCCGGCTCCACCTGTGCTCTTAGTTCCATCTCTTTCTTCTGTGGGATCTTGTGCCATCCATTATTATTATTACCTCTCTCTGACTCTACAGGATTCTTTCCTCTCTGCCTGTTTATGTACTCAATTTTCTTTTCTCTTTTCTTTTTTGAGACGGAGTCTCACTCTGTCACCCAGGCTGGAGTGCAGTGGTGCGATCTTGGCTCACTGCAACCTCTGCCTCCTAGGTTCAAGCAATTCTCCTGCCTCAGCCTCCTGAGTAGCTAGGATTACAGGCACGCGCCACCATGCCTGGCTACTTTTTTGTATTTTTAGTAGAGATGGTGTTTCACCATGCTGGCCAGGCTGGTCTCGAACTCCTGACCTTGTGATCTGCCCACCACAGCCTCCCAAAGCACTGATATTACAGGCGTGAGCCACCACGCCCAGCCAATTTTCTTCTCTTAGAAGATCCACTCCCTCCATGACTTGCTGTCCTTAAAGCTACTAGACTTTTTTTGTTCTTCCTTTTTTTTTTGTCCTCTTTTGAGACAGGGTCTCACTCTGTTGCCCAGGCTGGAGTGCCGTGGTGCGATCATAGCTCACTGCAGCCTCGAACTCCTTGGCTCAAGTGATCTTCCCACCTCAGCCTTCCAAGTAGCTGGGGTTACAGGTGCACGCCACCACATCCAGCTAATTTTTAAAATTTTCATAGAGATGAAGTCTCCCTACATTTCCCAGGCTGGTCTCTAACTCCTGGGCTCAAGCGATCCTCCTGCCTCAATCTGCCAAAATCTTGGGATTACAGGCATGAGCTACTACACCGGCCGGTTATATTTCTTATTGCCTCTTTATTTCTTACCCTTCGGACAAGCTTCTGCCCTCACCACTCCACTGAAACTGCTCTTGCCAAGGTTACAATTGCCAAAGTGGCCACTTTCAGCTCTTATCTACTGTGGCTTCTGGGTGAATTGTATATTATGTGATATCTGTAAGTACTTCCTGAGATTTCATAATATCCTTATTACCAGGTTTTTATCTTACATCTACTTCTCCTTTCTTAGATCCTAGTGGTTTCTTTGTCCTCCACTTATCCCTGAAACACTCAAGTATTTATGTTCTGACAGTTCTTTCCCAACCCACTGCTCTTTTCTCATTGAACAGTTTTTCCCTGGGATGGGATCTGATTTGTTCTCAGTAGGTATCTCTAGCCCAGCTCTTCCCCCAGGCCCCACTTTTTCTATCTAATTTCTTGGCCAGGCATGGTGGCTCATGCCTGTAATCCCAGCACTTTGGGAGGCTGAGGTCAGGAGTTTGAGACTTCGCCTGGCCAACATGGGGAAACCCCGTCTCTACTAAAAATACAAAAATTAGCCAGGTGTTGTGGCACATGCCTGTAATCCCGGCTACTTAGGAACCTGAGGTAGTAGAATCACTTGAGCCCGTGAGACAGAGGGGGCAGTGAGCTGAGATCACGCTACTGCACTCCAGCCTGGGTGAGAGAGGGAGACTCCGTCTCAAACAAAACAAAAAAAAACACCAAATTTCTTACTGGTTGCTATACCTGAATGTCCCACTGGGATCTCAGACAAAGCTTGTCCAGAACCAAACTCATCATCTTCTCTCTCAAACTCTGTAAATCTTGTCTCAGGGCAACAATGCCCTCCCCCAAATCACTTAAACCAGATGCTTGGCTGTTGTTCCAGATCCTCCTCCTTCCCTCCTCCGGTTCCTATCACCACTGCCTTAATTCAGGCCCTCAAATTTCTTGCCATTGCAATAGCCCTCTAGGCAATCTCCCTGCCTCTCTTGCCTTCTTCAAAAACATGCCTAAAGAACAATTCTAAAAGGTGAATCTGGTTGTGCTAGTCTCCTGTTTAGAAGTCTTTGATGGCTTCCCAATGCCCAAGAGTTAAGGTTCATGTCCCCAAGCCTGGCATTTGAAGCCCTGAGTTGTACAGCTCTTGCTTGCCTCTCTAGTCTTACCTCCTGACATTTCCTAGTATGGTGGTAGCTTCTATTCTAGCCCAGGGGTCAGCAAACCTCTTCTGTTAAGGGCCAAACAGTACATATTTCAGGCTTTGCAGGCCATACAGTCTTGATTGCAACTACTTTGTGTTGTAGTACAAAAGCAGCCATAGGCTGGGCATGGTGCCTCACGCCTATAATCCCAGCACTCTAGGAGGCCAAGGCAGGAGGATTGCTTGAGGTCAGGAGTTCAAGACCAGCCTGGGCATCATAGTGAAACCTTGTCACTACCAAAAACAAAACAAAATTAGCTGGGTGTGATGGCATGTGCCTGTTATCCTAGCTACTTGGGAGGCTGAGGTGGGAGGATCATTTGAGCCCAGGAAGTTGAGGCTGCAGTGAGCCAAGATGGCACCACTGCAGTCCAGCCTGAGTGATAGAGCAAGACCTTGTCTCTTCAAAAAAAAAAAAAAAAAAAAAAAAGCAGCCATAAACAGTTTGTAAATGAGCAACTGTGACTGTGTTCCAATGAAATGTTATTTATGGGCACTGAAATTTCATATATTTTTCATGTGTCATGACATATTATTATTCTGATTTTTTTTCCTTACCATTAATAAATGTAATAATTCCAGCCTGGGCAACATGGTGAAACCCTGTCTCTACAAAAAGTACAAAAAATTAGCTGGGTATGGTGGTGTGTGCCTGTAGTCCCAGCTACTAGGGAGGCTGAGGTGGGAAAATCACTTGAGCCTAGGAGGCAGAGGTTACAAGTGAACCATGATGGTACAACTGAACTCCAACCTGGGCAACAGAGTGAGATGCTGTCTCAAAAAAAAAAAAAAAAAATATATATATATATATATATATATATATGGCCAGGCGCGGTGGCTCACGCCTGTAATCCTAGCACTTTGGGAGGCAGAGGCAGGTGGATCACGAGGTCAGGAGTCCGAGACCAGCCAGTTCGAGACCAGCCTTGCCAACATGGTGAAATCCTGTCTCTACTAAAAATACAAAAATTAGCGGATGTGGTGGTGCGTGCCTGTAATCCCAGCTACTCGGGAGGCTGAAGCAGAATTGCTTGAACCCGGGAGGCAGAGGTTTCAGTGAGCTGAGATTGCGCCACTGCACTCCAGTCTGGGCGACAGAGTGAGACTCCATCTCAGGAAAAAAAAAAACAAAACATACACACACACACACACACACACACATACACATACGCATACATATATATATATATAGAAATCGAAATGTAATAACCATTCTAAGCTCATGGGCCGTATAAAACAAGCAGTGAGCTAGATTCGGCTTGTGGACCTCCAGCCGCTGCTCTACTCTAGCCTTAGGGAATGCCCCATAATTCTCTATGTACTCTAGGTTGTTTCTTGGCCCCCTGTCTTTATTCATGCCGTTCCCTCCCTCTGAATGTCTTTTCTCCTTTTTGCCTGGCCTATTCCTATTTACCCCTCAGGACCCACTACAAATTCTACTTTCTTGGGGAAGGCAGGTCTTTTCTGGCCCCAGTAGGTAGAGGTAGGTACCTACCCTTGGGCTTCCATATCACCTGTGCACATCCTGATTATTAACACTTAACCACATTGTATTACAATGTTCTATTGTATGTCTGCGCCTCTAGTTTCTTTACTTGACACTGTTTGATCCATCTTTGTAACCTTAGCACCTAGCACAATGCCTGGCATATAGTAGATATATAATGAATAGTTGTTAAACTGCATTAAGAAATCTGGGGTGGGGCATGGTGGCTCATGCCTGTATTCCCAGCACTTTGGGAGGCCAATGTGGGAGGATCACTTGAGCCCTGGAGTCTGAGATAAGCCTGGGCCACAAAGCAAGACCCCATCTCTATATTAAAATAATAATAATTAAAAAAGCTTAAAAAGAGAAATCTGTAAGATAGTTTATGGCTGATTGATCTTGTCAAAATAGAGGAAGGTTATATTTGTTATATATAAGCTATTATAAAATTATTTTGTGCACTTTCCCCTATCAAACTCACCTGTACATACTGCCAGAAATATCACTGGGGTAAAGGGATGGTGGTAGAGGAACTGCAAGAGAAGTAGGACTGATAGGTAAGAGGGAGCAGGGTACTGCTTATACACCATCACAACACCTGTCCAGGCTCAGCTGCATCGCTGCCATTAAAAAATCTAGGTAACAAATTTGGCTGGGCATGGTGGCTCACGCCTGTAATCCCAGCACTTTGGGAGGCCAAGGCGGGTGGATCACCTGAGGTCGGGAGTTCGAGATCAGCCTGAGCAACATGGAGAAACCCTGTCTCTACTAAAAATACAAAAAAATTAGCCGGGCGTGGTGGTGCATGCCTGTAATCCCAGCTACTTGGGAGGCTGAGGCAGGAGAATTGCTATAACCCGGAGGCGGAGGTTGCAGTGAGCCGAGATCGTCCCATTGCACTCCAGTCTGGGCAACAAGAGCAAAACTCCATCTCAAAAAAAAAAATCTAGGTAACAAATTCTAAGAACACACACATACACCAACAACAACATATAAATGTTGGGCCACGTACAAACTTTGAAGTGAGGGCATCGAGCAAGATCAATTTTAAGGTTCCTTTCAACTTTGAGTTTCTGCATGTGTAGAGTTACCAGCACAGGATCATTCTCACTTAGACGCCAGAGTAGAAAATTGAGTCTGTGTAGGACTAAGAGTAAGTGTCGAATAGGGAGGTGAGGAAGAGGGGTGGAGGGATAGGCAGAGAGTGGCGGGACCTGGGGTGGGACCCCCTGCAAATGTTCACCTGGCATCCAGAGCGAACTCCATCTCCACCAGCACACACCATGGTGTTCTTCACAGTGGAGCCCCAGTAGGAGGAGCTGGAGCAGATGGCGTAGTCCACAGAGGGCAGGTAAGCCTGCTGCAGGGTCTGGGCCAGCTGCCCATTGGCTGAACAGGACACACAGCATTGGCAGTCAGCTCCAGATGTGGTCCAGCGGAAAAACCTTCCACCCCTGCCACACCTTCCCAAACTCTCGTGAAAGCTGATCTCAGGGCAAACTCCTTCTCTCTCCCTGTTGCATGTGGTGGATCCTCTGTCTTCTCTCTTTATATGGCCGCACAGGACCCTTCCCTCAGGGAGGCAGCCTTGCTTACTGTACCTAGGCTCCAAGCCACCAACCCTACTCCTGCTTCTTTTCACTCGTGGATAACTTAGTTGCACCATGGAATGGCCTTATTTGTGGATGATTTATCTGTCTGTTCTGTTTGCTCCTGCAAGCTCATGGAGCAGAAATGGGATTGTGCATGCTTGTTTCCATTTCTTTTTCTTTTTTTTTTTTGAGATGGAGTTTCACTCTTGTTGCCCAGGCTGGAGTGCAATGGAGCAATCTCGGCTCACCACAACCTCCGCCTCCCAGGTTCAAGAGATTCTCCTGCCTCAGCCTGCCGAGTAGCTGGGATTAAAGGCATGCACCACCATGCCTGGCTAATTTTGTATTTTTAGTAGAGATGGGGTTTCTCCATGTTGGTCAGGCTTAAGCGATCCTCCTTCCTCAGCCTCCTGAGTACCTGGGACTACAGACTCATGCCACCACGCTCAGCTAAGGATCCTTAATTTCTCTGGACCTTGGTTTCCTCATGTATAAAATGAAGCACTGGCTGGGTGCAGTGGCACATGCCTGTAATCCCAGCACTTTGGGAGGCTGAGGTGGGAGGATTTCTTAAGCTCAGGAGTTCGAGGCCAGCTAGGCAATATAGCGAGATCCCATCTCTACAAAAAAATTTAAAAATTAGCTGAGCGTGGTGGTACATGCCTATAGTCTCAGCTACTCAGGAGGCTGAGGTGGGAGGATCACTTGAGCCCAGGAAGTGGAGGTTGCAGCCTGGGTGACAGAGCGAAACTCTGTCTCTAAATAAATAAATAAATTTTAAAAATGAGGGGCTGGTAAAAAAAAAAATTCTCTGATAAAGTCTTTTTTGTTCTAAGAGTCCATGAATCTGTCAACTACTTCACAGCCCATTCTTAGCTTGATATAATGCATCAGTTATTGTATCTATGGTTCTTTTAGCTCCTGGTCTCTGGCCATAAGCACCTAGGACCACAGAAAAAGGTGTCTTAGAAGCTCAGCTACCTAATCAAGATCCCCGTGGTGGATTGTGCCAATGTAGGCAACTTACTCTTGGTCTTGCCCCAGCCTGTGATGTAGCAGGGACTGTTGTTAGCCAGGATGGCTCCCTCCTGGGGCAGAACACCCAGCTGGACATAGCTATTGAGGGTAACGCTCTGGGCCAGGCGCAGCAGGGCGATGTCATAGCTGCAGGAGAAAAGGAGACTGCTCACTCATGGGATCAGCTCTTCCCTGAGGTCAGCATATACACTGGCCCTCTCTAAGCATTTGTATCCCCGTGGAATTGGAAAGTGATGACTTTGAAGAAGGACGGGGCTCACTTGCTAAGCCTCAAACTAGAGCAATTACAATTTAACATGTAAACATTCTATGTTTAACAGCAGCATCTGCTGGTGGGACATTGGTATTGCAGCCTAGCTCTGACCTTTGCAACCCAGGGAAGTAGAGAATGGGGGAATCTGAAAGGAGCAGAGTGGCATGATCTTGGTGGCAGAGTTCTCAAACAAGAAAAATGTAAAAGGCTGAGTGGCTCTACAAGCTCAGTAGAATATTCCAATTCCTTGAACCCACCCCCACCTCCACATGCTATAGAATTGACCACCATTTTAATTATTTATTTTCCAGAAGTTTACAACTCAACTTTCAATTTTCCCGTGTAAGATTCACTTTAGGAAATTTACTTTTGCTGATGGAGTCTGTTCTATAATGTGAATAATAAATAATGATAAAACCCCCCATATAAACAGAACATTAAAATCTGCAGAGAAGGGTAATCCACTGTGCAAACCAGCCTGGATCCAACAAATCCTAAAGGTCTTCAAAGATTCTCAAGCCCTCCAGAACCTCAGTTCTCTTTTTCTTATGAGACAGAGTCTTACTCTGTCACCCAGGCTGGAATGCAGTGGCGCGATCTCAGCTCACTGCACCCTCTTCCTCCTGGGTTCAAGTGATTCTCCTGTAATCAAGCGATTACAGGCACGTGCCACCATGCCTGGCTAATTTTTTTTTTTTTTTTTTGTATTTTTAGTACAGACAGCGTTTCACCATATTGGTCAGGCTGGTCTCAAACTCCTGACCTCAGGTGATCCGCCTGCCTTCGCTTCCCAAAGTGTTGGGATTATAGGCATGAGCCACTGTGCCTGGCCCAGAACCTAAATTCTCAAAGTCCTCCTGGACGAATGAGCCAGCTCATTGCTCCCTCTAGGACATGGTGCCCTCTCTCAGGCTCAGCTGGGCTCCTTAACTAAAGGCCAGGCCAGGAGCCATGGACCAGGTTTCAGGCCATGCAATCCCTCTAGCCCTCTGAAAGAACAGGTGAAGGCAGCCAGTTGTTGGCTAGTCAGGCCTCACCGCCCAGCCCAGGGCCAGCTTGGACTTGCTCCTACCCGGCAGCCACGTTATCGCTGTTCCAGTATGGATGCACCACGATCTTCTGCACACTCACGTACTGCTCAGTGCCATCATTCTGGCTCAGGTTATGGTCTCCAGCCACCATGCGGAAAGTCTTCTGGCTGGCGTGAGAGAAGGAATCCCTGAGTCATCCAGGGGACTCAAACCTTCTCTACCCCACTTAGAGAAAAGTTGAAAAACCATCTTTTTTTTATCATTATTATTTAGGATTTTTTTTTTTTTTTTTTTTTTTAGAGATGGGGTTTTGCTGTGTTGCCCAGGCTGGCTTCAAACTCCCAGGCTCAAGTGATCCTCCCACCGCAGCTTCCCTAGTAGCTGGGACTACAGGTGTGAGCCACCGTGCCCAGGTTTTGTTTCTTATTTTAGGACAGGAACCCATCTTATCTGGTCTAGGCAGAGGAGAGATATAAGACTCTCCAAAATGAGAAAGTAACAAGCTCTTTCATTCCCTAATTGACTAACTTGTGGAAGTGAAAAAAACTACCATCACTTTCATTTTCTCGGTTTAACATCATAGGCTGAATATCTTGTAACCTGGGAGAGTTTAGTGCACATAAATGAAATAATGGCTCTCAGCCACTAAGATTTTCAAGGAAGCATAGACTTCTAGGCTAGTCATTCTTAAAGCGCGGTTCCTGGGCCGCAGCATGAGCATCACCTGGAAACTTGTTAGAAATGCAAATTATCAGGCCTCACCCTGGACCTACCAAATTAGAAACTCTGCTGGATGGGGCCCAGCAATCTGTGCCTTCCAGGTGATTCTGACACATGCTCAAATGTGAAAACCATTGCCCAAGACAAATAGGAAAAAATAGTCACCAGTCAGACATTGACTAGGCACTTACATATTTACTCAATCCTCACAACATTTCTACAAAGTAAACGTTCTTAGCCCATTTTAGAGATAGGAGAATGGGGGCATAGTTGCCTAAGGCTACATAGCTAGAATTTGGTGGAGCAAGATTTGAATTTGAGTCTCCCTGACTCCAAAGTTTGTACTTTCACCATACTACCTCCCTGCAGGCCCTGAACAGGAAAGGAGCCACTGCCCAGTCCCTGAAGTGCTGTCCGGAGAGGGCAAAATTATATCTTCCTTCAGAAGGGTCAGCCCCTTCCCCTTCCAGGGGCCCAGGAAAGCTCGTCTTTGTTTTTCTTACTAATCCACGCAGTGAGCAGCTGTCATCACCCAGTTCTGTCTGATGAGGGTCCCTCCACAGGTGTGATACCAGGAACCTCCAGACCGGTACTGGAGGGAAATCTAGATGGGGAGGAAAGAAAGAAGGGATAGGTTGGTGTTTCTCAAATGGTTTTGCCCCAGGTCGGTTGCAGTGGCTCATGCCAGTAATCCCAGCACTTTGGAAGGCTGAGGCAGGAGGATCAGTTGAGCCTAGGAGCTGGAGACCAGCCTGGGCAACATAGTGAGACCTCGCCTCTACAACGTCAGAAATAATTAAATATAAAAGACTTTGCCTCAAACTACATGTCACCTCCTTAAAGTCCTGCTGTCCTTCAAAACATTCTCTTTCTGGGCTAGAGATGGCAAATAGGTTTCATCTGACCTGCCAATTGCTACTGATTGATTGGTAGTGGCCACCTGGAGTGTGGCATTGATAAGGGGTGTGTAGATGCTTCTGGGGTCAGCAGGAAGGGATGCTCCATCACTTGGTGATGTTTGCTGTGTACATGGATGGAGGAGTAAAGGCACACAGTGTATTTGGCATTATCTCTCTAGGTTGTTGCAATGGACCTAGAACCCATTGTAACTCCTTTTTTGGAACTCCTTCTACCTCTCTTCTCCCTTAAAGTGGAACTATAGGCCAGGCACCATGGCTCACGCCTGTGATCCCAGCACTTTGGGAGGCCGAGGCGGGTGGATCACGAGATCAGGAGATCAAGACCATCCTGGCCAACATGGTGAAACCCCATCTCTACTAAAAATGCAAAAATTAGTCGGGCGTGGTGGCATGCACCTGTAGTCCCAGCTACTCAGGAGGCTGAGGCAGGAGAATCGCTTGAACCCAGGAGGCGGAGGTTACAGTGAGCTGAGATAGTGTCACTGCACTGCAGCCTGGTGACAGAGCGAGACTCCATCACTCCCCCTCCTCCCCCAAAAAAGAGGAACTATAGGCAAAGTTTTGCTCCATCACCTAAGCCCAACAGGCTTAGGTCTCCAGAGCTGTACCTTTAGTGTTTTCAAGACATCTCCTGTCTCCCCACTTCAGGGACTACTTAGAAATACCAATGGGAGGCCAGGCGCGGTGGCTCACGCCTGTAATCCCAGCACTTTGGGAGGCTGAGGCGGGTGGATCACCTGAGGTCAGGAGTTTGAGACCAGCCTGGCCAACATGGTGAAACCCCGTCTCTACTAAAAATACAAAAATTAGCTGGGCATGGTGACAGGCGCCTGTAATCCCAGCTACTCAGGAGGCTGACGCAGGAGAATTGCTTGAACCCAGGAGGCAGAGGTTGCAGTGAGCCGAGATCATGCCGTTGCACTCTAGCCTGGGCAATGAGAGTGAAACTCCATCTCAAAAAAAAAATACCAATAGGATGTTTGTTTTTATCAGTTCATGTCTCTTCCTCTAGCACCTCATATTATGTAATAGCTCTACTCCTGAAAACTGGGGCTGAGACTTCTATAAGCTAAAACTCTGATTGCAGTGAGATCTTCTCAAAGTGTGGATCTTCACCAGTTAATTTGCCAGGTTTACATATTTAGATCACTTAAATCAGGGCCCAGCTGCCCTGTTAGCAAAGTGGAAACTCTAAATAGCCAACTAAGCAGCATGCTGTACGTGTGTGTGTGTGTGTGTGTGTGCGTGCGCGCACATGCGTGCAAGCATTGTGACACACACAGTGTGGAGTGGTGTGCGTGTGAGTTTCAAGGTATGTGGAGTCCAAGGTGCCTGTCTGGCACCCAGTCTTTCTCGCGTGGCACAAGTGCTGTCGCTGAGAATATAAATGTATCTTGTGTTTGGGTGTGTGCCCTGAAGAGGGACTGTGGTTGGTGTATAAATCCCCTCCTCCAAGCCTTTTGCATTTAGAAAACCACCTAAGCCTGATCCCATCCATCTTTAAAATCGAGAACCTAGACAATTGGAGAGCTGCTTGTTGATAGGGACATGCACAAACACACATGATACCTTATGCACTGAGCTCTTATTTGGGTGGAAGTCTGGGGCTGGGAAGGAACACCCACCTGAGAGGGCCAGGAATTCCTCCCGGCCTCAGTCCCTCCGACTACGCGGGCATTGGTTTCCGGAAAGTCCTGGGTGCTGTGTCCTTTGTGGGGCAGAAGAAAAGTGAGTGATGACTAAGCATGGGGTCAGCCAGGGGTAGGGGTTGGGGGTGGCGACTGTGCTTTGAGGAATGTTAGCCTTGTCTGCAAATTCACAGTTCCTCTCTAACGAATGAGGGGCCCAGCTGTGAGTTCTCTGAGCCCCTTTTGAAAACAACGGTGCCTGGGTGCCTTCTGTTTCCCCCAGGTGTTCCCAGAACTCCGGCATGCTATGAAGGACCTCTCTCAAACCACCAGGCTAGGCCCCAGAGGCTCCTTGTGGTCTCCTCTTTGCTCAAGATCACCCTTTGGCCTGAAGAGACCCCCCCCCCCCCACTCTTTGACCCCCACCAGCCCCCTAATGCTTTGGCAAGATTCTCCAGGGTTCAGGGCCTGTAGTGCACACCCCAGCCAGGCACCTGCTGAGGAAGTCCTCCTGTCAATGGGGGTGGTGGGGAAGCCCAGGGACCCACCCCACTACCAGATGGGGCTTCTCTCTGCTTTGTGGCCCAGGGACCTGCCACCCAGAGGGGCCTGAATAGCCAGTGGCCCTGACCTTTTCTATCTTGGCCTCCAGGAGAGTAAAGGACGCTCTGCCTGCAGAGCGTCCCACCTGCCCTGGGACAGGGTGCTGGCCTGGACTTAGGGAAAATTTGCTGACCTTCCTGCCCAAGTCCCCCTCCCTATAGACCTCAGGCCACATGATCCACTTACCATAAAGGACCAGGGTTGCGAACACCAGGAAGCGCAGCATGTTGCCGATGGAGTAGACCACTGCTTTCTTGCTTGGACCAAGCCCTCTTTATACTCCTCTTAGCAGCAAAGCTGACTGTCTTCTTGCCAACTGGCAGGGCTGAGGGTGCAAGGCAGGGAAAATCAAAGGTGACATGGAAATACAAATGAAAATATTTCTTTTCAAGTAAACTAATGTATCTGTTATTCAAAGACAGAACAAGGCCAGAGCTGAATTAATCATCTGCTTTTAATTGAAAAGCATCCAACAAACTCTTTTTCAGAAATAAGATGGAGAACCAGGGCTGGTTTTTCTCTAAGGGAGCACCCCTTGTCATCCATCACTCTCTCGTTGTCCTCAGTGGCACCATAAATGCAGAGACTTGCCCTGTGCACTAGCAGCTGGAGGCCAGGGGGATAGTGGAAGAGGGGGGAGTGGTTAGCAAGGGCAAGGAAGACACAGCAACTCTCTCTGCCCAAAGAGGGAGATGGCACATGACCCCAGGATGCAGGCATAGGTGTAAATGCAGACACAAAAGCCAAATAGATGCAGTGGAGATAATTCTGGGGGAGGAAGTACTGAGAAACAGGCTTGGGCCCTCTCAGATGGAGAGCCAAGAAGGGGCTCCCAGAGGAGAATATGGGGCAGGGTAGAGGAGGGGATCCTTGGGATGTGAAGACAGTCTGAGGGCTATGAGGGTAGATGGAGGGTGGAGGGCAGAGGGAGAACGAGGGTAGGAGCCGAGGTTCCTGCAGGAGATGAAAGGCTTTGTCCATCACAGTTCGTAGAGGAAAGAGAAAGGAGTTGCAGCCGGGCGGGGTGGCTTACGCCTGTAATCCCAGCACTTTGGGAGGCTGAGGCGGGCAGATCACAAGGTCAAGAGATTGAGACCATCCTGGCCAACATGGCGAAACCCCGTCTACTAAAAATACGAAAATTGGCCAGGCGCGGTGGCTCATGCCTGTAATCCCAGCACTTTGGGAGGCGGAGGCGGGCGGATCACGAGGTCAGGAGATTGAGACTACTCTGGCTAACACAGTGAAACCCCGTCTCTACTAAAAAAATACAAAAAATTAGCCGGGCGTGGTGGCAGGCGCCTGTAGTCCCAGCTACTCGGGAGGCGCAGGCAGGAGAATGGCGTGAGCCTGGGAGGCGGAGCTTGCAGTGAGCCGAGATCGCGCCACTGCACTCCAACCTGGGCGACAGAGCGAGACTCCATCTCAAAAAAAACAAAAAACAAACAAACAAACAAACAAAAACAAAATACAAAAATTAGCTGGGCATGGTGGTGCGCTTCTGTAGTCCCAGCTACTCTGGAGGCTGAGGCAGGAGAATCGCTTGAACCTGGGAAGCGGAGGTTGCTGCACTCCAGCCTGGAGACAGAGCAAGACTCTGTCTCAAAATAAATAAATAAATAAATAAATAAATAAATAATAAATAAAAAGAGAGAGAAAAGAGTTGCAATGTGCCTTGAGGTGGGCAGAGGACCCTTGGGTTGGCCACAAAATGATCAGAGCCACTGCAGGCTCCAGAGCAGAGGACTGTGGGTGCAGCAGTCATGGTAGCAACGCATGGGGTTTGGAATTAGGCAGGGAGAAGCCAGGAACCTAGACAGAAGCAGGACCATCACCTGCCCACCCAGGGCTTTTGTTGCCTAAACACTCCAGAATCCAAGCTTCATGGCTGCAGGGGTGGGAGAAACCTGGAAAATGCTCTGTGAAGGAATCTGCACAGTCACCTTTTCAGTGTCTAGAGCTGTTCAGAGGAGTTGCACTTTGATGCTCAGATAACCTGAAGAGCTTGCTCTCCAGCCTGCCCTCCAGCATTCTGGCACACTCCGGGAAGAGGGGTGAGCTGCGCTAGGGAACCCGGGGCCTCTTTCGTCATTCTTCTCCCGCTTCCCTGCTTCCTCTGGCCTCTAGCCCCAGGATGAGGAGTCCAAGAGGAGGCTTGAGGGCCTCCTGAAGGTTACCTCTTTACATCACAGCAGGGCCAGATCACCTGAGGTCAGGAGTTCCAGACCAGCCTGGCCAACGTGGTGAAATCCTGTCTCTACTGAAAATACAAAAATTAGCCAGGCGTTGTGGTGTAGTCCTTGTGCTTGGGAGCTGTAATCCCAGCTCCTTGGGAAGCTGTGGCAGTGAGAATTGCTTGAACCCTGGAGGTGGAGGTTGCAGTGAGCCGAGATTGTGCCACTGCACTCCAGCCTGGGCAACAGAGGAAGACTCCATCTCAAAAAAAAAAAAAAAAAAAAATCTTACTCTTAGGGTTAGGCATAGACAATGGCTTAAATTTTTTCTTTTTTTAAAACAGGGTCTCATTCTGTTGCCCATGCTAGAGTGCAGTGGCATGATCCCAACTCACTGCAACCTCCTCCATCTTCTGGGCTCAAGCGATCCTCCCACCTCAGCCCCTCAAGTAGCTGGGACTACAGGTGCCAGCCACCATGCCCAGCTAATTTTTGTATTTTTTGTAGAGACGAGGTTTCACCATGTTGCCCAAGCTAGTCTCAAACTCCTGAGCTCAAGTGATTCACCCACCTCAGCCTCCCCAAGTACTGGGATTGCAGGCATGAGCCACCCGCCCAGCCAGACAATGACTTAAATTTTGAGGCATTGCATTTCTTCTGACATTGCATACCAATTCTAGGAATGAATTCTTTTGAGATAAACACTGGTCGGGCATGGTGGCTCATGTTTGTAATCTCAGCAATTTGGGAAGCCAAGGTGGGAGGACTGCTTGAGGCCAGAAGTTTGATATCAGCCTGGGCAACATAATGAGATCTTGTCTCTACAAAACATGAAAAAAACATGGTGGTGCATGCCTGTAGTCCCATTACTTGGGAGGCTGAGGTGGGAGGATCCCTTGAGCATGGGAGGTCGAGGCTGCAGTGAGCCATGATTGTGTCACTGCACTCCAGCCTGGCTGACAAAACAAGACCCAGTCTCAAAACAAAACAAAACAAAAAAACAGGCAGAAAAACAAATGTTCAAGGTTGTGGGTTATGGTATAGTTTGTCACAAAGCTTGTTGCAAAATTGGAAAAAAGCTAAGTATTCATCAGTAGAGGAAGACTGAATACATTGGGTTTAACCCTGCTATGGAATACTATACAGCTTTATTATTTTTTTGAGAGAGTCTCTCTCTTGTCACCCAGGCTGGTGTGCAGTGGCACGATCACAACTTACTGCAGCCTTGACTTTCTGGGCTCCAGCAATCCTCCCACCTGAGCCTCCCAAGTAGCAAATTTCACTTTTTTAAACCTCACTTTTCTAGATCACTTGACTTTTCTCCACAATATTACTTAAAAAAACAAAACAAAACAAAACGGAGTCTCTCTCTGTTGCCCAGGCTGAAGTGCAGTGGCACAATCTTGGCTTACTGCAACCTCCACCTCCCAGGTTCAAGCGATTCTCCTGCCTCAACCTTGTGAGTAGCTGGGATTACAGGTGCCCACCACCACGCCCAGCTAATTTTTGTATTTTTAGTAAAGACGGGGTTTCGATATGTTGGCCAGGCTGGCACAGTATTACTTTGGTAATTAAAAATAAGAATAAATTCTGGGACATCTAGCTATTTGTGGCAATGGCCCCAATACTCTTCATGTGGGAAACAGATCCCCAGAGAGGCCTAGCTCTTTAATGCCAGAGTGAGAGATTCCTAGAGCCAGGAGATAGTAGCACAGGGCTAGCAGCAGAGTTTTAAGAGGTAGGGGCCTTAGGTTAGCTGAGAGTGGTCAGAGGCGTGGGTTTTAAGGAAGAATACGGGTGTTGTTAGGGCCAGGCCAGGCTTGACTAAGGAAAATGCCATGAAGAAGCTAGTTTCTTGTTTGTTTGTTTTTTTTTTTTTTTTGAGACAGAGTCTCACTCGGTCACCTAGGCTGAAACGCAATCTCAGCTCACTGCAACCTCTGCCTCCCAGGCTCAAGCGATTCTTGTGCCTCAGCCTCCCGAGTAGCTGGGATTACAGACGCCTGCCACCACGTCTGGCTAACTTTGGTATTTTTAGTACAGACTGGGTTTCGCCATGTTGGCCAGGCTGGTCTTGAACTCCTGACCTCAAGTGATCTGCCCGCCTCGGCTTCTGAAAGTGCTGGGATTACAGTTGTCAGCCATTGGTGCCCGGCCAAATCCAGTTTCTTGAGCCTTCCCACCACTCCCGTCAGTGCCTTCTCCCTCTTCTCCACCACCTCCCTTCCCTAGTCCTCCCCTCATCCCTGAACCCAGACCTACTCTCTAGGCACAGCCTGTGTCTCCCTCCTGCTGCATCTCCCACTCCCTGCGAGTAGCTCTTGGCTGACTGCCTGGGAAGTGCTATGCTATTTGGGGGCAGGTGGAACCTTCTTGAAACAGCTGGGCACCTTGGTTGGGCTACATCATATGATTGGGCTGGGGAGCTGTTGGGTGATACCATAGACAGTATGAGGGATACTGGGATCCACGTTTGGATGTCTAATGCAACCAAGAATAAGGCTAGGGTTAGGCTCCATGACTTCCTGTGGCTTACCGGACCTACCAAAGCCTCTCTCAACTGGGCCCCAACCCACTCTTGTATGAGGCTGAGTTACCCAGTAGGCACAGCAGGTGCAGTGCCCAGGGCCCATAGAAATGTTTTAGCTTCTTTTAAAACCAGAAGAAATAAAGTAAATACAATCAGCCTGGATTACATTCATCTTTATACCAACATAGTCATAACATTAATTTTTTTTTGAATGGAGCAAGAGCCCCGTGAAGGCTAAAGTGCCTAGGGCCCCTGAAATTCACGATGTAACTCTGATCTTCCAGCTTCTACACCCGTCACTCCCTCACCCCAATGTCCTCTGGGTTTCTCAGACCCACTGGGGCCACATGTCCTCTGTGGCTTGGCTGCTGCCTGTGTAACAACTCTGCTTATTGAGCCCTTCCCATCTGAGGACTCATCTTCCGAGGTCTTAGGTCAAACATTGCCATCTTTGTGAGGCCTTACCTGATTCCCTAAGTGGAAGGAATTGCTCCTTCTAACTCATCCAGCACCTCTTGGAGCATCTCCAGGCTTGCCATGATTTGCTTACATTTAGCGTGTGAGTTCCATGGGGACAGGACCTCGTTTCACATCTCACGTCTCCACGTGCTTGACACAATACACAAGCTAGATTTAGGGCCAGAGAATGTTTGGGGACACGAGACAGTGGCTGTAACAGAACTTTTCAGATGTGTGTGGTTCTTCATAGCCCAAATCAACTGATTCAGCTAAGGGACAACACAGGTAAGAGAACACAACGCGAGTTTCCTTGACCAATGCCAGGAAACCTTTATTTCCACTGAGACCTGTCATCCAATTCTCTTCTTTCTGGGAACTTTTCCCCTTCCCTACTCCAGGTCATACCCTGGCCACTCTCTCCTTTCCTTTTGGCTGGCCTACCCCAGAATGTCTTCTCTGTAGGGTCCAGAAGGCTCTCAGGGATGTAGGCGGCCTCCTGCAGGGTTGAGTTGCAATGGGAACAAGAGACAGCTGTGGTCCCATAGCACCCTCATCTGGTGACATCCTGCTACTGACATTTCAAAAGAAGCCTTCCCAGATGAAATTTTAGTCCTCTGCGCAGCCATGCTCTTCTTCCGGCAAAAGAGCCATGTGCAGTCGGGTCTGCTCCCCATGGGGGCTTTGATGTGGGCCCAGCAGTGGATCAGCCTTCCAGACACGCTCAACTCTGCACACTCTTCCTGCCGCCTCAGGCTTTCCAGGACCCTCCCGAGCCTTATCAGAGTCCTTACCCTCAGGGCTACTGATACCTTGCTGGGTGACCTTGGACAGATTCACTTACCTGGACTCAGTTTCATAATATGAAAATGATAGGGTTGGGCTACGTGATTTTCACGTTGTGCTTCCAGACTGTTAGAAGTTAGGGGCTGGAAGGCATTGCCTGTCCCTCTCTCAATTTCACTCATGCTACTTTGTTTTTTTAATCTACTTTTTATATGGGACTTAGAAAAAAGGGTTCTGGGACAAACCTGAGAATCACTGGCTCCAGGAGCTTTCTTTTAACACTAACATCCCAGGATTCCTAAGTGTGCTCTCTCCACAATGGTTACCTGGCCCTGTTTTTCCTTTCTTTTTTTTGGAGATGGAGTTTCGCTCTTGTTGCCTAGGCTGGAGTTCAGTGGCGCAATCTTGGCTCACTGCAACCTCCGCCTCCCACATTTAAGCAATTCTCCTGCCTCAGCCTCTCGAGTAGCTGGGATTGCAGGTGTGTGCCACCATGCCTGGCTAATTTTTATATTTTTAGTAGAGATGGGGTTTTACCATGTTGGCCAGGCTGGTCTCGAATTCCTGACCTCATGTTATCCACCCGGCTCAGCCTCCCAGAGTGTTGAGATTACAGGCATGAGCCACCGTGCCCGGCCCTGGCTGTTTTCCTATGCTCTGTGGAGGCCAGCCAGCTAGAAATGATCAGAATGGAGGAAGAGGGAACGAGAAGGCTGGTGGCGAGTGGTCTAGTGTTCTTGTGGTGCAGCGGAAGGAGCCCTGGCTCAGCATTGAAGAACGAGCCTCAGTCTTGGCTCCAGCCATCTGCTAGCTATGGGACTACAGACAAGCCCCTTTACCTGTGTCTCAGTTTTCGTATCTGTAAAATAGGCACAGTGGTTTCTGTCCTCTTTCTCACAGGATTACTGTACAGATAAAGTAAGATAAAGGACACCTGTCAAGGAGATATCTGTAAACAGTTCTACACACTTCAGGTAATAATAGCAAGGGAGGATCTCTTAGACCTCTGATCTGTCTGTTAGAATATACTTTTTTTTTTTTTCCTGAGATGGAGTTTCGCTCTTGTTGCTCAGGCTGGGGTGCAATGGTGCTGTCTTGGCTCACTGCAACCTCTGCCTCCTGGGTTCGAGCGATTCTCCTGCCTCAGCCTCCCAAGTAGCTGGGACTGCAGGTGCGTGCCATCATGCCCAGCTAATTTTTGTACTTTTAGTAGAGATGGAGTTTCACCATGTAGTCCAGGCTGGTTTCAAACTTCTGACCTCAGGTGATCCACCTGCCTTGGCCTCCCAAAGTGCTAGGATTACAGGTGTGAGCCACTGTGCCCAGCCAGAATATATCATTTCACTGGACTCTGCAGGTGCTTTGGATGATCAAGGAATAGGACATGGCTGTAGAAGTACTTTTCTTCTTCTTTTTTGTTTTTTTTGAGACAGAGTCTCACCTGTTGCCCAGGCTGGAGTGCAGTGACACAATCAAGACTCACTGTAGCTTCAACCTCCGGGGAACAAGCAATCCTCCCACCTCAGCCTTCTGAGTAGCTGCGACTACAGGCATAAGCCACCATACCCAGCTTTTTTTTTTTGCGGGGGGGAGGGTGGGCGTAGAGATGGGATCCTCACTATGTTGCTCAGGTCGGTCTTGAACTCCTGGGCTCAAGCCATTCTCGCACATTGTCTTCCCAAAGTGCTAGGATTTCAGGCATGAGCCACTGTGCCCAGCCTGAAGTACTTTTCTTGAACTCAGCATTGCTGCCCTGAACCCTCCCCCAGCTGCCTTCCCTACTTTGGAAGCCTCTATTTCTAGAACAGGAAAAGGCTAGGCTAAATATATGTCCTAATGGTCTCTTCCATCTGTGTGAAGGAAAGAAAATGGGCCCAATGTTGTTGCAAGGATTAGGAAGGTCCTGCCTTGCCACCCAGTGGGTTTAGAAATCCATCTTTACGGCCTCCAGAGAAGCTGGTGATCAGGTTCCCAGACATCAGCAATCCTGTTTCCTGAGGAGCTTGTGGGGGCTCTCTCTGGGGATGATCTGGGTCCTAGACAAAGAGCCACAACTGATGGGGGTCACTGGGATTGCAGGGGGCCATGGCTGGCTTTTTGTCCTGGGATGTCAGGCAGGTACCAGATCCTGAGTTCCTGATGAGCTGATCCTAAAAGATGACAAAGCAAAAGGTCAGTCTGGGCCACAGACCTCTTAACAGTGCTACCAGGGATAATGCGATGGGGTGCAATTGATAAAAGCCAAGGGAACCCCACAAGGCACAAAGAAGACACTTCCCCATTCCTTTCCTGCCCTCTCATGAGACACATTCCTGAGTTCCCACCTTTATCTGGTGCCAAATCCCCATCCCTAGCTTCAGACTGAGTGGATGAAATGGTGAAAGACAAGACCACGGGCTGAGAGAAAAATGCTTTCAGGGCCTCCCGCATCCCCAGATGGCCAGGCTCAAAGACCCAGGGCCACTGCTCCACCTCCAATTTTCTGCCTTGGATTATGTTTAGACTGCTCCCTTCCCTGCAGCCTCCAGGTTAGGTTCCTCTTTCCTAAGCTGGGGCGGAGTAGGGAGGCTCACTCGGGTGCTGGCTTGAGCTCAGCATGGTGGCGGTTACATGGCATATCCTGGAGCAGTGTGGTGTAATGGAAAGAGCCCGTGCTTTCAAGTCAGACCCATCTGGGGCTAAATCCCAGGCCTGCCATTTACTAGTGATGGGTCTTGGGCCAGTCACAGACATGCTGGGCTTCCTCCGGCTCCAGCTCATCTGTAGAAACAGTGACTATTCCTGCTTGGAAAGAGCCTCTGAAAGATTAACTGGACCCAGGCATGTGAGTGCCTAGCTTTGAGCCTAGGACACAGAGGACAAGCAGGAACTATGAATGACTCTTCACCTTCTTCTAATTGGGTTCAGCCTAAAAATGCTTCAGAGCTAGCCACGAACCATAACCTCTCACCCCATTTTTACATCAGTCATCACCAAATACCCTTTAAGCCTCAAGAACCCTGCCTGTGGCCACGCCCACACTCACCTACCTTCTACATTGCTCTACTCCACCCCATGGCGTCTCAGGAAGAAAATGAAGAAAATATAGAGGGGCCGATGTGGCCTCAAGTTCTCTTTTTATTTTTTATTTTTCCCAAGATGGAGTCTTGCTCTGTCACCCAGGCTGGAGTGCAATGGCACGACCTCAGCTCACTGCAACCTCCGCCTCCCAGGTTCCGGCAATTCTCCTGCCTCAGCTTCCTGAGTAGCTGGGATTACAGGCGCCGACCACCATGCCCAGCTAATTTTTGTATTATTAGTAGAGATGGGGTTTCACCATGTTGGCCAGGTGGTCTTGAACTCCTGACCTCGTGATCTGCCCTCCTCGGCCTCTCAAAGTGCTGGGATTACAGGCGTGAGCCACCACACCTGGCCTCAAGTTCTTGATTCTGAGCTTTCTGGACACTGACTCACCTGGGCCAATTCCCATTCCTCGTCTTTGGGGACCTGGCTATTCTTGCCAGTGAAGTGACAGCTCCCAAGGCCCAGAGCACCCTTGCTGACATGTAGACACAGCTGCTTTGCGATGTTGTGGCGAAGGTCCCTCTGAGTTGTGTACTCAAAGTACTGGAAATCAAGACAAGAGAAGCAGGTGGAGAGTTCACCCCCAGCCTTCCAAAGCCACCTGCCCTGAGCTGTCAACCATGCATGGTCTCCTGGGGAGGAGAGTGAATGTGAGGCCATGCCAAGACTTTACTCATTTATGTGCTGCCTTCAGGATTGTTACCATATCATGGTTATACTGGAATTTTATATACATATATATATATATATGTATATAATTCTTTTTTATGAGATGGGGTCTTGCTATGTTGCCCAAGCTGGTCTCAAACTCCTGAGCTCAAGTGATCCTCCCACCTTGGCCTCCCAAAGTGCTGGGATTACAGGTGTGAGCCACTGCGCCCGACCAGTATATTTTCTTTTTTTTTTTTTTTTTTTTGAGGCAGGGTCTTGCTCTGTTGCTTAAGCTAGAGTGTGGTGGCATGATCATAGCTCACTGCAACCTTGAATTCCTTTGTTCAAGCGATCCTCCATGTCAGCTTCCTGAGTAGCTGAGACTGCAGGCGTGTGGCACCACACTCGGCTAATTTTTTAAACATTTTTTATAGAGATGGGGTGTCTTGCTATGTTGCCCAGACAGGTCTCAAACTCCTAGGCTCATGTGATCCACCTGCCTCACCCTCCCAAAGTGCTGGGATTACAGGTGTGGGCTACCGTGCCTAATCACATTTCCTTTAAATTAGATTAAAATTAAATTTAACTTAGCCTCATTTTAAGTAACATCCGTGAAATCATGTGATATGCTTGTTCTATTTTTGCTAATACATTACTATCAAAATAAAAAATGTTCTCCAATGCACCACTGGAAATCATCTTGCAGGCCAGTGGTACAGGAAACTGCTCTAGAATGACTGTCTTCACCTGCATATGCCAGCGGGCTTGTTCAGTGACCCACACCACTCCTTTCCCCGCTCTGGCTCTGTTTTCAGTGCCTCTCACTTACTAGTGCTGGGCACCTAGTTTTGGGGTCACTGGAAGGTGGTAGGATCACAGTGGTAGCTTCTGGGCAGAGGATGCATTGAAGATAGAAGTTGAGTGTAGGTGATGGGATGTGCTCGAAAATTTTCCACCCTCACCCCTAAATACCCCCCAGCAGCTAGCCTCCTCAAGGCTCCTCTGATGAACAACCCTCCCTCCCATCCCCTTCTCACACCCAGCACCGATGCCTCGTTCTCTCCGGATGTCCCTTATTCAGACCTTGTGTGCGTTATGCCTTCTCCTCCGACTGGAAGCTTCCTGAGGGCAGGGATGGTATCTCCTCCCTCCCAGTCCTCAGGAAAGGACTCTTTAGGGTAGAGAAAAGGAGCCGGTGAGGAGAGGAGATGCTCCGGAGATGGGTGGGCTGCATACCTGGTTGCCGCCAAGGCCGTGGCAGGAGTACATGATGAGGGGCTTCCCCCCGCGGTTGTTCTCACCCACATCCAGGCATTGGTTGGTGCCGAGGTTCTTGATCTGCAGAGGGGTGAGCAGAGAGGTGAAGCAGGATGGCACAGTCAGGAGGTTCCTCATGTGTGGTATGGGGCCCCACTGGAACAAATTCCAGTCAACTGCAACAAATTTGCATGGCTGGATATCCCCCATCATTTCTCTCCTCTGTGTGTTAACCCACATGCCTGGAGCTAACAGCAAAGTGAGTTGCAGAGCCCCAGAGGCTGGAAAGGGCAGGACTGAACCCCTCTGTGGGGCAGGAAGGGAACCTCCCAGGATGCCAGGTCCCTGGAAGAAGCCCTCAGCACGTGGGAGTTTCCTTATAAGCAGTGGTTCTCAAATGTGAGCCCTGGACCATCAGCATCACCTGGAGACTCGTGAGAAATGCAAGTTTTCAGACCTCCCCTGAGTCTTTCTGAATCAGGAACTCTGGGGATGGGCCCTAGCGTTTTACCGTGCCTTCCTGGTGATTCTGATGCATGCTAATGTTTCAGGACCACTGCTTGTGGGTTGTTTTGCCCTTTATAAGGTTTTTTGCTATCTCTAGAAGCCCCAACATGGCCTCTCAGTCCTCCTCCTGGATAAAGGAGGGTGCAGGGTAAAAGTCAATTCTTGTTTGTCATCCATCTGTGGGGTCAGTGGTCTTGAACTTCTCCAAGGGGTGCTGTGGTGATGGGCAGGCAGGTTGGTTCTCAAGACTTACGGCACCATAGAAGGTGGGCGTCAGGTCAGGAACAAACATCTCTGGGTAGACATTGTGCAGGTACCAGGAAAAGTTGTGACAGTGCAGTTGTTCCCTCAGCTGCAGTCGTTCCGAAATGTCACCGAAGGATTTCTGTCAATCAAGCCAGCCCCCTAAGGATCAGTTCCACCAGTTTTTTTTTTTTTTTTTTTTTTTTTTTTTTTTTAAGAGGGAGTCTCACTCTGTTGCCCAGGCTGGAGTGCAGTGGTGCAATCTCGGCTCACTGCAACCTTCCCCTCCTGGGTTCAAGCGATTCACCTGCCTCAGCCTCCTGAGTAGCTGGGACTACAGTCGCGCACCACCACGCCCAATTAATTTTTGTATTTTTAGTGGAGATGGGGTTTCACCATGTTGGCCAGGCTGGTCTCAAACCCCTCACCTTAGGTGATCTGCCCGCCTCGGCCTCCCTAAGTGCTGGGATTACAGGCGTGAGCCACCACAGCCAGCCAGTTCCACCAGTCTTTGACCTTCCTGTCTGGGCTGAAGTAGTGCAGATAGCATGGAGCGCCTGGGGCTACTGTCTCTCATGTTCATTCCCACTCAGGACCTGTTAAAGCTACTGGCCCAGCCCTCACATCCAATCCCAGACACCCCGCCTTAGCTTTGGAGTCCCCTGCTTATCGGTCCATCTCTTGTGACTCCCCAGACTATTATGTCCCACTCCCCAGTGCCGATGCTCTCAGAGCCATTCCTCCTGTAAGAGGCTTTTCCTCCAAATCTCCTTTCCCTCCCTTCCCCTCCAAAGGGATGCAGAGACTCTATGCGTAGGGACAACATTCTCTAGCTTTCGAAACCTATGTGCCTTGTGGCCTTCTCCTGGGCTCTAGCTCACAGGTCCCTGAGGGTGAAGGGAGGCGCCAGATGGTAGAGATGAGGTGGGTCCCAGCCATTAGGCCCATGAACAGGGTCTGGGGGCCGTACTTCTCTTCATCTAAACCTCTCCGAGAACCATTTCCTCTCACCTCTTGGGCCATCTTTGCTGCCTGCAGATTTCTCCTATAGAAAATCTTCTTGTAGCTGTCCATCCAGACCTCTGCCAGGCGCACTTGATTGCGAGCAATGACACTAGTGCCCTTGGGGAAGGTGTGGGGGCTCTTGGTCCGGAACACATGGCCTACGACAGAGCAGGGGATGATCTCCAGCTGGCCCCCACACTGCCACACCTGATGTAAGAGGAGACAGGATGAGGCCTTCAGTGGACTAGGTGAGACAGTCTCCCCATAAGCAGCTCTATTCTATTCCCAGGGCACCAGACCCCAGGTCCAAGGACTTGGGCAAATGCTGCTCTCTCTCCCTGGGAAAAAGGATACCGACCAGGCTTCTTCCTAGGCCATGACTACACGATCCCAGGCTTTCTGATGTTGGTTCACTCTGACTTAAGCACAGGGAGACTGCAGGTTCCTGTGTTTACCAGGGCCCACTTTAGGGAAAAGCCTGCTGGTTAATTTTTGTTACCTGTGCCTGTATACCTACTCTGAGCTCTGATCACTTGGCTTTTTGACCTGGAAATGTGAGTTTATCAGCTCCCTCAGGTGATAAAAACCAGAGCATCAGTCTGTTAATTAATAGCAAGGATAGTTGGCTGCTAGGTGGCTAGTGGTAGTCACCTGGGCCCTTAGCACACTGGCTGCCTAGGAAGGTGAACAGAGGTCAGAGGCTCATGGAGGAGCCTAGGATTGGGCCACTGGGAGTTGGGGTGACTGGCAGGTGACCCTTTTCTATGCTGGTGGGCTGGCTGAAGACATCCCTCCCACTGGTTTCTTCTTTTGGGTTTTAGGTGGGAAAGTATGTTGTTATTCATTTTAGTGTGGCAGCAACAGAAATACATAATCGTTATAGTAACAGCAGGCATCAATTATGTGCTTAATATGCATCAGGCACCGTGAGAGGTGACTTCATAAATGAGCTCATGTACTTACTAACTACTTTTCCATGGCATGGAGATTTGTGTAGGTTTCATGGAGAGGCAATCCTTTCTTCCTGACCTAATCCTGATTTGCCTAATTCCTGGAATCTCTCAGAGTTCTGGGGTCCACCAGAGTTGGGGCCACCATCTTCTCTGACTGTTATGAAGGGCTTATTGCGCATAGGTAGGGAAACTTCAAAGGTTACCAGGGCATGTGTCCTTTGAACTGGGAAGGGGAGCCTGATTTTTCCAGAAAAAGGATGATGACTGGTTACTCATCTGTTTTTTTTTCTAGCCTTAGTTGTGAACATACTAACCTGTTTCTATCTTCACCCTAACCCTTTCCTACAGACATCGCAAAAGAGTCCCCAGTCACCAGATGTCCAGTCCTCATTACCCCTATTATTCCTTGCCTCTGAGAAGTTGTGCCCAGTAGTTTGTTTTGAGCTGTCCAGGCTGACGGCCCAAGCCCTACTGCCATGGACAGGGGGAGCAGAAAAGAGGAAGAGCCACACTGGGAAATAGCCACCCTTTCTAGTTCAGTTCCAGATGGGATGTCCCTGATGCCACCTCTGCCTGAGAGATGTTTCTCAAGCTGTCCCCTGGGATGTTGTGGTTCCCCCCAAAGCCCTCTTCACTCTCACCCGGAAGGACATTTCCACGTTCTCCCCTCCCCAGATCTCCATCTGATTATCATAGGTACCGATGTGCTCAAAGTAGGACTTGGAGATGGAGAAGAGGCCACCAGCAAACGTCGGGGATCTGGAGAGACAGAGGGAGAAGTGTGTGCGTCTTCTGGGAGAGGAGGAGCGGAGCCTGGTGGGGAAAGCTGTTTGTGGACTCCCCTCCTAACCTACCTCCCCCTCCTTTCCTCTTTCTCAGGACGTGCAGCCCCTCATCCACTAACTCACTCATCATTTAGCTTTTACTATGTCCTCTTCCCCTTCTAGGACCAGGTCAAGGAAATATGTAATCATCCTCTAAAAGGCACTCATTCATTCGTTCAACCTAGGATGCACGTAACACTGGCCACCAGGGCCCGTGCTACATGATGGACACACAGAACGGAGAGAGACAGATCCTATTCCCCCAGAGCTCAATCTAGTCACAGAGGTTAAAGCTACCATTAGTTACTTTTTGGCAGCAAAGTGCCTGGAGCCTAGGAGATACTCAACTTTCAGAAGCTGTGTGAAATTGTTTTTGAAAATAGGCAGGATTCAAACCATGAATGAATGAATGAATGAATATTATCAGCTGGGCTGACTCCATTCTGTTTCAGGGCCCCTGCCCTTCAGGGACTATTAAGCCGCAGTTTTAGTAGGCACCTAGCTCTGGTGATTTACACTGCATGAGAAACTGTAGATTTGGGGAGAAGTTGCCAGTTGCTTTTAACAGAGAAAGCTGATAAGAGGTGCTCCTGGAAACAGTGGAAAGTCAGGTGAGATCAAGCTCAATTTGGGCTACAGGGAACATTTAGAAGGTTATAAAAAGATTCTGGCTTTCAGACACAGGCAGGGAGGTGTGGACTCAAGATAAGATAAATTGACAAAAACATCTAATTCCTAGAATTTAGATACCAGGTTGCTTCTAAGAGGGACTGGGCTAAGCGTTAGGGTATCGAAGCGGACCCGGGGAAGTATAAGCAAGATGGAATGCTGGGGTGGGGGCCGGGGAGACATGGCAGGAGCACAATCATCAGCTGCTGGTTTCTGTGTGGGCCAGCCTGGCATGGCTAGGGCTTTGCTGCCCTCAGTGGGCAGCTTCATGTGGTACAACCAAGCAGAAAGACACAGAACCCCTGTAACCCCAGAACCTATCTAGGTGTCTTACACACAGCTGGGGCCCAATCACTGTTCATTCGCATGATCCATCAAGGTGCCTACCCAGGAATGTGACCCTGGTGTTACCCTGTGGTTGCTCTTGTCTCCCCGAAGTTGGCTCCTGCAGCCACTTTCTGGAAGGAATTTCAGTTGGGAAACCCTCATGCTCAGGCTGGCTTCCTATCACTTTGGAAGAGGCTCTGGCCTCTCCCAGGGGTCTTAAACCAGCACAAGTAGCACCCTGAGAGGCTCAGAGAGTGCTGGAACTGCAGAGGAGCACTTGGAAGCCAACCTGCTTCCTCTCCCACAGGCCCTGAGTCTTGTCTTTGAGAAGTCTCCCAGACCGAGAAGTCACTGATGGATTAGCCATGAGGACAAACCCTGCATGGGAAGCTTCACTGTAAATTCACAACCACAGGCAACCTCTAGTAAACACCCTTTATGTCCTGGCCTACCCCTAGAATCCCCCAGGTCCTCTGCCTCTCCTCTTAGGCTCTGGTTGGCTTGAGATGGGAGGCCGGGAGGGGACTGTCAGCAGTCCTCCTGGGGTGGGGGCGCTACATGAAGAGCCTCGGCAAGCCATGCATGCTACCGGGGCATGTGGGCCAAGGAGCACATTCATTCCTCAAACACTGGAGCTTTGTCTTCCAGTTGTATGGCCCTTGGACATTGAAGCCTGCGACGTCAGTGATGGGTGGGGGCCAGGTGCCCTCTTTCTGACTGTGCTGCTGTGTGCCTGGTCACTGGCATGGGGGGTGGGGGTGGGGATCTGTTGCAGTGCACACCAAACAAAAGGCAGCTATGAAACAAACATTGGGTCAGTGGAAAGTTCCAATTTCTTTTCTCTCTTTTGCCTTTTCCTTTCCCTCTCTCCTTCTAATGGAGACAGAGCAGCTGGCTGTTCAGGATCTGTGAGATTTCTCCCTGTGGCATTCACCTGAGTTCCTTTCCACTGGGACTCTGAGCAGGTTTTTTTTTTTCTTTTCTTTTTCTTTTTTAAGAGATGGGGTCTTGCTATGCTGCCCAGGCTGTTGTTAAACTCCTGGGCTCAAGCAATCCACCTAATCCACCTCAGCCTCTCATCTAGCTGGGATTACAGGTGTGGGCCACTGTGCCTGGCATGGACAGCATTTTTTAGGATTCTGGGCACGTGGAGAGGAAGAAGCACCAATCCTTTCCTCCTTTCAAACCTTCCCTCTTATCTCTGGCTACTGTATCTCCAACCTCTGCTTCCCTCCGTCCTGGATGTATATTCAGTTGAGCCTTAAGTATACTGGCCAGTCTAAGATAACAATGACACAAATAATCCCAAACCACAGGCTACACTAAAAGTCACTCCTCAACTTGGTTTGTCTGAGACAACTGTTAAAATAAACTTACAGTCTCCAATAACACCAACAGGCTGCCTGGAGAGGGGAGGATGGGGTGAGTATAAGAGGGGAAGGTGAGCCCAGTGGGCATTGAACTGCGGGTTGACTTCCAACTGTCTACCCTGCAGCTCAGGGGCTGGCACACAAGAGCCTGTGGGCAAAATCTGGCTGCCTGGTTTTAGAAGCCTCTGGGGCAAAAAATTGTTTTTACATTTTTTAATGTATGTAAAAAAAAAAAATAAATAAGATGAAGAATATGCAGCAAACTATATGTGGCTGGCAAAGCCCAAAATATTTATCATCTGGCCCTTCACCAAGGAAGTTCAGGGCAACTGCTACAAACTTCACGCTGCAGAAAATGTGTCTGTTTTCTTTTAGTATATTCTCAGTCTTTTCAAAGACAGTCACCTGGGGGCACATACCACTCCCTCTTATTACAGTGACTATTCCACAATGGCCTCCATCACATCTCTTGCCCCATCTGCAAGCATGGGCCACTCCTTTTATGTGTAGGGAGGAATAAACTAAAGAATGTATAGCCCTTAGTTCAGTGCCTGGCACAAGGTAAGTGGTGAATAAGAGCAAACTGTCATGGTATGAGGCAGTGCAGTGCCACGGTTAGGGCCAGACAGTCCGGGAAGGGTGTCCTTGTTCCACTGTTGCTAGCTGCATGATCTTAGGTCAGTGTTTATCACTATGAGCCTTAGTATTCTTAGTATTGTACCTGCTTCATAGGGAGTGAGGATTAAACACAATATGTCAAGTGCTTGATAGAGCACCTAACAAATGTTGATGTGAGATGGCACAGGTTCCTGGAACTGGGTAGGACTGGGGCCAGGTTGGGGGCTCACCAGGCTGCGGTCCTTACTTGATGGGGTAGGTTTCATCCTTGCGCCTCTGCTTCTCATGTGGAGGAAGTGTTTCCCAGCCGAAGGTCAGGCTCCAGTCAAAGTTGCCTCGGCTATGGACTCTGCCCCTCTGGACGGGCTTGGCGAACTCAAAAGTATTAAGGTCGATGGTGACGATGTCTGGGCTCACCACCACTGTCTTGTCCTCAGCGATTCGAGCCAGGAGGGGCTCCAGCCAGCCGTGGAAGCACTCACCTGCAGGCCCCAACCAGGAGGCAGCAGTCAGGGTCCTGCCCACAGCAGAGCCCAAGCTGCATCCTGGAGGGAATGCCCAGGAGGATAAGAGACCGTCCACCTACTCCTGGGTTACAGGCAGCAAGCCCCACAGCTACAGGGAGCACACAGAATTTCCTAAAACCCTTCTACCACCCCTCTACCCCCAAAGGTGGAGGCAGCTTTGGCAGGGAGAATGGAGGTCTCAGGGGAGTAACATGGTCAACTCAGATGACCCAAAAGCACAGGGAGGCCCTGGATGGTATCTTCCGGGGTTCCAGCTGATCCATTGGCTCAGCCCTCCAGGCCCACGTGTGGATTTCAGAAGAGGGTGTTCCCCCTCCCAGGGGCATCTGCATGTCAAGCTTCAGCCCTAATCGTAGAAGAATAATCTCTTTCATTTGTCTAGCTCCTTGAGATTTTCAGCGAGCTTCTGCATGTATTATTACTTCATTCGGCCCTCAGAGTAATAGTTCTGTTCAGTAAGGTTAGTATCCTCATTCCTATTTGACAAATGAGGAAACTGAGGCTGTTAGTGGGGCAGGGTCAGAATGCAAACCAAGAATTCTGACTCCAAGTCTAGAGCTTCCCCTAATATATATCACCACTCCTAGGGAAAATATTTCATCCTCCACAACAGTGGGGAAGTGTTTTGGTTTTGGGCAAGAAGGAGGCCTTCCTGGCTCCATGTTGCCCTAGAAGAAAGCCCCAAACAAGCCAGTTCTGTCATAGCAGGAGGCCTCTCTGAGGGGCCAAGCTCAGAGCAAGGTGCAGATGGAGAGTACAGGGAGAGATGAATGTCCGGGGCCCTGGTGATCACTGGAAATCACTTCCAGTGATTTTGGGGTCACCAGTTGTTTTAGGGATGTTTGTCTTCTTGATGAAACATCCTTGGGATTGGGGTGAGAAAGGGGTAGAGGCACCTGGAGTGGGTCCCAAGCCTCCTTCACTCCCGGAAGAGAGAACAGGAAGGGGCCTTGGGGAGGCTGTGGCCCTGGCTCATTCTAGCAGGGAGGGAGCCTCCAGGTTACACCCAGGCCGGTGCCCTGGTACTCACAGTGGGCATCCAGGAACGTGAGCACCTCCGCCTGTGCCACGCTGGCCCCCAGCAGCCGGGCGGTGATCAGCCCCTTCCGCTCCTCCTGCCGCACCACCCTCACCACCTGCAGCTGCTTCACGTACTGCTCCAGCTTCTCCTTTAGGTGCTCTGGAAGGGACAGTGTCATTGTGGCCAGTCCACCACTTTGCTGTATACCCAATCCCCTGTGGGCACCAAGCTAGGGGCTCTCTGGCCTCTAGCAGGCCTGAATTTTAAACCCCCAACATCTGCTGCACTGAGCCATTCCACAGAAGCCGGAGCTGGGGAAGGAGGTTAACAGGGAAGATGGGGAGAGGAAGAAAGAAGCCCTGTCTGTGGTCAAAACTGCCTCACCAGGGCTCTGGCTCTGTGGTGCTAGATCCTATGCCTGTTCACCTGGGCACCCTCTCTAATGTCAGGGACAGCACCTCAGAGTTGTGTTTCTGTGGTCACGTATCAAGTACAAACTTTTTGTTGTTGTTGAGATGGAGTCTCATTCTGTCACCCAGGCTGGAGTGCAATGGCGTGATCTTGGCTCACTGCAACCTCCACCTCCTGGGCTCAAGTGATTCTCCTGCCTCAGCCTCCTGAGTAGCTAGGACTACAGGTGCGTGCAACCACGCCTGGCTAATTTTTACATTTTTAGTAGAGATAGCATTTCACCATATTGGCCAGGCTGGTCTCGTACTCCTGGCCTCAAGTGATTCACCTGCCTTGGCCTCCCAAAGTTCTGGGATTACAGGCATGAGCCACCACACCCGGCCCAAGTACAAAATTCTGACAGAGGATCTCAGATGCCTCCCTCAGTTTCTCCACCCTCTCAGCCACCATCTTCCAGAGCTGCAATTCCACAGCTCCATTGCCCGGTTGTTTTCCAGTGTCTAGGATTCCCTGTCTCCCAGGCTCTTCACAGTATTCCCTGTCTCCCAGGCTCTTCACAGTAATGTCGATGGGTGGGCATACACAAACGGTGACTCCTTGCTTGCTGGATCAGCAGCAGGACATCTGATTCTAATCCCCTTTGTAACCTCCTCTGCAGATAGAATTCTTTAAGGTGAAAACATGCCCAGCAGCTTTTTAATTATATTAAGAAAATACTTGCACCAAGCACCTACCATGGACCAGGCACAGTGGCGAGCCCAGCCGGCTTGACCATTTGTCCTAAGGAACAAACCACCCAGAAGCAAGGCTGACCAGGAAACAGGCAATTCCAGGGCAGGTGATCCGTGATCTAACAGAGGTAGTGCTGGGGTGTGGGTCCCAAAGAAGGGCCAAATCTCCTGGATTTGAGGAGCGGGGAAAGTTTTTGAAGGGAAGATGTCTCTACTGAGACCTCCAGCTCCTTTTAAAGAAGAGTTTTAGTTCATGGCCCTGTAATTTAGTCTGAAATCCTCAGAGCATTAACAATAGCTCTATTCTGGCTGGGCATGGTGGCTCACTCCTGTAATCCCAGCACTTTGGGAGGCCAAGTCAGATGGATCACTTGAGCCAAGGAATTTGAGACCAGCCTGGCCAACGTGGTGAGACCCTGCCACTATTAAAAATACAAAAATTAGGCCAGACGCGCTGGCTCACGGCTGTAATCCCAGTACTTTGGGAGGCGGAGGCAGGTGGATCACCTGAGGTCGGGAGTTCGAGACCAGCCTGACCAACATGGAGAAACCCTGTCTCTACTGAAAATACAAAATTAGCTGGGCATGCATGCTTGTAATCCCAGCTACTTGGGAGGCTGAGGCAGGTGAATCGTTTGAACCTGGGAGGCAGAGGTTGCAGCGAGCCGAGATTGCACCATTGCACTCCAGCCTGGGCAACAAGAGCGAAACTCCATCTCAAAAAAAAAACAAAAACAAACAAACAAAAATTAGCCAGGTGTGGTGGCGCACACCTGTAAACCCAGCTACTTGGGAGGCTGAGGCAGGAGAACTGCTCGAACCAGGAGGTGGAGGTTGCAGTGAGCTGAGATCATGCCACTGCACTCCAACCTGAGTGATATAGCAAAACTTGTCTCAAAACAAAAAACAAACCAAGAATAGCTCTATTCTGAAGCAGTCCATCTTGAAACATACCGAATTCCAAACCTTACTATGTTTTACTAACTGCCATTTTGGTTTATCTCTGCCACGGTTCTGTTCTGTGCAGAATGGAGTTGCCTGCAGTTTCAGATGTGGGGGACAGATGTGACAATTGTGTGTCCTTTTCCTTTTGGACTGTGGGATCAGCCCAGAGCTTGGGCCTTGCTCTGAATGCAGCATTCTACAAATGGCAGGTCCTGAAATTAAGCAGCTTAGGGGGTTGCATGCAATTGATCTCCCACAAATGCACGCACACAATAACCCAGCACTGAGCTGGAGTGTGTGCTGGTGTGGGTGAGGTAGGTGTCTTCATGGTGACTTCTTTATTTAATCTTCTCTATGATAGTTAACAACTCTATGAAACAGGGAGTATTGTCCCCAGTGTTTATAGATGGGAAAAGTAAGACTCAAAGTGACTAGCCCAGGGTGGCAGAAGCACAAAGGGCAGCAGCAGGATCCTAGCCAGTCTGCATGTGAGGACTCCTCACCTTCTCCCTCCAGGGGAAGTGAGGCCACGGAATTTTTTTTTTTTTTAAATTTTTTAATTCTGGAGCAGATTAAGATCAGAAGGCCAAGGACTTAATGCACCTGAGTTTCAAGGTGGTCTCTTGACCACCAGTGAGGCCACGGACTTTTTTTTTTTTAATTTTTTTATTCTGGAGCAGATTAAGATGAGAAGGCCAAGGACTTAATGCACCCGAGTTTCAAGGTGGTCTCTGCTTCCTCTTGCAGTCACCCAAGGCCTTGCCATTTCCCTGTGTGTGAGATCCCGGGAGGGAAAGGGAGAGAGAGGGGTTTGTTGAAGCTGTTCTTTAGTCACTGTCCTGGAGAGTGGCGCCTAGGAGAAGGAAAGTCTCTATAATTTGGAATTTCAGCTTTTTCCTTCTTTTTTTTTCCATGTTTTTTTTTCTTCTTTTTTTTGGAGACAGAGTCTTACTCTGTCGCCCAGGCTGGAGTGCAGTGGTGCAATCTCGACTCACCACAACCTCCACCTCCTGGGTTCAAGCAATTATCCTGCTTCAGCCTCCCAAGTAGCTGAGATTATTGGCACCTGCCACCACGCCCCGCTAATTTTTTGTATTTTTTGTGAAGATGGGGCTTCACCATGTTGGCCAGGCTGGTCTCGAATTCCTGACCTCAAGTGATCTGCCCGCCTCGGCCTCCCAAAGAGTCGGAATTACAGGCGTGAGCCACTACGCCCCGCCCACTTTTTCCTTCTTCAATCCTACTGGACAGACAGGTGATTATGACATGGTGCTCATTTATGAATGGATTCTTCAGGCAGTCATCTGAGGAGGGGGCTGTATCTTACTTAACTCCAGGAATGAGGCCTCTTATCTCTGGGGGCCAGGACCTCAGGAATCAAAATCAGCCTCATGCAGCAGCCTCAGCCCAGCACTCACTCCACAAATGTCTGTCAATGTGCTGCCAGGTGCCAGATGCTGTTCTGGGCAGGGAGGGGCCTGGTCTGGGTCCTGCCCTTTGAGACTCATAGTGCACCTGCAGCCCCGGGTGCTGGCCCTGACAGGAAGGAGGGAGGAAGCCCAGGCTCCTCAGCATGGCTGCTGTGTTTCCCCGAGAGCTTGCCCAGCTCTGCGCACAGGAAGTTCACGGTAGTGGAGATAACCCACGGACAAAACATCATAGGAAGTGGGTTTTGTGGTGAGAGACAGTGAAGCACTGAGCTGTGAACCTCAGGGGGGGCCCCGAGCACTACAAAGCCCTTCTCCCACGCCTTCCTTCCAGTCTGGTGAGGCCAGACCCAGGGATTCTCAGCCCGAGAGGCTTCCAGCCTCTGGCCTCAAGCCCTTCTGGGGAGACAACTCCCCTAAGCAAAGCCCCTCGTGATACTCCACCTGTTCCACCCCCAGACCTACTGGACAGACCCAGAACTGAGGAGAGTGGAGCTGAGCATAGCTGTACCGGTGAGCCCAGCCACACACTCATGTCCCCGCCGTGACAGCCTTCCAACTTAGGTTCAACACCCCACCACCCCAACCAGCTTCACTCCTCACAACTCAAGTCCACAAGACCCCTGGGATGCCAACACAGACACCGCACTCAGTTCCATGATCTGAAGTATCATGCAGATGGCTCCCAGGGATTCCTTCCTGACCTTGCCATCTTCACTTGGATGTGGAACAAAATGGAAAATTCAACATATGCCCAAAACGGGCTCTGAATTTCCCCTGCAAATCTGCCCCCCAGTCTCCCTCATGTCAGTACACGGTGCCAGCATCCCTCCAGTTGCTCTAACCTGGGAGTCATGCTAGATTCCCCCCTGCTGTCCCCTTCCACAATCAGCACATCTGCAGGTACTGCCAGCTCTCTCTCTCATCCCCACAGTCACTCCAGCAATCATGTCTGAACTGCTTTTCTGCCTTCTATCCCACTCTCCTCAATCTATTCTTGACACGGCAGCTACTGTGAGAAGTAAAATTCTCTCTAAAAATCATAAATCAGATCATGTCACTACAGCAGCTTCAAATTGTACTTAAAAACAAATCCATGGTGTTTCCTTATGGAAAGGTATGATGGTTCCTTAAAAAAAACTAAAGACAGGATTACCATATGATCCAGCAATTCCACTTTTGGGCATATACCCTGAAGAGCTGAAAGCAGAGACTTGGATATTTGCACACCAATGTTCACAGCAGCATTAGTCACGATAGCGAAAGGCAGAAACAGCCTCAGTGTCCATCAGCGAATGAACGGACAAACAAAATGTGGTGTATACATACAATAGAATAGTATTCAGCCTTAAAAAGTAAATTCTGGGCCGGGTTTGGTGGCTCACGCCTGTAATCTCAGCACTTTGGGAGGCCAAGGTGGGTGGATCACCTGAGGTCAGGAGTTCGAGACCAGCCTGACCAACATGGAGAAACCCTGTCTCTACTAAAAATTCAGAATTAGCCAGCACGTGCCTGTAATCCCAACTACTCGGGAGGCTGAGGCAGGAGAATCACTTGAACCCAGGAGGTGGAGGTTGTGGTGAGCCAAGATCGCGCCATTGCACTCCAGCCTGGGCAACAAGAACAAACTCCATCTCAAAAAAAATAAAGTAAATTCTGACAAATGTTACAACATGGATGAATCTTGAAGGCATTATGCTAAGTGAAATAAGCCAGTCACAAAAGGACAAATACTGTATGATTCCACTTATGATAATCAAATTCATAGAGACAGAAAGTAGAAGGGTGGTTGCCAGGGGTTGCGGGGAGGACAGCATGGAGAATTCATGTTTAATAGGTACAGAATTTCAGTTTGGGATGACAAAAAATAAGTTATTGGCTGGGTGTGGTGACTCACGCATGTAATCCTAGCACTTTGGGAGGCTGGGAGTTCCAGACCAGCCTGGTCAACATGGTGAGACTCCATCTTATTAAAAAAGGAAAAAAAAAAAGTTCTGGAGATGGGTAGTAGTGATGGTTGCACAATAATGTGAATGCATTTAAAATCAATAAACTGTGGACTGAAACCGTGAAGATGATACGGTTTTATGTTGTGCCTTTTACTACATACACACATGAAAAATCCAAACACTGCCGGTGGCTTACAGAGGTCTCACAATTTGGTCCCGCTAGCCTTTTAAAAAATTATTATTATTATTATTATTATTATTATTATTATTATTATTATTATTATTATTATTTGAGATGGAGTTTTGCTCTTGTTGCCCAGGCTGGAGTGCAATGGTGTGATCTCAGCTCACTGCAACCTCCACCTCTGGGGTTCAAGCAATTCTCCTGCCTCAGCCTCCTGAGTAGCTGGGATTACAGGTGCCCGCCACCAAGCCTGGCTAATTTTTGTATTTTTAGTAGAGACGGGGTTTCTCCATGTTGGCCAGGCTGGTCCCAAACTCCTGACCTCAAGGATTCTCTTGCCTCGGCCTCTCAAAGTGCTGGAATTAACAGGCGTGAGCCATGGGCCCGGCTCCTTACACCCTCTCCACCAGCACTCTTTCTGCTCCCTGGCTTACTTTGTTTAAGCCACACTGTCTTCTTTCTGCCTCATTAACAAGTCAAGCCTCAGGCCTCTGTGTTGGCTGCTCCCTTTGCAGGGAGTACTAAGAGTAGTCTTTCCTGGCTACTCGGGTGAAAAGAGCTCCCTAATTACTCACTCACTAACCCATTGCCCTGCATTCTTCTTTTTTTTCCCTCTAATTTAGTTAAGCTGGTGGAGTGTGCCAGACAGGGAGGGAACCCTGGCTGCTGACCTAGCCACTCAGGAATGAGGTCTGGCCCTGGTTCTGACTCAGAGGTGGGGAAGAAAAAGCTCCCCAGCTCAGCACGCGGTCTCCTCCTCCATGGTATCAAATGCCCTTAGACTCACTCTCATAGGGCTGCTACTGGGTGCCTGGAGTGGAGGTCAGAGAGCAGGGACATTGTATTTCGGCAGAGACACAGTCCTGTTTGTGTGTGTGTGTAATGAGAGCTGGTTAATCTGATCAAACAGTCAAACGTGTATGAAATTTTATCCCACTGTGGACGGCAGAGATTTCTGACCATGGATGTGAGGTTTTTTTTCTCCTTTCCTCACTGAACTGAATGTTGCTTAAAGTACCTCTAGCGTCTGAAAGCCCTCTGGGTAGGGTTGTTCATCATAGGGTCTACAAATTCCCTGGAATTAAATGCAAAAATGTGGGTTTTGCATATTATTGTGGGCAGTGGTGCACTATTCTAGGGATTTTAACAGATTCTGAAAGGATGCCAGGACCCAGAAAAATAAGAATGACTAGCTTAGGTTTTTCAGGCAGGTGATTGTTTTGTTTTTGTTTTTGAGACAGGGTGTCGCTCTGTCACCCATGCTGAATACAGTGGCATGATCAGGGCTCACTGCAACCTTGACCTCCTGAGTTCAGGTGACCCTCCCACCTCAGCCTCTCGAGTAGCTGGGACTACAGGCACATACCACCATGCCCAGCTAATTTTTTATTTTTTTTTGTAGAGACAGAGTCTTACTATGTTGCCCAGGATGGTCTTGAACTCCTGGGCTCAAGTGATTTTCCCACCTCAGCCTCCCAAAGTGCTGGGATTACAGGTGTGAGCCAGTGCGTCCTGACCATGCAGATGATTTAGAGATGCTGGAATTGGCCTTAGGAGAGAATTGGCCTTAGAAGAGAGTCCAGGGCAACAAGTCCAGGACAGCCAGAGAGAAGGTGAACGTGTATATGGTGGCCTGCTAGGGGCGGGTGCTCTGGAGGGGATACTGGGGCTACTGCCAACTCTGCCCTACTGAACACAGGCTACTCTGCCTGTTAGATGCTGCCTGTGCCAGCCTGGCATTATGTCACTTGTCTAGCTAGTCAGAGGAGTTGCCTACCTGGGCACTTGCAGCTCACAGAGTCACAAAGTTTAGGGTGAAAAGTTAACAGTTTAGAACCCCCACGTCCAAGGCTACGGGAGCCCACCTCTTGCATCAGCGTGACCTGGATGTGAGACACGAAGTCAAAGGAAATCACTTCGGAACTTTAAGGCTTAATGAATGCCCTGTTGGATTTTCGATTTGCATGGGGCCTGTAGCCCCTTTGTTTTGGCTAATTTCTCCCATTTCAAATGGGTGTATTTATGCAATGCCTATACCTCCATTGTATCTAGGAAGTGACTTAACTTGCTTTTGATTTTACAGGCTCATAGGGGAAGGGACTTGCCTTGTCTCAGATGGGAGTTTGGACTTGGACTTTTGGGTTAATGCTGGAATGAGCTAAGACTTTGGGGGGACTGTTGGAAAGGCATGATTGTGTTTTGAAATGTGAGGACATGAGATTTGGGAGGGGTTAGTGGTGAAATGATATGGTTTGGCTGTTTCCTCACCCAAATCTCATCTTGAGTTGTAGGTCCCATAATCCCCACATGTGATGGAAGGGACCCAGTGGGAGATAATTGAATCATGGGGCAGTTTCCACCATGCTATCCTTGTGATAGTAAGTTCTCACGAGATCTGATGGTTTTATGAGGGGCTTCCCCTTTTGCTCGGCTCTCATTCTTCTCTCTCCTGACACCTCATGAAGAAGGACATGTTTGCCTCCCCTTCTGCCATGATTATAGGTTTCCTGAGGTCTCCCCAGCCCTGCAGAACTGTGAGTTAATTAAACCTCTTTCCTTTATAAATTACCCAGTCTTGGGTATGTCCTTATAGCAGTGTGAGAATGGACTAATACACTCCAGTACAAGAGATTCAGGTGAAAGAGCTTCCGAAGGATGGGTAGCATAGGGTTAGGAGGAGAAAGATAACGAAAGAACCCAGTTTGAGAGGAAGGACCGCTAATATGCTTGCTTCCATTCCATACAACCTTTCCATTGCTACAAAGATTCCCTAGAGATCACTGCCAAGCTCCTCCCATCTCTGCCAAACTCTTCACCCTTCCCTTTCCAGAAGCCTAATCTATACATTCCTTGTCCACCAGACCCTGTCATTGCATCCCTGATACTTGCTTGCCTTGATTTATTTATTATTTTTTTTTAGAGACTGGGTCTCACTCTTATTGCCTAGGCTGGAGTACAATGGTGCAGTCAAGGCTCACTGCAGTCTCAGCCTGCTGGGCTCAAGCAATCCTTCCACCTCAGCCCTCCAAGTAGCTGGAACCACAGGCACATGCCACCGTGCCCAGCTAACTTTTCTATTTTTTATAGAGATGGGTTCTTGCGACATTGCCCAGGCTGGTCTTGAACTCCTGGCCTCAAGCAATCCTCCTGCCACAGCCTCCCAAAGTTCTGGGATTACAGGCATGAGCTACTGTGCTTGGCCTATTTTACTTTATTTGTATCTTTTTTAGAGACAAGGTCTCACTCTGTCATCCATGCTGGAGTGCAATGGTGCAATCACAGCTCACTGCAGCCTCAATTTCCTGGGCTCAAGTGATCCTCCCACCTCAGCCTCCCAAGTAGCTGGGACCACAGGCAAATACCACCATGCCTGCTAATTTTTAATTTTTGTAGAGATGGGATTTTGTTATGTTGCCCAGGCTGGTCTGGCCTTGCTTTATAAGTGCTGCCAAGTATCTGTCTTCCCTGGGAAGATGTGAGCTTCCTGAAGAAATGAACTCAACAGGGCTCACACTCAGCCCTTCCTTCCACAGCCCTAGTCCTCTTTTCAGCATCACCCCTAACCTAGAGGAAGGAGGGAGGCTGGAGGAGGACAAGGACAGGAAGCAGCTCTACTGGAGTGGCCCCAGCGCTTACACTGGGAAGTGTGGAGTCGGTTCCTGCCCTCACTATTGGGAGTTTGAGCACAGGAGGTCAACCTGGGAGAGCCCCAGACACCACATGCCTCCTACGAGGAGGGCTAAGCTTGTGGAGACTCTCAGCCTAAAGGTGCCTCAGTCCCACAGCCTTTCCTAGTTCCGGCCCCATCATCTCCTACTCTCAAGTGAGTGTAAGAACTTCCTCTCCAGACTGTGAGTCCTCTGCCTCTCTTCCTGCCGATTATCCTCCTCCAAAGCTGCCATCCTTCTGAAATGAGGTCACAATACAGATGAAACACTTGCAACGACTCCTTACTTTCTAAATAAATGCTTTTAGCATGACATGAATGTCAATTCAACATTTTTTTTTTGAGACAGGGTCGTGCTCTGGCTCAGCCTCCCGAGTAGCTGGGACTACAGGCACATGCCACCATGCCAGGCTAATTTTTGTAATTTTTATAGAGACAAGGTCTTGAGATGTTGCCCAGGCTGTCTTGAACTCCTGGGATCAAGTGATCCACCCGCCTCGGCCTCCCTAAGTGCTGGGATTACAGGGGTAAGCCACTGTCCCTGGCCAATTTAACATCTTTTAAGTCTCATTTCCTAAACAAACCTAAGCTTCAGCCACACCAGATCTCTTTAACAAACACATTCATGTCTTTAGGACTGTGCTTATGCCATTCTCTTGTGGGAATGCCCTTCATCCACTCTTCTCTCTTAGACACTCATCCTTTAAGGCCCAGCTCCAATCTGGCTTCCACTGCAGACCAGCCTTAGCCACGCCAGGCAGCAATGGCACCTCCTGGCTACATACTCCATGGTGCATTGTTCCCGTACCATGAATAAAATGGAATGCATGCTTGTGACACTCTTACTTGATGCCAGCCACTCTGTGGCACATGAATCTCATTTATGACCTATCTCATATCCCTCACCCACCATGTAAGGGACTCAACTGCTCTTTTTTTTTTTTTTTTTTGAGATGGAGTCTCACTCTGTAGCCCAGGCTGGAGTGCAGTAACATGATCTTGGCTCACTGCAACCTCCGCCTCCTGGGTTCAAGCAATTCTCCTGCCTCAGCCTCCCGAGTAGTTGGGACTACAGGCATGCTCTGCCACGCCTGGCTAATTTTTGTATTTTTAGTAGATACGGGGTTTCACCATATTGGCCGGGCTGTCTCGAACTCCTGACCTTAAGCAATCTGCCCGCCTCGGCCTCCCAGAGTGCTAGGATTACAGGTGTGAGCCACCACGCCCAGTCCTTTTTTCTGTTTTGTTTTTTGAGAAGGAGTCTCACTCTGTCTTCTCAGGCAGAAAAGCAGTGTTGCCATCTTGGCTCACTGCAGCCTACGCCTCCTGGGTTCAGGTGATTCTTGTGCCTCAGCCTCCCGAGTAGCTGGGACTACAAGTGCACACCACCACACCCGGCTAATTATTTTTTGTATTTTGGGTAGAGATGGGGTTTCACCATGTTGGCCAGGCTGGTCTCAAACTCCTGACCTCAAGTGATCTGTCCGCTTCAGCCTCCCAAAGTGCTGAAATTACAGGCTTGAGCCACTGTGCCCGGTCTGCCCCCATTTTTTGAAGAGGAAACAGGTTCAGGGAGGCCAAATGCTTGTCCAAGGTCACAGAGCTAGGAAGGGTCAGAGCTGGGATTTGAATTCCTAGGTGTTGGACTCTGCAGTCCATGCCCTTTCACACCTGTTACAGGTGCATCACTGCCACAGCACTGTGGCTAGTGTTGTAAGAGGCTTCTGGCCGGGCACGGTGGCTCATGCCTGTAATCCCAGCACTTTGGGAGGCTGAGGCAGGCAGGTTACCTGAGTTCGGGAGTTCGAGACCAACCTGACCAACATGGAGAAACCCCATCTCTATTAAAAATACAAAATTAGCTGGGTGTGGTGGCGCATGCCTGTAATCCCAGCTACTAGGGAGGCTGAGGCAGGAGAATCGCTTGAACCTGGGAGGCGGAGGTTGTGGTGAGCTGAGATCACACCATTGTACTCCAGCCTGGGCAACGAGAGCGAAACTCCATCTCAAAAAAAAAAAAAAAAAAAGAGGCTTCTGACCTATGGGGGTTTTTAGTATTTTCAGGGCAGGGTCTGTCTCCTTTGTCATGGCATCCCCTCTGCCTGGGTCAGAGCCAGGCACACAGTACTCAGTAGATGTTTGTGGAATTGAAGGCTGGAAGTTTGGTGAGCAACCCCACTTACCTATCAACAGCTGTGGCAAAAAGGGCTGGTTGGGGAGTCTTCAAGAGCAGAAGAGTGGCCCAGCGGGTAGGAAACAGAGGTGAAGGCCTGTCCCTACCCTCTGCCCTGGCTCTGCCAGCATTTCTGAGTTAGGGTTGGCCTTGGCAGCGTTCAGGGAGTCTTGAAGCCAGAGCTGAAAAGCTCTTGGAGCTCTTTGGCTGAGGTGTGAAGAAAGCATGGTCTACCTGCCCCTACCTGACTTCTTCCTGCTCCTGGCCTTTAAGATGAGCTGTGATGCCAGGCAACAGGCTCATGAGGTGGTGCCTGCTCCCTTGAAAGGACCTGCCCTCCTCCTTTGAGTGCCCAGGGGAGACCCCGGCCTCCTCCTCTGGGCCCCTCCAGCCTCACCCTCCGTGCTGGCATCATCCACCAGTATGATCTCCTTGAGCAAGATGGCAGGGGTGGTGTGTAGGACGCTGTACACTGTTCGCAGCAGTGTGGACCAGGCCTCGTTGTGGAACACAATGATCACGCTGGTGGTGGCCAGTGGGGGGCAGCGCTGGAACTTCTGGTCCACACACCTGGAAGTATGAAAGTACGGACAAAGTTCTCCTGGTCCCTGGGAGTACCAGGTGTGGGGAGGGCCCCATCCAGAGACTCCCCCAGACCATCCTCCACTCCTCTGAACCACAGCCTACATTCTTTATAGCAGGTGGGAACAGCTGTTCCCTGTTCCTGTCTTCCCCGGTATCTGCCACCCACCCTGAGCCTTTGCACAGGTTCTAGCCAAACCACTCCAAAATCCATCCCCACAGAGCTGGCTCAGTGCCCCAGCTGTGATGCTGAGGCTCCTCCACCCCCTTCCTTCATCTGCTATCTGCTCTCAGGCTAGGAGTTCCCAGGGCTGGCTCTCTTCCTCCGTAATATGTGAACTGCATAAAATGTAATCCAATCCAGAGGTCCCAGAGGGGTAGGTAATAAAGGCCAAATTTGACATCTGAGAAAAGTGACTATGATTTCCATACTCAATGAGAAGAAAAGGTTCTTCCCTTTACAGCGTACAGTTCCTCTCTAATCCATTTTCTCATTAACTCCCTGTGATTTGACACAACTATCACAGTCAATTTCCTGCGACCTTTCTTCCATCTTCATCCACTCCAGCTACTCTGTGGCACTTGGCCACGCTGCTACCTTCTTGACACTCTATCTCAGGGTTGGGGTGGAAATGTGTTAATCCTGGATCTCAAGGAATCATGTGACCTCACACCCTTTCCTTGACCTCCTCTGCTGGTCAGAGGATTTCTTGGGGACCCTCCAGAGAGATTCCCCGGCTTCCTCCACTGGCTGCTGTCACACCCAGTGCTCTTCTCTCTCTCTCTTTTTTTTGAGACAGAGTCTTGCTCTGTCACTCAGGCTGGAGTGCAGTGGTATGATCTTAGCTCCCTGCAACCTCCACCTCCCAGGTTCAAGCGATTCTTGTCCTTCAGCCTTCTGAGTAGCTGGGATTACAGGCACCCACTACCATGCCAGGCTAATTTTTTTGTATTTTTAGTAGAGACAGGCTTTCACCATGTTGGCCAGGCTGGTCTTGAACTCCTGGCCTCAAGTGATACACCCACCTCAGCCTTCCATAGTGCTGGGATTATAGGCATGAGCCACTGTGCCTGGCCCCAGTGCCCTTCTCTGCTGAGGAATTCCTGATAGCTTCAAGTGGCCCCTTGTTCTAGGGCTATCATACTTGGCTCAAGTCTCAAGAACCTCAGGTTCACAGCCCTAAAGACTCATGAAATCTGGGGATGAGGGCTGCCATTTGAGAAAAGGCCAAATAGGGTATAACACTTGACCTGGAAAAGACAAAGGCTAAGTGGGGAAGACACACTGTCTTTAACTTGAGGATCATGGGAATGCAGCCATGGGGGCGTTAGAGGGAGGGGGCTGCCACTCAAAGATCTAAGTGAGATCTCATTGTGCAAGATTGAGGCTATAAACAACTTCAAATAAAGGTTGGAATCAATTCGCGGCCTTGTGGGCCTTCACTGGAGGAAACCAGGTGTGAGGATATTCCTAACCACCAGGGCTGCTGTTAAGAAATGCCCCCGCCCCTCCAAACAGCTCAGCATTAGAGTCCCACAGTCTCTGGAGCAGGCCTCAGTAGAGGAGAAAGCTACTGAAACCACAGCTTGGTATCAGGTCTCCCCAGTCACCCCGTGCCAGGTCCTGGTGCCAGGCTGAGTTCCTTCTTCCACATCATCTCACTTTCATAATTGCATTTCACTCTCACAGGTCTCCTTGGGCCTCTGGCCTGACCATAATACCCTTGAATCACAACCCCTGGGATCAGCACAGTTGTTCTGGGAAAGAAGTGAGGCATAGAGGAGATCCTTGCCCATATTATAAAATTCCCTTCAACTCTTTCTCTGCCCCTTGATCTATGGCCCTGGCCATACTAGCCATGCCTTTAGCAAAGCCCTGGTCTCCCCACAAGGACTCTGGGTGCTACTTACTCAGGTGGTCGGGTGTCTGGCCCCAGGGACCTCTGCAGGGAGATCCGGTCGCTGGCAAAGGCATTGAAGCAGTGCTTCTTATAGCCTTCTTCCTTTTCCTGGGTCTCCAGGGGGGTCCACTTGCTCTTCTGAAATGCTTTTCCATCTGCCCCAGGGGCATTGGGGTCCTGTGGTGGCCGTTCCCAGAAGGGCTTCAGTTCAGCTGGGGTATAGAACCCAGGGAGGCAGGACTGGTTTATGGAGAACAGAGTCTGCTGGGCTTCTGGAGCCCTGATTTGGAGCTTGGGCATTGAATCTCTAAGGTTGTTCATGGCCTCCAGCATGAGGTCCAGGACGTGATCCTTCCGGCTCACCAGGGACTTCAGCCACGGCTTCTCTGTGGCCTCCTCTCTGCTGCTCACATCCCTATGCAGGAGGAAGAGGAAGAGCACAAAGGCGCAGCCCACCATGGCCAGGCGCAGGGGCATGTGGCGTCTGCGGAGGAGCCTCATCCTCCAGAACCAAGGGGCACCCCAGCTGCGTCAGCTCTGAGTCCTGAGCCCAACCCTGGAGATAGCTTGATACGTTGTGGTGGCCACAAGCTGGGGCCTCAGCCTGAGAAAGGAGGGGACAAGAGAGAGAAGTGAGCCAACACAGGGTAAGGAGGGAGTCGGGTGCTTGGGGTTCGAGGCCAGGCTCTGTTGCTGAGTGGTGGCATCACCTTATTGGCCACAACTTTCCCATATCTACATTTCCTTCATCCATAAAATGAGGAGACTGGAGGCAGTGTTTCTTTCCTGCCCTAAGATCCTAATATGCATGGATCTAGAGTCACTGGAACGCTGAAACACTACAAGAGATTTAATCATTAAACTCATGAGATTTAATCATTATGGCTTTGGGAAACAACTTGGTATTATCAAGAAAAATTTAAAATGAACACAGCCTGAGCCAGCAATTCCACTCCTCATTTTATATCCCAGACAAACTCTGGTAGATGCAAACCAAGAGGTATGTACAAGAACATTTAAGCCAACACTGACTTAAATGGCAACAAACTGGTAAAACCTTTAAGTCCACCAGCAGAATGAATAAATAAAGTGCAAAATACCCATACTATGCAGTGCTCTACAGTGATGACCAAGAATGAACCATTTCTCCATGCAACAATGTGGATGTGTTGTTGGGTGAAAAAAGCAAGTGACAAAAGAATACATACAGTATGATTCCACTTATAGAAAATGTAAAAACGTGCTAAAATTAAACAATATCTTGTTCTTGAATACAAATATGTGAGAAAGCTATAAAGAAAGCTAAAGAAGACTAGCCTGGCCAACATGGTGAAACCCTGTCTCTACTAAAAATACAAAAATTAGCTGGGCGTGGTAGCGCATGCCTGTAATCCCAGCTACTTGGGAGGCCGAGGCAGGAGAATCACTTGAACCTGGGAGGCAGAGGTTGCAGTAGGCTAGGATCATGCCACTGCACTCTAGCCTGGGCAACAGAGCAAGACTCCGTCTCCCCACGAAAAAAAGAAAGCTAAAGAAATGATATAACCAGTTTCTGAAGATGAAGAAAACGGTACAGGATTAGAGATGGGTAATGGGGGACTTCAAAGTGTTTTTTTCTCAAAGTGGATGATGGCTGCTGGTGGACTGTAATTCTTTATACCCTATACGTATTTTATAAATATTTCTTGGCCAAGCATGGTGTAATCCCAGCACTTTGGGAGGCTGAGGTGGGAGGATCGCTTGGGCCCAGGAGTTCAAGACCAGTCTGCTCAACGTATTGAGAGCCCATCTCAATAAAAAATTTTAAAAATTAGCGAGGCGTAGTGGTGCACACCTGTAGTCCTAGCTGCTTGGGAGGCTGAAGCAGGAGGACTGCTGGAGCCCAGGAGGTTAAGGCTGCAGTGAGCTATAATCGCACCATTGCTCTTCAGCATGGGCGAGAGAGATTCTGTCTTTAAAAATAAATAAATAAAAGTTATCTGTAATCTACTCCTATTTAATAAAAAAGAATTTAACAGAAACCTAAGATTTCATGACAAGACATTCCCGGCAGGGCTGGGCATGGGCGTTCACCAGGCTCCACCCCCAGGCATATGGATCCATGCCCTAGAGGATGAATGCTTGCAGAACTTTCTGTGCAGAGTTCTGGACACATAAGCTCACTGGTTAAGCACTAGACATCAATGGCAAGGGACCTGGGCACAAATTCCAGTTCTTCCTCTTCTAGTAGTAGCACCTACCTCCTAGGGTTGTTACAAGGATTATGTTCCTTCCCCGCAAAATTCATGGACAAAGCTTAGCAGACTCTGCACGTGGTAAGTTCCCACAAAGTGTTAGTTTTGATCATTAGCAGCTGTGTGACTGTTGGGTAATTTACTTAATCCCTCTAAGCCTCAATTTCCTCATCTATAAAGTGGGGGCAACTAATACCTAACTCACAGGGTTGTGGGGAGAATTAAATCAGATAATGTAGGTAAAATGTTTGGCAGAGCACCTGTCACACTAAGCCCTCAATAAATGGTATCAACTATTTCTATTATTATGATAAATCCCTGCTTCACTTCCCAGCAGTTATCCTCAAGCACCTGGCCCTTGGCCAAAGCCACGTTCATTACTCCCTGCATGTTTTGCTTAAAAATAACTCTGGTTGTACTATTTAATGCTATTGTTTAAACGCACAAGCTCCTGCCTGTGGAGAGGCCTGGTGTCTGAGACCTTGGGAGTATGTGGCCATCATGATCTCAAGTGGGGAGCTGGATTCATTCTGGACTGGGGTAGAAATGTGGCTTCTTTTATAACATCAGATTCAGCAGCACCGTCAAAAATCAAACAAAAGAAATCTCTTTGAGCATCTATTTTGTATTAACTATTGTCTAGGAGATAGGAGAGATTTGTTTATTCCACCAGTATTTACTGAATAACTGCCTCTACCAGGTACTCTGCAAGAGGCGGGGGACACAGAGAAGTGCAAGGCCAGCCCTCAAGGATCCTACAGTCAATTGGGGGCATCAGATTTTAAACAGAGATTACCCTGTGAGAAGCAGAATCAAAGAGGTACCCTTGAGTGCTGAAGGAGCCAGCATGCAGGAAACTCAGCAAATGGGGGAGGGCAACATCTGTGAAGAAATCTCACGGGGGCAGAAATGGGCCGAACACTAACTGGCGAGTAGGAGTCAGCGAGGCGAGGTGAGCACATTTCAGGCAGAAGGCACAGTACCTGCAATGGTCTAGAGGTGGGAGACAGAAGAGCCAGTCACAGAACTGTAAGCAGTCTGGTATGGCAGGAGTAGCAGAAATTGGGCCTACAGAGGTGGCTGAAACCAAGTCCTAAGGGCCTTGTTCATCATGCTGAGGAGCATTTGCCCTTGACCCAAGGCATGGGGAGTAATAAAGCGTTAAGCTGGGAGCCCAGCATTACAGGAAGAGCAATATGACAGCGGTGGAGGGTATCTTGGAAAGGGACCTGCTTGGCAGCTGGATGACCCATTCGGAGTCTGACCCAGGAGAGTTAGTAGCAGTGTGGATGGAAGAGGGAGGGTGTGGTGCTAGGAAGACCCCCTTGGGTGATGGGGTGGGACAGTTTACCCCGTCTGGTACACAGAGGGACACAAAGGCTCAATTCTTTTCCCCAAGGGATTTGAAAATCTTATTGGAGAACGAGAACTGATAGCACTGACCAGGTGAAGGAAGCACCTGACCAGGGGAGATTCAGGAGCAGGAAAAGGACCTTTCACTGAATACTCTTTTGTACTTTGAACCCTGACTATATTACTTATTCAAAAATGAATAAAATTAAAGCAGAATAGCACAGACAGTAAGTGCTAAGCTGAGAGAGGTAGAGTTCCCTGTGGGTTTGAGGAAGGCTTTGGGGAGGAAATGGGGATTCAGTGTAGCAGGAGTTTCTTGTCACAGAGGTTGAGTTATGCTGGGGCTAGCACAGGGGGATTTGCTTGAGCTAGACACCTCATCAGTTCTGGAACTGTCCCGGCTAAGCCCACACAGAGGCCTGCAGAATGGGGGAGTGTTTGCCATGACAGCTTTGAACCGTCCTGCAGCCTTCATCTTCCCTGCTACTTTCCATCTACCTTCCCACTCCAGCAAGAAAGAGGGAGCACAGTTAGAAACAAAGGCATGGTAAGATTGTAGTTACTAACTGTTGCCAGTGCTCAAGACTCACCCCCTCCAGGAAGGCCTCCTGACTGATTCACTCAGAATCACCTAGGTTACTCCAACTCTTTCATCCTGGCGCTGCCTCGTGGTCCCTCACAGCAGGGCCTGTTTTTGCTTCTTTTATTTTCCCTGGAGAAAGAAATATAGGGTTAAATTGAGCTCTTCCTAGGCATCTAATCTCTCAATCCCATCTGGCTGCCTGAAGCTTTCTCTCTCAAACCTACAGTTCCTCAAGGTACTAACCACATCCTGAACCGAAATGAGACACCTGGGATTAGCCTTGGTGGTGAGGCACTCATTCTCTAGTTTGTTTGCTTAGCATGAGGGCAACAGGAAGAGTCCCTTAGAAGAGACACAGAATCTAGTGCAAGCCACAGGACTTTGGGGTTAAGGATTTTTGCTCCCTGTGTAGGAGATGATTCCCAGAAGTATGGTTAGCAAGGTCGTGGAGGTCGCCCCTCCACCAGCCTTGGAGAAAGAATAGCTGCTATTCTTTGCTATTCTTTCAAGTACAAAGCTTCACGAGATCCGCCCCTGGTGTCTTGTATATCTCCCTCACCTTTGGGCTCCCACACCTGGCTTCCTGCTTTCCTGGCAAGTGTGCCCGCAGCCCCCATCCACTCATTTCCCTCTCGCTGTGGCTCAGCACTTCTTCCCAAGTCTTTTTCCTCCAGCTACCCTTGGGCCTGCAACTCTCTGGACCATCCTTGGCTTTGATCCCGAGATGATGCCAGAAATCCTCTCTGAAAAGCCTGCCCAGATTGAACAAATGGGATTTGCTTCCCTGGCCCCACCGGCCAGAACACAAACTTACCTTCTCTCATTGGTGTAAGGAACTGAGGCTTTACCCAGCCCAGCTTGTATCAAACTGCTGATTACAATCCACTGTGATATTATAAAATAAATTCAAGAGTGTTGCAAATTAGCATTCAAAAATTTCTTTAAAAGACCAGTTAGGACCAGGCACAGTGGCTCACACCTGAAATCCCAGCACTTTGGGAGGCCATGGTGGGCAGATCACTTTAGGCCAGGAGTTCAAGACCAACCTGGCCAACATGGTGAAACCCCATCTCTACTAAAAATACAAAAATTAGACAGGCATGGTGGCAGGTGCCTGTAATCCCAACTACTCAGGAGACAGAGGCAGGAGAATTGATTGAACCTAGGAGCTGGAGGTTGCAGTGAGCAGAAATAGCACCACCTTACTCCAGCCTGGGTGACAGAGCAAGACTCTGTCTCAAAAAAAAAAAAAAAAAAAAAAAGAGCAATTAGCAAAAAGAGACCAGTTAGCTGGGTGTGGTGGCATAGGCCTGTAATCTCAGCTACTTGAGAGGCTGATGCTAGAGGATTGCTTGAGCCCAGGAGGTTGAGGCTGTAGTTAGTTATGATCATGCCACTGCACTACAATCTAGGCAATAGAGCGAGACCCTGTCTCAAAAAATAAAAATAAATAAATTTTAAAAACCCAGAATAGAATGAAAAAGAAAATATCAAAGTGCATCATGTATCACATGTAACACAGGCAAGTATTCGTTTTTCCTTTCTTTCTTTTTTTTTTGGAGACAGGGTCTCATTCTGTTCCTTAAGCTGGAGTGCAGTGGCGCAATCTCAGCTCACTGCAGCCTTGACCTCCTGGGCTCAAAGGATCCTCCTACCTCAGCCTCTGGAGTAGCTGGGACCATAGGTATGTGTCACCAAGACCGGCTAATTTTTATTTTTTGGTAGAGATGGGGGTCTCACTATGCTGCCCAGGCTGGTCTTCAACTACTAGGCTGAAGCAATCCTCCTGCCTTGACCTCCCAAAGTGCTGGGATTACAGGTGTGAGCCATCACGTCCAGCCTGAAAAGTAAACTTCTATTTTAATGTTTGTTTCAGTCTATTAAAGATACACACTGCCTGATACAAAATTAAAATGATAAATTTGTTATTCAAAATTCGTACAACTAAAGACAAAAGAAGTTTAAATGATTCAATTTTCAAATGATAGTTTTTATGGTTTGTAGAATTTATGCTTGTAATATGATTAAATTATAAAACTGCCCTAAGATTTTTGGGATGCCCTGTCACATATACACAGGTACCAGGTCTTGCTATAAAGTATATTTCTCACTTTGGTCAAGTCATAGAAGTTCGAAGGCCAGTGACACAGTCCAAACCCCACAGTTTATATTCTAGCCCCCCTCCAAAAAGCCTTCTCAGATCTCCCAGCAGAATTCATCTCTTCCCTGCTTTGCCCCCTTAGCACCCGATTTTTATTTGTACTCCAGTCTCATCACAGCCCACCATGTGTTTATGGACTCCTGGACCAGAGAGGCCATGCCATTTTCAGCTTTTTATCACCTACAAAGTCTAGCACAAGTTTTACATATAGCAGGTGTTCCATAAACTTTTTTTTTTTTTCTCTTGGAGACAGGGTCTCACTCTGTCACCCAGGCTGAAGTGTAGTGGCATGAACACAGCTTTCTGCAGCCTCGACCTCCCAGGCTCAAACAATCCTCCTATCTCAGCCTCCTGAGTAGCTGGGAATACAGAGGTGCGTGCCATCAGGCCTGGCTAGTTCCACAAACTCTTGTTAAATGAGATGAGGTTGGAAGGGTTAAATGTGGAGCACTGGCTTCACTAAATGATGTTCTGAATGAACTTACTGCAAGAAATACTTGACTTACAGCATATTCTGCCATTACACATTAGCTTGCTGTTTTGACGAGGTCTGTCTGTGGGTCTAACATCCTCATTTTATCAACAGCGAGGCCAGAATGGTTAGGTGACTTCTCTAGCAACACACGGCTAGTGGCTCCCAGGAGTAGAACCTGATCTCTCAACTCCTAGACCACTACTCTGTTTACCACACTCATACCCTTGGAGGTTGAGTAGGGAATTTGGGGACCAGGCCTGTCCTCCCTGCGCCTCCCCGACTCCACCCTTTGATCCCCTTCCTGGCATTTGCCTTCCTCCCACTCAGGGATACAAATGCTTTAAAGATGTGGAAACTGGCAGTCCCAGGCAGCCTTAGCTTTTGTGAATGTCAGGGTCAGCCATCCAGAACATGCCCTAGCTGTCCAGGTGGCCTCTTTGTAACAATGTTTCTTTCTATTTATCAGGTGAGCTGGTCACCTCCTTAGACGTGGCAGCAGGAAGCAAGCAGTCCTTACCACAGGGATATTTGCTCAAGTTACTCAGAGGAGGGCTCAATTACAAGTTTCTTTGGAAAGTGATAACTGTCACCACTCTTACCACGGGGCACAGGTGTGTGGAGCTAGACATCATATTGGGGAGGGGGCAGGTTAATTTCACACTACTGTTGGGGGAAATGGGGCTGAGAGGCTGTTTGGCCAAATGACCGTCCTTTCTTCCTCATAAGCACTTTCTCTCCATCAAACACAGCACTCATCTCAAGTCCTCTGTACTCATACTGTGAACAGAAGAGCAAATTATCTCCTCCAAAGCCCTCCTCCCACCCCTGACCCTTTTGATCACAGAATGTGGGAGGTTTTTATTTTTCCCCGTAATTACACCTTCAAGACACTTCAGCTTTTCTCCAAGACTCAAGCTGCAATACTGTGGCTTATTTTCCCAGGAAGATATGCTGAAAATTATTTCTGTAGCTAGTCTATCAAGTTCCCCCAACATATCAAGGTTCATTTTATGTTTGCATAATTTTTTTTTTTGAGATGGAGTCTCATTCTGTTACCCATACTGGAGTGCAGTGACGGGATCTCGGCTCACTGCAACCTCCGACTCCTGGGTTCAAGCGATTCTCATCCCTCAGCCTCCCGGGTAGCTGGGATTACAGGCACCTGTCACCACGTCCGGCTAATTTTTGTATTTTTTTAGTAGAGACAGTGTTTCGCCATGTTGGCCAGGCTAGTCTTGAACTCCTGACCTCAAGTGATCTGTCTGCCTTGGCCTCCCAAAGTACTAGGATTACAGGTGTGAGCCAATGCGCCCAGCCTATTTGCATGATATTTTAAGCTTAAATTACCCAAACATGGATTTTCTATTGAAAAACTCAACCCAGCTTTGCTCACCACTGTATACCTAGAGCAGCACTTGGCATGTGGTAGGCACTTGGTTAATATTTGTTGACTTATTCCAAGAAAAAGTCACCAAAAATCAAAATAATATGCCACCAAACAGGAGGTTCAACAGTTCACAGGTTTTTCACTGGAGACCCTGTAGGCCCTTCCAGGTGGGGCAGGGGTGTGCAACGGTTCATCCCTAGGAGTGCAGAAGTGGAGGGAGGGTTCCAGGTGGAGATGAGGTGGGATTCTCTAATCACCTAGAAGCCTTGGTGACAACGAGACTGGGCTTGAGGGGGAGAGTTGGGGGAAAGGACAGAGAAGGGACAGGGAAGTGATGAGAAGGATGGAAGACAGGAGGGGTATTCCCGAAGGCCTCTTGGGCCAGTCTTCAAATTGGGAAGGGGGGTTAATGGGAGAGACTAGAATTGAATTTTTCCTTTTCTCCTCATCCCCCAGTCTGCTCTTGGCTGCAGAACTTTCACCCGGGGCCACTTGCTACTCAATGTACCATCCCCCTGGGCTCAGGGTCTGTGCCCAGCCTCCTCCGCTAGCCAGCCTGCCCAATTTCCCCATTGCTGCCAGAAGCATTAAAGTCCGTGAAACAAGCCAGCCCCTGTCCCACTCTCAGACAGGTCCTTTTTAATCCTGTCTCAATTTCAGGTTCACCCCACACCCGCTCCCAAGTCCTGCTGATTCACTCCCTGCCTCTGGGTTCCTCACTGTCCTTTCTGCTTTCAAAACCTTCATTTGAAATTGTGCCTTTATCAACCAGCATCTGGAGGATCAGCGGGAGCTGCCTGCCAGCCTCCTTTGCCTCGGGCCCCTCTCTCTCTTTCACAATCAGGACAGCTGTATTCATATTCCTTGAGCACTGTTTGACTGTGGCAGAAACACAGAGGGGCTGGCCAGGTTGCTTCCTGTTTGCTGCTCACCCTCAAGCCCAACCAGATGCTTGGCACTCACTGGCTATCTTTTCTTCCTCAAAGCCTTTCCCTTATATTCTTGCTAAGCAAGCCATACTTCTTTTCTTTCAAATTCTTACCAGAGACTCCCCTCTTTCAAGAAGGCTTCCTAGACTAAGGTGCATCTTGCTGCCTCAGTTTCTAGGTGTTATTTGTTCCCAAGTTTCTCTACTACCCGTGCTTTCCTTACGTGGGATTTCCCCACTAACTATCATGGAGAAGGGAGAACCAACAGGCCCAGACGGTAGACCACCTAGATCCTATTTCCTTCTCCTTCCCAATCCTTGAGTCTTGGTCCCCAAACTTCTGTCTCCAGAATGTTCTTCCTGACCTATCTACCTGGCCTTCCAATCCCTGTCGCATCTCTCTGCCTTGAGATGTATGGCAATGCCATTTTGCTAGTCTGTTCTTCATTCTCTATTACGTGCAGAGTTGAGGACTGGGTTGCTTTCTTCCTTCAAATCTCTACCTAGGCCTTAGGACCAGGTTGTTCAGGGTACGAGAGAATAAGCTGACCCCACAGGGCTGTCAGGTGCCACAAAAGTCTTCTAACAGTCCTTCTCCTCCCTGGAGTGAGCTCACCCTTGTTCACCACACAGGCCTTTTACACAGCACAATTACAACATTGAGCTCGACACAGAGACAGGCACTGCCCTGCACTTAACCTCCTGCTTATTCAAATCCTCACTCTCGTTCCTACCAAATGAGAATGAACATTTGGGCTTTCCCAGAAAGGGGCAGAGGGCTGTGTAAAGAGCTGAGTTCACCCAAGCTACGGCATGGACACACCCAACCTGGTCTTCAGCATCACTTCCAGGGCTGGAGATGTCGGAACACATCCATGGGAGCCAGAAAATGTTAAGAAGAATATCATCACCATTTTAAATATTACTGCTTACCATATCAAATCAAGTTACGGTTATCTTCTCTGTTTTACACAGAAGGAAACTGAAGCACAGGGAGGTCAAGTAACTTGACCAAGGTCACACAGCTAGAAATGTGGCAGAGGCAGAATTTGCATTCAGGCCTATGTATCTCCAAAGCCCACTCTCTTAACTACGACATCACATTGTCTTGCATTTGACTGGTGCTTGGAGCTTTGCCAAAACACCTCATATACACCTTCTCATTTGCTCCCCACCCAGGGAGTGTTTATGTGTTTTGGCTAAGATTATACATCAAAGTTAGTGACAGGGCTGAGTCAGCTGCCTGCCTCCATGATACTCACTGCCTCCCTGCACTGAGAGGCCCTCAGTCCTAGGGTTAGCTGCCTCTCCTGGTCCTGAGGTCTGTTCGAGGCAATGGTTGCATGGACTAAGTTCATGCTCATATTTCCTGTCCCCACTTCTTCCAGCTGAACTTGGGCAAATATGTTTCCGACCTCACAGGGCACCTGACACACATCAGGGCCTCCCCTTCTCTGCCCTGAGTTCTTCCACGCTGCTACGGGTAGGAGTCAGCTGTTCCACCCACTGTAGGACTGTGGGCAGCATTACTGAGGTGAGGTCATCTTGAGCAGCCCAGTCTCCTGCACACTTCCCTCTTTCTTTTGAGGGTCCTGTCCTGCTCTCTGCCCTGGTGCCCCTGGAAGCAGCTTTCTCTGATTACCTCTGGGTTCCTAAAGTGCATGGCACCATTAAGGAACTGGAGCTAGGGAAATGCCTGCAATGCTACTGGCTCCTGCTAGGCAATTGGAATCAAAGCATATTTCTTTCTTTCTTTCTTTCTTTTTTTTTTCTGATACAGAGTTTTGCTCTTATTGCCCAGGCTGGAATGCAATGGTGCGATCTCAGCTCACTGCAACCTCTGCCTCCCAGGTTCAAACAATTCTCCTGCCTCAGACTCCCAAGTAGCTGGAATTACAGGAGCCTGCCACCATGCCCGGCTAACTTTTTGTATTTTTTGTGGAGATGGGGTTTTGCCATGTTGGCCAGGCTGGTCTCGAACTCCTGATCTCAGGTGATGCACCAGCCTCAGCCTCCCAAAGTGCTGGGATTACAGGCATGAGCCACCACATGTGGCCGGAACCAAAGCATATTTCAAACCCCTCACCTGACCTGGTTTTCATCATCACATGAATTTCCCTGTCTCATCCTTCTTAACCTTTCCTTTGATGGGAAGGGAGACAGCTCATCTGTCTGGAGCGGAGAATAGGGCCGGTGTGGTGCACACACATCTCTGGTAGAAGGCGCAAAAGTCCTCGAGGCTCTTTGGTGTGTCCAGAACTATGAACCTCACCCAGTGCCTGTAAATTGTGTGTGGGCCTGGGGGCAAGCTCAGAGCACAGAGTTAACATCCTTTCTGAGAGTGCTGCAATGGGTTGTCGGCTGCTAGAAGGGGTCTGCTGTAAGCTTTGCGGGCACCACCCTCCACCCCCATACAGAGAAGAGCCCCATCCTACCCTCTGCAGAGGTCTGGGTCTGCGATGATTGGCCCTGGGTGCAAGTAAAAGCTGTTTCTCCTTTTTGTCAGCCTGGGAATCTGAACAACTGAGGAAATAGGGAAGTCGGTGACAGTCACAGTCATGAACACCCAACAGATTCCATTTCCCCACAGCAGGAGGCAGATCCCTTCCCACCCCCAAAAGCCCCCAGGCTCTGGAGGGAATTCAACCAAGCAGGGCTCAGACCGACCTCCACCAGCTAGGCTTCTCCTCGCCGTCCCCTTCTGCTCAGGCGCAACGTGGCAGGGCAGGAGGAAACCTCTCTGCAAGAGTTGCCGTACCAGAGCACATGGGGTGGCCCGATCTGGGGAGACGGGGCACAGAAGGAATGCAGGGCATGGGTGGGTGAGGGGAAGAGGGTGTGGAGCCCTGGCTCTGGCTTGTCCCCCTCTCACCCCTCCAAGTTCCAGAGGTCTGGGCTCCTCATTCATCTCGTAAGCGCCAAGGTGGAGGGGGGTCCTACCGAGGGAGGAGCTACAGGCCACCGCGACCAGCAGAGAGCGAAGGCAGGAGGGACCAGCCTGGCCCAGCCCCTTCATTTTACTGTCGGGGGTGGTGAGGAGGAAGAGGAAGAGGCGAAGGCTGGCGGAGGAGGAGGTGAGAGCGAGGACTCGGCAGAAGCGAGCTCCGCCGGAGGGAAGTCCGAGCAGTCGGGGAGCTCAGGGGGGCCCTCCCGGGGAGAGGGTCGCGGGCTCCTTCTGCCGCTTACCTGTCGCGCCGAGGCAAAGCCGCAGCCGCGCCGCGGGGTGGCTCCCGGGTTTCCCCACCGGACGGCCGGGAGGGTGGGACCGGGGCGGGACCTCCCCCAGCTGCACTAACGCGCCCGCCCCGCCCCTCCCTGGCCAGGTGCAGCGGGTCCCGCCGTGTCCCCAGCCTGCTGCAGGCCCGGGAACTCCCGGCGGACCGGCAGAGGGGCGGGGGCCCCGGCTTCTCTGCGTCTCAGCCCGCCCCGGGGGTGCGGTCTTTGCGGCCAGGCTTTCAGCGCGGAAAAAGATTGGAGGGTCCTAGTCACCCCAAAGAGGACAGGCATTAGCAGAGCCGCGGGCGGCGGGTGCATGGAACCGGAATGTGCTGCGCGCCCGCCTGGAGCGCTCGGAGCCCTGAGGCCTGCCCCGGAGGGGATAACGCGGCGGGGCGGCCATGGGCCCCGGGGTCCTGCCCCAGGTTTGCTTCTCATTTGTGCTCCATCCAACAAGAGCTCGTATTCCGTGTGCCATGAACTGTGTCAAGGGCTCCAAGTGCCAGGTATCAGGTGAATCCCAGCCCCAGCAAACTTTAAACCTACTATGATTATTCCGAATGTACCGGGGAGGCAGCTGCTCACACAGCAGAGGGTGTTTCTCAAAGTGGGATCCCCCACCAGCAGCGCCAGTCAGAATCACCTGAGAACTTATTAGAAATTTTGGCCGGGCGCGGTGGTTCATGCCTGTAATCCCAGTACTTTGGGAGGCCGAGGCGGGCGGATCACAAGGTTAGGAATTCGAGACCAGCCTGGCCAACATGGTGAAACCCCGTCTCTACTAAAAATACAAGAAATTAGCTGGGCGTAGTGGCGGGCGTCTGTAATCCCAGCTACTCGGGAGGCTGAGGCCGGAGAATCGCTTGAACTCGGGAGGGGGAGGTTGCAGTGAGCCGAGATCACGCCACTGCACTCCAGCCTGGCGACAGAGCGAGATTCCGTATCAAAAAAAAAAAAAAAAAAAAAAGAAAAAAAAGAAAAGAAAAGAAAAGGAAAAGAAATGGGCCCCACCGCAGACCTAAATATTCCGAAACTCGGGTTGGGCCCGGCGATTTGTGTTTTAAAAGCCCTCCGGGTGATTCTTGTGCATGCTCGACCTTGAGAACCCTGAACAATTAGTGGCAGGGCTGGAATGAGAATCCTGGTAAACCCGCCTCCTAAGCCGGTGTTCGGAATTACCCCGCCAGGGCCCGTGCTGCTCACTGGTCCTCTCCGGCGCTGCCTCGTGTGCTGCAATCTTTTGGGGCCTTAGCAACAGAGAAGGAGCGCGCATGACTCCAGATAGCCAATAATTTGAAAACTTTCTATGGTAGAAACTTCTACCACTAGTTCAGTTTCTCTTTTGTTTTGATATTTAAATAAATTTGTCTTTCTTTCTGTTTTCTTCCTCTTTCTGCTGCCCCGCCTCCCTCCTTTTTTCTTTTCTTTTTCTTTCTTTCTTACTCTCTCTGTCTCTCCTTTCTCTCTCTTTCCTTCTTTCTCTTTCTTTCCTTCTTTTTGTCTTTCTTTCTCTCTTTCTTTTCTTTTCTTGCTCTACTGCCCAGGCTGGAGTGCAGTGGAGCTATCACGGCTCACTGCAGCCTTGACCTCCCGGACTCAAGCTGTTCTCCTGCTTCAGCCTCCACAGATGCATGCCACCATGCCCAGCTAACTTTTTTATTTTTTGTAGAGAGGGAGTTTCGCCATGTTGCCCAGGTTGGTTTCAAACTCCTGGGCTCAAGCCATCCTGTTGCCTCGGCCTCGCAAAGTGCTGGGATTAGAGGCATGAGCCACCGAGTCCAGCCATGAATTTGTATTTCTAAGACCCTAAGACCTGGGAGCAGGAGCATGAGTGAGTAGATCCTAGCAAGAAGTTCTGACATGCACTGGGAAAGGCAGGGAAGCCATCCGGGTGTTAACAGGTGAATGAAGAAAGTAATCTTTTTTTCTAACCTGAGACTCCAAGGTAGGGTTGATCTATTCAGAAGGTGAGATGTTCTTTGATGGAGTCAGGAGAGAAGGCCAGCAGAGTGTGGAGAAGAAGAGTTGCCCAGCTACACATGATCAGAGTGATGTGAAGGATGGACATTCTCCCAGGAGTAGAAAGGGGGGCATCCGCTCACTCTTGGCATGGTGCCCAACTCCCCTAACTCTAAGCAGCTTTCCACCAACTCCCTTCCTTTCACATTCCAGGCCATGGGCTTTAAGCTCCTAGAGAGACTTTCTACAGAGCTTCCTTGAGCATCCCTTAGCCCATCTGTAGACCCTCTGGACTCTGATTCCACCTCACTGCCCCAGCTGCTTCTATTCTTGTCATGTGCCTTACTTGACAGCTGTCTTTCTCAGAATGAGGGCACTTCCTGTGGAAGATTGTGGGATGCTGCCCCTCATGTCTGTCTTCTTGGGTCTGAACACTCCCTGTACAGGTCGGACCTACCATCTTTGCTCTGTCCTTCCTCCACCTCTGCCCTGTGACCCTCAGGGGTTGTGTGATCCTGACATGAGTCTTGCACCTTAGTCAGGACCCAACCTAACCTGAGGTGAATGGCCCCTATTCCTTCCCAGGACAGGGTCATGGCCATTACCCCCAGCCTGGTGCTCCTGAGAGGGCCGGGCCCAGCTTCCCAAGAAGTAGCAGCAGTCTGTGTTATGTGTTTCGCATTCCGGAAGCAAATTACTCATCTGATTTTACTTCAGCTGATGCTGATTTTAAATGTGACTTGGAATCCTCAGAATAATTAGCTGCCTAATTTGGAGGTTCATGAGTCCGCAGGATGTGTGACCCACCCCTAATGTGTCATGCACTGAGCTGTTCTCTCCTAACAGGAAGGACGGTGCAGGCTTCCTCTCCACCACGCCAGGAAGGTTTGCAGATGAGCCACCACAGTATAGTGACTGCAACTTCTGCCTCCGCTGGTACAGGCAACTTTCGAAAAATGGTTTTTTAGGCTGGGAGTGGTGGCTCATGCCTGTAATCCCAGCACTTTGGGAGGCTGAGGTGGGAGATCACTTGAAGCTGGGAGTTTGAGTTCAGCCTGATACAGCGAGACCCTGTCTCTACAAAAAATAAAAATACAACAGACACGGGGGCCCACTTGAGGGTGGAGGGTGGGAAGAGGGAGAAGATCAAAAAACTACCTAGCGGGTATTATGCTTATTACCTGGATGACAAAATCATCTGTACACCAAACCCTCGCAACATGCAATTTACCCATGTAACAAACCTGGACGTGTACTCCTGAACCTAAAAGTTTAAAAAACATATATGATAGTGAAAAAATGAAAATAAAATTAGCTGGGTGTGTTGGCATGTGCCTGTGGTCCCAGTTACTTCGGAGGCTGAGGTGGGAGGATTGCTTGGGCCTAGGAGTTAGAGGCTGCGGCGAGCTGTGACTGCAATGCTACATTCTAGTCTGGGCAACAGAGCAAGACCATGTCTCTGAAAAAAATAAATAAAATAAAAAAATAAAAAATGGGTTTCTGTAAATGAAAAAGTTATACGTAAATGAAATGGAAAATAAAAATGAAAAAGTTATATATGCACATGGTAATAAGTCAGGCACTATGAAAATGTATACAGTGAAAGCTCCATTTCCCACCTCTCTAGACATTGTCTCTATCTCCAGAAACCTTGGGTCCAAGGTCCCGTGCATATTCATGACTGAAAGTTCCCATAAGCGCTTCTGCAGGACATGTCTAGATTCTGTTAACTGCAAAGACCCAGGATGACCCCTTCTCAGGAAGTCCTATGAATTTCTTTTTTTTTTTTCTCACGATCTTATTTTTATTTCTTGGCTGTTTTAGATTCGGGTTTTGGGTGTTCTGAGTTTCACTTTTCACATGAGCGTGCGTCAAGGGTGTTCCCCACCGTAAGGCAGGAAACCTGGAGGGGAGCAGAACAGTGGAAGCGTGACAAGGGCAGCTCTGTGAGGCCGTTGACACCAGCCCTGGCCTTTATCTAGTCTCTTCCTTCCACACGGTCCGTGGTGAGGGGATACCCACCTCTGGTGGGGCAGAGTGAGGGAGACCGGCCCTTCGGGGGAGGTGCTGGCTCCACTTAGCTAGGGGAGTGTGCAAGGGATGCCGTGAACTTGCCAAGGAGGTTAGAAGGGAGGCCAGCTGGTCAACCTCCCTCTGTCCTATCACTACGTCTCATCTCACCCACTCTCCTCTACTCTGAGGGAAACAACAGAGTCTCCCACTCCCTCCCTACCTCTTTGTTTCTTATCTGTGAAGTGCAGTTAATGATACCCGGGGTTGTTAATGAAGCTCAAGTGAGATAACACATGAAAGTGTGAGAGTTTGGACTTCTAAATTACATCTGCTGCTCTACTTCTTTCCTCCATATTCACATTTACTCCTCATCTCATTCCCATGCTCAGGAGAGAAACAGTCAAAGCGAGAAATATTTTAGGGAACCCAAGCAGAGCTGCTCCTAGTTCTGCCATAATCACTCATGCGCTACAATTCACCCATTTCTGTGTGCCTCAATTTCCTCATCTGTAAAATGGATATGTTACTTTTATGATTGGGTTGTAAGATTAAATAAGCAAAGTGCTTAACCCAGCATCTGGTACACAATAAGCAGTCAGTTGAAATTTGGATGTTAGCCATTATCATATTAGCTGTTTTTCTTCTTTCCTTCCTCTATTCCTCCCTTCAATAAAATGCTGTTAAAGTGCTCCATGTGTTAGCCTCTATGCTAGGTCAGGTGTGGAGATACAAGGATAATAAGTCATGTCTGTCTCATCCAGACACCCATAGTTTGTCAGGGGAGCCTGATGTAAAAACGACTATGAAGGAGCAGGGCTAGGACTAGGGTAAGGCAAGTGAGGGCACTTCTCTTGAGTGCAAAATTTATGGGGGCATCTAAAAACTCAGTAACCAAGATAAATAATACTTTAATGCAATATTTTAAAAAATATCAAAATTAATGCAAAAAATCAGTGATGGACAAAGTATCAAAAATTCAAAATAAAGAATCAGCTGGGCGTGGTGGCTCATGTCTATAATCCCAGCACTTTGGGAGGCTGAGGCAAGAGGATCACTTGAGCGCAGGAGTTTAAGACCAGCCTGGGCAACATAGTGAGACCCCATCTTTATTTAAAAAAAAAAAAAAAAGACTAGTTTCTTCCTAAGCCATATTGAAGCCTAAGGAAAAAAGAAAAATATGTACCCTCATACATATTTTTCTGTATTTTTTGAAAGGTTATTTTTTCCTAGAGCATTAAAGTAGTTGAAAAAACATTTAAAACTTGAAACATAGGTGTATTAAAACTCACAGCATTACTTTAAATGTTTTATTTGTTCCAAAATGGAATTTATTATGATTTTACTTCAGCCTTAGTTAATTTTTTTTTTTTTGAGACGGAGTCTCATTCTGTCACCCAGGCTGGAATGCAGTCGCACGATCTCAGCTCACTGCAACCTCCACCTTCCAGGTTCAAGCGATTCTCGTGCCTCAGCCTCCCGAGTAGCTGGGATTACAGGTGTGTGCCACCACACCCAGCTAATTTTTGTATTTTTAGTAGAGACGGGGTTTCACCATATTGGCCAGGCTGGTCTTGAACTCCTGACCTTGTGATCCGCCCACCTCGGCCTCCCAAAGTGCTGGGATTACAGGCGTGAGCCACCACGCCCAGTCTCAGCCTTAGTTAATTATAATTTATTTAAGATCATCACTTGGTCAAGGGAAACTGTCAAACGTGGCAATCTTACAATTCAAAATGAAATAAGCAAAACAGTTAGTTTTGAAAATATGACTAATGAGTTTGCTTGCCTTAAAGCCAGGAGCTTGTATTTTTCCTTTTGCCTCAAGCTCCAATTTGGCTTAGCATGGCGTTGGATTGGGACGTGGACAAAGAACATAAAGAGAACAGAGAGGAGAATAAGAGACAGGGAGAAGGGTTGAAAGAGTCAGGTGGGATGGGGAATATATTATTTTTTCTAATGATCCAAATATCACATTTTCAATGTGCAAAATTTCAGATGCACAGAAAATCACAAAAAAAGAAGACAAGTTATCCATAATTATGTTACCTAGAGATAACCAATGTTGCTATTTTGGTATGATATAGTCTGCTCTTTTTCTATGCATATATGATTTATATGTACATATAAATTTCATCAATTCTAAGACGCATTTTAAAAAATCTTTAACATATCTGAAATTGGTATGTATCTTAAATTGATGGTGTTATAACTTAGCAGTGTTGGATAATGCCTGTAATCCTAGCACTTTGGGAGGCTAAGATGGGAGGATTGCTTGTGTCCAGGAGTTTGAGACCAGCCTGGGCAACATAGTGAGACCCCTGTCTCTATAAAAAGTACAAAAATTAGCCAGGCATGGTTGTGTGTGCCTATAGTCCCAGCTAGTCGGGAGGAGGCTGAGGTGAGAGGATCTATTGAGCCCAGGAGGTCTCAAACTCCTGAGCTCAAGTGATCCACCCGCCTCAGCCTCGCAAAGTGCTAGGATTAAATCTGTGAGCCACTGCGTTCAGCTCGAGTATCCTTATTTTTACAAGTGAGAAGTTTATAAGCACAGCAGTTCCCTGTAACTGCAGTCTGAGCCCTTAGCCACTACTTTTTGCAAGTCTGTCTCTCCATTTATTCAAGTTTCTAGTTTATGATCCTCAGAAAAGTTTTCTAGTGTTCTCTCTTCCTAATCTTTACAGCTCTTGTTAAAATGATTCCTTGGCATTTTATATTACCTATTTTAGGAGACTCTTGATCAGTCTTTCTTTTGTATAACCGAAGCCTCCTAATATCATACAATTAATAAGTGTTCCTCTCTTGGGGTTGTCAAACTGTAACTATGGACTTTCTACTTAAATCACACAAGATCATCTCCTTAAAAGCAATCAAGTGCCCAAGATCTGTCTGTACCTTTCACAGTAGAGAAATTTCACAACTCCAATGAATAAAACATCCAAATGCTTGTAAGATTTTGCTGTGAGAGCTTTTTCTGCTCAAAATTATGATTTCTTATTTAATATCTCTCTTTAAAAGAAGAAACATATGCACATTTAACCTTCTGAAATCTTAATTGGATTTCAATCTGACAGTTGTTTTGCCCAAAGAGAGGTAATAAAAGGGGCTATAAACTAACTCTGCAGAGCAAACAATCCTCCAGCTAAAAGCAAAACCTGTTATCTTCCCCTAAAAACAGAGAAGTTTCTGTTTCTTTCTTTTTTTTTTTTTTGAGAGGGAGTCTCGCCCTGTCGCGCAGTCTGGAGTGCAGTGGCGTGATCTCGGCTCATTGCAATCTCTGCCTCCCGGGTTCAAGCGATTCTCCTGTCTAAGCCTCTGGAGTAGCTAGGATTACAGGCGTGCGCAACCACGCCCAACTAATTTTTGTATTTTTGTAGAGATGGGGTTTCACCATGTTGGTCAGGCTGGTCTGGAACTCCTGATCTCAGGTGATCCACCTTCCTTGGCCTCCCAAAGTGCTGGGATTACAGGCGTGAGCCACCACACCTGGCTGAAGTTTCTGTTTGTTTAGACATTTGAAAAATCAAAAATTTCATTAGGATTGAAGTCTATCTGATATTAATATTACTTTGGATTGTAAGTAAAGGAGAGGTGATAGAATAACTCATTGGTAGATGAGTCCAGATGTTTAATGTCCTCTTAATATCCTAAAATGTTTGCCTCATTGTTTATTAATTCCCATGGAATCTTATTTACTTATTTTCAATAGGTGATATGTGCATATGGCAAAAAAAATCTAAAGCTCAAAAGTATAGTGAAGAGGGAGTCTCCCTCCTTCTCCGGTCCGCAGTCACCTAGTTTTCCTCCCCAAAGGCAGCCACTGTTACTGATTTCTTTTGATTCTTTCTAGAAACATGGTTCAGAGGAGTCACCCTGATTTTGGCAAGTACCTTAAATAGCAGCTTCTTCATTTTTTTTTTTTATTACATTGCCTATAATGGTTAAAGTTATTTTAAAAGTAGTCCACTTACTGAGCTCTCTTTGTGGCTCTGATAGATTTCCAGAGGATTCTCTTGATTTTCTAGGTAGATGGACATATCAGCAGCATTCAATTTTGGCAAAGTGAAAACAGTTTTGGAGTGAGACCTGGGTTGAATCCTGACTCTTCCAGCTGTCTGATCTTAAATCTAGCCTTTAAAACATGTTGGGCCAGGCGTGGTGGCTCACGCTTGTAATCCCAGCTCTTGGGAGGCTGAGGCAGGCAGATCACGAGGTCAGGAGATCGAGATCATCTTGGCCAACATGGTGAAACCCTGTCTCTACTAAAATACAAAAAATTAGCTGGGCATGGTGATGCATTCCTATAATCCCAGCTACTTGGTAGGCTGAGGCAGGGGAATCGCTTGAACCTGGGAGGTGGAGGTTGCAGTGAGCTGAGATTGCGTCACTGCACTCCAGTCTGGTGACAGAGCAACACTCCATCTCAAAAAAAAAAACAAAAAACAAAAAACAAACCATGTTGGCACTGTCCAAAGGTAGCACAGAGGTACAAAGTGGTCCCTCCTCCTGGGTGTGGTGGGTGGAGTGGGTAGAGGCCACGCAGACCCAAGCACTGCCCCTTGGCCCTCTCCTGGGTGTGTTCCACCTGGACCTGCAGATAAATCCAGAGGCCTTTGATCTCAAGGATTTCTAACCACCCAGAGATGAGGAGGAAAGACTGCAAAGGAAGCCCTAAAGTAGAATAACCTTTTCTTTCTCCATGAATGGAATGTGAGTTAAGTTTGCTGAGGGCAGATTAAAATAGATTTTATTGTTCGAAATCAGGAATTTACAGAAACTCTTTGAAGAGCTACTATCAGCGGAGACCTTTAAATCCCCCACTGTGGTAGTGGGCAAAATAGTCACGTACAATTGTAATGTGTATAGATGTGTACAGGTTTTCTCAGAGTTGGGACTCACTGCCAGGCAGGGAGTTGGTGGTATTTGATGCTGTTGTTTGGGGAGGAGTGGTACTAAGAAAAAAAACCATGGTTAGTGAGGAAAAAACACAAAACACAAAACACACTCTCAGTTGCCCATAGAGTTATATCAGTTTGATGGGATACCCTAGAACACCTGAGGGGTCTGTGAATCCTTTAATCACTCAATGGAAAAGGTGACTGGGGTATAGATTGTCTAGTTTGTTTATATGACATAACTTTTTTCCAACGGTACTTGAGAGGACTGTGAATGAACTCCTTTATATATATGTATGTATACACACACACACACATATATACATATATAAACATATATATGTATACATATATACATATATGTATACGTATATACACATATATGTGTATATATATATGTGTGTGTATATATATATATATTTTTTTTTAAACAGGGTCTCACTCTGTTGCCCAGGCTGGAGTGCAGTGGCACCGTCACGGTGAAACGGGAAAGGTTCCCTTGTCCCCCTCACAGGGAGTGCAACAAGGGGAGTGGCTCGCTTCTTTAGGGCCCGGCTGCTGAAATCTCTATGGAACATACAGATGGGCAGGTTGTGGGGCTCAGATCCCACGGCAGCGTCTACCTTTGGACAGTGCCAACGTGTTTTTTTTTTGTTTGTTTGTTTGAGACGGAGTGTTCCTCTGTCGCCAGTTAGTGTTTACAGCTCCTAGCCCCAGTGGGCGTGTGCTACCGTGTGCTCTTTTAGTTTTGCCGTCTGTAGGCGGCTGTGCTAACCAGCTGGATTAGACCCTCTGCCTTATCGCGAGGTTTTCTGTATCCCGGGTTATTGCCTTGGTGTACCGGAAAAAACAGATCATATGTGGGCTTGGAGAATGAGTGCAAGGTTTTATTGATTTTAAGTAGCTCTCAGTAGATAGGGGAGCCAGAAGGGAGATGGAGTGGAAAGGTGGTTTTCCCCTGAGTTGGGCCGCTCAGCAGCTGGGCTCTCCTCTGACTGCCCCAGGCAAACTCTATGTCTTTCCGTGGGCCGATGGCGTGCCAGCGTGCTGGCATCTGCCACTACATGTTGGTGTGCTCTTCCACCAGTGTATTCCTCTCGATGTCCAGCTGCCTGTGCGTTCCTCTACTGATCTGTTCCTCTTGACGTCCAGCCGCTTGTGTCTCTGCCCGCTAGGGTCTCGGGGTTTTTATAGGCACAGGATAGGACTGTGGTGGGCCACGGTGGTCTTGGGAAATGCAACGTTTGGGCAAGAAAACAGAAATGCCTGTCCTCACCTAGGTCCATGGGCACAGGCCTGGGGGTGCAGCCCTAGCCAGGGACCACGCCCTTCCCTTCCCAGCACTTCCCTGCCCCACTCCCATATCAACTCTTCAATGCAGCCTCAACCTCCCCAGGCTCAAGCAATCCTACCACCCCAGCCCCCTGAGTAGCTGGGAGTACAGACATGTGCAACCACACCCAGCTAATTTTTCTATTTTTTTTGTAGAGATGGGATCTCCCTATGTTGCCCAGGCTGGTCTCAAACATCTGAGCTTAAGTGATCCTCCTCCTTCAGCCTCCCAAAGTGCTGGAATTACAGGCATGAGCCACGGTGCCTGGCCCCTTCATATCTTAACCACCAGGAGAAACAGACCTGAAGTGATGCCTTGATATATGTGTGTTATGCAAGACTAGAGTAAGATGTGACAGGCATATATTGTTACAACAGGGGGTGAGCTCAGACTTTGAAAAGATATTGGCTTCACTCCCTAATCATCAAGACTTGGAATATCCTGGGATTCAGCTATTGTTGAAGGGAAACCATTCCAGGTTTGCCAAACAATTGAGTGACTTAAGGGGTGCAAAGCTAGAATGCTTCAAGAATAGAGGGAGAAGAAGCCCTGCTGTGCTGATGGGCTCTCTATGGTGTTATCCTGTCCTGGCATTTGCTACCCCGATAAACTCACAGGTGCTAAATTTAAAGGCTAAAGTGAGGCCTGGCACAGTAGCTCACGCCTGTAATCTCAACAATTTGGGAGGCTAAGGTGCGTGGATCACCTGAGGTCGGGAGTTTGGGACCAGCCTGGCCAACATGGTGAAACCCCATCCCTACTAAAAATACAAAAATTACCTGGGTGTGGTGGCGTGTACCTGTAATCCCAGCTACCTGGGAGACTGAGGCAGGAGAATCTTTTGAACCTGGGAGGTGGAGGTTGCAGTGAGCCGAGACCGCGCCATTGCACTCCAACGTGGGGTACAAGAGTGAAACTCCGTCTCAAAAAATAAAAAATGAAAGCTAAAGTGGTCAGGGTAGTTGACTCCTAGGCACTTATTTGTCCCTTTGCAATTAATCTAAGCGCCATATGGTGATTCCACTCTCCTTGCCAGTGATGGGCAAAGACGGGTGTCTTCTGGGGGTGCTTGTCACTTATCCTGTTCTTCACAGCGTTATCCCATGGCCAGATGCTATGGGAGAGGCATGTCTCAGTATGGGACAGGGGGTCCCTGATAGAATCCCCCCAGTGAAAGGAGAGACTCTGAGAATGACTGCATGAAGTCCCCCAGTTAGCTGGCAGTTCTGTAGTCATGGGTAAGTTGTTTAGCCTGTTTTCATTTTTTTTTAAAGGACAATTATATAGAGTCTGTTGTGAAATTTAGATTAGGTAATAGGTGTAAACTGCTCAGAACAGTGCCCAGAACATAATAAATGCTCTATGTTCAACAAGAACAACAGCAACAAACACAGAAGCACTCCTCGCTACCTCCGGGGAGACCCAGGATACCTAAACTCTACTGAGTTGGGGCCACTCAAGCCTGAACAGAAGGATCAGTGGAGCCAACATGTGAGTTTCTTGATATGTGCCTGTTACTCCACCAGAAAGCGTTACTTACTCATTTCCAGAGTTTGGGCAGGAGCCATGACAGCCTGTTGATGAGCTTGGCTGAATCATGAAATTTGGCCTGGGTTTGAGGGTGGGCAAGAATGGCCGCTTGGATCCTGCTCAAAGTTCTTTCGTTTTAGGTTTACTCCCAAAGCAGCTGAAAGCAGTGCACAGGATAGAAATGAAACAAGGGTGGGTGGCTGCTGCTTCCCATGGCCTCCTGTGTCAACTCCCAAAGAAGCACCCCTCAGAGTCTGCCGATGTTACCATTCAGTGGGGGAGAAAGATGTTTGCCAGACTGGAGCAGCAGATAACGGCAGGTTCACTGCCTTTATACCCCATCCACATGGCACCCAGAAGGAATAAGAACACCTATTTTATTTAACACCCAGCAATAATTCTGTTAATCAAGCCATGTCACCCAGGTCTAAAGTCTAAGCCTTGAGATTCTTCCCATGTCAGCCTTGGGGCAATCATTCCTTATCTGTACTTTTGCCGTAGGCAGGGCAGTTGCTAGCATTGCTAAAAGGCATCCTTTCTGTTGGGCAGATGCAAAGCTATACATTAGGATGCTTGCTTGACAAGCTAAGTGTGTACAAGGCACACAAGTTGCACAACCACAGGTGGTGGCAGTGGCTGCAGGGCCCTGGAGTTCCCATTTCTGCTTGGGGCCTGCACAGTGATCTCTGCCTTAGGGTAGACAAGGGAAGTAGGCTTCACTCAGGGTGAAGTCAGACTTGTGAGCAAATCATAAGACTCTTCCGTGTGGCCACTGTTGCTGCTTGCTGCAACACAAAAGCAGACGCAAATAGGACATCGGGAGCTACATGAAGGGGTTAGATGGCTTTGGAACCCTGGGCTGCCTGGTGAGCATAAAATTGTCAGTCTGTGGAAGTTGACTCCTGACCAAATGCAACAGAGGCTGGGGAGGTTGACTATGTACAAGGAAAGGTAGAGATTGGGACGGGGCAGTCGAGTACAAAGAACCTGCTTTTTCCTTTAGCATCTTTTAGGGAACTACCTTCCTTTGATTCTTAGTCCATGAAATTCAGATGAGGCCCTCCTCACTCCCTAGCACCAGCCAGGTGAATCTTAAATCTTGTAGCCACAGTGATTGGTTTAGGGTTAGGCATGTTACCCAAGCCAGGCCACTCAGAGCTTTCTCTGAGACATTTCTTAGAGCAAGCAAAAAAGATGAACTCCTCCCCCCGTCTTTTCTCCTCCATCCCCACATGACCACTGATAGAATCATTAGATGGGAAGTTATGTATGTTTAGGGTGGCTAGTGATCATCTTTGCTATTACATGAGGCAGGAGAGTCAACTTGACCGTGAAGCCAACGCTGAGAAAGCAGAGAAAGATAAAGAATGAGAGGACTCCAGTGATATCTTTTGGACTCCTGGATCCTGCTGTATCTGAAGTCATTTATTCCTAGACTTCTCCTTTCTTCCACTTTCTTTGCTTTCTCCTCCCTTCCCTGCTTTCTTTCTTCCCTTTTCTTTTCTCTCTTTTTTTCTTTCCTTATTTTTTTCTTGTTTTGATTGAAATTTGTTTGAGTGTGTTTTTGTCACTTTCAACCAAAAGAATCTGATCAATAAATAATATGATGCACTGGATTAAGTTATTGCTATAAGGGCGTGAAAGGGCTTGAGGTAAAAGGGCTGTCTATGTTCATGAAAACCCACGTCTGGCAGGGAAGAAGCAGAGAGAAACTGCCAAGAAAAGCTTAGGAAATGATGCTTCTGACTCTCCAGGGAGCAGAGAAAGGGAGTTGGGTGGTGACTCACAGTGGGGAGGTGGGAACACATTGGATTGGAAGGGATGGACCACCCATCCTTGTAGGCTTTATCCTATGAGATGCCCTTGAACCATCCAGTTTCTAGGCAGGTCTTGGAGATCTTGGAAGACCAGGAAACTGGAAGACTTCCCCCTGGGAGAGAAGGTGATCCCAAGAATAGAGAGGCAAGAGGCTGGTTAGTGTCTGGCCTATTCCAAGCGCTTCAGGACATACTGTACCTCATTCCCTCTGAGCACTGGAGAGGTCACCATTTCTCTGCTTCATTACACCATTAGGCTCAAGCCTGTTGATGTTCTGTGCCTAACCATGTCCCTCATGTTTGCTTTGAAGAGGTTGCACCCAAATTCCCCAGTGGGGGTCTCCCCCATTGTATATAAATAATACCGCTGTAAACCCCCTTTATGTTCATCTATGGCCATTTTCTTTCTTTTTCTTTTCTTTATAGAGACAGGGTCTTGCTATGTTTCCCAGGCTGGTCTCAAACTCCTGGCCTCAAGCAATCCTCCCACCTGGGCCTTCCAAAGTGCTGGGATTATAAGCGTGAGCTACCATGCCCGCAGGGCCCCGTGGCCATTTTCTTAGGATAAACTTCTAGAATGAAATGTACCAGGTCAAAGGTTATGAACATTATTAAGGTTTTGGATTCATTCCAGGAAGAAATATTATCTATTACTAGAAAAGAGATGTAAAAAGTTCCAGCCTTTGTCAACTAGGAGAGTGATGATCATCAAATACCACACGTAAGAGGTGACTTGTTTTTCAGAAAAACAGAGCCATGTCATGATGCCTATAATAAATTAAATTAAGGCCATAAAATAGGGTGTGAGTGCAGCAGATCATGTGGCATTAAACAAATTGGACTGTCTGGTTCCCTGGAGATATATAAGACAAACACACCAGAGAGGTGATGTAATGGGGTTATCAGGGCATTTCCTTGAGAGTATCCCAACAGTAGCAAGTGTGGTGGTAGCCACAGTGGCAGAGGCAGCGGTAGCAGCAGCTGTAGTTGCATTTACTTCTGTGTAAGTGGGGTTAGGACCAGAGAGGGCAAAGAGCTAGTCTTTCACTCTCAGGAACTTTTTATCTAATGAGGGAGATCACCAACTGCAAATAAAATTATCCCGAGGGAGAGATTTTGGCCTGGTATAAATAACATTCTAAGTCTATTCACAGTTGGAAAGGTTAATGCATTTGAAAGCAATGTGGAAGCCATAAAGCATTATTGGTGTGGGGTAGAGTGTTAGGTACTAGGGTGTCAGACAAGAAAGACCTGGTCCCTATCTGTAAGGAGCTTCCAGTCCCTGGCACAGTTACTCTAGAATGTGATATGAATGTGTAACAGAGGGGTGTATGTAGGAGGCCCGGTGGTGGCATGAAGAGGGGAGTGGTTAACTTCACCTGCTGCTTCAGAAGGATTTAGAAGAGGTGACATGACCTGGTTTGTAATGAACGAGTAGAAGTCTGCCAGGTAGGTAAGTGGGAGAGATGCAAATAGAGTGAAGGGCATTTGTGTGACGTTGGTGGCCCCCACAATTTGGGGAGCAAATAACATGCACCTGTTAGTCCTCATAATTTAGTGCTCCAGGCCCCACGTGCAGCGATATCAGGTCTGTGGCCCTCTGAGGCTTCACCCTCTCCCCCAGATCCTTGAGGTTACTAGTGTTGAGGGGAACTTGGCTCTGGCTGGCAGGGCTCATTGCAGCAGGGGACTGCAGCTAATGAGGAGGAGCCAGGCTAGGCCAGGCAGTCCTCCCTGCAGAAGGCGGGCAACGTTTGAGGCCTGTGAAAGGAAGTGGATACTGGAGTGGTATCTTATCCTGGGGGTGTGTCTTACTCCATTTGGGCTGCTATAACAAAATACCTGAGACGGGATAATTGATAAACAACAGAAATCTATTTCTCAGTCTGGAGGCTAAGTCCAAGATGAGGGTGCTGGCAGGTTTGGTGTCTGGTGAGGGCTGCTCTCCTCTTCCAAGATGGTGCCTTGTTGCCGTGTCCCAGCATGGAGGGAGGCAGAAGGGCAACCTGACTGACGGGAGGAGCCCTCATGGCCTAATCATCTTCTAAAGGCCTACCACTAATACTGTTGCATTAGAGATTAAATTTCAATATAAATTGCTTGCTTGCTTTTTCGTTTTTTAGAGATGAGGTTTTGCTCTGTTGCCCAGGCTGGAGTTCAGTGGCACAATCATAGCTCGCTGTAGCCTGGAACTCTTAGGCTCAAGCAATCCTCCTGCCTGAGCCTCCCAAGTAGCTGGCACTACAGGCATGCATCACCATACCTGGCTAATTATAAAAAAAATTTTTTTTTTTTTTTGGTAGAAATGAGACCTCCCTATGTTGCCAAGGCTGGTCTGAAACTCCTGGGCTCAAGTAATCTGCCCACCTTGGCCTCCCAAAGAGCTGGAATCACAGGTGTGAGCCACCATGCCCGGCTTCAACATAGATTTCAATATAATTTTGAAGAGACACATTCAAACCATAGCGGGGTGTGTCTCTAAAGCATAGGCTCCTTGCTCTCCAGGAAGTATGCCCCTAACTGAATTGCTCAAAATTGCCTGCATAAACTTTTGGTTTTTCCACCGGACCACTTCCAATGGGTGCTCAGCTGCCTGCCATGGTGTGGGAGGTGCACACATTCTGACCATAGGCATCTGTATTCATTCCCTAGGGCTGCTATAACAAAGTACCACAAACTGGTGGCTCCAAGCATGTTTATTGTCTCACAGTGCTGAAGAAATCTACAAGGCCATGCTCCCTGTGAAGTCTGTATGGTAATCCTTCCTTACCTCTTCCTGGCACCTGGTGGCTGGCTGGCAATTTTTTGTGTTCCTTGGGCTGTGCAGGCAGCGCTCCAATTCTCCATCCTCATATGGTGTTTTCCCTGTCGCACTGTGTCTTCACATGTCTGGCTCCCTGTAAGGACACCAGTCATATTGGATTAGGAGCCCACCCTACTCCAGTATGACCTCATCTTAACTGATTACACCTGCAAGGACCCTATTTCCAAATAAGGTTACATTCTCAGGTACTGGGGGCTAGGGGTTAGGACTTCACCATATGTTTTTCTGGGGACACAATTCAACCTATAATGGGTTTTTGTTTGTTTGTTTTTGAGGCAGAGTCTCACTCTGTCATCCAGGCTGGAGTGCAGTGGCACGATCTTGGCTTACTGCAACCTCCGTCCCCTGGGTTCAAGCGACTCCCATGTCTCGGCCTCCAGAGTAGCTAGGATTACAGGCGCGTGCCACCATACCCAGCTAATTTTTTGTAATTTTTTTTTAGTAGCGATGGGGTTTCGCCATGCTGGCCAGGCTGGTCTCGAACTCCAGACCTCAGGTGATCCACCCACCTTGGCTTCCGAAAGTGCTGGGATTACAGACGTGAGACACTGCGCCCGGCCTATAATGGGTTTTCTGAGAGATGTGGTGGTGGAGCTTTGAGATGGCAAAGACCAGTGCTCCCAGTATTTGGAGGTGCTGCTCAGGGGTGACAGCGCAGGAGCATGGTGTTCACCTCTTTCTGCTTGATGACCCGAGGCTGCCCAGGAGTATGGCTGAGGGGAGCTGGAGCTCTGCTGGAGCCACACAGAGTGATGTTGCATCTGGAGGGAAGGGTGGAGTGGAGTCCCTGTCAAGGGAGCCATTGCTGGGCCTCTTCCCTGCTGTTCCTCAAGAAAAGGAAACTGCCAGTGTGATGCGCACTCCAGAGCATTTTCCTTTTAGAACAGAGAAGGAGTGGGGAATGCATCTGACTAGGTACCCAGTCTTGTTTTTGTTTTTCAGAGTTATTCTGGATATTTTTACTTGCCCATTAATTTAAAAAACCCTGTTCATAATTTTATTGTAATGTCCTGAAATTTAAAGATGAGTGAAAGGAGAATTAGCATATATATATACTTTTTTTTTTTGAGACAGGATCTCACTCTATTGCCCAGGCTGAGTGCAGTGGCACAATCATGACTGACTGCAGCTTTGCCCTCCCCAACTCAAGCAATCCTCCCGTCTCAGCCTACCAAGTAGCTGGGACTACAGGTACACACCACTACACCTGGCTAACATCTTTAATAAAATTGAGTTTTTCCTACCAGATACACAGTTATTCAATCTATTCAAGAGTCTTTTGTGCTACTCAGTAGTATTTTAATGACTTTTTTCTTCTAGTTCTTGCACACTATTTGTTGTTTGCTAGATCTTTTCTCTTTGCTTGCTAATATAACAGGAATCTTTTCTCTCATCTTGTTATCTAATCAGTTGTGCTTTGTGTTATAGGAAAGCTGTTGATTTTTGCATAATATTCTTTTGCCTGGTCACTTGCTTCTCTGAATTTTCTTACTATTTGCAGTCATTTTCAGTTGATTCTGTTAGGTTTTCTAGGTTTACAATAATATAATTTAATCTCTTTCTTTTTGATATTTTTAAAGAGATGGGGTCTTGCTGTGTTTCCCAGGCAGGAGCACAGTGGCTATTCATAGGTGCAATCATAGTGCACTGCAGCCTTGAACTCCTGGACTCAAGGTATCCTCCTGCCTCAGCCTCCCTAGTAGCTGGGACTATAGGTGTGCACCACTGCACCCCTGGTTTTTATACGTTTTATTTTTTTCTGTTGTCAAGTTCCATTTGTAACCAAATGTAAGTCTGGCTGCTCGCTGCCTGAGAAGCCAAATACTCATGAGGCGAGGTGTGGTGAAGCACCAGCAGTTGAAGAAATGGCTAGGCTCATTCTTCCAAAAAAACCATTTCAACTTTTTGGGCTGAGTAAAGGGATTTAAGAAGGAAAATGTGGTATGGGAAATATGTGGAAATGTCGGGTGCGGGTTCTGCATGTCTCGTTCTGATGGCTATCTTGATAATCGCCCCTCCAGGGGCCTGGTTGGCGTCAGTCTGACTTTGGCCTGATGGTGGTGGGCTAATCATTTGAAACCTTCCTGCAGGAGGATTCTGCAGCTGGGCCTCTATGCCTGGTTTATTTCAGAATTGGTCCCTGGAATTTCAAAGCAAGCACATAATTAGATAAGCAAGCACAGTGCATGGGAGTGCCTGGCGGGAAAGGGAGGAAAACAAAGAGTTTTAAAGTACATTTCAAGGCTATATTTTGAGTTTAAAGAAAAAAAATTTTAAAATGCATCTTGAAGCTGAGATACTCGGTTACACATTGACCTATTCAATCCTTCCCCACCCATCAGGTAACAGTAGTGTTCTTGGGCATCTTTAGCTAGTTTTTTACTTTACTAGGAATATATCTCTATTTTCCCATCAAGTATGATACTGGCTTTGATTCTTCTGGTTAGAGTCATCCTGAATGCATCTGGTCTTGAAATTAATCTCTTTTTTTTTTTTGAGATGGAGTTTTCACTCTTGTTGCCCAGGCTGGAGTGCAGTGGCGCGATCTTCGCTCACTGCAATCTCTGCCTCCCTGGTTCAAGCAATTCTCCTGTCTCAGCCTCCCGAATAGCTGGGATTACAGGTATGCGCCACCAGGCCCAGCTAATTTTTTTATATTTTTAGTAGAGACGGGGTTTCACCATGTTGGCCAGGCTGGTCTCAAACTCCTGACCTCAGGTGATCCACCTGCCTCGGCCTCCCAAAGTGTTGGGATTACAGGTGTGAGTCACCATGCCTGGCCAATCATTTTTTAATTAGAGGGGATTTCTTAAAAAACTTTCTTGTCCCCCTTCCCACACTCCATGGTTTGGATTTCCTATCTCTTCGAACAATCTTTCTTTTCTTTTCTTTTCTTTTTTTTTTTTGAGACAGGCTCTCACTTTGTCACCCAGGCTGGAATGCAGTGGCAGGATCATAACTCACTGTAACCTCAAACTCCTGGGCTCAAGCCATCATCCCACCTCAGCCTCCCAAAGTGCTGGGAATACAAGTGTGAGCCACTGCTCCTGGCCAATCTGTTTTTTTTTTTTTTTTAATACAGAATTACCTGTTTGAGATTTCAGTTCCTTATACAGAGTTGAGCAATTTTTTTTATCAGCGGAGGTTATTTATTCTCATTACTTATTATTTGCATTTATGCTTTTTCTCCTTCCCTGTCCCTTCCCTATGCAATAATTTGGTTAGTTGATGCTTTAATCTTTTCTGATGCTCTATTGCTTTTCAATTTTCTAATTTAATAATTTCTACGTTTATCTTTAAAAAGTCTTTCTTTAGGCTGGGTGCAGTGGCTCACACCTGTAATCCTAGCACTTTGGGAGGCTGAGGTGGGTGGATTATTTGAGCCCCGGAATTCAAGACCAGCCTAGGCAACATAGCAAAACGCCGTCTCTACTAAAAATACAAAAAATTAGCAGGGTATGGTGATATGCACCTGTAGTCCCAGCTACTCAGGAGGCTGAGGTAGGAGGATCACCTGAGCCCAGGAAGTTGAGGCTACAGTGAGCGGTGATTATGCCATTGTACTCCAGCCTGGATGATGAGAGTGAGACCCTGCCACACATACACAAAAGTCTTTTTTAAGTTATTTTGTGGCTCTTTTTCTAACTTTTTGAGTTGGGTGCTTAATTCATTTATTTTCATTTTCATATTTATGTATGTAATTATTTAAAGCTATAAAATATGTTTGGTTCTAGTCTTCTGCAGTGTCAGTTGAAAGAGCTGCTTAAGTGTTTAAGAAGTTCTATTTAGTAGAGTTAAAAAAAAAAATTGTTGTCTGGGCATGGTGGCTCATTCCTGTAGTCTCAGAGCTTTAGGAGGGCAAAGCCGGAGGATCGCTTGAGCCCAGGAGGTTGAAACCCTTTCTCTACAAAAAATACAAAAATTAGCTGGGCGTGGTGGCATGTGCCTGTGGTTCCAGCTACTCGGGAGGCTGAGGTGGGAGGATCGCTTAAGCCCAGGACTTCCACACTGCAGTGAGCTGTGATGGTGCCACTGTACTCCAGCCTGAGTGACAGGGTGAGATCCTGTCTCAAAAAAAGAAAAATTGTTACTGATTTCAAGTTTTATTATCTTATGACAACAGCATGCCTTTCACTCTATCAAAATTATTGAGGGTTTTTTTTTGGCCTAATAATCAATTTTGATAAATATTCCATGAACCATTGAAAAGATGTATTCTTTGTTTCCAAAATATAGAATTTAATATATATCAATTGGATCATATGAATTATGTTACTTGGATGTATATCTTTATTTTTAAAAATGTTTTAGTTGATGCATAATAATTATATATATTTATGGGGTACATGTGATATTTTGATACATGCATACAGTATGTATTAATCAAATCAGGGTATTTAGGATATCCATTACCTTGAACATTTATTATATCTTTGTTTTGGAAATATTTCAAATCTTCTCTTCTAGCTATTTTGAAATATACAATAAATTGTTGTTAACTGTAGTCACCCTACTGTGCTATTGGACACTAGAACTTATTTCTTCTAACTGTAGGCTTTTATCCATTAACCAACCTCTGTTCATTCCCCACCTGCCCCTGCTCTTCCTAGCCTCTGGTAACTATCGTACTGCTCTCTACTTCCATAATATGAGCTTTTTTAAGCTCCCATATAAGTGAGAACATGTGATGTTTGTCTTTCTGTACCTGGCTTATTTCACTTAACATAATGACGTCCAGTTGCATCCATGTTGCTGTGAACAATAGAAATTCATTGTTTTTTTTATGCTTAATAGCATTCAGTTGTGTGTAAATACATTTTCCTTATTCATTCATCCATTGATGGACACTTAGTTTGATTCCATATCTTGGCTATTGTGAACAGTGCATGGAGATGCAAGTATCCCTTTGATATACTGATTTCCTTTCCTTTGGATAAATACCCAGTGATCAGATTGCTGGATCACATGGTAGTTCTATTTTTAGTTTTTTAAGGAACCTCCATACTGTTTTCCATAATGTCTGTACTAATACACATTGTTAGTATCAGTTTATAAGAGTTCCCTTTTCCCTGCATCCTCACCAACATTCGTGTTTTTTTGTCTTTTTGTTAATAGCCATCCTGGCTGGGGTGAGATGATATGTCATTGTGGTTTTTATTTGCATTTCCCTGACAGTTAGTGATATTGAGCATTTTTTTTCATATACCTGTTGGCCATTTTTATGTCTTCTTTTGAGAAATATCTACCCAGATCCTTTGTCCATTTTTTCATGGGATTATTTGTCTTATATCTTGCTGTTGAGTTCTTTACATATTCTGGATATTAATTCCTTGTTGGATGAATAGTTTGCAAATAATTTCTCTCATTCTACAGGTTGTCTCTTTACTCTGTTGATTGTTTCCTTTGCAGTGAAAGAGCTTTTTACTTTAATATAGTCCCATTTGTCTATTTTTGTTTTTGTTGCCTATGCTTTTGAAGTCTTAGCCGTGAAATATTTTGCCTAGATCCATGTCCTGAAGCATTTCCTGTATGTTTTCTTCTAGTAGTATTTTTAGTTCGTGGTCTTACATTTAAGCCTTTAATTCATGTTGAGTTAATTTTTGTATATGGTAAAAGATAGGGTCCAGTTTCATTCTTCTGCGTATGGATAGCCAGTTTTCCCAGCACCATTTATTGAAGAGGGTGTCCTTTCCCCAGTGCATGTTCTTCATGCCTTTGTTGAAAATCAATCAGTTGGCTGTAAATATGTGGATTTATTTCTGGGTTCTCTATTCTGTTTCGTTGGTCTGTGTGTCTGTTTTTATACCGATACCATGCTGGTTTTGCTTATTCTAGCTCTGTGGTATATTTTAAAGTCAGGTAGTGTGATGCCTCCAACTTTGTTCTTTTTGCTCAGGATTGCTTTGGCTATTTGGGATCTTTTTTGGTTTCAGACAAATTTTATGATTATTTTTTCTATTTCTGTGATGAATGTCTTTGGTATTTTTATAGGGGCTGCATTGAATCTGTATATTGTTTTGGGTAGTATGGTCATTTTAACAATATTAATTCTTCCCATCCATGAGCAGGGGATGTCTTTCTGTTTGTTTGTGCCCTCTTCAATTTCTTTCATCAGTGTTTTGTAGTTTTCTTGCAGAGATCTCTTACCTCCTTGGTTAAATTTATTCCTGGGTCTTTTTTTTTTTTTTTGTATCTATTGTAAGTGGGATTGCTTTCTTTGCTTTTTTTTTTCCAGCTAGTTCATTATTGGCATATAGAAATGCTGTTGATTTTTATAGGTTTACCTTGTATACTGCAATTTTACTGACTTTGTTGGTCAGTTCTAAGAGTTTTTTGGTGGAGTCCTTAGGTTTTTCTATATATAAGTTCATGTCATCTGCAAAGAGGGAAAGTTTGACATCCTCTTTAATCTGAATGCCTTTTATTTGTTTCTCTTGCCTGGTTGCTCTGGCTAGGACGTACAGTATTATGTTGAATAAGAGTGGGCCGGATGTAGTGGCTTACACATGTAATCCTGGCATTTTGGGAAGCCTAGGCAGGAGGATCACTTGAGCCCAGGAGTTTGAGACCAGCCTGGGCAACATAGTGAGATCTCGTCTGTACAAAAAATCATAAAACGAGGTGGGAAGATCACTTGAGTCTGGGAGGTTGAGGTTGCAATGAGTTGTGATTGTGCCACTGTACTCTCACCTGAGTGACAGAGTGAGATGCTACCTCAAAAAAAGAGTGGTGTAAGTGGACATCCTTGTCTTATTCTAGTTCTTAGAGAAAAGGCTTTCAGCTTTTCCTCATTCAGTATATTAGGTGTGGATTTATTACATGTGGGCCTTTATGATATGGAGGTATGTTTCTTTTATGCCTAATACGTTGAGAGCTTTTATCATGAAAGGATGTTGGATTTTACCAAATGCTGTTTTAGCATCTATGGAAATAATCATATGGTTTTTGGTCCTTCATTCTGTTAATGTGATGTATATTGATTTGCATATGTTCAGCCATTCTTTCATCCCTGGGATAAATCCCACTTGATTATGATGCAGTATCTTCTTGATGTGCTGTTGGACTTGGTTTGATTTTGTTGAGGGTTTTTTGCCTGTATATTCATCAGGAATATTGGCCTGTAGTTTTCTTTTTTGTTGTTGTTATATCCTTGTCTATTAGGCTGGTGCAAAAGTAATTGTGGTTTTTACCATTGGAAAAAAAAAAAGTCAAAAACTGCAATTACTTTTGCACCAACCTAATTTTCATATCACAGTAATGCGGGCCTCATGGAATGAGTTAGAGAGAATTCCCTGCTCTTTGATTTTTTGGAATAGTTTGAGAAGAACTGATGTTAGTTCTTCTTAAGTGTTCGATAGAATTCAGCAGGAAAGCTATCCAGTTCTGGGTTTTTCTTTGTTGGGAGACATTTTATTACTGATTCAATCCTGGTATCTGTTACTGCTCTGTTCAGGTGTTCTGTGTCTTCCTGGTTCAATCTTGGTAGGTGGTAGGTGTTCAGGAATTTATCCATTTCCTCTAGGTTTTCCAACTGTGAGCTTTACTTATGTTTTGTCTTGCTCTGTCACAGGCTGACAGAGGTAAAATAAGCTCTTCTCAGAATAATGTGTGTTGATTCTTTCTTGTATGTCCAGTAAACTTTGTTTTATATCTTTGTTGCTATGTTATTTGTTTACTCAGATATTTATTATATCTTCATTGTAATGTAAACCTTTATTGTTATAAAGTGCCTATCTTGGACACAAATAGGGAAATTACAGACACTGGGGACTCCAAAACGGGAGAGAGTGGGAGAGAGGCGAGCATTGAAAATTTACCTATCAGGTACAGTGTTCACCAGTTCGGTAATGGGCCTACTAGATGCCCAGTCCCCAGCATTACACAATATACCCACATAAAAAATATGCAAATGTACCCCCGAACCTAAAATAAAATTAAATATAATATAGTGCCTATATTTGTCTAGTTTAATAATTTTCCCCTTGAAATCACTATTACCAAAAGGTAAGAGTACGAACTCTACTCTCTTCCTTTTTTTTAAATTTACTTGGTATACCTTTGCTCATTCTTTTATCTTTCAAACTTTCTGAGTTACCTTGTTTTAGCCATGACTCATAGGCTGGGAATAATCTGTACCTTTGGCATTTTGCCAGCTTAGGACTACAGCTGTCCTAATTAGTACCCACTGGCCTGGGGAATTTGCCTGTTTGATGGAGGTCTTTTTTTTTTTTTTTTTTTTTTGAGAATTTGTGTTTTTGAAAATGTCTCTATTTCACTTTCATTCTCTCCCACCTTTTCTGGCCCTTTATTTCCCAACTTTTAATTGTGAAAATTTTGAGACAAAGAGATGCTAAAACACAAGGACAATAGGCTGGGCACGGTGGCTCTTGCCTGTAATCCCAGCACTTTGGGAGGATGTGACAGGCAGATTGCTTGAAGCCAGGAGTTTGAGACCAGCCTGGTCAACAAGGTGAAACCCCATCTCTACTAAAAATACAAAAATTATCTGGGTGTGGTGGCGTACGCCTGTAATTTCAGCTACTCGGGAGGCTGAGGTACGAGAATCACTTGAACCCAGGAGGCAGAGGTTGTGGTGAGCCAAAATAGTGCCACTGCACTCCAGCCTGAGTGACAGAGTGAGACTCTGTCTCAAAACAAAACAAAACAAAACAAGGACAATGAACATCTGTAAAGCTTCCACAATTGTTAACATTTTGTCATATTTGCTTTATTTCTCCTTATATAGCTATCTAGGCATATCTATCTGTTTCTGTATCTGTAGTGCTGTATCATTCAAAAGTAAGTTGTAGACATCATGGTACTCTACCTTAACACTGCAGCATGCATCTCCTAAGAGTAAGAACTGCTCATGCCTATAATCCCAGCACATTGGGAGGCCAAGGTGGGTGGATTGCTTGAGCTCAGGAGTTCAAAACCAGCCTGGGTAACATGGTGAAATCCTGTCTCTACAAAAAATGCAAAAGTTAGCTGGCCGTGAGTGTGCCTGTAGTGTCAGCTACTCAGGAGGCTGAGGTGGGAGGATTACTTGCATCCAGGAGTTTGAGGCAAGATCTTATCAACTTGGACGACAGAGTGAGACCCCCTGTCTCAAAAAAAAAAGAGAAAGAATTGTCTTCTACATAACCACATTACCATCATCACATATGAAAATTAACCATGGTGTAAGTCTTTTCATTTTTTTATATTTGAGACAGGGTCTCCCTTTGTCACCCAGTGCAGTGGCACGATCACAGCTCGCTGCAGCCTCGACCTCCCTTGCTCAAGTGACCCTCCTGCCTCAGCCTTCTGAGTAGCTGAGACTACAAGTGTGCAACACCACGGCTGGCTAGTTTTTGAATTTTTTTTTTTTTTGAGATGGAGTCTTGCTCTGTTGCCCAGGTTGGAGTGCAATGGCATGATCTTGGCTCACTGGAACCTCTGCCTCCTGGGTTCAAGCGATTCTCCCACCTCAGCCTCCCGAGTAGCTGGGATTACAGGCATGCGCCGACATGCCGAGCTAATTTTTGTATTTTTTTTTTTTTTTTGAGACGAAGTCTCACACTGTTGCCCAGGCTGGTGTGCAGTGGGGCGATCTCGGCTCGCTGCAGCCTCCACCTCCTGGGTTCAAGCGATTCTCCTGCCTCAGCCTCCTGAGTGGCTGGGACTACAGGCATGCGCCACCACACCCAGCTAATTTTTGTATTTTTAGTAGAGACGGGGTTTCACTATGTTGGCCAGGCTGGTCTCGAACTCCTGACCTCGTGATCTGCCCACCTCAGCCTCCCAAAGTGCTGGGATTACAGGCGTGAGCCACTGCACCCGGCCTAATTTTTGTATTTTTAGTAGAGACAGGGTTTTGCCATGTTGGCCAAGCTGGTCTCTAACTCCTGACCTCAGGTGATCTGCCCGCCTTGGCCTCCCAAAGTGCTGGGATTAGAGGCGTGAGCCACCATATCTGGCTGTAAGTCTTTTTAAACTGTGCATTCCATTGCTAAATTCCACACTCCTGGCAGTCTGGAATTATAAGGGTGCAAGTGGTTTACTGGAGACAGTAATCCTGTCCTGATCATGCCCTGTCTCAGAAAGATAAGAACAAGGGAAGAGATCATAATGGGCTACAAGAATTTGAAGGGCTGTCACGTAGAAGAGTGAGCAGACTTTGCCTTTGGAGTTACAGAGGAGAGCATTTGGAATGAAGAGTGAAAGTTTCAAGGAGGCAAATTGAACCTGGAATGGGGCTGCCAGCCTCATTCGATGGTGAGTACTCTGTGACTAGAGATATCCAGGGAAAATCAGATGGCTCCTTCTCTGGGATGGAGTGGAGGGTAATTGTGTTGGATAGGAACTGGTCTATAGGACATTTAGGTTTCTTCCAAGAATTCTTAGGGGGCAGGGACAAGTTCCGGAGAGACCCAAAACGATATACAAGTTATAGTCTAATTATAATGGCTCTAGTCCATTTTGTCTACCCCAAATAAAGCTGATTATCCTTACATGTGTTTTAAGATTGTATTTTTTCCTCTGCTATTTGTTGGCTAACCATCTCATAGCTCTGGTTTTTGGTAAATCTAGCAAATACTCTTTCTTATATTTTCTGTTGGTTTGTAGAAAGGGCTAAATAACTCTGCCTTCTTTAAGGAGGGGGCCGGCCCTTTCAATTTGGTAAAATGTTAGAGATAGAAAAAAGATAAGTGAAATAAATTCGCATTCTATTCTATTCCTTTTTGCCCCAGTCCTAATGTCTGACTGGGTATCTTTTTAAAAATATATATATATAACTGCAAAATAAAAGGCCTCAGGGGAAATATCACTGGAAGTAAGAGTAGCTTGGATTGAATTTATATCTATGTCAGATAATGTGCTTCAGTAATAGTTATTTTCAGAACTCCATGGGAGTTTTTTCAGTAAACTAATGAATGGGTGTCACTGACAAGCTTTCCAAAGCGGAAATTATGTGAAAACTCCCGTCTTATGGGAAAGGCTAAACAGAGGAGAAACCCTGGGCTTTTGCTTGTGGGGGAGGGGTTAATGTCAGTTCTAAAGAAGATTCACATTTTCATTGTTTCATTGAAGCCAATTCAATTTTATGCAGGAAATGGCTGAATGGAATTATATTTCTAGGAAGCCATACAATTAAGTAGAAAGCATTAGTAGTTCTTGACCCAGCTCTGCAATTAACTGCCCTGGGCAAGTCCCTATACCTAGCTACATTTCCACTTCCTAGACTTCAAATGTTCTATGTACATTTACCAATCCATTGAAGATAAATGAGATAGCAGTGATTACAAATGTCGGGTATTGAATTTGCTGCCACCTTAAAGCTGTCCCAGGCCTATGGGCTAAAAGTGAAATAAGAACTTCCCTACTTAGTATAATACTTAGTATAAAAAGCTCAGGAGGTCTTATCCCTAAATAGATAAGATGTGGAGTGAAATCACTTTAAATAGACCTGATTTATAAGCAGGGTTAGGTTTGGTTAGACATGGATAAGATAAATGTATTGACTATGAATGTGTTCAGCTCTTGTATCAAGGACTTGGCAAGTAGTCCTTGGTTAACACCTGCTGCTTTCAAATTTCTGAATGGCTTCCCATCTGAATCTGGAAGTCCTACAGCTTTTCTCCTCCAGGGCCTATTCTTGACTTGCGGATGACAACCGTTTTTTTTTTACAGCCAGCTTTTCTGTTTTGTTCTGCTCCCTCTAGAGGTCCATTCCCCTACCTCTGCCTCTGTCCAAATATCTTAATAGTGATATCAAAGAAGGCAGAAGTCAGGTTTTGCCATTTCACTTGAATTCTGCCCCAGAGCCTCTCTCAGTTTGGAGCAAAGTGTAACTGAGTGTGGTGTAACGAAGTTCTGTGGATGATGTTGATGATGACGAGTAGTGGGGAGCGATTTTCACAGCCAGGAGCTTGGCTCTCGGCTTTTGTGGCGCCTCAGACTCTTCCCTGGGATGTGTAGTGTTCCAGGCTGGCAGCATGCTGTGAACAATGAAAATTGTATTCTGTAGTCTCTTTCAATACGTTGTGACTTGGCAAGGGCTGAAAGCAAATCATGCACCTGCATAACCTTTTCAGCTTGACAAAGAATCTCTCTCACTCCCCCTCTCGCCCCTCCCTTCCACAGGAAATGCTCCCAGACGACAGCACGAACAAGCCCTAATTAAGTCTTTCCTCAGATCCCGACGTCTTTTCCTCCAACCACATCTTGGGTTTAGATGTGTAAGTAAGAGGAAAGTGGAGAAATAAAATCAGGTATAAGACGCAGCTGGAAATTGGGACCTATTTAATTGCAAGTAAAGCCTAAGACCTCGGCCCTGGTGGCTCTTTGGACAGTTCACATAGAACAAGAGACAGAGTAAACTGATGGAGGAGTTAAGATGCTTTTGATGAAAAAACTGGTTGCAAATTATTTAAGAACATTTTCTCAGACTTTTTGCGTTTCTTATATTTGTGTCTGTCTCTGAATAGAAGAATCTCAATGTCTTTCAGGATATTTAAGGATCATATACGTAAGGTGCCTCATGCTTCCTTGAGAAGTCTATGAACACATCCTTACAATTATATGCAAAATTTTGGGCTTTGTTTACTTATCTGAAAAAGAGAATCCACGGATTTTATAACGTCTCCAGGGAGTTCAAGACCCACCGCTTTCCCCAAAGTTTAAGAACCACTGGTATTATAGAAGAGAAAGAATAGGTCTAAAACAAAATCTGGAAGGATGGCCACGTCAGGAAGCCACAAAGAAAGAGTGGAGCCTATGAAAGTTAGAGAAGGATGAAATTCCCAGGCATCCCCATGGGAGACAGTAGGGTGGTGAAGCTCAAGCACTGTGGAATAATTTCATCTGAGCTCACAGTCTAGTGTCTCCATCTATTAACTGTGCTGGCTGTGTGCCCTGGGGAAGTTACCTCTCCAAGCCTCAGTTTTCTAATCTATACAATGGGATGATAGTGCCTACCTCAGAGTTGTTGCAAGGATGAAGTGAGGCCATCCATGTAGCATGCCTCTCTGCCTCCCTATTGGTATGATGTGTGTGTGTGTGTGTGTGTGTGTGTGTGTGTGTGTGCATGTGTTGTCTCTGCCTCTACACATGTATTTTCCATTTTCTTGTCCACTTTATGCCTCTTTCTGGGCTGACTGAAGATTCAAGAAGGCTCTGAATTCTGTTCTGCTGTTTTTTTCTGATTTCTTTAGAAAAATAATCAGTGTGAGGTGATGTCCTTGGCTGAATACCCCCAGCTCCACTAGGACTTGTCTTCCAGCCAGGCTGACAGCCATGTGTTTGAGCTTTTCCAACCAGGGTAAGGAGCAGTAGATGTTAGGAGCCTCGTGCCTAGAGCCAAGCGAACCAGCTTTTTCTGGGAAGGAGAGACCAAATCATCCCTGGGAGGATAGAGCCTGTCTTCTGCAGTGCCCCAGATAGCAGCAGCCTTAGCTGCTGCCTCTGTGGCCTACTTCCTTTTGTAATTTGCACAATAGGCCAGAAGATGGGGCTCTTGACCCTGGAGTCAAGGGCCAGAGGCTCTGACTTTTTCCACATTTGTACTGGAGAGAAGTCAGATCCACCAGACCTCCCAGGAATCACCACTACTTCTCAATTCCTTTCCCTACCCTACCTACTCCACTTCTGCCATGGCTGGGACTTGCCTTCCAGGGGAGTGGGGGATGTGGGCACATCTTTCCTTTGGCCACCATCCTTGGCTCCTGAATTACCACGTTGCTAGAGTCAGTCTTTCTGACGCCCTGCCTCAGGTTTCCCCCTCTAATCCATTCTCCCTTAAGGGCAGATTTTTGGAGATGGTACAATTTTTATAGGCCAATACAACATAGTGGTCAAGAACTCTAGAATCAGAGAGCTTGTTCTTGACTCATCTCCTCAGATGAATCTTTCCCCACCTCCTCAGAGAAGCTCTCCCTATCCCATGCCAGTTACTCTTGATCACATAACCCTTTATTTACTTAACAGTAGTGATTATAACTAGCGATTATCTTGTTTGATGACTTGTTTACTTTCTCCCACTTGATTGTAAGGCTTATGAGGCCAAGGACACTGTCTTAATTGCTGTTTTCCCAACACCTAACATAGGGCACGATACATAGGTTCTCAGCAAAAGTGTTTTGAATTAATAGATGAATGATGGAATCCCAGCTTCATGACTGCCTGACCTTGAGTAAGTTGCTTAACTTCATTGAGCCTCAGTTTTTTACCTGTGAAATAGAAAAAGAGTAGAGACATTATGACTATTAAATGACACAATGCATTTATACCACTAAACCCAGGTTCTGGTGTGTGGAAGTTTTTCCCAAAGCCTTCAGCGTCCTGCTTTTTATCATGTAAGAAAAATAAAGTCTGAATGAATTAGCCAGATCTCCACAATTTGATCACGGCCTTTTATTTTTTTTATTTTTTATTTTTTATTTTTTTGAGACAGGGTCTCACTCTGTCACCTCGGCTGGAGTGGAGTGGTATACTGAAGCCTCTCCTGGGCTCAGGTGATCCTCCCACTTCAGCTTCCTGAGGGGCTGGGACTGCAGGTGCATGCCACCATGCCTGGCTAATTTTTTTGAATTTTAAAAATAGAGATGGAGTTTCTACATGTTGGCCCAGGTTGGTCTTGAACTGTTGGGTTCAAGGGATCCATCTGTCTTGGCCTCCCAAAGTGCTGGGATTACAGGTGTGAGCCACCATGCCCAGCCCACAGCCTTTCTCTATCACAACTATTACCTCCCACTGCTCTTCTCAATAACTTTCTGCTTTGGCCCAAATTGTGGCTACCCTGAATGGGCCATGTGCATTATTATTCTTAAGTCTTTGCCTAAGACTTGAGATGCTTGCTCTTCTTACCTTGGGTCAGCTAAATCTTACCCATGTTTTCAGACTTAGCTCAAATCCATGTCCTCTGTGAAACCTTCCTGAAGATCATTTTCTCTTCTGAATTTTTGCAATCTTCATGGTTTATATAATATTACTCATTAACATATATCCTGTTTCCCTGATAAGCCTGTTAAGCTCCCTTGGAGATATATATTTTGGATTTCTCTGCCTCTACAGTGTTACTTGGGCCTGTTCATTAGTAGGTGTTCAATACATTTTTTATTAGATTGAATTAAAAGCATTCATATTTACTAAGTACTTTCTATGTGCCTGGGATTGGTTGAGGCTCTGTTGAGTATACAGAAGGGCATAAGAAAAATAATCATTGCTTTCAAAGAACTTATAATATTTTAGTAAGCTAAAGTCAACATATAAAGTACTTAAATAACCACAGCATGGCAACTGCTATAAGAAAGGTATGAAGTGCTTTGAGAATTCTGGGGAGGGTGAGATGACATCTGTTAGGGGTATCAGGGACAGTAGAATAAAGAAAGGCTTCTTGGAAGAGGGTGGCTTTTGAGATTAACTTTGAAGGATGGTTAAGATTTTGATGGACAAAAATGGGGATGAGGGTAGGATGTGAATTCCAGATTCAAGATGACAGGATTAGTAAAGAGATTGATGGAGTGTGTGGCAATGAACACTAAAATGCAGAGACTAGACAGGAGGCTTATACAGGACATCAGAAATACAATTCTGCTTCAGGGATACTGAAGCCCAACCTTGTTTCCAATTTCAGGACCAACACAAATGATGGTAAGCAGGGGTGGAAACTTTTAACATGTATCAGACTACATTCCCCAACTGCAGCTTCTTTAGGGGCTGAGAATTATTTGCAACAATTCTTCCCGACCCCAGTTTGGACCTACCTGAAGTCTGGTATGATAGTGCATATAAAACAAAAGTCCCCATGGCCGGGTGCCATGGCTCACGCCTGTAATCCCAGCACCTTGGGAGGCTGAGGCGGGCAGATCACCTGAGGTCAGGAGTTCCAGACCAGCCTGGCCAACATGGTGAAACCCCGTCTCTACTACAAATACAAAAAAATCAGCCGGGCGTGGTGGTGGGGACCTGTAATCCCAGCTACTCAGGAGGCTGAGGCAGGAGAATCGCTTGCACTGGATAGGTGGAGGTTGCAGTGATCCAAGAACACGCCATTGCACTCCAGCCTGGGCAACGAGAGTGAAACTTCGTCTCCAAAAAAGAAAAAAAAAAAAAAAAAAACCCCGAAAGGTACCTTTCTTTTTCTTGAGGAGAGTGAGTTGCTTCGATTTTAGCCAGCCTCTCTTTTCTTATAAATCCAAATCAAATTGAATGCATTATTCATGATATTCTAACCTTGTGTTAGGTCAGTAGTTCTGTTGTTAAATAATAATTTGCCTTAGATCATTTCCTGGAAAAGTTGGAAGCCTTTTTGTGGAATTGCTTCAACAGTCATCCTTAGCTCAACCCTGTCCGTGTGTTTTGCTTCTGACTTGAGACTCAAGAAGAAGACCTAAGTCATAGTGAGACTGTGAGGGGGCCTGACACTACCTGCCTTCTTCAATTTAATGCTCTTTAATCTGGCCATTAGCTCAAGGAAAAACAATTAATTTTAGAAGGCCCTCTCCCCTCATCCGCAATTACCTCCTCCTGCAATCGCGAAGGATGTTTCCCCGGAATTTAAACATCATCTCCCAAGGAATGAAATCAGAATAGGCAAAACCGACACTTTCCCAGTTTTCAAGGGTCAGGTGCAGCTGCAAATAGAAGCAGAGATTTTCTAGCAAGCAGTTGGAAGGACCTTCACGCCCAGAGGCCCCTGAAGGGAGGGAGGCGGTTTCCAAGGCAACCGGGCCCTGGAGCGGTTGGCTCCCCGGCTCCTCCCCCTCCCCGCGGTAGCCCAGGGTACCGCCGGACAGCGTCCTCCCGTGCTCCGCGCCCTGATTGGCTGCGCAGGCCTCTCGCTGATTGGTTGCGGCGGATGCCTCGCGGGCCGGTGGCTATGGAGGCGGCGGCGGTTGATGGTTGACCGTTGGCTCCGGGGTAGGGGTCGCCGTTCGAGTGATCTGCTCAGACCCGACCAGAGGGCGCGGGCTGCTGATGCTTGGCTTGGAGCCCGTGGGGGAGACCTAGTTCGGCTCCGCCATGCCGGCCGCCGGGAGTAACGAGCCGGACGGCGTCCTCAGCTATCAGGTAGGGCCCCGCCTCCCGCGCCTCCCGCTCCTCCCCGGGGCGCAGCCTCCTCATCCTCTGCCCACCCTCCTTCCTTCTGCCCCCGAGCCCAGGCTTCCCAGGCCGCTCCCTGAGGGCGAGGGGAGGCCGGCCCGGGACACCAGGGGGCGCTCCGGGCGGTTGGGGACCAGGCCAGGGCTGCGAGAGAGTGACCTTGGGCCGAACCTGGGATCTGGCCCATCTCTGCCGCATCCCTTGCGCTGCCCGCCCAGGAGCCCTGACAGCCGGCGGGCGGCGACCTCTTGTTCTCCTCGCGTCTTTCTGTTGGAAGGGGCCGGCGTCTGGCCTCGCGTTGTCCTGCCAGAACGTGGGCAGAAAGGGTAGCAGGGACCTTGCTCTGGTGGGGCACGTCTTCTCTTTCTGGTTCCTCAGTGGTTCAGAGGAAAAGCCAGAAAAGACTCTGGAGACTGGGACCAATCCCTGATAGGGTGACCCGGTTTGTGACTCCCTCTGCCCCATTGAACAGACACCTGAAAACTTCTGGGTAGGGACTGCAAACTGGGCTGAGGATGTGTGGAGGGGTCAGGAACAGGTGCTTATTTAAGGGAATTAAAAAACCAAGGTTAAGTAACTGGTATTAGAACTGTTGGGGCGGCTAATGTAAGGAAAAGCATTGGACTAAGTGTTAGAGTCTGTAGTTTGAAATCCTACCTCTGCCTCACACAAACTTTGTGACCTTGAGTAAGTCACTTGCCTCTTTGAACCTCAGTTTCCCCACCTATTAAAATGGGAATAGTTATGTCTGCTTTGCTTGCTTCACAGGGTTGTTTTGAGGATCAGACGAAGTGCTGTTTGTGAAAGGGCTTTGTGGAGTAATGTTTATTGTGTGACACTCAGTGAATGAGTGGCAGCCCATTGAATTCTCACTCCCGGTTTCCTGTGCAATCAGATGGTGTGGTTTCTGCCTTGGAAAGAGGGCTGGAAGAGGAGGCAAGTCTGAAGTACAGGGCTCTGAAGAGGGTAATGGGCCATCTCAGGAAGGATGACACGTCTTGGAAACAAGTGCCATGTTGACCTCAGGGATGGTTTCCCAGAGGAGGCAGGGAAAATATCCTGAGTTTGCAACAAAATGAATATCAGACACTGACTCTCTCCTCTTCTTCCTGGTTAATAGTTTGCTACTATTAATAGAAGATACATCCTTCTTTCCTTGCTCTGTCTGAAAAGAACAATATCTAAGATTTTGGAAAATGCATATCTAACCCCCTTAAAGCCTATGAAATGTATTCAATCTCTGTTTGGGATACAATGGTAAGAAAAAATAGGCAATGTTCTTGCCCTCCTGGAGCGTATCATCTAGTGGGGGAGGGGAGAAGTACTATTTTTAATCAAATATCACACAAATAAATATTATAAACTGTGATAAATGCTTTGAAGAAAGATAGGCAGTGCCATAAGCGTGTATAACAGTGGTTCCAGCCATGGTCTCAGAGAAGATTTTGCTAAGGAAGAAAATCTGGGCAAAGAGCTAAAGGATGAATAAACGTTAACTGAGGGAAGAGGGGGATCACAGGGCCTGAGAGGCAAAGAGAACAGCTACACAAAAGACCTGTGGCAGAGGGGGACACACCTGGTTAGAGACCTGAAATAAGGCCAGTGTGGTGCAGCAACAAGGAGCAATGAGGGGAATGGTATATGAGATGTGTTCTGGGGTTATAACACACAGGGCCATTTGGAGCCCATGCTGAGGAAGTTGACATTTATCTGAGGAACAAGAGGAAGCCACTGAAGGGGTTTAAGTAGAGGGGAAAGGGGAGAGAGGGGGTCTCTCCTAACCGGGAGAGAGAGAGAGGGCATGAGAGAGCAAATGAGATCATGAACAGATTTTCTTTTTTTTTTTTTTTTTGAGATGGAGTCTTGCTCTGTCGCCCAGGCTGGAGTGCAGTGGTGCAATCTCCACTCACTGCAAGCTCCGCCTCCCAGGTTCACGCCATTCTCCTGCCTCGGTCTCCGGAGTAGCTGGGACTACAGGCGCCTGCCACCACGCCCGACTAATTTTTTGTATTTTTAGTAGAGTCGGGGTTTCACCGTGTTAGCTAGGATGGTCTCGATCTCCTGACCTCGTGATCTGGCCGCCTCGGCCTCCCAAAATGCTGGGATTACAGACGTGAGCCACCGTGCCCGGCCCAGATTTTCCTACTGAAAGATTTCTTTGGCTGCAGTGGGGAGAATAGGTTGGATTGGATGTGAGGATACAGTGTCCTTAACATGCAGAATGTTTACAGGTTGTATTATTGAGGGCATCATGACCCTTAGGTTTCTGTTAGTGTTCTGTGAAATTAGTAATTCTTGAGTACTTCTGGAGTAGGATAGAAAATATCTCCTTTATATCTAGTTTGTGAAACTTTCTTGGGTGGTAGGGTGAGGAGAAGAAAAGGAATACAATGGGAACAGTAGGACCTCATGAAGACTGGAGTCAGGTAATAGGCAAATGGAAATTTGAGAGATAGGGAGGAAAAGAGAATGAGGGTAGAAGGAGGAAGGGAAATGGGGATGACTTGGGGGAGAGACAGTCAACTGATTGGCAATGACCAATTAAACCTTCTATGTGCTAACTAGGCTGTGTGGAGATGGGCCTTGTAAAGTGAGCAGATTGTGTAACTTGATGTAAACAGAGAGGTTCCAGACATCACCTCTAAATATCATAAGGCTGTGCTGTTTTGGAAGATGTGAGCTACTGTCCTAGCCTTCTAACAGTTCCCTCTGCTTTCTTTCTTGCCCTTTTGTAAGACTACTCTCCACATGGCAGCCACAGGGAGCTTTTAAAAACACAAATCAGATCATGTCACGTCTTATCTTGAAACCCTTCAGTGGCTTCCTGGTGCATTTTAGAATAAAATCCCAACTCTTTATCATGGCCTACCAAGCCTGAATACAATCAGGCTCTTGTCCACCCTCCCAGGACTGCCTCTCCTCCACTCTCTTTCTTGCACCTCCTCTGGCTTTCTGTTTCTTCAATACAGTGAGTCTTGCATACCTCAGGTGGGTCTTGTGCCTGTCATTCCCTCTGCCCAGGATGCTGTTTTACCCAGGCCTTCTCATGATTCAACTAGAATGTCACTTCCTCAGAGTGGCTTTCTCTGAACCTTCATCCCAGTCACTCTCTTTAAGATGGTCCTGTTTTATTTTCTTATAACATATGACTTACCTGAAATATTCTTCTTTTGGTTTCTTGTTTATTATCATCTCAGTTAGAAGCTTCTTGAGGGCAGGGGACAAGCAGAAAATCTTCTCATCTAGCACAGTGCCTGGTATAAAATTGGTGCTCAATTGCATAAGTGAATGAGCAGCTCTCCCGTATCCAAAGCCAGATGCCTCCCCTTAAGGAGCTCAAGGTCTAGTCAGGATTGGCACAGAGTGACAGATGGCCATTACTTCATTACACAACATCTCTTCCCTCTATGTTGTGCCTTTGCCCAGGCGTTGAAGCTGGAAAATCTTTCCCCTCCTCTCCGCCAAGAATATTCCATTTTAACCTTCAAGGTCTGGCTCCATATCATTCTATTATATTCGTCACTCACTCTCCCCTGCTCACAACACCTACCAAGTGCTATCTTCCGCGAACCCTGACTTATGGAATATACATATTCCTCTCTGCTGCTCACCTGACAGCTCCATTTGCTGTTACTGTTAACTTTTATTGAATGCTTGCCATGTGCCAGGCACTATGCTAAGTGTTTTTCATGCATTATCTCACTTAATGCTTTCTGTAACCCTGAGAATTATGGAACTTTATTATTGTTTTCCAAATGAGAAAACAAAGATAATAAAGAGGTTAAGTAATTCTTTTATTTTTGTTTTTATTTTTTTATTTTTTGAGATGGAGTTTCACTCTTGTTGCCCAGGCTGGAGTGCAATGGCGTGATCTCGGCTCACTGCAACCTCCACCTCCCAGGTTCAAGTGATTCTCCTGCCTCAGCATCCCGAGTAGCTGGGATTACAGGCGCCTGCCACCACCCCTAGCTAATTTTTTTGTATTTTTAGTAGAGATGGGGTTTCACCATGTTGGCCAGGCTGGTCTCAAACTCCTGACTTTAGGTGATCCACCTGCCTCGGCCTCCCAAAGTGCTGGGATTACAGGCATGAGCTACTCTGCCAGGCATAGAGAGGTTAAGTAATTCTAAGTGCCAGGGTTACTTGTGGCCCTGCCAGACCCAGGGCTGCGTCTCTGCAAAGGATGTGCCCTTAATCACTGTGCATTACTGTGGCTGTGTCTTTGTTGCCTATAACAGTACCTGGCTCTGAATAAGCACTTACTAAGTGTTTGGGAAGACAGAATGGGAAGAGACTGCAATGAGGGAGGCCAGCTAGGAGGCCATTGGTATAATTCAGGATGAGTTAATGAAGACCTACATTAGTCGTCATTTTGATGAGATCTCTGAAGGTGTCTATGGAATTTTTATTTATTTTTGAGACAGGGTCTCACTCTGTTGCCCAGGCTGGAGTGCAGTGGTGTGATCTCAGCTCACTGCAGCGTCGACCTCCTGGGCTCAAGTGATCCTTCCACTTGAGCCTCCCTAGTAGCTGGAACTACAGACATGAACCACTATGTCCAGCTATTTTTTTTTATTTTAATTTTTATAGAGACAGAGTCTCACTATGTTGCCCGGGCTGGTCTTGAATCCCTGGTCTCAAGCGATCCTCACCCCTCGGCTTCCTGAAGTGCTGGGATTATAGGCATGACCACCACGCCCAGCTGGTTATTGAAATTTTAAGAGTCAATGAGCTTTTCATAGGAGGTAGTAACAGAGGAAGGAAGTCAGAAAGCTTTAAGGAAAGCCCCTACTTTGGATTGGAACTGGGGACACCTGGTATCTTCACAGTTCTCCTGATAAGCACTTTCAGAACAAGCAGAAGGAAGTGTTGAAAGAGAAAACTGGTGAGATTGGAACTCTCAGCATTTGAGCCAAGTGGTGCTGGGGACTGAAGGAAAGTTCAGGGAGGGTGAAAATGGTGGATGGGGAAGCAAGTGAGTTTGGGCAATTACCAAGGCTTTTATGTGGATCAGGCCTGCTCAGAATGGAAAATTTTGCAGAAATCTTCACAATAATAAACCCTGGTAAGTGGGTGATAATTGAGAAACATGGCTGATAGGAGTAGAGTTACACCCCATGTCTTATGATGGACCTGAAAAAGCTCTAAGACAAGAGTTCTGAAGGAGACCTGGATTCTAGTGCCCAGTGACTGTGGCACATGTTGGAGCTCAGTAAATATTTGCTCTACAGGGAGTGGGTCAGCTTTTCTGAGGGTCATAGCCAGTTTATGGTAAGCAGTCAGTAAATATTTGCTCATATTATTGAACAAAAGTATCAACTGTAGATAGCAGTTTCTCCTCTCACTACATTGCACATACCCCTCCACCCTCTCCTCACACATACTAGGTATGCTTTCCATATGAGAGAATTGGGGAACCTGTGGGCATTCTTTTTAGCTGGTTTTCCCAGATCTGCTAGGGAGCTTCAGTAGGAGAGTTGTGGGCAGACTTGTCAAGCAGAGACTTGAGCAGAGAATTGGGGACAATTCAGACTGCAAATTTACTTCCTTCAAAATCTGTAGATAATCGTCTTAGCTCATGGTTTGCCTTGGCAGGGTAGACAGGGTCATGGTAGTAATCAGGACACAGAAAAGCAATTGTGTCTATTCTAAATCTGCTGCCAGGTAACAGCAACAGATCTTAGATAATGGAGAGGTTGGTTGTTTCCCATAGGTAGTAACAAGTTTACTGGTCCTGGTCTTGGTAGTCAGGAAGTCATAATATATGTATTGGTTTTCAATTTCTGCCATAACAAATTACCACATATTTGATGGCTTAAAAAACACAAATTTGTCCTACAGTTCTATAGTTCAGAAATCTGATACAGGTCTCACTGAACTAAAATCAAAGTGTTGGTGGGACTGTTTCTTTCTGGAGGTTCTGGGAGAGGATCTGTTTCCTCGCCTTTTCCATCTTCTAGAGACTGCCTGCATTCCTTGGCTCATAGTTCCCTTCCTCCATCTCCAAAGCCAGAAACATAGCATCTCTCAGAACCTGCTTTTGTCATCACATTTTTCACTGACTCTAGTCTTCTGTCTCTCTCTTTCACGTTAAGGATCCTTGTTATTACACTGAGACTGCATAATGGTTTTCATAATTTAGGATGATCTCCTTATTGTAAGATCAGCTGATTATCAACCTTACCTCCGTCTCCAACCTTAATTCCTCTTTGCCATTATAAGGGAACATATTCACAAACTCTAGGGATTAGGATGTGCATCTCTTTAGAGGACTATTAATCTGTCTATCACAGTGTACTACCTAGTAACCTGTACTGAATAGGAGTGACTCCAAGTGGGGTTCAGCAAAAGAATCACTGAGAAGCCAGAGCCATTTTGGAATTTTAGGCCCCTAGCAGGCTGCTGAAGGGTTAGAATGGGAAGCTCATGGGTATTCAGGAGCTCATGGCCACTGAGAAGAGGAAGTCTGGAACAGCTGCATGAGTCCTTGTGGAATTTTTTTGTGTGTGTGGCTATAGGGTGTTGTCATTCAGTAAGAAAGTATTTGAGGGCATTGGAGAGTTGGGGACCCGTGGGTCAGATTTGGTGATGGACTCCCCAAAGGGCCAGCATTCTGAGGCTCTGCTGGATGAAGAGGAAGATGGAAGTGAATAAGGAGATGAAGAACTATTGGAGGTCTGGTCAGTAAAGGGCAGTTTGGGGTGCAGGGTTCTGGAGCGCCAAGGATTTAAGAAGGTAATAATGTGGATCTTAAGCTATTCTTACTGTGGGCATTAATCCATGATTAGTCCATCTGACTAAATGGTGAGGTTCTTTGCTTTTGGCAATCTTAGCATACTGACTTACTAATGTTAGTAAGGAACACAGACTTGATTAGAGTTCTTATCTCACTTAGCTTTTGTGAGATCTTAGCCTCAATTTAGAACTGTTTTGAGGATTGAGGCAACATATGTAAAACACAATGTGAGGTATATAAGTGTATTACCCTGGTTTGCTGATTAGAAACCTTGGAAATGGGCCAGGCGCGGTGGCTCACGCCTGTAATCCCAGCACTTTGGGAGGCCGAGGCGGGAGGATCACAAGGTCAGGAGATCGAGACCATCCTGGCTAACAAGGTGAAACCCCATCTCTACTAAAAATACAAAAAAAAATTAGCCGGGCGTGGTGGCGGGCGCCTGTAGTCCCAGCTACTCGGGAGGCTGAGGCAGGAGAATGGCATGAACCTGGGAGGCAGAGCTTGTCGTGAGCCAAGATCACGCCACTGCACTCCAGCCTGGGCGACAGAGCGAGACTCCACCTCAAAAAAAAAAAAAAAAAGAAACCCTGGAAATGGCTGGGTGTGGTGGCTCACACCTGTAATCCCAGCACTTAGGGAGGCCGAGGTGGGTGGATCACAAGGTCAGGAGATAGAGACCATCCTAGCGAACATGGCGAAACCCAGTCTCTACTAAAAATACAAAAATTAGCTGGGCGTGGTGGCGCGTGCTTGTAGTCCCAGCTACTTGGCAGGCTGAAGCAGGACAATTGTTTGAACCCAGGAGACGGAGGTTGCGATGAGCTGAGATGGCGCCTCTGCACTCCAGCCTGGTGACAGAGCGAGACTCTGTCTCAAAACAAACAAACAAACAAAAAAACTCTGGAAATCATCTCTATATTTATTGATTTTTAAATGGTTGAATGTATTAGAACTCAATAAACACTTGACTTTTTTGGGGGGGGTCTTGGCAGGGATAGTGGTGGGAGTGAAGTAGAATGTTAATGTATGTACTCTCTGAAAACACTGAAAAAGATGAAAGGGTTCTTTGAGGTAAAAAGTCTGACACCTACTGCAGGAAAGGAGGTGGGATTCATTTGGGCAGGTCCACCACCACGCGGGTCCAGAGAGGAGCCTCAGGGGAAGTGTGTTAAGAGAGAGAGCTTGAGGTGGGCTCTGCTCCCCGCCTTCCCTGTTCCCTGTAGCCTCTGTGGCTGCTTCCAGGAGCTGGGCCATTATGTAAGACTGAGCTCTGCCCGTGCCTTTTAATTTCCATTTACTGTAAGTGAGAATCTGGTCTGCTACTCAGTTATAATTCATTCATTTTTCAAGGCTCATAACAATGCTTTCTTTCTCAAGGCTTGCCTTGCAATTTCAGCATTTTAATGTGTATTTAACCCTCTTAGTTCTTTTTATCTATCTAGTCCTTGAGGTAGGCACTCAAGTCAACTCACATTTACGTAGTGGGTCATTATCAGTGAACTAAGAGGAAGTTCAGAAAAGAGGATACTCAGAAATAGGGCTTTTTCTTTCCTTTCTTCCTTCCCTCCTTTCCTTTTTCTTAAGCTTATATAATGTGTTTCTCATGATTCTAATCTTTTCTGAGTCACAAGCCCCTGTGAGAGAATCTGATGAAAGTTATGGACCCTCTCCCAAGAAAAGTGCACATTCACACATATTCCCACAGATCCTCTGAAGCCCATTTACAAGCACCCTAGAAATCTATGGACCACAATTGAGAGATCTTTTTTGCCATAAATAAATGATACTATCAGAGGAAATAATAGCCAATTGGTGAGGAATCTGCAGCAAGCACAGGCCAAAGAGACCTGATGTTCCTTTCTTTTCATTTTTAATGATTTCAAACAAACTTTGTATGTGCCTGAAATTTATGGAACATTTCAAGCATATAGCAAAGTAGAGAGATTTTGCATAGTGAATCATCATGTACCCATGACTTGGCGTCAACAATGAACGCACCATCTGTTTTTTGTTTTTGTTTTTGTTTTTGTTTTTGAGACAGGGTCTTTCTCTGTTGGCCATGCTGGAGTTCAGTGTACAAACATGGCTCATTAGAGCCTCCAACTCCTGGGCTCGAGCAATTCTTCCACCTGAGCCTCCAGAGTAGCTGGGACTACAAGCCCATACCACCACACCCAGCTAATTTTTGAATTTGTTGTAGGGACGAGGTTTCGCTATGTTGCCCAGGCTGGTCTCAAACTCCCAGCCTCAAACGATCCTCCCACCTCAGCCTTCCAAAGCTCTGGGGTTATAGGCATGAGTTGCAGAGCCTGGCCACACAATCTTGTTTCATCTATGTTCATCTATTCTCCAAATCTCAGACATATTATTTCATGAGTAAAAATTTCAGTGTGTAGCCCTAAAGATTAAAGACTCTTTTAAAACAACGACATAACTGCCATAACACACAAGATTATTATACTGAAAAAATAGTTTCCTAATATAATCAAATTTGCATTTAGTTGTTTACATTTATGTGAGTACCTTGTAGTTTTTTTAAAAATACTTGTTTTATTTGAATCAGGATTCAAACAAAGTCCACACATTCACATTCAAGCCTGACCTTTCAAATGCTTTTGCTAATGGGTATTGACAGTGGCTCTGTTTTCTTTGGCAAGACAAAGAAAATGGATGAACAATTATTCAGTGAATTTAGGCTGTGGTTAACCAATCTAAATTAAGGAAACTAACAAACAGCAAGAAAGTTTTTCAACCTGAATTTTTCAGATGGTTGACCTTGCTCTTTATATTTTGCAGTTACAATTTTAAAGAAATCAATCATCTCTCCTACCCTCCCTCCCTCTGTTCCTCTAGATTCCCACTGTGTTCTCTGCTGTGTCAGGTGTCTGAAGACAGTACCAAGTATTATAATTAATTGATTCCTGTCCTCTGTATATTAAAAACCAGTAGGGGAGCCAACATGAATAATTATTCATATATCTAATTATTTATTTATATAGTTTTATGAGAAAACATCTGATCAATTATCAAAGAGTTTATAAAACTAATAAACATTCATTGAAATGTATGGGATACTTACCATGTACTGGACTTTGTACTGGGTGCTGGGTAGATATTGATGAATATAAGACCCAGTACCTATCCTCCTAGAACTTTTGAGGGGACAGAATCTGGATTTTGCTGATTGTATTCCCATGGTGTTGTTTTTCAAGGAACTCTGTTTTATTGTACTTTCAGTAAATTGGTATTTGGATTTAGAGGCTTTATCAGATTCAGGGACAATTTATTTGGTAAGATTACCTCATGGGTGGTGATATGGTCTCCCATTAGGAGGCATACAATGTCTGATTGTCTCTCCTTTGTGATGTTAGTGGCTGTTGAAAATCAGTGCAATCCATTAGGGATTGCAAAATGATTTTGTTCCATGATTCCCTTTTCATTTAGTCTCTCCCATAATGAGAAGCTTTTCTCATCTACTCTGTGGTACCACTCTATGGTATAATTTATCTAGGAAAGCCCAGATAAATTATTTGCCAGTTTTCAAAGTAATGAGTTGGTTTATTAGTGTTATCCTCCAAATGTGACCAATTAGTTAATTTTAAAAGTGACCTTGTGAAGCCAGGCGTGGTGGCTCGCGCCTGTAATCCTAGCACTTTGGGAGGCTGAGGAGGGAGGATCATTTGAGCTTAGGAGTTCGAGACCAGCCTGGGCAACATAGTGAGGCCACCCCCCCCAAGTCCGCCACCTCTCTATTTTAAAAATAAATAAATAAACAAATAAAATAAAAGTGACCTTGTGAAGTGAACTCATCAATCTTAACATGTTGACATGGTCAATCTGTTGTAGGCATTACCCTACTGATGCTCAAATTGTCCTATTTTTTGGCAAGAGACCTCTTTAAATTGGCTCCTGAGTCCTTTGGACACAATCCTAGTTGTCTTCGAGTGCTTCCTTACTATCTAACATAATAAGATGTTTTAGACTTACCTTGTACATTTCCTGGCTGGGACCTATGACCAGCCATTTCTCCAGGGAGATCTGATTCCTTTTATTACACAATGGTATTTTAAGAGACTATAATGTAGGTACTAATTATACTCATTGCTACTGATTGATCATTTTTTCTAAGGCTTTGAGTGGGCAGAGCTAGAAAATATAAATTTGTAAATTTAAAAACATTAAAAATAAAAACGCATTGTATATTATTGTTGATATACTTCCAATTCAAATTTAGGACTGCATGGCTCTTATTTACCTTTTGTCTTAAAACTGTATCTCCTTTCTCTCTTGCCGAGAATCCCAGTCCTCAGCCGCACTGGGAGTGACAGAATAAGTTCACATAGCTACTCATTTGTTTTATCTCACAACACACAACAAGCCTCAGAATACCAACACCAACCCTACAACCAACAATAGGATAACCAAAAAGCAGTTTCAGATCTTTTAAAATTCTTCTTTGTCCTTAGAGTATATGCCACTGAGGATGTTCAGTCAGTTTATTATGTTTTAATGTTACTTAGAATAATTTCTCTTGGAATTTATACCATCAATTTGACCTTTGTTTTCATTTTGTTTTTGATTTTGGGGAATTACTTTAAAATTTTTAATTTTACATTATGTAAATTATTTACAAAATAAGGCATATTCAAAAAAGTCTAGCTTCTATCTTTGTCTCTTCCATCTTATTCCCTCCCTCCTCTCTAGGTAACTATTTAAAAAAATCTTTTGTGACCTTTTCTTCTTTTATTTGTTATTTATTTATTTATTTAGTTAGTTACTTGAGATGGAGTCTCACTCTGTCGTCCAGGCTGGAGTGCAATGGCGTAATCTTGGCTCACTGCAATCTCTGCCTCCTAGGTTCAAGTGATTCTCCTGCCTCAGCCTCCCAAATAGCTGGGATTATAGGCGTGCACCACCACACCTGGCTAATTTTTGTATTTTTAGTAGAGATGGGGTTTCACCATGTTGGCCAGGCTGGTCTCGAACTCCTGACCTCCAGTGATCCACCTGCCTTGGGCTCCCAAAGTGCTGGGATTATAGGCGTGAGCCACTGCGGTCGTCCTATTTGTTTTAAAATGTAAGCAAACACTTATGTTCCAACACCATTTGTTAGATAAAAGGTAGCAAATTATATGGTTTTCTCCATCTTGCTTTTTAAACTTAATATTATATTTTGGAGATTTTTCCATGGTAGTAATAATATATAATTTTAAATGTCTATAAAGCTAATTTAATACATAAAAATCCTAAGTAGATATTAGACAATTTTATTTACTTCCCTAAAAGTTTGTTTATTCCTGTTGGCCTCAAAAACTTTATTTGAATCTTCCCATTGGGAAAATGGATTGCCTTATGTTCAGAGTTGTCTTATTTGGGAGCATAGATGATAACTACAAAATAGTAACTTTGGAACAGTAAGCTGGAAACTTGAGCAGGATCCAGAAGGAAGGTGATATTGTTTGGCTATTTGTCCCCACCAAATATGTTGAAATGTAATCCCCAATGTTGGAGATGGGGTCTGGTGGGAGATGTTTGGGTCATGGAGGCAGATGCCTCATGAATGTCTTGGTGCCATCCTCACAGTAATGAGTGAGTTCTTGCTCTGAGTTCACCCAAGATCTGGTTGTTTAAAAGAGTCTGGGCCCTCCCCTCTCTCTTGCCCCCTGTCTTGCCATATTATACACCAGCTTCCCTTTTGCCTTCTGCCATGATTGTGAGCTTCCTGACTCTCTCACCAGAAGCAGATGCTAGCACCACACTTCCTGTACAGCCTGCAGAACTGTGAGCCAAGATAAACCTATTTTCTTAATAAATTACCCAGTCTCAGGTATTCCATTATAGCAATGCAAATGGACTAATACAGGAGAGGTGGGGATTTAATCTGCTGGAGAGTTTGGGGAAATGGCATGTTAGATGACTAGATGACCTGACAATATGAGCAAAGACATAAAGGTGGGAATGTGCACAGTGCTCTCGGGATCAGTCAGCTTGGCTGGAGTTGCAGGTTTGAGAAGGGAAATAGATTGCCAGGGAAATCAGCTAAGAGTTTTTTTGAAATAATTCAGGGTCTTGTGATTCAGGGTATTGATAGGATAGGTGCCATTATATTCATTCTTTTAAAACGTTTAATTTTTATTTTAAATTGACAAGTAATATTTAAGTAATGTTGTACATATTCATTGGGGTGCATAGTGATGTTTCAATACGTGTAATGTATAGTGATCAGATCAGAGTAATTAGCATATCTATCATTTAAAACATTTATTATTTCTTTGTGTTGAGATTACTCAATATCTTCCTTCTAGCTGTTTGAAACTCTATATTATAGTCATCCTACTATAGTATAGAACACTAGAACTTATTCTTCCTATGTAGTTGTAATTTTTTATCCTTTAGCAAATCTCTCCCTACACTTCTCCCCCTTGCCTTCCCAGCCTCTAATATTCTCTCTTATACTTCCTACTTCTATGAGATCAACTTTTTTTAGCTTCCACATATGAGTGAGAACATGCAGTGTTTAACTTTCTGTTCCTGGCTTATTTCACTTAACATAATGTCCTTCAGTTCCATCCATATTGCCACAAATGACAAGATTTCATACTTTTTATGGCTGAATAGTATTCTGCTGTGTATATATGCCACATTTTCTTTATCCATTCATCTGTTGTTGGACACCTAGGATGATTCCATATCTTGGCTATTATGAATAGTGCTGCGATAAACATGGGGATGCAGATGTGTCTTTAATATAGTGATTTCCTTTCCTTTGGATAAATGCCCAGTAGTGAGATTACTGGATTATATGGTAGTTCTGTTTGTAGTTTTCTGAGGAACCTCCACTGTTCTCCACAGTGGCTGTACTAGTTTATATTCCCACCAACAGTGTATAAGGGTTCTTTCTTCTTCATATCCTTGCCAGCATTTGTTATATTTTGTCTTTTTGATAATAGCCATCCTAACTGGAGTGAGATGATACCTCATTTTGGTTTCGATTTGCACTTCCCTGATGATTAGTGATGTCGAGCATTTTTTCATATATTTGTTGACTATTTGTTTGTCTTTTGAGAATTGTGTATTCTTTTAACAAAGATTTATAGAGCACTATTATGTGAAAAGTCTGTGCTGGGTGCTAGGATACAGTGGTGAGGAAGATGGACATAGTCCCTTCTTCAAGGAACAGAGGAGACTTTTTTTATTTTTTTTTTGAGACAGAGTCTCGCTCTGTTGCCCATGCTGGAGTACAATGGTGTGATCTCAGCTCACTGCAACCTCTGCCTCCCAGGTTCAAGTGATTCTCCTGCCTCAGCCTCCTGAGTAGCTGGCACTACAGGCACGCACCACCACACCCAGATAATTTTTTTATTTTTAGTAGAGATGGGGTTTCACCATGTTGGTCAGGCCAGTCTTGAACTCCTGACCTCAGGTGATCCACCTGCCTTGGCCTCCCGAAGTGTTGGGATTACAGGTGTGAGCCACCATGCCTGGCCAAGACATTTTATTACTAAGAGAATTGCAGTGTGCTATGAGGGTATATAAATGGGGGACCTAGCTTAGTTTGGAAGTCGGGGTGGATAATCAGGAAAGGCTTCCAAGTAAGTGTGTTGAGGCTGAGATCAAAGAGATGATGATCTCTTTGATCATCATCAAAGGTCGGGGCGGGTGGTGGGAGTGGCAGGGAGAGAATGGTAGTTCCAGGAAGAGACAGCAGCACTAAGTAAAGAAGGTGGGTGTGGTTCCAGAACTAAAAAAAAAAAGAAAGAAATGCCTAATATGATTTAAAGGGTTGGAGCATGTAGGGAAGAGTGGATGAGAGATGAAAATTAATTTTTTAGAGAAATTGCGAAGGAAGAAAGACTTGGTAAGAAAAGGGAACTAGCTACCTGAAGGCATATGGTAGGCACTCATACATGTGGAATAGATGAATAATTAACTTTGAAATTTCACCTGTGGGCTAATAAATGATGGTGCCATTGGTAGGAATAAACAAATGAGCACAGGGTGTTAGTTTTGGAAGGAAAGTTAGTTGGGTTTTAGACACATGGTTCTTGAGGTGTGGCATCCTAGTGGCTTATCGATTACTGAACCACAGTTTCAGACTGCAGTTTAAATTGTAAGTCTCAAGTGAGGAAAACAAAGAGTGGAGAGCTCTTTCTTGGAAATTATGGTTAGAGGAAGAAAAAGACTAAGGATGAGACAGAGGAGGCCTGATAAGAGGAGCAGGATGGAAAATTTCAAGGACAGCGTGTGGTAAACAGGCCCAAATGCTGCAAAGAGGCCAAGGAGACCAATCTACACCAAATGGGACAACTTGCTTCACAGCACTTGCAAAATGCCAAAATGTTATACAGAGGTATAGATGGAGTGGGGAGGTGGAAAAGGCATGAGATTTACAGCCACAAGACCTGGGCTTATGACACGTCCTAGTAATCCCAGCTGCTCTGGAGGCTGAGGTAGGAGAATTGCTTGAGCCCAGGAGTTCAAGGCTGCAGTGAGCTATGATTGTATCACTGCAATATAGCCTGGGTGACCCATTCTCTCTCTGGTTTTTTTTTTTTAAAGACCTAGGCTCAGTCCTAGCTCCGCCTTTAATGACATTTGTGACCCTGGGCCATCATTACTTAATGTTCTCTGAGTGTCAGTCTGCTCATTTATAAAATGAGAAAGAGAATGGCTACCATATTTGCATCTAAAAGGTATTGTGAAGTTCACATGTAAAAATACATGTAAACAATTGTGTTTCCCCTGTAAGTATCTCAGAAGGATCTGGCATACACAAGGTTTGTATATTTGAACGAGGTATGTGTATTACTGTGACTACCTATTTGTGTTTAAACAGAGACCAGATGAAGAAGCTGTGGTGGATCAGGGTGGGACCAGTACAATTCTCAACATTCACTATGAAAAAGAAGAGCTGGAAGGTAAGAACTGCCATGCTGTGTGATCAGGGAAATTGGTGAGGGGCAGCCTGGTGTGGGAAGACCTGGCTCTGTGTCCTAACTCTCTCACTAGCTGTCAGACCTTGGGGAAAATCACTTGATTTCCTTTAGCCTCACTTTCCTCATCTGGTAAATAAAAGTGGGGATACTAATACTTGTCCTACCTTACAGGGATATCATTAGGATCTAATTGCCTACATGGGAGATAGTGCTTTGAACACTGTGAAGTCCAATATAAATATTAACAAATAACCTGTTCTTTGAGAATGTGATGTACTCAGTTCAGTGCGTTGATTCTTGACAACTGCCTGGAAATACAAATGAATACAAAACTTAAAGAGAAAATAAAATACAAATAGTTTTAAAAACTCATTTTGGCTATAAAACCCTATTTTTACCCCATTTCCAATATTTACTGTTTCTATTCTATTTATACCCATTTCTGCCTGGTGGTTTCATCTAAACAAGAGGGAAAACAGGAACACACCTGTGACATACTCTTGAGTTCATAACATCAAAGTTATATAAAAGCCCAGCTGAAGTGGAAAGGAAAGAAGAGGCATTTTGGATGACCCACTCTGTCCAGTTTACCTTATTTCAGCTCTTCCTTTCTCTGCACCTCACCCCCAGCTCCCCACATGACCGTTATGTGGTGTCCTGCTTTCCTTCTTCCCCTGGGGACTAGTTGGTGTGTTAGGAGTTGGACCCACACCTGGCCATGGTTTTCTAATTAGTGTTGATGCTCAGTTTCATTAGAGGAAGGCTCATGTCCGGTATCCAATATAGCTTTAATGAGAAGCCACATTTGGCTCAAAAGCCTTTGTGAAATCTCTGCAGCATCCCCTGCAATGTTGAAGGCTATGATACAGCAACTTTCTGATGCCTGAGACAGCATGTGAAATGTTCTCTCTGTACTGCCTGTTCCCGTGACAGTTTTTTCATCAAAGTTGTACAACCTCCAGAGAAAACTTGTCCTTTTGATGGGGAGAACGGAAGCTGTAGAGGCTGACTCAGCCTCTGGGTCTGTTACCATGAGAACTGACGTGGGTGGCTCTGTGGAGGTCAGTGGTGTTTGGGTATACCAAGGTGAAGTTTTCCAAGTTATTTTGACCAGATGGAAGAAGAGAACATGTGAGTTGCAGCAGTTGGGAGGGAGTGGGAGAAGGAAAGGGTGTGGAATGGAAGGCTAACATTTGTAGAATGCCCCTTGTGTGTTAGGCATTAGATTAGGCACCTTATACAAGTTGTCCTTTCCATCTTCATAGCACCCCAGGCAGGTAGGTATCATTATCCCTATTTTACACATGAGGAAACTGCTCAAGGTCATCGAGCCTAATTGCAGGTGAGGCTGGGGAGAGAATCCTGCTCTTTTCATTCTGCCACACAGCCTGCAAGGGAGGACAGTAACTGTCATTAACCACCCAACCTCAATATCTTGCTCCATCAAATAAAATTTTTGTATGTTGCTCTTACCTCTTCTTCTGTTCTGATAATCATGTGGTCTCTCTACCCTCTCATTGCATCCTGGGGGCATGTTGCTGTCAGTTTAGTTGTTCTATAGCAAGCACCACTGGACCTTTGCCCTCAGCAAGGAGGTAACCATTTATGAACACTCTTGTCTACTTGGGAGTAGAATAAGAAACCTGGGCAAGCTCTCTTAAATCTTAATAACTGGTTCCGTCCACGGAGATCAGCTGAGTAATTGGCGGTGGGAGCAGCTTCTCCAGATGACATCATCTGTTCTTTATGCATGTTCTACTTTGCTAAAAAAGAATGCTGTCTGTGATGACAGCCTTACTAGTGCATAGTGTGTTGGGAGATGGTCCTTTGTACATAGACTTTTTTGAAAACTAGAATCTTATTTATGTTAACACTTAAAAAAAAAAAGCATTACACGCAAATGGTGGACAAACTAGAACCAGATCTCAGGCCTGATGTGGTTCTAGACCAGCTCTGGAGAAGAGAAGAGAGAGTTGGGATTTGCTGTAGGGTTGGCTGTGCTGTGGGTTCCACTCAGACTCACTCTGAAGGGCAGCCCTAGGACTCAATGAGGCTGTACTCAGGGTAGTGTTATCTCTTGAAGGCATAGAATAAAACGAGTACCATTTTGATGGAACACAGAAGCAAATTGTGTTCAGATTCAATATGCATGCCATGATATCAGGTTCTGTGGCTGCAAAAAAAATCTCCAGGTCTTCTTTCCCCTTTATGTCATAACTTCTGCCCACATGACATAAACTATAAATCATTGCCTTACCACATTTTATTTATTTATATTAAACAACAACCTCTAGTCCAAGAATATGAGTTTTTTGTTTTTGTTTGATTGTTTTTTGAGGCATTCTTGCTCTGTTACACAAGCTGGAGTGCAGTGACCCAGTCTTAGCCCACTGTAGCCTTGACCTCCTGGGCTCAAGTGATCCTCCCACCCCAGCCTCCCAAGTAGCTGGGGCTACAGGCACGTGCCACCATGCCTGGCTATCCTTACCCCATTTTAAGAACTATTTCTGAGATTTAGTCTGTGTACATTGTTAGAAACTTTGTAAGTGTGGGTCTTTTGCATAAATTAATTCTATCAGTAAGAGAAGTTGCATTAAGCCATTATGTTGCTTTTTTTTAATGTGTGAGAAGAGTCAAAAGCAAACATCAGAACACGTTCCAAAGATGAACTCAAGAAGAACAATAGTCCATGATGTGCTTCAGTGGACTTTCCCAGTCCCAGAGGAACAAGAGGCAGTTGCTTTAGTTAGAGGGATGGCTTTTTCCATTTTTTCCTGGCAGATCATTATTCCTGATTAACTACTAGATTAATGAACTCTGGAGTGAGTTTAAGGCCTTCTAATACGTTTTTAACAGAGGTAAGTGCCATTTGGTCATATTTATAACTTCTAAAAAGGCTTACATCTGCTCGACATGTGAGATTCACCTCTGCAGTTATTGACTTTGAGTTAACCTGTAAGCCCAGAGGAGCCGAGCACCCTGTTGTATGTGCTAATGAGCTCTGTGTGAGTGCTGGGTAAACAGTGTGCATGTACTGCATTGTACCTTAGTAGGCCCAATCTCCATCTGCAGGGTACGTCAAACCTATGGTTCCTGTCCTGCTTCACATGATTCATTGCCAGTTCACTAAAGATTGCTCTCTGCATGTGTATATGTACTTATTTTTTAAACTATAGACTAAAATTACATCTTTCCCATAATTTTTACTAAATTAGAATACTTTATTTGCACACAGATAGTTCCAAAAGACTAGGTTTGACCTTTTTTGGAAAAAAGAATGACGAGTTAGATGGGAAAAAAATGGGATTTGGGCAAGTTGGTAGGTAGAAGACGGGGGCAAAGAGCGGTTGAATGGCCAACAAAGTGACCACAGAATTAGTTTAATGAAGTCACTGGATGGCCAGAATCCAGTTAGATGGACTGGATTTTATTGGTGCTATATTCATTTCCTAGTGTCTGTTTGTCATCTTTTCTGCCAATTTTTCTCAGAAAATCCAAATCCTTGCTTTAGAACTCCCAGACTAGAAACTGATGCCTGATTTTCTGACAGCCGCTTGGTCCTTCTTAGCTCTGACCCCCTGCCGAACTTGATTTCATTTCTGCCTGTCTCTCTGATATTTTCAAAAGACAGGCATTGCGATTGGCTAATGTTTGTGATAATTGATTGTACTAAAGTAAGCTTTACCTTACTTCCTACAGAACCATTCAAGGCATCTATAGGATGTCTTCCCCATTATGCCTCAAACCTACATAGTGGGAATTTAGATACCAAGCAAAACCATATATTATTCACTCAGCAAACATTTACTAAGCCCCTTCTGTAGTCCCTTTCTGCAGTAATAAGTCAGGACAGTGAGAACAATTGAACCATCGTGTCTTTTCTGAAGAATAACCTAGCCTGAAACTTTCATAGGACTCGAACATTAGAACCTGGACTAGCCATCATCTGGACAAGCCTGGGAAGTCATTTGGTCTGGCCTCCTTGTTTTACTTTAATAGTGACAGTGAGTAATTTAAACCAATAACATGAAATCTAATAATGCAGTTTCTAATATCCAATCACTGCCTCCTCAATTTCTCCTTTAAAATTAAATAATACTAGCAGTATACCAGCATGAGCCCAGTGGAAGTATTTGGAATGGGCTCAAGGAGCAAGGAGAAGTAGAGGTTCTAGCCTGGCTAGTAATCCTTTGTGGGGTTTATAGGGAAGAGGAAACCCATGGTTGGGATGGCTGTATTGAAGAACTGAAAGTCACCTCTCACTGAGGCTGTTCTTAACCTAAGTCCAGCTCTATCTAGCTGTACTAGATTTTACAACACCAGGTCATCATTTTAGAGGCCAAAGTGGTTGTTTAGTTTTAAATTTTGTTTTGTTTTGTTTTGAGGCAGGGTCTCACTCTGTCGCCCAGACTGAGTGCAGTGGTGCGATCATGGCTCACCACAGCCTCCACCTCCTGGGCTCAAGTGACCTCCCACCTCAGCCTCCCAATAGCTGGGACTACAGGCATGCACCACCATGCCTGGCTAATTTTTTATTTTTTATAGAGGTGGAGTCTTGCTGTGTTGCTCAGGCTGGTTTCAAACTACTGAATGCAAGTGATCCTCCTTCCTTAGCCTCCCAGAGTATTGAGATTACAGGTGTGGGCCGCTGTGCCTGGCCAGAAGTGGTTGTTCAGGATCGAATTATGCTTTTTACAGCACATAGATTCTTCATGACCTGCCCCTGCCGGTTTTTCTGTCCTTGTACATCTCCTTTCCTTCCCTTTTCTACCCTGCCCTGGCCCTACTGGCCATCCTTTTGCCCCAGAACCAGCTCTGCACATTCCCACCTTAGGACCTGTGCACTCGATCTTCCCCCTTCTTGGAATACTCTTCTCCCAGGTCTTCTCATGGCCTCTCCTTCTTATCACTCAGATGTCCCCTCTAATCATCTTAAAGTCTCCCTTCTCCATCCTACCCCTTACCCTAGACACGCTAGCATTTTACCTTATTTGGTTCATAGTAATAATCAATATTTAAATGATATATTTTTGTTTTCATTTCTGACCCCCCCAACCAGAATATGTGTCCTGAAGACTTTGTTCTGTTCACTATTGTATCCCCAGCCCTTGGGACGGGATCTGGCACAATTACTTGACTCTAGTCTGCTGCTAATGCCACCTGGGTTGGTCTCAGTAGTGTGCTACAGGGATTTCATTAACATACTATAATGGAACATAATGAGTTAACAAATTGTATTTTATTAAGATGGTATTCAATTTAGTATTTTCACGCTATATGCTTTTTATAGTTTATACTGATAATGTCAGGGTCTGGAATCCCACATCTTAGCAGATGACCTCCTCTGGCTCTATATTTCTGTTTCTATGAAGTTGCAAGATGACTACATTATGTTCAGAGATCTGCCTGTTAAAAATGACCTGAGATATACACGAGGCAACAGAGAACTCTCCCGAGACAGGAGGGTAAGAAGTGCGATTCCACCAGATACTAAACATTTTATCCTCCTGCCTCTTAACATTCTAGCAGATCTCTGATCATCTTATCCTCTAATCCTTACTGTTTGTTTTTTATTTTGCTTTATCACTTTGGAATTTGGAAAACAGAGAGGGCAAATAAAAGGAGAGACAAATAGAGAAAGGTGTTAGAATGGCACCCAAGGCACTTTAACCTGACTTGGAAGTGGAGGGCACTATCAAGGAAGTTGAGTGCAGCCTTAGGAAACCCCATTGCTGGGAAAAGAAGAAGATAAAGAGTTGGCAACTCTTCCCATCCAGTCTCCTTCTCGGGGAAGTCTTCCTGATGAAGCTCTCCGTTCTCAGGTCAGTTAGGACTTTATCAACCTCCCCATGCCCTGGTGAGTACTTTATTTGTCCTAAACACATTCACTTTGTTTACATGTTCTTTTTGTGGCCCCTTTCAGGTCAGAGTCAGAGGCCCTCTTAGGTCAGATTATGTACTCCTGAGGAGGTCCTAAGGGCTTATGCTCTTCAGGGAGGTACTTAGGAGATATTTTATTTGCTGAACATTTATGGAACAATGACCACGTGTGAAACACTGTGCTTGATTATGTAGGCATTCTGAGAGAAACGTCTAACTTGGGACACCAAGGGATTGCAAGAGAAGAGTGCAGAATAAGAGAGATAGCTGCTTAACTTTAGCGCAAAATAGAAAAATAAGTACATGAGAACAGCACTAACCAAGGGTGCTGGGAATCTGCCTGCCTGCCTGTCTGTCTGTCTATCTATCTATCTATCTATCTATCTATCTATCTATCTATCTATCTATCTATCTAGAGATAGGGTCTCATTCTGTCACCCAGGCTGGAGTGCAGTGGTAATGATCATAGCTCATAAGCTCATGCAGCTTTGAACTCCTGGGCTCAGGCAATCCTACCACTTCAGCCTTCCAAATAGCTAGGACTATAGGTGCACACCACCACACCTGTCTAATTTTTTTTTTTTACACCTTTTGTGGAGATGAGGTCTCACTAAGTTGCCCAGGCTGGTCTCAAACTCCTGGCCTTAAACAGTCTTCCTGCCTTGGCCTCCCAAAGTGTTGGGATTACAGGTTTGAGCCACTGTGCCTGGCCTGGCACTGGGAATTTAAAGGAATGAGGCAGCACATCTGATGGGGGAAATCAGAAAAAATACCAAGAAGGAAGATGCATCTGCAGTGCATCTTGAATAAGTGAGCCAAGCCAGTGTCCAGAAAGCACTGGCACATTTGTGGAATGGCAGTTTGATTCTGGTAGAGAAAAGAGTATGAGGTGATGGTGGGTACAGCAGTCAAGGCCATGAAGAGGAGATGCAGTCAAAACCAGGCCATTTGGTTGCTGAGGTACATGGCAGTTATACATCTCTAGATATTTTCCCCCCAGAATGTTGATTCTCTGTGAGCATGTGGGATTTCCACTTTTTTTTTTTTTTTTTTTTTTGAGTCAGAGTCTCGCTCTGTCACCCAGGCTGGAGTGCAGTGGCGTGATCTCTGCTCACTGCAACCTCCGCCGCCCAGGTTCATGCCATTCTCCTGCCTCAGCCTTCTAAGTAGCTGGGACTACAGGCACCCACCACCATGCCCAGCTAATTTTTTGTATTTTTTTTAGTGGAGACGGGGTTTCACCATGTTACCCAGGATTGTCTTGATCTCCTGACCTTGTGATCCGCCTGCCTTGGCCTCCCAAAGTGCTGGGATTACAGGTGTGAGCCACCACGCCCGGCTGGGATTTCCACTTTTTATTTCTCTTGAACTCGTTATTCAGTTCTTGAGAGGTCTTTCATTTTATTTTCCCACTGAATGTATAATTGGTATTAAAAGAAGAAAAGATTAAAAAGGAGATTGAGTACTGAGCATGAAGGTCCTGAATTCATATGGTGAGCCATGATCAGAACTGTAACTAGGAGGATTTGTTTGCAGGGTTAATTTAATGTGAGAGACAGGAAGGGGCCCCTGCTTTGTTAAAGTGGGAGTTTCGATGGCCCTAATCTATAGAAAGTACGGTGAGGGAGAAAGGGAATGGAGTTGAAAATCTAAGGTAATGCTCGGTTTCAAGCCTAGGAAATTGAGAGAATGACAAGGCCATGAACAGAAACATGGAATGAGTATAAGACCGATTTGAGATGGAGGATGGCGAGTTTGCTTTGTGACATGTTCAATCATTGTAGATAGAGATTTGAAGGTCATTTGTAGAAGTGAACTTTGAAAACAGAAGAGTGTTTAGCACTAAAAAGAGAGAAGAAAAGGGCCAAGGACAGAAACTTGAGGAGCTTTCCTTTGGTGGCTTGTTGGGGGATGGAGCAGCACAGTCAGAGTAGTGCAAGTGAACCAGGGGAGGGCAGTGGCACTGGAGCTCAGGGAGCCCAGAGCACCCAAGTGGTTTGGATACTGCCTGCAACGTGGTGGGCTCTCAAGAAAGTCTTTTGAACTAAGCTGAGAGAGATGTAAGATGATAGAGATTTGGTGAATGAGTGATGTGGTGTCCCTAACGAGGGAATCTTCAGCAGAGACTGGGGTCAGAAGCCATATGCAGAGGCTGTGGAACAAGGAAATGGTGAGGAAAGGGAGTTAGGTTGTGACTGTTTTTGGAAGTGGTTTGATAAAGAAGGAAAGAGGAAACAGCAGAAGCTTGGGTGGGTAGCACTGCTTGGGAAGGTTTCTTTTTAAGAAGTCAGGAGAAACCTATGGCAGGGATGGATGGAAAGGAGAGACTGAGGATAACAGAAGCAACAGGACACCAGAGGGGTGGGAGGCAATGGGATAGAGTCATACTCATTAACATACCCAGCTTGGCAGAGGAGAGCAAGCCAGACTGAGGAAGAGAAGAACTTCCATCTCTTCTCAGGAAAAACTGAAGTGAGGGCTGGGTGCAGTGATTCACACCTGTAATCCCAGTACTTTGGGAGGCCAAGGCAGGAGAATCGCTTGAGCTCAGGAGTTTGAAACAAGCCTGGGAAACATGGCAGGACTTGTCTCTACTAAAAATCAAAAAAATTAGCTGGGCGTGGTGGTACACGCCTGTGGTCCCAGCTACATGGGAGGATCACTTGAACTTGGGAATTCAAGGCTACCATGAGTGGTGATTGTTAACACCACACTCCAGCCTGGGCAACAGAGTGAGACCCTATCTAAAAAAGAAAGGAAAAAAAAAAAACTGATGCAATGTCACCTGCTCTCAGCAGGAAGGAATGTGGATAAGGTTGTGGATTTGAAGACAGTGGCTAAGGATTAGAACAGCTCCTTTGGTGGAAGATGTGGGGAATGGGTCTGAGATCTAGAGTGCTGAGCAGCAGTAACCAGGCAGAAATGGGAGAAGACCAAGGCATGGTGCATTGGGCATGGGAGCATCAGCAGCCCCAAATTCTGGGCTCCAGGTTTGGCAGGAAGGCAAGGGAAAGCCAGGTAGAGGTGACAGAGATCTGGAAATCTGGATCAAAACAAAAGCAGGCTTATAGAAGGAATGAGGCCAGATGTGGTGACTCATGCTTGTAAACCCAGTGCTTTCGAGGTGGAGACAGTAGGATTGCTTGGGGCAATCAGCTTGGGCAACGTGGCGAGACCCCGTCTCTACAAAAAATTGAAAAATTAGCTGGGTGTGGTGGTGCACACATGTATTCCTAGCTACTTGGGAGACTGAGGTGGGAGGATTGCTTGAGCCCAGGAGTTCAAGGCTACAGTAAGATATGACCAGGCTACTGCCCTCTAGCCTGGGTGACAGAGTGAGATACTGTCTCAAGAAGAAAAAGAAGAAATAGGAGCAGAGGAACTAGGGAGGGAACACTATTGGGTCACTTATTTTCTCATGTTCCCCTCTCTTTGTACAGTATTTAATGTCTTTTTTTAACCTTAGCCTCACCCTCCTCATGACTTATAACTAGTCTCTTTTAGTACCGTTCTAGATTGTGTACGCTACAATGTAGAAAATAAAATAATGGAAGCTGATCCTAGGATGAATACATCTAGGCTGCTACAATTTATTCCAGGCATTGTGTTAAGCATTTTGCATGCATAACCTTATTTACTGCTAATGAAAACTCTGAGTTTAAATACTAAGCTTTTAATATTTCTTCTTAAAGATGAGTCACAGAGAGATTAGATAAATTGTTCAAGGTCACATGGCAAGTGAATGATGGAATTGAGTTTTGGACCCAGGTGGGCTGATTTGAGCCTTACCTGTGCTCTTAACGACTTTTCTAAACTGCCTCCCTGCCAAGACCTGCCACACTTGTCATAGAGCAACTGTATTGCCTTTTAAAAAAATCACTCAGTCAAATTGTCATTGTCATTGTCATAACAATAACATCTGAATCAGCCTTTACAGTTTGGAAATCACATTATTTCTTTCAGTCTTCATAAGATTCCTGTGAAGTTTGCAGGCATGTGCAGGACAAAGGAAGAGACCTTCAACTCCAAAATCTCTATATCTTTACTCCTGGAAGTCGTTGAAGTTTTGTTGTTCCAGAGCTGTGACCAGACCAAAGAACTGTGATATTTTTTTCTCTTAACTATGCTAGGCTTTTTTTTGTTTGTTTTTTAAAACTAAAGGAGTTCTCTCCACAGACCTTCTGCTTCTTTCCAGGTCACAGAACTCTATATGTGGGAGTTCGGATGCCGCTTGGCCGGCAGAGCCATCGGCATCACCGCACTCATGGCCAGAAGCACCGGAGACGAGGGCGGGGCAAAGGAGCCAGCCAGGGGGAGGAAGGCCTGGAAGCCCTGGCCCACGGTAAGAGCCTTGGGAGACAGGGCGGGTGTCCATGGCCCAGAGGAATGGGGAGGCTGAGGGGACATGTGACTGACATTAGCAGCTGGTCTTGATTCTTGAGCCTTTTTGTAGGATTTCCAAAGCTTGCTTCTAAGAAGAAATGCCTCTAAAAGTCAAAAATATTTTCGTGAAAACTTCACAGTTCTGGGCGGCTGGGACTACAGGCGCCCGCCACCACGCCGGGCTAATTTTTTGTATTTTTGGTAGAGACCGGGTTTCACTGTGTTAGCCTGGACGATCTCGATCTCCTGACCTTGTGATCCGGTCTCGATATCCTGACCTCGTGATCCGCCTGCCTTGACCTCCCAAGGTGCTGGGATTGCAGGTGTGAGCCACCGCACCCGGCCACTGTTTTTAAATTTTAAAATATACAATTAAATTGTTATTTACTATAGGGTTATTTTTATGGTCATAATACAAATTATATGTGAGTATGAATAAAATTCATTTCTAAACTCTTAATATTTTTTCAAAATTGTTATATATTTTTGTTTGAACATGTGGCCTGTCTGCCTGCAAACACACAGACTTTTTGATTCACATAGAGTTAAATATATATTAGTCTAAAGACAAACTTTAGGTGTAAGAAAATTATGGAATAAGTGTGTGTGTGTGAGTATGAGTTTATATCTATTTTCAGAAGAAAAGAACAATATGGGAATGAAAATCATTTTAATAAGGTGGCTACTATAAAACTAAAAACCTAAAAACTGAAAGCAAATGTAAAAAAAAAAAGAAAACTTCACAGTTCTGACCCCCTAAAATCAATACCATAATAGGTAAAACCCCTTGCTAGAGAATTAGCCAATCTTTTTGATCAAATTCATCAGTTTTCCAGTTTCTTGTGGGTTTTCTTCAAGTGGTCTTCATTCATAAATTTTTCCTCCCATGAAACTACTTCTACAGAGTAGCTTTTTCTCTGAGAATAAAGAAATCTTTTTCTTCTGCATTCGTGGTTGTCTATATATATTCCTAAAGTTGTTAGGTAAGGAAGAATGCTATTTCTGTTCTAAGTGTGAGGCTAGAGCAGACCTTTCTCTTTGGTTGATTTCCTAGACACACCATCTCAGCGTGTTCAATTCATTCTTGGCACCGAGGAAGATGAAGAGCATGTGCCTCATGAGCTCTTTACAGAGCTGGATGAGATCTGTATGAAAGAGGGAGAAGATGCTGAGTGGAAGGAAACAGCCAGGTGAGGCCCTAAAATGGCCTGCATCAAGATCTGCTTGGGTAGGCAAATGTGTACCCTTCAGCAAGTGACAGGCCTGCCCGCCTTATTTCTTCTTGGGAGAAGCTGTGACTGACATGGGGACTGACATTCCAGTGTCTCCTGTGGAGAATTTTGGTGTTGGCATCTTTATGATGTCTTTGGTGTTGCCTATGCCAGTTGACCCGGAGCATGGGATTGGTGAAATAACATGGGATATTCAGGGGGGTCCCCTCTCATTTGTTGGGGGGTCCCCTCTCATTTGTTTGGGGCTCAGAGTAAGTTTATGGGCTATCTTGGTATTATTATAGGTCTGGCTTAGAAGATGTAGATAGGGCCACCTTGGTGGGGACCTAGTTTAGCAGACATAGCATAGGTCCAGACTTCTTCTGCAGGTGAACCACAGGGTTCAAATTCACCAGCAGTCACAGAGTTTTTGAGACTTCCTGTGGGACAATTCAAGCTATCTAGAGACCCTTGGGATTATATCCAGCCTGACTGTAGGCTTCCTGAAGTGGTTGTAGAATAATTATGCTTCTCTGAGACTCAAATCCCAGAAGAGCCCTCAGGATAACCAAGGACATGTCTAGGCTCCTCTAGGAACTGACCATGAACCTTACAGATGATGCCTGAGCCTTGGGGAAGGAGCGAGATGGGTAATTAGCAAAGCGTGGCTTCAGCTCTCACTGAAACAGCTCTTGCTGGATGCCTGCTGTATTGTGAATGATATGGGCTGAGAGATTCAAACAGGCCAATTGACCTGGTACCAAGTGAAAAGGCAATTAGTCTTTTGTTATTCCATCTTGGCAAACTTCTAAAGGTCACACAGGACAATGATAAAAAGAAAAATATCATTTTATTAATGTGATTTGTCAATGTGTCCAAATGATATAGATTAAATCTATTTTTTTAATTGTACAGGTAATGCATGCTCATTATAGAAAGTTTAAGAATAAAGATAAGCAAAAAGAAGAAAAAAATTATCTGTAATTCCACAACTGCAGGGTTAATGAGGAATATAATATTTGGTGTCTTATACATGTATGTATTTGACTTTTAGAATTTTCTTTAAATAAGAATGGAATTAAACTATATTCAATCTTGCAGTGTTCTATTACCTGCTTTTTTCACTTACCAATGTACCCTGAACATATAGATTAGATTTTACAATGTTCAGTATGACTATCCAGATATCTTCCTCTGTGGCTCACATCGAAGATTCTCTCTTAAAAATTCCTCATTTTCTATCTTTGGCATCTAGTTATTTGTAATGCTTTCAGGTGGCTGAAGTTTGAAGAAGATGTTGAAGATGGGGGAGAACGCTGGAGCAAGCCTTATGTGGCAACCCTTTCATTGCACAGCCTGTTTGAGCTAAGGAGCTGCCTTATTAATGGAACAGTCCTCCTGGATATGCGTGCAAATAGCATAGAAGAAATTTCAGGTAAGGTTGGGGAAGGGAAAACAGAGCAACTTTCTTATAAATTTAAGAAGTGTGGGAAAAAAGGAGTGTGGTGTGACAGAAAGAATACAGTGGGTTGTGTGTCCTTGGGCAAGCCACAACCTTCCTGGCCTCAATGTCCTTGGCTGTAGGAAGGGTTTCAGGCTAATAAACGACTCTACCTACTTCACAGGTGTATTATGGTATTCAAATGACATGGTGTTAAGTTTCCATTTGTCTGTTTATTCAGCAAATGTTTTATTTTGTATCTGCTATATACTTGATAATGTGCTAGGCATGGGGTTATGAATAAAGTTCCCTCGGGTGCAGTGGCTCACACCTGTAATCCCAGCACTTCGGGATGCCAAGGTGGGTGGATAACTTGAGCTCAGGAGTTCCAGGCCAGCCTGGTCAACATGGTGAAACCCTGTCTCTACAAAAAATACAAAAATTAGCCAGGCATGGTGGCTCATACCTGTAGTCCCAATTATTCAAGAGGCTCAGGCACGAAGATCACTTGAGCCTGGCAGGTCAAGGCTGCAGTGAGTCAAGATTGTGCCACTGCACTCCAGCCTAGGTAGCAGAGTGAGACCCTGTCTCTTAAAAAAAAAAAAAAAGTAAAAGAAAGAAACGGTTCTTACCTTTAAGGAGCTCACCTTCAAGTGGGGGAAATAGCCATGGAAATAACAATTAAAATAAGTGCAACGACAGAGACATGCTTGATAATAATTAGAGAAAGGGGCAACTGGAAGTTGTGTGGGAAAAAGGAGTAAAGAGAATTAAAGACTTTAAAATATAGCATTTAGGGCAGATATTCAGGAACTTGAGCCAAAGTGCCCCTACCTCTTCAGTAAGATGTGAAGGGGAGATATCTGATTGTTCTTCCTGATGTGATTGAGTGTTAAGTTATTATGTTTGGGGCCTGAATGGAGAAACACCTGGATACATGGGGGAGTTTTCTCTTGAATTGGTTCTGTTTGGCTGGAGAGGTTAAGAAATATTTCTCCAAATCTTTCTCTATTTAAAGTATCCAAGTCATTCTGTCTCTCTGGGATCATAGGAGGACCCAGGGGAGGGGGAAGCACTGATGGGACATTGGGTCCCCCTCTTTTTCAGGGAGGTACCCCAGAAGTATCACTCTGACTGCCTGGGAAAAATGAAATTCTCATGTTCATCATTGGAGTCACATTTTGCTAACTTTTGACTATTTGTCTGAAATCCCATGAATGTTCCTTAAAAGGTTGTTTGTTAGGGAGAAGAATCCCTGGGAGCTATTTGAAGCTGTTTAAAACTCTTTGTAAACAACAGCAGTCACGGGAGAGTTTTGGACAGGGTAATGATCAATCAGATTTTGCATATTAGAAAGATAATGATGGCAGCAATATGGAGAGCGAGTTGATGGGAGAAATGCATTAGGCTATTGTAGTAGTTCAGGTGAGATCACCTGCACTGTGGGCAGTGTCAGTAAGGGATGGATAATTTTTCTTCTGATAACTTTAAGTGATAAGAGAGATAGGAGGTGATAGATAGAGGGAGACATGAGGTGGATGTTCTTTTTTTTCCCCCAAGATGAAGGGTCCTGAAGCATGATTATAATATAGGGGGAAGGAACCAATGAATATAAAGGTTAAAAATACAGAAATATGGCTCTTCAGCTTGAATATTAAATAGATTTTCCTCATTTATTTCTTCTAGTACTTGGATAGTCATGAATAGAATTAGAAATTGAGGATAGGTTCAGGTTTTTGGGAGGCTTTTGAAGAAGTGCATAGGACTGAAGTAAAAGTGCTATGATTCTTCACATCAGGTACCTAATATGTTCATAATATTTTAGGGATACTGATAGGTAAAGTGCATAAAAGGAAATCAGCACTGTATATCATCTCATTTAATTTCCTGTAACAACCTTTTAACAGATAATATGAGCTCCATGTTACAGATGAAGAACTGAGGTATAGAGAGATTATATACCTTGCTCAAGATTACACAGCTAGAAAGTGGTAGAACAGGGAAACAATGTGGGCCTTTAACTCCAGAACTCATACTGATAACTGCTATGTTTACTGCCACTTAACACTAGGTATTGAGATTTTTTTCCTCCTCAAATCTGTTGGGCTTGATAGGTTTAAATGTGATGCTTGGTGGTAATTGTCTGGGGTGAGTGGTTAGTTAACTTAATTTTTCTTATAGATTTCTCTTCTAAATAGCCCTTTGGAGTTCTACAGTTATAGTTCTTCTTGACAATTACAGCAATGTTAAAATCTTGGAGGAAGGGAATGTAGGGAAAATTTGGCAGATGACAGAATAAAGCAGGTAATAATGTGAGCTTTCAAATTATACAGTCCTCAATTTGAATCCCAGCTGTGCAAACTGCTAGATGTAAGACCTTGGAGAATTTTCTAGCATTTGGGCCTTAATTTCCTCATTTGTAAAAATTGTCGTACTAGTGCTCAATAGTTTCTATGCCCAATAAGAATAATTTGTTACATGAATAAAGTATAACTTTTCACAGTCACTATCATCAAATGGCACTTTCAGACAGGAAGCTGAAATTGCACCTCAATGACCCTAGTGGAGCTGCTTCCCCCTACTCCATGCCATTTACCCCACTCCACCTGATGTTGGCCTCCTTGGGTTCATTAACCCTCAATCTGAGTGTTCATGTGAGTGCCTACTTTCCAGACCTGATCCTGGATCAGCAAGAACTGTCCAGTGACCTGAATGACAGCATGAGGGTTAAAGTGCGGGAAGCCCTTCTCAAAAAGCATCATCATCAGAATGAAAAGAAGAGAAACAACCTCATTCCCATTGTTCGCTCCTTTGCTGAGGTTGGCAAGAAGCAGTCTGATCCTCATTTGATGGATAAACATGGTAAGATTATTAGGTGATTTTTCTCTCTTTATTAATAAGACATTGGGAACTAGTTGGAGATGCTGACTTACTAGGGGTAGGGGCTGTATTTGTCTAATATGTTTCCATGTCCACTTAGGCACTTAGTACTTTTTGGAGACTGGTAAGATTGGTGGCTGGGACTGGTGCTCATCTCTTTCTCATGGCATTCCTCAGATAGGTCTCAGCGGACCCAAGGTGAGGGACTTAAGCCCCAGGGTGGCCTCAGAACTGATGTAGCTTTTGAGAGATAGCCACACTGGGGACAATTTGAGACCCGAGAAGGTAAACTGGAGCTTTTTAGGAGCAAACAAATATCTTAGATTAGGGAGGCAAAATACAGTAGAGTAGGCTCTGGAGTCAGACTTGTAGGCTTGTGATTGTGGCTTTACCACTCACAAAATGTATGACTTTGGGCACTCTACTAAGCCTCTTTAAGTCTCACTTTCTTACCTATAAAGTAAGAGTAATAATAGGACCTACTCCACAAATTTATTGTGAACTTCAATGAGTTAATCCATGTGAGGCCCTTAGCCAGATGCATGGTGGATTATAATCACTCAGAATTTTGGCTACTGATTGGTTCCTTTTCCTGTGGCCAGGAAGGGCCTCATCTACATTTATTTCCTGGTCTCTACTCATAGTGAATCACCATGTGCAGGGGATATGCCCGGGAATCTATATTTTTGAAAAGTTTTCCATAGGGGTCTCTCATATGCATGTCTGGTGAAGGATTACTGCCTTAATAGAGAAATAAAAGAGGGTCATAAATGTGTTCAGAAAGAAGGTGCAGAAGTAGCAAGAGCTCTGTCCTTTCCTTACCACTAACTAGTAGATAAGGAGAAAGATGTGTGTGGGTCTTGACTTCGTAGTCATCTTAACCTCTTTTCTAGGTAGGCTTTGCAGGAGAAGGCAGAACCAACTGATGATGGGTGGAATCTGTCAGAAGGGGAAAAGGGCAGGGACTCAGGATTTTGTTTCATTTTCTCCAAATAGGTCAAACCGTGTCTCCTCAGTCTGTTCCAACTACAAATCTTGAAGTAAAAAATGGAGTGAATTGTGAACATAGTCCTGTGGATTTAAGCAAGGTGAGCAGAGTGGTGGGAAGTTGGCTTCAAGGCCTAAGGTTCTTTTTAGTGGAATCCAGAGTTTAATTGCTGGAATCTGGGTAAGGTTTAGTGTTTCAAGACTCTTTCCCTAAGACTAGAGCCCTTTCTGCATAAAAGGGGACCCATCTCTGCATGTCTTTTCCCTTCTCCTTCAGCCTGGATGAAGCTGACTCAACAGTTTCTTTCTCCAGATTCAACATACTGAAAACTGGGACTAGCTGCTTACAATCTTCCCTAAAACAGATCTCTTGATTTTTCAATTATTTTTTTGGTACCTGCTCTCCAGCAGTTCCTTCTCACCCCCAAGGGTTTTGCCAAAACAATATTTTGGATATCTATTTAGAGACAGATGTCTCCTAAAACTAACTCTTGGTTGAAGCTCTCCTTGAGGACTGTGACTTTGGTATCTGAGGCCTTCTATAGTAGCAGTGTCTCACTGCAGCTTCTGGTCCAAGCCTTGGTCTCCCTGCCTTCAGCCTCTCCTTGCTCTGGTCTATCTTTGACACTGTGTTTCTAAAACACAGACAGTGTCATATCACTTCCTCTGCTCATAAGGCTTTCCATTTTATTTGGAAAACCTGAAACCCCCGACAAAACATTTGAGTGTTTAAAAAGGGAAAGAATGTGACCCAGAGCTTCAGAAACATTTCTCTTGGAGGAAGCTTGGGGGAATGGGATTGAAATCAGAATACCTGGTTTTAAAATCCGAATCTATACCTTAAAAGCTCTGTAGTCCTAGGCAAGTCAACTTCACCTCTCTGGGTTTCAGATACTTCATTTTTTTTTTTCTTTAAGTGGGACGAATACAATCTGTCATATCCTCCTTCTGGGGTTTTTGTAAGGATCAAATAAAATAAGAAAACATTTGCTAACCATAAAATGACATATGAGTGTAAGATATATTTTAGGTGATGGGGCCAGGTGCAGTGGCTAACGCCTGTAATCTCAGCACTTTTGGAGGCTGAGGCGGGTGGATCACATGAGGCCAGGAGTTTGAGACTAGACTGGCGAAAATGGCAAGACCCCATCTCTACTAAAAATACAGAAAAATTAGCTGGACATGGTGGTGCATGCCTGTAATTCCAGCTACTAGGGAGCCTGAAACACAAGAATTGCTTGAACCTGGACGGCAGAGAGCTGTGAGCTGAGATTGCGCCACCTCACTCCAGAGTGGGTGATGTAGTGAGACTCTGTCTCAAAAAAAAGTAAATAAAAAATTTAAAAACGATATTTAAGGTGGTGGTTCCCAAGTTGTCAGATGTTTCTTTTGGACTTTCAGGTAGACCTTCATTTCATGAAAAAAATTCCTACTGGGGCCGAGGCCTCCAATGTCCTGGTTGGAGAGGTGGATATTTTGGACCGTCCCATTGTTGCCTTTGTGAGGCTGTCTCCAGCTATTCTTCTCTCAGGCCTAACAGAAGTGCCAATCCCAACAAGGTAAAGGCAAAGATAAAACTCATGCATTCTATCCAAAATTCAAATTTATGTAGTGCTGGTAGAAGAAACCACTTAATACTGAAATTTAGAATTAATTAATTTTAGGAATGGTGCTTACAATTCAGCAGAAAAGCCAGATGTGCTGGTGTGTGCCTCTAATTCTAGCTACTAGAGAGGCTGAGGTGGGGGATTACTTGAGCCCAGGAGTTTGAGCCTGCAGTGAGCTAGAATCCTAGGATTGCACCATGGCACCCCAGTGTGGGTGACAGAGTGAGACCCTGTCTTTTTTTAAAAAAATCAGCAGTAATCTCAGAAAATTGAGGTATATTTGATTAACCACCATGAAGAGGAATTCTGAGATTTATTTCTAAGGCTATGACTGCACAGTATCTATAGCCTTGGAAATAGAGAATTGAAGACCATTCAAAGGACATAGCAAGGGCCAATAACTTGTTAAAATAGGAAGCCAAGTCTTATCTTCTCAGTTCTGTAGAGCCATATTCCAGGGAAACGTCTCGAATAAAGGTATTTATTTCCCTTTACACAATTCTGGCATGGTTTGTATGGTTTGCAGATATGCAAACATTTGTTCAAAAGGCTATTCATGCGCTCTGAAGGTGGTGATGCTGGTGATTCAGAGCCCTGCTACTTACAGAGAGTATTCAGATGTCCAGAACACATTTAGACTCCTCTGTAAGGCTTGATCATTTCAACTTCCTTATCCCTCTCCTCTCCCCATCATTTTCTGATTAGAACAACAAGTGGAATTCAGACAACCTTGAATTTGCACCACAGTGCCATGTTTTGAAAAAGCATCTTTTCTACAGCTAGGAATTGTGTCTATGGAAACCCTAAGAAATGTAACCACATTATTGAATGATGCCACACAGTAGCTTCCAATGCCCATAGTGGAGCTATTATTAGGTCAAGGCAACTCAAAGTCTCCTTCATTACTGTCTTCTTTTTTTTTTTGAAGGTACAGTGATGATTTATGTACGATAAGAGAGAGAAATCTTATACTGTTTAGAGAGGACTAATGGCACTTCTTTATATTTACTTACATAATTTCCTCCTCTGTGTGTTTTGCCAGATTTTTGTTTATCTTATTGGGTCCAGTAGGGAAAGGTCAGCAGTACCATGAGATTGGCAGATCCATGGCCACCATCATGACAGATGAGGTATGTGCAACTTTTGCTTCAGTCTTCCATCTCATAAATATTTATTGAATATTTACTCTGTGCCAGGCAATACGCTGGTTGTTGGGGATAAAATACTTTCCATTGCAATATCTGCTGGGAAGTAGTTCAGGGCACTTCTCTGAGAGCCCAGTGTGGAAGGACCAAGCTCTAGAGGATTTTTCTTCCTATGTTCTCTCTCCTTTTTTGAGTAATCAAGAATGCAGAGAAATCTTTTTCTGGGGAAACTATTATTGCCAAGTAGGATATATAGAGAAATATATTAAGATTGGCTTAACTTTCAAGAGAAGATGGTTAATTAAATACATTCAAGCTATTTACATAAAGAAACCTCACTCCTGTTCCACTAAATGAGACCAGTTTGTATAAGGTCATGGGTGTGACCTCAGGCAGTGTAGTGTGAATGTCTTGACTAGTCTGTACCAAAACAACCAGATATTTTGACATTTTGACATTGAACCCACAGTGCATACTCTGGTAAGGACTGCACTGCTTGGTAAGCTGCAAAGTAGGGCTTTCAAGGCATATGCCTTAGGCGGCAGAGGGAGGTGTGGCCTGTTTTTTATCAGCTTTCTTTGATTGAGAGGCTTAATTCAGGAAGGACCTTCATTAGTAATTCCATCCAGTGTTTCCAACCTTTAAGATCAAGAAAATTTCCCTCTCAACGTGGGAAAGCTGATTAAAAATTTTTTTTTTCGTACATCTTGCCTTTCCTTCCATCCTTTGTGGAGATAACATAATTGTACAACTTTAGACTCATGTCTTATCTCTTCTTATACTAGCAGACATGTATTTAGTTCTTTTAATGCATCTCATTTCCACGCTTGTTTTTTAAATCCTTTTATCCTTGTACTTCTCTAAGTGCTAAAGTTTTCTGCATCTCAGATCCCCATGACAGAGATAAAAATCAAGAGGTTGTATTCATTTTTCACCATATCCATTGGTGATTGTTTCATGTAAAGTTACTTTCAACTTTCCTGAGGGTTTTTTCTTCTCTGTAGATTTTTCATGACGTAGCATATAAGGCAAAAGAGCGAGATGATCTCCTGGCGGGGATTGATGAGTTCCTAGACCAGGTGACGGTGCTCCCTCCAGGAGAGTGGGATCCCTCCATTAGAATTGAGCCACCCAAAAATGTCCCTTCCCAGGTAATGTATGCACATCAGCCAATGCGGCTATTGTCACTTACTGACTGCCCACCATGGACAAAGCAAAGACCATGTGGGTATATGCTAAATATATCAAGATGCAGCTCTGTTTTGGTGCACCTAGAATATCAAAACAATAATAAAAATGAATCTGGGCTGGGTGTGGTGGCTCACACCTGTAATCCCAGCACTTTGGGATGCCGAGGCAGGTAGATCAGCTGAGGTCAGGAGTTTGAGACCAGCCTGGCCAACATGGTGAAACCCCATCTCTACTAAAAATACAAAAATTAGCTGGGCGTGGTGGTGGGTGCCTATAATCCCAGCTACTTGGGAGGCTGAGGCAGGAGAATCGCTTGAACCCGGGAGGCAGAGGTTGTAGTAAGCTGAGATGGTGCCACTGCATTCCAGCTTGGGTGACGGAGCGAGACTCCACCTCAAAAAAAAAAAAAAAAAAAAGAATTTGCATAGCATAAATTGGCTCAGGTGTGATGGGGTCAGTCAGGATTACCTGGGGATGAATTTTAAGCCAAATTTTGAGGGAATAATGTGAAATAGCAGAGAGAAGGGAGAACATTTCTTGTGACTACATTGTATACAAGTCATCAGATGAAAAAAGCAAGCTGTATAGAGACAGCAAATAGAATGTCTGATATTTTTCTGACATATTAGAGATGGGAAAGGAACTCCTACTGTGTATTAGACAGCAGCCAGGTGCTTTATATATGCAAATTCAGCCTTCCCAGGAACATCCCTCAAAAGATATTGTTATCTCTAGTTTTACAAAATGAGGAATAAAACTGTCTTCTAGGGCAAGATTTTAAGGTAAAGTAAGATTACACAGAGGCAGATATGAAACTGGAACTTAGGTCATATCTAATGCCAAAGCCCCCATTTTTCTCTTTCTAGGCAAGGCTTAGTTAGGAGTCAGGTACTATGGAACAGGAAGAGAAATTATGGGGTACGTGTGTGTGTGTGTGTGTGTGTGTGTGTGTGTTTCGGTAAAGTCAATAAACTGCATCAAGTCAGTAAGTGTATTTGAAAGCTACAAACACGGGCATTTTTGGTTGCTTTTGGGTTATCCCATTCCCACTCCCTGCTGATAGCAGGACAAAAAGATAGATGTTACCTTTACTAATTTTGTGGTCTTCTGTTAAAAGGAGAAAAGGAAAATGCCTGGAGTTCCAAATGGAAATGTTTGCCACATAGAACAGGAACCACATGGGGGTCACAGTGGGCCAGAACTTCAGCGCACTGGACGGTAAGTCCTGGGACGTTTCACAGCGATGCTGCTTATTGGGTAGAAGTTATGCAAAGGAATGAGGCATCCTCTTTCTTTCAGCCTACTTCTCTGTGGTGGGAATTTATTGGCTGAAGAATGACTTTTCAAATGGAACCACTGACTAGAAGTATTATGAATATATCAAGTATCGTATTCATTCATTCAAGTTTCTCAAATCACCTACCATGTTTTGTCTCACCTCCAGTCCTTCCTACCATTGTTCCCTCTGATTTGAACACTCTTCCCTTTCCTCATCTCCTGGCTAACTCCTACGTACCCTTAGTCTCAGTTCTTGTGTCACTTCCTTTGGAAAGCCTTCTAGGACTCTCTCTGGATGAGGTTAGGTGTTCCTGCTATGTAATATCACAGTATTGAGCTCTGACCTCCCTTCCCCACATTACAGCCTTTATCATACTTCATTATTATTGGTTGATCTATTGTCTTTTCTGCTAGGCTGTTTATTCCAAAAGGGCAAGGGCTCTATTATATTCCTAGGACCCAGCACAGTGCCCTGAACAGAGTAGGCTCTCAATGTCTGCCAAATGAATGAATACTTTTAGAATGATGTCTGTTCTGTAGCATGGAATGGACTAGGTATGATAAATGTTGAGTGATCATTTTAGGTTAAGAAACTCCCTTAGGGTAGGAAGATAGGTACTATTTTAGGTGTATGTGCCTCAGAATAGGCAATCTACTCTTCTAGGCCAACATTTTAAGGACAGATGTCCAAGGAGGAGGTAAGTGAGGGAAGCAGGTCCCCAGAGTAGGAGGTTTTATTCCCTAGGTCAGAAGGTGGTAAACGAGAATGATATTTTGGGTTAGTGTGATATCCAGGGGTGTCCCCAGAGAAGGTTGAGACTATGGCTCTGTCTCTGTTAAGCTGTGCTGTGTCTAAGAAGGTTCTGCTGGGTAGAGATTCTCAGGGCAGGACTGAGATCATGGAAATTAACTTTTATGTCCTCTAACCCCTTGCTTTCTTCTTTTCTACCTCCTTGCTTGAGGCTGCTTTCCTTACTCTTCTATCCTCAGCACTCTACCCAGTGGAAACTCAGAGTTGTTTTGGAATTGTGGAAAGCATTTTATTTTTCCAATCTTGGAAATTCAGGGAGAAACCAGGAGAGGAGACAGAAACAGGAGAGAATGGCACTTGACTAGCAGTGTCCTGCAGCGAAGCATGTTTTCTGGTAGGAAGAATGTATTGGAGGGTAGGGGAGGATAGCTGTGCTCTGGGAGGGAGCATTGGTGGAAAGAAGGAGTCCTTGCAATGGAAGGGCCACTGAAAAGGGGAAGCAGCCTTCCCTTTTTAAAAAACATTTTCTTTAAAGTTGGGAGAGATCTGAATTGGGTGGGGAGGCCTGGTATTGAGAGGCAGTTCAAGGGAAGCATATGTCCTCGGAAGGGGTTCCAGGATTGAGACTGTCCTAGAGGAGGTGGTAATTTTTTCAGGAAAAGGTTTTGAGTATGGATTTGATATTTCAAAATTATAATTTATCTTTTGGATATAAAGGGTGTCCACAGTTTAGGAACTTAGAGTTTGAATGTAGTAGAATTTAGGGCAACAAGGTTTTCCTCAAACCAGTATCTGTGCAGAGATGAGATTTTAGGTTGCTCTTGGTGCCAAAGAAAACAAATAGATTAGCATCCCAGGCTTTGTGAGAGGGGGTCACTTATAATCAATTCCACCTGAGGGTTTGGGAGACCATTATATTGGATCTCAACAGTTATAAGATCTTGGTAATGGCGTCTGATGTCCCCAAGAAAATCCCATATTGCTAGGATCATCATATTCTTATTCACAAACCGCAAGTATCTTAATTCACAAATTCAAATGGAGTTTGAAGGAGTTCTCCCATAATGTCATGTCAGGAACTTCTGGAATTGACAAAGCTAAAAGGAAGCTCTGGGCTCAGAGCTTAGCTCTGCTTGATATGGGAGATGCTTCCTCTTTCTGAGCTTCTGTCATTTTTCTTAGAGCCCTTAGTAAAGGGCCTCAAGCCATATGACCTTCCTCCCATTGTAGACCCTTAGGCAAGGTGACATAATGGCTGCATAGAGAATCACATTTCCAGGCCAGCTCTGGCCTCTTTCTCAGTCTCAAATTATGTGGGAGGTAAATGTGAGCCTTTTTTGTATATGGACATCCTATAAGTTTCTGTACTTTCCTGGACTGCACAAACTAAAACCACATTAGTCTGGGTTTTATAATTTTTCGGACTGTTAGTTGTGTTTCTTTGAGATGCAAAACTGCTTTATGCTTGTCATGTTGCACAACCTTGGAGCAAGACTTGGATAACATCTTATGGAATGTTATCCTTGTTGGATGGAGAAGTATTTGAAGGCAGGGTGAAGAAGACTCTAAGAAGATGGGAAAGGAGACAAAATTGAAATGGTACTCTGAGTTCTGTATGATCTGACCCTCCAAGCCAGGGTTAAGACAGATCTTAAACCTCCCTGATATCGACTAAGGCAGGGATGCCATAAGTAACAAAGAAGGAAATATGACTAGAGTGTTCCTAGGCCGGAAGTTCCACAGCAAGGAAGGTGCTCTGGAAAGGGGTTTTTCAGGGTATATTTCTGTCCCTTATTGGGGATGCCACTTTTGGGAAGGGTTAATGGAAAAAAGAATCAGGAGCAGGAGCTGCTATCTCGATGATCCCCCCACACTTCAAACAGGTTTCTTCCAAAGTATACCAGACAAATGGATGGCTGGCCTGTTTCTAAAGCCCTCCAGGGAAGGGCTCCTTAAGTCAATGCTCCAGAGCCTAGTGACCCTCTACGCGGGTAAGTCCTCTCTTGCATCAAACTTAAATTAAACTCATATCCCTGTGTGCCTCCTGCCCCAGAAAACTTGAATGTGAAGGACAGTGTTGAAAGGGAAAGGAAATCCCAAGTACAGAAAGAAGCATCCATGCCTGATGAATATCTGTTGTAGATGTGCAATCATAGTCTGATTTTATGCATGAATGAGGTATGAGGCTGACTCCATAAAGTGTTCAGAAATTATTTTATTAATTTATAGTTATACCATCCATATGAGCCTCAGATCTTTCCCCGCCTTTTAATAACTGCTAGACAGACAGATGTCTTCCCTTTCTATGGCTTCTCAGAAATCCATTTCACATAAATCTTTTGTCTGTTGCTCACAGACACTCCTCTCCTCCTGTGTCTAGGGGCTGAGTATTCATTGCAGCATCTCAGGTAGCCTCAGAGTATGTGTGTGTGTGTGTGTGTGTGTATGTGTGTATGTGTGTAGGGGGTCACTATTATGCAGGGATATTCTTCTCACAGAATTATGCTTTCCAGAGGAAGGTGACTGGTAATGAAGAGGTAATAATCGCATGGTAATAAGATGCTATGTTAGCTAAGAACCCAGGAATACTTGAGTCTTGCCCCAGATAAATTATTGCTGCCTGCAAGGTTATTGAGGGGCTATTTACCTAGAGGAGAAAGCAAGACAAAGTGACACTTTATTACTAACTGAAGCATTGGTCCCAAACCCTGAAGCAGAACTCATGATTTAGGCTAGACCATGTAGATAGCTTCTTTACCTGAGCTAGGTTTGCCAGATAGGCTAAAACTAAGGCAGGTCACAAGGCTGGCTTTGCTTCTCTTCCCTAAGCCCAGACCCAGATTATGATGTTACTGCTGTAAGCTGAGGAAACGTGAATCCCAATTATACCCACCAGAACCAGAGGAAAAGAGCGGGTGGGTGTCTGTCCTGTGTCCACCTGGACACCCATTATACTAGCTAGATGAGAGAGAGTGTTCCAGGAGAAAGAGCTGGCTGGATCTTCTCCCCTGGCATACAGATCCCAGGCCTCCTCATACTCCTCCAGGCTTCTAGGTGACAGAAGGAAAGAAAGAGCTTGCCAAGCCTCCTTCCGTGAGAGAGTAGCTTGTGTGTTTTTTAAAAATAGCTTTTGATTATAGAAAATTTCAAACATATAAAAAAAAGGGAGAATAGTTTAATGAACCCCCATGTACCCATCAACTATTACCAACATTTTGCCAATCTTGTTTCATCTATTTCTTCTCACTTAATTTTATTTTTATGTTTTCTAGATTATTTTAAACCAAATCACCGACATACATTTTACCTGTGAATACTTCAGTATGCATTTCTTTACTTAGGACCTTAAAAAAATTATCATGCCATTATCAAATCTAACAAAATTAACAGTCATTCTTTACATTGTCTAATGCTCAGTTCTTATTAAACTTTTTATGATTGTGTTAGCAACATCTTTTTAGAGTTCATTTGTTTGACATAGGAGTCAAAGTTTGCATTTGGTTATTATGTTCCCATTCTGTAATAGTCCCTTTTCCTTTTTTTCTATGCCATTTATTGGTAGAAGAAGCCAGGTGATTTGTGCTATAAAATGCCGAGTGGCTCTTTTTGTTATTCACCTGACAGCCCTCACCCTGGTGCAGTGACTCCACTCTTAGAAAAAGTGATTGAATTGGGAACACATCTCCTCCTTAGGGATATTTTGGTCTTGGTCTGTCTCATCTTTGAGAAGAGGAGAGGGGCCCTGGAGTCCTGCCACCAAGTCCTGTTGATTCTACCTCCTGATTAGCTCTTGAATCCATCCACTTCTCATCCTAATCTATGCTCCATTCATTATACTACCACAGAGTGGTCCTTCCAGAATGTATGTTTGATTATGTCGCTCTTCTGTTTATAGTTCTTCAGTAACTTGACATGCTATTAGGATAAAGTTTTAATTCCTTAAAACCATTTCTGGCCGGGTGTGGTGGCTCATGCCTGTAATCCCAGCACTTTGGGAGGCCGAGGCGAGCAGATCATGAGGTCAGGAGGTCGAGACCATCCTGGCTAACACGGTGAAACCCCGACTCTACTAAAAATACAAAAAAATTAGCCGGGCATGGTGGCAGGTGCCTGCAGTCCCAGCTACTCGGGAGGCTGAGGCAGGAGAATGGTGTGAACCCAGGAGGCGGAGCTTGCAGTGACCAGAGATTGCGCCACTGCACTCCAACCTGGGCAACAGAGTGAGACTCCGTCTCAAAAATATATATAAAAATAATGAATAAAACCATTTTTAAGGCCTTTTTGACTTAGCTTCTCCAGCCTTATCTATTGGCATTCACCCTTCACACTGTATTATCCACTCATATCTCTCAGCACCTTGATCCACCAAGCATTCTCACCTCTAAGTGTCACCCATGTTGGCCCCTCTGCCTCATCTGCTTAACTCCCAGTCCCTCCCTGAAGTCATGGCTGAAATGCCCCTCCCTGCTGTATGCCACCATAGCACCCTCACAATACTGTCTGTCTCCTGCACTAGACTTGGTCCTGGAGAGCAGGGCTGTTCATGTCTTGCTCATTGCTGCATCTCCAGTACCTGGCACAGTGCTTGGCACCAAGTATCTGTCTGCTGCTACTTGTCAATTGCATGAATGAATTATTATACACATTTCTCACAAGTAAGGGGGGTAGTTGTTCAGAGTAAGAAAGTACATGTGATAGGGGCTTTTTTATCTAGAAAACATTTAATAAAACTAGTAATTTTAATACCTTAAGTTGGTTTTGCACATTTCCTCCTAACAGCTCAGAATTTAAAGTCTGAAGCTAATACTTGCTTTCGTGTTAATTTTTTTGAACTTTTTATTGAATGGATAATACGCATATCTAAATTAATTCTTTGTATGTTTAGGATATTCATTCAAATTTACCTAAGTCATACCCTTGGTTGCAAAGAGACTCTGTGCTGACCTAAGAGAGTTATCTGTACTGGGGTCAAACTGAAGCCAAAGTCTTACCGCTGAACAGAGCACATTTGAAATGCTGTCAAATGTGTGCTGTTTACATGCTTTTAGGGAAGACGGACTGTGTTAGAAGCCTGTCTGTTGTGTTTCCACAGGCTATTTGGGGGCTTGGTGCTGGACATCAAGCGGAAGGCCCCCTGGTACTGGAGTGACTACCGGGATGCACTCAGCTTACAGTGTTTGGCTTCCTTTCTGTTCCTGTACTGTGCCTGCATGTCACCTGTCATCACCTTTGGGGGATTGCTTGGAGAAGCCACTGAGGGACGCATAGTAAGGACTTTTAACCACTTCTAATGATCCCAAACAAGACCTAAAATATTGTGGCGGCAGCCAAGTCCACCGTGGGGGAAATTACTTGGTCTAGGACTGAAGAGATTGGGTTTTTCCTCTGAATTACCATGGTCTTCTGACATCACACCAAAGAGCAACACAGTCCTCTCTTTAGAACAGACTCTTCTGCTTGAACATCAGCTTCAGTAGCTGGTTGCCCAGTTGAATTTTCTGTTGCCTCAGTGATGGAAAATGGATATATTGATGCCATTTTAAAATAAGATTTAAAATGACTCTGTATGTGAGCTTGTAGTGTGAATGGTATCACTGTGCTTTCTGTATATTTTCAAATACTGAATTGAGTCACTGAAGAATAGGAGTTAGTTAAGGAATCATGTGTCAATGGAGCTGGGCACCTGAATTATTAAAGTAGTATCTGTTTACAGGAGTATTACATGGTGTGTACACATCACTCTTGCTAAGATGAAATACAAGCAAATGGCCATCAAGGCATACAGGAGAGCAAAGTCAGGAATGTAGCTAAGCCAACATTACTCTGTACTGATGGGCTATGGACTCAGTGATGACTTTTTTTCCTCTCAGAGTGCAATTGAATCCTTGTTTGGAGCTTCCATGACTGGGATTGCTTATTCCTTGTTTGCGGGACAGGCTCTCACCATCCTGGGAAGTACTGGACCAGTGCTTGTGTTTGAAAAGATTTTGTTCAAATTCTGCAAGTAAGACATTTGTTTTTCTGAAAACTCTAACCGGATTTAGTGATTATGCTGCCAGGATTAAATGTCAGGGTTCTACTCAGTACAGACAGGCAATATCATTTTGGATTGTAAGAAACCTGAAAGGAGACCATCATTTGGTCTGTTGTCCTGCCCCAGGGTAGCACCATACCCAAAATAGCAGATCTCCTATTGTTAAAGAGCTTGATTAATATTCCTCAGCCATTATTGAAGTCTTGACTTTTTATCTTTAAAAAGACTTTCCCTAGCTAATTGAAACTTCTCCATTTCCATTGTGAGTCAATTTTTAATTTGGCCTAATATCCTCCCCCTGCTGTTTTTTTGTTTTGTTTTGTTTTGTTTTGTTTTGTTTTGTTTTGCTATTGATAGTGGGGCACAAGAGTGCTCTGGTTTCCCTAATTTTCCTATACAGTCTTTTCTTTTTTCCTTTTATATTTCAAGTAGCAGCTCATGGTACTATGGCCAGCCCCTTTTTTTCTTAACTGCAAGAATAAGATCATAATTACATTAGGTAGTAATAGCAGGAATGTATATGAGACAATTTCTTTTTTCAGTTTTCGTATCCTTGCCCATATCCTGTGAGGCAAATCTGTATCATAACTGTGCCAGAGCATTATTTAGAAGCAAAATACAATCAGAATTAGGGATAAACTGGGTTCCAGTGCTCATTTAGATGAAATGAATTAACCACATTTCTGACTCCTTGTCTCTTAATGCCATCCATCCATGCGTTCTGATGAACTTTGGTCTTGTTTCAGAGACTATGCTCTTTCATACCTCTCCCTGCGAGCTTGTATTGGACTGTGGACCGCTTTCCTGTGTATTGTCCTTGTGGCAACTGATGCCAGTTCCCTTGTCTGCTACATTACCCGTTTCACTGAAGAAGCATTTGCCTCCCTAATTTGCATTATTTTCATCTACGAAGCAATAGAAAAACTGATTCACCTGGCAGAGACCTACCCCATCCACATGCACAGCCAGCTGGACCACCTTAGCCTCTATTAGTAAGTGTGCTTTCTGCTTATTTTTAAAAATTGAGCAAAGGGCCTGAGTTTAATTGCTGATGTAGAGTGCTAGGCAGTGCTTACAGCTTCTGGTCAAGAAGTGTCTTGCCCTTTGGGAAATGGATCTCAGATACAGACAAGGAATATTGGAGGGCTGCCAGAGGAGAACAATCAAAAGTGTTGGCAGAGAAGATCGACTAGAAGTGAAACACGGAGGGGACTCAAGAAATGCTTTCCAGACCATGTCTTTTGGTTCTAGGCACTGAAACAAAAATGGGCTGCAAATGTAGCAGGGAGAATTTGAGTTAGTTATGGGGAGGAACTTCTTTTTGCAAGGACTTTGTGAGCCTCTGGACTATGTTATCAAGTGAGAGAATGGACTCTGTCCTTTGTTGAAATGAAGGACTCTCTTTCTCTGAAAGTATGTACAGGCAACTCTTAGGAATTATTAGGTGAAGATATATTAATCATTCCTTTCAGGTCCAGAAGTGTCTCACACTGTATCATAAAGATCCAGGAGCCTACTTACTTCCTAGATTTCAACTCAAGAGATTATGATTTCTTTATGTGTTCAATATGGTTTGGATCACTTGGAAAAGAAACACTGTACCTGGCTGTGTTTTCAACCATCTAGGACACTCTGGTCCTGTAAACATTTCTTCTCTGGAATAGTATTCTCCAAATTATGACTAAAGATCCTCTTCCCTTAGCTCTGTACATCAAGTTCTGGCTGTACAGTTCTGATGTGGAGGATCTGGTTGTGAAATGAACAACTTCAGTCTGAAACTGTCTCAGAAGAGAGAGTACACTTTCTGGAGGTGTCTGTGGACCAGCAACAGATACACTTTCATCTATTCTAGTTATTCACTCATTAACCTTTTAAAAATCAGAATTAATAAAAAATTTATTAGAACTTTATTTTACTAGAAAGTAACAATGATCAGGGAGTATCATCTTCAAAGCCTAGTGAATTGGCTCCTATTGGCGTTAGAGTTCTCATTTCTGTAAGGTTGATTCTTTGACCTCTTTTTATCATTATTTTCTTTGTTTAACAAATATATATTGAGCACCTATTATGTACCAAACACTGTTTTAGGCCTTGGAAACACAGTGGCAAACATGACAAAGAATCTGTCTTTATGAGGTTTATATCTGAGAAGACAGGCAAAGTGACCAGCCCCGGATTGAGTAGACTTTGGTTCCAGAAACAAATTCTTTGTTAATAAAGCTCAAGATGATATTTTTTTTAGTCGCATTCTACTGTTATTTCATATGGTGCTGATGTGAAGCTAGAACTCCTTAACTCTTTAAATGATTTTATGTTAATATGTATGTAATTGATTTTTAAAAAATAGAGTTTATTTTTTAAAGCAGTTTTAGGTTCACAGCAAAGTTGAACAGCAAGTACAGAGAGTTAGCATATACCCCCTACCCCAGCACACACACAGTCTCCCCCAATATCAATATCCCACACCAGAGTGGTAAGTTTGTTACAATCAGTGAACCTACACAGACACATCATTGCCACCCAAAGTCCATAGATTACATTAGAGTTGACTCTTGGTGTTGTACATTCTATGGATTTTGATAAATGTATAATGACATGTATCCTCCATTATAATATCATACAGAATACTTTCACTTCCTTAAAAATCTCCTGTGCTCAGCCAGTTGCTCTCTCCCTACCCCCAACTCCTAGCAACCACTGACCTTTTTATGTCCTTATAGTTTTGAATTTTCCAGAATATCATAGTTGGAATCATACAGTACGTAGCCTTTTCAGATTGGCTTCTCTCACTTTGTAATATGCATTTAAGGTCCTCTGTTTTTTCATGGCTTGGTGGTTCATTTCTTCTTAGTACTGAATAATATTCCATTGTCTGGATGTACCACAGTTTAATTATTTGGAATTGATTTTTTTAAACCTAAGTATAGGGCTTTATAGCTTTCCCTATTACTTTTCATTTTGTCAATTTCTTCCTATTATTCTAACCTGTCGAGAGCTTTTTGAATTTTAATTCAGTCATGCCGTATCTTAGAAGGCATGCTTATTAAATTCACAGACCATACAAAGTTAGTGGGGATGGCTGTGTCAGTTGACCATATTGGGAGCCAGGTCAGGCATGAAGCATGCTGGGACTGGGAGGCAACATGGTGGCCAATGGCACAGATGTGGTCTGGTCTGGTCTGGTTTGGCTGGAGTAGGAGGCCTGGGGAAGCTAATGGAGTTTCTAGGTCTGGCTCTACCATGAGTGGCCAGGGAATGGCCAAGGTAGTGGGATATTACCAAAGATAACTCAGTGTCAGAAAGTGCTTACATCACGATTCCAGGAGACTCTGACTTTTAGAACAAGAGCATGACGAAGGGTATAGAGAATAAGATATTCAGGCTTGGAAGAAGTTGTTGAGAAGTAAGTGGGAGATCGAGACCTCCTTGCTATGTAGACTAAATTTCATAGCAAGAGCCTAAGAGATAGAAATCGGGCAAAAACAAAAACAAAAACAAAAACAAAACAAAACAAAACAAAAACAAAACAACCAATCAAGACTCATTCTGGGCACATCAGATGCCAAATGTGGTTATCAGCACAGTTTAATCCAAGACCCATGGGCTGATATGAGTCAAACTTTTGTAATGACCGACTGAAAAATTAGAGTGTGATGGGGCCTACAGAGGGGCCTCAACTCCTCAGGTCTGAAGTATGCAAAGAAGCAGCAAGGCAGCTCCTGACAGCCTTTAAACCAGTTGTTCTAAAAACATTTAACTGAGTATTTGGCTGTTTTCCTCAGGAATCTTTTTAATTTTTCCCCTCAGCTGCAGGTGTACTCTCCCAGAGAATCCAAACAATCACACCCTCCAGTACTGGAAGGACCACAACATCGTGACAGCAGAAGTCCACTGGGCTAACCTGACTGTCAGTGTAAGTCTGGGAGCTGCCAGATGTCCTAGCATTGTGACCACAGGTTTAGGAGGGACTTCTAAGTGAAAGGGAGGAGTAGCCCTTTGGCCAAACTCTGGCATTTACCGAAATAAGGCTTTTTAAAAAACAATTCTTACTCACTTTCTTTTATCCTTTCAGAATTTTTCTTGTGTGTTAAGGGAGAAGATTACCCTTCTCTTTTCTACCCCCCTACATCCTACCCAGTGACCCTGCACTAAGGATAGGTGGGGATGAAACCATGCAGGACAGGGGGCAGATCCAGACATGTAGGGTTGAAGAACGTTCAAGTTTGGAGGTCCTCTGTGATAAGAAAAATATAAGTTGCCAGGGTCCTTCCAGAGCCTTGGAAGTAGTATTGTTCAGAACAGTTCTATGTCTTAGGACCATAAGTAACCACCCTACTTGAAAGTGGCCTGTGCAAGAGAGCACCCCGCAACTGCATAAAGGTCAAGGGGATGCTGCTTGCAGCCTCTGCTCCCAACAACCATGGGATGACAATGAGTGGTGGACTCAGTAGGAAACAGCTATTTATTTGGTTGTGTCTGCCTTTCATCACCCAGAATGCTTATTCCTCCAGGAATGCCAGGAGATGCATGGAGAGTTCATGGGATCTGCGTGCGGCCATCATGGACCCTACACTCCTGATGTCCTCTTTTGGTCCTGTATTCTCTTTTTCACCACCTTCATCCTCTCAAGCACCTTAAAGACGTTTAAGACGAGCCGTTATTTCCCAACCAGAGTAGGTAGCATGTTCATGCATTTCTTTCACGTTAGAATCAAATATAACAGAACCTTTTCTCAGCCTCTATGCTGCTTATGGGGTTGATTGGCCAGGTGGAGAACTCCAGATGTCCTGATGAGCCACACTGGCATTCTCTCCTAGTGTCTGGCAGCCTCTTTCATAGATCTGTGGTTGGGAATGAAGGGTTAATACTTAAAACCTTTTTGGTTTACAAGTACCAGTTAAGGTTAAGGTGGTAGTGATGGTTTTTTAAAAGTTATTAAGTCTTATTTCCAGAATGCTGTTACGTTTCATTTCCAGAATTCTGAGACACTTAACACACAATAGCTACAGCTGGCTCCTGAATACAGTAAATTGTCATTGTGACCTTGGATACTTTAGGGGACCCAAAAATCTTCTCCCAGGGATGGCTTTTTTAATAGCTTATGAAATCACTGGCGACACTGACTGCAGCAACCAGCATGCTCCTGACTTAGTTTGTATGACTGTTTGAAACCTCAGCAACCTTTCCATGATGCAGATAGCATTGTTTGTATTATGAGCAAGGCTTTTGCCAGTTTTGGCAGGGCAAGATTAGAGGCTGAGTGTGGAGTAGCTACATGGGCCATTTCTTTGAAAGGGAACTTGAGAAGGTGGAGAATGGCTTACTGGGACCTCATCACAGAAAGTTAACACTGAAAAGAATAAGTGCATGAATTATTTACATCCTTCAGTCACATGGAAACATCTATAATAAATGACCATTACATTTGCCATATCAAAAATATAAAAGGAAGGTGGGTGATCTACAGTGACCACAAAGTTTGTGCCACAGAAGGGCCCCCTGAAGGCCTGGGTTACATGTACTTTTACCACAGTATACCAAGCTAAACCTCAAACATACGAATCAGTGAGAAGAAGCCACATACCTTTTTAATTTGCCAAAAAGTTAGAACAGCCAGATATGAAGAAATACATTGTGTATTTGTAGTTTATTTAAAGAATACAATCATGCTGGGCGTGGTGGCTCACACCTGTAATCCCAGGACTTTGGGAGGCCCAGGCGGGTGGATCATCTGAGGTCAGGAGTTTGAGACCAGCCTGGCCAACATGCTGAAACCCATCTCTACTAAAAAAACAAAAGTTAGCTGGGCATGGTAGCACACGCCTGTAATCCCAGCTACTCGGGAGGCTGAGGCATGAGAATCAATTGAACCCAGAAGGTGGAGGTTGTAGTGAGCTGAGATTGCACCACTGCACTCCAGCCTGGGCGACAGAGTGAGACTCTGTCTCAAAAATTTTTTATTTTAACTTTTTTAGTTAAAAAAAAAAAGAGTACAGTCATTTGATGCCTTCTGATATAGAACTGAGAAGAAATTCATATTAGTGATGATACACTATTGTAGATAGTTTTAATAAATGTTTAAGGAGAAGATAATATAAAAAAGGGTGTTCATTTTGCTGGCGAGAGATCTACCATCAGTACATCAAAAATGGGGATGTGCTCCCAGTCCTCTATTGGGGGATAGGTGCTAGTGGCCTTCAGAGAAACCTATTTATGTGGCCAGTGGTGTGGCCTTACCTGCAGTAAATAAAAAACCTTTTTGGTGTTTCATATAGAAAATCAGCTATTGGGCGGGGCATTATTTACGGCATTTTTTTTCATTGCACACAATGATTTCTGACCTATACATGTATAATACAGCATTTTCTTGTTTTTCTTTTTCTTTTCTTTTTTTTTTTTTTTTCTGAGATGGAGTCTTGCTATGTTCCCCAGGCTGGAGTGCGATGGTACAATCTTGGCTCACCACAACCTCCGCCTCCCGGGTTCAAGTGATTCTTCTGCCTCAGCCTCCAAAGTAGCTGGGATTGCAGGCACTTACCATGCCTGGCTAATTTTGTATTTTTAGTAGAGAAGGGGTTTCTCCATGTTGGTTAGGCTGGTCTCGAACTCCCAACCTCAGGTGATCCGCCTGCCTCAGCCTCCCAAAGTGCTGGGATTATAGGGGTGAGCCACCATGCCCAACCAATACAGCATTTTCAATAAAATATATTTTTAATTTAAATCATACAAAAATTCACAATATGATTTTGTGAATGTGTGTGAAAGTGTGAGACCTTTACATTTCACTACAAAACCTGTGATGGTTTGGTTTTTAAAGGCTAAACAGTTGGTATTAAGCAAGTAAATATTTTAATGAAACTATAACTCAGGAACAGTTTAAAATATTAGTTTCCCACTTAGATTTCAAGGCATAAAAAGGGCTGAGTTTATCCCTTTAAGTGCTGTCAAGAATTCACTTGGGTTTGTGATATTTGGTGGTACAATGCCAAATGCCCACAGCAGCATTATATTGTACTTTGCCAAAGGTAGACAGAGGAATTCTCTATTTCTCGGCAGTCATTTCCCCAAAAAGTATAATGTTTATTTTTAGTTAAAAGTCTTGTTTTACCATACCACATGATGACTCCCTGGAAGTTATCATGTGAAGTTCCCCAAATTAGTATTTTCTCATCTCTGAGCTCTTTGCCTGACTCCATTTCTACATTTTTCAGGGGCCAGAGGCTCATCTCTGCCATTTTTCCATGTATCGCCTCCTGATTTGACTTCACTGCTTATCTGCTGTGACTAGCAGTGTTATTTTGGATACTTTAAGAATTTCAGATGTGGCCAGGCATGGTGGCTTACATCTGTAATCCCAGCATTTTAAGGGAGGCCGAGGTAGGTGGATCACCGGAGGTCAGGAGTTCAAGACCAGCCTGGCTAACATGGCAAAACGCTTTCTCTACTAAAAATACAAAAATTAGCTGGGCATGGGCCGGGCGCAGTGGCTCACGCCTGTAATCTCAGAACTTGGGAGGCCGAGGTGGGCAGATCACGAGGTCAGGAGATCGAGAGCATCCTGGCTAACATGGTGAAACCCTGTCTCTACTAAAAATACAAAAAATTAGCTGGACATGGTGGCGGGCACCTGTAGTCCCAGCTACTCGGGAGGCTGAGGCATGAACCTGAGAGGCGGAGGTTGCAGTGAGCCAAGATCATGACACTGCACTCCAGCCTGGGCGACAGAGCGAGACTCCGTCTCAAAAAAAAAAAAATTAGCTGGGCATGGTGGCAGGTGCCTGTAATCCCATCTACTTTGGAGGCTGAGGCAGGAGAATCACTTGAACTCGGGAGGTAGAGGTTACAGTGAGCCAAGATCACTCTACTGCACTCCAGCCTGGGCAACAGAGCGAGACTCCATCTTAAAAAAAAAAAAATTTCAGACGCAAAGAAACTTTATATGATATTATAAAAGACAATCCTTTCCATTTTGGTTTATTTCAGTATTTTAGTTGCAACCTGGGATTAAATTAGAGTTTCAAATGTGATGAAAAGTAGAACGATAACATTCTGTAATTTTCCTACTGCTCTGCACCAAATTCCAGAGTCTCTGGAGTTTGTATTTCAAATTATTCAGTTGAATGAAACAGGATTTATTGCTGTCTGCTTAACATATATTTGTTTGGTTGAAAGGATTTTTCCAGAAACTGTAGGAAAATGAAGCAGAATCAACTGGGTGAAATATAGCACAAACGTTGGATTAGGATGTGGTGAATTGTGAACAATCAGGATTCTGGTTGTGACTGGGGCCCCTGTCTCATAGGAGCTTAATACCATGTGAGCCAGGGAAGCAGTGTCCAAGGCCCATGGCCTGGAGACCTGGATGCTGGCTGTGGACCTTGGGCAAGTCCCTCATCTTCCCTGTGCCTCACCTCATCTGCACAATGATGTGATGACACCTGCCGTCTCTTTCCAATTATGCTTCAAGGATACAGTGAGATTTGATATGATGACCCAAGAGTAGAAGGTGGTGTGCCATGGTGTGTCCTAGTTTAGCATGCTCCCTGCCTTCTCTTCTCTGACATTTTATTCAATTTGGGAACAGATGGGATTGGCAGGAGGGGAGTTCATGGTGTAGTAATACTCTACTAAAGTGTGCCTATTGGTATTACCTTCTAATGTTGAGTTGGATTTCCTAAAGCAGCCCACTTTGTTACTGAAGTTGGTGACTCCTGTGGAAATCCCCATACTAAGCAGCCTTACAAAATCCAGTCCCCATAGAATAATGACTCCACACAGGCATCAAAAATGGATTGTCTTCAATTATGTTACAAAGCAAACGCCTTTTTGGGGGATGGAGGATGATTGGGTGTTTGGATTGAAATGTAGAGAAAGGGGCTTGGTGCAGTGGCTCATGGCTATAATCCCAGCACTTTGGGAGGCCAAGGTGTGTGGATTGCTTGAAGCCAGGAGTTCCAGACCAGTCTGGCCAACATGGTGAAACCCCATCTCTACTAAAAATACAAAAATTAGCTGGGCGTGGTGGTGCGTGACTGTAATCCCCGCTACTGGGTTGAGGCATGAGAATTGCTTGAGCCCAGGAGGTGGAGGTTGCAGTGAGCTGAGATCGTGCCACTGCATTCCAGCCTGGGCGACAGAGTGAGACTTGGTCTCAAAAAAAAAAAAAATGTGGACAAAGATAGCTAGCAAGTGTATTTTGAGCAAAATACATATTTTATAATAAAATTTTATAAATAAACTTTGTAAAATCAATGGCATAAAATCAATATTTAAGATTATAGGCTATATGTTACTTAATTTCATTAAATAGAAAAAGAAATTCAGCCCTTCTGATGCCTAAACATATTGTAAGAAAGTGTACTATGGCTGCCCTTTTTTCTGTCTCACGAAACAGAGGGCTGTTTCTACAAGGCCAAGTTTTGTATAAATGGAATTTTTTTTTTTTTTTTTTTTTTCAGATGGAGTCTTGCTCTGTCGCCTGGCTGGAGTGCGGTGGTGTGATCTTGGCTCACTGCAACCTCCGCCTCCTCCCGAGTAGCTGGGACTACAGGCACGCACCACCACAGCCAGCTAATTTTTGTATTTTTAGTAGAGACGGGGTTTCCCCATGTTGGCCAGGATGGTCTCAATCTCTTGACCTCGTGATCTGCCTGCCTCGGCCTCCCAAAATGCTGGGATTACAAGCATGAGCCTGGCCAAGTGCTATTCTTTATTTCAGATTGAGAGTTGGGAAAAACTGGAGCAAATAATGGATTTCTTTCTTGCTTAAAAATGTATTTATATGTATGTCTTATTATATACAAGGCAGATTTCCCTGGAATAAAAGTCTAGAATGTACTGCTTAATTTTACACATGTGTGCAGACAATATTATCTGTGAGTGAAAAGTGGAATAATACATGGATTGGGTCAACTGATTATCAGCTTGTTAGGAGTCCTCTGTGTGAGACATGGTGGTATAATTGTGAAGTTCTCACTGTATGTGGATGTTCATGTGAAAGATAGTACTTTCTTCCCGTAAATATCTTTTGATTTCCATTTGTATGGAATCCCAATGAATGTATCTTTGGAAAACATAATGTGTCAAAATTTGTATTTTGTTCATTGATCTAATTGCCCGTGTAACTAATCAGAAATCCAATTTGGCTCAGATTGGGAATTTTCTTTTAAAGGAAAAAAAATTACAGAAAAGACTACTGGAAGAATCATGTTCAAATGACATTTCACATCAATGTTTCTTCAATATTTTGGAGTTGACTTGGTTATTTTCTCCTACCTACAATAGAATGTGCCTGCTGTTTCTCTGTCGCTCACTTTGGGCTTGCAGGAAGTACAATGGGAATAGCCTGAGCTTCTTGCTCCCTGTATAATTTATTCACTTTACCTGAACTGCCTTACCTGCAGTTCATAGTGAGAACACCTGGGCTTGTAACCTGCCTCCACTTTTAAGTGTGATAGGGCCAAGTTGCTTTACCTCTCTGGGCGTTTTTCTTTAAAACGAATGGGTTAAACTAGATGAGCTCAGAAGTCCCTTCCTGCCCTAACATTCTCTTCTATTTTTATTTTCCTGTGGTTACTACTATTAGGGTCAGACATGTGAAATGTGAGGGACCATTTAGAGATTTAGATGTTATATTTTTGGATTATTACAGAGTATACACCCAAGTTTAGGACCTGTGTCATTTTTAGTGTCCCCACCCCATTTCTATTTCTGTTCTATTTGTCTTTACTTTCTTTGTAATCATCTCATTTTTTTTCCACTCTTGAAACTCACAACTTTCCAGTCCATGAGCAACTTTGCTACCATCCCCCTCAAAAACAAATCTATTTAAAACACCCTCCTAGAAAAGCCCCTGAACCACCTTCAGCTAAATCTGTAACGTTTATAGAATATTTTAAAATCTTAATTCAGCTAGAGTTATGATCCCCAAACAAGTGCTGATGAAGCTATCACAGAAATGATGTCTTTTTCACCTTGTAGGTATCATTGTTGCTAAATCACATCGGTACAGGCCTTCTGTGGGGAGACAGCAGGGGGCAGGGGCAGGACTAGGGGATGGGAGTAGATAAACTGTGATTCTATCCTTTACTTTAGGTAAAAAAATCCTAGGTTATGAAACAAGGTTCTGGGCCAAGCACAGTGGCTCAGGCCTGTAATCCCAGCACTTTGGGAAGTTGAGGCGGGCAGATCGCTTGAGCCCAGGAATTTGAGACCAGCCTGGGCAACATGGCAAAACCCTATCTCTACAAAGTATATATAAAAAAAAAAATTAGCCAGGCATGGTGGTGTGTGGTAGTAGTCCCAGCTACTCAGGAAGGCTGAGGTGGAAGGATCACTTGAGGCCAGGGAGGTCAAAGCTGTAGTGAGCTGTGACTCCAGCCTGGGCAACAGAGTGACACCTGCTCAAAAACAAAACAAAACCAAAAAAAAAAACAAAGTTCTCTACTCTTAAGTTGGTATATAAGATGACCTGCACAGTGTCACAGAGATTTCCCACTCAGTAAATCACTGTGAAAGAGTTTGCATAAGATTCTGTAGATTTGCAGTATTTAATGTGGGTAGTCAATAGCTACATGTGGCAAATGGCCACTTGAAATTTGGCTTGCCAAATTGAGACTGTACTGTACACATAAAATATATACCAGATCTTGAAGGATTGGTACCAGAAAAGAATATAAAACATTTCATCAGTATTTTATATTGATTACATACTGAAATGACAATATTTTAGATATACCGATTAAATAAAATAATAATTTGATAAATATAATTATTTCACTTATTTTTATATTTTTTATGTGGCTACTAAAAAATTTAAAATTAGACATAGGGGTAACATACTTCTTTGTTTTTTGAGACAGAGTCTCACTCTGTCGCCCAGGCTGAGTACAGTGGCACAATCTCGGCTCATTCCAACCTCCACCTCCTTGGGTTCAAGTGATTTTCCTGCCTCAGCCTCCTGTGTAGCTGGGATTACAAGTGTGCACCACCATGTCTGGCTAATTTTTCTATTTTTGGTAGTGACAGAGTTTCACCGTGTTGGCCAGGCTGGTCTCGAATTCCTGACCTCAAGTGATCCACCCACGTCAGCCTCCCAAAGTGCTGGGATTACAGGCGTGAGCCACCGTGCCTGGCCTGGCTAATGTAATTCTATTGGACATGCTACTCTACACTTACATGGTTTGGGGTAGGCAGTGAAATACCATAGGTAGAAAAGGTAATTCAGTGAAGCATCCAAATAGACAGAAACAACACAAATATTTTTGCTGGAGTCAGGAGCACTATGTGGCACAGAACACCTCCCAGAAAGCAGAAAATTTTTCTGCCTGAAAACCAATGTATATGTAAGACCCCAAGTAAAAAACAAAAGCAAATGAGCCCCAAACTGTCTTCCCTCAGCTTTGCCTGGGAGCTGCTATCTTTGCACTTATTTTTCTAGCATCAGGATATTAGCCACATGAGGGAGCCAAGCATATTTGTCTCATTTTAGGCATCATTCTTTTGTGGTTCCCCCCACCCCAGGTATTGTTGAGTCTGTCCAAAGCTGGGTGAAATACCACGCAAGTCTTGCTTCCCTCAGTGTGCTGCTTCTCTCGGCCTTGGTGGAGGCTGAGCCTGTTGCCGGTACCCACCAGCCCAGTAGGTTTTGATGCTGCCTCCTGAAAGAGATTGTATTTGTTTTGTTTTGCACTAGTCACAGTTGTTGTTTAAACTACATCAAATTTGGGGGGAGAATATTTGCCTGTGATGGAAAGAGAGATAGATGATTTATTGCTTCAAGTGTTTTAAAATAAAAGCTATTCTCACACAAAAAAAAAAAAGAAAGAAAAAGAAAAGAAAGGGAGCTCAAATCAGGAGGAAATGGTGGTTTTTCCTGTAAGTGAGGTTTCAGCCAGGCACATTTTCTTTTTCTTTTTTTCTTTTTTCTTTTTTTTTTTAAAGTCAGTAGTGGTTTATTAAATGGTTGTATCACATCTGGAAAACATTATTCAAAACATTTATTCAGCATACTTCCTGTTCATATTTTAGAAGATGTAAAGCAATGAAATTTGCTCTAAATAAATGGCATTTTTTTGCCATTATTTGGCATCTTGCCAGGTTACTTTTTACATCCAAGTTCAAGTGATATTTTGTTCTCAAAATAAAATAATTTTCAAGGTTTGGAAGTATAATGCGAAAATTTTAACAGGGATTCTTTTTTTTTTAAATTATACTTTAAGTTCTAGGGTACATGTGCACAATGTGCAGGTTTGTTACATATGTATACATGTGCCATGTTGGTGTGCTGCACCCATTACCTCATCATTTACATTAGGTATATCTCCTAATGTTATCCCTCCCTGCTCCCCCAACCCCACAACAGGCCCCGGTGTGTGATGTTCCCCATCCTGTGTCCAAGTGTTCTCATTGTTCAGTTCCCACCTGTGAGTGAGAACATGCAGTGTTTGGTTTTCTGTCCTTGCGATAGTTTGCTCAGAATGATGGTTTCCAGCTTCATCCATGTCCCTACAAAGGACATGAACTCATCCTTTTTTATCAGCCAGGCACATTTTCAATACAGGGTACATAAATGGGAGGAGGACTCAGTTAATTAGATATTTAGTGTACACCCATATATGACTAGAACACATTCTTAGACTTCAGTGAGCCTACATGGCAGTCACGGGAGGTACATATTAAGTAAGTTCTGGGTCTTTGTTTCCTGCTAGGACAAATAGTTAACAAGTGGCTGTTCTGTACTGACTACTTGCTCAGGCCTGGGTTAAGTGCTAGAGAGATGCAACAGAAACTTAAAAGATAGTATCTGTCATCAGATAGGAAGGAAAAACACATGAAACAATCAGATGCCGTATGCAAAGTAGTAAACAGTTGGATGTCCACCTGGGATGTACGTGCCGTAGGAGTTCAGAGGAGAAAAGGGCCACTGGGCCCCAGGATGGTCAAGTGGGCTTCATGTTGGGGATGGGGAGGCAGTGGATACTCAGAGAATTTATATTACATTCAGAGAAGAACTAACAAAACCATGGAGGAGGAACTGGAAACCTTGGGCTTCAAAGCAAAGTGAAGTCAGGCTAAGGTACTGGTGATATTACGTGTGGCTAAGATATATTTTGCTCTCACTCTTTTGGAAGCTTAGATTAAGGCAGGCACAGGTCATTTGCCAGGTACTGTATTTTATTAAAGCCACACTATAAAGTGAGGCAGTCCTTTTATGATGGATCCTAAATTGGATGGGAATCTCCAACAAAATAGAGATATGTGCCATGGAGGAAAATAAAGCAGTAAAGAAGTACAGGAAGTGCTGGGGTGGAGGGAGGTGGCCAATTTTAAGTGGTATCATCAGAGAAGAGCTCAAAGAGAAGGTGATATTTGAGTTGAACCTAAAAGACGTGAGGGAGCTGCCCAAGAGGTTACCTGGAGGAAAGGCATGTTAGGTAGAGGCATGAACAAGTACAAAGACCCCGAGGTGGGAGTGAGCTTGGCATGTTTAAGGAAACAGCAACGCAGTCTGTGTGTTTGGAGCAGAGTGGGCAAGCAGGAGAGCAATAAGAGCTGGGGTGGGAGATGTGATGATGCCAATTGTGTGGCCCTCATAGGCCAAGAAGGCCTTTTGACCAGAAGCCATTTCAGGGTTTTGATAGAGGAGTGACATGATCCAACTTATGTTTCAAATAATTACTCCAGTGACTGCATTTAAAAAACACTGCAGGGCAAAGGCAGAAGCAAGTTAGGAGGCTGCTACCATTACCTGAACAGGAGCTGATGGTGACTTGGATCTGGGTGGGAGCAGTGGCAGTGGTAAGAAGTGATCAGACTCGGGATATGTTCTGAAGGGAGAGCCAATAGGACTTGCAAATAGACTGGCTATTGGGTATGAGGGAGAAGTGGAGTTGATGCTGCTGCTGAGGTTTTTGGCTAGCACTGAGGACCTTGGCTGATCCCAGAAAATCCAAGTTCTCAGATCTAGAGTCCCAACCTGGCCCTAAATGTCCCAAACAGAACCCTTCAGAGGATGGTCTGGGTTATGTTAGCATTTGTCAGAGGGTTCATTCTGCCTCATCATATCCACACTTTATGGGCATCAGTTGGGCAATTAACATATTCCTGTTGTTTAAATTTGCTTGCATTAATTCAACTGTAAGATGAAAACATTCTTCTGAGGATTTTTAAGCCTTTTACAATACTAACCTCTTTTCTACTGTATTTAACCTGCCAAAACATGTGTCCACTTCTTTCTCATGCCAGGTACGCTCCATGGTGAGTGACTTTGCTGTTTTCCTCACTATCTTCACAATGGTGATTATTGATTTTTTGATTGGAGTCCCATCACCAAAGCTTCAAGTTCCCAGTGTGTTCAAGGTAAACAGATCTCAGAGTACTTGGTGCACTCATGTAATTTCATACATTCTGATGCCAAGTAAATTTCAAAGGCCTTTTCATATCCTAATCGTGAGTTTTACAGTCCTCTAAATCTGAACCTTGCTCCTCATACCTTGTCATTTAGAAAAGCAAACTTCAGACTTGGTTGAATTCAAGACAGAAAAGCCAGAGAACAGAAAAACCAAGGTTGTTTAATGAATGAAAAGTATTATTATTATTGTTATTAATACCACTTACTGTTCTTAATATGTTAATATTTAAACAATGGAATGCGCACATTTACATAAATATATTCAAGACACTGTGGAAACATGGGTCTCTGGAACAAGCCTCGTTAACAGCACTTTCATTGAGCATCAGCTGTATAAGGGCACTGGGAAGAGTGAAAAAGGTAAAGGACTTGGCCTGAACCTTCAAGGATGGTGCCCCTTCCTTGAAGGAGGAGAATGGAACTAAGAGGAGCCTCATCAGGAGTCTAGGGCCCCTGCCGGAGTAATCATGACATCTCTTTCGAAATCATCTCAATCTGATTTCATTGTTTGTATAACTCTCTCTAATATATGGTATTTTTCAAGAAACTATACAAAAAGTCAAACAAATGATCAATACATCGGGACTCCAAATAGATTTCAGTTTGGGAGCACTGACTAAGTAGACAAATAAGATAGAAAAGCTGAGCTCAGTTCTATAGAGCCCCATAGGGTGAGAGAAGAGAAAATCTGTGCGTACTCAGTGACTTAAGAAGAATTATGAAGGAGGAAAGTGGGAGAAGTTGGTGAGGAGAAGGACGACAGGAATAAAGGCAGTCCCTGACTTGTAAATGCTCCCTTCAGTTGTCCCTTTCCTTTCTCTTTTTTCTCTCTACCCATGAAGTAGGCCTGTTGAAATACCTTCTTCCATATTGTCTGAAAATTTTTAATTTTGTTGAATTTGCTGAAATGCCACCAGTTGGAAGTTTATGGACTAACCAATCCCTCTTGTAAGTATAATACCTTCTAGAATATGGCATTCTTGCCTTTGTGTGAATGAGCACAATCAGCTTTCTCTCTAATACCTAGCTGAGATCAGTGCTGCAGGAGGAATGGATTTTGTCTAAAAATAGGTAATATGGGAACATTAAGCAGTCCTTGGAAAGGTTCCCTAAGGGATAGGCCTAAGATAGTCAGAAGGCACTGAATTTCTGGGACATCTGTGAAGAACGCCTCTGGGAGGTAGGACAGGGGAGAAAGGGAAACGGGAGAATGTCAAAGAAAATGTTGCTCATGACAGGCTCCATTTTCAGGAGGCAGAGAAGAAGTTTTCTTCTTTTTGTCTCTCCCTATTGTACCACATGGCACTCAACTCCCAAGACCCAATCTGAAGGCTAGTACTATTACTAGGGGTATCACGTCATTAAGGGTTTATTTAATAAGTTTTTGTGTTGGTCTGAGAACTTAACTACCACTTAGAACATTGTTGTTAAGGAAACATAGATTCTGTAAACTTTTAGAAGCTAACCCATTCATAATTTTGGACTTGGTGGTGTTATTAAAGAGTCTTTGAATCCTAGAGTCATGACTAATAAGGAACCAAATCAAATATAACAGTCTGTGCTTTGTTTCTTGAATTTGGGTCAACTCTGGTCCAGTTGGTATCCCTGGCCTTTTATCCTCTAGCACCACTTGCCAAAAAAGGGCGAACTTGTCTTCCTCAGAGTACACTGCAGGGGTGGGGTAAGGATCTAGGTGAGTTTAGATATGTTGTGCACACCCCAATAAGATTTATAAACAGTTGTATTACAGGGGCATTGGAGAGGATCCTAGGTCAAACAAACCCCCAACTTTAGCCATCTTAGGCTCCTTCTCAGGTCTCTGATGGCTGGACCCCTGTTTCACTATTGATGGGAGAAGCCCCTTGGAGCAATCCAGTCCATTCAAAGCCCAAGAGATTCCATGCAGATGGCTCCACTTTGCCTTTATTTATGCTGTAGACACACATTATGTGGCTCTGGAGAGAAGTCGTAGGAGAATAGTCTAAGTTATTTATATTTGTCTTTGGAAGTCATTAAATTTTTTTGACAACAGATACAGTTGTTAATTATATTTTACTTGGGTTAATGTTGAGATACACTTGTTTTCTCTCTACACAGAGGTTTGGAAAGTAAGTGGAAGGAAGTGCAAGATTAATGAATATTTCACAAGGAATTAATAATTGAAGATTGACTGTTTCAAAGGGGATTCGGAACTATTACTGAGCAAAAGGGGCTTGCTGCCCAATGTGCTAGAAGCCAATACTATGATACCAGGTTTTTGAGAGAAGAAAAGTTTTTTATTTCAAGTTTACTAACAAGGAGACAGGAATTCAGCTCAAATCTGTCTCCCTGCACTGGCTTTACTGCAATAATTAGAAAATGTTTAGGGGGTGGATTCTGGGATAGTAGGTTATTGGTAGAAGGAAAGGGGAGGTCTGGAAAGTCCTCAGGCATTCATAGTTATCTCTTCATGCTACCTCTGGGTCCCCTGTGCCAAGGGGGTTTCAGCAAGTTGTTTCTTTTCTTATCTACCATCCTGCAAACCCAAGAATTTCTGTTAGTCATTGGTGTCTTTAACTCTTTGGGAAATGGTTTCAGAACAAGGTCATAGATTTCCTAAGGAGTTGCTGTATTTCATGCCTTTTTTTTTTTTTAAGAACCTCACTCAAGAATAAAAAGAAATATGGATACTGTGATCCAGTTTGATATGTTTTACCCCAATGACTATAACTTAAAATACAAAAATAATATATTTTCCCCCTTAGCCAACAAGGGATGATCGCGGATGGATTATTAATCCCATTGGCCCCAATCCCTGGTGGACTGTGATAGCTGCAATTATCCCAGCTCTTCTCTGTACTATCTTGATATTCATGGATCAGCAGATCACGGCCGTCATTATTAACAGGAAGGAACATAAGCTCAAGGTAAAAAGAGGTTCTGACCTAGAAGGCTGCTATGGCAACCTGTTACATTTTCGTAAAATTTTAGGGTAAGCACATCTAGACCAGAAATTGTAGAATCTCATAGAAGAGGTTCATAAGGGGTTTCCATTCTTTAATAACAAAGATTGCTTTGGAGATTAGAGTGGAACATGGTTGTATGGTATGAAAGCAACGTGGACTCCATTACTCTCCTCTCACACCTGTGGGGAAGGTGATTGGGTAGAGTTCCTGGTGATCCCTATATAGCTATATGCTTTGGGTCAAGCAACTGTACAGCTTGTCTTCCTGAGGTTCAGGTGGGGGCCTGGGCCACTGTTTCCTAGAGGCAGGTATTCTCCCACTGGTGTCTGTTACTATAGTTTCTAGGCCGAAACTGGAACCCTAGGATCCTAGGGAAGTAACAGAGCAGGCAAGCAATATCCAAATCTGTCAAGGATCTGGGGGTATGTGGTAGGAAGCCAATAAGGACACTTACCTCTAACTCCCATAGTTTCTACCATCTAGAATGGTCAAGATGTGGCAGGGTGTCTGGTTAATCTTCCAGAGAAGAATGGATCTTTGAATGTGTAAGACTCAGAGTAAGCTGGAGGCACTTGGAAAAAGAATCAATATTGGCATATATAGGACAGGCTAAGATTCCCCTTTTTCTTCTTTGTTTCCTCCTAACCAGGAGGGGCTACAAGACTCCTCTTGGATCCCTGAACCCCTTCCTTCTTATCCATATACCCCTTCCTGCTTTGGGCCTGAGACTCCTAGCTCACTGTTCTATGCCCTACTACAGCTAGCCTACTGATGGTGACAAAGACTCTGTTTCCCCACAGAAAGGCTGTGGCTACCACCTGGACCTACTGATGGTGGCCATCATGCTGGGTGTCTGCTCCATCATGGGCCTGCCCTGGTTTGTAGCTGCAACTGTCTTGTCCATCACACATGTGAACAGCCTCAAGCTAGAATCTGAGTGCTCTGCTCCTGGAGAACAGCCCAAGTTCCTGGGCATCCGAGAACAGAGAGTGACAGGCCTTATGATCTTTGTGCTGATGGGCTGCTCAGTCTTCATGACGGCTATCTTAAAGGTAATCATCCTTTCACTCATTCAGCAAATATCAAGGGCCTGATTTGTGCCAGGAATCCTGCCAGGTGCTGGAAATACAGTGGTGCCAAATAGATACAAGTATAAATCCCTGCCCTGAAAGAGTTTATTCTAGAGGGATAAGACAGATAACATGTAGTTAAGAAAATTAGTTAAGAAAACAAACATGATAACTACAGAATGTGAATAGTGATATAAAGGAAATACACAGTGCTTTCTGGCACTATAGAGAACTGAGAGGGGTCTATTTTAGTAGGATGGTCAGAGAAGGCTTCTCTGAGGAGATGCTATTTAAGATGAGGTGGAGGCCGGGCGCGGTGGCTCACACCTGTAATCCCAGCACTTTGGGAGGCTGAGGCGGGTGGATCATGAGGTTCAGAGATCGAGACCATCCTGGCTAACACAGTGAAACCTCGTCTCTACTAAAAATACAAAAACAAAATTAGCCGGGTGTGGTGGCAGGCACCTGTAGTCCCAGCTACTCAGGAGGCTGAGGCGGGAGAATGGCGTGAACCCAGGAGGCGGAGCTTGCAGTGAGCTGAGATCATGCCACTGCACTCCAGCCAGGGCAACAGAGCGAGACTCCATCTCAAAAAAAAAAAAAAAAAGATGAGGTGGAGCCATGCATGGATGGTGGGAGATGGCATGGAAGGAGGGGAGAAAAGCAGTCTAGTCAGGCCCTTAGGTGGGAAAGAGTGATGTGTGTTCTACGAAATATCAGGGCCATGTAGCTCATGGGCATTGAGTCAAGACAAGAGCACAGTGCAATGAGAAGGAAAGAGAGGCAGGGGCAGATCATGTAGGGCCTTGTCGACAGTGGGCAACGTAACCTTTGAAGGGTTTTAACAGGAGAGGGACATGATCCAGCTAGTTTAAAAAGATCACTCTGGCTGAGGTCTAGGGAAGAATAGAAGCAGACAGACCAGTGAAGCTGTTGCAGGTGACAGATGATGGTGGCTTGGATAAGGAAGCTGGTAGCAGGGACAGATAAAAACGCATGGCTTCTGTATAGCTTGGAGGCAGACCCAAAGGTCTCAATTGTTGACTGGATGTGGAATGGGGTGAGGAAAATAGAAAAATCGAAGAAGCCTATTAGGTTTCTTACTTGACCATCTGGTGGAGTGTGATGGCATTTATTAAGATGGAAAAGATTGTATGATTTTTGTGAGGGGTGGGGCTGTGATCAGATTTGGAGTGAGATGTCTGGGAGTCATCTAAGTGAAGAGGCTAGAGGAGGGTTCTGGACTAAAATATAAATTTGGGAGTCAACAGCACATAGGTGGTATTGAAAGCCGAGGGAATAGATGAGAGAACTCAGGGAAAAGAGACGACGTAAAAGAGAAGTGGGACATAAGAGAAGAGCAGAGTTAGAGGTTGGATAGAAGAAGAGGTAGCAACAGAGTCTCAGAAGGAGCTGCCAGAGAGGTGGGAGGAAAACTAGGGGGATGTGGTATTAGGGAAGCCAAGTAAGGAAAATGTTTCAAGAAAGAGGGATTGGGTAGACACGTCTTGGAAAATGAAGACTAAGCTAAGGCCATTGGATTTAGCAACATTGGAGGCCTCAGGTTATCTGACAAGAGCAGAGTCAGTGGATTGCATTAGTTTCTGCTGCCTGTGGGTGATTTAGAAGTAGAAGCAAAAGCAGAAGCTGACCATGATAAAAATCATTTTGTTCTGAAATGAAATGATTACATGTAAGTTAAATTACAGGCCTCCATGTCTGGCTCTTCCTCCACCCCTGTCTGGGGATAGGTACACACACACACACACACACACACACACACACACACACCCCTCTTTAACAGAAATGATGCCTTTTAAATCTTCCACAATCTCAAAAATCTTCCAAATCCTTAGGGATTTAGTGCATTTTAACATGGAACTTTTTTACTGACCAGTGACTTGAGGCAGGAGTTTGGGGTATCTTATCAGAGAAGGAATTCAGTGGAACTATAGAGTAGAAATCCAATTATAGGTGGCTAAAGAGTGAATAGGAGATAAGGAAGTAAAGACTGCAGGCAAATCTTTCAAGAGGTTTTTCTGCGAAGCAAGATGGAAAAATGGCAGTGGCTAGTATGAGAAGTGGGGCTAAAAGAGAGTTTTTTTTTTTGGTACAGGTAGAGGATACTTTGAACATTAAAAAAATGTTTTGTGGGTGGAAGGCCTGTATCTGGGAGATTGGGGTGAGAAGGAAACTTTACGGCTGTATTCCCAGGTGCCAACCATTCTGGAGCACTGCCTTGTCTCCCTTGCCTCCTCTTTCCTTTTTTTTGGCAAATCTTCAACCACCCCAGCCTGTACCACAAATGCCCTTCAAGGGTGAGAACTGAGAGTGATGGGAAGGATTTCTGAACCATCTTCCTGTCCCCTCACTTTCCACTCAACCTTACCACCCACCTCTCCTGACACCCCTTTCCCACCTCATATTCCCTGTACCCAGCCCAACTCCCACTCCCACCTGGTTGAGGCACCATCTGGAAGAGCCTAAACGTTGCTGCTTCTCCAAGATAGAACCATGAAGGCGTGGCAGTGGCCATCCATGGGCTTTCCCCTAGCTGCTTCAGGACAATTCTCTTAGGACAACTATTCAGTAGTTCACAAACAACATCGAATTGGGATGTCTAATCACTCTACAGCTGGAACATAAAATCCAGTGGGGGATTTTCTAATTCTTTGTTTTTTAAAATTTTACTTTAAGTTCTGGGATACATGTGCAAAACGTGCAGGTTTGTTACCTAGGTATACATGTGCCATGGTGGTTTGCTGCACCTGTCAACCGATCATCTAGGTTTTAAGCCGCACATGCATCAGGTATTTGTCCTAATGCTCTCTCTCCCCTTGCCCCCCACCCCCCAACAGGCCCTGGTGTGTGATGTTCCCCTCTCTGTGTCCATGTGTTCTCATTTTTCAGCTCCCACTTATGAGTGAGAACATGCGGTGTTTGGTTTTCTGTTCCTGTGTTAGTTTGGAGGGATTTTCTAATTCCACAAATTAGGTTTGAGAATATTTATATAGTCCCAAAAAAACTAAATTATAGTCCAATTTAGTTTTCAGCTCTGAGACTTTCCTTGCCTTGATTCTATAGGCCCAATTTCCCTACCTCAGAGTCAATCTGAAGATTACCTAGGTTGATAGACATGATGTGATCAGAAAGTCATGTTCAAATACTGTGTGGATGTTCAAGTGCAGTATAATAATGTTGGTGTTTCCCCCCAGACCATTACCTCTTTGATAAGATACGTCCCCACTCTTGCCCTCAAGCCACTGGTCAGTAAAAAAGGAAGCTTTTTTGGTTCACGTTAAAATACATCAAATCCCTGAGGAGATGATTGTGAGATTACAGAAGATTTAAAAGGCATTATTTCTATAAGAGAGGGGTGTGTTTGTGTGTGTGTGTGCGTGTGTGTGTGTTTGTGTGTGTGTGTATGTGTGCCCATCCCCATGGAGGAGGAAGAGCCAGATGGGTGAGATGGGAAGTCTAACTTACATGTAATTATTTCATTTCAGAACCAAATGATTTTTATCATTGTCAGCTTCTGCTTTTGCTTCTACTCCTAAGTCACCCACAGGCAGCAGAAACTAATGCAATGTGTCTGCAGCTATTTTGTAACTTTGTTTCATTCTTGGAGATTTAAAAGTTTATATAGTTTTGAGTGTGCTATGATACCAAATTTAATTTCTGGCCTTTGTTGTCCTTTTGTCTTCAGTTTATTCCAATGCCGGTACTCTACGGAGTTTTCCTCTACATGGGAGTTTCTTCACTACAGGGAATTCAGGTATTGTATGGTTCAGCCAGGGCAGTTTCTTCTCACTGCAAGTTTGCATGTCCTGTCCAGGGAGGGACAGCTCCCCAAGAGAAGCACAACCAGTTCTTGAGAAAATTATTTCCTAGTCTTGCCACTTAGGCTATTTTAGACATGTATTTGGATACAGGGAGAAAAACAGCCATGTTGGCAGGAGAGTACAGAGACTTCCAGGGTGGTCTGGCTTGATGTCATGGCTCCAGTTATTCATTAATTATTCAACAGACAATTTTTTTGGCATGTATTAAACATTAGTTGCTTTGCCAGGTGCTAGTAAACTTGGATCTGAAAGGTTGATCAAGAACCAAACTGGCTTTCACTCATGGACAGATCTAGGTTAGTGCCAGGCTAAAGTATAAAAATGGGGTGTTTAACTTTGGGAGAGGGTTCATTGGCAGAAGAGATAGGGGAATAGTGGGAGTTGCTCCTGGTAAGGAGATGTCACTTCTTGTTATACTCTGCATTTTTCCATCCATCAACTATTGCTCTAAGTCTTTCAAAAAGAAAAATCAGGAGCTTGTCATTGATAACTTGGGTATTCCAGATAATATAATAACTTAGGCTGATTATTCTTTGTTTGAATGGAATGTCCTATGGCCATTCTTACATACTGAGTTCTACTGTGAACTTGGGCAGGTTATTTAATCTCTGGTTCTCTTTTTTCCTTACTGTAAGGATGATCATTTTTTATATATGTAGGATGTTATGAGGTTTTATTTTATCTTTTCACTATAAATAATCAATGAATGGCTCCAAACTCCTAAAACAAGTAAGAGATTTGGTTTTGATAATAAGCAAAAAGATGTAATTGGTTTATTTTGTTTTCAACACCCCCTGAGAAAGAGCTCCCTTAGGAGACACAGAGTGGGATAAGAGAAAGAAGTTTGAACCTAGAATTAGAAAAGATGGATTCAAATTTTGACTTTGCCACTTAATAACCTTGGCCAAATTGCCTGGTCTTTTAAAGTCTCAGTTTCCATTTCTGTCCAGAGGAAATGGTGTTACCTACCTTTCAGAGCAGGTAATGTAAGAGATATGAATGGGTCTAACAAAGCTTCTGACCCAGAGTGCCCTCCTGAAAATAAATGCCAGTTCCTTCCTTTCAGTTCTTTGATCGTCTAAAGCTCTTTGGGATGCCCGCAAAGCACCAGCCAGATTTCATCTACCTGCGGCATGTGCCGCTGCGCAAAGTGCACCTCTTCACCCTCATCCAGTTGACCTGTCTCGTCCTGCTCTGGGTCATCAAGGCATCTCCAGCTGCCATTGTTTTCCCAATGATGGTGAGGTGGTTTTTAAAAAATAAATTCTTATTATCATTGTTATTTTTTAATGGTAAAATATTATAACTTTAAAATTTACCATTTTTAAGTGTACAGTTGAGTGGCATTAAGTACATTCACATTGCTGTGGAGCTATTACCACCCTCCAGCTCTGGAACTTTTTACATCTTGCAGAACTGAAACTCTGCACCTATTAAACACTAAATTTCCATTCTCCCATACCCTCAGCCCCTGGCAACCACCATTCTACTTTCTGTCTCTATGTATTGATTATTCTAGGTACATCATATAAGTTAATCACATAATTTGTCCTTTTGTGACTGGCTAATTTCTTTTCTTTCTTTCTTTCTTCTTCTTCTTTTTTTTTTTTTTTGAGATGGAGTTTCACTCTTGTTACCCAGGCTGGAGTGCAATGGCATGATCTCGGCTCACTGTGACCTCCACCTCCCAGGTTCAAGCGATTCTCCTGCCTCAGCCTCCCTAATAGCTGGGATTACAGGTGCCTGCCACCACACCCAGCTAATTTTTTTGTATTTTTTTTAGTAGAGACGGGGTTTCACTGTGTTGGCCAGGCTGGTCTCAAACTCCTGACCTCAGGTGATCCACCCGCCTCAACCTCCCAAAGTGCTGGGATTACAGACATGAGCCACTGCGCCCAGCTTGTGACTGGGTAATTTCATTTAGCCTAATGTCTTCAAGGTTCATCCATGTTGTAGCATGTGTCAGAATTTCCTTCCTTTTTAAGATTGAATAGTATCCCACTGTATGTAAATACTACATTTTGTTTATCCATTCACCTGTCGATGATACTGTTGTAAATATGGGTGTACAAATATCTGTTTGTGTCTCTGTTTTCAATTCTTTGGGCTATATGCCAGGAGTGGAATTGCTGGATCATATGGAAATTCTATCTTTAATTTTTTTCTAATCCTCTAGATCCACACCCTCCTGGTGAGTTTCTCAATTTTGTCAGGCTACATATAAGGGTTTGTATTCGTGTGTTACGTTCATGGGTTAAATAAATAGCAGATTACTGGGAACTCCTAGAAGGGATCCTATCAATTCCAGATGTATTAGGAAAGTAGTCACTAAATTAGAGAGAAATGTACTTGAATTTAATAAGCCTGATTTGCCTCATTCCTTGTCCAGTCACCAATTATAGCTGATGAACACCAGTCCACCCAGGCAGGATTAATTCTTTGTTTTCCTTTGGCTAAAATGGCCCTCATGGAAAGAAAGTGGAGCAGCAGTTGGGATGCCCTGGACATACCTTTATCGGGGAAATCAGCTGTCAGATTTTAGGCAAGTCACTTTCTCTCTCTGGGCCTCAGTTTCCTCATTTATAAAGCGAGTGTCAGGCCAGGCCAGAGGGCAGAGACAAAAACCACTAGAGACGAATGATGCAGGCCCAAAGCAAGGATTTGGGTAGGGGAATGTATAGGCAAAGGATCAGAGGGAATAAAGATGATCTTCTAAGAGAACCCATCATCCCACTGTGAGGAATGCTTGGGTGGCTGTGGCTGGTCCCACCATGGCCCAGCTCCAGCAGAGGCTTTCTACCCACCTGATGTCCTGTAGCCTTCCTGCTGACCCCTAGCCATCTGCAGATGATGTGCTGATCTTTTCAATGACAGAATCCAGTTAGCTGCTCTCTAAGTTGTAGAGCTGTTATGATAGTTAAAATACTGTATGTAACACGTTACCTGGCACAAAGAAAGCATTCAATAAATGGTGACTGTTAGGATTATTATGAGTTTGATTTTGCTTGAAATGTCCTAGTCTGCTGTGAAAATAAGGCTTTGCTTTTAAGTCCAGGAAGGAAATTAGTCCCTTTAATTCACTTTTTTTTTTAAATTTTTCTTCAGGTTTTGGCCTTGGTCTTTGTCAGGAAAGTCATGGATCTCTGTTTCTCTAAGCGAGAGCTGAGCTGGTTAGATGATCTCATGCCTGAAAGCAAAAAGAAGAAGTTGGATGATGCCAAAAAGAAGGCCAAGGAGGAAGAGGTCATAGTCCTTGCACCAACTGTATACCTGGGGGCCTCAAATTACAGAACACAGGAAGGGCCATGTGAAAAGTCAGCATGTCTGGAATCCCGAGGGTTATATTTAGGAGCTGGGAAGATTACCCCCAAAGATGTTCTCAGCTAAGAATGGATTAGGGATTCTTGCTTCTGTCTGTTCTTAATTTTTGGGTTTGACAACCACTTATTTTTCCTTTGTTTACAATCTACTCACCAGGCTCATACCTACAATGTGAACATACAATATGCCCTTATTAGCAGATTCAATGGCTCACATTCTTTCAAAAGGTCTAATTTGACAAATACATAAGACCCATTATTTCCTAGAATGTTTGTAATGTATCTAATTGCAAATGGTGCTGTGGTTGGCACCATGCAAAGATAACTTGCATAGGACTTTCTGTCTTTTTTCATTTCCCTCAGCACTTGGCATCTTGTCATCTACACAACGGACCCTCAATAAATGGCCTATATATGCAAAGAAAGAATGTGTAGCAAAATGAAAATACCAGACCAAGAAATGAGTGAGCTGGGAAGTGTTTCCAAATACAGTTAGTGCCTAAAATAGTGTCCTTTGAAAAAACTTTTAAAAGACTTTTTTTTAGGCCAGGCATAATGGGTTATCCCTGTAATTCCAGGGCTTTTGGGAGTTGAAGCTGGAGGATTAGTTGAGGCCAGAAGTTTGAGACTAGCCTAGGCAATATAATGAGACCCTGTCTCTACAAAAAAAAAAAAAAAAAAAAAAAAAAAAGAACAGAAAAGAAAAAAAATCAAAAGAATTAGCTGGATGTGGTGGCACATACCTGTAGTCAGCTACTTGGGAGGCTGAGGTGGGAGGATACCTTGAGCCCAGGAGGTTGAGGCTGCAGTGAGCTGTGATCATGCCACTGCACTCCAGCCTAGGCTGAGTGAGATCCTATCTCAAGAAAAAAAAAAAAGACTACTTTTTTTTCCCCTAATATCTTGAACTTTAAAAATCTTGTATTTCTAAATAAGCTTCAACAATTATAAAATATAAAGTCAATGGAAGAAAACTTTAAAGAGAATATTGATAGAATTCACTACATAAAATGTGATGCTTTCAGGCATCCAAAACTCTAAACAAAATTTTAAAATAACAGATAAGTTGAGACGTGTTAATATCCTTACTATTCAAATAATTCTTATAAATTAATAAGAATAATATGAAATTGAAATGAGCAATGGACATATATAATTTACAAAAAAGAAGTACAAATGGCCAGTTGCCTTATGACAAAAATTTCATTCTCACTAATAATCAAAGAAATGATTGTGCAGCATCTGGATTTTATGAAATGAAAATAAATATTAAAAAATAAAAAAGAAATGAAAATTTAAACAAGGAGAATACTTTTTTACTTGTCGAATTGGCAGAGATTTTTAAAAGATAAAAACAAGTGTTGGCAAGACTGTAATTGAAATTGGCTTCTCATACACTAAAAATAGTAATATAGGCTGGGCGCGGTGGCTCATGCCTATAATCCCAGCACTTTTGGAGGCCGAGGTGGTTGGATCACCTGAGGTCAGGAATTTGGGACCAGCCGGGCAAACATGGTGAAACCCTGTCTCTACTAAAAATACAAAAATTAGCTGGGCGTGGTGGCAGGCGCCTATAATCTAGCTATTCGGGAGGCTGAGGCACAAGAATCACTTGAACCCATGAGGCAGAGGTTGCAGTGAGCCGAGATTGTGCCACTCCACTCCAGCCTGGGCAACAGAGTGAGACTTTGTCTCAAAAAAAAAAAAAAAGGTAATATAAGTTGCATAAATCTCTTTAGAGGGCAGTTTAACCTTAGAGTCTTAAAAACATATATGCCCTTTGGCCCAGCAACTCTAATTTTTAAATTTATCCTAAGGATATAATTAGCAATGTAGACAAAATATTTTAATTGTGGTGACATAAAGAAAAAAAGAAAATTAGAGTAAATGTATTACAATGGAATATTGTACAACAGTTTAAAAAAATTTTTTTTTGAGACAGAGTCTCGCTCTGTCTCCAGACTGGAGTGCAGTGGCGTGATCTCAGCTCACTGCAACCTCTGCCTCCCGGGTTCAAGTGATTCTCCAAGTGATTCTCCTGCCTCAGTCTCCTGAGTAGCTGGGACTACAGGCACGCACCACCATGCCCAGCTAATTTTTGTATTTTTAGTAGAGGCGGGGTTTCACCATGTTGGCCAGGATGGTCTTAATCTCTTGACCTCGTGATCCACCCTCCTCAGCCTCCCAAAGTGCTGGGATTACAGGCGTGAGCCACCGCGCCCGGTCTAAAAATAAAGTTTTAAAAAGTACTTAATGATGATAAGTATTTTGTAATGATACTCAGTGATGTGTGCTGTAGTCCCAGCTACTCGGGAGGCTGAGGCAGGAGGATCGCTTGAATCTGGGAGGCGGATATTGCAGTGAGCCGAGATAACACCACTGCACTCCAGCCTGGGTGACAGAGAGATCCTGTCTCAAAAAAAAAAAAAAAAAAAAAAGAGGCTGGATGTGGTGGCTCACGCCTGTAATCCCAGCACTTTGGGAGGCTGAGGCAGGCAGATCACCTGAGGTCAGGAGTTTGAGACCTGGCCAACATGGTAAAACCCTGTCTTTACTAAAAATACAAAAAAGTAGCCAAGTATGTGGGCGCATGCCTATAATTCCAGCTACTCAGGAGGCTGAGACAGGAGAATCACTTGAACCCGGGAGGCAGAGGTTGTAGTGAGCTGAGATCATGCCACTGCACTCCAGCCTGGGCGAAAGAACAAGACTTTGTCTCAAAAAAATAAAAATAAGAAAGATATGTGGACATGTTTCTGACATTTTATGTGAAAAACATAGAGAATATAAAATGGAGCATACAGTAAGACTGTCAAAGAATCTCACTTTTACTAAAACATATACATATACACATACCGTACACACACACACGTGCATGTGTGCACCCCCCACACACACGAAAAAGATTGGAAGAAAATACACCAAAATGTTTATTGTGTTGCTCTATGTCTCTCTAGTTGGTAAGATTATACATTTTTGGATTAATTTTCTTCCTCCATATTTATTGAATCCTTACTCTGTTGGTCACTGTTCCAGATACAGTAGTATACAGGACACAGACAGTCCCTGACCGACCCCATGGAGCTTACATTCTCTTGGAGGAGACACTGTCAACAAGCAAACAAGTCTATATTTGTTTTCTTGGTTATAGTGCTGTAATTCTACACACATACACACACACACACATATATAATTTTAGGTAGTGATATGTTTTAAGAAGGTAGGGAGTGAGGGAGTTACTTTATTTAGGATGATTAGAGATGACTTCTGAGGAGACATCTGAGTAGAGACCTGAATCAAGTGAGAAGCAAATTATGAGAATATCTGGGAGTAAGAACATTCCAGGGCAGGGATACAGAAAATGCAAAGGTCTTGAGGAGGAATGAGCTTGGTGTGTTTGAGGAACACCAAGAAAGCCAGTAAGACTGGAAGGGACAGAGTGGTAGCAGGGAGACCTGCTAGGAGGCTGGTAGCAGCTCAGGCAACACGGGAGGGTGGCTTATGCTAAGGTAGAGGTGATGAAAGTGGCTGAATTGGGTACTTATTTTGAAGATAGAGCTGACAGGTTTTGCTAATGATGGTGGGCATGGGTGAAAGAGGAATCAAGTATGACTCTTAGATTTTTGGACTGAACAACTGAATGAAAGGTTGTGCTATTTATTAAGATGGGGAAGACCAAGGAGAACAGCAGGTTTAGGAGGAAAATCAAGAGATCTCCTTTGGATGTTAAGTTCGAGGTGGCTGGTAGACATTATATTCCTTATTTTCCAAAATTCCTGAAGTAAGTACATATTTGTTAACACGTGTTACTTTATAAAATTATTTTAAAAGCTAAATGAAATAAAAGAAAAAGATGAAGACTTGACCCCCAAATTTCTCCACCTCATAGCCAACATTCATGTTCATTTCTTTATGTTGTTTTCAATTTTTTAACATAGTTTTCATATAACTATGATAATTATATAATTGTGACTTTGTATTTATATATATAGCACATATATATTCTGATTTTTCCCCTCAACCTGATTTCATAAGACACTTTCATGTTTCTATTTGTATCATGATATTTTTTAAATGGATGTATAATGTTCTATAGTATTATCTCATACTTAATTTAAATATTTTTCCTTTGTTAAAATTTTTAGTTGTTTTATATTACTTTGAACATCTTTGTACAGATAGTTTTTTCTCTGTAATTATTTTCTTTAAATTAGTGGGATTATTTTATTTTCTTTTTTTGAGATGGAGTCTCGCTCTTTCGCCCAGGCTAGAGTGCAGTGGCGCTATCTCGGCGCACTGCAAGCGCCACCTCCCGGGTTCACGCCATTCTCCTGCCTCAGCCTCCCGAGTAGCCGGGACTACAGGCTCTCGCCCCTGCGCCTGGCTTTTTTTTTTTTTTCTTTCTTTCTTTATTTTTATTATTATTATACTTTAAGTTTTAGGGTACATGTGCACAACGTGCAGGTTTGTTACATATGTATACATGTGCCATGTTGGTGTGCTGCACCCATTAACTCATCATTTAGCATTAGGTATATTTTTAGTAGAGACCGGGTTTCACGGTGATAGCCAGGATGGTCTCGATCTCCTGACCTCGTGATCCGCCCGCCTCGGCCTCCCAAAGTGCTGGGATTGTAGGCGTGAGCCACTGTGCCCGGCCGGATTATTTTCTAAGAAAACATTTTATTATTGATTTATAAAAAAAGTTATTTTAGATTCAGGGCATGTGCAGGTTTGTTACATGGGTGTAGTGAGTTATGCTGAGCTTTGGGCTTCTAATGATCCTGTCACCCAAGTAGTGAACATAGTACCCCATAGGTAGTTTTCCAACCCTTCCCCTGTCTTCCGCCTTTTGGAGTCCCCAGTGTTTTTTGTTCCCATCTTTGTGTCCATGTGTACCCAATGTTTAGCCTCCACTTATAAATGAGAACATGCATTATTTGGTTTTTTGTTCCTGCGTCAGTTCACTTAGGGTACTGGCCTCCAGCTGCATCCATGTTGCTGCAAAGGACATAGTTTTGTTCTCTTTGTGGCTGCGTAGTATTCCATGGCATATACGTACTACAGTTTCTTTATTCAATCCACCATTGATGGGCACCTGGGTTGATTCCATTTCTTTGCTATTGTTAATAGTGCTGCAATAAATATATGAGTGCAGATGTCTTTTTGACAGGACAACTTATTTTCCTTTGGGTATATACCAAGTAATGGGATTGTTGGGTCTAATGCTAGTTCTATTTTTAGTTCTTTGAGAAATCTCCAAACTGCTTTCCACAGGGGCTGAACTAATTTGCATTCCCACCAATAGTGTAGAAGTGTTCAGTTTTCTCCACAACCATGCCAAAGTCTGTTATTTTTTGACTTTTTAATAATAGTCGTTCTGACTGATGTGAAATGGAGTCTCTTTGTGGTTCTGATTTGCATCTCTGATGATGCATGATGTTGACCAGTTTTTAATATGTTTGTTGACCGCTTGTATGTCTTCTTTTAAGAAGTGTCTGTTCATATCCTTTGCCCTTTCGCTTCTATGCACCAATAACACCCAGGCTGAGAGTCAAACCAAGAACACAATCCTAACTGCAGTAGCCATAAAGAAAATGAAATACCTAGGAATACACCTAATCAAAAACATGAAAGCACTCTCTAGAGGGAGAACTACAAAACATTGCTGAAAGAAATCAGAGATGATTCTCTGAAAAAGAAGTCAGATTAGAAATGATTCTCTGAAAAAGAAATCATCTCTGATTTCTTTCAGCAGTGTGTTTTTTGTTTGTTTGTTTGTTTTGAGACAGAGTCTTGCTCTGTCGCCAAGGCTGGAGGGCAATGGCATGATTTCAGCTCACTACAACCTCCTGCTCCTGGGTTCCAGCGATTCTCCTACCTCAGCCTCCCGAGTAGCTGGGATTACAGGTACCTGCCATCACGCCTGGGCTAATTTTTGTATTTTTAGTAGAGACAAGGTTTTGCCATGTTGACCAGTCTGGTCTCGAACTCCTGACCTCAAGTGATCTGCCTGCCTTGGCCTCCCAAGTGCTGGGATTAAGGCATGAGCCACTGTGCCTGACCTCTTTTTTTTTTTTTTGAGATGGAGTCTCACTCTGTCGCCCAGGCTGGAGTGCAGTGGTGTTAAAAACTGGTCAACATCATTCATCATCAGACATGCAAATCAGAACCACAAAGAGACTCCATTTCACATCAGTCAGAATTACTATTATTAAAAAATCAAAAAGTAACAGACGTTGGCATGGTTGTGGAGTGCAGTGGTGTGATCGCGGCTGACTGCAACCTCTGCCTCCCATGTTCAAGCGATTCTCCTGCCTCGGCCTTCCTAGTAGCTGGAACTACAGGCGTGCACCACCACGCCCGACTAATTTTTTTTTTTTTTTTGAGATGGAGTCTCGCTCTGTCGTCGCCCAGGCTGGAGTGCAGTGGCGCCATCTTGGCTCACTGCAAGCTCTGCCTCCCAGGTTCACGCCATTCTCCTGCCTCAGCCTCCCGAGTAGCTGGAACTACAGGCGCCTGCCACCTCGCCCGGCTAATTTTTTGTATTTTTAGTAGAGACGGGGTTTCACCGTGTTAGCCAGGGTGGTCTCGATCTCCTGACCTCGTGATCCGCCCACCTCAGCCTCCCAAAGTGCTGGGATTACAGGCCTGAGCCACCGCACCCAGCCAGCCTGACGTCTTTCAGCAGTGTTTTGTAGTTCTCTTCGTAGAGATCTTTTACCTTATGGATTATTATTATTATTTTATTTTTTATTTTTATTTTTTTTTTTGAGACAGAGTCTCACTCTGTTGCCCAGGCTGGAGTACAGTGGCGCAATCTCAGCTCATTGCAACCTCCGACTCCCGGGTTCACGCCATTCTCCGTCTCAGCTGGGACTGCAGGCGCCCGCTACCACACCTGGCTAATTTTTTATATTTTTAGTAGGAATGAGGTTTCACCGTGTTAGCCAGGATGGTCTCGATCTCCTGACTTCATGATCTGCCCACCTCGGCCTCCCAAAGTGCTGGGATTACAGGCGTGAGCCACCATGCCCGGCCTACCTTATTGATTATTTTAAACCTACAAAGGTAGAAAGAAAAGGCTTCTTATTGTTAATAATTTGTTTATTTGAATTAGCATCCAAAGAAGAGCCATATATTGCAATTGGTTGATATCTGTCTTAAATCTTTTTAGGGATTCCCTTTCCATTTTTTTAAAGTTGAAGAAACAGGGTCTTTGACCTCTAGGGCTTCTCACCATTTAGATTTTGCTAAATGTGTCCCTTGGTGTCATTTAAAATGTTCTTCTGTCTGCTATATTTGTAGTAAATTGATTGACATTTTCTTTTTTTCTTTTTTGAATGCCATTCCACATGTATAAATATCTGGTTGTCTCTCATTTTGTGGTAACTCAAGTCTATGAAAGAACCTAATTGTATTCTTTATAATAAATGCACAATGAAATTAGGTAGAAATTGTGGTAGAAGAATGGGCTGGTGAACTTATGGTCTTACTTGGTCCAAGATATAATAATGTTTCTTTTTCTTCCAGGAGGCCGAGAAAATGTTAGAAATTGGGGGAGACAAGTTTCCCTTAGAGAGCAGGAAGTTACTAAGTAGTCCTGGAAAGAACATCAGTTGCAGGTAAAACTTCCAAACACCAAGGAGTTTACTTTTGGGTTATTCTCTAAGTGTTCTGGCTTTGTGATGGTGGTGGTGTCACAAGTGCAGCTGCTAGCATAAAGAGCTAAATATTCAGCCTCCCAGTTCCATCCTGTGAAAATACCTTTTCCATCTGATTGTTTACTGAATACCTGCTATGTACCAGGCACTGTATCAGGTTATGGGAATCACAAGAAGAGAGGTAAGAAAGCCAATGTACTGAGTGCCTCCTTTGTGCTGGGATTGTGCTAGAGGGTTTACTTATGTGTTGTCAGTTAACCTGTACTCATATGAATATCACTATCCACATTTGTATAAGTGAAGAAACTAAGTCTTAGAGAGTTTTAGGTAATTTATCCAAAGTTACAATGTTGCTGAATAGAAAGATTAGGATTCAGACCCTGGTCGTCTTCTATTCCTCAAACCAGTGCTCCTTCTGCCTTTCTTTGCCACCTTCCAAAGATGAAAAGGATGTGGTCTTTATTTCCAGAGAGTTCTCAGCCTAGTAGGCATGAAATCCAATGCTTTGGCAAGCTTTTGGGGATAGACAGAAATAGTCAATGTTAGCCTGGCTTGTGGCATCTGTAGTTCTGGGAGCAAGGGGGAATTGAACTGGGATCATGAAAATTCCTTACTTCTGCCAATGATTTTAGCCCCTTTCTCTATCAAACCTATTGCTCACCACAAATGAACAGGAAGTTAAATTGGTCCATTCATGGTTTTACTCCTAGCATCTTGTTTCTGAATTGGAAGAGATACACATAGCACTTGTGTACCTCTAGGTACCATAAGCTGAAAAACCGAGAGGTCAAGAGGGAGCAGAGCAAAGGAAAAGAGCAGGATATCTGGGTCATTGAGATTCTGAAGAATTTACTGCTGCATCACTGAGTTGGTTGTGGTTTATACTGTGGGGGAAATTAGGACAGTCTTTTTCGTAATAATAGTGTTGGTTCTTAATAAACTTTCTACGTGTTGTTGTGGAAGGAGCCGTGAGCTTGATTCATCTGGTGGCAAAGTAGGAACAATGTTTCCCCTGTAACAGGATGCTGCCTCCTCTCTTGGCATTTTAGAAGGAGATAATCTGGCTTGCAGCAAACATCAAACTATTCTGTTTCTAGGAAACCAAGGGCTGGGTTCAAGGTCTTGATTCTCTACTTGCTGTTGTTTGACCTTGGATAGTCACTTAGCTCTGAGAGCTTTCATTTCTGCACCTTCAAAATGAGGATGTTAATAATCTCTGTTGCTATGATAGTTAAGATACTAGGAAAGTCCTTTGTGAACTATGAATAGAAGAGATTTGGCTGTTTAAATGGGAAAATGAATGAAAAATGCCTGGCATGCAGCAAGTGCTCCGTAAGTGGTAGTTCCTGATGCTACACTGTTGATATCATAGTGTTGTCAGCAGCATCTCCAGTGAGGCCCTTAGGAGGAGTGCACAGTTGTGGGGGCAGGACTGGCTGCCACCTGGCACACCAGCCCAGCTTTCAGCACCACCTCATGGGCCACCTTGCCATTCTGACCTCAGTGGCTGCAGAAGAAAGATCAGACTCCATCTTGTTCCCCGAGTTCCTGAGAGCTGTTGGCTGCGTGGTCTCAAACCCTATCTTCTCCCTTCTGTTGGGACAGTGATCATTATAGACTGTGGTATATATTTTACTTGTATGTCTGACATTCACTGTCCTAATGATTGATTTCAGATGTGACCCCTCTGAGATTAATATATCTGATGAAATGCCTAAAACTACAGTTTGGAAAGCTCTCAGTATGAATTCTGGAAATGCAAAGGAAAAGAGGTAAAGAGAACTGTAACATCTGATTTTTATTTATTTCTGGCTTTTGACAATGGCGATATTGAAGGTAAAATGTGTTTTAGTTGTAAAATGGAATTTGTGTAATAAATAGCACTTCCAGGAACTGCCGCTAACCACATAAGAATAGCTATAAGCCTTAAAAAAGTAAAAATGTTTTCTAAATATTTGGTCAGCGTGTTTTAAGCAGCCCGTTTACACAGGTCCAAGGTCAGGAAGGGATTATTTTGGCATATAAATTTGCTTTGCCTGTTTATTTCCTTTAATCCTCTTTCTAGTTCTCATTTCAGAATCTGAAGGGCATGTCTCTGGTTACTGCAACCACACAAAGTAGAAAATTGCTAAAATATTCAGATAGTGTTGATAGTACTGATACATTCTTTAACCTATTTCACTTGTTACATAATGAGAACTAACAACAAGTAAAGATTTTTGAAATATTAAATTGTAACTGGTTTTTTTTTCTTTCTTTCTTTTTCTTTTCCTTTTTTTCTTTTTTTGTTTTTTTTGAGACGGTCAGTCTCTGTCTCCCAGGCTGGAGTGCAATGGCACAATCTCAGCTCACTGTAATCTCTGCCATCTGGGCTCAAGCAATCCTTCTGCCTCAGCCTTCCAAGTAGCTGGGAGTACAGGTGTATGCCACCCCTGCCAGCTAACTTTTGTATTTTTATAGAGATGAGGATTTACTGTGTTGCCCAGGCTGGTCTGGAACTCCTGGACTCAAGGGATCCTCCTACCTTGGCCTCCCAAAGTGCTGGGATTACAGGCGTGGGCCACTGCACCCGGCCGTAACTGTTTTTCTGTTTTGAAACCAAATACCGTATATCATTTACTAATAGCATAGATCAACCTTAATCAGGTTAATGAAGAAAATGGAAGAACTTGAGGCATTTTTGCCTGCATTGAGGTAGGCTGTATGCCAAAATTTCTTGAATAATTTAGTCCAAATACCATTTAAATATAAGTAAATAACTGAAGACAAAATCTGAGGCCTTCTTAAAGTCAACTTTTCTAGTTGAAAAAAAAAAGCTAGGAATTAGGAGACCTAGTCCTTCGATTAATTCCTTGTATAACTTGGCAGACCACTGTTTCTGGTGTTCAGTTTACTCAGCAGGAAAATGGAGATAATAATAACTAACTGCCCCACTCCTGAGGCTGCTCCAAGGAGAAACTGAAGTGCTCTGAAAAGTCACAGCCACCAGTGGGTGGTAGTGGTGATTTATGTCTTCATCGAATGGGTTAAAATGAATCTCTGCTGAATGTGAGTGAAATATAGAATCTTGTTTCCTTCGGAGGAAAATCCAGGCAGCTGTCGAAATGTATAACGCACATGGTTATTTTTAGTTGAGAACTAGTCTACTTGTAAATGAACTTAAAATATAGCCAGATCCAAATTGTGGTGACATCTTCAAAGTATTGTGTTAAAAGGAGGAATGAATCATATGTTCCCGTTTTGTCTAATTGTAACACTTTTATTCAGTCTCTTCAACTAAGAGTCTTTGCTGGGATGGAAGATTTGGGCCGTGTGGTGCCTCAGGGAAGTTCTGGTTACAGAGAAAATGGCGAGTCTCTCAGAGAAGAAGCAAGACCAAGTCTGGCCCTGTCCTTGGTCATCTCAAAGCCATGCCGAAGCATTCAGTTATTCTTGGTGTGCATTGGAGGGCATCCAGCTATCCCCATACCAGCAGCCAGTCACCAGATGTGAACGTGGAAGCAGAAGACCACCTCCTGTTGGTTCTTCTCCTCTTCCTTCTTTTTCTCTTTGGAACGGCCACCATTGAAGACCTAGCTTCCCATTTTCCAGACGTTTTCTCTGAAATTCTCTGCTGGCCTGCCAAGCCATATGGATTCATTCTGCCACTGAGGAGTCCTTCAGTGAGGTCCCTCTTCCTAAAGGACAGAGTGGGGAGTAGGAGAGGAACAGAGAGGACATCCTCTCTGGCTCTCCAGTGCTCTTAGTGTCTACAGGCTCCTAGGCAGCCCTGGGCCTTGGTTTGATTACCTCCTCTGGGGGATGCTGGTCAGACCCAGAGGTTGTCAGGAGGTCAGCTACCAGGAAGATCCATGATCTGGGCATTGGCAGTGCCTGCCACCACAGCCAGGAAGATGCCTCTGACCTGGGTGCATCTCCATCACTCCTTAGCAGCAGCCTGCATAACTGGCAAGAATCTTGGATGATACAAGAACCAAGAAGGGACATTTGAGTTGTGTCGCTTAGATAGGAAAGGGATCCAGGGAAAATCAACAGTAAGTGAGGATGAGCAGCGTCTCTTGGTTTTCATTGAGGATAGAGTAAGAGATTGAGTTTAGATTGCAACAGAAGGAATTAGTTTAGATACCAGGAAGGACTTCCTAGCCTGAAGATTTGTCATAGTGTCTGCTTTCTAGATATCTGGGAAAGATTTGATAATAGTTGTTTGTGAATAGAAAGGAGGATATGATGTTTTTATTGGCCATTTTGCGGGACTCTTCGACTTCTTGCTGCTGTCTCTTGAGGATACATTCCAATTCCATCCTGGCGAGATCCAAGTGCTTACGTACTGTCTCCTTAGCTGCCTTAGTAGTAAACGATCATCAGTTCAATGGACCAAAATCACCTTCAGCCATGTGGTTTCTTCATCATCATGGATTTCTTTTGGTTGACAAACATTCTGGCTCTCAGATGCAAAAAGTCACACTGGGAAATGAACTGTAAGTGGTGAAATTAGTTTTGGTATCTAATTTAAGACTACATTTATAGTTTTTCTCTTCTCTTCTATGTTGCAATGAATGTAAAGTATTTGGGATCCAGTGCTTATAAACCTTTCCTTCCTTTGTGCACAGAATGTAACTAGCAAGCCCATTAGCACCCAGATAATTCTATCATGTTAGTTTTCCATCCTGGAAAATCTTTGTACAGTGGGAAGTTCCCGATGTGTTTTTCTTTCTTAGGTGAAGGGTTGGCTATATCACTTTATTGAATTTTGCATTCCTTAGACTTTTAAAATATACTAATGTATTCTAGTCTTACTCTAAAGACCTTTGATGTTAAAGGAATCCTTCATTTATTTCATATTCCCTATCTCATAGGGCCACAATTATTTTAATACAGAGATGATTTTCAAAATATTTTAACAACTGGTACAGGACAGATGCCAGCCACTCAGAAGGGATGCCTGCTGTAAACAAGCAGTATGTATGGTTGTACCAATGCCTATTGGCTGAACATTATGCTACTTTCAGATATTAAAATGATGTTCCTTTGAATCGTGGGTATTGTTCCTGGTTTGTCTCATTTCTATCACAAGGCTGTTTTGGGCACAGCCTTAGCTTCCTTTCATATATATATGGTGCAGACAGGATAGGTCATGCTTCTTAGAACCTATATGGGCATTAAAATCTTCATGAGCCAAAGCTTCACATTTTAGCACTTTAGGATAACTGTAGTAATTGTACTCATTTACCTACCTAATTGGGAAGAATTAAAAGGCAGCCCATCTGGAGGATAAGCTTTCTTGCAGACTTTTCCCTTGTCCCTCTCTGGCTGCCTCCTTGAGCTTGCCACTTTTTCATCTTCATTGTTCCCTGAGAACATCTCCCCTTTCTTGCTCTATCTTGCCCCTCCCATCTTTTCCTGCCACCTCTGTGTGGGGAGGTTGATGACCATTTCACCTCTTTCCCTAGCCTCAGCACAGCTGTAAGGAGTGTATCAAAACTGGGTGAGAGTATCACTCAGAAAAATGCCTCCCCTAACACACGGATGTCTTGTGCTGCCTTGACTGCTTGAGGGGAGGAGCCTTCATTAACTCTGTGTAGTGCAGGTACAGGACCACCTGTGCACTTCAGGGTACTTCTCGAGCTAGACCCTCCCGGATCACTGCGCCTTAGGAATGTTAGCTACTTTTTTAAAAAAAATATGATTTGGTGCGTTGTTGGGGTGAACTCCATGGGGAAGATTGTGAGTGAAGATGGGAAGGAATTTGGGTGGTTTTGCCATGAGGTGATGGTTGGGGTTGGGCGAATGGGTTGGATGATCCTGGCTCTGTGGGTGTGGTGCTGGGTTGCCTCCGGACAGTTGCAGTTCACCTTTGTGCATGGTGGTTACCAGTCACTCTAGGGATTGTAGGTCCCAACGGTGGTTCCAGCAGCCTGCACAGCTGGTACGAGGACAGCTGGAGGAGGGTCTGATATCCCTGCAAGTGATGCAGGATAAAACTTCCCGGCCGGGCGCGATGGCTCACGCCTGTAATCCCAGCACTTTGGGAGGCCAAGATGGGCGGATCACGAGGTCAGGAGATCGAGACCATCCTGGCTAACATGGTGAAACCCCGTCTCTACTAAAAATACAAAAAAATTAGCTGGGCATGGTGGCGGGCGCCTGTAGTCCCAGCTATTCAGGAGGCTGAGGCAGGAGAATGGCGTGAACGCGGGAGGCGGAGCTTGCGGTGAGCCGAGATCATACCACTGCACTCCAGCCTGGGTGACAGAGCAAGACTCCATTTCAAAAAAAAAAAAAAAAAACTTCCCAATAGGAGGTATTCCTTGATGGCTCTCGAATGCATGAATGATATATCAGTTTGAAGTTTCTCGACCTTTCCATCAAGGATCTTGAATTTTTTCTCAATTATGCTTGCTAATGTGTCAAAGGCCAAGTACACTGTATCAAACTTGCCGTCTGTAAGATGCAAGATCAATCTAGTGTTTCAGCCAGTTCACTACTGACATCAGACTCAACTTTGTCCCCTCTCTTTCTTTTCATGCAAGAGACTTTAAGGGTAACCTCTTCAGTTGAAACTGTCTTGGAAGTGCAGCCCTCCTCCTGTGTGGCTAGAGAAAGAGATGGCACCAGGATCTCTTAACGGCAAGTGCTCACGGGGCATGGGTGATTTTGTCTAGTCTGGTCCTTTTGGACGTGGTGATTTCCTGTCATCCTCGTGGTCTGACATTGCTTCTCACTGGATACTGGTTGTGGCCTTTGACTCATTAGCTGATTGTTGGATCTCTTTGTGAGGTTCGATTTTTTAAAAATCCATGGGTCCCTATGGACTGTCGCCTGTTGCAGATGATGGTGATTCTCTTCTTCTTTTTTTTGTCTCCAATAGTTGCCTGGACGACTTCATGGGTCAGTCCACATGATTGCAGGATTTCCCATTGCTCATCTGTGAATGTTGATTGGCCAACCTGTCTGAGCTTTCAGCAGATGCATCCTTGAGCTTAGTTTCAGGAATTCCTCCTGGAATTGGTTTTCCTTGGTGGTAATTTCTCATGGTGGAGCTTGTTTCTGAGGCATGGTACAGTGCTGCGGAGGCAAGGCAAGGCTGTCGTGGTGATTTTCACAGCATCTGGATGGCAAATTGCCTTCACGTAGGGAAACCACATGGGACTGATAGCTTTCTCAAGGGATCTCCAAGCATCTCTGAATTTGGGGATTTCATCAGTTACTCCTGGAATCAAAATGAGTGTGGAGTCATAATATATATATTTTTTGAGACAAAGTCTCACTCTTTCACCCAGGCTGGAGTGCAGTGGTGCGATCTCATCTCACTGCAACCTCTGCCTCCTGGGTTCAAGTGATTCTCCTGCCTCAGCCTCCCAAGTAGCTAGGATTACAGGTGCGCACCACCATGCCCAGCTAATTTTTGTATTTTAGTAGAGACGAGGTTTCACTATGTTGGCCAGGCTGGTCTGAAACTCCTGGACTCAGGTGATCCACCCACCTCAGCCTCCCAAAGTGCTGGGATTACAGGTGTGAGCCACTGCCCCTGGCCTCAAAATCTTTAAGGAAGTTATTTATCGTCACAAGTGTTGTCATCTGTGACTCATGGGCCACTTGATGAACCTGAACCATTAGTGGTTGTCCAGATCCTCCAGCTTTTTCAGACAGTATTCCAATCAGGGTTTTATGACATCAGGGTATCCCACCTTTTTTGCAACATAGGCAGAAACACCAAGCTGTGGGTAATTGATGTGCGTGTCACTGATTCCTGCAGCAGCTTTGAATGTATTAAATCTGTTTTCAACAGCCTTTGCATTGGTGTTATCTCTCAAATCTCTGTAAAGAGCACTAAGAGTTGTAGTGTTGCATGATATAATCCAAGCCTGTGGGCTGTGTCATCCGGGATTGTTGGAATTTTGCATGTGTCTGTTCCATATCCCACTGGTAACCAGCTTACAGACCTTTTGTCAGGTTGGCTTACATTATCATCAACAGGTTGCCGTAGTGATGATATGATGCTGGACACAATCATTGTGCACTTTGTTAATTTGGTATGGTGGTGCCATACATTATCACTGTACAGTATTAACAAGGCTGGAATATGGCCCTCTGCTGTAGGGGGCGTGGCACCTGTGACTTGCACTGGAATAAGTAGGAGGCTTTCCCCAAAGGATATGGAGACTGATGTGTGCTCCATACCTTGAGGGGAGCTCTCTTGGTTTCCTTTGGCTGGGTCTGTTAGTTACTTTTGAAGGCCATGCCAACCCTTTTAGGCCATTAAATTTTTCTCAAACAATAGCCAGCCTCATTTCTGCTTCATCTCTGTGGTAGGAACCATTCCCTACTCTTACTCCCTCCTCTTGTCCAACTTCCACCAAACACTCAATCCGAGTCCTGGCTGCTTTCTTGCTTAGGTCTGTGGCTGGTAACTGTGGTGAAAGAGTCAAGGTGGGCAGTGTTTGGGGTAGGAAATGAGTAGAGGTGAAGCAGCAGCAGTGTGTGTGTGGGTGTGTGGGTGTGTGTGCATGCGTGTGCATTTGCATGTGTGTATGTTGACAAATGAGAGTGTAGCCATAAGATTTCATTGTTACTACTAGTCTTTGTGTACCTATCTGGGGGGACATTAAAAAAATATGGCCATTCTCCCATCTAGAGGGTTCCCATCTCAGACTTCTCTGATAAGAGTAATTTGAGAACAAATACAGATTCATCTATGGGAAAAGATGTTTAAACTCAGCATGAAGGAGAAACAAATTTAGGAGTGGAAAGCAAGGCAGGTAGTTAGGTGATTCCATGCCCACATTTGCTTGGGCCAGGGAAGTGGTGCACCTCTTTTATGACAATGGGAGATTTCAGAAACAGTTTGAGTGTTGGCAGACCAATGCCCTGATAAGCTTGTGGTATAGAGGTAGGAAGGGAGGGAGGCCAGAGATTAGATAAAATGATGGTGGGTGGGATCTTAGCTCTAAATGAAAAGAACTGGACTTACTAAGTGGGTGGATTACTTGCTAGCCATAACTTTTAGGGAAGGGTAGGTCTGGAGAGAAGGTGAAGACCAGCAGAAATATACTGTGAAATTGCCAAATATGTTTGGTTGCAGAAAACACAGCCTGGCTCTTTGTGGCTAGATGTGACTTCCAACTTCTGAAGACAGGATTGCCAAGAGATGTGATCTTTCCACATACAGCTCCTGTCCCCATCTCTTTATGTGTAGAGACCTGGATTTGGGGTAGTAGGGTAGTAAACCATATATTTCCAAAAGACAGTGTGAAGAGTCACTGTTTCTCTTTGTCTGGGATGTGATTGGCTTTTGTTTTTTTGTTTTTTGTTTTTGAGACGGAGTCTCGCTCTGTCGCTTTGTCACCAGGCTGGAGTGCAATGGCACAATCTCAGCTCACTGCAACCTCCGCCTCCTGGCTTCAAGTGATTCTCCTGCCTCAGCCTCCCGAGTAGCTGGGACTATAGGCGCGCACCACCATGCCCAGCTAATTTTTGTATTTTTAGTAGAGACGGGATTTCACCATGTTGGCCAGGATGGTCTTGATCTCTTGACCTCATGATCCACCCGCCTTGGCCTCCCAAAGTGCTGGGATTACAGGCTTGAGCTACCACGCCCGGCTAGTGATTGGCTTTTAAATTAATCATAAATGTTTGATAAAATTCTGGTATGTGCTAAGTCCCAGGCTTGGTTGATATCTCAGACTATGATAGCTGTGACCTTCAAGAAATTTCTGGCTTGGGGAATCTGTAGTTTCTGGTTGTCCAAAAAAGATAGTTCTTAGTCCTACTTTATTTTCTACCCACTCAACTCTCCAGACTTCCCTCTTAGTAAAGGAATTCGTAATTCTCCCTGCATCTTCTCTGTTTATTTCAATGTCCATGTTCTGAGTCTCGAGTTTTCCTGAAGCATAGGAGCAGGCTTGGCCCCAGAGCCCCTGGCTTTTTCAACGAGCATCAGAAATGCTATCAATATATTCTCTCTGTTGCTTTATCAGCTTCTCTAAATTTATTTTGTAAGGAAGTTAGCACCTCCTTCCAGGACTTTAAACAGTTGTCTTTGCCAATTTGTTCCTGGATTTTCCTTGAACTTCTCAGGTTTCCAAGCCACATCCTAGCAGGGCATCCAGGAGCCTTGCACTGAACCTCTCAGCTCTTTTGACTTTCTTCTGGTCATAGGTGTTGGGCCTCCCATTAGGTAGAAGTCCTTTGAGCAGACCCGAAATGGCCAAATGAGACATCATCCAAGTTCCTCCCTCCTTTACTGTCTCGGCTTTTTCAAGCACCCCTTTCACCTCTCTTTTCTGCCTTTTCCTCAGTCTGTCAAGTTCTTTGGAGGAAAGAAGTTCTTGGTCAGAGGTCCTAAAACCACCACCAGCTGGGGGTGGTGAGAATGGTGAAGAGTTGGACAGTCCCGGGGCTTTTTTGAAAGGGGACTTTATGGTCATTTCACCTGTTTAGGGTGAGGGACTAAGAATTCTCAAGCCTTCAGTTTCATCCATATTTCAGTGTAAGCAGAAAAGCACATCTCAAAGCCAAATAGAAATGATTTTCTACTAAGCCGATAAATCCTTTGTGATTCTTGGTTCCCTTGGTCTCTTAATATTAATTATAGAGAATGGGCAGTTGAGTCAGTTAACATCTTTTCATCAGAAAGGAGGGTAATATTCATAACCAAAAGAGATGTAAAGGAAGTATATTACTGCTTGAAGTGTGAAAAGAGGAAAGGAGTGTTATGTGAACCTTTTCAATAGGGAAATTCAGAAAATGGAATGATTCATCTATAGGCATAATTCTTTTAGGAGATTCTGTGCTCAAAGGGAAGGGAATGGTTTCTGATCCTTCTGAAGAGAAAAGGAATAGCATTTTTCTTAAACCTAACCCAGTTTCAGCATTGGAGAATACAGAACTTTTTCTTCTAGCTGATGGCATTAATATTTCTTGAGAGAGAGAACCCACCCACGGCACTTTTCTGAGCCCAGCAGAAATCAGCGGAGCTTGGGCTTCGCTTAGCAGGTTTGCAATTGACTTCAACATGCAGGCTTTTCACATGTGCAATAATGCTGGAAACAGAAGCACCAAACTGATTGTGCAATTACTCCTTTTGTAGAAGAGGCCAAAATCCTCCTCCTCCTTCCTTTCTCCTATATTCACTCCTCCAGGATCATAAAGCCTCCCTCTTGTTTATCTGTGTCTGTCTGTCTGATTGGTTAGATTTGGCTGCCCTTCCAAGCTAATGGTGTCAGGTGGAGAACAGAGCAACCTTCCCTCAGAAGGAGACAACTCGAGGTGCTGGTACATTTCCCTTGTTTTCTATGTTCTTCTTTCTAGTGGGTCTCATGTAGAGATAGAGATATTTTTTTGTTTTAGAGATTCCAAAGTATATATTTTTAGTGTAAGAAATGTACCCTCTCCACACTCCGTGATGTAAATAGAACCAGGAATAAATGTGTCATTGTGATAATCCCATAGCAATTTATGGTAAGAACAAGACCCCTTTCCCTCACCACCGAGTCTCGTGGTCTGTGTCTGTGAACCAGGGCAGGTAATTGTGACACTGCATCTCATAGGCCTCTGCCTGCCCAGATTTTTGTGTGCTCACCTCAGTGGGTGAAAAATAAAGTCTGTGTAAACTGTTTGCACCTGTGGTGTTCTTTGAGTCCAAATGAAGGGGCTGAGCCAATGCTGACCAATTTCAGAGCGTGTGAATGAGAGTGTGAAGATGGGGGAAAAAGGTGTGGTGACTGCTGAGAATGCCTAGGAGGGATGTGTGCATCTCCCTCGTGCAGAGCATGAAGGAGGCTGTCCGGACCTCCCTCATGGGATGGCTAAGCTTATGTTGGCGGAACAGGACAGCCTAAAAAGAAAGCTCATTCTGAAGATACAACAGGCTGATGAGAGTACTTGTTAATATTTAGGGACTCTGCTGCCTAGAAATTCAGATTTTAAAAATCTGTGGTCACGCCAGAGTTGGCTTTTTTGGGTGGGGGAGGCATGTTGTGTTTCTCTTCCTCTGATATCCCATTGTTGGAGACTTAGAGAAGAGGGGGAGAGGGAAGCAATGGAGGGAAAGTAGAGCGGCCAGTGAGGGGGTGAAAGGAAAGGGTGAGGGAGCCCAGCAGCAGCTTTACTGAGTGCCAAGGAAGGCACCCACTGAGAACGTCCTGAACATGTGGCACCATGTGGACATTTATTACACAGCCAGTGCCAGCACAGCCTGTGGCCTACAGACAGAGAGCTCACTAGTTCTGAGGCCTTTTGCTATCTTTTGGCTATTCTTTACCCCAACAGTACACACATCATACCCTTTGTCTCACAGAGAGACACGCTTAGATTGCATTGAGTAGAGTATGGGAAGGCTGCTCCTGCAGGAAACAGAGCCAGTTCTGATGCCTTGGGACTGTGGAGGGGCTAGGGTACAAGTGCAGAGAGATGACATGTATCATTTTCACACTCAGGGTTGTTAAGGATTCCATTAATTGATGTGAGAAAAGTGCTTACAACAGCACCTGGCTCATGGTAAGCACATAGTAAGCAATAAAAAATTTGGAGGTAGGTGATGCCTGGGTTGGTTAATTCAGCAATAATCCTATTAGGGCTCTGGTCAGCTTCTCTGCAGTTCTCTTGGGTTTTCCCCTCACAGTCACAAGATGGCTCCTGAAGCTCCAGGTGTCACATCTGCAGCATAACTTCCAAATGCAGATAGGGTGAGAGGGTTTTCTAGCTTCCCCCATTCTCTCTCTAAAAAGGGGAAAATCTTTCCCAAAAGGCCACCTTCCTCCTATGTCGTTGGTTATAACTGAATCACATACTCATCTCTAAGATGGGAAAAGGGGGATGGGATTATCATGTTTGGTTTGAACCCATTAGACGCATCCTGTGGGGTTGGGCCCATCTTCCATAACCATTTTGCTGCTCTAATACTTGTACAAAATCAGGGTTCTGTTAGCAAAGGATAGGCAGGAGTTGCGAGTGATTACATGTTCCAAAGTGACTGCCAGCGGACCCAGGAAAACCTGCACCACGGGGCCTCTGCAGAGCTGAAGCCGCAGTGTAGAGGGCCACGAACCTCAGCATCAGGGATGCCAGGAGGCCAAGAAACTCCTCTGAAGGTCAGTGGGGAGATTTCTAACGCATCAGTACCTGAGTCCCACTCTACACCAATTACATAGACTCTCTGGAGGGGAGCCAGGTGCCAATATCTGTGAAACCCTCTCCAGATGATTCTTCTTTGCAGGCAGGGTTGAATGTCAGCTGCCATAATGCTTTTCCTCTGCCTTGACCAGGCTCTTCTGTGTCTGCTTCACTTCCAGCTCTCCACTCTGTAATACTCAGCTCTGCTACAATGTCGGTTTTTCCTGCCTAGATTATCACAGCCTTAACCACCTCCAGATTCTTTCCGCTTCAACCCCCACTCTTCACAGCTTCATTGCCTCTGTATTTCCAAAATCAGATTCCCAAGACTGAGAATGCAATTGTTTGTCATTTCTCAGCAGGCCACACTGTAGGTCCCTGGCCAGCCTATGGGTTAGGGGCCTTTGGGTCTGAAGCCACCTTTGGGCCAACCAGGGAAGAGTGAGAGTGAAGTGATAAAGAATATGGCAGGTGAAGGGTGTTCCTTGTCAGGGTTGCAACGTCATTTCCCCTAGAAGAAAACAAGGGCCAGAGAGACATAGTAATGATGTGTCTAGTTATCTTAGTGACGTCCAAAGGCTGTTCCCCGGTTACAGACCTGGCTACAGAATTACCCCTTTTACCTTTTGCTTGTGTTTAATTATAAGGACACACAGGCACATACTTAGAAGAACAGCCTGCAAGTCACTGCGTTGCTCCCTCGACAGAGCACACTTTCCATGGTCGCACTTGCTTGTGATGTCAGTGCTCACGGATAGAGGGAAGCATAGAGCTTCCCTGTCCAGAGGCTGAGTGCATGATTGAGGCCTGTAGCAAGAGACAGTGTATAATATATAACAAGCCAATGAGGAACAAACCTGCCTGAGTTACTTGCTTCATCTGTGCCTCAGTTTTTTCACCTGCAAAATGGGAGTGATAGTACTACCTACTTTATAGAGTCAATAAGGAAGAGTCAGTGAATTCACAAGCATGCTAAGGCAGGCTCCCCTCCATGTGCCCTCTGAGCCTCCTCTGGTAGCAGCAGGTCTTCCCTCCTCTTGCCCTTCTGATGCTTGGATTTGCAGCTGTGTGGTGGAGTTGACCCCTAGAGTCCAGGGGAAAGGAGTCGTGGTCGCTGTGACCTTTGTCTGTGTGGTTTATAGGTATTAACTCATAGGAAGAGAGACTTTGCTTGGGCTCCTAGTCTACACCATGTTCTCCAGCACAACTTCTACCTTTCATTTGGAGTTAGGGAATGTTTGCCTAGTTGTAAGATCATCAGTACTTTATTTGGCCATTGATCTTTGGTGTATATGGAGGGACTGGAGGGTGGGAGTGGAAATAGTGCTATGGTCAATACCCCTAAAGGGTAGTGACCATTTGTCTATTATTATTACCATAGTCCCCAAAGCCCCTCCACTCTCTCAGAAATTACACAATGCATTATCATCACCAGATTTCCCTAATAGCCACAGTAGGCAAGGAGGAAATGCCTTGGCCTTCACTACCCAGGCTAAACAGTAGTAAAACAGTTTTCTAGTAACTTTCAGCTGTGGGATTCCAGCACTAGTTTTGAGTCATAGGGGACTCCATGTCTAGTTTTAACAGTTTCATCATCACAGTCATCATCATCAAAGGCCTGCTTTGGGCATTTCATAACCTACCACGCAGGGTTGAAGCACTTCACTGAGAGAATCACTGGCAGTAGTGGACAGCACCTGGTGTGTGTGTGTGTGTGTGTGTGTGTGTGTGTGTGTGTGATAAGCATGTCACAAATACATTCTCTGATCTAATCCTCACCACACACACAATGGCCACTATTCCTTCTACAGATGAGGAAACTGAAGCTCAAAAAGGTAAATAAGTTACTGAAGTTCACATAACTGGTAAGTGGCAGAGCCCAGGGTGAAGTCATGTTTGTCTGGAATCTGTGCTCTCGGCTTCCCCTCTCTACTGACTCCATTAAGGGGTCTGACTATGGGATCGTGACTATGAGGGCTGCTTCTAAAACACATACCTGATATGTAAATTAAAGGACATACTGAAAAATAAAACAGTAGAGAAATGTGAAATTAGAGAACATACCATTACATCACTTGTAAATAGCAAGAGAAGTTGAGAAAGTGAATAAAAATTCAAATTCTTCTTCTGGAACAATTCAACAAATTCACATTCTAGAATTTGTTCCAGAAAGTATTCATAGGATATGGCGGATATGCAACTTTTTTTTTTTTAATGAATGAGCAAAGAAAGTCGTCCCTGCTCCTGAGCAATCCTGGAAAAGTTTTCCCAGGAAGAACACAGGACTCATTAAGATGTGAAGAACTCAAGCACTGATCAAATATTTTGGTAATTTAAATAAATAATTGCCACATCATAATTTATTGCATCAATTTCCCTACCTTGTGTTCAGGGGAGCCATGGTTTCAGTCTACCTGACAGTGGTCAGACCCCACAGAAAGCACTATGGTCTGTTCAGAGGCTGCTGGAAAAACAGAGAAACCCAAAGCTTGTCCTGAGGAGGACCTGTTGAAGGAAATGGCGAAGAGACTCAGGGAGTACTGGCAGCTGGGTTTATCTCATCATTGTCCTCAAAATTCATGCTTGAGGACATGAGTTTTGAAGGGCATGGAGGTGAAATGAGTTCTCTGAGGATCTACAACTGGACTCACATAAAAAATGAGACTATATATGCAAAGCACAGTGGTGAGGCCTGTGGGTTTTGTAGCATCAGGGAGGGGAATCTTTCAGAGACAGGGAGGCCTTCAAAGAGAAGACAGGGTTGGAGAAGGAAAAGAAGTTATAGATTGGGTCCCACAGGCAGGATGACCATGAATTGACTGGTTTGCTTGCAATTAAGGGTTTTGTAAAAGGAAGCAAGTGTGCTTAAAATAGGAGACCCAGGAAAGAAGACCTTAAATGCCAGGTTATGAGGTGGGAACTATCCTGTAAGCTCTAAGGCACCATCAGATGGGAGATGTGTGCTCATTGGCATTTTAGAAAAATTCATCTTGCAGCAGTGAGGGAGAAGAATTGGAAAAGGGAAAAACTGGATGTAGCTAGGCCACGGCAGGGCAATGGTGATGGAGAGGAAGAGGGAAGATAAGGAGACAAATGAAGAAACAGCAGACTTGGAACCTATGAGTGACTGGCCGTGGAGGAAGCACAGGTGCAGTAAAACAGCACCCTGATGTCATGCGTCTGAGAGAAAAGCTGTCATGTGAAATAAAGATTAAGCTCATTTGACAGAGCTCTAGAGGATGTAACCGAGACCAACTTATCTTCTGGGAGGCAGATTTGGGCTCAGTGTGAGGAACTCACAGCTAATGCTGTCCAAGAATGGAATTGGCTGCCCTGGTACCAGCAAGTTCCCAGGGTTGAGGATGCCAGGAAGCTGCAGGTGTGGGAGGATGGACTTGAGGGCCCGTGACTTCAAGACAGGGACAGAGAGGGCACTGCAGACAGACACCGCCTGGGAGCAGGATGAGAGATGGGAGGGTGGTGACGAAGGAGTAGGTGGGGAACAGATGTCTGCGTTAGGAGGAGGGAGCAGACGGGTGCGGGGAAGAAAGCATGGGTGGGATGAGGCTGTCTGCGGCTGAGGCCCAGCAGGTGGATGAGGGCCTCAGCACTTGGAGTCCCCACTGCTCGGAGGCTGGATCTTTGAGTGACATGGGACCCAGGTTTCATGGGTCTAGGTTAAAAACAGAGTTTCATAAGAACACAGGAAAGTATTTTCATGACTGTCCCACCTCCAGCTGCCATTGTAGGACTTCCAGACCCTCTTAAAAGTCCCTAGGGCGGAATGTCTGGCCTCAATGGCAACCTCCCCATTCCAGGCTCCAGTTCCAGCTCTCTGTGTCATCCCCACCGCTTAGCAAGACCCGTGCTGCCACTGGCTCCACCACCCACTGCCCACATGTTGTGCCACGCCACCCTGCACTGGGCCAACACCCCTGTGTGCGGATGGCATTGGCTCATGGGGGGCCTCAGTGCAGCAGTGCCAAGCTATTTTCCCTGATCTAGGAGTGAAGAGCCTTTCCCCCCTACATTGAGGCACCCTCTGCCAACGGATTCCCACAGCTAAGTTGTCAAGATTTCTCCAATGGGTCAAAGGGAGACAGTTCATTGCAAGGTGGCCATTGCCTGGAAGGCCCAGGTCCCACAAAGAGGATGGAGTAGGTTGACCCTTACTGCTAATTCTCCACCCAGGTCCAATCAGATGTGGCCAGTGTCAGAGTCAGGCAGATGGCAGAGGCTGTGAGTGAGGGCTGCTTTTAGATGGAGATGTGGATAGGACTGGCAATGAGTGTCATCTCTAATACGCTTTGAGTGCTCAAGATGTGCCAAACGCTGTACTTCAAGTGCGTAATTCATCTAACTCTCGCAACAGTAGGCATTGTGATTCCTTTTTTACAGGTGTGGAAACTGAGGTTAAGAACAGTTGAGTATTTGTATGATATACAGCCAGTAGATGGCAGAGCTAAGATTCCCACCTAGGTCTTTCTGAGTCCAAAGCACATTTGTGCTCATACATCACTGTTATAACCACACTGGTTCAGCTGGTCTAGTTTTCTAGGCCCAGAAGGCCACTTTGAGAGCTGAGTATTTGGTTTGGCCAGATCTACACTGACTCGTCTATTGAATCAACAAATAATATGGAGCACGTGCTCTGTGCCAGCCCCCGTCCCTGATGCTCAGGCCACAGTGGTGAACAACTCAGGAGTTTCCAGCCCAGAAAGGAGCAACAGAAATAAGTACATTACAGTGAGGAGGAGGCTGGTCTCACCAATACACAGTGCCGAAAACTTTGTAAGGGAACCCTAGGCTGATGGTTGTCACATGGCCCTGGCCGGGGCAAGTCAAGAGACACAGTTCTGGTTCTGGTCCTCACTCTGCTCATTACTAGCTTCAGTTTCCTTCTCTGGACTCCCGTTTCCTTATGAGGGTACAGACTGAGATGGTTTCTAAGCTGTCTTCCAATATTCCTGACTGAGATGGTTTCTAAGCTGTCTTCCAATATTCTTGACTGAGATGGTTTCTGAGCTGTCTTCCAATATTCCCTGACTGAGATGGTTTCTCAGCTGTCTTCCAATATTCCCTGACTGAGATGGTTTCTGAGCTGTCTTCCAATATTCCCTGACTGAGATGGTTTCTAAGCTGTCTTCCAATATTCCCTGACTGAGATGGTTTCTGAGCTGTCTTCCAATATTCCCTGACTGAGATGGTTTCTAAGCTGTCTTCCAATATTCCCTGAGTCTATAATGAGGGCAGGAATTGCTTGGCAGGATCCACCCTGGGCCTTAGGTGTGATGAGTCAGGAGCCACAGAGGTGTGACGAGGATGGAAGATTGGACAGATGTGAGTCCAGGGAACCATGCTCAGGACCAGAGACATCCAGGAGGGTCCAGGCAAGCTGAAGTCTGGAGTCCAGCAGGTGAGAGCTGGAGGCAGCAGCATCAGGAGGAAGAAGCCCCTCATAGGACCTAAACCCTCAGGGACCCTGTTAGGGCAGGCTGGTACACATGTCCCTGAGTGGTTGCCTGGCTCTGGCATATTGCCATTGATGAAGGTCCAAAGTAAAGGGTTCACACAGTCTTCAATCCCTTGCCTGAAAGGGACAGCTCCATTCATCTTATCACTCGGTCACAGACACAGCTTTGCCTGTCCTTTAATGAGTTATTGGAAAAATCTAACCAGAGAGCATCTGCATTATGTTACTGCAGAGATAAGTCACACCCTCAGACAACACCGTGACCTTGCAGATCAAATCCCTGGAACCAGAGTCTTCATCCCATGGGCAAAGTCCCAACCAGGAAGGTGGAAATGCAAACCCTTAGAGGAAGAAGAGGAGAGGCCTGTCTAGGCCTCCCGATCAGCCTTTCATTGTCTCCATGACAAATATCTCACTGCCGATATCTCACTATGGTTATCTCACCACCTGCTTTGAAGAGGCAATGGAAGAAATCAAGCACCTGCCTCTGGGTCCCATACTTCCCACTGTCTACTCCAACACAGCCCCTTCCTATATCTTCAACTACTGGTTCCTCCCATCCATCTCTCCCCTTGCACAGGATAAACATACCAAGAGGTGTTACATGTCAGGGAATGCTCAGGGGCCTCATTCTCTTTGTCAAGCCCCAGCTCCAGATCTCCCCCAGTTCCTGCTGACATTGACCCCCACAGTGCATGCCCAGCAAGTCTGCCAGCTTCTTTTTTCTTCTGCCCATTGCTCCTGTCCTCCCCAGAGGACTGGAATTGGATGAGGTACATGGATGCTGTTGGGCTAGACATAGTTTCAAATAAAATATACCTTTTGTGGAGCACTATATAGTAGGTATAATTACTTTACAGATGAAGACACTGAGTCTCAGAGAGGCTAAGTAACTTTCTGAAGGTCACACAGTTATTAAGCAGCAGATCTCCTTCAAAGCTCTTTTTTCTTTCCATCACATTTGTTTTTTATTTATTTTTTAGCTGGAGTCTTGCTCTGTCACCCAGGCTGGAGTGCAGTGGCACGATCTCGGCTCACTGCAACCTCCGCCTCCCGGGTTCAAGCGATCCTGCTGCCTCAGCCTCCCGAGTAGCTGGGATTACAGGTCCTCGCCACCACGCCTGGCTAATTTTTATATTTTTAGAGTTTCACTGTGTTGGCCAGGCTGCTCTCAAACTCCTGACCTCAAGTGATCTGCCTGCCTCGGCCTCCCAAAGCGCTGGGATTACAGGCATGAGCCACCGCACCTGGCCTCCACCACATTTATTTATCCCCCAGAGCCTCCTGCCCCACCAGCCAAGGAGATTTTGTCTAGCTTCAATTTCTGTATCTTGTATTAGGAAAATAAGTAAACTTTTTATCATTCAAGTGTACAATTATTATTATTACTATTTTATTTTATTTTTTGAGACAGAGCTTCACTCTGTCACCCAGGCTGGAGTGCAGTGCTGCGATCTCGACTCACTGCAACCTCTGCCTCTTGGGTTCAAGCGATCCTTCTGCCTCAGCCTCCTGAGTAGCTGGGATTACAGGTGTGTGCTCCTGCGCCCGGCTAATTTTTGTATTTTTAGTAGAGATGGGGTTTCGCCATGCGTTGGCCAGGCTAATCTTGAACTCCTGACCTCAGGTGATCCACCCTCTTTGGCTTCCCAAAGTGCTGGGATTACAGACGTGAGCCACTGTGCCCGGCCACAATTATTTTATCAAATAACTATGCTTTTCCCACTCGATTCTGTTCTTTCACCGCCACCCCCTCCCAGAGAGGCTGCTGTGAGCATTCACAGGAAGAGATTCTCGCCACTCCCACCCCAGCTCCTGAGGGCCATGAGCTGCCTTGAAGTGGTGTGATTCCACTTGGGTAGGAGCCAAGATTCCCCTGTACTCAGCCAGAAGAGCACATCCAGAAAGAAAGGTGCCTGCCAGTGCCTTCCATAGGGAGCACACATGCAGCTTTCAACTGTAACCACAGTCACAGCACAAGAGAGCAGAGCTTCCAGGGGCCCTCGCATGGAACGCAGGAGCTCATCCTTCCTGTCTCCTTAGCCTGAGCTATCTGGGTCAGAAAGCACCCAAGTTCGCCAGAAAGCAGCTTCTCTTCCATTCAAATTGGCCAGAACCAGAGGGGAGATAAGGCCTGGCTTCTTTCTTCATGGCAGCCTTTCTGTGTGCAGCCTCTTATCTGACCCTTGAAACTGAGGGCAATTATTGTTATTTCCTTTCTAGAGATAAGAACATTCAGGGCCAAAAGACCAGTGAATGCTGTCCCTGCTGTACCTCGATGCCTCCTGTTTAGATGTGATCATTTTCTCACCATTTCCTTTCCAAGTGGACATTTACCTGCAATTTGTTAAATGGGCCAATTTTTAAAAAAATCATAAGAACGAAGTACAGAACTATTGTCCAATATGCTATCCACTAGCTACATGTGGCTGTTTAAAATAAAATTTTAAAGAATTTCATTTCTGAGTCCCACCAGCCACATTTCAGGTGCTCCATAGCCACGTGTGGCTAATGGCTGGTGGATTGGATGGCACAGGTGACAACATTTCCGCCATTGCAGGAAGTTCTAATTGACAGCACTGTAAATACTTAGAAGGTACAGAAAATTATAAAGTTAAATACAACTATAAAGATATTCATTTTCGTATTGCTGTAGTAAGAAAATTACCACACCCTTAGTGACTTCAAAAAATGCACATTTATTTATTTATTTATTTTTGAGACGGAGTCTTGCTCTGTCACCGGACCGGAGTGCAGTGGTGCGATCTCGGCTCGCTGCAACCTCCGCCTCCCGGGTTCACGCCATTCTCCTGCCTCAGCCTCCCCAGTAGCTGGGATTACAGGCACCCGGCACCACGCCCAGCTAATTTTTGTATTTTTAGTAGAGAAGGAGTTTCACCATGTTGGCCAGGCTGGTCTCGATCTCTTGACCTTGTGATCCGCCCGCCTTGGCCTCCCAAAGTATTGGGATTACAGGCGTGAGCTACCATGCCCGGCCTACATTTATTATCTCATTGTTTCCTTGGATCGGGAGCCTGGGCGTGGCTCCACAGGGTCCTCTACTCAGGGTCTCTCAGGGGCTGCAGTCGAGGTGTCGGCTGCGGCTTCTGTCTCGTCTGAAGCTGGAGGTCCTTTTCTAAGATCCTGGAAGTTGTTGGGAGAATTCAGACCCTTGTGGCTGTGGGCTGAGGCCCTCCACTCTCAGAGACCACTGGTCTCTATGGCCATGTCATGTCATGGCTGATAGCTTCTGGAGGCCCAGAATCCAGTCACAGGTTTTCTAAATTTCGAAATATTTCTCGAAGTTCTTACTTCTCTTAAAGCGCACCTGTACTATGCTCAAACAGCAGGTAAGGCCGGGCACGGTGGCTCACGCCTATAATCCCAGCACTTTGGGAGGCCAAGGCGGGCGGATCACTTGAGGCCAGGAGTTCAAAACCAACCCGGCCAACATGGGGAAACCCTGTCTCCACTGAAAATCCAAAAATTAGCCGGGCATGGTGGTGGGCACCTGTAATCAAAAGTACTCCGGAGGCTGAGGCAGGAGAATTGCTTGAACCTGGGAGGCAGAGGTTGCAGTGAGCCGAGATCGCACCGCTGCACTCCAGCCTGGGCAACAGAGTGGGACCCTGTCTCAAAACAAACAAACAACAAAACAGCAGGTAAACCCCTTCTAGAGAGTACCTCTTATTCCTGGACCCTTTCTTCAAGAACTCTCATGATTGGGTCAGGCCTACTAAGATAATCTCCCTTGTGATTAACTTAGAGTCAACAGACTGAGGGCAGTAATTACACCAGAGAAATCTCCTAACCTTTGCTATATAACGTTCATAATCACAGAGTGGCGTCCCATCGCCTTTGCTGCAGCCTGTTGGCTGCATCTTACAGGTTCCACCCACACGCGAAGGGAGGGAGCGTACAAAGGTGTGGGCACCAATGGATGGAACCACAGAGGCCTTCTGAGCTGTCCGCCTAACAATCAGGTTTAACAGTATGAAAAGAAGACAATAGAAATCCGTGATTCTACCATTGAAGGAAACCACATTTTGATACATTTCTTTCTAGTCATTTTCTGAGCATATTTCTGTTTACATTATTACAACCATGCTGTATGTAACACTTGAATTGATTTTTCAGCTTTATTAAGCTATAATCATCAAAAATCATATAAAGTGAACAACTCGATGTTTTGATATATGTATACGTTGTGAAATGATCACCACACCAAGCTAATTAATATATCCACCACCTCATATAATTATCTTAAAAATTTTTTTGTGGTAGGAATCTGGATTTTTTTGGCCACTATCGTGTCATCAAAAAGTCATTATAAACATCATTATTAATAACTGGATAACATCAAGGGATACACAATGACTGATTGAAACAATTCCCTATTGTTGGACATCTGTGCTATTTCTAATTGATTGCCTGTTACCAAGATTGTGACAAACATCTTTGTAAGTAAAGGTTTTGCTGTCACATCATTTCTTTAGAATAGATTCTGTAATGGTAACTGTTTGTTTAAAGGATATGCCGATTTGTAAAGCTCTTGATACTACTCTTCAACTAACTGCTTTCCCCAGCAGAACCGATGGATTCTCCTCCTGCAGGGAATGGGCGTGCCGTTTTGCTGCAGCAGGAGATGGTTTGGACTGCATGGGTTTTGGTTGAGTAGAGATGATCAAGCATCCCTGAGCAGGCTCTCCAGCTCCCCACCAGACTGAGGCCCCTCATTGTCCCCCCAAACCCCCAAAACCAGGTAGGAGTAGCCCAGATTCTTTATCAGCCACCAGGACTTGAACAAAACCTTTACAGAGAAGTACAGTCTTTCCCCAGGCCAGAAAAAACAACAGATGCTGAGCTGGGCTAGGGCCTCCTCCAGGCACCTCAACATTTGAGAAAAGAAAGAGTGGGTTCCTACTATCAGGGGTTTACCTGCTGTTTGAGAATAGTACAAGTGCACTTCAAGACAAATAGGAACTTCAATAAATATGAAATTTAGAAAACCTGGCCAGGCATGGCAGCTCATGCCTGTAGAATCCCAGGACTTTGAGAGATTGAAGTGGGAGGATCGCTTGAGCCCAGGAGTTCAAGACCAGCCTGGGCAACATAGCAAAACCCCATCTCTACCAAAAAAATCTAAAAATTAGCTGAGTATGGTGGCACACACCTGTAGTCCCAGCTACTCAGGAGGCTGAGGCAGGAGGATTGCTTGAGCCCAGGAATTTGAGGCTGCAGTGAGCTATGATTGTGCCACGGCACTCCAGCCTAGGTGACAGAACATGACCCTGTCTCCAAAACAAAACAAAACAAAAAACAAAGAAAACCTGCGCCTGGATTCTGGGGAATTGCTACATTTTTCAGGGAAAACTCACCCACACATATCACTAGTTTATTTGAGGGCAACCTCCCTCTTCCCTCTTGAGGTTGGCATCATGGAGAAGAGAGATTTTCTGTCTCAGTACTGAGCATGCTGAGGACTTCCTTTCAGCTTCAGCTACACAGATGAGGGGCAAATGCAATGCCTGCCCAGCAACCACTGGTGAGCCTTCTGGGGGGTCCAAACTCCACTTCCATCTGACCATGATCTCAGCTCCTCATCCCAGCTCTGCCACTCGCTGCATGACCCACCCTGGGTAAGACACTTCTGCACTTTTCGTATCAGTTTCCTTCTCTATAAAAAGCAGGAAATGAAGGTCACTTCATTTTATCCCTGTCATTTTATGATATATTTGAAATCACTTTGCTACAATGTAATGTATGTATTGAGTGTTTAACGTTTATTTTATGGTGCATAAATATCATCCCAGTGGCATTCACAGAGACTGCGCCTCTGTGTTTAATCCACAAGCATTTCTTGGGTATGAGCAGAGCTGTTGCTGAGCTGAGATACAGAAATGATGCAGAGGAACATAATCTGAGGTGCTGGCTCTGCTGAGGGAGTCTCAGGGACTCTGGGACCTCTTGATCTGCCCTTGGGTGTTTTCCTCTTGAATTCCTGTTTCTGTCCTTACTACTGCCCTCGCCTGCTTCTCAGACTTCAGACTGATCTGTCACTGGCTCATCGATTACCTGAGCTGAGCATCAGTATATCCTGGGGAAAGTCAGGCTTCAGTGAAAGCAAAGCTCCAGAAGTGTTAGCAGGAAAGCTCAAGAACATAGGGGAGTGTGCTCACAAAAGACAGGGCATTCCTGAGGACACAAGGCAAAGGAGGGCATGAGCCTGGGATGGGATGGGCATATGAGAGTAAGAAAGCACGAGAACCAGGAGAGGTTCTGAGGGCATGGTGACATCTGCTGCTATCCCCAGGACACACAGCCCACAGAGCATCAGGAATGTGCCAGGAGCTACAGGCAGGGGTTTGGCATGGTGGTGAGCTAATATCTGCAGAATGCTGGGAATGGCATCCGGCACATAGTAGGTGCCATGTAAGTATTTGATACATAAATATGGATAGAGCATTAAGGTTTTTCCTGGCTGCCCTTTATCTTGGAAGGCAGCCTTGCTCCAAGCAAATCTCCAGTGCCTCAGACAAGCCACAGGAATCTCCCAGGATCTGCTTGCTGAAGGTTCAAAGGGCAGAGCTAATGACAGGGAAGAGGCTTTCTCTCCCGCACCTTCATCATCTCCACTCCACAGTCATCTCTTCTCCCTGCTTGCCCTCAGAGTGGGTTGTTATCTCCAAAGAATCCTTCATATGCCAAAGTCCAAGAACTGACCTGTAACTAGACTAGACTAAACTTCCTGAGACAGGGACCATGTCTGCCATGTCCATTTTTGCATTCCCCATAAAGCACCATATCTAGCACACAGTACGTGCTCATTAACCCTGTGAAATGAATATATGACCCAACCCTGAGGTAAGTTAGCCTGCAAGTATAACCTAATTAGGCACAATAATATCTGGGGAGAAGTCAGACCAATACCAACCACATAGATTAATTACAGAACAGTCTCAGTTGGGGCCCTGTTGAGAATCTGCTTACTGGTGCCCGTGCAGGAAAGGGTTAACGCAGCAGGTATGGGTTGCTCAAACCTTGCACATTCCAAAGAAAGGCCTGTCTTCAGGACTGGGCCCTTGACTGGCTCCTGGGAGGTGACCTTTGAGCCCTTGGAAGATCCTGCCTGGTTGACTTTTTTTCTATGCCCCAGGCCTTAGGCCACACTATCAGTCTGACCAGTTTGTGCTAATAAAGTGATTTATGGTGAATGTCTGGTTTTGTATGCCTAAGGCCCTGCCTGGGCTGTGCACCAACAGTTTGACCTCTCAGTAGCGTGGGGAACTAGAGACTGAGTGGCTAAAATAAGTCATGTGGGTACTGCCACCACATAAAACCCCTGGACAACAAAGCTCATCCCTGGTTGGTAATATTTTGCACGTGTTGTCACGCATAGTTTTTGGGGGAATTAACTGCATTCCCGTTAGGCCCACTGGAAGAGGACACCTAGAAGGTTCAGCCTGATTGCCTGATTTCTCCTGGACATCGCCACCTACTTTGTCCCTTTGCTGATGTTCATCTGTATCCTTTCCCTGTAATGAACCGTAACTGTGAGTATATCAGCTTTTCTGAGTCCTGTGAGTCCCGCCAGTAAGTCATTGAATCTGAGGGGGGTCTCAGGGCACAGATAATGCAGTGTCTGTTATCAAAGCAGTTTAGAAGTGGATAATTTGTAATGATCTTTGTCTTCAGTTACTCTGATGCCTCTCCACACAATTACTTCATTCATTCATGCAACACGTTTTTAAACACCAACCATGTGTGGACACTGCATTCCAGGCACTGGGACATAGCAGTCAGCCAGACAAAGATCCCTGCCCTCATGGAGCTCATGTTCTAATGGGGGAAGGTGAGAGACTAAGCGATACACATAATGAAAAAGGTGATAATGCTATGGTAGGAAGAAGTAGAATAGGTACAGGGGATCAGGAGCACTGGGGCGGGGGTGGGGCTCCTTGAGAAGGTGAGATGTGGCCTGACAAAGGTGAAAGTGTGCCATCGGGGTTCCTGAAAGTTCTCTGGAGGACTCATTTGCCCCTTGAGTGCTTGGGCCATGGCTCTCATTCTTTAATGAGCACCAGAATTACTTAGGAAGTTTGTGAAAGAGGCTGATTTCCAGACCCCTTTTGTGTGTGTGGGGTGGGATGGGGGCTGGCGGGGAAGTTAAGATTATAAAACGCACTTGCCATGAGCCTGATGCTGGAGGTCCAGGAACTGCGCTTAGAGACCCACTCCATCAGGCAGGCCTGGACAAGGAATGAGAAACAGCCCTTGCTCTCGGAGAGCTCCCACTTGAGTGGTAACAGAAGGGAGAGCTGGGTAAAACATAGTGCCTGTCAGAGCATCTCTCTGCCATTAATGCATCCACGGGGAACGTCAATGCCTGAACTGACAATTAGCTGAGGGTGGAGAACTCTGAAGGGATGCATTTTGAGGAGCTGGGGTAGAAGGGATTAGGGGACAGAGGTGAGGACTCCTGCAATAAAAATACAGGTTCCCCAGAGCAAGACCAGAGGTGCTGAGAGACCAGAAATGATCTCTTCTGAAAAGACAAGAGGGCTTGGAATCTTCCTGGGTTTCCCCAGTGGTAGTTCTGTCTGCAAGACAAAGTCTTTGGTCATGGGGAGACTGGATAAATAGAAGGGGCCTTGGAGAGAGTAGCAAAGGCGGTCGGAGCCGCACCCAGCTATCCTCAGATCCCCTTTCCAGCTGTGTATGTTCACTGTCGATGGCTCATATCAACACCTGTCTTCAGACGATAAAGCACGGGCTCCTGGGGCAAAGTCACCCAGATGCACCAAGAACTGGAAGGGGCTGCCAGTTGACGTCCCCCTGGGGCAGCCGTGGTCAGCCATTGATGGCTGCAGCAGTACAAAGCCCTGTTCCTTTGCCCTGAGGGAGGGCAAACTCTGTGCTGCAAGGCACGCCCCTGGAGCTCCCTCAGGCATCAGGCTGAGGCTGGGACTTCACCCCAAATCAGACACTTGCCTGGCATTTACTCTTTCCCTATTCTACTGTCCCCACTTCCTTATAATATTTTCTTGGGAATATTTCCTTAGTAAACCACTTGAGCATGAATTATTGTCTCATCTGACCTTAGACAGAGAAATACTTTAAGCACCAAAGCAACCCATACCTCGGCTCCCAGTTCCTTAGGGAGAGTGGGGAATAAACTCCCATGGCAACCCAGAAAGGCAGTCCTCTCCCCTTCCCCAGGCTGGACTGCCCAAACCTGCCCGGCCTGACTGCTCTAGAAAGGGCACCTTAGTGTCCATGGAGAGGTGGCACCAGGGCAGGTGGCACCAGGTTTCAGTTACCGCCCCTTCTTAGTAAACCCAGAAAGCCGTCTAGACAGTTCTGGGCATGCAAAGCCCCACTCTAGACTGGGCTGAAGAATCGGACTCTCCTTCCCGTCTTTGCTATGCCTGCCCTCTGCTGGAGGAACTCATGAACAGCAGCCGGTTAGAAGGGAAGGAGTGAGCCAGAAGCACCAGGGCTCCAAACCCCACCCATCCTTTAGGGTCCAACTCAAATGTCGTTTCCTCCAGGTAACCTCATCTGATTCCCGCAGCTGAAAGCAAGCTCTCTGCTGTAAGCCCCCACGCCCTTCCTCTACGCGTCCCTAATGGTGCCGTCTACCTTATGTCCTGGTTATGCATTACATGTTACCTCCTCAGCTCATTTGTGAGCTCCCAAGGGAAGAGGATATTTTTTGTTGCTGGAATTTACTCCCAAAGGATTTTGCACCTCCCTAGAAATATCTCCCACAACTAAGCCCTAAATTCAGATCATTAAAGAGAGCCTTTTGAATTCAAGTGTTGTATCTCTAAAAAGGCCCAATTAAAATGTAACTATGAAAAGACATAAACAAGTTGCCTGGACTGTGAGTCATTAAACATTTAGGGCATTAGCACATTAATAGAGCTCAGAGTGCCGAGAGCCGAGGTGTTATCAGAAGTGTTTTGGGTGCCAAAGAAAGATGAGAAAAGGAAGAAGGGTAAAGAATAAAAGAGGAAAAAGTTGAGCATGAGGAACTTCTGAAGAGAGTTGACTGGATAAAGCTGGGGAGGGGTTGGGGGGGTTGGAGGGAGGCAGGAGGGTAATAAAGTCCCATTTACCCTGGGGTAGAGATTCCAGAAGAACAGGTGGGGGACACATATCAATAGGGCCATTTTATCTTGTGGATCCAAAAAGAAGTTACTGGGTCCAAATGCCAAAAAAAAAAAAAAAAAAAAAAGCCCAGTAAAACAAAATTTATAAATGCTTAATTAGATATCAGTAAAATGTAACATTGTCAACTTCATTAATTGTTAAATTTAGTATTTATAAATATTTATTCCATTTGAAAAGAATTTTGTGGGTTAGATTTTTTTCACTTCTTAAGAATTCCTGGGTAGAGATGGTGACTCCTGAGTAATCGTAGCCAATAGTAAATTAAATATTACTCATCGCCAAATAATTTCCAAAGCAAAATTATAAAATTCCTTTCAAACTCACAGGGCAGGGTCAGGCACGGTGGATAATCCCAGCACACTTTTGGGAGGCCAGGGCGTAGTGGGTCACTTGAGCTCGGGAGTTCAATCAAGACCAGCCTGGGCAACATGGCGGGACCTTCTCTACTCAGCCTCCTGAGTAGCTGTAGTCCCATCTACTCAGGAGGCTGAGGTGGGAGGATCGCTTGAGCCCAGGAGGTAGAGGCTGCAGTGAGCCGTGTTGGTGCCACTGCACTCCAGCCTGGGTGACAGAGCAAGACCCTATCTCAAAAAAAAAAAAAAATTACAGGGCAAATTATATTTAACATAGGATATGAGTGTGTTTTAATATATTTGCTATAATAAAACTAGGAGTCTCTGGGGCTTACAAAGTTCTTAAAATGGCCTTTAATATCAAAGATCAATTTCCTCCATCTACTTCACAACAGTTTCACCCTAGATGATATCAGAGTCCTCACCTTTCATAAGCAGACAAAGCACCCAAACTGCTTTCTTTTCTTCAACACAATTTGAATTTACCTTCTTGTCCACCTGCATGGGCAAATTAGTTGGTGATTAAATGCTTAGAATAGCTAACTATAAAGTTTTTCTGCTTTCAAGGAACTTTCCAGAGGGAAACAATGTTATCATTTCTTCTGTATATTTTCTGTGCATTTTATGTATTTCCAATCAAAAACTAAATACATATTCTCCACCTTCTCCTTTTAAACAAACATTAATATTCTGTGTATGTTGCTCACATTGCTATATTCCTCTTTTTTTCTACTTAACAATTGAATCCCCCTTGTAGGGCCCATAATTATTAGGAAATTAACAGTAACTCTCCCTCCACAATGGTCCAAAGGGGGAGAAAAGTACAGCCTTTAAGAGGTAGGAGCAATTTGTATCCAGAAAACACTGAGCTACAGAATGTAGTCAAAGAGATCCCCTAAGTCATTTTATGCAGAAATAATTTAGACACTGGCAGAGCATGTCAAAGTCAGGGATATGGACTGGGTGAGCTTGTAGAAACCTGATGGCCAAGAGTGACAATTCTTCAGTGCAACAGAAATGGTGCTGGGGAAAACCAGAGCCTTGTCTTTCTCCTCCCCTTCCTCCTCTTCCTCTTCCTCCTCTCCCACTTTTCTTTCCTCGCTTACTCTTGCTGGAAAAAAAAAAAGGTTGCCAAGAAGGCTGCAGGAATAGCCAAACGCAAGCAAAGAGAGGCTGATAATTCCATAAAAGCTGCACACACACTGGTGGGGGTGGGGGGATGGTGCAGGCAGCAGAGAACAGAGCTGTCATGCAAGCAGCCAGGGAAGCCAGGGCTGTCCATCCTTAGGAGGGAAAAGGAAGTCCCAGGTTTAGTCAAGTCATGTTTTCTTGACTTGTATTTAGAAACTTGGAGAATTCTACAATGAAGTGATATTTATTTCGTGGCTGCTGTGCACCAGGCGGTAGGACACAGCAGGGAGCCAAACAGATAACAGTCCTGGTTTCATGCCGCTGACTTTCTAGACAGGGAAAAGCCAGTAAGCGAACACATGGCACATGTATGTGACATAAGAGCAGGCTGTGATCAGTGCCACAAAGACACAGAAAGAGGGTAAGGGGACGGAGAATGATGGGGTTATATGTGAGGTGTGTGCCTTTAGCCAGGGTAGGCAGGGGAGGCCTTTCGGAAGGGGTGGTGTCTGGGCGGAGACACGAATAAGGATTCCATCTCTGGGTAAAGTGGGTCCCAGCACGGAAGCCCTGGGTCTTGGCAGTGTGCGGGGACTTGGTGGAGATGAGGCCACGTGGGGCAGAGTCCCAGGGAGAGGCTCATCCACAGCTGAGACCAGCACTAAAACAAATGAAACGGAATAGAGTAGAAAAGAAACATCATAGTGCACCGGGAGTAATACAGTGGGGATTGTCTGGGGACATTTCTGTTGCAGATATATACATGTGTATGTAGTAGGTTATAACTGAAAGAGTCTTTTCCAGTCAGAAGAGTGTCAAAGCCCCTGAAACGAAGATACAGAATCTGGACGCGGATTATCTTCATGCATATATATCAGTATATATACATATGTATAGTAGTAAACTTTTTATTTTGGAATAATTTTAAATTTACAGAACAGTTGTAAAGATAATATAAGGGTTCCTCTATTTCCCCTCACCCTGTTTTCTCTAAAGCTAACATCTTTCAGTGCCCTGCTACATTTGTTAAAACTGAGAAAACAGCATTGGTACATGACTCAATTGAACTCTAGACTTAACTTTTTTTTTGAGGAGTCTCGCTCTGTTGCCCAGGCTGGAGTGCAGTGGCACGATCTCGGCTCACTGCAATCTCTGCCTCCCAGGTTCAAGTGATTCTCTTGTCTCAGCCTCCCACGTAGCTGGGACTACAGGCACGTGCCACCATGCCCGGCTAAGTTTTGTATTTTTAGCAGAGATGGGGTTTCACCATGTTGGCCATGCTGATCTCGAATTCCTGATCTCAGGTGATCCACCCGCCTCAGCCTCCCAAGGTGCTGGCATTACAGGTGTGAGCCACCACGCCTGGCCTTAATTTGGATTTTGGTAGTTTTTATGGTTTTTAGTACCAGGATCCAATCCAGGGTCCGGCTTTGCATTTAGTCATCATGTCTCCTTAGCCGCCACATCTGGTCTGCGATAATTTCTGTCTTTCCACGTTTTTCATGACCTTGGCAATTTTCAGAAGTATTGGTGAGATATTTTGAAGACTCTCTCAATTTCGGTTTTTCTGGTGTTTTGCTCACTATTAGAACGGGTCTATGGGTTTTTGGGAGGAATACAACAGAGGCGAAGGGCCCTCCTCATCACACCATATCGGAGGGTATGATATTAACATCACTTATCACTGATGAAGTTAACCCGAACTGATTGGTTTAGGCGGCGTTTGCCAAGTGTCTCCACCATAAAGTTACTGTTTTTTTCCTTTCATTACTATACTCTTGGAATGTGAGTAAGTCCAGCTCACACTCAAGGGTGGGGGGCAAGAATTAACCTCCACTTCCTAAGATGAATTTATCTACTTATATTATTTGGAATTCTTCCGTAAGGATGATCTGTTTCTTGTGCCCATCTATGCATTGAATCATTAATTTACACCTATATGGACTTATGTATATTCCGTACTTTGTGTTGTAATCCAGTACTACACTACTTATTTTGTTCCTCAACATTATCCCAGCGGTGACCACTGGGAGCTCTTTCAAGTTGGTTCCTGTGTCTCTGGAGATCCTTTCATTTTCTGAGCACTTCCTTGCTCTCCGACACTACAAGTTGCTATATATTTATTATATTATATTTATTATAATATAATATATATTTAAATATATATAATATAATATATATTTAAATATATATAATATATATTTAAATATATATTATATTATATATATTTAAATATAAATATTTAAAATATATTTAATAAAATATAATAATTTAATATAATTTAATATAAAATATTTTAATAAAATAATATATATTTTAATATAACGACTGCCCTGCAGTCATCACTTTGTTGGGATTTTTCCTGGCAAAATTTTACATATTTATGCTATTACCTTGGGCATGAGCTGAAGGGGTGAAGTGAGGAGGTAGAGACTACTTGTCCCCCAACCTTCTAAAATTGCAGTTTTAGCTAGGTATGAAGTCACCCAGGTAAACTTACATTTGCTAGCCTATTTGCAGCTAGGTGTGTCTCTTAACAACTCTCACCAGCAGTGCGTAGATGGATGTGGTGAGCCACTCCCAAGTTTTTGCTCTTAAAAAGACTGAGCATGAAGCTGGGCGCTGTGGCTCATGCCTGCCTGTAATCCCAGCACTTTGGGAGACTGAGGCAGGCGGATCACGACGTCAGGAGACCGAGACCAGCCTGGCCAATATGGTGAAACCCCGCCTCTACTAAAAATACAAAAATTAGCCAGGTGTGGTGGCATGTGCCTGTAGTCCCAGCTAGTCGGGAGGCTGAGGCAGGAGAATCACTTGAACCCGGGCGGCGGAGGTTGCAGTGACCAAAGATGGCACCACTGCAACTCCAGCCTGGGCGACAGAGTGAGACTCCGTCTCAAAACAAACAAACAAAAGAAAAACGACTGAGCATGAGCGAGCTCCCCAGGTGCCGCTCCTCCTCCCTGCTGGCCGACAGATGGTGAAATCCACAGCAGTCCTTTTCTAATCAGCTGCAGCAGCACAGACCTGCACCCCTTGTTGGGTAGTGCTTCCCGGCAGCTGAACTGAGGGAGTCCCACAATCTGTTCTCTGGCCCTAGGAGTCTTGACAACGCCGCACAGGCAGGACAAACAGGCAGACAAGGCAATCAGAGAGTGGACATCACCATCAAGACAGCCCACGCTTGGGTGGCCTGCTAAAAGCAGGTCTAGGGAAACTGCTTAGGGAGAGATAAGCGGCCTGGGCACCAGTAGGCTCTGAGCCCTCCAGCCACAGCCCACCTTGCCACTCTCTCCAGAGGTGGCTGGGCAGAGGTGGTGAGGCTCAGAGGCTTGGCTCAGGCAGCCAGATCGAGGTCTGAGACCCAGCTCCTCACTGTCAGTGGGCGGTAAGTTGCCTTGGTTAGGGGGACAGGATTCCGATTTCACTTTTCTTCCACCTCTTCGCTACTCCCTTTTAAATATGACCAACGCTAAATGATCAGAAACTGTGAAATGTTTGAGGAATAAAAAGAACTCAATGATATTCGGAATCCCTGGGTAAGGATCAAGGGAAACTAACGTTCATTGAGTTTCTACTATATGCCAACAGTGTGTCACACAGACTATATGATTTTATCTCTATATTTTATCTCTCACTGTTAAGTGGGAGAAGGTGGTCAGAGAGATTAGGTAACTTTCCCAAGTTGCACAGCAGACAATTGGCAGAACTGGGATTAGACTCAAGGCCGCCTGTCCCCAGCTCCTGCTCTTACCTCGTCATCGCTGGACCTCCCTGGACGCGCGGGGGCCTGCTGTACGTTTAGTATTTGTTACTTGGCTCTGTTCTTTCTGGAAGAGTTATTTGTTGGAACTCAGCTTAGGAGGCCCATCATTCAGTCGCCTTGGCTCCCTTTTCTTCTGGGCAGTTGTGGTGGACACTGCTCTTCTCTGACACTGAAACTTCGTGGGTGTCATGCGTTCCATCCTGCAGCCCTGGGTTTGTCTGGGTCATCCCCTATCATCCCTGATGGAAGAGCTATCAGCAGCGTCCCTGAACAGAAGCCACAGAGTCACTGCCTGGTGGTGTGGAACAAATTCGGGGGCTTCTATGAAAACAGGTGGAATGCTTGTGTTTTTTCTCTTGCCCAGTGATGGCTGCTAACATCATCTGAATGGCCTGGTGCTTGATGCATGAGCTTCTGAGTCAGACAGCCTGGGTTTGCCTCCAACGCTTGCTACTATTAAGGCTATCTGTTGCTCTGTAACAAACTACCTGGAGACATGGCGGCAAGTGTTTTATTATAGCACGTGAATTTGTGGGTTGGGAATTCAGACAGGGCTGGCATGTCCATCTGGCATCACCTGAGGTCACTTGATATTCAGCAGTGACACCAAGCAATTGAGCTGGTCTGAAGGGCCCAAGATGGTTTCACTCACATATCTGGTGTGTTGCTGGGTGAGCTGGAGGACTGCACTCAGTGGGGCCGGTGTCTCCTTCCATGTGGCCTCAGGACCTCCCCACATGGTCTGTCAGCACGGGAGTCGGACTTCTTACACGGCCGTTGGTGCTCCAAGAGACCAGGCTGCCAGGCCTTCTAAAGGCTAAGTGGGGAACTCACGGAGCACCCTCTCTGCTGTTCTGTATTATAGGCCAGAGCAGTGAGAGGTCTGCCCAGATTCAAGAGGAGGGAAGACAGACCTCCCCTTCTGTGGCAGAAGTACCATATCAAATAGCTTCTGGCCATGTTTCTTCCATCAGTGCAGCTCACAAGTCTGTGTCCTTGGGTACATTTCTTTCTTTCTTTCTTTTTTTTTTTTTTTGAGACAGAGTTTCGCTCTTATTGCCCAGGCTGGAGGGCAGTGGCACCATCTTGGTTCACTGCAACCTCCACCTTCTCCTGCCTGGTTCAAGCAATTCTCCTGCCTCAGCCTCCTGAGTAGCTGGGATTACAGATGCCCGCCACCACGCCTAGCTAATTTTTTGTATTTTTAGTAGAGACGGGGTTTCATCGTGTTGACCAGGCTGGTCTCGAACCCCTGACCTCAGGTGATCCTCCCACCTCGGCCTCCGAAAGTGCTGGGATTACAGGCGTGAGCCACTGCGCTGGGCCGGATACATTTCTTAACTTCTCTAAGCCTCAGTTTCTTCATCTGTAACAATGGTGATAATAACACAAATGGCATAGAATTGTTGCTATGAGAATTACATTAGAGAGCTTGTGTAAAGCACTCAGGACGTTGCCATGCATATATTATGTGCTCCATCAATAGTAGCTGTTACAGTGCAAGGCTCAGTCCACAGGCTGTGGAGTCAGACTGCCTGGGATTCAGTTCTGCCACTTGGCAACCGTGTGACCCTGAGAAAGTTACCGAATTTCTCTTTGCTTCCATTTTCTCTCTGTACCTGCCTCATAGGACTGTGTTGTTAGGATTAAGTGAGATAATATGTGTAAAGCAATGGCACATAGAAAACACCCACATGGGCCGGGCGAGGTGGCTCATGCCTGTAATCCTAGCACTTTGCGGGGCTGAGGTGGGCAGATCGCTTCAGGTCGGGAGTTCGAGACCAGCCTGACCAACATGGAGAAACCCTGTCTCTACTAAAAATACAAAAAATTACCTGGGCGTGGTGGCACATGCCTATAATTCCAGCTACTTGGGAGGCTGAGGCAGGAGAATTGCTTGAACCCGGGAGGCAGAGTTTGCGGTAAGCTGAGATCACGCCATTGCACTCCAGCCTGGGTGACAGAGCGAAACTCCATCTCAAAAAAAGAAAAGAAAAGAAAAAAGAAAACACCCACATGCTGTTTGGGTGGTGGAGTGTGTTCCCAAATCAGGGGAAACAGATCTTTCTCACCTTGGACTTCAGCAAGATGTGTTTCTAGGCTAATACTCTAGAAACTTTTTTTTTGAGACTGGGTCTCACTCTGTCACCCAGGCTGGAGTGCAGTGGTGCGATCTCACCTCACTGCAACCTCTATCTCCTGGGTTCAAGCGATTCTCCTGTCTCAGCCTCCCGAGTAGCTGAGATTACAGGAGGCTGCCACTGCGCCTGGCCAGTTTTTGTATTTTTAGTAGAGACAGGGTTTCACCATGTTGGCCAGGCTGGTCTCGAACTCCTGACCTCAGATGATCTGCCTGCCTCGGCCTCCCAAAGTGCTGGGGTTACAGGTGTGAGCCACTGTACCCTGCCTACCCTGGGCACTATTAAGGAAAGCTAGAGAAAAGTGGAGGTGCCACACGACACCGAATCTACCAGTGACCTTTCTGGTCATAACTTTCAGTCAGGTACCAGTGGAATAGGATGGATGCTGCCTTGCAGAGAAGCTGATGATTCCACCATAAACCAGTGCAAAGAAACATGCTCCACCTTACAACAGGGTAAGGCAAGTTCCTCCTGAAAAAGCTAAGAAGAAAATCTCAGAACAAAACCAGAATGAAGGAGCAAAACTGTCAGAGGCTGTCAGGAAGGATGGGTACAGGTAGTGCCACTCAGCCTGCCGGGTTTTGCAGAGTTCGAGGAGCAGCTGCTGACATGGAGGCTCTGGAAGATGCCCAGTGGATGGGCATTTGGGTAATCCCAACATCACAGAGTCCCAAGGTTACCACAGAAGGAGATGGCATCGTTGAGTCTCAGGGTTGGGAGGAATCTCAGAGGCCCTACCAGATGCAGAATAACTTCTCCATTCTAGAAAAGTGGTCAATGTCTGCTTGTCACCGCACACCCAAGTGGAAGGTGACTCATCTGGCATTCATTTATTTTGTGTACATCTCTGATAGTTATTCTCTCTTAATTAAGGAAAATCTTTCCTGGAATGTCCACCCAGTGGTCCTAGTTCTGGCAGCACACAAACAAATCCAATAACACACGCTAGTCTTCTAGACATCTTAAATCAGTTCCCCATCCCCGCCGAGCCTTCTCTTCACCAGGACAAACAACTCTAGCTCCTTCTGCTGTGTCTCAGTGACTCCCCTGAACTCCATTTACCAACCTCATGATTTTTCTTTTGACTTTCACTTTCTAGAAAAACAAAGCAAAATAAAATAACGCAGATACCCTAGAGCCAAAAACCAAAATCACATTTAATTCATGTGTGTTCCCTTTCTACTCTTTATCACTCTGCTGACACCTTCCTATGTGGTTGCTGTCATAGTGCTTTAGGATGCTACCTTTTTCACATAATGGGATGGACTGAAAAATGCCACAAATTCTTTGCTGATCTTCCCATCAAGAGATGGCACCTATTTCTCCCCCCTTTGAAACTGGGCTGGCCTTTTGGTGTGTTTTGGCCAATAGAACATGGCAGAATAGTAAGACTTTCAAGCCAGAATCAAGAGGACTAGTGGTTCCCACCTTGGTCCTCTTGGGATTCTGCCCCAAGACCATCATGCAAAGAAGTCCAGGATGTGAGACGTGGTGGAGTGAGACGCCTGGCCATCCTGAACATTCCAGCCATTGTAGCCAAGGCCCCAGACACACAAGTGAGGCTGTTCTGTACCATCCAGCCCTGAATGCAGCTTTGAGTGGGGCCAGGAGAGACCAGAACTGCCCTTCCAACCCACATCATGGTATGAAATAATATATTGTTGATGTTTTAAGCTACTGAAGTTTGGGCAGTTTATTACGCAGCAATAGATAACTGATATGTTTATAGTAGAAGTCATTTTATCAAGCGCTTTTTGCCCTACACTTACCCAGAGGGTTTTGTTCTTTTGCGATAATAAAATATTTATCTACGGACCTTCTCTTAGCAAGGTGTCTCCAGCCTAGGGCCCCCTGCCATGGGGGGAGGGATTCCAGCTATCTCATTGTGCCAATCAGTTGGCATTGCTAGGAATGTGTGCCCAGCTTGGGAACAAGCTGCCTAAGCTGGGAAACTAGACCCTTGTTTTATTTTTTTAATTTTTATTTTTTGGAGACAGAGTCTCACTCTATCACCCAGGTTGGAGTGCAGTGGCATGATCTTGGCTCATTGCAACCTCCACCTCCTGGGTTCAAGCAATTCTCCTGCCTCAGCCTCCCAAGTAGCTGGGAGTACAGGCGCACGCCACCACACCTGGCTAATTTTTTGTATTTTAGTAAAGACGGTTTCCCAGGCTGGTCTCGAACTCCTGAGCTCAGGCAATCCACCCGCCTCGGCCTCCCAAAGTGCTAGGATTACAGGCATGAGCCTCGGTGCCTGGCCTAGACCCCTGTTTTAAATGACAGTTGTTATAGAAAAACACGATGTCTGAAACTGACAGTAAAGAAGAGTGTTCTTCAGTGGCAGGTATCTCACTAATATTGGGAGGGGAGGAGTTAGCAAGCTAAAGGAAACGGGCAGATGGGAGAGGCCAATGGCAGCATCTCTTGTGGAATCAAGAAAGGAATGGAATAGCTTCCATTTCCAACAAGTTGTGTTTTTTTGTTTTGTTTTGTTTTTTGTTTGTTTGTTTGTTTTGTATCTTTTTTGGGTCTTTGGATTCCCAGTTAGTGAGGTATTAGCAGAGTTACAGAAATCAATTCATTCCAGCAAACAATTTTGACCACCTATTAAGAACCATACCCCGCACATAGGGGTACAGAGTTAAACAACACAGTGTCTGCCCTCAGGTAGGTTCATTTAGAGTTGTTCAAATCCAGATGCGTTGGCTGCAAGTAGCAATGAATGTAAAGATTTCAAGACATCTGCAGTAGCTGTGCTGTAACATGACAATATCTGTGGGTTTTATTGATGACAAATTCATAGGTACTGCTAATCCTTTTGGAGTTTGTTGCCTACATTCATAATTGAAGAAAATGCTAATTTTCAGTTAGTAATCAGAAAAATAAGATTTTTTTCCCATTAGAGTTCACAGGCCCCCTAAATCTTTCCACAGATGCTAGCTTCAGAACCCCTGTGTCCAGAGCAACAGCAGAGGTGAGAACATAAAACAGTCGTTTCCATGTTATCACAGCGCAGGTGCTCACCTCTCACCACACAAGATGCTGAAACTGTTCAAAGTAGCTGGGGGAGCCCAAGTGCCTTCTGGGGCGACTCCAGGAACTGGACAGTCAGGCATTCTTGGAGCCATCTGGCTTTTGCACCCTTTGATGAATCCACACCAATCTCCTCTCCACTGACAGTCCCTCCTCTGGCTCCTAATTTCTGCTCCTGTAAAACTTTGACTTGCAGGGCTTTGTTTTGCCATGGTGCTTTATTTTCTGAATTTTTAGAAAACATTTGAAATAATTTTAAACTTACAATTGCAAAAATGGTAAGATAACAGAGTATACACTCATGTTCACCAAATTTTTAACATTTTTGTCATACATATTTGTTTTATCATTCCCTCTATCTGTTGTGGGAAGTCAGGGACCCCAAATGGAAGGACCGGCTGAAGCCATGGCAGAAGAACGTGGATTGTGAAGATTTTATGGACATTTATTAGTTCCCCAAATTAATACTTTTATAATTTCTTATGCTTGTCTTTACTGCAATCTCTAAACATAAATTGTAAAGATTTCATGGACACTTATCACTTCCCCAATCAATACCCTTGTGATTTCCTATGTCTGTCTTTACTTTAATCTCTTAATCCTGTCAGCTGAGGAGGATGTATATCACCTCAGGACCCTGTAATAATTGCATTAACTTCACAAATTGTACAGCATGTGTGTTTAAACAATATGAAATCTGGGCACGTTGAAAAAAGAGCAAGATAACAGCAACGTTTAGGAAACAAGAGAGATAACCTTAAACTCTGACCACCGGTGAGCTGGGCGGAACAGAGCCATATTTCTCTTCTTTCAAAAGCAAATGGGAGAAATACTGCTGAATTCTTTTTCTCAGCATGGAACATCCCTGAGAAAGAATACGCACCTGGGGGTGGGTCTCTGAACTGGCCCCTCTGGGCGTGGTCGTCTCTTATGGTCGAGACTGCAGAGATGAAATAGACTCCAGTCTCCCATAGCGCTCCCAGGCTTATTAGGAAGAGGAAATTCCCGCCTAATAAACTTTGGTCAGACCAGTTGATCTCAAAACCCTGTCTCCTGATAAGATGTTATCAATGACAATGGTGCCTGAAACTTCATTAGCAGTTTTAATTTCGCCTCAGTCCTGTGGTCCTGTGATCTTGCCCTGCCTCCACTTGCCTTGTGATATTCTATTACCTTGTAAAGTAGTTGATGTCTGTGACCCACACCTATTCACACACTCCCTCCCCTTTTGAAACACCATAAAAACTTGCTGGTTTTTGCAGCTTGTGGGGCATCACAGAACCTACCGACATGCGATGTCTCCCCTGGATGCCCAGCTTTAAAATTTCTCTCTTTTGTACTCTGTCCCTTTATTTCTCAGGCCGGCCAATGCTTAGGGAAAATAGAAAAGAATCTATGTGAATATCGGGGCAGATTCCCCAATATCTATCCACGTATATGTATGTGTTGTATACATACATACATATATCTATAATGTATGCTGTACCTATATTTTATATGTATACACACAGTTTCCTAAAACAGTTTGAGAGTAGGTTGCATACATCATGTCCCTTTACTCCTAAACACTTCAGTGTGTGCACTAAATAGGGATATTCTCTTACATTTTCACATTACAGTGATCAAGTTCAGGAAATTTAACATTGGCATATAACTTTCATCTAATCTATGGTGCATATTCCAATGTCTTCACTTGCCCTAATGATGTCCCTCATGGCCATCCTTTCCCTCTACAGCAGGGGTCCCCAGCCTTTTTGGCACCAGGGACTGATTTTGTAGAAGACAATTTTTCCACCGACTGGGGGGGATGGTTTGGGGATGATTCAAGTTCATTACATTTATTGTGCCCTTTATTTCCATTATTATTACATTGTAATATATAATGAAACAATTATACAACTCACTCACCATAATGTAGAATTAGTGGGAGCCATGGGCTTGTTTTCCTGCAGCTAGATGGTCCCGTCTGGGGGTGATGGGATACAGTGACAGATCATCAGGCATTAGATCGTCGTAAGAAGCATGCAACCTAAATCTCTCGCATGCAGAGTTCACAACAGGGTTTGTGCTCCTGTGAAAATCTAATTCCCCTGCTGATCTGACAGAAGGCAGAACTCGGGCAGTAATGCAAGCTCTGGGGAGCGGCTGTGAATATGGATGAACCTTCACTAGCCCACTGCTCACCTCCTGCTGCGTGGCCTGATTCCTAACAGGCCACGGGATTGGGGACCCTGCTATAACAGGACCCAGCCCAGGAAGGGGTGCTGCATTTGGCTTTCCCACATTTTCAGCCCCCTTCCTTCTGGAAGAGCACCTCAGTCTGTCTTTGTCTTTCAAGTCAATATTTCTGAAGTATACACACCAGTTATTTTATAGAGTGTCCTTCAGTTTGAGTTTCTCTGATAAGTCCTTGTGATTAGACATAGGCTATACATATTTGGCTAGAACAATATATAAGTTATATATGTTTCCTTGGGAAATCACATCTGAGAGTGTGTGATATTCATTTGTCCCTTATTGGTGATAATGCATTGCTTAGTTTCTGCACTACATATTTACTATTTTTCCTTTGTAACTAATAACTCACTTGTGAATGGATATTTTGAGACTATGTAAATGTTGTGTTGTTCATCAAACCTCCCCCCGTATCTGCCTTGATTGCGATGCATTGATGGCTCTTTCCTAAATCCATTTTTACTATGGCGGTTGTAAAATCGTTACTTTTTAAACGTCACTTCTTTCGTATTTATCTGTCAGTGTCTATCATTTATCTGTTTCTTAATACTATGAACTCATGGATTTTTATTTTATTCAATGGGTTATGACTCTCCTTAACTATTTTGATGTTTAAATTTTTTATGGCCCAGATTTTGCCAGTGGAAATCTCATAAAGCTGATTGCTGTGTCTTTTATTACGTATGCTCATCATATTTTTAAAGCACTTCCTCACTCTCAGGCATACTAAGGCATTCCAGGCTCATCTTGTGCCTTCCCTGCTTCAGCTCTGGAATCAGCAATTTCTCCAAGTAGCCCTGATTCACAAACAAAGATATGCTCTCAGTCAATAAACACATAAAAACATGTCAATATCATTAATCATCAGGAAATTCATATTAAAATCACAATGATATAACACTACACACTCACCAGAATGGCTAAAATTCAAAGAATGACAATTAAAAAACATCAACAAAGATGCAGATGACTAAAATGCACACCAACTGCTGTTGAAGCTACTTTGAAAAAAATTAACAGTTTTTTATAGCTACACTTAGAAAGCTTTTATACTTACCATGTGACCTAGAAATCATAATCCTACATATCAACCTAAGAGCAATGAAAATATGTGTCCACACAAAGACTTGTACATGAATGTTCATAGCCACTTTATTCATAATTGTAAAAAATTAGGAACAACTCAAATGTTCATTCACAGGTGATTGGATCAATACATTGTGGCGTATCCAGGCACTGGACTACTTCTCTGTAACAGATAGAAATGAACTCTGATACACACCGCAACACGGATGTTAATCTCAAAAACATCCTGCTGAGCCAAAGAAGCCAGACACAGAAGAGTATACACTGTATGATTCCATTTACATAAAACGCCAAAGAACACACATCTAATCCATGGTGATAGAAGCAGCTAAGGGGTTACCTGAAGCTGGTGGGAGGTGTGGGGCTTGCCTGGGGAGAAGTATTATAAGGGAACTTGATGAGGTGATGGAAATGTTCTATATTTTGATTTGGTGAGGAGTGGTGGTTACAAGGGTGCATGCCTTCATCAAAACGCATCAAATTGTATCCTTAGAATGGATTCACTTTACTATATGTAAATTACACTTCAAGAAATTTGACCAGGTGCAGTGGCCCATACCTGTAATCCCCAGCACTTTGGGGGACCGAGGCAAGCAGATCATCTGAGGTCAGGAGTTTGAGACCAGCCTGGCCAACATGGTGAAACCCCATCTCTACTAAGAATACCAAAAAAATTAGCCGGGCATGGTGGCGCACGTGTGTAGTCCCAGCTACTCAGGAGGCTGAGGCAGGGAGACTCGCTTGAACCCAGGAGGCAGGGGTTGCAGTGAGCAGAGACCGCACCACTGCACTCCAACCTGGACGACAGAGTGAGACTCTGTCTCAAAGAAAAAAAAAATTACACTTCAAGAAATTTAATGAAAAAGCTATATAAAAAGGCATGCATAGAGAGTTATCACTTTCTTCCCTGTCCCTTCCACTGAGTATTGTGCTGGAGCCAGCTTGTCCTGGCTTGCAAGAGCCCATTCTGTACACCTCTGTAGGTAGCTTGAATACAGTGGGAGTATTTACACCTAGGAAACGCCAGCGTTACAAAGCAGGACTTTTGCAGGTTGTTTTGCGTGGATCTGGTTTCTCGCCCACTACGGCCTCTGCTTTGTCTACTCCCCACCCCAGCAGGTAACCCATGTCACTGGTTTCTGGTTTAATTTGCCTGTGTCTTTTTGTAAAAAATAAGCAAATATGTGTTTGTTTTCTCATTTCCTCTTTTTTTTTTTAACACAAAATCAATGTACTATACATGCTCTTTTGCATTTAGCAATTCAATTTGTAGCGATCATCTCCATTCTTTCTACAGCTGCATAGTGCTCTGTGACTGTACTGTAGTTTATTCAACCAATCTCCTACTTTGGGGCATTTACACGGTTTCCAGTAATTTGCAGTTACACATAATGCTGCAATAAATAACCCTGTGCCTATGTAGTTTTGTATTGTTAGAGGGGTCTCTTGAATTTAAATTCCTAAAAGTGGGATTGCTGGGCCAACTAGCAGTTCTATTAGATATTGCCAACTTCCTCTGCATAGTGCTGTACTATTTTGTGTTTTTACCAGCAATGTAGGAGAGTGCCTGTATCCCCATGACCTTGCCAATCACGTATGTTGCTAAGCTTTCAAATTTGTGCTAATCTTATGGATGAGGAATGGTATCTCAGTGTAGTTTCAAATGCATTTCCCTTATTATGAGTGAACTGAACAGCTTTTCATGCAAAAGATATGGTACAGACTCTTGCTCCTGCCGGACAAATCCTTGCATTTGTAGAGCCCATTCTTGTCTGACCAAGCCTTGTTCTCTCCCTGAGAGAATCTGACGGGCCCCACCTGTCTGTGAATTAGTTGTCAACACAGCTGTACTCAGCTCTGATCAGCTGCCTAGGCCTGTTCAGTGATAGGGGATTGCGGGTTGAGGGAATTCTCAAAAGTGGGTGTGGAAAGAGCAGAAACTGTAAGTATGAAAGATGCTGAGTGAAAATCAGCTCTAAAATGTGTGTTGGAGCCAAGATGGCCCTTTTGCTAAGGCTGCTGTCAGACAATTCCATCATTCAATACATATTTTTTGAGTAACTACTATTCATAAAGTACTGATATAGGCACCATAGAAGAGACTTTTTTTGTATTAAAAATGTATTACGGAACATCTCAAACATATACAAAAGTAGAGAAAATATATAATGAAGTTTGATGGACTCATGACCCTGCTATCTATCCATGCACAACTATCAACTCACTTCCATTTTTTTTCATCTATATACCATATGCCTCCCTCCCCATGGCTTTAAATCATCTCACCTGTAAATATGTTACCCTGATTCTCCAACAGATAAGAACTCACAACTATAAGAACATAACCACAACATCATCATACCTTAAAAATTAACAGTCCGCCGGGTGCAGTGGCTCAGTCTGTAATCCCAGCACTTTGGGAGGCTGAGGCAGGCAGATCACCTGAGGTTGGGAGTTCAAGACCAGCCTGACCAACATGGAGAAACCCCGTCTCTGCTAAAAATACAAAATTAGCCAGGCATGGTGGCGCATGCCTATAATCGCAGCTACTCGGAGGCTGAGGCAGGAGAATCGCTTGAACCCGGGAGACGGAGGTTGCGGTGAGCTGAGATTGTACCATTGCACTCCAGCCTGGGCAACAAGAGTGAAACTCTGTCTCAAAAAACAGAAAAAAAAAATAACAATAATTGCTTAATAGCAAGTATTCACTCAGATTAGGTTTGCATGTTTGTTTATTTTTAGTTTGTTTGAATCATCACCCAAAGGTCAATATATTGCAATTGATTTCTATGTCCCTCAAGTTTCTTTTAACTTGTAGCTTCTTGCCTTCCTTTCTCTCTCTCCTTTCCCTTGTAATTTGTGTGTTGAGGAAACCATGTCATTTGTCCCATCAGGATTTTGCTGATGGCGTGCCCCTGTGTTGTTATTTAAAATAGTCCTCCATATCCTCTATTTCTTTTAAGTTCATATTTGATGGAGGAGGGCATGACTTTTCAGACAGGCACAAAATGTACGGTTGTCTCTCCTTTTGAGATGTCAGCCAGCATGTTTGATCTATTATTCGTTCTTGAGGGCAGGGGTCCCCAAGCCCTGGGCCATGGACTGGTACCTGTCTGTGGCCTGTTAGGAACTGGGCTGCACAGCAGGAGGTGAGCAGCCGGTGAGTGAGTGAAGCGTCATCTGTATTTACAGCTGCTCCCCATTATGTGCGTTACTGCCTGAGCTCCGCCTGCTGTTAGATCAGCTGCGGCATTAGATTCTCATAGAAGTGCAAACCCTATTGTGAACTCCGCATGCGAGAGATCTAGGTTGCACACTCCTTATGAGAATCTAATGCCTGATGATCTTTCACTGTCTTTCATCACCCCCAGATGGGACCATCTAGTTGCAGGGGAACCAGCTCATGGCCCCCGCTAATTCTACATTATGGTGAGTTATATAATTATTTCATTATATATCACAATGTAATAATAATAGAAATAAAATGCACAATAAATGTAATGCACTTGAATCATTCTGAAACCATACCCTGCCCAGTCTGTGGCAAAATTGCTTTCCATGAAATCAGTCCCTGGAACCAAAAAGGTTGGGACTGTTGCTTAGGGGATACAAAATGGTGATATTTTAATTCTATTATTCCTTCTTTATTTATTAGCTGAAATATTTCCGCAAAGGGAAACTTCTCATTAGCTATTTGGTTATCCATATTTCTAGTTCCCATTGGAAAGGCTGGATAAATGCTTGAATCTTTCCCTGTTTTTACCAGTTTTCAACACAAGAATTGGTTCCCTACCATGGAAAATACAAATTGAATCCAACATGGATCCTGCGCTCAAGGAGCTTCCCATCTAGTAGGGGGATAAGACATGTAGACAGAAGTGATGAGAGAAGCCAAGAGGGGCAGAGGACTATGGGCACACGCAGAGGATTCAAGATTATTTGTAGCACCGCTATTCAAAATAGGCCTGAAGTGGAAACAACCCAAATATCAGCAGCAGAAGAGATAAAGGAATTGTGGTATATTCATGAAATAAAATAACATACAGCAGTGAAAACAAGTAAGCTAAAGCTACACACAATAACTTCAAAAAATTTCACAAACATATTGAGTGAAAGAAGCCAAAAGTAAAATAATATATACTATATTATTCTATTGACATATAAAGCTTTAAAATGGGCAAAACTAATCTATGGTAGTAGAGGTCAGAAAAGTGGTTATCTTTGAGGATCAGAGTGGAGTTAGCGACATTGAGGGACCCACAGAGGATTTCTGAAATGCTACTAATGTTCTACTTCATAACCTGGGTGGTGCTTACCTTGTGATAATTCATTGAACTGTATATTTATAGTGTTTGCATGTTTTTGTATGTAGACTTCACTCTAAAAGTTAATTTTAAAAGAGTTGCATCCTGGGGCGGTGGCTCACGCCTGTAATCCCAGCACTTTAGGAGGCCGAGGTAGGTGGTTCGCCTGAGGTCAGGAGTTCAAGACCAGCTTGCGCAACATGGTGAAACCCTGTCTCTATTAAAAATACAAAAATTAACCAGGCATGGTGGTGGACGCCTGTAGTCCCAGCTACTCAGGAGGCTGAGGCACGAGAATCGCTTGAACCTGGGAAGCAGAGGTTTCAGTGAGCAGAGATTGTGCCACTGCACTCCAGCCTGGGTGACAGAGCAAGACTCCAACTCAAAAAAAAAAAAAAAAAGAGTTGGATCTTACATTCTTAGGGAAGTAAAACTGCAGAGAGGTGTGATGGAATTAGGGTAGATTATATATGGAGGGATTCTTTTAGTTTCAAAGTAGCTGTCACATTTCTCAAGCAAAACATTGCAACATACAAGATATTTTATATACATGCAAAGAAATGCATGGTATATAAAATGGTACCTGAAAGAGGAAAATAAAACTAGTTCTTAGATTTAAGCAAATCTCAGATACCACTTACCATTAAATGCATAGTTATTCTATAAACCATTAAGAGGGGAAAAAAATGCTGTCAGTTAAGTATGAAGCAATGTCTTAACGATGGTCCTGGGCGATGCAGGAATTGATTATGTATCAGCTTCTTGCTGCCTTGAGATTTCTTTGATTTATTTCAAGGGATTTGGCAGATTTCCCTACTTTCAGTTGCCTTGGCTTATGATAGACCTTGCTTTTGCGTGTATTTCAGCAGCAAATGGAACACCAGTTCATCTAAGTATGGGTCTCTTCCTTTCTTAGGTCCTATATAACTTTTTGTTGGTCTTTACAAGACAATTTGGAATTTTGGCCATTCCTCCAAAGTGAAATGTCTGCTTTATCACTATCAATCCCCTCCTGCTGCTGTATTTCCCTGCCTTTCTGTGACTACAGTAACCCTTGGTTGCAATTAGCAATCATTTAAAAGACATTTTAAGCAGCAATCAAACTCATCGATGGTGATGCCAATATAATAGCTATGGCCAAGTTCACACAAGGGAAGGCAGTGACACAGCTGCTGCCTGGCCAACAGCGGCTGGAAGAGGCTTCTCGATTTCAGAGATGTTAAGATGTGAAAAAATATGCATCCTAGAATTGATGAATCAGTGTGTTGAAGGAAAAGGCAAAGTCAGAAAATTACTATTTACAGAGTTAGAGGAAGTCTTACATACTTGCATAATTTGGGCTGAAAATAAGCAGTGATGTATTTCAAGGACTTAGAAGAAAATCAGGGAATAGGCCAAATGAAAATAACATAGTTTGCCTAAAATAAATATACTATGCCTGATGGAGGTTGGTATTAATTAACTTGATAGAGAGAAGATGATGGCTCTCCCTTTCTGCTGGGGAGGCAAGGTGATATAACTTAGAGCAGTGGAATGCTGGTGAATATTAGCAAATGTGCATGGAGATGTAGTTTTTCCAGAGAGCTATTTTATTATGTTTATTAAAAATTTTTTCCTGAGAACTGATTTAATAGATGTTAATTATAAATTTTACTGACATAAAAGATGTGCAGCACACAATTCACAAATAATGTTAAACACAGACATGCCTCAAAGATAGTTCAGGTTCAGTTCCAGACCAACGCAATAAGGTGACTGTTGCAACAAAGTGAGTCCGTGAACTTTTTGGTTTCTCAGTGCATATATAAATTATGTTTACACTATATTGTAGTCTGTTAAATGTGCAGCATCATATGTCTAAAAAACAATGTACATACTTTAATTTAAAAATACTTTATTGCCAAAAATTTCATCTGAGCTTTCAGTGAGTCATCATCTTTTTGGTGATGGAGGGACTCACCTTGTTGAGGGCTGCTGACTGATGAGGGTGATGGTTGTTGAAGGTGTGTGTGGCTGTGGCAATTTCTTAAAATATGATGACAATGAAGTTTGCCATATCAACTAACTCTTCCTTTCATGAAATATTTCCCTGTAACATGCAATGCTGTTTGATAGCATTTTACCTACAGTAAAACTTTTAAAATTGGAGTCAATCCTCTCAAACACTGCCAATGCTTTATCAACTTAAGTTTATGGGATATTCTAAACCCTTTATTGTCATTTCAACAATGTTCACAGCATCTTCACCAGGAGTAGATTCCATCTCAACAAACCACTTTCTTTGCTCATCCATCCTAAGTAGCAACTCCTCATTTGTTCAGTTTTTATCATGAAATTGCAGCAATTCAGTCACATTTTCAGGCTTTACTTCTAATTCTAGTTTCCTTGCTATATTCACCACATCTGCAATTTCTTCCTCCATTAACATCTTGAACCTCTCAAAGTCATCCATGAGGGTTAGAATTTACTTCTTTCAAACTCCTGTTGATGTTGGTATTTTGACCTCCTTCCACAGATGACAGATGTTCTTAATGGCTTCTAGAATAGTGAATGCTTTCCAGAAGGTTTTCAATTTATGTTGCTCAAATCAATCAGAGGAATCAGTATCTATGGCAGCCATAGTCTTACAAAATGCATTTCCTAAATAATAAGACTTGAAGGTTGAAATTGCTCCTTGATTCATGGGCTCCAAAATGGATGTTGTGTTAGCTGGCATGAAAACAACATGAATCTCCTTGTACATCTCCATCAGAGCTCTTGGGTGACCACATGTATTGTGAATAAGCAGTAATATGTTGAAAATAATCTTTTTTTTCCTGAGCAGTAGGTCTCAACAGTGGGCTTAAAATATTTAGTAAACCATGCTGTCAACAGATGTGCTGTCATCCAGGCTTTGTTATCCCATGTATAGAGCATAGCCAGAGTAGATTTAGCATCATTCTTAAGGAACCTGGGATTTTCAGAATGGCCAATGAGCACTGGCTTAAACTTAGAGTCACCAGCTACATTAGCCCCTGGCAAGAGAGTCAGCCTGTCTTTTGAAGCTTTGAAGCCAGGCATTGTCTTCTCCTCTCTAGCTGTGACAATCCTAGGTGGCATCTTCTTCCAATAGAAAGCTGGTTCTTTACACTGAAGACCTGTTGTTTCGTGTGGCCATCTTCATCAATGATCTTGGCTGGATCTTCTGGATAACTTGCTACAGCCTCTTTATCAGGACTTGCTGCTTCACCTTGTACTTCTATGTTCTGGAGATGGTTTCTTTCCTTAAACCTCATGAGTTTAAGGAAACTGTGCTAGCTTCCAACTTTTCTCCTGCAGGTTCCTCACCTCTCTCAGCTTTCATAGAATTGAAGAGAGTTATTGCCTTGCTCTGGATTGGGCTTTGGCTTAAGAAAATGTTGTGGCTGGTTTGATCTTCTATCCAAACCACTGATACTTTCTCCATATCAGCAATAAGTCTGTTTAGCTTTCTTAACATTCATTTGTTCACTGGAGTAGCACTTTTAATTTCCTTCAATGACTTTTTTGTTGCATTCACAACTTGGCTAACTGGTGAAAAAGGCTTAGATTTCAGCCTGACTCAGCTTTTGACATGCCTTCCTCACTTAGCTCAATTATCTCTAGCTTTTGATTTAAAGTGAGAGATGTTAAAGTGAAAGGAATGTTTTTTCTTTCACTTGAACACTTAGAGGACATTGTAGGACTATCAGTTGGACTAATTTCAATATCGTTGTGTCTCAGGAAATAGGGAGGCCTGAGGAAAGGGAGAGAGATGGGGGAACAGCCGGTCACTGGAGCAGCCAGGGCATACAATATTTATGGATTAAGTTCGCCATCTTATCTACGTGCAGGTCCTGGTGCCCAAAACAATGACAATAGTGACATCAAAGATCACTGATCACAGATCACCATAACAGATATAATAATAATGAAAAAGTATGAGAATTGGGAGCATTGCTAAAATGTGACACCAAGACACACAGTGAGCACATGCTTTTGGGAAAATGGCATCAGTAGACTTGCTTGATGCAGGGCTGCTGCAAACCTTTGATTTGTGAAAAACATGATATCTGCAAAGCACAAGAATAGGAACGATGTCTGTATGTAATGCTCTATTGTAAATGACCATATAGCCATTTGATTCTCACAGAATGCTTTTGTTGATATTTTTCCTGAAATCTGTATCCATAACTAACCTATAGTTGCAACTGACAAATGAGTACAGTTCTGATGTGAATGTTGGTTGATTTTTTTTACATTAATAAATAAAATCAAAGTGGAAGAGCAAAGACATATTGGAACTTCACTCACTTGTCAACGACATGAGTGACTTTGCTGAATTGATTAACAGTTTTCTAATTCTAGAAGACTATTTCTTCGGTGTTTTTGTGTTATGCAAAATGGAACAGCTATAGACATGACAGACTTTTAAGTTTAATCTATAGACATTACACACTTTTAAGTTTAATCTGTAATGTTAATAATATAGATTATCTTTAAAAATCTGTATTATTAACATTTTCCTACCACTTTCTTAACTCTAGCTAATCCGCACTATGCCAAACCAAGCTGTAATTTGTAACATGTGCCAATTGCTACATTGTAAATACTCTTATCTTGGCCAATTTCAAGCTAGGATTCTGACCTTATTGGATGTGGAGTTGGGAAGAGATGTTCAGCAGCACAGTGATATATCGTATTTCTACCATGTAGATGGAAGAGGTGTAAGTCAACTTAGGAGCACAGACAATAGTCAAAGGTAGTAATAATAACTAAGAAATGATACACTTTGAATATTTATTACCTTGTTTTAAATACAACTTACTTAATTGTAAGTTTACATCATTTAATTTTTAGTAGTGGCTGTGTTTAACAAATGCTCACAGGCCGGGCGTGGTGGCTCACACCTGTAATCCCAGCACTTTGGGAGGCTGAGACAGGAGAATCACTTGAACTCGCGAGGTGGAGGTTGCAGTGAGCTGAGATCATACCACTGCACTCCAGCCTGAGTGATAGAGCCAGACTCTGTCTTGGGAAAAAAAAAAAAAAACCCTCACAAAATTCCTGAAATTTTAACTATCAGGTCTTGCAAGGCTTTATAAGTCAGCTCCAGCATACCTCTGCTTTGGAGTCAGACAACTTTAGGTTTAAATTTAACTTTACCAGTTCCTTGCTCTCCAACCATGGACAATATAAGTAGCCTCTTCAAGCCTCATTATTTCTGTAATAAGGCTAATAACACCTGCATCATAGAGTTGAGTGAAGATGAAACAACATAAACTTTTAACATGCCAAAATCAACGCAAAGTAGGAACCCAATATTAAATTCCTTCCCCGCTCTCTGGTCTTTTTCTTGTCTGATCCATCCTGAATACTGCTTATTAAACAGAGATATTCACATGTCATTCCTCTGACTTACAGTGGTCTTAAGCACACACTGCAGTTTGCTATCAAAGTCCACATCTCACCAATCTCATTTTTTCATTTCTCCCCAGGAGGTTGTCTATGCCCCAATCACAGATCTGATGGTGTCTCCCACATAGTCCCCATAGTCCCTGGGGATCCCATCTCTACACCTTTGCTCATGGTGTTCCTTCCCATTGACTTCTTTGTAACATCTGTGCCACTTTCTTCCTTCCTCATCCAAACATACCTCTATGAGATTCCTCTTGTTAGCCCCATCTCATAATAGTATCTGACCTGTATTGAGTGCTGGGGATGTGCCAGGGGCTGTGCTAAGTGCTTTATCTGCATTATCCCAATTGGTTATTCCCATTTAAGGGTGACACAGAGGCACAGTGAGAGTACATAACTTGCCCAAGGTCATACACCTAAGTGGACAGTACAGCTGGGATTCCAACACAGGTAAGTCTGACTCTAGAAGTTGGGCTCTTAGACTTGTTGCCTGAATAACTACCTTTTAAATAAATTACCTCTGTTTGGGCCAAGTGCGGTGGCTCATGCCTATAATCCCAGCACTTCGGGAGGCCGAGGTGGGTGGATCACCTGAGGTCAGGATTTTGAAACAAGCCTGACCAACATGGTGAAACCCCGTCTCTACTAAAAAATACAAAAGTGGCTGGGTGTGGTGGCACGTGCCTGTAATCCCAGCTGCTTGTGGGGCTGACGCAGGAGAATTGCTTGAATCCAGGAGGCGGAGATTGCAGTGAGCCGAGATCATGCCATTACACTCCAGCCTGGGCAACAAGAGCAAAACACTGTCTCAGAAAAAAAAAAAAAATTACCTCTGTTTAATGTTAATATATTTTGCTCCTGGCTTTTTTTCATGTCTATGTTTATATGTTTTATTGCATACCACCTTCTTGAGGGTGGAGGTATTCATTTATCAAATATTTGTAAAGTGCCTTCCCTATGTAACAGGTACTATACTAGGCATTGGGGAGAGGGCCAGTCCTTGGTTAAATAAGTTACAAAACACCCATAGAGTGGAATACTATGCAGCTATAACAAAGAATAAGGAGGCTGTTTATATATGAACATGGAAAGATTTCTAAGCTGTATTGTTAAATGAATATGAGTAAGGCACAGAAGACATTGTATACTATGCCACCTTTTGTATAAAATATGAGAGACGGTTGAGTTGTGTGTGTGTGGCCAGCCACGGTGGTTCACGCCTTTAATCCCAGCACTTTGAGGGGCCGAGACAGGCAGATCACGAAGTCGGGAAATGGAGACCATCCTGCCCAACATGGTGAAACCCCGTCTCTACTAAAAATACAAAAATTAGCTGGGCATGGTGGCGCATGCCTGTAATCCCAGCTACTTGGGAGGTTGAGGCAGGAGAATCACTTGAACCTGGGAGGTGGAGGTTGCCATGAGCCAAGATCATGCCACTGCACTCTAGCCTGGTGACAGAGCAAGACTCTGTCTCAAAACAAAACAAAAAAACAACAGAATTTTGTGTGTATGTATGCGTGTGTACTTGTTTAAAACAAAAAGACCCAGTCCTTATTATTATGTCCACATCCACAATGTTAGTGAATGACGGTGTGGAGCAAAGCCACTTCACACCCGTTCCTCCTGCTGCCCTGTGTGTTTATATGGGAAATAAAATTCTATTATGTTTAGCTACTGAGATTACAGTGTTTACCTGGTATTGCAGTTTGTATTATCCTCACTAATACCCCACTCTAGTATACGATTTTCATTTTTTCACAAACTAAAATTGTAAGTGACTCCTTCAGACGCTTAACAATTTATCTCACCTGATAATCATACTTTTGTATACTGACTGGAACACTTGCTGAAACAGATTCACAAATTGCTTTTTCTTTTCCTTTTTTTTCTTTTTTGTGACAGAGTCTTGCTGTGTCACCCAGGCTGGAGTGCAGTGGCGAAATCTTGGCTCTCTGCAACCTCCACCTCCCGGGTTCGAACAATTCTCCTGCCTCAGCCTCCTGAGCGCACCACCATGCCCGGCTAATTTTTGTATTTTTGGTAGAGACAGGGTTTCACCATGTTGGCCAGGCTGGTCTTGAACTCCTGACCTCGTGATACACCTGCCTCGGCCTCCCAAAGTGCTGGGATTACAGGCATGAGCCACCATGCCCGGCCTTTATTTTTACCTAATGCTTGTGGTAGGCTCATCCACATCACAAAGCTGCATAGGCGTATGCAGGCATATGTGACATCTCACTCTCTAAGTGATCCAATATTTCCATTTTCTCACAAGAACCACATTTTCTTAGACTTTTAATGTCTGTCTGTAGTGTTAACAGCTGCCAGCTTTCCTCTTACTTTTCTTCTTTTTAAAATTTCACTTTGTTATGAGAGATATTATCATATACACAGAAGAGTGCACAAAACAGAGAATACAGTTTTCAATAAAAAAGTGCAAAGTGAAGATTTGATAACCACCATCCAAGTCAAGAAACAGCACATTTCCAGCCCCCAGGAAGCCCTCCCATCATCCCTTCCAAATTACCACAGAGGTAGACACTATCCTGACCTTGGGGATAAGCATTTCCTTGCTTTTCTTTATAGCTTTACCACCTATATGTGATCCCTAAATTATCTAATGTATCTGTTTTTGAACTTATAGGAAGGGAGTAATCAGATGTATTTTGTGCCTTATTTCTGTGTTCAACATTATGTTTGTGAGAGTCATCCATGATTCTTTGTGTAGATCTATTAATAGTGAATCCATTTTCATGGCTGTAGAGTAGTCCTTTCTGTGACCAGACTGCATTTCACTCATTTATTCTACTGTTGAAGTGCCTTTGACTATTGCAAACATTGCTTCTGTGATTCTTCTTTTGCATATATCCTAGTGCAGGTGAGCATGTGTTTCCTAAGGTATATGCCTAGGAGTGAACTTGTCAGCATGTGGCCTATGCCTATCTTCAGCTTTACTGGAGAATGCCATACTATTTTGCAAGTGGTTGTACCACTTCATGTGCCCACCAGTGGTATATGAAAGTTCTCCTTGCTCTGCATCTGTGCCAACACTGGTGCTTTCAGATTAAAAAAAAATTTCAGTGAATCTGATAGGCATTTCATTTTGGTTTTAATTTGAATGTTTTTAAAGGTTTAAAAAGATTAAAGCCTCTTTTTAGGCTTATTGGCCATTTGGATTTTCTTTTTTATTTTATTTTATTATACTTTAAGTTTTAAGGTACATGTGCACAATGTGCAGGTTAGTTACATATGTATACATGTGTCATGCTGGTGTGCTGCACCCATTAACTCGTCATTTAGCATTAGGTATATCTCCTAAAGCTATGCCTCTCCCCTCCCCCCACCCCACAACAGTCCCCAGAGTGTGATGTTCCCCTTCCTGTGTCCATGTGTTTTCATTGTTGAATTCCCACCTATGAGTGAGAATATGCGGTGTTTGGTTTTTTGTTCTTGCGATAGTTTACTGAGAATGATGATTTCCAATTTCATCCATGTCCCTACAAAGGACATGAACTCATCATTTTTTATGGCTGCATAGTATTCCATGGTGTATATGTGCCACATTTTCTTAAACCAGTCTATCATTGTTGGACATTTGGGTTGGTTCCAAGTCTTTGCTATTGTGAATAGTGCCGCGATAAACATACGTGTGCAGTGTCTTTATAGCAGCATGATTTATAGTCCTTTGGTTATATACCCAGTAATGGGATGGCTGGATCAAATGGTATTTCTAGTTCTAGATCCCTGAGGAATGGCCACACTGACTTCCACAAGGGTTGAACTAGTTTACAGTCCCACCAACAGTGTAAAAGTGTTCCTATTTCTCCACATCCTCTCTAGCACCTGTTGTTTCCTGACTTTTTAATGATCGCCATTCTAACTGGTGTGAGATGGTATCTCACTGTGGTTTTGATTTGCATTTTTCTGATGGCCAGTGATGATGAGCATTTTTTCATGTGTTTTTTGGCTGCATAAATGTCTTCTTTTGAGAAGTGTCTGTTCATGTCCTTCGCCCACTTTTTGATGGGGTTGTTTGTTTTTTTCTTGTAAATTTGTTTGAGTTCATTGTAGATTCTGGATATTAGCCCTTTGTCAGACGAGTAGTTTGTGAAAATTTTCTCCCATTTTGTAGGTTGCCTGTTCACTCTGATGGTAGTTTCTTTTGCTGTGCAGAAGCTCTTTAGTTTAATTAGATCCCATTTGTCAATTTTGGCTTTTGTTGCCATTGCTTTTGGTGTTTTAGATATGAAGTCCTTGCCCATGCCTATGTCCTGAATGGTAATGCCTAGGTTTTGTTCTAGGATTTTTATGGTTTTAGGTCTAACGTTTAAGTCTTTAATCCATCTTGAATTAATTTTTGTATAAGGTATAAGGAAGGGATCCAGTTTCAGCTTTCTACATATGGCTAGCTAGTTTTCCCAGCACCACTTATTAAATAGGGAATCCTTTCCCCATTGCTTGTTTTTCTCAGGTTTGTCAAAGATCAGATAGTTGTAGATATGAGGCGTTATTTCTGAGGGCTCTGTTCTGTTCCATTGATCTATATCTCTGTTTTGGTACCAGTACCATGCTGTTTTGGTACCAGTACCATGCTGTTTTGGTTACTGTAGCCTTGTAGTATAGTTTGAAGTCAGGTAGTGTGATGCCTCCAGCTTTGTTCTTTTGGCTTAGGATTGACTTGGCGATGCGGGCTCTTTTTTGGTTCCATATGAACTTTAAAGTAGTTTTTTCCAATTCTGTGAAGAAAGTCATTGGTAGCTTGATGGGGATGGCATTGAATCTATAAATTACCTTGGGCAGTATGGCCATTTTCATGATATTGATTCTTCCTACCCATGAGCATGGAATGTTCTTCCATTTGTTTGTATCCTCTTCTATTTCATTGAGCAGTGGTTTGTAGTTCTCCTTGAAGAGGTCCTTCACGTCCCTTGTAAGTTGGATTCCTAGGTATTTTATTCTCTTTGAAGCAATTGTGAATGGGAATTCACTCATGATTTGGCTCTCTGTTTGTCTGTTATTGGTGTATAAGAATGCTTGTGATTTTTGTACATTGATTTTGTATCCTGAGACTTTGCTGAAGTTGCTTATCAGTTTAAGGAGATTTTGGGCTGAGACAATGGGGTTTTCTAGATATACAATCATGTCATCTGCAAACAGGGACAATTTGACTTCCTCTTTTCCTAATTGAATACCCTTTATTTCCTTCTCCTGCCTAATTGCCCTGGCCAGAACTTCCAACACTATGTTGAATAGGAGTGGTGAGAGAGGTCATCCCTGTCTTGTGCCAGTTTTCAAAGGGAATGCTTCCAGTTTTTGCCCATTCAGTATGATACTGGCTGTGGGTTTGTCATAGATAGCTCTTATTATTTTGAGATACGTCCCATCAATACCTAATTTATTGAGAGTTTTTAGCATGAAGGGCTGTTGAATTTTGTCAAAGGCCTTTTCTGCATCTATTGAGATAATCATGTGGTTTTTGTCTTTGTTTCTGTTTATATGCTGGATTACATTTATTGATTTGCGTATATTGAACCAGCCTTGCATCCCAGGGATGAAGCCCACTTGATCATGGTGGATAAGCTTTTTGATGTGCTGCTGGATTCAGTTTGCCAGTATTTTATTGAGGATTTTTGCATCAATGTTCATCAAGGATATTGGTCTAAAATTCTCTTTTTTGGTTGTGTCTCTGCCCAGCTTTGGTATCAGGATGATGCTGGCCTCATAAAATGAGTTAGGGAGGATTCCCTCTTTTTCTATTGATTGGAATAGTTTCAGAAGGAATGGTACCAATTCCTCCTTGTACCTCTGGTAGAATTCAGCTGTGAATCAGTCTGGTCCTGGACTCTTTTTGGTTGGTAAGCTATTGATTATTGCCCCACCCAGAGCCTGTTATTGGTCTATTCAGAGTCAACTTCTTCCTGATTTAGTCTTGGGAGGGTGTATGTATTGAGGAATTTATCCATTTCTTCTAGATTTTCTAGTTTATTTGCGTAGAGGTGTTTGTAGTATTCTCTGATGGTAGTTTGTATTTCTGTGGGATTGGTGGTGATATCCCCTTTATCATTTTTTATTGCATCTATTTGATTCTTCTCTCTTTTCTTCTTTATTAGTCTTGCTAGTGGTCTATCAATTTTGTTGATCCTTTCAAAAAACCAGCTCCTGGATTCATTAATTTTTTGAAGGGTTTTTTGTGTCTCTATTTCCTTCAGTTCTGCTCTGATTTTAGTTATTTCTTGCCTTCTGCTAGCTTTTGAATGTGTTTGCTCTTGCTTTTCTAGTTATTTTAATTGTGATGTTAGGGTGTCAATTTTGGATCTTTCCTGCTTTCTCTTGTGGGCATTTAGTACTATAAATTTCCCTCTACACACTGCTTTGAATGTGTCCCAGAGATTCTGGTATGTTGTGTCTTTGTTCTCGTTGGTTTCAAAGAACATCTTTATTTCCGCCTTCTTTTCATTATGTACCCAGTAGTCATTCAGGAGCAGGGTGTTCAGTTTCCATGTAGTTGAGTGGTTTTGAGTGAGTTTCTTAATCCTGAGTTCTAGTTTGATTGCACTGTGGTCTGAGAGACAGTTTGTTATAATTTCTGATCTTTTACATTTGCTGAGGAGAGCTTTACTTCCAACTATGTGGTCAATTTTGGAATAGGTGTGGTGCTGAAAAAAAATGTATATTCTGTTGATTTGGGGTGGAGAGTTCTGTAGATGTCTATTAGCTCTGCTTGGTGCAGAGCTGAGGTCAATTCCTGGGTATCCTTGTTAACTTTCTGTCTCATTGATCTGTCTAATGTTGACAGTGGGGTGTTAAAGTCTCCCATTATTATTGTGTGGAAGTCTAAGTCTCTTTGTAGGTCACTCAGGACTTGCTTTATGAATCTGGGTGCTCCTGTATTGGGTGCATAAATATTTAGGATAGTTAGCTTTTCTTGTTGAATTGATCCCTTTACCATTATGTAATGGCCTTCTTTGTCTCTTTTGATCTTTGTTGGTTTAAAGTCTGTTTTATCAGAGACTAGGATTGCAACCCCTGCCTTTTTTGTTTTCCATTTGCTTGGTAGGTCTTCCTCCATCCTTTTATTTTGAGCCTATGTGTGTCTCTGCACGTGAGATGGGTTTCCTGAATACAGCACACTGATGGGTCTTGACTCTTTATCTAATTTGCCAGTCTGTGTCTTTTAATTGGAGCATTTAGTCCATTTACATTTAAAGTTAATATTGCTATGTGTGAATTTGATCCTGTCATTATGATGTTAGCTGGTTATTTTGCTTGTTAGTTGATGCAGTTTCTTCCTAGCCTCGATGGTCTTTACAATTTGGCATGATTTTGCAGTGGCTGGTACCGGTTGTTCCTTTCCATGTTTAGGGCTTCCTTCAGCAGCTCTTTTAGGGCAGGCCTGGTGGTGACAAAATCTGTCAGCATTTGCTTGTCTGTAAAGTATTTTATTTCTCCTTCACTTATGAAGCTTAGTTTGGCTGGATATGAAATTCTGGGTTGAAAATTCTTTTCTTTAGGAATGTTGAATATTGGCCCCCACTCTCTTCTGGCTTGTAGAGTTTCTGCCGAGAGATCCGCTGTTAGTCTGATGGGCTTCCCTTTGTGGGTAACCTGACCTTTCTCTCTGGCTGCCCTTAACATTTTTTCCTTCATTTCAACTTTGGTGAATCTGACAATTATGTGTCTTGGAGTTGCTCTTCTCGAGGAGTATCTTTGTGGTGTTCTCTGTATTTCCTGAATCTGAATGTTGGCCTGCCTTGCTAGATTGGGGAAGTTCTCCTGGATAATATCCTGCAGAGTGTTTTCCAGCTTGGTTCCATTCTCCCTGTCACTTTCAGGTACACCAATGAGACGTAGATTTGGTCTTTCCACATAGTCCCATATTTCTTGGAGGCTTTGTTCATTTCTTTTTATTCTTTTTTCTCTAAACTTCCCTTCTTGCTTCATTTCATTCATTTCATCTTCCATCACTGATATCCTTTCTTTCAGCTGATTGCATCGGCTCCTGAGGCTTCTGCATTCTTCACGTAGTTCTCGAGCCTTGGCTTTCAGCTCCATCAGCTCCTTTAAGCACTTCTCTGTATTGGTTATTCTAGTTATACATTTGTCTAAATTTTTTTCAAAGTTTTCAACTTCTTTGCTTTTGGTTTGAATTTCCTCCTGTAGCTCGGAGTAGTTTGATCGTCTAAAGCTTTCTTCTCTCAACTCGTCAAAGTCATTCTCCATCCAGCTTTGTTCCGTTGCTGGTGAGGAGCTGCGTTCCTTTGGAGGAGGAGAGGCACTCTGCTTTTTAGAGTTTCCAGTTTTTCTGCTCTGTTTTTTCCCCATCTTTGTGGTTTTATCTACTTTTGGTCTTTGATGATGGTGATGTACAGATGGGTTTTTGGTGTGGATGTCCTTTCTGTTTGTTAGTTTTCCTTCCAACAGACAGGACCCTCAGCTGTAGGTCTGTTGGAGTTTGCTAGAGGTCCACTCCAGACCCTGTTTTCCTGGGTACCAGCAGCAGTGGCTGCAGAACAGCGGATTTTCGTGAACCGCAAATGCTGCTGTCTGATCATTCCTCTGGAAGTTTTGTCTCAGAGGAGTACCCGGCCGTGTGAGGTGTCAGTCTGCCCCTACTGGGGGGTGCCTCCCAGTTAGGCTGCTTGGGGGTCAGGGGTCAGGGACCCACTTGAGGAGGCAGTGTGCCCATTCTCAGATCTCCAGCTGCGTGCTGGGAGAACCACTGCTCTCTTCAAAGCTGTCAGACAGGGACATTTAAGTCTGCAGAGGTTACTGCTGTCTTTTTGTTTGTCTGTCCCCTGCCCCCAGAGGTGGAGCCTACAGAGGCAGGCAGGCCTCCTTGAGCTGTGGTGGGCTCCACCCAGTTCGAAGTTCCCGGCTGCTTTCTTTACCTAAGCAAGCCTGGGCAATGGCGGGCGCCCCTCCCCCAGCCTTGCTGCTGCCTTGCAGTTTGATCTCAGACTGCTGTGCTAGCAATCAGTGAGACTCCGTGGGCGTAGGACCCTCTGAGCCAGGTGCAGGATATAATCTCCTGGTGCGCCGTTTTTTAAGCCCGTCGGAAAAGCGCAGTATTGGGGTGGGAGTGACCCGATTTTCCAGGTGCCCTCTGTCACCCCTTTCTTTGACTAGGAAAGGGAACTCCCTGACCCCTCCGGAGTGAGGCAATGGCTCGCCCTGCTTAGGCTTGTGCACAGTGCGCTGCACCCACTGTCTTGCGCCCACTGTCTGGCACTCCCCAGTGAGATGAACCCAGTACCTCAGATGGAAATGCAGAAATCACCCCTCTTCTGTGTCACTCACGCTGGGAGCTGTAGACCGGAGCTGTTCCTATTCGGCCATCTTGGCTCCACCTGCTGGATTTTCTTTATTGTGAAGTACCTATTTAAGTCTTCTGTCTATTTTCTTTCTTTCTTTTCTTTACTTTTCTTTCTTTCTTTCTTTCTTTCTTTTTTTTTTTTTTTGGAGACAGAGTTTTGCTCTTATTTCTCAGGCTGGAGTGCAGTAGCACGATCTCGGCTCACCGCAACCTTCGCCTCCCGGGTTCAAGCAATTCTCCTGCCTCAGCGTCCCGTGTAACGGATTACAGGCCCCTGCCACCATGCCTGTCTAATTTTTGTATTTTTAGTAGAGATGGGGTTTCACCATGTTGGCCAGGCTGGTCTCGAACTCCTGACCTCAAATGATCCACCCGCCTTGGCCTCCCAAAGTGCTGAGATTACAGGTGTGAACCACCACACCCAGCCTTTCTGCCCATTTTCTAATGGTTGTTTTACTCTCGATTATAGGAGTTCTTAATCTTAGATCCATGCCAATTACGTATGTTTCAAATATTTTTCCTACCTTGTAACTTGTCTTTTCACTTTCTTTATTGTATCTTTTGAAAAATAGACACTCTTAATTTTAGCAGGTCTGAATTTGTCTTTTCCTTTATAGAGAGTGCTTTTTGTATCTTGTTTAAGAAATCCTTTTCCCTGAGGTCATGAAGTTATTTTCCAGTATTATATTAAAAGGCTTTATAGTTCTGGCTTTCACATTTAGATCTTTATTTCACCTGGAACTAGGGCTCTAATTTCATTATTTTCCAAGTAATTACCCAATCATTCTAGCACCATTTATTGAAAACTCTGTCGTTTCCCAGTTGATCTGCAATGCCCCGTGTGGTCATACACCAGGAGCTCAAATATTGGAGGTCTATTTCTGGGATTTCTATTCTGCTCCATGGATTTATTTGTTTAACCCTGTGCCAAAACCATACATTTTTTCCCCATTTCAGTTTTTGTTATTCATTCAACACATTTATTTGGAATGCTTAATAGACAGCATTCTAGGTAGTGAAGATAGAGCCCTGCCCTCCTAGAATTTATGGTCTAGTGGGAGAGTCACACAATAAACAAGATAAATAAATAAAATACATAGTATGTTAGATAACAATACATGCTGAGGAGAAAAATAAAGCAGGGAAGGGGATTAGGAAGAGTTGGGGATGGAGTTGGAATTTTGAGTTTTGGTCAGGGAAGGTTTCACTGTAAAGGAGATAGTAATGTTAATATCTAAGGGAAATAAGAGGGCCCCCTGTGGCTGTCTGGAGGAAAAGAGCTCCAGGCAGAAGGATCCGCAGGTGCAAAGGCCCTGAGAAGGGACCATGCCTGGTGTGTTTGAGTAACAGGTTTGGCCAGTGGGCACGCATGGTGCAAGCAGATACAGCGAGATGAAGTTGGAGCGTTAATGGGGCCTATCACAGAAGCCCTGTCATTCACCGTACGGATTTTGGCTTTTATTGCCATTACAGGGTTTTGAGTAGAGTAACTTGATCTACTCTATATTTAAAAGGATCCCTCTTGATACTGAGTTGAGAAAAGACCAAAGAGGGGCCAGGGTGGAAACAGAAATACCAGCCAAGAATCTGTTGAAACAATTCAGGTGAAAGATAATGGTGACTTGGAGCAGGGGTGTAGCCCTGGTGAAAGAGGTGAGATTCTGGATGTGCCAACAGATTCCATGTGAGGCTTGAGAGAAAGACAACAGTCAAGGAGGACTCTAGGATTTCTTCTTGGGGACATTTTCCACAAAGGAACGAAGTCTTTATCATCTGATGAGCATTACTGCACACAGAATGCTGACAAACAGGGAACAGGAGCTTCACTCTGAGGCAGGTGCTGGGCTGAACTGGTCCACCGCTGCCTCCATCTGTGAAAGTCAAGACAGACTTCCTAGAGGAGGCCGAATCCAATCTCATTTTTTTGAAGGACAAATGAGAGTTTGCCAGATGAACGCTGGGCATTTCAAGCATGGGAACAGCGTGAGTAAAAGTCTGGGCAAGTGAAATAGTACAGAACAGACGTTTCCAAACCTTCTCAGTTTACTGAGCCCTTAGTGTCTTGGTGAATTTTTCATAGCATTTCTAGTCCAAAAATAATGCCTAACTGTTCCATGATTGACTGATTAGGTCCAAACAACTTAATAACTATTTATGTCCTAATAACTAAATAGCTGCTTAAAAAATCATACACATAAATGGAAAGAAAAGAATATTTTAATTTTATTCTTAAATAACCACAATGACGTACTAATAGAATGTGTGCACATGTTGGGTACTACTCAGTTTCCCAGATGTTGGGATCAGATTGGACACCACCACTGTGCTTTCCTGTTTCACATTGATTTTTCACTTGGTATTTGTGTTTTATTATAGCAACTCTTGAAAACCCAGTTTTGAAAGAGATAATGTCACTGAAAGGAATGCTTATGTTGAAATTGTGAACTACTTCAAGTTAAAGGTTACGCAGTATCTGACAGATGCTGAGTATTGGTATATTTCCCTCAAAAAGTTAAAATATTTTTCAAGGCCTCTGTGAATTAAGTGTCCTGGGGTGACTTGGTGCACATTCTGGGAGCCACAGGCCTTGGGTGTTTGGGGGAACTAAAAGCATTTTCTTTTCTTTTCTTTTCTCTTTGAGACGGAGTCTTGCTCTGTCACCCAGGCTGGAGTGCTGTGGCACGATCTTGGCTCACTGCAACCTCCACCTCCCGAGTTCAAGAGATTCTCATGCCTCAGCCTCAGCCTCTCAAGTAGCTGGGGTTACAGTCACGTGCCACCATGTCCGGCTAATCTTTTGTATTTTTAGTAGAGATGGGGTTTCACCATGCTGGCCAGGCTGGTCTCAAACTCCTGACCTCGTGATCCACCCGCCTTGGCCTCCCAATGTGCTGGAATTACAGGCGTGAGCCACTGCACCCACCCAGTTTTTTGTATTTTTTAGTAGAGATGGGGTTTCCCCGTGTTGGCCAGGCTGGTCTTGAACTCCTGAGCTCAGACAATCCTCCTGCCTCGGCCTCCCAAAGTGCTAGGATTACAGGCGTGAGCCACCGTGCCCAACCAAAGCATTTTTCATGCTAGGAGAGAACATGTTTGTACAGGGGAGAGTGAGAGGAAATGAAGCTAAACTATTAGGCAGGGGCACTTATGCAAGACATTGTCTGCCATGTTAAATTTTATCCAGCCAATGGAACACCAGGAATGCATGGTCTTAGTCTCAGGAAAAGCACACTATAATTTAAAAGACAGATATGTGTGCATATATACACACATACACATGTAGACCTGAAATACATTGTGATTATTCCCCTGAGAAAAAAATATGTACTAAACGCTTGATTTTTGACTCAGGAGGAGGTTAGAGAAAGCGTTATGAAGTATAGAATATATAGGTTGGTCCCTGAAGAATGAAGAACAACAAATGACCAGAAAAAAAGAGTCAACTGCAAAAGCAAATCAACAGATGTGATAGTGCATGGCATATTTGTGAACTGCACAGGACTGGTATGGCCAATGAATTAAAATTGTAGGAGGTAACAATGAAAAGGTTGCCTAGGGCCAACTGTGAGTAGTTTTGAATGCAATACTGTGGAGTTTAGACTTTCTTCCAATAACTATATGAAGCTGTCAAGGATTTCTGAGAGGTGACTGATTTGATTAGTTTTGTGTTCTAGAAAGATAAATCTGGCAGCATGAAGATTGACTGGAATATAAAGAGATGAGTCATAGGGAGACTGGCTAGAAAGATGGTTGTATTGGTTAGCTAGTGCTACACTACTGCTGCATAACAAACCACTCCAAAAGTAAGTGTTTCTCCCAGCATTTCTCACTTATGGGTCTGTGGGTTGGCTGCAACTCAGCTGGGGTAGGCTGGAGTCCAGGCACAAGGCTGCAGGGTAGGTCCAAGTCTGTCCCATATTTTTCTACATTAGCTTTGGACCAGAAACTACTTGGGGGCATGCTCTTCTCATGGTAGATCTTAGTGCAAGAGATTAAGCCAAATAGTGCAAAGCCACATGTAAAGCCTCTGCTTGTATTGTGTCTACTTTCTGTTGAACTAAGCAAGTCACATAGCTAATCCAAAGTCACTGGCATGATCACTTGAGGCCAGGAGTTTGAGACAAGCTTGGCCAACATAGCAAAACCCTATCGCTACTAAAAATACAAAGAATCAGCTGGGTGTGGCAGTGCATGCCTGTAATCCCAGCTACTCAGAAGGCTGAGGTAGGAGGATTGCTTGAACCCGGGAGACAGAGGTTGTGGTGAGCTGAGATGGTGCCACTGCACTCCAGCCTGGGCGACAGAGCAAGACTCTGTCTCAAAAAACAAAACAAAGTCACTGACATGACACCAAAGAGAGGGAAGAATGAACAACACTCCATTAACAATACTCCCGTACTGGCCAAGTGCGGTGGCTCACGCCTGTAATCCTAGCACTTTGGGAAGCCGAGGCAGGTGGATCACCTGAGGTAATAAGTTCGAGACCAGCTTGGCCAACATGGTGAAACCCTGTCTCTACTAAAAATACAAAAATTAGCTGGGCGTGGTGTCGTGTGCGTGTAATCCCAGCTACTTGGGACGCAGAGACAGGAGAATTGCTTGAACCCAGCAGGCGGAGGTTGCAGTGAGCCAAGATCGTGCCACTGCACTCCAGCCTGGGTGACAGAGCAAGACACTGTCTCAAAAACAAAAACAAAAACAAAAACAAAACTCCTGTATTGTAGTAGAAACAAGAGATAATTAGGGCAATAGCAGTGGAAAGGTAGGCATAGAATCAAAGGTATTAAGCAGCACCAGCTCCTAGGACTTACGGTTCATTAGAAGTGAGGTTTCTATCTTGGGAATATGGATTATAAACTAATACTTACAGGGTGCGCAGTAGGCCCTAGGCACCATTCTAAGTGCTTACCTACACTGATTAATGCAACCTGTCATAACAACCCTATGAGACAGGAGCTACCATTATCTCTATTTTACAGATAAGGAATCCAGACAGGGCACAGTGGCTCACACCTGTAATCCCAGTACTTTGGGAGGCAGAGGTGGGAGGATCGCTTGAGCCCAGGAGTTCAAAACCGGCCTGGGCAAACAGGGTGAAACCCCATCTCTGCAAAAAATAGAAAAATTAGCTGGGCATGGCGGTGCATGTCTGTAGCCCCAGCTACTCAGGAGGCTGAGTTGGGAAGATCACCTGAGCCCAGGGAGGTTGAGGCTGCAGTGAGCCATGATTGTGCCACTGCACTCCAGAGTTCCAGCTTGGGTGACAGAGCAAGACACTGTCTCAAAAAGAAAAAGAAAAGAAAAGAAGGAAAGAAGAAACCCAAAGCTCAATAGTTATATAACTGCCCAAGATTAAAAGGCTGCTACATGGTGAACTGTGGATTTGAATCCAAGACAACTGGCTGCACAGTCCACATGGCTGGCCACAATGAACACTATCTCTCAACTGTGCCTATCGAAGAGTGTACTTACTACATAAGATGCATAGCAGTGCCATCTATGCCATTACAGATGCTGACTTTGAGACATGAAGTATGCTCTTGTAGATGCAGCTTGACCAAAAGTTAATTGGCAAATTATTTGCAAAGCTACAATAATCCAAAAGTAGGATAAACCAAGAAAAGTCCACAGGCTAACACATGAGGCCTATTGTCATAAGTTGCAGTGGAAAGGATGGCTAGAGGGAGCGACATCTTCCACATCACCGATATTTCTGCAGGGCTTGCTGGTGTGGGAGGAGATTAGGAGTAATCTCAGAGATAAAATCTTCAGACTGGAGTCAGCTGGCATCATAGAAAGCTAAGGGATTAAAATCCATCTCCATCGAAGGGAACAGTACATTTAGAGGAAGCAATAATGTCCGGAATGAGGGATGGAAGATTAAGTAAACTATGATTGGGTTAAAAGGTAGAAAGAAGTGAGGCAGAACATCCAAAGAAGGAAGGTAACTTCCACTGCTGGATTTCCATCAGGAAACATTAAATAACCTCTAAAGGTAGTGATGAGAATGGGGATATAACCAGAGGGTCACAGACTCTCAGAGGTGGAAGGTGCACAGTCCTACTTTATACTTTAAACATTTGTATACCCCAGACATTGTTAACCTGGGCCTCAAGGATGAGTTTCACAGTCAAATGCAAAATTATGCATTACTTTGTGTGTGTGTGTGTGTGTGCCTGCATGTGCACGTGCATACATGCATGAGTATATGTGCATGGATCTGAGCATTTTTCTGGGAAGAAAAAATATCCATGGTGTCCATTCAATTTTCAAAGAGGCCCGTGAACATAAAAATGTCCAGGACAAGTGATTGTATAATTTTTCCTTGAATAAACATGGCTGGCTCCTTCTTTTGGTGGCCTGTCTTGTTGCTGATCAGTTCTGTTGTAACATGCTTCCTCATATTGGGCTGGTGTTTATCCTCCAGGAACTCCCACCCACAGTCCTGGTTTGCCCTCTGGAGTAACACCGGGTAAGTCTAATCCCTCTTTCATCTTTCTAAATGGAAACTCCTTTCTCAGAGTATTGAATTTTCTTCCTGATATGAGCTTAGTTGTTAAAAGAAATCCTTGACATTTTTGATCCTTCTAAAGATTCTCATGGAGTCAGCAATATCCTCATGTTTGAAAAGTTTGTAAGCTTGGCTACCTGGAGCTGAAAGGTAACCGATTCCATTACTACTTAACCCGATATAGTCCCAGAGGGTGTAATTTTCATGTTTGTTAAAATATTGGAGAAAGGATATAGAATTCCGTCCTCTCTCCCTGTTTGGCAAATAATGCTTAATGATAGCTCCAAAAGGTCTGATTTTCAGGAAATGCAGCTTTAACAAGGAGGACATAACATTCTGATTGTAACCACAGAACTTCAGAAAATGCAAAATAAAAACAAAAGTAAGCTTATTACGTGGAAAGACTTTATGTCATAGGATTGACTTTTTTTAAATCTATGACCTCAAACTTTTCTTTTTAACTTATTTACACATTGGCTTTCTTATAAATTATACTACATAAAGCCTTTAGTAATTATATTTTACCCATATTTGTGGATTTATCTTTCTTTCCTTCTGTTTATAATCACGTTGATTTAGTTACCATACTGGAAATCAATGCTCCATCTCTTTTTTTTTTTTTGAGATGGTGTTTTGCTCTTGTTACCCAGGCTGGAGTGCAGTGGCAAGATCTCGGCTCACCGCAACCTCTGCCTCCTGGGTTCAAGCGATTCTCCCGCCTCAGACTCCTGAGTAGCTGGGATTACAGGCATGCACTACCACGCCTGGCTAATTTTGTATTTTTAGTAGAGACGGGGTTTCACCATGTTGGTCAGGCTGGTCTCGAACTCCCAACCTCAGGTGATCTGCTTGCCTCGGCCTCCCAAAGTGCTGGGATTACAGGTGTGAGCCACCACCCTGGCCTCCATCTCCTTATCTAGTATGAGGTCTGCTTCATTTGAAGCCAACTGCTAATTCAGCTACCTGGAGCAGCCTTAGCAGGTAATCACTAAACGTTTGTTGATGTAAGATGAGAAGAAACAAATGTTCACTCATTCAGTGAGTATGTATTGAAAACCTACTGTGTACAAAACATACAACTGCAAGGAGTCGAAGTGTTACTGGTGGACAGTGTCCAGGTAAAATAATTGCACAAAATGCACAAACAAATCAAGATAAGAATGAAGCAAGGAAAGCACAGATTTACTGAAATGAAAGTACACTCCACAGACTGGGAGCAGGCTTGAGCAAGCAGCTCAAGAGTGCTGGTTACAGAATTTTCCAGGGTTTAAATACCCTCCAGAGGTTTCCCATTGGTTACTTGGTTTACACCCTATGTAACTGAAGTAGTGGCCTGCAATCAGTCTGATTGGTTGCAGAAGGTGAACAATCAGAGGCTGAAGTGAAGTTACAAAGTTACACACGAAGTCTTGGCGTTAAGACCAGTCTGATTGCTGATTGGTTGCAGGAGGGGACCAATCACAGGTACTTTCATTTTTCATCTGCAATGCAGAAAAGCGGGGTGTGCAAATGGAGTAGCCTCTGATCCTTTTGTTACTTGGTGTGGAGAGGTGGGGTTTTCCCTTTTGATTCAGTTCTAGGAAGTCAGCGCAAATGCACCATGGGTTCCCAGCCTCCAGACCCTATTCTTGAACCTGCCTCAAAAGAACTTACGGTTTAGTACTCAAGTTAAGACAGATATTTAAATTGATGTAGAGGTAAAACAATGCAACAATGAATATGGCTGATACACCAACAATGTATATAAAAGAATTATAAAATATATACCAATTAATTAAAGCAGAGAGAAGAGAGGAAACAAAGAACAGATGGGAATAAATAGGAAACAAAGTAGCTCAATGTTAGATTTAACCCCGATATTGATAATCACATCAACTATAACTTGTCTAACCCAATTGAAAAAAAAGATTGTCAGATTGGAAAATAAAGTAATACCCAAACATATGTTGCCTAAAATAAACCACCTTTTTGTGGTGGGGGGGGAGGGTTTTTTAATTGACAAATAAAAATCATATATATTTATGGTGTACAATATGATATTTGGAAATATGTATACATTGTGAAATTACTAAATCAAACTAATTAACAGATGCATTTTTTTGTGGTGAGAACACTTAAAATCTATTCTCTTAGCAATTTTCAAGTACTGGTGTATCTTGTTTTATTGTGCTTTTTATTTTTTATTTTATTTTTATTTTTGAGATGGAGTCTTGCTCTGTCACCCAGGCTGCAGTGCAGTGGCACAATCTCAGCTCACCGCAACCTCCACCTCCTGGGTTCAAGCGATTCTCCTGCCTCAGCCTCCTGAGTAGCTGGGATTATAGGCACCCGCTACCACGCCTGGCTAATTTCTGTAGTTTTAATAGAAAGGGGGTTTTGCCATGTTGGCCAGGATGTCTCAAACTCCTGACCTCAAGTGATCCGCCCGCTTTGGCCTCCCAAAATGCTGGGATTACAGGCATGAGCCACTATGCCTGGCCTATTGTACTTTCTAAAATTGCACTTCACAGATATTGTTTTCTTTTTTTCAAATTGAAGTTTTGTGGCAACCCTACATTGAGCAAGCCTATGGGTGCCTTTTTTCCAACAGCACGTGCTCACTTTATGTTTCTGTGTCACATTTTGGTAATTCTTGCTATATTTCAAACTTTTAAACTGTTATAACATCTGTTATATCTGTGGTTAGTGATCTTTGATGTGACAGTTGTAATTCTTTTGGGGTACCACGAACCATACCCATACAAGGTGGCAAGCTAAAATGTTGTGTGTGCTCTGACTGCTCCACCAACTAGTTGTTCTCTGTCTTTCTTCTTCTCCTTGGGCCTCTCTATTCCCTAAGACACAATATTAAAATTAGGCCAATTAACAATTCTATAGTGTGGCTGGGCACAGTGGTTCATGCCTGTAATCCCAGCACTTTGGGAGGCCAAAGTGGGTGGATCACCTGAGGTCAGGAGTTTAAGACCAGCCTGGCCAACATGGTAAAACCCCATCTCTACCAAAAAATACAAAAAATTAGCCGGGCAGGGTGGCGCATGCCTGTAGTCCTAGCTACTCGGGAGGCTGAGGGAGGAGAATCAGTTGAACCTGGGAGGCGGAGGTTGAGGTGATCCAAGATCGCGCCACTGCACTCCAGCCCAGGTGACAGAGTGAGACTCCATCTCAAAAAAAAAAAAAAAAAGAAAGAAAGAAAGAAAAAAATCCTATAGTGGCCTCTAAGTGTTCAAATAAAAGGAAGAGTTGCATGTCTCTCACTTTAAATCAAAAGCTAGAGATGATTGAGCTTAGTGATGAAGACATGTTGAAAACTGAGACAGGCTGAAAGGTATGTCTCCCAGGCTAAAGGGCAGGGCACAATCATAGTTCATTGCAACCTCAAACTTCTGGGCTCAAGTGATCCTCCTGTCTCAGTCTCCCAAGTAGCTGAGATTACATGGCCCATGTCACTGTGCCCAGCTATGTTTTAAAGTTTTTTGTAGAGAGAGGGTCTTGCTATGTTGCCCAGGCTGGTCTTGAAATCCTGGCCTCAACTAATCTTCTTGCCTTAGCCTCCCAAGTCCTGGGATTACAGGCATGAGCCACTGCACCTGGTCAAGGAAAAATTCTTGAAGGAAATTTAAAGTGCTACTCCAGTGAACACATGAATAATAAGAAAGCAAAACAGCCTTATTGCTGATATGGAGAAAGTATCAGTTGTCTGGGTGGAAGACCAAACCAGCCACAACATTCCCTTAAACCAAAACCCAATGTAGAACAAGGCAATAACTCTTCAATTCAGTGAAGGCTGAAGGAGGTGAGGAAGCTTCAGGAGAAAAGTTTGAAGCCAGCAGAGGTTGGTTCATAAGGTTTACAGGAAGAAGCCAAGAAGCCATCTCCAGAACATGACAGTACAAGGTGAAGGAGCAAGCACTGATGGAGAATCTGTAGTAAGTTATCCAGAAGAACTAGCTAAGATCATTAATTGATGAAAGTGGTCACACTAAACACAGATTTTCAGTGTGGAAAAAAAGCCTTCTATTGGAAGAAGATGCCATCTAGGACTTTCACAGCTAGAGAGGAGAAGTCAATGCCTGGCTTCAAAGTTTCAAAGGACAGGCTGACTCTTGTGTTAGGAGGTAATGCAGCTGGTGACTTTAAGTGGAAGCCAATGCTCATTGACCATTTTGAAAATCCTAGGCCCCTTAAGAATGATGCTAAATCTACTCTACCTGTGCTCTATACATGTAACAACAAAGCCTGGATAACAGCACATTTGTTGACAGCACTGTTTATTAAATATTTTAAGCCCACTGTTGAGACCTACTGCTCAAAAAAAAAAAAAGATTCCTTTCAATATACTACTGCTCATTGAGAATATACCTGGTCACCCAAGAGCTCTGATGGAGATGTATAAGGAAATTAATGTTGTTTACATGCCTGCTAACACACCATCCATTCTGTAGCCCGTGGATCAAAGAGTAATTTCAATTTTCAAGTCATATTATTTAAGAAGTACATTTTGTAAGACTATGGCAGCCATAGGTAATGATTCCTCTGATGGATCTGGGAAAGGAAATGGAGAGCCTTCTGGAAATGATTCACCATTGAAAAAGTCATTAACAACATCTGTAATTCATGGGAGAAGGTCAAAATATCAACATCAACTGGAGTGGGAAAAAGTTTATTCCAGCCCTTTGGGAGTGTAAACTAGTTCAAACATTGTGGAAGACAGTGTGGCAATTCCTCAAGGCTCTAGAACTAGAAATACCATTTGACCCAGCGATCCCATTACTGGGTGTATACCCAAAGGATTATAAATCATGCTACTATAAAGACACATGCACACGTATGTTTATTGCGGCACTATTCACAATAGCAAAGACTTGGAACCAACCCAAATGTCTATCAGTGATAGACTGGATAAAGAAAATATGGCACATATGCACCATGGAATACTATGCAGCCATAAAAAAGGATGAGTTCATGTCCTTTGCAGGGATATGGATGAAGCTGGAAACCATCATTTTCAGCAAACTATCACAAGGACAGAAAACCAAACGTCACATTTTCTCACTCATAGGTGGGAGTTGAACAATGAGAACACATGGACACAGTGCAGGGAACATCATACACCGGGGCCTGTTGTGGGGTGGGAGGCTGGGGGAGGTATAGCATTAGGAGAAATACCTAATGTAAATGATGAGTTGATGGGTGCAGCAAACCAACATGGCACACGTGTACCTATGTAACAAACCTGCACGTTGTGTGCATGTACCCTAGAACTTAAAGTATAATAATAAAAAAAAGCATAAAAAAAGATCATGACTTGCTGCAGGCTCAGATGATGGTTAGCACTTTTTAGGAATGAAGTATTTTCAAACTAAGGTATGTACATTTTTAAGATATAATGCTATCGCACACTTAGTAACTACATTATAGTATAAACATAACTTTTTATATATACTGGGAAACCAAAAATTTATGTAACTTACTTGCCTGTGATATTTGCAATATCTTGGAGGTATGCCTGTATACAAAACATTGTTATTAACTATTGTCACTATGATGTATAATAGATTTCTGGAACTATTCTTCCTGTCTAACTGACATCTTGTATCCTTTGACCAACATCTCCCCAATCCCCTTATCCCACAGCCTCTGATAACCACCATTTTACTCTTTACTTTTATGAGGTTGACTTTATTAGATTTCAGATATTAGTGAGATCATATGGTATTTGTCTTTTTGTGTCTGGCTTATTTCACTTAACATAATGTCCTTCAGGTTTATCTATGTTGTTGCAAATGATGGGATTTCCTTCTTTTTTAAGGCTGAATAAAAAGACCAAATTTTCTTTATCCATTCACCCACTGATAGACACTTAGTGGACTTTATATCTTAGCTATTGTGAATAATGCTGCAGTGAACAAGAGAGTTCAGTATCACTTCGATGTACTAATTTTATTTCTGTTGGATATATACCCAGTAGTGGGATTGCTGGATCATATGGTAGTTTTATTTTTTATTTTTTTGAGGAGCCTTCATATTGTTTTCCATAATGGCTGTACTAATTTACATTCCTACTAACAGTGTACAAGAGTTCTCTTTTCTCTACATCCTTGCAAAAACTTATTTTTTGTCTTTTTTTTTTTTTACAATTTACATTTTAACAGGTGTGAGGAGATATTTCATTGTGGTTTTGATTTGCATTTTCCTGATGATTAGTGATACTGAGTTTTTTTCATATACTTCTTGGCCATTTCCATGTCTTCTTTTGAGACATGTCTATTCAGGTTCTTTGCCTATGTTTTAACAGGGTTCTTTGTTTCTTTATTATTGAGTTGTTTGAGTTCCTTATATACTTTGGATATTAGCCACTTGTTAGATGTATGGCTAACAAATATTTTCTCCCATTCTGTTGGTTGTCTCATTATTCTGTTTATTGTTAAGGAACCCATTTTAAATATAAAGACACAAAGAGGTTAAAATTAAAAGAATGGGGGAAAAAGAAATACCATGCTGATGCTATATTAGACAAAGTAGATTTCAGAGCAAAAAATATTAGAAGGATAAAGAAGGTCATGCCATAATGATAAAGAAGTGATTTGATCAAGAGGACACAACAATCCTAAACATCAATTTACCTAATAACAGAGCTTCCAAATAAAGGAAGCAAAAACTGATAGAACTGCAAGAAGTAGAATAATCTGCAATTATATTCAGAAATGTCCTTTCTCAATAAATGACAGAACAAGTATAAAGAAAATCAGTAGGGATATGGGATACTTGAACATCACTATTAATCACCTTGACCTAATTGACATTTATAGAGCATTCCATCCAATGACAACAGGGAACACATTCTTCATAAATGCATACAAAACAGCTGGGCACAGTGGCTCATGCCCATAATCCCAGCACTTTGGGAGGCTGAGGCAGTCGAATCACTTGAGGTCAGGAGTTTGAGACCAGTCTGGCCAACATGGTGAAACCCTGTCTCTACTGAAAACACAGCATTTAGATGGGCATGGTGGAGCACACCTGTAATTCCAACTACTCTGGAAGCTGAGGTGGGAGAATCGCTTGAACCTAGGAGGCAGAGGTTGCAGTGAGCCAAGATCGCACCATTGCACTTCAGCCTAGCTGACAGAGTGAGACCCTGTCTTGGAAAATAAAACAAAAGTCAAAAAACTAACCAACCAACCAACCAAACAAACAAAATACAGAACATTTACCAAGATAGATCATATTCTGGGTCATAAAACAAGTCTCAAAAACCTGAAGACAATCAATTCCTATAAATCTTTTTCTCTGACTACATGCACTAAAATTAGAAATTGACAACAGAAAGTAATTGGGAAAATCCCCGAATATTTGAAAATTAGGTCGTATGCTTCTAAATAACCCATGAGTCAAAGAGAAAGCAAAAGGGGAATTAAAAGGCATTTTTAACTGAATTAAAATGAAAATCCAGCATATCGAAATTTGTGGGATGCAGCTAAAGTAGTACTTACAGAGAAATTTATAGCACTAGGTGTCTATTTTAGAAAAGAGGAAAGGTCTTAAATAAATGACCTCAGCTTTTACCTTAAAAAATTAGGGGAAATTTGGGAGGCTGAGTTGGGTGGATCACCTGAGGTCAAGAGTTTGAGACCAGCCTGGCCAACATGGCAAAACCCCGTCTCTACTAAAAATATAAAAATTAGCCGGGTGTGGTGGTGGGTACCTGTAATCCCAGCTACTTGGGAGGCTGAGGCAGGAGAATTGCTTGAACCCAGGGGGCCGGAGGTTGCAGTGAGCCAAGATCATGCCACTTCACTCCAGCCTGGGCAAAAGAGTGAAACACCATCTAAAAAAAAAAATTAAAGAATAAAATAAAAATTAGGGGAAAAAAAGCAAGTGAAACTCAAAGTAAATAGAAGGAAGGAAATAATAAAGATTAGAGTAGAAATCAATGAAATAGAACACAGAAAATCAGTGGAGAAAAATCAAGGAAACCAAAAAGTATTTTTTGAGATCAATAAAGTTGATTAAACTTTAGCCAGACTAACTGAGAGAGGGGGAAGAGAGAGAGAGAGAGAGAGAGAGAGAGAGAATACAAATGACCAATATCAGGAATTAGAGAGGCGACATTACTACAAATTCTATAGATAGTAAAAGAATAATACAGGAATTTTATGAACACTTTTATGCCCATATAAATAAAATAGACAAATTCCTTGATAGATAAAACTACCAATAAGAAATTTAAAACCTGAAAATCCCTATATTAAAGACAATAAATTTGTAGTCAAAAACTTTCCCTCAAGCCAGGCACAGTGGTTCATGCCTGTAATCACAACATTTTGGGAGGCTGAGGCAGGAGGACTGCTTGAGCCCAGGCATTTGAGAACAGCCTGAGCAACATAGTGACAACTTGTCTCTGTAAATAATAAAAAATTTAGCCAGGCACGGTGGCGCATGCCTGTGGTCCCAGCTACTCGGGAAGCTGAGGTGGGAGGATCGCTTGAGCCCGGGAGGTTGAGGCTGCTGTGAGCTGTGATGGCACCACTGCACTCCAGCCTGGGCAACACAGTGAGAACCCTGTTTCAAAAAAACAAAAACAGGCTAGGCGTGGTGGCTCACGCCTGTAATCCCAGCACTTTGGGAAGCCAAGGGGAGGGGTGGATTACCTGAGGTCAGGAGTTCGAGACCAGCCTGGCTGGAACCCCTTCTCTACTAAAAATACAAAAAATTAGCCAGGCGTGGTGGCGGGCACCTGTAGTCCCAGCTACTTGGGAGGCTGAGACAGGAGAATCGCTTGAACTGGGAGGCGGAGATTGCAGTGAGCCAAGATCGCACCACTGCACTCCAGCCTGCCAACAAGAGCGAAAACTTCATCTCAGAAAACAACAACAATAAAGAAAACCAAAAGAAAGAAACAAAAAAACAAAAACAAAAACAAATCGAAACCCAAAACCCAAAACCCAAAACCCAAGAACTTTCCCACAAAGAAAACTCCAGGCCCAGATGAGTTCACTAGGCAATTCTACTAAACAGTTAAGGAACATGTAATATGATTTTTACACAAATTCTTCCAGAAAATTGAAGAGAAGGGAATACTTTCTTTTCTATGAGGCCAGCATAACTGTGATACCAGGACTAGACAAAGGCATTAGAGGAGAACTACAGACCAATGCACTTCATAACATAGATGCGCTAATTCTTAACAAAATGTTAGCAAACCAAAGCCAGCAATATATAAAAAAGATAGTATGTCATGATCAATACATTACCCTAGGACTGTGAGTTTAGTTTAACACTTGAAAATTAACCACTATATGTAAGACTAAAAAAAAAAAACATATGCAGAAAAAGCATTGACAAAATTAAACATCCATTATTGATAAAACCCCTCAGCCAAATAGGAATAGAAGATTCCTTCCTCAACATGACAAAGGGTATTTAGAAAAAAAAGCCTACAGCCATCATCATGTTTAAAGGCCAAAGATTCAAAGTTTTCCCCCAAGATGAGGAACTAAACAAAGATGTCTGCTCTTACCACTTCTATTCAACATTGTATTAGAGGTTCTAGCCAGTGCATAAAGGCAAGGAAAACAACAACAACGACATCCAGATTGGAAAGGAAGAAGTAAAACTGTGTATTTGCAGATTGTATGTTTATCAGTAGAAAATCTAAAGGACTCTACAAAAAGCTCTACTAAAGGTATTAAATGAATTTAGCAAAGTTTCAAGACATATGATTAATATACAAAAATTAATTATATTTCTATACCATACCAATGAATAATCAAATTGCCATATAATAAAAATAGCATTCAATAACATCGAAAATATGAAATATTTAGGAATAAATCCCAGAAAGGTAAGCAAGACCTATATCTTGAAAACTATAAAACATTGAAATTAAAAAGGACTAAAATAAAGTGTCCATGGAATGAAAAATTTGATTTTGTTATAAGTTCTTCCCAAGTTGATCTACAGATTCAATGCAATCTTGATCAAAATCTCAGTGGATTTTTGTTGAAATTTGACAAGGTGATTCTAAAATTCATATGGAAATGCAAAGAACCTAGACTAGCAAGATCAATATTGAAAACGAAGGGCAAAGTCAAGGGCTGAAAGTACCTGATTTCAAGATTTATTATAAAGGCAGAGTAATCCAGACAGTGTGGTATTAGTGCCAAGACAGACAAATATATCAATGAAACAGAAGGAGAGTTTAGAACTAGATTCTTACATACTTGAGTAAACGATTTTTTGCAAAGGTGCAAGGGTAGTCAGTGGAGACAGGATAGTGTTTTCAACAAATAGTATGGGGACAACTATATATCTATGCAACAAAACAACAAAAGAACTTCAAACTACATTTCATACCACATACAAAAATCAATTCAAAATGGATTATAAACCTAAATGTAAACCCTAGAACTATAAAATTTCCAGAAGGAAACATAGGATAAAATATTTGGGGCCTTGTGTTGGGCAAAAACTTATTAGACATGACACTAAAAGCATGATTCATAGAAGAAAAAATAATAAACTGAACTTCATAAAAATTAAGAAGGTCTAATTTTTTTTTTTTTTTTAAGAGACAGGTTCTGGCTATGTTGGCCAGGCTTGAGTGCAGCAGCTATTCACAGGACCAATTATAACACACTATAGCCTCCAACTTCTGGCCTCAGGAGATCCTCTTGCCCGAGCCTCCCGAGGAGCTGGGACTACAAGTGTGCACCAGGACAACTGGCTGAAGAACCTCTGCTTTTGGAAAAACACTGTTAAGAGAGTAAAAAGAATAAAAAGATAAGCCTAAACTGGGAAACAATATTTGCCAATCACATGTCTGACAGAAGATTTGTATCCACAATATATAAACAACTCTTTAATTTTTTAAAAAAAATTTAGAATCAGAGTCTCCTGTGTTGTCCATGCTGGACTTGAAATCCTAGGTTTAAGCAATTATTCCTGCTCAGTGTCCAGAGTAGCTGGGACGCCAGGCATGCGTCACTGAGCCCAGCCAGGATATATAAACAACTCGTAAAACTCAATTAACAAGAAAAAAACCCACCAATTTTTAAATAGGCTAAAGACTTGAAGAGACACTTTGCCAGGAGGATTTACAGATGACAAGTCCATGAAAAGATGTTCAACATCTTTAGTCACTAGTGAAATGGACGACAGACCCACAGCGAGATAAAACTACACATCTATTCAAATGGCTAAAATTAAAAAGACTGACCACTCCAAATGTTGGTGAGGATGTAGAACAACTGAAATTCATATGCTGCTAGTAGGAATGGAAAGGCACAACCACTTTGGAAGGCAGTTTGGCCCTTTCTTAATATGTTAAATATACACCTAAGACAGGACTCAGTTATTCCATTCCTAGATATTTATACCCATGAGAAACGAAAGCATATATATCCATACAAAGACCTGCACACGAAAGCTCATAACAGCTTTGTTCGTAACGGACAAACATTGGAAATAACCTAAATGTCATCAACAGGTGACTGGATAAACACATTGTGGTGTATCCCCATAAAGAATACTACTAAGCAGTAAAAAGGAACTCTTGATAGGCAACGACTGAATAATCTCAAAACGATTATGCCGAGTGGAAGAAGCCATACAAAAAAGAGAGTTTGTACTGTATGATTCCATTTATTTAAAATTCCGGAAAATGCAAACCAATGTACAGTAATAGAAAGAAGATCAGTGGTTGCCTGGAGAGGGTGTGTGGGGGCGAGCGATGCAGGGAGTGATTACAAAGAAGCACACGGAGAAATTTTTGGAGGTGATGGGTGTGTTCATTACCTTGGTGGTGATGGTTTCACGAGTGCACACATAAGTCAAAATTGTACAATCTAAACACACGCAAATATACCCCAGTAAAGCTAATTTTAAATGTACCGTAGAGGGCACATTATGTGATAAGCATACCATGTGCCTGGCTGTGTTAGCAATGTGTGAAGTGCATGCTCCCCGTTAGTACAAACAAGGAGTTTATAAGGTTGCTACTGTGATTGTTTCCTTTTACAGACGAGAACACTGAGGTTTGGAGAGGTTGTTACACCCTTTTTCCCTCTTGTGATTGGTGGTAGGAAAATATTAAGTAGAGGAGAGGCACAGTAAAGTGCCAAGAGCTCTGGCACTCATTACCTAGATCCTCGTGAGGGTGGAGTGAGCGGTTGAAATGCTCATGCCTACTTTACAGATGGACAGACTGAGGATCGGAAAGACTGAGGTGGCCTGGGGGCTGTCAGGGAGGCAGCGCCTCCCCGCTCCTGGCAGCAGGTCCCTGTGGGCTGAAACACGAGCCTCCACCTGCCGCTGATTGACTTCTCGTTTTTTCAGTGGGCCCAAGATCCTGTAAATTGAGTTCCCTGCGCTTTTGGATGTCAGAAACTTCACTGAGCGCGGCACTGTTGGGGGGCAGGAGAAAGGTAAGACTTGGCACTGACGCGGGCCACAGAGCACGCGGGTCACCACGACAGCTTTCGGGTCTCGCCGCGCGGCGCTGGCGAGCAGCCAGCCGGCGTCTCGCGGCGGGTCCCGGCCCTCAGCCCGCGGCCCCTCCCGGCGGCTCGGCGGGGGCGTCGTGGAGGCGGGCCCGGGGACGCTCGCTGGCGCTCCCGCGCGGCGCCCCCTGCCGGCGCCCTGTTCCCTCTTGCCCCTGATCCGCTCCCGGCGGCGCGGAGACGCGAGTCTGAGAGCCTGCGGGCGGGCGGCGCGCTGCAGGCGAGCGGGGGAGCGGGCGCGCCCTGCAGGGGTAGGTGGGCCGCGGGGGCGCGGGCGGGCGGGCGCGAAACGCAGGGAGGGGGCGGGGGCGGTGGCAGCGGCGCTTGCGGGCCGGGGCCGGCCCGGGCAGGGGGCGCGCGCGGAGGGGTCGGCGCGGGGGCGGGGCGGGCGGGGGGCCCGGCGGTAGGGGCGCGCGCGCGGTGGCGCGCGGCGGGCGCGAGTCATCAATTATGCAAGGACTCGGGCGGTGCGGGGGGCGGGCGCGGGGAGCGCTCCAAGATGGCGCCCACCGCAGTCCCGCCCGCCGCATCCTCGGCGCCTTTGCAGTCCGGCCGCGCCTCCCGGGCCCCGCGTTAGGGCCGCCGCTGCCTCCCTCGCCGCCGCCGCTGCCGTAAGTCGCCCCAGAGCCCCCGCCCTGGCGCTGCTTCCTGCCCTCCGGGTTTCCCTTCTCGCCTCGGGACCCTTGAGCGGGGCTCGCCCATCTCCAGTCAGGGGCTTTGCCGCAGAGTGCGCGGCGGGGCTCGAGGGGCCGTGGAGCTGGGGCTCTGCTCTCCTTGTTTTGGACAGGTGTTTGGAACTCTTGCTTCCTTCTACTGTGTGTACCGGGGGTCTCTTAAGAGAACTGAGGACCACCAGTCCCCACCCCGGACACCCTGCTTTCTCAGTCTCGGCTACAGTGAGGGACACGGCCCGTCCTTGGTGCCCCTTCCGCGGTGCAGCCCTCCATCCCTCCCTCAGTGCCGGGCAGAGTTGGGGCCCCTAGCCGGCTTGCACTGGGAAGGGCAGCGCTGTCGGGATCTTCCTACAGCAGCCCCTCAGCCCTCCCCCTCCCCCATGTCTTACTGCATCCTTCTCCCTCAGCCGGCTTCACACTGCTAAAAACTGCAGAAGCCAAGGGCTCCTGGGTTCTTCCCGCAGCCAGCACTCCCGACTCCCTCTGTCCTTTACTCGGATGCGTTCGTCCCCCTCCCAACAGGGTGCTCTGGAGTTGTGATGGGGGCTCCCGGGACCTTCCTCGGCAGGCGAGGATTCCTGCATTTGGAAGCACATCACTTTGAGAATATCCCCTTCCCCCATCCCACCCCCACCCCCACCCCCACCCCTACGCCACCCGATGCAGAGCTTGTTCCTCTCCTCTCCCTCCCCCACCTTACCATCAGCAGCAGCACCCTTGGCTTCTTGTTAGCGTTGGGGTACAGGACTGTTTGCCCAGCTCCGTGGGCATGGACCCTCCTCTCTAGTTCTCACTTGGTACCTTGGGGCACCGCAAAGCCTCTGCAGTTTCTCCTGAGAGCTCAGCTCCATCCTCTCCATTGCCAGCAACAACCACCGGTGGAGACTTGGCTAACTTTCCAGGGTTTAGCCAGGACTGTCAGACCCTTTCAGGGGCCCCAGCTTCGAGTTGGGATGGAATGGGAACCATTTTTCAGCCCGATAAATAGGATTCTTCAAACCATGCATTCCATCCGACTACTCCACCCTATGCCCTCTTCCTCACTTACACTGCAGTTTTTGAAGCATGAGGGAATACATTTTATGTCCGGAGATTCCAAGGTTCTGCATCAGCGTTCATAATAAATGGATGTCATCTGTTTGGGGGGAGGGTAGAAGAAACTTTGGATTGCATCTGGCTAAAGTCAGGGGGAGGGAGAAATAATTAGCATGGAGCAAGCTCTGCCACACAAGGAAAACTGCTTTTCATGCACAGTGGGCACCAGAGAGTCAGGGATGGAAGCAGGAAGTGTGGGTGGGGGCCATGGGGGTAAAGGGGGAGAGTGCTTTTTATAACTGTTTTCTCAAGTTTGAACCTGGAGAGCCTTTAGAGAGAGGTAGCAGTGTGTTAGGGCTGGGGGATGTTTTAGCTTTCCAATGGAGATTTCGGGTGTGGTAGGTTTTTCACTGTCTCAAAATCCCTCTGCACTTCTCTTTTCTCCACGTGCATTAGAAGATGTGGAGGGGGGGATGTTGTGCTTTTATTCTTTTCTCAAAAAAATTTTTTTTTGATTTGTGATGCAAATGACTGGATAACATTACCACACGGTACCATCCTGGTAGGAATCTTGGGGGAATCAGACTTAAAATGCTGAAAGCTTTATAGCACATTACATGTAACCTGGTTCTTGAAATACTGCAGCATTTTTCTTTGGAGCTCATGACCCATAAGGCCTTCATTTCTCCCTGAAAGAGGATTTGGTTGCTGGTTGGTGAGGTGGTGGTTGTGGGTAGTGATCCTTTGGTGTTCAGCACGCATTCCCTGTCCTAGAAATTGAGGTCCTCCCTGGAGAGGGCTGCAGGCATGTTCCGTGTTCTCTGAACATCTGATTCAGGGTATATGTAAATGTGTTGTGTTTCTGAGTAGAGCTGGTGGTGGGTATTGCAAAGCAGTTCATAATGGTGCAGATCAGTTATTGGTTTCTTGGCTTCAGTTTGAGCAGCTTTGGTTTTCATTTGGGGTTTTGTCAACTTTTATCAAAATCTTTGGAGGATTTTGTTTTAAATTAATAAAGGATAATCAAGTGGAATACAGCATCCTTAAAAACAACCATACGGTTGCTGTTGCTTTCCTTGTAGGACCCTTAACAAATTTTTCTCCTGGTCCAGCTTTGGGTTGCCTGTGTTTAGGCTTGTACTCAGGTTTCTTGCTGTGGTGCTGAAAGGACAGTTCCCCGACCAGTTCTGCGGCGAAGTGCACACACGCTGGACATGATTGAGTTTTTTTTTGCTTTTTATTATCAGCAGGCTTTCTCGTGGATGTGTATGTACATGCGCAGCTGGGTTTGTACTTGAGGTTGAGGCCTAGTTATCATATTTTATTACTCCCACATAACTCTTCATTTTGGCTGTCCCTCATGGAGACAATGTTTTACAGGCTGCAACAGATCCATATGTAAGCCATAAGTGACATTTTGCTGACTGCATTATTTCAGCACACTTCAGTCATTTCAAATAGCAAGCAACTGTTAATATTCTTGGTCTTCACAAGAAGTAATCCGATAGCTGGCTAAATTAAACTGGATCAGAAGAGCGTCTTCTGTGGGTTGATTTGAATAGTGAACTGGGAAAGGCACTTGACACAGCAGAGGTCAGTATTACTAAAGTCGATTTGTCCAAAAAACTATTTTAAAATCATAAAATAGGAAGGAGGCCATAAAATTCACATGGTACCACCTCCCACCCAATACAGGAATCTCCTTTATGGGAGATCTTTGCTTTGAATACATCCGTTGGTAGGGAACTTACTGCCACATAAAGTAGCTCATTCCATTTGGATTCCACTGTGATCAAAGTATTTTAATCTTATTGAAAAGGTAATATACATAAAGTTGAAAGACATATAAATTGGGGCTATATCAGGGGTAAATGCCATTCTTGTGCTTGTTTCCAAGAAAAGATTGAGAACCATTTTTCTGTAGAGAACATACAAGAAACTTGCACTTACTTGAAAAGAATGCAAAAGTAGAGACATGTCCACCTAAAGCAAGAAAAACATTCTGTGAATGGAAAGAAAAATAATTATCTTTAATGTGCTGGTATTATGTAACAAATTTTTCTAGAAGGCACATGCTTGAATTAATGAATATTCAATTCCTATGGATTATATCTAAGGACACTAAAGCTATACTATATGGAAAGTGTTAAAAATCCAAAGTATATCCAGAGTGAGATCAGTTACCATAATTATAAAAATACATACTTATTGCAGAAAAATTTTAATATATGTAAAAACAGGGAAAAAGTCATCCTTAGTTTTACCATCCTTACCATCTTTGCTTCTACCGTAAGCAAAACAATTATCTGTGTTTTATTATGTTTTTCCAGTCTTTTTTTTTTCCCCATAGAGAGGGAAAGAAGCGCTTGTAAAGTTATCCAGAATGATAGTATTTTAAAACTGAGCCCTTTAAGCTCTTAATTTTATAGTTCACTTGCTAGTCATTTAGGGACTTAAACAGATTGTTGTATCTCAATTTACCTTTGTCTTAATCCTTTAGAAATGTTCCAAAAAAAACTTTAATGTGAAAGAATTCACTCATAGAATTGGACTTCACTCGTAGAGTCTCTTTGTTTATATTTAGCACATTAACTGAGGAATCAATAAACCTTTTCTTAATCAATGAATCAACAAATAGTCTCACTCTGCACCTACTATATATAAGGCACTGAACTGAACACTAGTACAATGCCTCTCTAAGCTGGCGAGCACCAGCTTAAAAAATAATACCGTGCTCAAAAACTGTGGCTATTAAGGTGTCGAAGGAAACAGAACTCTTACCCTGTAAGTTTATTAATTGCGGAAATGTATGGCAGTCTGTTAGGGCCAGCCCAGTGATTTAACCTAAAAAAGAATAGTTTGTGCAAGAATGGGAAGTAAATGCAGTCAAAAGACAAAGGAGAAGGTTTCTGGAAAAATTATCCCTTTGTGAAGTTATGGAGACACAGCCAGGACACATATTTAAGTACTATGTTAGAGATTAAGGTGAAATGAAAACCCAAGAAGGTTGCTATAGTTACACTATTGAGAAGAAAATGTCAGAAGCAGTATGGGCTTTGGAATCAGACAAAACTAGATTCAAATCCCGACTCTGCTATGTATTAGCTTTGTGACCTTGGGCAAGTTATTTAATCTATTGGAGCTTCAGTGTTCCTATCTATAAAAGTGGGAATAATAATACCTACGTTGCAGGGTATTTGTGGGGATTAAATGAAATCTCTGTTTCCTTATGGTTTCTGACACATAGTGCTTAATATATATTAGCCCCCTTTCCTCTAGGGATTTAGCAGCTTAATGTGTATTTATGTATGTGTTTGACGTAGTATATATGTACTGTATTGAATTTCAGTAGTCTGAAAAGCAGACGGATGCTTTATCTTCAGTCTGGCATAGAGGATGGAACCTGTAGGTACCCTAACTTGGATGGACATTGCTAAGAAAAGTTTTACTGTACAATTGCTCTGCTGGCTTCCACCAACACAGTGCAAATGTGGTTACCAAACTACCTCTTGCCTTGTCCATTCCGAAACTACACTAGAATAGGACTCTTTACCCAAAAGGAATGCTTTGGCACTCTCCAGCTGGGCTGTTTTTAGCTGTAGCCTGGGATCTGAAGGTGAAATGGACTCAAAGGCTGAGGCCTGCCTTTATGCTGACTTGAGCTGGATTTTTACATTGTGGTAAGTGATTATACATGTTTGGAGTTGGTTTTGTCTTCAGCACCATTTTAGGTTTCCCCACTGTATAGTCTTTGAACTGCTTTATTTGAATGGGTCTCATAGGTGACCTGCCACCTTTGGTAAATGTTACTCTGTGTTTGTCTATTTATAAAAACTTTCAAAATCCTTCTATCAGTCGATTGAGAAGGAGGTAAAGCAAATATCCTACCCACTTTATAGCTGAAGAAACTGAGTATCGAAGAGCTTAATGAAGGAAGTTGTCCAAGCTAAGGACTATCTAACTGGTGTAGTGGAGACTGGTACCTAGGTTGGTCGACTCATGTTTAATGACTTCTTTCTGTTAAATGGTGTTATATTCTGATGTTCATATAACCAAGTAATGTGAACAATTTTGGTTTTATTTTAAGATATTATTAGCTTAGGTAGCTAAACATGTCTTAGTGAGTGGGTATAATGAAAGATTCTGGGATAGACAGAGGGAAGGCAAAAGTGCCTTTGAAGGAAAGCATTTTGGAAGCAGGAAGGATGAGGGGAAATTAACAGAGGATGTATCAATAAGTAGAATATGGATGAAAACAGGAGGCACCAAAGTAACACACTTGTGTTCCTTCTGCGGCTATCCTAGCTACTTTTAAAAAGGTCATATCTTGGTGTCTGCTTATCTTTCTCCATGTCTCTTGCGTGTAAACATATATACTTGGCTATTCATGAAAGCTCTCCCATTGCCAACCTAGGTTGTAACCAGGACTGTAGGGAATTATGACCATTGTTACCTGGACTTCTTTGCTTATGCAAGGCTGAAACTGGTGTGAGACTCAGAGAACAGAATATGCTGGGGATTGGCGATGGGTACGGGCAGCAAGTTGGGGCCAAAGAAGTTCTGGGAGGACTTTGGGCTAGAAGTAGTACAAAGGTTGGAGAGGATAATAGTTAAGATTTTCCTTGGGTGTATGGAGATGTGTCATACTGAGGAGAATAGAATGAAATAAAAGCCAGAAGCCTGAGGGTCTAAGAGGTACTTTTAGTTTGGTACTGAAGCTCTCTTGATCCTGGAAGGAGTTGATTGGGGTGGGTTGACTAAAATAGGCGATGGAGAGATTTGGATCACTTTATATTCACTATTGATGGTAGGCATCCTGTATTCACTGGGCGTGTCCCGGGATCTGGAAGTGGAAAGCACTGAACTCCCTCAAAAGGCACATTCACAGGCTCCTTTCATATTCAGCTGATTAGTGTAGCTTTTGTGCTATAAATTTTTTGGGGTTCCTGGGGAGTAAGAATGCTAGAGAAATAGTGGATGCTTACTTATCCAGGGATGGATCGTCAGCTTGTGAATTATACAGTTGTTTATTTTTCTTCTTTTTCCTCCATTATGAGCACTTAACTGATCATTAGCATTTCTACCAGCGTGAACTTGGGAAGGGAGAAAAAGTCAAAATTAAAATGTTACTTTTACTTTTTAGATAATGATTGATAAAGGAAGAGATGGCAACTACTTTGTCAATGAAAAAACACCTCATATTTAATCTGTTCTTCTCTCCTTATTTTAATAATATAGACAGTTGAAGGCTGAGCCTCTACAAGTTTAATGTCCACTGCAAGCTGGTGTAAATAGCATTTTTCTTTCATTTTAGTGAGCAACAACCCTGTAAACAAGTAGGGCTTAATTTATTATATATTTAGCTCCTTGTTTCAGGATTAATTCCTCAATTAAGGATAATGCAACAGGCTTTTGTGTTACAATCACTACTGTTTTTTTGTCTTAGCAGGAAGCTGAATGCTTTTAAATGAAAAAAATTAATGCATTATTAAATTGCAGGAAAAAAATCAAGCAGTTTGCAAATGAGACTGATAGGGCATTCTCAGAGGTCAGAATACCCAGAAATCACATTTGCTACAGATTTCTCAATTGGATTTCCTATGATTTGGTGAATACTCTAAAGAGGCATAATGCCTTGTTTGTAGGAAAGATGTCTTGAAGATAATTAGTCATTTTTTAAGATGAGTATTGTGATAGGGAGGGAAGAAAGTGTTTGGAGTGTGACGAACCATCATAGGGAGAAAGCAAAAGAAGGTGAATGACAGAGTGAAAATGTGCAAGGGGATTTGGATGTGAACGTGGGGAACTGCTCATATTTTAAGAGGAGGTATTCACTCCCCTCCAACAATTCCTTTGGGTACACCTCTGTATTACTGAACCAGATCCTCATCTGCTGGACAGGGCACAGAACCTTGGGAAGCTGGTTTTTGTTGTTGTTTAGTTTTATTTTATTCTTAGCTCTGCTAGAACTTTGCTGCAAATTGCTTTCTTTATCTGATCTCTGCATTGAGAAAACTGGAGAATATTTTCTTGCTTTATGGAAAAAAATGTAGTAATATTCTTAAACGTTTCTTTCATTTCCTCTTGATTTTTAGTCATTTAATACAAAAAACATTTTCTCAGAAGGCTCTGTTGACAGTTTCTCTTCCATTGTCTTGAAATGTTTGTTTGAATATTTAACAAAGGCACAAAATTCAAAAATCAAAAAGTTCGAAGTTGTCTTCTTTTACTGTCTCCCAGTCATGCAGTATGCACTCCATAATAGCAATTACTGTTACTAATTTCTCTTGTAATGCTTCCTGCATACATACATGCACATATACATATTGTCTCCCCCTGCTCCTCACACAGTTACTTCCATTGTCTTTTAAGGAAGGCTTAAAATAATTTGGGGATTTGGACTCTCATTCTAGATCATCTTAGATCAGTTAATTACCCCTTTTCCTTAAGAAATACATAATCCCTCTGTTTTATTTTTCTTAGTAAAATTTATATTCTAATTTCTTGGCTTATTTAATGTACAAGTTAGTTTGGGCTGAAGCAGCCTTTCCTACTAACCTACATTGCTTTTAGGGTTTTCCTTATAGAATTACCTGTTAAAAATAAAAGTACAGGGGGAGACATAGCCTTGAGAACTATTGGTTCATTGCTGTCTATGAGTGAATTCTAAATCGCCTGCTTGACCACATCAGTCAACAAATATTTAGTGAGTAGCAACTATGGGATATATAAAAGATAGACCTTATGTTCTAGGAGCTTATTTATTTTGTGAAATAAGTCATAAACACAAATGTTAAATAAGAAAAGATTTTCATAATGGTTGATGATTAAAAAGTTGGAAAGGATTTATTGCTAAATAAATGGTATAGTATTATAATAAATTGATTTTTTAGGAAAGAGAGAGCATTTCAAGTTGGTATGATTAGAGACAGGTTGATGGAAGAAGCATGATTTGAGCTGGGCTTTACAGAATGGTTGGGTAGAACAGTGTGAGCCAAAGTGAGAAGGCAAGAATGTACAAAGTGTTTTGGGGGAGCAGTGAGAATCTCCTTGTGGCAGATAAGCCTGCAAAGATAGGATAGAGTTAGCCAAATATTAAGGACTTTTTGAAGTTTCATTCATGACATGGAGAATGTAGAATTTAGAGAGTATAGAATGACAGATGATCAAAGCTATACTGTAGTGTTTTAGGAATATTGGGCAGCAGTGTCTAATTGGATGGAATAGAGCAAGGAATGGACATCCACTTAGTTGGCTCTTTGATTTGTCCCAGCTGTGTAGTGATGAAGGGTTGGAGTAGTGTAGTGGTGATAAGGATGGGAAGGAAGGAAAGTAAATATAACTTTGTATATGTGTGTTACATGAATGTGTGTGTTTAACATTTTTCTAATGCTAGAAATAGTTTATAGGAAGACTCAGTAGAACTCAGTGAATGACTTTACATGGGAGAAAAGGGAGAGGGAATAAAGATTATTTTACTGTTTTAAAGATTAGAGATAGAGAGTCTCCTATTTTGAAAATCTGGGGAAGTATGTTCTGTAATACATGGTAGTCTGGTCCATAGCATTTTGGTTAACAAGCTGTCTTTATTTCTAATTTTCTAATTGTTTCTCTGCAGAGGGTTTTCTTGAGCTTTTAATGTTATTTCTTGTAGGAAAACTTGAATCTTCTGAACTTTATTATCTAAGCTCTCACTGATAAAGATTATTTAATCTTCGTTTGTGGGTCTCTACCGTTGTTTTGGAGTTTTACATTCTATCCATTCATAGACACTTAACTTGTCATTTTCGTTGGCATTCTCAATTCACCTTCAGTTTGGAGGATAAAGGAACAAGAATTCTATACCTTTTTATAGACTTGGTAAATGACTCTTTTGTCCTTACCGAAACTCAGTATATTTGATTTTTTGATCGTTTGTTTATATTCCATGTGCTTCATGACAGCCATACTATTTGAAATTGCAGGCTGAGTTAAAGGCTGAAAGGATTTTAGTAGGTGAAAGCAGAGGGAAAGAAAAGGCCTTATCAGCCAGTGATGTTGCTTTCTGTTTCAGGTACTGAATCTTAGGCTGTGTATGAAAAATGTCAGACTTGACTTGCATGATCTTCTTGGTATAGCTGGGGTATAAGACGGTGGCCAGAGGGCCCTAACGTACAACTTGAGTATAGTGGTAACTTAGAGCAAAGGCAGAACTCAGGGAGCTTGGGTTCTGCTACTGCCCTTTCTCGTCAGAAATGATCATTGAATGAGAAAAAATAAAGGGTTACTGGATTATCAGAACATGGACATCAAAATAATAGAATACACCAAGAGAAAAAAAATCAGAAATTTAATGCAATTTTAAAATCTCATTTAATTTGTTAAAATTATATTTCTTCTCACCACGAAAGTTACTGAGTTCTTGCAAATTCCATTACATTTACCACAGTTTGCACTCAGACATTTGGCAGAAGTCCCCATGGTTTGCTGTGGAACCAGTAGAGCAGGCACAGTTCATGTACAAGATGTTAATAAATTTAGCACTCTATTTAGGGTATTACCCAAATTACCCTTACAGTAATTCTGTTAGGAGATTCTCTGTGCAATCCCATTGTAAGTGCATACCTTTCTCCTAGTTTGAATGCTCAAAGTAACAGTAATTAAGAACTGTTATACAATAGTCTCTTGGAAAGGCATTCTTAAGGTAGCCTGGGAAGAGGAAAGTCCATAAACACCACTTAACTGAATGATGGCAATCTGTTTTATTAATCTGGATGTTCTCATGCAAGTAATATTTTAGTAGATCTATAGATTTTTCTTATTTCTTAACCATCTTTTTGTTTGTAGTATTTCTTCTTCCTTGTCTCTAGAAATGCAGGAGAGGGTTGTGTAAAACCCAAGAAGGGTTTTACTAAGTGCACAGACTGAATGATTAAGAAGTGTAGTAGGGAAACAAAGTACAGTGATCATATGAATGTTTCACTTACCTAACAAGGCCTTTTTTTTTTTTTTCCTGACTCATGCAGGAAACTTCACCCATAAGTGCCCAAGGGGTAAGACTTATTTTGGGATCTTAAGGTAGACTTCTGGCATTAGAAATTGCTCAAAAGCTTTATAGGTCAAAGAAAATAAATTCATCTTTGTGTTATGAGTGGATATCAAAGATTTGCTATTAATTAGATATGTTTTCCATTTTAATTTTAATTAGATTAAAATTAAAGTCTGACCCTTGGGGGCTGATGTGCTTTGTTCCTAGCCAGTTGCCTTGTCTTTCACCTCGCACTTCTCCACAGGCTGCCTTGCTGGTTCCAGTGGTGAGGCTCAGCAGTCAAATGGGGATGTCACTTACATGCCCCACTTGGGCTCTACCCTGAAGTCCTACCTTTGCCAAGGGTGGTGCTCAGAGAAAGGGTTTTTTTTTTTTTTTTTTAAGAGCAATGCGTTTAATACTCAATGCAATCTGTTGCAAAATCTCAAGAAAAAAACTCATTCCCAGAGAGGAAGGAGTGTGTATGTATTTTTTCTAGCCAGGATTCTAGAACCATTAGCTCCTTATAGGCATTGCTTCTGTTTATATGGATGTTGAGTTGTCAGGCCTTTCCAGTTTTTTTGTTTTTTCCTTCCACAGTTTAATCCTAGAACCTAGAAAGAACTGTTATTTGTGGGAATTGAATGCTGACTTTGGTAGTATTAAGAAAAATCCAGTGTGGATCTGTAGAGTTCAGAGTATTGGTGCTCAACACAGGAATGATAAATGTTTGAGATTATGGATATGCGAATTACCCTGATCTGATCACTATATATGAATTGAAACATCACTATGTACCCCATAAATATGTATAGTTATTATGTGTCAATTAAAAATAAAGCAAAGGTAAAAATTTGAGAAAGTTTGTAACACAGAAGGCCAAACATTGTATAATTCCACTTATGTGAGTTACCTAGAATAGTCAAATTCACAGACAGAAAGTAGAATAGTGGCTATCAAGGGCTGTGAGAAACAGGTAATGGAGAGCTACTGGTTAAGGAGTACAGAGTTTCAGCTTGAGAAAATGAGATTGTTCTGGAGATTTGTAGTGATAATGGTTGTACCACAATGCATGTACTTAATGTTACATACTTGTATACTTAAAAAATGGCTAAGATGGTAAATTTTATGTATATTTTACCACAATCAGTCAATCAATATAAAACAAAAAATAGAGTATGGATGCTAGTCCAGATTTTGGACAAGAGGGTATGTGGTGTTTTTATGGCCAAAATATAGGGACCAGAAACCCTGCTTTCTAGTGTGGCTTTGGGCCAATACACAGTGCCCCTGGGACGAGCAGGGTACTCTTTCCTAGTGGGAAACCTATTCCTATTAGAGTACTACAGCCAAATAAACCATTACTTTCTTCACAAGAATAAGCTCAATAAAACTAATATTTGAAAAGATTTTGAAATTCTAGCTCATGAATGGCAAATATTATTTTCCTTTTTTTCTTCTTAATCTACCCAAGATAGTATTTCATTTTTCCCTTTTAACATTTTAAACAGCTTTTGTTTTATTTTTTCTTATTTTTAAAATTTTACAAACAGTAAAATTGAAACAAATCTTGGTGTACAGCTCTCAATTTTTACACACGTATAGGTTCATGTAACTGTGCCACAATCAGGATACAGAACAGTTCCATTACCCCAAAATACTCCCTCCTGCTGTTCCTTTGCAGTCAAACTTTCCCTAATCCCCAGCCCCTGGAAACCTGATTGGTTCTCCATTCCTGTGGTGTTACCTTTTCCAGAATGTCATAAAAGTAGAATCATACTACACTATATAACCCTTTAAGACTGACATCTTTTGCTGAGCATAATACTTTGGAGATTTAACCATGTTGTTGTATTTTTCAATTGTTCTTTTTTATTGCTGAGTAGTATTGTATGTAACTGTTCCAATGCATATAACATTGTATATAACAGTTTGTCAAACTGTTCATCTGTTGAAGAACATTTGGAATATGTCCAGTTTCTGGTGATTATGAATAGTACTTCTGCAAACATTCATGTACAGGTTTTTGTGTGACCCTACCTTCATATTTCTCAAAGCTGATCCCTAAGAGTAGGATGGCTGGGTAATATAGTAAGTGTATGTTTACCTTTATAAGCAACTAACAACTGTTTTTCAGAGTGGTTATACCATTTCGCATTCCCAACAGCAGTGTATGAGAGTTCAGCAGCATATGCGAGTTCAGGTGCTCAGTATCCTCATTGGCACTTGGAATTGTCAGGTTTAAATTTTTTTTTTTTATCTTAGCCATTCTAATAGGTGTGTAGTGGTATCTCATTGTGGTTTCAGTTTGCATTTCTGTAATGGCTAATGATGTCTAACATCTTTTCATGTGCTCTCTGTGTATCTTTGTGAAGTGTCTGTTGAAATGTTTTGCCCATTAAAAAAAAATTGGATTGTTTGTATTCTTACTATGAGTTTTGAGATTTTTGTTTTTAAAAATGTTGTTTTTGAGATATAAATCTTTTATCAGATAACTTACATGGGCATATTTTCTCCGACTCTTTAGCTTAGCTTTTCTTAATAGTGTTTTTATAGAGCTAAAGTTTTAAATTTTGATTTAGTCCAATTTGTCAATTTTTTTCATTTATGGGTCACGTTTTTGATGTCATATATAAGAACTCTTTGTCAAATTCAAGATGTTCTTGGTTTTCTGTTAAAAATTTTGTGTAGTTTTACATTTTACCTTTAGATCTGTGATCCATTCAAGTTAATCTGCGTATTAGATATGAGATTTAGGCCTAGGTTTATTTTTATTTTTTTGCTAATAGATGTGCAGTTAACTGTTTGAGCACCATTGTTGTTCAAAAGACTGTCTTTCTCCTGAATTGACTTTGGACTTTTGTCAAAAGTCAGTTGCCTGTATTTATGTGGGTTTATTTCTGGGCTCTCTCTTCTGTTCCATCAATCTGTATGTGTGTCTGCCCCTTCCTCAATACCACACGGTCTCTTTTTTTCCCAGGTTTTTTTGTTTGTTTGTTTGTTTTTTGTTTTTTTAATGGGTTTTTTTTCATTTTGTTTTGTTTTCTTTAGAGATGGAGTTTCGCTCTTGTTGCCCAGGCTGGAGTGCATGTCACGATCTCAGCTCACCGCAACCTCTGCCTCCCAGGTTCAAGCAATTCTCCTGCCTCAGCCTCACAAGTAGCTGGGATTACAGGCATGCGCCACCACACCTGGCTAATTTTGTATTTTTCTTTTTTAGTAGAGATGGGGTTTCTCCATGTTGGTCAGGCTGGTCTCAAACTCCCGATCTCAGGTGATCTTCTGCCTTGGCCTCCCAAAGTGCTGGGATTACAGGCATGAGCCACTGTACCAGGCTCCAGTGTTTTTTTTTTTTTAGCTTTTATTTTAGGTTTGGGGGTACATGTGCAGGTTTGTCGTATAGATAGATTACGTATCACTGGGGTTTAGCCTACAGATTATTTTGTCATCCAGGTTATAAGCATAGTACCTGATGGGTGTTTTTTTGTTCCTCACCCTCCTCCTAACTTCCACCCTCAAGTAGGCCCAGGTGTCTGTTGTTCCCCTCTTCGTTTCCATATGTACTCAGAGTTTTAAGTACGAGTTTTTCATGTTCCTAATTTAGCTATTCTATTGTCATAGCTTTCTTTTCTTTCCCCATAAGTTATTGGGGTACAGGTGGTATTTGGTTACATCAGTAAGTTCTTTAGTGGTGATATGTGAGATTTTGGTGTACCCATCACCTGAGCAGTACACACTGCACCATATTTGTAGTCTTTTATCCCCTGCCTTCTTCCCCAAAGTCCACTGTATCATTCTTAGGCCTTTTCATCCTCATAGCTTAGCTCCCACATATTAGTGAGAACACACGATGTTTGGTTTTCCATTCCTGAGTTGCTTCACTTAGAATAATAGTCTCCAATCTCATCTAGGTCATTGCAAATGCTGTTAATTCATTCCTTTTTATGGCTGAGTAGTATTCCATCATATATATACCACAGTTTCTTTATCCACTTGTTGATTGATGGGCATTTGGGTTAGTTCCACAATTTTGCAGTTGTGAATTGTGCTGCTATAAACGTGTGTGCAAGTATCTTTTTCATATAATGACTTCTTTTCCTCTGGGTGGATACCCAGTAGTGGGATTGCTGGACCAAATGGTAGTTCTACTTTTAGTTTTTTAAGGAATCTCCACACTGTTTTCCATAGCGGCTGTACTAGTTTACGTTCCCACCAGCAATGTAGAAGTGTTCCCTGTCCACTGCATCCACGCCAACATCTACTGTTTTTTGATTATTTGCTTATGGCCATTCTTTCAGGAGTAAGGTGGTATCGTATTGTGGTTTTGATTCGCATTTCCCTGATCATTAGTTATGTTGAGCATTTTTTCATATATTTGTTGGCCATTTGTATATCTTCTTTTGAGAATTGTCTGTTCATGTCCTTAGCCCACTTTTTGATGGGATTGTTTGTTTTTTTTCTTACTGATTTGTTTTAGTTCATTGTAGATTCTGGTTATTAGTCCTTTTACAGATATATAGATTGTCAAGATTTTCTCCTCTGTGGGTTGTCTGTTTACTCTGCTGACTTCCTTGTGCCGTGCAAAAGCTTTTAGTTTAATTAAGTCCCAACTATTATCTTTGTTTTTATTGCATTTGCTTTTGGGTTCTTGGCCATGAAATCCTTGCCTAAGCCAATGTCTAGAAGGGTTTTTCATTGTTATCTTCTAGAATTTTTATAGTTTCAGGTTTTAGATTTAAGTCCTTAATCCATCTTGAGTTGATTTTTGTATAAGGTGAGAGATGAGGATCCAATTTCATTCTCCTACATGTGGCTAGCCAATTATCCCAGCACCACTTGTTGAAAAGGGTGTCTATTCCCCACTTTACGTTTTTGTTTCCTTTGTTGAAGATCAGTTGGCTGTAAGTATTTGAGTTTACTTCTAGGTTCTCTATTCTGTTCCGTTGGTCTATGTGCCTATTTTTATACCAGTACCACACTGTTTTGATGACTGTGGCCTTATCGTATAGTTTGAAATCAGGTAGTATGATGCCTCCAGATTTGTTCTTTTTGCTTAGTCTTGCTTTGGCTGTGTGGGCTCTTTTTTGGTTCCATATGAATTTTAGAATTGTTTTTTCTAATTCCGAGAAGAGTGATGGTGGCGTTTTGATGGGGATTGCATTGCATTTGTAGATTGCTTTTGGCTGTGTGGTCATTTTCACAATATTGATTCTACCCATCCATGAGCATGGGATGTGTTTCCATTTATTTGTGTCATCTATGATTTCTTTCAGCAGTTTTGTAGTTTTCTTTGTAGAGGTCTTTTAACTCCTTGGTTAGGTATATTCCTAAGTATTTTATTTTATTTTATTTTATTTTATTTTATTTTATTTTATTTTATTTTATGGCTATTGTAAAGGGTTGAGTTTATATATATATATATATATATATATATATATATATTTATTTATTTATTTTTTATTTTTTTTGAGACAGAGTCTTGCTCTGTCGGCCAGACTGGAGTTCAGTGGCACGATCTCAGCTCACTGCAACCTCTGCCTCCCGGGCTCAAGCAATTCTCCTGCCTCAGCCTCCCAAGTAGCTGGGATTACAGGGGTATGCCACCACACCTGGCTATTTTTGTATTTTCAGTAGAGATGGGGTTTCACCATGTTGGCCAGGCTGGTCTTGAACTCCTGACCTCAGGTAATCCACCTGCCTTGGCCTCCCAAAGTTCTGGGATTACAGGTGTGAGCTACTGTGCCTGGCCAGGGTTTAGTTCTTGATTTGATTCTCTGCTTGGTTGCTGTTGGTGTATAGAAGAGTTACTGATTTGCATACATTAATCTTGTATCTGGAAACTTTGTTGAATTCTTTTATCAGTTCTTGGAGCTTTCTGGAGGAGTCTTTAGGGTTTTCAAGGTAAATGATCATATCGTCAGCAAATAGTGACAGTTTCACTTCCTCTTTACTGATTTGGATGTCCTTTATTTCTTTCTCTTCTCTGATTGCTCTGGCTAGGACTCCCAGTACTATGTTGAAGACAAGTGATGAGAGTAGACATCCTTGTCTTCTTGTTCCAGTTCTCAGAGGGAATGCGTTCAACTTTTCCCCATTCAGTATTGTGTTGGCTGTCGGTTTGTCATAGATGGCTTTTATTACATTGAGGTATGTCCCTTGTATGCCGATTTTGCTAAGAGGGATCATAAAGCGATGCTGCATTTTGTCGAATGCTTTTTCTGCATCTATTGAGATGATCATGTGATTTTTGTTTTTAATTCTGTTTATGTGCTGTATCACATCTATTGACTTCCATATGTTAAGCCATCCCTGCATCCCTGATATGAAACCCACTTGATCGTGGTGGATTATCTTTTTGGTATGTTGTTGGATTTGGTTAGCTAATATTTTGTGAAGGATTTTAGCATCTGTGTTCATCAAGGATATCTGTCTATAGTTTTCTTTTTTGGTTATATCCTTTTCTGATTTTGGTATTAGGGTGATGCTGGCTTCATGGAATTAATTAGGGAGGGTTCCTTCTTTCTCTGTCTTGAGGAATAGTGTCAAAAGGATTGGTACCAATTTTTCTTTTTCTTTTTTTTTTTTTGAGATGGAGTCTTGCTCTGTCGCCCAGGCTGGAGTGCAGTGGCGCGATCTCGGCTCACTGCCAGCTCCGCCTCCTGGCTTCACGCCATTCTCCTGCCTCAGCCTCCTGAGTAGCTGGGGCTACAGGCGCCCGCCACCGTGCCCGGCTAATTTTTTTTGTATTTTTAGTAGAGATGGGGTTTCACCATGGTCTCGATCTCCTGACCTCGTGATCCACCCGCCTCGGCCTCTGAAAGTGCTGGGATTACAGGCGTGAGCCACCGCGCCTGGCCTGGTACCAATTTTTCTTTCAATGTCTGGTAGAATTCTGCTGTGAATCCTTCTGGTCCTGGACTTTTTTTTTATTGGTAATTTTTAAATTACTATTTCAATCTTGCTGCTTGTTATTGGTCTGTTCAGGGTATCCTAATTCTTCCTGATTTAAGCTAGGAGGGTTGTATTTTTCCAGCAATTGATCCATCTCTTTTAGGTTTTCTAGTTTATGTGCGTAAAAGTGTTCATAGTAGCCTTGAATGATCTTTTGTATTTTAGTGATATCAGTTGTAATACCTCCTGTTTTGTTTCTTATTGAGGTTATTTGGATTTTCTCTCCTCTCTTCTTGGCTAATCTTGCTAAAAGGTCTATCAATTTTATTTATCCTTTGAAAGAACCAGCTTTTTGTTTCATTTTTGTATTTTTTTTTTGTTTCAATTTCATTTAGTTCTGCTCTGATTTTGGTTATTTCCTTTCATCTGCTGTATTTGGGTTTGGTTTGTTCTTGTTTCTCTAGTTCCTTGAGGTGTGACCTTAGATGTCAGTTTATGCTCTTTCAGTCTTTTTGATGTAGGCGTTTAGGGCTATGAACTTTCCTCTTAGCACCACCTTTGCTGTATCCCAGAGGTTTTGATAGTTTTTGTCATTACTGTTGTTCAGTTTGAAGAATTTTTAAATTTCCGTCTTGATTTTGTTTTTGACTCAATGCTGATTCAGAAGCAGGTTACTTAACTTCTATGTATTTGCATGGTTTTGAAGGTTTCTTTTGGAGTTGATTTCTAGTTTTATTCCACTGTGGTCTGAGAGAGTGCTTGATACAATTTCAGTTTTCTTAAATTTATTGAGGCTTGTTTTATGGCCCATCATATGGTCTCTCTTGGAGGAAGTTCTATGCATTGTTGAATAGAATGTGTATTCTGTGGTTGTTGTTAAATCCCTTGTTAAATGGATTTGTAGTTAAATCTATTGTTTCTCTGTTGACTTTCTGTCTTGATGACCTGTGTAGTGCCCTTAATATTGAAGTCCCCCACTATTATTGTGTTGCTGTCTCATTTATTAGGTCTATTAGTAATTGTTTTATAAATTTGGGAGCTCCAGTGTTAGATGCATGTATGTTTAGGATTGTGATAGTTTCCTGTTGGACAAGGCCTTTTACCATTGTATAATGTCCCTCTTTGTCTCTTTTAACTGCTGTTGCTTTAAAGTTTGTTTTGTCTGATATAAGAATAGCTACCCCTAGGCTGGGGGCAGTGGCTCACGCCTGTAATCCCAGCACTTTGGGAGGCAGAGGCAGACAGATCACCTGAGGTCAGGAGTTCGAGATGAGCCTGGCCAACATGGCAAAACCCCGCCTCTACTAAAAATACAAAAATACTCATAGGTGGGAATTGAACAGTGAGAACACATGGACACAGAAAGGGGAACATCACACACTGGGGCCTGTTGTGGGGTGTGGGGAGGGGGGAGGGATAGCATTAGGAGATATACCTAAAGTTAAATGAAGAATTAATGGGTTCAGCACACCAACATGGCACATGTATACATATGTAACAAACCTGCACGTTGTGCACATGTACCCTAAAACTTAAAGTATAATAAAAAAATACAATAAAATAAAATAAAAAATAAAAATACAAAAATAAGCCGGGCATGGTGGCGCATGCCTGTAATCCCAGCTACTCCGGAGGCTGAGGCGGGAGAAGTGCTTGAACCCGGGAGGCGGAGGTTGCAGTGAGCCGAGATCACACCATGGCACTCCAGCCTGGGTGACAGAGCAAAACTCTGCCTCAAAAAAAAAAAAAAAAAAAGGAATAGCTATCCCTGCTCACTCTTGGTGTCTGGTTGTGTGAAATGCCTTTTTCCACCTGTTTACCTGATGTTTATGTGAGTCCTTATGTGTTAGGTGAGTCTCCTGAAGGCAGCAGATGGTTGGTGAGTTCTGCAGTTTTGTATCCTTTAAGTGGAGCATTTAGGCCATTTATATTCAATGTTAGTATTGAGATGTGAGGTACCGTTGCATTCATCGTGCTATTTGTTGCCTGTGTACTTTGGTTTTTTTGTTTTTTGTTTTTGCTTTTTAACTTGTATTTTTGTTTTATAGGTCCTGTGTGATTTATGCTTTAAAGTGGTTCTCTTTTAATGTGTTTCCAGGATTTGTTTCAAGATTTAGAGCTCGTTTTAGCAGTTCTTGTACTGGTGGCTTGGTGGTGGCAAATTCTCTCAGCATTTGTTTGTCTGAAAAAGACTGTATCTTTCCTTCATATATGATGCTTAGTTTCACTAGATACAAAATTCCTGGCTGATAATTGTTTTGTTTGAGGAGGCCTGAAGATAGGGTCCCAATCCCTTCTAGCTAGTAGGGTTTCTGATGAGAAATCTGCTGTTAATCTGATAGGTTTTCCTTTATAGGTGACCTGATGCTTCTGTCTCACAGCTGTTAAGATTCTTTCCTTTGTCTTCCACACTGTTGATTACTGTAGCTTCATAGCAAGACTTAAAATTGGATATTGTGACTTTTCCATCTTTGTTCTTTTTTCAAAGTTGTTTTGGCCATTTCAGTCCTTTTGCCTTTGCATATAAATTTCACAGTCAGCTTTTATATCTGCAAAAACTGCTGGCATTTTGATTGGAACTGCATTAAATCTATAAACCAGTTTGAGAATTTATATCTTAACTATATCAAATATTCCAGTTAATCAACATGATACATCTCTTAATTTATTTGGGTAATATTTTATTCCTTTCATCAGCATCTTATAGTTTTCAGCCTATAGATTCTACACGGTTTTGTTAGGTTTATACCTAAGTTTTTTTTTTTTTTTTTTTTGAGACAGAGTCTCTCTGTCGCCCAGGCTGGATCAAGCTCCGCCTCCCAGGTTCACGCCATTCTCCTGCCTCAGCCTCTAGAGTAGCTGGGACTACAGGTGCCCGCCACCACGCCTGGCTAATTTTTTTGTATTTTTAGTAGAGATGGGGTTTCACCGGGTTAGCCAGGATGGTCTCGATCTCCTGACCTTGTGATCCGCCTTCCTCAGCCTCCCAAAGTGCTGGGATTACAGGCGTGAGCCACCGCGCCCAGCTATACCTAAGTATTTCTTAAGCTAATATAATTTATTTGTTTGTTTGTTTGGTTTTAGATGGAGTTTCACTCTTGTTGCCCAGTCTGGAGTGCAGTGGTGCGATCTCGGCTCACTGCAACCTCTGACTCCTGGGTTCAGGTGATTCTCCTGCCTCAGCCTCCCGAGTAGCTGGGGTTACATGCATCCGTATGCCTGGCTAATTTTTGTATTTTTAGTAGAGACAGGGTTTCACCACATTGGTCAGGCTGGTCTCGAACTCCCTGACCTCAGGTGATCCACCCACCCTGGCCTCCCAAAGTGTTGGGATTACTGACGTGAGCCACTGCACCCGGCCTAATGTAAATGTTTCTATTTTAGATTTCAGTTTCTAATTTATTTCTTGTGTATAGAGATATGATGATTTTTTTGTATGTGAACTTGTATCTTACAACCTTGTTAAAGTCACTTGTTCTAGAAGCTTTATTATAGGTTTCTTGGGATTTGCTATATAGATAATCATAGTCCATGAAAAGTGATAGTTTTATTTCTTCCTATCTAATCTATATGCCTTTTCTTTGTTTCTTTTTTCCCCCATTTTTACAGACTTCCAGTAAGATATCAAATGTGGGTAGCGAGACTGGACATCCATGCATTCTTCCTGATTTTAGGGAAAAAAATTGAGTTTTTCACTATTAAGTATGATATTCCCTGCTTGTTTTTTTGTTTGTTTTGTTTTTGAGATAAGGTGTTACTCTGACAGCCAAGCTGGAGTGTAGTGGCGCGAACGCAGCTCACTGCAAACTCTACCTCCCAGGCTTGAGCAATCCTCCCACCTCAGCCTTCGAAGTAGCTGGGATCACAGGCACATGCCACCACACTTGGCTAATTTTTAAAATTTTTTTGTAGAGACAGGGTTTTGCCATGTTGCCCAGGCTGGTCTTGAATTCCTGAGCTCAAGTGATCCACTCACCTTGGCCTACCAAAGTACTGGATTACAGGCATGAGCCACCATGCCCTAGCTGCTAGTTTTAGTACATTCATTTTATCAGGTCGGGTAAGTTCCCTTCTATTCCTAGTTTACTGAGAATTTTATCAGGAATGAATGTTGAATTTTGTCAAATGCTTTTTCTATATGAATTGATATGATCATATGATTTTTTTCTTGTTTAGTCTGTTAATATAATGAATTACATTGGTTTTCAGATAATGAACCTGCCTTGCATTTCTGGGGTAAATGCCACTTGGTGGTGATGTATTCTCCTATATTGTTGGATATGATTTGCTAATATTTTTTTTTGAGATGGAGTTTCACTCTTGTTGACCAGGCTGGAGTGCAATGGTATGATCTCAGCTCACTGCAACCTCCGCCTTCTGGGTTCAAGTGATTCTTCTGCCTCAGCCTCCCGAGTAGCTGGGATTACAGGCACCCACCACCATGCTCAGCTAATTTTTTGTATTTTTTAGTAGAGATGGGGTTTCACCATATTGGCCAGACTGGTCTTGAACTCCTGACATCCCGTGATCCAACCGCCCTGCCTCCCAAAGCGCTGGAATTATAGGTGTGAGCCACCATGCCCAGCCAATTTGCTAATCTTTTTGTTGAGAAGTTTTGCATTATCTATGTTCACTAGGATATTGGTCTGTAGTTTTGTTTTTTTCTTGTCCTGTCTTTGTTTAGTTTTGGTATCAGGATAATACTGACCTTATAAGATAAGTTGGGATATGTTCCCTTTAACATTAAAAAAATATTTTCGGAAAAAGATTTTGTAGAATTCTCCAGGGAAACCATCTGAGCCTAGGGTTTTCTTTGTGTGAAGGTTTTAAACTATAGGTTAGATTTCTCTAATAGACATAGAACAATTCAGGTTGTCATTTCTTTTGGGGTGAGTTTTAATACTTTGAATACTTTGTGGCTTTCAAGGAATTGGTCCATTTAATTTTTGTTGTCAAATTTATGTGTATAGATTTGTCTGTAGTATTTCCTTATTCTTTTAACATCTATGAGGTCTATGGTGATATACTTTCTTTTATTCCTGATATTGATAGTTTGTATATTCATTCTTTTTTTTCCCTTTGGCTAGAGGCTTATTAATGTCATTCATCTTTTCAAAGAACCAGCTTTTCCTATATTAATTTTCCTCTATTTTTCTGTTTTCAATGTAGTTGATTTCTGTTCTTTATTTTCTTTCTTCTGCTTTCTTTAATTTACTCTTCCTTTTCTGTTTTTCTAAGGTGGAAACTTGGATTGTTGATTTGAGACCTTTCTTCATTTCTAATATAATCTCTTAATGCTACAAATTTCCCTCTAGGTACTGTTGTCCCTGCATTTTACAAATTTTGATATGTTGATTTTTGTTTCCCCTGAGACTTTCTCTTTGACCTGTGGATTATTTAGAAGTATGTTGTTTGGAGTGTTGGGAGATTTGTCAGTGTCTTTGTTTTATTGATTTCTAGTTTATTCCATTATGATTAGAGAGCATACTTTGTATTATTTCAATATTTTACAATTTGTTAGGGTTTGTTTTATGGCCAAGATATGATCTAGCTTGGCGACTGTACATGTGTACTTGAAGATAATGTATATTCTGTTGTTAGGTGGAATGTTCTATGAATATTGATATCTATTCAAGTTGGTTGATGGTGGTGTTTAGTTTCTCTGTATCCCTGATTATTTTCTGTCTACTTGTTTTATTGATTACTAAGAAAGGAAAATTGACTATACTTGTGGATTTGTCCATTTTATCCTTAGTTTTGTCCATCGACTATACTTGTGGATTTGTCCATTTTATCCTTAGTTTTGTTAGTTTTTATTTTGTATATTTGAAGGTTCTTTTGTTAGTTACATACACATTTTGGATTGTTATGTCTTTTAGTGAATTGACTTTTTAAAATCATTATTTAGTGTCTCTATCCCTGGTAATTTTCCTTGCTTTGAAGTCTACTTTATCTGATATTAATATAATCATCCTACCTTTCTGTCAGTTCATATTTTCATGGCATTTATTTTCCACTTTTTACTTAAAAGACATTTTTCCCTTGAAATAATTTCAGATTTATAGAAGGGTTGCAAAAATAGTAAAGAGAGTTCTTGTATTTTCTTCACCCAGCTTCCCCTAATGTTAGCATCTTATATAACAGTGATACATTTGTTAAAACTAAGACATTTGCATTGGTATAATACTTTATTAGGTAAGCTACAGACTTCATTTGGATTTCACCAAATTTTCTACTAATGTCCTTTTTTCTGATCCAGGAACTGGTCCAGGATACCATATTGCATTTAACATTCTATTTTTAACTTACATATATCGTATTTAATGTGGGTTTCTGGTAGATAGCATACTGTATGTTCTTTTTTTTTTTTTAAATCCATTCTGACAACCTCTCTTCTTCTTATTCCTTTTTGAAAAAATTGTATTGTGGTAAGAACATTTTACACGAGATGTACCCTCTTAACAAGTTTTAAGTGTACAATACAGTATTGTTAATTATATGTTCAATGTTGTACAGGAGATCTCCAGAATTTATTCATCTTACTTAACTGAAAGTTTATGCCCATTGATTAGTAACTGCCCATGACAATCTCTTTTAGTTGGTATGTTTAGACCACCTTCATTTAATGTAGTTATTAATATGTTTGGGTGGTCTGTCATTTTATTTGTTTTCTATTTCCTTTTCCTTCTTTTGGATTATTTTTAATATTCTATTTTTTTTTACTGTTTTCATTATATAGTTATTTTAGTGTAGCACTAGGAGTTACAATGTACATACTTAAGTGTTCAGTCTACTTAGAATTAATATATTACCACTTTAAGTGGAATATAGAAATGTTAGTACCACCAGGTGCGGTGGTGCACACCTATAATCCAAACACTTTGGGAAGCCAAGGTGGGCAGATCGCTTGAGCCCAGGAATTTGAGACTAGCCTGAGCAACATGGTAAAACCCTATCCCTACAAAAAATACAAAAATTAGTGGGCGTGGTGGCTCATGCCTGTGGTCCCAGCTTCTCTGGAGGCTGAGGTGAAGGATTACTTGAGCCTGGGAGTTTGAGGCTGCAGTGAGCTGTGATCACACCATTGTCTTCCAGCTAGGGCAGCAGGGTAAAACCCTGTCTCAAACAAAAACAAAAGAAAAAAAAATGTTAGTACCATGTAGATCTCTTTACTGTCTCCCTTTTATGTTGTAATTTTCATACATGCTGCATATACATGCATGAAAACCCCATCAATAATGTTATAATTTGTGCTTTTCAACCATCATTTATATTTTATTATTATTTTTAAAAATTATTTTTTGTGGAGACAAGGTCTTACTCTGTCACCCAGGCTGGAGTGCAGTGGTACAATCGTAGCTCACTGCAGCCTCAAACTTCTGGGCTTAAGTGATCCTCTCACCTCAGCCTCCTGGGTAGATAGGACTATAGGTGCATGTCATCCTTCATGCCTGGCTAATTTAAAGAAAAAAATTTTTTTTTGCAGAGATGAGGGTCTGACTGTGTTGCCCAGGCTGGTCTTAAACTCTTGGCCTCCAGCAGTCCTGTCATCTTGGCCTCCCAAAATGGTGAGACTACAGGCATGAGCCACCACAGTTGGCCTCATCATTTATATTTTAAAGACCCTAAAAGGAGTAAAACGGGTATTACATTTACCTTGGTATTTACCACTTCTATTGCTCTTCCTTGTTTCCTGAAGTTCTAAATTTCCCTGTAATATTATTTTCGCTCCATCTAAAGAATTTCCTTTAGCATTTCTTTTAGAGCAGTCTGCTAGTGATGAATTATTTTGGTTTTCTTTATATGAGAATTTCTGTATTTCATCATCATCTTTTAAAAATATTTTCACTAGATATACAATTCTGGGTTGACATTTGCTTCTTTTCATTTTCCCCCAGCACTTAGAAGTGTTTCACTGGGCTAGGCCAGGTGCAGTGGCTCACACCTGGCTCACGGATCACTTGAGGTCAGGAGTTCGAGACCAGCCTGGCTAACATGGTGAAACCTGTCTCTACTAAAAATACAAAAAAAAATTAGCCAGACATGGTGGTGGGCACCTGTAGTCCCAGCTACTCAGGAGGTTGAGGCAGGAGAATCATTTGAACCCGGGAGGTGGAGGTACAGTGAGCAAAGAATGCACCACTGCATCCCAGCCTGGGCAACAGAGTGAAACTGTCTCCAAACAAACAAAAAAAAAGTGTTTCACTGGGTTGGGCATGGTGGTTCCTGCTTGTCATCTCCACACTTTGGGAGGCTGACATGGGAGGACTGCCTGAGCCCAGGGGTTTGAGACAGGCTGGGCAACATAGGGAGACCCCCATCTCTACAAATAATAAAAAATTAGCCAGGCATGGTGGTGCATACCTGTAGTCCCAGCTACTCAGGAGGCTGAGGTGGGAGGATCACTTGAGCCTGGGAAGTTGAGGCTGCAGTGAGCCATGATCATGCCACTGCACTCCAGCCTGAGTGACAGAGTGAGACCCTGTCTCAAAAAAAAAAAAAAAGTTTTACTGTCTTTTGTTATGATTTCTGATGGGAAATTTCAGTCATTCAAATTATTATTTCCCTATGTGTAATGTATCCTTTTTCTCTTACTGGTTTCAAGATTTTTTGTTTTAGTTTTCATTGGTTTGATCATGATGTTTTTGCACAAGGATTTCTTTGAGTTTATCCTGTTTGGTGATCACTGAGTTTCTTAAATCTGTAAGTTTATGTCTTCTTAAATTTGGGAAGTTTTAGCCATTGTTTCTTCAAATACTTTTTGTGCACTATACTTTCTCCTTACCTGTTGGGCCTTTGATACAAATGTTAAGTCTTTTGGTGTTGTCCCATGGGTCATTGAGATTCTGTGCTTTTTTTCCTTCATTTCTAATTTTTTTCTCTCTCTCTTGTTCAGCTTGGATAATTTGTTTGTGTATTTTCAAGTTCATCAACTATTCTGTCATCTCTATTATACTATTGAGCCCATCCAATGAATTTTAAAATTTCTGTTATTGTGTTTTCTAATTTAAAATTTTCCATTTGGTTCTTTTTTAAAAAAGTGTTCTATTTCTTCATTGAGACTTTTTATTTTTCCATTTATTTCAAGACTGTTTGCCTTTCCTTCTTTGAGCATACTTAGAATAGCTGCATTAAAGCCTTTGCCAATTCTAACATCTTGCGTTGATATCTGTTGATTGTCTTTTTCCTTGTGAGATGTTGAGATTTTCAAGTTTTTTTGTATGTTAGTTTGAATTTGTATCCTGAACACTTTCAAATTGTTAGAAGACTTCGGGTCTTGTTTAAATCATATAGAGAATGTTTCTTGCTTATTTGTTTTAGCAGGCAATCCAGTTAGATTCAGGTTGCAAATTCCTTCCTGTCTTCTGTGGGCTGGGGTCCAAAATCAGTTCAGTTTTCAAAGTATTTGCCATTCTATTTCTGTTTATTCCAGGTATGTCCCAGCCAGTGGCCAGTTTCAGATCTGGGCAGCAGTATACTCCAGAGATTAGTTGTCAAAACCTTTGGTGTGCTGTTTAGGGCCAGATACATGCATGCACAGCTTGGAGATGAGCCCCGGAATTCATATACAGCCTTATTGAGCTCCTTTCTCTTCTTGTTGTTTCCCAGACTTTCCAGATCTGAAGGGTTTCCCATCCTGCTACCCTGCCTAGAAGTCTTGGACTTTTAGTTTCTCTATTCTGCCTTTTACTTCCTATGACCACATCTCCCTTGAGAACCAAATGGCAAGATACGGAGAGTCAACGAAGCAAGGGAGGCTTTCCTGTGCTCTTGGGATCCCAACTTCCCTGGTCAGGGAAGAACTTTTGCTATTGGCTGCCACTGCTGCTTAACTACTGTGAGGTAGGGCAGGAGAGAGCAGGAAACACACACACACGATTCAGATTTTCTCCCTTCCCTTTCGTGTCTAGGGGCTCCCTTTTCTGTTTCTTGGACCAGAAATGGAGGTCTTCTCCTGTAGCTTTTTCTGTCTGTGCTTGGGGCACAGTTCTGGATTTGGCTGCCTTTTTTGAGTCCAGGCCAAGAGATACCAGAACAACACACACACACACACACACACACACACACACACACACACACACACACACACACACACACACACACACACAAAGGCAAAAGTCTGCTGGTTTTGTGATACTTTGAATTGTGGGTTTCTTTTCCTAAACTATCTGCTATCGATTATTTTTCAGAGTCATTAAGTAATGGATGGAGCAGCTCTGTCCAAGGATTTTAGTTGAATATAGTGGGAGATAACAGGGTAGAGTGGACTTACTTCATCTTATCTGGAGTGAGAAACTTTGGTTATTTGAGAGAGGAACAAGGCTGGCAGGCGTGAGAAAGGTGGTGGCTTTGAGGCAGGTTCTCAACCTTGAGAGATCAAGTGACTAGATTGACAGGCCTCGAGGTCCTGGGAGGAGACACCCCGAGGAATGACTCCAGTATTTTTGATGCAGGATGCCCTCTCCTCCTCCTTTTTTAATTTTTAAATTTAAGTAAAATGTTTTTTAAAATATATAATATCTGCACTTAGCACCAGATTGGAAAGCTGTAAAGGGAACAAAGTAAGAGAGGTAAGTCTCCCTCAGTTACCTACCTCCTAGCCACACAGTTCCTTTCCCTGGAGGCAACCACTTCGCAGTTTCTCATGTGTCTTTACAGAGACTTTGTACTTATTACCAAACTAGAATATGGATAAGTGTGCATATATTAACAAAAATGGCAGTGTACTGTACACACTATTATATACCTTACTTTTTCTCTTAATATGTCCTGGAGGCCTTTCCATATCAGTGTCCATAGAAGGCCTCGTTCTTTTTAGCAGCTGTGCAGAATGCCATTAAATGGATATACTATCATTTATTTAATAAGTCCTTTATTGATGGGCATTTATTTCATTAATGAATATTCAGTAAATAAAGAAATATTTATTCCATTAATTTCAAACTCTCCTTATTATGGGAAAGTTGCATTCAATATCCTTGTATACATATTTTGCATATGTGAGGCTATATAGAATAAATACCTGGGATTAGAATTGCTGGGCTAATGATGTGTGTCCATTTAAAACTGTTAATAGCATATTGTTAACTTATTTCATATCACTACAAATAATCCATCAACTTTTAAGCCTTGATATGGTAAGGAATATTAGAATAGGTAATAGAAGCCTTCATATAATCTTAAATCTTTATTCAAACTCAGTTTAACATTTAACTCAGGTTTTACCAAGTCTTTTACCAAAATTATGTGGAAAAAATTAAAAAGGATTAACTGACATTTTCCTTCTTTCCTTACCCTTCTAATTCTAGTAAGAGATGTGTTAACAAGCTGTGAAAAGAATAGCGTAAAATGACTAAATAGTAAACAACCAAAAGGGAAGGATATAACAGTCAAGAGGATTTAGATGACCAATTGATTGGACAGTCAGTTCCCAATCCTCAAATGTTGGTTGGATTAAAGCTTTTCTTCTAAGAACATTTTGTCTATCATGTGTTCTCACCTACACAAGCATGTCTGTATTAGTAGAGAGGGCAGGTGGAAGTTGTTATTTACTGTACTGATGTACTGATGGTGGAATAGAAGCCCTGCAAAAGTGATAATCATTTTTTTCCTGGTCCCTAGATCAAGACATTCAATGTGAAAAAATTTTGTGCAAGAAACAGTCTTAGAGAAGTGTTTAATATTATGGAGACCAAAGAGTTGTCATTTAGGGTTGTTTTGATGGATTGTGGTGATAATTTTAAATCAAAGCTGTCTTGGAAAATCTGAGATGCAGATTTTTCAATACAATGGAGCATTTTCTTAATAAAAATCATTTTAACGTTATACTAGTGACCAAAAATCAGATCAGTGGATGCTTGCTTAAAGTTTTTCATGTTTACTTGGGTATGATTGTATTGGTTTGTACTTCAATTAATTTCAATAAATCATGAATAAAATTAGCTTTAAAATTAATCTGAAAAAGACTATTTTTAAGTGAATAATGTGTTCTTTATATGGGAGGACTCTACTTGGACAAATTATTAAGTAATAAAACAGGTTTTGGTAGCTCTTCAGATAGTCATCTTGCTTTAATTTTTTCTTTATATAACTCTATATTTGAGAAATTGGGATGAGCACATATTAGTTTGTAAAGAAATGCAATGTAGTAGAAACTGTAAAAGAAAGAAAAACAGCTATCTGGGAAGGCTGTGCACTTAATAGAATGAAGCAATCATTGCATAAAACATTCTTGGAATTTCTATTTTGAATTTTGCCTTCTGAACCTGTTCCACATCAGCTAGACTTAAAAAAAAAAGAAAAAAACTATGTGTGGTGATTCACGCCTGTAATCCCAGCACTTTGGAGGGCCGAAGCAGGAGGATCGCTTGAGCTCAGGAGTTTGAGACCAGTCTGGGCAACATAGTGAGACACCATCTCTATTTAAAAAAAAAAAAAATTAGGTGTGGTAGCACACGCCTGTGGTCCCAGCTACTCGGGAGGCTGAGGCGGGAGGATGGATTGAGCCCAGGAGGTTGAGGCTGTAGTGAGCCATGGTTACACCACTGCATTCCAGCCTGGGTGACAGAGTGAGACCCTGTCTCAAAAAGACGTGGGGCTTCATAGGATCAGAAACCACGGTGGAGCAGACTATGAAGGAGAAATATGATGGTTCTTATAATGGCTTCAGTGGGGCTGGCTTTCTGGAAGATGTTCAGGTATTTATCCTTGGTCTCTCCTCAGATAGCTGCTTTATAGAGTAATGCAGTAGAGGAAAGACTGTCAAGGAATTTTTTATTACTTAGATGCTATATTGTTTGCTTTTTAACTTCATGAAATTTTTTGGCCATCTCTGCTTAGTATATAAAGCAAGTTGAGCAAGTGTGGCTCTTGCCAACTATAAACTTAGGTCACTTGGGTCTGGAAATTCCCTCTTGAATGCTATTTCCTGAATTTGATTTAGAGATCAGAGTTTACGTGGTCAATGTACGTCTTTCCCACAGGATAGCCAATGAATTCTTAGAGTTTTAAACCATCACTCTAAAACATGCTAATTTGCATTTAGAAATACAAAGTGCATCATATATTGGTGACCCCTTTTAGATAGTGGGATGGGTATCAGATGTTACTCATTAGTTCTGATGTCTTAGGCAGAGCCTATGCAGTTATTTGGCCACAGACTAGGACATTGCTAGTATATTATCTATTCATGTATATGATGATGATTCTTGGAATAATTTCCTCTGGATGTGGAGAGACTAGGGCAGTACAGATTTCTTTAATTCTGTGTCAGAGCAGTAGTGAGTAAGAAGGAAGGGGCAGAGTGTCAGCCACAGCTACAGGCCTCTTACAGGCAGTCTAGGGTCCAGACCAGACACGATGAGCATCCCAACAGAGGCCTGAGTTCTGCGATGTAGGCAGAATGACCAGAGAGACCCAGTTTATCTCATCCGGAGATTTGGAAGGGAAGAAAGGAGTCCACATCAAAGAAAGAATGTGTACACCTGTGTTTTCAGGATTCTGTCTGCCTCTGGTAAGGAAGCATCTGACCGTGAATGTGCCATGGAAGCTTTCTCTTCATTAATAGAAGTATCATTACAGGGGACTCAGTTCACAAGACAGTATCTCAAGTGCACTTTGTTCTCTGTAGAAAGATGTACCCAATAACATGATCATATACTTCTGTCACATAGAAATGTTGCAAATAAATTTTTAATAAGTTAAACAGTTAATTTTTCTCACTAACTTGACCTTAAACCAGCATTAGATTTTTTAAAATCAACTTTTTATTTTGGAATAATTTTAGGTTTACAGCAAAGTTGCAAGGGGAATACGGAGAATTCCTGTATATGCCTCACCTGGTTTCCCATAATGTTAATATATCACCATGGTGTATTTGTCAGAACTAAGAAACCAATGTTGGTACATTACTATTAACTAAATTCCACACTTTATTTGGATTTTACCGCTTTTCACACTGATGTCCTTTTTCTGTTCCAGGATTCAGTCAAGAGTACTACGTTGCATTGTCATTATGTCTCCTTAGTCTCTTCTGGTGTGTGACAGTTTCTCAGACTTCCCTTGTTTTTTAATAACCTTGGTAGGTTTGAGGATACTGATGAGGTATTTTGTAGAACACCCCTCAATTTAGGTTTGTATGATGTTTTTCTCATGATTAGACTGGGGTTATGGATTTTTGGGAAGACTACTACAGAGGTGAAGTGCCTTCCTCATCATATCATATTGGAAGAATATACTAACATGACTTATTACAGATAATGTTAATTTTGATCATTTGGTTGTGTTAGTGTTTGCTAGGTTTCTCACTACAAAGTTACTGTTTTTTTTCTCTTTCTATACTGCATTCTTTGGCAATGGGTCACCAAGTCGAGCCCACGCTTGGGGGAGGAGGAGTGAGGATTAAGCTTTACCTCCTACAGAGGGTATTATCTACTTATATTATCTGGAATTCTTCTGCAAAGGAAGATTTTCCCCTTCTACCTATTTGTTTATTTATTGAGTTGTTAATTTGTATCTCTATGGACTTGTATTTATTTTATACCTTGGGTTATAATACAATACCATGCTATTTATTTTCTTCCTGAAATTGTTCTAGCTTTGGCTTCTGGGGCCTCTTCCATGTTAACTTCTGTGTCACTTTGACATGCCCTCATCCTTTTGCTACTTGAGCACCTCCCTACTTTTTTAGAACTAGAAGATGTTCCAGGTTCATCTTGTATTTTCCTTGCCCCAGCTCTAGAGTCAGCTTTTTCTAAAGAGCCCTAGCTCTTTTTATTGGAGAAACCAAGTTCTGAGCATTGGGTTGCATGCTGCTAGTAGGCCCTCTCAGTGAATAGAGTTAGGAAATAAAAGTATGTATGCTAACCCATGTATATATACATATTTCTAATTATTTCTGTATCTATCAGTCTGTATATATACTAAGCTAAACGAGGATTTGTACTGGTATCTTTGACTCCAACTCAGTACTGCAGAGTTCATTCTAGCCTTTCCCCCTTGCAGATCTGCACTTCACTCTCTGGCAATGAGAAACCTGCCTCTCATCATCCACCGTGGTAGATGGGGAGTTTACTTATTTGTTCAAACCCTTACACATGTAAAGCAGGTTCAGATTTGTTAACTTATACTACTATGAGTTACAGATTTACCAATTAGAGTTCCATGTTTATGTACAGATTATTTTGTCATTAGGCTATAGTTGTCAGTCAAAACACTATTTTCTTTTTTTATTATTATTATACTGTAAGTTTTAGGGTACATGTGCACAACGTGCAGGTTAGTTACATATGTAAACATGTGCCATGTTGGTGTGCTGCACCCATTAACTCGTCATTTAATATTAGGTATATCTTCTAATGCTATCCCTCCCTCCTCCCCCCACCCCACAACAGGCCCCGGTGTGTGATGTTCCCCTTCCTGTGTCCATGTGTTTTCATTGTTGAATTCCCACCTATGAGTGAGAACATGTGGTGTTTGTTTTTTTGTCCTTGCGATAGTTTGCTGAGAATGATGGTTTCCAGCTTCATCCATGTCCCTACAAAGGACATGAACTCATCATTGTTTATGGCTGCATAGTATTCCATGGTGTATATGTGCCACATTTTCTTAATCCAGTCTATAATTTTTGGACATTTGGGTTGGTTCCAAGTCTTTGCTATTGTGAATAGTGCCACAATAAACATATGTGTGCATGTGTCTTTATAGCAGCATGATTTATAGTCCTTTGGGTATATACCCAGTAATGGGATGGCTGGGTCTAATGGTATTTCTAGTTCAAGATCCCTGAGGAATCGCCACACTGACTTCCACAATGGTTGAACTAGTTTACAGTCCCACCAACAGTGTAAAAGTGTTCCTATTTCTCCACATCCTCTCTAGCACCTGTTGTTTCCTGACTTTTTAATGATCGCCATTCTAACTGGTGTGAGATGGTATCTCACTGTGGTTTTGATTGGCATTTTTCTGATGGCCAGTGATGATGAGCATTTTTTCATGTGTTTTTTGGCTGCATAAATGTCTTCTTTTGAGAAGTGTCTGTTCATATCCTTCGCCCACTTTTTGATGGGGTTGTTTGTTTTTTTCTTGTAAATTTGTTTGAGTTCATTGTAGATTCTGGATATTAGCCCTTTGTCAGATGAATAGATTGCAAAAATTTTCTCCCATTCTGTAGGTTGCCTGTTCACTCTGATGGTAGTTTCTTTTGCTTTGCAGAAGCTCTTTAGTTTAATTAGATCCCATTTGTCAATTTTGGCTTTTGTTGCCATTGCTTTTGGTGTTTTAGACATGAAGTCCTTGCCCATGCCTATGTCCTGAATGGTATTGCCTAGGTTTTGTTCTAGGATTTTTATGGTTTTAGGTCTAACGTTTAAGTCTTTAATCCGTCTTGAATTAATTTTTGTATAAGGTGTAAGGAAGGGATCCAGTTTCAGCTTTCTACATATGGCTAGCCAGTTTTTCCAGCACCGTTTATTAAATAGGGAATCCTTTCCCCATTTCTTGTTCAAAACACTATTTTCTAAGGTTATATAGGTCAGCTTTTTTTTTCCTCTACCCCCTTCAGTGAGTTTATGTCATACATTTATAATATGTTAGGTTCATTTGTCACAGTCTACATCCTATCCTGGGATTCCCTGACATACTGGTTCTCTTGAAAAAACGTACATATCTTAAAGTTCACTCTTTGTAAGGTACAGTTCTACGGATTTTAACACATGCATAGAGTAACATATATTCCACCCTAGTAACACATAGAATAATTCCGTTATCCTAAAAGTTTCCCTGTGCATCTCCTTGTAGTCAAACACCTTCCACTGCAAACCCTGATAACTAGTAATCTGTTTTTCATCCCTATAGTTTTGCCTTTTCCAAAATGTCACGTGAGTGGAATCATATAATTTGTAGTCTTTCACCTAGAAAAATGTATTTAAGATTCACTCATATTGTTGCAAGAATCAATGGCTTGTTGCTTTTTGTTGTTGACTAATCGTCCATTCTATGGATATACCACAGTTTCTTTATTCAGTCACCTGTCAAAAGACGTTGTTGCTTCCAGTTTTGGATGCTTATACACAAAGCTGCTATAAATATTTGTGTACAGGTTTTTATGTGAACCTGGTTTTCAGTTAACTTGGATAAATAACTAGGTTGTGATTGCTGGGTCATATTTTAAGTTTATATTTAACTTTATAGGAAGTTGTCAAACTGTGCAGTATTAGAGTTTAATCACCCCTCCCCCTCTTTTGTCTTTTTGGACAGAGGGAATAATTAAACAATCGCTAAGATTCAGGCCAAAAATGTCAACTAATTATCTACTTGTCTGTGTAAAATTCAGCTTATCAAGTAACTGCTGTATCCATAGCATTGAATTTGTTGAGTGGTAGAAGTTTTTAAAGGAGTTTGCTATCTAATACGGAAGGTGAGAGTTTGTAAGCAGTGATGTAAGCCACCATTTAGGATTACGTTGGGTTGGGTTCTAGTTCTTTGTGTCTGGTGGCAATAGTAGTGGTAGTATCCAGTTGATTTGTGGCCATTGATGTAATTTATAAAGGTGACTCAGTGACTACACAGAGTGGTCAATGTCGTTGAAAGAAAAGTTTATTACTTACATTTCCCAAGACAAGAGGGCATTCTGCACCACACAGGGCCGCAGAGAGAAGCACCAGTTTCAGTCAGGAGGCAGAAGGAGCGAGGGGAAAGCATGGTCCAGAGCTCTTACTATGTTTTCCTTGGGAAAGGCAAGGCAGGGCAGGGGAAACAGGTTAGAATTGGCCAATTTGAATAATTCCAGTGGGCTTTAGGGCTGTCCTTAGTTGTCTGGTACCTGGTCCTGGGTTGATTTAGGGCAGGTGAAATGTTGGCTTGATGTGTGAGAGTTAGTTAAAGGAGGTGGTTCAGAGAATGGACTTTGGATCTCTGGAGGTTTAAACAACTTTGGCCATTAGTTTGGCCTTGTGATCTATGGATGCCAGATAGACAAATACAGAATCAGCAAAAACACAGAATACCCAACACGACCTTCCTGCATAGAGCTCTCCGTACCTACCAGTTGAATTATTTAATTCAATGCATTATTGACTGCCAACTTTGAAATGGGTACAGAAATTTATAGATGAAGACTTTGTCCTCAAGGAGCTCGTGATATATCATGAAAAACCATTCATTCATTAATTAAGCAAACATTTATTGAATATCTACCATGCACCAGGAACTTGCTAGTCTTTGAAGATTACAGGGCTTTAATCAAACAGATGGAAAATTTATAACAAAATAGAGTATGTTTCTCTTCCTTATAAACATTAGTATTTAGGACAAAAATACATTCTCTCATTTTGCTGTGTTTTCTTTCTCTTACCTCTCCCACCTCCACTCTCCAGTTGTTTTCCGGATTTTTAAAAAGATTTATTTATTTATATTAAATTATTAATTGATATTTAATTATATATTCTGTTATATGTAAATTAGATTTATTTATTTATTTATTTAGTTTTTTTTAGCTTGGATTATGGATTTGAGTTTTCACATTCATGAACATATAAGCAAAAGCATGTGATTGACAGATTTTCTTTTAAGGATCTGGGGCAGATATTTAAAAAAACTCAAAAGTTTTCATTTAGTTGTCTTTTTACTATTGCCTCTAACAGGCAGTAATGGGGGAAGTAGCATAGTTATATGTATGTGTGGCTGAAGGAGTGGGAAGATGAGGTGCTGGGGGGAATATTAGCTTGTGAGGAGAGTTAGAGACTAGGGACTAGGAGTCAGGAGACTTATTCTAGTGTTGGTTTTGTTGTTAACATATACACTTTGGGTAGATGTCTTCCTCTTTCTAAAGCCTCAGTTTCCTTGTTTAGAGAACAGGGTTCATGATTACAACTTGTTCTATCTTATATTATTGTTAAACATGAAATGAGATAATAAATATCAGCCTTAAAGTGCAATACAATTGTAAAGTATGTTATAAGGCCTTAACCATAAAAGCCTCAGAAAATATTGAGGGAATGAATGAGTGTATCTCTTTGAGACGCAGTCTTGCTCTGTTGCCAGGGAGGAGTACAGTGGCATGATCTCGGCTCACTGCAATCTCCGCCTCCCAGATTCAAGGGATTCTCCTGCCTCAGCCTCCCAAGTAGCTGGGATTACAGGCATGCACCACCACACCTAGCTAGTTTTTGTATTTTTCGTAGAGACAGGATTTCACCGTGTTGGCCAGGGTGGTCTCGATCTCCTGACCTCGTGATCCCCCCAGCCTCGGCTTCCCAAATTGCTGGGATTACAGGCATGAGCCATTGTGCCCAGCCCTCTTTTTTCTTTTGTTTCTGACATTTACTACAAGAAATAAGCACTGAGGGCCCTTGATCTTCTTTTCTGAATTGTCTAGTATTAATAATTTATAGCTATAATTTAGTAATCGTGTCCTTTCTTGTATTTAGTTATATTTTTGAATGAGTTAGTCTCAGCACTTCAAGGACAGTAACTAGGGAGCATTCATATTTTCTGTCTCCTAGAGTGCAAAGTACATTATAGTTGCTTATCAACTATTTGTTGATTCATTGATACTTGTTGAATGTGTAGAACATCCAAATAAAACCTTTGGAGACTAATGCTAAAGCAGGATATATGCAAGTGAATGAGAAATTGGTATACAGACTGGGAGAGATCATCATGGAATGGAGTTGATAAAAAGGACTTGATAGAAGGTTCAAGGGAGATCCTGATACAGACCTTTAAGGCATTGTAGGTTTAGTTTAGGGAACAGAAGGGCATGCCAGGTGGAGGATTAGAGGCAGGAATGAGAATGGCATTAGAAGATGAATGACTGGTGGAATGACAGTAAAGGTCAAATTGGTAAAGGTCAAATTGGTGAATTTTTAAGACTAGTTTACATTTATCATAGACAAGTGACCTCCAAATTTTGTTTAGAAGTGACTCATTGTGATTATGTGGACTGGCCCTTCAAGGTTGAGACTTAATGCTTACAAAGTCCCTTGCTTCTGCAGAAGAAATCTCTGAGGCTACTGATGTCACTAATAATATAATCCATGTAGAGTGTCAGAGGTTTTTTAGCTGTTTTGTAGCCTGGTTAAGCAGATAGGGCAAGAATTAGCAATCTTTATGGAGATGTGTCAAAGTTTGGGTTACTCTCCTTCTGGAGGGTGAGGAGGATTCTTATTCTGTAGGGATTCTCACAATCTGGGAGTGGTTGGGGGAAAGGGATGGTGGTGACTGCATGCTGGCCCCAGCTGTAGGTGACTTATAGAGACTGTTTCAAGTGGAAAGAAGAGTTGAGTATTGGTGTCAACAGGCTGGTGTTTGTGTGGGCCAGCAATTTGGTACTTCCACCCTGAAATAAAGATATCTTTCTTATTCAAGAATTATAGCAAGTTGGCAGGTACCCACCTGTTTCATGTTCGCTTTCAATCTAGTTGTATATTAGTAAGTACTGGGTATATATTATTAAGTGCTAGTCTGGATAATATTTTTACGGATGAGCTGGGCAACACGATGTAGACATGATTACCTGGTCTTGAGAATTTCAGTCCAGGGCTCTTAAACCTGGATAAACATAGAAGTGTGTATAGACAAGTTTCTGAATGTCTGTCTGGTGTGTTTATAATGGAAGATGCAGTAGCTATCTTCTGACTTTGAAGAACTGCCATGCAGAACAGGGATTTGACTACTGTTTGGCCTCAAAAACTAGCAGTAGAGTAATTGATGGGTGAAAGCTCGTAGAGGCAAATTCTAACAGTACTTGAGAAATAGATTTCTTTATTAGCAGATGAAATGGGCTGCTTAGGAGGTCACTGTTCTCTGTCTGTCATAGCTACTGATATGGCAGAGGCTATTTTTTCCTGGTAATTTGTGAAGGAAGTACCAGCATCAGTCAGTGGTAGAGCTATCAGAGTGTCTCAATCTTGGCCTTTGGCATTATTGACATTTTGAACTAGTAATTCTTCCTTGTGGGGCTGTTCTGTGCATTGTAAGATGTTTAGTAGCATCCCTGGCCTCTACCACTACTTGCCAGTAGTTCCCTCAGCCCCCAAGTTGTGACACTCAAAAATGTCTCCAGACATTGCCAGATGTTCCCTGAAGGACAAAGTCACACAGGTATAGAACCGCTGGGCTAGGTGAAATTCAGGTACCTTGCAACTCTGGTAATTTATACTTTTTTGTTTTGCAAGTGAATTCTGCATCAGTTTTGCAAAAAAAAAAAAAAGTGAAAATGGTTTAGAGGACGTACATAATTGATGTGGTGGTGTTCTGTTTCCTTCCAATTCAGGGAGACTTTATGGGGATGGAAGTTTTTCAGAATCTTTGAGTGATATTGTGATAAGCTTGGAATTTGCAGGATATTCTCTGTGGCATACTCTTGGGAGAGGGCTAAGAGGTGGGAAGGAGAAGCTGAGATGAGGTTTGAGTGGTGACACCTGGGATGACTACTGTGAGGGAGAAGAGGAGAGAGGAGAGGTGTGAATTAGTCGTGGCAGCCAGATCAGGTTATGGCCATGCAGAGCACTGAGGTTCTCTTCCTGATGGCTGTCTTCATCCTTCTTCTCTCCCAAAGCCTGTGCAATTCTATGGTGGAGGAGGGAGTGCCAGGGAAATTATAAGGTTTAATCTTGTCTTGAATTTTATCTCCTCCATTTCCTAGTTTTGACCTGGCCAAGTTTCTTAACTTCACTGTGCCATGATTTTTTCATTTTGAAAAATTTTGGTAAAATATACATAATATAAAATTTACCATTTTTACCATTTTTACCATTTTTTAAGTGTATGGCTTAGTGGCATTAAATACATTCACGTTGTTATGTAACCATCAGCACCATCCATTTCCAGAAGGTTTTTATCTTCCCTAACTTAAACTCTAGCTATTAAACATGAACTCCCCATTCCCTGCTCCCAAGCCTCTGACAACCGCCATTCTACTTGCTGTCTCTATGGATCGACCACTCTAGGGATCTCATATAAGAAGAATTACACAGTATTTGTCTTTCTTCAACTGGCGTATTTTACTTAGCATAATGTCTTCAAGGGCGATCAATGTTGTAGCATGTGTCATGATTTCCTTCCTTTTTGAGGCTGAATAATATTCCGTTGTGTGCATATACCACATTTTGTTTCCATTCATCTGTCAGTGGACACTTTAGGTTACTTCCATCTTTGGCTATTGTGAATGATGTTGCTGTGGCATTTTGTTTCATTTTCATTGTAAAATGATTTTAAAAATGATGCTTCTTCCACAGCATTCTGGCATCTGTCCGGAAAGGCTCCTTGTAGAGTGCTGGGCACTGGCTCATGACAAGTGACACTTCCTCTCCTCACCTGTTTGATGCCAGTTCATTGCACTTTTGCTTCTTTTATATCTCCCTCGTAAAGTAATCAAACCCAAGCAGAGACTAATGGATTTTTTTTCCTGCTAATTCAAGTCCGTTCTAGGACTGACAATTTCCAATCAATGTTCTCTGAACTGTTTGTTTCAAGACTTGTCAATCTTTGGAAATTTGAGTTTGTTCTAATACTGCCTTATATGTTCAGGTTCTTTTTAATGGCTCTGGGAGTCCTTCACTACATCTCATTGTCACACTTTTATCTAAAATAATTTGTTACAAAGCCTTGCTAATGGCAGCTTGCTGTGCCCAGAGTCCTGAGGTCCCATCATCAAGGGTTTTGATTCATCTGCCATTCAAAAGACTATTGGTATCCCGAGGGCAAGTTTTAGATACACTTGGTGAATTTCATTGCTTTGTTCCTTTGACTTCTTCCTTTAAACACCCAGGCTCCCTCCCTCTGTGGGAAGGCGTATTTTTGGCTGGCCCTTTTCTGTCTGTGCCATCTGTCACAGGGGTCATTGCTCAGAGGCTGGCTTCCTCCCTGCTGGGAGCAGGTGGTCAAAACCAATGGCTATTGACAGGGTCAGGTTGGGGCAGCTTACCAATATGCCCCCCAAGCAGTATGCATAGTTGTTATCCTTCAGACGAACAAGAGAAAACCTTACTTGGGGGTCTTTTTCTGCATTAAAGAGGAAAAGATGCAGATGTGATTCTAAGTTGTTGATTTATTCTTGTGGTCCAGCCACTTGTCAACTGTCCTGTCTGTGCTCTTGTCTCTGCGTACTTCAACTGGCACTGTACTTTAAGACCACTACCTGAAGCAGCCTCCAGTGTAGCAAGAAAGCAACATCTGTGAAAATTATGGATGATAGAATTACTCAAGCTGGTTCGTGTCTAAGATGCTAGAGGTGATGATCCTGACCCTTGATCAAACAAAATAAAATATCCCTGAAGTCTTTTGATGATCTCTGGTGGTAAAGACCCTTGTTTCAAAGTCTTATTTAAAGAGATCATACTTCCAAGCACTTAGGATTCTGGGCCTGACTCACAGGAGAGCCAGCCCAGTGCTGAGTCACTTAGCCAACTTCATTCATTGATCATGTGCTTGTGCACAGCTTGGTGGCAAGGTGGGAGAGAATTACTATTTTCAAATGTTCCTTCCTGAGGTAGCATAGTCCAGAAGTAAGCCGAGAGACAGGATGCTAGAGTTCTATTCTTGGCCCAGCTATGCACCTTCAGCAAGTTACATCCCCCCACTCCCCTGTCTAATATAGGAGGATCCAGGGAAATAAGTAAAACAAGTAAAACAGATAAGAACAGAAGAGTTTTTAAAAATGCTTTTCCCAGAGAGATTGTGGCTCCCAAACCCATGTCTACCTGGCTGGCCAGGTTTTGTTGCCACCACTTGTTCAAGGAACTTACCATAGCCTCCACTGATAAGGAAGAATTTCTTCTCAAAAAAGAAATTCTGGAATTCCTAGTCTTTGTTCTTTTTCAAACCTTTAATGCTTCTTTCCTGCAGTACTCATTACATTATGCTTGGGTATATTAATCTTTTTAAAAGCACAAATGATTTTTCTGCTAAGTGGGGGAAATAATTCAGAACAACAGTTTATAGAATAAGTAGTTTTAGATATGTAGTGTCAGGTTACTGAAATCAGCTTGACTCAGTGTAAGGCATTGCTGGTTTCTTTGGGGCCTCCCTAGTTCTCCTCTGAGTTCTAGTGTTGGTGACACTCCCCTCCCTTGTGGCTGTACTCTTATGTCTAACCTCAGTCTTAGACATAATTATGCTTTCACCTCTTCTCATCCCTGGAGAGGTAAAATCTTTTCTACGTAGTCCTCAAGCATTGTCTACACCCTAGGGTCGTATCATAACAGTTCTTTTGGCTGACACCTGAACCACACTGTAGTGGTATCTCTAAATTTGCTCATAGAATTTATTTTTAATATGAAATATAAGAAGCATACAGCAAACTACAGAGAATAATATAATATTTACTTTGGATCTTTCTTTTATGAACAAGAGAATTCATGATGAGTACACTTGAAGCCTGAGGCATCATGTCAACCCCTCTTCCCAGCGCTTTTGAACAAGCCTTTTTTGTTCAAGGCACTTTGCAGCATGCTTAGCTTCCCTGTAGGAAGTCTGCCTTCCATGACCTATATTCATTATTCTGTTTCCTCTGTGCTTTTACAGCCCCCCTTCCCACCCCTCACTGTGACCTTGGGCAAATTGCTTTACCTCTCTGAGCTTTATATTTCTGATCTATAAAATAAGAATAATAACAACATCTGCCTGCTCTGGGTTATTTTGAGATTCAAATGTGGTAATATATGTGAAGTACTTTGTTAAGCTCTATGTTACACATGGCATCGATCATCTGTATAGAGAAACTACAACAGTGTTTTCCAAGCTGTGGAAGAGGGTGCTGAGGGGAGGAGGGTAGCCAAGAGATGTGGTGGATCAGAATCCCCACAGGCTTTTTCAAACTGCTATGTATCTACCAGCACTGGTATGTGTGTGCATACTCATATATACACATACACATATACACATAACAATAGAAATATTTTGAAGGTAGGGACCAAGAGAAATAATCTCTTATCTAGATTCCCTTCTAGCATCTTCACGGTTCTGTGTTTTCTCTCCCACATGGTTTTAAACTGGGATGGCCAATAAAAAATGTCAGTTTCTTAGTTTCTGTTTGCTCAAAGTTCACATTTTAAGTAAGAATCTTCATCAACTGTTTGGCCAAGGAGGTTCGCTTTCACCAGTTATGCTTTGGGAAATTCCTCCCACCAATTCTTAATCTAGAATATGTCTTTCTCTCCTTGGTGCTCTGTCTTTCCTGCTGCACGTGGTCTGAAAAAGGTTCTCCTGCTGTGTAAGCATTATGGATGCCTCAGCACTTCCTCTGTTGCACATTAAACTTGAAGGCAGTTGGGGTGTACTCACTGTTGGATCGTTTCTGTACCACTGTGTGTCTGTTCTCTGTAGACGTCCTGGTTGCTGGTCATTGTCTCTTAGTGTTCCATGTTGACGTAATCATATGCATTTTATTTGATTATGATACTCTGGCCCAGACTAGGGAAGAGATACTTTGGTGAAAATATCTCTGTATAATTCTATTTAAGAACTATTCAGTCTTATTATTTAAAATATTTGAGATTCAAGAAGAAATCTTTTAAGGTCAAGTGTTGAAATCAAACACATCCTAGAACCCATTCATTATACTCCTAGGTATCTACCCAAGAGAAACTTATGTGGGCACATGGCAATCTGGACAAGAATGATGATGGTAACATTGTTGATGATAGCACATAGTTGTTGGAAACAAAGTTCACAACAGGAGAGTGGATAAATTATCTTAGAGTCAAACAATGAACTACTGCTGTGGGAAAATGCGTGAATTAGAGGAAAATGTATCAAAAGAAATAAATGTCAAACATAATGTGGAATAGAAAAATGCAAATTTCAGGATATGATCAATATGTTGCATTTATATAAAGTTTCAGAACATGTAAAACAATCCTTATTATATATGGATACACTGTTTATATGGCAATAATACATAACCCTGCAAGAGAGTGAGAGACACCTAATTCAGGATAGTTAGTTGCTTTTGAGGAGGGTAGAGAGGAATTGTATGGAAAAGAATTACACAGGGGCGTCCATTGTGTCTGCAAAGTTCCATTGCCATCTGTGTTTTTGTAATGCCTGAAATATTTCATGAAACAAATCAACTGTAATAAAAAGGATTCAAAATGCATATGGAATATGATCTACAATTTTTGAATGTTATTGGCAAAGGAAAGAACATGGATGGATTTAATAGTGGTTCTCTTAAGTATTAGGCTTATAGACGGTTTTTATTTTTTATAGTTTTCTATATTTTTCAAGTTTTCTACAGTGAAATACGTATTATTATTATTGTTTTTTTTTTTTTTTTTTTGAGACTGAGTCTTGCTGTCACCCAGGCTGGAGTGCAGTGGCGCAATCGTAGCTCACTGCAACCTCCTCTTCCTGGGTTCAAGCGATTCTCTGGCCTCAGTCTCCCAAGTAGCTGGGATTACAGGTGCCTGCCACCACACCCGGCTAATTTTTGTATTTTTTAATAGAGACAGGGTTTCACCATGTTGGCCAGGCTGATCTTGAACTCCTGACCTCAGATAATCTGCCTGCCTTGGCCTCCCAAAGTTCTGGGATTACAGGCATGAGCCACCACACCTAGCAACTGTTAGAATTTTTAAAGCCAAAGAATGTTATTTAATATTATGTAAAATCATGTGATGACAAATAGTGATTTTTCAAAGACTGACAGAATAGTCTACAAGTTAACCACTTCCTAGTCAGAAGAAATTCTCATGGGGCTAGAGACAGACTGGATCAAACTGCAGAGAAATAAACAATTTTGATTTGTTGTTATTTTCCATTTATCTTATTCCTAGGACTTCATACATCTTACTGTTCGTAGAACAGATTTCTGTTTCTTCTCAGCGTAGGTATCACTTTTATAGAAAACTACCCCTTCCCTCTCTACAACACACTTGCCCCTAATGCTGGGTTATGTGAACCTCTAGGACCTTATCCTTAATGCTGTTGTGTCACTGTATTGTAATTGGCTGGTAATCCATCTATCTCTGCTGGAGTTTAAGCTCCACAAGGATGAGATGTAGGTATTTTGTTCATCATTGAATCAGTGCCAGTACCTAGCACAATGTCTGACACATAGAAGGCACTGGTAAATAATTCTTGAATGAATGAATGAATGAATGAACGAAAGGTCACAACTGAAGGGGACATTCTGGAAATGGAGCCATTTGATGGGAAACTTTAAACTAGGTTTTTTTCACTCATAGATACAAGAATGGTAATTAGGCTGAGTAATAAGATGTGAGTAATTCTCTCTGGAACTCTTAAGTGGAAAAATGAAAAGCCAGAGCTTTAGATGCTGGTGCCTTACTGGAAATAATGAATGAGAAAATGGGGAAATAAAGAAAGTACACCCAAGATAGAGATAAATAATATTTAAAAAGTTTAAGGTGGGTCCTCCTTCATTTTATATGATTTTAAGTGTTGTTTTTAAATCTGGCCTTAAATGATATGATTTCTTAATATTAGGTATGTTTTATCAGTATTCATTTTTTAACATACGTATAGAAAAATGCAATGACTGTATAGCTTCATAAATTTTCAGTGCACAGCAACCCAGAAGCCCCCCCAACTTCTCCTAATCACTGCCTTTCCCCAAAGATAACTACTACACCCAGAGTTTTTGTTTTTGTTTGTTTGTTTTGAGATGCAATCTCGCTCTGTCGCCCAGGCTGGAGTGCAATGGCGCGATCTGGGCTCATTGCAAGCTCTGCCTCCTAGGTTCACGCCATTCTCCTGCCTCAGCCTCCCAAGTAGGTGGGACTACAGGAACCCGCCACCACGCCTGGCTAATTTTTTTTCTATTTTTAGTAGAGATGGAGTTTCACCATGTTAGTTGGGGTGGTCTTGATCTCCTGACCTCATGATCCGCCTGCCTCGGCCTCCCAAAGTGCTGGGATTACACGCGTGAACCACAGCGCCTGGCCGAGTATTTGTTTTTTAATAATACAGTCTTTATAGAATGCCTCAACTCATTATGTCCCTGTTTGTATCTGGAGTAAGTCAGCCTGTTGGCCCATCACCATCTTCCACCTAGTAATCTGAATGAAGGCATGGTAACTTTAGCCCAAGAAGGTGCTCCATTTTATTGACAACAAATGTCATACTCCCAAATCATCATTTAACTTTTATTGCAGAGATCCTAAACTATGGGTGTGTAGAAAGGTGGAGAACAGAAATTTACTTATATAGTTTATTTGGCATGAGCTCTGGTTTCCTTGGATATTGAAGACCTCAAAACCGCTGGGTCTGTTATTTAAGAGATATTAAAATCAATTTGCTTCCCAGTTTCAACATTGTCTTACTTAAGACAATAGCTGGATACCATTCTTTCATTTATGCCACAAACAACTATCCAGTGGCCTACTGTGTTCCTCTTTCAGGGCAAAGCATGATGCAATGCAAGGCATTGTGGAGTATGTGATGATTAATAAGCATACTGTTTGCCTTAAGGCACTTATAACCAAGTAAGCAAAATGAAATACATAAATATAAAACGATACAGGCATACCTCATTTTATTGGGCTTTGCTTTATTGTAATTTGCAGATACTGCATTTTTTTCAAATTGTAAGTTTGTGCCAAACCTGCATTGATTGAGCAAGTCTGTCGGGACCATTTTTTCCAGAAGCATGTGCTCACTTTGTGTCTCTGTGTCCCATTTTGGTAATTTTTGCAATATTTCAATTTTTTTCATTATTACATCTGTTATGGCGATCAGTGATCTTTGCTGTTACTATTGTAATTGTTCTGGGGTGCCATGAACCACACTCATATGACAGGGAACTTAATAAATGTTATGTGTGTTCTGACTGCTCCACTGACCAGCTGTTCCCCCATCTCTCTCCCTCTCCTCAGGCCTCTCTTTTCCCTGAGACACAACAATATTGAAATTAGGCCAACTAATAGCCTTACATGGCCTCTTAGTGTTCAAGTAAAAGGAAGAGTTGCACATCTGTCACCTTAAAGGCTAGAAATGATTAAACTTAGTGAGGAAGGCATATCAAAAGCCAACTTAGGCCAAAAGCTAGGCCACTTGTGCAAATTAACCAAGTTGTTAATGCAAAGGAACAGTTATTGAAGGAAATTAAAAGTGCTACTCTAGTGAACACACAAATAATAAGAAAGTGGAACAGCCTTAATGCTGATATGGAGAAAGTTCGAATGGTCTGGATAGAAGATCATACTAGCCACAACATTTCCTTAAGCCAATGCCCAATCCAGAGCAAGGCCCTAATTCTCTCCAATCCTATGAAGGCTGAGGGAGGTGAGGAAGCTGCAGGAGAAAAATTGGAAGCTAGCACAGGTTGGTTCAAGAGATTTAAGCAAAGAAGTCATCTCCAGAACATGACAGTATAAGATGAAGGAGCAAGTGCTGATGGAGAAGCTACAGTAAGTTATCCAGAAGATCTAGCTAAGATCATTAATTGATGATGGTGACCATTCTAAACAATGGATTTTGAATGTAGAGAAACAACCTTCTATTGGAAGAAGATGCCATCTAGGACTTTCATAGCTAGAGAGGAGAAGTCAATTCCTGGCTTCAGAGTTTCAAAGGACAGGCTGACTCTCCTGTTAGGAGCTAATGCAGCTGGTGACTTTAAGTGGAAGCCAGTGCTTATTTACCATCCTGAAAATGGTAATTAATGGCCTCTTAAGAATTATACTAGATCTACTCTACCTGTGCCCTATAAATGGAACAACAAGGCCTAGATAACAGGATGGTTTACTAGATATTTTAAGCCCACTGTTGAGACCCACTGCTCAGAAAAAAAAGATCCCTTTCAACATATTAATACTCATTGACAGTATACTTGGTCACCCAAGAGCTCTGATGGAGATATACAAGGAGATTAATGTTGTATTCATGCCAGCTAACACAACATCCATTTTGTAGTCCATGGAGCAAGGACTAATTTCAACTTTCAAGTCATTATTTTAAAAATACATTTTGTAAAGCTAAAGCTGCCATAAATAGTGATTTATCTGATGGATCTGGGAAAAGTAAACTGAACACCTTCTGGAAAAGATTCACCATTCTACAAGCCGTAAGAATATCTGTCATCTGTGAGAGGAGGTCAAAATGTCACCGTCAACAGGAGTTTGGAAGGAGTTATTCCTTTTTTTTTTTTTTTTTGAGACGGAGTCTCGCTCTGTCACCAGGCTGGAGTATAGTGGCGTGATCTTGGCTCACTGCAACCTCCGCCTCCCGGGTTCTAGCAATTCTGCTGCCTCAGCCTCCTGAGTAGCTGGGACTACAGGCGCGTGCCACCACACCCAACTAATTTTTATATTTTTAGTAGAGACGGGGTTTCACCATGTCGGCCAGGATGGTCTCGATCTCTTGACTTCATGATCCACCCTCCTCAGCCTCCCAAAGTGCTGGGATTATAGGCATGAGCCACCGCACCCGGCCGGAAGGAGTTATTCTAACCCTCATGAATGACTTTGAGGAGTTCAGGATGTTCATGGGGGAGGGGACTGCAGATGTGGTGAAAATAGCAAGAGAACTAGAATTAGAAGTGGAGCCTAGAGATGTGACTGAATGGCTGCAATCTCATGATAAAACTTGGACAGATGAGGGGTTGCTTTTTATGGATGAGCAAAGAAAAAAATTTTTTTTTCTTTTTTGAGACAGGGTCTCGCTTTATCGCTCAGGCTTGAGTGCAGTGGTGCAATTATGGCTCACTGCAGCCTTGACCTCCGGGCTCAAGTGATCCTCCCACCCAGCCTACAGCATAGCTGGGACTACAGGCTTCAGCCACCACACCCGGCTAATTTTTGTATTTTTTTGTAGAGACAAGGTTCACCTTGTTGCCAAGGCTGGTCTTGAACTCCTGGGCTCAAGCAGTCTTCCTGCCTTGGTCTCCCAAAGTGCTGGGATTACAGCGTGCTGGGCTGAAAGTCGTTTCCTGAGATGGAATCTACTCCTGGTGAAGATGCTGTGAAGATTGTTGAAATGACAACAATAGGTTTAGAATATTCCCTAAACTTAGTTGATAAAGTAGCAGCAAGGTTTGAGAGGACTGACTCCAATTTTGTTTTTTCATTTTTGATTTTTTTAAGAGACAGGGTCTTGCTCTGTCACCCAGGCTAGAGTGCAGTGGTGTGATCATAGCTCACTGTAGCCTCGAACTCCCTGACTCAAGTGATCCTCTCACCTCAGCCTGCCAAGTAGGTGGGACTATGGCTGCGCGCCACAGCGTGACTCAAATTGTGAAAGATGCTCTGCTGTGGATAAAATGCTGTCGAATACCATTGTATGCTACAGAGAAATCTTTTATGAAAGGAAGAATTGATCAATACAGGAAACTTCATTGTTGTCTTATTTTAAGAAATCGCCACAGCCACCCCATTCTTCGGCAACCACCACCCTGATCAGTCAGTAGCAATCAACATTAAGGCTAGACCCTCCACTAGCAAAAAGATGACAACTAGCTAAAGGCTCAGGTGATCATTAGTTTTTTTTTTTTTAGCAATAAAGTATTTTTTGAATTAAGGTGTATGCTTTTTTTTTTTTTTTTTGAGATGGGGTCTCAGCTTGTTGCCCAGGCTAGCAGGCTAGAATGCAGTGGCCCAATCATGGCCCACTGCAGCCTGGACCTCCTGGGCTCAAGTGATTCTCCCACCTCAGCTGGGTAGCTGGGACTATGGATGTGCACCACCACACTCTGCTAATTTTTTTTAAGTTTTTTTTTTTTTTTAAACACAGGATCTCACTGTTGCCCAGGCTTGTCTTAAACTATTGGCCTCAGGTGAGCCTCCTGCCTTGACCTCCTGACCTCCTTGACCTCACAAAGTGCTGGGATTACGGATATGAGCACATGTGCCTGGCCTGTTTTTTTTTTTTTTTTTTTTTTTTTTAAGACAGTGCTTTCCTACACTTAATAGACTACAGCATAGCATAAACATAACTTTTTTATGCACTGAGAAACCAAAAAATTTTGTTACTGACTTTATTGTGATACTTGCTTTATTGTGATGGTCTGCAACTGAACTCACAATAAACCTGAGGTATGCCTGTACTTTAAAGTAGTCTTTTAAAAGTGATCTAAAATACCAGGAGGGAGGGAGAGATTTTTTTGATCGGGGGAATAAGAACAACTGTCCCAAGCAGCAATAGGTAAGATAGCATTCTAATCAACAGGAATGGCACAGCCAAAGTATAGAAGTGGAAAAGTACAGTAGGAGTGAGGAATGTTTTTGTGAAGCATTAGACACAGCAGAGAACGTCTATTAATAGGTTGAAAAGAGCCCTGAGTGCTCATTTAAGGATTTGGGACTTTATTCAACAAGCAGTGGAGAGTCTGATGTTTCTGAGGAGAAAGGAGCCATGGCTATCAAACCCAAATTTCCTATCAGTTTCTGATTCATCCACCAGCCAAGGTTACTGTACCATCCTTGAGGTTGAATGGGTTGGGCCAACTTTGAGTATTAGTGAAATCATTTGTTATTAATGAAGTGGTTAACAATAGTTAAGGTACCATAGCAATTATGAACAATCTTCTGCTTTAATTTTTCCTATAGGATCTTTTGCTAGTCAGGTCTTCTCTGAGTAGATGAGAGAGATAACTTTGAATGTCTCAGGGAAAAGTGTAAGAGTAAGTTTTGTTAATACAATACAAGTGAGATTGGAAATGCAGTTGGCTCTCCATATATGTAGTTTCTCCATCCATAGATTCAACCAGCTGCAGATCAAAAATATTTGAGAGAAAAAACAGTAAACATAACAGTAACAATTTAAAAATACAGTGTAACAACTACTTACATAGCATTTACATCATATTAGGTATTATAAGGAATCTAGAGATTATTTAAAGTATATAGGAGGCTGTGCATAGGTTATATGCAAATACTACACCATTTTACATAAGAGACTTGAGCATCTGGGGATTTTGCTATCTAAAGGGGTAGTGGGAGTGTGTGTATCTTGGAACCAATCCCCAATGGATACCAAGGAAGGACTGTGTATTCTTATCTTACTACCACTGTGCTTGTCCCATTTTAACATTTTTTTCCTGAATGAGAAATACCATACTGTACAGAAAAAGCACACAGAATGAAGAGTCAACTCCTGAGTCTAAGTCCTAGCTCTGCTACTTATTACCTTTGTGACCCTGAGCAAGTTACTTAACCTTTGTGATCTTGTCATATGGTGGTCAGGAGATTCCAGTTGGAAAGTAGTTATGAAAGCGTTATTAACAAAATTGGGATGTATGTTGCCTTGCTTGTATTTGGAGATAGTGTCTCCTGTAGACATTGTTGACACTGTTTATAGATGCTTCTGAAAAGATCAATGTGTGTCCCACATCTTATCCACTGTGCGGAAAGGCAGTGTGTTATAGAAAATCACTGGGGCGGAGAGCAGAAACACTGAATTCCAGCCCACACCCTCGCCCTGGCAGTGTAACTCAAATGTAGCTACGACCTCATAAGCTACCCTGCTTTTGTCTTAAGGTACTGTAAAAACAAAACACAACAGTCACAAAAACAACAGAAACCACACACACACACACTCAAATCCAATTCCAAGAGACTTAAAGAACAATGCAGATCTTTACTGCAGAACTGTTGAAAAGAAGATGCATTGGACATTCTACTACTAGACTTCTTAAAAAGTACTTTTTGCCCGCATTGTATACTAGTTGTCCTATCTCCTTTTTTTCTTTGTCCTGCACCATGCTCTGCAGCATCAGCCACATTCCTAGATTGCTCCTTCCTGGTCTTTTTATCATCGCCATCATTATCATTATTTGGAGAGTTTTCCACTTTCTCTTCCTACCTATTGTTCTTTTCAGCATGAGGAAAATAGCTAATTGAAACAAGAAAGGAATGATCTCTTCTTAGAAAATGGACAGGGGGCCACTTAATATTTTGTGCCTGTGTCACTGGCTGTTTGATACAAGGCAACCTCTTTAACCCCAAACACCTTTTCTATGAAGCTGGATCTAGCAATATTTGCTCCTTTAAACTCCAAGTAAGGATGAGTTGAGGTAAAGGATAAGGAAATGCTCTGTAAATGTGAAAGTGCTACACAAATATGAGGTTGCATTAATTTGTAGCCTCGGCAACTGTTTGCAGTTTGTCACTCTGTCAGCTCAATCTCCTAAGATCCTAACAAGTCTGAAATCTTGTTCAGGAAAGTTCCACTCTGTTTTTAAACTTGGCTGGCCACAATGGATTGTTGCTGCCATTCATAGCTAGGCTACTGTGTATTTTTATATTTATAGTTGTATACCACTTTGTAAGCTTTTGACAAACATTCTCTCATCTGATCCTCACAGTACCCTGTGAGATGATTTTATCACCCCCATGGTTGAAACTGTACCTCAGGCCTCCCCATCGTTTTTGCCTCTTCTGCTTGCAGTCACCTTATTTGAGCACCACTACAGCTACTTGGGCAACCCATCTTCTCTTCCCCTGTAAAACTTCATAGAAGTGTGAGTGATGCTTCTGAATTTGGTCAGTAGGATAGCCTCCAGTAACCATTTAGTGGGTCTGCTCTTCGGCCTGTTAGCGATTGATTCAGCAAATGAAGAGCAAAAAGCACACAAGCCTGACATGGCCTTTGTGATGCCTGTATCCAGACCTCTTAGCCACACTGAAGGCTGGGTGGCCTCACAGCTTTTGATTTGGAGTTTGATACTGCTTTAATGCCCTATTGTTTAACCCAGTTTCACAGTAATCTTTTTTGGTCATTGAAGCAACCTGAGTGTTCCCTGAGTAGCAAAACTTCATGCGAGCTGTCAGTTCTCTTGTTGTCATCAGAAGTCTTCATCTTGTTTTCAGAGCTTCTTTGGAGTAGGAAAGAACTTGATCTTAGTCATTGTCAAAGATGTCATGGTACGGGGAAACCATGTGGACTTTGGAGAGAGGCTGCTCCCAATGTGATCCTAGGAATTCCTGTATTTTCTTCGAGTTCGAGTCTCGCTTTCTTTCCTCACTTGTAAAATGAAGCTGTCAATGCCTGCCTAATTAGGTTGTTATGAAGATTAAATGTAATGTTTATAGAGTGCCTGTATATATTATTATAACGTTCATAGGTATTACACCTGCTTTGCAGACAGGCCCATAACCACTTTGATGTATCTTCTTTACTTCTGTGTATTTGGGCATGTCTATTTCAAGAGAACTTTATTAGTAATTAACTCCAGATCTATATTGTTGAAAGAATTGCCATTGAATTCTGGAGTTGAAAGAGAGCCAATTGTTATTTTGTATAATAGTTTAGAGCCATCCTTATACTCTGCAGGAGAGAAATGAGGTGGACTTGAGGCTCATTCCTGCTTCAACCAGAGCAGAAATACTTTTGTCTATATTATATATTGACATTTCGTGTAAGATATGATTTGAAAAAGACTTCCACTGATTGAAAACAAAAAAACTTTAAAATTTTAATGCAACTTTCTTCCTGTCCAACACAGAAATCTATTTTCCAACATGACAGACACATAATGACTTAGGAGAGTGTATCCTGATACCAGGTTTAAATTCTAAGCTTTCCAGTGCCTGGAATGTAGTAGACACTCAAGACGTTCTCATTGAATGGATAAATTCTTGGTCATTGTTGTGTTAAGGGTCAACTGAATAGTGCTGGACCTTTGTTCTAGCCTGTGTGTGTGCATTTTCATTACTTTATTCAACACATAATTATTTGATGATAGATTTTGAGTCAGGATATTATTCCTTCTGATTTAAGCCTCTATGTATTTTGAATCTTGGTAATCATGTCAGAGAAACCAACTTTGCTTAGTCTGTCAGATTCCAGGAGAGCTCATTAGTTAAATGTTATGATCTCATAGGGCTGGAAGGGATCTTAGAAGGGATGCAGGGAAGGGAAAGAGTGCTGATCACAAGAAGTAGTGTGGTGAAGTTGTTAAGAACACAGACCTTGGGGCCAAACAGCTTGGGTTTGAATCCCACTGTGGGACGTAGAGCAAGTTACTTAACCTCTTTATGCCTCAGTTTTCTCATCAATGATATGGGATAAGAACAATAACTACCTCAGAGGGTTGTTGGAAGCATCAAAAGAATTATATATAAAGCTATTAGAACTGTGTCTAGCAGGTAGTTAGTGGTCCACATTAAAAACAATTATTGGAAGTATTATTAAGACCTACTTCATATGTATCAGCTCATTTAACCCTCAAATGAGGAAATGGTGGCCCCCAGGAACACATTCAGGAACACATTAGTCTACAGGATGCCACTAATGGATTTTAACCAAGGAAGTTAATTTATCAGAATTATATCTTAAAAGTCACTCTTGGGACAGGTAGACTGAAAAGGAATGAAACTGGAGGCAGTGAGACCAGTTAGACGGTTGCTATGGTAACTATACAAGAAGTAGAGAGGCTTTTTCTGGAAAGAGTTAGATGGTAAATATTTCAGGCGTTGTGGGCCACACAGCCTTTTGCAACTACTCAGCTCTGCTGTTGTAGCACAGAAGCAGCCACAGACAATACTTACATAAATATGGCTGCATTCTAGTAAACCTTGACTTACAGTGTTTCAGTATCGGATGACAAGATTTGAAGATGGATGGTGCCGATGACAGTACAACAATGTGAATGTATTCCATGCCATGGAACTGTATACTTAAAAATGGCTAAAATGGTAAATTGTATATTATGTATATTTTACCACAAAAAAACTTTGCGAGAAGAAATGAAACACTTTTCAGTTATAGAACAATGGGCAGGAAAAATTGTTTGCATCATAACTTGAATCAAGGAAACTGGTGAAGAAAATGAGAATAGGTGTGGAGGCAACAGTTAGAGACTACAAAGGGTTTTCTGTTTGCGATATAAAGGGAAAGGCTCTTGTGCCTTGTGGAAGAAATAAAAGAAACATGGAAAGCAAGTTAAATTTGAAGAAAAAATAGGTGATGGGGGAATGGAGAGGTAAAGTAGAGGACAGCTTTGAGTTGTAGTGTCTGCAGGGCCAGGGAGATGGAAGCGGATACTAGTAGCTTGGTAACTATATGGATGTATATACAAGGTGGAAACCTGTCTTCATTTTGGACTGATGGAACTTGCTCAGAGAAGCTTTGGGATACATTTATAATAATTATAATCATTGGATTGACTTCATTAAATAGGATCCATTCTTAAGAATATTTCTTAGTGTTTTTAGATTAAAATATCAGTACTAACTTGGTGGCATGCACCAGTAGTCCTGGCCACTTGGGAGGCTGAGGCAGGAGGATTGCTTGAGCCCAGGAGTTTAAGTCCAGCCTGGGCAACACAGTGGGACCCCATCTCTGAATTAAAGGAAAAAAAATATCCAAGTACTCAAAGTATAAGTGCTTCACAAGTATCTCCTGATAGTTACTTATGGATAATCATACATTTATATCCACACTAGGCCTCTGTCAAAGTATTCTATGAACAGATCCTTCAAAGGGTTTCTGGGGGGAAGACATACATGTAAGTCAACCAAGAGTGACTGTCTCAAAAGGATTAGGAAGAGACCAGTTCTTGAGAATCAGAGGCAAATAGCTCAGCTTTGGGTAAATTTGGTGGAGTGAGACGTAGGAAGGAAAGACTTCAGAAGTGGCCTCACTAGGTGGAAATCCAGGGAGACAGATGAATGCATGGGCAGTTCCCCATTAACATGGTTGCAGACATTCACCAGGCTGATGAGGTCCCTGAGACCTGGTAGGAGGGAGAGCAGATCTTGATGTTATCAAGAGAGGCTGAAGACTGCAATTTTTAATGTTTAAAATGATTAAAACTAAGCTTTGACAAAATTGTTTTTATTTCAATTTCTAGAACTGTTATAGATTTTCCAAAGTGAAATCTGTAAGTGACAAAGTAGAAAATTGGCAGCGTAGCATCTCGTTGTCATTGGAGAAAGGAGGAGCCCAGGGAGTGGGGACAGTGTAAACCATCCATCTGGCTGCATTTTTCTCTTCTCCTATGATAAGAGCCACCCACCTTCCTCCCAGTGCAGAGCTGCTCCTCTGGCTAATTCCAAATGAGCTATATATCAACATGCAAAGAGCTGTCTCGCAGTCCTCAGAGTCTAGCTATAGTTCTGTACCAAGCTTCTTATCTTCTTTTGCTTCTTGCTATTAAATCTTTCCCTTGAGGAGCAAAGATGGTGGCGTGAGGTGTGCTGCTGCAAACTGGCCTCTGGGGAGGAGAGGGGTGGGGGCCACTGACTCATGGGAGGCCAAATACATCTACAGGATTGGGCGAGGTTCTTTATCACAGGAAGAATTTTTTTCATAACCTTTAGATGCTTTTACATTCATCTCAAAAACAAAATTCTGAACTCAGAACTTGGAAAAGATAGAGTCTCACTATGTTGCCCAAAGGCTGAAGAGCAGTGGTTATTCACAGGTGTGACCGTGGCACACTGAGGTCTCAAACTCCTGGCCTCAAGAAACCCTCCTGCCTCAGCCTCCTCAGTAGCTGGGACTATAGGCATGCCACCACTCCTGGTGTGTAAATGTGTCTCTATGTAGTCTCCTAGAGTGGGTAGTCCTGTTTCTTTTATTAAGCCACTTTCTCTATTCTTGAAATGTGGATGTATTAGTCCGTTTTTACACTGCTGATAAAGACATACCTGAGACTGGGAAGAAAAAGAGGTTTAATTGGACTCACAGTTCCATATGGCTGGGGAGGCCTCAGAATCATGGCAGGAGGCGAAAGGCAGTCCTTACATGGCAGCAGCAAGAGAAAATGAAAAGATGCAAAAGCGGAAACCCTTGATAAAACCACTAGATCTCGTGAGACTTATTCTCTACCACAAGAACAGTATGGGGGAAACCGCCTCCATGATTCAAATTATCTCCCACCAGGTCCCTCCCACAACACGTGGGAATCATGGGAGTACAATTCAAGATGAGATTTGGGTGGAGACACAGCTAAACCTTATCATTCCACCCCGGCCCCTCCAAATCTCATGTCCTCACATTTCAAAACCAATCATGCCTTCCCAACAGTCCCCCAAAGTCTTAACTCATTTCAGCATTAACCCAAAAGTCCACAGTCCAAAGTCTCATCTGAGATGAGGCAAGTCCCTTGTGCCTATGAGCCTGTAAAATCAAAAGCAAGCTAGTTACTTCCTAGATACAATTGGGGGTACAGGTATTGGGTAAATACAGCTGTTCCAAATGGGAGAAATTGGCCAAAACAAAGGGGTTATATAGGGCCCATGCAAGTCCGAAATCCAGCGGGGCAGTCAAATTTTAAAGCTCCAAAATGATCTCCTTTGACTCAAGGCCTCATGTCCAGGTCACACTGATGCAATAGGTGGGTTCCCATGGTTTTGGGCTGCTCCACCCTTGTGGTTTTGCAGGGTACAGCCTTCTTCCCAGCTGCTTTCACAGGCTGGCATCGTGTGTCTGTGTCTTTTCCAAGCGAACAATGCAACTGGTCGGTAGATCTACCATTCTGGGGTCTGGAGGATGGTGGCCCTCTTCTCACAGCTCCACTAGGCATTGCCCCAGTAGGGATTCTGTCTGAGGGCTCCAACCCCACATTTCCACTCTACACTGCCCTAGCAGAAGTTCTCCATAAGCGTCCTGCCCCACAGCAAACTTCTGCCTGGGCATCCTGGCATTTCCTTACATCTTCTTAAATCTAGGCAGCGGTTCCCAAACCCCAGTTCTTGACTTCTGTGCCCTCGCAGGCTCAACACCACATGGAAGCTGCCAAGGCTTGGAGCTTGCACCCTCTGAAGCCTTGGCCCAAGCTCTACATTAGCCCCTCTCAGCCACAGATGGAGCAGCTGGGACGCAGGGCACCAAGTCCCTAGACTGCACACAGCATGGGGACCATGGGCCCAGCCCACAAAATTATTTTCTTCTAGGCCTCTGGGCCTGTGATGGGAGGGGCTGCTATGAAGAACTCTGACATGCCCTGGAGACATTTTCCCCATTGTCTTGGAGATTAACATTCGCTCCTGATTCCTTATGCAAATTTCTGCAGCCAGCTTGTATTTCTCCTCAGAAAATGGGTTTTTCTTTTCTATCACATGGACAGGCTGCAAATTTTCCAAACTTTTACTCTCAGCTTCCCTTATAAAACTGAATGCCTTTAACAGCATCCAAGTCACCTCTTGAATGCTTTGCTGCTTAGAAATTTCTTCTGCCAGATACCCTAAATCATCTCTCTCAAGTTCAAAGTTCCACAGATCTCTAGGGCAAGGGTAAAATGCCACCAGTCTCTGCTAAAACGTAGCAAGAGTCACCTTTGCTCCAGTTCCCAACAAGTTCCTCATCTCTGTCTGAGACCACCTCAGCCTGGACCTTATTGTCCGTATCACCATCAGGCCTCTGGTCAAAGCCATTCAACAAGTCTCTAGGAAGTTCCAAACTTTCCCACATTTTCCTGTCTTCTTCTGAGCCCTCCAAACTGCTCCCATCTCTGCCTGTTATCTAATTCCAAAGTTGCTTCCATGTTTTCAGGTATCTTTTCAACAACGCCCCACTCTACTGGTACCAATTTACTGTATTAGTCCGTTTTCATGCTGCTGATAAAGACATACCCAAGACTGGGAAGAAAAAGAGGTTTAATTTGACTTACAGTTCCACATGGCTGAGGAGGCCTCACAATCATGGCGGGAGGCAAAAGGCACTCTTTTTTTTTTTTTTTTTTTTTTTGAGACAGAATATTGCACTGTCGCCCAAGCTGCAGTGCAGTGGTGTGATCTTGTTGGGAGCAGGCCCCCCAAAATCTGGCCGTAAACTGGCCCCAAAACTGGCCATAAACAAAATCTCTGCGGCACTGTGACATGTTCATGATGGCCATAAAGCCCATGCTGGATGGTTGTGGGTTTACCAGAATGAGGGCAAGGAACACCTGGCCCACCCCACATTGGGCACCACTTGCCGAGACCAGCTCAGTTGGGGAGACCCTAACCCAGCGGTGCTAGAGGAATTAAAGACATATACACAGAAATATAGAATTGTGAAGTGGGAAATCAGGGGTCTCATAGCCTTCAGAGCTGAGAGCCCCAAACAGAGATTTACCCATGTATTTATTAATAGCAAGCCAGTCATTAGCGTTGTTTCTATAGATATTAAATTAACTAAAAGTATCCCTTATGGGAAATGAAGGGATGGGCCGAATTAAAGGAATAGGTTGGGCTAGTTAACTGCAGCAGCAGCATGTCCTTAAGGCACAGATCGCTTCTGCTATTGTTTGTGGTTTAAGAATGCCTTTAAGCGGTTTTCCACCCTGGGCGGGCCACGTGTTCCTTGCTCTCATTCCCGTAAACCCACAACCTTCCAGCTTGGGCTTTATGGCCATCATAAACATGTCACAGTGCTGCAGAGATTTTGTTTATGGCCAGTTTTGGGGCCAGTTTATGGCCAGATTTTGGGGGGCCTGCTCCCAACAGATCTCGGCCTGCTGCAACCTCCACCCGCTGGGATCAAGTGATTCTCCTGCCTCAGCTTCCTGAGTAGCTGGGGTTACAGGCACCCGCTACCACGCCTGGCTAATTTTTCATATTTTTAGTAGAGATGGGGTTTCACTATGTTGGCCAGGCTGGTCTTGAACTCCTGACCTCGTGATCCACCCACCTTGGCCTCCCAAAGTGCTGGGATTACAGGCGTGAGCCACTGCGCCTGGCTGGCACTTCTTACATGGCAGCAGCAAGAGAAAATGAAAAGATGCAAAAGCAGAAACCCCTCATAAAACCATCAGATCTCAGACGACTTATTCACTACTATGAGAACAGTATGGGGGAAACTGCCCCCATGATTCAAATTATCTCCCACCTGGTCATTCCCACAACATGTGGGAATTACGAGAGTACAATTCAAGATGAGATTTGGGTGGGGACACAGCCAAACCATATCAGTGGATATCTCTTCTCTACACATTACCTCTATGATTTGGGAGAGGCCACTTTTCTTTTTATTCCACCTCCCAGATTCAACACTGAGAGCTCCTAGGATTCCAGTTATTCTGCCAACTTCTCCAGGGAAGAAAGAAGCAGCTGACATGGGTCTTCTGCTACTACTTAATTAATTATAAAGAAACTATTTTTTAAGCTGAAGCTGATGTTTCACTTGAAACAGGTGCTTAGCTGGTGGTATTTGTGAATTCTTGACTTTTTATTCCAAACAAGAAGACTAAATAAATAGCAAGTATGGATGAGAAAAAAATCATTCCCATGAGCTTCAGAAGCACATATCCTGCTGCCTATATGATGCCTCCATTTGGAGGTACCAAAGCACCTCAGACTCAGCATGTTCAAAAGTGGTCGTCATCTTAACCTGAACACTCTGCATCACATCTTATTCCTTGTCTCGGTGAATTTCACTACCTTTCATCCCTTTGCTCATGATTTGGGTGTCTTCCTTGATTTTTCTTATATCTTACCTTCCTCTTTTATTCAGTCAACAAAACTGTCCAGTACATTATCCCTGCTGCTGCTACCTGGCTTAGGCTGTCATCTGTCAGTGGAATTGCTACAACAGTCTTCTTCCTGGTCTTCCTCACTCTGATCTTATTCCTCCCTCGTCTCATTCTATACACTATAGCTAGAATAACCTTCCTAAAATGTAACTTTGATCAAATCATTTTCTACTTTGAAGCTTTCATTATCTCCTTATTGCCTTCAGAATAAAAGCAAAACTCCTTCCCATGAGAACAGGGCTTTGCGTTCCTGATGTGGTACTTGCTTACCTGTTAGCTGATTTTCTGAAATCCACTTACACTGAACTGCTTGCAGTACCCAAGTGGCTTGATCTCTCTTGTCTGTAGTCTCTTAAATATGCTATTTCTTCTTCCTGCAAAGCTCTACCCATTTTCTTCCCATAACCCACCCTTACCAGCCCATCTGTGGGCTTTAGCTAAGATGTTACTTTCTCCAGGAAGCTTTCCTTGATCTCTCCAAACTTGGTTAGACGTCTTGCTTGTATATTCTGTAAAAGCCTGTTTTACTTTATTGGAAGATTTACCATACTGTACTTTGCCTGTTTACCTGTCTACTACCTCAGAAGACTATAAGGTCCTTTGAAGGCAGGAGTGAGCTATTATTCATCAGAGTATCATTTATGGCATATGGTGGGGGGTATAGTAAATTTTTTTCTCTCTTTTAAAAAAGATTGTAGTAAAATATCCATAACATTTACCATCATAACCATTTTTAAATATATAAACTGTGCCAAGCGAGGTGGCTCATGCCTGTAATCCCAGCACTTTGGGAGGCCGAGGCGAGTGGATCATCTGAGGTCAGGAGTTTGAGACCAGCCTGACCAACAAGGTAAAACCCAGTCTCTACTAAAAATACAAAAATTAGCTGGGTGTGGTGGCAGGCACCTGTAGTCCCAGCTACTTGGGAGGCTGAGACAGGAGAATTGCTTGAACCCGGGAGGCGGAGGTTGCAGTGAGCCGAGATCATTTATAAACTTTTTCATCATCCCAAACTGAAACTCTGTACCAACTAAATAGTAACTTCTCATTCCCACACTGCCCCTGATTACCCCTATTCTGCTTTCTGTCTTTATGCATTTGACTATTTTTGGTACCTCATATAAGTGGAATCATACAATATTTGTCCTTTTGTATCTTGTTTATTTCACCTAGCATTTTTTCAAGATTCCTCCATGTTGTAGCATGTGTCAGGATTTCTTGCCTTTTTAAGCTACATAAATATTTCATTATATGTATATTTCACATTTTGTTTATTCATTCATCCATTTGTTTATCTCATAGACATTTGGGTTGTTTCCACCTTTTGGCAGTTGTGACTAATGCTGCTAAGAACATGTGTGTACAAATATCTTTTTGAGTTCCTGCTTTCAGTTCTTTTGGAATTGCTGGATCTTATGGTAATCCTATGCTTAATTTTTTTGAGGAACTGCAGTAATGTTTTCCATAGCAGCTGCACCATTTTCCTTTACCACCAGCAGTGCACTAGAGTCTGAATTTCTCAACATCCTAACCCATACTTGTTATTTTCTGTGTGTATGTGTTTTTAGGTAAGAAATTTTGTTTGTGTTTTAATATTAGACATCCTAATGGGTATGAAGTGGTATCTAATTGTGATTTTGATTCATATTACCTAATGATTAATGATGCTGAACATCTTTTCATGTGCTTATTGGTCATTTTTATATCTGTTTTTGGAGAAAAGTCTATTCAAGTCTTTTGTCTGTTTTTAACTGTGTTTTGTTGTTGAGTTTTAGGAGTTCTTTATATATTCTGGGTATTAATTGTATCACAGATACAATTTGCAAATATTTTCTCTCATTCTCTGAGTTGCCCTTTCACTCTCTTGATAGTATCCTTTGAGCAACAAAAGTTTTTCATTTTGATAAAGTTCCATTTATCTATTTTTTCTTTTATTGCTTATGCTTTTGGTGTCATGTCTAAGAAATCATTGACAGATCCAATGTTATGAAGCTTTTCCTCTATATTTTCTTCTAAGAGTTTTATAGTTTTAGCTCTGACATTTAGGTCTTTGATCCATTTTGAGTTAATTTTTGTGTATGGTAAAAGGTAAGGATCCAACTTCGTTCTTTTGCAAGTGAATATCCAGTTTTGCCAGCAACATTTGTTAAAAAGATTGTTTTCCCCATTGAATGGTCTTGGTACCCTTGTCAAAAATCATTTGACCATATATGTGAGGGTTTATTTCTGGGCTCTTTAATCTATTCCATTAGTCTATATGTCTGTCTTTATGCCAGTACCACATTGTTTTGATTACTATAGATTTGCAGTAAGTTTTGATATCGGGAAATGTGAGTCCTCCAACTTTGTTTTTTTTCAAGTATGAGACAAGATCTTTTTAATTTTCCCCTTAAATCTTTTGTAGATATGGGGTCTCACTATAGTTGACCAGGCTGGTCTCGAACACCTGGCCTCAAGCAGTCTTCCTGCTTTGGCCTCCCAAAATGCTGAGATTGCAAGTGTGAGCCACTGCACCCAGCCTGAGACAAGACCTTAGTGCTACTTGCTACCTTTTATTTGATCTTCCTTCCAACATATTTTTTTGTGTGTTCTAGCATAAAGTGTTTGCTTTATTTATTTATTTATTGAGACAGAGACTCACTCTGTCACCCAGGCTGGAGTGCAGTAGCATGATCTCAGCTCACTGCAACCTCCACCTCCCAGGTTCAAGCGATTCTGGTGCTTTAGCTACCCAAGTAGTTTGGATTACAGGCATGTACACCACGCCCAGCTAATTTTTGTATTTTTAGTACAGATGGGTTTTTGCTGTGTCGGCCAGGCTGGTTTCGAACTCCTGGCCTCAAATGATCTGCCTGGCTCAGCCTCCCAAAGTGCTGGGATTACAGCACTTTGTAAGGCATGAGCTACTGCACCTGGCCCTGCAGTGTTTGCTTTAACAGCCCCTCCTAGATGACTTCTCTTCCTTTCATTCCTGTTATAACCGCATTTCAATACTGGTTTTCTTTTCCTCTTTCACGCCATATCCCTTAATTTGGATTCTACTTTGTTTGTTTTCAGGCCACAGTTGGCATTTTAAGGTCTTTTTTTTTTTCTTTTTCAGAGACAGGTTTAGACACAAGAGTTGTGTCACCCAGGCTGTAGTGCAGTGGCACCATCATGGTTCACTATAGCTTCTAACTCCTGGGCTCAAGTGATCCTCCCATCTCAGCCTCCCCAGCAGCTGGGACCACCAGGGGGACCCAGATAAATTTTTTTACTTTTTGTAGAGATGGTATCTTCCTATGTTGCCCAGGCTGGTATCAAACTTCTGGCCTCAAGTGATCTTCCCATCTAAGCCTCCCAAAGCACTAGGATTACAGGCATGAGTCACTGTGGCTGGTTGCATTTTAAGGTCTTAATCCTCCTGGACAACCAAAAGAAGAGAGCCCTACCCATTTGTTTGTCCGTATCTTTGAGTCTAGTTCAATCTCTTTTAGAACTGCCAGAGCCAAAAGTTGCTTTTGTTGTTCCTTTATCATCTGGGCTGCCTGTGTCATCTTTAGCACTGCAGGAAGATGCACAATGATATAGTAGTGGTATGATGGACAAGGTCATTGACTTAGAGATTGGGTGTTTTAGTGAAAAGAACATTATATTGGAAGCCAAGAAATGTGGGTCATAGCTTTGCATCTGTCACTAATTGGCAGTTAGACAATTCAGCCTCTCTTATGTAACTTATGGATGAGGCAAATTGAACTAGGTGGTCTCTAAGTTCCTTCTAAATGTAACTAAAGTTTGTTACTGTGCAAGATGACGTCCTCAGAAACAGAAGACATTTAAGCTTGTTTTAATGGATGAATAGAACTTAGGTAAGAAAGAAAGATGTCAGGAGGTTTAAAATAAGGAAATGAAAATATTTTTAGGAATCAGTGTAAGTAACAGTGACCAGACGTTTTATTAAGTGATGCTGGGTCAATTATATAACCACAGGAAAAAAATGAACCTTGTCCTCCACTTCACACCATATGTAAAAATAAGTTCATATGGTTTTCAAAACTAAATGAGAAAGGTAAAATAATAAAGATTGTAAAACAAAGGAGAATACCTACATGGCCTTGGAATAGGCACAGATTTCCTAGAATAAAAAAGTACTAACATGAAGGAGAAGACTGATAGATTGGATTTCAATTAAATTAAGAACTACAGTTTATCAAATGACACCATTAAGACAGGTGAAAGAGAGGAAATATTTGAAATATTATATCTGACAAATGACTTCAATGAAGAATATACAAAGAACTCTTACAAACTAGTAAGAAAAATGCAGTTTAACCCAATAGGAAAAAGTGAGCAAAGACTTAAATCAGCACTTCACAAAGGAGGATGTCTAAATGGCCAATCAACCTTTGAGAAAGTGCTCAGTATCATCAGACAAATACAAATTTAGATGAGAGTGAGCCAACAAACATGAGAAAATGCATCAGTATCATTAGGGAAGTGCAAATCAAAACCACAGTGAGGTACCACTTTACACCCATTAGGATGGCAGCAATTAAAAAAAAAAGGTAAGAAAAGGGAAAATAACAAGTGTTGGCAAGGATATGGAGAAATTGTAACCTTCTGATATTGCTGTTGGGAATACAAAATGGTTCAGCCACAAAATGGAAAATAGTTCAGGAAAACAGTTTGGCAGTTCCTCAAAAAAGTTAAATGTAGAATTACCAATTCCACTCCTAGGTATAGACTCAAAGGAATTGAAAATAGGTACTAAAATAAGTACATGTGTGTGCACTGTTCATAGTAGTCGAAAGGTAGAAAGAATTCAATGTCCATCAACAGATGAATGTGTAAACAAATTGTGGTATATACATTTTTGGGATATATATTTTGGGTTTTTTTTGGTTTTGTTATTTTTAATTGGCACATAATATGTGATACAGTGTGATATTTTGATACATGTATACAATGTGTGTAATGATCAAATTAGGGTAATTGGCATATCCATCTCAAATATTTATCATTTCTTTGTATTAGGAATATTCAAAATCCACTTTTCTAGCAACTTAAAAATATACACTAAGTTGTTGTTAATTACAGTCACCCTTTAGTACTGTAGAACGCTAGAACTTATTCCTTCTAGCTAGCTATACTTTTGTATCCATTAACCAACTTTTGGCTATCCCTCCCTCTCTGCTATCCTTCCCTGACTCTAGTAACCACTATTGTACTCTCTACTTCTATCAGATCAACATTTTAGGGTTCCACATATGAGTGAGAATGCTGTATTTCTCTTTCTGTCCGTGGCTTATTACATTTAACATAATCTCCTCCAATCTCATTCATGCCACGAGTGACAGAATTTTGTTCATTTTAATGGCTAAATAGTATTCCATTGTGTATATATACCACATTTTTGTTATCCATTCCTTTGCTGATGGACACTTAGGTTGATTCCATATCTTATTTATTATGAATAGTGCTGCAATAAACATGGGAGTGTGGATATCTCTTTGACATACTGATTTTCTTTCCTTTAGATATATACCCAGTAATGGGATTATTGGATCATACGGTAGATCTATTTAATTTTTTTGAGGCACCTCCATACTGCTTTCCATGATGGTTGTACAAATTCACATTCCTACCAACAGTGTATAAGAGTTCCCCTTTCTCACAGGAAGGGGAACATCACACACCAGGGCCTGTTGTGGAGGTGGGGGAGGGGAGAGGAATAGCATTAGGAGATATACCTAATGTAAATGTTGAGTTAATGGGGGCAGCACACCAACATGGCACATGTATACATATGTAACAAACCTGCACGTTGTGCACATGTACCCTAGAACTTAAAGTACAATAAAAAAAAGAAAAGAAAAAAAAGAGTTCCTTTTCTCTGCACCCTTGTCAGCATTCATTATACTTTGTTTTTTTAATAATAGCTATTTTAACTGGGATAAGATGATATCTCATGGTGGTTTTGTTTTGCGTTTCCCTGATGATAAGTGATGAGCATTTTTACATATACTTTTTGGCCATTTGTATGTCTTGTTTTGAGAGATGCCTATTCAGTTCATTTGCCTATGTTTTAATTGAATTATTTAGTCTTTTGCTGTTGTTTGAGTTCATTATATATTCTGGATATTAATCCCTTGTCAGAGGAATAGTTCACAAATATTTTCTCCCATTCTACTGGTTGTCTCTTCACTCTGCTGATTGTTTCCTTTGCTGTGCAGAAGCTTTTTAGTTTGATATAATCCCATTTGTCTATTTTTGCCTGTGTTTCCTGTGCTTTTGAGGTCTTCTCCATAAAATCTTTGCCCAGACCAATGTCCTGAAGTGTTTCTCCTATGTTTTCTTCTAGTAGTTTCATACTTACATGTAAGTCTTTAATTCATTTTGAGTTGATTTTTGTATGTGGTGAGAGATAGGGTTCCAGTTTCATTCTTCTGCATATGGTTATCCAGTTTTCCCAGCACCATTTATTGAAGAAATTATCCCTCCCCAATGAATGTTCTTGGTGCCTTTGTCAAAACTCAGTTGGCTATTAATATGTGGATTTAATTCTGTGTTCTCTATTCTTTTCCATTGGTCTGTGTGTCTTTTTATGCTAATACCATGTTGTTCTGGATACTGTATCTTTGTAGTATATTTTGAAATCCAGTAGTGTGGTAACTCCAGCTTTGTTCCTTTTGCTCAGGATTACTTTGGCTTTTCAAGGTCTTTTGTGGTTCCATAGAAATTTTAGGATTGTTTTTTCTATTTCTGTGCATAATTTCATTGGTATTTTGATAAGGATTGTATTGAACCTGTAGATGGCTTTTGGTAGTGTGGTTATTTTCACAATATTAATTCTTCCAGTTCATGAACATGGGATGTCTTTCCACTTTTTTTCGTGATCTTTGATTTTTCATCAGTGTTTTATAGTTTTCCTGGGGAGATCTTTCACCTTCCTGGTTAAATTTATTCCTAGGTCTTACTATTTTTTTGGTGGCTATTATAATTGGGATTGCTTTCTTGATATCTTTTTCTGCTAGTTTGTTGTGGATATAGAAATGCTACTGATTTTTGTACGTTGATTCTGTACCCTGCATGAAATACCATAGAAAGGAATGAAGTACTGATACATGCTACATTATGGATGAGCCTTGAGAACACTATGCTAAGTGAAAGAAGTCAGACACAAAGGCTCACATATTGTGTGAGTCCATTTATATGAAACGTCTAGAATAGATAAATCAGTAGAGACAGAATGAAGACTGATAGTTACTAGGAGCTGGTGGCAAAGGGTGGAGGCTGAAGGTTGGGAATGGAGAGAAACTGCTTATGTTTTAGAACTAGATAACAGTGGTAGTGTGAATGTACTCATTGCCACTGAATTGTTCACCTTAAAGTGGTTAATTTTATGTTATGTAAATTTCATCCCAATAAATTACTTTTTTAAAAAATACGAGATGCTGCTATACCCACCAGAGTGGGTAAAATTCAGAAGACTGTCATTCCAAGTGTTGATGAGGATTTGGAACAACTGGAACCCTCTTATATTGCTGGTAGGAATATTACTAAAGCTAAATATCTGCCATTCTCTGACCCAGCATTCCACTCCTAGCTATATGCCAAAAAGAAATAAAGGTATGGCTACCAAAAGACATCTACAAGAAGGCTCTTAGCAGCTTTTATTCATAATAGCTTAAAACTATAAACAACTTAGATGCCCATCAAGGTAGAATGGATAAATTGTACTACATTCATACATGGAATACTATGCAGAATGAACTACTGCTACACATATAAGAAGATGAATTTCACAGAAATAGTATTGGGTGAAAGAAGCCAGAACCCATAGAGTATGTTTATAGTCTACTTATATGAGGTTCAGGTAGAAGCAAAACTAATATATGGTGATAACAGTCAGAATAGCTTTTGCTAGGGGTGGTTATTGATGGCTCATGAGAGCTATCTGGGATGCTGAAAATAAATTTTCTACATCTTTATTTCAGTGGTGGTTACACAGGCACATACATATGTACAAAATAAGCTGTGCACTTAAGGTTTGCGTACTTTATTGTATTATACCTTCAAAAAATTTAAAACTCAGAATACAGTTACCAGCGCAGGTGTTCTTGCAGAGAAGCCATAGAAGAGAATGTTTATGATGCATACGGTTGTAGAATGGCTTGAGTGGCAGTGAAATGGCAGAAATTTGGAATCTGTCCTATAACTGGTAAGTTTGAGGGAGGGAAATGACTTAAGGAAAGCAGATTTTTAGGGAAATGGATCCTTGGAAATATGCCTGGTGGACTGAGGGCTGGTCCACTAGTGGGGAGACTATTGCAGTAGGACCTGAATTAGGGCAATACTATTGAAAATGGAAGCTCTGAAGGAAGAGCAATTGGAAAGGCTGATGACTGGTTGGGTATGGATAGCAAAAGGGGACTTGGCAGAGATAACTGAGATTCCATGCCAGATGGCTGGTCCAGAAATAAGAAAGCCAGGGAGAGGAATCAGTTTTGGAGTAAGATGAATAGTTTTTAAATGCTTTAGTTTGAAAGTCATAGCAGGCCACTAGAGACAGCTGTGGGACTCAGGAGAACAATCAGGGCCAGTGAGAGAAATCTGAAAATTACCAATGTACAAATTATTTTGAATAAATGAGATCCCTAAAAGACTGTAACAGAGAAATTTCAGAAGGCCAGCCCTTAGAGAAGGAAGAGTTGATGAGGAAGAGGAGACTGCAGCTGTAGTTCAACCAGGATAACATAGTGTCACTTAAGCCAAACAAAGAGAGTGGGGGTGGAGATGTAAAGGGAGAAGATATAGGAAAAGGTACAATTGAAGATGGGATGAAGAGCAGGGGTAATCGAGAGGACACAGTCTTGGAGAAGACAGGAAGAAACAGGATCTGAAAGCAAAGACAGAGAACTTAGCCCTGGGCTGCTGTGAAGAACCCGGGTGCCTGCAATTAGATCACAAGAATTTGTCAGCATCTTCAGTGACTTACTCTTGCAGTGTTCTTTGTCCTCTGCGTAGGAACAGAGAGTGACCTAGGATTGAGAATGAGTGTGAATGTAGGAGCCAAGGAGTCTTCATGCATTTGGTCTCATTATGGGTTTCAGGCATAATCTTATTCACTGTGAAAGGGATACAAAAGAAGTTTAAGACCTCTGGGAATTTATTCTCTAAAAGGTACAATTCAGCAATGATTAAGTGCCAAAACAAGTTTATTTAGTGTGTTTCAAATCTTCTTCTGGCTGTATAACTTTGGGCAAGCTACATTAGTTTTCTCTGACTCTGTTTCTTTTTCTGTTAAGTGGTGATAATAATATCTGCCTCATATGCTGCTCTGGAGATTGAACGAGTTAATACAAGCAAGGTGCTTGGAATAATGCTTGAAACATAGTATGTGATAAATGTTAGCTAAGGTCATGGTGGAGTGCTGTAGGAGTGTAGAAAGGGAAATAATTAGTCAAGGCTGAGTTGGTGGGAAGACTGTGGAGGAGTAGGGATTTATTGGGGGGCAATGCAAGGATGGGTAGGAGAAGAATGAAGGAAAAGGAATTTTAGGTTGGGGAAAGCATTAGATCAGTAAAGCCATAACATCTATGTGATTTACTTACTAAACAAAACTATTCCTGTTAGGGAGTAGTGGGAGATAGCAAAGGAGGATAGATAACTGATATTTATTATAATGAAAGAAGTTCTGAGATGGGGCACCAGAGCATTTTGGTTGTGATTTTTATCCTGGCCCTGTGACTCAGGGCAAGTTGTCTGATGTCTTAGGACCCCACCTTTCCTCACCTAAAATCAAATGGACTAAATTTGTAAAATCCTTACAGCTCTGAATTCCTTAGATAATTCCTACATGGAAATGATTTCTCTGACCCCACTGTCTGTAGGATGGTGGTGTTTTTTGCGCAGCATGAAGCCAACTGGTCTATGTGGGGCAAACTTGTGGTTATGGCCTCTTTAGCCCCCTGCTGTGAGTGAGCAAGCTGACCGGCCCTCATACAGACACTACACACTGTCTTGCAACACTTAGCAATCACCACTGCTCCAGAGATCTGGAATCTCAGCAGGTGGATTTGTGGAAGGAGCTCTTGGGTATCTCATTCTCAACTTATTTAGAGTTAACTCTACTACTGTTCTCTTGAGGAGCCTCAAGGTTTAGTTGCCTTGAAGTGGACCTTGAGGGCTAAGCAAAAGGGGAAAGAACAATCTTTAGTCTTAAAAAAAAAAAATTCCTGGGTTGTTCTTATGGTGTTCACAAAACTAAAGAGAAAAAAGCAGTACCATGAGCACCCAATGAACTGCCAGCAAAGCCCTAAGCCTTTCACAGTAAACTTACCTGCTCAGGTCATTTTGTGCTTGAAACTGAATACTGCTGCTTTTGAAACCAGGGATTGATTCCTCCATTTTACTGCATGTGTTTAAATAATCCAGGACTCTTATAAACATAAATGGAAAATGGGCTTTTCAAATACCATGCTTAGAAATCATTGACTCTCGTAAGACATTACTTCAGTTTTCTTTTTAGAAGGGAATTTTTGTTTGCGACTGTTCTCACGTCTCCGTCCTTCCTGGTTTGAGCCCCTCTCAGGAGTCGCACGCAGGCCCTTCTGCTGCTGCTCTGCCTGCAGTGCTGCAGTGCTGTTGCATCAGAGGAAGTTCTCTAGGATTCCACTCCCATTTGCTTTTTCTAGTTGCTAAGCAGGCGGCACTTAGAACAGTATCTGCCCTTTGAGCTTGATGGTTGAAGAAGATACTTTTGGACTTTTATGCTGGATGGATTTTACACAACTTGATGATTGAAAAATAACTTGAAATGGAAGAACTAAAGCAGATGGAAGCGATTTTATCTACATTTTGTGTCTCCAAAGTTTGAAGTGTTTATTTTGTTTTCAGAAACTGAAATTTGAGAAGAATGACAATTTATCCTCATCTTGTCCTTGAAAGGAAGAGTTTTTCTTTGGGGAGTGGAGCTTTAGGAAGGGAAGGTGACTTGAACTGTAAGGACTTCACAGCTAATATATGCCCCTGGGTAATGTTACATAGTCCTTATTTGTTTAGAATAGAAGTTCCTTGAGGGAGTAGAATATATCCTTTTTGTCATATGTGGTTCCTAATAGTGAGTTGCATCTAAGTGAATATAATAAATAACTAGCAATTCAGGAGACTCCTGATCTTTGATCTCCCTTGGCAGATCAGTCCATGCCACAGATTTCCTGAAAAGAAAAATAAGCATGTCATGGAAGAAACTATGTGTTTTTTTTGCAAAGGTTGTGAATTAAGGTTGAGAGTGAGATGGTTTAGTCTGGCCTCTTTTTAGAGCAGTGATTGATTAATGCTGTCTGTGTTGCTGTTTCTTCCAGAGCTGACCTGTCCTGGACGCAGCATAACTAACGAAGCTGCTGCAGGATGAGAAGATGGCAGCGCGGCTGCTTGCACCACCAGGCCCTGATAGTTTCAAGCCTTTCACCCCTGAGTCACTGGCAAACATTGAGAGGCGCATTGCTGAGAGCAAGCTCAAGAAACCACCAAAGGCCGATGGCAGTCATCGGGAGGACGATGAGGACAGCAAGCCCAAGCCAAACAGCGACCTGGAAGCAGGGAAGAGTTTGCCTTTCATCTACGGGGACATCCCCCAAGGCCTGGTTGCAGTTCCCCTGGAGGACTTTGACCCATACTATTTGACGCAGAAAGTGAGTTGGAGGAGGAGGAGCAGCTGCAGATACCCGTTTCCTAACAGGCTTAGGGAGATGGGGGAGAAAGAACTGTGTCTCTTTGCCAAAGTTTGGATAAGTAGTTAACCTTTTGTTTCAGTTCTGGCTTGTGGGGATTATTTTTCATTTTAATTGCTACTAAGGGTCATTTGTGGTCTTGGCACTCATCAACTCTATTAATAAGACTTCTGATTTTGGCTCCAGGCCAGATCAGAAAAAGGGGATGTAAATGAAATGGGACTATTTAAAAGAGTCTTTAAAAGATGGGATAGTAAAAGATAGTACAGCCTCCCTCTCTCAAACACACATTCAAAATTCTATCTTTAATATAAAGATGATGTTACTATTGTGACATCAGTAGAGTAGTGTGGTGGAGATGGTGTATTTGCTCTCTTGTCTAGCTCCCTTTGTGACATTAGAGCATAGCTGCTGGGGACAGGAATAAAACTGAGTAAAGCAAACAGCCAGTGAGGACAGACCCAGGTCATTGGCCCTGTTACACAGTTGTCTGGATTGATTCTTCCAGCACTGATTCTTGCAGTAGAGTCAATTCTGTTATTCATGCAAGTAGGCAGCTCAAGTGAAAGAACTACTAATCTTCATTTGGCCAAGAGTTTCAAACTTCCTGAAAAAATATTTGACTAAATCTTCAGCTACTTTCTCATGATTATCTTCTGAAACAAGGCACCAAGTAGAGAAACAAAGCCTCCTGGGTGATCCACCAGCTAAATAATTGAATCTTGAGGACTGGCATCAGACACCGTTTTAGGGAACCCCTCATTTGACAGATTTTTTTTTTTTTTTTTTTTTTTGAGATGGAGTCTTGCTCTGTCGCCCAGGCTGGAGTGCAGTGGCATGATCTCAGCTCACTGCAACCTCCGCCTCCTGGTTTCAAGCAATTCTCCTGCCTCAGTCTCCTGCGTAGCTGGGACTACAGGCTCAGAGCAGCTACATAATAGAAAAAAGTGGAACCATTAGTCTGTTCTTTCACTGGGAAATCTAGAAAGTTTAATGAACAAAATGATATGATGTAAAGAACAGTAGATTGGAAGTAAGAAATCCTGAATCTACCATAATTTACCATGTTTATTATTTACTTTTTTTTTTTTTTGAGACAGAGTCTCGCACTGTTGCCCAGACAGGAGTGCAGTGGCGCGATCTCAGCTCACTGCGACCTCTGCTTCCTGGGTTCAAGCGATTCTGCTGCCTCAGCCTCCTGAGTAGCTGGGACTACAGTTGCCCACCACCACACTCAGCTAATTTTTGTATTTTTAGTAGAGATGGGATTTCACCATGTTGGCCAAGCTGGTCTCAAACTCCTGACCTCAAGTGATTCACCCGCCTCAGCCTTCCAAAATGCTGGGATTACAGGTGTGAGCCATCGCACCTGGCCTTATTATTTACATTTTTATTTTTTAGTAAATGTATTGTCCAAGCTACCACAGATAATTTATGGGGAAATAAATGAAGAAAAAAACCTTCTCAAAACTAGTTTGTAACTTTCAGCAAGACACTTCATCTCTCTGGACCTAAACTATTTTTTCCAACTCAAATGCAAATTAATTTCTCATTTTCTTTTTGTTTTATAGTTTTTATTTTTTATTTTTCCTTTAACTTGTATTTTAAGGTCAGGGGTACATGTGCAGGATGTGCAGGTTTGTTACATAGGTAAACGTGGGCCATGGTGATTTGCTGCACAGATCATCCCATCACCTAGGTATTAAGCCCGGCATCCATTAACTATTCTTCCTGATGCTCTCCCTCCCCCCATTCCCTACCTCTGACAGGCCCCGATGTGTGTTGATCCCTCCCATGTGTCCATGTGTTCTCATGATTCAGCTCCCACTTATAAGTAAGAATGTGTCGTGTTTGGTTTTCTGTTCCTGTGTTAGGTTGCTGAGGATAATGGCTTCCAGCTCCATCCATGTCCCTGCAAAGGACATGATCTCGTTTCTAATTTCTCATTTTCTTAAACCTGACAGGAGATATGAAAAAATATATAGAGCTAATAGTTGTTAGAGCCCAATTTTCCTTTGCATACTCTTTTTCCCTGGTTCCTGCCCTATAGACAGCCTCTTTCCATTCCCAATGCCTCAGATTTCAGTGGCCTGGCTTGAGTGTGGGGACTTAGCAAAGAGAGTGGGTCTCTGGACCTGATGGGTGTCATTCATTGGATAGGCCAAATTGTTCTTGATGGTGCTCCATTAGAAGACTGATTCTTCATGGTAGAAATTCTGACTTCAGCCTTCGGCTTCATCACAAGGGTAAATTGTTCCTGGAAAGGATAACTTTAATAATTTTTTTTGGTAATCTTGAAAAAATATATACCACCATACAGAAAAGCTCATAAAATATAAATGCATAGCATAATGATTACAAACTAACAGCATGTCAAGAAAGAACATTGCTAGCACTTTAGATATGTTCATTGTACTTTTAAATGAAAGATATTTTACTTGATTAAAAATAATATTCTTGCTCAAGTTAACTTGCAAATCTTTACCAGCAGTGCTGATACTTCTATAGGGGTGGAAAAAGTCCACCTCCATTCTCCTAGGGTGCCAGCTGGGTCTGAGAATTAAATTGACATAACATAGATTAACAGGAGAAAAGCATAATACTTGCTTTATGTAGCACAGGAACCCTCATGAAGAAATGAAGACCATAGGCTGGGCGCAATGGCTCATGCCTGTAATCCCAGCACTTTGGGAGGCCGAGGTGGGTGGATCACAAGGTCAGGAGTTTGAGACCAGCCTGACCAACATGGTGAAACCCCATCTCTATTAAAAATACAAAAATTAGCTGGGTATGGTGGCACGGGCCTGTAATCCCAGCTACTCAGGAGGCTGAGTCAGGAGAATCACTTGAACCCGGGAGGTGGAGGTTGCAGTCAGCCAAGATTGTGCTACTGCACTCCAGCCTGGGTGACAGAGTGAGAGTCTGTCTCAAAAAAGAAAAAAAGAAAGAAATGAAGACCTAAAGAAGCAGAGTCAGTTATTTATATACTGGATTGGACAAAAAAGTAGTAAATTGTGAAGAAGCAACTAAATTATGTGGGCAGGCTTAAAAGATAAGACTTATTCTAACAAGGTCAGTACAGTATTCTCTTGGTCTCACCTTCTCGCCCTTGAAGATAAGCATGTTGCCTTTCCTTCAGGTTCAGGGAGTGTCTTCCACACAGGAATTTCATCTTCCACTCTTAAGAAACAACAAGAAGGTCAGAGTGATCTTTTTGCACCCGCTGTTATACAAATGTCTTTAACTTAGTCAATATGCCAGAATAGCATATCTTAACCCCTTCACTTCTTGCTAACTAGGCCTTGTACTAAATTAGCAAGATCTCTTCTACAAGGAAGCACACTGGGAATTAACCCACAAATGAAAAAGTCATAAGGGTAGAAATGACTTTAAGAGGACATTCCTTTCCGTTTGCTCTTCAAGGGCTGCCTTAAATAATTCTTCGCAAAATAGAATCTCTTTTCTTTGCTAAATGATACCAGTGGAATCCTTTATCTTTTCCTCATAGGTCTCATTTTCTAACTGATGAATTGTCTTTGTGACTCTCACAAAAACTTGTTTCTCATTTCCTTCCCTCTTTCTCCTAGTGGGTAAGAGAGAACTCGTTTTCTATTAGTGAAGTTCTGGTTTTAGCTCGGATTTCACACTCCCAAGGGTCACAGGGCCCTAAAAGTTGTGCACCACGTTTTCGAGATACTGTTATTTATTCCAGCTGGTACTGGTTTGGCTATCATAAGTATCTGAGGTCCTTGTTGGGTTTCACACTGACTTTTTCAGCTGGTCCCTGCAAACAATCTGAATCATCCTCTCTTTGAATTGCCTCAGACTTCTCAGTGCTACTTTACATTTTCTTTGTCTCTTGGTACTTCGTTCTAATACCTCCTTTCTTTGGCTTTCTTGTTTTTCAGCTGTTTGCTACAAATAATTGTTTAAGGAACATTTAAATTTTTAAATTCAGTTTTTAAAATAGGTAATATATTTAAGTGGTTAAAAATTCAAAGGTACTTGGTAAATAAGTTTCCTTTTTACACCTGTCTCTCATCTGTCTATTTCCTATCTCCCTGCACAGGCAACCACTGATGGTAGTATCTTCCAGAGTTTCTTTATGTGTATGCAAGCAAAAACAAATATGTGTTTTATGGAACTTGAACTCCATTAAAAGCCTTTGTTCTTGTTTTTTTCCTGTTGTTTTCTTAAACCTATTGAAGTCTTAATTTTGTTTTTTGTTTTTACTTTTTATTATTATTTTTTTTTGGAGACAGAGTCTAACTCCAAGTTGGAGTGCAGTGATGCAATCATAGGTCACTGCAGCCTCAACCTCCTGGGCAACCTCCATCTCTGTCTCCCAAGTAGCTAGGATCATACGCGTGCACCACAACATCTGGCTAATTTTTGTATTTCTCCCACTTTTAAAAGTTTTTCTTGTTTAGTGAAAAATTAAGGACTTTTTCTCTGTTGCACAAAGTGCCTGTCTTCACTAAAAAAATGCTCTCCAATGCTTAATAATTTGTTGAATACAAAATGGCCATATATACTCCTAATGACTATCTTAAGTAGGCAGCCAGGAAATCTGTAGGTTAAGCTGAAACAAGGCCTTCAGAATTGACTCCTATCCCTTTTTAATTTCTTAGAACTGACAGTTGATATATGTGTCTTTTTTGTTTAATGGGTATACCATGTTAAAGTCATATAAACAAAAATTTAAATTACAAGATTGATCGATGTGTTTTTAGATAGGGCACACTCCTATTGCATTAAAAAAATTATATATGGCTGGGCGTGGTGGTTCACGCCTGTAATCCCAGCACTTCGGGAGGCTGAGTCAGGCGGATCACTTGAGGTCGGGAGTTCGAGACCAGCCTGACCAATATGGAGAAACCCTGTCTCTACTAAAAATACAAAATTAGCCAGGTGTGGTGGTGCATGCCTGTAGTCCCAGCTACTCAGGAGGCTGAGGCAGGAGAATCGCTTGAACCCGGGAGGTGGAGGTTGTGGTGAGCCAAGATCACGCCATCGCACTCCAGCCTGGGCAACAAGAGTGAAACTCCATCTCAAAAAAAAAAAAAAAAAAAAATTATATATAGCTTCCTAAAGTTCAGTTTACCTTCAATTTTTCAGGTGTACCTTTTTCTGCAAAGAGATATCTGCTTATTAGAATAATAGAAAATTATAATTTGGTAGTCTTAGACATCATCTAGTTCATCCTCCTCATTTTATAAATTTTATGAGGTGAAGTACTTTGTCAAAAGCCCACACCACTGTTGGTGGTATAACCAGGACGAGAGCTCATGCCTCCTGACCCTCCATTTATTACAACATATTTCTAGTTCCCCACTTTTCTAATTTTTTATTAGTTGATTCTCAGCCTCAATTGGCTCAGTTCTGCTGAAGCTGGGCAGGCAAATAGAAGAAAAATTAGCTCCATTTTCACTTATTCCTTAATAATCCCTGTGGTTTATAGGACAGGTCCTAAAAAGTGCAGTGGTAAGAGCAGTGCTTCTGGGGGAAAGGATTCGTGTTAGCCCCCTGTATTGTATCTTCTCAAGTGAAGGAGCTCTGAGGTGTGCTATTCCAGGGACTTGGGCTTATTATCAATACCGCCAGTTATTCAACTGGACATGTGATCTTGAGGCAATTTGTTTAACCTTTCTACCACTTGTTACTTTTTAAAGGAAGAGTATTTCCTATCTGCCATAGTCCATCCCTAACCTATGGTAGGATAGTATACAATCATGTGTCACTTAACGATGGGGATACGTTCTGAGAAATAAGTTATTAGGCCATTTCATCCTTGTTTGAATGTCACAGAGTGTACTTACACAAATCTAGACGATGTAGCCTACTGCACCCCTAGGCTATATGGTATAGCCTATTGCTCCCAGGCTACACACCTGTACAGCATGTTACCATATTGAATGCTGTAGACATTTGTAACACCATGGTATTTCTGTATCTAAACATAGCTAAACATAGAAAAGGTAATGCATTGTGCTATAGCTACAACTTTATGACAGATACAAGGTCACTGGGCAAAAAGAATTTTTCAGCCTCATAATCATTTTATGGAACTACCATCCCAAATATTGTTGACCAAAACATTGTTATGTGGTGTCTGACTATAGTGGAAAGAGTGTCTAACTGGGAATATAAAACCTTGTTTTAGTTCCGGCTTTGCTTCATGTTTGTACTTGGCCAAATCACTTTAATTTCCTTACCTACAATATTTGCAAAATAGAGTTAGACCCATATCTGTATCTTTATAATTGTATTTCACACTTTTGCCTGTCACATATTGTATTTTAGCTGTGGCAAACTACTTCCTGTTTCCTTAGTGTGGAAGACCCCTCCACCCACCCACCTTCTTCTGGTCTCCCTCTCTTCCTGTTGGAATGTACTCTGTCTTTTAGTTTTACCTTTTGATATTCTACCCACACAGGCCCAGCCCAGAGGCCTCTTTTTCCTTGTAGCCTAACTTAATTGTCTTACACTTGGAGAACTGATTACTCCTTTTAAATTTTTAAAACACATTAGGATCTCCAGTCCTACATTGGATAAGAAGTTGGTTTCAGGTTTAACTCAGGTTAGATGTGGAGGGTACCTGTGTTCCCAATAATGTTTGCAATTTTCTCCTTACTTCACTAATATTAGTGCCATCAGCTTAAGTGATACATACACACGCAGCCCTATATGAGCTCCTGGCAGAAAATCCTTGCCAAAACTGTGCTGACACACTTTCAACAGGTGTGCAGCACAGAGACCATTATGGAAGGATTTATGTTCATTAGGTGTGATTTGAAGTATTGCTAATAAGTTGTATTTCCTGCTTTTGCACAATAAGCCTAAATGCTGCTTTCTGTTTTAAATAAAAACTACATATTTTAAAACTTTGGTTTATTTTGTTGTTAAAAATTTTTTCCCAACAATATAAGGAAACAAAATGATGTTTCAGTTATTTTATTTACCAAATCAAATTGAGATAAATGCCTTTGAGACACTGGGAGGTGGGCCCTTCTCAAGGGGATGGGTCATTGATGGGCATGTATGGTCTTGTCCCCTCTCTAAGTATGGCTACCTAGAGGAGAAGGAATTTAATTAAGCATTCCTAAATCAGATTTCTCTTTTGTAGCCTTGGCAATAGACCAAAAGTTGGGAAATCTTATTTCTGATCCCATCTCTGTCTAATTCCAGGTGATCTTGGGCATGCCATTTAACCATTTAAGGTCTCAATTCCTCCAATCTAGAAAATTAAGATTATGCTAACAGCTAACATGTCACTTATTACAGGCTGCAGTATAGACCATTTCTGTAAGAAAAATCCAGGTCATCTAATTTGATTGGAATGTGGGGAAGTGACTGAGGAACAGTGGAAGATGAGGCTGGGGAGGGTGAGCTGGAGCAAATCCTGGAGGGCTTAGAATGTTAGACTCAGAGGTGTGGTGTTTGTTTGAGAAGCAGTAGAGAACTACTGAAGGTTCTGGAATGGGAGTAAGGATACGTGATGATAGCTGTGCTTAGAGAGGTGAATGGGACGACAATATGTAAGCTGGGCCAGAAGGAAAGAGAACTGAAACAGGCAGATCAGCTATGAAATAATGAAGGTCTGAGTTACAGTGGTGGGAGTGGAAATTAAGGGGATTGGATGAATTCAATATGATTTATGATAGATTATGGAGGGTTAAGGAAGGAATCGAGCATGCAATTATTCATTTGACAATTTGATAAATCGTTACTGAGTGTTTTCTATATGCCGGGGCTCTGTTCCGTGCCCTTGGGAACAAAACAGACAAGCCATATACATTGTTGGAACTTAGTTTTTTTGTTAGGGAAACACATAACAAACAAATACGGAAATAAAATTATTACTGATAATGATACGTGCATTAATAAAGATAACATGTTCCAGCTACTTTAGAGGCTTATGGTGCTCTAATTTGGTACAGAGACTAAACTTGGAGAATCCAGAAGAATCAAAGATTATATGGTCTCTCAAATATTCAGTATCTTAAATAGGCCTTCAGCAAGTACTAAATTGTAATCTTTAAAAGAGCCAATTTTGAGAGCATTTGCCCCTCTTGGATTTTTACACAGACAGAAATAAAATATACTTGAGCATCAGTGTGAGCTATTGGGGTGCTTACAAAGAAACCCAGCATTTTCTCCAGGTTTAACTCGGGTTAGATATGGAGGGTACCTGTGTTCCCAATAATGTTTGCAATTTTCTCCAGTCTTAAGTTCTCATGCAAGTACTAAGCTGTGATTCCATAGTTCTGAGCCACATAGGGTATAGACATAGACAGCTTTTACCTGAATTCTAGGATGTGTGTTATTAGCCAGTCACCTCAGCCATAAAATTCCACCGATTGGTAATTTTAGGAATTAGTTTCTGTTGGTTTCTCCAGGGTGTGATTTGTGCAATCTTCTTATCATAAGAAAAATTTACCTGTGGAATGGGACTATTTAATAATGGCCATTTAAATGTTAAAGAATGTTTCAAGATTATGATAATATCGATAATCTCTGACAATAATTAAACATATTTTAAGTGCTTTCTTAGTTAAGGAGAGAAAACTGTGTTATTATTTTACAGAGGGATGCTTCTCTTTTGAATTGTTTCCAAATTGACAAATGAGTTGTAAATGTTTCTTTACATATAACACTATTTGACACAACTTAAGATCAGGATTGTCCCATCATATGACAATTTCTGCTAACTCTGATTTTACCAGAAGAATTTTTGATACAAGCTCTGAAGATGCATTTCTATTCCAGACACTGTTGAGCCTGCAAAGTTTGGCCTATGGAACCAAGTTGGAATAAAAGATTCTGCTGATTTCAGAGAATAGGGTGCCCCATCTACTGTTCAAGACCAATCCCTCACCCCTGTCTTTGACCCTGTGCCTTTCTACCTCCTCTGGAATTTCACTCCTTTGGTTACCCTCTCTCTTTTCTGTATTTTCCGTCTTTCCTCTCGTATAGGTTCCTTTCCCATAGTCTGTAAACACACTCAAAGCCTCTCCCATCCTAATGAATCCTCACTTGACCTCCTGTCCCCAGGTAGTCTAATCGCTTCCCATGCCACTGAAAATTGTAAAGAGGAGCGTTTACTCACCACATACACATATCTACCCACTCCTCCATCCTTGAAGCCTGACTGCATCCTCACCCCTTTCATGATATTATAAGATCTTCCCAATAACATCTCAAATGGCCAAGTCTAAGATTTTTTTTTAAGTTCTTAACTCACTAAACCTCTCTGCAGTGTTTGACACCATTTATTATTCCCTGACTCTTATATCTCTTTACTTCCTTGGCCTAATTTTCTTTTTATCTCAAATGTTTCCTTCTCTTTCATGTTCTCAACCTTTCCCTAAAATGTTTATATTCCCCCAGATTCAATTCTTGGCCCATGTTCCTCTCAGTTGGCACATTCTCCCTGGATGATCTCATCCAGCCTCAGTTCGAGGACTCCTGACTCTAGCCTAGCCTAGAATGTTCCTTAAATATTCAACACCTTGCCAGTCATCTGTTTCTGGATTTTCCCACAGGTTACTCAGTATATTCAGAATTGAACTCATTTTCTTCCCCTCAAACCTGCTTATCTTCTTTTATCTACTTTCCTAGTTGATGGCACCAGCAAAATTCTAGATATCATTTTTGACTCCCCAATTTTCTTCAGTCCCTGAGGATTGCCAATACTAGGGATATCTCAGTATAATGATGCATGCTTTCACAAGTATGAAAGAGTTGTGGCTCCAGAAACATTAACTTGCTTCCTCAAGTTCCCTCAACTAATATGTGGTAGAGTCAGGTTTCTGTTCCAGGGATCTGTGAATTTCACCTTCGTGGTCTTTTTTCCATGCCCTGCTGTCTATATAGAGCATATTGCAGAATGATTTTTTTTGGTTTTGTTTCCTATCATTTTTAGAGAATTTTCTATCATTTTGCATTGCCTCAATATGAAGTTAGTATAGTCAGCCCTCCATACCCATGGGTTCCACGTTTAAGAATTCAACCAACCGAAAATATTTGGGGAAAAAAGCACATCTGTACTGAACATGTACAGACATTTTTTTCTTGTAATTATTCCCAAACAATATAGTATAACTATTTATAAAGCATTTACATTGTATTAAGTATTATAAGTAATCTAGAGATGATTTAAAATTTACTGGAGGATGTGCATAGGTTATGTGCAAATACAATATCATCTTATGTCAGGGATTGAGCATCTGTGGATTTTGGTATCCCTGGGAGTCCTGGAGCCAATCCCCCGTGGATACTGAGGAACAACTGTATGTTGTTGTGTTTAGTTCATTTGTTTCATACCATACCTTCAGCATGGTATCTGAGACATAGAAAAGGAGAGAAGACTTTTCAAACTAAAATTAGTGAATTTTTATGGGTAGATGAGCTAAGGGGTAGAAAAGTGACCGTATAGTTTCAACTGGGCACCCAGAAGAAAGTTGGATATAGTTAAATGTTAGGTGATTTTAGCTATAGTATTTCTTTATGAAAGAAGAGATTCATACATTCAACAAACATGTATGAACTGTCTACGTTGTGCCAGATAGGCATCACATTATGTACTGTGCTTGCTAAGCTGAGAAAATCATAGTAGATGGAAGATAAACCCCTCCCCTTCACGGATCTCAGGGTCCAGTGAGAGATACTGGTATGTAAACCTCAATAACAATATTCTGTGTTAACTGCTCTAATAGAAGTAAGTACAAGTGTTATAGGGACACACAGGAGGGAAGGACAATTCTATTGAAGAGAGTTGAATGGGGCTGTCTTCATAGAGGATGTGAACTTTGACCTGGACCTTTAAATATTAAAGTATGGTTAAAAAAAAAATTCACCTGTCAGAGAAGAGATGAGAGAGTAGTTCAGGTGTGAGGAACAGTGCATATAAAGGCCGAGAGACATGACACAGGTTTAATTGTTTAAAATAGTGAGTGTAGCTGTAACTGAAGCACAGAGTGTGGTTTGGTAAGACAGGAGATAAAGCCTAGAGGCAGGTTGGAGCCAATGAGTGCATCCTAAGGGGTTTTGTTTTCTCTCACTTCCAGAGCTCCCAGGTTGGAAATAACCTTTGGGACCCATTTTGAGCTAGTGCAGCCTTGCTCTGGATTCTTGCTCTAACTTGTGCACAAGTGTCCTGCAGGCTTGTGCCAAGTATGTGGATCCAAATTAACAGAAATATTAGCCCCTTCTTGTCATCTTCTTCTTTTTTTTTTTTTTTTTTTTTGAGAGAGTCTTGTTCTGTCAGCCAGGCTGGAGTGCAGTGGCACAGTCTCGGCTCACTGCAACCTCCGCCTCCCGGGTTCAAATGATTCTCCTGCCTCAGCCTCACTAGTAGCTGGGATTACAGGTGCACGCCACCACGCCTGGCTAATTTTTTTGTATTTTTAGTAGAGACGGGGTTTCGCCATGTTGACCAGGCTGGTCTTGAGCTCCTGACCTCAGGTAATCCACCCGCCTCGGCCTCCCAAAATGATGGGATTACAGGCGTGAGCCACTGCACCTGGCCAGCCCATTCTTGTCTTCTAATGGCCACTCCGTGTTTGGAGCCAAAGAGCTGAAGGAGTGGCAGTATTGTGTGATAGCAGCGGCAGCATCATAACCACATTTAACGAGTGCCTGTTCTGTACCAGCCACTGTGTTAAGGACTCCTTATGACCCTTCATTTAATCTTTATAACAACCTGATAAAATTGGAATAGTGATTGATGGCACCCACTTTATCAATAAGAAAACTGAGCCTTAGCAACCTTAACATAAGTTGCCTAAGATCATGACAGCTATTGAGTGACAGAGCTGGGTATTGAATCCAGGTCTTTCTGGCCTCAAAGCCTGTAAACCACTCTGCTTTGCTGCTTTCTAAGAGAGAGGAGAGTGAGAATAGATTCTAGAATATGAATTCAGTAAATAGAGGGGTTAATACGCTTTACGTAATAAGCCTGCATTTTGCTCTTGCTTAGAGCAACTGTAGTCTGTGCACTTTAAGAGGTTAAAGTAGAAGGTGATCAAAGTCAAATTTATATTGAAGGACAACAAGGAAGAATGGCCATGGAGGACGGTCAGACCTGCCCTGCCCTGGGAAGCAGCATTGTGCTGGCTCAGAATTGAAGCAGGTGCACAGTGCTGCTGCTCTGCCAGGTATGGCTTCCTGTGACCAGAACGTGAGCAGGAAGGGTGGCAGCTACTCCAAATGTAGGTTGGAGAGCATGGGGTTACAAGGTCAAAGCAAATGAAGAAGTGTATGCAGAAGCACCTGGAAAACTAAAGCCACAGGCAGATGTGGTGCTAGCGTTATCTTCATCAAACTGAACTTGGAGAAAAGACCATAAACAGCACATGTAGGGGGTTCCGTTTTGCCACAGTTAAAGTTATTAAGTAGAGGAGATTCGTTCATTGATCTGAGGGTTGGACCAGATGACCTGGTGCAGTAAAAAGAGTTTAGAACTAGAAGCCAGGAGATCTAGTCCCTGGCAACTCCCCCGCCCCCCTCCTGCTCACTAGTGCTGTGACCTTAGTTTAGGCAGAGCATTCTGTGCTTGGTTTCTTGTTTGTGAAACGAATAGTTAGATTTGAGTAATAGTTTTGAAGCTTTTTAAAACTGTAGTATGCCATGATAATTAAGAGTATAGGCTTTGTAGTTAGATTGCCTCAGTTCATTGCTAAATTTCACCACATAATAGCTGTGTTGTCTTGGGCAAGTTACTTAACCTCCTGCCTCAATTTTATCATCTGTAAAATAGTACCTACCTCATAGAGTAGTTGTGAGACAATTATTATATTAAGTATCTTAGTAGGGTGCCTGCCTGCCACATAGTAAATGCTTAATAAATATTGAATTTTATTATTTCTTCAAATAGACTCATAAGTAAAATTATCGGTTACTAAGAAGGAATTTTTAAAATACGGGATTTAGTGGTCTCTTTTGCTCCGTTCTCAGTATAGTGTAATAGAGGCGTGGAAAACGATGGTTCTAAATAGTCACACAGCTCAAATAGAAGTACATACCTAGGGAAGAATTTTGCTGGTGTCTTTATGTCCTGCTTTGGTTTAGTATTTCTAAGGGGAGCTGGATAGTACCAGGACACGGGTACTCTGGAAATGCATTCCAGTTATGCCTTTGCTGGAGACTTTCCTGGGACACACTGGGGCTATATAATATAACCTATATTGTAATTTTACTTGAGGAATTCACTAGGCAGATTAGCATAAATCAGGATTCTTTTCAACATGGCATAGTCATTTTTACATAACAGGTCATTTGTTTCTGAACAGCTTCCTAGCCTGATATAGAATCTGTTTAGATTCTGCATTATATTTTCCGTTATTAAACCAGGGAAATTTTGAAAAGACACTTATTTGTTGCTTGCTATATTGGCTGTATGCATACTCAGAAATGAATGCCAAATTGCTGTTGATTAATGAACAACTGGCCAGTTGCCTAGTTCAGAAAGAGGTGCATAGGCCTGGGGGAATAAAGTACATATATTTTGTTTAGGCAGGCAAGAATTTAAGGCCAGAGAAGTTGGCTAAAAATGAGAGGACCACTTAGTTCTAGAGATCAAAACAGTTAAGATCTAGGGACAGTCATAAGTCATTGCCAGTAATAGTTATAGTCAGATAGACTCAAAGTTTCCCAGCTGCCCTCTTGTTGATTAGCTAAACCTCTGAGCCCCTAGGTGTTCATTATAGCCAGAAGCTCATCAGATGCCTGCAGATTACCTTTGCCCTAGTTGAGATGTTGACCTCTCAGGATGGGGAGAATTGGTTGAGTGAAGAGCTGCTCTCCTGGGCCGTGTGTTTCACAGCAAACCAGGGACTGGATAATAAATATTTCTCGAAGAAGCTTTCTCTTCTATGATATTCTCCACCCCTGCATTGAGTACTCTTCTATATAAAGTCTTTTCATACGTATGCATCCTTTATTGTTTTGTTTTATTTTATTTTATTTTATTTTATTTTATTTTATTTTATTTTATTTTATTTTACTAAGACAGGGTCCTGCTCTGTTTCCCAGGCTGGAGAGCAGAGCTCACTGCAGTTTCAACCTCCTAGGCTCAAACGATCTTCCCACCTCAGCTTCCTAAGTAAGCTGGGTCTACAGGCACATGCCACCATTCCCAGCAAATTTTTTTTATTTTTTTTGTAGAGATGGAGTTTTGCCATGTTGCCCAGGCTGATCTCGAACTCCTGGGCTCAAGCAATCTTCCCATCTTGGCCTCCAAGAGTGCTGGGATTACAGGATTACAGATGTGAGCCCATCCTGTTTTTTTTTAATTGACACTTTTTGTGTGGCTAAAAAAATTATTTCAGTCTTGGGATGGGGTGGAGACATGCTAATAAACTAGCTGTACTGCAGTACTGTGATGACTGTGTGCGTTTATTGTTTTGCATTTGCAGTATGCTAGGATTTGTTTGGTACGTATATGAACGTGCTCTACCTGGCCTTGCACAGTGTTCCTTCCCCTAATAGTGGGCCCCAAAGAGAAGATATCTTACCCTGAGTTAACAATGGCAATGCTTCTACATTGTGTGCTCCAAGCCCCACGTTGCTAATTAGAAATGAAAAGCCTGTGCTTTTCAGAAGGCTCATTTTATGCCACATGACACATTTATTAATACTCCATGCCATAACTCATTAAGAACTGTTCTACCGCTCTTAATGGACCTTGTGCTGAAACACATTCAGTGGCTGTTGTTGTAAACTGATATTTCCCCTTGGGCAGTAACCGCAATCCAATTTCAGTTTCCCTTTTAACTCATTTACTTCACAAAGATCTAATTTGAGAGAGATTAGGTAAAATATTATTGGACTTCATGGGCACCAAGTGATTGTTGTTTAGGAAGTATTGTAAAAACCCAAAACTTGCTGTCCTTTCCACTATATCTAGGCTTTGAAGGATCTGGCGTTAGAGCGTAGTGTTGAACGAGAGAGGACAAATGTCCTTTTCTGGATTCCCACCAGAAGTTTAACAGTGATTACAAACGTTTAATCAGCCATATGAAACATATATACATATATCTCTCTCAAAGTCAACCCATCACCAGTCATTCCTTTCCATTCTCCCATATTCACTGTTCTCCTGAGAACAGGGGATAAAAGTAGGGGAGATAGTGCAGGGAAAAGCATTGTGTGATGCAGTTCTGCCTTGGGGCTGCTCTATGCTCCCCCCTGCTGACATAAGTATGGTACTATCAAGCACTGTTGACCTGGACTTGACAGACTTCAACATAAGGAAGCAGAATAACTAACTCAAGAGAGTTCTACAAGGATAAAATGTGAGAGAATACATAATAATAGGCTTTCTCCTCAAATTTATGGTTTGCTGCTTTGTTGCACTTAATCCTGGATGCTCTGTGAATTGTCTAAATCGTAGAATTACAGATATCAGTGCTGGAAAGGACCTGAGTATGCCCATCAGGCAGCCCTCTCTCTTATTTTATAGATGAGGAAAATGAGATCTAGAGACATGCAGTGGCCCAGCCAGGCCATACAGTTAGGTAGAGGCAGGGAAGAAGGAGAACACAAATGTTTTAGCACATGACCTGAGAGATGATCTAGTGGTTCCCCAAATCTGGTGAGCACAGATTCCTGGATTCTGCACACTTATTTAATAGAACACCTGGAGAAGGGATTTGTGACTGTGTTTTTTAAAAAGCTACTCAGCGTAGGCCGGGCGTGGTGGCTCACGCCTGTAATCCCAGCACTTTGGGAGGCTGAGGCAGGTGGATCATGAGGTCAGGAGATTGAGACCATCCTGGCTAACACGGTGAAACCCCGTCTCTACTAAAAATACAAAAATTAGCTGGGCATGGTGGCGGGCACCTGTAGTCCCAGCTACTCGGGAGGCTGAGGCAGGAGAATGGCATGAACCCAGGAGGCGGAGGTTGCAGTTAGCCGAGATCACACCGCTGCACTCCAGCCTAGGCAGCAGAGCGAGACTCCGTCTCCAAAAAAAATAAATAAATAAATAAATAAATAAATAAAGCTACTCACCCCAGGTGCAGTGGCTCACAGCTATAATCATAATCCCAGCACTTTGGGAGGTCAAGGCAGGAGGATTGCATGAGGCCAGGAGTTCGAGACCAGCCTGGACAACATAGCAAGACCCTGTCTCTACAAAAAATAAAAATGATAAGACAAAATAGAAAGCTAGTCAGATGATTGTTATGCAGTCAGTCTGGACTTAGTCAGGAACTAGTATTAGTGTATTCCCTGGGGCAGATCAGCTTTGCCATCTGTTTTTGTATGGCCCACAAGGTAAGAGTAGTTTACATTCTTAAATGGTTGGTTGTGTGAAAATGACACGAAATTTAAATATCTGTGTCCATAAAGTTTTACTGAAACACAGCCACTCTTCTTGGGTTGCATGTTGTCTATGGCTACTTTTACACCACAGTTACAGGGGTAAGTTGTTTTAACAGACACTGTATGGCCTACAAAGCCTGCAGTATTGACTGCCTGTGCCCTTTCAGAAAAAGCTTGCTGGTGCCGGGTATATTACTTATCTCTTTCTCGTGTAACTACTGCAAGCCCCAGTATTAAAAGGGAAATTCCTAAGCTTTGAGTACTTGTGTTTGTCCAAAGACTATCTTGCCTGTCTTTTTTTTTTTTTTTTTTTTTTTTTGAGACGGAGTCTCGCTCTGTTTCCCAGGCTGGAGTGCAGTGGTGCAATCTTGGCTCACTGCAACCTTTGCCTCCTGGGTTCAAGCGATTCTCCTGCCTCAGCCTCCAGAGTAGCTGGGACTACAGGCACGTGCCACCATGTCAGGCTAATTTTTGTATTTTTAGTAGAGATGGGGTTTTACCATATTGGTCAGGCTGGTCTTGAACCGCTGACCTCGTGATCCACTCACCTTGGCCTCCCAAAGTGCTGGACTTATAGGTGGACTATCTTGCTTTTCAAAAAAGATCCACTGTGAAAAACTGCATGCAAATTATCTGTAAATCTAATTATTTCAATAATAAAACGTGTTATTATAATACAATTTCCTACTAAAGTATGGGAGATTTACCTTCATTTCAGGAGTTTAGTGTGCTAGATGTTTATTTTTGTTAATAGAAGAACTGTTTTTATACTTGATGAAGATATAAGATGTAAATATTTAGAAAGGGGTGATGGTAAATGAGTTTTATTTTAAGTGCAACACTCAGTACCCAAATTAATTAGGAAATTTCTATTTCACACATCAAATGTCCTTAGTAAAGCCTTCTGCTTACAAAATCATAGTTTCTGAATTCACTAAAGATGCTTAGTTTCCCCCAGAATCATCAGTCTCCCACTTGACAGCTCATGACTGATCCTAATTCAGAATCCTACTACCTCCTAGTTTTTCTTCAACCAAGGTGTAACAGTTTCCATTTCCTAATGGCTTCCTTTTGTTTTTCTTCTTCTCCTTTTCCCTCACCTAAAACAACACAAGCATTTGTTCATGAACCAATCAACAGACATTTATGAAGCACCTGCTGTATGCCAAGCACTGCAGGCACTGATTCAGTGATAGGAAATACCCTCCATGCTACCTCTAGACCTATATTTCCATCACGACCAAACCAAGAGACAAGAAAAATGGAAAGTATAGAGTACATTACTTTTAAAAATCCTGCCAGGCGCGGTGACTCACGCCTGTAATCCCAGCCCTTTGGGAGGCTGGGGCAGGTGGATCATCCGAGGTCAGGAGTTCAAGACCAGCCTGGCCAACATGGTGAAACCCTGTCTCTACTAAAAATACAAAAAAATTAGCCGGGCGTGGTGGCGGGTGCCTGTAATCTCAAGTACTGGGGAGGCTGAAGCAGGAAAATTGCTTGAACCCAGGAGGCGGAAGTTACAGTGAGCCGAGATTGCGCCATTGCACTCCAGCCTGGGCAACAAAAGCAAAACTCTGTCTCAAAATAATAATAATAATAATAAATAATAAATAAAAATCCTGTTGCCTGTCTCCTAAGGAGAGGTTTTGTAGGTGATATTGTAAAGGCCTGGCCCGGTGGTTTTTAGGTCTTGGGGCATGGGCCAGTGCTTCTTTCATTGTTGCTTAGCTGCCCTATCTACCCCGGGGACTCAAATTTCTCATTCACCAGAGAATTTGTCTCCCACACCAACTTCATTCTTTGCCATGTTGCCACTGAACTGCCTCCCAATCTGGCACAGTAGAAGCTGTTGAGAGGCTCGAAGCTCGGCATAACATGCTGCTCTTTGCTGCGTGACCTTTGATAGGTGGTGTTCCTCTCCTGAGCTTTTGTAAAGTGTATAGAGGATAATAATTCCTCCTTCACCCATACTTCATGGGAACCTCATGAGGTTGAATGAGGAGGTTATTTAAAGGCTATTTTCATAGAGGGAGTTGCTATAGAAACACAGAGAGGTACAAGTACTTCAGAGAAGGGGTTTGGGGGAAGCCCTGGGCTGTTTGTTTCTTTGAGAAGCCAAGATATGGAAGAGCTATAGCTCAGCCCTCGATATGTTTCAGGTGAACCCTAGGTCTCCTACTTCTCTTTGCTTTTAGGATTAGGCTTTTTCTGCAGCATATCCCACCAGAACCAGTATGCTCCATTACAGGAAGAATTTCACTGCAGTACAATGTCAAACACTAGGGATGGTGTAGTGGGCGTTTGTAGAATGAATCTAGCTCAATACTTTTCCATTGGGAAGAAAATGACGTGACTCTGGTAGATTAGGAAAGGAAAGAATAGAAGGTAAGAAAAGAACTTTAAAAAACATCAACTAATACTGTGCATTGGGAGTACATAGGCTGATCATTATTTTGGAACTGTGGAGGGAAGCATAAGATTGGTTCCTGCCCTCAAAGAACCAAAAACCTAATTGTAGGGGATGGAGGTTAAAAAAAAAAAAGGTGGGGGCTTTTCATAAATGACCTGTATCAGGTTAAGAAGGACCTCTATTACTAGTTTGTTGAGTACTTTTATTATGAAAGGTGTTGAATTTTGTCATGCTTTTTTCTGCATCTATTAAGATGATCATGTGGTTTTTCTCCTTTATTAATATGTTGCATTACATTGGTTGATTTTCAAATGCTAAACTATCTTTGCATTCCTGGGATAAATCCCACTTGGTCATGGTGTGCAACCCTTTTTATATGCTACTGGATTTGGTTTGCTGGCATTTTTGTTGAGGCTGTGTGTGTCTATATTCATAAGGGATGTTAGTATAGAGTTTTCTTATGATGTCTTTGGTTTTGTATCAAGGTAATACTGGCCTTTAGAATGAGTTTAGAAATGTTCTATTCTCTTCTATTTTGTGGGAGAGTTTGTTTAATTCTTTAAACATTTGGTAGAATTCATCAGCAAAACCATCTGGTCCTGGGCTCTTCTTTGTGGAGGTTCATTTTTTAATGCAAGGTACAGAAGAGTATTTATGGAACAATCCCATGTGAGAGAGAGACTTTTTAAGGACATAGATGTATGCTTTTATTGACATAGAAAATTTCTAGAAGGATATACAAAAAAACTGGCATCGAAGGTTATCATTAGGTAATGAGATGGAACTTGGTCTTATGTTCCTTTTTTCTTTTAAAAAAATTATGATCATGCATTGCTCCAAAATTTAAAAATAAAAAACTACTTGAAATGACTAGCATTTATTTGGCCATTTGCTCTTTCACTCACACAGTGAGATGTTAGGACTGTGTATCTGCCCCTGGCCTGTCTCCTTAGGAACCTGCAGTCTAGTAGGCCCTTGCATCTCTCAGCTTCACAGTCTGCTCTCCCTCTTCCCTATTTTATTCTCCATCAACACTGAATTACTGGTCAATTCCCTGAAAAAAACCTGCAGCTACATGCTACTATGCTTTCATACATGTGATTTTTGTTCCCTTACCTTTCCATCCCTTCTCACTAAATCTGCCCAATTAATTTTTCTTAATTCTTGTTTATCCTTTAAAGCCCCTTCCAAATATTAGTTACCTTCCTTTGTGAACTTCCCAGCTCACTCTCTTTTTTATTTCCCAGCCAAGGGGAAAAAAATCTCTCCCTCCTGCTGCCTCTCATACATTATGCATATTTTTGTTATTGAACTTTGTACTTACCCTGCATCATAATTACTAGCTCACATATGTGTCTTCCCTAAAAGTACAGTTTTATTCAGTGTTGTGTCCTGGTAATTAGCACAATGCTTGGCACAGAATAGATGCTCAAAAATATTTTAATTCAATTGAATTTGGAACACAGGGCATTCTGGGTAGAATGAGCCACATAAACAAAGGCCAACATTATGAATTATGAGAACCTGTTCCGAGGACATGAGCTAGTTTGGCTAGATGGGAACATTCATGCTGGGAAATATGATTTAATTATTTTGGCAAGGCTGATATTGGGGGCTCTTGAAAGCCATATAAAGCAGATTGAATATTGGTAAGTAAATATTGATTGAATGAAGAACATTTCTCACTTCCTTCCAGTCTTTGCTGAAATCTCTCTTCTCAATAGGCTTATCCTGACCACCTCCTTTAAAACTGTTGCCTCTCTATTCACCCATCCCCTGACTCCAGCATTCTTATCTTCCTCTCCCTGTTCTTCCTCCTTTTCCCATAGCACTTGTCATCTTCTGTGTAGCACAGCCTATATGATTTACTCATTCATTACAGTTTTTATTTATTGTCTGTCTTTCCCACTAGAATTTAAACTCTTCGGGCCAAGACTATCTTGTTCACTGACCATTCCCAAGCACCTAGAACACTGTCTGACACATAGTAGGTGTCCAGTCAATATTTGTTGAGTGAATGAATCCTAAATTAATGAACTTCAGTATCGTGTACAGAGCTGGCATAGAAGCTTAGGTATGATTCAAATGGCCTGTTTCTGAAAGAAACAAGTTTATTCTGTAAAACTGCCAAGATTGCACCAGCTATTTGTTTTGTAATCTGGGCAGGGCAGAGGGAGGGAGGTGGGGCAAACATTGTGTTAAGTTTGCTTGTTTAAAAACCAAGTTGGGAAGTAAAAAGTATTAAAGACTTTTGAGTTTATGTATTCCTTACCTAGAAATCATTGTTTCATGTGGTGACTCATACCCATGCTTTAATAATTTCTCTCTTTTTCTTTCTCCACAGACCTTTGTAGTATTAAACAGAGGGAAAACTCTCTTCAGATTTAGTGCCACGCCTGCCTTGTACATTTTAAGTCCTTTTAACCTGATAAGAAGAATAGCTATTAAAATTTTGATACATTCATATCCTTTTCGGCAAATGTGGAGTGAGTGCGGCAATTGCATGGTTGCTTGTTTACCTTTCCAATATTTGACAACTGGATTATATGTTAGGTTTTTTACTGATAGTGTAGTTAACTAGCCCATCAGTCAGAGGTTTAAGAGTGAACTCCTGCCACATCCCAAGCTAAGCTTCAGCAAATTATTATTTTTTTTCTTAGGATGATATTGTGGGAATCTGAAATTTTGTTGGTATCATTGTACGGACAAATTAAAATAACCTTTGTTGAAGTCTTAACTTTATTTAGTACTCAGACTTCAGTGATTTCATTCTATGGCCAACTATTCAGCTTAATATATTAAAAGCCATTATTAGAGGTTTTTGAAAGTCCTTCTTGAGTTACAAATAGTTGGATGAATGCTTTAGAAATCAGCTTTGAATTTTTAAAAATTTTTTTGAGCAGTGAGCTTAGAAAGTGAGATAGTTCTCAGATGAAATAACCTCCTTGTTACAGAGGTTTAGCTGCAGATTGTAGGATAAATAGGAATTTTTTCTGGTATTTTTACTCACCTTAAATAGAAAAATGCCAATTTATTCAAGTGGCCTGAGTTACACCTTGTTAACATATGAGAGTGCATGCGGCAAATGAAAAATTATTTGATGGATTTAGTGATGTTGCATGGTGGCTTGAGACTTCCATGGCTGGTTAATATTTAACAGCATGTAGTCCCATGCTTCGAAGATTATTGTATCCTCCAAGTAGGATGAGGAAGCCAGCAGTGGCAACTTGGTGAATTGGTTTAGAAGCTTTTGCCACATTTTATTAACTCTTAAGAATTTAGCAACATGGTTGTGAAATCTGTAGTTTATAAGCAACACACTTCTGAAACCTGAAAGTTTATAAGGAAATAAATAATTCACAATGGACTTCTTCCTTTCTGTTGGATCAGAAGATGGAGTGTTTTTTCTCTTCTGGTTCCAAAAAGCATGAAGACAAATCCAGCTGTAATGAAGAAAAAAAATCCAGCTGTAAGAAATATTTTCTCTTTTTAAAACTCCACTGGTAGAATAAAGATAGTGAATGCCATTAACAAGAGAGAGTGAATTAGTGGCAAGTGGGATATGGCTCCCAGGCCTGTTAAGTGACAATTAGAGTTTGAGTAACTTGTGCTGACCTAAAATAGTTTAATTTTTCTCAGAGACAAGAACAGAAAGGCCTGAGAAAAATTCTGGATGGAAATGAAATGGCAGTATGGTTTGCTATCCATAAACATTCCTGGACACTTTCAGAATGGATTTTGCTCTATTACCTAGTCTTCAGAAGTGTGGTGGTGCAGATGTCCTTGAAATCTTTACCTAACATGCCACAGCTGGTTTCCCACATGGGACATATTCAACACATATGGGCTGTATTGGCTGATGCCTTGCCCCCAAAGACAATTCAGCCCTTCAGAAGGACTAGGGAAGGCTGGGTATGATGGCTCAGGCCTGTAATCCTAGCACTTTAGAAGGCTGAGGATGTAGGATCACTTGAGCCCAGGGCTTCAAGACCAGCCTGGATGACATAGAGAGACCTTGTCTCTTAAAAAAGAACAACAACTATGGAAAAAAAGTGAACCATTGCATGTAGATTTTCAAATAACTAGCTATGTAAGATAATTAACTTACCAATAAATGAATATCTAGTCATATAGATTTAATTGATTTTCTTATCTGACAACTTTGGTTGAGAAAGTGCAAAGGTATTGTACTAAGTGCAAAAAACATTTAGAGGCTTAGTCTGTAGTTGAGCTGAAAAGTGGTTAGGGGAACATGTTTCATCCAAAGGAGTAGAACAGTGACGGCCCTTTTGAAAGAAGGAGAATAGCCGTCCTGCCCCATCCATCCACAGTTCACAGTGGCATTCTGTGTTCATGGTGGTGACCACAGTTTTCATTGTCACCTTGCGTTTTTCTCTTCTGTGCTTCATCTCCTTTCAGGTTATTGATTTAGATCTGATACCCAATGGAAATGTGTTTGTTTTTTGAGAAAACAAAAGGCAGGCCAGATTTTAATATTGCCCCTTGACTCTTCTCTACAGTATTTAGCATGATCATTATGTGCACTATTTTGACCAACTGTGTATTCATGACTTTTAGTAACCCTCCTGACTGGTCGAAGAATGTGGAGTAAGTAACTCATTTATTTGTGTGCTTGTTTGTTTTAAATATTTTTAGTCACTAAATCTTGCTTTGCCAGTTTACCCACCAAGGAGAAAAAAAATTAGTTATTGCCTCTCTTTATTTCACAGAGAAGGCTGAAAGTACATGTGGAATTTAGGAAATAGCCCTCCCTAAAAGTCAGCTCTAGAAATTACTGCCCTTCACTCCACCCTTTCCTGTGCCAGGCAGTGCTGTTGCCCTGCAGCCCCATCACCATCTTGTATCCTCAGTTCCTGGTGATACTGTTTTCTCCAATTTTAGGTTTCCCTGTTTTTTGACTTCTCTAAGGTTAAAAACAGCTCTGGGGGGCCTCCTTACCTTCTTCAAAATGATCATGTACTAGATAGCAGCAAAGTTATCTTCCTTGGAATACAGTTCAGGACCCAGTACAACATTCCAAAGGTCTTAGTTTGTGCATTTCAGTAAGTTTCATTCAAAGCATTTCTTTCTCCTCCTCGCTTCCTTCCTGCTGCATTGGCTGTGCCCTTTCTGTTTTGTCTCTCTTAGTTGAAGCAACACTTCAGGCAAGTGCTAACTTAAAAGGTGCATTTAAAGTTTCTGTCCAGAAATTACCTCAAGCTATTCATTTCTTTGACAGGTACACGTTCACAGGGATTTATACATTTGAATCACTAGTGAAAATCATTGCAAGAGGTTTCTGCATAGATGGCTTTACCTTTTTACGGGATCCATGGAACTGGTTAGATTTCAGTGTCATCATGATGGCGTAAGTTCTCCCCTTACTTTATTGGTGTTCTGGGTGTGATTCTGTGTGTGGAGTTGTACTCCTGGGTCTGTTTGTAAGTGTGCATTTGTGGACACAGCTGTATGAGGAATTAATGGATAACCATGTAAGGCCCTGTGGGCTTATGTCTATGATTCTTGCTTGTGAGGGCCTCTTGTGGTTCAGGCGATGATAATGTGTTTATGTGGGAGAAGGCAAGCAGAGGCTTTACAGCTGGGAGAGAAAGGAGGAGGTGATTTCCCATTGGCACTCTCTCGTATTTTATTCCTCCTTGTAACGATCACGGTTTGCACACCTATCATTACAAGGCCTCTGTGAAGACTTGAAATTTTTTAGTTGTAAACTTTCAGCTGAAAATTAGTTTCCTGGGTATGTCTTACCGTATGTAATTTAATAAGGCTGGCCAGGTGTTGCAGACTTCAGAGCACATTTTAGAGTCAAAACATGAGCCAAGGTATCCACACTGGCACTTCCTGAAGAGTTACTAACCAGAATTTCGAACTATTGCTCAAGATCAGTGTAACTCCACATTGGTATGTTACTGCTCTTGCTCATTTGTGTTGTTTTAGCAATAAAAATATATCTTTGGGAAACTTAGCTGATGATAGAAGAGTTATAGCAGGCTTTAATATTTTTATTTCCAGGTTGGGAAAGCGTTTTGTGGTTTGAGAGTGTAGTGGGGGTGGTGTATAGGTTTTGCGTGTATGCATGATGTGTAAGAAAGAGTGTATTTAAATATGTATTGATCTGAGCATCTGGTGGAAAGATGTATTTCAACTGTAAAATGTGAATAAATGATATGCATCGAATACTTGAAACTGAAACTGACTTTCTGTTATATAAAGGCAATGTCTTACTTTCTAGCATTATGAATACACATTGGTGTTCATTTAAAATTTTTAAGTGTCCTTGCTAGGCACAGAGCTTGTAATTAAAATGAGCACTTAACACGATATTTGCTCTGATCCCATGATTTGGATTTTCCTGAGCCCTGCTTTTGTATGTCACAGGCCAAAACTTCGTTTATAGACATGACTACAATCATATGATTACAACTCCTGATTAAGTCATATATACAGACATTTAGTCAATTTTGCCATTGTCAACTAGGGAGTTACTTTAATGTAGATTTGTTTTTGTGGGGCTCCTGCTGCAGAAATTTGTCTCCCTCTCTTAAGAAATTGTTCACAAAACCTGGGAGCATAAGTCTTTGATACCTCCTGGCCTTCCTTTTTACTAAAAAATGAATGGGCTGACAGTAAAGCCATTCTGATTGGGATCAGCACATTACTATGCTGATTAAAGGAGTAAATCCCAAAAACCTCCTTTCTAATATACTTTTGAATTCTTCTTGCCCAATTAAAAACAAATGTTCCTTAAATGTTTGTATTTTGAAGCTTTTCTTTTTCAAGGAAAAATATGAAACCATAGCTTGTATATAAGACCCTTTCTTCCCCCCATTCTCAAACCCTCGCCCAGTGGTACCATTACAAGTTAACTTTGGTTTGATTCTGCAGGTATATAACAGAGTTTGTAAACCTAGGCAATGTTTCAGCTCTACGCACTTTCAGGGTACTGAGGGCTTTGAAAACTATTTCGGTAATCCCAGGTAAGATGGTCCGGGGTTGGTGTTAGGTGTTGGGATAGGGCCCTGACGTGACGTATTGTACTTTTTGTTTTGTTGTGGTTTTGTTTTTTCCTTTGGTGTTTGTGTTTGTGTCTGTGTTTGTCACTTGTGTCTGTGTGTGACCTCCCTTACTACAGATATGTGACAGAGTTTGTGGACCTGGGCAATGTCTCAGCGCTGAGAACATTCAGGGTTCTCCGAGCTTTGAAAACTATCTCTGTAATTCCAGGTGAGAAAATTTGTACATAAGACTGACTTTGCCACATCTCCTCTTTCTTCTCCATTCGTTTTGTCCACCATTCTAAAGCAGCATCAGTACAGTTGATAATGGCCTTGCATTCTGCATGTTTTTCTGGGAGACATTCTCTGGAATGGCCGTTGGGTCCTCAGGCAGTTTTCTCTGAGTGCTTGCCAGGCATGCAGCCCCCATTCCATCCATGCTATTGAAAAAGCACGTGCTTAAGAATCACTTGGATCTCACCATATTTGAAAAAAATTGTCACAGAGCTAGCTGTCTCTTTGTATATAAATCATTTGCTTCCTGGCTCCATGGAATTACAGTAATTTTGACATTTGCCGTCATTTCATTGCTTGTGATTTCTAGGCTTCCTATCGCATGGTTTGCTGATGGGACGTTATTCAAAGAATTATACCTTTACTATTACTATATTAATGAAATTTTTTAATCACAGAAGAGATCTACCCAGTTAACTAATGCAGTATCAGAGACAAATTTAAGAGACTTGGAGTTAGTGAACTGCACTTAAATAATCACTGTCTATCGTGTTCTACTGCTATCTGTCTCACTAGAATAAGAACCAGTAGACATCTACTGTACATATTCAGGGTTCATTCTCAAACATAAATCCCAATGAAAGCTTATGCAGGCACTGTTAAAAAAAAATCAAAGGTAAGATAAGATACAACTAAAGGTATGGGCAACAAAAAGTATAGAAGTTTGAGGGGGAAAAACAGAATCAGTAGGTGAGTTGAGAGTTAGTTGATTGACAACCTCTTTAAAATTTGTGCCTTTTTCTTTTTGGTTCTGGTTGAGCTAGCCCAGTGGTTCTTAACCTTTTGAAGGTTTTGGATCCGTTTGAGAATCAGATGAAAGTTCACAGACCCCCCCCGAAGCCCATCCATGGACCCCAGGTTAAGATTCCTTAATTTAATTTAAATCATTGCTACTGGGTAATACTTATCTTTCTAAAGACCAGTCTTGAAATCTTAAAGGAAAGATATTTTAGTTAGTATTGTGAGCCTAAGATATACTGGCAGTAACTTGGCAGAGGTGAAGACTGTGTTGTTGCTCTTTGGACTTTAGTTGTGGTCATGGGTTTTCAAGGAAGACTCCGTAGAGGCCAGGCTTTCCACAGCAGTTTCGTAGAAATAGGAATGTGGAGAAAGAACAGAGGCATCCTATTCTTATCCTATTCCTATTACATGGCTCTTCCCCTTGTGGCTGACTCAGAAATATCTCTCTTTTTAAAATTTATTTTTATTTTCTAGATACAGGGTCTCACTCTGTTGCCCAGGCTGGAGTGGTACGATGATGGCTCACTGCAGCCTTGACTTCCAGGGCCCAAGTGATCCTTCCTTCTCAGCCTTCCAAGTAGCTGAGACCACAGGTGCATGCCATCACACCCAGCTCATTTTTTAAAAAAATTTTTTTGTAGAGACAGGGTCTCCCTATGTGTTGCCCAGGCTGGCTGCCAACTCCTGGGCTCAAGCAATCTTCCTACATCAGCCTCCCAAAGTGCTGGGATTACAGGCGTGAACCACTGCATCTGGCCCAGAAATATTTCTTTTTCCCCTTTTTAACATTATCTCAATAGCAGATAGAGAGGGAAGCACAAAGATAGAATCCTGGAGAGGGCAGACTGGAATGTGGTTTACTGAGAACCTCAAAGAAGGTAAATTCATCTTCACCACTTACAAATTTGGGCCATGGAGTTGGCCAGTAAATCAGTGCCCTACCAAAGATGAATTCCTATATTTTTAGCGATGGTAGCTGACTCCCTATCAACCAAAGGCTGGGTGTCAGTTGGAGTATATACTTCTTGGCAAAAAACTACAACCTTAACTTACCAAGATTTAGTTCCTAGCCATTTTAAATCTGCTTAACAGAAAGCTCAGCTCATTCTCCAGACAGCCTCAGATAGCTCATTGATGGTGGCCTAATCTTTAGGCAAGCCCTGTCTTATTTTTTGAGGCATCGGGAGTGCCACATCTTTACTTTCCTTTTTCCTATGGTGTCTCTCCTCCTCTGGCCCCTTTTAAATATGATCTTGTGTTTTCTGCTCACTTCCCTCAGCGTACTCTGCAAGGCATCTGTCTCTTTATGTTCCTGTGATCTCAAAACTTCTCTCCCAGAATTAAATTGGAAAGCTGTATTCTGTTCACTAACTAGGGCAGCAGATGCTGTCTCTAGTCTAGCTCATAGCTTCTGTCTCTGTCTCTGCTATATGGTTAACTTTTGACCATGGCATTTCTGCAAGATAACTCTTGATTGGTGTCACGTTATTTATTCTTTGTATATATCCTTAATATGTCATGTTATTTATCCTTTATATATATATATATCTGGAATATATGCAGTATCTAACACAGTGCCTGGCCCATAGTAGTGCTCCATAAATGATTGTAGTAGCAGCACTTATGATTATAAAGAAGAAACCTAAGCCAATAGAAAGGGTTTGTATCAAGATTTAGACATCAGCTTCACAGTTTGAAATAGAGTCCCAGATTCCTATTTCTAGAAGCACCCCCATTTGAGCTGGCTTTGGGAGGCTAACTGGGGTGGAAAATAACATTAAGGGATAGTAAAGCGAATAATAGATCACTGTCAGTAAATGGTATATTTGGTTCTTGAATTAAAAGTGTGGCTCTCTGTCTCAATCTTTTTGCTCCCGATTCTACGTTTTAGAGTTAGCAAGAGAAATCCAGTAATGAAGTTTCCCTCATGGGAAGTTTTCTCTCATCCCATGGGAAATTCTGAAATTGCTGATTATGCTTTCTCCCATAGAGGGCTGTTGTGCTATTCCTACCTGCCTGCTATGCAGTCTCCTTCCAAGGCGGGAGCACCAGTGTATGAGTCAGTGGATCTGGGCCATCTCTTGCTTGGAAGTATGTCATTTTGATTCTTGTGTGGTAGAGCTGGCCCATGATTCCCCCTTAGTAAAAGCCACTGTTTTGTATACCAAGTTTTCTCGTGGATCACTTCAGTGGAATTGTTGTTCTCTTTGTCTTCTCCTCTTCCCAGTTTGGTTATAGGCTACTGCCGAGGGTGCCAAAAATAGAATGTAAGTGAGAGCAACCACTGACCTGGAGCCTGCAAGGTCTCACAAAGCTCCCTGTGTATCAGCTTCCTTTATGAGAGCTTTTACTTTCCTAGAGCACTCACCCACCCCCAACCTGGGCTGATACTGTCCTTCCTCTTTGTGTCTTTGGTAGATATTCTGAGTATGTCAGGGCCACCAGGACTCCCGAAGATTGGACAATAAGGTGCATCAGTTAGCTCTGCCCTTTTCTGTAAGAAATGCTTTGCTTTACAGCTTTCTTGTAGCTCAGAAAAGACCAAACCCACCTTCTGACCCTTTTTACTTTACTTGACTTGGATACATACTATTTATGCTTTCCGTTTTGCTCCAGAGGCAGCAACTTGGAGAACAGTGTACACAAGCTCTGTGCTAAAAGGGTCGGTTATAGAGGAGACCCTTTCTAAATTTTCTTTAGTCTGGAATTTGTCAGGTTCACCTTGACATTGAAATATTCTGCCTAAAAGTTTATATGTCTTAAAACTTTGTTTTCACTTTGTATTTGTCTGAGTCCCGCATAAAGTAAACTTCTAAGTGACTCTGTCAGAAGTTTCGTCCTCTGCATGCTTTGATCATGTGCCACAGGGCTGACATGCCCAAAGAAAGGGTGCGAATCTCGAAAGAGTTTCTCAGGTTTTTCTTAGCAGCATTTAATAGTATAAGTACTAATAGAACTGGTTGGGAGAAACTCACTTGTCAGTTTCTTTTCATTTCTGTCATTTAAATGGCTCCCCCAAAGCACTGCTTATCTGCTGCTCATTAGCACTTATTTAATTTCATTCCACCTTCTTTAGAATTGTACTTTCTTGATTATTTTTCTCTTGGCAATTTTATTTCTCAGCTTTCATTTCTGTTACTTTCACTCCTAACCAGTGGGATCAGACAGGAAGCAGGGAAAATGATAGGCCTTTCTTTTTCCCATCCCAGTATTCACAAAGAAAGCATTTTCTTTAAACGTATATTTTGTGAATGTGGCAATTTCTGCTGCATAATGATGGGAGATATAAACTGTTTTAAGACTATATCCTGACTCATTGTCTCTTTTAAACTATTCTGGTTATTCTCTTGCCTTTGTATTTCTCCTTTTCCCACATTGCTTCTTAGGAAAGATAAAGTTTAACAGTGGTCCTAAGTGAAAAAACACTAAATGCTCACAGGATCCCACTGACCCATCTTTGAGAGCTAGTTAAGTTTTGGTCACACTTTGTGATGTGAATCAGGTCTCGAGTAAATAAATCTAGAGTCCCCCAATCTCTTTCAAATTACTGTTGCTCTAAAGAATCTTCAAGAGCTATCACTGTAGGCTGGGTGCAGTGGTACACACCTATAGTCCCAGCTAATCAGGAGGCTGAGGCAGAGGATCACTTGAGCCCAGGAGTTCGAGGCTGCGTTGAGCTGTGACCACACCTGTGAGTAGCCACTGCATTCCAACCTGGGCAGCATAGTGCAATCTTGTCTCTTAATGAATAAATAAATAAATATTATCATGAGGATTGCAGTTGCAGCAGGAAAAGTCAACACAGCACACTACTTTACCCCTACGCTTTGTCTGAACCCAAGCTTGACTCTGGGAACAGGGCAGTTGTTCTTTCCCTGGGTTGAGAACTGCTTGTTATTGCTACTGAGGACTGTTTCAATATTAACTTTGTAGGGGAATTAGCTCACATTGCTTCAAACCACTTAGATTTCTCAACCTGAGCTACAAACTAGGGAATATGAATTAGCTTTATTTGTTTATTTTATTTATACATATATATTTTTTGAGACGGAGTTTCGCTGTTGTCACCCAGGCTGGAGTGCAACGGCCTGATCTCAGCCCACTGCAACCGCCACCTCCTGGGTTCAAGCGATTCTCCTGCCTCAGCCTCCTGAATAGCTAGGATTACAAGCATGCGCCACAATGCCCAGCTAATTTTTGTATTTTTAGTAGAGATGGGGTTTCACCATGTTGGCCAGGCTGGTCTTCAACTCCTGACCTCAGGTGATCCACCCACCTTGGCCTCCCAAAGTGCTGAGATTACAAGTGTGAGCCACCGTGCCTGGCAAATTAACTTTATTTATAATCTGGCCATCCAGTGGTGGAAGACTTTGACCCCAATATGCTTGACTGATTTTTCTGGACATAGCACATAGGCAGGCATTGTTCATTTGTTCAAAGGATTCCTGGGCATTGTGAAATGTGACAGGAGATTCAGAGGTACCTTTGGACATAGAGTAGAATTCTTCACCTGCTTCTTAAAATTCCTTAAATATCCAGCTTTCCCTCTTGTCACTGACCGTTCTCTACATAGAATCCAGCTGTCTTTTCTTGGCCTGTGGTAAATGTATTAACTGTTTCTACTCAGACACGTACCAAAGCGAGCTAATGTTAGCCTTTTCCAAGAGTTCTCACTGTCCAATTTGCCCCCACGTGGCTTCTGTTGCACACTCTGTTGTGTAGGAGTCTTTTGAAGAAGCATTCTGCTGTTTTGGATAATTGGTTTTCAGTCAGTATCTTGCTTGTTCTGGAATGTGATGTTGTGAGCCAATAGAATAAAAAGACAGTGTCCCTGTATAGCCAGAATGATGGCATTCTGCATTCTGGCTTGCGTCAGGTCAGGAATTCTACTAACAACTTTTTGCGTATATTGACAGGTGTTGATGGTACGAGGGAGCACTTTCAGGCAGTCACAGCTGGCAAGACTGTAGAGCTTGAGCTTAGGAAATGAACTGATGGCATCATCTCCATAAATTGGCATTGATGTCTACAAATATGGCCATTTGCAGTTTATCCTAATGCAAGGAAGAAGAGTCTTGGCTGAGACCAATGTATAGTTCAGTGACTGTTTATTATTTAATATTGCTGTGTGATCATGTGCCTTCCTTTACCTGAAAACATGAAGCCGCATCACCTTTCTTCTTCTTTTTCCTTTGCCTTCTCATTTTCTCTTGGTGATCTGGATGGGAATCTTGGAGAGTAAACCTTTTAGATTGCTGTAGTTAGTGTTATTTAGTGATTATCCTTGCTTAATTAAGATTTGTTTATCTGACCCGCTGTGAAGTATAAGCAGCTGAATACCATTTCCAATTAAGTTTCTACTTTAAACATCTTAAAAGCTAACTCACCAATGAGATGATCTAAGCCCCAGACTTCAAAGCTGAGGCTTGAAAAAGTGTCTTTTTAACTTCCTTGACTCATGTTTACACATTTCTTTAGCAATAACATCTGGTTTATGGAGAAGAGATGTTAAACCAGCTGATTGTGAGCATTTGGGTCCATCTCCAGGCAAGTGAATTCCATGCAGGCTTGGCATATCAGATTAGTGGGGGTCATCTCTGGTTGCAAGTAGCAGGACACAGGAATAATTCAGGGAACCCAAGGGCTGGAATGCACTTGTGCTTCTGGGAAGCCAGTAGAAACCAGAATGCAGAGCCAGAAAGCCACAGGTACGAGGAAGTACTTTGTCTCCATCTCTCTTCTCTCCACGTGTCCATTTCTTTCTCTCAGCATACTAACTGCCTTTACTGCTCAGTCACATCTTAATATAATGACAGAATATGGCTACCACTTAGCTTCCAAATTTATTTATTACCATTCTCACCACATGAAAATATTACTCAACTGTCTCTTATCCTGTTCCAAATTCCTGTAGGAAAGGATCTGGATTTAGGTCAGATGTCCACCCAGACATCTGCAACTACTGAGAGAAGGTGACCTTGTACAGACATGGCTGCTGAGAGCTCATTCTTAAGGAACAGGGGATAGTTGGAGCTCATGGCCTAGAATTTCCACTTATGTGGACCTGGAACTGTCAAAGAGCTCCCAGCCCAGGAAAATCAGATTCTACTTATGCTAAAATTGTATGCTTTTCAAATTATTTACTTACAAACTCAGTGGTTTGGCTATTTTGTAGTATTATACTCTTGTTACTAATACAAAGGACAGCTTACAGCTCATTTCTCAATTCAGTAAAATAGCAATGGTAAAGTCCTTTAACAGTCATCTGGTGTTTGGAAAGGTGATTGTCTGAATCGTCTGGAGAGATGGCTGTATAGGCTTCATAAAAAAGTCCAGGAAAAAGAAACTGTACAGCCATCTTTAGTGACCCATTCAAGTATTATTTTTTAAATCAGTCTTTGACTTTGAAAACAGTAAACTTGCGTAATTTTAGAAGCCTAGGATTGAATTATTGATTCAATATAGGCCCACTCTAACCCAGTCAAAATATAATGAGGACTTCTCTGTTCCTTAGCAACTAAATGGAAATAAATTCCATTACACTGGAACAATTTTTATTTCTTGATGGCTGCCTTCTACTTTATTCCACCAGTACCTTCTTACCTAGCTGTGCGATTATGATATGATTTCCCAGGGCCTTAGGTTTAAAAGATAGCTTGAAATTTCAATTACTTAATCTCAAACAAATAAACATCTCTGCCTTATTTTGAAAGACTTTTGGAGAAGATTCTTCAGCTTCTCCACTACTGCCCACTGCTATGTAGTGGTGTGTTTATCCATGTTCTGTAGATGAGAAAATGAGACTCTGAGAAGTAACCTTAAATTTGATTTGAAACACAATAGGTCAGGCCGGGTGCAGTGGCTCACACCTGTAATCCCAGCACTTTGGGAGGCCGAGATGGGCGGACGACCTGAGGTCAGGGGTTCGAGACCAGCCTGGCCAACATAGTGAAACCCCATCTCTGCTAAAAAAAAAATACAAAATTTAGCCAGGGCGTGGTGGCGGGCACCTGTAATCCCAGCTACTCTAGAGGCTGAGGCAGGAGAATCGCTTGAACCCAGGAGATGGAGGTTGCAGTGAGCCGAGATCGTGCTATTGCACTCCAGCCTGGGCGACAGAGCGAGAATCCGACTCAAAAAAAAAAAAAAAGAAAAAGAAACACAATAGGTCATAAGTAGTGATTGAGCCAGGGCCAGAATACCAGCTTTCTGATTTCCTGTCTGATGCTCTTTCTGCACAGCCCTGTGAGGAGAAAAATAATCAGATTATAAATGCTTTGTTTCCTGGAGCCCAAGCAAGCGCTTCATAATCCCTTTGTGGCCACATCTCCATGGAAGGCTCACTCTAAGAAAGCACAGGACTCTGCATCCTTTATCTCTACAGTCTACCTCTTGGTTCTTTTTTCTTTAATTCCTCTTAGATCCCTTTTAAGATATTTGTGTAAGAGGAGAGAACTTTCTCATTCATTTACTCTCCCAATAAAAATGTATTAAATGGCTGCCTTTGTGCCAGGTCCTGTGCTAGGCAGAGCATCCATTTCTATTATTGGACTCAGAAAATTCTATTGGGCTCGACTTTGAAAAGTCTAGGTGATTACTTGAAAATACAGCAAAAGAAGAATCATGTCCATACCACCCATTAGATCACCATTATATGAGGTTAGCCCTGAGCAGTGCCATTTTCCCAATCATGTCCCTTTGAGGAGGGTACCATATGTAAAATAGTGATAACAAGTGTTGAGTGCCAGCTATGTGCCAGGAACTTTACTAGGTACTTTATATAAATTATCTATTTAAACCTAACAACAACCCAATGAGGTTGGTATTGTAAATCCATTTTTATAGATGAGTAGACTGAGGTTCAGACAATAATGGTCAACATTTGACTCATTTGCTACGTACTAAATGCTTTGTGAAGTTTTTTTTTTTTTTTTTTTTTTGTTGTTGTTGTTGTTTTCTTTTTGAGACAGAGTCTCGCTCTGTTGACCAGGCTGGAGTGCAGTGGCGCAATCTTGGCTCACTGGAACCTCCACCCCTGCACCGAGTTCAAGTGGTTCTCCCACCTTAGCCTCCCACAGTAGCTGGGATTACAGGCGTATGCCACCACACCTGGCTAATTTTTGTATTTTTAGTAGAGATGGGGTTTCACCGTGTTGGCCAGGCTGGTCTTGAACTCCCGACCTCAGGTGATCCACCTTCCTTGGCCTCCCAAAGTGCTGGGATTACAGAGGTGACCCACTGCGCCCAGCTGCTTTGTCAAGTGTTTTATATGAACCACACTTAATCCTCACAGCAGCCCTATGATACTCAACTATAATTTTCCCTACTTTAAAGATGAAAAAACAGATTCTAAGAGGTTAGAAGGCGTATTGCGTAGGTCAGACAAGTAAGCGGCATAACTTAGTTAAGATTAGTGATTATCTACCCAGGCACACCCTTCAAAGCCAGGATTAGGATTCCCTTGAATTTCAGTTCAGTGGTCTTGCCTTCAGAAGTGAGCAGGGATGAGATTCTTCCTGAGGCCTGTGTGTCAAGGCTTAGCGCCTGCCTCTTGCTCATCCTGGTGCATTGGCTACCAAGAGTGCTCAGTGCTTTGTTGGCTGTATCCTATGGATAGCCTGATATCTGGGCACGTAAAGACTCATTTGGACCCAAAAAGCATGAACCTACAACCATATTTTTCTGTCTCTTCTGTCACTAATCTCTCCGTGTGCAATTAAGAAATACACCTTCAGTCTACATTTGAGCCAGTGTCTTACATTTAAACTTTAAATTAAAATGTTTTTAATGTTTTTGTTTTTAATTTAGGACAGAAAAAAGATCATTGTAGAAAGCAGGGAATATATGTGATACAGAAAAAGTATATTTTTAAATGGAAAAAGACAAAGTATAAATACTGGATTAATAATAACCTTTTCAATACCTTGGCATTTCCAGAATCCTTGGGAAAATATTATTGTACCTTCTCACTTATTATTGGCTTTTAAACTTCCCAGTGGTTTTCTTTCTAACCTGGAGGGCTCCTCAATTCCTGATTTTTCCATTTGTTTCTTTGACAAATATTTACTAAATACCTACTGTGGGCTAGGCACTATAGATACAGCTGTGAACAAGGTAGATGTAAAAAATCAATTATAACCATGACAAATGCTACAGAAGAAAGTATAAGATGCCACTGAAACACTAGTAACAATGGGGAGGGAGAAGAGTTGCAAAGTCAGAGAAGGCTTTCTGGAAGAATTGACGTTTAAACTGGGCCTTGAAGGATGAGTAGGGTTTAGGCACAGAGGACAAGATAATATAGCAGGGAGCATTCCAGGCAGAGGGAACAGCAGGTATGAAGGCCCTATGGCAAGTAAGAGCTGGGCTCATATGGGGAACCAAAAAGTAGTCAGAGATGGGAAAGTGTTCCCAGGAAGAAAGGAGCCACATGTTGTTGGCAGAAGAACCTTTCTTTTGCTTTTTAAGATGTATTCACTTAAAAATGGATACTTCTGGAATATTGGTAATTTTGCTGACCTATTATTATTCTCATGGTATAAATATAAAGTGGCCATATTTCAAGAGTGGTGCTGTGGGGAGGAGTAGCAGCCAGTGGCTAAGAGGGAGGCTTGGGGAGGTGGGGAGGGCTTTGAGGTGCCTCTGATTCCGGGGATTCTGTCTCCTCAGGCCTGAAGACAATTGTGGGTGCCCTGATTCAGTCTGTGAAGAAACTGTCAGATGTGATGATCCTGACAGTGTTCTGCCTGAGTGTTTTCGCCTTGATCGGACTGCAGCTGTTCATGGGGAACCTTCGAAACAAGTGTGTTGTGTGGCCCATAAACTTCAACGAGAGCTATCTTGAAAATGGCACCAAAGGCTTTGATTGGGAAGAGTATATCAACAATAAAAGTAGGTGGCCTCTTCTCTGCAAGAGGAATAGGAAAAGTCTATTCCTAGTTCACATGGTCAGAAGCTACCACAGGGCTTAAAAAAGTAGTTGGAGGCCGGGCACGGTGGCTCACTCCTGTAATCCTAGCACTTTGGGAGGCTGAGGTGGGTGGATCACCTGAGATTGGGAGTTTGAGACCAGCCTGACCAACATGGAGAAACCCTCTCTCTACTAAAAATACAAAATTAGCCAGGCGTGGTGGCACATGCCTGTAATCCCAGCTACTCGGGAGGCTGAGGCAGGAGAATTGCTTGAACCCAGGAGGCGGAGGTTGCGGTGAGCCAAGATCACGCCATTGTACTCCAGCCTGGGTGGGCAACAAGAACAAAACTCCATCTCAAAAAAAAAAAAAAAAAAAAAAAAAGAGGTAGTTGGAGCTGGAAAGGAATGGCAGTGCTACTAGAACTAGCCTTGTAAAATTATTCCTTTCCTCGACGTAGGATTGTGTTCAGAAGCTCTCAAACATGAACCCTCTCTCTCCCTTTTTCGCATGTACCCCTAAACTTTTGCTTTGAAATTCAGGCTTAGAAGCTTGATAAAAATTATTTTTTTCCCTAGCTGAGTTACTTGGGATATTTACACATTTAGTCCAGAATGTATCTATGGAACTCAAATTTTCTTAATACTACTAAGACTATTGCAGTCGATCTAGTCTAGGGAATCAGGTGATCTTTAAGGTACTATTCAATCCTATTACAGTTGAGTAGTTTTAATCATTTTATTTGAGGAACCAAAGGAAAATTTGATGTAGTGATACTTCTTTAGACTCATGAAAAAAGTTAGCGATGTCACTATTAGTCATTCCTGAGAAAATAAAGTCAGTTTAGTAACCATAAGAAAGTGTTGCAAAGGAGATTTCGGGGACGTATGCTGGAAAGGAAAACATGCCTTGTAATTTAAAATAGGACCTAGTATCTACTGACCAATGAGCTCTAAAATATCTTTGATAAAGACACGTTGTAAGGATAGAAGAATAGAGTGGTATAAAGGGGTATACAACTCAGAAAACTTACTTTTAGGCCCCTTTGATTCAAGTACCAGAATCTGGCATATAGATTTGAAGTATGAATGGAAGTTGGGTGTCTGTGAAAACTATATTGCATCAAGAACTTTGGGATAGCACTTTTAATTTGTAAATATATATAAGAAAATAATTAATAGGAAAGAATTCTTATCAGCTGTCACAGCTGTTGGAAAAGATTTATGAGCTAAAGTCAATAACTGTTTTTGCTGGGGCTAGTTAGGAACAGTGTAACCTTATTCTCTCATTCACTTAAATCTGCATGTTCATTTCCTGCCTCTTCAAACTTTTCTAGCAAATTTCTACACAGTTCCTGGCATGCTGGAACCTTTACTGTGTGGGAACAGTTCTGATGCTGGGTAAGTAGCTCACCTAGTTTTATTCTCTTTCCTTAAAATAATGTACCTGTTATTAGTAGGGTCAAAATAGGCAATATGTTTACTTTTCTTTGTGCTCAAGTAGTAGACCTTACAATTGCATCTGACCTATCGGTTGGCATAGATTTTCTTTGTTTCACATTTGTCCATCTAAAGTTGACATTTCACTAGTAAGTGCCTGTGCTTGTAGTCTCAAGCCAAAATGAAAGAATCTAAGGATGAAATCAATAACAGCAGATAGCTTACCTGCCTCTTGGGGACTCCTCTCATCCTATAGTACAATAGAGAGCAAAGATACCATCTTAGTGATGGTTATGGATCCAAGGATGACCCAAAATATGCTTGACCTGACAGCATAGAGGAGGAAAAAGAGTAGCAACGTAGTATTTGAGTCCTGATCCTGATACTTCCTGCTCTAAGACCTTTGGCAAGCCATTTAACTTACCTGAGCCTTGGTTTTTTTCATCCATAAAATGGATTTATTTAATAAGCCATGCTGTCTCTTGCTCACAGGGTTACTGTAAGGATCCACTTACATTACATGAAAGTGCTTTGTAAACAGAGGGCTTTATAAATGTAGGGTGGTAGTGTCATTTTTCAGAGTATATTGGTCCTCTAAGAACTGGTGTTTTAACATGATCACAATGTCTAGAAATCCATTTAATTTCTGTATTAGACTACTAGAGATTACATTGAAAGAAATATGAGATGAATCTAAAAGCAGGAGAAATGGTGTAACTGAGGTAACTGAAATCCCACTTATGACTTAGGTTGTCACAGTGAGTGTAAAGAAAACAAACGATTAAGAGGAACTTCTGGCCAGGCGCAGTGGCTCACGCTTGTAATCCCAACACTTTGGGAGGCTGGGGCAGGCAGATCCCGAGGTCAGGAGTTCGAGACCAGCCAGGCCAACACAGTGAAACCCCGTCTCTACTAAAAATACAAAAATTAGCCAGACGTGGTGGCAGGTGCCTGTAATCCCAGCTACTCGGGGGGCTGAGGCAGGAGAATCGCTTGTACCCAGAAGGCAGAGGTTGCAGTGACCCGAGATCATGCCATAGCACTCTAGCCTGGGCAACAGAGCTAGACTCTGTCTCAAAAAAAAAAAAAAAAAAAAAGAGGAACTTCTAGCCGTTTGTCATTTGGGATAATAGCTGAGTTAAATTTGATTGAATTGCACATTGATATGAATCTAGAACAGTACTTCTCACACTTTGGCATGCATAAGAATCACCTGGCATACCTCTTAAAAATGCAGATTCATAGATCCCATATCCAGAACTTTTAATTCCTAGTTTGGGTAAGGATGCAGGAATCTGCATTTTTAAAGACCATGCCAGGTGATTCTGACCCTAGGCTGTCCCCAGAAGTTGGCTAGCTGCTTATTTCCTTCTTCTTTTTCTTCTAATTTGTTGGCCTGGCTCTATCAATGGTTATTTATTATCTCCAAGGTCATGGAGTAAATAGAATTATGTTATTTATTATCTCCAAGGTCATGGCTGGGTGGAATTATGTTGAAAAGTCCTGAACTTCCCTTTCTTTCTTTAGGCAATGCCCAGAGGGATACCAGTGTATGAAAGCAGGAAGGAACCCCAACTATGGTTACACAAGTTTTGACACTTTTAGCTGGGCCTTCTTGGCATTATTTCGCCTTATGACCCAGGACTATTGGGAAAACTTGTATCAATTGGTGAGTAATACCTCTTTTCCTTTGGCCATAGAGTTTGCATGAGCATATATGGGGTTGGGGACATTCTGTGTGAGAGACATTTAGTGAAGACATTATACAAGATCTAACTGTTGTGTTTCCCACAGTCAGCTGGTTTTTGATATTAAGTGAATTCTCTCAGTTCTCATCCCTGTTTCTTGAATGCTCAGTCATGTATAGCTGTAGACTCTTACAGCCTTGACGGCCTCTTGTCTGGCCTGAGAATCTGCTGTCTCTATCTACTTCCTATTGTTCATCCTCTGCAGCATATCTCCTTTTGGATATTTGGGGTTGGGGTTTGTTTTTTTTGTTTTGTTTTGTTTTGTTTTTGAGGTAGGTACTACAGGCATGTACCACCACACCTGGCTATAATATTTCTACTTTTTGGAAAGTTGGGGTTTCACTCTGTTGCCCAGGCTGGTCTTGCAACTTCTGGCCTCAAGTGATCCTCCCACTGTGGCCTCCCAAAGTGCTGGAATTACAGGCGTGAGCCACCATTAGGGCTTCTGTTTAAGAAAAAGTAAACATCTCTTTGTGCAAGGCACTATATAGATGGAATTTCCATAAGGACCTTGGAGTATATCAACATTTTTGAGATTTGTAACACATTTGGATTTGTTCAAGCAGGTTGTACAGATAAAAATAAGGTCAGTAACATTCTGTTGGGCTACACTGGTGACTCTGGACAAGTCATTTAACTTTGCTGGTTGTAATGAAGTTAGTGTAAGTGATTGCTAAGTGTCTTACAGCTTAGAAATTTTATGACAGTCCATTGTTTTCTCTTTGTGTCATTTGGTGATACCAGTTACTTTGAAAATGAAAAACACGTCCCCTCAGGCATGAAGGACCCTCTTTAAGGGAAGTTTCTAGTTCAAATATCTGAGTTAATTCTTACCTTTCTGTTGCACAGCCTAGAGTTCCCTCAGGTTGAATGTTTCTCCTGAAATATTTGTGATTGATGCTGTTTCTTTTTTTTTTCTTTTTTTTTTTTTCTTTTTTGAGACAGAGTCTCGCTCTGTCGCCCAGGCTGGAGTGCAGAGGCGCAATCTCAGCTCACTGCAGCCTCCAAACAATTCTCCTGCCTCAGCCTCCCGAGTAGCTGGGATTACAGGCATGACACACCTGGCTAATTTTTGTATTTTTAATAGAGACGGGGTTTCACCATGTTGGTTGGCCAGGCTCGTCTTGAACTCTTGACCTCAGGTGATCCACCTGTCTTGGCCTCCCAAAGTGCTGGGATTACAGGCGCGAGCCACCGTGCCTGGCCCATTTTGTGGTTAACAGAATAAAGATGAAAACTCTGTAATAGTGGGTTGCATGTACATAACCTAAAACCTAGTTTCCTTCTGCCTTGTTTTAACCTCCCCCACTATCCTTTATGTCATATTGTCATATCCTTTTAAAACTCATCCTATTGCAAAAGAATAAGGAAGAGTGTCACTCAAGATGGGGATTTCCTGGCTGGACACAGTGGCTCATGCCTGTAATCCCAGCACTTTGGGAGGCCGAGGCAGGTGGATCACTTGAGGCCAGGAGTTCAAGACCAACCTGGCAAACATGGTGAAACCACATCTCTACTAAAAATACAAAAATTAGCTGGGCATGGTGGCACATGCCTGTAATCCCAGCTACTCGGGAGGCTGAGGTGGGAGAATTGCTTTAACCTGGGAGGTGGAGGTTGCAGTGAACTGAGATCATGCCACTGCACTCCAGCCTGGGTGACAGAGCAAGACTCCATCTACAAAAAAAAAAAAAAAAATGGGGCTGGGCGCGGTGGCTCACGCCTGTAATCCCAGCACTTTGGGAGGCCGAGGCGGGTGGATCATGAGGTCAGGAGCTCAAGACCAGCCTGGCCAACATAGTGAAACCCCATCTCTACTAAAAATACAAAAAAATTAGCTGGGCATGGTGGTGGGCACCTGTAATCCCAGCTACTCGGGAGGCTGAGGCAGGAGAATCGCTTGAACCTGGGAGGTAGAGGAGGTTGCAGTGAGCCAAGATCTTGCCATCACACTCCAGCCTAGGCGATAGTGTGACACTTCATCTCAAAAAAAAAAAAAAAAAAAGATGGGATTTCCTGCAACTTGGACCTGATTTCAGAGACATAATTTGTCTGTTAATGCTGTTTGAGGATCCGTAGATAAATAAACTGCAGTCTTGTATTCTTTTCTTTATACTTGTCTTAGCCCAAAATCAAACTTTTTTTATGAAAGAAGTGTATGGGGAATATTTAGAAATGAGAGGGGATTTTTTTGTCACAATGGTTGGGAGATAACTACTGCCATTTAATATGAGTTGAGGATAAGTGAAACCATTCAACCATTGGGAGTACCAAGTGCCCACAATAGGAAGGAGTACTGCACAAGGAAACAGTCCTGTACAAAATGCAAATAGTGCCCTTACAGAGGAACTTGGCCCATTAGCTGTTTTCAGCCTGGTTCATTTGGTACAAGTGACTCAGAAAATGGCCTTTGTCTTTGCAGACCTTACGAGCAGCCGGGAAAACATACATGATCTTCTTCGTCTTGGTCATCTTTGTGGGTTCTTTCTATCTGGTGAACTTGATCTTGGCTGTGGTGGCCATGGCTTATGAAGAACAGAATCAGGCAACACTGGAGGAGGCAGAACAAAAAGAGGCTGAATTTAAAGCAATGTTGGAGCAACTTAAGAAGCAACAGGAAGAGGCACAGGTTGGTGATGAATTCTTTGCAATAGACCTTCCTGCCAGATCATGGTGACTAAGACCCCATCTGATTTTCACTGCAGTTGATCTTTTCTAGGCATATTTTCAAATAGAGGCCATTGGTCTGATGAAAATAACCCAAGTAACAACTGCAGATGGTTACTCCAATTATTCCATTTGTCTTAACAGCCAAATTGTTTGTTCATATCATCTTTTGTTGAATTTCTCAACTGTTCAGTGTGCAACTGCCATGATGACTGGGAAGAAAAAAGTGACCAGGGCAGTTTATATAGTGTTTCACATAAGCATATTCTTTTTCTTGGGAGAAATGTTAAGATTCCTGTGGTCATAAAAAGTATTATTTCTAATTAAAAAGAAGATACAGGCAAAATATTAAAGTAAAACTTGAAAGACATTTGTGATCTCATCACCTTAACACTTAACTTTCTCATCCTTATCTAAATGTACATGTATTTATACATTTTTAGGACCCATAATATATAATGTTACTTAGCATTCATTTCCAGACTTGCTCAGAAGGGATCCTCTGGTACCAAGGCAGCAGTCAAGTTCTTGTCTGAAATGCTCGAGAGAATAACTCCCAAAGTTCTCACCACTGGGTTCTGCTCTGTTCACTTAGGGCTGTGTGCCAGAATACACAGAAACCCTCTAACAGTCTAGGTTTCCTGCCTCCTTTTTTCCTCCTTTCCCTTCGGTAGGGAAATGTTCTGTACTAACTGGTTGGCTTTGGGTGGCTCCAGTTAATTGCCCTGGTCTGGCTTCCCTGCTGTGGCTTCTTTCCTAGGCTGCTGCGATGGCCACTTCAGCAGGAACTGTCTCAGAAGATGCCATAGAGGAAGAAGGTGAAGAAGGAGGGGGCTCCCCTCGGAGCTCTTCTGAAATCTCTAAACTCAGCTCAAAGAGTGCAAAGGAAAGACGTAACAGGAGAAAGAAGAGGAAGCAAAAGGAACTCTCTGAAGGAGAGGAGAAAGGGGATCCTGAGAAGGTGTTTAAGTCAGAGTCAGAAGATGGCATGAGAAGGAAGGCCTTTCGGCTGCCAGACAACAGAATAGGGAGGAAATTTTCCATCATGAATCAGGTAAACTCTTCTTTTTTCTATACCTTTTTCAAAAATGTATTTTTTATTAAGGTAAAATGTGTATATATGTATTATACCATCTTTACCATTTTAAGTGTACCGTTCAGTATTAAGCACAATTATATTCTTCTTTTTCCTCTTTCATCCCCTCTATCCCCTCTTCTTCCTGGCCTCTAGTAACCACCAGTCTACTCTCTACCTTCAAGAGATCCACTTTTTTAGCTCCCACGTATGAGTGAGAACATGCTATATTTGTCTTTCTGTGCTTGGCTTATTTCAGTGAACATAATAACCTCTGGTTCCATCTATGTTGCTGCAAATGATAGGAATTCATTCTTTTTATGGCTGAATAGTATTCCATAATGTAAATATACCGCATTTTCTTTATCCATTTATCTGTTGATGGGCACTTAGGTTGATTTCATATTTTGTCTATTGTAAATAGTACTACAATAAACATGGGAGTGCAAATATCTATTTAATATATTGACTTACTTTCTTTCAGTTATATACCCCATAATGAAATTGCTGGTGTATTAGTCAGGGTTCTCTAAAGGTATAGAACTAATAGGATATATTTATATATCCTATTAGTATATAAATATATAAAGGGGAGTTTATTAAGTATTAACTTACACAATCACAAGGTCCCACAGTAGGCTGTTTGCAAACTTCAGGAGCAAGGAGAGTGAGTCTGAGTCCCAAAACTGAAGAACTTGGAGTTGGATGTTCGAGGGCAGGAAGCATCCAGCATGGGGGAAAGATGTAGGCTGGGAGGCTAGGCCAGTCTCGCCTTTTTACGTTTTTCTGCCCGCTTTATTTTCACTGACAGCCGATTAAATGGTGCCCACCACATTAAGGGTGGGTCTGCCTTTCCCAGCCCACTGACTTGACTGTTAATCTCCTTTGGCAACACACCTCACAAACACACCCAGGATCAATATTTTGCATCCTTCAGTCCAATCAAGTTGACATGCAGTATTAACTATCACATTGGATTATATGGTAATCCTATTTTTAGTTTTTTGAGGAGCCTCCATACTCTTCTCCAAACTCATTGTACTAACGTGCATTCCCACAACAGGTAAACTCTTTGCATTGGCTCAATAAGCCTAAAAACATCTGGTTTTTCTAATCTCACTTGATTTTTATTTTCCCCTTTGGCCCTATATTTTCCAGGCCCATCCCTGCATCCTCATTTCTACCTCACTATGCTCCATATTGTTCTCCTCTGGGAGGAAGTGTTACCAGCACATTTGGAACATTCTCCATTCTAATCCTGCCCTCCCTTCTCTGATGTAAAAGCCAACCCTAGACTATGTGATCACCTTTGGCAGACTTGCTTGGCAGTAAAGTATATGTCACACCAGCAATCTTCATGTTCTAAAACATCAGGGAGAGCTTTTCTCCTCTAAGCATCAGAATTTAGCTCAAACATCTCTGTTTAAGAATTGCATTTAATTATAGGGGATAATAATAATAGGAGTCATGAAACAGGACATCTTATTTGAGCATGGCAAGTCCTACTGATTAATTATTCTGGATATGTAGTATCACACTGATAAGTTAGCCTATGGTAGATTGAAAGCCTCCAGTTTTTCCCAACTTTGATAAATAAGGAAACTAAGCAAAAAAAGAGAAGAGAAGACTTAGGGTAATTGTTGAGCATTCTATTACTATAGATGTCATCACATAAATAGGTATTTTTGAATTTCAGAGAACACCACCAAAATCTAATTCTTAGGCCATTTAATTTCCCATTTTAAAGAAATGCTGGAAAGTTGGTAGGTATAGAATAGATTATAGTTACTGTTTATGGCAGTATATCCAGTGTCTTTTCTTTTTTCCCAGAGATGATTCATTTTCCCACTTGCATCTCTCACTTTCCGGTTCAGTCTTTTGCCAGTCTTATTCATTTCAGGGGATGAGCAAAATCCCTCATGTCCATCCCTTTCTTTCCATTCCTTAGCCTTATCTTAGTTTTGGCTTTACAGTTGTATTATTTTGTTCTACTGTGTTTGTCCACTGCAGTTTTGTTTTCTGTAGTCTTTCTCCTTCTCCTTTGTATTTTATATACTGTCAACAGATTACGTCCTAAAATGTAGTTCTCATCATTCGTGTAGTAGGCATTTATGGAGTACCTACTACATATTAAGGATTGTACTAGGTCCTAGGGCTTAAAAGGTGATTAAAACATCATCCCTACCCTAGAGAGCTTACAGTACAGTGAGACAGCTGAATACACTAAAAAATTATGTAGTAGCATGTGTTATTCCATAATTGAGATATGCTGGGGGTATTAGAAAAGCACAGATCTATCCCAACATGGAGATTCAGTAAAGATTTTCTGGAAAAGGTAAATTTCTGAACTGAAGCTTAAAGGATAGACAGGAATTAGGTAGTGTATGTGTGTGTTGGTGAGGGAACAATAAGAAAAAAGGGACGGTCTAGGTTTAGAAGGGAAGCATATTCCAGTTTAGACATCCAAAGTTTGAATTATTTGTTGGATAACCAAGTACAGACTTTTTTAGACAAGGATAGGCAAATGATAGCTCAGGGAAGAGGTCCTAAGCTGAGAGGTGGTGATTGAAACCATGAGACTTGTGGAGATTACTCAAAGAGAATGTGTCAGTTGGAAGAATAGTGAGCCAAAGGCATGACCATTGCTGTTCACCGGCATAGAGATGGAGTTCAGGAAAGAAAACAGATAAACAGTGTTAGAGAAGCTGAGAGGGCCAAGAGTTCAGTGAAGTCAGGAGAGTAGCGATGTTGGAGAAGGCAGGGCCATGATCAATGGATTGAAATTTAACAGAGATGCTTAGTGAGCTCAGAATTGAAAGTGTCCATCGGATTTGGCAATATAAAGTCATTGAGGACTTTAAAGACATGTTTTAGTCCAGAGTAAGGAAGGATGCCATGTTGAGTGGGGAGTGGAGACAATGAGTATAGACTTCTCATCCCAGCTTCTTTAAAGAGTGTGGGTGGAAATAAGCATGTTTATACTTTGTGGAAGAAAAAAAAACAGAAAAGGGAGACGCGTTAGAAAATGAAATAGAATAGATAGAAGTAGAGCACAATCTTGGAAGATACCAAAATAGATGTGGTTTTTAACAGAAAAGGGACCCTCGTTCCCTGAAACCTTAAGAAAACAGGGAAGGATGAGGTGGATAAATTTGTAGAAAAGGAGTAGGAAGTTGAGGAAGATAACCCCTGACAGTTTAGTGTTTTGATAATGTTGGGAATTAAAAATCAAGGAGTTTGAGATCAGCCTGGGCAACATAGTGAGACCTCTGTCTCTACAAAAAATGAATTAATTTTTTGATAATGTAGGGAATTAAACATCTTATTGAAGGGAATGAGAGGTTGTGTTTGGAGGTTTAAAGAAAATATTGACAGTTTAGAATAGTTTTTAAGAAGAATGGGAGAGGGAATTCCCCTAATCAGATTCATTCTATTTACTAATTAAGTCCCAACTCCTTACCCTGGAATTCATAGCATTCCCCATCCCCTTAGTATGGACACAGCCTATGTGTTCATTCTCCAGTCTCTGTGCCCCATCAAGCACCCTATACCTAAACCAGAATGAGCTACTAGATATTTCTCATATATGATGTTTGTTTTCTACCCTCTGTGATTTGCTCAAGAAACACCCTCTCTAAAATGTCCTGTTGGCCAGCACAGTGGCTCACACCTGTAATCCCAGCACTTTGGGAGGCCAAGGTGAAAGAATCATCTGAGGCCAGGAGTTCAAGACCACCCTGGGCAACATAGAGAGACCCCTGTCTCTACCAAAAAATTGGCCAGGCGTGGTGGCACATGCCTGTAGTCCCAGCTACTCCGGAGTCTGAGGCGGGAAGATCGCTTGAGCATGGGAGGTTGAAGCTGCAGTGAGCTGTGATCTTACCACTGCACTCCTGCTTGGGCAACAGAACAAGACCCTGTCTCCAAAAAACAAAAACAAAAACAAACCAAAAAATTAAAATTAAATAAAACGCCGTATTTTTCTGTCTTTGAATTTCTACATCATAGTTATTCTCAATATCTTCCTTTCAAGAAACCTTCCCTGACTCTCCTGTTTTCTAGTTGGAAATCTTCATTTTATCTTTCTGTTATGTTTTATATGTACCTCTTTATTTGTTGCTTTTTACTCTACATATAGAAAGTACTCTACATATACTCTGTGTGCATATTTATTTATGTTCATATCCTCTTCTCTCTAAATAAAGTGTTAAAGTCAAGGTCTGCTTCTTAGCACATGGCTAGATATTGTTAGACAAATGAATGCAAGACTTTTAGAAATTTGATTTTAACCCTTTCTGAGAGACTTCTTTATAGCCTGAAGCCATCTCTATCTCACCTTCACCTCTCCTTTCTTCTAGTTCAGCCTCTTTTGGGGAAAGTATGATAGTAGCTTTGTTGTAATTTTACCCTTGTCTTGAGAGACTCACTGAGCTATGAATACCTTAGCGCTGTTAACGCTTTGCTATTGAATGGTCTCTGATTATTCTATAGGCTTTAGTACAAAGGTGCACTGATTGCTCCTTAACTCAAAAAATAAAACCAGGTTTTTGAGATGTCCTGCTTTGCATGAAAATATTCACTTAGTCTAATCTCTCCATTCCAAAAAAAATAGTAAATTCCTAGAGGCCAAGGCTGACTGCCAAGAGTAGCTTAGATGGTACAAGGGATAGTAGTATTCTTTGTCCCAGGACTTTCCTGCAGTTTCTCTGGAAGAGTGACTGAGGAAATCGAGGCCTAGAAAGAATCACTTATAACTATAACTAGTTATAGAAGGTTATATAACTAGTAAGTGTTCGAGCCAAGATTTGAACCCAGGTTCATCCAACTCCAGAGCCTGTGCTCCTAACCACCCCTTCTTTATTCCTGCACACGTACATGATCATCTCTTCTGTTAGCTTAACAATGAATGTGGCTTCAGTTTTCTCACAACATAGTTCAGTTATGTGTCAGTTTCTTTTATTTCCATAGCTTCTGAGTTCTTTTTTTTTTTTAGAAATTTTGAGATTTTTTTCATTTGAAGGTAATCGTAATGCTATTAAATTCACAAATGCTAATTTAAATACTCAATCCTGTTTATCTAAAACACACATTGCAAACACACAAATTACCTATTCTCTCCACGTCAGTACCCTTTCATATAATGGTTTGGAAATGGGGAGAATAGATTCCACTTAAACTGCAAGTCAGCAGGTGTTTCTTTACAGTTAACTTTAGCAAAATTCATACAAAATAGTAATTAACAATGATCTTTACTTGTTAACTCACAAGGAAACACCTTCAAAACTGCATTTTGTTAAAGTTTCTGTGCTAAAATGTAGAAAAACTGAACTACACAAATATTGAAAAGTTAAAAATTCCTTAATTTTTTATTCCTGGTGCCACTACCACAATTTACAGGGCAATATACCTGATGTAATGAAAAGAAAAAGAAAAAAACAAGGCTACAACAGATAAAAAACCTCAGGAATGTACATCTAATTGACACTACATTGCATTAATCAATAGCTGCACTTTCTGCAAACTGTGGCTGTGGTAGTCCTGAACAAGAAGGGTTTCCTGTTTAAGCTGCAGTAACTTTTCTGACTATGGATCATCCTTTCTTCTGTGGCAGATTTTTACAGTTCCTCTAATGCATTTGGGACGACTGTCTCAAAGTAACCTGCAGCTTTCCTGACAGCTCCTCGCTCTCTCTCCTGCTGAGAACTGTAGCCCTTTTCTGCTGTTTTTAGAACCTTCTGCTACCATATCCACCACTTCCACCACTAGATGCATAACCACCACCATAGGGACTGCCCGAGCTTCTTCCACCAAAACTTCCCCCTTTCATGGGTCCATAATTTGATTGCTGTTGTCCACTATAATTTCTAAAAATCATTATAGTTCCCACCACCACCATAGTTACCACCGCCAAAATTTCCTCCTTCATTGTAACCATCATATCCTCCACCACCGCTACCATATCCACCACACCACCTTGGTTTCCATATCCTGGTCCACCACCACCATAGCCCCCTCTACTACTATAACCAGGACCACCGCCGTAGTTGCCACCGTCACTTCCAAATCCATTATATCCACCATCACCTCCTCCATAACTACCTCTGCTGCCACCACCTCCACCACCATAGCCTCCTCTTCCACCAAAGTTTCCACCACGGCCAAAATTACCTCCACCACCTCCAAAGCTTCCTCCGCAACCCATAAAATTGCCAGATCCACCTCCACGACCTGTCCGTGATCCAGCAGACTGCATCTCTTGTTTAGAAAGGGCCTTTTGCACTTCACAGTTATGCCCATTAATAGTGTGGTATTTCTGAACAACAATTTTGTCAACTGTATCATGATCATCAAAAGTTACAAAAGCAAATCCTCTCTTTTTTCCATTCTGCCTGTCTTGCATAACTTCTATGGTTTCAATCTTGCCATACTTTTCAAAGTAGTCTCTCAAATTATATTCCTTTGTATGTTCTGTAATACTACCAACAAAAATTTTCTTCACTGTTAGATGGGCACCAGGCTTCACAGAATCCTCTCTAGAAACAGCTCTCTTTGGTTCCACTACATGCCCATCAACCTTGTGTGGTCAAGCACACATTGCTGCATCCACCTCTTCAACACAAGAATAAGTCACAAAACCAAAGCCCCTGGACCATTTTGTTTGGGGGTCTCTCATTACCACACAATCTGTGAGTGTGCCCCATTTCTCAAAGTGTCCTCTTAAACTATCATCTGTAGTTTCAAAGTTCAGACCACCAATAAACAGTTTTCTCAACTGCTCTGGTTCCTTTGGGTCATGGCCCTCTTCCTGCCGGTGGCAATGGCGACGGCCGGAGTTGGGCTGGGGGCAACCAGGCGGCGGTTTTACCTCCATTTTGAGCCTGAGTTCTTCTTGAGACATCTCCCGCTCACCCATCTCTGACCTATTTCTCTATATTTTTAAGGCTCAGGGCAGTTTATAAATATTAAGTTGAGCCTATTTTAATTGCTCTATTGCAGCAGTTTTCAAACTTTCTGGTCTTAGGACCCCTTTATCTTCTTAAAAATTTTTGAGGACCTAAAAACCTTTTTAAAATGTGCTTTTAATTTCTCATATTAGAAATTATAATTAAGAAAATTAAAAAATATTTACTAATTTTAAAAATATAGTAATGATAAACCCATTACATGATTAACACAAATTATATATTTTTAAGAAAAATGAACTGTTTTCCAAAACCAAAAAAAAGGGTTTTTTTTTTTGTATTACATTTCTGCAAATCTCTTTAATCTGTAATGTAATAGAAAACAGTTGAAATATCATACTGGCTTATGCATGCATTCAGTTTGTTGCAGTATGATTTTCTTTGGTTAAAGTATTTGAAGAAAATCAAGTTTCATACAGATATGTAGTGGAAAAGGGAGGAATATTTTAATAACCTTTTCAGATAACTGTGAATGTTCCTCCTTGATGCTGTTCCAAAACTTAACAGTGACAATTTTTTAAACAGTTAGTTGTGACGTGGAAACTATAACAGTAACTTTGTACTCTGTTATAGTAAAATCCCTTGCTCCATTTTGTGCCATAGATCTTTAACCCGTGAATGATTTCTAGCATCATGCATTGATCATTTGAGAAATTTTCATTTCCTGAGTTTATGCAAATCTTCTAAATCACACGAGATTTTAAAACTATATTTATTATTACCACCAATCTCATCAGAAAACTATTTAAATATTATGAAGCTGTCAGGCTCACAGTGTCACTGTGTGCTTATGAGAAGATGAGTGATAAAAGCACATATCATCTCAGTATTATTAGGAAAGAATTTTGACCTCATGAGCCTTCCTTAAAAGGTCTCAGGGACCTCCGGGGGTCTCCAGACCACACTTTAAGAACCAGTGTTATACTAGAAAGAAAAAGTGAAATATGGCATGGAAATAGAACATGTAAAATCACTCCTTCATCGCATTCCAAACATCCCAGTCATGTAAGCCTCATCTTGACAGACAATTTACGTGTATCCCCTGAGATCCCTAGAGATAATTTTTCTGTGGAATGCAAAAGTTACACTCTCAAATCTAGAATATCCCAGAGCCCTCCTCCCGAGCAAACATCTAAACCTAAGTTGGAATTTATAGTTTAACTGTGACTGCCTGAAAAGGACTAAAAGCTCCTGGTTGGTTGACAGGAAGATTTTGAAAAGAGGGAGTAAGGCCTACTCATCTCATAAACTACACAGGATCCCAGGATTTAATAGAGCCATGGATCCTGAGTCATCACTGAAAACCTCTTGTCTAGGAAAATTGAGACTGAGGAAGGGTTGGGGTTTCAGCCCTCAGGATGTAGCTCCTTAGGGAATGCCCTAAATCAGGATTGGATCCTGGGTACAAGGAGAAATGGGGCAAGTCACCTTTACCCCTTTCACATTTGTTCATTGCAGACTACTCTTTTGCAAAGAGTGAAACAAGGAATTAGAAAATAATAGAACAGTTTTTCCTCATATTATGTATTATCTTAGGATCCTGATTTTTAAGTGTTCATAGGTTCACTGAATTGGTCATAACCTTCATCACTGTCTTATCATCCTTATCACTATCCTTAAGGTTAAGAATAGTCTGATGTATTAGATCTCATGTAGTATATATTTCCTCCTGGCCTCCAAGTTTCAAGAGGGCAGGGACCATGTCATATGTCTCGTTCACCACTGTATCCACACCACTTAGCACACAATAGGTATTTGGTTAAATAAAATTAAATTTTGGCCAGGCACAGTGGCTCATGCCTGTAATCCTGGCACTTTGGGAGGCTGAGGTGGGCAGATCACTTGAGGCTGAGGCAGGAGAATAGCTTGAACCTGGGAGGCGGAAGTTTCAGCAAGCCAAGATTGCACCACTGCACTTCAGCCTGGGTGACAGAGCGAGTCTCTGTCTCCAAAAAAAAAAAAAAAAAATTATATAAAATTAAATTTTATTGTAAAATGCGTAAAACCTCTTTCCTAATGTGAAGGCCTGATGTACCAGGTAGTATCAGCACCCAGCATTGACCTAAGGCAAAATTATGAATTCAGTGTAGTTTAGCTTGCTGTGAGAAGTGAAGCAGTGACCCCGTGCAGGTGTGGAACAACCCTAAAATGGGTGGCTAAGCTGCAGTACCTAATCTAAGTGCATGTTAATTAAGTTAAACATTGTAGTTACTATGTGCAAAGCACTCTAGGAGATATAAGGATGAATCAGTCAATGTGCCCTTAAGGAGTTTGTAGTTGGTTAAAAATGAGAGGTAGAACATGTATATAAAGAACTGTTGTAAAAAGTAGAGCGTAGGCTGGATACAGTGACTCACGCCTATAATCTCAGCACTTTGGGAGGCCAAGGCGGGAGGATTGCTTTAGCCCAGGAATTTGAGACCAGCCTGGGCAACATGGCGAAACCCTGTATCTACAAAAAATATAAAAATTAGCCAGGCGTGGTATGGCACATACTGCGTGGTGTGGCACATACCTGTAGTTCCAGCTACTTGGGAGGCTGAGGTGAGAGGATCACTTGAGCCCAGGAGGTTGAGGCTGCAGTGAGTGATTGCACTATTGCACTCCAGCCCAGGCAACAGAGTGAGACCCTGTCTTGAAGAAAAAAATAAAAAATAAAGTACAGCATAAATATTCTGAAAGGGGGTTTGGTGCTATGGAAAGATTAAGGAAGTTAGTAGAGGAAGAAGCAGAAGGGCTGGATCATGGAGAACTGAGAGGATTTCCCCAGCTGAAAATGGAGCGTGCACTGGAAACAGAGGAAATAAAGACCTGCGGCAGGGTGGCTACATGGTAGGGTGTATGAGAAAACAGTGAAAGATAAAGTAGAATAAGTAAATTAGAGTCAAAGCTGGGAGGGTCTTGAATGCCATTTTTAGGACGGTGTGATAGTGTTAAAGGTGATTGTGGCATTTAGCAAAGGGGCCATGAGTACCTGAGTCCTGTGTTGTCCTGGCCATATTTCTCCGCAGTGACGCCCTCAAGAGAGATATATGTGCCCAAGGCACTGGTTATTAACACCTGGGCTTGTACACTGATCCTCAGTGTTCTATGTTACGCTTGCCTTCAAACATTTTTTTCATGTACAGATCAACCAGTCCAAAGCCCACATTCCCAACTACCTCCTTTATCTAACTCACTCACTAAGCCAATATTTCCCTGCCCTAAATCACCCCATAGCCAGATACCAGACAAGTAGTTACCACCTCTGTAGGCCAGAGCCTTCCAAAATTATTCAAACTCCCCAATCCTAAACTTGCTCATACTTACCTATCCTGCCTCATCCCTTCCTTCCTGAGGAAACCGCAGGCTCAGGCTAGACTTTCCCCCTCACTCCTTCTGCTTCCTGACCAACACTTATATTTCCCCGTATGGCCCTCCATGGCATGGCAAGCCCACTCCTCTTGGGAACCGAAGTAACGAACTCTTCTTTCAAAGGCAGTTGCCTCTGTGTCTGTCACCTTACCATGATCTGATTAAAACAAAATCCCAAGTACATCTTAAGACACCATCTTCTGGCCAGCCACATTGTTTAGAGCAGTGTTTCTCAAGTTACCTGTGGTAAAGGACTCATTTCTATTTTTCCCAATTCTTCATGAACTGATACTATTGTAAAATATAGTAACAATCAATTTCTAGAAAAATCATCACATTCTTAGATGTTATGACTGTGTCTAATTGTTACAAAAGTTTCTAAATGCCCCTCTCAGTTTCCTTACTTGTCTCATTGCAGACCAATAACAAGTCATGCACTAGCTGCCTGTGAATCACACCGAGCAGAGCTGGTTCAGGGGAATTAATCAGTGATTCAAAGGGGGTGCCCAAACATACATGTAAGAAGAATAGTAAGCTTACCAATCCAGCAACATGGAAGAAGGACGTGCAAGGGCTTCCTCTGTTATGTGCTCCTTTACCACACAGCGTATGTGTCCTTTTAACACACAGTGACAACATCTACTCATAAATGAGGCTCAGTCAACATTCTGGAATCTAACCAGTGTTGCTCCTTCTCTCTGGTACAAGGATGAGGCAGAAGAACAAAATAAGTCAGGGTCATCCTGTTTTCTAGAGACCTATATATAGCATATGGCGTGTATCTAACAATGACATTTATATAAAATTATCTATGATTAGTGCTTTTCTTGATGTGGTCCCCAGTGATCAAATTCATTTATTGTCTTAGAAGTTCGTGGGTTGCTTAAAGCCAAAGCAGGAAAAGCTTACATAACACGTGAAAGACACAGGTGAGAGAATGGAATAATATGCAACTAGAATTATCCAAAGAAAATATACCAATCTGGGGACAGGGGCTTTGTACATTACAAGAAGAGACAGGATCTAAAGTATAGAACCAGAAATGGAATTGTAGCCAACAAAAAGATAAGGGCAGAAATGTTAAAGAGGAGCCCCATAGCCCTTCCAGTGTTAACATCAAAAGTATTAACAGGCTGAGTGCAGTGCCTTACTCCTGTAATCCCAGGACTTTGGGAGACCAAGGCAGGAGGATCACTTGAACCCAGGACTTCAAGATCAGCCTGGGCAACATACAGACCCCATCTCTATTAAAAAAAAATTTTTTTTAATTAGCCAGGCATGGTGGCACATGCCTGTAGTCCTAGTAGCTACTTGGAAGGCTGAGGCAGGAGGATGCCTTGAGCCCAGGGGTTTGAGGCATATTTCTGTTTTACATATTTCTGTTATGAGTGAAACAGAATTATAACTGGGGATGGTGAGATGTTTTAATTTCAGGAGATTGTTGCCCTTGCAATACATACTGATACATTTAGTAACAGTGAAAAATGGGATCATGCTTTTTCAAATGAAAATAAATCTAATTTAGCCAATTGCTCTGACATTGAGGACTGACTGCTCATTAGATCATGTGGTTGAACATTTTCAGAAATGAGCTAAATCTGTGACTTTAAGGTAGATTTTGATGAAAATATATTTAAATCATGTGATAAGATAAAATCATATTAAAAATAAATGTTGGCAATGATGGAAAGACATTAATAATATTTTGATTATTTCAACCATCTGTTGGGTTAAACGAGCTTCCTTTAAGTACAAGAGTAACTCATGTGAGAATAACCCACATAATTATTAGTAAATAATAAAGCTTTTTGATGTCCTCAGAAATCAAGAAAGGGAATGTGTGTAGGTAACAAATCTTTTGGCAAATTGAGTTTTCAGTTCTTTGCTTTCAATAAAATTGGAAAAAGACTTAATTGCCAGCCGATAGATTATTACAATAAATTTTGCTGATAGTTTGCTATATATTTTTGGTATATAACTTGGAAGGAGTCCAAAGAATTGAGTGACATTACTATAACAGAGTTCTTCCATTCCAAGATAATATTTATGTGAATAAGGTTTTAGCACATAAAATCGATTATTAGAAAGGTGGGGAGGACTGATGTTGAGCCATGTCTCACTCTAATAATAAGTAATACTACCAACAAATATTTAAACACCAATTGAAAAGAAAATCTCATCCATCTTATTAAGAAATGCATTTTAATATAATTTTCTTTCTTAAGTCTATTACCTATAAAATGTGTAATATATTTGTATAGCTTGATCAATTGTATTCATAAGAATATTAATAAAAACTCAATCCAGGAGAATTTTTTAAATGTCTTAAAGACTCATGCTCATAGAAAATTTTTAATAGTAAGTACAGTTTATTTAGAATTTTTTGTATAATTTGTTGGAATCATAGCCAACAAAAAGATAAGGGCAGAAATGTTAAAGAGGAGCCCCATGGCCCTTCCAGTGTTAACATCAAAAGTGTTAACAGGCTGGGCGTGGTACCTCCCTCCTGTAATCCCAGCACTTTGGGAGGCCAAGGCAGGAGGATCACTTGAACCCAGGAGTTCGAGATCAGCCTGGGCAACATAGAGAAGTAAATTCAGGGGTGAGCAGTAAAATACATTAAAACATAAAAGTGTACATTCAAATAAAATTCCCTAGGGAATATGGAAAGGAAGCATGAAATTGAAGGAGAAGAATAAATAAGAAAAAATTTATGCTAAAGAATTCTTTAAGTAAATTTCTTTACCACAAACTTTACGGTAAAGAAGAGTTTTATTTAAAAACGTCAATGCTGAATATTATATAACTTACAGCTGTTTGAGAATTATATACTTTACAACTATGTAAACTTTTGATGAAAAAATATGTTTAAAATGGGGTGGATGGAATACTATGCAGCCATAAAAAGGATGAGTTCACGTCCTTTGTAGGGACATGGATGAGGCTGGAAACCATCATTCTGAGCAAACTGTCACAAGGACAGAAAACCGAATACTGCATGTTCTCACTGATAGGTGGAAATTTAACAATGTGAACACTTGGACACAGGTTGGGGAACAACACATACTGGGGCCTGACATGGGGTTGGGGGAGGGGGGAGGGAGAGCATTAGGAGAAATAACTAATGTAAATGACGAGTTAATGGGTGCAGCACACCAACATGGCACATGTATACATATGTAACAAACCTGCACATTGTGCACATGTACCCTAGAACTTAAAGTATAATAATAATAAAAGAAAAGGAAAAGTAAATAAATACATAAATAAAATGGGGTGGGAGGGGGCATATATAATTTTCAACTGAACTAAAAGGCTTGAAGGCCACTGTTGGAGTAGTAGTTGACCAGGACATGTACTTGGAGAGAATGGCAAATGATACAGGCACGTTTTAAATTCTGTCTTTTTGGCCAGGAGCGGTGGTTTATGCCTGTAATCCCAGCACTTTGGGAGGCCGAGGCGGGTGGATCACCTGAGGTCAGGAGTTTGTACTAAATCCTGTCTGTACTAAAAATACAAAAATTAGCCAGGGCGTGGTGGTGGACGCCTGTAATCCCAGCTACTCAGGAGGCTGAGGCAGGAGAATCTCTTGAACCCAGGAGCTGGAGGTTGCAGTGAGCCAAGATAGCGCCACCACACTCCAGCCTGGGCCACAAGAGCGAAACTCCATCTCAAAAAAAAAAAAATATATATATATATAAAATATTTATTTATTGTTATATATATGATAATAAATAAATTCTGTCTTTTTGCCCAGTGTGGCATAGTCTAACTTAAGTTAAAGACACCTCCTCTGAGCCCATGGTAAAAAGAAATACACAGCCACGTGCTTTACCCTGGATAAGTTGCGTATAATGTGAGATAAAAGCATCTTAGGGATGCGTGCAAGAACAGTGGGTAGACGTTTTGAATCCGTAACTGGTCAAGCACAGGTGAGTAACAATGGGTGATGAACTGTAGCAGTCAACATGCAGAAGTGCTTTCTGGAAACACTTGTGTTCTGATCACAGGGCTGCGAGGGTGGGGCCGGCTGGGAACCTAACCACTTTGCTCAGTATAAAGGTCCACTCCCGTCTCATTTCCCCGTCCCTCTCTCTTTCCCTTTCTGCCCCTGCAGTCACTGCTCAGCATCCCAGGCTCGCCCTTCCTCTCCCGCCACAACAGCAAGAGCAGCATCTTCAGTTTCAGGGGACCTGGGCGGTTCCGAGACCCAGGCTCCGAGAATGAGTTCGCAGATGACGAGCACAGCACGGTGGAGGAGAGCGAGGGCCGCCGGGACTCCCTCTTCATCCCCATCCGGGCCCGCGAGCGCCGGAGCAGCTACAGCGGCTACAGCGGCTACAGCCAGGGCAGCCGCTCCTCGCGCATCTTCCCCAGCCTGCGGCGCAGCGTGAAGCGCAACAGCACGGTGGACTGCAACGGCGTGGTGTCCCTCATCGGCGGCCCCGGCTCCCACATCGGCGGGCGTCTCCTGCCAGAGGTGAAAATTGATAAGGCAGCTACCGATGACAGTGTAAGGAAGAACACAAATAGATCGAGGCTAGGCATGGCAGTCTCCCCCGCTCCTTCCCCTCCTCTTTCCCTGCTCTGCCCATCCCACTTGGTCTGTCTGGACCCCACTCCTGTTAAGACCCCAGCCATTTCTGTGTTCTTCCTGGCCTATTTCTATTTCTCTCTTCAGTTTTCCCCCTATTACTCACCCTGTCTTCTCCTTTTCTTTATTCTTTGCTCCATTTTCCCCATCTTCCCTCCTTGTTTCTGACATTCCTTCTCCCCTATCAACTCCTTCCTTTATTTTACCGTTTTCTTTCTCTCCATCTTTATCTTTGCTAGTCTGTGTGCTTGTGTTTCCCTCCTCCCACCTGCTTTGACTGAATGCCTCTGGCCCCGGAGCCTGCCCGGATGGAATGAGAATGCCATCGAGCCACCACCAATGACCAAGTCTGAACCGGTTTGGAACTACCATTGCTTCTCTTCCCCCACGTCTTCTACCCTCCTAGGGAAACAGCTTGGAATTTAGAGATCTTATCCTTTAAATTTCAAAAAAGTAATTGAGTTTTGAATAATGTTCTAAGTCTCCTCTGCAAGAATGAGATGTGCTTTTTCTAAAGAGGAATGCTCATGTGATGTCAGGGTGGGAGGTGTGTGCCAGCAGAGCCAGGCAAGGAGAGGTTAAAGAGGCCAATAGGAAACTGGACCCAGACTTTTAAAAGGGATTGAAATTGAAATAAATCAAAGGAGGAAAAAGTGGGAGGTTGGGGCAAGAACACATTGTATATGGGGGAGGAAGGAAAGGGGAAGCAAAAGATGAATTTTAAATGTAATCAAATGTCAGGCTCTGAAGGAGTTGCATATAATAGCTTCACAAAATCAGTTATCTAGAGGTTTGGATAATGGTGCCCCTCTTTGGGAAGAGCCATCTCCTAACATTTCTTTAAATTCTAAGCTGTTTGTATCTTTTTTATTTTAAAATTCTTATAACCTCAGTGATCCTAATCCTTCATACCTCTAATTTCTAACTTTCCTCAGTCCCTCTTCAGCTGGTATAGACTCCTTGAGATAGCATGTTAGTCTATTTCTTTCTAACACTTCAGTTTCTTCTAACACAGCATGAAGATAGCCAATCCTTTAATTAGCATGATGCATGTATGGAGGAAAACTGGACAATCATGGATAAAGTTTATTGAATGTATAGATAAAATATCAAAAGGCAATTTGTATGTGTTTGGGATTGTCTGGTCTCGCCCTTCCCTTTTATTTAAAAGCAAAATACAGCCGGGCACAGTGGCTCACACCTGTAATCCCAGCACTTTGGGAGGTCAGGGAAAGAGGATCACATGAAACCAGGAGTTGGAGACCAGCTTGGCAACACAGTGAGACCCTGTTTGTACAAAAAATAAAAATAAAAAACATTGGCCAGGCATGGTGGCATGTGCCTCTATAGTCCCAGCTACTTGGGATGCTGAGGCAGGAGGATCACATGAGCCCAAGAGTTTGAGGCTACAATGAGCTATGATCACTACATTTCAGCCTGAGTGACAGAGTGAGACTCTATCAAAAGTAAAATAAAGCAAAAATACTCTCCCCCTTACGTTTGTATAGCTTTTTGTAAGCTACAAATTACTCTTACATGCATTATTTAATTTGTCCTAAATAAAAATTCTGGGCTGGGGGTGGTGGCTTATGCCTGTAATCCCAGCACCTTGGGAGGCCAAGGCAGGTGGATTGCTTGAGGCCAGGAGTTCGAGACAAGCCTGGCCAACATGGTTTGAAACCCATCTCTACTACAAATACAAAAGATTAGCCAGATGTGGGAGGCTGAGGCAGGAGAATCGCTTGAACCTGGGACAGGGAGGTTGCAGTGAGCCAAGATTGCGCCACTGCACTCCAGCCTGGGCAACAGAGCGAGACTCCATCTTAAAAAAAAAAAAAATCTTAAGGGTGACTAAGTGAAGATTAATATTTCTGTTTTTGAGATGGGGAGAAGGTTTAGAGAATTTGTGTTCCTTTGGGTCTTACAGCTCATCACTGATAGAGCCAGAATCTCAGACCCCTCAGAGACCCTAATCTTCCGTGTGCCAGTTAATTTTAATTTGTTCTCTGCCTAGACACTTGGCCGTTGCTCTTCTCAAGACCTACTTATTTAAGATCAGCAACAGTAAGAACAATAATAATCCTCTGGTTTCTCTTTAGATTGTATAAATCTTTCACTTTTTACAACAATAATAAACAGTGGGCCGGGCGCGGTGGCTCATGCCTGTAATCCCAGCACTTTAGGAGGCTGAGGTGGGCAGATCACCTGACGTCTGGAGTTTGAGACCAGCCTGGCCAACATGGCAAAACCTCCATCTCTACTAAAAATACAAAAATTAGCCAGGCATGGTGGTATGCGCCTGTAATCTCGGCTACTTGGGAAGCCAAGGCACAAGAATCACTTGAACCTGGGAGGCGGAGGCTGTAATGAGCCAAGATTGCGCCATTGCACTCCAGCCTAGGCAAGAAGAGCAACACTCTTGTCTCAAAAAAGAAAAAACAAAACAAAACAAAACAAAAACAGTGGCTCCAGATAGTTGGCCAGAATAAATGTTATAGATACTTATCTTTACATTTAATTTTTATTTGACTTTCACTAATTCTGTGAATAGGGATACATTTTGGGCTCCACAGTTAGATAATTATGTTCTCTGAAAAAACAAGAGATAATATCAATGGCAAATGAAGGATGGATCAACATAGGCAGTAGAGTTGGGGCAATTCAAATGTTTAGAACCAAATTGAATTTTGATATACTGGCAGTTTTTAAAAATATTTAAGCCAAATAATGCAGCTTGCCTTTTCTCTGAACAAAAAGGTATTAGAGAAGGTATTCAGGAAGAAGGAGCTTAAACTTCAGCTGAAGAGAGATGATCAGGTTTGGGGGTTTTGTTTTTGTTTTTTTAGCACCTTCTGTTACACTGTGTGGGAGAAAAAATTGAGAGTCAGTTAAGCAGATGGATGTGGAATGTAAGGCTTTCTGTACTGCTTTACGCTGTGGTCTATAAAGGTCTGCATTTGGGTGTTGGGGGATCTACATACCCAGCACCCTATAAACGCTTAGGAGGTTCTCTGTAGTGACCTCAAGTGAGGATGGTGACAGACTTGAGAATTCCCAAAGTCAGGAGGTCACAGTGGCAGGAAGATGAGGTAGGCAAGACCATATCATTCCCAAGGGCCTCATAACTAGGAAAAACTATTTTTATTTATGTATTTGTTTATGTTATTAGAAGCCATAAAGAAACTGTTATGGCTAGTTGTTAACGGTGTGGGAAAATGTCTAAGTTACATTAATAGGCCCAAAGGAAGAAAACAGCAAAACAAGATGTATATAGTTTGTGTGGTATGATACCAAATTACATAAAGACAAACTACATAGAGAAAGAAGATGACCAGCCAGTAGTTAACAATAGTTGCCTTTGAGAGAAGAAATTATGGACTTTTTTCTTCCTTATACTTTTCTGTTCTTTCTGGTTTTCTGTAGTGAGCATAATGATTATAGCCATCATATATTGAGTTCTTATTATACTATGCTGAGCATTTTATATACATTATCTCATTTTATTCTTATAATCACTCTATTCAGTAGGTGGTTTTATCCTATTAGCAGATGAGACTCAGAGCGCTGTAGTGACTTGGGGAATTGGACCTTAAACCATGGTCTTTCTGATACCAAAAGGAACGTCCTGACAGCTTAAATATTAGCTCCTTTAGAAAGTGGGAAAAACAGTCACTTATCTTAGAAGGACACAGTATATTAAGACTTTTGTATTATTCAGGATTATAAATTTAATTATAAATATTAAGAGATTCTAATTGCTTAATATCTCTTAAATTAACTAGAAGCCCAAGACAGATGAAAATTAATACTTCTTTGGGCTAGGATGTAGTGATTGTTACTAGCAAACATTTTGGATGCATCCACAGCCAAGGATTAACCTGAGCAATTAGAACGCATCCAGTTGTGTATACTCATGCTTCATAGAGTGGCATAGGAGCCACCGATAGTGCACGCACTGGTCTCACACAATATTCCTGCTTAGGCTATGCCAAATCTATATTTTTTCCTTCAGGCTTAAATTAAGAAATAGGCTGTAAGAAAAAAAGATGTTCAGACATCACTTCATTAGTCTCATCAAAAATTATTTTATATCTTCATTAGTTATTCAGTTGTGATTGAGTGTTGAGATTTTTTGATCATTTTGGAATTTCACCTTTGCTTTTTGCTGAAGCAGAGGATAAAGGGACTTTTTCCTGCATCTCCATCTCTGAGCTGGGAAAGTAGGTGAGAATCATTTCTCTTCACTCATTGCCACTAGCAATCCAGAAATCACATGCAATTGAGAAATCATGTTGAGGCAGCTTGCAAATGTATAAGCATTATCTCATTTAATGCTTACAGCCTGGGCCTTATGAAACAGATACTGCTATTGGCTGCATCTGACTGAAGAGGAAGCCAAGGCTTAGAGGAATAAAGTAACTTGTCCAAGATGGCACAGTAAGCAGTAGAGTTAGGATTGAATCCAAGCAATCTAACTCCTAAGCTTTTACCATTAACCATTACAATATACTAACTCTGAAGCCCAAGTTCTGTATTTGTACATATGATCCTGGGAAATTCTCTAAGCCATTTTCTTCTCTGTAAAAAGAGATAAAAGGACCTCTGTTATAGGGCTATTGTGAAGATAAACTATAACATATATATGTTATTCATATATAATATGCTTCATATATAAAGTGTGAAGCATATTATGTGGCCCATTCTTGCTGTTCAGAAAGCCAATTTTCATTCCTTTTCTTACACATTTTTGGCCCTGATAGCTCTGAGAAGTAAACAGTACCGAATTGCTTGACTTGGAGAAGGTGGGGCTCCTTCTAAAAATCCTTTGTTTGAGAAAGAGAAATTATTGTACAATTATTTTAAAGCAAAACACTATGCAAATTTGAGAAAGGCTTGGGAAGGGGATTATGGCTAGGCTCTAAGGATACTTATAAAATGCCATAAGTTTTAATTCCAAGAAAGGTGACTGGCTAATAAACGTCCAGTTATGTATTTCCATGTGAAAACAATTTAGAGTCAATAAGAAGTCAAACTTCCTTGGGCAGATCTCTAGAAATGTGGGCAGAATCTGCCATCTGCAGCTATTGTAGGATATCTCTTTGAAAAGGACTGCTGTAATTTAGGAGGTTGGAAGTCAGTGGCTAAATGCCCAAATAAACAGCATTTGGGTTAAGAGAAATGGAACAAACTTGTACGGGGTTTAACTTCCAAAGAACTTACTTAAGGTTTTCAGTTGCTTCCTCAGTTACTGAGGGTTTTTCCTCCAAGGCTTCTTACAGGTTGAATTAAAAAAAAAACAAGGCTCCTAACTTTAAAATGTTAATTCTCCTCCCCACTCACCAACAACACAACACAAAACAAAAAAACTATACACCTCCATTTGCAAAAACAAAAACAAAAAACACTGAAAAGATAGAGAAGGGGAGGGAAAGGGTATGTGATCTTTCCCCTGGCCCTTGGATCTCAACATAGTTGAAGGAAGAAGCCCTCTTCCCACTGCCAGGTGATGAGAATTGTGCAGCTGAGCCTGTAACAAAGGTACATCTCACGGAAGCCCAAGCAGAATTCTAGGTGGAAGCTGACTATGAGAAGCTGACAGTGAAGCTGCTTTACCTGGGAGAGAGGCTCCTCCAGATTTTCTTCCCTTCAGTTGTCTGATTTAACATAAATAGTAGCTCATGCCTGTAATCCCAGCACTCTGGGAGGCTGAGGCGGGCGGATCGTTTGAGGTCAGGAGTTTGAGACCAACCTGACCAACATGGTAAAACCCTGTCTCTACTAAAATACAAAAATTAACCAGGCATGGTTAATCTCAGCTACTTGAGAGGCTGAGGCAGGAGAATCACTTGAACCTAGGAGGCAGAGGTTGTAGTGAGTGAAGATTGCACCACTGTACTTCAGTGTGGGTGACAGGGCGAGACTCTTTCTCAAAAAAAAAAGAAAGAATAGCCAAGAACCTAGCCTTGAAATCCCAGCTTTCAAAACCTCACTTAGGGAAGAGGGCCTGCTCACCCGTGTTGGTGTACCCTAAGTTTAACAGATTAGATTTTCCTGGTAGTACAGATATATTGTTCTCTAGACACCATCTTAGCCCCCTCTCAGCACTTTTAGTGATGTCCTTCATAGACAATTTTAGTTTGTGTCATGTTAGTTAACACTGGTGAATATATGTTTGCCCTCTCTCTCTTCATGAATCAGCCTATTTTGATGAATACTATGAGACATCTACAAATGGACAATGACTAGACCATGTAAAAAAATAGAACGTTGACCCATGACCTGCCCAAGAAACCATCCCCCTTATCTATAATAAACAGTCCAAGAAGCCAGCCTGTTATAAGTCAAACTTGCAGCAAGCCAGGTTGCTGTCTCTGATGACAATCCAGGAAGCTAAGTAATAATTTCTGTAACAATAGTCCCCTAATGAGAGCCAGGCATGGTGGCCCTTACCTGTAATCCCAACACTTTGGGAGGCTGAGGCAGGAAAATTGCTTGAACCCAGGAGTTTGAGACTAGCCTGGGCAACATAGTGAGACCTCATCTCTACAAAAAAATTAAAAAATTAGCTGGGTGTGGTGTCACGCACCTTTAGTCCCAGCTACTTGGGAGGCTAAGATGGGAGGATCACTTGAGCCTGGGAGGTCAAGGCTGCAGTGAGCAGTGATCACTGTACTCCAGCCTGGGTAACAGAGGAAGACCCTGTTTCCCAAAAAAAAAAAAAAAAATTCCCAAATGGCCAGGACTTGATTCATAACTGACAGCTTTCCTTAATTTTTGTTCTCATTTTCAACTTAGATTCAACCAGAGACAGCCAAACATGCACCCCCCAACCCATCATACGAGATGTCCCACTTTTTATTACCTTGACTACAGCTTCCCCATACCAACAGCCTCCAATCAAGCCACATTTCAAGCCTTCACTTTTCTCACCTGTAAATCTTTGCCACTCTTCTGCCTGCCTTTGAGTTTCTGCCAAAACACAAATAGCAGTTATGGTGGCGGACTTCCTCAGTATAGCAAGGTCTAAATAGCCTTTGCTTTTCTCATTTGGCTGATCTTTATTTCCACAATACAGATAATATTTTATACATATTTTATACTCCATATTTTTGCATTCCGTATTTCTTCTCAAAGGAATTCTGCATAATCAAATTGTGGCAGAACATTGGGTAAGCCTCACCCAAGAGTTAACCAAAGTTGTGGGTAAAAAGGAGGTGGAGAAGGAGTTATCTGAGCAATTGAGGATCATTCCCTAAACCCATCATTACCACAAGACTCTCCTAAAAAGTAGTCTCCTACCCGTTTCTAATCAGTTCCTTCCACTTCAGGCAACCACTTCTGACTTGTATCACCATAGATAGATTTGTTTTCTTTTGTGTGTGTAGACTCATACAATATGTATTTGTATTTGACTGCTTTCAATCAACAAGATATTTTTGTTTTTGAGACATATTCATGTTTTATATACCAGTAGTTCATTCCTTGTTATTGCTGAGTGGTATTTCATTGTATAAACATATCCCAATTTGTTTATTCATTCTCCTGTCGATAGATGTTCAGGTTGCTTCCAGTTTGCAACTAGTGTGAATAAGCTTGCTATGAGCATTCTTATAAAACTCTTTTAGAACATAAACGTTTTCATTTATATTGGGTAGATACATCAAAGTGAAATTCCTGGATCATATGGTAAATGTATGTCTAATTTATAAGAAGTTGCCAAACAGTTCCTCAGAATAGTTACACCATTTTTTTATCCCACCAACAATGTATTAGGGTTACACTTGCTCCACATCCTAGCCAAACTTGCTGTTGTTGGTCTTTGATTTTAGCATTTTAATGCATATAAAATGTTGTTTTATTGTGCCATTAATTTGCATTTCCTGATGACTAATTATCTTTTCCTATGTTTTTTGGTTTCTCATACATCTTCTTTAATGAATTGTTTATTCAAATCTTTTGCCCCTTTTTTGACTTTTTATTATTGATTTGTTTTTTATGTTCCAGATACAAGTCAAATATAAAAATGTTTAATGTTAATGAAGTTCGGTATATCAATTTTTTTCTTTTATGATATGGCTTTTTGCATCCTGTTCAAGGATGCTTACCCCCAAGAACATGAAGATATTTTACTTCTATAAGTTTTATGGTTCTGAGTTTTACATTCAGGTCTCCAATTTATCTCAAATTAATTTTTGTGTGTGAAATGAGATACAAGTCAACCTGGATAGATATCCAGTCTGTTAGCACCATTTGTTCAAGAGACTTTCCTTTCTCCATTGAAGTGACTTGGCACCTTGGACAAAAATCAATTGATGTATATGTGTGGGTCTATTTCTGGACTCTGTTCTGTTCCCTTGATCTGTTTGTCTATGCTTATGCCAATATACATTTGTCTTGAGTATTGTAACTTTAATTCTTGAAATGAGGTAGTATAAGCCCTAAGAACAAAAAATAATATTTTTAAGATTATTAAATAGCATCTCAAGAGATTATTTTCCTATTCTAGAGCCTTTGCATGTCCTTATAAAATTTTATTTAATTTCAAATTTTTGTGGGTACATAGTAAGTATATATATTTATGAGGTACATGAGATACTTTGATACAGGCATGCAATGCTTAATGATCACATCATGAAAAATGGGATATCCATCCCCTCAAGCATTTCTTCTTTGTATTACAAACAATCCAGTTATATTCTTTTAGTTATTTTCAAATGTAGAATTAAATTATTTTCACTATAGTCACCCTGTTGTACTATCAAATACTAGCTCTTATTCTTTCTTTCTAACAATTCTTTTTGTACCCATTAACTACCTCCATCTCCCCGCTACCCTTCCCCACTACCCTTCCCAGCCTTTGGTAACCATCCTTCTACTTTCTATCCCCAGGAGTTCAATTGCATTGATTTTTAGATCCCACAGATAAGTGAGAACATGTGATGTTTGTCTTTCTGTGCCTGGCTTATTTCACTTAATATAATGACTTTCAGTTCTATCCATGTTGTTGTAAATGACAGGATCTCAGTCTTTTTTTAAGTCTGAATAGTACTCTGTTGTGTATAAGTGCCACATTTTCTTTCTCCATTCATCTATTGATGGACACTTAGGTTGCTTCCAAATCTTGGCTGTTATGAACAGTGCTGCAACAAACTTGGGAGTGCACATAGTGCAGATAGTGCAGTTATCTCTTTGATATACTGATTTCTTTTTTCTTTTTCTTCTTCTTCTTTTTTTTTTGAGACAATCTCACTCTGTCGCCCAGGCTGGAGTGCAATGGCACAATCTCGGCTCACTGCGCTGTTAACCTCTGCCACCTGGGTCCTATGTTCAAGCGATTCTCCTGCCTTAGCCTCCCAAGGAGCTGGAATTACAGGCATGTGCCACCACGCCCGGCTAATTTTTGTATTTTTAGTAGAGACGGGGTTTTACCATATTGGCCAGGCTGGTTTCAAACCCCTGACCTCATGTGATCCACCTGCCTCAGCCTCCCAAAGTGCTGGGATTACAGGCATGAGCCACCACGCCCGACTGGATATATTGATTTCTTTTCTTTTGGGCATATACCCAGTAGTGGGATTCCGGATCGTAAGGTAGCTCTATTTTTAGTTTTTTGAGGAACTTCCAAACTGTTCTCCATAGTGGTTGTACTAATTTACATTCCCACCAAGAGTGTACAAGAATTCCCTTTTCTCCATATCCTCTCCAGCATTTATTATTGCCTATCTTTTGGTTAAAAGCCATTTTAACTGGCATGAGATTATATCTCATTGTAGTTTTGATTTGCATTTCTCTGATGATCATGATGTTAGGCACCTTTTCGTACACTTGTTTGCCATTTGTATGTCTTCTTTGGAGAAATGTCTATTCAAATCTTTTGCCAGTTTTTAAATTGGATTATTCTGTTTTTTCCTATAGAGTTCTTCGAGCTCCTTATATATTCTGGTTACTAATCTCTTGTCAGATGGATAGTTTTCAGATATTTTCTCCTATTCTTTGGGTTGTCTGTTCACTTTGTTGATTGTTTTCCTTGCTGTGCAGAAGCTTTTTAACTTGATGTGATCCCATCTGTCCATTTTTGCTTTGGTTGGCTGTGCTTGTGGGGTGTTATTCAAGAAATTTTTACCCAGACCGGTGTCCTGGAGAGTTTCCTCAATGTTGTCTTATAGTAGTTTCATGGTTTGAGGTCTTAGACTTACCTCTTTAATCCATTTTGATTTCATTTTTGTACATGGTGAAAGATAGGGGACTAGTTTCATTCTTCTGCATATGGATATCCAGTTTTCCCAGAACCATTTATTGATGAGACTGTCTTTTCCCCAGTGTTTATTCTTGGCTCTTTTGTTGACAATGAGTTCACTGTAGGTGTGTGGATTTATTTCTGGGTTCTCTATTCTGTTCCATTGGTCTGTGTGTCTGTTTTTATGCCAGTACCATGCTGTTTTGGTTACTATAGCGCCGTTGTATAATTTAAAATCAAGTAATGTGATTCCTCCAGTTTTGTTCTTGTTGCTCAGGATTGCTTTGGCTGTTCTGGGTCTTTTGTGATTTTATATAAATTTTAGGATTTTTTTTCTGTTTCTGTGAAGAACACCATTGGTATTTTGATAGGGATTACATTGAATCTGTAGCTTGCTTTGACTAATATGAACATTTTAACAATATTGAACAATCCACGAACATGGAATATCTTTCCAGTTTTTTGCATCCTCTTCAATTTCTTTCATCAGTGTTTTATAGTTTTCTTGTAGAGATGTTTTATTTCTTTTATTAATTACTAGGTATTTAATTTTATTTGTGGCTGTTATAAATGGGATTACTTTTTTTATTTCTTTTTCAGATTGTCCACCTTTGGCATATAGAAATGCTTCTGGTTTTTGTATGTTGATTTTATGTCCTGCAACTTTACTGAATTTATCAGTTCTAAGAGTTTTCTGGTGGAGTCTTTGGATTTTTCTAAGTATAAAATCATATCGCCTGTAAACAAGGATAATTTGACTTCTTCCTTTCCAATTTGTATGCCCTTTATTTCTTTTTCTTGTCCAATTGCTCTAAGTAGGACTTCCAGTACTATGTTGAATAACAGTGGTGAAAGTGAGTATCCTTGTTGTGTTCCAGATCTTAGAGAAAAGCTTTCAGTTTTTCCCTATCCAGTATAATATTAGCTGAGAGTCTGTCACATATGGCTTTTATTATATTGAGGTATGTTCCTTCTATACCTAGTTTTTTGAGGGTTTTTAACCATGAAGGATGTTGAATTTTATAAAATGCTTTTTCAACATCAATTGAAATGATCATATGGTTTTTGTTGTTTATTCTGTTGATATGATGTATCACACTGATTGATTTGCATATGTTGAACCATTCATGCATCCCAGAGATAAATCCAACTTGGTAATGATGAATGATCTTTTTAATGTGTTGTTGAACTTGGTTTGCTAGTATTTTGTTGGGGTTTTTTTGGAAATATATTTTTGCATCAATATTCATCAGAGATATTAGCCTGTTGTTTTCTTTTTTGATATTTCCATGTCTGGTTTTAGTATCAGAGTAATACTGGCCTCATAGAATGAGTTTGGAAGTTTCTCTCCTCCTTTATTTTTCAGAATAATTTAAATAGGATTGACATTGGTTCTTCTTTAAATGTTGGTTAAAACTCAGCAGTGAAGCCATCAGGTCCTGAGTTTTTCTTTACTAAATGGCTTTTTATTACAGCTTTGATCTTGTTACTTGTTATTGGTCTGTTCAGGTTTTGGATTTCTTCATGGTTCAGTTTTGGTAGGTTGAATGTGTCTAGGAATGTATTCACTTTCTCTAGATTTTCCAATTTATTGGCATGTAGTTGCTCATTGTAACCACTAATGCTACTTTGAATTTCTGTGGTATCAGTTGTAATGTTTCCCTTTTCATTTCTGATTTTATTTATTTGGGTCTTCTCCCTTTTTTTCTTCATTAGTCTGGCTAAAGGTTTGTCAATTTTGTTTATCTTTCCAAAAGATAAACAACCTCTTGTTTCATTGATCTTTTGTATTTTCTTCATTCCACATTCATTTATTTCTGCTCTGATCTTTATTATTTCTTTTCTTCTAATTTGGGGTTTTGTTTGCCCTTTTCTAGTTAAGATGCACCATTAGGTTATTAATTTGAAGTTTTTCTTCTTTTTTGATGTCGGTGCTGCCGAGACCAGCTCGGTTGGGGAGACCCTAACCCAGTGGCGCTAGAGGAATTAAAGACACACACACACAGAAATATAGAGGTGTGAAGTGGGAAATCAGGGGTCTCATAGCCTTCAGAGCTGAGAGCCCCAAACAGAGATTTACCCACATATTTATTAGTAGCAAACCAGTCATTAGCATTGCTTCTATAGGTATTAAATTAACTAAAAGTATCCCTTATGGGAAAAGAAGGGAAGGGCCAAATTAAAGGAATAGGTTGGGCTAGTTAACTGCAGCAGGAACATGCCCTTAAGACACAGATCGCTCATGCTATTGTTTGTGGCTTAAGAATGCCTTTAAGCAGTTTTCCACCCTGGGCGGGCCAGGTGTTCCTTGCTGTCATTCCCGTAAACCCACAACCTTCCAGCTTGGGCGTTAGGGCCATTATGAACATGTTACAGTGCTGCAGAGATTTTGTTTATGGCCAGTTTTGGGGCCAGTTTATGGCCAGATTTTGGGGGGCTTGCTCCCAACATGTCTCCTTTCTTTGATATGCAAAGAGATAAAAGCAAGGACAGCTTTGTCACAGTGAGCTACTTCTTGCAGGAGTCAGAATCTGCATCTGCAGACTATACAAAGAAAAACAACGTAGATTAAAAGCACAGTCATCATTGAAATCACAGAGCTTCCAAGTGTTTTTATCCATTTTAATGGCTTACTAGCTGCTAATTTGTCTGCAGCACCTTTAAGCACTCCAGTTCCTGGCATTAAGGTCAGGTGTGCCTGGGATGCTTTAAATATTTGTTCTTTAATTTTGCAATATCCAAAGGCAAGTTTGTAGAGTGTCTTTGTAGATGGTTTTTATTTTTTCCTAAATTTTGATCTTATTAAGAGCTATTAATAGTTTCCACAAATCCTTATGTTTAGCTCCCACAACGAGCCCTATCATTTGAGGTTGAGGTGCCACTATACCACCATGGTTCCAGATAATAGGAACTTTTGCCGTACTTTTTGGTATTTCTACCATGTGACCATTTTGTTCAGATCATCTGAACATAGTCTGGCCGTGGCACGCAGACTGAGAGGGGCAATTCAAGCTTAACATCCCCTTAGGGGACCAATTAATAATGATTCCATAGGAATTGTTGTGCAGCACCTCTGCCTGTTTTGCAAAGCAGTCTTCCTAAACAAGTACGTTCATTTTTTCTAACTGGGTCCAATCCTGTTTACAAATAGGTTTTTGAGGGCGGTATGCCTCAATTATAGGAGCAGATTTATTATGGTAAATACCGAGATCAGAAAGCATGTGTAACTGTGTCATAGAGTGATTGCATCCAGGCATTATTACCGGCCCTTATTGAAGGAATACTCACGACAGTGGTGATAACCACTGTCATAGCTACCATTAAATTATTCGTTGTGACTGGTTGTCCCGCTTTCCTCAGGTTTTCTTCCTCCATCTCTGACAGCTTCTTGATCTGTCCCCAGGTGGGTGGCTGTGGTTGACGGGTGTTGCTCGTAACTGTTGGGGTCCTCCTCAGCATTGGTCTCGACATGGCTGCAACCGGGGGGTCCTCGGGATCCTCCTGGAGTCTCTTCCTCAGCATCTGGCTCATGATAAGGTTTCAGGTGTCTTGATGGTATCCAAATTGGCTGTTGATTTTGGCCTGGAGAAATAGAAGCATAACCTCTACCCTAAGTTATTATTTTACCTATTTCCCAACTTTTTGTTATTGGCTCTGCCCACCAAATCAGTTGTTCTGTTTCTGTCTTTGCAGCTGGTTTCTGTAGATGCTGTTCAGCTGCTGATAGCATCTGGCCTTTGGGCAGGCTCAAAAAATTTAAAGTTAATAATGCTAGGTTCAGTTGCATTTGTGGGGGTTCCATATTCTCTGTCTCTCCCTTTCTGCTTTTGCAACTGCTGTTTTAGGGAGAGGGATTCATTCTTTCCACTATGGCTTGTCCTTGAGAATTGTATGGGATACCAGTAATGTGTTTAATATTCCACATAGAGAAAAATGTAGCTAGAGCTTGGCTAGTATAGCCTGGGGCATTCTCTGTTTTAATAGAAGCTGGAATGCCCATCACCACAAAACACTGCAAAAGGTGACATTTAACACAGGCAGAAGACTCCTGTTTGGCATGCAGCCCAGACAAAGTGAGAAAAGGTGTCCACACATACATGTACATAAGCTAGTCTCCCAAACGAGGGAACATGTGTGGCATCCATTTGCCAAATAGAGTTAGGTTACAGTCCTCGAGGGTTAACTCCTCCTGTAAAAGATGAGGAATGTACCATTTGGCAAGTTGGGCATCACTGGATAATAGCTTTAGCTTCATTCCAGGTAATGCTGTATCTGCATTTGAGACCAGAGGCATTAACATGGGTTGAATTGTCAAAGTGTCCAGCATTAGATATTGCAATAGCAACTAGGCCATCAGCCATTTAATTCCCTTCAGTCAAAGGTCCTGGAAGAGGTGTATGAGCTCTAATGTCAGTGATGTAAAAAGGGTGCATTCTACTCCTAACTGCTATTTGCAGTTGGGTAAATAAAGTCATCGGTTGTTCATCTGTATGAAATCGTAACTGAGAATTTTCAATTAACCGTGTGGAGTGAACCACATATGAAGAATCAGAAATCACATTAATAGGCATTTCAAAAGCAGTCAATACCTCAATTACAGCTACAAGCTCCGCTTTTAGAGCTGAAGTATAGGGCGTCTGAAAAACTTTACCTTTTGATTCAAAATAAGAAGCTTTATCATTACGAGACCCATCTATAAAAACATTCTCAACACCTTCAATTGGTTTAAATTTAGTTATTTTAGGGAGAATCCAATTAGTTAATTTCAAAAACTGAAACAGCTTCGTTTTAGGAAAATGATTATCGAGAATACCCACAAAGTCAGCTAAATGGGTTTGCCAAGTAAGACTATTTATAAAAGCTTGCTGTATTTGTGCCTTCGTGAGAGGGACAATGATTTTTCCAGGATCATATCCATGTAATTTAACAATCCAAGTTCTCCCAATCCCTATCATTGTAGCAATTTGATCTAAATAAGGAGTTAGAGTCCGTGAATTAGTATGTGGAAGAAAAAGCCACTCTTACTAAGTCCTGTTCTTGGACAATAACACCAGTAGGTGAATGCTGAGTTGAAAAAATTAGCAAATCTAGGGTCTTCTCTGGATCTATTCTATTTATTTGAGCTTTATGGACTTGCTTCTCAATTAGTTGTAACTCTGCCTCTGCCTCCTTTGTTAATTGGCAAGGGCTAGTGAGACTAGGATTTCCTCTAAGGATAGAAAACAGATTACTCATGGCATAGGTAGGAATGCCTAGAGCAGGTCGTATCCAATTAATATCCCCTAGTAATTTTTGAAAGTCATTTAATGTTTTTAGTTGATCCTTACGTATGGTTACTTTTTGTGGCACAATGGTAGTGTCATTTACTCAGGTCCCCAAGTAGGAGTAGGGAGTAGTAGTCTGAATTTTGTTAGGAGCTATAATTAAACCAGCACAAGAAATCGAATTTTGTAAGTGATCATATAACACTTAGCAGGCTGCAGGTTGTTTACTGCAGGAATTGTAAATGCAAACCATTCACAGTGTTGCTCAGCTAAAGGGATAGTAAAGAAACAGTCTTTTAAATCTATGACTGTTAAAGGAATTGATGGCTTTTAAGTCAGTTAACATTCTCCATTTACCTGATTTTTTCTTAATTACGAAAACTGGAGAATTCCAAGGGGAAAATGTTGGAGCTATGTGCCCATTTTCTGATTGTTCAGCAAGCAATTTCTCTAAAGCCTCCAATTTTTCTTTACTTAGCGGCCATTGTTCTATCCAAATTGGCTTGTCTGTTAACCATTTTAAAGGTATAGGTTCTGGAGGCTTAACAATGGCTGCCATCAAAAATTATTTCCTAATCTTTGGTGGGAACTTTGTTTTTCCACTTTAAGCGGTTCTTTCAAACCATGCAAATTTTTTTCTAGTCCCATACCAGGAACATACCCCATTTCATGAATCATATGTTGACTTTGAGGGCTATATAATTGTTCTGGAATTAGAACTTGTGCTCCCCATTGTTGTAATAAATCTCTTCCCCATAAATTTATAGGTACAGAAGTTATAATTGGTTGAATAGTCCCAGGTCGTCCATCGGGCCCCTCACAATGCAAAATATAACTACTGTGATATACTTCAGTGGCTTTACCAACTCCAACTATGTTCAGTTGAGTGGATTGAATTGGCCACGTGGACGGCCAGTGCTATAGAGAAATGATTGAAATGTCCGTTCCTGTATCTCCCAAACCTTTAAATTTCCTTCCCTGAATAGTTATTTCACAGGTACGACGTTTATCAGTAATTTGATTTACCCAATAAGCTGCTTTGCCTTGTTTATTTGTGCTTCCAAATCCTCCTGTTCGTTTAATTTCACTTTTTCCCATTCCCACATATGGCACGATCAGGAGCTGTGCTATGTGCTCTCCTGGTTCTGCTTTCCAGGGAACAGAAGTAGATATAACAATTTGAATTTCCCCATTGTAATCTAAATCAATGACTCCTGTATGTATTTGTATGCCTTTTAAACTTAAACTAGGCCTTCCTAGAAGTAATCCTATTGTCCCTGCTGGCAAGGGTCCACAGACTCCTGTTGGGACCTTTTGCAGGGGTTCCCCAGGCAGAAGGCTCACAGCTTTTGTGCAGCATAAATCTACTGCAGCTCTACCGGCTGTGGTGGGGGACAGACATTGTACAGGGGTGAGGGAATGGCCTGAGCTGGAAATGCCCTGGTTTAGAATGGGGCCCGGGACAGGCCCCTCATGGTGTTTCCCAAAATCAGGTTCCCATCTTTATCAAACTTAGAGTGACACTGACTAGTCCAGTGTTTTCCTTTTTTTATATGTTGGACCTATTTCAGACTCAACAGTTTTCCTTTTTCCTCTATCTGGCGGCCTGACCCGCTGATTTTTTCTACATTCTTTTTTAGTATGAATAGCTTTTTTAAATTCTTTGAGTAATTTAAAAGGAAAAGGCTCAAATGTAGCTGTAATATTTCCCTGTTGATCTGGGGGGTTTGTTCTAACAGGGAACTGCCAAACCTCTAAATCACCCTCTCATATAGCTTGCTGAATTCCTGCCTGAATAGAACTAAGAGCCGTCACTCGAGGTGCCGCTCGAAGAGTCACTGGGGCAACTACTTTTCGCCCAATATCCTCCAGAAAAGAAAGATCCGGGGGGTCATTTTCTTCAAAATAATAAGGAGGGGGTGCAGAAGGGTAGGGATGAACCTCTCCTTCCTTTGCCACTTTAGCTTTAGCTGGCAAATAAACCTGCTCTGTAACCTCTTCTGTTACTTCACTATTCTCTTGTTCCTCCTCATTATCAGTGTGAAAAAGTTCTAAGGTGAAACAAACCAGACCCCATCCCTGTCCCATTGTTACCCTGAGGCATCCGAGCTCCCCTTCTTACTCACCATGGGGACTGCTTTAAGAGTACTTGGGTGTCCTCCAGCTAGTTTCCTGTTCCAAGCATCGCTTCGGCAACCCTTTGACCTGGATTTGAGCCCCCACGAATGGACGCCACTTGCCGAGACCAGCTCGGTCAGGGAGACCCTAACCCAGTGGCGCTAGAGGAATTAAAGACACACACACACAGAAATATAGAAGTGTGAAGTGGGAAATCAGGGGTCTCACAGCCTTCAGAGCTGGGAGCCCTAAACAGAGATTTACCCGCGTATTTATTAACAGCAAACCAGTCATTAGCATTGTTTCTATAGATATTAAATTAACTAAAAGTATCCTTTATGGGAAACTAAGGGAAGGGCCGAATTAAAGGAGTAGATTGGGCTGGTTAACTGCAGCAGGAGCATGTCCTTAAGGCACAGATCATTCATGCTATTGTTTGTGGCTTAAGAATGCCTTTAAGCGGTTTTCCACCCTGGGCAAGCCAGGTGTTCCTTGCCCTCATTCCCGTAAACCCACAACCTTCCAGCTTGGGCGTTAGGGCCATTATGAACATGTTACAGTGCTGCAGAGATTTTGTTTATGGCCAGTTTTGGGGCCAGTTTATGGCCAGATTTTGGGGGGCTTGCTCCCAACAAGGTGCTGATAGCTTTAAACTTCCCTCTTACTAGTGCTTGCACTGTATCCCATAGGTTTTGTTATGTTGTGTTTCTGCTATTTGTTTCAAGAAACTTTTCAGTTTCCTTCTTAATTTCTTCATTGACTTTGACCCACTGGTCATTCAGGAGCATATTTAATCTCCATGTGTTTGTATCATTTCCAAAATTCCTCTTATTGATTTCTAGTTTTATTCAAAGATGCTTGATATTGTGGTAAAAAATACTGGATATTTCAAATTTTTTGAGTATTTTAAGACTTATTTGTGACCTAACATATGGTCTGTCCTTGAGAATAATCCATGTGCTAAGGGCAATAGTGTGTATTCTGTAGCCTTTGGATGAAATGTTCTGTAAATATCTATTAGGTCCATTTGTTCTATTAGGTCATCCTTAGTGTAGGTTAAGTCCAGTGTTTCTTTGTTGAGTTTCTGTCTGGGAGATCTGTCCAATGCTGAAAGTGGGATGTTGAAGTCTCTAACTGTTATTGTATTGAGGTCTCTCTCTCTTTGAGACAAGGTCTTGCTCTGTTATCCAGGTTGGAGTGGAGTGGTGCGATCTCAGCCCGCTGCAGCCTCGACCTTACAGGCTCAAGTGATCCTCCTGCCTCAGCCCTCTGATTAGTTGGGACTACAGGCATGCACCACCATGCCTGGCTAATTTTTGTATTTTTTTGTAGAGACAGAGTTTTGCCATGTTTCCCAGGCTGGTCTCAAACTCCTGGGCTCCAGAAACCCACCCACCTGGATCTCCCAAAGTGCTGGGATTATAGGCATGAGCTATTGTGCCTAGCCTGAGGTCTATCTCTTTAGCTATAATAATATTTGCTTTACATATTTGGGTGTTCCAGTGTTGGGTACATGTATATTTATAATTGCTATATCCTTTTGCTAGACTGACCCCTTTATCATTATGTAATAGTGATCTCTGTCTCTTCTTATAATTTTTGTCTTAAAATCTATTTTTTCTAATGTAAGTATAGCTACTACTTCTGCTCTTTTTTGGTTTCCATTGGCATGGAATATCTTTTTCCGTCCATTTATTCTCAGTCTGTGTATCTTTATAGGTGAAGTGTGTTTCTTGTAGGCAGCAGATCATTGGGTCTTATTTTTTCATGCATTTAGCCACTCTATGTCTTTTTATTGGAGAGTTTAGTTTATTTACATTCAGTGTTATTACTGATAAGTTGGGACTTACTCCTGCCATTTTGTCATTTGTTTTCTGGTTGTTTTGCGGTCTTTTACTTCTTCCCTTCCTTCCTTGTCTTCCCCTTAGTGAAGGTTATTTTCTCTGGTGGTATGACTTAATTTCTTGCTTTTTATTTTTTGTGTATCCGTTGTGTGTTTTTCAATTCGAGGCTACCATGAGGCTTGCAAATATTATGTCTTATAATCCATTATTTTATTTTATTTTTATTTATTTATTTTTTGAGACGGAGTTTCACTCTTGTTGCCCAGGCTGGAATGCAATGGTGTGATCTCAGCTCACTGCAACCTCCACCTCCTAAGTGATTCTCCTGCCTCAGCCTCCCAAGTAGCTGGGATTACAAGCATGTGCCACCACGCCCGGCTAATTTTGTATTTTTAGTAGAGACGGGCTTTCTCCATGTTGGTCAGACTGGTCTCAAACTTCTGACGTCAGGTGATCCGCCCACCTCGACCTCCTAGAGTGCTGGGATTACAGGCGTGAGCCACTGCGCCTGGCATAACCCATTATTTTAAACTGATGACAACTTAACACTGATTGCATAAACAAACATGCAAAAAGAAAACTAATAAAAACTGTACACTTTAACTTCATCCCTCTGCTTTTTAACTTTTTGTTGTTTCTCTTTATGTCTTACTGTACTATGTCTTGAAAAGTTGTTGTAGTTATTATTTATATTGGCTTATCATAACACTGTAATTATGGCATGTGGGAGTTTACATGCCTCAATTACAGTGTTACAATATTCTGTGTTTTTCTGTATGCCTACTATTACCAGTGAGTTTTGTATCTTCAGATGATTTCTTCTTGCCGTTAACATCCTCTCTTCTTTCAGATGGAAGAACTCCTTTTAGCAGTTCCTGTAGGACAGGTCTGGTGTTGATGAAATCTCTCAGCTTTTGTTTGTCTGGGAAGGTCTTTATTTCTCCTTCATGCTTGAAGGATATTTTTGCCGGATATAGTGTTCTAGGGTAAAAGTTTCTTTCCCTCAGCACTTTAAATATATCATTACCACTTTCTCCTAGCCTGTAAGGTTTTCACTGAAAGGCCAGCTGCTAGATTTATTGGAGCTCCATTGTATGTTTTTTTTTTTCTTTTCTCTTGCTGCTTTTAGGATCCTTTCTTTATCCTTGACCTTTGGGAGTTTTGTTATTAGATGCCTTGAGGTAGTCTTCTTTTGGTTAAATCTGCTTGGTGTTCTATAATCTTCTTGTACTTGAATGTTGATATCTTTCTCTAAGTTTGGCAAGTTTTCTGTTATTATTCCTTTGAATAAACTTTCTTCCTTATCTCTTTCTCTACGTCCTTTTTAAGGCCAATAACTCTAAGATTTTCCCTTTTGAGGCTATTTGCTAGATCTTGCAGGTGTGCTTCGTTTTGTTGTTGTTGTTGTTCTTTTTTCTTTTGTCTCCTCTGAGTATTTTCAAATAGCCTGTCTTCAAGCTCATTAATTCTTTCTTCTGTCTGATCAATTCTCTTATTAAGAGACTCTGATGCATTGTTTAGTATTCAGTTGCATTTTCCAACTGTAGAGTTTCTGCTTGATTGTTTGTAATTATTTCAGTCTCTTTGTTAAATTTATCTTATAGAATGCTGAATTCCTTCTCTGTGTTATCTTGAATTTCCTTGAGTTTCGTCAACATAGTTCTTTTGAATTCCCTGTCTGAAAGGTCACATATCTCTGTTTCTTCAGGATTGGTCCCTGGTACCTTATTTAGTTCTTTTGGTGAGGCCATGTTTTCCTGCATGATCTTGATGCTTGTAGATGTTTGTTGGTGTTTGGGCATTGACAAGCTAGGTATTTATTATAGTCTTCGCAATCTGGGCTTGTTTGTGCCTGTCCTTCTTCAGAAGGCTTTCCAGGTATTCGAAGGAATTTGAGCCCCAAGTCCAATAATGCTGTGGTTTTTGCAGATTCGTAGAAATACCACCTTGGTGGGCTTGGATAATAAAGATCTGGAAGAATTCTCTGGATTACGAGACAAAGATTTGTTCTTTTTCCTCACTTTCTCCCAAACAAATGGAGTCTCTTTTTCTGTGCTGAGCCACCTTGAACTGGAGTGTGTTGATGTAAGCACCCGTCTGGCCATTACTGCTGAGACTGCTGGGTCAGACTTGAAGCCAGCACAGCACAGGGTCTTGCCCAAGGCCCACTGTAACCACTACATGGCTGCCACCTATGTTCACTCAAGGCCCTAGGGCTCTATAGTCAGCAGGTGGTGAAGCCAGCCAGGTTTGTATCCTCCCCTTCAGGGCAGCAAGTTCCCCCAGGTCCCAGGTGGGTCCAGACATGTTGTCTGGAAGCCAGGGATTGGAGCAAAAAGCCTTAGAGATTTCTTAGCACTTTGGGAGTCCAAGGTGGGTGGATCACCTGAGGCCAGGAGTTTGATACCAGCCTGGCCAACATGGTGAAGCCCATCAAGAGGACAGGGACCATGTTGTATGTGTTGTTCGCCACTGTATCCACACTACTTAGCACACAATAAGTATTTGTTTAAATAAAATTAAATTTTAGCTGGGCATGGTGGCTCACATCTGCAATCCCAGCGTTTTGGAAGGCTGAGGTGGGAGGATCACTTGAGGCCGGGAGTTCCAGACCAGCCTGGATAACATGGCGAAACCCTGTCTTTACTAAAAAATACAAAAATTAGCCGGGTGTGCTTGTGTACGCCTGTAATCCCAGCTATTCAGGAGGCTGAGGTGGGAAAATTGCTTGAACCTCAGAGGCAGAGGTTGCGGTAAGCCGAGATCATGCCACTGCATTCCAGCCCGAGTGACAGAGCAGACTCTCTCAAAAAGCAAAATCAAAAAACCTTAGAGATTTGCCTGATGTTCTATTCTGCAGCTATGCTGGCACTCAAACCACAATACAAAGTCCTTCCTGCTCTTCTTTCCTTTTTCCACAGGCAGGAAGCCTCTTCCTGTGGCCACCACCACAAGTCATTCTTATATACACAGATGTTAGTATAGTAATGCAGCAAGGAATTCCCAGGGAAATCGTTTTTTTTTTTCCTGTATTTCTTCTGTAGCTTTGCCAAACAAACAAAACAAACAAGACCCCAAGGTCACTGATCCAAATCTGAATCAGTGAAACGGTCTGATGAAACACTTTTTTTTTTTTTTTTTTTTTTTTTTTTTTTTTTTTTTTTGAGATGAGGTCTCTCTATGTTGCCCAGGATGGTCTCTAACTCCTGGGCTCATGTAATCCTGCCGCCTCCACCCCTGAGTAGCTGGGACTACAGGCTAATGAAACACTTTGATAAGATAAGTCGTAATCTGCTAGGAACTTTCTTCTGTTCAGTCCTTAAAATCTGAAGATGTTTAGAACAGATGGGCTTTTTGATGTAGCTCTCCAGAGGTAATTATTTTCTTTTTAAAACAGCTAGGATCATTCTCTTACTGATCAGACATATGCTTCTCCAGCTTCATACAATCTCCCCTGTCCTCTGAGGGCTGCTGATTGTCTCTGTCCTCTTACCTTCACCATCTTAGAAGGCAGAGCCAAGTCTACATGGGTGATATGGTACAGTGAACAACATGGTTACTAAAGAGCTGGATTAGTTTTAAGCCACCCCATTAAGCCTGAACTGATGTGGAATAGTCACAAGAACGTAAGTCAGGGACATTAAGAAACCCTTTGCTGTAATCTAACATACCAGTTATTGCCCAGGGTGGAGCATGTAATCATATTTTTTATAACAATCTGATTATACTTTCTGCCATTTTTTATTGGGAATTTGAACATTGCAGGTTAACTCATAAAACTGTGAAAGGGCAAGATAAACATAGGATACAATATATTTAATTAAGATAGCAAAACCTTTCTGTACTTTCTTACAATGGCTTGTAGGAGATCTGGAGCAGATCTTCAACTTGCTAATCTTCAGTTAGGCCCAGATTTGGTATTTGGAAGAGGCAGTTTATTAGAATAATGGTGCTCCTACTCAAGGAAGAAACAGCATCTATAATACTTAGTGTGATCAGGGACTTGACTTTAATGAAATTTCAAATAGAAGTAAATTTGGCTTACTTTGTCATGTGGACCAATTCTAGCCAAATATTGTGGATTTGAGATTAGGACCAGAAAACTCAGGGTTTACTTCTGATGACAGTACCCCAGGAGGATCTGGTCTTTCTACTCTATGCTTGGAATGAACCAGGTGAGATGTTTGGGTCCCAGCCAGATTCTTGGGGTCATTGTAGATTCACACAGACTTAAATGACTTCATCTTATCACCCACAGAAATAAGGATGAACCATACCCAATTCATTTCATTCTACTTCTTGAAGTGAATAGGACTGTAGGATCAAAGTTAAAGACTGTAATGAAGATCACACACTGGACTGTGTATCAAGTAAGGCCCAGATTTACCTTTATAGACTTAACTCACTCTATTTGCTTTTCTTTTTTTTTTTTTAAAGGCTACAACTGAGGTGGAAATTAAGAAGAAAGGCCCTGGATCTCTTTTAGTTTCCATGGACCAATTAGCCTCCTACGGGCGGAAGGACAGAATCAACAGTATAATGAGTGTTGTTACAAATACACTAGTAGAAGGTATGTGCCCTATAATGTCAGTCCAACCGCTGAGATATAAATATGTAATGTGCATGGTAAATATAATCCCTGTCCCTTGGTCTGAGTTTTGCAAAGACTGTCTCTGAGCTTTAGGAATGGAACGTATTCCTATATAGAAACTAGAATCACAAATTCTCTTCCTAAATTTACATGCAGAGAATCAAATATATGGGCTTCATATATGCTGCCAGCATTGTACACAGGTACGTAAGAGATAGGAAAGGACCTGCATGAGTGACCTAGAGGAGCTCAAGACCCCTGTCATTGTCATCATGAGGAGTCAGTGGGGTGCTGTAAGGCATAAAGGAATGTAGACTGAAGAACTGCAAAGATACAAAATCATAGAATTTCCCTCATGGTCTCTACCCCAAAACATACCTTTCTTTTTCCTTTTTAACTACTTACAGCCCTTTTGATTTTCCCTTAAGGAAGAATGTACTGTGCGTTTTGATTGCACCTAGTTCTGTCTCTCTTCAAACACCCCCACATATCCATAAATAAATTTGATGTGTGACTAGGTAAGTTGAAACCCTTCTTACTTTGAGTGCTCCATGCCACAGGGAAAGAGCAACCGCTGTTGAATCATAGCACGTCTGCAGTAATGTTGCTGTCAGTGCCTGAGTTCTCTGTGTTAGGTGGGTTCTCTGTGACACAACCTGGCGTGCTGAGGAATACCTGAAGATTTTCCATTAGGCCACAGTCCCCCTAGCAAGAATCAGCTCCTCTCCAGTTATGGTCTGTAGTCCAGGATCAGCATGCTTTCTTTAGAGGTAAATTCAGTGACAGATTTCCTCTCCCAAGATTCTGATGGATTCTGCACCTATCTTCTTCATTGGATTTATGTTGATTTAGCTGAGTTGTCTCATTGTAGATCTAGACTATTCTTGAGGCCTCAAATTGCTGTTCTTCAGAATGCAGATGCCTGGAATAACCAAAGTCCCTGAGACAGGAAAACTCAAAATGGTCCCAGTATCCTTGAGACAAGTTATTTTTTTAGTCATTTAAACCCAGTGCCACTTCTACTCTGTGTGTATGTATATGTGTGTGTGTGTGTGTGTGTGTGTGTGTGTGTGTGTGTGTGTTGGGGAGGGGGTTGCAGTGGAGGGAGAGTCCCTAGAAAAGAATTCTCTAAGGGTGCTTACTTCCCCACATATGTGCAAAGAATGAGACTATAACTAGACTGACCTTGAGAATATATCAAGTAAAAAAATGAATTAACTGCTTTCATCTGCCTTAACAACCTCTATTTATTCCTGTTTTCTTTAATTACCATCGGGGTTATTGTCTGATAGAACATCTGCAAGCTTTGTAGCTTATACTTTGAGATTGTGGGCAAATAACTGCAGGTCCTAAGAATTCCCAAGCTAAGAAATCCTAGCCTAAGAACTTTGGCTAATTTTATTATTCACATAGAGACCAAGACAGGATTTCTCTGGGTATCTGTGGCAGTTGAGAAAGAAAAACTAACAACCTCCAACAGGTGCATTTTATTATTGGTAGAGACATCAGAACAGCAGAACTATCAATACAGTGCAACAGTTATTTATTTATTACTGCATTGGCTTAGCACAGGTCCCAGCAAAAGTAGATGCTCAAACAATGTTTGTCAAGCAGGTATTGGCTGTGCTTAGAATGGTAGGAGTGCTGGTGCTGCAGGGCTCCTTTCGGAGGCCTTAGAGCTTTCATCCGTTTACTGAGTTAGATACAAACCATTGGGACATTTTAAAATTCTCTTTTCTCCCTCTTCTCCCTGTTCTTTCTCTTTCTGTCCTGCTGTGCTTATTCTCCACCCTTTACCCACCATCACACACATTTAAAAAAAAAAAATAGATGTAAGGGTAGCTCAGGAGACAGAGACAGATGTAGTTGTGTTCCTGAGTAGGAAAATATTATTCCAGTTTTTTGTCCTCTTTCCTAAGCCCTGATTTTCACAGTTATACCTGTCCTGCCATTTCCTGCTCAGGCATTCCGCCTAACCTCTCCCCTTGTATTTGACCCTTTTGTTGAAGCTGATGGGACAGAACTGCTATAAGCAAAGAGAAATGAATGGCTGACCAGAATCACGTAAGAGGGAATGAAACATCCATGTCTGTTTAACCATTGGTCCCTCTGTATTTAATGCTTGCTACAGCATTAAAAGCCAGCATTGAACGAATTGCAGTTCTTGCTCTCAGACTTTCAGTTAGGAAACTTTGACATTATTTTAATCCAAAGATTAAAATAATTATTATTTAAAACCCAAGAGGCAGGCTACGACTTACCTAGTAGTTTAGAAACCACAGTGGAGAATTCTAGAATCCTGTCAATAATTAGAAAACCCTGCCTGCTCTGCCCCACCCCATTCCTATTGCAAACATGCTTACCAGGATCCAGCACATTTAGTAGAGTTCACCACTAGCAGAGCTATAAGCGTTGGGGATATTTCAGAGGACTGGGTGTGGGGTGTAGGTAGAGTAGTATAGTCTCACTCTTCAAAGCAGTAAAGCTGTGGGAGAAGGGGAGATTGTGGTGAAGTAAGAAAGAGGAAGTAGTGATGTACTTGACATTATTGATTTTCAAAATCAAGGAAGTACTTGACATTATTGATTCTCAGGTAAAACAATTCCAAAAACTCCCCTAGAGGTAACTGGCCATAGCTATTGCTGCCACTATTTATGTATTCTTTTATTCACTGACCAGCATCAAGTGTCAGTATAGTTACTTGGCTGATATCAGCCTTTGCTGTGTGGCAGTAACCTTAGTGAGGGTGGGGGCTCTTCATCAATGTATCCTTGGTGCCTAGCACATTGCAGATGCTTAAAAGTTGTTGAACTGAGTTGAGAGAAGCTCCTGCCTTCAGAAACCTCATGGTCTACCAAAGCCACTATCTTGGTGAAATTGTGAGGTCCTTTCTGAAAACAATTCCCAGTACCCCTGAGGTTAAGACCCAAAGTAACCTCTCTGAAAATGTCCAAAAGCAAAGTAAGAGAAACCCCACAAACCTTTGGACATCTCACCCCTAGATGTTAACCCATTCCCCCAAGCCAAATACTGGGCCATTCCAGGCATGTGGAACCAGTAACAGTTTGTAAAGTCATAAGTCACTTGATAAGCCTTCTTATTCCCCAAATGATCTTTTCTAGCTCCTGAAGCTCCACATTGTCTTACTTTTTGTAGGCGTGAAAGTTTATCCTGAGGATCTTCCCTTCTCAGTAAATGTGGCTAAGAGATGTCTGGTATCCCTAGAGGAATTTTCTTGGTGCCCTGTAGGGCAGGAAAACCCCTTTTTGCTGTGTGGCAAGACTCAAGACCTAGTTCATTTTAAAACGTTACAATTGTGTCAACTGTCATAAATGTGAGCAGTCGCAGCTTCAACCTCCACGTGCCAATGAGCAACAGTCATTTGGAGAAGGGAGGAGATAAAAAAGGGAACGGAACTAAATTTCCAAATATGTACTGTAAGAATTTATGGAAATAAGAGAACCTTGTCATTTTCTTTTTTGGGGGAGAAAACTATATTTACCTTAGGAAGGGAGGGAGTTCTCTGAGGAAGAAGCCACAGCAGATTTTCCTCACAGACTTCCTTTCCCACGCAGCCTCCCACGTGGCGCTTACAGGGGTCCTTAAATCTGAAAAACCAAGGCAACCATTTTCTTAGCAACCAGGGAACCAATCAGAAACTCAGCCAAAACCACCTTGTCTAAAATAAAGCATCACCATCCAGCTGGTTGGAAAAGGGAACGTAGGCTAATTTAAGGCAGCCATCTTGGTTTTGGTGAAATGTTAGGGAATTTTTTTTTTCCTTAAATGATTTGATAGTGTCAGCAGAATTGAACAGGGAGAGAGTAGCTGTTACAGCCAACCCTGTAGAATCAATACCTCACATTCTGACAGGTTTTCAAAGTTCACCTCTTAAAAAGCATCCTCTTAGCTCAGGGTCCTTGGAATTTTGTAATCCTGACAGTTGTATTTCATGCTTAATTTGAGGAGAGCTTTGTTATGTAGGGCTTCATACCTAGATTGTTGTAACTGCCAGTTGAGTGTCTGTCTTTGGTATCTGATAATTCTTTTGAATCTTTGCTTTGGAAATGACCTTTGAGATCGTCTAGTCCAGTGATTTTTCAGTCTGTGTGTATCAGAGTCCTGGGATTCTAGGGGAGTGCCTCAGGAGAGGAAGAAATCTATCCAAGTGGGCTCCTGCTTCATCTAGGGAAATTCCTGGTGTATTTCATGTATTGGGGGTCATGTGAGATCTTGTTTGACAATAACACATTCTGTTTCTAAAAGAGACAGAGAAGATGAGACAAAGGAGAGAAAGAAAAAGGAAAGATAATGATGACCCAGGGAGGGAAGGAGGAAGAAGCTGTAGAAAGAAAGAGAAAAGCAAAGGATGAGAGCAGGAAAGGGCAAAGGGGCAAGAAAGAAGGAGACAGGAGGAGACAGAACAAGGAAGGAAAGGTGAAAAGGGGAGAGGAGTGTGACTTGTATTTCTAACTCAACCATGAGCTGTAAACTTGTTAAGGGTGGAGACAGTAACTTGCACTTCTTTGAGAACATAGCAGATGTGTTTTACATGGTGGCTTGGTTGATGATGCTGGTTCTGCTAATGAAGATAATAATAATAGCAAACACTTCCATGGCACTTTCTATCTGCCAGGGTATTCTGGGGCACTTTGTATATATTTTAGCTCTTTAATTCTCACAGCAAATCAAAGTAACTTGTTCACGGTCCCACAGTTAGCAAGTGTCTGAGCTAGTATTTGAACTCAAATATGTCTGGCTTGAGTCCATACTTTTGATGGCTTCTCTGACAATAATTGAATAATATAGTGTATAATAGAATACCTACCATTTATTGAGGATTTACCCTGTGCCAGATACTATAGTGACTGCTTTACACCAGCATCTAATTTAATCAAACTCATTCAGTCCTGTAACCTGTAAAGTAAATGCCTTGTTTTACAGCTGAGGCAGCTGAGCAGAGAAGTCAGCTACCTTGCCTGGGATCACACAACTTGTAAGCATTCAAGCCAGTTGAGGCCAGGGAGTCAGACCTGAGAGGCCAAGCTCTTGACCTCTGTGCTCGACTCCCATAACTGATGGGTTGAGTTTCATTTATAACTAGATCATTATTAACAGGGAGGCAACTTGTGTGGATCATGCTTCCTCTCTACCTTAGAGAGAAGGAAAACACTTAGGAATGTCAGCGCTCAAAACAACCTTGATTCCATATTAATAACAGTGATAATGACTGTGAGAGTGAGTAGTGTGTCCCCCTGGTTTTCTTGCTGTGATTGAGGGGCCATCTTTGTTCTTACTTACTGTAGAACTGGAAGAGTCTCAGAGAAAGTGCCCGCCATGCTGGTATAAATTTGCCAACACTTTCCTCATCTGGGAGTGCCATCCCTACTGGATAAAACTGAAAGAGATTGTGAACTTGATAGTTATGGACCCTTTTGTGGATTTAGCCATCACCATCTGCATCGTCCTGAATACACTGTTTATGGCAATGGAGCACCATCCTATGACACCACAATTTGAACATGTCTTGGCTGTAGGAAATCTGGTAAGATGGAACACTGTCTCCTGATATTAGGATTGGAATGTGTTTTGCCTGTAGGATATCTTTTTCTGGTACTGAAAGCTGGAGTTTCTTTGAAAAGAAAGTAATAGTTAATTGGAAGACAAATGCTTCCACATATGCCAGGACACCAGCTGCTTTTCTGCTCACTGTTGTGATCCCTTTCCTCTTTCTGCAGAACTTTGAAGACGTCATTTAGGAGCTATTGGCAGAAAACCAATGTTGGCGACAGAATGGGAGGCCTGGTACAGTGGGTTGGTTTCAGCAGCCTGAGCCAAGTACTTCTGGTTTTTTTCCTCATTCTGTTTCTCACATTGATTCCTGCATTGCTCCAGCAAATCAGTTCCCCTTTCACCTTAAGTAACATCTACCACAAAATAGGGGAGCTCTTATAGTACACTACATGTAACTATGGATTTGCCTGCTCTGTCAGGCCTTAATTACCTAAATGGGGACTATTTATGGGAAAGTTTTCACTCAAGGCTGGTTTCCCCCTCCAGTCCAACTTCTAGGCCATTAAAGTATGTAGTTTTAAAAAAAAATAGATTACAAAGTGTGTATTCTGAAATTAAGTAGTTGTGATTTGAGGATTATGTGCTTTGTTTACTACAAAAATCAGGAGTTAATTGAATTTTGATAGATAGTAAAGAAGTAGTGAGAAAGAATCCCCTAGGTCACCTGGGCCCCCTAATTCCTTAGGTGTTAACCACAGGCATGTCCAAATCTGGCTATTACCGTTTATTAATGATTTGAGCATGATTTCTGCCCAGTTTCTCTTATGTGTGCTCTCTCACTCTCTCTCTCTCCCTCTCACACACACACACGCACACACACACCACACAGTTTTGACCTTAAGTCCTATTACTATACTATTAGAGCACTACAATATCATTTTCATTTCTCATTCTCAAAACACATGGCAAAGAGATCCTTTGTAGCCCATTGTGTTCCCGGGTATACATCCAAGATGATTCTGTGATCTTTCCAGTCTCCATGTCTGTGGTTGGTGACATGCTCCAGGCTCTCTGCAATGATGTAAACCCTTGTGTGCAGTCCAATGGAATGCCCGGAGTCTTGAAATGGGACACTCCCACAGACTGTCCAAGAAGTCTGCTGACTGGCTCTGAAAGGTGCCTGTCGGTGGGCACATGCTGTGACTGGCTGACACAGTACCTTGGCCATCAAGCAGAATTTTAAGCCTGTCAGCAATATCATTTAGATATAAGCTTGATTTTAGTAGCCAAGAGTTAAGTAATGAGAAATATGTCTTGATAATTTTTATTGTTGATGTTGGTGGTTCTGTTTTCCCTGTAGAGTTTTGTTTTTCTCAAAATCTTTACTTTTCCTTACTTTTTACAGAACCAGTCTTTGATTTTCAAGGGATTTTGAGAGGCTTTTTCACCTATCCCCACTAGAACTCCAGTCAGACCAGGCTAGCAAATAATGTTATTTTTCCTTTCATGAAAATTTAGAGATTTAGGATGACATCTAAATTAGAATTGTAAGTATGCAGAAGACTTTGCTCAGAACCATCAGTAAAAAAAGAGGAAATAAGAGAAGGTCAACAGCTAATACTCAGGAACTCCATGAGACAAGCCAACCCAGAACCAAGTTCTAGAATAAGAAAGCTCTTAGGTGGCAAGGGTTTTCAAACGGCAAGTAAATGTACAATTAGCAGTGGGGAGGGAGCTTAGTATATAGTCCAGCATACTTTGTACTAGATGTGAGGGTAAAAGGAAAGAAATCAAGAATGGTGCCTCGATGTGGGGGTTTAATAACTGAGGGAAAAGTGGAATGACTGCAAAGGAACTGGCTTGATGTATAAAATCAAGAGTTCTGTTTTGGACATAGTAAGTGTCTATTCACTGAGTGGAGATGCCAAATAAGGAAGTTGGGTACGTGCTGGACCTCATGAGTGTTTTCTGGACAATACCAGAAACTCAAAGATATACTTTGTTGCCAATCAACACGAGCGCTGAGATTGGCAGAAAGAACACAGAATTAGAAGTCAGAAGATTTGGGTTTTCATTCCTATTAGATATCGTATAACCTTAAATAAGTCATTCATTTCTGTCCAGAAATGTTTCACATCTGTAAAGTTAAGATAATACCATGCCATCACTGGTTGGGAAGATAAAATGAGAACCTATACGGAAGTCTTTGGGATAGCTAAAAGTATCTTATAAATCTTAGGAACTGGGTTAGTATAATTCAATAGGAGAATTTTCAAAGATTTGGAGAATTGGGTAGAGGCTTTGACTGAACCTGAGAATAAGAGGATGGAAAAAAAATGAGACTGACTTGTGAAGTAAAGTATGACCTTGTCCTGTGGTTGGAATGTGAGGCTTTTCCTGTAGCCCTAATTGTGAGTTAAGTTGTCTTTGTCTGTGGACATACAGAAAGATGTTTTTAAAGAAAGATGAGAACAGTCTTCTGCAAATTGAAGATCCCTGCCTCTTCTACCCTCCCCAAAAGAGAAAATAATAGTAGGAAGAACCTTAGAGATAATTCAATCCAATCCACATGTTTTATAGAGGAAATTGAAGCCCAGGGAAGCTGTGTGACTTATACAGCCTTTATGTTATGTAGTAGATAAATGTAATGATTCTTTTCCTGCCTTTTTTGCAACTAACTGAATACAATAGTAAGTTTATGAGGTGACTTTTTAAACATTCTGAATCTTACAGGAAAGTTTCAAGTACAGTACAAAAAACTTCTTCTTTTTTTTTTTTTTTACAATAAAAGCCTTATCACATAGCCTTATCACCCCCAAATGCTTATAGTGTGTATTTTTTATACACAAGTACATTCTCCTACATAACCATAGTATAACTGTCAAAACCAGGAAATTAACATTGATACATTACAATGTTGTGAAGTAAAGTATGACCTTGTCCTGTGGTTGGAATGTGAGGCTTTTCCTATAGCCCTGATTGTGAGTTAAGTTAAGGGTCTAATTCTCAGGCCCTATTCAAGTTTTGCCAGTGATCCCAGTGGTATCCTCTGTAACAAAAGGATGCAGTTTTAGGATTACCCCATTACATGTAGCTATCATATCTCTCTACTTTTCTTTAGCCTGGAGGAGTTCCTCAGTCTTTCCTTGACTTTCATGTCTTGACATTTTGAAGACTACAGGCCATTTGTTAATGTAGAATTCCCTCAATGTGGGCTTGTCTGATGCTTCCTTATGATTAGATGCAGGTTCTGCATTTTGATAGGAATATCAGATAAGTGAGACTATCTTCTTCACGTTGTATCTACCAGTTGGCATGTAGCTTCCATTTGTCCCACTACTGGTGATGTTCATTTAATCACTTGATTAAGGGGGTGTCTGCCAGGCTTTTCATCTGTGAAGTTACGCTTTTTCCATTTACAGTAAGTCCCCACTTAACATCCTCTATAGGTTCTAGATTTTTGGAAACTGTGACTTTAAGCCAAATTATATACTGTATAACAAAACCAGTTTTACCATAGGCCAGTTGATATAAACAAGAGTTAAGTTCCTATGGCATATAGTACATCATGTGGCTTAAAGTTGCTGTTTTCAAGAACCTATTGAGGACATTAAGTGAGGACTTACTGTATACTTAATAGGTATTTGTGAGGAAGACCGTTTGAAATGATTTAAATTTCCTGTTCATTCAGATTTTGATTTCTTCCTTTATTTATATCAGTATGGATTAATGGTTTTCTATTTTATCTGAGTTATAATCCATTTGATGTTTAGACTTCCTCTGATGTGATGTGGCCAGTGGAAATTCCTTCAAGCTGGCTTCTGATCCCTTTCACATGTCTTCATCACTTCCTGGCTTTCTGGTACCACAAGGTATTCCAGGATACTTTCGTGTTTTTCCAGCCCCGGGGCGGAATCAGCCATTTCTCAAGAAGCCCTGAGTCTTTTAGTGGAAAAATGGCATTTAGAAGTAGAGATCTAGGCTGAGTATCAGCTGAGGCAGGAGGATCGCTTAAAGTTTGAGACCAGCCTTAGCAACACAATGAGACCCCATCTCTAAAACAAAATAGAAAAGAAAAAAAAAAGGAAGAGGTAGAGATCTGAGATCTAGGTATGCATATTGCTATGGGAGCAGCATGCAGCCCCTCTTAGGACATGATGAGCTATTTATATTGAGCTAGCCGTGGATATTGCAAACCATGAGTTGATCCTGTCACTTCCAATTCTAATCCAACACTTCAAGATTCTTTCTAGTTTTCTCCCTTTCTGTATTTGTAACTCCTGCAACAATAAGAAACCTCGTTGCCACTATCTTTGGTATACTTATTTGATCAAAAAGCCACTGTTACCTTTTACAGCATGGGTACCCTCCTCACCCTGTATAGGCTCTGGGTGCCCCCCACCCCTTCAGCACCTGAGCCGTGTCCTCCATGTGGACACCTGCTCACACTCCTCAGCTTGGAACCCACACCAGTCCAACTCACACATGGTTTGCCCCACCCTGCTTAGACCCTGATGCCTCACAGTAGGCCTTCGCCTGCATGGACATCCTTCTCACCCCACACCAGACTCTCCCCTGACATAGAAGCTCTGTTTACCCTGCACAGACTCTTAACACCCCTCACCAGGCCACCCCTCGTCACCCTGCTCATGCTGCCATCTGTCTATGTGAACACTCCTGGAAGTTCTCACCTGGCCCATTGACTTTATCCCAAACTAGGCGACACCCTCCTCACCCTGATGAGCTCTCACACCCTCACTGTCCACCTCCCTGTTTGGACACTTTCCTCACCCCACTCGGGATCTGACACCCCACATCAGGCCTTTCCCTACATGAGTCCCTCGTCAGCTCACCTGGCTCTGGCACCCCTTGTGAGTCTTCCCCTGCAGGGAGTCCCTCCTCAGCCCACTCCGGGATCTTCTCCTGGAGATGCTATCTTTACCTTACTTAAGCTCTGACTCTCTCTGCTAAGTCCCCCACCCCCTTAAGTGTGGACGTCCTCCCATCACACTTGGGCCTCAACACCTATGTGGAGTAGCCACGCCTCATACCACTTCCGACTGCCCATCCTAGACTGTTGCCCAAAGCGGATGCCTCTCCTTGGCCCACAGGCTCAGACAGCCCATGCCAGGCTGCTGCCCTGCATGGACCTCCTCGCTCCCCTCCATGTCTGACTCTACTTGCTGGGCCGTGCCCTTCCTGGGGCTCCAGCACTGGGCAGCAGCCTCCCACTACCGGCATGCCCACCTACAGCCTTCAGGACTGAGTGGTTCAGGAGGAAGGGGACGGAAAGAAGAGCTAGGGTTTAATCTGACATATAAGTTTAAGTTCTCAGATTCTAAGCAAAAGCAAAAAAGCAGAAAGTTATTTTCCTCCTTCACCAAACATAAATGAATGTTATCATTTCTTAATTATAGGTTACCTAGATTTTCAGCTAAAAAGAATTCTTTTCAGATTTTTTCTTTCATCTGTGCTTCTATAGCCCCATATGGATACTTCTTTTTAAATACTTATCACATGATTTTTAGTTATTGTTCTGTCCCCTCCTGGTTGGGTAACCAACCACCTTAATTTGCAGAGGCCTGAGGAAGCCCTTGCAGTTTTAGAACTGGGACAGTCCTTGTCAACAGGTACGAGTTGATCACCCTAACTGGAGATGCAGGATGCAGGACTTTCAGTGTGAAAAGTGGCAAACCAGGATGAGTTACTTACATTCTGGTGACTAAGTTCATAAGGAACCATTATTTTTTTTCATGTCTCCATTGCAGTACACATAGAACTTTTAATCAAATTGAATTTGATTAACTTTGGGCAAGGATCTACTACAGAACAGGAGCTGGCAAGCCCTTTTCTGAGCACAAAGAGAGGAGCATGCCAGACGCTCGTCACTTTCAAATAAGGCTAAATTTTATCTGCAAATGCAATTAGGGCTGAAGGAGGTGTGTGACTTCTCCCCAGACCCCATAGTGACGCCAAAGTGAAATATACCCCAATCTTAGGACTATATAGGCCTTACTTGTTGACCTGGCATTACAAGTTATCAGGCATATGACCACAGGCTAGTCCAAACTAGACTAGGCATGGCTCATGCCTGTCATCCTAGCTCTTTGGGAGGCCGAGGTGAGAGGATTACTTGAGCCTAGAATTTCAAAGCTGCAGTGAGCTATGATCATGCCACTACATTCCAGCCTGGGTGACAGAGCAAGACCCTATCTCAGAACACAAAACACAACAAAACCCAAACTAGAAAGATATGATGACTGTGAATTCAGAGTATTTTATAGAGAATAGAGAACCATTGTTTTATAGAATATTCTGAGGAGATCAGGACTCCTTTATACTCTTAAATAAAAGTGCTATGTCTATTGATATTTATCATGTTTGAAATTAAAACTGAGAAAATTTCTAAACATTCATTTTGTAATTAAAGAATTACAATAATATAGCTAGGTGAGTCCCAGCTACTTGGAAGGCTGAGGCAAGAGCATGGCTTGAGGCCAGGAATTTGATGCCGAAGTGCTCCAGGAACACGGCTGTGAATAGCCATTGCTTTCTAGCCTGGCTAGAACATAGCGAGACCCTATCTCTACAAAAATAAAAAAATTAACCAGACATGCAGCTCATCCCTATAATCCCAGCTACTCAGGATGCTGAGATGGAAGGATCACTTGAGCTCAAGAATTCAAGACTATCCTGGACAACGTAGCAAGACCCTATCTGTAAAATAAATAAGTAAGTATCACAATAATACACCTATCACACATGAACATAAATAACATATTGGTGTGGGGAAACTATATTTTTTAAGAAAAACTGGAAGAATGGCATTGTTCGATATTTTGCAAATCTCTTTAATGTCTGGTTTGTTTGTTTGTTTGTTTGTTTTGTTTTTTGAGGCAGAGTCTAACTCTGTCGCCCAGGCTGGAGTGCAGTGGCACAATCTCGGCTCACTGCAACCTCCGTCTCCCAGGTTCAAGCGATTCTTCTGCCTCAGCCTCCAGAATAGCTGGGATTATAGGTGCCTGCCACCATGCCTGGCTAATTTTTGTATTTTTAGTAGAGATGGAGTTTCACCATGTTGGCCAGGCTGGTCTCGAACTCCTGACCTCAAGTGATCCACCCACCTGGGCATTCCAAAGTGCTGGGATTATAGGCGTGAGCCACCGTGCCCGGCCTCATGTCTGGTTTAATAGAAGGTAGTTAGATTCTCTTTTTCTGTTTCTACATTCAGTCTGTTGTGATATGTTATTTTAGCTAAAGTATAGGAAGAAAAGCTTGCCTCACACAGATATGTACAGTAGTCCTCTCTTATCCAAGGGGGATACATTCCAAGGCTCCCAGTGGATGCCTGAAACCTCAGATAGTACCAAGCCATACACACACACATACACACAAATATACACGTATATGTATGTATGTATATGTGTGTGTGTGTATATATATATATATATGTGTGTATATATGTACAGCCACGTACCACATAACAACATTTTGGTCAATGACAGACTGCATGTCTGACAGTGATACCATAAGATTATAATGGAACATATACAAAAACTTGTTATATGCCATTTGATATTGGCCTTGCAGGTCAAATAAGAGAAATGATTGATGTTAAGTAAAGGGGCTGGGACATTTGGTTTTCCATATTAAAAAATATATATATATAAATGAAAATATATATATAAGGCCTAGGTTTGTGTAAGTACACTCTTTAATGTTTACACAATGACTAAATTGCCAACAACACATTATCCCTATCATTAAGCAATGCATGACCATACTGGGTTTTGTGAATCTGATAACCAAGATGGCTGCTAAGTGGCTAAAGGGCAAGTAGTTTATACAGCATGGATACACTGGACAAAGGGATGATTCACATCCTGGGAGGATAGAGCAGGACAGCTCAAGAGTTCATCATGCTACTCAGAACAGTATGCAATTTAAAACTTATGAACTGTTTTTCTAGAATTTTTTATTTAATATTTTTGGACTGTAGTTGATGGTAGCTAACTGCAACTGCAGAAAGCAAAACCACAGATGGGGAGTACTTCTGAAGCTGGAAAAGAGAGGACCATGTGCTTCCTGAGAGGGCCTTAGGGACTCTAAGGATCCTCAACTACCCTTTGAGAACTGCTGCATAAGAACATAAATTCTAAAGTGAATATTTGATGACATTCAGGAGAACAACACTGTCTAAGTAATGTTACCACAACAGAGTACCATAGACTGGGTAATTTATAACAGACAGAAATTTATTTGGCTGACATTTCTAGAGACTGAAAAGCACAAGGGCATGGTGCCAGTACCTGGTGAAGGCCTTTGTGCTACATCATCCCATGGTAGAAGGCCAAAGGGCAGAAGAAGCTAACAGTGAGAGAGCAAGAGAGGGCCAAACTTGCTTTTATCACAAAGCCCACTATTGAGATAACCAGCCCACTCCTGCAATAACATCAATCCACTCATGATGGCAGAGTCCTCACATGACCTAATCACCTCTTATCAGACCTTGCTGCCCAACAGTGTTGCATTGGGGATTAAGTTTTAATACATGAACTTTGGGGGATGCATTCAAACCATAGCAGACACTTATATATAATTGCTGATACACTGCATGTAATTCTTCCCTTTCTCCTCTTTGAGAAGCATATCACAGTGCAAACAAGAGCATCATAGGATAACCTTAAATCTGCTCTTCTCAATTTTTAAAAAAGCAATTCCTTCACACAGCTAATAGTTATAGATGTATTTTGACACACACCCAACTGATGGCAACATACCATGTGTTGAAGCAACATGATGGCTGACCTCTGTCACAGACAATTTCTAATGCCTGGGGCCATTCATCCTGGTGATAGGCAACACCACATAACTATGTCATTGTTGATTTCCCTTAGGAACCAGAGTTCCCACAGTATAGATATTCCATGGTCAGTCAGCCAGTGCTTGTTCATGAGCACTTCCTGTGTGTTTACCAGGAACCAGTGGGATAACAAATCAAGTCTCTACTTAGTGTGTGTTAGGCAGGCTAGCATTTCTATGTGGAGAAACCTCTGATGGGTTTACACTAAGGGTGAAATGTATGTCAGGATTTGATGAGCTGTCTGTACTTTCCCTGAACTCACTCAGAGGGATGTTCCATCTATAGATGCTTAACTTGTATTATGAACTTTGATTTTACTTAACTGGATCTCTTTGTGGAATTTTTTTTTCAATTTTAGAATATTGCATCTTCAATTTAGAAACATGAGGAACTACAGAAAAGCATATGAACACCGAAAACCTATAGCCCACTTATCCATTTTGATGTATTTCAGTCATCATTCTGTTTTTTTATTGCTGTTTATTAATTCAGTATATTTCCAAACAGCATCTATAATCTAAGTATTTTTTACTATTTTTAATTTTGTTCTCAGACTATATCTTCAGTTTTCCTTAAATTGTTTCATGTGGAAACTTGGTAAACAGGTAGTTACAAGTACTAATATATCATGACAGTTTTAAATCTATTGTAAAAATAAGTCCTCTCCTCTAAAAACATAATATTCAATAAGAGTCTGTTGTTATATGGTTAGCCTAGAATGAAGATATTGGTTTTGTCAAAACCGGCATTCATGGGATTTGACTTTCATCCTGCATATCACCTCCTAATGCCTGCAGGATATAGAAGTCATCGGGAAGTGCAGGCACTCTGTCAGCAGAAAAATGGGAGATGGGTAACATAGGGAAGATGTCATTTTTACACACAGTAAGCTACAAATCTAAAACATTTATTATGTCATTGATTATCCTATTGAAAAAAATTAAAAGGAAGCACCAAAGTCTCCAACAATAGGAAAATTCTTTGAGGATGTATTTACCCAATAGAATTTTATTCACTATTTATTTATTTATTTATTTATTATTTATTATTTATTTATTTGATAGGGCTTGCTGTGTCGCCTGTGCTGGAGTGCAGTGGCATGATCCACCGCCCTCCAGGTTGGCTCACTGCAACCTCTGCCTCCCGGGCTCAAGTGATTCCTTCACCTCACCCTCCTGAGTCCCTGGTACCACAGGTGCCCACCACCACGCCCAACTAATTTTTGTATTTTTTGTAGAGATGGGTTTTCACTATGTTGTCCAGGCTGGTCTTAAACTCCTGGACTCAAGTGATCTGCCTGCCTCGACCACCAGAAGTTTTGGGATTACAGGAGTGAGCCATCATCCCCAGCCGCCAGTAGAATTTTATACAGGCAGTAAGAGTGAGAGTTGGGAGAACGTGTAGCAACATGGATAGACTTAACGATAAGTGAAAAATCAGACCCAAGATATCATGTATTCTATGATTTTCCAACTCTGTCAAAATACCTGTGTATTTGAAAAAAAAAACCAGAAAGAAAATACATGAAAATGATAGTTGTATGCAAGGTGGTGAGATTATAGATATTATTTCCTATATTTTGCACATTTTGGCAATATTGTATGCTTTTACACCTTGCGGCAAATGTCTGGGTTTGGTAAGATATAATGTCAAATTAGCATTAATACTTTATTTTTCTAATCTAATTATAACGCGAGTGATTTTTTTAAGCAAACATCACAAGTATTATATACATTCAAAATGACTGCTGACCCTTTGAAAGGAGTCGCCTTGTGTAGTATTGCCATTGCTTAGCATATTTTCTCAACTGCACTCTTGAAGAGTTTAAATTGAGTGGTTCTGGCAACAAAGATGGGAACTTTGGGGCTGGGGACTTCATTCAAGAGGAGAATAAGATTTTCCTGCATCAGGTGGGGTGCTCATGAGACATCCGGGTATTGATATCTTCAGATGCAGAATTTAAGGTTAACTCTTGAGATTTCTTGGACATGTTGTATTCAAAAATAATGATAAAGGCATTCTCTTTCTACTATTTCTTTTTCTTACCCCCTGCATCCCCCTATTTAGGTTTTCACTGGAATTTTCACAGCGGAAATGTTCCTGAAGCTCATAGCCATGGATCCCTACTATTATTTCCAAGAAGGTTGGAACATTTTTGACGGATTTATTGTCTCCCTCAGTTTAATGGAACTGAGTCTAGCAGACGTGGAGGGGCTTTCAGTGCTGCGATCTTTCCGATTGGTATTCCATATTTCTCCAATTTCTTTTAACATTTCCTATCTTGCAGCTACTAGAAAGAGTTCTGCATAAATTAATTTGATGATTTAAAAAATATATTAGCTGTATTTTACTCCCAATTCCAGTTATTTGGCTTAGCTACTAAAATACTGAAAACTTTCCTAAAATACCTGATATGGAAGTTAATTGTTAAAAATCAATAAGCAAACAGAAATCAATTTTAAGAAGCTCTTTAGAAAATGCTGCTTAATCTAAGAGATGTCTAAGATGATAAGTGAAAAATAAGACCCAAGACACTAGATGAAGAAAATGAACTCCCCCAAGGCCCAGTGTGAGGTCTAATTTGGGTTTGCTAGTGAATCTGTTTTTTTTAAATCTGAACATCTCCTTGAAATGGCAAGAATTTCTCCTTGTTCAAAGATGACTTTCTTCATTTCTTCTATCATGGTAGCCCTTCCAAAAAATGAGAATAAAATAAGGTTTTTAAATACAGATGGTTCCCAACTTATGATGGCTCAACTTACAATTTTTCAGCTTTACATTCTGCAAAAAAGCAGTGCACGTTCAGTAGAAACCACACTTTGAGTACCCATACAACCGTCCTGTTTTTCACTTTCAGTATAGTATTCAATAAATTACATGAGATATTCAATACTTTATTATAAAATGGGCTTTGTGTTAGATGATTTTGGCCAACTGTAGGCGAATGTAAGTGTTCAGAACATGTTTAAGGTAGGCTAGGCTAAGATGTGATGTTCAGTAGGTTATGTATATTAAATGCATTTTTACTTACAGCGGTTTCAACTTAAAATGGGTTTATTGGGACGTAACCCCATCATAAGTCAAGGAGCATCTGTATTATATTGAAATTAGTTGTTGAACATTGGCTTTATTTTCTCTATCATTAGCTAAAAAGGAGTTTGTATTAATGTATTTGAAGAAGTTAGTGTTTAAGTTACTCTTAATGACTTAAAATGACTCTGAAAGAATAGTTAATGGTATCTTCAAAACAGCTGTCCGTAAACATAAGCGTAAGTGATATCTTGATTAACTCCTCGAGAAACTGAGTTATCCTGGGGGTATCCCACTCAGACAAAGGTCACTACTGCTTCCCTGGCATTAGAATTGGCTTGGGTTTTTCACTCCCTATTGGGAAAATAAGCACTTGGCAACTGAGAAGGTTTAAAGTTTCTTCATTGAGATATTCAGCAGTTCTAAGAAAGAATTGAAAAAAGTGAAACTATTTGTAAAACAGAGATTTCACTCAGTCAAAGTCACAAATAACTGCCAAATTTTTGAAACCTCTGTTTACTACTCTTTGGTTAGGATCCAGTCCACAGTGGACTTTTTTGAGAATAGTTATTACCTAGGTGACAAAAGAAAGGATTGAGAGTAGCCTTAGAACTTATATTCTTAATAAATTAAAAAGCCACTCTGTTGAAAACAATATGAGTGGCCCAGATGTCTGCATATAGGGTAACACCTGGTAAATCTGGAACTCTCTGATAAGATAACTTTTCAATTAAAAAAAAGTTAAAATTGTGCTGTTGCCATCTACCAAAATTCCTATTACATTCTATGTTAGTTATTTGTTAGCATATGACATCTAATGATGATCTCATAATTATAATTTTATTGGCCACACTGCCATAGCCTTTATGCGTTATAATTCTCAGGCTGGGCCAGGCACAGTGGCTTACACCTGTAATCCCAGCACTTCAGGAGGCTAAGGCAGGCGCATCACTTGAGGTCAGGAATTTGAGACCAGCTTGGCCAACACAGTGAAACCCCATCTCTACTAAAAATACAAAAATTAGCCGGGCATGGTGGTGCACGCCTGTAATCCCAGCTACCTGGGAGGCTGAGGCAGGAGAATCACTTGAACCCAGGAGGCGGAGGTTGTAGTGAGCCGAGATCACGTTGCTGCACACCAGCCTGGGCAGCAGAGTGAGACTCTGTCTCAAAAATAAATAAATAAATAAATAAAAAATAACACTCTGTTAGCCAAGATCTTGTGATTATTTATTACAGAATATAGATATTTCATGATTGACAGGTACTAAAAGTTCTGTCCTCTGAATAACAGTATAGGCTTTTCTTTTCTTTTTTTTTTCTTAGACATAGTCTCATTCTGCTGTCCAGGCTGAAGTGCAGTGGTGTGATCTCGGCTCACCTCAACCTCCACCTCCCAGGTTCAAGTGATTCTCACGCCTCAGCCTCCCAAGTAGCTGGGATTACAGGCCTGCACCACCACACTTGGCTAATTTTTGTATTTTTTATTAGAGACGGCATTTCACCATGTTGGCCAGGCTGGTCTCGAACTCCTGGCCTCAAGTCATCCGCCTACCTCAGCCTCCCAAATGCTAGGATTGCAGGCATGAGCCACTGCACCTGGCCAGTATAGGCTCTTTTCATAAGATGACTGATGTATGTGGAACTGCCCCTGTTTGAGAGTTGTGCTTTTCCTCCAAGTTATTCCAAGCATATCCCAACAGTTTTTTTTTAATCAGCCATTGATTATTTATTGGCAAGCAAAATAGGTATTTAGAATTTTTTAATGTTTGCTTTTTTAAGGAGATGGATTTTTTTTTAAACTGTCCTTCTCATACTAGTCTTTTGGTTTCCTACAAATCACATTTTATTTCACTTCTCCTGTGAGAAGTCAAGGGAAAATTAGTAGGAAAGGGATATGTTCATATGTGGGTTTTCAAAAAGCAGACTGACTCAGATCTAAAGTAAGGGACTAAAGCAGTATTCCTGGTTTCTAGTTACAATTTTTTCAACTACTCTGAAATTAATCAGTTTTCCCTTATTTATGTCTCAGTTTCTCCCCATTTAGTCTGAGACACTGTTAGAAAGTCCTGGGAATTTTCCAAGGGTGCTCAATATATTTAATCTGATCTTCCTAATTTTATGTTTTTATTTTAGCCATGTGGTGAGAAAATTGATTGAGTATCATTTATTTTTTTGTTTGGGTTTTTTTTTTCCTTAGCTCCGAGTCTTCAAATTGGCCAAATCCTGGCCCACCCTGAACATGCTAATCAAGATTATTGGAAATTCAGTGGGTGCCCTGGGCAACCTGACACTGGTGCTGGCCATTATTGTCTTCATCTTTGCCGTGGTGGGGATGCAACTCTTTGGAAAAAGCTACAAAGAGTGTGTCTGCAAGATCAACCAGGACTGTGAACTCCCTCGCTGGCATATGCATGACTTTTTCCATTCCTTCCTCATTGTCTTTCGAGTGTTGTGCGGGGAGTGGATTGAGACCATGTGGGACTGCATGGAAGTGGCAGGCCAGGCCATGTGCCTCATTGTCTTTATGATGGTCATGGTGATTGGCAACTTGGTGGTTAGTACTAATTTGTAGATATTTTTGTTCTACACCCTGAATATTCTACCCCTGGCCCAGAAGCCCAAGTCCTTCTACTGCTTAGTCCTTCTACTACCCGTCATGTTTGTTGATTTTTATTCTTTCTTGGCCCAGAAACCCTAAGGTACAAATGAAGGAGAGGAGAGAGATACTTACAGAGTGCCTACTTAGTCATGACCCCCACAACTTGTCAACCCTTTTCCTAGAGTTAGGAAAACAAACTCAGCAAAATTAAGTGACTTTCCCAAATAAATATAGGGCTTGTATTTGAACCTAGACTTTAAAGTCTGTGCCCGTTCGCCTACAGAAGCCTTCCTTTTTCTTAACCACAATTTCTCATCTTTGGTGCTATTGACATCTTGGGCTGGATAATTCTTTGTTGTGGGCTGTCCTGTGCATTGTAGGATTTAGCAGCATCCCTCCTGGCCTCTACCCACTAGATGCCAGTAGTATCCTGAGAGCTGTGACAATCGAAAATGTCTCCAGACATTGCCAGATGTCCCTGGGGGGCAAAATTGCCCTCCATTGAGAGCCACTGCTCTAAACCATCTTAGAGTTTTATTTAATTTATATAAATGACAAATCACTTTATTGCTTTACTTTGATCTGTCCACCTGCTCTCTTCTACCTCTGTCTTTAGAAGAGTCACCAACAGATCTTAACACCTTGCTTCTTAAAGTGTGATCTGAGGACTAGCAGCAACAAGATCACTTGAGAGTGTGTTAGAAATGCAGAATTCTAGGCCCCAAATCAGAACTACTGAATCAGAATCTGCATTTTTAACAAGATCCTTGTATGACTCAAAAGTACACTAAAGTTTGAGAAAGGACTATCTTACAGATCAGGCCCCTAATCCCACCTGCAAGTGTAGGGCAAAGAGGACTGGAAGAAGACAAGCTTATCTGTCCCTTAACATGCTCATCCACATTAGTTCTCTTCCTTTTTCTGCCACAGAGAAGCATGACAGTAAAAGGCTCCTACTCACCAGCCTCTGAACCAGCTACAGCTATTCCGTTCTTCCATTTGACCTACAAAAAAAATAGCTACTGTAATGTTTAATTCTTCCTGTTCTCCATTCCCAGCCACCTTTCCCTCAGTCCTAATCCCTCTAGTCTTCTCACTACTTCAGTGACTATAACAATGGCTTCCCGGTATGTAGCATGATCAACATTTTCAAGCCCTGACTTTGCCACCCTTTCTTCACTCTCCTGTTCTTATTTGTCTCAAAGACATCTCCCCATGGCTGTCTCCAGATACCTGAGCACTTGATAAAAATCAGCTGTTACCACTACCCCCTGATGACACTTTTCAGGTTCCCCTTTGCTCAGTAGTACTTCTGCCCGTCTAGTTTCTAGGAACCTATAACTTTGGAGTATTTTCTGTCTCTTTTCTCTCCACTCCCAGCAAATATCTGATGTGTCTTAAATGCATCTTTCTTCATAGTATTTCTGTGGATATCTTTCTTCATAGTATCTAAGATCTGCCCCTTCCTTTGCATTTCTATAATTCATTCAGTACTTTATAAAAATGTGGTCTCAAGACCACCTGCATCATAATTACACAAGTTTCACTCACAAAAAAAGGCCAAGTCCCAGGCTGTATACCAAATCTACTGAATCCAGATATCTTTAGAGTAGGCTAAGGAAATATTTTTAACAAACGTCCACACCCCTCACTCCCTGAGATTCTAATGCATGCTAAGATTTGGGATTTCTGTAGCCTAATCCAGACCCTTATCAATTCATGCATGTAACAGCCTCCTAACTTCCGCCCTTCCCCTCTGTATGTAGTTAGTCTGAATGACTCTTTCAAATCTCTGTCATCATCTGTGACTCCTTTACTCAAGAACCAGTAGTGGATCTAATTAAATAAAATTCAGATCCCTCAGCCTGGCCTTCAAAGCCCTCTCCAACTCACCCGCATTTTACCAACCATATTCCTTTTTAACTCTACAAATGGTGCAGATAATCCGAACAGTTATAGTTCATTTATTGTTTCCACCCTCCCACTCTGCACATGACTGTTATCTCCTCCTAAAATGTATGCCTTACTCTTCTTCCCAAGTATGACAAAGTAAGGACCAAGTGTAAATCAAGAAGTGAGCACCTCTCCCACTCCTAAAAAGTAAGTCTTAATAAAAATAAATTAATTAATCTTAATGTTCAATGTAGTAAAATAGGAGATTAAAAAAAATAAATAAAGCTTGTATCTGATGGCTTGACATTTGGCTATGCAAAAAATATAAAAGTCACCATCACTGCCTTGCTAAAGCGATTTTATTTTTATAAATGTTAGGAAAACAAAATTTGTTCTTAAAATATGATGACATGAAGTGTATTTCAGTTCTACCTTCTTGGTTTTTTGTATGAAAGGATGGCACTTCGAGCCTAATTTTTTTTTCTGACGTGGGTCCTCTAAAACTCTGCTCATGAATATGTGGCATCTATACACTTTGTGACCCTCCCCAGTAATGTATATTCACCTTTTTATTTTGGGGAAATGTCCTTCCAAAATGGATACAGCCTTTGTTTTTTCTGATTATAAAAGAAGTAATATATTTTTGGGTACATATATATGTATGTAAAACTATAAAAGACCCAAGAAAAGAGGTGCTAAACTCCTTGTATTACAACCAAAACCAAACACATTCCCACCTGGTAACAGGAGCATTAAAATACTACGTGGGCCAAACAACACAACAGAGCCTCTTTGAGTCTGTCACGTGAAGTCCATTGGCTTCCAGTTTGCAACCCTGGGTTCGATGGATAACTTTTCTGCATTTGTTCCTTTTTTCCAATGCTACTGGCATAGGTGCTGAACCTGTTTCTGGCCTTGCTCCTGAGCTCCTTCAGTGCAGACAACCTGGCTGCCACAGATGACGATGGGGAAATGAACAACCTCCAGATCTCAGTGATCCGTATCAAGAAGGGTGTGGCCTGGACCAAACTAAAGGTGCACGCCTTCATGCAGGCCCACTTTAAGCAGCGTGAGGCCGATGAGGTGAAGCCTCTGGATGAGTTGTATGAAAAGAAGGCCAACTGTATTGCCAATCACACCGGTGCAGACATCCACCGGAATGGCGACTTCCAGAAGAATGGCAATGGCACAACCAGCGGCATTGGCAGCAGCGTGGAGAAGTACATCATTGATGAGGACCACATGTCCTTCATCAACAACCCCAACTTGACTGTGCGGGTACCCATTGCTGTGGGCGAGTCTGACTTTGAGAACCTCAACACAGAGGATGTTAGCAGCGAGTCGGATCCTGAAGGCAGCAAAGATGTAAGGTCCCAGCCTAGAAACAGCCTTGATCCTGTGTGAGAGCAAACAGGGTGCTGTCAGCCTTGGGGATTGGTTCAGCTATGGGCTTGGTAGAGAGATTCTGGAATAACCAATTTACTTGGAGAACTAATTCCACCCTCCCAATATCATTCTAGGCCTTTCCTAAATGAGGTGGAATCCTAAGATGATCCTGGACCCACCTCTGTCACTTCTGGATCATCTGGGTCAGAGGCTGGGATAAGCCCTCGAGTACTTCCCTGCCATTCATCCGAGTTATAGCCCTGAAACCAACCTATAGCCGCATTTAGCTTTGGGTGGGTCATTGCCGTCCGTGAGTAGGTTTTGATGTTATATCCCATCTGGACAGAAGTTTTGGGGGCCCGTGGATATGGTTTGCTTATCGCGAGTTGTAGTAAGAATTCTAGAGAAGAGTCAGAGCTGGCCCCTCATCCCCACCAGAGGCAGAGTTCTCAGTGTGGAGTGGGCATGTTGCCTCAGAGCTGCCTGATCTCCCTTTTCCTTGCGTGTCTAGAAACTAGATGACACCAGCTCCTCTGAAGGAAGCACCATTGATATCAAACCAGAAGTAGAAGAGGTCCCTGTGGAACAGCCTGAGGAATACTTGGATCCAGATGCCTGCTTCACAGAAGGTGAAAGGGGATGAGGAACGGATGGGCTTTGGACACTCGTGTTGCTCACAGACACAGTTGTGCCAGGGCTAGTGGTGGGTGAGGGGCAGCTCAGTGGCTATCTTCAAGAACTTTGCTCCCCACCCCACCATTCTGAAGGAAACTTAGATTGTTTCCCCTATTTGTATCTGACAAATATATAACAAGTTTCTATTCTCACACTTTTCATCATCCATTTTCTCTTGGCATCAGCCCAAAAATTTCCATTAGAATGTCCTGTTCTGTCATGGCTGTGCCTGCCTCCTGACTACCCTTTTCTCCTCCCTCTCACTGCTTCTTTGTAGGACATCTTCTTGACTCCTGAGGGCCTTGCCCCATTAGCCTTTGCAGCATAGCCCCAGCCCTGCCACCCTCTCCATTTCTGAATCAGACATTCTGATTCAGCCACTGTCCTCCTGGCTGTGTGGTGGGGCAGCACCTGGCAGGGCCTGGGAGATGGAGGAGAGGGCAGGTCTGGGCGGGGCACGTTTCCACGGTCTGACCCGCCTCTCCCGCTGGTGCCAGGTTGTGTCCAGCGGTTCAAGTGCTGCCAGGTCAACATCGAGGAAGGGCTAGGCAAGTCTTGGTGGATCCTGCGGAAAACCTGCTTCCTCATCGTGGAGCACAACTGGTTTGAGACCTTCATCATCTTCATGATTCTGCTGAGCAGTGGCGCCCTGGTGAGGTCCAGGGGAGAGTGTGAGGAGGGATTGGCTGGGGAAGGGTGTAGAGAAGCCAGTGGGAAAAGGCTGAGGCCAAAGCCCAGTGGCTCTGAAAACAGATTGGCTGTGGTCCCAAGAAGAATGATCTGTTAAAGTGCTTTAGGCTGCTACTTTGAGCCTGTGGGATTAGAATCCTTACTTGTTCACATTGTGATCCTCTTAGCACTATTCCTCTCATGTGTCCCCACTGCCTGGTTTACCCCATCCTTAGCAGCCCCTAAAATGAACTTCCCTCTCTTACCTAATACCCCAAATCTCTTGTTCTTTGCTTTTCAGTTACCCAGGATGGGAGGGGAGGGAGGTGTTATTCCTCCACTTACTGTCCCTTCACAGCCTACTGGATTTAGAGAACCCATGGCGTTAGCAAATGTTTAGAGTCAGATCTCTAGTACAAAGGTTATTTATATTCACATTGTCCTAAGTGCTTATTAATCAGTGAAACATACAAGGCCCTGAACACACAGGCTCCTCCACTGCTGAGACTAATTATCTTGGTATTTGCCTTTATTTTTAGCTGGGTTATAACTGAGGAGACCTGGACAGGGTGTGGTGTGAGGGAGTTGCTTGCTGGTTGAACAGTTTTGAGGACTGCAGGGACTCGAGACAGTACACACTTTCCTTAAGGGAAAGGTGAAGAATGCATAATGTTGAAGTGTATTTAAAGAAGGTGGGCACATTCATGTAGGTGTGGAATCAAAGCTTAATCTGGAAGCAAAAAAAAAAAACATAGCAAGGGAGAAACCCCAAATTCAGTGTTAAAGATTTTGACAGTGACTTGGGAAGTTTCACTGACTTGTGAGGCAGGAGAATAAGAAAAGCTGAGAGAGGCAGCAGTGTGTATTAAAGACAAGCCCAAGGGTGAAGAAGACAGCTTTCATGAAAAGGACCATGGGAAGTAAGGGGAAGGTTTACACAGGAAGCTGTCAGGATTAAAGTAGGAGGCAAAAAAGATGGCTTGGTAGCCACTGATCTGAGTGAAGGAGAGCCAGACCACCCCGCCTGCCCCTGGGCCATTTGTTGCATCAACGAGCATTCACACGACACTTCCTGAGGTGCCGCAGAGGCACCCAAAATGACAGCATGGTCTCTGCCCTTAAGAAAGAGAGGATCAGACTAAGCCGAGTGATTGGAGAAAGGCGTTTTATTATTGCTGTCATTGTTGTTCTTCAAATCTAGTAAACAAAAATCTAAACAGTATGACCCATCATTTGGCTCTTCTCTTTCCCATCTCTACAAAAAAGAATAAAGCAGTAGTGAACTAAAGGTTTTGAATTTTCTTTACTGCTCACCTTTGACAGTTTTTATTTGTCTTAATGATTAAGCAAAGGATATTTGGTTCAGTACCTGCAGACCCTGTGCAACAGTAGGCATGAGATTTAAGAATAACAAAGTGGCCTGGTGCGGTGGCTCACGCCTTAATCCCAGAACTTTGGGAGGCCAAGACGTGCGGATCACCTGAGGTTGGGAGTTCGAGACCAGCCTGACCAATATGGAGAAACCACGTCTCTAGTAAAAATACAAAATTAGCCGGGCATGGTGGTGCATGCCTGTAATCCCAGCTACTCAGGAGGCTGAGGCAGGAGAATTGCTTGAACCTGGGAGGCGGAGGTTGCAGTGTGCCGAGACTGCACCATTGCACTCCAGCCTGGGCAACAAGAGCGAAACTCCATCTCAAAAAAAATAATAATAATAATAACAAAATGAAGCCACAGCTAAAATGTCCAAGAAGAAACTAGAACGTGGTTACAATGGGACTAAAGAGGGTGGGGATTAGGGCCCTCAGTGACATGAGATCAGTCTTGGGCATCTCACATACCTTGGATTATAGAAGGGATTTCCAACAGATGGGGTTAAGGGGAAACCTGACATGGAAGCTGTTGTCTTTTTGATTGAGCAAAGGGGATTTATTTGCACCGAGACCCTGATTAGAACTGTGGAACCCATGACCCCTGTCCCCCAACTGCCTGTTGATGAAAGTGGAGCCGGGCACGGTAGCTCACACCTGTAATCCCAGCACTTTGGGAGGCTGAGGCGGGCGAATCATGAAGTCAGGAGATTGAGACCATCCCGGCTAACACAGTGAAACCCCGTCTCTACTAAAAATACAAAAAAAATTAACCGGGCGTGGTGGCTCACGCCTGTAATCCCAGCACTTTGGGAGGCTGAGGCGGGCGAATCACGAGGTCAGGAGATTGAGACCATCCCGGCTAACACAGTGAAACCCCGTCTCTACTAAAAATACAAAAAAATTAGCTGGGTGTGGTGGCATGTGCCTGTAGTCCCAGCTACTTGGAAGGCTGAGGCAGGAGAATGGCGTGAACCCGGGAGGTGGAGGTTGCAGTGAGCCGAGATCGCACCACTGCACTCCAGCCTGGGCAACTGAGCGAGACTCTGTCTCCAAAAAAAAAAAAAGAGAGAAAGTGGAGCACCTGATAGCCATGTGCCTCCATTTTGGAAGGTGAGGCTGCAGACAACCCAATTCTATTCTTCTGGAGCTGTTCAGAGCAGGCACTTGCCATTGTATCACAGAGGACTTCCTCCCCACCTCCACAGGTTTTCCTATGCTTTAGGAATTCCCTCCTCTTGGCACCATACCTGTATAGTCCACCACTCTGCAGATGGGAATGCTCACACCACCTTATAAGGGATTATCCCATTCATGAATGCCAAAGAAATAAAATAGTGATAAGATTTTCTTCAGCTGAGTATCTCCCACCCATATGACCCTCCACCCATACTGTGGTGTCAAGGGACTACAAGGAGGAAAGATTTTGTCATGTCTTTTATATATAGTATTGGTGAGGATGTGGAGAAATTGGAACACTCATATGCTTCTGGTAGGAATGTGAAATGATGCAACCACTTTGGAAAACAGTTTGGCAGTTCCTCAAAAAATTAAACAGTTACCATATGACTCAGCAATGCCATTCCTGGGCATATGCCCTAGAGAATGAAAGCATGTCTACCTAAAAACCCATACACAGATGTTCGCAGCAGCATTGTTCACAATAGAAACAACACACATGTCCATCAACTGATGAAGGATAAACAGAATGTGGTATATCCATATATTGGACTATTACTCAGCCGTAAGAAGGAAAATCTAGAGAGAAAGTAGGTGAGTGGCTGCCTAGGGCTAGGGGGTTGGGGGTTTAGGGGGTGATAGCTAAAGGGTGTGGGGGTTCTTTTGGAGGTAATGAAACTGTTCTAAAATTGATTGTGGTGATGGATGCACAGCTCTGAATATACTAAAAGCCATTTTAAATGGCTGAATTTTATGATGTGTGGATTGTATCTCAATAAACCTATATAAAATAAAAAGCCTGTGTAGTGGGGGAGTAAAGCGAAGCAGACAGGGAGCTGATGACAGGCCAGCCCATGTGGGAGGGCTCCCTGAGGATAGCAGTGCTCCCTGTGGCCTGCTTGCCTTTAGGCACTGTCATAGGCAGCTGCTGCCTCTCTTTTAGGCCTTCGAGGACATCTACATTGAGCAGAGAAAGACCATCCGCACCATCCTGGAATATGCTGACAAAGTCTTCACCTATATCTTCATCCTGGAGATGTTGCTCAAGTGGACAGCCTATGGCTTCGTCAAGTTCTTCACCAATGCCTGGTGTTGGCTGGACTTCCTCATTGTGGCTGTAGGTGTCTTGCTTTCTGTTTCCCACCCCTTCCAGCAGGAACACAGAAACAGGGGTCTCTCTTTTTCTAATGGCAGTAGCTGCCCTGGGCCCAGGTTATAGATCAAGATGTAGATGTAGGTGTGGGTAAAGTTCCTTTCGTAGCACTGAGATCTTCATTTTAGGAAGGGGAACTCTGAAGTCCCTGCATTTGCTCCAGGGGGACTAACCAACCAACTCTTTAGTCTGGTGGGTTTGGCTTAACTTAGATTCAGAGATTAGGAGAAGTGGAACCACTGGTCTCAAAGGCCCTTGTTATTAGGCTGGGGACAGGAAAGTTCTTGCCCCAGGCCAGCAGGATGTCTTCTTTTTGTGGCTGGGAGAAGGGGTGAGAGAATGAGATGGGGGCTGCTGGGACGAAGGTGGTAGTGGGATCTCTGTGGTCTCTCCTGCTGACCATTCCCATGAACTCTTCCATCCAACTCAAGTCTTGATACCAGACTCATCCAAACAAGTCAGTTTATTAGGTGAGGGGAGTTCATACTGAAATAAAGTACCCCCTTCTTCCCACACGTTGCCATTCTACAGTGATCATGAAACTTGAGAAATCCTTTTTTCCTCCAGGTTCCAAGACTATCTCCGAGGTTTGCTGGCCATGACCTCCTGTGTTTTTTCCAGGTTGGAAGTGACATCCTCTCTCTCTCACCCCACCATCACTTGTCCCTTGTCAGCTTTACTAAGGATGATGACTGTTCTCTTATTCTGTGTAATAACTAAAGCTTCTTTCTTTCAGCCAAATCAGCATTTTAAAGAAAGGATGAATGGGATTTGTAGGACCAGGGCCTGTGGAAAATTTACTTCCTTCTGAGGGCTGTTAAGTGCCAAGAAAGTAGAACGGTGGAGACTAGACTGGTCATGTAGAATGCAGGTTTCATTGGCTGCATGGTGAACTACCTGTAGAGTACCTCTGGGATCCAGGATAGAGCAGCATAGAAATCTCTCTGATGGCAGGTGCCCAGCACTGAGCCATGATTTCTGCTCTATAAATGGATTTCTTTTCCAATACATTGTCTGCAATTTCCATGGTTAATGACCCCCTTCCCAGAACTGTCACTGTGCCCTCAGTTGCATCCCCATTTCCAAAAACCAGCCTTTGGGAAATGCCTAAATGAGGTGAGGACCCCAGCCCTAGAGGGTACCAACGTGAGACCCTCGCAGCGAGAGATGTTAGCATCCCTCCAGCAAGTGTTGATACCATCCTGTGGTGGAAGGACCTGTACCCCCCATAGACAGAAAGCTGGAGCTCTAAGACTTAAAGAATGGGATTGAGATAAGACCCAGAGAGCCAAAGTGAGACTGGGCCAGTTCTCTTTCTGGAGAAAGGGCAAGTGCCATACAGTCTTCATTTCACAATAGCTCCTCAGGACTACCTGGCGTCAGGTGAGACACCTGAACTCAAACTGGTACTCCCAGCTGCCTGGGGAGGCTGTGATTTGAAACAGAGCTTCCCCACCATGACCTACCCTCACCAGAACACGTTCTTCTCTTTTCCCTAGGGTGAGCTACCCAGAATTTGAGGATATTGATCAGGTATCCCACATGCCCCTGCTAAACAAATAAGCTGCTAAAGCACTAACAGTCCTACACATTAGCATTTATTTATTTTTTGAGATGAGGTCTTACTCTGTCACCCAGCCTCAAGTGCAGTGGCACCATCTCTGCTCACTGCAGCCTCTGCCTCCTGGGCTCACACGATCCTTGCACCTCAGCCTCCCGAGTAGCTGGGGCTGCAGGCACACACCACCATGCCTGGCTAATTTTTGTATCTTGGGTAGAGATGGAGTTTCACCATGTTGCCCAGGCTGGTCTGGAGCTCCTTGGCCTCCCAAAGTGTTGGGTTTATAGACATGAACCACTGTGCCGAGCCAGCATTTATTTCACAAACGTTTTTATGACTTTTTATACGCGAGGTGGAAGGGGGTAAAGAGCATAGGACAGGCATGCAGCCAACTGACACTAATTCATAAGCTCCTCTAGCTTTTGGGGGTTGCTTGATCATTACATTACTGTGGTGCCCAACTGGCTCCTGTGAAGACCTCTGTGCCAGTTATTAGTAAATAATATAGTTGAATGCCATTATCTGTGTAGAATTGCTCCAGAAGCAATAAGGAGAAACAGAGGTTATCCTTGTTGCAAGCATGTCCCCAGCCCCTGGGGAGCTTACACTAGCTTCCATAGCAACTATGGCCTGATTCCAGGCTTGTGCTAGGTGGGGGGACATTCCCAGGCCATCACAGTGGCTCCAATCGCTGCCACTTTTGAATTGTGGATGAACAATTAGTCTTGGACTGTCACCTGAACAGCTGGAACTGCTGGACTTTTTGGTGTCCATTTGAGTGAAGTGTCTGATTTATTTGGCATTTTAGAACATCCAGAAGGTTAGGTCCTAACTTAGCACCGTCCACTGGTGACTTGATGTCTGAGTCTGTTACTCATCGCATTTGTTTCCCTAATTGATTTTCATTCTTCCTTGTTGCCCCTTAAAGCTGTGAGTAGTTTTCAGAGTCATGGGATTATCCAGATGACTTCCAAGGTTAATTCCTTTTATTTGTAAGCCGTATGAGTTCCCAAACAAGGAAAACATTCTGTTTTGCTCAGGTCCTTGGCTGCATTGGAGATTGTGTCCTATAAAAGAATTTTGGCATCTTTTCCCCAGGACATTTATCCCACTGTATGTGGAGATCAGCAAGCCTGTCAGTTCCGGAGGTGGGGACTTGCAGAAACTACTTGCCTCGGCCTGAATTCAGACTGCTGAAAACATTCCCCGTTTGAAAATATTCACATCATTTTGGAAAAGTCACCTAATGTCTTTCCCCCTTTTTTTCCAGCCTGTAACCATAGATGCCCTGGATTTATTTATTTATTTTTTCATTTTTAAAATTTTTTTAGGTAGGTCTCACCCTGCTGCCCAGGCTGGAGTGCAGTGGCACAATCATGGCTCACTGCAGCCTCAAAGTCCTGGGCTCAAGCAGCCTTCTCACCTCAGCCTCCTGAGTAGCTGGGACTACAGACACGTGCCAAGGTGCCCAGCTTGATGCCCTGAATTTGATGTCTCCTCAATTCCTTTTTTTTTGTTGTTTGTTTGTTTGTTTTAGGTTTGATTCTTTCCTTAAAGAATACTTTAAGCAATGTTAGGATTATCTCCAGGAGGGGCTTAACAGAGACTCAGAGGATTATAAGAGAGCCCTCAACTACTAAAGAATAACCCAGATAAGACCCTTATTGATCCTGTCCTGGGCCAGATTAATCAGCTGAGTAACAGCTTATCTGCCAGCAACATTTAGAGCCAGCCACTGAATTGGGCTTTAGACCTTCTCCTTCATTCTCCACACTGTGGGCCTATTTGTTATCAGATAAGTCACCCACCCTGAAGAGCTGGGATCTTCTTACCTTATATGGTGCCTATAGCCACTCAAAGCTTAGTTTCTTGCAATCTTTACCTGACAAAGTTTCGTAAGATGAAGCTGACCCAGGGGACTGTTGAGTCCAGGTACTTGGTTGAGAAAGAATAGCTTCCCTTCAGATATACTTATTAAGGCCTCATGAAGAATCTGGCAACTTTCAATTCTTTTGGAGTTAAGAGTTGGCTGCACTTGGCAATAATAGGGAAGTAGATACCTCCATATAAATTCTTATTGATAATGATGGATGGACGGAGAGAAAGGGATTAGTTGGTGCTACTATGTTCTAGATAGGGCTTTTGTGGACCATAATTTAGGCAGACATTGAACTCTGGACCATCTGCCTTTTCATGAAAATTAGGGTAGCCTAATAGGGCAACATTTACTTCCAGATTTGCTTTGGACATTGCCCAGGGCTTCAGAGAAGATAACTACACTGGTGGATTATGAGCACATGCGTAGATCAAGGTCCATACCCCTTTTTATTTTATTTATTTATTTATTTATTTGAGATGGAGTTTCTCTCTTTTTTTCCACGTTGGAGTGCAATGGCACCATCTCCGCTCACTGCAACCTCTGCCTCACGGGCTCAAGCAATTCTCCTGCCTCAGCCTTCCAAGCAGCTGGGATTACAGGCATACACCACCACGCCCAGCTAATTTATTTTTGTATTTTTAGTAGAGACGGGGTTTCACCATGTTGGCCAGGCTGTTCTCGAACTTCTGACCTCAGGTAATCCACCCACCTTGGCCACAACGCCCGGCCACACCTGTTTTTAAATCGAAACCTTTAAACCTGCTCATCCTGACCCTTGCTAGGTCATACACCTTCCGCTTCTACCCCCTGCCAGTCATGCTGCTTAATTATAAATGTCTTCATTTTCTTAAAAATTGTGTGTGTGCAATTCACAGACACAGGATCAAAGAATTAAAGCCCTAGGATAGAGATAAAAAGCAGCAAATGAAACTAATTTGTAGATTGTTTCTTTTTTTTTCCTCTCTAAATTTTCTTTAAAATATCATCAATTTAAGTAAGCTAAGCTGATCTGCCACCACCACTTCCCAGCAGGAAGAATTTAAGAGCTGTTGATGGAAATATCTTAACCTATCCTAGAATTTGTGTTGTAAGAAACCCGGAACCCAGCCAGGCATGGTGGCTCAAGCCTGTAATCCCAGCACTTTGGGAGGCCAAGGCAGGCGAATCACCTGAGGTCAGGAGTTTGAGACCAGCCTGGACAACACAGTGAAACCCCATCTCTACTAAAAATACAAAATTAGCCGGGCGTGGTGGCACATGCCTGTAATCCAAGCTACTCACCCAGGAGGCTAAGGCAGGGAGAATTGCTTGAACCCAGGAGGTGGAGGTTGCAGTGAGCCAAGATTGTGCCATTGCACTCCAGCCTGAGCGACAGAGTGAGACTTTGTCTCAAAAAAAAAAAAAAAAAATAGAAACCCAGACCCCAAACATTCAGGAGTTTGACTAACTAAAGGTATTTTTAGGTCTGCTCTCCCCTGAAGAATTCTGTAGCTCTCAGCTCAGGCCCAGGAAGGCATAAATGTAGTTAGCATGGTGTTGAGAAAGCATCGTGGTAACTGCTCTGAGAGCTCTGGTAGAACAAGGTAAGTTTGCCTCTGGCAGAGCAGGAAAGTGTTTGACCATACGTCTAAGCCTGGAGGTCTGCAGGCTTCTTCCCCCTGGTACGGCAACATATTCAACTCTGGATTGTCCAGATAGTCCTGTTGGAATGTTGTTGTGTAACCTGCCCACTGGGGACGTGACCTGTCTGTGGAAGAAAAAGCATTGGCCTGGGAGTCAGGCAGTGGAGGTCTTTAATCTTGGCTGCAGAACTGCCAGTGTAACCCTGGGCAAATTCTTGTGTACGGGTCTCAATTTCCTCATCTATCAAATTTTTTTTTCCAATAATTCTTCCAACTATTATTCTAATGATAAAAGTTATAGAAGATTGACATGGAAATGACAGACCTGAGGATAATTCATTTTGGACTGTTCTGGAAGGAAAGAATGAGAATTATAAGGAAAAGTGTGGATTCAGTTGTCCAGACTCACCCAAGTTCTTGTGGCCATGGAGGGGTCCTGGTTATAGTTAAAAGTCAGAAGATTATTATAGTTAAAAGTGAGAGATAGAAGGATGTATTTAAAAGATAGAGATAGAACTCACTTAAGCGAGTTCTCATGGAGCCACAGTTCTTCTTGGGAACTGCAAGTCAGCCATGGTACTTATTGAACGTTTTCATTGTTGTTAATGTCGTGACGCATCAGATTCTCAAACAAATGGTTTTTTGTCAACCAGGAGTAAGAGAGCTTGTCCCTCTTGGAAAGCCAATTGTGAATGAGCTGAGGAGGGGGCAGCTTGTGTGGAGTATGTGTATTTATCTGTATTCTTTTCCATAGGTACCATTAAATTTGTCTGGCTTAATTTAATGGGGACTTCTGGGACCTGCAGAGACTGTAAAGGGCGAGGGTAAGGCTCTTGTCGTCTGTTCAGGCTCCTCTCCTTCCAGTGGAACTTCCTCACTCTCTCCCTCTCCCGTCAGCCTCTCCCCTTTTCCAACTTGTGTGTATGTTCTACCGCCTTCTCGATTTTCTCTTCCCTATTGTTTTTTCTTCTGCCTCTCAACCACCTTTCCTTCCAGGTCGTTTGAGTCAAGTTGAAATAGGCAGCTGGTGTTACCCACTTCCTCTACCTGGGGGGCCCAATCTGTGTCTTCAGTGCTAGGGGCTTTATTCTAACACTCTGGAACCTCTGTTTTCTTTCTTTTTTTTTTTTTTTTTTTTTTTTTTTGGTTACCTTTTTTGTTTTTGTTTTTCTCTTCTGTTTCTGTGTAGGTCTCTTTAGTCAGCCTTATAGCTAATGCCCTGGGCTACTCGGAACTAGGTGCCATAAAGTCCCTTAGGACCCTAAGAGCTTTGAGACCCTTAAGAGCCTTATCACGATTTGAAGGGATGAGGGTAAGATACTAAGAGCAGCTGATCCTTCTGCATGCCAGTGGAAACTGTTTAAGCATGCTAGAACTGATCACATGGTGGAAAGATCATTCAAACACGAATTCTGTGATGCAGCTGCTGATTTGATCCTCCACTCTCTCCCCTACACCTGCCCCGTGCAAAGGGGAATTGCGTTAAGCTGCCTCATCACATTAATATTGGCCCCACCCCCAACAACATGCCATCGCAGAACATGTTAACATTGGCTATTCTCATTTGGCCTGGCTTACCTGTAGCACTCGGGGCGGCTTTCTGGGCTGTTGATTTAATAGGGAGAATCACCAGGTGCAAAGAAGGGGAATTGTAACCCACAGACCCACTGAAAAGCACAAGCTTCAGGCAGGGAGAGTGCTGTGTAGGGGAATCAGCCAGGTGGGGACTGTGGCCTTGGGGTCACTGAGAAAGCAGCTGAGAATGGGCTTGAAGACATGACGGCAGGCCTGGAATTGGGGATGGAGCAGAATTTGGCATGGCCCTGGGAGAAGAAATGCTTTTCTTTCTATTCAGATTCCTCTTATTGCACCTTGTTGTTCTCAGCCCAGTCCCATATGGACTGGCAGCCTCTGTCTGATAGCAAAGCTTTTTTCCTCACCCCCAACCCCTCTGCCCATGCTGTATGGTCCCCTAACACTGCCAAAATGACAACCAGGTATGATGCTAGATGACTGAATATCAGCTAGTTCTCCTGAAATTTCTTGATACCTCCTATTCCTGCTTTGGTGATACTCCACCCAAAACAATACAAGGTGTTGTCACCCTACCAACTTAGAAACAAGGTGCCTTCTTGGTGCCATTTTCTTGTCTCTTTTGGTTTAAACAATTGTGCGTGTGCGTGCGTGCACGCGCACACACGCGCACACACACACACTAAAAAGTCAATTTCTTAAAATCAAAGGGGCAACTGGCTTTGGTGGTAATAGTTGTCCTGTGGTGATCAGAGAGAGGTCTGTTATACTTAACGAGACCAAGAAAACTCGCTTCAATTCAGATGTTGAATACATGCAGGAGAGCAAACCAGAGGATATATTTTTAAATGTGCAAACGTCAGAATGTAAGAATAAAAATTAAACTGTTACGATAGTCTACATGAAGCAAGACCGATTGGAAAAACTAGATACCAGGACAGTGCTGCTACATTCATTCCTCATCTGTGATCCCTGGCTGTTACTCCATGAAGCCACCCACAGTTGTATAGGAAGATGAAAACTTAATTGGGACTTGGGAATTTTATTATGTTAATTTATCCAGACAAATGCTTTTTGCAACAAATTCATGTTTCTTCTGTAGCACAGTCACAGTTTGGTGTACTAAATGTAAGCTTTCTGCAACTCTCCTGAAACCATCTGCAGGAAGGGCAGTTCCACAGTAGTGCAAATTTATTTTAATTTTTCAAGAAACTTGGGATTTTAAGACTTTGTCCCACAGATAAGAGAGGTTTTAGAATGTGCGCAATAAGGTCATTGCTATGCTCAGGCTAAATTTAGGAAGAAAGTTTATTACACAAGATTCAGTGGTTCAGACAGCCACGGTGAGATTGAAAATGTGGTTAAAATGTTCTTCTCTGCTCCCTGCACCTTTGCACGTTTTCCAGAGGGAGCTAATAAAATGTTTTAATAAACTATACTGGTTTTGTTATAAAGTTGATAATCCACTTTGGTGACTGAAAAACTGAGGACAAGATGCAACCAAAAAAGTCCACTGAAGACAGTACTTGTCCTGAGCTCCTCCGCATCCCCTTACGGTGATCCCTGATCTTCCAAAAAGAGATTGGTAATACCTGAAGAAATCCCCCCATCCCCCTACAAAAGAAATGCCCATCTGACCCATCTGACGCTTGTTACTAACTATTTCCATCTAGATGCTCATTACTGTCAGTCCTGTCCAGGCAGACAGAAGCAGTCCTCATGGCCGCTGAGGCCAGTTTGCTCATGAGGCAGTTACTTGAATAACCTGGATACAGGAGCCGTTTTGGGAGCCACACCTCTTCCCTTTAGCTGCCCCTTCTTTCTGTACCTTTCCTGGACCCTCAGTTTCCAGTCCCCTAAAAACTTTCATTTGTCAACTTGAAAGTAGTTTAGGAGCTTGGAGGTCCCGAATGAATAATCAAAACAGTAGATAATTTTATTTGAAAAGCATTACGATGTTTTATTTGAAAAGCGTCTACATCAAGATTTTTTTCGGTAAGATAATATGGTCAAGAACAAGTTTGAACCCAAAGCTGGAATTTAAAACAATAAATGCATTAAGGGAAGCTTTGGAATAAGAGTGCCACCTCATTTGATTGACTCCAGCCAACTAACAGACAGTATTGACCATGGCTGGTTGGGCAGGTGAAAAGGGATCAGGGATCCATTCCTGCCCTGTGGGTTTCCTAGCCCTTCTGTGGGAGAGTAACTGCAAGAAGAAAAGATTGGATTTGGCTAAGCGTATAGTAAGTCCCCCAGTAATAAACAGAATTAGGTACACATGTTTTATTTAAATGTTGTTTTTCTATGGGGCATTTTTTTTTTATTCTTTGGTTTTGGTTCTTCTATATGCCAACACTTGAGAGATTACCTTTAGGATATTTTAAATAAGAAATCTTCATAAACTGAACACCATCCATGCAGATGGGCTTAACTGTCACTGTGCTGCTCCAATTACAGACTCAGAGCTTCACTTGAGAGGGAGCATATGACCTAAGCCTGTCCTGGGGCACTGACTTCAGTCTCCTCTTCTTCCTCAAACCAAAGACCAGGAAAACTGAAGCACTTGTGCTATAGGCAAAGGAATACTTAATGTAGTTCTTTGCTTTTCTCTCCTCCATAGTAATCTTCATTTAAAGATTTCGCTGTGCTGTTAAATTTTTGAGGGTATATTATATTAGTGCCATGAAACGTGCATGCATTTTTGTTGATTGTCAGTACATAGTTGTCCATTAAAGCCATGTTCCCTCTGCCAGATATTAAAAGCCAGCTGACAGATTTTATAGTATTTATTGAGCAACAATAATGTCCAAGACATTATAGAGAAGACAAAAATACTGTAAGAATATCCATTGGAATTTTCTCATCAATTAAATGGGATTTGTATCAATTGCCAAGTATAAACTTCCATTGATAAAAGTAACTTTTTATAGATTACTAAAACCTAGCTTTGAGTGATATTTCCATGTCTAGTTCTTAACAATAATAGATTTCATGATAATTAAAGGCAATGTAGAGTAACTAGAGAACTTGAGAAGAGAGGATCAGATTCATTAAGTGACTACCAGTGGAAATTTGAATTATCATTTATAATATATTTTTAGTGTGAGAGTTCAAAATAAGAAATATGATCTCTTGCCCAGTGGTTGCTGAGAATAACAGCACAATGATCATTACATATGGAGCACAGTTAAATAGTTTCTACTTAACATATTGCAGCTTATCAGCTAATGTTCAAAGCAAGGAAGAATTATTAGCACGTTTAATCAACTCTGGGCTGGGCATGGTGTCTTATGCCTGTAATCCCAGAACTTTTGGAGGCCGGGATGGGCGGATCACTTTGAGGTCAGGAGTTCGAGACCAACCTGGCCAACATGGCAGAACTCCACCTCTACTAAAAATACAAAAATTAGCTGGGCACGGTAGCACGCACCTGTAGTCCCAGTTGCTCGGGAGGCTGAGGCAGGAGAATCGCTTGAACCTGAGAAGGGGAGGTTTCAGTGAGCCAAGATTGCACCACTGCACTCCAGCCTGGTCGACAGAGTGAGACCCTTTCTCAAAAAAAGTAAATAAATTTAAAAATCAACTCTGTTTTCTGTTTTATTCATAATACTAAGGTAAAAAGTTTTCCTCTGGTTATGATTAAAGTACATTTGCATCTTATAAAACTTTGGATTTTATAGGATTTTATATCAGAGAATAAGGCTCTGAATATTTTTGTATATTGATTCATTTGATCAAATGGATCAATATGTAAAATTTTCTATATACTTTATGATAATAAAAGTTCAAAGAGATCACGTTAATGTTTCTTCCCTATGGTAAATATTAACCCATATTTAACTGTAACCCATAGTATGTGGGACAGGTTAGACTGGGTTTGAGTAGAAGCTTAAGATCATTTTCTGCATAGTCAGAAGAGTTCCTGGAGGAAGTAGGTTCTGAATTGAGATTAAAAAGCAGCATGCCTTGGTTTCAAGTCTTTGGGGCCTACTTCCTATGCCACATTTGTAATGGTCTAACAGAAAGTCACGATCTCCCACCTAAGGTCTGCTGTGAAATGCTGTCACATAGACTTGAGCTTTCGAATCTTTACATAATCTACTCCCGTATTGTTTGAGAAATTATTTTTCCATTTGTGGATCATCCTCCTTTTGCCTGTTCTTTTGCACATTTCATTGCTTTTTGGTGCTCCCGCCAAAGGGTGAGCAACTGTAGAATGAGGAGGTAAATTCAAATCTGAGTACATGACAAATTTGGTAACATAAATAAATATGAATATCATTCTCCAAAAAAAGTGAAGATTTTCCAGATTTCAGATATCCTGGCTTTCCTTGCTCAACTTAATAAACAAAGTAATAAACACTTTAATGACAGAGCTGTCAGATCTAGAAGAGATTTCTTGGTCTAAGAATTAAGAAATAACTGCCTCTCAGTCTAAAGGCCCTAATATATGAATTGGAGAAACACAAAATGAATATTTTAATCTAAAAGGAAGAGTGACTCCTTAGCAGAAGAATATCATTGCATTTTTTACACAAGATAGAACAGGTAGCTCTGATCAGCCACATGTCCTGATGAGTGACAATGCAGTCTAAGGCAAAACCAGAAGATAAGGAAACCCTAAACTCTAAATTGTGTGCTGCTCTGACTGATACTGTAAAGCAAAATCAAAGTTGAAAACAACCCAGAAACTTTGATTCCTAAGGGGTTTTTTTCTTTTGCTTTTTTTTTTATTCCTGAGCTTACTGTAGTCAGTGACTTTTAACAATATGCCAATTTTTTTAGTTTCAATAGCAGTAATGATCTAACCCAAAACTCTCTTAAAAACCTTAAGTCATCCCTGTTTCTAATACACTGTGATGAGTGGAGTCAAGCCCTGGAATGAGCAGAGAGACGACAGCATTAGCCAAGCAGGGAGCGACTCTGATTTAAAAGCCTACAAAGTCAGAATAAAAAGGCTGGAGAAGTATAATGAACCTTGAGTGAAAGCACATCTGTTCAGATTTTATTTTATACTATTTGGTAGAGGGAATATAGCTTTTTTTTTTTCTTGAGCCTGCAAAATATGCATGCTCAGCTATTGCCTGAAATAAAATAACTGGTCTTGCGTAGTCATAAAAGAGACATTATGTACTGTTAACTGGCTCTCTATTAACCACAACGGGTAGTTCTCTGTGATTTTGAACAATTATACCTTGTTTTTCAGAGGGGGAATGTCTGTTGAAAGGCAACTAGCAAGCTGAAAGTTACTCATATTTTCCCATTGGGCATATTTTATGAATTGAGGAAGAGGGAGACTGGACTAAGAAATAATTTTTCAGTCCCAGGCTGATGCATAGGAAAGAAGACCTAGGTCAGCTTGGCTGGGGAATTTGTGTTAGTCAAAATAAAGATGTAACTTTTTAAAATTCCTTCAATATAGTCCTAGACTTAGAAATTTTTGGTCCTACTTGTCAGTCTGTCCAGTTACTCTAATTCCAAAGGGAATGTAATGTTTCCATACAGAACAAGCCACACAATGTCATTCCCCTCCTGGAAATCAAAAAATGTGCTTGCTCTCATTTCCACCCAACACTGAGCAACCTCCCCTTCCAATGCAGGTGGTGGTGAATGCCTTGGTGGGCGCCATCCCCTCCATCATGAATGTGCTGCTGGTGTGTCTCATCTTCTGGCTGATTTTCAGCATCATGGGAGTTAACTTGTTTGCGGGAAAGTACCACTACTGCTTTAATGAGACTTCTGAAATCCGATTTGAAATTGAAGATGTCAACAATAAAACTGAATGTGAAAAGCTTATGGAGGGGAACAATACAGAGATCAGATGGAAGAACGTGAAGATCAACTTTGACAATGTTGGGGCAGGATACCTGGCCCTTCTTCAAGTAGTAAGTAATGTTTTTGTTTTTGTTTTTTCAGTTCTGTGAAATTCAGGCAGCTAGCACAAATCCCATTTGGCTTCTTCTCAACCCTACTTCTAGAATCAGGATTATTCTCAGTAAGTCCAAGAAAACAGTATTGTTCCCCAAACCAGTTTCAGAGAGATACCTTTCATGAGTATTCTCTGACTTCTACAAGATCTCACTCAAAGGAAATCTCTCATTGTGCTCGGGAACAGAGCTGTGCCCAGCAACAAATAAAGATTCCTGCAGTGTAATAAAGTGGCAGAGAGATCATCTTCCCTTCCCGGTCAGAGAGTGCAGTTAAAGAGAAGGGCAAAAAAAATCAAGATAAGCACATAGACAAAAAAGTAATGGCAATTGTGATGGAGCAAAATAATAGTACATACTCACCACACTCCAGTTAACTTAGGAAAAAACCATGGCAGTGCCTTGGTGCCACACTCACCTCAGCTCCACCCCAGAGAAAGGTATCAGATTAATGTATCACAGTAAGGAAGGATTTAACTATCTAGATAATTTTCTTTTGCCTAATTTCATTCTTTCGTGCTTAGTTTTCACTGCCTCTCTCCCCAGTGTTTCAGAATGTGTGACAAGACAACATAATGCAGTGAAAGCTCGTAGGCTTTGAAATTAGACTGTTATAGATTTGAACATACTCTGATACTTACTGGATATGTAACTTTGGACAAATTATTCAGCCTCTCTGATTCTCTGTTTCTTCATCTATTAAATATAGATAATGACACTTTGCGTGGTTGTTAAGAGGATTTGTGATTTTTAAAACTTTCTTAGCACAATTCCCAGCATATAACCATGCTTAATTAATGAAAATTGCTATTAAGTATTTTTGTTACTATATTTCCATGCCTATATCATACAGTTCTTGGGAGACTAACTGCAATAACACAGATGAAGCTCTCAACCTAACCTTACATATAGTAAACACTCACTGTCAACTCATAGTAGAAGGCAAAGTTCATGGAATGAACTGTAGTTTTTCCTACCCCAAAGCTTTTTTGCTGTTGTATCCCAGTTCAAAAAACTGGACCCACAAATTGAATCTGAATTGGAGCATCTCCAGAAAACCAGTGCACATCCACAAGCCAGTCAAACATGGTAGTCACAGAGTCCCTGCCATATGCAAGATGCTGTGCTTGACAGTACAGTACTAGGGCCCTCAGATGAATAAAGACCTTCCTGTGCCCTGAAAAAACCTTAGAATCTGGTTGAGTACATAAAACACGGTGAATAGTACATGGATTATCCATATTTGTTTCCAAAATCAGTCTAGATATAGTAGACTGAAGGAGTAGAATTGGGAAGGGACTGTCAAGGATAAAGCTGGTATTGCTACTACATAGGCTATACATGTGTATATTAGTAAAGGGTAAGTCTGATCTTGTTTTTCTTTTAAATCTAACTATGAGTTTTTCCGACCCCCATTGCTTAACACCTTTTTTTTTTTTTTTTTTTTTTTTGCTTACCACCTTTTAAAAAAATGATTCCTCAGTGGAATGGAATGCTAAGTTCCAAGCATTTTCAGTAGATTCCTGCCATTCACTCATAAGCGTTTTCCCTAACTTTAGGCAGGCTTCTCAGGCCCATGTTTTTGAGTCCTTTCATAAAGGCTTAATCCCATTACCATTGTCAACATGTTTATTTGCCAAACTTTGTTGTTATTTTCAGGAACAAAGCCCTCTTGGGACCTGTAGTAACAAACAGAAAATTCTGTGTCCAAGGGAGGCTGCACCCAAACCCCTGTTCTGTGTTCTCACTGAACCTAAGCCTGGCCTTTGGGACCCCTGCCTAGACTCCCATCCACTCCCTTTATAGGCACCGTCTAATGACTGACTCTGTTTGCCAGGCAACCTTCAAAGGCTGGATGGACATCATGTATGCAGCTGTAGATTCCCGGAAGGTAAGGATGTACATGGCGAAAATACCACCTTCTCAGATGGCTGGAAAGCAAGCAGCATGGTATACCGAGCCCACCAAGAAAGAGGAAGGGATGAAGGAATGGAGGAGTTGACGTTTCTCTTTGGAGCATTTATTGCTTGTGTTATTGATTATAGATCATTTTCCTCGTCTCAGTAAGTCATTACTCTCTTACATTGGCCCCCAATGATTAGACTGTTGATTTTTTACATGGCCCCAGTGAAGCTGTCTATGCTTCAATCCTGCTTCATAGCAAAAGTATGGCTCCTAGCAGACAGCCCTCCCTCCCTGTGGCCTCATGATTTGCATGTTCTCCATATGAGTCGGAGGACGACTAGTGTCCTCTCAAGGCAGGCCATGCCAGTGTAGAGAAGGAGGCAGGCAGAAAGAATCTAGGGCTCTCCCACCCCAGGATGTTTAGCAGCTCAAATGGTCACAGTTACGGCTGATGGCCTTGGCGTGTCAAACTCCAAACTAGGAGCTGATTCTCTTCCTTTTATCCTGTCCTTTGACAGCCTGATGAGCAGCCTAAGTATGAGGACAATATCTACATGTACATCTACTTTGTCATCTTCATCATCTTCGGCTCCTTCTTCACCCTGAACCTGTTCATTGGTGTCATCATTGATAACTTCAATCAACAAAAGAAAAAGATAGGTCTCCTCCCCTCATTGCCAGTGGTTGGAAGTCAGCCCAGATAAGAGGCACTTTTGTCCCTATCTCTAGAAAGAAAATGTCCCTCTTTCTTTCTCTAAAATCTATATTGTTAGCTCACTGTGACCCTGGCCCCCATACGTTAGCCCCAACCCACTCTTTCTGTTCGGGGCTGGATTTTGCAGCATGTAGTTTACCACACTTACTAGCAGTCTTTTATTCTTGAGACCTATTACTGGTCTTGGTCTCCACCAGAAGCAGGTAGGTCAGAGAATGCAGTCTAGCAACAGAGATGAAAAGGAAAGAAACAGATGAATAGCTATCGCAAGAAGTAGAAACTGTCTAGACTTGTGATTATCTAGTCAATCTCTGAGCACAAGCAAATTGAGATTTGAGAGACCCACCTTTGGAAAGTTTACTTCCTTACTTGTTCTAGATGGTTAACAAGTTTTACAAAGCAAATTGAAAAAATTGCTCTTGTTGCTCATTTTGTAAGTCAAGTCTATCCCAGCATACTCCAAGACACCCTCCAAATTGCTTTCTTGCACCAGAATTTCCAAATTTTGGGTATCATCTAAAATAAATTGGGTATCAGCCAGGACACGAAGATCTTTTTATTCTAAAATGTTTTTTCTAGAATGTATCAGGAAAGCTGGCCCCCAGAAAATGAGACTGTGAGATATGACTGCCTTCAGAGTCACTGCTCTCAAGTTTACCCTTTCTGAGGGTCTATAATTGGATAGTCCATTTCCTTTCTACCTTGGGACTGGAAGATCTTAGAAATCCTGAGCTAAAAACAAAGGCAGGTATCTCTTCAGAGCTGAATGATTATCGCAGGTCTACCCCACTCTGGGACAGCTATTAGCTACAAAGGAAAGGGATAGGTCTCCCCTCAGTTCTCAGTATTGAACCTTAGGTCCAAACCCATAGCATGTTGAGAGCCAGTTGTAATTGTCTGTTTTCTTCTTCCCTCCTTTACTTCGGAGGTCAGGACATCTTCATGACCGAAGAACAGAAGAAGTACTACAATGCCATGAAAAAGCTGGGCTCAAAGAAGCCACAGAAACCTATTCCCCGCCCCTTGGTAAGTGCATTGTGCAGGCTGAGGCCTTGGTGAGAACCCATATAGGAAAAGTACTGGTAGAGTTACTGCAAAGGAAGGAAAAAGGTAAGTGATTGGCTGCTTTGTGCCTAATCCTCTCCTCACCACCCATCCAAAAGATCTGAATAGGACAGCAGAAGAACAGGGATTAAGGCATGGGGGCTTTTACATCAATCCTCGACCTATCCTCTGAGCCTTCCTTGGGCAGCCACCAAGAATCAGCATGTGAACCACATTGGCTTTGGCCCTAGTAGAGAGATGTTTTTAGAGACAACCAAAAATCAACAAGAGAAAATGAAATAAAGTTGCTCTCTTTCCTGCCAGTTCAGGATAGGATTTGGTCATAATTTTTTCAGCTTCTCTCTGCTCAATAAGTATGTCTTTGCAGGATGTATCTAGAAGTTAAAATCATGCTTCTGGTTATTTGTGGGAGCAGAAGAGGGTAAAACTATGGGAGTCTGGTGCCCTGATTCCCTCTCTTGAGCTGAGCCTTTTATAAAACAGATTAGGGGGCTGAGATTCTGCTCCATTGTTCCATTGGTGATGGTTGTCTTGTTTCAGAGAAGGAGAAGGAGATACCCTGCTCCTGATTCCATATATCCGGTTGGATGGGACATCACCCCCAAAAGCCAGGCCCAAAGTTCCTTCTTCTGTAACTTCCATTTAGCAACTTTAAAAAACAGACACAACACCACCAAAAAAACCCAGCAGAACCTTTAATACAAAAGCTTCCCTGATAATCTAATTTGTAGAAATAAAAGTAGAGTGACTATGTTTGAATCAAGAGTTATAGTTCCAGAACGTTTTCTCCCCTCACCCCCACACGCTGCACGTGGTACATCTACCGCATCAACTTTTGAAGGAAAAGAAATTCTAGGGCTTTGCAGGGCAGATTGAAAACCACCAAGTTAAAGTAATCCCGAAAATAAGCACCAGCCCAAGTATCTCAGTACTTCAAACAAACAAACAAACAAAAAAGCAAGGGATCTCAAGAAAGAGAACATTTGGGGTTTTTTATTTCCTTGATGTTAAGACTTCATTTTGTGATAGAAATGGGACTAAAGGGAATAGAAAAGGGTTAACGTTTCTAAAGTTCTGTTTAGTACTTTACATATGGGAACCTGAGTGTATTTTCTTCCACATTAAAATATAACTTCCAGCCTAGGCAACATAATGAGACCCCATCTCTACAAAAAAAATTTTGTAAAAAGTAGCTGGGCGTGGTTATGTGTACCTGTGGTCCTCACTACGTAGGAGGCTGAGGTAAGAGAATTGCTTGAGCTTGGGGGCCAAGACTGCAGTGAGCCCTGACTGTGCCACTGTACTCCAGCTTGGGCAATAGGGAGGGACCCTGTCTCAAAAAATACAAAATAAAATAAAATATTTTAAAAAGTAGGAAACATTAATAAAGAGTGATTAACATTCATTTAGCAAATATTTATCAGTCTTTACTATGTACCGTGCACTAAGCATTATGTGATGAACAAAAGGTAGACACTGCTGTCATGGAGCTTATAATAGTTGCGGAGATAGATAATAAACAAGTAAGCAAACAGCTACAATAAAATGTGGAAGACTGTAGGAAAAAAATTAACTAGAGGGCTATAAATGGTGGATCTACTTTAATATAGTAGTCAGAGAAAGCCTCACTAAGGAGGGTCTACTTGAGTGGATGAGAAGGAACTGGCTGGGCACGGTAGCTCATACTGTAATCCCAACTTGGGAGCTAGAGGCAGGCAGATTGCTTGAGCCTAGGAGTTCTAGACCAGCCTGGGCAACACAGTGAAACCCCATCTGTACAAAAAAAAAAAAAATTAGCCGAGCCTGGTAGCATGCCTGTAGTCCCGGCTACTGAGAAGGCTGAGGTGAGAGGATGGCGTGAGTCCAGGAGTCAAGGCTGCAGAGGATATGGTAAGCTATATCATGCCACTGCACTCCAGCCTGGGGAAGACAGCGAGACCCTATCTCAAAAAAAAAAAAAAAAAAAAAGATAGAACCAAAGAGCTGGGGAAAGAGATTCCTGGCAGAATACACAAGACCCCAGAAGCAGAAAACAGTGTGGCCAGGGGGTGGCGAGCCAGAGGAGGGACATTGATGAGCAGAGTCAGACTGTGCCAGGTGTCTCCCCGTAAGCCAGGTTAACAATAGGGATTGTGTTGTAAGCCCAGTGGGAAGCTCTTGAAAGGTTTTAAGTAGGGGAATGATGTGATCCATTTGTTTTTTGTTTTATGTTTTGAGACAGAGTCTCTCTCTGTTAACGAGGCTGGAGTGCAGTGGCGTGATCTCAGCCCACTGCAACCTCTGCCTCCCGGGTTCAAGCAATTCTCGTGCCTCAGCCTCCTGAGTAGCTGGGACCACAGGCGCCTGCCACCATGCCCGGCTAATTTTTGTATTTTTAGTAGAGACAGGGTTTCACCATGTTGACCAGGCTGGTCTTGAACTCCTGACCTCAAGTGATCAATTTTGGGAGGCCTCGGCCTCCCAAAGTGCTGGGATTACAGGCGTGAGCCACCGCACCTGGCCATGATCCATTTGTTTTAAATCATTACACTTGCTATTGTATGAGGACTGCATTGGATGAGGGCAAGAGAAGAAGTGGGAGACCAGTTAAGTGGCCAGACAAGTCCAGATGAGAGATGATGGTGGCTCAGGTTAGCATAGAGCCAATAAAAATGGAATGAAGTGGATGAACCCAAGTTATAATTTTGGAGGAAGAATCAACAGGCCCTTCAGTGGATCAGATGCGGGAGAAGAAAGAGACAAAGATGATGGCCAGATTCCTGGCTTGAGAGCCTGGATGAATAATTGAGATGAGAGGAACAAGCTGGGTGAGGGGCAGGGAACAGACTTGGCTCTGCTTTGGACTTAACTGTGAGAGGCTTGGACATGGTAAGTTTGAGATGCTTATGAGTCATCAAGAAGAAGTGGCAAGTAAGCAACTCAGGATCAGAGGAAAGGTATGGGCTGGAGAAGAAAAGCTTAAGCATAAGTACATAGGTATCACGTAAGCAGCAGGAATAGATGAGCTCTCATAGAGCAAAAATTTAGAGAAAGAAGGGATTGAGAGAAGAAATGGCTGGCAGATGAGACCAAAAAAGGGGCAGCTGGGTAAGTAGGACGACAGCCAGAGTGTGTGGTGTCACAGATGCAAAAGAGAAGTGGGTCAGCTGGGTATAGTGGTGCACACCTGTAGGCCCAGCTTATTGGGAGGCTCAGGCAGGAGGATCACCTGAGGCCAGGAGTTTGAATTGCTATGTGCTATGATCGCGCCTATGCATAGCCACTGCACTCCAGCCTGGGCAACACAGTAAGACCCATCTCTAAAAACAGAAAGAAAGGCCAGGCATGATGGCTCACACCTGTAATCCTAGCATTTTGGGAGGCCAAGGAAGACAGATCACTTGAGGCCAGGAGTTTGAGACCAGCCTGGCCAATATAGCAAAACCCCGTCTATGCTAAAAATAGAAAAAATTAGCCGGATGTGGTGGTGTGTGCCTCTAATCCCAGCTACTCGGGAGACTGAGGCATGAGAATTGTTTGAACCTAGGAGGCAGAGGCTGCAGTGAGTCAAGATCACACCACTGCACTCCAGCCTGGGCAACAGAATGAGACTGCATCTCAAAAAAAACAAACAGAAAACAGAGAGAAGCTGGTAACTTTGGAAAGCTCTCGGTGAGGTAATATTGATGTTGGTCTCCATCCATGCTCCTGATAGAGCAGCAGAGCTGACCAGTATTACAGAAAAGGAGGGAGAGGGTACCTCGATTAGCAGGGTGACAGCTTCCATAGGTTGGCTTGGAAAGGTTTTCATGAATCTTTTATCTTTTCCTTCCCTTCCTCCCCAGAACAAAATCCAAGGAATCGTCTTTGATTTTGTCACTCAGCAAGCCTTTGACATTGTTATCATGATGCTCATCTGCCTTAACATGGTGACAATGATGGTGGAGACAGACACTCAAAGCAAGCAGATGGAGAACATCCTCTACTGGATTAACCTGGTGTTTGTTATCTTCTTCACCTGTGAGTGCGTGCTCAAAATGTTTGCGTTGAGGCACTACTACTTCACCATTGGCTGGAACATCTTCGACTTCGTGGTAGTCATCCTCTCCATTGTGGGTGAGTGGGGTTGGGGAAGTAGGCAAGGGGAAAGGGGACCTGACTGATTGTGAGGATGAGATTTCCCAGGAGAGGAATGAATGACACAGGTCTGAAGTGCAGGCAAGATACCCTCATAGCTTAAGTCCATGTGTGCCCCTGAGTCATCTCGGGGGCCTGCCTAGCAGGTTCCATGGTCAGTGAGTTTCTACTGAGTGTTCTTAGTAGTCTTGGATTATAAATTCTGTGGCTCAGGGAAAAAAGAAAAAAAAAAAAAGATTGGTTCTTGCTTTTAAGGAGTTTAAAGTCTAACAGGGAAGGTAAAAGAAAGTTATCATTAAAAAATGTAGCACAATAGAAGTATAAAATGAAAAAAGGAATGATTGCTAAGTTGGCCGTTAATGAAATAGTCTAGGTAAGTTCTGGTGGTGATGGCCATGGTAGTGCTGCTGTTACTGGCAGGGCTTGTTTACTGAGATTTTACTATGGGCCAACTACAGTTTGAGAGTTTCTTCACCTGTGTTATCTCATTTGATTCTTATTACATCCCAGGAAGCAAGCTTCTTTATTATCTGGACTGTATACATGTCCACAGCCACTCGCTAGGAGGTGGTGGAGGCATAACTCGAGTTGATCCCAAAGTCCATGTTTTTTAACAGTGACTGTGTGCATTTTGCTTCAACCTAAAAGTGGGGGGGGGGGGGGGGATGATGTCCTGGCAGGCAGGCAGAAGGAAATGCCACCCTGTTGATTGCCCTCCCAAAATGTTTCCTTGCCTTCCTGAAAGGCATCTTGTGTGATAAAACTCAGCCTTGTTTCCAGGTAAGTTTGACTCATTTACACTAGAGAGAGTGCTCAAGACCCATGGGACCAGCCCCAGATCTCCAGCGGCCATGCTGGGCCTAGTGTAGTGGTTATAAGGTACCAGAAGGCAGGGGTCTCCCCTTGGCCCGTGCCACCCTCTAGTTCTGTCCTCCAGAGCAGCATGTCCAAAAGTGTGTTGATATGTGGAACACTAATCCTATACATTTCTCCTCAAGAAAAGAATCTCGTGAGGAAATTACTTTAGGTAACACTGCCTTTAATTTTCCTTTGAGGATTCACAGTGCACATTACTGAATTCTCTTGGAAGTCCTACGGTAAAGAATTCTGGGCCGGGTGCAGTGGCGCGTGCCTGTAATCCCAGCACTTTGGGAGGCAAGGCGGGCAGACAACTTGAGCCCAGGAGTTCAAGACCAGCCTGGGCAACATGATAAAACTCTATCTCTGAAAAAAAAAAAAAAATGAGCCAGGCATGGTGATATGTGCCTGTAGTCCCAGTTACTTGGGAGGCTGAGGTGGGAGGATTGTTTAAGCCCGGGAGGTCAAGGCTGCAGTGAGCTGAGATCACGCCATTACACTTCCTAGATGACAGAGAGAGACCTAGTCTCAAAAATAAAGAATTCTGTTTAAATGTAACATAGCATCCCACCTTTATTAGACCACAGTTTCCTTTTTTTCAGTAATAATAATGATAGCTCACATTTAAATGGAACACATTATGTGCCAGGTACCATAATAAGTGCTTTAAATATGTTAATTCATATAATCCTCTCAACAAACCTCTAAGAATCCTGAGGAACTGAGGCACAGAGAGGTTCCCAAGACATGTGGCTGGTAAGTGAGCAAGTGGGGGTTCAAGCCCAGCCCCCTGGCCTCAAGTCCATTCTCCTAATTTCTCACAAAACACACTTTGGACAATGCTACCCTTGTCCACTGCTCTTGAAACTTTCCTGGCCACTTATCGTTGAGTGACACAGAAAATCCACAGACCAAATCATACCCCCTATTTTCAAATGGTACTCTAAAAAGAGGAAGATGTTTTTGATGATGGGGATTTTTATTAACATTAATTTGTTCAGAAACAAAAGTATAGAAATCATCTTTTTAAAGTAAGAAATGTATTAGAGTTTTGTAGAGGGACAGAAATAATAGGATAGATGTATATATGAAAGGGAGTGTATTAAGGAGAACTGACTCACGATCACAAGGTGAAGTCCCATGATAGGCCATCTGCAAGCTGGAGGGAGCCAGTAGTGGCTCAGTCTGAGTCTCAAATCCTCAAAAGTAGGGAAGCTGACAGTGCAGCCTTTGGTCTGGCCGAAGGCCAGAGAGCCCCTGGCAAACCACTGGTGAAAGTCCAAGAGTCTAAAAGCTGAAGAACTCAGTCTTATGTTCGAGGGCAGGAAGCATCCAGCACGGGAGGAGATGAAGGCCGGAAGACTCAGCAAGTCAGCTTCTTCCATCTTCTTCTGCCTGCTTTTTCTAGCTGAGCTGGCAGCCGATTAGATGGTGCCCACCCACATTGAGGGTGGGCCTTCCTCTCCCAGTCCACTGACTCAAATTAAAAGTAATGGCAAAAACTGCCGTTACTTTTGCACCAGCCTAATCTCTGGTAACACCCAGAAACGATACTTTGCATCCTTCAGTCCAATCAAATTGACACTTAATATTAACCATTACAAGTCCACCCCTTGCCAACTTGAACCCGTACACATCTCCTGAAATCATACTTAATCTCCAAATAAATACAATAATAAGGTCCTAATTACGCCTAACATAATACAGCTATCCTTCATACAACCAGAAGCGCACTAATCCTTAACCTGAATGCTATTACATAAAGTTAACAACACTTAAATGCTGATACGAAGTCAACAAATCTTATGTCACATGATAAAGGAAAAAGAAAAGAACTAAAATGAAGATATTTTCCTAGTACAAGTGTATACATGTACAAACATGTTCTTAACAAAATAAGGAGGAAATACTCATGACAATTAATAGTCCTCATTTCTGCAACTGGTCACGTGGTCGTAGCTGGTATTGACGACTACCTTCTACTACTCATTCTATATTCACTTTGCCTTCAGCAAGCACCACTGCTGGTTGTGGTTATTTACCTGGTGGAGTGACCCAAATCTTCATTCCTAAAGGGTTTGGGGCATTTGTAGTCCTACCTGGATTGGGCTGTTGTAGTTTCCCATTGACCTTAATCACAGGGCATGCTAATACTAAGAGACGCCCTAAGGGATCTCCTGTATTCCATGCATACTCTTCCATACCTCCATTGTGGAGCAGTAGACTGATTTCATCTTGATAGTCTGGGTCAGTCACCCCAGCCAACACTATAACTCCCTTCTTAAACTGTTGACTTAGAGGTAGCCCAAAGTGGCTAGGTGGCCATCTTAACTTCAGGTTTAATGGAATCATTGTTGTGTCTCCTAGTGACAGCATTCCTCCCTCTGGAACTAAGACGTTTAGGCCAGCAGAACATAATGTCGCAGGAACAGGAGGCAAAAATTTTGCTAGCCGGTCACTAGGGGTGATGGGGAGTGGTGCCACTTCCATTTCCACCCCTTGATTCCTGGACCCATGAATCCTGGCTATGGGAGAAACAGTACCATATATTGGACACTGATTCAAAGCATACATGGCCTTCTGGAGAACTTTGCCCCAGCCCTGCAAAGTATTGTTACCTAGTTGGCATTGTAGTCATGACTTCAAAAGGCCATTCCACCATTCTATCAATCCAGCTGCTTCAAGATGATGAGGAACATGGTAACACCAGTGAATTCCATGAGCATGAACCCACTGCCGCACTTCCTTAGCTGTAAAGTGAGTGCCTTGGTCAGAAGCAATGCTGTGTGGAATACCATGATGGTGGGTAATGCATTCCGTGAGTCCACAGATGGTAGTCTTGGCAGAAGCATTGCATGCAGGATAAGCAAACCCATACCCAGAGTAAGTGTCTGTTCTGGTGAGGACAAACTGCTGCCCTTTCCATGATGGAAGAGGTCCGATATAAGCAGCCTACCACCAAGTAGCTGGCTGATCCCCCCGAGGAATGGTGTCATATTGAGGGCTCAGTGTTGGTCTCTGCTACTGGCAAACTGGACACTCAGCAGTGGCCACAACCAGGTCAGCCTTGATGAGTGGGAGTCCATGTTGGTGAGCCCATGCGTAACCTCCATCCCTGCCACTATGGTCACTTTGTTCATGGGCCCATTGGGCAATGACAGGGGTGCCTGGGGAAAGAGGCTGAGTGGTGTCCACAGAATGAGTCATCCTATCCACCTGATTATTAAAAGCCTCCTCTGCTGAGGTCACCCTTTGGTAAGCATTCATGTGGGACACAAATATCTTCACAGTTTTTGACCACTCAGAGAGGTCCATCCACATACCTCTTCCCCAAATTTGTCACCAATCATGCTTCTTTGAAGTCCCTGACCATCCAGCCAAACCATTTGCTACAGCCCATGAATCAGTTTAATAATCACATATCTGGCCATTTCTCCTTCCATGCGAAGTGCACAGCCAGGTGCACTGCTCGAAGTTCTGCCCACTGGGAAGATTTCCCTTCAGTGCTCTCCTTCAGGGATGTCCTAGAAAGGGGCTATAGTGCTGCAGCTGTCCACTTTTGGGTGGTGCCTGCATTTCGTGCAGAACCATCTGTAAACTAGGCCCTAGTCTTCTCTTCTTCTGTCAGTTGATCATAGGGAACTCCCCATGAGGCCATCTGTGCAGGCTCCGGGAGAGAAGGCAGGGTGGCAGCAGTGGGGACCATGGGCATTTGAGCTACTTCCTCTTGTAACCTACTTGTGCCTTTAGGACCTGCTCGAGCCCAATCAGGTGCATACCATTTCCATTTGATGATGGAATGCTGCTGTGCGCACCCAACTTTATGGCTAGATGGGTCAGAGAGCACCTAGTTCATGAGAGGCGGTTCAGGCCACATGGTAACTGGGTGACCCATGGTCAAACGTTCAGTTTCCACCAAAGCCCAGTAACAGGCCAAGAGCCGTCCCTCAAAAGGTGAGTAGTTATCTGCAGAAGATGGCAGGGCCTTGCTCCAAAATCCTACGGACCTCCTCTGTGATTCACCTATGGGGGCCTACCAAAGGCTCTAAACAGCATCCCTATCCGCCAATGATACCTCAAGCACCATTGGATCTGCTGGGTCATACAGCCCAAATGGCAGAGCAGCTTGCACAACAGCCTGGACCTATTGCAGAGCCTTCTCCTGTTCTAAACCCCACTCAAAACTGGCAGCCTTTCAGGTGACTCAATAAATGGGCCGGAGTAACATACTCAAATGAGGAATGTGTTGCCCCCGAAATCCAAATAGGCCCACTAGGCGTTGTGACTCTTTCCTTGTTGTAGGAGAGGCCAAATGCAACAACTTATCCTTCACCTTAGAAGGAATATCTTGACAGGCCCCTCAGCACTGGGCCCCTAGAAATTTCACTGAGGTAGAAGGTCCCTGAATTTTAGTCTGATTTATTTCCCATCCCCTGGCACGCAAATATCTCACCAGTAAGTCCAGTGTGTTTGCTACTTCTCACTCACTGGGTCCAGTCAGCATAATGTCATCAATGTAATGGACCATCATGATATCTTGTGGAAGGGAAAAGCGATCAAGATCTCTGCGAGCAAGATTATGACACAAAGCCAGGGAGTTTTTATACCCCTGAGGTAGGACAGTAAAGATATATTGCTGGCCTTGCCAGCTGAAGGCAAATTGCTTCTGGTGGACCTTATGGACAGGAATGGAGAAAAAGGCATTTGCCAAATCCGTAGCTGCATATCAGATACCAGGAGGAGATGTGTTAATTTGCTCAAGCAATGAAACCACATCTGGTACAGCAGCTGCAGTTGGAGTTGTCACCACTTGGTTCAGCTTATGATAATCCACTGTCGTTCTCCAAGATCTATCTGACTTCTGCACAGGCCAAATAGGAAAGTTGAATGGGGATGTGGTGGGAATCACCACCCCTGCATCTTTCAAGTCCTTGATGGTGGCACTAATCTCCACAGTCCCTCCAGGGATGCAGTATTGTTTTTGATTTACTGTTTTTCTAGGTAGAAGCAGCTCTAATGGCTTCCATTTGGCCTTTCCCACCATAATAGGCCTCACACTACCAGTCAGCCAATATGGGGATTCTGCCAGCTGCTAAGTATGTCTCTGTCAATTACACATTCTGGCACTGGGAAAATGACCACAGGATGAATCCGGGACCCACTGTAAGTCAGACCTGAGCTGAAACTTCATTAATTACCTGACCTCCATAAGCCTTTACTCTAACTGGAGGACCACAGTGATGTTTTGGGTCCCCTGGAATCACTGTCAGCTCAGAGCCAGTGTCCAGTGTCCAGTAGTCCCCGAAAGGGGACCAGTTACCCTGGTAAAAGACCGGAGGTCTCCTTGGGGAAGCATGGGAGAAAGATTAGCAGCATAAATTGTCAGTAGTGTAGTGGGGTCCTTCCTCAAAGGGACCAGGCCTCCCCTTTATTCAAGGGGAATATTATTCTGGGTCTGTACACTGGTTCAAGTCTGGAAATTGGTTGAGGGGGCATGATTCTCTATTTTTATAATTCAAATTAGCCTTTTGTCCACTTGACCTGGAAGTTTTCTGCTTACACAAATCAAGAAAGAATGCAGTAGGCTTCCTATCAATTTCACTTCTAGGAACACCATGATTAATTAGCCAATGCCAGAGCTCTACACTAGTCAGACTATTCTGAATGCTGCTTTGCCTCTGCTATCCATTATGGTAGCTACGCCCACCTTGCCTTTGACAGTTGAGTGCCCCCACTCAGCCCCTGCCACCTTGGGATCCAATTATTCCCATTGCATTTAAATTATCCAGTTAAGTGACTGCAGTTCCCACTGTAAGATCTGGCATACAGGGAAGAGCAATCACAGAGCTCTTCAAGGATGCAGGTGCTCCCCTCACAAATCTGTTTTGCAAGCTATTAAGGGTATGTCTTCTGGACCCTACCAGTTGGGATGAGTAGGTCTAAGGTGACTAATCCACTCTAGCATTCCAATCTCCCTAAGCCTTTGGATCCCTTCCTCTACATTAAACCAAGGGAGATCAGGCATTTCCAGCTTACTCACAGTGGGCCATCTTTTGATCCATGTTTCAGCTAACCAAGCAAATAAACTATTAGAACCTTTTTAACTCCCCGAGCTGCGATATTAAACACAGAATCCCTGCTTAGTGGGCCCATATCAATAAATTCAACCTGATCCAACTTTATGTTCCTTCCACCGTTGTCCTGCAACCTTAATATCCATTCCCATAACTGTTCTCCAGATTTCTGCTTATACAAATTAGAGAACTCCAGCAGGCCAGGCGCCATAGCTCATGCTTGTAATCCCAGCACTTTGGGAGGCTGAGGGGGTCGGATCACTTGACGTCAGGAGTTCAAGACCAGCCTGGCCAATATGGTGAAACCCCGTCTCTACTAAAAATACAAAAATTAGCCGGGCATGGTGGCATGCACCTGTAACCCCAGCTACTCCGGAGGCTGAGGCACGAGAATCACTTGAACCCAGGAGGTGGAGGTTGCAGTGAGTGGAGATTGCACCACTGCACTCTAGCCTGGGTGACAGAGCAAGACTCTGTCTCAAAAAAAAAAAGAAACTCAGGCAGTTCTTTTGGAGTGTAGCTCATCTCATGAGTCACACTCTGAACCTCACTTCTAGAGAGCTGCCATGACTCGAGTCTAGTTACAGGTCTAGAAACAAACAGGGGTGTTGGGGGTGGGTTCAGAAGAGAATCAGCATTGTCTTGCCTCAGGGGAGACCACTGTTGCCTCAAGCATTGCAGGGTTAATCTCAGACAAATGTGGAAAGGCTGGTGGCAGCCTGGGTAGGGGAAGGGATATTGCCACCACTGGGGGTGAGGAGGCTGTTTCCTCTGGCAAAAAAGGCTGTCAGAGTTTACAAGCTCAGTGTCCCCAGCTTCATCAGGGTCCTCCCACACATCCCTATTCCAAGTCGCAAGGTCCCATTCTTTTCCAATCAGTGCCCTCACTTTAACAATAGATACCTAGGGAGGCTACGCATGCACCTTTCCTTGCAGGCCAGCCACTTGCATGGTAAGAACTTGTGTCTGATTTTCCGCAATTTCAGCCCTTTGTCTACAGGAGATAAGACTCAGGGAAATCTTAGAAGACTTGAGGCTCAGTATGTGCTCTGGAGCTGGGAGTTAGAATCCCTGAGCTCATCCTTTTCTTTCATCACTTTCTCCAGTGAACTTAGGAGAACCAACCAACTTCATTATATTCCTTGGTTCTCCACATATGGTCAAAGGTATTACGTATAGAGTCACTAAACTCCTTGCCTCTCAAGAATGGCGAATCAGGAATATCAAATACCATCTATTTTGCATAACTCTCTAAACAGTTCACACCAGGGACTATCAGTGTTCTCCATACTATCAGAAGTAGAGTCCTTAGCATTTTTGGGTCTAATCAGATTAAGCAGCCAACTCCAGAAACCCCAAAACCAACTAAAGAAATCTATCCTTAAAATTCTGTTCCTCTAGACCCACTCCTGGTACCAAAATCTGTCAGGGTTTTCTAGAGGGACAGAACTAATAGGATAGATGTGATCTCACATGATCACAAGGTGAAGTCCCACAGCAGGCCATCTGCAAGCTGAGGAGCAAGGAAGTCAGTAGTGGCTCAGTCTGAGTCCCAAATCCTCAAAAGTACGGAAGCTGACAGTGCAGCCTTTGGTCTGTGGCCAAAGGCCCGAGAGCCCCTGTAAAACCACTGCCGTAAGTCCAAGGGTCCAAAAGCCAAAGAACTTGGAGTCTGATGTTCCAGGGCAGGAAGCATCCAGCGCGGGAGGAGATGAAGGCCGGAAGACTCAGCAAGTCAGCTTCTTCCACCTTCTTCTGCCTGATTTTTCTAGCCAAGCTGGCAGCCGATCGGATGGTGCCCACCCACATTGAGGGTGGGTCTTCCTCTGCCAGTCCACGGACTGAAATGTTAATCTCCTCTGGCAACACCCAGAAACAATGCTCTGCATCCTTCATTCCAATCAGGTTGACAATATTAACCATCACAAGGAACTGGGGTAAAACTAGCTCTGAAACCACCTACAGTACCCCTTAAATGGTGTTTCTACTGCCTATGTTACTGTCTGCCCCATTTCTCTCCCTTTTTCTATGGGGACAAACACACATTCATCCTTCAAAACCTACCTCAGCCATCATCTTCTCTCTGAAGCCCTACTTGCCCACCATATATGGGCTGCAAGTATCACATATACTTGAATATATATTATATAACCTGACTTCTTTGGTCACTGGTTATGATTTAATTGAGAAGCTGAGAAATCATCATGGGTGGGTCCTGGCTAAGGTAGAGATTTTCTTGAAGGCTCAAATATCCCATGGAATTCTAGCTCCTGAAGAGGCTCCAAGAGGTTACTTGACCCGCTCGCTGAACTTACTGCATCTTGTCTTTTCCTGAAAAGCTAATAAGATTCTTCAAAGGGGATTCTATAGCCTTCTGCAGTTAACTGCCCCAGTGTTTATGCATTCTTATGATTGAGAAATGTTTCCTTACATTAAATCCCTCATGTCAGCTGAAGCTCCCATTGTCTTGTTAGTGCCTGGACGGCAAGAGAAGATACTGAACGAAGAGAACATGTCAGTGCCTTCCCTTCGGTTGTCATTTCCCAGACTTTTCAACTCCTCTTCCTTCCTTCTGTGGCCCCTCATTTGGGTCCCCTCATTGCTCTGTAGCTTTAAAGAACAAGTGGCCTGGTTGGGGTGAATCCCTGGATGAATATAACTAGAAAAAGGCGCTCCGATTTGTACACTTTCACCTTCTGCCTTTATATCCTAATGCCTTGGCATCTTTACCTGCTGATACTGGTTTCTTTTCTTTTTCTCTTTCCTTTTTTTTTTTTTTTTTTTAAAGACAGAGTCTCTGCCTGTCGCCCAGGCTGGGGTGTGATCTCAGCTCACTGCAACCTCTGCCTCCCAGGCTCACGCAATTCTCCTGCCTCAGCCTCCTGAGTAGCTCGGGTTACAGGCATGCGCCACCGCGCCCAGCTAATTTTTGTACCTTTTTTTTTTTTTTTTTTTTTGAGATGGAGTCTCACTCTGTCGCCCAGGCTGGAGTGCAGTGGCGTGATCTCAGCTCACTGCAACCTCTGCCTCCCGGGTTCAAGTGATTCTCATGCCTCAGCCTCCTGAATAGCTGGAATTACACTTGGCTAATTTTTTTGTATTTTTAGTAGAGACTGGGTTTTGCCATGTTGGCCAGGCTGGTCTTGAACTCCTAGCCTCGAGTGATCTGCCCACCTCAGCCTCCCAAAGTGCTGGATTACAGGCATGAGCCATTGCGCTCAGCCTGATACTGGTTTCTGATTCACGACTTGCAGCACAAAATCTATCAGCTCAGAGTTGAAAGTCACTCCTGAGTCCCTTTAGTTGTCTAGGCTAGTTTGGTAGACTAGGGAGGTAGGGCTATGGGAAACCAAAGATGTTTTTTCAGAGCAAAGAAGAAGATACTTTGAAAATTGCTAGCATTAGAGAATAAGTAAGACATCAAAGTTAAAGGATAATGAGGTTATGAGGTGTAGCCAGGACCTCTCATTTATTGTTTGTGGATATGGAAATTTGATTCCATTGTGGAGAGTATCAGTAACATCTTGGAAAATCATATGTGCACAAATCTGGGAAAAAAAACCCTAATCATTCTTGAGTAGAAAAACAAGTAAATGAGGACCTATTCATAAAAGGGACTACCACTCAATTGTTAGAATGAGTCATCTAAAATTATTTCAACATGAGGGATCAGTCTCACAATTGTAATGTTAAATCTCAAAAACAAGGTGGAGACCTAAATAGATGGACCTCAGAAGACAAATACAGCCTGGATGTGGCAGTTCACACCTGTAATCCCAGCACTTTGGGAGGTTGAGGAGGGAGGATCGGATTGCTTGAACCCAGGCATTCAAGACCAGCCTGGGCAACATAGCAAGACCCCCATCTCTACAAAATATTTAAAATAAATAAATAAGACAGATACAGTATAATTTCCTAACCATAGTAGGAAATTATATATATATATATATATATATATATATATATATATATATATATATGATTCTTACATAGTAAATCTATAAAGGCACACACTAGAATGATACATACCATCTTCAGCATTGTGGATGCTTCATCTGGGAATGATGAAAGAGGAAGAAAAATTGGTAAAATGCTAGCCTCTATTAAATCTGTGTTCCATTTCAGTTACTCAGGAGGTCTGAGGCAGGAGGATCACTTGAGCCCAGGAGTTCAAGACCAGCCTGGGCAACATAGCAAGACCCCATCTCAAAACAAAAAACAACAACATCAAAAGACAAATGTGTGTGTTAGTTATGTGTGTTAGGCACATAGGTGTCTATTTTATTGTTTACTTTTCTATATGTTTAAAATGTTACTTTTTTTTTTGAGACAAGAATCTTGGTATTTCGCCAAGGCTGGAGTGCAGTGGCACGATCTCGGCTTACTACAAACTCCACCTACCAGGTTCAAGCGATTCTTGTGCCTCTGCCTCCCAAGTAACTGAAATTACAGATGTGCACCACCACGCCCAGCTAATTTTTTATTTTCAGTAGAGACAGGGTTTCATCATGTTGGCCAGGCTGGTCTTCAACTCCTGGCCTCAAGTAATCCACCTGCCTTGGCCTCCCAAAGTCCTGGGATTACAGGCGTGAGCCCCCATGCCCAGCCAAAATGTCACTTTTTGAGAGTTCAGACTGAATAGTAAGGCACTTATTCTGCAAAGCCCTTTGAACCTAAGGGTTCCACAATGCCAGGTAAAAAAAATAAAGAGAAAGGGTGTCTCCAATCTCAATAACATAACTTCTTCTATTCCTCTTCTTAGGAATGTTCCTGGCAGATATAATTGAGAAATACTTTGTTTCCCCAACCCTATTCCGAGTCATCCGATTGGCCCGTATTGGGCGCATCTTGCGTCTGATCAAAGGCGCCAAAGGGATTCGTACCCTGCTCTTTGCCTTAATGATGTCCTTGCCTGCCCTGTTCAACATCGGCCTTCTGCTCTTCCTGGTCATGTTCATCTTCTCCATTTTTGGGATGTCCAATTTTGCATATGTGAAGCACGAGGCTGGTATCGATGACATGTTCAACTTTGAGACATTTGGCAACAGCATGATCTGCCTGTTTCAAATCACAACCTCAGCTGGTTGGGATGGCCTGCTGCTGCCCATCCTAAACCGCCCCCCTGACTGCAGCCTAGATAAGGAACACCCAGGGAGTGGCTTTAAGGGAGATTGTGGGAACCCCTCAGTGGGCATCTTCTTCTTTGTAAGCTACATCATCATCTCTTTCCTAATTGTCGTGAACATGTACATTGCCATCATCCTGGAGAACTTCAGTGTAGCCACAGAGGAAAGTGCAGACCCTCTGAGTGAGGATGACTTTGAGACCTTCTATGAGATCTGGGAGAAGTTCGACCCCGATGCCACCCAGTTCATTGAGTACTGTAAGCTGGCAGACTTTGCAGATGCCTTGGAGCATCCTCTCCGAGTGCCCAAGCCCAATACCATTGAGCTCATCGCTATGGATCTGCCAATGGTGAGCGGGGATCGCATCCACTGCTTGGACATCCTTTTTGCCTTCACCAAGCGGGTCCTGGGAGATAGCGGGGAGTTGGACATCCTGCGGCAGCAGATGGAAGAGCGGTTCGTGGCATCCAATCCTTCCAAAGTGTCTTACGAGCCAATCACAACCACACTGCGTCGCAAGCAGGAGGAGGTATCTGCAGTGGTCCTGCAGCGTGCCTACCGGGGACATTTGGCAAGGCGGGGCTTCATCTGCAAAAAGACAACTTCTAATAAGCTGGAGAATGGAGGCACACACCGGGAGAAAAAAGAGAGCACCCCATCTACAGCCTCCCTCCCGTCCTATGACAGCGTAACTAAACCTGAAAAGGAGAAACAGCAGCGGGCAGAGGAAGGAAGAAGGGAAAGAGCCAAAAGACAAAAAGAGGTCAGAGAATCCAAGTGTTAGAGGAGAACAAAAATTCAATATTATACAGATCTAAAACTCGCAAGTGAAAGATTGTTTACAAACTTCCTGAATATTATCAATGCAGAACAGCTGTGGAGACTCTAACCTGAAGATCTATACCAAACGTCGTCCGCTTACCACGTAACACAGCTGCATCTTGAGCAGTGACCTGCCAAGGGCAAAGGACCCCGCTCCCTAGACTTACAGATTTTCTAATGCTTGGGCAGGTGGTTACTGCATGTTCCACATCAGTCAATGCAACTTAGGACAAAACTAACCAGATACAGAAACAGAAGAGAGGCTGCCGGGACCAGCATATTTCCGTTGCAGCCAAATGGATTTTATTTTTTCATTTTATTGATTCTCAGAAGCAGAAAGCATCACTTTAAAAGTTCGTTTGTTCATGCAAACTATATTTGCATTCTTACATTAGTTAAGCTAAGCAGCAAAAAGAAAACACACACACACACTCACATTTAGCCCATGTCATTTAATTGTCAGTTTCTTTGACATAAAGCGCATCTTCTCCACATGGGCTTCACGTGGTTTGGAGATGGGTGGGGGAAAACAATCAGGTTTCTTCAGGCTGAGGAGGACTTGCTCAGGCCGATTCCAAACATTGTGCTCGTTCAATGCGTAGAAATGATTTGCATGATGGCATGCCGTGATCAGAAGTCATGCATGAGATCCATACACCACAGGACACTACTAATCTAGTCCCTTGCATTGGGTCAGCCTTTGGACAGGACCCAGCCCTGCACCGTTCACTGTATTTGGAGAAAATGGTAAGAGTTCCATACCGGCTACAATTCTTTGAGTTCTTAAAAGTCCTTCATACACCTTCCGGGTAGGGAAACAACCAACTAATTGACTACCACCACCACCAACAAAAAACAAACCCAATCCAACAAGCAGGTGGATCCGTTGCGTGTATATGTTTAACAGACATGTCTAACATACAGCCATTGTTGCACATTTTGCAAGATGAACTGTTTCATGCTGCTCTGTGTCCAGTACATGGGGGAGACTTTGATCCCAAATGGCTTGTACTATTTATGTCACTGTAAAACCAAATCCTAGGGCTAAAAAATTCATTTGTATCTTGCAATATTTATGATGATCGTTTAGCCTTCATACTGGAGAATTGACACTTATTTGGGGTAGAGATAAAAGTGCTTTTCAAAGTAGCACCAGTTATCTCTAGGGGTAATTTGGGGAACTTAAAATGACCTTTCATTGGGAGTTATGGGGTGCTCATTTCATTTCGTATCATGTCCTCTGCATTGTGGCTTTCTCCAGGCATGGGTCGATACCGCGAGGGGTTCAGATATTCTGAACTGACCTCTCTCTTCTGCAGAGGGGTCATCGCATACTCACACACTGCATGGCTCCCCCTGCCTCCATCACATTTCTCCACTGAGCAGGGCTTCCCTTGCCCACAGAGGTGGGTGAGGGTAGCAGCATTGGGGTTACGGCTGTGGTTTCTTTCATTTATTATTAGAATAATAGTCACTGGTGAGACCTGAGGTAGAGATGGAGCCGCCTCTGAACCAAGCCCACTTGGTTTCTTTACTGCACTGGTTTTCATGAGAAAGCAATTTAATATTAATTCTTCAGGATGTTCCAGCTTCCCTCAGTGCATTCCCTTGCAGCCAGTTTTGCTATCTGCTTAGCGAGCTGCCCATTGTCATTGAAGTGTGGCTTCTGGGGGAGCGTCATATCTCCCATTCCATCTCCTGCTTTAGGAAAGACAGTTTTTAGTCCAGGGGTTTCTCACCTAATGACTGGATTTCAAAGCCAAGATGCTGCAGTTGAATGTGTCAGGAAGTCTATACAAAGAGTGAAAAGAGACTTTAGCATGTGAACCAAATCCAAATAAATTCTTCCTGAACCATACACTAGAGGGGGAAGAAGAACCAACCCATAATCAGACACACCGATCTGCCTTGCAGTAGAAGCACTTTGAAGGTGATTTCACAGTCCACCAGACTAGTTTTGCATAGAACAAACCACAGTAAGTCGGCAAGCAGAGCTTTCTATCTTGTTGGACCACTAGAAACTGTCCAGCTCTCTTAAGCCTGCTTCTGCAGCAGCATCCGTAGAATTTTTGTACTACACCCAATACCAGACTGGGAAGGCCTATCTTTCAGTGACCCTGCTAACTGCTAGGATGAATGTATAGTAACATGTACAGGCTACATTGTAAACAGCACAAAACAGAAGCTGACGTGTGGTTATTCTTTTTAAGAGAATTATAAATACTGTAATATATACTTTTATTTTATTGGCATGCCTTTTTGTAAATACAAATTATTAACTTATTAAATAGGAAATGGCTTCTGGCTTATGCCATTGTCATGTTTATTTTTATTTTTTATACTTTTCTTTCTTCTTAGAACTTAGATGCTGTCAGCCAATGTACATCCCCAAACCAGACAGACAGACAAAAAATTTTTTATTGCTAATGGTCTTTTCCAAAACAACAAAAAATATATATTTTTGTTCCAATGTGCAATAAATTCTAACCACGTCTATGCAAGATTTGGCTAAACTTAATAATTGTTCTTAGGTCTTGAGATGGGCAACAGAGCTGTGAGATCCCGCCAAGTACACCATGTGCTCATGCTAGTGATGTCATTAAGCTACTAGAGCATAGTGATGAGATTTTTCTGAGATCTAACCGTCTCCCTCCGCTAGCTCCTGACCCCAGCCCAGCAGGCTGTCTCCTCAGTAACACATGGGCCTTGGTATCTGGCACCCATCAGCCAGCCTCATAGGAAAGAAGCCACCTCCGCTGTATTTGAAGTTTCACTTTTTAAAAAAAAAATTTTTCCCACCTTTTTATCCTTTACCCACTGTCCTTCCACCTGCTCACTCACTCACTCTCTCACCCATCCTGCTCCACACTTCTTTGGTAGTAAATGACACCATCACCAGCAGTTTACACCCGCAGTTAACAGGCATTGAACTGAAAGAATCAGTGATGACGTTTTTGTGCATCTTCGCTGAGTGGGTAAGTGGCAACGCTTTGCCAAATATTAACGAAGCCAATCAAAAAGCAGCGCAGCCACAGTATCACTGCACATATATATATAGATATATAAATATAATATAAATATTTATTTTTTGTAGCCAGGTCCTTGGTGCAGTATTTATACTCCACAATCCACCTTTTAAAAAAAGGACAAAAAGCAAAAAGATGTGTGATGCTGTTAATAATTTAAAACGCAGAGCCAAAGCCACTGAGCAGCAGCTGACATGGTTGCTGGTTTGTGTGTGAAAAACATTTTCCCCCTCTTCTTTCCTTAACCTCCTTGTTGCTTAGGATGAGGAGACTCTGTAATTTAAAGCAGAGGACGAGAGGAGGAAGAAACTTCCATGTTAACATGGCCTACTCTCACTCCTTTCTAAACGAGCCACTTTTGGCGTCAGAAGTTGACTGGAGAGAGATAAACAAACTCCCAGTCAAAGCCCCTAAAGCGACAGTGCCCAGAGTTCTTTTATTTTTTGCTGCAACCAACGTAAACCTGTAAAAGACCAACAGTGAAGATTAGTGTATTAGTGAATGCATGGAGGCCAATGCTGCCCTAATGAGACGTGATAAAAAGTCCATCACTCCTCTAAGCCAAAAGGAAACAAAATAAAAATGACCCTTTTTACTGTACAAGGGAAGCCTGTCTTGGTGTGTTTGTTGCTTGACTATCCCAATTCTTGAGTCCTGGGAGGGGTCTGGGAATTGGGACCTTAGCACATTTGGGGAAAGGAGGGGAATAGAGGGAAGAGAAATCAAAGGGGCTCTCGCAAAGTTCTGGCTAAGAAGGAGAGATTGGAAGAAAAGCAAGGTCCTGACCCCACAGATCCCCACTCACCCATTGCATGTGGCATTCCCCACTACTGGCCGGTGCTTAGAGGCCCATAAAACCTCTCTTCACCTAATCCACCTGGCAGAGCCCTCAGAGATGACGTCAGCCAACCCAGCTGGACTGGCCTTACTTCTGCCTTTTTCACCTGTATGTTAAAAAACAAAAACAAAAAAACCCTATCCCTGTGCCCCAAAGCTAGGGCATGTGCGATGCCCAACAGCCTCCACTCTGCAAGCTCATACTGGGCCCTGCCCTCCATCGCCTCAGACAGGCTCACAGACGAGGGCTGGTCTCCTTCACATTTGTGTGGGGGTGGGGGCACGCTTCCTCTTCCTTCTCTCCCTGTCCCCCTTTGGGGACATCCCTCTCTAGGCCTAGGCCATGTCTCCTGGTTCAGGAACACTCTCTCAGGAGGATCTCGAAGTGCCCACTCTAGTCCGCTCCAGTAGCTCCACTGTGGAGCGAGATGGCTGGTAGGTCAGTCCCCATCCTCCTCCCCTCGGCCCCCAGCCTCCAGGCCTGCTGTGGAGGTGAGATCGCCATGGGTCATGACTTTGTGACTTGAGTCCTGGGCATCTTCTGTAATGATGCCTCTTTCTTTTCTCAGATGTTGCCCACAGTTTAGCAAAAAGCTTCGTTCATTTTCAGGTACCCCCCACCCCCTAAAGAATTGGCTGCAACTTGCCAGCCAGGGGGACATCAGGAGAGAAGAGGAAGTCTGGGTTGGGAGGGGCCCAAGTTTTGCAACAGAGTTTCCATTGTTCAGCTCTGTGCTTTCTTGGATTCCCTTTCCAAGATTACCAAGATTTCCTCCATTAAAACTCCTGAGGCACCCCCTGCCCCTGCCCCCACTGCTGTTTGCTGTACATAGAGGCTAAGTGGGGTGGGGTGGGTGGGTGTGCACATGTGGTGTGTGTGTGTGTGTGAAGAATGTATATAGGTAAAGGGGAGTGTGGTCCAGTGGTTCCAGAAAAGGGACAGAACACATTCTGTCCCTAGCTTGACCGCTGGCTCGCTGTGTGGCCTTGGGCAAGTCACTTAACCTCTCTGTGCCTCAGTTTCCCCATCTGTAAAATGGGGATAATAATACTGACCTACCTCACAGGGGTGTTGTGAGGCTTTAACTAAATGTTTTGTAAAGCGTTTTGAGATACAGAGGCAAAGGCGCTAGGGAAGGGCAAAGTATTATTGGACTTAAGGAAGCTGAAATGGTACCATAAATGCTGCTATTCTGAGAGCCATTTTAAACTGCACTGCTCCAACCACCCCCGCTTCTCATCACCAGGACAGCAGGTCGAGAAAATGTCTTTCCTTTCACTTGCTTCTGGGGTTTGTGATTATTCAAGACAATTTTTTCCCCTTGCTGTATCTCCTTCCCTCACCTCCTCGACTTGTTCCCTGTTCTGTTTATGCGGAAATGGCAGAAATGCTTGAGAAATGAGAATGTGTAAGTGGATTGGAAGTTTATAGTATGAAATTTCAATTTTACTTTGTACTGTACATCTTTTTACTTTAGAATTTGCAATAAAGGGTTACGTCAATCTTGTTTTCAACTCTCCTCTTGGACTGGCCTGTCATTCTGTCATTGCCCTCACACTGAAGCCCAAGGTGGACAGGCACCACCACCTCGCAGGACCCCACTCTGTCCTGTGGCGGGGACAGAAGTCTGCGTAAGGGCTCACCCCGGCTCAGCCCCTTAGCTGGGCAGGCAGTGCCCTAGCCACTCCCAGGTGTGTGGGAAAGGTTTGGGACTCCACTCAGCACGTCAGGAGGCCTTGCCCGGGGGGGGGGGGGGGGCAGCACCTTGGAGGCGGCGCCCTGCACGTGGGCACACCCCTCTCGTGGTGCTGCCTCTGCACACTCCAGCAGAGCCCCAGAGTAGCCCCGAGGGGGAGCTGCACATCTTGTTCTGGTCCCCATCACGTTTTTCAAGCCCCTTATTGCGCACACACCTTTCCTTCTGGAGCTCAAACTTTCAGGTCAGACGGCCGTAGGTTTGAGAACATGACTATGCCACTAACTAGCTGTGGCCGAGTTTCCGCATGTGTGATGGAGACAATACCTTCCTCCTTGAGTTTTGAAGAGTACATCAAATAATGTATGTAACTGGTTAGCATAAGGCCTGGCACACAGTGCTCAATAAGTGGTAACTCTTCTTGGAAGAATAATTGCAAGATAAGAAGGAATCTGCCTGGCGCGGTGGCTCATGCCTGTAATCCCAGCACTCTGGGAGGCCCAGGCAGGCGGATCACTTGAGCCCAGGAGTTGGAGACCAACTTGGCCAACAAGGCGAAACCCCATCTCTACTAAAAACACAAAAATTAGTGGGGCGTGGCTGCGCACACCTGTAGTCCCAGCTACTCGGGAGGCTGAGGCAGGAGAATCGCTTGAATCCTTGAACCCCGGAGGCGGAGGTTGCAGTGAGCAGAGATCGCACCACTGCCCTCCAGCCTGGGCAACAGAGCGAGGCTCCTTCTTAAAAAAAAAAAAAAAAAAAAAAAAAAAAAAAAAAAGCTAAGCTGACAATTGGGCGGTGCACCTGCCACCCTGGGAGCCTGGTACCTGAGCCCCTCTTCCACCGGCAGTCCCACGGGCTTTGCTGCTCCTTTCCAACGGATTAACAAACTCTCTGCTCTTTCGGTATTTCATAACGTTTATAAACCGTCCAAAGCACCACTGCCCCAAGACTGTGCTCCCATTTTACAGCTGAGGGCAAGGGCACTGTGAGGTGAGGGAGAATCTGGCCCATCTGCAGCCCAGGCCCCCGGGGGCGCGCGCCGCTCTTTAGGAAGGAGCGGCTTTGTTTCCCACCAGCCCTGCACTGTGGCGAGCGGGCCGGGGCTGCCGGGCCACGCCCGGTCGCCGTCGCCGTCGCCGCCAGTGATCCACAGCGTGAGCAGGACGAACAGCGCCCCGGTGCCCAGCGCCCCCGCGAAGCCGGTGAGGAGGCCGAGCGCCAGCGGCCCCGCCCAACCCATGGGGCTCCGCTCGTACAGGGGCTGCGGCAGGCGCTCCACGATCAGCTGCAGGGCGTCCCAGTCCGGCGCGGGGACCGCGGCGCGCCGGGGGCGCGGGGCCGGGGCAAAGGGCACGCGGGCGGCGGCGCCGGGCCGCGGCAGGAAGCGCTGCCCGAACTTGCGCAGCTGCAGCGTCGCCTGCTGGTGGAGGTTCTTGCCCAGCTCCCTGGCCACGTCCGGGCGGCCGCTGCGCCGCAGGGCCCGAGCCAGGCGGTCCCAGGACAGGGACGCGGCCTGGGGGGCCAGCCAGGCCGCCAGCGCCTCCCGGCAGCCGTCGGACACCTCTCCAGGCCCGGCTACCCTGCCCGCCGGGTCCTCGGCCGCCTCTCGCCGCCGCCGCCGCCGCCGGCTCGGAGACCCCGACGTGGTGTTGAGCGGCTCAGGCCGCGCCAGCCGGTCTTCAGAAAGCCGGGACAACTCGGCCTCCACGTCGGGCTCGGGCGCCTCCAGGAGCGAACGGAAATGGCCGCACTCCTCCGGGGTCAGCAGCTCGGCCAGACGGACGGCTGCGTGAGGGCCCATAGCGTCCACGGCCCCCGCCGGAGCCAGCGCCCAAACCCAGAGCGCCAGGACCAAGGCGCCCGCCAGAGTCCGCGCCGCCATCCCTGGCGGGAACTCAGGGACCGAGGACTGTGCGGGGACGGGGACGTGGACGGGCTCCGCGCCGGCGATGGGGGAGGGGTTCCGAACGCCCGCGGATTGTGGGAGGGAGGAGGCTCCGAACACTCGGGAAGCCTAGTGGAGGAGGGGACTGGGGACAAGGGGGCTGCCAACACCCAGCGACGGAGACGGGGACTCCGACATGGCGCTTGTTGGAGGGTCTCACGAAACTCAGGAACTGGGGTAAGAGGGCTTGCAACACCCAGGAAGGGGGTTCTCAGCCCCCCAGGAGGCTAGGATTCTGGGCCTTTACATTGTAGCTCCTGCCCTAGGCCTCCTAATAGCCACTAATACCTCAAAGTGAACAAGTTACCAACATCTCTTCTAATTCATGTACTCCCCAACCGTTCCCCTTTACGAAAAGCCCTAGACCCCTTGCTCTCCATTAACTTCGATATTCAATCAATTCCTACATTCTCTTTTTTTATTTTCTTTTGTGCAGATAGGGGTCTTGCTGTGTTGCGCAGGCTGGTCTCCCAACTCCGGCCTCCGCCTCTGCCACCACCTCCCAAAGTGCTGTGTGACAGGAATGAGCCACCATGCCTGGCCTCAATTCCTAAATTCTCCTCTTGTCTACCAAATACTAAAGTTTAGTATTTATTAAATGAACCCATCATCCCATTCCCCCACTCCGGTGCAAGTCCAGACCCTCCTCCTCTCTTGCTGGTCCTCCAGCCCCCATCCTTGCCCCCCAACACTGGGGCCCTGCCTACCTGCACTTATTCCATTTCCCCCAAGGAAGCTTGGCTCTGGCTCTCCTTCTGATCGCGGCCTGCACTCCTCCTGCTGTCAGGCGCCTTTGGGAAGCCCTCCCCGACTCCGAGTCACACCCCTTAGTGGTGTCTCCATTAGGGACTCCTCCTATCTGCCCCACAGCACACTGCAGCTCGGCCTTTTTACTGTCTCCCCCATCTAGACTGCAAGGTCCATACATTGTCCCCATGGCAACTAGAGCATAGTAAGTGTTCAGTAAAGATTTGTTGAGTCAATGTGTGAATTTTTTGTTTTTTTAAGAGACAGGGTCTCCCTCTGCTGCCCAGGCTGGTCTCGGAACTCCTGGGCTCAAGGGATCCTCCTGCCTCAGCCTCCCAAAGTGCAAGGATTACACGCATGAGCCACGAGGCAGGGCCATTGTGTGAATTCTTAACTTGCAAATCAGTCCTGTCCTCAGCCCCCTAAACTCCCACAAAGGCTTCATCATAGAGCCCCAGCTCCTAACAGGGCATGGAAGGCCCTCCATAGTGAGGTCCCCGCTGACTCCTCCAGCCTCACTCCTCCAATTCCTGCCCTCACTATCTTGTAACACAACAAGACTCGTGGCACAGCACGTAAGATGCAGTTTCCAGCCTCCATACTTTGCCCAGCTGTCCCCCTCCCCTCCTGGGTAGGAAGTTTTCCTGACACCCCACCAAGACCACCACAAATCAGGATCTTTTCTGCGCATTGTTTGTTTGGTTTTGTTTTGTATCAGAATCTCCCTCTGTCACCCAAGCTGGAGTGCAGCGGCATGATCTCGGCTCACTGCAACCTCTGTCTCCCAGGTCCAAGTGATTCTCGTGCCTCAACCTCCCGAGTAGCTTGGACTACAGGTGTGCACCACCATGCCCAGCTAATTTTTGTATTTTTAGTAGAGACTAGGTTTCACCATGTTGACCAGGCTGGTCTCAAACTCCTGACCTCAAGTGATCCGTCCACCTTGGCCTCCCAAAGTGCTGGGATTACAGACGTGAGCCACCGCGCCCCCAGCCATTTCTTGGCATTCTTAAGATAACCTGTGCATCCTCCACCAGGGCACTCATCTGGAAATTAGAGGATTTATTCAAGAAACATCTATTCAATGTCTTGTATGTGCCAGATAATTGCACTAGGTGTATGAATATAAAGACTACTTTGATGTGGTCCCCCACCCCCAGCAGCTTTATCCAGTTGTATTTTTAAATGATCAGTTTCTGAGCTTTTCCCACCTAGACATGGGCTCCGGGAATAGCAGCTGTGCTTGACCCCTTCTGTATCCTCAGTGCCAGGCCCAATGTCTGCACACAGTAAGGTGCAAAATAGAGGAGTGGGGGCAGGTGGGTCTGGACCTCCAAGGGCTGAGAGGCTTGTGGTAATGGACTCTGGGGCAGTGCCTTAGAGCCCCCACCTCCAGGCACACTCACATTCGTGTCCTCTTTGCTTTGCAAGGTCTCCCTGATGCTCACGCTGCCTCCTGTATGTGTGCAGTGAGCCATAGCAGGGAGCCTGGGTGCACTGCTCCCCTGTGCTCTTGCGCATGCTCAGCAATCTTGCCTAGAGTATTCAAGGACCTAGGAGTTGTGGGTCCAAATCTCTCACCGACATCTCTACAGAGCTTTTTCAGCAAGTGTTCCTAGGTTGTTCAGTCTCCCAGTTTATGATGAGCTGTCACAGATAGAGTTAGGGGACTGATGGATGGGGGGATGGTAGACAAAGGACACCACGTCACCTGAAACACTGGAACTTGGCCGTCTCCACACCCCGCCCTCTATCCACTTTATCTCCACTGAGAATGGAATACAAGTATAACCCTAGCTCTATTCAATGAAGGCTGCTGCAGGTTCTGGATGGCTCCTCCCTCTCTTCAGCAACCCCCTTCCTCCATGCATTCATTTCTTCACTCATTCAACAAACATGTGAGCCCTTCCTTGCCCCCCTATTTTGTGGCTCTGGGGATACAATGAGCCTGCCCCAGTGCTGAATGTCAGAGCTCAGAACGGCAGGAAGGCCCCTTACCCATGGCTTCTTCCCCATAGCCTCAGTGCCCATTCCTGTAGGTACTCACTGTATCACAGTGAGTCACAGGAGTCCTTGGTCCTTGTTACTAAGGGATTAGGAACACCCCGCCCAGGGCACCAGCATACCCAGGTGTCCAGACATCTCCCAGAGGACTCCCACATCCCACTGCCCCCGAGAAATCTTCTGCAAACCACATGTCATCGCTTTAATACTGTGTAATACTTTCTTTTAAAATACAGTCTCTTCTGAGGTAGACAGACCACAACTGCAGAGCATCGTCAGACAGGAGATAAATACGTCCATGTACAACACGCAGCAAAATGAGGTAGAAATGGTTACAGCCGGAGGAGAGGATCCCAGCCCCAGTCTGGGTAGAGGAAGGGGAGAGGCCAGCTCAGAAGTCACCCTCCCCACTCCCTGCCCCTGGATTCTTTGGTATGCCTCCCCCCAACATTACCAGAGCTGGACTGGCCCTTCCCCTACCTGCCCCAGAGCCCATGAGGTAGGTGCCACTAGGCTGGGGGCAGTCTCCTTGTGCAAAGCTCCCCAAGCCTGGGGAACAGGAGGAGCCTAGTAGAGAAAGCGGTGGGGACTCCACTTCCCAGAGCTCCCTGCCTCTTGAAGGGAAGGCTGGGATCCCACCCCAACTTCCCTGACACCCTCCACCCCCCCCCACCCCCCAATACATACACACCTGAGAACCCCTCACTCCATGCTCCCTCCGAGGGTCTTTTGCAGCCTGCGGCTGTGACCTGGCAGCCCACTGCTTCTGAGGCACCAAAGCCCTGTGGGCGGCTGGCTCCAAAGAGGGGGCCAGAAAGCAACGGGGGTGGGGGGGGAACAGAGCAGCCTTCTGGTCAGCACTCCTAGGTCAGCACAGGCCCTGGGTGCCAGGGCCCCTGAAAGGTCCCCCAGAGACACCCTCCCAGCCAGGGGGGAGGCAGTAGACTCTAAGAAATGCACGGGCAGGCAAGGAACTGCACAGGAGGCTGAGGTGGGAGAGAGAAAAAGTGGTGGTGGGGGGGGCGTGTCCCCTGCTTTGGACTAAGATCAGAGTTGTGAAATGGGCTGGGGGTGGTGGGAGCAAACTGCTAAAGCCTCATCAAGGGAAAATTGGTGGGAAGGAGAGAAATATGGTTCTTGGAAGGGTTCCAAGCCTAGTGGAAAGTTCAGGCAGGACTGAGACTAAGCCCCCAAGGTCAGAGAAAACACCCCTGCCCATCTCCCTCCCCCTCTCCCAGCCCTGGAGCTCCAGACCTAGGACTCCGGGGGAATGGGGAAGGCACATTTCCTCACAGAGCCCCCCAAGTGAGGGATGCTAACTCCTCCTCAGAGCCTCCAGCAGAGATGGCTGAGGTCCAGTAGCTGATTTTGTGGCCAGACTGTCTACCCAGATGGAATCCTCCTAGCATAAGTCACTGGGGACCTCTGCCAAGGCAGGGCCAGGGGACATGACCTTTCTGGAGACTTTCTGCTTAGGTCACCTTCCCATTTGGGCCCTCCCACCCTACTTTCTGGGTCTCAGGAAGGAATTGGGCAAGGGCATCCTAACTCTGGATAGCCCTTCACAGAAAACACTCAGCGGAGGGGTTGGGTGGGGCAGGGGGTGGGGAGCAGCAGGAGAGGAATAAGGCCTCCCTTCTCTCAAACCCCACAGCCCACTCCCCACATTCATGCCTAGGCCTCGGCCCTGGGGAGGAAGCCCTTAGGAATACATTCTGCTTCTGACCAGGAATAGCTGGGGTTTCACTGAGGCCTCTGGGTCTTCCTCTCCCCTTCCCCGTAAGTCTCATTTTTTGAGTGTCTGGGAGAATTTGGTCCCCTGGATGGAGTGGGGGGGAGGGGGCAGGTGTGAGGGGCACACAGGAGAGCAGCCAAAGTCTAACATTCTTTCTGAGGTCAGTTTCTTCCTGAGTTGTCAAAAGAAAAAGAAAAACAGCAAATTCTACACATTTTACAAAAATAAGAAGACTAAAATATGAAACAAGCTACATTTCTGGGATCTCCCCTCAAAAACAAACAAAAAATTCCCCTCTTTTGGGGACTTTTTTTCCTTGATCCCCCTAGACCCTAGGTTTCAGACGGGTAGAGGGGTAACCCTCCTCCTCAGCCCCTGGGCCTCCAGAGCTCCTGCAAAGGGCCACTGCAGTCCAAATAAGAAAGAAGGCAGGGACAGGCATTAAAGCTCAGGGACCAAAAGGCCAGGGACGCTGGAGAGCCAGGGATGGAGACAGAATCACAGAGGGTGAGGGATGGAGAGCTGGGGAGGGAGGGGCAGGAGAGAAACAGGGCCAGCATGGGGTGGGCAGGGGTGTCAGCGACAAAGCAAAAGGGAGAGAAAACCAAGAGAATGCAGAGAATGGGGTGGAGAGAGTGAGGGAGAAGGAGGGTGCCATTCAGATAGCGAGGAGACAAAAGCGTTGTGGCAAGAGAGCAGGAGTTCCTAAGGCCCCGGGTGCCAGCCCATGCCGGATCTGCCTGGTCCGCCGGGCGGAGATGGCGAGCTTCCAGTCCACAATAAATAGGAAAAACCTGAGTACACGGCGCATATGGCATCTGCCTGGCAGAAGCATTTTCCTTCCCACGAAAAAAAAAAATATCCACCGGCAGACCCCTCCTGTCCCCGATCCCACATTCACCACTCCAGCCCCTGCCAGCCGGGTTTAGTCAGTGACATCCCTCCCACGCGGAGGCGGCGGGGACGGAGGGACTGCGGCTCCCGCGGCCTCCCCCGCGCGCCGTCAGTGTCCAGAGCCGTACATTTTGTCCCACTCCACGAACGAGTCCAGTTCCTTGGCAGAGGCCCTAGGGCCCACCTTGGCCAGCGCCGCCTCCAGGTCCTTGTAGGAGAGGGGGCGCTGCAGCCCCGGGAGGCCCGCCCCGGCCGCCGCCTGCTGGCACAGCTGCCCCAGCTCGCCCCCAGAGAAGCCCTGCGTGCCCTGCACCAGCGCCGCCAGTTCCCGCTCACTGAGCGCGCAGCCCTGCTGGGCCAGCGCTCGCTGCAGGATCTGCCCGCGGGCCGGGCTGTCGGGCAGCGCCACGTAGAAGCGGAGAGAGAAGCGCCGGCGGGTCGCCTCGTCCAGAGCCGCGGGCCGCGAGGTGGTGCCCACAACCAGCACGCCGTCAGCCCCCGCGCCGCAGCCCCCGTCCAGGCAGGCCAGGAGCGGCACCTGCAGCGCGCCCCCTGCCGCCGCGCCGTCGTCCCGGGCGGGGAGCAGCGCCTCTAGCTCGCTGATGATGAGTACGGAGGGTGGGCGGCAGCGCGCGGCCGCGAAGGCGGCCTGGAGGAGGCGCGCGCCCTCGGCGGCGCCGGGCGCAGCCAGGGTCGCGCCGCGCAGGCGCAACAGCGTGGCGCCCAGCTGCGTGGCGAGGCAGCGGCCCAGCAGCACTTTGCCCGCGCCCCGCGGCCCAAAGAGCAGGACGGTCCGCGGCCGGCGCAGGCTGCCCGGGTAGGCGGGCGGCCTGAGCAGGGGCCACACCAGCTCCTCCTCCAGCGCCGCCTTGAGCGCGCCCTGGCCCGCCACATCCGCCCACTGCACCGGGGGCCCGCAGTCCACCATCTTGCTCGTCACCAGCTCCAGGGCCCCGGGGTCCACGCCTTTGGGAGGCTCCCCCGACGGCACGGCGAACCCCCCACGAGGAGCCGGGGCCCGCTCCGGGAACTTTTCAAAGGGTTCCAGTTGCGGGCCGTACACGGGGGAGCCCAGGACCTTGAGGGGGACGCCGCCACCGTACTTGCCCGACGCCTCCTCCGCGGCTCCTGGCGGCTTGGCCCGGAACCCGTTGCCCCGACACTCGCCGTTGTCCGCGGCGGGGTAGGAGGCTCCGTCAGCCGCGGGGGCCTTGGCGGGCTCGTACGCGTACTTGCGGTAGCTGCCCTCGGGCCCCTCGTCGGCGGCCTTGCGCTTCAGCGACAGCCCGGATTCGGCACCCGGCGCGGCCGTGGGGAAGCCATAGGCGGTGGGCGGTGCCGGCGCGGGCCGGGGCGTGGGCGCGGGCAGGCCCGGGGTCAGGTAGGGGGCCGGGGGTGGGCCTGGGGGCGGCGGGAGCGCGCCATAGCCGGGCTGCGCTGCGTAGCCCCCTGCGGGATAGTTGTACAGCGGCGCTGAGGGCCCGTACCCCGGAGGCGGTGGGGGCTGCAGGAGCGCGGCCGGGGGCGGCGGGGGCAGCGCGGCGCCCGTCTGCGCGCAGTAACCCGGCGCCAGGTACCCCCCGCCGTAGCCGGCCGCGTACTCGGGCGCCGCCGATGGGCCCCCGCACGCATTCCCGGCGTAGAGGGGTTCAGGGAGGTTCCCGGCTAAAACTGGGGAGCCCCCCAGGGCCCCGGAACCGCCGCCACCGCCCGACTTGGTTCCTGGGAGGCCTTCGTGGAGTGAGGCCAAGGGGTAGGGTGGCTCCGGCCCTGGCCAGGGCTCGGGATCCCCTTTGGCGCCGTTGAGGAAGGAGGCGTCGCTGTACCCGCCCAGGGCCGGACGCTCGTAGGGAGAATCCAAGACCCCAGAGTACTTCTCTGCATAGCGCTTTAGGAGGTTGGAGGCAGTGAGGGCTGAGATGTCGTCGTGTGCCCAAGCGTAGTGGCAGCGTTGGCGACCCCCAGGGGGCAACTCCAACTTGTGGGCCGGCGACGGGGTGGTGGAGGAGACGTCCAGGTGCTGCTCTGGCCACTGGTTGAGGGGCTGGGCGTGTTCTGGTGTCCAGTGCATCTTCAACAGAGCTGCGGGCAAGAGACAGGAGGTCTGGTGAGGTCTAGCCACCGAGGACCCAGTGGGCCACTGTTAGCCATAGGCCAGTCCGCCTAGACTGCGGCTTGGACAGGCTGGGCTTCCGGCATCCACCACCTACCGCCCCACTCTCTTGGGGCCCTCCCTCCAGGCACCAAATACACTTCTTATGTCCCAGGATTAAAGTTGTCTGAAAATATTTTCCTCAGCGCCCAAAGGGGTCTGGAAATGATGTGGTTGGCCCTAACTTCACCTTGTAGGCAATGGTTATTATTTTTGTCCTGGCCACTCCAGCCATGTCCTTTGCAGGACACGTGATCCTTACTTTCTATGAAGGATCGGACAATGGGCGGGACATCCCGGCCCTCGGAATAGTCAAACTCAAGTGAAGCTCGCTCAGTAAGAGATGTTTGTCACCCACCGTGTGCTGGCCACTACAGAGGCACCAGGGTTATGTAAAGAGTTGTATGAGGCCTGCTCAGAGTCCCTGGCCTAGTGACCCAGAAGTTTGTTATTCCTAAATGCTCTGTTCACCTCAGCCTTTCCTGAGATTCCAAGGCCCCCTCTGGGCCTGAGGTCAGAGATGCTGGCGTGTGTGGGACTGCCTTATCCATGGGAAACCTCAGTGGCTGACCCAGAGCATTCATTTCCTTCCCACTTGGTATTGGCTTCTGCCTGATGAAGTCAGAGCACCTGGATTCCAGACCCAGCTGCATGTAATGGCTGTATGCCTGGGGCAGGTGCTGCCACCTGCTTTATTCCCAATAGGTCTCACCACAATACAAAAATATGTAGAATAAATAGGTCATATGCTGGAGAAGACCGGGGAAAGTTAATACACAACAATGCACATCATAGGATGTGGACCACAAATTTGTCTCTGAGCTTCCCAGTAGCCAAATAGGGAGAGGTCATCAGACTCACTGCAAAGTAAAAAAACACCATTACTCAAAGCAAAAGTGTTCCTGTCTTAGAGATCATAGAACTTTTTTTCGTGGTCCTCAGGAAGCAGACCTGTGAGATGTAATAAACAACGTCCTTCTTGCCATCCATGCTGTAAACACAGCAGAGATGTTCCTTGGCTGTTCCTGACACCCCCTTAGCACCTCCCAGCGTGAGCCAAACACTCTGATAAGGGGATCTGGGGCTTGGGGAATGGTTCTACCCAGGCACAGGGCTCCTGTGGGCCAGCCTGATAAAATATCTCAAAGACTAAGAGGCCCATGGCACACCCAGCAACAGTCGATGCCGATGATGATTTCTCAAAGCTAAACTTTTGATAAGACAAGTTAACAGGTTCACGTATTTTCATAGGTTCAGTATTCTTTCTTCAACGGATTTTTATGGAGCACATTCCAAGTGTTTTGCTAGGCATGGGGAAAAATTGAAAGGTGAATAGGATGGGTCAGCCGGGTGGAGAAGACAGGTAGACAATGGCCTCTGTGAAGTGAGAAAACAGGTATGTGCCAAGGGCACTGGGGCTCAGGGCAACTTCCCAAGGAGGTGGTGCCTTTGTTGGACCATGAAAAGTGAGGGATCAAGTCGACCAGACAGGCTAAAGTGAGCAGGGCATCCCAGATCACAAGAACAACACCTTCAAAGGTGCAGGGCACAGTGCCTTCAGAAAGCCAGGGCTGCGCTAGCTCACGTACCATATTCCCTTCCTCAAGGCACTTTACTGCCACCTTCTGGAAAGCTCATAAATCTGGTGTCTGCTGCACTGGAATTGTGAATTGTGCCCTGTTGGAAGTAAGGCTTGTGGACAACCTACATAACCATCCATATACTTCGAGTCCATAGAGAACACCAAGAAATGTTGGGTCACCAGAGCTTTGAAAGTGGGTGTATATAGTCGAAGAGGAAGCTGAAGATAACCCGGTGGCTTCTCAGTTCTCCACAGCTGGCCTTCCTAGCAGCAGCTTGTTGACAGCACCCCACCCCTGTTGATGCTCTCTACTTCAGGTGACTGTGACCTGACATCAATGGGAGAAGACATTTGAAAATAAAGCTATTTACTCTCATCCCCACTGCCCTAGGGAAGGCATGAGCCATAAAAGTGTAGCTTAAAAAGGAAGGTATGTTGAGGTTGTCCTGCCCCCATTTGAGAGGTGATGCTGGCCACTGGGCAGGAGGGAGAACAGAGTAACAGAGCTGAGTGCGAGGTCCTTGGGGGCAGATATGCAGCCCTCCAGCTCTTGCTGAGCAGGATCTCCAAAGATCGAGAGGCATTACCTGCTGTGAAAGAGGGTAATTTCCTGGAACATCAGAAATCACAAATGGTTCTGGCTGCAGAGTCTTAGGAGGTAACATCAAAGTTATTGGCCAGGCTCAGTGGCTCATGCCTGTAATCCCAACACTTTAGGAGGCTGAGGCTGGTGGATCACCTGAGGTCAGAAATTCAAGACCAGCTTGGCCAACATGGTGAAACACCGTCTGTACTAAAAATACAAAAATTAGCCGGGCGTAGTGGCGGGTGCCTGTCATCCCAGCTACTCAGGATGCTGAGGCAGGAGAACCACTTGAACCCGGGTGGCGGAGGTTACAGTGATCCGAGATGGCACCACTGCACTCCAGCCTGGGCGACAAGAGTGAGACTCCATCTCAAAACAAACAAACAAATGTTACACAAATGCAAGTATTGTGTTACTACCCAGACCACAAATCTGTTTTTTTTTTTCTATTTACTATTTTCTGTGCTTTGTTTCCTTACTTAATATGGAAAGAGAGATTTGACCTTGATGATAGCATTTACCCTGAACATATTAAACTGGACAAGCTGGGGAAAAAGAGTGACACCCTACCCACCAAGGGCACAGACACAGTAAATGAAGAAGACTCAGATCTGGACTTGTCCACACACATCTTCCCCACCGCCAGCCCCTATGCTAAAGCTGTCAGTGATGTCTCTCATCGCCCAGACTTTTGGGCCAGGCTCCCTTTCACCAGCCCCTGGCCTGGCCTTCGGCAGTCCTTACTGAAACTTCCACCCGCCAATGAAGATCCTCTGGCCCTGGCCATCACTGAGAACTGCTCCACCTTGGCAACTGTGGACTCCAGTAAGCCACCTCCAATCCTCCACCGCATCCTGCCAGCTTCATACCCACGATGTCTCCTCTACTCCACGGCTCAGACCCTCTCGCCCTTCCAGAGAGGGGACCTTGTCCATGACACTCTTATCTAGACCACCTGATCTCTATTCTCAGTCTTCATTTGGCCCTTCATTACCTGGCCCTTCCACTCCAGGTAAATTTCCTCCCATTTTAGCCAGGGCAAAAAATGAAGTCATTGGGCAAAGCTCCCTTACCTCTGGCCCTCTTTTTACCTTTATCTACATCTGTATCCATCTTGCACCCAGAAGGCCTCAGGGTCCATCCACCCCAGTTCTCGGCCCCATCAATTATCCCTCCTAGGTGCCGGGCCCGCCCCCCCACACAGTTAGCTTGATTAATTCTCATCTTCAAAATGATCTCTCTTGACCCTGGGTTCCCCACTAGCTACCAGCTCTTCCCTTTTTCCCTTCTTCCTTCTTTAAGGCATCATTGTCTACATGCAGTGACATGACATCCACTAGAGATCCTTTCAGTAATCTAACCAGGGGCCAGGCACAGTGGCTCACGCCTGTAATCCCAGCACTTTGTGAAGCTGTGGTGGGTGGATCACCTGAGATCAGGAGTTCAAGGCCAGCCTAGCCAACGTGGTGAAACCCGTCTGTACTAAAAATACAAAAAAAAAAAAAAAAAAAAAAAATTAGCCAGGCGTGGTGGCATGCACCTGTAATCCCAGCTACTTGGGAGGCTGAGGCAGGAGAATATCTTGAACCTGGGAGGTGGAGGTTGCAGTGAGCCAAGATCGCGCCATTGCACTCCAGCCTGGGCGATAAGAGCGAAACTCCATCTCAAAAAAATAAAATAAAATAAAAAAATCTAACCGGGAAGCAGGGCACCAGGTCAGCAACTTCTGCTAAACTTAGTTCCATAGCGCTACATTTTCCTTTAACCCCTTCCAAGAGAAAGAACTCAGCTGCCAAAGGACCAGCCCCAACCTAAGGGCGGGAAGAGGGCAGAAGTTTGAGAAGAGTGGGTGAGATTGCCTTACCTGCACACAGGCCCAGAACGATGTCTCACGTGAGTCTGAATACACACCAACATGCATGTGCACACCACCAGGGATGTGTACAGATGTGCGCAGCTGCAGGCACGTGCATATGTTCATGCCTGTGCCTGGCATGCACATGTTTAAAGTGTGATCTCACTTAGGTGCTTCCTGACAGACCCAGGCCTGCCAGGCCTTGCCTTCCTCCCCTAGCCCGCTATAGGTGGAAAATGCTGTCTCCCTGCCCCCACCCCCAGGCCAGTTACAGCCCTCTTGCTCTGACACAGAGACCCTGGGCCTGCTGCCAGTTTGCCTCCCACAGGAGCCTCAGGAAGGATCTCCCCAGGACGGGGACCCCATGTCTCCTGTCCAGGTTCACAAGTCACACTCCAATGATCAGTGTTGCTGGAGGTGAGGAAAGGCCCTGAGGACATGGGGGAAACTATAGGCTTTGAATCCCAGAGACCTAATTTGAATCCAGGCCCAAACACACACTGTGTGACCCTGGGCAGGTTGCCTGACCTCAGTGAACCTCAATTTCCCCATTTCTATTTCTATTTTTTTTTTTTTAAGTAGAGACAGGGTTTTGCCATGTTGGCCGGACTGGTCTCAAACTCCTGGCCTCAAGTGATCTGTCTGCCTCAGCCTACCAAAGTGCTGGGATTACAGGCCTGAGCCACTGCACCCAGCCAATTTCTCCATTTGTTAAAGGGCATAACGTATGTCATGCTGAGTGGCGGTGAGGATTTAAAGATAATGTATATAATGGACACAGTCCAGTGTGGGGCACAAATTACAAATTCAGAACCCAAGCAGTGCCCCAACCTTGCTGAGTGACACTAAACAAGTAACTTCTCTTTGGGGCTGGGGAAACTTGGTGAATGTTCTGTGAAAAGAGGTTCCTTCCAGTTCTAATATGACGGGCCAGTAGCTGACGCCATTTCCCCAAAACCCAAGCACTGCGTACAGAACCAGCGCCTGTTCTATGTTTTACATCTCTAATGCAGCCCTCGTACCAGCTCTGAGATCAATACTGTTATTGTCATCCCCATCGCCTCCCCAGATGAGGAGGCTGGGGTACAGAGATTAACACATCTTCAGGGTCACATGGCTGTTACAGAGTGGAGACAGGACTCAAAGCCCAGGCCCTGAACGACTTGCCTACAAGGGCTCTCTGGCCCAGCCCTTTGTTCTTACAGCCAGAGAATAGCCTGAGTCATTCCACACTGCACACCTACACTCACCAACACTCACTTCCTGGGCCTGTGGAAACAGTGGCTCTGCCCCCGAGTGCTGTGTATTTACCCTTCAGAGCAGGCAGGAGAATTTGTGTCCCCTCCCGGTAATATACCCAAGTAGAGCCTGTCTTTCCCTGTGAAGGGCCATCAGATAACCAGACACACCCCTGGGCTGGGCACACAGTTCCTTATTTGGGTTTTGTGGTTTTCCCAGGTGGTAGCTGGGACTCTGTGGAGAAAACACTCTCTCTCTCAAACTGCCTGGTTTGGGGAGCAAGGTCTTGTTCCTGCGGCAGCTCTTTCTCTGCAGACCTTGAAGGTGAAGTGCTGCTGTGCACATAGGAAGCTGGAACCCCGCTTGACTCTACCCACAGGACGAAGTCCTTCAAACTCACAGGCAATCAATCAATACTTACGGAAAGAATTACTGGATGGAAGAGTAAAGTCATTCCTAAAACCCCTCCCCTCATTTTTAGGAAGTCTTACAAGGTTCATAAGAGATGATTCAGCCTTCACAGCTGGCCAGAACACTCAGGCACCTATCTCCCCCGTGGTCCTGCTGCCCTCGGGTCCTGTGGGTGCCTCTCCCATCCCTGAGGACCACAGGCTCTCCATGCACAGGGCCCGATGCAGGCAGTAGGTATCCCCCCAGCCCACCCTGGCTTCCTGGGGCAGCAAATGCCCTGAGCTGTCACTCTGTGATCATGGCCAAGACACTTAACCTTACTAAACTCCACTTTCTTCATCTGTCCATTGAGACTGCTGGTTTAGATCAGTGGACCTCTAACCTTCCTTTCTCATTAGAAACACAAATAAATTTTGTACAGGGTGAGGTAGGAAGAAACCCCAACAACACAGCATCAACACCCTCCTCCAACTCCCGAAGGAGACCCCTAAGATTCCTTCCGGATCTTCCAGAAATTCTCTGATTCTGGATTCCGTCACCCATAGGGGAGGGAAGGGATTGGACCAAACTGGGCTGGGGGCAGGGTAGGCAAGGAGGGGCAGCTGTGAGTCAGCTCCAGGCCGGTGTGGAGAAGGGGCCATGCCTCTGGGCAAGCCTCCTCTGAGCTCCATTATCTCAGCCTGGAACAAAGAGGCTGGAAGGGAGAATCCCATTGTCGGCCTCCCTTATGGAAATCTCATTTATCTATTCACCAAGGCTCCCACAGGCCTTTTGTCCCAGGCTTTTTGTCTACTGCTTACAACGGGTGCCCCAGGGGGTCTCTGGCTGCCTGGCAGAGCTTGAACAGGACTGTGCCCCCTCCTCTAGGCCCTCTCCCTCATGCCAACCCCCCAGTTACTGCAAGAGGAGAGGAGAGGAGAGGGAGGGGTAACAAGGGGACTCTGGAAGAGTGGTCAACTGCCACAGCCCTGGCACCTACCATACAGGAACCTCTTTCCCCAGTTCTGGGCCAGAGAATAGCCTTCAAAACCTGCCTGGGGGCTGCCCTAGAGCTGGCAAGGGGCCTAGCATGAGTAGGGCTCACCACATGTTTAGGGATGAGCTAGAGGATGCCATGGGGTGGCTGCATGATTCTTCCTTCCATGATACTTTCAGTGTGCCAGCCACTGTGTACCAGCTATGACTCCCGGCTTGAGAGGCAAACCGGACCACATTGGGACCCATGCCTGCAGACTTGATCAGCTAACAGGGAAGAGAAAACAAAGTGTTTCCTCAGAAAGGAGGGAGGGAGGGAAGGGAAGACAGGAAAAAGGAAGGAAGGAAGGGAGAAAAGGAAGGAAGAGAGGGACGGAGAGAGGGAGGAGAAGAAAGGAAAAAAAGAAAGGAATGAAAGAGAATGGGAAGGAGGAAGGAAGGAAGAAAAGAAAGGGTTGGTCAAAATTTCAGGAGGAATAAGTTCAAGAGATCTATTGTTAAATATGGTGACTAGAGTTAATAAAAGTGTATTGTATACTTGAAGATTACTGAGAGTAGGCCTAGTGTGGTGGCTCATGCCTGTAATCCTGGCACTTTGGGAGGCTGAGGGAGGCGGATCACCTGAGGTCGGGAGTTCGAGACCAGCCTGGCCAACATGGTGAAACTCCATCTCTACTAAAAATACAAAAATTAGCCGGGTGTAGTGGCGGGTGTCTGTAATCCCGGCTACTTGAGAGGTTGAGGCAGGAGAATCGCTTGAACCTGGAAGGCGGAGGTTGCAGTGAGCTGAGATTGCGCCACTGCACTCCAGCCTGGGCAACAGAACCAGACTCCATCTCAAAAAAAAAAAGAAAGAAGAAGAAAATTACTGAGAGTAGATTTTAGGTGTTCTTACCACAAATAAGTATGTGAGGGAATGCATATGTTAATTAGCTCAATTTAGCCATTCCACAATGGGTACATATTTCGAAACATCATTTTGTATACCATAAATATACCAATTTTTATTTAAAAAAAGAAATTTTAAAATAAAACTTGATTTTTTTTTTTTTTTTTTTTTTTGAGATGGAGTCTCACACTGTCGCATGGGCAGGAGTGCAGTGGTGCGATCTCGGCTCACTGCAACCTCTGCCTCCTGAGTTCAAGTGATTCTCTTGCCTCAGCCTCCTGAGTAGCTGGGATTACAGGCGCCCACCACTACACCCAGCTAATTTTCTGTATTTTTAGTAGAGATAGGGTTTCACCATGTTGGCCAGGCTGGTCTCAAACTCCTGACCTCATGATTCGCCCGCCTTGGCCTCCCAAAGTGCTGGGATTACAGGCATGAGCCACCACACCCGGCCTACGCTCTTTTTTTCTTGAGACAGAGTCTCACTCTATTGCCCAGGCTGGAGTTCAGTGGCGCGATCACAGCTCACCACAGCCTCAACTTCCCAGGTTCAATCGATCCCCCCACCTCAGCCTCCTCAGCAGTTGGGACCACAGGTGCCAGGTACATGCCACCGAGCTTGGCTAATGTTTGCGTTTGTTTGTTTGTTTGTTTGTTTGTTTGTTTGTTTGTTTTTGTACAGACAGAGTTTCACCAGGTTGTTCAGGTTGGCCTCAAACTCCGGGGCTCAGGCAGCCCACCCCCTCAGCTTCCCAAAGTGCTGGGATTACAGGCGTGGGCACAAAACCCAGCCTGTATTACCCTTAAAACAGAGACAACTGTTGATTTTCTGTGCAAATGAAGAATTACAGGAATAAATACAGTTGATAGATTTAAAAAAATAAGGTCATATAGCTAAAAAAGAAAAAAAGAGGAAAAGAAAGAATGCTGGAGGTTCAGAGACAGCGGAGGCACTTTCGCTAGGGAGTCAGGAATTCATTTTGCAGCAGTCATGGAGAGCACTGGGGCATGGAGGGGACAGCAGGTCCCAGCTCGGAGGCTCCAGGAGAAAACAAGGAAAGTGCAGAGCTGAGCAGGGAGTGCTGGCACCCACTCCCCACAGCACTCCCGTTAAGCAGGTATTATTTGCAGATAAAACAGTGCCAGACAGATGTGACCGGCCCCAGGTCACGCAATCCTCTGGAGGCCAAGTGGGGACCTGAAAGCAGATCTCCTCCCACTTCCACAGGCTGTGGAAAGGCAAGGATACAAGGCAGGGAGCACACCCCTGAGCGGGGCGTGAGAGCCAAATGCTTTCCTTCCCTGTCCCTAAGCTCACTCCTTGGCGGGAGAGGGGATAGAACAAAGGATGAACAGAGGATGGGTGAGCTGTCTGAAGTCTCCCTCTTGTGCACTGATCCCACCCTCTTTCAACAAAGACACTGTTCCCTCAGTTCCCCCTTCTCCTACCTGATCCATTTCCCTCTCTGCTGGGTCACTCTCATCAGCTCGCAAATATGCTGTTGTAGTTCCCGTTTTAGGAAAAAAAGCCCAAAATATATATACATTTTTGAGACAAGGTCTTGCTCTGTTGCCCAGGCTACAGTGCAGTAGTGTCCTCATAGCTCACTGCAGCCTCCACCTCCCAGGCTCAAGCATTCCTCCACCCCAGTCTCTTGAGCAGCTGGGACTACAGGCACATGCCACCACACCTAGCTAATTTTTAATTTAATTTAATTTATTTATTTTGAGACAGAGTTTTGCTCTGATGCCCAGGCTGGAATGCAGTGTCACGATCTTGCCTCACTGCAACCTCTGCCTCCTGGATTTAAGCAATTCTCCTGCCTCAGCCTCCTAAGTAGCTGGGATTACAAGTGCCCACCACCACGCCCAGCTAATTTTGGCATTTTTAGTAGAGACAGAGTTTCTCTATGTTGGCCAGGCTGGTCTTGAACTCCTGACCTCAGGTGATCCACCTGCCTTAGCCTCCCAAAGTGCTGTGATTACAGGCGTGTGCCACTGTGCCCGGCCCCAAAATAATTTCTGAATCCCCCTTCAGCTACATTCTATCTCTCTCTCTCTGCTTGTTTTTACCTTTTCTATGCTACTATTTCTGATTCCTGTCCTTCCATTCCCTCTTGAACCCCTTCCAAGCAGGCATTTACCCCCAACACTCCACTACCTTTGCCTCATAACCACACAGCTGAATCTGATGCTCTGCCCTCCTCTTGCAAAACCAGGGCCCTGGGCTCTCCTGGCCCCTGCTGCCGTCCCCTCCACAGCCTCTTTGCTGCCCTCCCATCACCCACTCCCTTCTAAACCCTGCAGACCTCGGGCTCAGTCCTGCAGCCTTCTTTTCCCTCTCCATGGTAATTCCTTGCATGATCCCATCCCATCTCCTAGCTTTGACCATCACCTGTGTATTGATGTTTCCCAAACATAGTTGGGACTATAGGTGTGGTGGGCCACCACACCCAGCTAATTTTTAAAATTTTTTTGTAGAGATGGGGGTCTCACTGTGTTGTCCAGGCTGGTCTTGAGCTCCTGGGCTCAAGCTATCCTCCTTCCTTGGCCTCCAAAGGGCTGGGATTCCAGGCATGGGCCACCGTGCCTGGCCTCACTTCCATCTCACCTCCCCCTTTCTACATTGTCCTCTCTTTTCTTAACACAGTTGCCAGTGTAACTCTTGAAAGCATGTTCCATAAGTCATTCTTCCACCAAAAGCTTCCAGTGGCTCCCATCTCACTCAGAATAAAAGCCAAAGTCCTCTCATTGGCATACAGGGTCCTCATGGTCGGCTTCCATTACCTCTCGGCCTCACCTGCTGCCACTGCCCCTCCTCCCTCCCTTCCACACCCTGGCCTCCTCACAGCTCCTCCCACCAAGCTGCTTTCCACCTCAGCGCCCCTGCCTCTGCCCTGCCTGGAACACACCTTCCCTGGGCTTGCACCCTTCCTAGCATCAAGTCTCTGCTTAGCTGTTGCCTCGGCAGACACTGTCCCCTTCAACCTGATGTTCCCTGTAACACTCATCCATCAGATTATGGAACAACAGGTTGAAGGGGACAATCCTATTTGTTGCTTTATTGTCTGTATACCCACTAGAAAGTTCATGAGAGTAGAGACTTTGTTTTGTTCACTGTTATATCCCAAGCACCTAGGACAGTGCCCGGCACAGATTAAGTTCTCAATAGACTACAGGATGGATGGACAGAGGGATGGATGGATGGATGAATGGACAGACAAATGGACGGATGGATGGATGAATGGACAGACAAATGGACGGATGGATGGATGAATGGACAGACAAATGGACGGATGGGTGGATGGATGGATGAATGGACAGACGGACAGATGGACAGATGGATGAATAGACAGACAGACAGATGGGTGGATGGATGGTTGGATGGATGGATGGATGGATGGATGATCCCAGAGGCTTGAAATGGCCTCTGTGTCCAAATAAAGAAAGCAATCAGGGTGACTAAATTTGAGTGCACATGTGATGGTGAGGGTGGCAAGGGGTGAAGCCAGGGACTCACCTCAGGAATGGATAGGGGAGGGGAGTCCAGAAGGGGCATTTGTGTCTGTGAACACCAGAGGAAAGTGTCCAGCCCCCAAAGGCACCTATCTCAGCCCCCCCAGAGACTCCACAGGGCCTCTTTCTCTTTAAATCTCTCTCCTTCTGTTACCCCCCACCCCATTGGGCTTCTGTGGGAGAGGACAAAAGGGGTGCTGGAATTCCCATCAAAGGCCTCTGGACACATGGTAAAGAGATCAGGGCCCTCAGGATCCTGCTTCCTGGAGGTGCAGAGGCCGCCCCGCCAGTCTGGCTCCTCTCTGGGGTGGGAGGTGTGGTGAGGGGTGTGCTCTGGCCCTGGTCTTCTCATATGTCAAATGCCAAACAGCAGGAGGTCGGCCTGGGAGAAGCTGGCCAAGCGGCCCCCATCTGGGCTCTGTGTACGCGTGCACACGCTGACGGGAGGGGACAGCACAGATATCCCTGCCTGTGTCCGCGGTCAGGGCCACAGCCAAGCTGTGACCATCTGTTGTTGCTCTGAGAGGCCAGGCCAGGGGCCCAGCACCCTTGAGGAATGAACCTTCCCTTTCACCCAGCCTTCTAGTGTTTGCAAAGAACTTCGTAGTTATCCATCGTTTTCGTCCTCACAATGTCCCTGCCAGATGGGCATTATTCTCCCCATTTTATAGAAGAGGAAATGGAGACTCAAGTGTGGAAAGAGATTCTCCCAAGGTCATACAAGCTGTAAGAGGGGAAGTGGGACTCAGCCCATGTGTCAACACCTGCCTACCCCAGCCTAGAGGCAGTAAGGCTCTCCAAGGTGCCTTAAAGCACAGGGTCCTCATTTCAAGCTCAAAATAAGCAGATCTCCAGGGTCAGGCTCTCAGGCACAGCCTCCCACCCATCTCCTGGCTCAACTCCTGCCCAACTCTCCCCCACCACCCCCTCTTCCAGGAAGCCTTCTTGGACTGACCCCCAAGGAAGTTCCTTAGATGCCTCAAAGTCTAGAGCTCCCTGCAGCCACTTCTTTCCCACTGTGACTGCCATGCTCTCCCTGCATGTTTATCTCCTCTGTGATCCAGGATCTCTTGAGGGAAGCCCAGTCACCCAAAGGAACAGATGATTCTCTAACTTCAGATGGCCCACACCGCATTCCCCTTCAAGGCAGCCCAGCAACCTGGGGAAGGAACATAGTGTGGCGGGAAGAGTCCTGCCCAAGGCCACCAGCCAAAAAGGGGCAGAATTGGCACTTGCACTCAAGGACTTTGCTTCAGCCCTGAACACAGCCTCTAATCCTGTACTGTCCAATGACAGGCACTAGCCCCATGTAACTATTTAAATTTGCAGTCATTAAAATTTAATAAAATAAAAATTTTACTTCCTCAGTGGTACTAGCCACATTCCATATGTTCAACAACCGTATGTGGAAGTGGCCACTGTAGTAGACATCACAGACACAGAACCTTTCCATCACCATAGAAAGTTCTATCGGACAGAGCCGCTCTATCTTGAACTTCTGTGGAGTCTCGCTTCTTAAGGTCTTTAGGTAGACTTCCTGCGGATCTAGACTTCTTTTTTTTTTTTTATAGACAGAGTTTCATTCTTATCACCCAGGCTGAAGTGCAGTGGCGTGATCTCCGTTTACTGCAACCTCCACCTCCTGGGTTCAAGTGATTGATTCTCCTGCCTCAGCCTCCTGAGTAGCTGGGATTATAGGCGTGCACCACCATACCTGGCTAATTGTTGTATTTTTAGTATAGACAGGGTTTCACCATGTTGGCCATGCTGGTCTCGAACTCCTGACCTCAGGTGATCCACCCACCTCAGCCTCCCAAAGTGCTGGGATTACAGGAGTGAGCCACCGCGCCCTGCAGGCTTCTTTTCCTAGGATTCCCAGGCAGTTTTACAGCTACCCTGGACTGGAGCTTTCCCTAGAACCAGGGGAGGGAGGATGGGCTAGCTGAGTCAACTCCCTCCGCCCCAGCCCCGCCTGTCTGCCCTGCCTCAGGAGAGGAGGGACAGGCGGAGGAGGAGAGGAAGGTAGGACAGGGCACTCTGTCATCTGGCCTTTGGGCCGCGCTGCCCTCCCCCATCAGCTGCTCAACACCCCTCCCCCACCCCGCCCACCATCCTCATCCTCATCCAATCCCAAGGACAGATGGGGGCCAGTAGAGCGGGAGAAACGTGACCACAGTGAAAGCACTCTCAAGTGGTAACACAGTCCGGGGGTCACAGCTGTGTCCCCCGAGGCCTGGCCAGTCTCTCATGTCCAGCCTTGATGTCTGGTCAGGCCTGGGCTAAAGTGAGTCTCTGTTGGTGGGGGGCGGATACTTCGGAATCCTAAGGGGAGATGGAGGAATCTGTTGGTGCCGGATTATTCCAGCAGACACACCCCAGTTAGAAATGCAGTCACTCTTGTGGTCACTCATCCATCCATCCATTCAACACACATTGAATAAGCCCCCACCATGTCACAATGTAATAGGAGGATGTAGAGGTGGGCAGTAGACTTCCTAACCAGCTTGACCAGGTAGGGACATGGCTGGTGGGCTTAATCCTCGTCCCAGGCTAGATGAAGGTCCTTTGTCTCTGCCCAGTGGTCTGAGCAGGGTGGACACCTCCAGCCCCCTCCTCCCCTCACACAGGCACACATGCCGGTGGGTGGGTGCACAGACACACACACTCCCAGCTGCTGCCAGAAACCCCCCTCCTGTGGTCTCTCTGGCCAATCACAGCACTGAGGAGTAAGTCCCACTGTCCGGTGGCCCCCAGGGAGTGTATTAGCACATTTGAACCGCTCAACCTGCAACTGACAAAGCCTGGGGCCTTGGGAGGGGACACAGCAGGAGGGGTGGGGGCCTGTGGGGAGCTCTCCTCCTGTCTGCCTCTCAGGGGGAAGCTCAAGACTAGATTAAGCATTCTGGGGCACAGAGGAATTTGGGGGCCCCAGCTCCAGCCGTGAATAAGCGATCCATAAAATCCCAATTTACACACTCACTGATCAAACAGCCCATCTACTACCCCAGGAGGTTGGGGGTGGCTCCTGGGCCTCTCCTGCTCTCAAAGAAGGTCCGGGGGAGCTGGGAACTGGACATAGGACGCAGGCTCCCAATGTTTTCCCTACAGCCTCAGTCCCATTCCCAATCCCCATGAGGGGTATCCATGCCAAGGGCGTGGGGCCTGCCGGTACCCCCTGTGACCTGGCTGCCTTGGGATGGGCTGGGGGGCTGCCTCAGTCAGGCAGCCATCTTTGTCTACCCTCTGTGAATAACAGCTCCTTTTTTCTCTTGTGTTGCCCTGGGGCCGCCAGGCCCGACTCCAACCTCATCAGAGCTGCTAATCACTTTTCCAGCTCTCCTCTCCTCCCCGCCCCCTTCTTCCCAACAGCCCCTCCACGTTTTCTCTGGACCCTCCACCAAAAGCTGCCCTGGGATGCTCAGGCCACCTTCCTTCCACTGTCTTGTCTCACCCCAAAGCTAGGCAATATCCAGGAACACAAGGGGCTCCAGGCTGGTGCTCTGTCCCCAGCCCATCTTCTGGGAGAAAGCAGGTAGAGAGAAATAGCCTTGTTATTACCCTAGTCCCTGCCACCAAAGAAAACACAACGTGTCTCCCTCTTGCCTAGGTGTTGTTTGCTCCCCTTGGTTAGGCTGCCTGCAATTTCACCAAGAGAACACCATTCTGGTTAAGAAGGATTCTCTTTTAAACCAAATGGAACCTCTGGGAGGCTCCAGGCTGTCAGCCAGTCACACCTCCAGGAGGATTAGCAAGGCTGATTCTCCTTCTCCTTCCCACCTGCTCGAGGTGAGCTGCATGGGCCACTAGAAGTGTTCATGGAGGCCGGGGAAAGCGAGTCTTTGGGGCTGGGAATTGCCCACCACACCACACCCCACTTCTCACTACATGTGAGCTATGTTGGAGCAGGTCAGAGATGGATGTCAGCTCCTGGGCCCTGGGGGAAGAAAGGAGTAAGGGCTGCCCTGTCTCTGTGCTTCCCAGAGGCCACTGCACACTGGGCTGGGAGCTGGATCTCCATTGTCTCATTCAGTCCCCTCAGCAGGCTGCTGGGAGGATTGTGGTGTGAGCCTGTTCTACGGTGAGACATACTCCTTCCCTTCTCCCCTTTCTCCACTTCACTGGCTGCTCCAGGTACCCCACCCCAATAGAGCCTGTACCCATTAGTAACCTGGGTAAGGCAGGTGTCTGAAGGGCAACCTGAAAGACTGACCCACGGCTTGCAGGGGTCTCTGAGCCCACTCTGGCAAGCCCTTCCCCGTCCCATGACTCAGGCATTGCAGGGAGTGAGCACTGGCCTCAGAGTCAGCCTCTGAGATGTGGGACAATGTCTTGATCTGTTTCCTCCGTTGTGAAATGGGGGGTGGAGAGGCAGCATCCCCCTCACAGGCTGGCCTGAGGGCAGTGAAGGAGAGGTGGAACTTTCCTGACTAGCTGGAGGGGCCACCCATGCAGGACCCAGGGCAGGCTCCAACTCGCTCCTAGAGACTGGCTAGGTGCAGTGGCCTGGGAAAGAGGTGGGGGGCTGCTCTCCAGGCCCAGAAGGACCCAACTCATTTGACAGAGGACTCCAAAGAGAAAACATAATCCTGGAGTTGCCTGCGGGGCCCCAGAAGAGCTCTGCCTTGCAGGAATGAGTTCCCTGTCCTGCCCTGACCAGCTGACCATCACTGAAAATACAGTCCCAAACCACAGCTTCCCAGGATGTCCTTGCCTGACCCCTGGCTGCTCTGACCTCTGTCCTGGGACATCTGTCACCAGCCTCTCCTCTGCTAATAGAGGGAGGAGCACCAGGGCCCTCCCATGACCCCCCCAGCCCACCCTCTGCCACTTAGAAACTGCCAGGCAAGTCTCATGCTCCTGCTTCAAGTCCCTGTTGACAGCCCACTGTGCCCAGACGTAACTTGATCTTGAGCCACATTCTTCACTGTCCCCGGGAATCTTAAGAGGAGATGTAGGAATCTAGGTGAGAATCTTAGGACCCTCTGGGAGGGTCCACAGAGACCTCAGACTCAACATGCCCGAGGAAAACATCTCCACCTCCTCTCTCCTGATTCCATCTCTTCAGCTAGGCTGGAAACCTAGGAGCCCCTGTGTCTGTCTCTCCAGCCTCCGCTCACCTAGCTGGCTATGAAGTCAGGTTAACACTCTCTCTCTAAAACAACCCACAGCTCTCATGTTCCCCACCACAGCTGGCCCCACCTCTGAATTCTGCCTCTGTTCTCTGCTTTCCTAATCCTTCTTCTGTGTGGCTGCTAGGGTGGTCTTTCTGTCTAAAACAGACTCAGCCTCCTACCAAGCACAGAGACGATGCTAAACCCTTCAGCCTGGCACCAGAGGTGGATGAGTCTGTCCTTCCTTCCAGCTTCGGGCCCTTTCCAGCTCCTCCAGTCACATCAGCCCATTCTCTCTGAGGCTGTTCCTGTCTCCCTCTTTGGTGCCCCGAAGCATGTTCCGGGCACTTCTGCCCTTCCACTCCAATGCCCAATTTAGAGGTGACATCACTTGTTAACTGGGTTCCCATTCCCTCCGCTGCTCAGCCAGCCCCTGTCTGTGAGCCCTGGTACAAGTGGCTCTCTAGCCCTTTCTGCAGCTCTCTCTCTACCCTGACCTGCTCCTTCCCAAAGTCCCCTCCCTCAGAAAACATTCCCTGACACACAGTGGTAGAAAGAGCAGGGCCACTGGGAACGAGGATGACCTGGACTTTTTAATGATAGTCATGACTTTTTGTCAGCAATTATTTTTTAAAAAGATGACTTGCTTTTTCATTGAGGAACAGGGGTTTGCAGTTGACTCTGCGCTTTGCCCTGTCTGAAGCCAGTTCCCCTCCCTGAGGCTCTGTTTCTAGCACACAACGCAGCCTCGCACCTGTGAACTCAGTGATGGGCACTGCGGGGAGGGCGCAGGTGCTCAGTGGAGGCTGCCATGGACTGTCCTCTGTCCACTTGGGGTGGCCCTGTGATCTGGGGCTGGTGAGGTCCTTCCAGTGCCTGTCTCCTCTTGGGTCTGCATCTGGGGCTCCTCTTTGCTTGGGACTTGGCCCTGCATGGGCGAGAGATGGAGGATGAGGCCAGAGCTCTTCACCACTTTCAGCCTTAGGCCCCTTTCGCAGTCTGGAAAACCTGTGACCTGTTCTCAAAAATACTTCCTCAATGCATAAAAGAAAAATACGTGGGGCTACGAAGGGAATTAATAACATTGGCCAGGCACGGTGGTTCATGCCTGTAATCCCAACACTTTGGGAGGCTGAGGCAGGCGGATCACCTGAGGTCGGGAGTTCAAGACCACCCTGACCAACATGGCGAAACCCTGTCTCTACTAAAAATACAAAATTAGCTGGGTGTGGTGGCACATGCCTGTAATCCCAGCTACTTGGGAGGCTGAGGCAAGAGAATTGCTTGAACCCAGGAGGCAGAGGTTGCGGTGAGCCGAGATCACACCATTGTACTCCAGCCTGGGCAACAGAGCAAAACTCCATCTCAAACAAAAACAAAAACATTGGAATACAGTTAACTGCAGGAACTCCTCAGGGTCATGGACCACAAGGCTCAGCCCAAGAGCCTAGAGTCTCTTGGAGGGCCCCACACTTCCCCTCCCCGTAGCCAGTTTTAGGATCCAAGGTTGACTTGAGTCTGTTTGGGTGGCATGTGGCCTCCAAAAGGCTTAAGCTTTAAAGTCTGGGTGATCCTGTGTGCCCTAGCCCCAAATATGGCCCCTTCCCGTGCATGGGGGTGGGAGACAGACATGCCCCCACAGGGCCAGGCCTTACCAAAGGCGAGGAAACAGGCCCAGGCAGCCCACCCAGGAGTCCCCAGCAGCTGCCTCAGCCCCTCCTGCCCTCTTCCCAGCCCTGGGGGGGCTGAGCCGAGTAACTCCAGCTATGCAGCCCGGCCGGTCCACCTGGGTGTGAGTGGGCAGGGCTGTCCTCAAGGGGGGTGGCCCCCCACACCTGCAGGGCCACAGGGACACAGAGGGAAAAAGATACTGGGGGGAGGGTGCTAGGAAAAGACTGAGCAACCATAGCAGCTCCTGTCTGCCTGCTCCAGTATGGGATTCTCAACACAAGCCAAGTCTGGCCCTGAGTGCTTCACACACATCAGTTCATTTAATCTGAGCGAGGACGTTATTCCCATGTTGCAGGTGAGGAAACTGAGGCTCGATTAACTTGTCTAAGTCACCAAGCTGGGACAGATGCCACCCCCAGCAGTCTTGCTCCAGATACTTCTCTGCCTGCCACAGCAGGTGGTGGTGTTCCCATCGAACAGCTGAGAAAACTGAGGGAGCAGTTCATTCCCACCCTCTTCCTCAACCTCCCCTGCTCCCCCAGCCCTCCTTTCTTGAACCCCCTCCCACACTTAGCCACCAACCCTGGAGCTTAGCATATCTCAAACTTGTTCTCATGGGACCAAATAAATCCTTGCCCAGGTCTGAGAGGCGCTGGCCTCAAGGCTAGGACACGGGACTCTGGTTAGGGTCTCAGCCAGACTCTGCAGAGAGTGATCAGAAAGGACTGCAAGGCTGAGACTGTGCTCAGAGGAGTGGGGAGGAGAAAGGCTCCTGAAGACCAGATCTCTGCACGACCGTGGCGGCCCCTGCAGCTCTGCACAGCCCCTCCTCCCCTTTTCCTCAAAAGAAGCAAATCCTCCATGAAAGATTTTTGGCTTCACAGAAGGACTTGGCCCCATCTGAGAACACGTGAGCCATCTCTAGAAGTGCTGAGTCCCCATCAGTGGAGGCACTCAGCACCAGAGAATGCCTTTCCCGGGAGGGGCACTGCTGGGCAGGTGGAAGGGCTCTCCCCTCCTCTCCACAGTTCTTCTCTGATATCTAATGATCACTACAAACTCAACAAGTCCCAGAATGGACTCCTGACCTCCTCCTACCTCAGCCTCCCAGCTGCCTTCCTCATTTTAGGCAGCTCCTTTTTTCTCAACAAGGGGCTCAGTCCCCAAAACTCAGGCCTGAGGAGGGCCACAGTGTGGAAGACGATGGTACAAGAATGGCCAGCCCATGCCGGACACAGTGTGCCTGGAAAGGAAGCCCCTTCCTAGAGGAGCGAGGACCCAGCCACTAATGAAATGCTGTCCCTCCAGAGAGCAAGGAGGAAGGTGCAGTTTCTCCTGGTGTCCAGAGAATTCCCAGGGAGCCCCTTTGCTCCAGCAGAAGCCAACAGACAGGCTGGGTGGGGAGGGAGCCGCATGATATGAGGGCTGGGGAAGAGGGATCCTTTTTCAGGTATAACCTAAATCCTACCAGTTTTCTTTCCCCACTGGCCTGGAAAGAACAAACACCTTCAGATTCTTAAGCATCCAAGGGTCAAATAGGGCACTCGGCTGCAGGTGGACCCTCCCCAAGCAGTGGCCCTTGTCTCACTTTGCTTCTAATGCCCACAGACACAGCCTCCCCCAGGAAAAGGCAATCTGCTCAGGACTCCTCTGAGGCAAGCCCCTGCTGTTAGATGCTGATCCTCCCCCTTACAGCCTCTGAAACCTGTCCTGTACCCTCGCCATAGCCCAGAGGCTGCCATTCCCCAGCTCACATGCCCTATGTGGCTTTCTTCTGCTTAGAGAATGCAGGGACAGTGGTCCTAAAAGCATAGCCTGTCCTTTTGCCTCTTCGCTGGTCCCCAACATCTTGTGAGCTCCTTGAAGGTGGCACCACATCAGAAAATAGTGGTTGCTGGATGAATAGCTACCTAGATAAAATATTCAAGGCCTCACAGCCATGATACGTGCTAGGCACTTGTGGCAAAACAACACCAAAGCTGGGGCCACCCTTGGGCTCTCCCTGGCTGTGTGGGAGGCTGCAGGTGGCTAAGGAAGCCATAGCATAAAAGCCCCAGCTCAGAGCCTGGTCCATAGGTGTCCACTGCATGTGTGGGGAGGCTCAGGAAGGCCAATCCTGGCTGGGCACCCGCGGGAGCAGCTGAGGTTCACCCAGAGCCTTGCACAGTACTGGACACAGTGCGTAGGTGCTCAACACAGGTTTGTTAATAGTAAATGAAGTCTCACGGCTCACGTCTGTAATCCCAACACTTTGGGAGGCTGAGATGGGCAGATCACTTGAGGTTAGGAGTTCGAGACCAGCTTGGCCAACATGGCAAAACCCCGTCTCTACTAAAAATACAAAAAAAAAAAAAATTAGCTGGGCATGGTGGCATGCACCTGTAGTCCCAGCTACTCAGGAGGCTGAGGCATGAGAATTGCTTGAACCCAGGAGGTGGCGGTTGCAGTGAGCAAAGATCATGCCACTGCACTGCAGCCTGGGTGACAGAAGAGACAATCTCAAAAAAAAAAAAAAAAAAGTCAATGCAGCTTGTTTGTCACATCTTCACATCCATCCCTGATTAATCACAACACTGGGCTGGGGACCATGTGGCCTGAGTCTGCCCTGGCAGTGAGAGGGGACAGAGGGAGGTATGCTGCTACCTTCCAGATTCCTGCAGGCATCCATGCTGCCTCTCCTCCCATCCACCTGCCCACCCCCTGTCTGCCCTGACTCCATGTTGGAGGGGGCTTCAAATATGGCCTGGCAGGCTGGTTGCAATGGCTCACACCTGTAATCTCAGTACTTTGGGAGGGCAAGACGGGAGGATCACTTGAAGCCAGGAGTTCAAGATCAGCCTGGGCAACATAGTGAGACCACCGCCTCTACAATTTTCTTTTTTAAGATGACCTGGGCAAGCACTGCTGTGGGCCAGAACTTTCACACACACATGCCCTTTCCCCATCCTCACTCCTATGCTAGAAGGTCATTCTCTGGAGTCCCTGGGCCCCGAGTCACTAAGCGGGTCCCCAAGGTAGGCTTCAGAATCAAAGGGGCAGACTATTTGAAACCAGGGCCACATCACCATCATATGAGGTTCTTATCCCCATTTTAGAAATGATGAAATTGAAACCCAAACAGATGAAGTCACTTGTCCGGAGTTACATCTGATTAGCAGCAAGGGGTTGCTGAAGCACAAAGCTTGGTCTCTAGGGTAGGGGTCATAACTGGTCATCATAAAATGGGGTTGGGGCTACAGAGGCAGGCCATGGCCACTGCCCAGCTCTCCCACTCACTGAGAACCCCCACTCTGCCTCCAACCCTGAAGATGAATATTCCAAAGGCTGACACTGTCCATACCTCGGTACTAAAGGAAAAGACAGAAGGCACTCAGGGGGTTCGGACTGCAGTCCCCTTTCCTTGGCTAAGCAAACTGGGGAAATGCTGGCCTCAACAGTAACCACAGCCCTGAGCAACTGCACCTAGAGTCATTCAAGACCAGGACTCAGGTCTCCCAGCTCTGACTCCTTTCATCCTCACAATATCCTGCTTAGGAGGTGGACACCATTCTTCACTCTATTTTCTCACCTCACAGATGAGATACAGAGTGTTTAACAAGTGCGTGGAAGCGTTAACTATGATTCATCAAGATGCTTATGAAACTGCTCTGAGAAGAGGAATTGCCACTTGTTCCTGGAGACAAGTGGACCCTAAAAAAAAAGCTGGACAGCCTCTCTCCAAGCCACATAGTCAGAGATGAGATGACCAGCCCAGACCCTGACCCAGCCAGTGTGAACTCTTCCCACTTAAAGGCTGGCCTAGCACCTCAGTCTCATACCCCTGGTCGCTTGGTTCTGGTGGTCCTACTGCAAGTAATAAGGCCATGGAGTGAGCACTGAGTGGGGAGGTCAGGAAACCCAGGCTGCAGGCATGACTCTGTCCTCAGCACATCAGAGAGGGCTGGACATAAGGTCCCCATGGGCTTCAGGGGATCCAAGAATCCTCTAAAGCAGAATGCAAAGTCTGGTGTCAATTAATGGAAGTGCATTTTTCTGGGGATGGCTTTCATCAGTGCCTCCAAGGGCTCTGTAAATCAAAAAAAGTTATGGATACCCAGAATGGGTAATCTTGGAGGCTCCTTCCATGCCCTAGTATTCCTGGGTTATATATGGGTTTAAACGTGAAGTACACTCCCCATCCTTCAAGGCCAATTCAGTGGCTGCTCTGGGAAGCTCTAACAGATTTCCTGCTTCTTTGACTGCAGGGAAAGGCTGGGAGCCCAACACCACAGAGGCTGGCAGGGTCCCTCTGCCCTGATCTCCCTCACCAGACAGCCAGCTCCCAAAAGGGGGCAGGACCAGCCCAAGGCTAAGGTGGCAGATGCCAGCACCCCATACTTGACCTCTTGTGGCTCACCGCCCCCCCCTCCCCCACAGTCTCTGTCCCCTGAAGGGGGTCTCAGGGCTGCAGAGCACAGGGGCACTGGGGCCTGGAGTCCACATCTCCCTGCTGCAGCCCTGGAGCTTTGCAGAGCCATGCTCCTTCCAGGAACCTGGTTTTCATTAAATCGGGTAAAGGAGTCGATAACCGCCAAGTCCAGAAGAGGCAAAGTTCTGCTAGAAGGCACAGGGAAGGTGAGGGAGACCAGCCTGTCTCTTGCCCTCCCTGGCTGACTGACGGCAGGGGGAGGGGAAGGCAGGGCTCCTAAGGGTCCAGCAATGGCAGCAGTCGGAGCTGGGGGGAGAGTCGGGGGAGTCCTGGCCCAGATAATAAGCAATTGTTAATGTGATCCATATGGATCCTGACTGGCCTCTCTGTTTAACAGAATGATAATGGCAGGGAAAGAATGCTGGTCTGTGGGGAAGGGAAGGGGCAAAGTCCTCCCCGGACTTGGGGGGGTGGGGTAGGGTCATGGGGAGGAGAAGGAGGCGAATAAGGGAAAGGGAGAGGAGGAGCCCCACCCAGGGGTCTCCACCACCCAAGAGCACAGAGCTGTTTACCTAAGGTGGCCAGATTCCATGCTATGCAGACTGCCTGGCTAAAGGCCCTTACAAAACCCCTTTTATTCAGCCAACCAATATTTATGGAGCACCCACAAGGTGTCAAGCCCTGTGGCAAGCCCATTGGGGGCAGGGCCAGGGAGTACATGCTCCATTTCAGTCAAAGCCCTGAGTGGACCCCGCCACAAAGGCGGAAGGGAGCACAGGTGCAGGCCACGGAGGGAGGAGCAAGTGACAGAAGCTCGGGGCTGGGGAGGTGATGCGGAGGAGGTGCGCATCCGAGTTGGGCCCTGAAGAATAAGGAGGTTGTGGAAAGACAGGGACAATGAGGAAGGCATTTGGCTGGAGGAACAGCGGGAGCAAAGGCAGAGAGGCGTGAAATTGCGTGGAGAGAGCCCTAGATCTCAGCAATAAAGCTGCGGCCCAGGCAGGGCAGGGAGGGGAGTCCTGATCCATAAAAAGCTGTGGCCATGGGTGAGCAGAAGAAAGGCAGGAAAGGGCTCTGCGACGCCACACTCAGTCTGGGTGGCTCTCCCCAGCCTTCACCCAGGCTGGTACTGGAATTGACAGTTACGGGATCCTCAGCCCAGCCCTCAGCCATACCACGGCCAGAGAATCGGGCAGGGCCTCCGAAGCCAAACTCATTTCTGTGTCTCTCAGCCCCTTCTTTTTCTTCTTCTGGGGCGGGGGTGGGGGCAACAGGAATCCCCCCGAGGAATGCGGGTCCTCTAGGCCTCCCCAGGAGCAACTCCTGTGCCCCACACAGCCTAATTCCCTTTGGCCCAAAAGGGCTTCGCCCAGAAGATATTACAGCGAGGACACGAGGGTCGCTCCCGTCTGCCTTGGATGCCAATGGAATCAAGTGGAAAGAAATAAAATGGTGTTAAACATGGGAAAGGGGATTTACGAGGCCTGTCACCCGTCCAGCCCAGCCACCCCAGCAAGCCCCGCCCCTTTCCTCGCCCACCCCAGGAAGTCCCGCCCCGCCCCCTGCCCGCAGCTCACGCGGCCGCCCGGTACCCGCGTCCCACAGCTGGGTGGCGGCGGCACCACAGCACCGGGCAGCCCGGCGCGCCCGTCCTTGGGGGCTCAGGCACAGCGGGGAATGGCGTCGGTTCCGGACTGAGAGGCTCGGGGAGGCTTTAGGAGGATGCTATGGGATTTCGGGGTAGGCTCCGGGAGGGTCTGGGACTCCCTCTGCAGGGTCAGAGGGTTTCGCACCGTGGCATCTGCGGGCCCAGCCCACTCCAGAGACTGGGCGGCTCCACAGGGGAGGCCCCACGGCCCAGGAACCGGGAAGCCCCCCTGCGCCGTAAGCCCAGAGTTGGGCTGGAACCGGGTCCCCACTCCTCGCTGCCGGGCGGAAAGCAAGAGACCGCTCCGCCGCCACAGCCCGTGCGGACAACACAAACATTCTTCAGTCCTCTATTCTCCTCCAAATTAGGTATCCATGGAGACAGGGCCGGCAGCCTGACAGCCCTACGGCCTAATCCTGATTTAGTGACCGTCCCTTTAACAGCCCACCCACCCGTCCACCCACCCCTGCTCTCCGGGCCGCCGCTGGGCGCAGGGTCCAGGCCGCGCGCTCTCTGCCCCGCGCAGACCCCTTCCCAGGCCTCCTCTTCTGGCGGGGGCAGGGGGACCAGCGGGGCTGGGGAAAGGCACCAGCATTTGCTGATCACCTACAGGGTGCTCAACAATCTGCGAAGGACCCTCTGCGGGGGGGCGGGGGGTTGCTAGCATGCGAATCTCTGTGTAGAACAGGAGAGGGCTCTTGCGGTGGGGAAGTTTGAGGGGCCCTCTCTGGAGAGCTGGGCGCTCCGGGGGTCCCCCTTGTTGCCTGTAGCCCCAGGGTGAAGGTGAGTACAGCCTCCTACAACCCCCTGACTCTGAGACGCGGGCTCTGTTCTCCCGGGCCAGAGGAGAAGACATAAAGAGGGTGGGCGTTAGGGGCGCGGGGACCCTAAGTAGCCTCGGCCTCCTGTCACTGCCCCGTCACCATGCTGGGGAATCTCCGGGCCAGTAACCCAGCCCCCACCCCTCCCACACACACACAGGGGCCGCTGGACAAAGACCTGACGGAGTGGGAGGGGCCTGCGGGCCGGCCCTCGGGCTCCGGACGCTGGATCCTTCTGGGACCCGAACCCGCAAACCTTGGCTCCCCACCCCCAGGCCAGCAGACGCCCCCGAGCCGGCTGCTCGCTTTCGCTGCAGCCCCCGCACCAGAGGGGGCTGCGAGACGGGTGCCCGTCGGCGGCCGGGCGGCTATCCCCTGCTCTGCCCGCCCCCTCCCCCCGGGAAGTGACCCTCGGCTCCCACGTACCCGCTAGGGTCTCTCGCCGGCCCTGCCCTCCGACCCCCGCCGAGTTGAACCCCGCGACCAGCAGCCCCCGCCCTCTCGGCCCTCTCCGGCCCCGCGCCGGCGGACAAAGCTCCGGACACCCTGACCGAACGGTCACCTCCCCCCGCCCCATCCCGGCCCGCCCGCGGCCCCGTACCTCGGCATCACGGCCGGGTCCTAGGTGAGTGTGCGCGGCCCGGGGGCGCGTCCGGCCCGGGGACCGGGGCGGCGGCGCGGGCCGGGGGCGACAGGCCTGGGCTGGGGGGCAGTGGCGCTCACCATCCTGGAGCCGCTGCTGCTGCGGCTGCTGCGGCCGCCGCGGGCGGGAGCGGGACTGGGCAGTGGGGGTGGCCGGACAAGGGGCGGCCCCGGCTCCCCCCGCAGGCAAGACCCCCACCCCCACCCCCGCCTCCCCTCGCCCGCCCCCAGGGCCCTCCCTCGCAGGCCCTCCCTCCCCTCCCCTTTCCCTGCTCCTCCCTCTCCTAGTGCCCCTCTCTTCCCCCAGCTCCCGCCCCTTCTCTGGCCCCTCCACCCCCGGCTTCTTCCCCGCCCTCCCCCACCTCGCCCCCGCCCCGCCCCCACCTCCCCTGGGCTCGCCCAGCCCCTCCTTGCCACCCTCCCGGCTGGCCCCGCCCCCTCCCGCCCCTGGCTCTAAAATAAATTAGCCACAGAGGGGAAAAAAGAGCAAGTGACCCTCGGTGTGGAGAGTGTCCTTCGCCACTCTCAGACCCGTCCGCCCCGCCTCTCCCGGCCGTCGGAGCGGGAAGTTGGGGTTGGGGTGGGGGTCGGGCCGGCGGGTAGGGGTGGGGGACGGCATGGGGACGGGACCGAGGCCGGGACTGAGCAGCCCAGCCCGTCGAGCGTGTCCGCTGGATGTGGGCGGCTTCCTGGGTCGAAGGGCAAAGGGGAAGGCAGCCGGCCTGGGCCCGCCCCGTCCGCGGGCCGCCCCAGACCCCCTTTCCCAGGACTGCCTTGGCCCCCTGGCCCCAGTCTGGAGGACTCTTGCTCACTTCCTCCGCCCCCAGGTGAGCTGAGAACCCACTGCGCGCGGGACTCTGCTGCGCCTGCCCTCCCGGGCTGCAGAGGGCAGGACGCACCGCCAGGCAAGGCCGCGGCTCTGCGCTGATGCCACTCCGGGAGCGGGTGGCTGCGGGGGAGGAGGGCGAGCACTGGACGGGGGCAGCGGAGTGTAGGGTGTGAGATCTAAACAGAGGGCTCCACTGGAGGGCTTGCCCAGAAGGCGGCAGTCACACTGGGCCAAGCAGGATGACTGGCAGGAAGAAAAGATGAGGGATGAATCCCAGACCTCTAGTCCGCTGAGAGTGTCCAAAGACATCCGTTCAATAGATACATACTGAGTGTTAACTTTGTGCCAAACATTGGACTGGGCACCAGGGATACCCAAGAGAGTCCAAGAGGCACAACCCTGTCTTCCTGGAGCTCCCAGTCGAAGGGTAGACAGAATTCTGCCCGACACACACACACTCAAGGCTTCATCAGGGATAAAGGCCGGGAACCGGCTTTGCCCCAGGAGAAGGTGGGAGGAGGGCTGTGCTGATGATGGAGGGTCCAGAGAACCTTCCTGCTGTTGAGCCTCCAGATGTCCCAAGGCAATCCTGTTTCCACCCAAGGGCAGTGCTTAAGGGTCCTCTCTCCTGAGAGAGGCCACTCTTTTGAGTGGCTGCCTAGCCTGAGTGTCAGTAGGGCAAGATTGGCCCTCACCCACTAGCCTGTAGAACTCCAAGCACTACCCCCTCCCTTCTTCTAATGCAGATTCCCCTGCAGGCTCTGGGGTCTGACAGGTCTGGGGCACTCCTTTAGGTGCCACTCAGGGAAACAGAAGGGGAGGGCCTCAGTAGCTCCCACTTCTTTCCCAGCCCACATTTGGAAGCAACCGGCACCCACGCAGGTTCTGGAACTTGCCAAGGTCAGTGTCTTTTCCACCTCCAGAATTATCTCTTCCTTGCCACTCCCCACCCCCAGGGCTCTGCCCGGCACAGGAGGAGGGATGTGTCAAGGCTCAGAGTGCTAGAGTAGCCCCTGGCTTCAGAATCAGGCAGGATGAAGGGAGCCACAACCACCATGCTAGGAGACTGGAACCCTTGCTGGAGGAACAATCCCAGGATACCAGCTGGAAGGAACTCCTTGGATATTTCCTTATTGTTGGAGCACTGGAGGCCCAGAGAGGAGAAGTGACACACTTGGGGGTCACACAGCAAAGCTGGATCTAGAATCCACTGCACTTTTTCCACCCCTACCTGTCAGGTTCCCTGAGAGCCAGAGACAGGAACTAAGGGAAAAACGAATATCCTTATGAGCTGGGTGCCTCAGCCAGCAGGATTAGTGCCCGGAAGCCAAGTCTGGCATTGCCAATGGGGATCCTGCTCCACCATGCTCCAGGGAAGGGGGGATGACAGGAGTGGGGTTGGACTGAGGCGCTCAGCGTGAAGGAAGGAATTGATCATGCGCTCCCCTGGAGCGGGGATCCGGTTCTCCTTCATCCTCTAGGAGTCCGGGAGTAAAGGAAGGACAAGCTTAAAGCTAAGGAAGGCCTTGCTAGTGAGATAGTGGAAGACACCAGCCTGCTGGAGAAGGCCTTCGCTGGACTCCAGGGGCAAGACCAGCAGCTTGGCAGTACTGAGTTGTTTCCAATGGGCAGACTGCTGTGGGTGATATTAGGAGGTTTAGTTAGCAGGTGGGGGTGAGGTTGATCATTTCACCCCTCCACCTCCCACCCTGCACCAGTGCTCGGGGCGATGAAGTGTGGCTCCCCCTCCCAGAGCTCATTAAAGTCCTGTTAATACATCATCCAGCCTCCTGGGCTGACAAATCCTCCGTTCATCACATCTCTACCTCCTGCCCTCTTGGGCAGGGACCTGAGAGACTGATCTCTGAGGACTCTGGGGTGACCTCACTCCTGGCTGTCCCCAGTCAAGGGATCTGTGCCCTGAGAGCCCCTGCTGAGGTGGCTGTGATCATCCCCAGGCAGGTCAAGTGCCTGGCAATGGATTGGATAATAATAGTGGTAATGATGGTGGTAATGTGTGGCTTCTGCAGAGGGCCCTCCATTCTTTCCCAGATCTTTTGCTAGTATCACACCCAAGGTGGAGAATCCCACCCCCATCCCGCCCCCAGGGGAGACAGGTGCTATGCTTGGTTGTGTGGCTGAGTGCAGGCACCTGCTGCGGGCGCATGCCTGTGGGTGTGCAGCAGAAGTGTGGGAGTGTGTGACCTTCCTGGTCCAGAGACCTGCAACAAGGGCTTTCTAAAAACATTAAGAAGAAAAATAACTCCGTGGGTCTAGGGAGAATCAGCTCTAAGGATTTTGGAGGGAGGGGGGAGAGTTAGAGGGAGGAAGTAAAAGCTAGAGAGAGAGGGCGGGAGGAGCAAGTAGGGTGAGGAGGAAGGAAAGAAAAGGGCCCCGGGTTGGGGGAAGGATGGGGTGGGGGGAGGAAGGGAGAAAGAAATGGAAGAGAGGAAGAGGAAAGGGCGGGGAGGCCTCTTTGTGGTCCTCTGGACTGGCCACTCAGGAGTCATTATGAGCAGGAAAGGAAGGAAATGTGTCCTGGCTTGGGGATTGGGGTGCGTGCCCAGAGGGCACCACACCCAGCTGGGCTTCCCCCCAACCACACTTGCCCGGGTCTCAGGCTGCTGTCCCCACAAATGGAAACTCTAGCCCTTCTCATTCTTGCTGTTTGCCCATCAAGGCCCAGTTCCCAGTGCCTCCCCAACCCTGATCAAACCACCCCCAAAACTCTTACTCTTCATGAACGTATACCAGCTTTGCCTTCCCACTGTGCTACAAGCTGTGTCTGGTCTGGATCCTATCCCCACCCCACATCCAGCCTAGGAGCCCTCGAAAGCCTGTAGGCAAACTAGAAAACATGTTCCTCCCTCTATGCAGCTCAGACTTGGGAGGAGGAGCTGGGTGGCTATCAGTCTCCGCTAACTCCTTGGGGCCCAACACTTGGGGACCCTGATACCTCGCTTCCAAAATCGTTACCCCACACATGGCCCTGCTGTTTGTTCTTTGAGCAGAAGCACATCCTGCACCATCCTGCAGCATAGCTTTTCAGCCAGCACCCCAAATTGATCCCACCATGTACCTTACAGTCACACAGAAACTCTCACTAAACATGCATACCTTTTTAATACCTCAGAATCTTTCTGCCTGGAATCTCATTTCCCTACTCTGCCTGATGAGCTCCTATTCATCCTTCAGAACCCAACTCAGGTATGCCCTTCTCTGTAAAGTCTTCCCTATCTGTCCCGCCTCCTAGCAGAGCACTTCCAATCTTTTTTTCCCCCTAGGTTCCAGGGCTTGAGCCCACTCCATCCTGTCCAAAGGCAGAAGCCTACTCCAAGTACTGCATGATCTGCCCTCTAACATGCGAGCCCATCTGGAACCTCTGGAATCCTACTGGGCTTCTTCGCTCCCTAAAGCTTACAGACCCAGGGCAAAATAGGGAACTGCAAATCCAAGTGGCCCAGAGGTCTCTCCACCCCCACTCTGCCCTCTCTGGGCCTGAGCCTGACAGGAGATTCCCAGCACATCTGGTTGTACTTAAATCATCCAGCACTACTGGAGTAGGTTCCCTGCTTCTCTCCCTTCAGCCCCAGCCTCCTCCCCTTCCTACACCAGCCTTCCAGGTCTCTCCTCCAGGATGCCTTCCCTAACTCGCCCAGCCTTGGTATCTGCACCCCACCCTTGAACCTCCACCTCTTTGGGCCTGGAGTCTGCCAGGGTGTGGAAGGGAGGGTGTGTGCTCAGCAAGACTCAGTGTGTAGAATCTCATCCTTCCTGAGCATTGGTCCTAGATAGAAACCCTCCCTTCAGGTAAGGAAGGGAGCCAGCCAAGAGCCTCCCCTCTGCTCCGTTGGCCTCAGGGGTGGCTGTCTCCAGTTATGGGTGTGTACAGTGGGGAGGAACAAGTTCAGATCCAGGCAGAGCCATTCCTTTGGCAACTCTTGCTGTCAGCCATCTTCCAAAGAGCTTTGCAAAATGTTAAAGAACAAAAGAGAAATAAATACAGAGAATATAGCAAGTATAAAAATGCACAGTCTAGGCCAGGCACGGTGGCTCACATCTGTAATCCTAGCACTTTGGGAGGCTGAGGCAGATGGATCACTTGAGGTCAGGAATTTGAAACCAGCCTGGCCAAGATGGTGAAACCCCATCTCTACTAAAAATACAAAAATTAGCCAGGTGTGGTGGCGGGCACCTGTAGTCCCAGCTATTTGGGAGGCTGAGGCAGAAGAATTACTTGAACCCCGGAAGTGGAGGTTGTAGTGAGCCAAGATCACACCACTGCACCCCAGCCTGGCTGACAAAGCAAGATTCTGTCTCAAAAAAAAAAAAAAAAGAATGCACGGACTCTAAAGAACAAGTTTGTAACCTACCATGACCTGCTCCACCAGGGCTCCAGGTTTGAATGTTCATTCATTCTTTTATTCAATAGCATGTACTGATGCCTGCGTGTACTAAGTTCTAGGAACAGTGACTCAAGTAAGATCCCAGGGTCAGTGGGGGACAGGAACAGGTGGATGAACAAATGCTGCATGCTGTAATGGACATGAGTCAGGGAGACAGAGGGGTGCCAAGGCTGAAGGTCAGAGACCCTGGACTGAATCCCGCCGCTGTCACTTTCTGCACTGTCTCTGGGGAGCCACTTAATCTTGGGGAGCCTGTCTCCCCACCTGGAAAAGGACGACGACGTGACCTCACAGGGTCATAGTGGGATTCAAATAAGATAATGTGTGTGAAAACGCCTTGCAAAGTGCTAAGTGAGTTGTTGCTATTATGATTAGGCTCAGGGGCTGCCTATCTGACACTCATTTTTCTAATGCCTCAACAGCTGTCTCTCTTACCCTCCCAGGGCAGGTACCCCGTTGGAGAAACTTCTGAGGGTGAAGGACACCCACCCTAGAGTAGTGGGCAGTTAAGCTGCCCGCACAGACACACACACACACTTTAGTTACACAAGCAGAACACCTTTTTACAAAAATTCGAAAGGCATCATGTGCCTACAGCCTCAGTTACTCAGGAGGCCGAGGCAAGAGGATTGCATGAGTCCTGGGCAACAGAGTGAAACCCATTTCTACTATTTAAAAAACACTAATAAGAAAAAATAGATAAGCAGAAAACAAAAAAATTAAAAATCCAACGCCTTTAATCCCACCACCCAGAGATAACCACCAGTAATATGTTGGAGTCAGTTAGCCGGTCACAGCGGTGGGGGGCCTGTGGTCCCAGCTACTCGGGAGACTAAGGTGGGAGGATTGCTTGAGCCAGGGAGATTGAGGCTGCTGTGAGCCGTGATTGCGCCAATGCACTCCACCCTGGGCAACAAAGCAAAACAACATTTCAAAACAAAACAAACAAACAAAAAACCATTTTGGAGTCAGCTAGATATTATTCTATTTATCTCTCTCTACACACACACACACACACACACACACGTATACACAGAGAGATCTCCACAGTGTTTTATAATATACTTTTCTTAATAGACAATTTTTTTTTGAGAGGGAGTCTTGCTCTGTTGCCCAGGCTGGAGTGCAGTGGTGTGATCACGGCTCACTGCAACCTCCACCTCCCAGGTTCAAGCAATTCTCCTGCCTCAGCCTCCTAAGTAGCTGGGATTACAGGCATGTGCCACCACAGCTGGCTGATTTTGGCATTTTTAGTAGAGACGGGGTTTCACCATGTTGACCAGGCTGGTCTCAAACTCCTGACCTCAAGTGATCCACCTGCCTCGGCCTCCCAAAGTGCTGGGATTACAGGCGTGAGCCACCGCACCCAGCCAGTGGACAAATATTTTGAACATCTTTTGCTGTCTATAATACGTTTATACCACACAATTGTTAACGACAGCTTAATATTCCATCAAGTGGACATGTCTAAATTAATTTAAGAAGTTTCCTGGCCAGGTGCGGTGGCTCTTGCCTGTAATCCCAGCACTTTGGGAGGCCAAGGCGGGCAGATCATGAGGTCAGGAGTTTGAGACCAGCCTGGCCAACATGGTGAAACCCCATCTCTACTCAAAATACAAAAGTTAGGTGGGCATGGTGGTGTACTCCTGTAGTCCCAGCTACTAGGGAGGCTGAGGCAGGAGAATAGCTTGAACCTGGGAGGCAGAGGTAGCAGTGAGCCAAGATCTCACCTCTGCATTCAAGCCTGGGCAACAGAGTAAGACTCTTCTGGAAAAAAAAAAAAAGTTTCCTTTGTTGTTGATTTTTTTCCAGAAATAAAAGCTTCATGAACAAACCTGTAACTTCCACCTTTGTGCACGCGTCTAATTATTGCCTTAGGATAAAGTTCTGGTAACCAGAGGCTAGGAATGCATATTTTTATCTCTGAGGAGCCAGGATCCCAGGCCTCTGGGCAGTGCTCTCTCCTCTCCTCCAGGCAGCCCTCCCAGACCTCCAGGGTTAAGTACATCTCCCATGGTCCTTTCCTCTCCAAGTAGCTTCATCTCTTAGAGACCTGCCCTGAGACCCCTGAAAAATGCTGGGAAGGTCTGGCTGGTGACGGCCAGGAGGGGCCGGGGTGGAGAGCACAAAGCAGGCTTGTCTGGGGCACGGGAAGAGGCCCCGCCCTCCGTGCTGCTGGCCCAACATTCCTCCTGGACAATGGCTGCCTTGGGAATCCCGGGAATGAAGGAGGCGGGCGGCTTCCCGAACCTGCGCCCTCCACCCCCATCAAGTTGCGCCCTTTCCCCAGATGGAAAGCAGGGGCACTTTGCATTGCGGCAGGGTGGGGAGGCCAGCTAGCCTCCATGCCTACAGCCCCCGCCCCTCCTTTTACCAACACTAATCCACAACGCCCCGCAGCCGAGTCCTGCTCAGCCGCCCCATCCCCATGGACCTTGGGCGAGTCCTGCTCCCTCAACTGTAAAATCAGGAGCTTGGATTCAGTGGTTGCAAAACTCCCTACAGATCTCAAAGGCCGAAATGTAGTGACTAAGGCATGCACAGGCTTTGGAGCCAGGTTGCCCGAGTTCAAATCCTGGGCTGCCCTTTACCCTGGGAACTTAAGCCCCTGGGTGGCCCGCTTCCCTCTCTGCAAAGTGAGTTTGTTGATACAGCTCCACTCCCTCCCGATGGGAAGGCAAACTCCTCAAAGTCTATAAATCCCGATCCATGTGTAACTCTGCTCAAAACACTAACCAGATCTCCAACCCCAGGCCCCCTCATGCCCTGTGCGGATTTTGGCCCCTGGACATTTGCCCAACAACTGGCCACACTTCTGGGAGCTTCGACGGGCACCTGATGCCTCTGAGGAAGCATCCTTCCCCAGCATGTTTCCATCTTCCCTTGCAGCAGTCATAAGGCCGTAAAGCTGTAAATGGTAAAGGCTTACTGGGGCACACAAAAATTTTAAATATAGGAAAACTCTTATTTATTTATTTATTTATTTAGAGACGGAGTCTCACCCTGTTGCCCAGGCTGGAGTGCAGTGGTGTGATCTTGGCTCACTACAACCTCCACCTCCCAGGTTCAAGTGATTCTCCTGCCTCAGCCTCCTGAGTAGCTGGGATTACAGGCATGCGCCACCATGCTCAACTAATTTTTGTAGGTTTTGTTTGTTTGTTCGTTTGAGTAGAGATGAATTTTCGCCACACTGGCCAGGCTGCTCTCGAACTGCTGACCTCAAGTGATCTGCCCGCCTTGGCCTCCCAAAGTGCTGGGATGATGGGCATGAACCACTGCACCAGCCAGAAAACTTTTATGTTAGGTCATATGTCCTTATTTTTGTTTGGGAAATGCAGGCATTTCCAATGCCACCAGCAATTGCTAGGCATCATGGGTGGTATACACCCCAGGCTCTTATTAACCTATTGGAGGGTTAGAACAAACACACTTCAACAGGGACCCATTCACAAAGTTACCCCTGGAAATATTCCTGAGCTTTTTGCCACAAATCCCTGCCCACTCTCCCTCATAGACTTGTTCCCTGCTTCCCCTTACTCACCTCCTACTCAGCCCTATTCCTATGCTCCCCCGAATTCAGATCCTCTGCTGCAAGTGCCAGAAAACTCCCCTCATAATGGCTTCTACTATAAGGAAAATACATGATCGTATTTCATCCAATTTAGACACCAATGATGTTAAGAAGCACTGCTGCTTCATGTACTTCATTGATTGATTGACTGATTGATTGATTGATTGATTGACTGATTGATTCATTGATTGATTTTTCAGAGACAGGGTCTTGCTGTGTTGCTCAGGCTGGTCTTGAACTCCTGGGCTGAAGCCATCCTCCCACCTCGGCCTCCCAAAGTGCTGGGATTACAGGCATGAACCACCATACTTCATGTACTTTAGAAAGAAAAAACACTGGCTGGGCACGGTGGCTCACGCCTGTAATCCCAGCACTTTGGGAGGCCAAGGCGGGTGGATCACAAGATCAGGAGTTCAAGATCAGACTGGCAAACATGGTGAAACCCTGTCTCTACTAAAAATACAATAATTAGCTGGGCGTGGTGGCAGGCGCCTGTAATCCCAGCTATTCAGGAGGCTGAGGCAGGAGAATTGCTTGAAGCCGGGAGGCAGAGGTTGCAGTGAGCCGAGATCCTGCCACTGCACTCCAGCCTGGGTAACAGAGCAAGACTCCATCTGAAAAAAAAAAAAAAAAAAAAAAAAAGAAAGAAGAAAAAACACTAAAACTGCTGATTAAAGTGACGATGACTTCTTATCACTTAGAATTTTTGTTTTACACTTACTGAAAAGGTTCTCTTAGACTTACTACCTTTGTACTTATGTAACAAGGAAAACATGGGTGACATAAACTGTTTAAGGTTTTCCTAAAACTTCACCCCATTCAGAGTCTGATTCTTGGATCACTTTTCAATTCCCAGCTGTTAATATCTGTTTTTCCACACAGAATCAGCATCCGGGCCATCTTACAAGTACTGGTGATACAGAACATTTCTTAAAAGTGCTCTACCAGGCTGGGCGTGGTGGCTCACACCTGTAATCCCAGCACTTTGGGAGGCCAAGGTGGGCAGATCACTTGAGGTCAGGAGTTCAAGACCAACCTGGCCAACATGGTGAAACCCCGTCTCTATTAAAAATACAAAAAAATTAGCCTGGCATGGTGGCACACACCTGTAATCCCAGTTACTCGCGAGGCTGAGGCACAAGAGTTGCTTGAACCCAGGAAGCAGGAGTTTCAGTGAGCTGAGATTGCACCACTGCACTTCAGCCTGAGTGACAGAGTGAGACCCCGTCTCAAAAAAAAAAAAAAAAAAAAAGTGGGCCGGGCGCAGTGGCTCACGCCTATAATCCCAGCACTTTGGGATGCCGAGGTGGGCAGATCATCTGAGGTCAGGAGTTCGAGACCAGCCTGGCCAACATGGTGAAACCCCGCCTCTACTAAAAGTACAAAAATTAGCCAGGCATGGTGGTGGGCGCCTGTAGTCCCAGCTACTCAGGAGGCTGAGGCAGGAGAGTCGCTGGAACCTAGGAGGTAGAGATTGCAGTGAGCCGAGATCGTGCCACTGCACTGTAGCCTGGGTGACAGAGCGAGACTGTCCCAAAAAAAAAAAAAAAAAAAAGTGCTGCATAAAAGATTACCCCAAATCGGCTGGGCACGGTGGCTCACGCGTGTAATCCCAGCACTTTGGGAGGCCAAGGCGGGCAGATCACCTAAGGTTGGGAGTTCGAGACCACCCTGACCAACATGGAGAAACCCCGTCTCTACTAAAAATACAAAATTAGCCGGGTGTGGTGGCACATGCCTGTTATCCCAGCTGCTCAGGAGGCTGAGGCAGGAGAATTGCTTGAACCCAGGAGGCGGAGTTTGCGGTGAGCCGAGATCACGCCATTGCACTCCAGCCTGGGCAACAAGAGGGAAACTCCATCTTGAAAAAGAAATAAAAAAAAAGATTACCCCAAATCTTAGCAGCTTTAAGCAATCAACATTTTATATTGTACTTTCTGTGGGTCAGGACTCTGGGTATGGCTTAACTGGGTGGTTCTGGCTCCTGGTCTCTTATGAGGCTGCACTCAAGCTGTCCTCTGGGGGCTGCAGGCATGTGGGACTGGAGAGCCCACTTTCAAGTTCACTCACATGGCTGTGCACAGACCTTGGTTCCTAGCTGGCTACTGGCTAGAGACCACCTCAGGGCCTCACCACATGGGCCTCCCTATAGGCCTCCTAACTGTCTTTATGACATGGCCCTGGCTTCCCACCCCCACAGCAAATGATCCAAGAGAAAGCACAAGTAAGCATTCAAGACAGAAGCCACAGTTTTTTTGTTTTTGTTTTTGTTTTTGTTTTTGAGATGGAGTCTTGCTCTGTCGCCCAACCTAGAGTGCAATAGCTCAATCTCAGCTCACTGCAACCTCCACCTCCCAGGTTCAAGCGATTCTCCCACCTCAGCCACCCAAGTAGCTGGGATTACAGGCACCCGCCATCATGCCCGTCTAATCCATCTAAATTTTGTATTTTTGGAGAGATGGGGTTTCACCATGTTGGCCAGGCTGGTCTTGAACTCCTGACCTCAGGTGATCTGCCTGCCTCAGCCTCCCAAAGTGCTAGGATTACAGGCATGCCCCACCATGCCTGACTAATTTTGTATTTTTAGTAGAGATGGGGTTTCACCACGTTGGCTGGGCTGGTCTTGAACTCCTGACCTCAGGTGATCCACTCGCCTCGGCCTCCCAAAGTGCTGAGATTACAGGTGTGAGCCACCGTGCCCGGCAGCCATAGTCTTTTTATAACCTAATAGCAGAAGCGACATCACAGAATTTATTTAATTATTTTTTTCAGACAGGGTCTTACTCTGTTGCCCAGGCTGAAGTGCAGTGGCACAATCTCGGCTCACTGCAGGCTCGACCTCCTGGGCTCTAGTGATTCTCCTTCCTCAGCTTCCTGAGTAGCTGGGACTACAGGTGTGTGCCACCATGCCTGGCTAATTATTTAGTTTTCTGTAGAGACGAGGTCTCCCTATGTTGCCCAGGCTGGTCTCAAATTCCATTTAAGAATGGACACATGGCATGATTTGGCCTATGAGACATAAGGGGATGTTTTGTGGGAAGCTTCTAAAAAGATTTCACAGAGGCTGAAAGAGAAACAGTTTTTCTTGGCCTCTGAATGTCATTGTCTGCCTGTGGTGTCTGAAACTGCAGCATCTACCTTGTGACTTTGAGGGAAGTCAGGATACAAGGACAAAAATCCAGAGGATAAGGATGGCAGAAAAAAGAGAAGGAAATGTGGTGGAATATTTTGAGTGGAAACCTATTCAGCAATAACAATGAGCCGGGCATGAGCTCACGCCTGTAATCTAATGCTTTGAGAGGCTGAGGCAGGTGGATTGCTTGAGCCTAAGAGTTTGAGACTAGCCTGGGCAACATAGCGAGACCCTGTATCTAAAAAAAAAAAAAAAAAAAAAGAGGCCGGGTGCGGTGGCTCACGCCTGTAATCCCAGCACTTTGGGAAGCCGAGGCAGGCAGCTCACAAGGTCAGGAGATCGAGACCATCCTGGCTAACATGGTGAAACACCATCTCTACCAAAAATACAAAAAAATTAGCTGGGCGTGGTGGCAGGTGCCTGTAGTCCCAGCTACTTGGGAGGCTGAGGCAGGAGAATGGCGTGAACCCGGGAGGCGGAGCTTGCAGTGAGCCGAGATTGCTCCACTGCACTCCAGACTGGGTGACAGAGCGAGACTCCATCTCAAAAAAAAAAAAAAAGAAAAGAAAAAAAAAACTATTGATACAATAAAATGCGTGAATCTTGATACCATTGTCTGAAGCCAAAGGGCCAGACACAGAAGAGTACATACAATATAATTCATTCATAGGAAGCCCTGGAAAATGCAAAACTGATCTAGAGGTAAACATCAGATTACCTGTAGCAGGAGGTGGCCGGGGGTGGGGGGACTGACTGCCTATGGACAGGAGGGGACTTGCTGCATGATGTCAATATTCCACATCTTGATTGGAATGGTGGTGACCAGGTAAACACTTGTCAAAATTCATCAAACTGTAGTTTTAAAATCTGTGCATCCTGGCCAGGTACAGTGGCTCATGCCCCATAATCCCAGCACTTTGGGATGCCAAGGCAGGCAGATCTCTTGAGTCCAGGAGTTCGAGACCAACCTGGACAACATGGTGACACCCCATCTCTACAAAAACCACAAAAATTAGCTAGACATGATGGTGCATGCCTGTAGTCCCAGCTACTCAGGAGGCTGAGGTGGGAGGATCACCTCAGCCCGAGGAGGTCAATTCTGCAGTAAGCTATGATTGTGCTACTGCACTCCAGCCTAGATGACAGAGGGAGACACTGTCTTAATAAACAAATAAACAATAAAATAAAATCTGTGCATCCTACTGCATATAAATTGTATTTCAATAAAGTTGACGAAAGAAGGAAAGAAAAAGAAAACCAAACAAACAAGAAACAAAGAAGTACAGAAGTAACCTAGGTCCTTGATAACACTGTTGAGCCACTGACTTCACCAACAGCCTTGGGACTTCTTGTTTTGTGACATTATAAATGCTGTATAAGCCATTTTTAAGTTGGGTCTCTCATAGCTGGAAGCCCAAAACACCTTTATGTCAAGGGGGAGGAGAGGCATCCAGAACCAGCCTGGGGAAGTGGGTTTTGAAGAGCAGCTGAGAAGGCAAGAGACTCTGAAGCACGCTTGATCCGGTGGGGTCTGCTTGCTGCTCCACCATCAGGCCCAGTATAGCTGGGGATTTCTTCCCACAGTTCCCCAACCTTCCCCAGCCCATCTGTGAAATGGAGACCCTGGTAATCAAAGGACCTAGTCTTAGGCTTCTGGAGAGGGCTGATGCAGAGACAATGCCTGAAAGCTCTTAGCACAGAGCCTGGCACAGACAGAGGTTCAGTGTGGTGTACCTCCCCTGGCCCTGGCAAGGATGACCTGAGCCTGAACCAAGCAGGGGCAGGCAGAGAGGAGGGAACAGAACTTAGAAACCTTTGGGACTGTAAATGATCGATAACGCCAAGCACTCGGGCATGGGTGACAATGTGGATGGGATCATTTCTCAGGCTTTTGGCAAAGATTACATGCAGGATCTGTTTTCAACACCAGGTAGGTGCCAGTAAAAGGAGAGAAGAGATACAGTAGGAGAAACAGGTTTGGGTGGTGAAAAAAGTGTAAGTTTGAGGTATCTGTGAGCAGTACGGCGTGGTGGACAAGAGCAAGCGTTCTGCCACCCACTAGCTATGTGATCTGGGTCAAACTACCACCTTTCTCAGAGCCTCAGTATCCTCATCTGTAAAATGGGAATTCTCAAAATACTTAGCTCATCGGGTTGCTATAAAGATTACATAAGGTCGGGCACAGTGGCTCATGCCTAAAATCCCAGCACTTTGGGAGGCTGAGGCCGGTGGATCACAAGTTCAGGAATTTGGGAGCAGCCTGACAAACATGGTGAAACCCTGTCTCTACTAAAAGTACAAAAATTAGCTGGGCATGGTTGTGCACATTTTTAATCCCAGCTACTCAGGAGGCTAAGGAAGGAGAATCACTTGAACCCGGGAGGCAGAGGTTGCAGTGAGCTGAGATCAGCCACTGCACTCCAGCCTGGGCGACAGAGCGAGACTCCATCTCAAAACAAAACAAAACAAAACAAAACTTTAGATGAAACATAACAAAAAGAAAGAAACAAGATTAGATGAAACAATATATTGGCAGTGCTTAGCATAGTGCCTGGCACATAGCAGGTACTCCTTAAACGGTGATAATAAGGTCATCATCCCTTCATCCCTTCACAGCCTGCGTCTTCGGGTTAGGTCTAGGAGGGCAGCCTCCTGCTGAGCCTCTGCACTAGAATACCAAACTCAGCGTGAGGCTCTTTGGGCTTTCAGCTTACTCTCTCTTGCCTCAAACAGGATGATACCCTGTGGAAGATTTCTTCTCCTTTCCTTTTTCCTTGACCCCTTTCCTCCCTCCCTTCCAGTCTCTACTCTGCCCTGCCTCTAACAGGAAGCCTTCCTTGACTAATGTCTCTCCATTCTCTGCCAACCTCCCCACTGCCTCCGTGTAGGTTCTGGCCTTCCAGCCCAGAGCTCTATCCACCCCACTCCATTGCCCATGCCCCCGGTACAAACCGTGGGCTTTCTCCGTGCCAGCTCAAGGGAGGCCTGAACCCATGGGGACGCCTGACTGCAAAGGGAAGGATGCCGCCTTCCACCACAGCACCACCACAGCTCCGTGGACCCGCTGGGAAAGGGGTGGGGCTGGCGAGGAGGAGGCCACCTGCCAGAGTGGCAGCAGACAGGCCAGCTAAATCCTTGACCTATGATTTAAGAGGTCGGGCATAGTTCAATAGAGCACTCCAGGCTGAGTCCCAGCTCATTCACACAGGTCAGAGGGATGAGGGGCAAGGCGGAGAGGAGGGCCGTCTCCTCCGAGGGCCCTTGGCTTCCTCCCTAGCCTTCTGGGGCATAATCCAGCCTGAAAACCACAAAAACACTGAAAACCACCAGCTCCATTCCCATCAGCGTAGATGCCCCCTCTGAGAGGCCGGGAGAGGAGGGCGGGGCCGGGAGGGTGTGGGCAGCAGGGCAGGAAGGTGGAGATTTAGGCAGGCACAGCGCCTGGCACACAGCAAGGGCGGGAAAGGCTCCTCCCTCTGCTAACCGCGGAGCCCTTTGTTAGGTCCCGAGACGCAGCGGAGCTGCCTGGCTTCCAGGTCGGCCCTGGTCTCTGCTCCCCTCCTTTGCCTTTGGAATTTGCCCTCAGACCTGGACCCTACCAGGGAACAGCGGGATTGTCTGATGGAATTCCACGTGCAAACCGAGAGAGGTTTTGCCATAAATTCTAGTCCGGCCCCGGGAGGAGGGCCACGCCTGGGCCCCACTCCCCATCACCCTCCCGCCTCCCAGACCCCCGGCCCAGGGCCTCCCCAGGCCGTGCCCCGGGCTGCCCCTGGGAGCGCTATGCAAATGAGATGCAAAGTAGGCCGAGGCAGCCGCAAAGATTGGCTGCCGCAGAGGCTCAGTCCGCCCAATCCCCGGCCACCCGCCAGCCTGGGCGCCCCCGGCCCGGGGCCCGGTCCCGCCCGTAAATCAGCTCCGTCAGCGTTAATGGCTCCTGACTAATTGCCTGGACTCGGGCTCCGGGCTCGGGTCGCCAGCATTAAAATTCAATCAGGCCTAGCGCTATGCTATTAAATATTCATTGGGAGAGCTTCCCGAAATCGGGCTGGGGGATGGGGACGGACTGGGTTGGAGGGACTACCCGAATCCTCAGCTCCAGAGGAGGTGCCGCTCCTCCCCAGCGCGCTCTCAGCTTCTGCAGCGGCTGCCGGGCTTCCATTCGGCTGGGTCTGATTTCTCTCTGGAAGTCCCTGCGCCCTCTCTAGAGACTTTTGGGAGACTGAGCTGCCCTGCAGAAGGAATGTTAAGTTATGCCAAGGGGGCTGTGTCTCCTCAACGCCTGGTCACCTCGCCGCACGACCCTTTACCCAGTGCCCACCATGAGCTCCTATTCATGCTGGAACCTTAGGTCCCACCGGGAGTGGAAGAGCTCCAGGGCACAGAAGGCTTAATCTTTAGAAGAGCCCCTACTTCCCTGGCCCTACTGCCGGGTTTTTATGGAGCTTCACTGGCCATCCTCAGCGTGGCTAGAGACCACCAGTCTGGGCAGCTCCGGGTCTGCGCTGGAAGGGAGTAGTGGGCTTTGTACAGTCCTCCCCTCCTCTTCCCTGTCCTCAGGAATGCAGCCTGTCCAAGCTCCTGGGCCCCTGGCCTGATGCTGAGCAGGCTGCCTGGAAGTTCTCAAAGAGGGTACCAAGGGGGAGGGGGCTGGGCCTGAGGGGGCCCTTGGGAGTGTCAGGGACTTAAGCAGAAACTGCATCCTCCACCCACACACACACACAACAGTCAGAGGTTTATGAAGAGGGCTTAGCAGATGTGATGACAGCCATGGCTCAAGAACTGGGTGAGACACTCAAATAAAGACCAAGAGTTTTTCTAGACCCTCTATGATGTATTGACACATCTCTTCACGCGGCAGCTCTAGTCCTCAGACAAGGAGGTATTTGGGTTGGGAGGAAGAGAAAGTCTTGGGAAGTGTGCTAGGAGAGACTCATTTCCCTCCTCTGGTTTTTCAAGGACTCCTCAGGAGCAAACCACCTGTTCACAGGGCTTGTCCCCTGCCCTTTGGACTGCTCCTTGCTCCTAGTGCCTGAGGATGGTGCAAGGAATTAACCCTGTGGGGCATGGGGGGAGGCTCCGACTGCCAGAGCCACAGAGCACCCGCAGACGCTGCAGGGGAGGGGTGGAGGCTGAGGGTACCGGTCTCTGCAAGGCCAGAAGCCATCAGGACTCCAAGAGGGTTGTAAATTCAGGGAATACTGTTTTGATGGACACTGGAAGGAACTTCTTGGTCGGCAATCTCTGAGAGCATCAACCCTTGGCCGTGCAGGAAGCCTGGAATTCCTGCCTGAGGACCCCTACTTCCCCAGGGCGTAGATGATGATCTTACAGCAAGTGGGGTCCGAGGAGCACCCTCTCTCCAGAAACCAGGCAGGCCCCAGGGCAGAATGCGTCTGGCAGCGATTAGGAGGAGAGCTGGGGCTGGGAGGCCTCAGACTTCAGCAGGTCAGGAGCGACCCCAGCCAAGTGTCCGATTCCAAAGCCAAACGTCACAGGCAATCCGGGATTCCAAGCTCACCCCACGTGTGGTTCCCATTAGGGCTGGCTGGGGTCTTCCTGAAGGCCAGGCCAGATTCCTGAGCCCCTCCCCCAGGACAACCCCTCCCTCTGCAGGCAGTTTGGAGTGTCTTACTAGCCCTATGGGGTGGCCTGCCAGCACCCACCCTTGGGAATTTCCAGGGGTATCCAACTCTAAATAGGCCTCTCCACACACTAGATGATGATGTTTTGCAATCCCTCAGAGGGGACAAAGGGATAGGAGACTTTAAACCTTTAACTTCCCAGGGTGGGCCAATCCCTGAAGATCCCTACAGTGTGCCTGGGGAGTCTTCCCCATCTCCTGGTCAGCCACTTTTGTTCAGGCCTCAGCCCCTCTGGCCTGGACAACTGCAACTGCCCCCATTCACCTTCTGCTACCAGTCCATTCCTCCACACTGCCCCTGAGCGAGTGTCCTAAAACTCAGGCCTGTTATTCGGATTGTTTCCCTCCTTGCAAGACTTCCAATAGCTTTCCAGCAACTCTGAAGCCATTGAAGACTGGTGGCCAGTGGGCCAAATCTAGTCCCATTATGTTTGTGTCCTGTGTAGTTAGGGCACTCACATAATTAAACTTTTTAAAAAATAGTTGTCAAGATTTAAAAGCCAGGAGGCAACACCAAAATCTACATTTATTAAAAAAAATTTTTTTTGGCTGGGCATAGTGACTCACGCCTGTAATCAGAGCACTTTGGAAGGCGAGGTGGGAAGATCACTTGAGCCCAGGAATTAGAGACCAGCCTGAGCAACACGGCGAAACCGCATCTTTACAAAAAAAAAAAAAAAAAAAAAGAGGAAACAACAACAAAAAAAACATAGCCAGGTGTGGTGGTGTGTGCTTGTAGTCCCAGCTACTCAGGAGACTAAGGTGGGAGGATTGCTTGAGCCCAGCAGGCAGAGGCTGCAGTAAGCTGAGTGGCGTGGTGCCATTGTACTCCAACCTGGGTGACAGAGCGAAACCCTGTTTAAAAAAAAAAAAAAAAATTTAAGGCGGAGTCTTGCTTTGTCCCTCAGGCTGGAGTGCAGTGGTGCAATCATAGCTCACTGCAGCCTTAATTCCTGGGCCCAAGTGATCCTCCCACTTCAGCCTCCTGAGTAGCTAAGATTACAGGCTCCAGTCACTATTTTTAAATAGTGCACATCGCTCTATTTTTAAATTTTCTTGAAAACACTGGCAATATGTTTGCATTCCTGGATGGCAACAACTGGCTGGGGCTGAGTAACAACTGTGGCCTTTAGAAGGTATCCCTGGGGCTTACCTATGCACCATTGAGGGAATTCTGGAAACCTTACCAATCCCTATTGTCTCCCAGGTCTGAGGCCCAGATGAGTGAATAGCCTTTTTATCACTTAGGCTGGCCCTTGCCTTCTTATTTTACTTCTTGTCAGCTTCATGTGTTTGGCCATTTTTGTTCCTGTCTACCCCTTCCTGCAGATACTTCAATTTGTTATCACAAACTCAAGTCGAAATTCCTTGACCTGGTATTTGTGTCCCTTCAGACTCCCTTCACACATGGTTCCCCTCCATATCCCAGTCAACTCCTCCCCTCCAACACTCTTCCTGCAGGTACATCACACTTGCCTTGCTTCCCCAGGCTGCAGCTGGACATTCACACTCCCATCTTTGCACACACTGCTCCTTCTTCCTGGAACACCACTTCTCTTCCTTCTCTGGTGAACTTTTAAACTTTATTTTAGAGATGGAGTCTCAGTCTGTCACCCAGGCTGGAGTGCAGTGGCACAATCATAGCTCACTGCAGCTTCCAACTCCTGGGCTCAAGCAATCTTTCTGCCTCAGCCTCCAGAGTAGGTAGGACTACAGACACGTACCACCACAGCTGGCTAATATTTTAATTTTTTTTTTTTTTTCAGAGATGGTATCTCACTATGTTGCCTGGGCTGGTCCAGAACTTCAGGCCTCAAATAATCCTCCCTGGGGCCGAGCCTCCCGGCCCTGGTGAACTTTTATTTTATTCCTCCCTCCAACCCCAGCCCAGAAACCACTACTCTGGGGCATCCTCCTGACCCCTGCAGAAGTCAGTTACCCTCAGGTTGTCCAATGGTCCCTGTGATTCCAGAATTCTCACAATGTATCCCCTCCCTATAGTGACAGCCCCTCCAGGGTTTTGAGGAGGCCTGCTCTCGGCACCCCAAGGCTCACTGTGCTGAGGAGTCAGGCCATCAGACTGGTGGCAGTGACAGTTAGGGGAAGGAGGCATAGTTCAGTCCTGCAGGAGCTGGCCTCTGAGACAAACACAGATTTGTTGGAGTCAGCAAGGCTACAGGAGAGGGAGGCAGCAGGCACCTTCTGTGCCACAAGGTGAGGTTTTCTGGGTCCTGGGCAGCACGGCTGTCTGTGTCACCAGGCGACCGGGGTGAGTGGCTTCCTGTACCAGGGCAGTCAGGTGCTCTCTGCTACCCTGTGAGTATTCTAGTGAGCAGAAATCCAGAAGAAAAAAAGAGGAGCAAAACATCAGAACTCAGGGTGCTAGGCAAAAGTGTTCTTATGAGAAAAATGCGACAGATTATTTGAGACTCTGATAGCCTGGGGGTGATCCATAAACATTCCCGAACTCCTCCAATGCCCCCCAGCACTGTCATCAGACATCTTCACCCTCTGAAGCCCATGCTGCTGGAGACCCCAGGAAATGGCCTTGATACCAACCTCCCATCCCCAGCCCACACTCCCTCTTCCCCCACAGTCCCTGGGGCCTCCGGGTTCGCAGCTCTGTCACTGCACCTTCCCAAGGCGAGGGTCAGGCCTGGTGCCCCTGGTCTCCCCAGGCCTAACCATTCTCCCACCCGCAGGTGTTGCTTCCCAGACTGTGGAATCAAATCCTCTGGATGCAGCCAAGAAGCAGGTACTGGGTCCCCATTTAACAGATGAGGACACGGCTCTGAGCGCTGCCCGAGGTTCCCCAGCCGACGATAACTCCAGCCCGCCGGGCCCGGAGAGCAGAGTCCTGCCTCCTCCCCACCGGCTTCAGCCTCGGGCCTCGGCTCTGCGCCTCCCTCCTACACACACACCGGACGCGTCTGTCCAGGTCCGAAATCCAGATCCACACGTCCGTATCCCGAGGCGGGCGTGAACTACCCACCCGTGTGCACGCCAGCCGAGCGAGTGGCCGAGGGACACCCCCGTGCTTCCCAAGGCCTGGCTCCACGAGGAGCAGAACCCCAGCGGTGGGATTCTGTCTCGCAATGCTGTGTGGCTCCGACTAGGGCCCGCCCTCCAGCAAAGAGATGCTGGTGGGTGCTCTCGGTTCACCCCCGCACTCGCCCCAGGGGGGCTCGCGGGCCACCTGGAGCTCCCGCCCCTCGGTGGCCAGGGCTGCGCGTGAAAGGGGGACGTTCGGACGCGGGGGCGCGGGGCCAGCGCGCGAGCCTCGGGCCTCCCCCAGGCTGTGGGGGAAGAGGAGGGAGGAGGGAGCAGATGGCAGCAATTACCGCTCGGACCCTCCCCCGCCGTAGCCTGGGGCCGGAAGATCGGCTCGGCAGCTCGCTCCTGCGGGAGGGGCGGCGGCCTCCCCGGCCGGGAACCGGCGGGGAGGGGGTCCGGGAGGGGCGGCTCTGGCCGCCGGGGCGCGGGCATCCCAGCTTCTAGGGGAGAGTGATGTGAGGGCCCGGTGGAGACACCTCCTTCTCCCGGGACGAGGGCTGAGAGATTCCCTTTGGAAAGGCCGAGTCTCCGGCCGCCCCCACCCCCAGAGTTGTTTCAGGCCAGGGCCGGCCTCAACCAGCTCCGGGCCTTTAGGTCCTCAAAGTTCCGAAGATTTTCAGGTCGAGCCAGTGGCCCAGGCTAGGGAGAGGGGAGCTGTACGGTTGTGCAGGTTGTGACCTATACAAGGTGGGAGGCGTGGTTGTGGGTGAGTGGGATTCCAAGCTGGGCCTTGGCAGGTGCTGACTCGTTCTGAAGGAGGGCAGGGGGCACCGTTGCTCACAAAGGTCTCGGATGAGCCAGCCTGGCCTGCCCTTGATTTAGGGCTGCTGAGGGTAGACACAGTGGGAGAGCAAATGGCTAGGGTTGGCCCCTGTGGGCCAGGGCCGGGGCCAAAGAGGACAGGGGGACTCTCCTGGCCCAGAGTAGAAACAACTGGATCAACTGGGCTCCCTGGGCCTTTCTTTCTTCTTTAATTCCTCTCCCACCCTCACCCTGAATCTTGTTCCTCTGTCTCTAACATAGTTCCTAAAACAGCCCCTGCCCCTGCCCCTGCCTCTGCCCCCACTCAACTGCCCAAGCTCCTGTTACTTCCCTGCACAATCGAAAAGACTCCTGTCCGCTCTCCCAGGGTCCCCAACAATCAGTTCACACTGCAGGCAAAGAGACCTTTAAAAATACAAATCAGGAAAACACCAGGGCATGTGATTCCTCGCTTAACAGCCACCCACAGCTTCCCTGCAAAGGAAGCCCAAACCTTTTCCCCCAGCCCCTACCTACACAGACAGACCTCTCTTCCTATCCTTCTCCCCACTGCCCAGACACTGCTTACACTGGCTGCCTTTCTGTTCATTGAACTTGACAAGCTTTCCCCCACCTCTGGCCTTGGCTTTGCTGGTGCTTTTCCTGGATCGCTCTGCCCAGATCCTTCCCAGGAACGTCACCTTCCCATCATCCCTGACCACAATAATAAAGCAGCCCCATCTGCCTGATCCAGTCTGTCACTTAACCTTATATATTTCTTCCACTGGACTCACCACATTCTGTAATTATCTTCCTTATTCACTTGGTTTGTGGTCTGTTTCACTTACCAGAATGTCAGCTTCATGAACGCGGGGACCTTGTCTTTCTTGTTCTCTAGCACAATGCCTGGTGCAAACCAAGAAGCACTCAATACATGCTCCATACATTCCAGAAAAGGAGTCCCTGGGACCAAACTGGATGCTAGTTCATCTGGTCACCTCCGAGAGGGCTTCTCTCTGGGTGGGGCCAGCTACAAACACCTGTACTCACCTGGTACCCACCTAGATGCTTTGCACACATGGGCAGACCCATGGCTTACTATAACAATAATCTTGGCTGACAGCTAATCAGCTGACTGTGCCAGACATCATTCTAAGTCCTTTACATAGTTTAATTTAATTCATTCCATCCTCCTGTGAAGTAGACACTAATAGCCTCAGTTTACAAGCAGATATACCACACACACAGATCCACACCACAACACACAGGCAGCATAAGCATTGAATTCATTATTACTATCCAACAGATAGATGAGTGGGGTAAAGAAATCAGGGTGAGCCTGGGACATTTAATAACTACTGCGAGAAGATGGGAAGAACACCAGGGAAAGCTCAGCATGGGGGTCAGGCACAGGGCCAGATGGGCAAGTGGTAGAAGAGGAAGTTGAGCCTCAGCCCACGCCCATATTCTGGGTCCCCACAGCACTTGGAGTGGTGCGGAGGGTGGTTCCTGGTTCAGTTCTGCTACCCACCAGAGGGGTGATCTTGCCCACCAGAGGGCAACCGTTTACCCTCTTGAGACCACATTAGCAAAATGGTGCGGGAGGCGTACATAATACCTGTCTCCCAGGGCCCCCACCAGGATCAAACTCCAAAATGCTCATGAAAGCCGTGTAGGGCTTGCTGATGAAAGAGTGCAGGTTGCCAGCCGGGAAAACTGGGGCTGGAGCTATGCTTTGGCTCTTCTGGAACCATAGCTCACTGCTGTATGACCCTCCAGAGTGGGGGGCTGGTGGAGGGGCTGGGTCTCACCAACCATTGCCCCCTCTGTACCTGGCCTGGTGCTCATCTAGAACTCCATAGGTATTTGTGGGGTGAATGCCTGAGTGAGGGAAGGACCAGGGCATAGGTAAGAGGAGGAGAATGAATACATGAGTGAGAGGCAGAGTGAATGAAGCAGGGACTGGAGACGCCCTCTGCCTCTGAGCCTCAGTTTCTTCATCTGTGAAACCCAGTGGTGGGGCTTGGCCCACTTCTGTCTCTGGGCTCCAGTGTGAATCAGACAAGATGGGGCCACTCCATGGAAGCCCCTCCTTGCTATCTATGCAGGGCCCCCAGGGTGGAGGGGGGGAGCTGAAGTGACCAGTGTTCCCCTCCCCCCATCCCTGTCCCCAGGAATTTATAGATTCCTCATTGTCCTGCACAAAGGCCTTCTTGAGGAGGGGGCGGGGTGATGGAGGAGACGGGAGAATTAGAAAGGCAGAAGCTGAGCAACAGCCAGCCACACCCAAGGCCCCATAAATCTGCCCAGGCCCCTGTAAGATGGACTCGCTTTGCCGCACTTGAAGCAGCTTGCAGGGCTCCTGCTGCTGGGATCAGCTCACCTTCCTCACAGCTCTGGATCCTCAGCAAGATGGGGGGTGGAGGTGTGGGGGGCATGAAGACAAGACCTGGTGGTCAGGGAGGGGTGACTCACCTTGCTTTATACCTCTGACCTCAGAAAGTCCTTAATCTTGTTCCTGTGCTGCCCCCTGTAATTCTAGTCCACAGCTGTTGGTTCTGAGCTGAAAGATGAGCTTTCTGTGGGTACTCTGAGTCTCTTTGTGGGAGGGGGCCTGAAGGCTCAGACTCTAAGAAAATGGCCTCCTCCCCCATGCTGGCCTCTGGGTAGTGGGTGGGAGGCTGAGAGTGGAATTGACAGATGGTGCGGTGTTAACAGATGACGGGAAACAAAATTACTCAGCTGCCATGTCTCTCCATCTACCCCATGGAAGGAGATGGCCTTCGGACTGGAAACAGACAATGACCTCAATCAGGAGGCTGTCAGAGGACAGGGAAATAGAGAAGTTACGGGGTATTAGGGCACCATGAACAGGTGTACAAAAGACCTGACTCAGAATCCCATCCCTGCCACACACCAGCTGGGTGATCTTCAGCAGATCTCAGAGTCTCTGTTTTCTCATCTGTAAGATGGGTCAATGAAAAACCCTGCCTTATCTTCCTCACTGGCTTTTATGAAGATTATATGGATTCTGTGTTTGAAAGATGGGCTTTAAAGACTTGCGAAGGTGTAAAGATGTAAGAGGTTATCTACTGGAAACTCTAAGTGCCGGCCCACTAGTTGTTGATAGAATCATTTTAAAAACTTTTTTTTTCCTTACAACAAAACAGAATAGAGTAGAAAACATCACAGTGCTTTACAGTTTTAGGAAACGCTGCTTGTAGTTACATGTGCATTCATGTGTCCTGGGTCCAGAAGTAAATGTATTTACTGTGGATGACGGTCAAAAAAGTGAAATACTCAAGAGTAGAGAATATTCTTCAGTGATATCTCCAGAAGGGAATGGTGGATGAATGGAAACTGACAACATGAAATATACCAAGCTAAACATAAATGTAAAAATTTTTGTAAACAAAAATGTATACCGGCTCTGAGCAGCTCAGTGTAACTGCGGTTGGTGGTGATGGGTGGAAGGGCTTATGTAGGACTTAACTGACTGCCCTTTTGGTGGGCAATGAAGCTCTCTCTGCTGTGTAAGACACCTTGAGCCTGATTCCTGAGAATGCTGTCCCTGAACGCCCACTAGGCAATGACCGTGGCTCCCTCACCATGGCCCTGAGCTGTGCCAGAGGGAATGGGTTATTTAGCGAGAACCTTGAACTCATGTGCCCAGACCTCCCCTCCAGTCCACTAGGAGTGCAGAAGGATTTGCAACAGGTATGCTGTAGTGGTGGTCAGGACACCCCTGCCTGAACTTCACCCGTAACCCTTGTCCTCACCCCCACCCAAGGGGTCATAGTCCAGTGAGGGTGAGCTGGTCAGAGTGGACCCTAAATCAATCCCAGACCTTCCTGGCTGGCTCTGAGTTATGAGCTGTGGGCTTTGTGATGTAGATCATGATTGGGGAGTAGGGGGCATGACCTATGGCAGGTCACACAGGACCCCTAGAAAGGGCCAGAGCTGGGGTCAGAGGCCACCTCCTCCATTCTCTGCCCTGCTCTGCTGGGTCCCATCCTGCATCTATCTAGTCCTTCAGCTGGGCTGGGCCATTTCCCCACTGACTGCCGGCTCCAGCTGTAACTGCCACCAAGCCTGGAGGCTGGGAGGAGAGGGGCTTCTGCTGGAAAAAGATCCCAGAAGAAAAGAAAGGGATGAGATGACACAGTATTTGGTTCCCAAACCAGACTCAAAAGTTTCCTGAGTTCCTTCTCTGTAGATTTGCCCCTGCACCGCCCCCCCGCCCCCCACCCCACCACCTTCTCTTCTGATTGAATTCCGCAAGTCAAGACTCTGGGCAAAAATCCAGCCCAAAGGATTAGATGGCTGGAGATTACGCACGGCAGTCAGAGAGCAAGTTAGGGAGCAAGCAGTGTATGTTATCAGGGCTTAAGAGAGAGCATCAGAGGGAGAGAGAGATGGAAGGAGCCAGATGGTGAGATGAGAAAGATCAAGCTGAAGAAAAGGGGATGACAGGCAGACAGAAAGAGGAGTACCAGCGGAAGACACTGAAGAGAGTGATTGAGAAATAGGAGCGGCAGGCAAAGGAACATCCTTGTGAACTCCTGTCAGACCCCAGCGGCTGAGAGGTCCAAAGGAGGTTAATCCATAAAGGGCCTTTGCTTTTAATCCTTAAGACCACCAGCCTGAGACTGCAGAAGGCCCTGGCTGAAGTGTACCTGTGTCATCCAGGAGCTATCCATTATTTTACACATTAACCAACAACTCCACGCCCCAATACCACAGTCATTTCTATCAACAAAGGCATACACAGAGAGGGTCAAGACCAGGCCTGGGGAACTTGGCAGGGGCTGGGAAGGGATCCCTATTGAGTCCTCTTGAGGAGGGAGGCCTGGACAGGGCACTTCAAGACAGGGCATCAATGCAGGTAGAAGGTAGAAGAATCCTCACACTTGGCCATGTGCTGTGGCTCACACCTGTAATCACAGCACTTTGGGAGGCTGAGATGGGTGGATCACCCGAGGTCAGGAGTTCAAGACCAGCCTAGCCAACATGGTAAAACCGCGTCTCCACTAAAAATACAAAAATTAGCCAGGTTTGGTGGCACATGCCTGTAGTCCCAGCTGCTCGGGAGGCTGAGACAGAAGAATCGCTTGAACCTTGGAGGCAGAGGTTGCAGTGAGCCAAGATGGCATCACTGCACTCCAGCCTGGGCTACAAGAATGAAACTCTGTCTCAAAAAAAAGAAAAAAAATACAAAAGTAAGCCGGGTGTGGTGGCTCACGTCTGTAATCCCGGGTACTCAGGTGGCTGAGGCAGGAAAATTGCTTGAACCTGGGAGGCAGAGGTTGCAGTGAGCCGAGATCGCGCCACTGCACTGCAGCCTGGGCAACGGAGCAAGACTCCTTCTGAAAAAAAAAAAAAATCCTCACACTTGGGGTACCCATCCAGGTTGGCTAAAGCTGATCTACAGAAATAACTACAGAAATAACTCCCTTTCCTTTGAGCCAGAAACGGAACCCCACAACCCTCCTGTGCATCTGCCCTGCCAAGACCCAGACACTGCACCTGACTCTAGAACCCTCAGTTATAGCCTCAAGCCCTGTGGGGTGGGGATGCTCTTCCAATTCCTGCCCAGGCCTGCCACCTGCTGGCTGACAGTGGCCTCGCAGTAACAAGACCCTTGCTGAGGCTGGGGTGATTGGTGCTAGAAGTAGCTTCTCTGGGCTTGGGGAAAAGAGGATTTGAAAAGCAAAATGTGAAATCCCCATTCACCTACCTACGTGTTCTTATGGTCTCTCTGCACAGGTTAAAGAGACTCTGTCCCTAGGCCGGGCGCGGTGGCTCACCCTTGTAATCCCAGCACTTTGGGAGCCCGAGGCAGGCGGATCACGAGGTCAGGAGTTCAAGACCAGCCTGGCCAGCATGGTGAAACCCCGTCTCTACTAAAAATACAAAAATTAGCTGGGCATATTTGCACGCCTGTAGTCCCAGCTGATCAGGAGACTGAGGCAGGAGAATCACTTGAACCCGGGAGGTGGAGGTTGCAGTGAACCAAGATCGGGCCACTGCATTCTAGCCTGGGCAACAGAGTGAGACTCCCTCTCAAAACAAACAAACAAACAAAAATAAGACTCCTTGTCCCTGACCATCACTCCTGCATGATGCTGGGGGTGATTTTCAGGCCAGAGGAGAATCTGGCAGGGAACTCACATTTACTGAATGGCCGACAAGGTACTAGATGCGGGAGACACAGAGATAACCAAAGTCCTGGGATTATAGGTGTGAGCCACGGCACCTGGCCAAGAATGAGATTAATGATAACTAGTGTGAAAAACACAAGCACTGAACTGTGTGCCTGACGCAGAGTAGTTTTCAATTAATAGTGATTGAATGAATGAATTAGAGCTACCACCAAGGGATGATGAACTCTGTGTGCAGAGGAAAAGAAGGAAACAGACAGGGAAACATTTCTGATTCTTTTATATATTTTTTTCTATCATTACCAAGTAGTAATTATCTAGGTGGAAGATTCAAACATTATACAAGTTTGAAAAACAAACCCGCTGGGTGCAGTGGCTCACGCCTGTAATCCCAACACTTTGGGAGGCCGAGGCGGGCGGATCATGAGGTCAGGAGATCGAGACCATCCTGGCTAACATGGTGAAACCCCATCTCTACTAAAAATACAAAAAATTAGACGGGCATGGTGGCAGGCACCTGTAGTCCCAGCTACTCGGGAGGCTGAGGCAGGAGAATTGCATGAACCCGGGAGGCGGAGCTTGCAGTGAGTGGAGATCGCGCCACTGCACTCCAGCCTGGGCAACAGAGCGAGACTCCATCTCAAAACAAACAAACAAACAAACAAAAAACCTTTTTCTTCACCCTTCTCTTATTCCTCCTCTTTAAGTTAACCATGTTTTAAAGAGCATCATTTTGTCTAGAGGTTCCCCATCTGGGCTGTACATTAGAATCACATGGAGAGATTTTTAAAATCCTGTTGCCCAGGTTGTGCCCCAGACCAATAGTCTCAGAATCTCCAGAGTGGGTTCCAGGCATCACTATTTCTAAAAAGTCCTTAAGTGATTACATTGTGCAGCCAATGTTAAGAATGACCATTCTGGCCGGACATGGTGGCTCATGCCTGTAATCCCAGCACTTTAGAAGGCCAAGGCGGGTGGATCACTTGAGCCCAGGAGTTACCAGCCTGGGCAACATAGCAAGACCCCGTCTCTACAAAAAATACAAAAATTAGCTGGGCGTGCTGCCGCATGCCCATAGTCCCAGCTACTCAGGAGGCTGAAGTGTGAGGATTGCTTGATCCCAGGGAGGTCAAGACTGCAGTGAGCCATGATTGTACCACTGCACTCCAGCCTGAATGACAGAGCAAGACTCTGTCTCAAAAAAAAAAAAAACAAAACCATTCCAGCTCTTTCTATGCATTTACAAAAAACACGTAAATAGCCAGACTCTCTCTCTCTCTCTCTCTCTCTCACACACACACACGCATATGTATATTGTAGAGACGGGGTCTCACTATGTTGCCCAGGCTGGTCTTGAACTCCTGGCCTCAAGTGTGTGTGTATATGTGTGTGTATATATATGTATACAGTATACTGCATGCCTGTGTGTTTGTATGTGTGTGTGTCATTGCATTTGGCTTTTTTTCCAACCATGAACAAGGTGGCTCAGAGAGATTTTCAGGGCAAACCATGTAGATATTTACCTTCTTCTTGAAGATAAATGGAGGCATTGAATGGAGGCATAATCTACAGGTGCCTCTAACCTTTCCTCTATTGATGAACATTTAAATTGTTTCTAATTTTTTTTACTGTTACAAACAATGCTTCAAGGTATATTCAGTATGTCTTTTTAAATTTTATTTTATTATTTATTTGTATTTATTTATTTTGTAGAGACAGGGTCTCCGTGTGTTGCCCAGGTTGGTCTTGAACTCCTGGCCTCAAGCAATCCTCCTGCCTTAGCCTCCCAAAGTGCTAGCATTACAGGCATGAACCACTATGCCAGGCCTACTCAGTCTATCTTTGCTCACATATGCAAGCACTGTTTTGAAAAAGATTTCTAAAAGCAGAATTTCTGGGTCAATGTGTATGTACATTTGTTATTTTGATAGATACTGTCAAAATGCTTTCCAAAAATACTTCACTAATTTACATTCTCCCCACAGTGTAAGCACTTAATATTATTAATGTTTAATTTTTACCAAACTGATGGGCCAAAAGCAATATTTCATTGTTATTTTAATTTGCCTTTTCCTGCCTATTTGTGAGGTTAAGCATCTTTTCATATATTTATTGGACATTTGTATTTCTTTTCTTTCTTTCTTTTTTTTTTTTTTTTTTGAGACAGAGTTTTGCTCTTGTTGCCCAGGCTGGAGTGCAATGGCACGATCTCAGCTCACTGCAACCTCACCTCCGCCTCCTGGGTTCAAGTGATTCTCCTGCCTCAGCCTCCCGAGTAGCTGAGATTACAGGCATGCACCAGCACGCCTAATTTTGTATTTTTAATGGGGATAGGGTATCTCCATGTTGGTCAGGCTGGTCTCAAACTCCCGGCCTCAGGTGATCTGCCCACCTCCACCTCCCAAAGTGCTGGGGTTACAGGTGTGAGCCACTGCGCCTGGCCTGGCCATTTGTATTTCTTTTATGAATTAATTGACCATGCTATTTGCCCATTTCCTATTGGGCTTTTTATTTTATTTATTTATTTATTTAATTTTGAGATGGGGTCTTGCTCTGTTGCCCAGGCTCGAGTGCTGTGGTGTAATCTCAGCTCAGTGCAACCTCCATCTTCCAGGCTCAAGCCAACTTCTCAGCCTCCTGAGTAGCTGGGACTACAGGCACAGGCTACCATGCCTGGCTAATTTTTTTTTTTTTTTTGGTATTTTTAATAGAGACAGGGTTTTGCCATGTTGCCCAGGTTGGTCTCTAACTCCCGGCCTCAAGTGATCTGCCTGCCTCGGCCTCCGAGAGTGTTGGGATTACAGCCGTGAGCCACCACATCTGTCTCCTATTGGGCTTTTTTGCAATTAGTTAGGAATAGAGGAAATTCTATTTCCAATAATATGACTGGCTGGATTCTGGACTGATTTTTCAGCATAAGTCATGTAAAAATGCTGGTTGAAATATGCAAATTATTTTAAAAGTGTAGATGAGCTGGCCAGATAGCAAGAAAGTATTAGGTTAAAGTCTAAGGGAAGGCAGGAACTCAGGGAAACAGACAAAGGAATCCTTCTTTAGTGTGAGGATATTTGTCGAATTAGGCAAACTTGAACTTCAAATTTCACAGTCTCTATTTTTGATAGAACCAAGGTAAGGAATCTAATAGGAGATTCTCTAAAAAGCTATGACTCCAAAGGATTCATCGTTCATGTAAGATTGAACCTGAAATAAATCTATCCCGCTGTCACATCCAGAGGACTTTAATGAAAACTGCCTCAGTGCTGAGCTGATAGCAAGGCTGTATCTCTGAGTTGTAACCACCAGCTGATCTTTGCGCTTATTTGCAGCCCTGGATGACCCAAAACTATCCAAGTTAGGTATTTAGTTTAAAGTGGTTCAGGACTGGTTAGTACCTCTACATGCCTGGCAGGAAAAAACAAAACAAAACAAAACAAAAAAACCTCATATTCTCTGAAGGAAGATACCTTAGTCCTCAGCCTCAAGAAATTTCCAACATCATTTTCTAGGGAAAATAATAAATAGCTCACAGGGGGAAAAAAAATCTCTAGGCTGGGCGTGGTGGCTCATACCTGTAATCCCAGCAGTTTGGGAGGCCAAGGCAAGAGAATCACTGGAGCCCAGGAGCTCAAGACCAGCCTGGGCAACATAGTGAGACCTCCTTTTTATAAAACAGAAAAAAAAAATTAGCTGGGCATAGTGGCAGGTGCCTGTAGTCTCAGCTACTTGGGAGGCTGAGGTGAAAGGATCACCTGATAGAGTGAGATATCACCTGATAGAGTGAGACCCTGTCTCAAAAAAAAAAAAAAAAAAAAGATAAATCATAAGAAATCCATACCTAAGCATTGAAGTAAAACTTAAGAACACCAAAGACAAGAAGAAGACCTTGAAGACTTAAGAAAAGAAGGCCGGGCGCAGTGGCTCATGCCTGTAATCCCAGCACTTTGGGAGGCCAAGGCGGGCAGATCACCTGAGGCCAGGAGTTTGAGACCAGCCTGGCCAACATGGTGAAACTCCATCTCTACTAAAAATCCAAAAAATTAGCCAGGTGTGGTGGTGGGCGCCTGTAATCCCAGCTACTCGGGAGGCTGAGGCAGGAGAATTGCTTGAACCCGGGAGGTGGAGGTTGCAGTGAGCCGAGATTGTGCCATTATACTCCAGCCTGGGCAACAAGAGTGAAACTCTGTCTCAAAAAAAAAATAATTAAATTAAAAAAAAAAAGAAAAGACAATCTTTAAAGGAGACACACTGAACTCTCAACAAGATAATGAAAGCCAGAAACCAGTGAAATACTTTCCACACATCACGGCACCGAACAACTGAAAAATACACAGTCTTTTAAAGCACACATGACATATTTGGCAAAATCTGATCATATACTAGATCATAAAGCAAGTCTCGATTGATTTTAAAGGTTTGACCACAGTGCTAGAAATAAGTAACAAAAATAATTTCCATATGTTTGAAAGTTATTAAAGACATTTCTAAATAATTCATTGATCAAAGAGGAAATAAAAATGGAACAACTAAAGTAATATTCAACGGGAAATTTAAGGTCTGTAAGGCTTATATTCAAAGACTTGAAGAAAGGATGAAAATTAATTAGCTACACACATATCTCAAAAAATTAGAAAATAAGAGCAATTCCACTTGTAGGTATACACTCAAGAATACTTTTTTTTCTTTCTTTCTTTCTTTCTTTTTTTTTTTTTTTTTAAGACAAAGTCTCAATCCAGCGCCCAGGCTGTAGTGCAGTCATGCAATCTTGGCTTACTATAGCCTCAACCTCCCAGGCTTGGGTGATCCTCCCACCTCAGCCTCCCAAGTAGCTGGCACTACAGGTATGTACCACTGAGCCCAGCTAATTTTTTCATTTTTAGTAGAGACAGGGCTTGGCCATGTTGCCCAGTCTGGTCTCAAACTACTGGGCTCAAGCAATCTGCCAGCTTTAGCCTCCCAAAGTTCTGAGATGACAGGTGTGAGCCACTGTGCCTGGACTCAAGGAATACTTTTTTTTTTCGAGACGGAGTTTTGCTCCTGTCACTCAGGTTGGAGTGCAGTGGCGCCATCTCGGCTCACTGCAACCTCCGCCTCTGGAGTTCAAGCGATACTCCTGCCTCAGCCTCCTGAGTAGCTGGGATTACAGGCATGTGCCACCACGCCTGGCTAATTTGGTATTTTTAGTAGAGACGGGGTTTCATCATCTTGGCCAGGCTTATCTTAAACTTCTGACCTCAGGTGATCTGCCTGCCTCAGCCTCCCAAAGTGCTGGAATTACAGGTGTGAACCACCACGCCTGGCCATCAAGGAATATTTTTCCATAAACAACCATGCCTGTGTGTTCATAGTGGCAGAATTTATAATAGCAGAAACTTGGACACATCCCAAATATCCGTTAATAAGACAGTGCATAGGCCGGGTGCGGTGGCTCATGCCTGTAATCCCAGCACTTTGGGAGGCCAAGATGGGTGGATCACCTGAGATCGGGAGTTCGAGACCAGCCTGACCAACATGGTGAAACACTGTCTCTATTAAAATACAAAATTAGCTGGGCATGGTGGCGCATGCCTGTATTCCCAGCTACTCGGGAGGCTGAGGCAGGAGAATTGCTTGAACCTGGGAGGCGGAGGTTGTGGTGAGCCGAGATCGCGCCATTGCACTCCAGCCTGGACAACAAGAGCAGAACTCCATCTCAAAAAAAAGACAGTGCATAATAACCGTGGTACATCAACACAGTAGAGTATTATATAGCAATCAAAATGAGTAGACCATAGTAACACAACAATGCGAATGAATCTTAGCAATATAATATTAAGTGATAAAAGTGGACAGCAAATGACTACATAAAGCGTTATATGCTTCTAAATAAAATAGCTAAAATTGTATATGTATATATACATAATATAAATACTCTGAAGAAATACATGAAGAGGTAGTAAAACAATATATAAAGGAGAGCAAAAGAATAATGGACAAGAGACTAGGATTATAGCTGCCTTGGATGAGGAGAGGCCGGGGCTATATCAGGGAAATCATGTTAAACTGTAAAGTGTTATCAAGATTGAGGCCAGGCGCAGTGGCTCACGCCTGTATTCCCAGCACTTTGGTGGGATTGACTCACAGTTCCGCGGGGTTGGGGAGGCCTCAGGCAATCATGGCAGAAGGGGAAGCAATCATAACCTTTTTCACAGGGCAGCAGGAAGGAGAAGTGCCATTCAAAAGGGGAAAAGCCCCTTATAAAACCATCAGATCGCTGGGCGTGGTAGCTCATGCCTGTAATCCTGGCACTTTGGGAGGCCAAGGCAGGCAGATCACCTGAGGTCAGGAGTTCAGGACCAGCCTGGCCAATGTGGTGAAATCCTGTCTCTACTAATAATACAAAAAAAATTAGCCAGGCGTGGTGGCGCACGCTTGTAATCCCAGCTACTTGGAAGGCAGGAGAATCGCTTGAACCCAGGAGGTGGAGTTTGCAGTGAGCTGAGATCGCGCCACTGCACTCCAGCCTGGGCGACAGGAGCAAAACTCCGTCTCAAACAACAACAACAACAAAAACCCCATCAGATCTTGTGAGAACTCACTATCACAAAATAGCATGGGAGTAATCGCCCCTATGATTCAATTACCTCCCACTGGATCCCTCCCATGACAGGTGGGAATTACGGGAACTATAATTCAAGATGAGATTTAGTTGGGGGACACAATCTAACCATATCAGTCCTCATATGGTGGAAGTGGTGAGGCAGCTCTCTGGGGTCTTTTTTTATAAAGGCACTAACTACCCCCTAAAAAGTCTCATCTTCTAATACCATCACCTTGGGGGCTTAAGATTTCAACATATGAATTCTGGGGGAAACACACTCAGATCATAGCGTATCCCATGTTCAGGGAGGAGAGAAGATCTAACATTATGAAGCAGTCAATTTTCTCCAAATTACTCTATAAATTCAAATAAATGCCTATCAAAACTATAGCAAAAATTTTAAAAGAACCCAACCATCTTATATGCAATTTTACATGAGAGAATAAAAATCAACTTCAAAAAAGAAAATCAGATATGGAGAACTCACTCTATCAGGTAGTCAGAGAGACTACAAGGCTAGAGTAATAAAATCAGTGTAGCATTGGCACAGGAATGCCCTCATAAGATGCTATAAGATGACTGAAACATAGCATAAAACATAAAAGAGAACTCAACGTTTACATGTGATAAAAACGACACCACAAATCAAGGGAGAGAGAATTGTTTAACAGATGGAGTTATCTTGCTAAATGGAGAAAAAAATAAGGTTGGATCCTTTATTAGTCTGTTCAGGTTGCTTTAACAAAATACACAGGCTGGATGGGTTACACAACAGAAATGTATTTTCTCGCAGTTCTGGAAGCTAGAAATCCAAAATCAAGGTGTCAGCAGAGTTGGTCTCCAGAGAGGCCTCTCTCCTTGGCTTGTAGATGGTACCTTCTGACTGTGTCCTCACGTGTCCTTTTCTTGTGCAGGCACAGAGAGAGAGAGTTCTGGTGTCTCTTCCTCTTCTTATAAGGACAACAGTTCTATTGGATTAGGGCCCTACCCTGCCCTAATAACCTCATTTAACCTTAATTACCTCCTTAAAGGCCCTGTCTCCAAACACAGTCATTTTTGGTGTCAGAGCTTCAATATATGAATTGGGGTTGGTTGAGGGAGACACAATTTAGTCTATAACAGATTATTTCTTCAATATTATAAAAGTGAATTCCAGATGAATTAAAGACTAAATATTAAAAATAAAACTGCAAGATTAATAAAAGAAATGAAGATCTTTGTGATCTTGGAGTAGAAAATTCTTAGTAAACAAGACCCTAAAGCACAAAGTATAAGGAGAAATTCGGGTGAATTTAACCATATCAAAATTCAGGAGCTATTTCAATGAAGGTCACCATAGATAAAGCTAACAGAAAGGTTTATATAGTACAGTTGCCTCATCTATAACCCATCTGACAATGGCTTTATTATCTAGAATATTAAAAGAATTCCTGAAAAATCAATAAGAAAAGGATAGGAAAATTCAATAGAATACTGAGCAAAGGCCATGAACAGTCAATTCACAGGAGGGAAAACAAGATTGGCCAGCAGGGCATGTGGAGAGATGCTCACCTTGTTGATAATCAGAAAAATTCAATGTAAAATAGCAATATCGCTTTATAGTTCTATCAGATTGGCAAACATTAGAAGGCTGAATAATGACATGTGTTGTCTAAGACGTAGGGAGACTCTTATGCACTGCTGGTAGGCACACATGGTGAAACAGAGTGCAACCTGACAGTATCCACTCAGTAAGTGTGTATGTGCCCTGTGATCTAGTGATCTCAGAGACCCCGATGGGTCCACAACTAGATACGTATGAGGGTGTTCACTTTGGCATTATTTATAGTGACAGGAAGTTGGAGGCAACCTAAGCATCTATCGCAGGAAGAAGGGATAGGTTAAATGAGGTAGATGCACACTATGGAATTCTATAAGCAGGAAGAAAGAGGGAAGAAAGAAAGAAAAAAAGTGGTGCACCCCTCATCTTTCATCAAGACAGTGTTAATTATAGTGAACCCCAAGTTTCTCTTCAAAGAATCAGTATGTCAGTATGTTCAGCTCTCTTATTCTTTGATTATCCATTTTAAAGTTTAGCTTCCTGGTTCTCTTCAGTTCCCTTGCTCCTGGTTTCAGTAAACAACTTTCCCTCTAGTCCTAATCAGTAGTTCACATCTGTTCTCTGGTCAGCTGCTCCATCCTGACTCATCCCGTTTATCTGCTTTGACCTGAGTCATCCCATCACCTGCTTTGACCTGAGTCACCCTGGTCACCTGCTCTGATCTAAGTCACCTTTAGTTCCCTGTTCCTAACTGTCCTTCCCGCCAAACTACCCACCCCGCCACTCTAACTCATATCCCTGCTCTCTTTAAAATAGACAATCGGAATTAGCTTAGGCTGTGCGGTCCAACCCTAGCCAATAAGGGAACGCCACAGCAGTAGGGCCGTGTGTCAGGAATAAGAACTCCTTCTCCTCTCCTGTCCAGGTGTGCTCTTGCCATTGTTCCATTCACGACTCGCACCCTTCTATAGAAGTAAAAATTGCCATGCTGAGAAAATTAAATTTATGTTCGAGTGCTATTTCCTTGCAGCATTGAAAATTTATTTACAACAACAGCATGAACTTTTTTCCTAGAATCCCTGCCCATCAGACTTCTGTTTGCATTTCATTGGCCAAAACTGCATTACATGATAACACCTAACTGAAAGGTAACTAGAGAGAAGGGGAGTTATGAACAGGGATTGTGTTAGATAATCAGAGATGTCTGGTTTATCATCTGATAGATTTTTTTCTAACTGCTGTATAGAATTCCATAGGGTGCATCTATCCCATTTTGCTGTGATGGCTAGAGGTTTAGCAGCCATCTTGTGCCAAGGAGGAAAAGTCAAGAGAATCCCAGAGAAGGCCCTGACAAGTTTCTTAACCAACATCAACAGTTTCCTATTCCTGAACTTTTTATCATGTATTAAAAACAAGCACCTCTTTGTTTAAGCTACATGTGTCAGAGTTCAATTGCAGACAACAGAAATAAATCTGGACCTGGTGCAGTGGCTCACGCCTATAATCCCAGCACTTTGGGGGGCCGAGGTGGGCTGATCAATTGAGGTCAGGAGTTCAAGACCAGCCTGACCAACATGGAGAAACCCCGTCTCTACTAAAAATACAAAATTAGCCAGGGTGGTGGCACATGCCTGTAATCCCAGCTACTCAGGAGGCTGAGGCAGGAGAATCACTTGAACCCGTGAAGTGGAGGTTGTGGTGAGCCGAGATTGCGCCATTGCACTCCAGCCTGGGCAACAAGAGTGAAACTCTGTCTCAAAAAAAGAAAGAAAGAAAGAAAGAAAGAAAGAAAGAAAGAAAGAAAGAAAGAAAGAAAGAAAGAAATCTGATCAGTTTAAACAGAAAGGGATGGAGAAGCAGGCTTAGGTCCAGGAACAACCCCCAGCTTTGAGAGTCACATGACCTCTGCCTGTGATTGAGAAAACAACAGTCACTACTACAGGAAGCTGATGAATCAGGAAGCTGCTCACCGGAGCCTTGCTGCTGCTGCCATGACCTGTGACAGCAAAACGGATGTCCCATGCTACGTAGCTCTGTTCCAAATTTATATCTCGCACAAGAGCAGGACGCAAACCACAGAGTCACAGCTCAAGGGAATCTGGGAAGTGTTGTTTTAGCTTTCCAACTTCTGCAGCGCAGAAGAAACACTGAAAGCAGTTTTAAATTAATGTTGAGGAGCCCGTCTATTATGGACAACATACCATTCAGCTTTTTGGTTACTAAAAACCAAATGCACATCCAACTGATACACTGCACCTAAAGCAATAAGGATGGAGCTTAAGTGAAAAAGAAAAAACTAACAGAATAAGTTCTATAGCACAATTCATAACATGTTAGTTAAAAACACATATAAGCAGAGCATGGAGGCTCATGCCTGCAATCCCAGCACTGTGGGATGCCAAGACAGGAGGATCACTTGATGCCAGGAGTTTGAGACCAGCCTGGGCAACAAAGTGAGATCCCCATCTCTACATAAAAAAGTTAGACAGGCGTGGTGGCACACACCTGTGTGCCTCCGAGAAGCTCGTAGCTTCTCAGGAGGCTGAGGTGGGAGAATCACTTAAGCCCAGGAGTTTGAGGCTGCAGTAAGCTATGATCATGCCACTCCACTCCAGCCCAGGTGACAGAGTAAGACCCTGTTTCTAAAAAGAAAAAAATAAAATAAAAACACACAAATCAATACTATCTTTTTCAATGAAATGTACATTTTCAAGGATATACAAGTGCCAGTTGGTAAAGGGTGGAGGAGAATGGGATGTGGGGATTAAGGGTGAAAGAGAGAAACTAAAGAAAGTAAAACAAAACAAGAGAGAGGTCTTGTACAGTCTGATGATGGGAGTGATACCAATGGGGGAATATCATTGGCTCCATTTTCCACATCTGTGGACCAAGACCAATCCATCAAGCTTAATATGTAATATAAATATTAAAGAATATTTTGATAACAATTTATCATTATATTAACAAATCATTTAATTTAAATATTTCATATTTAATTTATCACACTGAAACTAATCTATTAAATTTCATACGTCATAATTTCTGGCCAATCCCTCCCTCACTACTGCCTGCCGCACTTTGTGCCCCGACTGCCCACCTGCACTAGACACATAACGTCTGTACTCACAATTTTGTTTGTTTGTTTGTTTGTTTTGTTTTTTGAGAAGGAGTTTCGCCCTTGTTGCCTAGGCTGGAGAGCAATGGTGCGATCCCGGCTTACTGCAACCTCTGCCTCCCGGGTTCAAGTGATTCTCCTGCCTCAGCCTCCTGAGTAGCTGGGATTACAGGCGCCCACGACCAAGCCCAGCTAATTTTTGTATTTTTAGTAGAGACAGGGTTTTGCCATGTTAGCCAGGCTGTTCTTGAACTCCTGACCTCAGATAATCCACCCGTCTTGGAATCTCAAAGTGCTGGGATTACAGGCGTGAGCCACCCCGCCTGGCCACAATTTTTTTTTAAAAGGAAGTCTCCCTCTGTTGCCCAGGCTAGAGTTCAGTGGCGCGACATCGGTTCATTGCAGCCTCGACCTCCCGGGCTCAAGCAATCCTCCCACCTCAGCCTCCTGAGTCGCTGGGATAACAGGCGTGAGCCACCGGGCCCAGCTCTATACTCATAATTTGACAATTATGTTTTTATTTCCCCAGAACCTCAAAAAATAAGTTCAGGGGACCCCTGGAGACCCCACCCCAGGGTCATTCTGAGAGTACCAACCCTATTTAATGAGATACCTGCATTCACTCACACCCTCTCCCACAACCACCCCTTCAGCAAGTCGCGCTCCACCCAGTGAGGAGGGGCTTTAGGCTGGGCCTAAAAAGCTGGGCCGAGACCCCACGAGGCTGCATCTCCGCCGGCGTCCCCAAGGCTGAGGGTGGGCGCGTCCGTCAGGAGGAGTCGTCTTTGTGAGCCCGCCCCGGCGGGGAGGAGCTGCCCGGCTCAGGCCCCGCCCACCCGGAGGATCTTGGGGCTGGTCTGGGTCCGCTCCTGAGACGTGACCACCCGCCCCGCATGGGGCCCCAATCCCAGCTGCTTGATCCGGCTCAGCCCCGAGGTGTTTAGCAGCAGCTCTTTATGAAAGTCCAGCCATCTGTTACCTGCGTTGCTTCCTGGGGAGGGATAGTCCACCTGGAGGCATTCGGAGACCCGGTGATTGTGCTCCGCGGAGCCTGGGCTGTGCCCCACGTTGACTGCCTCATAGATACCCTACGAACCCCAAGTAAGAAAAAACGACGACCCTCTCTCCGTGAGTCTCACTGGGGTGCTGACCTAGGGTGAACCCTGCTTGCTTAAGGCTCCTGACCCAGCGCTTGTCCCTTCTCAGGGTGGATGGGGCGAGACCCCTGCTGGGATAAATGTTTTCCCTGGGGCAAGGGCTGTGCACTTCGCAGCTGCTGGGTCCCCTCCCTAGGATTCCAAGGAGACACTCACTACTCCTCTCCATTCTGTGTTTTAGATGCCAGCTGCATGAGAAGAGGGACTCACCTTCTGGTCCCCTGCCTGGAAGAGGAAGAGCTGGCATTGCACAGGAGACGGCTGGACATGTCTGAGGCACTGCCCTGCCCGGGCAAGGAGACCCCCACCCTAGGCTGCAGGCTGGGGGCCCTGTATCGGGCCTGTGTCCACAATGATCCCACCCAGCTCCAAGCCATACTGGATGGTGGGGTCTCCCCAGAGGAGGCCACCCAGGTGGACAGCAATGGGAGGGTGAGATGTCCTGGCTTCCCAGGACAGCTGGGGGCATCTTTGCATCCCCACCACACCGTCCTGGCCTGGCTCCCTGAGAGGGGTTCAGGGGCAATACCTGCTGCAGTCCTAAGGAGGAAGGGAATGGTTAAGGGCGGGTCTTCACAGGGTTTGGGGCAGGCTCTGGGACAGATATGGGTTTAGAGGGTGCAAGGGGCCCTGGGGTGGCCCAGGGGGAAAGCAGGGGATCTGAGCCGCCCCTCCCTCAGACAGGCCTCATGGTCGCATGCTACCACGGCTTCCAGAGTGTTGTGGCCCTGCTCAGCCACTGTCCTTTCCTTGATGTGAACCAGCAGGACAAAGGAGGGGACACGGCCCTCATGTTGGCTGCCCAAGCAGGTGTGAGGCTCCTGCACCCCACTTCCGACAGACCCCTTTTGATGTAGACAGGGCCTCAGCCCCACCCTTGTTGCACAGTGTTCTACACCAGACTCTGTCATGCTGGGTGGAGGGCGGTTTGGGAGCTTCATCACCCCCTTTCCTGGGGACCAAGCTTACCCTTGCTGCCCTGCAGGCCACGTGCCTCTGGTGAGTCTCCTGCTCAACTACTATGTGGGCCTGGACCTGGAATGCCGGGACCAGCGGGGGCTCACGGCGTTAATGAAGGCTGCCATGCGGAACCGCTGTGAGTGCGTGGCCACCCTCCTCATGGCAGGTGTGTGGGGCCTGGACCGGAGTGTGCGGCCTCCAGTCCCTCCTCCAAGCCTGCCCACCAGACACTAAGTCAGCTGTGATTATTTGCAGAAAGGAGAGAGGTGGAGATGGAGGATCAATCTAGTTCACCTTCCTGGAGGGGGGGCACAGGCTTTGGGCTTGGTACAATCAACCAAGTCCTGCTATTGATAGCTCAGACATTGTGTGTGGAGGTCCCAGGAAGGAAAGTGTGGGAGGGGAACCTAGCCCAGCTGGAAAATCTAACACGAAAAAAGGCTGGCATCTGGAACCAGCCCCTGTTCCTAGCTGAGTGGCTTCCCTCTCTGGGCCTCACCAGTATTGTGAGGGTGTTAGCTTTCCCTGGGACGACCTCCAACTCTGACAAGCCAGGCTTCCAGGGGATCCAGGGAAGTGTCGTTGAGGCCTGTGGCTCTGTGGGGTCGTTCAGGGGGAGGTGCGGTGAAGTCCACATTGTCCATGGAGTTGTTTGGGGGCCCTCCTTCCCCCAGTGGGGCTGCCCTCTGCTGGTCACTCTGGGGGACCCCTGCCTCCACTTTTCCCTTCCCCACACACCCCACTGGGTTTGGAGTGAAAAAGGAGTGAATGAAAAAGGAGGGCGCTCTACACCCTTTCTTTTGTCTTAGAGTGACTGCTCCTCCCACAACCCCAAGATGGGAGAGGGAGATGGTGAGAAGAGAAGAACCAGGAGAGGGAACCAGCCGATCATCCCCACCCACCTGCCCCAGAGGGTGCAGCTCAGGCCTCTGCCTGTCCTGGGCAGCCTGCACCGCTGCTCTGCTCAGCTCCTTGGATTGAGGAGATCCCTATTCTGCCCCAGGTGGAGCCCCACAATAGGTCTCTCTGAAGTCTTTTCCCCTCTCTGGACCTAAGTGTCTTAATCTCTCTTAAACAGGAGGTTGCAACACTGGCCTCCCCGATTCCACCTTCAACAGAATGGGACTCTATGGCTTCGAATGTAACCCACATCAGTCTTGCTCCTAAAGAATCTGCCCTTCCACAAATCACCAACCCCTATCCCGCCCCAAGTCACCCCCTGTGCTCCTTCCCAGGTGCTGACCTGACAGCAGTGGACCCTGTTCGGGGCAAGACGGCCCTGGAATGGGCAGTGCTGACCGACAGCTTCGACACCGTGTGGAGGATTCGGCAGCTGCTGAGGCGGCCCCAAGTGGAGCAGCTTAGCCAGCACTACAAGCCCGAGTGGCCGGCCTTGTCCGGGCTCGTGGCCCAGGCCCAGGCCCAGGCCCAGGTTGCCCCTTCACTCCTAGAGCGGCTGCAGGCTACCTTGAGCCTCCCCTTTGCCCCGTCTCCTCAGGAGGGGGGTGTTCTGGACCACCTTGTGACTGCCACAACCAGCCTGGCCAGTCCCTTCGTCACCACTGCCTGCCACACTCTGTGCCCTGACCATCCACCTTCGCTGGGCACCCGAAGCAAGTCCGTGCCAGAGCTGTTAGGTACTGCCCCGCCCCCTCCCCTGGTTCCCCAGTCCCCGCCAGGGAGTCCCCAGAGGTCCCCGTGGGTCTTTGTCCCCTACCAGAGCCCTCAGGGCATATTGAGCAAGTGCCTTCAGTGGCTACAACCCAGGGATAGCACCAGCCCCAGGCCCCAAGTCCCCAAGATCCTCCTCTCCAAGGCATCCTCATCCCCCCACCAGCGCCAGCCGAAGCCCAGTCCTGCAGGACACCAAAGTCTGGCCCTTCCTCTCTGGCGATACCAGGAGCTCAGGATAGAGAAGAGGAAACAGGAGGAGGAGGCCAGAATGGCACAGAAGTAGGGGAAGATGGGATAGGACAGGCTGGGAACAGGTAATCAGGCCCCTCCCAGGGCTTTTTTCCCCTCTGGAGTGCCTCCGGCCTCCCCATCCACCTCTGCCTAAGTAAATCTGCTCTCAACCTATATATATACAAGGTCATTCATTCTAGCATTGTTTGCAAGAGTGAAAGAGTGGAAACACCCGAAGTGTCCATCAGTAAGGGACAGGCTAGATTGATTACGGATGTAATTGCTGTCCATCCATACAGTGCATACTCTACAGTGTATTCTAAAATAAGACTAAGGAAGCTGTTTATATTCTGATATGAAACTACCATCAAGATGTATAAAGTAAAAATAACTAAGGAGTGGAACAGTGTATATGGCATATTATTATTTGTCGAAGTAAAATTTTCACGAAGATAAACATGACTAAGACAAATATATAGCGAGTACTAAGATTTATTTAACTACTTAATGAGTGAACCAGCAGGATAGATCAAAAAAAAAAAAAAGAAAAGAAAAGCCATTATTGACAATCAGTGAAAAAATGAATGCTAGAGGAGATTGAGACCATCCTGGCTAACACGGTGAAACCCCGTCTCTACTAAAAATACAAAAAATTAGCCGGGCGTGGTGGCGGGCGCCTGTAGTCCCAGCTACTCGGGAGGCTGAGGCAGGAGAATGGCGTGAACCCGGGAGGCGGAGCTTGCAGTGAGCCGAGATCGCGCCACTGCACTCCAGCCTGGGCGACAGAGCGAGACTCCGTCTCAAAAAAAAAAAAAAAAAAAATGAATGCTAGAATAAGATTGCAAAGTTAGACACAAAAAAGTTAATTGACACCTGGCAATAAAGCCATAACCATTTTTATTTTTTTCTACTAGACCAAAATAATTTGCCACTTATCAATCTTTAACAGGTTAATCTGTCCTTTTAGAGAGGCTGGGTCCTTATCAATAGTAAATATTAATAGCATGTCAAACAAAGTTAACTTCCCCTAGATGACCCATAGGTGGGGTTATTAGCCAATGATCTCAAATATCTTTGAAAGGGCACTAACTTTATTTTTTGGCCTTATTTACAAGTTTTGGATATTTTTCTCAAACTTTTGTTGTGTAAATATATTTGCTTGTATGTTTATAATAATGATAGCAACTACTTAGAAGGTGCTTACTATTTATAGTAACACATTTAACCCTTCCAGTAATCCTGAGGATTTTATCTTTGAGGATATGAGGCACAGAGAAGCTAAGGAATTGCCTAGGTCCCACAGCTAGACACTGGCAGGGCTCAAGATTGAGATCTAGCCATCCAGTGTGGCCTCCAGGCTTTAACGCTAACCCCCAATGCGGTACTGGAGCATCCCTGGGAAGAACACAGTAGTGTTCTCCAGAAAAGGACTGAACAGATTTATTCAGATTTCCTTAATTTTTTTTCTTTTTTCTTTTTTTTTTTGAGACAGAGTCTCCCTCTGTTGCCCAGGCTGGAGTGCAGTGGTTTGATCTCGGCTCACTGCAACCTCCACCTTCTGGATTCAAGTGATTCTCCTGCCTCAGCCTCCTGTGTAGCTGGGATTACAGGCGTGCGCCACCATGCCCAGCTAAATTTGTGTGTTTTCAGTAGAGACAGGGTTTCACTGTGTTGATCAGGCTGGCCTCAAACTCCTGAACTCAAGCGATCTGCCCACCTTGACTTCCCAAAATGCTAGGATTACAGGGGTGAGCCACCGCACCCAGCGCTAATGTCCCTTTTCTATCCCAGGATTCTATCCAGGATCCCCTGTTACATTTCATCATCACATCCCCCAGAATCCTCTTGACTGTGACAGTTTCTCAGACTTCCCTTGTTCCTCATGATCTTGACAGTTTTGAGTCATATTGGTCATGTATTTTGTGCATGTCTCTCAATTGAGGTTTGTCTGATTTTTTTGTTGTTGTTGTTGGTGGTGTGTGTGTGTGTATTTTTGATAGAGATGCAGTTTTACCATGTTGCCCAGGCTAGTCTTGATCTCCTGAGCTCAAGTGATCCGCCTACCTTGGCCTCTCAAAGTGCTGGGATTACAGGTGTGAGCCACCACGCCTGGCCTGTCTGATGTTTTTCTTATAATTAATGTAAGACTGGGTCTTTGGGTTTTCAGAAGGGAAGATTCCACAGAGGTAAAGTTTTTCTCACATCATGTCAAGGGAGGCATATAGTATGAACATGACTTATCACTTGATATAGACCTCAATCACCTGGCTCAGGTAGTTTGTCAGTTTTCTCCACTGTAAAGTTTCTCTTTCTTTCCCCTCTCTGCACTGTCATCTTTGGAAGGAAGTCTTATACAAGGTCCACACTAACAGAGTGGGGAGTTATACACCATCTCCTTGAGGGTAGAGTATCTAGATAACTTATGTGGAATTCTGCACAGGGCGTTTTGACTTTCTAATTATGTCTACCAAATTTTGAAACATTAAAAATAAATCCACTCTTTGAATAGGGAAAATACACCCCCCCAAACACACACACACACTGAGATGAAAATGACTAATAGGGTCAGATAGTATATGATTTCTCCCAGAAGGGCTCTGAAGGCCACTATGGTGGACTGGAAGGGACTCAAGGGTAACTTGATCCCGAATAAGGCACTTAAATTTCTCTTGCCTCAGCTTTCACATCTGTTAAATGGAGAAAATGGGGGCTATTGGAAGGATCCACTAGCTAGTATGGGTGAAAGAGTTCCATAAACTGTAAAGTACTATCAAGAGGTGATGTATTAAGGAAGAGCCCCGGGGAAGTGAGTTGGATTAAACAGCTTCAGGGCCTCCAGGATGGAGCTAGATTTCTTTCCTCCCCACCCACTGCTGAAATCATGGCACAGGAAGCCAGCCTTGGCATTGGACATCATAGACAGAGAAAGAAGCTACATCGATAGTCGTGGATCAGCATCGTGGCAAAATGCCTCCTTGGGAGTTGGCCTGTGACCTTGGACAAGTTACTTACACTTTCTGAGCCTCACAGGTGTCACTTGCAGAATAGAGGTAAGAGTAACATGTTCACCATAGGGCTGTTATAAGAATTGAATGAGATGACGCAGCACTTGGCATCATACCTGGCTCTATCTATCTGTATCTACATCTATATATTTTGAGATAAAGTCTTGTTCTGCTGCTCATGCTGGAGTGCAAGGTTGTGATCATAGCTCACTGCAGGCTTGAACTCCTGAACTCAAAGGATCCTCCCGCCTCAGCCTCCCAAGTAGCTGGGACTATAAGTGTGTGCCACCACACCTGGAAAACTTTTTAATTTTTGTGTGGAGATAAAGTCTCACTATGTTGCCAAGGCTGGTCTCAAACTCCTGGGCTCAAGCGATCCTCCTACCTCAGCCTCCCAAAGTGCTGGGATTATAGTTGTGAGCCACCACGCCTGGCCCATTTTCTTTTCTTTCTTTTCTTTTTTTTTTTGAGATGGAGTCTCATCTCTGTCACCCAGGCTGGAGTGCAGTGGCTTGATCTCAGCTCACTGCAACCTCCGCCTCCCAGGTAGCTGGGATTACAGGCATGTGCCATCACACCTGGCTAATTTTTGTATTTGTAGTAGAGATGGGGTTTCACCATGTTGGCCAGGCTGGTCTTGAACTCCTGACCTTAGGTGATCCACCCGCCTCAGCCTCCCAAAGTGCTGGGATTACAGGCATGAGCCACCGTGCCCGGCCTCTGTTTTCTTATTTAATCTGCACAGCCTTCCTATTTTGCAGTTGAGGAAATTGAGACTATAAAGTTTAGGTAACTTGCTCAATGTCACCAGTTGGTAAGTGGCAAAGCAGTGCTTGGAGCTCAAGTCTGTGAGATTCCAAAGCCTGCGCTCATTCCACTGTAGCACATGGCATCTGCTTGCAGCCAGGGAGGATTAAACTTTGAGCCTTTGATTCTTTGAGCCTCTCCCTCCACCTCCAATCTGCTCAGGGGCGACTACTGTACCTTCAAGGCCAGGGAACTAGCCCTCTGTGGTTGCCTAGGCCCCTCTGTCCTGGCCGTGGTGGATCTGGTGGAACCCACATTAATGCCTGGGTTCCAGGTTGGAGCATGTTTTCCAGCAGAGGGAGCCTCTCCGCCTTGGAGAAGACCCACCCCTCCAATCCCTGGCCATCTCCAGGACAGCTAGAGTCCCCGGACTTCACTCTAGCAACTCCCCCTCCCATACCAAGCCATTTCTCTCTAATCCTCTAATAGATCCTGACAATAGCCTTCCCTCCCCCTCCCAGAACCCTTTCAGGCTGATCAGAGGGAGAGAAGCCTTGAGGCCTGGAGTTGCTGTGGCCTGTGCCTCCCAAAGTCAACCTCTCCTCTAATATCCCTGCCTCCCCCTCCCTCATCACAGCTCCTGAGGCTTCCGAACTCAGTCCCTGTCAGCAGAGGCCAAGAAATCCATAGTGAGGCCCCTTGCTGTGCAGAATGCAGGCACGGCAAAGCCTTTGGAGTCAGACAGACCTGGGTTTCAGTCCTGGCTCTGCCTCTCCCAACCTGAGTCACCTCATGTGTAACATCAAATGATGAGACCACAATTGCTGCCACCCAGGGCTCTCTGTAGCCCGAGCAGTGAGGGGTCTGAGAGGCATTGGGCACCGCCTGGCACATGGTCTGGGCATGGTGGGTCAACAGCAGCCTGGGATTGTACCTGAGCAGCAGTGAGTAAGGGAATAGCCCAGGGTGCAGCTCCATGGAGGAGGCTGGCGGATGTGCCCTTGGGGCCCCATGGCCTCCCCTGTGATTCTAGGAAACTATTCTGGTGGCCCAGGAAATGAAAACACACATCTCTGCATCCCCCACCCTAGGCCCACTCCCAGCCCACCTCATCACCACAGTGCTGGCGGCTGGAGGAGCTGCTCCCGGAGTGTACACATGTACACCCTCCACCTGGGAGGCAGAGGGCTCCTATACCTGGGACTGCAGAGTTGGCTGTCCTGACACACACTGGGATGTCAGCCAGGCTTGTGTGGACTCCTAGGGAAGCCTACTCACTCCCGTGTGGGCAGGGACCATGTCTGTGTCCCTAGCCCCTGGCTCAGCATGGGGCCCATCCCAGGCTCAAAACGTGCATAGGGAAGAGCCTTGTTCAGACTCCTCTAAGGTCCTGGATGCTCAGGGGGGCCTTTATCATCTCCCTCCTTCTCTCAGGGGCCGCTCTTATCCATGGACTGGCAGTGGGCATTCCAGGGCATGCCCCAGGAAACCCCTCGCCAGGAAAAGGCAACGGAGTACATATATGTAGGGAGGACAGAGGACAGATGGGGACTCACTGGTCTGTGTCCTCTTTTCTCCATACTGGGGAACCTGGACAGGATGCCCCCTCTCCAGCAGTCACACTTTCCAAGTGGCTGGGACCACACATGCGTCTTCCACCACATCAACCACTAGGCCAGCCACACCCTTACCCTGGCCTGTCTGGACCTTCCACCTATCAGATCTCAGCTGGTCACACCGAGAGAGACCTAATTGGCCACAGCTCACATAGAAGTTTACACCTGCTCTCCTCTCTCCTTTCCCACAGGGAGACCTTTTCATCCCTAAGGAAAAAACCCAGATCTGAAGGAGAAGGCTTGAGGACAAGGTTTAGGCCCTCCTCAACACCCCAGCTCCTGCCAACTTCTACTCCAGATGGTTAGAGAGACACATGCAGACAAGCCATCAGCAACGGGCTTAGAGGCACAGACATCTACACAGGCCCATTGGCCCACAAACACCCAGTTGCACGTAACGAGGCTTCACATGCAGGCACACATATACACACTTGTTCACACAGGTGCACAAACACTCACTGACCAGGAAAAAATAAAAACAGGGCCTCCTTTTCCCTAGATTCCTGGCCCATGCCCTGCTCTGCCCCCTCTGCCCCACAACACCGCATCCATTGCCCCAGCCATCCAGCTCCAAAAATTGCCTGTGTGACTGGTCGGAGTTTCGTGGTCCATCTATCTGAGCAGGAATTGGGGTGCTAGGGGGGCCCAGGCCCTGCCTTTAAGTCCTCCCTTCAGAGCTTGGTGTCCTCCTTAACTGTGAAAGGCCATGATCCCTCCAAGGGAGAGGAGAGCGGTGAGCAGGTCTAAACCTCACTCCTTATTTGTCCCTGTTTACTCCAGACCCGCCTTGGATACCCCGACCCCTATTTCCTACATCCATGCCAGTGCCCTGCTTTTGGGGGACAAGGGGCAGAGGCCTGTGGATTTGGGGGTCCTGGAAATAAGCATTCACCTGAGGGCCCTCAGTCCCAGGCCTTCTGGTCCTGAGAAGGGCAGAGCCTGGGCACGGATGCTGGAGGGGTGGGAACGGGGCAGAATTTATGGCATTTCCCCTCCAGCTGGAAACAAAGGCAGATTCCGGTGTCCAGCATAAGCAATCCGGTCCCACCCACCAGAGTGGCTGGAGCTGAAGGAAATCCCGCTGGCTCTGACCTCTCCCAGACGTGCAGCCCCCCTTCCAAACATTCTCTCTCAGCCGGGGCCATTACCTACTCTCAGATACTGGGGACCTTTTCTGCTCCACACTGGGGATGGTCACCTTAATGCCTCAAACTCTCTCCCCATGCAGTAAGGGTTCTCTCAACACCACCCAAGAGCCTGCCAGGCTCCCACCCCTTTGCCAGTCAACTCTGCCCTTCCTCATCCAAGCAAACTCAGACCTTGCTGTTCACTGGAATGGGGAAGTCTTGATGTCTCCAGGACCTCCTATGCCATCTGGAATGCTCAGCACAGCCGTCAGAGCATCTCCACTTTCAGGAGTTCCAGCTGAACACCCCCCATAACAAGATGGTTCATCTTAGGTGATTGACATGTCTTCCCTCATTGCAGTTCAGGGAAGAGCAGGGTGCCGCTATCCTCAATCAGTACAGTCAAGAGATACTTTCTAATACCATAAATAGGAACTAGAGGTTGGGCTATAGCACTTAAATTTATACAATAATAATATAATGATCAATAATTAGAGGGAGAGGAGGCCAAGGTGGGAGGATCACTTAAGCCCAGGAGTTCAAGACCAGCTGGGCAACATAGCAAGACCTCATCTCCACAGATAATTAAAAAATTAGCTGGGCATGGTGGTGAATGCCTGTAGTCCCAGCTACTTGGGAGGCTGAGGTGAGAGGATCACTTGAGCCAGGGAGTTTGAGGCTGCAGTGAGCCATGACCTCGCCACTGCACTCCATCCTGGGTGACAGAGTACAGAGTGAGACCCTGTCTCAAAAAAAAAAAAAAAAAAAATTAGAGAGAGACAACCTAAATGGCCTAAATCCTGAACCTTTTAAATCTAGAGATAGCAGTGTACACATATTACTGAGGGTTTGTTGAAGTAAATGTCAGAAAAACTAGTATTTGGAACTTTGAGACAAGGGTTGGCCCTAGCAATGCGGTCTGGGGATGGGTACGGTTGCTTCTCATTATAAACTCTTCTGCAAAATTGTATTTATTTTACCCTGAACTTATTTGGGATTCTTTTAATTTTTTTTCAAAACAGCTGCCTCCTCCTTTGCAGCCTCTTCAGGGGCTATATTCATCTGTATCATAACCTCTCATGCAGCCAGTAGTAGAAATGGCAATATGTATTATTCGTCTTTGAGCAGACAAGGAAATAGAGGCTCCTCCACTGTCTATGGCCAAGCCTCAGGTCTCCTGACTCCTGGTTCAGTGCCCTTCCTCCTACCCCACACCTCTGCCCCTCCTTCCACACAAACCAGTGTCCCTGTGGGTTTTACAGCTGGCTGGTTAAGGGCTTTTGCACATACTTTGCTTAGTTTGAGAATGTGGTAGAGAAGGAATTATCAACCCTTTCCTACAGGAATGAAAACTGAGGCTCACACACAGGTTTTCCAACTCCAAGTCTGAGCTCTTTCCACTAACTCTCCTCTTCCTCAGTGCTGAGGCCAATTTGGAGGGTGACAGTTAGAGCCTATGGGAAGCCTGCAGGGAGGGGCAATGCACAGCTCACTGCACTGCCAGGCAGGCAGAGCTAAAACAGCTTCTCCACAGAGACCAGGCTTCAGGCCCACCCACCTCCATGCCATCATGTGGACACCGTCCAACCTTAAGACTCTGCTGCCCTGACGTGGCATCCCTTCCTCAAGAGGTTCCATCCTGAGAAGAGTCATCCTGAGGGCGGGGGGTGGGCGGGGAGTGGACGAGACCATCTGGAGGAGATCTGGAAGAGCTGGAGAGGAAGAGGAAGATGACTTGGCGGCTCAAAGTCTGGGAATCTACCAGCCTCTTCCTGAGTCTCGGGGCAGAACTCTGGCTACCCCCCATCCTCCCCAAACCTAGGCACCAGCCAAACTGTCTTTTTTACCTGAGTTCTAGTGACCAGTTCTGGGACCAGGTAGTATTCCCGAATCTTAGAACCAAAAGAGAGCATATAAGGCAGGCAAGGACCTTCAGGATTGTCTGGTCGAAACCTCTCAGTGTACAGAGGAGGAAACTGAGGCCCAGATAAATGATTCGGGCCTGGAACCCAGGCCCCACGTCCCACAGTTTATGCTCTTTCAGGACACCATCATGCTTTCTGCCCTGAGCTAAAGAAGACCTAGAGAAGTCATTTCTTCTCCCTTTTCCTCCAGGCAAAACCCAGACTCCATTTGCCCACAAAACTGGTCACTCTCCTATGTGCTGAATAGATGGATAAATGGAATTTACAGACATCTGTCCCACTTCTCCCCTAATGGAGACCCACAGTTCTTCCTCCTTGGGTACCCTGTTCTACTGTTTTCATGTTTCTTGTGTTTAAAAAAATCCCTAGGTTGGCTGGGAGCATTGGCTCACACCTGTAATCCCAGCACTTTGGGAGGCCGAGGCGGGAGGATCACTTGAGGTCAGGAGTTCGAGACCAACTCCTGACCATGGCCAACATGGTGAAACCCCGTCTCTACTAAAAACACACAAAAAATTAGCCGGGCCGTGGTGGCTCATGCCTGTAATCCCAGCTACTTGGGAGGCTGAGGCAGGAAAATTGCTTGAACTTGGGAGGCGGAGGTTGCATTGAGCTGTGATAGTGCCACTGCACTCCAGCCTCCAGCCTGGGCTGTTAACAGAGCAAGACTCTGTCTCAAAAAACAAAAAACAAACAAAACAAACAAAGAAACAAAAAAATCCCTAGGTTGTCTGATATAATTCTCCCACCCTGCAATTTCAATGGAGCAAAGCCCATCTCATGCCCTGCTAGTTTTCCTCCCTTGCTGTTTCTCCTTACCCTCCCTGGTGCAGAACCAGCTATATAATTTGTGAGGCCCATTGCTGAATGAAAATGCTGAGCTCTTTGTTCAAACATCGTTAAGAATATTAAGAGGCGGCTCAGCACGCAGGCGCAGGGCCAGGCGCCTCCCGCGTCCAGGGGCGGGCAGCCGCAGAGCAGCACGCCCGGCCTTGGCTCCGGTAGCAGCAAGTTCGAACCCCGCTCCTGCTCCGCTTCGGTTCTCGCTCCTCGGCCCTTGGGCCTCCAAACACCATTTCCTGGCAGTTCGTTGCGCATTGCGCTCTCCCCGCCACCAGGATGCCAGTGACCAAGAAGGATCTGGCGGAGGACGCGCCGTGGAAGAAGATCCAGCAGAACACGTTCACAAGCTGGTGCCACGAGCACCTCAAGTGCGTGAACAAACGGCATTGGCCCTGACCTGAGCGACGGGCTGCGGCCCATGGCGCTGCTCGAGGTGCTCAGCCAGAAGCACATGTACCTCAAGTACCATCAGCAGCCCACCTTTCGCCAGATGCAGCTCAAGAACGCGTCCGTGGCGCTCGAGTTCCTGGACCGTGACAGCATCAAGCTCGTGTCCATCGATAGCAAAGCCACTGTGGATGGGAACCTGAAGCTCATCTTGGGTCTGGTGTGGACGCTGATCCTCCGCTACTCCATCTCCACGCCCGTGTGTGAGGATGAAGGGGATGATGATGCCAAGAAGCAGATGCGGAAGCAGAGGCTGCTGGGGTGGATTCAGAACAAGGTCCCCTACTTGCCCATCACCAACTTTAGTCAGAACTGGCAAGACAGCAAAGCCCTGAGAGCCCTGGTAGACAGCTGTGCTCCAGGTCTGTGCCCAGGCTAGGAATCCCGGCACCCACAGAAACCTGTGGATAACGCAGGAGAAGCCATGCAGCAGGCAGATGATGGCTGGGTGTCCCACAGGTCACCACTCCTGAAGAAACCATTCACCCGGATGTGGACGAACACTCAGTTATGATTTACCTATCCCAGTTCCCCAAAGCCAAGCTCAAGCCAGGGGCGCCTCTCAAACCCAAACTCAACCCGAAGAAAGCCAGGGCCTATGGCAGAGAATTGGAGCCAAAGAAGCCGACGACCTGAAAATGCCAGTGGGCACAAACATAGAAAGTGCCAACAAAAGCTGCCCTGTCCAGCCAGAAGACCAGGAAAGAGCAGCCCAGTGAGGCAGAAAACTTTTAAACAATCACTGCTCTACTCCAGCTCCACACCACAGAAAAAACTGTGCAGTCCCGCACTTACGCCCGCAAAGGTGAAAGGGGAGCCTAGACTTTGACCACAGTCTAGCGATAAGGAAGCCACTCCCCGGGAAGGTGTCAGTAGAGGCCGTGGAGGAGCAGTAATGAGGCACTCCTACTCCCTCCAGCGGAACTCCCACCCCCATATGCCAGTAATGAGCATCAGTGGAGGTTGAATGGAGAACCTAGACTTCTTCCCCCACTGTTAGTAACGAGATGTGTACCCTCTCCTCCCCTGCCAGAATGGTATCATAAAACGCCAGCTACAAAAGAACATTTACAGAAGACTCAGAGTTTCATTACATGATACCCCAAATATCCAGTTTCAAAAAAAAAAAAATCACTTGTCATACCAAGAACCAGAAAGATCTCAAACTGAATGAAAAACACAGTTGATGCCAACGCGGAGAAGATAGAGATGTTAGAATCGTATGACAAAAATTTTAAAGTGGCCATTAAAAAAAGGCTTCAGTAGCCGGGCTTGGTGGCTCATGCTTGTGATCCCAGCACTTTGGGAGGTTGAGGCGAGTGGATCGCCTGAGGTCAGGAGTTTGAGGCCAGCCTGGCCGACATGATGAAACCCCATCTCTAGTAAAAAATGCAAAAAATTAGCCGGGCATAGCTGGGTGCCTGTAATCCTGGCTGCTTGGGAGGCTGAGGCAGAAGAATTGCTTGAACCCAGGAGGCGGAGGTTGCAGTGGGCCAAGGTCAGGCCATTGCACTCCAGCCTGGGCAGGAAGAGTGAGACTCCATCTCAAAAAAAAAAAAAAAAAAAAAAAAGCTTCAGTAAGTAATTAAGAACAATCATGAAACAAATGAAAAAAACCAAAAATCTCAACAAAGAAATAGAATGTCCCAGCAAAATAATAATAAAAATTTAGGAGATACAAAGAACCAAATGGACATTTTAGAACTGGAAATTGCAGTAACTGAAATAAAAACTCATTGGATGAGCGCAATAACAGGGTGAAAGGACAGAGAAAATAATCCTTGAACTGGACAAAAACTGGTTGTTTTGTTTTGAGATGCGGTTTTGCTCTTGTCGCCCAGGCTGGAGTGCAATGGCGTGATCTCGGCTCACCGCGGCCTCTGCCTCTTGGGTTGGGGTGATTCTCTTGCCTCAGCCTCCCTAGTAGCTGGGCTTGCCGGTGCCCGCCACCATGCCCGGCTATTTTTTGTGTTTTTGGTAGAGATGGGGTTTCACCCTGTTGGCCTGGCTGGTCTCAGGCTCCTGACCTTAGGTGATCTGCCCACCTCAGCCTCCCAAAGTGCTGGGATTACAGGCACGAGCCACCGCGCCCGGCCTCTATAAGTTTTTTTCTATGTTTAAAACTTTTAATTTCATTTTTGTACTTAATTTTTTTTTATTAAACACACACATTAGCGTAGGCTTACACAGGGTCAGGATCATCATTATCACTGTCTTCCACCTCCACATCCTGTCCCACTGGTAGGTCTTCAGGGGCAGTAATGTGTGGAACTGCTGTCTCCTGTAATAACAATGCCTTCTTCTGGAATACTTCCTGAAGGACTTGCTTGAGGCTGCTTTAAAGTTAACTTTTTTTAAAAATAGAAGATGCACACTCTAAAATATAATAATAAAAAGTATAGGATATTAAATACATAAACCAGTAGCATTGTCATTTATCATCAAGTATTGTTTATTGAACATAGTTGTACATGCTGTATACGTTTCTATGGCTAGCAGCGCAGTGGGTTTGTTTATACCAGCATCAGCACACACACATGAGTAATGTGATGCGTTACTACGACGTCAGTAGGCAACAGGAATTTTTTGGCTCCATTTATAATCTTATGCGACCATCATTGTATGTGTGGAATATTTTTGACTGAAACTTCATTATGCAGCAAATTACTATATTAGCAAATAAAATTGAGCTATATATAATGAAGAAGTACACATTATAACCAAGTGGGTTTATTCCAGGGATGTAAGGCCTGGTTCACTATTAGAAAATCAGTCAACATAGGCTGGGCACGGTGGCTCACGCCTGTAATCCCAGCACTTTGGGTGGCCGAGGCGGGTGGATCACCTGAGGTCGGGAGTTCAAGACCAGACTGACCGACATGGAGAAACCCCTCCTCTACTAAAAATACAAAATTAGCCAGGTGTGGTGGCAGGCACCTGTAATCCCAGCTACTAGGGAGGCTGAGGCAGGAGAATCGCTTGAACCCAGGAGGCAGATATTGCAGTGAGCCGAGATCACGCCATTGTACTCCAGCCCGGGCAACAAGAGCAAAACTCTGTTTCAAAAAAAAAAAAAAAAAAAGAAAAAGAAAGAAGAGAAAATCAGTCAACATAATCTACCATATTAACAGACTAACAAAGAGAAATTACACAATTCGTATCAGTGGATGCAGAAAAGGCATTTGACAAAATTCAATAGCCATCCATGATAAGAATACACACACACACACAAAAGAGGAATGGGGGAACTTTCTCAATCTGATAGAGTGGCTACTACAAGAAACTTACGGCTAACATTATGATTAATAGATTGAGTGTGTTCTCCTAAGAGAAACAAGGCAAGGATGGCTGTTCTGTTTTGACCACTCTTATTCAACATAATGCTAGAAGTTTTAGCCAGTGCAGTCAGGTAAGAAAAGGAAATAAAAGATATGCATATTGGAAGGTAAGAAAAAATACTGTCTCTATTTGCAGATGCAGATGACTGTCGATGTAGAAAATCCGAAAGAATCCATGAGGGGTAGAAAACCCAAATACCTCACCCCCATGAATAAGTGAGTTCGGCAAGGTCACAGTATACAAGATCAATATGTAAAAATCGATTATATTTCTATATAATTTAATGAACAAATGGACACAAAAATTAAAAATAGCATATCCCGTTTATAACTGCTTTTAAAAAGTGTAAATGTAACAAAACACATGAAGGAGTTAAATGCTGAAAACTACAAGAACACTGATAAATAAAAGAGACCTAAATAAATGGAAAAAAATATATCATTAAGAATTTTAAGATGGCAATGACAGCGCATTAAACCAAGCATGGGGCCCTGTGCATCTGCACAGGTCACACTCCCATGAAGCCAGCCCCGCACTAGTATCAAGAGTGATGTTTGAGGCTGGGTGGGGTGGCTTATGCCTGTAATCTCAGCACTTTGGGAGGCTGAGTGGGTGGATCAGCTGAGGTCAGGAGTTCGAGACCAGCCTGTACAACATGGTGAAACCCTGTCTCTACTAAAAATACAAACATTAGCCGGGCGTGGAGGCGCGCATCTGTAATCCCAGCTACTTGGGAGACTGAGGCAGGAGAATCGCTTGAACCTGGGAGGCAGACCTGAGATCACGCAACTGCACTCCAGCCTGGGCGACACTGCGAGACTCCATCTCAAAAAAAAAAAAAAAAAAAAAGAATGATGCTTGAACTTAATACTCATAGCTGGTCCTGAAAGGTGAAGGTGTCCATTGCCCTGCCTTCCTGACAGACTCCATGTCACCCACCTTCCACAGATGAGAATCTGCTTGAGGTTTCACCCCACACAGAATCTCCAGGCCTCTGCTTCCTGCAGTGTTGGGAAATCCTTCTGAGTATCTAAATCTAAATCTTTGTCCTTTGGGCCTGTTTCCTCTTGTTCTGTCCTCACTGAATATGGGGAACAGCTGGTCCCTCTGAGTAATTAATTCTTGTAGACTTGGACACAGTCTGTAATTCCTTTTCCCTTTTCTCATTGGGATGACTCTCCAGGGCTTTCTCCAACTCTGGATCTCCAACTCTGACACCTCCCCCAGGTTCCCTGTGTGCTTTGGAAGGCATGGGGTTCACAAGAGCCCCAAAGAGCACCAGTCAGGGGCCAGAGGGCTCAGTGCTCTGGGGAGATGGGGAAGATTCCAGCACTGATGAACAGACCCCAGCCCCCCCGGGTCCTCTCTTCCAGCTCCCAAAATGTACTCTATTTTTATCTGTTTCACGAACTCTGGTCCAGATAGTCTTCCATCCCCCACTGACTGTCAGAAGTGACTCTCAGCTTTTGTCCATCTCGAAGTTTCTGTGCTCAGTGTGCCTCTCAGGCTAAAGGCTTCCTTTGGGAAGCCCCCACTCTCGCTTCTCAGGACAGAGATCCAGGGGTTGGGGGAGGAAAAGGTTGACCAGAAGCCATAGCGGAGCAGGGAGAGAGAGTGTGAAAGACAGACCCGCGGCCAGGCTCCCAGTTCTCCAGCTTGTAGAGAGCCCAAGTGGCCGCTATAATCTGAAAGAGCAGATATCGTAATCCCATAGTACTTCCTATTGGCTGCAGGACACAGTTCTGTCCTGACACTGAAATTTGGGTGTGTCAGGGTTCTGGGAATTCACAACGCTCACAACTTGTGAAGCAGCTGTGGGGTGGGGGATGGGGAGGGTTTCAGCAGAGGAAGTGAGGTCAGTCAATAATTGATGCCTGTCTGAGCTTTTAGCCATTATCTCCCCCAGCCTCTATTCCTGTCAAAAGGTGGGGCGGGGCAGGAGGAGGGGTCCCTGGCTCATCTTGTAGAATCCCCATATTAGAGTAAGACACCTTAGAGGTCTACTCCTGCTTCTAATACCCACGTCTTTCCAAGTGTCTCTGAGGCCACCCCCTCCCCAGCCTTTTCATTTATTCATTTAATTAACGAACGCCTTCATTGAGGGCCTCCTCTGAGTCAGGCTCAGCCAGCCAGCATCTTTGCTATGAGCTGAGATAAGCATCATTTCCTCTATTCTCACAACCACCCTATGAGGCTGGCACGGTTTACTATGCCTATTTAGCAGATGGGGGACTGAAGCATGGAGAGGTGTCACTACGGTAACACAACCAGCCTGCATTCCTAGCAGGTAGTTTGACTTCAGAGTCTCTGTGGATAACCAGGAGGCTAGGACTAAGACCAGAGTCCTGCAGGTACTTAGATGGTTGGAGCAAAGCAGGGCAGTGAGGTCAGTGCTCCCAGCCCGTGCAGGAGCATCAGGAAGAGTCTGTGTCCCCCTCCCCAGCCGGTATGAAGCCATTCTGCTTCCCTCCCCAGCTGCCTTGTGTCAGCAGAGTTCCAGGGAGGCTCCATTCCCCACCTCTATCTAAAGCTCCATTTGCTGGGGTGGGGGCCCTGCCTGGAAGGGGAAGGTCCAAGGCTGCTCCTAGCGTGTCCCTCCATCCTGACCGTCCCTGGCGGGGCGGGGGTGTCTTTGTCACCCAGCTGCACAACGGCCAGGAAGGGCTCAAACCATCCTCAGGGTTAACCGAAGGCCGTCCTCTGGGCCTGTATACCCCTGTGCTGAGTGCGGATCGGGAGAGGCTGCTGAAGAGAGGAGGGGACAAATGGGGGACGAAGGGGCCCGAGGGAGGGGACTGAAGGATTTGGGCCTAGTCGGGAGTTCCCGAGGGCGGAGCCAAAACGTATCTGGATTTTGCTAGCCCCAAACTCTGCCCTCATTGCTCCAAGCCTCCTAGACCGAGGACCCCCGGGCTGAGGGTGGGGTAAGGATAGGTAGTGTCCCTCCCCGTCCCATCCCCGCCTGTCCCTTCCTCGGTGGCCCCTTCCCGGCGCCCCGATTCCAGGCGGCCCCTCCGCTGCTGCCAGCCGATCCCCCTCTACCCCCACCCACTACTCCGGCCGCCAGACGTTGCCTACAATCTCGGCTCTGTCTCCCACGGCTGTGGGTCCGGACCCCACGGGACCCCTATGGGACCCCCACAGGACCCCCACGGCCTGAGTCCAAGGCCCGCCCCCTCGGGGAGGCGGATGTGGGAGGCCCGGCCCGGGTGCGGGCCAGCGATCCGGGAGCTGCGGGCGGCTGGGAGGGGAGGCCGCCCTGAGGGGCTGGGAGCGGCGCGGGGGTGGGTCCCGGTCCTGCAGCCCCAGCGAGGGGCGAGCGGCGGCCAGTCGGCGAGCTGGGCAATAAGGAAACGGTTTATTAGGAGGGAGTGGTGGAGCTGGGCCAGGCAGGAAGACGCTGGAATAAGAAACATTTTTGCTCCAGCCCCCATCCCAGTCCCGGGAGGCTGCCGCGCCAGCTGCGCCGAGCGAGCCCCTCCCCGGCTCCAGCCCGGTCCGGGGCCGCGCCCGGACCCCAGCCCGCCGTCCAGCGCTCGCGGTGCAACTGCGGCCGCGCGGTGGAGGGGAGGTGGCCCCGGTCCGCCGAAGGCTCGCGCCCCGCCACCCGCAGAGCGGGCCCAGAGGTGAGTCGAGGTCCGCGGACGGGACCGGGTGGCGGGCGGCCTGACCCCCGCTTCAGTGGGCCCTTCCTTCGGGCGGACCCCAGAGTCACCGCAGAGTGGTCGCGGTAGGCTCAGTCCCAGCTCATTAGAAAGGCAAGCTGCCCCTGGCTGACCGCGCACAGCTCCCATGACCCTACCAGAGACTTGGTGGGGACTGGACGAGACTGGACTGGAAATCAGAAACTTGGTTCTAGTCGGGTGACCTGGGGTCAGTGACTTCACTTCTCTGTTCTCCTACCCTCTTCATAAAATGGGCAGTGGGATTCTTGTCTTGCTCTACTCACATAGAAGGGATCACACGTCCTCCAGGCCGCTGGGTGGACCTGGAGTGAATGCCTACTTCCACAGCTGTTGAGCCTCCCAGCAGAGCTCACCTTTCCCAGATCAGTCCTTCCAGCTGTTGCTTGAGGAATCTGACACTATCACTCCAGCCTAGGAGTCTCACCCTAGCCCCGCATGGTCAGTCACCTCCTTGCCACGACCTTCCTTCAGGATCCAGGCCAAAGGGGATCCCAGTCTCCCCCCAGGCTGGGACCCCAGATTTTCCATGGAGGCCAGTGCTGTGAAACCCATGGCTGGGCTGGCTGCCCCAGCTCCTCTTTCCTTCTCCAAGGACAGGGGCATAATGGACAGTTGCTCTCACCCTCCCTATGTATGGCCAGCTTCTGGCTGAGTCAGGGTCTGTCCTAATACCTGTCCTCTCACCTGTCCCCCCATTTCATTGGTTTGTTAGAAATAGCTACCATTGATTGAGTACTAACTATGTAGACACTTAGATATATTTTTTTTTTCTCATGTAATCCTGGCCGCAACCTAGTGGAAGAGGGGTTACTATCCCCTTCCTACAGAAAAGGAAACAGACATGAATATGGGACTTGTCCAAAACTCCTTGGATGGTGGGGTGAATGGCATGGTTGGGGTCTTGATAACATTTAAGTGCTTACTGTGTACTACTTATACTCTGCTAAATAATTGTACTACACTTTACCTATGAGATAACACTATTATTATTCCCACTCTACATATGATGGGAAGCCTAAGCCTCAGAAAGTTTAAGTAACATCTCAAATTTCATACCTCTAAGTGGCAAAGGCAGGATTTGAACCCAGGTCTCCATGCTCCAGAGCCCACACCCTAACCTCTGTGCTACACTGTGCTGCCTCCATGGTCTGCCTGAGACCTGAAAATCCAGGCATCACCTGGATGTTCCACTGCATCACCCCGCTGTGAAGGGCTAATAAATCACATGGATGAATCGTAAGGGCAACCCAATATGAACAGCTGGGTCTGGTCCTCTGCTGTTGGGGTAAGGCCTACTGAAGTGCAGAGTGAGTCCAGAAGGTTGTGCTTGATATGGCGCTTCTCCAGCCCTGTGAAGATCACTGCTGTGCTGAGCCACTGCCGTTGATGGGAGTAGGTTTTATCAATCCTTCAGGTATGCTGGGGAGAAAAACATTGATAAGCACCTTTCGGGCATACCACTACTCTGGCTCTCCCACCTGAGGCTCAGACTTTGACTAAGCCTATGGCAAACAGATGATTTCTGGGCAGCAACACCACCTTTGTTGCCTGGGTCAACACAGTGAGACCCTATCGCTACTAAAAATAAAACTGGGCATGGTGCTGCGCCCCTGTAGTCCCTTGGGACTTGGGAGGCTGAGGTGGGAGGATCACTTGAGCCCAGGAGTTCAAGGCTACAGTGAGCTATGATTGCACCACTGCACTCCAGCCTGGGCGACTGAGCAAGACCCTGTCTCAAAAAAAAAAAAATTAAAAACAAACAAAAACGCTGTCTTCATTTAAACAAATCTGAGTAGGGCACCCGTTAATAACAACAGTAGTGGGCAATTTGTACACGTCCACCAAGACCCATGTCTTTTTCTTCCTTTGAGGGATTCATCTAACCCCAAACAACTGGAGGAATAACAATGACCAAGGAAGGATTTATTATCAGCAATTTAAGTTTATTAAGACATGCTCAGTGACTATGGACAAGAAACTGAACATCTCTGAGCCTCAATTCCCCTGTTGGACTGTTGTGATGATTAAATCAGATAAACCATTCAAGTTCAGTACTTAGCACATAATTAGTACTCAGAGAAGGTTAACTGTTATTATTAAGTATTTCATAGTGTTTAGCTAACGTTTGAAATTAGTTTAACGTCTGTAATTTCTGGCCAACAAAAGTGATGCTTCTGTCAGCAGGAGATCTTTCACAAAGTTTTGCTTAGAAGTGAAAGGATCCTGCCAGGCCCCAGGAGTCTGTCTGTGCTACAGTCAGATTTCAGGGTAAATCGTACAGAGTCAGCTCTGAGTTTGGACTGGTCAGGACTCAGCACCCTCCTGTACTTGATCTCACACTGGGTCCAGTTAAAAATTGGACAGTCCCAATTTTACTCCATCACATTCCCAGGATTAGACCATAGATGGGTTCTGCAGATGCAGACAGCCTCGCTCCACAGTGTCACCACGTCCCAGCTTTGGTGTTTACCCTTGGCTGTCCCTTCTGTAGTAGACGGGGAGGATCCAGGGTGGGAGTGAGTGTCCCCTCCCTCTGCATCCCACTCCCACTCACCCAGCAGGGCCCTGTACAGCAAAATGAAAGCAGAGGAACCAGACTTAGCGTTGTGCCCACACAAACTGATCAGAACTCCCTGGGGAACTTTTAAAAAATGCATGTTTCTTGCTGATTCCAGGACTGAATCAGAGTCTGGAGTGAGGGTGAAACCAGTGAATATGCTTTTCTCAGTGAGCACTTCAGGTGATTCTGATGTGTGATAAAGTAGAAGGAGGGTGGACTGGGGCACGGCCAGAGAAGTAGAGGTACGGGCAGAGGATCCTAGAGGAATGCCGGATTTTAGCCTTATTGTTAGCCACTTTTTTCTTTCCACCTCAAACCCTCTCCTTTGCAGCTTTCTGGGCTAGCAAAGGCTGCCAAGGATGGCTTCCTGCTAGTACCCCAGTGGGCAGATTCAGCTCCTCTAGGGTGCTCTCTCCATCCCATCCCACCATCAGTCCTGCCGCACAGTGCTAGCCAGAGTCCTCACTGGCTGCGGGAGGGGCAAGAGGCAGGAGGTCAGGCAGAGGCTGGGGACACAGCTGCAGCAGCCCAGGGCTCTGTTTCCTCCCCCAGCCTGGGCCTCTGGGGCAGAGGAAGCCCAGGCAGGAAGGCCAGGCCTGCCACCAGCCAGAGAGGCCTATGAAGCCCCCCTACCCCACCCCTAGCCATACTGCCCTCAGAGCCTCAGCATCTTGGGTCTTCATTTGGCACCATTCTTAGACTATGGGCTTTCTGAAGCCTCTGTGGCCATGTGCCCAGCCCTGTCAGGCTCACCATGTCATGCCAAAGGACAGTCTCCCTGCCTTGTGCCCTGCCTGAGGATCCAGTCCCCAGACACACACCTGCACATGCTCCACCATTCAGAAAGTCCTGTTGCTGTCTGACCAGGGTCCTTCTTGCTGCAGCTGTAGCCAATATCTTCTGGTTCTAAACCTGTGAGAAATGAAGACTGGGTGGCTTCAGAAGCACTAGTTGGTGTGGGACCTGGATTGGGGACTATCATAGACCAGAATTACTCCCCCTAACACTCTCCAACAAACTTCTGGAAAAGTTCAACCCTAGTCAGCCATGGAAGGTCAAACATTCAGTGTCTAAGTGTGTTTCACTTCCCCTGCCACATCACTGGCCCTCCACCCACCCTTTCCTAGATGGCAAGGGGAAAGAAGGGGGCCAGGGAACGGCTCTGAGAGGGCAGCTTATACTCTGGTGAGCTTGCAGAGAGGTTTCTCTACATCTGGCATGACCCTGCCCCGTCCGAGCTTTGCGTGGTTGTTATAGCCCTGAGGGCTCGGACACGGGCTGCCACCGCTGGATAGGGACAGAGCGAAGAGAGCACTTGATTAGGAGTCTGGAAACCTGGGATGTACTCCTGCTGGTGCCAGTGAGTCCTGTCTGACCCGGGACAAGTCTTCTTCCCTGTATGAGCCTTACTCCTCTCTTCTGTAAAACAAGGAGCTGGATTTTGTGATTCACAGGATGTCCACCTAGAATTCTGTCATGTGGGTGTCCCAGGCACAAGGAACTAAGGGTAGCAAGGAACTAAGGGCATATTTAAAAAGCCCCTCCAGACCTTGTGGCTGCTGCAGCCCACCCTGAAAATATGCCCTTAGTTCCCTGCTATGCGTGACTCCTGCCTGTTCTATCCAGACCCCAATCTAAACAATCTTGATTCCTGTTCCTGGCTTGGCAGGACCCTGAATGGCAGGAAGTGAAGACAGGAGCCTGTTTATGTTTGAGGCAGCCAGGGCTGGGGGGGCACTGGGAAAGGGTAGGCAGGGGTGGAGGCTGTGAAGGAGTGGGAAAGAGACACAGAACAGAAGGGGAGCTGCTGGAGAGATGCTCCTTCTACCCCAATTGGGTGCTCCCTGCGGCTCTCCCAACCTGCCTGCAGTCTGAGCTCAGCAGCAGGGGTGCAGAGCTAGGGTTTCCCCAAGCTCTCAGTCACTTAAACATTGCTCTCCACCCTTCACCTCTAACAGGATGGTTTCCATGGGGAAGTGAACCAGGACTTCCCCTGCAGGCCCCGCCCCAAAGCCAGGCGGCAGGGAGTAGAGAGGCGGCCTCCCTGCCTCCCCTCCAAAAAAAACTCCGTGATTTCCTCTGGGCAGGAGGGAGCCACGGCCAGCGGCTGTCACACTTCATGGCTCTTACTCCACCTCTCTTGCTCCTCTCTGCAGGGACCATGACCTTGGGCTCCCCCAGGAAAGGCCTTCTGATGCTGCTGATGGCCTTGGTGACCCAGGGTGAGTACTGGGGGAGCAGTTAGGAAACAGGAACCTGGATACAGAAAGGGCTATCTGGGCCCAGATCAGCTCTGCCTGGGGCTGAACTTGAGAAGCTGGGGAGAATGTAGGAGCTTGACTGGAGAGTGGAGGACAGTGAGGCTCCATTGGACTCAGCCCCCAGCTACCCCAGCCCTCCTTTCCTCTCCTCTTGATCCAGACCTGCAGGCTGGAGCTCTGTCAGACTAGGGTGGAAGCCTATATGTGGGGTGGAGGGAGAGCAGGTGTTGGCAGGCCAAGCCTGGGAGAGCACTCAGGGCTGGGGCTGGGGGCCCAGCCCAGCCTAGAACTGGGAGGGGAGGACCTACAAGCCAGGAGGGGACAAAAGCCTGCTTTTCAGAGTGTCAGCTGCCCTGAGGGGAGGGTTCTGAGGGAAGGATGACTGAGGATGAAAGTAAGAGACCAAAGCTTCAAGGTGTTTGTCTGAGGGGTCAGACGAGAGGGACAGTGGGACAGAAATGGGTGTCGGGCTCAGCCTGGGGGAGCTGGGACCACAGTGGCTGAGCTTCCGATGTGTCTTCCAGGAGACCCTGTGAAGCCATCTCGGGGCCCGCTGGTGACCTGCACGTGTGAGAGCCCACATTGCAAGGGGCCTACCTGCCAGGGGGCCTGGTGCACAGTAGTGCTGGTGCGGGAGGAGGGGAGGCACCCCCAGGAACACCGGGGCTGCGGGAACTTGCACAGGGAGCTCTGCAGGGGGCGCCCCACTGAGTTCGTCAACCACTACTGCTGCGACAGCCACCTCTGCAACCACAACGTGTCCCTGGTGCTGGAGGGTACGTCCAGCTGCCCCAGCACTCCCTCCCCATCTTCTTGGCCCCTGCCCTCCCTTCCCTCCTTTCTTCTCATGCTCTGGCCAATAAAGGGGCTGGGGGCGGGGGAGCGGGTGGGCAGGACTCTGGGATCTAACTGGCAGAATTGTCTGGCCCAAGGTGGGGGGAGCTGACCTAGTGGAAGCTGAGCCTCAGTGTCCCCCTCCCTCAGCCACCCAACCTCCTTCGGAGCAGCCGGGAACAGATGGCCAGCTAGCCCTGATCCTGGGCCCCGTGCTGGCCTTGCTGGCCCTGGTGGCCCTGGGTGTCCTGGGCCTGTGGCATGTCCGACGGAGGCAGGAGAAGCAGCGTGGCCTGCACAGCGAGCTGGGAGAGTCCAGTCTCATCCTGAAAGCATCTGAGCAGGGCGACAGCATGTTGGGGGTATGGGCCTGGGGACTTGGGACACAGGGTGGAGGGGCGGCAGATAGGAACTGCAGAATCAGAGGGGTCACCCAGAGATTAGAGCCGGTGGGGAGCTGGGCGAGTGAGGAGCTTGCAGTGACCCAGCAGGTCCCAGGTCGAGGATAGAGAAGGGGGCTGTGGCTGGTTGTGGCAGCCTCTCAGTGGCCTCTCCGTACCCCCAGGACCTCCTGGACAGTGACTGCACCACAGGGAGTGGCTCGGGGCTCCCCTTCCTGGTGCAGAGGACAGTGGCACGGCAGGTTGCCTTGGTGGAATGTGTGGGTGAGCAGTGGGTGAGCCCGGTGGATGAGGACCAAGGGCTCTCATGAGCCTGGAGGGGTGAGGGAGTTCTTGGCTACCGGAATCACAGGCGGTGCCAGGCCTGGGTCAGAATTGGAATTCTGCTGGGTAGGGAGTGGGCTGGAGACAGGCCAGGGCTAGGTTCTTCTTTCTGCAGGACCGGGGTGGAACGAGAGGCAGCTGGGGGTGGCCTGCCACTGGGTTTGGGTCTGGATTAAGTTAAACCTAAGGGTCTGGGGTTCTGTGGGTGGGGTGGGCGAGGGAGGCAGCGCAGCATCAAGACGGGGGGCTGTTCCAGGGCTCTGTGTGCCCAGTGTGTAACCCTCACCTTCCCCTCTGGCCATCAGGAAAAGGCCGCTATGGCGAAGTGTGGCGGGGCTTGTGGCACGGTGAAAGTGTGGCCGTCAAGATCTTCTCCTCGAGGGATGAACAGTCCTGGTTCCGGGAGACTGAGATCTACAACACAGTGTTGCTCAGACACGACAACATCCTAGGCAAGGGGAGAGGCCAGCTGTGCCAGGCCTGGGGCTTTGCCCCCCTGCACTCAGGGCTCAAGTTTGCAGACCTCCAGACATTAACAGAACCCTGAAGGACTCTCAGCCCACCTGCAGCATCAACCTCTTTTATTTTATTTTATTTTATTTTATTTTATTTTATTTTATTTTATTTTTGAGACAGGGCCTTGCTCTGTCACCCAGGCTGGGATGCAGTGGTGCAATCTCACTGGAGCCTCAATCTCTTGAGCTCAAGTGATCCTCCCACTTCAGCCTCTTGAGTAGCTGGGACCACAGGCATGTGCCACCATGCCCAGCTAACTTTTTTATTTTTTGTAGAGACGAGGTCTCCCTGTGTTTCCCAGACTGGTCTCAAATTCCTAGGCTCAAGCAGTGCTCTTGCCTTGGCCTCCCAAAGTGTTGGGATTACAGGTGCAAGCCACTAAGCCAGGCCCAGACCCAACCTCTGACTCCAGTTCTGTCTCTGACCTAAGCCACATCAACCCCACCCCCAGACCTAGCTTAGCAGTGACCCAGCCCATTCCCTCTCCCCCAACCCCACCCTGACCCTGACGACTCCAGCCTCCCTTAGCCCCAGCCCCTTGGCTGAGTCACCCAACCTTTCTGCACACAGGCTTCATCGCCTCAGACATGACCTCCCGCAACTCGAGCACGCAGCTGTGGCTCATCACACACTACCACGAGCACGGCTCCCTCTACGACTTTCTGCAGAGACAGACGCTGGAGCCCCATCTGGCTCTGAGGCTAGCTGTGTCCGCAGCTTGCGGCCTGGCGCACCTGCACGTGGAGATCTTCGGTACTCAGGGTAAACCAGCCATTGCCCACCGCGACTTCAAGAGCCGCAACGTGCTGGTCAAGAGCAACCTGCAGTGTTGCATCGCCGACCTGGGTGAGCCGGGCGGGGCAGGGGCGCGCCCTTCACAGGTGGGCGGAGCTTGTGCGCTCTCCTCTCCTTTGCCTGTGGGCGGTGACCATGATTAGCACTTGAAAATTTAGAGGTGCATGTTGTTTCAGTTCTCCTCCGCAAGACCCCACGAGTTGTCTGAACACCCTTTTCAAACCCAGATTCCTTCCACCATACCATCCTGGCTCCAGGAGTTGCGAGAAAGGAGGCAGGAGCCAGGAACCTGGGTTCTCATCCTGGTTTCGCTAACTACATCCCTCCCCATCACCAGCCTCCAGGTCTGCTCTGTGAAGTGGGCTCATAATGCCTGCCTTGCCCACTCACATCTCGCTGGGTTCTTGGGAACCTAGAGAGCACTACAGAAGCAAAGAGTACCTGGGGCCATGGTTCTCTCTGTGGCCACTGCCTTCCAGCCCATCTCCGTGCAGGTCTCCATCTGCCTTCCCCTCTCTGTCCCACTGTTTCTCTCAGTCCCCACCTTGCCTGCCCCCTGGATCCCAGGTTTGGGAGAGGGGCAGGAGTGACAGGCCACACCCCCACAGGCCTGGCTGTGATGCACTCACAGGGCAGCGATTACCTGGACATCGGCAACAACCCGAGAGTGGGCACCAAGCGGTACATGGCGCCTGAGGTGCTGGACGAGCAGATCCGCACGGACTGCTTTGAGTCCTACAAGTGGACTGACATCTGGGCCTTTGGCCTGGTGCTGTGGGAGATCGCCCGCCGGACCATCGTGAATGGTGAGGGCCTACCCTACACAGGGTAGGGAAAGGGGAATCAGCCTGTGGAGCCAGGGGCTTCCAGCCATGGCCAGTGCCCATGGCCTGGGAGGTTTGCAGTCAGACCTCCTGGCACCCCTTCCATGCTGCCCACCAGCTGGTTCAGCTGAGTGACCTTTTAAGGTATAAACCTTAAAAACAGATAACAGGGTCTGTGAGTCTGGCTGTGAAATCTTGGGTACATGATAATAACAGAAATATTAATAGCAGCTAATATTGATTGAGCTTAAATATGTGCCAGATGCCATGCTATGCACTTTACATGTATTATTTAATTCTTTGGTATGGACAAGGCAGTGGTATTGCTTAGTGGCTAAGAGCATAGGCTTGGAATCAGACTTCCTGGGTTCTATTCCTGATCTTGCCATGACTGTGCGTAGGTTATTTGACCTCTCTGTGCCTCAGCTTCCTCATTTGTAAAATGGGTGCGGTGGCTCATGCCTGTAATCCCAGCACTTTGGGAGGCCGAGGCGGGCAGATCACCTGAGGTCAGGAATTGAAGACCAGCCTGGCCAACATGGCGAAACCCTGTCTGTACTAAAAATACAAAAATTAGCTGGCTGTGGTGGCACACACCTGTAATCCCAGCTACTCGGGAGGCTGAGGCAGGAGAATCACTTGAACCTAGAAGGCAGAGGTTGCGGTGAGCCAAGATCATGCCACTGCACTCCAGTCAGGGCGACAGAGTGAGACCCTGTCTCAAAAAAAAAAATTATTAAAATAAATAAAATGAGAATAAAAATAGCTTCCAGTTGTTGAGATAATCTAAGTATTTAGAACAGTATCTAGAGCTAAATATTAGTGGCTGTTATTGTTGTAGATAGAATGAGTGCCTGGCGTCATATTGTCCCCATTTTACAGTTGAGGAGACGGGGGCACAGAATGACAGTGGGCTTGAGGCAGCATCAGGGTCCGAAACCGGGCAGTCTGCCCCGGGGCCAGTGCTCATCATCACTGTGTGCACTTTAACCTCTCTGGCCCTTGATTTCCTCATGCACACAATGCATGTGAGTGCCTGCACTGCCTGCTTATTGCTGCCTCGTTGTTACTGTGGGTTGCCACAGGGGACTCTGATTTAGAGGGATTGCGACAGGTAGAGGGACCTGCCCTGGGCAGGCAGCCCTGAGGTCGATGTTCTCTCAGCCCTGGAGTGGACAGAGGATGGGTGGGTCGTCTAGACTGGTGGGAGCATTGTCAACCTTTGAGGAGGCTGTCCATGGTGAGGGACTTCCAGGAGTCGTGACAGGTTGGGGACAATCCTCAGGATATGGCTGGAGCCCTGCTTCTTGGGGACAAGGATGTCCTCATTTCCTGAGCATCTACCAGGAGCCAGCCCCATGCCAGACTTCATTTGTCCTCGGTGATCATCAACTGAAAACAGAGGCTGTGGTGTCACCGGTCCCTTGGGGAGACTCACGAGGTGCTTAGATTCCTCAGGACTCCGGGCATGAATTGCCAGAGTGGGCTCTAAGGAGACCGGGATCGGGGGAAAGAGGAACCTGGAAGAAGCCAAGGCTCCTTGGACCAGGCTGCAGGGCAGAAAGGAAAGGCTGGGAGGAGGCTGCCTGGGGTGGAGGGGGAAGCTCCATCAGCCCCACACGGACTCGCGGCGCATTATAAACACTGTAATCTGGTGTCAGCCCCGGCACTGATTAAAGGCCCATTAGACACATTCAGGCCTCTGTGCAGCACTGATTAGGGCGTGAGCGGCACAGGGGCCGGCCTGGAAGCTGGCCATGGGGAGAACAGCTGGCGAAGGCTCTATCGAGGTTGCGGCCTGTGTGGCCATGGCCCCCAGCCTCAGGCTGGGAAACAGGATGGGGCATGGGGCTGTCTGCAGCTCCACTGGCATTGTTTTCAGAAAGCTCCTCCTAAAAACTGTGAACTTGGGATACAAAGAGGAGGGGGTCAGTGCCGGCTGCAGGAGTCAGCAGAGGCCCGTGCCATCCCTGACACTGGGTGATGTTTTGTGGACCTGGGTAAAAAAATAAGTGCAGCTCAGAGGTCAAGAGCACATGCTTTGGTGTTAGACTGTGGGCTTAAATCCTAGCCCTGTCACTTACTGTCTGTTGATCTTAGACAAGTTTCTTAAACTCTCTGGCCTTCATTTCTTGGCTTATAAAGTGGAGCTCATAGTATTACCTACCTCATAGGGCTGCTGTGAGGATTTCATGCAGAGCTCTTAGGACAGCACCTGGCATACAGTGCTCAGTAAACATTTGGTGTTATTATTATCAGGCATGTGTGATAGTTGGGGCCTGGGAGCAGTCCCGGGCACTGGGTGGAAGGCAGCTGAGGAAAGACTGGAACAAGGCTGGCCTAGGAATCCGAGATGGGTTTGAGTCTTGCCTCTGCCATTACTAGCTGTGGAACCTTGGGCCCCCCTTCTCTGAGCATCCGTTTCTTCATCTGTAAAATGGAGGTAATACTAGTACCCACCCCACAGGGCTGTTGTGAGGACAAACAGGATAAAGCACGTAAAGTGTTTACAGCAGAATACCTGGCACATGCCATGTGCAAAACAAATGGCAGTCATTAATATTAGTTAGAAACACATTTATTGCATTATACTGTCCCTCTCAGGGGTAGTGTGTCCAGGCCACTGGTTTCTGGCCCTTGGATAGAGGGTAGAAAAGGCTCTCCTCTGGGTGGTATTGGGCCTCCTTGGAGTCCCAAGTGATTGTCCTGTCCATTCTCCATTTCCAGGCATCGTGGAGGACTATAGACCACCCTTCTATGATGTGGTGCCCAATGACCCCAGCTTTGAGGACATGAAGAAGGTGGTGTGTGTGGATCAGCAGACCCCCACCATCCCTAACCGGCTGGCTGCAGACCCGGTGAGGCCTCTGCTGGGACTAGGATGGCGTGGGGTGGTGGCTCACGGCTGGGATTTCTGGGCCCAGGAACTTGTGTCTGAGGCCTCTGCTTCATCTCATAGATACTGAGTGTCCTGGTTAGGGCACCTCTCTAGGTACTCCCTCTTTCAACCCTGGCCCATGCTCCCTGCCCCCACGGCCATCTGGTCATTCTGGGATTTTAAGAACCTTCACCTTCCCTGTGAAAAGTCAGAGGCTATCTGTGGCTCTGTGTGTGTGTGTGTGTGTGTGTGTGTGTGTTTGAGAGACAGGGTTTTGTTTGCTCTTGTCACCCAGGCTGGGGTGCAGTGGCACAGTCATAGCTCACTGTAACCTCAAACTCCTCGGCTCAACTGATCCTACTGCCTCAGCCTCCCCAGTAGCTAGGTGTAGTGCACACCACCACACCTGGCTAATTTTTAAAATTTTTTGTAGAGACAAGGTCTTTTATGTTGCTCAGGCTTATCTCAAACTCTTGGGCTCAAGTGATCCTCCTGCCTCAGCCTCCCAAAGTATTGGGATTATAGGTGTGAGCCTCCACACCTGACCACTGTGGTATTTTTGTTGCTATTTGTCTTTGTTTGTTGCTATTTTGTTGTTGTTTGTCCTTGTTTTTTCTCAAAACACTTCACTTGTACAAAGACACACACACGTATATCAACACATACAAGTGTGAATATCCTTCTGAACATACACTCACAGAAATATACACATGCGCATATATGCCAGACTGTTGGCCCCGTGAGGACAAAGAACGTGTCTTTTGCTCACCCTTATGTCCCTATTACCTATCATAGTATCTGGCTCACAATAGGTGCTAATAAATATTTACTGAAAGAATGAATATATTCTATACATGTATACATATATGTATATATGTATACATAGACATACATTTCTGTACAACATACATATCTGCAAAAAGACACATGTATGCATTCCTGTACACACACACATACACTCACTTTCAGGAGCCAGAAGTGGGGCCAGCTCATTTCAGGCCCTGGGATGGGTTGATGAGCTTCCTGGGATGGGTTGATGAGCTTACTGGGATGGGTTGATGAGCTTTTTGGGATGGGTTGCTCCCTGGACACTTGCATTTTTAGGGCAGTTCCCACTTCCACAGTCCCTTGGGCCCAGCCATGGCTGATGGAGGGGCTGGAAGACACTGCCCTCTGCACTGGGGTCTTAGGCTGTGGATGGGGATGTGGGAGCCCCCAGGCTTGAAGAATCGGCCCCTTCCTGTGGATCTTGGCAAAGGTGGGGATGGGGGTAAGGTGTTTCACAGACACTGCTTGCCCAACGGGGCTTGAGTGCTCCTGAAGATCTGAGTTCTCTCTTTCTGTCTGCCCTGTCTTTCTCCATTCCTTTCTCACTCTACTCTCTTCCTCTTCCATTTTTGATTTTTTTGTCATCCTCTGTTCTCTCTCTCACCACTTGTCTTTCCTCTCGCTCTCCTTTCCAATGCTCTCATCTCCCTCCTCTCATCCTTTCTCTCCTGCTTATGTCTCCCCATTACTGGCCATCCTCCTCATCTTCTTCCCATCTTCTCTGACCCACCTCCCTCTGCATCTCTCTCCCGACCCCCTCCTCTTCTCTGCATCTCTCTCTCTGCCTCCTCTCCTCTGCACCTCTCTCCCAACCCCCAGGTCCTCTCAGGCCTAGCTCAGATGATGCGGGAGTGCTGGTACCCAAACCCCTCTGCCCGACTCACTGCGCTGCGGATCAAGAAGACACTACAAAAAATTAGCAACAGTCCAGAGAAGCCTAAAGTGATTCAGTAGCCCAGGAGCACCTGATTCCTTTCTGCCTGCAGGGGGCTGGGGGGTGGGGGGCAGTGGATGGTGCCCTATCTGGGTAGAGGTAGTGTGAGTGTGGTGTGTGCTGGGGATGGGCAGCTGCGCCTGCCTGCTCGGCCCCCAGCCCACCCAGCCAAAAATACAGCTGGGCTGAAATCTGATCCCCTGCTGTCTGGCCTGCTCAAAGCGGCAGGCTCCCTGACGCCTGGCTCTCTCCCCACCCCTATGGCCAGCAGGGTGCACCCCCTACCACTCCCGGGACAGGATGCAAAAGAGGCTCCAGAGTCAGAGTGCCAAGCCAGGGAATCCCAGTCCCAGACTCAGAGCCTGGGCCTGCACTTTGCCCCCTGCCCTTGATCAACCCCACTGCCCCACCAGAGCTGCCAGGGTGGCACAGGGCCCTGTCCAGCCCCTGGCACACACTTCCCTGCCAGGCCTCAGCCTCTAGCATAAGCTCCAGAGAGCCAGGGCCCATCAGTTTCTCTCTGTGGATTTGTATCTCAGCTCCATGATGCCTTGGGCTTTCTGTCTCCTCAACAAGAGCGCAGCCTGCTAAATGTCAGCTGCCTGAGAGAGCTGGGGCCTGACTTACTAGGGCATTAAATCCTAAGAGGTCCTACTGAGGTGTGGCAGGATCACAGGCCAGTGGAAAAAGGGCAGGTCAGATGGGCAAGGCCCAGGACTTTCAGATTAACTGAGAGGATATCGAGGCCAAGCATGGCAGGGGGAAGGTCAGTGGGTGTCAAGAGACCCAGGTCTGACCCCAGATGTTTGCTCCATGTGACAAAAGCAGGCCTGTCTCAGGACCTTTTCTTTTCTTTTTTCCTTCTTTTTTTTTTTTTGACACGGAGTTTCGCTCTTGTTGTCGAGGCTAGAGTGCAATGGCATGATCCCAGCTCACCGCAACGTCTACCTCCCAGGTTCAAATCATTCTCTTCCCTCAGACTCCCGAGTAGCTGGGATTACAGGCACATGCCACCATGCCTGGCTAATTTTGTATATTTAGTAGAGACAGGGTTTCACCATGTTGGCCATGCTGGTCTCGAACTCCTGACCTCAGGTGTTCCACCTACCTCGGCCTCCCAAAGTGCTGGGGTTACAGGTGTGAGCCATCGCGCCTGGCCAGGACCTTTGTTTCTTATCTACATATTGGAAGATTTGGTCCTGATGTCCTTTGAGGCTTCTTTAGCTCTAGTTCTCTGACATTTCAGCCTATATCAGAGCTAACTTCCTCAGTCTCATCTATTCTTTATGCTCCAGCCCCTGGCAATTTGCCTCAAGATGGGGGTTTGAAAATAACTTTACCTGACTCAAAGAGTGTCTGGAGCACCTCCTAGTCTAAGTCTGCAAGCTCCAGTTCTTGCCTAAAACCATGCCAGTGGCCACCCTTGGGCTCAGACAGCTCTGGGCCTTTTGACCACAAGCCAGCCCCTCGCCCTCTCTGTGGCATAGTCTTCTCTGCCCCAGGACTGCAGGGCGGTTTCCTCCAAGGCTTCCGAGGCTCAAAAGAAATTTGGCTCCATCCAAGAAGCCTCCAGCTCCCCTACTGGCCCCTGGCTCAGGCCCACACCCCTGGCCAGGCCCAGAGAGTGTGTCTCAGGAGAATTCAATGGCTCTAGAGAGACACACAGAAAGTTTGGCATTTGGAAATTTCAAGGATGTATGTATGCTCACGTATGGAGCAGGTTGTCCTGGCCCCTGGGTGCAGGGAAGTGGGCTGCAGGGAAGTGGATTGGAGGGGAGCTTGAGGAATATAAGGAGCGGGGGTGGAGACTCAGGCTATGGACAAGGACAGCCCCAAGGTTGGGAAGACCTGGCCTTAGTCGTCCTCAGCCTAGGGGCAGGGCAGTGAAGAAAGCTCTCCCTGCTCCTGCTGTAATGACCCAGAGTAGCCTCCCCAGGCCGGCATCTTATGTGTGTCTTCCACCATCCTCATGATGGCACTTTTCTAGGCCTGTCTCCCAGCATTGTGCAAGGCTCGGAAGAGAACCAGGAAGTGAAACTGGGTGAAAACAGAAAGCTCAATGGATGGGCTAGGTTCCCAGATCATTAGGGCAGAGTTTGCACGTCCTCTGGTCACTGGAATCCACCCAGCCCACGAATCATCTCCCTCTTGAAGGATTTTATTTCTACTGGGTTTTGGAACAAACTCCTGCTGAGACCCCACAGCCAGAAACTGAAAGCAGCAGCTCCCCAAAGCCTGGAAAATCCCTAAGAGAAGGCCTGGGGCAGGAAGTGGAGTGACAGGGGACAGGTAGAGAGAAGGGGGCCCAATGGCCAGGGAGTGAAGGAGGTGGCGTTGCTGAGAGCAGTCTGCACATGCTTCTGTCTGAGTGCAGGAAGGTGTTCCAGGGTCGAAATTACACTTCTCGTACCTGGAGACACTGTTTGTGGGAGCACTGGGCTCGTGCCTGGCACACAATAGGTCTGCAATAAACCATGGTTAAATCCTGAGCTCCGGAGTCTTCCCAGGCCGATGCCTCTGCAGTGGCCCCTCGCAGAGGTCCAGATAGAACCAGAGGGATCCGGGGAGGAGAGGGTCCCAGGATACACGCCCAGCTTTGCCCTTAGACAGGTCACAGTTTCATCACGCCCCTGCTCAGACCCCCGCGGGGGCCCAAATCTCAGTTCCTACCCCAGATTGGGAGCAGCCTGGTCGCCGCACCTGCCACGTCGCCCTCTGCTGGCCGAGGGCTGCCCAGCGGCCGCCTCCCATCCCCACACAGGGACCGCGGGGTCTTTCCCGGCAGGGTGGGGCAGCCTTCCCCGCCCCCGGGGGCCAACGTCTGTGTGCTCACTGACCTGCTGTTCTGCAGGGACTGTCCCCCTAACACCACACCTAGCAAAGAGCGTTCTGCTTCCGAACCGGCAGCTTGGACCCTCCCTCCTCAATTCCTTGTTCTCACTTCCCTTCTCAAATGGGGTCCCTATCTTGCCAGGAGTCAGTCCCCATTCCCAGCATGGGGAGATCCCCTTCCCTGGGGACCTACCTTGTCCTGGGATCAGAAAGCACTTCACACACACATCCCATTCTCACACCCGGAAATTCGGGGCGGGGACATGCCGTGGGGGAGGCAGATACTAAAAGAAGCTGAGAGGGTCCTGGCCCATGGGACTGCCCAGCCTAGAAAATCTGTGCCTTTGTGTTAGATGCCCTCTTAGGGAAACATAGGAAGGGTACACCTTACACCACAGATGACCTTGTGGCCCCTTGCACCCCCAAGGCGGCCTTATGCCTGGAACCTCCTACCCTGGGTTCATGGATCCCCCAACAACACAGTGCCTTCCCAGAGGATTCGGGCACCCGGCCTCAGACCAGCTTTGACGAAATAGGAGCGTTGCTAGCATCCAGCAAAGGCAGCCTTTCCCCTTCCCCTGTGCCTGCCAGACTCTGTCCTTACGTCCTCCCCATGATGTCCAGGCTATGGTTGGAGAGTGGGGAGAAGGGCAGTGGGGAAATTGCAGAGAAAGGGGTACGTGAACGCTGAGCAGGATCTGTGGCAAGATTGGCTCACTGCTCTCCAGTTCTTGCGAAGAGCCCTTGGGAAGTCACCCCGTCCGAGCCCCTGCCTACAAGTAGACCTCAGGGAACCTGCCTGCCTTTGGAGGAAAAAAACCCACTGCTCACTTTACTTCTCTGTAGCTTTGCCCTGACTTCCTCAGGGACCCCAGGCCCCAATTTCCCTATCTAGACAAAGAGGGAGAGGACCATCTGTGTGGTAAAGGCCCTCCCTGAGGGGTGATAGGTGCCATAGCATGCCACAGTGGGGCTGAGGGTAGCTCCTGGAATATGAGCCTTGATGTGGAGGGCCACCCCTTCCCCTGCCAAGGCCTCACCAACAGTTTTTCTCTCCACCCTCCAAGGCACCATCCTCCCTCAGTCCTGCCTTGCACCAGCCTCCAAGGAGGGTGCTGTTTCCTCCATATCCTCACCAACATTAAGATCCACAGCCCAAGATATGGCAAAGTCCTCACGCCTAGAAGTCCCTGTCCTGGGGGAGGAGTGGGGGGTGCACGTCCTGCGTCCAGTCTCCCAGGGCTGGGACTGATGCTAGCTGTGTAATCGTCACTCTGGGTGGGCGACTCTTGGAATGAGCTGCTTCCACCAGGGCCACATTCAGTTTGCTCGAAATAGAGACAGAGGGCTTCTTGACTTTGCATATGATTTGCATAATGTCATAGACACACAGTCTATTTTCAGGCAGTTTTCAGGTTAAAGTGTTGTCACTGCTGCCCTACAGGGTGTCATGTCTGGATGAGTCTCTTCTCTGTTCTTTCTCACCCACCCACTCTTACTGACCTACATCCCCAGCTGCAGGAGCGAATGGTGAGGCAGGGGGAGAATGGGGTTGTCCAGGGAGACACATGGGCAGGGAAATAAAGGGAATTTCCTTATTACCAGCATCACCAGAAACAGAATCTGGTTGCTCAGGGTCAACTGATAGGAAAAGGGTAAGGAATGAGAAGTCAGGTAACCCATCTTCTGTTCTGCACAAACCCTTCCCACCTCTCCTACCAGGAGAACAGCCAGTTCCTGTTTCTCTATTCAGTCTTCCGACGGTTTGAAGAAAGATGTCTAGATAGATAAACCTGTTTCTTTCAGCCACCCATAAAGCCTTGCTTGGCCCAGACATCCCTCATGGGCATTTATTTTCAGCGCTAAGATTAGATCTTCACCTCTTGGGAAATCTGACCTGCAGTCTGTTCCTCTCCTGGGAGCCTTATCTGAGAGATAAGGATCATAGTCTCATGATCAATATTTTTGGAGCCTGGCACACAGTAGGAGGTCAGTCAGTGCTGGAGTCCCCTCCTCTTCTTCATCTAGAGGTCTGTACCAAGTACCTCATTGTCCCAGGCCTGGATGCTCGACACACACACCAGCCTCTGAGGGCTCAGATGCAGAAACAGACTTACAAGGGCCAGTTGAGGTGACTGTCACTAAGTTGTCTGGGACCTTGGCCAGTTGCTCGGCCTCCTCATCTGGAAAGGAGGGGGATTGGTGATTGGTGGAGACTAGGGGCAAAGACAATTCCTATATTACAGCTTGAGCTGTTTGGCAACCTTCCTTGATCACAGAGGGTCAGGGCTGGAGCCCCACCCAGGGCTCCCTCCTGTAGACCCTCTGGCTTTGGGGCATGTCTGGTGTGCTGTCTTCCCGTGTACATCAAAGGATCCACCAGATGCCAAGGCAAAGAGCCTGAGAACCTTATTGGGTCCTGGGAAAGGGGAGACCACTTGATCTGGCTGCCCAGCCGCCACGCACTACCCAGAATTCCCTGTCCCATGTCCAGCCCCCAGGACCTGCCTCATCCCCTCAGGCAGGCGTTTCCTGTTGATAAGAAGCTCCGTCACAAACACTGATAAAGACATGAAAAAAGGAAATCGACAGGCTTGGGTATAATGGGCATTTTGTCTGCCTTTTCTACCCCTCTTCCTTCTCCCAGAACTGCCCACTCCACACCCCCACCTCATACCACTTCCCAGAACTGAGGAGAAAGGATTCCCCTACCTCCACCATGGGCCCTATTTGATAGTCTCCAGGAATTTGGCCTGAAGGCTTACACAGGTCTCAGAAGAGGGACCCAGCTTGGCCTGGGTCAGGATGGGAGCCCTGAGGCAGTAAGCACTGGGTGCTGGGAGGCCCCAGGCCAGGGAAATGGGCAGCAGCACCTAGAGGAAGGACAGTCCAGTGCAGGTCTAATCAAGGACCGTCCTCTTCCCTCCTCCTCTCCTCCCAGAGGCTTGGATCCAAGTGGTGGTTAGGTGGCTAGATAGTCTATAATTAGTGTATTTTCCTTAATTTCAGTCTCAAGCTTGTTACTGGAAAATCTCATTAATTTTGAGTCTACTAATTTGGAATCTATGATCCTTCAGGCCAAGAGGCTGAACTGATGTTTAGAAAAATAAACAAAGCAAACAAGTTTTCGAGGCAGGCCCTACCACCCTTCTTGTGTTGGATTTGTAAGTTCAACTTGACAAAGGTAGTTGTCCTAAAGCGCTGGGCCTGCAGTTGAGATAACCTGCCACCAGGTGGGTGATGAGGCCTGCCACTGGTGTTTTAAGTAGTCATTGCTCATGGACAGATGTTTTAAAGATTTTATATTCAATGATTCTTTCTTCCTCTTCTCCAGAGATGCAACTCCTTAATAAAACAGTAAGACAAACACAGAAAAGTGGAATAGATGGTTCTAAGTGGCCAGCATTTAACAGAAAAACAACAGCCAGCATATACAACTTGGAGATTTTCTTGATTTAACTGTTTGCCAGTCCTAGTTGCCACCCAGCTAGGGCCTTATCCTGGCTTCAGGCCCTCACATCTCTCATTGCATTTTTGACACTTGGTGGAAGGAACAGAGGAGTAAAGAGCAAAGGGTTTTATCCAAGTCAAAATTCCAGCTGTTCTACCCTGGTCCAGTGGCTCACTCCTGTAATCCTAGAACTTTGGGAGGCTGAGGCGAGCAGATCACTTGAGGCCAGGAGTTTGAGACCAGCCTGGCCAACATGGTGAAACCTCATGTCTACTAAAGATACAAAAAATTAGCTGGGCGTGGTGGTGGGCACTTGTCATCCCAGCTACTCTGGAGGTTGGGGTGGGAAAATTGCTTGAACCTGGGAGGCGGAGGTTGCAGTGAGCTGAGATCACACCACTGTACTCCAGCCTGGGAGACAGAGTGAGATTCTGTCTCAAAAAACAAAACAAAACAAAACAAAAACAAAATTCCAGCTGTTTTGTTGGATTTTACTTACTTATTTATTTATTTTGAGGCAGGATCTTGCTATATCACCTAGGCCAGTCACAGACTCCTAGGCTCAAACAATCCTCCTGAGACAGCCTCCTGGGTAGCTGAGACTACAGGTGCATGTCACCATCCTGGCTAATTTTTTTTACTTTTAATTTTTTTTAGAGATAGAAGTCTTACTCAGATGTTGCTCAGACTGGCCTCAAACTCCCAGCCTCAAGTCATCCTCCCACCTGGGCCTCCCGAGTAGCTGGGATTACAGGTGCAAGCTACCATGCCTAGCCTACCTGTTGTTTTAGTAATTCAACAAATTTATTCTAAATTTATATGGAAGAGTATAAGTTCATGAATAACTAAGTCAATTTTCTTTATTTTGGGTTATTTTCTGACTATGTTATGCATTCACATGATTCAAAAGCCAATGCATCTACATTGGAGTAGTGTGGGAACGAAAAAAAAAAATTAAAATAAAGAAATAAAGGCCGGGTGTGGTGGCTCATGCCTATAATCCCAGCCCTTTGGGAGGCCGAGGTGTTTGAGTCCAGCCTGGGCAGCAAAGAAAGAATTAGTCCCTACAGAAAATTAAAACAGTGTAGTATTCCACTCTTTGAATGTACCAGTCCCCTGTTTTTGGAAGTTTTGTTTTTTTCCAGTTTGGGGCCATTATAAGCAAGGCTGCAGTGAATAAATTTGTGTATACATTATTTTCCTTTATTCAAGTATTTCTGTAAGATACATTCTAAAAAGTGGAATTCCTGGGTCAAAGGATATGTGAATTTGGCCAAGTCAGTTGTGAAGAAGTGCAAAGGGGGAGACTTGCCCCAGAAGACAATAAGACAAGTCACAGAAAAATAGAATAGTACCAGACAAGTAGACAAATAGACAAGTAGAACATGTTAAAGAACCCAGGAACAGGCCGGGCACGGTGTCTCACGCCTGTAATCCCAGCACTTTGGGAGGCCAAGGCAGGTGGATCACCTGAGGTCAGGAGTTCGAGACCAGCCTGGCCAACACGGTGAAACCTAGTCTCTACTAAAAATACAAAAATTAGCCAGACGTGGGGGCGGGTGCCTATAATCCCAGCTACTCGGGAGGCTGAGGCAGGAGAATCGCTTGAACCTGGAGGGTGGAGGTTGCAGTGAGCGGAGATCATGCTACTTCACTCCAGCCTGGGTGGAAGACCAAAACTCTGTCTGAAAAACAAAACAAAACAGAACCCAGGAACACCCAGGTGCAGTGGCTCATGTCTGTAATCCCAGTACTTTGGGAGGCTGAGGCAGGAGGATTGCTTGAGCCCAGGAGTTCAAGACCAGCCTGGGTAACATCGCAAGACCCTGTCTCTACAAAAAATAAAAAATTACCCAGGCATGGTGGCACATGCCTGTGGTCCCAGCTTCTCAGGAGGCTGAGATGGGAGGATTGCTTGAGCCCGCTGGTCGGGTGGGAGTCTAGGGCTCCAGTGAGCCGTGATCACACCACTTCACTCCAGCCTGGGTGACAGTGAGATCCTATCTTAAAAACAAAAAAACAAAAAACAAAGAACTCAGAAACAAATCCATATGCATCTGAAAACTGTTATGTGATAAAGGTTGCATCAGAAATTAGTGAAGGCTGGGCACGGTGGCTCACGCCTGTAATCCCAGCACTTTGGTAGGCTAAGGCAGGCAGATCACCTGAGGTCAGGAGTTTGAGATCAGCCTGGTCAACATGGTGAAACCCTGTCTCTACTGCAAATACAAAAATTAGCCAGGTGTGGTGGCGCACACCTGTAATCCTAGCTACTCAGGAGGCTGAGGCACAAGAATTGCTTGAACCTGGGAGGCAGAGGTTGCGGTGAGCTGAGATCACACCACTGCACTCCAGCCTGGGCTATGGAGTGAGACCCTGTCTCAAAAAAAAAAAGAAAAAAAAAGTGAAGATGATGGCTAAAAAATACAGGGTTTTGCGAGGGGGTGATGAAAATGTTCTAAAATGGACTGTGATCATGGTTTTACAGTTCTGTGAATATACTGAAAGTCATTGAATTATGTGCTTTAAATGGATGAATTGTATGGTATGTAAATTATATCTTAATAAAGCTGTTAAAATATGGTGAAGAAAGGCCAGATTTTTTAGATAGCGTTGGAAATACTGGAACACTGTTCAGATAGAAAATGCAGTTGGGACTCTCCCTTACATCGTCTACAAAGATGGACTCCACATGGATTAAGGACCAAAGTGTAAAAGGCCACACTATAAGGCTAGTAAAAGAAAGTGTAAGAGAACATCCTTGTGACCCAGGGTTGGGGAAAGACTTAAAGAAGACCCTTGGCCGGGCGCCGGTGGCTCACGCCTATAATCCTAGCACTTTTGGAGGCCGAGGCGGGTGGATCACGAGGTCAGGAGATGGAGACCATCCTGGCTAACATGGTGAAACCTCATCTCTACTAAAAATACAAACAATTAGCCAAGCGTGGTGGCGAGTGCCTGTAGTCCCAGCTACTCGGGAGGCTGAGGCAGGAGAATCGCATGAACCGGGAGGCAGAGGTCGCAGTGAGCTGAGATCGTGCCACTGCACTCCAGCTGGGCAACACAGCAGGACTCTGTCTCAAAAAAAAAAAAAAAAAAAAGAAGACCCTTGAAGTGCAAACTGTAAAACAAAATATGAACATGACTATATCAGTTCACTCTTCAATTATACACTATATATATTTAACATTGAAAAATTAATAAAACCCATAGATAGATGGTAGACTGGAAGGAGATATTTACAGTCCTTAAAACTGTTGAGGCATTAATATCTACAATATATAAAAAACTCCTGCAAATCAGTAAGACCCAAGAGAAAAACAGGCGAGAGACATGCAGAGTTAATTTATAAAAGAGGAAGCCCAAATGGCTAACGAGTAGAGAATGGAATGCTCAAACTCACTAGTAATCGGAGAAATGTACATGTAAATGACATACCAACTAACATCCATCAAAATGGCAAAATGAGAAAAGCGGATAATGCTAACAGTTGTCAAGGGTGTGGGGGAATAAGAACTCTTGTGCAGTTCTTGTAGAAGTATAAACTGGCATAGACTTTTTAGCATTACTTAGTAAAAATGGGTATTCCTATGCCATTTGGCCTCATGATACCATTCCTGGGTATACAGTTGACCCTTGAACAACACAAGTTTGAACTACATGCATTCACTTACATGCAGATTTCCATCCTCCTTTGCCACTACTGAGACAGCAAGACTAACCCCTTCTCTTCCTCCTTCTTCTCAGCTTACTCAACATGAAGACAAGGATGAAGACTTTATGATAATCCACTTCCACTTAATGGATAGTAAATATATTTCTTTTCTGGCCAGGCACGGTGGCTCACGACTGTAATCCCAGCACTTTGGGAGGTCGAGGCTGGTGGATTGCCTGAGGTCAGGAGTTCGAGACCAGTCTGGCCAACATGGTGAAAACCGGTCTCTACTAAAAATACAAAAAAAATTAACCAGGCATGGTGGTGTGCACCTGTAATCCTGGCTACTCGGGAAGCTGAGGCAGGGGAATTTTTTGAACCAGGGAGGCGGAGCTTGCAGTGAGCTGAGATCGCACCACTGCACTCCAGCCTGGGTGACAGAGCGAGATTCCATCTCAAATATATATATAAATATATATATAAATATATATATATTTATATATATAAATATATATATAAATATATATATATTTATATATATAAATATATATATTTTTATATATAAATATATATATAAAAATATATATAAATATATATATATTTTTATATATAAATATATATATAAAAATATATATAAATATATAAATATATATATATAAATATATAAATATATATATAAATATATAAAAATATATATATATAAATATATATAAAAATATATATAAAAATATATATATAAATATATATATATAAATATATATATAAATATATATATACACACACACATATATATATTCTCTTCCTTATGATTTTCTTAACATTTTCTTTTCTCTAGCTTACTTTATTTTAAGAATATAGTACATAATGCATATAACATACGTATGTGTTAATTGACTGTTCATTATCAGTAAGGCTTCCAGTCAACAATAAACTATTATTAAATTGTGGGGGAGTCAAAAGTCATACACAGATTTTTGATTGCATGGGAGATCAGCACCCCAAACCTCACCTTGTTCAAGGGTCAACGATGTATCTCCTAGAAATTCTCATACAAGTCCACAAGTGGAGACATGATGAAGTTCAACACACTGTTGCTTGTGGTAGCAGGGAACTGGAACCAACCTTGGTGTCCATCCCTAGGGCAACAGATAAGCAAAATGTTCGGAATACAATGTCATCCATTGGAAGCAATTAACCACACATATATGCAGCAACATAGATAGACCTTAAAAATATGGGATTGGCAAATAAAGAGAATGAGGGTTATAACACAATGCCTTTTATATAAGTTTAGGATGCATACATATTCAAAACAACATTATATGCTTAGCAAGGATATGCATACGTTTCAGGACATGGAGCAAGCTCACTAGAGTGCCTGGGGGTGAGGAGAGCAAGATAGATGGAGATGGAAAGGGGGATTGGAGAAGGAGCTGGAAAATAAAATCTAAGAGAGGCCTCGTTACCTTGCACAGAATAAGGATGATAACATGTTACCCCGTGATTAACCCGAAGACCATAGAGGGAAAAGAAAAAAAAATTAACAACTGCAGAGCCTCAGATCCTGGGCATGAAACGTAACAGAAGCTCCAGGGACTCAGTTTCCTCCTATTCAGAATGGGGATAATATGTAAGGTGGTCGTGAGGACTGTGATCATGTTGGGCAAGAGGCCTGGCCAGAATTGTTGTTCAATAATAAAAATAATGCTAATGATAGTATGCTATCCTTGCCGATGGTGTTTGCAGGTTCAGTTCTGCAGAGTTGCAGACCAGCTTGGTGTCAACACCTCTTGCTTTGCTCCCCAGCTCCTGGCTCTCTTATCTCTCTGGCCTCCTCATCTGGGCTGCAGCTAAATAGGAGAGATTTGCAAGGCAAGGTGAAAAGGTGAAAACCTGTGATTATATATATGTATACTTCTATGTTTATATTTATTTATTTCAATTAGAAAAAGCCTCTTCATCCTGTATTCACTGGCTGCTCCCTTTGGATCAATACTTTAGTTAGGTCTTTAGAGAAATGAAATTTATATTCATGCCCCGCTGTTCCCTTAGTAACAATCTCCGGCAATCAGATCTGCTCTCTGGTGGAAATGGCCTTTGGAAAGCGCTTGTGCAGTGTGCAGTTGCACAATCTTACCTTTGCCAGAAACTGTTTTCTGATGTAGCCAGTATCTTTTCCAGAAAAAAAATTAACTACATTTAAGCAGACTTAACAAGGTCTTAAAATAGATATAAAGTGGTTTCACCCCACAAGGGGAATTCTTAAAATACTAAAGTACTGTTTTTAAGCATAGTCAAGTACTTCAGAAACACTCATTTACATTGCAAACAATTTCTATGCTAATTACAAATGATTCTTTCCCAACCACTAGGTAATATTTTGTGTTACTGTATGTACCTGAAACGAATAAAATTACTTCTCTTTCTTCTTCTTTTATTTTTTTGATCAATATTCATTATTCAAACTGATCTTTCCACCATTCTTCCAGATTTGCACTTTTATTGTGTTTCAGGTGTGAATTTGAGAATCTAATCCCCATAGTGTTGAGGTAAAACCATAAAAACAGATTTATCACAATCACTCCTCTAATAAGAGACTTATTGGAGGATCTAAGAGTCACAACCCTCTTTGTGGCTCTCAGATCCTCCAATAAGTCTCTTTCAAACATTTTATACTTCTCCAACAACTGAAAGTCCCCACGCTGACTTTGATTCTTCATAAATAAAATGGAAGCCCTAGGCTGGGCACGGTAGCTCACACCTGTAATCCCAGCACTTTGGGAGGCCGAGGCAGGTGGGTCATCTGAGGCCAGGAGTTCGAGACCAGCCTGGACAACACTGTGAAACCCTGTCTCTACTAAAAATACAAAAATTAGCCAGGCGTGGTGGTGGGTGCCTGTAATCCTAGCTACTTGGGAGGCTGAGGCATGAGAATCGCTTGAACCCAGGAGGTGGAGGCTGCAGTGAGCCAAGATTGCGCCATTGTACTCCAGCCTGGGCGACAGAGCAAGACTCCATCAGAAAAGAAAAGAAAAAAGAAAAGAAAAGAGAAGCCCTAAGATGCCGTTAATGGCAGACAACAAACCTATGAACTCACCTGCATCTCTATTGCTTCCTCCTTCTACCTTTCCAGCCCCCCATTCAGGTTCCTCACTCTTTTTCTTTTCTTTTCTTTTCCTTTTTTTTTTTTTTGAGATGGAGTTTTGCTCTTGTTGCCCAGGCTGGAGTGCAATGGCACGATCTCAGCTCACTGCAACCTCTGCCTCCCGGGTTCAAGCGATTCTCCTGCCTCAGCCTCCCAAGTAGCTGGGATTACAGGCATGTGCCACCACACCCAGCTAATTTTGTATTTTTAGTAGAGCTGGGGTTTCTCCATGTTGGTCAGGCTGGTCTCAAACTCCCGACCTCAGGTGATCCGCCTGCCTTGGCCTCCCAAAGTGCTGGGATTACAGGTGTGAGCCACCACGCCCAGCCTCAGGTTCCTCACTCTTAATAACCTTTCACTCTTCTGAATGAATTCTCAACTTACTCTTCTCCATCAGGTCCTTCCCACAAGGCATCAACTGGCTGCCAAGAGAAACCCTCAAGCCCACACCCCTCCAGCCACTCTGGACTCCCTCCTCCTCCCCTTCTTGCTCACATTTATTGGAAAAGCCAGCTTCTCACCTCCCACTCACTCCTCAGCCCACGCCCCCTGATTTTGCCATGGAAACTGATCATTTGGAGGTCACCACTGGTCTTGTTGCTAAATCCAGCGGACCCTCCCAGTCATTCCTTATTCCAGTGACCACTCTGCCTCTTGGCTTTCCTACCCTACTCAGCTCATCTCCCTCCTACCTCTCGGCAGGGTTCCTCAGATTTCTTTGTAGGTTTCTCTTTGCTTCTCCTTTAAATGCTGGTGTTCCTAGCGCCCAGTTCCTCCGCTCCCTCTCCATACATCTCCTGGGTGAGCACATCATGCCTTGCCTTTAGTGCTCATTGGTTACTTTGAGATCCATGTCTCCAGCTCATGCCTCCCTCCTGAGCTCCAGACCTCAAGGCCCAGCTCCTTCTGGATGGCTCCTTGGATGGCTCCCAGGCCTCTCAAACTCATCATGTCTGAAACAGAACTCCCCAAACCTGCTCTGTCCTCAATATTCCAAGACTGGTATAACTAGCCAATAAACACATGAGATTTGTTAGGACTTCCTTCTCTCTTATCACCAAAGGCCCTAGCCCCAATCAATCAATGAACACAAAGTCTTGTCCATCCTATCTTCTGTTATATCTTAACTCTGTCCACCTCTCTTCATCCCTACCCTGGTCCTAGCTACCATCATTCTCACCTAGGGTGGTGGGACCTCCTCCTGGTTTCCTGCATCCTGACCCCTCCAGTCCGTCTTTCACACTGTAGCTGGAGAAGTTTCTCTAAAATACACATCGTTGGCCAGGCGTGGTGGCTCATGCCTGTAATCCCAGCATTTTGGGAGCCCGAGGCAGGAGGATTGCCTGAGCTCAGGAATTTGAGAACAGCCTGAGCAACATGGTGAAACCCTGTCTCTACTAAAATACAAAAAATTAGATGGACGTGGTGGCACACGCCTGCAGTCCCAGCTACTCAGGAGGCTGAGGCGCGAGAATTGCTTGAACCAGGGAGGCAGAGGTTGCAGTGAGCCAAGATCGTGCCACTGCACTCCAGCCTGGACAACAGAGTGAGACTTTGTCTCCAAAATAAATAAAATAAAATAAAGTAAAATGCAAATTGTTATTCCATAATGCTATCTGCTGAGTGTCACTGCCTTCAGGTTAAAGTGCAAACTCATTAATAGTCCCTTATTGCTTGATCTGACCTGGCCTACAGCTCTGGCCACATCTCCCTCCATAGTCCTCCTCTCTCTTCATGTCCCTTTCAGCTCCTTAGACCCACAGTTCCTTTTTGCCACCAGGCCTCTACACATACTATCCCTTCTTGGACACTCTTAGCCTGGCCAACTTGCATTTACCAGCACATGTGTGGGTGGTGTGATGGAGTGGACTTTGGAGAGAGGCAGGCATGGGTTTGAATTCCAGCTCTGTTCTTTTCAAGCTGTAAAAACTTAAGGATGTCAACCAACCTCTCTGAGCCTCAGAGTCCTCATCTGCAGAGAGAGGCATCATAATATTCACCATGTCTCCATATGTTGATTTCTCTTTTCAATCACTTGACCCATCTCCACCCACCCACTCTCACCCACTTTTCCTGAGAACTGACCCTTCTTCCCTATGCACACAGAGACGATGGTGGTTCCTGGCCACCATGTTAGTCCAACAGGATGCAGCCCACTCCCCACAGATGATTGGGCCAGAGGTTGGGACCATCAGCTGCTACATCACCAATTAGGAATTGGAACCCAGAGAGAGCCACACTGGACTCTTTTCCCATACAGCTTATACGGACTGTAGACCCAATGGCTATATATCAGTAGCCATATGTTCCTGTGTGGCTGGGAAGCAGAAAAAGCTGGTCTGCATAAGAGTAGATGGAAGCCAATGCACAAAGGAAGCAAAGGCCCAGAGAGGAAGAGACAGTGGAAACAGAGAAAGGGTCTTGCACATTTAATGTCCTGGTTTCAGTGACTGACTGAGGCCAGCTGCACTGAGCTTGTGAGAAACCCGCACCCTTAAACCAAAAAAAAAAAAAAAAATCTCCTTAAGGCCAGGCGTGGTGGCTCACTCCTGTAATCCCAGCATTTTGGGAGTTCAGAGGCTGGCCAATCGTTTGAGCCCAGCAGTTCAAGACCAGCCTGGGCAACATGGGAAACCCCGTCTCTACAAAAATTACAAACAAGTAGCTGGGTGTGGTGGCTCATATCTGTAATCCCAGCACTTTGGGAGGCTGAGGCAGGTGGATCACGAAGTCAGGAGTTCAAGACCAGCCTGACCAACATGGTGAAACCTCATCTCTACTAAAAATACAAAAATTATCCAGGCGTGGTGACAGGCACCTGTAATCCCAGCTACTCAGGAGGCTGAGACAGGAGAGTCTCTTGAACCGGGGAGGCAGAGGTTGCAGTGAGCCCAGATGGCACCACTGCACTCTAGCCTGGGTGACAGAGTGAGACTCCATCTCAAAAAATAATAATAATAAAATAAAAATAAAAATAATTAGTCAGGAGGGTGTGGTGGCGCATGCCTATAGTCCCAGATACTCTGGAACCGAGGTGGGAGCCCAGGAGGCAGAGGTTGCAGCGAGCCAAGATTGCACCACTGCGCTCTGCATCCAGCATGGGCAACAGAGTGAGACCTTGTATCAAAAAAAAAAAAAAAAAAAAAACTCCTTAAATAGCTAGCATGGATTTTCATTACATGAAACCAATAAAGTCCTAAGTAATTTACCTATTTTGTGAAACAATTATTGTGAAAATTAGAAATGAGATATGCACACATATAGTAGATATTCAATAAAAAATTATTCTTAATATATACTCAATAGATGAATGAGGCAAGGACTGAGGGAGGATGTTGGAACTCTCTGCACCCATTTCTTTGTAATAGTTTCAGAAATAGGGCCGAGTTCTTAACCCTATATCATCCCAAGAGTTTGTTTTGTTTTGTTTTGTTTTGCTTGAAAAGGCAAAGTATTATATTTTGGTAACTTCGAAAAGAGAAAAAAATTACACATAATCTCACCCCATCAAATTGAAGCAGATATTTTCATTGCATACATACTTTGCATACTTACAATCATGGTGCATATTCTATTTTGTGTCTAGTATTTTTTACTTAACATTTTAATATTTCTACACAGACTTTGCAATCCTTTTAATGATTGTATAATATTTAATAGTGTATTATCTAATTTATTAAACCATCCCCTATATAGATGTGCTTTCTGATTTTTCTATCATAAATCATGCTGCAATGTACATCTCTGTGGATAGGTCTTTTTTTTTTTTTTTTTTTTGAGACAGAGATCCCAGGCATTTGGGGGTAATGGCAAAGATCCAAACACTTAGGTTCCAGGTCTCGGTTCCACATTTCACTGGCTAAATGACTCAGGTGGTTACTTGGGTGCCTGAAGCCTCAGTTTCCCCATCTGTTAAATGAAGCTAATTGTCTCTGCTCTGGAGATGCGCATTTGTCTTGAAGGTAAAGAGGAGCAGTAAATCAATTCTAAAGCCCTACTCTAAGCCATGATTCTGTTTAGCCCTACAAGGACAAGGAAACAATAGTGCTTAGTACCAGCTCCATTTTTGAAAAGGTGCTAGAGGAATGGTGGCAGAGAGTATTGAATCATAGGGTCTTACCCACTCAGCCGGTGCTAAGTGATTAGGGGCCCACTCAACAGCAGATGAAGCCAGGGCAGGAGTGAACCTCCAGATAAACTCCCCTTCTGGCCCCCCACCATCTGGCTCTATTCTGGAGGGCTAGAATGGTGGCTATCCCACTATTGCACTGGCTGCAATAGCAGTGGCAGGATTCTTTGGCTTTAATCCACAACCCCTTTCTCCCCCAAACCCAGGCGGCCTCTGTAGGTTCCCATGACAACAGCATGCCTGGGAAGGACCAGCTTGAGGAAAAAACAGATTTTACTGTAAGAAAAAACTGGCCAGAAGCCACAGGCCGGGCAGGCTGGGACAGGGGCTCTGCAGTGGGGCTGAGTCCTGGGACATGGACCAGAGAGAGGAGTGAGCACCAGCTCTGTGCTAGGAGCCGACACATTTTGAGCACTTACAATAGCCAGATACTATTAAATGTGCTGTGTATGAATACATACACAGCTGTGTATGAGGACTTATTTGATCCTCATGACAATGAGGTAGGTACCATTGTTATCCGTGTTTTACAGGTGAGGTGACAGAGGTATGGTGAGGTTCAAACCTGGCAGTCAGACGTCAGTACCTGCATTATGGACCCCTTGGAAGTCATAATTCTCATCTCTACAGCATTTATCAATTGATAAAAGACAGTTTCATTCTATCCTCACAACATTTTTCCAAGATTAAAGACTATTATTCCCATGTTACAGATGAGGAACCCAAAGGTCAGAGAGGTTAAGCAATGTGTCCCAAATCACACAGCTAGCAAGTAATAGAGCTGGAATTTGAACTCAGATGTGTCTGAACCCAAAGCCCATGGTTGCTACTAAGATGCCAGGAAATAGATCTGAGCCTTCCTATCCTCCCATAAGCCTGGGAGAAGGGTCATGTAGCGTAGGCTAGCTTTAGAGATATGAGTGGGATACATTTCTGTGTCCTCAGTGCCGTGCCAACCCTCTCCCAACACATAGACACTCACACATGCACACACACATGCACGCATGCATGGGCGTGAACACAGGCCCTGGCAGGCAGACGCTGCCCTCCTCTCAGCCAGGAATGGGCCCGCCTACTCACAACAGGCTTCTCAGGCTGGTGAGCCTGCCCACACCTGATTGCCTTACCTGGGAGAGGCTGCTGGAAGGCATGGAAGGCATATCTCCCCACCCCAACTCATTCTGTGTAACCAGGCTGGGGCTTCCCAAGGAAGGGAGAGAATTCCTGAGGTCTGTGAGACCCCTGGGACGTTCTGGGTTTTTTATTTCTAAACCAAGTGGGAGCCTAAACTTCAGAGCCTGGAGCCTAGGCTGCTTAGAGTAGAGTAGGGAAAGTTCTGTCATCCCTAAAGGACTCTTCCTATTGTTGTTCCAGTGTTTGTTTTTTTCTTTTCTTTTCTGTCTTTTTTTTTTTTTTTTTTTTTTTTTTGAGAGAATCCCGCTCTGTCACCCAGGCTGGAACGCAGTGGTGTGATCACAGCTCACTGCAGCCTCAAATTCCTTGGCTCAAGTGATCCTCCTTCCTCAGCCTCCCGAGTAGCTGGGACTACAGGAACACAGCACCATACCCGGTTAATTTTTAAATGTTTTTTGGTGGAGTCAGGGTCTCACTATGTTGCTCAGGCTCCAGTGTTCATTTCTTACTTAGTATATTTCATTACCTTTCCCCTGACTTGATTATTTTCTAGACGATGGCCTTTGATTTTTTTTTTTTTTTTTTTTGAGACGGAGTCTTGCTCCGTCACCCTGGCTGGAGTGCGGTGGCGTGATCACAGCTCACTGCAGCCTCAAATTCCTTGGCTCAAGTGATCCTCCTGCCTCAGCCTCCAGAGTAGCTGGGACTACAGGAACACAGCACCATGCCCGGTTAATTTTTAAATGTTCTTTTGGTGGAGTCAGGGTCTCACTATGTTGCTCAGGCTCCAGTGACTTAGTATATTTCATTACCTTTCCCCTGACTTGATTATTTTCTAGACGGTGGTGGCCTTTGATTTTTTTTTTTTTTTTTTTGAGATGGAGTCTTGTTCTGTCACCCAGGCTGGAGTGCAGTGGCGCGATCTTGGCTCATTGCAACCTCTGCCTCCTGAGGTTCAAGTGATTCTCCTGCCTCAGCCTCCCAAGTAGCTGGGATTACAGGTGCCCAACACCATGCCCGGCTAATTTTTGTATTTTTAGTACAGACGGGATTTCACCATGTTGGCCAGGCTGGTCTCGAACTCCTGACCTCAAGTGATCTGCCCGCCTCGGCCTCCCAAAATGTTGGGATTACAGGTGTGAGCCACTGTGCCCAGCCACCTTTGATTTTTAACAGTCCCCCACTTCCTGTGGTAAGTGCAGTGGCCCTCTATGTCTTCCTATCTCATCTCTGATAGACTAGTCCATATTTTCTACTGGGAGCTTACCTCTAAAATCACATTTGCATAAAATCAGTCATTCCACAGATATTGATCATATGGCTTCCCCTCAAAGGCAGGGTGTACATGGGAAACTAAAGACACATTTAGACCCACCCCTACTGAATTAAAGGGAGGCAACAGAAGCCTCAAGTCCTGCTGGGTTCTCTTGGAGATGGTGGGCTAGATAAGGGGCAGAGACCTGTTGACCTCTCTTGCTGCAGAAAGCTCTACACATTTGGTTCCTGGAAGCAGAGCAAAGGTTCTATCCCCAACATCATCAGTCTGACCAGACTGGGGACCATCTAGTTCCCAGTGAAGCGTCCACCTAAAGTCCTTGGGGAGGACAAGGAAACTATCTTTTTTTTTTTTTTTTTTGAGACCGAGTTTCGCTCTTGTTGCCCGGGCTGGAGTGCAATGGTGTGATCTCGGCTCACTGCAACTTCTGCCTCCCAGGTTCAAGCGATTCTCTTGCCTCAATCTCCTGAGTAGCTGGGATTACAGGCATGCGCCACTATGCCCAGCTAATTTTGTATTTATAGTAGAGACAGGGTTTCTCCATGATGGTCAGGCTGGTCTCAAACTCCCAACCTCAGGTGATCTGCCCGCCTCAGCTTCCCAAAGTGCTGGGATTATAGGTGTGAGCCACCGCGCCCAGTGGAAACTATCTTAAGAGGCTTGGACACCCCAGCTTTCTCTAGCCTCTGCAGACCCTGCCATGCCTGCACATAAACCCCACTTCTTCTCCATGCCATACTGCAAAGAATTGGAGTAGCACATTGAGCACACTACAGTTTCTCCCTGCTGTAGATGTTACCCTCGAAGCCCTTCTTTGGAAGACCCACACACCCACACACAGGACAGCATGGACTCCAAAGTGAAGGTGGGTAAGAGAGAGAGAGAGGCTGCAGACTGAGAGAGAAGGAGAGCAACGAAGTGAGGAGATAGGGCTGCTGGGAGAGAGAGCAGGGAGGTCAGAGCTGGGGACCATGCCCAAAACATGTCAATACCATGTCTGCTTTTTTTCCTCTGGGGAGAGAAGGCACCCTGCTGCCTGCAGTACTGAGCACCTGTGCTCCCCACAAGCCCCCTCCAGCCTGGCCCGGGCACGCAGTGGGCATTTAGTAAGTGCACACTAGAGCTGGTGGTTATGTTGATAAGATGACGGCACAGCACTCAGTCTGCAAAGTCCAGACTTCTGTCTCTCTCACCCCCTGGGAATTTCATAAATAAATCCCTGGACCTGTTCCAAGAAGAATTTCAAGGCTTCTCTGCATGTGTATGTGTTTCCAGAAACACAACAATTTTACATGATGCCTGGTGTGCAAACTCCCAAGCAACCCATAGAGAGGAATGAGGACTTGGGCACGGCAAAGAGGAGGTGGACGGACCGGGTCAGGCTGGGCTTGCGCGGGCCAGGAAACCGGCAGTCGACGGCGGCAGTTTGAGCCCAGGCTCTGCAGCTGGCGGCTGCTAACCTGGCTCCCCAGACGCCCGGTCTGCCCCAGGCTTAGATTGCCCAGTCTCCCCTCCCCCACCCTTGGGCTTTGGCAGGATTCTCCATCAGGTTTTTGCAAAGTGCTGGGGTCTTAAAATAGCATAAAGGCCCGCGCGCGCGCACACACACACACACACACAACCACATGCATGCACACACACAAACACACACATTTAGACTATAGTGTCAATTCCCGTACCATAGAATGAGGATCAAAAAAGGAGGGAGAGTAGAGGGTGGAGCGAGGACTTCACGGCATCTTCCAGAGCTGAGCACAGTGAGAGGCCAGGCAGGAAATAGGGGTGGCACTCGGTGTGAAGAAGGGGAATGGGGAGGAGAAAACAAGATAGAGCCTGTTTTTGGGTGTGTGTGACAACATGACAGGGCTAATAGTCATGTCTGGAGTGTGTGTTTATGTGTAGCTGGGATCATGAAAGCAAAGGCTATGTTGGTGTGACCAGTTTGGCAAGAGGAAGCTGGATTTCCCTCCTGGACTGTGAACTCCGATGGGGCAAGAACTAAGAACTTTATCCTCATCATTCCCAGGGCCTAGCCCAGTGCCTGACACAGACACTAAATACATGTTCCAAGAATAAATAGATGATGGACGGATACATGGATTTGCTAGAACATTAAGTAGTAACCATAAGGATAGTATAATTTCAAAGAGCAAAATTGGAAATGGGCACCCCAAAGTTAGAAGATGTGGCCAATCCACAAGTACGTGCTGGATGCTGAGAAGGAAAGGGAAGTGACCGCCGCTGTGATAGGGTTTGGGATCTGTCTGGGGAAGACAGACGAATACAGAGAGGTAGGGAGAAGGCTTCCCAGAGGAGTCAGGCCCTGAGCTGGTCGAATTACTTGAGCTGGTGTTCTAGCCAGGGCTCACAGGCTATAAGGACGAACACATTCAAACCAGTGGAAGTGAAGAGAGGATTTCCTAGGAAGATAGACGGGAATCTCAGAGAACCCAGCAGTGGAAAATACAGTCAGATCTCATGGGATCTGAGAAGACGCTGGGCTGGTTATATGTTGGGGATTCTGTTAGAGTGGGTGAGGCCAGAGGGTGTGTGTGCATGGACACATTCCCAGCACACCTGGGGTGAACACCGGGGGTCTCTGGTCTCTCCTTTCCCTGGGCCTCTGCTCCACTCTCCTCTCTTGGCTCACCCTGGCCCAGGGTAGCTTCCAGCTAGTCTCCATTGCTCGCCACCACCTAAGTAACTCGGTTTTTGTAACTTCTTAGTTCAAATGCTCATGAGAAAGGACTTGCATGGCTCAGCCAGTTTATTTCTTGCTTTCCCTTGGTTCAATGCCCAGCCCTGGTGCGATCATCTGTGGCCAGAGGGCAGACCATGCAAACTCCCCTAGGAGAAGTGGGTGTAGCAGGTGACAGCGGCAGACTCTGGTGATCCAGACAGGAGTAAAACTACATGAGGCACTTGGTTGTGTGGTGTGTGTGTGTGTGAGAAGGGGGTGGATGGGGGAAGCCAGGACAAAAGAGGAGCTCTCAGGACGGGGGTAAGCCAGGTGACCTTGGGCAAATTACTTAATCCCTCTATGCCTCAGTTCCTTGTCTCTACTATGGGGTGAATAACACTACTCATGCGGTTGCTGTGAAGATTGAGTAAATAATCTGTGTCAAGTTCTTAGGAGTCAATGTTCTCTACAGCCTTTAGCAATTGATAAACGACAGTTTCATTCTATCCTCACAACATTTTTCTGAAATTAAAGATTATCATTCCCATGTTACAGATGAGGAACCCAAAGGTCAGAGAGGTTAAGCATGTACATGCAGTCTCTGCATGTATTGTGATGTGCAGGAGAGTTCGGATGGATAGTAAGTTCTCATCATGTAGAGGCCTCACTACCAGTTTTGGCTCTGTCCTGGGCAAGTCACACATCTTCTCTGAGCCTGGGATTCCTCATCTGTGAAACAAGGGAGTCCAACTGAAACATTTCTCAAATCCCCTCTTAGTTTAGAAAGCCATGCTTTTGGCTTGGTCATAGGGAGCCTGTGGATTCTGAAGAAGGCAGATGACAGACAAAATGAAGGAGGCTTTCTTAGAATACAGTTATGTTGCAGGGTGCCTTGTGGACTGGAAGGACGGTGACCAGGAGGCAAGGAGGTTACACCACCAGTAGTCCCAGAGATGTGTTGTGTAAGGTTCTGGACTGTAGCATCGCAGGAGGGGACCAGCCAGATAGGCAAAAGCTGTGAGGTTCACAACAAAAGGAAAATGACCAGGAGAGCAATCCCATTTGGCCACTGGGCTTCCCAGATAGATAGAAACTGATGTATTAATCATCAAGGCTGAGGGCACAGGGTCTATTTCCAAGGAGGCACTGGGGAATGGATGGGGTAGGGGGAGGATGAGGTCAATGTGTGGATTAAAAGAACCAAAGAAGGCTTGCTTCTAAAAATCATGCAATTGCCTCTGGAGTAGAAAGTGAGCAAGAAAAGCCTGGGAGCGTTTTCTCCAAGTACACCACAGCTCCGCACCACCCCATGGACTGCTAAACACAGACTACAGGCTGCTGACCACAGCAAGACCCTAACACTGACTCTGGCCTTTGGGCTTCTTGGGCCCAGAGCAATCCCTCTAATTAGCCCCCATCCTCAGTCACCAGGCATATCCCATCCAAGTTCTTTTCATTGCCTAACCTGCCCACCGTCTGCTTCCCTCACCATCCTGGCTCATTTGTCCCTTCACCAGGGCCCCACCCCTACACCTTCAACCTCCAAACGGCCCCTCTTCTGCTCCCAGCCTGGACTGCTGAGCATTTCCTGAGGAAATGGTATTATGAAAGAGGCTTGTTATGACCTCAAATTTATGTTCTGTAATCCTGCCTGGGCCCCAGTGCCACTCTGACAATCCCTTTCTGCTTTTCTATGTCCCTGGACACCACTCCCATTCTCCACAGTGGCTTTTTACAAATCCTTACCATCTTCCTCAAGCACGTCTACCATCATATGCCACCATGCCCCCTGAGCATACTGTACCAAAACAGAGGGCCTGACTGAGAACATCAGGATGACCCTTCACGCCTATAAACTTTCTCTTGGTTTACCTCGTTTCTCCAGCTCTAGCAAGGTAATTTCCTCCATGCCAGGGCTAATCACTGTACCTCTGGATCTTTATCCTGTGCTTCTCATCTACCCTGGGTTCTGGCTCCATTACTTACTACTTCTTCCTCTATCTATGAACTCTTCTTGGCTCTTTTATCGCAGTCTAAGCTGCAGTCTTTCTCCTCTTATTAAAGCAACAAAAGGGAGTAAACACTCCCTTCACCTTGTGTATCCTTCTGCAATCCCCTTTTCTTTTTCTCTTGTCCAGTCTGGAAATCTTTATTTTTAAATTGGATTATTTAGTCCATTTACATTTATTGTAATCACAGATATATTTGGATTTATTTTCACCATCTTATTTTCTTCTTTCTATTTATCCCACTTTACCGGAGATTCAGTATCACTTGTCTTGGGACCAGAGTGTTTTGGATTTCAGAGTTTTTAAGATTTTGAAATATTTGCATGGTACTCACCTGTTGAGCATTCCTAATCCAAAAATAAAAAATCTGAAATGCTGCAATGAGCATTTCCTTTGAGCATTATGTCAGTGCTCAGAAGGTTTCAGATTTTGGAGCATTTTGGATTGTGGATTTTTGGATTAGGAATGCTCAACCTATATTGTTCTTTTTATTTCCTTTCTCACTTCCTTTTGGATTATTTTGTATAATTCTATTTCTTCATCCTCTTAACCTATAAGTTATACACTCTGTTTCTCTTCTATTAGTGAATACTTAACTGTTAGTAAAGTATGCATGAATTCATACATAACATATATTTTTTATTTAGCCCTTGATCTTTAAAGCCATTTCTGTGAGTATACAATTTTAAGTTGACTGTTATTTTTCTCTCGGGCCTATTTTGGATTTTTGTCTATGCAGATTATATTTCTTAAAATTTGGTCTGTGAGAATTCCCTGTAGCCTGAGTTCAATTTGGGTTCCTCTACAGATGATTTGCTCTTCTTTCTTCCATGTACTACCAGGAAGTACTATAGGCCTCAGACCACTTGAATCTAAATAGTGTGTAGTTTTTCAGACTGCCTAGGTAGGGTGAATTTTGAATAAAATCACATCATGGAGGCCAGCTTGCCGTTATGAATTCTCAGGGGATATTTTCTCCCATTCTCACTCAGAGCCAAGGTTTTTTTGTTTTTTGTTTTTTGTTTTTTTTTTCTTTTGAGACAGAATCTTACTCTGTCACCCAGGCTGGAGTGCAATGGTGTGGTCTCAAGAGCCAAGGTTTAAGTCAGGCAGTTTTCCTTGTAGTCTCCTGGAGGATTGAATTATTTCTTTTTAATTTTTCTTTTTTTTTTTTTCGAGGCAGAGTTTTGCTCTTGTTGCCCAGGCTGGAGTGCAATGGCGTGATTTCGGCTCACTGCAACTTCCACCTCCCAGGTTCAAGTGATTCTCCTGCCTCAGCCTCCCCAGCAGCTGAGATTACAGGTGCACGCCACCACACCTGGCCAATTTTTGTGTTTTTTTTTAGTAGAGACAGGGTTTCGTCATGTTGGCCAGGCTGGTGTCGAACTCCTGACCTCAGGTGATCCAGCTGCCTTGGCCTCCCAAAGTGCTGAGATTACAGGTGTGAGCCACCGCGCCCAGCCTGAGGAGTGAATTATTTCTGGTCCCTCCTTAGACGACGTGTATTACCCTTTGTGGGTCACAGCCTTGTGCACAGGATCTGTTATTAGACTTCCCACTTTGGATGAGCTTGAGCTCTGTCTCCTGTCCCCTGTATCCTGCTTGCCTGTGAAACCAAAGTCTGAGCTCACCCGTATGCAAAGGCTCTGAACAGAAAAGCCAGCTTTGGTGATTAGCTTTCCTCTTTGATTCTTAGTCTTTTACTTGAGTATTCACTTTCTTGCTAGTTTACTGAGCATTTTGAGTTGTTTTCAGCTGAAGATTTGCTCAAGGAACCTGGTTTACCATTCCAAAGGAAATCCAAATTTCCCCCTCCCATCATAGCCAAGTTATTTTAAATAACAGATGATACTCAGTGTTTCTAAGCCTTCACCCCCACTTGTAGCCTCCTGAAGTTAGGCCTTCACCCCATCCTCCACTGAGCCTGCTCAGATAAACGTCACCAATCAGAAGTTACCAAAGCCCTAAGAGACTCTTGTTCCTCATCTTACTTGACCTCTTGTCAACATTACAAACTATGGACCTCTTGAAAGCCTCTCTTGCCGTGGTTTCTATTATTCTATTTTTCCCAGGTTCTCTTCCTACTTCTATCACTGTTCCTTCTGTCTTCTTTTTTGCTGGTATTGCTGTATTTCCAGAATTCTCTTGCTCCCTTGAGCTGTTTGAACAACAATGATATGCTGCTAACTTCCAAATCCACATCTCTGTGGCTCCAGGTACCTTCAAACTCAGTATGCCTGGCAAGGAACTCAGTTTTTACATTTTTTAAATTTTTTTATTTTTTGGAGACGGAGTCTCTGTCACCTAGGCTGGAGTGCAGTGGCACAATCTCGGCTCACTGCAACCTCTGCCTCCTGGGTTCAAGTGATTCTCCTGCCTCAGCCTGCCAAGTAGCTGGGATTATAGGTGCCCACCACCATGCCCAGCTAATTTTTGTATTTTTAGGGGTTTTGCCATGTTGGCCAGCTGGTCTTGAACTCCTGACCTCAGATGATCCACCTGCCTTGGCCTCGCAAACTGTTGGGATTACAGGCGTGAGCCACTGCGCCCAGCCAAGGAACTCATTTTCTTTTTCCCAAACCTGCCCATTCTAGTCTGCTGAATGAAACTACCAGGCAGCTAGTCACCTAAGATTATCCTAGAGTCATATGGGGCCATCCCCTTTCCTCATTTCCCGTATCTAATCAATCTTGTCATTTCTACGTCTTGGAACTCTTGAATCTGTTTCTCTTTTCCACCTTCACATTGCTGCTGCCTGGGGTCAGGTCCACCTCCTATCTTGCCTGGGCTTTGCCTTCTCTTTGGTTTCCTTACAACCAGTCTTGTCTTCCTCCAACCAGCCTCTGTACAAAGTTCAAATTCACTTGGTTCAGCAAAGTGATCTTCCTAACACAATATGATCAGTTTACAAATATGATCAGTTTAGCCTTTCCTAAAATACAAACATGATCAATTTACACTTAGAACCCTTCCAAGTGTACTGAAGAGGGTCTCTTATTAGACTCCCACTCCAGTGTGCTCCATTTCCAAGTAGACTTCCACGTCTGCCTAGCTCACCAACATTACGTTTCCACTGTCCATCATCTTCAGCCTGCATCTTCTGGGTGTGCCGCTAGGCTGCTCATGGTTCTCCTAAATGCCAGGCGAAACAGTCTCCTGCCATCTCCTGCCCTCCTGACACAGGCCTATCTGGGGAGGACTCTTTGATCTTCCAAGAATCAGCGTAGCCTGTCTCTTCGTGAAAACTTTCTCAACTCCTCAGCCTGTCCCCTCACAGCTGAATCATTCATGTCCCCTGAGTGGCCCTCATTGGCTCTTTACAGGCTTGTGTCCTCGCAGAGATAACCCGTTGTTGCTCTTTTTCTCATGCTTTTCTGTATTAGATTTTAAGTTCCATGAAGGCGAGGACTATGACTTATCCATGTCTATATGTTGTGCCTGGTGTACTGTAGGTGCTTAGCGCTTGTGGAATGGATGAGTGAAGATGAACTACTGCCTTCTTGGGATGAATGACCCTGCTGCTCACCAAGGCAAATGATCCCCTAGGTAGTGGTGTCTCTGTGCGTTGCGACCAATGTGGCAATTGTCACACTGAGTTGTCACTCTAGTCAGTGGGACTAAGGAGTAAGACTTTTTCCTGGAGAAGTGGCTCCTGCTAGCTCTGGGGACTCTCCTGACAAAGAGACAGAGCAGAGGGGAAAAGAAGTTCATAGACTGTGATGTGGGTCCAGCCCTAAGATTAAGACGGTTTGCAAGGCCAGGCACGGTGGCTCACGCCTGTAATCCCAACACTTTGGGAGGCCGAGGCAGGCAGATTGCGAGATCAGGAGTTCGAGACCAGCCTGACCAATGTGGTGAAACCCTGTCTCTACTAAAAATACAAAAATTAGCCAGGCATGGTGGCGCGTGCCTGTAGTCCCAGCTACTTGGGAGGCTGAGGCAGAAGAATCGCTTGAACCCAGGAGGCGGAGGTTGCAGTGAGCCGAGATCACGCCACTGTACTCCAGCCTGGGAGACAGAGCGAGACACCGTCTCAAAAAAAAAAAAAAAAAAAAAAAGAAAAGAAAAAAAAAGAAAAAAAAGAAGGCTTACGAAAATGGACACTTACTGGGGCCTTCAGGGTTGGTGAGGAGAACTAGGAGGAAGCATCCTTGGGCCAGGCTGTGGGAAGGAGCGAAGGGCACAGGTAGGGATTAGGCAGTCTCTATGTAGCGCGGGACCTAAAAGGAAGGTAGACACATCACCTAGGAAAGCTCTAGTTTGGAGATGCCCCAAACTCTCACAAATGGGGTGTGAGGCATATGATTAACCCCTCCCCTGCTCCACCTCATTTCCCACCTTCAGCTGGGTCCTGAAGACCAGTACCTAGAAAAGCAGGAGATGCTATGGTGTTGAAGAAAGCACAAAACCAGTAGCCTGTGGCTTTAATGATGGATTGTATGTGAGCCTTGGCAAATCGCTTACCTTCTCTAAGTCTCAGTCACTTCATCGGGGCACACTCTGACATGCCTCAACCACTTCCTAGGATTGTAGTGAAGGTCAACTCATAATGATGATAATAGCTATTCTTTTTAGATCACTTCCTATGTGTCAGAGATTATGCTAAATGCTTTACCATATTTTATCAATACTAACAATATCTCTATGACATAGAACTATTATTAGCTCCATTTTACAAGATGAGTAAATTGAGGTTTAGGGAGGTAAAGTATCTTGCCCAAAGTTCAATGCTGTCAAGTGAGCTGATGGAGCTGACGGAGGTGGCATTTGGTCTGTGGAGCCAGCATTCTGGTTCCCTGATCTGTATATTTAGCTGTGTGGCTGACTTTACTGTCTAGGAGTGAAGCAACCACAGGTCCCCTCTGGGACCCCTGGCCTCGAAGCCACAGTGGCAGCACTTAGCAAGGAATAAGGAAAGACACCTCCCTCCCCCCTGGCTTCAGATATGTGCTCCTGAGGGGTTGGCTTTCCCTTCTTAACTGCAGGGGTTGGTGACTGTACTGGGTTGAATAGTGTCCACCCAAAATTCGTGTCTACCAGGAACCTGCGAATGTAATCTTACTTGGAACGAGGATCTTAGCAGCACATGTAACCAATTAAGATCATTTGCACTCATACTGGATTAGGGTGGGCCTTAATCCAATGACTGGTATCCTTACAAGAAGAGAGGAATGTGGACAGAGATGTAGACGCAGAGGGAAGATAACCATGTGAAGACATGGGGTTATGCTTCCGCAAACCAAACAACACCAAGGATCCTGGGAACCACCAGAAGCTAGAAGAGGCAAGGAAGGATTCTTCCCTAGAGCCTTCAGAGAGCACATGGCCCTGCCAACACCATGGTTTCAGATTTCTAGCCTCCAGAACAGTGAGAGAATACATTTGTTATTTTAAGCTACCCAGTTTGGTAGTAGGAAACTAACACAGTAACCTAGCACTGTGTGCACCACAGCTTGGTGGATAGAGCATGGACTGGAAACCACTTAGATGGACTGGGTGGGGTGTGCCTATTTGAGGGAGATGAGGGAGAGGAGAATAAGTTATTTACTCATCCAGCTACACTGACCAACTTGTAGACAATGCCCCCCCATGACTTTATGTGATTGTGTGTACACTGTGTCTGGCAAGTGTGTCTTCAGCTTTATTTTTTCCGGATATGACGATGGGAGTTCTTCAGGTTGGTGAAACTTAGAAGGTGAGAATTCCATTTAAGCAACTGTTCTCCCTATCTCTTGGCCATCCTTTCCACCCCTAGATCTCAGATGATGAAGCTGTGCTTAGAGAGGTTCAAACCTTGCCCAAGTTTTCACAGCTAGTTAGTATGAAGCAGAATTCAGATCCAGAATTCTCTGGCTGCAAAAATTCTGCCCTTTCCTTTATATCAAGTTCTTTCTCAAGCTAAAGAAACTGACCTCTTTTCAGAAAGATATGGAGTGATTTGTTTACTTTCTTAAGCATTTCTTCTAGATTTGAAAGTAACATTTATTTGAAAAATATTTAGAAATTATTGAAATGTTAAAAATAAAAAAATTATGGCAATAACTACTGTTACTATTGGGTAAATATCCTTCCAGTCTTTTTTTCCTATAAACACATATTATCAGTACAATTTGAATAATACTGTAAACAGTGTTGCATTTTGCTTTTTTAATTTAACATTATCTTGTAAGCATTTTCTCATGTCAATAGTTTTTGTAAACAGGATTTTAAATTACTAAATAATGTTCCATCATATGGATGGGCCATAATTTAACATTTTCTATTATTGTCTACTTAGTTTCTACCTTTTTTACAATGATAAATGTACAGTTAACATTTTTCATAAACATCTGTCCTCTTATTATTTCTTGAGGACAGGGGACAATACTGGGTAAATGGATATGAAGATTTTAAGGCATTTGATGCATAATGCCAATTGTTTACCAAAAGGGTTCTACCTACCAGCCCAATCAGAGTGCCTCACATGGCACCCTCACCCATACTGTCATCAATAAAGAGCCTTGCTATGTTCTGAAAAGGCGCGTGCCGCGATTCCATCACACAGGCTGCCGCGTCCAGAGGATGGCAGGGGGCAAGGCGAGGCAGGGAAACCAGTTAGGAGACCGCGGCGATGATCCCAGGGGACGCGCTGGGGGCTTGAGGCTAGGCGCAGGGATGGAGGAACTGAACACGCACGGGATTCGTAGAATATTCGACGGGGGCGGGGGATCGACTCTGATAAGATAATTCTGCGCTGCGTGGGGTGCAGGAGAGGGAGGAGACTGCACGTTCGGCACCGGCCTCCTCCGCGCCGGGCTCGGCACCGATCCGCGAGGTTGGCCGAGGCGTGAGCCCCGCCCACCCCTTTAACAGGGACACTCCCCTTTAAGGCGGGCGCCCGCGCGCGCCCCGGCCCCGCCCTTCGGGGACGCGCGCGGCGGCCGCGGCGCCGGCTCCGCCGGGAGCGCACGTGCAGGCGCCGGGCGGAGGAGAGGGAGGCGGGAGCCGGGCCGCGGGAGGAGGGGAGGCGCCGGGGGCGCGCGCGCGCGCGCTGGGCGCTGCTGGGCTGCGGCGGCGGCGGCGGCGGTGGTTACTATGGCGGAGTCGGCCGGAGCCTCCTCCTTCTTCCCCCTTGTTGTCCTCCTGCTCGCCGGCAGCGGCGGGTCCGGGCCCCGGGGGGTCCAGGGTGAGTCCTGGGGCGGGGGGCGGGGGCCGGGATGGAGAGGGCCCGGCAAGGGCGAGGCCTCGAGCCGCGGCCTCTGGACTACAGCGCGCCCCCTCCCCACGCGCACAATATGGCCGGGTGGGGGGCGCAGAGGAGTCGGGGTGACCCCCAGTCAGCTTCCCCGATCTCCGAGGCGCGGCCGCCCGGCGGCGACGGAGCTCATGCCGGGCCCCTGGGGACCCGAGCCCTGTTCCAGGCGGAACTGGATTCGGGCAGCTCTCAGGGGTCGCGCTCCCAGCGCCCTCGTGTTCCAGAGAGGGGAGTCTGAGCTTCCAGCTCCAAGATTTGGAGGTCCGTGGTTTCTGCCCTTCACCGTGTCCAGGGGCGGGGGGCTTTCTTCCCTCCCTCCAGGTGCTCCTGGGGGGCGTCTTTCTCCCGCCAAGATTGTGGGGTTCGGGCGGTGGGGTCTTAGCCTCTCTGAGGGATTCTGAGGTTGAGAGCCCGCGCACCTCAGACTGTAGGGGAAGGGGTCTCTAACCTTTCCTTCAGGTCCTGCACTTGGCGTGTTTCTTCCCCTCCCTCCACTGCCTCCCTAATGTTCTGGGAAAGGGAGTCACATTTCCCCTTCACTCAATCCCTTGAGTTCAGTGGGGCAATCCCCCCTCCGCCCTCCGGCACTCATGCCCCGTGGAGGCTATTTGGAGGAAGTGGGAAGAACAGGCCCCTAAACCTTTTTGGAGCCTGGCTTTGGAATCCCTAACCCTATGGAACCGAGTTCCCCAAGGGTTGATCTGAATCTAGGTGTATTTGCTTTCCTCCTCGCCTCCCCCACCCTACCCCGGGGGGCCCATTCAGTTAATCACTTTGTGGATGCCTTTCAGGTGAAATCCTAGAACCTGTCTCCAAACCCCCAAGATTATTTAAAGATCCCACCACTGGACTGTATTCCCGGCCCTTGGTCAGTACTTATTTACCTTCCTACACGATGCCTCTTCCCAGCCCGCCCACCCTCACACACCCCTTACCTTCCAATCCCCACAGTCTGCGGCTCGCCTTATACCACCCCCACTCTCCTCTCTGTAGAAGCGGGTACCTTTTTGCGGGACACTCCGCTGGCTGTGTTGTTTTTGAGGCTTTGGGGGCTGAGAAGAGCAGATGAAACCCTAAAATATTTCATTTAAGAGAGTCTTGGCGAATGTGTTTTGGCCTTGGGGTAGCAGATGAAGGTTATATTTGGCAGTTATAATGAAGCGATTATTGACCCACAGATGGATCTGGGAGAGATGATCAGGATTGTATTCGCTCCTGATGTACAAAGCCTGATGCTTTGACTTCTCAGCAGCCCCTAACCTTCCAGCAACGGGAGATAAAGTGTGTTCTGTGGCTCTCTTCTCTTACACTAAAAATAATGATTCTCAGGTGGGTCCAGTCGTCTTTAATAAACCAGACAGTCAAGAAAAGACACGATGCCACTTTGGAATCTCAAAAACAAGTTCATTATCTCCGGCTTTGATATTTGTTCCCAGTGGTGGAGCCTGTGCAGCGGGGTCTTTGTTCACGGGCTAATGCTTCTCCTAAGCACCTCGTGTGTGTTCTTCGGCCTCACTGCTCTGTGGCTTAGGTATCTGTGCTGTGGGGTTTGAGAAACATGGTGAAGGTTTATGAACAGAGCTTGACATTTGTGGTGAGATAATGATTTGCATGAATAAGGATGTTCGTCGGGCCTTATTAAGGGCCATGTTTTTGGAATGTGTAACATAATGTTCTCTACTGGGTAGTAAAAAAAAAAAAAAAAAGGGAGATTGAACCTCTAGGTTTGTCATTTTATGTGTGTATGTATAAATCTTTAAATCCTCATACAGGAATTTTTATCCTGCCCCTAATATATCCAGGATTTTTAACAGTCATTTCCCTGCTGATTTGATGTAGTGTTTGTGGGGTTTTTCTGGTTGTGAGCCTAGTTAAGAATGTTTGATAATCCAAGTGGTTCTGAATGGGGCAGAGTTCATTTTTTTGTAACCTTCCTAAAATGGATGTTTGTGGGGGTTAAGGTGGGTGGGTAAAATAGGGAGTTCGTTTCTTTTTTTGGTAAATTGGAAATTAGGTTGTGTGTCCAGCAAACATTCTCCAGGGCCTTTAAACTTCTTGGCCAGACACTACAGTTTTTTCCGGGACACGTCTAGTTGCCAATAGTGCATGCTATGGAGACCACTGCTGCAAAGGGCTTAAAGTAAAACGTCAGTTCTGGGAAAATAGAGGCTGTGGGATAACAAGAAGTTGATTTTTTTCCCCTCCCCTGCATTTCCTATATAGTGCTCCCCTACGTGGGCTGGAGGAGTGACAGAGCCAGACAGCTCTGATGCCTGATACTTGGACTTGGTGTGAGGGCAGTAAGGGATAGGTGTTTCTATTAATTAATGAATTAACTAGGATTTAGTAAAAGGCCAATGATAAGGAGAATGAGTTTCAGTTAGAAATAGCATCCGTTTGATAGGTGTACATGTTTTAAGGCCTGGCTTTGGAATTTTCACATTTAAAAATGTAAAATTGAGTTAGTAGCAGGAGAACATGACATTCATTTCTTAAGACAAAAGCAACAAGAGAGATATTTGACATTCTCATAGGAACATTTTGAAATTTTGTGAGCGGACTAAAAATCTAATTTCAAGCCAAGCCTTGTAATTTTGTTGAGTGGACATGGATTTTAAATACAGTGGAAGTGCAGTCTTGTAGAGACCTCTGATTAGTTTTGTTTAAACAGCTCCTGGAACAGATGTGATAAAACATATTAAAATGGCTACTCTGGTTAAAGGTTAAAGCCAGATGGAGGGAGGAGGCTGGTTTTCAGCCCTAGAACTTAGCTGCCTTACAAGTTGTCCTTGAACAAGTAACTTAACCTTTCTGTGACTGCCTCAGTTTTCCCTCTGTAAAAATAAGGAAATATTTTGTGTCACTCTTATTGGGACATTTGTGAGACTGACTTACTGATAGCCAGTTGGCGGGGAGGTATTTTTAGACACAGTTTCTGACTTCAGTGAATAAGCAATGCTGGGTTACTTTTTTATCTTAAGGAGCAGAAAAACATACTCTGTGATTGATAGACGTACAGCATGTCACAGTGTGGTTATTTTCTTTTTGTGCTTTTTTGTAGACCCCTTTCAGATTTCCTCAAGTTAATTTCTGTCTCTGGCAGGCTCTTACATCGTCGACTAGGCAGCATACCTGTGCTAATCAAAGACAGTCTGGAGGGAGTGACCTGCTTTAGGCTTTATTGGTTTGGCAACGTTTTAATTCTTACGCAACTCTGGGTATGTTTATGGCACTATGTAAATGTTACATAAGAACATGGAGGCTGAGAAGTGGCCAGAATGGTGACTGTGAACACAGGAAGGTTAGACTGAGGACTTTATCCAAAAGGACCTTGGGAATCTGCAATCAGTACAGGAAGAACCTGCACTTAGTTTCCTCTAAGAACCTTTTTAGATGATTATGTCTTTCAGGTGGACTGCTGTGTTATAAATAGGTTTATTCTCCACCGGTGAGCTAATTGTAACCTTGCTACCAAAATATGAATCAGTAAACGATGAGACGTGCTGCTTCTTCCAGCATGTCCTGTTGAAGCTGCTTGTTGCATTTTGGAACATGAGTTGAATTGGGTTGCAGTCTGTTCTCATAACAGCTGAGGAGCACAGGGTGTTGAGGTGGAATGGAATTATCAGTTCGTGGTGCTTTAGGTCATCTTAATTTTTGAAGGTTAAATTAGAATACTGAAGTGGCTCTTTATAATTTTGAAATCTCTGTTGTTTACTGTTCAATTTTTGCTCAGAGTAGCAGTGAACATTAATTCTGGGATCTCGCCTGTTTGTCTTCAGTTGTTGTGTTAGCTGTTGTTGTAGGAGTTGGTGTAAGAGGGTCTTAATCTCATTTTCCTCTCTCTATTCATAAAAAGGGAATCCTAGAGTCCTTTCTCACCAGTGCTTCTGATGCTGCACATAACTGCAGGCAGCCACAGCCCATCAGTTCCACCTGGACTGGGAATGCGGGAACCTTTTAAGTCCAACTTACATTTCTCTCACTCTGCAGGCACTGCCTCATGGCCAGGTTCAGATACCTGCTCTGAGTTTCTGTTCTCAGTTTTTCGCTCTCATGCAGGTTTAACTTGAGCTTTGGCTTCAGAGGCACCATTTCTGTCCATGTCTGCTCTCTGTCCTCTGTTATGGAGAAATGGTGTGCTAAGCAAAAATATGATTTCAGAGAGTATCTTTCTTTCCTTTACTCTGTAGAGTTGCCATACTTTGGTTTAGCTGTGAAGTTTCCATCCCAGGCAATCTTTATCTGCTCTCTAGGGTTCAGAGACAGTGCCACTTTAGGCAACTCTGGGCTTTTTGGTTTTCTTTAATGTCCACCCAGTCTTAAGCCTGCATTTGTCTCCCTAAATATTTTGAATTTAGCATAATGAAAGTAACTGCCTTTCCCTTTAAACCATAACATCACCCCTAATATTTACACAGTTAACATATAGGAGATTTCTTTATTCATTGGATTGGGTATGTGCCTGGAACAGTTTTTGGCATGGGGAAATAACAGAGAACAAGATGAACAAAAGTCCCTAAATCTCTATTATGGAACTTATAATTGCAATGGCTTAGACTGAAAATAAATAAGTAAACACAATTATCAGTCCATGAGTGCTGTGAAGAAAATAAAACAGGATGCTGTGCCATAGTGTGCCTGGAGCTGCCACTTCACCTCTCTATCAGCTTCATTGTTTTATCTGTAAAATGGGGCTAATACAGTCTTGTTATTCGTGGTAGTTCCGTAAAGTTGAATTGTAGAACTGAATTACCAAATCTTCAACCATTGCTCCTAGGGGAAATACGGGGCTAGGTTCCTGCAAGCCTCTGGTCACTTTTTCAACCTGTCAATACATAACCTTATTTTATGTGTTTCTTTTTTTTTTTTTTTGAGACAGGGTCTTGCTCTGTTGCCCAGGTTAGAGTCCAGTGACATGATCTCACTCACTGCAGTTTCTGCCTTCCAGGCTCAAGCAATCTCCCACCTCAGCCTCCTGAGTAGCTGAGACCTCAGGTGTACACCACCACACCTGGCTAATTTTTGTATTTATTTACTTTTTGGTAGAGACAGGGTTTCGACATGTTGCCCAGGCTGGTCTTGAACTCCTGGGCTCAAGCAATCCACCCACCTGGGCTTCACCTGCTGAGATTACAGGTATGAGCCACTGAACCTGGCCTGTTTTATGTGTTTCTGTTTATTTTTATTTTTAATTTTTATTTTTTTGAGACAGTGTCCTGCTCTATCACCCAGGCTGTATAGTACAAGAGTGCATCATAGGCCAGGCGCAGTGGCTCACGCCTGTAATGCCAGCACTTTGGGAGGCCGAGGCAGGTGGATCATGAGGTCAGGAGTTCGAGACCAGCCTGACCAACATGGTGAAACCCTGTCTCTGTTAAAAATACAAAAATTAGCCAGGTGTGGTGGTGTGCCTGTAATCCCAGCTACTCAGGAGGCTGAGGCAGGAGAATCACTTGAACCTGGGAGGCAGAGGTTACAGTGAGCCGAGACTGCGCCACTGCACTCCAGCCTAGGCAACAGAGTGAGACTCCATCAAAAAAAAAAAGCATCATAGCTCACTGCAGCCTGAAACTCCTGGGCTCAAGGAATCCTCCTTTGTCAGCCTCCCAAGTGGCTAGGATCACACACACATGCCGCCATACCTGGCTAATGTTTAAATTTTTTGTAGAGATGGGGTCTCACTTGTTGCCCAGGCTGGTCTCAAATTCCTGGGCTCAAATTATCCTCCTGCCTTGGCCTCCCAAAGGGCTGGGATTACAGGCCTGAGCTACCATGCCTGGCTTTGTTTCTGTTTAAAGACACCTTATTTAATATATATTGTTGGTTCATTAACATTGAACTTTACTGACAGCAGCACTGTTAACTCATGCCTGAACTAAGCTTCTCTAACATGTATTTTCTCTGTGAGGCATATCACTATCTTCTTGCACTTAGGAACACTAGACAGCACTTCAGCACTACTTGTGGGGGACCATTTTACACAGCAGAATCATCAATGAAAAGCATGACACTAAATATACTGCAGAAAGGATAACTTGTTTACAGTATGCCAGCTGAAACAAGAAGGCAGGGTGTTGCCTTGTTTGACCTCAGTTGGGAACGCATGTGGTGGATGTTTCAGATGTTTCACTATTCTGTGCATGGCTGTCAGTGAGCAGGAAGGTACCATGAATGTTGATATTGGGGTTACAAATAAATTTGCATTAACCATATTTTGTTAGAACTGTATACAAAAGTGGTAGAAATAAAATTGTAGACTTTCACTAAACCGGAATTTTAATACATGTAGTTAGAAGTCCCATTTCCAGACTGCAAACTAAACATATGCATGTTGAGTACCTACCATGGTGATCTAGGGCAGTGGTCCCCAATCTTTTTGACATCAGGGACTGGTTTCTGTGGAAGATAATTTTCCCACAGGGGAAGTAGGGGCGATATGATTTTGGGATGAAACTGTTCCACCTCAGATCATCAAGCACATCAGGCCGAGGTGGGTGGATCACCTGAGGTCGGGAGTTCAAGACCAGCCTGGCCAACATGGTGAAACCCCATCTCTACTGAAAATAAAAAATTAGCCGGGCATGGTTGTGGCAGCACATGCCTGTAATCTCAGCTACTCAGGAGGCTGAGGCAGGAGAATAGCTTGAATCCGGGAGGCGGAGGTTGCAGTCAGCTGAGATCACGCCACTGCACTCCAGCCTGGGGAACAGAGTGAGACTCCTCAAAAAAAAAAAAAAAGAAAAAAGGATCATCAGGCACATCAAGCATGTTAGATTCTCATAAGGTGCATGCAAGCTAGATGCCTCGCATGCGCGGTTCACCGTAGGTTTCCCACTCCTATGAGAATCTAATGCCGCCGCTGATGTGACAGGAGGCAGACCTCAGGTACCCGCCTGCCACTTACCTCCTGCTGTGTGGCCTGGTTCCTAATAGGCCGTGGACCAGTACCGGTCTGTGGCCCCAGGGGTTGGGGACCCCTGATCCAAAGGGTCCCTTGACACATATTTATTGAGCACCTGTCATATACTAGGCATTGTTACAGGTGTTAGGGATACAGTAGTAAACAAAAGGAGACAAAATTGCCTTCTCTCAGAAAGCTTACCTTCTGCCAGGTGAGGTGGACAATAAACAAAAGTATGACATGTAAAGCAGTTGTGCCTACTACAGTCCACCTGCTCCTCACTCCCCCAAGATTCCCCATGTTTGGTGTACACACACCTGCTTCAGGTATTCAGTCAAATGCTAGTCTTTGTAGATAGAATTAAGGTCTCAATCAGTTGACCTTTAGCCATCTAAAGGAGGTTATCATGGTGGGTCTGTCCTGATTGAACTAGCCCTTTCAAAGCAGAGAGATTTCTCAGCTGATTGCACAAGAGGAAATCAGATGTTCCAGCTGGCTTGGAAGCAAGCAGACGTCCATGTTGTGAACTGCCGATCCCAACAGCCACATGGCAAGGAACTGCAGGCAAACTCTAGGAGCTGAGGGTCGTTCCCAGCTGACAGCTAGGAGGAACATGGGGACCTCAGTCCGTCATCTGCAAGGCAGTGGATCTTGTTAACAACCAGTAAGCTTGGAGGAGGACCCAATCCTAGATGAGAAGGCAGTCCTAACTGGCACTGTCCATGCTGTGCCTGGACTTCTGACCTGTAGGAACTGTGAAATAGTAACTAGGTGGTGGTTTAAAAAATGTATGCATTGGGTGGGGGTGAGTCAAATGGTGATGGTGAAAATAGGTAAAGCAAGAGAGGGGAATAATGAGAAATACCCCAAGATAGCATGAGGGTACTTGAGACCTGGTGCCCAGCCATCCCATCACTCATATATAAAAATAAATCCTTTGACCACATGTGGCTTTCATCTGACTATAACTTTTTTCTAGATATTTGTGAGTGGAGGGGAGAGGGGATTGTGGATGCTTTGGAAATAAGTTTTTTAGGTGCTTGGAATGTTTGAGTTGAGGAATCTGGGAATTGAAGTATTTTCTGGGTGTTTTTTTGTTGTTTTTTTTTTTTTTTTTTTTTTGGTGGTAGAGGACTCACCTTGCCCCGCATCCTTGTATATTGCCTTGGTATATGTTTGCATATTACCTTTTATATTTGTAGAAGATAAGATTGAATTGTAATCAGTCAGTGTTCATTTCTGATATCCAGGATGTGCCTAGCACCAAGCTGAATGCTGAGAGGGATCCTGAGGAAAGAGTCTGTCCTTGCCCTTTGGAAGTTTACACACAGAGACCGGCCACAGTGGCTCATGCCTGTAATCCCAACACTTTGGAGAATGAGGTACAGGGGATCGCTTCAGTCCAGGAGTTTGAGACTAGCCTGGGCAATATAGTGAGACCTCGTCTCTACAAAACATTTTTAAAAATTACAAGGGCTTGGTGGCGTGTGCCTGTGGTCCCAGCTACTTGGGAGGCTGAGGTGGGAGGATAGCTTGAGACCAGGAGATTGAGGCTACAGCAAACCATGATTGCACCACTGCACTCCACCCTGGGTGACAGAGTGAGATCCTGTCTCAAAAAAAAAGTTTACACACAAATGGACTTTTTTTCTGCTTGTTGGAACTACCACAAACTATGAGGAGTTCAGGTGACAATTGTAATAAAAGCATCTGATTTGCTGAATGTTTGCTATATACTAAAGTATTATGCTAAGCACCTGTGTTGTATCATTTACTCTATGTAGTTATTCTTTGAGGGGCTAGGGGCTCTTATTCCCATTTTACAGATGAGAAAACTAGGGCATAGAGAAGTTAAGCAGTGGGTCCAAAGTCTATCCTAGTCCAAAACGTGTGCTCTAAATATTGTACTGTACTATAAACTGAGTACTGTAAAAGTGACCTTCTAACCAGGCTCTCTGCCTTCAATCTCCCATTTGTTTTCCATCCTACGGCTAGATCTAACTTTGGAAATGCACCCTGTTTGTCTGACCTAGAGGTTGTGTGGCTTCTAGGATCAACTTTAGACCCCTTAGCTTAGCATTGCAATCAGTTTCGTCTGGTCTTAGTCTCCCTGACTCTTCTTGCCTTTGGCTGGAACCTTGGCATTGTTCGAACTGTCAATTTACTCTGAACCCAATATAGCTAATATTTTTTCACAGCCCTTTGCCTTCCCTTTTCCTTTTCTCTGGAATGCTTCTCCCCACTTCTCCTCCTAGCCAAACCCAGCATCCTCCAGTGTGGACCTTCGTCCTCTTGTGTTCTCCCGGTCAGTGATTCCATCCTCTCTGCTTTTCCCCTCAGCCTGTATTGGTAGTTGGAGTTGCACTGTTTATAGTTGTCTTCTCCTCCCACTCTCCATGCCCGAAGAGTTGGTGCGGGGAGCTGGCTTATTTGTTATATGGCTTCGGCCTGCACAGAGCCTTGCATGTTTTAAGTACTTAATAAGTTTGTTTAATTGAATTAATTCATTTCTTTTCCATCCTCTCAGTAAAATCCTAGGTAAATAATTCCAATTCTGTTTTGCTGTAATTTTATTATAATCTTGTATATATAGTATTTTAATCCTACTCAAAAAATGCCGCAAACATTTGTGAGTTACTTGGAACATCATAATCGCTCTTTCTACCTCACCTCTTTCATCTCTGTTTATCCTACCACCTACCCATTTTATTCCAGCCAAATGAACTTGATCTCTCAACCTCATTAGTTTTATTCTCAGTTTGGCTGATTTCTTTTTTCCTTTTCCATTGTCCCAGTTGCCTGAAACAATCATTCCTATCCCTCTTCTCACTCAAAACTGTGACATACACGGTCTCCTCTCCATTCGTCCATACTATAATAAATAGGTCAGGAAGAAAATACCAGGGATAAATATCCTTCCCTGCTCTATTGAGCCAGAAGTATGTTTATTCAGACTCAACAAAGAAAACAGTGGTTTTACATGTTCATCATAAACTGAAATCAAAGGAGAAATGCAATTTCCTGATTGTCTAAATATGACAGCTGAGTCTGCACACATAGGTCCCAGGAACATTGGACACACTCCCTCATAATGAGGCCCACTCATTTCAGTCTTACCTTGACATTCTCTTGGGCAGCAGGTGGGCCCTTGCTAGATGTTCAGGTATTTACAGTCAGCCATAAATTAAGTTGCAATGACAGGTCTCCTTAGCATAAACATCAAACGTCTCTTCTGAGTGAGAACAAAGCTTTCATTCTCTAACTGAGACTTAAGGTTGAACTTGTTTAAACAGCTCTCTAGGGCTGGGTTTGTCTCCAAGTAGAATGTCAGAAAGGCAGTTTGTAGAATGGATATAGTGTGGAGCTGGCTTTCCAAACACCTTTCTCTTATGCAAACCCCATTCCAAGACCTTTTCCCAGATTGGAATTAAATATCAAGCTTATAAAGTGTCTTATTGTTAAATCTGTGTTTCTCCCCACCCCCCCACCATACAAATAGCTTCCTTTATTAAGTCAGTTATATTTTTTTTCATAAGTACTTTTTACCAGTACATTTGTTGTTGTTGTTTTTCTGTATACCACCATTGGCACCTGTAAAATTTGACTTTATTATGGCTCGTGGGTACTTGAAAGCTTTTTGTTTTAATGTATTTTTAAAATCTAATTTTGATGATTGTAAAAGGTGAAACTGTAACTTGGGTCTTTTTTTCTTTTAACCAAATAGCATGTGATTGCTTTACTGCTGCAAGACTTTTCTATTTAGGCTAGTTAGAACTTTGCTAGTACAGTATCAGTTCCTAGTTATTGCCTTCCTGCCCCCCAAGAAAGCCACACATTGCCTCTATTTTGTGAACAGTTTAGTGCCAGACATTTTTTAACCTGATTCAGATTTTCATAAACATTTTGGCAGTTGTCTAGATCAGTAGCTGTTAACAATTGTCTTTCTTTTTAAGACAGTGGAACTCTTAAAAATGAAAATGTAGAAATGTATATAAAGTGAGTAAAAGCTGAGCAACTCTGGCAGAGGCCCCTCTGCCCCTGAAATTATTAGGCTGAGATCTGTTGAGTGAGGTTTATTGAGCACAGTGCTATTTGCCAGGTGCTGTACTAGATAACAGTGAGAAACTGTTGAAAAGGACACTGGTTTCCTCTTTGTGAGTTCAGAGATTCCTGGACACGGTGGAGAGTCTAGAGATTCAGGAAGAAGACAGTTTGAAAAACACTGTAGTTTTTTTTGTTTTTGTTATTGAGATCATATTGTATATGTTGTTTGGCAAATAGGGATTTATGGTAGTACTTTTAAATTGTAGCAAAATATGTATAACATAAAATGTACTATTTTAATTGTACAATTTAGTAGTGTTAAGTACCTTCATAATGTGCAAACCATCACCACTATTTTTTAATTTTAATTTTTATTTATTTATTTTTTATGTATTTTTTTTTTTGAGACAAAGTCTTGCTCTGTCACCCAGGCTGGAGTGCCATAGCATGATCTCGGCTCATTGCAACCTCTGCCTCCCAGGTTCAAGCGATTCTCCTGTCTCAACCTTCTGAGTAGCTGGGATTACAGGCATGCGCCACTGCGCCCAGTTAATTTTTTGTATTTTTAGTAGAGACGGGGTTTCACCATGTTGGCCAGGCTGGTTTCGACTGTAAGTGATCCACCCACCTCGGCCTCCCAAAGTGCCGGGATTATAGGCATGAGCCACCACGCCTGGCCGACATTTCATATACATAGAATCTTAATGTGTGGCTTCTTTCATGTAATATAATGTTTTTGAGTTTCATCTATATTATAGCACGTATCAATAGTTTCTTTTCATGGCTGAATAATATTCCATCATAAATATACCACATTTTGTTCATTCATCATTTGATGGACATTTGGGTGGTTTCCACCTTTTGGCTATTGTGAATAGTACTGTTGAGAATATTCATGTACAAGTCTGTGTTTAAACATTTGTTTCAGTTATTTTGTGTATATGCCTTGGAGTAGAACTGCTGGGTTATAGGGTAATTCTAGATTTAACTTATTAAGGAACCATCAAACTTTTTTCCACAGCAGTTGTACCCTTTTATGTCCCAGCAATGCACCAAGGGTTCCAGTTTCTCTAAATCTTCACCAACACTTATTAAATTTCTTTTTCATATTGTTATGGCCTTCCTCGTGGATATAAAGTAGTATCTCATTATGGTTTTGATTTGCATTTGAATTTGCAATACATTAGAGATGATGTTGAACATCTTTTCATGTGTTTGCAGGCCATTTGTATATCTTCGGAGAAATGTCTGTTCAGGTCTTTTTCCAGTTTTGTTGGTTTTTAAAAATTATGTTTTTTTTTAGAGAAGGGTTCTTGCTCTGTCACCCAGGCTGGAGTGCAGTGGTGTATTCTTAGCTCATCGCAGCCTTGAACTCCTGGGCTTAAGAGATCTTCTTGCCTCAGACTCCTGAATAGTTGGGACCGCAGGCATGCACCACCTTGCGTGGCTCCTGTTCAGTTTTTAATTGGGTTGTTGTTGAGTTTGAAAAGTTTTTTATATATTCTGGATTCTAGACCATTTTCAGATATATGATTTGTGTATATTTTCTCCTGTCCATTGTCTTTTCATTCTTTTGATATTGCCCTTTGATACACAAAGGTTTTTAATTTTGATGAAGTTCAGTTTATCCATTTTACTTTTGTTGCTTGTGCTTTGGTGTCATATCTGACAGACCATTGCCAAATCCAAGTTCATGAAGTTTTACCCCTCTTCTGAGAGTTTTAGAAGTTTAAGTTTTAGTTGATATATTTAGGTCTTTGATCTATTTTGAGTTAATTTTTGCACATGGTGTTAGGTAAGGGTCTGACTTCATTCTTTTGCATGTGGTTATCCATTTGTTCATCACCATTTTTTGAAGAGACTTTTCCTTCCCCCTGTATGTTCTAAGCACTCTTGTTGAAAATCAGTTAATCATAGATGTATGGGTTTATTTCTGGATTCTCAATTCTGTTCTGTTGGTTTGTATGTCAATACTTAGCACCATTCTGTTTGATAACTGTAGCTTTGTTGTAAGCTTAAATCAAGAAGTATGAGTCCTCCAACTTTTTTTTCTCCCAAGATTGTTTGGACTATTCAGGGTCACTTGCAATTCCATATGAATTTTGGGATCGGCTTTTTCATTTCTGGAAAAAAACAAAAAAAGGCCACTGAGATTCTGATAGGGATTGTATTGACTCTCATCTGATGTATATAATTTACATATATGATCATATGTTTACTCTATGTGTAATTTATGTTGGTGGACAAGTTCGGTTCTCAGTTTTTCAGTATCAATTTGCAAAAAGAATTCCTTTTGAAAAATAGTATGCCTAAGAAACCCTGGAGGAATATACATCAAACATGTAGTAGTAATTATCTCTGGGGCAGGAATTAGAGGGGCTCTCAACCTGTACATTATATATTTCTGTGGTGATTGAAGTTCTTTTTAAACGAGAAAACATGGATTAATTTGGTAAGCAGGGGAAAAAAAGCTAGTAAAGATAAAGTATATTTTTAAAAACCCTGATATATGATACTCATAATAGCACAACTAACATTTATAGTTTTGGACCCCCCCCCCACCAAGTAGAATTCCTCAAAATGAAATATTAGAATTGAAATGCTTAGTAGCAAGTAAGAGCTTTGATGTATTTGATTCAGTGTCAGCAGCTGGGTGGGAGGACAACCAGTAGGTTGGAGATATTACTTGAGTACAGACCTGTGGGGAGGATGCGGCTGCATCAAAGCACAATGGGAGGTAGAAGCTTTACTAGATAAAGACAGTACCATGTGAGATCGCTCAGCGAGGTCCTTTCCTTATATGGATGGTATAGTTGGGCTAGGATAGGTATGATGCAGACCATCTGACTGGGATAATGAGCTTGGAGAAGCAACAGAATTAGGCCGGACGTCAGTGATTAGAGACTGATTATCCAAACACGAACAAGAGAGGAATATAGCAGTTTTGGTTAAGAACCCATCCTTAGGATATGCAGTCTTAGAACTACTTAAGGAAATACACTGAATTTGATCTTGCATATTGGATGAAATTGATTACAGACTAAATTTCAAGTAGTCTGGAAGAGGGAATACTTAGTCTTTTCTAGACTAAAGATGTGTGTGTGCCAGAATCTGTGTAGCTAGTGGTGTTGGGTTGAGGAGGGAAGTGTGGAGATAGAGGGAATACCTACACAGGACCTGGAAAAGTAGAAGAGGAAAATACTACTAAAAAAAAAGAAAGAAAGAAAAAAGAATTAACATCACAAAAAGAGACAACTGGAAGTTCTGTGCCTTGCGAGGGATGGTAGGGATGGTATTCATCACTTGTTAGTATTCTAGCCAGAAATTTGAGCCTGAATCAGATCAAACCTCTAACTCTAGCTAATAGCTTATAGAAAATACAGAGGAGAGAGGAACATGTTAAATGACACCTTGGAGGGTCAACCCAAAAAATTCAGAAAGCGGGAAGCTGCAGGACAAATGGCCTAGATTCGTCAACAGATAACTTGCAAGGAAAAATAACAGCACAAGGGGGAACCTATAGATTGAAAAAGGTTTTAGGAGATCTCTTAGCTGAGTGCAGTGGAAGAACCTCATTTAGATCTGGATTTTCATTTTATTTTATGTTTGAGGCAGAGTCTAGCTCTGTCACCCAGGCTGGAGTGCAGTGATGGAGTCACAGCTCACTTCAGCTTCAGTCTCCTGGGCTCAAGCAATCCTTCCACCTCAGCCTCCTGAAGAGCTGGGACGACAGGCATGTGCCGCCACCTCACCTAGCTGATATGTTTACTTTTTGTAGAGACAGGGTCTCACTATGTTGCCCAGGCTGATCTCAAACTCCTGAGCTCAAGAGATCCTCCCACCTCAGCCTCCCAAAGTGCTGGGATTACAGGTGTGAGCCACCGTGCCCTTCTTGGATCTGGATTTGAGCCAGTTGTTAATTTTTTCAAGGTAATAAAGGATTTTTGAACACTGACTGGATATTTGATTATATTAAGGCTATTATTATCAGTTATTTTAGGTATGATAATGATATTGTGGGAAACTGCAATTTAAAATATAACTTGCGGAAGATTGCAATATCAGTGACAAAAAATTAAAGACACTTAAAAACATTAAAGGTAGGCCAGGCGCGGTGGCTCATGCCTGTAATCCCAGCACTTTGGGAGGCCGAGGCAGGTGGATCACAAGGTCAGGAGATCGAGACCATCCTGGCTAACATGGTGAAACCCCGTCTCTACTACAAATACAAAAAATTAGCCGGACGTGGTGGCAGGCGCCTGTAGTCCCAGCTACTCGGAAGGCTGAGGCAGGAGAATGGCATGAACCCAGGAGGCAGAGTTTGCAGTGAGCAGAGATTGTGCCACTGCACTCCAGCCTGGGCGACAGCGCAAGACTCCGTCTCAAAAAAAAACCAACCAAACAAACAAACAAAAACATTAAAGGTGGTGCGGTGGCTCACACCTGTAATCCCGGCACTTTGGGAGGCCGAGGCTGGTGGATCACCTGAGGTCAGGAGTTCGAGACCAGCCTGGCCAATGTGGTGAAACCCCGTCTCTACTAAAAATACAAAAATTAGTTGGGTGTGGTGGCGGGCACCTGTAATCCCAGCTGCTCGGGAGGCTGAGGCAGGAGAATCGCTTGAACCCAGGAGGCAACGGTTGCAGTGAGCCGAAATCGTGCTATTGTACTCCAGCCTGGGTGACAAGAGCAAGACTCCGTCTTAAAAACAAAAACAAACAAAAATATTAAAGGTTAGGGGAAACCTGCTAGAGAATCGGTGGCTGATGCTAGTGGGAATGTCTGGCATTTAATTGTACACTTAGCTGTATAGGCACTTGGCTAAGAGCTTTATATACTGATTATCTTATTCTTCAGAGCCACCCTATGAAGTTGATTCTCTTAGTTTTCTGCATTTTCTAATTGGGCAGCCCGAGTCCTGTGAGCCTAAGAAAACTTGCCTAGTGTTGCTCAGCTAACAAGTGATGGAACCAGGATTTAAGCTTAGGCTGTCTGACCTCAGAGCCCAGGCTGTTAATCACTATGTAATTATATCTCCCTAAAGGTGCTCTCAGTGATAGAGGAGGTAGCAGAGAAACTAAAAGAATTATTTCTGGCTGGGCGCGGTGGCTTATGCCTGTAAGCCCAGCACTTTGGGAGGCTGAGGTGGGTGGATCACCTGAGGTCAGGAGTTCGAGACCAGCCTGGCCAACATGGCGAAACCCGGTCTCTACTGAAAATACAAAAAATTAGCCAGACGTGGTGGCAGGTGCCTGTAATCCCAGCAACTTGGGAGGCTGAGGCAGAATTGCTTGAACCTAGGAGGCAAAGGTTGCAGTGAGCCGAGATTGCACCATGGCATTCCAGCCTGGGCAACAAGAGCAAAACTCCATCTCAAAAAAAAGAATTATTTCTTCACTTGTATTGAGAAGCGTGCTATGGAAACATACAAGTCCAAATTATTTCGAAGTGGACAAGTTGTGGATGTTAGATACCTCTCGAGGTAAAGGTTTAAAACCAATCTTATATTAATAGTTGGCTTGTAATAAATGTTATTTTATTCTAAATTTAAGTAGTGATAAATATATGGGACGTTTTAGACCTAAAGAAGTGGGTCTTTGTGGCAAATTGTATTTCCTAAATGACTGCGACTGTATTTCCCATCCCACATGTTTTTCTTACAATGTGACTTTGACACTCTTTCCAGTAGGCAGGGACTACCCATGTCCCTTCCTTGAATTTGGGTGGAGGCTTGACAGCTTTGATCTATGGTATATGGTGGATGTGATGCTTTGTGGTATCTAAGGCTAGGCTGCTAGAAGGATACAGTTTCTGCCAGGTTCGTTTCCTTTTGGGATCTTGCTCTGGAGAAGGGCAGCTGTCATGCTATGAAGAGCCTAAGCTAACCCACACAAAGGGACTACAGGTTGAACATCCCTAATCCAAAATGCTGCAAAATCCAAAATTTTTTTAGCACCAGCGTGCTCAAAGGAAATGCTCATTGGAGCATCTTGATTTCAGATTTTCAGATTAGGGTTGCCCAGTCAGATATATATGAAAATATTCTAAAATCCCCCAAAATCAGAAATCTGCAATACTTTCTTGTCCGAACATTTTGGATAAAGAATGCTTATCCTGTAGTTGGAGAGGACCACATCAAGAAGAACGAAGGTCCCCAGCCAACAGCCAGCATCATGCGCCAAATGTAAGCGTGAATAAGCCTTCAGATGATTCCAGCCCCAGCCTTGGAGTCTTCCACCTGAAGCCCCAGATGTTGTGGAGTACAGATAAGCTGTCCCTGCTGCCCTGCCCAAGTTCCTGGCTCATAGAATCCATGCATAGATTAAATGGTTGTTCTATGCCACAAGTTTTTGGAGTAATTTGTTATATGGCCATAGTAACTGGGACAATATTATTTTTCTTCCCATCTCAAAGGACTTTAATGTTGTCATCATAAATGGCCATTTTTGAGCAGATGTTTAGTGTGGACCTACTGGAATTCAGCCCTGGAGATGCAAAGGTGAATGGAACACAGTCTATTTCTTTAAATGGCACCACAGCCAGAAGACTGTTAAATTGACCTGTTACTCCTGTATGTGTAAAGAGATTTCCAGAAAGACCCTGGTTGCTATGCTGATGAGACCTATAATAAAAGTGGGCTACTGAATCTAAGAAAACATTATACTACCCACTCGAGAGAAGGTGGCAGTATGGTTTCTCTAAAGCCCAGGCAGGCTAATTGGAATTTTTTATAGAGGTAAGTATGCATGTGAATAAAGAGAAAGACTTGATCTGGACTTTGAAAGACCCTAATAAAGTCTGTACAGGTAGTTATTTTAAAGTCACAAAGGGATTAAAGGAATTTACACTGTGTATAAAGAACTATCTTAGCCAGCGTGGTGGGGTATACTTGTAGTCCTAACTACTGAGGAGGCTGAGGCAGAAGGGATCGTGTGTGGCCATGAATTTGAGGCTGCAGTGAGCTATGACTGCACCTGTAAATAGCCACTGCACTCTAGCCTGGGCAACATAGCAAGACCCTGTCTCTAAGAAAATTTTTTAAAAAGTCTTAAAAAATAAAGTAGGGATAAAGCACCACTTCTATAATATTGGTAGAGTCACCAATATGAAGTAAGGAATTCATGGTGAAACCTTGAGGTTTCCAGTGGCATTGTTATCCCAGGCTGTAACACACTAAATCCCTGGAGATGAACTGCAGGAAGACGTGGTGTGGCTCTTTGGTCAGAAAACCAATAGCGCATTTGATATGGGGAGGGTAAGAATGTGTTGAGAGTGATGTGAATGATATTTGCAGGGTGCTGAATCTGATCACATGAAGGTGTTCCTAGTGTAGCCGTGGCCCTGCTGGCTCTGTGTGCCAAGTGTTGTCAGAAAGAGTGTGGTAGAATGCTGTGTGGTGTTGTGGGGAAAAGATCGAACTTAGACCCTGGAGACCTGAGTTGGAGATGTGCTCCATCGTTTTACTGGTTTACCACTTGTGAGCCCCTAACTTCTCCAAGGCTTTACTATCCATAAAGTGAGACAGCTATACCTGCCTCAGCTCCTGAGTTCCTGTGGGGATCACAGGAGAGGATGAAAGTGAAAACTCTTGATACAATAACACAGCGTAGCTCTGCACAGTGTTTTCTTATGGGAAACAAACTGAAAACATCCTACCTGAATATAAAACTGATGTCTCTGATCCTGCAATCACAGTTGTGTAGAGTTATGGTCTTTGTTCTATCCATACTGGAGAGGGTTGGGATAAGGGCCAGGGAAGAATAATTAAAATAATCATGGTTGTATTAGGCTATTCTTATCACTTGGGGCTGTTTGGTGAATATCTCATCTGGAAAGAGTGCTGAGAAGCAGTTTATGATCAAGTCATAAAATCACGAAGAGTAAGGGCAGAACTAGAAGGTTGCCTGGTGAAATTTGAAAATCTCTAGCGTACCTAAACAGGACAGTGCTCCATAATCAGTACTAAATTTATGAAATTTATTATTCCCAAGTAGTAATTAAGTTAAAATTCATAATTACTATAGCTTCAAAAAAGTTTTAGGTGCACTCCTGGACCTTCATCTGTTAGGACAAACTTAGACGTTGTGTGCTGTGCCTCTTCCCTTTCACAGGGGGCGCCATCATGCTGCACACTCCCACACCCCTCCTGGTGAGGGTCTGAGGCGGGATGTTAGGCTAAATGGCCATGAATCTGACCGTGTGTGGCGGTTTTTGAGAATTCTTAGCTGGGCCATGGTGTCACTGAGTGGCCTGTCTTTTCTGAGTTCCAGCTGTGTTAGGCGCCTCTATAACACGGAGCTAGACAGTCTGCCCAGGTTGGGACTTGTCAGCCTTACTGAAAACACAGCCTGTCTCATGAATCAAATTTGCATTTACATCCTACCACAAACCACCTTCCAATCATACTTTGGAACTGTGTTCAAACCCTGCCAAGGTGGTTTTGTCTTTAGTTTAAATTTGACTAACTTGTTAATGACAAAAGTCTATGCTAGTAGGGCTTTTGTTCTGACCACTTCCTAACTTGTTTATGTGTAGAGTGATTTTGTTACTCCTGTGATTTGGTTTTCCGAGTTGTGTTATTTCTACTACGTAATTCTTCCGCCTTGGAATAAGGAGAGTTTTAGGTATGTATTGTTTATATACACGGTGTGTAAAATTTTTAACCTGATGAGTCACTATGAAACAGATTCTAAGGGGCTGTTATCATTAGTCCAGATTTAGTTTTTCAGAGAGAATTGAATTTAGTGTGCATGATTTAATGAACTAAGGTTTACAGTAAATTTAGATGTTTTTATAATTTATCACTTTTGTTTCAGTGGAAAATGAATGTTAACAGAAGGCTAGCCAAAATGTCTATCTTTAAAAGATGTTTAGGAAAAGACATATAAAACAGAGCAGAATTGTCCAGTGTTGGGTCAGTGATCAAACAGTGTGAACTTAAAAACAAAACTAGATTCAAACATAGCTGGAAAGGATTTTAGAGGTCATATAGTTCAATCCCTTCTTTCTGGTTAATGAAGTTCAAAGAGGTTAAATGACTTGCCCAAAGCCATGCAACTAGTTCCTGATAGAGCTGAAACTTGAACAGCAGTTTCTTACTGAAACTTGCCACTTCCTAATTAGTGGTTAAGGAGACACATTTTTACTTGGGTGGTGGTTTTTTGTTTTGTTTTTAGGTTTTACATTGAGGGGGGGATTAATATTTATTGAATATCTACTAGTTGTTAAGTACTTTAAAAAACATATTAGCTGGGCGGTGTGGTGGCACATGCTTGTAGTTCCAGCTACTCAGGAAGCTGAGGCTGGAGGATCCCTTGAGCCCAGGAATTCGAGTCCGGCTTGGGCAACATAACAAAACCCTGTCTCTAAGAAATAGGTATATATTTCTTCTGTAATTCTTACATAGCCCTGTGAAATACAGTCATGTGCCGTATAACAGCATTTTGGTCAGTGATGGACCACACTGTTATATGATGGTAGTCCCATAAGATTATAATGCTGTATTTTTACTTCACCTTTTCTATGTTAGATACAGATGATTCTTGTGTTACAGTTGCCTACAGTATTCAGTACAGTTACATACTGTACAGGTTTCTAGCCTAGGAGCAAGCAAGAGGCTACACCACTTAGACTATGCCATCTAAGTTTGTGTAAGTACACGCTGTGAGGTTCACACAGCAACAAAATTGCCTAACGCTGCACATTAACAGCCCCAATTTACAGATTAGGAAACGGGTGCGAGAAGGTTAATACCTTGCTCAAGGTCATGTGGTTAATATTAAAGCTGGCATTTGAGCCTTTCTGACCTGTCCTGCTATGATACCCACTGTGGCTACTAGTGATGGTAATTCTGACCTTTTCAGGGGTATGGGCAGCGGTGGTAGTTATCTGTAAAATATATCTTTTTCAGACTTGTCACTCTGTAAAATATGTAATTAGACATAGATATGTGTAGAGTGGCCTTTCTCAGAGGACCCGCAGCTCTTAGCAGTTGCTTGGCTAATCTTCCTACCATCTCTGTAAGATAAACGGTGTTTTCTGGTTGGGTAGTTGAGGCCCAGATAGGCTCAGGGACTCACCCAGCGCCTTATCACAAACCCACACGGCCCAGCCCCCAGTTCCGTTCGTCCTGTCTAGCATAGATTTCACCACTTTTGTTCTTTCCTGTCTTACACCAAGATTGTTTAAGTACTTCCCAAAAATAATGAGCCACGTGTGGGTGTGTTCGTTCTCCAGAATGAATCACTGTGAAAGAGGTTGTGAACTAACGAAATAAGCATAAGTATCTGGAAGCAGAGGCTCCTGACTATTCAGTCCCTCTAATTGGTGGGCTCTGGAGTGAGCGCTTTTCTGAAAGGCAACTGTGGGTTTGGGCTTGTGTCTCACTGTGCTCAGAATAGTCCTCTCTTGAAGTTGTTACTTTTCCCTTCTTGCTTCCCAAAATAGAACCAATGTTGTTCTCTTTGCTGGACATCACAACACAAATATTGAGAGGTATGCTTTCCATAGAGAACCCCTTTTAAAGTGCCTGAATGTCCCCACTGCCACAAAGGGGAATGGGAGTTAGCTTTCTTAAGATTCCAGTGTGAGTAAAAGAGCTTTGGATCAAGTATTCTGTGAGTTTCAGAAGTAAATGTAAAAGCAGAAAGAATAAGAGAGGGAGCAAACAAAGGTATTTGGAAGGGAAAATGAAGCGATTCCTTAGTCTTTTTTGTGTCTAAATGGGTTAGAATAAAAATTCAGGAGAAATTTACTTTTAAAAATCCCTTTTATGATTTGGATCGTAGTCTAATAGGCACCTACTTTAAATGTTCTGCCTTTAAGAAATAACACTACCCAAACTCTGAAGCAAGAGGCTGCATGTTTTGGAATTTCTCCCAGAAGAAAGGGATCTGATGAAACGTGAAAAAATACAACAGGCCATAAGTGAAGATCTGCACTGTCTACACTGTCTATCCACCTGCCAGGGCTGCCTCCTTGGTTTCCTCGGGTGGGACTAGCAAGGAATCGGCTCATTTATAGAAAGCCTAAGGAAGGAGGGGTTGGGCACTGAGATATTTAGAATCTGTCTTTGGATTTGAAAAGCCAAGAGATGCCTTTCAGAATATTGGAGGAAGAGACGAAGATAGACTATGTACAGCCTAAATTGGTGAGTTATGACAGGGTGGCTTTTCATGGGACTGCCCATAAGTGTCTCATCTCCAGGGGCCATAGTGTGAATGCATTCCCACTTGTTATCCAGATAGTATTTACTTAGTGTGTGATCTGGGACTCAGTTGGGCCCCCACCACCTCCACCCGCCAATGTGTGAGTGCTTCCTTCAGCACTTCCGAGCCCCAGCCTCAGTGTTCTAGTGGGCAAAGCAACACTCCTGCCCATGCCAAGAGGTCAGAGCTAGGTTAGTCTCATGGGAGACAGTGTTGGGGAGAACCAACTGCTGCTGTCTGTGCTATTCTTGTTAGTTGAATAAATAAAGGATTTCAGATTCCAGGGCTGCTGAAGAGGCTTTCAGAGGCGCCAAATTCATTTGCAGTAATTTCCTGTCAAATGGGACACACTTATGTATGATACTTACCCAGCAAAACTCATTAATCCCAGAGGTGATTGTGTACACTGCCTGTTTGAAAAAAATTTGTGTGTGTGTGTGTGTGTGCGCACACACTCATGCGTGAATGCATGTGCATGCTATCCAGGGGCCTTTCAGGATGGGTTAAATGTATTGTGCACTTTTAATGCATTATCTCGCTTAATTCTCACAATAACTTCATGAGGGAGGCTCTCAAGTTCTCTTTGGAGGATATATTTTTGCCCCTCGTGAATGAGAGGGGCACCTGACTTGGACTTCTAAAGGCAGGAGGATGATAATGGAGTGGTCAGGGAAAGCTTTTCAAAAGAAGTGACATTTGAGTTGAATTTTGAAGGATATGTAAGAATTAGGCAGGAAAAAAGCATTGCAGCAAAAGAATGTGTGAGAGCATGCCTGCTGCAGGAAGCCGTGGGTGTGCTTGGTTCCTGCTGGGGGAGATAGGGCTGGTGATAGCTCCAGGAACCCTAGGTGGCTCTGCATGAAGTGGGGGGCAGCCCCACATTCTCCAAAAGGAAGATGCTTTCCTCTTGTCAGGCATCTCAATTTGAAGAAAAGGTAGTTCCTCTGTCTCTCACAGGCATAAAGTAGAGCACTTAGAGGATAATAGTGGAGCTTCAGAAGCCTTGTTTGTGAGCTAAACAGGTGAAGTTGTGCTCAGTTAAGGATATCTTTTTGGCCCCATCTCTATAAAAACTGTTTTGGAACATCAAGTATGCTAAGGGATTATATTCTAAGTTTGGAAAAGGACCTGCAAAAGATCTCACCATCGATGTCAATGTCTGCTCCCCAATTTCCTGCAGCTCTGCTGTGTGCGTGCACCAGCTGCCTCCAGGCCAACTACACGTGTGAGACAGATGGGGCCTGCATGGTTTCCATTTTCAATCTGGATGGGATGGAGCACCATGTGCGCACCTGCATCCCCAAAGTGGAGCTGGTCCCTGCCGGGAAGCCCTTCTACTGCCTGAGCTCGGAGGACCTGCGCAACACCCACTGTTGCTACACTGACTACTGCAACAGGATCGACTTGAGGGTGCCCAGTGGTGAGTGCATGCCCTTGTTGGGCTAGTGGCTCAGCTTGGAGATAGGGTACCCCGTCATTTCATTTTTTTCTACTCTTGCCCACTCACTTGGTTTGACGATAAAGATGCCTTTTGGATGTTCCCCAAGGTGACAAAGGCTGGGGTTTCTCAGCAGTTGCTTTTGTAGATTAGAGGGTGAGGAAGCAGATTTTCAAGTTAGTCCCAGAGGTGCCCGCAGTGTTTAGAGTAGCGGCTTAGCAGCCATAGGCAGCGGTGAGGAGTGGAAGAACCAGGCAGGGATCCCCACGGGAGGATGTGGGACTGATGCAGAAAGAGATGGCCCCAGAGCCGAGCAAAGGTGACTCCTCAAGGGAGGATGATGGTTAGATGTGAGGAGGGACCAGAATAGGAAAAGGCCAGTGACCAAAGCTGAGAAACACCACATACCACCCTTTTGCAAGTCTACCATTCAGGAGGCATTACTGTGGAGCCCACAGGAAAAGGAGAGAAACTAAAGCAGAGCTTAGAGGAGCTGTGGGAAGTTAAAGAGCAGAAACAGGCATCTGTGTAGGGGCCTGAGGCAGGGATAGTACCACGAAATGTGTGAGATGACAAAGTGGGTTGTGGGTTTGACTGTGGAAAGAGGTGCCTTAACTAAAGAAGTTGGGCATTTGAGAGCATCTAGGCAGACAAGACTAGCCCAGGAAGATCAGAGAGATCAAGGGAGCCTGAACACATCGACAGGGAAAGGGGTCTTTTTCACTCTTCACTTTGAGGGAGGTGTTTTTACTCTTTCCCTTGTTTTTACTTCTCATTCTTTCCCTCTCCTCTCTCACTTGACTCAGGTCACCTCAAGGAGCCTGAGCACCCATCCATGTGGGGCCCGGTGGAGCTGGTAGGCATCATCGCCGGCCCGGTGTTCCTCCTGTTCCTCATCATCATCATTGTTTTCCTTGTCATTAACTATCATCAGCGTGTCTATCACAACCGCCAGAGACTGGACATGGAAGATCCCTCATGTGAGATGTGTCTCTCCAAAGACAAGACGCTCCAGGATCTTGTCTACGATCTCTCCACCTCAGGGTCTGGCTCAGGTACCGAGTTCTCCAGGGCATCGTGTCTGTGGTTGGCTTTCATCAGTTTCCCAGCAGGATAGAGTGCTTATAGAGAAGGCTGGGGGCCCTGCATTTGTTTCTACCAGCACTGAGTCATTTGGTTTCCTAGTTCCTCTTCTTTTGGAGTCTGACGTGTAATAAGATAAGATAATGGGTTCACAGAAAATCTCTCATTCCGTGGGATTCCCAAGGTCTAGTACACAATTATCCACTACAGAAGTCCTTCCTCTCTAAGCTTTGCAACTGTACGTACATATATTAAAATTCAGCTGGTTCCACCTGAGCAGTGGAGTGCTCAATTTCAGGGCCCCTTTTGAGAAACAGGAGTGTGCCAGATTCCTGTGAGGTGGTGACAGCTAATCATTGATCTCTGAGCAACCACAAGGGGAGTTTAAGGACATCCAGTAAAGCTTAGAGTTGGGATTTGGTGAATCATTGACTTGTACCAGTTGCCCAAGGGTTTTTGGTGGGGGTGAAAATAAAGGCAGTGTGGGCCTCCAGCATAGCATCAGCACTATTTCCTGTACTGCCTTTTGTTGACCAAGTCTTTCTCAGATGAGGGAAATGAACCAAACACTGGACCTTGGCATAAGACGAGAATTTAAGATAAAGGAGCTTGGGGTTGTTTAGGTCTCAGGGTATAGCTCAGCTAGCTATTAAATGTGAACATGAATGCAAAAGAATTTTTTTACTTATTTATGTATTTATTTATTTAGAAACAGAGTCTTGCTCTGTTTCCCAGGCAGGAGTGCAGTGGCGCAATTTCCGCTCTCTGAAACCTCTGCCTGCCTGGTTCAAGTGATTCTCCTGCCTCAGCCTCCTGAGTAGCTGGGATTACAGGCATGCGCCACCACGGCGGCTAATTTTTGTATTTTTAGTAGAGACAAGGTTTCGCCACATCAGCCAGGCTGGTCTTGTGTTCTTGACCTCAAGTGATCCGCCCGCCTCGCAAAGAATTTTTTTAATGATGATAAACCATTATTTTTGTGACAATGGTATTGCATTCCTTTTTTTTTTGTTTTTTTTAGGATACGGTCTCGCTCTGTTGTTGCCCAGGCTTCAATGCCATTGTGCAATCACAGCTGACTGCAGCCTCAACCTCCTGGGCTCAAGAGATCCTCCACCTTAGTCTCCTGAGTAGCTGAGAGGTCAGGCATGTGCCACCAAGCCTGGCAATTTTTTTTTTTTTTTTTTGTGGAAGGTTTCACTTTGTTGCCCAGGCTGGTCTCAAATTCTTGGCTTCAAGTCCATTCTTAAAAAAGAAAAAAAACATCCACAAAGATCACTGTTGCCATGCTAGCTAAAACGCAGAGGATCTTATTTGTGAGAACTTTGCGTGTTTTTATGTATGTTTCCTTGACGTGGGACAAGACTGTTGTTCTGTGGGGAAATTATGCCATCAGTCATGCCCAGACATTCTGCTTGACACGGGAGTACTTTGAGCTGTGACATCTCCTGAATTTCAGTGGCTTTGCTTTTATTAAGCTCTGCAGTAGAGAGCACCAAAATGATGGATATATTTAAAAGCTGCATATTTTTAGAAACAGCAAAAATCTAGGGCTTGTTCCTTGTTGAAAGAGGTAGGGCAGTGGTTAGAACCTCCTGGCTGACTGTGGAAACTGATTTGCTGCTAGAGGAGGGTAGATTGGGTTTTCCAAAGTCTTTTTAAGACCCAGACCAGCTGAAACAAGGGAAGGGCCATGGTAGTTGTTTAGTCATCTGTGGTAAAATGGTTAATAACTATTTCCCTCTGGGTGGTTTAGTATATTCTTCATTCAGAATATGCAGAGCTTCCAAGGTGTTAGGTTTCTAATAATGTGGTTTTTAAAGTAATAAGTCCATGCTGCTCATATGACTTTCAATTCATTTAAACAAGTATATACTGAATACCTTCTGGGTGATATGGTTTTAAACAGATTAGAAAGAGGCTGACCCGGCCAGGCACGGTGGCTCACGCCTGTAATCCCAGCACTTTGGGAGGCTGAGGTGGGCGGATCATGAGGTCAGAGGAGATCCAGACCATCCTGGCTAACATAGTGAAACCCTGTCTCTACTAAAAATACAAAAAATTAGCCGGGCGTGGTGGCGGGCGCCTGTAGTCCCAGCTACTCAAGAGGCTGAGGCAGGAGAATGGTGTGAACCTGGGAGGTGGAGCTTGCAGTGAGCCAAGATCACGCCACTGCACTCCAGCCTGGGCAACAGAGCGAGACTCCGTCTCAAAAAAAAAAAAAAAAGAAAAGGCTGACCCAGGGTTGGATCAGAGAGACAGGAATTGTTGGGAAGAGTCTCACAGAGGAGGGAACATTTAAAGGAGTCTTGAGGCCAGGCAGCCACACCTGTGATCCCAGCACTTTGGGAGGCTGGGGTGGGCAGATCACATGAGGTCAAAAGTTCGAGACCAGCCTGACTAACATGGTGAAACCTCGTCTCTACTAAGTACAAAAAATTAGCCGGGTGTAGTGGCACACGCCTATAATTCCAGCTACTTGGGAAGCTGAGGCAGGAGAATTGCTTGAACCCAGGAGGCAGAGGTTGCAGTGAGCCCAGATCATGCCATTGCACTCCAGCCTGGGCAGCAAGAGCAAAGCTCCGTCTCAAAAAAAAAAAAAAGGCCGGGCACGGTGGCTCACACCTGTAATCCCAGCACTTTGGGAGGCCGAGGCGGGTAGATCACCTCAGGTCAGGAGTTCAAGACCAGCCTGACTAACATGATGAAACCGCCATCTCTACTAAAAATACAAAAATTAGCTGGGTGTGGTGGCGGGCACCTGTAATCCCAGCTACTCAGAAGGCTGAGGCAGGAGAATCACATGAACCTAGGAGGTGGAGGTTGCAGTGAGCCAAAATCATACCGTTGCATTCCAGCCTGGGTGACAGAGCGAGACACCATCTCAAAAAAAAAAAAAAAAAAAGGAGTCTTGAAGAATGAGTTGGAATTTTTAAGAGAGGCGAGAGGGCAAAGAACATTCCAGGCCAATGAAAATACCTTGAGTAAAAAGACAAAGGCATGAAGGTCCATTGTATGTTTAAAGAACTTTTATGATGAGGAGACCAGCATGATGTGCTTGTGCTGGGGAAGCAGGGGGACGTCAGGCTGCCCCAGGTGTACAGGATCTTGAGGGCTGACCTTTATCTTCTAGGTAAGGGGCTTCTACTGAAAGTTTCCATGTGGGATAAATGTTCATTTTTTCCTTTGGAAGGAATTCTGGCAGTGGTGTGGAGAATGAATTCATTCACTACCAGCCTTCTGTTGGGAAGGGTGGGGTGTGGCGGGGTGTGTGTGGGTGCACAGGGCAAGAGCAGGCTGAGATGGGAGGCAAAAGACCTGTTAGAAGTCTTTTAGAGAAGGTCCAAAAGTAGGACAGGCGGACGGAGATGGAGAGGCGGGGGCTAATTTGAGAAACATTTTGGTGGTTCTATACTGTTGTCATTAAAAGCATAGATTATAGAGTCAGACAGTCCTAGATTTTAAGCCCTGCTTTGCCACTTACTGCTTGTATGAATTTGAATATTACATAACCTCCTCTTTGAGCCTTAGTTTTCTTGTTTATAAAATGGGGATGATAACAGCGCCTTACCTTCCAGGTGGTTTGGGGAAGTGAGATAATTTATGTAAAGCCCTTAGCATGGAGCCTAATGCATAGTAAGCATGCAGTAAATGGTAGTTCCCATCTACCAGACCTAGGGATTAATAATGTATTAATTATTTGATTGGGGGTGGGAGTAAGACAGTTAAGAGTCACTTGTGATGGTAAGGGTGATTGGATATATAGAGATACATTGAATGAGTCAAATGAAGCAATGTTGAGTTTTATAAAGACGGTAAAGTTAATCTTAGACTAAACATAGATAGTCCTCCATTCTACATCTGGAGTTCGTTTGTGAGCAGAGCATTGCTCTCTTTGGAGATGGGAACCCATGGGCCGCACAGCACTGCCCTGCCCTCTAGTGGCTAATAAGCAGAACAGCCAGAAGGTGGCCCCCAGCACATGAGCCCACACTTTCATGTTCTCTGCCCTCTTTCCTTCCTCCACCAAAATAAAGCAGATGTGGGTGGATCGGCCCACAGGTGGCTGGCTGAAGAGTTGGTAAATCTGGTCAAACATTTACATTCAAATCTATCATCCGTGCTTACTGAGAGGAGAAATTGCCTAGATAAGGAGTAGCTAATCATACACGTTTCCTGTTTGTGTTCACTCTTTCCCCATCTCTCCGCCTGGCTCAGCCCTCTGGTAGATTACCTAGAAATGTGTATGGGCAGCAGCAGCTCTCCATGGTTAATGGACCAGCGTAGGATGAAGACACCATGTTAAGGGTGTTTCCGTTTTGCCAATTAGTGTGGGAGTTGGAAAATTTGTCAAATTTGCAATGTCAGGTTTCTTCCTATTCTTTGGTCCACAGGGTTACCCCTCTTTGTCCAGCGCACAGTGGCCCGAACCATCGTTTTACAAGAGATTATTGGCAAGGGTCGGTTTGGGGAAGTATGGCGGGGCCGCTGGAGGGGTGGTGATGTGGCTGTGAAAATATTCTCTTCTCGTGAAGAACGGTCTTGGTTCAGGGAAGCAGAGATATACCAGACGGTCATGCTGCGCCATGAAAACATCCTTGGATTTATTGCCGCTGACAATAAAGGTAAGGGCTGGGCTTGGATACAGCATTCCCAGATAGAGGATGCTAGAGAAAGTGCATAGCTATGGGGTGCACAGCTCTGTTTGCCTTCATCATTGTAACCCGTAGAAAGAAAACTTGAGTAAGGTCAAGGTTTCCATGCTTTCCTTAAAGTGTGGAGCCTTTTATTCCATGAAAAGCTTATACAAAAATCCAGGTTATCAAGCAAATAAACAAGCGGTTCTTACTCAGATAAACAAGATACATCCCCTCACCCTACCTGCTCAATTTCTCTTTCTCCACTCCCCCAAACCCACCTCCATTGTAGTTCCTGCAGGGGGTTCCGTAAGCTTATTTTGAAAATCACTAGGATGGGCTGGGCGCGGTGGCTCACGCATGTAATCCTAGCACTTTGGGAGGCCGAGGCAGGCAGATCACTTGAGGTCAGGAGTTCGTGACCAGCCTGGCCAACATGGCAAAACCCCATCTCTACTAAAAATACAAAAATGAGCTGGCCACGGTGACACCTACCTGTAATCCCAGCTATTCAGGAGGCTGAGGCAGGAGAATTGCTTGAACCCAGGAGGCGGAGGTTGCAGTGAGCTGGAGGTTGCAGTGAGCTGAGGTCGTGCCACTGCACTCCAGCCTGGGCGACAGAGCGAGACTCCATCTCAAAAAAAAAAGAAAAAAAGAAAATCACTAGGATGAGGAATTGCGGCCTCAACCCTGGCAAGGAGGATAATGACAGAAAAGCCTGTAGTCCACGAAGTGTCGCCTTCGGACTCTGCTCTTGGTCAGTCCTGTCCCTGAGGATTCTTTCCTTCTTCCTCTCCCTTTTATTGCTTTAGTTTTTGAATCTCTTATGTGCCAGGCACCTCCCTATGTTTGAGGACCTCACTGACTAGCAAAGGATGACGAGTAAGGGTGATTAGAGGAGGTAAACACGAGTTGTTCTGTTGAGCACTGATTGGGGCTGACTCGCACCTGAGCCCAGTTGAGACAAAGGTGGCAAGAACTGGTCAGGAAGAAAAACCTTCCTTGCAGGGAAGGGCACTGCAGACATGTGCGAAGGTGAGGTTTGGGGCCCAGCAAGTAACTTGGATGGCTGTGGGTGGAGAGGGAGGCAGAGGCCAGATTATGAGGGGCCTTTTTGAGAGGATTGTATTCCATTCTGAAGATAGTGGGTAGTAATTAAAATTTCATTCATTAATTCTATAACATTTATTGACTGCTGTGGGCCAGACCTCTGCTGGCTGCTTGGACCATCACACATAAGAGCAAGACACAGTCCCTCCCCTCACAGAGCTCCCAGGAAGAAGGGGACAGACACGTGGACAGGTAGTGGCACCCGGAGCACAGAGAGGATGCTGTGAGTGGCTGGTTCACATTGTGGAAGGGTCTCTCTAGCAGTTGTGACATGACTTGCTCCTGTGGCATGGTGCAATTTAGAAGTTAGTGTCTACAAAGCCTACAGAAGATGCTATTTGTTTTTCATTCCTGAAACAACAGCAGACTGCTCATTCCTCACATTGCTGTGGGAAGTTGTAATGGTCTCTGCTGCCCCCAAGCTGAGGAGCCTTAGACTCCAATACAAGGGAGGAAGGGGAAGAGCAAGATTTTTATTCCCACTGAGTAAGCTATTCCTTTTTAAAACTATCACCTTTTGATAAAATTTAAATCTTATATGTTTTAAAAGGATCAAATCATGTCTTCTCTTCAAACTTGTTAGCAGGGTCCTCAGGACTTTGGGGCTGGTTAGAGTGTGAGAAGCAGTGTGTTGGGTGGGCCCCTTGTTTGTGATAAGAGAAGCCAAGATGTGTGTTTCCAGGATCCATCCCTTTATTGATTCTGGCAGCTTGTGTGAGTAGGGATCTGGCTTTCAAAACCCACATTAAGGCCAGGGAAGGGAAACAATCGGACTCCCTCGTTCTTGCCTTTTTAACATGGGGTATATATAGTATGGTGCCCTGGAATCAGTGCCAGCCTGGAATTTTGGAGATTTCAACTCAATTTCCAGTCTTCCAATTGACAACGGCATGGCTTAATTCGATTCCTGGCTTTGGTGTTTCTTTTTCTCCCTCTTCCTGCTCTCCTCCTTCCTGCTGTCCCTAGTGTAAAAGAGAAAATAAAGTGTATGCAGTCTACCTTCCATTGCTCCTCTGAAGGATGAGATGCCTTTCTGGGAATACTTGGAAGTGGGCTATTCATGCACTGAAAAGCATTTTTTGGCCTGGAATCCAATAATCCATAAAGGAGATCTTTCCTACTCACAGAGATATCATAGCCTGGTAAGAACAACAGACTGAAAAGAAACATTACAGATGAGACAGGTGCTGTGTTTGGGCTGTGTTCAGAGGGTCGCTGGGACACAGGAGGCCCTCCAAGGCTTTCCTGTTTGATGGTGGTAGATCCAGCTCATTGTGGTTCTCCCGTGCAGATGAGCAAGTCTTGGTCAGGATCAAAGCAGTGCTGCACAACAAAGCTGGTGATAGCTGTTACCTTCCCCAAGCATATGCCTCCTCTTTCCTGAGTACCTCACATTTCAAATTTGACATAATGTTCAGAATCCTACAGCTCACCTAAAAGAAATCAGGAGCAGTCCTAAGAAAGAAATGGTGTTCCCCTGTCCTTACTGAGGTCCCAAACTGGTAGACCACTATAAATGAAAGGATGCTAGATGGGGCTTCAGGGGGCGTGGAGGTGGGAAATGTGAATTCAGGAGTCTAACCTGATTTTGTGTTGTATACACTCATCCTTACCAACCTTCACTGTTTTGCTGATAGTTACGCTTTTTCTGGGACTCATCTGTGGTTCTCTGCAGATAATGGCACCTGGACACAGCTGTGGCTTGTTTCTGACTATCATGAGCACGGGTCCCTGTTTGATTATCTGAACCGGTACACAGTGACAATTGAGGGGATGATTAAGCTGGCCTTGTCTGCTGCTAGTGGGCTGGCACACCTGCACATGGAGATCGTGGGCACCCAAGGTGAGTGGACTAGCGCAGGAGCGGCGAAGTGGTGTAGGCATGAAAGGTCCGCAGTGTCCTGATTTAGTTCCTAGAATTCCTTTTTACTGAGGAAGTTGGGGCTGGACCTCAGGAACTCTAGTTTAATTTAAAGGAAAGGAGGTTTGAGCTTCACTTAAGTGAGGTATCTACAGGGTGTTCCCTTCACCTCTGTCTTTAGAACTCCCTCAGGAACCCTATAATATCAATATTCAGCTACTTGTCAATCAGTGGCTTGACATAGTCATTTGTTATGAAGGAGTAATCATCTTAGAATCCCACAATAGACATGAGAAAAAATGGAACTAAAAAGATAAACCAGTGTACTGGGAACATCAGTTTAGTGATTTCCATGTTCATTGATGGGGACAGCTGGCTTAAAGGCCACTTGGTGGATTAGATGCTGGGTCTTACTAATCTGGGAAGGTTTTCCTGGGGGAAGAAGACCTGAAGCTCTGCTACTTGTTGATTATCATGTCGGCTCTTTGGGAGATCCTGGGTCTTGTCACAATGGCAGGTGTGATCCCTGATGCCTGGTTGACCAGGGCCACAATGGAAAATCACCCATGAAAGTTGGATCCTGTTCCTATAGCCTGTGCGGTGCCAGTTCTCATCATCGGGCCTGTTTCCTTCTGAGAACTAGGCATTGCAGCAACTTCCCTTCAGTCCCTCAGCACTTCTGTACCTGAGCATATTTGCTCAGGGAAGGCGAGTAGTAGTAGTAAATATTAATACAAATATTAGCTAAATACACATTCCTTCTATGGTCTTAGCTACATGAATGCATTTAATCCTCACAACAGTCCCATGAAATAAGTACTGTCATTCTGATTTTATGGATGAGAAGACTGAGGTACAGAGGGCTAAAGTCACTTTTCCAGGGTCACTGGATTAGCAGGAGGCAAAGCCAGGACTCAAACCTATACAGTCTGGCTGCATAGTCTAGCTTTTAACATTTATATCATCTCTTTGTAAAGATCCCTGTTTTTTTCTCTGCCAGGGAAGCCTGGAATTGCTCATCGAGACTTAAAGTCAAAGAACATTCTGGTGAAGAAAAATGGCATGTGTGCCATAGCAGACCTGGGCCTGGCTGTCCGTCACGATGCAGTCACTGACACCATTGACATTGCCCCGAATCAGAGGGTGGGGACCAAACGGTAGGAGGGCCTGGGACTCTGCCCTTGCTAAGCAGCTTCTACTGAGTATCCCATCTGTGCCGTTTCCCATATGCGCAGGAGAAGGAGGTGTCGAAAAAGGAGGCGAGGACCTTGCTCTCAGCCCACTGAAAGTTGAATTGAACATGCACTCCCCACATTGGAAAGTTGCATCACTGCATCTAACAGATACAAGTGCTAAGAGCACAGCTCCATAAACTGTATGCACATTGGTGTTGGTGGTATTAAGGTCGGAGGGTAGAGAAGGACAATCTAGAGCAGGATTTAGAAGGATAGCAGGCAACAGGTGTGGCTCGGGAAAGAGGGAAAACACTGTCATCTCCTGTGCAGAGAGCTGTGAAGGAGGCAGGGAGCATGTGCTTAGGGACTGGAGACCAGATTTGCCAAACTATAGCAGAGGTAACCCAGGATAGAGATTTGGGGCACCCTTCAAGATTATGGGCCTGCTTCCCACTTCATGCAGAAGTGAGGTAAGAAGTAAGGAGCTGTGATTGCAAATTGACTTCATGAGTTGGAAATGGGACTGCCTTTTAATAGAGTGGAAGAGGTGGAAATCTGCTGAATCTAAATGAATTTAATTAAGATTATCCCCTGATTTATTGTGGGGGCTGGGGTGGCTGGAATCATAGTAATTACTCATAATTACTACTCAGAGTCATTAAGGGTGCCACTGACCACCTCTAGAATTAATTTTGATATATCTATAGTCAGGTAAGATAACAAAAGCAGTTCGGAATGAAACTTAAGCTCAACCCATCACTGTGACTACATTCAATAAAGTGAAAGACCCTGGTGTCAACCAAATATTATGTACTGTTACTGCCCCTGTGACCCACATTACAAGTACTTCTGCCAAGAAGTCAAAACATGCTTCAAATAAACAAATCTTTACTCTCTCTCTGTTTTTTTGAGATGGAGTTTCGCTCTTGTTGCCCAAGCTGGAGTGCAATGGCACAATTATGGCTCACTGCAGCCTCCGCCTCCCGGGTTCAAGTGATTCTCCTGCCTCAGCCTCCCGAGTAGCTGGGATTACAGGCGCCTGCCACCATGCCTGGCTAATTTTTTGTATTTTTAATAGAGATGGGGTTTCGCGATGTTGGCCAGGCTGGTCTCCAACTCCTGCCCTCAGGTGATCCGCCCACCTTGGCCTCCCAAAGTGCTGGGATTACAGGCGTGAGCCACCGCACCTGGCCAAATAAACAAATCTTGATGGTTAAAAATAGAGATACACATCAGAGTAACCTGGTATTGCCAAATCTGTGCTGAAGTATTTAGAATCAAATTTAAAACATGGGAGTTTGCAATGAAGAGATGTGTACACTTCTTCTGCCCCAAGGGACTTTATCAGGGTGATAACTCTTCCACATTCAGAGGGCTCCTGAATCAATACTTTGATTTAAAGAGAGCAGTCATCATTTTCTGTGCGTGACCATGTTTGTTTTGCTATTGCAGATACATGGCCCCTGAAGTACTTGATGAAACCATTAATATGAAACACTTTGACTCCTTTAAATGTGCTGATATTTATGCCCTCGGGCTTGTATATTGGGAGATTGCTCGAAGATGCAATTCTGGAGGTACCTTTCTTTTTTGCCTTTGCTCCTACCTCCCATTCCAGGATGCTGGATCACCCAAAGCTGTTTTACTGCCCCCTTTCTTTTTACAACCTGTTGGATGCCTGTTGCCAGAGCCTGAATCATTGTTAAAGTTGCCATCAAAGGTGTGGAGGTAGCTGTGCTTAGGGTGCGTTTATTCTTCAGGGATCAGTTTGTTGAATAGCGTTGTGTGTTATGGTAACCATTCTGAAGGCTCGTTTGGCTTTATAAACAAACTAACATTGTTTTATTAGTCCGTGGCGGGGAGTGCTCCGGTGCAAATAGCACGGGATTCATGCAGTGGTCTCCTTCACATCAGAAGCAGTATATTCTAACGCGGTGGCTCCCAAGCCACATTCATGGGAAACCCTGCTGTTTCATTGTTAAAATAATAGTGCTAATTTCTAAATTTATAAAAGTGCATAGATTTTTCTTAAAAGTGAGTTTTTTCTCCCATAGTTAAAAATTGTTGGCATTTGCAGCTTCTTATTCATGACAGAATCCAGTAAGAAATAGTATCAGATTTAGCAGAAACACTTTTTATTGTCAACTTAGTATATCAGTATTTTATGATAATTTCCATATATTCTGCCACATGATCAAGTTCCAGGACCTCTAGAGCCCTACTCTCAGCCATTTATCTGTGATATAAGAGATTCCAGGGCAGTGAAAGTGATTGAAAAAAAGAACTGGTGGTGCTCACTTCGCCAGCACATATACTAAAATTGGAACAATACAGAGAAGGTTAGCATGGCCCCTGCGCAAGGATGACATGCAAATTCCTGAAGCGTTCCATATTTTTTAAAGACCTAGTATTTGATAGCACCACAGGGTGACTATAGTCAATAATGTAATTGTACATTTTAAAATAACTGAAAGAATATAATTGGATTGTTTGTAACACAGTGTAAATGCTTGAAAGGATGGATATCCCATTTTCCCTGATGTGATTATTATGCATTGCATAATAATCAAAACATCTCATGTACCCCATAAGTATATACATCTACTGTGTTCCCACAAAAATTAAAAATTAAAAAAATCTAATCTACAAAAAATATGACAAGTCTTCCAGCAGAACTGTTTTGTATATTAATACCCTTTTCCAGCTTCCATTTATGACATGTTTGGTAAAATCCAAATTATGGAAATAGTGCCCAGGTAGTATTCATGGAATTGGACCTCTTAAATTTTGATCAGTATATGCAGTAAAACAGACTAAGAGGCCAGGCGCAGTGGCTCACGCTTGTAATCCCCAGCACTTTGGGAGGCCAAGGCAGGCGGATCACGAGGTCAAGAGATCGAGACCATCCTGGCCAACATGGTGAAACCCTGTCTCTACTAAAAATACAAAAATTAGCAGGGCATGGTGGTGCACGCCCGTAGTCCCAGCTACTTGGGAGGCTGAGGCAGGAGAATGCTTGAACCCTGGAGGCAGAGGTTGCAGTGAGCCAAGATCGAGCCACTGCATTGCAGCCTTGCAACAGAGCGAGACTCCATCTCAAAGAAAAAACAAACAAACAAACTAAGAAAAATCTGGTCACACAGGTCTTAAACTGTGAATAAGTTTATTTCTTCTTATGACATCCAGAAATTGAGGCTAAATATATAATAATGCTAACATTTATTCACCACTTGCTATGTATAAGCTCATTTAATCTTTACTACTACAAGTAAATAATAAGTAGGTGCTATTATCATCGCCATTTTACAGATGAAGAAAATGAGTCACAGAGAAGTTAGGAAATTTGTCTAAGGTCACATAACTATTTTAGTAAACAAGGGTTCAGACTCGGACAGGCTGAGGCCAGGGCTTAAGCCTGTAACTACCCCTTAGATAATTACCAAGTCCAATTCTCTATTTAAAAATATTTCCCAGGCTGGGCACTGTGTCACACCTGTAATCCCAGCACTTTGAGAGGCCAGGGTGGGCTGATTACCTGAGGCCAGGAGTTCGAGACCAGCTCGGGCTACATGGTGAAACTCTATCTTTACAAAAATAAAAAAATTAGCCAGACATAAAGGCCAGGCATGGTGGCTCACGCCTGTAATCCCAGCACTTTGGGAGGCCAAGGTGGGCGGATCACCTGGGAGTTCGAGACCAGCCTGGCCAATGTGAAGCCCTATCTCTACTAAAAATACAAAAATTAGCCGGGTGTAGTGGCGGGCGCCTGTAATCTCAGCTACTCAGGAGGTTGAGGTAGGAGAGACTCCATCTCTACTTAAAAGAAAAAAAATTGTCTCATTAGCTCAAGACAGCAGGGTTTTTTTGTTTTGTTTTTCTTTTTCTGGAAAAGGGCTTGAGAAAAATTAATTGGCTTTTTATTTTTATTTTTTTGAGAGAGGGTTTCTCTTTGTCACCCAGGCTGTAGTGCCATGGCACAATCTTAGCTCACTGCAACCTCCGCCTCTTGGGTTCAAACCAGTCTCCTGCCTCAGCCTCCCGAGTAGCTGGGATTACAGGTGCCCACCACCACTCCCGGCTGATTTTTCTGTTTTTAGTAGAGATGGGGCTTCATTGTGTTGGCCAGGCTGGTCTCAAACTCCTGACCTCAGGTGGTCCACCTGCCTTAGCCTCCCAAAGTGCTAGGATTATAGGCGTGAGCCACTGTGCCTGGCCTAAATTGGCTTTTTAAAACTATCTTTTTATTATGGAAAATCTTTCTAAGTTTGTAGTTCTTAAAGATGAGGACTTAAAAAAATGCAGTGCTATTACCACACTTTAAAAAATGAACATTAGGCCGGGCGCGGTGGCTCATGCCTGTAATCTCAGCACTTTTGGAGGCCGAGGTGGGCTGATCACAAGGTCAGGAGTTTGCGACCAGTCTGGCCAACATAGTGAAACCCCGTCTGTACTAAAAATACAAAAAAATTGCCAGGTGTGGTAGTGTACGCCTGTAGTCCCAGCTACTTGGGAGGCTGAGGAAGGAGAATCACGTGAACCAAGGAAGTGGAGGTTGCAGCAAGCTGAGATCGTGCCACTGCACTCCAGCCTGGGCAACGGTGGAGACTCCGTCTCAAAAAAGAAAAAAAAAAAATGAACATTAGGGGTCAGGTACGGTGGCTCGCACCTGTAATCCCAGCACTTTGGGAGGCTGAGGCAGGCAGATCACCCGAGGTCAGGAGTTCAAGACCAGCTTGGCCAACATGGTGAAACCCCGTCTCTACTAAAAATACAAAAATTAGCCAGGCGTGGTGGCAGGCCCCTGTAATCCCAGCTACTTGGAGGCTGAGGCAGAAGAATCACTTGTACCTGGCAGGTGGAAGTTGCATTAAGCTGAGATTGCGCCATTGCACTCCAGCCTGGGTGACAAGAGTGAAACTCTCAAAAAAAAAAAAAAAAAATTAATGCTTTTTTTTTTTTTTTTTTTTTTGAGACAGAGTCTCACTGTCACCCAGGCTGGAGTGCAGTGGCGTGATCACAGCTCACTGTAGCCTCCACCACCTCTCCAGGCTCAGGTGAACCTTCCACTCCAGCCTCCTGAGTAGCTTGGGACTACAGGTGCACCACCATGCCCTACTAATTTTTGTATTTTTTGTGGAGACAAGGGTTTTGCCATGTTGCCCAGGCTGGTCTTGAACTCCTGTGTTCAAGCAATCCTTCCACCTCGGCCTCCCAAAGTGCTAGAATTAGAGGCGTGAGCCATTGTGCCTGGCAAACATTAATATCACTTAACATCTAGTCAGTGTTGAGATTTCCCCAGTCTCCTAAATTTTTAAAGCAGTTTGTTCAAATCGGGGTTCCAATAAGTTTTATCCCCTGCAGTTGATGAATACACCTCCTACATTTCTTGTCTACATGTTCCCCCTCATTTTTTCTTCCCACTCTGTTTTTTCGGAGAATCCAGGTCATTTGTCCTGTAGAATTTCCCAGGCTAGATTTTGCAGATTGCTTAGGTAGAGTTCACATATTCTACTCTTCCTGGTATTTCCTATGAATTGGTAGTTAGATCTGGCAGCTAGAATCATTTCTGGGGGTTCGGGGACACGTATCCTTCACAGGGGTTCCTCTGTCCTTCTGTGACAAGTTGTGTAGCGTTGGTTCTCTATTTTTGTGTCGTTAACGTGCCATGGTGATATTGTCCAAAACTAAGTGAATGATTACTTCCCCTACATATGTATTTGGTTCCCATGATACATAGTTGGAATAGGAGAGGCAGAAAAAAATACTTGATTCTTTCCACTTATTTACCATTTTTCAAAATAATGAGGTGGTTCTGTAGCCTCCCACAGAGGTAGGTGACTGAAGTTTCCTTTTTTAGACTTTAAAAATATTTGTTTCCATTGAAGTTATTTGTCTTATTGTTACTTAAAAGTTCCCATCTTTGCTCAGTTGGGAGCTTATCAAGTTGGTGCCTTTTGATGTGACCCCAGTAGTCTTTGATAGATTCGTTGCTTTGGCTATGAAAAAAAATGTTCCTGGCTACTCTTTTGTATTTCTTTTTGTTTAGTTGTTTTGTTTGAGACAGAGTCTTGCACTCTTGTCCAGGCTGGAGTGCAGTGGAATGATCTCTGCTCACTGCAACCTCTGCCTCCAGGGTTCAAGCGATTCTCCTGCCTCGGCCTCCCTAGTAGCTGGGACTACAGGTGTTTGCCACCATGCCTGGTTAATTTTTGTATTTTTAGTAGAGATGGGGTTTTACCGTGTTGGCGGGGCTGGTCTCAAACTACTGATCTCAGGTGATCTGCTTGCCTTGGCCTCCCAAAGTGCTGGGATTACAGGCATGAGCCACCATGCCCGGCCCCTTTTGTGTATTTCTTGTTCCATACTTAGAATTAACTAACTTTCTAAGGAACCTTAGGGGGTAGTGGTATTTACAGAGCACAATGTAGGTTTTGTCACCGGCTTCTGAGTAATCTTTTCCTGCTGTTGATAACTCAGGTAGATACTTTATTTTCTCCCAGGAGTCCATGAAGAATATCAGCTGCCATATTACGACTTAGTGCCCTCTGACCCTTCCATTGAGGAAATGCGAAAGGTTGTATGTGATCAGAAGCTGCGTCCCAACATCCCCAATTGGTGGCAGAGTTATGAGGTAAGAAGCCGGCCTCCTGCGGCTTTCCCATCAGCCTGATTTCTCCACCTTAGAAAAGGGTTTCTTGACAATGGGGTCAGGCCCCAGAGGAGCCCCCTGAGAGTGTCAGTTATTATTTACTATTAGGTGCTATTTTACATATCCCAAGCCCTTTAGAGCTACAGTCTCTTGTCCTGGACCCTGTAGGGTGCCATTTGGAGTTCACAGCCTAGAAGAAGAAAAGGCTTTGGGCCTGGTGTGGTGGCATAGGCCTGTAATCGTAGTGCTTTGAGAGGCTGAGGCAGGAAGATAGCTTGAGCTCAGAAGTTCGAGACAAACCTGGGCAATGTGGGGAGACCCCATCTCTACAAGAAATAAAAAATTAGGCTTGGTGGCACACCACCTGTAGTGCCAGGTACTTGGGAGGCTGAGGTGGGAGGATTGCTTGAGCCCAGGAGGTCAAGGCTGAAGTGACCCATGATTGGGCCACTGCGTTTCAGCCTGGGCAACAGAGCAAGACCCTATCTCATAAAAGAAAAAGGACAAGGCTTTGTCTCCAAGACACAGATGAGGGAGGTGGTCAACAAGTGACAACTGAACCCAGAGCTGTTAGACACCAAACTAGGAAAGCAGCTCTGGAGCCTGAGCTGAGCTGAGCTCCATGGAAGAGTGAGGAGGAGGTGTCCATAAGAGAAGCCCTGAGACCAGACAGAGGAGGAGGACATGCCTGTGAGGAAAGTGGTCTTTCCAGAAACTCAGAAGGGAGGAGGTGATGTGTATGACAGGGCTGGGATTGGGATGGAGCATGTGAATTTGGGAGAGATGGCAGATGAAATCAGGGGTGTGGGGGAAACAACATTTGGTGGAAAGAGTTGACATGAGGACATGTTTGTGACGTACGTACTAATAAACATGGAATTCTAGGGTCTTAAGAGTGTTCAGGGGAACAGGCTTTGCCTAGCTAAGTGCTTATGGGCCTCCTTTTCACTTGCGGTTCTGCATTTCCTTTTACTTATTTTTTTCCCAACTCTATCGAGGTGTGATTGACAAATGAAATTGTAACAAAGGTGTACAAAGTGCTGAATTGATACATGTATGTATTGTGACATGATTACCACACAAGTTAGTGAACACATCTGTCACCTCACCTTGTTGCCTGTGTGTGTAGTGAGAGCAGTTGAGACCTACTGTTAGCACATTTCAGGTGTACAGTATTGTTGACTCTAGTCACCTTGCTGTCCATTAGAGCCCCAGAACTTACCTAGTCAAGTGGAGAGGTTGGCTCTGCCTTTAATGAGTCTAACCACTAGAGGGCATTTCTGCATTTCAGAACAGAATTTCATATTAGCTGATGCTTTCGTGTTGCATCATAGAGCAGCACTTCTCACCGCACTCCTTGGAACCCTCGGGGCAGGGTTTGCTTCAGAGGGCAGGTGAGACCAAAAGAGCTGGTCGTTAGCTGCAGCGTTTGCCTTTCACTTGTGCAAGCTGTCCCTTAAAAAGTAAGAGCCGCCTGGCGCGGTGGCTGATGCCTGTAATCCCAGCACTTTGGGAGGCCGAGGTGGGCAGATCACAAGGTCGAGAGAGCGAGACCATCCTGGCCAACCAATATGGTGAAACCCCGTCTCTACTAAAAATACAAAAATCAGCTGGGCGTAGTGGCGTGTGCCTGTAGTCCCAGCTACTGGGGAGGCTGAGACAGGAGAATCACTTGAACCCGGGAGGCGGAGGTTGCAGTGAGCCAAGATTGCGCCACTGCACTCCAGCCTGGGCGACAGAGTGAGACTCCTTCTCAAAAAAAAAAAAAAAAAGGAAGAGCCAGGGGACAAAGGGAGCCTTGCAGAGCATTTCCCTAAGGTCGGCCGCCAGGTGGATGTGGATCTGCCAGACTGCACTGAGCGGGAGGTGGCAGGGAAATGAGTGAGAGCCTAGGGACCAGAAAGGCTTCTCCAGGGCATGACCGAGCTGATGGCTCCTGGGTCTCTGCACAGGCGCTGCGGGTGATGGGGAAGATGATGCGAGAGTGTTGGTATGCCAACGGCGCGGCCCGCCTGACGGCCCTGCGCATCAAGAAGACCCTCTCCCAGCTCAGCGTGCAGGAAGACGTGAAGATCTAACTGCTCCCTCTCTCCACACGGAGCTCCTGGCAGCGAGAACTACGCACAGCTGCCGCGTCGAGCGTACGATGGAGGCCTACCTCTCGTTTCTGCCCAGCCCTCTGTGGCCAGGAGCCCTGGCCCACAAGAGGGACAGAGCCCGGGAGAGACTCGCTCACTCCCATGTTGGGTTTGAGACAGACACCTTTTCTATTTACCTCCTAATGGCATGGAGACTCTGAGAGCGAATTGTGTGGAGAACTCAGTGCCACACCTCGAACTGGTTGTAGTGGGAAGTCCCGCGAAACCCGGTGCATCTGGCACGTGGCCAGGAGCCGTGACAGGGGTGCTTGGGAGAGGCCAGAGGAGCCGAGGTGTTGCCAGTGCTAAGCTGCGCTGAGGGTTTCCTTCGGGGACCAGCCCACAGCACACCAAGGTGGCCCGGAGGAACCGGAAGTGCAGCCCCTCTCACAGGCAGCTCTGAGCCGCGCTTTCCCCTCCTCCCTGGGATGGACGCTGCGGGGAGACTGCCAGTGGAGATGGAATCTGCCGCTTTGTCTGTCCAGCCGTGTGTGCATGTGCCGAGGTGCGTCCCCCGTTGTGCCTGGTTCGTGCCATGCCCTTACACGTGCGTGTGAGTGTGTGTGTGTGTCTGTAGGTGCGCACTTACCTGCTTGAGCTTTCTGTGCATGTGCAGGTCGGGGGTGTGGTCGTCATGCTATCCGTGCGTGCTGGTGCCTCTTTTCAGTAGTGAGCAGCATCTAGTTTCCCTGGTGCCCTTCCCTGGAGGTCTCTCCCTCCCCCAGAGCCCCTCATGCCACAGTGGTACTCTGTGTCCGGCAGGCTACTCTGCCCACCCCAGCATCAGCACAGCTCTCCTCCTCCATCTCAGACTGTGGAACCAAAGCTGGCCCAGTTGTCCATGACAAAAGAGGCTTTTGGGCCAAAATGTGAGGGTGGCGGGTGGGATGGGCAGGGAAGGAATCCTGGTGGAAGTCTTGGGTGTTAGTGTCAGCCGTGGGAAATGAGCCAGCCCAAGGGCATCATCCTCAGCAGCATCGAGGAAGGGCCGAGGAATGTGAAGCCAGATCTCGGGACTCAGATTGGAATGTTACATCTGTCTTTCATCTCCCAGATCCTGGAAACAGCAGTGTATATTTTTGGTGGTGGTGGGTTTGGGGTGGGGAAGGGAAGGGCGGGCAAGGAGTGGGGAGGGAGTCTGGGGTGGGAGGGAGGCATCTGCATGGGTCTTCTTTTACTGGACTGTCTGATCAGGGTGGAGGGAAGGTGAGAGGTTTGCATCCACTTCAGGAGCCCTACTGAAGGGAACAGCCTGAGCCGAACATGTTATTTAACCTGAGTATAGTATTTAACGAAGCCTAGAAGCACGGCTGTGGGTGGTGATTTGGTCAGCATATCTTAGGTATATAATAACTTTGAAGCCATAACTTTTAACTGGAGTGGTTTGATTTCTTTTTTTAATTTTATTGGGAGGGTTCGGATTTTAACTTTTTTTAATGTTGTTAAATATTAAGTTTTTGTAAAAGGAAAACCATCTCTGTGATTACCTCTCAATCTATTTGTTTTTAAAGAAATCCCTAAAAAAAAAAAAAATCCAATTGAACGCACATAGCTCAGTCACACTGGAAATGTTTGTCCTTGCACCTGAGCCTGTTCCCACTCAGCAGTGAGAGTTCCTCTTTGCCCTGAGGCTCAGTCTCTCTCGCATTTTGTCCCCACCCCCAATTCCATGAGTGGTTTTTGCTCTAGGGCCCTTTCTTGCACTGTCCAGCTGGTTGTACCCTCTCCGGGCATTTATTCGACAAATGTGTGTGAAGTGCCTGCTGGGTGCCAGGTGCTGGGAATACATCTGTGGACAAGACATGCTTGGGTCCTACTCCTGGAGCACTGTAAAAAGAGCTGATTCAAGTAAGTAGATGCCTGTTTTGAGACCAGAAGGTTTCATAATTGGTTCTACGACCCTTTTGAGCCTAGAATTATTGTTCTTATATAAGATCACTGAAGAAAGAGGAACCCCCACAACCCCCTCCACAAAGAGACCAGAGGCGGGTGATGAGACCTGGGGTTTAGAACCCCAGGTGAGACCTCAAATCACTGCATTCATTCTGAGCCCCCTTCCTGTCCCCAGGGGAGGTGTATTGTGTATGCAGCCTTAGAGCATCTCTGCCTCCAACCCAGCAGTTCTCTGCCAAAGCTTGTGGAGGAGGGAGAGCCCTGTCCCTGCCCTCAGGCTCCCCAGTGCTCCTGGCCCTTATTTATTTGACTGATTATTGCTTCTTTCCTTGCATTAAAGGAGATCTTCCCCTAACCTTTGGGCCAATTTACTGGCCACTAATTTCGTTTAAATACCATTGTGTCATTGGGGGGACCGTCTTTACCCCTGCTGACCTCCCACCTATCCGCCCTGCAGCAGAACCTTGGCGGTTTATAGGTAATGATGGAACTTAGACTCCTCTTCCCAGAGTCACAAGTAGCCTCTGGGATCTGCCAACACACGTCCACTCCCAAGCCACTAGCCCACTCCCCAGTTGGCCCTTCTGCCCTTACCCCACACACAGTCCAACTCTTCCACCTCTGGGGAAGATGGAGCAGGTCTTTGGGAAGCTCCCACACCCACCCCTGCCACTCTTAACACTAAGTGAGAGTTGGGGAGAAACTGAAGCCGTGTTTTTGGCCCCCCGAGGCTAACCCTGATCCATAGTGCTACCTGCACCTCTGGATTCTGGATTCACAGACCAAGTCCAAGCCCGTTCTTACGTCGCCATAAAGGCCCCCGAACGGCATTCTCGGTACTTCTGTTTGTTTTTGTACATTTTATTAGAAAGGACTGTAAAATAGCCACTTAGACACTTTACCTCTTCAGTATGCAAATGTAAATAAATTGTAATATAGGAAATCTTTTGTTTTAATATAAGAATGAGCCTGTCCAATTTCTGCTGTACATTATTAAAAGTTTTATTCACAGAGCTGCTCTGGTGCCATCTGTCCCACATATGTAGTGCGGCCACCCAGCTTTTGTCAGGGGAGTTGGGAATGGGGTGGATGTTCTAAGCTCAGGGTCTAGTGCTCACACCAGCTGTAGCAGACCCCAGCAAGAGGAATGCTGATCCCAACATCCTGGGTCTTCCTGAGACTGTTGCTTTGTGTTCCTAGAGGGCGGGTCTGGCATGTAAGGGACAGAAGACACCAAGCACCCTTTTCTTGGGCTTTGTCTGAATTTGTCTTCTCACGTTTTTTCCTGTTTACAAAAGAGGGTCATGTTCCTGGTTAGTCACACTCTCTCATGTCTTAGAGGCATGAGCCCTCCTGCTTAGCTGAAGTGAAATTGTGAATTCTGGGATGCTTAGGTGACTTTGAGGAGGAAGTGTTCTGTGGTTACTCCTCTGGTATTCTCAGCGTGTGGTGGGTGTGACTGTCCTCTCTCTCTGGGCTGAGGGAATCTAAAATAACAAGTCCTAGAATCATAGTCTCCAGTTTAGATGAGACCCACAAGATCCCCTAGTTCACTGTCAGGCACTCGACTTCCCTGCGATGTCCCTGTCAGGTGCTTGTGTGGCCTCCTGCTAATGCTGGACCACAGCTCCATCTGTAGGCTCTGTGGCTCAGTGGAAAACCCTTCCTTCTGTAGAGCTGGGCAACTTCCATGAGACTTCTACAGGGTTTTCTAAGCAGTTATTCTGTCTTCCCTTATAAGATCCCTTAAAATATTTACAGGCAGCTGTCATGAATCTTCTGGCAAAGCTCCGAGTTTCTTCAGTTAATATTAGTGAATACTTATTGAAAACTCACTTCGTGCTAAGCAATGTGCCAAAATTTGCTTTATGTATATTAACTGTTTTAATCCTCAGAGCAACCATATGAGATGGGCATCATTATCTTCTCTTTATGGATTAGGAAACAGAGGATTGGGGAAGTCAAATAAGTTGCCCAAGATCACGTAGCTCACTGGTGGGAAAGACCTTGGGTCCGGGATGTTGACTACAGAGCACAGCCCTTCCCCCACTGCACTATCCTGCTCTGGTTCCATGTTCCTCACCCAGGCTGGCCGCTCTATTCTGAACCCAGCTAGAGTCTGGGGCCACAAAGGATGTGTACATAACGTTCCACCCAGGTATCAGCAGACATCACAGACTAGAACAAGAACCCCACAGACTGTGTGCTTGATGCCGCAGATCACATCCCAGGACTGCATCTCATCTCTTGATTGAGTAAAATCCAGCTACTCTCTCCTGCTTGTATAAGGGAAGTTGGTGTTTTGAACTCAAGTACAGGACCTTCTAGTTTTACTCTATTAAACTTCACTATAGACCATGCTCACTGCACCAGCCTGTCACTACTTTTAAATCCTGATTATTACCCAGAGTTTTCCATTGTTCTGAGTTTCCCTGTCTGAGACTCTGCTGGGCTAAGAAAATCAAGCAACTTACTCCTAAAAGTTTGCTTTAAGTTTGGCATCTATCCCAATAATCTAATCAGCTGCTAATTAAATTGTCCTTGTGTCCTGGCCATAATTTTTTATTTTTTATTTTTTGTTTATTTATTGAGACAGAGTCTGTTGCCCTGGCTGGAGTGCAGTGGCGCGATCTTGGCTCACTGCAACCTCCAGGGTTCAAGTGATTCTCCTGCCTCAGCCTCCCAAGTAGCCGAGATTACAGGCGCCCGCCACCACACCCAGCTAATTTTTGTATTTTTAGTAGAGACAGGGTTTCACCATGTTGGCCAGGCGGGTCTCGAACTCCTGACCTCAGGTGATCTGCCCACCTCGGCCTCCCAAAGTGTTGGGATTACAGGTGTGAGCCACTGCTCCCGGACTATTTATTATTTTAAATAGAGACAGGATCTCCCTTTGATGCCCAGGCTGGTTTTGAACTCTTGGCTTCAGGGAATACCTCCTCCTCGGCCTCCCAAGGTGCTGGGGTTACAGACATGAACCACTTCACCTGGCCCATAATTTTTAGATGGACAGAGATAGCAGAAGAAGCCCAAGTACTTTGCTAAAGTATTGTGGCTCTCTTTGATCTATCTACCTGTTCATTGGAAAGAAAGACAGAGTGGTTTGTAGTGAATCTCGGCCTGGTTCAAATGAAGGCCCCTTACAGGCCATCCTGTGAATAGTCAGTCATCTTGCCAGGCATGGACCTAAAATTCACTAGGCTATGATTGCAGGCTCAACTCTACCATTTTGAAAATCAGAATGGCAACCATTCTAGTGCCTCTTCCTGTGCCTTTGAAGGTTGCCAACAATGTTTCATCTTAGTAAGGCCTGTGACACAGGAGGCTTGACTTCATTTGAATGTTGTATTGCTTGGGTTATTGTTTCACACAGCTTAAATTTCTGTCCCCCAGCCCATATGTCTTCTGACCTTTACAGGCCTTAGAACATGCTTGCTAAACACAACCAAACCAGAATGACGAGTGGTGGAGTTCAAGAGACTCAGGAACATAAGAGGAATGCACAGCAACAGGTGAGGGAAGTAGGAGAAGCCCCGGGTCAGGCCAGGAACGGTGTTACTAGTCAGGGTTCTCCAAAGAAACAGAATCAATAGGATGGATGGACAGACAGACTAGAAAGAGAGATGACTCATGGTTGTGTGGGCTGCAAGGCAGGGTAGCAGGCTCAGAGACCCAGGGAAGAATTGATGTCGCAGTCCTGGGGGCAGAATCCTTTCTCAGGACACCTCAGGCTTTTCTCTTAAGGCCTTCAATTGGTTGGATGAAATCCACCCACATTATGGAGGGGTAATATGCTTTACTCAAAGTCTACTGATTTAAATGTTAACCACGTCTAAAATACCTTCACAGCAACATCTGGAATAGCATATGACAAAACAACTGGACAACTATGGCCTGAAAGTTATTGGGGATTCCATGGTCAGAGGATGGAGTTTAAGGAATATGGAAGATATCCCTGGGTCCTTCTGAGAATTCTCCTTGGAAGCCAAAATGGGGGGTTAATGGGGGTTTAGGGCAGTTTAAGGAACAATTGGATAGCCTGAGCTCTTTTAATAAGTATTTTTCGAGCAACCTTAATGAATGGAGTGGTAGGTAGAATAGAAAGCTATGGCGAAACCCCATCTCTACTAAAAATACAAAAATTAGGTGTGGTGGTGCACACCTGTAATCCCAGTTACTCAGGAGGCTGAGGCATGAGAATCACTTGAACCCGGGAGGTAGAGGTTGCAGGTTGCAGGTTGCAGTGAGCCGAGATTGCACCACTGCACTCCAGCCTGGGCAACAGAGGAAGAATCTGTCTTAAAAAAAAAGAAAAAGAAAAAAAAGAAAAGAAAGCTAAACAATCCATGGTCCCTGCCCTTCAAGGAGTTTATAATCTAGACAGATAGGATTTGTACAGGCAACAATAAGGCAGATTTGGGCAAATCCCATTACAGAGCAGTATGCAAAGTACCATGGGACCACAGATGAGGTGTCCGGGGAAGAAGTGACATATCCCTGCCCTACAGCGGCTCCCTACCTGGTGGAATGGGTGAGTAAAAAGATAGGATGGAAGGAGATCAGTACTCCCATAGGGATAGAATACTGTGGGAACATAAGAGAGACAGGAGGTTGGGGGCAAGAGAGGGACATCTATTTCGGCCTGCTGACTGAGGAGAGGAGGGGGTTTAGTCAAAAAGAATTGCCATTCAAGAACCACAGATACTCAGTATGGCGGGGGTGTGATGAGGGAGCCTGCTAGAGCTGTTCCCATGCTGAGTTCTGAAAGGTCAGGAATTCATCCTGGGGCCAGAAATGGCAAATAGGTAACACCAGTGCCATCACTTACCCTGTGACAGCTACCTCAGACTGTACTAATCTGTCAGTAATTTGTCCTCTTGAGTTGGTCTCCACATTTTTCTCAACAGCGTGCTTACTGTCCCGTAAGTTAAAACACATTTGTCATTGTGGATGTAGGGAATAGGCCGTTGGAGGGTGTCTTGGTCTGCTCTGGCTGCTGCTGCTAAGTACCTTAGATTGATGGCTGGACACGGTGGCTCATGCCTGTAATCCCAGCACTTTGGGAGGGCGAGACGGGTGGATCACGAGGTCAGGAGATCGAGACCATCCTGGCTAACACAGTGAAACCTCACCTCTACTAAAACTACAAAAAATTTTGCCAGACGTGATGGCACACGCCTATAATCCCAGCTACTTGGGAGGCTGAGGCAGGAGAATCGCTTGAACCTGGGAGGCGGAGCTTGCAGTGAACCGAGATCACGTCACTGCACTCCAGCCTGGGCGACAGAGTGAGATTCCGTCTTAAAAAAAAAAAAAAAAAAAAAAAGACATGCTGGGAAGGGCCGGGCGTGGTGGCTCATGCCTATAATCCCAGCACTGTCAGAGGCAGAGGCGGGCGGATCACCCAAGGTCAAGAGTTCAAGACCAGCCTGACCAACATGGTGAACCTCGTCTCAACTAAAAATACAAAATTAGCCGGGCGTGGTGGCACGTGCCTGTAATCCTGGCTACGTGGGAGGCCGAGGCAGGAGAATTGCTTGAACCCAGGAGGCGGAGGTTGCAGTGAGCCAAGATTGCGCCATTACACTCCAGCCTGGGCAACAAGAGCGAAACTCTGTCTCAAAAAAAAAAAAAAAAAAAAAGGGAAGAAGCTGGGAAGAACAGCAGGAGAAACAGTGGGTAGAATACTCAGGTTTGGGGCGTAATCAGATGTGAATGGTGAGGGAAAGAGGAAAGCTGACTTCAGTTTGGAGTAAAAGAGAGAATCTTAGCCTGGCAGTTCTGCATATGTGTTTGGGGGTTAGGGGGATTGGTGCACAACACTGTCCCCTAGGAAAGGGAACCAGGGATGAAACAGCTGAGCAAGTGTGTTTGCCAAGCGGAAAGAGATGTGGGCAGTCTAGGGCCCTAAGAACTGCCATCTTCTCTCTTCACTATATGCACCTGTTCTGAAATGAGGCAGGGTAAGATAACACATACCCTGTGTCTTAGGAGTTGTGTGCAGATGCTGTAGGAAACCTGGAGACTTAACCTTCCTTCCTTCTGCCACTCTAACCCATTCATGCCAGAGATCCCCTGCCATTTTCATCCAAGAGGCCAGATGGTCCCTGGCCTTTGAACAGGACTAGACCCAGAGACCACCCACATTCAATGCAAATAAACTGCAACATCTACCTTGATCCTACTCCAAAACCCCCTGGGATCAGATCTTTGGACTGTGCCAGATCAACCATACTGCTAGATTCTCTCTCTAGTTCCCCGAACATGCACAGACACTGTCCCATGGAAATGGTCGGGCAATAGGAGCCACGAAGAAAAACAGCCACTCCCCGCCCAGTCAGCTGCCCAGCAGCTGTCCACCGCCCACAAGAGGTGATGTCATGCAACTGGGGGCCCAGCCCCTCATTCCTGACAGACCAGAGAGCCAGGGCCCCAGGCCGTCTTCCCCCCCACCTCCCCAGCTTAGGAGCAGTGACAGTACCCAGTGAGGAACTCCCAGTAAACTATTCATCTCTGCCAGTTCTGGGCCCCGCTGATGGACAAGGCCCATGCTAGAGCTCTGAGACTTAGGTCAGACTCCAGAGGGGCCAGCACTAGCCCCAAGTGCTCTGACTTCATCATGGTACCCTAGAGCTTAAGCTGCTCAGTGGAAGACTCAGCTCTCCCAATTTCCTCCATGGGGGGCTGCTGACTGTTACATAGCCAGGCGAGGGGTTGCCCTGAAGAGAAGGGGTGTTACCTAGGCCTTGTCCTTTAGCTGGGCCCTCACTGTCTAAGCCCCCACCACAGGCCAGCCACGAGTGTCAGGAGCCAGGGCAGGCAGAGCAAAGGGAGGGAAACCTGAGAGCTCATTCTGAGAGAGGCTAGCTTGGGAAGAAGGTACAGATTGAGTACAGATGTCTGAGGAGCCAGAGCGGTGGAGGTTTTGTGGGGAGGCTTCCTGGAGGGAGGAGGAGGGGGATGTATCCTGGTATGAAGCTGCAGGTGGTGTGCAGAATGCTTCCCCCACCGCCCAAGCTTTAAAGGGCTGCAGAGGATAGGATGAGAACAGATGCTGGCCAAGAGACTCAAGCTTAGGAGAAAGCTGTGGAGAGTTGAAGCCAAAGCTTTAGAGGCCTCATATATACTGCCTGGCATGCGAAGGTTAGTGCACCAAGAAGGCCCGCCAGCTGCCTGCCTTCTCCCTGCTGAATTTCACCTGCAGCAGAAGCAGCTTTGATGGAAAAAACTTCCTAACTGACAGCTGTGAGATTCCAGAATTCAGTGACCAAAGTGGAGCTTGGCATCCCAGTTGTGCCCAGATCCTCTTGGGAGGAAGAGGAGCCGTGGGGGATCCTGAAACAGGGCTGGGATTCCAGGTGGAGTCTTCCAGCCTTTCCACCTGGCTTGAAGATTTTCCCCCGAGACTCATGGCCACCAGAGGGCATAACCACTCCACAGTATGGCATCCTGGGCTCCAGGGGCCCCTCCTGGGAGAAACTGGGGAAATTGGGAGGAGGAAGCAGGCAGGGATCTCTGAGCTCTCAGGGAGCTACCAGCAGCTGAATTAAACAGTCTCTGGAGTCAAGAGACTTGGGTTCTAGTGGGTTCTAGTCCCTGTTATGATTCTTCCTTTCTCTCTCTGGCTTCAGTTGCTTCTGTGAAATGAGGGCTTGGACCATACGGTATCCTTTCCAGACCATAAGGCCATTTCTGGCTCTGAAATCCCAGGATTTAAGGAATCACACAAAGAACTTGATAAAAATTGCATTTCCTGGGCCCACCCTTACTCTGGGGTTCTCTAGGGCTTTCTGCCTAGCAAGAGGAGGAAACAAGGTGCGAATTCAGTCCTCTGGTGGTGTTCACTCACTTGGAGGCCTGGAGGTGGACTGCCCTACATAAACTGGGGAAGTCTGCCTCCACGTCAGCTGAAGGATGACTGGCTCCACAGGCTGTTAGACACAGGGGCTGTGCCACACCTGTGGCATCCACTTCTCCAGGTTTCAGGCAAGGAGACATGTCCATTAGGTAACCCTCTGTGATAGCTGGGGTGGCTCCTTCACAGAGGAGGTTGTGCAAGATGCCCTTTTGCTGGGTCCCTTTGGGGATAAGCAATGGAATGAATGGAATATATATCATTGCCTCTCCGCTTTGCGTCTCCCCCTCCCGCCCCCCACAGATGCTGTCTGTCAGGAGCAGGCAACAGACGGTCCTGGGGTCCATCTGTGCTAATGCTTCACAATAGAGTCCCATGTTTCCCCACTGACACCCCCTCGGCCCCTCAGCTGATGGCCACTTGGTGGTGCCAAGGCGGGAGGTGGGAGGAGGGAGAAGAAGGCACTAAGAGAGCTACCTCTTAGCTCCCGGCAGTCCTCAATCCACCCCGGCCCCCCACCCAACAAGCATCCTGCCATCTGGACTTGTGCAATCACTGAGGGGCGGAAAAGCACCCTCTTCCACCCACACCTCTTGTAGGGGATGGGGGCCTAGAGGACTGGGGGTGGGGAGGAGAACACAGAGTCAAGGAGACTAGAGAAGAAGACTGAGCCAGGCGCGAGAACTGCGACAGGCAGGAGGCAGAAAGTCTTTCCTGGCCTCTCAGGTGGACGTGGCCATTGCCCCTCTGTGCTCCTTATGCCACGTGTCTAACACAGCACATGTGCAAGGTACCACTCCCTACCAGGCCAAGAGCCTCTGTAACCCCAGTGCCCAGCCAGTACCTGGCACACAGCAGGGCTTAAATGTTGGACATCACAGAGTGGTTAGATTGCAGGCTCTGGAACCAGGCTGCCTGGCTTTGAATCTCAGCTCTGCCGCTGAGTGACTTAGGGCAAATTACTTATCTTCTCTGGGCCTCAGTTTCCTCATCTGTAAGGGAGGATAATGGTGCTTATTTCGTAGGGTCGTTATGAAGACCAAGTGAGTTAATGCATGTATGTAAAAGGACACACAGAACAAACAGTGTGCATAGCACATGCTAAGTACTCAATAAATGTTAACTGTGAAGGCATAACAGATTTGGGAAGACTGGGGGAGGAGGGGACAGACAAGGGCACCGCATTGCCGCCTCTGCTTCTTGGCCGATGGGTGCTGGGACATAGAGTCCCCAGCCTGTGCTGCTGACGCCCTGTGGTGGCTAGCCGCTCTTTAGACACCAGACGCTGCCTTCCACTTCCTCCTCTCACTTCTTATTCGGGCACCACTGACGACAGAGACTTCGGCTGGGCCATTCCCGCCTCTCCTACCGCCTGGCAGCCATGGTAACAGCCTGGGGGATGGTCCCTAAGATGGGGTCAGAGAACGGCTGAGCATGGCCATCCCCCCAGCCCTGAACTCCCACTCAGCCTGGGCTCATCCCAACCTCCTGAGTCAAGTCCGCAGTAAGCGTCTGTCTGCTGGGAAGGGGGATCTGAGCCCGGCATCAGGAGCTGAGGAAAGGTGTTGCCAGCAGGGATCACTCAAGCCCCTCGGAGGGGAGAGGCCAGAACTAAGCCTACTGCTTTCAGGGTTTCCACCTCTTCCCTTTCTCCTAGACGTGCGAACAGGGGGCAGCCTCTTTCAGCTCTTCTGGGGCAGCTGTGTCAAGGGAAAATACTGGGCCCTCTCCCTCCCTGGGGGCTTCTGCGCAGTGAGTTCAGGGAGTCTCCTCCCTCCTCCATCGGGCCTCCACCCCTACTCCTGCGCAGCCCCGCTGCCGCTCTCCCTGCCCTGGAGTCTCCTGCAGCCCCTTGGATCTCCGTGACTCTCCCTACCTCCCCGACTCCCCAGGCTTCTTACAGTGACCTCTTACCGTGCCCCACTCCATGAATCGCCAGAACTATTCGTCCCTAAATTTCAAACCTTGCGCAATGTCCCTTCACAGACCCCTCCAGGTATCACGCAGCCCCGAGCCCCGAGCCCCGAGCCCCGCCCCGGGGGCCTCATCCCGCCCCTTCGCGTCCGCGGCTCGTTTTCCCCCACTGAGCGCCCAGCTCCCGCAGTTTCCCCGGCCGTCGAGCGCCGTGGGCGGGGCTCCAGGGCGGCGGCGCCCCGCGGGGAGGGTCCTCCGTGCTGGGGGCGAGGCCACCCGAGGCAGCTCCCCGCCCGCCCCCAACCCCGCCCCGCTCTCGGAGCCTATAAAGGGAGGCGACCCGCGGCCCGCCCGGCTGGCATCCCCCAGCCGCCGCCAGCCCCGCCGAGGGGAGCCAGCGCCGTCTCTGAGGGGCGCCCGGGGCCAGAGCCATGACCCTCCGCCGACTCAGGAAGCTGCAGCAGAAGGAGGAGGCGGCGGCCACCCCGGACCCCGCCGCCCGGACTCCCGACTCGGAAGTCGCGCCCGCCGCTCCGGTCCCGACCCCGGGACCCCCTGCCGCAGCCGCCACCCCTGGGCCCCCAGCGGACGAGCTGTACGCGGCGCTGGAGGACTATCACCCTGCCGAGCTGTACCGCGCGCTCGCCGTGTCCGGGGGCACCCTGCCCCGCCGAAAGGTGCGTCCCCCGCCCGCCTTCAGGACCTGCTCAGCCCCTCTCCGACTCCCTACAGGGCCTGCTGACTCCGCAGTGCCCTCTCCTCGGCGTCCGCGGAGTCCCCCACCTTCTTCCCCGGCCCGCTGGGTGCCTCGACTCCCCGCGTTCCCCGTTCCCCGCTGCTGCGAAGGCCGTGGCCCTCGCCTGCACACCGCGCCCAGGCTCGGTGGCTCTCAACTCCGCGCCCCATGCACGCCCCCTCTCTCCCTCCTTGACTCCTCCCAGCACCCCCCTTCTCCTACTCGCTCCATCTGGCTTTCTGCCCCCCATGCCCCGCCTCCCCGTGGCCAGGTGTCCTGGGTCCCCAGGAGCCCCTCGCCCGAGGGACAGAGACAGCCCCAGGCAAGTTGAAGGTCCGAGAGCCCCCGGTGGGCGAAGTGGGCCGGTGGCTGCGCCGCGTGCGTTCTCACTCTGAGGAAGTGCGTGGGGAGCCGCTGACTCCGGATAGCACACCCTTCCGAGGGGACTCCCCGATTCCTGGGCTGGGGGCCTGCCGCCTGGCCCCACGTCTGACGTACGGGGCGCGAGGGCCACTGCTCCCTGGACTTCTGTCGGAACCGGACGCAGTGGGAGGGGTCGCAGGGCGCCCGCGGGGCAGGAAGGATGCGGGCCGCGCCCACCTCTGAGTCCCCTCTGCCAGCCTCTTCCTCTGGCCCCAGGAGACCTGAGGCTCAGAACCTACACAACACCAGGTTAAGGAGAGGGGCCTGGTGGCCTTTCCTCACCCAGCCGCCCTCCTTCGCCCCTGGCCCCCAGCTAGCCCCCACACAATGAACAGCTTGTTGAGAATTTGCATTTTATGAAAATCATGTTGAAAGACAAAGGGGTCTCTCTGTGCTGCCCAGTCCTTCCTCCCTGGCCGTTTGGGAACTGTCCCCACCCCTGAGGCCAATCTGGTTCTGAACCTTCTCTTCCTTGCCTTGGGCAGCTTTGGGGGAGGGTTAGCAAAGGCACAGAACAGAAAGGCCCTGGGCTGTGCAGGCTCCAAAGAAAAGGGCTGCTCTGGGACTGGACCTCCTCCCAGGACCAAAAAGTTAGGGAGGGTGAGAGACTACTTTAGTTTATCAAGGACCCTGAAGAGACAGAAACCTTCATCTCTCATCCTTCCTCCACACCCCCCACCACCACCCCTAAAGAACTCCCAATCTCGGTCCTTTAGTGAGACTTGCTGACAAGTTTGACATCTAAGATGTTTTGTCCCAGAAAGCACAAAATATATGGCAATGGAGAGAGAGACCCAGGTATAGCTGGGCACAGCTGGTCACCTGCAGCTGGGATCCACAACTGGTCCTTGAAACGGCCTGTATCTTAGGAGACCTGGCACCTCTGACCCCACATTCTGGCTGGGATTGCCAGCCCTTCAGGACAGGGTCCCTGACCCCAGCCCTCCCAAGCCACTGTCTGTAGCTGAGAAATTAGATGGAGAGACCCAACTGGCAGAAGGTCCTCGGAGCACCTTGATAGGTGAGCCCAGGGGACACCTATCCTCTGAATCCCACTGGGGAAGAGCCCCTGCCTCAGCTTTGGGAGTCTGGATGGCCTGAGCCTCTACAGACACGGGCCCTAGGGGTGCAGACCATTTTAGAATAATGATCTCCCCACCTGCTGCCAGTGTGGAAACCAGCAAGGGCTTAGAGGTTCATGGATCTGGAACCCAGGAGGATGGTTGTGTCCCTGCAGTCCCAGGTATGAAGGTAAGGCCTGTAGAGAAAGTTGAGGAGTGGTGCCAGTAGTGGCACTTGGCAAATAGTTCCACCAGCACCAAAACAGGTGTGGATGTGGAGCTGGGAAGGGGCAGACAGGAAGTGGGGTCGCTGTGTCCAGGGTAGCGCTCTCAGTGTCTGCTCAAGGACAGTCCCGCCTTACCTGCTCCTTCTGACCATCTTACTGCCCAGGGCTCAGGATTCCGCTGGAAGAATCTCAGCCAGAGTCCTGAACAGCAGCGGTGAGTCACCAACACCCAGCCCCTGCCATGGTCCAAAGGGGTGAGGTGCTGGGTTGGGGGGTGCCAGGACAGCATCTCAGCCTAGTGAGGGTAGTCATTCTCCTAGCCTTTAAACATGGCTCCCCCGCTGGGAGTGAGGGCAGGTGGGGGTGTGGGCTGTGTGAAGGGGGTGGCAGAGAAAGGAGGTAGGGACTTTTGAGTCATTAGGTGCTCTTCAACACACCCCCAGTCCCTGCCAGTTACCCCTCCCTGGGGAGATCTGGATGAACGGATGTGGGAGTTGGGAGGGGGTGTAGGCAAAGTCTATGGGGAACATCCTAACCCAGGCCTCCTGGGCTCCCCTGAGCCCTCCTAGCCTTGGCAAACCCCATGGGCCCAGACCTTAGCCAGGCTGTGTCCAGCTGCTTGGGGCTGGCTGCCCCTGCCTCCAGAATGTCATTCCTCTTCTGGTCCCAGCCTGTGGCAGCCCTCTTAGGAGGGATCTGAGTGTGGGCAGAAGTAGGTGCTGACTCCAGGCCCTGGGACCCCACAGTTTCCTTTCTCTACTCATGTCCCATCCCTGATTTGGGCTTGACTTTCTCCAAAATGGATCAGCAAACTGACCTGCTAGCCAGATTGGCCTGTTTGGCCCTTGAGCTAATAATTTTTAAAGAGTTGTAAAAATAAAAACAAATAACAATATATGACAGAGATCATAAGGGGCCTGCAAAGAAAGCCTAAAGTATTTACCATTTGGCCCTTTGCAGAAAAAGTTTGCTGACCCTTCCAAAAAACCCTAGAACATTGGGGTAGACGCGGAACTCCCAGCCACCCTGCTCCCTGCCCCAATAGTACAGAGAGGGGAAAGGCCTGCTGTTCAGAGTGAGAGGGGCTCGAGCTGGAGTGGGGAGGTGCTGCTCAGCATTTGGGGGAATATCTGGGTCAGGCTGGAAGCGGAGAAGCCTGGTCTCCAGGGCCTTTCCGAGGCTGAGCTACTTGAAGGGGCCTTTGGAGGCTGCTTTAACTGTGCCTCTGGCTGGGCGGGAAGGAAGGGGGTGGGAGTGGGCAGAGGAAACTCTGGGCTACCCCAGCAGGCGAGGATCTGGAGCAGCTCCAGACCATTGTGTCCAGCGGGCAGGCCTTCAGTGCGGGAAGGGGCGGCCTCGAGGCTCCCCTCCCCCAGCCCCCACATCTGGTGGGCTGGCCCCAGCATAGCTGGGAGGAGCAGCTGTGGTCTTGCTGAGCCTCGTGACTGGCCTCTGGGGGTGGGGCCAGTCCTCTCTCCAAAGCTGTGGAACAGAGGAGGCTCCAGGCTGTGGCTGAATTTCGGGCCTTAGCTAGTCAGTAAGTGGTACTGTAGGGCTCACTGGAAAGCTGGGATGTGGCTAAAAAACTCAGCCAGCTCATCCTTCAGGGGACCGGCCCTTCTCTGTGCTTCCCTCCCACCACTAGAGGCTGGATTGGTTCTCTGTGGCTCCATGAGGCTGATTTCAATTGAGTATGGGAAAGACATTCCAATAATCTGTGATGAGACTGAGCTGTCACTGGAGACTGAGTCCTGCTGGAATGTTCTAGACCAGTTGCCAATATCCAGGGAGGCCCAAGCTATGGGACTGCTACACCTTTTAATCCTGATTGTCTTGACCCCTGTGTCTCTTGCAGGAAAGTGCTGACGTTGGAGAAGGAGGATAACCAGACCTTCGGCTTTGAGATCCAGGTGGGAGAAGCTGCACACAGGGGTCAGGGGGGTTGGATGACCAGCCTGAGGGATGAACGGACTTGTCCCAACCCTGGGCTGAGGGTCCCCTTGTCCATTACAGACTTATGGCCTTCACCACCGGGAGGAGCAGCGTGTGGAAATGGTGACCTTTGTCTGCCGAGTTCATGAGTCTAGCCCTGCCCAGCTGGCTGGGCTCACACCAGGTGGGGCCTGAGCCCAGGACACCCAGGTCTGGGAAGGGGATATGACCTTACTCCCAAGCAAAGGGGGTGAGCAATCTCTCCTGAAATCAATTCCTCTTCCTTTTCCTTCTTTGAGAAGGCCAGAAAGAAGAATGGATAGAATCTGGGCTTTGGATCTAGGCAAATTTGCCATGTACTGTGTGATCTTGCACAGCCCCATCTACAAAATGAGGGTAATAATGCATCCAAACATCACAGTGCGGCAAGGGGATTCCCTGGGCACAGTGCCAGGGCCTAGTTAATGGTGGATGATGCTGCTGCTGCTCTGATTCCTCCCAGCAACCTGGCACTCAGCATGGGCAGGAGCCAGGGAAGAAGCAACATTCCATTAAGTCTGTTTGATACTGGGGATCAGGCCAATCCTGCCCCAAAATGGGCCCAATGCTGAGGAACCGATGTTACTCCCTTTTAAAAAATTACAAACTTTTTTTTTTTTTAAGAGACAGGGCCTCAGTCTGTCACCCAGGCTAGAGTGCAGTGGCGTGATCATAACTCACTATAACCTTGAACTCCTGGGCTCAAGCGATCCTCCTCTTGCCTCTACCTCCCAAAGCAATATATTACTTCCTCTAACAAGGAAATTATGCTTCAGTAGGAGATCCCTGGATTGAGCAGATCTAGAGTCCCCAGGTTCCAGGAAGGGCAGCCTGAAACTGTATGAATCAATCCCCCCTCCACCATCTTTGCCCCTAAGCCCCTACCTCCTTCCCACTTAACCAGCAGCCTGTGCTAGCTATCTTAGTCCATTTTCTGTTACCATAACAGAATACCTGATATTGGGTAATTATTAAAGAAAAAGAGGTTTATTTAGCTCATGGTTCTGGAGGCTGGGAAGTTCAAGACTGGGTGGCCGCATCAGGTGAGGGCCTCATGCTGCGTTCTGACATGATGGATGGCATCTCATGGCAGGAACGCCTGCAAGAGTGGTGAGTAGGCACATGCAAAAGAGACAAAACATGGGTGATCTTGCTTTATAGCAACCCACTCGCCAGGTAACTAAACCAGTCCTACCAGAGCAAGAACTCACTCCCCAAAAACAGCATGGATCCCTTCACTGGGCGGATCCTTCATGGCCCAAATGCCACTTTTTTTGAGACAGAGTTTCGCTCTTGTTGCCCAGGCTGGAGTGCAATGGTGTGATCTCGGCTCACTGCAACCTCTGCCTCCCAGATTCAAGCAATTCTCCTGCCTCAGCCTCCCGAGTAGCTGGGATTACAGGCACCAGCCACCAAGCCCAGCTCATTTTTGTATTTTTAGTAGAGATGGGGTTTTGCCTTGTTGGCCAGGCTGGTCTCGAACTCCTGACCTCAGGTGATCCACCCGCTTCAGCCTCCCAAAGTGCTGGGATTACAGCTGTGAGCCACGGCGCTCGGCCCCAAATGCCTCTTAAAGGTCCTACCATCTCTCAGCACTGTTACGTTGGGGATGAAGCCTCAACATGAGTTTTGGGGACAAACCATATTTAAATGGTAGCAGTAGCCAAGTGGTATACTACAACTTCTCAAGGTAGTTTCAAATCCACTCTCCCTCCCCATCATCCCTGAAGCATCCACAGCAGGGATCCATACCCCTTTTTACAGATAGGAATGGGGCCCTGACATGGGGCACACTGTGCTTGAGGTCAGGAGGCTCTCCAGTGGTGCATGGTAGCAGAACTATCCCTCTGGGGGCCAGTCATTCCCTGTGCTTCTCTCCCACCACCAGAGGCTGGACTGATTATCTGTGGATCCATGAGGCCATGCCATGCCTGGGGCCAGGGTCGGTTCCCAGCTGGGTGCTGTTCACCTGCTCTTCCCTGAATTGACTGGGTCTTACGGCCAGCGTGGACTGGACAGAAATAACCAAATCTGAGGGTAGCCCAGGGTCCTGGGTGGGTTTAGCTTTGGGACAGAACTTCTTGAGGGCAGAGTGAGGTTGTTGGGTGTGTGAGGTCCCCACCCTTTGGCTGGGGTGCTGGGCGTGGACAACCTGGTAGTCACTACAGGCCCAGAAGAATGGCTGTGGTTCTGTGTGTTTGGATCGAGTATGAGAGATGTCAGAGGAGATCTACCGAGAACCATGAGGAGTTGGAGGAGGGAGTTCAGGAGTATTCCCTGGAGTTACTACCCACCCTTCTCCCCTTTCTGGCTAAGGTAGGAGGCTGGTATTCTAGCATGCCCCATGGAGCAAATCTAACCCCCTTGTCTGTCTGGCAGGGGACACCATCGCCAGCGTCAATGGCCTGAATGTGGAAGGCATTCGGCATCGAGAGATTGTGGACATCATTAAGGCGTCAGGCAATGTTCTCAGGTATGTCTGGGAGCCGAGGTGCCTGAATTCCTGAGCTCAGCCTCTTGGTATTTCCTCAGCCTGTGGCTCACTCAGCCTTTGATTCCCCAACCTCAGACTGGAAACTCTATATGGGACATCAATTCGGAAGGCAGAACTGGAGGCTCGTCTGCAGTACCTGAAGGTAGGGGAACCTAGATAACGGCCAGCCTCCACCCTCCTCTTCCTAAGCCTCTGCCCTGTGGGGGGTCACTTATAGCTGAATCTCCTTTAACTGAAGATTTCTTTTGTCTACTCCCTGATCCCTCGTCTGTACCCACGTCCTGCTAGTTTCCTGCTAGCTTGTGACAGTGGGGTGGGGACTGTCTCTTGCAGCAAACCCTGTATGAGAAGTGGGGAGAGTACAGGTCCCTAATGGTGCAGGAGCAGCGGCTGGTGCATGGTGAGTAGATCCCGGGGTGTGAGGGGCCACTTGTTCTGCTACAGACACCCCATCTGCGCTTCCCCCTCAGAACTGGCGGGTTCTAGTAAAGAACGGTTTACTAGTAAACCTCCACAGTAAGGCAAGGTTTGTTGAGCTACTACTACTTTGGGTACTGCCGCAGCCACATTTCTGGTTATTCTCACACTAGCCCTCTGCAGGTAAGTAACAGATAGTGTCATCTTCACTTTACAGAGGGGAACACCAGGGCTCAAAGAGTTTGTGTCAATTATTTCCGAGGCCCGTTTGTGCTAAGCGGCCCCCATAAGGATCTGAGTGATAATTCCTGATTTGCGGGTGAGGGAAGTAGGGTCTCCGGTTTGTGCCTGGCCAGGGCCACAGAGATGGTCAGCAGGACGGAGCGGGGATGCCCCGCCCATGCCCTCCGACCCTTTGCGGAGGACACCATGGTCCAGGCCTGACCCGCCCCCTACCTCTTCCGTCTCTGCGCAGGCCTGGTGGTGAAGGACCCCAGCATCTACGACACGCTGGAGTCGGTGCGCTCCTGCCTCTACGGCGCGGGCCTGCTCCCGGGCTCGCTGCCCTTCGGGCCTCTGCTCGCCGTGCCCGGGCGTCCCCGCGGAGGCGCCCGACGGGCCAGGGGCGATGCCGACGACGCCGTCTACCACACGTGCTTCTTCGGGGACTCCGAGCCGCCGGCGCTGCCGCCCCCGCCGCCCCCGGCCCGCGCCTTCGGCCCGGGCCCCGCCGAGACCCCTGCCGTGGGGCCGGGCCCTGGGCCGCGGGCCGCGCTGAGCCGCAGCGCCAGTGTGCGGTGCGCGGGCCCTGGCGGGGGCGGAGGCGGGGGCGCGCCGGGCGCGCTCTGGACTGAGGCTCGCGAGCAGGCCCTGTGCGGCCCCGGCCTGCGCAAAACGAAGTACCGCAGCTTCCGCCGGCGGCTGCTCAAGTTCATCCCCGGACTCAACCGCTCCCTGGAGGAGGAGGAGAGCCAGCTGTAGGGGCGGGGGCGGGCAGGGAGGTATTTATTTATTTATTCGCAACAGCCAGCGCTAAAAGAGGGGGAGGCCGAGCCAAGAGGACCCCAGGAGCCCAGAGCAGCGGGAGAGGGTCCTTGCTAGCCTCGGCCCGCCGGGTCGGTTCCTGGCTGGTGTCTGCTGAGGGAGTGGGGGGCCCAGCCCCTTCTCTTCTCCCCCGCCAAACCACAGTGGGAGCTGGGGCAGGGGGAGAGCCAGGCAATCGGGGGCCAAAGATGGGGGTGCTCGCCTACAGTCTGCATCTGTAGTGCCTTGTGGGGTATCCAGGAACACCCTCCCAGCAGGGGATGGGAACCCTGTCCCATGAAGCCCTCTCCTCAGCTTTACTTGCTCCCCCGCCCTTAGCCTTGGGGAAAAATGGCCCGTGGTGGGCTGACCCCCCACCCTCCACACACACAGTTCCATGACCCAGCGGGCCCCCAGGGGCATCAGGTGCTGGTCCTCCTCCCTCCTGGCCTCGACCCCTAAGGGCTTCGCCCCTCCCAGGGGCCTGTAACTAAGTCGGGTCCTGCCAGGCAGGGGGCCTGTGTTCTGTGCCCCTTGGGAGACAGGAACTGGCAAGTTCAGGTGGGGTGGGGACAGCACAGACTGTTCCACCGTTCTGCATATTGTTGCTTCTGAACCACAAACTGTATAAATGGATGGTTTTTTGCATCTGTGTCAGTGTGGTGACTGCCTGAGGGGGAGGATTGGGCTGGGGCAAGCTCTGACTCCACCATCCCAACCCCCGCCCAACGCACACACACATCTTGTTTTCTTGCAGCCTGAAGCCAGGGAAATAGGCTGGGAGATTTAAACTTACATGTATGGGCCTGAGCTGGAGGCCCCACGCTTCTTCACAACTTGAGCCTCCCTCCCCAGATACCCAAGCAGGTGGTGGCCAAGGCTTGCCTCAAGTCCTTAGCCATCCCTGTAGAAATAACGTGTGCTTGGCATGCCTTTCTTCCCAGCTTCTGAGGTCTCCCTTGAGGGGCACAAGCCAGATCTGCAGGGACCTGAGGCATTACCACCTGGCCTGTGAGGGGCCCAATCACGGATCACTCTGTTGTTCTAGCAGTCTTCAGCGGTTTCCCACGTCCCAGGATGAGATTTTTTTTTTTTGAGATGGAGTCTCCCTCTGTTGCCCAGGCTGGAGTGCAGTGGCCCGATCTCAGTTCATTGTAACCTCCGTCTCCTGGATTCAAGTGATTCTCCCGCCTCAGCCTCCCGAGTAGCTGAGGTTACAGGCAGGTGCCACCACACCCAGCTAATTGTTGTATTTTTAGTAGAGACGGGGTTTCACCATGTTGGCCAGGCTGGTCTCGAACTCCTGACCTCAGGTGATCTGCCTGCCTTGGCCTCCCAAACTGCTGAGATTACATGTGTAAGCCACCACGCCCGGCCTCCCAGGATGAGAGTCTGACCCCTGCCTGCCTCTGCTTCTTACTCCCCGCTCTGGCTGCGCTGCTGGCTGTACCTGGCACACTTCAGACCCCTTCTATCAGGGTCTCTGCTCTTACCCCTCCCACAGGTGGCTCCTTCAGTCCTCAGCCCTGCCTCCCGAAGACCTTCCCACCCAGTGGTAAATACAGTCATGCCCTCCCCTGTGACAGCCCTGTTTTATTCCCATCAGACTATGCATCGCCATCCGAGACTGTCATGACTTTTATGGGTTTGTCTTTGCCTGCCCGCCCCACCCGGGAGGATGCACGCTTCTTGCACAGGGCTCAGGAGCCTTTTCTGTCTTCACTGCTTTTTTCTTGCCTGATGCTGGCACATGGTAGACCCTCAATACAGCGTGTGCCAACATGGTGTGTGCTCAAGCATCTCCAAGTGGTAGTCACGACCTCTTTGAAGTGACCTGTCTGGGGTCATACAGCAAGCTAGTATCAGAGCTGGGCCTGGGACTCGAGGCCCCTGCTCCAGTGCTCTTCCCGGGGAGTAACCAGCATGCAAAGGGTGGCTTTGAGAGAGGTCTGAGCAGACCCTCCCCGCCTGTCCTGCACCATGGTTCTTGGTTTTTGAGTGGGTCCCATTTCTGTTTCTGCTTTTGCTCCTTGAGCATCCCTTCTGCACACAGCAGTCAGCGTGATCTTTTCAAAAAGGAAACTGGATCACAACCCTCCTCTGCTTAAACCCATTATGCCTTTCCCTGGAATAAAAGAATAAGGTCCAAACTCTTTACCATGGCCTATCCATAACACGTCCCTCCGGGGAGACAAATAACAACACAGCTTCCCTTTCTCCAGGCTGACAGCAGCCACATAGGCCCAACAGTTTGGTAACTGGGAGCCTTTTGTGCAGTACCCAACCTCTGCAACTATATCCTGATGCCCTCCATGAATCCCTCTAGAATCTGGTCCCTGCCTCTCCCTCTGATCTCAAATTGTTTCTCCTTCCATGTCACTTGTTACATCTAAGCACACTATCCCTTCTGCTCCTGTTCTTCAAATATGTCAAGCTCTCTCCTGCCTCTGGCCTTCACCCATGCTGTCTTCTCTGCCTGGAACACTCTTCTTTGCAAGAATGATTTCTCTATCCTCACACCTCAGCTGAAACATCACCTCCTCAGAGAGGTTTGCCTTATCAAATAGGAAGTAGTTCCCTGACCCCATTATTTATTATTTATTTATTTTTTTGAGACAGAGTCTTGCTCTGTTGCCCAGGCTGGAGTGCAGTGGCACAAAAAAAATCTCGGCTCACTACAAGCTCCGCCTCCCAGGTTCACGCCATTCTCCTGCCTCAGTCTCCCGAGTAGCTGGGACTACAGGCGCCCGCCACTAGGCCCAGCTAATTTTTTTGTATTTTTAGTAGAGATGGGGTTTCACTGTGTTAGCCAGGATGGTCTCGATCTCCTGACCTCATGATCCGCCCACCTCAGCCTCCCAAAGTGCTGGGATTACAGGTGTGAGCCACCGCGCCCTGCCGACCCCATTATTCTTTATCTTGAGTCTTCTGGGTTTGTTTGTTTGATTTTTGAGACAGAGTTTCACTCTTGTCAACCAGGCTGGAGTGCAACCTCTGCCTCCTGGGTTCAAGCAATTCCCCTGCCTCAGCCTCCTGAGTAGCTGGGATTACAGGCGCCCACCACGCCCAGCTAATTTTTGTATTTTTAGTAGAAACAGGGTTTTGCCATGTTGGCCAGTCTGGTCTCGAACTCCTGACCTCAGGTGATCCGCCCGCCTTGGCCTCCCAAAGTGCTAGGATTACAGGCAAGAGCCACCGCGCCTGTCTTATTTTCTTCTTTACTTCATAGCACTTTCTCCCAATTGGGAATTGCACTGACTTCTTTTGTTTCTGTCTTGCCTTTGTGAGGGCAGGAACCCAGCCTTGTTTGAAGTTGCACCTCCAGGGTCTAACAGAGCCTGGCACACAGGAGGGGCTCTATTAACTCATGCCGATGAGTGAATGCCTCCTTGGGGCCAACCCTGCCTAGGGGTGACCATCACCTCCCCACCTCTGAGCCCCAGGGGCTGGGTGAGACAGCCCCTCTTCTGCTCCATCTGTAGCTGGCATCTGTAGGCCCTTCTCTGAAAATCCCTTTGGGGCTGGGTGGCGGCCCCAGCCAGGGCACCTGCACCTGGCCACCCTGTCCTCCCTAGTCCCAGGAAGGGAGGACATTTGATTAAGAAAATGGAGATTCCCCAAGCTCCCTGTTTGAACAGCTGCTCTGTGACAATGACAAATATTGGCTCCCAGGGGCTCAGGTCTAGGGGAGGGGCCCCCTCACACCTTTGTTCCCAGATACAAGGCTGCCGGGAGACCAACTGCCTGGGCATAGCCTGGCACCTTACAGGGGGTGGAAGGCTGCAGGGGCCTCCCTAGATTTCTCCTCCGAGTAGAGAGTCCAAGTCCCTTGGCCACCAGTCTGTCCCCACCCCCTGCCATGTAGCTAGTCCCAGGAGTGATGTCGGTGCTCCCTCACCCAGGCTGATGGGGACTCCTGGCCAGCCGTGAGTTCATAGGGGAGGGTGAGGGGTGCCCAGGGCGGGGCTAGATCCCACCTCTCAGCTGATGGGATGACGGCACCAGCACAGCAGCCTCCTGCCGTGTAGGTGGGTGACAGGGAGTGACTAATGTGTGAGCTGCGATGCTAAAAATTAACCCAGGGATCGTGTTTGGCGGAGGGGGTGGGGGTGGATGGGAAAAGGAGCAGGGACTCAGAATATTGTGTGGTCGGTATTCCCCCTGCCCTGCCACCCCTCCTTTGCCTCCCACCAGCCTTCTGCTCCTCTCAAAGCCTCAGGGAACTCTGTGGGAGCCCCTCCCCCATGCTAGGGCAGAAGGGGCTCCCAACAATTCCAGGGAAGGACAGAGGCCTCCACTCCAGGCTTCATGCATGGTCAGGGGAGGGACATGGCCCTGCTGATAGGGTTCTGGTCTGAGGTCCCCACAGAGCCCTGCAGAAGCAGCCAGTGCGCCTAGCAAGGGCAGGTTCCCATCATCAGGCTCGGGGGTGGGCAGTGGGGGTGGCAGCTGCACCACAAGAAAAGAATAGGTGGCCAGGCGTGGTGGTTCATTGAAGCCTGTAATCCCAGCACTTTGGAAGGCCGAGGCAGGTGGATCACCTGAGGTCAAGAGTTCAAGAACAACCTGGCCAACATGGCGAAACCCCGTTTCTTCTAAAAATACAAAAATTAGCCAGGCGTGGTGGTGGATGCCTGTAATCCCAGCTATTTGGGAGGCTGAGGCAGGAGAATTGCGTGAACCTGGGAGGTGGAGATTGCAGTGAGCCGAGATAGCACCACTGCACTCCAGTCTGGGCAACAGAGCGAGACTCCGTCTCAAAAAATAAAAAAAAGAAAAGGATAGGTGACTTCTGTGTCCCTATGTGCTGGGCTAACACTTCCACATCCATTACCTTACTGAGACCTCACAGTACCTCTGAAAGCTCTCTCTATTTGACAGATAAAGAGACTGAGAATTAGGTTAAGGCAGCATAGCTGGCGCCTGGCAAGGCCAGGATGCTCTCATGCCTGTTTGTCTCTATAGCTTAGGGTGGTGAGAAGGAAGCCTTCCTGGAGGAAGGGGTGTGAGGACACGGTGGAAGAGATGGTGAGTAATGAGCTGAGCCTCTCAGGCTAGGGGCCTCGCCTGTGGAAAAAGTGGTGTTGGCATGGTGGGTATATGAGGTATATGAGAGGTAGGACCCGAAAGAGCAGGTCCAAGGTTTGCCAGGGAGCAGTAGGAGGAGGGGCCAGCCCAGAGAGTTTCCGGTTCCATGCATGCAGGTGCTGTGCTGGAGGGAGGGAGAGCATTCCCATCTAAGGGGAGCATAGGGGGGCTCTGGAGACTTGGTGGGGTCCACAGAATAGGGGAGGTGGGCTTGGAGAAGAGCTCTGCTAACACATGTGGGAAAACTTATTAGAAGGAGTGAACCTCTGGACCCTCCCATTTCCCCTGGAAACCAAACCAGAGACCTTGCACTGAATGGCAGCAGGAGAAGAGGAAGGACAGCAGGAGGCCCCTTCTGCTGCCCAGCCCAAGCTCATGAGGCTGGGAAGTGAGGGAGGCTGTGGGATTCCCCAGCTCAGGAGAGACGTCAGGCTGGCTGGCTGGGAGGCTGCCTGGTCCTGCACCGACAGGTGGATGAAATGACCATAACTGGGGAGTGATGGGCTCAGAGAAGTGAGACAGAAAGGAAGCTGAGGGCTGTGGAGGGGCCAGGGAAACCCAGGAGAGTTCCTCAAGAGAGTAAAACAGCCAGAGTGCAGCAGTGTGCTGACCCCTGGTGGGGAGCCAGGACCATACCAGGTGGAGAGGGGCACAGAGCAGGGCTCTCCCATCAGCCAACCACTGGGAGCAGCCTCCCTCCCTCCTTAGAGCCCACCTCTTCAGCCCTTCCTCAGCCTGCTGCAGGCTCGTACAAAGTGGAGCCTCCCCTGAACCCCACAATCATTTATCTGAAGTGCTCAGACACCCTCCCACTGCTTCTGGTCCCAGGGCCTCTCCTCACTCCACCACCCAGATTGTGGGCTCCCAAGGGAGTGAACCCCATCTCATGCCAGCACTGATTGAAGGCAGGTACGTCTGAATGAATGAATGAACAGTTGAGTTCAGAACATCTAACTAGATGACTAAATGACTCCAACCAACAGACCTTCTCTGCACAGAACCCTGTGTGGTATGAAAGCTCATGGACTGGGGTTGATAGCGGAGAGGAAACATACTTTTCAACGGCAAGATGCAAGAGTGTTTTTATTATTTATTTATAATTTATTTTTATTTTTAGAGATGTGTCTTGCATGCAATCAATATGGGGACCTCCCAGGAGCAGGAAGCCACCAGGTTGCCTAAGACATATGAATTTTTGCTTTCAGGGACACCTCCTAAGCTTCAGTGATCCATCTTGGAGTTGGCCTTTGTGGGGAGAACATATAAATTTATGCAAAAAGTAAAAATGCAAATACTGCCTCTGGGTCTCTTTCCCAGCTGCTCCCCTACAGAGTCACTTAGCCTTTAGTGACTCACAGTTGATCTGGTCCACTCAGCAACCCACAGAGTGACAGCCCACCCAGATCCCAGCATACATAGCATCTTCTTCTGGAGCCCCCCAAATCTCACTCTAATTGAGGGCTTGGCTGGAGCCACTCTCTCTGAGGAGTGTGGTCTCTGGGCAAATAAGGCAAGACCAGTGGCTGGCAGCTACAGCAGTCAGTAGGGTGGGGGACATTTAATAGCAGATAGGGCCATACTCCTACTCTTGCCATTCTTTTTACCCTTCCCCTCCCCCTTGCAATTCTTTTCTGGTTTTTTTTGGTTTTTGAAACAGGGTCAGCTGGATGCGGTGGCTCACGCCTGTAATCCCAGCACTTTGGGAGGTTGGTAGATCACTTGAGGTCAGGAGTTCAAGACCAGACTGGACAACACAGTGAAACCCAGTCTCTACTAAAAATATAAAAATTAGCCGGGCGTGGTGACACATGCCTGTAAACCCAGCTACTGGGGATGCTGAGACAGGAGAATCGCTTGAACCTGGGAGGTGGAGGTTGCAGCGAGCAGAGATTGGGACACTGCACTCCAGCCTGGGCAACAGAGCGAGACTCTGTCTCAAAAAAAGAAAAAAAAAAGAAAAAGAAAGAAAGAAAGAAAGAAAGAAAGAAAGAAAGAAAGAAAGAAAGAAAGAAAAGAAAGAAAGAAAGAAAGAAAGAAAAAGAAACAGGAAACAGGGTCTTGCTCTGTCGTCCAACCTGGATGCAGTGGTATAATCACAGCTCACCGCAGCCTCAATCTCCTGGGTTTAAGCGATCCTCAACGTTTGGAGTAGCTGGACTGCAGGCGTAGGCCACCACCCCAGGCTAATTTTTGTATTTTTTGTAGAGAGAGGTTTCGCCATGTTGGCCAGGCTGGTCTCAAACTCCTGGGCTCAAGCAATTCTCCTAACTCGGCCTTCCAAAGTGCTGGGATTACAGGTGTGAGCCACCACTCCTGGCCCCCTTGAGATTCGGATCCAGGAGTTCTAGGGTGGGCTGGGGTGTTGGTATTTTTAAAGCACCCTAGGTGCTCAGTGAGTCTTTATTGAAAGGATGTTGACTGAAGATAATTCTGGAGATCTCTGAGCTCCCTCCCACACAGATCCTTGGAACTCTAAATACGGCCGAACTCGGCCCCCTGAGGCTGTGTCTTCTTGGGGAGCTAAGGACCTGTGCCTCCCACTGGCCCGGAACCACTTTCTGCTTCCTGGTGTAAGCTTTGGTATGGATGGTGGCCGTCTCCCTACAGACTGGGAGCTGTTAGAGGGCAGGGATCCTAGCTGACACACCTATGTCCTCGCCTTGGTTGGAGGTAGGTATGGGTGGCGGCGAGGGAGGAGATGGGGGTGGGGCTCAACACACTGTCCAGCCCCTGTCGTCTGGCTGGGTGTCGCCAGTGCTCAGGGGCGAGCGGAATGGAGAGGAGGCGGGGCTCGAGCGCACAGCCGGCAGGGGATCCCTGCCGGAGTCTGCTTTTCACGGGTTCCCGTCTAGACCAGAGTTGGGGCTCAGCTTGGAGAGATGGGACAGGTGGAGGTGCTGGGGGTTGGAGCCCCACGCGCTGCTCAAGAGGCTGCAGGCTGGCCTTCAAGGCCTGGGCTAGACTGCGGCGCTTGGGGGCTGGCGGTGCGGCTCGGGTGGAGTCCGCCGGGCACCGCCCTCCCTCTCCACCCTCGCCCACCCCGGGGCCGCGAGGCTGTGGGTTGAGCTGCAGAGGCGAGCTCCCTCCTGGGCGTGCCGCCGCCGCGAGTGGGGTGGGAGCGCAGAGGGGGCCTCGGGGTTATGCTTTGCTGGGATCTGGGAAGGAAGCAGGTGGCAGCGCCGGAGTGAGTAACCGCCTCCCGAGGCAGCTAGTCCCGCCGCCTCAGGAAGTCCTGGCGCCGTAGCGCACCGCCGCCCGCCACACCGGGACCTTCCCCTCGCACTAGCCCGCCCCCACCCCGCCTCCATCTCGCGCTCCCAGCCGCAGACGCGGGCGCCTCTGCGCGCTCAACCCCTCACCCACGCAGACCCTGGCCCGCCGGTGACCTCCCCTGCCGCTCCTCCTTCTGCCCCGGCCCAGCCCCTCCCCTGCTGCTCCTTCTCCTGCCCCGGCCCAGCCCGTCCACCGTCCTCTCATCCCCATGGCCTCGAACCCCAGCCCGCCGAGCCGCTCCTCACAGGGTGCTGTGGCTCCCCGCTGCAAAGGGGCGGGTCCTGGTAGGGGGCGTGGCCTGGCCGACTTGCGGGGCGGCGGCGCCCTCTGCCGGCAGACTCGGGAACGGCCACACTCGTCACCCCGCCCCCGGCCCGGCTCCTGGACCCCCCTGGACCTCTCTGCCAGCTCTCCTCTCTCCTGGAAATGCGCCTGCAGGACTCGGAACGTGCAGAGGTCGGTCCTGGCCCCAGCCGTGCCACGGGCTATCTGAGGGAGAGTCGCGGCCTCTCTGAGGCTTGGCTTCCTTTCCTGTGAAATGGCTGTGGTGAGGAGCAAACGCTCAGCAGTGAAGAAGGACCCTTTGTAACCGCAAAGGAGCCTGTGAGTGTGAGGTATGGTTGTTATCAACGCTAAGGGCAGTCTTTTGCCTTCTGCGGGGGTGACGACCATCCTTCTCCCTGCCCCAGCCCCACAGTGGAAGGAGAACATAAGTCACCTCCAGAGATTATCACATGCAGTGGATTGCCTTCAGCCTTTTTTCTGGATATAAAATATACATATACGTATTTTAATACAATTGTGGCCCTTCTCTACGTGCTGTTCTGTGCTGCCTTTTTTTCCTCTCTCTCCAAGTGCTTAACTTATGTTTTAAAGCCCAGATTCGGCCAGAGGGGTGGCTCACCAACACTTTGGGAGGTCAAAGCCGGAGGATCTCTTGAGCAGAAGTTCAAGACCAACCTGAGCAACATAGCAAGACCTCGTCTCTACAAAAAATTTTTAAAAATGATCTGAGTGTCTGTAGTCCCAGCTACTGGAGAGGCTGAGATGGGAGGCTAGCTTGAATCCTGGAGTTCCAGGCTGCAGTGAGCCGTGATTGTGCCACTGGCCACTGCACTCCAGCCTGGGTGACAGAGTGAGATCCTGTCACAAGAAAGAAAGAAGAAGAAGAAAAGAAAGAAAGAAAAAGAAAACAAAAAACCAAAAAGAAAAGAAACAACCACAAAACTAGAGTCAGACAAACCGGGATTTAGGTTCTTGCTCTGTGACTTTATATTTCCACCCTTGAGCAAACCACACAACCTCTACCTTCCTCAGCCTCAGTTTCCTCCTTTGCAAAATGGTGGTAATGCCAGGAATACCCACTTCACAGGCAGTGGTGAGGCCCCGCACACAGCCCAGTGCATGCTGGTTAGGGCTCTCCTTTTGCTTCCTGAGCCTGCACTAGCTCTGCCTTCTTCATGCACCACGTGGTAAGGAAGGAGCTGGAGGCCTCCGCCTCTCGGACCTTGCTCACTGCTGCTTTTTTTTTTGACAGAGTCTCTCTGTCGCCCAGGCTGGAGTGCAATGGCACAACCCCGGCTCACTGCAACCTCCGTCCCCCGGGTTCAAGTGATTCTCCTGCCTCAGTCTCCCGAGTAGCTGGGATTCCAGGCGGCCGCCACCACGCCCGGCTAATTTGTCGTATTTTTAGTAGAGATGGGGTTTCGCCATGTTGGACAGGCTGGTCTCGAACTCCTGACCTCAGGTGATCCACCTGCCTCGGCCTCCCAAACTGCTGGGATTACAGGAGTGAGCCACCGCCCCAGGCCTCTTTCGGCACTGCCCTCAATCACATGGGCCTCATTGTTCTTCCGGCGTACCCAGACTTTCCCCATCTCAGCGCCTTCCCACCCGTCCTGTGTTTCCATGGCCTTTCCCCGGGTAGTGGCCTTTCTGTTCCTAGCTTCGCTCAGTTCCCTGCTACATTGTCGCCTCCTCGCAGAAGCCGTCTCTGGCCGTTCCGTATCGCTGGCGCCCTATATCATTCGCTAGCAGCTCACCCGGCTCTGTTTTTCTTCATTGCACTTCTCGTTATGTGCCGTTCTCTTATATAAGTTTTTGTCTTTATCCCTCCCATAGGAGGCACCTCCATGAAAGGCCAGGGCTTTCCGAGGTTCTTTTCCTCTGTGGTTCATAGAAGAGGGCCCGGCACATAGCTGGCCTTGGCTAGCTTTTTGCGTAAATGTGAAGGGATCCACGTTCCTCCTTTATAAGAGGTAGCAGTACCTCCTGTTACCAGCAGAGGGCACCACCGTACAGCACTTGGGGGCCGCAGGGAATCCTGCTGGGATGGGAGGTATTTAAAAAGCCCACAGGCCTCTCCTCCCATAATGTGGGCGCTCCCACAGCTGGGACCGGAAGCAGGAGGGCCCCCTGCGCTAATCTGCCCTGGCAGCAGCGAGCTGGCACGCCCTGGGTGCATCATCCGGTGTGCTCTGGTGCCCAAGGTCGGAATACCCTCACTGGTGGCTTGGACACACCCCTGAGCAGCTGATGCTTCTGGACAGATCACACCCTGTCCCGGGCTCTCAAAATGAGGGCAATGACATGAGCTGCACTGCTCGCTCACGCGTTTGCTGTGAGGTCGGGACAGGAGTGCATGGGAAATGTTTTATGAATGTAAACATGGGACAAATATAATTTATGCACGCCTTTATTGGTGGTGCAGCAGATTGACAACAAACGAGGGGAGAAGATAAGGTATTTAAAGGGAATTGCAAGGCTAAATGAAGGTGGGAATTAAGACAGTGAAGGAGAACGAAGAAGTTAAAAATAACAACTACCTTTCACCAAGAGCTTATTAGGAGCCAAGGCAGAGGAAAGTGATCTCCAAACATTGTCTAATTATAGCCAACACTTACATGGTGCTGACCTCATGCCAGGAACTCTTTAAGTGCTTTATGCATGAAAACTCACTGGATCCTCACAACAACTCAGGGAGGTAGGTCATATCGCTGTCCCGTTCTACACGAGGAAACTGAGGCCCGGACAGCTTAAGTGACTGGCCCAAGGCCACATAGATAGACAGGGCTGGGCAATCTGCCTCCTGGAATGTGCTCTTAAAGCCCCACAGTCACAGCCACACCAAAAGGGAGATATTATTATTATCATTCCATTTCCCAAACAAGAAACTGAGGCTTAGCAGATGTACAAAGCCCACCTAAAGCCACACTGGGAATATGTGTATTTGAGCCCAGCTTAACCACCCACCAAACTAGGCCTGCAGGAGCTAGGAGGGGCTTCAGGAATGTGCACAGGTTCTCTCGGAGGGCAGCAGCAGACATACCCACTCTTCCTCTGAGGGGGAACGGGAAGGTGAGAGCACAGAGGCTGGGCAGGGCTGATGGGGTTGAGGAAGAGGCTGCTTGGTGGCTTCAACTCCATGGACGGCAGATGGCCAGGCATCTTCTGGCCAGGAAGTGAGAGGTGTGTTGATAGGCACAGTGGCTGTCCACAGGGATTCCAGCCAGAGCTGTGGGCCCCCCACAAATCTCCATAGGGAGACTAGGGACTGAGGGGTGGGCCTTACAGTGGGAGGTGGGAGCAGCCCCATCCCTACCACAAGTGCCCCTTAGCCCAGCCCCGACTTCCAGCCCGTTACATAAGCTGCTGCATACCCAGGCCTGGAAATAGCTGATGCTGTACTGGCTGGGCTGGGAGATGTGATGAATGGTCCCCAGGAACATCAGCTGACCGCCCTGTGCTCCTGAAGTGACCTGAGGGCCTGCCAGCAGCTCGGGTTACCCAGCTCTCCCTGGGAGGCAGCCCTGCCTGGTCTGCTGAGGATGGCTCTGATGTGATTCTGTGTCTGGACATTTATGGTTCGAGTGCCCGCAGGATGGTCCCTCTCCCAAGCCTGAGCAGCTAAGGCAGCTCCCAGCCACGCTGTGCCCATTGGCAGCCTCTGGATGCTGGGAGCCAGGGCCTTGCCCAGAGCAAGCACTTGGATCTCTGCAGACAGTCAGCACTGGGAGGGCTGAGAGCTCTGCTGCTCTGGGTCCCGTGCTAAGGGCCCGCAAGGAAAGAGGAAGAGGAGCCTGAGAAACTCGGGGTGCACATGGGGGCTGCAGGTGTCATTCCAGGGCTGCACTCCACCCACATCCCCATGCCTCCTGTTTCACGGCCCACTCTGTTACTGAACTGGTGGCCCTGGGCACATGGGGGCACCCACACACTCTGATGCCCACTGCAGAGGGCAGAGCCACACACCCCTCCAGGGACTAGGCACATACACCCTTACTTCTGAGAGTAACGTGGCTAGGCTCAGGAGTGTAGGAGGGCGTTCTCCCAGCATATGGTGATCATATGTTAAGAATTATTATTATGTTGGTTGGGTGCGGTGGCTCACACCTGTAATTCCAGCACTTTTAGAGGCTGAGGTGGGAGGATTGCTTGAGTCCAGGAGTTTGAGACCAGCCTGGGCAACATGATGAAATCCTGTCTCTACAAAAAATACAAAAATTAGCCGGGCGTGGTGGCATGTGCCTTTAGTCCCAGCTACTCGGGAGTTTGAGGTGGGAGGATCGCTTGAGCCCAGGAGGTTGAGGCTGCAGTGAGCCAAGATTATGCCACTACACTCCAGTCTGGGTGACAGAGTGAGACCCTGTCTCAAAAAAAAAAAAAAAAAAAGAAGAGAGAAGTATGAATGATTATGGCCATGCCAATTCTGTGCCTTTAAGATACCTGCTTAAGGGGCCGGGTGCAGTGGCTCACGCCTGTAATCCCAGCACTTTGGGAGGCTGATGCAGGCAGATCATGAGGTCAAGAGATCGAGACCATCCTGGCCAACATAGTGAAACCCCGTCTTTACTAAAAATACAAAAATTAGCTGGGCATGGTGGCTCATGCCTGTAGTCCCAGCAACTTGGGAGGCTGAGGCAGGAGACTTGCTTGAACCCAGGAGGCGGAGGTTGCAGTGAGCTGAGATTGAGCCACTTCACTCCAGCCTCGTGACAGAGCAAGACTCCGTCTCAAACAAAACAAAAAAACAAAAAAACAAAAAGATACCTGCTTAAAAGACAAAAAGACCAGGCCAGGCACGGTAGCTCATGCTTGTAATCCCAGCACTTTGGGAGGCCAAGGTGGGTGGATCACGAGGTCAGGAGCTCAAGACCAGCCTGGCCAAGATGGTGAAACCCCGTCTCTACTAAAAATACAAAAATTAGCTGGGCGTGGTGGTGGGCGCTTGTAATCCCAGCTACTTGGGAGGCTGAAGCAGAGAATTACTTGAACCCGGGAAGCGGAGGTTGCAGTGAGCCAAGATGGTGCCACTGCACTCCAGCCTGGGTGACAAAGCGAGACTCCATCTCAAAAAACAAAAACAAAAAGACCAAAATTCAACTTCTCCCTAAAAATATTAATGCTTTAAGTGAAATTATCTCTCTAGTATTCCCCAAATCCTTTAGTGGAATAGGCATAATAGGCACTCCCAGGGAGCTAGGACCTGTTTACTCTGATTCCAGGACCCTCTGACAGGTGGGAAGCCCCCAGCTGGAGAAGTGCGGGACATTTTCTAAAAGAGCAGTGGAAAGTGAGTGAGTTGCCCCGTCTGCCTGACCACAGATTGCCTGTCCAATGACAGGAGGGACGCATACATGCACACACACTCCACCTCTCTCCTTGGTGCTCAGATGTGGGGGCAGAACTCCTCTCCAAACGCCTGCAGCAGCATTCCCTGAAGGCCCTGCCTGTGCCCAGACCCTGCCCATGACTTTGCACCCTCCTTGTGTGCCTGTGGGTCCTGCAGTTCTGAGCCCATGGCCAAGGCACAGGGGAAACAGGCCCCTAATGTACTCCAGAGACGGCCGGTGTGGTGGCCCACACCTGTAATCCAACATTTTGGGAGGCTGAGGTGGGTGGATTGCTTGAGCTCAGGAGTTTGAGACCAGCCTGGGCAACAGAGTGAAAGCCCGTCTCTAGAAAACACACAGAAATTAGCCAGGCATGGTGGCATACACCTGTAGTCCCAGCTACTTGGGAGACAAAAGTGGGAGGATCACTTGAGCCAGGGAGGCTGAGGCTGCAATGAGCTATGGTTGCATCACTGCATTCAAGCCTGGGCAACAGAATGAGACCCTGTCTCAAAAAACAAAAACAAAAACAAAAACCACACACACACACACCAGAACACCAGAGAGCTAAGGAATACCTACCCCTCTGCCAGATAAACCTGTGTGGGGAAGGGCTTGGCTTCCTTCAGTTCCCTCCTGCCTGCCTCATGTCTCTCCAGGCACTCTCCCTTGAGGGTTGTCACCGGTAACCAGAGCTGGCTCCCCTGGTGAGAGCAGGAGCAGCGTTACTTAGCAACAGGCACAGCACACAAAATCCAGCTAATCTGGGCTGCCCCAGTGGCCAGCCCTCCTTACAGCCTTCAGGGCGGTGGCTGCTGGCCAGCAGCACACCCCTAGAAGTGGACACTTACAAACTTCTGCATCTTCCTACCCCAGCAAACCCTAAGTTCCAGCTTGGGCAAGAAGGACTCTTGCACACAAAGGCACAAAGACATGGGCAGGGTCTGGGCACAGGCAAGGTCTTCAGGGAATGCTGCTGCAGGAGCATTTTCTCCACCCTCCCTGTCCCTCTCCCCTTTCTTAGGCCCTGTCTCCCTTCACAGTATCTACAGAACTCTCTGAGGCAGGGGTCCCAGCTCTGCAGCAAGCCATGAAATGAAGGGCAAATCCCTTCACCTCTGGGAAGCTCAACTTCTCTGGGAAGCAATCACATAGCAGCTCAGTGTAAGGACTTTGAGGCCACACTGGTCTGGATGCAAATCCATGCTGTGCTACTTCTCAGCTGTGTGACACTGGACATGTTTACTTAACCTTTTATTTATTTTTTATTTTGTATTATTTTTTGAGACGGAGTCTTGCTCTGCTGCCCAGGTTGGAGTGTAGTGGTGCAATCTTGGCTAACTGCAACCTCCACCTCTCAGGTTCAAGTGGTTCTCCTGCCTCAGCCTCCTGAGTAGCTGGGATTACAGGCATAGGCCACCATGCTGGGCTAATTTTTGTATTTTTAGTAGAGACAGGGGTTTCATTATGTTGGCCAGTCTGGTCTCGAACTCCTGACCTCATGTGATCCGCCTGCCTTGGCCTCCCAAAGTGCTGGGATTACAGGCACGAGCCACCACACCTGGCCTACTTAACCTTTTAGAGCCTCAGTTTCCTCAATACTAAAATAGTGCCCACCTTAGATGGCTGCTGAAAGAAGAGACAAAGGAAAAAAGTCATCAGCACAGAGCCTGGCACAAGGGCCTGTGGATTGGGCTGAGTGCTCCTCTCGCCGCATCCCCAGCTCTGTCCCCCTTAGTCACTGGCCTCCAGCCACTTGCCTTACCCTGCTGCTCTAACAAGCTGGTACTCTTTCATTACTGTTTCCTCTCCCTGCAATTTATCCCTTTCCCCTAACTCTCCACTGACAAACTCCCCTCAGTTTATTTATTTTGAGACAGGGTCTCACTCTGTCGCCCAGGCTGGAGTGCAGTGGTGCTGTCACAGCTCGCAACAGCCTCAGACTCCTGGGCTCAAGTGATTCTCTCACCTCAGCCCTGAAGTAGCTGGGACCACAGTCCCGTAACACCAAGCAGGCTATTTTTTAATTATTATTATTATTTTTAGTAGAAACAAAGTCTCTCTTATGTTGCCCAGGCTGGTCTCAAACTCCTGAGCTCAAATGATCCTCCCATCTCGGCCTCCCAAAGTGCTGAGATTACAGGCATGAGCCTCCAGTGGTGCCCAGCCTTCCCTCAGTTTAAAAGCTACTTCCCGCCAGGCACAGTGGCTCACGCCTGCAATCTCAACACTTTGGGAGGCCGAGGCGGGCAGATCACATGAGGTCAGGAGTGTGAGACCAGCCTGGCCCACATGGTGAAACCCCATCTCTACTAAAAATACAAAAATTAGCCAGGTTTGGTGGCATGCGCCTGTAATCCCAGCTACTCATGAGGCTGAGGTAGGAGAATGGCTTGAACCTGGGAGGCAGAGGTTGCAGTGAGCTGAGATCATGCTACTGCACTCCAGCCTGGGTGACAGAGTGAGACTCCGTCTCAAAACAAACAAACAAACAAATAAAAAAGCTACTTCCTTGGAGAAGCTTTCTCTTATCCATCTCTTGCGAAAATTACAGCTACCTGTTAAATATCTCACTGACATCCTCCATTTCATTTTCTCTTTATGGTTGTGATGGTTAATTTTTTTTTTTTTTGAGACGGAGTCTCGCTCTGTTGCCCAGGCTGGAGCGCAGTGACGCAATCTCAGCTCACTGCAACCTTCGGCTCACTGCAACCTCCGTCTCCTGGGTTCAAGCAATTCTCCTACCTCAGCCTCCGGAGTAGCTGGGATTACAGGTGCCCGCCACCACGCCCAGCTAATTTTGTATTTTTAGTAGAGACGGGGTTTCACCATGTTGGTCAGGCAGGTCTGGAACTCCCGGCCTCAAGTGATCCGCCCGCCTCGGCCTCCCAAAGTGCTCGGATTACAGGCTTAAGCCACCGTGATGGCTAATTTTAAGTGTCAACTTGACTGGGCTAAGGGATGCTCAAATAGCTGGTAAAATGTTATTTCTAGGTGTATTTGTGAGGCTGTTTCTGGAAGAGATTAGCATTTGAATCAGTAGACTGAGTAAAGAAGACCGCCCTCACCGCTACGGGCAGGCATAATTTAATCTGTTAAGGACCTGAATAGAATAAAAAGGCAGAGGAAGGGCAAATTTGCTCTTCTTTGAGGTGGGACACCGTATTTTCCCTGCTTCAGACATCCATGCTCTGATTCTTGCACCTTCAGACGCGGACTGGAACTACTCCAGCTTGCGGAGGGCAGACCTGGGTACTTCTCAGCGTCCATAATCATGGGAGCCAATGCCTCATAATAAATCTTTTTCTATATCTCTGTATATCCATCCTATTGGTTCTGTTTCTCTGGAGAACGCTGGCTAACACCATGGCACTTACTGCTTATGTGCAAGATTGTTGAACATTCATCTCTCCTACTTGGCTGTCAGCCCGGGGACAGGAGCTGTGTCTGTTTTGTTCTGTGCTGTGCTGTGCTGTGCTGTGTTTCCAGTGAGACGGCTGGCCTAGGTGTTTCTCCGAAGTATGTTCCAGCTTTCGGTACCTCTTTATTTCTTATTTCTTCCTTCCCCTGCTCTCCAAGTTGACCTAAATAGTTGTTGCACCTTTTCTTAGGTTCACTGAATCTCCAACCAGCGAGGTGTACCTGGAAAGACAGCTCAAGAATTAAGGGTGCTCACCCTTAATTACACTCCATTTTCCTCAGGACAGGCTGGAACAGATTTGGGATGGCGAGCCCCCAAACCAGCACTCTACAGATTTCAGGACCCCTCTTAAACTCATTTCCCCCATCTTCCCAATGACGTCTATTTGCCTACAGCAGACCCGAAGGAAGCTTCGGCTCAATGGTTCATTTGCATGCGCCCGTGCTATTGGTCGGAGGGGCGGCACCGTAGCCAATGGTGTGCAGGGGTGTTGGCCGAGCCGCAGCTCTGCGCTGCCGGGTGAGGTAATGGAATCCTGGCTGGACCTGCTGCGGCTCCCTCCGGACTGGCTAGTGACGTAGCGGCTTCCCCGGCCCCACCCCGCCCAGCCCGGCCTGGCGCAGCGCAGCGCGGCCGCCCCCGGGAGCGCAGCTGGAGCTCGGCCCTGTTCCTTCCGGCCCGGCGTTCCGGTCGCGGGCCCCTCAGGGAGGACCCGCCGGGCCAGATCCCATCTCTGGCGACGCGGAGAAAAATCTGGAAGCCGGCGTCGGAGGATGACCAAATCCTCGCTCCTCTGGGAGTGCGATTACGGGCCTCTCACTTCGTAAATCACGCAGGCCTGAAACGCTCACATTTGTTTACCACGAGCATGTTTGATTTTGTAATTTAACAAATAAAATTGCAGAGGATTTTTAAGAGCGCTTGCCTGGATTTAGGGGAAATCTCGCATTAATTCCAGGTCTGCCATTTCCGGTCTGGAGACCTTGGCCACTTTCTCTTGGGGCCCTGACGCCTTCCATGGCAACTAAGTAGAGCAAACGTGGAAGTGCTTCGAAAACACCAAGTGGGGTCTCCTCATCCTTATGCAATCTGGAGAGTGTAACCCCATCTGGGCGGTGTCTCTGGACAGCCCTTGAGCCCTGAGACAGCCCCAGGAAGACCCGTCTTTGTGTCTCTATTTTTTCGGCCCTTAAATTGCTTTTAAGCCTGGGGAGAGGTCGGGGGACCCCGGCCAGGTAGTTCTTGATCCTCAAGAAGAGGAAGGAAACCATGAAGGGAATCCCTTCCACAGCCCCTCTCCTTATTCAGGGCCAGGGCCTGAGCAGGGGAGCCCCTTCTTGGCCCAAATGCCCTAGGGAACCCCCTTGACATCCTTTTACCCCCGCCCCCGAGGGCCAGGATGGAGGTGGAGTGGAAGGGTGTCTCCTAGGTGGGGTGGAGTTTCAGATGCTGTGAGATGGAAGGGCACCTGGGGAGGGCCACTGAGAGTCTGGCTTATGGTCCTGGGTCCTGTGGCTTACCTTGGCCCACTGCTTCCCACCCTCAGGATCTCAGCCCTGCCCTGCCGCATACCTAAGCTTTGGGGGCAGCCTCTCTCCTCCATGGAGTGCCTTTTCTCTATACCCTGCCTGGTCCTGTCTCTTCTTTCACACTGGGCCCTACATTCTCTTCCTCCAGGGAGACCTCTTGAGACTAGTCCTCTAGATTCTACCCCAATGCCAGCTCAAGGCTTCTTGGAGGCCACTTCTTGGATGTCCTGGCAATGTTTCCATACCTATTCTTGTGTCCTGCCTCCCCATCAGACTAGGAGCCAGCTTTCTGTGTAGGAGCTTGTCCTCTAGGAACCTCCCACAATGTGGGGTGTCACTGGCCATGGGGCCTGTCTCCCCTCTGCTCCGACTCCCTGGGCCATGCACGTTGTTCACCTTTTCTCTCCTCACCTTTCCTATCTGCAATAGGGGCTGTGAAGCAGTGCCTGTAGAAAGGAGAGGAATTAGATATGAAGGAACAAGAGGCTGGGTAGAAAGAGCACTGGCCTGGGAGTCAGAAGACCAGGACTATGGAGACAGAAGACCAGGGCTATGGTTCTGGCTGGGCCACTCACTAGCTGAGTGACTTGGATCAGGGAGACAACAACGAGGCAGACGTTTACTGGACATTTGTAATGACTAAGAGGCGACATTGCTCCTATCTGTGCAGCCCCCAAGGCCCCCAGTATTCCCAATAAACATACTGGCTGGGCAAAGCTAGGGTAAGCACCTTGGATGTACAGCTTCAAGACAAGGTCCCAAGTCCTCCAAGTCCTCCTGTATGGAAATGGCAGATCTGCCATGATGTGCCAGACTCCGCTTCATGCTTTATGTCTGCTATCAAAGAGGCACTCTCATGGCAACCCTGTGAGATAGGTTTCTTATCATCTTTGTGTTTGAGGTGAGGAAACTGAAGCCCAGAGAGGGCAAGTAACTTCCCTGGAGTCATGCAGCTGGTAAGAGGTAGAGCCTCTTGTGGGTTAGGGAAATGAGACTCCTAGGGCAGAGCAGGGAGGAGAACTAACTCTGAGTGCCTGCTGTGTACAAGGTACCTCCACATCTGTTCAGTCCTCCGACAACCAGTGTCCATCCCAGACCTCTAGAGACTGCTTCTTCCACCATCTCACGCCGCCTCCACATGCCACCCAAAGCGTGCGTGTTCTGGCATTCCACATTTTAGAATATGTTTTATTTGATTATAAATAGGAGAATATATAATAAAGACAAGTTATGCTAAAAGTATTTATGGAAAGGAGAGACCTCTGTGGGCTGGAAGCCTTCATGGAAAAACTGGTAACTGAGCCCTTTTTTTTCCCTTCCTGTCTAAATAAATGTATTTCTCCCACACAGGCAAATATTTTAAAATGTATTTCAAAAGTTAGACTTCTGGAAAAAGAAAGGAAAAGAGGGGGTGGGGTAGCTGCTCCTCTAAGAAGCCCATGTGAAAGAAGCTGCTGGGGTAGGAAACAGGAGGGCACAGGGTGAGTGAGGAAAAGCCAGTCCCTTTCCCACACCCCAACGCCTTGTCATTTTTGAAGCCTCAGTTTCTTTATCTGCAAATTGATCTAATACTTGAACCTGGGAGAGAAATGTACAGGTTCTTGGGAGGTGATTTTGAGAGACAAACTCTGCAGAGGTTCTTGGAATCATTATGAAGAATGAGAGAAAGGGAATTCTGAGTTGCGCCAAGAGTTTAGGATTTGTCCAGCAAAGGATTTCTGGGGGTGGGCAGGGGGGTGGAGAGAGGAATGCAGCCCCTGGAATGAGGGCTGAGTGGAGGTGTGGGGCCTCTTTTGGAGAATTTTGAGCACAGAAGAGATTCTTTGCTGCGTGGGGCCTGGGCTGGGTGCTGGAGATTGTATAGCATGCTCATAATTTAAGGTGGCTCCAAAAAGGATCAGGGGCTAGTGGCTGGCACAGCAGAGCACATGACTGGATCCTCCCTAATGGGTGTTCCCCAATGACCTTGCCTGTACGGGGGTATAGGAGCAGAGATGGTAACCCCCAACCCCACCCAGCCAGCCCCAACCCCATTGCTCCAACTTGGGCCGGGCCTTCCTGACCAGCCTCTCCTGAGTGGGCAGCTGCTGGGGGAGAAGGATTTGCTCAGGACAGGATGGTTCTCCCATTTCCAAAGAGGGCTCCAGTCACAAGGGAGAGAGAAACCTTCCAAGTGCCTGCACCCCCAGGAAAATTCTTACCATGGAAGCCTGGGCCTGGAGACTCTGGTCAGAGGAGGGTGGGCTTCCCAGGGCTCCCTGGTCACGGTGGTGGGCCTCTGAGTGCATGAAGCACTCCTTTGGATTGGGGAGAGCAGGGAGAACTAACTCAGTATCTACTGTGTACAAGGCACCTCCACAGCTGTTATCATCCTGACAGCCAGATATGGTGGATAATCTGATCATATCATGTTTTGGAGATGAGGAAGCTGAGGCTCAGGAGGTCAAGTGACTGTCCTAAGTCACACAGTGGTATGGGAGCAGCCAGATCAGTGAATCCATCACCTGGGCTTTGCCGGGGCCTGCACCCCCGCCTCGGGAAGTGCCCTCTTCAGGAGAAAGTCCTATTTCTCTGTAAGCTGCCTTCTCGTGTGGAAGCTGGGTGCTCTGCTACCTGGGTTCCTTGCCCTTGGGGTGGCATGAATGCCAAGCGATGCAGGCAGGGCTCCCGCAGACTCAAAGGCCAGGCCCTGTCCTCGCCAGCAGCCGAATCGCTGTGTGACTTTGGACCGCCACCGAGTCTCTCTGGGCCTCGCTCTTTCCACCTCTTCCTGGGGAAGCCCCGGCTAAGTTTATTTATAACCTAGCCCCAGGTGCGCAGCCTCGGAAGGTGTGAGCGAGACCTCGGCACCCTCACCTGAGAACCAGCTCCCCGGCTCTGGCCGCCGGTTATGTAACCGGGTGTGCGGCGTGGGGGGAGCCGCGGGGCGGGGCGCTTGCGGCTATTCCGGGCGCCGCTATTTTTAGCCCCATTGATGAGGCTGCGTCGGCCGCCGCCGCCGGGATTCCGGAGACGTCAATGGGCACGCGTCACGGTCCCCGCCCCGCCCGCCGGGGGAGGCGCGCCGGGGCTGGTACAGCGCGCGGGCGGTCGCGGGCGCGGGGGCGGGGGGCGCCGCGCGGCCGGAACTGCGGGCGGGGGGCTTCCCGGGGGCGGGGGGCGCTGAGCGGCTGCGGCGCGGCTGCAGGAGCGCGAGGCGGTGGCGGCGGCGGCGGCGGCGGAACTGGCGGGGGTCCTCTCGCAGCGCCCGCGACCCCCGGCCTCCAGGCATGGGCGCCCCTGCGGCGCAGAGCAGCTCAGGGCCGGCGGGTGCGCGACCCCGGAAAGCGGGGGTGGAGAGGCGAGCGGAGCCCGCGGGGCCAGGTGAGGGGCTGCCGGGGTGGCGGGAGGTGGGCCCCGGAGAGGCCGGGCAATCTCGGGTCTTCGGTGGATGCCTTTGGGCGGGCTCGGGGCCACGCCGGAGTCCCGCTTGGAAACTGGGGAGTTGGGGGGAGGGACTGGATTCCCAGCGGAACCGCTGGCTCCGAGTCAGCCCCCAAGGGCGACGGCCAAGGCTTTCTCTCCCCAGTCCGCCAAGGGTGGGGTTTGGCCCACGAGGGGCGCTGGAGGTGGCCAGGCCAGAGAAATTCCTTCCATTTCTCCGTCGGCTGCGGGAACCGGTTCCAGGAGCGCGGGAGCTCGTCTGCCAGGAGACCCAGCCGGGAGGGACCGATGCTGCGTGATGCAACCCCTTCGCGGGACTGAGTCAAGAAACCAAGGCTGGGGGTCTCGTGGAGTCAGGCGGAGCTGGGGATTAGGACTCGGGGCTTGTGCCTCCCAGACGTGTTTTTTTGTTGTTGTCTTGTTTTTTTGCCACAACATCTTCCATCCTTATACTGAGTGGGGTGGGGGCGGGGGTGGTCTGTATTTCTAGACCTCCTTCATGGTGGTCTGGCTGTGTGGAGGGCAGGGCACAGTTCCTTGACTTGGCTCATTTCCCCCCAACCCCCCCCCTTTCTTTTTTTTTTTTTGAGATGGAGTCTCGCTCTGTTGCCCAGGCTGGAGTGCAGTGGTGTGATCTCGGCTCACTGCAACCTCCGTCTCCCGGGTTCAAGCGAATCTCCTGCCTCAGCCTCCAGAGTAGCTGGGACTACAGGCACCCACCACCACGCCCGGCTAATTTTTGTATTTTTAGTAGAGACAGGGTTTCACCATATTGGCCAGGCTGGTCTGGAACTCCTGACCTTGTGATCCGCCCGCCTCGGCCTCCTAAAGTGCTGGGATTACAGGCGTGAGCCACCGCGCCTGGCAGGCTCATTCCCTTTTTATGCCTTCGTTTTTGATAGATGACCTGGGGATGGGAGAAATGCTGCAGAGGTGGTTTATTTACAGTGAATTGTTAATTTGGGTGTGGGGCTAGTATTAGGGGCACATTGGGAAAATACAGGCTGGGCAGAGGTTGGTAGGTTCACAACAGTTATGCCCACTGGGTGCTGATGGATTTGGGGGCTGTCGTCGTCCTGGCTTGGGGCCCTAGTGGTGGGGCTACAAGGCTTGCTCCTAGATCTACTCCAAGTGAACATTTAAGATCAGTGACTTGGATAGAGACTTAAAAAGGAAGTCAGCCGACTCCTTGTAGTCATCCAGAGCTGTGAGGAATGACAAGTGCACAGTATAAAATCAAGATTCTAATTGAAGGTAACTGGGCAGAAGGATGGGCCGAGATTAACGGTGTGAATGTGACTGACGAGGCCTGTGCTGAGGCCTCTGCTGGACTTAAGAAAGTCAGCTGAGGAGTTCAGGCCCTGTGCCTGGCTCAAAGGCCCAGGGACCCAGGCCCTTAGCTTCTGCCCTGCTCTCTGGATGGAGGCTGTGGGACTGCTCTGTGCAGTGTGAAGCCTCCATCCGCTACACAGGTCCAAGTGGGTGGCAGGGGGAGCGAGAATGCCTGATTCTGGACTCCTTGGTTAGGCTCCCTGGTTTCTAATCCCAGTTTTGCCAATTCCTAGCTGTGTGACCTTGGGCAAGTTGCTTAACATTTCTTTCTGGGCCTTAGTTTCCTCATTGGTAAAATGTGCATAATAATAATCCCTTCCTCATAGCATTGTGAGGCTGAAATGAGAAAACGCATGTAAAGTGCTTAATGTATCTGGCACATGTTGTTTAACAAATATTAGCTGCTGTTGTTATTGCTAATAATAGTAATATGCCCACTTCTGGGTAGGGATATTGGCCAATGCAGAGCTTGTACTCAGGAGGCCACCAGGACCTGTCAGGCAGAGGGCCTGTCAGCGGTGTCCTGTTGCAACGGGCAGTTTATTAAGAAAAGACTAAAATACTTGCTAGGAAGGACTAGAATGAGGCTTCCTGTGGGTCAGTGCAGGGGACAGAGCTGGGATCCAGGGCTGGGGACTTTTAGAGTCAGGGATGTGATTCAACATAAGGAAGAACCTCTGCTCTGGCTCTTGGATCTGCCCCCAAATGGAAGGGACAGCTCCTGAGCTGCAATGCTCTCCCCACCTAGCTGACCTTCCTCACAGCACAGCTCCAGTGCAGGCATGTGCATCCCCCACCCTTCCACGCACACTTACTGAGCACCTGCCAGTGCTGAGCAGGGTTTAGAGACTGCAGACTCTGCAGTGATTGAGATGGACAGCGTCCTTAGATTCTGGTTGGGTAGACAGGTGATAAACCAGTGAACAGATGTGAACATTAGACCTATGATGAATAAAATCAGGCTAGTGTGGTGGGGTGGGGATGCAAGCTGTTCAGGGAAGTGACATGGGAATGGAAACCTGGTTGATGAGGAAGAGCCAGTTCTGGGCAGAGGGAATGGCAGATGCAGAGGCCCTGAGTGGGGAGAGAAGGCCCACGTGATGGGACCATAGTGAGTGGCTGGGAAATGAGGTTGGTGGGGAGCAGGAGCTGGGGACTGAAGTCTGGCCTGATGGTCCACCCCATTTTGGGGGCCACTTTCTCCTCCTCCAAGCCCACTCAGCCTTTGGTTTGCTCTCTGCACAGTGCAGACTGTACTTGACCTTGGTTCATCCCTTATCAGCTCCTGGGGCTCTGGGATCTTGGTGTGCTCATTCTTAGCTCTCCTGTTGTTCGGGGCACACTGCCTGGCTCCCGGGGGTCCTCAGTAAATGCTTGTGATGTGACTATTGAGGGGGGCATTTTGATCTGGAACAGGTGGGGAAACAGATACCTGTTTGAAGATGCTATGAATCATTTGTGGGCACCACCTGGTGCCAAACTCTGGCCCCCGTTCTGAGAACCAGATGGGGAAGACCTGGGCGCTCAGGTTGGGCCTGACTATGGTAGGTGGTATTTGGCCCTCCCTACCCTTCCTCCTCAGCAGTGGGGTGGTAGGGAGAAAAGACAAAGCTGGGGGAAACTACAGACCAGTTTCGGGGGGATGGGAGGATGACACTGTCATCCTGGAAAGCAGGTGTAGTCCATGGGCCGGGGCAGGTTGGAAGCCTTGTCTTGCTTTCTGTTTGGGGTTAAAGGTACTCCAGATGTTCCAGTCTGCCCTCCCTTCCCTCCTTGTCTCCTGTGGCCTTTTCCTGCTTCCCATCATACCCACAGGATCGGGAGAGAGGGGTGCTGACAATGTTGTAAGGGGAGAGCCTGGGTACTGTGGGCCAGAGGATCTTCCCTTGGCCTGTAGACCTTGGGCAGAGGTCAGGAGGGTGAGGAAGCCCATTGCCCACCCTCTGGGGTTCTCCTCCTCTTTGCCCCTCCTAGCTCCCATCATCTCCTTCTCTTTTCCCAGACCTCATCTCAGTCTGAAGGGCAGTCCAATAGCCAGTGAAGGCCTGGTCCTGCCCTCACTCTGGTGCGTAGTCGAGAGGAGAGAGCACTGGAGGGGATGGAAGAAGAGAAGGGGAGATGTGGGTCAAGGTGCTGTGGCTGAACGGGGTTGGGGGACAGCTGAAGAGGCTGGGGTGTGGGGTGAGGCACACAGTTGGCTTCCACCCTGGAAGGAGAGGCCAGGTGCCCAGGGTGCCTTGGACTAGGAACCAGGGTCTGGGGCTAGCTTTTATGTGTGTGTCCTCATTGAACTTATCCTAATATTGATATGTAGTAGATATGTGTATCCAGCACTGTCCTTAAGTCTTTTACACATTAACTTTTTTTAAGCCTGCTGATAACCCTGTGATTGTTAATTTTACAGATGTTATCATTTTTACAGATGAGGAGCATGAGGTACAAAGAGATTATGTAATTTGCCCAAGGTGATAAGCAGTGGAGCTAGGATTCGAACCCAGACAGTCTGGGATCCCACGTCCACTCTACTCTAAGTTGAGTGGAGCCCCTGTCTCTTGGGGGCCTCCGAGGCTTTAGGGGCCAAACTGGAGCCCCTTAAGGAGAGTGGGGTATTCCGCTCTGTCCTCACAATAGCTCCCTTCCTGTGCCTGCAGCATGCCCTTTTGTGCATGTCAAAGGCCGAGAGCCGGGAAGGGTATGAGGTGGAGGTGCTAGATGCTGATGTGTCTATATGGCTCTGAAATGCCCCAGATGCTATCAGCAGCTCCTGGCCACACCCTACACCCCTGGAAGCAGATTGCCTGGGGCCTCGGCCCCCAGGCTCCAATGCCTAACCCGGGGAGGTCCTTGGGCGCTGGCTTGTCCCCCTCTTGTGGCCTAGGTCCTGCCACTGCTCCCATTCCTGCGTGTCCTGGTCATGCTGTCTCCAGGGAATGTGCTTGCTGGCTGGTTTCTCTTCACTCACATCGACTCTCCCTCTGTAGGCCTCCACCATGGACAGAGGCCAGGCCCTGCCCCTCCCAGGCAGCCTGGCTCCTTCTGCTGGGCCCTGAAGGCAGACGGGATAATGTGGTTGGCCAAGGCCTGTTGGTCCATCCAGAGTGGTAAGTGCTCTGCTATTGTCCTTTGTACACCCCTCCAGCAGGTGGGGTTGGGGGGCAGAGGTGGGGGTGGAGCTGCCCAAAGCGGATGTGGTTAGGGGGATGGAGGGGAAGCCCTGGGGAGGTGGCAGCCGAGGTGCTGTTCAGTGTGCGGGATCTGATTTCTTCAGAGGTTGGGGTAGTGTGAGTGTGGGGACTGGGGAAGCCTTATTTTCTTGGCAGCATAGGCTGGAGGGCTCTCTGGGCCCAGGTGACACAGGCTCGTGGGAGTAGGGGATGACAGCTGCTCCCAAGGCAGCATGTGCCTGATTCCAGGAAGCAGATAGGGTAGAATAGGGTGTCTGGAGGCTGGGCTGGGAGCGTCATGGGGCAGATGTGGCAGCGGGGAACTGGCCTGTCTCCCAGGTGTAGACACTTCTCCAGGTGAGTGCATGAAGGGAAGGCTGGGACCTCCCCTTCCTCGTGGAAAGCATGGTGCCTGCCCCTCCTCACTGTGGCAAGCCGGAGGGCCTATGGAGTCTGTGGTGTGGGGGGTGGCCTCTGTGAATGGGAAGGCAGGGGCAGCCCTTCCACTACTGGTGTTCTAGCACATCTCCTTCACTTACAGAAGAGGAGACTGAGGTACAGAGGGGAGAAATGACTTTTCCAGGGGTCCTGCAATGAGGATGTGTAGAGCCAAGCCCAGAACCATGCCTCCTGGGTGGCTGGCAAGCACAGGCACCTGGTCTGACTGTGGAAGACATACCTTCCTTGACTGAGGGTGCTTCCAGAGAAGGCCCACACTGATCTGGGGCTGAGAGGTGGAGGACGGGAATGGGATTTTCAGCAGGCCTTTCCTGGGGACATGAGATGGGGCCAAGGGCACTGTAGTCCTGGTTCTGTGCCTAAAGGAGCTGGAGCTCTGCCTTAAACCCCAGACAGGGGTCATGAGATTCCCTTCCTCCTTCCCTGGAAGAGGGCCATCTTTGAGCAGCAGCCCTCCCAGGCCTTGAGAAATCCAGGATGAAGCACGCACTGGCTCAGTATCTCCCGCAGCTTCCCAAACACTGTTGCCTCATGGGGGGTCAGTGTTCAGGGTGCAGAGAGCCCCAGAGAGGTGGCTGGGGTGGGGAGGATGGGGTGTCTGGTCCCAGCCTGGAGGGAAGGGGGAAGCCCTGGGAAGCAGGGCCTCCTGTTCTGGGGGCAGGGATGGGTGTGTGCCTGGCCTCCTGATGGCAGCAGGTGCTGTACCACCAACCTCGGGCTGAAGACAGGGAGAGGAATTACTGTAAGGGGGAGAGGCAGGTGTTCTCTGGTCAGCTGGAGATCTGGACTTGGGAAGCACGTGAGTGAGGATGACAGCAGTGGCCAGGTATCCCTCCCTCAACTCAGCCCCTACATCCGCCCCCAGTCCAGACCCAGCTTCCTGAGCACCCAGCCCTCCCTCTGGGTACACAGCAGCCCTGGTGGGCAGAATTCCTTGTGTTTACCTCGTTGTCTGGGTGATGGTGGTGATTGGGTGGAACTCCCATGCCAGATATACTGCCAAAGCCACCCTGAGGGGCTGCCAACCGGGGCCCCATGAGTGCTAGAGCTGCTGGTCTTGTGACGTGGGCACCTGTCTGCCAGGCCTGGGCACGGGCCCAGGGTCACGCTCATGCTGGGGCTCCCGTCAGCTGACTATTTTGGGCTCTTGCTGACCTGGGCCAAAGTCAGGTCCAGTCAAGAGGGCCCAAAGTGGCTCCCCCCATCCCCAGAGGCCGGCTCTGGTTTCTGCTATATAAACAGAGGAGGACACGCCGGCTTGGAGGCAGCACCACATCCAGAGCTTGCTCAGCTGCTGCCCAGCCTCGGCTGTGAGGATAGGCTGGCTGGGCAGCACGTCTCTCCCCACAGGGCTCCCTGAGACCACCAGGAAGAGCCCCCAACCAATCTTGGGATTCTCCCTTCGTGTGGTTGTCTGGGACCTTTTTCCAGGGTCAAAGCAGATCGTGAGGAGGAAGCTGGTGAGTCTTGGGACAGGGACGTTGAGGAATGGGAGCTGGGCTGTTTGGATTTTTTCCCATTGTGACTGTCATGCCAAACCCTTTGGCCTTGGGCTGCGGGGAGGAAGCAAGGGTGGCCGACAACTGGAGGCATGAGTGTGCAGCTTGACCACAGCTGGATGACGGTAGTTGGACTTGTGAACGCTGTGACTGAGAACTAGGAGAGGTGTACAGAGACAGCTAATGCAGTCTAGCTCCTTTCTCAGAGCTTCCCCACAGGGTCTCCGTCCTCCTCTCCTCTCCACCCCGCCTGGATGAGGCACTGGTCACTGCGGCGAGTTTGGTGTCCATTGGGGTATCTCAGGATTGGCTTCTGAGCGGGGCCCCTAAGCCCCCACTAGTTGGGACTCAGTGGCTGGGCCAGGGGCTTGGCGTTCTGCTGAGCCCTCAGTCCCTGGCCTGCCCCGCTTGCCGGGCCCTTGCCCGGCCTCCCAGCTGCTTTGGGTGCCTGAGAAGCAGAGCTGGAGAGAGGTCTGGCAAGTCCGCCAACGAGCTTGCCACAAACACGCTCCGGGACCTGGGCCAGGGACTCTGGCCCGGCATGGAACAGGCAGCAGCAGCTCCTTACGTGGGAGGCTCCTGTGCTCTCCTTCCCAGTTTCAAAAAAAATTTTTCCCCTTTCTGAACGTGAGTCTCTAAACGAATCCAGAGCCTGTGACTAAAAATACTTTAACAATAGGAAAGTGCATCAGTCTTTCCGGCTGGGACTCGTTATCAGAGAGTTTTTATTTTGGAATTTGAAATTTTGCCCACATAGGCTGGGTGGAGACCTTGGGCAGAGGCAAGGGAATTTGGTGGGTGTTGATGTTCTGCAAGGTGGTGGGAGACCCTCCAAGGCGAGAGGAGAAGAGAGCTGGCCAGGAGCTGAAGAGACTGAGAGGGAAACTGAGGGAGGTTCAAGGCGTGGGGCAACCTTTCCCAAAGGAACTCCGTGATCTTGTCTGTGTTTTCCAGCCCCGTCTGGTTGTTCTTCCTGATGTCTGATCTTATTCTTTTATGCTGTATGTTAATTTCTTCTGGCCTGAGAGGGAGGGAGGGAGGGGTAGAGAAATCACTGGACTGAAGATAGCCTCTGTGGCCATAGCCTGACCTCCTTAATTAACTAGCTCTCTCCAGAGTATTAATTGACCACTCGCTGCATACACAGTCTGGAATTCTCCCAGTGCTGGGTAGAGCCACATCTCTGGGCACGCTCTCTTTTCCTCTCACTCAGCCCAGGAGTGGGAGAAGTAGAGATGGGGTTACTGTTTGTCTGTAGTTCCTGGAGCAGGAGGGCTGCCGGCTCCCCCGTCCAGCTGAGGACCCTGCTATCTCCTGCCCCTGCCGCCCTCCCTGCCAGCCCCATTCTGCTGCAGGCTGCTGTGGTCGTCCCGTTGCAGACATGAGTTCCACAGGGCCGAGTGTGGGACTTGAGTATGCATGGATTTTGGTATATGTCGGGGTCCTGGAACCCATCCCCGTGTAGCACTTCCCTGTGCCCTGGAGGTACTGCCTGCCTCCCGACTTCCACCCTCACTTGCCATTACAGGTTTCCCATGACAGTGGGGGAGCCCAGGCCCCACGCAGTGCTACATTTGGCTGTTGAGCCTCTCCTTTCCATTGTGAACTGAATTCTACCAGCACTGGGACTGGTGATGTCTGCATTAGGCAGATGAGGAAGCAGTCTTGGAGAGGACGAGGGACTGGCCTCAGGTCACACATCAGGCTTGCTAGCTCCTGGACAAAGATGCCTCTGATAGCTCTTCCATCTTTCGCCCCTGCTGAGAGCTGAGGGGAGGAGTGCGGCCACTGGCTGACCTGCCTGGGTCCCTGGGAGGCTGGTTTTGGGGAGGTAGTGATACGTGTGCGCATGGTAGGGCTTGGGCAAGGGCCAGGAGAGCAGAGCCTGGGCCTGACCTTTCACCCCTGGTTCCCAGAGCTGCCCATGGGAAGCCCCCAGGGCAGTAGGCAGTGCTTCCCTGCCCACAGTGCAAATCCCCCTGCCTACAGCCAAAGCAGGAAGAGGAAGTGGCCAGGTCAGGGCTGGCAATAGGCCCTGGGGCCGAGGAGGGGAAGCTCCCAGGGCCACTTCTGAGCTGGAGAAGGCGAAGCTCACTCCTTCTGCCCACCCCAGGGGAAGGGTGTGGAGGCCCATGGGTGGGGACAGTCTCAGTGAAAGTAGGGCAAGTTCCTGACCTCTACTCAGTAGGGGTGGGGCCCAGCCCAAGGTGGAGGGGCAGCGTGGGAAAAGGGCTGTGTAATTCCACTTCCTTCATCCCCTGTTTACCCATCTCCACCCCTACCCTCTGGGCTGGGGAATGGTGGTGGACATTGGCTGCTCATTTGGGGCCTGCCCTGGGCTACTTACTACTGAGGATGTACAAAGGATCTTCCCACCACGGACTAGGAGACAGTGCCCTTGTCCTCATGATGTTCACATACTGGTGGGTGAGGGATGGGTCTGAGTACATGATAAATCCCTGGGCCCCATAAGATTTGACTAGGAGGGGTAAGGGCCTGGTGAACTGCTCAGAAAATAAACTGTGTTGTCAGCAGGAGGACCCCTTTCTACTATGAGATATTGCATTCCCTGCTAATCATACTTGTGTTCTATCTGTTGATAGAACAAATACATAATGAGAAACAGCCACTGTGCTTTCAGAAGAACACACTTGAAAGAATTTGTTCTCAATAAATTACATCTGCATCTGGATCCATATGAAGAAATATGTTCTTCTCATTCAGGCGTGGCTATTTTAAAATAAAATTTGGGCTGGGCACGGTGACTCACGCCTGTAATCCCAGCACTTTGGGAGTCCGAGGCAGGCGGATCACGAGGTCAGGAGATCGAGACCATCCTGGCTAATGCAGTGAAACCCCATCTCTACTAAAAATACAAAAAATTAGCCGGGCATGGTGGCGGGCGCTTGTAGTCCCAGCTACTCAGGAGGCTACTAGGAGGAAGGGAAACAGTATGCACAGTGGGTGAAACAGTATGTGCAAAGTGGGTGGTGGGAAGGTTTAGCTCAAGGTCCTTATATGGGGTCGGTGGGGAACTGCGGTGATGAGGGCAGATGGATAGGCTGGGCCGTGGTGTGGGGGCCTGACTAGGTGGGGCTGTCTCTTGTCTCCATCGTGACATCTCTCCCCGCCCTTCCGTGTTGTCATGGCCTTGCTTTACCTCCAGGTCCCTGTCTCTAGTTTTGGATACCTCTCTCATTATTACCTGTTCCCTCCTACCCCATCTCCCCGACAATTAGCTGTTCACTCTGACCTTGTTCTTGAAGGTTAGACTTGGAGGGGTGTGTGCTGGGAGTCTCTGGCCAGTCTGGGACCAGCATTTGTTTTAGGCCTCCCAAAGTCCACGTCAATTGTGCCTTTCTCCAAAGTTCCACTAGCTGGACCCCACTCTCTCAGAGGCCCAGGCCATCCTCCCTGGAGGGCCCACAAGGCCTGGGATCCCCAAGCCCCTTTCACCTCTCTCGCCTTTATCTTAGGCTAGGTGCTCCACACGGGAACCTGCATTGGTGGCCCCAGCTGTGTTTCCACAGAGGGACTTTGCCTTTTTCTCCTTATTTACTTATTTTCAGAATGTGGTGTGTTGAGCACCCCCACCATCTCCCACCCCTGCAAGCATGACCAGGTGGCAGCTGTAGTTCCTTATCCTCCTCCAGGCTTTGGGGCAGCAGGACTGCAGCCTCCATAACCTGCAGCAGCTTGGGGAAGTGGGGCCTGGGCTGCAGGCCCAGATCTGGAGGCTAGATGCTGAGATTCAGACCAGGGACCTGGACAGCTCCTCACCACACTCAGTTTTCCTTGGGCTTATGGGTGGGCCTACCCCACAGGATGGTCTGTGCCACTTTTTACAAATGCCAAGTTGTGAGGAGGAGAGGAGGGTGCCTGAGCTTGAGGCTGGTTCAACTCTCAAAGAGCTAGCAAGGCTGGGCCGGGGGCGGTGGCTCACGCCTGTAATCCCAGCACTTTGGGAGGCCAAGGCGGGCGGATCACGAGGTCAGGAGATCGAGACTATCCTGGTTAACACTGTGAAACCCCGTCTCTACTAAAAATACAAAAAATTAGCTGGGCGTGGTGGCAGGCACCTGTCGTCCCAGCTACTCGGGAGGCTGAGGCAGGAGACTGGCATGAACCTGGGAGGCGGAGCTTGCAGTGAGCCGAGATTGCGCCACTTCACTCTAGCCTGGGCGACAGCACCATCTCAAAAAAAAAAAAACAAAACAAAAACAAACAAACAAAAAAGAGCTAGCAAGGCTGAGATTGAGCACAGACTGGTCAAGCCACAGATAACGCACTTGTTCTTGCTGGTTGGCAGGAAGAACAATGGCTTGGCTGATCATCTTTTGCTACCTATTAAAATTGGTTTTATTTTGGCCGGGTACAGTGGCTCATGCCTGTAATCCCAGCACTTTGGGAGGCCAAGGCGGGCAGATCACAAGGTCAGGAGATCAAGACCATCCTGGCTAACACAGTGAAACCCTGTCTCTACTAAAAATACAAGAAAATTAGCTGGCGTGGTGGCAGGCACCTGTAGTCCCAGTGACTCGGGAGGCTGAGGCAGGAGAATGGCGTGAACCCAGGAGGCGGAGCTTGCAGTAAGCCGAGATTGTGCCACTGCACTCCAGCCTGGGCGACAGAGCGAGACTCCGTCTCAAAAAAAAAAGTTAGTTTTATTTTCCAGGGAAGGCTCTGCTGGGGTGGAGGGAGACATCCTGGGGCAAAGCGGGTGCTAGGTGAGGAAGTCAGCCTGTGACATAGCTGGGATCAGTTCCACCCAGCAAGACTTGCTGTGTGCTCCTGAGCAAAGTGTGGCTCCTCTTGGAACCCTTGACTCCTAATCTGCAAAATGGGAGGACTTGAATTCTATACGTAGTTTTAAACCTTTTTTTTTTTTTAAGCTGTGGAGTCATTTTCCACAAAAGGATTCCACAAAATCTAAGCAAAATCTTATGGAAAAGCCTAAGAGAAAGAAAAGCAAAACTTTGCCTGAAATGAGGTAGGGATCCTGGATGGGTCCAATTGGCATCATCCTGCCCACACTTCACATTCAACCAGTGGCCTTGAAGGAAGATGGTTTGGAGCAACCCAGAGCTCTCTGCAGACCCATTCACGTTGAGACTGTATGCTGGGATGGAGGGTTCTGGCAGGTTCTGACCAGATGACTGAATGCCATCAGCATTACAGTCACCCCTTGGTATATGAAGGGGGTTGGCTCCAGGACCCCAACTTGTACTGCGAATACTCAAGTCTCCCTGTTGGCCCTGTGGAACCTGTAGATACTGAAAGTCGGCCCTCTGTATATGTGAGTTTTTGGATCCATGTTGGATTGAAAAAAATCCCCAAATCCCCATATAAGTGGACCTACACAGTTCAAACGTGTTGTTCAAGGGTCAACTGTGTATGAAGACTGCTCCATCTGTGGTGGACAGTGAGGCTTTAGAAAGAGGAGACAGGCAGGCTAATGGATGGTCTTCATGGGTGTGGGAAAGGAGGAGTGGTCACTGGGCGCAGGCAGTTGGTCTGTGGGACCAGTGAGGCATGGGCTGTGGCTGGCAGTAGGAAAGCAGGAGAGGCTGAGTGCAGTGGCTCATGCCTATAATCCCAGCACTTTGGGAAGCCAAGGCAAGAGGCTTGAGCCTGGGAGGTCCAGGCTGCAGTAAGCCATAATCGTGCCACTGCATTCCAGGCTGGGCAACAGAACAAGACCTTGTCTCGAAAACAACAAAACAAAACAAAAACGGGGAGAGGAAAGGACCCAAGAGATGTTCCAAAAAAGAATTTCAGGAAACAGTGAAAAGTTGCAAATGGGGCATCAGGAGCAGAGATTAGGTGGCAGGCAGGGGGTGCAGAAATGACAGGTTCTGTCTGGAACAGATGAAATTTGAGGTGCTTGTGGGACCTTTGAGTGGGCAGAAGCGGGGGCTGGAGACAAGGGTGTGGGAAAACTGTGATGGGGGTTGAGGGCGGAAATCGGGCCGGCAGAGCCTCCGGGTCAGAGGAAGTCCTATGGGGTGACCAGATGAGTTGAGAACTGGGTGGGTGGGTGCAGGCTCGATGGAAGCAGAAACTCATGGATATTGACTTACATGGGAGAAGGGGAATGGATGGGGGTCGCAGTGGGGTGGCAGGGCTCTCTTTTCCTTGTTTTTGTTTTTTTGCCCTTCCCTCTTCTCTTACTTTTCCGTGAGGGCTCCCCAGGCTCAGGAGAGATCAGAGTGGAAGGGTGACGGCCAAACCAGGGAAGGCTCCAGGTGGCTGAAGCCTGGTCTGTGCCCAGCAGGGCCCTGGCGGGCTGTTCCACACTCCACCGGGCAGGTGATAACTGGTCAGAGCTGCCTCCCCACAGGTGCTGGAGGTGGGGTGGGAGGGCCGGTGCTCCCTGATGTGGACAGGGGGAGGGGTATTGATAAGAGGCGTGGAGAGATCCCTAGAGATGCAGTCTGTGGCCCTGGGTTCCAACCCAGTGTGCCACCACCTGGCTGTGTGACCTTCAGCAAGTGCCATTATTTCTCTGAGCCTGTTTATTTATAAAATGAGGAAGAGTTGGCACAAGTTTGAAAAGATTTCTCAGGCTCCACCCGGTTCTGAAATTCGGTAATTTCCCAACTAGGGTGCACTCCCCCTGTAAGGGGCTGGGGAGGGGACGGTGCGAAACCAAGTTCAGCTTGTGGAGCGGAGCCAGAGCTGTTGGCCGAGCTTGGGCCTGGCCAACGCCTGCCCTCGGGAAGGTCCTGTGTAGGGAGACTGCCTGGAGGGACTAAGCGAGGGCTCTAACTGACGTCTCAGGGGCAGCCTCTCAGCCTGAGACCCTGCTGGGGAAGCCGCGTCCTGTGCACTAGCTGCGCCTAGGGCTGAGGTGAGGGCGCAGGCTCCCCAGGGTGTGTCCGAATTGCCCGCCCCAGCCCGCGGCCTGTCCTGACCGCCCAGCAGCGGCAGCAGCGACACCCTAGGGCTCCAGGAAGGGCTTGGGAAGGTGCAAAGGCGGGGCTAGGCTCGGAGGGAGCCGGAGGGACCGGGCGCGGTTGGCTCCCGGGAGCAACTGGAGGGTGAGGAGATCCTCATCCGGGGAAGCCCCGCGGCCGCGTCTCTACAGCGCCCCTTCTCGGGCTCTGGCCCTCCCGCTGGTTATTCTGGACCTGGGGGCCCCCAGCTGGGACCCGAGTCCGGTGCGGGGAGCCTAGTGGGCCTGGGAGCTGCTATTTTTAGCGGGCGCGGCGGGCGCGAGGAGCCTATTTATAGATCAAACAATCCGCGCTCCCTGCGTCAATGGAACCCCGCGTGCGTCACGCGCGCAGACATTCCAGGCCCCCCCTCCTCGCCCCGCCCCCTCGGGCTCCCCGGGCCGCACCTCCCCCTGGCCGCCTCCCGCCGGAACCGCACCGCCCCCCGCGCCCTTGTATGGCCAAAGCTCGACGGGCGGCCTGCGTCAGTGGCGCCCCCGCCCCTCCCTGTGCGTCACGGAGCGCTTAAGAGGAGGGTCGGGCTCACCCGGGGAGTCCCAGTGGCGGAGGCTGCGAAAGTTGGGGGAGTGCACAGAAGAACTTCGGGAGCGCACGCGGGACCAGGGACCAGGCTGAGACTCGGGGCGCCAGTCCGGGCAGGGGCAGCGGGAGCCGGCCGGGTAGGTTCCCTTCGGGGAACGTGCATCTGTTTTTAGGAGCCGTGCATGAAGGAGATGGGTGTACGCGCGGGCAGAGAGGATGTTGTAGGGCCGGCATGCAAGAGGGCGGGTGTAGTGTGCAGCTGTAGCACAACGGGATGAGAACCCAGGTCAGACTGGAAACTACTGGGTGCGGGGTAGGAGGCAGGGGAGGTTGACTACCTGCAAAGTGGAAGCTGTAGGGGGTTGGGGTTGGCGCCGGGAGTAGGGACTTGTCCAGCAGGCGGCTGGCCTTAGTTCAGTCTCCTAGGGTGCCCAACTGGGCGCACGGTGCTCTGAACTTGGGTGGGTGTGGATGGGGGTAACAGCACCGTGGGGGAACAGGTACACAGAGCTTTGGCGCTGCTGGGATCCGTACGATTCCAACTGAGATTGGATTTCCAAAAGGCCCTCCTTCCTCCCAGCCTGTCAGCCCCCTCCCAGTGCCCCGGTTGTTTTCTTAACACTTTAGAGGCTGTGGCTGAGTTGGCAGGGGTTCCCCACCCTGAACTTTGTGTCTGAGGTGCGTTAGGAAGCCTCCGGATCATTGAAGGAAGTGACTGGCTTGGTGGCTGAGCTGTGGAGGGCTGCTTGCTGTGTATTGAATAAAGGAGGCTTCTTGGGGTCAGGGGCAGGGTCTCTGTAAGCACAGGGAGAATTGATTTCGCTGGGGCTTGGATCACGTGTGTGTGTGTGTGTGTGTGAGAGAGAGAGAGAGAGAGAAAGAGAGAGAGACAGACAGAGGTGGAAACCCTTGTCCTTGGGGATCCTGGATAGAAGTTGCCAGTGTTGGAGTCTTGGGGCGGTGCTGCCTAGAGGATACCTCCCAACCATTCCAGCTCCAGATGCTGATCATCCCTATGCCTCCTCCCCCAGTAGTCTCTGTTGGATCTTACAGGTAGGGTGCAGCCTGAGGCTTGTTCAGCAGAACAGGTGCAAGCCACATTGTTGCCAAGACCTGCCTGAAGCCGGATTCTCCCCACTCCCTCCTTCAACCCCGCCTCTTCCTCCTCCTGTGGGACTGCTCCCCCCTCCTGTGAGGCTAGATGTAGGTCCATATCTTGTGTTGTTAAGAACCTGCATGAAGGGGGAGGGACTGATGGGGGTTGATCCGGATGTGGGACGTCCAGGTGGAGAAACAGGATTTGAATAAGGCAGGAACAAGCGCCCAGTTCTGCCCAACTGCTGTCTTTCCTCCTTCACCCCCAGCCCATCCCTGGCCAGGCTGTCCTAGTGCAGGCAGATGTGGCCACCCTCACCTCTCGCAGGGTGCTGCATGCCTGTGGACTGGTGCCACTGGGTGTGTGGGGCCCGAGCTACAAGGGTCTCTGTTGTCTTGGTTGGTTATGTGAATGTCAGGCTAGGGGTGGAGGTGCCCTGTTCAGGGCCTGTGGAGTTAGAAGGAAGGCTAGGACCAGAGAGGACTTCCTGGGCTCTTGGCCAGGAGGTGGTGACAGCCTTTGCCCCCATCACTGCACCCCTTGATTATGGTACTCTGTTCCTGCTTGATTTCTTCTCCAGCTTCCCTCATTGACTGGTGAGGCCAGAGTTATGCAGACCCCAGGCGTGTGGGTTGGGAGGGAGACTGTCCTGGAGCCTCCTCTGCATGATTTTTTGACCATTCTGTGAATGTAAGGATCTGCCTGAATGATGCTATCTCTGTTCAGGCTCTCTTCAGGCTCCTCGGGACTGGGGCTGTGTAACCCCCTTTGCCTGAACCTCTGGATTCTTCAGGGCACAGACCCTGCTTTAGTGGAGGGACCCAAGCAGGGGCAGAATGTCTTCCACCCACCCACCAGCAGGCTTCTCTTTAAGTCTTCTGCTGGACTCTCAGAGTTCTCTTATTAAGACAACTGGGGGCAGCAGAACATTCTTTTTAGGTACTGTTGTCCATTCTCCTGGGAGTCCAGCGGGCTGTGGTCTCCTTCCTCCCCCTTGCCCTGTCCCCAGCAAATGGCCTTTAAAGGTCTGGAGCCAGGTTACCGATGAGGAGGCCTAGGTTCCCTTCCTCTTTGCTTCTGGGAGCGTCTCGAGCAGTGCAGAGTGGCTTCCCAGCCCCAGATGGCAGGATTGGGGTGGGTTTGGGATCTGCTGCCTTTTCTCAGTGTGCAGGGTTGGGGTGGAAATGGGGGACAGGCTAGGGCCTCTGCATTAGGCTGCCTTCTTAGGCAGCTGGGCTTTCACTTCCAGCTCCTCTTCCATTTCCACGATGTCCTTCTTCCTAGGCACTGCGAGGGGAGGAGAAAAGGGGCTTTGCAGAGGCTGGGGTGTGCCTGGGAGTATTCCCAGGAAGTGCCTGGTTGGCGAAACAACCAGGGAGCTGCTCCTGGGAGCTGGGCTGAGGCTTTGCTGGGCTGCCTCTCCCACTCACCCTTTTCCCAGCCCCCACCACGCCTTCCCCAGCGGGGAGGGGCAGGGGGCTGGAGGAACACAGCTTCCCCCTGTTCCGGCAGAGAAATGCTGGCTGTATGCCTCCCCTAGGGTTCCCAGGCTGACTAGGGTGTGGCTGGCCTTCTGATGGAGCCCACTCATGCTGGGCTGCTGCCCAGGGGCTTTGTGGCACCTAGGTCGAGATGGTACTCAGGCCAGGGGTCAGGATTCCTGGGTGCTCTGGTCCCGGTGCCTCTGTCTCATCTTTAGGCTGGGCTTCCTGCCACCTTGCTGCTCTGGGGCCCAAATACTTTGAGACAAGGCTATAGGCTTGTCCCACTGACTCTCCTTTCCCTCCCTGGGATCTCCTCTCTCTCCAGAGATGCCCTGTATCCAAGCCCAATATGGGACACCAGCACCGAGTCCAGGACCCCGTGACCACCTGGCAAGCGACCCCCTGACCCCTGAGTTCATCAAGCCCACCATGGACCTGGCCAGCCCCGAGGCAGCCCCCGCTGCCCCCACTGCCCTGCCCAGCTTCAGCACCTTCATGGACGGCTACACGGGAGAGTTTGACACCTTCCTCTACCAGCTGCCGGGAACAGTCCAGCCATGCTCCTCAGCCTCCTCCTCGGCCTCCTCCACATCCTCGTCCTCAGCCACCTCCCCTGCCTCTGCCTCCTTCAAGTTTGAGGACTTCCAGGTGTACGGCTGCTACCCCGGCCCCCTGAGCGGCCCAGTGGATGAGGCTCTGTCCTCCAGTGGCTCTGACTACTATGGCAGCCCCTGCTCGGCCCCGTCGCCCTCCACGCCCAGCTTCCAGCCGCCCCAGCTCTCTCCCTGGGATGGCTCATTCGGCCACTTCTCGCCCAGCCAGACTTACGAAGGCCTGCGGGCATGGACAGAGCAGCTGCCCAAAGCCTCTGGGCCCCCACAGCCTCCAGCCTTCTTTTCCTTCAGTCCTCCCACCGGTCCCAGCCCCAGCCTGGCCCAGAGCTCCCTGAAGTTGTTCCCCTCACAGGCCCCCCACCAGCTGGGGGAGGGAGAGAGCTATTCCATGCCTACCGCCTTCCCAGGTTTGGCACCCACTTCTCCACACCTTGAGGGCTCGGGGATACTGGATGCACCCGTGACCTCAACCAAGGCCCGGAGCGGGGCCCCAGGTGGAAGTGAAGGCCGCTGTGCTGTGTGTGGGGACAACGCTTCATGCCAGCATTATGGTGTCCGCACATGTGAGGGCTGCAAGGGCTTCTTCAAGGTACTGCGCAGCCCCAGGTGGGGCCTTTTGTTGGAAATGGAGAGAGGCTGGCCTCATCCCATTGGGACCTGTGGTCTCCCCCTGGGTTCTCCTCCTAGCTAAGTCCTGTCCTGCAGGGTGGGATCAGCCCTGCCAGGTGGGCCGCCTTCCTGGAGACCCGTAGATGCCAGGGCTGGAAGCTTTCATTTGCCGGAACACTCAGGGGCCCATGGGATTGCACAGAGCTGGACGGAGGGGTGAGATAGGGGCAGATAGGAGCTGCAGGGGTGCCTGGCGAGCCTCTGGTTTTCCTCTGCCTGTCCTCTCCCAACTCAAGGTTCTAGTGGGAAGGGGTGCCCCCAGGCTCTCATGTTCCTGGCATGAGATGAAAGGATCCCTGCGGAGGGTTTGGTTCCTGAGGGCTGGGGGTGGACTTGGGAACAGGCTGTGTGTTTGTCCCAGCGATGGTGCCTGCTTAGCTTCCCGTCCCCACCCCCCAGCCCCTTGGCCCTCTCCTGTCTGCCCTAGGGAGAGGGCAGGCGGACAAGGGCCCATGAAAAAATACAGGTGTCTAGACTGCCAGGGAGACCCTGGCCCCCAATAGTGTGTCCTGGGGACTTCCTCAGAGCGAGAAACCTCCCCCAATGTCTTCAAGACTTTTCTCTCCCCCCCCAACCCCCTATCTCTCCCTCCCTTGCCACCCAAATGTTAGAAAAATAGCTGTGAACAGAGAGTGCTTTTGTCTGCAATGGCAGCAGGATCTGGACGGTCCCCTCCCCTAAGTTCCCCCCTCCCCACCCCATACTCTGACAGCTTGTTCCGTGTTGTCTCCCCACCCAGCGCACAGTGCAGAAAAACGCCAAGTACATCTGCCTGGCTAACAAGGACTGCCCTGTGGACAAGAGGCGGCGAAACCGCTGCCAGTTCTGCCGCTTCCAGAAGTGCCTGGCGGTGGGCATGGTGAAGGAAGGTGTGTGGCTGGGGTGTGGCCCAGCGGGGCAAGGGTAGGCTTGAGTGGAGTGGGACCAGCAGGGCCCCCAGGCTTCTGCCCTGGAGGACCCAGAGGAGGGCACATCTTATTTCCACCCCACCTCTGAACCCCAGGCCTTGGAGGGAGGCAGCCTACACCTGCCTGGATTGTGAGGGTGGTGGCAGGGGGAGGTTCCTATAGGGTACCTTGGATCTCAGGGACTCTGGGTCCTAGGGACTCGGTGGGGCGCGTCTCAGCAGTGGTGTGCACGGCTTGGGCTGAGAGGCCCTTCCTCAGATCCCTTCCTTCCTCACCCCTACCCATTCCTTTGCAGTTGTCCGAACAGACAGCCTGAAGGGGCGGCGGGGCCGGCTACCTTCAAAACCCAAGCAGCCCCCAGATGCCTCCCCTGCCAATCTCCTCACTTCCCTGGTCCGTGCACACCTGGACTCAGGGCCCAGCACTGCCAAACTGGACTACTCCAAGGTGAGGTCCCACCCCGCGTCTGCCTTGGGGAGGTCTATGAGCACATGCAGTGCCTTTGTGCGTGTTAGGAGAGCTACCCCCTCTGGAAGGACTGAATGAGAAAGGAAGTTTAAAAAAGAAAGAAAGAAAAGCGACTCCCTCCAGTTCGACAGATCAAAGAGAGGATCCCCCTCTCGGCTGACCAGATGGGAAAATGCACCCCCTCAGGCAGGTGGCCAATTAGAAAAATATGTCCTTCTGGCAGCTGCAGCCCTGGGTTAATATGTGAGACTTGGCAAGTGAGAGCCTGGGCAGGATCTCAGATCTACTCCCACTCCCGGGATCTGGCATCCAAGTGTCTGACACAGCCATACGTGGCAGTGGGTGCAGGAGCCTGCCTGGGGTGCTGACCCCACTGGACCGTCTTCCTAGTTCCAGGAGCTGGTGCTGCCCCGCTTTGGGAAGGAAGATGCTGGGGATGTACAGCAGTTCTACGACCTGCTCTCCGGTTCTCTGGAGGTCATCCGCAAGTGGGCGGAGAAGATCCCTGGCTTTGCTGAGCTGTCACCGGCTGACCAGGACCTGTTGCTGGAGTCGGCCTTCCTGGAGCTCTTCATCCTCCGCCTGGCGTACAGGTGAGAGCTACTGACGCTCTGCCCAGCCCCTTTCCCTGATACACCTGCCTGTGAACCACCCTGATCGCTCTTCGTGCCCATCTGCCTGCCAGGTCTAAGCCAGGCGAGGGCAAGCTCATCTTCTGCTCAGGCCTGGTGCTACACCGGCTGCAGTGTGCCCGTGGCTTCGGCGACTGGATTGACAGTATCCTGGCCTTCTCAAGGTCCCTGCACAGCTTGCTTGTCGATGTCCCTGCCTTCGCCTGCCTCTCTGCCCTTGTCCTCATCACCGGTGAGTGACCAGCACCACACCAGGTCCAAGGGAATGGGCGTCAGGGGGTTGACTGGTTCTCAGGAGTACACTGTCCCAGGGAGTTTGGTGGGCCGGGATCTAGCACTTTCTGGGCCCCTGCACTGCCCCGGGCTCATGCCAGCAGTAAAGTAGGGACCATAGGAATTGCAGATGGGCTCAGCTGCATCCAGCTCTAAAGCCCAAGACAGCCTTTGGTCCCAGACTGTCAGGATCCAGACTGCAGGTGTCATGTATGTGGCCTAGGGTATTGGCTTGTTTTTAAAACCTTCCTGTCAATTATGCTGCATATAGAAAAGTACACAAATGGTAAATTTTCATAAACCGCACTTACCCAACCAGCGCCTTGGTCAAGAAAGAGCACATAACTGCCCCCCAGAACCCATTATTGTGCCCCCTTCCAGTCATTTGCCCTCCCCAAGGGTAACCACTACTTTTTATTTAAATATTTTAAAAAATAAGATGGGAATCTCACTATGTTGCCCAAGCTGGTCTCGAACTCCTGGGCTCAAATGATCCTCCTGTCTCAGCCTCCTAAAGTGCTGGGATTACAGGTGTGAGCCACCACGCCCAGCCCTTCACTGTGACTTCTGACAGTGCAGATCAGATTGGTTGTGCCTGTTTTGGACTTTATGTAAATGTAGTTCTGCAGGATGGAATCTGGTGTTGAATGCAGAGGTTTTCAGATTTCTCTGTTTTTTAAAGGAAAGAATCCACCCTCGTTCATTTTTTCACTTAAATTGCACAGGGGACCCAACTATATAGAACACAATCAGAGGTACTCTGGGCTGAGGGAGTGCTGGGTTCTGAGGCTGGGTTTCTCAGAACAGTGTAGATTTTAAAAACCCAATGATCTAGCCAGAAAACCTAGGTTAGGATTTTATTTCCCGTTTGTGACCCTGGGCAAGTCATTAGCCTCCTGGGCCTCGGGTTCTCACTTGGAGTATGAGGATAATGAGGATTACTGCTTCTCAGACTTGTGACGATGCTTACTAATGGCCAACATGTGAATGCGCTTTTGTGAAGTGCCAGCAGAGCATGAGGGGTGGTCAGGGGCAGCAGTTTTAGGGGCCTGGGGGAGGCTGGGGCTTTGGGGGCCTGGTTCTCAGATGTACGGCTAATCCTGTACCCTTCCCGCAGACCGGCATGGGCTGCAGGAGCCGCGGCGGGTGGAGGAGCTGCAGAACCGCATCGCCAGCTGCCTGAAGGAGCACGTGGCAGCTGTGGCGGGCGAGCCCCAGCCAGCCAGCTGCCTGTCACGTCTGTTGGGCAAACTGCCCGAGCTGCGGACCCTGTGCACCCAGGGCCTGCAGCGCATCTTCTACCTCAAGCTGGAGGACTTGGTGCCCCCTCCACCCATCATTGACAAGATCTTCATGGACACGCTGCCCTTCTGACCCCCGCCTGGGAACACGTGTGCACATGTGCACTCTCATATGCCACCCCACGTGCCTTTAGTCCACGGACCCCCAGAGCACCCCCAAGCCTGGACTTGAGCTGCAGAATGACTCCACCTTCTCACCTGCTCCAGGAGGTTTGCAGGGAGCTCAAGCCCTTGGGGAGGGGGATGCCTTCATGGGGGTGACCCCACGATTTGTCTTATCCCCCGAGCCTGGCCCCGGCCTTTATGTTTTTTGTAAGATAAACCGTTTTTAACACATAGCGCCGTGCTGTAAATAAGCCCAGTGCTGCTGTAAATACAGGAAGAAAGAGCTTGAGGTGGGAGCGGGGTTGGGAGGAAGGGATGGGCCCCGCCTTCCTGGGCAGCCTTTCCAGCCTCCTGCTGGCTCTCTCTTCCTACCCTCCTTCCACATGTACATAAACTGTCACTCTAGGAAGAAGACAAATGACAGATTCTGACATTTATATTTGTGTATTTTCCTGGATTTATAGTATGTGACTTTTCTGATTAATATATTTAATATATTGAATAAAAAATAGACATGTAGCTGGAACTGGGATTCAGTCTGTCTCTGATGCCCCCTCCCCACTCCCCCACCAGACACACCCCATCATTACATAAGAGATGGGCTGCTCAAGATGAAACTTGGATGTTACCAGCCTGAGCTGTCAGGCCTCAGTGTACTCATTTGTAAAAGGCGGATAATAATGACACCTGCTTCACGAGGTTGTTATGCAAAGCACTTAGACTAATTTCTAACACGTGGGAAGCCTGCATTAGCTGTGCCTGGCTCATTGCTGGGGTCTGCAGTGGCCGACTAGCCCAGGGGTTACTGCAGGGCCCTAGCAATAGACTTAGCCGCAGATCTCAGGGTTGTCATGGTTCCTAATCTGGACATATTATTCTCTGATTCTTGATTTCCACATTCATAAAACAGGAATAGACCCAGCCTCACAGAGCTTTTAGGATCAGAGGAGTGTGTGTGTGTAATGCTTAGCATGGGCTGGGTTTAAGTAAGCCCAAATTGGTAGTAGCTGTTACATTCAGTGTTTTAACATCCCCATTCTCAACATTCCTCCCCACTCTCCTGCCACCCCAGCAAGAAGATCCATGGATCTGGCGGCCCTCACCTTCTTGGCAAGAAGATTGTACTGAAGTCCCTACCTGTGCCCGTGTCCCCACGTAGGCCCTCCAACCCCCCAGGCTCATCAGTTGTTTAGTCAGCTGGCTTAAAATGCAGATTCCTGGGATCTACCCCCAGAGACTCAGATTTGGGGAGGTGAGGGGGCCCACAAACCTTCAGTTTTAGCAAGTACCCAGGTGCTTGTGATGCAGGTGGCCTGGGGCCACCCTTTTAAGGAACAGATGTAGATGGACCTAACCTGAGGCCCATGGGAGTTGGTCATCATGCAGGGTCTGGCACCTTCCTGTGCTCAGTGCTCACCCAGCCTCACTGTTTGCTTCTCTAGGACCCAGTAGGAGGCCTGAAGGCAGTGCCCTCACACGTGTTCCTCACAGCCCTTGGCCCAGGACCCCCCACGTCTCCACCTCCATGGCTCCTGGGAAGTGGCTGGCTGAGGGGCAGCTCCTACTGGATGGGGCCCGACAGAATAGGGCTCTCAGCTGTGGATGGGGGAAGCAAGGGCCTTCCCTGGTGCTCCAGCCACAGCTTGCAGGGAGCACCCATCCACCTACCCTCACTCGGGTTCTGGGAGCACAGTCCAGCCTCAGGCCTGCTGAAGGTCCCAGTGAGGCTGGGGTAGGGAGACCACGGTCCCGACCCTGGGACATGCTCCCAGCAGTGCTGTGGACTTCCAAACATGTATCCCTGGCATCGCCCACCCAGCCCCAGACCCCTGAGCGAGGCTTTGTCAGCTGCACCCGCACCTGACGACATGGGGCCATCAGTAGGTGGGCTTCTGCTTGCCTCCAACTCCATGCTGCTCTCTGAGAAGTCCCTCCTCCTCACCGAGCCTCAGTTTCCCATCTGTTCAGTGGGGAGGTGAGGCTGGTTAGGAGCAGAGCTTGCTGGGAAATCTCCCGCCAGCTGGCTGGACCGAGTCCTTTTCCTTTGTGTCACTCGCCTCCAGCTCCCTGCCTTTAGCACAGACAGACGTGAGGACAGGACAGGCACTGGGGAAGGCAAGAGGGCTGCTCAGATGCTCAGGGAGGGGCCAGGGCTGGGAATGGAGTGGGGCTGAGGGAGCATCTCTATATCTATGGATGAGGCTGGCGGGTATTAGGGTTCACGCTGGCAGATTCTTTTCATCAGACGCTTGTGATTTCCAGCCCTTGTGCTTGTGATTTCCAGCCCTAGCTGCCATCCCATGAAGACAGCCTGGCTATTCCCAGTTCACAGGGGCACCACGGGAGAGTGGCGAAAGCAAGGACCCTGGAGCCTGAGGCCTGGGTTTACATCTTGGCTCCAGCTCTTACTAGCTGTGTGATTTGGGGCAAGTTTGTTAATCTTTCTGTGCCTCAGTGTCTTCACCTGGAAATAAGAAAACGAATTGAATCTATTTTATGAAGTTACTATAAGGATTATAGGAGTGAATACATACAAAGTGTTTTTCACAGTGCCTGGCACACAGCAAACACCCAATAAATATTAGCTATTGTTTTTACAAAAGAGGAGAATTCATTTCAGAGAAAGGATATGACTTTCCCAAGGTCACCTGGCTTGTGAGTAGCTGAGCTGGGTGCATCTGGCTACTTAACCACTAGGTCTCCCTGCCCAGGGCCTCAAAAATAAGAAGCTCCATTGATGGTGGTTCCTTTTCAGGACCCTGGCAATTAGGGTACGGGGTGGGGGGCTAGTTCCTCCAGCCCCACCCTGCCCCACCCTGCCCCGCCCAAGGGCTGGAGCCCGGAGGCAGGCCCTTTCTTTCCACTCAGCAACTGGAAGAACTGGCCTCCAACTCTTGCTATGGGATGGGAGGGCAAACAAGGGGGCATTGAGCCTGATGGGGCCTCACAATGGCTGCTCTGTCCAGGCTGGCCGGGGGCTGGGCCCATTTCCGACGGGGACAATAGTCAAAAGGCAGTGACGCCGGCAGGGCCTGGAATCCCAGGCGGGATTTTCCAAGGCCTCAAAGTCTGCTGTTTGTCCTCACGCGGAGACCCAGGAAGCCTGCCTCTCTGTCTCCCCCACCCCACCCACGCTGGGCCCAGTGCCCAGAGGCCCCTGGCCCCCTCCCCAGCCCTGAGGTGCCACTGTGACTGGGGAGGGGTGGCTTTGAGGTCTAGGGACTGAGGGAGAGCTCTATACTCTGAGGGTCTCTGCCTGTAGCCCTTCCCTGAGGCCAGTGTGGAGGAAGCTGCCCCACACCTGGGCTCCAGCCACCTGGTCTTGGTTATGGAGGTGTGTGGCAAGGGTCAGCCTCCAGGATGTGAGAAGCACTTGAAGGTCATGGGAGACCGTGCTATAATGGGGTGTCCTGTCCACATGGCCTGCTCTGAGCACCCAGCATGCTCAGCTGTGTGGCAGCAGCTCCGCTGCTTCAGAGGGCAGCCTGAGAGAGACTTGTCAGAGGCAGGTGGCCACTGTGTGGTCCCTGGACAGTCAGCAGTGACATCCTTTTGCAGCCATGAGGCAGTTGTGCCAGGCACGTCAGAGTTGTGCCCTGGTGAGGCAGTGCTGGGTGGCCTTGTGTGAGCTGGGCCTGGGATCCTAAGAGAGTTTTAGCTTGGACATCTGGACGAGCCCCAGCCCCTCTCTCACAAGTCTCCGAGTGCAGCAGAGCCCCAGGGCCATTGGGCCTCCTCAGAGGATGAGGTTGAAGGGGTGAGCCCTGGGTGTCTATCTGGCACCCAGCCCTTCAGGGGCCTGGCCTTGCAGCCTCATAGCTCAGGGAGCAGCTGCTCTGTCTTCCCCGGGGCAGCCAGTGCTCAGCTCCGGGCTGCAGTCTCTGCCCCAAACCTCTGCCTCCATCCCTGCTCCAGCTTCAGGCTCTCAGGCCTCTTCCTGGGCCCCAGGCTGGGAGACTGTCTGGTTTGGCCTAGGCTGGCCAGTGGGACTTTGAAACCTCCAGCCTCTGATGGTGGGTACAGGAAGGAGTCAGTGCAAAGCAGAGGAAAAGCCCTTTTCACTCTCCAATATCTCCTTTCCCACACAAGCCAGAGACCTTCTGAAGGCAGGAGGCACATTTCCGGGTCCCCAGCTGGACTTGGAGCCGGTGGGAAGCCTATGGGCCCCTGGAGGCCCTGGCCTTGGCTTCCACCTCCTGCCGGCCACTCCTGGGCCCCTGCTGTGTTCATCCTCCCCAGCACCCTGGCTCCCCGTCGTCTCCTCCTGGGCCCTGACCCTGCCAGACCAAGGGTGCCACTTGAGGTCTCCTCAAGGTCTGACCCAGGCGCTGGCACTGTCCAGCCCCAACTCAGGACCATAAATCAGGCCTGGCGTGGCCGCAGGGGCTGGGGGTGGCAGCTGGGACAGGGAGGGGAGTGCGGGGGGGCCTGTCCTGGTACATGCTGCGTTAGCAGGGAGCAGTGCCCAGCTGCAAGCCAGGCGGGCAGGGTGCTGACTGTTGCTGCACTCCTAGCCTGGAGAACATCAGAGGAAAGAGGCCTCCAATCAGGGAGCCCAGCCTTGGCATAGCCAAGCAGGAAACCTGGACTCCACCCCAGGGCCCCAGGTAGCTGGGATACCACAAGGACAGATAGAGATGGCCCCTGCCCCGCAAGAAAGCAGGGACAGAAAAACAGCTCCCCAGTGGCAGATATAGAGACTGCCTTATCTGGGGCAGATAAACAGCCCCCCAACCGTTTGCAAGCACAGTCGCCCAGAATCCTCTTCCTTAAAGAACGACAGATGCTCAGAACGGCCTGCCAAAGGAACAGATCTTGCAGCAAGGAGAGACAGTCCCGCACCCCCCGAGGGACGGAGGCACAGAAATAAAGCCCGGCTTCTACCTCAACTTGGCCAAACACAGACCTTTCTGGAAAAAAAAAAAAAAAAGAAAAAAAGAAAAAAAAGCCACAAAACACTTCCCCAACATGGACAGATCCCTGGGTCCTCAGGAGAACACACAGCACACAAGCTGCTCCCGGCTTGGTCCTGGTCTCCGGGCTGCCTGGTGAGGTTGGCAGGTTGGGGCTGGGAGGTGCCCCTTTCTCACGCTCTCTGCCACTCTTTCATCCGCCCAGACATTTTCCCCGTCAGGGAGGGTGGGGGCTGGAAGTGACATCCCAGAAAGGGTGGGAGGTGGAAGAGCCCCTGCCCACGGTCCAGGGGGCAGATGTCAGAGAGGGACAGCTGGTCCTCCTCACCCCCCTCAGCCTGCCCAGGCTGGAGGGTCAGCAGGCAGTGTGCTGGCTTTCCAGCCAGCCTGGCCACCATCAGGAGCCCTGGCCTGACGTCAGTCCCACTCATTGTTGTTGCTGGGGCTTGAGTCACTCCCTGTGACGCCACTGGGGTCAGTGCTGGAGCAGCTGGGGTGGCTTGCAGGGGCAGCTTTGGGGCTCAGCTCTCCCCTGGGCACACACCAGGATGAGTTGGGGCCATTTGAGGCCACATTCACCAGGCGAAGCCAGCTGCCTACTCCCAAGGTCTTGGGTTGGCCTTCAAGGTCTCCCCACAGGCCTTTGCTGCAGGCATGGCTCGGAGAGTCTGAGCCAGTCGCCTGTCTTCTTGGCAGCTGTGGCTCTGGGCTCGGGCTGAAAATCTGCTCTCTCTTATCCTTGCCTCTCTCACCCCCAGAACCCTCAGTTTCTACTCTCTGCCCCCGCCCCGTTTTTTTTCTTCCCTCTTCTCCAGGGAGCTTTCCTAGAATAATTCCCACTTCCTCCTGGAATCAACCCCCTTCCCTGCCATCTCTCTAGGTTGCTGCTTGGTGCTCTCTCAAGCTGTCCTCGTTTTCTCCTGGTGCCTGGTCACTTCCCAACTTGCTGAGAGCAGGGCTTGGGACTCCTCTTCACTCTGAATGTGTCGCTTTCTGTTTTTTGTTTGTTTTTTGAGACAGTCTTTCTCTGTTGCCCAGGCTGGACTGCAGTGGTATGATCTTGGCTCACTGCAACCTCCGCCTCCCAGTTTCAAGCCATTCTCCTGCCTCAGCCTCCTGAGTTGCTGGGATTATAGGCATGTGCCAGCAGGCCCAGCTACTTTTTGTATTTTTAGTAGAGATGGGGTTTCACCATGTTGGCCAGGCTGGTCTCGAACTCCTGACCTCAGGTGATCCAACGCCTCGACCTCTCAAAGTGCTGGGATTACAAGTGTGAGTCACTGCATCCAGCCTGAATGTGTCACTTTTTATTCCAGGTAACCAGCATCTCTCCATCCTGGCCCTCTTGGGTCCCCACAAAACCTGCTGCCGTTTCTTTCATACCACTTGTTGGGTTTTCTTACCCACAGGTATCTCCTGGTCCACCTCCTCTGAAGACTCTGAGCTCCCAGAGGGCTAGAACTGTGACTTGTCCCTCTTGGCATCACAAGGTATTACAAAGGCCTGGCATGTGGACAGTTCCACATGTATGGCATGAATGAATGAAGAGACGATTACGTCTTGATCATCAGAGGTAGGGGCATAGAATGAGATAATTCATCCCACACAATCCCAGTTTTTTAACCACTCCCTCCCCTCCCTGATGGGACTACTCAGAGGGGCTGAGACCCAGGGTTGCAGTGAGAATTTCCCTGTAAGTATTCAGGGAGGTAGGAAGAGGCAAGTGTGGGCCAGCATGTGAGATAAAGAGGTGAGAGGACTCAGCCTTCCTTATGTTCCCCAGTCCAGTAGGCAAGGCTCCATGGAAAGGGTGAGTGCCAGAGTAGGGACATAAGTGGGTGAAAAGACTGGTGGAAGGAGGAAAGAGCAGCTGCATGGCCTTGGACGTGTACTAGTCAGGGTTCTCCAGAGAAACAGAAGCAGTAGGACATAGACACACATAATATAGAGAGAGAGTTTCTCCCCCATACATACGTGGCGGGAGAAAGAGAGGGATTGATTGATTGATTGATTGAGATGGAGTTTCGCTCTTGTTGCCCAGGCTGGAGTGCAATGGCGAGATCTCAGCTCACCACAATCTCTGCCTCCTGGGTTCAAGTGATTCTCCTGCCTCAGCCTCCTGAGTAGCTGGGATTACAGGCATGCGCCACCACACCTGGCTAGTTTTGTATTTTTAGTAGAGATGGGGTTTCTCCATATTGGTCAGGCTGGTCTCGAACTCCCAACCTCAGGTGATCTGCCTGCCTTGGCCCCCAAAGTGTTGGGATTACAGGTGTGAGCCACCACGCCCGGCCGAGGGGATTTATTATAAGGAACTGGCTGACAAGTCCTAAGATCTGAAGTCAGGAAAGCTGATGGTGTCATTGCAGTCTTGAGACCTAGGAGAAGCAGTTATCTGAAGGCAGTTGGAACCTGAAAGCAGGAAAATACTAATGTCCCAGTTCTAAGACAGTCAGGCAGGAGTTCCCCTTACTCACTGAAGGGTCAACCTTTTGGTTCTACTAGGCTTTCAACTGATTGGATGAAGCCCCTCCACACCGGGAAGGGAAATCACCTTCACTGTCTGCCAATTCCAATGTTAGGCTCATCAGAACACCCCACAGACACGCCCAGAATCATACTTAACCAACTGTCTAGGTACCCTGTGTCCCAGTCAAGCTGACACGTAAAATTAAGCATCACAGGAAACCACTATGCATCACTATGTATGACTGGGCTTCAGTTATAATATCAAGTAAATCAGAGAGTGGAGTGTCGGGGAGGTGGACTGTATCTACCTTGAAAGGTAGTTGGAAAAATCAGCACAATAGGGCCTATGAGTGCTGGCATTGTACCTATCAAGGTTCAATGATTGGTAGTAGTGATGACGATGATGATGATGATGATGTCAGGCTAGTGGTCGCAAAGGGCTGAGGTGGAGTGTGTGGATGGCCAGAGAGATCAGTCACTTCCCTTATTCACTGGCAGTCTCTGGGGATGGGCTCTGGCACCTCCTCCACTCCAGGACTGGTTCCAACCTCCCTTGGTCCCTCTCTCAGCTCCTTACAGACCCTTCCCTCTCAATATTTCCTCCTGATTGCCTTCTGGTTTTGTGCAGCCTCCCGAAGAGGTTGCTGGTCTGTAGGGCAGGCAGCTTTCTCTTTCTCCCAGGAGAGGCACCCACACCTGGGATAAGAGGCAAGGGCTGAAAAAGGGCAGAACTGTGGGGAGGAAGGAAAGAGGATAGGGAACAGATGATGGGGGAAAGGCCAGCCTGAGGAGGAGCTTGTGCAGCCAGGTTTCGAAGAACTGAATGGGAGGGGGAAGCCTAAGGGTGAGGTGGTGACAGTGGTGTGCTGGAGCCAGCTGGCACTGGCCCTCAAGGGCTGATTTTAACCTTGACGATCAAGATGCAATCATCCATCCGTTCTGGACTCTGCATTCATTGATGTCTTGTAGTTTGAAATCACCTATGATAGGAAATGGGCAAATGCTACAAATCAAGGCATTTCCCCTACCAGAGAGCAGGTGTGAAGCATTTATCAGGACACCACTGGTGGGTGGGGGTGTATTGGAGAGTGGTGGTACATAGGAGAGAGTTGGCTGAAGAAGCCAGCCAGAAAGAGAGCTCCCATAGTGGCAAAGAGCTTTGGATTTGAACTCAAGGCTCTGTTATTTACAGAATGACCTTGGGCCACTTACTTAACCTCTCCCCAGTCACTTTCTTTTTCTTTTTTTTTTTGAGATGGAGTCTCGCTCTTTCACCAGGCTGGAGTGCAGTGGTGTGATCTCTGCTCACTGCAACCTCTGCCTCCCCGGTTCAAGCGATTCTCCTGACTCAGCCTCTGGAGTAGCTGGCATTACAGGTGTGTGCCACCAAGCCTGGCTATTTTTTTTTTTTTTTTGTATTTTTAGTAGAGACGGGGTTTCACCATGTTGGTTAGGCTGGTCTCGAACTCATGACCTCAAATGATCTACCTGCCTCGGCCTCCCAAAGTGCTGGGATTACAGGCGTGAGCCACCATGCCCGGCCCAATTTCTTATCTATATTGCAGGATTGATTAGTATCAGGTTTAAATTTATATGTACATATATATGGTATTTAAAATCATGACCTTTCTATTCCACCTAATAAATGTTATCTATTATCGTTTTGGGAGATAAAAGCATGTGTTAGAAAAATCAGCTTTTTTTTTTTTTTTTTTTTTTTTTTTTTTTTTTTTTTTTAGACAGGGTTTCTCTCTGTTGCCCAGGCTGGAGTGCCGTGGTGCAATCTCAGCTCATTGCAACCTCCACCTCCCAGGTTCAAGCAATTCTTCTGCCTCAGCCTCCCAAGTAGCTGGGATTACAGGTGCCTGACACCACACCTGCCTTTTTTTTGTTTTTGTATTTTTGGTAGAGATGAGGTTTCACCATATTGGCCAGGCTGGTCTCAAACTCCTGACCTCAAGTGATCCATCAGCCTCGACCTCCCAAAGTACTGGGATTACAGGCATGAGCCATCACACCCGACTTTTTTTTTTTCTTTTTGAGACATGATCTTGTTTTGTCATTCAGCCTGCAGTGCAGTGGCGTGATTATAGCTCACTGCAGCTTCAACCTCCTGGGCTCAGGTGATCCTCCACCTCAGCCTCTGAAGTAGCTGGGACTACAGGGGTACACCAACACGCCGAGCTAATTTTTTAATTTTTATTTTAAAGATGGGAGTCTCACTATGTCGACCAGGCTGGTCTTGAACCCGCGGCCCCAGGTGATGCTCTGTCCTAAGCCTTCCAAAATGTTGGGATCACAGGCGTGAGGCACCCCAATGGCCAGAAAATGAGCATGGTAATCCCCAGCTAACACCTTAAGAATGCCTCCTGGCCGGGCGCGGTGGCTCGCGCCTGTAATCCCAGCACTTTGGGAGGCCGAGGCGGGCAGATCACGAGGTCAGGATATCGAGACCATCCTGGCTAACACGGTGAAACCCCGTCTCTACTAAAAAAAATACAAAAAAAATTAGCCGGGCGTGGTGGTGGGCGCCTGTAGTCCCAGCTACTCGGGAGGCTGAGGCAGAATGACGTGAACCCAGGAGGCGGAGCTTGCAGTGAGCCGAGATAGCGCCATTGCACTCCAGCCTGGGCGACAGAGCGAGACTCCGTCTCAAAAAAAAAAAAAAAAAAAGACTGCCTCCTATTGGAGGTGGGTGCATTAACCGAGCTCTCGAAGCCCTGTCTGCTCTGGGCTTACAATCTACATGGAGAACCAAATGCGCTCCAGGAAGTTACACAGCACTAAAAATACACTTGTATTCATATTAGACTTTACAGGTCACAAAAATCTTTCATATGAGTTATCTCCTGTGATCCTCACAACAGCCACCTGTTTATAGAGAGCATCAGAAAGGATGAGTGATGTTGAGGGTCACGCAGAGAAGCAATGGCCGAATTACTAGCCTCCGAAGGACTGTCACCAGATTGGTCACCATGGGGTATCAAGTAGTGCTGCTGCATAAAGGCAGCATTGAGAGATGAAGCCCCTTTCTCCAGCATCTGTGTGGGTGGAGGGCCAGGGATCCCGTCTATTACGCACATTGAACAAACTCAAGTTTTGCCATCCACTGGGCGTCCTGCAGTACAGCGGTGTGGGCTCATCTCCAGGACCTCTCTCTACGGGGTACGCCCCTCATCTTGCGGTGATCAGTGTTCCTTCCAGACCTCTCAGTCCGGACTGAGTTGGGCACCGCGTCAGCGTCTCCCGGCCAGGCTCGCCGCCGATGACTCCGCTCGGCCTAGGGAGGCGGCCGAGAGCCCGTAGGGCTCCTCCTTCCCTCCAGTCTCTATGGCGGAAGTGAGTTGTACGTGCCGAAACACCACAGCGTTCTCGGTGGTGGGCTGAATGGACTCGTCCACATGAGGGGGATCTTCATCACCATCAACTCTTAAAATCCGAGATATAACCACGAAAGGAGCAGCCCCCAGATCAGAGAGCAACGCATGACTATCTGCGTGTGCTTCTGTGACTATGCGGATGTTGTGGGCGGCTACATGCGTGCGGGGGCCCGGCGAGCTGGGCAGGTGCCCCCTCCGGGGCCGTGGGATCTGGTGAGCTTCCCGGCGCGCGGGGGGCAGAGCGGCTTCCGGTCCCGGCTCAGCCTCCGACCCAGGTGGTCTGGAGCCTGCCGGGAGAGTGGTGGCATCTGAGAGGCCGGTCGTGGACTGTGGTTGGGGGAGGTGGGAGCTGTTTTAACCGTGTGCCCCCTCTCCTGTGCCGGCGTGGGCATCCCCCGGGGCAGTGGAACGCGGGCGCTCCTCCAGCTTCCGAGTCCAGCCAGCCTGGGCGCGGGGCGCCGCCCCCGACACCCGAGGAGTCCGTTCCTCCCTGGTTACGTGGACTGTGGAGGTTCGCGCGTAGTGACGGCGGGGGGTACGGGACCCTGGCGGGAATTGCTTCCTGCGTCCGTCCCGAGTCTCTTGATATGGAGCCAAGTAAGCTTTCTGGTTTTGCTTTTAGCTGGTCTCTTGTGGCGCAGCGCCGTGCGGAGGTTGAAGCGTACCTGCGGAGGTCGCACCAGGGCGTGAGGAGGAGGAGGAAGGGCATGAGCCGAGCTTGAGGAATCCGTGCTCCAAACTCTACACTCAAGGTGGGAATGGGCGCACCCTGTTCTCCAGCCAGGCTTGAGAAGGCGGCTGTTAGCCTCTGCCACTGGGGGGGACAAGAGGGACGAGACTTTCCAGACCCTACTCTGGTGGGCCCTGCTGCTCACTGCTTACTGTGTGGGGCAGGGGACAACAAGGTTTTCACAGACCAAATGTGGCTGCTGTGGGAAGGAGAATGGGGTTGGTCAGGACTGACTTCTTGGAGGAGTGGATCCTAAAATAGCACGTAGAATGAGGGAGGAGCCCAGGCTTGGGGCACAAGTGAGATGTGTGGCTTGTGTGAACGATTGCGGGGGACATAAGAGGGAGAAGTCGTGGAAGAAAGGGAGCCGGACCAGAGCCGGGAGTCTCTAGATGGGAAGAAAACTGCTGGATGGAGTAAAACTGGAGGGCAAAACGAGCAAGAGAGCCCTTCTCATTCTTGATCCAAGCATGTAGGAGAAACTAATCCAGCAACCCCTGGCAGAACCTGGAATTCCTGGGTTGGGATGAATTGAGCAGTTGTTTTGTAGAAGGTACTAGGAATTACCGTTATAGTGATGAATAGAATATAGTCTCTGCCCTATAAGCAGAATATAGGAATTGTTTGCCTAGTGGTAGAGACAAAAACAAAACGTGATGGTGCTTGATAGTACAGGTAGACGCGAGCTGATCGCCAGCTGAGAGGCAGAGCTAGCCTGATCTCTGTGCAGTCCACAGACCGTTGCCCTGTATCCTGTGCTGAGCAACAGTTTAAAAGGGGCAGACACAAACTGAAATATACTTTTTATATTCGCCATCTGTCAACCAGATGAGTGAAATATACTTAGAGGAGAGCTGCTAGGATTCCATGCAGATAAGATGTGATGTGGAACAGACATGTTTTTGAGGACTGGGGAACTTCAGCCTGTAGAAAGGGTGAGGGGGTGGTGGAATTGCTGCCCCTAAATAAAAACTCACTTGTGGAAAAGAGGTGAGACTTATTTTGTGTGGCTTTGGGTACCAAAACTAAAACTAAAAGTGGTTTGAAGCACTAAGAGACAGATTCTTCAGCAGAAAGAATAACTGGACTGGGTGCGGTAATCCCAGCACTTTGGGAGGCCGAGGCGGGTGGATCTCTTGAGCTCAGGAGTTCGAGACCAGCCTGGGTAACATGGCAAAACCCTTTCTTTACCAAAAATACAAAAAATTAGCCAGGTGTGGTGGTGTTTGCCTGTGTTCCCAGCTGCTTGGGAGGCAGGGATGGGAGCCTGGGAGGCAGAAGTTGCAGTGAGTAGAGATTGTGTCACTGTATTGCAGCCTGGGTGATGGAGTGAGACCCCATTTCATAAATAAAATAAATAAATAAATCAGAATAACTGAATAGAACTTCCTGAGCATTGACTGGTTGTTGTGAGAGCTAGTGAATTCCCAGTCAGGGGAGGTTTGCAAGCTGAATACTCTTGAGTTATAAGGAACTTGAAGTTCCCTCTCCCTCTGGGCATGTATTTAGTTATTATGTTCTAGTTCTCAAGTCTCTTGTTCTCTCCTTCCTACTCTCTCTACCACTGCTGTGGTATAGCCTTGCATCATCTCTTGGCAGTAACAATGTAATAATGAATTATAGCAGCTAATACTTAGTGGATATTTACCATTTGTCAGGTACTTATTTAAGTGTTTTATACATGCTAGCTCATTCAGCCCTCAACCCTTTCAAGGTAGCCATTATCATCTCTTTTGTGTATGTGGCAGATAGGTGTTAAGCGGCTTGCCCAAGATCATGAGCATGGAGCAAGTGGCAGAGCTGGAGTTCCATTCCAGGTTGTCTGGCTTTCAAGTCATCGTTTTTAACCACTTTTCTACTGTATTTTACATGTGTTACCTTAATTCTCACTACTATCCCCATTTACAGATAAGAAGTTCAGAGAGGTTGAGTGATTTGCTTAAGATCACAGAGCAAGATGTAGATGAGGTGGGATTCAAACCCAGGACTGTAGGACATGAAAAACCGCCCACACCTGATTATGCTGCTTCTGTAACTACATCTACTGTAGTGGTCTTTAACTGACTTCCGTGCCCAGCCTTTGTGCCTTAAATCCACAAGTTTTTACCCTGGAGTCTGTGGATGTGGGTGTCTCTAGAAATAAGTGAGATTTGGTATATGCGTGTGTGTGAGAGTCATGTTTTTAAAGCCCAGCCTTCATGGCTTCATTCACTTCTCAGAGCAGTTTGTGACCCCAATACGGTTTAGAGCCATTCTTTGCCCTTTAGCCAAAGGTACTTGTCTTTTTTTTTTTAATTTATTTTATTGCTTTGTATTTTTGTTTTTTTTGAGACAGGGTCTCGCTTTGTCACTCAGGCTGGAGCACAGTGGCATGATCTCAGCTCCCTGCAGCCTCAGCCTCCCACATTTAAGTTATCCTCCTGCCTCAGCCCCTCAAGTAACTGGGACTACAGGCGCCTGCCACCAGGCCCAGCTAATTTTTTGTATTTTTGGTAGAGATGGGGTTTTATCATGTTGCCCAGGCTGGTCTTGAACTTTTGAGCTCAAGTGATTTGCCTCGGCCTCCCAAGTTGCTGGGATTAATGTGAGCCACCACACCCGGCCTAGAGGTACTTTTTTGATGCACAGATTTGATCTTGGCTTAGTGATGCATTGACTCTTCGCTGCTTTTAGGACAGAGTCCAAATGCCTTAACCTGTTCATTCAAGGTCCCAGGAAATCAGACTCCAATCTTTCTGTACTTCTTACTCCCACTCTGTACTCTCTCCGTGGTGATAATGTTTAGTTGCGTGCTTTTTCTTCATCCTGTCAGCCTGAGGGCAGGGGCCGTGCTTGCCTTTGATGTCTAGTACCTGACAAATGTTGCACAGTGAGCATCTGCTGTAACACATTGAAGGCTGTAAAATGGAATCCCAGCCTGTCATTTGGACTGATAACTTTGAAGCTCTTGCACTTTCTGATCCTGAGAGTTGATGATTCTTTGATAGTGTGTGCTGCCAAAATGCAGAGAAGGGCCAGTGGAGGCAGAGGCTGAGCTGAGCCTAGAAGGAAGTGAGCAGATAACACGTGGACTATTCTTGTCAGCATTCTGACCTGGGCTCCTTTTGCAGGGTGGCCCTTGGGTAGGGTGAAGATCCCCTGTCTTTATCCTAGTTCCCCACCTTGGTGTGGGTTACTGGTTGCAGGATGAACTGTCGCTCGGAGGTGCTGGAGGTGTCGGTGGAGGGGCGGCAGGTGGAGGAGGCCATGCTGGCTGTGCTGCACACGGTGCTTCTGCACCGCAGCACAGGCAAGTTCCACTACAAGAAGGAGGGCACCTACTCCATTGGCACCGTGGGCACCCAGGATGTTGACTGTGACTTCATCGACTTCACTTACGTGCGTGTCTCTTCTGAGGAACTGGATCGTGCCCTGCGCAAGGTTGTCGGGGAGTTCAAGGTAAGGGTGTGGCATAGCAGATGGCAGGGGGGCCTCGAGTGCTCCTCCACCCCAGCTTGGTGTTGAACCAGCCTTCTCTTCCTGAGTGTGTGAATCGGGTTCTTTCAGATTCTGAGAAACAGACGTGTTGAGAGCTCCTCTTCAGGGGAGGGCGCGCGGGCGCACGCGTGTGTGTGTGTGTGTGTGTGTGTGTGTGTGTGTGTGTGTGTGGTGGGGGAGGGAGATACTCATAAATGTGCCTGGGGGAAAAGGGAGAGCAGGAAGCTGAGCAGTGTTGGCGGCCAGGTCCCCTGGGGCCATCCTTGCTTCTGTGGTCTTGACCTCTCTGGCTACAGCTCTCTCTGCTTCTGCTTCCACTTTTCCTTTCCCACATGAAACTCCCCCAGAGGACGACTTGCTTGGTTCAGGTGGCTGCCATCCAAGATGGGAGTGTCCCTTTTGGCGGTGTGGCATTGTGTGCCTGGGTAGGAGAAAGATGTGGAAGGGACACGGCCGGCTGCTGCTGTTGGTCACCTCAGGAGGTGGGAGTGGTAGTGTGCCTTCTCCTCTGGTCTTTGTTCAGAGTCACAGTGTTTGACCATTTCATTGAGTGCGTACTTTTAAATTTTAAAGTAGCAAAGATAATTTTTCTTTCTTCCTTTTTTTTTTTTTGAGACACAGTCTCACTATGTCACCCCAGTCTTGAACTCCTGGGCTCGAGCAGTCCTTCCACTGCAGCCTTCCAAGCAGCTGGGACCACAGGTGTACACCACCACCACCATGCCCGGCTAATTTTTGAAGATTTATTTTGCCAGGCCTGGTGGCTCACGCCTGTCGTCTCAGCACTTTGGGAGGCTGAGATGGCCGGATTGCTTGAGCCCAGGAGTTCAAGACCAGCCCTGGAAACATGGCGAAACTCCGTCTCTACAGAAAATACAAAAATTAGTGGGGCGTGGTGGCACATGCCTGTAGTCCCAGATGCTCGAGCAGCTGAGGTGGGAGGATTGCTTGAGCCTAGGAATTCGAGACTGCAGTGAGCCATGATCACGCTACTGTACTCCAGCATGGGTGACAGAGCAAAACCCTGTCTCCAAAAAAAAAATAATTTTTTTTGTAGAGATGGGGTGTCACTGTGTTGCCCAGGCTGGTCTTGAACTAAAGGCTGGTCTTGAATTACTGGCATGAGCCTAAAGGCATCTGCTCTGGGGTTAGAACACGGGGGAGCTGTGTGTCTGACTTTCATTCCATAAATATTTGCAGAGCCCTTCTCTGTGCTGGGTACTGTGTGCTCATTGCAGGGTGTTGCCCAGTGTCAGGTGAAAGCTGTCTCTCATTGTCCCGCCAAACCCAGAAAGGGCAAGTTCATAAGTGGTTTCCTAGTCACCCTTAAGAGCAGCAGCAGCACTCAGCCCTGTGTCCTCCAGGTGTCCATGAGAGGCAGGTGGAGCAGAGTGGTGAAGAGCATGGGCTTTGGAGCTGGGGTCTGCCACCCAGCAAGTGTGTGACCTTGGGCTAGTGGCTCCACTCAAAATTGCAGTAATAATCTTGCTTGCTTCAAAGGGTGTGTGCACTGCAAGGACTGAATAAGTCAAATATGCCTAGTGTTTGGAACAGAGCCTGGCACACAGTAAACATTACAGATGCGTTAGCCATTCAAGGTTACTTGACCTTGGTTTGTCAGTGAAGGAGAGCCTCTTCCCTGATGAGTGTGGTTCAGGATTTCAGGCATCCTTACCCTCTGGGTTGGTATTAACTCAGATGGAAAGGAACTTCAGCGTCCTGGCTGCCCTAGGAAGAGGAGTATGGGGCCACTCACACCCATGGGGTGGCAAGGGCAGAATCATTGGACTGGATGGTCCTGTTTGCTTCTCAGGGGAGAAGAGGGAGAAGTGCCAGGTCTGGTCTGTCCTTCAACTTCCCTTCCCCATTCTGTTGCTTGGTTTCCCTCTTTTTGAGCAAGGACCACTGGGCTCTACAGTTCCCTCTTCCTTAGCTCATAAAAGAGACTGTGAACTGGGCGCAGTGGCTTGTGACTGTAATCCCAGCACTTTGGGAGGCTGAAGCAGGAGTATTGCTTGAGCCCAGGAGTTCGAGACCAGCCTGGATAACGTAACAATACCCCGTCTCTAACAAAATAAAAAAAATTAAAACTTAGCCAAGTGTGCCTGTAGTATCAGCTACTCAGGAGGCTAATGTGGGAGGATCGCTTGAGCCCAGGAGTCCGAGGCTGCAGTGAGCCACGATTGCTCCAGCCTGGGTGACAGAGTAAGACCCAGTTTCTTTAAAAAATATCAAAAGAATTATGTTTAATTGGCAGTGGAGAAGACAAATAGAGTTTACAGGGGAAGAGGGAAATGTTGACGAGGTGATTAGAACATTTTGAAGGATATGGGCTAAACGGGTGGTGTGGAAGGAGGAGGCCCTTGATGCAATGTAAAGGTGAAAAAGCAAGGATTTAGAAATCAGACAATCCAGATTCAAACCCTGGTCCAGTCATCCATAGGCATGTGACTCTCGCAAGTTACCTTACTTCTCTAAGCCTCATCGTGCCATGGTGAAAGCTCATGGGGTTGTTGGGAGGAGCCAGTGGGATTGTGTGTGTTAAGTTCCTAGCACAGAAGACGTGCCTGCAGACCAGTAGTTATTCCTGTAATATCAGTTCTTCACCAAGCTGGAGGAGTTGGGCTTGGAGACAGATTTTATTGGTTTGCTTGAACTACACAATTTCAGGCTGGCAGTTTGCTGTGTCACTAAACCCAAATCGTTTACCCTCTCCCAGTCTTGTTTCCTTGCCATGCTTGGATGATGACTAGAGCTAAGAGAGCATAATTCCCTGGGGTGTGGGAAGCAGGCCCTCACAGGTGGGAACTCAGAGGCCTTGGCTTGCTCATTCGTTCCCTTCTTCCCAGGATGCACTGCGCAACTCCGGTGGCGATGGGCTAGGGCAGATGTCCTTGGAGTTCTACCAGAAGAAGAAGTCTCGCTGGCCTTTCTCAGACGAGTGCATCCCATGGGAAGTGTGGACGGTCAAGGTGCATGTGGTAGCCCTGGCCACGGAGCAGGAGCGGCAGATCTGCCGAGAGAAGGTGGGTGAGAAACTCTGCGAGAAGATCATCAACATCGTGGAGGTGATGAATCGGCATGAGTACTTGCCCAAGATGCCCACACAGTCGGAGGTGGATAACGTGTTTGACACAGGCTTGCGGGACGTGCAGCCCTACCTCTACAAGATCTCCTTCCAGATCACTGATGCCCTGGGCACCTCAGTCACCACCACCATGCGCAGGCTCATCAAAGACACCCTTGCCCTCTGAGCGTCGCTGGATCTCTGGGAGCTCCTTGATGGCTCCCAGACCTTGGCTTTTGGGAATTGTACTATTGGGCCTTTGGGCTCTGGAACCTGCTCTGGGTCATTGGTGAGACTTGGAAGGGGCAGCCCCCGCTGGCATCTTGGTTTTGTGGTTGCCAGCCTCTGGTCATCCTTTTAATCTTTGCTGACGGTTCAGTCCTGCCTCTACTGTCTCTCCATAGCCCTGGTGGGGTCCCCCTTCTTTCTCCACTGTACAGAAGAGCCACCACTGGGATGGGGAATAAAGTTGAGAACATGAGTTTGGGCTGAGCCATCTCTCCCTTGTCTTGTGTCTGCCCCGACGTGTTAACACTTTCTGGCATTCCTGTGAGGACACAGGTGTGTGTTGAGGGCATTGCTCCAAGATGAGGGGGGTGGGTGGATGGGATTAAAGGTGTATGAAAATGGACAGATTTTGCACTTGGCTGGATATTCACACAAAACAGGTGTTACCCAGATGTGGCTATAGCCAGTCTCATGAAGGAAGGTGCATTGTAGGGTGAGGGTCTGTTGCTTTTGGATGTGACTGAGCTGCTCCTCCTTTTTCCCCCCACCAATCGACTCCCTATTTCAACACTTCCAAACTCACTTTCCTTTTTTTTTATTTTGTAAACTTTTGCAGATTATTTTATCACTCAGGTATTAAGCCTAGTACCCATTAGTTATTTTTCTGATCCTCTCCCTCTTCCCATCCTCCAAAAAGCCCCAGTGTGCCTTGTTCCCCGCTGTGTGTCCATGTGTTCTCATCATGTAGCTCCCACTTATAAGTGAGAACATGTATTTGGTTTTCTGTTCCTGTGTTATCTCCACCTTTTCTAAGGAAGCTGTGACATCCCTGGCCTTTGTGTTGTCTGGTCTTGCTTCACCATGGCCCCAGAGAGTATCTTCTCAGTCTTCATAGAGCACATAGATCCCCATGTGCACCAGAAAGGTCATTTGATGTGGGTCGTGTCTGGAGACACATTGGCCAGCTTGAGACTATCCGGCATCTGGTGACACTTCTTCCAGCTTGGGCTGGCCCTTGCCATTGCCTCGGTAACTCACATTCATTTCTGCACCCCCATACTCAAGCCCCCATTGTGTGCTATGCTCTCATCAATACAGTCCGTGTTTTACAATGCTTTTTGGCTGCTTCTGAGCCGGTTCTAACCAGACTAAATGAATTGTGTGTAGGGAGGGATGCTGAGGGAGAAATGGGGTGGGAGTGGGGGCTCTTGTCCATGGTCCTGGAGCAGGGTAGGTAGTCAGGATGACCAGGAAGTGTTTGCACTTGGAATGCGCTTTTCCCATTCCGAGTCACCCTTGGCCACGTGATGTTTCTACTCTTGATCTCTGGGGCATCAGAGAGTTGGAGGACTCAGGAGGGGGGTTTATAGTTGAAGAAGGCCAATTTCTAGCAAGTCCTTGATAGCATGTGACCCCCCACTTGGCCTGCTGCAGTCTGGGGACTCTTCCTGTTTTCCTACCAGACAGCCATCAGCTAATCTAATCCCTTCTGAGGTGACTGGTACAGGTGGTTGACTGGCAGTGACTTTATTTTTTAGAAGAGGACTCAAGGCTTGCTACAGAATTTTTTGGTAGACCTGGCAGGAGGGTCTTGCTTCTCTGTCCACTTTTCCAGTCTTTCTGCTTTTCTGCAGCTGGACTCTGCTCCACTCTCCCACCCTGGCTTGGCTGTGGGACACCTAGCTGGCAATGGGCTACCCTAGTAGACGGGACAGTAGCATTCCCTTCCCTTATGGCATTGCGATTTTCTGAAGTGGGGGACTAATTTATCCAGGGTCAGGACTGCAGTCCTGGTGGATCAAATCTGTGCTCTCCCATTGGTCTGTAAATGTGACTCTCCTTGGCCTATGGGGCCTGAGAAAAGGAGTGGGGGTGGGCCTTAAATTCCCCATGCTCTGCTCTGCTCTTCTGTACCCGAATGTCTCCCTGCTGTGGAGTGTGCAGGAGGCATTGGCCTGCTTGTCCAGCCCCAGGAGGCTTCTGAAGGGGATGATGGACGAGGAAGGGTGGGACTCACCCTTATGGCTGCCCGTGTGCCTCCTGGCTCAGCAGCCACCTGGGCCACCTAGCAGCATAGAACTTTGGTCTAGGGACAAAAAGCCCAAGAATGGGGACAATCACCTTTGTCTTGTGTCCTGCTCAGAGGGGCAGCACCCCAGCCTGCAGCTGGGATGGGATCTGAGGATCTTCTCAGGGCTCTGCCCAGGTGTACCTCTTGGCCCACTTTGTGAAGGGGAGGGACTCCTGGGGACAGGGCTCCTGGTTTTGGCTGACTGGACTTGCATGGGGGTGCCTGTGGGCCTTGGGGATGAGAAGAAATACAGCAGGCCCGGAGTCTGGGCCTATGGAGAAAGGGCCGTAGCCACAACGGCTGGAGCTCTTTGTCTAGGAAGTGCCGGAGCGCTCTGCGCAAGGGGTAGGGGCGTAGGGCGCCTGCGGTCCGCCCCTTGGTTCCCTCCCCGACGCAGCCGCCGGCCCGCCCGCCAGTCTGGGCTCCCGCACATCTGGCGATCCCGCCACATCTGGGCAGCCGGCGCTGGAGCATGAACGGCTCTCAGGCGGGCGCCGCGGCTCAGGCCGCCTGGCTGAGCTCCTGCTGTAACCAGTCGGTGTCGCCGCCGGAGCCCCCCGAGGGGCCGCGCGCGGTGCAGGCGGTGGTGCTTGGCGTGCTGTCCCTGCTGGTGCTTTGCGGGGTCCTGTTCCTGGGCGGCGGCCTCCTCCTCCGCGCCCAGGGCCTGACAGCGCTGCTGACCCGCGAGCAGCGCGCGTCCCGCGAGCCCGAGCCGGGCAGTGCCAGCGGAGAGGACGGCGACGACGACTCCTAGGCGCCCGGCTGCGCTCGGTGGTCGCGGCCTCCAGGCAGCCCCTGACTCCGAGCGGTCCGGAGCATGCCCGACGGCTGCTGCGGTCCCGACCCCTTACCCGAAGCGGCGCGCCCCACACAGGTGAGAGGGAGGGTAGCGGGAGTGTGGGCGCGGGGGTTCGGGGGGCTACAGTAGCTTCTTTACTGAGGAGGCTTCTTGGGGCGCGGCAAGGCACCTGTCTTTGGAGAATGAGTCGCTCTTCAGCGACTCAGGTTCCCAGCTCTGTAAGTCCACGGCCGGTGGGGCTGCAGCCCACCCAGGTGTGCGGGATCAGGAGGAGGCCGCCCCGCCCGGGATTGTGTCTCCTGCAGCTCTGGCCCCCTCCTCCCATCTTAAGTGTTCCAGCCTTATGTTCTTTTTCTAGGAACAGAGGCTGCTGTGTAACTGTGGGGTGGTTGTGGAGGCAGGAGGCCACAGTGTGCTTTGGGGGCTTCTTCCCTAGCCCCCACCCTCACCTCCATGGTCTGCATCTGCCCCAGCCTCTATAGGTCCTAGGCCCAACTCTGCGGGCCCCAGCACTGCCCACTCCACCGGGCTGAGGAGACAGGCAGATGGCTCCAGCCTTTGGCCTCAGCTTCCTGAAGCCTTTTCCCTGGGAGGGTGCTTGAGGGAGATTCCTTGCCTGGCCTCCCTCTTGAGACAGGGAGGGGAGTGTGGTCATGTTTGAGGGCAGATCCAGGGGCCTGGGTGGCCCTGGGGAATGGGGAGGTGTGTGGAAGGCCCTTCCCTGGACCCTGCTCAGGTCGTGGGGAGGGGGTGGTGAGGGGTGGGGGAGTAGATGTAGCCCAGAGCAAGGAGCTTTGTGTGGTGTGTGTTGGGGGGTGTGGATGGCAGGGTTCCCCGCAGCTGGGGGGCCTCGGAAGCGCTGCTCCGGGAAGTGGGGCTGAGGATTTCCAGCTGTGGGGGCTCTGTCTGGGTGTCTCGCTCTGTCTCTCCAAGGACAGGAGCCATCTGGAGGGAAGGGCCTGGATGGCCTGAGGACAAGGTAACTACAGGCGAAAGCCACCTGGGACAGAGCCACAGGGGCTGGAGAGGCCTTCTCTGTTCCTTCCCTCTGTTCAGCTTTGTACCTAGGAGCCCTGGGGGTTTCTGTGGGTGGGAGTGTTTGTTTGTCAGGGGTGACTTTGGCCTCTCTTGCCCCCCCTCCCCCGATTCTGGAGCCCCTCCCCTGCTTATCTGGGGTAGGGCAGGGTCCCAGTTTCCATCCGAGAAAGGAGTCAGGCTGAGTGCCTGTGAGGGGCAGCGGGAGGGTGTGGGCAGGTGCAGCTAAGCAGCTGCGAAGCTAACGACGACGTGTGATCCCTGCCCAGCAGCCCAGGATTTGGCACTAATCCTGGGCAGCGGCACCACACTGGCCTTGCTGAGCCAGAGACTTCTCACCTCAGGGCCCCCCCAGCTCCCCCCACTCCACCCCCTAGGAGGGAGGGTTGTCCAGGGCCCTGAGGCGTGTGTGTGGTGTGTCTGTTACTGCACCTGGCACAGGCAGGGGGCTGGGCCCAGGGGACATTCCCCCCTCCCTTTGCTGGGGGAGAGGGTGGGAACTTCCTCTCTTGATTGTACCCGGTTTCACCCAGCTGCCTTGCCTGTCACCCTCTGGCCCCATACTCTCCTCTCCTTTCCCAGCTGGGAGAGAGGGTCTCCAGATCACTGGGAACCCCTTCCTTTTACACGTGGGAGAACAGTAAGTGACATGCTCACATGAATGACAGAGCTGGAAGCAGACCCTGGGCCCTGATTCCAAGTTCAGGCCCCCTTCTGGCACTTGGGGGCCCCTCTCACTCTGTCCTCTTCCCTTCCCTGCTTTCTCATCACTCTTTGAGATGCTGGTGCAAAACGCGGCCTCTCTTCATACATTTGCAAATCAGGGATGGACCCCCAAACCCCTGTGCCACTGCCCCCTTCCCATCCTGCTTCCCCAGGGCCCTGCCTACCTTCTTGCTGTGGGGAGCAGTCTTCCAGATGCCGGCAGCAGCTCCTCAGCCAGCTGGGCTCAGCTTTCCTGGCCTGAACCTGAGGGGGGATGGGCTTAGAGGGTCAGCTGGAATAAACATCCGTGGAAAAAAATCCAAGCGGTCAGAGCCGAGGGATCAGGGCCGAAGGCTGATGACCTTCCGTTTGGCCTTTGGGCTCCAGTTCCTGTGGTGTGAGGGTGTAGATTGATTTGGTGCCGGGAAGGGCTGTGCCCCCAGCATCATTGTGTCTGCTCACACCCAGGACAGGGCTGGGGCGGGGGTGTAGAGGTGGGGGCAAAGGCTTTCTTCATCCAACTTCCTCCTGTTGCTGTTCCTGAGTCCAGTGCTTGGAGGACAGGGCGTGGGGTGTGCCAGGGACCTCAGTGTTCCTGTGGGAAGGGACTGAGATGTTTGCTGTGGAATTCTGACCCTGGTCAAGGCTGTCAGGCTGAGTGGGCAGGAAAGAATGTGGAAAATTGGGAAGTGGGTGCTGCTGTTACCCCATCAGGCTCCAGCTGGGAGTGAGATGTGGGGGATGGGTGCAGGTCTGAGTGCCAGGGAGAGAAGCCAGGCACCCAAACTCCTAGCCAGCTCACTTAGCCTGCACCGTCCATAGGGGAAGGGCTGGGACGGCTGATGGGTTCAGATCTTGCCCTAACCTTCCTCCAGCCCCTGAGATTTTCCCTAAGCTGGGAAAGCCTGTGAGAGGTTTATGGAGTCCATTCCTCAGTCTCCACATAGTGCAGCTCCCTCTGCAGCAAAGACGGGGGTGGCTCTCTCTACAGATTCCTGAGCCCCACATCGTCTGCCAGCAAGAGAGCCTGCTCTCCTGCTGCCGCTCTGGGGATCCCCTGCCACCTTCAGCCCATTCTTGCTGCAGATGACAGACTGGGAGATACCTGGCTTGTGGTGAGACCTCAACCTGGGATCCTTGCACCCAGCTGCTGCCTCTGAACTGCTCTACTGGACCTCTGGAAGTGCTTGGTGTGGGCCTGGACCTGGGAGACCTGCACTCCCAGCCCGCTTGAGGCCTGCTGCATGTCCTGGGCGCTGAAGTGGCCACACATCCTGGATGCCTGGTGCAGGAGGTGCTGGCTGTTCCCCCTGCCTTCTGGCCTCTGAGGACATGAGTGCAGCGCCTGTACTGTTTGGTGTGAGGCAGCAATGGTCTGACAGTGACCGGCCCCTGCTGCAAGTCAGTGCCTCTCATTTGCAGGCCTGCAGCACCCCCTCGATCCAGGAATGCTGCATCGCTTTCTGTGGCCTGTTATTAAATATGCTGGTGATGCAAGCTTCAGGTCTATGATCTATGTCTCCAGCCTTTGACTCTAGGAATTAGTGGTTTGTTCCCCGACTCCCCTCCAGTTTTACCTGTTTCTAGCAGATGTAGCAACCCCAGCCCCTGTCCCCTGGCCTCTCCTCAGTGGTGGCTTTTCCCCTTGCACCTTCAGATCCACATCTTCCGAGGGTGGGTGTGAAGTGGGGCAGAAAGCCACCCTCACGCCAGCACTCGGCTGTCCCCCTGTGGCCAGTGTGGGCAAGAGCACCGCTTCATTCAACCAGTCACTGTTGGGGTCTGTCTCATCAGAGTCCAGCCTGAGCCTCGGCTTTGAGATGGGAGTGGGTATCGTGAGCATGTGCATGGAATTCTAGATTGCAAAACTTTCCTAAACCTCAGTTTCTTAGTTTATAAAATGTAGGTGACAATATCATAGGTTTGTCATTGATCAAATAGGTAACATGCTTATTTATTGAAAAAAGTCTTTCTGCATAGTAATCATCCTGTGGCATCATTATTTTCCCTGAACCTGACCATTCCTAGAGAGGAGAAGAAGAGAAGAGAAGAGGAGAGAAGAGAAGAAGAGAGGAGAGAAGAGAAGAGGAGAGGAGAGAAGAGGTATAGAACCAGCCCTCTATTCCTGGGAACACTCATTTTATTCTCTTTTCCATGAGTATTTACTGAGTGACCGCTCTGTGCCAGGCATACTCTGGGACATGGGGATGAGGAGATAAACGACAGGGCTGGGTGCAGTGGCTCACGCCTGTAATGCCAGCACTTTGGGAGGCCGAGGCAGGTGGATCACGAGGTCAGGAGTTTGAGACCAGCCTGGCCAACATGGTGAAACCCCATCTCTACTAAAAATACAAAAATTAGCTGGACGTGGTGGTGCATGCCTATAATGGAGAGAATTGCTTGAATCCAGGAGGCGGAGGTTGCAGTGAGCCGAGATCGTGCCACTACACTCCAGCCTGGGTGACAAAGCAAGACTCCATCTCAAAACAACAACAACATCAACCACAAAAAAACAAAAAACAAACAAAAAAAACCACAAAAAAACAAGACAGAACCCCTGTCCCTGAAGAGCTCACATTCTAGTAAACAGTGGTGCTCACAAAACTGAAGTTAAAGTAGACAATGAAAAGAGCCCAGAGTGAAAGAGCCGAGAGCAGAGAGTGAGAGCTCTGCTGGGATTAGCAAAGCACAACTCACAGAGGAAGTGGCATCACCACTGGGCATTTACCTGGCAAGAAGAGGGCAAGAGCATTTCAGGCAGAGATTTGGAGGTGTGAAGCAGCGAGCTTCAGAAGCAGGGGGGCTGGGGCAGGGCGGGTGAGGGAGGCGTGACCAGGGTGGTGGGTAGGGCCAGACTGGGCAGGAGTTGGAGCTTACCCCGGGAGCAGTGAGGTGTCTGGAAGGTTTCATACGGGAAGTGACATGTTAAGATCTGGATCTGAAAGAACTTGGGGGTAAGTCTGTGGTGGGGATAGCAGGCTGGAAGTAGAGAGGAGGCAAGGAGACTGTTGTCAAAACCCAACAAAAATGATAGTCGCCTGGACCAGGGGTAAGAAGAGGGCCAGGGCTGAGACACCAGCTTTGGTCACTGGTTGGATGTGAGGGATGAGGGAGAGGGAGGAGGGGAGGACGATGTTCTGGTTTCCAGCCTGAATACTGTGTGTGCGGTGGTGCCACCCACTGAGAGGATGTGTTATCAGTTAGAACTTTTTTGGTCTGAATTTATAGAAAACCCAAACTATATTTGGCTCAGGCAGAAGGGAGCGTATTGTCCCATGTAACTGAAAAGTCGAAGGGTGGTTCTGGCCACAGGCCCAGCATGATTCAGGGCTCCATGGTGGGAGCAGACCTCAGTTTCCCCTCCTCTCGTAGCTCTGCTTGCCTGTGTCGGCTTCTGGCAGTAGAGCCTGGTGGTTGAGAGCAAGGACTCTGGAATCACATGGTCTGGATTTGAATTCTGGCACCGTAGGTATTACCTGCATGGCCTGACAAGGCCCTGAACCTCTCTGTGGCTCAATTCCCTCCTCTTTAGGGTGGGGAAAAATAGGGCCTAGCTCGTGCCATGTTTTGTTAGGATGAAGTGAGATCCACACATTTAGGGTGCTTGGCACATACCTCATGCCAAGAAAATGCACTGTGAGTGTTGATGGTGTGCGTTCCCGGCCTCCATGTGAGGCAGGACATTGGCTTTAAGCCTCTCAGGTTCAAACCTATCAGGAAAGAGGGAGGTCTTCTCCCCTGTCACTCGGGCCAAACCCTGGGGTTTGCCGCTATTGGGCCTGTTTGACTCTGTGCTAACCCTGAAACAGTACTATGCTGAGAGTATGGAATGTTCTAGATTTTGGTAACATGCTGTACTTGGGTTGGGGTAGAGGTGGAGGGAACACCACAGACCACAGGGTCCAAAGCAGAGGGCTGTCTGTGCACCAAATCTGGGCCTGTTCAGTCTTGGGGTGAACAGATGCTGGGTGGCCATGAGATAACTCATGTCTGCTGCTGATGGGGCCATGGGCGACAGGCAGCTGATGAGCTCAGCTGTGGCTCCTTGAGTTGGAGGCGAGCTGTCAGGTGGACAATGAGTATATAGGACTGGAGTTCAGGAGAGAGAGTTCTGAGCCCCGATGCTGCTGGAGGTGGAAAGTAAAGCTGCAGGAATGCATCAGAATGAGGCGAGAAGGCAGGGGACGCAGGACGCAGCCCTGTTGGACCACCACTTAAAGGCAGGAGCAGACAAGGAGTGCTCAGGGATGGGGGAGGGAGCCCGAGGAGTGGGCTCTCTTGGCAGTTGAGGAAGAGAGGATTTCAGAAACTGAGGGGTTGGCCAGGGGCCTCCATACCCTGAGCAGTTCTGGGGTGCTGAGAGGGGACCTGCAGCCTGGGACCTTGGAAGGAAGAAGTGGGGAAGCCTTCTGCCCATCTGAGCTGCAACCACCACTACCCCTCAGGCTCCAAGAAAACCTCCATACAGAGGAAGATGGTGGTGTGGTTGCCTCTGGTCTGTGAGCCCACTGCAGGGCGAAGAACAGACTTATTAGAATATACTCTTTCATGCTGTATGAATGCTATCCCAGGCACATGTCTCACCTAGGCATAATAAGACAATAAAAAAATAAAACAAACATGCAAAAAGGATCCTCATCCTGCTCCACAGCTGCCAGGCTGCCCTTCCTAGCCGCAGCTGACTTCCACGAGGCTTCTGTGAGTCCTGCCAAGAGGCTGAGGCTGCAGCCGCACACCCACGCCCACGGCTCCTCTGGGTGTCCACCTGCCCTGGCTCAGAGCTGCAGCCTCTCTGGAATCCCTCCTTGAGAGGCTGTGCTTTATGGCCATGCCTTCTACTCTTTCAACCTGCTCACTCCGACATTGTCACTCTGGTCCCTTGACCTCTTTTACCTCTGCTTCCTCCCTGACCCTCAGCCTGTTCCCGGCTGCCCCACTTCCAGTGTAGATTGCTTGGCTCATTACCTCAGTCACTGTCTTGCCCATGTTCTAACTTCACTCCATCCACAGAACCATCCCAGTGAAACCTCATCCCTGGATGACTTCAACTCTCTGTCCTTTGAACTTTTACCCAGGCTGCTGGGTGCCCCCAAAGAACATCACACCCTTGAGCAGACTGATGGCACTGAGAATGGTCACGGGGTCCCACTGCCTGGCCCTCGCTGCAGCCAGCTGCCTCTCCTGCTGCATTACTGCAAGCCTTCCCTGCTCTTTCAAACCTGACCCTCCCACCTCCCAACTCTGCTCAGGTGCCCTCTCCTCCTCCTACTTCCCATGGAAAATAAGTGGCCAGAGGAGGGCCGGGCCTCCGCCTCTGCAGCCCCTCCACCCCGGTGCTGAGCCACCCCACTTCCTCCTTAACTCGATTCTTCAGTTGCTCCTCTGCTGGCTGTCACGTCCAAGCATACTCCGGTTTCTGCCACCTTAAAATAGCGCTCTTTGCACCCACTGCCGCCTCCGGTTACTATCCTATGTCTCACTTGCCTTTACAGCCAAACTTCTCCAAAGTTACCCACGCTTGCCGTCCCCACTTCCTTGCCTCCTGTTTATGTCTCCATCCTCTTCAGCCTGGCCTCCACCCGGCTAAGCTGACGGCCAGGTCGTCAGATCCCCTGGGTGGTTGCTCCAGCGGCTGCTCTCCTGGCCACATCTGCTGTGGCTGACCCCTTCTCACAGATCTCCTCCTGCTCCTGTGGCAGCTCCCGAAGAAGCTCGGTGCCATCAACAGGAAAGGATGAGACTTTGGATTCCAGAAGAACACTGCTGGGGCTTCCCCCCGGAGTCTGCCACTTGCTGTGTGAGTTAAATCCTCTCCATCCTTAGGAAAATGAGATAGTGATCATGCCCACTTGGCAACACTCAAATGAGATGAAGGGCACCTTAGTGTCTGGGCGCCGGGGCTCTGGAGCGCCTGCCGGGTTGAATCCAGGCTCCCTCAGCTCCTAGGCCTGCCCTTGGGACATCTCCCGTCTCTCCTTGAGAGTCTTGTACCAGGGTTTCCTCTTTCCTGTCCCAACACCAAGTTCCTCTGGGCTCTCTCCTAGATCTTCCCCTGGGCTCCCTGCCCTTCCCTGGATGGAAATCGCCACCTCTTGGCCCGTGGCTCTGAAATCAGCAGCTCCAGCCTAACCTGGCCCCTGAATGCCATGTTAATCTGCCCACCCATTCTACAGAGATTTATTGAGCAGCTACTGTCCCAGGCACTGGAGAATGTGTTGTACATGAGACAGAGGGGTCGCTGTCCCACAGAGCCTGTGCACTTGCTGGTGGGAAGGGCCCTTCAGTGTACCTGTAAGCAAATGCATGAGGTGCCTGCAGAGAGTGATTGTGCTGCAACGGAAAGACAGCAGAGTGACGGGATGGAGACCTGTGGGAGACTTTCATGAAGGTGGCCAGGGAAAGCCTCTCCAAGGAGGTGACACTTGAGCTGAGACCTGGCCTGTGAGGTGACTCCAGCCAGGGAAGATCTGGGGCACAGTGTTCCTGCCAGAGGGGCGGGAAGCTCCTGGGGTGGGAATGAGCCTGGCGTGTCTGAAGGGACACCAAGAGGCTAGTGCGGATGGGGAAGGACTGTGGAAGGTGCCAGAGCACACCCACAGCCAGGTTCTTCCCTCGGGAGCCGTCTCCCTGGCAGGTTCTGCATCTTACAGGATGGTTTCTCCACCCCAGCAGCTGTCCCTGATTCCCCTCCACAGCCAGTGCGTCACCAAATATGGTCCCTTCTGCCTGACGGAAAGCTTCGTTTCATGTCCCCGGCTGCCACCTCGCCTTGCACCTGGTCCCTGTGTCCCTTGGGGCTTCTCAGCCAACCCATCCTCCACTCTGTTGTCAGAGTCGTCTTTAGCAGAGGCGCGTTCTGTCTGGCCACACTGTCTGGTCCCTGTTTCACACTCCCTCAATGTGGTGTCCACTGCTCATAGGATGGCATCTTCCTGTGGCCCCCCAAACTGCTGCCCTCTTGATTCCCTGCTCCTGTATCTCTCACTACTGTCCCTCATGTGCTCCACCATCTCCAGTCTTCTGGGCCTTTGAGGATGCTGTGCCCACCCCTCTGCCAGGCACCGAGTCTTCAGTGGCCGTGGAGGAGTGCTAGGCTCCAACCATTCACCCCTCACTCATCCAGCCGCCGCTGCTTGTAAAGCTTGTACTGTGTGCCAGGCACTGCTCCAGGCACCAAGGGAACAAAACCGGTGGAATTCCCTGCCCCTGTGCTGCCTGCTTTCTTGTGAGGTGAGACAGATGATAAAGTACACAATTTAAAAATAGAGCCTGTCAGATGGTGTATTAGCTCCTGGGACTGCCATAACAAATACCACAAGCTGGGTGGCTTGAAACAGCAGACATTTATTCTCTGATAGTTCTGGAGGCCAGAAGTAGGAAATCCAGGTGCTGGCAGGGCCATGCTCCCTCTGAAACCTGTAGGGGGGTCGGGTGGGGTGGCTCACACCCATAATCCCAGCACTTTGGAAGGTTGAGGTAGGAGGATCACTTGAGTGCAGGAATTGAAGACCAGCCTGGGCAACACAGTGAGACCCCCTTCCCCATCTCTACAAAAACATTAAAAAATTAGCCGGGCATGGTGGTGCATGCCAGCTACTCTGGAGGCTGAGACAAGAGACTTACTTGAGCCTGGAAGGTTGAGGCTGCAGTGAGCCATGATTGTGCCATGCACTCCAACCCGGGCAACAGAGCAAGACCCCCGCCTTCAAAAAAACAAAACAAAACAAAACAAAAACCTGCAGGAGAATCCGTCCTTGCCTCCGCCTCGCTTCCGGTGGTGACCGGTGGTGGTGGCCGGCAATATCTGGTGTCCCTTGGCTTGCAGCTGCACAGCCCAGCTCTGTCCCATCACATGGTGTTCTTCCCGCGTCTCTGTCTCCAGATTTCTTATGAAGACACCAGTCCTTTTGGATTTGGGGGCCCACCCCAGTTCAGTATGACCTCGTCTTAATTTAACTAATTACATCTGCAGTGATCCTACTTCCAAATAAGGTCACATCCTGAAGTACTCAGGGTTAGAACTTTAGCACATCTTTTTTGAGGGGGACACAGTTCAACCTATGGAGCAAAGCAAAGCAGGGAGGGTGCATGGAGAGAGCAGCAGAAAGGCTGGAATTTTAAATGGAATCATCAGGGAAAGTGTCGCCAAGAAGGTGTTGTTTGTTTGTTTGTTTGTTTGTTTATTTTTGAGACAGAGAATTGCTCTGTTGCCAAGGCTGAAGTGTGATGGTGTGATCTTGGCTCACTACAACCTCCACCTCCCGGGTTCAAGCGATTCTCCTGCCTCAGCCTCCTGAGTAGCTGGGATTACAGGCACGCGACCACCACACCTGGCTAATTTTTTATATTTTTGGTAGAGATGGAGTTTCACCATGTTGGGCAGGCTGAGTCAGGCTGGTCTCGAACTCCTGAACTCAAGTGACCCATCTGCCTCAGCCTCCCAAAGTGTTGGGATTACAGGCGTGAGCCACTGCGCCCGGCCAAGAAAGTGTTATTTGAGCAAAGACCTGAATGAGAATGGGCAATAGAGAGAATGGGGAGGGGGTGGGCGGGGGGAAGCACTCCAGGCCACGGAACAAGTGCTGAGACCCAGAGGAAGGAGCGCGCCTGCTGTGGTCGGGGAACCATGGGGGGGCCCAGGGAGCTGCGGCTGCGGTGAGTGAGCAGGGAACACCGATGAGAACACAGAGAGGCTGCAGGTGAAGTGGGTCTTCCATGGAGAGCCAGAAAATGGACTTGTCTTGCACATTTTCTCAGGAAGCCACTGAAGAGTGTGCTCTACTCAAACCAGAGCGTCAGCCTGAAATGATGGAGGCCTCTTCATGCTCTGGCAGAGAGGAAAGACCGGGCAGCCAGTCTCATGAGTTCTCAGTTGTTGGAAATCCATAGGTGGCTGGAAATGCTTGTTGGCTGGAAATCCATAGGTGGCTGGAAATGCTTGTTGGCTGGAAATCCATAGATGGCCAGCGAGTGGGGCAGCTTCTTCTTGAATACAGGTCCCACGCCTGGCTGCCATCCTCACCATCCTCTCAATACACACTGAACCTCACTGGACGCCCAAGAAGTACTTTAGTGAAGGATCAAGTAAGGGTTCCAAACCCACAAAGGTGATAAAGCTTAGGCAACTCTCTCCTTTCTTGTTTTTATTTTTGTTATTTTTTTCTTATGAAAACAGGGTATCACTCTTTCACCAGGCTGGAGTGCAGTGGCACAATCATGGCTCATTCTAGTCTCAAACTCCTGGGCTCAAGTGATCCTCCTATCTCAGCCTCCCCAGTAGCTGGGACTACAGGGGTGTGCCACCACATCTGGCTATCTCCTTTCCACCATATAGAGTTCCCTGGCGTTTTTGCTCCATGGTCCCCTCTGCGTTCCCATCACGGGTTTCAGGTTTCAGGTGGCCATTCAGGGAGCTGTCCTCAGCCTGAGCCTCTGTTCTTTCTGCAGGGGGAGCTCCTGGGGGCTTCAACTCAAGCTCCATCTTTGGAATCTCTCTCTTCTTGAGCAACCTAAACCCATTCACCCCTATGAGAGCTACTTTTTGTTGAAATTGAGTCTATGTGAACTCTCCTCTTTTCATGACTTTGAACCCATTCCTTGCAAATAAATCTGGCTCAAGGTGGATGTGTCTGCCTCTTGGACCGGTTTGCATGATAAGAGCCACTATATTCGCTGGGAACTTCCCTGTCCGAGCCATCTGCTCAAATGCCAGCTCCGTTAGGATGGGGATTTCTGCTGTTTTGCACTGCACATGGAGGACCATGGAGAAATATGTTATTGAACGTTACTGAACAAGTGGAACTACCCCTTAAATTTTTCCTTTGATCATAGAGTGGGCAGGAGGGCGGAACTGTAGATGTATGATAGCTCCTTAACTTTCTCAAACAAAAATGTATGAACTCCCAGAAATGTCCCAGAATCTAACGGAGGCACATTGGAGTTGGTCATATGATATGCTGCTGGCGTGAACAGAAGATTTAGGGAAGTGTTAACAGCAAAGTTTAAGGAGGACAGTTGGTAGACTTACAGATATTGTCAGGCTCATCTTTTGGATTTAGCAATAATGAAGTTTTGTGAGGAAATCAAATAATTCCAAAATGTTTTCGAGGCTGTCAATTCTTTAAATACCACCTTCATGGATTTGCATTTTCTCCCAGTGTGCAGGCGGGGTGGAGAGTGACACAGCCACGTAATTGGTTGAAAATTTGAACGGCATGCTCTTGTACCTGGGAGGGCGATCCAAAGGCTATGAAAACATTGGGAACAGACTCAACCACTTCAAAGGCACAGGTGGCTGGTGAATGGAACCCTTTGCTGTCTGCTGGTTCCCAATTTTGAATGTATCTTTTTGTTTAAAATGTCTTTGTTACAAACCAAACGTTACAAGAATTGTAGGGGAAATGAATTAAAAGTAGAAACAATATTTCCTCCTGTGTCATTTGAGAGAAATGATGAATATTTCAAAACCATTTGTCAGAAAGCAGGGAGTTATGTCCCACTTCTCCTCCCCCAGAGACCAAGGCGGTGTTTCCTTCAGTGGGTTCCAAGGTCCTCTAGCGCCAAGGGACTTTTATGGGTGTTACTTGAAAAAAGGGTGGTTAATAACTTGAGGATTCTGTGTTAAGCAAAGATAAACAGGCTTCTTTATTGTAGTTCTTTAAAGAGGCATTACTATGCCAATATTAGGATGAATCTAAAAGAGAGAGGATTTCAAAGCAGATTTGGCCAAATAATTCTTTCACCTCCTTCTTTTTTTAGAGGAGCATCTCATGGGACCACCATTCCAACATTCATGCTTTGGGAAACATTCTAAAACCTTCCCTTTGGAAGAGTAGAACAATTTTAGAAAAAAACAAAACAAAACCAAACCATGCCACTTCAGATGCATTTCCTTTGCTTTGTCAGGACAACAGCATAAAATTAATTTTATTCCCAAGGATTGTAATGCCATGTTACTAAATTTAAATTTACTTGTTTTTAGTAAAGTAGTTTTTTTTAAAAACTCTTTTAAAGAGTGATTTAGAAAAAACACATTTTGGGCCGGGCATGGCGGCTCATGCCTGTAATCCCAGCACTTTGGGAGGTCGAGGCGGGCAGATCACGAGGTCAGGATATCGAGACCATCCTGGCTAACACGGTGAAACCCCGTCTCTACTACACTACAAAAAAAAAAAAAATAAAGAAAAAATTAGACTGGCGTGGTGCGGTGGTGCACAGCTGTAGTCCCAGCTACTCGAGAGGTTGAGGCAGGAGAATCGCTTGAACCCGGGAGGCAGTGGGTGTAGTGAGCTGAGATCTCACCACTGCACTCCAGACTAGCGACAGAGCGAGACCCCGTCTCAACAACAACAACAACAACAACAAACAAAAAAACCCACACATTTTGGAACTACAACTTACATAAAACAAATCTCTACAGGGAGTGTTGGCCAAGGATGTTCAATAGTTTCATACAGGATGGAAATGTAGCCCCAGAATTTCATTTTTGCCACAACTATTTTACCCAAACTTTGTTGTATTCTGTGGTTCCGGCAACTTGGCTGGTTTTCCTGTAGCATGGTTGTCACAAGGAAGGCCTGTTCCTTGCAGGTGGACTATTTTGTTTGCTGATCTCTGTGGCAGCCCGGCAACCCTGTTGTCTAAAATGAACTGACCCAGAGACTGGGGTCAGTAGGCTGCGCCGTTGGCTGAGGTATGGGGATTCGGGGCCAAACCCAGGGAGCCTAAAGGCCTGACTCGCTGTCTCTGCTGGGAAGTTGGCTGTATTGGCCAAGAGACTGGTAATGTTTTACTAAATTAATCAAGCTTATCTTGATATGTTTTTATCATGTTATACATTTGGAACTTTAGCTTCTGGGTTGTAATGCTGGCTTCTGTGGTTATGGCTGAAGATTGTCAGGTCGGCTCTATTGCTGGACTAACATAATAGAAATGGACAGATTCTTTATTCAATTGGATTATCATTCAACAAAAGCAACCCTTTTGGAAAAATCTGGCCGGGTGGGGCATGGTGGCTCACGCCTGTAATCCCAGCACTTTGGGAGGCCGAGGCAGGTGGATCACCTGAGGTCAGAATTTTGAGAACAGCCTGGCCAACATGGTGAAACCCTGTCTCTACAAAAAATAGAAGAATTAGCTGGGTGTGGTAGTGGGTGCCTGTAATCCCAGCTACTCGGGAGGCTGAGGCACGAGAATTGCTTGAACTTGGAAGGCGTAGGTTGCAGTGAGCTGAGATTGCACCACTGCACTCCAGCCTGGGCGACAGAGCAAGACTCCATCTCCGGGAAAAAAAAAAAAAAAAAAAAAAAGAAAAAGAAAAAAAGAAAAATCTAACTTGAACAATTCCTATGAAGTTTTTGATTTTTTTTTTTTTTTTGAGACGGCATCTTTCTCTGTCACCCAGGCTGGAGTGCAGTGGCAGCACAGTCTCAGTTCACTGCAACCTCGGCCTCCCGGGTTCAAGCAATTCTGCTTCAGCCTCCCGAGTAGCTGGGACTACAGGCGTGTGCCACCATGGCCAGCTAATTTTTTTGGTGTGTATTTTTAGTAGAGACAGGGTGTCATCATGTTTGCCAGGCTGGTCTCGAACTCCTGACCTCAGGTGATCTGCCTGCCTTGGCCTCCCAAAGTGCTGGGATTACAGGCCTGAGCCACTGTGCCCGGCCAACACAAAGCTTTGTTCTTGTTGGATTAAGGCTCACTCAAAGAGGGAAACTCTTCCATGCACATCCAGGTAACCTGCACCTCTGTACCCCCTGGGATGTTGGTCAAGCTATGGCTTGGCCTCCAAACGCACTTGTGGCTGACCATTCGTTGCTCCTCCCTCCTGCTGTGCGCTCACCTCTTGGCCTCTGCAGCGCCCTTTGCTGTCCTTGCTTCCTCTGTTGTCGATCAGTCTAGGTGTTCTTTGGATTTAGTGGAGCTTCTGTCTCTCCTCTGGGTCTCTCATTTTAAAGTCTAGCTTGAGCGTCTTCACATGGTGCTAGGTCCCAAGAAGTTAGTTGATGACCTTCTGCTATAATATGACCAATGGTCAAAGCAGGTCACAAGGCCAGTCCAGATTCAAGGAGAGGGAACATAGACTGCCCACCCCTACACCCCTGCCCCCTGTTTTTTTTTTTTTTTTGAGATGGAATCTTACTCTGTCACCTAGGCTGGAGTGCAGTGGTGTGATCTCCGCTCACTGCAACCTCCGCCTTCTGGGCTCAAGCGATCCTCCTGCCTCAGCCTCTGGAGTAGCTGGGACTACAGGCATGTGCCATCACACCCACTTAATTAAAATTTTTTTTTGTAGAAATGGGGTGTCGCTATGTTGCCCAGGCTGTTCTTGAACTCCTGGGCTCAAGTGATCCACGCTCCTTGGTCTCCCTCCGGCTGGATATTACGATCCATATCGCAGGGGGTCGGGCGCCCCCCGCAATGCGGGGAGTAACATCTCCCCCCTCTCCCCCACTGGATATTACGATCCACATCGCAGGGGGGCGGGCGCCCCCCGCGATTCGGGGAGTAATATCACCCCCCTCTCCCCCGCTGGATATTATGATCCACGGTGGTCCCATAGCGTGTTTACGTTTGTCAGTAATGTCTTCTCCGCCTCTGGAAATTACCAACTATATCACAGACGGGTGTATATCCTCTGCAGTATTTGCAGTAATAGCATCCTGTTCCCCCTGGATATTAAGAACAATATCACAAGAGTGTTTCTACCCCCAGTGGCATTGGGTGTTGTATCATCCTCTCCCACGTTGAAATTAGGAACAATATCACTGGAGGCGTGTCCACCCCATGCAATATTGAAAGTAATGTCATCCTCTTCTCTCCTGGATCATGGGAACAATATCACTGGGGTGGTGTACATTTTCTGCGGTATTGGGAGTAACATCATCCTCTCTGCCTTGGAATATTAAGGACAATATCACAGGGGGGCTGTACACACCCTGCACTGTTAAGAAGAATATTATCCTCTCCCGTCCTGCATATTAGGAAAAATATCACAGAGTGGGTGTACACCTCCTGCGATATGGGGGGTAGTATCATCTTCTCTTCTTCTGGATAGTAGGAACAATATCACACGGGTTTGTACACTTTCTGTGATATTGGGAGTAATATCAACCTCTCCGCCTTTGAATGTTAAGAACAATGTCACAGAATGGATGTACACCCCCGGCGATATTGGGAGTAATATCAGCCTCTCCTCTCCATGGATATTGGGAATAATATCCCATGGTGGGTGTACACCTCCTGCTGTATGGGGAGTCTTATCGTCCTCTCCCTTCCTGGCTATTAGGAATAATATCACAGGGTGGCTGTACACAGCCTGCAATATTGGGAGTAATATCACCCTCTCCCCCTCCGGATATTAGGAACAATACCACAGAAGGGGTGTACACTTCCTGCGATACTGGGAGTAATAGCATTCTCTTCCGTGAATATTAGAAGCAATATCACCGGGTGGATGTACACCCACTGCTATATTGGGAGTAATGTCATACTCCACCCCCTGGATATTATATTCGGGTCAATATCACCGGGTGGGTGTACACCTACTGCGATATTGAAAGTAATACCATGCTCTCTCCCTCCCTGGACATCAGGAACAATATCACAGGTGGGTGTACACCCACTGTGGTATTAGGAGTAATATTAGTATTAATTATTACTCATTTATTATTAACATTAATATTAATTACCAATATTAATATTAAGAAATGATAAAAAGTTTTTGGATTATTAACATTAATAGTAATTATTAGGAGCTAATATTACTGTTTTCTGATGAATAAGATCAGTACCAGTTATTAATATCAGGTGTTATTAATAATTAATATTAATAATTTATTGTTATCGTCAGTATAACTATTGAATATTATCATTATTATCGGTAGTGATTTTAAAAATTATATTATCAGTTATTAATATTGATAATTTATATCAATTAATAATTGATATTATTAATTGCGATAGTAATATTGCGACGTTCCTCACAATATTGCAGAAAATGTACACCCCCCTGTGATGTTGTTCCTAATAGCCAGGGGTAGACGACGACATTACTGCAAATATCGCACTGGGTGTACATCCCTTCTGTGATCTTATTGCTAATATCCAGGCGGGGAGAGGACGGTATTAATCCCAATAATCCAGAAGGTGTAGACCTCCCCTGTGATATTGTCCCTAATGTCCAAAGGTGGAGAGGAAGATATATCTCCCAATTTCGCAGGGGTCGTACACCACTCCTGTGATATTGTTCCTGATGTCCGGGGTAGAGAAAATGACATGACTCACAATATGGCAGGGGGTGAACACCCCCTCCATGATATTGTTCCTAATATTCAGGGGGGAAGAGTATGATATTGCTCCCAATATCCCAGGGGGTGTATAGTATCCCGACCTGTGATAGGCTCCGCCACGATGCGGGGAGTACTATCACCCCCCTCTCTTTCCCTGGATATTATGATACACATCGCAGGGGGGCGGGCGACCCCCGCGATGCGGGGAGAAATATCACCCCCCCCCGGATATTACGAGCCACATTGCAGGGGGGTGGACACTCCCAGTGATGCAGGGAGTAATATCTACCCCCCTTCCCCATGGATAGTACGAGCCACATCGCTGGGGTGTGGACACTCCCCACTGATGCGCAGAGTGATATCAACCCCCGTCCCTCCCTGCACGTTAGCAGCCACTGTGGACACACAGTGTATTTACAATATTTCCAGTAAGATCATCTTTTCTATTGAACCTTATGAACAAGATCACAGAGGGGTGTACACCTCCTGCGATATTGGGAGTAATATCATTCTCTCCTCCACTGCATACTGGGAACAATATCACAGGGGCGTGTATTCCCCCTTCCATATGGGAGTCATATGATACTTGCCGTCCATATATTAAGAACAATACCAAAGCGGGGATGGACACTTTGACGATATTGGGAGTAACATCATTCTCTCTACCCCTGGATATTAGTAGCAATATCACAGGGGGATGTACATTTCTTGTGATATAGAGAGTAGTAGTATTTTCTTCCCCGCTGGATATTAAAAACAATACCACAAGGGGCATCAAACCATCTGCCAAATTTGAAGGAATGTTATCCTCTCCCCCGCCCCCGCCCCCGGATATTAGAGACAATAACACAGGGGTAACGTACACCCACTGCTTTATTGGGAGAAGTATCATCCTCTCCCTTCTTGGATATTAGGAGCAATATCACAGTGTGCGTGTACGCCTGTCGCGAAATTCAATGGAATGTCATCCTGTGCCTCCCTGGATATGACGAACAATGTCACGGGGGATGTACAACTTCTGAGATATTGGGAGTGATATCATCCTCTCCCCTCTGGAAGTTAGGGACAATATCACAGGGGTAGTGTACACCCTCTGTGATGTTGGGACTAATATCATCCTCCCGTCCCCTGGATATTAAAAACCATGTCACAAGGGGCGTGTACACACACTTCGATATTGGTATTAATACCATCCTCTCCCTCTTTGGATATTCGGTGCAATATGTCAGGTGAGGTATACACCACCTGCAATATTGGAAGTAATATTATTTTCTCCCCCCCGGATATTAGAAACAATATCACAGGGGGTGTGAACAAACCCTGCAGTATTTGGAGTAATATCATAGTCTCCCCTCATGAATATTAAGAACAATATCGTAGGGGGGACGTACACCCCATTTGATATTTGATATCATCCTCTTCCCCCCTGGATATTGGAACAATATCAGGAAGGGATGTACAGACCCTGCGACATTTGCTGTCATCTAATTGTCTCTCCCCTAGATATTAGGAAAAATGTAACCGGGGATGTGAACACCCCTGCGATATTGGGAGAAGTATTATCCTCTCCCCGCTTGCATATTAGGAACAATATCACGGGGGGGGGGGGGTGTACTGCCTCTGCGATATTGGGAGTAAAATTATCCTCTCTTCCCTTGGATATTAGGAAGGGTATCAGAGGGGGAGGGTGTACATTCCCTGTGATATTCAACGTAATCTTAGCCTCTCCCTCCCAGGGTATTCAGAACAATATTACAGGAGGGGTGTACACCCTTTGCGATATTGAGAGTCATATCATCCTCTTTCGCTCTGGATATTAGGAACAATATCACAGGGTTGTGTACACCCCCTGCGATATCGGGAGTAATATCATCCTCTCTCCGTCTGGATATTAGGAAGAGTATCACAGGCTGTGTACACCACCTGCAATATTGGGAGTAGTATCCTCTCTCCCTCTGGATATGAGGAAGAGTTTCACAAGGATGTGTGTACCTCCTGCGATATTGGGAGTAATATCATCCTGTCGCCCTCTGGATATTAAGAAGAGTATCACAGGGGTGTGTACACTCCCTGCAACATGAGTAGTAATATCATCCTGTGTCCTCTGGATGTTAAAAACCAAATCACTGGGGTTGTACACCTGCTGCGATATTGGGAGTAATATCTTCCTCTCTCTGCCTGGATATTAGAAGTAATATCACGGGTGGTTTACATCCCCTGCGATATTGGGAGTAATATCATCCTCTCTCCCCCTGGATATTAGGAACAACATCACAGGGGGGTGTCCACCTCCTGGGATATTGGTGTAAAACCCCCTGTGATATTAGGAGCAATATCATCCTCTCGCCCTCTGGATATTAGGAACAGTATCACGGGGTGGGGGGTGTACATCTGTGCGATATTGAAAGTAATATCCTCTCCTCCACGGTTTTTAGAAACGAAATCACAGTGGGTTGTACAGCTGGTGTGATATTGGTAGTGATATCATTCCCTCCTTCCCTGGATATTAGGAACAACATTACAAGGGGTTTGTATACTACCTGCGATATTTGGAGTAATATGATTCTTTGCCCACCTGGATATTAGGAACAACATCATGGCGTGGGGGTCGTGGAAAACCCCGGCTATTTTGAAAGTATCATCCTCTTTTTCCCTGGATACTATGAACAATATCACAGGAGGGATGTACACCTTCTGCGATATTGGGAGTAATGTTATCCTCTCCCGCCCTGAATATTTAGAAAAATATCACAGTGGGGTGTACACCCTGGTGATATTGGGAGTAATATCATCCTCTCCACCCAGGAAATTACTAACAAGGTCACGGGGGGTTGTGTACTACCCCTGCGATATTGGGAGTAATGTCGTCCTCCCCAAACTTGGATGTTAGCAACAAGATAACAGAGGGGGTGTACACACCCTGTGATATTGGAAGTAATATGATCCTCTCCCCCCCGATACTGGGAAAAACATCACAGCGCGGGTATACATTTCCTACGCTGTTGGGAGTAATATCATTCTTTTCCTCTCTGGATATCAGGAACAATATCACAGGGGTGGTGTACACTTCCTTCGATATGGGGAGTAATATCATCCTCTCCCCGTTGGGATATTAGGAACAATATCCCAGGGGGGTGTCCACCCTCTGCGATATTGGGAGTAATATCATCCTCTGTTTCCTTGGATATTAGACACAATATCACAAAAAGGTGTACACCCCCTGCGATATTGGGAGTAATATCATACTCTCCTTCCCTGGATATTAGAAAACAATATCATCGGGGTGAACACCCCCTGCGATAATGGGAGTAATATTTTCTTTCTTTTTTTTTTTTTTGAGGTAGAGTTTCACTCTTGTTGCCCAGGCTGGAGTGCAATGGCACAATCTCGGCTCACTGCAACCTCTGCCTCCCGTATTCAAGCGATTCTCCTGTCTCAGCCTTCTGAGTAGCTGGGATTACAGGCATGCGCTACCGCGCCCAGCTTTTTTTTTTTGTATTTTTAGTAGAGACAGTGTTTCTCCATATTGGTCAGGCTGGTCTTGAACTCCCGACCTCAGGTGATCCACCCACTTCGGCCCCCCAAAGTGCTGGGATTACAGGCATGAGTGACCGCGCCCAGCCACCACTTAGCATTTTCATTTTACATTTGTTGAAGTTATAGATTGATACACACATTGATTGCTGCTTTATTACATACACTTGCATATACATAAAATGGGAAGTAGAAAAGAATAAAATGGGCACAGTATCCCTAAAGTTTCGCATTCTGAGACATTTTAAAAATATTTGCTTTTTAGAAATTTGTTTCAATTAAGAAACTATGGTATACACACACAATGAAGTATTATTCAGCCTAAAAAGGAATAGAATCCTCTCCACTGCAGAAAAAAATGGATGAGATTGCAGGTCTGTATATTAAGTGAAATAAGCCAGGCACAGCATGACAAATATTACATGTCCTCACTTATACGTAGGAACAAAAAAGAAAATCTTGGCCAGGTGTGGTGGCTCAGGCCTGTAATCCCAGCACTTTGGGAGGCCGAGTCGCACGGATCACTTGAGGCCAGGAGTTCGAGACCCTCCTGGCCAACATAGTGAAACCCCGTCTCTACTAAAAACACAAAAAATTAGCCGGGTGTGGTGACGTGTGCCTGTAGTCTCAGCTAATCGGAAGGCTGAGGCCCAAGAAGCACTTGAACTCGGGAGGCGGAGGTTGCAGTGAGCCCGGATTGTGCCTGTATACTCCAACCTGGGCAACAGAAAGAGACTCCATCGCACACCTACACACAAAAGGAAACTCAGGAAGGTGGAGAGTATAAAGGGGGTTAGCAGACGCTAGGAAGAAAAGGGGTGGGATGGGGAATGAAGAGAAGTGGATAATTGGGTCCCAAAATACAGAAAGATGGAGTAAGTGAGTTCTAGTGTTTGATAGTACAGTATGAAAATTTAACTCACAATAATTTCTTGCATATTTCCAGACGCTTTGGTAAGAAGCTTCCTAACTTTCTCATTATGCTGGTTTTTAAGCTCTTCTCTTTCTGCTCTTGAAATCATGCTGTTTTTTTGTTTTTTTTTGTTTTGAGATGGAGTTTCGCTCTTGTTGCCCAGGCTGGAGTGTAATGGTGCAATCTTGGCTCACCACAACCTCTGCCTCCTGGGTTCAAGCGATTCTCCTGCCTCCACCTCCCGAGTAGCTGGGATTACAGGCATGCGCCAGCACGCCCAGCTAATGTTGTATTTTTAGTAGAGACGGGGGTTTCTCCCTGTCGGTCAGGCTGGTCTTGAACTCCTGACCTCAGGTGATCCGCCCACCTTGGCCTCCCAAAGTGCTGGGATTACAGGCGTGAGCAACTGTGCTCAGCCCATGCTGTATCTTTATCTGTTGTCTCTTGCTGTTTGTTTGTTTTTGAGCCCAGAAATAGCTTCTCACCTATATGTTCAAATGATTTTTAACATGAGTGCTAAGAAAGTTCATTGGTGGAAAAGCAGCCTTTTCAAGAAATGGTGTTGGAGAAACTTGATCTCCACATGCAGAAGAATGAAGGTGGACCCTATGTCACACCAGGTGCAAAAATTAACACAAACTGGATCAAAGACCTAACCCCAAGTGCTAAAAGTATAATATGCCTAAAAGAAAACATTGGCCACACTTTCATGACATCAGATTGGGCAATGCTTTCTGGGATGTGACACCAAAAGCATAGGCAACAAAAGAAAATTAGATTCCTTGGATTACATCTGAATGACAGACACTTTTGTGCATCAAAAAACACTGTGAACTGAGTGAAAAGATAACCCATGGATTAGGAAAAATATTTGCAAATCATATATCTGAAAAGAGGCTGATATCCCTCATATATAAAGAACAGCCAAAACTAAACAACAAGAAACCCAAAGCATCCCATTAACAATGGTCAGAAGATTCGAGTAGACGTGTCCCTAAAGAAGATATAGCAATGGCCAATAAACATCTAAAGTGATGTTCAAATCACTAATCATAGGGAAGCACAAATCAAACCAATAATGTGATACCACACATTAGGATGGATATGATAAACAAACAAGCATTGGTGAAACTAGAGGGAAGTAGGAATGCTCGAATGTGATTGGAGGGAATGTAAAACCATGAAGGAACAGGGAAAATAGTATGGCGTGTACTGGAAAAATTAGAAACAGAATCATCAGATGTTCCCGCAGTTGCACTTGTGGGTTCCTACCAAAAAGAATTAGAAGCCAGGAGTGGAAGAGATATTTGTACACCCATATTCATAGCAGCATTATTCACAACAGCCAAAATGTGGAAGCAACCCAAGGGTTCGTGGACAGATGAATGAAAAAACACGCTGCAGTGCATTCATACAATGGAAGACTATTCAGCCTTAAAAAGGCAGGCACTTCTGGCCGGTGCGGTGGCTCACACCTGTAATCCCAGCATCTTGGAAGACCGAGGTGGGAGGATCACCTGAGGTCAGGAGTTCAAGACCAGCCTGGCCATCTTGGTGAAACCCCGTCTCTACTGAAAATGCAAAAAATTAGACGAGCATGGTGGCGTGTGCCTATAGTCCCAGCTACTCGGGAGGCTGAGGTACAAGAATCGCTTGAACCTGGGAGGCGGAGGTTGCAGTGAGCCCAGATTGTGGCACTGCATTCCAGCCTGTGTGACAGAGTGAGACTCCATGTAAACACAAAATGAAACAAAATAAAATAAAGCCAAAAAAAAAAAAAAACCAAAAAACAAAACAGACAGGCACTTCTGACACAGGCTGCAACATGGATGAACCTTGAAGACATTATCGTCAGTCAAATGAATAAATCCTAAAAGGATAAACACGACCAGACTCAGTGGCTTGCACCTGTAACCCCAGCACTTTGGGAGGCTGAGGCAGGCAGATCACTTAAGGTCAGGAGTTCGAGACCAGCCTGGCCAATATGGTGAAAGCTTGTCTCTATTAAAAATACAAAAATTAGCTGGGTGTGGTGGCACACGCCTGTAATCCCAGCTACTCGGGAGACTGAGACACAAGAATCGCTTGAACTTGTGGAGGTTGCAGTGAGCTGAGATCACGACACTGCACTCCAGCCTGGGCGACAGAGAAAGACTGTCTCCAAAAAAAATAAATAAATAAATAAATAAACACGGTATGATTCCACTTATATCAAGGGTCTAGAGTAGTTAAACTCATAGAGTTGCAAACTAGAATGGTCGCCCCCAGGGGTGGGCGAGAGAGAGGAATGGAGAGTTTGGTTAATGGATGCAATTTCCATTTTGAAAGATAAAACAGTTCTGGAGATGATGGCGGTGATGGTTGCTAAACAATGTGAATGTACTTAATGTCATTAAACTGTAAACTGAAAAATAGTGGAACTTGTAAATGTTTATACTGGCCATTCTATATGAAATAATATATATTTATAATTTTTAATATTTATATGTGGTATATTTTCCCATAATGAAAGATTAAAATTAAAGCAGTTGGATCTTTAAAAAGAAAAGAAAGAAGTGAATAATACACACCAGCTTTCTCCTGATTAGAGGAAGAGCCCCAAAGCTTCTATGGACACTCACTTTTCTCTTCTTCTTCTTGCATTATTATGAGGAAATCCTTAGAGGTTGGGGAACTTGGGCGACTTTGGCTAATGAGGAGCTCTGTGCCTTGAGCCCCCCAGGCCATAGAATAGTAAATAGTCTGTGCCTCCAGCCCTGCAGTGTGAGGTTCCAGTCCTGTGGGCTCCACACCCGTCACCTGTATCAGGAGGCTCATGTCTCACCCTGTCTTCTTGCCAGCCTTGAGGACGGAGTCTGAGCCTCCATTGTGCACCATGCAGGGAGGACAGTGGACCTGTTCTCCGTGGTCATGGCCCAGCAGAGGGGAAGGGCAGTTCAGTGAGTGCTGAGGGACGGCTGGGAGCCTTGTTTTGTATCCTCATCCTCAGGAAAAAAACAGGAGAGTGCGGTGGGCAGATGGGAGGAGACCAACGTGCAAACTGTTGGCTCAGCAGACTGTGGAGTTTCTGTTCTTGGTTATGGTGTGTGTGTGGGGGGGGTGTCTCAGAAATCTTATTCAAAATTTTGCTTTCCTCCCCCACTGGTTGTCCTTTTCATAGACATCTCACCCATGATAGCAGGGAATGAGTCCCTCTAAACTATTCCCTAAGAACAATAAAAAGATTATGAAGGTGATGATGAGGATAAAGAGGATGATGACAGACACCATGGCATCATGAACCGTCACTGAGGGCTTCCTAAAGGCCAGGCTCTGAGCTCTGTGGTCTGTGCAGCTTGTTTCATTTCCTCTGCATAGTCTCCCAGTTATTAGTGCACGTTTCATTATTATTTTACAGACTAGAAAAGGAGCAACGCATTTTCATATAACTTGTACCAGATCATGAAGTCAAAAAGGGTGAAGTCCAGTTTGAACCAGGCAGCCTAAGTCCAGACACATGGCATTTGGCCAGTCCTCTCCCTGCATCCAACCTGCCCTCTCAAATCCTTGTCACTCAGGCCGATGCCCCTGCTCACTGTGCCCTTCCCTTTGGGGGTTCCTTGTAGACCACAGCTAGACCAGTGGGTGCCACAATCACTGTGTCAAGTATAGAAAGGGCAGCTGAGATCACATCAAAGATTCCAGAAAGAATTGGCACAGGATCATTCGGGATGCATCTCTCCCTTGCCCCTGTTCCTGGCTTTCCTTACAGCTCTCGACTTCCTCAAAGGAGTCATAAATTCGGAGTTCGGCTTCTGTTCCTGTTGAGGAAGCTGGAAACCGTTTCAAAAATGCTCCTCAGATGTACCTGTGGTTAAGACCTCTGAGCTCTGCTTAAACCTTTTTGAAGCTGGGAGCGGCGGCTCACGCCTGTAATCCCAGCACTTTGGGAGGCTGAGGCAGGCGAATCACAAGTTCATGTGTTCGAGACCAGCCTGGCCAACATGGTGAAACCCCGTCTCTACTAAAAATAGAAAAAAATTAGTCGGGCATAGTGGAGGGCGCCTGTAATTTCAGCTACTCAGCAGGTTGAGGCAGGAGAATAGCTTCAACCTGGGATGCGGAGGTTGCAATGAGCTGAGATCACTCCACTGCACTTCCAGCCTGGGCAACAGAATGGGACTCTGTCTCAAAAAAACAAAAACAAAAACAAAAACAAAAACAAAAAAAAACCCCACAACTTTTTGAGAGTTGGAAGACCATGAAGTATAGTATCTGGGACTTAGAGTCTGGCCATTAATTTTGAATACCACCCTTTCTACTTATCTGTATGGCAAGAGGTGAGATGTCCATCCTCTGAGACTCAGTACTCTCATCTGAGTTGATTTCTAGTTGATCCAATGGAAGTGAGCGATGATTAAACCGATCGTGGGCGCCCGCTGCATGATCTCTATGATGGATGCATAAAGTAAAGGTAAAGTGAATTTTAGGTACATTCGTTAATATTTTAAGCTCAAACTCCATACAATTCAATGGAAATATCCCCTGACCTGAAGTTCTGGTTTCCCTGCATTCCAGACAGGACATTTTATTTTGTCCTTATCTCAGTGAGTACTGAGTATTGTGAGAGGAACAAGTGAGTCTCTTTTGCTTCTGACTCCCCAGAGCCTACATCTTGCTTGGCACATAGGAGACAGCAAAAGTAAACATCTATGTGAATTATTGAATTGACACTTCCTTGGTTCACAAAAATTGGCTGTCACCAGTGTGACTTCGACTTACGTGATTCTTTTTGTTTTTTGTTTTTTGAGACGGAGTTTTGCTCTTGTTGCCCAGGCTGGAGTGCAGTGATGTGATCTCAGCTCACCGTAGCCTCTGCCTCCCAGGTTCAAGCCATTCTCCTGCCTCAGCCTCCTGAGTAGCTGGGACTACAGGTGCGCGCCGCCATACCAGGCGAAGTTTTTGTATTTTTAGTAGAGGCGGGGTTTCACCATGTTGGCCAGGATGGTCTTGATCTCATGACCTCATGATCTGCCCTCCTCGGCCTCCCAAAGGGCTGGGATTACAGGCGTGAGCCACCGTGTTTGGCCAAACTTTCTGATGAAAACTCTAAGTCCACCTAAGCTAAGGACAGGAGTTATAGCTTACATGAATTTTAAAACAAGACCCACCGATTTGAGTAAGCAATTACTCTCTTGGAGGAGAAAAGTCAGAAAACATAATGATGAAATCACTAGGACCTAACTGGCATGTGGAAGTATTTTCTGCTTATGAACTATCAACTTTAAGTTCATTTCCAGATGGCATGGTCTCAGCTGTTATACAGTGTTTATAAATGTTCTAAATCAAGGGAATTTGTATCAATCTATTAGAATAAAAAATATTTGAATTCTTAATTTCCTTTAGTTAGGATAACCTTTTTCTTAAAGTGAAGAGAATGGTTTTATTACATATTTTTCTTTGGAAAAGATAGGCTGTATTTTCTAGCAATTATGAATTTGTTATATATGATGATCTGGTTCTTGGAACATTCTTGAATCTAGTGTCTCTAAGGCAGGTGTGTACAGCAAGAAGTGAATAACACAGAATCAATGATGAAAGCATTATAAGACAATTGATTTTGTCAGAACTGCAAAATATTCCTGAGTGTGGATTGCACTGGAATCTGAAAACATTGCTTGTGAATTGCTTGTATCCAAAATGCAGACACAATGCTGGGTGTTGGTTTACTTGTTTCTGATTTCTCAACGCTCTTTTCTAGGCAAAAGTTGTCCAAACTATACAGACCCACAGAATCTAACAGATGTCTCTATATTCCTCCTCCTAGAACCCTCAGAGGATCCAGAACTGCAGCCCGTCCTCGCTGGACTGTTCCTGTCCATGTGCCTGGTCACGGTGCTGGGGAACCTGCTCATCATCCGGCCATGAGCCCTGACTGACTCCCACCTCCACACCCCCATGTACTTCCTCTCCAACCTGTCCTTGCCTGACATCAGTTTCACCTCCACCACGGTCCCCCAGATGATTGTGGACATCCAGTCTCACAGCAGAGTCATCTCCTATGCAGGCTGCCTGACTCAGAAGTCTCTCTTTGCCGTTTTTGGAGGCATGGAAGAGAGACATGCTCCTGAGTGTGATGGCCTATGACCGGTTTGTAGCCATCTGTCACCCTCTATATCATTCAGCCATCATGAACCCGTGTTTCCGTGGCTTCCTAGTTTTGCTTTTTTTTTTTCTCAGTCTTTGAGACTCCCAGCTGCACAACTTGATTGCCTTACTAATGACCTGCTTCAAGGAGGTGGAAATTCCTAATTTCTTCTGTGACCCTTCTCAACTCCCCCATCTTGCGGTTGTGACACCTTCATCAATAACATAATCATGTATTTCCCTGCTGCCATATTTGGTTTTCTTCCCATCTCGGGGACCCTTTTCTCTTACTATAAAATTGTTTCCTCCATTCTGAGGGTTTCATCATCAGGTGGGAAGTATAAAGCCTTCTCCACCTGTGGGTCTCACCTGTCAGTTGTTTGCTGATTTTATGGAACAGGCATTGGAGGGTACCTCAGTTCAGATGTGTCATCTTCCCCCAGAAAGGGTGCAGTGGCTGCAGTGATGTACACGGTGGTCACCTCCATGCTTAACCCCTTTATCTACAGCCTGGGAAACAGGAATATTAAAAGTGTCTTGCGGCGGCTGCACGGCAGCACAGTCTAATCTCAATATCTTCTTATCTGTTCCATTCCTTTTGTAGTGTGGGTTAAAAAAGGCAGCAAGGTCAAATAAGAATGATATCACAGGGTGAACACCCACTGTGATATTAGGAGTAATACCTCCCTAGGATATAAAATATACTGTCACAGAGTATACACACATGCGGTACACCCACTGTGATATTAGAAGCAGTATGTCCCTTAAATATTATGAAAAATGTCACAGGGTGTGCACACTGTGTGATATTAGGAGTAATATTTACCCTGGATATTACAGCTAATATCAAGGGTGTACACACACGGGGTACACGCACTGTGATACCAGGAGTTGTATCTCCCTAGGATATTATGAATAATATCACAGGGTATACACTATGTGTGTACATCCACTGTGATATTTGAAGTAATATCTCTCTATGAGATTACAAATAATATCAAAGGGTGTACTTCCCTGTGACATATTAGGAGTAACATCCTTCTAGGTTATTACAGATAATGTCACAAGCTGTACACCTTCTGTGACATTTTGTACACCCTTTGTGACATTAAAAGAAACATCCCCCTAGGATATTATGAATAATGACACAGGCGGTTTACACATGGTGTACACCTCCTGTGCCATCAGGAGTAACATTCCCCTAGGATATTATGAATAATATAACAGCAGGTGTACGCACATGGTGAACACCCCATGTGACATTAGGAGGAACATGCCCCTAGGATATTAGGAATAGTATCACAGATGTTGAATACGCATGATATACACCCCCGGTGACATTAAAAGTAACATCCCCCTAGGATATTACGAATAATATCACAGGGAGTACACCCCATGTGACATTAGGAGTAACATCCCCCGAGGATATAACGAATAATATCAGCGGGTGTACATGCATTGTGACCTTAGTAGTAACATCTCTTTAGGATATTACAAATAATATCACAGGGTGTACACGCATTGTGACATTGGTAGGAACATCCCGCTAGGATATGACGAGTAATATCACAGGGTGTACACCCCCTGTGACAACAGTAGTAACATTCCGCTAGAATATGAAGAATAATATCACAGGAGGTACAGCCCCTGTGATTTATGAGTAATATTGCCATAGAATATTACAGGTCATATCACTGTGTGACTCTGTGTACACCCCGTGTGGCATTAGGAGTAACATCCCACAAAACTATTACGAATAATATCACAAGGTGAACACCCCCTGTGACATGAGGAATAATGTAGTTTTAGGATATTATGAATGATATGACAAGGTGTACACAGCCTGCGATGTTAGGAGCAGTATCCGTCTAGGATATTAGGAATAATATCACAGGGAACACACCCCCTGTGATATTAGGATATTATGAATAATATCACAAGGTGTACACGCATTGTGACATTAGTACTAATATCCCTCTTGTATACTATGAATAATATCACAGGGTGTACCTCCCTGTGACATTAGGAGTAACGTCCCCCTAGAATAGGACAAATAATATCACAGGGGGTACACACTCTGTGACTTTAGGAGTATCACCGCCCTGGAATATGAGGAACACTGTCTCAGGGTATTAACCCCCTGTGACCTGAGGAGTAACATCCCACTGGAATATTACGAATAATATCACATTGTGTACACCAACTGTGATATTAGGTGTCCTATTTATTTTTAGGATATTAGGATACACAAATAGTGTGTACACCCACTGTGATATTAAAAGTTATATCTCCTTAGGGTATTGTGAATAATATAATGGGTGTACACCCACCGTGATATTTGAAGTAATATCTCCCTAAGATACGACAAAAAATATCAAAGGGTGGACCCCGTCTGTGACATCAAAAGTAACATCTCTTGTGGATATTCTGAATAATATCACAGGGTGTACACAGTCTGTGACATTAGGAGTAGCATCCCCATAAGATATTCCGAGTAATATCACAGGGTGTACACCCCATGTGACATTAAGAGTAACATCTTCTTAGGATATTACGAACAACATCACAGGGTGTACACTCCCTGTGACTTTAAAAGTAACATCCCCCTAGAATATCACAAAAAATATAATGGGTGTACACCCCATGTGATATTGGGAGTAACATCTCCCTAGGATATTACGAAGAATATCACGGGGTGTACATCCTCTGTCATATTAGGGGTAACATCCTTCTAGGATATTATGAATAATATCACAAGGTGTACACACACTGTGATATTTGGAGAAATATCTCTCTAGGATATAAGGTATCATATCACAGAATGTACACACATGGTGTACACCCACTGTGATATTAGAAGCTATATCTCCCTATGATAGTATGAAAAATATCAAAGGGAGTACACTGTGATATTAGATGTAATGTTTACCATGGATATTACAAATAATATCACAGTGGGTGTACACACTGTGGTATTATTTGTACTGTCTTAGAGAGATATAACACAGAGAGCTATAACTCTGTAATATCTCTGAGATATTACAAATAATTTCACAGTGGGTGTAGTGTACACCCACTGTGAGATTTACAGGAATATCTCCCTATAAGACTACAAATATTATCAAAGGGTGTACACCCCCTGTGACCTTAGCAGTAACATCCTTCTGGATTTCAGGAATAATATCATAAGGCATACACACCCTGTGACATTTTGTACACCCTTTGTGACATTAAAAATCACATCCCCCTAGTATATTATGAATAATATCAAAGGCGGTTGACACACATGGTGTACACATCCTGTTACATTAGGCGTAATATTTTTCTGTGATTTACGAATAATATCACAGAAGCTGTACATATATCGTGTACACTCCTGGTGACATTAGGAGCAACATTCCCCCAAGATATTAGAAATAATATTATCAGGGTTGCATACACATGGTGTACTCTCCCTGTGATATTGGCAGCAACATTCCCCTAGAATATTATGAATAACATCAGAGGGGGTGTACACACATAACATACGCACCTTGTAAAACTAGGAGTAGCATCTCCCTAGGATGTTATGAATAATATCACAGAATGTGTACACACATGGCGTATACCCCATGTGATGTTAGGAGTTACATCCTTCTAGTATGTTAGGAATAATACCACAAAGGTGTTCCCTCATGGTTAACAGCATATGGAATATTAGGATTAACATCCCTCGAGAATAGTACAAATAACATCACAGGGGCTGTGCGCACATGGTGTACATGCCCTGTGATATTAGGAGTACATTTCCCTGACACATTACGAGTAATATCACAGAGTGTACACCTTCTGTGACATTTGGAGTAACATCCCCTAGGATAGTAAGAAAAATATCACAGGGTGTACCTGGGGAGTAACATCTTTCTAGGATATTGTGAATAATATCACAAAACGCACAGCCCCTGTGACACGAGGAGTAATATCCACCTAGGATATTATGAATAATATCACAGGGAGTACACCTCTTGTGACAGTAGAAGCAACCTCCCCCAAGGATATAATGAACAAATACAGAGGATGTACATGTGTTGTGACATGAGCAGTAACATCCATTTAGGATATTACGAATATTACCACAGTGTGAACACCCCCTGTGATATTAGGAGTAACATCCCATTACAATATGGGGAACCATATCATACAGTGTACACCCCCTGTGACACTAGAGGTAACATTTTGTTAGGATATTATGAATAATATTACAAGGTGTACAGCCCCTGCAATATTAGGAGTAACATGTCCATAAAATATTACAAATAGTATCACTGTTTGTACACCACGGGTGACATTAGGAGTAACAGCCCCCAAAACTATTATGAATAACTTCACAGGGTGTACACCCTCTGTGACATTAGGAGTAACATCTTTCTAAAATATTACCAATAATATCGCAAAATGTACAACCCCTGTGACATTAGAAGTAACATCGCCCGAGGATATAAGAAATAATAACAGATTGTGTACCTGCATTGTGACATCAGTAGTAGCATCGCTTTAGGTATTACGAATGTTATCAGAGTGTGAACACCTTCTGTGACATTAGGAGTAACACCACCCTACAATATTGGGAATAATACCACACGGTGTACACTGCCTGTGACATTAGTGGTAACATTTCTTTAGGATATTAAGAATAATATGACAGGGTGTACATCCCCTGTGCTATTAGGAGTAACATATCCAAAAAAACTTTAAAATAATATCACTGTTTGTACACCACGTGTGACATTAGGAGTAACATCCCCTGAAACTATTATGAATGACTTCACAGATTGTACACCCTCTGTGACATTAGGAGTTAACATCTTCCTAGAATGTGAAGAATAACGTCACAGGATGTACACCCTCGTGACATGAGGATCAACATCCCTCTAGGATATTATGAATAATATAACAAAGTGTACACAATTTGTATGGTAGGAGTAACATCCCCCTGGGATACTACGAATCATAGCACAGAAAGCACACCCCCTGTGACAATAGGAGTAACATCCCCTTAGGATAGTACAAATAATATCACAAGGTGTACACGCATTGTGACATTAGTAACAATATCCAGCTAGTATATTGTGAATAATATCACAGCGCATACACATCTGCGATATTAGGAGTAACATCCCCCTAGAATAATATGAATAATATCACAGGGTGTACACACCCTGCGACTTTAGGATAATCATCCCCCTGGATTACTACAAATAATTTCACAGGATGTTAAACCCCTGTGACAATAGGAATAATATACTTCTAGGATATGATGGATAATATCACAGTGTGTACACCCACTGTGACATTAAAAGTTATACCTCCCTCATATATTGTGAATAATATCACAGGGTGTACACCATGTGTGCACACCCACTGTGATTTTTAAAGTAATATCTCCTTAGGATATTACGAATAATATCAAAGGTGTACACACCCTATGACATTAAGATAACATCCCTTCAGGATATTCCAAATAATATCCCAGGGTGTACACCCCATGTGACCTTATGAGTAACGTCTTCCTAGGATATTACGAATAAGATCCCAGTGTTGACATCCCTGTGATTTTAAAAGTAAAATCCCCCTAGAATATTACTAATAATTAACACAGGGTGTACACCCCTGTGATGTTAAGAGTAACATCCTCCCAGGATATTACGAATAATATCAGAAGGTGTACACACATGGTGACATTAGTAGTAATATCCTGCTAGTATATTGTGAATAATATCACAGGGTATACACACCTGTGACATTAGGAGTAACATCCCCCTGGAATATTCTGAATAATATCACAGGGCGTACATCTCCTGTGACTTCAGGAGTATCATCCCGCTAAAATATTACGAATAATGTCACAGGGGTTTAGCCTGTGTAATATCACAGGGTGTACACCCCCTGTGACATTAGGAGTAACATCTTTCTAGAACATCATGAGTAATATCACAGTGTGTACACCCCCTGTGACATTAAAAGTAAAATCCCCCTAAGATATTCCGAATAATATCACAGGGAGTACACCCCATGTGACATAGGAGTGATAACCCGTGAGGATATAACGAATAATATCAGAGGGTGTACACGTATTGTGACATTAGTAGTAACATCCCGCTAGGATATTATGAATAATATCACAAGGTGTACACCCCAGGTGACATTAATTTAGGTAACATTCCCCTGGAATATGACCAATAACATTACAGGGTGTAGAACACCTGTGATTTATGAGTAACATTTCTATAGGATATTACAGGTAATATCATTCGGTGTGCACCCCATGTGACATTAGGAGTAACATCTCAAGAAACTGTGACGAATAATTTCAAAAGATGTACACCCTCTGTGACATTAAAAGTAACATCTCACTAGGATATTATGAATAATATCACAGGGTATACAGACCCTGGAACATGAGGAGGAATGTCTTTTTAGGATATCACGAATAATATAACAAGATGTACACACCCTGCGACTTTAGGTGTAACATCCGTCTGGGAGACTACAAATACTATCGCAGCGAACACACCCGCTGTGACAATAGGAGCAACATCCCCATAGGATATTATGAATAATATCACAAGGTGTACACACATTGTGACTTCAGTGCTAATATCCCTCTCATATACTGTGAGTATATGAGAGTATTACGAATAATATCACAGGGGGTACACACGCCTTTGGTTTAGGAGTAATATTCCCCTAGGATATTACAAATAATATCGCAGTGTGTACACTCACTGTGATATTAGGAGTCCCATTTTCCTAGGATATTATGAATAATATCACAGGAGGTGTTCACCCATAATGTGTACACCATGTGTGTACACCCAATGTGATATTTGAAGTAATATGTCCCTAGGATCTTATGAATAATATCAAAGGGTGTACACCCCATGTGACATTAAAAGTAACATCCCTTTTGGATATTCTGAATGCTATCACAGGGTGTGATATTAGGAGTGTGATATTAGGAGTAACCTCTTCATAGGATAACCCATGTGGTATTAGGAGTAACCTCTTCCTAGGATATTACGAATAACATCACAGGGTGTACACCCCTGTGACTTTAAAAGTAACACCCGCCTAGAATATTATGATAATATAAGAGCGTGTGCACCCCTGTGACATTAGGAGTAACATCTCCCTAGGATATTACGAATAATGATGTCACTGGGGGCACACCCTCTGTGATATTAGCAGCAACATCTTTCTAGGATATTATGAATGATATCACAGGGTGTACACTCACTGTGATATTAGAAGGAATATCTCCCTAGGATATAAGCTATCACATCACAGAGTGTACACACATGGTGTATACTCACTGTGTTATTAGAAGCAATATCTCCCTATGATATTATGAAAAATATCACAGGGTGTACCCTCTGTGGGATACTAGAAGTAACGTTGACCAATATCGCAGCAGGTGTACAACCCCCGTGATTTGGTTTTTAACATCCAGGGGACACAGGATGATATTACTACTCATGTTGCAGGGAGTGTACACACCCCTGTGATACTCTTCCTAATATCCAGAGGGCGACAGGATGATATTACTCCCAATATCGCAGGGGGTGCACACATCCCTGTGAAACTCTTCTTAATATCCAGAGGGAGAGAGGATGATACTACTCCCAATATTGCAGGGGGTGTACACAGCCTGTGATACTCTTCCTAATATCCAGAGGGAGAGAGGATGATATGACTCTTAATATTGCAGAGGGTGTACACCCCTCCTCTAATATTGTTCTTAATACCCTGGGAGGGAGAGGATAAGATTACATTGAATACCACAGGGAATGTACACCCTCCCCCTCTGATACCCTTCCTAATATCTGGGGGAAGAGAGGATAATTTTACTCCCAATAACGCAGAGGCAGTACACCACCCCCCCCCCATGATATTGTTCCTAATATCCAAGGGAGGAGAGGATGATACTTCTCCCAATATCGCAGGGGTGTTCACATCCCTGGTTACATTTTTCCTAATATCTAGGGGAGAGACAATTAGATGACAGCAAATGTCGCAGGGTCTGTACATCCCTTCCTGATATTGTTCCTAATATCCAGGGGGGAAGAGGATGATATCAAACATCAAAGGGGGTGTATGCCCCCTCTACGATATTGTTCTTAATATTCATGAGGGGAGACTATGATATTACTCCAAATACTGCAGAGGTTGTTCACACCCCCTGTGATATTGTTTCTAATATCCGGGGGGGAGAAAATAATATTGCTTCCAATATTGCTGGTGGTGTATACCCCACCTGAAATATTGCACCAAATATCCAAAGAGGGAGAGGATGGTATTAATACCAATATCGAAGTGTGTGTACACGCCCCTTGTGATATGGTTTTCAATATCCAGGGGGCGGGAGGATGATATTAGTCCCAACATCACAGAGGGTGTACACTACCCCTGTGATATTGTCCCTAACTTCCAGAGGGGAGAGGATGATATCACTCCCAATATCTCAGAAGTTGTACATCCCCCGTGACATTGTTCGTCATATCCAGGGAGGCACAGGATGACATTCCATTGAATTTTGCGACAGGCGTACACACACAGTGATATTGTTCCTAATATCCAAGAAGGGAGAGGATGATACTTCTCCCAATAAAGCAGTGGGTGTACATTACCTCTATGTTATTGTCTCTAATATCCGGGGGCGGGGGCGGAGGACGGGATAACATTCCCTCAAATTTGGCAGGTAGTTTGATGCCCCTTGTGGTATTGTTTTTAATATCCAGTGGGAAAGACAATAATACTATTTTTGATAGTTCGATTCATCCGCTCCACCTTTCCGGAACTCTGAGGCTGGTATGCGGCATGCAGTTTCCATGTGATCCCCAATACCTTCGCCGTCTTCTGTACCAAGTCAGCCACAAACGCAGGCCCGTTATCTGAGCCGATCCGTAAGGGCAGTCCAAATCTAGGAATCAGATCTCGAAGAAGCGCACGGGTTACTTCACGAGCTTTCTCAGTTCCTGTTGGATAAGCCTCCACCCACCCAGAGTAGGTACACCCAAGAACTAGTAAATACTTCTGACCTCCACACTTTGGCATCTCTGAGAAGTCTACCTGGAGATCTTCAAGGGGGGCTGCTCCATAAGCTTTTATGCCGGGCAGAATGGCTGGACCTTGTCTCGCATTGTGCTGTCAGCAGTTAACACACTGCTGTGTCACCGTTTTGGCAAGGGCTGACAAATGCGAGATGTAGAAATACCGGCCTAACAACTTTTCCAGTGACTCTGACCTAGATGGGTGGTTTCACGCACAGCCAGTACAACTGCAGCTCCTAGCAGCTGTGGCGCAGCTACTCTCCCACCTGGTAACCGAATCCATCCTTCCTCCATCACTTGTCCTTCCCTCTACCTGGAGAAATTCCTTTTCTTCTTTAGAATAAGTAGGTACAAGATCAAGTGCTTGAGGGAGCAGAGGGTCTGTGACTGATGCCCGGAAGGGGGCAGATCCTGGTTTTCGAGCCTCTGAGTCAGCGTGGGAATTCCCCAAACCCACCAAGGTGGAAGCTCGCTGGTGTCCTCTGCAATGCATAACTGCCACCTTGTGGGGTTTCCATATTGCTTCTAATAACTGCAAGATTTCTTGTTGATATTTTATGTCTTTTCCCCCAGAGTTCAATAGGCCCTTTTCTTTCTATAATGCTCCATGCACTTGAAGGGTTAAAAAGGCATACCGAGAATCAGTGTCAATGTTTACAGTCTTACCTTCATGGAGTTCTAAGGCCCAAATTAAAGCAATGAGTTCAGCTTTCTGGGCTGAAGTGCCCTGGGGCAACGATCTGGCTTCAACAACAGTGTACAGGATTACCACTGCATACCCTGCACATCTCTCTCCTTGTGGGTTGATGAAGCTGCTCCCGTCCACGTATAGTTCCCAGTCTACTGATGCCCAAGGCTGGTCCCGGAGGTCAGATCTGCTAGAGTCAACTGAGTCCAACACTTCTACACAATCATGCCCGACAGGGCTCTCTGATACTGGGAGCAAGGTGGTGGGGTTTAGGGTGTTCCAAACTTCAATGGTTATACAGAGATTTTCACAGAGCAAACTTTGGTACTTGGTGAGTCTAGCATTCGTTAGCCAATGATGTCCTTTAGTATTCATTAAAGTCACCACAGCATGGGGAGCCTTTATGTTCATGTTTTGCCCAAGAGTCAGCTTATTTGCTTCTTGTACTAGCAGGGCAGTTGCTGCCAAGGCCCTCAAACACAGGGGCCATCCTTTAGGAACCCCGTCTAGTTGTTTAGAGAGGTAGGCCACTGGCCTCGGCCAGGGCCCCATAGTTTGGGTGAAAACTCCAACTGCCATCTTTTCTCTCTCTGACACATACAATGTAAAAGGCTTTGTCAGATCGGGTAGCCCCAGGGCTGGGGCTGACATAAGTTTTTTCCTTTAACTCATGAAAGGCTTGCTGTTGTTGAGATCCCCATTCAAAAGGTTCCCGGTCCCCCACTTTGTGACCTCATACAAAGGCTTGGCTAATACTGCAAAGTTTGGGATCCACAGTCTACAAAACCCCACAGCTCCTAAGAATTCTCTCACCTGCCTTCTGCTCTTAGGCTCCAGTAGATTGCAAATGACCTGCTTTCTTTCTGATCCCAGGCTGCATTCCCCGTGTCGGATAGTAAATCCCAAGTAACGTACCTGCTGTCGACAGATCTCAGCTTTTTTCTTGGACACCTTATACCCACAGTCCTCCAGGTGCCGAAGTAGGGCATCCGTTCCCTTGGCGCACCTGACTGCCGTGGGGTGTCTCAGCAAAAGGTCATCAACGTACTGGAGCAACACACAGCCTAGGTCTCTGGTGGGAAGCTTCTGGAGGTCTCTAGCCAATGCCTCCCTGAAGATGGTGGGGGAGTTCTTGAACCCTTGGGGAAGCCGGGTCCAAGTGTACTGAGTAGTGAAACCTGACTCCGGATCTTCCCACTGAAAGGCAAACAGCTTCTGGCTCTCGGGGGCTAATCTGATACGAAAGAAAGCGTCTTTCAGGTCCAAGCAGGTGAACCAGCTGTCCTCAGCTGGCAGCAATCCCAACAACATGTACGGGTTAGGTACTGTTGGATGTAAAGTCACTGTAGCTTGATTAACCAAGCACAAATCCTGTACCGGCCTGTAGTCCTTGGTCCCTGGCTTGGGAACAGGCAGGAGGGGAGTGTATACTTGGCATGAAGTACAGCAAATGGAAAAACTTAAATTTAAAAAAAAGAAGAGGGGGGTAGGATGAGGCCAGGCGCAGTGCTTGTAATCCCAGCACTTCGGGAGATCAATGGTGTGAGCCAGTCTAAACCTCCATCTGTGACCTGAAGCTGGCCTATGGGCTGCCGATTTTTGACCTCTGATGACTGACAGGGCTGTCTTCAGTTTCAGTTCCCTCCTGAGCATCAGAGCCATACACAGAACAGCCTACCAGATGCTTCCACTGGGATGTCCTAAGACCTCTCAGTTTCCATGTGTTCAAAACCACACTTGCCATCTCCAACCTGATTCATCGTGGGTTTCTGTTCCTAGTGATGATACATAAGCACCCCATTGCCCCGGCCAGACACCCAGGAGACCTCTGAGGCCCTGAGCATTCCTTCCCCTCTTTCAGTGGGTCTCCACGATTTCTTGGCTCTGCTCACTTGTGGCATGCCAGGTCTCACGAACGCAGGCCTCCATAACAACTGTTTCAGTACTGGCTGAGTGGTTAAGTTAAATATTAAATAGCCAGTGCCCTGACAATCCCAGAGTCCATGCCCTCCCCGTTTCTTTGCCTCCCCATTTCAGGCCCCTACCCTCCTTCACCTGGACCATCTTCACAGCCTCCTAACTGGTGCAGCTATTTACATTTGAATTAATTAAAAGGGGCCAGGCTCAGTGGCTCATGCCTGTAATCCCAGCACTTTGGGAGGCTGAGGTGGTGGATCACCTGAGGTCAGGAGTTCGAAACTAGCCTGGCCAACAAAGTGAAACCCCTGTCTCTACTAAAGATACAAAATTTAGCCGGGAGTGGTGTTGCGTGCCTGTAGTCCCAGCTACTTGGGAGGCTGAGGCAGGAGAACTGCTTGAACCCAGGAGGTGGAGGTTGCGGTGAGCCAAGATTGCACCACTGCACTCTAGCCTGGGTGACAAAGCAAGACTCCGTCTCAAAAAAAAAAAAATTAATTAAAAGGAAATGATGTTTAAAAATTAGTTCCTGCGTCTTACTAGCCTCATTATTTCAAGGGCTCAATAGCCACACTTCCTTACTGCAGAAAGTCCTGTGGGAGCATGTTGCCCTATGATCATGTTTACTTTGCCTAAGCCCGCCCTGGGGGTCATTTCCCTCCTGGTAGAGTCCAGTCTCCTTGGTCCAGGTTACCTCTCCGCCCTTGTCACCACCTCACCCTCCTGCTGCCCCTCCTCCTGTTTGTCCTCACGTGCACCCTCTCCAGCCACTTCCACCTGGCTGTCTCTACCTTCATGCTCTGGGGCCCTTGGCCCTGAAGCTTGAAGCGCCTCCCGACACTTGTTTACCGGCTCACCCCAGGCTCAGTTCCAACAGGGCTCACTTGGGGTTTGGTAGCACCCCACCCTCCCCCATGCACCTGCCTGCATCACCCGCTCACGCGGGATGCCCTTGAGGGCTCCCTGTAGCACTTCCCACCCTGCTGATAATCTGTCCCCCTCTCTGGGTGAGGTCCAGCTGCGCTTCCTTCCTGTCTGCACTCTCCAGGCCTAGCTCGGGAGGCGGCACTCAGGGGTGGGGCTGGGGTTGGGGAGCTGATGGGAGCCCGCATCTTAAGAAGTGACTCAGGGTTGGCCGCAAATTTTCATTTGCGAGGAAGCACCTCACTCACTTGGCGCTGAGTGAAGGGGGCTTATCAGCCAGAGTAACCGGCCAGGGCAGGGCGGTTTGACTGCGCTCTGGGGTGTTGGGGTCTCCTGTTCCAGGCGGGCGTGGTGCAGCCGCCTGAGGCTGGCGCCCCCGTGTGGCCCTAAGAGTATAGCCGCTCCCAGGGCCTGGGCTACCTGGTGCAGGTCCCTGGCGGGAGGGAGAGACTTTGGGAAGCTCTCCCAGAAGGGCGAGGAAGCAACTAAGAAGCCTGCATCAGGCCGGGCGCAGAGGCTCACACCTGTAATCCCAGCACTTTGGAAGGCCGAGGCGGGCGGATCACGAGGTCAGGAGATCAAGACCACGGTGAAACCCCGTCTCTACTAAAAATACAAAAAAAAAAAAAAAAAAAAAAGAAAAAAAATTAGCCGGGTGCGGCGGCGGGCGCCTGTAGTCCCAGCTACTCGGGAGGCTGAGGCGGAAGAATGGCGTGAACCCGGGAGGCGGAGCTTGCAGTAGGCCGAGATCGCGCCACTGCACTCCAGCCTGGGCGACAGAGCGAGAACTTTGTATGCGCAACCTAGAGCCCATGGAGGAGTCAGTTCCCAACAAAGACGTGGATCGCTTGGGGAGGTGTGTACACCAGAAGTAAAATTAGGGATGTTACCAAGGAAAGGAGGAGTGGTTGTGTTACCAGAAAGGGGTCCCAATCCAGAACCCAAGAGAGGGAACCTGGATCTTGCACAAAAAAGAATTCAAGGCGAATCCATACAGTAAAGTGAGAGCAAGTTTATTAGGAAAGTAAAAAAATAAAAGAATGGCTACTCCATAGGCAGAGCAGCCCCGGGGGCTGCTGGTTGCCCATTTTTATGGTTATTTCTTGATTATGTGCTAAACAAAGGGTGGATTATTCATGCCTCCCCTTTTTAGACCATACAGAGTAACTTCCTGTCATTGCCATGGCATTTGTAAACTGTCATGGCGCTCGTGGGTGTACAGCAGTGAGGACAACCAGAGGTCACTCTTGTCACCATCTTGGTTTTGTGGGTTTTGGCCGGTTCCTTTACTGCAACCTGTTTTATAATCAAGGTCTTGAACAACTTGTATCTTGTGCTGATCTCCTATCTCATCCCGTGACTCAGAATGCCTTAACCATCTGGGAATGCAGCCCAGTTAGGTCTCAGCCTCATTTTACCCAGCCCCTATTCAAGATGGAGTTGCTGCGGTTCACACACCTGTGACAGTTGGCTAGGAGGAAAAGGAGGAGTGGCTGGTTGCTGGGGAGGATCTGTCGACTTTCCCACAGGTGGTTAGCCGGGAGGCAGCAGCAACCCTGCCCCCACGTAGGAGTGGGTAAAAATCCGAGAGGCACCCCCATTCTTTCCCTCCTCCAGCTTTGGGGAGGAACAGTCTCTGCCCACAGCTACTTAATGGAGAAGTTTGGGGAGGTGGTGGCCCCCACTCGCCGTCCCCCCAGCTCCAGCCGCACTGGCCTCCATCTCCTCTGAGCACGCTGCCCTCGCCAGCCTCAGGGCCCTCTGAGGCTGGGCATGGCCTGGAACACTTCCCCCGAGGGTCCCCTGCCCATGCTCCCTTACCCGTGCTGCGGGTGGCTGGGGACCTGTCTCAGCTTAAACATACTCCATATAAGCTCTCAAACACTCTGAAAGGGTGACCAGGGCGTTGCAGAGCGCGCTAGGTTCTTCACAGGGAAGCTGTGAGTCCAGGAGGGCCAACCGCACAGAGCCCTTCTCGCATTCTGTTTCCAGCAGGCCCTCGGGGACCAGGAAGCAATAAAGGATTCTGGACAGAATAATGGGGACCTCCGGAGCAGCACAGGCGCCTTGCAAATGTGGAAATGCTCTTTTCTCAATCTCATTAGTCTGAACTTCTAGTCCCCGGGAGATGCTCTGATGTCCGTCGCAGCTGGAGCCACCTGGGAAGGAACCGGCGGGGCCGTCGCGCCCTCTAGTGGGAGGTCCTGAGAAGGAACCAAATGCCAGGATTCGGTTCATTGTGGCCCCAGGACCCCACCCCTCTCTCCCTCCAAGCCCCCTCCCATGGTGCTGCTGAGGGCCGGCAACAAGGAGTTGCCTCTTCTTCCCCTACCCTCCCCTTGCTGAGGCCTGGGGTACTATTTAGAACCGCAGGACTCAGATCTGACGCTGATGAAGAAGGAAGGTGAAGTTGAAGGAGGCTGGGAGCAGGGTGGTTTCCTGACGGGCAGGGAGAGAAGGAGGGAGTTGCTGGGGGGTGGGGAGACCCCGAGAGCAGCTGGAGTGGAGATACTGTGGGTAGGGAGTCACTTCCTTGGGAAGGCCCGGGATCTTTAGGTACATTTTTGCTTGAAACTCAAGGGAAATTCCAAGTCAGTTGGGACTTTAACAGTTTTCTCTCAGAAGAGGAATAATTCCCTCTTGAAATTGCTCAAACATGTCAGTAAAGAAATGTGCATGCCTGGTAAATGTGTCCTTGGGAGATTTAATGGATGCAGTGGCAAAGGGAGCCCGTGGCACTCATCTTCTTCCACTTTCCAGCAGAGAAGATGTCAGCCTGCTGAGTAGCCAGGTTTATGGGGCAATCTACGGCTCTAGAGGTGGCAAAACAGCAGTGGGAGAAATAAACCAGAGGGCATATGCAGTGGTGACAGAGACCAGGTCTTCTGTTGGTGCCCAGAGAACAGAGAATTCTGCCAACCCCACCCTGGGAAGAAAAGGAAGGTTCCAGCTTCCCAGGAGCTCCAGGAGCACAGATGACGGTTCCTTCATGTGTGCTGGGCACAGTGTCCCAGCCCTCAGCACCCATCCTTCCTCCTTCTACATGTCTTTCTGGACTGCTGAGATGAGAAAGCCGAATGCACTTCCCAAACTCCCTGCAGCTAGAGCACACTTAGACAGTGCTCGGCTGGATTTGGTGTGGTGAAGGCCATCTTCCTGCCGCTGCTTCTGCTGACCAGCAGGGATGTAGAAAGTGGTTGTGGCCTTTGAACTCTGTGTTCTAGTGTCTGGTCATGAGTGTCCTGGGTGTCCTGGCAGTTGTGGTGGTGGCAGAGGCAGTGCAGTGATTATTGATCCACAGATGGCAGCATGGTGGTGGGTGGGTGTGTCCTCGAGCTCAACAGTCCCACTGGAAGCCTCCTGCCTCTCCAGCTGCCACCCACCACCCACTCCTGTGATTTTATAAGCACCTGATTTCCTGTGCCCCACTTGCCCCCACTTTTTTTTTTTTTTTTTTTTTTACCTAGAATGGTTTGTTTCTGCACTGCTGATGCAGTAGGTACACAGCAAAAGATGGCTTGGATGGATAAAACAGGATGTTGAATCTACTTCTAAACAGATCTTTGGGACCATTGGCCGTAAAAGGGAGGGCCACAGTGGATTGGCGGTAGGAAGTAGGAGGAACCCCAGAGGTGCAGGGCTGGATGGAGTCCTGTGTGATAGAAGCCAGTGTGAGGCAGGAGGGGAAAGTGTAGTTGGGGCATAAAGCAGAAGCTCCTGGGAGAAGCAGCCTCTTGCTAAATGGTGACATTGGCTGAGTTGACCTTCAGGACCTTAGACTGTCCTTCTCTCCTCACTCTTCCCAGGATCCTGTCAGGATGGACTTTTGTTAAACACACAATGACCCAGGTGTTCATCCTCCCTTAGCCAAAGCTGCTCCCTGCAGAGGCCTGGCGAGCCCACTGACATGGAGGCAGAAGGGGCGTCAGGGCCCAGTGCCGACTCAAAGGTGGTGGTGGGAGAGGGGCTGGGAGGAGCTGCTTTAGAATAAAAGTCCCCTCTAGATCAAAGCCTTTGATCTCTCGCTGGGAATTCCAAGCATCAGCTGTGGGAAGGGGAGTTATTTTTTGATGTTAGGACACACTGAAATCATAGACCTGAGCTGGCTAAGGAGAGACCTCAAGAGGGAGTCGCTTATGGTGTTATGGACCATGGCAGTTTAAAACAAGCTCCCGCATTCTTTGACACTCCTCCCATGGAAGTGGGGTCTATGTCCCCACCCCTTGAAACTGGGCAGGCTTGTGACTGCTGTCACCAATAGAGCACAGGGGATGCAAGGCCAAGAGACTTCTTCTGTTTTTTTTTTGTTTGTTCGTTTGTTTGTTTTGAGACAGAGTCTCGCTCTGTCGCCCAGGCTGGAGGGCAGTGGCGCGATCTCGGCTCACTGCAAGCTCTACCTCCTGGGTTCACGCCATCCTCCTGCCTCAGCCTCCTGAGTAGCTGGGACTACAGGTGCCCACCGCCATGCCCAGCTAATTTTTTGTATTTTTAGTATAAACGGGGTTTTATCGTGTTAGCCAGGATGATCTGGATCTCCTGACATTGTGATCTGCCTGCCTCGGCCTCCCAAAGTGTTGGGATTACAGGCATGAGCCACCGTGCCCGGCCCTTTCTTCCGTTTTTTTGAGACAGAGTCTCGTTCTGTCACCCAGGCTGGCATGCAGTGGCGCGATCTCGGTTCAGTGCAACCTCCGCCTCCCAGGTTCAAGCGATTCTGCCTCAGCCGCCCAAGTAGCTGGGACTACAGGCGCCTGCCACCACGCCCGGCTAATTTTGTATTTTTAGTAGAGATGGGGTTTTGCCATGTTGGCCAGGCTGGTCTTGAACTCCTGGCTTCAAGTGATCTGCCTACCTCAGACTCCCAAAGTGCTTGGATTACAGGCGTGAGCCACAGCGCCCAAAGGCCACATGACTTCTAAGTGCAGGTCATTAAAGGCCAGGCAGCTTTGGCCTGGGTCTCTCGAAATGCTGTTCTTCAGGTGTCCCTCTGTGACAGTCCCTCTGAGAACCTCACTGCCAAGCTATGAGAAGCCATGGGGAGGCTCCCTGGAGGTGCTTCAGTTGACAGTCCTAGCTGAGCCATGGTCCTGTCCAGATATGGAAGTGAAGAAGCTGGAGCAGTGAGTCCAACCCAGCCATCCCAGTCACCCCCAGTCATTCCAGTGCTCCCAGCTGAGGCTCCAGGCTTCACCCCGTCACACCCTACACCCAATTCCAAACCCCTGACCTCCCCAGACTCTGCAACATAATACAGTGATGGCTGTTGTAGTCCATGATGTTGGAGGTGGTTCAGAACACAGCAGCACCTCAGTGCAACGTGGGGTCACCGTCCCTGCAAGAGCCCTGCTGTGGGCTGGTTGCTGACTCCAACATCAGTGGGTTGTGGTGGGGCCCGGCCCCTGTTAGAGTCACATTCCCAGATGCACCTTCTGAGACCCGCCGAATGTGTGGCTCACTTCCCCTCCACTGTATGTGCCACCTTCACGTGGCAGCCGGGTCACAAGTGGACCCCATCACAAGGCTAAGTGTCTTCACCCGGCTCTGCAGAAATCCCATGACTGCAGTGTTTTGTGATGTTTAGGAAGACCTCACTGAGAAGTGCGGAAGGCAGCCTCCCGCCATTGTTCTCACCGGTCTTGGTCTTCCGTTCCCCCCTTCCCCCTCCCTTCCAGCCCCCAACACCCTGTCCCCACTGTTTCTCCCTTTATAATGCAAAGGAGCTTCCCTCTGATTCCTGGTCACAGCCTGCCCTGCAGACCTTAGGTGCTGGCCTGGCCTCCAGACAGGCTTATCCAGGCATTTCCCCACAAATAGGGCCTCCACCGCTAACTGCGCAGGCAGTCTCTGCTTGGTTGAGCAGGTGAACAACAGGACCCAGCTCTCTCAGGGGAGCAAACACCATGCAGCTGGCAGGCCTGGATTTGGGACTGGCTCCACCAGCCATTGCTATTGAGCCCTCAGGCAGATTTGGCCATTCCTCCGAGCTTCAGTTTCCCCATCTGTAAAACAGGGATGGTGTTAAGTCCCTTGTGGGGGGCTGTCCTCCCTCTGGGAGTGTTGGTAGTGGAGACTGTGCCAGGAAGACATGCAGGTGGACACAGTGCTCAGGTGCCGGCCAGGTGGTCCTGGGGGAAGGCAGTGGCATTTCATTGGTAGCTCCTGGGACATGAGCTCATCTATAGACTTGTCTGTTGCATTAGAGACTCAAAACAACAGTGGTTTGAACAACATGGAAGCTTGGACTTCTCTCACGTAATAGTCTTGGCAGGAGGCTTTCAGGGCTGGAACAGCAGCTGCACAGGGCCAGTGCCTCAGGCTCTTTCCGTCTGGTTGCTCTGAAGGCTGATGGACAAGTTTGATCTGAGATGGCCAGCCACCACCTCCTCTGTGTTCTAGCCAGAGAGAGGGGACGAGGCAGGGAGAGGGTGTCCCCAGCTTATCACCTCTACTCCCCTCTTGTTGCTCAGGACTCAGCTGTGTGACTCTCCCAGTCTCCAGGGGTGCCAGGAAGCACCACAGGCAGCCATGTGCCCAACTACAATTAGGGCTCCATGACTTCTACAGAAGCTAGGGGACAAAAGAAGTGTCTGCCACTTCTTTTGATTGAGGGACCTGCCTGGATCATCCACCCACCCACCCTTTCCAGTCACCTCAGCTGTTGAGGGTGGGGCAGGGGCTGAGTTAGTTACAGAGATAGAAAGATTGTGTCCCTGCTCTCAAGGGACAACCAGTTCCTGGACTCAAGGGACAACCAGTCTCTGGACTTAAGGGACAACCAGTTCCTCGGCAAACAAAAGTGGGTGGAGGGTGTTCAGAGCAGGGCTTTGAAGGGCTGAACTGTCCAGCCAGCTGCCGGGTACTCCGAGTTCTGGCCCTGACCAGACCCTCTGCCCTGGGAGAGTGTGTCCTTGGACCACGCTGGCCTCTCTTCTGGAGGACTCTGCATCCCTGAGGTTGTTGGCGTGGTGTCCTCTGTGTTGGTCAACAGTCACATGAAGTATGCTTTCCTTTTGCTGCAAAAGTGATTTTTCAGGCCATAGCCAATCCATCGCATCCCTCAGCGTTCCTTACAGGAAGGCCCAAGTGAGCAAATTTTATGAGAATGTATTGTAAGGGGAAAACTTTGTCCCTGCAGAGCAAACAGTCTGCTTCCTGCAGATAGTAATGGATCAGATTTCTTCTTCCCCTTGGCTGCCTCGAGACGTAATCATGGCATCTGTTGCTGCTCAGGTCTGCCTTTTACAGTCTCTGTTTTCTGTGGCCTAGCATTTTACATCTTTGAAGGATGTTGCCTCCTACATTCTCAGTCTATCATTATGGATAAAATAGAAAATGAGGGAAGAAGCAGACCTGGTGGCCACGAGGGGTGGTACCATTGCTGTGCTTGAGTATCGGCATTGTCTGTAGTCTCCCAGCAGCCGGGGCAGAAAGGGAGGGTTCACAAGACTTTCTCCGCAAGAAGGAAGCAGAGCAATGTTGTGAGAGAAGCGAGGCAGCAAGCCCTGAGCTTGTGGTAGAGGCCCCTGCAGCAGTTTCGGGTGCAGAGAGACCGGGAATCTGGGCACTGATTGTAGTGCCACCAATCAGAAGCTGTGTGACCCTGGGGGAGTCACTTAACCTCTCTGTGCATCAGCATAGTAATAGTAACTGCTATATGGGTGTTGGAAGGGTTGGATGTTTAAATTAATGCACCAAAGGGTGAGAATAGAGGTTGGCACTTAGTAAGTGCTCAATAAATGTGAGCTTGCATTATGCTTGTTATGGATGGAGGAAGGATGGGGGAGGGGTGAGTATTATGGAGACTTCTAGCTCCATAAGTGTTGATACAGTGTTGATAAGGATTTGGGAACCCAACAAAACCTAGAAGGCAGAGCGTGGGGGTAGTAAGCTGTGTTTTGTCTCACTGAAGGTGGAGATTGGGATTCACGGGAATGGAGGAATTCAGGGTGGGGGCTCAGCTGCTTGGCACGGGCATGTCTAAGGTCATCCTCACTGTGAGCAGAGGGGCATCCCTGGGGACCTTCTCGATCCCTTTTGAGGCAGGTCTGAATTGAGTATATGCTGACTCTTTGGTTTTGAGAGCCTGGGGCAACCTTGATTGAGGGTGGGCCCAGGCCCATAAGAAGGTAGCCTGGCCCTTCCACGTGAGGACACACTGGCAACGGGACAGTTTCTTCAGAAATGGTCCCAGAGGATTTTAGGGAGGGCCTGGCAAAGGCCAGATCTCCTCTTAACCACCTGTGACTGTTGGACTATTATTATTTGGACGTGAGATGCAAGCAGGAGCTCTAAAGATCAGAGACGCTGGGACCTCTGAGATCACGGGGGAAGATAGGAGAGAGAGAGCGGGGAGATGATCAAGAGAAGCTGAGAGGAAGGAACACCAGGAAACATTTGAAGTGAAGAATGTTTATTTTGATTGTGGTGATGGTATCACAGTGTATGCATATGTCCAAACTTGTCAAATTGCATACGTTAAACATGTGCAGGTATTTTTTTGTGTATCAATTATTTCTCAATAAAGCTATAAAAATGAACTGTTATACATCAGTAAGACAAAGATGGACAGCCCACTAGGAAAGTCTGAGAGATTTGAACAGGCACATTACAAAGGATAATACCCAAATAACCAATAAGGATGAGAAGTTGTTCACCCTCACCAGTTACCAATGAAATACAAAATAAAATCACAATGAGGCCGGGTGTGGTGGCTCATGCCTGTAATCCCAGCACTTTGGGAGGCTGAGGTGGGTGAATCACTTGAGGGCAGGGTTGGCCAACATGGTGAGACCCCGTATCTACTACAAATACAAAAATTAGCCAGGGGTGGTAGTGGGTGCCTGTAATCCCAGCTACTCAGGAGGCTGAGGCAGGAGAATCACTTGAACCTGGGAGGCAGAGGTTGCAGTGAGCTGAGATTGCGCCACTGCATTCCAGCTTGGGTGACAGAGCGACACTCTGTCTCAAAACAAAAACAAAAACAACAGACAAACAAACAAACAAACCCCCCACAATGAGATAGCTAGCTCTACATTTCCATCAGCATGGCTAAAACAAAAAAGACTGAATTGATAAGGATTTGGAGAAACAGAATTTCTCATACATTGCTGGGGGTTGCACAAATTGGTAGAGATACTTTGGAAACTATTTTGACATTAAATACCAAAGATGAACATTCTCATATCCTATATCCTAGGCTTATGCCCAACAGCAATGCATGCATATGAGCACCAAGAGATATGGTCAAGGATGTTCATAGCAACTTTATTTGTAGTATCTAAAATGGAAACAACCCAAGTGCCCATCAACAGTAAAATGTATACATAAGGCCAGGCGCGGTGGCTCATGCCTGTAATCCCAGCACTTTGGGAGGCTGAGGCGGGCGGATCACGAGGTCAGGAGATCGAGACCATCCTGGTTAACATGGTGAAACCCCGTCTCTACTAAAAATACAAAAAATTAGCTGGGCATGGTGGCGGTTGCCTGTAGTTTCAGCTACTCGGGAGGCTGAGGCAGGAGAATGGCGTAAGCCCAGGAGGCGGAGCTTGCAGTGAGCCAAGATCACACCACTGCACTCCAGCCTGGGCGACAGAGTGAGACTCCATCTCAAAAATAAATAAATAAATAAAAAAAAGTGGCTGGGCGTGGTGGCTCACGCCTGTAATCCCAGTGCTTTGGGAGGCTGAAGTGGGTGGATCACCTCAGGTCAGGAGTTAGAGACCAGCCTGACCAACACGGAGAAACCCCGTCTCTACTAAAAATACAAAATTAGCCGGGCACAGTGGCACGTGCCTATAATCCCAGCTACTCGGGAGTATCAGGCAGGAGAATTGCTTGAACCTGGGAGGCAGATGTTGCAGTGAGCCGAGATTGTGTCATTGCACTCCAGCCTGGGCAACAAGAGCAAAACTCCACCTCAAAAAAAAAAAAAATGTATACATAAATTATGGTGTATGTAGACAATGGAATTCTACACAGCAATGAGAATTTATGAATTACCTGCAATGCATGCAAAGGGTGAGAATAGAGCCTGGTACGTAGTAAGTGCTCAATAAATATAGCTTGCATTATGCTTGTTATGGATGGGGAGGATGAGCAAGTATTATGAAGACCTCTAGCTCCATAAGAGTTGACACAGTGTTGATAAGGATTTGGAGACATTTAACAAGATGAATAACAGAAACCAGACATGAAAGAAAAAATATTGTATGGTTCTAGTTAGATTAAGTTCAAAATCAGGCAGAACTAAACTATAACATTAGAAATTTCTAGTGTAGTAGGCCAGGCACAGTGGCTCAAGCCTGTAATCCCAGCACTTTGGAAGGCTGAGGTGGGTGGATCACTTAAGGCCAGGAGTTTGAGACCAGCCTGACCAACATGGTGAAACCCCATCTCTACTAAAAATACAAAAATTAGCCAGGCATGGTGGCGCACTCCTGTAATCCCAGCTACTCAGGAGGCCGAGGCACAAGAATCACTTGAACCCAGGGGATGGAGGTTGCTGTGAGCTGAGATCCTGCCACTGCACTCCAGCCTGGGTAACAGAGAAAGAACCTGTCTCAAAAAAAAAAAAAAAAAAGAGAGAGAAATTTCTAGTGTGGAGATAGATGGGTAGGCATGAGAGAGGTTAGTGGGGTAGTAACAGTTCTCTTTCTTCACCTGTGTGGGGATTAAACAGGTATTTGCTTTGTTATGATTTATTGAGCACATTTAGTTTTTGTGAATGCATGTATATGTACATATATATTTTCTGTACGTGTATTATACTTAATAAAAAAAGTTAAAAGTAAACAAATCATACACACACACACACACACACACACACACACACACACAAAAGAGAGAGGCTGAGAGGAGTTGTTCACTTCTTTCGGGGGAGGAGGGTCTCTGCCATCTGGCATCCCACTAGGGGTCCTGGAAAGGAAGGAGCTGAATCTAAGTGCTGGGTTTAGCCCACAGCCCTCGGCGTACTGCTCACACACCTGCCCAGTTCCGACACAATGCCAGTCACCTCCCTGGCTCCTACTGTGAGTCTCAGGTGGCCCTGCACAAATGCCTCTCTCCTCCAGCCTCTCTGCAAACAAGCCCTGGAAGGCCACTTTCTCCCAGACAGCTCAGGAGCCCAGGCAGCCTGAGGCCTCTTCCCTGCCAGCTTCCCCTTTGCTCTCTGCCTCCAGCTGTGACTTCTGTGCTTCTTGGCCAGAACAGCCATTCAGCTGTTGGTTGGTTCATTGACTCTTTCATTTCTTCTTCTTCTTCTTTTTTTTTTTTTTGAGACGGAGTCTCACTCTGTCGCCCAGGCTGGAGTGCAGTGGCGTGATCTTGGCTCACTGCAAGCTCCACCTCCTGGGTTCACACCATTCTCCTGCCTCAGCCTCCTGAGTAGCTGGGACTACAGGCACTTGCCACCATGCCCGGCTAATTTTTTGTATTTTTAGTAGAGATGGGGTTTCATCATGTTAGCTAGGATGGTATCGATCTCCTGACCTCGTGATCCGCCCACCTCGGCCTCCCAAAGTGCTGGTGAACAGGCATGAGCCACTGCACCTGGCCGCATTTCTTCTTTTACAAAACTTTTATGAGCACAAATTATCTGCCAGACACTTTGCGAGGCACTGAGGATACAATGATGAACAGTTCCTGCCCACACAGGGCCTACAGTCTGGTAGGGTCCTACAGACATTAGTCGGCCAATCCCTCAAATGATGAAAAACTGCAACAAAGGCTACAAGGGAGAGGCAGAGACTTAGCCAGCAGCACAGGAAACTGGAAATGTGTCTGTGTGGAAGTGATGTGTGGCTTTAGTGGATCTGAGGTGGGAGGAGTTAACTGGAGAGTCAGCAGGGGATGGAAGAGCATTCTAGGCAGAGGGAACAGCATGTGCTGAGACTGCATGGTGGTGACAGGTGAGGGTGGTGAGCACCACTGACAGAAAAAAAAAAAAGCCAGAGAGGCTGGTGCAGTGAGGCTGGCTGGGGAGGAGCTTACTGATTTGGGAGCACGCTCCTGAGAGACACGGTTTCACCCCTTGGCAAGGACTCTGGGAGATGGGGTCAACTTACTACTAGGATGGAACCTAGAAGCCCAGAAGAGACGGATTGCACTAAGTGAAGTTGCAAGGCCAGCCTTGCTGTGGCAGAGTAGAGGAGGGGACTAAAAGGCTCTGGGAGTGGGGCATGCTGGAGGGGATACAGTATGTATGGCCAGGAGATTATCCTGATACGTTCTTAGGGCAGGACCAGAGCACACACCATTTACACACCAAGGCAAAAGAAATGGGCTGGAGAGAGGGGCACAGACCCCCTAAACATGTGGGGAGGCCCTCCTTCTCATGCCAGGCTGGTGGTAGGAGGGGCTTTTAGAGATTAGGCTCAGTGATTGCACAGGGAGGGGGGGCGGTGAGGTGGCAGAGGATAGAGCCCTGTCCATAGACCCTGTCCATCATCTCTCGTGATGATTGTAATGAGCACAGGGTTGCAGCCAAGGAAACCTAACCTACAGAGCTAGGAGATGGTTAATAGAATACAGTGTTCCTAGGGGCAAGTTAGATGAGGAGCCAATCCAGAAACTACCCAACTCGTGCCATCAGGAGAAACCAAGGATGGATGACCATAAGACTGGGCACTTATGACCCTGTGTCTGGTTTCTGGACCTGGAAGCACAGGAAGAGAATGAAGAGGAGGTTTGGTCTCTATGAGGATGGAACCTGCAACACCACAACAGCCTTAACAGGATTGATATCCCCAGTCCTTTCCCAAAGGGACCTATGGCCATTTGCTTGGAGAAACTGTAGATGGGGGAAATGGGAGTAGCCAAACGTTTGAGGCTTTTGGACGTGGAGCCTGAGTTGAGCTTGACACTCAGGAACAAGAAGCATCACCGTTAGAGTGATGTGTGGTGGTTTTGAAGCATCTCCCTTCAAGAGATGAGCTTAATTACCCTTCCCTTGAGGGTGGGTTGGACCTAGTGACTCACTTCTCAAGAATAGATTATGGCAGAAGGGAAGGCCTGTCACCTCCAACGCTAGATGAGGGGTTGGCACACTTTTGCTGAAAAGGTCCAGAGAGTAAATACTCTTGGCTTTGTAGGCGATATGGATTCTGTTGCAATTGATTACTCAACTGTGCCATTGTAGTGTGAAAGCAGCTGTAAACAATATGTAAAGGAATGGGTGTGACCAGATTTGGCCCAAGTTGGGTCAGATTTGGCCAGCAGGCTGGAGTTTGCCAACTCCTGGACTGGTTCATAAAAGGCATCCTGACTTCTTCTCTGTCCTCTCTTGTATCAGTCTTTTTGGAGGCAGCCAGCTGCCATATCATGAGGTGAAGTGAATAGCCCAAGGAGAGGTTCATGTGGGCAGGTGCAGGACCTGAGGCCTCTTGCTGGCAGCCACGTACATGAGCCGTCTTGGAAATGGATCCTCTGTCAAGCCTCACCAGCAGCTTAACTGCAACCTCATAAAAGACCCAGAGCTAGAACCAGCTGCTAAACCATGCCTAAACTTCTGACACACATAAATTATGAGAGGATAAATGTTTTTGGTTCTAGGCTGCTAAGTTTTGGAGTTATTTGTTACACAGCAATAGATGACATATCGGGGAGCAAGTAGGGGCTGGGTAATAAGGTGTCCTAGCCAAGGTCTGGCTTACAATGGCTTAAAGTTAATCACATACACCCAGTGGCCATTTCCTTGATCCTGAAATGTATAATTGGGATTAAGAGGGCATGCAACTCCCACCTTAGGTCCTTGGCCTGTGGGCTAGGGCTATCAGAGTGGGAAAGGCCAAGTGGAAACCTCTGAAACTGCCCCTCCCCACCACCCTCAGCCAAGAGTGAAGTCAAAACAATATTTCATCCTGGGGGAATGGCCATTAGTGTCATCCTTAATCTTGAAAAAATGCAGGAGTGGTGGTCCCCATCACATCTCCATTTAATTCCCCCATGTGGTCTTAGCAGAAACCAGGCAGAATCTGGAGGGTGGAAGTAGACTACCACATACTTGACCAAGTAGAAGCCCGAATTGCAACTGCCATGCTGGATGTGGTGTCTTTGCTAGAGCAGATCAACACAGCCTCAGACACTTAATATACAAACATGGACTTGGCAGATGCATTCTTTTCTATTCCAGTCAGAGAAGAGGATCACAACACAGTTCACATTCATATGAACTGGGCAGTAATATAATTTGCAGCTTTGCTCCAGGGTCATGTTAAATCTCCTGCACGCTGTCATATGATAGTTTTGGTGTTTTTTTTTTTTTTTTTTTTTTTTTTGAGACGGAGTCTCACTCTGGGGCCCAGGCGGGAGTGCAGTGGCGCAATCTCGGCTCACTGCAAGCTCCGCCTCCCGGGTTCATGCCATTCTCCTGCCTCAGCCTCCCGAATAGCTGGGACTACAGGCGCCTGCCATCATGCCCGGCTAATTTTTTTGTATTTTTAGTAGAGACGGGGTTTCACTGTGTTAGCCAGGATGGTCTCGATCTCCTGACCTCGTGATCCGCCCACCTTGGCCTCCCAAAGTGCTGGGATTACAAGCGTGAGCCACCGCGCCCGGCCTGGTGTTTTTTTTTTGTTTTTGTTTTGACAGGGTCTTCTGTGCTCAGGCAGGAGTGCAGTGGCATGAACGTGGCTCACTGTAGTCTCCACCTCCTGGGCTCAAGTGATCTTCTTGCCTTAGCCTCCCCAGTAGCTGTGACTACAGGCATGCACCATCACACCCGCTAATTTTTAAAAATTTTTATAGAGACGGGGTCTTGCCATATTGCCCTGGCTGGTCTTGAACTCCTGGGTTCAAGCAATCCATCTGCCTCAGCATCCCAAAGTGTTGGGATTAAAGGTGTGAGCCACCACACCCGGTCTGTCATATGAGTTTGAAGAGATCCAGATTCTCTGGACATCTGCAGATGTTTTATTGATCTGTCCCATGGATGATATTGTGCTAATAGGGTCTGATGAGCAAGAAGTGGCTAGTACTCTGGAGGCAAGATACGTGTGCTTCTGATGGTGGGAGATAAACTCTACAAAGATTGGCCGGGTGGGGTGGCTCACGCCCGTAATCCCAACATTTTGGGAGGCTGAGGCGGGCAGATCACTTGAGGTCAGGAGTTCGAGACCAGCCTGGCCAACAGGTCGAAACCCCGTCTCTACTAAAAATACAAAATTTAGCCAGGCGTGGTGGCGGACACCTGTAATCCCAGCTACTCAGGAGGCTGGTTCACTTGAACCAGGTAGGTGGAGGTTGCAGTGAGATGAGATTGCGCCATTGCACTCCAGCCTGGGTGACAGCATGAGATTCGGTCTCAACACAAACAAACAAACAAAAAAACGCTACAAAGATTCAGAGGACTATGAAATTGGTAAAACTTTCAGGGTCCAGTGATCAAGGTACATGGCAGGACATCCCTCCCAACGTAAATGAAGGGGAGAAACGAGTCTTATTTGACATGTTAACTTTGAAATGTCCATGAGGCATTCCAGTGGAGATGTGAGTAGGCAGGTGGGGATAAGAGTCTGGAGCTCAGGGGAGACCTTTCACCCCATATACCTCTCATCTGTGTTATCTGTATGTGCATGAAAATACCTATCAATTACTTATCACCATCAATTTATTGCCATTGTCTTTGATGCCTTCTAGTTTTTAGCATCTACCTCTCCTTCTGTACTTTCTTTTTTTGAGACAGAGTCTCGCTTTATTGCTCAGGCTGGAGCGCAGTGGCGCGATCTCAGTTCACTGCAACTTCCACCTCCCGGGTTCAAGCAATTCTCTGCTTCAGCCTCCCGAGTAGCTGGGATTACAGGTGCATGGCACCACACCCGGCTAATTTTTATATTTTTAGTAGAGATGGAGTTTCACTATGTTGGCCAGGCTGGTCTCGAACGGCTGACCTCAGGTGATCCACCTGCCTCGGCCTCCCAAAGTGCTGGGATTACAGGCCACCATGCCCAACCCTCCTTCTGTAGTTTCTATTTCTTTTTTCTTTTTCTTTTTTTTTTTTTGAGACAGAGTCTCGCTCTGCTGCCGAGGCTGGAGTGCAGTGGCATGATCTCAGCTCACTGCAAGCTCCATCTCCCGGGTTCACACCGTACTCCTGCCTCAGCCTCCCGAGTTGCTGGGACTACAGGCGTCTGCCACCACGGCTGGCTAATTTTTTGTATTTTTAGTAGAGATGGGGTTTCACCATGTTGGACAGGATGGTCTTGATCTCTTGACCTCGTGATCCACTCACCTCGGCCTCCCAAAGAGCTGGGATTACAGGCATGAGCCACCGTGCCCAGCCATTTTTTTTGTATTTTTTAAAGTAGAGATGGGATTTCACCATGTTAGCCAGGATGGTCTCAATCTCCTGACCTCGTGATCCACCCACCTCGGCCTCCCAAAGTGCTGGGATTACAGGCATGAGCCACCGCGCCCCGCCTGTTCTTTCTATTTCTTATTTATTTCTACTTATCTCCTATGATCCACTGTACTTTGCTGAGTCAAGCTGGATGGTGTTCACAGTGCCACTCCTGAGACCCCAGGGCTCGAGTGAAGGTGGAAGAGAAAAGTCTCATCTATACTGCATAGGCGAAAACTGGGAAGTGTGTCTTTAGGAACCCCAAGGTCCCCATTCTCTGGCTCCTTGCTGCCTTTTATTGCCTAATGGCAAATATTCTTCCGCTCTAACAGAACCTGGGCACAGGGGAGGCTGGCATGGCCCTGGTCTCTGAGTTGATTTCTACTTCTGACCTTGTGGGAAAAGCTTCTCCCCTTTTTTGGGCCTAAGTCTGTCAAGTGTCAGACTGGGGCAGCTGGATCTGACGTCCTCTGTGACCCCTTCCAGCTCTGAAATTTTTAAAGACCTGCAACCATGGAATTCTTCTCCCAGAGATGTTTTCATTTTAAGGACAGTATTAGTCTACTGTGGCTGCTGTAACAAATTCCCACCAACTTGGTGCCTTAAAACAACAGAAATGGAGTCTCTCACAGCTCTGGAGTCCAGAAGTCCCAAATTAAGATGTGTGTATGGCTGTGCTCCTTCTGAGGGCTCTCGGGGAGAACTTTCTGGCCTCCTCCAGCTTCTCATGGCTGCAGGCATTCCTTGGCTTGTGGCTGCATCATTCTAAACTCTGCCTCATCTTTCTATCACCTTTTCCTTCTCTATGTGTCCATGTCTTCTCCTGTCTCTTAATGACACTTGTCACTGGAATTAGGCCCTACCCAGACAACCTAGGATGATCTCGCCTAGAGATCCTTAACTTGATTACTACTGCAAAGACATTTCTATCAATTAAGATCAAATTCACATGTTCTAGGATTGGGTGTGTGTATATATATATATATTTTTTTTTTTAAATTTTATTATTATTTTTATGAGATGGGGTCTCGCTATGTCTCTCAGGCTGGAGTGCAGTGGTGTGATCTTGGCTCACTGCAACTTCTGCCTCCCAGGCTCAAACGATTCTCCTGCCTCAGCCTCCCGAATAACTGGGATTACTGGTGTCTGACACCACGCCTGGCTAATATTTGTATTTTTAGTAGAAACAGCGTTTCATCATGTTGGCCAGGCTGGTCTCAACCTCCTGACCTCAGGTGATCTGCCCGCCTCAGCCTCCCAAAGTGCTGGGGCTACAGGTGTGCGCCGCCACACCCAGCCCTTTTTGGAGCCACCATTCAATCCATTATAAGGACCAAAGTTTTGGATCTAAGCAAGGCATCTCTCATGGGTGGGGAGAATTTTTTTGAGTGGGAGGAGAGGGCATGTGGGCTCCTAAAAATTCCACCTTGTAGAGTGCAGCTTTCCCATCTAGCTGCCTCTGGTCCTTTCAGATCTAAACTCCTAAGGGCGAGGGCTAAGCTTCTCTCCCTGCTTCTCCCCTCAGGGCCCAGTGGATGCTGTGCACACAAAGGTACTCAACGCATGCTGAACTGTCTGCCTCTCTCCGAGGGTGCTCAGTGGGCTGGAAGTAGCGTGGGCTGCGGGACTGAGAAAGATGTTGAGAGAGGACTGCGGGTTGGTGGTGAATGGAGCCAGGCAGGAAAGGGATGGGCACCCTTGGCTTTGGGCTGATTAACTCCCATCTGCTCTGGCTGGGGGAGGGCCTGCTGAATAAAACCCCTTGGCCTGGAGAGACTCACTGGCAGGACAGACCCATGGTGGGACTCCTTTCCCCCGCTGCTCACCTCCCCACACAGGCCCACGGGTCTGCTCACTGGGCAGCTTCAGGGGTTCCCTGCCTCCAACTGCTCCCTGCTCTGACCACACAGTACACAGCTGCAACACTGACTGGAGCACTCTCCTGCTCAAATACCACCCATGGCTCCCTGCTCTTGCTGGGTCAAGGCTAAACTCCTTCAAGGGCTGCTGTCATGGGGAACTCAGCTACTTCTCCAGCCTGAGAATACAGGATTCCTTTTCTAAAATCCTTCCCCTTCTGGCTGTTCCCCAAACCTCTCCCTGGATCCTCTCCCTCTGGGATTTTCCTGACACTGTTCCCTCCTTCTAGAGCGAGTCTCTTCCTTCCAGCAAATCAAACCCTAGCCATCTCTAAAGGCCCGGCTCTATGCGTTTCCCTCTGAGCAGCCTTTCTGGATTTCCTAAGGTGGAAGTGATCATTTCCCAAGATCTTCCCGAGGAGGAGGTGATCTCCCATGTCTCCCCTATGATGCCTCCCACTTTCTATCTTGTCTGTTGCTGTCTATGGGCAGGACTCATTTCCAACACAGAGGTCATGCTCTGTTGGAAGGAGACACGTCCACCTCACTCCTGGATTCCCAGCAGCTCACACAGGGCTTAGCATGTAGTAGGTGTTTACTAATTATTTTTCAAATGAATAAACTACCCCATGCAGCTCTGTACACTGAACTCCAGCAGCTCCACGGGCAGAGTTCTAAGGCTGGAGTTGCATGCAACTTCCTGATCTGCTCTCTGGGCTGATTTGATTTGCCGGTGGGTGGTGCAGAGCCTCAAACTGAGCTTTCCCTGTGGGCTTCTCCTCCAGGGCTGTTTGTGGTTCCTTGTGGGTGCTCTGTTCAAATGCATGATACAGAGTTGGTCCGAAATGGAAAGTTTGTCTTAAAGAATTAATACACTTTAAACAATATATTTCATATCTATAAATATATGCAAAGTTTAATAAAATGAATATCTATGTATCCACCACCCAGCTTAAGGAAGAGTGTTGCCAGCATAGTGGGTGGATACCCTCTCCCTTTCCGGGGTCCTGATAAGGTCACTGTTTCAAGTTTGCCTGACACCAGAAACAGGTACAACTTAGCTGCTCAGGGACTATATGAGTCCTTCTGCTAAACTACTGGGTTTCAGAACTCTTTTTTTTTTTTTTTTTTTTTGTGGAGCGGAGCCCAGGTTGGAGTGCAGTGGGGCCCGGAGTGCAGTGGGGTGATCTTGGCTTACTGTAACCTCCGTCTCTTGGATTCAAGCGATTCTCCTGCCTCAGCCTCCCGAGTAGTTGGGATTACCAGCATGCACCACCATGCCCGGCATATTTGTATTTGTAGTTGAGACGGGGGGGGGGTCTCACTATGTTGTCCAGGCTGGTCTTGAACTCCTGACCTCAAGTGATCCGCCCGCCTCAGCCTCCCAGAGTGTTGGGACTGCAGGCCTGAGCCACTGTGCCCGGCTGGGTTTCAGAACTCTTAAAGTCACCTACGTTCATACCAAAAAGGAGATGGGACCCTTGAACAAACAACAGAGTTTTAGTGGCACCGCTCTGCAGCGGGCTGTCTTCTGACGAGTAACTTTAGGAAGCAGATCAAGTGTGCAGTTTTGAATGGCACCCCATAGTGGGGAGGTGAATGGCGCTGGGGATTCTGGGTCTCTGCCCCAGGCCCCGGAGCCACTGCACTGAAACCTCTGCAGTGTACGCTTCTGTCCCTAGATGGCACTGCTGTACTGTGCCCCTTCCCACCTGGTCCAGGTGTTCTGGGGAAAAGAGGCATTTTGTATTTTGGAGATAATGGAAGAGATAAATGCTTTAAATTGAAAAGTGGAACTCTGGCCCAAACTTCAAACTGGCAGAGCTAGGTGCTAATTTCAACTGGCTGCTCCTCTGAGCATGGCTCCAGAGTTCACATTCTGATCCACTGTCAGGATCTGCATGACTGGGTTGGTTGCATATGTGAAGTAAACAGAATAACAGAACCCGACCTATCTAGGGCTTTGGGAATAATGAAATAATTTGCTTTATATAAAGTGCTTAGAACAGTGCATATTACATGGTCATTGCTCAATAAAGTTCAATATTCTTTTCTTTATTCTTTTTTTTTCTTGAGATGGAGTCTCTCTCTGTAGCCCAGGCTGGAGTGCAGTGGTGTGATCTCGGCCCACTGCAACCTCTGCCTTTTGGGTTCAAGCGATTCTCCCACCTCAGTCTCCTGACTAGCTGGGATTACAGACGTGTACCACCATGCCCGGCTAATTTTTGTATTTTTAGTAGAGATGGGGTTTCACCATGTTGGCCAGGCTGGTCTCAAACTCCTGACCTCAAGTGATCCACCCTCCTAGGCCTCCCGAAGTGCTGGGATTACAGGCATGAGCCACCACAACTGACCTCTTTTCTTTTTTCATTTGCATTGTAGTGATCTATCTGAGAGAGTACCCTCTCTCCCCTGAGGGCAGAGACCATAGCTGGCTGCTGATACCTGTGTCCCAGGGGCCCGGAACAGAGGAAGTGCTTCAGAAACTAGTTCTGTCTCCACCCTGCCCCTATCACATGGAGGAGGGGGTTGCTGCATTCCATGTGTCTTCCATGGAGATCAGGCAGGGTCTCCTGCCTGGAGAGAGCTCGATGGGTGGGCAGATTTGCAATCTGAGCTGTTCAAGAATGGAAGGGGCTTCCTGGTGAGGAAGTAAGTTACTGGGCACTGGCAGTGCACAAGCAGAGTGCACTTGCCACACAGGATGCTGCAGAGGAGACCCTGGTTTCAGTCTGGACTGAGCAGTGCTGTCCTATCTGGAGGTCCCCTCTGTGAGTGAAATGCTAATTCACTATTGCAGGAACTGTCATGCTTCCTGAGGTTGTGAGAGAGATGGGAAGGGGTGGGAAGATCTGAGGGAATCAGGAGGAGAAGGTGCCCTGATTCCAGAGAGCAGGAGAAGGTAAGAGGCAGCTCTAGGCCTTTATCCTCCCTGTCAATATGTAGGAATGGTCGGGCTTCAATATTGGGTGGGGTGTAGGTGTCTGCGGGTGGGCCCTTGACTTTGGCAGGGCCTGTGGTCAGCTTCTGGGTGAAAGCTGCCATCCGTGGGCCCCTCGTCTCCCCATCATTCACCCTGCTCACTCTGTCTTCTTCTGATGGTCTCTGGATTCGTTTGAGTGGCTCCTCTGCCCTCGTGGTTGCCCAGACCAGACGCTTGGCCATCCCCTCCAATGCCTCCACTCCTCCTCCCCACCCCAGTCCAACAGGCCTACTGGGAGACAGAAGAGTGATTTCAAGAAAGTGTTAAGGCGATCTACTGGCCTCTGCCGTTGCCCCTGCAGCAGAGGTCCTGCTGAATCCTTAATCAGGTCATGTCACTTTGCTATGTGCCCCACTATGCTATGATGTGCATCTTCTGGTCTCAGCAAAGGAAAGCCAGGTCTTAATGTGAGCCTCTCAGGCTCTCAGCCCCCATCTGCCACCACGCTCTCTCCATCCATCACCCCTCCCACCCTCAACCACATGGCTGGCTCTCCCGCCTCCTTCAGGTCTTCAGAGACATTACCTTCTAGTGAAGCCTTCCCTGACCACACTATTTAAATGTATGATCCCTCCTCCTGCCCCTCCATTCCCCTCTCCTGCGTTATTTCTCTCCATAGCCGCTGCCGCCTAACAGACTGTCTTTAAGACTGGCTGCATAACTTGTAGTCTCAATGCAAAATGAAAATGTGGGGACTTTCATTTAAAAATTATTAAGAACTCCCAGGCAGCAGAGCGGGACCCTGGGTGGCTGCCTGGGCTGCCTGCCCACATAGCGGCCCTCACAGTGTTCTGCTATTTTATGGTCCTTCTTCCTCACCCAGGAGGTAAGCCCTACTAGAGGAGGGATCTGGGCTTTGTCCACAGTAGTATTTTAGGATCTGCAGCACCTAGAATGAAGATTTCTTAAAGTGAGAAAGAAAAGAGTCACATTAGAGGTCAGCACAGAGAAGGAGCACCTCACTCAGCCAGAGGGCGTGGGGAAAGGCTTCAGTGAGGACGCACGAGGCAGCTGGGTCTGGAAAGGTGGGCGAAGGGCTAGGAGAAGCCAGTTGGGGCCTAGGCAGCCTGTGGGCATGAGTGCAAGCATAGGGGTAAGAGAGTGCAGACCCCCGGGCTCTGCGGCTGCTCCATGGAGCAGTGCCGGGGATTCAGGCGTTACCCTGAAGGGTTGGGTTTGCATGTGCCTTGGTTCCAATCTACCTGTGTGACCTCAGTAGATGACTTAACCTCTCTGACCTTCAGTCTCCTCCTCAGTTGTCCTTATTATAGGGATAATATAGGGAATGGCATAGTCTAGAGCATACAGTAAAGTGTTGGGTACAGTAATGATAATATCTGGTGTATTTGGTGCGTTTGGTGTCTGGACTGGTGGAAGAGGCTGGAGGTCTGTGTAGCAGGTGTTTGGGGAGTAAGGGGGCTGGGAGACAGTGGATAGGGTAGGCTCAGTGTCAGCCCTGCTTGCTTGAAGGGCTGCCAAGAGGGGACCCTTAGAGGTTAAGGAGATTGGGACCAGGGAATGAGGGAGACTTGTTTTTGAAGGCCTCTAAGATTCTGGCCTAAACAGTGTGGCCTCAGGGCCTGGGGCATGGTGTTTAGAGACGGAAGAGTCGCTCCCCATCCCTCCTCCTCAGCATCTGGTCCCAGACAACTGAGGCTTTGAGGGCTGAGGACTGAACTGGCCATGGGTGGAGGATGGGTGCTCTCCAGAGCAGAGTTCTCATGCCATGGAGGCAGCGGTATCTTTGCAGGGAAGCAGAGCACAGGCAGTGCGGGCTTGCTCCTGCTTATAGGGCAGTATTCCTGGGGCCCCGGAATTACCTGGAGGACTTTCTGAGGGACTACCTGAGGCCCTGCAGCATGCAGCTGAGGGCCAGGACCCTCTCTGACTTGGGCATTGATGTCAAAGTGACCCCATGTTCACTCAGGCTGGTGACCTCCTTAGCAAAGTGCCTAGCATATAGTAAGTGCTCAATTAATGGGAGTTGATAGAACCTGTGTCCTCAGTGTGCGTCCTCAGGAGGGCTCTGCAGGGCACTGAGGCCCGGTGGAGAGAGGGTGGGTGGGTAATGACAAGCACAAGGGCAGGAAGGGACCTTAGCAGAGGCTTATCTGCACCAAGCCCATTTTGAGAAGAGAAGACTTGCACGAGCATGGGGCAGAGGCCAGACAGGGGAACAGTGGGTCATAAGGAATCTCCCCGCTTCCCTGCCATGTCCCTTGACTAGCCAGAGCTTCAGACATGAGTGTCCCCCTCCTGCTGGCCTCCACCAGGATGCTGCTCAGGTCCCTCAGACCCAACATGTCTGAGATGAGCTCTTCAGCCGCCTTCCCAGCCCCTTGGTCTCCCCAGCCAGCCAGTCCCAGAAACCTGAGCGTCACATGAGACCCTTTCTTCATCTCCAGCCCCTGGCCCCTCCATCACTGAGCCCGAGGCAACATCTACACTTTGGCCACGCTGCCTGCCTCTGGCCACTGTGTTTTCGCTAGCGTGGTGCCAGGCCTGACCTCCCCTCTTCTCTTCCCCTGGGTCATGCCCTCTAATGTGGGCCTGGGTGCTCAGTAAGTTCTAGAAGCAGTGGGTGGCCAGGGGGTCTGGGGCACAGAGGACTCTTTTTTTCTGGTCTGGGGCCTGGATTGGGTCCTTGTCCCCTATGTGTCCCACACCTGTCAGCTGGGGGCACTCCTGCCCCACAGAACCCCAGCATCCCGGCTCCAAGTGGGGGTGGGGAGCCTCTGGAGCCTCTCCCGGCATCTGGGCCTGCTGGGCCTGCCCGGCAGGTCTGGGTGTGGGTGGTGGAGGCCAGGAGAGGGGTTGGGGAGGAGCATGTCTGTGTGTGGGTGCAGGCCTCGGGGTGTGGGGGTAGAGGAGCTGGGTGGGTGTGTGCATGCAGCTTAGCTGTGTGTGTGTGTGTGTGTGTGTGTGTGTGAGTGGTGTGGGCAGAGTTCATGGTGTGGGTTCTGTGGAGCCTGAGGACCTCACGGTAGGATTCCTTGGACATAGGTGAAAGGCTGGGCCTGGCCCCGTTTGCCCTCCAGCTCCTTCCCCAGGGCACCCCACCTCATCACCCACTCGAGGCAGATCTTCAGCAGGCTCCTTTGGAGGGCGAGCTTTGAGGTGTAATCCCCACTCTTCACCTTGGTCCATCCCTAAAACGGTTGTAGCCTCGGTGTCCTTGTAAGTACAATGGGGAGAAGGACACCAATGTTGTAGGACTGTTGAAGGGACAGTGGGAAGCACCTAGGGCCTGGCCTCCACACAGTAGCAGGAGGGATGGAGGTGTCACAGCTGTGCCAGGCAGCAAGAGCTGCACCCAGAGAGGCTGTGCCCTCAGGAAGCTGGAGGGCTGGAGGGTGGCAGAGGCCCACCACAAAGCTGTGGGGCAGGGGCGGGGAAAGGGCCATCAGACCACGGAGCACAGTGGTCCTGGCTCAGAGAGGGGATGCTCCCCTTGTAGGAAAGACAAGATTTCACCAGGGAGTGCACTCCAGGCCGTGGGCGGCCTAGCAAAACCAGGGAGGTGGAAGCTGTGGGGCCTCCGGACAGCAATAGCAGTCTGGTGTGGTGAGGCTCCGTGGGGGTCAGGCTGCTGGGTGGGATGGCTGAGTGTTGGGGCCTTGACCGTTAGTGAAGAGCCCGTAGTGGAGGGTGGGGCCCCAGGCAGGGAGACCAGCTGGGGTGGGGCTAGGGGCCAGAGTGGTCAGCAGGCAAGAGGGGCTGGGGCCTGGGCCTGGATGGCAGCTGGAGGGGAGAGGTTCACTGGGAGGAGAATCTCCTTTTCCTCTTGGACTGCATCGTAGGGAATCAAGGTTAGATGACTAGAAGAACTTCCTGGCGCAGATCTGGGGACGCCCTGGCCCAGAGGCCTGGCCTTTACGCATCCCTGGATCCCCTGCCTCTCCCCAGCTCCCACTGTCCTCAGACACCCCTTGCCCCTGTCTGGGCTTCTGGGGGTGAGACCCGGCCTGGCCAAGGCCTGCTGCAGGGTGAGAGTTATGGTCCAGCTCCATTGAGTGATAAGTGCCACACTGCGACCTCTCTGGGTCTTCCTTGCCCACCATGGTGGGGGCGTGGGGCCCCTGCTCCATGGGCTGGGGCTTCTGACAGGACAGTGGCAGGCCAAGGGAAGGACCTACCAAGCCCACCTTGGCTTGAAGGCTGAGGGGGTGAGAGGGCTGGGCGGGCCTGGTGAGTCTGGGGCACCTGGGCCTGCCTGCGAGGGTCCCTGAAGCATTGTGACAGTGACTTCAGCAGGAGGACTTCAGGCTGAGGCTGAGGGAGGAGTCCCAGCAGCTTCCTGGGAAGCAGAGGAGGGTGCTGAGCTCAGCTTGTGTGTCCCTGAGTGGCAGGCCTGGGCTTTCTGGGAATGCAGCCTGGGCCTGAGGGCAGGCGAGGGAGGCCAGCCAGGGGTCCTGCACCACCGCCCCCACCCACTGCCGGCCCCAGTCTGGGTAGGAGAGTGGGGGGTCTCCAATTCAGCCTGCTGGGCCTTTAGAGTAGGGCAGGGGCTGGGGTGCTCTGGGGGCGGGGCAGGATCGAGGGGTGTGGGGTGAGGGGGGAGATGAGTCCCCTGGGCGTATTGGAACCCATGCCAGTGGCCTGGGTTTGACTCCCTCCCCTGGGGTGCGCATTCCCAGGGCCTGGGGGAGAGGAGTGGGCTTGGGGCTGTGTGCAGTGGGGCCCTGAGCTGGGAAGGCACAGAAGTGCCTGCTCTGAGCCATCCCCCACCTCTGCAGGGCAGGCAGGCTGGGGCCTGAGTCTGAATGACCCCCTACAAGTCCTGTCATAAAGCCACTGGTGCTGGGAGGGCGTCTGCTGTTCTTAGTGGGGGACACATCATGTCCCCAGCCCCTGTCCCTCTGTGTCAGCTCCCAGCCTGGGCGTGCACAGTCGGGTGCAGCAGAGGCTCCTGATGGCTGGACAGTGGGCCAGTGTGGGCGCAATGTGGGCAGTCTGAGCACAAGTGGGGTTTGTGGGCAGTGTGGATGCTGGAGGGCTTAGCGGAGGGTTACTGGAGACGATAGAGGTGTGCGGTGCTCCTGGGCTGTGGAATAGGGAGGAGGATTAGAAAGGGCCTGGGAAGGCAAGGCTTGGAGGGCTGGTTAGGTTTTGGAGCAGTGGTAGGGCTGACAATGGAATTTTGGGCACACAGATGATCTGAGAGGGGTGAGGGTCAGAGCTGGGGTTTAGGATGGGATTGGTTTAGGGCTGGGTTGTGAGGATGGAGTAGGGCTCGAGCACAGAGAAACAAGTAGAGTTTGGGGCACAGTTCAGATTTGGGGTTAGGGTTGGGATTAGTACCATGTCAGATGAAGGGATGGATTCAGGGCTGAGGGTGAGGGCCATTTGCAGTTAGCACCGGGCACAGCTTGGGGTTGGGTGAGGCTGGGTCAGGGCGAGGGCTTCTGGGGTAGGGTCAGGTGTGCGGGGCCTGCTGAGAGTGTCCGAGGATCTGCTCGTTCTGCCCTGTGGTGTCCCTGATGGGCTTTTTCTCCCTTTTTGCAGGGTTGCTCTCAGCTATGGCCTTGGTTGGAGACCCAGCTGGTGGCCAGACCCCGCCACCCTCTGGGTTTGGACCAGGGCTCCAGGAGGTGGCATCCTGCAGTGGAGCCCCAGACTCTCCAGGGCTGGAGTATCAGCTGAAGCAGGGGCCCCCATTTCACACTGGAAAGGGCCTGGGGTTTGGGGTTCCCCCCTGCTGGGGAATCCAGGGTCCCCCCCCTGCCTGCTGCCTGCCCTCCTGCCTCGGCCTCACTCTGGGTCCTTGTCTGGGAACCTTAGCACCTTCTTTGAGCCGCTGGTGGTGTTGGGGCACTTAGCAGAGCAAGCCCTGGCCCCTCTCCTCACAAACCTCACTCCCAGGTCTAGGCGGGGAGGCTGGGCTGCTCCTCACTGTCTTAAGCAGAGCGGTCACCTGAAGGCCTGGCCGTCTCACCTTGTCATGATTCCTCCACATTTGAGAGTGACCGAGGGGCAGGGAGTCAGGGCTGTGTCCACAGTGTGGCCTCAACCCAGACTGAGCCAGACCCATGGCTCTCACTGAGGTCCTCTCCTTCTGCCTTGGTTTCCCTCTGAGTCCAGCCCCATGGGGAAGCTGGGCTCCTGGGCCTCAGGCCTGATGCTCCCTGTGCCAGGGCCTGTCCCCTGCTACTGCACTGAGCTGGAGTCGGGGGCCTGGTTGTGGGCTTCTGCTCCTGGTCTCAGTGAGACCTCCAGGCTTCCTTGGGCCCAGCTCCTCATCTCAGCCGGTCGCACCTGGGCAAGCCCAGTCAGTGTGAGGGGCTACTTCGGTTTCCTCACTGAGGCAGGGATTGGGGGGGCTCCTGAGCCCTGGGCTGGGATGGGTCCGGAGGGGTGGGGGCACCTGGCCGGGCTGGGTGTGCCTGTGTGTGACTCAGGCTGGATGCCCAGGCCCTGAGCTGGCGGCTTTGTTCTCCCACTGGCCGGGTAGGGTGCGTGCTGCAGCCCTGAGTCACCCGGGTGTGGCCGAGCTGCTGGCGGGACACCAGAGCCATACACTGCCACACTCACAGAGAACCACACACTGGAGCTCAGGACACGGCGCCCTGAGAGCGGAGGGCCCCCCTGGTGTGGGTGCTGTCACTGGTGCCTTTCCCTCGGTGGTGCTGTGAGACATTCCCAAGAAGCTCCTTGGTGACTAAGGGCCCTGTGCTCCTGGAGCAAACTCAGCTGTTTGCTGAGAAGGCCTTCCTTCTCTTCGTGGTTACTCCCTGGTTAGGGCCTGGAGGGGGACCTGCAGGCACAGCTGGAGACCCTGAGGGGCACACAGAGCCTTCCCCAGCTGCCTGATAAAGGGCATATGCAGGTGACCATGTGCCATCTGTCCAAACTGTGCACCCATTGGATCCTTGAAACAGCTCTGAGAGGAAGGTGCATTGTTCCCACTTTACAGATGCGGACACCGGGGTGGCTAATAGTTGTCCAGAGTCACCCGACTAGCATGTGTCCCACTGGGACGCTCCTCCTCAAGTGCTCTGTGTGGCCTGGTCCCGGCCCTTCCTCCACTTCAGTCCAGCTCATCACTAGGACCCCCTCGACACCACCCCTTGCTCAGTCAGGCAGGGGCCCACAGGGCCTGGGGCCAGATTTTCCCATGGGGAATGGTGTCACTGTCCCTCCCAGGCATGGGGCCTGGTGCTCAGGCCCTTCCACTGCCTCTGACGATGAAGTCACAGGGCTCTGCTGGACTCCCTGGAGCGGCCCTGACCTGCTTTCTCTGGGCTAACAGTGGGAGGTCCTGGGGCCCTGAGGGGCAGCTCCCTACTTGGGGGATCCAGGCCTCACTGCCCCCAGGGACAGCGCAGGAAGTGTGTGCATATCTGTGTGTGTGGGATGGGGCAGGAGAGGCAGCTTGGCTTATACCGGGTGTTGGGGGGAAGCAGTGCAGGTTCGGGGAACCTGGGCCCTGAACTGCATGTGGACAGCCCCCTCCCACAAGGGTGAGGATGGGCACACAGGGGCCCTGCATCCTAGGCCAGGCTTGGGTTCTCGGAGGCCAGCTGGAGCTCGCCTGCTTTTCTCAGGTAGACCAGGGTCTGCTACGGACCCTGCTGCCCCCAGAAAGGCCTAGCCTGGTGCAGTGGGGTGAGCGGGCGGGGTGTGGCCCCAGGAGCTGGCCCCACCTCCTGCACCACCCTGCTTTGTCAGAAGCTGTTTGAGGCAGAGAATAAAGCACCTTATTAGGTAAGAAATGCCTTCTGCCAGGTGGGGAGAGGCCAGGCCCGCCTCTGCCCCCAGGCCTGCCTGCCCCACCCTGGCAGAACACCAGCTTCTGTGGCATCTCAGTCCTGGCCCGAGCCCAGCAACCCCACACCCCCTCACCCCATGGAGCTCCGGCCGTCCTGCCCCAGACTCGGGTGGGGGCACCTGGCATGGGGAAGCCTGGCCCTCCCACCTGGGAGGCAGAAGGGGCAGCCTCACGAGCGTCAGCTTGGGGGCTGTGTGACCTTGGCCAGGTGACCCCTCCTTCCTAAGCCTGAGCTTTCTCTTCTATACAATCAGCGGGTGTGTGAGGGGCCTTGAATTCTCCTGAGGCTTCTTAACCCCATAGGGTGTCCCTCCACTTACAAACACGGGCCCAGGGTGCACCCGTCTCCAAGGGCGTAGTCTCAGCCCCCTTGCTCCAAACCCAGAGCTTGCCTATGGGGCTCCCCCTCTCTGTTCCAGGGAAGCAGGGGCTCCAGGGCAGGTCAGTCAGTTTTCCAGGCAGGGCAGCCTGCTTGGCTTGGCTAGTTACAGCAATGGGGCCTTGTAGAGACAGGACCTGAGGAAGCCGGCGCTGCCTCCTTAGACCTGTTTCTCTGCCAGAAATGCCTCCATTTCCAGCTGTCAACTAGAAGCCGACGGTCCCCAAAGCCCCCAGGCCAGGCCTTAGGTACAATGTGTTTTGCATCTTCTGTTGCCCGTTGGAACTTGGCTTTGGAGATAAAAGTCCTGACTCCACATATCCAAAGTGTCTTTTAAGCATTATCCTGTTTGACTCTTGTCTACGGGACACTTTGGCAAGTGAGGCTTCACAGCATGGCCGGTGCTCTCTGCCCGGGACCCCTGGTCAGCACAGTAAGGGAAGGGAGCCTGTCTTGTCTCTGTCGGTCCTGGAAAGATTGGAGCTGGGGGCGTCCTTGGATAATGTCTAGACCAGCCTCCCACTGTGGAGCCCAGATTGGCCTAGAGCCCAGGATCCTGCCCCCTCCTCCTGCCCCCTGTCCTGGCCAGAGGCTGCCTGCTCTCCCTATTCCATGTCTTTCTGGCCCAGCCAGGGGAGACAGGGTTGGGACAGGTTCCAAGCCTCCACCTCATGGAGGATCCCTGCTGTGGGCCTTCCTTCCCTCTGCCTCTGTCCCGTAGAACCTTCTGGCATGCCCATTCCTAACATAGCAATTGCACAGAGGTTTTGCAGGAGGACTGACAAGGCAACTTCTGCTGTGGGAAGAAAACAAGGCAAGACACTTGACCATGGCCGCCATGCACAGCTGCCCTCTCCCGTTCCCAGCCTCCCCTGCATGGAGTGGCCCTCAGAGGCTTTTTGCGCTCCCCTGGCCAAGTGCACAAAGGACCCTTCAATTCCAAGTTCCTGTGGCTGCACCCCCTCCTGAAAGCCCTGGGGCTCAGGGAGTCCCCCAGTATCATGCCAGTTTGGAATCCAGGCAGTCCTAGCAGGAAGTTCTCCCTGTTGCCTGGCTCCAGTTTTTCCTGCTGTGTTTCAAGCCCCTTCTCTTCTTGCCTTGTCCTCTGGAGGGAGCAGACTGCCCAGTGCTCAGGACACAGTAAGTTGGAGCTCAGAGCTACAGGGGCCCTAGTTCTCTCCTGTTTGTCCCTATCTGTGGGTTTTGGGCAAAGTGAGGCTCCATGCTGAGCCCCCATTGGGGATGCCCTCTGTTTTCCTTCCCCAGCCCACTGGCTTGTCCTGGCTTTCCACACCTCACGCACGCTCTCCTCTCCAGGAAGCACTGCCTGCTGCTCCCCCCGTCTAGCCTTGATTCTGCATCTTAGTCAGTCCCCGCATCCTCTCTGTGTCCCCTGCCAGCCCGTGTCCCCAGTGCCTTCGCCAGTGCCTGATACTAGTTGGTGCTCAATAAGTATTTAAGAGCTTGAACAGTTTCCACAATGGGGAACTCACTACCTCGTTATGGCACCAACCATTGTGGGAAGCTCTAATTCTTTGAAAGGTCTTTCTGGCACAGAACTGACACCTACCTCCCATCAACCTCCATTCTGGGGAAGGACACACAGGGTCTCCACCCTCTTCCCAGGCCAGCAGCCCTTCAAACACATGCTGAGAACCATGGTCAGCTGACTCTTCCTGACTTTCCAAATGGAAATTCCAGAGTAGACCCTGTAGGTCCAACCCGCTAGGGCCTTTGGTTCACAATGCTTTACCTGGGGGCATCTGAACACCACATGTAAACTTAGACTATCTTTTTCTCCTGGGCTGTAGGCTGATACTAGGCCCTGGAGGGGGTTAGAGAGAAGAGGGGACTGCAGGGTCTCTTCAGATCACCACCCCCTCTGGGTCACTGATGTGGCTTCTTTGGGCCTGGACCAGGATTCATGAGAAGTTTCTAGAAGCCAGGAGGGCCACTGCATGGGAGGCAGAGGGTGTGGCTTCTCCCAGGGCCTGGGATCAGAGAAGGCCTGAGAGCAGAGTTACAGTCTGTGAACAACTGTTAGTGAGCACTTACTGGATACAAAGCCCCATGACCCTGAGAGAGGAGAGCACATTTTAAAGTGAGTTAGCCCAGGCCCGCCCTGAACCCCAGATGTGCGGGTCTGATGTGGGTCTTAGAAATGGGCTCTTCCAGCTAATTCAGGGACTGAGGGCCCAGAGAGGGACATGTGCTTCCTTGGCCACACAGCAGTATGTGGTGGCTGGGACTCGAGGCGGTGTTCCTTCCCCAGCATCTACTCCCCAAGGAACTGCCTGAGCTCCCTGGGAACTCAGTAGCGGGGAAGGGGTGGCTCTGGCCCAGGTAGCAACAGACCGTGCCCAAGGTTCTGAAGCACAGCTGCCGCTGGCAAGGAGGCCCAGAAAGATCTGCAGAAGCCCATTCCCAGGAACATGGAGCCGACAGGCACCAAGGGGTGGATGTGTGTGTGTGTGTGTGTGTGTGTGTGTGTGTGCATATACGTGTACATGTGTGGGTGGCAGGGGCTGTGCAGGGTATGTTGTGGGCAGGTTGATGAAATGTGATAAAGCAGGAAGAACAGTGTTGCCCATAGTAAGTACTATGCTGTTATTTTGAGGGGTCTTAGCCTAGGTAAGGCAAGGACTGGATGGATTGCAGGTGGGGGACTCTGGCTGAGTTGCGGGCAGGAGGAGTGGGCGTCAGGGGTAGCAGGACACGTGGGCTTGGAGGGGTGCTGGAGATGCTGAGTCAGAAAGAGAAGGAGGCTCCAGCTCTGCCCACCTCCTGGGCAAGGGGAGCCCAGAAACTGGAGGCCGCTTCTCCAGCCTGGCTGCCAGCTGTGCAGAGGGCGTGGCTGGTGTGGTCTGTCGCGTGGGGTGGCTCAGAGCCTTGGCAGGTCAGAGAGGGTGGAGGGCGAGGCCTCTGCAAGGCTCTGGCTGTGTCTAGCTCCAAGACCCCCCGCCGCACCTCGGGCACTGGCAGGAAGTGTTTGATGAGTGACTGATGGGGGTGGCGGGACGTGAGAGGCTCCCTAGGGTTGGCAGCTGGGTGGACGCCGCGCCGCCTTCACCCGTGGCCTGCTCGGGGCCTGCAGCAGCCCGTGGCAGCCGGCAGGGGGCGGTGCCCCACCGGCTTTGGGAGACTCCCCTCCCCTACCCCAGGCGGGGCGTCCCTAAGGCGGCGGGGCTCAGTTGTGGCGGCGCCTCCAGTGTCCTGTCCGGTCCCGTCCCGTTCCGTCCGGTCCCGTCCGGGCGGCCCCGAGCGGCCTTCCTGCCCGGGCACGTTGGCCTGCGGGCGGGCGGGCGGACACCAGGTGTTGGCGCTGCGGGAACAGAGGCTTCTGAGCCCCGCCCAGGGACCTGGCGCCCCACCCTGCCCACCCCACGCCGGGCGCCTGAGGGTGGGCGCGGCGCGGGCGTGTGGTCCGGGAGGGAACCGCCGCGGGAGACAGGCCCCAAGTGCCTGGGTTTGGGGTTCGGGGACCCTCCGCGGGCAGGAACCCAGGGCAGCGTGAGACACACCTCCCTGTAGGTGGGTGACTGGGGGGCCAGACCCCTAGTCCCAGCTTCATTGGCTTCCTGCCTGTCCTGGCCTGTGCTGGAGTCTTGGCTGGGCCTCAGTTTCCTCATCTGTTAAGAGAGTGATACCTGCAGTCCCAGTTACTTGGGGGGCTCAGACACTAGGATCCTTTGAGCCCAAGAGTTCCACTCCAGCTTGTGCATACTGAGACCCCGTCTCCGAAAAAACGCAAAATCCCAATAAAACAAAACAAAAAAGAGAGTGATGATCCTACTTCGAAGCACTGTGGTGTTGATCAGTAGGTAAGGCTTATGACGTCAGGCACCTCCCTTATCAGACTGGCAGCCCCCTAGGGCAAGGCTCCTCAGGAACGGGCCTCTTGGGGCCCCAGCTCCATCCCATGGCTGCCCATGGCTCCCAGGCTAGGTGAGTGGGTGGAAGGTGGGAGACTGAGAAGGAAACACAAACTTTGGCCTGTTCTGGTACTGCCTGGCCTGGCCTCCCCTTCCTGGTGTCTCTGAGGGGAAGCCGGGGCCATGGGCAGCCTGGAAGGGGCTGGAGAGTGGCTCACCCCTCAGCCCCTGCTGACCCTGCCCTTGACCCGCAGGGCCAGGACAGAGAGGGGAGTGGGAGGCACATTCCTGGCATTTGGAGGGAGAGACTGAGGCCATGAAGGGCAGGCTCTGGCAGCATAGGAGGGTGGTGGGGGGAGGGGAGTACAAACTTCATTTCTGTCCGACAGATGGGTAAACTGAGGCTCAAGTTCCTCCAGCAAGTTAGCGGCAGAAGCAGGACGAGAACCAGGGCCCTTGACTCCCAGCATAGTGCTCTCTTCCCCTTTCCCTATCTCCACATTTTTTGGGTTGGTTTGAAATGGCAAAGAGAGGGTGTGGGTCTCAGAATATGTTCAGGGTCCCCTTCCCAAGCCCAGGTCTGGCTGTGGCCATACCAGTGACACTCTCCTGGCCATGATCTGGGCTTGGAAGTTCCAGAAGAGACCTTGTCTGGGCAATGTAAATCCCACCAACCCTAAGGCTCAGCCCTGGGGGAAGGTCCCCCTCAGCCTGCTCCTTGACAGAGGGCATCAGCTGTTTCCACTGGTATATCCCCTCTTTCCCTTTCTTCTCCACCAGCGGGGCAGTGCTAGGACATAGGGCAACGCTCAGAGTGCGAGGGTCACCTGAGTTCTGACCGTCTCCAAAAACTGTGGGGAAGGGTCAGGAGGTCCAGCTCCTGGTTTAAAGTCCTGCTCTGTTGGTTGACAGGCTGTGCGGCTTAGAGCAAGGCCCTTCCTCTCTCTGGGCCTCAGTTTCTCCATCTGTAAAATGAGGGGTAGGTGACATTCATGGTTTTAGTATGTTACCCCCTGGAGGATGCCTGTGCTACCCACTATATCCCCAAACCTGAGGTGTGAGGTGGCCCTGACCTATTTTGGAGGGAAATGGGAGGGGATGGGCCTACCTGGGCTGCACCAGCTACTTTTTGGCCGATTTGGTTTTCAGAGGACTAAAGGAAGGGGATCTTTGTCTGCAAAGTATGGCAGCAATTTCTGCTGTTCCTCCAGGCTCCAACGTGTCCCAACTTCCCCTCAGAGACATCAGGTAGGAGAGGCCGGGCCAGGCAGTACCAGAACAGGCACAAGTTTGTGTTTCTCTTCTGCTTGGGGTAAGGTCAGGCAAGGGGAAGGGACCCATATTAGCCTTTTGAGGCTTGATAGGTCGAGTGTTTGGTGTCTGAAAGCTACATCTTCTTTTCTTTTTTGATAGGGTCTCACTCTGTCACCCAGGATGGAGTGCAGTGGCATGATCTCCACTCACTGCAACCTCTGCCTCCCAGGCTCAAGCCATCCTCCCACCTCAGCCTCCTGAGTAGCTGGGACTACAGGCACATGCCACCATGTCCGACTAATTTTTGTATTTTTTGTAGAGATGGCATTTCACTATGTTGCCCAGGCTGGTCTTGAACTCCTGTGCTCAAAGCCATCCACCTGCCTTGGCCTCCCAAAGTGCTGGGATCACACACAGGCATGAGCTGCTCCCAGCTGAAAGCTACACTTTTTTTTTTTTTTTTTTTAATTGGAGATGGAATCTCACTTTGTCACCCAGGCTGGAGTGCAGTGGTGTGATCTTGGCTCACTGTAGCCCCCACTTCCTGGGTTCAAATGATTCTCCTGCTTCAGCCTCCCAAGTAACTGGGATTACAGGTGTGGGCAAACACACCTGGCTAATTTTTTGTATTTTTAGTAGAGATGGAGTTTCACCATGTTGGCCAGGCTGGTCTCGAACTCCTGACCTCAGGTGATCCACCTGCCTCGGCCTCCCAAGGTGCTAGGATTACAGGCGTGAGCCACTGCACCCGGCCGGAAAGCTACACTTTCGAGGGTTGACCTTGAAACTACATGGGGCCATGTGGCTATCCCTGATCCCCTGGAAGGTCTTCAGAGTTAGCTTATCAGCTCAAGTTGTTCTCCACTCTGAGTACACGACAGGGAACTCCTCTCCCTCAATGCTTAGGCACTGGGGTGGCCATGGGGGTTGGGGCGGCAGTGGCCTGTCAGGGCAGGGTTTTGCAAGGGGACTTAGCATCCTCGGGAGAGGAGGACACTGGCCATCTTCCTTTTTCCAGGAGGTCATGGGGAGAGTATGTGGTGGGACACCGTGGGCCCCCCTCCACCAGAAACATAGTCTTAGCAGCCACGGGCTTGTAGGGGGATGGAGCTGAGGAAAGGACTGTCAGGCAGGCTGGAGAGCCTCCAGGGGGACCCCAGTCTCCCCCAATCTCAGGGAGCTCCTTAAAGCAGCCACAATCCACTGCAAAAGGGCAAAGCATATGGAGGGGTCTGGGGGAAGTAGGACTCCAAGGCCTCCATTTTGTACCCCTAAAGTCTGTAGCCAAGAGGAGGAGGAATGCAGGATTCCCTGCTAGGCCCTGTTCTGACAGGCTGGAGAGGAAGGGTGGGGCTCCCAAGTGAGCCCACATGCTCCTGATCTCAGGTCGTAGCTAGGCAGCTTTGTAAACAGCAGAAACACAGAGCAGCCTCTGTGTGTGTGTGTGTGTGTGTGTGTGCACGTGTATGTGTGTGCCTGTGCTGGGGGACTCACGCCCCAGAGGGGACCCTTCTCATTACTTTATAGTCACAGTTATATACAGGCCTGAGGCTGGGGTTCTGCCAGCTAATGTTTGCTGGCATTAGCTGTGTTGCAGATCTGTGTTGCAGGTCTGCTCCATGTATTGTCTCCTTTAATCTTCCCAACCCTATAGGCAGGCACCCTTATTACCCAGTTTTACAGGTGGGGAAACTGAGGCTCTGAAAGTTGCAGATGCTCAGGGTCACAGAGCAACTGAGTGATAAAGCCAGGTCAGGTTCAAATTGAGGTCTGTCTGACTTCAGTCCAGTTATACTCCTGGCACTTGTGGACGTGTGTGCATGTGAGCACTGATCAAGGGCTGTGTGTATGCACATGTGCGGATGTGTGCTTTGATGGTGGGCCTGAGTCTGCCTGCGCCTGTTGAGGACACCTGCATGTAGGCGTGGATGTCTCTGCCCAGGGATGGAGGTGTGCACACAGACGTCCATGTGCACTTATGTTTGCACAACGCACGTATGTTGGGTACACATGTATGTGTTGTATGTGTGCACATGTGAACATATGCATAAGAACATATGCTTGTGCACAGTGTGCCTGCATTTATGAGTAGGTGTGTGCATAGGCTGTGCATACGTGTGTTCATATCTGCAGATAGCCATGTCCCCAGGTATATGTGGTCATCTCCAAAGGCTGACCTCACTCCAGTTCACTCAGCCTCTGTCCCCTTCTCAGGCTCCTGACTCAGCACATGTGTGGAATCTATTTGCATGTCAGTCCCACTGAGTCAGTGTCACGGCAGGATGTGTGATGGCCTTGCTGGTGGTACAGGGACTTTGCAGGAGGGGCACTTGGGGAGAGGTAGGATTGGCAGGGATGAGTGTTGAATAGGAAGGTGGCAGATGGGATGAAAGGGATGAAGGCCAGGTGTGGAGGCGGCCTAGGTGTTTTTCAGCCCCCAGTCAGGGGTAGAGGCCTTAAGGAGGCTAATCCTGCCCCCTGTACTTACCTCTTTCTTATTTTTTATTTTTATTTTTAGATAGAGATGGGGTCTCACTATATTGCCCAGGCTTGTCTCGAACTCCTGAGCTCAAGCGATCCTCTCACCTCAGTCTCAAAAAGTGCTGGGATTACAGGCGTGAGCCACCATGCTCGGCCTACCCACCTCTTTCAAGACTCAGCCCCACTACCTAGGGAAACCCAGGCAGGGAGGACATGTTTGTGCCCTGTCCCCATTATCTGTGTACCAGGCAATCCGCTGAGGGAATGGAAGGGTTGGGGGTGGGGGGCAAGACGGGAATGCTAAACCTCCTCTGAGGTTCACAGGTGTTGGAGAGAAGGGCTAAGGCCAAATTCCAGCCCCAGGAACAGCTCTTTGCATTGTCCCAGACCCCAGGCCGTAGGTATCTGGTTCTCCATTGGGCGTGGAGGTGCAGATGAGGCAGTGGTCAGCAGGGGGCGCTCAGAGCCTGCAGATGGTGGGGAGCCATGGAACAAGCAGGTGGGAATGGGAGTGGGGAGGGTAGGGCTGAACCACGGGCACAGATCCACCTGCGGGGAAAGGGTGGAGGAACATGAACTTTGCAACATGAGGGGCAGACTCCCAGAGGGCCAGATATACACATCCTCCCCAGAGGGACAGGCCCTCTCCAACAGACTCACAGACCCTCAGAAGGACAGACACAGGGACAATCCCTCACCCTCTGAGAACATTCTGGGCCCAATGAGCCAGAGGGAAGTGAGAGTGACCACACTGGCCCGCATGTCCCTCTGGAGGCGGGGGTGCTGGCCCTTGGTGACAGTGAGGAGGGGAAGGAAGGCAAGGGCTCTAGAGTCAGGCACGCTCAAGGTCTGACTTCAGCGCTGCCTCTGGGTGACCTGAGCTCTCCTGAATGGGGCAATGTCTGCCAGGTGTCCAGCTCAGGCCTGGACACACAACATCACCATGGAGGTTATGAGAGGTTGCCAGAGCCTCCGTCATTGGTATGTCTGCACATTTCTCCAAGCATCTACTAAGTGCCAGGTCCACTGCAAGGCGCTGGGGATACGGTGATGATCAAGTCACACTCAGTGGCTCCTGCCACTGCTAGGGAGCTAACATTCTAACGGAGGGAGTATCTTAGGATACTTGGGATACAAAATGATCACTATTCCCCCCATTTGATTATTTGAAGTGGAAATTATGGGACAAAAGGCAGAGACTGGCAGGGAAGGCCCTTTCCTCTTTTATTGCTTATCAAATGCAGGCTGAGAAAAGTCCAGATATTATGGTACTGCTGTGGTCCCCTGCCTCTTACTACAGAGGTCAGATCCAAACCCTCCATCTCATTCAGTCAAAGCTGAGGTTCAACAGTGGCCCCTGAGGCCTAGTGTAGGCTGAACCCCCCGCCTCTCCCCTCATCCCTCCTCGCAAGTCCTCAAACATGATAGGCAGGTTCAGCCTCCGGGCCTTTGCCCTTGCTGTTCTGCCTCCGGGCCTCTGGCCTTGCTAGTCTCTCTTCCTGGAATGCTCTTCCCCAGGCTTCTGCATGGCTTGTTTCTTCATCTCCTGTTTTTTTTTTTTTTTTTTTTTTTTTTTGAGATGGAGTCTCACTCTGTCACCCAGGCTGGAGTGCAGTGGTTCAATCTCAGCTCACTGTAACCTCTATCTCCTGGGTTCAAGTGATTCTCCTGCCTCAGCCTCCCCAGTAGCTGGGACTACAGGCACCTGCCACCACACCCAGCTAATTTTTTTGTACTTTTAGTAGAGACGGGGTTTCACCATGTTGGCCAGGCTGGTCTCGAACTCCTGACCTCAGGTGTTCCACCCACCTTGGCCTGCCAAAGTGCTGGGATTACAGGAGTGAGACACTGCGCCTGGCCAAAATGTTCCTTTCTTAGTGAGGCTTTTCCTGACCTCCCTATTAATCACCCTACTCTCAACATTCCCTATGCTCTTTCTGCTTTAGTTTTCTCCATAGCACTTTTTATCAACGTCTAGTCAGCTACATCTTTTACATGAATATATTTCTTCCTTGCTTTCTTCTTCCCATGAGAACATAAACTCCATGTGGGCTGGGATTTGGGCAGATTTGTTCACAGCTGTATCCCCAGGGCCTAGAATGTGCCTGGCACATCGTAAGTATCAATAAATATTTGTCAATGCATGTTTGTCAAGTGAATGTTAAGTGCTGGCCTTGCAGTGGCACACCCCTCTTCCTGACGGAGGCTAATGATGGGTCAGGGGTTGGGGGGGCATGATTTAAAGGCTGCAGTTGAGTTGATGCTGGCATAACCTTTTGGGGGCTAGGGGCCTGGGGATGTCTTAGTCCCTTTTGTGCTGCTATAACTGAAGACTATAGACTGGGTACTTTATAAACAATAGAAGTTTATTTGGCACATGGTTCTGGAGGCTGGGAAGTCCAAGATCATGGGGCTGCATTTTGTGATGGCCTGATGGCTTCTTGCTGCGTCATGACATGGTAGAAGTCATCACATGGGATACAGTGCATGACAGAGAACAGGAGAAGGCCAAACTCATTTTTTTTTTTTGAGATGGAGTCTCGCTTTGTCGCCCAGGCTGGAGTGCAGTTGGCGCAATCTCGGCTCACTGCAAGCTCCACCTCCCAGGTTCACGCCATTCTCCTGCCTCAGCCTCCCAAGTAGCTGGGACTACAGGCGCCCACCACCATGCCCGGCTAATTTTTTTGTATTTTTAGTAGAGACGGGGTTTCACTGTGTTAGCCAGGATGGTCTCGATCTCCTGACCTCATGATCCACCCACCTCGGCCTCCAAAAGTGCTGGGATTACAGGTGTGAGCCATCGCGTCCGGCCCAAACTCATTTTTATAACAAACCCATTCCTGCAGTAACATAAATTCATTCATGATGGTAGAGCCCCCATGACCTAATCACCTCTTAAAGGTCCTGCCTCTCAACATGCTGCATTGGGAATTAAGCTCTAATACATGAATTTGTGGGATACACTCAAACCATAGCATTCTACCCCTGGCCCCTAAAATTCATGTCCTTCTCCTATGCAAAATACGTTCATTCCATCCCAATGGCCCTGAAAGTCTTAACTTGTTTCAGCATCAACTCAAAAGTCCAAAGTCTAGAGTCTAAATCTAAATCATACATAGAGAGACTGAAGTTATCATTCACCCTGGAGCACATTCCCCTCCATCTGTGAGCCTGTGACATAAAAACAAGTGATCTACTTCCAAAATACAGTGGTGTGACAGGCATAGGACAGACGTTCACATCCCAAAAGGAGAAATAGGCAAGAAGAAAGGGGTAATAGGCCCCAAGCAATTCCAAAACCCAACATGGCAGACAACATTCATCTTTTTTTTTTTTTTGAGATGGAGTCTAGCTCTGTTCCCTAGGCTGGAATGCAGTGGTACAATCTCAGCTCACTGCAACCTCCGCCTTCTGGGTTCAAGCGATTCTCCTAGCTCAGCCTCCCAAATAGCTGGGATTACAGGTGTGCACCACCACACCCGGCTAATTTTTGTATTTTTAGTAGAGACAGGGTATTGCCATGTTGGCCAGGCTGGTCTTGAACTCCTGACCTCAGGTGATCTGCCCACCTTGGCTTCCTAAAGTGCTGGGACTACAGGCATTAGCCACCGTGCCCGGCTAACATTACAACTTAAGACTCCAGGATAATCTTTCACTCCATGTGCTTCCTACACTGAGGGTTTTGGGCCCCCCAAAGGGTTGGGCAGCCCAGTTCCCACAGCTTTGCTGAACTCAGCCCATGCAGCAGCTCTCCCGGGCTGGAGTGGCACATTGGTAGTCTACAGTTCTGGGGTCTCTGAGGTGGCCTCACTCCCATGGCACTAGGCATTCCTGGCAGGAACTCTCTCTGGTGGCTCTGCCCCTGTGAAAAGTCTCTGTCTGGGCCCTCAGGCTGTCGATGACATCATTTGAAATCTAGGTGGAGGCTGCCAAGGCCCCACAGTTTTTGTATTCTGCCCACCTGCAGAATTAGCATCACAGGGATGCCACCAAGGTTTACAGGTTGTACCTTCTGGAGTGGTGGATCAAACTGCACCTGGGCCTGCTTGAGCCATGGCTGGGGCAGCCAAGGGGCACTGCACTGGAAATCGGGGAGCAGAGTCTCGAGGTGGATGGGGCAGTGAATGCTGATTTCCCTTGGGCAGCTCTCTGGAAACCTTGCCCTCAAGCTCCTGGTTTGCCTTGAAGGTCTCCTAAATGCCTTCAGGTTCATTCCCCCATTGTCTTGATGAACAGAACCTGGCTTCCTTTTATCCATATTAATCACTTTAGCAAATGGTCACTTGGCTATAGGCTTAGTGCTCTCACCCAAACATGCTTTTTTTGTTCTTTTTTTTCTTTTGAGACAGAGTCTCACATTGTCGCCCAGGCTGGAGTGCAATGGCGTAATCTCCGCTCACTGCAACCTCCGCCTCCCAGGTTCAAGCGATTCTCCTGCGTCAGCCTCCTGAGTAGCTGGGATTACAGGTGTGTGCCACCACGTCCAGCTAATTTTTTGTATTTTTTTTTAGTAGGGATGGGGTTTCATGGTGTTAGCCAGGATGATCTCGATCTCCTGACTTCATGATCTGCCTGCCTTAGCCTCCCAAAGTGTTGGGATTACAGGCATAAGCCACCGCGCACGGCTGCTTTTTTATTCTTTAAATGGCCAGGCTGAGAGTTTTCCAAATCTTTCTGTTCTGCTCTCTTTGAAATTATAAATTCCATCTTTGAGTCATTCTCTCTTCTCTCACTTCATTGTAAGTGGACAAAAGAAGCCATGCGGCACCGTCGGCACTCTGCTGCTTTGCTGTTGCTCCTGCCGGATTTCCTAGGTCATTACTTTAAAGTTCTGCCTTCCATATAGTCCTCGGGCATGGACATAATTTTGCCAGGTTCTTTATAACTGTAGAGCAAGGAAAGCCTTTATTTTCCAATAGGATGGCCTTTACTCTATTTTCCAGTAAGATTGTCTGCTTTTCCCCCAAGACCTCATCAGACTGGCCTTTTCTGTCCGGATTTCTACCAACATTTTGATCATAACCACATAAGCAATCCCTAAGAAGATTTAGGTTCCCTCTACAGCTGTTGTCTTCTTCTGAGCCCTCACTGGAATTGCTCTTAATGCTCCTTTTATAGCAATCTGGGTTTCTCTTTGCCTGCGCCCCCAAATTCTTCCAGCCTCTATTTGTTACCTGGATCCAAAGCCACTTCCACATTTCCAGGTATTGATTATGGCAAGAGACCCACTTCCTGGTACCAGTTTCCTGTCTTAGTTTGTTTTGTGGTGTTATAACATAATACTACAGACTGGGTAATTTATCAGCAATTAGAAGTTTATTTGTCTCACAGTCCTGGAGGCTGGGGAGTCCGAGATCAACGGCCTGTGTCTGGGGAAGGCATCACATGGCAAGAGTGTGTGAGACAGCAAGAGAGGGCCAGAACTGCTTTGCTTTTCTGTGTGTGTGTGTGTGTGTGTGTGTGTGTGTGTGTGTGTGTGTGTGTGAGACAGAGTCTTACTCTGCCACCAGGCTGGAGTGCAGTGGCATAATCTCAGCTCACTGCAACCTCTGCCTCCCGGTTTCAAGTGATTCTCCTGCCTCAGCCCCCTGAGTAGCTGGGACTACAGGTGCACACCACCATGCCCAGTTGATTTTTGTATTTTTAGTGAAGACGGGGTTTCACCTTGTTGGTGAGGATGGTCTCGATGTCTTGACCTCACGATCCACCCACCTCAGCCTCCCAAAGTGCTGGGATTACAGGCGTGAGCCACCGCGCCTGGCCCAGACCTGCTTTTCTAACAAACCCACTCCCACATCACATCAATCCATGCATGAGCGCAGAGCCCTAATGACCGAATCACCTCTTAAAGGTCCCACCTCTCAACACTGTTGCACTGGGGATTGTTGTGGGACACAGTCAAACCACAGCGGAGGGGTGGGTATTCTGGTTCTTTTTTGCTCTTGTTAGGACAGAAGTTGAGTGTTTGGGGGACATCTACCAAACTTACACACCTGAGTTGAGACATGGAGGGGTAGGTTTCTCCCCTTGAAGAAAATTAAATGCCAGGTGCGGTGGCTCATGCCTGTAATCACAGCACTTTGGGAGGCCGAGGCGGGTGGATCACTTGAGGTCAGGAGTTCGAGATCAGCCTGGCCAACATGGTGAAACCCCATCTCTACTAAAAATACAAAAATTAGCTAGGCCTGGTGGCGTGTGCGTGTAATTCCAGCTACTCAGGAGGCTGATACAGGAGAATCGCCTGAACCCGCGAGGTGGAGGTTGCAGTGAGCCAAGATCACACAAATGCACTCCAGCCTTGGTGACAGAGCCAGACTCTATCTCCAAAAAAGAAAGAAAATTAAAACTACAAGAAAGCTAGCAAATAACGGAAGGGTGTTTATTGTTTGTGAATAGAGGGGTTCTGGCAGGGGACCTGTGGGTGTTACACATTACCCACCTGGAGCACACATGCAGGCTACCTTCTAAAAGCCCACTCTGACTTTGGCCGCCTTGTCAGGACAATTATCCAGTTCTTTAAGTTCCAGCTGTTCCTAATAGAAGGAAAATGTTGTACTCCCTCCAATCTCTGCCTCTAGGCCCAAGAACCAGCCCCCCGGGGCCCTCACCTGTGCTCCTGAGTTTGGGTAAGGCCACTTCTTTTAGCTCTAGGGGAGGTATTGTCTGCCGCTGACTAACTTCCACAACACTGCAGCTTTCCTGCTTTGTCCTTGAAGCTTTCAATAGCCACTCTATCGTTTCCTTGCGTTGAATCCCCTGTGTTTGAAATAGCTAGCTTGGCTTCTCTTTTCCTGACTGGACCCCAGTTGATTCACTAGAGAAGAAAGCATCAGCTAAAGAGAAAGCAGATTGTGCTGTGTGAAGAGCACAGCACAATAATAATAAGTGAAAATGAAGAGTAGGCTGGGCGCGGTGGCTTATGCCTGTAATCCCAGCACTTTGGGAGGCCGAGGCGGGCGGATCACGAGGTCAGGAGATCGAGACCATCCTGGCTAACACGGTGAAACCCTGTCTCTACTAAAAAATAGAAAAAATTAGCCAGGTGTAGTGGCGGGCGCCTGTAGTCCCAGCTACTCGGGAGGCTGAGGCAGGAGAATGGCGTGAACCCCGGGGGCGGAGCTTGCAGTGAGCAGAGATCGCGCCGCTGCACTCCAGCCCGGGCAAAAGAGCAAGACTCTGTCTCAAAAAAAAAAAAAAAAAAAAAAAAAAAAAAAGAAGAGTATTGTGGAGGAAGGAGGGGGCTATCTGAGATGGGCAACAGGGAAGGTCTCTGTGAGGAGGAGACATTTGAGCTGAGACTTGGAAGATGAGGAAGAGCCAGATCTAGGGGTTGGGGTGAGGATTTCACGTGGGATCAAGGTCCCTGAGGCCTGTGGGCTGTGGCAGCCCTCTCTGCGGAAGGCACTGAGCCTGCACCTGCTGGGGAAGGGAGGCCAGGGCAGGAGAGATGGCTCAGCCCTGGGGGATTCTGAGTTGAAGTCTGAAATTTGAGCCTGAGTGTGTGGGGATCTGAGTTCTGGGTTGAGCTCCTGCCCCAGCTGTCTTCTCTCCTCCCCTCCCTAGGGTAGAACCAGCAGGGCTCACTCAGGCTCCGAAGGAGCACTGTCTCGTCACGGCCAGCAGAGGGCAGAGGTTGCTGTGGTGCAGGCTGGCAGGGCAGGAGCTGACCTTTCCGGAATGGAATGCTGCCTGAGCAGTCAGCTCCAGAAGGGAAGGGGGCGTTGGGCCACTTTCCTCACCCTCTCTAGTCCTCAGCTCCCCTGAGACAGGTCTCGGAGCCCAGGCCTCTCTTGTGGGGAAGGGGGCAGGTGAGGCTGGCTGACTGTGTGGACACTTGCCTGATCACTTCAAGTCAACCCCTGGGCCAGGCTGATTCCAACCCGACTAGGGATAAGGGGAAAAGGGGAACGGCTCTCAAAGTTTAGCGTGCTTACTATTTTGTTATTATTAAGCACTTACCATGTGCCAGGCACTGTGCTAAATTCTTTTTTTTTTTTTTTGAGACGGAGTCTCACTCTGTCAACCAGGCTGGGGTGCAATGGTGCAGTCTCGGTTCACTGCAAGCTCCGCCTCCTGGATTCAAGTGAATCTCCCGCCTCAGCCTCCCGAGTAGCTGGGACTACAGGCGCCCGCCACCATGCTTGGCTAATTTTTGTACTTTTAGTAGAGACCGGGGTTTCACCATGTTGGCCAGGTTGGTCTTGAACTCCTGACCTCAAGTAATCTGCCCGCCTCGGCCTCCTAAAGTGCTGGGATTACAGGTGTGAGCCACCGCACAGGCCGCTAAATTCTTTTATCATGTATCATCGGTTTAAAGCTTCACAACAAATCTACGAAGCAGACAGATGCTGTTTACCTCCTGGAGGCTATCCAAGACCACACAGCTGGAACCAGGGTTTGCTCTACAGACCATGGTCTCAGCAACGATCACTGCTGCCTCCTGGGCAGGGACCACCCGAGGAACTGAGGTGGGTAGGCAGGCTAAACAGAATTTCATGGTATTGGCGTAGAAGGGATCTGCGGGGTCACTCAGTCTAACATCTTTATTTACAGATGAAGGAAACTCCAGAGAAGGACGTGACTTGCCCCAGGTCCCACACAGCACAGGGCTGACCAGAACTGGGGGGGACTTGGGCACAACAGGGAGCCCCAGGCCAGATCCTGGCTACCCCACATCAGTTCAGAGGTGCTTGAGGGCAAGGACCCCATTTCACCCTTTATTCCCTCCTTCTGCCCCACTGTGCCGACCACAGGATGGAGCACAGAGTAGGTGCTCAAAATATCTTTGGCGATGGACCCACCTCTCATCCCTCCGCAGCTGCAGCCCCCGGCCACTTAGGCCTCTGCTCATGTAGCCAGCATTTAGTAAGTGCCGACTGCATGCTTGGCGCACTACCGGACACTGGGGGGCACAGCTGAGTAAGATGCAGTCCCTGCACCAGTTGGCTTACACCTTGTGGGGGCTTCAGGGGTCACCTCACATTACAATGTGTGCTCCCAAGTTTTCCTCATTCTCAACTCAGGTTTCCCCTGCTCCTGTCTGGTAACTCACAGCCGCAGGCTGAAGGCTGAGCAAATCCCTTCCACTTCCCTCCCTTGGGCCGTTTCCACTCCCTTCTTCTTTGCTAGCCCCATCACCCCTCCTTCCCAGCAGCCTCCTCCCCTCCTCCAGGAAGCCCTCTTTGACTAACTTCCCCAGCAGTTCTGCAGGCCCCAGTGCTGAGGTCTCGAGCTCTGCCCAGGCGGCTCTGGTTGTGTCTGTCTCTCTGCTTCTGTGTGGGTCTCCCTCATCAGCTCTGGAGGACAAGGACAACTTTCCCCGCCCCTGTCCCAGCCCCCAGCTATTTTCTCTCAGGCCCGAACAGATGAGGAGAAGGAGCAGGAGGGGAGTGTGCAACCAGCCTGCAGCACACAGGGCCTGCCTTGGGTTCTGGTCCTGGGTCTTTCTTGGAGGTTTCTCTAGAGCCACCAGGGCACTGACTTGCCAGTCCTGGCACAAGGCCTCTGAGCTCTCATCTAAGCTAAACCTGGGGAGTTGGGCTGGGCACCACCTCTTGGGTGCCTGCTTGAACCCACCTACGTTTTGTGTTTCAGTCTCTGCCTCACCAACTCTTAGGTTTGATCATTTTTTCTGCCCGTATGGCAGGCAGTCTGCAGGTAAGAAATCGTTCCAGGCAACCACAATGCTTCCTTTTGCCTGCCTGGTGACCAAAGTTACAGTGCTTGGCCACTCTGAGTCTCAGCTGATGACAGGAGAAAGAGCCAAACCTGTACAGGGGCTTATTGTTGTAGCCAGAGGAAGGCTGGCACAGTTGGCCAGGGGTTCACTGAACAACTCAGGAGGACAGGAGTGGGGAGGAGGAGAGAGGAGGTGGTTCTGTATGAGAAGGGGGATCAGACTCTGCACCTTTCAGAAACGGTTTAGGATTTGCTAGCCTGAAAGGGGCAGGAGCACTTCCTCGTTTGGGTAGGGAAGCCCTTGTTTCCTCCCATCTGTTCATTCATCCTGCACACACTCACTCTGTTCCTTCAATGTCCAGGCATTGCACCAGCACCTGGGACCCAAAGGTCAAGAAGACATGTCCTCACCTTTGTAGGACTTTTAGGCTAGAGATCTTGGCTGGGGAGGGACATTGCTCATTCATCCTTTCATTCATTTTGCATTTATTGAACACCTACTATGTGGCAGGCACTGTGTAAGGCCTTGGGAAGACAGTAGGACATGATCTCTGCCCTCAAGGAGTTTAGAGTCTTCTGGGGATAAAAGTCACAAAAGCAGGTGACTGAAGCACTGCTTAAGTACAGGAGTGGGGAGTCAAGGATACAGAGAGAAATGTTGGATGGATTTAATGTCCCCCTTAGTATCCAGAGCAGGGCCAGTCACAGGCTAAGTATGTGTTCAATAAGTGTTTGTGAAATGAAGGACCCATGTGTGGGTCATAAGTTTCTAAAAACTTATGAGTCAAAGAATCAAGTCGTTGTAACTATACAATAAAAATTCTACAAATGAAAATGACTGGAAGCAGTCAGATGATACTTAGAGGAAAATTTATGGTCTTCAAAGCATCTTATATTAAAAAAGATGATAGAAAATTAAAGCATTTAACTCAAGAAGCTGAAAAACAATAAAAATAATAAACTCAAAGAAAATAGGAAGGAAATAACAAATATGTCATCTAATTCTTTTATTTTTTCTTTTTTAAAATTTTTTTGAAATGGGGTCTTACTCTGTTGCCCAGGCTGGAGTGCAGTGGGTGTGATCATAGCTCACTGCAGCCTCCAACCCCTGGGCTCAAGCGATCCTTTGCCTCAGCCTCCCAAGTAGCTAGGACTACAGGTGCTTGCCACCACACCTGGCTAATTTTTTTTTTTTTTTTTCCGTAGAGACAGGGTCTTGTTATGTTGACCAGGTGGTCTCGAACTCCTGGGCTTAAGCAGTCTTTCTACCTCGGCCTCCCAAAGTGCTGGGATTTCAGGTATAGACATCACCTCCTGGTCTCATGAAATTCTTGACTATGAAATTCATATTCATATTCAGAAATTCAAACTCTGATCCAGAAATTAATAAAACAGAAAACTAAGATAAAATGAGAGAGCTGATCTCAGCTCTAGGCCTCTCTTGGACGGGTATGTGGCTTATCAGTCTCTTCAGAGTTTTGAGAGTGGAGCCTGCCCTTCAGGGTCTTCAGGAGAATGGATAAACTCAAGCCTCTGAACTTTAGCCCAGGGGCCTGGCTGTGCTGTGCTCTTAGCCAGCACGAGGTCTATTTGCTTGCATTTGAGTCTCCTGATTAGTTGGTCACCTTTAATCCTTAATGTCTGCTGTAATAATCACACCATCACTAATAATCCTTTACAATTGTTGAGCTATTATAGTTCAGAGTGCCGGAAGCAAGAGATGTGGCTTTCCTGAAATGAATAAACATAGCTACCTCATCAAATGCCCAAGCACCCTGTGAGTTAAGTAGGGAAGAGGTGTGCCCCATTTTACAGAGGAGGAAAGCGATGCTCTATTTGCCTGAAGTCTCCTTGCTGGTGAGTGGGTGGGCCAGGACACAAATGCTGCCACATCCCTTCCCGCTATTCCTTTGCTTTGAGACACCTGTTCCTCCTTTGGTCTGTCTCCTAACTGAGATCCTTTGTGTTCACTTAAAGTCCCCCTTCTTCTAAGCAGCCTGTTCTGATTCCCTCCACAAGCCCTTCTCTTCCCTGACCTTTATAGCACCCACTTCTGCACGTGGTGACGAAGTCCAGGGTGGCTACCTTGGGTGGATATCTCATCTCTCAGCCTGACTGTGAACTACTTGCGATGGAGGGGTGGACCCCTGTCTTGGAGGAGTCTTAGCACAAGGCTGGGCTTGGAGAAGGTCCTCAATCCTTATGCGTTGACTTGGGATTTGATTTGGCAGGATTGGGCCCGTACCCATCAGAATACATTCTGGGCTGTGTCAATTCCCAGTAGGGCAGAAGTGCTTAAGAAGAAACCCTGCCACCACTGGGGAATCCTCAGCATGTGTGCTGGCTAAAGCAGCCTGTGTGGTGCCTGGATATGTCAGGAGGTGCTGGGAACATAGGTCAACGCTGGTGCAGTCTCAGTGCAGCACAGTGTATTAGTCAGCCCAGGGGCCTGGCTGTGCTTATACTGTGTTCTTAAACACACTTAAACACACTATAAAGAAATCCCTGGCTGGGCGCTGTGGCTCACACCTGTAATCCCAGTACTTTGGGAGGCCTAGGCGGGCGGATTACTTGAGGTCAGGAGTTCGAGACCAGCCTGACCAACATGGTGAAACCCCATCTCTACTAAAAATACAAAAAATTAGCCGGGGATGGTGGTGGGTGCCTGTAATCCCAGCTACTCAGGAGCTGAGGCAGGAAAATTGCCTGAACCCAGGAGGCGGAGGTTGCAGTGAGCCGAGATCCAGCCACTGCACTCCAGCCTGGATGACAGAGCAAGATTCTGTCTCACACATACACACACAGACACACACACACACACACACACACACAAAAGAAAGAAATCCCTGAGACTCGGTAATTTATAAAGAAAAGACATTTATTTTGGCTCACAATTCTGCAGGCTGTACTGGCATGGCACCAACATTTGCTCAGCTTCTGGTGAGGGCCTCAGGAAGCTTACAGTAAAGGCGGAAGGTGAGGGGGGAGCAGGCATATCACATGGCGAGAAAGAGGGGAGAGGTCTCAGACTCTTTTAAACAACCACATCTACATGAATTGAGTGAGAACTCACTCATCACCAAGGAGATGGTGCTGAGCCATTCATGAAGGATCCTCTCTCATGATCCAAATACTTCCCACCAGGCTCCACTTCCAACACTGGGAATTACATTTCAACATGAGATTTGGAGGGGACGAGCATCCAAACCATATCAGATGGTGAGACAGGAGAACTTTGTGTGTCCCAGCTGCACTGGTCTGAAGATATAACTAAGTCCCTGGACTTTTTCTCCCTTAATTGGAGAATTCCTAATGTTCCATGGTCAGCCTGATTGACCAGTGGCTGACTGGTCCTGAGAGGGGAGATAAAAACAGACACACAGCTTTCTCCATAGACAAATCTCAACACTTTATTCATCCTGTGGCAGCAAGAAGGGGACATGGCCCCAAGATAGCCAATCAGGTGAGGTGGCTGGAGTATGTGTTATCTTTCCAGATAGTTCATACAGACTGATCATGCAGAAACAGGAAGGGAAGCAATAAGTTAAAAGCCACATAAGTTATGAAAAAATAATATATACTTTACATGTCTTGTATCCCCACTGAGGATTTGCTCCCTTGGAAACCAATGAAGAGCCTGAGGAAAAGCACCAATCAGCACCCTCTTTTGGGACTTTGGGGATGAGAATGTCTGAGTTCCCATGGCCAGAGAGTCAGTAACCCTTCAGTGCTCCCCACAGGCCTGGAGGGCCTTGAGGCCTGGGATGGGCCCAGACCTCTGGCCAGCATGTCCTGGAAAATGAGATGAATGAATCTAATGCAGTCTAGAAGAGGAGGTGAGGCAAGGGGCAGGGAGGGGAGAGGAGAGTGAAGGAGGGAAGGAAGCTGTGCAGTGGGAGGCTGGTGCCGCTGGGATGCCTCTGCAAGCCTCAGCATTGAGAGCCAAGAGGAGGAGATAGGAATATGCCTGCCAACACCCCTGTCTTCTGGTGGGATGTGGAATTTTCCTTTCTGGTAGAACCCTTGTAAGGCTGTCATTTGGGCCCCACAGCTGGACCTCAAGGGACTGGAAGCTCCCAGACTTGCCTGGACTGTGCCTTCTTCCTGGCCTGCTGGAGGCAGGGGGAGTGGGCATGGAGGGAGGAAGGGGAAGGAGTGAGAAGAAAGGAGGAGCTCTAACCCCATAGGTGTGGGGGGTTCCTGGGCTCCCCCATGAATGCCAAGGAGGGGAGGGCCAGGCTATTTGGCCCAATGGAGAGAACAGAGGCCCTGAGAAGTGAAATTCTTGGGAAGTGGGCCTGGGGCTTCATGGCAGGGGTGGGACCAGGGGTCTCCAGGGCCTGGTGCACCAAAGCCCAGTGTTCAGGCTGGGAACAACCCGGGCTGGGGGCAAAGAGCTCAGATCCAGGCTGGGTAGGACCCCAGCATGGCAGGGAGGTAAAAGGAAGATCTAATGCTCCTGCCCCATCTCAAGCTGCCATCTGGCTTCCACTCCCAGGGAGTTGATTATGGCAAGAACAACTTCCGGAGAAGCTGCTGGGAGCTGGCTGGGGGCAGCCCGTCCAGTTCTGACTATGGCCTACTGGGAGGGACCCACGGGAGGAGGAAGGGATGCGGGTATTTGGGCTGATCTCTGGGGCCTAGGCTTAGGTCCCAAACAGCCAGGGCCCCTCCTCCCTTCACTCCCTAATACTGTCAGGTCTCTGGGGAGCCCAAAGAGCACGGGAAAGCCAAGAGGGTCTTCAGCAGCCAGCCTTCCCAGGAATTCCAGATACAGGACAGGGCCCACACCGTCCTCCTCGGCTCCCGCACATAGTTGGATGAGCCAGTCCCAGTCTCAGTTCCGAGGCAGAGGCAAGGCAAGGCTTGAGATAGAAGTCAAGGTCAAGGATTGGGCAAGAGTCAGAAGGGCCTTGGCAGAGCCTGATGCTGGAGGAGGAGCCTCAGAGGAGCGAGGAGGTGGAGACAAAACTGACCCCTAATTCCGGCTCACCCATCAGGAAAACCTCTGGCCAGAAGGTTGGAAGGATGGGACTGTGAGATACTGATATGGAGCGGAGTGGCTCTGAGCAGCTGGTGATGCTCCTCTCCCACCCTGGCAGCCCACAAAACAGCAGTCAGTTTTGAACCCCCCTCTCAGTTCAATATCAGGTTTTGCCTCTCTTCTCAACCTAGAGGCTCCAAGCTGCTTTCTTGAGTCTAGCTTAAGTCCCTCCTGCTGCAGTGGAGTGCCCTGGGGTTCCTGGGGTCCAGCCGCCTTACTCTGAGACCTCTGACTCCTGCGAGAAGTACTTCTCTGACATTTCTGTGATTTTGATCACGGGGCCTTTGCTGCCCTTCTTCTTTCGGGAGGGGGCCTTGGAGAGGCCTGACCTGGAGGCAGCTACAGGGAACATAAGGGGTAGGGGAGGGAAGGGGCTGGAGGTTTGGGAGCCACTTAAAATGATGCCTTTAGGATCATGATCCCCTTCACCCTCACCCTCACCCCACCATGGGTTCTCGGGGCAAGAGGACTCACCGGTTTTGCACCTGGACTGCACAGCGCTGACCACAGTGGCTGAGGGCGAGTCCATCCTGGGGGTGGGGGACGGGGGTGGGGGGTGGGAGAGGGATATGATGGGATGTGAAGAGAGCCTGTGGCTTAAACTCCCCTGGGGGCTGGCAAGTGGAGGGTACTTCTTGGTGGTCACTCCCAGCCCTGGGGTTGCCCTGTTGTGTGGCCCTGGCTAGCCAGCTTGTCCTTCCTGGGCCTCTGTCCCATCTCCATGGCATAAATGGCTAATAGCACTGAGCACTGAGTTTTGACAGGCATTTGCAGGCATAATCACATGAATCATCCCTGCCACAGGTGAACCATGTTTATGATCAGCCCACTTTCCAGATGGGGAAACAGGATGAAATGAACTGGGCCAAGGTCCCAGTTTGTAAGTGACTGAGCCAAGACTTAAACCCAGGCCTGGCAGGCTCACTGTATCATATTGGAAAGGAGAACTGACTTTGTGTAGGCCTGGGCCTCCAGCCCTCCTTCCCCTGCAGCCCTTCCTCACCAGCCCTGGCTCTCACCTGCCCTCCTCGCCCTCCACCAGCTTCCTGTAGGTGGCGATCTCGATGTCCAGGGCCAGCTTGACGTTCATCAGCTCCTGGTACTTGCGCAGCTGCCGCGCCATGTCCTGCTTGGCCTGCTGCAGGGCGGCCTCCAGCTGGGCCAGCTTGGTCTTGGCATCTTGGAAGGTCAGCTCACCCTGCTCCTCAGCTGTCTTGATGTTCTCCTCCAGTTTCAGGCACTGCAGCCAGGAGGACAGAGTGAAAGGGCCTGTGAGCAGGGGAAGGAGGAGCGGGCCAGGGCCAGGAGTTGTCTCTGTCCTTGGTGGGGGTAGGTGTGGGGAGGGAGGGCTGAGCAATGGCATTTCTGGGTGTGGTAACTGGTTGCCATGCAGCAAGAGGGAGTTCAGTTAGACCTGAAGAGGCACCTTCCCAAGGCCAGAGGAGAGTACCGCAAGCCACTAAAGGAGCCTGTCCTGGCTGTCCTTATGGGGCAGCACCTGCCCTGAAGGTTTGTCCTGGCTGGAAGCTGGGACTTAGGCCTCTTCTCCCTCCTCTCTGTGTAGTTGGTGGGGGGATCCCAGGAGGGAGGCAGTGGGCTCTGGGTGTGTGTAGTGTGGGGGCTTTCTAACATTCCAGCAGCCTTGACCAGATTACAGAGTATTTTTGTATGCAGAGAGCCTCATAACTACTTTAGGAGGCTGTGCTATTATCCCATTTGACAGATTAGGAAACTGAGGCACAGAGGCGCTAAGCGACCCACCCAGGGTCACTCAGTCATGTCTTGCCTGTATTCAGCACACATGACTGTGTGTCTCCCTGCTCTCCTCCCCGCCCCCAGGCGCGTCCCCCAGATACTCACATGGCTCTTGACAGAGAGGATCTGGGACCGCAGCTTCTGGATGCGCACATTGAGGTCCGTGATCTCGCTGCGGCTGCTCTGGAGGCTGCTCCCATACTCAGCCGAGCGGGCGGCCTGCTCCTCCAGCTGGAGGTACGTGGAGGTCTCAGTGAGGGGCAGCTCAGTGCCGCTCCCAGCACTTGTTACCCGCCTCTGCTTTTTCTTGCATCCCCCAGTCCCATCTCCAACTCTGCAGCCCACCACGCCATGCCGGGCTCCCTCTGCTCCCCCTTCCACCTCCCTTTCTGCGTGGCCTCCTCCTGGCTGCCCTAGCTGAGCCCCATGGGCCATGCCCACATCTGGCCTAGCATTGCTGATAACAGCACCACCTTGAACTCCTGGAGGGCACAGACCAGCTTCTGTGGTCTCCCGCCGCCCGCCCCGTCCCTGTGCTTCTCCATTCCTCTCTCATAGACTTTCAGGACAGAGAGCTGCAGGCAACCTCAGCCATCACCAGTCCAGCCCTTCCTGCCACCCAGAGAACTGTCCAGGCTGCTTCTCCTGCCCTGTGTGGTCAGCCCCACCTGGCTCCGAGAGTATGCCTCGGCCTCCTCCAGGCTGCGAGCCGCGACGGCGTCATACTGGGCCTTCACCTCCTCCACGATGCCGCTCAGGTCGATGTGGCAGTGGCTGTCCATGCCGACAGTCACCGACACATCCTTCACCTGTGCTGCCAGGTCCTTCAGCTCCTGACCGGGCACAGATGTGGGGGCTCAGGGCTGGTGGGGAGGGCACAAGGACCCTGAGCCCCACACAGTCCCTTTGTCCCCAGGGTGAGCGGAGAGTGGAGCTGCTCCCTTCCTGTCCCTCTGGAGAGATGATGGAAGGCTGAATGCCTCCCTGCCACGTCTCCCCAGCCAGGACTCTCGGAAGGCAGCTCACTGCCCACTGCTTACCCACCCACGGTCCCCCTATCTGAGTGGAGGGCAGGCTGGGACTGTTGGTTTTAAAGGCTACCTGCAAGCTTCCCCACTGCCTGCACTGTTGCCCTCTCCTGGGAGGGATGGCCTACTCCTGGCTGATGGGAAAGGGCCAGAGAAGTCAGGCTCTGGGGCTGTGAGTTGGGCCCCTCTGTTTACTGTTTCATTACTCCTGTGCTGTGGGGTACAGCTCTGCCTCTCCCACTGGACGAGCAGCTCCTTGTGGGCCTGGCAGAGCTGTGTTCATCTCTGAGCCCCCACGTCTGGGAAAGGAGTGCCTCAGTTCATTTGGTAAATGTTGGGAGGGAAGCCAGGGAGTGACCAGGGTGGAGTGGGCTGGAGGCTGACAAACCTGTACTCCCCTTTCCCGGCCCCACTGAAAGCCAACAGCCTGTGAGGGGCCTGGGCTCAGCCTCCGGCACTCTGACTTCAGGGTCCCCCTGGAGACTCAGCGCCCGCTCCCTCTCTAGCCAAGGGACATTGCCTGGACAACCACAATATTTTCACCGTCTCCTCCTATCCCTGGAGACTTCTGGAAATGGTAAAACCCACCATTCCCTGAGGAATTCCCTGCAGGCTGGACTGTGCGCTGAGCGTTTTCCACACATCTTCACCAGGCTGGCACTGCTGCAGCCCCAGAGGAGGAAACAGGCATAAAGATGTTGTGGAGACAGCGGTGAGTGGCAGGGTGGGCCCCAGAGCCCCTGCTGCTGCTGCTGTGACGCTCCCTTAGCGGATGGAGACAAGGGGCTGACACCTTCTTCATTGTCTTTCTGGCCCCAGACCAGCTTTCTTTCCTGCTCACAGCCTCGCAGCTTTCTAGCCAGAATGCTCAGGGGTGTGTAGGGAGGCAGGTGGGACCAGGGATCTCTAGAGGTTGCAAAGGGCCCTGGGCTGCTTATCCTGGAGATGCTGAAAAGGGTAGGGCCTCCTGTGGGAAGGAGGAGCAAGGCGAGTCGACTGAGAATTGCACCGAGTGAGTCGGTGGCAGGGAGGGGGCCAGGCAGGAGGTGGGTGTTGGGTGCAGACACATCACGCTCCTTCTGGCATTCACAGTCCACCCTGACCCCTATTTCAATCATCAAATTTCAGTCCGCATTCCCATTTTGCTGACCGCCTCATCATTTTTTAAACGTGTTTGTCTGAATCAGGATCCAAACAAGGCCAGTATACTGCAGTTGGTCTGTATGTCTGTAGGTCTCCTGTAATCTCCATTTCTCTCTTTTTTGTTCTTTGCCATTGTTCTTATTGAACACACTGGCTGTCTGCCTTGCAGAGTCCCCACAGCTGGGTTTGATTGTTGTACCCTGTGCCAATGTTCAACGTGCTTCTTCCAGCCTCAATATTTTCTGAAAACTGGCCGGTGCACCCGGATGCCTGCTGGGATCCAGGCTCAGCTTTTTAGTTCCTGACTATGTTCTGACCCTGGTTCCCGACTCTGGGCCCCCTCCTGATCCTCTTCTCTCTTTCTGCTTGGAGAGTTTGTGCTGAGGCCTCTGGTTTCTGTCTCAGGCGGAGGCTGGACTTCTGAGCTGTAGACGACAGGGATGAGGGGCCAGCTAGGGCCGTGTGGGCAGCCTGTCCGGGAACTGACTCTGCCCACCAGCACCTCCTGGTGACAAGGATGGTGCGTAGTGGCGGGCATTCGGAAGCCCCTCTGGGGGACAGCCTGTCTCTGCCCTGGAGCTGGCAGGACCCTGAACTCAGTGGCCAGCTGCCCTTGGGTGTCTCCTGCTGGGGGTTTTGGTTGATCTTCAAATGAAAACAGAATCTCTGGGCAAAAGCAGGCTGATGGCCCAACCCGTGCCAGAATAAGATTGATTGTTACCACAGCCCCACCTCTGCTGCCCCAGTCACTAGCCGACATTTCCCATGTGGCACCAGCACCCTGGCTGGGGCTTGGCTGGGGACAGTTTCAGAGCTGCAGCTTTGAGGCTGTTTTGGTTGACACATTGTGGGCATCAGTGGGTGTGGGGAGCCTCAGAGCCCTCCAGTGTGCTTCTACACGAGGGCCTAACTTGGCATTCGTTATGGCCCCAGGAAAGGCCAGCGCACTGTGAGGACGCACTATAGCAGGACTTCCCAGTCAGGGTGAAAAGACTGGCCAGACATTTTCTGGAAAGAGGCAGGCTAAGCAGGAGCTTGGTAAACAAAAGCAGGAAATGGAGCGTTCAGAACATCCGCAGACCTGTTCAGACATGCAGGCCCCTGCCGGGCTGCAGAGAGTATGACAATTCGGGCTTGTGTGGTGTGGAGGTACCCCATGGGATGGGCCCCCTGGAGAGCACGTGAGCCTCCAAATGGTTAAGAATTAAGCCGAAATACAGTTTAGGGTTTCCCTTAGGAGGCTGCTGTGCGTGTGAGCACCATCACTGTGTTCCCCACGTCAGGGTAGATCGTGACTCTTATGGGGTAACAGTGTTGGAGAGTAAAATATAGCGCTAATGGCTCTGGACACTGAATACCATCACTTCTTCTTCTTCTTTTTTTTTTTTTTGAGATGGAGTTTCACTCTTGTTGCCCAGGTTGGAGTGTGGTGGCGCAATCTTGGCTCGCTGCAACCTGTGCCTCCCGGGTTCAAGCAATTCTCCAGCCTCAGCCTCCCAAGTAGCTGGGATTACAGGCATGCGCCACCTCACCCAGCTAATTTTGTATTTTTAGTAGAGATGGGGTTTTACCATGTTGGTCATGCTGGTCTCGAACTCCTGACCTCAGGTTATCCGCCCGCTTCGGCCTCCCAAAGTGTTGGGATTACAGGCGTGAGCCACTGTGCCCGGCCAATCACTTCTTATTAGTTGAGTAACCCTGGTCAAGTTTTTAAATGTGTCTAAGCCTTGGTTTTCTCATCTGTAAAATGGATCTAATTATAGAGCTGAAAACAGATAATGTTTGTTGAATGCTTACCACGTGTCAGTTACTGTTCTAAGTATTTTAGGATATGTTAAGAAAACAAATCCTCACAACAGCCCAGTGAGGTAGATGCTATTATTGTCCCCATTTTATAGATGGGGAAATTGAGGCATATAGAGATAAAATAGCCTGCTCCAGTTCCCACAGTTACTGAGCCAGGATTCAAATCCAAGCTGTTCAAAATCTGTGCTCTCTTAATCATTATCCCTACTTCATAGAGTTGTCGTGAGGATTAACTGAGATTAAGTCCGGAAAACACTTAGCACAGTGTCTGGAGTATATTAGGTGCTCACTAAACAGTAGTTAAGGATTCTCTATTATGGTAATTGGTAACAGTGATAAAGCCGGGACAAAGTGTTCAGGGGCAGAGCAGCCTATTCTTGGGGCAGCCTCCATGCAAAAGTTTAGGCAGCACTGGCTTTTCTCTGCAGGGATGGGCCTCCCTCGAGGTGTGCCTGGCTGCAGGGGGTTGTCAGCAGATTCCACAGCTAATTTCCCTGGAGCCAGAGTGTAGGGGGTAGGGTAGGTGGCATTCCGACTGGATGCAGCCAGGCCCCAAACACACTTGGGAGCTGGACTGTGTCTCAGAAACTGTGGGGGACCCTTCCAGCCTGTGCCCCCAGGGGAGAGAGGCAGAGGGTTTGCAGTAGATGAGGCCTGAGCAGATCATGGCCATGAGCTCCTGCTCAGTTGGCTTGGAAGGGCTTTTCAGAATGTATCTTGGCCGTGTGTGTGTGTGTGCATGTGTGCGTATGTACACACACACATGTTTTGGAGAGACGAGAGGGCTGTTTTCTGGGACACAGGGGTGGGCTTATATTTCTGATCTGGTGTCTGCTCCAAAGCTGAAACTAGAGTATCGGGGCCTCCTGGGCCACTCGTGTTCTGCCAGGTTTTTCTTCCACCTGAGGCAGGCGTGGCTGGCACAGTCTTTACTCAGAGCTGCTCTGTCCAATGAGGTAGATGTCAAAATAATTATATTTTTGATATATTGGGCTAAATAAAATATATTATTAAAATTATTTTTTCTGTTATTTTAAAATGTGGCAACTAGAAAACTTAAAATTACATATGCAGTTCACATTGTATTTCTATCAGATGGCACTGACTTAAGACACCCTCTGGTGTGGGGAATATTTTTGGCAAAGAGTCAGCATTGCCCTCTTAGCCTGCAGCAGTGTATGGAGAGAAAGGCAAACCTCCAATTTCAACCCCATCTTGCTGCTTTCAAAAGTCATAATAACTGCTGTGGTTCCCTGGCCCCTACTGCCTCCACCGCAAGCCCTTCTCCACAGCAGGCTCAGGATAGCACAACCACACCTGAAACCCGCTGTGTGCCGCCCCGCCCCAGTGCCCACCGAAGGCTGCCTGTCACACTCAGAATGAGGTCCAAGTCGTGAGACAACCCTGTGAGGCGCTCTCTGACCCAAAGCTCCCACCCTGCCCCGTGTGCTCTGACCAGAGACTTCTTTCTTTTTCTTTAATCGCCAGGCTCCCCTCCTGCCTTAGGGGCTTTGCATAGCAATTCTGTGCCATCTCCAGTCTCCACTGGGCTGGATCTCTGCCACTCTTAGGGAGGGTACCGCCTGTGAGAGGCCCCGCGCATGGGCTCTGAGGCTCTTCCCTCCTTCCGGCTCCAGCGCAGCACCCGGTTTCTTTGCATCCCAGAATCTGTCACCCTGCGAAGCGATCTTGTCCAGATATTTGCTGACTTGCTTATGACTTGTCTCAGCTAAGTCATGCCCTCCTTGAGAGAAGGGACCTTGCCCAGGCTGTGGTATCAGTGCCTGGCACTTAGTAGGCATGCAATAAACATTTGTTAAATGAATGAATGGGCTGAGTCCTCCTCACAGCCCTATGAGGCTGGTCCTGTTACTCTCTCCATGCTACAGATAAGGACACTAAGGCACAGAGAAGAGAAAAAACTTGCCTAAAGTTACAGAAATAGTAAAAAAAAAAAAACAAGGCCAAGTTGGGATTGGGGCCCAAGGACTGCAAAATCCAAAGGGAACCCACAGGCCTGGCTACTGGGGCAGGGGCCAAGAAGTCTTGTGGGGTGCTCAGGAATATCACTGGTTATGCCCAGCCTTCTTCCAGTTATGTCCCTACAGCTGCAGGGCCTGCATCCTGGCTTAGAGCTTGAGCTCTGAGCTTGCTGAGACATCAGTGAGCAGGTAGAGAAACACTGGGCTCGGTTTTCAGAGTCTGCACTCCACCTAGGCTCGGCAGAATCTGCACTCACCCATGGACTCAGCCTCTCAGAGGCAGTATGAGTGGGTGGAGGCCTATGGGTGGCAGAGATCCAGCCCAGTGGAGACAGGAGATGGCCCTGCTGATGCCAGCCTGGGCTGCACCAGCCCACAGTGAGTTTGGGCAGAGAAGCCCCTAGCCCAGTTCCCACCCAGCCAGTGGGCATGGTGCCCTGGTCAGCCCCATAGCATTTGGCCTGGCTGTGGGGGGATTTGCTAGGGCCAGGAAGCTTTTCAGGGCTGTGGGGAGAGCGGACTGCCTGGGAGGGCTGCCTTCCTGCTGCTCCCAAGGGTTTGCTGTTCTCTCTGCTATGCTACATCTCGTGGCCACAAACAAGACTCAGTTCCACGGAGGCCCCAGCTTGCAGCTGGGACTGCTGGAAAGGACTGTGGCCCATGACAGGGTCATGAGGCCCGGTCTTCCTTTCCACAGGATGCAGCCATGAAGCTGTGGTCAGCAGATCATAGGGCCATTTTAGCAGAATCTGTAAGTTGTGGTGGTGACTTTGATCTCAGCCTTGACCTTGGCTGCACTGCCATAGCTTGGCACCAGCAGTGTGCAGCACTTAGGCGGGCAAGCCCTGTTATCTCCAACAGTGGTGCTGCCTGCTCCTAGCTGAACTGCAGACCTCTGTGGAAGGGACTTTAGCTCAGGAGTGTCACCCCTGAACCTCCTCACCCTTGAAAGAAGCAGTGTGGAGAGGAGGACACATATCCTGAAGGATGCCTAGGAGTCAGCAGCTGGCATGGAGGAGTGGTGTCCAGAAGCCAGCGGCCGTGCCCATCTAATGGCTGTGTTGATGCATGCTATGCTGTTATGGGCCCTTGTACACTAGGCCCCACTGAGGACTTAGGAAACAAATGCGAATGTTTCCTCTGTCTTTGCCAAAAATGGGGAAGAGGGAAAGGCAGGCCTATCAGAACTAGCACTGTGGGTGCTGTGGTTTAGGCTGCAGGAATTAGGGAGAGATCAGTTCAATCAGAATGCTCGTTCCAGACCCCTGGGTTCCATGCCACTGAGGCCAGCCTCCTGACCCTTGTCTGAGGCACCTGGTCCCCAGCATGCCCTCAGTACTCTAGCACACAAAGGTATAGTTCTTCCAGAAAGAGTGGCCTTTGGGGAACCAGCCCATGTTCCATGAGATGAATGTCCAGGGGTCATGCAGGGTTATTGACACCATCACAGGAAGGGGTTTAGGAAATTATTATTCTGGGGCTGGAAATTGTAAGTGACTGTTGGAGGTTCCATGCCCCACTGGATGGCTGTTCTTCCCCTGTGCCCTTTACCCATGGACCAGCCAGCTCTGGGCTTGGCAAGACACTGGCCCCATCTTACTCACCTGCTCATAGATGGTTTTCATCAACTCCACGAAGCTCTCCAGGCTTTTTAACTTGGTTTCCAGTTCAGTCCGACGAAGACACTCTGCATCCAGGTCCTGGGGTTGGGAGCAGTGGTGAGTGGTGGGAGAGGGAATGGAGGGTCCCAGGGCAGGAGTGGGCTGGGGGGCTGCCTCCTGGGTGAGAGTGGGGGTGATTCCAGAGGAGATCTGGCTCAGAGCCTCGAAAAAGGAGCTGGATGGGGATGGGGGTATCTCCCTGTCTGTCTATTGGTCCTGGGACTTAAGCCTCTGAGGGCTTTGATTGGGCATAAAGGAGAGTAGGATATCTGGAGGGAAAGAGGGCCCAGGGCCCATGAGGAAGGAGCCCCTGGGGCAGGCTGGGCAGGCTACCTTCTTCAGCTGAACAAAGGTGAACTCCATGTCTGTGCGCTTGGAGATCTCATCCTCATACCTGGGAGGGAGAGAGGGGTTGCTCAGCTAGATGTGGTGGGGGCTTGGGCCTGGTGAACTCCCCTTGGTTGGGGCTCAGGGCCTGTGCTATCCCACTTGGGGTCTCTTTGCCAATTAAAGAAAAGCAGCCCATCCTTCTCCCTCTTGCATCTTCTATGACACATCCTCTCTCTCCCCCCGACCTTCTGGCATTGGCTCCCCGTTCCTCACTCCCTCCTGATGACACAGTCCTCTCCCAGCAGCTTCTGCCCTTTCCTGGCTCTGCTCCACACCCACTCCCCTCCAGGAGGCCTCCCTGATTGTGCAGCCCCTCACCCTGGCACTTTGTCCCCTCATCTTTATCTGACCTCCTTCCCTGACAATCTCAGGTTCACTCAAGTCCGCTGGGAGCATCTTGCTCACACCTCACCTCTCCCACCTCCATGCCTTCCCTGCAGCCCCAGCCACCACCCCTCTGCTTTGCGAGCCAGTAGGACACCATCCCATTGTATTCCCTCCAAAGGGAGGCTGGAAAGAGTGTGAACTTTGCTGTCAGATGGACCCCCAGTGTGTTTTTGGGCAAGTTGCATCACCCCTCCTCCCTTGGCTTCTTGCCTCTAAGGGGTAGGCATATGCCCACGTGTACAGGGGGCTGACAAACCCACCCCTGACGCAGTTGACAGCCAGCTACAGGCCGCATAGGCCATACTCAACAAAGCTCAATAACGCTCTTCTCAGTTTGGACTTCTTACTCGCTCCCACCTTGGGTTTGGAACAAGGACGCCATTGGGTGGGGAGGACAGGACCCCCAGATCCCTGGCCCGACCCTCTTCCTCCAGTCAAGACATTTGTTTGTCTTAGCCCCAGGGTGGGTGTCTGCTGGCTCCAGACTTCTCGCTGTCCCCAGTGGCTGTGGGGATTCAGCAGCTTCTGTTTTTTTCCCTCCTATTCGGGGAATGCCTGAATCACTGGCGGCTCTAATTATAGCCGCCTGCCTACCTCAGGCCCTGGCCTCCCAGCAGGGCTGCGTCACTCATCACCCATTGAGCTGGCTATATCTGGTGCCCCTCATGCCTTCTTCTTTCCCACCAGCCCACCTGAGGAGCTGAGGGGCATGGACCCAATGGCAGGGCACGTGGGTTTCTGGTCTCAGTGTACTAGGGGCCCACACCCTCCCTGGCCACTGCCTTGGCTGCCAAGAGTCTGTTAGGGGCTTTGATGGTACAGGTCCTGGGGGCGGGGCAGAGGAGCAGGCCGGGGAGAACATTCTGCTGTCTAGGCATCCCCAGAGAGAACTAAATTGGACTTGAGTGGGGAATAACAGGTGCTGAGTGCTTCACCTGCACTCTCTCTGGTGGCCCTCCGAGCACCCAGCTAGGGAAGTCCCATTGGTCTCATTTTACAGATGAGGAAATGGAGGCTCAAGGAAGGACTGGGGGCTCCTGGAGTGTGCTGATGAAGCAAGGGGACCAGAGCCAGGCTACTTGGGCTGAAATCCTGGCTTCCTTGCTAACCAGCTGTGTCCTGGGGTGAGTTCCTGTGTGCCTCAGCCACGATTATAGTGATGCTGTGACGATTAAATGGGGGCAATTCACAGAGTGCTTGCAGCGGGGGACAGCACCTGCTGGGGTTCAGCCCCTCTGCTTCGGCCTCAGGAAGCCTCTCGGCACAGCCCAGGTGCCTCTCTGCCACTCACCCTGCCTGGGGGAACATAAATAGGGTGAGTTGAGGGAGATAGCTGGCCTGGCAGCTGCCCTGGGAAACCCCCTCTGGCAGAGAAGGACACCACGAGTCAGGGGACTGGAGGGGGCATCCTCACGGTATCCTGGCTAGGCCAGGTCTGCCTTGACCCTGGACCTCTAGGTGTGCTTTGTGGGTGGGGTGGGAGCAAGCCCTGAGCCCCAGGGGAGAGGACACAGGGGAATGCTGGGCTGCGGCTGGACACTGGGTTCCAGTCTGGGGCCAGTCCCCTCAAGACCAATACTGTTTCATCTCCAGCCTTTGTGCCAATTAGAAAAAAGCCCCCTTCCTCACGGGCTGTTTGACCTGGTACCCTGCATGGCCTGATGCTTGTTTGGATTTCAGTCCCTATCCACCGCCTGAATCATGCACGCTTGTGCAGCGCACAGTTTGCACAACTGTATGTGGCATCCCTGAGTCACTTGCTGTGTGGCCTTGGGCAAGTTGCTTCCCCTTGCTGGGCCTCTGCTTTGTTCTTAGTAAATAGAGGGCTAGACTGCTGATCCTTGGGGTTTCTGCTACCTCAAAGCCTTCGGAAGTCTCCATCCCCATAGAGGCTTAGGTCCCCTATTCCACTCCCAATCCTCTGCCAGTCTGTCAGCCACCAGCTCCCAAACCCGTTCTCAGGCATTTTTTAGCTTGTCACAGCTGCACCACCATCCCCCTCCCCCAACTTGTTTATTTCTGGGAGTGAGGCTGATCTCACCGGCTCCGCAGAGACAGGGCACAGCCCTTCCCTACTGGGGCTTGGCCTGGCGTCTCCTGGCTCCTGGGGGCCCTAGGCTCTGCACAGCCAGGCTGTAGCTCCCCTGGCTCTGGCCTGAAGACCGAGAAGCCCTCCAGCCAGGCTGTTTGCCCAGTCTCTCCTTTCCAACTCAGGTGGGTTCCCTACCCAGAGAGAGGAAGAGAGGCTCAGCCTAAGCAGTAGAGTCAGGTAGCAGGCGGATAGAAACCAGGCGGCAGGCCAAATGAGGGGGCTGAGCCAGATTAAAACAACAGGTAGTGTGTATATAGAACTTCCAGTTACAAAGTACTTCCATGGACGTGATCTGGCGGAGCTCGTGGGAGCAGCCTTACCCAGTGGCTGGCTGGGGTTAGGGATGGGACTTAGCATGCAAGGCTGTGTAACTGAGGACAAGCCCTGCCCTTTCGGGGCCTGTTCCCTTCCCTGTAAAAGGAGGATCCAGGGCTCCCTCTGGCTCTGGCATTCTCTGATCCTTTGAGGGCCAAAGATCTACTAGGGATCAGGAAAGTGGGTCACAGATTCTGGTGAGCTGCCCCGACTGCCCGGTCATGGTCAGGTACTAGGAAGCTGGGTCTCTCTGGAGGGGCGGTCAGACGCCCTGTGTGTTTCCCTAGGCCTGGGAGGGCAGGGCTGGGGAGAGGCGATGGGTAAACTCAGCCACAGCCCAGGTCTCTGGACTCCTGGACAGGACAGGTGCTCTCCACTCTCCAGCCTGCCTGGACGGCTGCTCTGGAGGTTGTGGGTCTCACCTCAGATTGGCAGGGTTTGGGGCTGGGCTGCAGCACTGTAGGAGGGGAGACCGGGGGTTCAGCCTGCCCTGTCCTCCCCTCACGCTGGCTGGAGGCCTCCTTGCAAGGAGACCAGACCCAAGGAGGTCGGTGCAGGGGCACAGCCACTCTCCTCTGCCTCAGGCTCCTTGTTCCTGAAGCCCTGCCCACTACCTGACCACAGAGGGTCACCTCTCCTTTAAGCAGCCCAAGTGACCAGCCTTCCCTTTTAGACTGGCCAATTCAGTTCAGCAAACCTGTGTCAAAGACCTGCTGTGTGCTGAGAACTTCAGCCTTTTAGGGATAGAAAAGCTGCCATTTATAACTGCCAGTCACCATGCCACACTCTCAACTTCCTCCTCAGGTTAGATACCTACTTTAGATTGGCATCAACCATAATCATTCCCGTTTCACACAGGAAGAAAGTGAGGTTCAGATATTAAGCCACTTACTGGAGGTCACAAAGCTAGTGATGGGTGACGATGAAGATTAAACCTCATTCTGGGCTAATGCCCAAGCCTGGGCCCATAAATGCTGGGATATACTGCCCAGCAACTGTTTGTCTGTCTGTCTGTCTGTCTGCCCCACTAAGTTGTAAAGGCACCTTGCATACTGGGGCTGTTTTCCTTATCTGTCTCTTTCCAAGTCTACCTTGATGTCTGGCATGCATTGCTTCTTTATTCAAATAAAACCCGTTCTTTCCATCCCCTTCCTGCTTCCTGGTGGCTTTCCTCTCCTTTCCAACCCAGTCGAGATCAAAATCTAAAGCCACATCTAAAACAGAAACCTATCTGTTCTAGCTAGTGACGTAATTTCCCATTGCCACAGCAACATGTGGACAAGAGCAAGTGTGTCCATAGGTACAAGAGGACGGCTGCTCAAGGCAGGGGGTGCGGGTTATGATGATGCCCAAGGGCCAGCAGGCACAGGGTTTAGCTGGGAGCCAGCACAAGATTGACTTTGTTGTAAGGGTCGCTATTAGGGAGGGGGCGGCTGTAGGTTCACAGCCATATCCTCAGTATTTAGAATACTGCCTGGCACATACCAGTCCCTCAATAAATGTCTCAGGTAAAGAAATGTTGCAGAACATCTTTCCTCTTTCTCTGGCTTAAGTGCCTCCCATCTGAGCACAGCTTGGTCCCAGCCCTCAGGCCTTGCTCATGGCTCTCATGGGGCTCTACGTACCTGATTCGAAACTCCTCGACCTTCTCCAGCACCTGCAGCAGGTTGGCCTCCAGCTGCCCCCGCTCCTGGCTCACTTTGCGCAGTTCCTCCTGCAGCCGGCCCTGATATTCCTCATAGAGATGCCCGAGGTCGAAGATGGCTGAGTCCTGGCCCTGCAGGAAGCTCCAGCGTGTCTCCAGCAGCTGGTTGCGCTGTTCCAGGGCTTGCACCTGGGAGAGCAGGAAGGCGGCGAATGGGTCAGGTGTGGACCAGTCGGGAGCTGAGGCCCCGGGCTGACCAGCAAGAGCCCACGGAGGGCTCCCTGGGAAGTGGCAGCTCATTTATGCACACCACCCAGGGCCCTCACTCAGCAGAAAGCACCTCCAATGACTGATTGTTAAAACTGAAGATGGTGAGATAAGGACAGGATCAGAGCAAGGTGGAGCCAATTAGCAAAGGTTTCCAGGCGAGGGCAGGGCAGGGCTGGCAGAGGAAGGGGGTAAGAGGGTGTGAGAGTGCCAAGCATGCGACAGGCTCTCTGTGCCTGCCTGGGGCTGGGGCGGGAGACCCCAGGGAACATGGGGTGTCAGAGGCCTATCTGCCCCCTTCCCACCACGACAAGCGTGGTCCCATCTTGTCCTGGAAACTCAGCAGGGTAGGTCCTGGTTAGTACTGTCCTTAAGTGCTCATCCTCTCAATGACAGAGCCTCCCTGAACCTCAGTTTCCCCAGCTAGAAGTTAGGAATGATAACACCCGCCTGCACGGTCCTCTCCTTTCCTCCACCCTGTCCAGCTGAGCTCAGCCTGGGGCTCTCCCTGCCTCCTCCCCACCCTGCCGGTCCTCTCTACTCTCCTTCCCATCACCAGGCCCTCTGCTCTCCCCATTTGTTCTTCCAGCTCCCTCCTGCAGGAAGCTCTCTGTGACTCATGTTGAAAGACTCCCCTCTTCCCTCCAGCACTGAGGCCTTCAGTTTAGCTGCTCCTCCTTTGTCCTGAGCCACTACTCTCCCCATGAGACTGTGGGGACACCTGGGGATGTGCTTTGGGATAGGACAACAGCAGGTGCTCATGTGGCCCCTGCTGTGTGCCAGGCCTTGCTCTACATGCTTGACCCATGAAATCCCTGCAGCACCCCCATGGGTGGGTACTATTATAAGCTGTATTTTACAGATGAGGAAACCAGAGGTGATGGAACTTGCCCAAGGTCACAAAATTAGCAAGTGGCAGAGCCAGGCCTGGAATCCAGGAACTTTGGGTTTAGAACCTTTTAACCACTATGACACATGCGTCCTGTGTGTTGCTGGTCACTGTGGGCCCTGGGATCCCAGCTACCCTTCATGGGCTGGCTTCTGCCTCCAGTTAGGGACAGTTTTGCCTTGAGGTGAAACCCTGGGAGGGCTCTGAGCCCAGCTGCGCCTCTCAGACTCTGCCTACCATATGCCTCTTGCTGGCAGGGTCCTGCACAGTCCTCTCCTTCCTTCTACCCAGTCCAGCCCAGCTCAGCTTGGGGCTCCCCCTGCCTCCCTCCTCCCCACCCTGGCTGTCCTCTCTACTCTCCTTCCCATCACCAGGTCCTCCTCTCCTCCCCATTTGTTCTTCCAGCTCCCTCCTGCAGGAAGCCCTCCATGACTCATATCTTGAAAGGCCCCCAGTTTACCTGTTTCTCATTTGTCCTGACCCACCACTTTCCCCATCACACTGGGAGCCATCTGCTCCCCCTTGGGGCCTCTCCTCCCTTGGTGCCAGGGATAGGCCATGAGGGCAGGCCATGAGGTTGGAGGCCTCGCTGGGGCCTGGCTGGGGCCTGGCTCCCGTCAGTGTGGGTTGTTTGTCATGAGGATGTTTTGATAACCAGCCCAGTGATGCTCCCTATGGTCACAGGTGAGTAGCTGGGCCTTCTCCCACCACTGCCGGTGCTGCTGGCCCAGGCTCCCAGAATCGTAGCCTGCGAGAGCTGCCAGCAGCCTTTTGGATCAGCTGAGCTGGGCCCTTCATTTGCAGAGGAGGCAATGGAGGCCAGGGGTGTCAAGTGACTTCTCCAGGGTCACAAAGCAACTTGGTGGCCCAGCTTCCCAGAGAGCCCCGTCTGATGGCCACTGCCCTCTCTGCACCTTCGTGGGCTCCCGAAGGGTCAGGTGGGGCCGGCCCCTCTCTCTCTGCTCTGCTTCTTCAGGGTGTCCTTGTTTTTCCCGAAGTGCTCTGACGACCCTTCGACATTCACAGCAGACAACGCCAGCAGGAATACTGGATGATGGCGTTTGACGGTATTTGCGGGCTGCCATTCCCCTGCATATCTGTACTGGTAGGTTCTGCTTGAAGCCAACCTTAATCCTGCTCTCTGCTGTACTCACAGCCAAACAGGTTCAGTAGGGATGGAGGTCAAGAGGGTTTCTGCCCTGCCTTGTGAGTGTGAGAGGGAGCGTTGGGGGGGGCAGGTATCTGCTCACCCCACCTTGCCTCCGTTTTGACAAGCAGGAGCCCCATGTTTACACTGAGGGTGGAGTGAGAGGAGAGATGTGAGGCTCCTTCCTCCACCCATGAGCAGCAGAGAAATCTTCATACCAGGAAGTTCTTCCTACAGTCTAACCTCAATTCCCTATGCTTCAGCACCAGCTCGCTGGGACATGGTGTGCGTTTGGCCGGCCAGTCCAGCTAGAAGGCATTTGTGGTCTTAGGGGATCAGGGACAGCCCCCTGTTTTCTGCTGCCCTTGGGGGAGTCTCTGGTTGTCACAGTGTGCGGGGATGGAAATTCATCCCCCACCTGGGACCTTCCTTGCAGAAAGGCTCCTCCCTCTCAGAACAAGGACCTGGGGAGGGCTGATAATCCTGGTGCCCTGAGAGGTGCCAGGTTAATTGCCTCCAACCCAGGAAGACTGCCAAGCCTTCACCTCTGATTCCTCCTCTCTGTTCTGCCTGGCCCTCTGCCCTTAGATCATACAGTAGCAGCTGTAGCAGGGACCTCTCCATTTTACAGATGAGGAAACTGAAGCCCAGTTGAAAAGTAGGGCCAGGTTGGGGCTGAGGTTAGGGGAGAGGCATGTTGTTTTGTAGGGGAAACCGAGCAGCCTAAACTGGAACTCCTGGAGGGAGACAGGCCGGACATCCCAGAGGCTGCAGGTCTTACAGGGGAGTGCCTCTGGGCCACACAGGTAGTGTTCCTTAGCGGGGGCTGTTGAATCCCCGGCCTTCAGCCAGACATTGGCTTTAGCCAGGGAGCTTCAAAGACTCATGAGCAGTGGCTGGTTTGTGCTTTTCTGCATACAGGCAGGGGGAAGGCTGACTTCAGCTCTTCCAGAGGTCACACAGGCCTCGGTGAAGACATTGTCTCCATCCCTCTGTCTCCATCCCTCTGTCTCCAGGCATTTTACCACTGCTCATCGGTTCCCTCTCTACAGCCTCCCCAGGATGAGCTCAGGCAGTCCTGCCTCTTGCCTCTCTCTCCATCCCCTCTGTTGTCTGTGTGTGCCTGAAGGCAAGAAGCCCAGCCAGCAGCCTCTGCTGGAGGTCGGCCTTGCACCCTCCCTGCCTCCCCTGGCCTCTCCTGCTGCTACTGCTTCTCCTCATCCCCCTTCATCTCATGACCGTTGCCTTACCAGTCCTTCCACCGGGACGAGCTCAGGGCCACTGGCAGAGCAGAGCAGAGCAGTGGAATCTGGGGCGCAGAGAGGGTAAATGACTTGCCCAGGAAAACGCAGCCAGCAAGTGGAAGAAACCACAGTGTTCCAGGGCCTCTGCCACCTCCTGAGAGTCTCTGCTCCTCCTGAGTGCTCCCTGGTTCCTCTCAGTTCCTCAGAGGGCCCCCACCCCTCTCCTCTCTTTACCCAGAGCCCCCACCCACTGGTCATGGCGTCTCACCCCTGGGCCTTCCTCTGGGTGCATAATTGCTCAACAGCCCTGCGCCATACCCCCTGCCCATGAGTCCCTTCACTCCTCTATCCAGCAGGGAGCCTCTCCCCACCTGCTCTCCAGGCTCCTGCCTGGAAGGGGCTAACTGGGTTCTAGCTGCTCCCTGGGCCAGGCCCATTTATTTCATTTTTTATTTAACAGTTATAATATACTAATATATACCAGATATGTTCTAAATGCTTTTCAAAAATTCTCCCATTTGATTCTAATGAGCCTGCTAACCTAATGTGTGCTGAGGCACAGAGAGGTTAAATAACCTGCCTGAGACAACACAGCTGGTCAGTGGTGGACCGGGATTTAAACCCCGCAATGCTGCTCCAGATTTCACATCTTAACCACTGCCTGCTTTCATCTGGGCCCTCACAGCCTCCACAAGGAGGCAAGGAGGGTGGGGCTAACAGATCTTTGCAGAGTTGAAGGGTCAGCTGGGGCCCCTTGGGGCCCTGCAACCAGGGCCCCCAAACGGCCGGTACCCACAGCTCCCTGTGTCCCACCCTGAAGGGCACCCCATCTCAAGGTCAAGGCTAAGGGTTGGGAGGCTCCAGTTCTGCTAAAGAACTTCAAGGGCATTGCCCTGGTCTCTGGGCACAGGACCCCAACGCTGAGGGCCTCTTCCCTGTGCTTATATCCTCCCATCCCCATGGCAGGGGCACAGGGTGATAGCAGTGCTGGCGTTTGAGGGAGAAAACCACCCATCTGAGCCAGATTCCATAGCTCAGTGAAGCATTCCTTCTAAGGGATTAAACTGGGTTTGGTCAGGAGGTGGCTCTTTAGGGACCTGCCTCCCCAGGGCAGCTGGGCTGCTCTTAGAGGGAGAACCAGCTCAGCAATGCAGGGCTCTGTGCAGTTAGGGCTGGGGGAAGGGATGCTCTGCCTCAGTGGACAGTGGTCCTTCCCCTCTGGGTACCCAGGGGTACCCCAGGTGTGGATGATGAAACTCTGGTCTAGGCACATGAATGGAAGAAGGAAAGAAAAGATTCCCACCACAGAGACCACTGACTTCGTGTCTCAACAGACCTGAGTTCAAATCCAGACTACCATTTGCTGGTTGTGTGATCTTGGGCAAGGCACTTAGCCTTGCTGGTCCTCAGTTTCCTCATCTGCACAGCTGGGAAAATAACAGCCATTGCAGGGTAGCCGTGTGGCTTGAATTTCATTGCATTTGCAATGTTCCTCCAGAGGGCGAGGCATAAGTAGATGCTCAATGCATGTTACTTTCTTCCCTCTGCCCCTCTCTGTGAGCTCCCACCTCATGGGGGAGACCAGCAACATGCAGAGGAACACAGAATTAGAGGCCAAGAGCAGACAAGGACTGAGCCAGGGGCTGAAGGCTGGACCTCTGGTTTACTGGCAGGTTCAGAAATGTACAGTTTTCCTTATCTGTGAAATGGACATAAAATTGTCTTCTCCCATAAGGTTGTTGAGAGAAATACAGATAAACATGAAAAGCATCAGCACAGTGCCTGGCACATAGTAAGCAATTAACCAATGGCAGCTGGCACTATCATGATTATTCTTGAGGGTGCAGAGTCAGGAGGAGTTTCTTGGAGAAGATGAGTAAAGAACAGATTTGGGAAGTGGATAGGACTTCCTTGGGAGCTCCCTTGCCCTGGGAGCAGAGGTGGGACACGAGTGCCCCAGACCTGTTGCAGGCCGTGGGTAGTGGAGTCTAGGAAGTGTGGTTGTGATGCCGAGGATGCACCTCCCGCAGTCAGGAGGGGCGCAGGGTGCAGGAAGGCCCAGCTGGCTTCCCTGTTCTGACTCGAGGCATCGTCCCCTGCATTCCTATCTCCTGACACCTGAGCTGCACCCTCACTTGCAGCAGTCTGGGCAGCAACCTCCTTCCAGCAGCCCCACACTCACCCTCCACCCTGCTGGCTTTTCTGACTGGGGCAGCTGAGAGAGATGCTGCGGGACCAGAGGCTTGAGGGATAAACAGGAGCGTGGTGCCTGGGAGGCCATCTCCCCTGTCCACTTGCCTCAGAGTAGGACCGCAGAGCATGCCTCCATCAGCCATTCCTGCGAGAAGGCACCCCTGGCCACACTAGGTGGTCCTCCCCAGTCCCTGCCTGGGTGGTGGGTGACCCCAGGTCATGCAGCATGTTATTATCAACACATCCCTCAAAGGCCATCCTGGGGTCCCTTTCTCCCCACATGCCAGGATGGATCAGGGACTTCCCTCCCCCAGCCTCTGCTCAGAGCTAGCCTGTCGGGTTAGCAGTGCCATCTGCCCATTGGCTGGGTGCAGGGGTGGGGCGCGGTGATCAATGCTCAGGGAAACACAGAGCTCGGCTACCGGCCCAGGCCTGGCAGCCCTTCATGTTTGGGACCCCCCTACTTGTGCTCACCTTGCCAATTAGGGAGGCAAATTTATCATTGAGGGCCTTCATCTCCTCCTTCTCCTGGTTCTTCAGCTGCTGAACAGTGGGGTCCAACTTGACATCCAGGGGCACCAGCAGGCCGGGGTTCACAGTCACCTTGGAGATGGTGCCAGCCGACCAGCAGCCTGTGAGGCTGCGGGAGCTGAAGCCCGGCCCGGGGGCCCTGCAGTTGTCGCATCCTGAGGTTCCAGGCCGGGGGCTGCCCACCGGGGTCACCTCACAGCTGCTGAGGCTGCTGAAGCCAACCACGCAGGAGCGGCAGGCCATGGTGCCCCCGGCCGGAAGCAGGAGGGCCCGGGGGGGTGAGCGAGTGAGCCTGGGGTTGCGTCGGGTGGCAGGCTCTGGTTGCTCTGGTCACAGCTGGGGCAGGCTGGGGACTGAGGAGCAGACACCTGTTGCACAGTGCTCATTAGCTGCAGGAGGGCGGGACGCCTCCCAGCCTGACCAACCTGTTGGATGATGTGGGTGCTCCCGCCCCTCCCCCAGCAGCATGTAGGTCTCCCTCCCAACAGGTATCTGCATTGCTTAGGGGGCTGGTCCACAGCCCCCTGCCCCAAAGAAAGCAGGCCTAGCTCTGGGGAGGGGGCCAAGGCTGGACTGGCCGGGTGGGTTGGGGGTGGGGAGTTGGCAAAAGGAGGGCCATTCAAGGGGGCAGGAGAGAAGAGAGAGCGCCTCACCGCAGACCTCACTGCATACTTGAAGGCTGACGTATCTGGGCTCACATACTTCTGGAAAAGATGAGGCAAGCGTAGGCCTTGAGCTCCCGAGTGTAGGGCAGCTATCCTGGGCACCGTGCCAGCCTGGCACTGGAAAACAGCACTTATTTATTTTCTGGCTGCCAAAGAGTCTCCCTGGCTTATCTTCCCCCTTCCTTCTACCCCCTCTCCCTTCCTTCCTTCCTTCACTTTAACTAGCATTGATTGAGGACCTACTATGTACACCCTACTGTCTCAGAGGCTGGGAGGACATAGATGGTCAAGGCCAAGGAGCTCTCAGCATTGGAAATGTGTGACCTGGTTCAAGACTCAGCTGGACTGCTCACCACTCATGTGACCTCAGGCACGTTACTTGACTTTTGTCTTCATTTGTAAAGTGGGGATGAAAACACCCACCTCACAGGAGGTAGCATGTACAAAGCACTTAGTAGAGGACAGGGGACAAAGTTGGCCTCAATCAGTGGTACTGCCTTCCGGGTGCTGAGTCTAGCAGGGGCGATGGGTATGGCTGAATGCAGCTCTGCTCTGGGGCGATGAGAATCCCTGCCTTCCTCACACTCTTTCCTCCCCACTCTTCTTTCTCTTCTCTGCCTCCTTTGACCTCTTTTACACCATCTGTGAAGTAGAAATAGAAAAGACCCCATTTTGCCCCCACAGAGCCTCTGACAGGGCGGCAGAGGCCCACCCGGCCCAGGGCAATGCCTACCTTCCCACAGTTCCTGAGACCCCACTCTTCCACCCCAGGGGGTTACCAGCTCTCCCAGCCCTGCGTCTCCTTTCCTGGCCTGGTGGTCCTGATGTTCTGGCCCTGGTGGCTGGATCTGCATGTCTTTCCTGGACCTGGCTCATCCCTGCTCTGGGTGGCAGGGGCCAGAGCAGAGAGAGGAGTGTGTCTGGGAGAGTCACAGATGGTCAGAGATAGAAGGGGTAGCAGCCCCCTCTGGGCCCAGAGGAAGAGAGAGCCCCTGAGGGGGGAGAACCATTTGCCAGTCACATCGCGGACCCTGGGCCTCCGCCTCCAGGGCAGACATCTTTCTCACACACTAGGCACTTCTGGCTCACAAGGGCACAGGACCCTGTCTAGAGGCCACGGGTCCATCCTAAGCCTGATCCCAGGATCTGGTGCCGGGTAGGGTAGCGAGGCACTGGTGGGTGACTGACGTGCGCCACGCTCCCCACTCAACACCCACGTGCGGGGCCACCTTGGCCTCCCACCGTCCTCACTCTGGCCTGGTATCCGAATGGCATGTGGTCAAGCACAGCACCTTGCCCCCCACCCGTCACCCCTGTGTACTCTGTGGGGAAGGGAGGGGCCAGCAGTGGCATCTGGGCTCTGCCAAGGCCAGAATAACAGCTGATACATCAGATATGTCCCAGACGCTTTGCAGGAATTAGCTCCTCAATCCTGACAACAACCACTTGAGGTGGACACTTTAATTCTCATCACTCCGATTGACAGAGGAGGAGGCTCAGGGGGCTGGAGTGTCTAGTCTAAGGCCACATGATTATGATGGATGGGAACCTGGACAGTTGGGGTGAGGAGCTCTTTAATCTGAGCCTCTAAGTTTTAGGACCCCTAGAAAGGGTAGCGGGTTAGAGAAGGAAGCTGCCTTCTTACTGTCTGGGGCGCAGTTTAGGGCAGCCCCGCCACCTAATTCTCTCGGAGCCGAACGCTTTTTTCTCCCAAGTGCCTGTGCATGACTGAAATCTATTTCTTGCTTCCTTCCTCTGGCCTCAGTTAGCTCCTGAGAGTTGACAGGTCTTGGTTAATTGCCAAGTCCCTGGCTCCTAGGCTGGCTTTGCAGGGCTTGCCTCTTGGGCCCCACACCAGGGGGCTTTGCTTTCGGATGTCTTCACCTCCCTGGAGCAATGGAAGGCATGCTAGCCTGGGGCTCTGGGCTGGGGGAGGTATGTGGGGCTTGCCTGCTGCTTCCTTTCTGGCCAGACAGTCTTCCTTGGGTGCAGTCAGTAGAGATGTCTTTGACTGTCACTGCTGTGGCTGCCAAACAGGAACAGCCACAAAAAAGCCCCAAATAAACAAAACTCCACAAACAGCCCAGCCCTACCTCCTCCCTCTCCCCTCCTCACCCCTTGTCTCCTTGCCTCCCCCAGCTCATCTTCAATCCTCCTGACAACCACCACTTGAGGTGGATGCTTTAATTCTCATCACTCCAATTGACAGAGGAGGAAGCTCAGAGGGCTTGAGTGCCTAGTCTAAGGTCACCCAATTATGATGGATGGGAACCTGGACAGTTGGAGTGAGGAGCTCTACTCCCTTTACTCTGGAACTGGCATCCCTGTGGGTCCTGGTCCAGGCTGCACTCTCTGAGCAGGGCTCTCTGTCCCAGCTAGGCCAGAGGGCCTGACATCACCCTCTCCTGGCCTTGGTACAGAGCCTGAACCACCTGGGGACTTGGACCCCCACCCAGGGAAGCAGGAGGCCTGGCAGGGGTTGGGAGGTGGGAGATGGAAAGTGGGGGAAGGTTCCCGTCTCTCTGAGGGTGTTTAGGTACCCAAGCAGTCTCCAACTCCCTCCTGGATGTACAAATAAACAAACCTGCTTGGGGCTTCAGGTGAGGACAGGCTTGGACAACCCCCGCTAGAAATGACACCTGGGCATCCTGTACCCTCTGGGACTCCGGAACCCTGCTCTTCTAGTCCTTACATGGTCCAGGGACAGGAATCTACATCTCCCTTTCCTGCCTCTTGAGTCTATCCCCTTTACTCCAGTGCCCTGTCACTGGTAACAGGACACAATCCTGATGATCCAGGAGGCAGAGAAAGAGCAGAGGAGGGGCAGGGCTGGCTAGAGGCCAGGAATGGGGAAGAGGCTTAGGCTGGGCTGCCAGAGCCTCCTGGAACTGGTCTTGAAGTGAGGGGGAGTTTTCTTGTTTTTTCTCTCTCCTCCTCCCATTTCCTTCTCCACGTCACTCCCACCCAACCTGTGGTCTGTCTCTTTCGCATTCTCATCCGCCTCCTCTGTGTTTTCAATTGTCATGCTCTCTCTCACTTATCTTACTGTCTGTCTGTCCCTCTCGGAGTCACCTGCCCACTCAGAGTCCTGGCCTGGAGCTCCTCCTTTCGGCCCTGGGTGGGGGCAGAGGGAACAGGGTTTGTGTCCCTGCAGCCCAGTTGGATGTCCTTATGAGAATGGCATCCTTGTGTCATAGTTTCAGCGCCTCCTCTTTGCCCTGCTCCCCATTTGGCCTGAGGCCTCCTGGCCTGTGGAGCATCAGGTCTCTGGAAATGCTGGATGGCAAGACATAGTTGTTGGGTGAATGTTCCAATGGGCACATCCTAGCCTGGGTCAGGCTCTGGGGCAGGATTTGACTCTTGGGGAGACAGACAGGGACTCTCTGGGCAGGGGAGCCAGCAAAGGGTTTGGAATCTACAGGGGTAAATCTTTGTATCACTGCAGGACATGATAGGAAGGAGGGCCACTCCTCCAAGAAGCCTTCCCACATGAGCCTGCTCAAGTTTCTGTCAATCTTTCATCTTCTCCCCTAAATGCATGTCCCCACCTATGGTCGTGATCTGGGTCAGTGCCGTCTCCCTTATGAAGTTAGCAACTCCTGGCCTTTTTTCTCTGGATATTCCCTTTGAGCAAGGCTGGTCCAGGGTCCAAGTCCTGGGAGTAGGAGGACCTAGGCTGGGGGCTGAGGGTCTTTGGTAGGCTGTGGCTATGTGGTTAGAAGTTCTTTTTTTTTTTTTTTTTTGAGACAGAAGTTCTTTTTTTTTCTGAGATGGAGTATTGCCCTGTCGCCCAGGCTAGAGTGCAGTGGCATGATCTCGGCTCACTGCAACCTCTGCCTTCTGGGTTCAAGCAATTCTCCTGTCTCAGCCTCCCGAGTAGCTGGGACTACAGGCGCATGCCACCATGCCCAGTTAAATTTTGTTTTGTTTTGTTTTTAGTAGAGATGGAGTTTCACCAGGTTGACCAGATGTTCTTGATCTCTTGACCTCATGATCCACCTGCTTTGGCCTCCCAAAGTGCTGGGATTACAGGCGTGAGCCACCGCACCTGGCCCCCCTTCTTTTTGTAACAGTATTTTACTCTGTCACCCAGGCTTGAGTGCAGTGGGGCGATCTCGGCTCCCTGCAACCTCTGCCTCCCAGGTTCAAGCGATTCTCCCGCTTCAGCCTCCTGAGTAGCTGGGATTATTGGTGCGCACCACCATGCCTGGTTAACTTTTGTATTTTTTGGTAGAGACAGGGTTTCACCATGTTGACTAGGCTGGTCTTGAACTCCTGACCTCAAGCAATCTGCCTGCCTCGGCCTCCCAAAGTGCCAGGAGTACAGGTGCCTGGCTTGTGGTCAGAATTTCTGAGGGTCCCAGAGCTGGGGGTTGGGGACGTAAGTGTAGGTGTGGGAAGGGTCAAGAAAGGAGAACTAACAGCAAAGATAGAGAAATTAAGCCTCCTCCACATGCCGGGCAGGCTATGGAGACATGGAAGAGGCACTGACCCAGGTGACGGTGTCTACGATGCCTTCCCAGATAGGGACCATGAGCTCAGGCCTGAAGGAAGAGCAAGAGCTGTCCAGGCAGGGGAGGGGAAGGGTATTTCAGGCTGGGCCAGCATTATGTGCTGCAGATGTGAGAAATTATTTGTGTGGGGTTTTGACAGAGAATGACAACTGAATGAATGAATGACTACTCCAGCTGGTGTTACTGGAGTGTTAGAGGTACTGTAGAGCTCAGAGGAGCAGTGACGCCCTTGGAGTCCCACAGAGGCTTTCATCAAGGCATGTCTTTACTGTGCATACTATCCTTCAGGGGCTCCCCGTGGCTTTGGGGATGGGAGATTCCTCGGAATGCCAAACCCAATCCTTCTTCCTTGCTGGGTCTCACCTCCACTATGCCTTTTTTCTCTCCACAGCCCTGCCCATTCTCCCACCCGCCGACCCCACCACACTGGCCACCTTTCCCTGCACCTGCTGAGTGGTGTCAGGTGATTGGGTTGAACAGCACAGATATAGAACAATTCCATCATCACATATGGTCCTATTGGACAGTGCTGACCTGCAAAGCAGGCATCTGAGATGGGTCAGGAGGCTGCAGGTTCCTGGAGGCTGTGAAAGGGTTCAAGACTGTCCAGCGGGCAGCCTGGGATGTGGCAGGAGCACTGAACCTGGACTTAGGAGACCTGGTTTCTGGTCTGGGGCTCTGCCACTCACCAGCTGTGTGGTTTGGGGCCAAATGCTTGGCCTCTCTGGGCCTCGACGGCCTGTAAAATTAGGTTGTACTACAAATCTTTTTTTTTTTTTCCAGTTTAGTTCAACAAACGTTCCTCAAACTGTAGTGGAGCCTCTTGCTCTGCTGGGTACTTGGCTTCCAGTGCGATCCACGGTCCCTGGCCAAGCAGCATGCTGGGAGGTTGGGCAGGTGCGGGTGTTCTGTAATGAGGCCAGGCCTCTGGCGCCAGGGAGAGGTAGGCACGGGCTAATTACACTTTCCTGTCTTCACAGCACTCAGCTCAATTTGTAATTATTTATTGTTGGTGTTTACGTGTTTGTGTCTGCCTCCCCTGCACAGCTCTGTGAGCACACGGACTGTGTGGTGGCTTTGTTTCTTTAGTGTCCCAATGCCTGGCATAGTGCCTGACACACATCATAGGTGCTTGATAACTATTTCTTTCTGGAGTGAGTAAAAGGCCACCCTTCCTCCCAGCGCCCATGTTACACTGGATTTCAACACAGGGTACAACTGCAAGAGCTTTGGGATGCTGTAGAGTGACAGAGCCCAGGCAGGATGTGGAAGGAAGTCAGCATGGGTGTCCCCCCATCTCTGGAAGCCAGCTTTGGGGCCCCTGCCCCACCCGTGCTAGGCTGTGCTGGGCTCACTGGGATGAGTCACAGGTTGACACTGGGTCCTCTGCCTGGAGGAGTCAGGCAGACCACCGCCATTTGACTCCTAGGCCTGGCATCCTGCTCCTTCAGCTTCTGGCCCAGTGTCTGGTCATGGCCAAATGCCTTGGAGGGGTGAAAAGATTAGGGTCCCTCTTGCAAAGCAAAGAAGCAGAAGGAAGCCTCCCCAAGATGGCAGAGGCCCCACCAGTCCTAGAATTTTGTCAGACATGTACGCGGGGCCAAGCGGGACCAAGCCTTAGGCCCCAGGTCCCTCTCCTTTGAGGTGGGACACAGGGACGGAGCATGTTGGGGTGGGCAGCTTTCCTCTGGTCCAGGTGTAGGGTAGGCCCAGCCTTCCTGGGGAACCCTAGACCCTGCCCCGCTGTGTGGGTGCTTGGTTCATGCCAGTGGCATTTTGGCAAGGCTGCCAGGCCTGCTTCTGGGTGGAGAGGAGCAGGAAGGAGGATTGCACAAAGGGAAACTGGCAGGAGAGCCCTACTTCCTCCGGCTGCTCAACGCCTTGCAGGGAGGGCTGAGGGGCAGCACAGGTTGCCTTGGTTCCCCAGGAAACACCATGTCCTTGCATCTGTGTCCTCTCCCAGGAGGAGAGGCCAGGTCCCAGAAACAGGAGTCCTGTCATGCCCACTCTCCATGCCACCCTCTGTGCCTGGCTGTGACCCATGAGGGAGGTTCCTACAGCCCTCATTTCTTAGGCCTCAGACAAACACTCAGCCACTCCCCTCCCTCCCTCTGTCTCTGGGCTTCACAGTGGCCCTCAGCCACTTCTGCCTGCTTCCTCCCTGCAGGAAGCCCCCTCACTTCTCTTTTGAGCAAGACAGCTCTCAAAAGCAACCTCCACCACGGCAGGGGCTGTGTTGTTCACTGTTCTGTTGCCACCGGCACATGGCAGGTGTACAGTAAACAGTTGTTCAATTGAGACACAGCACGCCCTCTATTATTAGCACTTTCTCTATGGCTCTCTTTAGGCAAGGGTCTCTTCCCTCCCTCCCCCATTAGACAGGGCTGAGGACCCTGTTTCTCCTCCTCCTAGTCTCCCATGCCTGGAATCCTGGTCACTGCAGAAATGGGCCAATCTTACCTACCTCTGCTATTTGGGCATTTCTGAGTCTCTACTGGGTGCCTGTCCCTGTGCTGAGCAGTGGGGCAAATATGAAGATAAGCGAGGCAGGGTTGTGACGGGTGTTCACCCCACAATTCTGGATCCCTGCTGCCCCTGAGACCAGCACTTTCTGAGCTCTGGAGTCTCTTTCCATCCAGCCCTGCCTCCGGGCCAGCTGCCGGCTGGTTGCAGCCTCCTCACCCTTCCACTCCTGACACTGTACACAGCTATTTAGCAGGTATCTTCCTCCCTGGGGCTGCTTTCAGGAAAGAACAAAGAGGGACGGCAAGGCTAGGGAGTGGCAGGGCATCGGGAGACACTTATTTGTAAGCCCAACTAGCTCCCCTGAGCTTCAGCTGCTGCTTTTATCTGGCCCGATAATAGACCGAAACCATAGTCTGCTCCCTGTTGAGTGATCTGTGGGCCTGCCAGGGTGGCAGTGGCCCAGGGTGGCGCTGAGCACTGCTCCAACTGACATAGGGTGGGGAGCCACCAGCCTGCAGGCTGCCTGCCATGCAGGGATGTTCTGTCCATCCAGGGGTCCTCAGTGGCTGTCTAGGAGGCTCAGGACATATCTGGAGAAGGGCAGCTTCATCTATTGTGGTGTGTGGTATTTCCAGCACTGAGCACGGTGCCTGGCATATAGTGGGAGCTCCGTGGCTGAACGTTAAGCATTCAGCACCTATTTATCAGAGATCTACGATGTGCAGGAAGCTGTGTTTCCCCCTCCCCATCCTTCTATATGCTTCCTTCAGCACCTGTTGGGGATTCCTTGATGCAGTGAGAGGCGGGGAGTCTCCAAGGCAGTTGGTCTGTGAAAGGCCAGTCGGGTGCCAGCCTTGCCCACCGTGTCTCAGGGAGGAAGCATCAGTGACTAGGATAACAGCAAGTGCTTGCTCATGTGACCAATGCCATCTCCTCAGTACCAGCAGGCAGGCATGGGGCTGCTGCACTCCCATTTTGCAGAGGAATGGGGCTTGCGCCCAGATTTTCCGCCTCATCCTTCAGGACCCAGAGTGCTGCTGCCACCCTGGCAGGATCACAGATAGCTTAACAGGGAGCAGAATATGGTTTCGGTCTATTATCGGGCCAGATAAAGGCAGCAGCTGAAGCTCAGAGGAGCTAGTTGGACTTCCAAATAAGCATCTCCAGAAGCCCTGCCACTCCCTGGCCTTGCAGTCCCTCTGTTGGGTGGGATAAGAGTGGGGGTTGGGCTGGGCTGGGGAAGGGCAGCCAATGGAGATGAGGTGAGGAGCAGAGGGAGTGGGTGGGCTGGGCCAGTGGGCGTAGATGGGCTCAGGACTGGGCCCCGGGCCTGGGCTGCTGGATGGAGCAGGGCCGGCTGGTGGGAATCCAATGACCCCAGCTCCTCTCTGAGCGGCCACTGGCTACCTTTTGAGAGGGCAAACAGTGCCAGGAGGGATCTGGGGCTAATGACTGTTTTCCAGCAGTTGATTCCTCTATGTGGGGTTTATCTGCCTGGGTCATCATTCTGCAGTCTGCACTTACCAGGGTAATAGCAGGCTGGTCTGGGGCCTCTGCCTGCCCATTGGCCTTGGGGCCCTGCAAACAGATGGCAGTAGATGAGGGAGGGGAGGGCAGGAATAAACAGGAGCAGCACCCACTGTGTTTTCTGAAGGGCGGCTCCCTGCCTGTGTTTTCTGAAGGGTGTCTCCACAGCTTGGGGGGGCGGAAATCCTGGTGAGGACGGGAAAGAAGATTCAACCCAGGGCCAGGGGCTGGGTTTCAGTTGCCCTCCTCCCCCTCCTCCTCCAACTCCAGCCTCCCGCTTCCTACCCCTCTCGCATAGGGAGGCGGGCAGAGAAACACGCCTACAGCAGCCCATTTCAGGAGACTGAGTGCTGGGTCACTGCAGCTGTGTCCTCAGCTCAGGGTGGCTCCCCTCACCACAGGCTCATTGCCGCCCAGATCCAGGGAACCCCCACGGACACCCGCTCCCCCTAGTCCTTACCCCAACTGTCGACCCCTGCCCAAGTCCGCACGGATCCCTTCACTGGCCTCAGGGGTCCCCCTCCTGCCGCACACTGCTTCAAAGCCATCCTCAGGAAGCCCCAGCTGGAGAGGGCAGTGCTGCTGACTGAGGTGGCCTGGGTGAGAGACGCAGTGCTTTGAGGACTCACGTGGCTTTCCAAATCCCATGGCCACCCATGTGGAGGAGATATTTTCAGTTTACAGTTGAAGATGCTGAGGCTCTGAGAGCTTAAATGACTTGTCTCAGTGTGAGCAGAATAGCAGCCTCCCAAAGATGTCCACATCCTAATCCCCAGAACCCATGAACGTGTTCCCTTACGTGGCAGAAGGGACTTTGCAGATGGGATTAAGGATCTCGTGGTGGAGAGATTATCCTGATTGTCTGTGTGGGCCCAGTGTCATCACTAGGGTCCTTTAAACTGGACGAGGGAGGCAGGAGACTGAGGTGGTGTGAGGGAGATGGAAGGGAGCCCAGGAACGTGGGCAGATGTGGGAAGCTGGAAAAGGCAGGAAAATGGGTTTCCCTGTGGAGTCTCCAGGGGGACGTCAGCCCCACACCTTGATTTCAGCCAGTGAGACTGTTTTGAACTTCTGGCCTCCAGAGCTGCAGTGGTAAGTAAGATTTATTTATTTATTTAGAGACAGGGTCTTGCTCTGTCACCCAGGCTGGAGTACAGTGGTGAGATCTCGGCTCACTGCAGCCTCCGCCTCCTGGGTTCAAGTGATTCTCATGTCTCAGCCTCCTGAGCAGCTGGGACTACAGGCATGTGCCACCACACCTGGCTAAGTTTTGTATTTTTAGTAGAGATGGAGTTTCACCATATTGCCCAGGCTGGTCTTGAACTGCTGACCTCAAGTGATCCTCCCACCTCAGCCTCCCAAAGTGCTGGGATTAGAGGCATGAGCCACCACGCCCAGCCAGTAAGATTTATTTAAATGAAGAAATAGAGTTGTGTTGCGTGGAGCCCCTAAATTCTGGAAATCTGTTACAGCAGCCGCAGGAAGCTAATGCTACCAGCTGATAAGTGGTGGAGCTAGATGTTGAACCCAGAGTGGAGGGCTGGGTTCCAGGCTGTTCTCTTGGCCTGGCGTGGCTGTGCCTGCCACTTTCTCTGCCTCTTGTCCCACTCCCTGCCTGTGTTTTCTGAAGGGCGGCTCCATAGCTTGGCGGGGGGAAAGCCTGGTGAGGACGGGAGAGAAGATTCAATCCAGGGCCAGGGGCTGGGTTTCAGTTGCTCTCCTCCCCCTCCTCCTCCAACTCCAGCCTCCCGCTTCCTGTCCCTCTCCCACAGGGAGGTGGGCAGAGAAACACGCCTACAGCAGCCCATTTTTTGGGGGTTCATGTTGGGGGCAGGTCTGTGCTGGCTGTCGGAGCTGGGAGTGTGGAGAGCACTGCGGCGGCACAGCTGACACCGCCTCTGCCAAGGTCCACGCAGCCTGGCTGCCTCCACGCTTCACTGGGTTTTTCCTTCCTGGCTGCTGCATCATTTGATGCAGGGGGAGGGTGGGATGAGGGGGTGTCTTTGGGTCTCTCCTCGGGGGGCCCCTGAGGTTCTGTGTGGCTATCTCAGGGTAGGGGGTGTCTGGGTGCCTGGTGTGGGGAGGATCCGAGGGCCCTGCCCCTGTGGTGTGTGTGGGTGGGGGGTGTCCCAGACACTGTGGCCCTTTCTGGGCAATGTGTCTCTTAGCCCCTGCGTGTGAATCTGGAAACATGAGCATGCGAGTATGCCTGTGTGTGTGTGTGAATTTGTTGTGACTGTGTGTGAACATGTGTCCCTGCACCCTGTGCTCACTCATTCCTCTGTGTGAACATGTGAGTGTGCAAATGCGGCTGTCTGCTCATTCTCCTGTATGTGACTGTGTGAACACGTGGGAGCACATGCCTCCTCACACCCTGCATGTGAATGTGTGTGGACATGTGAGTATGTGAGTGTGCAGACACACCCACTCATGCCCCCATGTGTGGATGTGTGTGTCTCTAGATGTCCTTGTGGGAGTGAGTGTTTGAGCATGACTACTTCCTCCTCTGTGTGTGAACATGTGCGTGTGTGTGTGAGTGTGTGGCTGGGGAAGCGCCACCCCCCAGCCATCCAGCATTGCCTCATCCCTGTGACACAGCCGCTAATGACTGTTTGCCATTGTCTGAGCGGTGGTGGCATCACCCGCACTAATGACAGTCTCCCCTGCCTAATGACCTGGCTCCTGCCCCATTATTTAGGAGCCTCAGGAGCACTGGCCCTGTGACCAGAGAGATGTTGACCAGCTCAACACATTTCCCTTTGGGGTGCTGCGGGGGGGTGGGGAAGTCATAAATCCCACCCCTCCCCGACAGCCCTCAGGGTGCCGGCGTGGGCTGGAATTTCAACTGGCTGATGGCATCCTGGGCGGGAAGCCCCAGGTCTGGCCCTGCCCTCTGTCTCTGGCAGAGCTGGGCGGCTGCTGCCCCTCCCCACAGGTGACCCTGGACCCTGGCAGCCAGATCCATATCAGGTTCCAAAGACAGGGCTTTCCTTTCCACCGTGAAACCCTCAGGCCGTCTCACCTCTGCGAATGGAGATGTCCCTTCTGAGCAGGGCTCTCTGTGCCCAGGAAGCTCTGATCTGCAGCTGACCTTGGGGAGCGAGGGGGTCTGGAGCAGCCAGGGAACCACAGGGTCCAGAGCAGGCTGCCTGCGCGGAGGCCACCACGGAGCCTGATTCAGCCACACCGTCAATATTTCTTTTATGATCAACATTAAATTAAAATAGCCTCTGGATTATGGAGGAGAGCTGGGCAAGGGGGCTGCCCCCTTTCTGTGAGCCCACAGCCACAGCCATTTCTTCATATTCTCTTCTGGCTTTCAATCTGCTCCTTCCCATTGATGTTCCCCACTTACAGGCAGGCCTCCTCCTACCTGAAGTTTACCTGGATCTGCAGGGAAGCCTAGGACTCTGCCTGGGGCAGGAGGGACTCCTTAAAGGTGTTCTGGGTTGAGAGATGCAGGCCTGCAACTGGCTGTGAGACCTTGAGCCGGGGGTTGGGGGAGCTGCGGTCTCCTCTGCCAATGCAGATGCAGCGGTACCTGCTCCCTAGGGCTGCTCTGGGGAATAGGTAAGCGCTGAGCATTATATAAACCATTCAGCATTATACAAACCATATAAACATTGCCGGCACACAGCAAGCACACAGTAAATCTTTTTAAAGCCTCTGAACCTGCATTGCCTCCTCTCCAAAATGGAACAGATAACTGCTGGTACTCATGGCTGTCATGAGGATAGTGGGAATCCAGGGGAAGCGCCTGCTGCAGAGTGGGGCAGCTCCGGCATCTTTCTCATGGAGTCCTTGGCTTGGCAGCTTCTCTCCTCACCCATGAGGGGCTGAGCGGGGGAAAAAGGAAGGAGTGGTTGCACTGGCTGTTTTCATTGCTGCCTCAGTGTCCCTGTCCTGGTGGGGCACTCCCTCACTTGCCAGCCAGGGACTGTGGCTTGCTTACATTACTTATAGCGGGACTCATCTGTGACTCACTAGAGGGGCGTGAGGAGAGAAAACCAGCCCAGTGCATTACAGAGTATCGTTTTGTAAATGTATGTGTCTATTGGTTGCTGTAAAATGTATTTCTTACTGTGCGTTGAGGTTAAGAAGCTGGAGACACCTGCTCCACTGTCTCTGGGCGGGGCAGAAGCAGGGGCCTGGGGACTCCCTGGTTTTGCCTTGCTCCTCCTCTGCTCCATCATGAGATTCACACTAAGCGCCCATGTGTGCTGTCCTGGAATGGCTGGGCCCCAAAATGCGAGAGCCCAGATCCAGCTGGAGACACATCCCTTCCTGCCCCCAACAACCCACAGAAGTGCCCCCCCCATGCCATGTGCCTGGGAAGGCCCACACCTGACATCCAAGGTGCTATGCCACCCAGGAGTGGCCTGCAGGCTAGAGGGTGCTGCAGGACAGGCAAGGGTACAACGGAAGGCCTCCCAGGCTTGCCTCTCATCTGGACCTAGGCCCAGATGAGTTTCAGGGCTGAACCAAGCTGTTCCTGAACCCTGCTCTTTTCCTCATGATGCTGGACACTTAGTCAACCAGCCCACGGGTAGGGCGAGGGCATCAGAAAATGCTTCCCACAAAAGCAGACCAGTTGGGGGTGGGGGCCCTGCAACCCAGGCATGGTTTTTTTCCTTCCCCCAACACAACAGCCACACCCTCAGTGTGGGCCTAAGTGAAAGCTAATGGTGGGCAGGGGCAAGGGGTGTTGGGGCACCCCAATAGCAACGGCTGCCATTTACTGAGGGAGGCCTCTGTGCCAGGCGCAGCACTGATCAACTTCAATCTTTATGACTCTCTTAAAGTGTTCATATCTATAAAAAGGGTGCTCATTTTATAGATAGCAAAGCTGAGGTCCAGAGCAGTTATGTCCACACAATTAGTAAGTGCTGAGAATCAATCCCAGGTTGGTCTCTCTCTGCATCCTTCTGTGGCTTCTGAGGGAGAGACTCATGTGTGTTACTGGGGACACAGCGCTGGCACACAGGCTGGTTCCGGAGGCCAGGAGGAGGGAACTTGGTCTTGGAAGGCTTTGCAGTACACCAGCTGGAGAGGCTTCCTTTGAGGAGAAGCTGACCTCTTCCAGGTACTCCCCAGAGATTCCTTTCCCAGTATAACCTTAGCTGGGGCCTCCCTGGCAATGAAGGCAAGAACTTGCTCATGGGGAGAGCTGCTCCTCATTGAGAGTTTTATCAGTGAGATTCCTTGATTATCAAGAGGAAAAAATTGCAGCAGGGGAGATGTGACTTAGATTCCAAAGTCTTCTTTGGCACTCCTTAAGGGCAGGGACTAATCCTCCAGGGACTAAACTTCCAGCAAAATAGGCTTAATGAACACTGGAGACTCTCGCAACTAGTGATGATCGTGGCATGTGTAGCTCTGTGAGAACATCTGAAAAGTAATACATAAATAAGGGCAAATGAGTACAGGGTAACTTGGGATCTAAGTGCCGAGGGGACGCGAAGTAAGTGGTGTAGTAAGTGGTAAAATTTGGGTGGGGTTGGCCAGGGAAGGCTTCCAAGAGCGGGGACTATGTGATGGTCTGGGAGGGACAAGGCTTTCTTTGAGGCTGGGGCAGGCAGGGGGAGCAGCTGGCATCTGGCATCCTAGCGGCATCATTCCAGAACCAGCCAGTCCTTGGGAGCCGTACCCCAGAGACGGCTCAGTGACCTGGTACTCTGGGAATTTGCCCTGCCTCCTGGGTGGGGATTGTCCAGCCACACGCCTGTCCAGCTCAGTTGGTGCTACTGGAAAATGACATGGAAATGTGGTGTGGCCTTGAGCCAGGTCCCCCTCTCCAGGGTTTTGGCCCAGTTTTGGCCTAGTTTTGGCCTGTGGCCCATCCAAGTATCTTCTCTGTGAGATGCTGGGGAGAGAAAAGAGGGGAGTGTGGCTTCTGCCAAGGTGGGGCTGAGGGAGATTCTGGGAAGTGGACTGGGGAGTGCTACCAAGGCCAGCCATCCCCCTCCTTAGGAGCCAGAGGCCAGTCAGGAGGGTGTGTGCCCTGTGGTCAGCCTGCTTCCAGACTCGGCTGCATCCGGGGCAGAAGCCCGGACCTGAGGCCATGGAGAGAAACCTCAGATTCACAGAGCTCCTGGGCTGGAGGGGACTTGAGTCTCCCGTTTCCTTACAGAGAGGGAGGTGGGGGCCAAGGGTTGGGAAGGGAGGATAGAGCGTGTGTATGTGTGTTTGTGTGTGTGTGTGTGTGTGTGTGTGACTGTGTGTGTGTGTGTGTGTTTAGGGTGGATGGACCCAGGTTATGAGGTTTCTGATTTTTGAGGAATTCCCTGAGGGTGGGGGAGGCTGGTGTCTCTCAGACCAAGGTCTGAGGTGGGAGCAGCAGGGGCACCTGGACTCTAATGCTGGGGTGGTGGCTGCGGAGGGAGAGACAGGCAGAGCCCAGGTGGCTCCCTGCAGGAAGGGTAGGTGAGGAAGTAGGGCCGGGAAGCTGGAAGGGGTAGGACCTAGGTGAGGAGATCCTTGGTGGGGACAAGGAGGCACATGTGTCTGGCTGCGCTGGAGCTGAAGGCCTGAGAGCATACAGTGAGATGGGGAGCAGATAATGCACCCTGAGGGCAGAACTCTGGGCCATGTGGAGTCCTCTCCCTGTAATCAGAAGGCAAAGGGAGCCCCTGGTGGTCCAGTAGGACCAGATGGCTCCTTCACATGGGGCTGCTAGACAGGCCTGCCCATGCTGTGTTCCAGAAGCTGCAGCCTGTCCAGCCAGGCTCAGGGGAGGGTCTTTGGATCCCCAATGGTGGATTTTGGGGTGGGTGGAGGGGATAATTTGGGGAGAGACATATCCAGGAATTAGCTGGGGAAGGAGAGGTTGAGGGTCAAGATACAGGAGACCTTGCGGTTGGGGTTGACTCCTGGTCTGTCTGATCTCTACGGACACGCTGAAACAGAGAGAGAGAGGCATCTCTTTGGGGATTATAGTCCCTTTACAGCTGGCATTTAGGTGCATGCCTGCAGCAGCCTCAGGAGTGACAGCATTTGGCCACCTATCTCCTGCACAGCAAACTTCCTGTGCTTTAAAACAAGGTTGTCCTGTTCAGGGTCAGCAGAAAGAGATGCAGGGGAGGGACTGGCCCCTGGCGAGGAAGAGAGCCTCCCCTCCCCTCACCCATTGTCTTTTGGGGTGAGGGGGCAGCACGGGGAGGCTACTGGGGAGCATGGAAGGGCCTGGAAGGAGGGACAGAGATGGTGAGTCACTAGCTAAAGGCCACACGTGGAGGCCGGAGGAAGCTCGTGTCTGAGCCCCATGGGGACAGCTCTGTTGCCGGCTCTCCACAGCCTTTCCGTCTTGTCTTGGGCTTCTTGCCCAGGCCCTGCTGTCAGTACCTGCTCCCTGAGCCAGTGCCTGGCGCACACAGCCATGAGATCATGGGGCGGGGTAAATTGGCAGGCCCCCGATCTCCCCTGGAGCTGTGGCAGGTGCATGTTGGAGCTCTGGGCTTGGCGCCTCTGTAATCTCCCTCCTGGCCCCTTGCAGGGAGGTGGCTCCTCCAACCAGCCAGTTCTGCCTTTTCCACCTAAGTCCCCAGCCTCCAATAAAGGTGGAACATTGGCCCAATCCATGGCATGAATTCTTGAGATTAGACTTCAAGAAGGACTTCCTACTCAACCTATGGGATGGTGGGATAAGGGTAGAGGGAGTTAAAATTAGGAACAAATATTAATAATAAGTGTATTATTCATCATCGAGGGCTTATTCTGTGCCCTGCTCTGTGCTAAGTGCTTTGCAGGTAGTTCTCATGTAATCTTTACCATAACCTTGTAGAGCACAGAAACTCAGGCCGAGCTTTTGCAGCCAGTGAGCAGAGGAGCTGGTGCTTGTGCTGAGCTTCTAGCTGTGGGATAAATCTGGAGGGTACAGTGAGGCTGGCCACTGGAGGATGACGTGGGCTCCCAAGTGCCCATGATCCATCATTTAGCATTCAGTTGTGAATAAGACAGGGGTATGGAGGTCAAACATATAGGAAAGGTAAGAGCTGAGTTCATGTTCCAGAGGGCGAAAGTCAGGACGCAGAGGTGGGTGGGACTGTTTCTGTTTGGCATCTCTTGAGTCAGAAAAGAAGCAAGCACATCAGAACGGCAGCAAGAGGGATCGAGGTGAGACAGCAAGACGTTCTGACTTCCAGGGCTGCATGTCATCAACACGTGAGGGGCGTGTTTCCTGGAGAGGGAGAGCTGCTTACCAGCTCAGTCAGGAAGTGGGAGGATGGACGGCCCACGGTGGGGTCTCTGTTCAGGCTTGTGTGTGAGCACCTGTGTGTGCATCATGTGTGTGTGCCCAGATATGTGTGTCCACAGTCTTTACTGAGGCATCTTCTGCCTCCAAGGGCTCTGAGATCTCCAGCAGTGTCTGTTATTGTGAGCACAGGCCCCCCCAGAGAGGACTGTTTCCTTTGCTGATGGTCTGAAAGGTACTTTATGTTCGGATGCAGTGCTGTCTTGATTGGGGACCATTCTTTTTCCTCAAATGTCCTCCAATTTGGCAGACCATGTATTCCAATCTGGAAAACTCCACCCTTACTTTCAGGAATTTTTCTCTGCCCCTTCTCTAAGGACCTCCATTCCCTTTGCCTTTCCTTGAGGATAAATGCCTTTCCTTGATATGACTCGTTCGTCCCTGCTGCGTTCCAGCTTCCGCAGGATTGGATCCACTGTAGCGAGTCCACACATTCTTAGTAGCACGGATGCAGGGGGAGAAGGGGCGCATGAATGACTGTGTGTGGCTGAGGACAGCCCTCGGGTGCTCTCTGTCAGGTGTCATGTTGGCAGCTGGCCCTGTCTGCCCTTGGTGTCCAAGCCTGTGCCCCGTGTCAGGGTCTGGGGTCAGATTCTGTGTTTCAAGATCCAATAGCAACACACACACACACAAATTCCTGGATGTCAGGGCCAGGTGGGACCCCAGAGACCACCTAGGTGCATCTATCCTTCATTGATATACAAGGCACCCCCCAGAGAGGGAAGGGCCTTCCCTGCCCAATATCACACAGGAAGTTGAGGGGATACAGCCGGGTCTCCTGACTCCTAGTCACAGCTCTCTTCACCATTCCACATTCTCTCCCTAATTTTGACAACCCCCTGTACCTTCCTCTCTCTCTCTCTTTGCTGTCATCTCTGTACTTTTCTCATGTCCTCCCCTTTCAGAACCTGCCCATTTCTCAAGGCCTATCCTGGCCCTCCTTCACTCTGGAACCTGCCTGATTCCTCTCCCCTAACTTTTTCTGCACCATTAGCGACAAGTCCTGCTAATTCTCATCCCCTAATTGTCTGTAACACAAATTAATGCTTGATTACTTGATGCTCTAATGACCTGGGCTCTAACCAGGCTCAATTGCTTTCTAGCTGCGTGACCTTGGGCTACTTACTTAACATTCTTAGTCCTCTGTTTTGTCATCTGTAAAGTGGGGCTGGCTTTTGAGCCTGAGTAAACAGCAGAAGGCAAGACTCAGAGGGGTAAACTTCAAAAACAGTGTTAAAATCTAAGGTGTGATGGTGGTGTGTTGGGAGCAGTGGTGAGAAGGCAGGCAGGGGTCAAACTGGGGGAGCCTCAGCTGTGGGGGGCTTATGTTATTGGTAATGGGGCTTCCATGAGGCTTTTTGGAAGGGAAGTAACAAACCCCTACCTAGAGCTTGAAGTGGGGTAGAAAGGGCACCGGCTTTGCAGCTGGCAGATCTGGATTGAAATTCCAGCTCTACCACTGACTAGCTGTGTGATGCTGCACACATTGCTAGATCTCTCTGAGCCTCCTTTTTCAATCTATAAAATAAGGATTATACTCACCCTATGGAATTGTGGTAAGGATTAAACAAGAAAAGGTCTATTAATTGCTTAGCTTGGAGTCTTGCACTTAGTAAGTACTTAACAAGGAGTAGCCGTGATTACTGGTGCTGTCGTCATTACCCAGCAGCGCGTGTCTGCCTCCTGGCCTGCCTCTGTCCTGGGTCTCTCTGGGCCCTGGGTGTCAGGCTCATTCCTCATTTCCCAACCTGGAAGCTTCCCAAGGGCAGGGCTCACATGCATCATCTTCTTGCTCTGGCTGTTTCAGGAAGTGATGGGAGTGGGGAAGGCTGTTGAACTGGTGATGTCACAATTTGGGGCTTCTGGGTGGTTCTGCAGAGGCCCCAGGGACCTGTAGGCAGGTGGAGAGGGGATGGAGGAGGTCTCAGGTCCTCTTGCTCACCCATCAGCTGTGTAGTGTCTGAAGTGATTAAGGAGCTTGGGGAGGTTGGTGTTGACAAGATGTTAAGCCATTTCTCCCAGGGACAGTCCCCGGGGCCTCAGGCACCGTGGTGGGCCTACCACTGCTCCGGAACCCCATGGTGGGGGCAGGCCCGTCCCCCAGAGAGGGAGCATGGAGGTGGGAGCTGAGGGGAACTTGACTGACAGCTTCCCCACCCCCGGCTGAGTGTCTCCTCGGCCCATGCAGATGGAGTGGGGAGCTAGACCACACTGTCAATGAAATCATTAGAGCCTAATGTTAGACAGTGTTTCTTTAACACCTACTAGGGGTTCATGGGTGTGCTGGGTGCACAGGACAATCATTTGGCCAGGTTGGCTGGGCCCCTGCCTGCAGAGAGGTTACAGTTTAGAGGAGGATTCAGACAAGCACACAGAGGATACGCACCAGGAAGGGAGGAAGCCTGGGGGCTACGGGAGCCCTGAGGGGTGCACTTGGCCTCTCTAGAATGGCCGTGTGAAGTTTTGTAAGGGTGAGACATAGCTGGCCTGTAGGCTGAGCCAGGGACATGCAAGCAGTTGTGTGTTTGGAGAGCAGACCAGGGTGTTAAGAGGGTCGGGTGGAGGTGATGGTAGGGGGTGACAGTGGCTGGAGATGAAGCCAGAAAAGTATGCGGGACTCTTGAATGCTGACATGAGGAGTGAGCTTTCTGTTCCAAGGGAAGCTGGGAGCTGTTGAAGAGTTTTAAGCAGGAAGGGATGTGGTCAGATGCAGGGGCTGCGGTGCTATGGGAATGGGGAGGATTGCAAGGGGTCTGCCTTTGGGTTTCATGGAGCAAGGGAGTGATGGCAGGGGCATGCTCCTGCAGAGGGAGGAGGGGATGGGGTGTGTGGGTCTGGAGCAGGCAGTCTGAGGTGGGCCTGCCCAGGTGAGAGGGTGTGGGGACTCCATCAGGTCAGGGTTTGGAGCCCAGGGCAGGGCTGAGGGAGGGGGAAGGGTGAGGTGGAGGGCTGGACTGCAAGACCAGGCAGGGGAACTGCGGCTTCAGCTCTGCCAGCACTTCCCTTAGGCCTCCCAGGCTGGTGTGCTCCACTGGCCCTCAGAAAGACTTGTCGCCTCACCAAGCCTCAGTGTTCTCATCTGAAGAATAGAGCGGGCAAGGCCTTTCTCCTACATACTCAGGTATCTGATTAGTGAACAGTCACGGTGTCTCCAACTGGGCCCTGAGTTATGGGAGAGGCAAGCCCATGACCCACCAGGCCCCCCCAAGAGCCGCGCCACAGCCTGAAGTGGGCTCTCGGTGTTGACCAGCTCTTGGAGTACTTCAGGAGGAGGTGGAGGGACTGGGGAGTTCTAGGAGTGTGTCCACGATAAACAGCCGCAAACAAGATCCCAGGTCCAAGGCTGCCTCCCCTCCCCTGTGACATGGGGTGCTCTCTCAGACGCTTCCAGCTCATTGGGCTTTTGAGCCACCCCTGCGTAGTGGGACCAGGGCCCCCGGGGCTGGGAGGACAGGGAATATGGGGTTGTAGCTTAGGCATAACGGGGTGAGGACCCCAGGACTCACCCAGCTCTGAAGGTTGTCAGATCTTTGCATTTTACTGTTCATCTTCTGCCTCTGCAGAGCCCTGAATGGGAAGAAATGGGTTCCATGTGCAGCAAGCCAGGAGAGATTTAGGCAACGAGAACCTCCAGTTCTGTCTTAGGGTTCCCAGCTTTCTCCTTGTCCTGAGGGAGCCGCTGAGCCTGTGGGCGATGAGGGGTGCCCATTCCCCAGTGCTTCTCAGCCTCCCCCACCTGCCCTCCTGGGGTACCTTTGTCTGCCACTTGCATCCTGTTGGAAGCTGTCCCCAAGTGCGTGTTAGGCAGGTGGCAGGTGCTGGAGCAGAGTGCACCACCCTCCGGTGATCACTGTGAGTTGGGGTGAGAGTGGGGTGTTCCTGCCAGCCCCAGGAGAGGGGAAAGCAAGCCCCCGTCCACCCTTGTGGGTCTCTGCTCCTGGAAAAGGTGCTCTAGCAGGTTCATCTGTGTGAGTCACTGTCTTCCATGTGGGGTAAGTTGAGCCCTGCCTTTTGGATCTCAAAATCCAGGGATGCCGAGATCCTGGGTCTGGAGAAGGGAGGGGGCACAGGGCAGCAGAGCCCTGGCCTGTCTTTCCTGACGGGGTATGGAGCTGGCAGGACAGGGAGGCTAGGTGGCTGGTGGTGCAGGGTGTGCCTATCCCTCTACCTCCTTCCTCACAGCCCTGCACTGCTCTGTCCCCGTCTGGCCCCTCTTCTCTCCTCACTTTTTCTTCTCTGCTTGTCTTCTCTCTCACTCCCCTCCTGTCCTCAACCTTTTCGTCTCCCTCCCCGCAGTCCTTCCCTCTGCCTCCTTTATTTCTTCCTTAACCCCCTGCCCTTCCATTTCCCATCTCCTCCTCCACCCTCCAGTTCTATTCCATCCACTTGCCCCACCGCAGACCCGCCTCCCTGAGTTCAAGCTGCCCATTCTTCCTTCTTGCAGCCCCTGCCCATCTGAGCAGCAGAGTTCATCCCATACCCTGCAGGGAGTCCAGCGCCACCATGATGTCCCTCTCTTCCCTCCTTGAGGCTGGCTGGGTCCAGCCTGAGCTGTGCCACCTGCTGGCTCAGGCCAGTGGGGTTGTGCCTCAGGCTGGCTCCTGCCCTTGCAAGCCAAGGGCTTGGCTGCAGACCCGACAGCGGCTCCCAGAGGTGAGGCTGGGGATTGCAGCATCCTGCCAGCTGCAGTTCCCTCCCTGCTGTACTCTCGTTCCTGATGTCCTGAAGGTCCCACTTACATGTCTACTGGTGGGCATGAACGTGCGAATGCTGTGTGGACACCTGGGCATAGTCTGTTGTTCATGCATGCACGTGCGCATCTGGTGTGTGTGCATGATTTGAGTGTGTACCTTCTGCCTTGAGTGAGCACCACCCCTGGGAACCGCAGTGTATGTGTGAGTGCTGAGTGCACATGACTGTGCAGGTGTGTGATGGAATTCAGGCTCCTGCAGACTTTGCATATTTGTGAATGTGTACATTTGGGAGCATGTGCGATAGCACCAAGTCGTGTGTTGTGTTTCCCTGAGTACTTGGAGAAGCTTAAGTGCCCTGCCAAGTGTGTGCTTGTCTGTGCCTGGGGACACCAGTGGGCACCGGAATAGCATGAAGCCACGTGGACATGTGTGAGGTGGGAGGGGGCTGTGGGCACTTACACAAGGCTGCTTGTAGCATGCACCTGTGTGCCCAAGAGGGACTATCTGCCTGTGTGAGTTATGTGCACACATGTGTATTCACTGCACATGTGAGGGATATGAGACCACCCCCACCCCCGGAAGGTCTGTGGCACCATAAAGGCACATGTGAGCAGCGAGCAGGGCCTGAGGAAAGCTGTCTGTATCTGCATGAGGAGATGCATCCTCACAGGCCCAGGGTGTGGCTGTGCTGAAAGGGGACATATTTAGTGATTTATGAACTTTTAAGGAAAAGCCTCAGCCCCCATTCAGGCCCCAGACACAGTGACCCCCTGCCCCCACTGCCACATCACTCAGGCCTGACATCAGCCAGGCACCTGAAACCACAGGAATGAGAGGTGATCTCCTTGCTCCTGCCACCTCACCTGCTCATCCACTGCAGGGCTGATGCCAGGGGACAGCAAGGATGCCTCCCGAAGCACCTGCTGGGTGCAGGAGTGTGCTGCCAAGACCATGCTGCAGTCCAGGCCAGAGACCCCTCTGCAGCCACGGAGGCCACGCTAGCCCCACCCGCTGGCTGAGAGAGGGTTGCAGGGAGTAGGGATACCTGTCTCTGCCTTGGTGGACTTGTGGTCCAAGTGCCCCCTTTCCCAGGCAAGCCTGACTCCTTCAGGAGAGCTGGTGGGCTTCCCAAAGTCTGCCCTCTGGGACTGACTGGCCATGGAGCAGAGGAGAGGAAGCCGTTGATAAATGTGGGATGGAGGAATGAATGAAGAAACGGTGAGGCTGGGTGAGGTGGCTCACACCTGTAATCCTAGAGCTTTGGGAAGTTGAGGCAGGAAGATTGCTTGAGTCCAGGAGTTGGAGACCAGCCTTGGCAACATAGTGAGACCCTGTCTCTCTATTTTTTTTTTGAGACAGAGTCTCAGTCTGTCGCCCAGGCTGGAGTGCAGTGGCACGATCTCGGCTTACTGCAATCTCTGCCTCCCAGATTCAAGCGATTCTCATGCCTCAGCCTCCCAAGTAGCTGGGATTATAGGATTGTGCCACAACACCCAGCTGATTTTTTGTATTTTTTAGTAGGAATGGGGTTTCACTGTGTTGGCCAGGTTGGTCTCCAACTCCTGACCTCAAGTGATCCACGTGCCTTGGCCTCCCAAAGTGTTGGGATTACAGGTGTGAGCCACTGCGCCTGGCCCAATCTCTCTCTTTTTTTTTTTAAATTTTAGAAAAGAAACAGTGGTTCCCAGGGGTGGTGGTGGCTGGCCCCAGGGAGTGCACTGAGGGTGAGTGGATGGCTGTGCTTGGCGCTAAGAGATTGGCCTTTGAATTCACTTCTGCCTGATCCTCATTTTTCTCCTTTCTACGAAAGATCAGAAATCCCCTTCAAGTTAATTATACCAATGAAATTCAGAGGTGTGCCTGGTGCCTGGCACATGGTAAGTGCTCAGGAAATGACAGGTGTCTCCTTCCTGAGAGCTGACAGCTGCCCTGAGCCCCTTCCAGAGCAACCCCTGGACCAGCCATGAGTCAGCTATGGCTGGGCAGCAGGGATCCTCGAGTTCCTGTTCTGGAAGCATGAGTCAGGCCCGGGTGGGAGAGGAGGGAGGTCATACTGGGGTCAGATGCCGGACCCAGGCAGGATCAGACAGGCGCCTGGCTGCCACCTTATCATGATGCTTGTTGCTAGTAACTGGATCTCAGAAGATAAGGCCCTGGGGCTGAATGAAGCATTCCAGCTCTGTGGGCCGAAATGTTGTTGACATGGGCTGTACGATGCGTAGATGCTTTTCAGATAGCACAGCCTGAAAAGGGCCAGCAAGCTCCCGAAGGCATTGCCTTCACAGCTGCTTTTGCCACTACTGCTGGGGGCAGAACCTCCAGCCCTAGAGCTTGCCCAGCCTGGGGACCCCATCACCTCCATGAGAGCTCCTGAATCTAGCTTGCCAGCCCAGAGCCCATCTCTGATTTCTTGAGAGCCTCTATTCTTTATCTAGATCGTAGCAGTCACCAGTGAGGACCCAGATGTGCTTTCCACCAGGCTTTGGAGAACACCTGAGGAGTGGAAATTCCTATTTTAACCCTCTTTCCTACACCTCTGACTCTTGAGCAGGGGTCCATTGTCCGCTGTTGCTGCAAGCTGTGACCGTTCAGTACAATGGACAGTGCTCATGACTGGGGTGGGGTGGGGACAAGCTTCTCTGCGCTGTGCAAGTCAGTGTTTCGGCCACACTAGGCATGTGCCCAGTGCCCAGCTCCTTATCTCTAGGAGCCATTGTCTCTCTTGTTTCTTATGGCAGATAAAGATGGCTTATCCATCTCTTAGGAACAAAGCACGCCACTTTAGACAGTCACAAACATGAACGACCTTATTTAGGAATCAGGTGCCTCAGAGAGAGCCTTTGCAGGCTGAAACATGGAGGGAAGTGGTGTGGTGATGGGACTTATCTCTTTGCCCCCCAGATATGCAGAAGAAGGCAGTGCGGGCACACACACACACACAGACACACACACCCACACACACCTGGACAGAGAAACAAAGCATTCATTGAGCGCTTGCTGTGGACCGACCCTTGTTAAGCACCGGGAGGGAGTGTATAGAACAGTGAGTTTGCACAGCGCTTGCCGTTAGCAGCTCACAGGTGCATGGAGAAGACATGCATCAGCAAATGCTTACTGCTTTTCCATTTTTGAAATTTGTAGGACTATCCCAGGGAAAACATTGAAACTGTTAAAATATGCAAAAAGTGAAGCAGCAGCTTTGCTGTGGGGAAAAACAAACCTCAGAAACCCTTAGTGACAGGCCACTGAACACTGGTTCCTAAGGCAGTCCTCTCCTGGTTCCACTGGCAACTGCACCAGCTGGACCCCTGCCACCCCTGCTGGGGAAACAGTGAAGGGGAAATGGCATAGAAGGCCAAGGACAACAGGTTCTGGTGACTTAGATTATATATATATATATATATATACACACATATACACACACACACACACGTGTGTATATATATGTGTATATATATGTGTATATATATATAATGTGACAATACCAGAGAGCAAAGGCACTGCTCTCTTCCTCTCCCCTCCTCCCTTCCCTAGGCTCCTCCTTCCCTGAGCCTTCAGGGCCTGATGGGAAGGTCTCGGTCCCAGTGGAGGATAGGAAAAGTCCCGGTTTGCTTCGCTTCCTATCCCAAGCCCCAGAGGCCACAGGCGACCGACCTCCTCCTGGAGTGCTTAGTGCTGAGGTTCCTCACTGGAGCCTTGGCCTGCAGCCAGCATCCAGCCCTCCCAGGCCAGCCTCGGGCCTGAACCCCTGCACAGGGAGGTGTTTGTCTGCCCACGCCTGGCAGCCTGCCCCAAGACAGTCAGGATGAACAGGTTTGGCCACCTGAACTGGCTGCAGCCTTTGCCTTTAGTGAGATAAAGACTCAGCTTTCAGCCACAGCCAGAATGAAGTTTTGGGACTTTTTCTTCCCCTTTGAAATAATTTTTAACTTATGAAAAAGTTGCAAGAATAGTACAAAGGACTTTTTTTTTTCTGTATCATTTGAGAGTAAGTTGCTGGCCTGATGGCCCCTCACTCCTGAATACTTTAATGTGTATTTCCTCAAACAAGGACGTTCTCACTCTCACATAACCACAACACAGCCATTAACACGAGGAATTTCATCTCAATACATTACTGCCATCAAGTCCTCAGACCCCATTGGTTTTTCCCAGTTATCCCGGTGATGTCCTTTAGAGCAAAATGTTCCAGTTCAGAGTCAGGGGGTTGCGTGCGGCTGTCATGTCTGGTTAGCATTCTCGAATCTGAAATAATTCCTCCGTCTTGATTTCCATGACCTTGACACTTGTTTTTTGTAGTACGTCCCTCAATTGGGGTTTGCGTGATGTTTCTTCATGAATAGATTCTGATTCTGCATTTCTGGGAGGAAAATCACAGAAACCATGCTGTGTTCTTCCTACGGCATCCTGTCAGGCCCTGCACCATCTTAATTTGTTCCATTACCGGTGATGTTAACTTTGATCGCTTGATTAAGATGGTGTCTGCCAGGCTTCTCCGAGGTAAATTACTTTTTTCCTCTTTGTAATTAAAAGCACTTTATGGAGAGATCCTTTGAGACTATGTAAGTATCTTGATCTTCATCAAACTTCCTCCCACTAGTTTTAGCACCATTGATGTTTCTTGGCCTAATTATTACTGTGATAGTTGCCAAGTCCACTATTACTTCTGCATTTATTAGTTGGCATCTTCCGTACAGAAAAAGAAAAAAACTCTTTCTCTTCTCTACATTTATTTATTCATATTTTTATTTACATTAGTGTAGACTCAGGGATTCCTATTTTACTCGTGATTTATTTTGGCTTTATTTTATTAATTTTAATTTATTTTTGTTAATTTATTTTTGAGATAGGGTCCTGCTCTGTCACCCAGGCTGGGGTACAGCGGTGTGATCGTAGCTCACTGTAACCTTGAACTCTTGGGCTCAAGCAATCCTCCTGTCTCAGCCTCCCAAGTACCTGGGACTTCAAGTGTGCACCACCATGCCGGGCTAATTTTTTTTTTTTTTTTAAGACACGGTCTTGTTACGTTGCTCAGGCTGGCCTTGAACTCTTGGCCTCAGGTGATCTTCCTGCCTTGGTGTCCCAAAGTGCTGGGATGACAGCACCTGGCCTCGTTATTTATTTTGATGCTGAAAATCTCCCTGCTTGGCCAAGGGGTCACCCCTTCAGCAGGCTTCTGTGTCCTTTTGCCATACCCCCTCCATTCTTTAGGCACTTCCTTGCTTTCTAAAACAAGATGTTCCTGGCTCATCTTGTGCTTTCCCTATCCCACCCATGGCATTGGCCATCTTTCCAAGGAACAGTGGTTTCTCTTGGTGGAGAATAAGATATGGAAACCGAGATCTGGGCACTAGCTGCCCTCATTGCTTTTGAGAGTTGTTCAGTTTGTCAGTGATTCTTGGACTGGAATCAGGGGAAGGATGTTTCCTTTAAGCTTTAATATTCGAAACCAGCAACTCTAAGTCTTGTTTGGGTGGTGGGCAACATGGAAATAATGAGACCTTTAATGAAAAAATATAATCTATTGATTGAATAAACAACGTTCTACAGGAAATAAAATCATCAGTGGAGTTAGCAAATACATGTGCATATCTGTATATGTGTTTATGTAAATATACATCTACACAATTTAAATCTGTATCTATCTATCTATCTATCTATCTATCTATCTATCTATCTATCTATCTATCTATCCATCTATCTGTCTATCTGCCTATCTTGAAGGCCTTGAGTCCACACTGAAAACTCCAATACCAAACCCATGATCACATGGTTCATTCAGTTCCTCCTTTTCCATACTTATAAATCCTTTCTCCGTTAGTGAGAAGTGTGTCTTCCATCATACCTGTGTGTATAATCAGTCTGTCTGTGTAGCCACCACTGCCGGCACAGGTGCCCTTGTCTGTACTGGGACAAAAACCCTCCCTGCTGCTGCCCTGGCACAATGTCTGCCTTCCTGGCCCCATCTAATAGCTTTGGGACTAAATTATTCAGCAAGGCAGGCAGTTCTTTGGACATTTTGCTGACCAATGAATCATGACTTTTCCTGATCTTTGGAATGTTTTGCTCATAACTTTTTCTTAAAAATGATATGTTTTGCCATTTTTTTTTTGAGACAAGGTTTCACGCCTGTCACCCATGGTGGAGTGCAGTGGCATGATCTTGGCTCACTGTAACCTCTGCCTCCCAAACTCAAATGATTCTCCTGCTTTAGCCTCCTGAGTAGCTGGGACCACAAGCTCATGCCACCATGCCCGGTTAATTTTTTTTTTTCCTGTGGTGACGGGGTTTTGCTATGTTCCTCCAGGCCAGTCTCAAACTCCTGAGCTCAAGTGATCCGCCTGCCTCAGCCTCCCAAAGAGCTGGGATTACAGGCGTGAGCCACCGTGCCTGGCCTGTTTTGCCATTATTAAAGTACCAAATTTCATGAATAACATCTGCAAAGGAAAACCATTTATTTATGCACAACACTTCTGACAGCAAATGTGTGAGTTTTCTACACAAAACAATTCTCCAGTTCTCTGCAGACACCAACTGGGTGTCCTACAATTTAATTTAGTTTGAACACTAACTACCCAGGGTAGGGGAGAGCCTGCAGGTTTAAGTCTCAGTCCCACAAGACTGCTCCCATTTCAGATGCCAATCACAAGTAGTGGGTACTCACACCTCTGTCTAGTTTGGCCACAAATCCAGGGTTCCCATAACCCCCTCTTTAGTTTCAATAATTTAATGGCTCACAGAACTCAGAGACACTTTCTTTAGGTTTACTGGTTTATCATAGAGGAGATTATAGAAGACAGACATGAATAGCCAGATGAAGAGGAAATAGCACAAGGTCTGGAAGGGTCCTGAGTGCAGGAGCTTCCGTCCCTGTGGAGTTGCGAGGCACCGCCCTCCTGGCACATGGATGCATTCTCCAACCTGGAAGCTCTCCTACCTCATAGTTTAGGGATTTTTATGGATGCTTCAACACATAAGCATTGTCAATTATTACTCAATCTTTAGCCCCACTCTCCTCCCCAGAGCATGGGGAATGGGGCTGAAAGTTCCAAGCTTCTAATCAGACATTGACCTTTCTTATGACCAGCCCCTATCCTGATGCTCTCCAGGAGCCCACTGGCAGTCAGCTCATTAGAACCAAAACCCCACTCCTATTGTCCAGGAAATTAGGAGCTCTGTGTCAGGAACAGGGATTGAAGACTAAATATTAGAAAAAAAGTTGCTCCTAGCACCCCTATCACTCAGGCTATTACAAGGGTTTAGGAGCTCTGTGTCAAGTGCTGGGGGCAGAGACCCAATATATATATTGAATTATGACATAATTTGGAAAACAGAGAAAGGGAGTCAATCATAATTCCAGCCCTCAGTACAACCATTGTTTAGTATTTAAACATATTTCATTTTAGTTTTTTCCTCCAGTGCACCTGTTTTTCTTTTAAGCATAATTGTAAGTATAATGTTGCTACCTCTTTCCATTCTCCATGTTTACTTAAGACAATAAAAATATTCACTACTTACGAAATACCTGGCACATACCAAGATCTGTATAGATTGTTTTCTCTTTCTCATTTAATCCTTAACATAATCCTGGGAAGCAGGCATTTTCCTGACACTAGAGATAAAGAAACCAGGGCTCAGGGAGTCTCAGTTGCACTTTGGATAAGTGATAGAGCTAGGATTGGAACCTGGATATCTTTGACTCTGAAATCTCTGCTCTACCCATTGTGATATCCAGCCTCCCCAAAGCGTAAGTATTTTTTTTTGATAGTACAACACTATTCCCATAACTCTGATTTTACATGCAGACATATTATGCTAATGAGAGATGGTTTCACAACTTAACCACACCTCTTTGTAGAACACATGAGCTACTTTCTCTCACTCTATAAATAATGCCGTGATTGATATCTTCATGGATATGGCTTTTAACCAAATTGTTTTTCTAAAGGGTTGCCCTAATTTGAATGCCAGACTTAAACCGTAATAGCATATTATTATCTAAAAAAATAGTTGATGCTTTTTTAGGCAACAGTATCTTGGTTTAATCAGCACATAGTTGAATACAGGCTTGGCTTTATTCAAGAAACATTTAAAGGGTACCTGCTGTATACCAGGAATGATGGTAGGAATGGAAGATACACAGGTGTTTGCATTATACGACTCACTCAGAAAGCCAAAACCAGGGCGTTTCAATTACTCTAACCCATGACTCACTCAGCTGATGGTTTCAGGGGCTGTGCTGAAGAAGCCTTGGTGATATGGGTGCAAATGCCAAAAACATGGGTAAGTCTCATCAGCTCAGGGAAAATGTGATGCAGAGTAGGTGGCATTGCCAGCTGATGAGTGTGACAGTTACTAAGTTACTGTCTCTAGCTCCAAACCCACACTTAGACTTTCAGCTTTGGGGTGCTGGAGCCGACTCTATGGCTCACATGTGCCTTGTCAGCTGGCTTCTGGCTGGGATGTGCAGATAGGGGGCGCCAGAGGGAGACTTCGAGGCGTTGCTTTCTGTGGGCGCCCCATCTGCTTGCTGTTCTTGTGAGCAGCGCGTCTTCACCCTGCCATCCGGTTGGCAGTTTTCCCTACACTTGGAAAATCAGCCTCATTGTGCCCTGCCACTCAGAGATGCCAGCACCAGCCAGCCTGGTACTGGTACTGTACTACCCCTTTCTCAGAGCTCTGGGCCCCAGGCCCACAGGGCCCTGCTTTTAGCACCTGCCGAGCAGTGCTTCCTCCTTAACAGTTTGAGTTTCAGGGGCTCCTCCTCCAAGTTTCCAAGTTTTCGTAACCTCTAACTTCTTCCCTCTGTCACCTCAGCCCTAGCTATGGTAGCTACTTCTGCTAGTTCTGTGATATTTTAGAGTTAGTTACTCTTTCACTTACCCAGTCAACAACTCTAAACCTAGTTAATAATTCTATTTATGTATTTATTTTTTGAGACAGGGTCTCATTCTGTCACCAAGGCTGGAGTGCAGTGGCGCGATCTTGGTTCACTGCAACCTCTGCCTCCCGGACTCAAGCCATCCCCCTCCCTCTGTCTCCTGAGTAGCTGGAATTATAGATGTACACCACCACACCTGACTAGTTTTTTAATTTTTTGTAAAGACGGAGTTTTGCAGTGTTGCCTGGGCTGGTCTCAAACTCCTGGGCTCAAGTGATCCACCTGCCTCTGCCTCCCAAAGTGCTGGGATTACAGATGTGATGCCAGCCTTAGTTAATAATTCTTTACTCTGTTCGAAGAACTGGTGTGGGTATTGTCTCCTTATTGAACCTGACTGATAAAGGACAGGCCTTGAGCCCCCAAGTTGCTGAGGCCCTTATGGTAACCACATGTGTTATTTTGTTTTATTTAACAGTGTACACAGAGACATGAGGAAATTGTAAAGTTGATTTTAAATCAACTTTAAATCAATAAAGTTGATTTTAAAAAATCTTTGAGGATAGGTTGAAGTCTGTTTAATAAGCCATTTGAACTTGGGATCCCCTACCCCACTCAGAATAGCCAAATTCTGTCCCTCCTCACCTCAGCAGAGGTTTATTCTCCAGAGATGGCTAGATAGAGGGTCTTTGTAACAAGGTACGGTACATCCTATTGAGGGAATAGTCACCTTACTGAAAAGATAAGAGAGTAAGTGAAGGTTTACAACTGAATGCTGAGACCCCTCTGTCCTCTTCTCTCATTTTGTTTGCAGAATGTTGGAAGCCAAGCTTGCACATTCTAGGCAGCCATTTGGAAGATTCTTCTCTGTGCATGACCAGCTGAAAAGGAAAAACCCCGAAACATTGGCACTGTGATTTCTCCATGTGAACAGTTTAGTTCGCCGAGGTGGACATGCCTCATTCATGCTTATGGAGTGACCGACCAGCCTTTAGTGACACCCCCTGAAATGTGAGTCATCCATGGGTCACTAGTCATTGGAGAAGAGCCCCTCACACAAAAATTGGAGCTCAGACCACAAACAACAACAACAATCCAAAAAATAAAAAAATGAAAAATTAGGAGCAGAGACTAAATGGAAAGATGGAAATATTAAAATAAAAATATTATTTTGAAAATTAATATGTATTAAAATTTTATTTAAATAAAGTAAAAATAAATAAAATAAAAAATTAATATTAATTAATACCAATATTCTTCCTTTTATTAATATCATCAGGAAAAGAAGATATTTCATCCTGGAAACAAGAGCAGAATGCAATAAAAAGGGTGTAGTCAAAAAACAAGATGAGCCCTAGGAAGTTAAAACAATGATAGCAGAAATGAAAAATTTAGTAAAAGGCTTTGAAGAGAATATGAAAGAAATCTAGAGAGTAGAGAAAAAGGACAAAGTGCTAGGAAACAGGAGAGCAAAGATTAGAAAATCAGAGACCCAGTTCAAGAGTTAGTTCCAGCACTGAATAAGGAGAGTCCCAGAAAGAGAAAACAGAAAGAATGTAAAGGAAGAAAACTCAAAGAAATAGCTTGAGAAAATTTCCTGAACTGAAAGATATGAGCTTGTTGATGCAATAGCCCACTAAATCCCCAAAAGATCAAGTCATTTCACTGGCACAGGGAAGATTCAACAAACTTATGATTGGGGGGAGAAGATTTCACATGAGAAATCTAGAATCAGAATGGTTTCAGACTTTTCAGCAGCAATACTGGTGGCTAGAAGGCAATGGACACCCTTAAAATACTGAGGGCAAACATTTTACAACTCGGAATTCCACAGCTGCCAAAATTATGAATTAGTCGTGAGAATAAAAAGATTCAGACACATACTTTCTCAACACATTTTCCTCACAAACCTCAGAAAGCTACCAGAGGATATGCTCTATCAAAACTAGAAAGTAAACTAAGGAAGAGATAGAATGTAGGAGAGAGAAAGTCCCCAGCAAGAGACAAATCTTAGCCTGATGATGGTGATGGGAGGTACCAAGGTGAGAGCAGTGCATCAGGTCTAGAGACCACCCAGTCCAGGTGGGAATGGGGAGAGATTCTGGGGAAAATGGCTCCAGATGATGAAATTGATAGAATCGTTGACATGTTCTATCAATCTATCAATGAGGGAGATTCTGGAATGATTCATTAACTCTGGGAAAAGTGAAAGTAGGGAAGCATATTGATTGAATGGTTCCAAAAGTAAATGAAGTATACTATACCCCTTTGCTCTGAATATCAATTAATGAAATAATTCTATCAGGATGAAGGGAGATGGGAAATATAGTGGCCCTGGGATGGTTGTTAAAGAGAGGTAAATTCTTACTTTTCAGAGTGAGAAGTCAATAGTTAATGCTCAAACCTGAAAAGTCAAGAAGTAGCAGTATAAATATGTTATTTAGAGATATGGATATAAGATTTAAAATAGAAGGCTAAAACTTGAATGTGGTTGCCATTGGGGAGTAGACATCGTGTGTAGGTAAGAGCTGTTACTTTTCATACATGAGTCTTATGGTTTACTTCTTTAAATCACACATGTATAAATGTTTTTTTTTTTGAAACAAGGTCTCACTTTGCTATCCAGGCTGAAGTGCAAAGGCATAATCATAGCTCACTGGAGCCTTTATCTCCTGGGTTCAAGTGATCCTCCCACTTCAGTCTTCTGAGTAGCTAGGACTACAGGTGCATGCCACTTTGCTCTTCAAAAAAATTTTTTTTTTGTAGAAACAGGGTCTCACTATGTTGCTCAGGCTGGTCTTGAACTCCTGGACTTAAGTGATCTTTCTGTCTTGGCCTCCTAAAGTGTTAGGATTACAGGTGGGAGCCACCATGCCCAGCCAGCATGTATAGCTTTGATAAAAATTTATATATCCATATCAATATTTATCTATCTATCTCTGGAGCATATTGGAAAGTGGTGGTTGAAGTGGAGAAGGGTGACTTTTTTTTTTTTTTTCCTCATTGTGCTGCTGGGAAAATTAGCCAATAGTATAAAAAGCTAATCAGCTAATGATGGTGGATGGGGAAGTTTGGTCTTTTGCTAGAGCCCAAAGCAGCTTCATCAGAAGCTTTGAGTTCCTAGAACCCTGGACCCAAAGGCCTTGGGGAAAGCTTGTTTGTCTAGAAGAGCCAAGATCCTCTGAGTTGCCTGAGCTGGGTGGATCCATTCTCTCAGGACAAGAGAAGGATCCAGCCCTGGCCATAAAATCTGCTGCACTGGCTGCCCTCTGCAGAGCGGGGGCTCACCCTGTTTACCTGAGCTGGGAGAAAAGTGCCCTTACCTGTTAATACCTGGAGCAGCGAGAGAACTTAGGGGCTGTCCTCCCTCTTCAGTGTGCTGCCAGCTTGAAGGATGGAACCAACAATCAAACAGATGTCTCCTACTGAGGACAACGGAACAAAGAAAATAGAATTTTTTTTTGTTTTTCTTTTTGTTTTCTGAGATGGAGTTTCACCGTTTTCGCCCAGGCTGGAGTGCAATGGTGCGATCTTGGCTCACTGCAACCTCTGCCTCCTGGGTTCAAGTGGTTCTCCTGCGTCAGCCACCTGAGTAGCTGGGATTACAGATGCCCACCACCATGCCCAGCTAATTTTTTTGTATTTTTAGTAGAGATGGGGTTTCACCATGTTGGCCAGGCTGGTCTCGAGCTCCTGATCTCAGGTGATCCGCCCGCCTCGGCCTCCCAAAGTGCTGGGATTACAGGCATGAGCCACTGTGCCCAGCCAAGAAAACAGAACTTTAAAACAATCTACAGCACCAAATATAACCTCCATGGGCATCCAGCAGCATATTACTAAGAAATGACCTGGAAATAAGAATGAGGTTTTGGCAATTAAAAATAAATCTTAAAATTCAACAGAGGAAGTAAAAAGTAGAATAAATACTGCTGAGCCATGGGAGAGGTCATCTAGAAGGTCGAATGGAGGAACTATGTTGCAACACGAAACAAAAGCATAAAGAAATGGAAATAATGAGTGAGAAGAGCAGTGATGCTAAAGCTAGGAGATCTTGAATCTGAATAATATTTGTTCCAGAAGAAGAGAAAGGAACAAATGGAGTAGAGCCAATAAAGAAAGAAACAAGACAAGAAAACTTCTCTGACCTAAAGAAGACTTGAGTATTGAGCTCAAAAGCATTCTTTGAGTGCCTAGAAATAGTAACAAAAACAAGACACATACCTAATCATATGTTGGTGAGATTTCTGAACTTCAAAGGAACTTCAAAAGAAAAAAATCCTAAAAAATTCCAGATGTAAAAACAACCAACAACAAAACCAGTTACCCGAAGAGGAAAGAGAATCAGAAGGCCACTGAAGGCATCTTTTGCAATTTGGGAAGCCCAAGGACCATGGAACAATACTCACAATTTCTGGGGAAAGTTCTCAGATCTAAGAAGCTTGGCCAAAATATTATTTAAGTGTGAGGGGAGAAGACAGACATTTTCAGATATACAAAGGTATCCCCATGAACCATTTCTAAGGAAACTATCCAAGAAGGTAGTCTAGGCAATTGAAACTTAAATTTGAAAAACAAATGAGCAAAACAATTTAAAACTCACAATAGGGAAAGACAAATAGCATGAGAAACAGTGGAGACCAATACATCTGGTGGAACATGTATTAAATAAATGAATGACGAATGAAAGAGAAGACAGGGAAGAAAAACCCTTAGAAATAGTTTGAAACTAAAATGACAGGTTATTTCCATCAAGTCCAGGATTTGGGATGGAGGGGCTTGTGGGGGTGAGGATGGGGAAATAAAAGGTGCTATAGGTGTGATCTAAATTGAGGGGATTACGTTACTGCATGCTTTTGGTATGATGATAGTGAAATAGGGGTTCAAATATAACTTGAAAGATGAAAGTAACTATTAGTAAACTTGCGGTAGATAGAAAAACTTCCAAATACCAGGCAGGGGAAACATGAGTAGCTACAATTTTCCCCCCTCTATGTTCTTTAATGATTTTATTATTATTATTATCATTATTTTTGAGACAAGGTCTCACTCTGTCACCCATGTGGGAATGCAGTGACACAATCTTGGTTCACTGCAACTTCTGCCTCCTGGGCTTAAGAGATCCTCTCTCCTCAGCCTCCCATGTAACTGTAACTGGGACTACAGGCGCATATCACCACGCCCAGCTCTTCTTCTTCTTCCTCTTCTTCTTCTTATTCTTCCTCCTCCTCCTCCTCCTCCCTCCCTCCCCCTCCCCTCCCCTCCTCCTCCTCCTCCTCTTCTTCCTCTTCTTCTTCCTCTTCCTCTTCTTCTTCTTCTTCTTTATATTTTGAAGAGATGGGGTTTTCCATGTTGCCCAGGCTGGTCTTGAACTCCTGAGCTCAAGCAATTGCCTGCCTTGGCCTCCCAAAGTGCTGGGATTACAGGCATGAGCCATCACACCTGGCCAGTGTTCTTTAATTTTTGAATTATTTTTAATGACGAGGCTGCATTGATTAATTGCCCTTATAATTATAATCAATGAAGTAAGAAACACTGAAAAGTAAATAGTGTTCAAAGACACCCTGTGGTGCCATAAGCAATGTGTTTGGAGAAACTCCTTTCTTCCATCTCTTACATTCTTTCCCTGTATGCTTCCCCTGCTATCCAGAAACAATGACTAATGACTGTCACTAGGGAAAAGGGCTAGAGAATGGCATGTAGGTGACTTTGTGAGGGCCCAGAATAAGAACTGAATAACATATGATGCCAATAAAGATGGCTATCTGTGTACTTACAAGTTCTTATTTGTTAGGGAAGGGAGATGTTCTGGCATGCACTATAGGGAATTTTTAATCCTCATCTTTAGAAAACCGGACTCTGTGATGGGATTTAGAAGACACCAGCTTGAAAGCCACCAATGGAGCAGCATGGTGAGAAGGTCTCTGGCCTAGAAATTAAGGTGCCTCAGTTTAGTTGTGTCTCTGCCATTTTTGTGAGCCATGTGTCTTTGCGTAACTCATTTAATCCCTCTGAGACTAATTTTCCCACTCCAGGAAAACTGTGTTGCTACACATAGTCAGCACTCTTAAAATCTCTTGAAATGTCTGTTGAATAAATAATGAACAAACAAATGAGTAAAGTGACTTGTCTAAGGTCGCCCTCAGTGTGAGCTGTGCCTGAGCCCACAGGTGTCCGGATGCAGCCTGATACTCCATCCAGGTTAGCACATCTCCCCCACTCACTCACCGGTCTCAGCACTCTGCACACCTCATGGAGACTCTGCTCCAGGTTCTTCACAGAGCACAGCACCAAGGTGCAGACCAGCATGTCCACAGAGCCATCGGCCACCTGGTGCATGTTCTCCCCGGCAGCTACCACAAAGCGCTCAAACTGCAGGTGTCGGTTCTCTGCAATGCTTTTGATCAAAAACTTCTCAAAGTTGGGGTTGGGGTCAATACAGGTCACCCTGCACCCAGGTGGGTAGTACTTGAAGTTGGCCCCCATGCCACAGCCCACCTCCAGCAGGGAGAGCTTCTTGGAGGGGCCCACAAACTCCTGCAGGTTGCCGAAGAGCTCCCGCTTCTTGCTTGCCATCTGTTCTTTGTACATCATAGTGAACCTCACCAAGAAGTAGGGGAACCATTTTTGCACATCCAGTTCTACAAGCCCATAAAGTTCAGCAGGTACATGGGAAATGCTAGGATGTCAATGGCCAGCAACGAGGAGGCCCAGGAGACACTGCTGACCAAAGGCAGAGAGAAGTGCCCAGTGGCAAAGGGGATACCGCTCAGATGGGGATTGCATTGGTGGTCACACCCGACCCCGAGGATGTGGCTTTCTCCACTAACGCTCTGCAGGCTAGAGCTCGAGGAGAGGAGTCTGAGGTTTAGGCTGAATAGGGCTGGAGATTTATCCACGTGGGGACTGAAGAGTCAGGGGTCAGAGGGTGAGAGTAATGGTCAGGGAGCCTGAGCTGGAAAGAAAGGCGAAAGGAGGGTGGTGGGTGGGGAGAAAATGGAACAGCCAAGTTCAGGACTGGGGGTGCTGGTGTAGCTGAGGAATCCACCAATGACAGTGAGAGTTATTATCAATGGTCCTGCAGTTTAGGATCTAGAATGTGACCTCAGATGTAGGCAAGAGAAAAAGGATGCAGTGAAAGAATTGAGGAGCTCAAGGAACTCAAAGGGTAAGATGCTGGGTGGGTCATTTGCACTGAGAATGAGGGAGCCCGGGGTGGAGAGGAAGCAGGACCCAGGTGCCAGAGTCCACAGTGAGCACGAAGGGAGTCAGGTCAGTAGGGGCCAGCAGGGATCAGCCTCAGGGGAGAGAGGCAGGAGTGGTGCAGCTGGATCGCAGGAGCCCACAGGATTTTTAGAATCACAGTGATCTGTGCAGTCAATATATAAAGGTTAAAAACTCAATCAGTATATAAAGGATTTTCTTTTCAACCAATAGCATTCCAGTGAATGGTCAATTCACTGGATTAAATGAATTGGGCAATTCCTTTAATCACTTCCCTATTGACAGGCATTTAGGATGTTTCTATTTTTTCACAAATATACCACATTCCAATTCGAATTCCAAGATAATGAAAAAATTAATATTTTTTTTCTTTATGAGTCAGAGGACGTGTTTTTAGGGGATAGACAATGAGTAATAGTTCTCTAAGTGCAGCAAGGAGCCAAACAGAATGCCTCCTCTCTGGGAAAGGAGCAGCAGGGGCCACTGGGGCAGAGGTGTCTAGGGCAGGTTTAGCAGAGCCAGGCAATGTGGAGGACCTGGGGCTGCTTTGAGTTCATAGCTCAGTTCTAGAGCATGAGGTGGGACAGCTAGGAGGGTGGTGGGAAGACAGTGGGGGTGTGCTTGGCTGTGTGTGTGTGACAGAGTGCTACGGAGACAGGAGCCTGCATTTGGGGCAGGCAGATGACCAATGGGGAAAGACTGTGGGATTAACTCGCCTCATGATTCTGCCCAGGATTTCCTAAGGTGGTCTTGGTGAGGCCAACAAACGCCGGGTGGGGTGGAGACAGAGGCTGGACGGATGGCTGAGCTCTTGTGGGCAGGAATCTTATCTGCAGCCTCTCAGGTTGGCAGCGCTTTGGGAAGCCCTCCAGAGGATGTTTGCGTGTGCCACCTGGCACCGAGTGGGCTCCTAGTGCTGGCCTGTGAATGGAGAGGCAGAAGGAGACTGGCCAGGGCTGGAACGGCCTGGAATGCTTCAGAGAGGGGAGGAGAGGCCAAGGGGTGAATGTCAGGCAGGCCCTGGAATGCAGAAATGTTGCTCAAAGTGGCCCCCACCCCCAACCCCAGATGTGAGCCTGAAAAGCCCAGAGACCTTTTCTCCTTCCCATTGTCCTCCCCAGTCCTTTCTAGGTATGGAATCTGGGGATTTCATCTTGGGTGAAAAATCCATGGCCCAGGGAGGGGCAGTGACATGTCCAGGGCCTCAAGGCAACAGCAGTGCCCTGACAAAGATTTTCCAGCCAGGCTTTAGGGGAGAAGCGGATGCAGGAACTCCTGGTCTAGGTGGGCACAGCCTCCAGAGCGCAGATCCTGTAGGGGGCTGGAGATGGGGACGGATGAGAGGGCCGGAGGCAGAACTTGTTAGGGGAGGTATGGGAGAGCAGGCGTTGGTGTGAGAGGCAGTGGTAAAAACAGAGTTGAAGATGAGCCCTGAGGGGTGAGGAAGTTGGAGTGTGTGTGTGTGTGTGTGTGTGTAAATTAAACAATTGGTCTTTTTTGCCTGCTTGGGCGTTGGGGAAGGAGGGCAGTGAGAGTCCTATGAATGCAAATATCACAGGACCAGGTAATCTGTATGCTCTTCAAGCTACAACCAGGCACAATTCCAGGTCGAATCTCTCTCGGTCTTACGCACACATACATGCTCCACAGCCGATACCACAGCAGGTCTCCTTGGGCACCCCTCCACCTCTGGCCTGAGCTGACCCAACACCAATGGCTAGGGTCAGGAGGGGAGGCAGGGAGGGAGGCTGGTGAGCCTCCACTAAGATCACTGAGAAGGGGTGACATTCTTTAGCCTCACTGGAAGTCCTTGTGCTTTAACTGAAATGGCCAAGCAGGAAGGACATTCCGTCCCCACCCTTGTCTCCCCCAAGGGCTTGGTCTGAGGTGACGAACCTGGCCAGCTTATTGGGAGGGGCTAGAGGTGGGCTAAGGGCAGATGGAAGCCAGGCCTGAGAACAGGGTGTGCCAAGCATGGCTGGCCCTACCAGGAAGTGAAGCCAGCACTCAGGCTTTGTCCGGTATTCTGTTCCAGCACGAGGATTACCCCTCTTGACTGGGTTTGAAACTGCTGGGAATTGTTTGGTGGTGGCTTCACGGGAGAAAGATGATGAGAGCTGAGGGCCTTTAAATAGGAAAATGGTGGAGGGAGCGGGAGGAGAGTTGAGTGCTAACAGAAGCACACGCACTCAGGCAGGCATGAAAATGTGTGCCATTGTGTAGCCACAGCTGCCCCCTCGCCCAGGATGCACGCACAGACTCCCATCTGTGTAAGCAGGCTCAGACATGCGGGTGCATATGCCTGGGGGTGTGAGCACAGCAGAGCCCAGAGGCCTGCAGGCGTGTGCACACATCCACAAAGTGTACACACATCCACAACGTGTCACAAATACACACAAGTGTCCCCTTCCTGCACAGGGACGCATAAAATAAATGGGCAGGAATATGAGTGGAGGGTCCAGGGGGTAAGGGTCCAGGGTAAGCATTCCCAAGGTCCCTGGGATTCCGATACCTACTGGAGTGGGGAGGGGAGGAGCCAGAAGTGCGGTCGGTCGTGTGTCTCTCTCAGCCTCGTTTCTATGGGAAATGAAGTAGGAAGGAACGCAGCCAGGGAAACTAGCTGGGCCAGGAGGGGTCAGACCCCTGAACAAGTGAGCTGATCTCTCAAGGAGGAGCTGGATCGGTGTGAGGGAGAGCGGTAAGGAATGCCTTTCTGGCTTCAGCAGCCTGGAGGATGGGGACGTCTGGGCGTTGACTCCTGGGTTGGAACTTTTCAGCCCACCCCTTCCCCCAGTCTCTTGCCACTGGGTCTCTCTGCTCGGGCCTCAGGGATCTCTATGTTCTTCACCCCCTCTCCAAGCATCCTCCTCCGGGAAGCCTTCCCTCACTGAGTCCGTTTCCGATGGGCTGGAACTGCGGTCCCCCGCTGTTCTCTGCGGCCGTCTAGGGATGGCGCTCCTGCCTACTCCGGACCATCCCTGCTTGGACTGAAAGCCTGGGCTTCGGCGGGGCGGGCGGGCAGAGGGCGGAGGGCGGCCCCAGGAGGGGCCTGGCAGCAGAGAAAGGTGGCCCGCGGCCAGCCCCGCCCCTACCTGTGGAAGCCCAGCCGCCCGCTCCCGCGGATAAAAGGCGCGGAGTGTCCCCGAGGTCAGCGAGTGCGCGCTCCTCCTCGCCCGCCGCTAGGTCCATCCCGGCCCAGCCACCATGTCCATCCACTTCAGCTCCCCAGTATTCACCTCGCGCTCAGCCGCCTTCTCGGGCCGCGGCGCCCAGGTGCGCCTGAGCTCGGCTCGCCCCGGCGGCCTTGGCAGCAGCAGCCTCTACGGCCTGGGCGCCTCGCGGCCGCGCGTGGCCGTGCGCTCTGCCTATGGGGGCCCGGTGGGCGCCGGCATCCGCGAGGTCACCATTAACCAGAGCCTGCTGGCCCCGCTGCGGCTGGACGCCGACCCCTCCCTCCAGCGGGTGCGCCAGGAGGAGCGCGAGCAGATCAAGACCCTCAACAACAAGTTTGCCTCCTTCATCGACAAGGTGAGCGGGACTGGACCTCGCCTCGCCTCGAGCCGCGCTCCAGACCACACCAGCCGCCCTAACTAGCCCTGCCTGCGCGCGGGCCAGGCGCTGGGGAGCACTGCCGCCCTTCTTTCTGCCAGTGTTGGGGACACGATCTGGGGGTCCTTCCTCCTCCGCATGAACCCCGTGGCTATTTTATCCCCTCGGTTTCCAAGCCCTCCCTTCCAGCAAGCTGCCCAGCTGCCCCTCCCTTTCCTCCCGGAGTGCGGGCCTGAGTGCTGTAGGGCTGCCCTCGCTGGCTGCCTGTTGGTCCCCTGGACCAGTTTTGCCTCGGGCTAGGAGTTCCAGAGGCCTAGGCCAGGAGTTCTCTCTCTGGGACCCTTTCCCTGAGAGAGGACCGTGTGGAGTCAGGAATGGAGTTGGATGGCACGCCCTTCCCAGCGGGGGAGACCCAGGCTCTCTCAGATGCTGATGCGGATGCAGATGCTGGAGATTAGGGCTGCAGTCGGGGGTGGGGGTCGGCTTCCGCCCCTCCCCTCCCCCACCTGCCTGGTCCTCCAGCCTCCCTTAGGCGGCAGGAGGAGAGGTTATACCTGCCCTTGAAGACAGCCCAGTTGGGGGCAGGGAGTGGCAGAGAGGGCCCTCAAAAAGGGGTCCATTTTGGAGATATTTTTCCTGGCTGTTGGCCTCCGCCACACCTGGGGCCGCTGGAGGGGGCGAGGGCAGACTTGACTGGTGGGTTTGGGAGGCGTGCTGCCAAAGCCAGGAACTCAGGGCTGGCCCTGCTGGGCTGTTCTGGCCAGGGCCCCCTCCCTCAGGCTTAGACGAAGTGTACTCCCACACCCCCCTCCCTCATGTCCTCCTTTCCTTCGCCATTCACCCAGACCGGTCTTTTAGATTTCGTAGGGGCCTCCCCAAGCTGCTCCAGGCCCAGGTTCCCCCATGTGTTGAGCTGCACCGTCTTACTCTCTGTGGTCCCCAGGGCCTGGGGCCCTGAGCTGCTGGTTTTGCAGAGGCCTCTATTGCCTCCCACCTCCAGTCATACCAGCTACTCCTTAAGGGCCTTTGTGGGCTCCAGGCTGGGGTCATTTCACCATGGATTGACTGTCCTGAGGCCTTGCTGGAGAAAGGGGAAGGAGAGAAAGGATACTGAGGAAGGAAGAGAAGAGGTCCCAGACAGAAGGGAGGGCTGGGCCTGGTCATCCTCATGATCCATTGACAGGAAGAGGTGGCTGTTCAGAGAGGGAGGTGGAGAACACCACCTGTAATGTGATGGGGAGTGAAGTGGAGAGGAGGCCCTGGAGCACATACGTCGAGAGTCAACCACGGAACACTTCCGTGCACCAGGCAGACCTGCTTCCTGGATCACTCTGTAGGACACTTGATTTGGAGTCCAAAGGGAGGGGGCTGGAAGCCCCAGGCAGGGGTACAGCCAGGGGGAGCATGGCTCTGCTAAGTGGCTAAAGATGATGCTTCTCAATCCCGCTGTGGGTGGCACGCTCCGGCTCCTCTTGAGTTTCCTCCTTCTCGCCCTTTCTAGGTGCGGTTTCTGGAGCAGCAGAACAAGCTGCTGGAGACCAAGTGGACGCTGCTGCAGGAGCAGAAGTCGGCCAAGAGCAGCCGCCTCCCAGACATCTTTGAGGCCCAGATTGCTGGCCTTCGGGGGCAGCTTGAGGCGCTGCAGGTGGATGGGGGCCGCCTGGAGGCGGAGCTGCGGAGCATGCAGGATGTGGTGGAGGACTTCAAGAATAAGTAATGCCCCCTGTGCCACATGCGAAGACCCCTGCCCCGGGCCAATGTGACCCTCATCAGCTGACCTGTGCAAGTCCCCCTGCTTCAGGAATCAGCACGCAGCTGCTCAGTCCAATAACTCCCTGAGGGGCCAGTCTTGACCAACACATTTCCTGCCTTTCCTCTCTCCTCTTTGTCCCTGGGGGCTGTTTCCAAATCATTCTGGTCTTTTCCCCTGACTCAGTCCCAGTGAAATGTCTCAGCCCAGCCCTGACCTGCACTGTCTCTTTTGGGTGCCTGACCAAGGCCCCGAGAGAGAGTAGGGCAGAAAGTGTCTTCTGACAGGGGTGCTTCAGAACTGGTATGACCTTCACAGATTATTCTAGAGCAACTCTCTTTTGTTCAGGTGAGGAATTAGAGACCAGAGAAGTTTAGGGACTTGGCTGAGCTCACACTGCAAAGGTCACTGGGAGAGCTGGGACTTGAATTTTAGGTCCCTGACTCCTAGGAGAGGACACAGAGCCAACTTGGGAAGGAAAGAAGCAGAGAGGGAAAATGGTCATTGTGAACCATGCGAGGGCTGCAGAGGCTGAGGGTGGGTCTGGTCATGGCAGGAGCCAGAAGGAGGCTCAGGAAGACTGGGACTGGGGCTTTTGAGGACAGGTCTTTTTGCACTCTTTTCTCATTGAATAGAAACAAAAGCCTGAAGCTCAGGCTGGGCCCCACCCTGGCACACCTGAGGGGCACTGGGGCAGTGAGTGAGTTCTGTCCCCTGCCTGTGGCTGTGTGACTAAGCAGGAGCAGGTACATTGGCTCTGACTGGAGAAGAGCAAACAAGGTCTCTGTGGAGTGCCCCCCCGCCCCACACTCCCACTTCCCTAGGGCAAAAGTCAACAGGATTAGTCCCATAGCAGGTGGAACCAGACAGGTGCAGAGTGGGGAAGGCGTGGGGCCACCATTCAGCCCCTGTTGTCAGGACTAACATGTGTGTGCATGCGTGTGTGCACACCTGCTGCCCACCCCCATACTCCCCCCACCCCAGACCCTCAGAGCACCTTCCTGTGGAGCCAGCCTGAGATCCAGGCTGGGACTGAAAGAGGAACTGGAAGGGAGTCCAGGGAATGAGTACAGGGAGGGTCCCTGTGTGCAGCTGCTCAGGGAGTTCCGATCTGTGCACCCTCTGGACCTGGCTGTGCACTGCCAAGGCAGGGGTGGACAGAAAGCCTTGCAGATATTTTCCAGCTTCTATAGAACTTGGGGGAGTGCAACTTTGAGGGTATGGGCACCTCCAACCCTGAGTCTGGGCTCCTGAAGGGGCTTGGCCTACCTGGATGTCCTCCCTTCCACCCCAGGTTGTCCCTACTGCTCCCAGCAGCTCTTGGAACTCTTGTTTCCAACACCTTTTTTTGAGTCTCAACATAAACATTAGATTAAGCCATTGTGGTCTCTTCCTCTGTGCCTTGTTTGCCCGGGTCCTCCTAAGGGCCAGGAGTGGCTCCTTGGGAGGGAGAGTGATGGGAGCTATGGGAGGAAGGATGGGGGCTGGATCATCTAGGCGGGGCCTGGTTCTTTCAGGACTTTGTGTATCCCCCATCCTGATTCTGCAGGGTTCCTCCCCTTCAGACTCCTTCTTTGCCCCTGAGGGATGGGATTAGGTAGTGATTAGGGCATGACTGGAGTCAGCTGCCAAGGTTCAAGTCTGGGCTGTGCCACTTAGCAGCTTAGTGACCTGGGCAGATTACGCTGCCTCTCTGTGTCTCTGTTCCCTTCTCTGATAACCACAGTACCATCATTATAGGTTTGCTGTGAGGATGAAATGAGCTCATGCACAAGAAGCACATAATAGTGCACACCCCATAGAACACAGTCTCATGCGTATGGCTGTTATTATTTGCTTTTTTTCTCCCAGGACATGCAGCTTTTGTGCAGTCATTCACATGTTTCCTATGTGCCCCACCAACAACCCCCCATGCCAAGACTCAAAGCCCTAGGAATGGCCACGTGGAAGTCAGGGAAATTTGGTTTTGTAGCTGACACCTGTTTTTTCAGGCGTGTCTTTAAAGAGTAGGGGAAGGGAGGCAGGGCAGATTTCACAGCTGCATATGGCAGGGGGAGCGTGGAGGCAAAGCTGCATCAACACCAGGCCCTCCTCTACTGCAGGTACGAAGATGAAATTAACCGCCGCGCAGCTGCTGAGAATGAGTTTGTGGTGCTGAAGAAGGTGAGTGGGAAAGACAGGCTGGAGGAGGGTTGTCTGAAAACATATGGGACAAAGGACCACAGGATCCTCTCACCTGAGCAGCCCATGGGGACCTCTGGCCAAGGCCTGCCTGAGCTGTCCAAGAGGAAGTCTGCACAGCCTGTCCTGTGGGTGCATGTACGTGTGTGTGTGTGTGTGTGTGTGTGTGGTGACTGATTAGACTCATTTGTAGGCCTCTAGGGGTTAGAACTAAGAGCAAAGGATGGAGGTTATAGAGGGAGATTTCAACACTGAATAAGGAGTGCTCTATTCAAGCCAGAACATTTTCATCACAAAGGTGTTGCTTGGCTGGCCTGAAATGTTTGCTGAATGAATGCAATGAGCTGCCTCGAGCCAGCATGAGCTCTCTGTTCCTGCAGATGTGCAAGCTTGGAAGGCCTTAGAAGTATCTTAGGGGTCTTGTCTACATGCCCTTTAAGATTCTCTTCAATACACTGAGCAGTTGGTGTTCCAGGCCAAACCACAGAATTGCAACTTGCCCCTGGGAGCTGGGCCCTTAGAGATTCAGGAATGAGTAAAAGTGAGGCCTGTCCATAGGAGTTTAAGCTCGAGAAAGTGCGGCTGGAAGAGGCTCAGACACCATCTTCACCTGGGGTGTTATCTGAGGCCCACCTGCATCATAGTTACCATGCTGCAAATTAAACACATAGCCTGGAGATTTTCCATCTCTGGGAGCAGGGCTGGGAATCTGAATGACTTTGTATTCTGCTACTGACTGATGAAAAGTTGAGCTCCCAGAGTTGAAGTGATTTGTTCCAGGTCACACGGTTAGTAGGTGGAGCTAGCGGTGTTGAAACCATCTAGGTCTTTAGGAACTGGTCAAGTGCTAGGTTGGGGCTTCAGTTGCTCTGGGATACCAGTGCTGATGCCCGCCATGCAGTCTGGAGGGTCAGCAGGGCAAGCTTCATGCTGTGACCATGTCCAGCAGCTGTAGAAACTGTTTCTGGGTAGGGCGGTAGTGTTTGGCCTGTGGTTTGGACAGGGCAGGCCTGCTTCCACCCCTACTAAATGTTCCCTGTACTGAGGACATGGTCTCCCTCTGCCCCATCTTGCCGCAACCCCCAGGATGTGGATGCTGCCTACATGACCAAGGTGGAGCTGGAGGCCAAGGTGGATGCCCTGAATGATGAGATCAACTTCCTCAGGACCCTCAATGAGACGGTGAGGACCACGGGGCTGGGTGACATGTCTTATCCTACCCATTCTAACCAGGAAGCCATCTGGTCCAGCTCCCCGCCTCTGGGTCAGTCCAGATATGTGTCAGTGTGAGAAACAAACTCATCCGTCCAAACCCAAAGAATGGACTCAGAGACCTGGAGAACAGCGAAAGTGAGATTTTAATGACAGTCTTGCAAGATGGGTGTCTGATGGGCAGGCATGCCCAGCACAGCCACAACAAGCAATTTATCCTCTAGTGCACAGGTCCCTCCCTCCGTTCCTCACAGGCTGAGTACTATGGGGTCACGATCTTCCTGGACGTTGCCTATTGGTTGTTGCGTTGGGGCTTTAGGTGTTTTTTTTTTTTTAGGTTGTCTTGCTGCATTTTGTTGCAGCCCACAATGCATTGCAATCCTAGTCAGCTCAAGGGCTCTTCAAGTATTTGACTTATGACCTAAGTAGCTGGGCAGGCTGATAAGAACAGACAAAGTGAGCCATTTTGCAGGCTAGAAAACCTTCATTTTAGACTAAACTTCTTTGGTTCAGGTGAGGGCAAGAGAAGCTGGGGGGCCGACAAGCAGGCATTGGCTATTCAAGCAAAGGGCTAGTATATCCTATTTCTTCTGTAGTTTGCTGGCCTAAGCCAATTTAAGGCACTTTGTCTTGGAAATGGACCATTATATACATTATTTCCTTCATCAGGGGTTGCGAGGATTTATCCTGCCCTTTATCCCTTCTGGACTCGGGAGTTGAGGACAGGCTAAGGATTCGGGAGGAGGTGGGGGTGAGTCAATCAGGATTGACCTTGGAGAGACATGGGATGATCGCAGCATTTCTAAGGAAGGGGGATTGGGTGGGACTGGAAGGAACCAGGAGGAGGTCAGGGGACTCCAGGTTGTGACAGGGTTCAAAGGTGGGCTAGGTAGGGCCAGCAGGGGAGCCCAAGTCAGGAGAGACTGGATTGCCTGAGCATTTACTCCCAGAGGGGCTGGGTGGGTAGCTGCCTGCCAACTCACCACTCTAATGTCCTGCCTTCCCTTCTTATTCTCTCCCTCTCACCCTTGTCCTCCGGGGTTTCCAGCTCTTTTTCTTCAAGGGGATTTAAAAATTTCTCCACTCTCATCAGTGTGAGTCTCTGGCCTTAGGCAGAAGGTAGGGTGGCCAGTCACCTGGCAGAGGCTAGGCTGGGCATAATTAGCTTGTGAGGTTAATTACAAACCAGTTCTTCAGCCTAGTCTTTGCCTGAACGTCCAGTCTCCACCAGCCCCTCAGAGCAAATGTCCACAGATTCATTAATTTCAGGGGAAGTTTCTTTGAGGCTTGCTTCAGGCACTTCTAATCTCAGGTCTTCCTGGGTCTATCACATGGTTTATTTATGTGTAAACACACATGTGTACACACACACACACACACACACACACACATATATAAAGTTTTCTTTTCATGGTGAAAGTTTAGTTTATTTATGTGTAAACACACGTGTGTGTATATATATAAAGTTGTTTGCATGGTGAAAGTAATACATACTCATTGCAAAACAACCAAAAAATTAAGTAAATCATAAATTGAAAATGGATTACTTGGCCGGGCATGGTGGCTCATGCCTGTAATCCCAGTAGTTTGGGAGGCCGAGGTGAGCGGATCACCTGAGGTCAGGAGTTGGAGACCAGCCTGGCCAACATGGTGAAACCCCGTGTCTACTAAAAATACAAAAATTAGCCAGGCATGGTGGCGGGTGCCTGTAATCCCAGCTACACGGGAGGCTGAGACAGGAGAACTGGTTGAACCTGGAAGGCGGAGGTTGCAGTGAGCCAAGATTGTGCCACTGTACTCCAGCTTGGGTGACAGAGCAAAACTCTGTCTCAAAAAAAAAAAAGAAAAAAAAAAGAAAATGGATTACTTATACCCAATGCTACCATCTTTGTGTCTACCTTTCCAGACTTTTCTGTGCTTACATATACATAAAGATATAGAAATATACATTTTCAATAAAAATAGCATCATGCTTTATTTTTATTTTTATTATTATACTTTAAGTTCTAGGGTACATGTGCACAACGTGCAGGTTTGATACATAGGCATACATGTGCCATGTTGGTGTGCTGCACCCATCAACTCGTCATTTACATTAGGTATTTCTCCTAATGCTATCACTCCCCCCTCCCCCCACACCCCCGACAGGCCCCGGTGTGTGATGTTCCCTGCCCTGTGCCCAAGTGATGTCATTGTTCAATTCCCACCTATGAGTGAGAATGCATCATGCTTTTTTTAATGCAACAGTATACCATGGGCATATTCCCCACAGGTAGTTGGAGCCATATCATTGGTGTACAGACTGCAGAGTATTCTGTAGCACAGTGGAATATGATAATTTCATCCATTCCCCATGGCCTCCCTCACAATAGAGCTCGTGCACCTACAGAACCTCACAGAGAGAAGTCACCACAGCACACCACACTGTCCCTTTCCTTATCCCCTTTAACTCTGCCAGATTCTCGTTTGAGACACTGCTAATGGGCCCTCAGGGAGCCAAGGGTGGGCAGAATGAAGTAACTTAATGTGTGCTGGGTCTGGGCCTCCTTGCTGCCTGGTGACTCAGCCCACTCCCAGCTGTTCTCTCTTTTCTTTCCTTTGTGAGTGGGGAATCCCAGGGTGGGCGTGGGCATAGGATCCTGCCCTAAGTCCTGATGTCCCATCTGGTCCCTACAGGAGTTGACAGAGCTGCAGTCCCAGATCTCCGACACATCTGTGGTGCTGTCCATGGACAACAGTCGCTCCCTGGACCTGGATGGCATCATCGCTGAGGTCAAGGCGCAGTATGAGGAGATGGCCAAATGCAGCCGGGCTGAGGCTGAAGCCTGGTACCAGACCAAGGTGTGAGGCCACCAGGGGCATACTTCCTCCTGCCAGGGTCCTTGGTGGCAGCTTCCCTTACTCCTCAACTTGTCTCAAGCCTTCAGGGCCTGGGTCCCACTGTTCTGGCAGGCACCAGTGGTTTAAGTCTGTGGTGCTCTGCCCTGGAGAAAATCCCAAGATGAGAGGACAGGGCAGAGGAAATAGATATGGATTAATCATTATAATAGCTAAAATATGGCAAGTACTCACACAGTACTAGGCTCATGTAATTATTGACTCATGTAATCCACAGAACAGCCCTATTAGATAGGCATCATTATTACCCCCATTTTGTTTTATTTAATTTAATTTATTTTATTTCTATTTTTTGAGATGGAGTCTTGCTCTGTCACCCAGGCTGAAGTTCAGTGGTGCGATCTTGGCTCACTGCAACCTTTGCCTCCATGGTTCATGTGATCCTCGTGCCTCAGCCTCCTGAGTAGCTGGGACTACAGGTGTGCACCACCATGCCTGGCTAATTTTTTTTGTATTTTGAGTAGAGATGAGGTTTCATCATGCTGGCCAGGCTGGTCTCAAACTCCTGACCTCAGGTGATCCACCTGCCTCGGCCTCCCAAAGTGCTGGGATTATAGGCGTGAGACACCGCACCCAGCCTATTACTCCCATTTAAAGATGAGGAAATTGAGGCACAGAGAGGTTAAGTAATTTGCCTAACTGCATACAGCTAGTAGATGGAAGAGCAGGGACTAGATCCTGAATGCGAGGGCCCTAGACCTGGGAGGCTTAATCATCACATCTACTTCATGGTGGCAGGACAGTTGATGGTGCAGGGGCTGAGGGAGCAGGAGTGGGTGCTGGGGTGAACCAGTGTTCCTGAAGAAGGGATCCCGAGGCAAGGATTGAGAGGTCTGCCCCTGCAGAGATAGAGAGTCATTCATGGTGCCTGGGTGAGAACACAAGTATGCCAACAAGAAGACCTGGGTTCAGGCCCTCGTTCCATCACTGATTGGCTGTGTGATCCCTGGGTGGTGCTTTCTCTTCTCCGAGACTCTCCTCACCTGTGAAATGGGTGTTCTGGGTGTTGAACAGGTGAGAATCTCAAACTCTCAGTGATTCTCCAGCAGAAGGGCATGGTGGGAGTGGAAGAGCCCTGGGGTCCATGGGGATGGGACTGCGCAGCCTTGTCTGTCCTCCCTGCCTGGCTTGGAGGAGAATGAATCCCTTCCTCACACTGCTGTCTGGTGTCCTGGCATTGGGCAAAGGTTGATGGGAGTCAGACGGTCCTTCCCTGAAAATATAAGTTGGGAGGGGCCTTGGGTGGGGAGAGGGATGAGTTACCTGTACTCACTGCCCACCTCTCTGCCATAACTCTCTGTATGGCCCCTCCAGTTTGAGACCCTCCAGGCCCAGGCTGGGAAGCATGGGGATGACCTCCGGAATACCCGGAATGAGATTTCAGAGATGAACCGGGCCATCCAGAGGCTGCAGGCTGAGATCGACAACATCAAGAACCAGGTGGGACAAGCCCTCCTGGCTTCACCTGCTACTTGGGGCATGCAGGGGTGGCCAGCTGAGGCCAAACTCAGGATGTGGAGCAGGAGGTTCCCATCTCCCGGCCAAAGCTGGTGCCACTGTCTCAGACCCCCTTGTGAGATCTCCAGGACAGAATGTTCTTGGCCAGGTCCTGGCATGGGCTGATGGGAGAAAGGTCCTGGATGTGCACAGAGCCTGTGGAGGTAGACTCAGGCTGGCTGGCCAGAAGAAAGCCACCACTGGTTCCACATTGATACTGAGCACTCTGCTTGCACCTGGTTCTGGCTGCAGGGCGCTGTCCCTGGGAGCTCATCATTCATTGCAGGGACAGAGGACAGCAGAAGACCTTATAATGACTCACATGGCCCTTTCCCACCCACTCCAACCTCACTTTCCATGATTCCCTTCACTCTGCTCTGGCCATGCTAACCTGCTTCCTGCATCTTGCATTTGCCAAGAATGGTCATGCTTCAGGGCCTTTGCACTTGGCGTTGCCTCCCCCTGGAATGTGGTTCTCCCAGCTCTGTCCATGGTTGTTGTTTTCTCCTCCCTGGGGTTTAGGAGAAGACCCCTTCTCAGAGACGACACTCTCAAACACCAGCCCCTCTATCGGCAGCCTGTCTGAAGTTCTTTGAAGCCCCTGTCACTCTCTGAAATGTTCTGTCTTATTCATTAAGTGATTGATGGTCCCTACCTCCACTGGAATATAACAGATGCCTGGAGATCAGGGACCCTGTCTGTCTGGTTCAGTGCTCCTCTCTTCCAGCACCTGGCACATGGCAGGGGCACGGGTCTCAGATGAGAGACTGCCTGGGAGGATGAGCTTTGCTGGAAGCTGGGGTTGGAGGTGTTGATGGGGGAAGGGCCCCCAGCCCTGGCTGAGTAGTGTGTGTCCAGGGCAGCTCAGCCTGTGCAGGTGTCTGCAGTGGAGAGAAGGGGAGGGCGACACATGTGGAAGCTTCAGAAAGCTGATTTCCAGATGAGCTGTGGGTGGTGGGGGGATGTGGGGGTGATTTTCCCAGAAATGTCCTCCCCTTGGAGCCCTGTGGGCCTGTTTACAGGAGGGCGGAGGCTGCCTTGTGGCACAGAGGCAGGGCCGTGAGTCACCCCATGAAGTGGGCCAGCTTCCAGGCCAGGAGGGGAAGCACAGAATAACAAATGGTGGTTTCCCAAACCCTGCAGCCTCTACTACATCCGGTTCTCCTCTCACACAACAGGGCGGATCCAGGCCTATAGCCAGGTGTCTGCCACCACTGAGGGGCGTCATGGGGAGCTACAAGGGGTCTCCAGAGGCAGCGGGGATGGCGTTGGCTCTGGGGGCACCAGTGTGACAGGGCAGGGCTCTGAGCTGTGGCCGAGGGGCAGAGTGTCAGAGGGCCTCCTGGGGAATGCTGTCTCTGGCAGAGAGGCAGACTGCCTCCACTGAGGGAAGAGGATCTGAGGATAGAGAAGGGCCGGTAAGAAGGGAGAGAAGTCCCTGCCCAGGGGACAGGGATGGTGGTTTTCTGAGCTAAACAAGATGAGGCCTGGGACTATTCAGGCTCCTGGCAGTGGGGGCTGAGCCTAAAGCAGAGGGTACTCTAAGGCCAGGGAGAAAGTGGCAGCTGCTCCAGGCAGGCACAGGTCTGGAACCAGAGCATCCCTGACCAAACCCGGGGACTGGGAGTCATGCATCTCATGGCATCTGGGGGCATCTAGGAGGGTCTCTCTGCTCCAGGCCCTCCTATTCTGGGCCTGCTCTCAACTGGTTCCTATTTTATAGGTGGTTTCTGGTCTTTGTCAGCTGCCTGACTCAATTAAGATCCCATGGTCTTAGAGCTCCTGCAGCTGGGGGCTGGGGCTGGGGGACTGGGGGTTTGAAAATCATAATAGCATTCATTAAAAATGATCACAATAGCATTTATTAAGCACTTGTTCTGTGCTAGACATTGTGTCACGGACATCTTGTATATTATCTCATTTCATCCTCAAAATCTCCTGATGAGGTAAACACTGTGATTATTGTTCTCTTAGAAAAGAGGGGGCTTTGGCTTAGCAGGGTTGATTCATCCATGGTCACATAGCTAGTAAGTGGCAGAGCCAGAACTGGAACATAGGCGTTGGATATCCAAACCTATGTGTTTAACCCTTGGGATTCTCTGGTGCTTGGGGGAGTAGGTGGTGCCAATGAAGCCACCTTAAGCAAGTTGCCCGGGTGCTCACTGCAGGATGGGCAGGCAGGAAGGCAGACTGGTGAGCCCCAGCTTACAGCTGCACTGCTGTCCACAGCGTGCCAAGTTGGAGGCCGCCATTGCCGAGGCTGAGGAGCGTGGGGAGCTGGCACTCAAGGATGCTCGTGCCAAGCAGGAGGAGCTGGAAGCCGCCCTGCAGCGGGCCAAGCAGGATATGGCACGGCAGCTGCGTGAGTACCAGGAACTCATGAGCGTGAAGCTGGCCCTGGACATCGAGATCGCCACCTACCGCAAGCTGCTGGAGGGCGAGGAGAGCCGGTGAGGACAAGGAACCTGGAAAGGGGATGCTTCTAGGGCTCCGTGGGGCTTGGGGCTTGACATTCATCCATTTACAAGCATTTCCTGTATGCCCCTCCTCTGCAGGGCACTGGGTGTGGGGATGCAGGGAACACAGAGCTGATGCTTGCCTCTTTGCCTTCAATGAGATGACCTTCTAGACGGAAAGACCATGGAGTGTGAAGCTCAGTGGGCAGGTTGAAATGATAACAGTCCCTTTGTGTGTGCGGCTTCTTAGGGTTATCATATTTGATCCTCAGCACACATTCAGGTAGTCAGGTCAGAGACGATTGATTCCTTAGTCTCCAGAGGGGAAAGCTGTGGTTGAGTTTCATTAATTGAGGGAACAGGGCCAGAGTGCAGTCAGGGTGTGCTGATTCCTGCTCCAAGGATCTTCCAGGACGCCAGGCTGCTTCTCACTACAGAACTAAGTGCTACATCATGTGGCACTAACTGACTGTGGTGGAGGGGGATCATTTTGTTTGTCCCCAGAGATATTTGCAGACTCACTTGCAGTCAGAGAGGAGGCTGGAATGGGGGAGTCTGATAGCACATTCTTCATGAACCGCATGCCACCTCTGTCTATGCAGCTGGGCCTTCATGGGCATATTGTTGGGTTCGAACTCAACCTCTTCATTCTTGGCTTGTTATAAGACACCATGGCAACAGAGAATACGTAGGACATGTTTCTGCCCTCAGGGAGGTTGCAGAGGGTGGAGGAGACAAAACATCCACAAAGGAAACCCCCAGAGACCAGTAACTTACATTTGTAAAATGCTGAGTGTATACAAGAACTTATTCTTTTCTGAGTATTATTCCTAAGGGGCCAGAGAGAGACATGATGGAGGATGAATGGAGCAGCAGGGAAGGGAATGGGGAGTGAAGGGGTGCTAGGGCCGAGGGCCTGGGTGCTGGGAGGAGGAGAGGAGACACAGGGCCACAGGATATGAGTAGGAGGCGGAGAGGAGGAGGAAGGGGCTTTGCCCCTGCTGCTGACCCGCCTTCTGCCTGGGTTAGCACCCAGTCTTCTTTGTGGGAAGAAGAATTGAACACCAAAGGTCTCTGGGAACACAGAAGCTGATCTGGGCACAGGGAGGTCCAGCCAAGATGCCTCTCTCTGCTTCCGCCTCTTCCACAGGCACGGGGCCCTTACATTCTCTAGAACCCATACCCTGGGCTTTCTGTTGTCATAGAAGTAAGAGTTGGGGGACTCTTAGAGTGGTACCTGATCTGGCTTCCTCCCATGGGAAGAAAAGGGGACTGAAGCTCAGAAATGGTCAGTAGTGTGCCCAAGGTCACACAGCACACAGAGACATCCTCTTCCGAAAGCTTAATCTCAGTCTGAGCTGCTATAACCAGGCTTAGATCCGGGTACTCTGAGAGGATACAGTTCCCCCAACCCTGGGGGGATATGGAGGTAGATACCTTGCTTTTATCTCTTAACTTATCAGAGTTGTGGTCCAGAAACTCATTCAAACTAGGAGGCCTACTTTAAGAATACAAAGTTACCAAAAAAACCCCACTTACTTAGAATGAGAAAAGTCACACAGATCACTAGAGCCTTGGACATTCAGGCCTCTTCCATCTGAGTTCCTTAGGCATTGTACCAGAAATTCTTCGAGTTGCTGCCTGACTGCAACCTGGCTCCCTCTCCCCACCCACAAGTGCCAGCAACTCCCAGCACCAGCAGGGCCCATTTAAGCAAGCCCCCTGGAAGCTTTCAGCAAACCTCTCTCTTTCCCTCAGCCTTTGCTCTGCCTGCTTCCTGGGCTTGGGGCCGCAGAGGCCAGCGAGGCTCCCTTCATTCCCTCCACCAAAGTGAGGTCTTCCCTGCCCCCACAGAGCAAACTGATCCCCAAGGCCAAGGGCTTGGTGACAGTGGGACTGTGAGTCACAAAACAAACATAGCCAGCTGTCCTGAATGGATTTTTAATTTCTACTGCAAGACCTGTTTCAGCCCCACTCACTGCTTAAAGCCACCCCTACTCCCTGCTCCTTCCTTAGTCCTGGCTGGAGCCCCATTCAATCAGTCAACGATTCACAAATTATTTTGACATATATTAAGCAATGACTTCTCCAGGCCTCATACTGGGGATAAAAGTATCAATAGGCCACAGACACCTTTAGGATTTTATGATACGGTGAGGAAAGGCAGCCATCTACATAAATAACACACACAGCTACCATTCACCGAATCCCAGGTGCTCAGGGCTTTAGACAGATTATGTCATTTAACCCTCACAAACAAGCCCATGAATTTGGTCCTGTAGTTGGGCCCAAGGCATAGGTGGGAAATGGAGGCCCTGAGACATTGCCTGGGGTCAGGTGGCCAGTGGATAGAAGGGCCAAGGTGAACACTCCCTTCCTGCATGCCTCCTCGCTCCTTTTACAAGGCTGAAGGCAGGCTGGAAGTGTGGGGCAAGAAGGAAAAATCAATGATCCTGCTTGGGGCCTGGAAGGAGAGAGGGCTGAGAGCGCTTCCCTCCCACGCTAGGAAAGAGCCGTCCTCACTGTCTGTCCTCTGCCCCCAGGTTGGCTGGAGATGGAGTGGGAGCCGTGAATATCTGTAAGTCCTTGGCTGCGGCCCATGGGAAGCATCCCTTGTGCTGTTTAGACGGGGCTGGGTCTAGAGAATGGCAGACTGGCCCAGAGCCCTGCTGGAGGGGCCAGGAGACTCCTTCCTTTCTACAGGGATTGACAGGTCCCCTGGAGCACATACTGCCAGGCTCAATGGCCTGGGAAGCACTACAAGAGGGCAGGTTGGGGCCAGGAGCACCTGGGGAGCAGCCCTACCCCTGTCAGATGCTCCTTCTGGGTTGGCCCACGGAGGGGGGCAGGGGTGAGGGAGAGGGGCAGCTGGGGCAGGAGGGTGGGGTGCAGTGAAGGGATGGGGTCCCTGGTAGGGAGCCTCACGCTGAAGAGAGCCCTCCTCTTTTCTCTCCCAGCTGTGATGAATTCCACTGGTGGCAGTAGCAGTGGCGGTGGCATTGGGCTGACCCTCGGGGGAACCATGGGCAGCAATGCCCTGAGCTTCTCCAGCAGTGCGGGTCCTGGGCCCCTGAAGGCTTATTCCATCCGGACCGCATCCACCAGTCGCAGGAGTGCCCGCAACTGAGCCGCCTCCCACCACTCCGTTCCCCCAGCCACCGCCCACAATCACAAGAAGATTCCCACCCCTGCCTCCCATGCCTGGTCCCAAGACAGTGAGACAGTCTGGAAAGTGATGTCAGAATAGCTTCCAATAAAGCAGCCTCATTCTGAGGCCTGAGTGATCCACGTGCCTGGTATCCTGGCTTCATGAGGCTGGGCAGGGGAAAAGACGGGACTAGAGAAGGCAGGGTCTCCCTGGTGACTAGGAAGCCTTTTGTGCAGGAGACTGAGAAGGCACATGGTGGGATGGGGTGCTGCTCTAAGGAGCAGGACGCTTACCTAGGGTGAGCCTTGGCCTCCAGGTCTGGGGCTGATCCCAAAGATTCTCCTGAGGAAGCCCAGAAGAGCCACGGGGGAAATGCAGGCTCTGCCAGCAATTGGGCCTTGGAGGGCTGCCCTGCTAAGGGGGTGGAAAGGCTGTTTGCCTCCCTCCCCCCATGCCCAGAGCTGCCAGAGCACATTCCTTTTGTGAGGAGGCCACAGACGTTCAGCTGCCCCAGCTTCCAGTTTCGGGTGGCCCAGCCAACTTTCATGCCAGCCGTCCTCAGCCCTTCCTGGTGCTGGGTCTGCCAGGCTCATGGTCAGCCAGGCCCTGGGGCCCTGGAGAGGTCCTCTGCATCTTGAATTCTGTGGGGGTGGTGGTTGTGGGGGGGAGGTGTGTGTGTGCATGGGAGGAGGGTCCTAGAGTCTAGATCCCCGGTAACAGGTCTGTGCCTAGGACCTTAGTGGAGGGATGGGTTTGTATCTGGATCCATGGGAGTGGGGAAGGACATCTGTGTTAAGTCAGTGCTTGATGGGGGCCTCCATGTCAGAGTCCCCGACACACAGGTCTGTGTGTCTGTGAGTGTGGCAGGTGTTCTGTGGCAGGGCCTATGCATGGGGAAATGTGTCCCTGATGGGCAGCAGCACATATGATGGGTACTGTGGAGCCACAGGGAGGTCTCTGTGTCTGGGACCCCAGGGGGTGATGGTGGTGGTGTGGATGGGGGAGCTATGTGGGATGTGTTGGCTTCTGGGAGGAAGTCTGTATATTTGACCCTATGGTCAGGGAACTTTCAAATGCTGAGGTGGGGGCTGGGGTGGAGAGTGGAAAAAGTGGACCAGCAGCCACAGTGATGAGGTTCCCACTCAAGGTGTCAGGAGATCCAGGCCCTCTCCCTCCCGACTAAGAAGACGAAGTGGGCAAGAGGAAGGAGAGACTCTCAGGGCACAATGCGTATGATCAGGAGCTTTACTGGAAATGCTGAGACAAGCACAGGGGAGAGGGAGGGAGCCAGGCAGCCAGGCAGGAGAGGTGGCCTGTCCTGCACGTGTATTAGAAGACATTGGATTAGAAGGCACAGCAAGTCCACACCAAGGGGCTCCAGGCCCATCTGTCCCTCAGAAGCCACAGGCATCCAGGCCTTCGGACCGGGGTCTTTACCTAGGGCTGCGAGGACAGTCCTTTAGATTCGGGGGTTGGGAGAGCTGCGGGCTAGGAGCCCTGTGCTCTCGGAAGCAGTGAAGGGACTAGCGGGCGGGGATGCGAGACAGGAAGGCGCGGCGTGGGGGCCGGTGGGGAGGTTGGGCCCCGAAGCCCTCCTTCCCCACGTCTGGGGACCGTGGGAGCTCCGGGCTGCCTCTGGAGGCTGGGGCTGCTGCTGGTGAGGCGGCGTCGGTACAAAGCGGGGCGCTCAGGCGAAGCGCACGGAGCGGCCGCTGCGGCAGCTCTGGCCGCAGGGCGCACACAGGCCGGTGCTCACCGCCACGTTCCCGCTGCAGGGGGCACTGCAGACGCTGCCCGTCACCGGCCGGGAGCCCGACACGCACAGGTCCCCGCATAAGACCCCGCCGCGGGAGCTGCTGACACCTGCCAGAGGGGGAGGACAGGGCTCAGTCTCCTGGCGGCCAGAGGCCCCTTCTGCTCAGAGTTTCTCCCCTCTGTTTCTATCCGCTCCCCTCAAACCCTCACATGGGCACTCCTTCCTGCAGTCTTAGCCTCAGGCGTCCTTGATACACTATTAGCCCAGGTCCTTTCTATAGGCAGACATAGCCATGCTTCGCCTCACAACAGAGACATGTTCTGAGAAATACAGCATTAAATGATTTTGTCATTGTGCAAACATCATGGAGTGCACATACGCAAACCTACATGTTGTAGCCTACTACACACCTGGGCTCTGTGGCAAGGGTGGCCAATCTTTTTTATTTTTTATTTTTATTTTTGAGACGGAGTCTCTCTCTGTCGCCCAGACTGGAGTGCAGTGGCGCGATCTCCGCTCACTGCAACCTCTGCCTCCTGGGTTTAAGTGATTCTCCTGCCTCAGCCTCCCTAGTAGCTGGGATTACAGGTGCCCATCACCTTGCCTGGCTAATTTTTTTATTTTTAGTAGAGACGGGGTTTCACCATGTTGGCCAGGCTGGTCTCAAACTCTTGACCTCAAGTGATCCACCTGCCTTGGCCTCCCAAAGTGCTGGGATTACAGGTGTAAGCCACCACACCCAGGCCCCAAGGGTGTCCAATCTTTTGGCTTCCCTGGGCCACATTGGAAGAAGAAGAATTGTCTTGGGCCACACATAAAATACACTAATACTAACGGTAGCTGATGAGCTTTAAAAAATCACACACACGAAAATCTCGTAAGTTTTAAGAATGTTTACAAATTTGTGCTGGGCCACATTCAAAGCCATCCTGGGCTGTATGCAGCCTTCTGGTCACAGGTTTGACAAGTTTACCCTATAGCATAGCCTATTGCTTCTAAGCTACAAATCTGTACAGCATGTGACTGTACTGAAGACTAAAGGCAAGTGTAACACCATGGTAGGTATTTGTGTATCTGAACATAGCTAAACCTAGGAAAGTAGAGTAAAAATATGGTATAATCTAATGGGACTACTGTCCTATATTCCATCCATCCTTGACCTAAAAGTCCTTATGTGGTACATGACTGTAGCTAATTAAGTTACTATAAGCACTCACTGCCCCACTCCGTCTTTCCTTTTAGAGTCTGCAAACTATGGCCACATGCAGGCTTCCTGTTTGTCAATCAAGTTTTCTTGGAACCCAGTCATACCGCTTCCTTCAAGTATTGCCTTTGGCTGTGGCTGCTTTACATGACAACGGAGTGGAGCAGTTGAGGCAGAGACTACATGGCTCACGAGCCTAAAGTTTTTACTATCTGAAGCTCTAAGAAAAAGTTTGCCTGCCCAGAACCCCAAGCTCTTATTTCAGGACCCACAAAATGGATTACTTACAGACATTTACAGCACCAACGCCCTCACACAACCTTATAGGGAAAGCAAAGAGACAGAAATTAGTTGTGGGGAGCAAAGCTGGTGAAATCTGTTTAACCTGCAAATTCTCTCCTCCAATTAGCGTTGATGCACATTCCAAGTAAATAATATGCAGCCATGCTCCTGGGTGTTGAAGCACTGCAGCACTGCCTGGGGGAAACTGAGGGGACACCCTCCCCACAGCTGTGGTCCTCACCTCTGCTCCTCGCCCTCCAGCAGGCGCGTGTAGGTGGCGATCTCAATGTCCAGGCCCAGCTTGGAGTTCATCACCTCCTGGTACTCCCTGATCAGGCAGGCCATGTCCTGCTTGGCCTTCTGCAGGGTGCCCTCCAGCTCGACCAGCTTGCAGCGGGCATCACTGAGGGCCGCCTCACCCTGCTGCTCAGACTGGGCCACCGCGGCCTCCAGCTTGGAGTTCTGGGAGGCAAGGGAGTGTTATTAAGGATCTCTGTTCTGGCTTCAGGGTCAGAGGCCAGGTAACCACTGACCACTGACCACTGACTAGCAGAAGTAAAAGAGGCCTTGTCTATTTGTTAGGCCAGGGGTTGCAAATTAGTGCTCCCAGGCATGTTTGCACAGTGTCTTCAATTTTGGAAATTTAACACAATAATTGAAATTCTTGGCTTCTTTCAAAAGATCAGAGGATCTGGCCACACTGGACCCGCATTTCTGCATGGCCTGCCTCAGTTGGATCTGCCTAGCCCTGCCCTTTGTGCTTTCTAGTTTACCATAGTCCCTATCATACCCAAGTGCCTTGGGAACAGCTTGCTTGCTTCGCTCATTTACTAATCCCATTGATGTCTGAATGTGCGATCACTGATCTAGAACAACAGGCCAGAGAGGTTAAATGCCTTTCCCAAGTCTCATGGCAAACTAGTGGCAGAGCTTGTCTGAGAGCCCAGGTTTCCTGCCCCTTAGACTGGTGCTATTTCCTCTGCCCCACTCTGCCCTTGGAAGCACCTCATTCCCTCCATATTGCCCCAATGCCTCCATTCAGCGAGAATGGAGAATGTTTTCCATGGAGGAGGCTGTCTGTCCTCATGCTGGGTGTTTGCCCTTGTCCCCACACATTGGCAAGGGGTCTAACCCAAATCCCTCTGCTGAGGGCTAACCCCACTCTCTTCCTACACTGAGGGGTGGGCCGGGCTCCCATACCTGGCCCTTGGCGTTCTCCACCTCGGCTTTCAGCCTCTGGATCATGCGGTTCAGCTCGTTGATCTCCTCCTTGGTGCGGCGCAGGGTCTCCCCGTGCCTGATCACCGTGGCCTTCATCTCCTCACACTGGCGAAGCAGAGTTGCTTATGAGGCTCAGGGTGGGACCTCCCATCCATTCAGGACACCACGGATGATTGTGCAGGTTGTGCAGTGCTCAGCCTGTGCAACCACACATGGCAGTCCTGCCCTGCTACCCCAACCTCAGAGAGGCAGCCCTTATCTTCCCATCCGTAGGGACCAGAATCCCCAGAAAAGGAAGCCTATTTAATAGATACCTTGCATGCCTCCAACTGCCATGTCTAGCAGGCAGGTGTCCTGTGCCACTCACCTTGCTGCGGTACCAGGACTCGGCCTCGGCCCGGCTGCGGGTGGCAATGTCGTCGTACTGAGCTTTGATCTCAGTGACGACGCAGTGCATATTCAGGTCCCGACTGTTGTCCATCTTGACGACCACTGAGGTGTCTGAGATGTGCGACTGGAGAATGCGGATCTCCTGCAGGAGAGGGGGAGTGGCAAGAGCTTCTTAGACCAGAGCCCTACTCTTGGTAGCCCACCCTCATCATCATCCCTTGTCCCCTTTCCCTGCTTCTTCGATGTCTGAAGCCCCACCTTCCCAGTTACAGTCTTCCACCTCAACCCTGGGACCCCCTCAGGACTCCTCCAGCCCAGAGTCCTGAGCCTAGAGGACTTGGAGGTAGAGAGTCCATGTCTGAGGCCCAGTGCCTGATTTTAATCAGGACCTTCCAGCTTGAACCTTTGGGTCTAGGACCAGAGTTTACCACCTTGTGGCAATTGTCACTTTAGTAACCAGGAACACCAGCTTGCCTGGGGCATGGCAGTGGGAGGTCAAGCCACACTTCTTCACCTGCTCACGGTGAACCTGCCTGGGGTTTCTCTCCTTGTCCCACCATGAGGTCAGAAGCTGAATGGTGACAAGTATTTTCCAATGTCTAACTCATATCCTCCTTGCTGCCCCGCTGCTTTGTGACCCCGCACCTCCTCATATAGCCGCCTCAGGAAGTCGATCTCCTGGGTCAGGGCCTCCACGTTGGCCTCTAGGTCTGATTTGCGCAGGTAGGCACAGTCCACATCCTAAAGGGGAGAAGGTGGCACAGGAATTGCACTGGGAGACAATTCAGAACCCTTGTTTTTTTCCTACCAGGGTGGGGCACCCCATCAGGCTGAGCAGCTTCCCTGGAAACCCTCTGTACGTGCTCATCCCAGTGCCTGGTATCATGCCGTGGTGAAGCCCCTTATACAGTTAGTAGTGGCGTCAAGAGCAGGTTTGGGTAAGGGAGGGGGACACTGAGGTTTGCAGGTACTTCCTCTGGCACCCACTGGGATGATTCCTCTAGAATCCATGTCATGCACTATCACCAAAACTTAAGATCTGGTGTACAGTGGGTAAATTCTAATGATGCCCCACCCCTCTCCGCTCTGGAGTCTCATGGAAGATAATCTAGATCTGTGGTCAGAAGAGGGCTCAGGGCTCAACTCTGTCCCTTCCAAGTCAGTGTGACTCTGAGCAGCCCCCTTAACCTCTGCACCTCATTTTCTCACAATAACCCCTGCTTTCCTCATTTGGAGGTGGCTGGAGGGGCCTAATGAGAGTCCAGGCACTTGTACAGAGTCAAGTCTAAGAGGCAAGGAATGACGGTCACTGCCCCTGCCTGTGGTTCTGAGCTGTTGCTGGCCTGAGGATGCAGCCATTGTCTACAATTCACCTGCTCTTTCACTCGCAAATATTTACAGGGTGCCTACTCTATGCCAGGCGCAGGGCCGAAGGAGGTGAAAATCTGGTGGCTATATGGCAGCAACCTCAGATGGGGGAGAATATTGCCCTGCCTGAAGCAGGCAGTGTATTCTGCTGCCAGAGGCACCCAGGGAGCACTGGAGCACTGGGGAAAGGAACAGAAAGAAGCTGGGCCATGTGATTCTAAGGGAGTCCCTCCACCTCTCCGAACTACAGAGAGCCTGATGTTAGTCAAGGTCTCCCAGCTCAAACCTTTGGGTCTAGGACCCTTCTGTCTCTGGCCTCCATTCTGAGTTAGGGGACAAGGATTCTGGGGTCACTCACCTTCTTCAAGGCCACAAATTCATTCTCAGCAGTGGCCCTTAGTGCCACCTCTTCTTCATACCTGGGGACAAAACACACAAGGCTCAGATCTGGGGAGGAAAAAAAATGGGAATGAAGGCACAGGCAAACACATTCCAGGAACTGGATCTTTTGGAGGTGGTCACAAGAATCAAAAAAGTGTTGGACTGAAGGGAACTTGTCCATCCCTTTCTTCTGGGCATTCAAACCAACCCATGTTACTCAAAGCTCTTTCTATTTCAGGGACTTTCATTCTTGATGTGGGTCAGGGTGGGGGCCCTGCACATTTTCAAAGACCTCCTCTCTGTTTCTGGGCTGTAACTCCTTTGAGGCAGGAACCCTGCCCAGTTCTGGTACCTCTCCTTTCTCCTCCTTCTTACTTCCTTACTCCTTTCCCACTCAGAGCCCAACATAGCACCTACAACATTGAGTAGATGCTCAATAAAATGTTTGATGAATTAATGAAATAAACATAATGATGAAGTAGCTGGAGCAGTTCAGAATCTCCAATGTTTAAACTCCCAGTCTAGAAAAGAAATTCCCCCCACCCCACAGGATTATTGTACTATTTTCTTCCTGTTGGGAAGTTCCTCTTATGGTCTAACCCAAATACATCATACTTTGACTTAATCCCATTTAATTTCTCCAAACCCTCCTCCCACTGCACTTACTTCTTCTTGTAACCCTCCAGCACCTCCTGCACATGGTTGAGCCCTGAGGCCAGCCTCCCACTGTCGGCTTCCAAGCACTCGGCCTCCCGTCGCTGAGTTGTAATGTAGCCCTCAAACAGAGGCTCCAGGTTGCTCTCACAGCACTCACGGTTCTGGAAGAACTGCAGCTCTCCAGCAGCTTGTTCTGCTGCTCCAGGAAGCGCACCTGGTGTGGAAGTGGGAGAAAAGTTGGTTGGAGGAACCAATATCCCCAGCCCTCCTTGGGGAACAGCCAGAGTCAAGACAGAACTGGCAGTAACATGTGCAGAGGCAAGGGGTAGACCACATGGCCCCTGCTGGTCTCTCCTGGCCTGAGGATGCAGCTGGAGAATCCTTGTTTCATAATTGCTTATTCAGGGCTAAGTGAGGGTCTGTCCAGGTGGGCCTGGATGGGATGAGTGAGAAACTGAGAGGCCTGTGGGCTGTGCTGGGTTACTGTCAGGCTAGCGGGGGACAGATGCGGGTAGGGGGTAGTGACAGTTAGGGAATACTTCCTGGAGGAAAGGAATGTAGAGCAGTGTTGGGAGGGATAGAGTAGGGAGAATGCCTCTCACTATAAGCTCCCTCAGGGCAGGGCCTATGGCTTATTTATTGATGTCCTCATAGCCAGCCCTTGGCTTGGTGAACATTTGATTGAACAGATGGTCAAGGTGGGAAGGGCTTCCTAGCTGGGGAGGTCAAAGAGGCTAGGCTCTTACCAAGCAGGATGCCTGGGGCCTGAAGAGGCATCGGGGAGTGTGGGGCGTGGTCCTAGGTGGCCTAAATTCTTATGTTGGACACTGTGTCATATGTCTCTGGGGGCCAGACATATGTAATGTGAATGGGGGGAGGTTTTGGAAGACAGAGAGGGTGAGGACCCTAGGGAAGTGAGGCTTGTACGCTTTTCCTGGATTTCACTGAAACTGGAGGAACACATGGCAACAATACATTGTGCTGGCCAGAAAGGATGTCAGCAAACAAACTAGGGCCCTTGGCTTCCAGTTTTCCACTTCTCGTACATTTGAGCTGGAGCTGAGGTGTCTCCTTGCCTTTAAGCCCTGGGGTCCTTTTCATCCAACTCCATGAGTGCAGCTGGGAATTCCCAGGTTGGAACTTGCAGACATGGGGAGTGGGGACTGCTGATATTACATGGCATAATTTCAGGTGGTCTTGGCTATGGGGTCTCATGGCTGCCTTGGGCCCCATCTTCCATTTCAGAGTCATGGCCAGCTCACACGCTGCACCACACACAGCCCTGGTAAGGGAGCCACTGGGGTGGAGAAGGGAAGCCTCTGCCCAGTGCCACACAGTGTGTCAGTAGAGGAACCCAGCATGGAGGCCAGGTGGCCTGCTCCTGGGCCAGTGTCCATTCCACGAGCCACTCCTGGGTCACCTCTCCAGCTTGCAGTGCCTGTTGAGGTGAACCAGCCTCTTCTAGAGGGAGTGGGGCAGCTGGGATCCCAAGCTGTGGACCTTCTAGCCCAGGGGCTGGAGAGTTGGAGAGGGCCTGGGCTTGGAACCCTGTTCTGGCACCCACTCTCTGTGGGCCCTTGGGCCAGCCCCTCACCCTCTCTCTGCCTCCTTTCTCTTCTGTGTACACCCAAGGCTGACTTCAGGATTTTGACATCCCATATAATATTTTACTCCTAATTTACCTATAAGTGGGTTCAATTAACATTTACACGTATGGGGTTAAAAGAGTAACTTCATATTGCCACCAGAGATGCAAAACCATCATTACTAGGCATACATAAAGGGAAATTACAGAACATTAAATTCTAGTAGAAACAGTTGTCCTAGACAGTTCTGAAGCCGGGGCTTGCTCTCTTTATTAGAAGCAGGAGGGAAGCAAGTATTAGAGAGATGCTAAAAACATTAGCATCCAGTGATATTTTTTTCCCACCTAATCTTAAGGATTGAAACAGACTTTAAAGAAGATGTATTTTCTTACCACGTGTTTCAATGTTATTTAATATGATGGGCCGGCACCGCCTAACATTATATAAAATATCAGCCATCCTCATTCCCCATTTCTAGAGAGACCACTGGGAATTTCCATCTCCTTCCAGGACTTCCAGGTTCAGGAAAGGTGTGATCCAGGACACCCACCTTGTCGATGAAGGCCGCGAACCTGCTGTTGAGGGACTTGATCTGCTCCTTCTCCTCCTGCTTCACGCACTGTGCGTTGGGGTCGATCTCCAGGTTGAGGGGCATGAGGAGGCTCTCGTTGACCGACACTGTGGTGATGCATGGGGGGCTGGGTCCGCACACGCCCCCGGAGCGGTAGCCGAAGCTGCGTCCGCAGGAGCCGGCGCGGAAGCCCCCGCACACGCTGTGGCTGCCGAAGCCTCCGGTGAGGCCGCGGTAGCAGGAGACGCCGCGGTAGGGGGCGGCGGTGATGCAGCAGCGGCCGGGCCGGGGCCCGCAGGCCGAGATGCAGCTGAAGGCGCGGACCCCGCAGGGGGCGCTGAGGCGGGAGTAGAGGCAGGACATGGTGCGGTGGCGGCAGGGGCGGGCGGCTGGACCCCAAGCCGGCGCTGCGCCATATATGACGGCCCGCGGGCCCGGGGAGGGAGCTCGCGGCCAAGGCGTTTACGAGCTTGGAGGGCTCGGCCCTCGCGCCTCGCGGAGCCGGGAATGAAAGCGAGCCAGGCCGCCCGGCCGCCTGCATAAAACGGCGTTCGCCTCCCGCCCGAGCTTTATGGGGCTGGGAAGCGCCTGGTCAGCTCCGCTGCCCGTGCGCTGCGGTCAGTGCGAGTGGAACCCCTCCACCTGTCCGCCCCTCCGCCGGGACTCCGAGCGTTGCCTTGTTGGATCCGGCCTCCACTACGGTCCCAGTCCCATAGCCCCGGTCCCCCGCCGCGGGGTTATCTGGCATCCCTGCACGGTGTGTGGGGCGAGTGTGTGCGTGTGTCGAGAGTGTGGGGCCTCTGAAGTCAGTCCCGCAGGTTCATGTCATGACCTTGGGCAGCTGAATAACCTTTCTGAGCCTCAGTTTTCTTACAGGCAAAATAGCGATAATAATAGTAAGCACCGAGAGCTGTTGCCAGGATCTAATGAGATAATGACCAGAAAGCATTTAGGGCCCTACCTATCACTTAATAAGAACTGTGTAAATGTTTATTTATTCATTATTTGTTCTATTTATTCTATTGTTAATTTATCATTCATCCTGTGTCCCTTTGGGCAAAAACTTTCTCTTCTCTTCTATCTCAGGACTCAGCTCATACCTCCTCTTCTCGTAAGCGTCCCTCCTTCCTGTACCCCTCTCCACTCTGCTTGGGCGAGGGGAAGGGAGTTTTATTCATGGAGTGCCCGCAATGTGCCTAGTACTGTGCTGAGGCCTTTTTATACTATATTATTTCCTCTAGCTCCCAGGGCGTCCTTCTGAGTTTGGTATTATTGTGCCCATTTACCTGATTGGGAAGGTGAGCTCAGGGTGGTCCAGTGACTTGTTTAAGGTCATGCACAGAAGGATCCATAGAGGGGCAGAGTTGGAATCTGAAAGGCCACCCCTCCTCCAAGCCCTCCTCCACACTGGTCTCACCCAGGGTCTGAATCTTTGGGGGCTGAGTGAGGGTTGATTTCTTGTTGGCGGCAGGAGCACAGACTGCTGCTGGGCTTTGGGCCCTTGGAGAAATCGGCCTGATCCAAGGCCTTCCCCTCAACTGAGGCTTGGTCATGGCCACCAACTCTAGAAGGCCATAATCCATTATAAAGGAGGTTAATTATGTGTCCAATTATTGGCAGAGGAAACCAGGAGTGTGCACTCAGCAGCCAGCATTAAAGAGAAGCATGCAAATCACCCTCCGCTTCCTTTGCTTTTAAATATGAGTTATTATTGTGAAAGCAGTAATTAAATCTTAGAACTCCAGAGGTCACCACAGCCAGTCCTGGCTTTGAGCTGCCTGGCATCGCATTTCCTCTTACCCCTTTTCCTGTCTTTTCTGCACTCTCATGGGCTTGGATTCCTTTGGCCCAGCCTTGGTCTGTTTTGTAGCAGTTTAAGGCCAACCTTAGTTCAGTCCTCTGTAGAAGTTGGAGCCCAACCCCACAGGCTTGTGCCCTTGCCCCAGCTTCAGCTGGGAGTCGGTGTAAGAATTAAAGAAAGACGAAAGAAACATGAAAGGTGGCTTGCCAGTCAAGACAGGTTTATTTTAGAGAAAACAAACCTAAGAGGGGTGTCTGGCCGAGTTAGGTCAGAGGCACACTCTCTTACAGACTAAGAGTTTTTTTTTAAGGATTCAGGGTGGGAGAGTTTAGAAGAGGCTTGGACTGCTTCTGTGTCTTTGTTGTGCTTATCTGGGAGGGAGAGGTGTGTGTCTGTTCCCATACGTCTTTCTGCAGCTTCAGGCATGTCCCCCGAGTCTGCTTTTAGCTTCTCTATCTTAGTGCACCGGAAGGGAAAGGAACGTGCTTATTAAGGCCCACTGTTTTACTGGGGCCCATTGTATGAGGGTGAAGTTTGGCGGTTACCCACAAGACTTTCCTCCTACTTCCCTCTGTGCCCAAGCTATCTTATCTGTGTTTTACTGCCCGCTCTTTCTGTCTGCTTGTAGTTAGAAGAGAAGTGATTTCCTTGAAATGCATGAGGCTAGAAAGGGAGCTGGAACTTAAAGTGGTGGTGTTTGTCCGAGATGACAGTGCTCCTGCTGTGTCAGTCACCAGCTGTGTGACTAATGCTTGGCTTCAGGATTATGTATTTCGATTCCAATTTTCTTTTGAGAATAAGTAGTATTGGAGGAGTGTTCCCTTGGTGTCTCCTGGACGAGAGGATTTGGACTTACCCTGGAGCATGGAAGATTTAAATTAGACTTGTGGAGGCACTTACATGATTCTTGCTTGGACCCCTTTCTGGGTTCTGGTGGGTGGATAGACTGGACTTTCTATGCTATTACAATCAATGAGGATGTTAATAATCAGCCTTTGTCCACACAGATAATTACGTGCATTTAAAATCCAGAGAAACAGAAGATCTGCAGGCTGCGTTGTTCCCGCTAAGAAAACAATGTGAAGGGGCTGGAATGGAGAGGTTTGACATCTGGATCACAGTGGTCTTCCACAATGTTAATGCTAATCCCTGGCCCAGCCTCAGGGAAACATGATCCCTCGTGGTCTGTTTATTATTCTTGGAACTCAGGGGAGAGAAACAGGCCTGAGAAATTTCAGAAACAATTAAGGACATACTTCTTCATAGAGAGGGTTGGTTGTCACAAGTGCCAGGGAAGAGGAGGGCTTCTTCATCATCAGCCAGATCTTCTAGAAAACATCCTCCCGCCCCTTTTATCACCAATATACCAGTCTATCAGTGAAAACCTAATGTCCTGTTTGGGTTATCATGCCTCTTCTTTAACCTCCCAGTGGGTCCCAGGGGCCAGTTCAAGGCAGGAAGCAAACATCTACTGAATACCATCAGGAACCAGGCTCAGAGCATGAAGGAGAGACTGGAGTCCTCAGGCAGTGCAGGCATGCATACAGAGGACCCTAGTGCAAAGCTGCAGGGGGTCTGGCTATAGTGGAGCAACACCATGCCATGGGAGCTTGGGACCAAGGGTCAGAGCAGGGTTCTTGGAGATGACACTTTGGTTTGGCCCGAAGAAGGTGAGGACTTGGAAATGCTGAGATGAGAGAGGGGAGGATTCAGGCAGAGGGAATGGTGTAAGCAAAGACACAAAGCAAGGGAGGCCAGAGGATGTGAAGGGAATAGTGGGTCATCTGCTTTGGCTGAAAAATAGGGGTTGATGAGAGCAGGGGGAAGGAGGCTGGCTGAGGCCACATGGTGAATATGGTGGATGGGCAGGATAGGCTCAGAATATCAAGCGAAGTGCTGGAGGTGCTTGACCTGCAGACGGCCGTGCTCAGAGGTGTGTGAGTGAACGGAACATGGGGATAGTACACAGAGAGTGTATATGTGTAAAAGTGTGTGTGTGTGCGCACGAGCATGTGTGTTCTTCTGGTAACTTCGTTATGAAACATCTTGAACACCAGTGTGTCCATTTCAGAAATACATTTCTTCCTTCTTTATGGTATAGTGATAAAAAGTGTCTCTGGAATCAGACACACCTGGGCTCTGCCACTTACAATGTGGGTGAAAACTTGCATACAACCCCCTTGAGTCTCTGTTTCTTTTGTATCTAGAATTGAGGTAATATAACTTGCCAGGGACATGGCAAGGATCAGGTGAGGTGTATGTAAAGCACTAGCATGCTGCCTGTTGTATAGTAAGTGGTCTGTACATTCTAGCCACTGTTGAGTGCTGTTGTTATTTCACTGTCCTGGTCACCATCCAGAGCCCCCCAGCCCCCTGCCCTGCTCTTTCAGGTCTGGGGGCTGTGGCCTCCTCCACGCTGTTGCTCTCCTGGCTGGGGACCCCCACTCCCATGCCTCAGTTAGGCTCCTGTGGACCTGTCTCAAAGCTGATGGGACAAGCTTTCTTGAGGGGTATCTCTGATAAAGAGGGAGCCTTTGCAAGAGACTGGAGAGCATGGCCCTGTGCTTCTGGTGGAGTTGTGGGAGACACTGTTGGGTGGGGGTGAGGAATCTTAAAGGCACATGGGAAGGCAGGGAGGTGGGTGGGCAGGCAGAGGGATCCAGATACTTGGAACCCTCAACCAGATGCTTACACACATCCACCCATGCGGGGGTCTGTCTGGCAGACCCTGACCCAATGATGGATGAATAACGTGCCCCAACGCAGATATTATGCTTGTCAGTCCAGCTGAGAGTCCGGGCTGCTTACAGACTCCCTGGAGAGTGCAGTAAACAGTTGTGACCATGGCCTCGACTAGCCAGTGAGACTCGCATTTATTCAGTAAAGATTAATTGACAAAGTCTTGAGTCAACGCCACTAGAGGGTAATTGACCTTGTGGACCTCCCGAGTAGAAAGCAATTAAGCACCCACTGTAGATCAAAGGTTAGTCTTAGGACTACATGAATAAACAAGCTAGTTAGATAAACTCTCCCACATTCCTTTGTATCTACTTTTAATCTATTTAACTGAAGGAAAAGGGACTAGGCTGCCTTCAGCCAGATCTATTACTGAAGTTATGCCAACTCTCAGGCCTACCAAGAGGTTTTGTGGCTATTATAACTAAAATTTTTCCCATCAGCCTGACTGAACCCCCACATACCCACTTCATGGCTCCTATGGCAAGAAGAGCTGAACAAAACTGTTTTGGTTGTATGGTTGACTCTTCCATGTCTTGGTAGAGGTAGACACAATCTCCTACTGGCCATGCCAGGAGTCAGGTGTCACAGGCTGCCTTTAGGACTCAGCCCTAGGGCCCTTCCTGGGGAGCCCCTGGAAGGCTCTTCCACTTGAAGGAGCCAGGGCTTACCACCCGGAGTGAGGATGGCCTGTCCTTTGTCCCTGGTTGCAGCTCATCTGATGGCCCAAACTGAAAAACTGTGAGGTTGTGAGCTCAGCTAACCACCTGAAAGGAAGTGTCCCAACCTGGCTTCCCCCTGGCTCCACAATTACTTCACAAAGTGTGGAGTCCACAGGTTTTGGCTGACCTTGACTCCTGGACACCATCAGCCCTCAGCTGTGGAAGAAATGCTGCCAACGTTTCAGAATTGCCTGAGTGTAGGATTTTCCAAAGCCCCATATTGATGATGTTACCCCAGAAGGGAGGAGAAATGACTGTGAAATTTCCTAAGCTCATAAAGGTGACAATATGGCCTCTCCACATGGGGAGGCAGACAGACCCAGGTGCCTGGGTTTATAAAAGGTGCTAGCAGTGAGGGAGAGGTCAGAGTCCTCTTCTTCCTCTGGCTTCATGTCCTCCAGCAGAGAGTCGCCATGACTTGCAGATTGTCTTGCCTAGGCTCCTGAGCGGAGTCTGCAAATCCAGGTCCTGGATTTGCACCCTCAGCTGCATCTTGCCCTCCGGGCCCTGGTCTGGTGGCTGCTGCATCACGGCCAGCCCCTGCTACCATGGCCTCACTGGGGGCTTTGGCACTGGTTCCTGTGGACACAGATTCAGCTACCACTCTGGCAGCACGTATGGGCCCAGCACTGCCTGTATCACCATTGTGTTGATCAATGAGAGCCTCCTCATGCCCCTCAACCTGGAGATTGCATAGTGCATAAAGCAGGAGGAGGAGAAGGTCAAGTGCCTCAACAGCAGGTTTACTGCTTTCCTTCACAAGGTGGGTGTCCTGGATCACACCCTTCCTGAACCCCCACCATGTGCACAACCAGGACTGGGCACTGAGGGAAGAATCAGAGGCAGGCAAGTCTCTGCCTGCCTGAGGTCCCAGTCTGATGGGAGAGGCACACAGACAGAGAGACAGACAGACAGACAGACAGACAGACAGACAGACAGACAGACAGAGGCACCCAAGGCCAGGAAAGACTCTGACAGTTCAGATACGGAAAGCTTGTGGAGGAAAGATGCCAAATTTCAAAATTTCAATGAATTTAGTTTAAAGATCTTAGTTGGATTTTATATGCAATTTTAGAATTGGGCAGCCTTTAGAACTGATCAGAGGAACTCTGGCTGCACTGCGGTCCCACAATACTTATGGACAGAAAACAGAAAGTGACACATGGAAAACAGAAGTGAGGTACAGAAACAGCTGGATTGTTTACAGCTGGTGTTTGTGAACATTTGGCTGCCTGTGATTGACTGAAGCTCAGTTACTGTGATTGGCTGAGACTCAGCTATTTGTTACAAAAGAAAATTCTGAAGTTAGGTTTGTAAGGGATAATTGGAAGGACAGCCGAGAAAGGAATAAGGCCAATAGACCCAAGTTCGGGCAAGCTGATTTACTGTCAGTCCTGGACAGTAGCAGAGGAGGCAGCCCCGCTTATAGGCTACTGCAAGGATTTATAGGGCATGTATTCCTAATTCCAACTAGGAATGTTGGAATTAGCAGCTTCTGGCCAAGGATCTGAGGTACAGTTATTATAGGTTAAAAGAGTGCTGGCCAGGCGCGGTGGCTCACGCCTATAATCTCAGCACTTTGGGAGGCTGGGGGGTGGGGGTAGATCACGAGGTCAGGAGTTCGAGACCAGCCTGACCAACATGGTGAAACCCCGTCTCTACTAAAAATACAAAAATTAGCTTGGCGTGGTGGCACGCACCTGTAATCCCAGCTACTCCGGAGGCTGAGGCAGGAGAATCGCTTGAATCTGGGAGGCAGAGGTTGCAGTGAGCTGAGGTTGCGCCACTGTACTCCAGCCTGGGTGACAGAGCAAGATTCTGTCTCAGGAAAAAAAAAGTGCTATAGTACCCTGGCACATAAGTCAATTTGCAAGAAAATCTGTTTGGGATTTTGGTACAAACTTGCCTTGCAGTATACTCATTAGCCTTGGTTCTTGAATCACATGACTGGGTTAAAGTAAAACAGGTCATGAGAACAAATGAGTCTGGAAGTCTAATTCCATAATAGGGACCACTGCTATAATACATCATAGATTGATCCCTTATGAAATAGCTACTGGAAGGCCTATGCCCTAATAATAGAATCTCATTTATTTTCTACTCCCCTAAACTCTGACATAACTAAATGCTGCAAGGTTTTAATGCATTATGCCAAAGTATATTTTCACCAGGTAAAGGAAGCTTTTCAAGATCTATCAACTGAGGACAATCAAACCCTTCACAATCTAGAACGCAGAGATCAGGTCATCTGGAGACGATATCTGAGAAAGACTGCCATTGAGCCCCATTGGAGGGGGCCGTATCAAGTTCTTCTCATCACCCACTCTTCAGCAAAACTTCAGGGCCTTGGACCTTGGGTCTACATCTCGCAACTCAAAAGGGTCCATTCAGACTCTTAGAACTGCACATCCATTGGAGACCTTAAGATAGAGCCAAGCAGAGAAGTTTCTTCCCAGAAACAGACAGTATTCTAGATGTGGACAGCTTTCCCAAGACCATGGATCAAGAGTTCTCTGCCGTCATGCAACTCTTACCTCTCTTAAATTTTTCCTTGCTTATGCCTTCCTCATTCACTTGGCAGGATAATGCTGTAATTTGAATTTCATAATCAGTAGTTTCTGAGAGTAATTTTTTTTTCTTTTTGAGACAGAGTCTCTATTGCCCAGGTTGGGGTGCAGTGGTGTGATCTTGGCTCACTGCAAACCTCTGTCTCCCGGGTTCAAGCAATTCTCATGCCTCAGCCTCCCAAGTAGCTGGGATTACTGGTGTGTGCCAACACACTGGCTAATTTTTGTATATATTTTTTTTTTGGTAGAGATGGGATTTCACCATGTTGGCCATGCTTGTCACAAACTCCTCACTGCAGGTGATCTGCCTGCCTCAGCCTCCCAAAGTGCTAAGATTACAGGAGTAGGCCGCCATGCCCAACCTTCTGAGAGTAACTTGATGGAGTGTTGTATCTGTCATGTCAAACTCAAATCTTTACATTACCTACAAAGTCCACCTATTGGCCAACTTCAGCAACATCCCTAATGCAACTATTTGTTCAAATTATAGCTATGTTCTCAACTTAAGTCACTGCCCCCACCTCTTGCAGGAGATCCATGCTCTCCAATCCCACATCTCAGACACCTCTGTGGTTGTCAAGCTGGACAACAGCCAGTACCTGAACATGGACTGCATCATTGCTGAGATCAAGGCACAGTATGACGACATTGTCACCTGCAGCTGGGCCGAGGCTGAGTCTTGGTAGCACAGCTGCCTGCCAGATGTGGCACCTGCCTGCTAGATGTGGCAGTTGGGAGGGCAGGATGTGAGATACCTATTAGATAGACTTATTTTGCCTGGGGATTCAGGATAGTAGGCCAATAGCTCTCAGGTTGGGGTGGCAGGGCAGGACTGCCATGTGTGGTTGCACAGGCTGAGCACTGCACAACCTGCACAATCATCCCTAAAGGAAGGGATATCCCACACTGAGCCTCATGAGCATCTCTGCTTCCCCCATTTCGGGGAGGTGAAGGCCACGGTGATCTGGCACGGGGAGACTGTGGGCTGCACCAAGGAGGAGATCAAGGAGCTGACCCACATGATCCAGAGGCTGATGGCCAAGGTGGAGAATGCCAAGTGCCAGGTATGGGGCATCTGTGCCCAAGGCCAGAGAGACTGATGGCCTAATGTTTGTCACACAGCCTATGTGTGCCCTACGTGGATCTCAGCATTCATTCTCTAGTCCCTTTGTCCATGTAGAGTCCCTGGTTGTGGTCAGTCAGGGAGTGCCAGGATGATGAAGGCAAGAGGCCCTGTTTCTGAGGTGCTCCCAGCTGAATGGCAGACTGGACATATCCAGGTAATGGACAGAGAGACCATAACCTATCTTGTTCTCTTCTGGTCCCCCAGAACTCCAAGCTGGAGGTGGCGGTGACCCAGTCTGAGCAGCAGGGTGAGGTGGCCCTTAGCGATGACCGCTGCAAGCTGGCCGAGCTGGAGGGCACCCTGCAGAAGGCCAGGCAGTACCAGGAGGTGATGAACTCCAAGCTGGGCCTCAATGTGAAGGCTGCCTCTTCTTGCCAACTTCTAGATGGTGAGGAGCAGAGGTGGGTGCAGCCTGCAGAGCTGGGCCCAGAGCTCATCTGCATAGACCTGCCCCACTTTTTAGCACCATCACTTACTCACTACTACTTCTGTTTTCATCTTGGAACCCTTTTAGGACCTCTACCGGTATTGAGCACAGTCCAAGGAGCAGAGTCTTAGTTGAGTCCACAGGCCGATTTCCAATAGGCTCCTTGCATGATCTATTAGGGACAATGGTTTGTCTCAGAGAACTTGTTCTCTGAGATAAACAATGCCCTAATTTATAACACTTACCGATTTCAGAGTTGTATATACTTCTGTCATGGCTGATTTCAGGCTGTTGCTGTGACTTCATGTAGAATTGGCTAGAAATGTGCACAATAGGCTCTTGTGAGCTGGTGGGAACTGGTTCAAGAACACCATTGGTTGGGGCTAGGATGGAATGGTGTCTCACACTGAAAGACAAATAGGAAGATACTTGTCTCTTCTCTTAGATGAAAAACCTGAGGCTTAGGGAGACTGTGGGGGTTGGGGAGTCAGCCTGGTGTGGAGTTATTGGGACAGTTGGAGAGTTCTTTTGTGTCCTGCTGCATTTTCACAGGCTCCACTTCCCGGGGGGATCTGGGAGAGCCTGGCACTTGTGTTGTTTTGGGACAGGGTTGGGACGATGCTGGGCCTTTGAGGGTGCTAGACCCAGGTCTTCCCTCCTCTCACTTTCTGGGAAGGGCTTGGGTGACCTCTTGGTTGACTGAGTTCAGAGCTGGTGACCACATGGTCTCTGGTGTCATTGTCAGGAATTAATGCCCAGTGCTAAAGCTGACCTTTTCTCTCCTGCACCAGGCTGTGTGATGGCATCAGTGCTATGAATATCTGTGAGTAATTCTGGCCCTGAAGGGAGACTCTGAGGTTTGCCAGTGGGACGAATTTTTTTAGCTCTGAGGGTGGAAATACCAAGGGAGAAGTGGTTCCATTCATTTACAGCTGCACAGCTACAAAGAGGGAGCCAATTGACAAGTCTTGAGTGGAATCATTCCTTACCCCAGACTTGTCAGAGTGGCAGTCTTATTATCCTCACCATAGTGAAGGAACCAGAATGTGTCACCTCAAAATATGTATCTTTGACATAAATATATATCTTTTTTTTGAGACAGGGTCTCACTCTGTCACCCAGGCTAGAGTGCAGTGGTGTGATCACGGCTCACTGCAGCCTTGACCTCCTGGGCTCAAGCCATCCTCCCACCTCAGCCTCCTGAGTAGCTAGGTATACAGGTGTGTACCACCACACCTGGCTAATTTTTTTCTATTTTTTTTCGTAGTGATAGTGTATTAGTCCGTTCTCTTGCTACTCTAAAGACATACGTGAGAGTAGGTAATTTATAAAGGAAAGAGGCTTAATCAACTCATAGTTCATCATGGCTGGGGAGGCCTCAGGAAACTTACAATCATGACAGAAGGTGAAGGGGAAGCAAGGCACCTTCTTCACAAGGTGGCAGGAAGTAGAAGTGTCAGCAGGGGAGATGCCAGATGCTTATAAAACCATCAGATCTCATCAGAACTCACTCATCTTCACGAGATCAGCATGTGGGAAACTGCCCCAGTGATCCAATCACTTCTCACCAGGTCCCTCCCATGACATATAGAGATTATAGGAACTACAATTCAAGATGAGATTTGGGTGGGGACACAACCAAACCATATCAGATGGGGTTTTGCCATGTTGCCCAAGCTGGTCTTGAACTCCTGAGCTCAAGTGGCCCACCTGCCTTAGCCTTCGAAAGTGTTGGGATTACTGGTGTGAGCCACCGTGCCCGGCCTGACATAAATATTTTATCAAGCTAAAGGCAATTAAGAAGATGCAGTGGAGTTCTCTGCTTTCCCTGTGTTTGCCTAAAAGCAGAACAGAGAATTACAAAGACAAAGGTCTTTCTATCCTCTCCGCTTTCCTGCATAAAGCCAAGATGTAAATTCTCCTTACAACCATTATGAGCTTAGAGGTGGCGCCAGAGGAATGTGGGTAGACTTTACTCCATTAGTTTACCCATAAATTTACCTTCCCACCTTTTCTCACCTTTGGAAGCCTTAAACTGCTTTTCTTTGTCTTGTCATTTCTCTAAAATTGATTATTCGTTGTCAAAGATGAATATACAGTTGGCCCTCTGAATCTGTGGATTCAACCAACTGCAGGTTGAAAATATTTGGAAAAAAACTGTACTGAACACGCACAGACTTTTTTTCTTTTCATGACTCCCTAAACAATACAACTATTCACATAGCATTTACATTGTATTAGATATTATAAGTAATCTAGAGATGATTTAAAGTATATGGGAGGATGTGTATAGGTTAAATGCAAATACTATGCCATTTTATATAAGAGACATGAACATCTTCAGATTTTGATATTTGCAGGTGTCCTGGAACCAGTCCCCCATGAATATCGATGAATGACTACATAAGCCACAGAGCCTGTGTGTGCCCTACCTGGATCTCAGCATTCATTCTCCAGTCCGTTTGTTCATGTAGAATCCCTGGTTGTTACTTTTCTCCTTCCATGACGTGCACTGCTCCTGTTGGTAAACTTGCTTGTTTTTCTCTTGTTAATCTGTCTGTTGTTGCAGGAGTCTGTCTCAACTACGAATTTATGTGGGTTGAGGAAAATTATAATTTCTCCTCTTCAGTAGGAAGCTCTTATTCTCTCCCTGTCCAAACATACTTGTCCATGTTCAAGATGTCAGTCACTTTACTGGATTAAAACATGCATTTAATCTTCTTTAAATACATGTGGATTGAATGAGCTGTAATCGAATCCACATGTCGTGGATCCTAAGGTCATCCTGATTTTTTTTTTTCTTTTGAGACAGGGTCTCAGCCGAGTACGGTGGCTCACCCTTGTAATCCCTTTGGAACTTTGGGAGACCGAGGTAGGTGGGTTGCTTGAGCCTAGGAGTTTGAGACCAGCCCGGGCAATATAGTAAGAGCTCATATTTACAGAAAGAAGGGATTGAGGCTGGGTGTGGTGGCTCACACCTGTATTCCCAGCACTTTGGGAGGCTGAGGCAGGTGGATCACTTGAGGTCAGGAGTTTGAGACCAGTCTGGCCAACATGGTGAAACCCCATCTCTACTAAAAATACAAAAAATTAGCCAGGCATGATGGTGCATGCCTGTAATCCCAGCTACTTGGGAGGCTGGGGCACAAGAATTGCTTGAACCTGGGAGGTGGAGGTTGCAGTGAGCCGAGATCGTGCCACTGCACTCCAGCCTGGGTGACAGAGTGAGACTCCATCTCACAAAAAAAAAAAAAAAAAAGAAGGGATTGAGATTAAACCCCAAGATGGAGTCCCTCCTAGTCAGGGTGTCAGTCCCTTGCACAGACTACAGGGAAGCAATGCCATCTTCACCCCTGGAGATGGAGGTGAGCAGAAGCCATCCTCCTGGCTGCTCCCAGCTGGTAGGAAGCCAGTGCTGATTGGAGGTGGGGCTTTTTGGGACCAGCTCCCACCCCGACCAAAGGGTTTAACTTCTTATGGCTGTCTCTGTGCAGGTGTGAGCAGCTCCTTGGTGGGGTTGCCTGTGGGGGCCTCTTGGCCACCTGCACCTGCGGCATCAGCTCCTGTGGGATGGGGCCTGTGGCAGCAGCTACAGGAAGTGTTAAGTTGGCAGAGCTTGAGGATGCACCCAGTCCAGCCTCTCACCCTTGCGAGGGTCCCAGCTGGCCCTACCTGACCTTGTGCAGCCTGGTGGCAGGGCGCCACTGCTTGACCCACCCTGATCCACGTTGTCTGCTTCCCACTTCTTACTTCTTGTTGTGTGGGAATCTCTCTTCCTTGGCCCCTGCTGCCCTCAAGCTGAGAAAGGCTATTGAGAGGAGTGGCACGTAGCCCATGGGCATGTTCTGTTTGAGGATTCTGACCTGACTGAACTCACGAAGAGGATAGCCTCTCACCAACCATCTTCCAACCTTCCGCTTCCCTTGCTGTCTTGCTCTTCCCTTCCCTTCTCCTGTCTTCTTTTCCTCCTTGCTTCTTGCCTCCTTTAGAAGGCTAAAATTTAATAGACTGACAATACCAAGTGTGAATCAGCTGAAACTTTCGTGGAGTGTAAAATGATTTAGCAACTTTGGAAAACAGTTTGGCAATTTCTTATGAAGTTAAACATGCACTTATCAAATGATGCAGTAATTCCACTCCTGGGTATTTGCTCAAAAGAAATAAAAGCAGATCTATACAGAGACTTGTACATGAATTTTATAGAAGCTTTATTTATAATAGCCCTAAACTGGAAGCAACCCAAATGTGTACCAGCAGATGAATGGATAAACAAATTGAGATATAGTCATACAATAAAATATCATTCAGCAACAAAAAATAATGAACTAGATTCATTCAGTGGTGATTAGATTGGAGCATACATCTGTCAAAATTTGTTGAACTGTACTTTTAGAATGTGTGCGCTTTATTGAGATACAATTGTATGCAAATTATATGTCAATTAAGTTGATAAAATAATGATTTAAAATGCATAAGATACTTAGAAATAAATCTAACACATATGTGAAAGACTTACACCTAAAGAAATATAAGCGTTACACAAAATGTTATAGGAAAGAAAAGATAAAGAAGACATAATTAAATGAAGAGCTATACCATGTTCTTAGATAGGAAGCTTTACTATCATGAATATGTTAATTATCCTTAAAGTGATCTACAGAGTTGATGCAACTACACTCAAATTCCAAACAAAGATTTACATAATTCTTGACAAGTTGATTCTAAAATTTATGGGGAAGAACAAAGGTCAAGAACAGCTAAGGAATGATGAGAAGGAAGAAACAGGTACTCTCCCTTTCAGGGATTATAATGTATTATAGAGTTACAGTAATTGAAAAAGTACAGTACCCACACAAAAATAGACAAACTGACCAATGGAACAAAATAGCCCCTAAATTTATTTATAAATAAGTAAATGATTTTGTTGTAAAATAGAAGTGGTATGGCAGATCAGTAGTGAAAAGGACTGTGCATTGGTTAACCACATGTAAAAAATAAAATTAGATCCCTGTTTTCTCTTATACACAAAATCAGTTTCAAATTAATTTAAATTACAAATGTCAAAAGCAAAACTTTAAGAGTTTTAGAAGAAAATATTGGAGAATATTTTTCTGACCTTGGTGTAGAGAAGGATTTTTAAACATGGCACTTAAAATGCTCAACATAAAAGATTGATAAATTAGATTACATTAAAAGTAACAACTTTATTTTTCAAAATAGGTGATAAAGTAAAAAGATAAGCTGTAAACTTGATAATACTTGTGATATATATAAGTGATATAATAGTAATACTCAGAAATATAAAGAACACTTATAATCCTTTAGAATACGGCAAAAACCCAATAGAAAAAAATGGACAAAAGAAAAGGAAATACACATGTAATAGACATTTAAAGAGATATTAAACTTTAACAGTAATCATGAAAATACAAAGCAAGACCAAAAATGAGATTGCATTATTTAATTGTTGAAAATTAAGACACATTAAAGAGGATATGAATCTTTTTCACATTGCTGAGCAAAGTGTGAATTGTTATAACAACTTTGGAAAATAATTTTATATTATCTTATAAAGTTAACACCTTTATAAGATTCTGACCATCCTATGAGTCAGAAGTTCTGTTTGTAGTTGTATACAGATCCTCACATATGTGCATCGGAGGACATGTAGAAAAATGTTCATGGCACCACCTTTGTAAGAGAAAGAAACAAAACAAAACAGTAATAGAATTACCTAAAGTGTGGTATAGTTACACAATGGAATACTATAAGAATGGAATATTAATATTATAATGGAGGAATACTAGCAACATAATGTTGAATAAAACAAGACCCTGTGTCACACGCTTTTTATAAAAAAGAACAAAAAAACTGAAACAAATATATATTTAGGCATATGCATGTATTTGATAAAACTAAGAAAAAACAAAGGAATTATATCAACTTTAGGGAAGTGGGTACCTCTGGGGTGGTTAGGAGAGGACAGGGTAGGGAAGGAGCATGGAGCTAAATGTAAATTACTAGTAAGGTTTTAGTTTTGGGATCAGTAAGTGGGTTCATGAGTATTTCATTTTCATTATATTGTTAAATAATAAAGTAATATGCTAGTTATAAGAAATAAACTTAAAACATGAGGACATAAGTTGAAAGTAAAAGAATGTGTTAAGGTGATTGGTTAGATCAGATTGCCTCACACATAGTAGAAGTAAATGATTTTTCCATGAAACTTATTTCAGTAGATGTGGTGTATTTGTACGTAGGTAGTGAGTCATGATACAACATATATTTCTTATTTAGAGTTGAGGTTAAAAAACAGTTTGACAACTAGTACCCCAAAGAACCTCTTGTTGAGGTCCACCAGCAGATATGTACAAGAAAGTTCATGGCAACATTGTTTGTTACAACAAAAACAAAAAACACATGTGCTACCTATAGGAAAATAGAGATATATGTATATGTGTGTGTCTATATCTGTATCTATCTCTATATATGTAGTCATACTTTGGAATACTATACAACACTGAGAAATAAAACTACATGCATCAAAAAGATGAATCTCAAAACTACTATGTTGAGGAGGAAAAAGCAAGTCATAGAAATGTACAAGGTGGGCCGGGCGCGGTGGCTCACGCCTGTAATCCCAGCACTTTGGGAGGCCGAGGCGGGCGGATCACGAGGTCAGGAGATCGAGACCATCCTGGCTAACACAGTGAAACCCCGTCTCTACTAAAAAATACAAAAAATTAGCCAGGCGTGGTGGCGGGCGCCTGTAGTCCCAGCTACGCGGGAGGCTGAGGCAGGAGAATGGCGTGAACCCGGGAGGCGGAGCTTGCAGTGAGCCGAGATCGCGCCACTGCACTCCAGCCTGGGCGACAGAGCGAGACTCCATCTCAAAAAAAAAAAAAAAAAAAAAAAAAAAAGAAATGTACAAGGTGTAATTCTATTTATATAAAACTTAAAGGTAGGCAAAACTCAACACTAGTTTATGGATACACGTATGACATAGTAATAAAGAAAAGCAAGGGAATGACCAACATAAAAACTCAGGACAGTGGTTACTTTGGGGATCAGATGGGGTTAGAGATGGATCAGCAAAAATCCCGCAGGGGGCTTTAAAGGTACTGATGGGTACACAAGGATTTGTTTTATTATTGTTGCTATTGAAATCAATAAATGTAGGTTTTGCATACTCTTTTGCATATATGAGAAATTTATAAAACAAAAAGAAAATGCTGACCACAGCTTGTGCTCTCTAGCCCCTACTCATTCCTACAGGTTAAAGTCATTGCCCTACCCAAGATTTCCTACCAATTCTTGGGACTGGCATCCCCAGTCCCAATTTCTTGCCCTCCTGTCAATCTTCTGCACTGCTTCTAGACAATCACATCTCATGTCAGGCCACTGTCCTGCTCAGACACCCTCTGTGGCTCCCCAGTGCCCATCCATAAGCCTAAGCTCCTCAGCTCCACACATTTCCTCCACCTGAGGTAGCCTTCCCCTCCTCCACTTTCCTATAAGTTCCACTTCAGCCCAGAAACTTCCATTTTCCCATCTGGGGTCAGAGTATGGCCCTTTTCTATCCTATGCCCCTGAGGCCTCCTGGGCAGAACTCTGTGATTGTAATGAGGTGAGGTCACAGAGTCCCCAAGAAGAAGAGGCCCTAGTCCTCAGTGGCAAGGATTCTGGTAGCTCTTGGGCTGGAGCTGGGCTTTGGTGCTCAAGAGAGGCTTGGAGGAGACCACAGTTCTTTCTCCATGGTGAGACTTATACACGTGGCTCCCTGGTCACACAGGGATGAGGTGTCTTGGACTTCACCCAGATCTCTTGGGCATACAGCTTTTGGGAACAGGAGCAGAAAAGTTGGGGGCAGTGGGAACACAGCAGAAATTGAGATGATGTTTTGAGGTCTGTTCCCCCACACTCCATCTGCCCTAGAAGAAAGTTTGCAGTGGGCTGGTGTGGACAGTTCTTGCTCTCTGGGTTGAGGGGGTGTGTATAACCTTGGTGGAGAGCAAAGAGCATGGGCTTAAAATGTAGTCTGGCTCAACTGTCGGCTGGCAGGCTCACTCACTCCCCTCTTGCACGTGGTGGATGGAATGAACCCCAGTTTGCCTGAGGAAAGACAATGGGAAAAGTCACATCCATCTGGCCAACTTCATGGGTGGTTGTGAGGCCCTGGTGAGATGGTGGAGTAAAAGCTTGTGAAAAGCATCAGGCACTGTGCAAGTGTGAGTTACTGTTCCCTGGCTATTCGTGTATTGAATGCACATGGGGGCGAGGTGCAAGAAGGGAAGGGGTCCCCTGATTTCATAGACAGCACTTCCCATAGCAGCCTTGGGTTTGGGGAAGAAGCTGGAATCTAGATCACTGTCCCTGGTTTCTGATTAATGGCATTCAAGTTAAGGACATTTCTTCCTAATCCTAGATTTTAAAATGTGTTTTTAAAATTAGGAAATATTGAATTTCATTAATTTTTTTTGTACTAATTTAAATGGTTAGATGTTGTAAACTACAATAATCAGTTTCCTAGAGTTTAACTCTCCCTGTTCCTGGGATAAACCCTATGTGATCTTGGTCCCAAAGCTCCCCTCAACAGATCGCTGCCCTGTGTTGCTGCCCTTCCTGCCTGAGTTCAGGCTTCCTTTGGCATCTTCTGGCCCCATGGGCACAAGGCAAGCTCACTGTGTTCTTTCAACAACCTTTGGAGATAGGAAAAATGATCACTCCCATTTCACAGATGGAGAAAGGGATGCCCAGAGAAGCTAGGTGACCACTGGTGACAGCAGGTAGATGGGCAGCCCTGTCTGGCCTCCTCACCTCCTGACTACAGCTCCCCTCTGCCGCCTGCTCCAGTGTGAGGAATTAAAGGCAACTGTGCAGAAACACACACAGAGCCTGAAGCCCAGCAAGGAGGATCCGAACAGGCTTAATCAGGCCATCCAGTGGCTGACTGTGGAGGTGGGCAGCGCTGAGAGTCAGGTGAGAGGTGGGAGTGGGGGGCAACAGAGTGGCCATGGCGGGATGGTGACCATTATTTATGACAACTGCCCCTCCCCACCTACTCTTTGGATTAGATGGCTACACTTTCTCTTAGTGAATGTCTAAGCATACAGCAGTGCAGCTGCATGCATATATCATGCTTACCTCTGCCTAGGACATTGTGTATTTTATGTAAGTAATGAACATGTAGGTAAATCTGTATGAAGACATATGATTGTTTGTACATTATTATCTTTTTACTTGTGTATGTTCATTTTTATGTCTGTGTTTTGTTTTTCTAGCTCAGTATTAAATTTGAGCCCATCTTCAGAAATTGCAAGATATTACCTAGAAACCCAGTTTTCTGGGTTCTATTTCAAAATGTGAAGATCTGGCAATGTTAAATTATGATTCTCAAATGGCAACATTTGGCTAGAGGAGAGAGTCCTCTATCATCTCTCTCTTCTTCACATGCGGTATAGGCTGCCTGGTGTGCCGCAGTCCCCACCACTCCCAATCCCATCCTTTGGATGTGAGGCAGAGGGTCCCTTGCCATTTATCACTGTCCTGGCTGCAAGTTATTATCCTTGTAGAAGAGAAAAGGTGCTGAGTCAATGTCGCTAGAGAAATGCAAGTCTGAAAATATAAAAGAGGTGGTGGTGATTTCAGGAAATGGGAGAGGGCAGATGTCTTTGTGGAACTGGGTACTCCTGATGTATATTTAGCCTTCACCTTTTGATGCTTCCAGCTAGGCCTCTGCAAGCACTTGCATTTGTGAGCCTCAGAAAGGAGCTGTTCCTCCAGGATGCTTTCTTTCTCCCATTCTCTCTTAGCCTCCTCTCTTACCCCACCCCACTCCCAGCCCTCTCACACCCCCGCTGGCTCAGGTCTCACTCCATGGAGGGAAGGGCTTCTGTTCCTGGTCTTTTCTTGCTTTCTGCAGATGCAAGTGTCTCAGGCTTGGAAGGGTATTCATGGAGAGAGATCTCCCTTGTACAGGAATGGGTGACTCTGAGAAGGGATAAGCTGCTGAGGTTCCGAGGGGGCAGAGTGAGTGGGTGGGCCATCATGGTCAGGGTCCCACCAGCCACAGCTGTTCTGGTTTCCCAAGCAGCAAATACACTTCACCAAGGTCTTATTATTTTTCCTCCTGAAGAGTATAAACTCTAGGTTCCTGTGAGGAATGGATATTCTTCTTGCTAGTTTTCCTTAGGAAACAATAACCACAGCATTACATGCCAAAGAGCATTGGATGCTTCTGGGATCCTGGCTCATATTAGGAGTTTCTCCATACTAGACGTAAAAGGCTCTCTCTCAGCCATCCTAGATATCCGGTTTCAAATCTTCACCCTGAAGGTAGACAGGTGGGCAGGTTCTTTTCATCTTGCCATACAGACAAACAAACACAAGTTTTGGAACAGGTGTGCTCACTCTTTGCAACCATGGACAATCTCCAATCCCTCATTGGCTCTGCAGCCTCAGAGCAAGGTCTGGATCCTTAAGGTGGAAGGAGTGAGGGCCAAGAATGTCCTTCTGTCCTTGGTCTACCCTTCGCCCCCTACGCCCTGTGAACTAGAGGAAGTCAAGGACCCGCCAGCTCTGCAGGAGGAGGGTGGCTCTGGCAGCACCAAGGGCAAGCTGGCTTGGCTGGAGGCTGCCCTGCAGCGAGCTAAGCAGGATGTGATGCAGCAGCTGTGTGAGTACTGAGAGCTGTGATCATCAAGTTGGGCCTGGACTTTGAGATTGCCGCCTACCACAAGCTGCTGGAGGGTGAAGAGAGTGGGTGATGGGTCGGCTGGGAAGTGCTTCAGATGTGGCTGCAGTGAGGAGTGCAGGGGCACAGGGCAGCCACCACGCTCATCAGCCAGGGAAGGGTGGAGAGAGATGACCTGGGTATCCAGGAACTCGTTCCTCTAGAGCTAGGTTTCTCTCACCATCTTACAGCCCTTTGAACAAAAAGTTCTAGCTGATGTGTACTTTTGGCACCTGGGACGGGGTGACCCATAGTCATCCACCCCAGTATCAAAGACCAGGGGCCGGTTTGTCCATGGAGACAGCTGCAGGGACCAAGGCCTAGCCAGTGGGAATAACGTCTCTGTGTGAAGTGCCTTCTTCTCAACTCTGCCCCTCTCCCCAGGCCTGGGGAAGGTGGGGTTACATGACCAGGTGGGGCTTGGCTTTCAACTCAGTAGACAACAGTAGGAGACAAGGGCTGTCACCAGGCTAGGGGAGGGAGGGGGAACTGATCACCCATGCCACAGGCATATTGCATTGATCACCTCCTTTACACCTCACAAAACCCTGGCAGGGAGGTCCTATTATCCCCATTTTACAGATGAGGGGTAAGTTTCAGACAGGTTAAGTGACAGCTTTAGGGACACACACTAGTCTTCAGATTATGGAGCTACCTGCTCTGGGGTCTCCTGTAGAGGTTTAAAATGTTCCCTCACGGTCTCACCTTCCAAGATCAAGTCAGGCCAAAGAAAGTGTAGTTTTTTTTGTTTTGTTTTTTTTTTTTTTTTTTGGTCTTCTCTTTCCTCCAAAAAGTCATCAACAAAAGTGAGTTATATGAATTTAAGGCAGGAGTGATCAGAGCGCGCCAGGGAGCTTGCAGGGTGGAAGGACTGCTGTCTGGGAGGGTCAGGAGTGTGTGTCCTGGGGAATGCAGAATACCAAACCTAGTAGACAGATGGACTCACCTGCTTCCTTCTTTCCGCTGGCTTGGTCTGGGATTTGGGGCAAGGAGCATCAGTAAGTAAACAGTAGGCTGGCGTGGTCTGATCTTATCTTATTATCTTATTCTCCTTATTCCCTCCTTCCCCGTCCACACCTTGGCGTGCCTCCTCTTGAGAAGGCAGAAGGGCTGTGTTTCTGTTCCTGTGTCTGTGACAGCTCCCTCTGTGCCTCTCCTTTTGTCGGGGGCTATTTCTTCTCTCGGGGGTGACTGTGTTTGCGTGTGTGGGGAAGGGGGGTCCTGTGGTCTGTTCTTTGGGGAGAGGTCTGTGTACCTGTTCCTTTCGGGGAGTTTGTACATCTGTCTCCTGGTGGGGAGGAGGGTCTGTGTATCTGAAGGAGATGTCTGCAAGTCTGTCTTCTGGGGCTTGGGGTCGGGGGAGGAAGGGCTTTCCTCCCTCGGACAGTCGTCCTCCGTTCAGCCGGGCCCCGCCCCGGGCTCCGCCTGCCTGCTCCAGCCCCGAGCAGGCTCCGGCGCCCTAGAGACGAGCGCCCCTGGCGGCGGCTACGCGCTCTGCGGCTCTCCCGGCTGTGTCGGGGGCTTTAGCTACACAGCTCCCGCAGATGTTGAACCCTTCCCGCCTCCCTCCGGAGAAGACAAGGAACGCTCAGCTTCTGCCCTAAAGACTTAGCTCTCTTGTGTCAGATGCCCCCTCCCATAGAGCTGACCCCACATCATCTTTCCTTTTTGCCTCCCACACCGGGACGTGAGGCGTTGGAGCACAGCTTACAGGACTATGACTGACCATCCCCAGTGCAGATGGCCTGGACGCTGGTGCCATTGGGTAGAGGTGGCCAGCTTACCTGGACCAAGAACCCTGCCCCTCTGAACTGTTCCCACCCCTTCTTTCCAGGGACTTCTCTGCAATAAAAAGTTGTGGAGTGGTCTGAGCTGCCAGGAGTTTAAACCCGGATTCTCCAGGCCATTCCCAGAGCACAGACAAACCTGGCTGCGGTGGAAGGGTCAGGGCGAGAACAGTACCAGGAAGCAACCTCCTCCCCTCCTGCTGTGAGGGTCTATGTGACTTAAGTATATGGTGATTCGATATTATAGAACCAGAGTCTTTAGGATGGGGAGCCCGGAGTCTGTGGGGAAAGCGAGAGAAAGGGTTCATTCATGCAGAAGGGTCTAGCCTGGGGCCCATAGCTTCTGGGCAGCAGAGCTGAGAATTCCATTCTCCATCCATCCATTCACTCTACACATACTTACTGCATGGCCTCATAGTGCTTGGTGCAGGGGACAGGATGGTGAGGAAGACACTCTAGGATTCCCGGAGATGAGGTTCTGGGTAGGGAGGTGGGCCATAGACGAGGAAACAGAGCAGAAACAGAAAAGGGTGGGGTGGGGATTGGGCCAGTGCCTTCTATCACCCTGATGGGGCATTTGAAGACAGGTGGCCCTTGCAGATGGGGGCTGGAGAGAGATGAACACAATTGGGTGGCCCAAGCCTGGGTTCTGGTTTAACACACAATTGGGCCACCCAGTTGTGTTAATATGATCTGGTGGCGGGCAGAGGAACAACACACTATGGTGGAGGAAACTGTGGGCTGTGAAATCAGAAGGAGGCTCCAGCTCTGTCTCTACTTCAGATCCAAGGTGTAAGTTGGTCCGAGTTTTTACAAGGCATTGGACTTTGGCGGTCGGAAGATAGACCAGTCTGGGGAGTGGGGTGGCTAGATAAAGGCTGGATTTCTGGGTTCTTTCCCTGCCACACAGGCCCGAGAGAAGCTTCTGTACAGTGAGCCCACATTCCTTTCTATTGCATGAAATTACATCATCAATGCAACAATAGTTTCTGCTTTCTATGTCCCTGGGTGGGGCTAAAGTGCGTCATTGGCCAGAGGCTTGGGCTTTACTTTTTAAGGCACTCTAGTGCCAGAGTGTCTGCTATGTTCTTCTGGGTGCCTGCCCAGAGGACAGGTATCCAAAAGGCCCTCTTCTTGTGTAAACAGAAAAGTCTCATGCAAGAGGAATGGGACTGAAACTTGGCTAGCAGGCTGCCACCCTCCTGAGGGGTAGGGGGCATGACCCCACTGGGCTCACACATCAGCCCGGGTTGACAAATACTGACCTGCCAACACTCGCAAATGCAAACAAGCTGCCTGAAGATTCTTTCAAGATTCTTTAGTCCAGCTCTGTGCTCCTTGCATTTTGCTAGGGGATCATGAGATTCTCTGCTATTCAAGCCCAATTTTCTCCAGCTCCTGCTATGATGATCATGTCAACAAGGGAACTTTGTGGGAATTGTAGGCAGGATCTAGGATGTGCATTCTGCAACTGGCGTCACTCAGGACTGTTGCTCACATTTTCCCTTTTCAAATACCGAACCTGGACTTGCCTGATGTCAATCCAGAAGATCCCCAGGGCTTTGGGGTCAGGTTTGAGTTTCTTCCTGGGCCAGGGCCATGTGGATCACAAGCAATGTTTGTGGTTTGGAGACTAATTCCCTGAGAGGCTCCCCTGGCCATGGGCCACATTACAGGCTGGGGTGGGAGGAAACTGCCCAGTGCATTTATGGAGAGTCATTCCCCATCCCATTTATAAGCTTTGTGAGTCGGGTGGCTTCTGAAGGGAGGAGGGCTGTCCTCAGTTCAGTCATTGCTTCTCAGCAGAAGGGCACCATAAGGTGTGAGTCCTCTGTTGGCTCTGCATGCCTGCCTCACGCTCCGTCGTATTTAAACATGTCAGATGCTAACTTGGCTGTGGTCATGTCTCTATCTGAGCCCCAGGAGGGGAGTGAAGGTCTCATCCATCCCCAGGGTCTGCCACAGAGTAGATGTGATGGGGTTGAGGCTACATGGTCCTGGTTGGTGTGTCCTGTCCTGAGATGTATTGGGCCCTGTTTTTGACCATTGGCATGTGGCATTCTGCACGACCCCTTGGAAGTCTCTTGTGGAGTCTAAATGCAGTCCTTCCTGCTGTGATTTCAGCTGCAAGAGATCAACCAGACCAGCCTGGAGTAAGGAAGGAAGGGCCTTGATCCTGTTCCCAGTCTTATTCTTACCTTGACCAAACTCTTCACCTGTTTCTGGGCCTCAGTCTTGCCCTCCTCTAGATCTAAATTGTGAAGATTCTTTTTTTCCTTCTTATTTAATTTTAAGTTTATTTTTGTAGTGATGAAGTCTTGCTCTATCACCCAGGCTAGAGTGCAGTGGCAGGATTATAGCTCACTGCAGCCTCAACCTCCTGGGCTGAAGCGATCCTCCTGCCTCAACCTCCTCAGTAGCTGGGACTACAGGCACATGCCTCCACACTCTGCTAATTAAAAAAAAAGTTTTGTAGAGATGGGGTCTCACCATATTGCCCAGGCTGGTCTCAAACTCTTGGCCTCAAGCAATCCTCCTGCCTCAGCCTCCCAAAGTGCTGGGATTACAGGTGTGAGCCACTGTGCTTGGCTTTCTTTTTCCTTGTTTTCTTCCCTACTTAGTCCCTCTGAGCCAAAGGTTAGCTGCAAAATAGAATAGTAACTATCAGAGGGTTGTTTGAGAAAAGATATTGCTGCATGTAAAGTGCTTAAAGCATAGGCAGTTATGTAAGTGTAACTATTATTTCACTTACTGGAATTCTTTAGAAGATTTTTGAGCCCCCTGAAACAATTTTTTTTTTTTTTTTTTTTTTTGAGACAGAGCCTCGCTCTGTCGCCCAGGCTGGAGTGCAGTGGCGCGATCTTGGCTCACTGCAAGCTCCGCCTCCCGGGTTCACACCATTCTTCCGCCTCAGCCTCCCAGATAGCTGGGACTACAGGCGCCCGCCACCATGACGGGCTAATTTTGTTTTTGTATTTTTAGTAGAGACGAAGTTTCACCGTGTTAGCCAGGATGGTCTCGATCTCCTGACCTCGTGATCCGCCCGCCTCAGCCTCCCAAAGTGCTGGGATTACAGGCGTGAGCCACCTCGCCTGGCCAAGTTTTGAGCCCCTTTAAAGAAAGCTCTACAAAGTCCAAGGGTGGCTGAACTCCATCTGCCCCACCTGGAGTGAGAGTGACCGTAGGGCAGGAGGAATAAGTAGGCAAGCCTAGGGGTTAGAGCAAGGGCTCCTTAGCCAGAGGGCACCTCCCTAGTATGACCCCCAGCAGCATCTGCCCATCACTACTCCCACTTTAGCCCCATTCCCCATCGGTGACCCCTACCTCACCAGCACACATGGGTCTACCCATGTACCCACACTGCACTCACATCCACATGTACCCACAAATCTCCCTTTTTCAGCACATAGATGCACACATGTCCATATGTATAATCACACATTTAGAAACCCTCACCATCTCTCTCACACACACGTTTCCACACAGGTGCCTGGAATGTGCATGTACCTGGATGCAATCATATTGCTCCACTCGCAGTTACCTCTAGGCATTGAGCAATGCAGAATGAATATACAAACAACATGCGCATACACTGCACAGTTGCATGAAACCTGGACTCCCCATTTCCCTCTAGCCCCTAATCCTGTCCCACCTCTCCCAAAGAATAACAGAGTTGGCTGGGCACGGTGGCTCATGCCTGTAATCCCAGCACTTTGGGAGGCTGAGGTGGGTGGATCACAGGGTCAGGAGTTTGAGACCAGCCTGGCCAATAAGGTGAAACCCCGTCACTACTAAAAATACAAAAATTAGCCCGGTGTGGTGGCGGGCACCTGTAGTCCCAGCTACTTGGGAGGCTGAGGCAGGAGAATTGCTTGAACTAGTGAGGTGGAGGTTGCAGTGAGCTGAGCCTGCACCACCGCACTCCAGCCTGGGCAACAGGGTGAAACTGTCTCACAAAAAAAAAAAAAAAAGAAAAAAGAATAATAGAGCTTTAAGTTGGTAAGGGATGTTAGCAGCCACCTAATCCAAGCAATTTTTTTTTTTTTTTTTTTTTTGAGACAGAGTCCCGCTCTTGTAGCCCAGGCTGGAATCCAATGGCGCCATCTTGGCTCACTGCAACCTCCACCTCCCAGGCTCAAGCAATTCTCCTGTCTTAGCCTCCCAAGTAGCTGGAATTACAGGCACGTACCACCACGCCTGGCTAATTTTTTGTATTTTCAGTAGAGATGGGGTTTCTTCCTATTGGACACGCTGGTCTCAAACTCCTGACCTCAGGTGATCTGCCCACCTTGGCCTCCCAAAGTGCTGGGATTACAGGCGTGAGCCACCACACCCAGCCCCAAACATTGTATTTCATTAGCAGATACACTAAGGCCCAGAGATGGGAGGTGACTTGCTAAAGGTCACACAGTGAGATGTTCCATTTTCTTCACCATTCTGCACCCGGGGCATTATGTGTTTGATTCCTTCCCGCCTTGCTCCTCTGTCTGAGCCTGTGCAGGAATGGGGAACCTAGAGGGAGGTGAGGGTTGTGGGGCCGGAGTAGGAAGGAAGAGAGGGTCAGAGTTAGAGGGAGAGTGAGGGAGTGAAATATGGCAGGTCACTAAGGCCCAGCTAGGCTGAAGTCGGAAGAGGCAAGAAGTCCATCAGGACTGGAGTTGTAGTTGGCTTCTGAACTAGGGAGGGATGGAGCTGGTGCTTGAGTCTCAGGTCTGGACTCCTGACAGGGGCTGCTGCTGCTGCTGCTGCTTCTTGTTTTTTATTTTTTTGAAACAGGGTCTTGCTGTGTCGCCCACGCTGGAGGCAGTGGCGCAAACATGGCTCACTGTGCGGCTTCAACTTCCTGGGCTCAAGCTGTCCTGCTTCAGCCCCCTAAGTAGCTGGGACTATAGGTGCACACCACGTTGCCCAGCTAATATTTTTATATTTTATAGAAACAGAGTCTCACTGTATTGTCCGGGCTGATCTCTAACTCTGGGGCTCAAGCAATCTTTTCACCTTGGCCTCCTAAAGTGTTGAGATTATAGGTGTGAGCCACTGCACCTGGCCTAGGGCCAGCTTCTGAGTTGTGTGATGTCACAGCATAGAGGGCTGGTTGGAATGATTGATCACAAATTCTGGAACTTTCTAGGATTGTGTCCCGCTCAGAATTCCAACAGGGGTGGCTGAGAGACCTTGGTTTGATTCTAGCTTTTACAAGAGACTTTGTTCTTTTCAGTCCACTCACTTCTGGTCTCTTAATATTCTTAATCATTTCTAGTGCCCAGAAGGGTAGGGGTGGGGGACTCCCATTTCTGCTGTATTTTCTGGGTCTTGGACTGGAAGTTTAGAGATTCACTCTGGCTTAAAGATGTATGTTCAGGGAGTCACCTTGGCCCATAGTGGGGCTGAGCTGTCATCTTCCCCTTCCCCTACTTCGTCAGTGTCAATTTAATACTTCCATGCATGAAGGAGCTGAATGGCCCTGGTAACCACGGAGGTTTCTCTCTGTACTTGCAATGTCTGATCACAGATATAAATGTAATAAGAGGTTGGCCATAAGAGGCCCTGATCCCTAGAGGGACTTCTACTTTACATTCTGCAAAAGAATAACACTAATGATAAAAAGTAGAGTGACAATTTTGTGGCATGCACCATCTAAGCCTTTTACGTATATGAAATCCTTTAACTCATCAGCTTATGAGGTGGTTGCCCTTTCTATCATCCTCATTTTGGAGGTGTGGAAACAGGCACAGAAAGGGTAAATACATTGCCCAACCCACTCACCTAGGAAGGACCAGGGCCCAGCTTGGGGCCCAGGCAGTCTGGCTGGAGTCCGTGTCCACCCTCTATGCCACATCATCTTGCTATGTGCTGTTTTCTGTCTTTGAGGAAAATGTATCAGCTGTGGCAGGTCTCCAAAACCCCAGAGTGATGCCATTTAAAAAAAAAAAAGAAAGCCAACATCAAAGGCTTTTTGAAACTTTAAATCATATTCATGTATTCACCCCTTAAAGAATTCCAATAAATTACTTAGGCATGAGTCTTCCCTACCAAAGCAATGGGTGATGTTGCCTCAAGCTTTGAGTGATTGGTGAATCTGATTTTCATGATCCATCAGTTTGCAGATATGCATGAGATGTTTTCTGAGAGACAGCTGCAGTTTAGTGAAATGAGCACTAGCGACACACACAGGGCTTAAACCCCAGATGAATCACCCAACTAAGTGGGGGACCCTGCCCCAATTATTGAGTGCCTCTGAGTTCTGGCTTCTTCATCTGCAAGGTGTATCATTAGGGTTGTGTGGTTAAAGTTACATCAAATAGGGGCCTAGCACAACTCTTGGCTAAATCTGAACCTTCTGTGAGGCGAGGTATAGAAAACTGTACTGGAGACCCTTGGCTTGGCCTTTTGCTGCTCCATGTGACTTCGGGGACCCTCCCTAACCCCGACCCCTGAGGAGGGTAATAGAGACACAGACAAGACCCAGGTTGGCTACATTAATTTATTGAAACACAGATCAAGAGCAGAGGAGGAAGGGGAGAGGCAGGAAGGCAGTTGCCATGGGCAAGTTTCTGGTCCTGGCTCTTCCTGCTCCTGAGGCCCCTTCCTGTGGGTGCCAGCGGACTTCTTTCTAGGGTGGCGTTTCCCATTGTGGGGTGGCAGAGCCCAGAAGTGGGGGATCACACAGAGAAAATGCGAGGCCAGGAGTGGGAGGGGTCTTTCAAAGTGCAGGAGAAGTAGCTGAGCACTTGCTCCAGGCGCCTGGACTGGATGGGCCAAGCAAGGCAGGGCAGGAAAGATGCCTGGGGCCTGGAACTTGAGTTGGGGTGCCTAACATTTCCGGCAGCTGCTGCCGCAAGACCCCACACCCAGGGAGCTGATACCACAGGAGCCCACGCCGCAGGAACCCCCTCCGCAGGTGGTGTTCAATTGGCCACAGGGCGCACACAGGCCGGTGCTCACCGCCACGTTCCCGTTGCACGGAGCGCTGCAGACACTGCCAGTCACTGGCCGGGAGCCTGACACGCAGAGGTCCCCGCACACGACCCCGCCCCGGGAGCTGCTGACACCTGTGAACCCCGAAGGCTGAGTCAAAATTCTGAAGGGCAAGCCATCCTGCCTTCCTGACCACTGCCCCTGCCAAGACCTGAACTCTGGTATGAAAAGTCAGAAGCATCTTTAGTGGACAATTCTAGGTCCATCTAGTCCAAGAGCTGGGGTCTTTTGGATGTCTGACCCCAAATCCCTCCTGTTGTGATGCCAGCCCACTCTTTTATATTCAGTCTCAGTGACACTCCTTTTTCCAAACTCTGCCCTCCATCACAGGTAGTTAGTAAATCTGTCCACACTGGACCCCAAATACTCACAGACATTCACAGCCCCAATGCCTTCACATAGCCTGAGGGCAAAAGAGAAAAAGGCAACATTAGTGACTGCCCCAGAGTGGCTGAAAAAGCTCCCCAGTTCATAGGGTACGGTCCACAACTGGTCAATTAAGAACAGAGTCTGAGGGAACAGCTTGCCTCAGACAAACTCACACACCAGCCCTCCCCACACCGGAAGTGAATAATAATAATTTTTTTCCCCCAGAGCCCTGGCCATTGCTCAGCCAAGGCCAAGGGTAGGCTTGTGCCAGGGATGGGGAAGGGTGGTTCTGGGCCACCCTTGCTTGGACCCACCTCTGCTCCTCGCCCTCCAGCAGGCGCCTGTAGGTGGCGATCTCGATGTCCAGGCCCAGCTTGGAGTTCATCACCTCCTGGTACTCCCTGATCAGGCAGGCCATGTCCTGCTTGGCCTTCTGCAGGGCGCCCTCCAGCTCGGCCAGCTTGCAGCGGGCATCGCTGAGGGCCGCCTCACCCTGCTGCTCAGACTGAGCCACCGCGGCCTCCAGCTTGGAGTTCTGAAGAGAACAGAGAGAACAAGGTAGATTAGAGTCCCTGGGTCTCTCTGATGCTCATCCAAATGAGACCACACTCCCCACCAAGCTGGGAGCACCCCAGAACAGAGCCTCTTGCCTTCATCACCTGGGACTCATTGAGAGACCACGACCAGGGACTCTACATTGACAAAGGGGCTGGAGAATGAATGCTGAGATCCAGATAGGGCACACATAGGCTGTGTGACCATGGTTAGGCCCTCGGTCTCTCTGACCTTGGGCAGAGATGCCCCATACCTGGCACTTGGCATTCTCCACCTCGGCCGTCAGCCTCTGGATCATGCGGTTCAGCTCGTTGATCTCCTCCTTGGTGCGGCGCAGGGTCTCCCCGTGCCTGATCACCGTGGCCTTCATCTCCTCACACTGGGGGAAGTAGAGATGCTCATGAGGTTCAGGGTGGGACCTCCCATCCATTCAGGACACCACAGATGATTTTGCAGGTTGTACAGTGCTCAGCCTGTGCAGCCACACATGGCAGTCCTGCCCTGCCACCCCAACCTCAGATTGGCAGCCATCTTTTCTCATCCCTGGGGACCAGCATCCCCAGAAAAGGAAGCCTATTTAATAGATACCTCACATTCCTCCCACCGCCACGTCTAGCAGGCAGGAGTCCTGTGCCACTCACCTTGCTGCGGTACCAGGACTCGGCCTCGGCCCGGCTGCGGGTGACAATGTCATCGTACTGTGCCTTGATCTCGGCGATGATGCAGTCCATGTTCAGGTCCCGGCTGTTGTCCAGCTTGACAACCACAGAGGTGTCTGAGATGTGCGACTGGAGAATGCGGATCTCCTGCAGTAGGTGAGGGCAGTGACTTTAGTTGAGAACACAGCCCCACCCACCATGTCCTGACTCCACCTCCTCAAGGCTTTCTCTGGTCCCCAACCCTGCCCCCTCACACAGCCTCAGGGACTGCAACCTCTACCCACATCCTGTCCAACACTCCCACCCCCATCTCTCCTCTCTGCTGGCTGCCAGGTCTCTGCCTGGCCCCTGAGCCCGCACCTCGTCATACAGCCGCCTCAGGAAGTCGATCTCCTGGATCAGGGCCTCCACGTTGGCCTCCAGGTCTGACTTGCGGAGGTAGGCGCAGTCCACATCCTGGAAAGGTGGGGAGTGTTGGAACTCAAAGGAACCTGGTGATCCAGCCCCCAGACTCCTCTCTCTGCCCATCCATTCCATGTAACCAGGCGAAAGCAGTCCCTGGTGTCCCATTCCCATGCCTTTCCTCCCCTTCTGCCCTTCCTGGGATGAGCTGGCATCCTTTGTCCCTCTGATGACAAACCCTGTTTGCCTTGACCATGCCTCACCAGCCTTTCACCCCTCCTTGCCCTCCTGTCTCTCCCTTCTCTCGTCTCCTGCTCCAGGAAGCCTGCCCAGACTGACCCCCCAGCTCTCACACCCTGACCCTTTCCTGTCCCCCACAAGTGCTCCAAGAGCCCAGTGGCTGCTCTTGGTTCTTCTCCATCCCCCCTTACACCCTGGGATTGTGTCTCTGCCTCAAGGTCAGACTCCCCAAAATGCTAGACAGACTGCACTGTCTCTCAGCAGAGACATTGTATCTGCTATGGCTCCAGGGGCCTCAGCAATAGACCACAACCTCTGGAGCAGAGCAGGACACACAGAGGACAGTGCAGCCATCCCCTTGCCCAAGGTAGGTGCTGGTAGATATTCCCAGGTCATTGCCCTTTGTCAAGGCCCTGGATGCTCCATCCAGTGACCTGCACCTGGGCAGTCCTAGCCTGCTGTGGAAAGGTCATTGTGCCCCACACTGAGGTTGAGACCCCCTGTGTGTCCCCAGGAAGAATCTGTCATTCTGAGATCCCACAGATCTGTGTTTCTCAATCCTGTGTCACTTGCCTTCTTCAGAGCCACAAACTCGTTCTCAGCTGTTGCTCTCAGAGAAACCTCCTCCTCATACCTGAGACAGAGCAGAGGGAAGAGAGGAGAGGTCAGAGCAGGGCAGGTCTCTGCAGAGCCACCATCACATCACACTTCATCACAGCCATGGGGACAGCACTAGAAACACTTCCACACAGCCCCAGCCTGGCAGCCTAGCTTAGTCCTTTCTGGTTGGATGTGAGATGTGTCTGGGATTCTCTATCCACTTTGAACTGGGGATGGAGAGTGCTCATCTGGGACCTCCCAGTCCTGTTCCCAAAGGGGCTCTGAGGTCCCCCAGGAGGCAAATAGGACTCAGCCCCCAGCCCCATGCTGGGAGTAAACAGCATGGCCTCCCGGAGACTATAGCCCCAGGCTCCCTTCACTGGTATCAATCCCAGCTTAGGTGTGGGACCTCCTGGACCTGCAGACCTTCAGGACTCAGCACCCAAGGCAGTGGGACACCCAGAGCCCAAGACCTGTCACTCATGAGAGACCCTGGGCTCACATCTGACAGGTGCTACAAGTATAGGGGCTGAGGGTCAGGAGAGAAGGCCTGGACCCTGCAGAGGCTCCCTCCCCACCCAGCGCAGGGGAGAGCTGCTGGGTGATGTGGTTCAGGGAAGAGAAGGCTGAAGTGGGACAGAGACAGGTCATGGGAGTCACAGCCCTCCTCTTACACAGGTGTCTGGGCAAAGATTCCACAAAGGAAAAGACCCCGCCACCCTCGGTCAATCTAGTGGTCATGGCCACTCACCCTACCTGGGAGTTCTTATTGTCTAATCCAGTGTATTTAACCTAAACCCCATTCCTGTGCCCAGCATCCCTCTTGCCCGCACTCACTTCTTCTTGTAGCCCTCCAGCACCTCCTGCACGTGGTTAAGCTCTGAGGCCAGCCTCCCGCTGTCAGCCTCCACGCACTCGGCCTCCCGCCGCAGAGTCTCGATGTAGCCCTCAAACAGGGGCTCCAGGTTGCTCTGGCAACACTCGCGGTTCTGGTAGAACTGCAGCTTTGTCTCCAGCAGTTTGTTCTGCTGCTCCAGGAAGCGCACCTGCCATTCGGGGTGGGAAGGAGGGGCAGATGGTGTCTGGTGCCCCAAAGCCAGCTCTGGGGGCTCACGGGGGAGGTGCTTTTATGGGAACCCCCAAATCTGGAGCTTATCTGAGATTGAGTAGAGGGGGGCAGTGGGAGACAGACAATTTCTGGATTTCCTGGTCATGATCTGTGTCTAGATTTCCCACTCAGGAGTGGAGCAAGGGCTGGGTGGTGTCAGTGCCTGCTCCCTGGGGAGTTGAGTGACCCCCCCCCCACCCCGCCCCCGACAAGCAGATGAACAGAAGTGGAGGCTCAGCCCCTCACTATGAAACTAGGTGATCAGCAACCCTCACAGGCAGAGTACTCAGGTTCAGATCACAGATGGGATTTCTGGGGATGGTGCCAGGAAGAGGGCGTCACAGGCCATCTGGAAGGGAGCTCAGATCTCCCAGCCCTTCCCGTGTGTCATCTGGAAGTCAGTGCACCCTACTCTCTCACCCTGGGGCTGCCCAAACCCCTCTGAGTTCAGCAGCAGTGGTCACATGCCCACCTCCCCCAACTCCCTGATGTCTAGCTTGTGCCCCAGAGCAGCCCGGCCACACTTTTCCTTCACAAGCTCCCTCTATCTGAACTGTCAGCTGAGTCTGCATCTTGAGTGCCTGTGTGTGTCTGTTTGTGCATGTGTCTGTCTGTCTGTGTGTCTGTATGCCTCGCCCATCAGACTGGGATCTCAGGCAGGCAGAGGTCTTTGTGCCTCTGACTCCATCCTTAGTGCCCAGCCCTGGCTGTGTAGGTGGTGGGGGTTCAGGAAGGGTGTGATCCAGGACACCCACCTTGTCGATGAAGGCCGCGAACCTGCTGTTGAGGGACTTGATCTGCTCCTTCTCCTCCTGCTTCACGCACTGCGCGTTGGGGTCGATCTCCAGGTTGAGGGGCGTGAGGAGGCTCTCGTTGACCGACACGGTGGTGATGCATGGAGGGCTGGGCCCGCACACGCCCCCGGAGCGGTAGCCGAAGCTGCGTCCGCAGGAGCCGGCCCGAAAGCCTCCGCACACGCTGTGGCTGCCGAAGCCCCCGGTGAGGCCGCGGTAGCAGGAGATGCCACGGTAGGGGGCGGCGGTGATGCAGCAGCGGCCGGGCCGGGGCCCGCAGGCCGAGATGCAGCTGAAGGCGCGGCCACCAAATCCTGATCCGCAGGTCATGATCCTCCTGGACGTTTGGGTTGCAGAGGACAGGATAGGGGACCTGGAGTCCTGATGGAAACTCCAATGTGCTCCTCAGGGCACCGCAGCCCTATTTATGCGCAGATTCTGAAGGGGCTTGGCTGTGAAGATGATGTTGGGGCAATTTGCGCTTTATGGGCTTGGGTGGTTAGCCAGGTCCAACGCCTCTCCAGAATGTGCTTTAATGGGGGAGTGGCCTGCACCCTCTTCTTTGTAAAAGATGTCAGTCTTGGGCTCTGGGGGAGTCAGCATGTTTCATCTTCAAAGTGTCTTGCCAGCAGGGCATTCCTTCATCTGCAGGCATTGGGAAGGGAAGGGGAAAGCAGAGGAGAGGACGAGAAGGAGGGGTAGAGCCTGGCGAGGGGGAGAGAAGGGAGGCCAGGTGCTGGGAGAAACTGGGAGGAGGAGACCTGTGTGTTAAGTGTGATGTGGGGAGAGGGGTTTCAGGAAAGGCTGAGGCATTAATAAATACCATCTCTCATTTCCATCGCAGCTGTGGCTAAAGTGCTCCTGAAACACAAATCTGGATTTCCCCATCTCCAGATTTTTTCAGTTGGCAGCTGAAAACCATCTCACTTTTCCTACCATGGGAACAGTCAGCAGATTATTAAATATTTGTCTTTTATCTTTTTTATGATGAAAGCTTTCAAATATTGAGAAAAATTGGAATAATACAACACACATGCATTGATGCTCCACCTGTTTACCCCGATTCAACAGTTAACATTATACCATATTTGCTTTCACAGTTGCCCAATTATTTGAGTGGCAGAAAGCATGGCATGTCACCCTTAAATACATCAGCAGGAATTTCTTAAGAATAAGGAGAGTACTATTTTCTTATTCAGGAAAATTAACAATAATTCCAAAGCACCACTTACTATTCATCTCAGATTCAATTTTCCTAACTGTCCTAAGGATTTTAAAACTACATTTTACATAATTTAATTTGTGGCTCTAGCCCTTGTATTTTCTATAAATTAGAAAGTAAATCTTGAGCTGGGATGTCCAATTTGGTAGACAATAGGCAGATGTGGCTACTTAAATTTAAGTTAGCAAAACTAAATAAGTTAAAAATCTAGTTATTCAGTTGCACTATCCACATTTTGAGTCCTCAGCAGCTACCTGTAAGTAGTGCCTATCTTATTAGACAGTGCATATAAAGAACACTTCTTTATTATTTATTTTTATTTTATTTATTGTTTATTTTCACATAAAATTCTGTTGGACAGCACTGGGCTAGAGGCTGGACTAGGTTTAAATTAAACATTGTTGTGCCAGAATACTTCATAACATATGCTGTGTAACTCTTATTATATCACCCTAGGAAGCATAAAATGTCAGATTGGTGATGCTAAATTGAATCACAGCTGGGCGCAGTGGCTCATACCTGTAATCCCAGCACTTTGGGAGTCTGAGGGGGGTGGATCACCTGAGGTCAGGAGTTCAAGACCAGCCTCGGTGGAGGAATTTAAGACCAGAGATGGTGAAACCCCGTCTCTACTACAAATACAAAAATTAGCCCGTTATGGTGGCACGTGCCTGTATTCCCAGCTACATGGGAGGCTAAGGCAGGAGAATTGCTTGAACCCAGGAGATGGAGGTTGGATGACTTCAGTACATTTCCGCCTGTATTAGGAAAAACTGTGTAGAGAATTAGAATTAGAAAGAACTGTGTAGAGAAACATAGATCTTAGTTTGATAAGAATGTTTCTTTTTAATTGGTCACCTACTATGTGATCATCATTATATATCGTAAATGATCTCTAATTCTCACATCAATCATATGAAGTATGTACCATTATCCCCATTTTACTGATGAGGAAACCAAGGGTCAGGGAGGTTAAATAACTTGCCCGAAGTCTCCCAGCTGGTAAGTGACGGAGCCAGGAGTTGCATTGCCTTCTCACCTATAAGCTGTGACAACCCCTTGACTTCCTAATCTTTGGATAAGTTCAAGAGGGTAGTGAAAGTTGTTTACAGGGGAGTATCTGTGAATTTAGGGTGTGAGAGAGTCCATCTAAGGAAGACGGGCAGACTGAGTGGGTTGGGATGGTTAGAACCATGAGGGGTCATTTAGGGACACACGGCGATGTGAGGCTACTTGGGGGCTGGGAAGGAGTAAGAGTTAGATGTGCAGCCCCGCGTGGCTAAGAATTGAAGGACGGGGTGGAAAACATCAGTTTTAGTTATTTGCATACCTCTGGTATATGGCAATACTTTGATAGACTGTACTATGTTCTACTTACCCAATGAACCACCCCCCACCCCAATAGAGCAGGTCCTAGAAAAATTAGCTCGTAAAGTACAGAGGTTTGCATTAAATTGAGGAGAAGAAAAGAGAAGTGAAATGACCTGGCTTATAGCCCCCTGGAGCTGCTATGCTTCAAGGACAAAGGCAGGCAGAGTAGCCTTAGGGAATGAGAACAGAAGCAGGATTGATGGGAAAAGAGAGGAGAGGAAAAAAATAGAAGAGAATAGGGCTCTCAGGGTATCTGTGCAAAACATTCAGAGTGTGGCCTTGTGACAGGACAAATGTGGGAGGTCACAGACTGTGTTGAGCTATCTGGTCACCCCAGAGAAGAGTATGGCACCTGCTGTCCCTTTGTGAGTTCAGGGCTGCTGGGCCAGCACTTCTGAAGCTCTTTGTACCCTCATCTGGAATTTGGGGCACTGCTCACAATTGAGCAGTGATGTCCCCAGTAAACCAGAGGTTGGGTGTCCTGAGGAGCACTGTGACTCAAAGTACATCTCATCCACACTTCACCTTTTCTACCAGTATAACTCCTTATAAAAACAACATGTATAAACACAAGCTAATTACTAATGGCTGGTCCTTACTAAGCAATTTTAAAGATGTAAGAAGCAATTTAAAACAAGGTATGAAAAATTCAAATGTGACACCATTTCATTAAACTTCAGGAATTAATTGCTGCTAATTTTTGAAGACCTAAAAGGACATTCAACTTGTTTTCTTCAGAGTGAAAAAACTTTGTCATGGGGAAGGGAGGAGGGGAGGGAAGGTGGCAGGGAGGAGGGGAGGGAAGATGGCAGAATCTCCACTCTATGGTCTTGGCTCTGGCAAGGTAAAGAGGATAGATTTTAACTTTGTGGAGATAACAATTATTTTTATTGTGAAATATTTCAACACAAAAGAATGCATAGGTGGTTAGATCTGTAGCAATACCTACCACATATAGGAAAAAATAGAACATGCGTGTATTTCAGGAGCTTCCTATGTACCTTGTTCTGATTGTACCCTACTCCTTCCCGGCCTAGGGTGACTCTTCTCCTGCATTTTGTGTTTAATTATTCCTTTGCTTTTCTTACAGTTTTAGAACCAATGCACCCATCTTGCAATGACATATTGTTTCTTTTTCCAGCTTTTGAACTTCACATAAATGGACTCGTGTTGCATGGATCCTTGTGCATCTGGTTTCTTTCATTAAATGTTGCTTCCTGTAGCTGTCCTGTGTTCATTTTCACTGTGGATTGCACTCATTGCATGGCTATACCACAGTTTATTTGCCTTTCTACCTCAATAGCCACAAGGTTGTTTCCAGAGTTCTGTAGATTGAACAGAGCTGCTATGAACATCCTTTCTCATGTCTTCTGGTGCATTTATGCAAGAGTTTTTCTGGGGTATGTGGCTATTTTTTTTTAAAGTTATGTCAGTAGTAGATGTTTCATGTAGAAAGCTATTTTATGACTATTCTTCCAAACTTAATAATAAAATCTTTTGATGTTCATCTTACACCATACTAGATACTATTTTAAGAGTCCAACATTCATTAACTCATTTAATTTTTACAGTTGCCCTCTGAGGTTGGTGTTATTATTCTCGTTTTATAGATGAGGACACTGAGGTCTAGGGAGGTTAAGGCTCAGGTTGTGTGTTAGCAGCAGAACTGGCACCCAGAGCCTGTGTGTCTGATCCCAAAGGAAGGGATGCGTTTGTCCCATTGCACTCCCTTCTGTACACCATCGGCCATCAGTAATAAGTATCACACAGTAGCTGGTGTTTGTACATAACATAAAAACACAAACACTCATCTTGCCCCATGCCCTCTGCAGGGCCCTGCAGGTTGCTCTCAGGGTTCAGGGCCAGAGAGTATAGGAGAGCTCACCCTTGTTCTTGGCAAGCTTCCAGTATTAAGAGAAAAGCAGGGACACATACCCAGATAATGAACAAAAATGGAAACCCTGCAACACATCAATGTGTACAAATGTTTTCTTCGTGGATATATTCCAAGGGCTTGGCACATAGTAGGTGCTCAATAAATATTTTTTGAATGAATGAAAAGAATACCAGCTGCATATTAAGTGCTGAGTAATGGAGCCATCAAAGCTTGGTGGTTTATTGTGCAAAGCTTTGTGGTAGGATAGGGTGAGGACACATGAAGCAGATGATGTGGCTATTCCTGGGGGTGGGGGTGGAGAGGGGTGACCTTCCTTGCTGGGGCCTGAAGGATGAATGAAGTGAGTGAGATGTGTCCTTCAACCAAGCAAAGTCCTTGGCTTGGGCTATAAGGGGTGGTGGGAAAAGTCAGCCAATGAGAACAAGGATCTTGAAGGCCTTGGGGCAGAGTAGAGAACAGGTGTCGGATTGGAGAAGGAAAGAGAGAAGCAAATCGGAGGAGATTTCTAGGAAAAGAGGGAGAAAGAAATACTTGGTCTTAGACTATTATTCTCAAGGGTGACTTAGAAGAAGAGAAGAAGAATGCTGCATGGGTGGAGAAGAAAATGAGGGAGAGATCTTAGGAGATAGTCAGGAAGAGGAGGAAACTGGAGGACAGTGGAGGAAAAATGGGAGAAGATCTGGGAAGTATGGTGGAAGGGTCACTCCAGGGATGAAAGAGCAGAGGAGGAGGAGGTGGATGGGGGAAGCAGCACAGCACCAAGGGAAAGTGTGTGTAGACCCATTGGAAGAGGTGGGCACCGTAGTTCCAGATTTATAGTAATGAACCCTCACAGGGCAGGGACATGGAGCGAGGGAGGTGCAGGCACTCAGCTGGTTAGTGGGATGAACGTTACCAAGGTGGAGCTTTTGAGTCAGGCTCCAGCCCCACCCAGGCATCCTACAGGGGCCTTCTGGCCCTTTGTCCAGTGGGACTCCTCTCTGGTGACGGGAGCATGCAGATGCTCCAGATGTAGAGCCTACAGGCTGCCTTCCAGCCCACAGCTGTGTAGCAGAGTCTCAGGGATGACCCTGTCCCTGCTTATGAGGGCTGTGCCTCAACCAGCATTCTCCCTCTCTCTCCACTGTCACAGTATCTCATGATCCTCTCCACTCCTGCAAGGGCCCACAGGATCACCTGTTGTCCACCCACTAGCCCTGTCTCATTGTCTGTCACTGTGTGAAATGCTTCCATGCACATCTTCTCATCAACACTGTCCTGCCCGCCTTTTGCCTAAAGCTTGTCCTCACCCTTTCCAGGGAGCCTTTCTTGCCTTTCCCGTCAGACTAGCTGCAATTGCACATTGTCCCAGAAAGTACACTCTCAGCAGTCATTGCATTCCTCAGTATCTGACAGTATGTATGAAAAGTAGCCCTCTTTAGACTTCTGGCCTTTCTCATGAATTCGGATATGCTCTACCAGACTGGGAGCTCCAGAACCCATGTTTCCTTCCTCCTCTTAATGCCTCCTTCCCTCCAAAATTAAGACAGGATTGAGCATAGAGCTAGGAAATATCAGTCACAAAATCCCCGAGTCCCCCATCTGGAAAATGTCGTCTAGTCTAAGCAATCAACTATCTTGAGGAGTCTGCCTTATAATACCCTCCAGGGAGCAGAATGAACCGAAGGGAGCACTGAACAAGAACTTTCTAATGTTAAAACCACCTAATTTGCCCATTCTTTACAAGTGCCCCTTGAAATAAAGGTCCACTTGGGCTAAAAGAAGAGATTCTGATCTCCAGATCTGAAGGTCTTTTGGTTCCACCACAAAAATGGTGGCCACTGCAGAATAAGAAGTGTCTTTCTTTTACTTAAAGCCTCCCTAAATGGAAGAGATAATGCAAGCTCCTTTAGAAAATAATGACTACTTGTCTTCTTCTGGGAAGTGCTTCCTCGACTCCAACTTCCATTTGTCCATCTGCAATGAAAGCTTGCCTTCTCTTGCTCTCATTGGAGCGCCATTATACTTGGATGAATTATCAAGGCCATATCCCCCATCCTCAACCTCATGAAATCCTCTGGCTACTGACCAATCAGAAGGTTTTAGGATCAGGCAAAAATAAAGATGAATGAGTGTGCCATCATTTAATTTATAACTGAGGATTTCTGATGGTCTGTTAAGTCCAAATAATAAATACATACTTATGAATTATTCACAGATTACAGAATTTTTAGATTATCCAAGCCTCTCTTCTCATCCAGCAGTATGGTTACCCAAGGATTGGTGGTGTGTTCCTTTGCCAAAGAGAAGAGATTCTCTTTGGACCTTCTCTGAGGCAATCAGGCTGGAGCAGAGACTGAAGGAGGGGCATGTGTTTTGGGGTTCTTTTCGAGGACAAATGGAGTAACCATGGCCAAACTTCTCAGATCCTCTGCCCCTTGGACTGGCTCCCACTGTAGAATACAGTAGATAACATTTATTGAGCATTTTCTATGTGCCAGGTGCTGTTAAACATTGTCCATGCATTATTTCATTTAATCCTTCTACAAGTTCTTTAAGATAGGCAGTTAATGAAAACTGGACACAGATGGCTTAGGCATGTGGATGAGTATATCCCATCAATGCTGTTGATATGTCTGCAGCAGCAGCATCAGCAGCAACAACAACAACAACTAATATGATTACACACTTAGAGTGTGCCAGGCTTAGTTCTCAGTGATTTACATGGATTAACTCTTTTAATCTTTACAACTTTATGAGGTGGGTACTATTATTATCTTCATTTTAGAAATCACGAAATGAGGTACATGGAGGCTAAGTAATTGCCTGAGTTTACACAGCTAGAGAGTGGCAGAGCTAGAATTTGAAACGAGGCAGTTTGGAATCTGAGTCTGTGTGCTTAACTAATATGCCATGTATTCAAACTTTTTATTTATTTATTTATTTTTATGTTTTCTTTTTATGGGTACCTAATAGTTATACATATTTGTGGGCTACATAAGATATTTTGAGATAAGCATAAAGTGTGTACTGATCAAATCAGAGTACTTGGAATATCCATCACCTCAAACATTTATTATTTCTTTGTGTTGGGAACATTCCAAGCCTACTCCTTTAGTTATTTTGAAATACACAATAAATGATTAACTATAGTCATTCTATTGTGCTACTGAACACTAGATCTCATTTCTGTTATCTAACTGTATTTTGTACTCATTAACACGTCTTTATCTTCTCCTCCCCATTACCCTTCCCAGCCTCTGGTAACCATCATTCTACTCTCTATCTGATGAGATCAATTTTTTTAGCTCTCGCATATGTGTAAGAACATCTGAAATTTGTCTTTCTGTACCTCAGTTATTTTCCCTAACATAATGTCCTCCAGTTCCATCCATGTTGTTGCAAATGACAGGATTTCATTCCTTTTTATGGCTGGATAATATTCCATTGTGTATCTGTAACATACTTTCTTTATTCATCCATTGATGGACACTTAGTTTGATTCCAAATCTTGGCTATTGTGAATAGCGCTGCAATAAATGTGGGAGTACAGACATCTCTTTGATATATGAATTTTCTTTCTTTTGGATGTATACCTAGTAGTGGGATTGCTGGATCACCTGGTGGTTCTATTTTAGCTTTTGAAGGACACTCCCTACTGTTTTCCATAGTGGCTGTAGTAATTTACATCCCACTAGCAGTGTACAAGTGTTCCCCTTTCTCCACATCCTTGCCAGCATCCATAATTTTTTTGTCTTTTTGATAAAAGTCATTTTAATTGGGTCGAGAAGATAATCTTATTGTGGCATTGATTTGTATTTCTTTGATGATATGTTGAGCATTTTCAATATACCTGTTGGTCATGTATATGTCTTCTTTTGAGAAATCTCTATTCAGATCTGTTGCCCATTTTAAAATCAGATTATTTGGTTTACTTGCTATTGAGTTGTTTGAGTTCCTTATATATTGCAGCTACGAATTCCTTGTCAGTTGAATAGTTTGCAAATATTTCTTCCATTCTGTAGGTCATTTCTTCACCCTGTTGATTGTTTCCTTTGGTGTGCAGAAGTTCTTTCAGCTCGATGTGATCCCATTTGCCCATTTTTTGCTTTGGTTGCCTTTGCTTTTGAGGTCTCAGTCAAGAAATCTTTGTCCAGGCCAATGCCCTAAGCATTTCCTCAATGTTTTCTTCTAGTAGTTTCATAGTCTCAGGTCTTACATTTAAGTCTTTAATCCATTTTAATTTGGTTTTTGTATACAGTAAGAAATAGATATTTCAACTTTTCGGCTGCAACTATAGTAAGAAATAATTTTACATGGTGACTGAGTATGCACATACATATATATATGCCATACAACTGAAACAAAAAGGGCATGTAACAAGTTATTCCCATGACATATGGTGCAATCTGTTATTTTCTGGTCTATTCTACTCTATTTGATTTTCTCATAATCAATTTCATTAAAATAAAATTCTGATTGGTTCAATTAGTGGGTCAGAACATGAATTCTGAATCAACACTGCCCCTGAGCCCACTGCTTCCTAATGATTGTAATGAAGCCCATCTGCTCTGTGTTCTGGAGTCCACTGAGCATGTACACATTTCTGTAACTCTAAGGCAGTAGTAGGAGGGAAAGCCTTAACCTATTTCCCAGGAGAGTCAAGTGCCTTCCCCTAGATCACACAGGGGTACTCAGGGCAGAGCCTTGGTTCCTACCCAACCTTCGTGAGTTTAAGACCCACACTATTCACACTGGATGGATGGCACATACAAATACAGATCTGTTCTCTGGCACCTGCCAAGGGTACTGACAAACTTCTGTGCAGGAGTTTCAAGGAGTATAGTGCGGAAAGCAGCAGGGACTCAGGGGATGATGGCAGGGGCTGGATGCTCTCCTCATGTGGCTCTATTTGATCTCATATTCTGAGCCAGATACTGTATAGATGCATAACAGTGGTGCTCATCCCAGACCTTCTAGGCCCTGGAGGTTACACAGAGGCCTGAGAGGACATCCAGACATTCAATCCTTGTCTAGGGCCTTGTGGGAGGTAATTGTGCTTTCCTGGGGCCAGTGGGCTAGTGTGTGCTCCTGAGGCCGCATGGGACACTCTGAGGGAGGGAATGCCTCCGCTCAGCCGAGGCTGGCCAATATGACCTAATAAGGTGGCCTGAGGACTAGTCTACTTGCTAGTTGAATGTGCAGGTGAGGACCCGCGAGTGTGTGTGTGTGTGTGAGATGGTGGGTAGAAAGGCCAGCATGTGAAAGCATTGTGTGTGAGAGTGTGTATATGAAAGAGAGGGGGGGGGGTTGTTATTAGGAAGGCCAGCATGTGAGTGCATTGTGTGTGAGTTTGTGTGTGTATGTGTGTGTGCACCAGAGGGTGGGAGAGAGAGAGAAAAAAAAAACATGTTGAAAAGTATAGATAAGGGATTTGGGAGTAGGTGTGGAGGAACTGGGTCCCTGAGAAGGTGACTAAGTTAGAGATTCTGTAAACGTGGGTCTTTTGGGGTGCAGAAACAGGTCATCCAGTTCGGAGAAACCACCAAGCGCCCCCCAAGTTCCACATCGAGGGATTCCCCCTCCCAACATTCCTGGCTAGTCCTATGAGCACCGCGGACAGCGGCATCGACCTTGTCAAACCCCGCAGGACAGGAAGAGCAGCAGCCCCGCCCCTTCCCTTCCATTCCAAACTGAGTCACTGCCCACTCCTTCGTCCAACGTCAGTTTCCTCAACTGTGTATTGGGAGGTTGAGGTGGGTGTGCGGGACGTGAGCTGGTCCTTTGAAGAAGAAAACTGCAGTTTAGGGCAAGAGATCATAAACATCTGGCTGCTTCTGGGCACCAATTAAGTACATTAAGTGGGGAGCGACAGCAGCTAAACAACCCAAGCCCATAAAGCCTTCTAATTGCTCCGACCCACGTGGTCACAGTCTCCCCACTTATATAAAAGGCCTACAGAGGTGCAAGTAGTGAACGCCTGACGCCCCGACCACTGTGCTCTCCATTCGGACGTCTCCATTCTCAGAACCTCCTCTCTTCCCCAAAAAGCACCATGACTTGTGGATCTTACTGTGGTGGCCGCGCCTTCAGCTGCATCTCGGCCTGCGGGCCCCGGCCCGGCCGCTGCTGCATCACCGCCGCCCCCTACCGTGGCATCTCCTGCTACCGCGGCCTCACCGGGGGCTTCGGCAGCCACAGCGTGTGCGGAGGCTTTCGGGCCGGCTCCTGCGGACGCAGCTTCGGCTACCGCTCCGGGGGCGTGTGCGGGCCCAGCCCTCCATGCATCACCACCGTGTCGGTCAACGAGAGCCTCCTCACGCCCCTCAACCTGGAGATCGACCCCAACGCGCAGTGCGTGAAGCAGGAGGAGAAGGAGCAGATCAAGTCCCTCAACAGCAGGTTCGCGGCCTTCATCGACAAGGTGGGTGTCCTGGATCACACCCTTCCTGAACCCCCACCACCTACACAGCCAGGGCTGGGCACTAAGGATGGAGTCAGAGGCACAAAGACCTCTGCCTGCCTGAGATCCCAGTCTGATGGGCGAGGCATACAGACACACAGACAGACACATGCACAAACAGACATACACAGGCACTCAAGATGCAGACTCAGCTGACAGTTCAGATAGAGGGAGCTTGTGAAGGAAAAGTGTGGCCGGGCTGCTCTGGGGCACAAGCTAGACATCAGGGAGTTGGGGGAGGTGGGCGTGTGACCACTGCTGCTGAACTCAGAGGGGTTTGGGCAGCCCCAGGGTGAGAGAGTAGGGTGCACTGACTTCCAGATGACACACGGGAAGGGCTGGGAGATCTGAGCTCCCTTCCAGATGGCCTGTGACACCCTTTTCCTGGCACCATCCCGAGAAATCCCATCTGTGATCTGAACCTGAGTACTCTGCCTGTGAGGGTTGCTGATCACCTAGTTTCATAGTGAGGGGCTGAGCCTCCACTTCTGTTCATCTGCTTGTCGGGGGCGGGGTGGGGGGGGGGGTCACTCAACTCCCCAGGGAGCAGGCACTGACACCACCCAGCCCTTGCTCCACTCCTGAGTGGGAAATCTAGACACAGATCATGACCAGGAAATCCAGAAATTGTCTGTCTCCCACTGCCCCCCTCTACTCAATCTCAGATAAGCTCCAGATTTGGGGGTTCCCATTAAAGCATCTCCCCTGCGAGCCCCCAGAGCTGGCTTTGGGGCACCAGACACCATCTGCCCCTCCTTCCCACCCCGAATGGCAGGTGCGCTTCCTGGAGCAGCAGAACAAACTGCTGGAGACAAAGCTGCAGTTCTACCAGAACCGCGAGTGTTGCCAGAGCAACCTGGAACCCCTGTTTGAGGGCTACATCGAGACTCTGCGGCGGGAGGCCGAGTGCGTGGAGGCCGACAGCGGGAGGCTGGCCTCAGAGCTTAACCACGTGCAGGAGGTGCTGGAGGGCTACAAGAAGAAGTGAGTGCAGGCAAGAGAGATGCTGGGCACAGGAATGGGGTTTAGGTTAAATACACTGGATTAGACAATAAGAACTCCCAGGTAGGGTGAGTGGCCATGACCACTAGATTGACCGAGGGTGGCGGGGTCTTTTCCTTTGTGGAATCTTTGCCCAGACACCTGTGTAAGAGGAGGGCTGTGACTCCCATGACCTGTCTCTGTCCCACTTCAGCCTTCTCCTCCCTGAACCACATCACCCAGCAGCTCTCCCCTGCGCTGGGTGCGGAGGGAGCCTCTGCAGGGTCCAGGTCTTCTCTCCTAACCCTCAGCCCCTGTGCCTGTAGCACCTGTCAGATGTGAGCCCAGGGTCTCTCATGAGTGACAGGTCTTGGGCTCTGGGTGTCCCACTGCCTTGGGTTCTAAGTCCTGAGGGTCTGCGGGTCCAGGAGGTCCCATACCTGAGCTGGGATTGATACCAGTTAGGGGAGGCTAGGGCTACAGGCCCTGAGAGGCCATGCTGTTTACTCCCAGCATGGGGCTGGGGGCTGAGTCCTATTTGCCTCCTGGGGGACCTCAGAGCCCCTTTGGGAACAGGACTGGGAGGTCCCAGATGAGCACTTTCCATCCCCAGTTCAAAGTGGATAGAGAATCCCAGACACATCCCACATCCAACCAGAAAGGACTAAGCTAGGCTGCCAGGCCGGGGCTGTGTGGAGGTGTTTCTAGTACTGCCCCTATTGCTGTGATAAAGTGTGATGTGATGGTGGCTCTGCAGAGACCTGCCCTGCCCTGACCTCCCCTCTCTTCCCTCTGCTCTGTCTCAGGTATGAGGAGGAGGTTTCTCTGAGAGCAACAGCTGAGAACGAGTTTGTGGCTCTGAAAAAGGCAAGTGACACAGGATTGAGAAGCACAGATCTGTGGGATCTCAGAATGACAGGCTCTTTCTGGGGACACACAGGGGGTCTCAACCTCAGTGTGGGGTGCAATGACCTTTCCACAGCAGGCTAGGACTGCCCAGATGCAGGCCTTTGTATGGAGCATCCAGGGCCTTGACAAAGGGCAATGACCTGGGAATATCCACCAACACCTGCCCTGGGTGAGGAGATGGCTGCACTGTCCTCTGTGTGTCCTGCTCTGTTCCAGAGGTTGTGGTTTGTGGTTGAGTTCCCTGGAGACATAGCAGATTCAGTGTCTCTCCTGAGAGACAGTGCAGTCTGTCTAGCATTTTGGGGAGTCTGACCTTGAGGCAGAGACACAATCCCAGGGTGTAAGGGGGGATGGAGAAGAACCAGGACTAGCCCTTGGGCTTTTGGAGCACTGCTGGAGGACAGGAAAGGGTCAGGGTGTGAGAGCTGGGGGGTCAGTCTGGGCAGGCTTCCTGGAGCAGAAGAGGGGAGAAAGGAGAGATAAGAGGGTAAGGAGCAGTGAAAGGCTGGTGAGCCGTGCCCAAGACAAACAGGGTTTGTCCTCAGAGCAGCAGAGGATGCCAGGTCACCCCGGGAAGGGCCAGAAGGGAAGGAGAGGGCATGGGAATGAGACACTGGAGACTCCTTTCCCCAGGCTTCATGGAATGGGTGGGAAGAGAGAGGAATCTAGAGGCTGGATCACCAGAGTCCTTGAGCTCCAACACTCCCCACCTTTACAGGATGTGGACTTCGCCTACCTCCGCAAATCAGACCTGGAGGCCAACGTGGAGGCCCTGATCCAGGAGATTGACTTCCTGAGGCGGCTGTATGAGGAGGTGCGGGCTCAGGGGCCAGGCAGAGACCTGGCAGCCAGCAGAGAGGAGAGATGGGGGTGGGAGTGTTGGACAGGATGTGGTTAGAGGTTGCAGTCCCTGAGGCTGTGTGAGGGGGCAGGGTTGGGGACCAGAGAAAGCCTAAGGAGTCAGGACATGGTGGGTGGGGCCGTGTTCTCAACTAAAGTCACTGCCCTCACCTACTGCAGGAGATCCGCATTCTCCAGTCGCACATCTCAGACACCTCTGTGGTTGTCAAGCTGGACAACAGCCGGGACCTGAACATGGACTGCATCATTGCCGAGATCAAGGCACAGTACGATGACATTGTCACCCGCAGCCGGGCTGAGGCCGAGTCCTGGTACCGCAGCAAGGTGAGTGGCACAGGACTCCTGCCTGCTAGACGTGGCAGTGCGAGGGATTTGAGATTATCTATTAAATAGGCTTCCTTTTCTGGGGATGCACTAGGGATGAGAAAAGATGGCTGCCACTCTGATGTTGGGGTGGTAGGGCAGGACTGCCATGTGTGGTTGCACAGGCTGAGCACTGTACAACCTGCAAAATCATCTGTCATGCCCTGAATGGATGGGAGGTCCCACCCTGAACCTCATGAGCATCTCTACTTCCCCCAGTGTGAGGAGATGAAGGCCACGGTGATCAGGCATGGGGAGACCCTGCGCCGCACTAAGGAGGAGATCAACGAGCTGAACCGCATGATCCAGAGGCTGACGGCCGAGGTGGAGAATGCCAAGTGCCAGGTATGGGGCATCTGTGCCCAAGGTCAGAGAGACCGAGGGTCTAACCATGGTCACACAGCCTATGTGTGCCCTACCTGGATCTCAGCATTCATTCTCCAGCCCCTCTGTCCATGTAGAGTCCCTGGTTGTGGTCTCTGTGAGTCCCAGGTGATGAAGGCAAGAGGCTCTTTTCTGGGGTGCTCCCAGCTTGGTGGGGAGCATGGTCTCATCGAGGTAAGCATCAGAGAGACCCAGGGACTCTAATCTACGTTGTTCTCTCTGTTCTCTTCAGAATTCCAAGCTGGAGGCCGCGGTGGCTCAGTCTGAGCAGCAGGGTGAGGCGGCCCTCAGCGATGCCCGCTGCAAGCTGGCCGAGCTGGAGGGTGCCCTGCAGAAGGCCAAGCAGGACATGGCCTGCCTGATCAGGGAGTACCAGGAGGTGATGAACTCCAAGCTGGGCCTGGACATCGAGATCGCCACCTACAGGCGCCTGCTGGAGGGCGAGGAGCAGAGGTGGGTCCCATAGACCTTTCCCTTTTCCAGCCCTGCCAGGGTTCTCAGTGTGCTCTGTCCTCACACTCCTGGCAGCATTTAAGTTTTGTTTCTTAACCTCCCCACCCTGCAACCAGACAGGTAATTTGTGTAAGTCCTTTAAGTATGATCTAGCCCCGTTTGAGTCTCTCACGTTCACCCAGGCACTGATCTGAGATTGCAGTCTTGTTCATCTCACTTGAGATCCAGTAATCTGGCAGCAAGTATTCCTGTTACTGAGAAGCCTAATTAAGGCTTGGGGCCAGCTTGCCTGGGTAGTGCTTCTTCCCTTCCAGCTGTAGCTGCATGTGCTTCTCAGGATTCCTTCTCTTTTTCGTAGTCTGGCCCTGACCCCATCTCCAGACCTGGGAGTTCAGATGTATCCCATAAGGACAGCTTCAGATAGATGATACTATCAACTCATGCTTTTCTATTATAGTGGCAATGAGCATCCCAAGGTGGTATTCCATTGTGGCAGGTGGGAATGAGTTAGGCAGAGAGCAAGGACTTATCCCTTGGGGCAGTTATGCCTTGCTTTCAGGATTTTTGCTTGTTTGCTTGCTTCAGAGGTGGGGGGACTGGAGAAGACCCATTGGTCACTCAGCCTTCCTATGGCTGGAGGCCAGCTATACAGCTGGAGGGCAGCTATACAGCTCCTGCTCCCAGAAGGACAACACTCCCAGAATGTGAGCTCATTCTTTGCCCTGGTTTCTTTCCCCTAGTTGGTCAGTTGGTCTCACTCGAAGCTCCTTTTTTTTGTGGACAGTCAGGCCCTTGGCCCTGGGGAGAGGAGGGTGAAGGTTGGGGATGCAGAGGGAGTATCTTGTTTATTTGGGAAATGGGGAACACAGGTTTGGGACCTAGAAACTAAAGTGACCACATGATGAGATTTCCACCAAACTCGAGTTGTTCCATTGGAAAGCTCAGAGGCAGGGGTCTGGCTGGGCCTGGGGAATTTCATAAGTGAAGAATTCTGGGAGGAGGAGTTTTCCAAGTCTGAATTTGGAAGTTGGAGAAACACATGGAGATGGCATTGGAATCTGAGTGGCCCACTCCTCCATCACACAGGGCTCTTGGAATGAACTCAGGAGCTTTGGTATGTGTTACCTAGGGAACCTGGGCATGGAATGATTTGATGGTGGCTGTGGCTTCTCTTATCTGAAGCTGATTTAACCAATCCTTGGCCAGTGTGCTTTCAGGGGAACTCCATTTTCTTCCCTTAGGGGAAGCTATGTGGGAGGGAAATGTGGGCTGGGTAGAAATGAGTGTCTGGGGTGACAGCCCTGCCTTGTCATTGGATATGTCCTCCTTCTGGGCCTCAGCCTTTCCATCTGCCGGATGGGAGGACTGTGGCGGGCAGTCTCTGAGCCTGTTCTAAAATCCCATTTGTTTATCCGACAGTTTTGTATTGAGCCAGGCATTGTTTTTAGGTGATGCAGAAAGGAATAGACAAAAATGTCTACCCTCCTGATGCCTATAATCTAATGACACCAATCAGACTGGATTTCAGAAGTTAAATCTGCTTCCCTCAAATGCACCTGCAATTCAGTCACAACCAACTTCGAGGTAGTGGCAGCTAATAGCTCTTAAGGGCTATGAGCCAGGCACTAAGCACTGGACGCCTCTTATTTGATTCAGTCCTCGCAAGAGATCTACGAAGTAGATTTTCCTGATGAGGAAGCCTAGGCTGAGGTTGGCCGAAGCTGGGGTTGCACAGCTCAGAAGCAGTGGAGAGCGAGGCACTCACAGGCCTTCTGTCTCCAGACCCTCACGGTGACCCGAGTCTACGCTGGCTCCTGGCCGAGAGCATTTCTTGCCCCTTCCCTTGGGCAAGTGCCCAGATGGAGGGCCACAGATGTCCCCCTCCACCTCAGTCACGGGGGCCCGGCGCCTTTCCCGCGGCACTGACCTCTCGCCTTCTCTCCCCGCAGGCTGTGTGAGGGCGTCGGCTCGGTGAATGTCTGTAAGTAGTGGGGTCCGTCCCCTCCTCCCGCTGGGCGGGTCTGGGAGCCTCTGGGCAAAGGGCGCGTGGGCTCGCAGCAAAGCCACTCACCCAGGTCGCGGCTGCGCCTGACGCGCACCTCCGTCTCTTCCCCCTGCAGGCGTCAGCAGCTCCCGCGGTGGCGTCGTCTGTGGCGATCTCTGCGCCTCCACTACTGCCCCTGTTGTCTCCACCAGAGTCAGTAGCGTCCCCAGCAACAGCAACGTGGTGGTGGGCACTACTAACGCCTGCGCCCCCTCCGCCGGGGTTGGCGTCTGCGGCGGCAGCTGTAAGAGGTGCTAGGAGGCTGCCGCCTCCGCCAGCGCCTGTCGCCGTCACTCTCCACCCAGCCAGTACCTCGCGCCACCGGAACGCGCCGCCCGCGCCGGCCTCCCAATAGCCGCCGCCCGCTGCCTGCACTCTAAGTGCCCTCCCCACCGCTCCGCTCCGGGAGCCATCCCCGGTCGCAGGAGTCCGGGGAGGCCCGGGCGGCGCCGTGGTCTCTCTCTGTAGCCTTTCCTGGTAGTCAATTTGTTGTCCCGAGGATTCATCTTTTTCTTCCGCCTGCCTTCTGTTTTTTGCTGTATGCATTGGTCTTGCCTGAGCTCTTCCCCAAAGCTTGGAGGAACGGGGGAGGCCCGGGAATGTCCCTGTCTGCACGACCTGGGACTCTGCCCATGTGCTTTTGCCTGTGGAATGGAGACGCGGACCCTGGATGGTGGTTCTATGACTCTGCGAGGGACAGGCCCACGCGTGGGGAGAACATCTCCCTTCCGGGGCTACCCGCAAGAGCTTCTCAAAAACTAATGACTCTGCTGCCTTCTCCTTTGTCTTTGTTTCACTCTGTGTTTCCAATAAACTCATTGTAGCGAATCAAGCCTAGTGTCTCAGAATCTTGAAAATGCCAGGGCCTTCCTGTGATAGGGGCTCCTGCCAGAGCGCCTCAGGACCTGTTTATCCACTATTTTTCAGTAGCTAAAAATGACCACAGTAGGTGCTGCCCATCTGTACTTGAGCAGCCCAGGCCTTGGGGAAAACGAGAGAAGACTCACGGAGCCAGGGAATCTTATGGGGTCATGGGTTTCTCTAGACCAGGATTTCTCAACTTCAGCGCTATTGACAGTGTGAGCTGGGTCATTCTTTGTTTTAGGGCTGTCGCGTGCATTTGGTAGGATGTTTAGTAGCATCCCTGGCCTCAATCCACTAGATGCCAAGGGTCCTCCACCACCCTCTTGTGACAACTAAAAATGTCTCTAGATGTGGCCATATGTTTTCTAGGGGTTCTCAACCAAGGTGATCATCCACCGCCCCCACCCCAGGGCCTTCCTGGAGGGGAAAGTGCATGGGGAAAAAGATGGGGTAAGAATGGAAGGAAGGTATGTGAGAGAAGGGAAGTATGTGAGAGAAGCACTCTGCAGGGAGGAAGAGCCTTGGGTTGAGAGGAGAACTGGGCTTCTCATTCTGAGACTTGATGGCCATTTGCCACATGTGTGACTTTGGGCAAATTGCTTCCATCCCCTGATCTTCAGCTGCCTTGGCTGTGGAATGGGGAGATTGGACAGTATTCCTAAGATCCTTCTAGCTCCCTATGTGAGATTGTGTTTGAAAGGGCTATGTTAATGCCCTTTGAGTTTGAGTGCCGGTTCAGCCATTTACTAGTCTGTAACTGTGGGCAAATCACTAAGCCTCACTGAGCTTTAGTTCCTTCAAATTTAGAACGGGATGATGATATCTACTGGGCCATAGGGAGGTGTTTCAGATATCTATTACACACAGCAAGTCACCCACATGGAGAGGCTTAAAACAGCAATACTTTATCATGCCTCAGGATTCCGTGGGTTTACTGAGGAGTTCTATTTTACATGATGTTGTTCGGAGGGTTAGAATGTCTGAAAGGCCCAATATGGCCAAAATCTCACATGGCTGGACTTGGTGCTGGCCACCAGCTGGGAGTTCAAGTGACGTGGTTGGCCAGGGTGTATCAGTCAGGGTCCAATCAGAAGACAATAATTTGAACAGAGAAAGTTTAACATAAAGCATTATTAACCATAACAGAGATTGGCCAGTAAAAAGCAAGAACTCAAAAGCCCACAGCAGCTGCAGCCATAATAAGCAGCCCCTACCCCCAGGCCTTTTCTCCAGCATCCAGTGATAATTTCTTTGCTGGCTCTCCAGCTTTCACTAATTGTCTCCTTGAGTACATTTAGGCTCTGCCTGATGCCTGGGCCCAAAGTCAAAGACACAAGTTTTGAGTTTTGTTTCAGCAGCATCTCTCTGCCAGGTACCAACTTGCCCTCCCCGTATCTATTGCTATGTAACAAGACATCCCCAAATTTAGTGGCTTAAAACAACAATATTTTTCATAGTTGTGTGAATTGCCTGGGTGATTCTTCTGCTTCATATCATTGACTGGGGCTCTGGCACTGCTGAAAGGTCCAGGATGGCTTCACTTGTACGGTTGGCATTTGGAGCTATCTCTGGTCAAGAGCTCAGGAGCTGATGGCCAGGGCCTCTGTTCTTCCGTATGTGCTCCAGTCCCTTTGAGGCCATCTGGGCATGGAAGCTGCAGAAGGTGCTTTCCATCAGATTCTATTGGTCAAAGCAGTCATGGGGCCAGCCCAAGATCAAGGGGAGGAAAAACAGGCTCCACTTTTGATATGAGCAGTGCCATGCACAGAGAGGGAGGAGCTGCTGGGGGCTCATCTCTGAAGATAGCTACCACAGGATGATTAAATGAGACAACACAAATAAGTTTGAGGTATAGTGTGGCATACAACAGATACTAAACAATTAGTGTTTATGACTGCTCTTGTTGTTATTACTATTACCATGACATCATAACAGTGCAGCATTCTCAGTCTCTGAATAGCAGGGGCAGAGTGGACTGGTAGGAAATACTGGCAGCTGGAGATTTGACCTCCTAGCTTTTGTCAGCAGGAGTGTGTGGCCAAGCTCCTTCAGCTTTTGGAGCCTCGGGTAGTTTACCCATTTAAAGGCAGGTGATAGCAGCAGCCCACTGAGTGAATGAGAGCTTCACTGGTGTGCAGAGAAGGGTGGATGTCACAGCACTGTTAATCTGGGTACTGGCACTACCACACTGGCCCTATCTCAGGCTTGTCAGCACAGAGGGATCCACCATCCAGCTAGCTCACATTCCTCAGCAGCCAGCAGGAAGCTTCTGGAGAAGAGGCAGCTGGCTCTCTGTGAAGCATGGAAGGCCTCATGAATTGGCCCACAGCATCTACCTCTGCAAGAGGATTGGAAAGTGCCTGGAAGGAAGGACGAATGAGAAATGCTCTTGGGTGAAGAAAGCTTTCATGGAATGGAGTTGGAGCTGGGGTAGGAGGGGCTATGGAGGAGGAGGTAGGAACGAAGTGCTCATTTTCAGCTTTTAGAGGCATTGGAGAGCAGCCCCCACTCTCCTTGGTGGGCTTTCTGACGCATCAGAGCTCCAGGATGGCCCCTTGCTCCTTTTCCAGCTGCATCTTTATCTCTCACATACTGTTCCCATGTCTGGAGCACATCTCTCATCCTGGCTAACTCCTTACTTCAGTTCACTTCTTGCTTTCAAATGTAAGCTTTGCAGGGACAAGCATCTTTAACTATTTTTTTTTCACTTATAGGAACCCAAGCTTGTGTAACAGTACCTGCTACACAGCAGGTGCTTAATAATGATTTGTTGTTGGAATAAATGAGCTCCTGGTTTTCCTTTAGGTCTCAGCTTCAATGTTACCTCCCTTAGGAAGTAATCAGCTTTGCCTGCTTAACAATCCTCTGGCTGTGCTTCTCTTTTTCTCTCAGCACCAAGGCTTAGGGCTCTTCATAGCCACCCCCTCCTTGGTGTAGAGGTGGTAGTGGTGGTGGAGAAGATGGGGCTCAGGGACTCAGGACCAGAGGCTCCAACAATCTTGTCTAGCCCCTTGAGCTGGTTGGGTGGAAGGAAGATGCGTCACTGCCAGAGGCATGGAGTCTCTGGGTTCCCCCAGGTGGCACGTCCATGACCTCCCGAGGCTGGCAGTCCTTACAGTATCCTCCTTAACCCCTGAGAAGGGAGTGTTAAACCCCAGAGCAGAAATCGGAGCCTCTTCCCAAGAAGGGCAGAACTGAAAAGGCCCCTGCAGAGCCTCTGGTCCAACCCCTCCCTTGACAGGTGTTCAGGACATCTTGAGCCAGAGTAGGGGAGAAAGGTGGGGGGCAATGGGGAATAGGGAGCAGTGAGAGGCACTGAGCGATCAGTCAGAGCTAGACATACAGGGGATGGTACATTGTGTACATTGTGTTTAAGTCTGGACTTTGTCCCAGGGACAGTGGTGATCCACTGAAAGCTCAGCCTTGTGTTTGATGAAGGTCTCTGGCTGCTGTGAGGTGGGGCATGGAAGAAAGAAGAGCAGGACTCCAGGCAAAATGGTGATGGGTGGGTGTGCTGGCAGCAGTAAGGAGAGAGGAAAGAGGGGGATGGAGAGGTATTTAGGAGGCAGAAAAAGAAGTCCTTGGGTTTAATGAATATTGAGGGTGCAGGCATGGATAAATCATAGGTTCTGGTTTGGGCAACTGTGTTGATGATCTTGGCAGGAGAGACTGGAGGAGACTCCGGTTGAGAGGGTGGGAAGCAATGAGTTAAGCTGGAAGGTATGCTGAGTTCGAAGCATCTCTAAAACTGACAAGTGGAGGTTTCTTGTAGGAACTGGAGCTGGTGGGTCTAAGCCGAGGAGTGAGGGTAGGAGGAGAATCATCAGGGCTCTGAAGCCCAGGTGGGGGATTTTAACCAGGGAGGACATTAACTGTGGGTGGTAGCTGAAGGCGAGAGGCTGATGCGACTGCCTGGGGAGAGTGCAGAGAGGTGGGAAAAGGCCCTGGGGTAGTTGGATGCTTGAGGCAAGGTGCAGGGTGAGGTGTGAGCCAGTGAGCAGAACTGCCTGGGAGGAGCTGACAGCCTGGCCTGGGAGACAAGGAGGTGAAAGGCCCGAGACTCAGGAATTGGGAGGTGGGAGGGAGAGAAGGCACTGGGGAGCCCCTGGACTTGGGTGGAGGCTAAAGGGTCCTGGGGAGCCTAGAGATTCCAGGGGAAGCAAAGGAAGGGGGTGAGTCCTCCAAGGACATCCTGGTGAGATGGGTGGGAAAGGCCAGGGGCTGGGCGAAGGGGAGGAATGAAGAGGGCCAGCAAGGAAGGCAGTGCGCTACCCTGGAGGTGGGCTGCAGCCTTGCAAGGACTGTTCCAGGCCTGATTGCTTGAGGGTGGGGTTAGGGACTTCTCAAAGTCTTCCAGAGCTCTCCAGAGCTTTCCAAGAGGAGGACAGGAGAGATTGGGCCAAACAGCGGGCAGAGGAGCCTCTTAGCCTTGGGGTTGAAGCTGTGAGGTATCTCGGATGAGGGCAGTGAGTGGGGCAGTTGAGGGAGTGAGTAGATGGTGTCCTCGTGTCAGCTGTGGAGAAGGCTGCCAGGTACTCAGGAGGTGTATGAGTTGGGGAAGGGTGGGCCAGGGGCAGGTGCCAAGGCTCTCATCTTTCCCTGTTTGGTGGGCAGCATGAGGAGGATGTGGCAATGGGGTGGGGTCCAGACTGACACAGGGCAGCCCCCAAGGGTGGCTGCTGGCACTTTTGGTGGTTGTTGCTGTGGTACGTACGTGGTAGGATGGCTGGGGGGCAGAGTGAAGATATGCTAGGAAGAGAAAGTGGGGACTGTGTATGCAAGAAGGGGGCAAAACTCAAACACACACAAGCACGCATACACGTGCACACATATAAACATGCGCATGCACATGCACTGCCTTCCGGCTGACTTCTGGCCTCCTCGGTCCCCTTCAGAGCCATCCAGACTGACAGGTGTGACAGGTAGAAGGTGCTGTGAGCACAGTCAGCACTGCCTGGCCAGGAGATGACAGAACCATCTGGGTACAAGGCCCTACGAGTGTCCAGGCGGAGAACAGCCCAGAACGACTCTAGTCTTCAGGCCATATCATCAGGCTGGGGTGCTCACCACTTGGTGGGTGTGGGGGGCCCCAAGAAAGCAAGACATTGCAGCACACAAAGCAGGTCCCCAAGTTTATTGGAAAAGGGGAGACAAGAGGCCAGAGAGGCAGGGGGAACAGTCTCACAGTGCTTCTTCCGGGGAAGCAAGGCCCTTCTCCCCGGGAGGGGCTGAAGGCTGAGACAGGGGAAGGAATGGGTCTATTCCCCAGCCACAGGCCCCTTTCCAGTGGGATGAAAGGTGGGGAGGAGCCGCTGGTGGGAATGAGCCGATGGTGTATTCTCAGAACACAAGGGGAAAAGCCAGCGATGTGCTGCTGTTTTCAGCTGGTGGTGGGGCAGTGGCACGTCTGGCAGGCAGAAGGGGCTCCCCTGGCTCTCTTTTGGGCCACTTAATACCTCCCCTGGCTGCAGGAGCCCCCTCCACAGGTGGTGTTCAGCTGGCCACAGGGCTTGCACAAACCAGTGCTCACCACCAGGTTCCCATTGCAGGGGGCACTGCAGACGCTGCCTGTCACCGGCCGGGAGCCCGACACGCAGAGGTCCCCGCACACAACCCCACCCCGGGAGCTGCTGACACCTGTGGGAACAAGGGCAGGGTCAAGAGACCCCTGCTGGTGGCCATCCCATCCAGCCACCTTCCTTTGGTCTGTCTGATGTGTCGACCATCCAGGGAAGGATGCAAAGAGCCTCCAGTTCTATTCTGAAGGTGTGGAGGGAACCCTAGCCTGGGAGCCAGCAGACCGGGGTTCTGGTCCTGGTTCTGCTTTGTGACTTTGGGAGTCCTTTCCTCTGTCTGGGCCTCAGCTTTCTCACCTATATAAGGTGAAGGTTATGAATGACATCTGACGTCCCTTCTTGCAATGACATCTTATTATTTTTTCCCCTCCCCAACACATTCAGGCTGTGAGGTTCTTCCTGCGAGCTAACCTCAGTCTGTCTTGCTGCATGACCAACCTACCCTCTTTACTGGGGGAATTATTGGAAACACTCCTCCCAAAGTCTCTGCATATACTCATAGTCAAGAAGTCCTTTGTCCCCAGTCTACATTTTCCTTTTCAGGGCTCAAGATACTCACAGACATTCACAGCTTCAACACCTTCACACAGCCTGAGTGGGGAAAAAGTAAGGAAGGGGAAGATAAAAGAAGTCACAATGAGGTCATTGAATTTCCACTAGGTGCTGAAATGGGTCATCTCAGGGCTATTTCTGACCTACATTTATTCCCTTGTGCAGCTTAGAAAAAGTTGCCTTTCTGGCAGTTGAAGCAACGTCAGGTCACACTATTTAGCAAGTAGAGTATGGTTGGATTTCAATTCTTATTTGTCTCTCAGCTGTTATTTGCCTTTGTGCAGTGAACAACCTGAACAACCATATCTGTCAGGTCTAGATAGGCTCAACTTTCAGAAGGGGAAGGCCCTCTTGGGAAGACGAGGTCAGGGGTGGAGTTTGGCCAGCAACCCTGCCCTAGAATAGGTGATGTCCTAGAAACCAGGCAGGGTATGGATCTTGGAAGAGTTGAGAATGAGACAACTTGAAGATATGGATCTGGGATCCATAGAGGCAAGAATGTCACCTGGGGACTGAGACTGAGATAGGGAAAAATCAAAGGTGGGCAGGTCTATGCAAGTGGAGTGCTTAGGGCTGGGTTGGACCCACCTCTGCTCCTCGCCCTCCAGCAGGCGCCTGTAGGTGGCGATCTCGATGTCCAGGCCTAGCTTGGAGTTCATCACCTCCTGGTACTCCCTGATCAGGCAGGCCATGTCTTGCTTGGCCTTCTGCAGGGCGCCCTCCAGCTCGGCCAGCTTGCAGCGGGCATCACTGAGGGCCGCCTCACCCTGCTGCTCAGACTGGGCCACCGCAGCTTCCAGCTTGGAGTTCTGGGAGGTAGGGGGAATATGGAGAGGATAAAGTGAAGTTTAGTTTCCTGAAATCCCAGCCAGTCTCCAATAGGATCATTCAACTTCTATCTTAAAATATTATCTCTCCAATCAGCTTCCTAATCTTCCTTCCCTCCTCACTTACACTACACACACACACACACACACACACACACACACACACCACACAGATACACACACACACCTTGGCCAAGACAATCAGAAATATTTCAGTAGATTTCTCATCTTACTCTGTCACCCATGAGACTGCACTGGGAAGACTTTTCCAGAATCTAACTCAAATCCCTCTGCTGAGGGCTAACCCCAGTCTCTTCCTACACTGAGGGGTGGGCCGGGCTCCTGTACCTGGCACTTGGCATTCTCCACCTCGGCTGTCAGCCTCTGGATCATGCGGTTCAGCTCGTTGATCTCCTCCTTGGTGCGGCGCAGGGTCTCCCCGTGCCTGATCACTGTGGCCTTCATCTCCTCACACTGCAGGAAGCAGAGATGTTCATGAGGCTCAGGATGAGACATCCCATTCATTCAGGACAGCTCAGATGATTGCACAGATTGTGCAGTGCTCGGCCTGTGCAACCATACGTGGCAGTCCTGCCCTGCCACCCCAACATGAGAGCTATTGGTTTTTCTCTTACCATCCTTAGGGATCAGAATCCCTAGACAAAGAAGCCTTTTCTACTAGATACCTCACATCCCTCCCACTGCCATGTCTAGCAGGCAGGTGTCCTGTGCCGCTCACCTTGCTGCGATACCAGGACTCGGCCTCAGCCCGGCTACGGGTGGCAATGTCATCATACTGTGCCTTGATCTCGGCAACGATGCAGTCCATGTTCAGGTCCCGGCTGTTGTCCAGCTTGACAACCACAGAGGTGTCTGAGATGTGGGATTGGAGAATGCGGATCTCCTGCAGGAGGTGGGGAAAGGAAGGACAACTCACTTATCTGGGCTTCTCCTAATCCCTGGATGCCTATCATCCTTTTGGCTCATCAGGAGCGAACGTCTCATGTTTGGAGAAACAAACCTGATGAAATCGCATAACTTTCTGCACAAATAGGAAATCCCTTTAGAGGAAAACACAACCACTTCTCAACTGCTTGCTTTTGGAATTATTCAGGCCCATGTGCAGCCAGCATGGTCCAGATGCTTTCCAGGGGCTCAGACCTTGTATGGGGGGCCTCTTTCCATTCTCCTAGACCAACCCCATGTAGGAAGGCTATTGTTGCCAGAGAAAGCCCTGGGCCAGAGCAATGGGTTCAATTCTGTCTGATGCTGTGTGGGGTCTATGCTGCAGTCCACTGGCTAAGGGGAAGGACGCGGGGCAGGTTCCCAAGGCACAGGTGTCTGGGGTGCTCACTCTCCTGCCCCTTACTAAATTTGTTCCTTTTTGGCTTTCCATCCGTTTGCCTCCCTGTTCCTTCCCTCTCGTTGCTCCCTGCCAACCCTCCAGCCGTGAGCCTGGGTTCATATGTCAGCAGGCCTGGTTCATGCCTGTGGGTGTCTGGGCAGAGGGTCGGGGATCCCATGGGGGGATCTGTGCCCACCATGGCTGAGAGCCCCTCACCTCCTCATACAGCCGCCTCAGGAAGTCAATCTCCTGGATCAGGGCCTCCACGTTGGCCTCCAGGTCTGACTTGCGGAGGTAGGCGCAGTCCACATCCTGGGTGGGGTAGAAAGGGCTGTGAGGCCAGCTTTCCTCAGAGGGCTCTGAGGACCTGGCTGCCATGTGGCAGGACAAAGAGGATGGGTGGCGGGACTCAGGGCGGGCTCAGGGCCAGCTGGGCTTCACTCACCTTCTTTAGAGCCACAAACTCGTTCTCTGCTGTGGCTCGAAGTGCTACTTCTTCTTCATACCTGAGGTGAGCAGGGAGAACAGGACCTTGTCTGAACAGCTCTTGATCTTGGCCATGAGCATATATGCAAAGGAGTCTCTTTCCTAGACCTCCCCCTGCTTGTCTCCTGCCCCCAAGTGAAATGGGTGGGGCTCTGCAGGAACCAGGCTGCTGGCCTGGGTACTACTGGGATGCACTAGAGAAACGAAGTGCCTACTCCCCTGTTTTTTTGTTTTTGTTTTTGAGATGGAGTCTCGCTCTGTCGCCCAGGTTGGAGCACAGTGGCGCGGTCTCGGCTCACTGCAAGCTCCGCCTCCCAGGTTCACACCATTCTCTCCCCTCAGCCTCCCGAGTAGCTGGGACTACAGGTGCCCACCACCACGCCCGGCTAATTCACTCCCCTGTTTTGGTGGAGGTTGGGAGAGCAGGATCTGGAAGCTGAGTGTGTGAATGTGTGTGGTTGGGGAGTGGGAGGTGCTGTTTTTCTCGCCTAGGTCTCCATCTTTTCTTCCTTCGAGCCCTCCCCTGCCCCCACTCAGCTGCAGGTGGTGGGATCCTCGCTCTGTTTCTCCCCTCCTGGCCTGAGCTGTGGGAGGCAGCTCAGAGACAGGGAGGGAGGGGTATGCTGGGCCTGGGGAGTCCATGGAGAGAATGTTACTGAAGGAAGCTGGCCACCCCTCAAAAGCAGATTCCTTCTGAGGATCCAGTGCGTATTCTTCATACCATATATCACACTTTGTAGCTGAAGGGCTAGATCTGTGGCTCTGTCACGACTGCCTTCCAGCAGACTGCAGGCTCCACAAGAACCCGCACTGTGTGGCTTGCGTGGCCCTGTGTCACTATCACCAGCACAGTGTGCTGCATGTGGTAGGTGATCAGATAGTGTTAGCTGAGTGAGAGAGCAAACTTAGGAAGACACAGGTCCAGGACTTTGAGATCTGGTCTCAAAGAGACCCAGGAATACAAGTTTTTGTGAAAAATGGATGGAGAAAGGGAGAGAGCATTGTTTCCCTGATCTGCTGGTGGAAAGACAAGCTGAGCCTCCATCCCCCACACCCAAGGGACCCCTGTGTCTCAAGCAGGGGGTACAGGTTCTTCTCCACTCTCAGGCAGAGATGCCAGCTGCAGACTGGATACTCCTCCGGGCTCAGGGAGCTGCCACCGTGCTATTTCCTGTGCCCAGAACCCCTCCTGCCCACACTCACTTCTTCTTGTAGCCCTCCAGCACCTCCTGCACGTGGTTGAGCTCTGAGGCCAGCCTCCCACTGTCAGCCTCCACACACTCGGCCTCCCGCCGCAGAGTCTCGATGTAGCCAGCAAACAGGGGCTCCAGGTTACTCTGGCAGCACTCGCGATTTTGGTAGAACTGCAGCTTTGTCTCCAGCAGCTTGTTCTGCTGCTCCAGGAAGCGCACCTGCCACCCAGAGGCAGAGCCTAAGAACCTCTTCTTGCAGCATCAGAGGACAAGAGGGGTTCCCAGCACGAGGGCCTGAAAGCCCCCAACTCTCTGACCCAGAGTCTTCCCTGGAAGGCGTTATGTCATCTCTCTCAAAAATGCCACCAGGGCTTAACCAGTTCACCACCTGGAAGTTCTTCCTGGGAGTTAATCTCTTCTAAGTCAGTTTACCTGGTGTCATGGAAAATGCTTGAAGAGTCCAGATTCTGCTGCCACTTGTTAACAATGTGCCCTTGGATAAAGCACTCACCTCCTCCGTAGAGTGGCGAGGTTAAAGCTCACCTTACTATGAGGATTAAAAGAACCCTTTAACAGAAAGGCACCCCACACTGAACAGCTACTGCTGTTCAATCACACCAAGCCAGGTGGACCTTTTTAGAAAGGCAAACTGTAAAAGTTGAAAAATAAAGCATGTGCCAATTATTCAAACCCTACAACAACAATGCAATTAGAATAATAGTCACCTGCAATATGAGAGTAGGAATGTCCTGTGCTCCAACCCCCTCATTTTACTGATGAGGCCAAGGAGGTTCCCTGACTGCCTGAGAGCTCACAATGGCAGAGAAGAGCTCAAACTCCGATCTTCTGCTCTGCAAGGGGTGTCTTCTCTCACTTTGACAATTATAGGAACATCCCTCTCCCAGCCATGAGGTTGGCCCACTACTCCACTCAGCTTCTTTTGTCTAATAACTTGGCCACACCCTTGGTAGGTCCTGTCTTATGCTATCCTTGGTCTCTTATGCTATTAGAAATTCCACATTTTTTTTTCCCGATCCTTTCTGGTGGGCATCTCTCTAGTGTGACTCCTCTCTTGAGGTTTTGGCTCTGGAGGGCTCTTTCCAACCCCAGAACATCTTCCTAGTCAGAGCCTTTTCTCCCAGTCTCTCACATCACTGCCACATGGTGGTTGCCTGGATTCGGTGGAGAAGGTGGCTGCAGACTCGAGTTGGACACTGACTCCACAGATGGTTTCAACCAAACCCAGACTGTGCACTGCCTGCCTCCCCATAAAGCCTGTGAGGATGGGGACCATGACTCTTGCTCACCCCTGGATCCTGAGCCCCAGGAGCTTGGACAAAATACTCTAGCCCCCGCTCAGTGGCCAAATCACTGTGTGGTATAGAAAGAGCTCTGTGCCATCCACGAGACCCACTTCCAGACAGTTTTCCAGCACCACACTTACTAGCCCTGCCTTGATGGAGACAGCATCTCCTTGGCATTTAAGCAGTTATTTGGCTTCAATTGCCCTGAGCGCCCACACAGGGGTCCTTTGCTCACTAGGTGATATTATCACTCAGTGTGGAAGGCTCTGCGCCTTGTTCTGCTTTTGTGTTTTCAGTTAATCTCCCCCATCAGTCTGGTAGCTCCCGGTCCTATTTTTGTCTTTCTGTCTGTGTCCTAGAAGTATGACTACCTTTCCCTTTGGCCTGGGAACTTCTGTGGGCAAGTTCTTGCCTTTGACTTCCCTGTCAGTGCCCAGCCTGAGTTCTGAACATGAGTAGGGGTTCAGGAAGGGTGTGATCCAGGACACCCACCTTGTCGATGAAGGCAGCGAATCTGCTGTTGAGGGACTTGATCTGCTCTTTCTCCTCCTGCTTCACGCACTGCGCGTTGGGGTCTATCTCCAGGTTGAGGGGCGTGAGGAGGCTCTCGTTGACCGACACGGTGGTGATGCATGGGGGGCTGGGTCCGCACACGCCCCCGGAGCGGTAGCCGAAGCTGCGTCCGCAGGAGCCGGCCCGGAAGCCCCCGCACACGCTGTGGCTGCCGAAGCCCCCGGTGAGGCCGCGGTAGCAGGAGATGCCGCGGTAGGGGGCGGCGGTGATGCAGCAGCGGCTTGGCCGGGGCCCGCAGGCAGAGACACAGCTGAAGTTTCCAGGGCGGAACCCACAGCCTATGGAGTTGAAGCCACAGGTCATGATGGAGGTTAGGAGGTGTCTGAACAGTGGAGTAGATGGCAGAGGATGGAGCCAAGGGCCTGTGCTCCCTGGCTGATGGCAGGCCCTTTTATGTGCCAGGAGCAGCTGGCGTTAAAAGAGGGAGCAAAGAGACAATAGCTGAATTTTATTGGCTTGGCATCACCCTGGCCTCTTAAGCTAGAACCCTGCTTGCCTCTTCAGTGTGGCTGCATCAACAATCCCTGGCCACGGGCCCTGTTTCATCTTCAAAGCCCTTTATAAGCTTCCTCCTTGCTCCTGCCCCTCCCACTGGCACTGCTGTGGAGCAGGGAGAGGGGTTCCTGAAAGCATTAGTTGCATTCTGCGCTCCAAGCGTGGGGAATGGGTGCAGTGACCTGGGGTGAAGCCTGCTCTCTGAACCCTGTTCTGAAAGGGGCAGAGCTAGGGCTATGGGCCCTGGACCCATAGCCAAGCCCTGGGGTGGACTGGCTGGCCTGTCCCAAGGAGGGGGCTGCCTCCCAGCCAACCTCTTGCTGTAGGCTTTCCTGTCTTTATCTCAAAGGCAGGTTCCTTTCCTCATTGTCAAGATTGGCCGCTCCTATCCTATTCCTGCTCAGAGCCTGGTCAGGGATGGGAGTGGGGGTAGAGATTTGGGGTGGGAGGAGGGCATGTTCTTTGCACTTTGGGTATTCCTAGTGCAGGGACACCATCTGGGACATGGAAGAAACTGATTCAGAGAGTTCAGGACAGTGCCAGGGCTATGCTTCAGAGTTCCAGGCGTCATTGCTGATGGGATCGGGAGCGGGGAGTGTGGAATACCTCAGAGCTCCAGGGACTCATGGAGGAGAGTGGGGACCTGGGCTTGAGGAGGATTGGGGTGGGGTAGTACAGGATTGAGAGATGACCAGAAAAGAGTCCGGCTCTGATTTGCAGACTAGACTATGTGTATTCATTTATTCATTTATTCAGGAAATACTTATTTGGTGCCCACCAACTATGCACTAGCCACTGTGCTAGGTTCTGGAAATCCTACAGAGACCTGGGGGGCTTGGAGGTAGCATGCATGTGGGGGAGCCAACATTTGGCTAGGGGGAAAGATGACAAGCCACAGATGGGGGGAAGGCCCTCACAATGTCCGGGCTGATTGGTGTTCTTTAGGTTCCCAGCAGGGAAGCTCAGTGATGGGGTCTTGGGGTGTATGTACTCACCAGGAAGGAGGGAAGGTGCGGGAGGTGAGGGACATCAGCAGGGTCCTTAAATGCGATCACTCTCTCACCTCAGAGAACACACTGGGTGAGAGAAGGGTGCTAGCTCATGTGGCTGTTCCTAAAGCCAAGCTCTCTTACTTTGGGCCTTTGTTCCTTTGAGTTAGGACAGGCAATGGCTTTGATGGATGGACAGTGGGACCGAGCCAGGAGGTTTGCCTTAACCCGAGGACCTGAGCCCATCAACCCTTCCAAACACACATCTCTGGACTGCTTTCGTCAGGAGAGGATGAGGAGGACTCCACTGATGGACCTGTGTCCTGACCCAGCCACAACCCAACCCTGACCCACTCTGGGCTAATAGTAACCCTCCTGTGACTCTCATCTTTTGCCCTTCCCACTCCCTCTCAGGATGAGTGGGCTAGTTATATCCCAGAGTGGGGATCTGGGGATGATGGAAGAGGGGCCCATCTTCTGTGGGCCTGAGGGAGGGCAGGCGATGGTGCTGTTGAAGTCTCTTAGGGAGCTGGACATCTGCCACGGATCCAAAAAAAGGACTCTCCTAGTCCCTCTTCTTGGGTCCTGTGGACAGGCTTCCAGAGTCTTGTGTCTGGGGCGGGAACTCTGGGGGTGTGGGCTGTGTGATAGGGGATCCTGGTGTGAAAGACACACCAGGGAGGCACAGCCTGAGGGTACCTGGGGGGCCTGGGGGTGGCTGACTGCAGCTGAGTGGCTAGTGGGATTTTGGGAGCATCTTTGAGGGAGGCTGGGCTGGCTGGTGCTGTCATGTTCAGTCTTGGTTGGGTCAAACATCTGCTAGACAGCCAAGAAAGACCAGGCTCTTCACCCACCCACACTGGAACCAGTGAGCACCTGGAATGCTCTCCACACATATCCAATGATTATGGGGGATCTGTTTCTTGGTGAAATGCTGAGGACTGCAGGGCAGTGAACCCTCTGTGAAGCATTTCTCCATCACCATGCTGGAAACTGCGCTGCTGTCTTCTGACCTGGCTCATCTGTCACAATCCAGCAGGCTTGGATCGTGTTGGACCCCTCCACCGAGGGGCTCTGTGTAGACACATGACCTCCTTGGGATGGGGGAGCCATGACCATGCCCACCCCTGCCCTGATTGGCTCTGAAGATAGCATGGACCCTGGAGATAAAAAGACACAATTCGAAGCCCAACTATATCTCTTACTAGCTTTGTGCCATGGCACAGGCGTTTTCCCCCAGGGTCCTTACTTGTGAAATATAAATGGTAATCCACAGCTTGCTGGAGGTTGGGAGGACCGTGCGAGTGCCTGGTGGAGGGAAGCGCCACCCCCACCTCACTTTGTGCTAGCAGGGTGACTGGGTCTTGGTTGCAGGCACCTGGCAGGGCCTTGCAAAGGGACAGTGTACACGGCTAGTGAGATGCAGAGTACCATTCCTGGGTAAGCAGAAAGCAGTTTTACAAGGCAATCATTGCCGCCTCAGAAAGCCTTAATTAGAGCATCTATTTGTAAATGGCTCAGAACAAAGAGAACTGCAGACCAGGAATCCCTTGAAAACAGAGTTAGACAGGAAGCTGACAAAGAGACAGCAGCACCCAAATCCCCAGGCTGCTTCTTCCCTCCTGGGCTCCAGGCTGTGATTGGTTCCCGCCCTAACCATGGGCCCATAAAGGGTCCGGCAGAGCCATAGGCTGTTTCAGTCACCAGGGCCTGGACTCTGTGCCTGCCCTTCACACCTGGTCTGGGTTGGCCTGGAGGAATGACAGCTTGCCCTGTTGATCTGGTCCTCAGATTCCCACCTGTCTCTCTTGGGGTGCAACTCCCTGGCCTTATTCCTGTGTGCTTTTCTGGTGTCTGCCTGCCTGTCTGCTGGGTTTCTGACACCCTGATGCTCTGACTTTTGTCACTTCTTTCTTGCCTTAATATCCATGTTCCTTCACATTTTTTGTGCCTTCTTAATGGATTTTTGATAAACAACTCTGAAATGAACATTAGTAAACACATCTTTGGGCACCTGTCTAGTAATTTCCTTAAAACAAATTCCTGGAGGTGAAATCGTTGAGTAAAAGGGGACTGTTCTGGTCTTCTCCAGGTGTGCCTGGCCACAGGTCTGTTGCTCACCTGGCTGTGGAAGTGACATTTCCATGGGAAGCCTGCTGCAGCGAAGTCGTTAGATCTGGGAGTCCTGGAAATATGGCTGCAGCTCTCATTTAGGTCACTGTGTGTGTGTGATGCTTTAGCTAATCTCTGTAAACCTTGTGTCTTCATCTGAAAAATGAGGATTCTAATACTGGCCTTTTTGGCCTTTGCGAAGATGACCTGGGGTGGTGCATGTGAAGCCCGTGGAAGGCACGCAATCCAGGAGGGCGGAGGGTGCAAGCGGCTTCCTGCTCCAGGCAGGAAGAATTCTTTGATGCCTCCAGTTTTGCCTTCTGGCCTTGAACTCACAACACACCTCCAGAGCTGATAAGATGTGGCACCTTCACATACTCACTACTATTTACTATGCAAGTTCTCTGTACTGAAGAGGAGGGAGATTTAATACACAGCCCCTGTCCTCAAGGATCCAACAGTGTAGTTGGGCAGATTTGTAAGTATGCACAATTTGTATTCTGGATGAAGCAGTTCTTCAAGACTCCTCTTCCTCGGAGTGGGAGCTTGCTTTGGGCTGGAGCAGTCAGAGGCTTTGTAGGAAAAGTCAGACTTGAGCTGGGATTTGAAGGATAGAGGGGTTTGGAAAGGTCAGAAGGGTGGAGGCAATACCAGGCAATGAATGGAAGAAGAGCACAGACGTGTTCACAGGGTGGTGGATACCGTGGTTGAAGCTTAGAGGATGTCACACCTAAAGGATGAACTTGAGGCACATGCCAATGAAGACTGAGAGCAACACAAAGGTGTTCATTCTCAAGGCCATGCTGTAAAATACTAGAATTCCTGGCCAAGAAAAGAAATGTCTATAAGAATTGGAAGAGAAGAGATAGAACTGCCATTATTTTCAGACAATGGGATCAGCTGTGTAGAAAACCCAACACAGTCAACTGATACAGGGTAGAAGTAACAGGAAAAGTTGAGCAGTGCTGCTAGTTACAAAGTCAACTTACAAAAATCAAAAGTGCTTTTCTTTATCAGTGACAGCTAATCAGAAAATATATGGAAAATATGGCTGGGCACAATGGCTCTTGCCTGTAATCCCAGCATGTTGGGAGGCCAAGGCGTGCAGATCACCTGAGGTCAGGAGTTCGAGACCAGACTGGCCAACATGGTGAAACGCTGCCTCTACTAAAAATACAAAAAAATTAGCCAGGCACGTTTGTAGTTCCAGCAACTCGGGAGGCTGAGGCAGGAGAATCGCTTGAACCCGGGAGGCGGAGGTTGCAGTGAGCTGAGATCGCGCCATTGCACTCCAGCCTGGGCGACAAGATCTCAAACAAGATGTCATTCCTAAGACATATTAAAAACAATAAAGTATTATATAACTTTATAAAGTATGCACAAGATGTCTATGGAGAACAATATAAAACTCTATAATGAAAATAAAAACCAAGAAAATCTGATTAAATGGAATTATGCTATATTCAGGAATACTTTGACCTAGCATTCTAAAGTTATAAATTGCCCCTAAATTAGTTGGCAAATTCAATGCAAACCCAACAAAAATTCCAGCCGGATTTATTTTGAGGAACTTGATAAAATTATTTTTTTTCTGAAAGAGTAAAGTTTATTTATAGCAAAGCCAGTTATGAAAAAGGAAAGGAAAGTCTGAGGACTCGAGATAAAATAGTAATAATAAAGTGTGCAGCAATACGTAGATAGACTAATGGAGCAGCACAGACACTCACAACAGGCCCCTTCCCATCAGTAAAGCTTGGTATTTAATGAGGGTTGCAACAAGCAAAGGGCCATTTATTCACTTGGTGAGATTTGTAAAAAATAGACACACCCACGGAGGGGTACACGGCCGAGTGCTGAGCACATGTAGAGAAGCCCCTGGGAAAGTGAAAAAATCCAGTCAGGGAAGAGCCGTGAAAGCCACACTCCACGCTGATCAACGTAGGAGGGCTTCTTGTAGGAAAAGGGCTCTCCTAGATGGCAGCACTGGGTACCTCCTGATGCCAGGCTAGGGTGCCCTCTGGTGGGAACATTGTGGCAATCCTGGCAGTCCAGGACATCTTTTCTAAGGCAGCTTCTGCAGCACAGCTATGACTCATACGGCTTCTCTGAGCCACAGAACTCAGGGTTTTGTTCTATGAAATGGATGCATGCCATGCAGGTGTGATGAAGGTGGGTGAGCTCCAGCTCCGGGGTAATGACAAGCATTTCTGGGCCAAGGTTTTCTTCCTGTTCGTCTCTGACACTCCTCCCACAAGCCTTCTGAACGATTGGAGGGGGTAGCCCTGGAGGGCGTCGTGTCCCACCCCACCCTCCGTGCTGTACCACTCCTGCTGGATCCCTCCAGGAACAGGGAGGCTCTAGCCAGGCTGGGCAACCTGAAGTGGGCCTTATGTTGAACCCGAAGCCAAGCCCTGTGCTTGAGTTTGTTGGTCACCCTCCGCCTGTCTGGTTATGCCCCACACATTAACCCGGTCCCCCAACAGCCTTGCTCAGCACCTCCCGAGTCCTCTCCACCATGCACCCCACCCACTCCCATGAGATGCACACCCATCCTGCTCTCCTCAGGAGCACTCACAGTGCAGGATTTCAGGGACCTGGGTGCACAGAGCACCCCTCTGGGTGCTATCTGGGCCAGCAGTGTCCTCTGGAAGCAGTGAGAGGCTGGGGCTGACCACTCTTCCCCTCATGGGTCTGAGCAGCAGGGGAAGGGTGGCTACTGCTCCGGACGCTGTGAGTCTCTGGGTGCTGCCTGAGGGTGCAGGAGCTCCTTAGAACAGACACAATGAGCTCTCCCTGCTTGGACTGCAGTCCCCAAGTAAGACAAATTTGGTTGTTAAAGCTACTAAATTTGAGGACTTAGTAACTGCTGTAGTAAAGTGGAACAGACTTACCTGGATTCCATAATTTGCAATCACTGTTGAGTATTGGCATCATTCCAGAAATTAAGACAATTGAAATTCATTGTAAGGTTTCAGTTTTAGCTCCATTTAAACCTCTTCTGTCTCCCCCCGCCACTAGGCCACCTCCCCACATGCCCAAACTAACATATTTATGGCTCTCATGGCCTGGTGGGATGGGGGTCTTTTCATCACACACTTCCACCATCCTTCTCTTTTGAGATTTGCAGCATGTATTGAGTCAGGGGAGGGACTGTCAGGCAGGGCTCCCTGCCTAGGTGATAGCTTGTTAGGGCAGCAGGCTCCGTGGCTGCCTGTAAATTTAGGTGGTGGCCCACAAGCCTGTTGTTGGAGGGTTGATTTCACAAGGTCCCCTACCCTGGTGCTGCCTTGCAACATATGGCCACATCTTGCCCTCCATGCTGCTGGATGGCTCTTCCATCTCAGTTGTCCTCTAAGACCATCTTTTGGGCCTATGGCTATGACGGGTGGTGACCAGGTGTGTGCAGCTGTCTTAGAAGAGGAGGGATGCTGACAACCTCTTGTGCTCAGCTTTAGGCCTTGGCTGCAAATCGGGGAACACAGGAAAAATGCATCTGCTCTCCCCTTCCTCACACAATACCACAGTGAATATCCTAGTTTATTGTACATTGCCCTCCATAGGATTTTAGGGCTACTTCTTCACCCTAGAAATCAGAAGAGCCTGTGTCTCTCTTCCCCATCAGATGCAGGAGACTCTAAGCTGCTCCCTCAGACACCCGCTTTCTTCAGCCTGGTCATGTACACTCTCTTCTCAGAACTCTGCATCCCAGAAACACTGCTTCTGCCTCCATGCTGCCTCAGGTGTAGCTGCACCCTCCCCCTTCTTGTCCTGGGTCAAAGCTCTTATTCTGCCCTGGGCTCTCTGTCCTCTCCCCCAGTATCAGTCTCACTTAGTTTGGAAGCATCTTAGAAGCAGGGTTCTAATTCACAGACAGGGACCTTCTACTGATCTAGAATTATGAGAGAAAGAGGTGTTACTTTATAAGGTACTAAATACATGAAGTTTCACTCAAAACTCTTCTGTGGGGACAAACATATTTCTAAAGTGAATTAATTACTGGCTTTCAGGCTGCATTAAGTGCATTGGATATAACATGAAGTTTACTTGGAGGCTCAGGGTCACAGAGACCAAGGTGCAGCCCCCATGGGCTCTCAGGGACCATCTTGTGCAAGCTTCTGCTTTTATGACCTGGGAATGACACTCTGTTCTTGCTATGTTGCTGCCTCATTTTTGCATCAGCCAGTAGGATAGCGACTGTGGTACAGCGCTTCACTGATTATGACGTTTTGCATCTGGCCTGCACAATGACCCTGAGTTTGTCCTGCAAACCAGAGATAGTGAGATGTGTGGAATAATTTGTAGCCATGCTAAATTAGGACCCCATAGTCTGTGCTATTTTCAAGTTCACATTGGCTTGAGATGCCTGTGAGACCCTAAGGTGGAGATAACAGTAGAAGTTACCATTTATTGAGCATGCGGTATAGTATATGTTACTCACGGTGCTAAATACATTGCACAATTATCTCATTTAATGCTCTCAACCAGCTCAGGAGGAGCTGTGGTCAATCTTGATGCTTTTAATTGACTTATACTGTATACAGGGAGGGCCTGACATTGGGTGTACTGCCCAGAGAAGGGCATTTGGCTTGTGTTTGCCATTCTATTGTCTTACCTGCTTATTCCTGACACAAAACTGTACCTTGGATGGTGATATGGTTTGGCTGTGTCTCCACCCAAATCTCATCTTGAATTGCAGTTCCCATAATCCCTACATGTTGTGGGAGGAAGCCGGTGGGAGGAAATTGAATCATGGGGGCAGTTTCCCCCATGCTGTTTTCGTGATAATGAGTGAGTTCTCATGAGATGTGATGGTTTTATGAGTCTGGCATTTCCCTTGCTTGCACTCATTCTCTTTGCTGCCGCCTTGTGAAGAGGTGCCTTCTGCCGTGATTGTAAGTTTCCTGTGGCCTCCCCAGCTATGTGGAACTGTGAGTCAACTAAACCCCTTTTCTTTGTAAATTACCCAGCGTGGGGTATTTCTTCACAGCAGTGTGAGAATGGACTGATACAGATGGCAAGATGGCTTTAAGTTCAACCTCCAGGGAAGCAGAGTTTACTTAATAGCAAGCTCTTAGTTGAAAGGCATTCAGCAGAGGTGTTCCAAACGCCAACCATCGTCCTTGTTGCGGTGGGATGTGTTGAATGCTTGTCATTAAATGGGGAATAGCGGCAACTGAGGACTCCCCTCTGCCCAGGTGCTGTGCTGTCACATCCAGCTTCCTCTGGACTGTCAGCCAGAGTGATGTGGGGTTTAGGAGACTGGCCTTGGGCAAGCTGGCTCTTGTACTGACCTGCTGGTGACCAGCCCATTTAGCTGTGCCTTAGTGACCTCTGGAGTGAGAATACTACATCTTCTGGAGACTGTCGTTAGCCTGGCCACCAGATAGTTATAGGTCTCCCCATTTCCAGGCACATGGCAGGATTGCCTTTCCCTGCCCTTTGGTGTGACTGGCTCCAGCCATGAAGTGTGAGCAAAAGTGATAAATAGCCTAGCTCGTCCTAGGCTATTCCAGTCCTGATGCTGCACCGTCAGTGTGTGATCCCCAGACCTCTCTGTCCCTCTGCCACAGCAACTGGAAAAATTCCAGGGAGTGGTTGCTCCATCATGGCTGTTCCAGTGACCTGGAGTAAGTTTATTAAGAAGCAAAGCCCTTAGGCCACAATGGTGGATTTGGAGGATAAGTTAGAAGCAAAGCAATGTTGTTTTAAGCCACTGAGATTTTGGGGCTGTTTGTTGCCACCAAATAGCCTAGCTCATCCTAGCTGACACCCTCCCACACTGGGTTTGGGGAAGATTAAACAAACTGATGCCTGGAAAGCACTGAGCACATTCTGCCCATCACACATACTTGATACAAATTAGTGTTTTCTGTGCTTCTCCATCTAATGTCCTATGGGCATTTCAACCTCAGCATACCCAAAACTGAGCTCAGACACACATCCACAAATACCATGCCTGCACTTCCTCCTGCTCTCCATGCAGTGAGATTGTACCACCTCCCAGTCTCTCTCACAAGCTGCCAACCTGAGAACCATCATCTGGACCACTCCTTTTCTCTCCCCTGACATCCAATAAATTGATGGGCCTTCTAGATACCTTGTGGTTCTTTCCATTTCCTCCAACACTGTCTTAGCTCAGGCCTATGTAATTTTTCATTTCATTTCATGTGTTGGCTTGCTAGCTGGGTTTCCTGCTTAATTTATTATGCTCCACAATCTGTTCTTCACCCCACTAATTAGTTGATCTGGCCATGCATCCAGTCTCTCCTTCTTCTCACCCATCCATCAATTCATTCATCCTGATCCACCCACTTCTTTGTGTCACTACCACACAGAAGAAATGAAAATTCTTCACTGTTGACAGGAGAAAGTCCAAACTCCTAGGGGTGGCACACAGGCCTCTGTGTCCTGTCCTGGCCTGTTTCCAACCTCACTTCTCATCACGCTGCAGGGAAACACTCTGTTCCAACTATGCTCAACTGCACTTCTCCGAGGGTCATTCTTGATCATGCCTCTCTACCTTTGTATGCATTATCCCCTGGGTCTGGAAACTCAAGACTTGGTTCAGGCGTCATTTCCTTTCAACAGAGCCGGGCATCTTTGAACATCTCTATTAAGATGTTACAGTAGTCATCACACTGTACTGCAGATGTTTGATTTTCCATCTTATGCAGTAACTGTGAGACTCATGAGGGCAGGGACTGGCTGTGGTCCATCTTGGTGTCACCAGTGTCTAGTGTGGTGACAGACACTGGATAAGTAATATAGATTGAATGGATGGATGAGTGGATGAGGTAGGGCCAAGGACTCATGGATGAGGAGGAAGATAGGCACTCAGTGACCACTATGTCACACCTATAGGCCACAGAGCACCAGCTTGCATGGCCATGATACCATCACCAGGCACATCCAGGTAGCTACTGAGTAAAGGCTGGCTGCCAAAGATGAATGCCAGGCAGGGCAGTTTGGGTGGGCCATGAGTGGGGCTCCCTTTGTAGTTTCGTTCTCTGTTGACAGAGACCTCCAGTCCTGGTGGTTTCCCATCTGGGGAGTATGGCCAAAAATTGTCACCTTTCCTTCAGGAGCTGAGCATATCAGAAGATCCAAGCTGAGATCTACCCATCTGGGGTTTTTTGTTTCTGTTTTTTGAACACCCTCATAATGTTGCCAATGTTAGTAAAAAATCCAGCTATACTTAAGCTGGAGGCAAAAGAGAAAGGCCACGTAGTGCATTCTTCTCTTAGTCCCTAGAATAGAAGATTCTTAGCTTTTCTTTGGCAATTTATCCAGCATCCTACAGCTCAAAGGCTTGCTGTATCTTGCAAGGTGAGGTAAAGAATCGCAACGTCAGAACTTGGTTCCTGAATGACTATTTGGAAGAGAGTTGCCCTACTGACAATTGTACACTCTCAGTAGTGTTAAGTGAGCAAAGAATAAACTTTTATTGTGTTTGAGCCATTCAGTGGTGTATAGGGCTGTGTGTAGGGGCAGTGGGACTGTTCCACCCTAGGTATAGACCATAAGGAGTAAGTTTTTTTTTTTTTTTTACAGAATTTAACAGCAATAATAAAATAGACTAAAAATTGGTCTTCATTATCACCAATCACCAGCAATTCTAAACAATGTCAATGGTAATAAATTCTTCCCCATCAGAGCAGACTTCTTCCATCCTCCATTCCCCTTTGATGATTTATCACCTGGGATATTACACATTTTTTTTTTAAACAGCAGCTAGCTTTGTTTACACTACATGAATACAATAATGCATTTGGTTATCCAGGACATTCTGCCTGCCCTGCACTTAGGTCCTTCTGGGGAAAGTGCTCCCAGATGCTTATCTCTCTATAAAGCTGCCATGCTTTGTGCTGCGTGACCCTGGATATGAGATTAGCAAGATTAGGCCAGAAATTGGGCCAGAGGTAACCATGACCAGCATGGATATCAGGGAGAAAGCCAGTCTTGATGGGAGACTCTGCCTAACAGGGGTGTTGCATATGAGATGCAGATCTACTAGCCCAACCCAGTTTTCTATCTTTGAGAATATACAAGCACAGCCCTCTCAGAGAAAGCTGGGGGAGCTGCTCCTGAGAAGATGACACCCCACGTGGGCTACTGGAGATGCTGTTGATACTGAACAATGATAAGCCTTCTTCCATTAGTCTGCACACCGTGATGCTACTGCTGAGATAGATGTCTTTTCTCCCTAATGTCCTCAGGTAGCCTCATCATATTCCCCCATCATCTAAATTGCTGAGACATGGGTCTTCCTTGAATTCTGAAAAATCATGATGAATATAGGGAATTAGCAGGTAAACATGGAATGTTAACAAAAAGAGATAATTGTAAATTCATCGGTTGTTGGGGTGGAACTCATGACTTAAGGACAGACTATGAAGAAGGCATTTGAAAATCTTATGAAATCAAGGAAGGAAGTATTTAAGTGATGATAAATACTTTTGCTTCTTTTTCTAAGCAGCAAAACTGCACAGAAAACTACCTCACCAGAGAATGGAGATGATGCTTTAAAAACTACAGACTGTAAGGCTTTAATATTGTTGAATGAACAATTTCCTGTATCAGAATACATGCCAGATACCTGAACACAGATGTTAGGAACAGAGCGCCTGCAATTATTGAGGTCCCTCCCCAACAGTTTTATCTCCCAGAGGGCAGAGGAATCCATGAGACTAAGTGCTTTCCTGGTCCAAAAAGCTCTAATTGCTGATATGACAATAAATAAACCTAAGAGAAAGAGACCTTGTTCCTTGCTTTTCCATCACAGCAATGGAAGAACATTTTTGGACCGTAACTCTAGAAAAGTATGTTTTATAATTAAATTTCAAGAAATTATTGGTATGACACATAGTAAGAGACCCTAGGAAGAAATACAAAATAAAATTCTGCAGGTATTTTCATAAATAATTTTAATGAAAAAGGAAGGAGCTAGGCATGTAAAGAAATCAATGTTGCTAAAGAAAGAGATATTTGAACCCAGATTTTTTTTTTTAGATGGAGTTTCATTTTTGTTGCCCAGGCTGGAGTGCAATGGTGCAATCTTGGCTCACCACAACCTCTGCCTCCCGGGTTCAAGCAATTCTCCTGCCTCAGCCTCCCGTAGCTGGGATTATAGGCATTCGCCACCACACCCAGCTAATTTTTTTGTATTTTTAGTAGAGATGGGGTTTCTCCATGTTGGTCAGGCTGGTCTCAAACTCCCGACCTCAAGTGATCCACCCACCTCGGCCTCCCAAAGTGCTGGGATTACAGGTGTGAGCCACTGTGCCTGGCCTGAACCCAGATTTTAAAAGGCTACCTTTATAACAGCCTGAAGGCAGGCTACATAATATCAATTTCAAAGACAACAAAGTAAGTTGGCTTTTATTTTCTGCAAGTAATTCTTGAAACCAGAAGCAGCTCAGGGATGCACAGGTGAGGAATGGGGCACAAGGTGAGGAACAGATCTATTGGTTGAGGAAGAGAGTGTGACAGTAGCAAATAGAAGAAGCAAAGGAAAGCACTTGGGGCCTAATTTGCTTCTTTCTTCCTCATCAGAGTGAAAATGGTCACTCTTGAAAAGCAGGAGAATGTCATTTGGTGAGCTAGAGGTCAAAGGCATGACACTGAGGCTTCATCTTGATGGCTTAGAGGCCTAGGGCTCAGATAATATCACATTCAGGGGGACCAAAAAAACGTGTAGAAATGATGGAGAACAACTACAAGAAATATTGGGAGAGTGATGTCAGCAAGATAGTGGGATAGTTCCAGACCTTGACGTCCCCAGAGAAATACCAATTTAACAACCTTCTATGGACAAAAATATCTTTATAAGAGCTCTAGAATCCAGGTGAGAGGTTACAGCACCTGTGTAGAGCAAAGAAATAAGAAAAGATGTAACGTGTATTGACAAAGGGTAAGAAGGACAGCTTCTTTTTACCGATGTCACCCCTCCCCCAAGCTTACATAGCACAATGCAGAGAGCAAAGAGAGGGAGAGAGAGGGAGAGAGAGAGAGAGAGATCCTCTCAGCCTGAGAGTTCTGCTGTGAAAGGGAGAGTGAAGTGAACTTCTGACTTTTCTACAAACCCTGGCATTAAGCCCATATAACCATAGACTCTGGCCCCTGGCATTAGGTCCATCTGTAGACCCTGGCACCAGGCCCCACTGATGATCCCAGATCCTGGCACCAGGCCCACTCAGCTGCAGACCCTGGCACCAAGCCTATCTGCCCACAAACCCTGGCACTGGGCCTACCTATGGGCCTTGACACCAAGCCTGCCAGTCTGTGGACCCCAGCACCAGCCCCACCTGAGGACCCCGTCACTAGGTCTGCTTATGGATTCTGGACCCGAGCACCAGGCCCACTTGTCTGAGGACCCTGGCACTGAGCACACCCTCCTGTAGACTCTGGCACCAGGCCCACCCAGATTGCTGACTGGGGTGACTGCTGAAGGGCTTTCCCTGCCAAAGCCAGCCTAAAAAGACTGGAAGAGGTGACGGCTTCTTCAAATGCACAGACATCAATGTAAGGCTACAAAGATAAGGAAAAATCAGAGAAACATGATGTCATCAAAGGAAGAAAATGAAGCCCCAGTAACTGATCCTAATGAAATGAAGATCTATGATCTGCTTGACAAAGAATTCAAAATAATGGTTTTTTTTTTTTTGTTTGTTTTTGTTGTTGTTGTTGTTGTTGTTGTTGAGACAGAGTCTTGCTCTGTCACCCAGGCTGGAGTGCAATGGCACAATCTCAGCTCACTGCAGCCTCCACCTCCCAGGTTCAAGTGATTCTCCTGCCTCAGTCTCCCGAGTAGCTGGGATTACAGGTGCCCACCACCACACCCAGCTTATTTTTGTATTTTTAGTAGAGACAGGGTTTCATCATGTTGGTCAGGCTGGTCTTGAACTCCTGACCTCAGGTGATCCACCTGCCTCAGCCTCCCAAAGTGCTGGGATTACAGGTGTGAGCCACCGTGCCTGGCCCAAAATAATAGTTTTAAAGAAGTTTGGTTAATGACAAGAGAACACAAATAGACAACTAAGCAAAATTAGGAAAGCAACACATGAATAAAATGAGAAGTTCAAGGAAGAGATAGAAACCACAAAAAAGAACCAAACAGAATTTCTGGAGTTGAAGGACAGTTACTGAACTGAAAAATTCGGTAGAGAGCTTCAACAACCTATGCAATCAAGCAGAAGAAAGAATCAACAAGATCAAAGACAGGTCATTTGAAGCTAGCCAGTCAGAGGAATGAAAGAAAAAGAAAAAAAAAAAGAGTGACAAAAACTCTGGGATTTTTACAGGACACCATAAACAAACCAATATATGCATCACAGGAGTTTTAGAAAGAAAAGAGAAAATGTACAAAAGATGTATTGAAATAAATAATGGCTGAAAATTTTCCAAATGTGGGGAAGGAAATGGACATCCAGATTCATAAAGCCCAAAGGACCCTAAATAGTTGAACCTGGAGAGGTCTACACTGAGACACATTATAATTAAATTGTCAAAAGTCAAAGACAAAAAGATAATTTTGAAAGTAGCAAGAGAAAAATGACTCATCACTTTCAAGGGAAATTTCCTCCTCACTGCCCAAGACTATTAGCAGATTTCTCAGCAGAAACTTTGCAAGCTAGAAAAAGTGGGATGATATACTCAAAGTGTGCAAAGTTTTTACTTTGCTCCAAGCAAAAGTTTTTACTTTGCCACCAACCAAAAAGTACTATATTTGGCAAAATTGTCTTTTAAAAATAAAGGAAAGATAAATACTTTCTCAGACAAACAAAAGCTGAGGGAGTTTGTTATCACTAGCCCTGCCTTATAAGTACTAAAGGGAGTTCTTCAAATTGAAACAAGAGCATGCTAAAGAGCAAGCTGAAAGTACAGAAAAATATAAAATTTACTGGTAAAGATAAATATATAGACAAATTCAGAATAATATAATATTGCATTAGTAATATGTAAATCACTTTTAACTCTAGCATAAAGGTTAAGAGACAAAAGTATGAGGAATAACCTATGACCATAAAATTGGTTAATGGATACACAATATAAAAAGAAGTGAATCCTGACATAGAGTGTTGGGGAGAGGGAGTACAAGTATAGAGTTTTTGCATGTGATTGAAGTTATCAGCTCAAAATAGAACCGTATAACTATAAAAAGTGCTGGTTATACAAGATGAATAAGTCTGAGAGATCTACTGTACAGCATAGTGCCATAGTTAAAAATATTGTATTGTATACTTAAAAATTTGCTCAGCAGGTAGATCTTATGTTAAGTGTTCTTATCACATAATAAATAAATAAATAAACAGGGTAGAAGGAAACTTTTGGAGGTGATGGATAGATTTATCACATAGATTATGGTGACTGTTTCACTAGTGTGTACACATCTCCAAACTCATTAAGTTGTATAGATTAAATGTGTATAGCTTTTTGTATGACAATTATTCCTCGATCAGACTGGGTTGAAAATGTAAGCACACGCACAAAACAAACAAAAAAAAAACAAAAAAGAAATCTTGGTACTTAGGGAACAAGACGGGGGCTCTGAGGTTGGATAGATAGTGATCTCTTGCTTCTTAAGCCTGGAAAGAGGACAAATGCCAAGGTGACTCTCAAGGATTTCCAACAAAAAGGAGACTGCATGGCTTCCTTAGGAAATGTTGAAAGTCAGCTGGTCCAACTCTTGCTTGTACAGTTGAGAACACTGGGGACCAGAGAGGGTAGGTGACTTGTGCCAGGCTGCATGAGTCAGCAAAGCCACGATGAGCATTTGGGGCACTCGCCTTGGCATTTGTCTCAGTGTGCTACTGCTTATCTTTGTTGCAGAGACAAGTTTAACCTACCAGAAAGTGTGGAGGCGTTCTTGACTCTTCCCCCTGGCTCACATCTCAAATCCAGTAAGTCAAGAAATCTAGTTGGCTCTTTCCTCAAATTCTATCCATAGCTGGCCACCTCTCACGCCCTCCAGGGATTCTCATACCCTTCTCCCTGGCAGGAGCCTCTGCCATCTCCTAGGATTGACCCTTCTCCCTCCTTTCACTGTCACGTCGCCTACAGTCTGTTTCCCAGGCAGCTGTCAGAGTGATCATTTAAACAAGTCGGGTCATGTCAGTCCTGTGCACAAAACCTTCCAAGGCTCTACACCGCACTCTGTGTGGGAACAGATGTCCTTACAACAGCTCACTGGCCTTCCATGACCTGTGTGGAGACTCCTCATCGCTGTATCTCTCTGACCATGCCCATACTCACTCCCTCACTCTCACTGCAAAAACCACACCAGCCTCCTTGCTCTTGGTGGGAACACCAGGCCTGTTTGTTCCCACTGTGGGTCTTTGCACAAGCTCTTTCCTCGGCACATGTGGCTTGCCCTTACCCCCTTAAAACCTTTGTCCAAATGTCCCCTTCTCAGTGGAGCTTACAATAACCACAGCCAAAATTGTACCCACTCTTTCTTCCAGCTCTCCTGATTTCCCTTAGCTGGTTTCTTTCTTCTTTCTGTAACATTTATCGCCATCCAACATATAATTTATTTATCTAAGTTTACAATTTGTCTCTCCCACTGTAATGTGAACCCACAAAAGTATGTGTTTTTGTCTATTTTATTTACTGGTATATTCCCAGTTTATCTAAAGGTGCCTGGCATATAGTGGGTGCTCAGTAAATGCTGGTTGACTGAAAGAAACAAATAGAGACCAGCACGAGACAGGCCCCTCCAGAGCATCAGCTTTGAACTCCGGTTTCTATTTTGCTTCCCTTGTTTAGTGTGTCCACCATGGAGGAACCCTCTCACCTTCAGACACACTCAACTCTTCCCCATGGGTTAGGGTTAGTGTGGGAGTTGTCCTTCTGTGGCCAGCAAGCGGTGAGGGTGCCTCCCCAGGCCTCCTCTGCTGTCTTGGTTCCCCTTGGAGCTCTGTGCTGCAGGTGCAGAAACAAGGCCCTCATCTCAGACTGATGCTTCCTGGGGCTGGGCTGGAACCTGCTCCCTCTGCGTCCATCCTTACGCTCTGCTCCTAGCATGTGACTCTGTCCTCTGTGTCTTTCTCTTGTGAGGAATGTGTGCATGCATGCATGTGTGTGCATGTATATGTGTATGTGTGTGCACACATGTGAGAGAAAAAGACCAGGAAGACTCCTACTCTTTCCTGTGGTGTTTGGCTCTTTTCTAGTGCCCCTTCCTCAAGCCTGTTTCTCTGAGAGAGAGTTCCAGAAGATTGTTTTTTATTCTTGTCTTCACGCACAGAGAGCTCTACTCAAGGGCCTGGGGCTGAGGCGGTTTGGCATAATTGCCTCCAGACTGCTGCTGTGCTGTATAAAAAGGCAGGCACTTTCCCCATTAAGTCCCATTTCCATCCTGTTATTGGTGTGACACAGAAAGTGCCCTATAGGATGGGGTGAGAGGCAGGGGTGGGCTGTCCCTGGCCAAGGGCCCTGCTTTTTGAAGGATCTCATGCATTGGTTTATTTCTCTGGGAATTAGGTTTGTGCTCTGCCTGGAGACTCTGCACCCCCGCCTCTGTTCTCCCTGAAGAGTTGCCATCCTCTGGGACCTGACTTCGGTCTTGCCTCCTCTGTGACCCTCTGGCCAGCTACAAGTGACGTTCCTAGGAAGGCTAAGAACATGCTATCTGTGCCCCTTACCTGGTCATCTTTCTTTCTCTGGCTGTGACTCTTCCCTGCCTCTGTTTCTTCAGTGAGGTCAGGTTCTCCAAAGGCAAACTGTCCACCTAGCTTTATTTCCCCCAGCCTGTAGTTGAGGGCCTGTTCTGGTGGGACCTTACCTGCCAAATGAAGGCACCTGCTCCAGGCCGGCTCCTGAGGCCAGTGACTGGGCCCGGCACATAGTAGAGGGTCAGTCAGTGTTTGTGGACTAGATAAAGATGCTCTGCAGATGTTGGCCACTCCCTCCTGAGTCCAGTCCATTCATTTCAACCAAGGCTGCCTGGGGACCTGGTATTTACTAGTTGCCAGAGGGGATATAAAGGTGAACAGACATGACTTCTGCCTTCAAGGGGAGCAACACAAAGTCCAATGGCCACCCTATAAGACGAACTGTAGCTAATAGCAATCATAGGGAAAGGCTTGAAGGGTCTGCCCCACAAGTGCCTAACCTGAAAGGATGGGCTTGGTGGGAACTTCGTGGGACATAGGACCCTTGGAGTTTCAAGAATGTGCTGGCTCAAGCCTCGACTTGACTGGTGAGATGATGATTCCTGGTCCTCTCACAGGTTGGAGGGGAATTAGGGGCTTGATAGATATGTCTAGGCCTGTGAGGTTGGAATGGCAAGGGCAGGTTTATTGGGAAGCAGGGTCTCTTTGATATGCCTATTAAAAGAGGCAGGTTTCAGTTTCCCTTGCGGTCTGCCTAGCGGGAGGTTCCTATGCTCATAAATGGCATTAATAATGTTCTCTGCCTTTATGTTGTCAGGAGGCCTGTCCCCTGCCCAATAAAAGGCAGGAGCAGTAACAGGCCTCCCATGTGAGACCGTGTCATCCTTCAATCCTCAGTCCAGGGGACTGTCCCGCAGAACAGAGGCATGGCGAGCCAATCCTGCCACATCAGCTCTGGCTGTGGGGTCAAGAACTTCAGCTCCCGCTCTGCCACTGTGCCCAAGCCTGGGTATCACAGCTGTGTCAGTGCCATGGCCCATCATGGGGTCAGCCCCGGGGGGCTAGGCTACAGGCGCCTCGGAGGCTTTGGCAGTCAGAGCCTGTGTACGGTGGGGTCTCCCCGGATCGCGGTGAGTTGTAGATGGCCCCTACACAGCAGGGGCAGGTTTGGCTACTGGGCAGGGGGCCTTTGCAGGCCTAGCCCACCCCGCATCACATCTGTTACCATCAACGAGAGCCTCCTCACGCCCCTCAACCTAGAGATCGACCCCAATGCCCAGTGTGTGAAGCATGAGGAGAAGGAGCACATCAAGTGTCTCAACAAGTTTGCTGCCTTCATTGACAAGGTGGGTCTGTGAGCTGTTTCCTGGGACTGTGGCTTAGGAAGGGGAAAGGGACTTGGAACCCGATGACAGGTTGGTTCAAATTCTCCTGCTACTGACTAGCACGTGGCCGTGAGAACGTGGCTGAATCAGGGTCTTGGTTTCCAAATGTTGCCATGTCAGTCAAATGCAAAATGAATCTGAAACCACCAGACAGAAGAGGGGTGTTTGCTGCTGCTGCTCACAGGCATGATGTGTGTGCGCCGTTCATCTTCCCGATCTCACCGGCATGCAGTAGGACAGTGTGGCAGAGCGGGCCACTCTGCCTAGGCCTGTCTGACCTCCCCCTTAGAGGAGATGCTACCGTCCCTAGCATGGAGCAGGAGCCAGGATGCAGAGGGGTCAGAGGCTCCTTGCCTGCTCCTCCGTGGTGGGGACATCATAGGAAGGCTGTGAACCCTTAGGACTTCTGCCTGAGGCACTTTATACCCTGCAGCACATGCATAGTTTAAAGGCAGTGAGTTGAGAAACTTAAAGCATGGTCCGGGGAGAGGCTGTTGAATTGACTTTTCTGATGCTGCAGTTTCAGAGTCCTCCTGGTTGAGTGTATAGCTCTGGTTTCCTTTAACCTAATGATGCCCTCCCTAGGAGCTCACAGTCTTTGGGGGAGGACAGCCACCAAAGTTTAAAGGAGGAGAAGCTCGTCTTCCAGGCTGAATGGTGTGTATATCTACACCCTGGGACTGCATAAGAAGGCACAAACCAGGGCGATGGTGGGTGGAAGTTCTGCTCTCAGATCAACGCTACATCAGAAGTGGGCATATCTGCACACAGAGGTGCTGGGCGTCCATTGTTAACATACCGCTGGCTGTCCAGATTACTCTTCCCTTCCAAAAGCACAAAGAAGCTCACCGTAGAGTTAGGCAGGTTATTCATTGCACAAGGACACCTAGCAAGAACAGGGGAGGTTGAAATCCAGCCCAGGCTTTGCTTGCAGAGCCATGTGCCCTGGCAGGGGGCTGGAGGCATCTTTTCCTAATTTGCTCAAAAGCACAGTGAGAACCCTGAGAGTGCATGCTCAAAGGGGTCTCTGCATGTGGCCTTTTGGGCATCACCCATGAATGCTGCTCTCTCCGTTGAGAGGAGCCAGTTCTGGGTCTGGGGAGAGGAACTTATACCACTGCACCAGGCTGGCTTTTCCCTCCCTTGGGGTTGCTGATGGCCACCCTCTTCCCTCCAGCCTTCTTCCTGCAGGCTCCAAACTGCATTGAGCTCCAGACTACAAAGTGCATTGATATGGTGGGTTTAATCCTGCCAGAGGGCTGCCCCATGACCTGGGTCTGCATGTTAAAATCCAAGGCAGATGCCTTTTGGATAATCAGAGTTTTTGTTCCTTGTCCCTCAAGCACGGACAATTAGACAGTTGAGGGTTTGTACCAGGCTTGTACTCCCAAGAGGTTAGGGTTGGAGAAGAAATCACCTGCTTTAGGGCTGGTAAATGCAAACTTCAACGGGGGCTTGGCGGGTCCCATGAATGAAGCCAAACTTGAGAGGCATGCCCACCTAGAGGGACAGTAGCTGCTGCTCACTCCAGCCACAGGCCTACCTAGCCTTGCCAGAACTTCTGGTATGTCAAGAGGGTCAGAGAGATCCAGATTCTTACTTGAAACCACTCAGTTATTAAGTGTTGGCAACTAATCAGATCTCTATAAAACAGTGTGCAAGGCAAGTAAGACATGCCTGTGGGCCTGATAGGGCCTGGAGCTGCCAGTGTACCACTGCTAATGTATTTCTCCTGTCTTGTTTTACAATGCAATTCAGTGAGAATGAGGCAAAGCGGTCTGGTTGGTGGCAGAGTTAGAGTGAGAGGTCTCCTAATTCCTGGTCTGGGATACTCTGTCCTGGGCTTCAGTGCCCCAGCACCAGAGGTAAGGAAGAGTCATGGTATGTACATTTAAAAATTGCTGTTGTACAAGTGCCCACAAACTTAGCAGCTTAAAACAACACAAATTTACTACCTCAAAGGCTGATGTTAAGGTATCAGCAGGGCTGCATTTCTTTTTGGAGGCTCCAGGGGAGCATCTGTTTCCAGGGACATTTAGGCTTTTGGCAGAATTGAGGTCCTTGTGGTTGCAGGACTGAGGTCCCTGTTCTCTTGCTGGCTGGCTGCTGGAGGTTGTTCTCAGCTTCCAGAGGCTATCCACATTCCTTGGCTTGTGGCCCCCTCTTCCTCCATCTTCAAAGCCATAATAGCGGGTTGAGTCCTTCTCATGTTTCAAATCCCTCTAGTGCAGGCACCTTTGGGGGGATCATTATTTGCCTACTATGCATAGTATGAAATATTTCTGCAGGATGTTAATTTCATTCTGTGTAGAATAAACGAACGTTTATAAATAGTATGCTCTTTCTGGGAAGGGGGGTGGGTGGAGAGAAGTTACTTGGGGACTACTTGTGACCTGCACTTTCAGACTTTGCCAATAATTTGGCCTCCTGGGGAAGGTCACAGGCTGCTGCAGGGCGGGGGCCATCCTCAAGGGCAGAAAGAGCTCTGGGGGACCAGGCAAAACCTGCTCTCAGGCTTTCCCCTCAGTCTCTTTCCTCCTTCCTGAATGGCAGGTGCGCTTCCTGGAGCAGCATAACAAACTGCTGGAGACCAAGCTGCAGTTCTACCAGAACCGCAAGTGCTGCGAGAGCAACCTGGAGCCCCTGTTGCAGGGCTACATGGCGACTCTGCGGCGGGAGGCTGAGTGCGTGGAGGCCGACAGTGGCAGGCTGGTCTCAGAGCTCAACTGCATGCAGGAGGCGCTGGAGGGCTACAAGAAGAAGTGAGCATGACAGGGCTGGGATGGTTCTAGGCAGTGGAGTCAGTCTTAGCTGAGCTCACACAACTCTTCCAGAAGCTGAGACTGCTGAAGGCCAGGTTTGCCCTGACAAGCTATCAGACACTTTTGCTTTACCGTCTGCTTTATCTCGTGTCAGCTCCTAGTTCTTGCAGCCCTGTGCTGGGGGCTGGGAAAAGATTTAGAGAAGAGTTCCCTGTCTGGGAGGGATGGGACACACATTCAGGGTACAGAATGATGCAGAGATGAAGAGATAGGAACAAATGAAACAGGAGGAGCAAGGCCAGCAGGGCTGGAGAGGAGGAGCCCGGAGCAGTCAGAGCTAGGACGGGGGGAAAGGGAAAGGCCCTGGAGAGGTATCTGAAAATGAATTGGCTGAAGCCATTCCAAATATCTGATGAACTTGGATTCTTCCTTTATTTATTCTGCAGATAAACCATCAGGTTATCGTTCTGCAGGGCTCCACAATTCAAATACCAATGTAAATTTGGGTTTTCCTGAGTTATTTAGCTTGTTCATTACCTAGTCTAAACTCACCAGGTCACTGTACTTACCTTGTAGATACAGACAGAGTGAAGGGTGATTTTGACCTCAATCAATCCTGGTAATTCCAACCCTGCTTGGGATTCTTGGAAGTTCAGGTTTTACCATCTGGCTGGACCCAGCAGTGGGTCCTCATGTCCCTTGGGGTGAAGCAAATGTAGACACAATCCTCAGTGTGCAGGCGTCAAGTTCTGTCTCCCACTCTGGGGATGTGCAGGCTGGTAATTATAGAACTGAGTGTTTACTGTAGCCCCAAATGACCATGGAATTCAAAAGTTATGAAAACAGGCCGGGCGCAGTGGCTCATGCCTGTAATCCCAGCACTTTGGGAGGCCGAGGTGGGTGGATCACCTGAGGTCAGGAGTTCAAGGCCAGCCTGGCCAACATGGTGAAACCGCGTCTCTACTAATAATACAAAAAAAATTTAGCTGGGTGTGGTGGTGGGCGCCTGTAATCCCAGCTACTCAGGAGGCTGAGGCAGGAGAATCACTTGAACCCGGGAGGTGGAGGTTGCAGTGAGCTGAGATCACGCCACTGCACTCCAGCCTGGGCAACAAGAGCGAAACTCTGTTTCAAAAAAAAAAAAATAATAATAAAGTTATGAAAACCATGCTCTGGGCTCTGGGAACTCTGGTTTCTTTGTGGGGGCAGGGCTGCTCCCGGGCTACAATCTCACAGGCAAGAGGAAGAGGGCTGGGCTGATGGAGGAGGGTGGGGGAATGGCTTGAACAAGGGGTTGCTTCTAGGAATTCAAGTCCTTGGATATTGGGGCAGGGGGAATAAAACCTCATGGGGATGGCTTCATAGAGCTTTATGTTTTGTACAGTGTAGAATTTAAAGGCTCTGTGGAATATCTGTCTGTTTTTAAATAATTCCACAAATATTTATTGAGTGACTCACTGCACCTCAGGTGATTTAGACCAAGACACAAAGAGATTAAATGTCTTGCTTCAGGTTTTGCAGCAACTTCAGTTAAGCTGGGACCAGATACCAGGGACCTGGACTTCAAGTCCAGTGTCCTTCCAATGGGTTCTTTGTGGCTAGGAAATAGAAGTCCAGAGAGGCAAAGCTTCTTCTCCAAAGGCACAGAGAAAGGAGAAAACCAGGGAGTTTGGCACACCTGGGCTCTGGCCTGGCCAGGTCCTCAGTCCCAGGGGCCTTTCCACCTGGGTTGTTTCTCCTCAGGTATGAAGAAGAGCTGGCCCTCAGGGCCACAGCTGAGAACGAGTTCATGATGCTGAAGAAGGTGAGTAACTGTTCTCACGTGGGAAGAATTAAATCCTGGACACCGGACGCTCTGATGCTGTGGGTCCTGTCAGGTTCCCATTAGCCCAATTGTTGGTGGTAAGGCACTGGAGCCCCTGGCACAAGAAGGTGGGCTAGTTTGGTTGCAGAAGCCGTCGTAGAGCCCATGCAGGAATACAGACAGTGCCGATAGAGCCTTCATAAAAAGAAAACCTCACCATGCTCCTGCTTGACTTTTTTTAAACTACTGGATTGGCTGAAATGTTCAATTTTAATTCCGTCTTGCTTTTTTGCGGGCATTGCCTCCCCCTGTTATCCCAGACTAGGGGCTGGTTCTCAGCTTGTTAATGATTTCAAAGTGTGACCATCATTCAGTGCAATTGGTGGTGATGGAAAAGCCCTGGGGAATAAAACTGTGAATGGTTTCCCTTTTGTTTCATGTTGCTGAGTGAAAGTGCATGTGAATGTTCTTTAACAAGTAATGTGCTTGCTTGCCAGCCTCCTTATTTGTGAGTATCACAGGGTGGAGTGAAGGCTGGTGACAGATCTGCCAATAGAGGCTTGGCCTTGGTCTCAGGCAGGAGAGTCAGCTATTTGAGTGCTGGTTGTTTCCTGGCCTGGGCTCTGAGGACAACCTACAGAGAGGCTCTGTGACTGTCACATGCTTGTGCTCTGTGGGTCAGTCTGGCTGGGAGGCAGCAGCCTGACGTTCTGGGCCGTGGTATGAGGCTTCCTTCTTTGGCAAGGTCCTCGGCTCTCCACTTCATTTCCCCAGGTGGTCTCATTTATGCAATGGGAGGTAACATCACTGGCAGACAACAAAGGCTCTGTCCCTTCTAAGGGGTCCCTGAAGGTGAAGATCAGAAGTCTAGGTTAGACTTGTAAGTGCAGGGTGGCTGGGCAGGGTCAGGCCAGAGGCAGAGAGGTGGGCCAGGAGGTGGCCTCAGGGCCCGCTGAGGAGAGCCGAGGCTCAGGGGCACAGTGAGGGGGACAAAGGTCACTCCACATCCTCTTGTGTCTATCTCCACCAGGATGTAGACTGTGCCTATCTGTGCGAGACGGACCTGGAGGCCAATGTGGAGCCGCTGAAGGAGGAGTCAGTCTTCCTGCAGTCACTCTACGAGGAGGTAAATCTCTCCCCATCTCTGGAAGAGCAAGTGAGAGAGGGGACAGGGGAGGGTTTCCTTGGAGTGTAGCCTGTCCTGGTTCCTGGGTTCTAGGAAAGCTGTACATTCTTGACTCTCCTAGGCCTGGATATTTTTCCTTATGTGACCAGAGGGGATTTTTCTCTTGTTCGGGTGGAACTGGGTGATGCCCTTCCTTTAAGATGATTTGAAAGAAAGTGGTTAATTCCCATGTCATGAAGTGGAGATCTGACAATTAATTTATTAATTTAGGTAGTGTTAAAACCCAAGCAGATAATCCAGGCCTCTCCCTCTGGCCACAATCTGGTTGATTAGATTTGTGCATAGAGCTACAGCTGATCTGGATTATTCAGGCCCCAAGGTGGGGTGAGCCAGGGTGATGGCATACACATAAATCCAGCTCTGTTGATCCCTGTATTAGTAGAATTCCACGTTACTCATTGCTTTGAGGCCACAGTCCCAATTCCAGCCTTTTCCTCTTAGAGCTACAGTTTTAAAATTTTCCTGACTTGCTGGTAGTTTTCTAATTTCAGAGTTGGGATTTTTTTTTTTTTTTTTTAAATTTCCTGAGGAGATAGGATCAGAAGGGGATTTGGAGCTGAGGGCACTGGTTGCTGTCTTCTACAGGAAATCTGCCTCCTTCAATCACAAATCTCTGACACCTCCATGGTGGTGAAGATGGACAACAGCTGGGAGCTCAACATGGACTTGGTTGTGGCTTAGATCAAGGCTCAGTATGATGATATTGCCAGCTGCAGCCGGGTGGAGGCTGAGACCTGATACCAAACCAAGGTAGTCTGGAGGGCAGGGCTGCCCCACTGAGACAGGAGGATAGCTGTGAGCCTCGAGTTTCCCTGGGAAACGCACTCCTGCACTCTAGAGGGGCTGCCGCTGAGGTCCTGGGTAGAGCAGGGCCAGAAGGCGGGAGAGCTGTGGAACAGCAGGCTGGCTGATTGGGTCAGGGACAGCAGCCTCTAGCCATTATTTCTGCGTGTTTGCCTCTCAACCTGCAGTGCAAGGAGGTGAAGGCCACAGTGACCCAACAGGGTGAGAACCTCCGCAGAACCAAGGATGAGCTCAACGAGCTGAACCGCATGATCCAGAGGCTGACGGCAGAGGTGGAGAACGCCAAGCAGCAGGTTGGGGGGCACCGAGACCCCACTCCATACACCTGCCACTTCTTGTCTGGTTCCTGCTTCCCTCCTATCTTCAGGGACTGCTACCATTTGGAGAGGCGTGTATTTGAGCTGTGCCAGAGTACACTACTATAATCAGCATGCAAGGGCTCCTGTTCCAACACCCACTATTATCAAACTTCCAAATTCTTGTGGATCTGATAGGTGTAAACTGGCACCTAATTGTTATTTTAATTTTCATTTCTTTGGTTAAGTAGTGATATCAAATCTTTCCTCATACACTTACTAGTTATTTGTATTCCCCTTCTAAGACCTGTCTACTCATATATCTGCCCGTTTTTCTATTGTGGTTCCTTTCTTTTTTCTTGGTGATTTGCAGTATTCCTTTGTCCATTCTATCTGGATTGTAAGCCTTTGTCAGTACACATATTGCAATTAACTTTCTCTCAGTCTATCACTTGTCTGTTTGTCCTTTATTGAGCCCAAATCTTTAAGCTGGATGTGCCCAAATCCATCTTAAGTTCTTCCGTTAATGGTTTAGACTTAGAAGGTTTTGAGGTAATAGAGGTAGCCTCTTAAATTTCTCCCCCGTTAGTTTTATAGTTTTACCTCTTGCATTTAGGTCTGTGATCCATCTGAACTTTATTTTTTTTGTATACACAGTGAGTAGGGTTCTAAATTAATTTTTCTACATATCATAAGAAAATAGATTATGTAATCCATCCTTCCGCCAGTGATTTGTAATACTACCTCCAGCATAACACAGTGCCCCCACACATGCCTGGCTTAATCTCTGTCTTCTGCCTTCTGAGTTGCTGTTCTTCATCACTGCACAGGATGTATCATTAGTAATTTGCTATGGTTAAGAGCTGAGTAATGAAATATGCGAATGGTTTACTTTTTAGATGTGAAATTAGAGAAGATTCGAAGTTGTCCCGTGATAACAGTGCTTTTGTTCATTTGCTTCTGATATGCTTTCTTAAGCGGGGTGAAGGGAGGGGCTGTAGTTAGTGTGTCCGGAGTTGTTGCACATGGGAGCTTCTTTCAGCAAGATGATCTCAGCAGGCCAAAGAGTGAGACCCTGCACAGTGGCCTTTGAATACCTGAGCTTGGTGCTAATTAACTGCATAGCTTAGGGCAAGTCACAGCTTTTTGGAGTCTTAATTTCTTCATTTGCATAATGGGAACAATAATGCCTGTAGTGACAAGCTTGCAGAATAACTTTGAAGGTCAAATAAGATAACATCTATGAAAGTACCTTGTAAACGAACAACGGTATATACAAGTATAAGGTAATATCACTAATAATGATCATTCCTATTTCAGTGCTAACATTTCCTCCCTCTAATGGCTCACCTGCCAAACTCAAGTCAGTTTTATGATAAAGTGTACAAAAATGAAGGAAAAAAATCCAAATGGGCCATGTCCCTGCCTAGTTAATTTTCCATTTATATGTATTTCTTTTAAATAGTATTAAGTTTAAAAATTAACCGTTTTGAATGGAGATAAAATAGGATGACCAAGGCCACTGGAGACCCACCAGAGTCCCCACAACCTGCACCCTTTTCAAACTCCTTCCCTTCTGTCCATCCCCACAGCGCTGCAAGCTGGAGGCTGCGGTGGCCCAGTCTGAGCAGCAGGGTGAAGCAGCCCTCAGCAATGCCCACTGCAAGCTGGCTGAGCTGGAGGGCGCCCTGCAGAAGGCCAAGCAGGACATGGCCTGCATGCTCAAGCAGTACCAGGAGGTGATGAACTCCAAGCTGGGCTTGGACGTGGAGATCGCCACTTATCGCAAACTGCTGGAGGGCGAGGAGATCCGGTGAGGACAGGGGCTCCAGGGTCCCTTCACGTTCCTACTCAGAGCTGGACTGAAATCTTCCAGGCAGAGAATGTTCAAACTGGGAAAGACTCTAGAAATCATGGACTCCAACCATGTCCTCATTTTGCAGATAGGGAAACTGACATCAGAGAGGGGAAGGGGCTTGCCCAAGAGCACAGCCAGTTAATGGCTCACCTAAAATGTACCAGTCTCCAGGCTGGCCACCAATGCTCTTCTCCCTCCTGCACGGCCCCTCAGGCTGGAATCTGGATCTCATTCCAAGGCCACTACTTTACCCTCTTGACTGAAAGGATGTTTCTGCAATCAGCTTCAGTGGGTTCTTAAAGCTGGAATCATTCAGAAAATTAGTTAAAGGCCATTTGATTTGGGATGTGCAAAGAATCCTATCAACCTAGATAGCGTGGTGTTCAGGACCAGGGAATAGAAATGAGCAGCACAAGTTCTGTCCTTGCAAAGGAAGACAAGACAGACATACATCAGTCCTCCAGGGCCTGGGGTTAGCGGCCCAGGGAAGCTGTCACAGAAGGAGGCTGCCTTCTCAACAGATGAGGAGAAGCTGTGCTGACAATTTGAGCCAAGAATTGAGGGCAGGTGAAGCCAGTGTGGGGCAGAGTGATGTGTATTTACACCTGGGATGGTTGCATGGGCCTCTGGACTTGGGATGGCCACATCGTTAGAGTTTCTAGCTGGGTCCCTTCAGGGGAGGGAGTCTAGACTGGGTAGTAGAGTATACAGGTGAAGAGCACAGGCCATGAGCCCACTCTGGGTTCAAATCCCAGCTCCGCCACTTATTAGCATGTGACCTCTTTGTACCTCAGCGTCTTCAGCTGTAAAACAGAGATAATCACAAAATCCACCTCGTAAGGCTGTTGCAGGATTAAGTGAGTTTTAATGGAACATAGTAAGCCCCAGTAGGAGGAGGTGATTGTCATGGGATGATGGCCAGGCCGGGCTGGTCCCATGAAGAGGGAACTCAAAGGCCTGATTGGCTTTGGAAACCTTCCATGAAGCGTCACTGACGGCAGCCCGGCCACGCTGCTGGACTTGCTCCATGCTTGGCTCAAGCACACATACTTTTCTGCCAGCTTCCTTGGGGCTTTGGGTGAAGCCACTGGAGTTCTGTCTGCATTCGGATACTTAAGCCCCCAACCCACTCACTAGCATTCAGTGAGCAGCTGGCACTTGCACTGATTTTCATTATGATACTAATAATTAATGGATTAATAACTCAATCAGAATTATTAGTACACATCCCCTATCCATGTGATTTTAAAGTCGATTTAGCATATTGTGCTATGTGTACTGTGGCCATTGACCTTTTAAGAGACTGCCTCCTCTTGGCATTTAAAATATTTAATTTAGTTACATAAGTAATGCTCACTGCTGCCAATACAGAAAATAAGAAAACAAAAGCATTCAGAGCCACTCAACTCAGAGATAGCTGTCGCCAGCATTGTGGTTTGACAGGCACCACCACGGGCACTGTGGGTTCCTTGAAAGGGCACAGTCCTAAGGCTGTGGCAATGCCAGACTGAGTGGCAGGAAACCGAGACAGATGCATACATCCTCACTCAAAAGATGAGTGAAGAAGTGTTTTGAGCTGGGCAGAATGAGGCAGGGTAGAGCTTTCCTGGGGAAAAAGGTTTGAAGTGGGAAGCTACAAAAGGGGAGACAGAACAGAAAGTGCAGAGAGGTGTGAGGGAGGTGGGAGTGTTTATAAAAAGCCCACTGTAGTGGTATATATGTCTCATCATAAATAATATACACATATTTTTTGAGACAGAGTCTCACTCTGTCGCCCAGGCTGGAGTGCAGTGGTACAATCTTGGCTCATTGCAAACTCCTCTTCCCGGATTCGAGTGATTCTCCTGCCTCAGCCTCCCGAGTAGCTGGGACTACAAGTGCCTGCCACCATGCCTGGCTAATTTTTGTATTTTTAGTATAAACAGGGTTTCGCCATGTTGGCCAGCCTAGTCTCAAATTCCTAGGCTCAAGTGATCCACCTTCCTCAGTCTCCCAAGGTGCTGGGATTACAAAAATGAGATGTTTATAATGTTGGTAGCAAACATATTGGATTTCCTTACTGTGTGCCAGTCTCCATTTTAGGCACTTTCCATGTAGAACTCAATCAAACTTTGCAATAATCCTTTCAGGCGGGTATTATCATCCCCATTTTATGCTGGGGAAATTGAGGCACAGAAAGGTTAAGCGACCTGCCCAAGATCACCCAGCTAGTAAGCGGCACAGCCAGATTTAAGTCCAGGCAGCCTGGCTTGAGAGTCCAGGCTCTTAACCACACCATACTCTTCAGCCTCCCTCTGCATTGAATGAAATCAGGTAGATGTCTGGGGTACCATTTAAAATCATGGTATAAAAATGAATCTGTTTGAGTAATAGGCAAGTTTTTTCCTGCTCAGAGACTTCTAGCTAGGTAGCAGCAGCTTCCATCACCACTTTGGCTTTGCTGGCATTTCCAGCCAAGGGACCAGGAGGATGCCCCCCACATCTCTAGTTCCCAGTTCACCAAATTTCCATGGCTGAAAGCCAAACATGGCATAAAGTGGCCTTTTGGATCCTGTAAGCTAACATACTCCTGTCTTTTTGGGATCCCAGCAAGCAGGACCAATACTGATGCTGTCTGCAGCAGGTGGGTAGCCTCCCCCTGCCTCTCAGGGCCCTTTTCCTCCTTCAGCATGGAGGAGAATAGGTTTGGTGCAAAAGCAGAGGAACTCAGCACTAACCGCACACTCTCTCCTCTCCCTGCAGGCTGTGTGAAGGCGTGGGCTCAGTCAATATCTGTAAGTTGGGTGTGTGTGGGCATGGCTTTCTGGGATGTCAGCAATCTTAGTATTAGATTGCATCTAACATGACCAAGCCTCTGTCTGTGGAGTGGTAGACAAGGGACTCCTGAGCTGATGTCTCTGGGATCCAGACAAACTGATGACCTCAAATATTTGACCATACATGGATCCATCTGGAACATCCATGAAGTCTAAGTTAATGAATGGGGCAAATTCTGAACCCCTATTTGGTTCTGCAAAAATAGCTTAAGCCTTTTAGTTACACACAGAATACTACTCAAGTGGTAGCATGTTCTAGTAAGAAAAAAAGCTAGGTTTATATTCTGATCACATGGGTCTCTGCAGGCAACTTGTAAATCTCTATCTAATAATCCAATGTACACACAGCCCCTGGGCCAGGTGTCTGATTCCCATCCCTCCATTTCCCTCACCTCTCTAGAAACCATATTTCTAGATGACTCCTCTAGTGTGATCTATCAGTTTTTGCTCAAAGATTATATGAACACGTCTCAACATCAGCCTGGTCCAAGTAGAGTTTGGTGTGCAATTTGCTAACCACACTCCTGAAGAAGCAGATCGCAGTGGGTTCAGGTTTGCCTGTAGTTTAAAAAGACTCATGTTGCTGGTCCCTCAGAGAAGATAATTAATCATTGGTTCTAAAGGATTCTGGGTCATAACATGTCTGAGATGGAAGAGAATTCTGACCCGTGTCTCTGTCCACATGTGTGAGCCGTTCCCAGGGTGGTGTGGTCTGCGGGGACCTGGACTCCAGTGCCTCCCGTGGCTCAGGGGGTGTGGCCATCAGCAGTGGTGCGCTGTGTTGCCCCTCTGCAGTGGGGGCCTGCTCCAGTGCCCAATCTGTGCGGTTTGCATAGAGGGGGTGGGACTCTGGACGGACCTGTTCTGATGGGGGCAGTGTGGGTTGGGGAGTGGAAATCTTTTCTCTTCCATGCCCAAATGTCAGTTTAGTAATTTCCCCTTACAGAGAACCCAGAACTAACTCTCCTGTTTCCTTCTTATTGGAGTTAGCGATTTACTTTTTCTGTGTAAACCCTGGGTTTGACATTATTTTCACTTCCATTGCTTCTCCCCTTCCCTGTGGTTCAGGAATGAAATAGAAAGGCTTTGTTTTGAATAAATTTCTCGGTCATTGTCTTCCCCAATTAACTTCAGGCCAGCAGATGTTTATTAAGTCCTGACTGTGTGCCAGATCCTCTTGGAACGGAGCCAGCTAGAGGGTGTGTAGTATGTGGGAACATCTCTGTGCTTTGCCCTCGGATGACAGGGGCTCCAGATGCTGCCTTAGCATGGAGGGGTGGTGGGGGTGTGGAGCTGGGCTCCTCACTTGCTCTGAGAGATTGTATATTCCCAGAGTCCCCCAACTATTCATATGTCCAGATTGAAAGACTGAAGGAGGCTAATCAGCTGGGTTTATACTGTTTGTTGCCTGGAAGTTCATTGTATTTGCATGATTCCTGTATGGTTCCTTCTTTCTTTTGGTGTGCTTGATTAAATATCAATGGCAAAAGGCTTTTTCTTAGTAACCAAGTTAATGCCTGCCTCCTTCATTGTCTTCCCAACCCACCCAAAGCCCTGACTGTCTTGGTGCATCTCACAATGTGGTCCACCGACCACCACCTGCATCAGAATCCCTGTGGGGTAGTTGCTAAATGTGCAGATCCTGGGCTCCATCTGGAACTCTCCATCAAAAGTTCTAGGGATGAGCCCAGGAATCTGTATTTTAAGAAGCTTCCAGGTGATTCCTAGAAGAACTAAAGCTTGAGAACCACAGGTTGATGTGGGTAGAGGGAAGAGGAGGGTCAGATAATTCTTGCCATGGAAGTGACTGTCCCTCTGGTTCTCACTGGATCGGTCTAGCCCCTTTGCATTTCTCCTTTGTCTACGGCTAAAAGGTCGGAGCCACGGTCTGGGCCACACACACACCAGGGCAAGGTGGGGGCAAAGGTACAAAAGGGGTGAGGAAGGGAGCCTGTATTTGTTAAACACCTGCTAGGTGTCTGGCACATTATATATGTATTTCATTAATTTCTCACAGCAACCAGAATATTATCCTCATTTTACGTATAAATAAATTAAGGCTCAAAGAAGTAGCTTTACTAAGTTACCCAGCTAGTCCAGAATTCAAACTCATGTCTAGGGAATGCCGCTGTTCATAAATGTTTCCACAGCATTTCCCTAATTGCTCCTCAGGCTAAACATTCTGGCTCATCAGATGCTCCTGGAGGAGTTCTGCCTGATGCTCCTTCACCAGCTGTCTGACACTTTGGAGATGAGATGGACCTCCTAGTGTCCCTCTAGTGAGTGGGACCTCCTAGAAGCATTTGTAGAAACATCTCCCCGTAGCTTCTGTTCTCCAAGAATCTCGGACAGATCATACCATGGGGCGGTTAATACAAGCCTTTTATATGGGAACCCAGGATCAAAGCTCAGACACGTGGTTGGAAGGCATTTGCCCTGATAACCTGGTCAGAGGCAATTGATTGGTGAACTGTGTGTCTGGCCTACTCTTGAACTGACAGTTCCCTAGAAGTCCTACCTAGGGCTGTCTCACCTGTATGTGATGAATGGAGACAGGCGTTTCTGAAGGTCAACTTTCTTTCACTTGTTGTACAGGAAGAACTATTTCTCCCACCTTATTTTATTTGGAACTTTTTTTTTATTTTAAAGCCTGACTGGGTAGGAAACATTTTGCCACAAGAATGCATATCTGATCTCATGACATAGAAAAGTCTTTAAAACGTTTTTTTTTTCTTTTTCTTTTCCATGGTGCTCACGCACATTGCCAAACCTTCTGGTATCAGCTCCGGACCTGCCAAGGCAATGGCTTGGCACCACGGCCTAGGGGTGGAGTCTGGGGGAGCAGGGCCTGGCCTTTTGACTACCTGCGGGTTCGCTCCCCACATCCCATTCACTGCAGACGGGCGACCCCCGAGGGTCTTTATAAAACCTCTGTGCCAGGACGCACTAGGCAACTAGACTTCGGAGAGGAGGGCGCCGACCCCGGCCACGGTGCTATGGGCATGTCACGGGGCAGCCCTGAGCAGCCAATAACCCCCAAACACCCTGCCCACTACCCCAAAACGGCGGGCAGGTGGCGCCCAGCTCGCCCTCCCGTCCCTCCCGGCGCCCAGGCCCCAGGCCCCTCACCACTGGGGTTAGAGGCTAAGGGCGGGACGCGGGGCGTCTCGGGCAGGGGTGAAGGAGAGCAGCCGGGGCCCAGGCGTAGAGGGCGGGCGCGTTTAAGAGAGGCGCAGGCGGCGGGATCCCGGCGGACGGCAGAAGACTCGGGAACCAGTCCAGAGGCGCCGAGGCGCGAACCTTGCGTGAGCCAAGGACCCAAGGCCCCTGTGGACCTGATCCCGTGGGCTCCAGCAGGGCCCGCGCCGTGCATCTGGAGATGCGCCCAGGATACCCGGTGGCTGGACGTGACGGTGGGCAGGCAGGCAGGGCAGGGCACGGGGCGACCCCTGAGCAAAGCGAGGGTGGGGGTAGGAGGGGTGTGGCCCCTGACTCTCCTGGGTGGGGAGATGGGGGACAACGGTGGCCTCAATGGGAGACGGGGCCAAAGTGCGGACCTGCAGGGAGGACCTACAGGCCCCTTGTTACACTGTAAACTGTCCCCACCCGGGTGGCCTGCGGACCACCGAGGCTGAGGAAGTCCTGCTGGCCTGGACGGTGACTCGCCTTCCCATCCTGAGTCTCTCGCATCCAGAGGGCCAGCACTGCACGGGCGACATAACAGAGAAGAGCCTTTGAATGGTTCTCCTCGGCCACGCAGTTCTTCCGATGTCTTCAGACTCTGTTTCAGTGACCACAATGGCCAGGCAGTAACTTGACCTGGGCGGACGGAGGTCTATCTTAGTAGGGTGGTGCTTCCCTTGTCTCTGTCTCCCGGACCAAAGGGTCTTGCAGGGGCCTGCCCATCACAGTCCGGATCCCACCAAGTTTGAGCAGCAGTAAAGCCAGGTTAAAAGGGTCACCAGAGTGACTCTGAGGAGGAAACGGTGTCTCAGGGGGCATTGGCTGCCCTGGGGCATGGGACTGTGGACTGGGGAAGGGTCTGTGTTTCCTTTTGATGGTGGTGGAGGGTGGCTATTTGTCTAGGAATGCCTTGGGTATTTTCTTCATTTTTAATGCGTAAGCTTATCATGCTGTCCCGGCCTCACCCCACTCCCTGGCTTCTCCCCTGCCAACATGGGGGAGCCCTCGGTTTTTGAACAAAGCGGAAATGAGCAGGGATTTCCAGGCATACACAGGTGGGGGTTGGAGGTTGGGGGAGGCAGGAAGGTGGCCTGAGGCTCTGTGAAATAAGCCTCTCCCATTGCTTGTTCCGCCTGGCATGTCCCTACACCCAAGGAGTGTGGCGCTTAGTGCCCATGTCGTTGTTGCTCTGATCCTCAATGAGCAAAGCACTTAGTACAGTCACCTCCTAATGCTCATGTTCCCAGAGAGAGACAGGGGTGTGAATAACCCAGACAAGGGGACATTAAGTCCCACATGGTCATGTCCGTGTCTACACAGAACATACTTGGTAATTTTCTTGATAATATGGTTAATTTGTGTTTCTCACTCTGCTTGGCTAATGTGAGTAGTAACACAAAATTCTATTTTCTGAGATCCCAAAGATTGAAGCAGGGAACAGTTAGAGACACGGGCTGGGGGAAGGAACTCTCTTGGGCATAGGTGTTTGTGAGGATGGGTTGAAGCAGAGTGGGTTGAGAATTGGTGGTGGAGTGTTAGTGGTTTCAGGAGAAAGGAAAAGATGACAAATCCCAAGCGTACCTGTTTCTTTGAACGGGTTGTTATCCATACTTCTAATCCTCTGGAAGCTTTGTGTGTTTGTGGGGAAGGATATCACTAACATTTACATAAGAATTGAATACAGACAGCAGGTCTGATTTTCTCTGATGCTGGTGTTAGCTTGGTTTGTGATGTTTCTAAGCAGGAAGGAGCCCAGGGCAGAGATCTGGGATCACTCCCATGGCCCACTTTATTGTTTGGGCCTCTTGAACTTCTGGCTTTTCCTCGATCTCTCAATTTCAGGTCACTTGACTTCTTCAGAATTTTTTCTTTCTAATAAAATGTTAATCCCTAGTTACCCTTGGACTGTACCCTTTGCATTCCGAGGGGAATAGTTCTTTGATCAGGAGAGAGCTGCAGGAGCCCCAGCATCCTTTGAGCCAGAATAGCTTGCTGTGGTGGGTTTTTGCTGTTGGCTGCAAGGAGGGCTGGGGCAGAGGCTTAACTCCCCATAAGCAAAAGGCACCTCTGGCCAGCTGAATCTATTGAATGGTATTTGCACACAAAGCACGGAAATGTATTAAAAAATTCATTCCTATCTCCCAGGTTCTGGCTGTTTGACTTTTCAATCCATGGTGCCGTTATTTTTTGGGTATCAGATTCGTCATTTTTGTTTTGCTCAGCCCAGATCCATGGTAACATTAAGCTGTTTTCCCCAAGTATAGACTCACTGTAGCATCTCAGAACCACAGGAGGCAGCAGACCTGGTAAGGACTCTACCCACTCATCTCATAGACCCCAAACTGACATGCAAAGCATGAAAGCTACTTCCTGCCCAAGGACTCACCGAGACCTGGCAGTCTTGGCAGAATTGGGGCTCAAATTTCCATTTCCTGATGTTTCAGCCCCTGGGATTTAACATTTCCTGTGGGTGAATGATGTCCCCTAAATTGAAAGTTGGCCTATTGTGATTGTCACCATGCCCTCAGGGCCCAAAGAACTGGGAAAAAGGAGGCAGCAGGCAAGAGACCTGGAGGAGGCCCGCCAGGTGTCAGCCAGCAAACCTCAAACAGAGCAGCAGCCTGAGCACTCAGAAGCAGCCAGCAGCCTCCAGTGGGGCTACAGCCCTTTGGGCCTGAAGTGAGGATGCACAGGGCCCTGTCTTCTCCTCTCAGGGAAAGAGGCTGCAGGATGGGGCAGCAGGGGGCTGGCAGACGCCTGCTTGATGATGGTGACAGCTAATGGGGAGATGGAGCTGAGGGCAAGAGGACTGGATGTCTCTACCTCCTGCTGCACCAGCTGCCTGCATTCATCCAGCACATCCCAGGCCTGGCATATCTTGGAGCCCCATCATGGGACTCAGTGGAAGGTCAGAGCCAGGAGGAGATACTTCCTGTCCTTATGGAATTTCCAGCTTGATCCAGACACACCCGTTGACATCCCTGGCCCAGATCCGCAGAGACAAAACCAGAGATTCTCAGGGTTCCAGACACTATGTGATGGGGGCGGGGGAGGGCTGGGGGCGTGTAGGGGTGAGGGTGGTAGCTTTGGGGAGCAGAGGAGGGCCCTGAGCAAAGGCAAATGGGAGGAGGGATGTGGGATGGCCTATGTGTCCACAAGGAGTATGTAGGAGAGAGTGTCTCTGGGCTGCCTCAGAGGGTAGACTTGTCTCCTTGGGGTGGAGTCCATGACTGGGAGGATGAGCACTGCATGGAGGGGTTGGACAGGGCTGAGGAGTAGCTGGGGAAGGAGGTGACAGAGGAAGCCTGCATTTGGCATAAGAAGCACACACATGTGCCAGGAAGTGACTTGAGCCAGGCAGGAGAGGGTGAGAGCAGTGAGTTTGGGATGGAGTTCTGGCTGCTGGGAGTACGCAGGGTGGGTCGGGGAGAAAGAGGTCATTAGTGGGGAGCTGGGCTGTAGTCCAGGCCTGAGGGGACTGAGGGCGACTGAGTGGAATCAGACTGTGGAAGTGGACAGGAAGCAGCAGAGTTTCTGGGGGGTGACTGGGGAAACACTGCATGGGGCTGGGCTGGGATTGGTCATCTGGAGATGAGGCGAGAAGGGAGTGGAGAAGTTGCTCACAAGACCACACGCTCTTGCATCGCAGCGGCATTTATTGAAACACAGATCGAGACAACCCAGAAGGCAATGCACCCATAGACAGTCATAAGAAGGAGACCCAGGAAGTGGCTTAACTCTCTGTCCCGCCAGCTCTGCATTGGACAGTCCCCACCTGCACCCAGCAAGGGGGCATCTGGAGCAGCCATGGAGTCTTCTTTGAAATGTACAAAGGTGCACTGAATAGCAAGACCTGTCCAAAGTGCCCTAACCAGGGTCTGTAGGCAAAAGGATGCCCCACGATAATGGGCTTCTCAACTGCGAGGTCACATGAGGAGCCTGGCTGGAACAGGTTAGCCCAGAAGCAGGAAGGCAGTCTGAGAGAGAAGCAAAACATGAACGGGAATGAACAGGCAAGTGCTTGCTGGGGGACCATTCTTCCCAGCCAGGAGGAGGGGGCTGCTGGGGAGGGACTTTCTCCCTGATTCTTGGGTTGTGGGTGGCCTGGCTGGATGGTTAGGATGGTGTCTCCACCCAGGAGGTGGAGGCTGCTGGGGAGGGACTTTCTCCCTGATTCTTGGGTTGTGGGTGGCCTGGCTGGATGGTTAGGATGGCGCCTCCACCCAGGAGGTGGAGCTTCTGTGCTGACCACCACGCTGGGGGACTGGTCTTGTCCCTGAGAGCTGGGGGAATAATACAAATTGGCTACAGGTATTTTGGAGATAAGTAGGAGTTAAGTGAAGGGCTGGGAATGCCTCTGAAAACAGCTGCCAGGAGGACAACTAGGATGCATCTCCCTAGCATGAAAAGGCGCAGGGGAGCGGCCCGAGGGTCTTTCCCTCTGTAGGAACATCCGGAAGATTCTGGAAGCAAGCACACATTTTCCATTCACATGCCATTCAGTGCAGTGATGCAGGCAGGCAGGTGCTTGGCAGGAAGCCCTGGCTCCATGACTCTACTAGGCAAAGCGGACCGACCGGCTACTCCCGCAGCTGAAGCTGGAGGAGCGAGGCTGGCAGGGGGCACAGGAGTCAGGGGCCACCACCGTGATGCTGCCCCCTATGGCTGAGGGGCCAGAAGTGATCTGGCGCCCTGGGGTGGTGCTGTAGGAGAGGCCCCCACAGGAGACTCCACCACGGGAGCTGCTGACACCTGTGGAGAGAGGAGACATGGAGGGGTGAGCAGCTCCCTGCAATCTCACCTACCCTACAACAGGCCCCAGGGCACTGCAGGAGCTGCCTCCCTCTCCAAGGAATTGGTGGTCAACAATGCAGGCCCTGTCCCTGAGATGCACAGCCCATCTAGGGGACTGCAGCAGGAAGGAAGTGAGGACCCCTGGACCCCGGGGAGCAAAGCTGCCAGGCCACAGGTCCATGGCCTATAGCTCACTGTCAACACTTGTGAAGAGCGCTCAGCTCTGCTTTCTCTAACACCTGTCATGGCCCCCACTGAGGAGCCAGGGGAGGGTGAAACAGTTGGGGGAACACTCGAGGCTCCATGGGTTAGGCCAATGAGTTCAGCTTTTCTATCAAAAAAGCCATTTTTCCAGGAGAATTTCAGGCAGATACTCACAGACATTCACAGAGCCCACACCTTCACACAGCCTATGGAAAAGGAAAACTCTGTTAGTTCCAGACACTGAGTTGGATTCCTTGAGACTAATGGTTGCTTGGGGACAGAGAGGGTCATCCTGTGTACAGAGTCTACCCCTGAAAGGCAAGAAGGGCTCCCTCAAATCTGCATTAAATGCTTTCTTTCTTTGATGGTTTTAACCATGAAGACAAGGCTTTCTGATTTTCAGCAGCAGAGGGTAAGATTATGAACAGTGCCCCTAGTTTGGGTGATGGTGGCCAGCCTGGATGGTGCCAATCAAGCTCACAGGAAGGAGAGTTGAATCAGATACACCAGGGTGTGAAGGGGCTTTGTGGTTGATGAAGAGCTAAATGCATATAGAAGTGCATCATCACCATAACACACAGGCCTGTGTGGCAGCAGCTTCAATAGGAAGCTATTCAACAAGGACAGATTTGGGAGGCATGAGACTTGGGTGCAGGTCCCAGCTCTTCTGCTTATTAACTGCGTAGCCATGATAAAGGCACTGAATTCTGAGTCTGCTTCTTTATCTTTAGATGGGAAAAACCATATCTATCTTATTGGATTGTGAGGATTATAAAATAAACACTTAGCACAGGTCTAGCACAGAAGCATTCAGTTATTATTATTATTATTGAAGCTATTGTATTAGCCATGGCCAGAGTTGTAGCTCACACTCAGCTCAAGGAAATTCACTCCTGGAGGACCACAGCCTCCACCTCTGAAACCCCACAAAGTCCTCTTAGCCCCACCTGTGTTCCTCGCCCTCCAGCAGGCGCCTGTAGGTGGCGATCTCGATGTCCAGGCCCAGCTTGGAGTTCATCACCTCCTGGTACTCCTTGAGCAGGCAGGCCATGTCCTGCTTGGCCTTCTGCAGGGCGCCCTCCAGCTCAGCCAGCTTGCAGCGGGCATCGCTGAGGGCCGCCTCACCCTGCTGCTCTGCCTCGGCCACAGCAGCCTCCAGCTTGGCACGCTATCAGGTGGAGATACGAGGGCCAGGATGAGAAAGAGAAGCCACAGCTTGGCTCACCCAAGCTGATGGAGCCAGGGCAGGGAGAGGAGGGTCCTGGAGAGAAGGTTGGCCCGTGGCCAGGTAGTTAATGGGGCTGTGAATATGAGGGACGAGATGGGTGGGCTTTTCATCATCTCTCCTTGATGGCAGTCACAGGGTGGCCAAGGAAGGGGCTGGATCCTCCTTTGGAAGTCAGTGACATGGTCTGATTGCTGTGAAATATGATAGAGCCCCTGCCTTCCCTCTGGGTCCCTGCTTCCTCATGGTCACACTGTGAAGCCTGATTAGGGCCAGGTGCTGCAGCCTGCCTGTGCTGCATATTTGAATCCTCCACAGACCCCACCTGGCACTTGGCATTCTCAATCTCGGCCGTCAGCCTCTGGATCATGCGGTTCAGCTCGTTGATCTCCTCCTTGGTGCGGCGCAGGGTCTCCCCGTGCCTGATCACCGTGGCCTTCATCTCCTCACACTAGGGGAAGTAGAGATGCTCATGAGGTTCAGGGTGGGACCTCCCATCCATTCAGGACACCACAGATGACTATACAGGTTGTACGGTGCTCAGCCTGTGCAACCACACATGGCAGTCCTGCCCTGCCACTTCAACCTGAGAACTACTGGCTTTTCTCATACTGTCCTCATGGGTCAGAATCCCCAGGCAAGAGAAACCTTTTCTAATAGATGCCTCACTTCCCTCCCACTGCCATGCTTAGCAGGCAGGTGTCCTGTGCCACTCACCTTGCTACGGTACCAGGACTCAGCCTCGGCCCGGCTGCGGCTGGCAACATCGTCATACTGAGCCTTGATCTCAGCGACGATGCAGTCCATGTTCAGGTCTCGGCTGTTGTCCATCTTGACTATGACCGAGGTGTCTGAGATGTGGGCTTGGAGAACGCGGATCTCCTGTGGGGCCAACAGCCAGTGCATTTGCTTCTGGTGCCTGATCTGGGCCACGTGATCCACCCCAGGGGGCAATGTCCACTTCCCAGACCGGGCACTGGTCATGAAGGTTACATGACTCCTGCTCCTACCACCTTCACTCATGCACAGGCTCCTTAAAAACAACAAAGCTGAAAGGGGCTGTAGAGGCCAACTGGGAACAGTGTCTGCCTTACAAGTGGGAAAACTGAGGCCCAGAAGGTGAAAAAGATCTGATCCAAAGTCACCCAGCAGGGGAGCTGGGGTTTGGATGCCAGGATGAGTGATTAGTCCATTAATGAGGACCATGCCCTATGTGCGAAGCCATCCTGACCCCCACCACACATGCACACTCTCGTGCCCATCTCTAGACTGGCACTCACACAGGCAGCACACCAACATGCAGAGAGGTCACAGACACAGAGCAGCCCAAGAACATGTACACCCCATGCTCCTCTCACACATGAACATGGACATGGCCTCTGTATTGTGGGCCCCTGGCACGTATGTGCAAGGTCTTTTCACACTTACATTGCACATTGGCAAACATAGGCACACACATGCACCCTTGCCTCACTGCTCCCCTGTCTCCAAAACACCCCTCCACCTGCCCTGGCTGGGTGGCAGGTGCCCCCTTACCTCTTCATAGAGGCGCCTCAGGAAGCTAGACTCCTCCACCAGGGCCTCCACATTGGCCTCCAGGTCTGATTTCCGCAGGTAGGCGCAGTCCACGTCCTGGCAGTGGGACCAAGAGGAGGGGACATGCATGTGAGAGGAGACCAAAGAAAGGTGCCTTTGGTCAGCATGGTGACCCTGCCCCTCGCTGGAGTTTGCACTGATGGGCCCCCTCCTCCTTGCCCCATGACCAGCCCCTCACCTTCTTTAGAACGACAAACTCATTCTCTGCTGTGGCTCTCAGGGCCACCTCCTCTTCATACCTGGGTGTGGGAGAGAGAAGGGCTGGAGCTGAGAAACTGGACCTTGAATACCATCCCAACTCCTGGGCAAGTTCTTCCGGGGATTGAAAAGGGATTAATCCCCTCCAGATGTTGTCTTGGCCCCTCCAGGATCTATTTTTTGTATTATTCATGGGCTAGCCCTTGTCCTAGCCTGGCTTCATTCCACCGCAGTCCTTCTGCCTCTGAGATGGGGTTAGGAATGCACATTCCTTCCCCCAAGTCTAAAATCGTCTGTGCATCCTAGGTCCCAAGAGAGCTGGTTCCATTGGCAGGGAGATCACAGAGCCCATGTCATAAAGGTAAGCTGTGAAGGACAGGGACATAGAGAGTGCTAGAATTCCACTGGATTTCCTCTCTTCATTCCCCCAGAAGTAGCTCTAAGGCTCACAGGGGTGGAGTCTTAGAGGTGAATCCCAGGAATCTGAAGAAATCTAGGCCCCACTGGATATCTGCTCTGGGTTCCAGGCAGCCTGCTAGAGGAATCTGAAAGAAGCTGTGGCAAGAGGGCTATGGGCAGAGCCTCCCAGCATTCTCTCTGAGTTTCCCCTGAGTCCCCCCAGCTTGCTGCACTCACTTCTTCTTGTAGCCCTCCAGCACCTCCTGCACATGGTTGAGCTCTGAGGCCAGCCTCCCGCTGTCAGCCTCCACACACTCAGCCTCCCGCCGCAGAGTCTCAATGTAGCCACTGAACAGTGGCTCCAGGTTGCTCTCACAGCAGCGCTGGTTCTGGTAGAACTGCCACTTGGTCTCCAGCAGCTTGTTCTGCTGCTCCAGGAAGCGCACCTGCCATTCAGGTGGAAAGAAGAAGTCAGAGGGAGCCTGGGGGGAGGCACCTGGTCCCCCACAGTCTCTCTGCCCTCGGGTGCTGGCTGAATGGGCTGAGCCATAAAGCTGAGTGTGTGCTGCTCAAGGGGCCCATTCCCAGGCCCCCAGGGAGGCAGTTGTGGGTGTGAGGGAAAGCAGTGTGACTCAAAGCCAAAGGTCTGTTTCGAGCCCCAGTTTTGATACTTTAAAGAGCAAGTTGTTTAACCTCCTGGGGCTCAGTTTTCTCCTTTCCAAAATGGAGCGAATAGTGTCTGTCTTAGCACTGTTGTGAAGCTTGAACAAGTTAATGCATATCAAGTGCTTAGAACAGTCCCTGACATGTAGTAAATGCTCAGTCTATTTAACTATTATTATAATTACCAGTTGCCCTTCACTTGCTCATTTATGCAACAAACACTGATTAAATATTTACTACTTAGTGTCAAGGCCTGTGGTAAGATATACACATCCATGTCTAATGTCTGTGTCTATGTCTATATCATCTAACTATACATTCCATTCAATTATCACAGCCATGTGGGATGTAGATATTACTTACCCCATGTTGCACATGGGGAAATTGAGACCCCCAAGGTGTGAAATGCCCAGCTCATGGTAAGCGATAGTCTTGAGATAGGCGTGCTCTGCCTCCCCCTACAGCATGTCTGAGATGCTCGTATACACCCCCTTAGCTCCAAGTTGCTGTCTGATAAGTGGAGACGCTGATACCCACTCCAACCCGTCACTGTGAGGATGGACTCAGATCACTAAAGAAAGAGTGAAAACGGGAAGGTGACTGCCTCTGCCCCCAAACCCTGATCCTAGGCCCCCAAAGCTGCTCCTTCTGCTCTGCTAGAGGCCTGTGGACACAGGAGGAGCCTGTGAAGGAGGCTCCCAGCCTCCCCCCACAAAACTTTCTTGGGAGGCAGCCTCACAGCTATGCAGCGTTCTCCACACTCTGGCTGCATTAGGGGGCCTCCTCCTACCAGCCTGGCCACCTCCCCGTCTGCATTTCAGCCTTCTCTCATGAAGGGGCTGCCAGGCCTGGGTTGGCTGTCACACCTCCTCACCTACCACTGTCCTTGGAAAATAATGATAATAGCAGCTAACATGTATTGAGTGCTGACTATTTGCCATCATGTTTCATGCATGGACTCATTAATCCTCACAGGTGGATGAGGCAGTCCTGTTATTCAGCAGAGTAACCTGCCTGGGGTCTCACACTGCTGAGTGATGCAGCAAGGACTTGGGAGAGGCAGCATGGCTGTGGGCATTACCCCAGCCCCTTCACGGGCTGCCTGGCTAGGAGCCACAAGGTCTTTTGGTCTCCGCATTATCTCCCACTCTTCCAGCACCTGCTGCCCAGTCTGGTTTTTCAGACACAGTTCTGATAGTCCTATGTCGTCTTGGCTCAAGAAACTCACACACGCTCACACACGTACACACTCACATGCATACACACACATATGCTCACACACGTACACACACTCACACATATACACACCACACACTAACATACGTACACGCGCACACACCGCTACACACACATGCGCACACACACGCACACACACACACATACACACACTTTGGATCACAGGCTCAATTTCTAGACCACACCTGGACCTCGTTAAATGCTGCGGGAGTTAAGTGATGGAAACTGACCCTTCCACCTGTATGGGTCTGCACGTCATTCCCTCTGCTGCCTCAAACCGGCAGCCATCCTGTCTCCTCAGCAGACTGGGACCTCCCCAAGGGAGGGCAGGGCTGGAGGCTTCTCTGGGCCGTCTCAGGCCTCACCCACCTTGTCGATGAAGGCCGCGAACCTGCTGTTGAGGGACTTGATCTGCTCCTTCTCCTCCTGCTTCACGCACTGTGCGTTGGGGTCGATCTCCAGGTTGAGGGGCGTGAGGAGGCTCTCGTTGACCGACACGGTGGTGATGCATGGAGGGCTGGGCCCGCACACGCCCCCGGAGCGGTAGCCGAAGCTGCGTCCGCAGGAGCCGGCTCGGAAGCCACCTACAGCTATCCGGGGCCCGCAGGAGCCCAGGTTGCAGAGGCTGCGGCTGCCGAAGCCCGTCAGCCCTCGGTAGCAGGACACCCCTCGGTAGGGGGCGGCGCTGATGCAGCAGCGGTTGCCAGTTTTGGGGGCCACAGCTGAGCAGGAGCTGAAGTTCCTGGTGACCCCGCATCCTGAGCTGATCCTGTAGGAGCGGCACGACATCGTGTGAGGCTGAGCAGAGTCTGAGAGGCAGCGGAAGGTGGTGCGGGCGGCAGAGTGCGAGTCTCAGGATCCTTCTGGTCTCTCTGATCCTCCCTGGTCCTTTTATTGGTGGGGAGAGCTGGGGTTGGCTGCATAAAAGGAGTGAAAAGCCATTTTATGTTGTTTATGGGCTTGGGGAGTTTGCCAGCAACTCCCCACGGACTCATCTTAAAGGTGAGCTCAGCAGCGACTCTGGGGCTCCGTGAAGTCTTGAAGATGTTATTAAGGAGACTGCGTTTGCACTTTTCATCTTCAAAGCTCGTTTACATACATTAAGTAATTAATTTTCTCACAGTCTTTCTGTGAGATGGCCTCAACCCACACTTGGAGACGGATTTGAACTCCACAACAGCCTGGGGGTGGCTGGGTTTGGGATACAGGCAGGAGCCATTGTCTCAAGGGAGAGGTTGGAGGGTCCTGGGTTAGGTGAGACTTGGGGGATCATTGCATCCATCTATCTGGTTCCACAGAGGACACGTTCTCAAGTAAATCATTGCATTTCAGGGGCCAATAGGTCAGGTGAATCCCACCCCATCTAGGCAGCATTGCTTGGAAGGTGGTTCAGGACCAGAGCAGTCATTTTGACCATGCCCGTGCCAGGATAGAAGGCTGGGGCAGATGATCTCTCAGAACCTTCTGGATTCCAGCCCAGAAGGCGCTGGTCCAGAGCTTTCATTTCTCACCCAGCAAAAGTGCAAACCACAGAACTCTCAGTGGCCACAATAATGGCCACTTGCGGATTATGGGGAGACTCCCTCTAGCCACTTTCTTCCATTTGGTCAAAAGGATTGGAGAACTCAACCTTGGGATAACCTGGGGGCTATAAATTTGCTGTGGGCACCTTTGCTTTGCTCTTTAAGAAGAAACAGGTCATGTGAGTCTCCCTTCCCAGACCACCAGCTACAAGAGGTATTCCTTCTGTTGGCCAGCCCTTGAATTGTCATCCCTAGAGGAGTGTTTAGAGACTGCATTGCACAAAGCTGGAAGTGGGATAGTGGTTTATTCTTGTCTAAGGTGGCTATGACTTCTGGCTCCTGGGGGTTCTGGGAGCCCCATCCTTCTAGTTTCTGCTTCCCTGTGTGTCCTTGGGCCACTTATTAGGATAACAAGTGCTATTCTTTTAATGTTTATGGAGTACAAACCTTGGGGATGTGGGTCTGCCCCCAGGAAGGTTAGCCAGACACCCAAGTGTTAGGAACTTAAGGAAGAAGAGCCGATGAGCTTCCTCAGAGGGTGACTCCTCCTCCAGGAAGCCTTCCATAACCAAACACTGCCATCATGCTGCTGTTCTCATAAGTCCTTCACGAAATGCCCTGTACTCTGTCCTGCATCTGCTCTAATCTCTACAGCCAGCTGACCTCACCCAGGACCTTCACCCAGGATCAGGCTGATCGATTCCCACCTCACCTCCACATTCCACATTGTTCTTCAGGGCAGGGTAGAGAGACCTTGGCAGCTGGTGGGGGAAGAGCAGGTGGTCTCACCAGCTGGCCCTAGAACATATGCAGATCATAATCATCCATGGAAAAGCAACTGGGTTTGGCAACCCGGGCAATGGAATCAAAGCTGGAAGACCTGGTTCAAGGGCCAGTTTGGATCCTTCCTAGCTGTGTGGTTTTGGGGGAAGTTCTTAACCTCTCTGAGCTTCTGTTTCCTTAACTGTAATGTGGATTCATCCTTACCTTCCCGGGCTGTTGGGAGGGTGAAGAGGATGATATGTGAGGGAAAGCTCTGTGTAAAGGAAAGGGCCTGTTGCTTCCCATGAGAAACATTCCCACCTGCCTCACCCAGCAGAGAGGGCCTGCTCCTTGCCCTGCCACGGCCTTCACCTCCTCTGCACATTTATGACTCCTTCACCCTTTCAAGACTGCTTTTAATGTTTTCTTTAGTCTGATTTCTCTTGTATAGCAATTTTGGGTGGAGTCTGGGGACAGAGAGAGGAGGCTGTATGGGGGAGCTCAGTGTGGGGCCTATTGCTGGGGTACAGGGATGTTTGGACAGTGAGTTCACTGACTGACTGCCATGTAGACCTGGAGCTGGTGTGGTATGGGCCAAGAGGGATTCCTGGAGAAGGGTGGGGTCCGAGCGTGGCAGGTAGAGGGGCCTGAAAGCCCAGAAACACCTGCCTCTCTCCACAACTCCTGTAAGCCTCTGCCCTCCTCCAGGTTCTTAAAGATGATGGGACCAGAGACATTTCTCTTCCTTCTTGGGGGCAGGAGGTTTTGTCCTGGAGGGAGGCTCCCGTTTCAGCTGCTTTCCCTTGCGCCCAACACACACCCCATCCAACCCTCCACCCTAAATGGGAAGGGAAGGTGGGGCCAGGGGATTCAGGAGTCTGGGGGTATTCCACTGTTTCCAGAGCTAAGATACCTCTACAGGACCAGCAGGTCTGTCCAGCCCAAGGGTGTGAGCCCCTTTGAGGGTGTGCGGGGGGTGAGACAGGCCCACCCTGCCCACAGGAATGTGCTCGTGCGTGCTGGGTGAAGCTTGCATCACTGCTGATGGCAGTGCTGAGCCCAGGGCTGGGGCTGGGGGCTTCCCAGGATGCTGTCCAGGTGGAGCTTCGGATTGCAGGAGCTGGGCTGAGGGCAAAGCCTTGAGGGGAGCAGATTCCTTATGGGGCTGGCCCCAGGTGGTCCAGGGCCAGGGAGCAAGTCAGGCCAGGTGGATCTGGCACAGCTGCCCTGGAAAGACCTGGGCCTTTGCTTATGGTTCTACCCAGGGAGGACACAGAGAACACATAGCCTCCTGCCTGCCTCTAGCCATCACCCAATCACTCTGCCCAGTGAAGCCCAAGTCATTGCCCTGAGAGTCAGGATCTTTTGGGGGCTGGGAGCCCCATCTCCTTTCAGTGTCTCATCCTCATTCACTGTGCCCTCATTCACCTGTGCCCTATTGCATCCCTCTTCCTTCCACCAACCTTCTCCCTGTTACACCTTGGCCTGGAATGTCTCAGAATAGCTGCCTCTTCCAGGAAGGCTTTGTGATCTCATCGGGGGAGGCTGTGATTTCTCCTCCCTGCTGTCTCATAAATGCCCTCTCTGGGGCTCCCCAGGTAACTCCATTTATCCCCTTCTACACTCTCTTGTCCTAAGGACTGTCACTCATCACCTCCTTTGGCTCTGTCCCCTCTTGTACCCTGTACCTTTTGAAGGCCCCATCTAGTTTCGGGAATCTGAAGAGCCCACAACCCTCCCATAATTTAAAGTGCTCACAAGTGGCTTCTTCTTCCAGAAAGTCTTCAAGAACTACTTGAGGAGAGAAGTTCTTTCCTCTACCCTGGAGCTCCAGGCAACCTCTGAGACCTCCTGTGAATCTGCTCCACTCCAGAGGTACATATTCTGGGGTTTTCTCAGAGGCCTCACTGCTCCCACCTCAGCCCCAGCCTCAGGTGGTGCTTTTTACCCGAGCTGGGATGCTCCCTGGGGCAGCTGGCTCTCCCCAGCCCCAGAGGCCCACTACCTCCCTTCCCTTCTGCTTTTTCTACTGTGCTAAAATCCCCTCCTTCTAGGAAGACTTCCTGGATTTGTCCAAAGACAGGAGGGTGCTGACACCTTCCCGATCCTGCACTGTCTGTCCTTAGGGCTGCCTGTCTGTCCTCCCAGTTTTGTGTTTGTGTCTGCCTGGGCTCTTGTGGGTTGTCTTCCCATCCCTCCTAGTGGGCTGGTCCTCCTCAATCAATCCTGATGGGCTCCCCATGGACAAGGCCTGCACAGCTGATTCAAATTGGGTACCGCCCTTTGCCTCTGCTGGCCACACTTTTATTATGCATCTAAGGCTACGCCACTGCCGCTGCTGAGACACAGCTCTTGGAGGGTCTTCTTAGCCCTCTTTCCCTCTCTTTGACTTTCACAAGACTTGGGCATGATTCAGGGACCCTAAGTGAGAGAAAGGAGGGTCAGAGCAACTCTACGCTCTCCAGTGTGTCATGGCAGGGTTCCGTGCCCAGCTGACACAGCTGCTCCCTGGCCTGCTCCTCGGGAACTCCAAGAAACTCCATTCTCCTCCTGAACTCTGTCCACGTGCCTTTCTATTGGCAGCATTCCCTGGTGCTTTGCTGTTTTCCATGGTTACTCGGGATCAGAGCAGTGGCTTAGTCATTACAGAGCCTCTGATTTCAGGAATGTACTGCATGAATGGTTTTGAAATGTTTTCTTTCTTTCTTTTCTTTTTGGCAGTTGAGCCATCTCCCCAAATCCTAGGAGGAAAACAGCTATATAAAGCCATGTATTTACTTATGTAGTTATAGAATAGATAAGATTGACATGCTGGTCTCCCTGTTTGCCCCTGGCCCTCCAACGCCATTCTCAACCATAAAACATAAGTTGGATCATGTCTCTAACCTGCTCAAACACCCAACTCCCCATTTTGCTTGGAGTCCTAACAATGGCCAATAAGGCCCTGCACTGCCTGTCTGTGTTGTGGCCTTTGTCACCGGTCTCCCTGTGTTCAGCAACCACAGTGACCTCGCACTGGAGCACCAGGACAGGGTGCACTCCTGACTCAGGGCCTGTGCCCTGCTGTCTCTTCCACCCAAATGCTCCCCTCTCATCCAAGTGGCTTGCCCATTGCCTCCTGCAGGGCTTTGCCCCTATACCATCTCTCTGACCCTTTAAAAAAATGGCAACCTGCCCTCCACCCCAGGGCACTCTCCATCCAGCTTATCTTGCTCTTATTTATTTATTTTTCCATCACACTTAACACAGTCCAGAATTTACTTATTCTATTTGTGGATTATTGTCTGTTTTTCCCATCACCCCAAAGTAAACTCCATGGAAACAGAGATTTTGTCTGTTTTGTTCATTTTGTTCACCTAGAAAAGTGCTGGGAATATAGTAAGTGCTCAGTAAATATTGTTGACTGATGAATGTATAAAAGAATGGCTATCTTGGATACTTTAGATATTTGAGGTTTGGCAGAAAATGACAGCTTGTGGGAAGCCTTGGCCCTTGAGCCCCGAGGAACACATGCAGTTTGAAAGCCATGGGACTGAGACCCCTCCCTGGCTCTTTCCTGCTTCAAGGCTGTGGTTTTCTGAATATCCATGGAGACAAAGAACACAGAACGGTGAAAACGGCTGGGTTGGGCTGGTGAGAAAGGAGATAGATTTATTTTTAAAAGCTGTTAGTTATTGTTTTTATGTTTGTGTCCTAATTACAAATCTGGAGAAAAACAAAATGGTTTTACAAGACTCTAAGCTCCCTCCTCTCCTTGCTATATTGTACAAGCCAATCCTGCTGGTAGCCTGCTTTGAAAATCTCCTACGCCTTCTTGTCCGAAGTTGGTGGCCAGAAGAGGGCAGCAAATTCCCACAACTGGCCTGGCAGCAGTTCAGTCGTGGCAGAAGCAGAGAAGGCCAGGGATCTGCCTGCAGCTGGCTCTGGTTTCCAGATCTCTGGAAGCTGGAGACAGTCCCTGACGCTTCTGCATCCACCTGTGGTTGGTACTGGAGTGGCTGAGCTGCTGACAAAGCTATTGTTCATTGACAAAAGAGAAACACCACCACCACCACCACTACTGAAGCAATTGTGTACCCACTGTGGACCAGGTTGAGTGCCAAGCACCTTGGATTACCATTGCATGTCATCCCCACATCTCTTTGAGGTACAACATATTTTTCCATTTTACAAATGAGGCAAGAGGCGTATTGAGATTACGTGACAGGCAGAACAGCACAGTGGTGGTGAGCATGGGCTCAGGAGTCAGAGCTCCTGTGCTTCACCACTTATTTAACCTCTCTGGGCCTCAGTTTTGTCATCTGTCAAATGGGAAATAATAAAAGCACCTACCACCTAAGGATATTGAAAGAATAAAATGAGTTAACCTGTGAGAATTATTTGGAACACTACTCAGTTCAACATATGTTAGGTATTATTGTTACCTCTCATTACCTTTGGTCACGCAGCCAGTAAGTGGAAGACCCGGGATTGAACTCAGGTCTGCCTGTACCCTTGTCCATGGGTTTGACCCCTATGTCATCTTTGGGAGATAACTGACATATTAATAATATTGAGTCTTCCAGCTCATTAACACAGTATATCTTTCTATTTATTTAAGTTTTCTTTGATTTCTTTCATTAATGTTTTGTAGTTTTCAGCATACAGATCCTCACATACTTTTTAAAGGTTTATGCCTAAGTATTCATCCTTTGGAATTAAATGGTACTATTGGAAATGATATTTCAATAATTTTTTAATTTCCATTGCTGGTGTATAGAAATACAATTGATTTCTGTATATTGACCTTGCATCCTGCAACCTTCCTAAAGTCACTTATTAGCTCTAGTAGATATTTAAATAAAGATTTCCTAGAATTTTCTATACAGAAAATGAAGACTTCTGAGCTGTATTTCTTCCTTTCCAACCTGTATATTTTTGCCTTAGTTCAGTGGCCAGGACAGCTTGTACAATAGTAAGAGTGGTGTAAGCAGACTTCTTTATTTTGTATCTAATCTTAGAGAGAAAGCATTCAGTCTTTTACCATTAAGTATGCTGTCAGCTGTAGGTTTTTTTTTTTTAGATTCCATTTGCCAGGCTAAGAAAGTTCCCTTCAATTTCTAGTTTGCTGAGAGTTCTCTCTCTTTTAAGCCAAGAATGGATGTTAAATTTTGTCAAATGCTTTTTCTGCATCTGTCAAGATAATTATACTGTTTCTCCTATTTAGTCTGTTGATATCATGAATTACATTAATAGACTTTTGAAAGTTGAACCAACCTTGCATTCCCAGGCTAAACTCTCATTGGTTATGATATACTATCCTTTCATTTGTTACTGTGCTTACTTTACTAATGCCTTGCTGAAGATTTTTTCATTTCTGTTCATTAAGGATACTAGTTTATAGCTTTCTTTTCTTATAATGTCACTGGGTTTTGGTGTCAGGGTAATGCTGGTCTCAAAAAGAATTGAGACGTTTTCCCTTCTCTTATGTTTTCTGGAAGAGTTTGGGTTGAATTCTTTCTTAAATGTTTGGTAGAATTCACAAGTGAAAATGCTTACGCCTGAATTCTTCTCTGTGGGAAGGTTTAAAGCTGTACATTCAGTGCACACTTACTAGATATAGAGCTATTCAGGCAGGACTGGCTACATAATTTACAAGGTCTATCTTGGTGAATGTTCCCTGTTATCACTTGAAAAGAATGTATATTTTTCTGTTTGGGGTGGTGTGCTCTACAAATGTCAAGTAAATGAGGTTGATTGAAAGTGACACAAATTACCAAAGACAGTGACAGTAGCCATTAAACTTTCCTTCTGTTAATCTGTCTTTGGTCATCTTAATTCACAGACTCCAAGCACTAAAACTAAGTGGGTAAAGGAAAGCTTTTTCTCCCTGACAGTGTGTTTCGACCATTTATGCTATATGTAATTATTAATATTGTTTTATTTAAGGTCTGTGATTTTATTTGTTTTCTTTTTGGCCTTTTTGATGTTTCTCTATTTCTTCTTTTTTATCTTCTTTGGATTATTTAGATATTAATATATTTTCCTTTGATCTATGACTTAAAAAACTTATTTATTATTATAATTATTCTTATTTTTGCAGAGAAAGGGTCTTCTGATATTACCAAGGCTGGTCTCGAACTTCTGTGCTCAAGTGATTCTCCTGCCTCAGCCTCCTACAGTGTTAAGATTGCAGGCGTCAGCCACCACGCCTGACCTCTATTGATTTTTGAGTGTACCTCTATGTATTATTTTTTAGTGGCTACTCTAGAGATACAATGTATGTAATCTACTTTTTCACAGTCTACTTAGAGGTAATATTTTATCACTTACGTTTACCTTCCCCAGTTTATGTGACAGTCGTCATAGATATTGCATCTACGTAAATTAAAACCCAATCACTAGTTATCATTTTTATTTTCTATAGTCATATATATTTTAAAGAACATAGAAGAAAAATAAATTTTATATTTACCCAGATATTTACCATTTCTGTTGTTCTTCCTTTATTCCTGAAATTACATTTCTCTCTGATATCGTTTCCTTTTAGAGCAAGTCTGCAAATGGCAAATTCTCTTAGTTTTCCTTCGTCTGAGAATGTCTTTTTGTTTCTTTGTTGGTTTTGTTTTCTTTTTGCCTTTGCTTCTGAAGGAGACTTTTGCTGGCTGTAGAATTCTGTGTTTACAGTCCCTCCCCCATCCACCACCCTCGGCACTTTAAATGTGATGTGCCACCATCGTCTGTCTTTCATGGTTTCTGATGAGAAATCTATGATAATTTGAACGATTATTCCCCTATATGTAATGTGTTATTTTTCTCTAGCTTAAAAAAAAGCTTTAAAAAAATCTTATGTTCTCTTTATTCTTCAGATTGGATAATTTCTATTAATCTGTCTTCAAGTTATTGACTCTCCTTTGTCTACTTCTTTTTGTTATGGGCCCATCAATGACTTTTAAAATGTCAAATATTAAAATTGCCCCCAAGGGGTGTGTGTGACTTTGCACGTAGAAGATGAGGTGGGAAGTCATGAGCTCCTGGAAGCAGGAGGGCCAGTGGCTGGTGACCCCACCATCATGCAGGGCCTGAGGCTGTGAGCAGGGCAACCTCTACATCCTCAGGATGCTGGCTGGGGTCTTGGCAATGCAGAACATATAAAAATGAGAGATGTGCTTCCTGCTCCCTCAGAAGAACTGTCTTGGAGTGAGGCTGACCAGCAAACCATTCCTACTATGAGACATGTGCCCCAATGGAGCTGTGCTGTTCGTGACTGTGCCTTGGTTGACTCCTGTCCCCACCTGACGCTATGTCTTGCACTCTATGCTATAGTCATGGCCAATTTCAACTCCAGGCAAATCCTCAAACTTCTGCTCTCTCCAACATCTTGGTTTTTGCACATGCTGTTGTTGCCTCTGCTTGGGACACTTCTTCCTTCTTAGTATGGCTAATTCATCATCCTTCACACCTCTGCTGGGACATTATATCCTTCAGGAAGCATTTAATGTTGCCCCAAGTCTGGGCGGGGCCTCTTGTCTGGGTAGTACAGCATCAGTTCTGCTTTTAATATAGTACTTAGCATATTGAGTCAAGTGCTTATGCACTTGTCCATCTGTCAGACATGTGCACTTGTCCATCTATCGGACAGGACTGTAAGCTCTTTGAGGGCCGGAATTGAATCTTGTCCATTACCATTTTCCCAGCATCATGCCTGGTATGTGGTAGGCACTTCTCAAATGTTTGTTGGATGAATAGACAAAAGATGAGAGGTGGGCAGTGGGCTGTGTGGAGGGGATGGCTGGGGGTGGAAGTCTATGGGCAGATCACACAGGGCTTGTATGCCATGTTAAGGAGCTTGGGCTATTTCTGGGAGGCAATGGGGAGCTACCGAAGGATGTGAGCTGGGGGGAACCGCAGTCAGTTTTTTATGTGAGAAAGGCCTTTCTAGCAGCATCGTGATCAATGAGTTGGATGGAGACACGAGTGGGAACAGAAAGACCAGGAAAGACCTATAATGAACTGATGAACTGGGGGAACTGAGGGTGGGTGAGACCTGGGGAGCAACAGATGGCAGGGTTCACTTTGGTCAGGGGAGGGTGCCTCTGAGCACAAGGCTATTCCCAGTGGTGGGGGGAAGTGGGCAGTGGGCTGGCTGGCACTTGTTTTTGGAGCCTTTGCTACCTCTCCTATGCCCTGCAGAACTGTCAGTCCCTCCAGGGAATGGCCTGGGCCCTCTTTCCTCAGTGCCTTCCCTGTGCCCAGGACACCAGTCTCTGCCCTACCTCAGTTCGGCAGGCTGTGATCTGGTGGAGTCTAGGAGGCAACTCCTCCAACCCCAGTGTGATCCAGAAGGAGAGGCCAGAGTCCCTGTGAGGTGAGCTTGGCAAGTTTATTGAAAACCCAGGAACACAAAGAGCAGTGCACACAGGCAGCCCACCCCACCCAACCCCCAGGCCTCCTTGGAGCTTGCAGACACAACCCTGCAGTGGACGGGGCTGGGCCTCACACCACGAGCAGGGGCAGGAGTATGGGGATCATTGCAGAGCCCGCCTGTCCGCCTGCACCCCACCTCGTGGACTCGCATGCTGGAGTTACACCAACAACCCAGGAAGAGAAACAGCCGGACAGAAGCCACTGGGAGAAAAGCCATCTCGGGGTTTAGGGAGCCTGGGGCCACCAAGGACTGGGATCCCCTTGATCAGGGAGAGAAGGAAAGAACCTTCTCCTACCAGGGAAAGGAAGAAGAAGGAAGTGAAGGATGTGGAGTTAAGGATGCCTGCAGTGTGGACGGTCAACTCCATTCTCCAAATTAACCTGAAGCCACGGGTGGTGAGGGCACTGGGTGGATTGTTGTTATTGCACAGAATGTGCATTTCTCCAGGCTGTTGCTGACAGGGAGAGGAGTGATCCAAAGGACAGAAATTGCGAGGCAGGGAGAAGCCGGCTTAGCTGGAACTGCTAATGGAGCATCTACATGGCAGAAAAATCCTCCAAGAGGACATGGGGCCAGGCAGAACAGCCGGGGGAGTGCTAAGGGGTGGCTTCCTGGCAGAAAGGGGAGCTGGAGACCCTCAAGCCCAGAGCCCACGAACCCTGGGGGCAGAAGCAGGAGCCGTGGAGCTGGTTCTTCTCTGGGCAGCAGCTGTCTGGGGCTGGGCTCTCAGTACTTGGTCCGGCAGGAGGTGGTGGTGGACACGAAGCGGACGCTGGAGCTGCGGCCGCCGCTGCAGCTGCTGAAGCCCCCCTGGGTGGGCAGGGGGCAGGGGACGCTGGGGACACAGGCCTCGCTGATGAGCACGGAGCCACTCTTTGTGCCAGTGCTCAGCAGGTCCCCAGTGGCCGGGGCGACCCGGGCTGCACCCAGGCTGGGGCCACAGGAAGCCAGGACCCCACTGGTGGCACAGACACTGCTGCTACCTGAGAAGGTGACCCCGCCGCGGGAGAAGGTGGAGCCGGCAACCGAAGGCTCAGGCCTGCACACCAGGCCGCCCCGGGAGCTGCTGACGGCTGCGGAGAAAGAAAGCATCAGGGAGGCTGCCGACACCAGGGCCCTCCACCTCCATGCTACCCCTGGGCTGCACCTCCGGGTCTGGTGGGGAGGGAGTGGGGTCAGGGTTGTGGCATCTGGGGAAGTGGTCCCTATTGTCTATACAGTCAGTATACACTTTTTCCCTCTCTGGATGGCTCAAAGACTGTGACTACATTAAAATCAAACATCCAGATGAAAATGATGACTTCATCCAATTCCCCAGATGTTTGCATGCATCCATAGGTTGACTGTCATTTATATACGGCTGAAGTCAAGTTGGGTTGTGAGATGCAGGTAGTGAGCTGGATTATCCAGACAGCTGGAACAGCAGCTTCCATAAAGCCATGGGCCTTTTCTCTTCCAGTTGTATTATGCCCCTCGGTGGTCTCCACATTTCTCCTAGCCCAGCACACAGGAAACCCCTCCAACACTAGTCCCTTGTCGCCTCTCTCCTGACCCACTGGTGGCTGTGCTCTGTAGCCCTCTGCTCTCCCTTGGACACAACTCCATGCCTCAGGACTCAAATCCACAGAAGAGCTTGCTAGCTAGACCAGCCCCATCCATGGAGGGGTACACTCTTTCCTGCCCTTTCATCTTACCCAGAATCCTTCCTGCCATCCATGATGTTCACTCAAGCTTGACCTCCTGCAGAAAGCCATTGCCTGCGGCTTCCCCTGCCCACTCACCGCCTCCATGAGAGTGGGAAGGGACACTGTCTTCCAAGTATATGTAGCTCTGACTGTCTGACCCACCCAGTTTAGCACTTGGTTCCACTACATGTCAGTGTTCATTTGTGTTTTTGGAGTCAGAAATCTGGGTTTGAAATCTGGTTCACTTTGTAAGTTCTGGCAAATCATGTACTTTCTCTGAGTGGACAAAACAGGGATGCCAGTATCTGCTTTTCTTCCCAGGGATCCTTCCAGGGTTAGGTTGATGGTGGCTAGGACTCATCTTCTCAAGAAGATTCTATTTCTAGAGAGCGTGGGCTGGGTCTTGCCTTGCCAGTGTCCCCAGACTGCCATGCCCGGCACACTGCCCTGCGTGCTTTGGGTACAACCCATGCTTTGGCTGCAGCAGTGGGGAGACTTCCATTTGGCCTTATTGCATTCCCTGCCATCAGGGGATGAGAGTCTCCCCTGGCAGAGGCGTCCCATTCCTTCTAAGTCCCATTCCTTCTAAGTCCTTCTAAGTTCCCTTGAAGGACAAGGCCGCTCAAAGCAAAAAAGCTGGCTGTCCTCCACTTTGGAGGCCTTGAAAACCTTTATGAATGTTTTGCTCTGGGGAAGGCAGGCTCTGGGGAGATCTCAGACCTCAGCTAAGAAGATGCTCCCCATCCAGGGCTGGAAGGTCCCAGCTCCCCTGACTGTCGTGGCCAGACCGGCCATGTCGGACGCCTCCTGACCCCAGTGTGAGCCTAAGTTTAAAGGAAGTTTGAAGAGGAGAGAAATGTGTGAAGAGGAAAAAACAAGTTTCTTACATATGTTTACTGGTCCAACACCTTCACAGAGCCTGGAAAGGGAAAGAAACAAATCATTTCACATGCACTATTGTTTCCTGAAAACCTATTTGCCATAAAAAGGGCTTTCTTGTCTGAGTAGATCTGTGGAGCAGTAGTTCTAACCCCTGGTTATACACACATCTGGGGAGCGTTGAGAAACACGTTCTTAGACCCTATCCCAAAACCATTAGATTAAAATATTTAAGGAAATTTATCATTAGTAGTAATTTTAGCAAAATTACTAATGATTCTGGTGCAGCTTATCTAGACTTGCATTTGAGAATCACAGGTCTAGAGCCTTCTTCTGATTCCCTGACAAGGGCAATGCAACTAATGTTTGCAGAGAAGGTATTGTCATCTTTAAAGACTATGTATTTCTGCAGTTCTTCACTGTCCCCTTCTCTTCCTTAGTCTTTCTAGATGCCTAAGTCTGACTTCACTCTCCTGCTGGACTGAGAGTACTCACCGGCTCTCCTCGCCCTCCAGCAGGCGCCTGTAGGTGGCGATCTCGATGTCCAGGCCCAGCTTGGCATTCATCAGCTCCTGGTACTCGCGCAGCTGCCGCGCCATGTCCTGCTTGGCCTGCTGCAGGGCACACTCCAGATCTGCCAGCTTGCATTTGGCGTCACTGAGGGTCGCCTCACCCTGCTGCTCGGCCTCGGCCACTGCAGCCTCCAACTTGGCACGCTGCAGGGAAGGCAGTTTGCAGGTAGGCTTCAGCAGTGCCAGGGCATCCCCAGGTTGGGTTAGAAACACTGCCCCTCTTAGTGGGAACATAGCCTGGGGCCAAGGAAGGGATGGACCCCATGGTGGCTGCTTTCCCAGGCACTGGAGATCCTGTAGTTTGATGTCACTATGGGGTAGGGCATTGCTGTTGTTTCCATCCCCGCTGACTTTGTCACTGCTGATTTCAGCTGCCCCAGAGCCACGGCATCTAGAGGGTAAACTTATTCTTTCTGTACCACCTTCCCTGCTGGGTCTGCTCTAGCCCTTTACTTCTATGTGGGAAGCTCTCCTTCCCTTCCATATTTTTATCCTCCAGAAAGCCTTCCTGGACTGATCCCTCCATTCCTTGGTTTCTGGGTCTTGATGGTCTCCCTCACCTCATTAGACTTGGGGGTTCCCAAAGCCTGAGGCCCTGGTTCTCCCTCATCTGAGGCTTTCCCTCGTTTCCTTTGCCCACCTGAGCCTTGGCGTGCTCAATCTCTGCCTTAAGCCTCTGGATCAGGCGGGTCAGTTCGTTGATCTCATTCCGTATGTTGCGCAGGTTGTCACAGTGTTGGCCAGCTGTCACCTGCATCTCTTCATACTGGGGAGAGAGGAGGGTATTTTGAGGGTTCAGAGGTCAGGTCAAGATCACAGCCCCCACTGAGTTGGGGGCCTCAAACCTCCCTGGGCCCGATCTGTTATATATGAGTCATCCCCAGAGCTGCCTACATCCCTTCCCCAGCCTCCACTGCCCACCTTGGTCTGGTACCAGGCCTCAGCATCAGCCCGGCTGCGCCTGGCCACCTCCTCATACTGGGCCTTGACCTCAGCAATGATCCCATCAAGGTTCAGGTCACGGCTGTTGTCCATCTTCACAATGACCGACGTCTCTGAGATGTGCGACTGCAGCAACTGGATTTCCTGTGTTGGAGGATTGGGGAGACAGATGTGCTTAGAGTCTCATTTAGTAGCTGGGACTCTGCCACAGGGGGCCCAGGAAGTGGTGTCAGGGGCAGAGAGCATCACTCATTGGTTCATAAAAAAGCAAGACCATCTAAATTGATGATAAAGAAAAAGACACGTCTGAGAACCATCTCAGGCTGACTTTAGAGCTCTTGTGATCTACTCAGAAACATCCCTTTAACACACTACTTTGCTCAGTAAGTATTAAAACCATGGGGACCTAAGAACATGGTGGAAGAAAGTGGGAGCCACTCTAGGGCTTAAACTTTTCTTAGATTATCTACAAAGTGGCTGGGCTGGTCACAGACCGTTGAGACCTGACAATATTTTAGCACATGGTGGTCTAGGAATTCCTATATCCCAAGCCCTTAACAGAAGAACCGAGGGGCTTGGGACTGGCCTGCAAAGAGAGTTCCAGAGGAGGCTTTTCTCAGCCTCTTCACTTAGAGCTAGCAATTCAGCTCTGGCTGGGCCTATACCAGACTGGACAGATTGCTTATGAAGCAAAAGACAGCTGGTTTGGCTAATTAGGTCAAACACATTTTTTCTTACCTCTCCTGGCAAATCAATTTTTCAGTCTTCTGGTCAGTACACAGGAAGTGACATTTCTAGATCCCAGTCTTTAAATTGGTAAATAAGGAGTTGAATCATAGATCCAAGGAGTTTGACTTGCATCAGGCTGCTGAAAAGCCTGCTCACCTTCCCTTCCCCATTTGAAGACATATTGGCATATATAGCATACAGATTTGAGTGAGAGGAAAGATATATGATAGCAAATGTTTGAAAATATGCTAGCCCAGGCTAAGCATTCAGGGAGTCCAGGCCAAACATTGATCTCTTTGGGTGCCCTAGAGAAGATGAACCCTCACCTCCATGTAAAGCGTTTTTAGAAAGTCAATTTCCTGAGTTAGGGTATCCACGTTGGCCTCGAGATCAGACTTGTTCATGAAAGCTGCATCCACATCCTGTATAAAACAGAGAAGGATAAATACTCATCGCCTGGGCACTGTTTCACCTTCCCACCTGTGTCTGGAGATGGGTGCAAAGAGGCAGCCACTTCCCACAGATGGTAAGGTTGCTGGGTAGAAGTGAAGCTCAGCCACTTTTGCTCATTTCCCTATTACAATGCCAACATTCCCCCAGAGGCTGCTGGACATTTCCTGATGTTCAGTTAGAGGCAAAGAAAATCTAGATAATCCAAGATGCTTAGGTCACCTTTTCATACCTCTGCTCTCATGTGACCCAATCCTAAAGAATCTGAGGCTGAACCTGAACTTTGTAGGAAATCTCTTATTATCTCTGAGGTTCCACTGTCTCCACTGTCTTGGTGTGAGTAGTCCCAGACTCCACAGGGCTGCCTGAGCAGTTTCCTGGGGAGTCTTGAGAACATTTGCCGGTCCAGAGGAGAAGTTGGCCTGGCCTGTGGTTCCCCCTTACCTTCTTCAGAGCCACAAACTCATTCTCAGCATTGGCCCGACATACCACTTCCTCTTCATACCTGATGATAAAGGTTAAGAGGGTGAGTGCTTACTCTGAACTGAGAGGCAGTTACTCCCAACTCCCCAGGGAACCTTGCAAGATCTCTCAGTCGGTGCAGGATCATGGTTCCCTATTGCTATCTGAATGCTATAACATCGTCCCCTCTGTCTCATCTTTATGACCTTTCATAAGCCAGTGCCTCTCAGTTTCTCCAAATCCCTTCCACTTTCTTAATGTGGGTTTGGGATCTGAAAACCTGGTCTATTGCTATGTTCCTCTGACAGAAATAATGTAGGATCATTGCACTTGACTATAGAGCAAGTAGGGCCCAACTGAAAAAGATACTGAACATGGGCATCTTTTTCCTCAGGAGGGCCTCCTCTTCTCTGTTCACATATCTCTACCCACCCCCACCTCCCCAGGCTTGATGTGGTAACCAGCATTCAACCCTGATCCTTCCAGCTGCCCTCATCTGAGCTTGGCAGCTAATTCTGGGGCCAGGCCTGGCCTGTCACTGGTCTGTGCAGCTCAGATGTCACTCACTTCTTCTTGAAGCCCTCTAGGACATCCTGCAGGTGGTTCCTCTCAGCCTGGAGCCGGGCCTGATCGCTGACCAGGACCAGCACCTCCAACTGCCTCCGCAGGTTGGTGATGTAGCTCTCGAAGAGTGGCTCCAGGTTGCTCCTGACACATTTCTGCTCTTGGAGGAAGCTCCACTTGGTCTCTAGGAGCTTATTCTGCTGCTCCAGGAACCGCACCTAAATCCACAGGGCACATAAATGGCATTTGAAGTGCTTGATAGGGTTCATGCCTTGACCAAGCTCTTGAGATGGCCAGCGATGACTTGACCACATGTCGACAGGGTTCTCTCCTCTGCTGACTTTCATTCCTCCACTAACTCAGCAGAAGCTGAAAGGGCAGGTTGTGACTCCCTCCTTGTGCTCGGCTAGGCCTAGTTACCAATATGGGGTTTTGAACCATACCACTTCAGTACCATTCCCCTATCCAGTCTCTAAGAAAGCTGTACACTGGTACATCAGGAAGTTGGAAGGGTTGATTCTATTTAAGCTCGGGTTTGCCTATATCTGAAAACTGATGCCAGGCATCCCTGGCAGAGAATGAGGAGCAGAGTAAACTACATTTGGGGTGGGATATGGTACTGGGAGGTAGGAATTCTCAGATTGTAAGCCCTATCCAACATCGCAGATATTCCATTGGCTCAGATGTGTAGAGCTGGAAGAGAACTTACAGACCCTTTACCCCAGCCCCTCATTTTAGAGAGGAAGAACCCAAAACTTACAGAGGTTCTCCTTCATTCTCAGACATAACCATTCCATCTCCACATAGACATGGTGTGTGGGATGTCAGTTCTTTTGGGTTATCCGCATCACTGTTCCCACTCATCTGCCTGGAGGCCAGTGACTACCAGTGGTCATTCCCTACAATTTCCCTGAATCTAGGCAACTTGGCCGAATTTTGATACCCCATGTGGGGGTATGAATTCTTCTTCTTTTTTTAATTACTCAACTCCATTCTCTACTTTTCTAAGCCTGAATAGATGAGGCCACTCAGCCTCAGAAACTATGAAAACTTCATAAGGAACAAAAGGATCTCAAAGAATAAAACCTCTTAAACATATACCAGCCAACACCTGGCTAAAGTCCCAGTGTTTCCAGCCTGTTTCAGAGACATTTCTAAGTGACCAGATGCAACATCTTAGTTTGTCGAGATACCCTCGAGTTTAGCTGGATGCTCCTCTGTCCTCCAGAAGATGTCAACACTGTCGGAATCTATCCCACCATGCAGCTCGTCCTCTGGCTTGGCCTTGCTCTGCAGCAGAGCAACCCAGAAAGCATACCACAATGCCTGAGGTAGGCACTTGAAAGATCTGAGGTCAAGGTCAAGTCCCCAGAACCGGGCCAGTTCTTTCTAAGGGAAAGAGCACTCTAGTGCATTTTGGCTGTAATATTCCTAGACCCAGAGATTCAGCTATCATAGGTACCTTGTCAATGAAGGAAGCAAACTTGTTGTTGAGGGTCTTGATTTGCTCCTTCTCATCCTTCTTCACCCTCTGGGCATTGGGGTCAATCTCCAGGTTGAGGGGGGTCAGCAGGCTCTTGTTCACAGTCACAGCTGTGATAGATGGGGCTGCTTGGACTCCAACCCCTCCAACTCTGTAACCAAAGCCAGGGCCACCAAAACCATAGCCAATGCCACTGCCAGCTCCAAAGCCCAGACCAACACAGCTGTCAGCCCTAGGCCCCAGACCAACACCTCTCCCGTCACCAAAACCCATCCCACAGCCAGCACCAAAGCGGACTCCACAGTGGATGGGCCGAGAGCCTACAGCTGCTATCCGGGGTGAGTACGATCCAAAGGTGATGACGCTCCGACTACCAAAGCTGCCAAGGCCCCGGGATCCGGGCCCACTCCAACAGGAGACAGAGTTGGCCCGGAAGCGGTTCAGGTTCTGTGGTGTCATTGCTGAACAAGAGCTGAAGTTGCCCACCCGGTGACCAGAGCTGACTCGGTAGGAGCGGCAAGACATGATGGCTTCCTGGTTGGGAGCGAAAGAGCGAGTGTAGAATGGGTGAGCTGGAGCTGGGAGTCCCTCTGAGGCCAGTGGAACCCTTGCGCCCCTTTTATGTGTGTGGTGATCTGAGGCTTGGCCCCATAAAAATGAAAAAAATCCATTTGCAGGCATTTATGAGCTTGGGTAGTTAGCAGAAACTCTGCATGCGTATAACCTCCTTGACAATGAGTTAACGCAGACACACCTAGTCTCATCGGGATGAGGGCTGTAACAGCAAACCAATAAACATTAAAAACACATAAACACATAAACATTATAGTCCTATTTTTCCCTATAAGTCTACCACAATTGCCATTAAGGGGACATTAATTTGCTTTGGTCATAAATGAAATAGGTTTTTTCACTGTGAGTGTAGCTAACCACCAGAAAGTTAGGATGGTGACAGCTCCAGCAAGAGGCTCACATGGGATGCATCCGTGAAGATATAACCCCCTAAAGAGGTGGGAGTGTGTGCACATCTCCAAGCAAGAAGTGATATGGAGAAAATACAGTTTGTTGCATTTCTGCAAATCAATTAAATAATCAAAAAACCTGCCATGTTTTATCCGATATGGCTGTTTAGTATACAAGAGTTGTATCTACAGTAAAGCTCATTTGGGCTAGTGTAGACATATCTGTGATTTGAGACACTCAGAGATATTCATTCATTCTACAGTTTTAGAGTGCCTGCTATGTATCCAGCAGTGTGCTTGCTGCTGAGGGTACAGAGATTACAAAGACAGTCTCTATCTTCATGGTAGTAGGGGAAGATTTATCTTAAATTTTTTTTTTTTTTTAGAGACAGGATCTAGTTGCCCAGGCTGGTCTTGAACTCCTGGGCTCAAGTGATCCTCCTGCCTCCGCCTCCCAGGTAGCTGGGACTACAGGCTTGCACCACCATGCCCAGCAGAACATTTATCTTGAGGATTTCCAGCAGTCAACACTTTGTGGCATGATTTGAGGCCAAAGCATTGGAAAGTTTCTGTATAGAAAGCTAACTACATGATTTTTAGCCCCCAAATATAACATAGGTGTGATTTATGGGCCTGTCCATTTAGGTTCCTTGAATTATTGATGAATCTTTGGTTAGGATAGAGAGACACAAAGCAATATACATCTGGATAGAAAAGGAAAAGTTCTCAGCAGCTGAATATTATCATTGTTAGCAATATTGCAGCTCTTTTAGGACCCTGAGCCAGGCTGGTGTTTACCTTTTCTATTCTAGTGCGTGCTTTGCCCAGGGGAACTCATGTTTGACTGGACGCTTGAGACTCTTTGGGATGCTTGGAATTCCACTTGGAAGGGGATGTATGCTTTTGACCAGAAGCATCCAGCTCATTTGTGCGGTGTTTTCTTTTTCCAGCTATCAGCTGTATGTCTAAGGGGGAAATGAAGCAGAAAAACAATAAGAAGTGCATACTTCTCGTCAAGACCACCAGTGGCCTCCAGGTTAAATTCAATGGTCTGTCCTCAGTTCTCACTTTCTTCACATAGCTGACCATGCCCTTTCTCTTGAAACACGCTCTTCTTTTGATTTTCAGACACTACACTCTCTCGATTTCTTGCCACACTCTTTTCAGTCTTCTAAGCCAGTTCCTCCTCATATCCCCAACCTCTAGACACTGCAGAGTCCCTGGCTCAATCCTTGGGTATCTATTCTCTTCTTTAGACTCATTGCCTTGGTGATATTATACAGACTCAGGACTTTAAATACCATCTATTCATTCATGACTGCCAAGGCACAACTCTATCCCAGACCTCCCTACCCCTAAACGCCACACATATATTTTAACCAACATCTCTATTTGGATATCAGATAGGCATCTCAAACTTAATACAGTCGTCCCTTGGTATCCCCAGGTAGTTGGTTCCAGGACCCCTTGTGGATACCAAAATCCATGGATGTTCGTCGAGCCTCTGATATACAATGGTGTAGTATTTGCATGTAACCCACACACATCCTTCTGTATACTTGAAATCATCACTGGATTATAATACCTAATACAATGTAAATGCTATGTAAATAGTTGTTATACTTTATTGACAAGAAAAAGTCTGTACTTGTTCAGCACAGATGCAATTTTTTTTGAGTTTCAATCTGCAATTGGTTGAATCCGCAAAGGTGGGAGCCACAGATACAGAGGGCTGACTTTATGACCAAAACTGTTCTCCTAATTGTTCCTACTAAATATGTTCCACTTGCCAACATCACTATCTCTGCAATAGTTCTTGCCAGAAATCTTGGAGTCATCCTTTTGTCCTCTGTTTTTCATTTCCCTTTTCCCACATTCAATTCATTGGCAAATTCTCCCTTCAAAATATATCCAGACTCCTACTCCTTCTCACCATCCTGACGCTCCCATGCTGGCCCAGGCCCATCTCTTCCCACAGGATCTTCTGAACTACACTCCCAGCTGGTCTCCCAGCTTCCTCCCTTGCCCCTTCAGGCTTTTCTTAGCAGCACAGAGTGATCCTTTAAAAACATGTCAGATCATGCCATTTCCATGCCGAAACTCCTCCCATGGTTTCCCACCCACTCAGAGTCAATGCCCTGTAAGACACTATGCAGTGTGCCTCCCTCTTCTCTGACCTCATCCCCTCCACCTGTCCTGCTGCCCAATCTGTTGCAGCCACTTGGGCATCCTGGCTGTCCATCAAACAGGCAGAATGACTCCCGCCTCGGATGCTTACCCCCTTGCTGTTTTCTCTGCTGGGAACCTTTTTCCTCAAATAGCTGTATGGTGGGGTCCCTCAACTCTTCCAGGGCTTTGTTCATATGTCATCCTCTCAGCTTCTATTGGAAACTCCCTGTCCTCCCTGTACACCTGCCCCGCTTCCTTGTCGCCTTAGCATTTACAGCCATCTGAGGTCCTCTTCTTGGGTGGATTTGCCTGTTGTTGTCGTTGACTTGCACTGGCTGGAGCAAAGCTTTAGGAGGCAGACACTGCTGTGCATTTTGCTCTCTTAGGGGTCCCCAGGACTCAGAGTGGGGCACATGGTGGGCATTCTGTATAGTTTCGTTGAGTGAATGGAAGAGGCTGCGAAGATTAAAAGCAGGAGGAGAAAGAAATAGGAAGTATGAAGAACAGGAATTTGGGCATTTGATTTTGCAGATATTTCAGGAAAAAGAGACTCCAAGTTCCCAAATGGACAGGAATGGCCCAGGAGGTGACGGTGGTGCAGAAACTCAAGAGCTCAAAGGAGAACCAATCCAGTTTGTCCCCCAGTTCCAGCCTCTTGGGGTTTGATCCAGGCTGCTTGAACGAAAGGGCATCCCACTCATCTGAGGCCAGGCGAGGGGTTCCAGGAGATTGGGGAAAGGGGACCAGAGGCTGTCTGGTGGAGGTGAAAGGGGAAGGGAGTGGGAGGGATGGCCTGCCTAGAGAACCCTGGTAGGGACCAAGAAGATGATATCGATTTTAGAGTCAGATGGACCTGGGTGAAACTCAGATTTGTCACCGACTAGCAGTATGATCTTGGATAGTGCTATACCAAGGGCAGGGTGGTGGCCAGGTTCTGCTGCAGGTGCAGGCACTAGGGGAACTTTTCTGCAGAGAACTTTAAAACCAAATACAACCAGCTTATTAACAATTTTCGGCATGCATTGGCCATTCTAAATAATGATAGTAGTCCCTTCCACTCCTATGGTATACCAATGACCTTGGGGAAATTGTTTAACCTCTAAGCCTCAGTTTCCTCATGTTAATATGGAATATTCCCTGTTTCATAGTATGATGAGGATTGACTAGGAAGTGCCTGGGATGTGCACTGTGCAGTGCCTGGCAGCTGCTACTGTACTCCATTCCTTTCCCTTGCTCTTTCCTCCCTCCCTTCCTCCCTTTTCTTCTCCGTTTTGCACAATCCTCCCTTCACTTCTACACAGTCATCCCTGTTCCCATCCACACCCGCCTCCTTCCCGCTCCCGTGGCAGATGCATTCATACCCCATTAGCCATTCCTGTCCCATGTCCCAGCTTCCCTCAACCCTGATCAGGCTGGGTGGGGTGGGGGTAATTGTAATTGGGACCAGTCAAGCATAGTCCCTGCTCTGTGATGAACTGTCACCATCAGCAGTTTGCAGTTTGGAGGCATTATTTCGCCAGACGATGCATAACACAACCCTCAGTCATTTTTTAGGGGGTGGCAGGTGGGGAGAGGGGGCGGAGTTGCCCTGGCAACTTTGGGCGGGAGGTTTTGCTGCTGCAACAGTTTCTTCTTGCTGTTGTCAGTCAGCCTGAGTGTAACTCCAGAGACTTGCGGGCTGAGCCCAGGCTCCGTGGCTGCATTACCATGCCTGGCTGCTGGGTCATCGGGATCCTATCTGTGGAGCAGGGAGGAGGCAGAAACGCTGAGCAGAGGAAAGGGAGGGGAAGGGCGCCTGAGGGAGGGGGACATCCTGGTTGGCCATGCAGGTTCTGGGAACCCTGTCTGCGCTGTGGCTGGGTGTGTGTGTGGGAAAGGGGATGACAGGGGAAGCCCAGATTCTGAGAAGGCTTCAGAGGGCTTCTGTTTAGCCTGGGGACGAGTTTGTGCTGGAGAGAGGCACTGGCTGGAGAAGTTTTCATGCTAAGACCTGCTCCTGCTGGGAAAGGAAGCTTCAGAGTCCCCCAGCAGGGGTGGGTCGGGGGGCAGGGGGTGTGTGTGAGAGGCTAGGTCCACCCTTGCCAGTACCTCCTCCTCTCTCCCCTCTCAGATGAATGAACATGCCTCCCCACGGGAGATAAAGCACTCCCTTCTTGTTTTCTACCCACCCCTCCCACTTCTTCCAGGAAGGATGGTTTTTTCAGGTTTAATGCGATGTCTCACATGGCCCACATGGCTGTCATCTGTCCAGAGTGAAAATGTTGCTACTGGTAGACATCTAGTTCAGTTTGCTTCAACACACCTTTATTGGTTGTTAATGTGTGCCTGGCATTGCACTTAGGTGCTAGGATGGCTAGGACAGCCTCTTCCAGGTTCAGTGACTCCAAGCGCCCCCTCCTGTGCTGAGGGTGCCATTTCTAGAGCCATTTTCCCAATTCAAGCCCCTGCAGGATTCTTTCTGGGTACTTGGTGACCCTGGCTGGAGCGTGGCAATCGTGGGTGGACCTGGGACCACAGATGTGACTGGTGTGAGGAAGGGCCATTGAGGCAGAGTCACCCAAGGGAGGGGCCAGGGGAACAAGGAGGGGCTGTCTGGGAGGGAGAGAAACTATGGTGAGCACTTGAGAGCTTCAGGAGGAAGAGGGCCAGGAAATGGGAGACTTTCTGTGGAGACAGACACAGAAATACAGAGCTCCAGTTCAGGTCCCCCCAGCCTCCCTAGGCCTCTCTGGGTTGTTCCCCATCCTATCCTCACGGGCACATTCTGGAGGGGCTGGGATTAGGAGACTCCAGGCCAAGCCGAGTACAATGAAACTCTGGCTTCATGCAGATGGTTCTCTTTCTCACCAGGGCAGGGGGCCGGGGCCTGTTCCTACTGTATTCCAGCACCCATTGCAGGGCTGACCCCAGAAGACACTCAGGAGGTGTTTGCTTTGTTGAATGGAATGCAGACATCCCAGCCACCACCAGGAGGCACGTCTGTCCCGCCTGTTTTGAATGTCTCCTCTCCTGGGGAGGAAGGAGGAATGGGGACACAGTTGCACGATGCTGGGGAGTCCCTGGTGGGTGTCCTGGAGGGGGTGCCCTGGTCTCTGTGCTCACATCCAGGGCTGAGCGCGGGAGCACACTCCTGGGATGAGCAGTGCTTATGGGATGACTCCAGGCAGGCTCCCTGCCCAGCAGACACTTATCAGGGGCCAGGCACTCTGGAACCAAAATCCCAAGAGGGTGGTTACCAGGCCCCGAGCCTGCCTCACCGCAGTGGGGGGAGTCTTCCTTCCCTCTTCTCCTTCATTCTTAGCTCAGTCCCAACACCAAGGTGGGCTGTTTCCTGGGCCTTGAGCAGCCATCTGTGAGATGGGGTGGCCAGTCTCCTTGGAATCTGTTTGCTGACTACAGGGCCGAGGGTCCCTGTGGCTCTAGGGTGCTCTGAATTAGTCCTCAGCAGGGAGTGGAGCTGGATCCAGGCCCAGGTCCAGAGAGACGAGGCTTCAATTGGGAACAAGGCTCTCAGATCCATCATTTCCTTCTCTCCTTCCCAGCACGTGGATGTGCATCCCCAGAATCACACTCACAGGCCCCAGCCATGTGCTGTGTGCCCAGCTGGCAGCTGTGATGCCCCAGCCTGGAGCCTGCTGCTGGCATCCTGCCCAGACGGTCCTGTGGGCCTCCAGGACTCAGGCTTGCCTGCCCCTCCTCCTGGGAGCTTCCAGAGCCTCAGGACTAAGGTGGGACTCTCAGTTCTGTCCCCATGGCCTTCTGCTCTGCCGCCATCACAACAGTCCTCACAGCTGTAATTTTGTGTCCCCGGTCTGTATTTCCTGGTAGGCTGTAAGCCCATGGGGCGTGTGGCCAAGGCCCCATTTGAAAAAAATAGCCTTACTGAGATATAATTCCTATTACTGTATAATTCATTCATTTAAAATGTAAGAGTCAATGGCTTTTAGAGTGTGCAACCATCAATACAGCCAATTTTAGAACATTTTCATCACCCCAGAAGAAACCTTTATTTTTTATTTAAAAAAAAATGTTTTTTAAGCGACAAGGTCTTGCTCTGTCACCCAGGCTGGAGTGCAGTGGTGCGATTATAGCTCACTGCAACCTTGAACTTCTGGGCTCAAGTGATCTTCCTGCTTCAGCTTCCCAAGTAGCTGGGACTGCAGGTGCAGCCACCACACCGGGCCAAAGAAACCTTTAGCTGTGGCTTCTATGACTCCCCTAAGCTCTGTCTTCTCCTCCTTCCAGCCCTAAGCAGCCATAGCTCTGCTTTCTCTGTAGATTCCCATATTCTGGACATTCATACAAATGGAATTGTAAAATAGGTGGCGTTTCGTGACTGGCTTCTTTCACTTTGCATAATGTTTCCAAGGTTCATCCATGCTGTAGCATGTATCAGCACAGGACTCCTTTATATGGCAGAGAATATTCCATTGTGTAGGTGTGCCATATTTTGGATAGACACTGTGACATGTCTACACAGTGTTGTTTCCACATTTTAGTTATTAGGAATAATGTTGTGATAAACTTTCACGGGCATGTTTCTGCATGGACATAGGTTTCTGTCTCTCTTGGGTGTATGCCTACGAGTGATAGTGCTGACTCACCTCGTACCTCTGTGGGGACCACGCTCAGGAACTGCCAGGCTGTCTTCCACAGTGGCTGCCCCATCTTACATTCTCTACGATCGGCCCCACAGAGAGTGTCTACTGCGCTTATGGGGTAAACTGGCCATGACCAGGGCTGTCTCATTCCCCACTGAGTCTCCAGGCCCTGGGTAGCCAGCCCCATAGCAGGTGCTTGAGAGATGCAGACTGAGCCAATGAGAATGTGAAGGAATGTGTTCTGCTGACTATGCTTGCCCTCAGATCTGACTCTAGACTTCCCTTCAGCCACTGTCCATACAGTCTTCCCTGTGATCCTGTCTCTGACCCTCACCAGGCAGTCGTGAGCTGCTCCTTGGGGCTCCCATGCTGTTTGGCCCTCATTATTTATGAATCCTGCCTCCGGGAGGCTGAGCGTCCTTCCAAGGTTAAGAGGGCGTCTTAGTCAATTCTGCAGCACCAGCCTCTAATGCAGGGCTTGGCGCAGCATGGGTGCTCTTTGGGGAGAGTGGGGAGACATCCCAACTCTCAGGAGAGGGGAGCCATAAGGGGGAAAGCACCCCCCAGGAGGGGCTGTTTCAGGGGTTTGGTGAGGCAGAGGAAAGGGGACTGAGGCCTCGCAGAGGGTGGAAGCACTGCCGCCAAATCTCCAGGTCTTGGGCTCTCTAAATGGGGAGAGGAGACTGGAGTGTCCTGGTCCTCCTCACTCCATGGGCTGCCACCATCTTCACTGCTTTCCTGGAGCTGGGGGTATCCAGGCACTGAGAATGGTTCGGGATAGGGACAGAGCCTAGGGCTTGGGGGCTGCTAAGTCTAGACACAATAGAGGACCCCAAGGATTTTCTCTAGGATGTGTATAGGGCACCATGTAGTGAGGAGGCCTGTGTGCAATGGGCTTGTGGTTTTTAACATGGCAAGTGACTTGTGAACCATTGGGGTGTGATGTGCAGGTTTTAAGTGTGATTTGTATGGAGCCCTATTTCTTCCACAGGCCATTTGCAAATTATTTACATGTAGTGTTTCTGTTTGTATAATATTCTTCATTTCTGTTCCCAAGACTCTAGTCCCAAAAAGCTGCTCACCAGTTCCCCCTCAGCCTTATCACACTTTCCGCAGAGCAGAGTAAATAATCCTGATTTCTATAATCCATGAACAGAGTAGGTTTATTTTGAACAGAAGCCCAGATGTTCAGGGCAGAGGCCCTGGAGCCCCAGTGGGACAGGCTTGGCATGAGGGGCTTCTGGGAGGTAGTCAGCCCACACCTCCTCCATCTATGAGCTCCTGAGCCAGGGCCTCCAAGTCAGCTGGGGCAGCCCCACATCACTGTCATATCAGACTCAAAGCAAAAGGAGCTAAAGGGTTGGGGAACAGGAAGGGGCGGCTATGTACAGAAGGGGATGGGTGGAGGGGGTACTGATTCCATTAAGCAAATTATATCTGTTTTTGGTTTTCCATCTGTCCAGTAAACATTCCATATCCCTTTGCCCTTTGTTCTAGGCATTTGCCTGACATCACCTGCCAATGTGAGCTCAGGAGAAAGATTTATTCTCACAGTTTGGGTTCAACATACCTGAGAAAGTAAATCTACTGCCCAAAGGCCACCTCTTGATTCTCTGTGCTGAGAGGACATTGGCAGGTCCTGACTGATCCTGAAATCGTGGCACTTGGCTTTGGAATTTAGAGTGGGATTTGGGGTTGTCTCCTTTTGATATTTGCAGTGTGCATGTTTCAGGTGGTATTAAAGGAAATTCACTTTTCTTAGGGGCATGAGAGCCTGAAGTAAGGGCAGTGTGGAGCCTGTGGTGGGAGAGGAGCTGGCTTTGTGAGGAAACTTCCACGGGATGATCCACAGAGCAGAACTGTGGTGTGCCCATTTGACCTTTTGGGGGCTATTGCCATTCTGTGGTTAAGAGCAATGCATTCTCTTTCTCTGCCGTCTGTCTCCACCATCTGGGCCTAGCTGAGGGTGTGCACACAGGTGAGTGGAAGGTGACTCACGAGGCAAAGGAGGGGTCCTAGGGGCAGCTCAGCTCCCAAGAAGAGAACACTGGAGGGGAATGTGGAGTCAATAAAGGGAGGTGGGGTTTTGGAACATCCTTGTCTTCAGCCCTGGTGGGAGTGTGACATCCAGGGCCATGGGACAGGGGCCCTGTCTCCTGGATGTCTTGGGTTGTGCTAACGCTTGTGGCTGGGGGAGCTGCCCCCAGCTCCTAGCTTCATGCTGGAGTTCCGCCCGCTCCCACAGCTCAGTAGCCCCTGGGGCTCGCAGGGGACATAGAGTTCACCAGTGCCCACGATGCTGCAGCCCCCACTGCTCCTGAGGACGCCAGTGCTGAGGACAGGCATGCTGACCCCACATGGCTCGTACAGGAAGGCGCCTTTGGAGCTGCTCACTGCTGTGGGAACAGGAAGGGGTGCTCAGGGCCCCACACGGTGTGGCTCTCAGTGTACTGCCCTGAAACTACTCAGCCAGGCCATTACTCCCACCTCCTGCCACTCACCTCTACAGACACCCCATTCCAGCCTCCAGCCTCCGCGTCTCCCACCCTAGCCACATAAAATGCTTGCAAGGTCCCCATGCACCTCTCTCCTTTCCCTGGAGCCTGGGCAAGTCCAGGCCGGATTCAGCCTCACCCTTTCTCAGTTTCTACTGGTCCCTCCTTCCTAAGCTTGCTTCAAATCCTCTTCCTCTAGAAGAGCATCCTCTTGTCAGGGTGGTTATTTGTGGCTTCTGGGCCTTGAAGCACTTGGACCATGTTGTTGCAAATCTGCTCCTAGTCTGACTCCCAAAAGATTTGGATAGCCCTTTCCATCAGCCTGGGAGCTCATGGCAGACAGAGCTCTTCCTTTGGGGTAGGGGAGGCATCAGAGGTCTAGGAAGGGGTGGTGTGGGCTGCCTGTGTTGGGGTGATCAACCCCCAAGACCCCAGAGCCAGTGGGGCATGGCTCATCTACTTACAGATATTCACGGGCCCGATGCCTTCGCACAGCCTGGGGATGAGAGGAAAAAGAAGACAGGTAACTACATCAAACAGATGCAGGTAAATGCAGCATCTCCCCGCTCCCGCCCTCATTGTGGACCATGCGCTCCTGTGGGTTTTCAATGACTGGGGTGGGGGACAGGGGTGAGAGATACTAGCAGCCGCCACCAGAGGGCTGGGTAATGGCCATACCTGGTAGCCTGTCTTTGACCCCCTCCTGGAGGAGCTCACCTGTGCTCTTCACCCTCCAGCAGGCGCCTGTAGGTGGCGATCTCGATGTCCAGGCCCAGCTTGGAGTTCATCACCTCCTGATATTCCTTGAGCAGGCAGGCCATGTCCTGCTTGGCCTTCTGCAGAGCCTCCTCCAGCCCTGCCAGCTTGCACTTGGCATCATTGAGAGCCACCTCGCCCTGCTGCTCTGCCTCAGCTATGGCACCCTCAAGTTTGCAGCGCTGCGGGAGGGGTGCAGAAAAGCATCACTGGGGGCCCTGGAGCCCCAAGCCAGACTCGCAGAAGAGCAGAGAGAACACGGGGGTGTCTACGTGCCAGGCTCACATTTACGAGCTTCATCCTAGGATTGCGACATCTGGTTCCTCCAGGGAACTGGGATGGGTTTTCTGTCTAAAATACCTCCAAGAGAGCTGGTATTTTCCTCTGAAGTATGCTGAGAAATTTCTGTGGGGTTAATATGTTTTAAATGCCCAGCTGGTCTTCCCTAGCCCAGGAGAATGGAGTGGGTCTGACTTTATGAACAATTGAGAGTCACCTTGAATTTCAGGATCATAGAATCACAGTCTTTGGGTCTGAAGGGACCGTGGAGCGCATCTTTTCTATACTTGCACCTAGTGAAGCATCCTTGCTTTTCATCTTTGACATTGGTCACCTCGTTTCTGTTGGAGACCTGACTATTTCCTGTGGCTGCTCATCCTGCTGTGGGTCAGCCCTTTGGTAGAAAGGGCTTGCTTCTGCTTGAGCAAGGCAGCACAAGTTTATTCCCTCTTCAATGGCACTCACAGCAAGGATTGAACCCGCCCTGCACGGCACAGACTGGCCAGTCAGCCCAGGATGGCTGTTGCAGCAAGGAGGTCCTCCCCAGCCTCACCTGGGCTTTGACATTCTCGGTTTCTTGCTGCAGCCGCTGGATCAGCTTATTCATTTCCAGGATCTCGTTCTTACGGTTGCGGAGGTTGTCACAGTGGTTCCCAGCTGTGACTCTCAGCTCCTCATACTGCCAGGACAGAGAGGTCAGAGCCCCAGGCCCCACAAGGTGGCATCTCCTAGCCTCTTTTCTCACTGTTCCCAGTCTTTTCTCCCGTGACTTCCTAGTTCAGGTGCTCTCTGGTTCTCATACTGGTTCTGCTCCTTTACCTTCTTCCACTTCTGGGCAATTTTGGGGTCCTTTATGTGGGCTGCTCCTGATTCCCATCTCACCCCATCCCCAGCTCCAGGCTTGTTAGATTTTTCTCCAGCCTCTGAGATCCCCTCCTCTGTTGAGCTGTTCTGTGTCTGGTCCTTTTCTCCGTCCCAGAGCCCAAGTTCACCTGAGGGCTCTCTCGCTTTTAGATATGCCTCTGGAACTTGGAAGGGGTTTCTATGCTCAGCCTGGGTTGCCTAACAGACCAAGTACTGCCCATAAGGATGGGTCTGCCCATCAGGATGAGAGCATTTGTATGTTTTCCACAAAAACAATAAAAAAAAATGCAATTTATGTCCTACCTTGAGGTAACACTTTTTTATAAAAACCTTTGCACTCTGAATCCAATTTCTGAATAGTAGTGTGTACAGATTACATTTGTAAGTTTTAAAAAATTAGCTGACTTTAGATTTTCTGATAGTGAGTGGGAGCATATTATATAGAAAATGCAAAACGAGAGATAAGCACATAATCACACTCATTGGCTCTTTTGTTATTTGGTTACAGTAGGAAAGTCTGCAGTTGCCTAGTAAATATCCATTGTCCTCTTCTTAAAACAGACCCCCTGGCTGGGCTCAGTGACTGACACCTGTAATGCCAGCATTTTGGAAGGCTGAGGCGGGCAGATCATTTGAGGTCAAGAGTTCAAGACCAGCCTGGCCAACATGGTGAAACCCCATCACTACTAAAAATACACAAATTAGCTGAGTATGGTGGTGCATGCTTATAATCCCAGCTACTTGGGAGGCTGAGGCAGGAGGATCACTTGAACCTGGGAGGCAGAGGTTGCAGTGAGGCGAGATTGCACCACTCACCGCACTCCAGCCTGGGCAATAGAGCAAGACTCCATCTCAAAATAAACAAACAAACAAAAAACAAAAATAACAACAACAGAAAAACCCAGAACCAAATAGAACCCTGCTTTTATTTAGGGTAACAGTGAGCCCAGATAAGAGAATATTTCTCAGTCTTCCAATCAATGAGATCTATGACCATGGCTGGGTAGGGCTTCTGGGTAAGCTCTTTAAAGGGGGGAATGACCCAGTTGGCTTTTTTCACCTCTGTTCTCCTTGCTGCCAGGCGTAAGCATGTGAGATTGGAGGTGCTGCAGCTTTCTTGGAACATGAGGCAACCAAGAGGATGGAGCATGTATTACAGATGGCAGAATGGTGAACTCGAAGGATCCTGGGTCCCTGATGATGTCACAGAACCTCTGTGTCATCCTGGGCAGTCTATTTTGTACTTCAAACTACTTTAGAAAAAAGTAAAAATTCAATTTTAACTTTTTTTTTTTTTTTTTAGAATTTCTGATCCTGGTAGCCAAATGCAATCTTCAACTAATAGAATTTTCTCTAAGATTCTGACTTAGCAGGATGGGAAAATGAGGTGGTTGTAATCCTGAACCAAACATGGCTGATGGTGGTTGCCAGGGGCAACCAGAGGAAGGGCCAGCCAGAGTGAAACCTGGCCGTGGGTGGGCCACAGACAGGTTCACCAGGAGCTGACTCCATTTCAAGTTTTCATACTTCCAACCACCATGGAGCTCCAGAAAATGGGCAGAGCATCACTTTGGGCACTCCCTGGGCAGTGGCACCCACTGCCTTCAGAACAAAGCCAAATGACTTAGCACAGCCCTGCAGATGCTGTGACCTGGCCTCAAGCTACCCCTCCAGCCCGATCTCCACAGCACGTGGCACTCCAGGCCCCTCAATTTCTGCTGCTGTGTCCTAGCACCTGCTGCTCAGCCTGGCACACCCTCCCCCCATCTCCCCTTTGAATCTTATTTGTCCTTCGAGATTAGATCAAATGACAACACCTTTGCCTTTGTGACACAATTTGTTCCCTCTGTCATCAAACTCCCTTTACCTGGTGCTCCACCTTTGCAATCACTTCCTGCTAGCTGGTGTTTTGGTTTGGGAAGCACATCCTTGCTGGCCACCCTAACTGAAACTGCACTCCAACACTCCATACCCTTCTCCTGGTTTATTTGCTTCCTAGCACTTGGTATCACAGTCTAACATACATCCACTGCACTTATGTGCCTTGTTTATCATCCATCACCCTGCCCCTCCAACCCTACCCTGGCCCCCAGCTTGTCTCTGAAATGAAGGCGACATGAAGGCAGGGACTAGTGTCTGTTCTGTTCCCTGCTGTGTCTCCAGCTTCTAGAACTGTGCTTGGCACGTGGTTGATGCTGAATACACAGTGTTGAATGAGTGGACCAATGAGTGCATGCATGCATGGCGCCTTTCACAGGCAGGGCAGGAGAGGCTGAGATGATGATATTTGTTAAATCTAATTACCCTTAGGGCCCCCCTGCCCTCCAAGCAAGCCCCTAATTATTAAGTCTGAGGCCATCTTAATCACTGTTTCTGCGCTACCATTAGTAGCCACCCCATGCCACTAGCCTCCTCCCACGCCTCGAAGCTTAGAGCCCTCTTTGCCATCATCGCCAATTAGTGTTTACTGAACGCTGCCTACAGGAGCACTTCCAGTGAGTCTGCAGGTAAAAACTGCTGGGCACCCTGGCACCCTGATGACAGGCCTGGATTGTCCAGGGCGGGGAGGGGTCCCTCCCACGTGCTCTGCCAGGAAGTGGCCTGGGGCCTGGCAGAAACAACAGCAGCTGGGCTTTATGGGATTCCCTGTGTCTGTGGCATGGCGTGGCTCTCATTAGCTCCTCACCCACTTCTGCAGAGAAGGAGTCTGGGGGTCCTCCCCTCCCCTGGTTTGTCACCTCTCCAGTCTCCCTGCCCCCAACCCCCGGGCCTCACCCGGCACTGGTACCAGGCCTCTGCTTCGGCTTTGCTGCGGCTGGCGATGTCGTCATACTGCGCCTTGATCTCAGCGATGATGCCGTCCACGTCCAGCTCCCGGCTGTTGTCCATCTTCACAATGACCGAGGTCTCAGAGATCTGAGACTGGAGCAGGCAGATCTCCTGGGGACAGGGCCCATGTGAGAAGGAGTGAGCTCTCTGAGAGTCCGGGGACAGGAGAAGGGGAGAACCCGTTCTGACCTTCCCAGAGCAGAGTGCATAGAACTCTGCTATGGCTGTTCTGGGCTTCAGTCACCAACTGACTCCTTGTCCCCACCCTCTAGTTGCCCAGAGCTTGGTGGAGACTTTCCCAGAGGGGCCTGTGAGCCATGGCCTGGATGATCCGACTTCTGTGAGTCTCACCGCCTGAGAACCATCTCTACAGTGCGGACCTCTTTCCATGCTTGCCCTGAAATGTACCCACCGGGCGGCCGCTCTGCTGCCCTCTCGATCCCTTGGCTCCAGCCCTGACTAATCACCCAAGGTCAGGGCTGAGGGTACCTCCTCATACAGGCTTTTCAGGAAGTCGATCTCCTGCACGAGCGCCTCTGCGTTGGTCTCCAGGTCAGCCTTCATCAGGAAGGCTGTGTCCACGTCCTGCAGCAGAGCAGGGACAGAATGTGACCTGGCTGGGCCACCTCCCAGGCAAGCTGGTGGCAGGGGGAAGGCGTGGGGCTCACCTTTCCTCACGGACACCCACGGGCAGCGAAGGGGTGATGGAGCCGAGGTGGGGAAAAAGGGGTCCCTAGCCCTGGGACCCCAGGCCTGGGCCTGGCTTCCTGATGGGAAAGGATCTGAAGGGGGTGGGGCTTAAATGAGCCTTAGCAGCAGGCTCTCAGAGCCCACTTTGCAGAGCCTGGGCCTGGAAATACCTGGCTACCTGTCTGAGGAACCATCGCAATTGTTGTCGTATTTGGGGGCTTGCAGCAGAGCTTTTGAACTTTTGTTTTGGTTTGGCATTGGCATCTGTCCCATCTCCAGCTGCTCGGGCAGGGTTAGACATGACTTTAACCCAGCTTCGGCCTGCATGAGTGGGGAAGTGGAGGCCAGGCCAATGGCTGGCCTTTTGCAAGGGGACAAAGTTGGGGGAGAGGAGGCTGGCCTTCCTCATTCTCAGGGTTAGTGGGGCTGGCACAGGAGTCTGAGGGGCGTGAAAAACCCTTTTTCAGAGTGGGTGCGCTGCAGACACATTTGGACTGAGTTCAGGGCTAGGTGGCCTGGGGCAACGCAGGCCAGCTCAGGGGCTCTGCCTCTCTGAGCGTCCTCCTTACCTTCTTCAAGGCAACAAACTCATTCTCGACACAGGGACGCAGGGAGAGCTCCTCTTCGTATCTGATGGAAAAGGCAGGAAAAAATGCTTTAGTCGGGCTTGTGGATTTTGGAAGAGATCTTGGCATCAGGCCTTTGGGGGCAACTCTGCCTGTCACCGACTGAATGCCCTGGGGAGTGCCCAGGTCCAGCCCTGTCTTGGCAACTCTAGCTCCTCCACCCACTTGAGATGGATGAGTAGCCACTTTTCAAGTTTACTCTTCTCCCCATTCCTCAGGAACCTTCTCCTGTGATGAGTCCTCCCCTGGGAGGTCCTCCTTAAGGCTACCTTCATTCTATCTTGCTGCGGAGGAGGTTCACTTCACCTAGTGGCCTCCCCTGGGAACGTAGAAGAAGGCTGTGCTGCTGGCCTAGCCATTTTTTCTGAGTCACTAAAATTCCCGGCTGACCCTGTGCATCCTCCTCGCTGGGAGGGTTCAGAGCCCGGCCTCTACCTGTGGTCCATTTGCAGAGGTAGCAATTATCCATCTTACCAGACCCACAGAGACAGCCAGGCTATTTCCTCAAGCTCCTTGGGGCTCCTCGGCCCACTCACCACTCCCCTAAGGCAGAGGGAATTGGTCAGGGGGTTCAGTTTGATAAGCAGCATCAATCCATTAAAAGCTTCTCTGCTTCATCATGTCCATCTCTCTTTTTTTCCAGCAGAACTGCTGCAGCAACGGCCCTGGACTCTGGAGCCTAGCCCCCTGGGTTTGAATTCTGGCTCTGTCCCGTGCAAGCTGTGGGCAAGTTGGGTAAGTGACTTGGCCTTTCTGCCTCATTATGCACAGCTTCGTCATCCATAGAATGAGGCTAACACCAGTTCTGCCTCACAGGGCTGTTGTGAGCTCACATGTCACATGCATTAATACCTGAAGAGCACTAGGACAGTGCCTGGCACAGGCTCTGTACTGTGAAAGTGTTTGCTATTATTCTTAAAATACCAGTTGGACCTCATCCTTCCCCGATTGTCTCACTTTTAAAAGCCAAAGTTCTCATCTTAAGCTGCAAATCCTGTCTCTTAATCTCACCTTGCTACTCAATCCTCAAGAAAGGCATCGCTTCTGCTGACAGGCTGGCTTCCAGCCCTCCCACAGCCTCACTGCATCTCACCTGTCACAGTCTGCTAGAGTTGTCCCCTTCACTTGGCAGGCCCTTCCTCTTTCTTGCCACCCATTCCTGTCCTTTCCCCATTTCCAAAATGGAGGATAATGCCATTGGAATGAGCCATTATCCTCCAAGGGCCAGAGCAAATTGCACCTCCTCCAGGAAGGCTTCCTGGACTCCTGCTCTTTCCCTTTCTTGGGATTCCTCTCCCTTCTTCTCTGTTTGTGTGTAGGTGCAGGTGGTCTGTGCACACTGGACTGGGAAAGAGTTAGCCTTTTTTCTTTCAATAGCACCCCCACTTTCTAGCACAGTGTCTGGCATTGAGTAGGCATGTGGTTGACACCTGCAGTGAGTGTCCCCAACACGGCTCCACTTCACTGACCCAAACCCTTATGACCTGTTGCTCTCAGTATATTTGCCCTGTTTCTCCTCAATAGAAAGACACCTGTTTCAACTTGCCTGCCTCTAACATGCACTCCCATAGGACACTGGACTGTCACAGGGCACTGGATTCCCATGGGGCACTGGATTCCCATAGGACACTGGATTCCCATGGGGCACTCGGCCCAGGACCTGGTGAGACAATTTATCTGGGCCTCAGCCTCTTGCAAGCACTTAATTACCATATGCTTATCAACCACCTACTCCAAGCTGTGAATCAGACCTGGAGCTCGTCCTCAGGGGGAGCAAGTGTGGCAGAAGACAAAACAGGAACCACAAAGAACTGGGAAGTGAGGCAGAATGAGCTAGAGCCTGATATGCGGGGAAAGGGCAGAAGGGCTGTGCAGGAAGCCAGAGTTGGGGGTGAGAGAAAAGGTGGGCTGTGGTAGCCTGGACATGGAGCAGAGAGATGCTGAGAGGGGTGTGTCAGGCAGGAGAAGCAGCAGGAACAAAAACCCGGAGGGAAGAGGCCTCGGGATCTGTCTGTGGAATAGGAAGTAGTTCAGGATCTGCAAAGGCACAACAGGCAGTTTCAGCTGGAAGCTGGAGCTCCAGAAGCCACACATGAAAGAGCTTGTTTTACAGAGAGAGAGAGATCTGAGGGCCTTATTTAGGTGGAGTAGTGGGGAGATAGATGGCAATACACAGTCTCAGAGCTCCTACCGTGTGCCAAGTGGGGTGCCCTGCTGACACCATCCCACCTAACTGTTCTGCCACCCAGTGAACTAAGTTTAGGCTTCCCATTTTATAAATGGGGAATCAGGGCCCAGACTGATTCTGTCCCTTGCCCCAGGTCCACCAGTGGGGTGAAAGCAGCACTGACTCACTTTTTCTTGTAGCCCTCCAGTGCAGCCTGGAGGCTGCAGAGCTCTGACTCTAGCCTCACGCGGTCCCCGGACACACAGTCCAGCTGCCGCCGAAGGGCGCTGATATAGCCCTCGAAGATGGGCTCGATGTTGGTCTGGCAGCACCTCTGCTGTTGCATGAAGTTCCACTTGGTCTCCAGCAGCTTGTTCTTCTGCTCCAGGAAACGGACCTGCAGCCAAGAATGGAATGTCACCAGGCAGCAGAGATCCTGGGGACCATGACTTAGAGAAGGCAATGGAATGAGTTTGTGCCCTCTCTCCCAACACATGGCTACCAGTGCACTAGAATTTGCAAAAATCAGGGTCTCTGCATAGACTGGCATCTGAGGGTATGTGTGTCTGTGTCTCCCCTGCCTGGGAGAGCCTAGTGGACCCCTACCTTCCACTCAGAGGTTGTGTGTTGTAGTGGATGGTACTTCTCCAAGAGGCCTGGGCAAGTCCTGTTTCAGCACTGCCTGCCTGCCTCTCTCTATCCTCATGACCTTGACCAAGACATCCTGTCCCTTCAAGCCTCACTTTGCTTCCCAAAGCTCCTACCTGGGACAGTGTATGGGAAGGGACTCTGTTAACTTCATACTAGTGTCAGAGGATGTGAAGCTTGGGGGTCGAGGCTTTCCTTTATGACAGCCTAGGGACACTCAGGGGAAAAGACAGATCAAGGGACTCTAAGCTCTTTTCACCTACTGTGCTGCATCCTACATGGCTGTATCTGAAAAAAGTCCAGGTCATAGAAATGTGGACAGCTGTCCTCCTCCCTTTTCGTAAAGTGGAAACTGAGATTAGGAGTTGAGTAAGTTCACCATGGCCACCCGGCTGGACATTGACTAAGGGAACGTGGTCTCCAGCCCTTGCTCTGGAATTTTCCACATCGTGCATTGTCTGTCAAGAAAACTACAGAAGTATCATTGCCCTACTTCTGGTCAGTGGCTGCATCAACAAGAGGCTCCCAGCCTAACAGAAGTTGGTGTGATGTTGTTGCTGATCCGGGCCCATGTTTTTGGAATAAGTTTATAGCCAGAACTTAATAAGCTTTAGAAATAAAACTGTAAGTTTGACTAAACAAGTTCCTCTGTGAAGCACTTTGGCATATATTACCTCCTGTAATCTCCCACCGTCACTCCTCCCCTTCCTCACTGGGCAGCACCGTCCAAAGGCCAAGAGGTGAATGGCTTGCCCGGGGATTCCGGGTGTAGGAGTAGAGTCAATGTCAGTGGCCAGGGCTCCTGACCTCTGGCCCAAGACTCTTGCCCCTAAACCTTAGGTTCATCAGAAACACCAGCTCAAACTGTGGAATGAATCCTCACCCCAAGAGCCTCCTTGGGGCGTGGGATGGACCCAGAGGCTGCTGAGGGATGGCAGGCCAGTTCAGCACCTTCTGAAGGCATGCCTTCCTAGCAGCCTTTCAGTGGCTCTGGAGATGACAGATGTAAGACTTTCGTGACCGTCACCTTGTGCCTCTAGCTCTGACTGCCCACTTTCCTCTCATCTCAGGCCTACACTGATTGGAAATTCTGAGGTCACAGTGTCCATCCTCACCTTCAGGCTCAAGAGTTGTGACACAGCTCAGGCACACAGAAGGCAGTTCTACTGTTAAAGCCTCATCAGGAAGGGCATTTCTCTGCCTCTCTGGTCATTCCTTTCAGTATTGCTTTGGAAGTTCCTCTTATAGTCTGACCTCAGGCAACCTTGGTGATTGGTGATTTTGTCAGATAATATTCAGAGAAAGATGATATATTTTAAAAAAGACAAGGAAGCAGAAATGTTTAGTGCAGAATCTGATCTAACTGGCTTTCAAAGGCTGGTGGTCGTGGAATGTGAGGGAGGCCACTGGATAAACTGAGGCCCCCTCAATGTCAGTCTCCTCCTGGTTCCCTTGGACCAGAACAAGACCAGACCCCAGATCTGCAGTGGGTCCTCTCACGGCCCTGGGCCACTGCCCCCTTACCTTGTTGATGAAAGATGCGAAGCGGTTATTGAGGCACTTGATCTGCTCCTTCTCATCCTTCTTTACCCTCTGCACGGTCGGGTCTATCTCCAGTGCCAGTGGGACCAGCAGGCTCTCATTGATGGTGACAGGGGTGATGCAGGCAGAAGGCCCACAGGTGGCTCCCAGTCGGTACCCGAAGCCAGGCAGGGCACCTCCACACCTGGAGGCTACCCGGGGCCTCCCAAAGCCCACGTTGCACAGGCTCCGTGAGCCGAGGCAGCCCAGAGCTCGGAGGCCCCCACCACCCCCGGGCCGGCATGGCCCCTTGCTCACTGCATAGTGAGTGACCATCCGGGGCATGACAGCCGAGTATGAGCTGAAACTCTGACTGCCACACCTGGAGCCTGGCTGGAAGGAGTGGTACGACATGGCAGGAGAGAGAGGCAGAGAAATGGGGCCCTGGAGGAAAGAACGGGGGCAGGATGATCAAGTCAGGCTCAGCTTCCCCCCTTTTATCTGGTAGGGGGATGGAGGACTGAGCTGGGTCAAACCCCAAATCACCATTAAACTAGGTTTATGAGCTTGGGATATTGGCAGAGCTAAGTAGCAAGGTGGATAATTAGGGTAGCGAAGAGCAAAGAGAAGGGGCCAATGGTCAGTGCTGGTGGTCCCTATAAAAATCCTATTTGTCCTCCTTCCTTGATTGTGGGGGTGATGAAAGGGGCCAACCAGACAGATATGTTCCATGTATCCAGTGGCTCAGCCTCAAGGAAAGGGAGAGTTGGGACTACGTCATTTCATAGGAGGGGAGGCGTGCCATGAATTATACACCCTGGCTTCTCTGGGATTAGAGGGCAAGTCCCATATGCTTAAAGATGCTCTGGCTCTTTCCCCAAGGCTGCTCCTAGGCTTTTTTGCAGATCCTCAACCCAAGTGCCCTCTGTGGGCTCCTAGGTGAGTCAGGAAGTTCCCAGGAGGAAGGCTTTTGGGGTGGGAGAATCCTCCCTACAACAGGCCGGACCTTAACCCTCCTGAGCTCTGGCTCAGTGACCCACTGTCCCATGAGGGTCTTGAAGGTAGACAGACTCCAGGCATAGACACTTTTCTACAGGGCCCATCAGTCCACAAAGGCTGCAGGGAACTCAAGAGAAGAGGCCTGGTGCTTGAGAAGGGCAGAGGAAGGGACGCTCTCCTCAACACTTCTGGGGCCCCCAGAAGGCATGATTTCAGCATCAGGTCTCGGCTTCCATGTGGCTGTTCCTTTCCCCTTTTGCCCAACCCAGCCTGAGTGTCCCTGAGGTCAACAGAGCCAGCTTTGGCCTGAGGATGTCTCTGGGGAGAGTTGTTGCCCTTGGGAATTTTCAGGTGGAGGTGGGATTCAGGTTTTCTTTCCAGCTCAGGTCGCAGACACAGATCTTTGGAGATGTCTGAAGCCCCCGCCTCACTCTCTTTCCTCCTCTTTTCCATCAATTTCATCAGTGAAACTTTTGCCATGGCCAAATGGCCTTTCCCTTCCACACTGAGACTTATCACCAGGTCAAAATCAAACCAATAATAATAATAATAACAATAATAAACATTTATTAGGCATTTATTTTGTGTTCGGACCACTCCGTACTCTTTACATCCATGGTCTCATTTAATTCCCTGACCACACCATGAGGTAGTTACTATGCCACAGACAGGAAAATGGGGAGCACAGCAGTTAAGAGCAGCATCCCCAAGTCACACAGCTTATGGCTGATCAGCTGGGAGTCCATCCTGTTCCTTTTGACTTCACCCTGCCATGCTGCTCCACAGCAGGGAAGCCCAGGTGAGGAACTGGAAATCTGCTGCCCATAAATGTTCTGTTGTCCCTGTCCCTCAGCCTTCCAACCTGTGGATTAGGAGACTGGAACTCAAAGGTTTCCTGAGCCTCAGAAATTCTCAGTCTCATTGTGACATTTCACACTCCCGGTCCCCTTTTTCATAGTCCTGACTGTGGGCCCCAGAGTAGTGGAGGAGGAGGGGTGCAAGGCGAGACCATAGGCCACGATGGGAGGCAGAAGGTTGGGTGAGGGGGTCCAATTGCAGAGTGTCAGGGGAAGAAGACCACACTCTTCCCTGGACTGAGTCCACAGAGGGGGCCCAGGATGGTGTGAATGTTGATGGAGACACTCAGAGGCCCCACCAGAGAGCAGATTCCCACTAGAGGGGGTGAGGGAGACAGTGAGCTGCACCGGAGGGCAGGGGTCACTGCAGCAGTGGACACAGCAGAGTCTCCCCACCATGTCCAGGCCAGAGGAGGGCCTCAGTGAGCATGTTGGGCTCCCGAAGCCCAGAACCAGAGCTCAGGAGCAGAGGGCAGGGCGGTTCCTTGGATTCATAGTGGGTGGAAGGCACCTGTTTCCTGAGCCCCCCGAGTCCAGGGTTGCCCTCTGAGTGTGAGCTAGGGCAGGACTCAGTCGAGACCTAGACAGTTTGGCGGCATTTTATGGAAGTGGGTTCAGGAACTAGGGGGCATAAGGGAGCAGACAGTTGAGAAGGGTGTGATTTTCTTCTGGAGCAGTGAACTCCGTCTTCACTTTGGCAGTGCAGTAGACAATCTCTACCTGCCTTTGGAATGCGTTTTGGCAGGTGTCTTGGGGGTTGATGACTCTTCAAATTAAATACAGAAACCACCCTTTGAAGGCCTCAAAGAAGAATCCCATGCCTACCTCACCCCCAATTCCACGCCAGCCTCCTCCTGTGTCCTTCTGGGGCTCAGCAATGTGTCCCCTCAGAGCGAGGAAAAACACCAAAGAAAGAGCCACCTCTCCTCTGAGTGCACTATCCTGGGCCTCTGCTGTGGGGTAGAGAATGTGGTGTCCTGGCTTAAGGAGCTTCAGTGTCAGCCACGGCTGAAGACACGGAACAGAGACGTTCAGAGGGAGGGAGATAGAAAAAGGGAGGTCAGAAGAGAAAGAGCAGGCAATATTAATAGATTGTCAAATGGAAAGAGTGGGAGAGGAAGAAGGGTGAAAAGCATAGGACAGGAGGAGAAAGGGGGGTTGAGAGAGAGGAGGTGCGTGGGGCGGCAGTGGGGAAAGGTAAGTAGAAAAAGAAGTGAGAGTGAAAGGTGAAAAGGGCAAGGTTAAAAGGAAGGAAAACTTTCCAGAAGAGAGATGTGTCTAGCACAAGAGAAGAGGAATAGTCCTGAGCCTGGAGGATTATTTTGCAGGAATCTCACAGGGCAGTTCCTAATGCAGGAGAATTAAAATAGGCTTTTCCTTGTGTATTTCTTGCAAACATTTTGGGCCGAGCGGCCTTCCCACACCCTCACATGAGCCTGCTTCCCTCCCACTCCTCTGTCATCAGGGCATTTCTGTTTAGGAACAGCAAGTCTAATATTGACTTAAATAAAGCAGACTTGACAGAAATTTGGCCATGAACTCTCATTCATTGCAGCCCTGGGCCATGGAAGGCTTTTGAGTTCTTGATAACATCATTCCATTATATTATGGATAAGCAAGAGTTGATCATATTTTGAAGGGTGTTGATTTCTCACTCAAATATCCTGCTGGTGGGAGTTGTCAGGGGACTTGGCTGGGGCCTGGGCAGGGGGAAGAAAGGAGGTGAGGAGGTGGCATGTGTGGCAGGGTTTGCAAGATGTGTCCTGGCCTGAGTGGGAAAACTGTTCCATCTGCAATGAGAAAGGTGTGTGGAAACTTGGGCCCACACTGCACTCAGTCTCTTTGGGGCACTGTGGTCAGTTCTGAGGTCCTGGGAAGGACTGCATAAGAGGCCTTGTCTTGTGGTTGCTGTGGGTCTGACTTAGACAGGAGGGGAAAGACCCTACTGCACCCCCTACTCTGGAAGCTTCTTAAGGGCAAAGTGCTAGCCCAGGTCCTGGCACAGAGCAATTGAGTCAACATTGGTTGGAATGGATGCCTGTGGACCCTGCAGGACCCTGCAGAGATCGGGAGCAGGCGGGGTACCTCTGTGGGGACCTTCTGGAGGCAGAGGGATGGACAGGATGACCTCAAAAGCCACTTCCTGCTCCCTGTACCTCCTGCTGTTGATTTTGTGTGTAGGATGTCAGTAAACATCAAGCCTTGGAGCTGGGAAGCTTGAGGGCTTGAGGGGAGTGGCAGCGGAGGCAGGTGGGGTGCATGGCTGCTGTGACTCTTCTTGGTGGGCCATCTCTTGGAGACAATGAATATGTTGGAGCTGCTGTGACTGCTGGTGGAGCTGATGCCACTGCTCCTGTTATTGTGGCAGAGGCCACTGCTGTGGCCACCCCCACCCACACAGAGGACGCTGCCCCCACTAGAGCCTGTGGCCCCGGGGGAAGAGACCTCAGCTGTGGAGAGAGGGCTCAGGATATGTTGGCAGGTTCTTCCCATTTCCCACGATGCCCTTCCTGGGTGTGATCCCCATGCCTGCTCCCCTCCCACAGTGCCTTGTTCCAGGCAACCCTCCCTTCCCTGAGAGCCTTGGGGAACGCCTGAGCCAATGTGAGAGAGGGTGGGCGTGGACTCACCACCCCGTCACACGCTACCTTCTCATGAACCTCTGCACAGGGCATCGCCATACTCGAGGCACATTCACAGCTGTGACCATGTGGATCTCAACGGGGCTGAGAGGACACCATTACTACAATCACCCCCATTTTGTAGAGGAAAAAATGAGGTGCAAAGAGATCAAGTGGCATACCCAAGTCCACGCCCACCAGAAGCCAAGGCTTTTAGCTCCTGTGCTGGGTTCATTCCCCTGTCTTGTAGGCGGCTGTCACATTGGATGGAAGAGGAGGCCTTGTATTCTGGAAGGGAGCCATAGACTCCCTTGTTGAAAGAGGCCTGAAGGCCACCCGGACGAGCCTCCCCCAGTACCAGAACCCCTCAATGACATTGCCAAGATACAATTGTTCAACTTCTGCTTCAATATTTTCGGCAACGGGAGCTCCCTACTTGGATGCATCTTTGCAAGCCAGGTAAACATTTGGAAACGTCTCATTGATTTCCCCTTCTGGCGTCCGTTTTTCCTGGTGAGGCATTCCTGCCCCTCTGATGAGTTGCTTCCAGGCTCTCCCCAATCCTGTCAGGCCAGCCTCTCTAATGTGATCTGACCCACACGGGTCTCAAGGGGATTCTACTCCCATGACCAGGACTCGATGCTCCCATTAATGCCGCCTATGAGGCTGAGCTTTTACACACAGCCCCAGAGCCCTGGTGGGTCACTCTGTGAGGTCACTGCTGCTCTCCCTCCTGTGAGTTGAGGCCGCGCCAGATCAGTCACTGTTCTATTTGTTAATTCATATGCTTCAATTCTAAATATAGGTCTTTACATTTAATCTGTTTATTAGCCTCTTATTTGTGTTAGTTTGAGTTCCTGACAGCACTAGCTGAGAAATCAGGCATTCAGACTGGGGACCCACGATTGTTTGAATAGTCTTGTCCTGTCACTGGGATCTTCTGGGACCAGCCCTGGGGGTGAGGGGTCACCTGCAGATTAATCGCCACAGTTTTTGTGGAGATTAAGCCAGAGTGAGGAGAAAAGTGTTGAGCTCCTTAGTGACATGGAATGTGCCCCTTTTGAGTTCTCTTGACCTCATGGGGAAGAAGGGCACAAGAAGAGTCCCCATAGAGCCCCCAAGAGGGTCTTTGTGACATCCCTGCCCCTGCCTGCTCATCTTTGACCCACCAGATCCTCATGAGTGATGCTCCCAGCTTCCATTGTGCCCCCCACTTTTCTACCATTCCAAGACGTTGACTCACAGGTACTGACGGCTCTGACACCTTCAGTGAGTCTGTGACCGCTAGGGAGAGAAAGAGTCATTTTGTTTGCTGAGAGGTTAAGGGGCTCTGGGTTCTTTGTATTTAAAGTTATCAGCACAGAGTGCTTACATGTATCAGGCACTGTGCTTGGCAAGCTCTCCCCTCAGCTTGTTAGCTTGGGAAGCTCAAGTGCATCTGTGAGGAAAATCCAGGAGAGAGAACAAGTCACAAATACAGAGAGAAATGAGAAGAGGCAGCTGTGGTAGAGAGGTAGTGCGAGACCGTCAGCTTGTAGGGCAATTCCAGAGCCCCTGAGGCTTGTCCCAAGCATGGTTGCATTTCTCACAGGACTTGGGAAGAAAGGGTCTTGCTTAGCGTCCCTTCCTTGACCGCTTTGACCCTCACCCCTGCCCTGGGTCCAACAGCTGTGGGAGGGGCTGCGACTGCAGGATGCCTTTAAGGGAGCAATTGCATTTTAACCCTGTTTCTGACCTGGGAGCTTCATCTGGAGGGCTGACACTGTGGGGCTCATGGGGCCTCTGTGGCATTGCTGTCGTGGTCTGGTGCATCTGTTTGGGTGGTAGTGGGAGGGGAGGGTTGGCCCACCTGCTCTTCAAGCCCTCCAGCAGCTTCCTGTAGGTGGCAATCTCAATGTCCGGGGCTAGCTTGACATACATTGGCTCCTGGTACCTGCACAGCTGCTGCGCCATGTCCTGCTTGGCCTTCTGCAGGGCTATCTCCAGCTCCACCAGCTTGTTCTTAGTGCCAGCTTCCCATGCTGCTTGGCATCAGCAGGCGATGGTGGCCTGGGGCATGGCACACTGCCAGGTGGCGATGAGAATGTGTGTGACATTGTTCATGGAGGATGCAGTAAGATCCTCTATGAACTTTAAGTTGAAAATATGAAAGAATTCCCTGAAGTGGATTTAATGCAAAGGAGGTTGGAGCTGCATCATCTTTAAAACTAAGATTGATTTCTGTCCCCCTTGGGTAGTTTGAGACTCAGCCAGAGCGGAGAAAATGATGTTCTGAGGTCCTTTTCTTTTCTTTTTTTTTTTTTTTTTTGAGATGGAGTTTCACTCTGTCGCCCAGGTTGGAGTGCACTGGCACGATTTCTGCTCACTGCAACCTCCATCTCCCAGGTTCAAGTGATTCTCCTGCCTCAGCCTCCTGAGTAGCTGGGATTATAGGTGTGCACCACCACGCCTGGCTAATTTTTGTATTTTTAGTAGAGACGGGGTTTCACCGTGTTCGTCAGGCTGGTCTCGAACTCCTGACCTCAGGTGATCCGCCCGCTTCAGCCTCCCAAAGTGCTGGGATTACAGGCGTGAGTCACCACACCTAGCCCTCTGAGGTCCTTTTCAATGCTGAACTTTTCTGGATTGCGAGTAAGTAAAGCAAGCCAAAGTTTTGCCATTTACTCTTCCAGAAGAAAGTGCCTTTCTCACATTCTTCAATCCAATCAAGTTGACAATATTAACCATTGCACTAGGTGAATGCATATTTATATTCCTGGAAGGCCACTCATCTGGGAGGCTTCTCTCTGCAGGGGCTGAGTGAGGCCCAGGCACAAGTCCACCTGGAGGCAGGAGCATGGATGGAAGGACACCTGGGAGCTCAGCCCTACCTGCTTCTACAAGTTATCAATCTCAGAGTGCAGCCTCTGCATTACCAGTTTATCTCAGAGATCTCCATCTTGGTGGTGTGGAGGTCATCCCGTGCAGGCTAGCAGAGTGCTGTAGCTCCTTGTACTAGGAAGGAGGAGAAGCAGACCTCGGATGGGGGATGCGTGCAGTGGGCAGGGACAGCCAGGCCAGGGAAGAGAAGGCTGTGGCTTCCCACAGCCCCATAGGCTTTCATGTGCGTCTGAGAGCCTCCCTGCTGGGCCGCCTCTGGCCCAATCAAATTCATCTGCATTTTCTCTTGACTCTGTCCCTCACTTTCTATGCCCACTGGCTTCACCCTACAGCTGGACAGCTGTGGCTGTGCTCTTTCCCTTCTTCCTATACCTGGTCTTTCTTCCCTTTCCCTCGACACCATGCATCTCACCCTCCCAAACTCAGCATCATGTAGGTGCCAATCACTTTTCCTTTGTTCGTGTTTTCCTCAGCATTGCAAATTATCATCCCAACGACTCCCAGGGCAGAATATTTGCTCTCATCTGGAAAATCCCATTCTGTGACTTAGATTAAGACTTTGCCCTCCAGCCCCTGGGCCCCAGCCAGTTCCGCCTTTCTTCTCTGGATCCTCCAGCCTCCTCCACAAGGGGTTAAACTTTCCTCTTGTCCCCACCCTCCCTCTCTGTTCCTCCTGTTGGCACTGATGGCTGGAACTGTCCAGCTGTCCCTTTTCTCTCTGATACAGGGCATTGGAGGTGTGCCCATCTTCCTCTTGGCAGAGGGACTGACCACCTCCTGCCTTTATCTGGCTGTTCCCCAGGTCCTGACATGCTTCCCCCAGGTAACACAGGGTGAGCCCCAAGCTGAACTCAGATTCCTTGACCCTATCAGACTGGGACATCTGAGAGGACATGGCTCTTATCTTGTTTGCCTTTGAAATCTCGGTTTTTTGTGCTTGTTTAATGAACTTGACCTTGATGTCTCACTTTGGTTTAGTACCAGAACTCAGCCTCAGCTCTGCTGTTGTTGGCGATGTCTTCATGCTGGGCCTTGACTTCAATGATGATGCTATCCAGGTCCAGGTTGCAGTTGTTGTCCATCAACAGGAGGACCATGGAGGTTTCAGAGATCTGGGCCTGAAGCTGAGCCAGCTTTTGTGGTTGGGTCCAAATGAGAGAGCTGAGGCAGAGTGTGCATGTGCGTGTGTGTCCGTGTGTGTGTGTGCAAGTGTGCATGTGTGTTCGTATGTGCATGCGAGTGCATGTATGTGTGTGCATGCATGTGCATGTGTGAGCATGTGTATGCATGTGTGTGTGGGGGCATGTTTTGGGAGGCTGTGATCTGTCCCCTGGAACAGACCCTGGCATTGAGGGTCTTGCACGGTAGGGATGGAGTGGCCTGTGTAGGCTGAAAGGGCTGGGAAGAACATTAGGGAGGTCATTGAGTTTATAGCTGTTCTTTGTCATCAGCTCATCTGCGTGGAGGGAGCAGCAGCACATGTAACTCCAGCCAGCATTCTCCAGAAGCTACTCTGTTGTCACAGGAGCACACCATGTTGTGACCTGTCAGTATCACAGATGTCTCATGTTCTGAGAAAATACAGCCCTTCACACCAAATAAGGAAAATATCTTGTGAAAGAAAACTGAGTCAGAAGAAGCCAGAAAACTTGGCTACTTTCCAGTTGCGTTTCCCAATTTGGCTCCTCCCTGCTCCTCGGGGATAGGATGGGAAATGGAAATCAGCTGGAAATAGCAGAAAGGGCACCCAACTGACAAATTCGAGTCTTGTATCTGCCAATCACATTTAAATAGCATCCCAGATCTCAGCAAGGCTGATCATAATACTGGCCTCAAATGAATTTGTGAAGATTAAATGACATCCAGATAAGATGGTCTGGAAACAGTGAACCCACAATTAATTTGTTAATGGTCCATTTTCAGGATCATCTAACTCAGTGGTTCTCAAAATGTGACCTCAAACCAGCATCAGCATCAGCATCACTGGAAACTTGATTGAAATGCAACACTGTGGGCCCAGCCCAGACTTACTAAATCAGAATTGGTGTTTAGCAAGACTTCTAGAAGATTCTGATGCTCTTTAAAATTTGAGAATCAGTAGGCCAAAGCAGAAGTCTAAGTAAAAATATTCCTTTTCTCTCTTTATTGATAACTGATTCATACATTTCCCGTTTCAACAAATTATTATTTTCTTATTGTGCTGCAGCTTGTTTTTCCCAAATAGTTTTTCCTGGCAGCAGTTCTAGTTCAAAGGTCTTGTCCCACAGGCTTGCTGGCTGTGGGCTAGTTCAGAATTCGGAGCCAATATCACCCTGGTTGTCAACATTGAAGAGAACAAGTAGAGAGGAGGCTGGTTATCCCCTTGTGGGTTGTAAGGTGGAATTGGAGCCCACCCAAACAATCAGAGCTGAAGCCCCAGGTCCTGGAACAATGTGACCAGCTTCTGTTGGGCATCACGTGTGTGTGACCCTATGGGCATATCACCTGTCCTTACCAGGCCTACCTGGAGGCACTCCACTCACCCTACACCCCACCTCGACACTGCTGGCCCTATCTTCACCACTCTCCCCTCTGCCTCAGCCATACTGTCCTCCTCCTGGCATTCCTAGATCACACCCGGGGGCATTTATACTTCCCATTCCCTCTTGCTGGAGCACTGCCCCCACCCACCATGCCTTCCTGGCTGACATGCTCAATTCCCTCAAGTTTCTTGTCCAATGTCACCCACCCACTGCCTATGATTGCCTTCTACTGTCATTTCTCTTCATTGCCTCTGTAGGGCCTGAAATAGTACAGTGATTTGATTATCTCTGTTGTGCCTTTCTCCTGCACTATACTGTAAGCTTCAAGAACTTACAGGCTCCGTTGTATTTGCTCAGCACTGTGCCTGCAGCTCTGTGGAGGACACAAACGGAGAACCAGGCAATTGTGTTGCTTGCTTCCAGAAGCACCTGAGGGCTCACTAATTGCCACTTGATTTGTGTAATTGCATCACCCTGCAGTTGCTCTAGGAAGAGCAGCAGGTAAATTTGGGCAGGGCAGGATGAGCCAAGTTGCTCAGAAAGTTCTATGGAAATCCATATTTTAATGACAGGTGGTCCATTTTTCTGCCTGCCCAACAGAACATGCTTGATCCAGATGGTTAAGGCTGAATTTTTCATCTCTCCTGACCTGCCAGCCGCTCTGTGGAACCTCATTTTCTCCTGTGTTAGGGGAAGTGGCATCTGCCCTGCAATACGCAGATGGGATAAGGAGCAGAGAGAAGACCAGGGAAGGAGCCCACAGGCTCTGTGCCCAGCTGAGGCTCTAAGACCCAGCCCCCAGCCCTCCTGTTGGAGGGGGCACCGGGCACTCTCACCGCCTTATAGAAAGTGCTCAGGAAGTTGGTCTCCTCCAACAGGCCATCCACTTTGGCCTCCAGCCCCACTTTGTTCATGTAGACAGCATCCATGTCCCACAGAACATGCTATCACTCTGGGCCTTACCCTTCCAGGGATAACCAGCCCCCTCTGTCTGTGAATTACGTGGGAGAGCTTCAGTTCCCAAGGACAGAGCATCTGTCTACTCCAGGCCATGGAGTAGAACTTAGAACTTGGAGAGGAGGGAGGGAGTAGAACTTCCAAACTCTGTGAAGACCAGGGCCTTCAGAGGTGCCCACCTGCTCATCAGCTCTGGTGCCACATTGAAAGGTCTCCTGCATCACCTCACATTGTGAGGACAACCCTGTTCTGGCCCTGGCCACCAAGCAGGAAGGCCCAGGACTCCGTGGAGCTGCTTCTGGGCTGCACCATCCTCCTGAGCCTGACTGGGTGCCTAGAGACCCAGCCCAAGACAAGGCCCGTTTTGTTTCCCCTGTCTCCACACTGGACTCCACACAGTGGGGGCTGGTGTTGGGATTTGCAGCTCAGACTCTGGAGTCCTGGGTCCTGACTCACCCCTGATTACCTAGGTAGCCCTGGGCAAGTGTCTTTACCTCTCTGAATTGCAGTTTTCCCACTGTTAAAGTAAGACCTACTTCTAGGCTTGCTGTGCAAATTAAATAAGGCCTTGTATGAGGCCACTGGGAGCTGGGCAGGAGGAATGCTGTCCACTCATCTTGAGCACCACGAACTCATTCTCTGCCTCAGTGCACCTGTTGAGTTCTTCTTCATACCTGTGGGAAGGATCATGAAGTGGTTTGGGGTTGGATTGGGCGCTGGTAGTGAGGTCAGAGCAGTAGGGTGGAGGTGGACAGGCAATGGTGGGTCTGCAGAGCAGCCTTAGCAAATGCTCCACTGTAGCCTGGCTCTCCTATGACACACATGGCCCCAAATCCCAAATCAAATAAACCACCAAACACAACCCAAACCCAAAACAACAAAACAGATCCCCTCTCAGTCTACTTGAGGTTTCTTTTCTCACAGCTCAGCTCCTTGGAGTATTTGGGTCCCATAAAGGGGCATATACATTTCCTTCTTTTTTTTTTTTTTATGGTCTTGCCCCAACCCAGGGCAGGGAGGAGAGGAACAGGGAGAAATGTCAGAGGCCGGCAGCCCCTCACTGTACAACACCTGCATTTCCCTCACTCTGTTCAGGCACACTGAACTGTGGCCTAAGGAGCAGAGACTTCAGGACCATAGGAACCCTCTCCCCCAAAGGTTTCTCATTCTTCAATTTACCTGTAGGCAGCAACCCCACCCTGTCTGTCCCCCAGGGGCATGTGGAGGTGCCTCCTGCTTACTGATCTCTGGGAAGGAAGTTTTGCTTCTGTTCCAGGTGACCCATTCCCCACCCAACCTACCTGGGTGCATCAGCACACCCCACACTCGTGGTGCTAGACAGCTGTGGTTTTGATCTCAGCTGCTCTGCCCATCGGCCATATGACCTCTCAGAGGATCTTTCTCTACTATGTAATGGAAAGTTGTCATTCTTTTAAAACCACAGAGTCCCATCACACATGACTTACATGAAGCAGGATCTTCCTGGCTTTCATATTTCCTCTGCTGCTCTATAGGATCTGAGAAAATCTCTTGCTTGCCATTGAAATTTCAGTATTGTGCTTTCTCTCAGTGTTCTCTGGGAAGAGCAATTTGGTTTTCCTCATCGTTTCCTTGAGTTGCCTTTTAATGAACTCTGAATGTCTCTTCTTCACCTAACTCTATACAACTGTCCTCGTTTTCCATGTGGCCTAGCTCACAGTCCCTCTGCTGAAGGGCAAGCATCGCCTGGCCCTGCACAGGCCACTTTGATGCCACAGGAACACTGCCTGGTCGTTGACTAGGAACACACTCTTCAACAGATGCCCTACCATATCCCTCCCCTGTGCCTTCTTCCTTTTCAACGCTAAGCTTTAGCCTTCTCCTCCAGGAAATCTTCTTGTATTGAAACACTGTTAGTCCATGCTTGCATACATGTTATAAATTACCCATCTGCACTTGCTTCTCTTGTCTGCGTCTGTATCACTACACGTACCTAATCATAAATACAATAAACATAGCTAACACTTATTAACAACTTACTATGTGCCAGGCACTGTGAACCCTACCAAGCACCTTACATGCAAGTTTTGATTTAATAATCTCAATGCTCTTGTGAGGTGGGCACTATTGATGTCTCTTTTAACAGATAAAGAACCTGGGGCTTAGAGAGATTAAATAGTTTTCTTAAGGTCATTCAGCCATTAAGTGGTTGAGCCAAGATCCTAAAACCACTGACTCTGAAGTCTATAGTGCTATCCAGGAGAACTTTCCACGATAACAGAATTGCTCTGTATCTGTGTTCATTACAGGATCCATTAGCCATGTGTGGCCATTGAACACCTGAAATGTGGCAAGTGTGACTGAGGAACTGAATTTTAAATTTTATTTAATTTTAATTAATTTAAACTTAAATAGTCATCTGTGGCCACTGGCTCCTGGCTACTATGTTGGACAGCACAACTCTAAAACCTGAACTTGTGCTAGAGTATACAAACAGTGTTAACCAAAACTCATGATCCAGTTACTAATTTCGGTTAGACCAAGAGAATTAAAAATAATTAGAACCAGAAAAATAAGAAATAAAAATAAGTAAAAACAATAAAATCAAGAAATTTGTATCTACAGACATGAGCATTTGAGCATTTCATTACGTTTAGTGGTGTGTGTGTGTGTGGTCCTGGGAGAAGGCAGCAAATGTGTCCTTTCTTTTTTGTTCTCCAGCCTCTTGGCCTGGATTAGAGTGAATATGTGAACACTGTGCAAATTAGCAGTGAGATTTAGTTGCATTCATGTGAGAGTGAGATTCTATGGGATTCATTCTTAACTCCTGAGTTGCCACTTTGTGTCATCTTTGGTATGCTATCTCAGAGCCTTACTTTCCTTATCTGCAGAGTTTGAAGAATGCTGTGTGTATCATGCTTTTTGTACCTATGTTAGGTATCATCATCTACAATCCCAGCCCTTCACTAAAGCCTCAGCATTCTTGACCACAGGGTGGGTCCCAGCTCTCTTGACACTTTTATGTTTACTTCTGATTCCACCTCTGTGCCCTAAGTGTGTTCCGTTTCCCCACTAGACTGGACATTTCTGGAGAGCAGAGGCTGTTTCTCCGGCCCCCTCTGACCTCCCCTGGAGCCCCAGGGCAGGACCCTGGCCCAGGCACTGGCTGAGCGTCTGCTCACTTGTTCTTGAAGTCCCCTACCACGTCCTGGATGTTCTTTAACTCCACATCCAACCTCACATACCCTCCACCCAGGCAGTCCAGCTGCTGCTTCATGTTGTTGATGTGGACATCAAACATGGGCTCAAAATTGGCCCTGGTGGTTTTTTGGCCTTGCAGGAAGCTCATTTAGTCTCCAGGACTTTGTTCTCCTGTTCAAGAAACCACACCTGCCCCAGTGAGAGGTAAGAGACTGAGAAAGCTTCCATGAAGGAGCCTCCCAGAGGGCTCTGGGATATGGGATCCCTAACAGTGCAGGGAGGCTCTTCACAACCTGGATCTCAGAGTCCAGGTGGCAGGCTCTTCCTCCTCTTCCTCAGCCTGGAAGGAACCTGGAACATAGAGAGCCAAGCAGATGTTGGTGCAATGGGCTTGGGGGACAAATGGTTTTGTTTGGAGAGGGGAGAAGCAGGAAGAGTCAGAGGGGCTGGCACCAACCAGGTGCATGTGTGATAATTCAATAAAAGAACACACCACCATCATATTACTGGGTGAAGTTTTGAATTCCATTAAATGGGCAGAAGGTCCTTGGCAGAAAGTTTAATATGTCCATTTTCTTTCTGACATGATCTCTCTAGACCTAGAATCTGGACTCAGTTGTCCATATACTCTGGGAATGCTGCAATGGGTCACACTGGAGTTGCATTGTGAGGACCCACGTATGTCCCCAGCCATGTCCATCATGAGCTGTGTGGCCTGGGGCCAGCCCCCACACCCCTTCCTCTGTCTGCTCTCTCGAGTCCTTTGTGGTCTTGTGCAGCCAATTTGGTTTTCTTGAATAACCCTTATCTCACCTCAGCATGGAAGACAGACTTGGGAAATACACACAATTTTTCCCCTTAAATAAAGTCCCCAGGACAAGATCTGGGGATTGGAGTCTGGAGCAGACTTGGAGCAGGCCTGGGGGTTTCCGGGCCCCCTACCCACGCAGGCTTTCAGCCACACATTGTGGACACTCCTGTAGCCTCTCATCTGAACTCCCTTCTCTATTCCCAGGTCTTGGGCTCTGAACCCAAAGTCACTAAATTATGCTCCTCCCACTCTGTTCACTTATGATTTCTAAAAATTAATTTATTGGAGATTCAGTCTGTGCCACACCACACGACAGGTCAGCCGCAAGCATGATTTCATTTGATTCTCGTAATAACTTTGTGAGGTTGGATGATAAAAATAAGGACAATTCTGAATATTTTTTGAGCAGCCACTATGGGTAGCTGGTTTCCATGTATCTTCTTTAATCAGAAATAGCACTACAGGGGTTGTAGTTAAGATCCTTGTTTGACAAAGGAGGCCGATTGAGACACAGTGTAGTTAGGCACCTTTGTTGAGGTCACATAGCTAGTGAGCACTGGGGCCATTGTTAGAACCCGGACTCCTGGTCCCATGCCCTGAATCATTGCACCCCACACAGTTGGGAAGATCAGGCTCAGAGATGAGAGCCAGCTTGGCCAGTGGAGAAAGCCTGAGAATGTCACTCCAAATTCCTGTCCCTCCACTTCTCTCGTCTCTTGGTCTGAACTCGCCCTCACCCTAACACCAGGGATTTCACAATTGTTCTCAGTGTCATTTCTCTCCTTCCTGCCGTCCTCCCTCTCCCATCCATTCCAAATTTTAGCCCCTGGTTTTACACTCATCTTCCCTCCTGATTCACGGCCTCCCTCTCCCCTGACTTCACTTCCTGCTTCTTCACCCTGGACAAGGGTGTTTTAGAACCCTGTCCCAAGTAGCTCACATCAGTTCCTGAGCATTGAACTCACTCCCTCCAAGCCCACATCGACTGCCCCACTCTGGGTGAGCCCACTGGGCCATGCCCCAGCTCAGGCCTGATGGGAGGGGTCCAGGAGACTGTAAACTCAGGAATGTGGGAGCTTACTGGATATCTCACTGCTGCCTGCAATTATGGGCTAAATGGCTCCTCTCCTTGGTGAAAGCGTTGCTCCCAAGGCTGCCTTTTAACTCCTCTTCGTGGCCTGTTATTTCTCTGCTGGGTCTGCAAGTTTGAAACTGTCAGGGAACAATCAGCCCCTCTGCTGGGCCGCCCACCCGGCGTCAGTATTCTGGAACACTGGTTTGGAAGGGGGACATCACTAACAGAGCAGGGAGGCCGGTCTGGGCTTCTCCCAGCAGCTCCAGCTTTCCAAACAAGGCATGCCAAGGAGAGGGAAAAGGAAGTCTGGCCAGCCCTGCACTCCCTGCACCTCTGCAGTCCGCCCTCCCTTCCTCCCAGCCAGCTTTCTTAGCTCAGAGGGAAGGGGCAAGGGCTGATGCCTCTGAGCACTGCTTGTGTGATCCCCATGCTGGGAGCAGGCCTGGGAGAGGAGGAGAATTGCTTTGGGTCAGTCACCATTCCAAACAGAGGGCCAGACACCAAACAGGTGACACATGCATTTAATAGACACATTCCAGGGAGGGAACAGAGGGAGCGCTCACTCCCAGCAGGCCACTTATAAACACTATGAGACAGATGGGTGACAACCTGGCATTGAGAGACTCCCCAGCCTCTGCATCTGGAGGGAGGGAGGGAGGGAGGTGGACCTGGAGGAGGACTTTCCAGCTGCCCGGGCCTCGCAAGATAGGCTGAATGAGAGCCTTGGGAGACAGCAGGCTTTGGTTTCACATATGTAACAGACGGGTGCTGCTGGCAGTCTGGGCACTGTCAGGAGGGAGAGGCTGGCTTAGGCCTGGGAATGGGTGTAGCCAGTACTCCAGGCTCCCAGCAGCACAGGTGCACCTTACAAGGAGAGAGGAAGGAGGAGGACCCTGGTGTCCAGGTGTGACTGCAAACAGGCCTCAAGGCAGGGGAGAGGGAGCCATGGGGCTCTCTTAGTGCGTGTAGCTCTTCTGGCTGGAGGATGTGGTGGAGACAAACTTGACGCTAGAACCACTGCCCCCTAGGCCCCGGTTGCTGGTGGCACTGAATCCAGAACCTCCCAGGCCTGCACCCAGGCTATGCCCACCACTGGTGGTGAAGGAGTAGCCTCTGCCCCCACCGAGGCCCAGGTTTCCACCTCCAATGCTGCTGCCGCGTCCATAGCCACTGGAAAGAGTGGAGGTGACCACAGCTGCCGGGAAGAGAGGAGGTGTGGTCAGATCAAGTGCAAGCAAGAAGACAGCTGGGAGTGTCAGGGCCTGTGCCCTGGAGTCCTTGGGTAGGGAGGGGGTGGTCTCGTCAGCCAGCAGTTTGTCTCCTTCCAATGTCCCCTGCTTAGTGAGATCACTGCCTGTGTTCCTGAGCTGCAGCTCCAGGCAGCCTCTTAGGCTGGAATGGCTTCCTCCTCCCCTTCCAGAACCTACTGGAGCCCTCTCCTCCTGGAAGCAGCTCCAGTCCACCTGCTTTCCCTTTGATCCTCCTGCTGTGCCGTCTGGGTCTGTCTCCCTGTCTGAGCCTGACTCCAGAGTTTCTCTTCCTTCTGGATGCTTATGGGGGGAGGGGCACACTCCTCTTCCCTCAGCGTCTCCCAGCCCCACACTCAGAATCCCAGGGTGGAGGCTGGAATATTCTTGATGGATCAAGTGACAGATTAACCTGTTGGCCAGTGAACTCTGCCCCCGTTCTCCTCCCAACCTATTCTTCTCCTAATTTATAACTCATCACCTTACACATTCTAGCACCCTACTTTGGGTCCTGCAGAAGGAAAATCAAATTTAAAAAAATAGACTCCGTTATAGGATGAATTGTGTCCTTCAAAAACCTATGGTGAAGTGTTAACACCAGTATCCGTGAATGCAACCTTATTTGGAAATGAGATCGTTGCAGGTATAACCAAGTTAAGATAAAGTCTGTAGGGTGGGCCCTGATCTAACATGACTGGTGTCCATACAGAAAGAAGGAAGACATTCGTCTGAAGCCACAGACACACAGGGACATGGTCATACAATCACAAAAACAGAGAGTGGAGGGATGCAGCCACAAGCCAAGGAACACCGAGGATGGATGGCCACCGCCAGAGCTAGGAGGAGGCTGGAGTGGGGCTGGGCTGCCCATGCTGCCTCCGTGTTCCAGAACACCATCTGGTTTGGAGAGGGGATAGTGCCACCCTACATGACATACAGAGCAGGAGGCTGGCCCAGGCTCCAAGTTTCAGAGGGACCAGGGCCCTGCTAACCCCTTAATTTCAGCCTCCAGAACTGTGAGACAAGACATTTCTGTTGCTTTAAACCCCCTGACTGGTGGTACTTTGTTGCAGCAGCCCTGGAAAACTAATACAGAAAATTAGGTGTTTTCAAGAGAAAAGGAGCTTCAAGGTTATGCTTGAAGGCCTGTCCCCAAAATTAGCTTTGAGGGTCTCTGGCACCACTAGACAAGGACATCAGGGAAGAAGGACACCTGGGTGGTTCAGAGGGCTCTGCCTTCTAGAATCATTGGCTAATATAATGAATTGCCCTTATGAATGCCCATCAAGAAAACCAAACTCAAACTCACTTGTAGAGGGTGAGTTGTAAGAGTCATTTCTGTTGCCCTTGTGATGCCAGCACTGAGCTCTGCGAATGACCACTTCTTCTCTCACCAGCACAGGGCCATGCCAGCTTGTTAATACCTCTCCTGTTTTAGAGCTACTGTACCCAACTGCCATATTTTATGCTGCCCTTACTGCCTTGAAAACCCTTGGCATCCTTCTGCAGTTATACTCGGCAGAGTTGAGCCAAGCAGCGGAGCTTCTTCTGAAACTGTTTAGGAGAGAAGCTGCCTAGTTGGCAATGCTCTTGTCCACAGCATGAAGGCTCCCTTCAAAGGTCCAAGCCAGACCAGGAATTTTCATAAATCCCGTCTACATCAAGAGCTCACCTCTGTGCTAGACTTGCAGCCCCAACAAAAAGGCAGGGAATTCTGGGAGGTAGGAGATGTGGCCAGGATCTTTTAAACCCACTCAGAACAATGACATCAAACCTCTCATCACCCCTTCTGTGACACCCTCACTCTCAAAGAGGAAAGAACTGTGACATTAAAGGCTCCTAATATGGCTTGCTTTTTAAGGGACCCAAAACCTCAAACCTTCTCCAAATGAACGCTGTCTGTGAGATCCCGTCTAACCCGTCATATCTTCACCCTCTGGCAAGCCCACCACATCCCCATCCCCTCTACCACACACACTCCAAATGGCCCAAGAAGTATGTCATACTCACAAATGTTAACTGGAGAAACTCCCTCTCCACTCAACCTGATAGGGAAGAGCAGGGAGAAGGAAGGTTACCAATGTGGCCAGCAGCTTACGGGCCTTTGCAATGACACTTTTGTAATTGTTGACAAAGCATTTAAACATACTTTATTATTTTTATTGCAGAAGTAATTCAGGTTGAAATTATTTGAGAACTAGTAGTATTAAAGATAATATTAATAATCTAATGAATAAAATAAGGTGGAGTTTGAGGTTCACAGGAGCAAAATCTATAATCTCAGAAATACAATTTTTGGTTTAAACTAGTTAGATGCCTTAAGGAAATTAAAAGTAATCATATACTGGCATCAACTGGAAAGAAGGGCCTGTCCTATAATAAGATTTGTCTCTCAACAAGGGACCATTGTCATGCACTGAGCCAGGGCTGAGCTTATTGTATATAGGTGTGGAGAGGCGTCTGAGTCATAAAAATAACAATAGTAATATCAGTTTATTATTATCTTAGCAACCAAGTAACTTTGCTTTAGCATCTTCAGGACAGAACTGGCATTCATTCATAAACACATACTGAGAAACTGAACAAGAGGTAACAGCTGTTGAGTACCTGTTACTTATATCACACCACTTAGTTCTCTCAACAACCCCATGAGGTAGGTATTATTTGCTCACTTTTATAGAGGGAGAAATGGAAGCTCAGACAAGTTAACTAACTTGCCCATAGTCACAAAGCTGGATTTGAAGCCAGATTCATCTGACACCAAAGCCTATGTCTTTGGCCATGAAACTGAATGATAGCTAACATTTATCGAACACACTGTGTACCATGCATTGTTCTAAAAGCTTTGTGTGTATTCCCTTATTTTAACCCTTTTAATAATGTGAGAGTTTAGAACTATTGTTATTCACATTTTATTGGATGAGAACACTGAGAGGTGGAGAGGTTAAGTATCTGCTCTTGGCTACACAGCTCCTAACTGGCAGAGCACAAAGCTCCCATGAAGCTTTGTGGATCATGTAATCTGACCTTTTCATTTTATCATTGAAGAAATTGAGGACCAGAGAAGGGAGACTGACTTTCCCAAGGTTATGTAGCTACTTAGTGTTAGATCTGTAAGCCCAAATCCTAGGACTGTTTGTTCTCAGCCCATGGCCTTTTAGACCACATTTCGAGAGCTGCCATGTAACCAAATGTCTCCTTTGGTAGAATTCAGTTACTTAGACCTGATCAGGTTTTACGTTTCTATGGGGATGCTAACTGTAGTTGCACCTCAAATGATTTACTAGCCTGGAAGGAAATTAAAATTATTTTTTTGCCATAGCCCAATTCTGAACTGCATTTTCTTCCAGGAGAAGAAGGGGCAGCAACAGCCCGAGCCCCTAGGAATGCCCAGGAAGCTGGGGTGAGCTCAACTTGCTTTGAGGATGAAGTTGGTGCATCTACCTCACCTGCACTCCTCGCCTTCCAGCAGCTTGCGGTAGGTGGCGATCTCCACGTCCAGGGCCAGCTTGATGTTCATCAGCTCCTGGTACTCACGCAGGAGCCGAGCCATGTCCTGCTTGGCCTTCTGCAGGGCCTCCTCAAGGTCCACCAGCTTGGCCCGTGCATCCTTGAGAGCCAGTTCCCCCCGCTGCTCTGCATCAGCAATGGCTGTTTGCAAGCTGGAGCACTGTAAGGACAGGAGGAAGCCATGAGTCCTGCTGACAGCCCATGGAGGTGTGGTACTTCTTGGGGAGGAGTTCTTAAAGATGGCAGAAAGGCCCAGAAGAATTGAGCATTTGTGGAGCTCTTGGCCCTGCCAAATCTTTACCTGCTTCTTGATGCTGTCAATCTCAGCTCTCAGCCTCTGGATCATGCGGTTCATTTCAGAGATCTCTTGTTTGGTGTTTCGAAGGTCATCCCCATGTCTGCCTGCGGTGACCTGCAGCTCCTCGTACTGAGAGAACCAGAGCACACCCAGTCACTGAGTCAAATGCCTGGCCCAGGCACTCGCTGTGCACACAGACCCACCCTGGGTGCCACAAGCAGGCTCATTCATTCCTGGTCATTCACTTATTCCCCCTGAAGCTTACAGTTTATTGGGGGACATAGACATTAACTGAATTAGCATATTATCAAATGTATAGTTCCACACTAAGATAAGTGCCCTTAGGAAATGAACAGGGTCCTGGGAGAGTGTAATGAAGGAATCTGACCTAGATTTGGAAGTGGGAAGTGGTGGTCAGAGAAGTCTCTCCAGAGATGGAGATGCTTGAACTGTGGTCTGAAGGATGAGAAGGAGGGACCTAAGTGACCAGTTGTGGGGGAGAACATTCCAGGCAAAGGAAACAGCCTGCATGAAGACCCTGGGTCAGGGAAGGAACATGGTGAGTTCTAGGAGTGAGACGGTGATTTGGTCAAGGTCCCTGGGGAGTTCCTGGTCACAGAGCGTGCATCCAGACCAACTGTGCCCATGAATTTTGGTAGCCCTCCAAACACCAATGCTGGGGAAACAGGGAGGAGATATGGGGGAATGGTGTGGGATGGTGCAGAGGCTGTGGAAGGCACAATTTTGAAGACTTTGTAAAAGTATTCCCAATCTCAGGTAGTTCTCAATCTAATGGTGCATATCCAGGACATGTGAATTTAAGAGCAATAATTACACCCTGTCTCCTCCAGCAGACTGAAGTGAAACCTACACCCTTCCCTGACAAAAGGAGATCCCCTGCCAGAGTCAAGATCTGTGGGGTTCTTGAAAGTGCTGAATAGCTCAGGTTCCCACTTCTAGGTATACACGATTAAATGGAGCAACAACTCAGCAACATGAGGAATCGTTTGCTATCGATTTCAACCACTTCACCTTGGGGTTAAGTGCATCACGTTTCCTTTCACCGTCAAGGCGCTGCCTCTGCCCTGTGGACCCCTGGTCCCTGCTACCCACCTTCCTTTCCACTACACTCCTGACCAGAAGGGATGAGGCAATGTATGGAGCAGGGAAAGAGTAGGAACCAGCTCGTAGGTGAGAAGCTGCCCCAAGAGGGGTCTGGATTTGACAGGGAGCTGGTATCATGGGTCAATTGTACCCCGCAAAGCCAAACTTCTTTGCGGCTGTCTGAGCTCTGGGCAGTAGCTGTTTGTGTTTATCCCAGTCTTCCTCTTCCTGACATAAACTCCCTTGCTTGTTCTTGCCTGCCAGCTCCTTGTTCAGCCTTAAACCTCTCCCCACTCCTCGGCAATCTTTTGTCCCTCATGGCTTCCCAACTGGACAAAGCCCCCGCATCTTCCTGGAAGCTTTTTATTCATGCTATCTTTTCCCTTCCATGATTGTCCATTCACTTCATGGCCTCCCAGAGCTTGGGTTCTCTGTTTGCAGTTTATTTATTTGCAACCCTGTAACCCTGATTGGCATACAGCAGGAGCTCAGAAAATATATAGAGAATAAATAAGCCTTTTAGAAACTGCTTCATGACTGTGTGTCGGTTGTCCTGGTGTCTCACCCTGCTCCCACCCAGATCTTGAGGAATGTGGGACCAGTGGATGTCCTGAGCTCCCAGCACTGGGCTGACCATGTATTAGTGTTTCCACATGCATTTCAGGCTAAGTTGTCATAGCATCAAAGACATGCCTGCTAAGTTGAAATAAACGAATGTGCTCACACGTTTCCTGAGGCTGAGTTAAGTGATAATGTGGAGCCTCAGAGAACACTAACCCTGGAACCTATCATGGAGGTGTCCATGCTCACCTTGGTCTGGTACCAGGACTCAGCCTCGGCCCGGCTGCGGTTGGCAATGTCCTCGTATTGTGCTTTGACCTCGGCGATGATACTGTCCAGGTCCAGGTTGCGGTTGTTGTCCATGGACAGCACCACGGATGTGTCACTGACCTGGGTCTGCAACTGGGACAGCTCCTGCAGGGCAGTAAACTCAGCATCACCAAGGCATAAGATGAATAATCTTAAATCTTCGTGGTTAACTACCCATCTAGGTCAGGAATCCTTTCCTTGGTATTCCTGGCAGATTCTCCCAGCTATTCCCTAGGTGTTCCCATTCATCCCAAAAGATCAGTGTGGTGAAAGTCTTTCCCAGCCTTACTTCTCAAGGCTCCCATCTGTGTGCTTTCCCCGGGCATGAGGGTGGGTAAGCATCCTCTGAATTGGAATTACATAGATTTGAATGTGACACGTGTCTGTTCAGTATGCCAACATAAACGGCTTCTTTAAGAGCATTGGGGACATCTGGGACACTGCTTCCCCCTGCACAGCGTGACTCCATCACTTTCTACCTCTCTCTCCCTTTCCACAGACCCAGGTCTCTGCCTTTGGAGGGGTAGCGCCCAGAATGAGGCATCTTCAAAGGGCAGGAAGCCCCCTGACCAATGAGCTGAGGGACAGCTTGCCTTTTTTTTTTTTTTAATACTTTTCAGGGAAGAGGAAGGGAGCAGGTATGTCTTGATTCCTTGGGAAATTACCCAGTGTCCTAGAATTTGGGAATCAGTACTCTCTCCTTGCTAGATGTTGTCCTGCCATGGGATGAGGGAGTTCGGGGGAGAAGCATCAGAGCTGGGGTAGTTTAGTATGACAAGGCTCCAAGTGGTTCTCCCTGGTCCCCCTACCACCCAAGCCCCAGCTTGAAGTATCCAGGCAAGATGCTGGGCAGAGGCACTGAATGAATGAATGGCACAATGCATCATCCTTTTCTTTCCAGGCTCCAGACCTAGGAGAGACAGAAATACTTGCAGACTCTTACTGCATCAAAGACTGAGTGGATGAAGTTGATCTCCTCGGGCAGAGATTTGACCTTGGCTTCCAGCTCCACCTTGTTCATGTAGGCAGCATCTACGTCCTGGAACGACAGCGCAGGATGCTCCTTTGAGTCTGCAGCCCCAAGTATCTAGTCCAAAAGAAGCTGAGCAGATTTCTCCCCAGCCCATCTAGTTTGGATTTTAGAAAACTCTGGGTCTGGGGGATTTGGGGTTGGGGATGGGTAATTACGGAGAACTGGGGGCTTGAATTCCCTGAGCTCACAGAAACCCAAGTAGAGCTGATGGGGCCATCAACGTAGAGGGAACATGTTGGGAGGTTTGAACTCTGCAGATATTCTCAAGGTTGATGTGACATTTCTTGGGTGGCCCAAGGGTTAGAGGTCAGGTTACCCCACACTCCAGATTCCATTTTAAACCTTCTCCTTTGAGAGAGACATCCCCACTCACCTTTTTCAGGGCTACAAATTCATTCTCAGCAGCCGTGCGCTTGTTAATTTCATCTTCGTACCTATAAGGACAGAGCGGGGGGTGTGCTGTTGAGCAAGTCTGCATTGAACTCTTTCCAGGCTGGTGTAGCAAGAGTTAAGAGCCCTCAAATCATTTCCAGCTCTTCCGCTGACCTGGGCATGACTTTGGGTGATTCACTTAACCTCTATTTCTCCCTCCATAAAGGGGGATAATTTCTTCTGCTGGTTTTTAATAAACTTTTCTAAGAGTAGAAGGTGAGCATGGAACTTGAAGGAATATAAAAATATACTTATGCAACTCCATCTTTTGATAGATATGCAATGCCAGTCTAAAATGTTTTTCCACCTCAAGTGTCTACTGAAATCGTGGAGTAAACTTTATCTGTTCAGCAGGCTGTTTCGGGTACATTTTGATATATTTTCACTGAACCTCCGGGTGGCCCCTGAGAAATATGCTTTTTGTAACTAGGGGTAGCTCAAGCTTAGAAATAAGGGCAAGCTGGCTAATGGGTTAGTCTGGGCCAAATCCCTTTCCACTGGATACCTCACCTACTGCAGCCTGGATGATGTGCAGTCAAAAGTTGCCCCCCACAAGGAAAGTCAGATTGCCCTCCTTTAAACTCTTCCTTGTTACCTCTCTTCACTCTACAGTGAATGCCATCCTGGAAATGCAAACCATCTCAATAATTGAGCCCATGTCCAATGGAATTAAACAATATGCTGACTGAAATTACATTATGATTTCTAGAGTGAGTAGCAATGTTTTGTCGGATGATGTTGATATCCCTTTGCAGTCATGTGAACAAATAGGAATAGGATCTTCATCAATAGCAATACACGAGATGAAGGTCCTTGTGCTACCCCACACAGTGCTGTCTCCACCTTGGGGGATAATGGCTGCAGTTCTAAAGCTCCCGGCTGATATCGGCATTTGCTCCTTTGCACCTCTCTGGTCCTCACACAAAGGAGCCTTCAGATGGCTGTGTGTGGCCAGAAGCCAGTCTCCCACTTACCTGACTTTGAAATCTTCCACAACATCCTGCATGTTCCTCAGTTCAGCTTCAAGCCTGCCCCTCTCAGTGGTGACGCTTTCCAGCTGCCGTCGGAGCTCACTGATATAGGAATCAAAGAGGGGCTCTAGGTTCTGCCTCACAGTCCTGGAGCCCTGTTCCTGCAGGAGGGCCCACTTGGTCTCCAGGACCTTGTTCTGCTGCTCCAAGAACCTCACCTGGAGGGAAGAAGAGAGAATGAAACCTTGAGAAGTTGGAGAGGCAGAGTCAGACACTCCTATTAATAAGGGAGAGAAGAAAAATATATTTTTTTCACTTGGCACCCATTGACAATAATGTAACTGACAACTCCAACCCAAAAGGAGGCAGTCCATGGAGCTACCGCAAAGTTCCCTAGGGCTTGCATAGGATTCGGGTGGTGGGGCCTAGAGGCTTCTATTGGGGAGCTGCTCTTGGGTTAAGTTTCTCAACACCACCTACTCTGGGTTAGGGTAGTTTGCTGAGCAGCAACTCTCCTGTAGAGAATCAACAAAACTCTTCCCTTGGTGTTGACTGAACCAGCCCATGTGGCTCTGAAAGAGAGGAAATTTCTACCAGATCCTGTGAGGCAAGCTGGCCTGACTTGGAAGGGTCTCAGCCCCTGGGAGCCCATGCTGAACAGTGCTCATTCCCACGGTGGGGTCGTTGCATTATTGCTCTCCCCCCATGGGATGGCCCTTCCAAGAGTTTATTTGATCCCAAACCCAAGGGGGTGGATGAAGCCCCTGCTTACCTTGTCGATGAAGGAGGCGAACTTGTTGTTGAGGGTCTTGATCTGCTCGCGCTCCTCGGCCCGCACCCGCTGGATGGCGGGGTCGATTTGCAGGTGAAGAGGAGTCAGGAGACTCTGGTTGACAGTGACCTCTTGGATGCCTCCAGGGGGACACACGGGGAAGCTGGGGCCACTGAAGCCTCCTCCAACTCCACCCCCATAGCCAAATCCACTGTTGACTCCAAACCCGTTGCTGGCCCTGCCACCAAAGCCACTTCGGAAGCTGCTGCCACACCCACTGATGGAGACCCGCTTGGCACCCCCCAGGTTGTAGAGGCTGCGGCTCCCAAAGCTGGCCCCAGCACTGCTGATCCTTCCCAGGCCCCCACTCCCTGCTGCAGAGCGGGCCACAGAGACAGAGCTGAAGCGGGAGCGGCCAGCTGCCGGGGTGATGGCCGAGGTGGTGCTGAAGCCTCTGCGGCTGCCAGACTGGAAGGTGATGGAGGACTGCCGAGACATGGTGGGTGAGGAAGGCCGGTGAGAAGGCACCTGAGATGGGCTGGTGCAGGCAGTGGAGAAGACAGGTGGCTGGAGAGCCCTGGTCTCGTGGCTTTTATGAGCATCCTGTGGGGGCGGGGCACTGCTAGTGGAGAGGGCCTTCTGATGGCATTCCCTGGGCATCTGCCAACCCTGAGCTCACACTCGGCATCCCTCAGGAAATGGTGTAAGGGCCACTGGCTGGTTCCCTGGCACCCCCTCCCCACAACGTGCAAACTCCTTTCCAGTTGCAACTTGATCAGCATATGAGTAAGAAGCAAGTTAATTGCTTTCCGTCATGTGCTAATGATGCATCTTGTAAAGGACTCAGCAAACACTGCCTCATTTCTAAACCGCTTTCTTAGGCCTGGGACCAACTCCCTCCTGTCCAAACATCTTGTGTTAATACAAGCCACTACACTTCACTGTTTCCTTGGGGTGCTTCCTATTCCCTAAGCATTTTCTCAGCACCTACTGCCTGGTTCCCCAAGCCCCATCAAGCTGTCTTTCCAAACCTTGAAGGTCCTGCTCTGTAATCATCTTCCTTAGGAATCCACCCCATTTTGATTGCCCCTTTATTCTGCTCTTAAGCTTCCGTGTCTATTATGTAGGTCACACATGGTTTTCTGGAGTGTATGTGTGCCTGTGCCCTGCCCACTGCAATATAATGTGACTCTCAAGGCCAGCCAGTGCTCTGTCTTCTGGGAAGAGAGGTTGTGAGAGGAGAAAGACTTGGGTTTGAATCTCAGACCTGCTCATAGTTGTGGGACCTTGAGCAAGCCATGAAACTTTTCTGTGCCTCAACTTGCATGTCTGTAAAATGGGGTTTGTAATGAATATTCACATGTGAAAACTTTTGCAATGCCTGGTATATGTAAGTGCTGAGTAAATGTCTATTGAGGCTTCCCTCCTTCTGATACAATCAAGTAATATTAAGGAAGTGCCAACCATGTCCATCCTGTGACTAGTCCTGTGGGAATTCAAAAGAAACACAATGCACATTATTTATCTTCAACAAGCTCATGGTCCTGTTGGGAAGATAAAACTGTACAAGATGGTGTACCATGAATCATCACCTCCAAGCTGCATTTGAGGCTGCCTATCCCAGAAGTCTCCCAGGCAGGTCCCTCCTCCTCCTGAGGACCAAGAATTCCTAGCTCTCCAGTCCTTCATCAAAAGAGCTCCAACAGCTGCACCTAGCAGAGGATTCGTTCCTTCCCTGTTTCTCCTGTTAACCTTGTAGACTGTGCTCTACATTCTATATTAGTCTACAAACCGCAAAGAAGACTTCAAGGCACCTCATCTCTCTGTTCTGCAACTCATTGCCCTGTCTCTACCATGGGAAGAGTCAAACCAAAACATTGCTGAATCTTCTTCTTTTTTTTCTGCCTTGAGACAGGGTCTCACTCTGTCACCCAGGCTGGAGTGCAGCAGCTCAACCTCGGCTCACTGCAACCGCCACCTCCTGGGCTCAGGTGATCATCCCACCTCAGCTTCCTGAGTAGCTGGGACTACAGGCATGCTCCACCATGCCTCTCTAATTTTTTTACTATTTTGTAAAAACTGGGTGTCGACATTTTGCTCAGGCTAGTCTTGAACTCCTGAGCTCAAGTCATCCATCCTCTTTGGCCTACCAAAGTACTGAGATTACGGGCTTGAGCCACCGCGCCTGGCCTGAATCTTCTTTTATCTTGCTGCCTGCTTTCTTCCTGCTGTGGTTTTGAAGCCTGGGAGAGTAAGAGAGGAATTAATCAGCATTCAGTCTCCATTTCGTGGATGAGGGCATTGAGCCCAGAATGGTTAACTAGTCAGACAGACCCACAAGAAGCAGAGCCAGATTCCACGGTCTTTCCACACAGGTGTCGTTTTAGGGGCACACTGGTAACCGACCATTTGGCAGAAGTTCTCACCTGTCTGGAATGGCAGCTTGGCACTTGGAGCGGTAGTTCTTTGTTCTCTAAACTGTTTCCTCCTTGGGGCTGAGGCCAGGGGGTAGGCCTCTCCCCCATCTAGAGATTATTTGGGAGTCTCAGTTTCCACAGGAAAGATATGAATCATAGCTTGTGTTGATACAGGCCAGGAAGAGCAGAGGAGTTCCTTCACCTGGTTCCGTTGCCAACCCCAGCCAGGGTGGTGCATGGTTCTCAAGTGGAAAGAATAATTATGTTTGTTTTCTGTACTCTTCATTGCATGATAATCTGGCCCCCAGAAGAAAGGACACTTGTTTCCTGAGCCATACTGAGCAAACGCTTGCAGAGCTTTCCACAAAACAAAGGCCTTGGAGGGTCCAGGCGTGGTGAGTGGCTGGGCCAGCATGCCCACGGGAAGGGAGGTCCCCAGCCTTCTCTCACCATGCTTCCGACGTGGGAAGCAGGCTCCAGGCTGCCTTCCCTCCCAGCCATTCCTTTCTTTCCCATGTCCCCTGCTGGAGCCCTCTTCCCAGGCACTTCATCTCATTCTGTTTCTGTTCTGGTTTTTCTCAGCCATCACCTCTTGCCTGGGGCTGCTCATTTATTCTTTTCCTCCTTCCCCTCTAGTTTTTCCAGGACTGCTGTTTCTGAAGCTAGACGGTCTTACTCACAGGCTTTGCCGAGTTAGATTGAAATAGAAAGATTGTTCACCTCCCTTCCTCCTCCACTCCCTCTTCTGTGACCTTTGACCTGCAAAGTGACCTTTATCCTGGTGGTCAATATCTAGAAGAGTGCCTGGGACATGTGGCTTCCCTGACAACTTGTGTCACCACCCTTTTAAAAATCTCAAAACTCAAGGATTGTTAACACCTTCTTCGCTTTCTGACATTTTTGTTTTGTTTTTAACCTCTTTGTAATTCTGCTTACAACTTATCCCTAAGAAGTCATCGAAGGTGAACTGGGCCCAGCACTACCCCTTAACGCTGTTTCCCTGGAATGCCTGTGTCTGGCATGCCCTTTGATGTCTTGGTTTTCTGGTGGTAGGAGTGTTGGTCCACTTCTGAGGGTTGGGCGTTTTCCTCCCAGCTCTGACTAGCCTCCTAGCCACCCCAGATTGAATTGTGGCAGAAGTTTGTGTGATTCAGGCTGTCTAATTTAAAGAGAACTACACATTCCTTTCTGTTCTCCAGTCTTTCTGCAGCCCTCTCCATCTCTGTGTTATTGGGTCTATCTGAGAGGAGTTTTCTTGAGTTTGGAGGAGTGCTGGATTCAGGGGCCATGGTTTGTGCTCTGGTGCATGAGGCTGGGAGAGGAAAACTCTTCAATTTACCTGTTCTCCGCCCATCCTGCTCAGGGTGATCTCTGTCATCCTGGGAGGAACACTAATGTCCTTGGCAGGTGGTGGATCCCAGGACATGGGGCCAGGTGTCGATCAGGGCTGTGGAGGAGAAGAGGAAGTGGGTGGGGGATGCCTCTTCCACAGATGAGAAGTGGGGAATGCCCCAGGGAGCTTTGGCTTCCAGCCAGGCCAGGGCCAGGGCAGGGCCGCCAGGGCTAAAGACCATGGGGCAGCAAGGGTTACCTCCCTAGAGCAGGCTGGCCTGAATCATAGAACCAGGGGCCTGGACGCAGCATCTGAGGACTTAGGCCACAGCCACCTGCCCCCAATTCCTCGACTGCTAGACTTCCCAGACTTCTCCTACTTTCTGTGGAGTCCTGGCTTTAGTGAGTAACTATTTATTAGCATCTATAATATGCCAGGCACTCGCTGTTCTAGCACAGGAGATACAGCAGTGAAGAAAGCAGCCACAATTCCCTTCCCTCCTGGAGTTTATATGCAAAGAGGAGGGGAGCAGAGGTGATTTGGAGGGGCAGACACAATCCGGGTCTCCCAGCTGACACTCCCAGGGGCCGAGTGTGGAGAAGGTAATCCTGTTGTGGACACTCTAGGGGCCGAGTGTGGAGAAGGTAATTCTGTTGTGATGGCACCTGAGACATGCTGGCCAGAAATGCTTTGCCATCTTCACTATTTGTGCTGGGGTGGCCGCACTTCCTCAATGTTTGGTGTGTCTAACAGGCACTGCCCAGCCTGCCTCAGATCTTCCACCTTACAGCCCCCTTTGTGCCTGTAGTCAGAAGCAATAATTGCTCCCCAAAGAGCACTACAGGTGCCAGCTGATCTGAACAAACTGCCAAGGTGCAGGACTTTGGACATCTGCTTGCAAATGGCCACACTCACCTGATCCGCTCCTGTCCACTGCCAACTCAACAGCCACTTCACATGGGCCCAAATTTGATGGGCAGACGTACAGCCTGTGCAGGTAGGCAGACAACCTCGCCTCTCAGTCCATTTCAGCAGGAAAGTGGTGTGCTCTTTTTATTCAAACTCAGGCTTAAGAAAGTGTGATGAAACTGTCCTGTCCCTCCGTAATCCAGCCCTTCAGACACACCCAACAGGTGTGCACGTACAAGGTAGACACACAGACACATATGTCTTCAGAACATTCACAAAACAGCAATCTGCACGAGTGTGGTGCTGCCCGGGTGTGTCAGGATACAGAAGTGAAGGAGCAGAATTAGTCTTTAAAGCCTGGAGGAGCCCTAGAGATGAGGAAACTGGGGTCAGAGAGAAGAGAAGAACTGTCGAAGGCCACATAGCTGTTTGGTAGCTGGGCCAGAACTCCTGATCCCTTCTGCTGCCCCACATTAGCCCCGAGGCTTCTCCATGTTAGAGAGCACAGCAAGAAACCTCCCTGTTGCCTGAGAGGCACAGGTGAGGCCCTCCTGGAAGGAGGGTGTTGGTGAGATGCCAGCCTCTCAGGGGCCCTCCCAGGGCACCCTGACAGGAGACAAGAATTCCAGGTGTATCTTGGCCATTCATCTCCAACCTTTTTGTTTGTTTGTTTTTTGCTTTTTGTTCTAGTTTTTGAGACAGGGTCTGGAGTGCTGTGGCACAATCACTGCTCACTGCAGCCTCAACCTCCCGGGCTCAAGCTATCCTCCTACCTTGGCTTCCCAAAGTACTGGGACTACAAGTGTGAGCCACTGTACTTGGCTTCTTCAGCCACTTTAATGGCCTCGTTTGTTCCCAGGGTTAGGACGCTTCCTCCACCAAGTCTCTCTGTGGCTTGTGCTGGGGAGAAGCTGCCACACAGGGAAACTGCAGGGAAGGAAAGTGGGAAGAAATGGGATGTTGCTCCAGCTCTTCCTCGGGGTGGGGACCCAGAGGCCCTCTCTGAACTGAGGAGCGCAGGACCTAGAAACCAGCCTGGTGAACACTGGCATGGAGTTCCAGCCTGTGGGTGCAGGCTCAGGGGCTGGTGATCCTGGCACGCTGCGGGATGCTGCTGAAACCTCCCCAGTGTCACAGGGTCTGGTGGTTGCTGTGGAGGCTTGGGGGTGTTTGTCACCTGATGGGAAGTCCGAACTGAAAGCGGCAGCCTCACCCTCGTGCTGGGCTTGGCACTGCCTCAGTGTCTCTTGCACACTGAAAACTTGGACAACCTGAAAACTCTTCCCTCTTTCTTGCTTGCCAGCCCCCTTTCCTCTCCCAGTTACATCTGAGAGACATAGCTGACCTGAGCCTTCAAACAAGCTGCCTTTGCTCAGCATTTATTCTTTCAAGAAGTATTTGCTGGGGACCTATGGCATGCGAGGCACTGGGATACAGCAGTGAGGGAGGCACAGTCCCAGCATGGTGACAAGGAAGTGGGTCATTAAGAGAGGTTGTCACTTTAGGGGTAGGTGCAGGGTGTGCACGGGGAGCTCATGATACCTGGGAGGCCATCACCCCATTGGTGGCCAGGCTGTGGCCATGCAGCCTGGTGGCCAGGCCTTTGCTGTTCACTGCAACTCTAAAAGAGCTCAGAAAGCACACATCATACAGATCCCATATTTCATGGATGAGGAGTGTGAGGCCCAGAGCCTGAGAGGAAGCTTAGAGTAAAACTGCAATAGGACTGTTGTCTCCTGTCCCCCAGAACAGTGTTTGCTCCGTGCCACACTGATCTGTGTGCTGGAGCAAATGGTTAAGTGTTCTCCATGAGTTCCGCCCACTAGCGGCTTGGGCTGTGGGGAAGATAGAACCGACACATGTGAAGCAGACATCATGTAAAATGGTATATAACAGAATTTAAAAATATAGGCCGGGCACAATGGCTCACGCTTGTAATTCTGGCACTTTGGGAGGCCGAGGTGGGCAGATCAATTGAGCCCGGGAGTTTGAGACCAACCTGGGCAACATGGCAAAACCCCATCTCTACAAAAAATACAAGAATTAGCTGGGCATGGTTGTGTGCGCCTGTAGTCCCAGCTACGCAGGAGGCCGAAGTGGGAGGATGGCTTGAGCCCTGGGAGGTTGAAGCTGCAGTGAGTTGTGATTGTGCTACTGCACTCCGTCCTGGGTGATAGAGTGAAACCCTGTCTCAAAAATAATAAAAAAAAAACAATGAAATTCAGACTGTGAGTGATGCAGTCTCTGGATGGGCCTTGAGGGCTTCAGAAGATCCTTGCTCTCCTGCTGGCTCCAGATGCCCCATCTTGGGCACACACAGTAGCATGGCGGGAAGCAGCGCTAAGCACAGGAGGTGAGGCTGAGGTAGCTGGTTGGGTCTAAACATTTCCCAGGGACAAATCAGAGTGGATCCACCCACAGACACTTCAGATGGGATCACTGAATGCATTCCTGCCTTGTCTCTGTAAAGCTGTGTCTGACATGAGGCATCCGGGTGATGCATTGTTTGCTTGTGTGTTTCCGTGAATGAGAACTTCTGTAGCCATGGAGCTGTGTTTTCCATGATCTTGAGAGGACAGGTCCCTTTGGCACCCAGTCTTGGCCTAGGAATTCTTGCCTCATTCTGAGGTGCATGGCTCCCAGCTGACCTGTAAGCACTAAATCAGCACACACTGATGATGAGGATGGTGACAACGACAAGGAGGTCAGGAAACCGAGAGCCATTATGCTAGGAGTGACTGACTCAGTGTAAATGGAGAACAGAAACCTCTTCCTGATCTGCTTTAAGAGGGGTAGATATTTGAAAGCCCCAACGCAGAGGAATGAAAAGTTAGGGCCCATGACTCATTCTTGACAAAGAATTAATCCCTTTGAAGGAAGACTCAGCAGAGGGCTCTTCTAATCAGCCAGCTCTCTTTGTGTGTGTTCAAAGTGCAGTTGATTGGCATGTCTCTTGGAGGAAGGTTTCCAGAGTGTAAAACCAGATATATTACCGGGATGTCATGAGTAAGATAGTTTCCACTGAACAGACCAGGGCTGTGTCTGTGATGCAGGTTACATCTGACCAGCCAGGACACCACTTTCCTCCCTTCCCAGAAAAGGGTAAAATGGCTTAGAAGGCCCACAGGCAGACGCCAGGATGACCTCTGCATGATCCTACCTGTGGATATTCCGGCTGTTCTCCCGTCTGGCTGTGAGGGAGAGGAATTTCTTTTAAAGGAAATGCCCGAAAGTGCTTTTCACTCACCCCTCAGCACTGGTTTATTAAGCAAGAGTTAGTCAACCTGGGGTGAGCCCAGAGACTAATGAAAATGACCAGTGAATTGGGAAACAGAGGTGGGAACAAAGGGGAAAGGAACTATGACAGGAGACCAATGTCTTTCTTTGTTGTTGCTGCTCTTACCATCAGGGAGTAAACTTAATTGGCAAGAAGGATTCCATCGAGGACTTCTATGTTCTAATGGTGAACAGAAAAATATGCTTCTAAGGGAAGTTGTAGAGATTTCTGTAGATTCTTCCTGGAATGATTTAGGGGGTGTGATTCTGCAATAAATGGAGGTTTTAAAAAAATCTTTAAGATAAGCATCTATACTCTCTACCCTGATAATGCTCTTTAGGCATCATGGTATTTTACAGATTTAGGATGGAAATAGGGTTTCCCTGCACCTTTCAAAATTTCCCCCAGAAGGGACATGCCCACAGAGCCCCTCTGAAGTTGGACCTGCCATTGCTCATGTTCCTTCATTCTTTGCATCCATTGCCCTTGCCTCTTGGTTTATGTGGAGTGTGCTTGCGTGTTCATAGGTATATTTCTGGCTCTGCCAGGTGAGAGGGATTTTTCAAAGGTAAGCACATAATTCAGTTGAATTCAACATGCATCTAGTAATGTACCTACCCTCTTTTAATTTGTTCTGTAGTATTCAGGACCCTGCTATGCCACAGGTAATCTTAAACTGTATTGCTGAGTGACTTTGCGGGGTTGCTGAGTGATATAGGGCACCTCTGAACAAATAATGAACTTTTGAAGACATTTTCCAAGGCATAGGTAACACAGGCTAAAGACAGTCACATTTCACTCATCACTTTCTCATCACCGAGGAATGAACAAGAAGTCAAAGTAGGGGAAATAACACTTCAGAGACTAGCATGGGCTCCCAGGGTAAGGAAAGACAAAAACAAAGATTGGAGGGAGTCCAGAGCTGGGGGAGGAGGGAACAGTCGGCTGAGCCACCTTGGGGGAAAAGGAGGCATTCCTCTTTTTCCCAATGTGGGCTGGAATTTCCAGGCTAAAGGGCGAGCATTGCACTGGCTGATGTCACCGTCCAGCAGATGCCTAGTTTAGGCGAGGAGCCAGCTCTGGCGTCTGCTCTTAGCACCCAGAGCAGTAGCTCCTTCACTAGAGGGCAAGCAAAGCAAGGAAAGACTGGAGTGGTGGGGAATGCGGTCAGTCTCATCTTGTTCATGCTGGCAGCACTCTCCCTCCCTCCTGGGGCCAGAGTGGGAGGTGATGGAGTCAGATTCCCTGAGTAAAGCCACACCTCCCTAGCAATGCAGAAGAGCAGAGTTCCTAAGATGAGGCAGGTTGTTCCTTGGATCCTGGCTCTGCCTCTTACTCACCAAGTTACTTAACTTTTCTGAGGCTTGGTTTCCTCATCTTTAAAATGAAGATAAAGTTTAGCAAGGCAGTTGGGTACAAGATCAAGGTACAGAAGTCAATCATTTTCATGCATTACCTTTCAGTAATTAGAAAACGTGATGGAGAGAAAGGAGTTCTAACTCATAACACAAAAACTCTGAGATGCCTAGGGATACCCAACAACAACAACAACAACAACAACAACAACAACAAAATGCACAAGAATAACCAGAAAACATTGAAGACAAACAATGAGTAGGACTTGCTGTATAAGAAACCAACATGTAAATAACAGAGTGAATGTCACCAAGATGGCAGAATACAAGGTAACCTGTTCATATCCCCCCACAACAACAAGAATTCTGTACCCAACCACAGTCCAAAATCTCTCTGCAGGTTCAGACATCATTGCACATCCTTGAGCATCGAGGATGTTCATGGAAAAGACCTCACCAAATGGACAAAATAAGGCACCAGAGACTGACCCTAAAGTAATAGAGAAACCAGCATGTAATATAAAGGTCTAGTAATCACAGTGGTGTGATCAGACAAAGAGATCAATGACACAGAAGAGAAAGTGTATGAATTCAGCATGTAATAAAAATGGTATTTCAATGGTGGAAAAAGTAGGATGTTGATCTTTATGTAGCAGAAAATTATGAAAATGAAAATAGTAATTACCCAAATTCATACTGCTCAGAATTAATCACTATTAATATTTTGTCCTGGCAAGACGGCGAACCAGCTGGGGCTGTTATCTCCCTCCCACAGGATGAATCCTGAGAAACTGTAGAAACACATGAAAGGCACGGATACTAGGACGTATGAACCAGGACCTCACAAATGAAGACACCCCAGGGGCACCCAAGTCTGTTTTGAGCTGATATGGGTTGGGACAGGTGAGTAGAGCTAAGGCCTGAGGTAACAGTGAGGGGGTGGTTTGGAGGAAGGGTCTTAAGCTTCGTCCTTGCCTTTTGTCTGCCCCTTACAGGAGAAATCCAAAGCAGCAGCCCAGTCACCTGTGTCCTTGTCTGTGGTTCAACATAAAGGAGGTTGACTTCATAGGCAGGGTTGCTAGATTTAGCAAATAAAAATACAGGATGTGCAGTTCAGATTGAGTTTCAGATCAGCTACAAATTTCTTTTTAGTTTAAGTATGTTTCATACACTATTTGGGACATACTTAGACTATGAATTTTTGTTGTTTATCTGTAGTTCAACTTTAACTGGGGTTTCAGTGCAGTGGTTCATGCCTCTAATTCTAGCACTTTGGGAGGTTGAGGTGGAAGGATCACTTGAGCCCAGGAGTTTGAAACCAGCCTGGACAAATAGTGAGACCCTAACTCTACAAAAATTACAAAAAAGAAGAAATTATCTAGGCATAGTGGTGCATGCCTGTGGTCACAGGTACTCAAGAGGCTGAGGCAGGAGAATCACTTGAGCCTGCGAAGTCCAGTCAGCAGGGAGCCATGATTGCACTACTCTACTCTATCTTGGGTGACAGAATGAGACTATGTCTAAAAAAAAAACACAACAAATTTAACTGGGCTTCCTCTATTTTGTCTGGACAACCCTATTCACAGGTGACTGGGATGCCTGCTCCAAGTCTCAAGCCAGCTGGCATCTAGCTGGCCTCTCAGAGAGGGTAAGCATCTGGACTTCACTTGAGGGTAGTGAGGGACCCTGCCAGTAGCCTGCTGTCCTCGAGCTTTTTACCTGAGGAGGGAGAATGACTTTGCCTGGCACACTGGGAAGTTGTCCTAACAGCTTTTGGGACTTGAACAACATGGCAGTTCCTACGCTCTGCTTCCACCATGTCTTTGACTTCAAACTCTAGACTGCAATGATAGAAAGGGAGGGGGTCACTAATTCCCCAAAGTCTCCTCCAGCTCCAAAGCTTCTGCTAATGACCTACTCAGTGGCAAGACCCTTGCTCACCCACAGACAACCATGGGAAGAAGGCCAGACCTCAACTACAGTAGTGACGCATGGGAAAGAGTCTCTGCTGTGGCATCAGATGGGCAAAATATGACCATAACTGAAAGGGTTATTGTTGTTCTTCAGGAATTTTCTTTCACTTTGTATTCTTCTGCTCATGGATAAGACCTGATTAGCCAGTTTCTAGAATAAGCTTGTGTAAACATGGCCTAAAAGATAGAGAGTCTGTTTCTGTCTAAAAGTGAAAATTACAACCCTGATGTTGATATCTGGTCAATTTGAATGAACGTCCAACCATCAATTTTTGCTTGTCAAAATTATCATGAAAGTTTACAGTTAAAATGTGCATGGTTTTTTGTTTTGTTTTGTTTTGTTTTTGCATCCTATCATCAAATGAGGAACTCCCTTAACCTTCATCATCCAGGCTGGAGTGCAGTGGTGCAATCATAACTCACTGCCACTTCAGACACCTTGGCTCAAGTGATCCTCCTGCTTCGGCTTCCTAAGTAGCTAAAACTACAGGTGTGCACCACCATGCCCAACTAATTTTTAAGTTTTTTTGTACAGACAGGGTCTGGCTATGTTGCCCAGGCTGGTGTCACACTCCTGAGCTCAAGTGATTCCTGCCTTGGCCCCCCAAAGTGTTGGGATTACAGTCATGAGCCGCTGTGCTCAGTCCCCTTGTTGATCTGAGTGTCGTCTGTCAGCATGGACCATGTCGTCTCATGGACCATGTCATCTTTGCCAGCAGCACCTCAACACAAACTCTCTAATTTTATAAAGAAATTTTATGAATTTATTTTATTTTTTTTTACAACTTCACTTTTTCTAAGAGTTGTTGAGGTATAATGTACAGACAGCCAAAGTCACTGTTTTTAGGTGTACAGTCATAAACATTCTAACCAGCCTTTCCCAAGATAAGTTATTTTTTTCTTTTTTTTTTTTAGATGGAGTTCTTGCTCTGTTGCCCAGGCTGGAGTGCAGTGGCATTATCTTGGCTCACTGCAACCTCCACCTCCCAGACTCAAGTGATTCTTGTGCCTCAGCCTCCTGAGTAGCTGGAATTACAGGTGCATAACACCATGCCCAGCTAATTTTTGTATTTTTAGTAAAGACGGGGTTTCTTCTTGTTGACCAGGCTGGTCTCAAACACCTGGCCTTAAGTGATCCACCCGCCTCGACCTCCCAAAGTGCTGGGATTAACAGGTGTGAGCCACCAAGTCCGGCCCCAGGATAAGTTCTTAAGTTCAGCCCATGTATCTTTGAGTTGTGTCAAAACCATTCCAACACATATGGCACTGCATGGCTTTAAATCCATACACTGAGATTTGAGGATGCTCCTTTACTGTATCTATTAGTTTGAATGATGAATTTTAGAAGTTTATATCAGAGCAAGCATTGGTGGCAAAAGTCTCAATAATCATAGAGTCGGGGCAAGCACCTGCTTCTTACCAAGTGTTTCTGATCTGCAAGGTCACTGCAATGTTTCCCTGGTGGTGGGGAGCCGGGGAGAGAGGGAGTCTCAGAGATCAGTGTGGGGTCAAGCCACCAAATGATGGGGCTGAAAAATAAAAAATATAAATGATTCTTAGTTATCAGATTATGCTGATCCAGATTCCAGGAATTAGCTTCCCTTTTTGTTCTGATGCTTTATAAAAGACTCCATTTGTGGAAAAAGTCCCAAGTGGTGAGGGCTGAGTAGTTGGTGATTGTCCACCGGAGTGTCCGACAGAATCACCTAATGTTGACTGATGGAGTAGGCTGTGGAGGAGGAGCTCCCGACTCATCCTCCGTGATGACTGGTCAGTGGGGAGAGCAGCAGTTCCCCAAAGATGAGAAACCATTTGTGGGGTGCGAATGTTTCTAAACCAGGATGTGGTCAGCAATACAATCTAACACAACATGTTCACATTCTCAATATGCTTTATTCAACAGAACAAAAGAAGGCAAAGAGAGCAGAGAAAGCAGTGCAGGAATGCAGACTGCATCAGAAGGTACATCACATGCCATTCAGGGACACTGCAAGAGAAGATCAGGACAACTGATTTGTCAGATGAGAACTCCTGAGTGTAGCTATAATGGGCAGGATGGTTAGCAATTAAAGAGAGGACTCCTCATCTGCAGCTGGACCTAGACTGAGTTTCAGTTCTTATGGGGATATAGGTCATTTTCTTCTCAGAATTGTGGCAGACTCAGATACCTGTAATAATACGGGAACTAAAAAGGACATTTGCATGTCTGAGTGCTGATAACTGTTGACTTGATGGTAAGCAACAGGAGCTCAGTGGAACAGGTATTGATGAGAAGAAAAGTGAGGGCATCCCAGCTCTACCCGGGAGGGCAGGGGAGACTGGAGGCCAGGGGAGGACAAGCAACCTGAGGAGAGGGCTTTGCTGCCAGAGAGGGGCCTGAGAGCTGTGGGACTGAGAGCTGGCGGCAGCACTTCAGTGCTTGTAGCTCTTCCTGCTGGAGGAGGAGGTGGTGGTGTACTTGATGGTGGAACTGCCGCCTCCGACAGAGCTGAGGCCACCCCCAATGGCTCTGCCACTGCTGGAACTAAAGCCACCTCCAACGCCAAGACCACTGCCATAGGAGTAGCTGCTTCCTCCACCCAGGCCTAAGCCACTGCCGACACCGCTGGCACCGCCATAGCCACTGGAGACGGTGGACTGCACTACAGCTGTGGTGGGGAGGGGACAAGGACACAAGAAGCCACAATGAGCTCATCCTGCCGGCCTGAGCCCAGTCAGAAGAGTGCAAGGGCAGGGGAGGAAGGCAAGCAAAGGTACTTACAGATGTTGACTTGTCCAACGCCTTCACCATTCAGCCTGTGGAGAGGAACACAGGGAGGGTGAGACCTTCCCTGGACGAGCATGGGAAGCCTCGGTGGGTGGGAAAGTCCATGGGAAAACTTTTAGTTTTCTCCCAAGAAGAGCAATTATGGCCTTGGGCAGTGCACCTTAAAGTTGTGCTCGGTGCCAGAACCTTGAAGATGGACTCAGCTGTTGGAGGAAGTCGCGTCAGTTACCCACCTCCACTCCTCGCCCTCCAGCAGCTTGCGGTAGGTGGCGATCTCCACATCCAGGGCCAGCTTGACATTCATCAGCTCCTGGTACTCCTTCAGCAGCCGGGCCAGGTCCTGCTTGGCCTTCTGCAGGGCATCCTCCAGCCCTTCCAGCTTATTCTTGGCGTCCTTGAGTGCCATCTCCCCACGCTGCTCAGCATCAGCAATGGCGGCCTGCAGGTTGGCACACTAGGAGGGGAAAGGAAGAGAAAGAACTTGTCATCTGGTCTTCCAGAGAAGAATAAATCTGGCTGGTTCTTTTCCAGTGAAGAAGGTACCAGGAACCCAGAATTGATGGTAAATGAGCTCTGACTCTTCCTGTCTAGCCTTTTTACTGTCTTCAAACTTTTTACGTCTGGAGTCACATGATAAAATCCTGTGCCCTTTGTGTTAACTCCACTGCCTAAAGATGTGGGTGATGACCAACGGAAGATGCCACAGTGGACACAAGACCAAGGACATTAAGTGTTGTCTCCAAAGCAAAACCAAAACCATTTTTGATGATCTTACATGGATGCCACAATAATTTGCAAACGTTGTCAACTGAGATGATGAGTTTTCACATGAGGCTGTTGTGACCTTGCCTTCCTCCTGCCTCACATCCTCTCACAAGCTTGGGCCACGTTTTCCTTCCTCATAGCCCTGGTTTCGCTTTCTTTTTCACCGTGAACCTCGAGCAGATTTGCAGCAATGTTACTGATGCTTTCTGACCTGACATCTTGCCCAACTTGGTCCTTTGCAATTCCAAAGTCAATCAGTCTTCTTACATAAGCCCTTCCAATGCCTCTGGACTATACTTTTACAGCTTTGACCAGGTGAGAGTGCTTCTGCCCAGGTGATTGTTTCATGTCCTTGGGTGTGATCCATGTCTCTGAGCCAGAGTGTTCTCACTGAGCCTAGGAACTGCATGTCTTTCCTTCTCTGCTTATCAATCAATTCCCAAAGAATTTTACTAAATGATGGGTGACTACTGCCTCATGACCTAATAAAAAAAATGATGCTTTTCTCCTCCATTGCCCCTCACCATACCTGCTTCTTGACGTGGTCGATCTCAGATCTCAGCCTCTGGATCATGCGGTTGATCTCAGCAATCTCCTGCTTGGTGTTGCGCAGGTCGTCCCCATGTCTGCCTGCTGTGACCTGCAGCTCCTCATACTGCAGCCCAGAGGTGGAGAGAGAGACAGTGTCTATGGGTTCTTACCTGGGAGTGATGACTTTCACTTGTGTATCATGCATGTCATGAAGTGGACCTAATGGCTTCTCCCCAAGAAACTTGAGGAAAAGTTGATGTTATGTAGTGGGTGGATACTAAACACTGGAGTCACAGACCATCCTTATTATGGCACCACTGCCTGCCTAGTTTTCTTAGGGAGTAGAAATGTTCTGTACCAATTTCTAAAAGTCAGCAACCAAGGTGAAGCTAAAAGCAGAGATGACTATGTCCTTGTCTGTGGTAGCTTTCCTCCTGCATTGGGTTCTTTTTCCTCCTTGACTTGGGCATAAGTTCCCCAAATGTCTACTCTAATAGTGCAGAGTGCATGTCCTGTGAGAGGACCCCAGCTTCCTGTCAGGGGATGTCCCCAGTGAAGTCTGCAGTCCTCTGGTATTCAGGGATGGACACAAGGATTCCTCAGCAGCTGTCCACTCCGTGCTCACCTTTGTCTGGTACCAGCACTCAGCCTCAGCCCGGCTCCTCTGAGCAATCTCCTCATATTGGGCCTTGACCTCTGCAATGATGCTGTCCAGGTCCAGGTTGCGGTTGTTGTCCATGGATAGCACCACGGATGTGTCTGAGATGTGGGTCTGCATCTGGGACAGCTCCTGCAGAACAGAAGGTCATAAGATCAACTTCACTTTTGACATTTACAGAGATACCCAACCCTATACATCTTCTCCCCTTTGCAGACCCCATCAGAGTAAACAGAAGGATGGTGGAGATGCTTACTGCATCATACAAGGCTCTCAGGAAGTTGATCTCATCTGTGAGAGTGTCTGCCTTGGCTTGCAGTTCAACCTTGTTCATGTAGGCAGCATCCACGTCCTGGGGAAAGAGCCAACAACCTGGAGTTACCTGAGCGCACTTTTCCAATCTACCCATCTTCTAGTCCTTCTGCCAATTCTCCTCTCCTAGGCAAGCAAGGCCACAGAGCCACTTCTGTCCATCTAAATGAATTTGAATTCCTGGCTTCATCTGCTCACCTTCTTCAGAGTCACAAATTCATTCTCTGCTGCTGTGCGCTTGTTGATTTCATCCTCATATCTACAGGAAGAAAGGCATGGGACACATTTGAGCCAGTGGGTAGGATGAAACAGAAAAGCAGCCTGGGATTCAACATTTTCCCGAATGGAATATATTCTAATTGAGCTTTCCTGCCACAGAGAGCCAAAGAGATGAGTTTTGCTACTACTAAATTTGCCACTTCTTTAATCTCCCCATCCTCCCATAACCATCTGTGGTTCTTGCAGGTTTGCTCCTAGGGACTAATTTGTGCTTTTCATTTCCATGGACATGGGTTGTTAGGAATCCTACACACATCTGGCCCTGGTCACCCAATAGTCTTGAAGTGTGTGCTGCAGGAAATGGAGTCCTCACTTGTTCTTGAGGTCCTCCACCAGGTCCTGCATGTTTCTCAGCTCCGAGTCCAGACGGCCCCGTTCCCCCACGATGTTGTCCAGCTGCCTCCTGAGGTTGTTGATGTACTGCTCGAACAACGGCTCCAGGTTCTGCCTCACAGTCTTGGTGCCCTGCTCCTGCAGCAGGGTCCACTTGGTGTCCAGAACCTTGTTCTGCTGCTCTAGGAACCGCACCTGGAAGGGAAGCAAGATGGTCATTTTCCGGGCAAAGGAAGGAAGAAAAAGTGTCTGATATCCAGTTTCCTGGCAGGTCTGGGAGGTCCCCATGGTACTGGGCTACTACAGTGCATGTAGAGAGGCTCAGGCTGAGTTCTGCTCCCCCAACCCCTTCTCCTTTGCACCCCACCAGTCTCACTAGAGAAATTGTCCCACGGACCATTGAGGTGTTCTCGCGCTGTAAGCTATTGATCATCAGTGAGTTTCAACATTTCTTCTTTTCTTTTTCCAAGCACAATCACAAATCTAGTTTAAAAATACTAATTGCCTGATATATTGTACACAGTTTTTTTTACCGATAGGATCTTAGTTAGGAGGGATATTAGATGTTGACTCATGATTACATTTCATTCTACTTTCCCATTTAGTGTCTCCTCTCAAATATTCTGATGTTATGGTCATTCTCTGTTTTTAAAATTAATTAGCATTTATCCATGTTTTACAGTTGTTTCTATGTCCCTTTTTTTCTTAATCCAGCCAGATTATCTTTTCCTTTTCTTTCTAAATCTTTTTCCTCTTACCCAGACCCCAGAGTGTAATTTACCAGCCCATATACTCCTGGCATTTGCTTTGTAATCTCTTAAACACTTCAGAGGGAAGAATTAACCTACTCCACTCTCTGATGGCCTCATCTGTGCTTCAGGGTTATGAAAAGTTACGGCCCTCCCTAGGCAGGAGTGAGGGCCACTCCCATGGGGGAGTGATGCCCATCTGTGCTGCCTCCTGTGCACCCAGAGCCACCTGCACTCTCTGCAGAGCTGGGCTGAATCCCCTTCTCCCTCCCTCCTAGGGTCTCTCTGGCAGGAAGGTGTTGCTCTTCTGGTCTGGGGACCCTGAAGTGCCCGATGGAGGGCATGGCACTGGCTCACCTTGTCGATGAAGGAGGCAAACTTGTTGTTGAGGGTCTTGATCTGCTCACGCTCCTCGGCCCGCACCCGCTGGATGGCGGGGTCAATTTGCAGGTTGAGGGGAGTCAGGAGACTCTGGTTGACAGTGACCTCTTGGATGCCTCCAGGGGGGCACACAGGGAAGCCAGGGCCCCCAAAGCCACCAGCAAGGCCGGCTCCACCACCCAGACCAAAGCCAATGCCGGCTCCACCACCGAAACCAAATCCACCCCCGGTGCCACCAAAGCCATAGCTGCCTCCGGCTCTGCTGCCATAGCCGCCACTGATGGCACAGCTGCCCCCTCCAATGGAGATCCTCTTGGAGCCCCCCAGGCCATACAGACTGCGGCTGCCAAAGCCAGCTCCTCCACATGCGCCACCCAGGCCACCACTGCCCCTGGAGCGGGACACGGAGACGCTGCTGAAGCCAGAGCGGCTGACCCCAGGGAGCCTGGCTGAGTTGGCACTGAAACCCCGGCGGCTGCTGCTGTGGCTCCTGATGGTGGTGGATGTGCTGGCCATGGTTCCAGGAGATGAGAGGGCTTAGGAGAGTGTGAGAGGCTGCAGGCGAGAGGGAGGAGAAGCAGGACGAGGAATCAGACTCCAGCAGCAGCTTATATATGGAGAGCATGGGCTGGGCCCAGTCCTGGAAGGTGAGCTTGCAGGTTGGGAAGGGCTGGGCTTTACAAATAGTGAGATCACACCTGCATTATTACAAAAGTTATGAAATACCGAGATTGCATTTTTCGCTTCCTTTAGTCAGGCAAAATGTTCCTGCCTCCAGCTTTGACTTGAGATCTCAGCACAATAAGAGTATTCTCAATTCATGAAGTTGGAATTAGTCACTGTCTCTAGCAAAGGTTCTGCATGCTAGGCTGTTTATCAACATGCCCCGAGTGCCCTCCTCTTCCCAGTCTGACTTTCTTCCAGCTGAGCTGTTGGAGATCACAAGCACTGTATTGTAAATTCCTTAACAGAAATATTACAATTTCCCCATAATTGTTTCACCTTTTAGGTGCAATTTTAAACAGGTAGAGAAGCAGAACACTGCAGTGGGCCTGTATATACCTGTCACCTGCTTCCATGATGATCATCTCATGGCCAGCCTGATTTCTTTCATACTTCAACCCAATTTCCTCTTCCATTCTAGATTGTTTGAAAGCAAATTCCAGAAGTCATATTACATCTTCAATAAATAATTCAATATTAATATCTAAATAATAGGTCCTTTAAAAAATCAAAACACTATTTTTATATCTTAAAAATTTACATGCTAATTAAAATGAACAAGTGTCTATTTAGTCTTCAAGCAGTCCTATTTTTGATATCTATTTCTTATATTTTGGTGTCCCAATCAGAGTCAAAATAAGCTCTATATACGTTGTATTTGAGTGATATATCCTTTAAATCATTGAAATTTAAAAATCTCCCTTCATTTCTTACTTTTATTTGTTAAATAAAACAGGTTAACTGTTCGTTGTACTTTTTCTTTCTTGGGATTTTTCTAATTGCATACCCCTATTGTTTCCTTTAATATACGACTCTAACCTTCATATTTCATATTAAAATTAGAAGCTTATTAAGATTCTGTCTATATTTAAACATTCTAGATGTAAATGTAGTAGATTGCTCATTTAAATTTTGAATAGTACTATTTGCACAATTATTTACATGTTTACAAATTGAATACACGATACATGTTTTAACAAATTTTTTGTAAAACATGCTAAACAACAAAATAATACAGCTCAAGGCCATTCCCCAGTTACCCAATTCCTATCTATGGAGGAAGTAATGTTAGCAGTTCCTTGTGTATCCTTGTATCTTTACTTGGATATTTTTCTGTGCTTTTCCTGGGCCATGGGTGACATGTCTGTGCATATGTGTTTGTGTCAACGTGTGTTTGTATGGGTGAGGAAGAGGTGGAGGGAGTTGGCATATATAGAGAGGGAGCCTGCATTGTAGAAAGGTATATAAATAAATACATGAATGTTTTGTGTGTATGTGTTTGAGTGTGTTTTATGTATATAAAACATTTCATGTATTCATATGTACAAAACATAAAAATATTGTCTTTTTCAATTGTGATTGTGTTGTGTCTGCTTTGTCTCCTACATCTATGTTTTCTGATTCTCTTTTTAACAGTCTCTAGTCTCTTTTTCATAGCTGTTTGCTTTTCCCAGTTATTCGAGGACATTTCTCCCAAATGTCCATTACTGTCTGTTTACCAATGTCTTTCCTCCTTATGCCGCTTTCAATTTGGCCTTCATTTCTTTTTTCTTTTCTTTTTTTTTTTACACAGAGTCTTGCTCTGTCACCCAGGCTGGAGTGCAATGGCATGATCTCGGCTCACTGCAACCTCCGCCTCCCAGGTTCAAGTGATTCTCATGCCTCAGCCTCCCGAGTAGCTGGGACTACAGGTACCTGCCACCGTGCCCGGCTAATTTTTGTATTTTTAGGAGAGACGGGGTTTTAGCATGTTGGCCGGGCTGATCTTGAACTCCTGACCTCGTGATCCACCCGCGTTGGCCTCCCAAAGTGCTGGGATTACAGGCGTGAGCCACTGCACCTGGCCAATTTGGCCTTCATTTCTAAGCATGACTTTGTTGTTATCTCTACCCCTTTTCTGTGCTCCACAAATGAATATTTTATCTTTTACCTGTCTCACTATATTTTGTCTTCTTTTTCCCACTTTATAGTGTTTATTTTTCAGTATTTTATCATGCATTTTTCTGTTGAGAGTTTTTTATGAGTCTTTTTTCTTTTTGCCTATTTTTTTCAATTTTGAATGCACAGATCTTTTGTGAGTCCTGGCATGGTTCCTTTCTGACTAGTGCTTATTTTTAATGAGATGAGCCCCCTCTGGACCTGCCATTTGTAGAAAGTATTATGGGTGGAGGAGCCAGGGCCATATCCAGGCTAACAGGAGTTCTGATTGTGACACAGGGCTGTGTGAATAGTTCTTTTATTCTTTCATTCAGCCAAACCAATAAAGATCACTGCAGAGTGGCTCACAATTTACAGCCTCTTTGTTTTCTTTGCCTCACAACAAAATGCTACTAGTTGACCTTGTCTCTCTTCTTATTCAACTTTGCCTTCATAGTTTCTTGAAACTTCATGACAAGCAGGGTCCTGGCTCGTGCTCACACACCCAGTTGTGATAGTTGCAAATAAGGGATTCTTGGATTTTCACATGAGGACATGCCCTTTACACTGATTTAGTTGAGGGAAATGAGTCATCTGTGCCTGGCATGTAGTAAAACCTCACTGTTAGGCTGTGTTTGGTTTTCCTTTGCGGTTACTGTGTTGTTTGATTTTGATCTGTTTATTTGTGAGTGTTCTCCACTGGCTTTTTCTGAGATTGGCAGCTGTGGCATCTGCTCTCTGAGTTTTCCTAACAACCTTGTTTGTATTTCTCTATTTATGTGAGGACATTCTATTATTATTATAATCATCATCATCATCATCATCATCATCATTTGGTTTAAGGATTTTAAGATCTTTTATTTCTGGTTTTTGAGGGTAGAGTCTGCCTTTATGTTTTTTGTTCTCTTTGTTGTTTTTAGGTAATTTCTGAGAAGAGGAAAGTGCTTCCCTTTCTTCCACTAGATTAAGTTCAGAAGCCACTCATTTATATTTAAAATATCATATTATGTAAAATGTTAATCCAATAACCTAAGTTTGAAATATTATTTTTTTCCTCTCTTGCACTTTGTTAATATAGATGTCTCATTGTTCTGTAGGGCCTCTATCTTCCCTTGAGCTGTTTTTGAGTAACTTGAATGCTTTCCATAAAACATCATTTTTACTATCACTACAAATTTAATCTCAAACTATATTTGTGTTTTTCTCAGTGTAATAAGCCACTTCATTGCTAAAACAAACTTTGTATTATTGAAAATTTCCAACAGGTAAAGAGAACAGTATATAAACCTCCATGAATGAATTACACAGATTAAACAGTTATCAACATTTTTCTCATTATTGTTCCATTTAACTCCCCTAGTCTTTTTATATCTAACTCCCCTACTTCTTTTCTTAAAGTATCTTAAAGGAAATCTAGACATAAAGTCATTTCACTTGTCAATATTTGTATATATAGCTGAGAAATAGTGAATTTATAATCTAGTTGTGTAACAGCATTAAATCTATCCAATACCTCCTTCATATTCTCATTTCTCCGATTATGTCAAAAATTTCTCTTTGTAGCTGGCTTATTCCAAGCAACAACCTAATTAGGTTCATATATTGCATTCAGCTGCCATGTCTTTTAAGGTTATTTATTCTGTAATGAACCCTGTCTTTTTCTTTTATTTGCCATTGGTTTGTGGAATTTTTGTTTGTTTGTTTCTATAGAATGTTCATATTCTGGATTTGACTCATTGCTTCCTGTTGGTATCACATAACGCCTTCTCTCCCCTAGTTTTTCCTATGTGTTGGTAGTTGTAGTGAAGACTTGATTAGATTTGTTCCCATTGTGGCAGGCAAGATTATGCAGTAGCTGGTGCTATGTACATCCTCTTGCACCATATCATAAGATATGTAATAGTAATTGCCTACTTTTTGTGCTGTTAAGACTGATCAGGGGATTTCAGTGGTTTCAACCCAATCCCTCCATTATAAACCACTGCACACAATACAATTTTCATCTGATATATTAATATTCATTGAGTCCATCAATTTCCAGATTCACTGCTTCATTAGAGGTTGCAAAATGGCATCTTGCTGATTTTATCATGCCTTCTGTGTTTATTAGTTGGGATTCCTCTACAAAGAAGGACTCTTCATCATTTACCTTTTAGGTAACCTAACATTTAATTCATACAAGAAACTTAGAATAAGTGTTTGACTCTTTCCCTTTATTTATCAGTTTTCAGATAATAGATTGGTTCTCTAGCAATCTTCAAAGGTAACCAAGAAGGTATTTTTGTTTTAATATAATTATAAATTCACAGTTTAACAAAAAATATATTTTATATGTTTCAGTCCACTGCAGTCATTAATTCTTTTGGCACTTAAATGGTCCTATTTGAAGCAATGGAAGTTCTTTAGATTGACTTCTGTGTCCTTTGACAGGACCTCATTTGGTTTCGATAGGTTCCTTGTTTTCTAGGACCAGATGTCTCAGGCCTACTTTGTACTCATGCAATGGACATGAAATCACCTATTTCTCCTTGTAGATCTAGTTGCTTTTATTGGGAAATGATATACATCAACTAGAATTCGGATGCTAGGAGCCCTTTTTATTACTGAGTTGCCTTTGCTGTGAAGTCTTTTCAATGGTCGGAGCTAGGAAAATGTACAAATATGTTTAAAAAGATAGCAAATTAGAAGCTTATACCGATATTTCAATTCAAATAGAAGATTATATTAGGTTGGTGCAAAAGTTATGGCAAAAACAGTAATTACTTTTGCCCCAACCTAATAGAATAATGCATACCTGTATTTAAATTTTCTCACACTGATAAGTTTGGCTCTAAATGACATTAACATATTGTTTATTTGCTTTATCCTACAACATACTTGTACTAGTATCAAGATAATAATTTATATTCCTTAGGGTATATACCCAGTAATGGGAATGCTGGGTCAAATAGTATTTCTGTTTTTAGGCCTTTGAGGAATCCACATATCTTCCACAATGGTTGAACTAATTTACACTCCCACCAACAGTGCATAACCATTCCTTTTTCTCCGCAACTGTTATTTTTTGACTCTTTAATTCTGACTGGTGTGTGATGGTATCTCATTATGGTTTTGAGTTGCATTTCTCTAATTATCAGTAATGTTAAGCTGTTTTTCATATGACTGTTAGTCACACGTATGTCTTCTTTCGAAAAGTGTCTGTTCATGTGCTTTGCCATTCTTTAATGGGGTTGTTATTTTCTTATAAATTTGTTTAAGTTGCTTATAGATGCTGGATATTAGCCCTTTGTCGGATGCATAGTTTGCAAAATTTTTTCTCATTCTGTGGGTTATTTGTTCACTCTGTTGATAGTTTCCTTTGCTGTGCAGAAGCTCTTTAGTTTAATTAGACCCCACTTGTCAATTTTTGCTTTTGTTGCATTTGCTTTTGGTGTCTTTGTCATGAAATCTTTGCCTGTTCCTGTGTCCATAATAGTATTGCCTAGGTTGTCTTCCAGGGTTTTTATAGTTTTGAGTTTTATATTTGTCTTTAATTCATCTTGAGTTGATTTTTGTATATGGTGTAAAGAAAGGGTCCAGTTTCGGCCTTCTGCATATGGCTAACCAGTTATCCCAGCACCACTTATAGAATAGGGAATCCTTTCCCCATTGCTTGTTTTTGTCAGGTTTGTCAAAGATCAGATGGTTGTAGGTGTGCAGACTTATTTCTGGATTCTCTATTCTGTTCCTTGTGTCTGTTTTTGTACCAGTACCATGTTTTGGTTCCTGTAGCCCTGTAGTATAGTTTGAAATTGTGTAGTGTGATGCCTTCAGCTTTGCTCTTTTTGCTTAGGATTGCCTTGGCTATTCAGGCTCTTTTTTAGTTCCGTATGATTTTTAAAATAATTTTTTTCTAGTTCTGTGAAGAATGTTGTTGGTAGTTTGATAGGAATCACACTGAATATAATCCAATGTGATTGAATCTGCTCAAATTGCTTTGGGCAGTATGGCCTTTTTAATAATATTGATTCCTCCTATCCATGAGCATGGAATGTTCTTTCCATTTGTTTGTGTCATCTCTTATTTCTTTGAGCAGTGTTTTGTCATTCTCATCGTAGAGATTTTTCACCTCCCTGATTAGCTGTATTCCCAGGTATTTTATTCTTTTTGTGGCAATTGTGAATGGGATTGCTTTCCTGATTTGGCTCTCGGCTTGGCTGTTGTTGGTGTACGGAATGCTAATGATTTTTGTATGTTGATTTTGTATTCTGAAACTTTTCTGAAGTTGTGTATCAACTGAGGGAGCTTTTGGGCCAAGACTATGGGGTTTTCTAGATATAGAATCATGTCATCTGCAAACAGGGATGGTTTGACTTCCTCTCTTCCTGTTGGGATGCCCTTTATTTCTTTCTCTTGCCTAACTGCCCTTGACAGGACTTCCAATACTGTGTTGAATAGGAGTGATAAGAGAGGGAATCCTTGTCTTGTACAGGTTTTCAAAGAGAATGCTTTCAGCTTCTGCCCATTCAGTATGATGTTAGTTGTGGGTTTGCCACAGAAGACTCTTTTTATTTTGAGGTATGTTCCTTCAATACCTAGTTTATTGAGAATTTTTAATATGAAGCGGTGTTGAATTTTATTGAAGGCCTTTTCTGCATCAATTGAGATAATCATGTGGTTTTTGTCTTTAGTTCCGTTATTGTGATGAATCACATTTATTGATTTGTGTATGTTGAACCAACTTTGAATCCCAGGGATAAAACCTACTTTATCATGGTGGATAAGCTTTTTGATGTGCTGCTAGACTTGCCAGTATTTTGTTGAGGATCTTTGCTTCAATGTTCATCACAGATAATGTCCTGAACTTTTCTTTTTTTGTGGTGTCTCTGCCAAGTTTTGGTATCAAGATGATGCTGGCCTCCTAGAAAGAGTTAGGGAGGAGTTCCTCCTCAATTTTTTGGAATAGTTTCAGTAGGAATGGTACCCGCTCTTCTTGCACATCTAGTAGAATTCAGCTGTGAATCTTCTCTCTTTTCTTTTTTATTACTCTAGCTAGTGGCATACCTATTTCATTAATTTTTAAAAAAACAGCTCCTGGATTTATTGTTTTTTTTTTTTTTTGAGACAGAGTCTCATTCTGTCACCCAGGCTGGAGTGCAGTGGCATGATCTTGGCTCACTGCAACCTCTGCCTCCCGGGTTCAAGTGATTCTCATGCCTCAACTTCTCCAGTAGCTGGGATTACAGGCATGGGCCACCTCACCCAGCTAATTTATTGATTGATTGATTTTTATTTTTTAAGTAGAGATGGGAGTTGCACCATGTTGGCTAGGCTGGTCTAGAACTCCCAACCTCAGGTGATCTGCCCACCTTGGCCTCCCAAAGTGCTGGGATTGTAGGTGTGAGCCACCACACCTGGCCCTAATCTTTTGAATGGTTTTTCGTGTCTCAGTCTCCCTCAGTTCAGCTCTGATTTGGGTTATTTCTTGTCTTCTGCTAGCTTTGGGATTTGTATGCTCTCGGTTCTCTAGTACTTTTAGTTGTGACGTTAGGTTGTTAACTTGAGATCTTTCTAACTTTTTGATGTGGGCATTTAGTCCTATAACTTTCCTTCTTAATACTGCCTTTGCTGCATCCCAGAAATTCTGTATCTTTGTTCTGATTAGTTTCAAAGAACTTCCTGATTTTTGCATAATTTTATTATTTACCCAAAAGTCATTCAGAAGCAGGTTATTCAAATCCCATGTAATTGTCTGGTTTTGAGTGAATTTCTTAGTCTTGATTCATAATTTGTGCTGTGGTCCGTGAGACTGTTTGTAGCTGGCTTGATTTTCAGATCAACTGTCAGGGTATCACAGTACTTGTGTTCAGGAACCCCTGTTTTACTTAAAATACTAATAATAACTTAATTATTGGTTATTGTTGGTTTCTCACTGTGCCTAATTTATAAATTAAGCTTTATCATTGGTATGTTTGTATAGGAGATAACCCAGTATATGTACGGTTTGATACTATCTGAGGTTTGGGGCATCCACTGGGGGTCTTAGAACTATCCCCATGGATAAGGGGGGACTGCTGAACCTCCTTTTCATGCTCTACTCTTTGGAAAGAAGTCATTAATCACAGCCCACACTTAAGCGGGGAGCAGTTACACTCTACCTCGTTCTGGGGGAGTACTTATATAAATTGTTTGGAATTCTTCCATGTGACAGTTGTCTATCCTCTCTCACTGATTTACTCAATCATTTATTTATAGCACTATAGGTTTACGGGTATTTATTTTGTGCTTTGTACTATAATCCAATACATATATTTAGTTATTTACTTCATTGCTCAACTTTTTCCAATCTGGCCATTGGCAGCACTTTTAATTGACACCTTGTGTTTTTTCATTTTTGTTTGCTTCTTTGTTAGTTAAAAAACTTCCTTACTTTCTGACATGGCAAGATGCTCCAGGATCGTCTTTTATGTCTCCTGCCCTAGTCCTAAAATCAGCAATTTCTCCAAGAGCCACTTGCTCCTAGTCAGGGTTCTTCAGATAAACTGAACCAATAGGAGATAAATATATAAAGAGATTTATTTTAAGGAATTCACTCATATAACTACGGAAAATGGCAAATCCAAAATCTGCAAAGCTGATGTGTCAGTTTGACTTTGAAGGCTGGAAGCTGCCGTAGAACCAGAGGGAGCTAATGTCCCAGTTTGAAGGCCATAAGGCAAGAGAGTTCTCTCCTACCAGAGGGAGGGTCAGTCAGGCTTTTGTTCTATTCAGGCCTTCAGCTGATTGAATAAGACCTACCCACAATAGGGAGGGCAATCTGCTTTACTCAGTCTATGGATTCAAATCTTAATCTCATCCAAAACATCCTCTCAGAAATACTTAGAATAATGTTGACCAAATATATAGGCACCTGTAGCCCAGTTAAGTTGACACATAAAATTAACCATCATGGTAATAGTGGGTAACAGTGGGTAATAGCATTAGCAACCAAGATCTAGGTACAAGATGTGCTCATTGCTGCTGGTGTGTCATTGCTTCTGGGCCCTGTTAGGTGACAATAAATATATTTATATGTATTATTATATGTAACAATTTGTATCTATCTATTCAAGTCTCCAACTTGAATTCATTACCACATGGATCATTCTGGCATCTTCCCTTTCTTATCTACAACCTCACATAACAACAGCAAAAACCCTGGCTGCGACTATCTGCTATCCATTTACTTAATTGTTTTGTTCCTCAGTATATATTGTGATGGGACCATATAACATGAATGGAACACATAACATCCATGGAAGTTGCCACATAAAATTAATCATCAGAACATATGTTGTGGAATAGAATTAAAATTAGAGGGAAGATGGCGGATTGGAGACAGGGCTGACTTGCAGCTCCCACTTTGAAGAACAGAACATCATATGGAGACTCACACTGTGAACTTTTGCTCCAGGAACCACTGTAGAAGCATACCATGAAAACAGAAAGAAATCACAGATTTTTTGAAAAGAGGAGAAGGCCATTGCAAATTCCACAAGACAGATGAAGAACTCCAGTCACAAAAGACATAAACTGTTGAGAGCTTTATGACCCCAACCATCACCTGAGAAACCTGAATACTTATCCTGGCCAACTTAGGGCAAGCTTATATTCCCCTTCTACTATCGCAGCTGGTGCTCTCTCAAAAGTGCCACCTCCTGGCTGGAGGCCAACCAACTCAGGACAGTACAGCAACTCAGGACAGAACAACCCTGCTCCAAAGAAGGAGGAAAAAAACGGCTCATTCCACTGCCTGCAACATTCTGGTCTGTCGATGTGACAACTTCACTGCTAGCATAACCAGCATTTGAGAAAACCAGCACACTAAACATATCAACAATCAAAGACTCTCACAGAGTCTACTTCACACCCCTGCCACCTCCACCAGTCATAAAAAGAAATCAAATAATGGCATTCATAGCAGCCTGGCTAAAGTTGGAGACCATTATCCTAAGTGAAGTAACTGAGGAATGGAAAACCAGACATTGCATGTTCTCACTTATAAGCGGGAGCTAAGCTATGAGGACTCAAAGGCATACAAATGATATAATGAAGTTTGGGGACTTGGGGAGAAGGGTAGAAGTGGGGTGAGGGAAAAAAGACTACGCATTGGGTACATTATACACTGCTTGGGTGATGAGTGCACCAGAGTCTCAGAAATCACCACTAAAGAACATTTCCATGCAACCAAACACCACCTGTTCCCCCAAAACTATTGAATTTTTTTGAAACACATCTTGCAGAATAGAAAAAAATTTTTTAATTATTGTGGAATATTTTTGTGGCAATTCCCAGATATCTGGTAAAACATTTTTCAGGGTGAGGGTGTGTCTGTGAATATGTTTCTGGATGAGATTAATATTTGAGTATATATACTGAGTAAAGCAAATTGCCTTACTTATGTGAGTGGGCCTCATTAAATTAGTTAAAGGGAAGAATAGAACAAACAGGTTAGTAAGAGAGAATTCCTTTTGCCTAATAGCATTTGAGCTGGGTTTTTTCTGCCTTTAGACTCAAACTAGAACATTTGCTTTCTTGGGTCTCCTGCTTGTCCACTGCAGGTCTTGGGACTTGTCAGCCACCTAAACCACATCAACCAATTCTTTATAATCTCTCTCTCTCTCTAAATACATAGGTAAGTAGATTGATAGATGCAGATAGATAGATAGGTACAGATATATATATATATGTGTGTGTGTGTGTATATATATATGTGTGTGTATATATATGTGTGTGTGTATATATATGTGTGTGTGTATATATGTCTGCGTGTATATATATATGTGTGTGTATATATATGTGTGTGTGTATATATATGCGTGTGTGTGTGTGTGTATATATATACCCTATAGTTTCCATTACTCTGGAGAACACTGACTAAAGCACAGGCATAGTGGTGTCAGAATTGTTGGTCATGCCACCATGGGAAGCAACCTTATCAACTCAAGTACAATACTGACATACAGTTCTTACAAGTTTCTTTGCCTTTAGTCTCATAGACTCCGCTCACTTGCAGAGTTCCTAATGTCAGCCTTTTTTCTTCCCATCCACTTCAGGGAGGTGATTTCATACATTTGTAATATAGTTGGATCCTTTTGCCACATTGTACATTCCATTCTAAGATCTTTCAATCTCATAAATCATTTTCTTTAATTTCAAACATTAAGGTTTACTCCACAGTATAAAATTCTATGAGCTTTCCCTAATAAAAATTCCACAGTATAAAGTTCTATGAGTTTTCCACCATAAAAAAATCCCAGCAAAGTACTTTGTGGATATCAACAAACTGATTCTAAAGTTTTTATGGCGAGGCAAAAGACCCAGAATAGCTAACACAATATTGAAGGAGAACAAAGTCAGAGGACTGCAAGCATCCTACTTTAAGACTTACTATGAGACTACAGTAACAAAGACACGGTGGTATTGGTGAAAGAATAGACAAATAGATCAATGAACAAAATAGAGAGCCCAGAATTTGATCTACATAAATATAATCAACTGATCTTTGTCAAGGAAGCAAAGGCAATGCAAAGACAGCCTTTTCAACAATTGGTGCTGGAATAACTAGATATCTACATGTAGAAAAACGGATTTAGATACGGGTCTTATATTCACCACAAAAATTAACTTAGAATGGATCATAACTCTAAATGTAAAATGCAAAACTGTAAAGCTCCTAGAAGATAACATAGGAGAAAGCCTTGATAACCTTAGGTATGACAATGACATTTTAGATACAATACCACAGTCAGGAACCATGAAAGATATAATTGATAACATGGACTTCATTAAAATTATTAATAAAACTTCTGCTCTGCAAAACACTACCAAGAGAGTGAGAATTCAAGCCACAGACTGGAAGAAAATATTGGTAAAAGACATATTCAATAAAGGACTATTATCCAAACTGTACAAAGAACTCTTAAAATTAACAGTAAGTAATAACTTGATTATAAAATGGGCCAAAGTCTTTAACAGACACATCACCAGTGCAGATATACAAAATAGATGAGCATAGATCATCAGAGCAATGCAAATTAGCACAATAAGATATCACTACATGCCTATTAGAATGGCTAAATCCAGAACACTGACCATACCAAATGCTGGCAAGGATGTGGAGCAACAGGAACTCTCATTCATTGTAATGCAAAATGGTATGGCTACTTTGGAATAGTGTCTGGCAGTTTCTTACAAAACTAAACATACTCTTACCATACAATTCAGCAACTACATGCCTTGGTGTTTACCCAAATGAGTTAAAAACTTATGCCCATCCAAAATCCTGCACACAGTTATTTATAGCAGCTTTATTCCTGATTTCCCAAACTAGGAAGCAACCAACAAATCTTTCAGTAGTTGAATGGTAAGTCAACTGTGGCCCATCAAGGCGATGAAATATTATTCAACACTAAAATGAAATGAGCTATCAAGCCATGAAAATACATGGAGGAAACTTAAATGCATATTACTAGGAGAAAGAAGACAACCTGAAAAGGCTACATACTGTAGCCAACTATATGACATGCTGGAAAAGGGAAAAAACTATGAAGACAGTAAAAAGATCATTGGCTGCCAAGGCTTAGTTGGGAAAGATAAATAGGTGGAGCACAGAAGATTTTTAGGGCAGTGAAATGAATCTGTATGATACTATAGAGGTAGATACATGTTATCCATTTTTCATAACCATAGAATGTACAACTGCAAGAGTTACCCTTACTGTAAGCTTGGACTTTGGGTAATAATGACACATCAACGTAGATTTGATTGTAACAAATGTACCACTCTGGTGGGGGCTGTTGATAGTGAGTGAGGCTATGAATTTGTGTAGGCAGTGGGTATATGGTAAGTTTTTGTACCTCTGGACAATTTTACTGTGAACCTAAAACTGCTCTAAAAAATAAAGACGATATAGATAAACTTGGCAGACATTATGCTAAGTGAAATAAGCCAGACACAGGAAGACAAATACTGCATAGTCTCACTTATTCGTGTTATGTAGAAGAGAGGAACTTATGGAAGTTTAGAGTAGAATGATGGTTATCAGAGACTGGAAGAGGGGGTGGAGATGGGACAGAATGGGAAATGCTGGTCAAAGAGCACAATTTTAGTTAGATGAGAGGAATAAGTTTTGATATCTATTGTGCAGCAGGGTGACAATCATCAATAATAATATATTGCATATTTCAAAATAGCTAAGAAAGTAAATTTCAAATGTCTCACCACAGAAAATGATAAAGAAAGGTGATAGATATATTAAGTAGCTTGATTTAATCATTTCATATTTTGTAGATATATAAAAACATCATATTGTACCTCATAAATTTATGCAGTTTTGTTTTTGTCAATTTAAAATATTAATTTTTAAAATCCCCCCAAAATTCTATGGATTTTGACAAATGCATAATGTGACCTCACCACTGCAATTGTTTCACTTATCACCTTGCAAAGATCCTTTGCCTTTTCATATAAACTTTATCCAGTTTATTGATATTTAAACAATATCTTGCTGGGATTTTAATTGCGATTGTGTTGAATCTATGTATCAATTTAGAGAAAATTGACAGCTTAATAATTTTGAGTCTGCCAATCTACAAATCTGGAATATCTCTTCATTTATTTACATCTTTGATTTATTTCATCATTATTTAGTAGTTTTCCGCCTATGGAGTCTCTTTATATTTTGTTAGATTTATGCCTAAGCATTTAATCTTTTGGTGTTATTGTGAATGGTATTGATTTTTAATTTCAAATTTCAGTTCCTCATTGCTGGTATATAAGAAAGTACTTACTTTTGTCTAGTAACCTCGTGCCCGCAACTTTGCTCTCCCTGCTTGTTGCTGCCAGGAAAGTTTTGGTAGAGTCTTTGAAATTTTCTACATTGACTAAATGTCATATGAGGATACAGAGAGTTTTTTTATTTCTAATATATGTTACTTTTATTGCTTATTCTCATCTTACTGCTGCAGTTAAACTTCTAGTCAATGCGAGTAACAGTGGAGAGAGGGGACATATCTGCCTTGCTCTTGAACTATGTGAAAACGGCCTAGTCTCTCACTGTTAAGTATGATGTTAACTATGAGATTTTTTATTTTTCAGATGTTCTTCACCAAGTTGAGGAAGTTGCCGTCCATTTCTTGTTTGCTGACAAGCTTGTTTTCTTTGAAACATGAATTGGTGTTGGGTTATATAATAAACTTTTTCTGCATCAACTGATATAATTATATGATTTTTCTTTTTTAGTCTTCTGATATGGTAGATTTTATTGATGGCTTTTGAATATTACACTAGCCTTGCATATATAGGATAAATCCTGCTTATTTATGGTGTATAACTTTTAAGTACTTGGTAGGATTAAATTTGGTAATATTTTGTTGAGCGATTTTGCATCTATGTTTATAAGAGGTATTGGTCTATAGTTTTCTTTTCTCAAAATGTCTTTGTCTAGTTTCGGTGTTAGAGTAATACCGACCTCCATAGAATGAGTTATAAGCGTTCTGTCTGCATCTGTTTCCCAGAAGACATTGTAGACAATTGGTATCATTTCATTTCTAAATGTTAATAGAATTAACCAATAAAAATATCTGGGCTTGGTGCTTTCTTTTAGAGAGGCTATAAATTATTGATTCAATTTATTTAATAGGTATGTGACTATTCCAATTATCTGTTTCTCCCTGTGTGAATTTTTTGGTAACCTGTGTGTTTCAAGGATTTGGTGCATTTCATTGAAGTTTCAAGTTTGTTCATTTGTTGTTTTCCTTTATTATACTTTGAATGTCCATATACTATAAGATTTTTATTTTTTATATGGATACACATACATGCACATTGTTTTTAACCTCCTTTTGGTATGTTTCTACATCCTAGATAATTTACCTTGTCAGTTATTTTCCTTTTCATTATGCCTCATGAGTATATAACTGTATGTGTGGTCAGTGGGCTTAGGTCAGTTATCACATGCGTGCTGTTGGGGAGGTCTGGAGTGCAGTGAGGAGATGTCAATGTCAGAAGCTGCCCGTGTTGCTGAGGAAAAGCCTACGGGTGAACACAGTGGGAATCTGACACAGCAGGATCGTGAAACACCCTCTGTGAATTTGCCAACCAAATAATAAAATGTCTCTAGTGATGTGGGAGCCAGAATGTTAGGGGGATAATTGTCACTCCTGAGGAAAACAGGAACTGAGGTGGCCCAAAGGCAACACTAGTTCACTGACCATCCACTTATATCCTGAGACTTTCCTTAGCCATTCAGAGATGCCAGCCCAGTTCACAGACAGGCCAGTTCACTCCTGAGGGAGGAATATAACTGTCTCTTCCGATAAACAGACTCGGTTTCGTGGGATCTCTGTGAGAGGGAGGGAATTTCCATGCTTGTTTTGCTTTCGCATTTCAAGGAATAAGCATGAGAGTTTTGTGCCTGGCTGTTTGGATTTTTATTTTTTATTTTTCGAGATGGAGTCTTGCTCTGTTGCCCAGGCTGGAGTGCAGTAGTGTGATCTCAGCTCACTGCAACCTCCCTCCTGCTCCTGGGTTCAAGTGATTCTCCTGCCTCAGCCTTCCGAGTAGCTGGGATTGGCGCCCACCGCATGTTCAACTAATTTTTATATTTTTAGTAGAGATGGGGTTTCACCATGTTGGCCAGGCTGGTCTCGAACTCCTGACCTCAGGTGATCTACCCACCTCAGCCTCCCAAAGTGCCGGGATTACAGGTGTGAGCCACCACCCCCAGCCGTTTGGATTTTTAATTGTATCAGCTTTAATGTCCCATTTCCCCGTTGTGAAGATTACTGTGGTGCATATCCATGTGTGTACAGCTTTCTGCATTTGCACGGTCTCCTCAGGATACATTTCCAGAGGTGTAAGTCCAGTTCTAAGTAGGCACATATTGATTGCTGTTGATACACCTTGTCAAATAATTTTCTTAGTCATGAGGCAATTCTAAGTATAAATAAAGTATCTTATTTTCTTCCCAAATGACTTTTACTCTATTTGGCCAAAAATGTTTCTCCACTGGGCATTTAGGCCAAGCACCGGTGTATAAGGAGGAGTAGTCTTAGAGACCAAGTCTGAGGGACTGGGCTGCCAGTTCCTGCATACAGTAACCCCAGAGTGGACAATCATGGTGGACCAGGTGCCTCCCGCTCCACTTGCCAAACATTTAGGAGGAATCTAATCTGAGAAGAGACCTGAATATCAGGAAGCCATAGTGCTGTTAATTGAACCTCTCTAAAGGAGAAGGTTTAAGCCCATGGGGATATGGATTATCAGTTAAAAATAAAAAGGCGTTTGTCAACTGAAAAAGCTGAAGAAATATTGGTACCATGCATTATTTTAAAACCTGCTTTATTTAGAAATTACAAAGAGCAAAGAGCAGAGAAATCATCACAGGGAGAAAGACTGTGTACATCATACGACTAGTCACTTGTGCTTCCATGCATACTGCAGGGGGAGGGGTTCACAATACTTTTAATGTAGGGAGTTTGGGGGCCAATGGAAAATAAGTGGAAGTTGTTCTGAAATAAGCCCCAGGCGATTTTCAGTAATGAAAAGGAGCAGAGATCATTTTCTTATAATGCTCAGCCTCAGAGATAACAATTTTGGAGGCAAGAAATTAATAATTTAGTAACAAAGTGAAGCTCCAGTGGTGAATACATTATGATGTAAAATCAAAGGTTGATCTGATGGTGAGCAATGGGTGCTCAGATGGGGCAGGTATAGACAGAGGGAAGTGAGGGCACTAAGCATCCATACCCAGCTCTACCTCGGAGAGCAGGGAAGACTAGAGGCCAGGAGAGGACAGGCAACCTGAGGAGAGGGCTCTGCAGCCAGAGAGGGGCCTGAGGACTGTGGGACCGAGAGCTAGCAGACGCACTTTAGTGCTTGTAGCTCTTCCTGCTGGAGGAGGAGGTGGTGGTGTACTTGATGGTGGAACTGCCGCCTCCAACAGAGCTGAGGCCACCCCCAATGGCTCTGCCACTGCTGGAACTGAAGCCACCTCCAACGCCAAGACCACTGCCATAGGAGTAGCTGCTTCCTCCACCCAGGCCTAAGCCACTGCCGACACCGCTGGCACCGCCATAGCCACTGGAGACGGTGGACTGCACTACAGCTGTGGTGGGGAGGGGACAAGGACACAAGAAGCCACGGTGAGCTCATCCTGCCGGCCTGAGCCCAGTCAGAAGAGTGCGAGGGCAGGGGAGGAAGGCAAGCAAAGGTACTTACAGATGTTGACTTGTCCAACGCCTTCACCATTCAGCCTGTGGAGAGGAACACAGGGAGGGTGAGACCTCAGAGAGCTCTTCCTTCCCTGGACCAGTGTGGGCAGCCTCGGTGGGTGGAAGAGTCCATGGGAAACTGCTCTTTTAGTTTTCCCTCAAGAAGAGCAATTATGGCCATGAGCAGTGCACCCTAGAATTGTGCTCAGTGCCAGGAACCTTGAAGATGGACTCAGCTGTTGGAGGAAGTCGCGTCAGTTACCCACCTGCACTCCTCGCCCTCCAGCAGCTTGCGGTAGGTGGCGATCTCCACGTCCAGGGCCAGCTTGACATTCATCAGCTCCTGGTACTCCTTCAGCAGCCGGGCCAGGTCCTGCTTGGCCTTCTGCAGGGCATCCTCCAGCCCTTCCAGCTTGTTCTTAGCATCCTTGAGGGCCATCTCCCCACGCTGCTCAGCATCAGCAATGGCAGCCTGCAGGCTGGCACACTAGGAGGGGAAAGGAAGAGAAGGAACTTCTTGTCTGCTCCTCCGGAAGAGGCTGGCTCTTGTTTAGTGAACCAGGGTCCTGTAACCCAAAATTGACAGAGAATGAGCTTTGACTCTTCCTATCCAGTATTTCTCCATTTGGCAATATTTGTCTAGTCTGGGAGTCAAGTGACAAAGTCCTATGCCCCTTGTATTAAGCACCCGCATGAGAATGTGCGTTGCATCTTATGGGAGACACTACAATGGACGCAAAAACAAGCCATATGGAAGATGAATGTTCGGTTTGTATTGAGTGCTGTTTTCAAAACTACAAGAATAATTTTGAGGAATACATCTGGATGCCACATTAAAATATACAAAATTATGACCATCTGTAGGGGAGGTAATAACTTTTTTACCTGACTGTTGAGACCTGGCCTTGCTTGTGCCTCAGAGGATCATCTTCTTGGGTGGGATTTACTTCTCTATTGAGTTCTCGCTGAGGGCAAGAACTACACCTGTTCCTCACCCTAGTGTTGGTTTACGTTTCAGGAATTATATCAAATAATGGCTAATGACTGCCTGATGGGTCTAGCAAAAAATGATGCTTCTTTCCTCCACTGCACCTCACTGTACCTGCTTCTTGACATGGTCGATCTCAGATCTCAGCCTCTGGATCATGCGGTTAATCTCAGCAATCTCCTGCTTGGTGTTGCGCAGGTCGTCCCCATGTCTGCCTGCTGTGACCTGCAGCTCCTCGTACTGCAGCCCAGAGGTGGAGAGAGAGACAGTGTCTATGGGTTCTTACCTGGGAGCGATGACTTTCACTTGTGTATCATGCATGTCATGAAGTGGACCTAATGGCTTCTCCCCAAGAAACTTGAGGAAAAGTTGATATTATGTGGTGGGTGGATACTAAACACTGGAGTCACAGACCATCCTCATTATGGCACCACTGCCTGCCTAGTTTCTTTAGGGAGTACAAATGTTCTGTACCAATTTCTAAAAGCCAGCAATCAGGGTGAAGCTAAATGCAGAGATGACTATGTCCTTGTCTATGGCAGCTTTCCTCCTGCATTGGGTTCTTTTTCCTCCTTGACTTGGACATAAGTTCCCCAAATGTCTACTCTAATAGTGCAGAGTGCATGTCCTGTGAGAGGACCCCAGCTTCCTGTCAGGGGATGTCCCCAATGAAGTCTGCAGTCCTCTGGTATTCAGGGATGGACACAAGGATTCCTCAGCGGCTGCCCACTCCCTGCTCACCTTGGTCTGGTACCAGGACTCAGCCTCAGCCCGGCTTCTCTGAGCAATCTCCTCATATTGGGCCTTGACCTCAGCGATGATGCTGTCCAGGTCCAGGTTGCGGTTGTTGTCCATGGATAGCACCACGGATGTGTCTGAGATGTGGGTCTGCATCTGGGACAGCTCCTGCAGAACAGAAGGTCATAAGATCAACTTCACTACTGACATTTACAGAGATACCCAACCCTATACATCTTCTCCCATTCGCAGACCCCATGAGAGTAAACAGAAGGATGGTGCAGATGCTTACTGCATCATACAAGGCTCTCAGGAAGTTGATCTCATCTGTGAGAGTGTCTGCCTTGGCTTGCAGTTCAACCTTGTTCATGTAGGCAGCATCCACGTCCTGGGGAAAGAGCCAACAACCTGGAGTTACCTGAGCTCACCTTTCCAATCTACCCATCTTCCAGTCCTCCTGCCAATTCTCCTCTCCCAGGGGAGCGAGGACACAAAGCCACTTCTCTCCTTCTAAATGAATTTGAATTCCTGGCTTCATCTGCTCACCTTCTTCAGAGTCACAAATTCATTCTCTGCTGCTGTGCGCTTGTTGATTTCATCCTCATATCTACAGGAAGAAAGGCATGGGACACATATGAGCCAGTGGGTAGGATGAAACAGAAAAGCAGCCTGGGATTCAACATTTTCCCGAATGGAATATATTCTAATTGAGCTTTCCTGCCACAGGGAGCCAAAGAGATGAGTTTTGCTACTACTAAATTTGCCACTTCTTTAATCTCCCCATCCTCCCATAACCATCTGTGGTTCTTGCAGGTTTGCTCCTAGGGACTAATTTGTGCTTTTCATTTCCATGGACATGGGTTGTTAGGAATCCTACACACATCTGGCCCTGGTCACCCAATAGTCTTGAAGTGTGTGCTGCAGGAAATGGAGTCCTCACTTGTTCTTGAGGTCCTCCACCAGGTCCTGCATGTTTCTCAGCTCCGAGTCCAGACGGCCCCGTTCCCCGACGATGCTGTCCAGCTGCCTCCTGAGGTTGTTGATGTACTGCTCGAACAACGGCTCCAGGTTCTGCCTCACGGTCTTGGTGCCCTGCTCCTGCAGCAGGGTCCACTTGGTGTCCAGAACCTTGTTCTGCTGCTCTAGGAACCGCACCTGGAAGGGAAGCAAGATGGTCATTTTCCAGGCAAAGGAAGGAAGAAAAAGTGTCTGGTATCCAGTTTCCTGGCAGGTCTGGGAGGTCCCCATGGTGCTGGGCTACTACAGTGCATGTAGAGGTTCAGGCTGAGCTCTGCTCCCCCAACCCCTTCTCCTTTGCACCCCACCAGTCTCACTAGAGAAATTGTCCCACGGACCATTGAGGTGTTCTCGCGCTGTAAGCTATTGATCATCAGTGAGTTTCAACATTTCTTCTTTTCTTTTTCCAAGCACAATCACAAATCTAGTTTAAAAATACTAATTACCTGATATATTGTACAGTTTTTTTTACTGATAGGATCTTAGTTAGGAGGGATATTAGATGTTGACTCATGATTACATTTCATTCTACTTTCCCATTTAGTGTCTCCTCTCAAATATTCTGATGTTATGGTCATTCTCTGTTTTTAAAATTAATTAGCATTTATCCATGTTTTACAGTTGTTTCTATGTCCCTTTTTTTCTTAATCCAGCCAGATTATCTTTTCCTTTTCTTTCTAAATCTTTTTCCTCTTACCCAGACCCCAGAGTGTAATTTATCAGCCCATATACTCCTGGCATTTGCTTTGTAATCTCTTAAACACTTCAGAGGGAAGAATTAACCTACTCCACTCTCTGATGGCCTCATCTGTGCTTCAGGGTTATGAAAAGTTACGGCCCTCCCTAGGCAGGAGTGAGGGCCACTCCAGAGATCCCATGGGGGAGTGATGCCCATCTGTGCTGCCTCCTGTGCACCCAGAGCCACTTGCACTCTCTGCAGAGTTGGGCTGAATCCCCTTCTCCCTCCCTCCTAGGGTCTCTCTGGCAGGAAGGTGTTGCTCTTCTGGTCTGGGGACCCTGAAGTGCCCAATGGAGGGCATGGCACTGGCTCACCTTGTCGATGAAGGAGGCAAACTTGTTGTTGAGGGTCTTGATCTGCTCACGCTCCTCGGCCCGCACCCGCTGGATGGCGGGGTCAATTTGCAGGTTGAGGGGAGTCAGGAGACTCTGGTTGACAGTGACCTCTTGGATGCCTCCAGGGGGGCACACAGGGAAGCCAGGGCCCCCAAAGCCACCAGCAAGGCCGGCTCCACCACCCAGACCAAAGCCAATGCCGGCTCCACCACCGAAACCAAATCCACTCCCGGTGCCACCAAAGCCATAGCTGCCTCCGGCTCTGCTGCCATAGCCGCCACTGATGGCACAGCTGCCCCCTCCAATGGAGATCCTCTTGGAGCCCCCCAGGCCATACAGACTGCGGCTGCCAAAGCCAGCTCCTCCACATGCACCACCCAGGCCACCACTGCCCCTGGAGCGGGACACGGAGACGCTGCTGAAGCCAGAGCGGCTGACCCCAGGGAGCCTGGCTGAGTTGGCACTGAAACCCCGGCGGCTGCTGCTGTGGCTCCTGATGGTGGTGGATGTGCTGGCCATGGTTCCAGGAGATGAGAGGGCTTAGGAGAGTGTGAGAGGCTGGAGGCGAGAGGGAGGAGAAGCAGGACAAGGAATCGGGCTCCAGCAGTAGCTTATATATTATTAGAGAGCATGGGCTGGGCCCAGTCCTGGAAGGTGAGCTTGCAGGTTGGGAAGGGCTGGGCTTTACAAATAGTGAGATCACACCTGGATTAGAAAAGTTATGAAATGCTGAGATGGCATTTTTCACTTCCTTTAGTCAGGGAAAATGTTCCTGCCTCCAGCTTTGACTTGAGATTTCAGCACAGTAAGAGCATTCTCAGTTCATGAAGTTGGAGTTAGTCACTGTCTTCAGCAAAGGTTCTGCATGCTAGGCTGTTTATCAACATGCTGTGAGTGCTTTCCTCTTCCCAGACTGACTTTCTTCCAGCAGAGATATTGGAGATCACAAGCACTGTACTGCAAATGCCTTAACAGAAATATTAACATTTTCCCTGTAATTATTTTTCCTTCTGTGTGCAATTTCAAACATGTAGACGAGCAGAACAACACAATGTGCCTGTATATACCTATTACCTGTTTCCATGATGATTACCTTATGGCCAGTCTTATTTCTTGTATATTTCCACCCAGTTCCCTTATCAATGTTAAAATTTTTTAAATCCCAAAAATATTTGGGATTTAATTCAATATTAATTCAATATTAATCTCTAAATGATAGGCCATTTAAAAATATAACTGAAATATTATTTTGTATTTTAAAAATGTATGTATTTATTAAGTCTTCGCCCTCAAGGAGTTGACTCTAATAAAGATGACAAATAACGCAAAAGGAGATAGAAGACATCACATCTAGTGGCATCACTGAGCTAGAAAGAAAGTAATGCTTTACTAGGAAGAAAAGAGCATAGAGAGGAGGTGTAGAGGGGACAGTGGGGAAGGGTAATTTTTTTTTTTTTTTTTTTTTGAGACAGAGTCTCGCTCTGTCGCCCAGGCTGGAGTCCAGTGGTGCGATCTAGGTTCACTGCAACCTCTGCCTCCCAGGTTCAAGAGATTCTCTCACCTCAGCCTCCCGAGTAGTTTGAGATTACAGGTGCCCACCATCAAGCACGGCTAATTTTTTGTATTTTTAGTAGAGATGGTGTTTCACCATGTTGGCCAGGCTGGTCTCGAACTCCTGACCTCAGGTGATCCACCTGGCTCAGTCTCCAAAAGTGCTGGGATTACAGGCATGAGCCACCGCGCCCAGCCAATTTGTGTATTTATTAACATCAATGTGTCTATTCAATTCTCCAATGTCCTTGTTTACTTATTTCCTTATTGTTTACAATTCTTTTGTTGATAAGACCAGGTTAATTGTCCTGAGTAGTGTTTCAGTCTTTGGGATTTCCTTATTGCTTACTCACAGTGTTTCATTTAAGATGCTACTGTGTCCTCTATATTTCCTGCAAACTGATCATTAAAACTTGAAGCTTAATAAGACTCTCATATATTTAGACTTTCCAGATGTGGATGTAGTAGAATGCCTATTTAAATATTGAAAATTGGCAGGGTGCAGTGGCTCACGCCTGTAATCCCAGCACTTTCAGAGGCCGAGGCAGGCGAATCACCTGAAGTCAGGAGTTTTAGACCAGCCTGGCCAACATGGTGAAACCCCATCTCCACTAAAAATACAAAAATTAGCTGGTGTTGTAGTGCATGTCTGTAATCCCAGCTCCTACTCAGAGGCTGAGGTGGGAGGATCCCTTGAACCCGGGAGGCACAGGTTACAGTGAGCCGAGATTGCACCACTGCACTCCAGCCTGGGTGACAGAGCGACACTCTGTCTCAAAAAAATAAAATAATTAAAATAAAAAAGTTGAAAATTGTTATTTACACATTCATTTATATGTTTATAAATTGAATATGTAATAAATGTTTAAGGAGAAAATACTTACTAAAGCCACTCCCCAGCCATGCAAACTTTTTATGTGGAAGTAGGCACTGTTACCAGGTCCTTGTGTATCCTTCTAGTAACTTTACTTGGATATGTTTCTGAGCTTTTTCTGGGGAATATGTGAGATGTGTGTATTTGTGTGTGTGTGTGTGTGTGCATGTGTATGTGTATGAGAGAGAACACAGAGGGTGAGAGAGGAGGGGGAGTTTTATATGTAAAGAGTAAGGCCCCTAGAAAAGTATTGTATAGGTGAATTATAGCTAAAGAGAGAGAGAGAGAGGTTTGTCTGTGTGTTTTATATATTAAATTTGCATACATATATAAAATATTTTAAAATTATATATATATAAAACACATACGCATGTATTATCTTCCAATTAAGTTTGTGTTGTCTCTACTTTGCCTTCCAAATCTATTTTTTTCTCTTTATTCTCTTTTACCACTCTGATCCCTTTTTTTCTGTTTGATTTCTCCATCTTTTCCTATATGTCAATTACTGTGCCTTCAGCAATATCTTTCTTTCCTCTTTGTGCTGCTTTCAGTTGGTCTTTGTTTCTATTGTTCTTTATTGTCTCAATATATTGTCCCTTAGTTCTCTTAATTTATGGAGGTCATCATTTCACTGAAATTTTTTTGCTAACACTTTATTGTGCCTTTTTTCTGTTGAGCGTTAAGTGCCTTTTCTTTCCTCACTCCTTTCAGTTTTAAATGCATAGATCTTTTGTGGATCCTGGAATGGTTCCTTTCCAACTGGTGCTCACTTTTAATCAGATGAGCATCCTCTGGGGCTGCCATTTACAGGAGGTATTCTGGGAGGAAGGACCTGGGGCATATTCAGGTGGGTTGGAATTCTCATTATGATACAAGGCTGTGTGAATAATTCTTTTAAACATCAATTCAAAAAAGCCAACAAAGATCACTGCAGAGTGGCTCACAAATTACAGGTTCTCTGCTTTCTTTGCCTTACCAACAAAATGATGCCAATGGGCAACAAAATGCTATCAACGTGACTGGGCCACAGGGTGCCCAGATATTCGCTCAAAGACTATTCTGGATGTGTCTCTTTGGATGCTTCTGTATGAGATTAAAATCTGAATCTGAATTGTTAGACTGAGTAAAGCAGGTTACCCTTCCTAATGTGGGTGGGCCTATTTAGTCAGTTGAAGGCATAAATATAATACAAAGACTGAGTAAGTGGATAATCATCCTGCATGACTGTCTTTGAACTGGAACATTGGATTTTTGTTTTTACATTGCCCTCAGGCTTTATCTAAAACATCTGCATGTTCTGGGTCTCAAGCCTGTGGTGTTTTGGATTGAAGCTACACCATCAAATCTTTGGATTCTTTGGGATTGAGTCTGGAACTAGAACATCAGCTCTCCAACTTACCATCTTGAGACTTGTTAGCCTCCCAGATTACATCAGCTGATTGTTAATAATAATAATTCTTTCTCTCTTATCTATTTATCTATCTATCTATCTATCTATCCATCATCTATCATCTATCTATCTATATATGTGTGTGTGTGTGTATAACCAAAAGGATATCTCTTTCTATATAAGTGTGTGTGTGTGTGTGTGTGTATAAGCTGAACTTCATTAAAATTTCAATGCATGAGACTTTGCACAAAACACTGCCAAGAGAATGAGAAGTCAAGCCACAGAGTAAGAATATGTTGGCAAAAGACATATTTGATAAACGACTGTTACCAAAACTATACAAGAAATCTTAAAATTAACAATAAGAAACAACCCGGTTATAAAATGGGCCAGAGTGTTTAACAGATACATAACCAAAGCAGATATACAAATGGCAAATCAGCATATGAAAGATGTTCAACATTATATGTCATCAGGTAAGTTAAAATTTTAAAAAAATGAGATAACACTACACACCTATTCAAATGTTTAAAATGCAGAACACTGAGAATACGACACACTGGTGAAGATGTGGAACAACAGGAACTCTCATTCATTGCTTGTGGAAATACAAAATGACATGGCCACTTTGGGAGACAGTTTGGCCGTTTCTCCCAAAACTAAACCTACTTTTACCATGCAATTGAGCTATTGAACTCATTAGTATTTACCCAAATGAATTGAAAGTATATGCCCATTTAGAAACCTGCACACAGATTGGTGTGGTTTGGATTTGTGTCCCCACCCAAATCTCATGTTGAATGGTAATCCCCGATGTTGGAGGAGGAGCCTGGTGGGAGGTGATTAAATGATGCGGGCAAACTTCCCCCTTTGTGTTCTCATGATAGCGAGTGAGTTCTCATGAGGTCTGGTTGTTTAAAAGTGTGTAGCACCTTCCCCTTCTCTCTCTCTTCCTTCTGCTGCAGTCATGTAAGATATGCCAGCTTCTCATACACCTTCCACCATGATTATAAGTTTCCTGAGGCCTCTCCAGAAGCAGAGGCCTATAGAGCCTGTATAATTGTGAGCCAATTAAACCTTTTTACTTTATAAATTATCCGGTTTCAGGTATTTCTTTATAGCAGTGCGAGAACGGACTAATACACAGATATTTATAGTAGCTTCATTACCAGTTGACCAAACTAGTGTGAAAGGAAAATAAATCTTGGGATCCCCAAATCACTAAGCTAAAGGGAAAAGTCAAGCTGGGAACTGCTTAGGGCAACCTTCCTCCCATTCTATTCAAAGTCAACCGTCTGTATTCACTGAGATAGATGCATATCTGATTGCTTCCTTTGGAAAGACTAATAAGAAACTCAAAAGAATGCGACTATTTGTCTCTTAGCTACCTATAACCTGGAGGCCTCCCTCCCAGCTTCAAGTTGTCCCATATTTCACACTGAACCAATATACCTTCTTACATATATTGATTGATGTCTCAAGTCTCCCTAAAATGTATAAAACCAAGCTGTTCCCCAACCATCTTGGGCGCAGGTTGTCAGGACCTCCTGAGGCTGTGTCATGGTGTGCATCCTTAACTTTGGCAAAATAAACTTCCTAAATTGACTGAGACCTGTCTCATATATTTGGGGTTCACACTAGGAAGCAATCAATATGTCTTTTAGTAGGTGAGTAGTAAACAAACTGTGGCCTATCAAGACAATGGAATAATATTCAACACTAAAAAGAAACGAGCTGTCAAGCCATGAAAAGACATGTAGGAAATTTAGATGCATGTTACAAAGTGAAAAAAGCCAATCTGTAAAGGCTACATATTGTATGATTCCTGTTATATGGCATACTTTAGGCACAATTATGAGGACAGCAAAAAGATTATTGGCTGTTAGTGGGGAACGAAGGATGAATAGGCTTAGAATAGAGGATTTTTTAGGGTAGTGAAACTAACCTGTATGGTACAATAATAGATAAATGTCATAATACATTGTTCAAAATCCATAAAATGTACAACACTAAGATCAAAACTAATCTGTGTGATACAATAATGGTAGATAAATGTCATAATACATTGTTCAAAATCCATAAAATGTACAACACTAAGAATGACCCCTAATGTAAACTATGAACTTTGGATAATAATGACATGCCAATGTAGATTCGTTGGTTGCAACAAATGTACTGCTCTGTTTGGTATTGTTCATGGGCAAAGCTATGAATTTGTTTGGGCAGGGGACATATGCTAAGTCTTTGTATCTTCTGGACAATTTTGTTGTGAACCTAAAACTGCTCTAAGAAATAAACATAATATGGTTTGGCTGAGTCCCCAACCAAATCACATCTTGAGTTGTAGTTTTCATAATCCCCATGTGTCATGGAAGGGACTCAGTGGGAAGTGATTGTATCATGGGAGTGGCTTGCCCCATGCTGTTCTCAAGATAGTGAGTGAGTCTCATGAGATCTGATGGTTTTATAAGCATCTGGCATTTCCCCTGCTTGCACTCATTCTCTCTCCTTCCGCCCTGTGAAGATGTGCCTTCCACCATGATTGTAAGTTTCCTGAGACCCTCCCCAGCCATGCAGAACTGTGAGTCAATTAAACCTCTTTTTTATATGAATTACCCAGTCTCAGATATTCATTCATAGCAGCAAAAGAAAGGACTAATACAGTAAATTGTTACCACAGAAAGTGGGGTGCTGCTATAATGATACCTGAAAATGTAGAAGTGACTTTGGAACTGGGTAATAGGCAGAGGTTGGAACAGTTTGGTGGGCTCAGAAGATACAAAAATGTGGGAAAGTTTGGAACTTTCTAGGGACTTGTTGAATGGCTTTAATCAAACTACTGACAGTGATATGAACAATGAAGTCCAGGCTGAGGTGGTCTCAGATAAAGATGAGGACCTTGTTGGGAACTGGAGTAAAGGCCACTCTTGCTATGCTTTCACAAAGAGACTGGAGGCATTTTGACCCTGCCCTAGAGATCTGTGGAGCTTTAAACTTGAGAGAGACAATTTAGGGTATGTGGCAGAAGAAATTTTTAAGCAGCAAAGCATTCGAGAGGTGACAGAGCATATTTGGAAATTTTGCAGCCTGATGACGCAGTAGAAAAGAAAAACCCATTTTATGGGGAGAAATTCAAGCCCTCTACAGGAATTTGCGTAAGTAACAAGGAGGTGAAAGTTAATCACCAAGACAATGGGGAAAACGTCTCCAGGTCATGTCAGAGACCTTCACAGCAGCAGACCAAGAGGCCTAGGAGGGAACAATGGTTTCCTGGGCTGGGCCCAGGGTCCCCCTGCTCTATGCAGCCTTGGAACACGGTGCCCTGCATCCCAACTGCTTCAGCTCCAGCTGTGGCTAAAAAAGGTCAAGGTACAGCTCAGGCCATTGTCTCAGAGGATGTAAGCACCAAACCTTGGTGGCTTCCATGTGGTGTTGAGTTCACAGAAGTCAAAAATTGAGGTTTGGGAACTTCTGCCTAGATTTCAGAGGGTGTATGGAAACACCTGGATGTCCAGGCAAAAATTTGCTGTAGGGGTGGAGCCCTCATGAAGAATCTCTGCTAGGGCAGTGTGGGAGGGAAATGTGGGGTTGGAGCCCCAACACAGAGTCCCCGCTGAGTCACTGCCTAGTGGGGCTGTCAGAAGCTGGTTACCGTTCTCCAGACCTCATAATGGTAGATCCACTGATAGCTTGTACTTGTTAATTTGCCTGCTTTAATCATTCCACAGTGTGTGTGTGTGTGTGTGTATACACATGTATAAACATCATATTGAACTTCATAAATTTATATTCTTACTTTTTCAGTTAAAATAACATTAATCTTAAAACAAAAAATTTTGTAGGTTTTGGCAAATGTATATCATTATTTCATCACTACAGTTGTTTCACTTATTCACCTTGCAAAGATCTATTTTCTTTACATACAATCTTTATTCAGTTTGTTGAAACTAGCCTGCTGGGATTTGTACTGAAATTATGTTGAATCTATACATCAAGTTAGAAAGCATTGACAGCTTAATAATATTGAGTCAATTCAATTAATAATATTGAATATGTAATACCCCTTAATTTATTCACCTCTTAGATTTCTTTAATCATTATTTAGTAGTTTCTACCTATAGCTTCTTTTCTATATATTTTGTCAGATTTATGCCTAAGTACTTAATCTAATTGTGCTATTGTGAATAATATTGATTTTTAATTTCAAATTTCAGTTCTTTATTGCTGGTATATAAGAATGTACTTACTTTTTGGCCAGGTGTGGTGGCTTACACCTGTAATCCCAACACTTTGGGAGACTGAGGCAGGTAGATTGCTTGATTCCCAGAGTTCAAAACCAGCCTGGACAATATGGTGAAACCCCATCTATACAATAAATATAAAAAATCAGCCATGCATGGTGGCATGCACCTGTAGTCCCAGCTACTTGTGTGGCTGAGGTGAGAGGCTCACTTGAACCAGGGAGGTTGAGGCTACAGTGAGCCATGATCATGCCACTGCACTCTAGCCTGGATAACAGAACAAAACCCTGTCTCAAAATACAAACAAAAATGAAACAAAACAAAACAAAAAAAGAATGTACTTACTTTTTACAGTAACCTTTTTAAATGCAGTTTTGCCATCTTTGCTTATTATTTCCTGGAGGTTTTTGGTAGATTCTTTAGAATTTTCTACATAGATTATAATGTCATATGAGAATAAAGAGCTTTATTTCTTCATTTCTGTCTAACTTTTATTTCTTTTTCACATCTTCTTGATCTAGTTAGATTTCCAGTACATTATGAATAGCAGTGGGAGAGGATATGCTTGCCTTGTTCTTAGTCTAGGGGAAAAGCGTCCAATCTCTCAACTTTAAGTGTGATGTTATTAGCTATGGAATTTCTCTAGACATTCTTTATCAAGTTTAGGAAGTCTCTATTCTTTACTTTCTGAGAGTTAATTTTTTTTAACTTGAATGGGTGTTAGGTTGTGTTTTATACCTTTTTTGCATCAACTGTTGTAATCACTTGATTTTCCTTTTTTATTCCTTTGATGTAGTGGATTGCATTGATTGATTTTCAATGTTAAACTAGGCTTGCATACTTGAAATATATCCCACTTGTTCATAGTATATAATTCTTTATATACTTGGTTGGATTCAATTTGGTAATATTTTCTTAAACATTTTTGTGTCTATGTTTATAATAGGTATTGATCTGTAGTTTTTCTTTCTTGAAATGTCTTTATCTAGTTTTAATGTACGTGTTATACTGGACTCCATATGATGAATTAGAAAGTGCTGTCTTGCTTCTATTTTCTGAAAGAGATTGTAGAGTATTGTTGTCATCTCATTTTTTAAATGCTCCTAGAGTGAACCAATGAAAATATCTATCTCAATGCTTTCTTTATTGAAAGGTTATATATTATTGATTCAATTTATCTAAGAGGTATATGGATATTCTGTCAGTTTATCTTTGTGAGATATTTGGTATTTTGTGTCTTCAAAATTTAGCCCATTTAATCTAAGTTTACAATTTGTTTTTAATATGAAAGTCCTTTAAAATTTTAATTTTAATAGATGAATAATAATTGTACATCTTCATGAGGTACATAGTGATGTTTCTAGGCATATAATGTATAGTGATCAGATCAGGGTAATTAGCATATTCATCATTTCAAACATTTAGCTTTTCTTTGTGTTGAGAACTTTCAATATCCTCCTTCCAGCTGTTTGAAACCATATACATTATTAACTATAGTCATCCTACGGTAGTATAGAACACTAGAACTTATTCCTTCAAAGTAGCTGTAATTTTACATCTTATAACAAGTCTGTCTCTATCCCACCCTTCCCCCTACCCTTCCTGTCCTCTAGTATCCTCTGTCCTACTTTTCACTTCTCTAAGATCAAGTTTTTTAAGCTTCTACATATGAGCAAGAATGTGTGGTGTTAGCTTTCTGTCCGTGGCTTACTTCACTTAAGATAATGTCTTCCAGTTCCATCCATGTTGCCATGAATGACAAGATTTGACTTTTTAATATGGCTGGATAGTATTCCATAGTGTATATATACCACATTTTCTTTATCTATTCATCTGTTGCTGGACACCTAGGTTGATTCCACAACTTGGCTATTGTGAATAGTGCTGCAATAAACACGAGATTCAGATATCTATTCGATATCATGATTTCCTTTCCTTTGGGTAAATTCTCAGCGGTGAGATTGTTGGATCATATAGTAGTTCTATTTGTAGTTGTTTTGGGAACCTCCATACTATTCTTCATAGTTGCTGTGGTGGTTTATATTCTCACCAGCAATGTAAAAGAGTTTTCTTTTCTCTGCCTCCTTGTCAGCTTTTGTTATTTTTTGTCTTTTTGATGATAGCCATCCTAACTGGGGTGAGATGATAGCTCATTGTAGTTTTGATTTGCATTTCCCTGTTGATTCGTGATGTTGAGCATTTTTTATATATTTGTTCGCCATTCGTATGTCTTCTTTCGATAAATGTCTGTTCAGATCATTTGCCAATTTTTAAATTGAATTGTTTGCTGTTTTGCTGTCGAGATGTTTGAGTTCCTTATATATTCTGGATATTGTTGGATGAAGGCTCAACAAATACTTTAGTCTCATTCTGTAGGTTGTCTTTTCACTCTGTTGATTGTTTCCTCTGCAGTACAAAAGCTTTTTAGTTTGATACAATCCCATTTGTTTATTTTTGCTTTCATTGCTTGTTCTGTTGAGGTCTTATTTATAAAATCTTTTCCCAGACCAATGTTATGAAGTGATTCCCTTATGTTTTCTTCTAGTAGTTTTATCATTTTGGGTCTTAAATTTAGGTCTTTCATTCATTTTGAGTTGATTTTTATATAAAATGAGAGGTAGGACTCTAGTTTCATTCTTTTGCATATGGATGTTCAGTTTTCCCAGCATCATTTATTGAAAAGGCTGTTTTTCTCCCCAATGAGTGTTGTTGAAAACTTAGTCAAAAATCAGTTGGCTATAGAGATGTAGATTAATTCCTGCGTTCTCTATTATGTTCCATTGGTCTCTGTGTCTGTTTTTATGCCAGTATCATGCTATTTTTGTTACTACAGCATTGTGATATATTTTGACATTTTGTAGTATAATAACTTCAGCTTCGTTCTTTTTGATCAGGATTGCTTTAGTTATTGGGCATGGGGTGGTGGTCTTTTGTGGTTCCATACAAATTTTAGAATTTTTTTTCTATTTCCGGAAAGAACATCATTAATATTTTGACAGGGATTGCATTAATCTGTAGATTGCTTTGGGTAGTATTGTCATTTCAACAATATTAATTTTTCCATTCCATGAGCATGGGATATCTTTCCATTTGTTTGTATGTTCTTCAATTTATTTCATCAGAGTTTTGTGGTTTTCCTTGCAGAAGTTTCTCACCTCCTTGGTTAAATTTATTCCTGGAAATTTTATTTCATTTTTATAGTTATTGTAAATGGGATTGCCTTCTTGATTTTTTTAGCTAGTTTTGTTTTTGGGTATAGAAATGCTACTGCTATTTGTTTATTAATTTTGTATCCTGCCACTTTACTGAATTTGTTTATCAATTCTAAGCATTTTTGTAGTCTTTAGGTTTCTCTATATAAAATATTGTGTCATCTGCAAACAGGGACAATTTGACTTCCTCCTTTCCAGTTTGGATGCCCTTTATTTCTTTTTGTTGCCTAATTGCTCTGGCTAGGACTTCCAATACTATGTTGCATGAAAGTGGCGAGAGGACATCCTTGTCTTATTCCAGTTCTTAGAGGAAAAAACTTTCAGCTTTTCCTTGTTTAGCAAGATGTTAGCTATGGGTTTTCCTATATGGACTTTATTATATTGAGGTACTTTGCTTCTGTACCTAATTTATTAAGAGTTTTTATCATGAAGGGATGTTGAATTTTATCAAAAGTTTCTCTGCATCTGTTGAGATGATCATATGGTTTCTGTCCATTCTATTAATGTGATGTATGACACATATGCATATGTTGAACCATCCTTGCATTTCTGTGATAAATCCCACTTGATTATGGTGTATTCTCTTTTTGATGTGTTGCTGAATTTGGTTTGTTAGTGTTTTGTTGAGAATTTTTGCCTCTGTGTTCATCAGGGATATTGGCCTTTAGTTTTCTTTTTCATGTTGTGTCCTTGTCTGGTTTTGATATCAGGATTATACTGGCCTTGTAGAATGAGTTAGGAAGAATTTCCTCTGCTTTAATTTTTTTGGAATAGTTTGAGAAGGGTTAATATAGAGACAAGTTTATAGCAATAAGTGCCTACATCAAAAAACTAGAAAGGTTTCCAATAAACAACCTAATGTTGTACCTTGAGGAACTAGAAAAACAAGAAAGAACCAAACCCAAAATTAGTAGAAGGAAATAAATAATAAAGATAAGATCAGAAATAAACAAAAATGAGACTAAAAAATACCAAAGATCAAGGAAACAAAAAGCTGATAAACAAAATTGACAAACCATTAGCTAGACTAAGAAAAAAAGAGAGAAGATGCAAATAAATAAAATCAGAAATGAAAAAGGAGCCATCACAATGGACAACACAGAAATACAAAGGATCACTAGAGACTACTTATGAACAATTATATGCCAATAAATTTGAAAAACTAGAGGAAATGGGTAAATTCCTGGACACAAACACTTACCAAGATTGAACTAAGAATAATTAGAAAACCTGAACAGATCAATAACAAGTAATGAGGTTGAATCAGTAATAAAAAGTGTTCCAACAAAGAAAAATCCAGGAGGAGATAACCTTACTACTGAATTCTACTCAACATTTACAGAAGAATTAGTAACAATTCTTCTCAAACTAAGCTATCAAATTTCCAACAGAGTTGTTTGTAGTATTTCTTTATTACATTTTTAATGCCCATGAACCATAAGATTTTAATTTTATTTAAACCTATATGGATAATTTTTAACCTCCTTTTGCTGTATTGTTATATTCTAGATAATTTTTCTTATCAATTATTTTCTTTTTCATTATTTCTCAAGGGTACATATATATGCGGTAAGATTGCTTAGATTTTGGAAGTCAGTCTTCACCTTTCTGCTGTCAGGAAAGTTCTGGGGAGAATGTGAGGAAGTGCCAATGTGAGAAACTTCCCATATTGCTGGGGGAACTTTTGGAGATGAACACAGTTGGATACCAATAGAGCAGGATCCAGAAACACCAGTATAATCCAAGAAAATTTCTTCAGTGATACGAGAATCTTAGAGTTAGGAAGATAATTGTCACTCATGGAGGCAACAAGGACTGAAGTGGCCTGGGGACAGGACAAGTCAATAGACCAACCTTGAACCTTATTCTGAGTTTTCTCTTCTCCATTCATAGAAGTTAAACCAGGACAGTTCACACCAAAGAGAAGAATAGGACCATCTCTTCTGAGCAACATGGATTTGGTTTCTTTGGATCTCTATCAGAGCCTTAGGCTTGCTATCTGTGGATCTCTATCAGAGCCTTCTCCTATGAGAAGGAGGAAATTTTTTTCTTCTACTGTCTTCACTCTTCAAGGAATAAGCATCTGAGTTTTGGCCTGAGTCTTTGAGCTCTTAATTTGACCAACTCGAATGTCTCCAACTTTTCCCTGTTGTGAAGATTCTTGTGATGCACATCTGCATGCATACACCTTTCTGAATTTGTTCTATTTCCTCAGGATACATTTCTAGAAGTATAATTACGGTTCAGTGTATGCACATTTTAATTGTGCTTGATACATGTTGTCAGGCAAGTTTCTTGCTTATGAGGGCAATTATAATGATTAATCACATATCTGATTCTTTTGTCAAATAACTTGCTCTAGTTGGCCGAGAATATGTTTCTTAACTGGACAATTAGGCTGAGCCCTGGCATAAGGGGAAAAGTGGTCCTGGAAACCAAGGCAGAGGGAATGGGATGCTAGTTCCTGGTATGGACAGTTAAAACAGAGTGGACAATGCTGGTGGACCAGATGCCTCCCACTCCATTTGCCAAAAGTTCAGATGGAATTTGATCTAGAAATACACTCTGAATGTCATGATACCAAGCTGAAGTTTGATGAACCTCTCTAAAGGAGGGGAGTTATGTGTATAAAGAATGGATTATCTTTGAAAAATAAATATTCACTTATCAGATAAAAAAGTTTAAGCCCAAAACTTTGGCCCCAAAGCAAGGCAAAGTAAAAGAATATATTGTATTATAAATCTGCTTTATTTAGCAATTGCAAAGAGCGAAGAGCACAGAAATCATCACAGAGATACAGGCTTTGTACATCATAGGACTAGTCACTTGTGCTTTCATGGATACTGCAGGGATGGGGGTTCACAACACTTATAAGTTAGAGAGTTTGAGAGCCAGTGGAAAGTGAGTGGAAGTTGTTCTGAAATAAGCCCCTGGCAATTTTCTGCAATGAAAAGGAGCAGAGGTCATTTTCTTATAATGCTCAGCCTCAGAGATAGAACACTGGAGGCAAGAAATTAATAATTTAGTAACAAAGTGAAGCTCCAGTGGTGATTACATCATGATGTAAAATCAGAGGTTGATCTGATGGTGATCAATGGGTGCTCAGATGGTATTGAGAGAGAGAGAAGAAGGGAGGGCACTAAGCATTCATCCCCAGCTCTACCTGGGACAGCAGGGGAGACTGGAGGCCAGGAGAGGACAGGCAACCTGAGGAGAGGGCTCTGCAGCCAGAGAGGGGCCTGAGGACTGTGGGACCGAGAGCTAGCAGACGCACTTTAGTGCTTGTAGCTCTTCCTGCTGGAGGAGGAGGTGGTGGTGTACTTGATGGTGGAACTGCCGCCTCCAACAGAGCTGAGGCCACCCCCAATGGCTCTGCCACTGCTGGAACTGAAGCCACCTCCAACGCCAAGACCACTGCCATAGGAGTAGCTGCTTCCTCCACCCAGGCCTAAGCCACTGCCGACACCGCTGGCACCGCCATAGCCACTGGAGACGGTGGACTGCACTACAGCTGTGGTGGGGAGGGGACAAGGACACAAGAAGCCACGGTGAGCTCATCCTGCCGGCCTGAGCCCAGTCAGAAGAGTGCAAGGGCAGGGGAGGAAGGTAAGCAAAGGTACTTACAGATGTTGACTTGTCCAACGCCTTCACCATTCAGCCTGTGGAGAGGAACACAGGGAGGGTGAGACCTCAGAGAGCTCTTCCTTCCCTGGACCAGTGTGGGCAGCCTCGGTGGGTGGAAGAGTCCATGGGAAACTGCTCTTTTAGTTTTCCCTCAAGAAGAGCAATTATGGCCATGAGCAGTGCACCCTAGAATTGTGCTCAGTGCCAGGAACCTTGAAGATGGACTCAGCTGTTGGAGGAAGTCGCGTCAGTTACCCACCTGCACTCCTCGCCCTCCAGCAGCTTGCGGTAGGTGGCGATCTCCACGTCCAGGGCCAGCTTGACATTCATCAGCTCCTGGTACTCCTTCAGCAGCCGGGCCAGGTCCTGCTTGGCCTTCTGCAGGGCATCCTCCAGCCCTTCCAGCTTGTTCTTGGCATCCTTGAGGGCCATCTCCCCACGCTGCTCAGCATCAGCAATGGCGGCCTGCAGGTTGGCACACTGGAAGAGGAAAGGAATAGAAGAAACTTGTCATCTGGTCTTCCAGAGGAGACTAAACCTGGCTGGTTATTTCCTAGTGAAGAAGGGGCCAGGAGCCCAGAATTGATGGTGAATGAGCTCTGACTCTTCCTATCTATTGTTTTTTTTATTTTGCAGTTTTTGTCCAGTCTGGTTCATTTGACAAAAACTCATAACCCTTTTTGTGAACCACTCTGTGGGAGAATGTGGATATTTACTAATGGGAGACACTGCAGTGGACACAGACACTGGAAGAAATGTACCTGCTGGTTTGTTTGGAGTGTTGTCTCCACAGTCAAATCAAGACCACTTATGATTACCTCATATAGATGCCACACTAACATACACAAAATTAAGACCATCCTGAAGTGAGGTGATGAGTCTTCACATGAGACTGCTGAGACCTTGCCTTCCTCCCCCTCAGAATCTCTCATCTACTTTTCTTTGTCCTTTGCCCTTCCTCTACTCTCTCTTTCACCTTGAGTCTTGAGCAGATTTGAAACAATGTTCCTTGTGCTTTCTTATCTGCCCTTTTCTTTTTCAATTTGTTCCTTTGCAGTTTCCAAGTCAGTCTTCCTATGGATATAAATCCAATTCCTCTAGACCAAGCTTGTCCAACCTACAGCCCACAGGCCACATGCAGCCCACGATGGCTTTAAATGCAGCCCAACACAAATTCTTAAACTTTCTGAATACATTATGAGGGTTTTTTCTTTTTCTTTTTCTTTTTGAGACAGAGTTTTGCTCTGTCACCCAGGCTGGAGTGCAGTGGCGTGGTATCGACTCACTGCAACCTCCATCTCCCAGGCTCAAGCAATTCTCCTGCCTCAGTCTCCTGAGTAGCTGGGACTACAGGCATCCTCCACCATGCCCGGCTAATTTTTTTGTATTTTTAATAGAGGCGGTGTTTCACCATGTTGGTCAGGCTTGTCTCTCACTCCTCACCTCATGATCCACTAGCCTCAGCTTCCCAAAGTGCTGGGATTACAGGCATGAGCCACTGGACAAGGCTGTATGTTTTGTTTTGTTTTGTTTTAGCTTATCAGCTATTGTTTGTATTAGTGTATTTTATGTGTGGCCCAAGATAGTTCTTCTTGTTCCACTGTGGTCCAGGGAAGCCAAAATACGGACACTCCTGCTCTAAACCATGTTTTTGCAACTCTGAGCATCGTGACTGGTTCTCTCATGTGTTTGTGTCATGCCATAGATAGGATCTATGTCTCCTAAGCAGTGGGTACCCACTAAGGATAGGAAATGATAGCCTCCTCTCCCTGGTTTTGATAAGTTCCAGGGGATTTTCCCTAATATAATGGTTGATGGCTGCCTGACGACCTGACAAGGAAATGCTTCTCTCCTCCATTGTCCCTCACCATACCTGCTTCTTGACGTGGTCGATCTCAGATCTCAGCCTCTGGATCATGCGGTTAATCTCAGCAATCTCCTGCTTGGTGTTGCGCAGGTCGTCCCCATGTCTGCCTGCTGTGACCTGCAGCTCCTCGTACTGCAGCCCAGAGGTGGAGAGAGAGACAGTGTCTATGGGTTCTTACCTGGGAGTGATGACTTTCACTTGTGTATCATGCATGTCATGAAGTGGACCTAATGGCTTCTCCTCAAGAAACTTGAGGAAAAGTTGATATTATGTGGTGGGTGGATACTAAACACTGGAGTCACAGACCATCCTCATTATGGCACCACTGCCTGCCTAGTTTCTTTAGGGAGTACAAATGTTCTGTACCAATTTCTAAAAGCCAGCAATCAGGGTGAAGCTAAATGCAGAGATGACTATGTCCTTGTCTATGGTAGCTTTCCTCCAGCATTGGGTTCTTTTTCCTCCTTGACTTGGGCATAAGTTCTGCAAATGTCTACTCTAATAGTGCAGAGTGCATGTCCTGTGAGAGGACCCCAGCTTCCTGTCAGGGGATGTCCCCAATGAAGTCTGCAGTCCTCTGGTATTCAGGGATGGCACAGGGATTCCTCAGCGGCTGCCCACTCCCTGCTCACCTTGGTCTGGTACCAGGACTCAGCCTCAGCCCGGCTCCTCTGAGCAATCTCCTCATATTGGGCCTTGACCTCTGCAATGATGCTGTCCAGGTCCAGGTTGCGGTTGTTGTCCATGGACAGCACCACAGATGTGTCTGAGATGTGGGTCTGCATCTGGGACAGCTCCTGCAGAACAGAAGGTCATAAGATCAACTTCACTACTGACATTTACAGAGATACCCAACCCTATACATCTTCTCCCCTTTGCAGACCCCATCAGAGTAAACAGAAGGATGGTGGAGATGCTTACTGCATCATACAAGGCTCTCAGGAAGTTGATCTCATCTGTGAGAGTGTCTGCCTTGGCTTGCAGTTCAACCTTGTTCATGTAGGCAGCATCCACGTCCTGGGGAAAGAGCCAACAACCTGGAGTTACCTGAGCACACCTTTCCAATCTACCCATCTTCTAGTCCCCATGCCAATTCTCCTCTCCCAGGGGAGCGAGGACAGAAAGCCACTTCTCTCCTAAATGAATTTGAACCCCCGGCTTCATCTGCTCACCTTCTTCAGAGTCACAAATTCATTCTCTGCTGCTGTGCGCTTGTTGATTTCATCCTCATATCTACAGGAAGAAAGGCATGGGACACATTTGAGCCAGTGGGTAGGATGAAACAGAAAAGCAGCCTGGGATTCAACATTTTCCCGAATGGAATATATTCTAACTGGGCTTTCCTGCCGCAGAGAGCCTAAGAGACGATTTTTGCTTCTGCTAAATTTGCCACTTCTTTAATCTCCCCATCCTCCCATAACCATCTGTGGTTCTTGCAGGTTTGCTCCTAGGGACTAATTCGTGCTCTTCATTTCCACGGACATGGGTTGTTAGGAATATTACCCCCTTCTGGCCCTGGTCACCCAATAGTCTTGAAGTGTGTGCTGCAGGAAACTGAGTCCATTTCTCCTGTTTAACTCACTTGTTCTTGAAGTCCTCCACCAGGTCCTGCATGCCTCTGAGCTCTGAGTCCAGGCGGCCCCGTTCCCCGACAATGCTGTCCAGCTGCCTCCTGAGGTTGTTGATGTACTGCTCGAACAACGGCTCCAGGTTCTGCCTCACGGTCTTGGTGCCCTGCTCCTGCAGCAGGGTCCACTTCGTTTCCAGAACCTTGTTCTGCTGCTCCAGGAACCGCACCTGAAAGAGAGACAAGATGATCATTTTCCAGGCAAGGGAAGGAAGAAAAAGTGTCTGGTATCCGGTTTCCTGGCAGGTCCGGGAGGTTCCCATGGTGCTGGGCTACTACAGTGCATGTAGAGAGGCTCAGGCTGAGCTCTGCTCCCCCAACCTCTTCTCCTTTGTACCCCACCAGTCTCACTAGAGAAATTGTCCCATGGACCATTGAGGTGTTCTCACTCTCTAAGTTATTGGACATATTAATGAGTTTCAACATGTCTTTTCCTTCTTTTCCCAGCCAAAATTACAAACATAGTTATAAAATAGTATTCATCTGATAAATTTTACACAGTTTTTATTACTGATAGGACCTCAGTTAGAAGAAATGTTAAATGTTGCCCAATGATTCGATTCCAACCTCATTTCCCATTTGTGCAAGTCTCTGCTCTAAAACATCCTGATGTTATGGTCATTCTTTGTTTTTAGGATTAATTAACATTTCCACATAATGTATAAACGTTTTAAGTCTTTTTTTTCTTAATCTAGCCAAAATATCCTTTCTTTTGTTTTCAATATTTTTTCCTCTTATCCAGACCCCAGAGTGTAATTTACCAGCCCGTGTACTCCTGGCATTTTCTTTGACGCTTCAAAGGGAAGAGTTAACCTACTCCATTCTCTGATGGCCTCATCTGTGCTTCAGGTTTATGAAAAGTTATGGTTCTCCCTAGGCAAGAGTGAGGGCCACTCCAGAGATCCCATGGGGAGTGATGCCCTCCCTGCTGCTTGCTGGGCACCAGCAGCCATCTGCACTCTCTGCAGAGCTGAGCTGAGTCCCCTTCTCCCTCCCTCCTAGGTCTTCCTGGCAGGAAGGTGTTGCTCCTCTGGTCTGGGGACCCTGAAGTGCCCGATGGAGGGCATGGCACTGGCTCACCTTGTCGATGAAGGAGGCAAACTTGTTGTTGAGGGTCTTGATCTGCTCACGCTCCTCGGCCCGCACCCGCTGGATGGTGGGATCGATTTGCAGGTTGAGGGGAGTCAGGAGACTCTGGTTGACAGTGACCTCTTGGATGCCTCCAGGGGGGCACACAGGGAAGCCAGGGCCCCCAAAGCCACCAGCAAGGCCGGCTCCACCACCCAGACCAAAGCCATTGCCGGCTCCACCACCGAAACCAAATCCACTCCCGGCGCCACCAAAGCCATAGCTGCCTCCGGCTCTGCTGCCATAGCCGCCACTGATGGCACAGCTGCCCCCTCCAATGGAGATCCTCTTGGAGCCCCCCAGGCCATACAGACTGCGGCTGCCAAAGCCAGCTCCTCCACATGCGCCACCCAGGCCACCACTGCCCCTGGAGCGGGACACGGAGACGCTGCTGAAGCCAGAGCGGCTGACCCCAGGGAGCCTGGCTGAGTTGGCACTGAAACCCCGGCGGCTGCTGCTGTGGCTCCTGATGGTGGTGGATGTGCTGGCCATGGTTCCAGGAGATGAGAGGGCTTAGGAGAGTGTGAGAGGCTGGAGGAGAGAGGGAAGAGAAGCAGGACTAGGAATCAGGCTCGGGGCAGCAGCTTATATATGGAGAGCATGGGCTGGGCCCAGTCCTGGAAGGTGAGCTTGCAGGTTGGGAAGGGCTGGGCTTTACCAACAGTGAGATCACACCCAGTTTCTAGAAAGGTATGAAATATGAAGATTGCTTTTTGGCTTCCTTTAGTCATAGAGAAATTCTCCTGCCTTCCAGCCTTGACTTGATCCTAACACAATAAGCCCGGGTATACATTCACTGAAGTCATGAGTTAGTCATGTCCTCAAACAAAGGAGACAAGGAGCTGATCTGTGATAATTGTCCCCTCCTTCTTCTTCATCAGACACTCCCTGTGTGCCCCCTTCCCACACAGGTTTTCTACTCCACTTGCACCAGCCTCACCCTCTGAGTAGGATCCTTCCTGAGGGCGTATGGGCATTTGCCCGATGGCCTGAGCAAGAAGTAGCCTGTTGTGTTTTTTCCACTGCATTTGGACCAGCTCTTCTGGAGCTCCTGGCTGTCCTCACTTGTGTCCTGGACATAGGAACGGGGTCTGCTTTGGGGATCTAATCCTCCTTTGTCAGGCAAGAGGGACAGAGGAGTTGAGTCTTTACACTGTAGGAGCAACATTTGTTCTGTGTACTGTGTGATCACCTGCCCACATGGCGTTTACCTAAGATGAAGGGAGCAGACATTGCCCAGGGTGCTGAAAGACCTGACTTCTGCCAGGAGTTTCTTTCCATATCTGCACCTCTCTCTCCAGTGCTTGCTTTCCCATTGAGCTTAGTCTCATGTAAATCTGCCTTTCCAGTTGAAATTCATAGACACTTTCTCCCTGCTGTTTTGGAGCATTTACATAGAGCTTAATTTAAACAACGGAAAATGAGTGATATAAAAATCATTAAGGAATTCACTGGATTTTTATTCCCACAGATTTTGACATTTCTTAAGAATCAAGAGTCAGACAGTTTAATTGGGTGTGTAGGGAAAGTCGAGGGGCATATGGAAGCAGTGAATCATAAAATTGTGCCCTTACAAGTGTGGTGATGTAACATGTCAATTCCACATTTTAATTTCTGATCTCAGTGCTTGAAATCTCAAATCCATATACACCTTCTGGGAAGGTGGGCAGGCTGTCAAAGGTGAGTGTGCTTGGTTTACAGAGGAATGAGTTTCATTCTCCAGTCCATGCATTAAGCACTGTGCATGAGGAGAATGGAGAGCAATCCTGGGCAATCTTGTTCTGTGAGAACCTATGGATAAATGAGCAACCGCAGGAGGAAGAACAAACTCCCACGCTAAGAAGAGCCTCAGGAAAGCTCTTGTTACTATTTTAAAAGCAGTCCCATTTCTCCAACATTTGGAGGGGGGGACACAGCATCCAGGAGAACAGGGTGTTCCCTGTCTAAAGGAGGTGCTAACTCAGCGTCTGGCAAGAACGAGATACCTTCTCAAGACAACGGAAGCAGCTCCCCTCCCTCCACCCTGGTTGCACAACGGTTGACCAAGAATGTGCTTCCACCCAGTTCTGGGAAAGAAGTGTTCCTTCTGGTATGTGCTCCGACCCACTCTACTCTCTTGGGATAGAGGCTTTAGGCTTGGCATGAATGATGCTAGGATGGGTAAGAAGGGTTGGCAATTCAGGTGGGAGCTATATGCATTTACCCAGTGTCCTATGTCTGTGTCAATGTCCAATGTCCACGGCTGCTTTCACACTACAAAGACAGAGCTGAGTAGTTGCAGCAGAGACTGTATGCCCTGCAAAGCCTAAAATAGTCACTATTTGTCCCTTTAAAGAAAACATTTGCCAACCCCTGGTTAAGAGCATGGACTCTGGAGACAGAGGGCTCAGGTTCATGACCAAGCACCTGGGTGTCCCTATGCACTTTCTTAACCCCTTTGTGCCTTGTTTTTACACCTGTAAACTGGGAGTGAACATAGCACCGGCCTCAAAGTGCTATTGTGAGGCTTCAGTGAGACAATTAATTGAAGGTCTTAGCAAGGCATCTGGCATATAATTTCTCACCGAAGGTGAGCTAATATTATCATAGGGAAGTATGAAGACATTTTGTATGTAGAGGCCCACAAGAAGCATCAAGAACAGGGACACAAGTGCAGGGTACGTGTGTGAGGGAGGAGGGTGGTTCAGAGACCGGTAAGAGAAATGAAACCAACATTGCAGGCTTGTGCCACATTAGTAAGGACTTAGGAAGCCATGTATAGAGGTTTGCCCTGCTCCCAGATGCCACACAGAGCCGCAGAAGGCAGAAGAGCAACAGGATCAGAAGAGCAATTTGCAAGCTTGCAGCCACTCTGCTGAGCAGCAGCGTGGGGCAGACAGAGCTCCGCCCGGTGGGGGAGGCAGCATGTTGTCTGAGTGTTTGGAAGGAAAGGTGGTTGGAGAGAGGATCCAACTTTTGAGTTCTTGGCAGGAGCCCAGAAGACTGCTCTCCCTCTTCTGGAGTCAGGTTCCCCTGCCCATCCTCCGCTGGGTCTCAGGCTGTTCTCTGGGGTATGCACACAGGGGCAGCTGCTATTAACCAGCAGTGCCAACTGCATCAGTTCCTTTTTCACTAATGAGTTCCTGTCTTTTTAAGTGTGGGGGTGAACTCATCCCTGAATAAAATATGTCATGTAATTCATTTAGTCTATCAGAGAATGGTTTAACTTCAACATCTTATTCAATCTCAGGCTTGGCGTGTGCATCAGACAGCACCAGCAATATAAAGTGCCGTGTTTAATTTCCTGACACAAGTGTATCTCCTTTTGCTAGATTTATATGACATTCTCTTATATATCTACTAAGAGGTTTTTTAAAAAAATTCCCATTCCTAGCTGCCAGGCATGCTCTGGGAACCAAGTCCAGTGACCCCATAGAGTGAGGTCAGCTGGGAGGACTCATGAGAGGTGATGAAGGGCTTCTAAGACAGTGGAGGGGGAGTTAGAGAGGAGGGAATCCTGCTGCCCCTGGAAGATCTATTTCTGATTCCACTTCTTCCCAGCCCCCACCACCCCTAAAAGGGCAAGTTTGCACCTGGCTCATTTGCCATTGATTGTCTATGTCTTTCTTTGTCCTGGTGTGGGAGGTGCCTATTGTTCCTGGCCTGCTTTCAGACAGCTGCCCTAGGCTGGGCCCTGTTCTTTCCTCTCCTGTGAGTCCAGCCCTCTCTGCCTCTGAGTCTACCTCTGCCAGCTCTCACCTCTCCCAGGAGAGGGTCATGTTCATAGTCAGGCCACCCTATCTACCCTGGATGGTTATTCTCAGGTGAAACCTCTCTGGTGACCATGGCTCATGTCCCATGGTGGTGCCCAGAGGTGTTCTGTTTCCCTAGAAGAGCCGAGTGGGGAAGGCACAACCTTCATAAGAAGATTAGAACAAAGGGTGATGGTTCAGGCAACTATGTGAGAGAAACCAAAGCACGCAGTATGAGTAAGCAGGATGACAGCCAGCCTCCTCCCCAGGGGACAGCTGAACCCAGCTTCTTCCTTCTGCCGGGAGAGCCTCCCTTCAAGTGGGAGCTGTCTCTGATTGCCTTGGAATGCAGAATGCCTTTGTTCCAGGCCCAGGGATTAACCTGCACTCTTGAGTTGTTCCCAGTGTGGAGGGAGGACAGGAGGGAGCTCCTGAAGCTGAGATCATGGAAAGTCTGCCTCAAAGAGGATTTGCCTAGGAGTTCTGCCTCCCAGGGTGGAGTTGGCAGATGAGAATGAGGGAGAGGCTATTGTCATCATCATCAAAAGCTTTAAGATTCAGTGCCTAATCCTGCAAACCACAGTGCAGGATGATGCTGCTCAGAGGGAATCCCAGCGAGCCAGGCCTGTGCCTAGGGAGCACCCACTGAAAGAGAAATACTGGCAGCCACACGTGTAAAAAACATAGACAGAAGCACGAAGGCTAGTGTGAGATGTGCAGCCTTCTATGGTAGACCTAGTGGTTTAGAGAGTCTTGAAACCCTCAAAATTGTTTTACTTAGTAATCATGTTGTTTATGAATACTCAGTATGCACCTAGCTCTGGAGCTTCCCTTCTGTTTCTCAATTTTCACACACACGGTCTGTGTATTTTATTTATTTATTTATTTATTTATTTTTTTGCAGAAAACACTGACAGCATTGCCTATCTGAACGTGATCCATGAGTGGCTTTCTCTACAGCTGCAGGAAGTCTCACAACTCCATTTTCCAGCGGGATGGGGCTCTATCTCAGGTCCGTTGTGGAGTCCAGAGGTCACTGGAATAACATTTTGCACAGGCCAACCTGCCCTTAAAAGTGTGATTCCTAAATCCCCCGATGTCACTCCATGTGACTTTCCCATTGAGGATACATCAAGAACCTCTTCCTCACAGACTTGAGGGATGGAGGGAAGCATTGTAGCTGCCACTTCAACCATCAAAAGTAGATTATATGCCTGGAACGGTGGCTCACGCCTGTAATCTCAGCACTTTGGGAGGTTGAGGCAGGTGGATTACTTGAGTGTAGGAGTTTGAGAGCAGCCTGGGCAACATCGTGAGACCACATTTCTACTCTCTACAAAAAGTACAAAAATTAGTGGGGGATGGTGGTGCACACCTGTAATCCCAGCTGCTTGGGAGGCTGATGTGGGAGAATTGCTTGAGCCCAGGAACCAGAGGTTGCAGTGAGCTATGACCATGTCACTGCACTCCAGCCTGGGCAACAGAGCAAAACCCTGTGTCAAAAAAAAAAAAAAAAAAAAAAAAAAGTGGATTTTGACAAGGAGCCTGGAGTGAACTGGAAACAATCATTAGCCTACAGGATTGATGCATGTTCTGTGCTTTGAGGGGCAAATATTGAGTGTTTGTACAATTACAGAAATTACTCTGATGGCTCTCTACACATTGAGTTTGACACATGTTCATATAAAATGTAGTTACCGAGTGACATATTTTGCATGTGTCCAATCCGTCTTGACTCACCCTGTGCATGCTGGTACTGGGTAAGTAGGTGCACTTGGATGTTTACATCACTGGAAAATGCACAACCAGGCTGGGCACTGACAGGCATATTTGGAAGAAGGGGACAACCTTTGGCTTTCCTGATCCGTGTGGGGACACTAGTTAGAGGAGGAAGAGCAGTGTTTATCTTTTGAATGAGGCATTTTGATGATGGGAGGCAAGAAGGGTGGTTGGAAGTGCAGAGAAGTGCTTTCGGGAAGATGAGAAGGCGAGAAAGGGACAGGCTGCACAACAGGACAAGCAGGAACCCTCCTCTGTAAGCAGGAGATAGTGTGCAGGTGAAGGACCAGGCTCTCCTTCTGTCACGTGGCTGAGGTCCTTGATAAGAACAGGGTTGAAGGGAGCCCTGCCAGCCTTCCAGAGAGACCGGTAAAAACTCCAAGAAGAGTTTCCAATGGACTGGTTTCCTTTTCTGTCCACTGCCTTCCCCAGTTCCCACCTCCCTTCTTATCCCATCTCCACTTTGAACTCTGGTTTCTACTTCCTCACTGCTGCAAGGCTCCCCTCACTACACAGTCTAATTTTTTTTAAGTATACTTGGGGAAAAATATTTCAACTATCCCCCAGTGACATACCCAGGGCCTGGCTTAAATAATGTAAAAGATAGGATGAAGTGCATTCTTACAGAGGGATGTCTCACTCCATCGGCCTTCTGGTCAAACACCCTTTATTTCAGGAAAATATCTAGTTAATTCAGGAAAATATTTCAGGGAAAATATCTGATTAATCATGAGGTAATAGGTAATTCCTCCACATTTGGAATGATCTGGAGTAATTCCCACCTATAAAATTTACTTTCAAATCATTTTACTCTTAGAGTACAAATACCCTAGAAAGCAAGCCAGTCTCCTCTGAGATTTCCTGGAATTTCCTGGCTGCTTCCATCTGTTAATCTTGTATAATTTCACTTTAAGCCTAGGGGCAGGATTAGCGACAGATCATCGATATTCTGGCAGAAGTCTGTGGAACTCATGTTGCAAGTGAGGCCTCAGGGGGATCTGATAAATTTAATTTCCTTCTCTTTTTCCTCTTCCCTTCCCTCAGCTGTTTCAGGGAAATAGCCTGAATTTTTCCAGATAGGCACAGAGGAACACACAACATGGCTAGGAAAGTCTGGACCTTGTGGCAGAAACTGTAGATTGGCTAATCCATCCACAAGCAGGTTCCATTCCTAACACACGTCCTTCTTTCCTATCTCCACTACAGAAAGAGGAAAAGCAAACTCTTCTTTCTCTCTTTATTTTTATTTTATTGCATATCATTTTATTTCATTTTTTAGAGATGGAGGTCTTTCCCTGTTCCACAGCTTGGCTTGAAGTGCAGTGGCACGGTCATAGCTCACTGCAGCCTCCAACTCCTGGGCTCAAGTGATCCTCTGGCCTTAGCCTCCCAAAGTGCTAGGATTAAAGAGAAGTTCCACCATGCCCAACCACTTTCTCTTTTTAAGAAAACAGTTTTGTTTATTGAGGTAGAATTTACATACAGTGAAATGTGTAGCTCTTAAGTACAGAGTTCAATCTATTTTGAAAAATCCATGCACCTCTATAAGTCACACCCTATCAAGGTATAGAATATTCCCATTATTCCAGAAAATTCTTTTGTGCACCTTCCCTATGAATCCCACTGCACCAAGCAAATACTGTTTTGATTTTTCCACCAAAGAATCATAGGGTGTATGCATACTGCACATGTGCCATTTATATACATGCTGTATGTGTCTGGCTTTTTTCACTCAACAAAATGTTTTTGAGATTCATCCAGGTTGTTGTTCATATCAGTAGTTCATGCTTTTTTACAGCTGAGTGGTGTGCTGCTGTATGAATATACCACAGTTTGCTTACTCATTCCTACAGATGAGTTCCTGGGATATTTCCAGTTTGGGGTTACTGTGAATAAAGCAGTTATGAACATATTTGTGAATATTTCTGTGGGCAAATGTTTTCATTTTGCTTAAATAAATACCTAGAAATTGAATTGTGACATCAAGGGTCAATGTGTATTAGCTTTCCAAATTAATTGTGCAATTTTTTAAAATAGACTTTATGAACAACTTCAGGTTCATAGCAAAATTTAACAGAGAGTACAAAGAATTCTCATATAAACCCCATGCCCACACACACACACGCATAGCTTTCTCATTATCCACATCCCCCACCAGAGTGGCAGATTGGTTACAATTGGTGAATCTACATTGATGTGCCATTGTTATTCAAAGGTCATAGCTTACATTAGAGTCACTTTGGTTTTGTACATTCTATGGGTCTTTTAAAAACGTATAATAACATATATCCACTGTGGCAGTTTGCCACGGTTACCATGGGACTGAACCAAGGGGGACGAACGTAGAAATGAAAACTTAAGACAAAGAAACTGTTTTAAAGAAGGAGTCCGGGGAGAAGAGGGCTCCATGCTTCTAGTGAGCAAAGGCAGCCCGCTGAGCTTCCACAGCCCTTCATATTTATTGTGTAGAAAGAGCAGGGAGGAGGAGGTAATGATTGGTCAGCTGCTTAATTGATCACAGGTTCACATTACTGTTAACAGGTGTCAATTACGCCTAATCACAAGAAACACTGCCGGTGTGACTGCCCTCAGCATTCCTTCTGGGTGGCAGATGCAGTTTGTCAGTTTGCCAACAACCTGCATTCATGAGACTAGTTTGCTGTTTACTCATACAGCCTCCAGTGGTATACTGAGTTGATCACGACCCTCACTCTTTCAGCCTGCAACAACCCACCATTATAGTATCATACACAATAGTTTCACTGCCCTAAAAATCCTCCTGTTCCACTTACTCATTCCTTCTTCCCCCCTAACCATTGGCAGCCACTGGGCTTTTTATGGTCTCCATAGTTTTGCCTTTTTCAAAATGTCATGTAGTTGGAATCATACAGTATGCAGCCTTTTCAGACTGGCCTCTTTCACTTAGCAATATGCATTTAAGGCTCTTCTATGCCTGTTCATGGCTTGATAGCTCATTTCTTTTTAGTGCTGAATAATGAAATTCTATTGTATGGATGTACCACAAATTGTCTATTTATTCAGCCAATTGTCTAAGCACCCATCTTGGTTGCTTCTAAGTTTTGAAAATTAGGAATAAAGTTGCTATTAATATATATGTGCAAATTTCTATGTGGGCATTAGTTTTCCATTTCTTTGGGTAAATATGAAGGAGTGAAACTGCTGGATTGTATGGCAAAAGTATGTTTACTTTTTTTTTTTTTTGAGAGAGAGTCTCGCTCTGTCACCCAGGCTGGAGTGCAGTGGCGCGATCTCGGCTCACTGAAATCTCCACCTCCTGGGTTCAAGCAATTCTCCTGCTTCAGTCTCCTGAGTAGCTGGGATTACAGGCAGGCGCCACCATGCATGGCTGATTTTTGTATTTTTAGTAGAGACAGGATTTCACCATGTTGGTCAGGCTGGTCTTAAACTCCTGCTCTCGTGTTCCGCCCACCTCTGTCTCCCAAAGTGCTGGGATTACAAGAGTGAGTCACTGTGCCCGGCCAAGTATGTTTACTTTTGTACAAAACTACCAAACCGTCTTCCAAAGTGGCTATACCATTTTGCGTTCCCATCAGTAATGAATAAGTGTTCCCATTGTTGCATATTTTCGCCAGCACCTGGCATTGTCAGTGTTCTGGATTTTGGCTATTCTAATAGGCATGTTGTGATACTTCATTACTGTTTTAATTTGTATTTCTCTGATGACCTATGATGTTGAAAATCTTTCATATGCTTACTTACTATTTGTATTATCTGCATTGGTGATGTGTCTGTTAAAGAATTTGGTCCATTTTATAATCAGGTAGTTTCTTACAGTTAATTTTAAGAGTTATCTAATACATTGTAGTTTGAATAAGAGTCCTTTATCAGATATGTCTTTTGCTAATATTTTCTTCCAGTCTGTGGCTTGGCTTCTCATTCTTTTGGCAGTGTGTTTTGCAGAGCAGATTTTAATTTTAATGAGGTCCAGCTTATCAATTATTCCTTTCATGGATCATGGCTTTGGTGTTGTATCTTAAAAGTCATCACCATACCCAAGGTCATCTAGGTTTTCTCCTATGTTATCTTCTAGGAGTTTCATAGCTTTGCATTTTACATTTAGGGCTATGATCCATTTTGAGTTAATTTTGTGGAAAGTGTAAAGTTTGTGTTGAGATTCATTTGCATGTGGGGTATTCAATTACTCCAATAGCATTTGTCTTTGCTCCCTCATAATTGCTGTTGTTTCTTTGTCAAGGACCAGTTAACTATATTTGTGTGGGTCTAGTTCTGGCCTTCCTATCATGTTCCATTGACCTATTTGTCAACTCGTTCATCAACACAACATGGTCTTTATTACTGTAGATTCATTGTAAGTCTTGAAGTTAAGTATTGACAGTACTCTGACTTTGTTCTTCAATATTGTGTTGGGCCATTTTAGATCTTTTGCTTCTTCATAAAACTTTAGAATCCATTTTTTGGTCTACAGAAAATAACTTGCTGAGATTTTGATTGGGATTGCATTGAATCTGTAGATCAAGTTGGGAAGAACTGACATCTTGACAATATTGAATCTTCTTATCCATGAACGTACAATATCTCTCAATTTATTTGGTTCTTTGATGTCTTTCATCAGAGTGTGTAGTTTTCCTTATGTAGATATGTATATATTTTGTTAGATTTATACCAACTATTTCATTTTTGGGAGGTGCTAATATACATAGTATCATGTTTTTTATTTCAAATTCCTATTGTTCTTTGCTAGTACGTTGGAAAGTGATTGACTTTTTATATTAGCCTTGTATCATGCAACTTTGCTATAATCACTTGCAAGTTTGGGTAGTTTGTCATTGCATCTTTTTTTCTACATAGACAGTTATGTCATGTGATCAAAGTTTTATTTGTTCCCACCCAATTTGTATAACTTTCATTTCCTTTTCTTGTCTTATTTCATTAACTAGGACTTCCAGTTATTTTGAAAAGTAGTGATGAGAGGGGAAATCCTTGCCTTGTTCCTGATCTTAGCAGGAAAGCTTCTAGTTTCTCACCATTAAGTATAATCTTAGCACAGGTTTTCTGTAAATGTTCTTTATCAAGTTGTAAAAGTTCCCCTCTCCTCCAAGCTTGCTAAGAGTTTGCATTATAAATGGTGTTGGATTTTGTGTAATTGTTTTTCACAATACACCTATTGATATAATCATGTGTTTTTTTTCTACGGCCTATTGTTGTGATTGATTACATTAACTGATGTTCAAATGTTGAACCAGTCTGACATACCTGGAATAAATGTCACTTGGTCATGGTGTATAATTCTTTTATAATTCTGTTTATGCATTGTTGGATTTGATTTGCTAATATTTTATAGGGGATTTTTACACCTATGCTTATGAGAGATAATGCTCTACAGTTTTCTGTTCTTGCAATATCTTTGTCTTGTTTTGGTATTAAGGTGATGCTGGCTTCATAGAATGAGTCAGAAAATGTTCTCTGTGTTTCTATCTTTGGAAAGAGATTATAGAGAATTGGTACAATTTCTCCTGTCAATGTTTGGTAGAATCCACCTGTGAACCCATCCAGGCCTGGATGGGTAAATAAATAACTTTTGGAAAGTTATTTACTATTGGTTCAATTTCTTTAGTCTATTTTTTCTTGTGTGAATTTTAGCAGATCATGTCTTTCAAAAAATTGGTTCATTTAATTTAGGTTATCATATTTGAGGATGTAGAGTTGTTTATAATATTTCTTCATTACCCTTTCAATCCCCATGGAATATATAGTGATGTCGATTTATTCATTTCTGATATTAGTAACTTTGTGTCCTTTCTATTGTTTTCTTAGCCTGGCTAGAAGCTTATCAATTTTATTGGTCTTTTCAAAGAAATCATTTTTGGTTCCATTAATTTTCTCTATTAATTTCTTGCTTTTATTTCCTTTATTTCTGCTCTAATCTGTATTACTTTTTTCTTCTACTTATTTTGAATTTAATTTCCTTCTTTTTTTCTAGGTTTCTAAGGTGGAAGCTTAGATTATTGATTTTAGATCTTTCTTCTTTTCTAATACATGCATTCAATATAAATTTCTCTCTAAACACTATTTTTGTTGCATCCCATAAATTTTGGTGTCATATTTTCATTTTTATTTAGTTCAAAATATTTAAAAATGTATGTTCAGATTTCTTCCTTGACCCATGTGTTATTCAGAAGTGTGTTGTTTAATCTCCATGTATTTGGGGATTTTTTTTTTTTTTTGAGATGGTCTCACTCTGTCGCCCAGGCTGGAGTGCAGTGGTGTGATCTCGGTTCACTGCAACCTCTGCCTCCTAGGTTCAAGCAATTCTCCTGCCTCAGCCTCCTGAGTAGCTGGGATTACAGGCATGTGTCACCACGTGCAGCTAATTTTTGTATTTTTAGTAGAGATGGGGTTTCACCATGTTGGTCAGGCTGGTCTCTCACTCCTGATCTCGTGATCTGCCCGTCTCAGCCTCCCAAAGTGCTGGAATTACAGGCGTGAGCCACCATGCCTGGCCGTATTTGGGGATTTTTAAACTATCTTTTTGTTATTGATTTCTAGCTTACTTCTATTGTGGTCTGAGAGCATACATTGTATGATTTATATTTTTTTTTAAATTTTAAGGTATGTTTTATGGCTACAATGTGAATGTTCTATGTGAGCTTGAGAAGAATGTGTATTCTGCTCTTGTTTGGTGAAGTGTTCTAAAGGTGTCAATTATATTGAGGTGATTGATGGTGTTTTTGAGTTCAACTATGTCCTTATTCATTTTCTAATAAAAAATCAATATAAATATTTTCTAATATAAAATAGTGTTGAAGTCTCTCATTAGAATAGTGGATTCCTCTGTTTCTCTACCCCATTCCATTGGTTTTTGCCTCACATATTTTGATGCTCTGTTGTTAAGCATATACACATTACGGATAGTTATATCTTGGAATTAAGGATTATTATTGACACCTTTATCATTAGGTAATGCCCCTCTTTCTTACTGATAATTTTCCTTGCTATGAAGTCTGTCCTGTCCCAAATTAATACAGCTACTTTAGCTTTCTTTTAATTAGCATTAGCATGGTATGTCTTTTCTCCATTCCTTTACTTTTAATCATATATGTCTTTATATTTAAAAATGGGTTTGTTTTAGACAGCATACTGTTGGGTTTTGTTTTTTGATCCATTCTAACAATCTCTATCTTTAAGCTGGTGCATTTAGACCATCACCATTTAAAGTTATTACTGATATAGTTGGATTAATATCTACCATATTTCTCACTGTTTTCTAGTTATTGCTCTTGTTTTTTGTTCCTTTTTTGTCTCCCACTCTTTTTTCATCTTCTATGGTTTTAACTGAGCATTTTATGATTCCATTTTCTCTCCTTTTTAGTATATCGGTTATACTTTTATTTATTTTTTTTTAACTCTTTCAGTGGTTGCCCTAGAGTTTGCAATATACATTTACAACTAATCCAAGTCTACTTTCAAATAACACTATACTGCTTCATGGGTATTGCAAGTTCTTTGTAATAACCAAGTACAGTTGACCCTTGAACAACATGGGTTTGAACTTCATGGATCCACATATATGTAGGATTCACAAGATGCAATATCCAAGTATTATGAAGGGCCAACTCTTCTTTTCATGTAGAGGATCCTACAGGGCTGACAGTGGGACTTGCGTATGCCAGGATTTTGGTATATGTGCAGGGTCTTGGAATCAATCCCTGGCATATACCAAGGGGTGACCATATCGCTAATTCCTCCCTCTCATCCTTTGTATCAATGCTGTCATTCGCTTCACTTACACATAAAGTATAAACATTGAAGACATAGTTGCTATTATTATTTTGAACGAACATTTATCTGTTAGATCTTATTTCTTCTCTAATGTTTTTCCTTTCTTTATGTAGATCCGAGTTTCTGACCTATATAATTTTCCTTCTCGGTGAAGAGCTTCTTTTAACATTTCTTGCAAGGCAGGACTACTGGCAACATATTCTCTTAATTTTTGTTTGTCTTGAGAAAGTCTTTATTTTTTCTTCATTTTTGAAGGATAATTTAGCAAGATATAGAATTCTGTGTTGCTGTTTTCTCACCCAACAGTAAATATTTTACTCCAGTCTTTTCTTGCTTGCAAGGTTTCTGTATGGAAGTGAGATTTAATTCTTATCTTTGTTCCACTATAGATAAGCTGTTTCCCCCCCCAACCATGGCTTCTTTCAGGATTTTTGTTATCTTTCATTTTCTACAGTTTGAATATAATATACACAGGTTTTTTTATGTCTGACACTAATTTTTGGAAATTCTCAGTCATTACACTGTCCAATATTTATTATGTTGCTTTCTCTATTTCTTGTTCTAGTATTCCTTTTACACAAGTTATATCTTTCATAGTTCCCCCACAGTTCTTGCATATTCTGTTCTTTTTTTCTCAGTCTTTTTTTATTTTTGCTTTTCAGTTTAGAAAGAACTGAAAAAACAGTTCTATTGACATACCCTCAAGCTCAGATTCTAATGTCAGCTGTGTCTAGTCTACTAATAAGCCCACAAAAGGCGTTCGTCATTTCTGTTATAATGTTTTTTATCTCTAGCATTTATTTTTTATTATTAGAATTTCTGTCTATCTGCTTTCATTACCCATCTGTTCTTGCATGTTGTGTACCTTGTTCATTTGTGCTCTTAGCTTGTTAATCATGGTTGTTTTAAATTCCTGATCTAATAATTCCAACATCCCTGCCATATCTGAGTGTGGTTCTGGTACTTGCTCTGTCTTTTCAAACTGTTTTCTACCTTGAAGTATGCTTTGTAATTTTTTTGTTGAAAATGGATGGAAGAAACTGATAAATAAGCTTTAGTAATGTAGTGATGAGGTATGAGGTGAGGGGAGGTATTCTATAGACCTATGATTAGGATTAGGTCTCAGTCTTTTAGTGAGCCTGTGCCCCTTGGCTGTGAACTTCACAAGTGCTTCTGAGGTTTTTTTCACCTCTTTAAGTAGGGCCAGCATAGCTGGAGGGAGCTGGGGTTGGGTGTTTCCCTTTCTCCAGCTAGACCAGGCTCTGATAAAACCTCAGCAGGGCTGCGTGTGGTTAAATAGTTGTTCCTGACGGCAGACTGCCTTAAGAACAGAATGCTCTGTCTATTTCAAAATGGTTCTTTGTCTGCTCCCCCTACTGGAAGCATGAGATTTTTCTCACATTTTCTCTGTGAGGACCTGGTGGAGCCCCTGGAGTAAAACTAAGTATGCCCCTCTAAGAGTGGGCTCCCCTGGAATTCTCAACACTCAAACTTATCCACATGGAGCCTTTGGCAATTTACCAATTATGGCTCAGGGTTTTCTACCCAAATACTGGTTCCTGTGGAGATTTCTGCTCATGGGTTACTACTCTGGTAAGTTGGGATTCTCTGTAATTGCCTCTTTAACTCTCCAGTTGGAAGGCAGTGGTTTGCCCTGTAATCTCAGTTCTCTGACAGATGAAGAAGAGTTGTTGCTTTTCATTTGTTCCATTTTTTACTTTTTGTTAGAATGTAGTGATGACTTTCAACCTCCTGACGTGCCAGACCCCAAACTAAAAGTCCCTCTAGTCTCTCTTGCTCTTTAAATCAGAGCTGAGGTTTTCTACCCTTTGTTTCCCCTCTGTGCTGATACCTGTTCCACTGAGCTCCCATTGATCACCATCAAAAGATCAACGGTCATTATCACACAGACATGCAAACATCCTTCTCATGCTTCCATCTTATTACAGATACATGAGTCTGCTATAATTCTGAGATGAAAATGACATATGCCCCCCACTAAAAGCTGAAGCTCAATCTGGGTCCAGCTGCAGAGGAGCAGTCCTCTCTTCAATTCCCAACAGTCCTGCCCATCATAACTACACTCAGGAGTTCCCATCTGACAAATAAGTTGTCCTTATCTTCCCTTGCAGTGTCCCTGAATGGTGTGTGATGTACCTTCTGATGCAGTCTGCATTTCTGCACTGCTTTTCTTTGCTCTCTTTGCCTTCTTTTGTTCTGTTGAATAAAGGAGATTGAGAGTATGAACTTTTCTGTTAGATTGCCTTGCTGACCATGTGCTGGTTTAGAAACATTCTCATCCCACAAACATTCCTCATCTTCGAGGAACTGCCCCTCTCCACACCGACAGCTCACCATGCTCCACACCCTACTCTGTCAGTCAGTGATTCTGGAGGACACTCTGGGTGGACGATCACCAATGTTGTATAAGCCCCAAAAGCTGTTAGGACAAGTTCCCGGTGTGCCAGGCAAAGTCTGTTCTCTTTCCCCAGCTGAAAAGCTCCAGGACAACAGGTTACTGGCAGGGTACCTTGCCAGCCTCGAGTAAAGGCCAGACCCTTACCCAGATCTGAGAGACCAACTAGATGCCAGTTGGCTTGAGACTTGGAGCAGGCATTGCCATCCCAGTCACTTGTGAATAGGGTTGTTCAGACAAAATAGAGAATGCCCAGTTAAATTTAAATTTCAGATAAACAACAAAAAATATAGAGTAAGTATGTTCCACATGCTGCATGGAACGTGCTTATACTGAAAAAAATTATTTATTGTTTATCTGAAATTCAATCTGAACGGCACATCCTGTATTTTTGTTTGCTAAGTCTGGCAACCCTGCCTATGAAGTCATCCTGCCTTTATATGGAATCACAGACAAGGGCACAGGTTGTTTGCTGGGCTACTGCTTTGGATTTCTCCTGTAAGGGGCAGACAATAGACAAGGACCAAGCTTAAGACCCTTCCTCCAAATCATCCTCATTAACTAACCCATAGGTTGCTTAGAAGTCTTGTTCAGTTTCTAAATATTTTTGAATTGTTGAGATATATTTCATTACTGATTTCTAATTTAATATGCCATGATCATGGAACATAGTCAGTATGTTTTCAATATTTTGAAGTGTATTGAGGCTGTTTTATGGCTTAGCATATTACTTATCTTTATGAATGTCCTTTGTGAGAAGAACGCTGTTGTGGGTACTGTTTTGTAGTTCTTTGTATATTCTGAATACAATTTCACATATATATAAAAATTATGTATATATATATAATATTTATATATATTCAAAATTTTGCAGGCCTGTGACTTACTGTTTTGCTCTCTTCATGTTGTTTTATGAACAAAGTTTATCAATTTTTTAAGGTAAGCTTTTTTTCTATCCCATTTAAGAAATTTTTGCCTATCCTCACTCCATAAAGATATCTTCTGTTTTCTTCTGAATGAATTATTGTTTTACCTTTCACATATAGGATTATAATACAACTGAAATTGATTTTTATCAATGGGAGGAAGTAGAAATCATAATACATTTTTCCCATATAGACAGCCAACTAACCTTGCACCATTTATTGAAAAGACTATCCTTTCTCTATTGCACTGTAATAGTACGTTTGTTGTAAATCAGTTGAGTCAATATGTAGTTTGCTTCTAGATTCTATATACTATCTCATAGGTCCATTTGTCAATCATTTCCCCAGCACCATACTTTCTTAATTACTACAACTTTATAATAAGTTTCAGTATCTGGAACTATAAGTCTTCCAACTTTATTCATCATTTTTTAAAATTTACTTTGATATTAAGTTCCAGGATACATGTTCAGGATCTGCCAGTTTGTTACATAAGTAAACATGTGCCGTGGTGGTTTACTGCATCTATCAACCCGTCACCTAGGTTTTCAGCCCCGCATGCATTAGCTGTTTATCCTGATGCTCTCCCTTCCCCCAACCCCTTCGATAGGCCCCAGCATGTGTTGTTCCCCTCCCTGTCTCCATGTGTTCTCACTGTTCAGCTCCCACTTATAAGTGGGAACATGTGGTGTTTGGTTTTCTGTTCTTGCATTAGTGTGCCGAGGATAATGGCTTCCAGCCCCATCCATGTCCCTGCAAAGGACATGATTTCGTTTCTTTTTATGGCTCCATAGTATTCTGTGGTGTATACGTATCACATTTTCTTTTTCCAGTCTATCATTGATGGGCATTTGTGTTGGTTTCATGTCTTTGCTATTGTGAATAGTGCTGCAGTAAACATACATGTGCATGTATCTTTATAATAGAATAATTTCTATTCCTTTGGGTATATACCCAGTAATGGGATTCCTGGGTCAAATGGTATTTTTGGTTCTAGATCTTTGAAGACTCATCACACCGTCTTCCACAATGGTTGAACTAATTTACATTCCCACCAACAGTGTAAAAGCTGTTCTTCTTTTTTAAGGTTGTTTTGACTATTTTAGCTCCTTTTCATTTCCTGTCTTAGTTCATTTTGTTCTGCTATAATGGAATAGCTGAGTCTGGGTAGTTTAAAAAAACAAAAATTTATTTCTCACAGTTCCAAAGGCTGGGAAGTCCAGGATCAAGATACTGACCGGTTTGGTTGTCTAATGGGGGCTACATTCTCTGGAGGGGAGGAATGCTATCTCCTCAACTGGCAGAAGAGCAGAAGAGCAACCTAACTGAATCCTGTGTGAAGCTTCTGAACTCTGAAAGGCCCCATTTCTAAATATCATTACATTGGCAACATCCAAATTTTGGAGGCAATACATTCAAATCATAGCATTTCAACACAAATTTTAGAATAGATTTATCAATTTCCACAAAACATCTGTGAAAATTTGATTGAAATTTCATTAAACCCATAGTTCAATTTGGAGAAATTGATGTATTTACAATATTAAGTTTTCCAATCCATGAAGATATCATATACCTTTGTTTATTAGGTCTTCTTTAATATTTTCAAAAGGATCATTTTAGTTTTTTGACTTACACATCTTTGGTTAAGTTTATTTCTAGGTATTAGATTTTTTATGCTACTAAAAATATCTTTCAAATTTTGTTTTCTAACTGTTGTTTTCTAGTGTACAAAAATATAATTGATATTTGTATATTGATTTTCTGGTGACCTTGATAAATTCACTTATTAATTCTAGTAGTTTGTAGATTATTTTAATTTTCTCTGTATACAATTATGTCATATGTGATCGCCTGCAGTTTGCTTTTCTTCTGATCCAGAAGATGCTTATTTCTTTGTCTTGCCTTATTGCAATGGCTAAGATCTCCAGTATAAAGTTGAGCAATCATTGTGATAATAGTTATCCTTACCCCCTTTTTGTTCAATGGAAAAGTTTCATTTACTATTAAGTATAATATTTTTTGTTTTTTTGGGCAGCCATTTGATTTATCTCCCTTTATTCTATTCATTTTGTGTATTACATGATTTTTTCAACATTAAACCATCTTGACTGCACTGATGCTTGACTGCTGACAACTTCTAAGCAAGCCCCTTGCCTCCCTTTCCTATTATGCTCATGTCTGGAAAAACTGATATGAAAACTGAGGTGTTCCTTTGGCAATGATAGCAACTTCCAACTTCAAACCACATGCAGGCCCCACCCCTAATTACCATAAAAAACCTGATGCTATAAAAAACCCTGCTCACTCAAGCCACTTTTGGACCAGCTTGGAAGTCCTGCCTTGCTTTCCTCAGAAAGCCTTATTATTTGAGTTAAATATCCATTCATCCCCTCTTGGAGTGTGTGTGTGTGTGTGTGTGTGTGTGTGATGTCATCAGTCTCAACAGCTAAACGAAATTTTGTGTGGCTGTCCATCTTGCCTCTGGAAGGTGGTCATGACAATCAGCACTGTGAGCCGGCTAGATGTCTAGATGATGACTGCTACCCCCGGAGTCTTTTCTTTCTTGCTTTGGCTTCCAGTCTGGCTCTGCTGTCTTGCTCTGGGTTGCTGTGTGCTGACTAGGGGGCTCTTTGAGTTGTGTTGCTGCCTGCTGGCAAACTTGCACTTTGAGCTGTGTTGCTTTGCGCTGCATTTGCTGAGTTCTGCTGAACCTCTGTTACAGACCCAAGTCAGAAGTTACAAAAATTGGCATTTAAGGACAGGAGTATGGGATTGGGGGCCCTCTTAAGGAGGCCCTGAATCATGTTCCTCAGCCCAGACCTATCTGTATGTACCATACTGAATTGTATTTCTTGATTCCAGCATAAACTGGGACTGATGCTAAGCTCAGGGGAATGGCTCTTACCCCGTGACTACTGGTTGTGTGTCTCAAGCGGGTGCCGGCCCTCATTCTAAGGAGTTTTCAGGGAAAAGACTGATATGTGGTCCCTTCCGGTGGTCACTCATGTGGAAGAAGAGCAGTTACTACGAGGCATGCTGAAGCCACGCTCCTAAAAACAGATGGCAGCCAGGCGCGGTGGCTCACGCCTGTAATCACAGCACTTTGGGAGCCCACGGCAGGCGGATCACCTGAGGTCAGTAATTTGAGACCTGCCTGACCAACATGGAGAAACCCCGTCTCTACTAAAAACACAAAATTAGCCAGGCATGGTGGCGCACGCCTTTAATCCCAGCTCCTGGGAAGGCTGAGGCAGGAGAATCACTTGAACCTGGGAGGAGGACGTTGTGGTGAGCCAAGTTTGCGCCATTACTCTCCAGCCTGGGCAACAATAGCAAAACTCTGTAGGAAAACAAAAAACAGAAAACCAGAGTGCTTACTAACTAGAGTCCTGTAAAATGTCTAGACTGCTGTTGCTGCTGTTGCTCCTGTTGCCGCCGCTGCCGCTGCCTATGCCTCTGTTACCAGAAAAGATCCTTATCCTCTGAGTTATAGAAAAAAACACACATGGCACAGCCAAAGGGTTAATTCAACTATTTCCATGGCGGAGGCCTCGAGCCCTGACAGTACAGATTTGAGGCTCCTTGGAGGAATAAATATATAAATATGGGCAGAGTAGAGAAAATTCCTCTCCTGCCAAATTATATTCAGAAACCACAAGAAAGATAGAGAGAGATAGAAACCTGAAAACAGGGAGAAGAAACAAAAAATTAAAACAAAGATCCATAATTTGATACAATCGGAAATCCAAAATTGGCTAAAATAATTTATACATCTAAAAGATAAAAAGGTGTGCAGGCTGTCTTGGTGTCTCCACCACATAAATTCTGAATTTACTTTCACATTTGCTGACATACAATAATTGACAATTCTTCATGGCCTTAATCCATACTGAAGCTCAAATAATACTTATACCTGGGGATCCTATTAAATTTAAACAAGGTACTCCTGTAATCTTGGGGAAGTTAAGGAACACAAAATAGAGAACAAACAGGCATGCCTCACTTTAATTAGCAGAACTACTGACTTGCTTAAATTTCCCACGATCATAGCATCCTCTAAAGTTTCCCACAATGGGCATGGACAGTCTAACCCAATAAGTCATAAATTAAAATTAAATCAAGTCCTTGGCATTTATAAATTGGTTTGACAAAATGGGACACCATGGGCCTCCCCAACCCCTAGTTAAAATAGTTAATATGCCCCAGTGTAAATTAAAACAGGACCTTTAAGGAGTGAAGCCCATTAAACAGGATCTATTTAGAGAAGGGTTGTTTATATCCATTATTTTTCCATCAACAACCTAATTTGTCCTATTTTTAAACTTGGGAAAAATGAATGGTGCCTCACAGTGGATTACCACAACCATAATGTCATGGTCATGCCTACTAAGGCTCCATACCCAATATTACTGAAATTATTGACTTATCCAATTGGCAGCTGGTAGATATTTCCTTCTTATGGATTTGGCTGTCAAATATTCTGTTGAATGCCCATTGCCACAGCTTCTCAGTCACAACTCGCTTCACCACCAAGGGGGCATGACGCAGCTTTCCCAGATACTCAGGGATTGCCTCAACAGCCCTGCCATGACATGCAATTTTTGCAGTCAAGCTCTTAAATGCATCTGACTTTCTCCTGGAGTACAGATATGATTTACATTGCTGAATCCTCCTCCAAAGAGATGCATTTGATACACGCGTTCAGGACATATAGATACCAAGGAGCTCAGAAAAAAAGGATTTGCCATTGTCCCACAGGTCATGCAAAGTCCTGCCACATTAAATTTCAGAAATTATTTGGTAAACCAAGAGCTACTCCATCCCTGACACTGTCAAAAAATAGCTATTCAGCATCTTAGCGCCCGCAATATTACAATAGGACCAACATCTTTTAGGTCTTTTGAGGTCCTGAAGGCAACATATTCTTCATTTACAAACTTTACATAAGCCCAAATATGCTGCTACTTGCAAATCATCTCACCTTGCATAGGGCCCTCTTTAACAAAAGGCTTTAAAATCTGTCTAAATTGTAGTACAATGCACATGCCCATTAATGCCCTCCAGAGACTCCTTCATTGCAGAGACTTTATAATCTCTGTGCTTCTTGGAGTCTCTGGGCCACCCCCAATAGCCACTTTCCCTTAAATGTTATCCCATTCTCCCTGTGAATCATCAAAAGAACCAATCACATCTGGGTAGACTGACCCTCATGGTATCTCTAGGCTGATTGTAAACCTAGAAAAAAAAAAAACAATTCTGCACACCAGCTTATATTATAAAAGCATTTTATTGAACACATTCTGGAGGTAGTTAGAACCAAAACAAAATTTGGGATTGGGGTGGGGATTCTGTTTTGATGATTTAGATTTGGGAAAACTTTGGGTTCTCATGTCAGCAGGGACCATGCTGTGGGAAACCTGAAGGCTGATTTGAAGCAGAATATAGAACTGCGGCACGGGAGACCAGGGGCTGGGAATTGGGCTCTCCTGGGAACCAAAGAATGTGGTTCTGCAATTGGCTTGGTCTAGACTACTCTCCAGAAAAGGATAAAACATGGCTTGAGCAACTGCCTAGAAGAGGCAATCTCCATGGGCTGGGTTGCTGCACTTGGAAGGCAGTGACTTGCAGCAGGCTCTTAGCTCTTGAAGCTCTTCCGGGAGGAGGAGGTGGTGGAGACAAATTTGACACTGGAGCTGCTACCCCCGCCACTGCCAAAGCCCACCCCCAGGCCTCGGCCACTGCTTGCACTGAAGCCAGAGCCCCCCACACTAAGCCCACCACCTAGGCCAACACCCCCACTGCTGCTGGAGTAGTAGCTTCCACTGCCACCTCCGGCAAGACTTCCACCAAGGCTGCCGCCAAGACCTCCACTGAGGCCACCGCCGTAGCCACTGCCACTGCCATATCCAGAGGAAACACTGCTTGTGACAACAGCTGCAGGGAAAGGAGGGAGGACTCAATGAGACCATCTGCCAGGCTGATCCTGTATGGCCCACTTATTTGATCTGCTGGTGTTGGAGCACTCTACTGGACCCCCTTTACAGAGTAGCAAACAAGGCCTGGAAGAACTGTCATTTAGTTAAGGTCCCTAAAAAAGTGGGTGAGTGTAAGAGGCAAGGTGCTAGGTACTGAGAGGAGCTAGGTACTGAGGGGAGCTAGGTACTACAGGGAGCTAGGTACTGAGGGGAGCTAGGTACTGAGGGGAGGAGCTAGGTACTGGGGGGAGCTAGGTACTAGGGGCAAGGCAGGGGACAGGGTCCAAGAAGCATAGGATGCATGGCTTACCCTTTAAGAGATGAGACATAAGCCACATTGTTTCCTGTCCCAATCTGTCCTTCCCCTCCACCACCCACAACTTACTAAGTGTATTATTATAAATAACCATATGCTGGGATGGGAAAAGTTTGGATCTAGAAACAGCAGAATTCTGAGTTGGCACTAAATATATCCCATATTATTGTCGTTGTTAATGTCTGTTCAAAGCTACTTACAGATGTTGACTGGTCCAACTCCTTCTCCACTGAGTCTGAAAGAGGAAAAATTGAATTAAGGGTTAACAGCTCCCAAAAAGACAGCATTAGTCTATGTGGCTAACTCCCATCCTCATGATTCGAGTTCATTCCATAAGCCAGGAGTCTGTACACCCAAAAGCTGCTTAAGTTAAAGGAAGGGAGAACTCTCCGGAGGGATTTTCCAATGAAGAGGGATTGACCTAGAAACAAGTTGTTAGGAAAGAATTATAATTCACATTCTTCTCCACCCACTATGGGGAAAGTATAAGAGATTTGGGAAATGTGATTATGTCGAAAGCAGTTTTTGCCTTGTAGGAGTTACATTCTGTGAGAGAACTTGGCACGGACAGAAATTCCTCCAACAGAAAGTAGGCAATGGGCAATGTCAGAGGTTGAAGCAAACAGTAGTTTGACAATCCAAAGGTAGGTGAGTTTAACTCAGCTGGAGTAAACATGAAAGCCTTCCTGAAGGAAGGGGTACTGGAGGACAAGGGTGGATGGAGGTGGGCATGACATGGATATTGAGGTTGAGCAAAGGACGTGAGCAAAAGCAGAAAAGGCACAAGTGTCAAGACGATTGCTGAGTTGCTCAGGTGCTTGGAGGACAGCCAGTGCCCAGGAACACTGGTGGGGGAAAAGAGACCAGAAAAGTGAGTTGAGGTCAGCTATATGGCCATGAGTCAGACTGAAATAGTGTTGATGATGTGTCATTATCACACACAAGTCACTGATCTCATGTATGTGTGTTGTACACCCCACAGTAGAGCAGCTTCGCTTTATCAGCTGAGGGCCATCTTGAGTTCATGCTGTCTACTCACCTGCATTCCTCGCCCTCCAGCAGCTTGCGGTAAGTGGCGATCTCCACGTCCAGGGCCAGCTTGGTGTTCATGAGCTCCTGGTACTCACGCAGCAGCCGGGCCATGTCCTGCTTGGCCTTCTGCAGGGCCTCCTCCAGCTCGGCCAACTTGTTCCTGGCATCCTTGAGGGCCAGCTCCCCACGCTGCTCGGCATCCGCAATGGCGTTCTGCAGATTGGCGCACTACAGATAGAAAGGAGGAGAGTGGGGTTGCTTGGGACCTGAGGTGTCTCCTTCTGAGATTCTGGGTCGGGCAAACCAAACTATCATGAATCCCAGAGAGAAACCAGTACATCGTGGGTGGCGGGACACTGAAACACTGGTACTGGATCTAGCTGCGTGTGTTTAGCAAAAGTAAAACAAAATAAAACAAAGTAGGTGTTTCTTTTAGAGCTCAGGCCCCTTCCTTGCCCTCTTTCAATTTCACCCTACCTGTTTCTTGACATTGTCAATCTCAGCTCTCAGCCTCTGGATCATCCGGTTCATCTCCGAGATCTCATGCTTGGTGTTGCGGAGGTCATCGCCATGCCGGCCAGCTGTCTGCTGCAGCTCCTCATACTGATGCGGCCAGGAAAGAGGAAAGATTCTGTTTATAAGAGAATGGGAAGAACTTTCCCAAAGTTCACAGGCAGTGAGTACTAAGTGGTGGCAAATAGTGTGGAGCTAGTTCAGGCTTTTCCAAGGTTGAGCTAGTCTAGTGCCTTTGCTCTCCTGGAGACACTGGTGTGAGATTCAGAGTGAGATTCTTTCTCAGGTCCTTGGGTTTAGATGGAAATTGTCTACAAGGCCATTCCTATAAAGCATCCCAATGGGCTTCAGCAGGTTCCAGGAGCCCCATTCTTAGTGTCGTCATGGCCTAGAATCCTAGACATGGGTGTGTCCCCTCACTCAGGAGACAGTCATCAGAGCACCCACCTTGGTCTGATACCAGGACTCGGCTTCGGTCCGGCTGCGGTTGGCAATCTCCTCATACTGGGCCTTGACCTCAGCGATGATGCTATCCAGGTCCAGGTTGCGGTTGTTGTCCATGGAGAGGACCACTGAGGTGTCAGAGACATGCGTCTGCATCTGGGACAGCTCCTGCAGGGAGATTTGGGGTCGGTCATCTGGTTCTGTGTTATGTTATTTAATGTCAGTTCCATTCAAATCTTTCACTCATTGTGATATGACAACTTGAGGAAAAAAAAACCCACCCATGTGAAAAATTTAGATAAGTTTCTTACCGCATCAAAGAACATCTTCATGAAGTTAATCTCATCCATCAGTGCATCAACCTTGGCCTCCAGCTCCACCTTGTTCATGTAGGCAGCATCTACATCCTGGGGAAACAGGGATGGTTGGCACTGCACACACCGTCACCCTACTTAAGTGAGCTCCACGCTTAGAGAGCATAGCTGCAGGCTGCTGGTTCTCTCCCACCCACACGCACCTTCTTCAGCATCACAAACTCATTCTCAGCAGTGGTACGCTTGTTGATTTCATCCTCATACCTGGTGGTGAAAGGGATGGGAAGTGTTTGTCAGAGGATGAGCAACAGGTAAGGGGTCTTTATTATGCAGTCAACTGTAAGCCTACTTTTGCAGTAGTAGAAGGGGCTTCTCCTCATAGGCAGAGAGGGAGGGGACACTGGTAGCATGAACCTCTGGCCAAGGTCCCTCCCCATTTAAATACTGCTTTCTCTGTAACTGCCTACCATATAATAATTCTATTATTGCTCTAATTCAGTTGTTTCGAGCAGATTCCTGCAGAAAAGCTGTGCTGTTTCTCCCCAACTGCATTACCTAGTCAATTTCTCTAGTGTTCTTTTTTGAGCTTTCAGAGGCTTTAAAAAAAAAAAAAGAAAAGAAACAAAATTAAATCTAGCATCCTAGTTGCTGGTTCATAAGACTAAAGAAATTATTTGAGCCACCAAGCTGGGTTATGTCACCAGCTCCTGCTTTGAGACAAATCTATCCAAAGGCCCATGTACCGGGGAGGAAAGTCCCAGAGAGCAAGCCTTACATCAGGGCAGATTTCACCAGGTAGTGCCAAGGGCACAGAGCATGTTGCTCTGGCTGTTGACTAAGTTCCTTGCAGAGGGCCTGAGCCTGGGGCTGGAACTTTCTAAACATGAGCCTGGCTTGTGTATTTGTTTGTTTGTTTTAGTACTGGAGGTGTCCATGGAAGGTATATCCTCCCAGCCCCCAAGGAAGGCATGGTAGTAGACTAGTAACAAAGCCCATCTGGTACCAAGAAGACACCACCCTCCCCTGTGTCCACCCTCCACCCCAACTCACTTGTTCTTGAAGTCTTCCACCAGGTCCTGCATGTTTCTCAGCTCTGAGTCCAGGCGGCCCCGTTCCCCCACGATGCTGTCCAGCTGCCTCCTGAGGTTGTTGATGTACTGCTCAAACAACGGCTCCAAGTTCTGCCTCACGGTCTTGGTGCCCTGCTCCTGCAGCAGGGTCCACTTGGTGTCCAGAACCTTGTTCTGCTGCTCCAGGAACCGCACCTGGAGGGGAGCAGAGTTTGAAGATAGAGAAACTTGGATTTCATGTTCTATGATCAACTCACTAAGGTGCCTCCCACCTCTTTCTGTCCCTCTAAAGCTTTTCTGTGCACTGTGCCTGGCCCTGGGCCCCAGGAGGGGAGGTGCAGACTTAGGCACCCAAACTCACTTTTCCAGGGGGAGATAGGACACCTATCCAGGGCACAGAAAGCACTAGGAGTGCTGCTTGGAGTGTGTCCCGGCTCAGGGGTGGCTGCAAAGGCACTCAGGCTGCTGCCCATGCACTTGTCTACCTTCCTGTACAGTCAGCCCCTTTATATATGGCATGAAATTCATCTCTCTGTCCAACAGTTGTTAAGAGGCCCTTGTGAGCTAACCTCTGAATGGGAAGAAATAATTCTCCCTTCCCAGCTGCCAGTCTAATTCAGAACGTGTTCACAAATCCAGGGCACAGAAACAAATGGAAACACAGAACTGTACAACTATAAAAGTATTTGCGCAAAGCCAAAACATCTTCCTTCTTTCTCTCTCTTTGGCATTTATTTCAGACCCACAGTGATTTTTTACAAAAGATCGTAGCTCACCTTGTCGATGAAGGAGGCGAACTTATTGTTGAGGGTCTTGATCTGCTCGCGCTCCTCGGTCCTCACCCTCTGGATGCTGGGGTCGATTTGCAGGTTGAGGGGAGTCAGGAGACTCTGGTTGACGGTGACCTCTTGGATACCTCCAGGAGGGCAGACAGGAAAGCCAGGGCCACCGAAGCCACCTCCAAAGCCAGCTCCGCCACCGAGCCCAAAGCCACCACCAGCTCCACCGCCAAAACCAAATCCACTACCGGCACCACCTCCAAAGCCATAGCCGCCTCCAGCACCAGCAGCAAACCGGTTCCTGAAGCTGCCACCACTAGTGCTGATGGATATCCTCTTGGAGCCCCCCAGGTTGTAGAGGCTCCGGCTGCCATAGCCACCCACTCCACAAGCACCCCCAAGGCTGACCCTGCCGAAGCCACCACCACCGCCACCCCCGGACCGGGACACAGAGGTGAAGCTGGTGCGGGAGACAGACGGGGTGATGGCAGAGGCGGTGCTGAAGCTACGACTGCCCCCACTCCGGAAGGACACACTTGACTGGCGAGACATGGTGGCTTGTTCCTGGTGGAGCAAGAGAACCAGGCACTAGTGGGTTGGGAGGTGCTGGAGAGAACAGAGCTCAGCAGGACGCAGAAGGTGGCTCTGTTACCCAGGAACGGTGATGCCCCCTTTTTATCCCCTCCAGAACTGGGCTGGGCGAGAGAGCTGTCGAGCTGTGAATGATTAAGTGGGCTGGGCATGCCTGGGGGGCAGCTGTGAGCTCACCGGTCACACCTGCACAGTGGTGTGGGGTGCAAACGCTTTCTTTCTGGCAGGCTCTGCTCAGTTAGAAATAACCTTGCCTTGCAGCACTGATCTCTTGGCAGCAAGTTGGTGACGCTGCTAGCAAGTATATCTTCACCGTAGAGGCTGGGGGCTGTGAGCAGCCCAAAAAGGATGCCAGGAAGTGAGGAGGCATTGGCATGGCCAGTGTCCTGGGGACTCTTACAGGACCAGGAGTATTGACAACCACCCCAGTACGGTACATGCTGAACACCTGCCCTTCCAGCTTGGGGAAGCTGTCCATCAGCAGGGGGCAAACGATTCCCCAGTGATCTGCTCTTACACTTTTCCAGGCAGCAGGTTGCTGCAGGGTTTTCCCCTCTGGGAAAGGCAATCTGTAGCCTTAAATCTTGGTTATATGCTAGAGGGAAAATAGAGTTTCATCCTTTTCTGCACAATTTCTTTCTTAGGAAAGGCACAGCTATCCCAGAGCCCACTGGGCTCTGCCTGTAAGGTTTAGGCCAGAGAATGTGGGAGGCCCTCAGCGCCCCCTATAAACCACTTTGACCTCTTTAAGGCCAGGTTTATCCTTCCATAGCTCCTCCTAACTCAGCATTTTTTCTGCCCTTTGACCTTTTCCTTGCTCTTTGGCCTGGGCAGGACTCTGTGGGGGGCTTAGGAAACCCGGGGATCCCATGCAATCCCTTAAAAAAAAGCCCTGAGACTCATGGGCTATAGCGTCTCTCTTTGGGGGTAGCTACTCTGCCGGCTCCCCGGCCCCCCAGGTGTGTTCCAGCAAGCTCTATTCCACTAGGGAAGAAATGAGTCATCGTATGTGTTGATACAGGCTGAAGGCCGCCACAAACACATACCTGCAGGAGCTTCTAATCTCATCAGGAACATGTTGAGAGTCTGGCGGCCTGTTATAACGGCGAACCACCCTGTTCCAAGCAGCGGGACTTGCTCTGCTTTCTGTATGCTGTAGCCCAAAGCCTCCTTCAGGGCCAAGGCAATGGAAAACGGGATTCTAAGTCTATGGATTGTCCTGCCAGAAAGGCTAGCCAGAGCAGGCCTGTGGGCCCAGGCAGCTGGCATGACAAGCTGCCAGTTGCTTTAGGGAGGGCCCTTTGAGATCCCCTCTGCAAAACTTGTCTGGGGGGTTGTGGCACCAGGTGGAGGAAAGGGGGTTTCTGATGAGGTTTTAACACACGTCTGTTCTAAACCACACCCACTCTTTTTGGCAGCAGATCTGAGTGGGGCCACCTCTCTGCCGTCCCCCAAATAGAAGCAGGGCTCTCAGGCAGGACAGTGCTTGGGCTGTTCAGAGCTTCGGGGGCGTCCTGTGGCCCGAGGCGGGAGGTAGGAATGCAATGGGGATAGGTTCAAAGCCTCAGGGAGGAGGGGCTATATTCTCAAGAGTAGAAGAACAGGACCAGACCCAGGCTCAGGAATCTCTCACCAGGGCCTGTGGTTGGCCACAAGGAAGCCAAGGCTGTGGGAAAATGACTCCCTGGTGCTGAGGATCAGCTGAAACAGTGACTTCTCACCAGAGGGCTGAGATGAGCAAGCAGCTGACAGGTCAATCTCGGCAGACAGACAAATGGCCGGAGCCGGTCTTACAGGTCTTGAGCAAAATGGTTTGGGTGACCTCCCTGGCTGGAGCATTTCTGAGACCCTCAGAGATGAATTGTGCTGAGCTCACCATTTTCACTTTTGGTTGCTTTTTGGAGAACAGATGTGAGTGTCCTGGAGGCCTGAGACATACCAGGGGACCCTCGGCTCCTGATAGAACAGAACAGATCCAAGCCTGAAGCAAGTGTCTGAGGACTCGTAGTGGGATGCTCCCTCTCCACTCAAAGATTGATATCGGGGTATGTCCCCACCACCACATACACTCACAGGTCCCAGGTACAGACCTCACTGCCCTCAGGGAAGCCCCACCCCTCCTGAGACACTGGGACATTCTCTTCTCCCCATTCATTCTCCTCCCAGCTGTGTTGTGAAGAAAGAGGACTTGGCAGAGCAGGAATGAGTTCTGGCTAGTCTGAGGATTGCTAGAGTGTGCCAAGCTCAGATCCATGTGCCAGGGACCAACGGTGAGTGTGTGGTGCTCCGCGGGAGCAGGGAGCAGGTAGCATGTGGGTGCTCCATGGGAGAAGCAGCAGCACTCTTCTGTCCGAGCTTCGTGGGAATCCTCCCATGAGCAGGCAGGGCAGCCCCTCCCTCAATGCCAGACCTGGACAGGTATAAATAATGGAGCCGCTCCTGGTGGGGAGCCAGGCACCAGTACCACTGCAGCTCGGGAGAGTCCCACCCCAGCCTGGAATTTCACTGTGGCAGGAAGGGAGGGATTGTGTTAGGCTCACCAGGGAGCTTTCCTGCTGGGCACCCCACAGAGGCAGTTCCCAGGCTTGGTGGGACATGTTGCTCAGCTTCTCCTCTGGGTGCTGCTTTCCTCGTCAGCAGAAGACAGTGCAGGGCCCGCCCTGCTGCTCTCCCCATCAGAGAAAGGACAGTAAGCCGGCTGCCCTGACCTCTCTCGCAGAGCTGTGCAGGGAATGTAGGACCTGGTCAGCATTTCATACATGGAGAAGCCCTTCACAGACACCAGGGAGAGGGTGGTATCCATTCGTGGAACAAGGGTTAGGCAAATCCTGCCATCCTAGCCCAGGATTCCTCCTCCTCAGAGCCTCCACTCCAATCTGTAGGGCTTTAGTAGAAGATACATTTAATAGAGCATGATAAATAGAACATGTTCAATAGAACAGCATTTGTACATATCCTCTAAGTCCCCCCGCAGCAGGGCAGTCTCCAAGGTTAGGGAACATCTCTGCATGGCCCACACCCTCAGCCCAGCCTTGGGCACTGGAGGTGTTCTGCGGATATTTTTTGGAGTGAATTGACAGACAGAAAATCCTCTTCCTCCGCTCCTTCCCCAGATTGTTATGTGAAGCCCACAATGGCAAGAACCTCAATTGCTTTTGCACCAACCTATATCTACACCAACCTATGTATAACAGAATGTACATACATTATATATATTCACATATATTTCTGTGAATCCTCCAGCCCTATGCTGAGTCCCAGAGTCTTGTCCATCTGCTTTTGTCTCTGAGTCCGTGTCTACAGGATGAGTCTGTTGTCCCCTTCACACTGGGTATGCTCTGTGTTTAGGATTTAGGATTTAATCTAGCATTTAGGATTCTTTATTCCTTAGCCTTCCCTCCATCCTTCTTCTCCCCTCGCCCTTATTCTGAGGGTGTTCTGCATCTGAGCCCACTAACAAGTAGCCTGCACGTGCCACCCCAGCCCCCAGGCCTCTCCAGGAGAGAAAGAAAGCTTTAGTGGCTTCAACTTTGCAGCCCTTCCACCTCACGCTTGTTCAGCACAAAAAGTGGGGAGCAATAGTTGAGATGTGAGTCACCCTATTCATTGGGCTATGGTTGGCAGCCCCATCAGGGAGCCTGCAGCCAGATTCGCAGGATGGGGAAGGGCAGATGGAACAGCGGGCCAGCCCAAGATAGCTCTTCACAAAGCCCTAGCCTCGGGGGGAATTGAGGGAAGAATTTTCCTGCCTCCACCCAAAGCCAGCGGAATCTTACCCCCATCCCAACCTGGGTCCCAGCTCTGGTCCTAGCTAGATTCTCAGAATCACAGGGCCCTGAGGGGAGTGGCCACTCTGGATCTGCAGAGCTGGACACACCACCCCCTCCCTCCTACAGCCCAATGTCTCTAGGGCTTTCAGACCCCAGTCTGAAAACCGGACTAGGTAGAAAGGCAAATGCCCAGACGTAAAGCAACTGCTCAGCCTTGGCTCAGAGGGCCTTTGGAGGTGAGTCCCTGCTGCCATTATTGAGGTCGTAGTGACAAGTTACCCCCTGGAGTTCAGTTTTTCTTGTGCACGGGCTTCGCACACGTTGTGGGTCACAGCATAGGTGCAAAAGCATGTGGCACCACTCCAGACCATGTCTTGGTCCTGACCCAGTCCTTGGATGGGTCTGGGACCTTGAACGAGTTGCCCAACCTCTCACTGTATAGTTTTGTCCAGTGGAGCTGGGAGAGAAGGGATGGGCCTGGGCTCATTGGAGGGGCCATGCAAGCTGGAATTTTAATTTTGAGCTGGCTGGGGCTGAGCAGGAAGGGAGGGGCAGGCCTGCAGGGGGCTGCGGGGAGCAGCCTTGGCCCCCATCCCTTAGATTCAGCAGCCGATTGGCCCTGGCAGGAGAGGGTGCAGAGCAGAGCCCTCCGCTTCCCTCCAGCAGGCCTCTGCAAGTCTGAGGAATGTTCTTCCCTCATATGAAAGGTGTTTTGCTCATGGCACACCAAACTCTTTGAAAATCCCTCTTGGTTGATTGAAACTATGGGCTGGAAATCAACAAATACTTTAATTAGTCAGAGGAACTAAAAAAGGATATACAGCAAAATCCTCTGTGCTTTGCTTTCTCATAGATGGTGGTTTTATTTTTTAAATAAACACGTACGTAGGAGTGACCATGTGCCAGGCACTGCCCTTCACACTTTACATATATGAATCTGAAACTGGAGCATGCAAAGAAGGGCTCTTAGCACTTCCTCAGCTTGGCTGTCCAATGTAGGTGTGAGTGTGTCCCATACTCTGGGGATTTGCAGCCTCCTTCTTCAGTGGAGAGGCAGAGACACGACTCATTTACAGCAGGTTGTATCCCTGCAGCATCAGAGGTGCAGAAGGAAGCTTGCTGACGTCCCCAACTCACCCACTGTTCCACTTCTCCCTGCTACTTTCTGTTCTCTCACCAGTAGCCACAACTGGGAACTGGGAGGCAGAGGAGACGCTGCAGCTGCCCCACCTCCAAGTTTGTGTTTGGCTCAGGGCTTCCTGGTCCTGGGAGGGAGAGCAAGTGCCAGAGACAGAGGCTTATTCCATCTGGCTTTCCTGCTTTGGGTGAGCACTGATCATGGGTGGGGGGCAGGTGGGGTGAGTCAGGTGAGCTCTGATCATGGGTGGAGGGCAGGTGGGGTGAATCAATACAGAGGGTGGTAATATGGTGAGGGAGAAAAGAAAGTAAATGACAGCATTGAGGCTGGAGCTGTTGCCTCTCCCAGGGCCACCCTCAGGAAATGCACTCAGCACCTGCACAGTCCTCAAGGCCAGGGGCCGCCTTGCTGGCCCCAGTCCCACCGTCTATGTGAGACTGTGACCCTGTGTCCTTCCGCATTTCCTCCCTCAGACTCCAGGACACACTCGCAGCTCCCATCTTCACGTTCCGTGGGCACATGTGAACACTGACCTGCTCACTGTCCACTTGGACCAACGATCACTGTTGAGGGTTTGTGAAAACAGGTTAAGGCTTCTTCCAAGGGAGACGCAGTGCGAAAAGCAACTGAGAAAAGAGAGCGTGCAGGAGCGTTTCAATTCATGCCAGTCATTGAATCAAGTCCTGTTCCACATGTGTGACTTGGCCAAGGCAGATGCCATGTGCTGGACTTCTGGACTCTGGTTGTGTGACCCTGTGCCCTTCCCCACTTCCTTCCTCATACTCCAGGACTGCAAACAGGGCTGGATCTCCTCTAGGATCTCCTTACCAGACCCAGGATGGTGGCCCACACCACTTGACAGTGACGGGTCACTGTGCACGGGTTAGGGAAGCTGGCCTGACTTAGTTTCAGAGAAAAAAATCAGCCCAGTGATCCACCCATAGAGGAACAGGCTGAGTTCAGGGAGGTGGAGCCTAACGCCAAGCCCTTGGCAAGGTGAGGTGAGAGCCAAGCCTGGGTCCTGGTCCTGTCCCACATGCTGTTGTTGCCCTGCACTACCCATCTGGGCCTCAGCAAGAGCCTACTTGTCTCCCAGTCCAAGGCCGCAAGTCTCAGTCCCCTTCAGAGAGCCATTTCCCGAGGGCTGTGTGCATGACAGGGCTGACAGGTGACCGTGATGGGTGAGGGTGTTTTTACTGCTCCCCACCCCTCCCCTGTCCAGAGCCCTCATGTCCAGGTGCTGGTCTGGGTCTTTCCAGGGAGCAGACTGGCCTTCAAGCCTAAGTTAGCACCGAAGCCTGTTCCTCCAAGGCATTTGTCTGCTCTAGGCCATGAGGTCCCACCAGTCTGCAGACGCTGATCGCCTCTACTCCAGTGGCTGATAATAAGGAGTGAGAATTCACACATGACTCCCTCTGCCCGTGCCCAGAGCCTCACAGTGCTTAGCTGGGCCTCCAGTCAAACCCACATCCTCTGTAACAGTTATCAAGGACTCCCACTATTTCTTGCTCATTCACAAGTCCCTGGTCCCCAGGGCCTTTCAGCCTCACCTCCACTCTCCAGCCAGGTGGATCCCTTCACAGCCTCAACCCCATGTCTGCCGGTTCCGGATTTAATGTTAGACGGTCAGTGCTCAGTGCTGGTTCTGCCTGCTCCCTCCCTCCCTACACTGTGCCTCCCCACTCCCATCTTCTCTGGCACAAAACATGAAACAAGGACCCAGATGCCTTCTCTGACAGTCTCTTGCAAATGGGGGAGATGTGGAGATGTATCTGACGATTTCTAGGCAGCTTGTCTCTCTGAAGTTCTGGACTTTCATGATCCCCAAAAAGCTCACAGCGTGGGATGAGCCTGAGCCCTCGATGTGCTCTGTGGCTTGGTGAAAGATGACAGCAATCGCCACACTTGAGTGGCACTGACTGTGAGCCGGGCATGGTTCTGGATGTATCAACTCATTTACTCCTCACAGCCTCATGGGTTGGGCCTAATATGATCCCTGCTTTGCAGATGAGGAAACTGATGCCCTGAGAGGGTAAGCAACTGGCAAGTGACAGAGCCTAGGTAAGAGCCCAGGCAAGGGTGTCTCCAAAAGCCCTTGTCGTCACCATTGTGGGCACTTGGATTTTCAGTGCAGGACTTGTGATTTGACTCTGAAGAGGACGACTTCAGCAGAGGCCTCAATCTCCAGATAGCCTGTGAAGGCAGCAAACAGAGAGGGCCCCAGATACCACTCAGCAGTCAGTATACCACAACATCTTCCAGCAACCCCAAGAGAGAGGGACCCCTGCCCTGGAGTATAGACAGAGGAGGTGTCCTTGGAGACCCCCTCCCTTCTCTGAACTGCCAGAACCCAGGGCAGGGCCACTAAGACTCTGGGGCAAGACTCAGGGGATTGGGGTTCCCTATAAAATCCTATACAATGTCCTCAAGGGTGAAGCTTGGGGATCACCTGACACCCATCTCCCTCCTACCCTGGCACTTGGCCCAGGGCAAAGTCCAGATGCTTCCTGGGGCAGTCCTTCCAGATGCCTGAGACGTGGCTAACAACTGCTGATACTTCCTAATACCTCGGGAGTAGCCCAGTGTCTTGGCCCAAGCTTCAGCGATTCCCTCTATTCCTCCCCTCTCCAAACCCCACAACCGCTTATTGCCAAGACACTCAAACAGGGCCCTGCAACACTTTGTTCAGGATGAGCAGAGGCCATGATCAGGAGAGTATGAAATGGAATAACCCAGCCTGAGCATTATTTGGCATTTTGGATCCTTTGGGATGGGCCAAACCACCCTGCGGCCTCTTAGAGACTGACCAGCTCCTTGCATGAGGCTGCCCCACTTAGAAAAGAAATTAGCACCATTCACTGAGATATGTAGCCTCGTTGCTTTTGGTGATACTGGACCTGATTTCCTCCAGCCCTTCTTTGAAGTGAATGGATACTGAGTGCTTACTGTGCGCCTGACATTGTGCCAAAATGTAGCATGCATTATCTTACTTACTATTGCATCCATATTCATCCACAGGTGATCAGCACTACTATTTGTCCCGTTTTCTGAGCCTCAGAAAGGAACATGTCTTACCTAAGCTCATATGGATAATATTGTCAAAACTGGAATTTGACCCCAAGTCTGGCTGCTTCTAGAGCTTATGCTCTCAATCAGCACATAAGGGAAATTGCTGAGGGGACCCTGAAGAGCCAGTATCCCCGTCAGCAACATCAGCAGCCCATATACTGAAGTCACGCAAATAGACATGCCACTTAAACAAAATGGTATGCTCCTCTGCAAACCAGCTTTGACACAGACCTGCCATGTCACCACCCCTCCTAACCAGATCGCCACCTCTAAGCCACAGGCCCTACCCAGGAAGAAATTCTGGGGGTGCCACTAGGGTCATCAATGCCACCATGCCCCCTGCAAGATGTAGCTGCGAGCTCTCTGGGTCTATGAGGCCCAAATGCTCTCCATCTCTACCCATCAGCCTTCCCAGGCAGGGCCGTGCCAAGGAGTGAACAAAAGCTCCATTCACCATGACCCTCTCCCCGCCCCCACCATGCCCTGCTTCCCTCCTCGCCCTGCTTCCCTCCTCAGCCACCTGCCCCAGGAGTCCCAGCCAGTTTCTCAATCTGCTCTGAGGGCTTGACCCAGCCATCAGCCTCCTCACCCCCAGGCCATCCTGGAAGGGAGGGCCTCAGTGTCCAGGGCTAGGGAGACACTCAGCAGCTACTGACACTACACAGCAGATGCCATGACCTGTCTAGGCCTCTCGGGCAGCTGACCTGGGCATCCCTGAGGGCTGGGCCCCCTCACTCTGGCGTCAGTCATGGCCTCCTGCAGGTTGGCACGCTGCCCTCAGCAAAGAACAATAACACGTTATGGTCTGCAAGTCCTCAGGTACAACATGGCTCCATTGTTCTGAGTCTGGAAAATGATCTCACTCTCAGCCTGAGAACCAAGGTTAGCCCCAGTCCTTCGGTGAAGCGGGGCCTTCCTTTGCCCAGGAATGCACAGTAGCTTCTTATTGGCCTTATCCTCAACCATTCGTTCTTCTGGGTCCCCCTTCCTCATCATCCCTCCTACCATCTATGGTAGGTGGAATAATGGCCCCCAAAGAAGACCCCATCTTAATCTCCAGAAACTGTACATCTGTTATGTTACATGGCAAAGAGACATTAAGGCTGAAGACAGCATGAAGGTTGCTAACCACCTGACCTTAAAATAGGGAGATTATTCTGGATCACCTGGGTGGGCCTAATATAATCCCAAATGTCCTTAAATGTGGAAGAGGGAAGCAGGAGATTGGAGTGACACCATCTGGGGCGAACTTGATCCCCTGTTGCTGGCTTGGATGAAAGGAGGAGGGCCATGAGCCAGGGAATGTGGGCAACTTCTAGAAGCTGGACATGCAGGGAAGCAGACTCTACCCCAGAGTCTCCAGGGGAAGTCAGTGCTACCAGCATCTTGATTTTTGCCCAGAGAGACTCTGACCTCCAGATCCATCACATCTCAAATCTGTGCCGTTTTACCAGAGTTTAGGGTAACTTTACTACAGCAAGAACAAGAAACCATGTCTAGACACACCATCTCTATCTAGATTCTGCTGCAGCCAAGGGAGCCTTCTTTTTCTCTGCCACACTCAGGAGACCCTCTTCCACCTTCATGGTCTCCTCCCCTGGCCCTGCCTCCCAGCCCTGCCTGCCCTTCCTTCATCGTGAATTCTGCTCCTGGAAGCTCCCTCCAAAAGGTGGCCTCCTCCTGAGGACTGCTTTTCACCTCACTTACTTGCCCACCCCACAGACCTCGCTGAGCATCACTGTGTAGCCGCAGGCATTGGACTAGGTCTATGGAATAAGTGAGCAGGCAGCCTTCACCATCTGCTGGGGAATCTGCCAGGACCCTCTGCGGGACGTGTGCTTTACTGACCCAGCGTCTCTATGTGTTTGAGGGTTTTGTCCACCGGTCTCAGATCGAAAGCTCACTGTGGATTTGGTCCCTGAGTCTACCTTCCTCAGTACCGACTTCCTCTCCCCATCCCTCCACATCCCTTTGCCCCGAGGCTTAGCAGGAGCTGTGCCCTGTGCTGACTGCCAGGCTTAGGTGCTCACTCTCTGGCTGAGGGGAGGAAGAACTGGGGCTGGAATTAGACCCACCCTTTGGCTACTCTTTGATAGCAGTGAGCCCTCAAATCCATGCCTGCTCCACCCTGCGGTCTGATGAAGCGCACCCCACCTTCCCAGCCTTCTCCTGGTTTGTGGAGGGGATTGGTCTCCCAGCAGCTCGGTGGCCTCATTTCCCAGGCAACTGGCTCCGCCCGTTGCTGCTTTTGTCCACTTTTGGTTCTTCCCCCATCGCTGGCTGCTAGGTACAGGTTCTCACTCTGGAAAGACCAAGTAAGGCAAGATGGCAGCTTGCAGGGAATAGTCTGGTTGGTGAGGCATGTGTTTGTCCTAGAATATGACACCATTAACTGGGATTTCTCTGAGGTCGTTGCCCTGGCAGACAAATGTAGACATTTCCTGAGAGGCCCAGCTCCTGTGGGGAGGCAGTGAAAACCAGCCTGATGCACACCTTCCCCCCAGATAGTCCCAGAGGGCTCAGCCTGAAAGAAATGGACTCTGTCCATCTTCCCAAGGCCCCATAGCCTTCTTAGTTGGCAGAGAACTGTGGCACCCTTTGTGTAGAATCTTGACAGAGTCTACTCATTGAGGAGAAGAGGGGCATGCCACATAGGTTTATCTCATCATGACCTCAGCAGGGAGAACAATCTAAAGACAAAGTATTTGATCTGAAAATAGCTTTGGGCTGCTCAGGAACTCTGTCCTGCACTTCACCCTACACCCTCCTGAGGGCTCCCACAGCCTGCACCCTCTCCACTCCCCTCCAAGAAATGAGCATGGCTGGTCCTAATGCTGGGGAACAGCTCTAGATGAAAGTGGAAGGGAAAGAGTAGACAAGACCTTGAGTTTCCTCCCTGAGGAAGCCAATCCAACATGGGAGTTCTAACCCCCAATCCTGGGGTTCACATTACCAAATTGAGCCCCACCTTGTGAGTCAGCGGGGCAGGTGCCTCCCAAGGCCTCCAGCGCCATCGATTACCTGCCTCGGTCAGGTTCTAGAGCCCAGCTTGGCCTTGGGCTGGGCAGCAAGTTGGCCCCAGGCTTCCTTCCTATCTGCTCAGGTCCAGCCTGCAGTTGTTTTCCATGGACAAGAATCCTAAGATGGCTGAGGCAGGCTGTTTCCAAAACCCTCCTGAGGGCTGAGGGCAGGAGCATATCAATCAGGCTTCAGAGTCTATACTCCCTGTTCCTATTCATCTTGCTCTGAAGCAGAATTGGCCTTTAACCAGCCTGGGAAGCATCTCTCTTCAGCACGTGGCTGGGCCCTAAGTGACACCGGCCGCCTGGTCACAGACATGCTCCTCCACCTGCCTCTGAAAGCAGAGTGGCTGTGTCTCCCTTCCACCTCCCCTTCCTGGAGCACCACAGTTGCACTGTGCTTGCTGGGAGGCACCAGCGAAATGGAGCTCACCACACATGCACCAGACCCAAAGTACAGCTGCTGGCGGTTCTCACGGCCAGCGTGTTCTTCCTCATTGTGAGTTGAAATCTGCCTCCCTCTAACATCCACTTCCACATCGTTGTTCCGCTCTGTGGAGTTTCACAGAAGAGGATCAGACCCTCTTCCTCTTTGACAAGTATTTCTATGTTTGTGGACATTTCTTGGTCTCCCTTCTCCAACTCCAAGGACGCTGACTCCTAGGGAGAAGACATGGTTAAATCCTAGGCTGCCTACACCGGCAGCTTCCTGACCCAGCTCCTCACAGCCCTCAGGAGTGTCTGCAGCCCTTGCCACTAACGCAAGCCCAGTTTGGCATTGCTGGCCTCTCCAGCGGTGACCCTTCAGCCCTCTTTCACATTTATATGAGTCAAATATTTCCCAAGCTACTGTCATTCAGGGGCCACCAACAGAAGTTTGCCTGTATCCACAAACGACTTGTCCTGTTATTTTCTTTAATATGTATCTTGTTTAATTGGCTTACATATTGACCTAGTATATTTGTTTGATAAGGAAACTCTGTTAACTACTGACTTACATATCTTCTAATATACACCAAAATCATGCCATGACCATAACACAGGCTGTGCCATGCAACCTGAAGTGATTTTGTGTGCCTGCAGCAGCATACCCTTTCTGCCCAGGGAGCTCGGCTTTACCACATCTCCCCTCCCCTCTGCCCCTCCTCAAGCCTTGGCCCCAGACTCCTTCTAACATAGCTCTGGGCTCCTCCTTTGAGTAAGTAGTTTTAGAGATAGACCTTTCTTGTTTCCTGGGTCCCTGTTCATTCTCCAGCCTGGAAGGCCAAGCCTTTCCCTTGCTCTCTGATCTCAGGCCTCTTCTCCCACCACACAAGGAACCTCCTCTGCAGCACTTAGGAGAGGGCTGGGTTGTGGGGCCAGGGTCCATGCCTGGGCCGCCTTAAACCTCTGAGTGTCCAGCTGTGTGCCTGGATGAACACACACCCTTGACGCAGAGTCAGGGTGGCGTGGGGGAGTCTCTGTAATGACACCGTCGAGGGGCTGGAAACCACAAATGAGCACTTGGAAAGTTGTACTGCAGTCCTCAGAGGGTGAGAGGGTGAGTGTGGCAAACTGCAGCTTCTGACCAGGCCGTCAAAACAACAGGGGCTGTGGGAGGTTCGGCCTGGGTGTGTTGGGGAAGGGGGAGAAGGCTGTGGTGCCCCACCCTACCCCACCCCACCTGTGATAGGTGCTGCCTACAGAGAGATGCTGGGAACCACTCTTGCCGCCCTCTGGCAAGACCTGGGACAAATACCTGAAAAGCTTCTCACCCTAACGCACTTGGCTTCTCCCTGGGTTACTGGGTCACTGGGCCCCTTGCTTGGTTTTGACCGTCTCTGCAGTTCCTGCCCAGTCCCAAAGGCTGACTCCAGCTTCATCCTTTTCCCTCCCAGACCCTTACTGTTGGCCCCACACAGAGTACCCCTCCTCTCTGGAAGCCCTAAGGACCCTTGCTACTCCAGGACTTGGTCCTGTGTCTTCAGGTGCCGGATCTGGGACAAAAGAGGGAGACAGTAAAATTTCTCTCTCCCTAGGTAGGAGAGAATATGGCCGGCCACTTCACCCTGGTGGCCCTAAGCATGTTTCATAGTCCCTCTGGCCCTAAATTTCCTTATTAATATAAATTGGTTGGGGGGGGTGTTGCTAATAGGATTGTTGAGGATTTAATAAGAAATATCCTTAAAGAACGTAGCTCATGGCCTGACACACAGGAAACCCTCAATTAACTATAGCGATGATCACTATTCCCACCTTCAAGGTTTATCTCTGTGTTTATTTCCCATTCCCATTTCCTTGACGGGCTCTGCACCTCTCCTTTCCTATCCCGTCCTCCTGTCTTTTGACACCGGAAGCTTGGCCTGGGTGCCTGGTTCTCCCCCAGTTGGTGTCCCAAGTGTGGGTGCTGTCTCCAAAGTCCCCTTAGACTTGGTCAAGAGGGGCCCCTGCCTTGGGCCTTCTAGTTGCCCTTGTTCCACAGAGTGAGGAGTCTGCAGGGCCAAGGGCCATGCTCATGGGGGCCACACTCCCCTTCTAGACCCGCTCAGCTACCTAAAACCCCAGCATTCCCTCTCCAGTGACTCCCAGCCCATGCTCAGGCCTGTCCTCTGGAGAGCAGACTGCCGGATGCTGGGCACACCTCTAGGCTGTCTGCAGATTGTGGTTGTGTAGGCAAGGGAGCAAAGCCAGGGGTAGGAAGAGAAAGGGGCAGGCTGCAGGCCAGGAGCCGGGAATTCTCTCCATGCTGCCACATTCCAGAGTTCTGGAACTCTGACGAGTCCAAAATTAAAATCTCCAACTGAGCCTGGCCTACTGGGTCCGTCTGTGGGAGACTCAAACCTCTTGGGCCACTGGCCTGGAGACATTTTAGAAGTGGAGGCTTTGTCTCGGTGCATGGAGGGGATAGGCCTGCCTGGGTTCCCGGCCTGCTGACTGTGTTCTGCTTGACACCAGGCCAGCTGGGCTAAGCGTTCAGATGCAAAGAGGAAGCTGCTGGGGCCTCCTGACAGCAGATGCAAAGCTGAGGTACCCAAACACCTTGACCTTTCTCAGGGGCTCATGTAAGCAAATTGCTTTATCAGCTTTATCAGTTTTTATGTTTTCCTTACGCATTTTCATAGAATTTGCCCCATATTCCATGCCATTTTCTCAGGACATCCTTTTGAGTATCCTGGACCCAACCGTCTTCATATAAGAAGAAAAATTTTAGTTTTGGTTTCATCCATGATTATCCTAGACCCAAACATTTAGAAATAAGTTGTTATATGGAATAGCCACCCGAAGGTGTGAGTTTGGGCATAAAAAGCACACATTGCATATATCCTTATCTGTATAGAGTCACGCGGACCTGATTCTGCCACCTTCTGGCTCCGTCACCTGGGGCAAGTTATTTAACGTCTCTAAGCCTCAGGTTCCCCATCTGTAAACTGAAGCCCTGGCCTAGTAGATCTCTAGATAAACTCTAACATCACTCCTACCCCTAAAACTCTGGTACTTACCCCCTTTACTCTTCCTTCTTTATTTTGCATTCAGCCCAGGGATCTCATCTTCCCAAAGCTTCTTTCATGTTCCTGCCCCTTTTACCTTCACAGTTCCTGACATTGGAGAAGGCAGTGTTTTAAAGCCCAGCTCCAATGCCCTTTAATCCAGAAAGCCACATTCTTCAGTCGCTACATTGGAAGACCCACCTTGGAGGCTGGACGGAAACCTGGGGGTTCACCCAGCTCAACCCCCTCATTTAACAGGCAGGGAAACTGAGGGCAAAGTGAGGCAGTGACTTAGAGACAGAGCCAGGTCTGGAACCCAAATGCCCTTTAACCTTGCCACCTCTGGGATCCACAACCCTCAGGGCCACCATTTTAACTTGCACATATTATTATTACTGTGATCATCTGTGCTTCCTTAGAACCTCAATACCTCTGAGGGCCAGAATCACACTGTGTTCATTCTGTATCCACCCTGTCCTGCGCCAACCCTCCAGCATCATCCCTGTACCAGATGGTACCTCAATAAGTGTCTGTTAAGTTTCACTAAACATAAATCCCATTTTGATCGTTGCAAAAAAACCACGTCTCATTTGAAGACCTCCCTGTGTTCTTATATCTGACTACTGTTGTGGTAGAGCAAACTGAAAGGGATTGCAAAAGCCAATTGTTAAATTTTCAAGAACGTTGTGAGCTGTTATTAAACATAGCCATAATTCAAATTAAATTACGTAAAATTATAGTTAAATACATTGCATTAAAAACAAAGGGAAGAAATGCTTAAAACTCATCATTTTCTAATTTTATTATACTTTACTATTATCTAAGTTCTTGTGGTTGTTGACATTTATTGAATCTACATGCAGAAATCCCCTACCACGGTATTCACATCTCTTTCCAGCCTGTAATCAGTGACATCATGTTGGTAGCTTGAAATCACCTTTGTGGGAGAATTTACCCCAAGCGAACTGGCAAGCACTACACATCAGAGCTTGGTTTATTGTTTGGTTGATTGTCTGGAGCTGCACAGCCTCACACAGCTGCCACTAGTTCCATGCGGCTAACTGAGCACTTGAAATGTGGCTAGTCCAAGCTTAGATACATCATACGTACTGAATATCGAAGATTCAGAATGGAAGAAAAGAATGTAAAATATATCATCAAAAATGTTTATATTGATTATCTATTGAAAGAATAGTGTTTTCTATATATTATGTCAAATATATTAGAATTAATTTAGTCTATTTCTTAAATGTGGCTACTAGCAGATTTTAAATAATATCTGTGGCTTTCATTGCATTTCTACTGGACAGCTCTGGTCTAAATTTAATAAAGTGATGGGGAAAATGTTTATAACGTAGATTAAAATTAAAAGTATGTTGTGCCCATTGATAATAACATTATGAATAGCCAGTGGGTATTTAAAACCCATTATCTGATTCAGCCAAGAAGTCACTCACATCATTGAGGAGCAAGTAAGTTCCAACATTCATCTTCATCGTTTCACGTTCATCTTAACTGTGAAGATGAACATGGGAGCTAACATTCATGTGGGGGCTATGCTGGTTTGTTGGTTGCAGCCACTGGCCAACCATGGGCATAAGAGTTTGGCAAAAGCCAACTGAAAGCATTCCGTGAGGGTCACTTGGCTGTATCAAGTTTATAATAAAGAGTATTGTAGGGCTGGGCACCGTGGCTCACGCCTGTAATCCCAGCACTTTGGGAGGCTGAGGTGGGTGGATCATGAGGTCAGGAGATCGAGACCATCCTGGCTAACATGGTGAAACCCCATCTCTACTAAAAATACAAAAAATTAGCCGGGCGTGGTGGCGGGCGCCTATAGTCCCAGCTACTTGGGAGGCTGAGGCAGGAGAATGGCTTGAACCCGGGAGGTGGAGCTTGCAGTGAGCCGAGATGGCGCCACTGAACTCCATCCTGGGCAACAGAGCGAGCCTCCGTCTCAAAAAAAAAAAAAAGACTATTGTAGATTTTATTATTATTTGTAAACTGTATGCTACATATCTAATATGGCAGTAAAACTTCTAGTAAACTTATAACATAAACATAAATACACATTTACATGTATATATATTCGTATATATACACATCTATGCATTTTTTCAGAGAGCTGGTTGTTAGGCTCAGCAGCACACTTTAGTTACCAGCACACCACAGTCTCCACCCCTCCTGCTACCCTGTGAGCCCATTGCCCAGGCCCTTTGTGGCACTGACAGCCTATCTCTTCCCTTCCTTCATTTTCCAAATCCGCAGGGTCTCAGAGGTGTGGACTAGAGGTCCCTGCGCCTCCTCTTCCCCTCTTCCCTTTTTTCTACTTTGGACATCTTTTTCAATCTATTCTCCACTCCACTGTCCTGCCTCCCATCCCAGTTTGTAGACACGTGCCCCGGATAGTCAACCACAGTGCCACAGAGATGTCATTCCCCAGGTTGGCACTCAGCCCCAGCCCTGCCTGCCTGCTCTTGCCCTTTGGTACTGGCTGCTGACAGGCCTGGCCCTCAGGATGTCAGGTGGTGACTAGGTCTCCCACCTGTCTGCTAGTCTTTTCTAACCCCATCAAAGATAGCTCTGAAGCAAGACCAAGGGGTGCCCACATCACAGAGAGGGGAGGCTGTGCCAGTGAATGGTGTCCGGAGCATTGGGGACACAGCTCTGCGGCTCTGCAAGTTTCCTATAATCGCCATCATTGCAAACACCTTGTGCAGCCTGCAGCAATTCTGTCATGTACACCACACACAAAAAACACTACACCACCCAAGCTGTGCCCACCAGGAACCTCCAGGATGCAGGGGACACATTGATCAAGACTTCCAAAGGTCGAGGAGGGGGTACTTGGGGGTAGAAGTAGCAATCCTGTTTAAAGTAAATCATGAACTTGGGAGCAAGGCATGGCCTTAGAAGAAGACTCCAAGAGTTCGGTTCAGGGAGAAGTACAGGGGAAAGTTCCACTGCAGTGGGGCGAGATGGAGAAGGAAGTTAGAGACTGAAGCTCTGATTAGTCCCCTGGAGGAGGCAACATTTCAGAAACGTGGTCTAAAATACACTGGTCTAGGGCACAAGAAGGAGGAGGAGACAAGTACTCCCGCTGCTGGGAAATCGATTTAGGACTAGAGTCCCCAGTGAACCCCTAAAAATTACCCACAGTTTCTAGGGTAGGTATTATTGTATCTAATAATAGTAATCACTTATTGCTATAGCTAACATTTATTGAGCTCTTACTATGGGCCTGGGATTTTATGTCTCAAACAAAAAGATGCAAAGAAGTAGTTATTATTATTATTGTTACTGTTATTGTTATTATTATCCTCACTTCTACAGAAACGAAAAGAGACGCAAGAAGATTAAAGAACTTGCTAAGTGTGGCAGCCCTGCTGGAGGCTGGGCCCAGAGCCAGGCCCCTCACCCCTGCAAGGCATCACTCCTGCAGGACCGTCGTCACCCTCACCATTGCCATCCTTGTTCCTGACAGGCAGGAGATCCCGGTATTTTTCTGTGTGCTTCCCCTTCTCCATCCCTTTTGGTGATTTTCTGAACATTGTGCAGTTGACAGTGTGGTCATATTCCCATCGTGTAGTTGAGGACCCTGAGGTACAAAGAGGTGGCTGGGAAATGCTGAGACAGGGCGCAGGTTTGATGTGTTTCTCAGTAGTCTGAAGCAATTGAGAAAAGTAAGTGCAGTGCAGTAAATCTTTCATGCGGCTAGCTTGACTTTATCTAAAGGGCTGAGCTTAGTCTGAGAGAATGTCCTTCCTACTGTTAAATTGTCCTTTTCTTTTATGAAATGATGACGGTAGTGGGTGGTGATTGTTGCACTCTTAATGTCCAATTTTGGCAAAATAAAAGGCTGGCTCTCTGGAGCTCCAGATCAGCCCCAGCAGCTGATGTGAAATGCTGTTTGATGATGGTGGACTCCTAACATCTGACTCTAGTGGTCTGGAGGCTCTGGGCCTGGCTCAGGGCTCCCTCACTGCACATCTCTTCCAGCCAAAGCATTTACCCAGGGATACCTACGCTGCTCACAAACATGAAGGATGCTCAAAAGTGGTGGCCCTGCCACCTCTATCTGAGTTGGGAAAATGCCTTCCATTACCCCTGACCATGGATTAAGGGGTCTCAGATCCAGAGAGCCCTGAGGCTGAGCTGGACTTGCCTGCGAGGATGTGCAGAGGGAATGCCCCTGCCTTTCTGGCTTCAGAGGGTGCAGTGTCCCCACCAACTCTCTTTTCCAAACCTGCCTCAGCCTGCATGGGGCCCCTTTCCCTGGTACTCACTTTGTTTGCTTTGGGGGAAAATCAAGAAAGAATCTTCCCTCTACCCTCCCTTGTCCCAGCCATCCCTAAAGCAGTCCAGTGTTATGATTCATCCACCTTTTATTTGCTTCAAGGGTTTTGCATGGCATCTCAGAGGCCCCTCTCTTCCCATTTGGCTGGATTCCAAGACCATTAAAGATCTATTCAAACCAAAAAAAAAAAAAAAAGTCTGGATCAAGTGAGGGCAGCTGGTTCCCATTTGGCTTAGCTGTGATCCTGAAGTTTCTGTGTTACGGTGTAGCCTTCATTTCTGGATCATCAGTGGATTTCTCTACCACTTTCACTAGCACCAGCTGTGGACTGCAATTGTACTCTAGTCAAGGATGGAGGGAATAAGAAATAGTTATGGCAGAAACCTGGGCTTGAAAATGCATCTCTCCTTGAGCTGGCACTGTGAGAAGGCCACAACTGAATGAAGGGACGTTAGAGAGTGAGCCTCAGGTCAGGCTGCAGGCCTGGGAAGGCCAAGGGTAGAGCCAGCTGGGAAGAGACAGCCCTCATTGCTGGCCTTGGAGGGAGTGAGCTGTTGGGAGCAAGGGCCCGTGTGGCTGGAGGGTGGAGGTCAGATGTAAGGTAGAACTTTTCTAAAGCCAGGATGGGAGACAAGATGGCCATCTCCAGCCTGCTGGGCCACCACACCAATGTCTGAAGAAAGGCCAGTGCCCGGAAGAGGCCACTTGCACGGCCGGCCCCATCTCCTCTCTGCCTCTCCAGAGCCTTCTTGCTGGTCTCAGGTTTCATTCTGATGCTTCTGTTCCCAGTTAACTCAGCTCAGGATAAGCTGTCCACCCCAGTCTGCTCCAACCTCTCTCCCTCCAAAGTCACGCCCACCCTCCACACCCCAGTTCCACCTCAGTCCACCACCTCCTCCCTCTCCCACCTCCTCCCTGTCCCCATTGCTTTCTGTGGGGCCCACACCTCCTCCATTGCTCTGGCCACCTCTGGACCAGGGCTTCAAGGAAGGCAAAAGTGGAGCTGAGTCCTAGGCACTGTCCAGACACCCCCAACACTGAGAGGATCCACCTCCACGGCCCGGAAGTGACAATGGGCCACAGCCTCTGCAGGCAGCATGCAGTAGGAAAGCCCAGGGAAAAGGGACCCAGCCAGTGCCTGGGACCCAGAGACATCAGGCTTTGGCTGACGGAATATGATAGAAGTGCCAACAGAAAATGGGCAGGGAGCCTGCAGGACATCAGGGGAGGGTGGAAAGGTGCAGCTGCAGGGGCACAGAGTTCCCATCCCGGGAGGCAGGGCAGTGGTGTGGAAAGAGTGTGGGTTATGGAGAGACAGACCTCACCGGATTCTGGCTCTGCAGCCCTGGGATTGGTATGTCTCTGCCTTGGGAATAATAACACCCACCTCAGAGGGATGATGAAGGAGCTGTGCCCAGCCTCCAGAGCCTGGCCCATGGAAGGTGCTCCACAAACATCAGCTTCCATTTCCCCTGCCCAGTACTCTGGGTTTGAAGTGCAGGACAAGCCATGGGGGAGAGGCTCTGCAGATGGAGAGAAGTAGCTGAGCAGTGGCCCAGGCTGGGAGGCCTCCGCCACCTCGGCAAGGCGCCCAGGTGCCATGGGAACCTGCTGCTCTCCTCAGCCCCAGAGGTGTCCTGAGGGTGCCAACCTCCATGTCTACAGCCGGCTTGACCCCCAGCAGCCCCTGGTGGTTCCCCCTCTGGGCTGCTGTATCTGGCTTGGACTGCTGCAGGCACCCTCCAGTTGGGTGTCCTGAGGACCGGCTCCTGTCAGTGTCCTCAGGGAAAGCCTGGAGTCAAAGCCCCATGGGGAGGAGAGATAGGCCATCAGCTCATGCTGAGTGCAAATGGGTGCCAGGCATGTGCTGGGAATATGAAGGTGAAGGCAATCCAGTCTCTGGTCACTGGCACTAGGAGAGTTGCCAGAAAGGACCAGTAAGTCCTTTCTGTGGGAGTAACTGGAAGAGAGAAGGGCTCTCTCCCAAGTGGCAATTGTCAAGCATTGGGCCTTCACTGTCTGCACTTGAGGAAACAGACTCCATGCGAACAAACTATGACTCCTCTCCTCATCTCCCATAGTCCTGCAATCACAGCCCCCTCTGCCTTTGGATGCCTTCTTCACCCCGCCCCAGCCCCGCAGCCCCGCCCCCAGGCTCCCTCTTGCACAAAGCGCTCCTGTTCAATGAAGCTGTCCAGTTGCTTGTAGTGCTGTCTTGGGCCAGTCTCTGTCTCCAGCCCAAGAGATCCTCCAGCATCTCCATCTCACCTTGGGATTGACCCACTGACATTTTGTTCCCACTGGTAAACTAAACGGAGCAATTCCTGCTATATAGTACAGAAGCCACCCCCCATCAGGACACCAGGGCCTTGTGAAGAGTCCCTGCAGCACTAGTCCTCTTCCACATTTACCCTGCGATGGCCTCTTCCTGGAACCTTCCAGCTGGGGGAAGCAGGCAGGTGGCAGCACTGCCAAGGACGAACTCCTGTCCAGACTTGCGAGCCGGAGGCCTGCACCCACTGTCCTCCCCGTGGCCCCCTAAAAGGCAGACAATACACAGGGTATCCTTGAGGTCTAGCCCAGGGTGGCTATAAATAGGCTGGGGCTCTGATCCTCAATTTTTTCATCTGTATAATGGCCGTAACAACAGTCCTTCGCTCCCAGAGCTGTTCTTAGGCAATGGGCATGAAAATGCTTTGTAAACTGTAAAGCAACAGGTAGGCACCCATCAGAAGAAAAATATGCACTATCACTTCCTCCACTGGTGACCGTGGCAGACATTACTAATCGATTAAACCATTCTTTCCATCTGTATCTGGATGCCACCATAGCATCCCCCAAATCACAGTTTAGGCTGATGGCTCCCAGCTCTGGCTGCTCATTAGAACTCCTTTGCTGACTTTTAAAATATGCCAGTCAGTGCTTAGGCCCTACTTCTGGTAGCCTTACTTAATTGGTTTGGAGTAGAGACTTAGACAGCAGTATTTTTCTAAGTTCCCGGGTTATTTTTCAGCCTGTTTAAAGAACTACTACTCTTGGCAGCCATAACCAAATTACCATGTAGATTCACATGGTGGCCACCTTGCCTGCTAGTCATTGTCATTATTTCCTTTCCTCAGAGCCCTCACTTGCTCCCAAAATTGTCCATCAAACCCTGCCCTCTCATGCTGGAACCTGTCAAGCTGATAGCTCAGGCCCCTGCCATGGGCCCCAGTGCTGGGTTTCTGAGTCTCCTGCAGGAGGCTCCAGTCTCCAGCACTTGGTTTTGTGGCTCTAGAAAACAGACTCAGAACCCAGGATAACCCTGCCCACTCAGGAGACCTCTGTGAGCCCTGGGGCATAAAGGGAGTTCTTCCCTCCCTCCACAGATCTGTGAGATAAACCAGCATCATCTAGAGAAGCCTCCACCTTCACATTTGAGAATCTAGCCATTTCTTTTAGCCTCTCAACTGGAAAGTTCTTTCTGCTATCCAACCTCAGTCCCTACTGTTGCAAAGGCAGGAGGCTAGCAAAGGCAGCAGGTGTGCATGGTGCCTTCACTGAGGAAATGGCAATGTCTGTGCCCAGTACTGAACACACACACACACACACACACACACACACACACACACACACATGCATGCACACACACACATGCCTCATCTTATCAATCAAGGATGCAAACATGTTGTTGAGTCTTATTCCACTTACCCACCTGCTAGATGACGGTGCTGACAGGTTGATGACAGCCAGGAGTCTCTGGCTCTAACCATCTCCTGGGCAGGGGCTTTTGAGCCTTGCCCTAAGCCCCAGTCACTACTCTAAATGTCCTAGATGTCAACTCAGACCATCCGTCCCTTCCTCCGGACCCTCTGTCTTCCTCTTCCATTATACTTGGTCTTCTTGCCCCAAACCCTCATCCTCTGATCCCCCTCCAGCCCAGCCCCAATACCAGGCCTCCCTGCTCCTCTATGAAACTGAAACCCTCTTCCTTCCCCCAGATGACGTCATTAGTGTGGCTACTGTGAGACTAGGTCGCTGCCCACTCACTGCAAAGACGTTGGCTTCCCACCCACCTGCAAATGCGCTGAGCCTCCTACACCTCCCCTCCCCACCCAAGACACAGAGCTGGCCTGGGGAATCTGTCTGTTCACTCTCCTTACACCCCTTACCAAGGCAGGACTGGCCATCACCATAGTGGTTCTGGAAGGTGGGATAGGAGTATGTCTGGGGAAGCGCCAACCCCACAGTCACTGAAATTCATAGCCCACCCCCACCCCATGGTGGGACCCCAGCTCACTCCTCCCTACACCAGCCCCAACTTCCAAGACTTGTTACTTATCTTTCCATCTGAGAAGCCAAGAGTGTGGGACTCCCACCTTCTGACCCCGCAGGAGGCCAGGCCTCTGAGCAGTGAGAAAAGGCCTGGACAAATGCAAATACCCGTGCACTAAGCCCACCTTCCGACAAGGAAAGGTGCAGTCTCAGAGGCAAGGTCAGGTCAGGAACACGACCATTTCTGTCACTGGACACAGTTTGTGCATGTCCATCTGCTGAAGCCTCCAGCCAGTACATGCACACGCTTTCTGGGCTTCTCCTTTCCTCCCTCCCTGCCCCTCCTCCCAGACCCTGCTCCACACCCCATTTGCCTCCTGAAAATTAACACAGACATATAGGCTGCATGGGCAATACACAGTGATGTACTTGTGTGTGTGTGTTTGTGCTTCATGCATTCATGAATGTACATGGTGCGTGCTCATGTGAGTGAACTGAGGTGCATGTGCATACTTTGAATACTCAGAGACCAAGCCATGAGATTGTGCTGTTTATTGAGGATGCAACAGAGGAAGGCCGTTAAGAATAAAGGAAAAGTGAACAGTGCCTGCTTTTCTCTGCTTCTGGGTGCAGGTGACTGGAGAAAAAGGCCCTGAATTGCACTTGGTCCCACTCAGATTTGAGACTGAGCTAGATGTGGGGGTGGGGACTGGGCCACTCTTTGTTGTTTGTCCTTCAGTCCTCCTTTTCTTGAACACAGAGCCAGCTCCTAGCATAGGCAGGAACTATGCTAGGCCCCAGTGTGTGAGGGGCCTTGGGCAGAGACCCAGGGAGCCCAGCAGAGTAGTTAGCGACTGAGCTAGAGGCCGGGCAGAGGAGGAAAGCTGGCAGCCGGGACCTGGGCTGGTGGTGTAGCTGGGGGACCACAGACAAGGAGTGAATAGGGTGTGTACAGGGAGGAATTTCACCAAGCTTGGTCATCCAGGCCTTCCCAGGATCAGGAAGACACAAGCTGGGAGAAGTGGGTGGCCAAGGCCAGTGCCAGGTGTACGGGAGCAGGACCAGCAGGGTGGAGATGGAGCTGAGAGTGGGCTGTGGGAAATACAGTGTGGGATCCAGAGCTGTGTCATGGAATGAGGCGGGGCCCGGGGCAGTCTTCTCTACCGACTGGTTTTCTTGGAGGGTGCACTCAGGCTGGAACCCTTCCCCAGGGTGTCTTTGTAATCGTTGGCACTGCCCCGGCTCCTGCCCTCCCCGCCTCTCACGCTGCACACTCCAGAGATGCAGTTGCTGCTGTTGGCCACGTAGCCACCGCTGACCGTGCTGGGCCGGAAGCCATAGCCACTGCCGCCACTGGTGCTGCTGATGATGGCTGCAGGGGGAGCCGAAGCCAACACCCACTCAGGCAGAGAGCTGGGGAGGCCTCCTTTTCCCCAGGGCATTCAGGGCTCTTCTTGGAGAAGCTGAGTGGGGAGGTGCACACCCGCTCCCTCCCCCTGGGGAGAATGTACCAAAGACAGCTTCCCTAATGCTCTGTCCTTGGCTTGTTTGGCTTATATCCAATCTGGCTGAGTCTTGCCCCATTAATGCTCAGAGGCCCTACTCCTTGGTCCAGGTACCAATACCCCTACCTGTCCTCCTGGACACCCACCCATTGCCCTTTCTATTAGCCTTTTTGCCAAACTTCCCAGCCTCTAACCTCTTCCTCCTGCTAGCTGTCCCACAGCAGGCATCTTTCCCAAGCTCTAGTTTAACTCTTTTAGCCCTGCTAAGCAATGCAGTGATCTGATACTGCCAGCTTGACCTCTAAGATCCCTCATTCTCTCATTCCCTCAGCCCTCCCTACTTCCCAAGCCCAAGTCTGGTTGCAGTTTGCAAACCTGACTCCCTAAGCCTCACACAGACCCATGCATCATTTTTCTGCAACATGACCCTTGCTTTCCCATGACAATAGCTTTCCATTGCTGCCATCCCCTAGGAACAGAAAGTCAGAGGGATAAGAATAAAGGAGGCCTGGCCTGGGAGTCAGGAAAGCCGATTCTGGCCATGGCTCTGCCATCTGGCTTTGTGATCTCAGGCAAAGCTTTTCCCTCTCTGGTTCTTAGATCCCTCATCTACACACAGAGGGTGTCACTAAGGTCCTTTCCAGGCTGCAGATTTTACAATTTTAGGTCAAAGTATACAAATACTTACAGATGCTGACAGGGGAGGGAAATTCTCCTGACATCCTATTTAGGAGAAAAATAAAATGAGAGGAGAAGAGAAGTCATCCAGCTCAGTCTCCTTAAAGCTACTGCCACCATCAGCCTTATGTGGGTTTTTGGACCCAACAGGCACCTGTGGAAATTCCAAAGCTTCTTTGATGCAAGCAGAGCCTGAGAAGTTTTGGAGACTACCCCCCGAATCTTTGGGGTAACCAGACAACAACCCTAGTCAAACAATAGTTTACAAGAGGTGCACACGTAGGGGCAGTGTATCTACCTCCCACGTGTCAGGTCCACACACCAGCCTGCCATCCCTGTAGAGCCCTGGGGAAGCTGGGGTGGCTGCCCCGGCACACCCCCAACAAGCCCATGTTGCACATGGACAGATCAGGAAGAGGGAGCAAGAATGCCTAATAGAGTAATGGGGTTTTGCAGGGAGCAGGGCGGTGGTTGTTTCTAGTATGCCCAGGAAGAATGAGCAAATCTGCATAGCTTACTACATAGCATAGTGCCTGCCATGAAGCAAGCTCTCACAGTCTACTGAGTGGATACTCATGTCCACTCATGGTAGTATTGTTAATTACTGTCATTATTTCTATCCTCATCACCCCAACACTTCCTAAGAACTCATCTCTTCTGGATTGAGATGTGTTAGGCTTTCTCCTTTGGGTCTTCCCAAACCCCTGGGGCCCTCCTGTCTGGGCACGCCCCGCCCACCTGCACTCCTCGCTCTCCAGTAGCTTGCGGTAGGTGGCGATCTCCATGTCCAGGGCCAGCTTCAGGCTCATGAGCTCCTGGTACTCGCGCAGCATCCGCGCCAGCTCCTCCTTGGCCTGGTGCAGGGCGCCCTCCAGCTCGTCCAGCTTGGCCCGGGCATCCTTCAGGGCATTGTCTCCCCGCTGCTCAGCATCAGCGATGGCCGTCTCCAGGTTGGAAGCCTAAGGAAGGAATTGGTGAAGTCGAAAAATTTGGAGGAGCCACTGCAACCATCCACATCCAAATCCCTCTGGGTCCTTAGAGTGGGGCAGAGTGGCCCGCCTCCACCCTACACACACCATCACACTTCCTTGCAGCAGAGCCCCTTCTGGGGCTGGCACCTCCCTCCTTAGCTCTAGCCCCATTCCCTGTGTTGGATGTGTGGGTGATGGAAATCATGCAGCCATGTCCTCCTGAGCGCCACTTTAGTTCAGCATAAAGACATTTATTCAGCCATATTATGCCAAGGGCACGAAATGAATGACAGCAATGCTCTTGAGTTGTTTAGGTCTGGGAGGAGAGATGGTTGAATATGCTGTGGCAGACGCAAGGGCAGCAGCTGCCCAGGAGCATGGCACCACAGTCGAGGGGGACAGGGAAGGACACACCCCGGGAGCAACCATTATTTGCCAAGCACTTAGTGTATGCCAGCACCAGGCTCAATACTGTACATACCATTGACATAACTTAACGCATTTAGTCCTTGCAACACCCTGTGAAGTGAGCAGAAGTAACCTGTCCAAGGTCACAAAGCAACTAAGTGTTAAAGCCCACAAAAGAATAGAAGGAGCACTGGACTAGGAGTCAGGAGACCTTGGTTCAGATCACAGCTCTGCCACTTACCAGCTGTGTAACCCCCTTATCCTCTCTGAGCCTCAGTTTCCTCATCTGTAACAACAGCGAGGGCAACTGTTGCCTCTCGGGGTCTTGGTGAGGATGAAGTGCGATAGAAGAATAGGTGCCGCTGCCATTGCTACCATATATGTACATCTTGTGTCTCACCTACAAGCCGAGGCTGCATCCTATATTCCTGGGAGTAGTCCCTAGTCAATCCTTAACAATGCACCTTAATGGGTGCTCCCTGAGCCCATTTCTCCATCTCAGTCATTAACTCCACAGATGTTTATCAAGCTGCAACTATGTGCCAGGCACTGTGCTAGATGCTGGGGAAACAGGGTACAAAGCAGCCAGCTCCCTGCCCCCTTTCAGTCTAGTGGCAGTGTCAGTAATAACAGGAAGTGTGACAAATACAGGGAAGCACAGGTGCCAGGAGGGTACATCGCTGGGGGAAGGTCTTAGCCCAGTGCCGAGGAGGCTTTCTAAGGAGGGGCTTCGAGGCCGAGGTCCTTGGAGTGAGTCAGAGATGAGTAGCCCCCAGGGACGTCCTGCTCCAGGTGTTTGAGGCAGCGACCTCACTGGCCTCCTCTCTTCTCCCAGGCAGCGATCTGGAAGGCCCATGTTCTCAGCAGCTCATCTCCCCTCTACTCATGCTCCCCTGCACTTGACCACAGGCCAAGGCCAAGGTGCTCTCACCTGCTTCTTCACGTTCTCGATCTCTGAGCGGATTCTCTGGATGAGCCGAGTGAGCTCCGAGATTTCATTCTTGGTGTTTTTGAGGTCGTCCCCATGCCTGCCAGCTGCCAGCTGAAGCTCCTGGAACTGGGGACCCCAAAGCACAGAGTCATGAGTGTGTCGTGGGAGTGCATGTATCTTGGGATCAGAACACAACAGACACTTACTGGGACACTGCTTCTATTCTGGGCACGATCTGTCTCCATCTGCTGCCTGCTGGCATCACCCTCCCTGGCCCCACCTCAGCCCAGCTCACCTTGGTCTGGTACAGGGCCTCAGCCTCTGCCTTGCTCTTCAAGGCAATCTCCTCATACTGGGTGCGGACTTCGTCAATGATGCTGTCCAGGTCTAGGTTCCGGTTGTTGTCCATGGACAGGATGACAGACATGTCACTGATGTGGGACTGGATCTGAGTGATCTCCTGCAGGGGACACAGAGATGGTCTCTCGGCTCAACTGCTGTCGGAGGCCAACCACCAACCCCACACAAGATGAGCAAGTTCTGGTGATGCCATCTTGGAGGCTGGAACCCAAGGCTGCTGCCATCCAGGGCTGTTTGCTTTGCGGCAAAGCAAGTTCCCTGCTGGGCCCAGACAGATTCCCACTGCTGTGGAGCAAGGGCCTGGCCCATTCCCTTCCCACTCAGAGTGTGCAGACCTAGGAGCCTCACAAGGTTGATGCGGGAGATGGTTGGCTAACTGAGGGGTCTCACTGAGGGCTGGGGCCTCCATGTCTCCTGCAGCCCCTAGAATAGAGTTTAACCCACCAGCCTCCCCTAGATGAACCAAGTGGGCAGACAGACTTACGGCTTCAAAGAGACACCTGAAGAACTTGATCTCCTGGTCCATGGATTCCACCTTGGCCTGCAGTTCCACCTTATTGGCGTAAGCAGCATCCACATCCTGAAAGATGCCCCCACCATCCCCTGTCACTGCCGGTACAGCCAAGAAGGCAGCAGCCATCCCTGCCTGGGTTCCCTGAGTGAGGAAGGAGTCACTCTCTTCTCTTCACTTTGCCTTGGGAAAGGAGACAAAGGAGCAAAGGCCCAGCCCTACCCCACCCCACCCTGGGAATCTGTTCCCTCAGCATGAATGAAGTGCCTGTGGCGTCTGAGCCGGGTCCCGGGGCTGCAGGGGAGCCCCTCAGTGTTGTCCTCTGTATTCTTCTCCGTGTTCAAACCACAGCTGCATTGGACATGCAGTCAGGTGTCCTCTCACTGGCACCCTCCCTGCCTTTTCATTCTTTTTTCTGGATAGTCTTTCATCAAGTTTTCTCTGCCTTCACCTTGCTCTTCCTGAATCAGTTCACCTTGAGGGGGGTTAACAGAGCACCTTGGCAGGCTCCGTTCCTCCAGGTCCCAGGCCAGCCCCCGGGACTCAGGGCCTGCCTTCCCCTCACCTTCTTGAGCAGTACAAACTCGTTCTCTGCCGCTGTCCGCTTGTTGATTTCCTCCTCATACCTGTGGGAATGTGAGGGCTCATTGGTTAATATTTCACTGAAAGCCCTTGCTTGCACAGGGCAGCGTTTGAGCAAGGAGCAGCATGTCCATCAGAAGATACAGGTGCTGGGGACCACAGAATACTGGGCGGGGGTAAGTGGGGGAAGGCTTTCTGGAGGAGGGAACATGCTAACCAGTTTGGAAGAATGAGACTGTTAAAGATCCAGCTTGGCAAATGAGGAAGGAGCACATGGAGCGAATGCCCTGTGGGACTCTCAGAGGAACCAGGATGTGAACTGCCCTCCCCAAATTTGAGTACAGCTTTACAAATGACAAAGTGCTCCAATCTGCGTTTCCTCAGTTACCCTTGAGAGCAGTCTTGGAGCCAGATGCAGTTAACCCTCCTCTTACATGGGAGGAGAACGTGAGTGGTTTCCCCAAACATTCCCTAAACCCAGAGCCAGAGATAACCCTCTGCCCACTGCCCAGCTCACTGGGCATTTGTCCTAAGAGTCAGGCCAGAGGCTGGAGGAGCAGAGAGCAAGTTCCAGAGTTTTGTTGGGGTGATGCTGCTTGGTATGACCAAGAACAATGCCCCCCACTGACCTCCAAAGCATTTAAGCTGGGGTGACTGCCAGGGGTCCCTCAGAGGGACAAGGGCAGTTGTCCAGTTACAGGGGGTCTCCTCCTGCTCACCTCTTCTTGTAGTCCTCCACTACGTCCCGCACATTCCTCAGCTCCGAGTCCAGCCTCACCCTGTCCCCAGACAGCGTCTCCAGCTGCTTCCGCAGGTTGCTGATGTAGCCCTCGAGGATGGGCTCCAGGTTGTTCTTGCAGTTGTTCAGGTCCAGCTGCTGCAGCAGCTCCCACTTGGTCTCCAGCACCTGGTTCTGCTGCTCCAGGAACCGCACCTGGAACCCAAATCCCAGAAACTGCTGAACCCCTGCAGTAATAGTCACACGTGTCTCTCACAGGGCATTGTGTAAAGCTTCTATCTGCATTTTCTCCTCAATAGAGCTGAAAGAGGTGGGCAAATCATTACCCTCTGCTGTGGAGAGAAAACTGAGACACAGAGCAACTTCGGCTGTTTCCAAGGCCCAACAGTTTAAGAAGCGGTGGAGCCCGGAACTGAATCTAGACACATGTCCCTGTAACCCGTGCATGCAATCACCCAGTGCCCTCCATGGTTGCACCAACTCAGGGCTTGGCTGTGATTGAAAATACCAGCAGAGAAGCCAGGATGGGTCCACCATTTTGGACAGGTTGACCATCCTGAAGAAAAGTCTGCTCTTCATTTCAGGGCATGTCAGAGCTCAGTAAGGCTTGGGCCAAGGGCTTCTAGGTATTTTAAATGCCTGGAGCAGGCACCAGCTTCATCTTTGCTTATAGCCCCTCCTCTCCCTCCTTGGTCCTGGTCCCCAGAACCATCTTCTCTGCAACAAGCATGGCACATGGAACATGATGGACAGATGGAGCTCCTGATTCCATTGTAGCCCCTCACTGAGCCAGGAAACTGGCCAGAAGGAGATGTCCATACACACCTCTTGTTTGGTTTTTGGGGATGGGGAGCACAGTTTTTAAAATGTGACTTCCCTTAATCTACATGAGCACAGCTACTGCTTGAATAAGGTTGTCTTCCCCCACATCAGAAACACAAGACATGGGAAAACTATCTAAGATTCAGTGTCAAGATAGAATTATTCCCCGAAAATTTGTCTATAGCCCGTCTTCCAGCATTTGGTCTGGTTTAACCAATCCTGAATTTTTCATGTGATCTACGAGGCTGAGCATTAACCACAGAGTAAATCCTGCATCTGAGACACCACAATACACACCTGCACTACTGAACACATCTGGATGCCGAAAGGATTTACCCATCTTCTCTGGCTGCCTGAGGTTAAGGGACTGATCTCTGGAGACTGAAATTATTTGGGAATTGTCCAAGCCTTTCAGCCTCCTTCCCCTCCCTCTGGGCAGACCATCTTTATAAACAGGATGTGACCGTCCTCATGTTCATCTTTCTTCCCATGTCTCCAGACTTTATCCTTCTGTAGGTTTTGACCAGCTGAGCCAAGAATCAATCAGTCCACTCCCATCACCCAGACCCCATCTCAGAACACTTTGATCTTGCAGATATGAAAAGGCTTAGAAGAATAAGAAGCCACAGAGCCAGTCCTAGCCCCCGAGGCTGAGCCGAGGGCAGCAGGGACTCCTCCAGGCAGGAAGTCTGAGCTGCAGGAGCTGGCTAAGCTGTGATGGCCACATGACCGTCTCACCCATAGACTTTGTCCTGGGTTGACCCGTCCTTGGTGCCTGACTGCCACAGAGCCAACAGAGCCCTCCAGTCTCCTCCTCTGGGTCTGGAGGCAAAAGGCTGAGGGTCCAGCCTCACCCTTCCCTTTCCCCAAATGACCCTGGGAATGCCATTTACCTCCATGCCTTCAGTGACTCATACAATAGGGATAATCATTTCTTCTCTGCCAGAAGTCAGGGGCCTATCTGGACTGTGTCATCTCTTCAGGTCTCTAGACACCTTTGATTCCTCCCCTGAGCTTCCCTCCCCCACCTTCCAGAGATAAGAAATGAGAGTCACAATCACAATCATTTTTGGAGCATTTAGTGTGCGTCAGGCTTGTGACAAGATCTTCACCTGCATTTTCTTTTATAAGCCTGACAACAACCCCAGGACAGAAGTTATTATCTCCATTTTAGAGATGAGGAGATGGCGACACAGACAGGCAACTCATCTTGCCAGAGCCACTCAGCTGTGGCCAGCAGTGAGCACAAGAGCACCGTGGAGTCCCCTTCCCCAGCGCCCTCTTCTGCCTCTCAAGAAAGTCTTCAACTGACCGGAGCAAATGCCCAATCAGAGGGCCTGAAGTGGCCCCTTCCTGCTGCTCCTGATCCGCTGGGCAAGTGACTAGTGGGCAGGGCAGCATACCAGGGGAGGAGGACAGCTTCCTTGCTTACTCTGGGCGAGACTGGCTCTCACAGGCCTTTTCTGCACACGGCCTGCAGGCCTAGCAATGGCACCAAGCTAGCCCTCAAGAGGAAGGACCACATCTCTTGCTGGGAGCCCTGAGAAGCCTCTGCCAGTAGAAATTGACCTGCCTCTGTTTTCTCTCTGGAAAGACAACACAGAGAACCTTACACAGGTCACCCTGTTGATGGGATGTACCTACCTTGCCCACAGCAAAGTCTTCCTCACATCTAACCTCAATCTCTCCTGCTGTAACAAAGTCTTATGTTCCAAGAAGAGAAGAGGAAGGCTGTTCACAAGTTCCCCAGGTCCTAGAAGACCCACCTTGTCGATGAAGGAGGCGAACTTGTTGTTCAGAGCCTTGATCTGCTCTCGCTCCTGGGCACGCACTTTCTGGATCTCGGGGTCCAGCTCAACGTTGAGGGGGGCCAGGAGGCTCTCATTGACGGTAACCTGGTGGATGCCTCCAGGTGGGCATACAGTTGGGCACACGGGCCCCAGGGCCACACTGCCAAACATGCTTCCAGCAAAGCCACTGGCCCGGCCCCGGCCAAATCCATAGCCTCCACTCTTCCCGCTGCCACTGGCCACATTGAGGCTCCGGACACCCCCCAGGCTGTAGAGGCTCCGGCTGCCAAAGCCCCCACTGAGCCCTTTGCTCCCTGCCCGGAAGGAGGATGAGCTGCCCCCTGAGAGCACAGCTGAGCAGCCACTGAAGCCCCCCTTGGCGGCAGCTCCCGACTTGCAGGTGAATTGGCGGCTCATGTTGCTGGTGGAGACAAAGCTCAGATGCAGGAGGGAGGAAGACAAAATCCCAAAATGTTCTGCTGGTTGTAGTGAGGACTGGCAGGTGCCTTTATATGTGCTTGGCACTGGGGTTTGTGGATGGGCAGTCAAGAGCTTAATTCGTGGGTTTGGCTTGCCTGGGAGCAAGAAGTCATTTTCTCTATGCTGAGCTAGAGATCAAGCCCTCTCCACCTCCGAAACAACATGAAACCTTCAAATTGCTGGGCTTGCAAGCTTTGCTCATGTAATTTGGGTCTTATCTAATTAACCTGCTGTTATAGGGTAATTTGCCCCAGGTCCCAGCCTCTCCAGGGGGATGTCACTGGCACTGCACCATCCCTATCCTGATTAATCTTCTCTGGGTTGTTGGCTTCCTCCTGGGGATGCAGCAGGTGAAGACAGGATGGACTTTCCTGGATAGTTCAGGACACTGGGTAGAGTACTGGGGCCTCCAACTTCTGTTCTCCTCCTTCCTGGAAAGGGACTGATCAGGCATTACCTCTTCCCAGGCCTCCTGGAAACATAACCCATAGAGGGCAGCTGCTCTCACTCATGGGGTATTAGGAGGTGGAGTGACCCTCTCGCTAGCATGGGACAGGAGCAGCCCAGGCCAGAGCCAACCATGGGCACTATCCTCACTTCACCCCCCTCAAACACCCATAATAAAGCAGGCTAGAGGCTTCAAATACTGGGGAAAATGAGGACGAGAAAAGGAGGATGGAGTTGGGGCAGGTGGCTGAGAAATTCGGGGACTTGACTGGAAGGAGGTACAGAGAAGACAAAGACAGAGGCTGGCCCATGGCCTGGAGGGTTATGGAGATTCCTGGGTGGTCCACTTCATCATTTCTGTCTCTCCTCCAATGTGTATCTGCTAATAAGACTAGGAACAACTTGAGGACAGTAATCATCTGTTTAGAGTTCAAATAAAGAAGCTGTTATCAACATGAAACTTAACTCCTATTGCCTCTGTCCAGGCCCAAGTGGGCCAAGAACAAGGCTGGCTAAACCCTCCCCAGGAGTGCAAGCCTCCAGGCAGGCTCAGACCAGAAAGACCCAATGGGGGCGACCCAGTAAGCACGATGTCATTCTACTCCAAACAGTCCTTTGATGCCAGCCTCAGAGACTCTGGCTGCGGCCCCTGCTTCCTAGCCACTGGCTCCTGTGTTGGGCCCCAGCTACTCCCATGATCGCCATTGCCACTGTGGCCTTATTCAACCCAAGGCAGCTCTGTCCCTGAAGATCCCCTTGCCCAGAGATCCCTACTGGAGCCCCATGGGTGAACAGCAGCTCTTTGCTGGGTGGGGCACAGGAGGGAAGAAAATCTGGAGACAGGCTGGTTTGGGGCTCTCTCTCATATTGTTTAGGGGAAGAGCCTGGACTCCAGTCCCTCCCACTCCTCTGCATTCCTTCCTCTACTCTTGCCCCTGCCATTTTGTCTTCTTTGCTCTTACTGAAACCACCCGAATTTTCCTATCCCTGCCTTCTCTCTTTCTCACCTTCTCTCTCCATCCCTCCTCATCCCTCCCATCCATCTTCCCTCCATCCTTCCCTCTCAGCCTTTCGCCATTTCTTGTTCTGTCACTTCCCCATCCTGCTCTCCTCCAGGAGGTCTTCCTGCACCCATACAGGCCAGGTCTGAGCTCTCCTCACCTCCCTCCGCTCTGAACACATCCTTAGCATGTGCTGGAGGGGCTGCAACTCTGTGACAGCTCCCATGGGGATCCTCTGAAGCCATGTCATATGTCATCTTAGTTTTTCTTTGTAAAGCTAGCAGAGTCTTCTCCAGATTAGAGACCACCTACTGCACTCTGAGATGGAACAGGGACACCCTCCTAGGGGCCTTCAGGTCCCCTCAAGCATGGAAATAAAGGACAATCTTGAGTTCCTTCAAGGGAAATTCTGGGCACCTTGCTAGCCTGGAGAAATAAATAAGCAACTTGATAAGCAAGAAGGTAACAGTAGCCCAAAACAACAGCCACAAAAGCTAGAATCATGGGATGTTTGGTTCCGCCATAGAAACTAAAGATAGCACCTTAACATATGTCCCGAAGTTGTTTGTCAGAAACCCAAACCCCACCAAAAGGGATGCCTGGGCACATAGACCTCAGATAAAGGGACAGTGGGCACTGAACTCTGACCACCACTCTTTGTTCTAAATTTCTTCCCGAGGGGCCTGGAGAATGTCACACCCACAAGCCAGAGCTAACATTCTTTTCTGCTGACCCCAAATTTTTAAACAAAGTTTCTCTTCCTTAACCAATTGCAAATCATAAAATCTTTGAATCTATTTATGACCTGTAAGCTCCCACTTAAAAACATCCTGACCAAACACCACATGCTCTCACTCATAAGTGGGAGTTGAACATTGAGAACACATGGACACAGAGAGGGAAACAACACACACCAGGGCCTGTTGGGGGGTGAGGGGTGAGGGGAGGGAACTTAGAGGATGGGTCAATAGGTGCAGCAAACCACCATGGCACATGTGTACCTATGAAGCAAACCTGCACGTTCTGTACAGGTATCCTAGTTTTTTTTAGAAGAAATAAAGAAAAAAAAGAAAGACATCCTGCCCTTTTAGGCCAAAGCCAATGTGTAGCCTTCATGTATTGAGTTTCGCCTGTAACTTCTGCTCTGCTGAAATTTACCCCGCCTTTAAAGCTTCTAATCTTCACGCCTTTAAAGCTTCTAATCTTCACGCCATCAGGGAGGCTGGGACTTCAGCATTAGCTGCCTGGTCCCTCTTGCTTGGTGCCCTGCAAATAAACGCCTTCCTTTCCACTGCTGCAAACCTCGGTGTAGATATCTGGTCTTCCTGGGCCGGGCAAGTGGACTCCAGTTTGATTCTAGAACTCCTGCCTCCCTCCCACCCTTCCTTTCTTCCTTTGGTGGACTTCTACTGAGTGTCTGCTGTATGCTGGCACCATGCTCAGTGCTGGGGGCACAGGAGTTGGTGGTGTACACTGAAGATTTGAAGGTTTTCTAGAGCTCTTGCGTGTGGTCCTCCATCTCTGGCTCTGAAGGCTGCATTTCTTGACATGCATGGCAGAGCCCTAGCCCAGCCTTTAGTGTCCCTGCTGCTGCTGCAGCCACCCCAACCCATCCCACAACCTCCTTCCTCGATGCCCCAGCCAAGGACATCTCACCCACTGGCCCCATCTTCGACTACCTCCAAAATTTTGCCAAGCTATTCTTATTTAGTCTGGAACCCCTTATCTCCCGATCTCCTCTGACCCCAATCCCACTGCTCTTCTGAACTCCTGCTTAAAACCCTGGATTTTGCAGTCTCCCCTCCCCAGCGTCCCGACTCCTCTGTCCCTTGACACCCATGTGCAGGTTGCTGTTTCCTAGGGCCTGGGTCCTGGGTCCTGGGTCCTGGGGAGGGTCCCATGCCCCAGTCAATTCCTCCTTCTGTGCCTTCCCTGAGAGCCCAGGACCAGCCTCTGAACATCCCCTCCCAGGTACGGGAGAATCAGTGAATAGCCCCTTGTTGGAGAAGCAACAAAACAGAACAGAGTCAGGGCATCTTTAGGGGGCTTCTAGGCCTGTTGTCCACCTGGAGTGGCACCAGGTTGGAGCCCAGGCTGCTGCAGGGATCTGAATTCCATGCCACCACTCAGCAGCACAGTTTGCTCGGTGTCTCTAAGCCTCAACTTCCCCAGCTGTAAATGGGAAATAAACTCCTGGTGAGATAGTTGTGATGATAACATGTTAATCCATAGAAAGTGCCTGCTTTATAAAATACATAATAAATGTTATCAACAACTAAAAGCAGAGAGCTCAGTAGAATTGGGGAATTGGCCTGTCCTCCCCTCTCTCCTTTCTCTCCTCTGGACCATCACATTCCCACGCAGTGTCATCTGATGTTGTAGGAAAGGGAGGGAGTGGGGTTCCCTCAGGCCCCAGGCTCAAAGAATCTGCCAACTCAGACCCTCCTTGCTATTGGAAAATTTGCCATTAAAAATAAAAATTGTAGGCCGGGTGTGGTGGCTCATGCCTGTAATCTCAGCACTTTGGGAGGCCAAGGCAGGAGGATCACTTGAGATCAGGAGTTCAAGACCAGCCTGGCCAACATGGCGAAACCCCATCTCTACTAAAAATACAAAAAAAGAAATAGCCGGGTATGGTGGCTGGTGTCTGTAGTCCCAACTACTCAGGAGACCGAGGCAGGAGAGTGGCATTAACCCAGGAGGTGGAGCTTGCAGTGAGCCGAGATTGCACCGCTGCACTCCAGCCTGGACGACAGAGCAAGACCCCATCTCAAAAATAAATAAATAAATAAATAAAAATAACAGCCACCATCTAATAAGTGCTAGCCAAGTACAAAACTCAGTAGGAGGCAATTTACAAACATTATCTCAGATCTTTTGGTGTTGATCTTTTATCAAATATTTATTGGGTACCTACCAAGTGCTGAGGGGGGCCATAAAAAGTTTCCTGCCCTCAAATGATTTAGTCTCTGGGTCCCTCCAAATGCAAGCACCCCTGGGAGAAGAAGCTCATCAAGCTATTAACAAGTGGTTAACACCTTAGCATGAATTAGTTAGTCAGACACTGGCCATTAGGCATGAGACACCCAGTGTTGTTGATGAGGCCAGTGATAGAGGAAGAAGGAGAGTTGGGGACCTCCCACAGGAAGGGAGGGCCTAGGTGGGGCTCCTGAGGTGCCTGTGTTTTTCGGGAGGGAAAAAAGGAGAGACTGAAGGAAACCAGGACAGGGCCACAGCTCACTAGGGGGACTAAACCCCCAATCCCCCCAGTCCCGCTTTAACTGAGATCTGGGAAGATTTAGGGGTGGGAGGAGCCAGCACCCCTGCTTGGGGAGCCCTCTTGCCTGGTGGGGAGGCAGGATCTGAGCTGCCCGTCTGGCTCTGTTTTTCTTTCATGCCCTCCATGGGAGGGGTCCAGCTTTCCACATGAGAATTGAATTCTGAGCAGTGTTTGGGCAGGCGTGGACATCTCTGGGCCAGTTATACCCATCTGTGAAACAGTCAGGGGAATGCGTCATATCAGAGGATCAAATCCCTAAGATACCAGGAACATCTGGCTTGGACATTCAAGAAAAAAATTAAATGGCATGTTACATTACATTTGTGTGGCTCTTGGTTTTATAGTCACATGTTTTATTTGGCTTACATGTATAATTTGTAATTGTCTTTGTATTGTTGTTTCTGTGTCTGTGATCATGACCAGTTTGACACATTTGTGTGTGAACCCATGGCTCTAATTTGTATCTTGCTCTTTCCTCTCAGCGCTCTTGGGTCTGATAAGTCTGGAGAGAGAAGACCTCCAAGAGCAGGGCAAGAAAACTGAGTACAATATAAGAGGGTAGTTGCTGGGTGAGAGGAAAGGGGAATGCATAGATGTGGGGACACTAAACCTACAAGGGCTGCCTGGAGGATGGAGTTTGGATCCCAGTCTCTTAAGGAAAGAAGGCTTGGATGGACAGGCATGGAGGAATGAGGAAAACTGCCCTGGGTGGCAGGAGGCAGGTCATTTGTGAGGAAAAGACCCACCAGGCTGGAGCAATCATGAATAAAGGACGACTTTGGGTGGGGGACTCTAGATGCCAGGCTGTGCACATGATGGGGCGGGCAAGTGATGGGGAGCCATTGAGGGCTACTGAGCCAGGGAGGGCCTGAGCAATCCATGTTTGAGGCAGCAGAATCCAGGTGCTATGTGAGCAGAGTTGGTGGGGGTGGAGAGAGGCTGGAGGCACTGAGAGAGGGGCAGGTGGTTCTCTGAGCAAATAATTGTCTCCAGAATTAGAGAGAATGAGCTGAGCTATTTGGATGACATCAGCCCAGGTCCTGCCAGCCCTCCTCAGCAGATGAACCCAGGAAATGAGCATGTCATCTATGGATCCCCCAGAAGCCCCCCTCCTGGCACTCCCTCATCTTTCAGTGGTTTCAGATAGGCAGGGTTTTCAGCCCCAGCCAGCCGGATGGAGCACAGTGCAGGGTGCCTGGCCACAAACCACCATTCATCAGGGGGCAGGACAGCTGGTCAGCATTTTTGCAGCTGCCAAGGCTGAGGGTGTGCCCACCCCAGAGGAGCTGGGATATAAAGGATAGGAGGGCTGTCCTTCCAGGCACGGCTCCCCTCCCATTTTGCCATATTTCTGACAGAGAGGGTCATCTGGGGCTGCCCCTCTCCTCATTTCCTCCTCACTCAGCTCCGTGGCTGGGAGCACCTCCTTTGAGCCATGCTCCAGCCCCACGCCAAGCCTCTGGCGAAGTGCATGGACTTGAGACTCTGAGGACCCAGGTCCCAGTCTTGCCTTGGCCACTCATGAGCCATGTGACTGTGGGCAGGTCTCCTACCTTCCTAAGCCTCTGTTTTCACATCTCTAAAAAAGGGGGTGCCAACACCTGCTCCACCTACTCCCCAAGGTGGTTGGGAGGCACCTTGTAAATAAGAATAATGGTGATGATGATAATAATAGCAGTGGTTAACACATATACAATGTGAGTGCTGTGAGGCATCCTTCTAAGCGCTTCACATATATTAATTCATTTAATTCTCACAACAGCCCTATGAGGTAGGTGCCATTATTGTCCCCACTTTACAGATGAAGATGCTGAGACACAGGAAGTTAGGCAGCTTACTCAAGAGAGTACTCAACCAGGATCTTTTTTTTTTTTTGAGATGGAGTCTCACTCTGTCACCCAGGCTGGAGTGCAGTGGCACAATCTCAGTTCACTGCAACCTCTGCCTCCAAGGTTCAAGCAATTCTCCTGCCTCAGCCTCCCGAGTAGCTGGGATTACAGGTGTGGGCCACCATACCGGGCTAATTTTTGTACTTTTAGAAGAGACAGGGTTTCACCATGTTGGCCAGGCTGGTCTCAAACTCCTGACCTCAAGTGATCCACCCGCCTTGGCCTCCCAAAGTGCTGGGATTACAAGTGTGAACCACCAAGCTCAGTACTCAACCAGGATTTGAGCCAGGGTTCAAATACAGGCATGCTGGCTATCGTCTGTGCCCTTAGCCTCCACACCATCCTGGCTTTCTTGAGTACAAATGTCTAGTGCCCCTGCGTGTCCTATTCCCAGGTGAGCATGCCCACCTCTAACCCTCACCAGCTCTGGTCTCTGCTCTCTCCTGTCCCTCCAACACTCGAACCACAGTGTGAAAAGCTGAGCTCATCACTTTCTGTCCCTAATATACCCTCCCACCCCATCAGTGCCCACACCCTCACTCACCTGGGTGCTCCCCACTCTCAAGAAGTCACCTGCCGTCTCTTAAGGCAGTTGCTCTGCATCTATCGCCATGGCATGGCCCAGGCTGCCCCTCATCCTCTCCCCTCTGGAATTCTGGCAGCAGCCTCTTGGGTGGTCCTCCCACCAGCCCACCCTATAAGCCTCTGGTTTCCAGGATTGACATTTCACACACTCCTGTCTTCCTGTCACAACCCTCCAGCCAGCCACATCTGACTCCTCAGTCCCCTTTTCAGCCTTCTTTGCTCTTTTGGAGAAAATAGATGTGATTTCAGGACCTGGGTGAGGATGGTGTTGGGGATGCTTGTGAGGCCCTGACATGTTTCTTGCGGGCAGCTTCCTTTTTCCTGATGTCATGCTCTGGGCTATTCTCCCAGCCTCCTGCCTACCAGGCAGGACATAGCTACTCCAAGAAGCCTCCCCTAAGCCCTCCCGAATTCCCCTGGTTTCCACCCCTTCCCTGTCAGGGTCAGGCTGCAGCTTTCTCCTGCTGCTCAGGTTCTGGGCACATCCCTCCACCCCAAAATGACCAAAGGCTCCAGGGCTTAATGCAGGAACTGTGAGCACTGCATGTCTTACCAGCTGACAGACATGTTCCAAGGCATATCAGAAGATGTGTGTGCACATCTGTATGTGAATTGCTGGGAGCAGAACAGGTGTCCAGCCATTATGAACATGGCTATCCTGGTTGTCCATGGCTGACATCTCTGATTGGTTAGTGCCTGCTGGTACCAGCTGTTAAATGTTTTGCATCTTCCATAGACATCAGCTTTGTGAGCCTGCAGCCTCATGTCTATGCATGTGTACATGGGTTTCTGATGACATTGCACCTGATAATTGCTCCCATCTTCTATTAGCTGTTGCTTTCAGACCCCTGAGTCTCCATTATTCTCCATTAGTGGTTTCTAACAGGGAGCTGATTGTCCCTTTTTCATATATTTTCAATATATTCTTTTTCAATAATAGCCATGACGGGAGGGAGCAATGCAGTGACTCCCAGCTGGTGACCAAGTGAGGGAATCAAATTCATTCATTCATTCATTCAACAGCTCTGAGACCATGAAAGCAGGAGAAGTCATGACAGTTTAGACCTGAAAGAACATCCCTTCCCCAGGGCAGGAGGATGGCCAAGGTGACCTTTCAAGGTCACAGAGGATGCATTTCAATGAGACTTTCTCTACCAATGAACACAGATTACTCAGTTAAAGCCTCCTGCTACACTGAGTTTGGAACCTAGAGAGAATGGTTAGAAAAATCAGAAAATGGGAAGGTCAGAGGCAGAGGGAGAGGCATAGGAAGAAGCTGCAGGAAAGGGTGGATGAGGTCCCAGGACACAGTGCACAGACACTGATTGCCATGTTCTTTTGCATTCAGTGATCCCATTTGACACTTACTAAGCAGCCTCTCTGTGCCAAGCATTTACCACATGCAGGGATAGAGGAAGACACCAGCCTGCTTTTGAGGACTTCTCGGTCCAGCAGATAGGTCTGCCATTGCAGAGCCTTGTAGGTTTCATTAAATCCCAGGTGGAGAGAAGATTCCAGTAGCAATTGGGTTTTGTGCTCACTTCAACTAATGAACCAAGATACAGTGAGTTTGGGAACTTAAGCAAGATTTTGGGTGTCCACTTAAAATCTTAATCCAGGTCACTGTACAGAGGCTATGACCCTGACAGAGAAAAAGAAGTATTGCAGTTTTTTGGCCTCAGATGCTTCAACTCAACAGGCATCAGCACGAGCTATGAGAGCTACTCGAGGGCACTGAGTTGCTCTTCATAACCAAAGTCTGAGACTCAGGTGGTTAGTTAAGCAAGCACTTAATTAGCCGAGAGAGAGCCAGTGGTTGCCCTCAGCTGGGTGTGGCGGCCAAGTGTCAGAGACATGGTCAGCTCTTGGCCATCAGAAGTCCAGCTCCCCCAGGGCTTGCCTTAGCCAGTCAAAATGAGGGTAAGTAGTGCCTGTCCCCCTGCTGGTCATGGACAACTCTGTCTTTATGCCAGGTTGCTATTTGCCACGTGGTAGGGAAGGCGGAGAGCAAAGTCCAGGGATACAGTTTCTCTGACCTTTTCCCTGCTGCACTCCCAAATTTTATTTTATTTTTTATTGGGGTGAGATTCACATAACATAAAATTAACTACTTAAAGTGAACAATTCAGTGGCATTTAGTATGTTCACAATGTTGTGCAACCATAACCTCAATCTAGTTCTAAAACATTGTCATTACCCCGAAAGAAAGCCCTGTGCCTACTAGCAGTCACCCCCATTTCCCCTTCCCCAACTCCTGCAACCACCAATTTGCTTTCCATCTGTATGAATTTACCTATTCTAGACATTTCATATAAATGAAATTACATAATGTGTGGCTTTTTTTGTTTGGCTTCTTTTTCTTAGCATAATGTTTTTGAGATTCATCCACATTGTAGCACATATCACTGAGCCATTCCTTTTTATGGCTGAATGATATTCCACTGAAAGTATATACCACAGTTTTTTTTGTTTTTTTTTTGTTTTTCATTCATTGATGGACATTTGAGCTGTTTCCACCTTTGGCTATGGTGAATAGTGCTGCTGTGAATATGCATGTACATGTGTTTGTTTGAGCAACCTGGTTTTAATTTTTTTTTTTTTAATGAGACAGGGTCTTGTTCTGCCACCCAGGCTGAAGTGCAGTGGCACAATCACTGCTCACTGCAGCCTTGAACTCCCGGGCCCAAGTGATCCTCCCAGCTCAGCCTTCCAAGTAGCTGGCACCACAGGCATGCATCACCATACCTAGCTTTTTTTTTTCTTTAAGAGACAGGATCTCCCTATCTCCCTTGCCCTGGGTTGCCCAAGGGCAACCTCCCTTGCCCAGGTTGGTCTCAAACTCCTGGGTTCAAGCCGCCCCCCAGCCTCTGCCTCCAAAAGTGCTGGGATTACAGGGATGAGCCAGTGAGCTCAGCCATGTTTTCAATTATTTTGGCTTTCTATCTAGGAGTGGAATTGCTGGGTCATATGGCAAATCTGTTTAACTCTGAGGAATTGCCAAACTTTTCCACAATGGCTGAACCAGTTTACATTTCCAACAGTAATGTATGAATGTTCAAATTGCTCCATAATCTCACCGCATTCATTATTTTGTGTTATTTTTATTATAAATCATCCTAGTGAGTATAAACTGGTGCCTAGCTATGGTTTTGGTTTACATTTCCCTGATGACTAATTATGTTGAGCATCTTTTCCTGTGCTTCTTGGCCATTGTGTATCTTCTAAAGAAAGTTTATTAAAATTACTTGCTCATTTTTTAACTGAGTTGTTTGTTTTTTTTATTGTTGAGTTGCAAGAGTACTTTATATATTCTGGATACTAGACCCTTATCAGCTCTATGATTTTCCAATATTTTCTTTCATTTGGCAGGTTGTCTTTTCACTTTCTTGATAATGTCCCTTACTGTAAAGAAGTTTTTTAACTTTGAGGAAGTCCAATTTATCTAGTTTCTCTTGTGTTGCTTATGCTTTTGATGTCATATCTAAGAATTCATTGCCAAATCAAGGTCACAAAGATTTCCCTCTACATTTTTTCTAAGAGTTTTATGGTTTTAGCTCTTATATTTAGGTTGTTGACTCATTTTGATTAATTTTTGTATATGATGCAAAATAGATTCAACCTCATTCTTTGGCATGTGGATACCTCACTGTCTCAGCACCATTTGTTGAAGAAGCTATTCTTTCCCCTATTGAATGGTCTTGGTACCCATGTCAAAATGGCCATAACTGTAAATAATTGAAATTAACAATCGCCTCTGGTCCTGCCTTCATGATTTCTCCTCTTGGGCTTCAGGGGACTCTAACTGAGTCCAAAAGCAAGAGCACAGTCACTCCTGTGCACCTCTCAGCATCTTCATAATCCCAGATGGCAGAGAATCTCTCCATTTCTCAGGTGGATAAGCTGCAGCCAGAGAGGCTGCTCCTTCTGCCCACCTCAGCACTCTAGTAGAGGACACACTGTATCACATCTTCTTAGCCCTTCGTCCCTGCATCCAGAGCCACGTTTGTGTGCAGCCATCACAGCCCAACAGCACCAGCTCAGCTGTGCCCAGTTGTCAGGGGCATGCTGCACAGCAGCCTTGAAAGAAGTGATTTCACGGAGACTCATGTATTAATACTTCTCCAAATGCTATTTCAGGTTGTGGGTCTCATTCCCTCTCTCACCTCAGGCCCTCTTACTGGGTCCCTCACTGGGAATGTGGTCTTTTGGGAAAGACAGAGCATCAATGCTAGGAAGGGCCTTAAGGGTATCTGGTGCAAAGGCTCTTAACTGGTGGTTCATGACCCAGGGAATCCATGGATGGGCTGTGGGGATCTGTGAACCTCTGGACATGCAGTAGACCCTGTCCACATTTCAGGGGAAAGATCCATGGCTTTCATCAGCTCTCAAAATGTTCATGACTTACAAGGTTAAGAACCACTGTGTGGAACAGGTGACTGGTTAGTGGTAGAGCTAGAATGGAGCCTCCCACTCCCAGGGCACTAGTTCAGTATCCACAGTGGCAGCAGTGGTGACATCAGAGGGAGACATTTGGGCAGAAAGCCCAACACACTCTTGGGCTCTTGTGTTTCCCATGGTTTACTGCACCCTGGCACACACAGAAGAGGACCTCCTTAATACATGAAAGCCACAGGGAGGTGAATGGAGGCCACTACTTAGGCCAGAGTCCCCATTCTCCCAAGGCCTGTCCCCATTATCTTGAGGCCTGTAGAGGTGAACATCTTTGGGCACACCCGTGACACAAGACAAATTTGAAAGCTGCTTAGACAGCTAGACTCTGCCGGCCACAGCTGAGAGACTTGGAATCCACCCAGCCCCACTGCAGATTAAGCATCTCTAATCCAAAAGTCTGAAATCCAAAGTGCTCCAAAACTTTTGGAGCATTTTATTTAAAATTTGTATAAAATTATCTTTAGTCTATGCAGAAGGTATATATGAAACATAAATGAAGTTCATGTTTTGATTTGGGTTCCATCCCCAAAGTATCTCATTATGCACATGCAAATATTTCAAAATCCAAAGTCAGGAATGTTTCTGGTCCCAAGAATTTTGGATAAGGTATACCCAATCTGTATTGACTTTGGAAAATCTGAGATCTCCCACCCCCTACTAAATAAGCACATGAAAGCCTGTGTCCAAACTACTATGTTGCTGTGATTTAAATTCCCTCTCCAGGAGCCCATGTGTCCATCTTTCTGGTTATTTAATTAAACTCTCCTCCTCCTCCAGGAAGCCTTCCTTGCTTAGCCTCTCTATTCCAGTCCCTTACTAGCATTGCTGCCTTAGGCTGCCCTTCCCTGATTTACATGAGTGTGTATCTGTCTCTTCCAGCAGCCTGAGATTGCCTCCAGAGCAGCCTCATCTGAGTTGGCCTGCAGCTTCCCAGCAAGAGTCCTGCACGCTTGCTGGGGAGAAATGGAGGGTGGCACATCATCACTAGAGGGTGGAACATTTGGAAAGATTGACAGACTGACAGAAGCGTACCTCTGACACCACTCAAGGACAACTTAATGAATATACAGCAGAAATTCAGAGTCTTTAATTCAAACAAAAGAGGAAATAGATGCTGCCATTCTTAGGAATATTTACACCCTGAGCCACGACATCTGGACTACGCAGTACCACTCAGCGACAGAAAAGCCAGCTCCACTCACTGAGCTCAGCTCATGGCACCAAAAATTGAGAGTCAGAAGCTATGTAGGACACAGCCCCAGAGAGACTGTGGAAGACAAATCACATACCCACAGTCCTGACAAAAGGCAATGTAATTACGCTGCCCTCATCAAAAAGAATGGTGACTTTGACAGCCCTTTTGTTAAAAAGGCAGTGACACACCACAGAAAGAGCATAGATCCTTGTGTCGGCCAGGCCTGACTCTGGCACGTAGGTGGGTGACTGGGGCCAGTTCTGCAGCCTCTTGGGATCAGGCTCCCAGTCTGTTCCAAGGATGCTCATTGCATCTTCTTTGCAGGACTGGATGAGAATGGGAGGCAATGCGTGTAGGGTGCCTGGCATCTAGTAGGTGCTTGACAAATGATGGTAGCTATTGCTGATAATGAAAGAGGTGGGTGGGTGACACAGGCTGGCAGAGAATCCCCAATACACCTTCACTTGGCTTTGTGGAGATGGGTGCAGCTGGTGGTCTACAGATGTACACATGGTGTCCTAAATATTGGCGTCATCCTGCAAAGTTGTTTCTGATGGAGCAAGTAAAGGCTATCTAACTTCTCACCACCTGCTTACAGGTCTCGTGTCACCCCACCATGCTGGCAGGGGATGTAAAACCTCTCAGACAGTAGCTAACTTGGCCTAAGCACAGAACAAACCAGCCCCTCCCCTGTCATCTCCTGCTCCTTCCCTCTTTCTAGGGATGATCACAGCTTCCTTAGGGCCAAGAAGGTTATAATGGCTTGTGCCTCCAAAGCCTCCTGCCAGCCAAAGGCAGCGAGGAAAATGAGAAGTCGTTAGTCCACATGGGACCTAAGGAAACAGGGAAGGTGACTGTGTCAATCAGAGCTTGAAAGTAAAAGCTAAACCACGATGCAGACAGTTGAGTGTACTACAGACAGTTTTAAAACTCAGGGCCTGGGAACTTGGGTGTGGCAGACATCTTTGGGGGTGGCAAAGTCACCTCTTCTTCCAAGTGCTGAGGTGGGTGAGGCCATGGGTCTAGCGTGTGGCTTTCCTTGCTGGGATGCTGGCTGGGGTGCTCTTGCCCTGGGAGTCCTTGAGGTCTCCCCCTCGCGCCTCTGTGGTCTTGGTCTGCCCGCTCTGGGTGCTGCCAGAGCTGCCTGCCACAGCGCTGGCCCCGAGGTCAGCACCCGTAGAGCTGGGGTGGTGGTAGCTGTAGCTGCTACTGCTGATGACAGCTGAGGAGGAGGGGCCAAGAGCAGGGGAGATGAGCAGTGTCAATCAGCAGATAACAGCTATGGTAACGGCTGTCCCCAAGGGCTTCTCTACAACAACACCCCATTTAATCCGCAGAACCACCCTCAGTAGTCAAGAAGCACTACAGAGAAGAACTGAGAGCCTATTATGGGCTGGACTTTGTGTGAGGTGAAGACCCCATAGGATAGATACAGTCCCTGCCCTCCTGGAAATTCTAGGAAAATCCATGTCCACCAACCCTTGCTCCAAATGACAATGTCCCAGGGGAGAAACAGGAAGGGAAAAGGGTGGGCATGACCTCAGTCACCATTTCACAGGATGAAAAGGGAGAACATTTCCTTTGAAGCCCAGAAACCTTCCCAAGACAGTAACAGAAGCTTCTTGGGAGGTGAGACAGTAAGTGGAGGTGACATCACTTTGTCCCAGGGTCCCTGGCTTTCCCAACCCAAGGCATCTCTCAAGAGTACTCACAGATGCTCACAGAGGATGGATTCTCACCAGACATCCTGTGAGACAGAAAGTTAGAGAAAGATAAAAACTCAGTGTCGAGATTCCAGTAAACGTCAATGGGCTCCTGCTTTTATACGTGCATCATTTAAACTCATCCTTATAACAACTTACGAAACTGACACTATCGCCTTCATCTTACAGATGAGAAAACAAGAGTCCTGGAGATACTAGATGATTTACCGAGACCACACCACTAGCATGGGGTAAAGCCAATAATTAGCCCCTGCTGAACAGCCAGTCATTAGCCCCAGGTCTGTCTGAGCCCCCGGTTCTCTTCACAGCAGCACACGGCCATCTACGCTTCATGGCTCATGTCCAACAACCCCTTGCAGGAAGCTGCCTCTGAGTTCACGAAATCACCACATCTCTTGCTTGTATTGGCACTAACCATGTTGTTCTCCAGGTGGCCCCTCAGCCAGACAGGAGCCACACCCCAGTCCCTTCTCACACTTTCCCCTCCACCCCACCTACCTGCACTCCTCACCCTCCAGCAGCTTGCGGTAGGTGGCAATCTCCATGTCCAGGGCCAGTTTCAGGCTCATGAGCTCCTGGTACTCGCGCAGCATCCGCGCCAGCTCCTCCTTGGCCTGGTGCAGGGCGCCCTCCAGTTCATCCAGCTTGGCCCGGGCATCCTTCAGGGCATTGTCTCCCCGCTGCTCAGCGTCAGCGATGGCCGTCTCCAGGCTGGCACGCTGAAGGGCAAAGAACAGAGACACCATCAGAACAGAAAATTACATTTAGCTCATACCAGTTAAGTAGAACAATGCCCTCATTTTGCAGATGGAGCCCTAGGCGACAAGGAGTAAAAGCTGCAAAGCCAACACCAGAACTTTGTCTCTTCTATTTTCTATTGCAGAGGAGTATTCAAAGCTGTTGTCACATGAAGCTGTGGAAGCAGTTGCATTTCAGGGGGTCAGGAAGAAATGTCGATGCTTGCAAAGTTAGATAGTGCCTGAGACTGGAGGCCACCAGTATCTACAGATTCAAAATACTCCAGGTTCAGGAAAATCATGCCCGATCCCCTAGCAAGGCCAGCCCTGAGGATGAGACAGTATGCCACGGTCCCACTGCGATCAGATTCCTGCTGCAGGACCTCTCCCCATTGGGGATCCTTCTGATCTGTTAGCATCCAGATGAGTGTTTCTGGACTCCAGCACTCTGGGGAGAGTCTGTGTGAAGGCTCCCACATCTGGCCTTCCCTTAGAGCAGGAGGATAAGGCCCTAAATTATAGGCACAACCACAGAAGCTGGATTCTGATGAACATCTGGGGGGCATTGCGATGCCTGTTGCTAACAGAGAGGGAGGAACTATGCTCATGGAATTTGTGAATCGGCCAAATGTAGAGTCGTAGAGCTGTCCCTGTGTTTGCCTGCAGGGCATGGAGGGTTGTGGGGGCACCAGAAGGAGAACAGGCTCAGATCTTTCCGCTGGGCAATTCTATCACTAGCAGAGCAGACTTGGTTCTCAGAGAGGTCACAGGAAGGATCCTCCAGCTTCCAATATCATCTCCCCACTGACGCAGTGTTTAAAATTTGCTGCTGTCAGGTAAGACAGGCCCCCCAGCCCCACCCCCCGCCCACTAACATGGAAGTAGTACCATGGCACAGGGCAGGGGAACCCAGGAGGGCTTCATCGACGGCTGTGTCCCTCAGTCAACAGACCATGCCCCACTCCGAGAGCAGGAACCTGGTGTGGCCACAGAGGCGCCTGATGCACACCCTCTGCACCCCACACACGTTCCGTGTCCAGTGGGAGGAGGAGACAGAGGGTCTGCCCTCAGAGGGGGAACCCAAAGGGGACATGGGGCAGGTTCATTGGACACAGAAAAATCTGCAGAAGAGGAACCTGAGTTCTAATCCTAGCTCCATTCATTACCAGCTGGGGGCTCTGGGCAAGTCCCTTCCCCTTCCCAGCCCAGCTGCTTTATCTGCAAAACGAGGAGTCAGAGAAATAGGTTTGAGGCTCCTCCCAGTTCTGGGCAGGGTACCAGCTCTGATGGTGGGGTACCGAGGCAGGGTGGGAAAGGGAGACTGTGGGTGGCCGAGGGACCCCTAAGCCCAGCAGGGGATATTTGCTTGTTCCCAAAGGGCAGGCCCCATTTCCTCATCCCAGAGCCTGCTGTGGAGCCCGAGAGTTCTTTGTGGGGCTGCTGCCCACCTGCTTCTTCACATTCCCGATCTCACACCGGATCCTCTGGATGAGCCGGTTCAGCTCCACCATCTCGCTCCTGGTGTGTTTCAGGTCGTCACCATGCCGACTGGCTGCCAGCTGCAGCTCCTGGATCTGGTTTCCCAGAGATAGGAAGTTGGCGATGAGACAAGGGCACTGGGGAAGGGTCCTGTAAATAAGCCACCCCTGCCACCCTGGCTGTTAGTGGGATTTAACGGAGCTGAAGAGGAGTGCTGGGACAGGGTCCTGGGGGCCCAGGTAAGGGGTTTTCTCCCTGACAGCCCCAAAGCATAGTTCCATTACTCAGTTTACCCAAAGCATAGTTCCATTACTCAGAGCACTCCTCGCCTTCCATTTCCTTTTGAAAGTCTTCCCGTGGGGATCAGGAAAGAGCTACAGGCTTCTCCTTCTCTCACTCGCCCCGCACCAAATTCACCCATGGCTACACTCCCGCAAGTCTGTGATTCTCCGTCTGCCCTGTGGCAACATGCCCCCATTCCTATAAGTGTGTTAGTTTTACCACCTCACTTCTTTCACATGCAACAGAGAGGGACAGGCAGTTCGTGGATGGAGGAAAGAAGTGAGGGATCCTCTCTGTTGCATATATTCAATCCATACCAGTTTCATGATTTATCTTTGATAACAAGCTCTGCTAAGAATTCCTTTTTTCCTTGAAGCCTTGGTTGGAACCTTTCTTTCATTCAGCATGCCCACAAAAGTATTCCTCACATTCACTGTGCAGGTGACCCTTCCCAGGAAGCGAGGGGCTGCTGTGGGAGGAGACTCATTCGGTGACCACCTTGGTCTGGTACAGGGCCTCGGCCTCGGCCTTGCTCTTCAGGGCAATCTCCTCGTAATGCATGCGGACCTCAGCGATGATGCTGTCAAGGTCCAGGTCCCGGTTGTTGTCCATGGACAGGATGACAGAGGTCTCACTGGCGTGAGTCTGGATCTGAGCGATCTCCTGCATTGAGAGAGGAAGACAGATTCAGCAACCCCCTGGCTTCCCTCTTCTGCCCCATCAGTCTTCTGGGCCCATGGTCCCTGGCCCAATAGGCTGCTAGGATCCACGGGGACAAAGTAGGGGGAAGAAGTGCCCTCTGGGATGTGTCTGCAGAGCTGAGGGAGAGCAGCTCACAGCAGCAGGAAACCCTGCATATGGCAGATGCCCGCTGGCACATGCAGATGGGTGAAGAATGCATTTTCCACAATTTCACAGAATCCAAGGGTCTGTGCTTTGTAAGACCTCACTGGGTTATCTTTTCCTGCCTATGGGCAAGGCCACTATTGTGGTCAAGATCAATTTCCTCCTGTATGTATGGCCTCCAAGAACCAGCATCCTGCACTTCCATGGTCTCCTGGTGCAGGGTTTTGCACCTTTCTACCGAAACATCTTTCATTTTGTTGATCCTAAATCTCTCCTTTTGGTATCTCCCTGGAAGAGTCGGGAAGGAGGCAGGGTGAGGGTGAGGGGACAGGAGTGTCCTTACTGCATCATACAGACACTTGAGGAACTTGATGTCTTTGTCCAGTGAGTCCACTTTGGCCTGAAGCTCCACCTTGACTGCGTAGGCTGCATCTGCATCCTGCCAAGAGGCCCCAGAGTCATTGGGGGATGCAACCCTCATCCCACAGCTGCCCTGCCCAACTCCTGCCCCAAAGCCACCTGATTTTCTATTTTCTACCCACAAAGGAAAGCTCACTCAATATCAATTACTTCTCAGACTCCCTGAAGCTTTGGGAATAGGGAAAGGAGGATGGGGCAGCTCTGTTATGCCTGGAGAAAACAAAGCCCAGAGAGGTAGTAGGTTTCCTCAGGTCACACAGCAAGGCTGAGCTGGACCCGAGTTTCACAGTTCCCAGACCAGAATTCTCTGTCTGTCTCTGTCCATTTCCCGAGTGTGTGTCTTTCCTCTCCAACTCACTGGAGGCCAGGACTATGACTCCACCCTCACCAGGCACCAGCCCCCTCCCCAGCCTCCTGGGCTGAAGTCCTGAGCAGAGTTGCTAAGATGGGGGTGCGAGAGACCCTAATAAGGAGGCTCCTCCCTCCCTTACCTTCTTAAGCACCACAAACTCATTCTCTGCTGCTGTGCGCCGGTTAATCTCCACCTCATATCTGCCAGCAGGGAGAGTAGATGGCCTTAGCCCCCTTAGCCAAGGAACTTTCTCTTCCTGCTGGCCAGGCAAATGTTTGGGATACGGGGTCCCTGCAGGGTCTCTGGGGTGAGCAGTAAGAGGCTAGTGACAGGAGTAAGATATCCCTGAGTTGCTTCACTTGCCTCCTAGTTTTTGCATGTTAGGAAAACACCCAGGTGTCTATTGGGCCCCGGACACCAGCAACTGAACATTTTAGTGGGTCAAGGAGCACAGGAACTGCTTCCTATCAACTAGGCAGGAAGTTATCATCAAAGAGGATAGGCCCTTCCCCCTAGCCAGAGAAGGGGATGTGAGCTCCTGACCCTGGAGCATACTCGCCCATCTCCTAAAACATAATGGCACAGAGATCAGGTGAGCCCAGAGGCACGGGAAACATGGTCTGTGACCCTCGGGTGGGGCCTGCTCACCTCTTCTTATAGTCCTCCACCAGATCCCTCATGCTTCTCAGCTCCGAGTCCAGCCTCACCCTGTCCCCAGACAGTGTCTCCAGCTGCTTCCGCAGGTTGCTGATGTAGCCCTCAAGGATGGGCTCCAGGTTCTTTTTGCAGTTGTTCAGGTCCAGCTGCTGCAGCAGCTCCCACTTGGTTTCTAGAACCTGGTTCTGCTGCTCTAAGAACCGTACCTGGAACCCAAATCAACAGACACCTGGAACCACAATGGGTGCAGTCATGCCCCCTGGACACACACCATTGACTCCCCAGGTTTGCCATAGATTGTTGTAGTCATTTTTGCTCATGTCTTGACTCTCCACCCTTGCCATTCCACACAAACTAGATCCTTTACAAGTGCTCATTTCCTAGCCTTCTGGATAAGCCATCACTGAGAACTCACTCAAGGAGTTTCCACAGCTTTCTTCTATTGCTCGGCCCTGGTCCCAGGAGATGTCCTTCCTTATGTCTCAACTAAGTGTCTCTTCCTGTACCATGAGCCCTTCCCTCTGAACACTGCTGGTTTCTATTAGCCTTTCATGTTCTTGGAAGATCCAGCTGTCCTCAAGAAACTCATCACCTTTTTGTCAAGGAAGGGCTGCTCTTTACCCAGCTTCCCATCCTTCCCTGCAAAATCGCCAAAGAAGCCAATATATTCATGTATTCCTTTGGCCTCCATGGCTCACAGACCTACTCTCCTTCCCTAATGATGAGGAAGCCCTTCCTGAGGCCCAGCTGCACCTTTCCAGCCACAGTGTGCAGTCCATTCCCAGGCAGCAGGAAAACTGCTCAGGCCTCAGGGGGCGGCCTCATCCTCCTCCTATGAGACCCACCTTGTCAATGAAGGAGGCGAACTTGTCATTCAGCACCTTGATCTGTTCCCGCTCCTGGGCGCGCACCTTCTGGATCTCAGGGTCCAGCTCCACGTTGAGGGGGGCCAAGAGGCTCTTGTTGACAGTGACCTGGTGGATGCCCCCAGGTGGGCACACAGACAAACATGCAGGCCCCAGGGCCACACTGCCAAACATACTGCCAGCAAAGCCACTGGCCCGGCCCCCTCCATACCCAGAGCCAGGCCTGAAGCCGTAACCTCCAGCCCGAACGCCGCCACCAGCCACATTGAAAGAAATACGCCGATTCCCTCCAAGGCTATAGAGGCTCCGACTGCCAAAGCCAGCACCAGCCCCTCTGCCAGCTGCACAGTAAGAAGCCAGGCTACCCACAGCCTTCCTTGGCACCACTGCCGAATGCACACTGAAGTTGCCCTTGTCACCACTGGACTTGATGTTCAGTTGCCGACTCATGGTGGGAAAGGTTGAGTTGACAGAGCTGGAGAAAAGCAGTCGCCAAGGGGTAGAGAACACACTGATGGGGCACCCAGAGTGCTGCCTCCTTTTATCCCTGTTGAGCCCAGGACACCGGAAAAGGGCATCTCTCCACTATCTCCTTTCCCCTGCTGATGGGCCAGGGGCCATGGGCAATTTGTAGAACAGAGATCTCCAAGCCCTTTGCAGCAACAAAGCTCTTCTGATAGCAAGTGGAATATGCTGCCCTTGCAAAGTGGAGTGGTCTAATTTGGAGTTTATCTGTGCTCCCTAATTAGGGACCTGAAGAGTTATCCCCTGAAGAGATCTCCTAGCTTTATTTTTCCAGTGCTACCTCCTTCTTGCTTAACCATCAGCAAGGAGCAAGGGAAATGCCTGGCTTTCCCCAGAGGAGACTCACCTGAAAAACCCCAGGTTTCTTCCCAAAAGAAACCATCTCTCTATTATAGGGTCTTGTGTGGAAGCTGGAATTTTTACATCACGGAAAAGAAGACATAGAAAGATGATTCTTCTTGGAAAGGTGTCCTCAAAGATCTGGATCTGGGTAAGAAGCTCCAGGATCCGTCCTTGGGCCATGCTAAGGACCACAGCTGTCTAGCAGTGAAGTGGACCCCAGGAAGGAAGAGGAATGACTCTGCAGCATCTGCATGCCCCCCTAGCAGGGATATTGTCTAGGGCCTTCTGTGTTGGGCAGGGCCTGGGTGGTGGTGACCTTGACATTGACTTACAACCATGAGAACCTTTCCAGTCAGCTGCATTTCCTCCAGTTGGATTTTCTCTCCCAGTTGTTTTCCTCTCAGCCCCTGAGGTAACGGTGGAAGGTCCTTCCCCAGGGACCCTGTCTCGGGGGGCCTTCCTGGCAGGGCCTAGCCCTAGAGCACAGGAGCTTGTAATCGAAGGGGTTGCTTGTGGTTTTCTAAGTCAGGTTGCAAGGGCAGCAGCAGGGGTGCTGCCAGATGCTGGGTTTGCCGCCCTCCTGTGCTGGAGTGTGCAAGACAAAAAATGGCGTGAGTTCCTTAACCTGGGGGTGACTGTCCTAGGCCCCAGCCACCAAGAAGCCTGCAGACCAATGAGAGGAATCTACACAAAGAACTTAAAGTAGAGCCAAAGCTCTGGAATGACAGAAAAGCATTATGAACCATGAATCAGAGGTGCACTGAAGAATGGCTCATCTTGATTAGGGTTTTTGGGGATCTCCAGAAGCCAGGCTTATATTCCCAACAACGCCCATTACAGGTGCTGGCTCAGAGTAGTGGCTCAGAGGTAGTGGGGCTGGAAGTATTCCTTATGGTAGTAGTACAATAGTGGTAGTAACATCATTGTATAATAGTGATGGTAGTAACAGAAAGTGTTAACACTTATTGTGTGCCAGGCATGGGATGTCTACATGGGATGTCTCACTTAACCCTCTTTAACTAACTTCATTTACAGTTGAAGAAACAGAGGAACTTACCCATCTCACTCAACTAGTTAAGTCAGAGCTGGGCCTGGAATTCAAATGCGTCTGGTTTCAAAGTCCATGTTCCTGACCATCGTGTTATGTGATAGAGATGGAAGTTAGTGGCAAAGATGCAAAGACATTGTGGTGCATGTGGCAGGCATGGCAGCTGTGGGCTGGGGCCCTCGTGCTTGTGTTTCTATTGTTTTTGATTCAAGTGTGACATGAGGAGAAGGGGAGGTTGTTGCTGAACTAAGGGCTTGCAAAGGGTAGCTGCTCAAGATAAGACATCACTCTAGGTTCAGAGAGAAAATCAGCCACAGCAAGGATGGGCAGTGGGAAGGAAGAGACTTGCTTTCATGAGCGGCTATTTTATTCTAGAATCACCAGCAGCTGGCCCTTCATTGCCCGGCTCCAAGGGGAAATAATCATAGTTCTGGCTAGCTGAGTCTTTGCGCCATCACTGCCTGGCTGACTATGAGCCCCAATCTGATAGGAACTTCAACGAAAAGGCATTTACAAAGCAGAAAAGGCATGAGGCTAGATCTTTGAGGCTGGAGAAGACTTGGGGTAAACAAAAAGCAGATATCCAGGTGCCCAAGGAAATGCAGCAGAATGAATGGGGTCCATCCACACTCAGAAGTGATGGGCTGGGGAGGGCCAGGACTAAGGCTAGGGGTCCTGGCACCCTTTGTATTCATTACAAAGGGTGCCCCTGTGGGCTGGGCCCTGTGCTGGAGGCTGGCCATAAGGGTTGCTGACAGTAGTGGTAATGATGGTGGCAGAGTGGCTGTGACAGAGAAGGAAAAGGTAGAGGCAGAGTAGAATTTCCTGACAACAGTGTTGTGATTGTGGCCACACAGAAGCAATCCTCCTAATTGGTTCCTAGGGAGCTTAATTGCAGGGGAATTGCCTTTGGCCTATGCAGTCAGATCCCTAGAGTTCCAGCCTTCACTGTGTCAGATACCCTTTAATTAGTAATCACACACCACACCCTGGTCTTTGAGTTCATTGGACTAATGAGTGTCCCAAGTCCTGAAGAGATTAGTTCATTAAATACATATAAAACTGGGCATCTACTGTGTGTTCAGCTCTATGCTAGACGGGGAGATGTCTGAGACACTCTCTTTCTCTTTTAGGAAGTTAATTGAACTGGAGGACAAACAATATAAACATACAAAAGTTGTTTTGCTGTTGTTATTGCTGTAGTTTTAATTCTACATGCCTATATTGGATTATGTGCTTGAACAAGTAACTCAGACAAGCTGTTCATTGAAATTCTGATCTAAAAAAAAAGAATTTAAAAAGTACATGAAAATCTACTTTTTGCTTACCCTAAATCTTCTCCATTCTTGAATTAAAAAGAAATGGAAAAATAGAATAAAAGAGAGGTTGAGCTGTCTGAGGTAGGGGTGGGGAACTGGAAGGTCGGCCAGATTGGGCAGGTGCATGGAGCATCCCTGAGACAGCGAGAGGCCCAGGCGGATTGTAAAGGAAGGCTCAACTTGGGAAGCAGAGATGGAGGCAGAGATGGCGGCACAGGCCTCGACAGTTCCCTTCTCCCTGTAGACAGTGTGGCATCATGCGAGGGTCTTGAGGGGAAGCAGTTTCACAGGGCCAGTGCTTTCGGTTAAGGAATAGGCTCTGTGTTGCAAGAGGAGGGCTGTGGAAGACAGAGGTACCCCAGGGAACCCAAGGGAGCTGAGTCAATTGGGCCATAATCTCTCACCATCTTCCTGGAGGATAAGAATCCCCTTCTGCAGAGCACCTCACCAGAGGGAAATAAAAAGCAGCCCCATGAAAAACCCCAATGGCCGTAACCATCATGTCTGTAGTTTGAAGATGAATAGTGAATGCCATTTTTCTCTAGCCCTTTGGCCTTCGACTGCTCCTGGGCACAGAACAACAGTTGAAGGACCCAAATTCTGTAGATCAAGGTCATTAAAGAAAAGAGAAAGAAGGCCAGGCATGGTGGCTCACACCTGTAATCCCAGCACTTTGGGTGGCCGAGGTGGGCAGATCACTTGAGGCCAGGAATTCCAGACCAGCCTGGCCAACATGGTGAAACCCCATCTCTAATAAAAATACAAAAATTTGCTGGGAGCGGTGGCACTGCCTGTAATCCCAGCTACTTGGGAGGCTGAGGCAGGAGAATCGTGTGAACCCAGGAGGCAGAGGTTGCAGTGAGCTGAGATTGTGCCATTGCACTCCAGCCTGGGGCACAAGAGCGAAACTCCATCTCAAAAAAAAAAAAAAAAAAAAAGAGAGAGAGAGAAAGAAAAAAAGAAGCTTGAAGGATTCTTGAGCTAACTTTGCGGGGACAAGACCTGGGGACAAACCACAGCACCTTAGCACTGGAAAGGACCTAAAACTGAGTTCTCTGATTTCCCTTTGAAAATAAGCTAAGTGCAGAAACCTAATACCCTCTGCCTGTCTGAACCGGTTTGAAAGGAGCCTGTTTTTCCATCCTAGTCCAAAGTTAGCTAGCCCAGACAATAGAGTTCATCTGCTTTTTCCCCATGTGTCTCCCAAAACCCTTCACTTTTCTGACATTAAATTTTCTGTGCCAGGAGTCCGATGACAGATGGGATATGCACCAGAGACATGGGCAGAACCCACTGCTGCAATCCCAGGCTCTAGACATGGCTTGGGGCCTAGTTGGAGTGGGTGTGGAGAGTGAAGCAGAAAGCTCTGTGTTGGTGAGTGGGGGAAGAGGAAACTCTAGGCACAGAGGAATAGGAAAAGCGCCCCAGGAAGATGATAGAGATTATCTAGATACTATTTTGTAGAGTACTCAACTATCCCAGTTTTCCTAGGGCTGAGGGGTTTTCCAGAATGTCCGACTTTCAGTGCTACAGAAGTTCTGGAAAGTTCTGCACTGTTCTGGAAAAAACTGGACCCTTGAAAACCAGAACGTCAATCACCATATTGGAGAGCTCTGAGTACCCGACTCTCCAGTGGACCCTAAGGATCACTGAAGTCACGTCTACCAAGCTTGTAAAACTTAAACACTCAAGCAATCCCTGGTCTGTCTCCATCCCTACTAGACCCCCTTTTCCCCTCACACACACTCTTGTTAAATGAATTCCTCAGATTATGAGAAGAAAGCAGGTGGCTGGATGGCATCAATTTTTTTTTAATTCCAATCCCTCTCACTCAATGCCTATTCTGCTACAGGCACTGTGCTGAGTGAAATCCCAGACAGGCAGTCAGCATGGTCAAAATTCCCATTTCTTGGTGTCATATTAGTGTAGAGCATATTGTGCAGTAAGCCTCTATTTATTAAACACTTAGCAGAGGATGTTTAGTGACCTGAAACCTGGCAGTTTCCTTATCACTGCTAGTCTCATGGAACTTTCTACCTGCACCTCTCGGGGTAAACGTGGGGGAGCTGCGTCTCTGCAGACACCCTTCTCTGAGTCTAGGACCTTCCCCACGTCTTCCCAGCATGGTTATCTCCCTCCTCTCTGCTGCAGCCCAGCTCAGGAGGGGCATGCTCCACCCTTCCCACCTGGAGAGAGAAACATCAGAGCAGTTTAACCAAGTGGTTGCAGGGCCATATGGTGCCTTTATGCCAATCAGAAAAAGGCACCCCTTCCTCTGGGCAGACGCAGCCCTTTCCCAGGGTGCATGGCTGAATTTCAGCCTCTACTTCCCCCACACTGAGACTTAGTACTCAGCACAACCTGCACGCCCCTCCAGGGCCGCCCTGGTAGCTGGCCTAAGTCTTGGGGATGGGCTCACGTTCCACAGGTGAGTTGGAGCCTCTGGTCAGAGCTGTCCTCCTGCACAAAGGGTCATGGGAGCCTCCTGGCTTCCCCGAGTACTTGCCTCCTTCTCCAGGGCTGCCTGAGATCTGTCTGCCAGTTCCCAGGGTCTTTCCTGTCTGATCCCTGGGGAAAAGTGGTGGTCTCCCAGCTCCCTCATCACTGGAACCCCCAAGGGCTTGTCCACCAGGAACTCTGCCCCGCCTAGCTTTTCTCTGGCTTGGGGATCCGCGGACTACTGTTCATTGTTCCAGCCTGAGTATCCTTTTGTCTTCAGCACCTCCTGGATTGTGTCTCTCCAAACTCCTCCATTCTTGGTTCTCTCCCTGCTCGGGCTCCTAAGGTTTTTATGATGGAACAGGCCCCTAGCCACTTACTGTAGATCAAACACTCTTTAGTTCTCTTTCTCTCCTCTTTTTTTTTTTTTTTTTTAAAGAAAAGCTCTTTGAATTCTTTACGACTCTACCCACCACCTACCTAGTCATCACAGGGAACTTTTCTCAGCTCCAGTGCACATAGGTATGTGAAGACAAGCACTGTCTTGCCCTGGGAAGGACACATTTCTTCCATTTGTTCATTTTAAAATTCCACTAGGCCCCTATCTGGGCACTATTTAATCCATCTCCTTACCTCAGAGCCCCTCCACCTCCCCTCCAGCCACTTCAGGAAGAAATTTATATTTTCTGACACCCCAACCCCCTTTATTACAGGATTCATTTTTGAAAGACAACAGGGAGGCTGGGGGAAATGCCTTAATCTTTTGATCTTCACTGTGAAGTTTGATGCTTGATCCACCTCTTCCTCTGCCCATTTGCAAAGCAAACAAGCTGGCTGTGCATTGGGCTGTAATTAAGCCACATCATCGCTAATGACATGCTCTCTATCTCCCATCATCAGAGCATCATACAATCCATCCAAACAGGAAGGAGAAGCCCAGCCCTGCACCGTCCCTGGGGAGTGCTGGAGTGGTGGGTCAGGCCTGGGATGGCAACTGCCTCCAGTGTGGAAGGAATGACCAGCTTCCCTCCCTGGGCCCACATCATATCTGAGCCTGCTGGGCCCTGGGGAAAGGTGTTAAGAAGGGACAGGAGAAGGGGAGAGATACCAGGCAGGGCAGAAGCACTAGGGGCCTGGACCACCATAGGCAATGTGGAAATTGGGAGGAAGAAACATAAAAGTAGCACATCAAGAAGAAATAGAAGAAGTGGAGACTTTAGAGAAAGGAGCTAGGGAAGGCTGGGTCAATGAGGAGGGGAGGTTGCTGCCGAGGGAAGGGCTAAAAACAGAGAGAATGGAGGATGAACCCCGAGGCTGGGGCAGAGGGCTGAAATGAGCCTTTCAGAGCTCCATGAGAGACACATCCATGCAGCCCCACCCTGCGGGTGGAAGGGATGGTTGGCCTGCTGGATACAGGGAACCTCTCACTGCTGTGGGGTGAGGGACCCTCAGCACCACCCTCACCGATGCAGACCTGCCATGGAATTAGAGGCTTGGGCCCGTGGGGCCTAGGGCAGGCTTGACGCTGGCACCTGAGCCTCGGGGTCAGAGAGTGAGCTCCTCCATCTGGAGCCAAAACCACAGCCAGCCCTTTTGGAAAGTTCTATCCCCCTCTCCTACAGAAAAGGAGGCAGGAGATGTTGACACCAGGAGACCAAGTCCCCACCTTCCCATTGTCATGGGCCCCCACTGAGGCAAGTGGTGTCTTATGCAGGGCTATCAGGTTGGACACACAGCTGTGGGTTCAGGAGGCAGGTTGTGAAATAAGCCAGGAGCCTGCAGATCCAAGAGCTGGGGAGAATGACTCACATCATGGGGAAAGCCGTCTGGAAGTGAGAACCGGTGAAAGCAGGTCCTGGGTCATGGTGGCTCCTATTTCAGGGAAGAGGAACAGGGGCAGCGTGGAGCAAGGGTGGCGGCTGCATGTTTTAACAGGGGGCCAAGGAGAAGGCTCAGAGGAACCAGCAGCCCTTCCAGCAGGAGAGAACCTTCTGGAAATGGATGTGGGCTGGGAGGCTGGAGGAGAATGTAATGGGACTGGAACGGAGCCAGAAGCTAGCCTGGCAGGTGTGCCTCAGGTGCGATGAGGCTTGCTATGCACTAGTCGCTGTGCTAAGCTTTTTGCACATTTTAACTCATTTCATCCTCACACCAACCTGTCAGGTAAATACTCTTGTTTTTCCCACATTACAAGTGAGGAAAGAGAAATTGAGCAGAGAAACTGAGTTGCCCACATTGCAGTTATAACTGGGAAAAGAAACAAATCAACAAAACGATTCAGATCCACACCTGGCCGACTGCAAAGTGTGTGTACCTCCACACTGGACTTCTAAGGTCCCTTTCAGTCCTATATCCACCACGCTATGGTTCAGTTCCTGAGCTGGGAGCAGCTTTAATCTAGAACTTGGGCTGCATCTGGAGTTCCAGGAAGAAGAATCTGGAATCTCTCCTGGAGATGGACGAATTGGAAGCAAGAAGGAGGGATTTCGAGGATAAGCCCTCTAAGAGAGGTCTGCATCTAAATGGGGATGCAGCGTGGATGACTTACCAGGGAGGAGGGATGGACAAGCCAACGGCAGCTGGTTTGCAGGAGAGGAGGGACCCTCAACATCTCTGGTGCTCCTGGAAGCTTTGCTAAATCGTGAATGTAAGAACTGAGGGGCAGTGCAGAACAATTGTCCTTTGTGTAGTTGCCACTCTATAGATGGCAGAAGTGGCAGAGCCCCTGAGAGGGAGATTGGAAACAGCTGGCAAAGGGTGGCTCAAACCCCAGAGCAGCTGCCAAATGGGACCTAAGCAGTCTTTAACAAGTTCCCCGTCTCCAACAATTCACATCCCTGTTACCGCCTCCTCCAGGAAGCCTTTCCAGATTGTGTTCATCTCTCAGGCCTTTCTTCCTATGGAGCCCCCTGGCTGTGCCTTGCCAGTGCCTCCATGCCTGGCTCATCTACTGCCTGAGAAAGAAAGGGTTCTCAGAGGAGGGAGGGGTTTACACACTGTGCAGGCAGGGCTTAGGAGAGGGGGTCTCAGCTGAGTCATGGGGGCCCTCACTCCAAGGACCTCTGGATCAGCACCAAGATTTTCAGGAAAAGCTGTCTGAAGGCCTCAGGTTCTCTAACTAGAGGTGTGGAGGTTCAGGCAGCAGGCAGCGTTAGCCCCTGCCCCCTCCTCCTTCCTGTAAGAGGAGAGGCCAGAGAGGAGAGGAAGAGGAGACAGGAGTCAGACCCAGGCAACACAGAGGCTGGGGCCAGCCTGGGCATGCCAGGGAGTGAAACAGCATCTCCTCCCACTGGCAGCTCCGCGAGAGGCACAGAGCCTGTCTAGGGTCATCCCACACCCTCTCTGCTGTAGGGAAGTCTTTCCTCCAGAGTCACAGGGATAGAAAGTGCAGTATCCAGGACCGATGGCAGAGGGCAGTGTGTGCACAAAATAGAGGCACCGAGGGTTTTTTCCCCTGCTTGGAAATGAACAGCCAGTGAACAGATAGGAATGTATTTTAGTGAATGGACCCAGTGCCCTCCACCTCTCACTTAGCCCATCTCGGCCAGGTCTCTGGGCAAAGTCCTGCTGTTGATCCACACCTCTCAGACATGAACCAGCCCACAGCCAGCAAACACAGACATATGCTTTAAAAATACTAGTAATAACAGTGAGCATCTACAGGTGTCAGACTGTGTTCCAGGCACTGTTTTACTTCCCTTATCTCTTTTCCTATTCTCTGATCTCCTCTAAGGTGAGTTCTTTGAAAGGTAAGGAGGTGTCGAAGCCGGGAGCATAGACTCCAGAGTCAGACTGGAATTCAGTTCCTCCCATTTACTAACCAGGTGACATTTGGTTAGTTACTTAACTCCTCTGAGCTTCAATATCCTCACAAGTTAAGTGGACATTATAATAATCGCATCTTATAAAAATAATACATGTCAGATTGTTGGGAGAATTAATTGAGTTACCAGCCATAAAGTGCTTACCAGAATGAGTGCTGAGAACAGTTTCTGGCACACAGAAAGCACTTCATGACGGCCAGCTTGTATTTATCTTCTTTTACAAGGGCAGGATCTTGCACTAGGCCACTACTGGCAATTAGAAGAGCTAGGATTCAAAGCTAGGTATATGACTCTTCTGCCACTATGCTAGGCCCAAGGGGACCATTTATCTGACAGTCCTGGCTTTGCCAGTTGTCCAAGGATCCACCTTAGTATTTATTTAGATCAAAAGTGTCCCAGTTTGAGTGACTGCCTGCACACAAATGCATATAAGACACAAATTTATTAACACAAATATGTCACATCACTTGCATACCAGACAATTGAGACATGGGTATGTTGTGTGTATATCCAGCTCTTTTTCCCAGGGAAGGTGGGCTAAACTAAGGCATGCATTCCCATGGGTAAAAGTGCTGACTGCAAGCCGGACCCTGGAACAAGGGGATGTAGGGCATGGAGTGAGGGACAGACATGTGAGCAGCTGACATGACACCAGAAAAATAGAGTGCCGGCTTTAACACAGGCTCAGGACAGGGCTGTGAGTGTACAGGCCACTGGTCCAGCCCCGGCTGCTCACCAGTGGTGTGAACATGGACAGGTCACTCAGCCATCTGGGACTCGGTTTGCCTGCCTGTAGAATGGGGGTGTGGGGTAGGGAAGTGTTGGGCCACAGCTGTATTGATCCTTCTCATGTAATGCTTGAAGATGGATGGGTCCACCTGGAAGGACCAGGCACCACAGAAATGTGGGTGGTGGAGTCTCAGCCAGGCCACACAGGTGTGCAGGCTGTCCATCACGGGTAATGGACATCTGAGGTTGAGAAAATGATATGTGCAAAGGCCTTCAGGTGTGAAAAGTCTGGCCTGCATGGGGAAAGGCTGGAGAATAAGGTGGGAAACGACGCGGGGGAGACAGGATCTCGGGCACTCTGAATGCCATCCTCAAACGAGGCTTGCACTTGAAAGATGGTCTCGCATTAAGGGTTTTTTTCAAATCAACTGTGCTAACTGACTCTGAGAAACATTAGAATGTTTCTTGCAGAAACACACACATACACAAACATTCTTGCAGAAACACACACATACACACACAAACATACACACACATACACATACACACACACGCAGAGCTAAAAGCATCCTTGAATCTCTCAGCTTCTTACTCCACTGAATTTTTCTTCATAGTAGTTAACACTGCTTGACTTCATATTATATATTGCTTTGGTAGGTGCATATTTTCACTCTCCCTCTATGGGGCCAGTGTCTGTGCCTATTTTGTTTATTCTGGTATTCCCAGTGCCTGAGCAATGCCTAGCTCACTAAATATTTGTTAAATGAGCACTATCTCATATACACCTTAGATAGAGAGGCTACAAGCATATATACACACAGGCCTTACATATTAGGATGAAAAGGAAGTTGGTTAAAAGAAGAGGAAGGCAGGGCCATTGTGTGGGAGCAGGACTGGGGAGTGAGTGGTGGGTGGTGGAGAGTGAGACAGTGGGGAGAATGAAGGGAAGACCACTCGCTACACAGACAGTGAGTGTGCACAACCACGGGTGCTTTGAGAACCAGAGCAGGAAGCCATGAGGAAGCTCTAACGTCTGTATCTATCATGGGTAATGATATCTTGCAGGGCTATTGTGCAGAATAGGTGGCACAGGGCACGTGAAGCAATGGGCCTGCCCGGCAGCGGCCTCGGTAATACATTTCAACTGTTTACAAGGATCAGCCCTCACCCAGTGCCTACCTGGCTAAAACCAGTGAAGTGCCACATGAGCCTAGGGATCCAGAGTGAAGCAAGAATCAGATGAAGAAAAGTTAAGGCACTGCAGATGGTGACATCCTGGGCAACAGATTCAACTGAGAACCAAACAGATTTAATCATTTATTGCAGGAGAAGCAGAGGACTGGACACAATCCCAATCAGAAGATGAAGAGAGTCCCTTGGCAGTGAAGGCCCAAGAAAGGCATGGGGGCAGAGGGGCTTGTAGCTGGCCTTGGGGAAATATCCTGGGTAAGTGTGTTGTCTTTGCATTTCAGGCAATGACCCAACAAAACGGGACCAAGAAAGAGGCCACTGAGAGAGCTCCTGACTGGACTCCTTGCATCGAAGCATCACACCTTGAGGACAACAGGGAGAGGAAATGGGGTTGGGACTGTAGTGACAGACAAATCATTTCTTGACTTGGAAAGGGAGCCCAGGGAAGGAGAGGGAGGAGACCGGTGAGTTGGGAAGCCTTCTGCTCACAGAGCCAACCACTTGTCCATCACCTGGAGGCCTTTTTGGTGGCACAGCTGCTCCCCAAGGTTTTGGCAAGGGGATCCTTGAGCTCACTGCCACAGCTGCCTTTGGTCTTGACGTCTGCAGCTGCAGTTTTGTAGCTATAACTGCTTGAGGCGCCAAAGCCCATGCTGAAGCCAGCCCCTCCTGCCCCAGCATTGGTGCTGCTGATGACGGCTGGAATGGATGAGAGAAGACCTCAGCCCCCATCAGCTCTAGCCCCACGTCAGAGCCCCTTATGGGGCATCTCGGGCCACCCCCTTTACTCTCGCCCACAGTGGCTTCCTGCTGAGATGGATTCTGTCTGTTGTGTGTTTCAGTCTCCTAAGAGATTTTTATCAGCACTGATCATACAGCTTCATTTTTCATGCACTTAGCCTCATACATTTTACCTTTTCCTATTAGTGTGTGAATTTCCCCCATGGGCAGGACCAAATGAAGAGAGGCACTTCCCAGGGCCCATCTGGTGCTGCTGGTCTGCTGATGAGGAAAGGGGCCACTGAGGGCCCTGTCTGTCAGCACCACAGCATCTCCACACAGGCTCTCCAGCTTTTACAGCTGAGGACATGCTCTCATTCACTCATTCAACCATTCCATCTCATTCATTCATTCCATCACTCAACCCTTCAGGCCCCTCAATTCCCCTTAACTACAATCTGAGGCCTTTGCTTTGGTCAACAGAAAAATAATGTCACCATTAAGCATCAATCGTTGGATGATAGACTCATGAGTATCATTTGATCTTTCTATAGGTTGTACTTTTGTCTCTTATGATAGTCTTCTCCATCCACTGCTTCCCCTTAGTTACTACAGCCAGCTCCTTCCTTTTGCCCTTAAGTCTCCCGTGAGCTCTCTCTGTCATTCTGATTTCTCTTTTGTGTCACGAATTAAAGGGACTCGGACTTCTGGTAAGGTGACCAAGGGCAGAACTGAGATCTGCAGATACTTACAGATGCTCACAGAATTTGGATATTCGCCAGACATCCTGAAGAAGGAGAAGAAAAACAGGTAAATCCCCCATAAATAATCACCCCAACCACCTGGAAGTCACCTCTGTGAATAAGCCTCTCCACGCAGAATGTGCCTTCCCAACCCCATCCTAGCCTCCTTTCTTCCCACACATCCCAGTGCGACCCCGCCTCCCAAGAAATAGAAAACTGAGGTGAAAATCTGCTGCAAGGAGTCAGCCCTCCATCAAGACCTTTTAGAACTGCTTGCTGTGTGGGATCATTAGGCCTCCACTTCCCTCTAGTCATGCCACTGTTCTTAGATGATTAAGAAGAATGAGCTTACCTCCCCATTGGAGCCCCAGGCTTTGCTGGAGCGACCTTGAACTTGGACAGCCCTTAGAGGCCATCTTGCTCCTCCCCCCAGCCACAAAAATGCACCATGAACGGTCGGGGATGCTGTTTCTCAAACATTGCCGGCATTAATACCTCCTCTCCCACAGCCTTTGGGATTTTTCACAACTTGGTCTTTCTTGCTGTCTAACTTTGGCCTTCCTAATCATGTGACAAGCCCATTTGCTGTATGGTTTTACTTCAGTAGGACCTAAACAGGACCAAACTGTTTGCCTTGGAGCTTCCTACCAAAGCAGAGAGAAAACTGGTCCCGACACAAGGGTATCCGGCCCCTCACCTGCACTCCTCGCTCTCCAGCAGCTTGCGGTAGGTGGCGATCTCCATATCCAGGGCCAGCTTCAGGCTCATGAGCTCCTGGTACTCACGCAGCATCCGTGCCAGCTCCTCCTTGGCCTGGTGCAGGGCACCCTCCAGCTCATCCAGCTTGGCCCGGGCGTCTTTCAGGGCGCAGTGCCCCCGCTGTTCAGCATCGGCGATGGCCGTCTCCAGATTGGCACACTGAGGGGCAAACAGATCCAGCACTTAAGAGTCAGAGCCCAGTTCTGAGATCTTGCTTGGACAACCTCCCCTTGTTTTGTCCTGACTGATGGTAAGTGCTTGGAGATCCTCCTGGTTTATCCAACTTTGGCCATCCCTAGAGGTGAGTCTGTCCTTCCCCTAACTCCAGGCATGGTTCACCCTGGCTCATGCCTCTGCATCTGAAAGTAGAAAACCTTCACCTGGGAGGGAGGAGGGGAAGGCACGGAGAAAGAGGGCGGCCTGGGCACATGGCCCCTGCCCTCTCCCTCCTGGCCTGAAATATCAGCTGTAAGATTCTTATGTCAACTCTGAAAAAAAGTCTCTGAGCAGCTAGACTTCATTCAGCTCTGCAGTGTACAGGTTGTTTTAGGAGATCCCATAAATCATGGGGAAAACATGAGGGCTAATAAAGTTCCTATTAATAAATTGTCCTATAAATTTGCCACACTTAGAGTTTGGTCCCCAAATCCCAAAGAGAACTATGCTAAATGGCAACAGGCTTAGAAGATACCTTTACTTAACTGGGAACAGAAAGCCAAACACTGCATGTTCTCACTTATAAGTGGGAGCTGAACAATGAGAACACATGGACACAGGGAGGGGAACAACGCACATTGGAGCCTGTTGCCAGGTGGAGGGAGATAGAGCTTTAGGAAAAATAGCTAAAAAAAATAGCTAATGCATGCTGTGCTCAAGGTGCATGGTTGATAGGTGATGGGTTGATAGGTGCAGCAAACCACCATGGCACACATTTACCTATGTAACAAACCTGCACATCCTGTACATGTACCCTAGAATAAAACCAAAATTAAAATTAAAAATAAATAAATAAATAAAATAGACTGGGCACAGTGGCTCATGCCTGTAATCCCAGCACTTTGGGAGGCCAAGGCAGGTGGATCACCTGAGGTCAGGAGTTCAAGACCAGCCTGGCCAACATGATGAAACCTCGTCTCTACTAAAAACACAAAAATTAGCCGGGAGTGATGGCGTGCAGCTGCCTGTGGTCCCAGCTACTCGAGAGGCTGAGGCAGGAGAGTCGCTTGAACCCAGGAGACAGAGGTTGCAGTGAGCCCAGATTGTGCCACAGAACTCCAGCCTGGGTGACAGAAGGAGAATCCGTCTCAAAAAAAAATATATATATATATATATAAATTAATTAATTAAAGAAGATAGCTTTGCATAACTGCAGCTGGGGCTGTGTGCTTGCACTTATGTGAAAGCCCCCAGGGGGCTTCCTGAGCCCTTCAGTCTGGTATGTGTTCCCTCAGCTAAGGTTTTGGTGGGAGCTGAGGTTTTCTTTCTGGGGTGTGCCCATCTGTGGAGCCACATTTGCTTCACACCAAGGAAAGCAGCTGATCCAAGGCCAAATGGGCTCTAGAATATTGTCCAGCTGCCACCATCCTCCTCTGCTGGGCAGGCCCACAGCAGTGCCAATGCCCTCACATTTTGGATGAGTGGCTCACAGCCTCAAGGAGATGCCTAGGACCCAGCCTTCTAACCACAGAAAACCCTGCCCCACCCTTGGGACTGTAGAGGTTTTAATCATTCATGGAGTGGCCACACACACTGTCACCTGAACTCATCAAACTGTCTTCTGTTCTTTTTTACTGACCAAGATCCCACAGAGTGAACCTGGGGCAGAGGGACACCAAAAGCTTGGGTCTTGTGAACATGGCCCGAGTTGAGAGGACTTGAAATTTTAGCATCCTTTGAAACAAATGTCACATGAATGCTGAGGACACCAAATGCCAAGGAACTCTGCATGTGACATGGTGGGCTTCTTTGATGGAGGAGGCCAGAAGGGCAGGAAGCACCTTAGCTGAGGGCCCTCAAAAGGAGCCGCAATGGGGACTCAGCATTGCGAGGGATCCCCATTTGTTCCCCACAGAGGGTATCTTCCCTGACCACCAAAGCAAGTCACTTTCTGGTAATAACTTCGTCCAACAATAAACACATAGCATTTCATTAGTTAAACACTGTAGTAGAATACTGAGGGTAGCTTCAAACATCTGTGTTTTTTCTGCACTTATATAGCTCTTGATTAAACAAAAACACCTTAAGTTATTTAATGCTGGTCTTTCTTCTTCCCACTACCATGAGCACAGAGGAGTAGTGTGTGTGTGTGTCTGTGTGTGTGTGTGTACATGTGTAAGAATGCACCATGCATGGTGAGAGATGGGGTGCAGGGGAGGGTAAGGAGATGGGACAACTTGACTTGCCTGGGAGCTGAGAGCCTTAAACCCTTGCACTGCTTTCACAAACTTGAGGACTCATGGGTTTGCTTGCTTTAGAGCCACAGATGTGGTTGCACGGGTACTACCTCCCAAAGAGGGGGACCTCGGTGCAGTGTCCTCCCCACAGCACAGCACTAGTGCAGGAAGGCTCCACACTAGTGCAGGGCCCTGAGCCCAATCTGGGTTGCGGGGGCTGTGCCTCCTCCCTTTTGTTCTAAAATCTCCTGCTGGATTCTCTCTCCTCCCACAAGGTATCATCATGGGAAACCTTCAAATCGCTCCCTTTTACCTCCTGCGTTAGGTCTAAACCCCGAGGCTTACCTATTCCCACCCAGTGGTGTACCCTGCTCCCTGCCACCCCTGCTGAGCAGGGAGCCACCTGCCCCAGATAGGCAAGCCCACCTGCACGCGTGCTGTGCACATCACTACCTAGGCCCATTGCTCCTGCGGGCTCCTTCACCTGCTCCTTCCCCTCTCCCGGTGTAATCTCACCTCCTGCAAAGCTTCCCTGGGGTCCTCATTCACCTCTCACCCCTCTGGGCTCCTGTAATACTTACCTACAGTGTGTAGGCTGCTTTATCCCTCCATATCTGTTCAGATCATCCTCTCCTGGTAAATTAGAGGAGGCCCTAAGGAAGGCACTATGTTTTACCCTTTCTTCATATTCTGTCTGGCCCAGATTGTGACTCAATAAATACTGTTAGTGGATTAATTTCATAGAACCCACCTGCTTCTTCACATTCCCTATCTCTGAGCGGATCCTCTGGATCAGGTGGTTGAGCTCAGAGATTTCAGCCTTGGTGAGCTTGAGGTCATCCCCATGCTGGCCTGCTGTGACCTGCAGCTCCTGGATCTGAGGTTGGGTGACAACAGAAGAGGAACACAAGGATCCTACTGAACTAGGGCAGGTCGCTTTTCTTCTGCACAGAAAGGATCCTGCCCTAGTTCAACAAGATCCTCAGGTTCTCAAACATGAGAGCGTTGGTGGAGTGTGAATTTCCTATCCTCATTTTGCCAAAGTGGAAACATGAAGAAAACATGAAGATAAGACAATATATGTGAATTACCCATAGAAACTGTGTCAGAATCCTATCAGGGTTGTAGCTGGTGTGGCCTCAGCCAAGGGCCATGACAGGAGAAGGGCTAAGCCCCATATATGTCCGCAAAACAAGCCAAGACTGTAGTTAATCTCCCTTACCCATGGGGTGGCATTTCCACAAGGCCCAACTCCAAGACAAAGGAGGTCTTGACTGAGCCCAAATACACACACACACACACACACACAAACACACGCACACACACGTACACATGCACACATACTAAGAGGGTGCTAGCTGTGGCCAGTGGGACTCAGCACACCTGGCACCCAGCTCACCTTGGTCTGGTACAGGGTCTCAGCCTCGGCCTTGCTCTTTAGGGCGATCTCCTCGTACTGGGCACGGACCTCAGCAATGATGCTGTCCAGGTCCAGATCCCGGTTGTTGTCCATTGACAGGACGACAGATGTGTCGCTGATGTGGGACTGGATCTGAGTGATCTCCTGGGGACGGTTGGGGGAGGGGAGCTAGTTAAGGGGTACTCATGAGGAACCAGTTCTCTTGGTCCTCCCTGGGCAAATTCCTCACCGTCCCTCTGCCTTTCCTCAGCATTTGAACTCTGCCTCAGCACCAGTGCCTGGCAGGCACGTGAAGAAGTGCCTTAGGCTTTCAGCCCCAAACGCTGGGACTCCTCTCTCCATTGCACACTCAGGAGCACTCCTGCACTCTTCTACATTCTCATCCTCAGAAACCAGCCACCGCCACCCTCCACCCATAGGACCAAGTCTGAACTCTTTACCTAGCACGTGAAGTCCCCTAGGGAGTCACCAGCACCAGTCCCTTCCCCAGGCCTCTGCGCCCTTCCTCATTCCTCATGCTTTAGCACAGGATAGGCTCCTGGACCTTCTATTTTTCTGCCCCCCTCAGCACCCACTGAAATCGTCCTCTTTCTCCTCTCTCTCCAAGAACCTTCACTGATGGCCCTGGCAGAACCCACCATTCCTTCCTCTGCTCTCTGAAAGCTCAGCTACGTGGTGTTTTCCTGCCAGGCTGTGAACTCCTGGAGGGTGAGAATCATTTCTTCTCTTTCATGGACTCCTCAAAACCTAGCTCATTGTTCAGCACCCAGTAGGGCCTTGGTGAATGTCAGGGGCACCAGGTTGAAAGCTTTCTCCCTCCCAATTCTTGGTCCACACCACCTTCCAGCCAGGGGCCAGAAACCACTTGTTAAAGGCGCAGACCTCACAAGAGAGGTCAGCCAAGTCCTTACCCCTTCATAAAGGCACTTGAAGAATTTAATCTCATCTGTCAAGGAGTCCACCTTGGCCTGGAGCTCAACCTTATTCATGTAAGCAGCATCCATGTCCTGGGAGCACATGATAGTCAAGCCGCCCTGAGAGGGCTTCCCCTGCCCATCCCTCCCTCCCTGCCACAGGAAGCCTTGCTCTTTCCTCTCCCTTCACCCTGTGCTTCATGGGGGGCTCCCTGAGAGTCCCCTTCAGTCCCTGAGAGTAAATCAACTAACGTGCAGTGCAATGGCTACACCAGTAATGCAGTAAAATGCCCAGATTTTAGACTGGCAAATTCTAGAAACAGCATGCATCCCAGGAAAGGGACTTGGAGGGAGGGGCTGGGAAGTTAGAGTGCCAGTCACCCCGGCCCAAGGGACTGAGTGACCTACAGGGCCCCTTTCCTCACCCTACAAGCATCATTGTGCCAGGTGGTCAGGTCTAGGCTTCTTCCAGCCCACCTTGCACCCCTCTTACCTTCTTGAGCACCACAAACTCATTCTCAGCAGCTGTGCGTCTGTTAATCTCCACCTCATACCTGCATGGGGTAAGCCAATGAGGTAATTCACTTCTGCAAACACTCACTGAACAGTTAGTGACCACCTCTGTGCTGAGAGCTGCAGGGTGGGGGTCTTCAAACAGGGATTCCCATACCCCTGGGGCACACATAACCTTGCTTAAGGGGATGCAGGCAAGGACATATTTAAAGGAATCAATTTCCAGCTCCTTTGTGCCTACGCAGTCTGTCTTAAAACTACCTGCCTCAGAGAGCACCTGTGGTTGAGATGTCACGCAGATTCTACTGTCCCTCTCCCTGTCACAATTAGCTCCTCCCACATTATAGCAAAGGTGAAAAGACACTCCCTTCTGGCACATGGCATCTTAATACTGTGCAATGGCTCAGGGTGCAAAAACCTCCTAGGCGACAAACAAAAGCACCATTCTCACTTTCAAACTGTATGTTATACCTATTTCTTATACATATTTCGTTCCAGGTGAAGCAGAAACAGAAGCAAGGTCTAAGACACAGAAATGTGGTTAGGACTGGGATGTTCTTAATACAGACATACTGTTGATTGGGGAGGTAAGGGTACTAACCATTTTATTTAAAGAGCTTACCTCTTCCATCCCTTATTATTCTCAAAGAATGCATTACAGGACATTTGTGAGAGTATGGTAATGAAATAGAGCATTGGTAAGAAATAATTAATGCTAAATGGATAAGCAAAATGTGGTGTATACATACAATGGGATATCATTCAGACTTAGAAAGAAAAAAAATTCTACAATATGCTACGACATGGATGAACCTTGAGGACCTTCTGCTAAGTGAAAGAAGCCAATCACAAAAAAGACAAATATTCCAAAAGACAAATGATCTCATTCATGTGAGGTACTTAGAGTAGTCTAAGTCAGAGACAGAAAGTAGAATGGTGGGAGCCAGGGGCTGGGAAGAGGGGAGGGAAGAAATGAGGAATTAGTGTTAAGTGGGTATAGAGTTCCCATTTCAGTAGATGGAAAGTGTGTTCTGGAGGTGGACAGTGGTGATGGTTGCACAACATTATGAATGTATTTGATACCACTGAACCGTCCACTGAAAAATGGTTAAGATGGTAAATTTTGTTATGTGTATTTTACCATAGTAAAACATTGAAAAAAAGAATTAAGGCTAGATAATAGCTTTTTTATTCATGTACTTAACATAAACAATCCTTTTCAGCTCTTCACTCATTCCTAAGGCATGTCCCTGGAAGCCCCCTCCTCAAAAAGCACTGTTGAGTGTGGCAATTCCTCAAGGATCTAGAACTAGAAATACCATTTGACCCAGCCATCCCATTACTGGGTATATACTCAAAGGATTATAAATCATGCTACTATAAAGACACATGCACACATATGTTTTTTGTGGCACTATTCACAATAGCAAAGACTTGGAACCAACCCAAATGTCCAACAATGATAGACTGGATTAAGAAAATGTGGCACATCTACACCATGGAATACTATGCAGCCATAAAAAAAGATGAGTTCATATCCTTTGTAGGGACATGGATGAAGCTGGAAACCATCATTCCGAGCAACTATTGCAAGGACAGAAGACCAAACACCGCATGTTCTCACTCATAGGTAGGAATTGAACAATGAGAACACTTGGACACAGGAAGGGGAACACAACACACCGGGGCCTGTTGTGGGGTGGGGGGAGGGGGGAGGGATAGCATTGGCAGAAACACCCAGTATAAATGATGAGTTAATGGGTGCAGCAAATCAACACAGCACATGTATACATATGTAACAAACCTGCACGTTGTGCAAATGTACCCTAGAACTTAAAGTATAATAATAATAAAAAAAGCACTGTTGAATGGCTGAGCAGTGCAGGGTAGTGAAGGGAGCTATTTCAAATGTGACTGGGATGTTTTCTGAGGCTGCAGATCTTTCTAGTTATGTTATATAAAACACACAGAAAGCAGTTTATATGATTTATCCCAGATTCTGTGTCTTATTCAAAAGATAACCAAAACCTTTTAATCAAATTATGTCATGAAACAGCTATTTCTATTACAGTCAATCTTTATTTTATATTATCTTACAAAATGATTAATAATGTCTACCCCCTCTTAATAAAAATAAAACATATGGTAGTTGCCAGACCAATTAATTTTTAGTAGTTTATATCTATTTCCTAAAATACATAGAAAACGTTTGACCAAGTGGGCTATCAAAATCAATGACATTAGCTGTAAATAATTTTACATTATTTACTTCTAGAGGCCAAACACCAGAGTTCAATACACACATTAAAAAGAAAAATAAGTTTTATAGCATTATTAACTTAAAAATAACTTATTATTTAAAAATATATTACAATGAATAATTAAAAGTTAAATCATGAAAAAGTACATATTGATTTCTCTTGTTTTATAACATAGTTATATTAGTTATATTAAATCTAAATCATTTTAATCTTGAATGCTTTCAATAACCTATTATACAAGACATATTTCTTAGTTTATTGCTGAGTGGATTTTATAACAGTCCCTAAAGTGCAAATTCTTATTTTTACTTGAATTTAGAAATGAAGTCAGGCTTTTTCTGATAAAAAGCAACTCATGTCTCTGATTTGAACATTAAAATTGGCTTTTCCAATGAAGCTAGAGGGCAGATATTTTCTATATAAATTGAATGAGGTAAATCTGCAGCTCCAGAGTTTCAAAAATGTGCCAGTGTGTGTATTCGTGTACAAAAACATGAGGCAGAATCACATTATTTTTTAAGGATAAAGAATTGGCATAGGTGTATTGAGTACTAACAATGTTTTATGTTTCCAGTTCTTTCTGATCCATTGGATTAAACGCGGTGCTCCTAAAGGACAGAATAAGTTGCATAAGCATGGCCATTTGATCAGTCTTGGTAAAGCCTTATTAAAAATTTTCCAGAAATTCAGAAGATAATGACTTTACTGACTAGGAAACAAGTTCTTTTTGCAAGTCAGATGGTTTTTAATTTTTGCTTTCAAAAAAAGAAGGATTTGAATTGTCAGCTGACAGATGGTTAAACATGATCTTTAATGGTGAGTCATTATGTGATTTTGACATGTAATCATTCACCTAAGAAAATATGTGTTGAGTGTGGGGTACTTTGTAGACACAAAACAAAACAAATATCCCTGCCCTTACGAAGCAGAGAGAGACAAATAACAAACACAACAAATAAGCTGTGTCAATTATGCAGCATGTTAGAAACAGTAAGCACTATGGAAGAAAGAAAAAGCAGAAAAACTGGAAAGGCATTCCGAGAACTAAATAACACTGGGCTTGCAAAACTCCTTCCATTAAAATCTACTTATATAATTAAAGTTTCCCAGCACTCACCTAAGAATGGAAAACACACAGGACTAGAATCCTATCTCAGCTCAATAAGAATCAATATTCATACATGGATAACTAAGCCACTTAGAAAAAAACTGCCCTATTCAACTCATTAGGAAAAGTATTTTCAATTTTTTTTCATTTTTTATGTTTAATACTTATTTAAAAAAATTAGCAATACATTTTGTTGTTTGGATAACTCAACCCAAAATAAGTCTTTTGACATTTAAAAACTTATGATCACAAAAGGTAAACTTTCTTTTTTTCTTTCTTTTTTTTTTTTTTTAGACAGAATCTTGCTCTCTCACCCAGACTGGAGTGCAGTGGCTTGATCTCAGCTCACTGCAACCTCTGCCTCCCAGGTTCAAGACATTCTAATGCCTCAGCCTCTGAGTAGCTGGGAACACAGACACACGCCACCATGCCCAGCTAATTTTTTATATTTTTTGTAGAGACAGGGTTTCGCCATGTTGGCCAGCTGGCCTCGAACTCTTGAGCTCAAATGATCCACGTGCTGGATCCCAGCCTCCCGAAGTGCTGGGATTACAGGCCACAAGAAGTAAACTTTCTAAGGTTTCAAGATACATGCATATTTTGTGATAGGGTGATTAATAAAAGACTTAGAGGCATAAAAATATACTATATTATAACAAAATTATGTGGGGAAAGTGGGATGAAAATTGGAGTCCAAACGGGAAAAGGATCAAGGTAAAAGTTATGATTTTTAAAGCAGAGCCCATTCATTGGCTTTTTAGATGAAGGGTGATGGGCACTAACCTGCTGCAGCACCTGGATGCAATTGGATACATCTCAATGAGTGATGTGGCTATTACAATTTTAAACGGGAACACACATAATACGTTTGAAATTACACCCTTTGAAACTACTTACACTTATGATTAAAAGGTTGTAGTTTCAATTTTTTAACTGTGAAATTTTTTAATTGTGAAGAGTTTTTTAAAATCATTTTAGAGAGTCTATGAGAAAAGCTTCAGCGTATACAATGATGCTTAAGACATATACACTGTGCATCTTCTAGAAACTCACAGTTTAACAGGAAGGCAAATGCACTGAAAATTCTAATTCAACAATGACATATGATAAGCATTTCTTATGATATATCATAAGAGAGATGCAAAAACCTGGCATGAGGACCCACAGGTGGAAGAGATGGGTGATAAAATCAGTTTTAAAATACTCCTAGTAAATGCAGCTAATATTTATTGTACCCCTTACTACATGCTAAACACTGTGCTAAATTCTTAGCACAAATTATTTCATTTAATCCCCACGACAGCCCTATGAAGTAGATTCTATTATTATCCCAATTTTATAGATGAGGCAAAAGACATGAAAGTACTTGGCCAAGGTCATAATGCTAGTTACTAGTGAAGCTAGGATTCAAATCCAAGCCTTCTGACATAGGGAAAACAATGCCTTACATTTGTGTAGCACTTGGATTCTTTTCAAAGCTGCTAATACACTACTGTCTGGCTGGCATTATCCTCTCAATAGCTCTTTTAGGTAGCAAGGCAAGTATCAGTATTTAGTTTTCATAAATACTAAAACTAAAGTTCACAGAGGACACAGAGACTCATCTGTGGTTGCTCAGCTAGTTCATGGTGATTCAGGAGCACAAAGCCACTCCAATCTGAAAGGCCCAGAGATAGCACCGCCCCTGGACGCCTCCATGTGGGACTTCAGGACTGTGTCTGGCAGCCCCCTGTTCTTTCCAGACCCTGCTTGCATCTCTAGTTGGGCTCCAGTTCCCATCTTAATTCCACCGATCTCAGTTCACACCATATTTGTTTCTTCTTGTTTGTGGCTATCTGAAACTGTTCTTTAAGCCTGTCCTCACAATCTGTGTGCTCTCTGAGGTCAGGGACCGTGTCTCCTCCTTCCTTAGGTTCTCCATGCAGGGCTTGGGCCAGGGTTCTGCTTTGAAGGAATTTCAGAATAGGGATGGGCATGTAGATTGAATATGGAGCAAGAGAAAGAACTCAGCTCTGACGACCTCCAGCCACTTGAATTGTGGAAGAAGCCACCTGTCCCTAGAAATCCTGGCATCTGGAAGCAAACTTCCAAAATATCAGGTCACACTGAGCCTTGATTTATTACAATCTCATATTCAGCTCAACTTGGAGGAAGACACAACCTCTGGTTCCATCTCATTCTCAATCATCCTCAAACACTCTCAATTATTCTCTTTAAAGCCAGGATTCAGCAGCACAGCCATGATTCAACATGGAATACGTTTTTAAAATTTTTTTTTTTTTAGATTTAAAATTTGCCCTGGAATTGGTGGGGTGTCTTACATTCTGGGAACTGCCATGGAAAACTTCACTCAGGAGGAACTACAAAGGCATTTGGGTTGTCCATCTGGTTTTGATACAACTCTCTTTCCCCCATTCCTTCATTTTCAGTGCTAGAAATTGAGCACACATTTCCTCGACAGTTTGGAGAACCGGTGTAGGTACATCTATTGTTTTCCTAGTTCCATTCTGTCTGGATGTTCCTCCCTCCCCCGGTGTCAGCAAGGATCTAAGAAGCAAAAATGCCGTCTCCAAATGAAAACCTCATTTGAAATCAGATTCTCCAGGGCCATATTCCCTGCCACTCACTCACCTCTTCTTGTAGTCCTCCACCAAATCCTGCATGTTCCTCAGCTCCGAATCCAGCCTCACCCTGTCCCCAGACAGCATCTCCAGCTGCTTCTGCAGGTTGCTGATGTAGCCCTCATAAATGGGCTCCAGGTTCTTCCTGCAGTTGTTCAAGTCCAGCTGCTGTAGGAGGTTCCACTTGGTCTCCAGCACCTGATTCTGCTGCTCCAGGAACCGCACCTGGAACCCAAACGCAGTCATCGCCCAGAGTCCCCATGTTGTTGCCTCTCAAGAGTGGGGAAAGGGCCCCAAAAACCAGAGGCAGCCATCCTGGGGGACTGGGGGTAGGAAAAAACAAGGCTCATCCCAGGGTGGATTCAGCCGAGGGACACGCTCACCTGGATCTCCAAGACAAGAAATAGGACCCGGTCTATATGAAATCAGGAAGAGGGCTTAAGCAATGGTACCATCTGCCTCTGCCTCAGTGAGTTTTCATGAGACAGAGGTAGCTTCTCTTGCTATAAATGCTGGTGTTTTCTGAGTAAAGAGAAATGGTGAGCAGGGGAGAAACAGGGACTGGGGAGTGACATTGGAAAGCACACTGGCATTTAGAGCATTCCTCCTGTAGTGTAGCCTAAATTGCACTTGGTTTGTTCGTTTCTTTGTTGTTCATAGCAAGTTACCACATCTTCACAAGGTTCCTTCATACTTCACCAGGGGGCACATTTTTAGACTCAATAACTCCAACCCCTCTGCCACACACCAGCATTCCTCTTCTCACCTATCTTTTAGCTTGAGGGGCAGAAGGAAACATGCTAGGGAACAACAGACATAAAAGAGCAAGAGAATGCCCTGGCCTCTGGAATAGCCGCTGTGTTTCTTCCATGCAGACCTGTGCCCTCCCGCCACCTCACTTCCTCTTCCCTAGCATAGTGGTGACACTCGGTCCACCACCAACTGTCCTGTCCAAGGTGAGCTCATTTCTTAGCCTCCCATGTCTTAATATCCTCATCTGCAAGGCAGAACAACAACAGAATCATGGGTTGTGCATTAGTAAATGAGAATTTACTAATTCCCAAATTCTCATTGGGACGGCACCATAAATGTCAGCTATTGTTATCAGGCTGTCCCCTTATCACTCACTGTCTAGACCTTCCACCCTGGTGGAGACAAGAGAAGCCCATTCCCTGTCTCCTCTCCACTTACTGGGGTCATTGCCTCAGAAGCTCCAGAGACGACTTCCCTATTACCCCAATTTCTGGATGCCCCACCCTCAGCACACACCTGTAACTTTACATGCACTCTTTCCAAGTGCCTCCTCAGCCTCACCCTTCAGTTTTCTGGCCCTTTTCTCTCACCTCCTCTATCACCTTCCTGGCTACACACTCACCCCATTCCTCAAGCACCAAGCACCATGTCCTGCAACGTCTCTTGGCCTGTTCTTAATGCCCTGCCGTGAATGTGGGTCCCATCTCCTCTTCTGATATTGGGAGCTCTCAAAGAGCCCATTCCTTGGAGATCCTGCCCCCTCCCTTCCCACAGTCTTGTCTCATGCAAGAAAGAAATGAAGGTCCTTGATACGTTTCGGCTGTGTCCCCACCCAAATCTCAACTTGAATTACTTCTCCCAGAATTCCCACGTGTTGTGGGAGGGACCCAGGGGGAGGTAAATGAATCATGGGGGCCGGTCTTTCTCCTGCTATTCTCCTGATAGTGAATAAGTATCACGAGATCTGATGCGTTTATCAGGGGTTTCCGTTTTTGCTTCTTCCTCATTTTTCTCTGGCCGCGGCCATATAAGACGTGACTGGCCTCCCGTCATGATTCTGAGACCTCCCCAACCATGGAGAACTGTAAGTCCAATGAAACCTCTTTTTTTTCCCCCCAGTCTCGGGTATGTCTTTATCAGCAGCATGAAAACGGGCTAATACATCCTGTTAATTGGAAATATGTGCCAGGCACTGTTCTGAGCACTTTGTAAACATCCCAATTAAGCCTCATCGCAACCCACTGGAGTAAGACCCATTATTGTGCCCATTTTACAAATGGAAAAGGGAGGCTCGGAGAGGTTATGACCCGCCCACGCTCCCACGCAGCTCGCCAGTGGCAGAGTCAGCACCACTGTGCACATGCGCCCAACGCAGGGACAGGCTGATGCCCGAGGACTCACCTTGTCGATGAAGGAGGCGAACTTGTTATTTAGCGCCTTGATCTGCTCCCGCTCCTGGGCGCGCACCCTCTGGATCTCGGGGTCCAGCTCCACGCTGAGCGGGGCCAGGAGGCTCTTGTTGACGGTGACCTGAGGGATGCCCCCGGGCGGGCACACGGAGGGACACGCGGGCCCCAGCCCGGCGCTGCCGAAGACAGTGCCCACGAAGCCGCCCAGGCGGCCGCCGCCCCGCCCCGCCGCAGCGCTGAGCGCCAGGCGTCGGCTGCCCCCAAGGCAGAAGAGGCTCTTGCTGCCAAAGGAGGCCGAGCCCTTGACCCCGGCCCGGAATGAGGCGGAGCTGCTGCCGATCCTGCCAGAGAGGACCGCGGAGTAACCGCTGAAGCCCAGGCGCTCCCCGCGGGGGAAATGGGTCAGCTGGCGGCTCATAGCTGGCAAGTACCGGTGCTGGCCGCGCGGGAGGCAGAAGGGGCGCAAACAGCCGCTGGGTTCTCGGCCCGGCTGGCCCCTTAAATAGCCTGGCTGGCTGGAGTCAGCCTAATTTGTATGTCGACAACACCTTTTAGATCCCTTGAGGCCTCTTGGGTTCTTCATGTAGGAAATTACCATGCACTCACCGAGATTTTTGTCTGTTCCACCGTGAACTCCCCATGAATCCCTATAAAGTGACCCAGAACCCAGCATTTACTTGGCTCACCTCCTGCATTATCATGGCTTAGCGACCTTGTCTCCACCTGCTGGCCTCCAATTACTGGGGTTATCATTCCCAAGATCACCCCTGGAAACTTCCAGTGGGGCTGACCCTCTGGGTGTGTGTCTGGGGAGACAGAGGTGTGTGAAGCAGAAGTCCAGGCTGCTTCTGCTTCAGAAGGCCATGAATAGAGTCAAGACTATCGCAGAAAATCATCCTTAGCCTGTCCTCCTCCTGCTTCCCAGGCTTCTGGATGAGGACAGCTCTGTCCCATGTGCAAGAAGGAAGTTCAGAAGGAGGAGATTTTGGACCCGTCTGCAGAGACCTCTCAGTCTATTGGAGAAGGCAGGACACAGAGAGCTCTGGTCACAAGTGTTGGGGGTTGACTTTGGACCAGAGCGAAAAGATTTCTCCACTAAGCATTTCTGGATTAAGAATGGGGACCATGCTATCTGAGAGGGAGGGAACAAGGCCTGGGGAGGTGGCACAGGAAGCCTCAGGCATGGTTTAGCAGATGATATTTCCTAAGGCTTTTGGTTGTTTTCATTTTTGTTTTCTTTTAATAGCAGAAGAAGCTTATTTATCCCATCCAGGAAACCTCTGCTCAGGTCATTTGCCACCCGGTCATTTCTAATTCAGCATCAAAATGTGATCAGTTATTAGGAACAGGTCAAGACTCTTCAGATCTAAAACCAAGAACTAGATTCTATAACTTCATTCCCTTTAAGCTACAGAGGCTCCTTCTTCCACCTAACCCAATTTCCTCTTCTCAAACTTAAGCTGCCTTCAAGTCTCCTCCTCTCTTAGCAACAGCTCTCCTGTTCCTTTGGCACGCGGGTGGGATTATTTCATTGCTCTTATTTCTCAAGCTGCCTGAGTCCTGGGTGTGTGTTCCATTTCCTCTATCAGATTGACAGGGCCCCCTGGATTCACCCTTCCCTCCTCTGCTCCCCCAGTGCTCAGCCCAGGCCTTGGCCAAAGGGACATTCAGGATGATTGTGAAACAGCAGAGTGCTTAGGGCAAGGCTTGTTACTGCACCTTCAGTGATACCCTGAAGGCTGGGCTCCCCTTGGGGACCCATGGGATGGCTAAGTGGTACCTGGGGTTAATTAGCTGACATAGCCTCCACTGGGCCAATGACAGGACATAATAACAGCCGAAGCATTTACTCCAAGGGGAATGAAGTTGTGAGGGCATTGTTAAGCGGTGGAGATGGCACCGATCACAGATGAACAGATAACGGCGTCTGGGTGTCCTAGGTGGGAGAGAGGGTGGGCTCTCAGTGCTGCCTCAGAGGAGGGGCTGTAGTCCCTTCCCTCTGAAGAGGAGAAGGGCAGTGTCAGTGTGGCTGGGTGACAGCAGACCCTTCAAGAAGATCAAGGTTATGTTTTTTATTATTACATGAGATTTTCCCTCTACCCCGTAATTTTAGCCAGTTTTTTTTCCACAAGCACAAAAATGAATTTATTTATTCCAGCCATTGAGAATAGAAAAGCAAGGAATGGATTACACTGAAAGAGGAGAATTTTTACGTAGGATTGACTGACAAAGGGTGTCTTTGAAATAATTTTTTTTTTCTTCCTAGAAATTTTCTAAGGAGTTGAGATATCCTGGGACCAGGGCTCTTCTGCCCAGGGTTAGGGAACTGTAAGATGACCTTTTCTCATCTTCCTATGAGGGGTTGACTGGCTGGATGAATAAGGAATTCCTCAACTCCTGAATCACCTTTATTACAGATCATGAGGAGACACAAGTGACACATGCAGATTTCAAAGGCCTCAGATGTGTGGGGATGTCAGCAGATCAAAGAGGGTTGAGGCCTGGGAGGAGGGGTTCTCATTGCCTCTGCCTCTGACAGCAGCTTACGGTGTCACCTCAGGCCTTGGTGACCACCTCTGTCATTAGTTCTTGGGTTAAAGCAACCCCTGGATTAGTAAACCAGACAAGGAACATTGCCCTTAGAAATCAGATCTTTACTACAAAAGACGGATGAAACCACTCTAGGCTGACAACTGAAAATGCATTGCTGGTTAAACTGGGTCTCCTTGCCCTGTAACACTACTTCTTGGGAAGTTAATAGGTATCATGGGAAAAAAAGATATGGGAATGGATTCTGTGCTTGGTTTAAAAAAAAATGAAGCAGGCATCTTATTGCAGGACTTTCTAGGCCCATTAACATGCTTAGTGCTAGAGCAATTGTAGGGCAGTGAACTATTCTGTACAGTACTGTAATTATGGCTACATGTCATTATACATTTGTCCAAACCCACAGACTTCCCAGTGAACGCCAGTGTAAACCAGGGACTTGAAGTGATAATGCTGCATAAGTGTAAGTTCATCAGTTGTAACAAATGTACCCCTATGGTGGGAGATGTTGATAAGGAAGGAGGCTATGCATGTGTGGGGGTAAGGGGTAAATGGGAAACCCAAGTACCTTCCACTCTATTTTGCCGTAAACCTAAAACTGCTCTAATGAATAGTCTAGTAAACAAATAAATGGATATATAGATGGGTGGGTGGGTAGATGGATGAATGGATGGACAGATGGATGGTATTAAACCATAATAACAGAAAAATGCATGATACTTTCTGTTGCACAAAAGGGTAATATAAAACTTAATGTTTTTCACACCTGATGGCTGAGAGGTGAACTTGTGAATGGGGCAGTGTCAGTGGGTTTTTTTCTATTTTTTAATATTTCTGAATTTTCTAATATGAGCATATAATGCTTTTATAAATAAGTTATATTTTTCAAAAAAAAACTAAAGATGAAAGGAGAGGGAAGTTGATTCTAGAATCGGAAATAAAGTACTGTTCTTGTCACACACAAAAAAACCCCACAAAACTCAGTGTTTTCCAAACCACTTTTTAGGCCATTGAGCCCTCTCTTTGGCCAAATAGTTTATGGGGCCAGAGTTTCAAGGAATATACTTTAAGAAACACTAAACAAGATATCTCCACTTCACCATTAAATTGACTTAAATTTCCCAAATCTGAAGAGACTTACAATATCTCCCTAAAAACATGAAGGAGACCTAAATATAATAGGCAGGCTTATCTAGTTTATGGCAATATGGCCAAGGTTGTATTGTCCAAACCAAAGGGAGGTAGTTTGCATGGACTCCTGAGAGCATGGCCAGCATCATCCCTGCACTGGCCAAGGGAGAGAGAATTCTCAGCCTGGTGATGAGCCTTGGGTATCTAGACTGAGCAAGGTGAGCCACAGACTGCCAGAGCTCACCAAATAACCTTGCTCTCCTCTCACTTCCCAGCCTCCTTTGCAGTTCTGGTGGGGCTTGGGGTCATGTGACTAGCGCTGGCCAATGAAACATGAGTGGCATTGAAGTGTGTCATTTCTGGGGTGGGGCAGTAAGCAGGTCATGTGCCTCCTCCATCTCTTTTCCCCTGTCTGGTGACCTTGGAGTTCATGTGTCCCATGTGGCAGGGCTACAAGGCAGAAGAGCCTGGGTCCCTGAGACACCCAATGGGAGAACCACACAGGGCAGCTGCCCTAATCTGCCTTGGACAGTGAGTGAGAAATAAATCTTTGCTGTGTTAAGTTAAGCTGCTGAGATGTCAGGGTTTGTCTCTTGAGACTGTCAGCATTCATTATATGAACCCAAGCTTAGAAGTTAGATGGCAGAAATCTTACATAATAGCCAATGCTATGTATCCTAAGTTCATGTTCTCAAACAATCTTCTGATCACTATCAGACATTCTCTACTTCCCTTCTCACTTCAGTTTCCTGACAGAATAGTCTATACCTAAAAACAATAGGGGCAGCCATTTATGGAGCACTTACTATGTGCTAGAAGAACTAAATAATTCTCGTACATTATTTCATTAAATTAAATTCTCATGACAACTCTATGAGGTAACTCCAATTATTAACCCCTTTGTATGAATGAGAAAACTGAGACTTATGGAGCAGAAGTATCTTGCCTAAGTTACACAATTAGTAAGTGGCAAAGTCCTTCTGACTCAGGGTCCATCTGACACCCAAGGTGTTAACTTCTTTCTCAAGCTCTACAGGATAAAATCCCAGCTCTTAGCATACATGAAGGGGCCTCTCTTACACATCTGCTGCCCGCCTCACCAACTCTGGATGCCACTGCACCCTCCTTCTCCACCTACTGAGCCTCTTCCATCCTTACACTTCACACTCCAGCAACAGTCACCTATTTGTACCATGTTGGTGCCTCTGGCTACAAAGCCCACTTCCTCCTCTTGTCCACCTAGTAAATTCCTATCCATCCTCTAAAACCTCTGCACATATTGCCTCCTCTGAGAGCTTTCCCTGACCTCTCTGAAGTTCCTCTCTCTCCTCTGTGCTGCCTCTGTGTCTTCTATTGTTGCTGATATCTCATCATGTGAGACACCATGTTACAGTTAGGTGTTTTATGGTTATGCCTCCATTAGGGACATGGGCAAGATTTCTTCATCACTGTATCCCCAGCACTAGCACATGCCAGGCATATGACATATGCTTAATGAATATTTGTTGAACTGACTTTCTTCACTGGCTCTAAGAGTATAGTCCTGAGACTAATTATTCTGTCTGTCAGTTCTCCTTTGGGAAATAAGCTTGTGCTGTAATTTATGAGATGGTCTCTTTAAAGTCAGAATTTTTGAATTGCTTTACCAGCAGCTGTACACCTCTTTCGGCGAGCTAATTAAGTCAAACCAAAAATATGGAGGACGCCCTCTCCCTCTCCCTCTCCCTCTCCCCACGGTCTCCCTCTCCCTCTCTTTCCACGGTCTCCCTCTGATGCCGAGCCGAAGCTGGACGGTACTGCTGCCATCTCAGCTCACTGCAACCTCCCTGCCTGATTCTCCTGCCTCAGCCTGCCCAGTGCCTGCCATTGCAGGCGCGCGCCGCCATGCCTGACTGGTTTTCGTATTTTTTTGGTGGAGACGGGGTTTCGCTGTGTTGGCCGGGCTGGTCTCCAGCTCCTAACCGCGAGTGATCTGCCAGCCTCGGCCTCCCGAGGTGCCGGGATTGCAGACGGAGTCTCGTTCACTCAGTGCTCAATGGTGCCCAGGCTGGAGTGCAGTGGCGTGATCTCGGCTTGCTACAACCTCCACCTCCCAGCCACCTGCCTTGGCCTCCCAAAGTGCCGAGATTGCAGCCTCTGCCCGGCTGCCACCCTGTCTGGGAAGTGAGGAGCGTCTCCGCCTGGCCGCCCATCGTCTGGGATGTGAGGAGCCCCTCTGCAGGGCTGCCCAGTCTGGAAAGTGAGGAGCGTCTCTGCCCGGCCGCCATCCCATCTAGGAAGCGAGGAGCGCCTCTTCCCGGCCGCCATCACATCTGGGAAGTGAGGAGCGTCTCTGCCCGGCCGCCCATCATCTGAGATGTGGGGAGCACCTCTGCCCTGCCGCCCCGTCCGGGATGTGAGGAGCGTCTCTGCCCGGCCGCCCCGTCCGGGATGTGAGGAGACCCTCCGCCCGGCAACCGCCCCGTCTGAGAAGTGAGGAGCCCCTCCGCCCGGCAGCCGCCCCGTCTGAGAAGTGAGGAGCCCCTCCGCCCAGCAGCCACCCCGTCTGGGAGGAAGGTGGGGGGGTCAGCCCCCCCGCCCGGCCAGCCCCCCGTCCGGGAGGGAGGTGGGGGGGTTAGCCCCCTGCCTGGCCAGCCGCCCCGTCCGGGAGGTGAGGGGCGCCTCTGCCCGGCTGCCCCTACTGGGAAGTGAGGAGTCCCCCCGCCCGGCCAGCCGCCCCGTCCCGGAGGGAGGTGGGGGGGTCAGCCCCCCGCCCGGCCAGCCCCCCGTCTGGGAGGGAGGTGGGGGGGTTAGCCCCCCGCCTGGCCAGCCGCCCCGTCCGGGAGGTGAGGGGCGCCTCTGCCCGGCCGCCCCTACTGGGAAGTGAGGAGCCCCTCTGCCCGGCCAGCCGCTCCGTCCGGGAGGGAGGTGGGGGGGTCAGCCCCCCGCCTGGCCAGCCGCCCGGTCCGGGAGGGAGGTGGGGGGGTCAGCCCCCCCGCCTGGCCAGCCGCCCCGTCCGGGAGGGAGGTGGGGGGGTTAGCCGCCCCGTCCGGGAGGTGAGGGGCGCCTCTGCCCGGCCGCCCCTACTGGGAAGTGAGGAGCCCCTCTGCCTGGCCAGCCACCCCGTCCGGGAGGGAGGTGGGGGGTCAGCCCCCCGCCCGGCCAGCCGCCCCGTCCGGGAGGGAGGTGGGGAGTCAGCCCCCCGCCCGGCCAGCCGCCCCGTCCGGGAGGGAGGTGGGGGGGTCAGCCCCCCCACCTGGCCAGCCGCCCTATCCGGGAGGTGAGGGGCGCCTCTACCCGGCCGCCCCTACTGGGAAGTGAGGAGCCCCTCTGCCCGGCCACCACCCCGTCTGGGAGGTGTACCCAACAGCTCATTGAGAACGGGCCATGATGACAATGGCGGTTTTGTGGAATAGAAAGTGGGGAAAGGTGGGGAAAAGATTGAGAAATCGGATGGTTGCCGTGTCTGTGTAGAAACAGGTAGACATGGGAGACTTTTCATTTTGTTCTGTACTAAGAAAACATTCTTCTGCCTTGGGATCCTGTTGATTTGTTACCTTACCCCCAACCCTGTGCTCTCTGAAACATGTGCTGTATCCACTCAGGGTTGAATGGATTAAGGGCGGTGCAAGATGTGCTTTGTTAAACAGATGCTTGAAGGCAGCATGCTCGTTAAGAGCCATCACCACTCCCTAATCTCAAGTACCCAGGGACACAAACACTGCGGAAGGCCGCAGGGTACTCTGCCTAGGAAAACCAGAGAACTTTGTTCACTTGTTTATCTGCTGACCTTCCCTCCACTATTGTCCTGTAACCCTGCCAAATCCCCCTCTGCGAGAAACACCCAAGAATGATCAATAAAAAATTAAAAAAATATATATATATATATAAAACCAACCTGTGGGCCGGGCGCGGTGGCTCATGCCTGTAATCCCAGCACTTTGGGAGGCTGAGGCAGGCGGATCACCTGAGGTCAGGAGTTTGAGATCAGCCTGGCCAACAGGGAGAAACTCCCTCTCTACTAAAAATACAGAATTAGCCGGGTGTGGTGGCGCATGCCTGTAATCCCAGCTACTCGGGAGGCTGAGGCAGGAGAATCACTTGAACCCGGGAGGTGGAGGTTGCAGTGAGCCGAGATCACACCGTTGCACTCCAGCCTCTGCAACAAGAGTGAAACTCTGTCTCAATAAAAAAAAAAACAAGCTGTGCCCCAACCACTTTGGGCCCATTTCCTCAGGACCTCCTGAGGCTGTGTCATGTGCGCGTCCTTAACCTTGGCAAAATAAACTCTCTAAATTGATTAAAAAAAAAAAATAGGGATGATAACAGTATGTACCACTTAGGCTTACTCTGAGATTTACATGGATTAAGTCACACAAGGCAACTAGAATAGTGCTCAAGAAATGTTAGCTATTATTATTAATTGCATATGTAATTCACAACACAATTTTTCTAAAAATAGCTCCTTTGAGAGTCTCTGGAGTCCATCTTAATAAGAAATCACAACCTTCATTGTAAATCTGTTCCCCATTACAAAATTTGCTACATTGTATTGTAACTATGTGTTTCTGTATCTGTCTTTAACAGTATTGTAACTATTTGTTTCTGTATTTGTTTTTAACAATATTGTAACTATTTGTTTCTAAAAAAAAAAAAAAAATATGGAGGACACGCTTTTGTTTCCACTAACATTTATTATCAATTTTGTGCCAGTAATTGCACAAGACATCCTCGTTTTGTCTCATTTTAGCTTAACAACAATTTAGGGGCATTAGTCTTCCTGTTTTATAGCTAACGAAATGAGGTTCAAGAAGATTGAGAACTTTGTTCATTATTGCCACTTAGTTTCAGAGTCTAAATCTGAATTCAAAGCTATTGACTTGAAGTCTAGGACCCTCCCAGGAACCACAGGGACCTGTTCAGATGCAACGTGGTGGCCCCAACCTGAATGTGTGCTAGCCTCTCACTCGCTTTTTCATCCTGTTGCATCCTGATGGCATCATCATGGCCTGGGGATCTATGAGAAATCTCTGAGCATTTTCAAAACAAACATTTCCCCCCGAGTTCCTCCCTGGGCCTCACTTCACGTCTCCCACGCTCACAGTGGTTGAGCCCTCCTCTGTCCTGCTCCGTCTCCTCCTAGAGCAGAGACCCAGCCACATCCAGGTGGAGTCCTGTCAACCTGGGACTGACAGGCTTGTTACACTGGGCCCCACAGTTTTATGAAAAGAATCTGCAATTGTGTGTGTAACAGAGAGCCCCATTCTTAAACATATACACATATGCACACACATATTCATACATACATAAACAAACTCATACATATACACATATACATAAACACCCGTGCTCAACTCAGTGGGAACTTTACTAAAGGCCAAAAGAACACGTGTCATTACTTCAAAAAGGAGTCTCTACCTTTGGGCCTTTTCTTAGGGGACATGGAGCCATCATAATTCGACCTAGGCTACCTAGAACTGGCCTTCTGCTGCCTCTTGACCAGTTTTAAATCTTGACACCAGGCATGTGTGGGCTCCTTCTCCCTGCCAATAACCCAAATGTTCTTAGAGATCCCCCATTCACTGGAGAATTGGCCTGAGAAAAGCAAGACTTAGAAGGTGATGGTGAGATCACCCAGGCTGAGTAGGGTCCCTTTCACTCAGATCAAAAGATCCTTCCAGACTTCAGGTGCCCCAGGCTCCCATTCATTGACCACTCCACAGGCAGAAGACACATGGACTGAGATGAGGACTCCCTTAGGAGAGAGAATCAGCCTGACCCCACGTGGGCTTTATAAGTTTATTGGTAAGACACAGGAGCAGGGAGGTGAGGCCTAAACAAGGACAAGTACCCACAGATGAAGAGCACAAATCCCTTGGTTGGTAGAATTAGCCTCAAGGGGTACTCCTGGCTATGTAATATGCAGTGGCTATACAAGATATAACTTCCCACCAGGTGTTTTGCCTGAGCCAGTATTGCTCTAACATGAGAGAGTTCCTGCAGGTCTATCAGTAGATCTGAAAACTTGTGTACCCAGGGAGCACATGGCCAAATAGTTACTGAGACAGGGTACGAAAGAGCAGCGCAGGCAGATTGGGGTTACCCTTGAGAGACAGCCTTCCTCTGCACAGGGACATGCAGGCAGAGAAAAGGCCAAGTCTTCTTCCAGAAGGGGAGGCTGAGTTAAAAGGCCTCTTTGAATGGAGGCAGAAAGATGGGCTCCAGCTCTCAAATCCTGATTCAACATTAACAAAGACTGAGGCAGAGAGGTCAAGGAGAAGGAGGAGAGGTCCACAGCAAAGCAAAGCAAGAAGGAGATGAGGACAAATGAGACAGAGGAATTTCCTAGAAGAGTCCGGAGCAGTCTGCCAGGGCAAGGCAGACTACTGGGAAATGGGCTGCATTGCACTTTTATCTCATGGTTTTTTTGGTGGGTGAGCTTAGAGCTAAGGTCTTTCCCTGGGAGTCCCTGAATTCACTTGCACTCCCCAGCCTGGTCCTGGCTTCCCCACGGGGGCTGCAGTTCCCACTGCCAGTGACACAGCCCCCAGGCAGCATGCTGTAGCCCCCGCTGACAGAGCTGGGCCAGTAGCCATAGGTGCCAGCATTGCTGAATCCAAAGCCAGCCCCTGTGCCTGCCATCCCGGCCATGGAGCTGTTGATGACCGCTGCGGAGGAGGGAGGGACGAGTGATCAGTGTATATCCCAGGACAGAGGTGGCCTTAAGTCCCCCTCCAACCTCCCAGCCCCACTAGCTTAAATACCTCCTTCTTAAGCAAACACTTCCCATCAACCATGAACTTGTGTTCATTTGAGCAACTCAAGCGTGGGAAGAATAGCCTCAATCCTGCAAGACTCCCAAGTCAGGCACCTTGTCATTCTATGAACAAACAGGAGTAGCAAAGGCTTTCCCCAAGGGACAGATGATGCTTGAGCATCAGATAAGCCAGCAGGTTCTTGCATTTAGCTTTACAATACCTTCTGAGTATTTTTCAAAAGAATTTCCTGATTGTTAAAATTAGGGAGTTTCTGCTGGTCCCGCTATAAGAAGGAGACTGCCAAACCCTGTGGGGCCAGCATTAAACTGGCTTGCACAGTGGTCCACACACCAGTCTCCACTCCCATTGAGGAGGCACCACTCTGTGCTCAGTTTCCTTCATGCAGGAGAGCCGGTGTGGGGGTGAGAGAAGAGGGGAGGGGCTGAGAGTTTCACCACAGCAGGCGGGAGATTGCTATGAAAGAGGCTAGTGTGCAGTATCAGAATGTCCTCGGCACTGGCTCCACCTGGAAGAAGTAGCTCTGAATGGGGAGGCCGCAGGTCTCAGCAAGGAAGGTGAGTATGTGACAAAGTGGTCAACAGGCAGAGCCAAGCTGTTCCCCAGGGGGCCGGGCGGTGGACACCCACCCACTTTGTGTTTGTTGATGGACTAAAAGTATTCCCTCAGAGTCATGAAATACTCACAAATGCTCACGGAGTTGGTATATTCTCCGGACATCCTGCAAGAGAGAAAAGCACACGAGAGTCTGAATCACGTGGACTCCCATAGTGGCCCTCACTGCCTAAACACAGGCTGGGGATCCCCAGCCAGACCAGCTCAGCCTCCACGCACCCCACACTTGCCAGATGGCACTGGCTGCCCTTGCATGTCTCTAAGCCCTCCCTCTCGCTCCTCAATCTACTCTTCCCGCTGCAGAGATGTGGAACCTGCAACTTTGGAACCCCCAACAACATTACCACCCCCAAGGTCCCTCCTGCAGGGTTTCTCTTGAACCCATTCCTTTACTACTGTGAGCAGCTGTCTGAATAAATACATATGTGGAATACATATGTATTTATATTAAATATTAATATATTAAATTTTATTAAATATATAAATAATATATTAAATAAACATTAAATAAATAAATACACATGTGGAAAGATCAGGATCAGGAGTTGCTACTAATGAACGAACTGTATGACTTCTCTCCAGGTCTCAGTTATAAAATGGTGCTAGGTTAAAACAGGGTTTTTCAAACGTTCATGCTTCGTGTGCCACCCTTCCAACTGTTGCTAGGACCATGTTTGACTTGTACTGTTAGATATTTAGTATTTTTAATTGACTCTGCCTTTTACAACAAAAGTGCATTTCTTTTAAAAAGAAGTTTTATATCACCAGGGTAAATAGAAACCAGTATTATTACCTAACCAAATAAGAAAAAAAGTAGCAGTAAAAATAAATATAATGAAAAGAAAACAATTTAAAACTTTTGGGCTAAATAATGCTATTATCTTCCCAGAGATTCTGCACCTGAGATCTACTGTCTCTTTATCAATAGGGGATATTTGTAAGTGTCTGAGAGGTGTTTTTGTGTTTTGTCTGTCTGTTTGTTTGTTTGTTTGTTTTTGAGATGGAGTCTCATTCTGTCACCCAAGCTGGAGGACAGTAGCAGGATCTCAGCTCACTGCAACCTCAGTCTCCTGGGTTCAAGCGATTCTCCTGACTCAGCCTCCCGAGTAGCTAGGATTACAGGCATGCACCACCACATCCAGCTAATTTTTGTATTTTTAGTAGAGACGAGGTTTCTCCAATGTTGGCCAGGCTGGTCTCAAACTCCTGACCTCAGGTGATCCACCCGCCTCAGCCTCCCAAAGTGCTGGGATTACAGGCATGAACCACTGTGCCTGGCCATCTGAGAGGTGTTAAAGACACAACAGCACCCAGCTAAGACTTTCTCCAAAGAGTCAAAAGAGAACTGTAAAGGAAATTGCAGTCACATTATCTGGCAGGATGCTGTTTGAAACTATGCTTGTGGGTGAAGTAAACACATCGCCAGCCCCCGCGCCGCCACCCCCGCCCCCGCCCCCGCCCCCGCCCCCCACCCCCCACCCCCAACCACACTCTGGGAAACTTTAAGGTGGAGACTTGCAGTTTCTTCCAGTCCCTCGGTCCCGCCCACCTGCACTCCTCGCCCTCCAGCAGCTTGCGGTAGGTGGCGATCTCAATATCCAGGGACAGCTTCACGCTCAAAAGCTCTTGGTACTCGCGCAGCATCCGTGCCAGCTCCTCCTTGGCCTGCTGCAGGGCGCCCTCCAGCTCATCCAGCTTGGCCCTGGCGTCCTTGAGGGCACAGTCCCCCCGCTGCTCGGCGTCAGCGATGGCCGTCTCCAGGTTGGCACACTGGGGTCAGGAGGTAGCATTTCTCCCTGAGTTCCTCCCTGGGCCTCGCTTCACCTCTCCCATGCTCTCAATGGTTGAGCCCTCCTCTGTCCTGCCCCATGTCCTGGAGCAGAGACCCAGCCACATCCAGGTGGAGTCCTGTCAACCTGAGACTGAGAGGCTTGTTACACTGGGCCCCACAGCTTTATGAAAATAATCTGTAATTGTTCCAAACTTCAGATGGGAGCTAAGGGTGAGGGATGAGAGCAGGACCTCCACTTGAGGAAGGGAATTCTGAAATGGATGCTCAAGAGAAGGAGGGGGCAGGGGGTGCTAAGCAGTTCACCCTTCCCTTAGGAGTGAGTAAGGAAGGCTCCAGTCCCCTTCACCTGCTTCTTCACACTCTCAATCTCCGAGCGCAGTCTTTGGATGAGACGGGTCAGCTCTGAGATCTCATTTTTGGTGTGCTTCAGGTCATCCCCATGCCGGCCGGCTGCTAGCTGCAGCTCCTGGAACTAGAGGAAAAGGAACCAAAGCAAGAACACTGACTCAGGGCTTGGCTGGGATCAGCCTGGTACAGAGACTGTGCCTGCACTTGCAGAGCCTGGCAGAGGTGGGTCCAGGTCCCCCGCCTCACCATGTCTATCAGCAGCCTCCCATTAAAGCACTGGGCCATTGCATTTGCTTGCCTTAAGCATGGCTGATCTCATGGATGGTTAGAATTGGCCATAAGGACTGTTGAATGTCCCAGACTCTCCACATGGCAACTTTATAACACACTACCCCAATTATGACGTTCCTCTGCCTATCGTCCTTCAAAGTCAAGGTCAAATTCAGACTCTTACATGGCATCCAGGGGCTCATTTCTTTCTGCCCTTGCCTAACACCTATCTGACTCCCAAGCTGGGCCAAACAGTCCCACACTTCCCCCAGATGTCCCACGTGCTCTTTTGTCTCTGAGTCTTTGCCTGAGCCTCTCCTCTGACCTGAAAAACCCTCCCCCATCCATCCTCCTTTTTCCCTAGCTAGCTCCAACTTAGCCAGTGCAGAGTCCCTTCCTCCATGAGGCCTTCCGTGATGCCCTGGTTGGGTGCAATTCTATTCCATTGCCACTGGCACACCAGTCCATAGGTCTCCCCACACTGTCGTGTATTGTGAACCTGTTTCCATGTGTTCTCCATCCGACCCAGAATGAATGGATGACAGAGACTTTTTCTTTTAACTTTGAATTCCCAGTACCTAGCATAGTGCCTAGTTGGTGCTCAAAAAAAGTCTGATGAATGAATGAGTGAGCCAATGAGCTGTCCATCTGTATTTTCTGTGACTCCCTCCCTTTGATACCTTAGCTGGGCCCCAGCCCACAGGCAGCTTTCCTGGGCTGGGCTGGAGGGAGGGATTAGCATGAAGGAACATTTTGTGTGCATGATGGGGGTGGATTCAGCTATACCCCAAAACCACTAGCCATGAATTTTAGGTCATCTACTAATTCGGGATTATTTCTGTCTTTGTTGTCATCTATTAAACAGTCACAGAGAGTACATCAGTTCTACTCAGAATGTGGCTCAAGGGGAAAACAAAACAGGGACCCTTCAGCACTCTGGTGTACTGCTCTGTCTCTGTCACTGGGTGCTCCACCCCAGCATGGCCCAAGATTTAGGATTGTTCCTAAAGATGCCAAGTTATCCAGAAAGCAGAGAAGGCAGAAGGGCTTCTCTCTTCACTCCTTGTATTTTATCTTTGGTGCCAACCCTAAACAAGGGGCCTTCTCCTGCTTCTCCACAAGGCTGTGTGAGCAGGATGCCTCCCCATACACTGATTCTGACACCAAGCAGCTTCATTCTGAGACAAACAGATGAACATCTTCCTGCCACTCCTCTGTCAAGCCACACAAAGCCCTTAGAGTAAATGCTTCTTTCCCAGAGTCACCTTCTGATTTTCTGCCTAAATGCAGTGGAATTTGAAGTCAGTCACCTAGATTCTGATCCAGCTGCGTCACTTGTCAGCTATTGCCTTTGGTAAGTAGCTTGAACTCCCTGGGCCCTACCTTCTTTATCTTTAAAAGGGAATCATCAAAATAAGCAATCATAATACTGTTATGATTCTGGGCATTCCTGACCCTAGCTTGCAACACTTATGTGGAAGGCTTTGGGGACTGAAGAGTTGAGTTTGAACCTTTACCAAGAAGCCCTAGCCTATGTCTCCTAGATCTTGAAAGTCTCTCTCCTCCACCACTGCAGGCTAGCAAGGAGGCAGGGAGAGGGATGAGATAAGATCTCCCAAGAGTGTGGATTCCCTTGAGAAAGAGCCTGATAAACAGCAAGGAACAATCAGGAAGTTGCCATCTTGATCTGAGAAACCAAATTATCTAAAGAATCACTTCCCACCTACTACCATTAGGGGAGTTAAGATCTGAGGCCTCAAACTTCTGCTTTATCCTTGGAGTTAGACTTGAATGAAAAGGTAGAAATTACTTGATTCCAGATCACACTGAAGAGACCCCCTCATTTATGATAATTAGCGGGGGAGTTGAGATGCCAACTACTCATGTGGCTTCTCCCCTCCAGACAGAACTCTCTGCCTCCAGGGAGTTGTTTCTGACCTGCCCCACCTGGTCCTAGTTCCTCAGTCTGGACTCTGTTTGCACCACATTCACCTGCACTCAGCTGAGTGCATCCTCCAGGGGTGCTGTTGATCTAAGTGGGTGCCAAGGACAGAGCTGTGTCTTCTCCTCCCCTTTGGCTTCCCCCAGTGCCCAGGACAGTGCTGTGCTCCCAGCAAGCTATGGGCCACCACAGTGAGTCATGGGGCAGACAAGACAGAGTCTGGAGCAGAGGGTCCTGCATACTTCACTGTGGGGAGTTTTGCGGCCTCACCTTGGTCTGGTACAGGGCCTCGGCCTCGGCCTTGCTCTTCCGGGCGATCTCCTCATACTGGGCACGGACCTCAGCAATGATGCTGTCCAGGTCCAGGTTCCGGTTGTTGTCCATGGACAGGATGATGGACGTGTCGCTGATGTGGGACTGGATCTGAGCAATCTCCTGCAGGGGAAACAAGGAAGCATGAAATGCCTTCTGTGACCAGAGAAAGGTGCCAAGGTGATGGCCCTGTCCCAGAGGGATGGCCCTAGACCATCCCACACAGATGGAAGCTGCACTTCCCAAAGCTTGTAAGAACAGAGCTCACAGCCCAGAGGTTCCAATACCACATCTGAAAACCGCTGAATGGGTTTGAAGCAGCCTAGGAAGAAAACAGCCCATATGTCTGTCCCCTGAGACAGGACAGGAGTGGGGAAGGTGGAAGACAACAGCCTGGCTGCCACACATGGGACACTAAGGGGCACAGGAGCCCAGGATGCTTGGCCAATAGGTTGAGGCTTGAAACCAGATGTACATAGAGAAGGTAGAAGGGGTACGAGGACTTCCTACCTCTATCCCTGGGGATTCCTGCCCAAGACCCCAGGAAACATCCCCAGCCACAGAGAGAAGAGAAGCAGGAATGAGAATATGCTTGGCTGAAGTTCAGTGGGAACCCTTTAAGGACTCTGTTTCATTGAGGAAGTGAAAGCAGGACATCCTCAGGGCAGTCAGGGATGGATGGGGCACCAGGATAGATGGCCACTCCCACCTTTGATCTACAAATTTCTCAGCACCCCAATGCTGGAGGTGCCCTGGACTGCTTAAGTTACAGATAAGTAAGAAACTGTTCATCACATATCTGTCCTTCCAGAAGACAGAGCCAGAGGTGGGGCAGGGGGAGCCTTACCCCCTCGTACAGACACTTGAAGAACTTGATTTCTCCATCCAGGGCATCCACCTTGGCCTGCAGCTCCACTTTGCTCATGTAAGCTGCGTCCACGTCCTGTGGAGAATCCAGATGCCCCTGACCTCACCTTTCTTCAAGCCCAGACAGGCCTCTCCAGCGAACTGACACCCGCAGGCCCTGCCCTAGCTAGCTGCCCAGGACTTCAGATCCAAGGGGCAGGAACCTGCCTTCCAGCCACAACTTCACTGTCAGACTCACTGCGAAACCTGGGGCAAGTTTCTCATGCCTCTGGAACTCCTTCTGCCTCTATTTCTCAGAGAAGGGTGTGAGACTCTATACCCCACTCAGCCAGTCATTCAGCCAACAGAGGGAGGCAAGGACAGCCACGGCGATTTGCCAGAAACTAGCAGAGTTGGAAGGCAAACCTTCAGCCCCTCCCAAAGCCTGTCCTGTTCCCCAGCCAAAGTGGACATGAGTTGGGACTGACTATCCACATCTAGGTTCCTGTCCACAGACAAAGTACTGTGTGCTAAACCAACACCCAGGTGTCCCAAAATGTCCCGAGCAGCAAGCCCTTCATTTCCTCCTTCAGCACTTTGGCTCCAGGCCCTTCTGCGGGGGGCTCAGACCTCAGCTGCTCCTCTCTCTTAGCCCAACACCCACTGCTGGGGGACTGAAGGGAACCCATGCACCCTCCTCACCTTCTTAAGCACCACAAATTCATTCTCAGCAGTTGTGCGCTTGTTTATTTCTTCTTCATACCTGCAGGGAAAGCATCACAGTAAGCAGAGTGTGTGTCTGTGTGTGTGTGTATACGTTCTCATAGTGAAATGAGAAAAGAGATACCCATATTATATGCCTTTTAAGAGGTATTATTCTATACCTTTGCAAGTCCATCCCAACACACCAGGACTATTTGGCCAGAGTTGGAGGCCGGGTATGAAGTAACCTCCTCCTAAGCCTGGGTGGTTTGAGGTCTGATTTCCTCTGATGCCTGGGGAGTGAGTAGGTTCCTCCTCTTCCCATTCAGTATCTGAATCACAGAAGCATGCCAGCTACCCCTTTCAGCCATGATTCTTGTGTCAATCCTGCTGCCTGACACCCTACCAACAACTCCCCTCCATCCCTAGGCAGGGGTCCCAAGGAAGCCAGAACTATCTCCCAGGGGAAAAAGAAGGCACATGGCCCGTGTCCAGGACCTAAAGGCAATGAGAGAGGAAGCCCAACAGGAACTCCACCTCCTTCCCCGCGGCAGAGAGCAGCGGGTGGGGGGGGGGGGGGGGTGGTTCTTTGGAACTCAGGGGCACAGTGGTGAGCTTAGGAGCCAAGAGGCTGTGGCACACACAATACAGGCTCCCTTGAGCAGGAAGCAGGAAGGAGCATGCCAAGGAGGGGATCACCTGCCAGGACAGCCCTGATGCTGCCCAAGAGGCTGGTTGTCCACTGTCTAGTCTGCCTCATTGCCCATAGAAGGCTCTCATCTTGCCGGGACAGATGAACCCAATACCTCCAAGGCCAGAGGCAAACATCCCAGTGCCTGCTGGGAAAGCCTCACCCTGGGAGGCAGACCAGCCTGGAGTGGCGTCCTGCTCACCTCTTCTTGTAGTCCTCCACCACTTCGCGCACGCTCCTCAGCTCCGAGTGCAGCCTCACCCTGTCCCCGGACAGCGTCTCCAGCTGCTTCCGCAGGTTGCTGATGTAGCCCTCAAGGATGGGCTCCAGGTTATTCTTGCAGTTGTTCAGGTCCAGCTGCTGTAGCAGCTCCCACTTGGTCTCCAGCACCTGGTTCTGCTGCTCCAGGAACCGCACCTGGAACCCATGCCACACATACTTAAGCAATGTGGAGAGGGGATGTGAGATTTCCCTTCCTGGACAGGAACTGTGTTTTCTTATGCTACATTAGCTTTAAAAATGAGCCTCAGCCCTTAAAAACTGCCACCCATGTCACTCACACCCCCACTCCTTACCTAGGGTCCTTTATCTGACTGAAGTTCTCACTCTGAGGCAGCCCTTAAGGTTGGGAGGGGCACCAATGTCTTCATTTCCCTCTCAAACTATCAAGATCTAGATCTCCTGTCTCCTCTGCACTTATCCAAACCTGCCTGGACCGATGTCCATGTTCAGTCCAGGCCACCTCTCCAAGGCAGCTCCTTAGACACAAGCTGGCCTGTGCTAGCCTTCACACTGTCAGGCCTTCTGCTCGGGGTCTGGTGGCCCGTGCTCTGCCTATTCTCTCCCTCTTTGTGCGTGGGCTCTCCCAGCCCAGCCAGAGGCAGATGCTCAGCTTATCTGGGGTCTCCGGCCCTCCTAAGTTGCTTTCATGTCTGAATCTCTACTATCTCAATCACAGCGTTGTCCCAGCAGCAGAACAAGCATTCTCAAGTTGCAACCTACAAATATATCATTCCCTTGCTTAAAACCCTCAGGTGGTTCCACATCACCCTCAGGGTCAAGTCCATATTCCCTATCACACTCTTCATAATGTGCCCAGCCCTCCTGGCTTCCTTCTTTACTCATACAGTGATGTCATAAACCAAAGGTCTCCCATTCCCCAGACAAGTTCTACCATGCTGCATGTGCTGTCTCCCTAGATTGCCTTTTCCCCACCTCCATCTGAAAACTCCTACTCATGCCTCACCACCCTACCTCACTGTTGCTCCGGGTGAGCTTCCCCTGCTCCTCTAAGCTTAGGAAGTCTCTGCTTCCCAATACCTTCCTACCACTTTGTTCCTCAGTGATTCTCAAACCTGAGTGTATATCAGCATCACCTGGAGAGCTTGTTAAAATGCAGGGTGCTGGGCCCTACTGCAGAGTCTCTGATTCAGTTGCTCTGGGGTGGAGCCTGAGAGTGTGCATTCTAACAAGCGTCCAGGTGACGTTGCTGCTGCTGGTTCCGGGGCCACCTTTGAGAAACACTGCTCTAGGGCACCATGACCTCCAGCTGCCTTGCCTCATAGGCTGTGTGTGTTACGGACTGAGTCTGAGCTTTCAGGGGACACAGGAGGAACAGCTGGGTCGCATGGCAGTCTAGATGCCCCAGGCTGTCAAGGGCATCTCCTTCACCTAGCTTCTAAGTCTCACAGGCTGTCACTCTCCTACTTCTCAACTCAGAGACCGCTCTCATTGCTTCCAGGACACTTCCTGGGCTAGGCTGCTGGCTCCTCTCACCCCTCCAACCCTGGTCCCTTGGCTCTGATGTCCAGGCTTTGTCCAGTTCCTCCCTGGGCTGTGTCTGCATCCTGGGGAGGTGTCCTGCCTTCCTCTGCTTCAGACAGGGAGCACCCCAAGGACAATGAAGGCGGGGGAAGGAAGGGGCTCTATGGCATGAGCAAGCCTTATGGGCCCAGCACCTGGGGAGCTTTCAAGTTGTTTACCTGTTGTCTGATTTTGCTGGGAGAAAATGATTTCTTGCTCTCAGGCAAATTGAACCACAAATTAGGGCAGTGGCTCCCTCCTGAGTCCTTAAAAGGGAAGCCCAAGATCAGCTTTCTCCAGAAAGACCCACCTTGTCAATGAAGGAGGCAAACTTGTTGTTCAACACCTTGATCTGCTCCCGCTCCTGGGCACGCACTTTCTGGATTTCAGGGTCCAGCTCCACGTTCAGGGGTGCCAGGAGGCTCTTGTTAATGGTGACCTGATGGATACCCCCGGGCGGGCACAACGACGGACACACAGATCCCAAGGCCACACTGCCAAACATGCTGCCAGCAAAGCCACTGGCCCGGCCCCGGCCAAATCCATAGCCTCCTGCCCACCCACTGCCACTGGCCACATGGAAAGAGATGCTCCGGGCACCCCCCAGGCTGTAAAGGCTCCGACTGCTGAAGCCTCCACTGAGCCCTTTGCCCGCTGCTCGGTAGGAGGATGAGCTGCCCCCTGAGAGCACAGCGGAGCAGCCGCTGAAGCCCCCCTTGGCAGCAGCTCCCGACTTGTAGGTGAATTGGCGGCTCATGGTGGGGAGGCCAGAAAGTGGGGATAAGATGCTGACCCTTAGCTGAGATGCAGTTCACCAGCCTGTGATCCTGGGCTCCCACTTTATAGGACTCAGGAGGGAGCCATGGGCCTAATTTGTGGGTTCAGTTTGCCTGGGAGCAAGAAATCATTTTCTCCCAGCAAAATCAGACACCAGGTAAATGACTTGAAAACTCCCAAAGTGCTAGTCTTGCAAGTCTTGCTCATGTAATTTGAGTTTTATCTAATGAACATGTGTAATTAGCATGGGCGCATTATCCATAGAAAGATCTTAGGTGGGAGGTTTGTCGCAGTCTCAATTGCTGTTCCCCAGGGAGTGGTGGGGCCTGGGATTGTAGGGGTACAGAGGGGAGACCTTTAATTGACAGTGTCATCTGTGAGAAATCTCACAACCATGCCAGCATCAGATGGGCTGCTTCAGGGACCCTGGCTGAGCTGCTTTTATGTGGTTAAGAAGAGGCTCCTGCTGCCTGGCTTCCCAGAGTTCCTGGAGACAGGTTTCATGGCTGGCCAGGGCCATAGGAGAGGAGCACACTGGGAATCCAGGACCAGCCTCTGGCTGCCAGCCCCCTGCTGTGCCCTCCCAGGCAGCTCTCCTGCTCCTCTGTGCCAGCCGGGCTGCCCTGCTCACCTTCCTTTGCACACACTGACTTCTTTGTCCCTTTACCATCCCACTACCCTGACTCTTGACCTTGAAATAATGGTCATTGCACCATTCATGATGGCTGACACTGGTGCAGCACTTTACAGTGTAAAAGAGCTCCTCACACAAGAAGCTCATTTAATCCACTTAGTCTGCATGGAGGGGAATGGTGATGATCCACATTACACAAATGGGGAAACCAAGGTTCAGATAATTGAGGATGTCATTCCTTTAGCAAACATTTAGTGAGTCCTTTCTTTGTGTGAATCCCAGAGAATGAAAATGCCCCAAAAAAGCACAGGCCCCAGCCTTGAGGACTCCCTTGGCTGGTCTTCTGACTCCACATTCAGAGCTATGCCCGCCTTATTCATTCGTCCATCTATCCGTCCAACCAGCCAGCCAGCCATCTATTTGTTCACTCATTTATCCGTTCGTTTAACAGACTTCTCTTGAGGGCTGACTCTCTCCCAGGTACTGTGCTAGGCTCTTGGGTCCCGAATTATGAAGACCAAACCTAGCTCACAATTTTGGAGATGGGGAGGTAGGGGCAGACATTAGAATTTCATGGATCCTTGACATTGCCAAAGTATGTGACCCAAGAGTTTCCCAAATCCCAAATCCCAAATATATCCATAGTATAGAATTTCCTCCATAAAAACACAAGTATTTCACTAGCCGGAGTACTTGAATGAACAGTTGGCCCATCCTTCTTTTCTATTTCTGTATAGAGGTTATGATATGCCTCTAAAATTGTTGTACTAAGCAATTGCCAAATTCAACCTCCCCTCTTTTTTATACAATATCGTTGTTTTCTAGTTAAGAATAATCATTTTCTTTGATGTCTTCAATTTCACTAAAGGCAATGCCACTTGGCAGTCCTTTAATCTTTTTTAGCTAACACAAAGTTCTATTCCTTTTTTCTTTTTTTTGAGATGGAGTTTCACTCTTCTTGCCCAGGCTGGAATGCAATAGCATGATCTCGGCTCATCGCAACCTCCATTTCCCGGGTTCAAGGGATTCTCCTGCCTCAGCCTCCTGAGTAGCTGGGATGCAACACCACGCCCGGCTAATTTTGTATTTCTAGTAGAAACGGGGTTTCTCCATATTGGTCAGGCTGGTCTTGGTCTCCCGACCTCAGGTGATCTGCCCGCCTCAGTCTCTCAAAGTGCTGGGATTACAGGCGTGAGGCACCGCACCTGACCCAAAGTTTCTATTCCTTTGTAAGTTTCTTTGTAAGGCACAAAGAAGACCAACAAAACTGCATTGTGATGAGAATGCTGAGTATTCCAGCCAGAATCACTCCCTAATTGGCTCATTTCAGCACACCAGCACTGGGGTGGCGGTGATTCAAGCCTGCATCTCAGCAAAACTACAAATTGCTGCATGTCACAGGCCCTGAGATCATCCCCAATGGCATTTATGCTGTGAATGCCAACTCTGCAGTATGGCGTGGATGTGCTTATGAGCAAACAGCCCCTCTCCTTATGGTTTTCACTTCCCCTCCCCTCCCTGGCCTTCTCATCTTGTGAACCTGCCACAGAGGCACCTCCGGAAACCTTCTCTGATCACTTTCCTAATCCAATCTCACCTCTCTTCCCAGCCTCCCACATGTTGTTTGTTGTCCAAACAACAGCATCTATTATGTCAATTGTCTCTTCTAATTTGATGTCTCTACCTGTGTTCAGGAGGTATGTCAATCTTTCCTAATGGCCAGAAATTTTCCTGAGGACAAGATCCAGGTCCTATCTTCCCTTTGGTCCTCTCTACTCACTTCCCAGAACTCCAGTGGCAAAGGACTCTCAGGCAGTCATGGACTAGGCTAAAAAAACTCTTAGGTGCCCTTTGAAATCATTCTCCCTAAGAACAGTATCCCTAGCACCTGTCATTGAAACTCCTCTAAGTGGGTTTTCACACAGTGACTCCTTATATTTCACATCCTGCTATTGCCCTCACCAGGGGAAACTCAATGCCAGATGAACCCAATTACCAAGTCAGCCCCACTTCCCACAGTGGGGCTGTCCTGCCATTAGCCTCTGCCCAGACACTAGGGCAAGAGTTTCTGATGGTTTCAGAAAAGAGAGAAAGAGAGAGAGAGAGAGGGAGAGAGAGAGAGAGAGAGAGAGGCAGGAAATCAACTTTCTGTCACCCCCAGGGGCAATCAAATAAATATTGTGAAATCAGTATTCCATATGTGGATATTCCACATCTAGAAAGATGAAGTAGACATACTTTTCCCTTATTCACAAACATAAGAAGACTCTGAAGTGTAGAGAAGAAGGCACACCAACAGGGACCTCAGGACCCAATGAAAGACATGATGATTATTTCTCTAGGTTTTCTATTTGTCTCCTATATTCCAGACTTGGGGCAGAAGAAGGCAGGAATCTGGAAAGGCTCAGATTCTTAAAGACTGAACAAAAGCTTGATCTCTGTAGCCACATCATCAGGAAAGGGGCAGCCTAGCAAGATGGAAAACTTACAGAGAATAATCACTCTATTCCATCTCAACACGCAGAAAAAACTATGGTTTCACCTACACCCACATCAGCAAAAGCTGAGTGTGAGGCCTAGACCTTCACACTCACCAGGCTATAATGAGGTGCCCCAACTGCCCCCTCCCCCAGCAGTTAAATGGAATCAGGGAAGTCCAAGAAAGAAGCCGGGATTCCATCCCCACGAGGAGGTAACAAGTGCCTGACCCACTTGGTGCCAGTGGAGACCATGTGGGGAGCCCAGACTTCCACCCTCACCTGGCAATAACAAGGTAGCACCCACACCCTTTCTCCCGCAAGGACAATGTCAGAAGAAGGCAGCCAAAACAGAAGATTTAAACAATATCCAGAATCTCATAATAGTACCAAAATGTCCAAATTTTTATTTAAAAAATCACTCACTGTGCCAAGAGCAAGGAAGTCCTCAAATTGAATGAAAAAGACAATTGATAGATGCCAATACTTAGATGACAAAGTTGTTAAAATTATCTGACAAAGATTTCAAAGCAGCCACAATAAACATGCTTAAATGAACAACTAAGAACATGCTAAATAGATGAAAAATTAGACAGCTTCAACAAAGAAATTGAAAAACCAGAAGAACTAAATGGAAGTTTTATTTATTTTTTACTTTTCTTATAAACGTGCCCAACTTGCTTGTTTTATTGGAGAAGAGGGCATGGAATAAACATCTGGGACGTGAGTCTGGGAAGAACCCCCTCTCCTCCCCATGCATGCCTACTGCCCCAAACTAAAAATAACCAACTCTGGGAGAGCAGCTGAGACAGCAACTGGGGGCAGAGGAAGGAGACACGGAACTGGAGGGCAGTGGTGAAGAGACCACACGTGTGCTGGGAGGGCCCAGAGGCAGTGACAGCATGAACAGTGCAAGTACAAGTCTCTGTGCCTTCCCTGGGGTTGTGTATAAATGTATAGAAATGAGGCTTTCTATCCCGTTTCTCTCTCTTCTGCTCCTTGCTGCCTGCCACAGTCCCAGCTCCTCTTTCCACATGAGGGCGAAGGGAAGTGGAGGATGAACAAGTCATCACTGAATTGTGATTAGACCCACATCCATCAGCTTCTGGATCTTTAAATGGAAGTTTTAGAACTAAGAAATACAATAATCAAAATAAAAAACTCAACGGATACACGTAACAGGAGAAAAAAAGGCCAGAGGAAAGAATCAGTGAACTGGAAGAGAGGACAATAAAAATTACCCAATCTGAATAATAAAGAGAACTCAAAAATAGACTGAAGAAGAATAAAATGAACCAAGTCTCAGGATCAGGGAGACTCTAACAAAAGATCTGACAGTCAAGTCACTGGGGTTCAGAAGGAAAGGAAAAGAAGGATTGCTGAAAAATAACTCAAAGAAATAAGGAATAAAAATTCCCCAAATTTGGCAAAAGACATAAACCCACAGATTCAGGAAGCTGAGCAAACCCTAAACAGAATAAACCCAAAGAAATTCATACCCAGACATATTATAGTCAGAATTCTGAAAACTACAAAGAAAAACCTGAAAGCAGCTAAAGAGAAACAATGCTTTACCTTTAGTGAAAAAACAATTTGAAGGACAGAAGATTTCTTATCAGAAACTATGGAGGCTAGCAGGGAGTGGCATGGTTTTCAAGTGCTGAAAGCAAAGAACTGTTGATGCAGAATTCAATGCCCAGTAAAAATATCCTTCAGGAATGAAGATAAAATGAAAACATTCTCAGATGAAGAAAAACTAAGAATGTGTTTCCAGCAGGCCTACCCTAAAAGAATGGCTAAAGTAAGTTCTCTAAACAGAAAGAAAATGATAAAGGAAGACAACTTGAAACATTAGGAAGGAGGAAAAAACATGATAATTTTTAAAAAATAAGTTAATACAATAGACTTTCCTTCTCTTGAATTTCCTATAAATTATGTTCAATGGTTGAGGCAAAAATTCTAACACTGATGTGATTCTAAATGTATTTAGATGAAATATTTAAGAAATTATACTATAAATGAGAGACAGTAAAGGAATATAAAGAAGTAAGGATTCTTCAACTGATAAAATAATGATAGCAATAGACTGTGATAAGTTATGTATATATAATAAAATACTCAGCAGCACTAAAAATGCTATACAAAAATGTTTACTAAAAGACACAATATATAAATCAAAATGGATTCTTAAAAATGTTCAAGTAACCAACAGGACAGTAGGAGAAAAACATAAATAGAAAAAAGAGAACAATTAGAAAACAAAAATTTAAACGGCAGCTTAAGCCCTAATATATCAATAATTATGTTAAATATAAATGGCCTAAATATACCAATTAAAAGACAGAGATTGACGGAGTATATTTTAAAACATGAACCAACTATATGCTATCTCCAAAAACTTATCTCAACTATAAGTGTCTAGATTAACATCAGATAAAGTATACTTCAAAGCAAAAAAATTATGAGACAGAGAGACAGTGTATAATTTAAAAAGACCAATTCACCAAGAAGAAATAGTGATTTAGTAAGAAGACATTCCTAATGTTTATACACCAAACAAAAGAGTTGCAAAATATGTGAATGAAAGACTGATGGAACTAAAATATTAGATAGACAAATCCACAATTATAGTTAAGGACTCCAATATTCCTTTCTCACAGTCAATAGAACAATTAGCAAGAATATTATCAAGGATATAAAAGAACTTAACAGGACCATCAACCAACAGGATCTAATTGATATTTATAAACATTCTACCTAACAAAAGCAGAATAAATATTCTACTCAAGTGCCCACAGGACATATACCAAGATAGGCCATATTCTGGGATATAAAATAAACCTCAACAAGTTGTAAATAAACCATACAGAGTATGTTCTCTAGCCAAAATAAATAAATTGAACGTAAACAAAGATAACAGGATCTATCCAAACACTTATTAACTAAACAATATACATCTAAATAATTCATGAGTTGAAGAGGAAGTCTCAAAAGAAAATTTTTAAAGCACATTATTTGCAAATACATTCACATTTGGAGGTACTGGGAGTTAGGACTTTAACATATCTTTTTTGGAGAATGCAATTCAACCCATAACAGAAACAAAAAGCACAAGTGACAACAACAGCAAAAAAAAATAGATAAATTGGACCTCAGCTAGTTTCTGACAGAGTCAAAAATAATTCAGTGGAAGAAAGTTAGCCTTTTCAACAAATGGTGCTGAAGTAATTATATATACATGGGCAAAACAAAAATAAAACAAAAAATCTTGATTTAAGTTTCATATTTTGCACAAAAATTAACTCAAAATAGATCACAGACTTAATTGACTATAAAATGTAAAACTACAAAACTTTTAGAAAAACAATAGGGGAAATCTTCAAGATAAAGGGTAAGTAAAGAGGTCTTCGATTTGACATCAAAAGCATAATCCATATAAGGAAAAATCTACTGGACTTCATCAAAATTAAAAACTTTGTACTGCAAAAGACCTTGTTAAGGAGGATGAGAAGACAAGCAACGGACTGGGAAAGATTATTTGCAGACCACATATTCAGCATAGGACTAGGATCTAGAATACATAATGAACTCTCAGAACTCAACAACAGAAGAACAAGCAATTGCATTAGAAAATGGGCAAAAACATGACAAGACTTTCACTGAATAGTTCATACCGATGGCAAATAAGCACACAAAATGAAATTCAACATTAGGGAAATACAAATTTAAGCCACAATGAGATATTACTCAACACCTATCAGAATGGCTTAAATAAGACTTAGTGGCAACACTACATGCTGGCAAGGACCCAGAGAAACTAGAGCACTCATATATTGCTAACGAGAATGTAAAATGGCACAGCCACTCTGGAAAAGTTTAGCAGTTTTTAGAGAACCAAACAAGCAACTCTCATACATCCCAGCAATTACAAACTCGATCATGTATCCCAGAGAAATGAAATCTTATGTTCACACAAAAAACCTGTATGCAAACATTTATAGCAGCTTTATTTGTAATAGCCAAAAAATGCAAACAATCCATGTGCCCTTCAATGGGTGGCAAACCGTGGTACATTCATGTCATGGAGTAGTACTCAGCAATGAAAAGAAATAAACTATCAGTACATGCAATGACCCATGTGAATCTCTAAAGAATTATACTGAGTAAAAAAAAAAATCCTCAAGGATTGTGTGATTTGTATATTGTATGATTCCATTTATGTAATACTCTCAAAAAGATTCCCTTTATATAACATTCTTGAAATACAGAAATGGGGAACAGATTAGTAATTGCTTGGGGGTTAAACAGAGTGTCACAGGAGAGAAGTGGGTGTGTCCAAATGAGGACAACATGAGGGAAATTTGTGATGATGGTAATGTTCTGTATCTTAATTGTATAAATGTCAATATCCTGGTTGTGATATGCGATAGTACATCTTGCAATGTTTAGTGAGCACATTAATAAATTAAGCATGTATATGACAGGTACTGTTCTGAGCACACTAATCTTCAAAATAACCCCATCAGGAAGGTTCAATTAACACACATTTTATAGATAAGAAAACTGAAGCACAGAAGGTTAAGTTACTTGCACAAGGTCACATAGCTAGAACCAGGACTGGAAGCCAGGCAGCCCACTGCAGAGTCCATCCTTTTAACCACTACTGCCTGAAATCTTTCTAAAATCACTACTTTCCCTGACCCTGAGATTCTTATTTAAAAGGTCTGGGTCAGGTCTTGAGCTTGGAGAGTTTCTTAAACTTCCTCATATTGTTTTCATCAGAGCCTGAACCCACTCTCAGGAGCTGTGCCTTTTAACAGCACAATCAGGAGCAAGATACCACAACTCGTATCCCTCTTACCAGAGCTTAGTTTCATGGCCATAGTTATTTTCAAGGGAGGCTGGGAAATGTCATCTTTGGGTGGCTGGCCATGTGCTCATCTAAATTTCTACTTCTGTGAAAGAAAAGGAGAAAGGATACGGGGCGGGGTGGGGAGGCACCCAGCAGCCTCAGCTATGCTCTGCCTGCTAGGTAAGCAAGCATTCTTGCCATTGTGTCTAATAGTCCACTGCTCAAAGCTGCAGCATGGAGTCCAAATCTGGGAAGGCAACGCAGCCATAGGACGACCAACCTTTTCCATTTGCCTGGGCTTATTGGGTTCTCAGGATGTAGGACTTTCAGTTTTAAAACTAGGAAAGTTCCAGGCAAACAGGAACAAGGTGGCCACTCTACCCAGAAGGGTTCTCTTGTCCTGATCTTGCCCCGCCCACCTGTCCTGCCACATCTCTCTGCAAGCTCCACCAGACTGCAGTTTCTTATGCTCTTGTCAATCTCCTTTTCTTTCATTTGACCATTTCAACCATTTATGGTGCACCTACTTATGTGCCCAGCACTGCTCTGTTCACAGTAGATACAGCACCTCTACTTAAACACTCCCTTCCCCTTGGCTAACTCTTCATCTTTCAGGTTTCAGGTTTCAGCTTTGAGAAATCTTCATCAAGGAAGTCTCCCTTATCCTCCTAATCTGGGTCCCTTGTTCCTGAGATGCTCTTCCCAAGATAGCATCTATCTCACTATACTCTGCACCTTCACTTACCTGCTTCCCAGTACCCAGAAGTCTTGATCACCCTTTTGTATTAGTGTTGAGAACAGAATCTGGCACATAAATGGTTGTTGAATGAATGCATGCTGCCTCTTCAGAAGTGTAGGAGTGGCTCAAAGGCAGGACCTGTGCACCATTATCCCTGGCTATCTTCCTCCCCTTGCTGCTCAAAACAGAGCTCACAGCAGGGAACTTTTGACAAGACCTGCCTTCCAATACAACACCTCTGGACTCCAAGTGCAGTGCTGGACTGGAAACTGCCTTCTGAGCAAAGCAGGAGATGAAACAGGAGAGCTGCCCTTGTGACCCAAGCCCCCAGGCTGCTTTTCCCACTCCACACCCTCTGGCCATTTAGTTACCTGATAATAGTCCTCCTAGCAATAATGATAGCAACACTATTACCCTGCAATTAGCCAATAATAACACCAGCTTGGCTACCAAACAAGGCTCAAGGCCTGAAGTTATTGCTGTGAAAACAGAAGCTGAGTTTTCCTAATAGAGAGAGGAAACAAGGGTCCTTTGTGCCCACCTTCCAAAGCCAAACAGGAATAGCACCCCTTCCAGTGTTCCCTCCTGTCAGCACAGACAGCCAAGCAAGGATAGAACAGAGTGAACATGTGTGTGTGTGTGTGTGCGCACGTGCACATGTGTGCCTTGCAGGATGGCAATCTGGGGGTAGTGAACAATACTCAGGGAAGATCTTATTAGTGAATATTTTTAAAGTTTCCAAACAGAATAAATTCCCCATGAAGTTTATTGGAGAGGTGTGGGAGAGAGGGTAAGGTGGGAGTGAGCCACCCTTTAAAACAAAACACAGGATGCAAGATCTCCTTCATAAACTGGAGGGCTCCAGGGCTCTAGTCACACCCCTCATAGCCCAGCAGGTCACACTGGACATCATTTCAAACTAGACTCTGCCTGAAATATGGCCCTTGTGATGGATTTGCTTCTGCTATGTTTTTATCCTCATTCTGGCAGAAGGGGAGACACCTGAACCCAGCCCACCCTCAGGTTGCTCTCCAGGTGGATAATCCACCTGGCTTTCTCAGGGAATGGGGTGGGGCCAGGCTGGCACACTTTCACCCTCCCAGTCCCCATAGATCTTCCTCTCTCCTCCTCCCTTTGGTGGCCACCCAGGGTCTATGAATCCGTGGAAGGCAGAGAGTCCCTCTGCCTCAGAATAGGTCATAGGAGGCCTTGTAAAATGAAACAAAAACAACTTCTTGCTAAACATGGTTGCAGATGATCAGTACCATGGCTGACATCCACTAAGGTGGATAACTGAGAATTGATAGTAATCATGTTTCAAAAGGTGTTTATGCATGCCCTTACTTCAGTACCAGAGATAGGAGAAGAGCTCTTGCTTCTGCATCACAGAAGGAGACAGTGTGGGCTAAGAGCACTACGAGCCTGCAGGGAGAGACAAGGGAGAAGGTGACTGACACCAAAGACCCACTGAGAGGGGCTTTCTTCTGGGGCCTGGCATTTGGATGCATGAAGGAGAAAAGAAAAAGAATTTGTTTTGACCCAAAAGCTCATCTCCACATTGCCACAGAAGACAAAAAGGTGGGGGTAGAGCCAGAGCGGGTATGAGTGCTCAGGCAGACAGATACCAGGAGAGAGCAGGGCCAGAAGATTGGCCTTTGCCTCTGGGAGGGAGACCCACAGGTTTCTGTGCCCTGAGTTGGAGACCTGGACTCTCACTAAACTTGACTCCTCATCTCCCGAGTCAGAACCAGCATGTCCAGGATTCCTAGCTTGAGGTCTGGACCCTCCAGCTGGCCCCCAAGGACCTAGCAGCCCTGGACATGAACCTGGATGCTGCACCAGATCCTCAGGGGATGGTGCCCCCTCTCAGGAAGGCTCTGTTCCCTGAGCAGAAGCCAGACACAGTGGCCTGAGAGCTGAAACAGTGCTTGACACCACAGCTGTGGGGAGACAGCTCTGTGCACCCCCACACCCCTTCTACATCCCTGAATATCCATCTCATACAGCATTGAGGGGCACCTTCTTGAAGTGTCCCATAAAGGAACAGTGGCCAGGGCTCCCACACCACCCACTGTCTGGGCCATGTGTCCACCACAGGCAGAGAGGACCCTGAAGGCAGGGTCTCCCCTTCTCCACGTGGATGCAGTGTGAGCTTCTACATGGAAGAGGAACCCTGCAGCTCCTGTACTGTGGAGGAGGAAACTTCACAGGGCCACGGACAAACAGTGACTTGCCCAAGGCCACACAGCCAGTGCCTACAGAGCAAGCTCAGGGCCCCAGGGCCCCAGCTGCCTGGCCAAAGGCTCCTTCCTTTTACTCTCAGGAAAAGGGAAGGTTAGATCCTGACCACACAGCAAATCCACCCCCACCTATGTAGAGCAGCTCATGTTGTTGGTGACTTCTCTAGATTGCCTGCTCGCATGAAAACAGAATAATCAGTAGATCCTCTCACGGGGCTCAGAGGAGAACAACGTCAGAGGAAAGGATACCTCAAGTCTGCTTCATAATTCATAATTCAATCTCAGCTGGGAATCGCTTCAACTCCTGTATAGAGTAACAAGAGCAGCCCTTCTCAATCTGTTCCCCTTGCTCACCCTCCCAACCCACAGTCGCCTCTTGGCCACTGTTCCTAGACTTGCACAAACACTCACACTCTCCCAGGCCCCTCAACCCGTATGCCTTCCACCCTTTCCAAGCCCAGGATCAATACAGCCGTGCCTGGACCAGGCGAAACCAAGGAAAACTCTAACTTGTCTCCCAGCCTTTCTGAACAGCAGGGAAATCCCCACCCTTTTCCCTCTTGTTCAAGTGAGGGAAAGTCTAGAGGGTTAAAGCAGTGCAGCGTACAGGGCCAGGATCAGTGCTCATCACGTGCACCCTGGTCAAAAGCCCTGACTGGACAGCACTGCTGAATGAAGCCTGAGGCACATTTCAGGAATGAATGAGTTAATCAATTGCCTATCATACAGATGGGAAGGTTGACAGAGTGCCTGCCACGACGGAGTGCAGTGAGGACCCTTGCCTATCCTGTCTCCTCTGGGTCACCCACCTGCACGCCTGGCCCTCCAGGGCCACCTTGATGCTCATCAGCTCCTGGTACTCACAGAGCAGCTGGTCCAGCCTCCACCTCAGCCAGCTTGTCCTGGGCATCTCCGATGGCTACCTTGCCCTTCTGCTCTGCCTCCAGGATGGTGTCTTGCAGGGCAGCACTGTGCCGAGGGCCACAGTAGGCAGTGAGTGGATCACGAGAGACCAGGTACCTTCCCGCACCCACCTATGCTTGTCTCTTCTCCACCCTCTTTCCCACCCTTATTGTGGGAAATGTGAGAATATAGAAAAGTTGGAAAAAAAATCTATCTTAACCCCACTCTCCCCCCTCCAAAGGCTACCACTGCTGAGTTGGGGTCCCATCTGTTTCCTGAGGTTGGTGATTTCTGCCTGAAGTCTCTGGGTGACTCAGTTCAGCTCATCGACCTCCATCTAAATGGCTTTGAGGTCCTCACCCTTCCTTCTGGCAGTGACCTGGAGCTTCTGGTACAGGAAGTGGGGGAAGGCAAGAGTGAAAAGATAGCACAGAGAGAGTGAAAGCAGGGCTCCTAACCCCAGATCTCTAAGCCTCAGTCAACCAAGACTTTTATGTCCTGGCCAGGCTGGTCACTGTGGCCAAAACCAACACACAGAGGAGACATTCCTGTCTGCTAGGAATGTATAGTCTAGCTGAGAAAACAAAACAGTCCTATGTAACATACTTACGTAACTATCAAAGATCACCTAGCCAGTTCCTAGACAATAATATGGAATGCTCTGTCCCAGTCAGATCTTGATGGAAGAGATAGTAACATAGACAATCCATAGTGGGAGGAAGATACCCACTATTTTATGTGTGGACCTAGAAGTGTTATTTCTACCAAAGAACCACCTTAAATCATTTTCCACCCAGGTGAGTATTAGGAACGTCAGGCTTCCCAGAGATGGGCTTCCATGCACTGTGGAGGTGGCAAGGCATTGGGGAGCCAGTGGAGGTAGAAGGAAGCCAGCCTGAGTTGAAATATTGGCCAGCACAATGTGTGGAATGAGGAGCTGACTGCACTGGTGTGAAGGCTGCTTGGTGTTTCTCAATGCACCTGAGTCTGCAGAGTTGAGACGGCTCCCCTGACCCAGGACCAGCAAGACCCCAGGAAGCCAGAGCCCCAGTAACTTCCAGTGGCCTAGCCGAATTCTTTCACCAGATATATGAGGTTAGGCGACCCTTCCAGCCACAGGGCAAATGGAGCAGGTCAACCCTGCATGCAGGATACTTCTCTGGGTGACCTTGGACCGACCCAGTCCTCCCTGCTCTCTCACTTGTAGTTCTCAAGAATAACTGCAGGATGTTCTGGGAATGCAGCATGCTGAGATAAAGGGGTCAGAGCAGCTGGGGTGCTGTTCTGGTTTCCCCTAGAAACACAGTGTCCTTCAATGCTTTAGCCCAGCACATCACATTCCCTTGGGGTATAAGACTCTGGGCAGGTTGCTTTTCAGGGTTCCTTAGCTGTAGTGTAAGTGGGATACATGACTCCATCCACTCTGGGCAGCTTTTCTAAGCCTTGGGGACCCACTCAACATGAAACCTGGGCTTCTGTTGTTCTTTGCTGTCTGGAAGCAATAAATATTTTTCCTGTAACTTGTTGCATATGAGTGTGGTCTGCCTCGCTGGACTCAGACAAGTTAGTAACCTCTGGACAGTGAGCCTGCTTCACAAACCCCTGTTGGTGGAGGGAGGGGATCCTTCAACTTCCCTGGGCATAACCCAGTGCAGAACACTTCTCTGGGTCCTCACCTTGGTCTGGTACAGGGCCTCAGCCTCAGCCTCAGCCTCAACCTTGCACCTTCAAATAATCTCCTCTCACTGCACCTTGACCTCAGAGAGGATGCGGCCAGGTCCAGGTGCTTGTTGCTGTCCATGGAGGGCCCCACGCTAGTGTCACTGATGGTCTGCTGCACCTGGGCCAGTTCCTATGCAGCAGGGCAAGGGTTACTCCTCAGGAAACAGTCTCCCACCTTTTGGGGCTCTCAGAGCCACATCAAGCCTTCTCCTTCTTCAGTTCTCCAAGCATCCCAGGCCCCAGGGAGCTTGGACCCCAGACTTACGGCAGCATAGAAGGCTTGGAAGAATTAAACCTCCTGCTGCAGACATCCGCCTTAGCACTGGGGTCAACCTGGACCAAGCAGGTGCTGTCGACATCCTGAAAGAAAGGAGGCAATGGGCCCCTTCAGGTTGATCTGGGAGACTTCTACCTGCACTGTCAGGATGCCAGAAGGAGAGTAGCATGGACAGGGCAAGCACAGAGGGAAGGTCAGTTCCCCGTCTCAAAACCAGCAGAGTGGGTTTGCAGCCTGAACAGTGATAGCCTTAAGAAAACAGGACTTTAAGCCAGAATAAAAGGAGAGGCCTTCATTCTCATTGTTTCTCACAGGCTTGCACTTAGCCGCTGCTGACTCGGAGGTTAACTGGGCTCAGGGATTATTTACAGCTGAGGAAACCAAGCCCAGTGCAGAGCAGAGTGAATTAAGATGCTAGGATTAAGACCAGGAGTGTGGTAAATCCAGCTGCCTCTCAGCACCACAAAGTCATTTTCAGCATCTGTCCAGTTGTTGATTTCTGCTTCATATCTGGTGGGATTTAGTAGACAAGAAAACTGTTGGCTGGGCACGGTGTCTCATGCCTGTAATCCCAACACTTTGGGAGGCCAAGGTGGCAGATCACCTGAGGTCAGGAGATCGAGACCAACTTGGCCAACATGACGAAACCCTGTCTGTACTAAAAATACAAAAATTAGCCGGGCATAGTGGTGGGTGCCTGTAATCCCAGCTACTCAGGAGGCTGAGGCAGGAGAATCGCTTGAATTGGGGAGGCAGGGGTTGCAGTGAGCCAAAATCATGCCACTGCATTCTAGCCTGGGGGATATAGCGAGACTCTGTCTCAAAAAAAAAAGAAGATTGTTATGTCTGCAGATAGTCCCTTTTCCCTGTATTTCTTACACCCCTGAATGCACATCCACAAGAAATCGATTCACAAAAAGAAAACAAACAGAAAGAGATCCCAAGGATTCCTGGCTGGAGAGGCTAATTCTCTGCCATTGCACTTCTTTCAGACCAAGATCTGGGACCGAATACCAGCTGTCCTACCAACCCCAGGCTCACTCACTTCCTCTTGTATTTCTCCATCGAGTCCTGAGTGTTCTTGAGCTCTGCTTCCTGCCTGGTTTTCTCTGCCATGACCTGGGCCACCTGCTTCCTGAGGTTGCTGATGTAGCCCTCGAAGATGAGCTCCGGGCTAGTGGTGCAGCAGTAGCTGCCATCTAGCTGCCATCCAGCTGCCACAGCAGCTCCCAGTTGGTTTGCACCACCTGGTTCTGCTGCTCCAGGAACTGTACCTGGAAATAGGAACTTGAAAGGCTCAGCCCCAGAGGACAGCCATAGAGGACTTCAGAAGTCCCTGCTGGCCTGGCAAGAGTGACAAGTGATTCCAGTGTGGCATTAATTCCCACAGGCTGTGACAGAAGTAGTTTAACCCTATTATTTGCTGAGGCTCAGACACAGTCTCCTGGGGGAGGCTTGGAGAACATGAAAAACAAAGCGTGCGCCTTTCACCAGGGCCAGTTTCTAGAGGTAGGGACTAAAGTTGTTGGCCTCAGATAATCTGGACCTGCACTGTCCAACACCATAGCCACAGGCTACATTTCCATCACGGCAAACAGGCCTTTTCCGAACGTCCCTCAAGTTATCCAGCTCCGGCTTTCTGACCTCCAAGCACGGGCACTCACTTTGTCAATGAAGGAGGAAAACTTGTTGAGTTTCTTGATCTGCTCCTGCTCCTACTACTTTACCTCCTAGACCTCAGCGTCAATCATCACATCCAGAGACTCCAACAAGCTTTGGTTTATCACAACTTCCTGGATGCCTCCAGGGCAGACCAGAGAACCTACAGACCCATGCTCCCCAAAACCACTGTCAAGACCAAAGCCCTCCCTGCTAGGCTTCCCACCCCAAACTGTCCACCTCCATAGCTCCTTTGTCTGCCTCCATGGTGCCGGCCTCCAGCCATTATGGTGGACATGCTCTTTCTCTCCCCAGGGCTAACGAGACTCCAGCTGCTATAACCGCCTGGCTCAGCATAGCCTTGGCTTCATGCCCCTCTGTGCTAGTCCACAAGAGTGGCAGCCTCTGCCAAGGCTGTGCTGCTCCTCTCTGGCACCCTCCCAACAGCATGGCCCAGCCGCTACCAAAGCCTGTGCTCTGGCACCTCAAGCATACACCTGCCTGCTCACAGTGACTCCAAGGCAGTGAGTGACACAGAGAGGTGGGAAGAAGGTGTCTCCATGTTTCCCTGCCAGAATGCTGAGGTGTCACCTTATACCTCTCCTGGAGCTGGCAGTGGGCCAAAGACAAATTCATGGGTTTGGCTCCCCTGACACTAAAAGTGACAAAAAAAATAAATACAGCCTTCTACTTGGGAACAGTCAATCTAGTAACTATTGCTTAGTTAGCAGGGTTTTCTTATTATGGTCTACCTGTCAACTATCTGCTGACCTAGGCAATATGAGGTGTGTATGATTACGCCCAAAAAGCTCTCAGATCGGGTATTTTCTGAGATTGTTGCTATTTCAGCACTTTCAGTTTCTACCAGAGTGATATTAAAACCAGAGATACATCTTCCTAAAGCTTTAGGACAGAGACACTGATGAATTAGAAACTGATATCTGTAAAGGAAAGTGATTTAGAGACACATACTCAATGGAATTTTCTACAGTTGGTGAGAGTTACTTCCACCTCCCTACCAAAAATATACACAGTATCCTGTATATATTTTCCCAAAACAAGTGTCCAAAAAAGGGATTAGGAGTTAACTGTGTCCACCAATGAAATATTACGTAACTAATACAAATTACTGGGCTTATGCAAACCAAAAAATTCTGTTTTAATGTTAAGTGGGAAAAGGAAAAATCAAAATTGAATAATCAGTATGACCACTAAATCCTAGGCACAGAAAAGAAGGCCTAGGATAAGACTGGAGGTATAGTATGAGCAGAGAAATATTTTTTAACTGACTGAAGCTAAATACTTTAGAAAAGCATGTTCAAAAAGAAAATACATCAAAGTGTTAACAGTAGTTGTTTTGTGTAGTGGTGAATTTTTAAAATTTTCTATATGTCTATTTTTCCAAGATTAAAATAATAAGCAGGTATAATTTTTACAACAGAAGCAATCAAGCCCCATAAGGCTTCAAACTCCTCTATGGGGAGGTGAAGCAGGTCTTCTTTTAGAAACTGTGATATATATATATATGATGGAATACTACTCAGCCACAAAAAGGAATGAATTAACAACATTTGCAGGATGGGACTGGAGACTACTATTCTAAGTGAAGTAACTCAGGAATGGAAAACCAAACATTGTATGTTTTCACTCAGAAGTGGGAGCTAAGCTGTGAGGATGCAAAGGCATAAGAATGACACACAGAATTTGGGGACCCAGGGGGAAAGGGTGTGAAGGGGGTGAGGGATAAAGGACTACAAATCAGGTTCAGTGTATACTGCTTGGGTGATGGGTGCACCAGTGTCTCACAAATAACCACTAAAGAACTTATTTGTGTAAGCAAATACCACCTGTTCCTCAAAAACCTATGGAAATAAAAAAAAATTTTTTTTTAACATTCAAGCAGGCCAAGAACATTGGGTCCTTCTTTCGGTCACTCCATAACTATTTGGCCAACTGCCTGAGAGAATATTCTGGGCTCAGGATTCTCTTTGTATACGTTTTATCCAGGCCAGAGAAGTGCAGACTTACTCTTGTCTTGGGCCTCTACTTCTCTTCTTTCCCCTGAGTCCGCATACCCGTAAAGTCACCTGTGAGATGACACGCGTGCCTGGCAGGGCCCAACAGCCCCTCTCAGCTAGTCTCCTTCTCTGGATCCAGGTGAGAAGCAGAGGTGTCTTCCCCATGCTATGATCCTGTACCCTCCCTGCTTAGCCAGGCCCTACCCTGCGGTCCCACCCACTGTCTGAGTGCCCCTAACCCGGCCACTGGCGAGAGAGTCAGGCAAAGGAAGAACACATGGTAGGGTATGTGGTGGAAATGATGTGAAATGCAAGAGCCATAGCCGTGGTTTCCAAGCCAGCTCTACCACTTCCTAGTTTTGTGACTGTGGACTTTTCAGCCTTAGCTTTGCTATCTGTCAAATGGGGTGATAATGACACCTGTCCTTGCTACATAACCAAGGTGTTATACAAACTGTTCCGGGTTGGCGGGGGTTGGGGGGCAGTGGAAATAAATGTTAGTTTTTACCACTAAAATTTTACAAAGATAAATGTTTAAGTCCACATCTTTTCCCAGCAGCAGCAACAGCAACAGCAACAGCACGGGTATCATGTATTGCCCGATTATTGTGTTTCACAACTGTAAGTGCTTTACAAAGATAATCTCCTTTAATCCCCACAACAGCACTATGAGGCAGCCACTGTTATTATCTTCATTTTTTTAGTAGTGAAAACTGAGGTTTAAAAGATGAAGCACTTTGCCCAAATGATGCAACTAGTTAAGAATTAGAAACAGGATTTGAACCAAGGCCAACTGATTCAAGAGCTCAATACAGAAATATTGAGTTGGGTCCATAAATGCTGAGGAGACATGAATTGGGACCCCTGCTTGGAGGTAGTGCACTTTGAGCAGGTTTCAGGGGAAGAGAGGAAGCAGGGAGAGGGCAGTCTTAACAGAGATGAGGTGGGAGCCTCACTAGCCCCACTAAAGAGAGTTGAGAAAGAGGTCTTAGCAGGGGTCACAGAAAACCAGAAGGGGGAGAGTGAGACCAGGGTGACAGGACAGGCCAAGGCTAACGAGATTAACTATGACAAAAGTGACAGGAGGAGGGTGGGTGCCCAGGCCGAGACAGAATATAATTGTACAATCACCACTATTTCTTTTCTCCTCCTTTTCAGGCAATTCTGGGATTCTAGTGAAAGTCATCACCTTCTTAAAAATTTCTGATAATTTTTCTTGAGTACTCTGCATATTTGACCCCAGATAAACTTCTGTCAAGGTCATGAACTTGAGAAAGTGTTCTTCTATCTCTTAGGAAATTTGCAGTCTAAATAGGCAAAGCAAAAGTCTGCTATAAGGAGTCCCCAAGCCCTCTCTCTGCTCCCAGCCTCCCTGTGCGTCCTGGAACCCTCTCCTGTGCACACTCCGGCCCCAGCTGTTTCAGCAGGCTGCTGGCTTCATTTTCCTTAAGACCCTGAACAGAAACCTGCGGTTGCTTCTAATGCTCTGCCACGATGGCTACTTGAAAAAAATAAATCTTTTTAGTTTTTATAAAAGAAATACATGCTTTGTACAAAAACTCAAACAATAGAATACAGTATAAGAGCACAGTGTAAAAGTTCATTCTCTTCACACCTTGTCACTCTGTCTTGTCTCAGGGCTACTGCTAGCCTATAGAGTGCATTCGTGACTATTAGACAAAGATGTTCCTTCCTCCAGACAGATACAAAAATATTTAATGAAATGGCAAGTTGAATCCAGCAATGTATAAAAAGGTTAATATTTGGGAGGCCGAGGCAGACAGATCACGAGATCAAGAGATCGAGACCATCCTGGCCAATATGATGAAACCTCTTCTCTAATAAAAATACAAAAATTAGCTGGGCATGGTGGCACATGCCTGTAGTCCCAGCTACTCAAGAAGCTGAAGCAAGAGAATCACTTGAACCTGGGAGGCGGAGGCTGCAGTGAGCCTAGATTGTGCCACTGTACTCCAGCCTGACGACAGAGCAAGACTTCATCTCAAAAAATAAAAATAAAATAAAATAATAATAATAATAATAATATAGCATGACCAAATGGAGTTTATTCCAGGAATACAAGATTAATTTAACATTTGAAAATTAATCAATGAAATTCACTATATTAACAGAATGAGGGAGAAAAGTTATATGATCATCTGAATGTTGAAAAGTATTTGAAAAAAATCAATGTTCACTCAAGATAAAAACACCCAGTACACTGGGAGTATAAGGAAACTTCCTGAACTTGTCCATCTAACCAAACAAACAAATTTTAAAAATGCTTACATTTAATATTATAGACAATGGTGAAGAAAAATAAATGTTTCCCTCCAAGATTAGGGAAAAGGGAAGGATGGCAACTCTTGCTGCCCCCATTCAACATTGCTCTGAAGATCCTAGCCAGACCAATGAGGGGAAATAAACAATAGCGAACAGTTTGGAGAGAAGTCAAAATCGTCTTTATTCATAGACAACATAATTAGGTACATACAGAATCCTAAGGAATCTACAAAATAACTAGTAGAAGTGACAAATGAATTTAGCATGCTCACAAGAAACAAGGCCAGTTTTTAAAACGGTGCTTCTATACATGAGCAAGAAGCAAATAACAAATTAAAATTTTTAAATACCACTTATAATAGCATGAAAACATGAAATACTTAGAGATAAATTTAACAAAACATATACAAGACCTGTACGCTGAAAACTGTAACACACTGATGAGAAAAATTAAAGAAGACCTAAAGCAATGGAGAGAGGTACTATGTTCATAGACTGAAAGACTCAAGATACTTAAAATGTCAGTTCTCCCCAAACTGACCTATTGATTCAACATCATTTCAATTAAAACCCAGCAGTATTTCCTGATAGAAACTTACAAGCTGATACTAAAGTTTATACTCAAATTCAAAAATTCAATCCCAAATAATTTTTTAAAAGAAGAAGAAAATCAGAGGTATTATACTAGCTTATTTTAAGACTGATTCAAGCCACCATATCAATACTGTATGTTAGAAGTGTTTCACAGATACGTTAATCAACAGAATAAAGAATCCAAAAACAGACCCACACATGTGTCTCCATTGATATTTGACAAAGTTGCCAAGGTAGTTCAACAAGTAAACAATAGACTTTTGAACAACTGGTGCCCAAACAACTGGATATTTACTTGGGGGGAATAAAATGAACTTGGACCCTTACCTTAGACCATACCCCAATGGCCACTTAAAATGGGGTATAGACAATGTAAACACTAGAATTATAAAACTTCTAAGATAAAAGTTTGTATTGTAGGAGAAAATGTTTGTGACCATTAGGTAAGCAAAGATTGCTTAAGACACCAAAAGTCCAAACTATAAAGAAAATTTGATAAATTAGAATTAATCAATATTAGAAAATTCTGCTGCTTGTAAGATGCCATTAAGAAAATGACAAGAAAATCCACACACTGAGTGAAAATATTGACAACACGTATACCTGACAAATGACTGTTATCCAGAGTATATAAAGAACTCCTGCAACTATGTATGTCAAACTGCCCGATAAAAACTTTCACAAGATTTGGACAGACCTTTCCTAAAACATGTACAAACGCCCAATAAGAACCAAAAAAAGACGCTGCACATCACAAGTCATCAGGAAAATGCCATTAAAACTACAGTGAGACAACATGCACACCCTGTAGAATGAAAAAGACTGGCAATGCCCAGTGTTGGAGAGGAGGTACATCAACCCTAAGAAATCCTAGAATAGGCAAAACCAGTCAGTGGTATCGACAAGGAGATCAAAAGTTGGCTGGGGGCATAGGGTAACTCATTGGAGTAGTGGAAATCTTCTATATAAGTATTGTGGTAGAGGTTATAAGGATGTATACATTTGTTTAAAAATATTGAGGTATATGCTTAAAATGTAATACAATGCATTTTCTTATTCATAAGTGAATCCTTATTAAAGTTGACTTTAAAATAAACAGCATGCACATTCGAATGTGATCTGTAGTAAATTTGAATTTACTGGAGTTCAACAATGCATTAAATTAACTCAGCGTTCTGCACTTTGAACTACAGCTTCCCCTGCCATCTATCTTTCAGCGGAAAGTAATCAGAAATTTCAAGTCTAATTAGTTACAAATATTATTACCATTTACACCCATCTATCTGTATAAATCAAGATTTTTTCAATACAGAAATATGTTGACTAATAAGATACCTTTGGATTTTCTACATATGCAATCACGTCATATATTAATAAATCAATTTTATTTCTTTCTTCCTATCTGTAGGATTTTATTTATTTTTCTTGCATTATTGCACTATTTAGGAATCCCAGTACGACGCTGAATAGGAGTAGTGACAGCAAATACCCTTGCTTGTTCCCAAGAAATGCTTGTGGGAAAAGCGTTGACTTTCATACTTAATGAAGTATGTTAGCCATGGGTTTTTACAGATGCCCTTTATCAGGCTAACGAGGTTCCCTTCTACTCCTAGTTTGCTAAGAATCTGTTGTTGATGTTGTTTGTTTGTTTGTTTTTACCATGGAGGGTGTTGAATTTTGTCAAATGTTTTGTATCTATTGATACAGTCATATGTTTTTTTCTTCTATATCAATATGGTGAATACATTAATTCTTTGAATGTTGAGCAAGCTTTTTATTTCTGGGATACATTTTAAACATATACCTCTCTATTTTTAAACACATGGTCATGATGTATTATCCTTTTTATATCTTTCTAGATTGAATTTGCTCATATCTTGCTGATAATTTTTGAATATATATATATATCCATGAGGGATTTTGGTCTTTAGTTTCTTCCATTAATGCTGGCCTTATAAAACAAGATGGAAGGTGTTTCTTCTTCCATCTTCTGAAAGAGTTCGTGCAGAATTGTTATTACTCTTTAATTAATCCCACCTATCTGCCAGTGTCTGGATATAAAGTTATCTCATCCGTGAGGTCTTCCCCGGTCCCAAAATACTGCCTGTAACTTACAATAATAATAATAATGTAACCTACAGTACTGCATGCTTGTGATGGCACAGGTCCTACAGAATAAACATTTATCATTGATTTCAGTGTGTAACCCTCCAGCAATCCTATGAGGAAGCTGTTGTTGCTACCTGTTTACAAATGAGTAAAGAAAGGCTCAGAGTTGTTAAATAACTTGCCCAGGGTCACACATTCTTTTATCTGATCATCAACTTTTCATTTAGTGCCTACTAAATTCCAAGGTGCCAGCAACTGAGCCCACCCCAGAGCCCACTCCCTTAGCATGTCCATCAGTGCTTTCCAAACCATGGCCCTTGTGTCACCAGCATCAGAATCACCTAGGAGGTTGTTTAAAATGCAGATTTCTAGACTCCTCTGTAGTGGAAACTCAGGGAGAAGGAGGGGATGCTGGAACAAAGAATATGTGTTTTTAGTAAGGGCCGCTTAATGAAATTAATGCACACTACTACATTCTGCCTTATGTTAATAGCTGTTTGCAAATTTCTCATTCTTCCCCTACTAGACCATAAATCCCTGACAGGACGCACTGTCTTATAAGTCTTGATACGCCCACGTAGCCACATGCACAACCTTGCCCACAGTCATTGTCCAACAGGCATTTACTGAACTAGAATGAAAACCACTTTGAGCTTCACATGCTCACACCTATTCACAAAGGGTCTCTTTGGATATCCTGACAGTGTCCCAAATCCCCTGTTAGGCTGAAAGGCTTTAGGAGTAAGCACTGGCTGACCCAGTAGCATAGACAGGGTTCTTTTCATCAGAGCTGGAAGGATCTGTAGAAACAATCTTGGCCACTGAAAGTCCTTAAAGTGAGGCAGAAATTGAGCCGAGAGAGGAGAAAGGACTTGCTCAGTGTCACACAACAGTTCCCACAAAGATGAGGATCAGCATTGAAGTCTCCTCACTCCCAGGGCACTCCTTCCCCACTTCACAGCAAGAAAAGGAGGCAGGAGTGTTCCATTTAGGTGGGCTTCCTGGAGGAGGTGAGCTGTCCTGAAGGAGGTGGAATGTCCAAAGGAATTTCCTTTGGAATGACAGGAAAGAAAGAATTTGGTGAGGGAGAGAAAAAGGGTTTATTTGAATTCATACTAAAACTCACAGGCAGAGAAAGGGAGGGAACCACAAGAGGGAGGAAGTCCCAAATATTCTGCAACATCATCAGAACGGAAATGTTTAACCCAGTTTCCTATGGAAATCGAGCTCGTAAAACCCTTCTGCCTGTGCCTGTCTCCTTTTTGAAGCCCAGGACCTGACAAGTCAATTACCAAATTTGGTGGAGGAGCAGCAGAGGGCCCTGGTGGGAGGGTGTGGCCCAGATTCTGGGCTACTCTACACTTCGGAGGGAAAGGAGGGTCCCTCTCCAGAGGTAGCCCCTCTCTCCAATACCTGCTTAGAGCTTGATTTCTGTCATGCCTCAGGCCTGGGTCCCTCTGAGTTAATGTACAAGGCTAATTTTACTACTGGAGTCCAGCAAGAAAGTAGCATATATATGATCTGGAAACCAGAAGGGCTGTGTCTCAGGTGGGGAAGGGATGGGGAACTGGAAACGATAGGAGGAGCTAGAGGTTCAGACCACTGAAAGTCTCAAGAATTAAGGGCGGGTGCAGTGGCTCACGCCTGTGATCCCAGCACTTTGGGAGGCTGAGGCAGGCAGATCACTTGAGGTCAGGAATTCGAGACCAGCCTGGGCAACATGGTGAAACCCCGTCTCTACCAAAAATACAAAAATTAGATAGGCATGGTGGTGCATGTCTGTAATCCCAGCTACTCGGGAGGCTGAGGCATGAGAATCACTTGAGCTGGGAGGCGGAGGTTGCAGTGAGCTGAGATCATGCCACTGCACTCCAGCCTGGGCAACAGAGTGAGACTCCGTCTCAAAAAAAAAAAAAAAATAGAATTAAGGCTCCCCTGGGAATAAAAGCTGCCACCTTACCTGCCTCACCTCTTTTCCCCTCAGAAAGTTATTAGAATGGATTGCTGTTCCCAAAGCCTTTTAAAAAATGAATGAATTGGGAGTGGGAGACCTGGTCTCTGTGTCCACCCTGGGCCTTACCTTTTTCCTCACCTAAGTGAAAAGTTCAAATACACTGATTGCCAAAGCTCCTGTCCAGCCTCAAATGTCTGGGACCAAGTCCCTGTTAAAGGTTGTGTTCATGTCTACACTATGTACATATCCGAAAACAGCCAGCTCCTCACACCACTTCTTCCCAACCTGCACCCTCTCCCCACAGACCTCTCCCCGCAACTGAGGCCTGGGTGGTTCTCAAGGACCTTCTCTGATCAGTGGATCACTTTAGAATGCTCAGCCTGGAGTCTTGCCACCTTGCCACCTGCAGCCTTCAGAGCTCTTCCTGCAGCGCCCTCATACCTGGGTCCTGGCTGGTCTGGAGGCAAGTGAATGCATCTGTTCTCTATTAGAGCCGTCCCTGCAACCTCTGGGAACAGGAAGATGGTCACAGACTCAACTAAGGACTCTCCAAGGTTTTAAAGCTGGGGTGGAGTGGGAGAAAAAAGGACCCTCCAGGAGTGGTTCTGAGTGGCTTTAAGCCACAGCTACTATAACCAAACGCCACATACAGAAAGCTAAGCTGACCTAGCCTGAGCCACCAATTCCCATTTGGGCAACTCTGGCCTGTCTAACACCAACCCCAAGCATGCCCAATCCCACCTGCCCAACCATTCCTGAACTCCCTGGAAGCCCTGCTCAGCTGACATGGCCTTCCTGAGGAAGGGGCTGAAGGCATCTTCACACCCACAGGAGAAGGCCACCCTGATGGCAACATCCATGCGACAGGCCCCGGGGGCTGCGGTGAGGGAGGAGAGAAGGGCTTGTTTGCTGAGTGTGGTGGGACTCCTCTGACAGGAGGGGTGTCCTGTGAAAATAGAAGTGGCTGTTTCGGAGGCCACTTTAGAGTCCTCCAGACTCTTCCCAGGTATCCTCCTCCAGGCTTGCTCAGAGCCCCCGCAGAGACAGAGGCCAGGACCTACGTCAGGCTGAGGAAGGTCTGCCTTGGAAGCTCGGAGCTTGGAAACTCACCACGACGGTGCCAGGGGCTCGGCGGTTTTGCCCTGAGGAGAAGTGATCCCGGGCCAAAGCCTTTGTGGAAAAGGGAGAGGGCAGTCTGTGGGAAATGCTCAGGAAGAATGGGTTTTTCTAGAAAAGAGACTCTTCCACAAATCTACCTGTCCACCTCCCGGCAATACCATGGCCCTCAAGTCTGGTAAATACTTTCTGAGAACCACACACCCATCCCCGGGCTCCCATTCATCCAGAGGCTGGCGCCTGGGCTTCCCTCAGGGAGGCACGCTCCTCACCCAGGAGCTCCTCCTTAATGCCCAAACCTCCCTTGTCCGTGGCTGCCCACTTCCACCAAGGTTTGACATCACGCAGACAGCACATGATATGAATTGCAAATGAAGTTTATTATGAAGACCCCCAGACCACAGCACTTCCAAAAGCAGAGTGGACAAGAGGAGCTATATACACAGAAACACATTTCCCCCCGGCACTGCCAGGCTTAGAGATGAAATCCCTGGATGGGCCTGGGTCCTCGACAGAATACACATCTGGAAAATGGGCAATGCAAAGAGGCATCGTGGGGGCGGGAATGGGCATGGCTAGAAGCACAAACCTAGACAGCACAGATTCCGCCCCAGAACACAGAGGCGTCACTGGCTCTAACTGGTTTGGAGAGAAGATCTTTCAAAAACTGTATGTGGACATTCTTTTCCCTCAAAATGCCATCAGAGATAAATGACAAAAATTTAACTTGCTGCCAGTTAGAGGTACAGGGACAGGCTTCTACGTTCTGGAGTGGGAGAGTCTGGGGTGGGAGAGTCGGTGATGGTGGGGGCTCATCTTTATCTAAAAGAGAAGGTCACGCTGGAACCAAAAGCTTCACCTGAGCTACCCTTTACAGAGCTAGAACCCCCACCTCCAGAGCCATATCCTCCTCCAGAGCTGGAGCCTCCTCTAGAGCCACCTCCAGAGCTGTGTTTTCCACCTCCAGAGCCATATCCTCCTCCAGAGATGGACCCTCCCTTAGAGCCACCACCAGATCCGTATCTTCCTCCAGAACCACCGCCAGAGCCATATCCTCCTCCAGAGATAGAACCTCCTCCTCCACCACCGCCTCTGGAGCCAGACTGTCGGCCTCCAGAGCCATAACTGCTGCTTCCAGAGCTGTATCCTCCTCCGGAACTGGACCCTCTACCTCCAGAACCTCCAAAGCCAGCCTTGGATGTCACATTTGATGAAATGGTGCTGCTTGTCACAGCTGCAGAGAGAGGTGGTGTTACCACAGAGATTATGACTGCCTCTCCCTGCCTCCACCTGACACAACACCCCATGGAACAGGACCACACCCCATTACTTACACACAGTCACATTGCTGCTGAGGTCTCCAGACATCCTGTAAGAGAGAGAGAAAAAACAAGTTGTGGTGGAACACTTAGGTTCTGTATGCATGTTGTTTTACCACTTCCACCTGCAAATGTGCAGTTTAGCCTCTCTAAGCAGCCACCAGGGCTTACACACCCCACTTTCTTCTATGCTGCCAGGTCACACAATGACGACAGACCCCCTTCCATTTATGCACAACCTTGCATGTCAATCCCTCTCAATTTTTGCTCTGATAAAAAATGAACAGTTGCGTGGTTGATCCAAGGTCACTGAAAAGCAAATTCACTTCCTACTTTGCAAGCCATTTGTGTATTTAAATCCATCTTGGAGAGTCTGTTACTCAGAATCCATGCCACATCAGAAATTATACAATGAGGCTGCCTGTGAACATTCAGTTCAGAAAGAACTGTGACTCTGTAGAGCCTCCCCATTCCTCTCTTCTTCCCACCCTCTTCAGCTTCAACTGAAAACTTTCCCACTTCCTCTTACAAGCTGGGCATAGGAGGCATTGCCTCTAGACAGGGACAGAGCAACCTCCTGAAGAAAGCCACTCCCTCTTTGTCATGCTGGCTTGCTGATGGCCTGGGGTAGCTTTTCCCCTTCCAATTGCTTCAGCCAGATTAAGTCACCCAAGATGCTGATAATACGGACAAAGGTCTCAGACTACAGAGGAAGCAAAGGGTGCCTCTTTGAAGGTTAGCAAATGGTTCCATTTGTCACTCCAGAAACCTGCAAAGAACTGGGGCTGGCACCTGCTCTGGTCAGCACGTCCCCACCAGTCAGCACATTCCGAGACATCATCTCCCCCATTCTGGGTCACCCGGTGGAGGGCACAGAAGCCACTCACCCTATGGACCTAGAGACCAAAGTTTCAGACTGTCTAGGACTAACCTGTTTTCCCATGATTTTGTTTTCACTTTCAGAAAAGACCAGGATGTTTAACTTACTGCTTAGTTTAATTTAATGTGCCTTATGCATCATTTCATGCTGATAAATGTATAACTCTCCAATCGTGCTTTATGTCCTGAGTTTCTGCTTGGGGAACACAGAGAATGTCAGTTCTCAGTTGTCAGGAGGGCCTGCCCCATTCTCTGCTTTCCCTGTCTTTCCCTCCAGCCCTGGCTCTGGGAGAGATGAGAGGACGGGCCAGGGTCCCCTTCTCCCTTCCCAGTGCCCTCACCTGCACTCCTCGCCCTCCAGCAGTTTGCGGTAGGTGGCGATCTCCACATCTAGGGCCAGCTTCACGTTCATCAGCTCCTGGTAGTCACGCAGCAGCCGCGCCAAGTCCTCCTTGGCCTGCTGCAGGGCCTCCTCCAGGTCATTCAACTTGTTCCTGGCATCCTTGAGGGCATGCTCCCCACGCTGCTCGGCATCTGCGATGGCATCTTGCACATTCTTACACTATGACAGAAGGACAGAGAGTGGATTCTGCCTGACGGAGGGGGACAGAGAGCAGAGGTGTTCGAAGTGCAGGAAGCCAGAACCCTGGCCCCGGGAGTATTAGGTCCCCTCTGGAGTTTATGCAAGTCGCAAACAACTGTGCTAAGACTTGCCGCTGTCTCTGGCACATCTTCTTCCCATGTCACTGTTGATGACACCCTTTGGCTTTCCCCATAGTGCCCTTTGATCCTCACATCACAGGGCCTGAATCATGATCCCATTTTACAGATGGAAATGAAAACATTTGAAATGGTCTGCTTGGCAAAGCTTCTGCTGCTGATGGAATCCACTCTCTGCCTCTACCTTTTCTATTCCAAAGCTAACGTCCAGCCCCAGGCCAGTTGCCCTCAATACTCACTGCCCCTCTATGAAGCCAGTCGGCTGGTGCTCAGGGCCTGTGCTGAGCACAAACGGGAAGCTCCATCGGCAATCCGCAGCAAATCAATCAAACTAACGTTTGCTCTATTTGTTATGACTCCCTTTTCCTCATATAAACAAGTGAGCACAATTCTTTCCCTTCGCTAATCCTTACTTTGGAATGTCTCTTAGAGCACTCTAAGAATTGTTATAATAAGCCTTAAATTATGTTAAGCTGGGGAATTTGGGATCGATACATGCTAGAGTGCAATATCTCAGTGTCTCTCATCTCTCACATGCACACTCACACACAACCACACTCTCACGCACACCCAGAGACAACCTCCCGCCCCTCGCTGGACAGGGCTGGGCCTCACCTGCTTCTTCACATGTGCGATCTCCCCCTGCAGCCTCTGGATCACACGGTTCAGCTCACTGATCTCTATCTTGATCTCTTTCAGGCTGTCTCCATGTCTCCCGACAGTCACCTGGAGCTCCTCATACTGATATGGGGAGAAGAGGACAGTTTGCAAGGAAGTTCCAGCCTGGCTCACATTCCAGAGTGACTGGAGTGAAGGAGAGCTGGTTACTGGTCCAGGGAGGGTCAACCCAGCTAAATGTCATGGCTGCATTCATGAGAGGTAGGGACTGTCTCACATGCCCAAAAGGACTTGGTGCCATTCTGAACATCCTTTCTTGGGAATGGTGCCCAACTACCATTAAACAAAAAACCAATAACCTTACTGTACACTTTCCAGCTGGGGGTGCAACCCAGCTCATGGCAGGGAGCTGTGGCTCTTCCTACATTCCCTCTACTTGCCTTGCTGTGGTACAGGGCCTCCGCTTCTTCCTTGCTCCTCTGGGCGATCTCCTCATACTGGGCCTTGACCTCAGCGATGATGCTATCCAGGTCCAGGTTGCGGCTGTTGTCCATGGAGAGGATGACGTTGGTGTCAGTGACACTCTGATGTATCTGGGATATCTCCTACAACACACAGGAAGGTCTGGTCATGACATCCTGCCATAGCTACAGGCAGACAGGAGGCCTCTGTCTCCCAGCATAAGGGAAACGCAGACCCTCAGACTAAGCATACACTAGGTGGGATGAAAATCATGTAACCGTCTACTCCTGGGCCTCTCCCAAGGTTGTCCTGAGAACTGTAGTGAGAGGCACCTGTATTTCTGAGCCTCCTAGTTAACATTCAGCACTTAAGCCAGTTATGGTAAGTGCCCCCAGACAGAAGCTTGTCCATGGCAAATACCTTAAATGGACTTCCTGTTTCAGAAATCATCCATGCACCCTTGGGTTGGGGAGGGGGATAGGAGACAAATGCATTTTGACCTCTGAAGTACAGTAGGCACAGGAATGGGCACAGGGCTTGTCTCTTCCCCAGGGGAAATGGACATTTGGGGACTGGAGGGAGGGGAAGCTGTCCTGGTGTTTCCTGAACCTTATTCCCATAACATCGGAGGAGAAAATTCCTCACCCACAAGACCTATGCTATGAAAGCCCCCCCAGTGGCCTGGAATGATGGCAGATTGAAGTCAGCTGGTCCATAAACCCCATTTCTGCCACTTTTTCACCAAGCAGAAAGGACTTTCATTTGGTGAGAAGGGTGGGAAGTAAGGGTCTGTCCCGGAGCAGCCTCCTTACCGCATCATAGAGAACTTTCAGAAACTCAATTTCCTGGTTCAGCAGGTCCACCTTGGACTGCAACTCCACCTTTATCATGTAGGCATTGTCCACGTCCTGCAAGAAAGGTTGAGGCCTCTGGTGTATGGTTCCCTGTACAGGCCTCTTCCTCTCTCTGCCACTCCCATCTACTCAGTCCCTGCTGGCTCCTCTCTAAAATCCCAGGCTCCCCAACCTGATCCCTGTCCCCATGGGACTTCTTTTGTCGTGCAGTTTACCATACACCTCTGCCAGGGACTTCATGCCCACGTCCATGGCTCACAGCCCTCAGGACCATCAGAGCCTTGAGGTGACCAAGCTTTGCCAACCAGCCCCTCTCTCCTGCTTGAGACACAGTGTGTTTCTACAACAGGATACGATGTTCTTTGTGGGTTTCCACAGTCCTCAGCTCTCTCATCCCGTCTGTCCATCTCACCTGTCCGAAATTTCCCCAGAATATACACCAAAGGCCCTGCAGGACCCAGGAGGAGAACCCTTGCTTTTGGCCTACAACCTCAAACCTTTGTCAGCACAACCAACAGCAACTTTAAGCAGGCATTCTAAGGGAAGTCCCATTCCTTCCTCAGCTCTTTAGAAGGAGAATACAAAGAGATTTTTGTGTTTGCATTTATCATGATTCAATAGAGGTTTTAAGTGGGTTACTACTGGGAAGCGCTCTACCAAAAATGCAGAACAGCTTTGAAAACTGTATCCAGAAGCTTGACCTACAGAGACACTTTTGTTTGCAAGAGAATGGGCCATGGGTCTCACTCCTTTCTCTGGCTGCTGCTTTTGCACTCACAGTTGATTTCCAAACTGGCTGCTTAGACACAATGGGGCTGTGAAGCACTCCTATCCCCACCCCCAGCCAAGACATTCTCTCGCTCACCTTTTTAAGCGTCACAAAATCATTCTCAGCAGCTGTGCGCTTATTGATTTCATCCTCATACCTATTGGGACCCAGATGTTACAGCAGTTAGATTAGTTCCCCTTTATTTTTTTCTTTTCCTTTTATACTGGATTCACCCCAAATGCCCCATTCTCTGGGAATATTACACACTTTTTAAATATCTAAATTGAAACTAAGATTTCCAAACTAAAGATATATTTTTATAAACTAACTCTCAAACATACAAAAGACAAAAATGATCTCTAAAGTCTCACTGTCTTCCTCACAAATAATCAACAAAGATACATATGCCTCTCCCCATTACCACCACAAATGCATCTGGGAGATGAATGGCTTTCCGGGGAATGATCAAGTGGCTCAGTGCAATGTTTATCTCCACTCAGCGTTTCACTCTGCCACCTACTTCTTCTTATAATCCTCCACAAGATCCTGCATGTTGTTCAGCTCTGAATTCTGTGATGTTCTTTCTGCAGTGAGCCCATCCAGATATCTCTTGAGGTTGTCGATATACCCCTGGAAGATGGGCTCCAGGTTGATGGGGCGGGTGCCAACATTCATTTGTTGTAGCAGCTCCCATTTGGTCTGTAACACCTGGTTCTGCTGCTCCAAGAACCGCACCTGCCATGACCAGAAGGAGAGCACATGAGTTCTAGATCATCCTTCACACCAGCAAGACACGCTGGCCAGGGGCAGCTCTGGTGCTGCTTCAGGACCTCGAGAAGTGTCTGAGGCTGGATGCCGAGTCATGACTGGCAGAGCTTCTGAGCTCCCTGCTTTCGCCCCTGGAAAGTCCCACAGACTCCTAATGCTACATCCGGCTCTCTCCACGCAGAGGAGACTCTTTGCTGCTTCACTGCTCACTGGTTTGTTTGCAGCTGCTCCCAATACTCTAGACCATTTCCCTCCCCGCATCCTGGTTGAATTTCCAGCCAAGATCCCATAAATTCTGGGGAAAACCGAAAGCAGCCATCTGCTGGCACTGCTCGCAAGGGTGCTGAGTATGAGAGTCCCAGAGGGCAGGGCTCCTCAGCCTGATTTTTAAGAGCCTTGTAAATCCCTGCCTATTTCAAGGCAGATAAAGCAAGACAGGTTCATCTGCCTTGAAATAGGAGAAAAGCCAGTAACACTCCGAAGTGACACCAATAAAGACTTTATGGATCACAAAACTGAGAACGCTTCTCTTGAAGGCAGGAATTTCCTGCATTCCCAAGCAGATATTTCAGGTTCAGCTTCCCAGAGTTTAATAATCACTGCTAAGGAAGGAAACACTGTCGCAGAAGACGATGGCTTCCAAAACCTGTTGCTCCAGTGGCCTGTCCCAAGGATCAGTTCAATACTTGCCTATATCCATTTTTTATGGTTTTCAGAATTTTCCATAAATATTATTTATATGGACTGTAACAATAAGGTCAAAGGGACAAATGCTTCCTAAGTGCAGGCTGTTATGGGAAATGTAACCCACAAATCTGGCGTCTTTCCCATCTGGAAACCGCGAATGACCCAGGCTACTGCGGTACACCACTGGCTCCTAAGAAATACAAATCTGTGCCATTTTCTTTTTGGTTGGCTCTGGAAGTGAAGTGGCCTGAGCATCAGTGGGAGCCGTCTTCTCCGGACTCACCTTGTCAATGAAGGAGGCAAATTTGTTGTTGAGAGTTTTGATCTGCTCACGCTCTTGGGCCTTCACATTCTGGATCTCTGGGTCAACTTTCACGTTGAGAGGCTGCAGGAGGCTCTGGTTGACAGAGACTTCGTGGATGCCACCAGGGTATCCTCCAGGCCCAAAGCCACCAGGACCCCCAAAACCTCCAACACCACCAGGGCCCCCAAAACCTCCAAAGCGGCCTCCACCAAAGCCGCCTCCACCGAAACCACCACCTCCGAAGCCGCTGCCACCTCCAAAGCCGCTGCCGCCTCCAAAGCCGCTGCCGCCTCCAAAACCACCTCCTCTGCCACCAAATCCACCAGCGGCGCCAAAGCCACCACCTCCTCCAGCCACACTAATGGAGATGCTCTTGGTCCCTCCAAGGCCAACAAGACTCCGACTGCCAAAGCCGCCTCCACCGAAGCCCCCGCCACCACCACCATGGCGGCTCAAGCAGGAGAAGCTGGAAGTTGATCTCCGGCTTCCACCAGACACCACAGCTGAGCCGCTGCTGAAGCCCCGGAATCCTCCTCCACCTCCTCCTCTTCCTCGAGATTTGCAAGAGATCTGACAACTCATGATGCCTTTGTCCAGGGAGGAAAGTCACAGGCTCTTGAGAAGAGTCAAGGCTGGAGACTCAACTGTGCTGCTGGGAGGCTTTCAGGGTCCCCTTATATACCTGCCAACTAGGTGTTGTGTACATGGGTGTGGATCCACTTATACGTGGGTTTGGTCTGCCTGGGAGCTATTCCTGGTGCGTGATTATCAAGCTAATAGCCATTAAAAATCTACTAATCAGCTGCATCCCAGAACTTGCTTTGATTGCAAACTTCTGTTTATCTGGGCATCTGTCATGCAATTTGATTTTTGTAAAATCATCAAAAGAGGAGATCAGGATTTGGGTTTCTCAATCTGGAAAAGGACCTTCTGCAGAATGCTGCTCCCTGTTCTGGACCTGCCCAAGGGAGGTCAGCTACCACCCATGCTTGCGCAGGCTCACCACCCCAGTTCAACAATGAAAGGGATGGTGGGTTTAGAGACTGCAAGAGCCCCTCAATGCCAGCCTTGTAGTTCTCTTTGTAGTTTCCCTCTTTCCCAGAAAGAGCCCCAACTAGTGCAGGGGAGACTGCAAAGGTCTTAAATGACCTTAAATGCTAATTGGAAATCGACCTCCTCTTACAGAAAGTAATTGGCCTTGGATACTGCAAAAGAGGTGTCGATTTTCAAAATATCTTGGCTCTTTTCTTCCCATGCCACACCAAAAATACACAATAACTAGGCACTGAATAGAGATTTTTTATAACCATCAACTGTCCCTTGTCTACATGAACACCCAGAGGATGAGAGGTATGAGAAAAGTTTCGCTGTTTCTGGACCTGTGTGATGCGGGACACCAAGTGAAAGTTTGCAAACCAAGATCCAAGTGTATATTGATTCATTCAGTCAGTAATCACGTATTGCCTGGTGATCCTGGGAAGTGATTAGGAAGTCAGACTCTTCAATGACACCCACAGATGCATGAGTATAAGAAGACCATCCAGCCTGCACAGAGCACTCACACTTAAACTCAACCACTTCCTCTGTCCATGTGGCCAACTATGTGGGAGAGGTTCTTGGAGTAATAAAACTGAATTTAGTCAGAAATTCTGGGTTTGAGTCCCAGTTTTGCTATTTATTGGCTGTGAGGCCTTGAATGAAACCCTGAGGCTCTGTGGTCCCAGCTATAAAATGGGAAATTCGTATGAAGTGTTTTGAAAACCACTGTGCACAATAAAATGTCAGTATCATTATTGTTTGGGGTGAGACAAAGATAATTCCTTTTCCTTTCCCCCTTGCCATGTTACTGTCTTCTGGCTACTACGAACATGCACTCTCCACAGGCATCATAAATTACAGAACCAGGTGGTTCAGATTCTAGTACCAAGTTATCACAAAATAATGTAAAAAACATAAGTTTGAGGTCAAATCCCAATTTTCTTGTATCTTAGTTAAATGACCTCAGATAATCCATAATCCTCTTCAAGCCTCAGTTTCCTCATCTATAAAAAGTGAACAAGAATAATAAGAATATGGCTATTGTGAAAACAGAACAATACACACATGTGCTAAACACAGTTCCTAGTTCATAGCAGAAACTCAATAAATGCTATTCACCCTTCTGCATCTTCCCCGCCAAGTTTCCAATCCTATGTCTTAACTACTATTCAAGGTATTTGATTTGCAGTAAAAGAATGCTGAAGGAAACAAACCTACATGTCTCCTCAATTATTTTTTCCAATCTGGTTTGTATAATTATAATCATGCAAACAAATCATGAAGCTAACAGCTTTGGAGACAGTCTCAATCCAAAGCAAAATGTGTCATTATCTACAGGTGTCTGAGCAATGCCCTAGTCGTCCCTTACTCCACCATGACTGTGCTCACACTATGGCAGCTTCAGGGGGGTCTTAATGCCTCTATGAAGGAAATTGAGCCAGATTTGTGCTAGGCACCCAATCTTCATGTTTTACTGCGTTTTAATTCTGCCCTCACACCCTGGTCTCCCTCCCCACTCTCTCCACTGAACATCTTCTCCCTCTAGACCCATTCACCAATTTTTGAAAGTCAAGTTGAAAGAGTCCTCCTACTCTTTTGAAATGTGGAGAGTAGAATTAATGCAATTTGAATATTATGTAACATTTTATTCCTATATTTTTAAATTTTCAACTTTTACATAATCTCAATGTGCTTTCCTAGATAATATGCTTTGCATTCTTTAAGAGAGTGAAATGGAAGTTAAGAATCTTGGTCTGGTTGTGATTTTGCCTCTACGCAAACTGGTATCCTCAACTTCTTCATCTATAAAATAGGAACATTTATCCTGAATCCCTACTGTCCCACAAGGACATCGACCTATTGCTGCAAAGAGTGTTAAGCTTCACTATCTCTGAGAAGAGAACAGGAATCCTATAGAACAAAATCGTTCTTCCTGTTCCCCACTTTTTCTTTCAACAAACTGCCAGCAAGTCCAAGATCCTAAATGCTTCTCCTCATAGTGTTTCAAAAGCTCGTCTATTGGCCAGTGGGGCAGAAAAAATGAGCCCCCAGTATTAAGCAGAGAAGGGGTTAACTGTCTAGCCAACAGGAAATAAATGCTCAACCTGGTGTGGATGCTAACACCAGAGTCTCCAGATAAGAATTCATTTCCCTCTCTTCTGTTCTCCTTTAGCGGTGGCATATCTACCTGCCTTACAGCCTCATCATCACAGTCCTCCCTGTGTGACAATGAACCATGTCCCAGGACTTCTGTAGGGTAGAGGCAAGGTCATATTTATCTTTAACCCAAACCTTTATCCCCTCAGCACAGAGAATCACTTGAAGAATAAGCCTGTATTCCAAAAAAATCATTTCTCTGGTTTTTGGTTTGGAATTGCAGGTGTTTCCAGATGTGTGCATGTGATGCTGGCAATGCTTGAAGTCTTCGAAGCCTTTCATGGACCTGTTGCCTAAAGGTCCCACTTGGAGTTGTCTCAGGTTTCTGTCTCAGCCCTGATCAGGTTTCTCTCCTCCAGCCAGTGAGCTTAGTCTCTCCTTCCCAAAGACTCAGTGCATCAGCTGGAGACGGCTGCTGAGCCCTCGGGGCATCTGGCTCCTACCACCTTGGAATGGAAACCAAGAGTTTGGGTTTAAGAAAACCAAACCAAAAAAAAAAAAAAACCTCCTCTTCCAGCCCCTGCTGCTGGGCTCAGGCTGCTCAAGAGGACCAAAATCCTTAGAGAGTCCAATAACGTCATGAAAGAAGTTAGGAAGACAGAGAGGCGAGTCAGCAGGAGGCTGGAACAAGCTGAGCAGCAGGTCAGCTGGAAGCAGAAGCCTCCATGGGCAGCGGCTGCCTGGCCTCTGCATGGGCTGCTGGCTCCGGGTGCCTTCCATCAGAGCGCCCAGGTGCTGCTCCAAGGAGCTCTGCAGCTCCCATGGCTCCCAGAAAAGAAGGGACAGGAGGCTGACAGACACCCAGCAGGAGAGACTTGCTCAACACCTCTCTCCAGGGCATTCCTTCATAAATGATCATTTTAAAACTGCCTACTCAGTCTCTCTTCCCAGCCCCTGACCCAGTTCTCCATTACGGCCCAGGCTCCCCTCCTTTCTTACCTAACATCTCCTTTTCAGTTTTTTTTTTTTTCAATCGGCCCCTTTTCTTACAGCGAGACAGGTAGCTGTTTGATTTTCAGGTGCCCTGGCCAAACTGGTTATGACTGAGGAGCCAGGCTGGCAGGCAGCCACGTCCACCCTGAGCATGAAGCACCAAACATTCCCACTGTACAGAGCCCATTCTGGAACGAGGAGATTCCAGGACACACACGGCAGGCTTATCAGGAAAGCAGGATGTGTCCTCTGCTCAGAAACAATGCTGGCCCCAGAAGCAGAGGAGGAGAGAGGGCAGGGACACTGCCCAGTGCACAGCAGGGGCCCTACACATGTTGGTTGAACAAGACAGCTGTCTAGCAAGAGGATATGAGCCATCAGTGGAGGACGGCTCTGGCACAGCGCCTAGCACAGAGCGAGTCACCTCCTTTCCCATAGCCAAGGCCATGTCATGTGTAGGTCTAATTTTCCAAATGGACCCCAGAATATCTGACCCAGAAAATGGCAAGTGAACTGTGGTTCAGCTTTATTCTCAGTGGGATCAGTCTCCAGTTGAATTAGCTCTGCTGTATGCCATAGGCTACTGCAACTCCCGGGGGCCTGGGCCTTGTTTGCTAAACTGTGGTCTAGTTAGTGATACTAGTGTGACATGTGGCTGTGTGTTCCCAACTACAGCAAGTCTTCATTCACACAGAGAAAGCCTCAAAAGGGTCGCCTGTGAAAAGCTCTTGCCCTTCCCAGCTGCAGTCCTCACTCCAGCCGAACTGTTTCCCTGGACCACGTTCTCCTTCTGCTCTTGCACTGATATTCGTATTTTGTCCATGATCTGTGTAGCCACGCAAATGTGGAAGGACAAGACAGCTGTCAAATACTCCATCCCATCCTGGTCATGATTTCAGAAAAATGGAGTCGCCGTAATCATACCACTCACGCCACCCTCACAGTGCAGACTTCTCCAGGTTTCACCAGATTTAATGCTGCCCCCTTCTTACCCAACTTCTCCATCTAGAGGAGCCTTCCAACTAATGCTATATTGTGCTGCTGCCACTGACAGCTGGAATTCACTTTGGATGCCTCCACCTGGGCATTCGCCAGTTCTTCAGCAGCAGCCTGTGCCATGCACCACAGGAAGCTCTAAGAGACATCCCAGCCCTCACCTGCTCTCCCACACCAGCCCCACCTCTCTGCCCCATCACTGAGAGCTGCCGCCACCCCCTTGTGAGCTCTTTCAAGGCTTCCTGCATTTGTTCGGATAGAGATCATTGCAGAAGAAGGCAGGTGGGAAAACATCCCCCCACCAAAAAATCAGAGAGAGAGTAAGCATGAAAATTAATTGAATTTTATAAGACCAAATTTAAGAGACTCCTGCTCCTCTTTCTAGCAACAAAGGTTTTAGACACACTGTCAGACCTGTGGGTGCTGGGATGCCTCATGTTGGAAGCAAAGGCCAAAGGCTTGATTCTGAATGACCTGATTGCTCCAGGGATTTTTATGAAGCAAAGAAAAAAAGGAAGATAAAACTGCTCAAAATTCTCTGGACGGCTTTTTTTTTCCACCACGGACTCTTCTTTAAAAGCCTTTCAATTCTAAAAAAGCAGGTGGAATCATTGCTAATTAAGCAATTAATGTTTAACAGAGCTAGTATAGTCATTCATGTGAGATTATTAAATTTACGACCTGAATTATATTTTTATGAGCCATAGGCACAATTCATAGTCCATTGGGTATTCAAAGAAGTATATTAGTCTCTATTTAGAAGTACATTTATAAGGGAAGCCATGTGATAAACTGGAAGGAATGTGTTTAGGAGTGAAGGTTGGGTTCCTCTGCCAGAAGCCAGCCCTGTCACCTTGGCATGTCACCTCACTTGCTGGGTCCCCCTTTCCTCCCCTGTGGACTGAGGGATTTGAAAACCAACAGGAAGAGGGTGACTCCTAGATAAGGAGGTAGAGGACGTGCATTCCATTTGCAGCCCTGTGGCCAACTGCCTCCAGAACCTAAGGAACCTCAGCTTTTCTGAGTCTTGATTTTCTCATCTGTGAAGTGGAGGCGCCGGGCTACACCGATTCCTTCCATTTCAGACATCAGTTTGTGCTTTAAATGGACACAATAGCTAAAGCCCTGAGAGCAGATGCAAACTCTGGGAAAGCGTAGAGACAAAATGTGCAGACACAGACCCTGCTTTCGGTTATTTTCTCACCAAGAGATAAAGGAAGAAATGGCAGCAGTAAAGTAGACAAAGGGAAGCCAGAGAGGAGAGAGAAGGGCAAACAGGTACGCTGCAGCTGAATAGGAGGGTTTGCCATCAGGCAGGAGCTGCCATCAGTCAGGGCCCAAGAGGCACGAGTTCATTATATCTTGATTCCCCAACTGTAAGCTCCTTAGGGGCTTATATCTCTTGTTTTTCTCAAGGATACCAAGAAGTAGAGTAGATCCATAAATAGTTGTCTCTTTGAAATAACCTCTCACCATTTCCAAAAGCTAAACAAAGTCTCTCAGATCCTGGTCCATTGCTTCTGGTTTAATTCTCTCTCTTCCCTTGGGCTCAGCATACCCAGGGCAGACAGAACTTTACCTCCTCTTCTGGAGTTCCATGTCACTAGGGAAACTTTTGTGGAAAGTTTGCCTGGGTTTGGACGGGGCTCTGGGTGTGTAAAATCTCCAGGCTCTCTCCCCTCCCTTGGGTGGGCATTGCTTTGCTGCTCCTGGCTCATGCCTAGACACCCTGCCTCGTTTGGGTTTGCATGCTTCAGGCTGTGTCTCTCCCACTCAGATCAACACCAAAGATGCCAGTCTCATTGGCTCTCCAATAAGACCCTTTGGAAGTCTGTATGGTTCTGCATGGACCCGCCTTCCCCACGAGGCCTCCACGTGGGCACGCAGCTGGCACTTACACACTACAGCCTATATGCTGGGGGCTTCCCAGGATCCTTCTTTCAGGAGAGGCCCCAGACACCCGCTCCTTCTGGTCAGGAGTCCTCTGGAGGCCCATTAATATATCCATGAACTCAGCTCGCTGTCCACATATTGGAAGACCAGATGTTGCCTGCACTTCTCTCTGTACAGGGATTAACTCCATGCCATTCACACTATTAGGGAGAAATAAGGTTTTTCTGGTAAGGAAAAGAGAGATGATAGTGACAGAATTTTAGAATGGGGACAGGATGGCAGGCTTGTCTGGGCAAATCCGTGAAACCAGATTACTGCCAACATTTTCCACTGCCTGGTCCTGTGCAGACACTAATCATCAAGACACACGCAGAGGCCTTTGCAGTGTCTGATGTTCTGGGTTTCTGCTCAGGCCCAAAGGGGTAGAGACGTGAGTGGGCAAGCACAAAGGAGGGGAGGGCTGCTGTGGGGGTGGCGGTGGGCCAAGGAGGAGTTGGCAGGTGCAGCATAGTAGACTATCATACTGAATGTGAGGAAGAACTCCTCCCATGTCCCAGGGAGTTCATGTCACCCACTAGAAAGGCCAGGGAACGTGAGGATCCTTCCCCACCACTCGGAGTGTGAATACAATGGGCAGCCTCTTCGGTGTGGCATTGCCAAGACAGCAGAGAACTATCTGGGGCCTTGTTAATACCCAGTTTCAGAGGCCCTCATCCTGCTCTCTCTGGGGACAGAGGCATGGACACAGACTGCCATGTGTGGTACTGAGCCCAGATACAGCCGGAGCAGGAAGGTTGGGCAGGGGGCCCTTGCCCTGCCTACACCCAGGATCCCTGCACTCGGGCAGTGGGCAGTGAGGGGTAAATGGAGGAGGTGGGCTGAGGACTTGCCATCCGCATAGTACAGGAGTCTCCAGCCTCCCTGGGGACGAGATCTTGGCAGTGTGGGAAGGCTGGGGGACAGAGAGCTTGGTCTCCTGGGGGCTGTTTAAGGGAAGACACCTGGCGGGAGCCACCAAGAGAGTGAATCTGCCTGGAAGGAAGGAGGGGAGCCAGTAAGGAAGCACAAAATGCGAGCGCCCATCCTGCTGCCAGTCTCTAATGCTGCTGGAAGGCATGGCAGGGCGCCTGCACAGCGTTTTACAGCTCCACACCCTTGGGATTTGATCTCTTATTCACCAGCCACCTTCCTCTAGTTTCCACCTCTGCTTCTCTTCTTCCCTAGACCAGCAGCCAGGAGATCAAGCTCAGCTGGGTCCCAGGAGCCCTCCGCATCTTCCGAACGCTTGCTCTTGCAGGAGCTTTCTAGACTCCCTCATCCACCTAACAGCCTTGTTGCCTGGCATCCTGGCCCTTCTTGGGGACACCTGCTTTCCAAACAGCAAAACAAGGAGCATCATACTAGAGCAGGTTGGCTGTTTACATTATCTTGGGAAAGCAGACTTTGCCTTTGTCCTAAAACCCAAACGATCGTCTGTCATGGGGTGAGCAGGCTCTGCGTGGTTCCTCTGAGAGCTAGAGGAAAGAGCACTGCCAGGCAAGGGAGGGGCAGGACTGGGGTGAGACCTGATGATGAGGTTGGGAGACGCCAGTTTATGTTTCCTCACTGGTGTTTCAGCAGCAGCGCATGGCACTCAGCTCTTTGCCTGGCATTGATGGGGAGCAGCAGGCCCTGCCAGAGAAGACCAGGGTCCCTTCAAAGGACCAGGGGGCACAGCTCCTCATCACTCTCCCCAGGCTGATGGAGGGAAAGAGGACTGAGAAGGAAGCTTCTGAGGCCAGGTTCAAGGCAGACCTGCCCTGCTCTACCCTGGTGGAAAACCCAGGCTTTCCAACACTGGGCTGTTGGGCCCTCTGCCTGTCCCCTGAGTCTTTTCTTTGCCTTCTGTCCTCATATAAAAAGTGACTACAGTATCCCAAGAGAAAACATTGAGAGGGATCTTCTGTTTAGGAAGAAAAGCTAAGTAATGTAATTAAAAAGAATAGCCAAAACCGCAATAATTTTTGCACCAACTTAATATCACAATTAATTATCCTTGCATGGTGCCTTGTAACAAGCAAAGGCTGCCTGTGTACTGGTTAAGGACATGGATTTGTCCAACACACCTGGGTTGAATCCCAGCCCCACCACTTATTGGCCTCTTGGCCTTGGAAATGTTACCTACCCTTTTGTGGCCTCCATTTCCTCATCTGTAAAGTGGGGGTAACAGTAGAGTTGACCTTTTAACAACTGAATGGTTAGGGGGCATGACCCCTCTTGCAGTTGAAAATTCAATATAACTTTTGACTACCTAAAAACTTGACTACTATTAGCCTACTGCTCACCAGAGGCCTTATTGATAACATAAGCAGTCAACACATATTTTGTTTGTTTTATATATATATTATTGCTGTATTCTCACAATAAAGTAAGCTAGAGAAAAGAAAATGTTGTTAAGAAAATCATAAGGAGAGAAAACATGTTTACAGTACTGTACTGTATTTATCAATACCATACACTTACATCATGTGTTTGCAAGGTGAATTATCTATCGTGTCAGAAATGGCAGGCAACTGCAGCTGCAGACCTCAATCTACGGTACATATCAAGCAATTCAGCTTTTTTTTTGTAATGTCATGGTTTTTCTCTGCTTCTTGGGAGCACTTCCAGCATCACTAGTGCCACTCTGCATGGGTCCCATGGTGTTATTCAAGGTTTACTGTAAAGCACTAAACATGATGAAAAATATGCGAGAACCTCCAGAGATCACTTTTTACTGCTATAAGCAATTTACTGGGGGAGCTAATTGCTCTTGTGGAGATGACTAGCATCAGACAGTGTTTTAATGGCAATACTTGAGATCACTGAAGTAGCAACAGGAGGTGGCTACAAAATGATTACAGTAGCACATATGTATCACAGTTAATTTTAAGCAGTTATGATTTAATAATGCGCCTTTACAGTTGCTTACATTTCTCTTGACTTTGGCACTATGTAGAGTCCGTGTGTGCACACATTTTGATAAATTTTAACTTTTCATAATAGATTTGTGTATATTTTATGGGAGTAAGTGATAAAATAGACTAGTATCTACATATATTTTATGCATTTATGACATGCCTAACTTTTTTTAATTTTTTTATGTTTCTAGGATACAAGTTCATCTTCAAGTTTTTTCAAATTGTCACAAATCTCCAAAAATTTTTCCAACATATTTACTGAAAAAGAATTCACATATAAGTGGAGTGGTGCAGTTCAAATCTGTGTTGTTCACAGGTCAACTGTAGTACTTCAGAGTTGCTGTGAAATAAGTGATTTATGTGACACAGCACAATTTCTAGCACAAAGCAAATATTTCTCCTTTCGCATCATCTGTAGAAGTTATAGTAAGTGTCTAGAACTTCCAATATTACGTCAATTTTATGTTATTGCCACAATCTCCTAGCCTGCATCTTGCCACCTGATCATGCACCTCTTTCCTTAGCTTACAAGCCCACCCTAACCCTATGCCCTGGAGCTCCTGCCCTGTCTCCGGTCCTGCTCCCAACTGGTGGTCCGCTGCTCCCTGCTCAGGCACTAAGTGGCCATTCATTACAAGGCCAGCGGTCATGGATTTAGGATACAAGCCCTCCCTTCATGAATGGGTATTTCTTTTAAAAGAATGAAGCATAGGACCCCACTTTGGTCCCCAAGGAAGCAGTCCTTCCTGCGTACCCAGGCTGCACCGCTGCTCGTTGGCCCCATCCCACTCCCACCCTTGGGCGCCTTCTCAAGGAAGAGCAGCAGTGCTGATGATCGCTCCCTTCATGTATTACTTCAGGTCCCTGTTGCATGTGTCATTTCACTTTGACACTCTCCCTCTGAAGTAATTAGGGCAAATGTTATCTCATTTCACACATGACCAAACTGAGCCTCTGAGAGAGTGAAGAGACCTGCCTGAGATCACAAGACGAGTGGTGATAAGGCTTGGCCCAACGTACTCAGAAACCACATCCTTCTGGGAGCCCCACTTCTGCCCTCTCCACCCTCATTCACCTAATTCCCTGTTCCCAATGCAAAGATTGAGTGAGAGTGCTCTGCCCTCCTACAGGTTCTCCACCCTACTCTGGCATCTGTGCTAACAGCTCAAAGACATGGTAGAAACCACTGTGGCTGACATCTTCATTTCTAAGATGAAGACACTGAGTTCAGTGCTTGTCAAGGCCTCATGAATAAAGGGTAACAGAGCAGGAGCCCGGCCCTGCAGCTCCTCCACCTCGCCACACCAGCCTGACAGCACTGAATTTCAGAGCCAGAAAAGGCCTCAGGTAGACCAAAGTCAGGGGCTTAATAAATACTGCAGTCAACGCTCAATTACCCATAATAATGGAAAATAGGAAGCAAATAGGAGTTGTGTCCTTTACAACTTCTAAATCTGTCATTGCCACACTTCCCCCAGGGCTGTTAAGGCTCCTCCTATTCACATCCCTGCAGATGGCCAGGAAAGGAGCTAATAGGGTGGTTACAGGGGCAAGATGGTCCAATCCTTGTTTTATCAGACTCCTAGTAACCACAGCTTGATGACTGTCCTGCTATAGGACAGACTGCATTTGCCCAGGTCCTGCCAGCTGTGCACCCCTCCATAGTGCCACATGGCAGGTCAGAAGTGCCAATGAGGTGGCATGAGGCTCCTGCCACACCACCTTGCCTCAAAGCCTTGTGTCTTCATCATGGAAACCTTGTTTATCCATTACCAAGCCAAGAGAGAGGATTACTGAGAAGAAGGCAGCCAAAAACAGGGCACTCCCTTTGGAACCCAGCGGGATTTCTCCAATCCCAAGCACACCTTAGTAGTTAGCACAGTGTGAATGAAGACACCCAAATGTTCATCTGTGAATGCTAATAATGAATGGTTGCAACTACAGGATCAGCTTGTTCTTCCTTCAGGGACATGGAGGCAGATATCATGTTCTCCATTTGCCTAAAATGCTCTTCCAGCTCCACCAGGTGTAGAACAGAAGGAAATCAACTGTGCTGGCATTAGCAGAAACTTAAGACTGATAACAAGAGGGACTAACCAACTACTCCACTGCATACAGAGTAGGAATGTGGAGGGTAGGAATGTCTGGGTTGTTGGGTCTGGAAAGCTAAGCTAAGAACCTGCCTTGCCACACACTTTCCTACTGTCCATATAATTGAGGTTAATTAAGGACCTAGAGCTAGGGGAGGGGCAAGATGGCCTCACCTCAGACCTTATCTCATGCACACCTCTGCATGCAGACAGGTGACTACAAGCCAAGATGGAGCTTGCCTCACAGGATCTTCTTCCCAAACAAGAGTTCCCTTGCATTGGAACTGGTAACATCCCCAGGGATCCCACCTACTTCACCCAAATTACCATCAACCCACCCTCCAATACCCAACTCAACTCAGATGTTCTCTCCCCTTGACTGATGACCCTGGTGTGATGTGGCCCCCTCCTTCCTGTATTCCTCCAGTGCTTACTCTGTCCAGTTCATTGACCAACAAAAACTCACTAATCACTGCAGTAGAATACACATTCTGCTGCATCCTCAGGATGAAAAGGTAAAGAAGACACAGTCCTTGTCCTCAAGAAACTCATTATTCCATAAGCACTCATTTCTGTGGAGTAAATATACCTACCATGGTTGATCTCAAGCAATCAACACGGTGTTACTGAACACGGAGTTAGGAACAAAAGCAGGCAATTGGCTTTCATGAGCTGGTGCGGGCGGGTTCCAGGACACCGCTGGACATCATATGCCAGAAGCAAGGAAACATAAATGGAAAAGTGAGGCAGGAGTCAAGAAAGGAGGAACTATGAACTGGCTTTTAAAGGATGAATTCGAGTCTACACACAGAAAAGGGAGAAAGGAACTCCAGGAAAATGGAGAGACATTTGCAAAGACCTAACAGCATAAACATGTGTAAAAGTTTGGTGTATTTGGAGAATGACAGTACCCTCTCCCCTAAGCCTGACCCAGATGAGAAACTGGTTGACACTCAACCTCTAACAGATGCCCATGACAGGTGTCCTGTGCACGTTCTCAGCCGGGACTCTGATGGCCCTGCCACCTGCCTCCAGCCTGCCTCCATCCAGCTCACCCCAACAGGGCCCGGCCTCTGTCCCATGCAACCTCAGGAGAATCTTCTCTATGTCTGTAGGTGTCTGGGCAAAGGACAGCTGTCTTGAGGAGAAATCATACCAAACAAGGTTTTAAACTAAGGTCAGATGTCCTTATGCATGTTTAATCATCCTGTTCTGTATTTGGTGACCTTAAGGACAGGTCTTAAAGAAAAGAGATGACACCCAGTCTTCTATCCCAAAGGCCACTCATCCCAAGGGCATAGCTGGTAGCACCTGTCTATGGCTGTGGCTGAACTTCGACGGCCCTTTGCTCACCTTCCTAGTAAAAAGTAAGGCACTTGCTGAAGTCAAGAGTCCCAGGGCATCCCTAGAAAGACCTCAGAGGCGAGGCCATCCTGACTTAGCTTTCCCTGTCCAGTTCTCCTAGAACCTACTGTTGTGACATCCACTTTCGCCCCATCAGAAATTCTCCACTGGTGAAGCATGTGATAGACTATATTCCCACCCCACCCAGGGACCCCACTTAGGAGAATTGTTACCCCCTGAGGTCTTTTCTAAGAGATTGGGCCCTAAATCCTCCCAGTCCCTATCCGCTCACCTTGCTAGTTACTTGTCTCGCTAGGTAGGGATGGTCACCAAGGGCCCTCCCTGGCCCAGGATTGGTCAGACATAGCTACTCCTGATGGCCAGTTGAACTCAGCCTGCCAGAGACAGCTCCATTATAACCCCTTTACCGAAGGAAATATGGTCTAGGCAGGTGAAAAGACACCCAGTAGAGCCAATAAATGCACATTTCAGACCTTTGAATGTGCTTTTCTAGGACAAGATTCCTCACCCAAGGGGCCCAAAATGAAGGACCCCATGTGTTGTTTTGTTGCGGGATTCTTAACCTATTTTGTCGGAAATAATCAGAAATAAATAAGGCATGCCCCCCACCCACTCACCCATTTAGGACAACACAAATCATTGGAACAGACATACTTGCAGCTACCTATATTATGTTATTAATGCCAGGACACAGGCAGGCAAAATGGGATGGGAACACAAAAGAATGTTTTTTTCCCCACGGGAGAGAGAAGGAGTCACAGAAGTTCTGGCATTTAGCTGGACCTTGAAGAAAATGTTAATGATCAATATTAAAATACATGCTAATAATTATACTTACTTTCTGGTTACAGCTGCATTCATTCATCTTTACATAGGAAGAGGGTCTAGAATGGAAAGGAAAACTTAATAGTTCTTAGTTGAGGTGAATTTTCTGTTCATTTTAATTTTCTTTCATATGGTTACTATGCTGTTTGTGCAATTTTTCAGTAAGGATAAAAAATACATCCTAGTAATTTCATTTGGACTATTTCCCACCCCTCCCCTTTAAACATCCTTATGAGGTGGCTGGAAGACGTAGCTCCTTCAAAGCTGGAAAATTTCTAAAGCTATAAGGAACTGCATGGCAACTGGGCATGATGGCACATGCCTGTAGTCCCAGCTACTTGGGAGGCTGAGGTAGGTGGGCTGCATGTGCAGCCTCAGGCTGGCCTCTCCTTCATGACAGACCCCCACCTGTCAACACCCCCACAGGGTGTACACAACAGGAACTTGAGCAGGATTGAACCAAATCCACCATAAACAACCCCTGCTCAAGAATTGAACTCCAATATTTTTTAACTGAACAAACATAAATGTTCACCAAAAGACCTATAAGATCAGCTCAAACCAGAATCAAACCTTTATGCTTTTTAAAATAACTGCTCAAAATATTCTGGGAGTTGAGTCTGGGAATCTTGGGAAGGAAAAAAAAAGAGAAAGAAGAATCTGGAGGACTTGTAAGGAGAATGGGGAAAGAAGGCAGCCTTGGGATCTCCAGGTTGGAAGTGGTCCAATTTCTGAACCAGGGCTGGACTCTCTGCTCAAGTGCCCTTGCCTTGGGAAAGACCCTTCTACGTGTTTCTCCAAGGCAGCTTAACTCCTCTCACAAGACAGCTCCTGCACTGTGGGGCAACTGGGCCAGGGTGAAAGTTCTTCTTTAGAGTGACTCCTGTAACTTCCAAGCAAGAAGAGGCTGACTCTCTTCCCTACAAACTATGGTGTGATTTATCTTCATTGAAAGTGACCACTGGCCAGGTACAGTAGTTCACGCCTGTAATCCTAGCACTTTGGGAGGCCAAAGCTGGTAGATCACTTGAGCTCAGAAGTTCATGATAAGCCTGGACAACATGGAAAACCCCATCTCTAAAAAAAGAACAAAAATTGGCTAGGTGTGGTGGCGTGTGCCTGTAGTCTCAGCTACTTGGAATGCTGAGAGGTGGGAGGATCTCCTGCACCCAGGGAGGTTGAGGCTGCAGTGAGCTGAGATTGTGCCACCGCACTCCAGCCTCAGCAACAGAACAACACCCTGTCTCAAAAAAAAAAAAAAGAGGAAAGAAAGAAAAAAAGAAAGAAAGAAAGAAAGAAAGAAAGAAAGAAAGAAAGAAAGAAAGAAAAAGGAGGGAAGGGGAGGGGAGGGGAGGGAAAGGAAGGGAAGGGAAGGGAAGGGAAGGGAAGGGAAGGGAAGGGAAGGGGGGAGGAAGGAAGGAAGGAAAGAAAGAAGGAAGGAAGGAAGGAAGGAAAGAAAGAAAGAAATCATCACACCCCACCCTCAGCCGTCTTCCTTGATCTTCTTTCCAGTCCTTTCTCTGCTCTAGTTTTTGCCTCTGTGCTCACATTAGCTTTTCAATGGGTCACTTTAACTTCCAAGATGCTCAGGACTGAGCTCAACACCCAGGGAAAAGAGCTTTCTCCCACGATCAAAGATTCTCTGTATCAGGAAGGATTTAGCTGCTTCCTTATGTCTTTGCAACTTGTGAACAGAATCAAGAGAAGTCTTTTTGTTTCTATTTTTCCCAGTAAGCTTTCTGAAATATCCAAATGATGTAATCTTCATCCTCACCCTCCCTGGGAGCCGCTGCGTTGTGGTGACCATCACAGGTACCATCATTGCATGTAGAGAAGCCTTTGTACCAGCAGAGGACACTCCATACTGCCTAGAGAGAATACGCAGGGCCTATTGACAGATTGGAAATCGGGCGTGGGCCCCTGGGAGGGGTGGGGATAAACCCGCATGAACTTGGGAAGGTCGCAAGTTGACTAAGACTGCACCATATTTCTGATAATGGATTGGCAGGGAGTGTCAGGTTCCCTCCAGCAGATATGGGAGGGGCAAACATGGTGACACAGAGCATCCCAGGGCATTCTGAGGATCCAACCTTTCAACAAACAAATAAATTTGCTGGCACCGCCCAGACATCTCGTGGGCATCTTTACTCTCCCTTTCACCCAGCACAAGGCTCCAGCCCACTGCAGCTCCAAGAGGCAACTTTAGAGACCACGTTTCTGGCCTCTAACTGTAGTCAGACTATTATCCATGCCCCCTTCACCAGGGAAGGGGCCTATAGTGCCACTTCCTCCCCGCCACCTACCCAAATCTGGACCCTATTTCTAGACTCGTCTCAACTTGCAGCTCCTCCACGACTCACATTGACTTCTCCTCCTAGCTGCTGATGGAAATGGGCTGGCCTCTTGGTTTCCAAGACAACATGCTCCCTCACTTCTCTCATTCTCAATGATGGCTCCTTTGGACTCAACTGATTGCCCTTTCATTGTCTAATCTTTAGGCGTAATGGTCCCTGGGTTCTGTTATTGATGACCTCCTCTCTTTAAAAAAAAAAAGAGAGAGAATAAGTTACTTTAATGGCAAATAAAACTGAAATTAATGGAGAATTAGTTACACAATTCAGGGGTCCATATAATCTACTCTCAGGTGGAAATATATGCTTTCCACAACACTTCCCCACAACACACACACACACGCACACACACACACAAACACATATACAAACAAGTACAGTTGAAAATAGGTGCCTATTCTCCCTCGATGCTCTAAAAATGTCCCCAGCCACAAAAATGTCCTAAAGCAGCAATATTGTCTAGAAATCTTTTAGGAATCTGTGGATGCATTTTTTTTGCTTGTCACTGTGACATGGGGAGCTGTTACTGGCATGTAATTACCAGAATCCAAATTATGCTAGGCCTCCTGCCCAGCTTTCGAGTGCCCCATAATGTATAATGGTTGAACCCAGAACCCAACTGTGTATCACATACAGATGCAGAGTTTCAGCACAGTTTTCAGATACACTGAGTGGTTGAGAAATACAACTACTGTATAAATAGAGAGAAGATCATATTTCTTTTCATCAGAAGCTTATAAGAGTTTTTGTTTGTTTTTTGTTTTTTTGTTTTGTTTTGTTTTTTACCTCTTTGGGAAATTGTGTCATCATTAGCAAAACTACCAGAGTTTTTAAGTTGCCCATAGACGTCCTACATCCACTTGCATTTGTAACTGGTTTAATGCATGGTGATTTTACCTATAGGCACAAATATCTGACTGCTTCATTATGTCTTCCATTGCAGTTCCACCTAAGATCTTACAGGTTGAAATATAATATGATATTATACCTTTTTTTCCTTTTCTGTCTCCTTTATACTACAGTGGGGATTTTTTAAAATTCTGTGTTATCACAATATAACTATGCCTTTCTTTCTCTTCCTAACAGTAAAGGGTGTTACTTTAATTTTTGCTATAAGACAAGAGACAATGAGACTGATACCTTTAGAACTGCAATTTAAATAAAGAATATTCTTTTCAAAAGAAAGTTTTATCAATATCCATAAAGTCCCTGTTAAAATTTTCACGCCCGTTTTTGATAGAACTGGGCAGTTGTGTGAGACTTCCTCATGGTCCCTCCAAGGGACAAACAGAAGGTCCCCATTCCAATGAAGTCTTTCCTGGACTTCGTAAAATTCCAAGAATACTACAGGCTCCAGCTCAAGACCATCATTTGGAATTCTCTCTCCCAAAGTGCTACAGAACAGAACAGCCCCTGAGGCCAGTGAAGACTTCCCATGGGGAGGAGTTGGGATAGCAGAGTTGAGCTGAGCTAGGATTAGGATCTGAGAGGCAAGGGGTCCAGGGAGAATTGCTGGATTCCGCTGTTCTCCACAGACCTTCAGTGGTTGTCTTAGGCCTGGAGTTGTTGGAGAGAAGGCAGTTAGTGTGTGGGAATGGGAAAAGGTGGGAAGTCTGTTCTTCTCTAGAATTAGATGAATCCCCAAGCTGTGTTAGAGATGTGGCTGTGTAAGAGCCACACAGTTATTGAAAAAAGAAAAAAAAAATTGATCAGTTGTGGAAGGAAGACTGGCCACTGAATTGATGGCTGCAATGTTGTGGCCATTCCACAAAGAAGCATGGTGCAGAGGGAGCCCCATTGACCAACCAGCTGAAGGTGAGATTCTGTCCTTCTAACTGTGCTGCTATGGGGGAGGCACATGGATCTAGACCCAGGGAGAAGAGGTGCCTGCAGGTATCTTAAAGTAAGGACAAAATGCGGGAATTGGTAGGGTGTGGTGGCTCACCCCTGTAATCCTAGCACTTTGAAAGGCCAAGGTGGGTGGATCACCTGAGGTCAGGAGTTCATGACTAGCCTAGCCAACATGGTGAAACCCTGCCTCTACTAAAAATACAAAAATTAGCCGGGCATTGTGGCGGGTGCCTGTAGTCCCAGCTACTTGGAAGGCTCAGGCAGGAGAATCACTTGAACCCAGGAGGCGGAGGTTGCAGTGAGCTGAGATCGCGCCATTGCACTCCAGCCTGGGTGACAAGAGCGAGACTTCGTCTCAAAAAAAAAAAAAAAAAGAAAAATCCAGGAATTGGGTCATAGGTTGTAATGTATGGACAGAAGCCACAGTCAGATTCCAAAAGGCTTATCTGCTGAAGAATATGCAATTCAAATCCCATCTGGGTGAAGATGATCAAGTCGACTGCGGTGGGAAGGCCAGAGTAGCAAGACATCTGGAAAAGAGAATTAACATATATGTATATTTTTGCCTGAACGTTCATACATACCTTTTGAAGGACACCCAAGAAACTGAGGGAAGTGGTTGCCACAGAGAAAGGGAACTCATGGCAGGGGACAGGAGAACTTTAACCCCACGTTCGCCCTTGTAGATTGCCCTCCTGCTGAGTATTGTTACCAGGATAAGCACCAAGCATCAAACACACACTAGACCACCTAGGGATGGAAGAGTACAATCTAAGGTTCGGGGAGGTCACCAGTAGATCTGGGGATCTCGGTAGCTTTGGTGGATGGCCTCTGAGGAATTCTGACCAGCTTCATGTCTGTTAAACTTTGTCCACTTGAGCAAGTTTCTCCCATTTACTTCCGGTTTTCCTTCCAGGGAGTATCAGTAATTCTCCTTCTGCTCCTTCTTCCTGAGTTTTATTCTACCCTCCAAATGCTGATGACTCTTTGGTTTACACCTTTAGCCCCATTCATTACATGGATAAAGCAGATGCACTTGCTACGTAACTCAGCATCTTTCCCCACAAGCCCTCTTGCTAGATTCTTTGTTACTACCCAGACCAGGAATGTGGACTCTCCTCTTTGCCTCACCCCACCGCATCCTCATCCAATCTATCACCAAGTCCTAATGATATAGCAACTAACTATCTCTGTAATGCATATTCTCATTTCTGACCTTCTACTACTTCTAAGGGCTGGAATTAAAGTGCAAGTCCCTATCGTCTTTTGTCTTCACCTTTGCAATAGTCTCTAAAGTCTTCCTGCCTCCAATATGGACCTCTCCAATCTGCCCTGGCTGACTTTTCCAAAACACAAATCTGACCATGACACTCTCCTATTAAGTCCTTTTACCAGTTCCTCCTCACCTATGACAGCTGTTTCAGACATAAAATTCCTGAGGGAAAAAGACATTTCCATAAATAGATCTCCCATCAGCAGACCAGATTTCTTAGGGGATACTTGGAAACAAGACAAGCTGTGGTCCATACCCAATTCCTACTCCACTAGCAGTAAGACAACCCCTTTCCCTTCCACTGGACCAGTACATAGTAGGTCTAATAATAGATATGAAAACCCCATCTGAGAACTTGTGACCCAGAAGCCAAAGTCCAGACTCCATAGAATGCCTACAAGGCCCTTCTTGATTGGATCTGGATATCTTTTCCACATCATTTCTTGTCACTAATTCCATGCTTCTTCAGATGCTTAACTACTTCATGAAATTTCACTCTTCTATGTCCTTATCTATATGATTCCCTCTGCCTTGAAGATCCTCGTCTGCCTGAAAAACTCTGATTCATTCTTTAAAGCCCTGCCAAGCATCACTTTCAATCATCTATGTTCCTGTCTATCTATTTCTGTGTCTTGGATGTATCTCTACCATTGCTACCACCCAGGTCTCTAGGCTCTCTGAAAGCAAGAACCATGTCTCACTCATCATCATCTCCCCAACGCCCAGTTCCTCATACATAGTACTTGTGCAGAAAATGTTTTTTGAACAGAACTGAATCCAGAGTCTTCGTTTATCGTCTTTCTAATATGGATGCATTTTGGCGTTTGGTCTAACTCAATTTACTTCTTCACTGTATACTGACTTACACAGGGTTTTCATTTAATCCTTGTAACCTTACAAGCCTTGGTAAGTTTCCCTGCAAATTGTATTTTTCTCTGTTTCATGACCTTCCCATAAAAACTCGAGTCCAAAGAAGATAAACAGGAGTAGCCCCAGTACTGAAATGTAACTTAGGTTACAACTTTTTGTAACCTAAGAAAGAATCTAGAAAATGTGGGCCAGAGTATAAGAACACATCACCGTTCATTCAGTAGCATCCCTGGGAAAGAGGTGCTATAACTGTTGACCCCAGAGGTCAGCTCTTCTGTGAAGGAGAGTGAATCATCTCCCTCAAGGCCACCTAACTCTCATTGTTCTAAATCCACAGATCAAGCCAGCTCTTGTCAGTACTTTAGTTTCCCAGATCTCTTGATAACAGGATGGTATTTCAGTCACTGAAAGTATGTGTTTCCCCACAAGCTAATGCTGGACATTCTGGTTGACACATCCTTCATCTCTTGTGTGTCTGGGTCCCATAAATCAGTACTCAGGAGCAGATTCAACTTTGGGTGCACTAACAAATCAATTTCCTGTCCCTGCAGAGCTGTCACTGAGCCACAGTGACCATATCAAAGTACCTCCCTCCATGGAGGCCCTGAGCAGCCAGCTGCCTTTTACTTTTTTGTCACTCCCTTTTTAATTCTTTTAGCTACTCTGTATAACACATTCACAATTCACAAAGGTTTTCACATTATATTTCTTTTCCTCTTGATGTCTAGAGGAAAATATTCTCATTCCCATTTCTCCTACAAGACAACTTAGGCTCAGGATGGCCAAGTCACATCCAAAGATCCACACATCCTATAAGCTATAGATGCCTTTTCTTTGCCTGCCCTTTAAATAGTACAGTTCCTTGTTCTTTCTACTCTACCATAGTGCCTTTCAAATTCTGACATGAGTCTGAATGGAAATGGACATGGTGAAGGTGTTTCATCCAGCTAAACCCACTGCTGGACTCACTCTGACAGTGACAGCAGGGGAATTTCCATAGGGAAGTGCCCCAAACCATCCCAAAATGAAGCCAGGTGGGATTCCAAAAAACAAAGCACTAAACACCAGGGTGATCAGTGTGCAGTATTTAAAAGGAGGACTAAAGGTTCAGAGTGAAGTGCAGCATTCTCACGGTGGACAGGGACATGAGGGATGTTCTAGCTGGGTATGTCTGCAGTTAAGGAGTCAGGTTATGGAATTTCATAGACGAGTTTAAGGAATTTGGCTCAGGGCGAAGGCTAGTTTCTGTGTGTTTAACAAAAGGGCTATTTCCCAGTGTTTCCCAGCAACAACTAAACAGCTTTGTCAGTGCCTGAGAATGTCCGAGACCCAGCTTTGCTTCAAGCCTGCAAAGGAAAGCATGCAGCTGGCCAAGTGATGGAGTAGACAAGGCACTCTGTGTTTCCCGGTCAGGACACAGAAAGACAGCAGGGGACACTGGGGTTCCTACAGAAGGGATAACTGAGAAGGAAGAATAGAGCTCACCTGAGTTGTGTTTGCATAATACATGTGTGATCTATACTCTCCTTATTCCATTAGCCCTGTGGGACTCCGGAGCTAAGAAGGCTTTTCCTAATTGGAAACTAAGGAAATTGATCCTCAGAGAAGTTGACTGCTTTTTTCATGTTCATAGAACCATTACAAAATTTTTGGTAACTTGCTTCTTTGAGCAAGCATCTACTGAGCTGTATGGAGTCCCACAAGCAATGTTACATCATCATCATCATCATCACCATTATCATTAAAACTGGCACTTATTTAGTGCTTGCTGTGTGCTCAGCCATGTGTATTCATCTTATTCAATCCTCACACTATTCCCACAAGGAAGGCATTATCATCCCCAATTTAGACACACTAAAACTGAGGTGCAGAGATGTCTGTAACTTGCACTGTATTACAGAACTAGTAAATGGTGATGGTAAGATTCAAACCCAAGCATATCTGAGTTCAACTGTCCATGCTTCTGGCCACTATGCTATCCTGTTGTACAACTTCACAAGTATGAGCTATGTGTCAACAAGGGAACTTCTTAGATTAGGCAGAGCTTTGAGTGGTGGCACAAAAAGAGAAGGGAAATGGAATATCCAACTCTCTATTACCACTCTTAGTTCTTGAACTCCCCAGGCCAAAGTCTGTATTCTAGCTCCAGTAACTGCTGACCCTAAATTACTCATGCCCCTCCTTACTGGCTGTTCCACGTGAAGAATCACTTTTTCATGCAATACTTTCGCTTCTTCTCAATGCCACACCTCTCCCTCTCAACCTGCTTGCTCACTGCCCTTTTCAAGAAAGCCTTCTCAAATGAACAAAACCTGCCACCCGGTCTCTCCATTTCTCCATGACATCCCCACTGTCTGGGAAAGTGCTTGCTCTCTCTGTGATTCGTCTGGTGAAATGTTGCCTGGTTGGCCTCTGCATTTTTCTCATGTTTGTGTGCATGACTTTCCCATATGCCATGTGGCTCTAGTGTCTTCTTTTACCTCACAAAACACCCATCCAGGTTAGACAGTGCCGTAAACAAGGGCGATCGAGACATGGAGAATTTCAAATGCAGTTTATTGCAGCAAAACAAGGAAATGGGGAGTTTAAGACCTCTCCACAAAAGAAAAACAACTTGCTTACACCTTATGTACAAAACCAAAACAGCACAGAGATAAGATGCTAAGGAGCTGTCCACACCCTGGGTCTAACTGGTCCTACTCTGGCTGGCTTAAGGAGGTGCTTTGAAATGTCATGTGGGTGGTGGTCACTGCTGAACTGTTTCTCAGGGAAAGAACAAAGCAGGGTCATAGCCAGGGGACTGAGATTGCCACTGATCTGAAAACTTCATTGGGAAACAGCAGAAAAGAAAGAGCTGGGGGAATAGGATGAGCTAGTGTAACTAACCATAGCTCTTTTCTCCGGTAAGGCTGGGACAAATCGACCTCGGTCTTGCCAAGCATATTTGTTAGTGATGCTGGCGGAGAACTAGAGCTAATGAAACAGAGGGCATCTCTTTATCTGGTTACTCCGGAATAAGTGGTAGAAACAAACTTCACGCTGGAACTGCCACCAGAGGACTTGACACCCCCAGAGCTGGATCCCCGGCCTCCTATGGAGCCTCCAGAGCTCCCGCCGCCAGAGCCCCGGCCGCCGGAGCTGCCGCCGCCGCCGCCTCCAGAGCCACCTCTGTAGCCCCCACTGCTGCTTCCGGAGCCGTAGCTGCCATGGCCGCCGCCGCCACCTCCAGAGCCATAGCTGCCACCTCCGGAGCCGTAGCTGCTACCTCCGGAGCCATAGCTGCCACGGCCGCCGCCGCCGCCACCTCCAGAACCATAGCTACCACCTCCGGAGCCATAGCTGCTACCTCCAGAGCCGTAGCCACCGCCGCCACCTCCTCGGCCGCCACCTCCACTGATGGTGGTGTGGCTTGTGCTCACAGCTGCAAGAGGAAGCTCAGTTATTTTCAACCTCAACTCCATTTCCAACCCAAGAAAGCCTGCACATGCCCCTGAGAAATCGACTTGTACTTACACACACTCACGTTCGGGGCACATTCTCCAGACATCCTGTAGGAGAAAATAAGAAAATTCCTCAGGACACTCCAGCTTCCCAAACCGCTTCCCCATTCCCCGCTCCACCACCTTGAAGACTTTCCCTATCTGGGTCTTCTCCAATGCACTTAATCTGAAACTTAATCCAATCCCCTCTGGCCTCCCAGACCTGCCATTTTTTCTCAGCAAGAGTACAAACACGGAGAAATTCCCATATAAACGAGACAAGAGCCTTGCAGCCAATGAAGGCCCCCTCTAAAGGTGCCGACTTCAGGCCAGCTGCCATCTGAGGCAGCCCAGATAAAGAATAATTTGCTCCACCTCAAAGCTCTTTCTAGATATGTTACAGCCCTAGAAGAAAAAAATAAACAGCTTGGGACTCCAGCTCCCAAAGTAAAACTAGGTCCTTCCTCCTGCTCCGTGTACTTTTCATTTCCCCATACCCAGCACAAGCTGCAATCAGATGGCTGCATCTTCAACAACAATCAGCTTGCAAGGAAGGAAGACCATGAGAAGAGGTTCGACTCCCAGCAACCCTTCCTCACCTGCTTTCTTCTCCCTCCAGGAGGGTCCTGTAGGTGGCAATCTCCAGATCCAGGGCCAGCTTGGTGTTCATCAGCTCCTGGTAGTCACGCAGCAGGCGGGCCAGGTCTTCCTTGGCCTGCTGCAGGGCATCCTCCAGGTCATTCAGCTTGTTCTTGGCATCCTTGAGGGCATTCTCGCCACGCTGCTCTGCATCACTGATGGACTGCTGCAAGTTGGAGATCTGAAAAAGAATATGAAACCCTCTCATAATATGCACTCCGCCCTAGGCCTTCTCATCCCAATTGGTCTCCCCACTCCAGTGAGGCCAATAATGAGTCCAACAGAACCACTTGGCCTTAAGTCATGTCACACCCACCTCCAGATAACACATCACCATGTTGACTTCCCTAAAAGACCTTAGGGATAACTCAACAGCCTCTCTTGGCCCTGAGTCAAGGCTCCTACAACCCTTACAGACTTGACATTCTTCTAAACACCTACTCTAAAACCTCCTGGCTGCCCTTCCTCTCACTCCCCAACTCTTAAGTCCACTTTGGGTCATAGGCTAGATCACTCACATTGACCGTCCCATCTTTCTCTACTAGGCCATTCTCACAGATTTCCCTAAAGAGAACCCAGCATGATGGCTACATTCTGGAAACTAGCATAGTCACAAAAGGAACCAGGGATAATAATGTAGCCTTGGGATGAATTGCAAGATTCAAAACTAGGAAAGCACTCGCCCTTTACCTGAGGGTTACCCCCATTCCATACAGCTGAGTGGTAGAAGGAGGAAGCACATACCTGCTTTTTGACATTGTCAATTTCAGATCTAAGTCTCTGGATCACACGATTCAGCTCAGAAATTTCTATCTTTGAATTTCTCACACTATCCCCATGTCTGCCAGCAGTGATCTGCAGCTCTTCATACTAAAGATGGTAGATAGCATTTGTCAAATGTAGGCAGAACTCAGCATGGCACAGGCACACATACATGAGATAACAGGATAGCAAGACAAGCCATTTCAGGGAAACTGGCTAGGCTTTCAGCCCACTCACCTTGCTCTGGTACAAGGACTCGGCCTCAGCTTTGCTCTTCTGGGCTATATCCTCGTACTGGGCCTTGACCTCAGCAATGATGCTGTCCAGGTCAAGACTGCGGTTGTTGTCCATAGAGAGGATGACATTAGTTTCACTGATTTGAGTCTGCATCTGAGACAACTCCTGCAAGACATAATAGGTTAGTGACTCTTACAGCACTAAAACAAAAAACAACTTAGACAGAGAAAGCAGTCAGGAAATAAAAGATAAATATCTATTCTTCTGAATCGTTGTGGGTTCAGGCTTAAAAACTCTCCATTTAAATAAACTTGGTTGAAACTGGAAGACTTACTGCTTGGTAGAGTGCTGTAAGGAAATCAATTTCCTGCTGCAAGTTGTCAAGTTTGGCCTGAAGGTCCACCTTGGTCATATAAGCACCATCCACATCCTAGAGGAACAACGGACATCATGAAGGCACATTCTTTCCAGGGCAGGTCCCTCTCATTACCTGTGAGGGGATTCTCCAAGCAAAAAAGGAGCTTTGGGTCTACTCCACTCCTTTTTGCCCCAGGTAGATCACAGTTCCCTGACTGCCCCATCCCTGGATAGCACCATCAAGGGAGTGTGCCTGGCTTGCTGAGAACCTGCCACTCCACTTACTATGTAAGGTGCTGGGAAATATGGAGAAGCCAAGTGCCTGGATCAGTCCAGGTCCATGATGATGTGAAAATATAGCCCCACTCCATATACTCCTCAGGTCTACTACCTGGCTCTCCATATCATGGCTGCTTTCTGCTTAGTAATTGGAGACCCTCTTCCCTTATTTATTTCAAATGTGAGTTCCATCCTGCAGAATTTGCTCACCTTCTTGATGGTCACAAATTCATTCTCTGCATTTGTCCGCTTGTTGATTTCATCCTCATACCTGCAGGAAAGCAGAAACAATTAGGAGATTCAGAGGTGGTAAGACCTGAAGTCCAGCATTCTAGACTAAAGTTGGCATTGCCTATCACTGCCTTTCTATTATGAACCTAGGACATATTGGCCACTACTTTCTACTGAGCAATAAAACCACTAGACTATTTCCATCTCCTGAGAAAATGAAGATTTCTGAAAATGTCAAACTGATGTGCCTCTAACCTAAGAAAAGACATAGCTACATGCTGCTTCATGATCTTAGCTTATTATTTTCTGGAACTCTTTTAGAGCAAAAGTTAAGAACTGCCCAGACAGGGTCCCTTACTTGTTCCGGTAATCCTCCACCATGTCCTGCATGTTCTTCAGTTCCGAATCCAACCGAGATTGATCACTCTTCAGTTGGTCCACTCTCCTTCTGAGATTGTTGATGAATGACTCAAAGTAGGGCTCTAAATTATGGGTTCTAGTGGAGGTATCTACCTGCTGCAGCAGCTCCCATTTTGTTTGCAGTACCTGGTTCTGCTGCTCCAGGAACCTCACCTAAAAACACAAGACCCCATTACTCCTGATGCAGAAATGGAGTCTCATAGCCATGGAGACCTGTGCCTCATTTGGAAAAGAACCTCAATTCCTATCTTCTGACCATGACAGAGAAATAGGAAGAAGATGATCAAGTTAATATCATCTGCATAACAAAACCCAACTTGTTAATTCAGAGAGGGCTTGGAAGGGAGTAACTAAACAAATACCAATAGCAAAGCGCATACAGAATTATTGCAATTATGTTTTGAAATAGGTGTATGGTATTTAAGAAATTTGCCTTCCAAAATTTTGTTAGGTATATTACCATAAAAACTGGTTTGCATCCCCAGGGCACACACACATTTCAAAAGTATATCAGGAAAATTCAAAATTGGATTTGAAATTTGTTGTGGATAACCTTGGATTGGCACTATTAATGATTAAGCAAAAAATTTAAAAAAAATGGTTTATCTGAGTTTTTTAGAGCTGATTTTTGGAGATATTAGTATAAAAAAACTCTAGCCTCATCCAGTACCAATGTAAAATTATTAGAAGGCAGAGCTCCCTTCTGACAGCAAAAGATGTTTGGCACTGACTTACTACATGTTTTCTGCTACAATAACACTCTATACTATGTTCACACTCAACTCCCTTTCTGTGGTTAGGAAGACCTTTCCAGGGTTCTCACTTGCACCCTGGAAAGTTCGGTTAGCCCCATTTCTATTATCTTCATTCAACAGATATGAGTCCCAATTCAGCTCAAGAGCTGAATAAAAAGCACTTAAATGTTAATATCACACTGATCCACCTTTAGGTAGACCACGAACCCTTTGTCCAAGAGAGAGTCATTAGCACCATTCACAAGCATACTTCTAACATATCTCCTAGGAGACCATTCCACAAAACATCCTTTTAATCACGTAAACATGGAAACTTGAGGTTCAAACCTACGTGTGTTTTGACTGCACCAATCCCAAGTGGACCAGCAGCAGCCCTACCAGTGCAATGAGAGAGTAACTCACCTTGTCAATGAAGGAGGCAAATTGGTTGTTGAGTGACTTGATTTGCTCCCTTTCTCGAGACTTCACTTTTTGGATCTCAGGGTCAATCTCCACATTGAGGGGCTGAAGAAGGCTCTGGTTGATAGTGACTTCTTGTATGCCACCAGGAGGGCAGACAGGCCCATAACCACCCCCATATCCACCACCCCCAAAGCCACCTCCACCAAAACCACCACCACCACTGCCAAAACCACCAAAGCCACCACCCCCAATGCCACCACCACCAAAGCCACCACCACCAAAGCCACCACCACCAAAGCCACCACCACCATAACCACCACCAAAGCCACTACCACGTCCACCTCCTCTAGCCACACTTATGGAGATGCTTTTACTGCCACCAAGGTTAACAAGACTCCGACTTCCAAATCCACCACCAGCACCAAAGCTACCACCACCACCACCACAGCTTGAAAATCTCCCACCACCTCCTCCACTGCGGCGTGTGGAGCTGCTGGTGGTCCTGCGCTGGTAGTTGATGATCCCAGCAGAGCCAGAGCTGAAGCCCCCTCCACTTCGGTACCCAGACCTGGAACTAAACTGTCGACTCATGTTGACTTAGAGAAAAGTAGGAGCAAGGTAGAGTAAGGGAAGGAGCTAAACACTCCTCTACCCCAAGCATAGAGACTTCCCCTTATATACAGGGAAGAAATTGGGCTTGGTCCTCTAGAGTCAGCGGAGATGCAGTGCCTGTCAAGGGTTTGGCTTGCCTGCAGCCATACAAGATTTTTACGAGCCTCAACAATACGATAAACACTACACACCTAGCTCCCAGGATGGGCTCTCAAAATTGCTGTGCATGCAAGATTGGTTCATGTGGTAATTATTTTATCACACAAGATCTTCCTTCAAGCGTTTGTGGCTTTGGGAAAACAGGACCCCACATCTGATACCTGGTGTTTCTTGGTAGGATTTCATAACCCCCATCACAAAGGCATGAAAGTTTCTATTCTCACCTTGCCCTTGTGAGCTACCAAGCACACTCTCTTACCATGCACAGCAGGTGCAATTCCCTGTGCTTGGATCTCAGAAGGAGCTCTCTGGCCCATTTCTAAGATCTTCCTTCCAAACTCCAGAGCTCACTCAGTTACACCCTGACAAAGAGAAAGGGCTTTAATAACTAAAAAATTAAAAGGTCTTTCATAAATATAAGCTTTATAAATATACCACAGTGATTAATTAAAGGAAGAGAAGCTGTCATTGAACAAGATGGATGAGTGGGTGGTCTGGAAGAACCAGAAGGGAGAGACATTTTTTTTCTCTGTTTCTCAGTTATTCCTTTTCTTGTTTCTTTTCTTCAAAGATAGAGCAGGAGACAGACACCAGCAACAGAAAACAGGTAGCAATGGATAGCATGCAAACGCCCTTGAGTGAAAAAAGCCCACAGAGCAGTGAGACGAGTAAATAGAAGCTCTAGGACATTTTGTAAAGCACAGGGGTGGAGGTGAGGCTTGACAGGTGATTCAAGCCTCACACTGGACTGCAAAGAGAGAGAGATAAATGCAGATTTGGAAGGGAAGACAGTGAGAGGTGTCTGGAGAGCCTGATATGAGAAGTTTAAATTGTTTCTGGAGGTGATAATAATGATAATACCTAACGTATCAAAAACTGACCATGTACCAGGCACTGTTCTATGTAGCACATATGTATTAACTTGCTTAATTTTCACAACTTTGAGACAGATGCTATTTTTCTCCCCATTTGTAAAATGAGGAAGTAGAGACACAGGGTTTGAATAACGTGATCAAGTCTACACAGTTGGTAAGTGGGGTGCCTGCTATTTGAAGCAAGAATACCTAGCTATCGTGTGCAAGATCCTAAACAGCATGTTGTATGACAGCACAGCAGCCGAATTCAAGTCATTCTGCCTGCTGTGCGTAAAGCCAGACAGCACAGGAAGCACCCCACTACTGAGAGCTCTGAGGGCAGAAGGCCTATTTTATCACTCTGAGTCCTTGGCTCCTGGCACATGCAAGCCTTGGAAAATGTTTCTTCAATTCACTCTGAGAAGGGGATTTTGGTGGCACAGAATTTAGTGAGGAGATTTTACTTCCATCCAAGTGCAAGAGCACCCGGCATGCATTGCAATGGACCAGGAAACCTCAGGGGTCTTCCTGGAGAGCAGCACTTGATCAATATCAGTGGATAATAGTGGCACTGAGATCTGGACAGACTAGAAGCCCAAGCAGACTTTCATTCGAAGACTTCTTAGAAGCCTGGCATGGTCCCCGGGCCTGCACATAAACACAGAATTGAAGACTCAAAGGGGAGAAGCCAGCTCTAACTTCAGCTGGCTCCAAGCAACTCTGTAAGTGGCAAACCATAGATGTACATGGGAAGTCTCCACTATGGTGTGCAAGATCTATGGGAGAAAGGGAGTCTGTGAAGATCATCTGGTCCCATTGCTCTGTGGCTCTGAATCGGGCTGGCTGTGCCTGTCCTCTCCATTGCACTCCGCTATTGAGCCTTGTCCCTCTTCTCCTCCCAGTTTTTGCCCTATACCCTCCTCCAGAAAGTGCCCCTCACCGCTCCCCTGCTACCCCTCTCCCTCGCCATCACTGTGGCACTGCTGTCTGGGACTGTGTCCTAGCACTAAAATCCTTCGGCTGCTAAACCAACCATCTCTTTAGGGAATGAGTAATTCAGGTCTTGTTGGGAACAATGGAGACTGGGACAGTCTTGGCATGGTAATGACTGTTGCCTAATCCTTTTCTGACAGGCAATCAAAGTTGTTTTAGTTCAGCATACTCCCTCATGAGACATATTGTTCTGCACAATCGATTCCTTCTAGCATTTTGGAGGGGTGTGAGTATGTGCGTGCACACATGTTTGTGTGCACACATGTTTGTGTGCATGTGTGTGCCAGCCAAAAACAGACCTTGGCAGTGATCCACACTCCCATCTTTGAACTAAGAAAGTGACATACAGAAAAATCAAAGGTTTGAATGAATGGTCAGGGAATTGGTAGACAACTTAGCTGCAAAACATATTCCAGGTGCTCCTGTGAGAAGGGAGAAATGCAGGACTAGCAGGAATAAGCGCCATAAACCTTACCATAGCTTACATTTGCACAGCTCACCCCACCAAACACATATGCAAAGAGCATCCCACAAGAGCCCTGAGAACTGGGCAATCAAGCTGTTCTCAACCCATTTCATGAAACAGAAAACTGATTCTCAGAGAGTAAGTGGCTTCCTCTAGACACTCCGGCTAGGAAAAGACACATCTGGAAGCAGAACCTGGGTTTTCTGATTTCAATTCAAGTGACATTCCTCCCTGAACCGGGAAGAGGCTCAAAGACAGGCAAGTGGAACTGGGCCCTATAAACAAGTACACAGAGAATTACAGAATGTTCTCATCCATGGGGCCTCAAAGGTCACATCATCTAACCTGCCTCACAGAGAAGGGAGAGCACAGGCCCAAAAAAGTAAAAAAAAAAAAAAAAAAAAAAAAAGTGTCCAAGTCATAAGTCAATTCCTGAGACTCTTCCAATTGTTGAATCAAACTCCTTTTCTTTTTCCACTGCCCACTTTCGAGGCAGCCCAACAGAGCTGGAGCTGCAGTGCTGCCAGACCAGGCCCGTCATCTCCTGTGATGTCCCCAGGATCAGTGTGGGTGTGTGGGATATGAAGAACCACATGCAGGAAAGGTGTGAGCCACACACTCTCTCCTGGCTTACTTATGTACTGTGCATTTATGAAATAAAGACAAAATGAGAAAGAAAGAGACACTAACATCTACAGGCAGCAACTATGCTGTTAGGAGCCACATTGCATTTAAATACCACACAAAGTCTGCGTCGTGGGAGCTCTTAGCCCCATTTTAAAGAAAAGGCATCTTAGGTTTATAGAGGTTGAAATATGTGCCCAAAGTCATCCAGCAGGTAACTGACAAGCCACGCTTGCCTCACTCCAGAGTCCAAGCCTGCTGCATCGCATGGGCTCCTTCTGTCATTGGCCTGCTCTCACCACCAGCACCACCTACATCTTACCCTGCTCACCCACTCCCCCGGCCTCACGCCTTGACCCCTTCACTCTCGTGCTTTGCCCAGACTGTTCAACCCTCTTCTTCCCTTTCCATCCCTGTTCCTCTCTGTCTTCCAAGCCCACTTCTACTCTTCTCTTTTCTGAAAGGTCTTCTGGTTGCCTCGGCAACTTGCCACAAATCCCTACCCATAGTTAAGCCCTGGGCCACCAAAGATCTCAATTCCTGAGCATTTGGTCCTGAATCTGTTTTTGGTCCATCAGGGCTTGTGGGCAAATGCCTTCATCTCTTGCTCAAGCAGGCAGCAGACAGGTCCAGATCTCATCTCCTCCAGGGAGTTTTCCTCAGTCCACATCGGGCAAGTGCTCTATTGGTCTCTTTTTCCAAGCTCGGCTGCTGCCAGACTTAGTACATATTGATGCATTTGTTGGCTCATTTTCATGCATGTGCTTGTGTGTTTCCTGGCCCCTCAATCGCTCTGTAAGCCTTTGGAAAGCAAGACTAAGTCCCCTGTGTCTTTTGATGCCCTCCCAGCATCCCACATGGCCCCTTATACTTGAGAGTTACCCCAGCGGTGCTGGATGACAGAGCACCAAAACACCCCCACCCAAGGACTCACACACACAACCCAGAACTGATCATTGAGATGAGGCTGCCAGGGGCTCGCTGTGGGGCATGGGCAGGAGCAGGTGTGGTGATGTTTTGAGAGCATTTTGTGGGATGGGACCAAGAAAAGAGTGAAGAGAGACATGCAGTGACAAGCCACCCAGCCCTGAGGGACTCCACCAGTGACATGGGACAGGGAAATCCCAGGGGAGTGAGGAAAATTGAGGCCTGGGTGGAGTGAAGAGAAATCACAGACAATGGGGAGGCGGGGCGAGATGTTGAAAGCAGCCAGGCAGCAGAGGAGGGGCCAAGGCTTCTTATGCAGGAGGGAGAGCTGCAGACAGAGGGGCAGCCCTATTTAGGATGGACAGCAAAGAAGGAGGTCCTCAGGAGTCACTCACTAGCAAGGCTGGAGCAGAGCAGAGGCCAGGAAGGAGGAAACCAAAGATGAACATGGAGGAGAGAGGCGGTGGGGCCCATCTTGCTCTGTGCCATGGAGGCTGCCAGGCCTGGGCTCCACTCCTGATTCTGCACTGCTCTAGGCAGGTCACTGACCCTCTCTGAGCCTAAGTTTCCTTCCTCTGTAAAAAGGAGGCTCTATGTACCTTCCAGGGAAACTGAGGCATAGTAGAGGATAGATAAAGAAAAAAGGAGCCAGGCGTGGTGGCTCACGCCTGTAATCCCAGCACTTTGGGAGGTAGAGGTGGGCGGATCACGAGACCAGGAGATCGAGACCATCCTGGCTAACACGGTGAAACCCCGTCTCTACTAAAAATACAAAAAAAAATTAGCCCGGTGTGGTGGCAGGCGCCTGTAGTCCCAGCTACTTGGGAGGCTGAGGCAGGAGAATGGCGTGAACCCAGGAGACGGAGCTTGCAGTGAGCCGAGATCTCGCCACTGAACTCCAGCCTGGGCTACTGAGCGAGACTCCATCTCAAAAAAGGAAAAAAGGAAAGATTTTTCCCTCACTCTTGCATTTGAGAGAACCCAGAAGCTGATATAATAACCAGAAAAAAAAGAAAAACAAACTTTAGAACAAGCCCCTGATTTACTGGAAACAGTGAAAAGGCTGGAACAGGACATTTAAGCCCTTGACAGGGGCCCATTTCCTCATCTTGCGAGAGAAAGCCTTAAGAAGTCCACGGACTTGCCCTGGGAAAGCTAGGGGGCATCACATGGAAGAAGGGATCACAGCTGCATCACCGGGTGCACCTGAGGCTGGAGGGAGCTGGGGCCAGATGGGAGGAGCCTTTGCCCTCACTGCAGAGTGCCTGCTCTGCAGGGGGAGCACAAACACTGAGGGCTGAGCACACAGGGGCAGGTGTGGAGGTCAGAATGCACACTTAGAGCCCCCTGGAAGCCCTTCCAGGCTTGGGGTTGGGCCACTCGGAGCCCGTCCTCCATGCTAGAAAACCTCCCAATACCCCAAATTCCCAGCCAGCCCTTCAACAGAGCATTGATCAACCTGAAGATATCCCATTTCCCGGACTGATCGGAACGCTGATAAAACCAGGGCAACCTTGAAGAGGGACCTTCAAGCTCAGTGTAATGCCCAGTAATTTGCTGGACTTTTTTCCCTGGGACCAAATTAACCAGCAAATGGCTCATTAATTTGAAGATGCATTCTGGGCCAAAAGGCTGGGTAATTGAAAAGAGATGACATTCTCAAGAGACTCTTCCTCAGACCAAGATCTTTCCCAGCCCAGAAACGCACACCTTGTCTAAGGTCAGATGCAGTTAGAATTTTACTGAGTCAATGATTGCTCCTCCAGTTAACCATGTCCTCAGATCAAAATCTCTGTGGATGAGAAGCTGGTGGAATTAAATTTATATTTCCAGAGTGCCCCACCCTGCCACCCTGCCTCTCAGAGCAAAGAGCAGCTGGCAGACTTTCCCTGGGACTCTCACCAACCCGGGTGTTTGCTCCCTCCTGCCAGCCTCTTGGTTTGATTGATGAATGAGCCTGCTTGGCTCTCCCTCTGAGTATCTGCCTTGTGGGAATAGCATTGATTAGGGGCATGGATGGAGCACTCCACGGTCCCTAGAAGGACTGCAGACCCCCACACCTGGTCTCCCCACTCCCAGGTACAGTGGGACTCAGGTGAGATAATGCATGCGTGGGCACTTCCTACATGGTTTATAGAATTGCTTGTTGTTTTCACTGGGGTGAGCTGAAAGTGAGAGACATTTTCTCCTGATGGGATTTCTCATTGTCTCTGATGGAAATATTGTCTATTTCAGGAAATCTCTTCAGTGTCTTAGTGCTAGTCCTCCTTGTTTAGGTCCCTAAAGTTACTCTCTCTTTCCCTGAACATCGAATTAAGACTTCTCATTTAGACGTTGAGATGCCTTCTTTGACCAACTCCTCTCCTTTCTGTCCTTTATTTCTCCTGCCCCTGCCTTGTGGAATCTCTATTCCAATATTCTTCAGATTCAGGCACATGATTCCCTCCATCTGTCCCCCAGGCCTCCATGACAGGACAAAATCAAGAATTTGGAAGAGACAAGTCAGGGCCACATTTTCTGGGACAATCTCAACTTGTTCCCAAGAGAGGATGGGAAAGGTGAGCTGTGGTTGGCCTTATCCTTGCGCGTTTTCTCAGAGCCAACGTGGATCCCATTAGAGTATCACACATGCATGATCCCAGGGATAATCAAACTCACACCCTGTAATAGACCCTGTGCTGCCAGAAAACTTAGCCTCATTTAACAGTTCTGGCTAGGGCCTTTGGCTTCTTTGTGACTTTAGCTTTCACTGGCACCTGACCTTATTCTTCCCATATAACACAGAGAGTAGAATTTTTTTTCTCAGGTTTCGCCATGTGAACTCTTAGTACAGCAAAGATGTGAGATGCCTCCATACACATATCCCCACCCATCTCCACTCCCGCCCTCAACGTCCTGCCAAACGGTTAGCCAATCTCTGCTTGAAACTTGATCACTCCCCAGGTAGCCTCTCCCATGTCAGGATCAATAGAAAGGTGCTTCTTATATTGAGCCAAATATGTTGTAGCTTCCTGAAGCGATATTGATGGAATTTGGATATGGGATTCATTGGAATAGGACAGCAACCCATATGAATAAAACATTGTGTTCCCAGGCATGCCCCTCCAGAAGTCTTTGTGGGGGGATGTGGCAGCTAACTGCAAACATCATATCAACCCATAGTGATAAGACACTCTGTTTCCATGCACACCCCTCTATTCTCTCTGAGAAGTTTCTTCCCATCTCACCTATCCTGGCAGCAGGCCTGTCAGAGGACAGGCAGAAAAGGGAAAGGCAGTCAGAGAGCCTGCCCACATGTGGAGGAGAAGCCCACATTTCAGGGGACATGCGGCAGCTAACTGCAAAGACACTGCCTATCTGGGTCATCAGCTTGAGTCAGCCACCCTTCCTGTGGTCCCACGGAAGCCTTTCAAATCTTTGCAGTTAGCTGCCACATCTCCCCCAGAGACTGCTCTCCTGGCCTTTCACCGGCACTCCTGTGACCAGGCTTCTGATTCCCCACCACCACTGTCCTGGTCACCTTCCTCTGAGTAGGCGCCTATTTATTACAGTTCTTGGAGCTCAGAGTCCCCACAGTGATCTGACTCCAGAAGAGCCTAAACAAGCTCTAGACGTGACTCTCTTCCTGATTCCCAAGGCTGCCTCCAGCAGCTGCCACACCTTCTGACTCACATCTCCTCACCTGCCAGCTGGACACTCGAAGTCATGTTTACGCCCACTGCTCTCCATCCATGTCTTCCCTTCCTAGTCCATGTGCTCTTGGCTCTTGGCTGCAAGTGTGGGACACTGCATCTGTCTGCTCCCTCTCTGCTTCCCTTCAGACAGCCTCTCTGCCCATTTCTCCCTTTCCTACCCATCTCCTGACAGGCCTGCTGCCAGGACAGGTGAGATGGGGAGAAACTTCTCAGACAGAATGGAGGGGTGTGCCTGGGAACACAGTGTCTTATCAATATGGATTCCTGTCATATTCGAATGAATCCCATATCCAAATTTCATCAAAGTCCCTCCAGGGAATTAGAAAGTAGATCACATCTTTTATGTGGTTCTTTTACATGGACTCAGAACTACCACATAGGATGAGGTGATGGCTTAACTTGCTCCATTATGGAATTTCTGCATCTCTGCTTCCCTCAAGGCATCAATTGAAGATGTCTCTGCCTATGACCCCACTCAGTTTGTGGGCCTCAGCCCCTTCCCTCCCTAGCTCAGTTTCTCCTGTCCAGCTGCTCCTTCTCACCCCCACACTCTCTCTTATTTTGAGTCTCTGAGCAGACTATTCCCCTGTTTGGAGGGCCCTTCCCTCATCTCCCCACCCACACCTCTCTTCCTTGGCCCTGTTCCATATCCCAGTCCTCCAGGAGTCTGTTGGAACCAAACGTCCCTTCCCCAGCACTGGCACCTGTCGTAAGTCCCACTGTTCCTGTTTTGGGGGGTCTGCCTGTGTCCTCAGGATAGGCCTTGCTTCCACTCTCAGGCTAGGAGGTCCTTAGAAGCACACTTAGATTTCTCTTCTCTCTGAATCTTCCCTCCCCCATAATATGTCATTTAGTTGTGAGCAACTTAAGAGTCAGAAACATGTTCATTCAACATTGCATTCCCAGTGCCTAAGCCACTGCCTGCCACACAGTAGGAGCTTAATAAGTGCTCATTGAACAAATGTATAATTGACTTTTGGATGATCAGACACTTTAAGGATTAATAAGATTATGTCTGTAAGATTCTTCAAGACTGTGTTATTACTTGTACAATAAAAAATAAGAAGAAATTTTAACTTCCCAAATATAAATAATTTCAGAGGTCTGCAGAAATTTTTAAAGAAATGGCCCAGGTACCGTGCCTCACACCTGTAATCCCAGCAATGTGGGAGGCCAAGGTGGGAGGATCACCTGAGCCCAGGAGTTCAAGACCAGCCTTGGAAACATGGTGAGACCCCATCTTTATTTAGAAGAAAGAAGAAAAAGAGGAGAAGATGAAGATGAAGATGGAAGAATGAGAAGGAGAAGGAGAAGAAGAAGAAGGAGGAGGAGAGGAGGAGGAGGAAGAAGGGGAGGAGGGAAGAAGAAGAAGAAGAGGAGGAGGAGGGAGGAGGAGGAGGGAGGAGCAGGAGGAAGGAGGAGGAGGAGGGAGTAGGGGGAGAAGGAGGAGGGAGGAGGAGGAGGAGGAAGGAGAAGAAGAGGAGGGAGAAGAGGAGGAAGGCAAAGGAGAAGAAGGAGAAGAAGAAGAAGAAATAATGCATCTCCTGACCAAACAGCAATTTGAGATCACAGAAAAATTTATTATAGAAATACCAGAAATGCTGCCCCTTGACAGTACAACTTTGAACCAGGAAATGATGAAGTCACAAGAACAGCCTAAGAGACCTACACTGAGCCCATCCAATGCCCCAAGAGAATCATGGACTTGGAAGTTGTGTTAGGACTCAGCTAGCAAGTGAAGGTGACTCCGGATCATAGAAGCAAAGCTACATTCCCTCTCTCAAGGCCTGATACTTTCCTCTTCCTGCCCTCTCCAGCACATCTCAAGCCTCTTATATAAGATTCAAAATTAAGAGTCATATTCTCACAAAGGGCTCACAGCTACAGAGAACAGAAAGCAGGAGGGACTAGAGAGATCTGGGAAAGGGCATTAAAATGCCTTGCAAAAAAAAAAAATGGGCAGCTTCCTGACTGACTTGGGGTTGGAACCCTTCCAAGACCCAAGTCAGATCCTCAGACTCCTCAGGCCAGAGGCACCTGGATGGAACAGAGCTGGGCTTCACATGCCCATCCAATGGGGCAATTCTCAGAGTGGTTATGATGCAGAGCTTAGGAAGGGTCAGGCTTCAAAAGAATGGAGCTGTCAGGAGGAAACAGGACAGAAGCAGAACTTGCTTGTCTGTTCATCGACTCCCGCATCCACTGCTAAAACAGGCTTCCTTTGGGTAAGGATTCATGACCCCATGCCCTCTGAAATACTTCCACCTTGAGTTGTTTACACAGGGGAGAATGCTTCCTGAAACAGAGGTTCAGAATCAGGACAGTGATGCCTTACAGATATCTGATGTGGGCAGCAAATCTATACTCTCCATCAACATGAGTGTATGAGGCTATGGAGCAAGAGGCAGGAATAGGCCGCTGGTGCAGAGGTTTTCCTTACCAAGCTAGCTTGCCCTGCAATCAGCAACTTCCCCCAAAGGGATCATTATGTGGTCCCCAGCAGGGCAGGGGGGCGTGGATTCTTGTTCACAGAGCAGCCCAGGTACAGCAAAGGGAGCTTGGGGTTGAGATACCAACTCTCCATTATGCGCCTTGTCGATGCTCTCTACAGGCTGTTTCCCTCCGTTGCTAAACTAGATGCCTGGTGTCTTTTAGCACTGGGGATCAATACTTAGCTGCAGTGGCTTGAATTGGGGCATAAGGGCATTCTACTTGGAGGCAGAGGAATGATAACAATGACTTATCCCTACCTTGCCAACTCACGCAGCCTCTGCCTCTAACTGGAATGTTTCTGCTCACCCTGGGCTACCGATCTTCCAAAAAGGTGGGAGCAGGAACAGCAGCAGGGCCAGCAGAGCGGGGTCTGAGTGAGAATGTGCCTAGCTGTGACTCTGACTGCAAGCCAGTGCCCTCCAAAGACAGATCTGCTGTTTGGACTTATCCACCCTGCTTCCCCCATTAGAGTCGAATTTATTGGCAAAATTGCTGAGACCCATCAAGAAAAGTGAATGAGAGGGGGGTCAGGAAGGGCGTGGAGGGGAGGAGTTTGAGGAGAGGGCGGCGCGGGGCAGGCGTGAGGTGTGGCAGAAACGAGGCCTCTACTCCAGGATCCGCCTGTGGGAGGTGTTGGTGGAGGTCTGGATGATCTGCACGCGCGAGGATCCGCGGCCGCTTCTGCCGCTCCCTCCGTAGCTCCCACCGCCGCCGCCGCCGCCGCCGCTGCCATAACCGCCTCCACTCCCGCCTCGTGCCCCGCCTCCGCGGTAGCTTCTTCCGCCGCCATAGCCCCCACCGCTGCCGCCGCCGTAGCCTCCTGAGCCGTAGCTGCCGCCGCCTCCCGCGCCGCCGCTGACGCTCACCTGGCTGTTCTGCACGGCTGTGGGGAGGGGACAGTGCACACGGGGTCAGAGGGACCGGGCAAGGCCCCCACCTGCACCCGCCCCTGCACCTGCAGCCTCCTCCATCCTCGATCACCCGTGGCATCGACTTGCAAACCCCATACATTGAAAATTGAAAGTGTTCCCACTTGAAAAGTATTCTTCATACTACAAAGGGATGCCAGGGTTCCTCTCAGCAACACACTTACATTGTTTATTGAATATGTACCCTAAAGAGTTCTAGCCGCTGCTGATTCCTCCTAGGCATCATTTAATAAAAAGGCATCATAACAATTAAGATAAGCAGACCTGAAATCATAACCATTTATTTCAAATGAATTCTTCCAGGCTTTGCCATTACACTTGCTTACTTTGGTGTCTATTGCACAGGACTGGAAGCTAAAATGCCAGACTTTCCGTTCTCTGCTGGCCACCTCCTGGCCCTCCCTCCACCCAGCACCACCAGCCTCTCTCTGCCCCTGGGCTCTGCTACTTACAGATGCTCACATGGCTCTGCAGCTCTCCTGACATCCTGTAAAACCAAAGCACACGGTCAGCCAGACCCACACGGTCAGCCAGGCCTGAGGAGAGAAGGCGGTGGCCCACAGACATCTGGATCAGAGGTGTCCCCAAGCCTTAGGGAAATGTGTGTGCATGAGCAGAGGTCAGGAAGCCAGTGGGGCAGAGAGAAATTTCAGGGTTTTCATGAAGCCGTTTAGCATTGGGGGTGAATACCCAGCTGCAGAGGCTTGGATTGGGGTATAAGGACATTCTACTTGGAGGCGGAGGAATGATAAAAATGACTTCTCCCTATGTGAAGAGGCTTGCCCATTCACACAGCCTCTGCCTCTAATTGGAATGTTTCTGCTCACCCTGGGCTACCAATCTTCCCAAGAAGGTGGGGCTTATCTTTTCTCCAAATAGCCAGTCCCACAGCTTCATGGGTGCATCTCGAGCCTTAGCCCCAGAAACACAGCTGCCAGACCCACCTGCTCTCCTCGCCCTCCAGCAGCTGGCGGTAGGTGGCGATCTCCACATCCAGGGACAGCTTGACCCCCAGCATGGCCTGGTAGTCACGCAGCAGCCGGGCCAGCTCCTCCTTGGACTGCTGCAGGGCCTCCTCCAGTTCCTGCAGCTTCTGCCACGCATCCTGGAGGGCCTGCTCGCCTCTCTCCTCAGCATCCGAAATGAGTGACTGCATCTGTTCAATCTGCTCCAGCGACAGTTGGAGACCATTTAATGGTTAAGTTTCCAGAGCTCGATCTGGCAGGGCATTGTGGGAGGTGTAGGGCTTGGTCGGCCCTCCCTGAGCACCCGTCCCACCTGCTTCTTCACGTTGCTGATCTCTGCCTGCAGCCTCTGGACGGTGCGGTTGAGCTCTGCAATCTCCATCTTGCTGTTCTTCAGGTCGTCTCCATGTCTCCCTGCCGTGATCTGGAGCTCCTGGTACTGGGGCCAAAGGCAGCATCATGGTCAGCATGGGCTGCCCACCACAAGCCCCTCCAGGAGGGAGTAGGTCTGGGCTGCTCTCCCCTGGGAGATTCCCACCCACCTTGCACTGTGGTCACCCCTACATGCATACTCACAGCTATACCAAACCTCCCTCACCCAGGCTGCAAACACATGTATACATGCACACACTCACACTATACCAAGCCTCCTGCATTCCCACCAGTCTCTGGGCAGACTCTCATCCCAGCCAGACAAACCTGCTTTGTGATGCCCTTTCTACCACCTTTTCACACATCTAAGCCTTCACGTTGGTCCTTACCCACACTGAGACCCCCTCACTCTTTTCACCCACCATATAGCTTCCCACCCTTTCCCAGGATGATCTCCCTAGCAGTCAGGCAGGACCTCATGTCCTCAGAGGCCCTCCATCTGCTCCACGTTCAGTCTCATTTCCCCTCCATCTCTGTTCCTGTCTCTGTATTGCCACATCAGTCAGAACTCCACCCCCAGGACAGGGCTCTGAAGTGGGTAGGAGAAGCATCGACTCAAGGGAATCTGCACTCTGCTATTTTTCACTGTTGGCCGTCTGCTTCCTAGTCTAATGTCGAAATCCATTCCACCCCAGAACACTGTGCAGGACCGTGGGACAGAGGTCAGCCAGGATTGGAGTTGGCCACAGATCATCCTCAAAGCCAGTCATCAATGCTAGTTGTTCAGAATTTAGTGACTGGACTGTCAGCCATGCCCTTTCAACCAGAGGCTTCACCATCCAAAAAGATCCAGGTCAGTTTATGGAAAAGAAGTAACCAAAGATGTGCCCAACAACTTAGCCACAAAGGAGTTGATCTAATAAGGGAGGGTGTAGTCTAATAATATAATACTAGGCTGTTAAAAATGCGGCAGGTTATTTAGTGTCACAGAAAAGTATCCATATGTGATAAGTAAAAGAGAAAGTATAGCCTGGCCAACATGGCAAAACCCTGCCACTACTAAAAAAACAAAAATTAGCTTGGTGTGGTGGCGTGTGCCTGTAATCCCAGCTACTCAGGAGGCTGAGGCAGGAGAATCACTTGGACCCAGGAGGCAGAGTTTGTAGTGAACTGATATCAGGCCACTGCACTCCAGCCTGGGAGATAGAGTGAGTTTCCATCTCAAAAAAAAAAAAAAGTAAAAAAAATATTTTAATAGATACCATTATGAAAAAAGAATAAAAGTCATTCTAGTGGTGAGGGGAATGGGTTTGTAGACACAAACCCAATTTTAATTAAGCTCTGGCTCTGCCATTTACTAGCTACAAGGCATTAGGGAAATTAAGTAATCTCACACACTACTATCTATTATAAAATGGTGATAATGAAATTCTTACCTCATTGGTTGTTGTAAGGACTGAATGAAATAATAATAAATATGTAAAGCACTTTGTGCAGTGCCTAACACACATGAGTTCTCAATAAACATTATTGGGTTTGTGCAAAAGTAATTGCGGTTCTCGTCATTACTTTTAATGGCGAGAACCACAATCACTTTTCCACTAGCCTAATAGCGACAAAGAACTGGTAGAAGATATATTAACATATTAATAGCGGTAGTGAGAGATGGGTAATCTTTACATGTAATTTCTAGAATTTGTATAACAAACACATTTTACTTCAGAAATAAGAGAAAGACAATGGCAATAAGAGAAAGGCAATTCTGGGAAGAATCTGTTTTTCTGGGCACCAGATCTGGGGGCCGCGCCCACCTTGGTCTGGTACAGGGCTTCGGCCTCGTCCTTGCTCCTCTGTGCAATCAGTTCATACTGGGTCCGCACTGCATCGATGATGCTGTCCAGGTCCAGGGAGCGGTTATTGTCCATGGACAGGATGACGTTGGTGTCGCTGATGTGAGTCTGCATCTGAGACAGCTCCTGCGAGGCATGGCGCACAGGCTGACTCCTTCCATTCTCCTCTGGGGGCCTCAGTTTTCCTCTGCTGCTCCCTCAAGGCTCTCGGGGGAAGCCAGAAGCCTGGGCCAGGTAGTCTTGGGAAAAGCTCTTGGAATTGTTGTGTGCAATGAGAGATAATAGGGAGAGTCTTAACTGCCTCCAGGGAGAAGGAAGGAGCCTAAACCTGGAGCGTTCAGATACCATCTCCCCATCACACTTCTCCTGCAGCTGCCACTCTGCCTTGCTCTGACTTGGCCACCATAGTGAGCTGGGCTCCTTGGCAGGCATGCCCGTTCCTTGAAACCATGTGAGTTCTCCGAGGCAGTAGAATGGACTCTAGTTAAGGAGCCACTTGGACTCACTTTTGAGTCTTGGCTGTACCACTGACTAGCTAGGTAATGAAGCAAGTAATTTAACCCCTCAGTGCCTCAGTTTTCCCATCTGTAGAATGGAGATACCCATAACATAAACTTCTAACACAGCATCTGGCCCAGAGCACGTACCCCCAAGTTAGACACAGGCAAAAGAGGGCCGGGTGGCAGAGTGTTTGATCCCCCACCACTAAGGTCAGGTTCCACTCCCTTTGAGACTCACACTGTCACCTCCCACAGAGTTTCCTAATAGCTCCATCAACTCCCTAGAATTAATGAAGATTTCTGGTTGGTTTTGCCCCTTATATGTCTGGGTGATTTCCCAAACAGATTGGAAGCCATGAACCAGGGACACGTTCGCCTCCACCTAACTCAGGATTCTCCCAGCCTTCCATCTTCATTACCCCGACCTGGGGATTCTGAGGATTGGGGTGGAGAGGATGGCTGACTCCAGGCCCACAGAGTTGGGGTACCTGGGGAGATGAGTCCCTAGTGGGTAGTGTTGGGTTTCAGGCCTCCCCTCTTACAGCCCATACTCCTTGTGAGATGTGAGAAAAGAAAGGGGGTTCTTATAAAGGCTTAACTCACCGTCAAAAATAAATATTTCAAGAAATTGACCTCCCCAGTCAGAGTGTCCACCCTGGACTCCAGGTCCACTTTGCTCACATAAGCAGCATCCACATCCTGAATAGCAGGCAGAAACAGTTTGACTTTATTGCCCAGGCATTGCCTGCCACCAGCTCACTGGCTGGCTCAGGCGAGTGGCAGAGCCACTCTAGGTTTATTTCCTTACTTAAAAAATTCATCACCTCACTCGAATAAGGGACCCACAAGTCCTGGCTTTCCTGGCCAGAAGGAGATGTGACACCAACCTCCATATCCCAGTAAGTCACAACCAACACCCCAGGTCCTTCCTTAGGTCCCAAGGCTACACATAACTGACACTCAAAAGTTGTCATTTCACTTCATTTCACTTTCAGGACCCCAGAGAGATACGAACTCAAGGCTTCCTGAAGAGTCATTATCAGTGTCAGTTCCAATGTAAGGGCCCCACATTCAGGCATCACACACAGCAAGCCGGCCGTAGAGGCCACCCTGCTGTTGTCACAGAGCATCCCATAGGGATTCCTCACTCCCCTCAGCCTCCTGGGTCCACAGCCACCCTCAGGACTCCCCTTTCCCTCACCTTCTTCAGGACGACAAAGTCATTCTCGCTGCCAGTCCTCTTGTTGATTTCATCCTCATACCTGTCAGGCGAGGCAAAGGAGCACAGAAAGGCTTCAGGCTGACCTTGGCTCCCTGAGGTCCCTCCTTACAGCAGAAAGCTTGGAATTCCCCAAACATTTGCTGTCCTGGGTTCAGAGAACCCTGCTCAAGGTGCTGGCTGTCCATTCCCAGAGGCTGGCGCTCTCATGGATGAGGGCAGAACCAACTCCTAGGTCTGTGGGCCAACAGAGGGGACCCCGGGCCAACATGGAAAACCCAGAGCCACAGAGAAAGTCCCTGGAATGTCTATTTTTATTTTGATGTTTTACCTTTGTAAATGTGTCAAACTCATTCATTCCTTAAAACTGAGAACATGAAATAACAACCACTTTTACTAAATATTTTTGAAGAGAAAAAATTTAACCTACAATTCTGTACCCCACCCCCCACCAGCACCTCCAGTGTGGATTTCACTTTTCCCTTGTTGATTCACACACACTTGGATCTCTACTGGCACGACACAGTAAGCATGCCAAGGTGATGGGAGAGAAGCACCCTGCACCCCACATGGGGAAGAAGAGGGAGGGAGAGGCTCTGCTGCCTGCACGGCTCAGGAGCAGCTGATCTGGAATTCGACAACTCCTGTCACCCCTACTGTTTGTAGTCATAATAGCAAGTGTTTATTGACTGCTAGGGGTGTACAGCCACAATACTAAGAACTAAGCATCATTTCATTCAAACCGGCAGTTCTCAAAGTGTGGTCCCCAATCCACAAGCATCAGCATCACTTGGAAACATGTTAGAAGTACAAACACTCTCGCCGCATCCCATATCTGCTGAATCAAAAACTCGGGGGGCAGAGCTCAGCAATCTGATTCCAGCAAACAGATGCATGCTCAAATCTGAGAACCACAGATCTACCCACAACAATCCAACAAGGAAGGTTCTTGCTATTCCCACATTACTAATGTGAACACTAGAAACTTAAAAAGATGAATTTGTAAGCAGCTAGTAAGTGGCAGAGGCCACACTGGAAATCAGGCTTACTTGGTTTCAACATCCATGAAGCTATCCTGCCCCTCCCCACCCAATGCAATTGACAGCTGGCTGCCAATATCATTCTACCTGGTTTGCCACATACAAAACAGCGCCTCCTGCAGTTGTGCAGTGCAGAGCCTGCATGCCCCGCCCCCCACCCTTAAACATAAACACTGAAGCAGAATGTCTTGCCCCTGTGACCTGTTTTTGGCCATGCTTCTCCCCTGTTTTGCCCTGCCTGGAGTCTCACTTGCTCTTGTAGTCCTCCACGACATCCTGCATGCTCCTGACCTCCGTGTTCTGGCGCATCTGCTCCGCATTGAGCAAATCCACCTGCCTCCGCAGGTCACCGATGTAGTTCTCCAAGAGGGGCTCCAGGTTGTTGGTTCCAGTTGAGGTGTTCACCTGCTGCAGCAACTCCCATTTTGTTTGTAGCACCTGGTTCTGCTGCTCCAGGAATCGCACCTAAGAGCAAGAGACCCCAGTCCACCCCAGGCCATGGATCAGAGCAGCTCCCCCGTAAGTAGGAGTATCCATACCCCCTCAACACATCCAGACCTCAGAGAATCAGGATGGCTCCTCCAAGGGTCAGAGAGCTTCCTTTTCTCGGGATTGAGACACACAGAGGGCAATGTGGTTTCTGACTGCCAATGGCTGTAAGGTCAACTTGCCTAAAATTGACACTAAGCTCACTCTGGTTTTGAAGGTAAATCACCTCCTTCATTTACATCATAGAGCACTCACCCTCCACACTCAATTTATCCATGCCAACGTAAGGAAATGGTGTTTCGGAGCATCTGAGACACTGATGACCCCAAGGTTCCTTTCTCTTTGTGGTCAAAATGCATTATGTGATAGAGGAGAGGAAGAAAGAAAAAGAGAGAAGGATCAATTTGGCTTAGAACATTAAACTGATTCCTGAGCAAATTTGCTTGGGTGCCCCTGCCCTGCAGCCACCACCACCTCTGCTGTCTGCTGGGATGTTTGTCAGGAAAGTAACTCATTTAAATGCTTTTATAATGCAGACAGGATTTTTAAGGCAAATGTTCTCATTTTTTAAAAGTCTAATGCATTCAAGTGCCCCAAAGTGAGGACTTTGGGTTGTCAGGTGTTTGAGAACTACCCACTTGCTATTTCCCGGGAAATGGAGAGTGGACATCACCCAATATTTTCACCACCTCTTCTCCCAAAACTGTGGATATGGAGGTAAGATGCGGGGCCCAGGGAGGTGGCTGGCTGTGCAAAGTGTGCGGCTTGTCCTTGGCATGGTAATGACCAGCCTCCACCTTTCCTCAGCCAAGTACACACTGTGGAGCCTCCGCTCCACTGCCCTGATAGCAGCAATGGTGCTGCCTCCAGACTTTGCTCGGCCGCATGCGGGCGCACATGCCCAAAAACACACACCCTCCAGAATCCTGCTTCCTCCTCCGGGCACTACGTAAAGGGGCAAACCCACTGCTTTGTGTGGTCAGAACAGAACCCTGAAGACACTCCCCTACCACGTGACACTAGTGAGGGTCCTCCAAATCCCCCGGCCCTTGAGACTCCGCCCGTCTGAGGGGCCAACCCTGGTTAGCTCCCTTTGGATTCTGACTCTAGGCTGGAAAATGTTTGCAGACAACATAACCTCCCATGGCTCATTTTTGCTCACCTTATCAAAGCAAGAGATTAGGCAAGCAGCTCTCCCAGGCTTGTCAGCACAGCTCACAACACCGTGAGAAATTCCTGCCACTCTCTATTTTTACTCTGTGGTGGCACTCCCAGGGAGTGAAGAAATCAATTCAGTACTCATTCACTGCACTCAGTGGCAGTGGCATTGTGGGGACCAAAAGAAAGAATCCTGTGGTCCCATGGAGAGTCTCCACATAAAACAATGAGGGAGCAGTGACACAACTCTGGGTGCTCTGGCTTTAGCCCAGGTACCCACCCGCAATATCCAGGAGCTCATAGAAGACACTGTGGTTCTCATCAGGCCACCCAAACTGCAAAGGCAGAGTCTGGCTGCAGGGAGTGCCTTAACCACTAGAACAATCAGTAAAAGCCACTGTGTTTTTCCCCAGGTTCCCCAAAACACTCCTGGTCTGTGTCCCACCAGCAAAACTCAAGGGCAGCTCAGCTAGCACCGATGGAATGAGGCATGCTGCTGAGCGACCTTCTCGCCCACCCTCTGCTTCAGTGCTCCTCCCCTGCACAGGGACCTCCCAGTGCCCTCAGCACCCCAGGTCTCCTCAACTCTTTGCCCAGCAAACTCCTGCTCATCCTTTAGACCTCAGCTGAGGTGGCATCCCACCAGTGTGTCCCCTTTGCAGCCCCTTGTTCCTTGCCTTTCTAGATCTGTTGAGACTTTCAGTCATGTGGCAGTGTGTGAGCATCTCTCTCCCGGGCTGCCCTGGACCCCATGAGGGCAGGCTTATGTCTACTTTGTTCTCCAGGGGACACAGTGGACCCATGGACACACAATGCCCAACACGGAGAAGACAAAAAGTGTCATGCACTCATGAAGTGCAAAAGGTTTTAGAGTTGCCTGCTAGTGTGGGCTATCCAGGCCACTCACCACTCTTAGCATAGAGGTCTAAGGGTCAGCTGATCAAGGCCAGGCCAGTGTCCCAGGGGTAAGAGCTGAACCCCTCCTTTCCTTTCTGAGGCCCTGTCCCCTTGTCATTGGTTCTAGAAAGCCTTTGGCTCCATTTCCACTCTCTGAGTGTCCAGCACTGACCCCTGAGGGGCTGACCCAATTTGTCATCCGGTTTCTATTTATTGAGCAATTCTCATATGTCAGGCACTATTCTGGGTGCTAGGGATTTGGTAATAAACAAAACAGGCAAAATCCCTGCTTTCTAGGAGTTTGCATTCTATTTAGAGAGATTACTATAAAGAAATAATCATGTAAAAAATACAGTGCCTCAGATGGCTGCAGGGACTATGGAGTCACACAGGGCCGGGGCATAGGAACACTGAAGTGGTGGTCAGGGAAGGCCCCACTGAAACTGTGGCATCTGAGCAAAGACCCACAGAAGGTGAGGGAGGAAGGTGGGCCTCTCTTTGGGGGGAAGAGTTCCATGCAGAGGGAATGGTAGGTGCAAAAACCTTGAGACAGAACTGAGCCTTGGATGCTGGTGAGCAAGAAGAGAGCAGGAGAGGAGGCAGAGGGGCACAGGAGGCTGCAGACAACAATGAGTTGGAAGCCTGGAGGCTGTTTTCCAGGCCTCACTCTGCTTACTAGCCATTGTATCCTGAAAGCTGTTCCACCCAGTGAGGGCAACGTGGCCTGATTCCACAAATGCAAGTGTGGGCTTAGCAGCAGCTGCGGGTTGAAGGGCAGGTAATATAGGGCCTTGTAGGACTTGGGCTTTTCTTTCAGTTGAAACAAGAAGCCACTGGAGGATTCAAATGGAGGAGTGTCGTGACATGCTTTTAAAGGATGGCTCTGCTGTGGTGTCAAGAATAGGCTATACAGGGTCAAGGGTGAAAGCAGGAAGACCAGTTTGGAAAGCAGAGTCAGAAGTCACCTGTCATAGAAGCCTTCTTCCTTCCAGCCAGGCCACAGCCCACCTGGCTGAGAAGCCTCTCCTCATAGTCATCATAGGCCGTGCCCTTCGAAGGACAGGAGGCCCAGGTCTCTTGCACCCTAGCCTCTGCCCACTGCCCTATGCCATGCAACTGGACAGAACCTGTTCATGGCAGGGGCCATAATCAGATGAGCCTCAGGAGGTCAGTTGCCAGCGGCCTGTGGTCATTTCCCAGCCCTTTCTCCTCCCTGCTCCTCTCTTGGCCCAGCTGTGACCTCCGAGTAGTGACTCCTTGCTCCAGTGAAACCCTCTAACCCCTGCCTGTGCCTGAAGCGTGGTGATACTCAGCCAAATTTCCCACGCAGCATGATTAGAAGCCACGGGAGCACGCTGCTGTGTTGCGCTCCTCTTCGGCAGCCTCTGGGCCTCAGCACTCTTACCCTCCTCCGCCCGCTCACACACTGTCCCATCCCCAGCATCTGCTCAGATATCAGAGGCCTGCCCTGCCACCCAGCATGGCCTCTAGCCACAGCTACCCTGCAGTCAGGCCACAGGTCAAGCTCTGGCCTCAGCACTGAACTCCTGTGGGGACTGAGGGAAAGTCACTGAGTGTGCAAGCGGCCTTGGTGCTCTGTGGGGCTTCCCACTGCATCCCTGAAGGCAAAGTTCCTCCTGGGGAGGTGCTAGTGGCCGCTGTGCCTCGACCTCCAGACAAAAGGAGATGCTGGAGGGAGGTCTTCACCATGGCGAGTTCTCCAGCCTCTGCTGCTGCTTTGGACCTAATCTGAAGTTTCAACAGGGAACTAGGGACAGGGGCTTCTGTGTCTCCATCTGGCCCATCCTTGGCCCTTGATGAGCCAAAAGGGGAAATTCAGACAGAACTCTACATTGCATGCTATTGACTTTAGCCCCAAGAGATACCCACCACCAGGGCATTCACCATGCCCTGCCTGCTTCTCCTGCCCTGGCTCTGTGACTTCATCTCCACTTCTCTCCTCCACCCCCTGGTATCCCATTTTCTCCAGGAATTGTAACTGTTTGAAATTCCCTAAACGCGTCATGCTTTCACGCCTCCTGGTCCTTCTGCCTGAAAATCCCCTCTGCCCTGAGAACCCATTTAACTCGTGCTCACTTCGGCAGCACATATACTAAAATTAGAACCCATTTAACTTTTCATCCACCTTCCAGACTCAGCAAGTAGAGCTCATGACACCCTCCTTTGAGCTACCATGGCCCAGAGAGTACTACCCCTATTGACACACTTCACATACACTGTCGTAATTCTCTCCCCTTTAGACGTGGGCTCCTTGATGGCAGGACCTGTGTCCTAGTCACCTGTAGCACCTGGCACGATGTCTGGCCTATCATAGATTCTTAGAAAATATTTGTGGGCTAGATGGGTGGATGGATGCGTGAGTGGATAGTTGAATGGATTGATGGATGAGTGAATGAACAGATGAACACGTGTGTGTGTGTGTGTGTGTGTGTGTGTATAAATGGATTGTGTGGATGGGTGGGTGGATAGATGGACGGATGGGTGGATAGTTGGGTGGATTGATGAATAAGTGAATGGATGGATGTGTGTGTGTTTGTGTGTGTGTGTGTGTGTGTGTGTGTGTATAAATGGATTGTGTGGATGGGGATGGATGGATGGGTGCGTGGGTAGATGGGTGGATGGAAAGTGAATAATTATGAATGAGAATGAGGGTACTATACCATGTATCTGTTGAGTATTTTGACACTGCTTATCTCCTTTCCTGCCAAAAGGAAAAGATAGAATTAGATCCCCGCAAGAAGACAAATTGAAGCCCAAATGGGTAAATGATTTTCTAAGGTCCCAGGTCAAGCTGAAACAGCACGATGTGGTGAGAGGTGGTAGGGTGTAATCTCTCTCAGTCATTTGGTCAGTGACCAATGAGGTGCTCACCTTGTCAATGAAGGAGGCAAACTTGTTGTTGAGAACCATAATCTGCTCCCGCTCCTGGGTCTTGATCCTCTGAATTTCAGGGTCCACCTCCAGGTGCAGTGGCTCTAGGAGGCTCTGGTTAATGGTCACCTCTTGGATGCCCCCAGGAGGACAATAAGGACCAAAGCCCCCAAGCCCAAAATTGCTAGTCCCAAATCCAGCACCCCCAAAACCACCACCTCCAAAGCCACCACCTCCAAAGCCACCAGCCCCAGTGCTGCCAACCCCAAAGCCTCTGCCCCCTCCAAATCCCCCTACTCCCCCACCCTGGCAGAAACCACTGGTGCTCCTCCCCATTAGATTAATGGAGATGCTTCTACTGCCACCAAGATTGTAGAGGCTCCTAGAGCCAAACCCCCTTCCATGGATCCCATATCCACCACTACCACGCCTCCCTCGAGCGTAACACACAGAACCCACTGCCCGACTCCCACCACCAGAGCCTGCAGAAGAGCTGGTACTATAAACCCGCCTGCTCATTGAACTAAACGCAGACTGAGAACTAAATTGGTGGCTCATGGTTGCTGGAGCATCCAGAGAAGCAGGCAAGAGAAAGAGCTTGGCAGGAAGGAGGCAGAGACCAGAGAGGAAAGGAGCTCTGACTCCTTTGGAAAGATCTGGCTCCGGCTCTATATATATACACACACACACACATTACTGGGCTGGGCACCTTTACAATCCTGAAAGGGGAGTATTAATGTTTAGTTTGCCTGCCAGCAACATCTGTTTAAAACCTCACACCTATGAGTTGCAGAAATCAGATTGCAGACAAACTTCCCCAACTCGATCATTTATCATTCATCTCTTGCCATTTAGAGATCAGAGTGCAAGAATCTCTCAGGATCTCATTGCTGGAAACTTCTATACAGATTCCCCCCAAATCATCAGTTCATCTCTTCCTAAGAAACTCCACCATCGAGTTGTTTGTTTCTGGGATGTGCCTGGGAGATCTGGGGCAAAGTTAGATGGTGTTTAGAGACCTCAGGACCATAGCTGGGACAGAGGTGGAAACACTTTCTGTCATAGCATTGTCCTGGTGGGGCAAAAGTTTTGTTCCAATCCCCCCACACACTGCTTCTGCTCCCTGCAGTTATCATCACCATGAGCACCCAAAATTTTATCACATGGAAGTGCAATATTGTGGTCACTGAGTACAAGTGGAGGCCCACAGATTCTTCCCAAGGTCATTCACATTGTATGTTGCTTGATAAGCCTCAGACTTCTCAAACACAAAACCACACAAGGTACTTCAGCACCAAAAGTCTGTGGTTATAGATTTGTTGAGCATCTACCAGTACCTAATATTGTCTTCTAGACCAGAAGACAAACCATCCCTATCTCTCTTTCTGTTTTATCATTTCTGGTTCTTTATAGACAATACTTTTGTAAAATAGAATTAAAGGAATTACCTCCTAAAGATAATTTTTTAAAAAAGATATACAAAATGCAAGCCCAAATTTTTTTGATTTTTAGATTCAGCAAACAAAACATTGTTTAACTGCTAAAAATAGCAACAATAATAATAATTTTCTAAATGGTTACTCTCAGATTCTGTGCTTACCACAAGGCAATAACAAAGCACCATAGACCAGCACTAATCTGTGCTCACCCTCTGAGAAGCACGTCCCAGACAGCATCCTGGGGAGAAGCTCATTCAGTGAGCATCAGTGTCCGCCAACAAAAAAATGTGCGTTTTCCCTCTGGACTCAAATAGCTGTGGCTTTCATCCAAAATGTAATAATAATTTTTTTAACTTGGGGAAAAACTCTCCAGCCTTAGAAAAATGGCTAAGCGATGCCTTGCCCAATTGGATACAATTATTTTAAATCATCTTGTTGGAGACTCTGCAGCAGAACCGGAAACCACTTGTGATACTATGTACCATATTAAAGGGAAAGGGCAGACTACATGATGGAGTCTGTGCTGTGAACTCATAAGAATTAAGAATGCAGAAGGCCGGGCACAATAGCTCACTCCTGTAATCCCAGCACTGTGGGAGGCCAAGGCGAGCAGATCACTTGAGCCCAGGAGTTCAAAACCAGCCTGGCCAATATGGCAAAACCCCATCTCTACTAAAAATACAAAAAATTAACCAGGTGTGGTAGCACACTCCTGTAGTCCCAGCTCCCAGGGGTCAGGGGGGCTGAGGTAGGAGGATCACTTGAGCCTGGGAGGTCAAGGCTGCTGTGAGCCCTTATCATGCCACTGCACTCCAGCCTGGGCAAGAGAATGAGACCCTCTCTCAAAAAAAAAAAAAAAAATGCAGATAAGACAGACTTTGTAAGTAACTAGAAAGTGAGTTGATTTATTTAGAGACTGTGGGAGGAGTTTTCCTAGGTTCTTTTGTTTGTTTGCTTATTTTTTTGAGACAGAGTCTTGCACTGTTGCCCTGGCTGGAGTGCAGTGGCACAATCTTGGCTCCCTGCAACCTCTGCCTGCTGGGTTCAAGCGATTCTCCTGTCTCAGCCTCCTGAGTAACTGGGATTACAGGTGTCTACCACCACGCCTGGCTAATTTTTTGTATTTTTAATAAAGATAGGGTTTCACCATATTGGCCAGGCTGGTCTAGAACTCCTGACCTCCATTGATCCACCTGCCTCAGCCTCCCAAAGTGCTGGGATTACAGGCGTGAGCTACTGTGCCCGGCTGAATTTTCCTGGTGTTTTAAATGTCCTTTTTCTTTATGTTCATTGCAATAAATATTTTTGGCTCACGCCTTTAATCCCAGCACTTTTGGAGGCCAAGGCAGGCGGATCACCTGAGGTTAGGAGTTCGAGACCAGCCTGACCAACATGGAGAATGCCATCTCTACTAAAAATACAAAAAATTAGCCGGGCATAGTGGCACATGTCTGTAATCCCAGCTACTTGGGAGGCTGAGGCAGTAGAATCACTTGAACCCAAGAGGCAGAGGTTGCAGTGAGCTGAGATCGCACCATTGCACTCTAGCCTGGGCAACAAGAGTGAAACTCCACCTCAGAAAAAAAAAAAAAAAGAAAGAAAGTTGTGGCAGAAATCCCAATAGAGGTGGGGAAGAACAGGTGGTAGAAACAAGAGCACTGTGGGGGCGCCTCAGTGAAAAGTCATCCTGGTACAGGGAAATGCTCCAAGGGCAATTTCAAGCTTCCACACCCTCTTCTCATGAACCTCTGCATTCCGTACATGGTATCTGTTCAGTGGGTCATCCAGGAGACACTGTGTGATAGAGGAGACAATGAGCCTGAAATTTATAGGCAGAAGCTCTGCTGCTTGCTGGCTGTGTCTAGAGCCTCAGACACTTAAGGAACCTAGAGCCTCTCAGACACTTAAGGAACCAAAGTGTCTATTTCTCAAGGATTCAAAGCTATAAGTCATGTGGGGAGAAAAAAGCAGAACCCTGGAATCACTAAACAAGCAGAAATAGCTGCTCACAGATCCTGGTGGGATGACAGCTGTCCTGCTTTGCCTGGGATTTTCAGTACTTAAACCAAGATACACCTGGGCAAATCAGAACAGTTGGTCACCCTAGTCCTAGGCACCTATGGTCCACACAGCCATACTCCTGACCCTAAGGTAAGAGAGGGAAGCCAGGGCCTAGCCTCCCGCACAGAGTGACAAGGAGAGAACCAGTAGAAGCAGAGGAAGGAAAGAGAGGTGAAGCTAGGGAAAGGGGTGGGTTCGTGTGAGAAAGCTGCCTGAAGACCAGGATTCTGAGTCAGGTATCAGAGGAGAGGCAGAAAGAACAGAGCAGGGGGAAGAAGCAGGGGTCTGGCTAAGAAAATGGGGGCTGATAGGAGAAGGGACAGTAAGTACCAGACAGGAAACAGCAGTGGTGTGGCGAACAGATCCTTGAGTTGGGCATCTTGAAACCCAGCTCTGACTCCCCGCTCCGCCCCCTCCTAGCCCCACGGCTGGGACACTTGACTCCTTGAACCTCAGTTTCCTGACCTCTAAAATAAAGAAAATAGTAACCAGGCGGGCACAGTGGCTCAAACCTGTAATCCCAGCACTTTTGGAGGCAGAGGTGGGTGGCTCACCTGAGGTCAGGAGTTTTGAGACCAGCCTGGCCAACACAGTGAAACCTCATCTCTACTAAAAACACAAAAATATATAATCCCAGCTACTTCGGAGGCTGAGGCAGGAGAATTGCTTGAACCTGGGAGGTAGAGGTTGCAGTGAGCTGAGATGGCGCCACTGTGCTCCAGCCTGGGCAACAGAGGGAGACTCTGTCTCAAAATATATATATATATATAACAGCTTTGTAGAGTGATAGTAATGAATGGCTATGAACAAATATGGAAGAGCACTTTGCAAGCCCCAAGGAGTCACACAAGTGAGGTTCTGTTCCCCAACCCCTCCCTGTGAACCCACCTCTCTCTCCGGCTGCACCACTCACTTTCATCCCCACCTCCCCCTCATGAAGAATGCACATAATTAACCCCTTCGCATCTGTCTCTACTGCCACCTAAACACATAGGAAGCTCCTTGCTGTTGGGACAAAACTTTATGGACCAGGAGCCCCTTTCCTCCTGCAACTGCTGGGCAGAGTGGGCCAATAACAAAGGCCTTCATGACTGAGCTAAAGTAAAGAGACGTGGACAGCTTGGAGAACCAAGAGCTTGGGCCCCACAATTAAGTGCCCCTGGAGTTAAAGCCCAGCTCCCCCCATGTACCAGTTGTATGATTGAACTAATCACTGAGTTCCCTGAACCCTATTCATCTGACCCTTAAATAGAGCACTTGAAGACAACAAATATTTTGAAAGACTTGCTCTTACGAGAGGTGTTATTGTGTGGCTGTGGCTACAGCATTGAGACCTATGAATGCGATGAGAGTTTTTAGAAAGACAGGCAGCTGGAAAAGGCTTCACAGAAGCAAAGGCAAGCTCAAGCTAACCTCGAAGGATGTACTGTAGGCCAGTGGGAGGGTGCTCTGTTGTAGGGACTGGGACTGGGAAGGACCAGAGAAACTGCTCGTGCCAAGGCCTAGAGGAAGGAATGGGCATGTGAGGGGGTGGGATGGGGGAGCCATGAAGAGGCCCCCTTGCCTCGAGGGAGCAACTGGGAAACCCTGAGGCCTGAGTTTGGCTTCGGTCACAGAGGGCTCCAGGAATGTCTTTGAGTGGAATTTGTTCAGCACTCACCCAGGTTTCTATATACTCTCATGCTGAATGTGAAAATATTCCATTGTGATAACATAAAAAAGGAAGTCCCAGACAGCAGAGTTTAGGAAGCTTCTTTGATCTCTGTCTATGATCAGCTTTCAGCATCCAGTGCCAACATTGTCATCTACCTCCCGTCAGCTGATGGCCCCTGCTGGGCTGCTGTCATCCCTTGAAGGGCTTGGGAGGGGAGGAGGGACACACCCACTAACTGAGCTTTTGGTGGAGGATGATAGCTATTCTCTACTTCCTCAGAAGAAAAAAAAATGACTTAAAGTGAAGCACGAGAGATTTTGCTTGTCTCAAAGGAAGTGTTTCAACTCAGATCAATATTAGTGGGTAAATAATGTTCCTAGGACGAATCACTACTACCCCTAAAAGAAACTCCTCAGCTGGTTAGACTGCAGAGAGCAGCGGTTTCTAAACTGGCTCACACTGGAATCACCTAGAAAGCTTCAAAATCGCCGGTGCCTGGGCCCACACCTAAGGAGTAGAGTTTAATTGGTCTGGGGCTATGGTCTGGACTTTAGAATTTTTAAAAGGTGGTTTTAATGTGCAGCAAGTTTGGAGACCACTGACCTGGAGGAAACAAGACAAATGAAACAGCCTCTTGAGATTCCATTCAGTCTAAGGACACAGATAGGAGTAACAATCATTATCATAATAGTGAACTTCACCAGGTGATTTCCATGGACCATGCACTGTGCTGTCTATAATATGGAAGGTCTGGTGAAATCTAAATACCAACATCATAAGGAAGATATTCTTACTATGTTCGTTTTGCAAATGGAGAAAGTGAGACTTGGAAAGAGAATCTTGTCCAAGAATACACTAATGAAAATAGTGGAATGGAGATTTGAACCCGGGCATTCCCACTTCGGAACCTACATGTATTGCAGAAGAGATGGGGTCGTTGGAGAGAGATGTGCCCGCTTCCTCCTCTCCCCACCTGCCACCTTAAAAGGAAAGTGGGAAGTTAGTTGAAGGCTGCAGCTCACCCAGCCCATCTCCCAGTTACTGAAACCCAGGGCTACCAAGAAGGTGAGGCCCAGAGCAACTATCAGCCACCTGGATCACTGTTCCAGACAGCAGCAGGAAGCAGGGTTCAGAAGAGCTGCTGGCATGACCAGCAGGAGCAGCTCCCAAAGCTCTATCCCCCACCTCACCCTACATTTCCCAGGGTCTGGAGGTGGATATGACAGAGGTGTGTCAGGGGCGTGGGGCTGGAAAAAGGAAGGGAGGGAGACTCTCACTCACCAGTCCCCACCAAGGAGAGAGTGGAGAGCTGCAGCCCCGGTCTAGGAATGGGGGCCTTTAACCTCCTTGAAATGAGAGCCTTTTGACCTGTCGTCAGCACAGGGGAGGCAGTGATGTGACACATATCGGAGAGAAACCTCTTGGAACTGAATAGAAGCTGCTAGACTTGGCTTCCCCACCCTTGGCCCACTCTTCTTCCTGCATAACAGCATCACAGCCAAACATATGATGGATGGTATCAGCCCAGTCCTTCATTTTACAAGGAAGAAATGGGTACAAAGATAGGGACTTGGCCAAAGTTACCCAAAAAATTTGGTGGTGCAGATAGAATGAGAACTTGGCTACCCTCCCCCCGAATTCAGAAAGAATAAGGAGGCCTATGTGAAATTCCTAGATGCCTCTGTGCTCCTGCAGCCTGGGAGAGATGACCATATGGGGCGTTCCACCTTCAATCTCTAACAAGCCTGCATGCAGGTGTGAGAAGCTGGTGCCAGGCACACAGGAACATCCCTGGTGAATCCTCTGATTTCTGGGTTGGGGTGTGTGTTTGGGGCAACACCTAGGGCCTTAAGCTCCTCCTGAGGTCCAAAACTAGCCTGGACACCACTTTGACATCCCTTTAACTAGAATCTCAGTGTCTGCCTAGAGCATAAGAATCGGGCAGTCTCCTTCCTTCTCGGCAAACCCAATAGGTGCTTTTGGGCCTGGATATTGTCTAGAGGCCTCACTAAGGGCAGCTTGCAAATTCCCACGGCAAAGGTCCAGAGACAATATTGTGCCAAGCGTGTCAAAGCTCTTCCATCCAACATACTGGAAGTCATGACTATTTATACAATCATTTATTTATTTATTTATACAACCATTTATTTGTTTATAATTCACCCAGGCTGAAATGCTCACTGCAACCTCCACCTCCCGGGTTCAAGTGATTCTTGTGCCTCAGCCTGGCAACTCTTTTGTCTCTGAAGCAAAGGGAGCAGCTAGGCAGGTGTGGCCCCAAAGGAAAATAAGGCTACAGATTAGACTTGGATTGAATTCCAAAAGAAACAGTGAGGTCCCAGCGGAGGAATGGTTCTGTCTGGGCAGAGAATGCTTCTATATGTTGGATCAAAGAGGGCGGGCCAGTCTCAAGGTTACAGGGGTAGTTAGTGGTGGGGTGGGACCAGCATTCCAAGTCCCTGAGGGTAATATGAGACCTGCCATCAATTCCAGGTTCATGTCTCACTTGACCATGATGGGAGAGATTACAGTGCTTTATAACCATAAGGAATTTGCAGTGTATTATTCTCTTCATTTAAAGAATAGGTTCCTGAAACGTTGGCCATAATTAGTAATGGCCCTTTGTTGAGCTCTTACAATGTGCCAAGAATTAAACAGATGACATGATTCCATCCACACAACTGCATTTTACTGATGACTTTTGGGTGAGGGGTCTGGAGGGTGGCTCAAGGTCACACACTCCTGGTAAGGAGTGGGCCCAGATTACACCTAGCAGCTGGGTTCCAAAGCCTGAGAGTTTCTTGCTGTACTATCTTATCTTCTGCTTTATGGGGCAATTTAGGAGGGCTTTGAGGTTAGGCCTGCTGGAGTTTGAATCCTGGTGCCATCCCTTCTAGTTACTCGGATAAGTTCATTCATCTCTCTGCGCTTTCATTTCCTCTTTAGTGAAGCAGAGGCCTTAACACTGCCTACCTCACAGGGCTGTGAAGATTAGATGGGTTAATTCAGAAAAAGCTCAGCACATGTCAGGCAAAGAACAAGAGATCATCTACTTTAGCGATTATTACATTATTACAAAAGTAAATTTCTATTAACCAAACTGCATTTTCCATCCAGCTTCCCTTAAATTAGAAAGTCACCATAAGCAGGAAACTGTGGCCCTGTAATATATTGTAAATCATATAAAAGATGCAGACAAGCTTTTCTTTAATCATCTATTTAAAGGAAGATGGCAATTTATTGATGAGTTTGAAACAAGCCAAAAATACCTCCTCTGTCATTAAGCTAAAGGGCAATCTCTCTAAGTTGCATTCACTGCTTAGGAGGCACATGTGGGCTTGCTTTTTCTTGTTCATTTAGAGAATTTGTTCACCATAGAGAAAATTTCATTATAACTGAAATTTTGTACCCTTTAAGCAACATCTCCCCATTTCTCCCACCCCTACTTCCAACCCCTGGCAACCACCCTTCAACTCCATTTCTATGAGTTTTACTGTCTTAGATTACACATATAGTGAGATTCTAAGTATTTGTCTTCTTTTTTTTTTTTTTTTTTTTTTTTGTTTTGAGACAGGGCAGGGTTTTGCTCTGTCGCCCAGGCTGAAATATTCACTGCAACCTCCACCTCCCGGGTTCAAGAGATTCTCATGCCTCAACCTCCCAAGTAGCTGGGATCACAGGCATGTGCCACCACGCCCAGCTAAAATATTTGTCTTTCAGTGTCTGGCTTATTTCACTTAGCATCATGCCCTCCATTTTTCTATGTTGTTCCAAATGACAAGATTTCCTCCTTTGTATGGCTAAATAATATCCATTGTGTATATATTCTACATTTTCTTTGTCCATTTATCCATCAACAGACACTTAGGTTGATTTCATATCTTGGCTATTGTGGATAAAACTGCAGTAAACATGAAGGTGCAGATATCTCTTCAAGATAGTGATTTAATTTCCCTTGGATATATACTCAGACGTGGAGTTGCTGGGTCATATGGTAGTTCCATTTTTAATGTTTTGAGGAACCTCCATACTGTTTTCCATCATGGCCGTACTGTACCAACTTACCTTCCCACCCACAGTGTACAAGTGTTCAACATCACTAACCATCAGAGAAATGCAGATCAAATCCACGATGAGACATTACTTCACAACTGTTAGGATGGCTATATCAAAAAGATAAAGGATAAGAGTGAGGGCGTGGAGATAATAGCAAAGACTTGGAACCAACCCAAATGTCCATCAAAGATAGACTGGATTAAGAAAATGTGGCACATATACACCATGGAATACTATGCAGCCATAAAAAAGGATGAGTTCATGTCCTTTGTAGGGACATGGATGAAGCTAGAAACCATCATTCTCAGCAAACTATTGCAAGGACAGAAAACCAAACACCGCGTGTTCTCACTCATAGGTGGGAATTGAACAATGAGAACACTTGGACACAGGATGGGGAACGTCACACACCAGGGCCTGTCATGTGGTAGGGGGAGGGAGGAGGGATAGCATTAGGAGATATACCTAATGTAAATGACGAACTAACGGGTGCAGCACACCAACATGGCACATGTATACACATGTAACAAACCTGCACATTGTGCACATGTACCCTAGAATTTAAAGTATAATAATAATAGAAAAAAGAATGAGGGCGTGGAGAAAAGAGAATCCTTGGACAGTGGGCTTGTTTTTGAGAGGTGAAGCCATAGCCCCTCCCAGTGCAAACTGCAGTGGACAGTCCCCAGGCTTCCTGCTCTCTGATTTAGACTATCCCAGATAAGTGCTTCACCCTACAGCTGGAACATTCTCTGTTGAAGCTGTAGTTATGTGTTGTTTTTCTAGTGTGGTGAGCCTTTGGCTATCCCTCTTGGCTTTTTGTGTACTTAGCTAAGAGTTTCTCTGATCTGTTATCAAGGAGTATTGTCTCTTTCTTGCTTTCTCTGACAACCTTTCTCAGTCCCCCACACTAGTGAGCATTTTACAAGGAAGGCCGCCATGCATGTATGCCTTTGCATGTTTGCTTATGTTTTACTTCTCCCACTCACATGCCCTAATTTGCAAGGGGCCCCCAGACCCGGCACCAAACCTCTGTTTTATCCAAGTATTCCTGGATCTGCCTGTATTCCGTGCTCTCATCTGGGGTAGGGGTAGGGGTAGGGATGAGGGTGGAGGTGACCTGTTACCAAACCATTTGAAGTTCTTTGTTCTCATGACTGTCAATATTTGAAGGCTCCGCCCCACATCATATCAAACATGTTAACATACATCCTTGGCATATATAACTTTTGTCATAAAACATTTGAATTTTTATAATTGCTTTTGAAAATGTTTGACTACCAGCAACTCCTTTGATTATAATTAGCTGTGATTCCTGGATAATTTCATACATATTTCGAATTACTAGAAAAACAAGGAAATCTAACCTACGACTTTTTTCAAATAAAATGAAATGTTTATGAATTCAAATCTGAACAATTAGGAAGGTTGATGTATGTCATCCATAGTATGTCTTGGGTGAAAAGGCCCTGCCCCTCCAGCCTGGGAACTCTCAGTGCTTCCTCCCCAGGGTCCCCCTCCCAGCTCAGACCAGAGCTGTGTGTGTGAAAGGGACTGTGAATGACCCACTGGCCACAAAGAAAGTCTCAGTGACCTGGAAACCAGAATAAAAATTCTACCATGATGTCTGAAGCACAACGCACTTTATCGAAGATTGTACAGAACAGAGAATTCCTTTCTTGAAGCCAAGACGGGAAATCAAAGTACCAGCAGGAAGTGGTGACCGGGGAGGCCCTGCCTACAGGGAGGGGAATGGGCCTATTGGAATTGTCCCATAAGGCAGTGGGACATTGGCTGGGGTGAGGGCACCTTCAGGGCACAAGTGGTGACATGGCCCAGCTCCTGGCCACTGCCTTGTGTGGGTGGATGTTTTTTCAGATTTTGTTTGTTTGTTTAGAGATAGGGTCTCGCTCACTTGCCCAGGCTGGAGTGCAGTGGTGCCATGCTAGCTCAATGCAGCCTCGAACTCCTGGGCTCAAGTGACCCTCCCACCTCCGCCTCCCAAAGTGCCGGGATTACAGGCATGAGCCGCCGAGTCCGCCGTTGAGGGTTTACAGCCTACTCATCCTTCGCGGCAACTTTCCGGCTGCTGCGATGCCAGCAGTCTGGGAAGGTGGGGCTCCGGGGCACAAGTCAGAAGCAGCGGAGGGAAGGGGCCCCGCGGGGGTGCGGGGGAGCTCAGAGCCGGGCGTGCCGGAGGGCGAAGGGGACTGGGGTCCGAGGACGCCCCTGGCGCGGGGTTCTGAATTTGTGGCGGGACCGCCAGCCCTAGGAGGAGCTTTGTGAGACTCTGGCCGCGCTGCTGCTGCCGCCGCCGCCACCCCGGCTGACGGCGCAGGAGTCCCGGAGCCACAGAAGCCCCCCGAGCACCGCGGAGCTCCCGCCCAAGACCCAGCCGCTGCGGCCCCGGCTACCGCCGCGGGCCCGGGCTCCGACTCCTCCTCCCAGGGCGCAGCCGCCGCCAGTGCTGCTGTGGCCGGTCTCTGCAAAGAGGGTCGGGGTCAGGGAGCCTGGCAGTGTCCGCCCGGCACGCCAGCCCCTCCCACAGTCCCGAGCCGCAGGTCTTCCCGGGGGTGACGCCCCGCCGAGATCCGGCAAGGAGTGGGGAGGACAGGCTTCAAGGAGGGGAGGGGAGGTTGGTTCCTCCAAAACAGCCACCAACAGCTCTTCCAGCCTGCAGGCCGGATGGCCTCGCACCAGCGCTGGCACATGGCTTGAGAAACTGCATTCCGAGGCCTCCAGTCCCTTCCCGGAGAAAGAACCCAATACTTACCGAGGCTCACGGAACTCTGGCACCTCCCAGACACCCTGTGCGGAAGACCAGACAGTTCTCTCAGTTCCTCCCTCTCCTTAAACGGCCTTCCTTAGGTCAACAGCAAGGAGAGCCTTGGTCACCCCACCCCCATTCCCTCCTGACTGATGTAGAGAGTGAGAAATAAGCTGGACGGGTGCTCAGAAAATCATAAAACACATTCTTCTTTCTATTGGGTAAGGTTAAAGTGTTACTCTTTCCACTGACATCTCCCAAAGGGATACAGACCAGAGGATACAGAACATTTCTGGACCCACCCATCCTCTCCACCTCCTCAGGATACTCTTCATTTAGCAAATGCTATTTGAACCCACATGGGACAGAGCCCTATACCCATGTGCAAGTATACAGGAACACACTCTTCAAAAACTTGCAGTTAAGGCATTAATAAAGAAATGGTCTAGAAATAACATTTATGTCTATGACCCTTCATCTTTGCAGACATACACGGTATAGCTAAAACATAGGACGTTATCCCAGGTAAGGCGCTAACGTGTTCATATGGCATAGGAAGCACAGCTTTCTTGGTGTGACAGCATCTCCCAGCCCTGAACAAGAGGCTGTGCCTGCCAATGGCCACCGCCACCTCCCACAGAACGCACAGCTCCCACACCTGGCAGCACGCTCAGGCAGGAAAGCCCCAGGCCTCTGGCCTCCTGGGAACCAGACGGACTCTCACCTGCATTCCTCGCCCTCCAGGAGGGTCCGGTAGGTGGCGATCTCCACGTCCAGGGCCAGCTTGGCATTCATCGGCGCCTGGTACGCACAAAGCAGCGGGGCCAGGTCCTCTTTGGCCTGCCGCAGTCCAGACTTGATGTCCTGAAGCTTGGCATTGGTGTCCTTGAGGGCCACCTCCTAGCGCTGCTCTGCATCAGCGATGGTCGTCTGCAGCTCGGCGTTCTTAGTGTGGGGAGCCAGGAGTCCAATTTAGATTTGAATGTCATTCACTGACGGCCCGTCCTGTGTGCTTGGTGCTTGCACGTGTGTTACCTGATGTTGGGCAAGTGAGGAAACCCCAGGCACGGGGGTTAAAGGCTATGCAGCTGGTCAGCAGAGAAGCCTGGGCTTGGATCTAGGTCCCAGCACACCAGGGAGTGGGATTAGAAACACCTGGCTTCAAGGGGCTATACCAACTCAGGAGGAGCCAGACCCTTCCTGTGCCTCTCTCCTTTTTTATGGGAAATAACTGAGCATCTTCTGAAAACTTCCCTCCTCCAGGAAGTCTTCATGAATTATCAGAGAAACCTTCTCTCTGCCTTAGCCCATCTAGATGTGGGCTTCCTTGGCTACTCCCCGAATTCAGTCTTCAACAGTCAACTTCTTTCTCCAACCACCTAATCATGTCTTTACTCAGTTTCTATCCCATATCAACCTTCAAGCTCCAGGGAAGCAGAAACTAAATCCACGTAACAACCTTAGTTCAGCGCTAGCCCAGCACATCACCCAGGAAATCTTAGTGTACATGAGTGGGGGCATGATTTTGCTTTGCATAGGTGCTAGGCCTGAGTGTCATGATGGAAGCATAAGCCCACAGCCCTGGTCATGTTCTTTTCCTCCTCATCCCCACCTGCTTCTTGATGCTCTCGATCTCCACCCACAGCCTCTGGGTCATCCTGTTGAGCTCCATGATCTCATTCTTGGTGTTCCTCAGGTCATCCCCATGCCTGCTGGCCGTGGTCTGCTGCTCCCCCAACTGTGTCCAGAAAAGTCACATTTTCAGAAAAGGGGTCTTATAGCTCACCTGCTTCAACACCTTCATACCACAAATGGAAAAACCAGAGCACAGTCGTATACAGACCCAGTGCTCTCTCCCTACACCAGAAGCCCTGTCTTCCAGAACAGTAGCTACTGTCTGTTGAGCTGTCGCTGTGCACCAGACCCTCTGTTTTATCTCATTCATCCTCACAACAACTTGATGAGAAAGGCATTATTATCCCCACCTTATACAAAAGGAAAACTGAGACTCAGATTGCCTGAGTTCCATGACCAAAGTCATCCAGCTATGGAGTGACAGTGTGGGCACTTGAATGCAAACATCCCAGATGCTGGAGCCAGCTTCTTTCTTAATCAGCAGAAAACCCAGGGGAAGAGTCAAATGTAGATGGACCAACTCTGTCTCATTCAGATTTGGGGAATGGGAGGGAAATGTACAGAATTCCCTGGGCCTGTGGAGTTAGACTTTGCCCATCCCCCTCCCTTGGCTGTTCCAGATACCAGCTTCAACACCTCAGTGTGATCAGAAGCGCACGTAGATACAGAGCCTTTATGGAGGAGAAATGGAAGAGTTTCTAACACGAAATAATAATAAAGGGGATGCAGCAAGAAAGATTTAGGTTAAGAATTTTTCAGCCTTGGCGCTATTGACATTTTGGGCATGATAGTTCTTTTTGCAGAGGCTGGCATCCTGTGCATTATAAGATGTTTACAGCATCCCTGGCCTCTACCCACTAGATGCCAGTTAGTACCCCCACCCCACTTTTAGGCATGACAATCAAAAATGCCTGCAGATATTTCCAAATGTCCCATGGGGGAAAATCGTACCTTCCCCACCCTCTGTTGAGAAGCACTGGGTTAGAGCAAAGTCAGAGCTTTCTGACTGGGAAGAAAGCTCTCTGTTAATAAGACCAGACCACTGGGAAGATGAGGTAACTGCCAAATGGAGGTGTGGGAAGAATGGCTTGGAGGCAGGGTCTGCCCTCCTGTGTGGACTGTCTAGGCAGATTGATGGGGGAGCAAGATTCTCCAAAGCTACATGATGCTGTCACCCATCTTGGTCTGGTACAGGGCCTCGGCCTTGGCCTAGCTCCTCTGGGCAATCTCCTCATACTGGGTGCAGACCTTGGCAATGATACAGTCCAGGTACAGGCAGCGGTTGTTGTCCATGGAAAGAACCACAGACGTGTTGCTGGTGTCTGACTGCATCTGGGACAGCTCCCACAGGGCCAAGCAAACATGCCCCCTCCAGAGCAGACCCACACCAGGCTTCCCAACAGAGCACGGGAAGCCACCAGCTCAGGAGAGGGGTGCTCAGGACTGAGGGACCACCACTAGAGGCTTTTCTGGAAGGCAATGGCCACTTCTACAACAGAAGAAAGAAGATGAGGAGGCAGAGGTTCGAATGGTGCAGGTAGAGAACAGAACTACCCACAAAGGTGGGCCAGTGTCTCTCTGGTCAGGACAGACAGACCTACAGTCCTGCTGGACTTCTAAATGCCCTCTCCTCTAGGAGGTAGGGCAGGTAAGTCCCAAGGAATGGCAATGAGGAGAGACTTCAGCATCGTAGAGGGCTTTCAGGAAGTTCATCTCGCCTATCATCCTCTCCACGTTGACCTCCAGCTCCACTTTTGTCATGTGGGCAGCATCGACATCCTGGGAGATAATTCAGTCACTGTCTCCACAACCTGTGGCTCTGTCCAGTCCTGCATACTGTGGAAAGGGGCAGGAAGAAGGGGCCACGGGGCCCCTCCCCTGGGAGCTCCCACTCAGGGAAAAGGAGACCCCATCCAGGCACAGGCAGCTGCACCCTAACATTGCTAAACCAAGTACTCTGCAGGCTGGACTGGTGAATGCACACCAGGGAAGGGCACAAAGAGACTATAAGGTGAGAGGAAGAATGAAGTCTGGAGCTGGGGCCCTTACACTGAGACCAGGGGAGAAGAATATGTGAGGAAGGGGGTCTGAGGGAGAATTTAAATTTGCCACACTCAAAGTCTCTCTCTTCAGATACCTCCTGGGAATGCACTCCTAATAGAAAAAAGAAAGAAATTATTTCTACCTTTGGTCCATTTTGTAATCACAACTTAAGGCCTAATCAGGTTCATAAACTCTGCATGCCCATCAGGAAAGGACTTGGCAGAAGGCTCCTGGGACCTTCACACCCTTCAGCAGGGGTGGGCAGGGAGCTGCTGGGGCCTGAACCCTGTCTGGCCTCCTCCCTCTTCCTGGCCCTCACTTGCAGGGCCTACAAGAAGTCCTCAGATCAACAGCACTAAGCTTCTGCCTCCCCTCCACTCTCAAACCACTCAGGTTAACAGGGCTTTGGGGTGGGAAGCTGGGAAGAGGCCCCTCACCTTCTTCAGGACCACAGAGTCATTCTCTGCAGCTGTGCACTTGCTGACCTCATCTTCATACCTGTGAGAAAAAGGTCACCTGTGGTCTGCCTTCTCTCAGTCATCCCCATGGCCCCAGGGCACATCCCATGAATCACATGGACTCAGGGCTTCTTGTCCCACCAGTTTAGCCCAAGGCCTGCATCTTTCCAATGTATGGCCTTCTGGGTTCAGGTAAGACCCAGTTCATTCTACAGACATTTACTAGCACTTAATATGTGCCAGGCACCACTTAATAATGATGATGATGATAATTGGACAGTGAAGTAGATACCCCCTCCTTATACTATTCTGATTGATCCTAGAAGGCTTTCTGGAGAAATTTTGATTTTTTTCAACTATTTATGGGACCAGAGGGAGATGGCTGAGCTGCCAAGAGCTTTCAGGGGAATTTTCTGGTGCCAACTCTGTGTACAGCAAGTACAGTAGCACCATGGGCTCTCCATAGGTACTTAGTGAGTATTCTACAGCAGATGCAGTCTCCAGAAAGATGTTTACAATCCTGGGTACACTGCACTCAGGTGGGAACTAGAGAAAACCACAGAGAAATGTCTCTCAAGCACACCTTTTCCCAAGAAGGATCCTAGATGCAACTGAGCCCTGCATTTAAACTTAACCACTGGCTAAAGATGTCTCAAACTTTTATTTGCTATGAGACATTTCTGCACAAAATTCAAGGCTAGCCATATAAGCAGGGGAGTAACTATCAATCAACTGGTCATTCAACAAACATTTGCAGAGCACCAAGTATGTGTCAGGCCTTATACTAGACACTCAGGATTCCAAGATCTCAGAAGGCCCCTTTGAGGATGATAAGGGCTACTGCTGAGACCTTGGGCAGCCAAACCCACTTGCTGTGGAGCAGCTGCATTTTCAGCATCACTTTCTGTTTTTCTGTAAACAAATTTTTTTTGAGACAGCCTCTCACTCTGTTGCCCAGGCTGGAGTGCAGTGGCGCGATCTTGGCTCACTGCAACCTCTGCCTCTTGGGCTCAGGCGATTCTCCCTCCTCAGCCCCCCAAGTAGCTAAGACTAAAGGTGTGCACCACCATGCCTGGCTAATTTTTGTATTTTTTGTAGAGACAGGGTCTCACTATGTTGCCCAGGCTGGTCTCAAACTCCTGGACTCAAGTAGTCCACCTGCCTCAGACTTCCAGAGTGCTAGGATTACAGGCATGAACCAACGCACCCGGCCTCTGTAAATAAATTTATCCAGACACCCAGATGTCTGCCAGGAACCAGCTAGGTACCTCTAGAAGGTCACTTAACTTTCAAGAGCTTCACCTCTAAAAAGGTGTGATGTTCCAATGTTAAGACTAACTTCTTCATCTTTGCCCAGGACACATATGAAAATGGGACCCCGCAAAGAATCACTACAAGCCCTTTCTGTGAGGCCTACTATTACCCCAGGGTCACAAAGAGATCTCCACACATTGTACCCCAAGAGTACTGATGACACTCTCAGCAGCTAACCAAGCCCAGACACCACACAGTCACCACTGTCATTGCCATGGTTTCCCTTGCATGGAATGTCCAGAACGCAGACACCCCCATAAACCATTCATTCAGCCAGGCCCTTTCACGTATACATGCAAACAAGCCTCACATGCCGTCAACATTTGCAGTTCCTCACACTAAAATCTTCCTATGAGAAGCACCTAGGAGGAGGTGCCTCTTCACCCTCATCTCACCTCACAAAGCTGATGGCAGGTTGACTCATCCCTCAAATACAAATTCAGCTTGGGCAGAGTCGGCCTCTCTTTCAAAGACGAGCAGCTTGCAAATCCTCTGAGATGGAGGGGGAGTTCTGCGTTTGGGTTTCAGAAGGCAATGGTTAGGAGACATCAACGATGGCAGCCAGCAGTCCCCAGAGCAGCAGCCTCAGCAGCCCCTCTGAGGAGCCGCGGGACGGGGCACACAGAGGGATGGCACCTCCATCCAGGGAGGGGCTACAGCGTTTTCCTCACCTGTTGCTGCTGTAAGCAGGCCCACTACTGCTGAGATACCACAGAGGGCTTAACATATGGGGTGAACCCACAACTCCTTCCTCAGACTCATAAGGAGAAGAGGGGAAAAAAAGACCAACACAATTGAGCCAGATTTCCTCACTGTCTAGCTGGCTTGAGATGGGCTCACCTGTCGATGAAGGAGGCAAAAGTTGTTGAGGGTCTTGATCTGCTCCCGCTTCTGGGCCTTTACTTGCCCAAACTTAAGGTCAGTCTCCTGGAGGGACTGCAGAAGGCTCTGGTTGACAGTCACTTCCTGGATTCCACCCAGGAAGCCACCCAGATCACTGAGGTCACGGAGGCCACCAAAGCCACCAGGACCACCAAAGCTTCCAGAACCACCGAAGCCACCAGCTCCTCTGCAGAAACCCCTGGCTCCTCCTCTGAAGCCTCCAATTCCTCCACCAAAGCCCCCAGCTCTTCCACCAAAGCTTCCACCCATCCCTCTTCCACCACCTCCAAAACCACTGCCTCCAAAACATCCCCCACCAGGCCCCCCGAACCCACCAGCCCCGCTGAACCCACCAGCCCAGGTGCCACCTCCAGCCACACTGATAGAGATCGTCTTCTTCCCCCCAAGGCCATGGAGACTCTGGCTGCAGAAACCTCCCCCCATCATGGCACAGGCAGCAGACCCACCCACCACCAGCCCTTCCTGAGCTGGAGGCAAAGGAGGACATGATGGAGCTGATCCAGCTGTGGCCTGACACCACTGCTAAGTGGCTGCTGAAGGCCTGGCAGTAGGCCCCACCAGAAGACCTGCAGGGCTGCTGGCTGTAGCTTATCTGGCGATTCATGGCAGACAGCAAGGTCTTCCAAAGGAAGGGTGGGCTCAGAAGGCTGGAGGAAACTCAGAAGCCTTCTGGAGTTCTGGGATGGGGATGGCCCTTATGTAGAGCCTGGGAGCTTGGCTGGCTGATGGTGCCAGCCACCTAACTGAGGTATTAGCAGCTTTGGTTTTCCTGGTAGCAAGAGGTCGAGTTCAAAACATGCAACACACCTTGATAATCCCTCCAAATTTCCAAATTACTTTGTTTTCCCAGGGTTACTCCCTTGAAATAACCTTAAATTGGGAGAGGAACCATCCTGTAGGGCTGGACACAACCCTTAATCCCCAAGACATCTATGACCCCATGCTGAGAGTGACAGGTCAGCACTTCTCTGCCCCTCAGCCACTCAGCCAGACAAACCAGCCTCAGGAGGTTCCCAGGATGGGTGCAGAGCCCCAGTGGGGGCAGGACCCCAGGCAAGGACTCCAAGGAAGAAGGGAGAGGAAGGGGGAGGGCTGTGAAGGTGACGTTGTGGCTGACAAGGAGAAGGAAGGTGCAACAGAAGTTAAAGAATGCACAGCAGCTGCCTCTAGGACCTCACCCTTCAGGGAGGAGGTGCACATATGAATGCACAAAGAGCAAGTTCTCAGCCACAGGGACACCTAGAACTGGGGTCTAAGGGGCCTTGGAGGGAGAGCTGCAGGGGAGGGGAGAGGAGTCAGTCTGACAAGGACAGGAATGAGCATGGCGGGAGAAGAAGTCAAGGTCACTGCCAAGTGCCCTAGGAGAGGGTGAGCAGAGAGAGGGGCTGAGGCCAGCCTGGGTAGGGTAGAGGGAATGGACCACTTGGGCCAGGCCAGAAAAACCATCAGCTTTTCCTCTTCCAAACTTGTACAACAAAAATGAATCCAGGATTCCCAAGGCCCTCTTCCCTCAGCTCACATGAGACACCACCCCCACCACCTAGGAAGCTCAGATCCTCACCAGTAAAATTTCAGAATAACAAGGGCTTCTTCTTAAGTCTGTTAGGGGCATAATATTTGGAAGAAGTTCTGTGTGATGTGAAATGTTACTCACTTTTGTAACATTTACCTCTACTTACCTTTGGCAGCAAAGACTACCTTTGATGACACCAATCCTGACAGCACAAACCAAAGCTGGAAATGAGCCTCTGCAAAGGCCAGCCCCTTTTAAAATGACCTTTGCCTTTTCCTCTTCTAATCTGACCTCCAATTCCCTCTGATCCGTGCTCGTCCAAGAACCCTTCTGTCATTGATCTCACCTTCTCCCCTTTGCTCAGACCTGACTTCCTAGCCACTCAGCACCTCCTTCTTCCCTTGCCAGCTCACTGGAGGGAGGGCCAGTTCAAACCAGTGAACCACCAAACCTCAGGGAAGCTCCTGTTCCTCTCCATCAAGTCACAAAAGACCCTCAAGTAAAGTGGAAGAGAATGAACTCAGTGGAGAGAGAGAGAAGCAAAACACACCATAAATCCACACCAACACACACACACACACACACACACACACCACAGAACCACAGGCATGCCCACAAGGATGCACACGCTCATCACAATTCCCTGCCCAGGGCACTCTTCCCCATGCAGCCCTTCGTGCCACAGGTAGGCATCGTCCTCCTCACCACCTTCAAAACCTTGGTGCCTACCCCATCCCCCAGGGCCCTGATTCTTGCTCAAAGCTCCTTGCTGACCTAAGAAACCAAGATACGGCAGCTGGATCCAAATAGGGGCACAGACTGAGAGGAGTCCCAGGTCCCAACTCAACTCAGCCACTGAGTCTTCCCCTTGCCAGGCCTCAGTTTCCTCCTCTGCACAATGAGGGCTTCAGACTTGAGTAGAGGATTCACGTTGGACCTACTGAAGCCCCAGGGTTCAAAGGAGGTATGAGTGGGAGAAAGGAATGCAGTGGGCAGTGCTCTGGTCTCATCACCACTGCCATCCTGACACCTCCACGCTGATCTCTTAAATGAAAGACTCTGCTGTTTAAAAACAATTTGGAAACTCCTGGGCCCATTGCCCTCTGGATCACTTCCCGTGCTGATGGTGGGGCTCAGCAACATAACATAAAACCGCTGTCTTTGCTCACATATGGGGCTGATCCTGACTCCAAAATCCAAGTCATGTTTTGGTTTCCAAGTGTGGCCTATGCTTTTGTCAAGAGAGGCCCCAGGAGCAAATGAGAAAAGGTGTCCCACCATCCTCCTGTCCCCCACTTGCCATTTGTAAATCCTTGCTATTGAAGGGGAACTCTGCAGAACAATTCACTGGTTTCCACCCCTTGACCACTGCCAATGACCTGGCCCAGTCTGAATATGCAAAGAAGTCAGTTTGCATTTTAACATCAAGAACAAATCCCAAAGAGATTAGGGTGGAAGTTGGGGTTCTAATGAGGACCCATCTCAAATCCCTTCATTAGCAGTGGCAAATCCCACCAATCCCCCACGCCTGCAAACTAGAAAAGTCCAGCTATTCTCCTCTGTTGCCTCTTCAAAAAAATTAGAGTGCACTGCTAGCCAGGGAGTCGCCAACCCTAGAATTAAACCATATGGGCCTTTCCTGGGGATGAGGGCACAGAGGCCCCAGGAGAGACACTGAGCCCTGCCCTCCCTCCTCTCCGTGGCCATGGCTATGCCTCCCAGGCTGGCACCTGACCGAGGCCCCTGTGCTCTGGGGCAGCAGTGCCCTCATCAGTGGAGTCCAAGGGCAGGGCAACAACCGCATCTGCCATTGTTCCTGCCATGAGGCAGTCCCAGCTTCTCGGGGAAATGGGGCCCTCAAATGCAGCACCCAGGGCTGAGGCCAGAGCTTGACAGTACATGGCATGGCAGCTGGCAGATGATGCTGGGCCAGGGAGGGCAAGTGGGGAGAGCAGAGTTGGGACAGAGCTGTGTGTGTGGGAGGCTTCAAGGGGAGCACATGGATGGGGCCCTGGGGCAGATTGGGCATGAGCCAGGAGGAGCTCAGCTCTGGTTCCCTGGGCAGACTGTCTCACTCTGTGCCCTGCAGTCAAAGAGGAATCTGTTCCATAAGAAAGTGTTGTTTTTGTTTTGTTTTGTTTTGTTTTGTTTAAATGGAGTCTCACTCTATCACCCCGGCTAGAGTGCAGTGGTGTGATCTCCACTCACTACAACCTCTGCCTCCTGGGTTCAAGTGATTCTCTTGCCTAGGCCTCCCAAGTAGCTGGGACTACAGGCAGCCACCACCATGCCCGGCTAATTTTTGTAATTTTGTAGAGATGGGATTTCGCCATATTGGCCAGGCTAGTCTCAAACTCCTGACCTCGGTGATCCACCTGCCTTGGCCTCCCAAAGCGCTGGGATTAGAGGTGTGAGCCACCGGGCCTGGCCAGAAACTGTTCTTCAATACCAGGTGAGCTCTGAGCTGAGTCTCACTGAAGAGGGCCAGCCTCATGGCATCTGAAACTTAGGAAAAAAGGTCTTGGGGCAGGCAGCTGCAGCTCGAAACTTGGCCCAGCCCAGAAGGAGAGGGCCCAGGGAGTGAAGCATCCTCTTCAATGTGCACAGACCTACCTACCCCAGGAGGCCAGCAGAACAGTGCCATGGAAAGCACCCTGGATAGAGGCAAGAGCCCCAAGTTCCAGTCTCCAGGCTCCTCTGGGCCTCCTTTTAGCCCATTGTAAAGTAGAGCTGATAAACCTCTGCTCTGCCTGTTGAGCCTCTACTCCTGAGCCCATCGAGGGCCAGGCGAGTGAAGTACCACAAGGGCCTTATAAACTAGAAAGCAGGAGCGCCTTGGGAACTGAGGGATCACAACGGCAGCAGGGAGTCAGGCTGTAGAATGCTAGCCAGGTAGCAGGCTCTAAATTGACACTTATAGACTTTTTCAACCTTCATGGCAACCCTCTAGCTCTTTTTTTACAGATGAGGGAAACTGAGGCTAAGGAGTTAAACAACTTTTCCAGGGGCCCACAGCCAATAAGTGGCAGAGCCAAGCCTCCAGTTCAGTTTCTGTCCCAGCCTGGAGCACATGCTACGGACTGAGGCATATACGACTCAGAGCTCTGGAAAGGCTCCTTGTGCAGGCACTGGCAGGATGTTCTGTGTCTGTTCCTTCCTTCTGTGTCTATAAGTTCTCAGCTTACAGAACAAGCCCTGACTCTGAGCAATTGACTTGTATTTGATCATGTTTGCAAAGTGGTGTGGAATTGATAGAAAAGGCACAAACAGGACTCCGTGCTTCTCTAAGCATAGTCCTTAGAAGGGCACTTTGCATGGTTTTCCCAGCAAAGGGGATGGTTTGTGCTGCCCCAGCTTGCTCCTTTCTCAGCAGGATCAAGGGTTTGATTATGCAAGCTGATGGGCCAGGAGAGGGCCACAGTCTAGACCTAAAACCATTTCCCTTCCACCCTAAACCAACTCATTTAGGAACCAGCCAAAGTCCCAGCCCCAACACGATGCCTTATATGACCAGCCTGGCCCCCTGAGCTCTCCTGGTCTCAAGCTCCTGGGACACTCATTGTCCCTATGGTGTCTATAAGTCAAAGAAAAATATCTTACTTCTCAACCAGTGTAGAAGCCATGGGAGGGCAGGCCCCATACCCGGCACATACACCCACCCAGCTCCCAGCCAAACTTATACAATTCAGAAAGTTCTTGGTTCCTAAAAAAGCCAAGCCATAGCCTTATACATGTACATGACACTTAATAGTATCTGGCATTTGTGGAGTGTCTTGAACTTGTTAAAGTACTTTCATTTATCTACTCTGACAGACCAATGGGCAAACATGCCACACACGGACACACACCCTCTGTGACTCACAGACAAAATACTTTCATACAACCTGTAGCCCCAAATGAAAATGACAAAAGCATTAAGCATGAAGTAGGTTTAAAACTGATGCAGTCAGAAAGTAGAAGCCATCTCAACCTAACCACTGGCTCTGGTTTCTGCCAAGAAGCATGAAAATTGGAGCAGGGATCTAGAGTCAGGCATAATGGGTACTCCTGCGCTCTGTTCAGAGAATCCAAGAAGGAGTGTCCAGAAGGGTTTCCCCTAGAACTTCATTCCCTCCAAGAGATGCAACATTGACCAGTATCCATTTAGTCATCTCTCCAAACATTTATTCAATCACTCAGCAATGATTCGTGGAGCACTTGCTTGTGTCAGCAGCAGGCTTCCCAATAGAAGACAATGACACACAAAATACAGTTCATGGTCTGGGGGAGCCTACAGTTTTGTTGAAGGAAGTGCCAGGCATGTAAATAACACCTTAGAGCACATTGGAGTCAGCGTTATTGACAGTAGATCAAAGTACTAAGGTGTGAGAGGAAGAAAGGATATTGAAGGCATCATAGAGGAGGTAGTTTTGAGTAGGGTACTGAGGGAGGGGTCGGAGTGGGCCCAGTGGGTGGACAATTGAAAAAAGACACCACTGGTAGAGACAGGGAAATCTAATGTGGTGGGGGAAGTATTGGTAAGGTATCCCACATGTTCAGGATAGACGTCATAAAGGAGGAAGAGAGATGATGGGGAAGGAGCTGAAGGTGTAGGTTGAAACTGATTGCATTGGTCTCTCTGTGCTATGCTGCAGATTTGGGACTTTGCTCTATGGGCAGCTACACATCAGGACCACTGGGCAGCTTTTAAAAATCCAGATCCTGAAGCCCTACTTCTGCTCTCCTGAATCAGAATCAGGGAGCATGGCCCTGGCACCTGGATTTTTTTAAAGCTCCAGTTTGCTTTAATTCTGATGGACTAATTCCCAGAATGTAAGCAATTTTACTAAAGGAGAAAATGTCCCCATTTTTATAAAAGGCTAGGGGAAGGGTAAGAGAGAGTCACTTGTCTTCACACAGGACATAGAGTTGGATCTAATCCAAGGGCTGAGCCAAGCACTCAGCTCTAGATACAGGTACAAATGCTGCTGATTGGGAAGCGCCACTTGCCAATCGGCAGGGACTCCAAGGGGCAGGGAGCTTTGGAGCACATCATTAAGAACATGAAAAGGCAGGGGGAGGTGGGAGGGAGAGCATTAGGAGATATACCTAATGTTAAATAACAAGTTAATGGGTGCAGCACACCAACATGGCACACGTATATATATGTAACTAACCTGCACGTTGTGCACATGTATCCTAAAACTTAAAGTATAATAAAAATAAAAAAGAAATAAAAAGAAATTCTACATATATACATTTAAAAAAAAAAGGAACATGAAAAGGCAAACCGCAGACTGGGACAAAATTTATATTTGCAACACATATGCCTGAAGGGTCTCAGAAAGATTACAATGAGCCAGGGAAGCCAGACACAAAGGAATACATTCTACATGACGGCATTCCTATGAAGCCCTAAACACAGCAAAACTAACCTATAGTGACATAAAGCAAGCCTCAGCCTGGTGCTGGGAATTGGCAGGGGATTGACTGCAAAGGGGCATGAAGAGCATTTTGGAAGATATTCTATATTTTGGTTGCAGTTGTGGTCACGCAGGGATTTACATTTGTCAAAACTCATGGAACTGTACTCTGAAAATGGGTGCATTGTTACTGTATACAAATTATGTCTCAATGAAGTTTTTTAAAAGGGGACAAGAAAAAGAGACATAAGGACAGGATACTCATGTTCAAGACAACATGAGCTCTGAGCTGTTCTTTGGAATAGCTGTTCCTGGGAATAGGATTTGTATGTCCTGCATTTGTGTGTCCCGATATACACTAGACTGTAAGTTCCTTAAGGGGGCATCCATGTTATAGTCATCTCTGTGGCCACCGCCCCCATGGTACATGGGCCAGATTGGTGCTAGATGAAATTTGAATAAATGTATGAGTGAAACTAGAGTAGGCAAACTCACCCAGGAACAATATGCAACATGAAAAGAACAGAGCTAAAAAGAAAGAACCCAGGGAAACACCTATTTTTTAATATTTTTCAATATTTTTCATTTTATTTTTAACTATAGAATATTTCAATCATACTGAAAACAATAGAGCAAACACCTGTGTGTTCACCACCAAGATTAAGTAGATTTATATGTCTTTTCATGTTTTAAATGAAATGTTATAAAACCCCCAGTGTGAAAGGCCAAAGAGTAGAGATTTTAGAAGAAATCAGAGAATGTCTCCATGGCCTTGAGACCATAGAGCAGGGTTCTTAAACAGGACACAAAAACACCACAAGAAAGAAAAATATGATGAATTAGAAGAAGTAAATTTTGAATAAGTAATTCTGCTTGTCAAGTAGCTTAATTAAGAGAGTGCAAATATCACCCCCAGAGTGGGAGAAGATATTCATAATTTACGTATCTGACAAAGGACTCATATCCAGAACATATAAAGAACCGCTATAAATTAGTAAGAAAAAGACAGACAACCCCACCGATAGAAAAATGTTCAAAAGACGGGACCAAAGAGGTATCCAAATGGCCAATACACATGTGAAAATGAGCTCTACATCATTAGCCACTATGGGACATGCAAATTAAAACCACAAAGATACATAACAGTCCCCATCCAGAAAAGCTAAAATTCAAAAGAAAGAAAATAGCTAGTGTCAGTAAGAACTGCCCTGCCTTCCTGGAGCTACTTTGGGAACTGTCTGGAGTATCTACTAAAGCTGAACATATGCATACCCTATGAACGGCAACGCCACTGCTGGGTACACACAAAGACACGGAGTGCATACGTGATTCCCCAAGGGCCATGTACGAGAATGCTCAGAGCAGCTTTGTTCCTAATAGCCTAAAGCAATCTCCTCGTACTGGGCGTGGACCTCAGCAATGAAGCTCTCCAGGCCCAGGTGCCAATTGTTGTCCAGGGAGAGGATGACGGACATGTCATTTGATTCCGACAGTAGTTGGTTATACTCCTGCAGACACAAAGACAATTCTGCTCACATCTAACGGACAGGCCCCTACCACAAACCCCCAAAGTTAGCTTTTTAGTGATGCCACTAAAAAACACGATGATCAAGATGCAGGCCGAAATCTCAGCCAGCAGGCTAAAGAATGAAAAGGCGTCTGTCTTCTAATCCTACTGCAGGATGCATGCATCTCTTTGTCCAGGTACCTTGGATGGGGGAGGAGACTCTAAGAATGTTATCCATAGGCACTGGCAATCATAGATGTGGGGGACACAGAAAAGGGGGAAGAAAAAAGAAAGGGAGTTAGAATATTTGATAGATAAATAGTTTCAAAGGTCTCAGAATCTGAGTAGATGGTGTGGTAATAAATGTGAAGGAAAAAAAGCAATGAATGAAAAAAAATAGGGCTTAAGAGAATCAATCATATCTTAAACATATATTGGGAAGGAAGGGGGCCTTACAGCCTCGGAGAGGGGCTGCAGGAAGTTGATCTCATCCATCAGGCTCTCCACTTTCACCTCCAGGTCCACTTTGGCCACATGGGGAGGGAGAATACCAGAACAGCAATTGGCATATTTTCATTTGCTTAAAGCCTGTACTGGTCCATAATTACAGCAGACCAGTGATGGGCATATTCTCATTTGCTTAAAGCCTATACTTGTCCATAATGGTTATGAAGGGAAGTGGAAACCACTTTTACCCTGGTCATTAAACTTAGATTAAGAGTGACTTGAGGATGGCGACAGCTCCGCGACGTTGAGGCCGCATTGGGCAGTTCAGACTCCGGGTGATGACAGGAGAGTTGGCTGACAAAAAGGACCATGATGCATCACCTTCCAAGGAGGAAAGGAAGCGATCATGGACTCCTGACAGAGAGCAAGATAGAGACCAGAACTGGAAGTCTTCCCCACCTAAAGATAGGAAGCAGCATTATTCAAGGAACAGACATCGAGGAGGCAGCCATTCTTGCTTTCGTTCTCCTTCCAAATCTGCAGAAAAAGAACGACGGCACAAAGAACGAGAATGAGATAAGGAGAGGGATCGGAATAAGAAGGACCAATATCAAGACAAGGATGGGCACAGATGGGACAAGGACCAGAAATGATCCAGTTTCTCCTGGCCGAGGAAAAGACTTTAAATCTCGGAAGGATGGAGACTCTAAGAAGGATGAAGAGGATGAACATGGTGATAAGAAGCCTAAGGCCCAGCTGTTATCCCTGGAGGAACTTCTGGCCAAGAAAAAGGCTAAGGAAGAAGCTGAGGTTAAGCCCAAGTTCCTCTCCAAAGCAGAACAAGAGACTGAAGCTCTAAAGCAATGGCAGCAGGAGGTGGAAGAGCAGCAGAGGATGCTTGTAGAGGAGAGGAAGAAAAGGAAACAGTTCCAAGACTTGGGCAGGAAGATGTTGGAAGATCCTCAGGAATGGGAACATAGGGAACACAGGGAGAGGATGGAGCCAGAGACCAGTGGAAATGAGGATGAGAAAGGGCAGCAGAAGATACGGGAAGAGAAGGATAAGAGCAAAGAACTGCATGCCATTAAGGAGCATTACCTGGGTGGCATCAAAAAGCGGCACCAAACAAGACATCTCAATGACTGAAAGTTTGTTTTTGAGGGGGATGCATCTGAGGATACATCCATTGACTACAACCCCCTGTACAAAGAACGGCACCAGGTGCGGTTGTTAGGGCAAGGTTTCATTGCAGGCATTGACCTCAAGAGCAGTCACGTTTCTGTGGAGACCTAATGGAAAAGAGGCAAACCCTGGAAGAAAAGGAGCAGGAGGAGGCAAGACTCTGCAAACTTCATAAGAAGGAAGCCAAGTGCGCTGGGATGATCGTCATTGGTCTCAGAAAAAGTTAGATGAGATGACGGACAGGGACTGGTGGCTCTTCCGTGAGGGCTACAGCATCACCACCAAAGGTGGCAAGATCCCCAATCCCATCCGATCCTGGAAAGACTCTTCTCTGCCGCCACACATCTTGGAGGGCATTGATAAGTGTGGCTACAAGGAATCAACACCTATCCAGCGTCAAGCAATTCCCTTTGGGCTACAGAATCATTACATCATTGGTGTGGCTGAGACTGGCAGCAGCAAGGCAGCAGCCTTCCTCATCCCACGGCTAGTCTAGATCACCACACTTCCCAAAATTGACAGGATCGAAGAGTCAGACCAAGGCCCTTATGCCATCATCCTGGCTCCCACCCATGAGTTGGCTCAACAGATTGAGGAAGAGACCATCAAGTTTGGGAAGCTGCTAGATATCCAACTGTGGCTGTCATTGGTGGCATCTCCAGAGAAGACCGGGGCTTCAGGCTGCTCATGTGTTGTGAGATTGTAATCGCCACCCCTGGGCATTTGATTGATGTGCTGGAGAATCGCTACCTGGCGCTGAGCTGCTGTACCTACGTGGTTCTGGATGAGGCAGATAGGATGATTGACGTGGGCTTTGAGCCAGATGTCCAGAAGATCCTGGAGCACATGCCTGTCAGCAATCAGAAGCCAGACACGGATGAGTCTGAGGACCCTGAGAAGATGCTGGCCAACTTTGAGTCAGGAAAACGTAAGTACCATCAAAGTCATGTTCATGGCCACCAAGCCCCCAGCAGTGGAGCATCTGGCCAGGAGCTATCTTCGGCGACCTGCTGTGGTGTACATTGACCCCGCACGCAAGCCCCATGAACATGTGGAACAGGTCTTCCTCATGTCAGAGTCAGAAAAGAGGAAAAAGCTGCTGGCAATCTTGAAGCAAGGCTTTGACCCAGCCATCACTATTTTTGTCAACCAGAAGAAGGGCTGCGACGTGTTGGCCAAATCCCTGGAGAAGATGGGGTACAATGCTTGTACACTGCACGGTGGAAAAGGCCAGGAGCAGCGAGAGTTTGCATTGTCCAACCTCAAGCCTGGGGCCAAGGATGTCTTGGTGGCTACAGATGTGGCTGGTCGTGGTATTGACATCCAAGATGTGTCTATGGTTGTCAACTATGATATGGCCAAAAATATTGACGATTACATCCACCGCATTGGCCGCATGGGACGAGCAGGCAAGAGTGGGGTGGCCATCACCTTCCTCACAAAAGAGGACTCTGCGGTTCTCTACAAGCTGAAGCAAGCCATCCTGGAAAGCCCAGTGTCTTCCTGTCCCCCCAGACTAGCCAATCACCCAGATGCCCAGCATAAGCTAGGCACCATCCTCACCAAGAAGCGCCGGGGAGAGACCATCTTTGCCTGACACAGCATTCTTCCTGTTGACTGAGGGCATTTCCAAAGCTGCCTCATGCCTGTTCTTCAGAACCCTCACATCCCTTTTTCCAGGTCCTCACTCTTGGGTTACGGAGGCTTAGGAAAACAATCCGACTCCCTAGCCCAGACCCTCAGGTCGGGAAGCCTGCATGTGGGGCTGCAAAAGGAGAAGACGATGCTGTAGGAGGCAGGGAGAGCAAATTACCGCAGCTTTTTGGCCCAGCTCTGCCCTTCTTTGCTTTGAGATTGCACTGGGCCATAAGCTCATGCCAGGCTATGGGGGCAGCCAGTTGGCATTGCTCCCCAGACTGAACAGAAACCTGGCTGCCTGATGGGACCTCCTTTGGCACAGACTTGACTGTGTAAGTGTATAAACTGCAGCAGCATCGTTGCCCTAGATGCCCCAGGAGACCTGGCACCATGAGGATTACCGACAGTGGAATCTTACTGTCAACTGGACAGCCATTTTCCTGCTTGGATGGTAAAGGAAGTTGAGAACCTTTAGACCTGTGCACAGCCCTGCACCAAGGAGTGCTGTGTGCTCTAGGCATCCCTTCCCCAGGGGATTTTCTAAGTAGATGGGGGGACAGGGCGAACTGACTGTGTCCTTCTTTGTCACTGAATGAAATCTCTGTTTTCTATTCTCTGAGAAGATAAGTTTGTATGTTCTGAGAATAAATATATGAATATTTTTAAAAAGTGACTTGAAAATGAGACTCAGGAATTAAAGAGAGTTCTTATGTATGACACTAATGCCTCATCGCAGCAGGAAAGTGGCATTATATTCCAAAGAGCTCAAAGCAATTTGGCAACTGATGAGCCCTTATAGGATCTGGAAGCCCTCAGACACAAGAGCCAATAAAAAAGACGGCAGAATTTCTGCCTTTGAAAGAGATAGATGAGACACCAGTGATGGGGGACCTGTAAGTGTTCATGTGACCCTGGGGCATGTTCTCCTGGGAAGTCTCTCAGGCTCAGGGAGAGCCTCCATATCTCTCTGTCTCTTCATCACTTTTTGCCCCCATCACCCAGGACACTCTGGCACTGATCTAATCATGAAGGAAGCAGAGTGTGACATTTGAGAAGTGACCAGGCTGGCAGCATTGAGAAAGTCCTGGAACATTGGGAAGTCTCATAGGCACGATGGGAATTTGGCTGACCCCTGAGGAGCACTGTTCAACCTGGCTTTGGCAGCTGTAGCCCCAATCCCAGTCCCCATCCAGCCCCCATCCTTGCTCACCTACTTGAGAAGCACCAAGTCCTTCTCAGCTGCTGCACGCTTGCTCCGCTCTTCACAGTACCTGCAAGAGGAAGAGCATGGGTCAGCTGCAGCTGTACCAGAGGGCTGTACTAGGAGAGGTCCCTGGCCAGTCCAGCTCAGGGGTGAGCCAAGCAGAAATCTCTCTGAGTCATAGGGATCCATGAAGCCCTGAGTCCTCCCAGCCCTTCTCAGCACCGGCATAAATGTTCAGGATGTTGGTGATGGAGGTAAAAGCGTGAGAGCTTGTCCTCCTCCAAGACCAGCTACACTGCATGGAATGCGGTCTCCATTCTCCCACCTGCTCCTCATGCTCCCATATGGCTCCACATCTCCCACACTGAGGCCTGGGCCCCTCCCACAGCCCTGGAGTCTTTCAGTGTTCCTCAGTCAGCACTGAAGTTAATGTCCCTTCCGGTCCCACAGGGTGGGAACTCCCAGAGAGCACCCCTGAGCTTCTCTTTCCCGGGCCCCTCACTCAGTCCAGGCCCTACACCACAGCTATGATGACTGAGGGCCCCACTTTTCTGCCTCTGCCACACTAATGCAGTCAGCTACCCCAGCCACAGGGCCCTATGGGAACAACCGGCCCCATGAGCTCCACATGTACAGCTATAGCCCCAGCACCAAGCACAGGGCCAGCACAGAGTAGACATTTAATACCTTTCATTATTATGTCCTTCGTAGTTCATGTCATTCAGTAATAATAAAACCAGCATTATTAACAAGCTATTTGGTTGATGAGCCTTTCATTAGTATTAACTAATTAATTAATAAGATGTCACTATTTGCCAGGCACTGTTTGAACAGCATATATTAAATTATTTAGCTCTCAAACAAACTTTTAAGGTAGGTACAGTTATCACCCCCGTGTTACAAATGAAGAAACTGAGGCACAGATTGGTTAAATAAATTACCTATGATTGTGCAGTTAGAAAGAGACATAGTCAAGCTTAAACCCGGGCAGTCTGGCTGCAGAGCTTTTGCTCATACACACAGTGCTGCATGGCAGGTCCACCAATGAGCCCCGTCAAGTGCCTTCCTTATCCATATTGCCCCAGCTCCTTTTTGATGCCCACAGAGGCCAGATGACCTTCACATTCTGGGCACCTGAGCCTCACCACCGGGTGCACTGCCTCTCACCTCCTCTTGTATGCCTCCGCGAGCGCCTGCATGGTGCCCAGCTCCCCCTCCAGCCAACCCCACTCCATCAGTGGCTTGTCAAGGTGAGCCTGGAGGCAGCCAATGTAGGATTCAAAGAAGGGCTGCAGGTCATTGGAGGTGACCATTTGCTCCTACAGGAAGCATCACTTGGTCTCCAGCACCTTGTTCTGCTGCTCCAGCAACCGTACCTGTGATCAACCATGGAGGAGAGGGTTATGCTCTGTCCAGTCCCTGGCTCAGGAGCAGACCTGGTCTCCAAATCCAGGCCTCCCATGCCTGGGATCCCAGGGGGTCTCAGGGCCTCTGACCCTCTCCAACTTCAGACACTCACCTTGTCAATGAAAGAGGAAAATTTGTTGTTGAGGGTCTTGATCTGCTCCTTCTCCTGGGTCTTCACCTCAATCTAGGCATCAATCCCCATGTTCAGGGGCTACCAGAGGCTCTGGTTGATGGTCACCTCCTGGATGCCAAAGGGAAAGGCCCCCAAACCTCCAAAGCCCGAGGCTCCACCAGGCTGTCCTCCAAAGCCACCAGGTCTCCCTCCAATGCTGAAGGAGCTTCCTCCAAAGCCACTTTTCATGCCCCTTCCTTCAGCCCCATACAGACTGCTTCCCAAGGTGCCCCAGCACCCCTGTGCCCTGCCTCCAGCACCCCTGTGCCCTGCCCCCAGCCTGGGCGGCACCTCCAGCAACCCTCAGTGAGATCTTTCTCCCGGCAAAGCTGTACAGACTCCTGCTGCCAAAGGTGCCCCCTGTCATGGCACAGGCTGCAGCAGCACTGCCTCCCCCAGAGCATGAGGCTGACGGATCTGATGGCACCACCATGGCTCTAGCCAGACACCAGGATGGCAGAGTGGCCACTCGAGCTCTGGGTGGCCTGGGAGGTCCTGCTGGACTGCTGGCTCATCATTTTCTCTGGATGCAGGAAGATGTCCTGGTTCAGAAAGCCTGAGGAAAGGGCACTTTCTGATGCAAGGAGAGAGGTGGCCCTTTTTATAAGTCCCAGTGGATTGGCTCACTAATTTGACAATTTCCTGAGCTTGATTTTCTAGCCAAAACAGGTCATTGCCTCAAATCCCAAACACATCTTGGTCCTAACCCTGGAGCCACCAGTTGCTTTGATTTTTCTCTGACATTGGCCTCATTTTTCCTTCACCAGATCCAAGGCAGAAAAACACTTAGGCTCCCTACAATGGATGGGCTGCTTCCTACTGGAACCTAGCCCCAAACATCAGGGCATTTGCTGTAATTAGGTGATTTTCCATGCTCCTCCTGTCTCCGGTGACCTGAGTCATTGACTTCTGCCAGTCAGATCCCAGCTCTTAAAACATAAAATATTCACAGGAGACCTTGTCTCAGTTAATTGTGCAGTGTGGTCCTGAAAGGAAGCCCTTCAGCTCTCCCGGGAACCACATCCACTGCGATGGGGTCCTCGGGATGCAGGGGCCATTAAGAGTCTCTAAGGTAATGTTTTCCCTTTTTGTCCTGAGGAAGTGACTCTCCTTACCTCTGGATGGTGCCTAGCCTGCAAGAACAGGACTCTCTGCCCTGCAGGGGCTTTACCTGCAATCATCTCATGCCTGGGTAGTTCAGAGTGAAGCCTAACTCCCGCCCAGACCATCAAATGAATGCACTGTACGTTCTAGGCTCTCACCAAGGACTTGAAACCTCATGCTGGGCTGAGTGTGCAATGAACTTTTGCAGGGGAAAAAAGGAGAGGAGGAAGCTAAAACGTCCCATGCAAGCTTATGTTTCCACCTCAGCATCCTTTTTCCTTGTTCCAAGCTCAGCACATGGCCCAGAGCATGGGATCTCTGGACAAGGTGTGGGAAGATAGACATACTAATTACAACCTCCAGGTGCATTCTTTTGGGACATGTTTCTCTCTCCTGCCAGGGTCATTTGTCATGCCTGACTCGAGCACATTAGAAAACCAGCTGACTCTTGTTTATTCACGTAATTGGTAGAAGAGGCTTCAATGTCAGGAAACAGCCACTCAGCCAGGCTTTGGAGCTACCCACACATGTTCGCCTGTCCTCAGCCTCTAGGTGCCAGGTTCCCAGCATACTCAACCTCTTGCCACACCCAGAGCCCTTCTGTTGGCAATCCAGCACCCGCTCAAGTGGAATCAAGCAGATAATAAAGAGTGAATGGAGGCACTGACTTGAAACCCACACCACACTGCAGGTAACAGCAGGCAAACCACACAGATAATGAAGACATGGAAGAGCAACTGTGTCCCCCGTCCCAAGACAAGGACAGGGTGTTGCATTTCACTGAGCATGTCTTAGGCTGGACATTAAGAAGAACTTCCTACAGAGGAAGCAGATCTAAGAAGGAATGCAAAGAAAGTCTTTGGAATCTCACTCTCTTCAGATTTAATTAAAAATCAAAGAATGTGGGTGGACAACAACCAGACTCTCTGGCAAGGGGCAAACTTTTAGTGTCCAGATTTAAGAAGCAGTTCAGAATCAGATGCCATCAGAAGGCAGGACTGTCTGTGCATATCTGCAAGTAAGCAGAGTCCTGGGGGCAAGTGAAACTGTGACATGTTCATGAAATCACAAAACAATGTAGGGTGACAATCGCATAGGATTTGAGGAAAGAGATGTGGGAGATCACGATGGAGAGGTCAGTAAGGATGGGGCTATGAGGAACTGGGTGTGCATGCTAGGAGTTTGGAATTCACCTAGAAGCACTAGGAAACCATGGGGGGATTTTGAGCAGAGAAGTGACACCATCTGATCTGTGCTTTAGGAGTAACACCTGGATTCAGGCTGCAAAATGGCTCATAGAAAGGCTCTTTTAGGTTTATTGGAAAATGGGTATTTAAATCAAGGCGAAACCAGTCACAGTGGCTTACACCTGTAATCTCAGCACTTTGTGAGGCCAAGGCAGGAGGCTTGCTTGAGTCTAGGAGTTCAAGACCAGCCTGGGCAAAAAAGCAAAGCCTCATCTCTACAAAAAAAAAATAATAATAACATTTGGGCATGGTGGTTTACCTCCATAATCCCAGCTACTTGGGAGGCTGAGGTGGAGGGATCGCTTTAGCCTAGGAGTTCAAGACCAGCCTGAGCAACATAGTGAGACCCCATCTCTACAAAATAATGCTGTTTAAAAAAATTAGCCAGGTATGGTGGTGCATGCCTGTAGGCCCAGCTACTCTGAAGGTTGGGGTGGGAGGATCACTTGAGCCCAGGAGGTCAAGGCTGCAGTGAGCCATGATCATGCCCCTGCACTTTAGCCTAGGCGACAAAGCAAGACCTTTTCTCAAAAAAAAAAAAAAAAAACTACCAATATCAAACACTCTTGAGAATGCAATGTGACACATTGCTGATGGGAATGTAGAATGGCACAATCACTCTTAAAAAGAGTTTGACAATTTTTTACAAAGTTAAACATACACTTACACCATACAACCAGAAATCCCATGCTGGATATTTACCCTAGAGAAATGAAGACTTATGTTCACATAACAACCTGTTCATGATTGCTTATAGTAGGTCAGTTTACAATCACCAAAATCTGGCACTAACCCAAACATCCTTCAAGAAGTGAGGAGATGAACAACCTGTAGCATAACCCATCGATACCATGGAATAAGCCCAGCAATAAAAAAGGAGCACACTATTGATACAACGACAACTTGGGTGCAGCTCAAAGGCATTATGCTGAGTGAAAGAAGTCAGTCTCAAAAAGCTACATACCGTATGATTTCTTTACATGAAATTCTCAAAAAGACAAGACTGATGGCCAGTGATGGTTGGCATTTTTTTATGTGTCTTTTGGCTGCATAAATGTCTTCTTTTGAGAAGTGTCTGTTCATATCCTTTGCCCACTTTTTGATGGGGTTGTTTGTTTTTTTCTTGTAAATTTGTTTGAGTTCTTTGTAGATTCTGGATATTAGCCCTTTGTCAGATGAGTAGGTTGCAAAAATTTTTTCCCATTCTATAGGTTGCCTGTTCACTCTGATGGTAGTTTATTTTGCTGTGCATAAGCTCTTTAGTTTAATTAGATCCCATTTGTCAATTTTGGCTTTTGTTGCCATTGCTTTTGGTGTTTTAGACATGAAGTCCTTGCCCATGCCTATGTCCTGAATGGTATTTCCTAGGTTTTCTTCTAGGGTTTTTATGGTTTTAGGTCTAACATTTAAGTCTTTAATCCATCTTGAATTAATTTTTGTATAAGGTGTAAGGAAGGGATCCAGTTTCAGCTTTCTACATATGGCTAACCAGTTTTCCCAGCACCATTTATTAAATAGGGAATCCTTTCCCCATTTCTTGTTTTTGTCAGGTTTGTCAAAGGTCAGATAGTTGTAGATGTGTAGCATTATTTCTGAGGGCTCTGTTCTGTTCCATTGGTCTATATCTCTGTTTTGGTACCAGTACCATGCTGTTTTGGTTACTGTAGCCTTGTAGTATAGTTTGAAGTCAGGTAGTGTGATGCCTCCAGCTTTGTTCTTTTGGCTTAGGATTGACTTGGCAATGTGGGCTCTTTTTTGGTTCCATATGAACTTTAAAGTAGTTTTTTCCAATTCTGTGAAGAAAGTCATTGGTAGCTTGATGGGGATGGCATTGAATCTATAAATTACTTTGGGCAGTATGGCCATTTTCTCAATATTGATTCTTCCTATCCATTAGCCTGGAATGTTCTTCCATTTGTTTGTATCCTCTTTTATTTCATTGAGCAGTGGTTTGTAGTTCTCCTTGAAGAGGTCCTTCACATCCCTTGTTAAGTTGGATTCCTAAGTATTTTATTCTCTTTGAAGCAATTGTGAATGAGAGTTCACTCCTGATTTGGCTCTCTGTTTGTCTGTTATTGGTGTGTAAGAATGCTTGTGATTTTTGCACATTGATTTTGTATCCTGAGACTTTGCTGAAGTTGCTTATCAGCTTAAGGATATTTGGGGCTGAGATGATGGGGTTTTCTAGATATACAATCATGTCATCTGCAAACAGGGACAATTTGACTTCCTCTTTTCCTAATTGAATACCCTTTATTTCCTTCTCCTGCCTGATTGCCCTGGCCAGAACTTCCAACACTATGTTGAATAGTAGTGGTGAGAGAGGGCATCCCTGTCTTGTGCCAGTTTTCAAAGGGAATGCTTCCAGTTTTTGCCCATTCAGTATGATATTGGCTGTAAGTTTGTCATAAATAGCTCTTATTATTTTGAGATACATCCCATCAATACCTAATTTATTGAGAGATTTTAGCATGAAGCGTTGTTGAATTTTGTCAAAAGCCTTTTCTGCATCTGTCGAGATAATCAAAACCACAATGAGATACCATCTCACACCAGTTAGAATGGCGATCATTAAAAAGTCAGGAAACAACAGGTGCTGGAGAGGATGTGGAGAAATAGGAACACTTTTACACTGTTGGTGGGACTGTAAACTAGTTCAACCATTGTGGAAGTCAGTGTGGCGATTCCTCAGGGATCTAGAACTAGAAATACCATTTGACCCAGCCATCCCATTACTGGGTATATACTCAAAGGATTATAAATCATGCTGCTATAAAGACACATGCACACGTATGTTTATTGTGGCACTATTCACAATAGCAAAGACTTGGAACCAACCCAAATGTCCAACAATGATAGACTGGATTAAGAAAAGGTGGCACATATACACCATGGAATACTATGCAGCCATAAAAAATGATGAGTTCATGTCCTTTGTAGGGACATGGATGAAGCTGCAAACCATCATTCTCAGCAAACTATCGCAAGGACAAAAAACCAAACACTGCATGTTCTCATTCATTGGTGGGAATTGAACAGTGAGAACACTTGGACACAGGAAGGGGAACATCACACACTGGGGCCTGTCGTGGGGGGGTAGGGAGGGGGGAGGGATAGCATTACGAGGTATACCTAATGTAAATGATGAGTTCATGGGTGCAGCACACCAACATGGCACATGGATACATAAGTAAAAAACCTGCACGTTGTGCACATGTGCCCTAAAACTTAAAGTATAATTTTTAAAAAATTGTCATGACTGGGAAAGGGGTGCTACTGACATAAATAAATAAAAACTTGCTTTAAAAAAAAAAGACAAGACTATAGGGACAGAGAACAGATCTGTGGTTGCCAGAGGTTAGGGGTGGGGGTAGTGAACAACTATAAAAAATAGCACGAGGGGGTTTTGGGGGGTGATGAAATTGTTTACACCCTGATTGTGGGAGTGGGTACATAAATCTATACATGTATAACTGTGTTAAAATTCATGGAACTGGTGGCAGGGCGCATTGCCTCATGCCTGTAATCCCAGCACTTTGGGAGGCTGGGAGAGAATCACTCAAGCCCAGTAGTTCAAGACCAGTCTAAGCAACGTAGCAAAATCCCATCTTTACAGAAAATACAAAACTTAGCCAGGCCTGATGGCGTGCACCTGTAGTTCCAGCTACTCAGGAGGCTGAAGCGGGAGGATCACCTGACCCCAGGAGGTTAAAGTTGCAGTGAGCCATGATTCTGCCTCAACACCCTAGCCTGGGCGATTGAGTGAGACCTTGTCTCAAAAGAAAAAGTATGTATGTAACTATACACCCAAAAAGTCCATTTTAATGTATTAAAACCTTTTTTTTTTTTCTGAGACATAGTCTCACTCTGTAGCCCAGGCTGGAGTGCAGTGGCATGATCTGAGCTCACTGCAAGCTCCTCCTCCTGGGTTCATGCCATTCTCCTGCCTCAGCCTCCTGAGTAGTTGGGACTACAGGCACCTGCCATCATGCCCGGCTAATTTTTTTGTATTTTTAGTAGAGATGGAGTTTCACCATGTTGGCCAGGATGGTCTCGATCTCCTGACCTCGTGATCCACCAGCCTTGGCCTCCCAAAGTGCTGGGATTACAGGCGTGAGCCACCGCGCCTGGCGACAAATTCTTTTAAATATGGACAAAGGATGGAGAAACATGTTAAACAATATCACACTGTGGGGAGGAAAAAATCACTAACTTAGGATGCTAACTCTACACACAGATGACCAGGTTTCTTCAACAAATAAATTACAAGAAACAAGAAGAATGGGAATCCACACATATCCACCAATTACAATGTATGAACATTATTTAGACCCTGATGCAATCCAGCAATTTTAATGAAAACATTCCTGAGACATGAGGGGAAATGTGAAACCTGACTGGATATTTGATCATATTAAATAATTAATGTTTATCTTGTTAAGGGCAATAAGGTTATAATGTGGTTATATTATTCAAAGAGTCCTTATCTTTTACAAAAACTTATAAAATGTTTATGAATGAAATAATATGATGTCTGAGATTTGCTCCACCATCTAGAGGCATGGAATGGGTAGAAATGAAATAAGATGAGTTTATTGTTGAGGTGGGTGATGGGTACACAGGTGTTTATTACACTATTCTACTTTGATGTTTGCTTGACATTTTCCATAAGAAAGTTTTTGTTTATTCCAATTTTTTGTGCACACAAAAAAAGAAAGTTTTTGAAGAGCCACCTTGCCTTAGATAATTATGACACCTTTCTTTCCTAATATGAATAAGCAGTTTTTACCGTAAATAGCAGTTTCTTTTTCCAGTACATGCAAATAAGTACATCTTTGCATGTAGTTCAAATATATAGCTTGCCTGAATCTAGTAAGAGTAACAAGTAAGTTGGATGCCAGGATCAGAATCCAAAAATAATTTGACAGTTTGAAGCTTGAGCCAAAACTAATAAGAAAGATTTAACAGAGATTAATGTAAGACCCCACATGTGCATTCAAGCAAAGCAGCTGCACAGTTCCCCATGGGGAGATAAGGTTTCACAATGGCTTACATAAAGTCTTGCCAGCTTAAGGTGAGTCAGTGGCAGAAAGCAGCTGCCAAAATTACCTGCAAGGTCAGAGGATGCACAAAGACAAGCTCTGTGCCCACCCTTTTCCTGAACTAGTCAGGCTTCACCTGAAGGGTTTGGTTCTAGGCACCTGGAAGATGTCTATGGGAGAGCACCGAGGATGGCTGGGGGCATCCCCCAGCTGAGAAGAGATGAAAGTGTCCCACCTGGAGAAGGACCCTGATAAAGGGGGAACCTTCCTTAAACATTTGTAGACTCTCATGCGCTAAGGGATTTAGGGTTGTTACCTATAGCCACAGGAAAACTTGGACCAATTAGTGGAATTTACATGGTAAGACTCAGCTTAACCTTCTCTGAGAGAGGAAGGGGATTTCCCCACCACAGCAGGGTGGGCTACCACTGTAGACAATGTTTTAGAGAGGACATAGGTATCTAAATGGAGGCTCCTCTTGATGGCTTCTGAAGTCACTTCTAGTCTTGAGAGTCTTATTCCTCAGAAATCAACTAACAGTGGTAACCCTAGAAATAATGATAGCAATATCTCCTATTTATTGTGTACTTATCTTGTTCTAGGAGTTGTGCCAAGCTCTATCATGCCTTATGTCATTTAATCAGTCCATCAGTCAGCAAGTGCTTACTGAGTGCACATTTCCTGCTCAGTATTGTGTAGCACAGAAACACTATATGACACAGTTGCTTTCCTTAAAGAATTTAGAATAGAGTTGTTAATCAAAATTTGCGTATGTATAGTACAATATCAGTATGAACATCTTTTGTCTTATAAAGTGTTTTTTACATATATTACTTCATGTGTTCTTCAACACATCCCAGAGAGGAAGATATTCTTTTTATTACCACATTAATGAATAATAATACTTAATGTTTTAAATCATTCTCCTCCTCGGGAAGTGTCCAGTTTCTAATGTGGCTCAGCATGAACCTAGCCTCAATCAAGAGAAGACTAGCTTCTTAGACTTTTTTATTTTTATATCCCTGTCATCACAATAATGAAGGAGTTAACTTAAAATAACAATCCATGTTAAAATAGGAAGAAAATATAATACTCTAATCACCAATGACAAATACTTTCCAGTAGCAGGAGACAGAAAGGAAAACATGCCAATATTCATAGGTTTTATTATTCATAAAGACTTAGAGGCAAATTTTTTTGGTCTTGGTTTTATGGGGAATATAACAAAATAGACAAAGTCTGAGACTATTTTAAAGTCGGGCTCTGGACCAAATATTTACCTGATCTTAGACAGGAAATTTGTATGCCCAAATGCAAATCGTCAGAGCTGAAGCAGGGGATGGGGAGAGTTGAGTTTGGAGGAAGTGACTTCAGTGTCAGCCTCCTGAAATAGAAAAGGCCACCAGATACCTGGGCCAGATTTCAGCACCAAGGACAGAGCACCGCTTCCTGGACGGCGTCTAAAGACTCAAAGGCCTCTCACTAAAGTAACGCTGTGCCGTTGAAGACCAGAAACACACCCCACACACACACACTGTCTTGAAGAAACAAAACTACACCTATGTTATTAATATAGCATGGGAGTGACAAGCATGGACTCCGGGGCTCAACTGCCTGTGTTCACACACTGGCTCTACCACTTGCTAACTGTAACCTGTGACACAATGTGACCTTCACGTCTCTATACCTCCTTTTCCACATCTGTAAAATAAGGATAATCATACCCACCTCATAGTGATGGCAGCGGCTGCAGCAGGGAGGCACAGCTGGGGCTGCACACTCCATGGAGCCAGTGGGAACCCCACCTCTTCTGAGTTGGGGAGGGACCTCCCCAGGTGATGCTGCAGCCATCCAAATTGAGGCTGCAGACCCAGTCCTCCTGTTCTAAGGAGAAAGCAGAAGCCCCGCCCTCCTCATCAGGGCTACAGCCCCCCAAACTGTGGCTGTGGATCGGAGCCTCCCTGTGCTCTTTAGAGGTCCAGGAGTAGGCAGGGTCTGCCTTCCTGGGTGCAGCGGCAGCTGCCTGATCTACAGCAGCAGACCTGGGTCTCCCACTCTGCAGAGGAGGCAGGAGCCAGGCACAAGCGGGAGCCAGGCACAAGCAGGAGCCCCACCCCTTCCAAGTTGGTGAGGCAGAAGCTCCCCAGGTACAGCTGCCACTGCCCTCCCAGGAGCAGGACCTGGACATCTCTGCAGCGTGCACCCTCAGAGGCCCGGGAAGGGCCCCCCTCCAGTCCCTGCTGCTTCAGGGGGGGTCTGCTTCCGCTGCCTGGCCTCTCTTCTCTCCTGGTGCCTGCTCTGATCTCCAAGCAGGGTTGGGTCTGAGCCCCAGGGCCATGAATGGCAGTGGGAGGCAGGCAGATTACTGGGTGGAAAATAGCAGTCCCCGGTAAGGTCTCGCCTTCAGGTCAGGGAGGGCCTGAAGGCTGGGGAATGGTCGGCCAATCCCGCCAACTGGAGTGGGGACTTGTGGTACCTCCTTGGGGCAGCCCATGGACCAATCAGCACACACTTCCTTCCCTCTGAGGTCCATAAAAGCCCAGGGCACAGCCAGAGCAGGGGAAAGGACACAGAGGATGGAGAGATGAGGGAGGACCAGCTGCAGAGAGGAGCTACCCTGTCTGCTGATAGCTGGAGATGCCAGGACAACGAGCTGCAGAGAGGAGCAGCGCTCTCTGCTGAGAGCTTCAGAGACTTGTGGAGATGACGTCCCGACAGAAAGGAGCCACCCTTTCCAGGGCCTCCTCTCTGCCGAGAGCTGCACACTCTACATGGTACAACTTGCCCACAGAGAGGAGCTACCCACTGTGGGTCACTTCTGAGCTGTTGTAACACTCAATGAACTCCTCTTCATCTTGTTCACCTTCCACTTGTCTGTACACCTAACTCTTCCTGGACACATGACAAGAACTTGGGTAAAGGTGCCACCAGCCACAGAGGTTTCTGGCCAGAAAAGTGACACCCCAAGGATCCCATAACAGTAAGATCATTGTGAAGATTAGGTGAGTTATATTGAAGTTCTCAGAACAATTTCTGGCAGGTAGTAATTATGTATATAACTAGGTAGTATACATTTGCTTCATTTATTGGTTTTCCATAACCTTGAGATCTCAGTATGAGGAGGAAAAGGGCATGTGAAGTGTTGTGGGCAAAGTCTTGCTGGGGAGAGGATTGGCTTCTCTTGAATAATAAGGAAGGAAGATACATGGGCAGTGTTTGACCACATTTTCCCACCACCTCGGCCCAAAAACCTCAAGGGGAGCAGTGAGGAAGGCCCTGAAGAGACCCAGGCTGGGCACTGAAGTTACAGTTGACTGTCACTGAGCCATTTGGAGCTCTTGGCAAGGACCACTGAGGCCTCTGCAAGAAGTGTGCCAGCCTAGGGAGTGGGCTGCCCTAGGGTGGATCCAGAAAGAGGGAAGCATATCACTGCAATTAGGCCAATTATCTGACCCAGGTTGCTTAACCCCAAAGACTCCCTCAGTGCTCTCATTCTCTTCTCATCTCTCGCTCAGTCCACACACAACTGCTACCATAACTTTCTGCAGTCTTTTTATCACCCTCCAATTCAGAAGGCACAATGGGTCTCTATTGTTCTACAAAACTTAGAGCCAAAATGCAGCATAACATATTACAGTTTGATGGAGAAAAAAAAACAGAGCTGAAAGAAGGAAAGGCAGAGTTTCTATATAAGACAACATAAAGGTGAGCCAGGCACAGTAGCTCACATCTGTAATCCCAGCACTTTGGGAGGGCAAGGCAGGCAGATCACAAGTTCAGGAGTTCAAGACCAGCCTGGCCAACCTAGTGAAACTGCGTGTCTACTAAAAATACAAAAAATTAGCCTGGCATGGTGGCGAGTGCCTGCAATCCCAGCTACTTGGAAGGCTGAGGCAGGAGAATTGCTTAAACCCAGGAGGTGGAGGTTGCAGTGAGCCGAGATCACACCACTGCACTGCAGCCTGGGTAACAGAGTGAGACTCTGAGAAAGAGATATAGCAAGAGAGAAAGAAAGAAAGAGAGATAGAAAGAAAGAGAGAAAGAAAGAGAGATAGAAAGAAAGAAAGAAAGAGAGAGAGAGAGAGAGAGAGAAAAAGAAAGAAGAAAAAGAAAGAAAGAAAGATAGATAGATAGAAAGAAAGAAGAAAAAGAAAGAAAGAGAAGGGAAGGGAGGAAGGAAGGAAGGAAGAAGGAAAGAAAGAAAGAAAGAGAGAGAGAGAAAGAAAGAAAGAAAGAAAGAAAGAAAGAAAGAAAGAAAGAAAGGAAAAGAAAGAAAGAAAGAAAGGAAAAGAAAGAAAGAAAGAAGGCAATAGTGGCTTGGCTCAGGTCCAACCTCCTAGCTTGACAGTGTATTTCTGGGTCCCTTCTTGGCTTGGCTTTGAACATCCAAGGGGATGGGATTGTGGTGTCACTAACTCTGAGGAGAAAGGAGTTATTACAGAGGAGTGGCAAAGGTCAGAGGGACTTTCTGTAGTCATGAACTAGGTCTCAGGCTCAGTATGTGGTGCAGGAGCACTGGCCACTGCTGGTGGTGGTCTGCACAATCCTGGCTAAGGAGGATGGGGATGAACTACCAAGTCTGGGATTATGATCCATGGAGAGACTTGTGCTTCTGAACTAGACATCCTTCCCAATAGCAGTGGAGTTGATACCCCCTTGGAGACCCTGGGTACCTCTGTTGCTCCAGTCGCCACTGCTGGAGCTGCTACTATCCCCCATACTAATGTTTTTGCTGCTAGAAGTGTGGTTGACCACAGCTGCATGAGAATGGACTGCTCAGTCACAGTCTGTCTTCCTAAATGCCCATTGCATGCCAATCCCTGTCTGAGAAATGAGTGGTCAAGGAAAGCCACAGAGGAAAGACTTGTGAAAAGACACTACAAAAAAAGACCAAAAAAAAAGAGAGAGAGAGAGAGAGACAATGCTCCTATGGGCCTTCCCTGTCTGAGGGAGGCCCAGGACATACACTGGATGGAACATCAGATAAATCCTACCTAAATATGACTTATGTGCCTCTCCCTTGTGCCCCTGCCTTTGTGTTACTCTAGGGAAAAGGCTGTAGAAGACAATTCTAGGGTTTAAAAGCTAATACAAAGCCATGAGAAATCATCTAAAATGATAGAAAAGAAGTGCACAGCATACTCACAGATACACACCAGATGCTGGCACTCCCCAGACATCCTATTCAGGAACAAAATAAATATCACAGAAAGGTTATGGTGAAATTACCCAGGTGGGACAAGCTCTTTTTGGAATTAGCCCCTGAGATGCCAGGATACAATGGTATGAGCTCCACCATCAGCGATTGAGTTTAGACATGAGAAGGGACTTCCCTGAGATTCTAGGATGGGGAATGCAAAGAATAGAAATGTAATATGTCTCTGGATACATGGCTCTGCCATTACCTTGGCCTCAGTTACTGCATGGGCAAAACTGGGATAACATGGCTCTTCAGCAGTGTGTGTGATGAGTAAATCAAGATGGGTAGAGTGCCCCGCACATTCCCCTTTCCATATCAGAAGTGACACAGCTCCTATTTGCATCATCCTTCTGGGCTCATGGACACCACCCGCATCCAGTAGCAGGTGTCTTTTTTTTTGAGATGGGGCCTTTCTCTGTCACCCAGGCTGGAATGCAGTGGTGCAATCACGCCTCCCTACAGCCTCACACTCCTGAGCTCAAGTGATCCTCCTCCCTCAGCCTCTCGAGTAGCTGGTACTACAGGCACATACCACCATGCCTGGCTAATTTTGTATTATTTTTTGTAAAGATGGGGTCTCATTATGTTGTCCAGGTTGTTCTGGAGTTCCTGGCCTCAAGTGATCCTGCCCCAGCCTTCCAAAGCACTAAGATTACAGGTGTGAGCCACCACACCTAGCTCGCCGGGTATCTTTTCCAGAGCACTGCACAGACTCCAACTGTCCGATGTTAACATTAACAAAGAAGGGAAGGTGGGGAAGAGTGACTGGTTCTGAGGAAAATGGAAACTCCAGTTTAAAGTATAGGGACAGCAGGCTGTTAGGACTACCTGGTACTCATCTTTGTATTCTCCACCACACCAGGATTCACTGACATTTGCCTTTCGGTGCACTATATGCCTATTAGGAGGCAGGCTCTTAGTGTTCTGCTCTAGCAAATATTATAAAAGTTGTATCTCTGAGCCCAAAGAGAGAGTACTGAGCAGTACAGTCCACTTCATCGAGCACTTGTTGAGCCCTTCCTTTGTCCCCTGCCACTGTGTTAGAGCCTCCGTATACCAAGGGGAAGGAAATGCAGAGACAAAAATCACTGTAACACAGTATAGCTAACCAAAGGACCACATAATCCTGTGAAATTGGTTTCTCAAGTTGGGTTCTGTGCCTTGACCAGAGAGGGCCTACGCTGCTGCACTCCTCGCCCTCCAGCATCTTCTGGTAGGTGGCAGTCTCCACATCCAGCCCAGCTTGATGTTCAGCAGCTCTTGGTAGTCACACGGAAGATGAGCCTGGTCCTCCCTGGCCTGCTGCAGGGCCTCTCTGAGCTCTGCCAACTTGGCCTGGGCATCCTTGAGGGTCAGCATCGCCCCCTGCACCATGCTGCTCAGTGTCAGCAATTGCCACCTCCAGGTTAGCATTCCGAAGCAGGAGGAGGAAGTGCACTGTGTCCCTGGATCCAACTGCGTATGTAGCAGGTGAACACAGGTCTCCATCTTTCCCGTTAGTGAAAATCTTTAATCTGTGTGCTATGTGGCTGGTGATGCTAACTTCTGCTCATAGCATTCACATCCATATAAAATAAACCACACTGGGAAACTCCAATGATTGTCGAGCCTTTACCCAGAGATAGTGGTCACCTGCTTCCCACCTCTTGGGAAGGAATAATCCATGTTCTGAGATCCCAGAAACTCAATGCCACATAGTTTATGAAGTTTTGGGGACCATGTCTACCAGATTGAGAGAAGATCATTCTGCCTTTAAGTTGATGGATGTAAGTTAAAGCAGCGTAAAGTCCTTGTTCTATGTGGTACCACTTGGCAAGCCCAGTTGCAAAAGGTCCCAATCAGGAGTCTGAAAACCTGCCCTACCTGCTAGGTCCAGGTGGCCCCTCTGGCATCCCAGGACACCACTTTCATCAGAGCCATAATCCTGGGCTTTGAGGAGCTGCCCCCACCTGCTTGTTGATGTTCTCAATCTCTGCCTGCAGCCTGTGGATCATCCTGCTGAGCTCCGCAATCTCATTTTTGGTGCTCCTCAAGTCATCATCATGTCTTCTGGCTGTGGTCTACAACTCCCCAAGCTACAGCTGGGTGAACAGAGAGGGCAGGTAGGGAAAGATTATCCCTGACCCTGAAACGTGTATGAAAAGGGCAATAGAATCAATCCAGAAAGTCCTAATTCACATAAAGCCCACCAGGCACATAGAGTGGAAAGAATCACTTAACTGAAACTCACAGCTGCCCTTAAAGATATCGGGTAGTCGAATTAAAAGCACTATAAAGACTCTGCAAGTTTATGGGGCTGGGCACAGTGGCTCACACCTGTAATTCCAGATACTTGGGAGACCAGGGCGGGTAGATCACTTGAGGTCAAAAGTTCAAGACCAGCCTAGCCAATATGGTGAAATGCTGTCTCTACTAAAAACACAAAAATTATCTGGGCATACAGGTGCAAGCCTATAATACCAGCTACTCAGGAGGCTGAGGCAGGAGAATCACTTGAAGCTAGGAGGCAGAGAGGTTGCAGTGAGCCGAGATTGTGCCACTGCAGTCCAGCCTGGGCAACAGAGTGAGTGAGACTCCATCTCAAAAAAAAAAAAAAAAAAGATTCTGCAAGTTATGGAAATTTGTGAAAGAAATTTCAATAGGTTTCCTAGTGAATAAAATATGTATTCTCTGGGATGGTGCCAGAAGGGCTGGAGGTAAAGTTCAGAAGCCCTGGAAAAGGCTGGTGGGGTCCAGATTGATCCAATGATCCTTATTTACCTTGGTCTGGTACAGGGTCTGGGCCTTGGCCTTGCTCTTCTAAGCCATCTCCTCATACTAGGCCTTGACCTTGGCAATGATGCTGTTGAGGTCCAGGTGCCAGTTATTGTCCACAGACAGGACCACAGACATATCACTGGATTGCGACAGGCCTGGTTATACTCCTACAAGCACACAGGGGCACACCACTTGGCGGTTGTAACCATCTCTCTAGGATGCCCTGAACCGACCATCCATTGGCTCAGGAATGTTATGAGGTCGAAAAAACTAAATCTGTTTTTATTGCCCAGCCAGCCCATGCAGGTGACTCTGGATGTTTCCCAGGCGGCCAAACTGAAGGAGTTTCAGCTGGCACACGGGTTCCTGCCAACCGAGCATTTAAAAATAAGCAGCAGGGGAAGCTAGGGAACAGAGTGTGTCCCTCAAGACGACCAACTCTCATCAGTTCCAGTTGGTCCACACCGGCAGAAGCGATTTTGGAGTTTGCTTTGATGAGAAAAATGCTTTCCCTGAGTAGTCCCTGCGGTATTTCTCCAACTCTGTGACTGAAACGCTGTCTGCTTTTCTCTAACGGTGACAGGAAGTCAAGGGGAAACCGTGAGATTCAAAGGTTTGAAGTACTTCCTCGCGTACTGCTAAAGGAGTCGACCACACCAAAATGAGTCTACATGATGCTAGTGGGGGACATAAGAGATCAAGAGATAGACGAAGGTCAAGTGACAGATCACGAGATTCATCTCATGAAAGAACAGAGTCTCAACTCACTCCTTGTATTAGAAATGTGACTTCTCCAACACGACAGCACCATGTTGAACAAGAAAAAGATTGCAGTTCCTCTCGTCCAAGCAGTCTGCATCCTCAAAAAGCATCCCCAATTGGTTCCCTTAGCAGTGCTGGGAACAGCAGCAGAAACAGTAGTCAGTCAAGTTCAGGTGGTAGCTGTAAGACATCTGGGGAGATGGAAATGCAAAAGAAGGAGCTCAGAATATAAGAATGTCAGAACGAGTGACACTAATAGTGGATAACACTAGATTTGTTGTAGACCCATCCATTTTTACTGCACAGCCAAATACAATGTTGGGCAAGATGTTTGGATGTGGCCGAGAACATAACTTTACACGACCCAGTAAGAAAGAAGAGTATGAGGTGACAGAGGGGATTGGTTCCACTGTGTTTTGAGCTATTCCGGATTACTATAAAACAGGAATAATCCATTGTCCTGATGGCATATCTATTCCTGAAGTGAGAGAAGCATGTGACTGTCTTTGTATCTCTTTTGAATATAGTACTGTTAAATGTAGAGATCTCAGTGCCCTAATGCATGAGTTATCAAATGATGGTGCTCATAGACAATTTGAATTTTATCTGGAAGAAATGATCCTCCCTCTCATGGTAGCTAGTTCCCAGAGTGGGGAACGGGAATGTCATATAGTGGTGCTTACAGATGATGATGTCGTTGATTGGGATGAAGAATATCCACCACAGATGGATATTCACAAATTATTTATAGCACAAGAATATTCACAAATTATTTATAGCACAAAATTATATGGATTTTTCAAGTACATTGAAAACAGAGATGTGGCCAAGTCAGTTTTGAAGGAGAGGGGTCTTAAGAAGATTAGATTGGGAATAGAAGGTTATCCTACCTACAAAGAAAAAGTAAAGAAAAGGCCTGGAGGCCACCCAGAAGTTATCTACAACTATGTCCAAAGACCCTTTATTTGAATGTCCTGGGAGAAGGAAGAAGGAAAGAGTCGGCATGTAGACTTTCAGTGTGTAAAGAGTAAATCTATCACCAACCTTGCAGCAGCTGTGGCAGACATTCCCCAGGACCAGCTGGTAGTCATGCACCCAACTCCACAAGTGGATGAGCTGGATATTCTCCCTATCCATCTGCCTTCTGGCAACGGTGGCCTCGATCCTGATGCACAGAATCCAATGCTGTAATGCTGATGTTCCTTGAAACCATAACATGCTACTCTTCACAGTGACGTTGTACTCTCCTCATTCTGCAATGCAAAGCCACTCTTCTTCACTGAGATGCACATAACAATGCTTAGAATGTTGCAGTGTAGGCTTTTTCAAGACCAAAGGTAGCTGAATGGTTTTTTTAAATGAGTACAACTCTAGCATTTTGAAGTTCCGGTTATATAAATGTATTTGTTTACCAGTAGGTTTGTGAAATTTGTTCTTTGTATGGCAGACGGTCCTTTTTCACACATCTAGGTCTTTTCAAAAGTGGTGGAAATTGGCAGCTGGGGTACTTTCAGTTTGGATTGATATTCATCACACCCCAGATAAAATGCAGAGTATTATATAGTTGCACTTTATAGATGGTGGTTAAATGGAAATGTTCAAGCCATTTTATAGTTGTGATGCACAATATAATTTAAGTGCTTCTGTCAAGGTATTCCTCCAGTAAAATTTGTATAGTTTGCTGCCCTTGATGAGCAAAAAGTATTTATCTTGGACTTACCCGAATGATCTGGATGAGATTTAATCCCCATATCTTATCAGTTCAGTTATCTCCAGGGCTGTTTCACCCTTTAGAGTGAGTCATATGCAGGGAGTGTGAATGTCAGCGGTGGTTTATTATCCAGTCTGCCTTACCCTTAATCTGTTCACAGATATTTATTTACTTATGCTTTTTTTTCTTAAGAGTTACGGGATAGGAAAATGAAGTGTTTGCTCTTCATTTACTAAATGATTATAAACTTCAATTTTTCTTCAAAATAAAATTCCATTGTTTTAATGTTTCTGACCAAATTTATAACCACCTTGAAAAAAAAAAGAAAAAAGAGAAAACTAAATCTTAGTGAAGAGAAAGGAAAGTAACAAGAGACAGTAACCCAGAGAAGCCAGGCAGCAGAAAATCATCCAGCAGACAATAAAGGGTTACCCATAACTCTTCTCTTGGCCACTCTTCATATATTCCCCTTGGGATGCTGTGGACATAGGGATTCTAAAAGCCTGAACTGCCGATGCTAGGTACCCTGAGCCTTGGGAAGGACAAAAAGGAGGAAGTAAGCAATATGGGGAAGGGGGCTGTAAAATTGAAGAAATGATGGAAGAATATGGATCGTGATGGGAAACACTTTGCAAATGTTTCCTGAAAATAGATTTCACAAAGGAAGCAGAATCCCCAGAATCAAGCAAGACTTGACACCCTACATGTGGCTTCAATCCTAGAAGAAATAATAAAGGTCCTCACAGCTTCACAGGGGCTCTCAGACTGGCCAGACTCTCCGTTTTGATTTCCAAGTCCACTTTGGTCATGTAAGAAAGATCCACCTCCTAAAGATAATCAGCCTTATTTGCTTCAATATTACTCTCATTTGATAACATCAGCAGCATGTTTACATGGTTACAGGAGCAAAAATCACAAAAAAAAAAAAAAAAAAAAAAACAGACAGTACCCTTGCAGTAGAGAAAGAGGTTTGACAATTGAGCTCAATATTACAGAAGGCACGTTATTATTAATTTCTATAACCTGGATGATTATAATTGTAATTATCTACAGTTCAATAGTGAACTGGTGTAATGAAGGGCTCAAAGCAGTTTGGCAACTGGCGAGCAAAACACACTTTGGAGGGATGTTAACTCCGGAAAGAAAACCCTGGGGCAGAGGCTCAGCATTGAGACTGGCACTGTCCTAGGTTTTGGCCATCAGCAACAGCAACACTTGGAATTCCTGTTCTGGAGAAAGTGTTATCCAGCCTCACAGCCCTGAGAAGGCACCACCATTCCTCACTTTCCTGGCTCCATCTCCTCTCTTCATAGCTCCACTGCCCTGCTCACCTTCTTCAGAACCATGAAGTCATTATCAGCCTCTGAGTACTTGTGAAATTCATCCTCACACCTACCAGGAAGAAAAGAAATAAGGCTCAGGTGGCAGCAGAGCCAAGGTTATATGCACAGATGTACAGAGAAAGGTGTGTATCCCAGGAGTTGGAAGCTCAGCTGGGGTAGGGTTGATGGTGAATATTCTCTGGATAACATGCCAGTGGGTGGCATGGGTTATTAGAACGGTAGGATTTTTTTTTCTTTGAGACGGAGTCTTGCTCTGTCACCAGGCTGGAGTGCAGTGGCACGATCTTGGCTCACTGCAACCTCCACCTCCCAGGTTCAAGCGATTCCCCTGCCTCAGCCTCCCAAGTAGCTGGGACTACAGGCGCATACCACCACGCCCAGCTAATTTTTTGTATTTTAGTGGAGATGGGGTTTCACCATGTTGGCCAGGATGGTCTTGATCTCCTGACCTCATGATCCGCCTGCCTCGGCCTCCCAAAGTACTAGGATTACAGGCGTGAGCCATCGCAGCTGGCCGAATGGTAGGATCTTTAAGAGCACAATGGTACCCCATTTCCAACACTCCCAGACACTGAAACTAGAAGGAGATAAAACATGTAATGGAACTGGCACACAGCCCTTGCTGTCCCTGGGTGGCACATTCATATAGGTCTCTGGATTCTCCGCTGCTGGAGATCACCCAAGTCCTCATGAGCCAGGGCCAATGCTCAATCCCAAGGCCATCTTCCCCTTGAATCTGCCCCCAAAGATCCCAGCTCCATCTGTGTCCTGAGTGTGCATCCTGCCCTCAACATCAGATCAGGAACAGGGCTCCTTCCTGTCTTGGCCCCCGCTTGAAGCTCCCTCACCACCCAAGACAAACACATTTTCTAACTGGTCCTCTGCTTGGTTATACATTGGAACCACCTGGAACTCAATAAAAGCTACCAAAGCCTGGCTCCCATGCCCAGAAATCCTGATTTAATGGGTTACAAGTGCAAATTTGTAAAGCTCCCAAAGTGATCTAGTAAACAGCAAAATGTGCAATCCATTTTTGCTGAATGATGGAGTGCCTGAATATCTGTCCCTGTTTACTGGGGAGCAACTAAGATGCCCATCTCTGAGACATACGTCTCATTCTCCTTGGCACCAACACAAAATATCAACAGAGGGCAGACCCCCCTTTCATCAGTGCCCTTTCCAGACACCTCATCTTGTGGCCTACAGACTCAGAGGTCATGAGAACACACAGGAACTCTCCAGTTGGAAAACCCACACACCACCTGACCTGCAACATGGTCACCCCAGTGACTGTCCCCCAGGCACCTCCATCACTTACCTCCTCTTGTACTCCTCCACGAGTGCCTGCATGGTGCCCAGCTCCCCACCCAGCAGGCTCTGTTCCATCAGTATCTTGTCCAGGTAGGCTTGGAGGCAGCCAATGTAGGACTCCAAGAAGGGCTGCAGGTCATTGGCACTAGCCTTGGCCGTCTACTGCAGAAGACACCACTTGGTCTCCAGAGCCTTGTTCTGCTGCTCCAGGAACCGCACCTGTGATCAACCATGTTGGAGAGGGTCATGGTCTGCCCAGTCCCCAGCTCAGAAGCAGATCTGCCCCCCAAACCCAGGCCTCCCATGCCAAGGCCCCAAAGGCTCTCAGGACCATAGGCTCTCCCCCACCTCAGACACTCACCTTGTCGACAAAGGAAGCAAATTTGCTGAGGGTCTTCCTTGGTCTTCATCTTCTCAATCTAGGGGCCAATCCCCACATTCAGGGGCTGCAGGGAGCTCTGGTTGATGGTCACCTCCTAGATGCCAAAGAGAAAGGCCCCCAAACCCCCAAAGCCCCAGGCTCCACCAGGAGCTCCTCCAAAGTTGCCAGGTCTCCTCCAATACTGAAGGAGATTCCTCTAAAGCCACTTCTTGTGCCCTTTCCTTCTGCCCCACACAGGCTTCCCCCAAAGACACCTCAGCACCCCCGTGCCCTGCCCTAGCCTGGATGGCACCTCCAGCCACCCTCAGTGAGATCTTCTTGCTCCCCCCAAGGCTGTACAGACTACTGCGGCCAAAGGAGTCCCCTAACATGACACTGGCCTCAGTGGCACTGCTTTCCCCAGGGTATGAGGCCAACTGGAACCTGGTGGAACTGCCATGGCTCTGGCCAGACACAAGGAAGGCAGAGTGGCTGCTGGAGACCCAGGCAGCCTGGGGGGCCCTGCTGGACTACTGGCTCATCATTTTCTCTGGATGCAGGAAATGTCCTTATTCAGAAGCCTCAGAGGAAAGGCACAGGGAGAAGGGTGGCCCCTTTTATAGGTCCAGTGGATTGATTTATTCGTTTGACAGTTTCCTGGGTTTCATTATCTGGCTGAAACTAATCCCCATAGCAACTTCCTGTACTGTAATCCTGAAATCTCCATTTCAGGTCTTTCCTATAATTAGTCCTGCATAGACTTCCTGCAGGAACAAACCCAGGCCCTCCCTTGCTAAGTGAGCTTTGTTCCTGCCAGACATGGCCCAGCCCCAACCCCAGCACCCTGGGCACTGGCTTCTCAGGAGTCAGCAGGTCCAATTAGGTGAGTTGGTGGCTTTTTCATTCCACCTTAACCCTGGGCATCCACTCCTGTCATTCTGCTGTCTGCCTCTCAGAATGAACAAGGCTCACCCAGGAATCTGGAAAGAGTTGAGAGGATCAAATGAAAGGGTAGATTCCTCCTAATTTTAGCACCTCCAAGTCTCACACCATGTGTGTCCATGGAACTCCCCAGAGAGTTTGTCCCTAGGTCTGCAACACAACCAGCACTCTCACTATTCTAGCCAGGGAGAGGGGGATTCAGCCAGAATATCCCAGGCTAAGCCAGGGGTCTGAATGAATGGACTGGATACTTGAAGGCATTCATTCATCTGAGACTGAGCAATGCTCACCATTCTGGTGACCAAGAGAGTTCCTAACATCCCCTCTGTCTGCCTGTGGCTCCCTGGGTGGTTCTGTTGATCCTGTTTTTCAGCCTGCTGCCCAGGGAGCCTCATGTCACTCGTCTCACATCCCGTGCCCAGTCTCTTCTACTTTCAAACACGCCCCGTTAGTCCCCTTTTCAGGCCCCTATGTATTCTGCTGCCTGCATTCCCTTCCTGCCTCTCCCCTGCAGGGAGGGCTGCCCCCTTGTCCACCTGACAACAGATGCCATGATGACAGGATCCTCTCTGCCTGGTTCTCCAGGGCTCCCCATTGCCTAGCACAGTGCCTGGCCCATGGTAGGCTCCCAGATTTTGTGGGATCAGCAACTATTCGGTTCCTCCTGCTTATAGCATTGTCCTCTGTGTGGGTAGTTGTGTGTCCCGCCTCCACTGTCATGCTGGAGAAGAAAAGTCTTGGCCCTCCAGACACCCTTCTACCCAATCATCTCCTGCCCCAAACCCAGGACAGGAGCCTGTATGCATGAACTTAAGATGGGGTTTTGAGATACAGACTAACTAAATCAGCTGCCACTTGTAGGAATGGCTGCCCTCTCTGCTAAACATGCCCACCTGTGTACCAAGCCCATGTTAAGCACATGGGAAATGCAGCCAAATCATCCAACTGGAGGGAAAAGAGACCCAGCTGATTGGAAGGTCTTGAATCTCACCTCACACCCTCACATTTTCTCAGCCCCTAGAAGCCCCTAACATCCCAGCTTGGATGTTTGTCTTGGCAGCCTGACACCCTCAGGGGCCTGGGTAGAGGCTGAAGATTATCCTCAAAATAAACAAAAGAGAGGCAATTTTATTAAGAATTCTAACTGGGGGTAACAGCAACAGTCATCCTGGCTATAAGGAGAGAGGATCTGAATCCAGTGGTTTCTGGTGAGCACAGGCCAAGAAAAAAGTTACGCTACAGTAGCGGGGGTGCTAGAAGGCCTTCCCTGCAGAGAGGCCAGAGAGCTGGGCACTCCAAGCTGCCGTGCCATTGCCTCTGGAAGGAAGAGAAGTTTTGACTGGGTGTCAGGGGTAGGTTCACTGCCAACTGACCCTGTGCACGAGGATAAACAACTTGATGACCGAGAACCTTCTAGTTACTGTTTATTAAAATTAAAATTAAAATAAAGATCATGCTCAGGTTGCCCTGGAGGCTGCAGTTCTTTCCACCTCTGATAGGTGCTTATACCAGGCTTAGAACAGACACATTCTTTGGCACCACCACATCAACAGGAATCTAATGTTGTCCTTGCCTCTGTAGGCAGCACCACAGGAGTAGGTCATGGGATGGCAAGTCAGCTCTCAAAGATTTTGGGAAGGGCACTCATTGCAAGACACACAAGACAACATGGGAGCTAAAGTTTAAGCAAACCCAGTTCTGTTCCATTTATTGAATAGCTTCTTGATCATATAACAAGAAGTTTACAGGAAGGAGGAAATGTGTTCTGTTAATACCCAGAAAGCAAACAGCCTGACACTCTCACCCAGAGCATGAGGCAGACACGGATGGGACCAGAAACAGCCACGTGACTATTGCAGTTGCAGGAGGGGATTGAAATGGGAACTGTGGAGGGCGGTTAGTCAAGGAAGACTTCCCAGAGAAGGTATCTTGAGGTGAGCTGATGGAGAGGATAAAGAGTATCCCATGTTGCAGGCGTAAAGAGACTTGCAGAAACCCGTCTGTGCAGCAAATATTACAGCTTCATTTGAAGCAAGATCATCAAAGGCTGCTGAAGGCTACAAAGCAGAGCATGGTATATCCACGAATGCAGGGATATGTACCAGCCTGACCCATTGAGTGGGAAGAATTTATGCTGTTTCTGACAGCCTGGCAAACTGCAGTGGGTCACAAGTTTGGATGTGGCTCACTGCTCCCCAAAGATCACCCAGAGTCTCTAGTCTCTCTTTGCTCCCATCCACCCCTGCCAACATGATCTTATGCAAGTACCATTTTCAAAATGTCACTCTCCTACCCAAAAGTTGACTAGCCTGCCTCTTCTAGCAGAACGATCTCCTCTTTTGACCTTAAATGCCCTCCCCTTTCCCTTTTTCTTTCCTCCATCCTGATTACACCACTTTAATGTTAAAACTCTGTCATTCCATCCAAGCCAATCTTCTTGCTATCATTTGGTAAGAAGTTGAACAAATTACCTCCACGGTTTCTTCCCCCTGTTGGGTTCTGGAATACCATGCATCTCCTCCCCCCCACCACCATCGTCCTTGCTAAGTTCCACCTCTGAGAGGGTGACCCACTCAGCAGCCTGGCCATGGAATCCCTGGGTCTTCTCAATTCCAGTCACCTTCTCCTTCACTCCACCTCAACCACACACTCCATGCCTGCAGCCTGGACCATCACCAAGAACTGCTGCCTCCTAGAAGCTTAATTCCCAAGCCCCACTTTCTGGCCATAACTTTCCATCTCCCAGGGCTCTCCCACCTAACTCTCATTACATCTGCTCTTCACTCATGTAAATAATCTCATTGTCTTAACCCCTTCATTTTTTCCAAGGCTGTTAGCTCTCTCCTAGTTTCCTTTCCTGCTCTTCTCACATTAAGCATTATTCATTCATTCAACAAATACTTTCTGAGCATCTACTATATGCTAGGCATTGACCAGGTGGTGGAAAGTGGTGAACAAAATTGATGCTATCTCATTCCTCATAGAAGGAACAGACTGGACTTCACCACCTGGACGACCTTCTCACCAGCCTCATCAATTCCCCTATTCCCCTATCTTTCAACCATCAGCCTAACAAAGTCCCTTCTCAAGGCCATGACTACAACTTCCTTCCCCCACCTGCTGCAGGCACTGAGCTCTGCTAAGGGAGACCACCCAAGCCTAACTTCCTACTTTACCAAGAACACTGAAGCCATCAGGAGTGATCCCCTCAGCATCCCTTCCGTGCCTTGACTCCTGCCTGCCTCCACACCCACCTGATTTTCCTTTTTCCTGTACAAGACTTCAAGTGTATCCCCACCCATCTCCTCTAATTCTTTGCTCCATCAGTTACCCTCCTCCCTCTCCTGCCCCTCCTCTCAACCTCTCCTCTCATACCCAAGTCTTTCCCATCCTTACAGTACCTCTTGTCACCCCATGGCACCTTCTTGCTATCATTCTGTCTCTCTTCCCCTTCTCAACTAAATGTCTCAAGAGGATAACCCCATTTTGTCCACTTACCTGTCTCTGATCAGCTCCTAAACCCATGAAATCTAGTTCTGTATACAACCCTGACATCATGGACACCACATTCCTAAGAATGCCTTTCTCCATGACTTCCTAAAAGCCAAACCCGATAGACAACCTTCAGTCTTCATGCCACCAGATCTCTCTACTGCAGCTGAAATGTGGTATATGCATAAGCCATTCTTTGCAGTATCATCACATCAGTAACTTGCACGTTTTTTAAATCCCTACATTCCTTAAAAGTGTGTATTAATAGGTTTCCAGCTTCATTCTGGCACAACTTGGCAACTTCCTTGTGGATGTGGTGGATAACCCATGGGCAGGTCCAGTTTGTCAAGAACGTGAACACAGTGCTCCTTGATGAAATGAATCTAAAACCAGGAGATTCTAAAGCTCCTAGAGTGGCAATGAGCCACTGGAGAGCAGGTATAGAGAAGTTGTGGTGTCATTACTATCTTGTTCTAGAAAGGCAGTGCTGACCTTACATTGAGTGGTGTGGAGGCAGGCCAGCTGCAGAAACTGAGGACTGAGGAGATTCAACATTAGATTGAGGAAAGTCCCCTCTTCTCCAGATCTCAGGGCTCAGGATAGTGACAGTCTAACACAAAACCACCAGACCACCATGTCAGTTGTGTGTATTGTGTCATATATAAGAGTTCCAGGCCAAGGATATGAAAGGGAGTGAAAATCTAGCCCATACTCTAGTCACCGAGCTGTGTGCTCTGCCATGGACTATGTCCACCCAGAAGAACACAAACATATGTTACTTTACACAAGTGCTATCCTTTGCTAAGACATGCAACCATGAAGCTGTCTGCACAGAATGAACATCTATTTCTAATTCACAAAAAGACCTGAGAGGTCCAGAAGACTTCTGAACACCAGTTTAACATCATGAGTTTCAGCATGAGAAGAATCTAGTGCTAGAAAACCTTCACTTGTGCCTCACTGGTCTTCAGGTCAGTTAAGTCATGTTGTGGTGAAACCCCATGAGTCAAATCCTGGCTCCCCACCTCCTAGTTACATTACTTCGGGTAAGTTGTTTAACCCACTATGCCTTGAATTCCACCTATCAGATGAAAATTTGCTGTGAGGATTAAATTATTTTAGAAAATGTCCTGGTACATAACAAGCACTCAGTGCACATTAGCTTTTAACTAATAGTGTCATCCTTATGTACAATGACAGAAAATCTTCTCTGGACCATCAACCACACAACACACCCTCTCATCAGCGGGGTCTTTGTTCTCCAAAGTTTGAATGTGGGTGCTGTTGCCACATTTGTTCAGTGCTTTCCTGTTTCAAAAAGGCAAGTGAGTACAAGGGTGTGTGTGTCTATGTGTGTGGGAGGTAAGGCAAGGGTTACAGTCAGAAGGCTCAGGGCATCAGCCATGTGTGCAGAGGGAAACTGAGCAGATTGATTCAGCCCTATATTAAAAACCATGCCAATTCTAACTAAACCATTTCAGCTTTGATTTTACAAAGCTGAAAATAAACTAAAAATGCCTCAAGTCCTAGGTTTTCTCTGTACTTCTATTACAAAGCATTATTGTTGGCCAGCTAAGACCCTGCATCTTAATTGCCAGTTTTGCAGGACAAAACATGCATGAAATAAATTTATGGGAATTCAAATGTGGACTATTTGGCCTTGACTGTGAGTAACCCCAGCTTTAATAAGGCAGAACGCCTGGCTTGAAACAACCAAATAATTAGTCTAAACAGTGGGAGTGAGAAAGGAGCTCTAATACATACATTTTGTTAATTGCTCTCCCCTGTTGCCAGCAAAGGTGAATTGGAAGAGGTCAGCCAGAGCCCCCTGGAGGCAAGGAGGACAGTTAGGAGTTTGTCTCTGTCAGCCAGGGATGAGTTAGCAAGAGCCATTACTTCAGTGAACTGGGACACCAGAGTTGGACCTCAGAAATTCAGCCAGTGGGAGAAAGAACATCTGGAATAGACAGAGAAGGCAGGAGGGGGCCTGGGAAGCCTGGCCTAAGTAGCAGCAATCCCTACCCCAGCCCTAGCTTGGCTTTCCTGAATGTCCCAAGCAAGCATTTACCACTGATCAAATGGCAGCATGCCAGAGAAGCCCACCCCCTCCAGAATCTCTGCAGAATGTTCTCATGAGTTCTATATGTGTGGTGGGCTGCCCACCATCCCTGGGCCTTCACCTCCAGCGTCTTCAAGGATCCCAGGGTCTTCTCCATGCTCCCAGGGCACCAGCTTTTACCAAAAAACAAGGCAACCTCCCCATCCAAATCGCAGTCAACCAGCCAACTGACCAGCTCCCTCTGGCCCTGTCTCAGTTCAAATTCCCAAAAACAGACTCAGATGAAGATTTGTGTACAGGGAGTTTATTGGAGAGTACTCTTAGGATCAATATGTAAGGAAGTGAATGAAGCAGGATTGGGGATTGGGGAAAAGTTAAACTGCTATGTAGTTGGGTTGGCTGCAACAAAGGTCTCAGCAAATCCCACCAAGCACTAGACCTGCCAATGGGGAGAGATCATAGCCTAGGGCAAGGCTTTCCTGGGAAGGCACTCTGCTAAGAGCAATCAGGAGCCACAGCAGCTGGGGAAGTGAGTGCTAGGTTCTCAAAAGGGTGAGAGCCCACCACCCATCCACTACAGACCCCACATCCCTAGGGGGCTGATCCTGCTTCTGTTTCTCTCCCAGCCTTGCCTCACTCTGTCTTCTCATCTACTACCACAGACATAATTTTGGAGGTGGCCTCTCCCCACAACTTGGCCCCACTTCCCTGCAATCCTGTAAGACCCTCTGCTGTCCCTCCTGCTAAGCTAGGTTATCAGGGGAACCACCCCACATAATTCAATGTAGGTTCTTTTCTATTTTCCCTAAGTGTAGCCTGGTCTGAGAAATAAAGGGAAAGAGTACAAAAGAGAGAAATTTTAAAGCTGGGTGTCCGGGGGAGACATCACATGTTGGCAGGTTCCATGATGCCCCCCAGGCCACAAAACCAGCAAGTTTTTATTAGTGATTTTCAAAGGGGAGGGAGTATACGAATAGGGTGTAGGTTACAGAGATCACATGCTTCACAAGGCAATAAAATATCACAAGGCAAATGGGGGCAGAGCAAGATCACAGGACCAGGGCAAAATTAAAATTGCTAATGAAGTTTTGGGCACATATTGTCATTGATAACATCTTATCAGGAGACAAGGTTTGAGAGCAGACAACTGGCCTGACTAAAATTTACTAGGCAGGAATTTCCTCGTCCTAATAGGCCTGGGAGCGCTACGGGAGACCGGGGCTTATTTCATCCCTTATCTACAACTGTATAAGACAGACATTCCCAGAGCGGCCATTTTAGAGACCTCCCCCTAGGAACACATTCTCTTTCTCAGGGCTGCTCCTTGCTGAGAAAAAGAATTCAGCAATATTTCTCCTACTCACTTTTGTAAGAAGAGAAATATGGCTCTGTTCCGCCCAGCTCTCAGGCAGTCAGACCTAATGGTTATCTCCCTTGTTCCCTGAACATCTCTGTTATCCTGTTCTTTTTGCAAGGTGCCCAGATTTCATATTGTTTAAACACACATGCTTTACGAACAATTTGTTCAGTTAACACAATTATCACAGGGTCCTGAGACAACATACATCCTCAGTTTACAAAGATGACGGTATTAGGAGATTAAAGACAGGCATAGGAAATCACAAGAGTATTGATTAGGGAAGTGATAAATGTCCATGAAATCTTCACAATTTTATGCTCAGAGATTGCAGTAAAGACAGGCGTAAGAAATTATAAAAGTATTAATTTGGGGAACTAATAAATGTCCATGAAATAGTCACAATTTATGTTCTTCTGCCATGGCTTCAGTCAGTCCCTCCATTTGGGGTCCCTGACTTCCCACAACACTAGGTTCTGTCTTTGTCACCCCACCCCAGCTATTCTCAGCATCCCCAACAGGGCACTGATTCTGGCACAATTGTGAATGGTTGCTGGATTCTTGAGTGACTAAGGTGCTGTTGGAGTCCTTGCCTCAGGCAAGCAAGAAGACAGGAGCAGCAGCTTCTTCCCAATGTGGAACCACAGAATGGGACTAGGATATATGTAGAACTGGCTTCTAGGTGAGTTGCCAGGAGCTATGGTGGTACAAGGATCAGGCTCGCCTGAAGAAGGTGGACTAGACAACACCAGGGCCCCTGGCAAAGAAAAGCAAGACAGGGTGGAGACTGAAAGCTCAGATTGTAGAGGACAGTCAGTGGGCCCCCTTTAGGGAATTTTCTCCAGTCCTGTCAACACTCAGCATATGATATTAGCATAAAATCCTCTCCATTCATGTCATCCTTCCCCAGTAGGTTCTGCTTTGGCTTTGTCTCTTTAGGGGGATCCAGATCTAAATAGACCATCCAGACATAGTGTAAACAATGCAATGTGCCCTGGACAGCTTCTGCTAAAATTGGGATTAAAAGAAATCATTATCTTTTTCTGCTCAAAATGTTGATAGGTCCTTTGATTTCAGACCTACCACTAGGCTGATCATACAGTAGGTAGCCAATAAAATGTGTCTTTCTTTCATCCAGTCATGATAGCATGGCAACAGTTAGATGAAATATTTATCTGCATTTATAAGACACTGTTTATAATATCTTTTACAAACAAATGGCTAGTTTTGTTAATCTACAAAGAGTATGTACAGATTATTTAGAAAAACAAAATGATCACCCAAAGAGAAAATGGACTGAATAAGTGAAGAGACAATTCACAGAAAATGAAAGCTAAATAGCGAATAAACATATTTGTAATGCTCAACCTCATTAGCAATCAAATAATGAAAATAAAACAGAAAACTGTCAAAAAAAAAAAACTAAAAAAATACCACACAGTGTTCGGAAGACTGTGGAGAAATAGGAAGTCTTATACGTTACTTACAAAAACATGAATTGGTACAGTCTTTCTGGAGAGCGGCCTGACCATATAAATCAAAAATTTTAAGTGGCCTTGCAATTCCAATAACTTCTAAAAAGTTACCTTAAAGAATGAATAGGACCAGTGTCCAGAGAAGTGTGTGTTCATTGCAGCAACATTTATTACAGTGGAAAAAGTAGAAATAAACATATATGTAAAAAGGTGCTACATCTATACAATGGAATATTATGCAGTTATTAAGAAAGACAACTTGGCCATGAGGGTAACAGGTGGCAGGGCATGGCACCTACAGCTCAGTAACCGGGGGGGCAGGGTGCAGGGAAGGGGAGGGATGCACAGGCACAGACTCTGTGGGTCTCAGGCTGATGGGAGGCTGCTTGCAGCAGCAGAAGTGACGGAAGACCTGGAGGAAGAGAGCTTTGCATTACCCGTCTCTTCCATGTCTGAAGCCAAATTCGATACTGTGGTTGGTTCTATTGAGGCCATCATCATGGATCCCGAGTTCCAGTACTGCAGAGAAATTTCATGGACAAATACTACCAGGACAAATTTTCCTGAAACACCTTCTTGTATTCAGTAACCCTACTGCCCCTGCCAAAGTAGACACACCTCTCTCAGGAACTTCTGAGGGTCAGACTACTCTGTGACAAGAGATTGTGTCAAGCAATCCACCTGGAAGACCCCTTTTCTCATCACACATGTTCCTGTGTCAACAACGTGGAAAATAACACCATCATAAACCCTCCCTGTCCCAGATACCACAGGCAGGCTTTGCACTAAACTTTCGTGTGCTCACAGCTCTTTCACTTGGGTAAGATTTGTAGTCCATCAACCCTAGGGATCCACCTGGGCAGGTATTTTACTTTTTGGGAGTATTTATCTAGGATGTCATTCAAACCAACTGCCCCTGACTTGAGATTTCTGAAGCTCCTATTTTCTGCCCACTATTATGAGAAAACTAGAGCCAGTCTTGGCCAAAAGAAGCAACTGAAAAACAGGTCGTTGACTAAAAGCTACATGGGAAAAATCAATTCCTAGGTGTGGGTTTGCAGTTCTTTTATCACTGTCTTCTGCTAGTCCTGATATAGTCCCACAGTTTCTAGAGAAGCCTTTATTTTTTTAAGCATCATTGTTGAAAAAATATTTTTGTAGATGAATACTCAAGCAGTAGATCTAATACAGTAGATCTGATTTTAGAATTTCTGATTAGCCCCTTAATTGTAGTGCTATGATGGCAAAAAATGTTTTCTTTATTGAAATTCCTATTTTACTGGACATCAATGGATATGTGCTATGTGCTGGAAATCAACTAAAAGGTATCTTTTACTTATACCATGTTAAGTGTGTTTGTACAGACTTACTTAAAATACTTTCCATATAAATCAGTCTGTTAGGTTTTTGGCTGGGGTGGGGGTGAGTTTGCTAAAATGTGATTCTTCAAGCTCTGTAATTCCAACTCTATCCTTCTTCCTTTCAAAATATTTCTTGCAAAAAAATAATGTTCCACTTGTCTAGTTCAGCCTGAGTAAGAGGAAGTAGCAAAAGGCTTCAGAGGTACCAAAGGTCATCTGTCTGGCTTCCTGTTAGTAAAATGTTTGGTAGGACATTACTGACTAGAAAACATGTATGTCACACCTCTAGAAAGAAGAAAAACACATAATTGTTTATAGTTCCTAATGTGTACCTTTGATTTTGTTTTTTAAGTAAAAATAAGAATCTGCACTGAAAAAGAAAATTATGATCTCCATCTACATTTGCTGTTGTGGAAAGATGCTATTTGGTAAATTTCTTATCTGCTAGATTATAAATTCTGTGAGGGCAGAAACTATATGTGTTCTCCCCTGTATCCTTGGGCCTGGCACAGTAGCTAGAAAATGGTAGGCATTCAGTCTATTAATAATTGTTGAATAACTAAATGGATAAATTCCACAGTACATTAGGTGAAAAATCAAGTTAAAAAGCAGAATGTATTGTTAAGACCCATTGTAAAATATTCTATATATTTCTATGAATATGTGTGTAAGCATGCACATGCATGAATGTAGGAAAATGTCAGGATGGTAGAATCATAGATGATCTTCTTCTAATTTGCTAAAACTTTATGCATTTTTTGCTATAAATGTGTGTTGCTTTTATAATTTGGTAAAAGATATCTAGAAGGAGAGGGAGAAGAGTAAAGGATAAAGAATAAAAGATGGAAAACAACAAAGTAGTTGCCACTAGGAGACAGACTGTTTAACTCTAAAGACAACTGGTAGGATTTCAAGTATCAATTCCAAAGGGCTCCTGTCACCCTTTTGACCATTCCACACAGGTAAATATCTACTCTACTTACCCTGGCTGCCTTCAGATGCAAAGAGCTGCCCCAGTTCTGCCTTCAGATGGGCGATGGGTTGAGGGATTCTGCAAGGCTGAGGCAGCCCAAGATTGCCAGTCTCCCACAGTCTTAAAAATGTTCTATTCTCCCCAGCCCCTATCCTGGCCTCAGACATGATGCCTTCACCCTGGAGCTTCACCATGTGCTCCATTGGCACATGATTTAGTGCCACTGTGTCAAGAACATGGAAGATGATACTAGTCCTGAAGTTCTCCTGGGATTTGGTCTGGATAGCTGAGCCCTGACCCCTTGCCCTTCCTCCATATTGCCCAGAGTCTCTTTCCTTCCCAGGCCTGCTCCAGGCTTCTTCTACAATGTGCCTTTCTAAATAGGCCCCTTCCTTTAATTCTAGGTATCCTTAAGTCTTTCACTACCTTCCTTGGTAGCCCCCTCCACCATTCCTCCTCACAAGAGTTCAAAAGAGGGTCCTAGGCCCTCACTGTAAACTTTTCACTCTGTCCTACCTTGGAGTGTGACCTATCTCATCTTCCATTCAGGCTAAGGGGATGCGGGGCCCACTCTCCTTATTCATCTCTATTCATCCTTTCAATTGACCACCAAACTTTCACTCAGTTCCCCACCTGCTATGCAGGGCCCTGAGATTGGTACCCAGGACCCAGCTATCAATACACATGGAGCAGATGGATAAAGAGACTGAAGCAGATGTCTCTAAACCCTGCTGCTTCTGTCTTATGAGAAGTTGTGTTGACTCAAGACAGTCAGCCTCTTCCCATTAAGTTAAGCAACACATGGAGCAGAGCTCCCAGGGTGTTTTCCTGTGGGGAGTTAGGGAGACAACCGATTATGTTTCTTGCAGCGTCTCTAAAAGGCCAGTAAGAGCAGCAATTCAGAACTGCCTGCCCCTGCTCAAAGTACCCAGAGCTAGGCCAACGGAAAGCGGAAAGGGCACTACCTCCGGCTTGTAAGCCGTGAAAAGATGGGCAAGGATTTATTGATCACTCAGGTATAGGAACTTTAAAATGCCCTCTTCTCCAATTCTTGAGGCCAGGGCTACTGTCCTTTAGAGATTAGATGGGCTGAGCTAAGGCTCAGAAATATGGAGACCAGGCCCTGGCACTCCCCTTGGACATCAGACAAACGTACAGATGCCCTCTTGTTATTCCATCCCTGACCTGACTTATGGGCAGTAACACATGGTCTACAGTGACTTACAAACTAGAATTTTGCCACGATTAATGGCATGCAGAGGGCATTGGTTGAGGGGCAGGGTGGGGAAAAATCACAGATCCTAAATGTCATCTCCCTGAGGCCCCCAATTTTCCTGGTTTCTCTCAGTGCCTGTCTCATTACCCCTGTGCCCCCTGGGTTTGGGTTTCAGCTTTCTGAGAATGGCTGGTAAATGCTGGTGTGAGGGCAGGCACACATTCATCCCTGTTCCTAATTTTACATCCATCTGGAGTGAGTTTTACTAGTTTAACACTCCCACCCACTCTCTTACCTGATCAATGAGTTTGGAAGGAAGAGTTGAGTTTGCAGAGCAATGCCCCTCCATCTCTTAGGATCTGGCTGTCCACAGTAAGATTATATTCTGCTCTCTTGTTCTCTCCCTCGACTATGAGGGATCTGATCCCATAGGGAAGGCCACAGTGGCCCTAGGCTGCCCCTGCCCAGGTGGAAAATCTGACCTAATCCTGAGGTCCTTTGATAAGAGAAACCCTTTCCATCCGAGGTAAAAAGACACATGCTCCAGTATCTGCTTTGTTGGTAATAAAGGCAATATTGACCCTCCATCTGCTCATTCATTTGTCTTATTTTTTAATTGGCTCAGAACCTATGCAAGGAAAAGAAGATGTTATGTATTGACCCCTTCAGATTCCAAGAGCTGTGTTTGCAGAAAGAGGATTGCTTCTGTGTCTGGCTGGGATGGGGGTGGAACAAAGGAACTGAAGTCCCAGTGGAATCTGTTTCCTTGATGAACTGCAGAACCCACTTCTTCCAAGACTGAATTGCAGAGGCCTGCTCAGAGGCTGGAGGAAGGATGGGATGACTTTCTTGGGAGTGGGGAAGGTCTCCCCTAAACAACATACTCCTGGGCAGACCTATCACGGGAACCTAACCAAATAGGTGGAGAAGCCAAGACTATTCAGTGGCCTTTATACCCACTTTTAAATTCCTGGAAGACCATCACCCCCACCTAATTTCTCATCACTTTTGGGTCATGATCTATTCTGTGACTCCTGGAATAAAAGACCAACACCAGAATGTGAAATTCAGTGCAATTTATTGAGAAAAGAAAGTGCAACATACTCATCACCAGAGGATCTACAGCTCAGGGAATTAGGGGACAGAAGGGAGTCAGGATCTGAAGCCCAGATGTAGGGAGGGTTCCCTGGGAACTAGCAGTCTGGAGATCTTGACCGTGTACCGTCCAGCACTGAACCCATGGCTCTGCCCTCCTCAGACAGTGCTGAGATGACTGGCTTCAAATCACCAACTCCCAGTAAGAAAGGGAGATGGGCCAGAGTGGGAACAGGCCAGGCTGTGAAGGCCAAGACTGGCTTGGGCTCAGGGGTTGCTGTCCAAAGTAAGGGGCCGTTGCAGGAAGGTTTCCAGGGGCATCATCATCCCAGACAAGCAGCAGGACCTCCATGGCCCTGGGAAGGTCATGGGGATGGAGAAACCAGGAGTTCAGCTTCTTCTCCAGGGAACTTGAGGAAAAATGTGGTTGACCCATATGCATCCATTGATGCCAAGCAGAGAGTGGGAAACACTGTTGCAGGCTGAGTGGGAAGCAGGTGGTTATAGAGATTTGGAACCAAGTAGATCACTTGGTGGAGCTATGCTGGCTTGAGCTCGTGGTCTGGGAGAAGCGGATACTGGGGCTACCTCCACCACCAGACTTGTAGCCACTGCCTCCAGAAGTCTGGATGCTGCCAGAGCTGGAGCCCATTCCACTGTGGCTCACGGAGATGCCACCTGCACCGCCGAGCCTGCTCCCACTACTGCTGCTCTGGTAGCTCCCGCTGCTACCCCTGCCCCCAGTGCTGCCACTGCTGACCCCTCCATAGCCACTGCCGCTGCCGCCACTGACTCCATAGCCGCTGCTGCTGCTGCTGCTGCCGCCTTTGTAGCCACCACTGCCACTGCCACTGACCCCTCCAAAAACTCCACGGCTACTGCCAGAGCTGCCACTTGTGCTGGTGACATTGCTGACCACTGCTACAAGACAACAGGCACACAATTCAGGCAAAGGGCCTGGGAAACTGGAAGCCAAGGACTGTATTACATCCCCACCCTGCTTGGCCATGTGACTTCAAGAAAGATGCTAACTTATATAATGCCTCAGTTTGCAAACCATGAGAGTGAGCCTGGCCTCTAGTGCCTTCTCCCAAGAACAGGAACCAGAAATCTACAGAAATTTCTGGTTTTCCAACCTAGCCCACTCCCCAAACCAGAGGGGTTTTAGCTTTGGCCTGAGAGGTTGTCAGCTTACACTAGGGGCAGAGCATGTGGCCATGGCCTGAGATCCTAGACGCTGTCAGGTGGCCTGACTTCCTTGGATGGAACAGGCCTTCTTGCCTGAAGGTCAGTCAGTGAGATTGTTTCTAGCCGCCCTTTTACAACCCAGGGAGAGGGTTTTTTGAATGGGCTACTTACAAATGCACACGGCACTCTGACACTCTCCAGACATCCTGAAAAGGAAGAGGAGAGGTGAATTCTTTCTGTAATGAGTCAATAACCAAAGAGATGAGAGTTCACAACTTTGGGAGCCACGCCCTCCCATTTGCCCCACTAGGGGTCAAGCTCCTGCAAGAAGAAAGCCTATTCCAAGTCTGTTTCCATGACCATATCTCCCCAGAAAAGGGGGCTGCTTCAAGAGTTGAGAATTCCCACACTTTTCCCCTTAGCCCTTAGAGATTATCTTCTCTAGGCAAACTACTTGATGCCCAGCTCTGCCTTGATTGGCCTGTCCCCACTTCTCATCCCCTGCTAAGACCATCTTCCCACCTTAGCTTGCCCTTTCATTCTTCTCTACCCAGCCCTGGATTTTTTATTTCCAATTCTGCCTTTCCAAGAAGGCTTCCACAATGGGCCCTCCTGGGGTGGTGGTGACATGAGGGGTTGTTCAGGGTGGAGAAAATATGGGAGGGGCTGACACTCAATGCAGGATGGATTTGAAATGTACCACCTACACTGCCCATCTTCCTGTGTCTTATTCTTGTTAATGGAGCAGGCACGTCCACATATCTGAGAAGATATGGAATGGGTCTGCATACCTTGCCAATGTGTGCCCACTGGTGTTGACCATTCCCTCCTCATCCCATGACTCCTAGTACACTTGACATCACCTTCACTCTCACTTTCCTTCTCATACTTGGGTTCTGCTTCCTCCATCAGATTGGGAGCTACCCAAGGACAGAGGGTTAGCTACCCCCTGAACACATGATGCATTAGACAGAAACTCAGCAGAAAGATTTCTCAATTCTTGACACTCCTTTAGCATTTGATAACCACTTGCTAAGACTTTATCTGCTGCTTAATGCTGTATTATTTTCCAAGAGCATGGATGTATCAACCATCTCCCCATATGAACTCAGCTTCAGGGGTGGAGCTTGTAGGACTGTCTATATTGAGCTTTCCAGTATGGTAGCCAGTAGCCACATGATGCTACTTAAGTTAATTAAAATTAAATTAAATGTAAAACTGTGTTTCTCGGTTGCACTAGCCATATTTCCAGGGCTCAAGTGGCCAATGGCTACTGTATTGGACAGCACAAGAATAGAAAATTTTCATCATCTCAAAAAGTTCCAGTGGACAGCACTGGTCTATCACTTGTCATAATGCCAAAGAACTTTCCTAATACATTGCACATAGTGAAGATCAATAGAGATATGTAACATGATATTGATGTTCATTAAACATTTGAGAGTTGGATGATCTCGATGGACATAAAATAGTGGGGCTTGAACCCTTGACTCTGTCATTCAAGACACTCCTTGCCCTTTGTCTTAGTGTTCCTCTCCTTATCATCTTGCCCCCTTTCCACATTATCAAAGGTCACTCTAAAACCATATCTAGAGAATGGAGATCCCATGGCCCCTCACCTGCACTCCTCTCCCTCCAGCAGCTTGCGGTAGGTGGCAATCTCCACATCCAGGGCCAGCTTGACGTTCATCAGCTCCTGGTAGTCACGCAGGAGCCGAGCCAGGTCATCCTTAGCCTTCTGTAGGGCAGCCTGCAAGTCTTGGAGCTTGGCATTGGCGTCCTTGAGGGCCATCTCTCCACGCTGCTCAGCCTCTGCAATTGCCGTCTGCAGGTTGGCATTCTGAGGTAGAAGATCAATTAGCATAGTGACCCGGAAACAAACACTTGATCTTTACTAGGAGTAGATCTCTTCCCCAACATCCTGCATCCCTTCCTCCCTTTCCTTAGAAATCCCAATGGAGCATGCTCAGAGAAAAGAAGTCAGTTTTGCAGTTGGTTAATTCATCTTTGTCCCATTGAAACCAACTTGTGGCTCATCAAGAAAGGGAGCACTAATTTGCTTTCCTATGCTGTTACAGGTAGTAGTGGTCTGGTTAGTCTCTAATCTTTTTTGCAAGACTGTTAAAAACTCTCTTGCCTAATCACTTCATTCCAATGATACAGAGCAGCCATCAAGGTTATGTGAAATGTGTGAGAAACAGCTTTACTAAGGGCAGATCCTACTGACAGCTGAGTGTTTAAGTCCAGAACTGCAGTTGCAAGATTTATTAGGCAAACTAGAATAAACAAACATCTTTCTTGAGTGAGCATTCCAAGAAGTTCAACCTCCAACAGAAACATCTGGGAGAACAGAGTTTCCCAGACACTGTGCTATCCCACATGTGACACCATGAAAGGATGGAGAGAGCATGTAGCAGAGGAGCAGAGCTTATGCTGCTTCTCTCCGGGGCCCAGAAGACATCTGGGATCTCTCCATTAAACCCAGCCCCACCTGCTTCTTGACATTTTCAATCTCAGCCCGTAGCCTCTGGATCATCCTGTTGAGCTCCATGATCTCACTCTTGGTGTTCCTCAGGTCATCCCCATGCCTGCCAGCTGTGGTCTGCAGCTCCCCAAGCTGACAGAGGAAAAACCAATCAACGTGGCTTTTGCAAAGTGTTGGCACATTCTCAATGAAGGTCATCAGGATCCAAGGACACAGGGAGGGTTCCCACCTTGGTCTGGTACAGGGCCTCAGCTTCAGCCTTGCTCCTCTGGGCAATCTCCTCATACTGGGCGCGGACCTCGGCAATGATGCTGTCCAGGTCCAGGCAGCGGTTGTTGTCCATGGACAGAACCACAGACGTGTCGCTGACATGGCTCTGCATCTGGGACAGCTCCTGCAGGAAACATGGATAGTTACTCTTACCATCCCCTGGACCAGGGGATGCTGGGAATCCTCTACTAGCGGAGATATCCCAAGGATGGGGCTAGAAGTGGATCAGTTGGAAAAATAAGCTCACATTTTAGGCCTGGCTACAGCCTAAAGGATGTTAGATAACAAGGCTAAAGGAAATATGCAAAATATGCAAATATAATCAGGCTGTCAGCCTGAAAGTATCAGCCAATGAGTCTTATTGTGTAAGTTTCCATGGGCCCCCAGCAGGGAGGAGTATTATGAAGAAGCCAACTATGACATGGGTATAGAAGCCAGAGAGAAGGTGCAGAGCAAAATGGCCTGAGGACCTGTGGGCCAGGTCTATGCAGACTGAAGGAGCTCAGTTAACATTTCCCAGGTGGGGTGGAGCTGAGTCCTGAGCCCCATTGCTGGTTTTGTGAGTGTTGTGCTGTTTGGCTGTCCCCTAAAGTTATGCTTGGGAAGAATCAGACAGGAAGGTTCTGCAGCTTGCAAACCAAGGAATCACCATCTCATTGAGGGTCCTCAGGAAGCTGACTTCATCTGTCAGGCTGTCCACTTTGGCCTGCAGCTCCACCTTGCTCATGAAAGCCGCATCCACATCCTGCAGAGGAGGTCAGAAACCCAGAGAATGACCCTCTGTTCCCCTCCCACCCAGTGGCTCTTTCCTAAGCCCTCATGTCTCATCTTTGTTCCGCCCTCAGCTCTCCTCCTAATTGTGACTTCTCATCTTCCCTTTTAAAATAAGGGAGATCAAAGTGGCTTTCTTCCTTTTCCTTGCTTGACATATCAAGCCCCAATGCTTTAACAAAATACAAACCATAAGGCACAGAGTAACCATCTGATTTTAGGGTAGAAAAATCATATTTACCTAATATGTGTGTGACTTTGGCTGTATAGTACCAGAAATCCCACCCTCCTGAACAGAAATTAGGGTATTCTCACTACTTCACTTTTACGATGACTGGTTTAAATACGCTACAAGTATTTCTTGATTGTTATTAATAGCATCTGGAGTACATTTGTAGGCTGAAAATCTTGATTAATCTTACACATAAAGCGCTCATTATTAGTTCACATTGCTAATCAGCTCATTAGTCACAGTAACATTTTAACATACCTTTCCATGGTAATATACTTAGAGCAGCTTCCTTCATGAAACATTTCATTTCCAAAAATGTAAGGAAAAGTGTCAATCCCACACACAATATAAGGTCACTGTGCCCCAGAACAGCTGGCTGTGCACTCTCTCCACGGGGGCAGCTCCCAGAAAGGAAACCTGGATATGCTGGTCCAGGCTCACCTACCTTCTTGAGCCCCACAAACTCATTCTCTGCTGCAGTGCGTTTGTTGATTTCATCTTCATACCTGGAACAAGAAGAGGCACACATTTGAACACTGGCATTTCAGAAGTAAAAAAGAGAGGTGAGGATTCCAGGCACTCTCCTCACCTGTGCAGAGACAGGACGAGCTTCATGGTCACGGGCAGTTACACGGGACCCTGGGCTCAGGGTCCTCACACTTAGCTCAATGCTGGCACCATATTGACATTCTTTCCTTTTTTTTTTTTTTTCTGAGACAAGGTTTCACCCTGTCACCTAGGCTGGAGTGCAGTGGCACAAACACGGCTCACTGTGGCCTCAACCCCTCAGGCTCAAGCAATCCTCCTGCCTCAGACTCCCAAGTAGCTGGGACTGGAGGCATGCACCACCACGTCCAGCCAATTTTTTAATTTTTAGTAGAGGCAAGGTCTCACTTTGTTGCCCAGGCTGGTCTCGAACTGTTGGGCTCAAGTGATTCTCCCTCCTCAGCCTCCCAAAGTACTGGGATTACAGTCATGATTGAAATTCTTAATAATTTTGTAACTAGGTTCCTGCGTTATCATCTTGCACTGAGGCCTGAAAATCATGTAGCTGGTCCTGTCCAGAGACCTCTCAGAGCTCAGGGCACTGCCTGGCCCTCTTCCCTCTAAATCCAGTCATGGGCAGAGGTATGGGCAGTCAGTGAGAGGGCAAACTTCAAGGAGCTTGACCACTTGCCTAGGCTCTTTGATTGACTTTGCAAAGCACAATGTGTGCATATGGAACCCAGTGAAATGTTTGCTCTCATTGGGCATTTCTGCCTATTTCCTCAGTTTCTGTTTTCCTTCATTGCAGTTACTTCTTATAGGAATTTCAGTTAAGAATGAATTCATATCTTCTGAATGCATCAAAGTTGTGGGATTCCTGCCTGTTAAGGACTAAAACCTACTACCAAGAGTTTGTATTTCATAAAGCTTGAGGAATTGGACTGATTCTAGGAGAAAAGAGGTCTCTGGGCAGGACCTCTTTTTTTCCTGTAGGAGAAAAGAGGTCTCTGGGACCTCTTTTGGGAATATGAATCTGAGTTGCCACTGGATTCCCAGAGCCCAGCACAGAGCCTGCCACAGAGTGGGTGCCCACCAGGTTTGTGTGGTTGAATTGGAATAGGGCCTCTGCAGAGCAGGTGTGCCCATCCCTGTGGGTTCTGACCCCTGGGGAAGTCGGGAGCTCCCTCCCACCTTGAGAGGCCCAGTTTGCTCCTTGCAGACCTCAGCGGATATGGACTGCAACTTGGAACGTGGAGGAGGAGGCAAACCAAAGCTGCAGAACAGGAGATTGGATGGGACACACTGATAAAGGCCTTTACCAAGTGCAGCCCTGGACGTCAGCCTAGAATCCCCAGGAGCTAGGGGAGCACTCACACTCCTGGGGCCTGTCCACACCTATGATTCAGAATACCTAAGACTGGAATACAGGAATACGCATTGTTGACAAGCATCCAAGGTGATTCCTGTGTCCAGTCAACTGTGGCGGACTCCCCATCCTAAAGGATTCTAAACTCTGGGAGGACTCTTTTGTCCCTCTGGGCTGGAATAGGAGGGGGCCCACCTGGAGCCTGAAATCTGTGTCATAGCCACATGGGAGTCTCAGTCCCCACCCTTTCACCCCCTTCTGCTTTGTCATGCTTCACTCAATAAATTCATCCCAGAGTATTGACTGAAGGCACAGTTGGGAACAGTTGAAATCCCAGATTAGGACCACACCTCCCTGCTAATTCCCCAGAAGGGGAAACTTCCCAGGAGGAGCCCTCACTTCTTTTTGAAGTCTTCCACCAGGTCCTGCATGCTTTTCAGCTCTCCCTCCAGGTTCCCCCTCTCCCCTAGAAGTGAATCTAGCTGCTTGCGTAGGAAGCTGATGTAGGATTCAAAACAAGGCTCCAGGCTGCTGGGCCCTGAGCCTGTGGTCTGCTGCTGGAGCAGTTCCCACTTGGTCGCCAGGACCTTGTTCTGCTGTTCCAGGAACCGCACCTGCATCAAAGAGGGGAGAAAAGGAGTCAGCCTTTTGAGTTGGGCATGTGGGGCTGCCCATCCCAAACATAGAAGTGTGGAGAAGGAACCCAGTTCTTCAATCTACAATTTCCCCTGTTTTTTAATTTGGGAAGGATGAAGATTTAGAAAAGGGAGAGCTAGAATTTGTTGAGTGATTATGCCTTACCTGTTATTTTCATGTATTTCCATCACATTTAATCCTCACAACCACCTATAAAGGAGTTGCTGTGATCCCCATTTGGTAGATAAGGAAACTGAGACTCAAAGAGTTTAAGTTTCCCAAAGTGACAAGTCTACTGAGTGACAAAGCTAAGAATCAAACCCAGGACTGTCCTGGGTCTATAGGGATCCTTCAGAATATCACTAAAGGAGGTAAGCACAAATAAAGTTTGTCATTGTTTTTTAGATGTAAGCTTTTTTCAGCTCCATAAAGGCAGTAAAAACAGTCAATGAGGTCTAACATTTCTTTAGAAGTTTCACACAGGAAGACCTCCTTTCAGTTATTCAGCTTGCAGCTGACCTAGAATTCACTTCAGATCTTGGGCTCAGTCCCACACAGACCCAGAACACCCTCCTCTGCCCCAGCATGGACAGCTCAATTTAATTATTGGCTGAAGCACAGCATCATTTGGAAGGTAAGGCAGCTGCCAATACACCTCATTTAGATGCAGCCCCAAGATCTGTGCTAACACAAGTTTTTGATTACCAGCTACTTTGGATTATCAAGCAATTTCTTTTCAGGAGAAATTAAAGTAACTGCAATAATTTCATGACTAAAATGGCTCATCCTTCAAAAAGCTAAGAGCATGTTTGGACCCCCACTTCATTTACCCTCATCTCATTCTTAGCAGGAAACCAGGACCAGGAATTCTTCCCCCCATTTCACAGCTGGAAAAAGAAGGCCCAAAAAGTGAAAGAGGCATGATCACTGTCCTGTAGGGACCAAGACAGCACCAGGACAAGAGCCAAGCACCCCTGCCCTGTGTCTCGTAAGTCCCCATGGCATCTTTCTACACCAACCCCTGGGCACCCCAAACCCTCCACAGCACCTCTTGGCCTTGCCCTCACCTTGTCGATGAAGGAGGCAAACTTGTTGTTGAGGGTCTTGATCTGTTCCCGCTCCTGGGCCTTTACTTGCCCAATCTGGGGGTCGATCTCTACATTGAGGGGCTGCAGGAGACTCTGGTTTACAATCACTTCCTGAATTCCCCCAGGAAAGCCCCCAGGGCCAAAGCCACCAGGACCACCAAAGCTGCCAGGCCCACCAAATACACCAGGACCACCAAAGCCACCAGCTCCACCAAAGCCACCAGCCCCTCCAAAACCACTACCTACTCCTCTGCCACCACCAAAGCCACCACCATAGCTGCCCCCAAAGCCACCTCCATAGCCACCTGCAAAGCCACAGCTGCTCCGCCCTCCCCCAAAGCCTCCAGCCCGGGAGCCGCCAGCTGCCACGCTGATGGAGATGCTCTTGTTGCTGCCCAGGTTGTAGAGGCTGCGACTGCCAAAGCTGCCTGCTCCGCTCCTGAAGCCACGGGCCCCTCCACCAGCTCCCCCAGAGCGGGCCACACAGCTCATCCTGCTGCTGCCGGAGACCACAGCAGAGTGGCCAGAGAAACCCTGGCTCCTGCCACTGAAGGATTTCTTGCAAACTTGTCTGTTCATAGTGAGAGAGCTTGGAGGCGAGCTAGTGATCACTTAGCAAGAGCTGAGAGGGATGGGGACAAGAGAGGAGACTGGCCTTTATATAACAGGGAGTTTGGCTTGGCAAAAGGAGAGGCGAGCAATTAGTTGAGAATCATCTTGGGTTTGGTTTGCCTCGTAGGCATTAAGTTACTTCTTGGTTCCCAACACACCTCAAAGATAATCCTCTGGGCCAGAGTGGCTTTGCTTTCTTAGCTTAATCACCTAAACTTGCCTCAGTTGACAAAATGCTGGAGTTCTCCTCCCTCCCTTTGTGTGCTGTCCTCAAGGGTTTCAGGGAACCCAAGCAGCACCTGATCCAGCAGGAGGAAGCAGCTTTAGACACCAGGTGATCCGGAGCCATGAGCTCCCTGACACAGGGGTGAGGACCAGGCAACCTCTTCCGAGTGGGCTGGGTCCCTCCCTGCAGCACCACAGTGTCCACAGGCTCCCGCAGTGGCTGCGCCCGTCTCTTCCATCATTAGGCCTTTTCTTCTAGTGGCATGTCACCTGTTCCCAACTCTTCAGAGGGCCTGGAGTGGGAGCGGAAGTGAGAGGGGCCCAGACCCATAGAGTCTGCTCTGCCAGCACCTCAGCCAGAGGCATCCACCTCAACAAACCTGGAGTTTGGGCTGAGAAATGCTACTTATGGGGAAGAAATTACAGTGGAGGTAAACACGTCTAGCTCCTGGAACAGGGAACAAACAAGTACGAGGTTTGGGAAGAAGAGGGGGCATGCACTGTGGAGAGCCTCAGACCAAGCCCTCCCCCCATCATCCTAGACTGAAAGCAGGCAATTTCTGGACCCAGAAGCAAGAGGAGACAGAATCTGGTAACCCTCCAGCTGGCTGGTAGAGTCGGCTCAAGGACCCCATTCATCTTAGGAGGACAGTGTATCTTGTGTCTAGGCCCCAACTCAGATCTTCTGGAGGGGATCGCCTCCCTGCTTTACCCCCTGGTCTGGGTCAGATGCCCCTCCTTGTCTTCCCACCATACCCTGTACTTTTCCCATCGTGGCCCTGACATAAAGTATACTTACCTGCTTACTTGTCCATACCCCTCCGGTCCCTGAGCTTCTTGAGGGCAAGGCTTGAGTCCTGCCCATTCTAAATTATCCTAAATGTCCAGCTCCTAGCATAGGGTAAGCACGGCACAAACGTCTTAACTGACTGATGACTGATGTCTAAGAATGCAAATACCTAAAACCAGCTCCCACCCCAGCCCTATGAATGAAAATCTTCAGAGGAAAGGCTTGAGAGTTTGCATTTTTAACAAGCCCTCCAGGTCATTCTTATAATGCAGAAAGTCTGGGAAAACCTGGTCTAGACCATGGCTACTCCAAATGGGCCAGGAATAGGAGGATGGAGGACCCCTGATGGCAGAACGAATGACACATGATGAGTTACTGCTGTCACTGCCAAGAGCTCAGCAGACCCCAAACCCCATCCAACCCACCTCCACACCCAAACACACCAGACAGGGCAAGACCAAATCCTCAGGTTGTCGTCTGCATAGGAGATTTCACACATATGACAGGAGCAGGTGGCACTGATTCTAGACTCCCTGAGAAATTGGTGGGGGGTCTATCTCCAGAATTCCAGCCAAACTGGCAGTGGGCACTCTGTCTTTCTGAGTTTCTGGTTTCTGAACAGTCCAGTCTAGGGGAGAGGACTGGTCTGAGAACCTTGGAACCACCTTGAGTTGAGCGACTTCAAGAGCTCTGCAGCTAATTCTCAGCTCTCTGCTCTGCAGCTTGTCTGGCGTCAGATCCCAGATCCACTATCCACCAACTTTTAGGCCTTGGACAAGTTACTTAACTTTTATGTGTCTGCTTTATCAATTGTAAAATGGGGCTAAGAATGGCAAGTACTTTATGGGGTTGTTGTGAGCATTAAATAAGTTAAGTAAATATAAAATGCTTAGCCCAGTGCTTGACACATAGCAAGCACTATATGTTTAGCTACTTGCCAGTACTCTATTTGGGGGAATGGAGAAGCAATAACATGTTTGGCCCTGGCTGTTCTCAAGACAACTTTGCATCCCTAAGAAGCTCACCAAAGGTGAGGAAAGGAGGCTGAATAGGAGTGAAGAATTAGAAAGCCAACTTGGGATCGAAAAGACTGAGACTTATACTGACTAGGGTTGGGTTGGGTGACCTTGGGCCACGATTTAACATAAGTCTGTGTTCTAATCTGCCAAACACTTTCCTACCTTACTGGTTTGTGGTGAGACTTGCAGGATAATGTAAGTGAAAGTCCTTTGAAAATCACAAAATTCCACACAGGAGTAAGATAGCTGTGGTGTAACAGAAAACCTGTCATCATGGAATTCCGAAGACCTGGGTTCAAATCCTATGTCTACCTCTCACTATGTGGTGACCTTGGACAAGGTACTTGACTTCTCTCTCTCCTTATTTTTAAAAGGTGGCATTGATCCTACTTGCAGGATTGTTTTGAAATTTAAATACTTAGTATTCAGCAATATATGTTTGGATTTTTAAATTAACATCATTCATCCACAGATAATCCAGGAAGAGGATTTGATGTTGAGTTCTTCCATAAGACATTTATACTCCACCCATCAATTGAATGACAGCCCCTCCTGGTAAGGTCTTTCCTCATATCCTCTGGATCCTTTAAAAGCAGAAGATCACATGCTCTTCCTGGAAAGAAAGCTGAGCCAGGCTCAGCTGAAGCTCCAGGTGAGAGTCCGAAGCAAACAAGAACAGACATAAATGTCTCTGATTCCCTTCCCTCCCTTGGCTGCAGTACTGAGGTGGTGGGTGGCAGCCTCTGATGTGTGGCTCACCTCTGCCACCCTGGCGTAGGCTGGAGAAGCGTGGTGGAGAAAGGTGATGCACAGATCACAAAAGCACGGGTTTGGGCTGGGTCGCCTAATCCATGTCGCCTGAGCCTGCCAAAGCATCACCTTATTTAGCAGATGGGGATTGTCTTCTCAGCAGTTGAATGGAGCTGCTGGAAATACCCAGAGTTGCTATCCTCACCAACATTGCCCTCATTCACTGTAGGATCTTTCAGAACAGTATCTAAAGGGTCTGCCTACTGCCGGCAATCTGAGTTCCAATCCCTCACTGCCAGAACATTCTGTGTAAAGCTTGCCAGATGGCTGAGCACCCTGGATTTTTATTTCCCCACCTATAAAATTGGGGGCACTAAAACCAAGGAGTTATTCCCTCTAACCAAATTGCTCTCTGGTAGTCAACTGCGGTGAGAAAACTTCAGATTGCCTGTAACATAATTATGAGTGGAGGAATGTATCACGAGACAGTAGTCATTATCCTTGGCCAAAGTGAGCAGTCATCCCTCTCCACCACCATCTGCTGAGGATGAGGGAGCCATGGCTGCTGCCTCTTTCTCCATGGAGGTTCGCAGATCCCATTTTCAAGATAATCACCAATTTGTTCTCAAAAATAAAAAAAGAATAATTAACGTTCTGGGTATGCTGCCCCTGGACTAGGAATTAGCATTCTTTTCTTGTTGAAATAAAAGCTTGTCACTAGAGAAGCAATTTTAACCAATGAACAGTAAAAATAATTACCATATAGAGCAAGATTTATAGTGAAAGTTTGATAAAGAAGCAAACATCTAAGTACAACTAAGTCCTTATGTTACTAAGGTCTTAGCTGTTAGCAACCACAATTTGTTCTGATTCTGGTCTTATCTCTACACCTGATTAAAATACACACCAGCTCACCCCTAATTCTTTATCTGATACTTGGATCTCTCCCAGGGCTTATGCAGGGCAGAATTCTATCTCCCAAGATGGCCCTGATTAAAAGGTTCTGTGATTACATAAATTTGGGAAATGAAAAATCTATAGCTCTTTCCTGGGATTTTAGTAAAGTTATTTAGCATATTAAAAGCCCAAAGAAGTCCTATAGAAAATAATATTTTTGCCTTAATTTAATCACAGCTTCCCAAATTTAACAACAAAATCTTTCTATCTTAACATCTACTAACATGCTGTCAAGTATACTCGGGAAACGCTAGTCCAACTAGCCATCCAGGATGGATGAGAATGTGCAGATAGACCAATCAGAGGATTAGGGCATAAGGAGACATCCTCATTCCTGGAGAAAGAGCACTTGCTCCAAGTGAGCTCCTCATCCCTGGAGAGAAAGCACTTGCTCCAAGTGAGATAGCAGGAAGCTGAGAGCAGACTAAGGCCTGGGGTTGAAGATGCAGCAAGAAGGGCACTGGGACGCTGAAAACTGAACAGGTTCTCTAAAGACCAGCTCTCCTGTCAATGAATATTTCTCACCAATAAATGGATTTGGCTGAATATTTCCAAAAACCGTGGATATTTCATGGGCATGCTGGATTTTCTGGAACTCAAATAACTTCATCTCCTCCTCTCTTCCCTTGCAGCTTGAAAGAATGGAAAATATGGAAGCCTTGGAATTAGACGAGCCTGTGTTCAGATCCCAGCCTTGCCACTTTCCAGTTGCATGGCATCAGGCAAGACGTTTTACCCTCTGGACCTCAGTTTCCCATTCAGCAAATGGGAGTTAGCACAGCCTCCTCATAGAGTTGCAGTGGGGACTGTAGGAGGTAAAGTTGGAAAACCCTTACACAAAGCAGGTGTTCAACACTTGGCAGCCCTTGTGATGATGATGTCAATGTAGGAAGCCCTCCTAGAAGGTGTCAGTTTGGAAGCTGAAGAGGAAGGAGGAGTTCTAAGGGGTAGCCCAGTTTAGGGTCAAGGCAACAGTGAAGTCTTTGACTATTTTGCAACAAGTTGCAAAGAATCATAGTGTCTATATTGAGAATTACATTTTCCCATGTCTGGCCAAGCCATTTTCCCACTACAGGGCCTCATCAGTAATGCAATCTATCAATCAGCAAATACTTATTGATCTACTACATACTTTCTAGAGGTGTGGGGACTATGTTTCAGTGAAAACAATTTCCTCTTTCAAATCTTAACTCCTATTGCCCATCTGTGAATAGAATTTTAAAACAGCTAATATTGACTGCCTGACATATACAAGTCACTGACAGGTTGTTTACATGTGTCATTTCTAATTGTCACAAAAACTTTGTAAGGTAGGAATTTTCATTCACATTTTACAGATAAGGGCATGAGGTTAATTAACTTGCCTCAAGTCAATTCACTTGCAAGCTTGGATTTTAATCAGACTGTCCAACCCCAAAGCCTGTCGTAAATTCATGAATGCTTTTCTTCTGTATAGACTTCAGCAAGTCAAATTACACCATCCCAAAGTGAAAAGTCCACTTTGACATGTAAAGAACCCACCAATATTCTCTCCACCTGACCACCACATGATAGGTTGGACACCAGCCATGTGCAACCTACCATGCTAGCCAGGGCCACCAAGGCACTGGTCAGGACAGTCTCTCAGGGACAGAACACATGGGTGTGCATGGAATTTATAGATGACAAGAGCCGGTCCATCATCTGCAATGTAAAAGGTCTTCACCCTGTTGGAGAAAGAGCAAGAGGCCAGGAGTTTGCGCTGAGCTTAGCTGCTTGCTGGGTCTTAGATGTTGGAGTTGACCACTTGGCCCACAGGAATGATTCGCCACAATCTTCTCTTTCACTTTTTTTTTTTTTTTTTTTTGAGACGGAGTCTCACTCTGTTGCTCAGGCTGGAGTGCAGTGGCACGATCAAGGCTCACTGCAACCTCTGCCTCCCAGGTTCAGGAGATTCTCCTGCCTCAGCCTCCCGAGTAGCTGGGATTACAGGCGCCCGCCACCACACCCAGCTAATTTTTGAATGTTTAGTAGAGACGGGGTTTCACCATGTTGGTCAGGCTGGTCTTGAACTCCTGACCTCAGGTGCTCCACCTGCTTTGGCCTCCCAAAGTACTGGGATTACAGGCATGAGCCACCGTATTTTGTTTTTGCTCACCAAACAGGTAATCAAGATGCACCTTTAAATAATACGTTTGTGTTGCATGTTAAAAAAAAAAAAAAACCCAACCTTAGAAGGTAATGGTCAGATCTGCCTTGAAGCATCAACTTGTGTTGATGAAAACAGTTTTAAACTTGGTGAATTCCATTGTGGCATCAAGGAGGAACACCCATCATTATCAAGGTATTCTCCCAATCATTCTCAACGGCTTCTCTGTCTGGAGATCAGAACTCCCCAGAGTTAAACGTGGGCCTGCTCACCATCACAGAGCCTTAGCTGTAGAAATCTCGTCTGCTAATGTAGGAACTTCAGGTTTGGTTTCTGGCTCAAAACTATGGAAAGTCGTTAGTCCACATACAAGGGAGGACATCCTAGAATCCAAGAAGACACCAGCCAGCCCCATTCAGCAGCATAGCACAGTAGTCGCATGTGTACACTTTGGATTTGAGGCCAGATCTGCCACTTCCCATCAGTCATGTTACTCTGCTTCTCCAAGCCAGTGTCCTCATCTAGAAAATGAGGATAATTGCCGCCTGCCTCCTATGGCAGTTGCAAAGGATGAAATGAGATGACATATGCAAAATGCCCAGTGTATGACTTGCACTAGTCACAAAAGTTAGTTGTTTAATCCAGTTGTTTTTGTTAAATATGTCAGGGCAGTAATTATCTTTAAGAGTCTACCCTACCCTTTTCAAAATCTCATTAGCTTAGTGAAGCTCACAGTGCCTGCTATGTGCCAGGCATTTTGCTGGTCACTGAGGAGCACAAAGATGAATCAGGCAGAGCCATCCCTTCGAGTAACTTCTATCTTAATGTGGAGAACAGGCACTGAAACTAGTCATTTTAATATAGTACGGCACATGATAAAAAGGGATAGACAAAGTCCCGTGGGAGTCCAGACAGATGCTCAGTGCCATGGAGGGTCTAGGAAGGTTTTCAGAAGGCAGTGCCTGGGTAATCCTCAGTGATGAGTGAGGCAGGGCAAGTGGGTGAAGGCGGGATGAGCATTCCTGGCAGAGAACAGAGCATCAAAGGCACAGAGGCGTGAGAAAGCCAGGTTGATACCAGAACTGCAGGCACCTTGTAGGCCATTTGCACAGGTCTTGAAAGTCTCCACATAAGGCCACACTGTTTCCTTGGCTTTTTTCCTATGTCTTCATCCAGAATAAAAGGGCATTTCCATTTTAAAATAAACAAACTTCGGCCAGGCATGGTGGCTCATGCCTGTAATCCTAGCACTTTGGGAGGCCGAAGCGGGTGGATTGCCTGACTCAGGAGTTTGAGACCAGCCTGGGCAACATGGTGAAAGCCGGTCTCTACTAAAATACAAAAAAAAAAAAAATTAGCTAGGCGTGGCGGCATGCACCTGTAGTCCCAGCTACTCGGGAGGCTGAGGCAGGAGAATCACTTGAACCCGTGAGGTGGAGGTTGCAGTGAGCTGAGATCATGCCACTGCACTCCAGCCTGGTGGCAGAGTGAGACTCCATCTCATAAAAAAAAAAAAAAAAAAAACTTCTACAAATACATACTTCCCTCAAATCCACAAGGATCTCTATCCAGTTCAACTATAACCCATATCACTGTAACTAAAGATCTTCTCCCAAGGAGAGAAATGAATGAGACGACCTCTTGTTTGGCACAGCTTTCTCTGCAGTGGCACTGTGGACATTTGAGGCTGGCTGTTTATATGTTGAAGGGGGCTGGCTTGTGTGATGTGGGATGTATAGTAGCAACCTGGCCTCTACTCTCTAGATGCCAGTAGCACTCCCCGACTTGTGACAACCAAAAATGTCACCAGACATTGCTATATGTTCCCTGAGGAGCAAAATTGCCCCCACTGAGAGTCACAGCATTAGTTCCACCTAGAGTCACCTTCTCCTGCCGCCGTCTTCTCCAGTGGTTGGCGGAGCTGTCACCGTTCAGTCTCATCACCACAGATTCCAAAAGTATCAGATTCTCCCAGCACACCTCCATCAATGGTTCCCTAGGAGAGCCAAGTCACCTTCAGCCTTCAGCCTGGACTGGAAGTGTTGATGGGGATTAGCTCTATCTTAGGCACAACAGAGATGTGTGTTAGACAATGTGTATGCCAGAAGGGCTTGTGAAGGATGTAGTGAAGATTCAGATAAAATGTGTGAAGAAGCATTTTCAGAACTTAAGTGAGTTTTTCTCGGTCATCCCAAGATTATCTCAAGGTTCCCACACTTTTTGTCTTTGTCTTTTTCTTTGTCTTTGCATAGAGGGAGAATGCACATGGGCTGAAGTGCTGAGAAGGCAGAGAGAAGAGGCAGTCCAAATCCCAGAAAGTGAGATCTCTGATGCTTGGCTAACAAACACTCCACCCAGTTCTAGGCAAAACAGAGAAGAGTCATGTAGAGATTTACCTGCAAATTACACAAAACGTTACATGCAAAACTTGATCATCAGCAGTCAAGTCTAGATTATCCATAGGCAAGCGCTGAACTACTTTCAAATTCTTGTGGAAAACAATCCTCTGATTTCCTTAACTGAGCTTTTCATAGGTGTGACACCGTTACCATTGATACTTGCTCTGACATGTAGCCTGTATTCTCACAAAGATATAGAAGGAAAACCTGAAATCTAAAAACACAACTTGGTCTTCCTAATGGGAAGTGAACCAGTGAGTCCACAAGCTCTTAGAACAGGAAAACACTCTTTTGAGCATTTCTTCTGGGGAAGACAGTGTGGGGGTGGTTGGAGGGGATAGATGATGATAGATATAGATAGATAGATAGATGATAGATAGATAGATAGATAGATAGATAGATAGATAGATAGATAGATGATAGATAGATAGATAGATAGATGATAGATAGATAGATAGATAGATAGATAGAGGCATAGGGTAGAAGTTGGTTCCTCTATGTCCAACAATGATAGACTGGATTAAGAAAATGTGGCACATATACACCATGGAATACTATGCAGCCATAAAAAATGATGAGTTCATCTCCTTTGTAGGGACATGGATGAAATTGGAAATCATCATTCTCAGTAAACTATAGCAAGAACAAAAAACCAAACACCGCATATTCTCACTCATAGGTGGGAATTGAACAATGAGAACACATGGACACAGGAAGGGGAACATCACACTCTGGGGACTGTTGTGGGGTGGGGTGAGGGGGGAGGGATAGCATTAGGAGATATACCTAATGCCAGATGACGTGTTAGTGGGTGCAGCGCACCAGCATGGCACATGTATACATACGTAACTAACCTGCACATTGTGCACATGTACCCTAAAACTTAAAGTATAATAATAATAAAGAAAGAAAGAAAAAAAAAAAGAAGTTGGTTCCTCTGTTTCATTGCAAGTGGATATACCTCTCCACACCCAGGAAAGAGAGATGTGGAAGAGAGAGCAAAGAAATTCTTGACCATTGGCCAAAGACCCCAAATCCCAGTTTAGGATCCAGGCTCACAAGTAGGCGTTATTCAACAATCACTGTGAGCTCTTTATGGGCAAAAGTATGCCTTAGAGGACAGGAAAAGCATGGACAACACAGGACTCACTACGTACTAGAAGAATGAAAAGTCTAGTCAAGTACAAGAAAGCAAACTCAAGCCCAGTGACTTAAGAGCTCTTGAAAAGTCAACATAGAATTGTGCAAAAAAACTATGCAAATGCTAAGGCAAAGGAAAAGAAGGAGCACTGAGAAGCAGGTGAAGTTCCCTGCAAGGGGTTTTCAGCCTGGATTAGAAACAGTCAGGGCCTGGCAGGGCTCAGTGGCTCATGCCTGTAATCCCAGCACTTTGCGAGGCGGAGGCGGGCAGATCACCTGAGGTCAGGAGTTAGAAACCACCCTGGCCAGCATGGCAATCTCTACTAAAAATGCAAAAATTAGCTGGGTTTGGTGGCTTGCACCTGTAATCTCAGCTACTCAAGAGGTTGAGGCACAAGAATCACTTGAGCCCAGGAGGGAGAAGTTGCAGTGAGCCAAGATAGTGCCACTGCACTACAGCCTGAGTGACATAGGGAGACTCCATCTCAAAAAATAAAGAAAGAAAGAAACAGTCAGTGCTGGGCTGAGAATATCCAGCCAAGCATGGAGTTAACTCCTTGGGTCCTAGGTCCTGGCACCAAGGTAACCTGCCCTGGCCATTCCTCTGGAACAATGACATCTCCAAGAAATAGCCTCTCCACCCCACTCCTCCTATACAAGGCTGTCCTTTAGGAAGCTGCACGGAGCCCCATCCCACCACCTCACCACTAGTTGTTACTTAGGTAGCAGGGGCTCCTGTAAACCCCACAGGAGAAACAAGGGCCAGCGAGCACAGGTCCAGGGAGGAACAGCAAAGGACAGAGATCACAGTCTGAACGTGAGACTTGAAACCAGTGTGCATAGTGCCCAGGAAGGCCAGGCCTGCTCTGGGCTTTCCTTGGAGCCAATTTAGAACCCCCATAACTGCTTGGGTGGGGGCACTCTGAAGAACGTGGCCCAGGCTCCACCATCTGGTTGATTGCACTCCTGTCCCTGACTCTACATTCCAGTCTGCTTTGGTTCTCAGCATGGGCCCTCTTCTCCACCCTCTCTCTGGAAAAACTCATTAGTTTCCATGGCTTTAAAATCCACCCTTAAGCTGATGATGTCCAGATGCGAGTGTCTAGCCCTGACAGGGCCCCCTTCTGAATCTACAGGCTCACATCTCTCCTGGATGTCTCATGTGGCTATCTCGCGAGCAGCTCCTGCTTTTCTAAAGCACAGCTGAAGTTTCTCTCCACACCCATCTCGCCCTCCCACCCCTCCACTCACCTCAGGAAATGGCACCACCAACCACCCAAGTGCTCATACTGGGAAACTGGGCATCCTGGTTGAATCTCCCCTTTCCCTTAACCTCCCCACCTCCATCCAGTCCATTAACCAGTCCTGGCATCCATCCAACTCAGCCTCTAGTTTCATTTCTTTGTATACTTCCCACAGCTTAAAATTATTGTGTTCATTTGGTTTGCTTACTTTTTTTGTTGACTCCCTTACTAAAATGAGGGTGAGGTCAACATCTGATTTCTTGCTCACCAATTCGTCTCCAGAATTTAGCCCAGTTCCAGACAGAAAATAAACACTTAATGAATACTGGTTGAATGAGTGAAAGAAGGAATTCATTGATAAAGACTTTGCCCAGGGTGAAGCAGCTGCCCCATGACTGGCCTGGCACAGTCCCATAGGGCGAGACCCCTAAACTGGGTTGGGCACTGAGCCTCCCCACCTGTGTCTCCTACTCCTTTCCACAGAAGGATACCAACCAGAAAAGGTACCTTCCTACCCAAACGTGAAGCAACAGCTCCTAAATCCCACCTCCTTCAAAAAGTAGATCCAGTAGCTGGATTTCCAGGCTGAATCTCTTCAACCCCCAGTTGCAGGTTTTCTTTATCTAACTGCTTTTCCTCATCTCTAAAATAAATTCAGCCTTGTCCAAGGATGGAAATACTGCTTCCCTGGCCTGGCCTGGCCTGACTACACATTTCTATTCCACAGCCTGTGTGTTCTCTCCGGGTGCCCGGGCAGTGTGACATGCCTGGAAGGCATCCTCGAAGACAGTGTGGGGAAGTGGAAGGAGCTCCGGACTTGGGATGCAGGGCTTCATTCCTAGCTCAGGCATTCACATGCTATAAGACCCTGGAGGAGTCACCCCTCCTCTCTGAGCCTCAGTCTTTCCATTTGGAAGCAAATGCCTTGGACTCCTTGCTTCTGAGTCCTTTCCAGCAGTCCCCTTCTGGACAGCACTCCCATGGCCAATTAACACATTATCAGAGCTTCTTGGTGCAGGGCAGAAGCCAGGATGACAAGAATTCTCATGGCTGGTGCACCTATTTTCAGGCCCCAAGTGCATGCACAGTGCCAGGTGCAGGAATGGGGGCCTCTGCAGGAAATACTGGATTCAAGGAAGCTAACAGGTTTTCCTTGCTACTGAACTTCTTAGAAACTCTAATATGCGCTCCAAAAAGAAAAGATGTAATGGGTGTGGAGTCTTTTATTGCAGAGTGTCTCAATGGAATGGTGTTCCTGGGTCAGACTTTGAAATAGGCTGCTCTGGGGCCTATTTCCATCCCTGGGTTTCCAGCAGCCCGCACTTTCCCGGAGCACCTTGATGGGGGAAAAGCTTTCACGATGTCAGCTGGAGTGAGAATCAACACCAAGGGAAGAAACCCTCTGTCCCCAAGGCCCTCTTAGTTCCCCCACATGAGAGAAGACAGGGAGGAGATAGATGTCTGCATGGCCCAGCCTTCACCACTAAGGATGTTGTAAGGGTACACAGGGTACAACAGCGTCGGGGAGCAGGACCTCTCCCTCCCCACAGTGCTCACAGAATAATGAACAACCGGATCCGCACCATGGACGGAGAAGACGAACTGCCTTTGTTTCAGAGGAAGAATTCTCCAGCTGCTCTGTGGATCACAGAGCCCACATGGGAGAGGCAGAGGCAGGGAGGCCAGGGAGGTGACCAGGGAGCTCAGTGCCCTAAGGAGAAGGACATGCAGCGAATACTCAGAGGCCCGGAGTGAAACACAGTGCACTTTATTGGCGACAGACCGGAGGGGCGGAGGGGGCTGTGTGCTATATACATCAGAGCTGTAGTGAGCATCCCACCCAGGGAGGGGACTCCGGGGCAGCAGAAGATGGCGGCCTAGGCCACACCTGGACAATCACAGGCACAGGCTGGAGCCGGAGAGAAGAGCCTGAAATTCTCGTGACTGGGCTTGGCCGGGGATCTGGAAGGAGGAGCAAGAGGCCACAAGCCTTCCAGCGCAGATCCATGTTCTTGGGGAGCATGGGGTGGCGCTGGGGGTGTTGCCAATATGGGGGCATGGGGAGCGGAAGGGAGGCGCTGGAGTGGCTGCGATGCTGATGCGTGCTCTTTATCTGGAGTAGCGCTGGGAGGACTGGGAGGACTGGGAGAACTTGATGCTGCCGCCCCGGTTGCTGGCCGAGCTGAAGCCCCCCCTACTGACTCCATAGCGGGCGCCAGAGATGGAGCCAAAGCCGCTGCCACCGCTGAAACCGCTGCTGCTGCCGCCGCCAAATCCACCGCCGATTCCACCGCCGCCTCCCCGGCCAAAGCCACTGCCTGAGCCGCCGCCCGCACTGAAGCCACCTCCTAAACCACCGCCCAAGCCTCCGCCGTAACCTCCTCCATAGCCACCTGCGGAGGCGGAAGTCGTGCTGCTGCTGACCACGGCTGTGGGGGAGAGGACAGGACAGCGATCAGCGACGGCGTCCAGGCCAGCTGCTATGTTATCGTCAATGATCCACCGGGCCCACGACTATCCAGAGCTGATCAAGGCAGCTTTGCACAGGCTGTTCACCACGAGCCGTTCCAAGGCCACTAGCTACTCACTCCCCTGCCGTTAAGCCATTATGAATTAGCCAGTGGTTCCTCCCACAGTACAATCTTGACGACACCCTTGGAGGGGATCTAGCTTCTGAATTTATCCTCCCATCAAGAGGCCCCCTGTTGGATATTCCACACTGGCCGTCGAAGCCTATTAAAAGTGCCCTGAACCCAGAACAATTACAAAAGCCAATCGCTTCCCTCTCCTCTCCCAGAAAACCCCTCCAACTTCCATAAAAATTTGTTTAAATTAGTTGCTACTACCCTGGATTAGTACAGATATTTCAGAATTAACTCTCATTTTCTTAGCTACTTTCGGTACTTACAGATGCTGACAGCACTCGGACACTCTCCAGACATCCTGTTTGAGAAAGCAAGAGAAAGTGGGCCCCGTCACAAAGCACATCACCAACAAGTCCATGGACCAAGGGCATGAACAGCAACCGGAGCTGAACAGAGAAGCCTGGCAAATCAGGTAAGCTTTCTCCACCCCTCTTTGGGCCGTAGCAAGGAGAGCCTGTGGGCACTCGTTGCATACGTGCCCTGGAAGGGAGTGGGCTGGTAGAGGCAAATGCTTCACCACAAGGCCTCTCTTTATACAGCAGGGCTCCATCCCCAGTTACTTGGTCACTTATCTGGCCCTTGGCCTATGACTTGAGCCAGGGGGTGTGGGAAGACGGGACTGGAGGCTCACCTGTACTCCTCGCCCTCCAGCAGCTTGCGGTAGGTGGCGATCTCCACGTCCAGGGCCAGCTTGACATTCATCAGCTCCTGGTAGTCACGTAGCAGCCGCGCCAGGTCATCCTTCGCCTGCTGTAGAGCAGCCTGCAGCTCTTGGAGCTTGGCATTGGCATCCTTGAGGGCCATCTCCCCATGCTGCTCAGCCTCGGCAATGGCCGTCTGCAGGTTGGCATTCTGGGGCAAGGGAGGTAGGAGGAATGAGCTCAGTAAGAGGGCCCCAGGCCCTTCCTGACATGCAGTGGATTATCCCATCTTAAAGTCAGGGAACATTCCTCCTCCCCTAGTGCCTCCATCTTGTCTCCATTTGTGGAGATAGTGCCCTGTGGGTCAGCCAGCCTGAGATGACCTCCAGACGTCTATTCCAGGGGAGGAGTCCTGAGATCCTAGCCCCTGCCCCTCAGCAATCATCCCAGGTGCCAGCATCCATGACCATCCCACCTGCTTCTTGACACCCTCGATCTCTGCCTGCAGCCTCTGGATCATTCTGTTGAGCTCTATGATCTCGCTCTTGGTATTTCTTAGGTCATCCCCATGCCTGCCAGCCGTGGTCTGCAGCTCCCCCAACTAAAGAACAGAAGGGAAGATGGAGTATTCCTGCAGCTTTGCTTGACTTGTTTCTACACCTCCAACATCACCCACCAAACCTTCAGAAGCTCAGTAAGGCATTTGCTAAAATGATACTGCATTGTGTTTCGGCAGGGAAACCCCCAAGGCAGCAGGAAAGACAACATCTGGGTTGTTGTGGTAGAAGATTTTCCTACCCTGTAGTTCCTGAGCAAGTTGGAGTCAGTCCCACATAGCAGGCAACCACCTCCCCCAGGGGCAAGACTTTCTGCAACCCGGGAGGCTGAGGCAGGAGAATGGCGTGAACCCGGGAGGCGGAGCTTGCAGTGAGCCGAGATTGCACCACTGCACTCCAGCCTGGGCGACAGAGCGAGACTCCGTCTCAAAAAAAAAAAAAAAAAAGACTTTCTGCAACTGAACCACCATTAGAAGGATGACTTCAGAGGGTAAAACCAAAAGGCATTCACCCAGTGACCACTGGGAACTCACTACCCAGCTGTCCAATAGGCCACGGCCTCTCTGAAACCTCCAGTGGATCCCGTAAGAGGTGACTAGCACCCACCTTGGTCTGGTACAGGGCCTCAGCTTCAGCCTTGCTTCTCTGAGTGATATCCTCATACTGTGCACGAACTTCAGCAATGATGCTGTCCAGGTCCAGGGAGCGATTATTGTCCATGGACAGCACCACAGATGTGTCACTGATGTGGCTCTGCATCTGAGATAGCTCCTGTCAACACAGAGGGAGCTTGTTCACTTTTGGGGTCCCTGTAACAAGCACACAGGGCCCTGAAAGACTCTTGATCAACAGTCTCATTCACTGATTCCTTGCTCCACATGTGTATCAGCCACACCCTGTCCCCAGCCACTCAGAGAACCCCATGTCTGCAGCTTATCCTGTGGAATCCCTTCCAAGGGTCCTCATCTCCAGGCTCATCCCAGATGTCTTCTGGGGCTTATATACCAAAATGCACCAGCCTCAAATCTGGAAACACCTCACTCTCCCTCTGTCCCTTCTTAGTAGGTAACATCCTCACAGCATCGTAGAGGGTCCTTAAGAAGTCGATCTCATCTATCAAGGCATCCACTTTGGCCTGAAGCTCCACCTTGTTCATATAGGCACTGTCCACATCCTGAGAAAAGAGGAAGATAAAGGCCTTATTCTCCCAATGAACAAACAGCAAACCACAACTGCAGCAAGAAAGAGCAGAGGGGACTGGTGCAGTGATGGTCCTTGTCTAAGACCAGTCTCCACTTGAACGGGCAATTTGTATCTCATTAGGATGGTCTAAGTTTAATCCTACTAAAAAACTAAAGACTGATGAACTAACTCTCTTAGGGATCTTCCAGACTAAGGTGCACCTGACTTCTGTTTATTGCTCCAAAGGCCTGAACTTGGCAGCTCTGTGGCAGTGGAGTGAGGAGATTCCCCCAACCCCGCCAGAAATCTGCAGTACAAGCCTCAGAAACCTCACACACAGCCCTTACCTTCTTCAGAGTCACAAATTCATTCTCAGCAGCTGTACGTTTATTGATTTCATCCTCATATCTGTGTGAGTAAAAAAGAAACAGCTGAGTTTGGTTTTGAGGTCATCGTAAACACCATTGTTCCCTGGAACTCTGAAAGTTCATCTCTTCCCTCCCTCCATCCCTATCCTGTGCCTCTCAGATGAGCACATCCTCTTTACTATCTCCCTGTTAGTTGGGGGACCAACCACATCAATTTGCCCAGGCAAACTGTCTTGTTTTAGCACTAAAATTTCTGCATCCCAGGAAACCCCTCAGTCCCAGGCAAACCTCTGGATGGTTGATCACCATACCATGAGTTGTCCCAGCATCTTTCACATGCCAGAACCAGGATCTTCCCCAACCTGGCTCATGAGGAAATGCTTCCCCAACTCTAAACTCATCCGTTTTTTGTTTTTGTTTTTTTTTTAGACATAGTCTCGCTCTGTCACCCAGGCTGGAGTGCAGTGGTGCAATCTTGACTCACTGCAACCTCCATCTCCAGGGTTCAAGCAATTCTGTTTCCTCAGCCACCCGACTATCTTGGATTACAGGTGTGTGCCACCACACCCAGCTAATTTTTGTATTTTTAGTAGAGATGAGATTTCACCATGTTGGCCAGGCTGGTCTTGAACTCCTGACCTCAAATGATCTGCCCACCTCGGCCTCCCAAAGTGCTGGGATTACAGGCATGAGCCACCAAGCCCAGCCTAAACTCATCCTCTTGCCACAATTTTATTTGCAAAGCACCATGCTTGGAGAAGGAAGGTGAGGGGGAACTGAATGAACCGAGCTGTCCTTCATGAAGGTAAGGAGAGGGAAACGGGCCAGGAGACACCACTGCCCAGCAGTCAGGGGGCATGTAGAAGGGGCCAAGACTCTGAGACAGGGTGGGCCATGGCATCTTCCCACTCCTGCCCTGTCACTCACTTCTTCTTGAAGTCTTCCACCAGGTCCTCCATGTTCTTCAGCTCAGAGTCCAGGCGCCCTCTCTCCCCGAGGATGTTGTCCAGGTAGCTCCGCAGGTAGTTGATGTGATTCTCAAAAAGAGGCTCAAGGTTGTTGGTGCCTGAGATGGAACTTGTGCCCTGCTGCTGGAGCAGGTTCCACTTGGTCTCCAGGACTTTGTTCTGTTGCTCCAGGAACCGCACCTGCAATGGTTGCAGGAAGCAACATCAGGCAACACTTGTAGCAGAGGAGCAGAGGGGCCTTCACTCAGGTAGGACTAGGTGTCTATCTCCTGGGCCCCCAGCACAAAGGCCTAGAAAGGATGCAAAGATAGGCTCCTACTGTAGTCAGAGAGATTATGGTCAGATGGGTGATGAGTCAGGACACTACACTTGCAGCGTGGTTTGGAAAGTTACAAAGGAAGGGGAAGTAGCTCCTACCTGAAAGCAATGGAATTATTGCTTGTTGTTCCTGGGAACTTCATGACCCTATCTTAACTTCCAAAACTACAGTACACTCTACAAAAATGCACATAAACCTCAGCAGCACCATTTCCACCCACAACTCTACTGACATCCTAGCTCTTCAAAAACAGTGAAGTGATGCTGGGAAGCTGGGAAGCAACACTGGCTGGCATGCCACAGTTAGCATGACAACACCTCTCTTGGGCCTGGAGGGGAGGCAGCCCCATGAGAACTGTCCTGGTCTGGAGAAGCTCGCTGAGCATTCTTGTCTTCCTGACTAGGCTGAGTAGGAGTGCAAAGTCACTCATTTCTCTGCGCTCCCTTGGGACTAACTAAGGTTCTTATGCTCTTAATCCCTGCTCCAGGTAATCAGCCTCCTCTGCCTGGCACAGCAATATGAGGGGGAAAGGGCTTCCTGGAAAGCCTCAGAGGGCAGCTTGTATTTGAAAAGCCTCCCATTCTTGGTGGACCCTTCGCTGATGGTGGCCGTGGTCCTTGCCTTGGGCTGCCTGCCCTGCCAGCCTGGGCCTCAATGAGGCAATGACTGGAAACTTCAGCAGGGGTTCCCACAAACAGGATGTGTGGTGCTCAGGTCCAAATAAGGGACTGTTTTCTTTCCACACCTCCCGTCACTTGACCATGTGGACAAACTCCTCAACCCTGAATATCTTCCCAGACCCTAGAGTTCCACCTAACTCCTCACCCTCCAGTCTGGCCCATCCAAGAAACATTAAAACACTGTGTCCCAAAGGTCAAATTCAAAGTCCCCAGCCCGGGAAGGGATGGCCAGTCAAAGCTTCATTACCTTGTCGATGAAGGAGGCAAACTTGTTGTTGAGGGTCTTGATCTGTTCCCGCTCCTGGGCTTTTACTTGCCCAATCTGGGGGTCGATCTCCACATTGAGGGGCTGCAGGAGACTCTGGTTGATAGTCACTTCCTGAATTCCCCCAGGAAAGCCCCCAGGGCCAAAGCCACCAGGACCACCAAAGCTGCCAGGCCCACCAAATACACCAGGACCACCAAAGCCACCAGGACCACCAAAGCCACCAGCCCCTCCAAAGCCACCAGCCCCTCCAAAGCCACCAGCTCCACCAAAGCCACCTCCCATTCCTCTGCCACCACCAAAGCCACCTCCATAGCCACCTGCAAAGGCACAGCTGCTCCGCCCTCCCCCAAAGCCTCCAGCCCGGGAGCTGCCAGCTGCCACGCTGATGGAGACGCTCTTGTTGCCGCCCAGGTTGTAGAGGCTGCGACTGCCAAAGCCACCTGCTCCGCTCCGGAAGCCATAGGCCCCTCCGCCAGCTCCCCCAGAGCGGGCCACACAGCTCATTCTGCTGCTGCCAGAGACCACAGCAGAGCGGCCGGAGAAACCCTGGCTCCCGCCACCAGATGTCTTGCTGGCTTGTCTGCTCATGGTGAGGAGCTTGGTGAAGAGAAGAGTGTAAGTTAAGCAGGGACACTGAGAGTCAGGGAAGAGGGATGGGAAATGAAGACCTGCGCAAAATAAATCCCTTTATATACATTTGAGGAGGTTGTTGGGCTCAAACGAAGGAGAGATAATTAATCCCAAATATTCATGGGCTGGGTTTGCCTCCAAGGCAATAAGTTTGTTCCAGGCTACCAAACACACCTTGAAAATAAGCTGAAATGGTAAAAGTGCTAAGGTGGCAGGCTTACCTGGTGAAGGGGTGGTGCCTGGTGTTGCCCCATGTTTGGGCATGGCCTCCTCCTAGCTTTGTCTGACAGGACCCAGGAGGCACGCTCACCTGCATCAGGTGCTCAGCAGCCATCCCTCTGCCTGTTAGCTGCGCCTGGGCCCTGCAGAGCGGTGCCCAGCTCTGGAGAGGATAGAGTGGAGGAGGTGTGGGGAGGTTCTGCTTCTCTGAGTAGTGGAGACAGTGGAGCCCACTCACAGCTCTGGGAAAGTATCTTAATGGAAGGAGTGATGCAGGTCTCTCCACGATGACTGAGTGCACAGTATGTGCCCAGCTCTATGCTGGTCTTTGGGAGGAAGCGCTGACCTCTCCTTCTCCCTTCTTGGAAAAAAGCCCAGAACTATCACAAATCTGCCTCCTGGGTTCTCCCTGTACCCCAAGCTTTAGTTCAGGAGGTAGTGACCTTTTTTTATGACTATCTTTGGAGAAAAAGTCAAGTTAACATCTATGCATGTTGACCAGACACTGGCAAAATCCAACATGCCTAATGTTTGTTTCTCTTTAAAACTTCCCAGAGAAATTATACACTATTACACATCTTGGGGTTTATCTATGGCTTCCTTTCTTGCTCCCCACATTTTGGCCTTTCTCTGGTTTTAGCTTAAGGCCTAGGGAACAAGATATTCAAATGTCAAGTCAACAACAAATTCAGCAAATATTTACAGACTGCCAAATATGTGCCAGGCCCTTTGCAAAACTCTGGAGACCCAGTCATGGACAAGACACACAGGGCCCCTGTGGGACCATTTTCTGTTTGAGAGATGTGCTCCTGAGAGTCGCCCATGCCCCCTCCAAACCCCAGAAAGCCAGATCTGGCAGAGCCGGCAGCACTATGGAATATGTCTGACTCCGAAAGCCTGAAACCCTGCCTGTCTGGGGTTGTTCAGAGGCTTATGACTGGGCTTGGTTTGTCCAAAAGAAAGCCATCCTTCACACTCTGGCGCTGGCCAAGTTAGCTGCTTATCTCTCCAGGACAGGCCTTTTTTGTTCTGTCTGCTGCACATTGGGCCCTTCTAAGGGTGTGGTCTGTATGGCCCTGGCAGGAGCCTCCTTAGAATTGGGGGAAAGGATAGAGACTTCTTCAACACCCACTGGGTAGGGGTGGGAGTGGCCCAAGTGCAAAGGAAGTACAATTTTCTTCAGTGGCCTGGTTCTTCCATTTTATCCTTATCTCTCCCATGTGTTACTTGCCAGGCTGTGCAGCATCCTAGCTCCTCCCCAGGATAAAACCATAAGCTCTCCAGGAGTTTCCAGTCTTGTTAATATACTGGGTGCCTTGGACCAAATCACAGTGCTTTGCCAATAGTAAGTGCCATAAAGTTTGGTTTGTTGAAAAAATGAATTAGTCCATCAATTAATTATTAATGACTAATTGTTAACCCCTTATACTGGATTACAACCAGATAAAACTGGTTGAAAGCTAGTTCAACTCCCATTGCATGAGGTAGCACAAGCTAATTGAGATTATTTCAATGTAAGGAATCCAGACTTCTCAAATTTGGTGTTCAGATTTAGAAAAATTTACATTCAAAATGAGTGTCACCTCCTCAGGGGAAAAAAAATGTAGAATCACAGAATCAAGAACTAATCAATCAAGAATCAATCAATTACAGAATCAAGTTGAAGTTGACTGGACATTTGAGGTCACACAATCTGCCCCGTTCATTGCTGGGATCCCCTCTCCAGCATCTCTGACTTATATCCCTAATTTTCTGCAAGTTCTGCCCATGGACTGTGAAGTTAGCCCAGGGTGGCCACACAGGCTCCTCTCCTCTTTGCTCCCTCAAAGGCAATGAACCAAACCCAGGGCTAGACCAGATCCTCCCCATGACTAAGCATGACGAAAGCTGTTTAAATTCTCTGCATTTCAGCATCATTAACCATAAAAGATGATCAATCATCTCTGACCCTCTAGATCTCACAGGAACATAGCTAGATTAATGAAATATCTGCCAGTGTTTTAAGAAACATATCACAAGGCCAAATGTGGTGGCTCACGCCTGTAACCCCAATACTTTGCAAGGCTGAGGTGGGCAGATTGCTCGAGCCCAGGAGTTTCAGACCAGCCTTGGAAACATGGCAAAACACCATCTCCACGAAAAAAATACAAAGATTAGCCAGGTGTGGTGTCATGCGCCTGTAGACCCAGGTGCCTGGGAGGCTGAGGTTGGAGGATCGCTTGATCCTGGGAGGTCAAGGCTGCAGCGAGCTATGATTGTACCATGGCACTCCAGCCTGGAAAACAGAACAAGACCCTTCTCAACAAAAGAAAAAGAAAAAAGGAAACATATCACAAAAATTAGGCCATATTTTTCCTTATAATATCTAAGAGAGCAGGATGGAGGACCTGCCTTTATGCCAGACAGAAATGAGGCTGCTGCTTGGTCTGGTGTGGGGTCTAGAGTCCAGGGCAATGAGTCTCTAGGAATTCCTAAACCCATAGTGATTCAGGGTGCTTAGTGCCCCCAGTGGGGGGAGATCTTAGCCATTGCCAGAGCCCACTGATTCTGAGCCATGCTTGTCATTCCTTTAGAGGGAATTATCTTGGAGAAGAATCTTTGAGAAGCAACATCACAACCACTGCTGTCATCAGCTAGTCCTGGGTCAGGGACCTCCCCAACAGATGGTGGAAGGAAAAGGAAGAAGGGTATAATCTATACTTACTCTTGGGGTTGGGATAGCAGAGAAGACATGGCTTGGCCTTTGAGAGGACAGGAAGCAAAACAAAGACTGGGGAATACATTCGTGGGACTAGAATGTCAATTCTGATCAGAGCTGTGAGTGAAGGAAGTGGTGGAAGGGGAGGAGACAATCAGTGAGTTGAAATTCTTATTGGTTGGGCCCATCCCTCTAAATTTGTAGGGCCTAATAAACACTTTGAGAAAACAGAGTTGGTTTACAGTCATCCCCAACACTTGAATTATCTGAAGTTTATTAACTAAGCGCCCTAAGTGTTTTCTCCCTGGAGAGAAGAGTGAGTCACTGGGTTGCAATGTGTGAAATCAGAGACTCATAGGGTGCTACGGCCAGGAGGCTCTCCAGTCCACTCCTCTACCTCGAGGCAGAATTCACCTGGCCACTCCTACTCTTCAGGATCCCCATGGAAGGCGATTCATCAAATCTCCTAACTTGCCCAGGCCAGCAAGACCCCACCCTGACCCAAGGAAGGTCTTCAAGGATCTAGCTTTCGTGCCTTCCACTCCATTTCATGGGAGCCTAACTCCTCTTAAAGGATCAGTGAAGTTGTGGTCAGCAGCAGGAGCCCCAGTCACCTGTCCATCACGGCATGGCACCCATACCTCTCTGCGTGTGAAGGCCCCTTTTAACACACACAAAATTACATTGACCTTCACACATGTCAGAACTCATACTTCCAATATCCTTTGAGAACATACATTTTTGACTATGAATTTAGCAACACTTTTAAATAAAAGTGCAGTTTATAGTCATATACATTTGGAAGTGGTAATACATATACATAAAAAGACACATTATTCACTCAGTCGAGAGACACTTGCATCCACGTGCATTCTCAGAATCCTTGCAGTCCTGACACAACAGCAACCCTAACTGGGGCCTCTCAGCCTCAGGTCTCAAGGTCCTGCCCCTTCCACGGCTGGACACCTGCCCCCAGCTGAGATTCCCCACTGAGCACTGTTACCACCTGTCTTCCCTGCCTTTGTGTCCATCAGCCTGTGGCCTTGGCAGGCCTTCAGCAGATGGGAACTGAGTTGCGATGAATTTGCTCTTGCCTGGCCTTCCAGAGTAAAACACACACACTCCTCTGGCTTCTGTATCACAACCCTTCCAATATTAGAAAATACTGTGGAATTCACAGACACCAACCTCCCAGTTAGATAGATCCAGTTGTTTCTCCTAGTCCTCAGTACAGATGGTTTCCAGGACTCTTCTCTGCACCCACTTTAATATGTTGATGGACCTCTTAAAACTACAGTGCCTTGCGAAGATAGGATACTTAAGGTGGCTTCATGTGCACCAGAACTAATAAGAAGCCACTTCCTGTCTGTGATGGGGGCACTGTGCTTCTTTCAATGCAAGCTAAGATTCTGTTCCCTTCTTTAGCTCTTGACTTCCATCAATCCTGCCTGGGGAGGAGGAATGGTAAGGCATGGGTTTGGTGGGGGGGGGGGGCGGCGGGGGGTTGTTTTTGTTTTTTTGTTTTTGTTTTGAGACAGAGAGAGAGAGAGAGCATCTCACTCTGTTGCCCAGGCTGGAGTGCAGTGGCGCAATCTCAGCTCACTGCAACCTCAACCTCCCAGGCTCAAGCCATCCTCCCACCTCAGCCTCCCAAGTAGCTGGGACACTGGCACGCACCACCATGCCCAGCTAACACTTTTTTTATTTTTTTGTAGAGAGAGAGTCTCTCTATGTAACCCCGGTTGGTCTTGAACTCCTAGGCTCAAGCAATCCGCCCACTTCAGCCTCCCAAAGTGCTGGGATTATAAACATGGGCCACCATGCCAGCCAGCTTCCTAGTTTTAAATAACTCACTTCCTTGTCCTGCTGTAAGAATAAACTGAAGGGACAGCATTCACAAATCACATACAGAGAAAATAAACATAACAGTAAAAATGAAAAAAAAAAAGGTTTGCCCTGAATAAGCCTCTATTTACATAAGATTCCTCTGCATGGATAAGAGCTGTCCATTTATATTTGTGCTGAATCATGTCTGGCTAGCATGCCTGCTCAAACCAGAGGCTTGTACACAGCAGAAATCACAACCTTGTCCTCGCTGGAGAATTCCCAAGAGATCTTAGGAAGTTATTAAACAGTTGTCTTCAAACAAAAGATAGGCCGGGCCTGGTGGCTCAGGCCTGTAATCCCAGCACTTTGGGAGGCCGAGGCGGGCGGATCACGAGGTCGGGAGACTGAGACCATTCTGGCTAACACGATGAAACCCCATCTCTACTAAAAATACAAAAAATTAGCCAGGAGTGGTGGCGGGCACGTGTAGTCCCAGCTACTCCAGAGGCTGAGGCACGAGAATGGCTGAAACCAGGAGGCAGAGATGGCAGTGAGCCGAGACTGCGCCACTGCACTCCAGTCTGGGTGACAGTGCGAGAGTCTGTCTCCAAAAAAAAAAAAAAAACAGATAGAAGGGGAGGTGAAAAAAGTCATTAAGTGGTCGTTTAACCTGGGAAAGGCATTTAAGAGGAAAAATACATTTATTTCTCAATGCAATGATTTGAAAAGCATGGATCTCTCTCCACTAAAGAATTTGAGGGGATCCAGTTAGACATAAAGTAAAGGGTACAATCATGGTGGAAATAAGGGGACCAGGGGACACTGTAAGTAACCCAAGGGGATTTTTAAAATAGCAATGTATAGCCCCTAGCATATGAAAGATGCTCAATAAATATCAAAGGAATGGATGCCAGCGTGTGGGGTGAGAGACAATTCTGCCAAGAGACAAAGGAATGACAGCAAACCTCTTCATTCCTGGAAACATACCCTCATAGGAAACAAGAGTGGGAAAGGAGGCATGGCCATGGCAAGGCTTAGCATTACAGCTGCGTGGCAGGGGAGGGAGGTGCAGAGTGGTGGTTCCCAGACTGCAATTCAAAACACATCATGGGCCTCCAGGCCACACCCTGACAGCAGGTGGCCCAGAGCTACCTCCTCATCCATTTCTGAGCTTAATCTGTCAGACACGCCTTGTTCTGAGCTTGTCTAGTCTTAGAACATAAAGCCCAAACCCCAAACAAATTGGACAATGGGCCAACCCATGTCCTTCACATCCTGGCCTCAACCTTGCTCTCTAGCGTCCTCTCCCACCACTCCCTGCCCTGTCTTGAGTGATGCTAAGCTGCTTTTGGTTTGGTACTGCACTGAGCCACACTTCCCTGTCTTTACTCTGCAATTCTTGCTGCCTAGAGCACCCTGTTCCCCTGCACCCCTCTCGCAAGCTCCAGGTCCACACCCCTTTTACATGGCTGGCTTCACAGCTGTCACCTCCTCCAGGGAGACTTCCTTGAATCCCTGGCAAAAGCAAATGATTCTCCCTTAGGCTTCCAGAGTCTCAGTGCTTGCATACACCATTGCTTTTAATATTTTCCTGAAAGTATGGAAAATGTGTATTTCATGTGTCTACACTCCCCACACTCACGCACCATTTTCACATTAAACTCTGCCCTTCTCAAGGGTGAGGACCACGCTGCAAGAAGCTTTATATCCTCATGGCCCTACACAGAGTCTGACACAATGTAGGTGCTCAGCAATGCTTCTCGAACTGAAGCAACTGCCCCTGCCATGCTCTTGGGTGGTGGATTCACAGGAGAAGGAGCTACCAGCCCAATGGGAGAAATGCTGCAGCTTCACAGGACACTACACAGAAAAAGGAGTGTGACCAAAATCCAGTATGAGGAGGCCTAAGGGAGACAGTACAGCAGGATATTCCAAAGGGGTGGAGCCACTCCTAGAAGACTTCTAGACCAAAGGACTCCTCTTAGGTATCAGAATCTTGCCCTCTGTAAGAAGAGCATCTGCCCCGTCTCTAGCATTTAGGGCCTGCTTCTTCCTCAAGACCCCACTTCAATACCGCCTCCTGCGTGAAGCCTCCTGTGATTGCCAAGCCCTCGCTCTACACTAGAAGTAATTTTGCTACCCTCTGGACTGTCATGTCCTTCATTTGTAACTTCCAAAGGCATTCATCTGTCTGTCTGGTTACCAAGTTCTTTATGTGCATGCTTTTATCTAGACATTATCATCTGTATTAAAAGCTCCTTGAAAACAGAGTCTAATTCTTCTTTGTATAATGGGTCCCCATCGCCCAGCACAAACTAGGCACTCGGTAAACATTGTTCAATTAACATTTGTTAAACAGCTACTATATGGCAAGCACAGTGGCCCTGGAATGTCAAGATGAATAAAGTCATGGTTCCTGCCCATAAATAATTTATAGACTAGTGGTTTGTTGAGTAAATGAGTGAATGGCTGGGTGGATGGATGGATGAATAGATGGATGATGGATGGATCATAGATGGATGGATGGATGGATGGATGGATGGATGGATGGATGGAGGGATGGATGAGTAGATGGGTGAATGGGTGGATGGCAAATGACAGTCCAAACACTTTCTCCAGAAAATGTCTTCCCAGCTTATCTAGCTTCTCACCCACTTTCTCGAATTTTTAAGGATCAAATCCACAACACTCAAAGTAAAAAAACTGCAGATGCAAAACAATCCTACCTTGACCCAAAGCCAAGCCAGAAAACCATGGGCAGCCATGAGCCTGAGTCCTGGGGCTCCCACCACCAAGACCCTTCATGGCCACAACTCTACACTCCCAGCCCTCTTAGTGGAATAACGAGATGACTGTTCAGACCCTACCATCAACACGGGAAAAAAAATGGAACAGGTGCTAAAACGGCTTTTTTCGTTTCAGCCTGCTCCCTCCTTTTGTCCCTCGTTGGCCCACTGTTACCATGTCCTGAGGGCCCACAAAGGGGGCACAGCCCCCTCAACTATTTCCCCACATAGCTGTCTCACTAAACCCTGAACATCCACCCAAGACAAGGGAGCAGCCATGCCTTATTCTGAGGTCCTCTGGTCTTAGAACACAAAGCCTGGGCCCCATCAGCAAGTTAAACCAAAACCCCACAGTGGGACATGAAATAAGCCCCTCTTTGCTATAACCTTCTGGGTTTACTAGCAACGAGGTAGGGAGACTTCAGAAGTATTGGTGAGAACTTTCTGGAACTGAGAGGGCTGAACCCAGAGCGGAGGGTCTTGGTGAGGTGTGAGGGATCTATGCAAACATAGCAGTTGTTCAGGAGTTGACAGGTGCCTGAGCCAAAGTGATGGTGGGGCTGCAGCCAGGGCTGGGAGCCAAGAGCTTGGGGAATGGAGTCAGGGCAGATGAGCCAAATAAACCAAGTTAGAGATTTGCCAACCTGCAGTTGGGCTCTTCAGATGTGAAAAGTGATTTCCGTATACTTAGAGGTAAAGCATTTAAAATAAAAGGGAGAGCATGGGGCCTCCAACGGGGCAAATAATGCAAGCCATGTCTCCCTGTTTCCTAAGCACTAGGAGCTGGCCAGAATCCAATTTGAAGGATCAGAGAGAAGGGTGGTGACTATTATCTCAGCAGTATATTTACCCCAAATAATCCCCTCTGACTAGTCAGCCAGTTTCAAACATATGAATCAAGGCCAGGATCCACTCTCCTGGACTGTTCTAGAAACAGAGACCAACATGAGGGCTTTTCCTTTTTATGTAAAATAGAAGACTTTTTTTTGAGACAGAGTCTCACTCTGTCGCCAGGCTGGAGTGCAGTGGTGTGATCTCGGCTCACTGCAACCTCTGCTTCCTGGGTTCAAGGGATTCTCCTGCCTCAGCCTCCCGAGTAGCTGGGATTATAAGTGCCTGCCACCACACCAGGCTAATTTTTGTATTTTTAATAGAGACGAGGTTTCACCATGTTGGCCAGGATGGTCTCGATCTGTTGACCTCATGATCCGCCCACCTTGGCCTCCCAAAATGCTGGGATTACAGGTGTGAGCCACCGTGCCCGACCTAAGAGACTTTTTATATAAATAAGAAACGCTGACACACTCACATAGCCATGTGCCTATGAATACAAACACATTTATTCTAAGATGCACATACACTCGTATAATCTACGGCCTGACCTTGCAGTGTAAATTACTGAGTTCAACCAAAGAGATGCTGAGAGGCACGGAGGGCTGCTCAGGCTGGCTGCTCCCACACTCAGGGGGCATGGGAAATGCTTTAACCTGCCCCTTGCCTCTCTGTGAGGCCCAACACAACCTGCAGCCTCCTGGTGGGTGAACCTGAGAAGCTCCACCCCTAGTTCCAACCTTTAACTCCTCCTCACCACTCCCAGAAACTCAAAAAAAAAAAAAAAAAAAAAGAGCCCATCTGCATTTTGCCAGGGGAGGAGTGCAGCCCTTGGAAGAAGCCAAAGCCACCAAATGCGGCTGCAGAGACTTCCTGTTCTGACACATGGGGCTCAATGAGCCCTAAGACAACGGGGATATTAGGGCCAGGCTGATGAAGGACAGAGCCCAGGTTGCTCCTGGCAAAGTCCCCTGCCCAGAGAGCACAAGCCCCTGAGATTAACCCTTTGCTACTCTGTCCCCGCTTTCCCAAAGGCAGAACAACCCTGAGCCTACCTTGGATCTGCACGAGACTCCCATGGGCAAGGACTGGTCTTGGGCAAACGACGTGCCTTTCTGCCTGCACACCATGAGGCCCCATGGACACAGGGCTGGAGGAACTGGAGTCTGAATGAACTCTGCGGCAGTCAAGGGTGGGAGGCACAGTTGGGTGGCCAAGGCAGAGAGTGCATTCTGCATCTGCAGCAAACTGATTCGGGTCAGACTGCAGAGCAGGAGCTGGGAAATCTTTGGAAGAGGGGAGACTGTGCTGCTCCAGGTACTTGGAATTGGTCCAGTATAGAAAAAGGGTGTCCCCAAAGGCTCTACCCAGATCCCCACCTCTGACTGTCCTCTCCCCGCTTCTGTAATTAGACAGCTCCCTCCGCTGCTGCTCCAGAAGACCTGCTCCACCTCCAACATTCTTCGCCACTCAGGGACAGCACCACAGACATAACCCCAGGCACCCCTGAGGAGCTGGGGAAGTGAGCAGCTCATGAAAACTCTAGGAGAATGACACACATGCACACCTCCCTCCAACAACCGTGACCTTGTTGATTCTTGGAACAGGTTCCTGAAAGCCTTGTTGGGCCAGTGAGATTTAGCCCCATGCATGGAATTTCATGAAAATAGGGAGGCCTTGCTAGACACAGAGTATAAGCACTCTCATAAGCTCCATAACTTCTTGCTCTATATTCAGCAGAGACCCCTGGCCTGCTTCTCTCACACCTATCAAATGCCCCCCACCTGCAGACTTAAACCCCTTCCCTCCAGGTTTATTCCAGGATCAGCATTGAAATGGTGCTACCCCAGGGTGCCCTACAATGGACAATGTGTGTATAATTGTTGGATGCCCCTTCAATCTGTACAACTGCCCTGTAGGCAACCTTCAGCCTCTGTACACTGTACTTCTCCCCCAATAATTTGAGCAACTTAGAAGTAGAGACCTGAGAAACTAGTCGATGACCCAGATCTGTATAAACAGATCCTTCACACCCACAAGCATACACCTTCACCAAAATTATCTAGTTATACAGGATTCTAGAGACCTCTCCCAGGGAAAAAAGACCATTGCTCAGAATGAATGACAAAAGCATTTTATTGAAGATTCACCTGCAGATGGATAAGAGGGAATGAGAGGAGTAGAGTGAGACACTAAGTGGTTCTCATCCTAAGCTTGCAGGGCCAAGTGCTGCCGGGTGTTGGAGAAGTAGTTTGGTTCTGATGTAGATGGATAATACAGGATCTAGTGGGAGATGGCATTGGACTGGGAAGGGACATATGTGACCCCAATAATTCTGGAGGTGACACTCCTGGTCATTTTCTTCTCTGTCCATGGGAGGTGAGCGGTCAGCTGACATCCTTCCCATTCCGGGTGGGTCATCAGGCCCAAATCAAGAAGTAGCTACCAAACTCCAAGAGGCAGAGTCCCTGTCCCAGCACAGAAGATCATCCTGGGGCAGAGAGAGCCCATGGGATAGTGGAGGGGACACTAGTAAGATGAGCCCCAGAGACAGAGGATGGAGGTGAAGTGAAGGAAGCACAGAGACACCAGTGCTGGGCCCAGCTGGACACAGTGAGCTGCAGGGACCTCGTCTCCTCTATCGTCTCTTGTTCAGGGTGGTGGTAGAGATGATCTTGCTGCTGGAACTGCCAGAGACACTGCCACCAAACCCAAAGCCACTTCCAGAGCCGGAGCCAAAGCCACTACTCAGGCCAAACCCGGAGCCACTTCCTAATCCTCCGCTGATGCCTCCAGCGCTGGTGCTACCGCTGACCACAGCTGCAGAAAAGACACAAAGGACACAGTTATTCCAATGCTGCCAGCACCCCAGGGGTCTCAGCCAAGACCCGGGTGAATGAACAACTACAGCAGGCATGGAAGGTACTTACAGATGCTCACGGCACTCTGGCATTCTCCAGACATTCTGTAGGGGAAAGAAAAGGCGGTGAGCCTCAGGGAGCACAGAATTTTGTTCAATAAGCACGCCTCACTCACCTCTCTTATCCTTGAGCAGCCTCTGAGTTTGAGGGCCCAGTGTGAACCTATTAGCTGAGCTGTCCTGGTTCGTAATGCACTGCCACAACACTGATGCTTGCAGCCCGGCAGAGGCATAAATAAGCTCATGGCCCTGGACCTCTCTGGCCCTCATGTTCACACCCTGCCTAACCCCTCACCTGTACTCCTCGCCCTCCAGCAGTTTGCGGTAGGTGGCGATCTCGATGTCCAAGGCCAGCTTCACACTCATGAGCTCCTGGTACTCACGCAGCATTCGTGCCAGCTCCTCCTTGGCCTGCTGCAGGGCAGCCTCCAGCTCTACGCGCTTGCTGTGGGCATCTTTAAGGGCATTCTCACCTCGCTGCTCTGCATCAGCCACGGATGCCTGAAGAGTCTGGCACTATTGACAAAGGCATTAGATAGGTGGTCAGCAGTGCCCTGCCTTCAAGGCCTCTACACCTGTCCCCTCCCCTGGTCCAGCTTTCCTTGGGTTAGGATGTCAAGATTCTATCTGTTCTGCCCACTTTCCCTGAGACTTATGCATCTCATTCACTCCAGCCATAGCCTACCAATGCCTCCACCAGACTGATTAAATAAAAATGAGCAAAAACCCATGAAGAAGAGCCAAGAAACCTATGCACAGGAGCGTCATGGTGTGCCAACTAGGATATTGCTGAAAAAATCTGGTTATGCCTTGCACAAAGAGCTATGAATTCCCAGCAACAAGCTCAGGGTCTTCTGGCCTGATGCTTTATCTGCTTGTCCACTCTGGAGATGTCTGCTTGAGGCCCCTGGCCTTGTGCTCCATCTGGAAGGGAGTGACACCCACCTGCTTCTTGATGTTCTCGATCTCTGCCCGCAGCCTCTGGATCATCCTGTTGAGCTCTGCAATTTCACTCTTGGTGTTCTTCAGGTTGTCACCATGTTGGTCAACCGAGATCTGGAGCTGCTGGACCTAATACTCAAGAAGACACAGAGAACCAGGGGTTAGGGGTATTTGGGTAGGGTCCATTCTCAAGTGAACTCAGTGAGAATTGCCACAGGTGGCAAGAATAACACCAAAAGTCAAGTAATTTCAAATCAGACCAGGACCAACAATGCCTGGGAGAGTCTGTTCATATCAGGTGGCAAGAATAACACCAAATGTCAAGTAGTTTCAAATCAGACCAGGACCAACGATGCCTGGGAGAGTCTGTTCGTATCTGACTTCTGTTGGGCTTGAGCTAATGATCACCTGTTCACAGACATCAAAAGGAGAGCCCCAGAGCCAGCCCCATCTCCTGAGAGATCCATACCACCCACCTTGGTCTGGTACAGGGCTTCAGCCTCAGCCTTGCTCCTCTGGGCAATCTCCTCGTACTGGGCACGGACCTCGGCAATAATGCTGTCCAGGTCCAGGTTGCGGTTGTTGTCCATGGAAAGGACCACGGACGTGTCGCTGACATGGGTCTGCATCTGGGACAGCTCCTGCAGGGCAAATATCTCACATCAGCCCCCCCAGGAAAGCCTTCACTGACCTGATACAGGCTCAAGTAGGAGCAGAGCTGGCATTCACAATGTGTAGGAAGGGGAGAGACAGGTAAAGTTCTAAGTAGAAATCAAGTGGTTGTGACAGTTCAGGATGGAAGAGCAATGCTTCTAGTCTTTACTGGTCCCCAGGAACCATAAGCCACTCTAATGCAGTGAGTGCCGGTGTGTTGGAATGGAAGGGAAGGGAATGGATCCATTTCACCAGAAAAAAATGCTAGACAGCAATGAATTCTATTCCAAGCACTCTTTAGATCTAATCACCCCTTCTAAGACCAAGACCACATCTGGTTCTAAGAATCTCCCATTTGAATTTCCCACTTCAAACCTTTCTATGCATGACCTTGATGAGAACCCACTGCCCTAAAATAAGGGAGCTGGAGTCCTTTCAAAAAACTGTGAATCCCAACCAGCAGCATCACAGATGGGGGATTCCCTTTCCCTGGATGGAGGGGAGGATGGAGCCCTCACCGCATCATAGAGGACCTTCAGGAAGTTGATCTCGTCATTAAGACTGTCCACCTTGGCCTCCAACTCCACCTTGTTCATGTAGGCAGCATCCACGTCCTGCAGAGGAGGAAGGAGGATAAGAGATGAGGAGCAGGAATGACAGTAGGAGGACAGGTTACTAAGTGACACCTACAGGTGTTCTCTGCAGCATTTAGGAAAGATTACTCAGCAGCAGGGAAGCTGGTGGGAGACCAGTTATTTTATATATTCTTCCCTAGAGCCACCTGAAGACATGGAAGTTGATTATCCAAATAGGCTATTCTAACAGTATGGAGATCTCTCAAAGAACTAAAAATAGAACTACCATTGGATCCAGCAATCCCAGTGCTGGAATTCCACTCAAAGGAAAAGAAATCATTGTAACAAAAGGATACCTGCACTCATGTTTATCGCAGCACAATTCACAATAGCAAAGATACGGAATCAACCTAAGTGTCCATCAACAGATGATTGGATAAAGAAAATATGATACATATACACAATAGAATACTACTCAGCCATAAAAAGAGAATGAAATTATGTCTTTTTGCAGCAATGTGGATGGAACTGGAGGCCATTATCTTAAGTGAAACAACTCAGGCACAGAAAGACAAATAACACATGTCCTCACTTATAAGTGGGAGCTAAATCATGTGTACATGTGGACATAGAGCACGGAATGATAGACAATGGAGACTTGAAAAAGGGAGGGGTGGGAGGGGCTGGATAATGAGAAATTATTTATTGGATATAATGTATGTTATCCCAGCAATGTATACTCTAAAAGCCCTGACTTCACCACAACACAAACTATCCATGTAACAAAATTACACTTGTACCCCATGAATTTATAAAAATAAAAATCAGCTGGGTGCAGTAGCTCACAACTGTAACCCCAGCACTTTGGGAGGCTGAGGCAGGCGGATGACCTGAGGTCAGGAGTTTGAGACCAGCCTGACCAACATGGAAAAACCCTGTCTCTACTAAAAATACAAAATTAGCCAGGCGTGGTGGTGCATGCCTGTAATCCCAGCTACTTGGGAGGCTGAGGCAGGAGAATCGCTTGAACCCAGTAGGTGGAGCTTGCAGTGACCCAAGATCGCGCCATTGCACTGCAGCCTGGGCAACAAGAGTGAAGCTCCGTCTCAAAAAAAAAGGCAAATAGGCTTTCCTCCCAACCTTAATTTCTTAGAACCTGGTTTGGTTACCCACTTTCCTTGACTATATAGATCTAGATAGTTCCAAGTGAAGCAGGGATGAGGCAGAGATGGACCAAACCCATGACTTCAGCCAAAGACCACTCCCCAAGGGAAGGGGCACCCTGAAGGCACTCCCTACCATCCTTCGTCTCTTACCTTCTTTAGGACCACAAAGTCATTCTCGGCTGCTGTGCGTTTGTTGATCTCCTCTTCATACCTGGGGGTGGGCACGGGGAGAAAAAGACAAAAACCCACAGTGAGCTGGTGTTTCTCAGATCTCTGCTGCTTGTTTTCAAGCATTTCCAAACAAATTTGGAAATATCCATGTAATTAGTTGCATTTCCCATATTCATACAGATATTCATTTAACCTACATTCATTGAATATAGGAAGTACCAGTTTAGGCCAGGGTTTATTCAGATACATGAAAACCAAACTTTAAAGAGACTGTTTTCGATAGAAAACCCAGCAATGATGTAGTTGATTTAATGTCCCTGAAAGAGCTGTCCTTTTGGCCATTTTGGCAGATTAAATTCTCAGCAATGTCATCAGCACACTCCATTTCCCTTTGTTTGGTGGGTGAGTGAATTGAGAGACAGGGTTGGTATTTATTTTGTCAGTCCTATCCCATAGTGAGTTTAATGAGAGGTGCTGTGTATTCAGTGTTCACTCTGTGTCCTGAAATATGCCACATGCTTTCTCTATTTCATTTAATTCCATTTAATTCTCACAACCCATAAAGTAGGAATATTATCCCCATTTCAAAGATGAATAAAACTGAAGCTCAGAGAGGTTCAGCTATTAACCCAAGGTCACACAGCTAATAAGTGAGGACTCAGTATGCAAACCACCTCCATCTGTCTCTACAGTCTGTATTCTTCTAATCATACTATACTGCTTTTCATCTATTTGGGTTCTGATCTTGTTCGTATATGGCAGACCCAAATCCCTGAATCTATCATTAAATTTCCTTTCGGAAAAATCTGTGGTTACCAGACCTCACCCTGAGAAAACATGACTATGTGGATGTAGGAAAACAGACTAGAGGGTCTTCCTAGCTGCCTTCAGAGCCTGAGATTCTAAGCCGCTGGAGAGAGCCCCGGGAGCCTGGGTGTGGCTGGGCACATGTGTCAGATGGCGTCCGCTCCTTCCTCCCCACGTACTTAGTCTTGAAGTCCTCCACGCTGTCCTGCATGGTCTTCAGCTCAGACTGCAGGCGCCCTTTGTCATTGCCCAAGGTATCTAGCTGCTTCCTCAGGACACTGAGGTAGGTCTCAAAGAGGGGCTCAAGGTTTTTGCTGGAGGTGGTGGTCGTCTGCTGCTGGAGCAGGTTCCATTTGGTCTCCAGGACCTTATTCTGTTGCTCTAAGAACCGCACCTGTGTTGATAAAGGCACCAGCCAAGTGATGAGGGCCTGAAGTTTGGCAGGAGGACCAGCCAAGGCAACCCCAACCCAGTCAATCCCAGGGAACTACATGGCCCAAGAACCACCCAAGTAGGGCCACTATGTTGCATCTCCAGGGCACCATTCACTCGGGTTGACATGATGGCCCCATTCTCGAGCCCATAGCACCAAGGGGTCACATAGGTTGTGGAGAATAGAGCACAGCCAGAGAAGCAGGGCCTAACAGTGCAACAAGAACAACTTCCTAGCCGCAGGCACCCAAAGCCCCAAAGAAGAACATTAAACTTCTATGAAATAACAAAATAAAATTAAGAGACATCACAATCTGGAGGCTGTTGCATTCAAAGTGATCCTGACCCAAGGCAAATGAAAGACAAAGTCACTACAGACTTTTTAAATAAGCTTACTTATCAATGGATCTGGCGTGTCCCTGTGAACCTGTGAACAACTGAGTATAGATATTTAAAACCAGGGCCCTGTACGCATTGTCTCACCTAAACTCCATTCTGCAAAGGACTTCCCTGAACTTTCCCTCTCTCTATGAAAAAATCTAGCCAGACAAACCAGGACAGCAGCTTAGCATGACATTTCCATGTTATGAGCCTCAGAATTGAAAGGAAAGAAGGTAAGGCAGACCGATCACATTTTGAACCCAAAAGGTAAAATGAGATGAGATGAGACAAGGATGCATCAAAGAGCCCTGAGTTTTTGCTATCACATCTGCATGTCCTATAGTCACAGTAAAACCTCTTTAAGTTACTATGGGTTTATTCAAACTAGCAAGAAGAACAAATATGCACCTTATTCTATTCCAAAAGTGTTCATTCTTGCCCCATATGTCGAAGCTGCCCAAGACTTTGATGCCTGGTGAACCAGGGCAACCTGGACCAAAGGGAGGCACTCATCCACCCAGTCATCAATCTCTGGATGACTCGGCTCTCTGGGGCTGCACTGCTCACTATCATCCATCATGCATGACCGTAACTGAGCTTAAAGAACTTGAACTTCTAGACGTTGCATGAAAAAGGAAGTTGGGCTACAAAAAGAAAAGAGACCTGTCTCCTTTCTTCAAACAGACCCAGACATGAGCAGTGTTGTCCAGTCAAAGGAATGAAAAAAGTAAATTTCCAAGGCCTTGGCGAGACCTAGAATCTGCCACTGGAGCCAGTCCCTTTTTCATTTGCAAAATCAGCTTAGTTTTCTTCTGTTCTAAGAACAGAAGTGGCCACTGTTAAGTGATTAATGGAGTTAACTGCATTATATTCAAAACCAAAATCTGAGAAAAAGCAGAGAAATAATGAACCCCCTTTATAGCTGGGATGACTAGAGCCAGAAAAGCCAAATGATTTGTCCAGTATCCCACAGCCTGTCTAGGGAATTCCAAACACTTAACTGCCTTGAGCATCCCACCTTCCCACCAGCCACGGGACAAAAAGGAAGGCTCAAAGTCATGATGCCCCTTCAACAGCTGGAGAACTGGGGCCCAGGGAAGTTCAGTGGTCTCCCCAGCACCTGTGGCAGGCTCAGGTCTGAGACCCCAGGACTCAGGACCCCTCTCTTCTAACTGCCCCTCTCCGGCCGAGGACACAGCTCACCTTGTCGATGAAGGAGGCAAACTTGTTGTTGAGGAGCTTGATCTGTTCGCGCTCTTCCGTCCGGACTTTCTGGATCTCAGGGTCAATCTCCACGTGGAGGGGGGTGAGCAAGCTCTGGTTGATGGTGACCTCCTGAATTCCCCCAGCGGGGCAGACGGGGAAGCCAGGGCCACCCTTACCACTGAAGGAGCCCCCAAATCCACCACCAAAGCCACCAGTGCCGAAACCAGCTCCGAAGCCGCCGGCACCAAAGCCACCAGTGCCAAAGCCTCCAGCACCCCCAAAGCAGGCACCTTGTCGTGACCCAGCCACACTCATGGAGATGCTTTTGTTCCCCCTGAGGTTGTAGAGGCTTCTGCTGCCAAATCCCCCAGAAGAGCATCGGCCAGCACCTCCAGACATGGAGACTGAGCTGAAGGCACCTCTCTTGCCACCGCCTACAATGGCCGAGCCACAACTGAAGCCCCGGGGCCCGCCTCGGACGCACTGCTGTCTGGCAATCATGGCTGCAGAGAGCGAGCTGGGAGCTATCAGAGAAGTGACAGGGCCCAGGCCGGTGAGTGCTGGAGCCCTCAGCCTTGGTCTCTTATATGTCCTGGAGCAGCAGGGCTTGGTTGCAGGGGCATAAAGGGAAAAATCTGAAACATCTCTGGGCTTGGCCCTTGGCACAAGCCCATCCTTCCCGCACCCGTTGAGCATGTCACTAAACACACCTACAGAAGTCATCTGGAGGGCACAGGTTACTGGATCCCATCACACTACTCTCTGGGAGAACCTGAACCGGTGCCCCAGGGCTTCCTAATCAGAAGCCCCTGCCTGGGCCCAGCCCTCCAGGCCCACACCCACTGTACCTCCATCTCGCTAGGCTCACGGCACTTCCCTCCTCCAGAAAAGACACCCCATCACCCATCCTCTCACCCCACAGAATGTGGAGTTAGACAGCCTGAGTTTGAGTGCACAGCCTGCCACCTCCTAGCTCTGCAAACCGGAGCAAGTCACCCTCTGAGGCCCAGATGCTTTCCCTGTAAATTGGAAGTAATACAAATATTTGCCTTGCCACTTCTCAGGATAGAGTGAGCTAGTGATTAATGGAGTGCTCTGTAAACTGTCAAAAGCCACATGTATATTTGTCATTCTTAGCATTCTTATTCCTCCACATGTTCTTGGCTCCATGTACCTATAAAAAGGGGAAATATTCTGTATTCCAGCCTTAGCCCTCCAACCTAGATCCAGATTCACTTCAACTTGGCCAACAGCTACTGAGAAACTGCCAGGCATGGAGCTAGGTACTAAGGAGATGGGGGAAGACAAAACACCTCCCCAAAGAAAACCGTGACTGTCTTTCTCAGCCCTGGGTACCCATGCTGCCCCGCAGGCCTCCCTTCAATCTGTGCTTGCTCAATTCTAGATGGGCGTTCTCCAGCGGGGTCTGGTGGTGTGCACTCTGCTGCTCCATTTGCTGTCCAGTTGTTTGCTAGGTGCGTTCTGGTTTTCTGTAATGGTGCAGAATTCAGGGCAGGAGTTCATAACTTTTTTGCTGCTGGGGATCCCTTTGGCAGAATGATGAAACCTATGGATCCCTTCTCAGAGCAATGTTTTTAAATGCAAAATCCTAGTTTTAAGCCATAACTTAAATTCTTCCCAGCTGAACAGTAACAGATCTGTGTTCAAATCCCTCCCGTTGCCACTAACTAGCTGTGTAACCTTGGGTGAGCCGTCTAAGCACTCTGAACCCATCCAATATGGTTTGGCTCTGTGTCCCCACCCAAATCTCATCTTGAATTGTACTCCCATAATTCCCACACATTGTGGGAGGGCCCCGGTGGGAGATGATTGAATTATGGGGGCGGTTTCCCCCATACTGTTCTTGTGGTAGTGAATAAGTCTCACGAGATCTGATGTTTAATAAGGAAAAACCCATTTCGCTTGGCTTTCATTCTCTCTCTTGCCACCACCATGTAACAAGTGCCTTTCACTTTCTGCCATGATTGCGAGGCCTCCCCAGCCACATGGAACTGTAAGTCCAATAAATCTCTTTCTTTTGTAAATTGCCCAGACTCAGGTATGTCTTTATCAGCAGCGTAATAATGGACTAATACACCATCCAGTCCATCTTCTCATCTACCAAATGGGACACCTGCCTCACAAGGAATTAGACAATGTCCCCATGGTGCCTGGCATATAGGAGGTCAGCAAGCATTCATTCTCTTCTTTCCCAGGCTTTGCCATTGCCATTTACAAGGAGAAATCTGGTGTCTTTGTTCTCCCTCCTTTCCTCAATTCCTCATAGACGAAATGACCCCAGGTCTGAGGAAGAGCGGTCACCAGCACCTGGATAATCCCACAGACCCAAGCTGCCCCTAGCTGAATGAAAGCTGGCCAGGGAGAGAGTGAACGGCTGCCTCCATGCACAGAGAGAGGGCAGGGGCCAGTGCTGAGGACAGAGTGGTCAGGAGATCCCACCCCAGACGCAGGGCTGCAGGGAAGGCCAGGCTGGCTGGGAGTTCAGCCAGCTCCTTCTCCAGCCACTTCCTCCCTTGTCCCCATTCCCCCAACCCCTCCCTCCCCTACCTCGGGTCTGTCTCTGCCAAGATGGCCTCTAAGTAAGTGGAGAGAGGGTGGAGGGGCTGTGGCCATGAGGACTGGAGGCCCCAGGCCCCGTCACAGGAGAATGCCCGGGTCATGGGTCAGTTCACCTGCAGTAGGTGAGCATTCTAGAGCCAGAACCATCTCCTAGAAGGAAGGGGTTGGACTTTCACTGATCCTTTCTGCCCAGATTCACCAAGCACCGACTTCGTGCCAAGCCCTGTGCTGGATGCTTTACCTACATTTGATCAACTAGTCTACTTAGAGGCTCTATGGAGTCAGCACCATTAGCCTTCCTTACAGAAACTCAGAGAAGTAAAGTAGCTCCCAGGGTCACACAGCAGCACGTGGTGGAGCCAGGATTTAAACTCACATCAGTCTGGTCCCAAAAGTTCCATATTCTTTTTTTTTTGGTGTTTGTTTTGGTTTTTGTTTTTGTTTTTTTGAGACGGAGTCTCACTCTGTCGCCCAGGCTGGAGAGCAGTGGCGCCATCTCGGCTCACTGCAAGCTCCGCCTCCTGGGTTCACGCCCTTCTCCTGCCTCAGCCTCCCAAGTAGCTGGGACTACAGGCGCCCGCCACCGCACCCAGCTCATTTTTTTTTTTTTTTTTGTATTTTTAGTAGAGACGGGGTTTCACCATGGTCTCCATCTCCTGACCTCGTGATCTGCCCACCTCGGCCTCCCAAAGTGCTGGGATTACAGGCTTAAGCCACTGCACCTGGCCCAAAGGCTCCATATTCTATAGCCTCTCACTCACACTGTTCTGCCTGGTATAAAGCCACTCTGTCTAAATTGTGTCACAACCAATCCAGAATGTGCACCCGAATAAACCTGATGGAACTGGCTGTTCGGGTCAAAGGGGCTCTGGGGGCACTAGCATCCCAGGGTCTATCAATTTCCACTGTTGCTCCTAAGGTGGGCATGGCTTGGAAGGAGGGTGGGAACTACTGCAGGTCTTTGCGGGCTGCAGCTGCAGGAGCTGAGGAGACATGTGAGCCTCCCCCTTGGGAAGCTGAGGTCCAATTGACTGGTTACCTGCCCCAGAGGACATGGCAGGGCCATCGGGATCTCACCCTGAGTGATGGCCGGAGCTCACCCCCCGGCTGCCTCACCTCAGCCTCTGCACCTGCCGTTCACTGCTTTCTTCTCTGGTAGCCCCTGGGATTTGATGAGGACTATCACAGGCCGGGGTAGGCTTTGCCTGAGCACAGGTGAATCCCTGAGATGGCTCATAGTGTGCTTATTGGGTCTTTTACTCTATGGCTGTAACACTCCAACACTAGGAGAAGATGGCATGGGTTCACTGCCCCTAGAGTTGTGTCTACTGCTTAGAACAAAAAACAAGCCAGGAGCCAAGGGGATTTTCAGGGAAACAATATAGAATATGTAATCAGTCTTATTTTGTGCCTGTGGGGCACCCAAACCATGGAGCTACGATTGAGGTACTTCTCATGAAGGTGACTTGAGGTGTGCCATCGCTGATACAAGAAGGAAGATGAAGGAAAGGCAGCGGTGCCTCTTGGGTAGAAGGGATTCTCTCTTGGAACTACTGTTATATGCTGAACACTAGGTGCTTCTTCCAACAACCCAGTCAAAGAGGTGCTTTGCTCTGTCCAGTTTGGAGCTGCAGATATTGAGGCTCAGAGGGGTATGTAACTTGCCTGAGATCACACAGCCAGGAAGTGGTAGAGATAGGAAGTCAGTCCTATCTGTCTGACTTCAAAGCTTGTGACCTTACAATGTATAAAACGGTAGGTATAATGTTTTATATGAGTGACTGGCCCACACAGAATATGCAGGGAAAAAAATACACAGCAACTTATACAGCCCTGTAGCTCATGGTCCATCAGGACAGCCATGGGGTCTGGCAAGCAGGCCACAAGCTCTGCAGATGCAGCTCCGCTCCTTTTTGTCCTTACCCTCAGCACATGGTCAGTTGCTTGGTTGATGTGGCCCTGTCCTTACAAGTACCCAATAAGGTATGACACTGTCCTGAGGGGCCAGTTTTGTATCCTCCAATTAACTAAATCCAAATTAATTTCATGACAAACCCTACAATAAACCCAATCCAAACAAGAAGAAAGTTCTAGTCTAGAGTCACATTCTGTGTCCTTATTATTAAATCAGAATTGCAAGAAGCTCACAAAATCTTCAAACTGAGCCTGAGAAACCGAAGGTAGACCTAAGGAAGAACTTTGTATGCAAGAGCGCCTTTACACCCTAGAGTGAGAGAGAAAGAGAGATGAGTTTCTTTCCTTGAAAACGGGAAAGACATTGCCTTCATATATGGGCCAGAGGCAGGTGGCTGAACGAGGTGCCACTACCCAGCAGCCACAGCTAAAAGCTGGTCCCCTGCCCTTCCCCAGACCTCCACACGCAGATTCTGCTACTGCCCTCAGTGACCCTTCCTTGTTTGGCAGCTCTTCCCAATCTTTTCACAGAGGGATGAGCAGCTGACAGGGGTGTGGAGCCAGGTGGAGGGAGTGTTTGCTCAGGGCTTTCTGGGTAAGGGAGGCAAGCCCTTACATTCAGCCCTGGGATTAAGGGATCCTGAGGGCTTCTGTCACTCTCATCTCCAAACCCACTGTGTGGTGTGGGAAAGTGCTCCTGCCCTCCCTGGCCAGGCAGCCACCCTCACTCCATTCGGTCACCCAACCTCAACTGCCCCACCGGGCCTGAGTCATTCTTGGGGAGCCAGAGGCAATACGGGGATCAGAGATTCTGCAGAAAAGGGCCATCAGCGTTTTAGGGAGAGGGCAGTGAGGGCAATGAGAGGACGGGCACTCCTGAGAGCCAGGCCTAGGGGTCTGTACCCAGGGGCTCCTCTTTCCCCGGGCCGGAGAGCTGCCCCTGCTGGCCTCCTACCCCAGGCATATACAGGCAGGGGCTTCCCAGCATGTTCTGGCAGCAAAAGCACCCTCATAAACAAAATCACGTGCACAGCCTCATGAGTAAAACAGATAAGGAGAGATGATCCAGTTGGTGCAGAGGAGGGACCATGATCCTTCTCACCTGCTGACCTCCCCCTGCACCCCTGAAAGCAGCCCTTAGGGTCCTCAGTTTGGAAACCCCTGGGTCTGGGCCATTCCCCTCCTTCGACAAGTATGTCTAAGCAGCACATTATTGTTGGTGGGCCCCCCTGGGCTGCAGTATAATCTCTGAGGCTTTTATCCATGACAATCAAAAGTTTCTATTGTTCAGTTTTTGAGCCCTAAATATAATTTTTTTGAGAGAGGGTCTCCCTCTGTCACCCAGGCTGGAGTGCAATGGTGCAATCACAGCTCACTGCAGCCTCAGCAGCCTCAAGTGATCCTCCCACCTCAGCCTCCCAAGTAGCTGGGACTACAGATATGCATTAACAAACCCAGCTAATTTTTCTATTTTTTTGTAGAGGCGGAGTCTCACCATGTTGCCCAGGCTTGTCTTGAACTCCTGGGCTCAAGTGATCCACCTGCCTCAGCCTCCCAAAGTGCTGGAATTACGGGCAGGAGCCACCACACCTGGCCTATGATCTCAGTAAAACTGATTTTTTTTTTAACACTGCCACTAAGTTACCGTGGCTTTGGATACATTCTTCCCCTTCCTCAACCTGTTTTCTTATCTATGAAATAAAAAATTTGGAGTCGATTACATCCAATGCCCCTTCTAGCTCCAGCATCCCCAGCTCTCTATTCCTTTTTCTATATAAGCAAAATAACCTGGTGGTTAAGAGCTTGGGCTATGGAACCAGATTGCTTGGATTCCACACCTAGCTCTGCTACTTCCTAGCTGTGTGAGCTTAGGCAAGTTACTTAACCACTCTGTGCCTTATTTTCCTTATAGGCAAAATTAGAATGATAATAGTATTTATATTATAGGCTGTTGTGAAGAGAATCAGTTAAAGGCTTGACAGCAGTTCTGGCACACAGTTGGCACTCAGTGAGCATTAGCAAGTATTCCTCAAAGTGTTGTACATGGGGTGGACTATACTCCATCTGTCTGAGAAGGGAAGCTAGAGACCACCCAGGCTGGTGAGGCAGAGCTGACCCTAAACCGCTAGGCCTTTGTGTTCCTAAGCTGGAGGTTAGGGTTTGGCTGAAAATCCCTCTGCTGGCCTTCCACAGCCCTGGAGGAAGCTTTCTCAGGGCTCTTTGGGGCTCCTCTGAGGAGGACAGAGTGATCAGGCCGGAAGAGTGCGGGATGCATCCCAGCAACCGCCAGGAACCCTAAGGTTGCCAAGGAAGGGAGCGGAGTGGTGACAGCCTCGGGCCGACTGGTTTGGTAGCAGGGTGGGGAGGGCCTGAGAGGTGCAGGGTTGAGAGGCCAGCCAATTGGGGAATCACTTGGGTACAGCTTGAGGAGTGGGGTCCAGACTCAGAGTAGAGAACTGTGGAGATGAAGAGGAAAGGAGGTGATACCAAGAGACGCATGGAGGGAGGAGCAGTAAGATTTGGCGAGTGATGGAGGCAGGAGTAGGACGGAGGTAGCTTCTGGGGTGACAGGACAGAGGGCTTGAAATTGCAGCCCTGGACACTACTGACCCGCCTCCAGCCAGCTGGATGACTACAGCATGAGAGGTCACTTCTGTGAGCGTGAATCGCCTCACCTGTAAACTGGAACACCACATGCCCACTACTGAACCTAGGGCTGTGGTGATGGTCACAGGCAAAGTAGTGTATGTGTAAACCACAAAACCCAATTAAGTGTGGATTTTTCTTGCTGACTGGATATGGGGGCTGAGAGAGACATCACTGAGGCCAAGAGGATAAGCTGGGAATCCAGAAGTCAGGGAGTGGGAAAGCAAAGAAACCTGATTCCTGAAAGGGCCTCTATAAGCCAGATGCTTTACACATGTTCTTATCACAACCCACTTTTACAAAGGAGGAAACTAAGGCTCAGAGAGGTTAGGTAACTTGACCGAGGTCATACAGCTAGTAAGTGGCAGAACTTGGATTTAAACCCAAGTTGCCTAGTTCTGAAGCCTAAGACCTCTCCACTGAACAAAGCATGCTGTCTGCCCCTACAGAGTTAGTGGGAGGCTGAACAGGCACCAGGGGTGGCTGGTTAATAGGCAGCCACTTAGCCAGGTCTGGCCTTGAGCAGCTTACATACTCCCTCTGAGCCTTGGTCTCCTCTTGTGAGCCATGTACAGCCCTGGAGTGGCGATGGTATCAAATCAATGTACCTAAGTAAGCATGGCGATTGGGATGTGGTGAGTGTGTGATTATAGCTGTGTCAGGCATCAGGATGTTAATCAATGGACACAATTTCAGTTCCCCAGGCAGGACAGACTGCAGCCACAGACAGTTAGCTGCAGTTGCACCATTTATTGAGACACAGACAGGGAAGGGGGATGTGGGTAGATTCAGGGAGAGGGTGGGTCTGGTGGGGGACTGAGGAGGTTGAAGGGTATTTGGGGACCTCTCCCAATTTCTCTCTCTCCTAATGGCTTGAGAAATTCAGCCTCCTCTCGGTGGTCAAAAGGTCACCCCCAAGTCACCCAAGCACATCACTCAAGCTGGCAACTTTAACCTTCCCTCCCATCCTACTGCAGGACCAAGGAGAAAACCTGAGTAGATTTGAGCACTTCCCAAGATGCAAATAGTCTGGTATGAAAATACCCTGGGTCTGAGGTCCCCTGGCTGTTCCTGCTCCTGAGAAGTGGCTGGAAAGGGCAGCAGAGGTGGGGTGAGGAGGGCAGGGACAGGATTGCAGGGGCCCTTGCAGGGCTCAGCAGCTAATACCTCTGGCTGGACGTCTTGACCGTAGTGGTCTTCCGCAGGATGGAGGTGCCCCCAGAGACTGGCCCTCCCTTGACGGTGCTATAGCCCACATTTGTGCTGAATCCACCCTTGGTGGCCCCCCCACTCCCACCCAGGGAGATGCCACCTCCAAAGCTGGCTGCGCCACCTCCGCACACAGTGGTGGAGTTGCCAGTCACAGCTGCAAAGCAAAGGGTCTGGATTAGTCAGGGTGGCCATGCCAGGAGAGGGCTGGGGGAGACCCAGAAATCAGTGGGGAATCAGAACAAAATCAAGCAGCAGAGCTATGGGAAATGGATAGAGAAGCCCAGAACTAGGACCCTCTGAACCTGTCTCCAGGGGCTCGAATGGAGGAGAGCATGCTTTAGGACAGGTACAGGTTGCATAAACTGAGCAGAGTTCTGGGGCCTGGCCAGGGGTGGAGCAGGAAGTGGGGAGTAAATACTCACAAATGCTGACTGCACTGGGACATTCTCCAGACATCCTAGGGGACACAGAAAGGCCGGGAGAGCAGTCAGTTATCCCTGGTGCCCACATGAAAACCCTCTCCTTCCCTCTGCCTTTACATTGGATCAACTCAGTGAATCCTGATGACAAGACCAGGAAACATGAGAAGTATGTGTATAGGGCTGTGCCCAGGTCCAAAAGCCAGTGCTGCAGAAAGGGCAGAGCCACCAGTAGGCTGTGCCAACTCCCATCCTCCCCTTTTCTTTCCTCTCTGCCCATGTGGGCTACGGACAGCATCCCTGCCCCAATGGAAACAAGCCCACGACCAGACAGAGCTGCCTAGTTTCTGCCCACTTTCTCTCTATTTCATGCTTTTCCTAAGGACAGAGATGGTGGATTTTTTTTTCCAAAGCTTCCACTGCTGGTGAAATCTGCTGGTGGAAGAGGAAGTTCCATTCCTACCGGGCTGTCAGCCACAGTAAAGATTAACAAGAGTTGTGCCAACCAAGGAGAGGAGTGGTGGAGGCAGTGGGCACAAGCAGATTTTCCCCCCGCGTGAGTCAGGATCTTGCTCCCTGGTTCCCCTCTCCCTCTCTTGACCCCAGAGCAGACTCCCTGGGCTCTCCCCCAGGGCAGGCCCGACCCAGCTTTCTGGGTCGGGCAGGAGGGGCCACCACCTGCTCTCCTCGCTCTCCAGAAGCTTGCGGTAGGTGGCAATCTCCACGTCCAGGGCCAGCTTGACATTCATCAGCTCCTGGTAGTCACGCAGCAGCCGTGTCAGGTCCTCCTTGGCCTGGTGCAGGGCCACATCCAGATCCCCAAGCTTCTTCTGAGCATCCTTGAGTGCCAGCTCCCCACGCTGCTCCGCTTCCGCAATGGCCGTCTGCAGCTGCTGACACTGCCCAGGGGAGAAAGGTGTTGGAAGCACCCTCCGGGGTCATCCCATTCATCTCTCTGCCCTCAAGCCATGGAGACATCATCATTCCCACATCCCTGCCCCCAACCAGCTGGGAAAGAGAGAAGAGAAATATTCATCTGAAGAGATGCTATTACACAAGCGGGATCAAGTAAGGCCACTGGGAAAGTCCTTACTGAAGTCTAACCTCAACCCCTCCTGCTGCAGATCAGCCCAATGCCTCAGAAGAGATGAAATAAATAACACAGCCTTATTAGTAACCAGGTGCTTCATTCTAATCTGTGAAAGAACCCATACTTTTTAGCCATCCTAAAGGTGGAGTCGGCATCAGCATCTGTGACCTGGCCCCTTGAACCCTCTACCTCCTGTTCTGACTTCCTGGAGATGGGATGGATCAGTTTCCTTGGAGAAGGTTGTCCCACCTGCTCTACCACTTATATACCATGTGACGTTGGACAAGCTCCTTCCCGCTCTGTGCCTCAGTTTCCCCCCATGTAAAAGGAGCCTGTGATCAATGGCCTAGCATTCTATTGTGTCCGTCAGGAGAAGAGCAGGCCTAGCCCCTCGGGATGACAATGAGAAGGCCCTGCCAACACCTAGGCCAGACCCCCAAGCCCCCAGTAGAGTCTCACCTGCTTCTTGGCTGCATCGGCCTCCCCCTGCAGCCTCTGGATAGTGCGGGTGAGCTCAGCAATCTCGTTCTTGGTGTCCCGCAGGTTGTCCCCATGCTTCCCAGCAGTCACCTGCAGCTCCTCATACTGGGGACCAAAGAAGTGGCAGTGTGCTTTCAAATGGCCCCAGCCCACCCTCACAGCTGGAGGCCCCATGCAAGTTGAGTATATCTGGCCCCCCGGACTCCAAGGGTCCCAGAGGCCCAAGCCTCTCACGATGGGAGATCTGATCCGACCCCAGGCCTCACACCTGAGCCAGCTATGCCTCTCACCTTGGTCTGGTACCAGGCCTCGGCCTCAGCCCGGCTTCTCTGGGCAATCAGCTCATACTGCGCCTTGACCTCGGCGATGATGCTGTCCAGGTCCAGGTTGCGGTTGTTGTCCATGGACAGCACCACATTGGTGTTAGACACGTGGGTCTGCACTTGGCTCAGCTCCTGAAGAATCAGAGACAGCTGCCACCAGCACCCCTGCTCCAGGCCCCAGGAAGCATCAGAGGGTGAAGGACATGGGCCCCCAGGTAGCATCAGGAGGCCTGTGCTCTTGTCCAGGCTCCAGCCTAGAGCAAAGTAAGGAAAACTGCAAGGAAAGGCCTCAGTCTCCCCAGCTGTAAAATGAAGCTCCCATTTTCACAGACTTCATTTATTTTTATGGGTTTGCAGGCTTCCAAAAGATTAGAGAGGGTAAAGAGAATGTGTACTCTCTGCACTAACACTTGTGCCTGGCACTGTGCTAGCACATTCACTAACCCTTCTAGGCCTCAGAACACCCTGTGCAGCAGGCGGGCCCATGGCAGGCTCACAGGGTGCCTTTGTGCAAATTGGGGAAAGACACCCCTTCAGGTGGAAACAGCATGTCCAGCACCAGCCAAGTCACCAACTGCACCACCATCCACAGTAGTCCTGACCATGGACAAGTGAGGAAAGAGGTTTGGAGAGGAGAAGTGATGCATCCAAGGGCACCAGGTCCAGGGTGGGACCCAGCCTGGGACCAATCAATTGCACCACAAAGCCCAAGTGGTTTCCTCTAGAGCACACTGAAAAGTATAGACTGTCTTGATGTTCTTGGGCCCTCCTGTTTCTAGAACCATCGTCCTTCACACATAAGTAGGCTTCAGGATGCTGTGAATGGCAGGTTAGGTGATGGGGAATCAAAGGTCTCTGTTCTGGCCTTGGGACCAGTGGGATCACTGGGCCAGGACTGTGATGGCTCCCACGTGGGGCTCTGCCTCCATCTCTCCCATGGTCCTTCCTGCTCTGGGCTGCCCATAGAATGCCCTAAACTCCAGCTCTGACAAATCACTCATTCACTCAGTAGTCCTCAGAGGCTCCCTGATAGGTGGAGAACCTTCCCCCTAAAACCCAACACCTCCCATATCCTGGTCTTGTCTCCATCCTGTCTCAAACACTGGCCCTTCATGGCAGCCCAGGGAATTATAATAGAATAATAATAACAACCCTCGCATGCTGAGCATCACTGTGATTCAGGCTTTGCGTTAGGCACGTGGCAGGTACTAACTCATTACATGCCCTTTTCCAGTAGCACAAAGAGATTAAGTAACCTGGCCCAGATCACAAGCCAGTAAGTGAGGAGCTCAGTTTCAAACCCCAGGAGTCTGACATCAGAAGCTGAGAGGACGTAGACTAAAATAGAGATAGGCAGGAACAAAGAGAGACAGGGGGAAAAGAGAAATACCAAAGGCAAAACTGATATCCATACTGATGTAGATGTAGATTGTTAAATTAGATTGTCTTTCAAAAAGTGGGATGAGGAGTTTAGAGATGCAATCAATCTAGTCACTACAAAAACTTGTGGTTTTTGGGAAGATATGAGTTTTGGAGATAGACAAGCCTGAGATCAAGTCCCCAGCCTAACACGCACTGGCTGTGTAGCTGATGTAGCAGCTGAGCCTTGCGATGCCTCAGTTCCCTCTTCTGTAACACGGCCTGATCATACTTTCTTCCTGTGGTGGTTGTGGGGCTTAAGATCCATGTATGACCCATGGCATGTGCTGAGTAAAGTGCATTCTTACTTGCCCAGACTTCTCTGAAGGCCACTGGAGGTGCCCATAAGGTCTATTTGTCACAGATAAGATTGTGTTGTCACAGCTGCTTTGTCTCCTTCCCCACCGAGATGAACTGTCAGCATCATCTTGACGCATCCTGCCCCTGCCCTCCTTAGCTCAGGGTCTCTCTCTAGCCCCATGTCAGAGCATAGTCCTGAGGAAAATCAACCCGAAACTTTTAAGACAAGGAGGCAAAATCTCTCCACTGGATGGCATCAAGAGTGGATGAGGTGATGCAATGGTCTTGCTGGAACAAGGGGATAGAAAGGTCAGGCTTGGCCAGGTGCAGTGGCTCACACCTGTAATCCCAGCATTTTGGGAGTTCAAGGCTAGCCTGGGAAAAATGGTGAACGCTTTCGCTACAAAAAATACAAAAATTAGCCAGGCGTGGTGACGTGCGCCTGTAATCCCAGCTACTTGGGAGGCTGAGGTGGGAGGATCGCTTGAGCCCAGGAAGTCGAGACTGTAGTGAACTGTGATTGCACCACTGCCCTCCAGCATGAGTGACAGAATGAGACCCTGTCTCAGAAAAAAAAAAAGTCAGGTTTTCCAGTGAAAGGGAGCTCGTGAAATCGGAGCAGAAAGAGCTCTGTGAATCGCTAAGGTGTGTATCTCCTTAGACACCAGGGACTCTAAGGGGGAAAGACAGTGGAGACTTCTAGGCAAGGGTAAAGGGAGCCAGCGGGCAGAAGTGGCACAAGCGGAAGAGGAACTGGGTTCCACAGACGCCCCAGGCCAGAGGGAGGCCACCATGGAGGCTGCCTTCCTGTCCTATGAGACACCCAGTGATAGGTGGTTCATCCCCCAGATTGCCATGGGATCTGGCTTGGCCAAAACCAGATCATGGCATTGGTTACTGAGAGCCATGCTGGTTCCGTGACTGATCGAGCCCATGAGGCAGCAAGGGAACAACTGTGCCCACGGAGGCACTGCTGGGCCGTGAGGACCTCTGACAGGAAAGGGCCCGGGCTTGGTCCCTACCACTCTTTCCCTTGCCTCCTGCTCACCTAACTGTGCCCACACACTCGATGTGGGCTCTCACCACCCACTGGTCCCCAAGCACCATGTTCCTTCATGCCTCCATGACACTGCACAGGCTGGGCCCCAGGCTGCCAAGTCCTTCCTGCTCCTCTCTAGAAGTCTAGCCCTTCCATCAAGATCCAACTCAGAAGTCACCTCCCTCGAAGGCTTCCGCAGCCCTCCCAGGAAGGGTCAGCCACGGCGTCCCCATGTGCCTTTGCACCTGTGCCTGTGCCCCACAGCTCTCATCACTTGATAACCTGGCCCCACAAGAGCTGAGACTTTGTCTTTGTTGCTATGTGGAAGGTGCTCAGTAAATGTTTGTTAAATAAACAAGGCATAGCAATGGAAAGGAATGCTGAGTGTGCCAGCCATGTCCTTAGACCAAAGAAAAGCCAATTCCTAAACATTCAGAAAAGAGGGGGAGAGAGAATGGAACCTAACGGACCACAGGGAGGCCCCAGACCATGAATGACCATCAATGACCCTGGCAAAGTACAAACTGGGGAAGCACCTAAAAACTCAGCATGGCAGCCCAGAAAACTTCCCAGTAAGTTCCATCCAGACAGGCCGTGCAGAGATGCTGGAAGGCAAGCAATCCAGCCAAGGATAAGCCTGGGAAACACCAAAGCCAGGGGTCAGAGGCTGCTAGATGAACTCTAGGCAGAAATAACATGGAGGTCCCTTTGGGCTGATCCCTACAGAAGATCCAGGAAAGGCCAATCGCTCAGCTGCTTTGTCATTTGCCTCTTTTCCATCAAGAACAAACTGGTCATCAAAGAGGAAAGCACAAGAAATATGCTTGAGAGGAAATGGGAACCCAAGACAGGGTAGATGAGAGACCTTGGCCTTGTTGGAGATCACAGGGATCCAGGCCAGAAAAGCATACACTCAGAGGCTCCAGGGACTGCCAAGGGGAGGAACGCCCTGGTCATCCTTGAGAGATATGGAGAGGAGGAGACCCCAAAACCCCAAACGCAGCAAATGGCCTGATTTTCAAACGGGAGAGATTTGGACTTTTTCAAATAAGGCTGACGTCAACCTCCTCCAGACCCATAGAATGAATTCCTAAATGTGTGTGAGAGGCATGAAGCCATCATGGGTTCCCTAAGGAAAAGTGGAACCAAGTGGATTTCATTTTCCTTCATGATTATAATATTAAACTGCTAAAGGCCTGCCATGGACAATGTTTGACCAAGCCTTTCATAGCATTCTTGAAAGAAGACAGAAAAAATGTGATCCTGGTAACAGTACTGTTAAGGGGATTTTAAAGTAGCTGAGGCTCTTTAACCACAAATTATTGGTTAACAGACTAGCAGTCCCTTGGAAAATCACCACTGAAGACCCACAGGACTTTGTTCTAGGCCCTGATTGCCTTAACATGTGTATCAATGATTTACACTGAGATGCTATCAAATACCTAGACTGAAAGTTTATCCCATCTGCAGATAACACAAAGCTATGCATCACTAATACACTGGATAAAAGAATCAAGTTACTAAGAGCCCACATAGCTTAAAATGTTGGGATGACACCACAGTGGCATTTCATAGGAAAGGAAGGGAATGGCTAACTGTTCCACTCAATTGCAAAATTCAGCTACCCACATACAGGAAGTTGGAGGAGAGTAGATGCATGTCTCATTTGAAAGCATTTATGTGAAAAAGTCCAGAAGGGGTTCTAAGAAGCCAACGTTGTGAAACAACTTCTAAAACAACACATAAACTAGTGCACTATTAGGCTGCATCAATAGAAGTTTGTATCTGGAACCTCCCTCCCCACCCCTCCATCTTCTGAATACTTCACTAAGAGCCCTGTTTCCTGAACGTCCTCACATGCCACAGATTTTTATCCTGTCATCATCATGACTTCTAAAGGGCTGTCATGTGAAAGGCATAAGTCACATGGAAGACAATTGGGCAAAGTCAAGGGCAGAAGGCATGAGAAGGAGATCCAAGTCAGTGCTCTAATAAAGTTGTTCAACAATGGCAATGCCTGCCCTAAAAAGTAGTGAGCTCACTGCCACAGGAAGTATTTGAGTAGAGGTTACATATGATAGGGTTATGTCAGGGATATCATAGAAAGTGTTCTTGCACTGGATGGAAGGTTGGTCTTGAGGTCCCTGCGGACCCTAAGAGTCTGTGATTCTGCGGTCAATTCATGTTAAGTTCAACCCTCTCATTCTAGTCTCCAAAGCCCTGTTGTCTCCTGGAACCCCTCCTGGATTCTTTAATCTACCCACACCTCACCTTCTACTCCAATCTGGAATCCCAGTCCCTCCTCTCTGCCCATTCCTGCTCCCTCATCCCTTGCTCCATTACAAACCGGGCAGGAAGAGGGCAATATAACAGTGGCAAGAGTCAGACTTCAGAGTTCAAGAGCCAGATTTGAATTCTAGCATGCTTCTTCCTAGCTATGTGACCATGAGCAAGTAACTCTGAGCCCCAGGGTCCTTGACTATAAAATTGAGACAATAATAGTACTTGCATTCTGGGGTTATTGAGAAGATTATGTTAAAAGTTTGCCCCAGTGCCTGGCCCATCAAAAGCACTTAATACGTGGAAGCTAGTATTAATTAAAGTGTCAAGGTTTTAGGCTGGGTGCGGTGGCTCACGCCTGTAATCCCAGCACTTTGGGAGGCCAAGGCGGGTGGATCACCTGAGGTCAGGAGTTCAAGACCAGCCTGGCCAACATGGCAAAACTCCATCTCTACTAAAAATACAAAAATTAGCCGGCCATGGTGGCAGGCACCTGTAGTCCCAGCTACTCCAGTGGCTAAAGCAGGAGAATCGCTTGAACCCAGGGGTGCGGAGGTTGCAGTGAGCCGAGATTGTGCCACTACACTCCAGCCTGGGTAACACAGCGAAACTCCGTCTCAAAAAAAAAAAGGGGTTAAGGTTTCATCTTCCACCAATGAGGTTGCACTGGTGAATTCAGGTCAGACCTCCATGGAAAACGCCCAGTGCTGTTTATAGTGTATGCAAACTCTCCCTGCCCATTGGCCACCTCACCATTTCATAGAGTTGCTGCAGGAAGTCAATCTCCTGGGTCAAGGTGCCCACTTTGCCATGCAGATCCATCCGGCCCATGTACGCTGCATCCACATCCTGGGGACGAGAAAGCAAGACAGATCCTCAGCCCCCAGGGATGTCACCTCTCCCCGAATCAGCCCAGTACCCTGGCAGCCAAAGGACCACCTCCCCCACTCCACTCGGCTCACCTTCTTGAGCACCACAAACTCGTTCTCTGCAGCAGTGCGCTTGTTGATTTCATCCTCGTACCTGTTACACACGGGAGACTCAGGCCAGGCTCAGCCTGGCTCTGCCTTTCAGGCATGGGACCCACTCAGCCTTACAGAAGCCCTGATGGGTCCCTCACTGATCAAGAACACCTCTGGGGAGCAGTTCTTTAATGTAGCCAACCAGTGAAGAAACATGGGGTCTGCCTTGATTTAAACGTTCTCTCTCCCCACCCCATTTTAGGGAAAGAGGCACAGAATTTGTGCAATAATATGGCAATCAAGAGCTGCCATCTCTTTGGATCCAAGCCCTTAGGAGGCTTTAGAGGGACAAGTGAAGATGTGTCAACAGTGGCTGACCTTTACCGTCACTTTCAACAACACAGTGTCATTCAAACCAGCTAACTCCTCCCCAACCACTTTTGATGAGATTTTAAGGTTTAGAAATTGCCATGGTCAATTTATGGGAAAAGTCATTTTTAAATGTGTGTGTTTAAAAGTTATAAATATGCATATCAACCAATTATAATATATAAACCTTTGGAGCTTGAGTCAAACAAGCTGTATTTTTTAAATTTATGACATGTATGGGGTCACTGGAAATTCAAAACTGGCTGGATACTAAATGATATTGAGGAATTATTGTTTTAAAATTTTTTAGGTGTGATTATGGCACTGTATGTTTTACTGAGTCATAGATGAACTACATTCACATGCAGATATATGAATATAACTTGTAAAATATTAGTGAATGAAATGACAAGATGTCTGGGATTTGCTTCAAGACTACAAGGGAATCAGAACACGTAGAAAAAGGCAAAGTTAAAAAAAAAAGACTACATGGGAAGAAGGGAAGTGGGGAGGTGTAAAAAATGCAACAAGATTGGCTATGAGTTGATAATGATTAAAGCTGGGTGACAGGAACATGGGGTTCGTTATACTATTCCCCCTACTTTAAAAACTTTTTAAAATTACAAACAAACCTGCCAATTCTCCAGGTGGCAGCAGGTGCTGGACCTGAGCACCTGAGGGAGCCAGCTCTGTCTGTGCATCCCCCAGGTGGGCCTGGGACCCTGGGAATGGGGTGGCCCTCGGCAGGTTTCCCACCGCCCCTCCTCACTCCCACATGGCCCCGCCTGGCCTGCTCTCCTCACTTGTTCTTGAAGTCCTCCACAAGGTCCTGCACGTTCCTGAGCTCTGAGTCCAGCCTCCCCCGCTCGCTCTGAAGTCTGTCCAGCGTGCTCCGCATGCTACCCAGGTAGGCCTCAAAGAGGGGCTCCAGGTTGTTCCTGGTGACACCCAAGTTCTGGCCCTGCTCCTGCAGCAGTGCCCACTTGGTCTCCAGCACCTTATTCTGTTGCTCCAGGAACCGCACCTGAGCCAGAGCAGAAAGGGTGGGCTGATGTCACCCTCCGGTCACCAGAGGAGCCAAGGATGGGGTCCATTGCCACCTCCCCTCCAAGGCCAGGGCACCATAGGGACGCTGCAGCCGCACCTACACTTTGCTGTGGGGAGGCACTCCTTAGGCAAATAGACTGCTGGAAACGACCGTCCAGTCTGATGGAAAGAACTCTACCAAGTTAATAAGCACAAAAGCCCAGCTCAGTAGCAGTACCAATTTACTAGTTGGTAACCTTTGTCAAATCATTTCTCTCTGAGTCTCCCTCTCTCACTTGTCCTGCATAAACTGGACTAGATCTATGTTTCTGACCCCTAATTCTGCATTAAAATCATCTGTTTAAAATGTAAATCAACTGTTTAAAATCACACACTTTGTGAGCCTGAAGCTGGAGGAGTGCTTGAGCTCAGGAGTTCAAGACCAGCCTGGGCAACATAGCAAGACTGTCTCCACTAAAAATCAAGACAATTAGCCAGGTGTAGTGGCATGCACCAGTAGTCCCAGCTACTCAGGAGGCTGAAGTGGGAGGATCACTTGAGCCCGAGAGATGGAGGCTGCAGTGAGCTATGACTGTACCACTGCACTCCAGTCTGGGAAACAGAGCAAGACTCTGTCTCAAAAAATAATAATAATAAATTAAGAAAATTGGTGAACTGGGTGAAAGAGTATACAGGAGTATGTTGTACTATTCTTGCAACTTTTCTGTAAATTCAACATTTTTTCCAAAAAAAAAACTTTTTTAAAAGTACCAATGTCTGAGCCCTTCCTCTATAGACTCAGAAGGAGGCTTATGGTGTGGGTTTAACAGGACCCCCGGGAGTTCTTGGCCCAGCTGGGGTTTCAAGACAATCTCTCAGACCTCCAGCTCCCAGGCTGTGATTCTGCAATCCTGAGAAAGGTTTTGGCTTGTTTGGCCTCTGGGACAGTCCCACAGGAAAACCAAAAGTCACTAGGGGAGAGGGTGAGGAGGCAGGCAAGATGGCTTGCTTCATATTCTGTCATCCAATATCTCCAGGTCCCACCTCCACACCACCTGGGCCTCAGTCACATGCCCTGGGAGCACCATTCAGCAGGTGTGCCTATTGTGAGCAGTAACACCTCTTAGTGCCAAGAACCACAGAGTCCAGGGGCCTGGGTCCCAGTCCCGCCTCTGCCTCCAACTCCTTGTATCATCCTGGGCAAATCACTTGAGCTCTCTAGACCTCAATTTTCTCATCTCAAAAATGGGCACAATATCACCATTTCTGACTCTTCATAGAAGCACTGTGGGTACCTCAGGAGAAAAGGGATGTGCATGTTCTTTGGAAACACACAAATCACTGAACCAAGGTACATTTGTCTGCCAGACCTTCCCCATCATGACCCGCTGCCTTGGCTCAGGATTGAGGTGGACAATGCCAGCGAAACAGACCAGGAAATCCCAGCACAAGTGTTGCTCCCATCCATCTGGAGGCAAGGGCAAGGTTCAGGGCACGCCTATGGGCAACAGGTCAAATTCCACATTCCCAGAGCTTGGTGACCTGGCGACCACCCTCCTCATTGTCCACCCCAAACTGAGCTTCTTCACTCAGACAGTAAAAAAAGGAGAAGCGAAAGGGAGCCTACCCCTAGGACCCCACCCACACACAACTGTGTTTTGATCACATCTTGCCCTTAAGCCTCCTCCAAGCCTGAAAGAATGGAACAAACAGGGCTCCATGCTCTTAACCTTGAACAACTCTTTCAACTCCTGAGCCATTGTTTCTCCAGCTGTAAAATGACAAAAGGCAATGCAGGCCACCCCACTAAGAGGAGCTATGAGGACAATCCATTTTTTGATGATGAGGTAAGGCTACTGTGCAATCAATCGTATTAATCATGGTGGTAGGACAGGCTTCAACACGGGCAAGGTGGGCTTGGCAAACAGGACTCATGAGTAGACTGGAGACTCCCCCCGCACAGGCACAGTGAAGACCTGAAGGCCGCCTCCAGCCACCCACGTCTCGGCATCCCAGGCTCAGACCGGGAGAGCTCCAGAGCTCTATCAACCACCACCCTAGTACAAGTGGGCTACAGCAGCCCTGGCCCAGCCCACCCTCTATTAGAGGTCCCGCTTCTTCCCCAAGAGCTCCCTTCCTCCTTCCTGCTTGGCCCACCTTGTCGATGAAGGAGGCGAACTTGTTGTTGAGGGTCTTGATCTGCTCCCGCTCCTGAGTGCGCACTCGCTGGATCTCGGGGTCAATCTCCACATGGAGGGGGGTCAGCAGGCTCTGGTTGACAGTGACCTCCTGGATCCCCCCAGGAGGACAGGCAGGCCCAAACGTCTGCCTGCCAGCCCCCTGTCCCATAAATGCCCTGCTGCCAAAGCCAAAGCCCCCCAGAGCCCGCCCCGACGAGGCCCCTCCAGCCACACTGACAGAGATACCCTTGTGGCCCCCCAAGTTATAGAGGCTTCGGCTGCCAAAGCCACCTGTGCCGGGGCCACAGCGGGCCCCGCCACCACTGCCACTGCTCTGGGACACCGTCACTGAGCTGAAGCTGGTGCGGGCCTGGGACCCACTCCCTCTGCTGGCAGAGTTGGAGCTGAAGCCCCCTTTTGTGGAGTATGTTTGCCGAGAGACGGAGGACCTCATAGCTGCAGAGGGGCCGGAGGGCAGGATGAGAGGGCAGGAAGGGAGTGCCGTGAGCTGCTGGGCCACTGTGGGCTTTTTATCTTTTCCCAACTGGGCCAGCTCCCCAGCTCCACAGACACTCCTGCCCCATCGCCCCAGGGGGAGAGGGAGGGGTCCTGTGGGCCACGGGGAGTGCCCTCTCCCCAAGCAGGAGGGAGGGGCCCTCCCGGCTATCACCTGTGCTCCAGAGCTGGGGCTGAGCCGAGACTGTCTGGGGCAGGATGCCACCTTCTCCCCCTGCCCCCAGGCTCTCCTCAGTTGGCACAGGATGATACGGGCTCCCATGGCCACCCCCACCACCCAGTGGCTGGCTTGCTGTCCTCCCACCCAGCCCCAGTGGCCACTGTCAATAGGGCTCTGTTCTACAGGGTTTGTCCCAGGCCCCTGTTGTAAGCCAAGGCTGCAGGGCCTGGGGCTGTGCAGGTGGTAGGAGAAGGAGCATTGGGCAATGGGCTGCCAGAGAGAGCATCCAGGCCTGCTCCCATCCCACCCCCAGCCCACGGCCCACCACTCCTCCCAGGTCCAGGGTGGGTGACACAGGTGACAGGGCGAGAGTGGGGATAGCCTGTGCCTCTGCCGTACAGTAGCAGAGCCTTCTGGGAAGTGAGCCTGTGCTGGCAAAGTGAATTCAAGGACAGAAAGAGGATCCCTGCCCAATCGTGGGGCCCAGGCCCTTGATCAGGAGGTAGAAAAGGCCTGGGGTCCTCAGGCAGGGCCCAGAAGCCTGGGAGAAAAGGACATTCTTATGGAGGCTGAAGAGAGGGCAGGGGATTTAACCAATACCTGAGATCCCTGACCCTCTACCCCACAGCAGAGTCCCCACAGAAAGGTTCAGCCACTTTGGAGGGAGCTGGAGGTGGGTCAAAGACACAGACCACCCTGGGTGGAGACAGGCACAGCTCCAAAAAGCAGGTGTTCCAAAAAAGCCCCAGGAGGCCCACGCAGCAGCCCCGTCACTCCCATCTTCCCCTGCCCCACATGCAGGAGCCCATGTGTCTGATTCAGAGGGGCCAGGGGAGCTCCTTAAATCACCTGATATGGTCCCCCCCCACTTCCTATTCACCTCAGTCTGCTGGGACCAAACACAGCCCCAAGCAAAGACAGAGACGTCAACTGTCAGGGCCGAGGGGTGACTGAGGAGGTGACTTTAGACACTGGCCCTCCCCACCCCCTTCTCTCAGCAAGAAGATAGGCTCAAAGTGAACAGAGACTTGCCTGAAAAAAAGGAGCGAGGACAGCATCGCTGTGCTCCCCACCCCCATCAGATGAGCAGGACAACCAGCCAGCCTGTGTCCCCAGGATCCCAACAGAGAGGACATGGGACTGCCACGGAGAAGGCTTGGCCTCCCTCCCATGTTCCCTACAGCCCAGCAAGTGAAGAGACAGCCTGCTCCAGGACCAGAGGGAGCTGTGGGATCTTCTCCTAGGGCCTCTGGGAGGCTGTAAGTGGCTCCCCGTTGCTTGAAGAAGTTGAACCCAGCTCCCACAAGGAATGGGAGTGAGAGCACTTGCAGAACTAGTCCCTTAATAGCCAAGAGGAGATTTTGGAGTTAGGACACTGGGCATTTCAGGGAGCCAAGCCGAGACGTCTCCCACACTGAGCTGTGTGTCCTGGGGCAACTCGCAACTTCTCTGAGCCCCATTTTCTCTGCCCATAAGCAGGGCCCTCCGTGGAAGCCCTTTGGAAAAGTGATCCCTGGATGAAGCCGCCCCTCCCCACTGACCTTCGTCTCCTTTCCCCAGGCTGAGATCACTTTCTCAGCCTCCCTTATCTCTCCCTGGGCGGCGTGGGAGGAGAAAACAGTCATGAGTGGGCCCTAGCCTCCAGGATGTGGCTGTGGGCCCCCTGGGCAAGGAAGTGTTGTCAGCCCTCTGAGTCACAGGGCAGCCAGGCTGGTGGGAGTGAGAGGCAGTCGATAAACACAAGTCTCACCTCACCCCAGACACGACACTCATGCCAGTCCCTTGCACACATTTACCAAGCACGCTCTCTGGGCCACGCTTTGTGCTGGGAGCTGGTGACAGGCGCACAGGGACCAGGGCACACTCTCATGGAGCTCCCGGCTTGCTGCTTGGAGACAGCCTCCCTCCCACCCAGGTTCACAGCCCAGGCCCAGACAGAAGCCTGGGAGGGCACTTTGCCTCCACCAGCCCTTACTCTCCACTCTACCTTCAGACAGGACATGCAAGCTCAGACCTTCTTTCTGCAGCCCAGGGAGGAGCAGTTTCCTCCCCTCCTGCCCTCCACAGAGAGGAAGAGCTGCTGCGCACTGCTATACTGATTACTGAGGGGCTCCATCTCTGGAGACTGTCACCTGCCCAGAGTCCCTCCCTGATGGCAGGACACAAAAGCAGAGGGGACCGAAGGTTGCTGCCACCAAAGGGAGGGGGCAAGAGAGTGGATACTGCCAACCTAGCACCTACCATGGGTCAGGCTGGGTGCCGAGCAATAGGAAAGTTACAGGGACAAAGGAGCCCCCAGAGGGTAGGGCTTTCTGAGCTAATTATCATCATTATTACAGTCAGCACTTACTGAGCACGTACTATGCAGCAGAGTGGCCTGGATGCCTTCCCTGCAATGGCATGTTGAGTCTCCGCACTGGGTGATGCTCCATCTGCCTCCCTCCCGCTCCATTCTCCACCTTCCTCTGACCCTTGTGGGCTGCTCCCTGGCACTCTGGCTTCCAGTTGAGTTGACCAAAGGGAGACACCAGCAGGAGATCAGAGGGAGGAGAGAGGTCAGATGTTTCTTCCCAGCTCCCTCCCTGCTTCCAACCACTTCAGACCACTGTCTGGGGACATGGCTGCATCTCCCCATGATTACAGCTTCTGCCACCTCACTGCTTCTCTTGATCTTCAGCTCTACATAAGGCGACCAGCCCATCCTGTTTTTCTCAGGACTGCCCAGCTTTAGCACTGCAAGTCCTCTCAGTCTTGGACACACTGAGAGGGTGAACCTCACTCTAGGTGTGGTAACGGCTTCTCGCCATTGCTGGGCCCTGGCCTCTCCGTCCCTGTTCCCTCAGCCCTACCCACACCTCTGCAAGTAATCCTTTCCTTAAAGTCAATTTAGCCCTCTCAGGTCCTCACTTCCAAGAAGACAAAGAAAAGAAGGAACAACAATCACGCCCACGGCCACGTGCAGCCTATTCACTGCACAAACCCCACCTGACACGTGCCCGAGGGCAAGGCCATTAAGGAGGTCTTAGTCTGAAAAACGTGGTAGAGGCCACCGCCATCAGGAACATTTCCAAAGCGAGTGTCTTGGATGTCTGGGTGCTTCCCAGGCTGTATGTGAAACTGCATTACCATGTGAGGTGAGTCACTCATAGCAGCCCAGGCAGGAAGCAGCCTTGTGAAGCCCAGAAGGACCCAACACCCATATCCCCAGTCAGAACAGCTGGTGCTGCCCACAATCTCCGCCAAAGCCCATGTAAGGGGCTGAATCCCTCAGCACTAAAGAAAAGACTATCCTCTGGGGAAAAAAGAAAACGGAAATTATACTTTTCCAAAAAGTCAATTTAATTGAACTACCTTGGATGAATTTAGTTTCCTTCTGGGATCCTAGTGGCACTGTCGCCACACAGCCCTGTGAGGTACATATTATTATTAATCTCTTTTTACAGATGAGGTAACTGAAGAGGTCAACCTGCTTGATCAAGGTCGCACCACTAGGAAACAGCAGAGCTGGGATTCAAGCCACATCCTCACCGGCTCTGGTCTCCTTCACACAAAGCTGAAAAGCCTTCTTGCATAATTTGGATGGAGCGATTCATGAATCTGAGGAAAGGTCTGCCCTCCCTCTAAAGCAAGGAGAGGCATAGTGTGACCTCCTGCAGCCCAGACTATGGAGTTTGGGGTTGAGCCAGGTCCCCCACCTGGGTCTGGAAAGCGAGAATGGGGAAAGAGCAACTGCAGGCACCCATGAGGCTGCTGGGGGTGTGTAGAAAAGGTGATCCTTCCAGCCCCTCCTGGCACCCCACCTGATTCCCACACTCCTGGCTTCCTGAAGAGCTTCCTGAAGGAGAGGAAGGAGGAGAAGTTTCCAGCCTCATTTTCACACTTGCCCAAGGATAAGATGAGAGCCAACAGATAAGAGGGTAGGGGCAGAGTTTGAACCCCAATCTCCGTCAGAGCCCCCAGGCACAAGCTGAGCACATCCTCATCCTGGATGCAGGAGTGCCAGGCTAATAGAGAAGCTGAGTCCCTTACCAGAGCCAGAAAGACATAGCACCCAGGACAGCAACAGGTGCAGCCAGACTGCCAGGGACAGGAAGGGCCCAGTAGTTTAGACATGGGAATTAGAGAAGGTTCCTAGAAGGAGAAAATTTTGATGCACAGTCAGGAAGAAGGAGGAACAAGAAGGAAGGGGGCTGCCCCGGTCAGGACTAGAGCCTCTTAAAACAGGCAGTTGATGAGGAAGTGAGCTACAAGCACAGCTAAAACATCAGTGGAGGTGTGGGAGATGGAGGGCACCCCAAGGAACACACTGGGGAGCTTGAAGGACCCCTTGATAGAGTGGCTGGGATGTGGAGTGAGATACCAATAGGACACGTTTGGACACAGATATGTCACAATTGCCTTCCGAGGAGAGGAAGTTGGGGAGCCACACAGCTTTTGTTTTGCTGGGTGAGGTGTGCACGCACTTAGAGCATTCAGAACAGCAGGAGGGGAGACTTTATTGATTTTTGCAGCATCCGCTGTGGGCTGGCTTGGGCTGTGGGCAGCGGACACGGAGTTGGCCTTGCAGAGCCGGCTGATGGGGGGAGCGGGCCAAATGTGTTCAGGAAGGAGGTGGCTGCTGGGTCGCTCAGTAGGTGATGGATGTCTTCAGACTCGACTCGACTGTCTTCTTCAGGATGGTGTGGCAGCTGGAGCCAGCGCTGGAGCCAGACACAGAGCAGGAATCCAAAACAGGGTCCTTCCCAGAGCCCAGGATGATGTTGGAGCCTCCAGTCACGATGCTGGTGCAGCAGGACCCAGGGCTGCCTTTCCCACTACCGAGTCCACAAGTGCTCCCCAGGCCTCCACCAACTCCTCTAGACATGACAGCGCTGCCTCCCACTGAGGCTGCCAAGAAACGCACCGGGTCAGAGCAGGGTCCTCAGCTCCCCATGGGGATCCCATCCCTAAAGTCCCCTGATACTCACAGATAGTGACCTGGCTGGGGCACTCCCCAGACATCCTAGGGAAAAAAGGACAAGAGGGGGATGCGCTAAGGAATACTACAAAGAATGCATCCCCATGAGCTTTTAAGCCCCTCAAAGCAGGTCACCCACCCTCTCAGCAGATAAAATCCACAGTCTCCAACTTAAAATCCCTCTCTGCAGCGTCGGTTGCCCTTAGCAACTCACAATGTCAGGAAATCTCTCAGAATCCTCTTTAGCAAGCAGCTCACTGTGTTGGCATCCCATCCTCCTCTCCAACCTCATATTCCCAGGTCCCTCCAAGCCTCCCTCACCTGCACTCCTCGCCCTCCAGCAGCCTGCGGTAAGTGGCAATCTCCACATCCAGGGAAAGCTTCGTGCTCATCAGCTCCTGGTACTCGCACAGCAGCCGGGCCAGGCTCTGCTTGGCCGTCCTCAGAGCAGCCTCCAGCTCATCCACCTTGGCCTGAGCGTCCTTTAGGGCCACCTCCCCACGCTGCTCAGCATCAGTGATGGCGGCCTGCAGGCTGGCGTTCTGGAAGCGGGGTAGAAATGAGCGAGAAGGTGGTTGTAAGTCCAACATAGCCTCTCAAAGCACCCACTGTGGATATCACTTGAAGGCGGGGGCGGATCATAATCTTATGAGCTCAAAATTATCCATGGCCGTCTGTACCAACACCACCCCTGCAACAGGCTCCTCTCATTCTAAGGGAAGGTATTGCTTCCCTCACTTCCTTACCTCCTGCAGTAGGTTGAAGAGTATCCCCCAAAACTTTCATGTCCACCCAGAACCCCAGAATGTGATCTTATTGGAAGTAGGGTCTTTACAGATGTAATTAATTAAGGATCTCATGATCATATCATACCATATTTAGGGTGAGCCCTAAATCCAATGACTGGTGTCCTTATGAATAGAAGAGAGAACACAGAGACAGACACAGAGAGAAGAGCTCATCAGAAGAGAGAGGCAGGGCTGGGCATGGTGGCTCACGCCTGTAATCCTAGCACTTTAGGAGGCTGAGGCAGGTGAATTACAAGGTCAGGAGTTCGAGACCATCCTGGCTAATACGGTAAAACCCCATCTCTACTAAAAATAAAAATAAAAAAATTAGCTGACCATAGTGGCACGCACCTGTAGTCCCAGCTACTCGGGAGGCTGAGGCAGGAGAATTGCTTGAACCCGGGAGGTGGAGGTTGCAGTGAGCCAAGATCATGCTACTGCACTCCAGCCTGGCAACAGAGCAAGACTCCGTCTCAAAAAATAGAAAGAAGAAGAGACAGGCAGAGATGGGAATGATGCAGCAATAAGACAAAAAATGCCAAGGAGCTCCTGAAGCCTGCAGAAGCTAGCAAGACCCAGGGAAGACTCTCGCTGCACCTTCAGAGGGAGCACGGCCCCGCTAACACCTTGACTTCAGACTTCAAGGCTCCAGGACTGGGAGAGATTATATTTCTGTTGTTTTAAGCCACCCAATTTGTGGTGATTTGTCATGACAGGCCTAGGACACTAGTACAACTCCTGTGCCACCTCCCCAAGTGCTCTTTCCCTATTTCTTCCCACCCCCAGCCCTCGGCACCTCTCCCAGGGTGCTTAAAGCTCTTCCTGTACCATGGATCACTATCTGCAAGGCTCCCCCTGAGGGTCACAACGGTTCTCATTTTTTTCAGACAGTCCCATTTCAAATACTTTGTCCTGTTGTCAGAGTACATCAAAACATGTGCCTCAATTTGGGACTTGAAAAATATAATCTCTACCGGGCACCGTGGCTCACGCCTGTAATTCCAACACTTTGGGGAGGCTGAGGTGGGCAGATCACTAGGTCAGGAGATAGAGACCATCCTGGCTAATACGGTGAAACCCTGTCTCTACTAAAAATAAAAAAAAAAATTAGCCGGGAGTGGTGGCACGCACCTGTAGTCCCAGCTACTCAGGAGGCTGAGGTAGGAGAATCGCTTGAACCCGGGAGGCGGAGGTTGCAGTGAGCCGAGATCGCGCCACTGCATTCCAGCCTGGGTGACAGAGTGAGACTCCTTCTCAAAAAAAAAAAAAAAAAAGAAAATATAATCCTTTTACTTACAGTAGAAAGCTAGAGGAAGGATGAGATCCCTGTCTTTATCAGCCTTACGGTTGATTTGCCCTCACATCTGACTCAGGAAAGAAGGAATTGTCTAAAGGCTGTTATTATCGATTCCCACTCTGTGGATAGAAACATAATCTCTTCTCTATAGATGAAGAAACTGAGGCTCAGAAAGAAGAGTGGCAGAACTGGGATCCTAACCCACGTGGGCCTGCACAGGGGAGCCCAGTTCATCATGTTTGTGCAGGAAAAGGAGCAGGGGACAGTGCTATATCCCCAGGAGGGATTCTCCTGGGAAAGGCACATTGCTGTGTGAGGAGCTGTGATTCCCAGGCCCAGGTACCCAGTACACACTCCTGCGTGCTGCCACTGGACTCTCAAGACCACATGCTTCAGAACCAGCTGCGCAACCCCATTTAAAAAGCAGGTTTCTGGGCCCCATCCTTAGAGATTCTGACTCCTCAGCTCTGCCAGGAGGCCAGGAATCTGGATCTTAATAGCCACCCCAGAGGACTCCAAAGCAAGGGGTCCAAATTTGTTGGTGAAACATAGTGGCAGCAAATTGAGTAAGAGGATTCATCACATTCATCTCAAGCCCTGCTTCTCATTGCAAACAAGAACCAGAAGGATGGTTTGGGTTGAAGTGTGGGTTCTGGATACTCCAAGAACCCTCCCCAGAGGGCTCTGCTTGGGAGTCAAGGGTCCACATGTGACTTTTGAATCAAGCTGTAGTGCTTGAGGAAATGGCCTGACTCTGTGGTCTCTGCTCTCCATCCTCCATTGACACCCAAATTGATATTTTGGGTTTAGGAAATATGAGTGCAAGAATACTTAACAATTTGAGAATTCATAACACTTCACATCTAGAAGTGCGGTCTCTACGCCGCAGGAGGAGCAGGAAACGGCCTCCCTCCCCTTGCCAATCCCTTCCTCTATTTCTGACCCTTGTAATGCATCTACCTAAGGAGAAGTTAGCCCCACCCTGCCGCCCACCTCACCTACTCTCTGAGGCCCTGGCTCCCAACTTCCCCCACAGGGCACCAGGACCTTCAGTGTTTGACCTTAAAGTCCCTGCTGGGCTTGAGAAGTAAGAGTCAAAAGAAGAGATAAGAAAAGAGATGTGGGCTGAGCATGGTGGCTCACACCTGTAATCCCAGCACTTTGGGAGGCTGAAGCTGGTGGATCACCTGATGTCAGGAGTTCGAGACCAGCCTGGCTAACATGGTGAAACCCTGTCTCTACTAAAAATACAAAAATTAGCCGGGTGTGGTGGCGGGCACCTGTAATCTCAGCTACTCGGGAGGCTGAGGCAGAATTGCTGGAACCTGGGAGGTGGAGGTTGCATTAAGCCGAGATCACGCCATTGCACTCCAGTCCGGGCCGACAACAGTGAAACTCCATGAAAGAAAGAAAGGAAAGAAGGAAAGAAAGAAAGAGAGAGAGAGAGAGAGAAAGGAAGGAAGGAAGGAAGGAAGGAAGGAAGGAAGGAAGGAAGGAAGGAAGGAGGGAGGGAGGGAGGGAGGGAGGGAGGGAGGGATGGAGGGAGGGAAGGGAGGAAGGAAGAAAGAAAGAAAGAAAGAGAAGAGATGAGGCTGGGTGCAGTGGCTCACGCCTGTAATCCCACCACTTTGGGAGGCCGAGGCGGGCAGATCACTTGAGGTCAGGAGTTTGAGACCACCCTGGCCAACATGGTGAAATCCCATCTCTACTAAAAATGCAAAAATTAGCCAAGCATGGTGGTGAGTGCCTGTAATTCCAGCTACTCAGGAGGCTGAGGCAGGAGAATCCCTTGAACCCGGAGGCAGAGGTTGCAGTGAGCCAAGATCACGCCACTGTACTCCAGCCTGGGCAGTGGAGTAAGACTCTGTCTCAAAAAAAAAAAAAGAAAAAGAAAAAGAAAAGAAAAGAAAAAGATAAGAAAAGAGAAAACAGATGAATTAACCATCTCCCCAAGGGGCTGAAAGCAAGATGTACACCTGGACATAGGCTACAATGCTGTCAGCCCCCTCCCCAACGCCAGGGGAGTGCGATCCAGTGGCACTATCCCACAAAAGCCAACATGTGGCTAGAAGTCACAGCAGGAAGGCTGAATTCACCCTAGATGGGGCTTGAAGTTCTCTTCTCCCCAAATTATCCAAAGCTCCAGCCAGTTATCAAGGTCCTCGACACAAAACCACTGGCAACCCAACTGGAGAGAGAAGCTAGGAACTGGGAAGTGAGTTGAAGGCACAAAGGCAATGACAGGACATTTGGGGGTCTCTGGGAATCTACCTGCTTCTTGAGGTTCTCAATCTGACTCTGCAGCCTCTGAATCTCTTGGTGCAGCTGAGAGATCTGGACTTTCGTTTCCTGCATCCTGTCCCCATGAAGCTGGGCAGACACCTGAAGCTCCTGGTACTGAGAGGGGAACAGAGGGGACACCATTAGTTGAGAGGACTGCCACCTTTGACCATCTCCTCATGTTTGAAAAGCCACCTCTCACTCCTTATTTGGAGTGTGGGTTAAACGCCTGAGCCAGGACACAGTGGGATATACTTCCAGAAGTCCAAGCTTATCTCCCACGGTTCCTCTGCATCGCCTCCGTCCTGGAGGGGAAATGGCCCTGCCCACCCAGCCCCGGACCTTCAGGGAGGTAACTGGAACTGCCCCAATGGGATCGAGGTGGATGACCACCCTAGAGTTTGGGCATGGAGACCTAGCCATTTCCAGCATGGTGCTGCCCCCCAGGTCCCACCACCTTGGTCTGGTACAGGGCCTCAGCCTCAGCCTTGCTGGTCCGGGCGATCTCCTCGTACCGGGCGCGGACCTCAGTGATGATGCTGCTGAAGTCCAGGTAGCGGTTGTTGTCCATGGACAGCACCACAGACGTGTCGCTGGCCTGGGTCTGGAGCTGGCCCAGCTCCTGCAGGGAAGACAGACTCAGTGTCCACCCACCCCCAGCTCCTTCTCCCCTTGAAGCCTAGGATGGTTGAGCAGGATGATGAATTTCTGCTTACATGCCATGACCCCCATTCATCCCAGGTGGCTTTGAGTATGCCCTGCTTACCATGGGACTCGATCTCCTCATTCAAAAATGAGAGCCATAGGAGGTGGTCTCTGAGGTCTCTTGCAGCTTGGACATTAATGGAAAATGGCCTGCAAGGCCTGAAATCACCCAGCCCCCATCACTCCTCAGGCCTCTTTTTTTTTTCTTCTTCTTCTTTTTTTTTTTTAAGATGGAGTCTTACTCTGTTGCCCAGGCTGGAGTGCAGTGGTGCGATCTCGGCTCACTGTAACCTCTGCCTTCCAGGTTCAAGCCATTCTTCTCCCTCAGCCTCCCTAGTAGCTGGGATTACAAGCACCTGCCACCAAGCCTGGCTAATTTTTGTGCTTTTGTAGCGACAGCGTTTCACTAGGCTGGTCTCGAACTCCTGACCTCAGGTGATCCACCTGCCTCAGCCTCCCAAAGTTCTGGGATTATAGGCATGAGCCACCGTGCCCAGCCATCTTCAGACCTCTTATCATACTCCTCTCCCTCTCGCTCCTACTACTCTGGCCACACCGACCTTCCTGCATTTCCTCAGACAGCACACTCCCGCTGTGGGCTGCAGCCACTGCCTGGAATCCCAGAAACCCACCTGCGTGGTGACCTTCCTCACCTCCTCCAAATCTTTGCTCAGATTTTATCTCCTAAATAAGGCCTACCGTGGCCACATGATTTGAAGTTGGCACCTGCTCCATGTTCCCAATCCTCCTTTCTCTGTTCTCATTTTCCTTTTTTCCATTGCGTTTATCACCTTCTTGCATACTATATGATTTCCTTATTTACTAAGTCTGTTGCTTATTGTCTGTCTCCCAATAGAAAGCAAACTTAGTCGGGCGTGGTGGCTCATGCCTGTAATCCCAGCACTTTGGGAGGCCGAGGCGGGTGGATCATGAGGTCAGGAGTTCAAGACCAGCCTAGCTAAGATGGTGAAACCCCATCTCTACTAAAAATACAAAAATTAGCTGACCGCAGTGGCGGGTGCCTGTAATCCCACCTACTTGGGAAGCTGAGGCAGAGAATTGCTTGAACCCGGGAGGCAGAGGTTGCAGTGAGCTGAGATTGCACCACTGCACTCCAGCCTGGGCAACTGAGCAGGACTCCATCTCAAAAAAAAAAAAAAAGAAAGCAATTTTTTTATCTGTAGTGATTTTTTTCTGGTTATTCATTGATGTATCCCCAGGACCTAGCAATTCACATAGTAAGTTTTCAGTAATTGGTTGTCAAGTGACTGAATGACCCAGAATCTAAGCCACCCTAACAGACTTCCCCTCTTGGCCATTCTCCTCATGGCCACAGGAAGCCTGCCCATCCAGTCCTCTCTCTTGGCTGCCGCCTGCCCTTTGGTTGAGCCTCACTTCTTCATTCAGATGCTTCAAGAAGTAGAGGTACTCTCTCAGAGTCTCCAGCTTGCCCTCCAACTCCATCTTGCTCAGGAAAACCCCATCCACATCCTGGAGACAAGGGGAGAGAGAACATGTAACCCCCTCTTCCCCTTTGGGGGCCCTACTCTGGCTCAGGAATTCTGTTCATGCACTGCTCAACACCCACCCACCATGCCTCCCAAGACCCCCTCCTTCCTCCTCCAGCCCCACTCTGTCCTGCTCTCTCCTTTGCCCAACATTGACCCAACATCACCTTCAGGAAGTCTTCCCTGATTAATCGCAACCAGTTCTGCTTCTTCCTCTCCCTCCCCGCCCTCTCCTGCAGTGACATCAAGAGCTCGTCAAGCAGTCCTTTAGTCCGATCTTGCCTTGGGGCCCCTGTGTCTAGGCAGATGTCCCATTTCCCCAGGGGACCCCTGCAGGTAGAGTGATAGCCTGTCCTAAATCAGGACCTCCCACCTTTTCCCTCCCAGCCTAGGACTACGCTCCGTGCACAGTGGATGCTCAGAACGTAAGTGGAGCACTGGCCCCCACCCTCACCTTCTTGAGGACCACAAAGTCGTTCTCAAGTGTGGTGCGCCTGTGGGCCTCCTCCTCATACCTGCCAAATAAGTAGAGAAGGACGCAGTTTGAGGCTCCACGGTCAGAGCTCATGCCCCCATGTCCGAGCATGACCTCCCTGAAAAGGACTCCTTGCCTTAGAATGCCCCCAAACAAGACAATAACCAGCCCTTCTCTCCTTTCCTGCCGCGTCCTAGCTATGTACCTGTGCCACCCTTTCAGCCCATGTCCTTTTGATGACGACAGCCACATTGTTTCAGTTTATAAGGCACATTCGAATACCTTTTCCCACTTGCTACTCACACCCATCACTTGAGGTAGGCAGTTTGGGTTTTATCAGAGAGATTAGATGATTTGACCAAGACCCCACAGATGACTAGGTAGACAAAGCAGAGCCAACCCAGGTCTCCTGACCCCAATCCAGGGCTCCTTCCAGAACCTTCCTTCCTCCACCTCACATCCCATTATCCCAATAGCCCTGGGAGGCCAGAAGGGCAGGTGACATTTCCCAAGTTTACAGAAGGGAAACCAAGTCTGAGAGAGATGAGATGCCTTGCCCAGGATGCACAGCTACCCCTCACTCACAGTCGCCCCAACCCAAGCCCCCTATTAGTCCAGGGCTCTCTCCACTCCACCAGGTGACCTAGGCGTGGAGCCCAGAACCACAGCCCATCTGTGAATTGTGTCACAGGCCTGGGGACGGCCCCACTAAATTGATTCCCTTCCCTCCTTGGAACCAGAGAACATCTGAATCACTTTAGCCCACAGCCCGCTGAACAGGAATTTCTCAAGAAAAAAAAAAAAAAGCCACTAGGGCATTGTTTAAATAAGCCCTTCCCAGCCTTGACCGGAAACACGGGCCCTTGTAGCTGGGGCATGTAGGACACCTGTCTCCCTGCCTTTCCTCCAAGGTTCTCCAGACCTGCTTGGGGACTGCGGGACACCTCGTTTACCTGTAGCAGGTGGGCACCTGAGAGCCTGGGGAATGGGGACGCGGAGGGGTAGAGGGGAGGCCAGTCATGTGCCTCTGGGTGCTCAGTATGTGGGACACCTCCTGGCTGACAGACCCAAACTGAGTCATCCCAGACCCCACCCACATGGCATGGGGAAATTTCAGTGTGCCTACTTGGACTTATACTCCTCCTCCTGGTCCCGGCAGGCCTTCAACTCAGCATCCAGAGCCCCTCGTTCTCCCTGGAGCTGCTCCAGCTGCTTCCTGAGCTGATCCAGGCAGGCCTCAAAGACAGGCTCCAGGCCCTGCTGGCTGCCACTCAACCCCTGTTGCTGCAGCAGGTGCCACTTCGTCTCCAGGACCTTGTTCTGCTGCTCCAGGAACCGCACCTGCAGCAAAAGCAGAGGATCCCTGAGGCTCCCGTGGGACTCCCTGTGCACAGCCTCTGGAAAGTAAAGCCTGAGGGACCCTCCCATCAGCCTCACCTTTCCCCTGTCCCCCTGCCCAACCTGGGCAGGGGAAGCCTCATGACCTTCCATGACACTCTGAACACAACAAAATGACTGGACTGACTAATGGGGCAGGGCCTTCCCCCCGCTGGCTGGCAGTTCTCTGTCCCTGAGCCCCAATCATGGAACAACAGGGCCTCAGCATAGCCAGAGAGAGTCCAGTTAGTCCACAGGAGGGACTTCTTTGCTGCAGAAGTTATTAGAAAAGTGGTAGAAGGAGGCCAAACTTCCCATTTCCAAGTCCATCAAGAGCAGCTCCTCCAAGGGAGGCACAGAGACAGGGGCTTGGCTGAGTTGACCCTCACCTTGTCAATGAAGGAAGCAAACTGGTTGTTGAGGGTTCTGATCTCCTGGGTCTCCTGCGTCCGCACCACCTGGAACTGGGGATCGATCTCAATCTTCAGTGGGGTCAGCAGATTCTGGTTGATGGTCACTTCTTGGATGCCCCCCGGAGGGCACAGGGAGAGCCCAGGCCCACCACTCCACTCCCCAAACCGCACCCCCAGCCTACCCCCTGACCCCCAGGTACTCCCACGAGAGCCTTCCAGGCACCCCCCAAAGGAATTAAGGCTCCTGCTGCTGAAGCCGCCCCTGCTGCGGCCCCTTGAGCGAGCAGAACAGGCTGAGCGAGCGCTGAAGCCCCTCTGGGCCCGGCATGGGGAGAGAGACATGGCAGAGACAGACAGTCACGCAGCTGCAGACGGACAGATTGTCAAGGTGTGTGAGTTTCTGCCCTGGGGCCCCAGCACGAGACTTTTATCCACTCCCGTACCTGGGCTGGGCCTTGGAGAGCAAGATACTCTTGGCCTGACTGTGTCTGTCACTTGGCTCCAGCTGACTTACTCTGACGTGCCTGGAGAATAAGTGTCCGGCACGTGCAAAGCCAAGGGAGAAGGAAACCCAGACCCTGCCCTCAGAGCTCCCAGGCTGTTGGAGAAATAGGCATGCCCAAAGACAAGGAAGCAGGCAGGAGACTGGGATGTCAGTGCTGAGGGACAGGGAGGGATAGCCAGAACAAAGTCACTGAGGCCCTCAGGGAAGGCTTCCTGAAGGAGACAGGGAAGCGAGAGGAGGTTGAAGAGGAAAGAAAACTAGAAGGGGTTCAGAGGAAGCATCAGAGTGCCCTGGATTCTCAAGGGAGAATCTGCCTCAAGGAGTTGAAGAAGGAAGGCACTTGCAGCGCCACAAAAAGAGGAGGTTAGTGGAGGTGTTATTGCCATCATTGGCTAAAAGACACTCCAGGATTTGGAAATGAAACAGAAAAACAGGGTTTCCAAGTCCTTCCTCTTGCCCAACCCAGCAATCATCCATGAGGCACCACCCACTGAAATCAGGCATCTCCATCCAGGATCGCACGGGACAGCATGTTTCTGACCCAACCTGTGGCTCTGCTCCTTCCACAAGCACTTGGGGCCAGGCCCATCCACCTGCCATCAGGCTCTGCTTCCTGAGGTTACAAATCAGAGCCACCCAGGCTCTGAAATGAAATGTGCATTTAGGGCCAGGCACAGTGGCTCACGCCTATAATCCCAGCACTTTGGAAGACCGAGGTGGGTGGGTCACTGGAGGTCAGGAGTTTGAGACCAGCCTGACCAACATGGTGAAACCCTATCTCTACTAAAAATACAAAAATTGGCCAGGTGTGATGGTGCACACCTGTAATCCCAGCTACATATGAGGCTGAGGCAGGAGAATTGCTTGAACCCAGGAGGCAGAGGTTGAGCAGTGAGCCAAGATCGTACCACTGCACTCCAGCCTGGGCAACAGAGTGAGACTCCATCTCAAAAAAAAAAGCAAGGTGCATTTAGAAAATACTCCTAAGCTGGGAACGGTGGCTCACGCTTGTAATCCCAGCACTTTGGGAGGCCTAGGCGGGTGGATCACGAAGTCAGGAGATCGAGACCATCCTGGCTAACACGGTAAAACCCCGTCTCTATTAAAAATACAAAAAATTAGCCAGGCGTGGTGGCAGGCACCTGTAATCCCAGCTAATCGGGAGGATGAGGCAGGAAAATCGCTTGATCCCAGAAGGCGGAGGCTGCAGTGAGCTGAGATCATGCCACTGCACTCCAGCCTGGGTGATAGAGCGAGACTCTGTCTCAAAAAAAAAAAAAGAAAAGAAAAGAAAAATACTCCTGATGGACTGGGAGCAGAAACAGGACATTTGGGATTCCCCACAGGACAGCCTCTGCCTCTGCCCTGAAAGTCTGGTGGGTGAAGGAGAACTCTAGGGTTCATCTGATACTTCAGTACAACCTCTCCTGAGTGGCAGGACTCCTGGAAGGAAGGCATCCAGCAGACTCCACTTAAGCCCCTCCACCACTGGCCGGCAGAGTTGGACCACTCTGATTTGGGGAAGTATCTAAAATTTCTTATTTACGTGGCAAGGGGGCTATTTCTCCCTGTCCCCCTCCCCTCTTCTAGAGCCTGGCACATTTGCAAGCAAGGACACCGGGGCTTTGACAATGCAACTCAAAGCTAGGACAAACGAGGGCTCAGAATACTGAACACTCAAGAGATGTGCTATGAGGAAGTCACTCTTAGCAATTTGAACAATCCCACAGATACTCCACCCCAAGGCCAGATAGCAGTGAGTGCACCTCACCTCCCTCCAGAGGATTAAAAGCCCCTTCCTCCTTCCCCTGGCCCCAACCGGCAGCACGCCTGAATGAAACTGAATGGCAGGTGACCTCAAGAGGAAGAAGAGACAGGGCCTTCAGTGGGGAGAACAAAGGAGTTCAAGGAGCAAGGGACCAGGTAAGGAAGAGAAGAGGAGAGAAAAGACCCAGGAGTAGAATTAGGTGCAACAAGGACAGAGGAGGCAATGTGGAGCAGCCCCAGAGTCCAGAAGAAGGCTGGGAAATGCATTGAATTCTGCTGATTCCTCAGGGGAATCCAAGCCCTACCCCCTGGGGACCACTGTGCAGGGGCAAGGTTCTGTGCCTGCCTTCCAGACCCCACAAATGTGCTTGAGAAAGATCTCCGTGAACTGAACTCTACCATCCCTCCCTCTCAGGATTAAGGGTGGAGGACAGAGGCCACATTTGGGATGGGGCCCAATCCACCTCCATGGAACTTCCCCATATTTGTAATTTTATAGATAATAGAGCCAGAAGGACGCTTCAAGGTCATCTGAGCCAATGCCTTTGTTTTACACTCGAGGACCCTGAGGCCCCATAGGTGTGGAGCAGGGCATAGAGAATATACTCTCGGGCAACCTAAGAGGTTGTCAGGTGACCTCTAAGTCTGCTCTGGCCCATTCCTCTGTGATCTTAGGGAATTGCTCCAGGCCAACCACAGAGCTCCTCAGGCTGGAGGCACCACCTATATGCAACTCAGACCACTGCCCCATGGAGCAGCCCACACACAATGAACCTCCTCCCTGTTCCACATGCCCGCCCTTCAAACTTTCTAAGACAGCACCACTAAACACTGAATCACAGCTCCATGATGTATGTCCTGTCCACCCCTCTATCCAGCTCAGCGTCTGGCATACACTAGGCATCAATAACTATTTGTTTAAAGAGATGAATTTTTATCCATGACCATTATACCCAGGGACCTTGCAAAATCCCCAGATCTGCAATTGCTGCTGCAACAGATACTGCCGCTACTTAGAAATAATTCCCCTACTTAGAAAGATGGTCATGCAGTGATGGAGAGAATGACAAAACAGTCTGGAGATTGAACCATGCCCCTCAGCAGCCGAGTGACTTGGTTTTGCACACAAAGGTGCGCAGAGATCCCAATTCATGCAGCAGCAAAAGTATAATTGGCTCACATCATGGACTTAATATTAAATCCTGCAGTGTCAAGGCTCTAATGGGTATACCTTTCCTCAGTTTCCCCTGCTCCAGGTTAACCCTTCTCAACCACACCTCATGCTCTGCAGCCTCTCCCAGCCTTGGCCCTTGTCAATGGGAAAACCCCCGCCAGCACAGCTTTTTTTTTTTTTTTTTTTTTGACAGGTTCTTGCTCTGTCGCCCAAGCTAGAGTGCAGTGGCACAATCTTCACTCACTGCAGCCTCAACTTTCCAGGCTCAAACCATCCTCCCACCTCAGCCTCCTGAATAGCTGGGACTACAGCCACACACCATCGCACCTGGTTAATTTTTGCATTTTTGGTAGAGATGGGGTTTCGTCATGTTGCCCATGTTGAACTCCTGGGTTCAAGCGAACTGCCCACCTCAGCCTCCCAAAGTGCTGAGTTTACAGGCGTGAGCCACCGTGCCCAGCATCTCAGCACAGCTTCTTGTGGCTTTCCTATGGCCCCTTCTCTCGTTGTACCACCCTAAGTTCACCATTGGCCACAGCTACAACTCTCCAACCTTTCTCTCTAATTGCTGTCAAGCCAGTTCTTGCTTGTGTGTCGATCTTTTCACCCAAAAGTCATTTATTCACATTTATTCATTTATTCAACAACATATGGTTGAGCACCTACCATATTTCAGGCCCTGTGCTGAGTCAGAAATTTACCTGAGACCAGGCCGGGTACTGTGGCTCACGCCTGTGATCCCAGCACTTTTGGAGACCAAGGTGGGCAGATCACCTGAGGTCAGGAGTTGGAGGCTATCCTGGCCAACATGGTGAAACGCTGTCTCTACTAAAAATACAAAAATTAGCCAGGCGTTGTGGCAGGTGCCTGTAGTCCCAGCTACTCAGGAGGCTGAGGCAGGAGAATTGCTTGAACCCAGGAGGCAGCAGTCGCAGTGAGCCAAGATCACGCCACTGCATTCCAGCCTGGGCAACACAGGGAGACTTTGTCTCAAAAAAAAAAAAAACAAAAAAAACAGAAATTTACCTGAGACCAAGCCCCAGCCCCTGAACTAAGAGACCTTAGAGTCTATTAGGGAAACAGATACGAAACAAGTCTTTAATTGTAATTACAATAGGAAAAGAAAAGTATAAGGCACAAAAGAAGGCTAACCTAGTTTATCCCCTAATTTATTCTCCAACACTCCATAACACTCCAGCCTCAGGGCTTTGGCACTCACTGTGTCCTCTTCCTGGAATGCTCCTCCCCAGACACCCTCCTAGCTTGCTCCCCATCTCCTTCTGGCCTTCATCCACCTTCTCTGGCTGCCCCAAACCAAAACTGCAACCCTGAGACCAATCCTCCTTTGCCACTCTTCTCCCCTTCCCTGCTTTCTTTCTACTTGGCATCTATCACTTCCTCATACACCGTGTATTCTACTCACTCATTCTGTTTGGCAGCTTTCTTGCACTAGAATGTGAGCTACATGAGGGCAGAGATTTTGTTGCTTTTGCTCACCTCTGTCTTCTCTGCACTTAAGAATGGTGCCTGGCAGCCAGTAGGTGCTCAGTACATATTAGTTGAATGAATGAATCCCCATTCAGTTTCATCTTGGTGATTTCCTGCCAATCTCTGGAGATCCTTCTGATTCTCAGTTATCTTCTCTGAAACAATAGGCATCCCCTGCAACCTGCCCACCCAAGCTGGGAGCATCCCATTCATTTGGGAAATGTGGTTTCATTACTCTATGTGCACATGAGTGTGTGTTATTGGGCATCTACTATTGGCTGAACACTCAGCTAAGAGATACAGGAGATACACAATGCATAAGCCACCTCCCCAACCTGAAGGAGTGTCCAGTCTCATGGAAGATACACACATGAGCACAGAAACCAAGAGGAGGAAGGAGCTGAGAGGGTCTGTCCTGATTGCAAGTTGGCATGTTGGTGTGGTGGGGGAGTTCCTATTGCTCCAGTGGCCTGGTCTTGAAGAAAAGCAAGGACAGGGCCCCGTGGCGTGCTCTTCTTAAAAACCCTCCGTTTGGGAATCTACCCAGCTGTACTTTTCCCCAGATCCCATTTTTCCCATCTTGCCTTCAAGAACATCAGAAAATTTGTCAAATGTCTCATTGAATCCCAGAGAGCCTCTGTCTGACCTACAATAACTATCAAGATAACATTGTCACTGGGCACCATGGCTCACAACTGTAATCCCAGCACTTTGGGAGGCCAAGCCAGGTGGATCGCTTGAGCTCAGGAGTTCAAGACCAGCCTGGGCAACATGGCAAAACCCCGTCTCTACAAAAAATACAAAAATTAGCCAGGCATGGTGGCACACGCCTGTAGTTCCAGCTACTAAGGAGACAGAGGTGGAAGGATGGCTTAAGCCCAGGAAGCAGTGCTTGCAGTGAGCCACGATCACCCCACTCCACTCCAGTCTGGGCCACAGAGCTAGATCCTGTCAAAAAAAAAACAAAAAAAAAGGATAACAGTACTGAATGGGCAAAAACTGGAAGCATTCCCTTTGAAAACCAGCACAAGACAAGGATGCCCTCTCTCACCACTCCTATTCAACATAGTATTGGAAGTTCTGGCCAGGGCAATCAGGCAAGAGAAAGAAATAAAGGGTATTCAATTAGGAAAAGAGGAAGTCAAATTGTCTGTTTGCAGATGACATGATTGTATATTTAGAAAACCCCATCATCTCAGCCCAAAGTCTCCTTAAGCTGATAAGCAACTTCAGCAAAGTCTCAGGATACAAAATCAATGTGCAAAAATCACAAGCATTCCTATACACCAAGAACAGACAAACAGCCAAATCATGAGTAAACTCTCATTCACAATTGCTAGAAAGAGAATAAAATGCCTAGGAATCCAACTTACAAGGGATGTGAAGGACCTCTTCAAGGAGATCTACAAACCACTGCTCAACGAAATAAGAGAGGACACAAACAAATGGAAAAACATTCCATGCTCATGGATAGGAAGAATCAATATCATGAAAATGGCCACACTGCCCAAGGTAATTTACAGATTCAATGCTATCCCCATCAGGCTACCACTGACTTTCTTCACAGAATTGGAAAAAAAAAACTACTTTAAATTTCAAATGGAACCAAAAAAGAGCCTGCATAGCCAAGACAATCCTAAGCAAAAACAACAAAGCTGGAGGCATCACACTACCTGACTTCAAACTATACTACAAGGCTACAGTAACCAAAACAGCATGGTACTGGTACCAAAACAGATATATAGACCAATGGAACAGAACAGAGGCCTCAAAAATAACACCACACATCTAAAACCATCTGATTTTTGACAAACCTGACAAAAACAAGCAATGGTGAAAGCATTCCCTATTTAATAAATGGTGCTGGGAAAACTGGCTAGCCATATATAGAAAGCTGAGACTGGATCCCTTCCTTACGCCTTACACAAAAATTAACTCAAGATGGATTAAAGACTTAAATGTAAGACCTAAAACCATAAAAACCCTAGAATAAAACCTAGGCAATACCATTCAAGACATAGGCATGGGCAAAGACTTCATGACTGAAACACCAAAAGCAATGGCAACAAAAGCCAAAATAGATAAATGGGATCTAATTAAACTGAAGAGCTTCTGCACAGCAAAAAAAAACTATCATCAGAGTGAACAGGCAATCTACAGAATGGGAGAAAATTTTTACAATCTATCCATCTGACAAAGGGCTAATATCCAGAATCTACAAAGAACTTAAACAAATTTACAAGAAAAAAACAACCCCATCAAAAAGTGAGCAAACGATATGAACAGACACTTCTCAAAAGAAGACATTTATGAAGCCAACAGACACATGAAAAATGCTCATCATCACTGGTCATCAGAGAAATGCAAATCAAAACCACAATGAGATACCATCTCATGCCAGTTAGAATGGCAATCATTAAAAAGTCAGGAAACAGCAGATGCTGGAGAGGATGTGGAGAAATTGGAACACTTTTACACTGTTGGTGGGACTGTAAACTAGTTCAACCATTGTGGAAGACAGTGTGGCGATTCCTCAAGGATCTAGAACTAGAAATACGATTTGACCCAACAATCCCATTACTGGGTATATTACTGGGTATATACCCAAAGGATTACAAATCATGCTACTATAAAGACACATGCACACATATGTGTATTGTGGCACTATTCACAATAGCAAAGACTTGGAACCAACCCAAATGTCCATCAATAATAGACTGTATAAAGAAAATGTGGCACATATACACCATGGAATACTATGCAGCCATAAAAAAGGATGAGTTCATATCCTTTGCAGGGACATGGATGAAGCTGGAAACCATCATTCTCAGCAAAATATCACAAGGACAGAAAACCAAACACCACATGTTCTCACTCATAAGTGGGAGTTGAACAATGAGAACACATGGACACAGGGAGGGGAACATCACATACCAGGGCCTGTTGCGGGGTGGGGGCTGGGGGAGGGATAGCTTTAGGAGAAATACCTGATGTAAATGATGAGGTGATGATGCAGCAAACCATCATGGCACATGTATACCTATGTAACATACCTGCACATTGTACACATGTACCCTAGAACATAAAGTATAATAATAAAAAATTTTAAAAAGATAACATTGTCAGTGAGCTATTTTATCCAAAGATCAAACAATAAACGGGGCCTTTACGACAGGCCTGGTTCTCAGAACTTACATATCATAAGCATTTAGTGTTTACATTTACATTCCAACTTTAAAACATTTAATGCTAACAACCCTATGAAGTAGGTACTTTATCATCACCACCTTACAGAAGGGGAAACTTACAGAAAGGGGCACGAAGAGAACAATAATGGTAAATGGCAGAGCCAGGATTTGGACACATGCTGCAGGCTTCAGAGTCTTTGCACTTTACCACCACACTGTGCTCCTCTCAGAGACCCAGGAATGTCAGTGTTAAAGGATACCTCAGCTAACTGAAGCCCAGAGAGGTGGAGCAATGTACCTAAGGTCACACAGCAGATCCCAAACTGAAACTCATCCCTCAACAATCATTCACTCAACATTTAGTAAGCACCACCAGGTGCCAGGCACCATGGGAGCCCAGGTTCAATGAAGATTAATCAAAGTCTCCGCATTGGAGGAACTTGCAGTCTGGTGAGGGAGAGGAAGGGCTGGGGAACTGGGGAACCTACATGAAAACCAGTAAGGGCAATAGAGTGTTGGAGGCACCAATTCAGAGACTGCGGAAGGCAGCGGTTTTTCTTGAAGGAGAAGCAGCAGGCGTTCCTATTCTTGGCATGCTCCAAGAAAAAACAAAAGTCATCTCCTGGGGTCTAGAGCCTCCAGGCACAAAGGGAGCAGAGTGTAGGCTGGGAGGTGAGGATGGAGCTCCAGCTGGGTGAAGGGGAGGCTGGCCCACCCACACGCGTTCAGGTACCCTGGCTTTCACAGGCCAATGAAGGGCTTGGCTACTGTCGTGTTGTTTGAGAGGCACTGCACAGAAAAGGCTGTTGTGTCCTGTCGCTGCCTTTGGTCAGCCTCCCCTCCCTCACCATTGACACCCCGGTGACCTCCCTGAGCCAGGCACCATGGAAGCTTCTCTCAGTTTTTGGCTTTTGCAGCTGAGAAGTACATGCCGAATTCTAACCCAGGATATCCTGACTATCCTGAACATGAGTCATTTGCATTCAACCTTTACCATCAAGCCACATCGACATTCCATAGGTATTATGGTGTACTTAAGATTTTTCTGTAAATCAAATCTAAATCAGTTCACTTTTTTCTTATCCTGACCCTAAACAATAACAGCCTTGAAATCTTGGCTTCTGTGTGCTAATTCTTAATGCTCTAATTCATATTCAAATAAAACATAACTATTAAGATGTATGACATTTGGCCGGGCGCAGTGGCTCACGCCTGTAATCCCAACACTTTGGGAGGCCAAGGTGGGTGGATCACCTGAGGTCGGGAGTTCAAGACCAGTCTGACCAACATGGAGAAACCCCGTCTCTACTAAAAATACAAAACTAGCCAGGCATGGTGGCACATGCCTGTAATCCCAGCTCCTCGGGAGGCTGAGGCAAGAGAATTGCTTGAACCTGGGAGGCGGAGGTTGTGGTGAGCAGAGATCACGCCATTGCAATCCAGCCTGGGCAACAGAGCAAAATTCCATCTCAAAATTAAAAAAAGGCCTGGCGCGGTGGCTCATGCCTGTAATCCCAGCACTTTGGGAGGCCGAGGCGGGCGGATCACCTGAGGTCAGGAGTTCGAGACCAGCCTGACCAACGTGGAGAAACCCCATCCCTACTAAAAAAAAATACAAAATTAGCATGCCTGTAATCCCACCTACTAGCGAGGCTGAGGCAGGAGAATCGCTTGAACCCAGGAGGCAGAGTTTGCGGTGAGCCAAGATCACGCCATTGCACTCCAGCCTGGGCAACAAGAGCAAAACTCCATCTCAAAAAAAAAAAAAAAATGTAAGTCGTTTTTCTTTGTGCCATCTGAGTCCATCTTGTGTTTCTTCAGTGGCTTACACAGTACCTTTGAGTACTGTCTGCTAAAAACCCTTGAGGAAGGGCTCTAAGTTCCTCCAAAGCCAGGAAGGGCAAAGATGAATGTGGCTATTCCCTGACTTCTAGCACCAATCTTGGTCTGTCGGGCAAGAGAGAAAGGAGGGAGCAGATTACAGAGTGCACCCCTTCTCTACCCCATACCCAGGCAGAGCACACTCTTGCATTCTCTGCCCCTGGTACCCTCCTGCCTGCTGGGCTGCAGCAGGTAGCCCCCGCTCCCCTCACTGAACTGGCAGTGAAGGAAAGTGGCACCCACCCAGGCAATGGGTTCACTGCAACAGGGAAAGGGTGCCTCACAGGTAAGCCAAGCTGCTGCCTCTGCAACCCCCCATGCCCAGGTAGAGAGGCCCCGAAACCCACAAGGAGGGCATTCCTAAGGCAGAAACCTTGGAGAGAAAGGATTAGCAAAACATTGCCTGGGAGTCCAGAACTGAAGTATATGTCTCCAAGTTCCAAGTTGAGGGTGGGAGTGAGGGATGATGCCAAACTTTGGAATAATAATGGCCCTTTTACCCATGGTGGCTAACATGATCGTGTTCTACAACATACTTTAAAAAATACTACTGGGGGCCGGGCACAGTGGTTCACGTCTGTTATCCCAGCACTTTGGGAGGCCAAAGAGGGCAGATCACTTGAGACCAGGAGTTCAAGACCAGCATGGCAAACGTGGTGAAACCCCATCTCTACTAAAAACACAAAATTAGCTGGGTGTGATGGCACATACCTGTAATCCCAGCTATTCAGGAGGCTGAGGCAGGAGAATCACTCAAACCCCAGAGGTGGCGATTGCAGTGAGCAGAGATCACGCCACTGCACTCCAGCCTGGGCAACAGAGTGAGGCTCCATCTCAAATAAATAAATAAATAAATATACTATTGGGAACTCTCTGAGTGCCAATCACTGTGCTGGGCCTGTGCAGATCCTTCATCTTCTTTTATCTTCACCACAGTCTGAGATGTGGGTATTATTTTTCCTTGCTCTACAGACACAGAAACAAAGCAATTGTCCAAGATCTCAAAGATGGAAAGAGGCCAAGTTAGGATGAAAACCCAGATCTTCTAAACATACACCGCCCCAATAGTCTTCCCAGGAACACTGTACAGCCTTCATGTAGTATGTATATGTACATGTTTCCTGTATAACAAAGAGACCAGAAGCCTCCCTGGTGCTGGGGGCTATGGGGAGAGCCCAAGGGAGAAGACACCCGCTCCCACTCTGCTGCAACACACAGCACTCTGCTCAGGGATGGGGCAGTGGCGTGTTATTTTTACACAAGGGGCTGTCTGTCAGGGGGGGAAGATAAGTCTGTTCTGTAGCGTTTGCCATTTTCCGTGGTGCAAATATTCCATGGCTGATTTCAAGCTGCCACCATGATGTCACTGAATGCAGAGCTGGGAAGAGATGCACACAATCAGGTCTCCTGAGCTTGCTCAAGCAGGCCCAGCACACCATGTGCCAGGGGTGAAGAAAGGGAGACTGTCCCAGGCTGGGAGTCAGGAACACACATCCAGGAACAAACTGCTGGTGCCTGAGAGAGGAAGGGGATTGGACAGAGCTTCCAACTCTGGGGGCCCCTGAGAGGGGAAGAGGGAAGTGTTCAGACAAGAACTTGAGTTGAGAGTCCAGACACACCCATCCAGGGCTTAGTACCCAGCCACTGCAACCCTGACCCAATCAGGTTCAGCCAGTTGGGTGCCCTGCTGCTAGCAACAGCTCCTGATTTGGCAAATATTATGAGGCCTGTTACTAAGGACAGCCTCCCAGCACCCCAGAGGGTGAAGAGCAACTTCCAGGGGAAAGTTGCCAAGATTCTTACACCCTGAGGATGTTCAGTCGAAGCTGCAGCAGGAACTCCCGGACTGGGAGACAGGGTGGGGGATTACATGGACCAGCTCCCTCCCACTCAACCGTCTCACCAGCTTCTCTCCCATGGCCATCTGAGTGCTGTGCCCTGGGTGTTGGAAGTAAGGTTCTGCCCGTCTTCAAGGAACTTCCATCTGAGAGGAGATCTGTATTTTCAAAACTGCAAGCTACAACCCACTAGTGGATTGTGAAATCAACTGCATGAGTCTTTACCAGCACATGAGTGCGCATCACAGGTAGTAAGGGTAATATTGCACCATGAAATTTTGTTCGGTGTGTGTGTGTGTGTGTGTGTGCGCGCGTGCAGAACTGTAATATAAAATGAATTTATTATTAGAGATCATTGTTCAAAAAAAGTTTCAGAAATTCCCTGACAGAGGAAGTGGTACCCACACCCAAACACACACAAACCCAAGAAAATAAGACCAGAAACAGGAGCAGCGTTAGGTGTCAGGACTTGGGGATAGAACATAGAGGTTTAGTCTGGGAAACTTTTCCAAAGGAGAGAAGTAATGAAAAGCAGAGTTAGAAAGGGGAAACAAGAAACTGAGGCATCTCTCCCAATCTATCCTGGAAGGGAGAGGAAATTCTCTTAATATCTAATCTAATCCCTAAACCCACTGATGTGCTCTTCCCTGAAGCTCACCCACTCCTCAAAAGGAAAACCCACAGGTCCCTCCTCCAGGTAACCACCTTTCCTGGGTCATGACAGTGACACAGCTGGTCGGGGCTAGGGAGGGTGGAGTGAGCTGGGCTCGGGGGCACAAACAGCGGCATGCTGGGCACAGCCAGGCAGGAGGGCCCAGTGCTGCAGGTGCTGGGGCAACACAGAACAATACCAGATTCATGCCTGCCCTTGGGAAATGTAGACTCTAGTTAAGAAGACCAGAGTAGGCTGGGCGTGGTGGCTCACGCCTGTAATACCAGCACTTTGGGAGGCCAAGGTGAACAGATCATGAGGTCAGGAGTTCGAGACCAGCCTGACCAACATGGCGAAAGCCCATCTCTACTAAAAATACAAAAATTAGCCAGGTGTGGTGGCACATGCCTGTAGTCCCAGCTACTTGGGAGGCTGAGGCAGGAGAATTGCTTGAACTCGGGAGGCGGAGGTTGCGTGAGCCAAGATCGTGCCATTGCACTCCAGCCTGGGTGACAGAGCAAGACTCTGTCTCAAAAAAAAAAAAGACCAAAGTAACACACACCTAGAGCAAGCCAACAGCAAAAGCATCCCACAGGGGCGTAACACTTGCCAGTGCAGAATGGCAGAGCAGTGAGATCTTGCAGATCATCTCATCCAACATGCTGTCTCACTGCACAAGAAACTGAAGCCCAGAGAGGAACAGCAACAGGCCAAGGACACATAAAAAGGATGGGACTAGAGTCCACTAGGCCAGGACTCATTTCATCTTGCAATATGGACAGCCTGGAACAAACCCTGAGACTAGGATGGAGACACAGGGAGGGGGACCTCAACACCCCACTTCAGACAAGCTCATTCATACTATTATCCACCCATCAACATTGACTGGGCACTTCTCAGTGCCAAGCACTGTGCTGGGTGCTTCAGATGCAATGAATAATCCCATCTAGGGGAGAGTGGAGTGCACCTGTTGCCCTCCAGGAAAGAACCCGGGCTCTGTGACCTCGCTGACCTGCTGCAGCCTCCTTTACCATCAGGAAGCTCTCAGGTCTAACCTCACTCCTTCCTGCTGCAACATCAGCCCAGTTCCCCTTGGCCCCAGAGGCACTGCTTGCTGGCCTGACCTGACAGGTGGGGAGGGTGCTTGTATGGCCCAGGGCCCTCTCCCAGCTCCTGAGTCAGCCTGATCCATTGTTCCAATGACTCTGCCTGCTAAGGTGGCTTGAAAGCCCAGCGAGCCCTGCCAGCTGAAGCTTGTGGGTGAAGAAGGGGCAGAGAGAGGGAGAACTGAGGAAGGCTGATGTTGGGTGGGGAAGCAGAGGGGGTAGAACAGGCAGGTCTCACCCACTGCCTGGCTTCTTAAAGTCAAAGTTTATAGGGCTTTTTTGTTGTTGTTTGGTTGGTTTTTTATTGTTTTGTTTTGTTTTTCTGTTGTCGTTTGTTTGTCTGTTTTGAGATGGAGTTTTCACTCTTGTTGCCCAGGCTGGAGTGCATTGACACGATCTTGGCTCACCGCAACCTCTGTCTCCCGGGTTCAAGCAATTCTCCTGCCTCTGCCTCTGGAGCAGCTGGGATTACAGGCATGTGCCACCACGCCCGGCTAATTTTGTATTTTTAGTAGAGATGGGGTTTCTCCATGTTGGTCAGGCTGGTCTTCAACTCCCAACCTCAGGTGATCTGCCCACCTCAGCCTCCCAAACTGCTGGGATTACAGGCATGAGCCACCACTCCCGGCAGAAAGTTTGTAGTTTTAAAGATGTAGAGGGGGGCTTGGCACAGTGGTTCACACCTGTAATCCCAGCACTTTGGGAGGCTGAGGTGGGTGGATCAGCTGAGATCAGGAGTTCAAGACCAGCCTAACCAATATGGTGAAACCCCGTCTCTACTAAAAATACCAAAAAGTTAGCCAGGCGTGGTGGTGCACGCCCCTATTCCCAGCTACTCAGGAGGCTGAGGCAGGAGAATTTCTTGAATCCAAGAGGCAGTTTGCAGTGAGCTGAAATCGCACCATTGCACTCCAGTCTGGGTAACAGAGTGAGACTCCATCTCAAAAATAAAATAAAAAAAAAAGATGTAGAGGGAGAAGATCCTAAGCCTTGTGGTGCTTCCTTCTCTTTATATAAATAATATTCAGAATTAAAAATGTTAAATCAACAGACAATAAAATAAAATCAGAAAAAATAAAACTCTTCTAAAATACTGTCACCTAGAAGTAGCCACTATTTACATTTTAGTGTTTAACCTTCCAGGTGTTTCTATATACAAATATCTTTCAATTTATTCAGTCAGCACATATTTATTGGACACTTACTATGTGCCAGGCACTATTCTAACAACGGAGATATAGCAGTAAACAAAACAGATCATTGCTGAGTGCAGTGGCTCATGCCTGTAATCCCAGCACTTTGGGAGGGCAAGGCAGGAGGATGGCTTGAGTCCAAGAGTTTGAGGCCAGCCTAAGCAACATAGTGAGACTCCGTCTCTACAAAAAATCAAAAATTAGCTGGGCATGGTGGCACACACCTATAGTCCCAGTTACTTGGAAGACTGAGGTGGGAGGATCGCTTGAGCCCGGGAGGTCAAGGCTGCATTGAGCTATGATTGCACCAATGCACTCCAGCCTGGACAGCAGAGTGAGACCCTGCCTCTAAAAAAAACATAAATAAGTAGAAGGGCCGGGCCCCGTGGCTCACGCCTGTAATCCCAGCACTTTGGGAGGCCGAGGTGGGCGGATCACGAGGTCAGGAGTCGAGACCATCCTGGCTAACACAGTGAAACCCCGTCTCTACTAAAAATGCAGAAAATTAGCCAGATATGGTGACGGGTGCCTATAATCCCAGCTACTGGGGAAGCTGAAGCAGGAGAATCACTTGAACCCGGGAGGCAGAGGTTGCAGTGAGCTGAGATCATGCCATTGCACTCCAGCCTGGGTGACAGAGTGAGTCTCCATCTCAAAAAAAAAAAAAAAAAAAAAAAAAAAAAAAGCCAGGCACAGTGGCTCACGCCTGTAATCCCAACACTTTAGGAGGCTGGGATAGGTGGATCACAATACGAGGTCAGGAGTTCGAGACCAGCCTGACCAACATGGTGAAACCCTACTAAAATATAAAAATATATTTTTTATATCTACTAAAAATATAAAATTAGCCAGTCATGGTGGCACACGCCTGTAATCCCAGCTACTCAGGAGGCTGAGGCAGGAGAATTGCTTGAATCCAGGAGGCAGAGGTTGTGGTAAGCCAAGATTGTGCCACTGCATTCCAGCCTGGGCAACAGAGTGAGACTCTGTCTCCAAAAAAAAAAAAAATATATATATATATATATATATTTCCCATAAGTGGGATCATATTACACATATGAATTTAAGCAGGCTTTCCCCCCATCTCTGTCAATAAACACATCCTTAGATTACTGTGAAAGGCTCAGAATATTCTCTTGCAAGATTCTCAGGGGTTTTCACAAGTCCACTGCCTGATTTCTTTCCCAGAGGAGATCTGAGCCTTGGTCTAGAAGCCTCATCTGATCGCAGACACACACACGCACAGGCACACGATCACGCATACACATGCTGGAGTCCATAGGAGCCAGATGGTGGCTCACCAGGCAGCCTAGTTTAATCTAGTCCTGCTCTCAGACACCTGTCCAGGATTTTCCAGGGCCCAGACCCATTCCCGGTATTTCCTTGCAAGCCGGAGCAGGAGCAGGAGCTAGTTTCTCCCACTCTTGACTCCCCCTGCAGGTGGCCAGGATTCTTGCAACCCAGATGCCTGGGAGCTGGGCTGGACGCCTGGAATGGAAGCAAGGGGCAGTTCATGATCTTCCTGGGAGCCTCTTCTCTGCCACCACCTCCCTGGTGCCTGATGTGGGGATAAGGCCAGAGGCCCCCAAATGGGGACTCAGAGCCCTGGTGATTCCCAGGCCTTTTTCTGGACCTTGAGAATTCCGAGTAGGCCCTGGGCCAACCTGGGAAAATTCACAGTGCATAGACTCTCTCGGAAGCTCTCTTGGGATCCTGGAGACGCCTTGGGCAGAACACAAAATGAGGCTGAGGATCAGGGAGAGAGGGGCCCTAGGGGCTGATGGTCAAGATCAGATCAGGGGTCCGACACTATGGGTTCAGACACTGTCTTCACTACGGCCTAGCCGTGCGGCCTCAAGCTAGCGACTTAACCTCTCTGTGCCTTCCTCCATTTTCCAGCTATCATAAGGGGATAATCGGCCAGGCATGGTGGCTCATGCCTGTAATCCCAGCACTTTGGGATGCTGAGGTGGGTGGATTACCTGAGGTCAGGAGTTCGAGACCAGCCTGGCCAACATGGCAAAACCCCATCTCTACTACAAATACAAAAATTAGCCAGGCGTGGTGGCAGGCACCTGTAATCCCAGCTATTCAGGAGACTGAGGCACAAGAATCACTTGAACCTGGGAGGCTCGGGTTGCAGTGAGCCAAGATCGCCCCACTGCACTCCAACCTGGGTGATAGAGCAAGACTCAGTCTAAAAGAAAAACAAAAAATCCGGGCATGGTGGCTCATGCCTGTAATCCCAGCACTTTGGAAAGCTGAGGCGGGTGGATCACCTGAGGTCGGAAGTTCGAGACCAGCCTGACCAACATGGAGAAACCCCATCTCTATTAAAAATACAAAATTAGCCGGGCGTGGTGGTACATGCCTGTAATCCCAGCTACTCTGGAGGCTGAGACAGGAGAATCACTTTAACCCGGGAAGCAGAGGTTGCGGTGAGCCGAGATCACGCCATTGCACTCCAGCCTGGGCGACAAGAGTGAAACTCTGTCTCAAAAATAAATAAATAAATAAATAAATAAGGAGGGATAATCATTCCTATATCCTAGGGCTGTTGTGTGTGTTAACCAAGACGACACGTGCAGAGTGCTCAGAACAGTGCTTAGCACAGCAGTGCCCACCAACTACTCGATTTTTTTTTTTTTTTTTTTTTTTTTTTTGAGACAGAGTCTCGCTCTGTCACCCAGGCTGGAGTGCAGTGGTGCTATCTCCGCTCACTGCAAGCTCCGCCTCCCAGGTTCATGCCATTCTCCTGCCTCAGCCTCCGGAGTAGCTGGGACTATGGGCGCCCGCCACCAGGCCCAGCTAATTTTTTGTATTTGTAGTAGAGACGGGGTTTCACCGTGTTAGCCAGGGTGGTCTCGATCTCCTGACCTCGTGATCTGTCTGCCTTGGCCTCCCAAAGTGCTGGGATTACAGGCGTGAGCCACCGCACCCAGCCTCGATTTTATTATTATTATCATTATTATTATTACTATCTTCTGATCCCCACTCCCCACAAGGCTTGGCCTACTAGATGCTGACTTGCCTGGATCTCCTCTTGCTCTCACTGTCATCTGAGGACAACCATCCCTTCTGGCTCCCTGAGATGAGAGGGGAAGAGACAGAGAAAGAAAGAAAATGTGTAGGGACAAGGGTATACAGGGAGCTTGTAGGATGTGTGTAAATAAATGGGGGGGCATGAGTGCAAAGGCGCAGAGATCATCTATGATCATGCAGGGGCATGTGCGGGCCAGTAAAATCATAGGGGCTATGAAAGTGACACAGTTATGTGTGAGTGCGCCAGGCATCGGTGTATGTGGAAGGCTGGGGTGGGAATGTGTACCTTCTGGGATGGGTATAGTGGATGCTTGCATGTATCAGTGTGTACGGGTGTGTGTGAGAAAGACAGAAGCTAGGCATGTGAGTGTGTATGGGGGTGTGTTATAAATGTGCAGGTGCGGGTGTGTGAAGGTTGTGTGTGAATGTTCACCTTCCCCACCTCCACCCCAAACACATATCTCTTGGTAAGGGGGCTTCATCAGAGACAAAAGTACCCCAGGCTGAGAGAACAGTGTTCCTGACTCTGGAACAAACGATATTTTTCTCTTTCAAAGCTTTCAGGTTTCCTGAAAAAGAGCTGCTAGTTCAACCAAGCTCAGCCTTAAACCTGCCCCTCTGATCGAAACTAATTAAGGAAACCAGCACCAGCCACCCCCGCCCTGCACCCCCACCCCTGCCAGGGAATGCTCTATGCCAGCAGAACGCACGCCACGCCCCCCATTTCTCCCTCCCCGCTTGGGCCCACGTGCTCTCCCCAGCCACTCAGGGTGCCCAGGGCAGCTCCCAACCACCAACAGAAGTTTAAGCCCCTCTCCAGGCTTTGGGAGCACTTTGCTACCTGCCCAGGCAGGCACTACCCCAGGGCAAGCAGGCCACTCCCTGCCAGGGGGAACTGAGAGGTGGGGGGTAAGGGGTGGCAGCTTCAGAGCACACAACCAACCCCCTTCCCGGGAGGCAGACACTCCACCCCACCCCGCATCTCTTCAAGAAGACAAAATCAGGAAAGAGGGCTGGGTGGGGAGGGCATCTCAGGAGGAAAGGGTCACTTAGAAGCAGGGTTTGAATGTCAAGAATGTCCCTTCCTTTCATTCAAGGGTCCCAAAGAAGACCATTCTTCCAGGAAGTTGTCTCAGCTGTCAGTAGTATTACATGTATCAAGAATAATTAGGCCAGGTGCAGTGGCTTACGCCAGTAATCCCAGCACTTTGGGAGGCCGGGGCAGGTGAATCTACTTGAGCCCAGGCATTCAAGACCAGCCTGGGCAACAAAGTGAGACCCCCCCGTCTCTACAAAAAAAAAAAATGAAAATTTGCTGGATGTAGTGACTCATGCCTATAGTCCTAGCTACTTGGAAGGCTGAGGCAGGAGGATCACTTGAACCCAAGAGTTTGAGGCTGCAGTAAGCCATGATCGCACCACTGCACTGCACTCAGCCTGGGAGACTGAGGGAGACCCTGTCTCAAAAAAAAAAAAAAAAAAAAAAAAAGAAGTAGAATTATCACTTAATGTGCAACTACTACATGCCAGGTGCTTTACATAGCATACCTCTGATTAACCGCATATTATAGATGGGGAAACTGAGGCTTGGTTGTCCTAGATCATACAACCAATAGTGGCAGAGTAAGAATTTGAACCCAGGTCTATCTGTAAAGCATTTCTCAGGTCTATGCCTGCATCTGTCTGTTCTCCAGCTGGAATAGCCACCCCTCCACCAGAGGGGATGGAGGAATCCAAAGAGAGAATGCACTCAGGCCAGATGGGGCAACTAGCAGAGCCATAGGCTGGGCAGCTGGTGAAGGCTCCAGTGAAGGGGAGTGTAAGGGGCCTCGGGAAGAAAGGGAGAGAGATTGTTAAGTGAAAGAAGGGATGAGGAGGGGGGCCAGGCCTCTGTGCCACTTGATTGAGAGGGCAGGCGCATGGTTGCATGCAGTGTGGGAGGGAATAGGGTGCAGAGATGGTGGAAAGGAGGCCTGTGGCTGAGCCCAAGTGCCTACTTCCCTGTGCTGTCACTGCCCCAGGGAGGCCTGGGCCATTTGCCTCAAAGCCAGTGGTGGGCCAGGGGCCTCAGACCCCAAGGAGTGTACATGCTGGGAGCTTCCTGAGCAACCAAGAGCCTCCAAACTCTGGAACGTGCCAGGGTTTCATTCCTGGAGCCACCTCATTCCCAGCCACAGAGAGGAGTGCTCAAGCCCCGAGGGTCTCCAGGGAAGAGAAACTCAGTGGGACTCCAGAGTGACCAGCCAAGAAGGTTCCCAGAGGGGGAACAGAGAAGAGGGGCACCTGGCTGGAGATTCAGGAGACAGGAGATGGGCAGGGAGCAGGGAAGGTGCAGAAAGCAGCAGAGACAGCAGGGGAGGGGAAATGAAGAATGTGCGAGGAGGAAACTGGAATGAAAGTGCCAGCTGGGGCTGGAGCACATCACTTTGAGGAGGAGACAGAGCAAACCTCACCTAAGGCCACCACCCCCAGCCCCATCCCAGCTTCCCCAGGCCCTGCTAAGTGCCAGGAAGAAGCAGTGTCAAATGCAAGGAGGAGCAGGGCGTCAGTTCCCCACAGCCCTTTCCAGGTCTCTGGAGCTCTATTCCGGAAAGGAGAGGGGAAAAGTGTCACTTGAAGCCCCCAGGCCTCATGAAGGCCTTTTGCAAGAGGGAGGCACAGAACTACATCAAACCCCCTTTAAAAGTTTCTTGGCAAGCCTGACCCACCACAGGGTAATAGGCTGGTGCTGCCACAAAGGGGACTGAAGTTAGGTGACTACAGCCATCTCTGAAAGGACAAAGTCAATATACAGAAGGACTAGGTCCAGGGACCCTGGTCAGGCAGGGATAGGTGGCCCCATGGAAGCTGGGAAATAGTCAAAATGTCTTCTCTAGATCCCCCTCCCACATTTGACCCTCTGCCCCAGTCTTTTCATGCCAAACCACAGCCCAGAGTCCCCATTCTCTGGGACCTCTCAGAGGAACTCTGCTCTCTAGGTGGTGGGGGTGGGGCCCCCGTTACATTATTTTCAGACTCACTGAACACCTATTAATTTGTAGGGGGCAGGAAGACTGGGAAACACTAATCCATCCCCATGGGAGCCATACAGAAACCATATGAAAAAATGAGGATAATGGTCCCTGCCATGGGTTATAGTGACAATTGAGGTTTCCAAGTACTTAGCACATGCCTGGCACAGTTGGTTACTTGTGGGGAGGGGCAGAGAAACGGACCCTAATGCACACAGACAGGTAGAGAAGAGGCAGACAATTGCAGGGCTGCTGGAGACAGTGCCTGGGCCCAGACACCCTCTGGCACTGGCCAGGCTCATTTGCATGTCATTTGCATGTGCTCTGACATTGTCACTCCTTTCGCCTCAGAGCCTCTGGGTCACACATTGTCTCTGTCCCTTCCTCATGTCACTTCCTGGATTCCCAAGGGCTGAGGGGACCCCACAGAGAGAAGAGAACCCCAAGTCTGGGGGTCAAGGAGCCTGAGGGAGGACCCGGAGTCTGAAAAGGGTGGGTGCTTTGGCCGCCTGGAAGCCTGGCTTAGGGCGACCCCTGCAGGGCAATTCTAGAACGGAGGGAGGAGGCGGAGAGGTGAGCTCGGGCTCCCCGCAGCTCCCGCTCCCCCCAGCTCCCAGGGCAGCACCAGCCTGGCCCTTTTACCTCCAACACGCCCTATGCTCCCTGGCACCCCGGAGTCTGAAGGCAGTCCACCGACCTGGGCCAGATAGAATCCAGAAACTCACAGCTGCCCCAATTAGCTAAAACAAAGGGGGTCAATGTGGGTTGTACCAAGCATCAAAGCAGGAATATCTGGGGGCTCTAGGCCATCAGCAACACCATCCAGATACCACTGGACCTGCACCAGTGCCTACCCTGGGTGCCACAGCCCCATCCTGCCACCCAGCACTGGAAGGGATTGTGATTTTAATTGGGGAAGAATTTAGGGAACAGAGAGGATTGTGAAGGACTGGAGAGAACCTCACATAGCCTGTACTGAAGGTGGACCCACCAAGGTTTCTCCAGCTGGGGTCCCATCCACAGAGGATGACATCGGTGGGAATAGACTGCAGCTGGTGGGATTGAGGTCAAGCCAGGGAGGGATTCCCCACCATAGTGGCGTTATTTGGGGCCCACTGGGAGACACCTAGTTCCCTTCCCACCCAGAGGCAGTTCTGCCTGTCCAGTTCAGCCGGGAGGGAAACAGCAGAGGAAATGCAGCGACTGCAACATTTGACTAAGGGGAAAAAAAATGTCAAAAATGCTCTGAGCCTGCAGTTTGCTTGTTGACATACACAGATGCTCACACTTTGCCATTGGGTTCCCTCCACCCACCGCCCCTGCCTTGGCTCAGCGTGTGAATGGGGGCAGAAGGGAGGGCAGGGCAGAAGGGTGTGTGTGTGAACAAGTGAAGTCATTCTCTCTGGGTGGCTCCTTTTAATTAGCACCCTGAAAAAACTCCCAGCCAGCAAAATTGAGTCTTGCCAACTGGGAGCCCCACCATTCTGACTCATCCAGGCCCTGGGGGCAAGAATGGGGGCACGAAATCTGAGAGTCAGGAAGGGGGTTGTTGAAAGCCTGGGCATTTGAGAAGGCTTCTCAGTCCTCTGGAGGACCCTCAGGAAGGACATGGTCACATTTGAGAGTCAGTTGGCCCCTGGGAAGCTTGGACTGAGTTGGTTCAGAGCAAGAGAATGGAGGTTGGCAAGGCATCAGAGAAATCACCGCTTTCCCCAGCTCCCCCGAGGAGACCAGCCCCTGAGCTTGGCCAGGGTCAGCCATGGAGGTCATACTACAGGACACTACATCAGGTCCAGGCCTGGGTGAAGCACTGGGGCCATTTCAGTTGTACTCAACATTCTAAGCAAAGAGTCACCTGATATCTTATGGCCAACCCCCAGAATCTAGTCCCCGGAACTGGAAGCAGCAAGTTTACTCTATGAAGGGGACAGAGCAAGCCTCAGGCACCTTCCCTCAAGACCCCTCGCCCCACAGTCCAGAGGACTGTCCATGCCCCTCCTCTCCCTCAAAACTTTTCTGCAGGCAACTGCCTGATAAACCTCCCAGAATCTGTGCCAGCCTCCTGGCCTGGTGTGTTCAGTTGCTCCACTGTTGCCTGGATCTGACACTCTCTTCCCCTATCAGGCTGGGAGTCCCAGAGGCCAGGGCCCAAGCATCTCCTTGCTCTGGTCTTCAACAAAAGCCCTTAGGACCACATAGTCCACGGGAGGGGCACAAACCTGCTCCCTGTGAAAATGGGCAGTGGGGGAGGTGGTGGGAGCCCTGAGATTCGGGGCTTCTCTGGATGGGGAGACAGGAGCCCCAGGTTCAATCCCACTGCTGCTGCTACAGAATCACTGTGTAACCTCAGATGTGAAATTTTCTACCTCGAATCTAGACCCAGTAGCCTTGGGGGTCCCTTGCAGTCTCTGATACTAGGATTATCTAGTAACCGAGGGTTCATTGTCGGGGGAAACACCAGGGCAATGGGAAAACACCACTTGGAAGACCGGGCTGGTATGGCCGTGATTGAACAGGAAAGGATTCTTACTGCCAGGGTCAGGAGCAGGGATGCCTTCTAGCTCTCCCTGGCTCTAGAGCACCATTTCCAAATGCCCCCAGCTCCAGGGAGGAGGTCAGGCAAGAGCTGGGGAGCTGCACAAGGCAAAGTAGAGCAGAGCTGCCTAAAACTGTCCAGGGCCCAGAGGGCCATTCCCAGGGGCTGGCGGTCCCCCTCGGGCTACTTCCCAGGCCAAGCAGCCAAATCCCCAAAACCGGAATCCACCAACCCAGAGGACCACCGCCCCTGCTGACCCCCAAACCGTCCCTGGAGAACCAGACCACTGTGCCCTCCCACCAACCACAACCACCCTGGGGGCCCCCACCCTGGAGCTCATGCTGTTGGGAGAGGGTAGGGCCTGATTTCAGGTGACAGTGGAGAAAGGATGGGGTGACTGCTCTTGGGGACAGAGAGTGGCGTGTTGGAAGAATGAAGGCGTCCTGTCCCTGGGGCTGAGTGGGAACCTGAGCAGGGCGGGCACCGCCCGACGCGGAGGCCTCCACCCCCAACCCAGCTGGACTGCCTGCTCCCATCACACCCTGGGCAGTAAAACTTGCTTTTATGGTTGTTGCGGGGGTTGTTTTCCTTGGTGGTGGGGGCAGGGGGGGTCTGTTTGTGTCTTTGTATCTTTGTGCAAATACACCTGTGTTGATATGTGCCTGCTCCTATACATGTATTGATGTCTGAGGTTTTGTGTGTATGTAAATCTGCATGTGTCCATGCCTCTGTGTGTGGATATATCTGTGGGGGAGATCATCATAGCTACCATTTATTATTTCAATGTACTCTCCAGGTGTTGTTTCCTTTAATCCTCAGGACAATCCTTTAAGGAAGATATTCTAGCTATCCCCATTTTACAGATAGGGCCATAGGGTTGGAGAGATCCGATAATTGACCCAAAGTCAGATCACCAGTAAGAGGCAGAACCAGGAGACTTCCCTCTACTGCTGAATGTGTCTCTCTGTGTGCCCGAAAATAAAGAGCTATATATGAGAATCGTGTAACATCTGTACATCTGTCTGTGTGTGTGTCTGCACCGTCTAAACCTGTGCATGTGTGTGGGGTGGGTGTGTGTGTTTTGTGGCCCAGGTGCAAGTCAGGTGCACCTGCCAGCAGCTGGCATCACCAAGGTCTTAGGGACAGTGACCCTCTGAGCATATTTTCTGACTGTATTTTCCCTAGGACATATCCCTACCGCATTTTCTGAAGCAGACAACAGCGTGTGGTGTTGCTGACTGTGGACAGAGAACTTCTGCCGTCAAGACCGTGGCAGGAAATGCCCCTGTGCCCCTGAGCCTGGCAAACAAGGCAGCCTGTCTCCTTCAAGGAGGAGCTGAGTGACAAGCAGAGACATTCCGGGAAGAGCTCAGAGGGGGGTAAGAAGGAAGAAGAGCGAGGCTGCCTCCCACCCCCCGCAGAGCCACCCGTGCCCCTAATCCGCAGGTGGGAGTGGCGGGGAGTGGCCCCTTGAAGAGGAGCTGAGACGTCTCCGCTCGGTTCCCCTGAGAGCCCTGTGCTCCGTCACCGACAGCCTCTCTCCAGAAGTAGAGACCATGGGGTCTGGCTGGGTGCCGCGTCAGGGGTCTCTCGGGGCGGCTAGAGGCCCTGGGAACCTGGAAGCCCGCGGGGCGCGGCGGGGCGGGGCAGAGCGCTAGGGCCGGGTGGCAGCCGCCGATTGGCTGGGCCCGAGCGCTCCCACGGCGGCCGGGGGCCCAGGGCGGCGCCGGCCGCGCCCGCTCCGCGGTGACTCATCCAGCACCACACCTCTGGAGCTGGACGGACGCCCGGCCTCTTCCCACCCCAGACCCGCCCGCTAAGCCGGGAGAGCCTGACTCAGCAGGGGGAGCCTGGCCTGCCTTCCGCCCCCTTCGCGTCCTCCCTCGGGGCAGAGGAGAGTGCTGTGGGGAGAATGCGTTTCTGTCCCTGTGGGAGAATTTGTCCCGCTCTAGGGAGGAGAATCTGGTATCTGTTCTTCTGGGAGACTGTGTGTCTGTCCATGGGCGGTGGGGCCTTCTGTCCCTGCGAAACGGGAGGTTGTGTGCCTGTCTTTCTGGGGGTGTCTCTGTGTCTTAAGATCTTTATGGGTGTGGCCGATGGACTGTGGTCTTTTGGAATCTGCCTGTTAGTCTCTTTGGAGCATCACTGACCTCCACCACTCCAGATCATCTCTTCGCCCCCCTACACCCCACTTCCCCAGAAGTGGGGAAGAGCTTAGCAGCTCTGTGCCTCTGTCTCACAGCGGCCAGGACAGGCCCCTCAGGGGTTAGCTCTGGAGAATTCTCCAGCTCTGGCTCTGCCCCCTCCACAGTGCCAGGGCCCCTGAAGGTCAGAGGCCAGATGCTACCCTGCAGGCCAGGCTCAATCCCTACAGCAGCGCCTGCAATATCTCAAAGTGATTTTAAAGCAAGATCTCAAAAGTGATCTTAAACCAAGTGATCCCTCAAAAAGGGAAAAGGACCCACAATTGTCCAGAGACTACTGTGGGCCATGTGTGCCATGCTAGGAGCTTCGTGTTTACCTTATCAATGCTTCTCACAGCAACTACAAAAACAAACATAATCCCCATATTACCGGGGAGAAACTGAGGCCTATGTGGTGGCTCAAGGTCACACTGGCACAGTATGTGAGCAAATCTGGATTTGAACCCAGGACTCTCTGGCTCTAAAGTGTATGCTCTTTCCACAGCTGTGGCTGTTCCCTGAGCGCCTTAGCCAGGAGTGGCCTCCATCTGGCCCCACAGCAAACCTGGGGGAAACTCCACCACCTCCACAGGGAGACCAGCCTTCAACTTCATCCAGGCTTTCCCATACCAAGAGAGGATCCCCCAGGACTGTGAGAGGGACTGGGTGGGAAGGAGAAAGAAGCCAAGAGTCAGTACATGTGGGGTTTGGAGTAGGCAACAGGATATGCCAGATCCCGGGGCTGGGGAAGAGGACCCTGCAGCTCAACCCGCGCACACTTTGTAGGACACACACACACTCACATACACATGCACAATGGCTGCTGGACACACTCAGTGCACAGATCCAGCTGTGGGGGTCATTGCAAAGATGCCCAGACACACACATGTGCATGTTTCATGTGGTGCACACCTGATATATAGAGCTGTTACCAACAGACATGAAGGAATCAGTGGAGTCATTACACGCAGATTCACAATGGTGTGCAGGTCATTACTGACGCACACACACGCACACACACACACAGTCAGAACCACCAAAAAGAGGATGATGAGGGAGTGAGAAGAACGTTTGAAGCTGTTGTAGGAACAAATCAGCTCAGGGGCCTGACCAAACCCACTCAAGCCCCGACCCAGAAAACCTAGACCTCTTCCTCTGCTCCCCACAGGCACTGACACTGGACAGCCCACCAGTGCCCCTCTGCCCTCTGGGCCTAAGACCCAGACTACTGATGTACACACAGAGGAACAGGCATGCACACACACACACCTTTGAGAAAACACCTATGTGAACACTAACTCACAACAGATGTGTTCCCCAAACATAATATGCAAAAGCCACATAGGCCTTTCCAACAAGCATGTACACACAACAGTCACTCGGACGCACAACCATCCCACAAACATATATCCATGCAAGACTCTCACACAAGCACATCCAGTGCCAGTCACACAAACACACAACCACCCATGCACTCACACAGACCCATGGATCCATGTACACAATGTAGGAAGGAGGAATACAAATGCACACACAAATCAAATGCACACATGAGTTAAATGCACTCACGATGGGGATATGTGTGCACAGACCATGAGCATGACACACCTTCCTCCCACAGCACGCACCACTGCCCCTCAACCTTCCATCTTGGCACAAACAAGGCCTGGGCTTGCTCCATCAGCTCCATCTCCTCCATGCCTGAGACAGGCCCTGCCCAACCTGCCCCAGCCTGCTTGAGTGGGGCCCCGCCTGCTCCCAGCACCAGCTGCCAACCCAGCTCAGCACAGGGCAAGCTGCCCACTGCTCGGGCACGTCGCTGCCCCACCCCCTCCTCCTTAGGCCTGCCATCTCAGCATCTGGGCCTCAGCCTAGGCCGCACCTAGCCCATTTCTGCAGGTGAGTGGGTAGGCAGGGTGCTTGAACCCCACAGCTGGAGGTCAGGAAAGGGACCAGGCAGTTAAGACCCCACGAGGAAGGGGCAGCCTGGCTCAGAGCCTCTCACCTCCAACCCTGTGCCTTCTTTTTCATTTTTATTTTATTTATTATTTACCTATTCTGAGACAGGGTCTCACTCTGTTGACCAGGCTGAAGTGCAGTTGTGCGATAGCTGCCTGCAGCCCTGAACTCCTGAGCTGCAGCAATCCTCCTGCCTTAGCCTCTCAAGCAAGCTAGGACTATAGGCACATGCCATCATTCCTGACTAATTTTTTAATTTTTAATTTTTCATAGAGACAGGGTCTCACTGTGTTGCCCAGGCTGATCTCAAACTCCTGGCCTCAAGCAATTCTCCCATCTCTCAAAGTATTGGGATTATAGGCATGAGCCATCGCACCCAGCCCTTCTCCTTTTTTGATGGACTCCTCCTCACCAACATTGGGTCCCCACAGGTAACTTCCTGGTTGCAGTCAGCAAACACACCTAGAACTACAGTTCCACTGTAAACAAGGTATTCTGTCCACACTGCCCCTAACCAACAAACACATCTACACACACACACAGACACACACACACACACACAGGCTTTCAAGCACACACACAGACAGACAGACACACACACACACACACACACACACAGGCTTTCAAGCACACACACCACCACTGGAACAGATACCTAACCAGCACTCCCTGTCACAGGCCCACAGCACACAGCCCTGCACGTGCAACTCAATCATATATATTCCCAGCACACCACACGGTGTCCCAAACCCCCATCTCACACACATAGTTTCATGCATAGTCCCCATAAAATATGCACAGCTGGACACAGCGTCTCTATGCATGTCTCAACACACAGACTTGCACAGTGTCATGAGGCTCTTATCATTGTCCCAAACACAGTCATGCCAGCTCTGCACTGGGATAGCTGGTTCTGGGGGACAGGTCTTTGCACACTGCCCACCCATTGGCTTTGCAGTTCCAGGACGTTGGAGTAGCCTTCGTTTTATCCCTGCTGCCCCTACCCAAGAGCCATGATAAGCCTGGCTGGGGCAAGGAGCTGCAAAATGTCACTGCCAAAGCCATGCCCTCTAACAGACCAGCCCCTCAGGCATGGGGAAAAAAGCAGAAATAAGCCAATGGCTGGTAAGAGCTCAAAACCGTAGGAGCCCTATGGCACCTGAGGTGGACCTGGGAAGAGGACACATAAACCCTTGAGCCTGCTGGCCCAGGAGGGAGCTGTGCAAGGGCCGGGCAGACCCAGGAGGGAGCTGTTCAAGGGTCCGGCAGACCCAGGTGCTGGAGTAGTAGGGGCAATGACAGTGGCAGGAAAGTCGTCAGAGATAGGGCCTGAGGTTAAAAAGCAGTAACACCCCTAGAGCAACTCAGGGCAGGCCAGGCCCTTGGAGGGCGCCGGACTCTCTTCCCTGTGCCCTTCCCCCTCCGCCTTTCAGCTTAGGAGTCAGGCAGCAGGTGTTCAAAACGCTCCCACTAGCCTGGGCGATGTGGTCAGAACTTGTCTGTACAAAAAATAAATAAAAATTAGCCAGGCATGGTGGCACACATCTGTGGTCCCAGCTACTCAGGAGGCTGAAGTGGGAGGATCACTTGAGCTTGGGAAGTTGAAGCTGCAGCTGCAGTGAGCCTTGGTCACACCACTGCACTCCAGCCTGGACAACAGAACGAGACCCTGTCTGGGAAAAAAAAAAACATGCAGTTCTCATTGGGACTCCTGGGGGCTGACTCTGCTCTGCTTCCTGACATGAGTGCTGGTAGCATGATCTGTTCAGTTTGTGAAACTTCATCACACTGTAGACTTATGACTTGAGTACTTCTCTCTATGTATGTTACACTTCCATGAAAATTGTTTTTGTTTTAAATAAATCTCCCCGTGCGTATGAAGCTCCACATCTTTCTGGGTTGGTGTGCACATGTCTGTCTGTGCCTGTCTGTACCTGTCTGCGCCTATGCACATACAACCTCCCATAGGAATTATTCCTTGTCTCTGGTGCCTGAGGCCCTCCATATGTGCACCTGACAGTACACACACGCACACACGCATGCACACACCCACAGCCCCCTGCCTGCCTGTCTTCCCTCCATGATGGCAAGGCTGCCGCTGCAGAGGGTGGAGAGGGAATGTAGTAAGGCCTTTCTTTCATTTAACAGCAGATATTTACAACCATCTGCTCTGTGCCAGGCACGGGGATACAGATGCATTCCAGTCAGACTGGGCCCTGGCCAAGCTCACCGTCTGCTGGGGAGGCTGTGGTGTGGTGAGAAGGGCCCTGTGGGGTAGCACAGGGTAGGTGGAGCCCAGCCTCGGAGGGGCAGGGAGGGCTTCCAGAGGAGGAAATCCTAACTAAATTGGGAAGATGAAAGGCTCACAAGTGGATGGGTCAGCCATAGGAGGTGCATTCCAGGCAGGGGGACAGCAGGCACAGGGGCTAAGGGTGTGAGGGGGTGCGACTTCCTCAGGGAACCCCCAGGGGATTCAGCTGCCTGAGTGGAGGGCCACGGCAGAGGCGACTTCAGCGGGGTCAGGCGGGCCTGGAGTGCCAAGCTCAGGGGCTTGGGTGTCTCCAAGGAAGGGTTTGGGCCAGGCTGGGACATGATTGGGATCAACTGGAAGGAGTGCTGTGGAGGAAGGCGCACTGAACTGAGAGTGAGGACACGGAAGTTCTCACCCTGGCTCTACCCGATGCTGCCCAACTCCCCTCTCTGAGCCTCCAAAACGACAGCGTGCTGCACCTCGGAGCCGCTGGCTCACAGGCGGCTGCTTTCTCCTGGGGCCTGTCTGCTGCCGGCTTGCCTGTCCTCCTGGGTCCTGCCCACGCGCTTCTGCCCCCAGGCCCGTGCAGGCGTGGACCTCCCGCGAGGGCCTCAGCAGTCTCCAGGACAGAGGGTGGAACCCGCCACCTGCTGGAAAGGCCGGAGCCGGCGCAGAGCTAGCGCGGGGCAATGTGGCGCCCTCTGCGGGGAGCCCCTGCTGCCTCGCGCCAGCACTCAAACCTCCAGTGCACAGTGCAGTGGAGGGCACACCAGCAGCAGCACGCCTGTCTCACCCTGCTCCTCAGTGCCCTCCGCCCTCAGCTCCCCCCACCCAGCCCCCACCATGGCCCCTGCGTTGCCAAGGGCACAGGGCATAGGAGGACGTGGACTGATCCACCCCAAGCTCCGCTCACCAAGTCATGCCCTAGCCTACATTTCCCATGAGGATGGGAGCTTCCTCTGATTTGCACAAAGCCACCCTGTCGGTTAGTGGTGGCCTGCAACCCAACAACCTCCCAAGTCAGCCTCCTGGGATAGGGAGGATGTAGTGAGGGGGTGGGAGGGTGTGCAGGCTCGGCTTCCAGAAGCCGGTAGAGCAGTTTCTTTCCCTGCTCCTCTGCTGCCTCCTAGTGGATGTCTGATGTCTCTCCGGTTTGCACAAATCCATCCCGCTTCGGTCAATCCTAGCCGTCTTGGTGCCCATTCTTCAGAAGTTCAAGCAGGCTGACAGCAGGCTGCAGGGAAAGAGGATAATCTACGGCTGCCCACGCTTCTCTGTGTCCCTTGGGTCCCCAGCACAGCACTGTCCCCCAGTGCCAATACTGGATTCTCAAAGTCTAGAAATGAAGGCAGAAGCTGGTGTTGGAGATTTTGCCCCTTTAATCAGCTCAACCTCAATCCCCTCTGTGCTGGCTCAGGTTCTTATGCTGCAGGAATCAAGGCGAGCCTTGCCTCTCTGGCCTCGGTCTCTCTGCTGTGTTTCCTGTGGCTTGTTTGATTTTGTTCAGGACAGGTTGTTTTGTTTCGTTTCGTTTTGTGTGTTTTGGGTTTGTTTGTTTGTTTTTGTTTGTTTTGTTTTGTTTTTTGGCTTTTTGTTTGTCTGTTTTGAGCCAAGGTCTAGCTCTGTCACCCAGAATGGAGTGCACTGGCACGATCTCTGCTCAATGCAAACTTTGGCATACCCCCCCAACCCCCGCCCCCAGTCAAGTGATCCCAAGTAGCTGGGACCACAGGCATGCACCACCACCCCCGGGCGTGTGTGTGTGTGTGTGTGTGTGTGTGTGTCTCAGGGTCTCACTCTGTCACCCAGGCTGGAGTGCCACGGCGTGATCTCGGCTTACTGCAACCTCTGCCTCCCAGTTTCAAGCGATTCTCCTGCCTCAGCCTCCTGAGTATCTGGGATTACAGGTGTGTGCCACCACACCCAGCTCATTTTTTGTGTTTCTGGTAAAGACAGGGTTTCACCATGTCAGCCGAGCTGATCTCAAACTCCTGACCTCAAGTGATCTGCCCACCTCGGCCTCCCAAAGTGCTAGGATTACAGGCATGAGCCACTGCGCCTGGCCCCAGCAATTTTTTTTTTCCTTTGGTAGAGATGGGGTCTAGCCATGTTGCCCAGGCTGGTCTTAAATGCCTGAGCTCACGCAATCTGCCTGCCTCTGCCTCCCAAAGTGCTGGGATTACAGGCATGAGCCACTGCACCCCCAGCCATTTTTTCTCTTGTTTTTTGTTTGCTTGTTTGTTTGTTTTTTGTTTTTGAGACAGAGTCTTGCTCTGTCACCCAGGCTAGAGTGCAGTGGCACGATCTCAGCTCACTGCAACCTCTGTTGCCTGGGTTCAAGCTGGGTAGCTGGGATTACAGGTGTGCAACACCACACCCAGCTAATTTTTTGTATTTTTGGTAGAGACAGGGTTTCACCACGTTGGCCAGGCTGGTCTCAAATTCCTGACCTCAGGTGTTCTGCCTGCCTCAGCCTCCCAAAGTGCTGGGATTACAGACGAGCCACCGTGCCAGCCCTCTGCTCCTACCTTGTTTGGATTTTGTGAGATTCCATCTTGAGCCTGGAGAACGATACATGTATGTGCTTCCTGCACTGAGTAAAAGAGAACCATTCAAAGGAGGGGAAATTGAAGAGGAAAACTAGTAGACAGTATTGGGGTTACAAACGCGAGCCATCCCGTCCCTGGCCATTTTTTCTAAACATTTGAATTAGTTGCCAACGTTTAAAAATCAGAGGCCTATGCAGGAGGATCACTTGAGCCCAGAAGGTCGAGGCTGCAGTGAGCTATGATGGCACCACTGCACTCCAGGCTGGTAACACAGCAAGACTCTGTCTCTAAAAAAAAATAAATAAATAAAATAAAATAAAATAAAAATAAAGAGATTTCATGTAAAAATCCAAATTTCTAATTTATTTTGCAAAGTTGAAAATTCTGGCCACTCTGGAACCACATTCCCGGGTGGCTACATTGGCAGAGGGTGAGTAAAGAGGCTGCCTCAGACCTGATCCCAACATTTGAGGAACCAGGAAAAGGTACAAAAGGAGAGCCATAGTTCCCAGCTCTTCTCACCTCAGCTCCTTCCTGCAGGCCAGGGGCCTGGCACACAAGTCTGTGGATGACCCAGCTGCTCTTCCAAGTGCTATCTGTACTAGGCCAATAGAAATATATAAGTAACCATCCTGGCTAACACGGTGAAACCCTGTCTCTACTAAAAACACAGAAAATTAGCTGGCTGGCCATGGTGGCTCACGCCTATGATCCCAGCACTTTGGGAGGCCAAGGCAGGCGGATCACGAGGTCAGGAGTTCAAGACCAGCCTGGCCAACATGGTGAAACCCCGTCTCTACTAAAAATACAAAAATTAGCTGGGCGTAGTGGTGGGCACTTCTAATCCCAGCTACTCCAGAGGCTGAGGCAGGAGAATCGTTTGAACCCAAGAGGCAGAGGTTGCAGTGAGCTGAGATCATGTCATTGCACTCCAGCCTAGGCGGGGCGAAACTCTGTCTCAAAAAAAAAAAAAATTAGCCGGGCGTGGTGGCATGTGCCTATAGTCCTAGCTACTCAGGAGACTGAGGCAGGAGAACGTCTTGAACCCGTAAAGTGGAGGTTGCAGTGAGCTGAGATTGTGCCACTGCACTCCAGCGTGGGCAACAGGGTGAGACTCCATCTCAAAAAAAAAAAAAAAAAGAAAGAAATATATAAGTAAATTAAATACAAATGGAAGCCACTTATGGAACTTTCTAGTAAACACATTTTTAAAAGTAGGTGAAATTAATTTTAATAATATATTTGATTTAACCCAATATACTCCAAACATCATTTCAATATGTAATTAATATAAAAAATTAATAATATGATATTTTACATTCTTTTTCCCTTATATTAAGGCTTCAAGATTGAGTGTACAATTTATATTCTCAAAACATCTCAATTCAGATTAGCTGCATTTCAAGTCACGTAGCCATATGTGACTAGTGGCAACCTTACTGGACAGTGCAGATCTAGACAACCCTAATTCTCACCCCAGCTGCCCCAGGACTAATAGTATGCAGGAAGTGAGGCATGGGGAAGAAGTCCAAGCAGCTCCTGGAAGAATGCTTAGGCCATTTGGACAGGACTTCAGGACACAGGCCCTTTCTAGGCGTGTGCACTCCCTGGGCCCCTCGGATTTCTCACCCGGGGGGAAGAGCGAAGCCAGAGGAGAAACAGAAAATTAAACCACACTTGTGTCTACATTTCAATCTATGTGAGAGAATAAGAGCCCCATATGCTTCAAAAAAAGTAAGGCAGGCTGGGCACAGTGGCTCACACCTGTAATCCCAGCACTTTGGGAGGCCAAGGCGGGTGGATCCCCTGAGGTTAGGAGTTCGAGACCAGCCTGACCAATATGGTGAAACCCCATCTCTACTAAAATGACAAAAATTAGCCGGATATGGGGGCATGCGCCTGTAGTCCCAGCTACTTCGAAGGCTAAGGCAGGAGAATTGCTTGAACCTGGGAGGCGGAGGTTGCAGTGAGCCAAGATCACACCACTGCACTCTAGCCTGGGTGACAGAGTGACAGTCCGTCAAAAAAAAAAAAAAGTAAGGCAAAGCGTAATTCTTTGTGAACACAAGGAATATGCCAAAGTTTCAATGAGCAAAGAGCATTATGTGTCTGTCTACATTTTCCTTTTTTTTTTTTTTTTTTTTTTTGTGAGATGGAGTCTCACTCTGTCACCCAGGCTGGAGTGCAGTGGTGTGATCTCAGCTCACTGCAACCTCCAACTCCTGGGTTCAAGCGATTCTCCTGCCTCAGCCTCCCTAGTACCTGGGATTACAGGTGCACGCCACCACACCTGGCTAATTTTTTGTATTTGTAGTAGAGATGGGGTTTCACCATGTTGGCCAGGCTGGTCTCGAACTCCTGACTTCTTGATCCTCCTGCCTTGGCCTCCCAAAGTGCTGGGATTACAGGCGTGAGCCACCATGCCCAGCCTAATGTCTGTCTGCATTTTCTTATAGACTTACTTTGTTCTTTTACCTTAGCTGCCTGCCCCCATTGGCATTTAAGATTTTTATTCCCTTGGCCAAAAAATAAATAAATAAATAAATAAATAAATAATAAAAAACCAAGGTCTTATATTCTGTCAACTTTTAACAATGAGAGTCAGAAATATGCCTAAGTATTGAGGTCATCTGAGCATTAAGTTTGAGGATAGGCCAGGGCATGGTGGCTCATACCTGTAATCCCACACTTCTGGAGGCCGAGATGGGCGGATCACTTGAGCTCAAGAGTTCGAGACCAACTTGGGCAACATGGTGAAACCCTGTCTCTACCAAAACTACAAAAAATTAACTTGTTGTGGTGGCATGCACCTGTAATGCCAGCTACTTGGGGGGCTGAGATGGGAGGATTGCTTGAGCCCAGGAGGTATAGAGGCTGCAGTGAGCTGAGACTGAGCCACTGCACTCCAGCCTGGATGAAAAAGTGAGACCCTGTTTCTAAAACAAAAAACAAAAGTTAGAGGCTAGCCACCCAGATGGCCTCCCAGAAAAGACAGACTTCAAAGGAATGGAGTCAGTGTTCCCAGGGTTTTACTTCTATAGGCAGAAACAGGGAAGTCTAACAGAGTTCCACATTTTCCATACAAAGCCAGTACATAGGTCACACCGATTTGATTGATTACAGCTTGCTACATTCCAAAGAAGATTGCGTTAACATTCCGTGAGGAGGGGTAATGATCTGAGGGAGTCTTATCTCTGACACTATTTGGTTATTTCTAATCATTTACAGGAAAAGGAGGAAGTCACAGCTGCATGTGTGTGGCACGGGCCACATAGTTATCCTCCACTCAAGGCTCAAAATAATTTAAAGTTCCAACACCTTTAAGTTTGAATTATTTAATTTCACAAGTCTTACTGTTTTAATAAATACCCAAAAGTAGACGGAGCTGGAAGGAAATGTAGTGTCTGGGGACCACCTGGAAGCCAGGAGACGGTGGCACTGCGGGGTGTTTGGCTGGATACTCCCCATAATGTCCTCCAGGGGGCGCCAGGAGTCTGGATAAAGAGACCCGCAGGAGCAAAGGTGGTGACTCTCTCCCTCTCTCCACCCCAAGGCAGGCCCATCCAGCATGGTCCCACTCGGGTCCTCTCCTCCAAGCCTGCAAGTTTCTCCTAAGTTAGAAGCGTCTGGGCAGGAAAAATAATCTGGAAAAAGCTCAGGTTTAGAGCCCTTTGTTCTGATCCATGCGGCCACCAAATAGCTAGGCAACCCTGAGAGTCTGCCCCTCCGGGGCCTATAAAATGGGGTTTTAATCGGCCTCGCAGGGCACATGTGTGGATCAAACAAGGCAGAACCTTCCTGAGCGCTTTGGAAACCAAAACCCAATACAGACATGAGGAGGAAAACCTGAATGGAGCTCTTTCCTGGCTGGAACCATGGAGGTGTCCTGGAAAAACCTGAGCTTTTTTCCATATTATTTTGCCTGCCTGAGAAAGAAGTTTGCCCAAACGATGCTTCAAAAGGCAAGGACAGCCAAGCTCAGTGACTCACACCTATAATCCCAGCACTTTGGGAGGCTGAGGCGGGCCGATCACCTGAGGTCAGGAGTTCAAGACCAGCCTAGCCAACATGGAGAAACCTCATCTCTACTAAAAATACAAAAATTAGCCGGGCGTGGTAGCAGGCACCTGTGATCCCAGCTACTTGGGAGGCTGAGGCAGGAGAATCATTTGAACCCAAGAGGCAAAAGTTGTAGTGAGCCGAGATTGTGTCACTGCACTCCATCCTGGGTGACAGAATGAGACTCTGTCTCTAAAAAAAGGCTGGGCACAGTGGTTCACGCCTGTAATCCCAACATTTTGGGAGGCCGAGGTGGGCGGATCACCTGAGGTCAGGAGTTCGAGACCAGCCTACCCAACATGGCGAAACCCTGTCTCTACTAAAAATACAAAAAATTAGCTGGACGTGGTGGTGGGCACCTGTAATCCCAGCTACTTCGGAGTCTGAGGGAGGAGAATCTCTTGAACCTGGGAGGCGGAGGTTGCAGTGAGCCGAGACCGCGCTACTGCACTACAGCCTAGGTAAGAAGAGAGAAACTCCATCACTCAAAAAAAAAAAAAAAGCTAGGCTTAGTGGCTGAGGCCTGTAATTCCAGCACTTTGGGAGGTCAGGAGATGGAGACTATCCGGGCTAACACAGTGAAACCCCGTCTCTACTAAAAATACAAAAAATTAGCCGGGCATGGTGACGGGTGCCTGTAGTCCCAGCTACTCAGGAGGCTGAGGCAGGAGAATCACTTGAACCCGGGAGGCGGAGGTTGCAGTGAGCCGAGACTGCACCACTGCACTCCAGCCTGGGTGACAGAGCAGGACTCTGTCTCAAAAAAAAAAAAAAGAAAAGAAAAAAAGAAAGGAAAGGAAAGAAAGAAAGAAAGAAAGAAAGAAAGAAAGAAAGAAAGAAAGAAAGAAAGAGAAAAAAGAAAAAAAAATCTAGTATTGTCAAGAGTCAGGACACCACTTACATAAGCTTAGACTGATTCTACCTCCATGAATGGGGTTTTAAGTCCTGCCTCACAGGATCGTTGGAGACTTGAAATGAGATGACACACAAGCAGGTGAAGTGGATATTTAAGAAATGTCAGCTCCTGTCCTTCCTAAGTTTCCTCATCTAAATGACAGTTGGATTTCCAGCTCTTCTGTCTGTGTAGTTTCTGAAAGATAAATGGGAGGGTTGGTGTCCCCTTAATGCTGGGTGACTTTGATCTCATGGTAGATGCACCAGAACCTGGAAGGAGCAAGCAGGGAGGGAGGGAAAGGGAATTCTCCCTGGAGCCATCCTGCCTTTCCCTGAGCAAACACCCAGGGCGTGGAAACTCCCAGGAGACTATCTGGTGGGGCCCCTGGCTGCCCCCAGCATGCCTGCTTCTGGGAACAGGGCCAGATAAGACAGGTGACTGGCTTCAGGGAGGATTGGGAGGGGCACAATTGAAAATATTGACTTAGGGCATCCATGGTAAGAGATCCTTCTCACTGGGTGCTGTGACTGCGCTGGGCTCTTACACCACCCACCTGATTCTTGCTGAGGGCCAGGCTACATGTGAGCAGAAGGCAGAAGGTTGGTATTGTTTCATGAAATTTTTGTTTCAGTTATATATATGTATATATACATATTTGCAGGTGGTGATAAAATGAATTTCTTACTGTGGGCCACTGCCAAAATAGATCCCCTGCTCTGGATAATGGTGCTGTTAATGTGTACTACCAAAGAGTTAGATCCTCTAAGGTGACAGTGTGCAAATCCCTGGGCCTGGCCCTGGGGCTGGGTGGGAGGGGTTCGCGGTGGGGGGTTCCTGGGCTCAGTCTGGAAGCCCAGCTCCATCGATGTGGGTAGCTAGGGAGGCGCTGTGTGGTAGTTAGGGAGGTGCAGAGATGGGGCCCTCAGAGGGGAGCCCAGGGGCTGGGAAGCTGAGGACCCAGAGACAGGAGCCCTGGAGAGAGACCCCACAGCAGAGCCTGACAGGAGCTTCCTGCACCAGCCTGTCCCCACTCACAGTACCCTCTGCCTGTCTCTGTCTAATCTCCATTGGTGTTTCAGAAAGTCTGGAAATGCCCCCATCTCAGTCGTGCTAAGGGCTTGTGCACTTAGCCCAATGCTGAATGGACAGGGTGGCTGCCTGGAACTCTGTGCTTGTGGCACTGGAGCAGGACTGTGGGGATGCACTGCCCCACCCAAGCTGTGTCCTAACCCCTCCTGCCCTGAACCTTGGAGGTTGTCTCAAGAGTCAGGCAGACCCCTTCACACACTGTGCACACCCATGCACACACAGTACACCCTCCACATGCAAACACAGAATGCACACACACCCTTTATATCATACACACAGCTTGTAAAAAGGATAGGAAGGGGGTAGTGGCTGTGACTGAGTGGAGTGGGGAAGGGCCAAGTCCCATACAATCCTAGCTTCTAGAAATCGTGGGTATGACACACCCAATGGCTGAGAATAGACTCTGAACCTCTGAGGGGATGGAAAAGCCAGGATGCCTTAGTCCCTGACCTCAAAGATTGAAGGTGATAAAAAGACATGTCTGGCCACAAGGAAAGGCCATGTGCCTGGCCAAGGAGGAGTACAAGCCTGAGAGCTGGACAGCTCTGGGTTCCAATGCCAAATCTGCTAGTTTCTAGATGAGCCAACTACTTGGCTTCTCTGAGCCTGGCTTTCCTTATATGCAGATAGTCCTGATGCCAAGGTGTAGGGGAAGCACACTAAGCTCTCTGCTGATAATGCCCTCAAAAACTTGCTCTGCCTGCCTCTTGGGCCTTGCTGCACAGATCACATGAACCTTGGTATTTGAAAGCACACTGTAAACCAGAAAGCACTGTGCACAGGTCAATGACTATTATACAGGTGTAGACATCTATGGCAACAAGCAAGGTTTCAACCAGGTTTCAATAAAGGAGCCTCTTTAGGAACAGCTGAGGGAGTCAGACTTTCCCGCTGTGCACCCCCTGCTTCCTGGACCCCTCCCAGCTTCTCAGTCCCAAGAAGAGGCCTCCTGACCACCTCCCTCCCACCCCAGTGGACATCAGATGCACACACAAGCAAGGACATTGGCAGAGCTAGCTGAGGTTTTATTTTGGACCAAAAAAAAAAGCAATTGAATTGTTTTGTAGCTGGAGGCATGGGCAAGGGGGGTCCCCAGGTAGTAAACTCCCCAGGTGGGCTGAGGGCTAGGGCTGAGCCTCAGGTGGGTCTCCTGTTCCCAGTGCTACCCTGCATAGCGGCCTCCTTCCCAGGCTCTGGGGCAGCGCAGGAGGGGTAGGCTGGGAGGGGCTGCCGCAGCTGTTCACTTGGGCAGGACGTCAGAGGACTCGGACACCAGCTTCCCATCACGTGTCTCGATCTTCTTCACAACCACGGCCCTGGAGGAGCTGGTGCGGCTGAAGGAGCTGGGGCCCGCGCCAGAGCCAAAGCTGGAGCCCAGGCCGTAGCTGAGGCCGGGGCTTGTGAGGCCCCCATAGGCCGAGCTCAGACCACCTGGTGAGGGACAGAGGTAGCCACATGAGTACAGAAGCCCACCCCATGGCAGGCTCCATGCCCCTTCTCCCTGCTCACTCCCAACACAGCCCCAGGGATGGGAGGTTAACCCAGCTCTGCCTGATCAGTGATTGCATGGTTCACTACTCCAGAACTGTCAGGGAAAACCAGGAGCAGGGTGGGAAACAGCTGCCATATATATAGCTGTGTGACCTTGGACATTTAGCTGCACCTCAGCTTCCTCAACTGAAGACATTTACAGGTGTCATATAAAAAATAAATTACAGCCAGGCCCAGTGTCTCATGCCTGTAATCCCAGCACTGATCACAAGAGCAGGAGTTCGAGACCAGCCTGCCCAACACAGTGAAACCCCGTCTCTACTAAAAATACAAAAATTAGCTGGGCATGGTGCTATGTGCCTGTAGTCCCAGCTACTTGGGAGGCCTGAGGCAGGAGAATCTCTTGAACCCAGGAGGTGGAGGTTACAGTGAGCTGAGATCACGCCACTGCACTCCAGCTTGGGTGACAGAGCGAGGCTACGTCTCAAAAAAATTAAATTAAATTAATAAATAAAATAAATCACGTAAAGCCTGTAGGATACTTAGCACAGTGCCTGGCACACAGCTATGGTTTATTTGGGTGCTTTCTAACAGTAAAGTTACTAAGTAATAAAGTTATTACTGGGGTCCTGAATATGTGCCTCCCCACCCTAGGATTCTCCCAAGAACATGAGTGTTCAGGCTGAGGTCACTGTGAGCGACTGAGCACAGCCCCCTCCCTGGAGCTGAGGCTTCCCTGGGCCCTGCCTCCCGCCCTCGTCCCAGGGCCCTGGACACCCACCTGCATAGCCACTGGTGGTCTTCGTATGAATACTCATGTTCTGCATCCCAGACTCCAGCCTGTACCCAGACAAATGGGGTGTCAGGACCAACTCCTAGCCCTTCTTGGCCCAGAACAACAGGACCCCAAGTCCCAAGGGGCTTCAGGGGGCTCCCACCGTCCCCACCCCAGGTCCCAGGGATAGGGAAGCAGGTCCGGTCAGAGGTACCCACACCCACCGGCTCTCCTCGCCCTCCAGCAGCTTCCTGTAGGTGGCGATCTCGATGTCCAGGGCCAGCTTGACGTTCATCAGCTCCTGGTACTCACGCAGCTGCCGCGCCATGTCCTGCTTGGCCCGCTGCAGGGCGGCCTCCAGCTCGGACAACTTGGCGTTGGCATCCTTAATGGCCAGCTCTCCACGCTGCTCGGCATCTGCAATGGCGGCCTCCAGGGAAGCCCTCTGTGGGGTAGGGGACAGGTAAGTAGATCAGGTTGGGTATGCCTTCTCTTCTCCCGTGCTCCCACCCTCCCTCAGGGTCCTCCCCACCACCACCTAGGCTGACTCCCCCCAGCTCAAATTAAATGAGACTAAGGGCCGGGCACAGTGGCTCATGCCTGTAATCCCAGCACTTTGGGAGGCCGAGGCGGGCAGATCACGAGGTCAGGAGATCGAGGCCATCCTGGCTAACACGGTGAAACCCCGTCTCTAGTAAAAATACAAAAAAAATTAGCCGGCCTGGTGGCGGGCGCCTGTAGTCCCAGCTACTCAGGAGGCTGAGTCAGGAGAATAGTGTGAACCCAGGAGGCGGAGCTTGCAGTGAGCCGAGATCACGCCACTGCACTCCAGCCTGGGCGACAGAGCGAGACTCCGTCTCAAAAATAAATAAATAAATAAACGAGACTAAGGAAGCAGATCAGGGAGACATGAGCAGTTTCCAGGTGCTTCCCCTCCACACCCTTCTCACCTGCGACACTGTAAGGTCCCCCCACCCTAACTGGACTAGATCCCTGGGTTCTAGACTTTCCTTAAAGCAGCAGAGCTCAACCTTACCCTGATGCATATGACTGATTAAAGCAGGCTCGGGAGCATGTATCACGAGCCCCAACATACCTGCCCCAGCCCCCTTTCACCTCTGTCCTGGCCCAAGGGACCTTCCCTGCATCCCTTCGCTTCTCAGAAGCAGACTGAGAAGCTGAACTGTGGCTGCCCCTCCAACTCCTGAACCCTGGTCTAGGATTCTTTCCCTGACTCCCAGAAACTTCACTCTTCCTACATTATCTCCTCTCACCAGGATGTGTCCAAGGAACCCCTCCCACCCCCAACCCGGCCCATACCTGGCCTTTGAGGCCCTCAATCTCAGCCTGGAGCCGGCTGATGTTCCGGTTCATCTCAGAGATCTCAGTCTTTGTGCGCCGCAGGTCATCCCCATGCTTCCCAGCCAGGCTCTGCAGCTCCTCATACTTGATCTGGTACATGCTCTCAGCCTCAGCCCGGCTGCGGTTGGCAATATCCTCGTACTGTGCCTTGACCTCAGCAATGATGCTGTCCATGTCCAGGGAGCGGCTGTTGTCCATGGACAGCACCACAGATGTGTCCGAGATCTGGGACTGCAGCTCCCGGATCTCCTGTGGGGGAAGAGGGCAAGTGGTGAGGCCCTGTCTCTGCACACACGGAGCCCCCTTTTCCACAACAGCCTTTCTTAGGGGATAAGACAGGGGCAGCAGAGGAGAGGAGCAGGTGGGAGTCAGGGTTAGGGAGAGGGCAAAGTTCCTGAAAAAGGAACTAGGTGCACCAATACTAGGTGCACAGAGGGATCCAATGCAGCTCAAGGAACAAGGGCTTTGGGGACAGAGTTGCTGCTGAATCACCACACCCTATGATGACCTTGGATACGTTATTTCACTTCTCTGAGCCCACTTTCTCGTCTGTGAAATGGGGTAATGACTCATCCCTCATGCGAGGGACAGAACATATAGACCCAAAAAATACTAGCCAAGCAAATATTGGTGGCTGTAATTAGTCAGCAGTGGGCCTTTGTCTTATTAGTGTGCTGGGGGCTGAGAGGAGCCTCTGGTTGAGTCTCAGGGTGGAGGCGCTGACAAGGCTGGGGGACCCTCACTCTCCTGTGACCAGGAACATACCTCTTCATACAGCTGCCTGAGGAAGTTGATCTCGTCGGTCAGCCCTTCCAGGCGAGACTCCAGCTCTACCTTGTTCATGTAAGCTTCATCCACATCCTGGGGGATGAGGAGAGGGGAGCCTGAGCTGGGTTTCCACACCCAACCCCAACCAAGGGGCTCCCAAGGTCCACCCAATGGCCTGGTCACAGGACTCTCTAGTTGCCCACTTTGTGGATTGATCTTCCAGCCCAGCCTCTGCCCATCACATGTGCATTCTCAGCCCACACACCTTCACCTCTGCTTCCTGCAACACACCCTCTTTCTTCCACCTCCTTCTCTAGGGAGCCTTCTAGAGCCAGATCTCCAGTTCTACTGCTCTGTTTTCTGAACCATGTCCCAACACTGATGTCAAGAGTTCTGTCCAAATGCACCTACCACTCCATCCTTGTCTACCTTTCTGTGCACCCAAATGTTGACATAAATGAGTTTGTCCTACTACTTAGGAATATTTAGGGACAAAACCCAGAAAGCCTCTTGGTCTGAGTCTCTGAGCCCCAGCCTCCAGTGTCCAGATAGGAGAAGGGAGACTCCCTCACCTTCTTGATGAGGACAAATTCATTCTCCATCTCTGTACGCTTATTGATCTCATCCTCATACCTGTGAGGAAAAGACTTACAATTAGAGGATGAAGGCAAAAGGGAGGTTGCCCTTGGTCTTTTGGGAGACAGGGGCATTGTGAAAATCAGGAAAATTCAGTTCACAGAGATGCAGGATATGAGAAGCCTGGTCCTTCTGCCTTCCCCAGCTGCCCTCTCCACCCTCACCCCTCCCTCAGCCCGTGGGAAGCAGGAAATCTCTCTCCAAATCCATGAATACACATCGGATTGGACACCTTGAGAGTGTTAACAGCAGGGCCTGACATGAGACCTCAAACAGAACTTTCTAGAGTTTGCTAGAGGTCAAGGGTCAAGACTAAAGAGGGGCCAGAATGTTAAGTACAAAAGTGAGGCCCATAGGCTGCCTATCTCTCCCGTCTCAGGTTTACCACATCAACATTGATACATAATTTGTTCTTCAAATCCAGACAGTTGAGATTGAAAGGGGGTGGGTACTATCAACAATTGTGCTAGGACCCTGGGCATAAACACAGACTGTTCCGAGCAAACCTCATCATGTGGTCACCCTAATTAGATAGGACTGCACTGCCCACAACAGAGGGCCATGGGGACTTAGTCCCAAGGTCCCAAGGGGTGGAGGAGAGCACGGTGACTTCAGTTGGGTGGAGGGTGGGAGTTGCTCACTTGTTCTTGAAGTCCTCCACCAGCCCCTGCATGTTGCCAAGCTCCGCCTCCAGCTTCAGCTTCTCCTGGCCCAGAGTCTCCAGCTGCCGCCTAAGGTTGTTGATGTAGCTCTCGAACATGTTGTCCATGTTGCTTCGAGCCGTCTTCTGCTGCTGCAGGAGGCTCCACTTGGTCTCCAGCATCTTGTTCTGCTGCTCCAGGAACCGTACCTATACGAATGAGGAGAGAGCAAAAAGGTCTACATCAGGTCAGGGCTCAAAGTCTGGAGGGAAGCAAGCAGTCTTTTCTCTTAATTCACTCCTCAAGCAGTAAGGTCTCCAGACCCCAGGCACCTGGTTAGCTGTTCTGGAAAGATCACCTATGACCAGGGGGAGAAAGCATGGCATGATGGTGAGGTGGGGAGCAATGTCCCTCTAGCATTGGGTAGGGGAAGGAGACAGGTAAGGTAATTATGTTAAAGCTGCATTTGCAAACCAATAGGCCTAATTTCATTTACATAGGTTGTATATTACAGATCAATAAAAATAGCCAAGCTTTCTTTGGGAGTCTCCGGCGCCCGGGCTGGAGTGCAGTGGCAAGATCTCAGCTCACTGCAAGCTCCGCCTCCCAAGTTCATGCCATTCTCCTGCCCCTGCCTCAGCCTCCCGAGTAGCTGGGACTACAGGCACCTGCCTGCCACCACGCCCCACTAATTTTTTTGTATTTTTAGTAGAGACAGGGTTTCACCGTCTTAGGCAGGATGGTCTCGAACTCCTGACCTTGTGATTGGCCCACCTTGGCCTCCCAAAGTGCTGGGATTATAGACGTAAGCCACCGCGCCCGGCCAAAAATAGCCAACCTTTCTAAAGATGTTAAGATTGAAAAAGAGGCCGGGCGTGGAGGCTCACGCTTGTAATCCCAGCACTTTGGGTGGCCAAGGCAGGCGGATTTCTTGAAGTCAGGAGTTCGAGACCAGCCTGGCCAACATATTGAAACCCTGTCCCTACAAATAATACAAAAATTAACCGGGCGTGGTGGCACGCACCTGTAGTCCCAGCTACTCGGGAGGCTGAGGCAGGAGAATCACTTGAACCCAGGAAGCAGAGGTTGCAGTGAGCTGAGATCACACCACTGCACTCCAGCCTGGGCGACAGAGTGAGACTCTGTCTCAAACAAACAAAAAAACTTGTAACTCCTTCTAAACTGGAGGGGACAGAAATCTTTTAAGGGTACAGCCTAGTTCCCTCCACCACTCTCTGCAAATCGCTTTCTTCCCCAGGTCATTCTGTCCCAAAATTATTTTTTAAAAAAAAGTGATTATAACATCTTATCCTAATGGAATGTGGGCCAAGCACTGCTGAACTCTTTACATATGTAAGTTTGAATAGGCAAAAACTTTTGCCTATATGGATTTAGGGGCTCTCATATTCATTTTATAGATGAGGAAATAAGACTTGGCAAGGGAGTCCATAACCAGGAACCGGCAGAGCAGTGGGAACCAAGAATTCAGATTCCAAAGCCTATGCTTAGCTGCTCTCTATAAGGATCCCAGGGCTAGCAAAACGCAGTCAACAAGTCAAGTCCAGGCGCTTGGAGCGCCAAGGGCCCCCGACCACAGGGTTCCTGGGGCTCCGGTTCCTCCCGGCTTACTCTGCCCCAGGATTTCCCTCCTCCCGTTCCCACAATGCCTCCCAGGAGCCAGTCAGCGTGAAGGGCCCAATCCTCGGGGCCGCCGGGGGCCCGGGGCCCCTCAGGCAGCGGAGTCCCAGGGCTGCAAAACCCGGCCTGGCTCCTGCTGTGTGAACGTGGAGCCAGGCCGCTGGGGCGGAGCAGGGACAGGACGCGAGAAAGGGACACGGGCTGAATGGGCGAGGGGCGTTGGTGGGCGACCGCGTTATCTGAAGCCATAAACTTAACAGGACGTAAACCCCGGGCGGGGCGTCCCACGCCCGCAGACTTTGAATCCTGGATGGGCTTTCCGAGGCCAGGCCCTGGCGCCTCCTCCACCCCACCCCAGCCCACCCCACCCCACCCACACCGCCCCCGACGCCGAGCTCCGCCAGGTGGAGGAGAGCGTCCCGAGACGGCTGCCCGCAGCCCCTCACCCCGCCCTCGGCCCCGCCCACGCTGCCGGCGCAGAGGCCCGGGTATGACTCATTCTGTGACCCCCGCACTCAGGCCTCCGGGCGCCAAAGGCCTCAATCAATATTTGCCCGTTTGAACCGAGACACCCACTTCCTTCTCCTAGAATGCTAGAATCACACCAAACCCCTATGTAAAAAAAAGAAAAGAAAGAAAAAAAATCACAAAGGCACCACTGGGGAGCCCTTGGGGTAGTGCTGGCGAAGAGGCGAACCTGGAGGAGGGTAGTCCCCGAACAGCTGGGACTGCTGCAGGGCGATAGCTTAAAAGACCGTCAGAACTCGGGTTGGGGTGAGAACAATAACCGCTATTATTTTTTATAATTTGGGGACAGAATGACGTGAGGAAGAACGGGATTTGTAGAGAGGGGTGGTGGGAACTAGGCTGTACCCTTAAGTTGTCTCTCTCTTCCAAGACCCTCCAGTTTAAAAGGGAAGGAGGAAGCCCCAGGATTCATCCCGGCTGTCCAGACCCTCTCCCCACCCTCACCCAGCCCAAACCAAGGTGCACGGGAGGGGTGAGTCGGAGGATGGAAGGGAGAGTGTCGCCAGGGCAGGTGAGGCCCAGCAGGACGCCAGTTGGGGGCTGGAGATGTGCATAGGGACCGGGACTACCAGGAGAAAGGGGCTGCGGGCACAGTCAGCCACGCAGGGGGGGCCCTCACCTTGTCTATGAAGGAGGCAAACTTGTTGTTGAGGGTCTTGATCTGCTCCTTCTCCTGGGTGCGCACGGCCTGGATGTTGGGGTCCACCTCCAGGACAAGGGGGCTCAGCAGGCTCTGGTTGACCGTAACTGCGGTGATGCCTCCCATGCCGCTGGCCCCACCATAGCCGCCGCCCAGGCCACTGCGAAAGCTGCTGCTGCCCACTCGGGAGAAGCTCGAGGAGCTGATGCGGGAACCGGGCCCACTCGTGTAGGAGCGGCTGCTGAAGGCCCGGGGGCCAGAGGTGGACACCTTGTAGGACTTCTGGGTCACCCTGATGGACATGGTGGAGGCAGGAGTGGAGGCAGGCGGGCCGAACCAGGCGGAGATCCTAGAAGGAGCGGAGAAGCTGCTTCTTGGTGAGGAGAGCTCTCAGGAATGGCCTTTTATAAAAGAGATCCCAGCCCCGGGGGATGGGGGGGAAAGGCCTTGTACCTGAGTGGCTAGGCCCAGAGGGGGCTGGGCCTAACCCGTCACCTGCCACCTCCGGGCAGGACTCAGGTGGGGGCAGCAGAGAGCTGCCGCCACCCAAGGGCCCGTTCCAACCCTGGAGCCCACTCCAGCACCACCCCCAGAAACCCAGGAAAAGGCAGTTCAGTGAATATGAAACTGGAAGAAATCCTGTCCTGGCACAAGTGCCTGTAACAAGCAGACTTGCCTGGGCCGCCCAGCCACTACAACCCTGACTCCTGGGTCTTGTCTCCCTCCCTCCTGGGGGAAATAAACTGGAGGACTGGGAAGCATGGGAAAAAGGGGTCTCCTAGCATTTGGGTCTCCTCTGAGCTGCCGACACCCCAGAGAAACTCTCCTGTGTTCTCCCTGATTGAAGCGATTATGAGGGCCTGCCTGGGCTGGATGACAGAACAGCTGGAGTCCAAAGCCTTGAATCTGAAATCAATCATTTGCCTCATCTCTCCAGGTTACTGTTCTACCCCTAGCACCTGGTGCAGTGCCAAGAGGGTCTGGGTAGATATTTGTGGAATGAATGAATGAATAAATAAATGAGTGAATAAACATCACACACACACACACACACACACACACACACACACACACACACACAGAGTGGCTGTCGTCCCTCTATATCTGAAGGTGCAAGATAAAAAGAGATCCAAGGCCAGGCACGGTGGCTCACGCCTGTAATCCCAGCACTTTGGGAGGCTGAGGTAGGTGGATCACGAGGTCAGGAGTTCAAGACAAGCCTGACCAACATGGTTAAACCCCATCTCTACTAAAAATACAAAAATTAGCTGGCCATGGTGTAATCCCAGCTACTCAGGAGGCTGAGGCAGGAGAATCACTTGAACCCGGGAGGCAGAGGTTGCAGTGAGCTGAGATCGTGCCACTGCACTCCAGCCTGGGCGACAGAGCGAGATTCCATCTCAAAGAAAAAAAAGAGCGAGATCCAACACAGCACTTTTCCTGAACATAACCCAGGGGCTTCCTCTCCTTCCAAGATCCTAGGATCCCCTGGGCCAGGTGAACACTGTAGGCCTCACTGAAGGGCCTAGAGAATGATGAACAGGGCTAGAAGGCAGAGAACGCAGGGGTGGGGGGGAGGCGAGAGGAGATGGGAGCTATGTCAGGGACTTCATAGTTCTTGCTCTTTGCGGGAGTCACTCCCATTGCTCCCAGTGAGTGAATCATGGGAAGTGAGACAGGACGGCAGGGGGTACAGTGGAGTGGCGTGGCACTCATGGTGCTACCTGGACCCTCCTGCTTTTCCCAGGCTCCCAACGGGCCAGAGGAAATAGAGGAAGAGTCCCTGCACCTGTCTCGCATTATCAAAGTGAGTCAGGAGGGCAGGTTGGGACGTAGCATGCACCTGTGGGAGGTTGGAGATTGGGGAGCTGAGCAAGGCACCCCAGGCCTGGGTGGGGCCAGGCGGGGCATGCTGTGGGTGGAAGGCAGGAGGTTTAGGTCCCCAAGGCAGAGATTCCACCTGCAATTACCTGATGGCTGGGGCTGGGTTCTCTGGAAGATACTGCAGGGTGTGATGTGGGGACTGGATGAAACTGAACTCAGAGGACCAACAGATGACAGCCAGATCCCCTTGAGGAGAGGGACAGGTGACATAGCCCTGACCCAGGGAAGGGGGTGACCACCTACTGGGAGGACAGATGTACAGTTTCTTCCCCATCCTTCTCTAGGAGAGACACCCAGGCTCACAGAAAGACAGGCACATAGGACCCCTACCCAGAAGGACAGAGAGACCCAGAAGCCCCCTCCTTGGAGGACAGACAAACTTAAAAAGACAGACACACAGACAAGCTCTCTTCACAATGCACGCGTGCACACACACACACACACACACACACACACACCCCACACATTGAAGTCCCTTCCAGAAAAATGCATAGATCCCCAGAGCGGGCACAGTGAGTGGCTCCTTCACCTCCCCTCCCCTCCCCTCCCCAGGCCCTGCCTCCTGCTATGCTGAATGGAGCAAGGGAAATTCAGTTAGCACCTATTTACACCAGGCCTTCTCCCAGCTCCTTTAAACAATGCCTAATTTTCCCAAGAGTGATTGGAATGCATGCTACCCCCTCCCCAACAAACACCCGCACCCACCAGGGCTGAGAAGCTTTTTCCAGAAGACCAAAGGGAGAAGGACTGGGCCCAGTGCCAAACCTGGGACAGGGAAGGCGGAAGGAGGGAAGGAGGGGCTGGTCAGACGGGTATGGCAGCCCTGGAAAGGGAGGACAGGCGCTCTCCCTATCTTCCCTCCCCCACGCTGCTGTTAGAGGGAGCAGGGGGCACTCAGGTGCTGATCTAGGCAGCACAAGGAGCAAAAAAACAGCACCCCAAAGCCTTTCCTGAAATTCCAGTCCCCTCCACCCCACCTTTCTGGTTCCCTGGTTCTAGGAGTGTCCCTTGTTTAAGGTGAGGACAAAGGGGGTTGCCAGGGACCCTGCAGTATGCAGGCTGGAGGGCTGACCCAGACCTTACCCAGCCAGGGGAAGCCCTTTTTTTCTGGGGCAGCCCAGAACCGTCTAGGGCCAGAAGTGTTTGTGTCTCATTTGTTATCTCTCTATTGCCCAGAGACCCCAGCCAAACCTTCCCCCAGATGCCCCAAGCCCAGCCTCGGTGCAGGAGAAGAGGCCAGAGTTGGCCTCTGTGATGGCCCCTGCCTGGGACTTCAGGGTTAAAGGCAGAAGGAGAAGGCCCCTGGAACTAGGGCCAAGTGGTGAGGGAAGAGAGAACCAGACTGGGGCAGGCCCACAGGTACAACTCCTTGTAAGGCATTGTGGTCTACACACAGCTGCCTGCCGGACAAAAGGGAACAACGTGTTTGCGGTGCCTGCCCTACCCAGACAACTCTGCCTCAAACCGCCTTTCCTGGAGAGTGAACCAGGGAAGCAGGAGACACTCACTCCCTGTGGGCCAAGAGTGAGGGCCAGGCCCCCTACTTCTGATGGTGCAGGATAATTCAGAGAAGGCCGTGAGACCCTGAGCAGTGGCATTAAGTCTTGGGGCCAGTGGGGTGGGGAGGTAGCTGTTATCATCACTCATGATCATGGGAAGAGATGGTCTGAACAAGTTTTTTTTTTTCTTTTTTGAGACGGAGTCTCGCTCTGTCACCCAGACTGGAGTGCAGTGGCGCAATCTCGGCTCACTGCAAGCTCCACCTCCCGGGATCTGAACAAGTTTTGCTTAGAGATCAGGACTGATGATCTCATTCGCTGCAACCTTGTTCATAATAGCCAAAGAGTGGGAACAAAACAAATGTCCACCAAATGACGAATGGATTTCTTTAATGTGGCATATCCACACGATCTAATGTTACAATTAAAAGGAATGAACTACTGATGCATGTTGGATGCAGATGAGCCTTGAAACCCGTATGCTCAGTGAAAGGAGACAGTCATAGAAGATCAGGTACCCTATGATTCCATTTATATGACATGTGCACAACAGGCAAAGCATAGAGACAGGAAGTAGATTAGTGGTTGCCTAGGGAGGGGAGGAATGGAGGTGAATGCTAAAGAGCACAGGGTTTCTTTCTGGGGTGATGAGAATGTTCTAAATTTGATGGTGGTGGGCAGGCACAATGGCTCTACCTATAATCCCAGCACTTTGGGAGGTCGAGGCAGGAGGATTACTTTAGCCCAGGAGTTTGAGACCAGCTGAGCAACATAATGAGACCCCCGTCTCTACAAAAAATACAAAAATTAGCCAGGTATGGCGGCACACGCCTGTAGTCCCAGCTGCTCTGGAGGCTGAGTTGTGAGGATCACCTGAGCCCCGAAAGTTGAGGCCGCATGCATTGAGCCAAGACTGCGCCACTGCACTCTAGCCTGCCTGGGAGACAGAGTGAAACTCTGTCTCAAAAATAAATAAATAAATAAACAAAGTTGATGATGGTGAAGCTGCACAAGTCTGTGAACATACTAAAAATCACTGAACTGCAAGCTTCAGATTGTTGAATTATATTGTATGTGAATTACAGCTCAACAAAGTTGTAACAAAAAGATAACCACAAAAGCATAAATGAGCTACGTATAAAAAGCAGGGGCTTTGTGCCCAGCATAAGGGGTCAGGGGAAAGAAGGAAAGAGTTTGTTTAGATGCCCCAGGTAAAGAGGCTTCCTGCCTCTGGGTTAAGGCAATGCCCGAAAAGCACCCGAAATCCCTTTAAATGATGGAGCATTTTGAAATGTTATTATTTGTATAGAAATAGCTGCATTTAGCTTAGAGACAGCAGAACAATTTGTTTAAATAGGAAGCCACAGGTGGTGGGTACACCCCTCAGGAAGCAGCATCATGAATAATAGAGTCAATTCGATTGCTAATTTTGTGTTATGTGCCTCAAGGCTAAAATTTTTCATTGTCAAAGCTTAGCAAATGCCGACTTTTTTGCTCTTGATCAGTGATGGATCTGATGATTAAAGCCAGCTAGGATGGAAATGGACTGCCTAGAGAGGGAGCAAGCTCCTGTCCCTGGAGACATGGAGAGGGACCTTGCTCACCAGCTGTCCACTGGCTCAGTGGGAGGGGGTTCTCACATCTGCTAGGGTTTGAATTAGAATGTCCAAGTCCCGCCAACTCTGAAAGCTTTTGATCCACATCCACCACCATAGAGCTTTACGCACTGAAGATGAAAATCTGTGAATGTTCTCTGGTTTGAAATTTTGCTTGTGATAAGAGATATGATTAGAAATTATTAGAACAAGAGTGAGGGAGGACAGCACAGCCTTGTTGTGGAGGAAGGAGACACAAGCCCAGCAGCATGGAGATGTTGAGGTCTCCCACACTTTTTTTCTTTTTTTTAGAGTCAGGATCTCGCTATGTTGCCCAGCCTGACTCGAACTCCTGGATGCAAGCAGTCCTTCTGCCTCAGCCTCCCAAAGTACTAGGGTTACAGCGTGAGCCACTGCACACAGCCTGTCTCACATTTTCAACATTCTCTCACCCTCCTCTCCACTGATGCCAAACCAAGAAGGTCATCCCACTGGGTGAGCATGAAGCCTAGGCGGAAGGTCCCAGCTATGGCTCAGTCCACAGAGTCCTTCCCCTTAACTCTGGTTCTCCATCACATCAAGATCGCCCGTGGGAGATTATAACAGTATACGTGCTCAGGTCGCACCCCGTCTGCATTTTCAAAGCTTCCTCGGTACAGCCAGAGTCAGGCACCAGGCTTTAGCTCTGGTCCCAACACCAAGACCTTTAGGAACACACTTTCTTCCTCTTCCCAGAGGAAATAGGCCAGAGCTCAAATCCACAGCACTGCAGGTTCCTGCTTAGAAAGGTGATATACTCTGTCCCTCAGGAAGGAAAACAGAGTGGTTCAGTCCCCAGAACCTGAAACTCCACCACCGTTGGCCAGGGCCACAGAGACAGAGACAGAGACTGCGAGAGGACAGACACAAATGGGTCCCACTCCTGACAGTGAAGACAGCGGTGCTGGGGACTTGAGTGACAGGAAGTGGAAGTTATTGAGAGGATTTCAAGGAAACTTCAGAAGCTGACATTGCTATAGGGGAAGCCCTCATGGTGTTCAGGCAACCGGACAGGAGTGCAGGAAAAGAACAAACAGGAAGGACCTGGGGCTCCGCTATAGGCATCCTGCCCACCTCCACTCCAGCCCTGAGGATTCCCCTGGCCTGAGCTGCTTAGCACTGGAGCTGATATCCAGAGGCCCACTGTTTTGATTTTCCTGCTGGGCAACCTGAGGACTAAGGTGGGAGTTGGGGACAGGAACTAGAGGCCTTTATTCCTTCCTGTATTCACCCATTCATTTATCCACATATTTGCTTATCAGGCACTAGTCTAAAAAATTTCAGGAGATGAGGTATTTGGGTCCTCTCAAACCAAAGGAGGTAGGAGTCTCCTTTGACCAAGGCAAGGTATTTCCTGAAAGTCCCTGTTGGGAAATGACCATCAGGCCAGACGTGGTAGCTCACACCTGTAATCCCAGCACTTTGGGAGGCCGAGGCAGGCTGATCACCTGAGGTCAGCAGTTCAAGACCAGCCTGGCCAACATGGTGAAACCCCATTTCTACTAAAAATACAGAAATTAGCCGGGCGTGGTGGTGGGCACCTGTAATCCCAGCTACTTGGGAGACTGAGGCAGAAGAATCGCTTGAACCCAGGAGGCGGAGGTTGCAGTGAGCTGAGATTGTGCCATTGCACTCCAGCCTGGGTGACACAGTGAGACTCCGTCTCAAAAAAAAAAAACAAAAGTGGCCATCAGTAATCCTTCATCATTAAATCAGCATATTGATGGCTGACTATATACTGGGCACATGCTGGGAAGACACTGAGGGAATCAAGTCCCTAAAGGCCTTTACTGTACATCAGGGGGAGACAGACAGACATATAGTCACTTATTCCAATACTGTAACAATAACACATACAGTGCAAAAAAAATGCTTTATAAATATTAATTCATTTAACCTTCTTAAGAACACTATAAAGTAGGTGCCATAATCTCTATTTTTACCAGATGAGGCACAGAGATGTTAAGAAACATACCCAAAGTCCTGCAGCAGTGTGGCTCTTTTTCCATGCTCCTAACCACTATACCACACTTCCAGTATAACGATGGAGAACAAGAAAAGTGGTATGGGCTGGGCGTGGTGGCTCATGCCTGTAATCCCAGCACTTTGGGTGGGTGGATCACTTGAGGTCAGGAGTTCGAGACCAGCCTGGCCAACATGGTGAAACCCCATCTCTACCAAAAAACAAACAAAAAAATTAGCCAAGTATGGTGGCACATGCCTGTAGTCTCAGCTACTCGGGAGGCTGAGGTAGAAGAATTGCTTGACTCTGGGAGGTGGAGGTTGCAGTGAGCTGAGATCGTGCCACTGCACTCCAGTCTGGGTGACAGAGTGAGACACTGTCTCAAAACAAAAAAAGGAAAGAAAAGTATTTGTGTTTTTAAAAAGTGGTCTGGCAGTTTAACAACCAAGAGACTGTCCTCAGAGCAGCAACCAGGCACCTACCACAACCAGGCACCTACCACAGGGCAGGATCTGAGGGAAAGGGACTGAGGGCTGGCACATTTTGATGGAAAGAGGAGCAGAGTCACAGCAGTGGGCCCAAGGGTCCCCCAAGAAGGCAGGAGGACTCCTGCGGTGGGGAAGGCAGCAGAGGGGAGATTCCTTACTGCAGCGTTGCTTGAAATCAGTCTTACCTCTGATGAAAATTTCTGAGTCTCTGTTTTGCAACCCACTCCTCCCAGCCCCAGACTCTTGGAAAAGTCCCCTTTACAAAGAGAGCCCTTCATGGTTTAGAAAACACCCCTCAGTCATCCCTTTAAAAACCCACAACTCTTGGGGTTGGACAGAACTGTTGAATGTCCTGACACCCTGGAACTTGACAAAGCATCCCAGGTAGAAGCCACACTGGCATGCCCTAGCACAGATGCCCACCCTAGGCCTGGCCCCTTTCTTGCTTTCCCAATCCACGGGACCAGTGACACTTCCATGCCTGATACAGAAGAGAAAGTTGCATAGGACTGGTGAAAAGACGTGGGCAGGGGATGGTCCTCTGCAGTCCCCTGGCCTCCATGTCTCATCCCACCTGACACAGAGAGGCAGCCACAGTTTAGGCTATTCCCAGCCTTTTCCATGGCCATGGCCTCCATGAAATGATAATTCGTGTGTGGCAGGCTGGGGCAAATGAAAGGGTCTGCTGAAGAGCAGGTGTGGTCAGGCAGGGGCTGTGGACACTCAGAGAGCTGATGGCCTAATATGTCTCACAGTCATAGCCACTTAGCACAGGCAGCGTGACCAGGTACCCTGGCTGGGAAGCGCTTGCTTGCAGAAAGCAACCTGGTTTTGTGAAATGAGGAGCTAAGGGAGGAGCAGGAAGGAATGGGGAGCCAAAAGATAGCTAAAGGCCTGCCTGCCTTGGGTTGAGGCTTGGGATCAAGGGCACTCATCAGACCTGGAAGCCATAAACACCCAGGTATCAGAGGAGGCTCAGCCAAGGTTAATCACCCACCATAAAAGCAACCACAGCCCATGGAGAGCAGAGTCAGGTGGCAGGGCTCCTCAAAAGTGAGCCGCCCCAAGGCCAGCCCTGCCCACCCCATCCCCACCTGCTGGAGTGGAAGGAAGCAATGACTCCAACCTTAGTGAAATCTGGCCATGCCCCAACACACCTGTCAGTTTCCTCCTCTGATATTGCAGGGTGGTCCTAACCTGATTCTGGTATTCCCCACTTCACCACCACCGTCAACAAAAGTTTTATGATTCTATGTACCTTTCAAGGACTCTAAAGAATCTGGCTTCAGTCTGAAAACAATGAGAATTTTCAGGAGGGCAGAGGTGCATGATGATAAGCAGGTGTTTTTGAGCACGTGTCTTTATATGCATGTATCCATATAAATACAAAGCACACATGTTTGATGGGTTATCTCCCAGAACAAACAGCCTCACAGGCCCACCCCCCACCCTGTGGGCACACAACCTCAGCCTACAGCACACACGCCCTCTTGTCCCTCACACACTCTCTCAGGTTCACACACACCCCACCTGCCCTCTCACTTGCATGGCCTGATGCACACGCCAAGGTGCAGTACCACCTCACATCCTCATCTCAGGCACAAGCATGTGTGTGTACCACCCGTCAGAGTCCCGTGCACACCACCTTCCTACGAACGTCACACACATACCTGTGCACACACAGCCGTATATAACACACATCCAAACCCAAATACACGGTTACAGGTTTGTTTGTTTTTTCTTTTATACAGACAGAGGTTTCACTGTATTGCCCAGGCTGGTCTCAAAATCCTGGCCTCAGTCTGAGAGAGGTGGCTCACGCCTCTCTAATACTAGCACTTTAGGAGGCCAAGGCCAGCTGATTACCTGAAGTCAGGAGATCAAGACCAGCCTGATCAACATGGTGAAACCCCGTCTCTACTAATAATATAAAAATTAGCTGGGCATGGTGGCGGGCACCTGTAATCCCAGCTACTCGGGAGGCTGAGGCAGGAGAATCGCTTGCACCCGGGAGGCAAAGATTGCAGTGAGCCAAGACTGCCCTATTGCACTCCAGCCTGGGTGACAGAGCGAGACTCTGTCTCAAAAATAAAACAAACAAAACAAAAAAAATCCACCGGGTGCAGTGGCTCACGCCTGTAATCCCAGCACTTTGGGAGGCCGAGGCAGGCGGATCACCTGAGGTCGGGATTTCGAGACCAGCCTGACCAACATGGAGAAACTGTCCTTACTAAAAATACCAAAAAATTAGCATAGTATGGTGGCGCATGCCTGTAACCCCAGCTACTCAGGAGGCTGAGGCAGGAGAATTGCTCGAAGCCGGGAGGTGGAGGTTGCAGCGAGCTGTGATCATACCATTGCACTCCAGCCTGGGCAACAACAGTGAAACTCCGTCTCAAAAACAAACAAAAAATTCTTGCCTCAAGCAATCCTCCCACCTTGGCCTCCCAAAGTGCTGTGACTCCCAAAGTTACAGGTGTGAGCCCCAGCTCCCAGCCGAAAGATACACATTCTTGATTGCAAGTGGCTGAAACCCAACTCAAACAGACTTAAGCATAAAAAGATCATTTCTTATAATTGAGAAGTTCAAGGGTGCATTTGGCTTTCAGCCTAGCCAGATAAGGGGCTCAGTGATATCATCAGGACCAAGACTCTCTCCCCGTCTCTTGGCTATTTTCCTCCATGTTAGCTTCGTCCTCGGGCAGGCCATCTCCCTGCTGCAGGAAGGGTGACCACTAAGGGAGCACCTCTTTCCCGATGCTTCCTGCTGAAGTTCCAGGGCTGACTCTCCAAGGCTGATATAGGTCACATGCTCATCTCTGAACCAATCCCTGTGGCCAGGGGAATAGAATACTATCATGTTGACTAGACTAAACCACATAACAAGTCCCTGTGGAGGGGTGATCAGCCCCACCCAACCTATAGAGAAAGGGGACAAAAAAATGTGATTTGGGCCGGGCGCGGTGGCTCACGCCTGTAATCCCAGCTCTTTGGGAGGCAGAGGCGGGCGGATCACGAGGTCAGGAGATCGAGACCATCCTGGCTAACACGGTGAAACCCCGTCTCTACTAAAGATACAAAAAATTAGCCGGGCGAGGTGGCGGGCACCTGCAGTCCCAGCTACTCAGGAGGCTGAGGCAGGAGAATGGTGTGAACCCCAGGGGGCGGAGCCTGCAGTGAGCTGAGATCTCGCCACTGCACTCCAGCCTGGGCGACAGAGCAAGACTCCATCTCAAAAAAAAAAAAAAAAAAAAAATGTGATTCACCAAAAAACCAGGAAGAAATGCTGGACAGGGCCGGGAACCATGCCTCATGCCTGTAATCCTAGCACTTCAGGAGGCTGAGGCGGGTGGATCACCTGAGGTCAGGAGGTCGAGACCAGCCTGGTCAACATGGTGAAACCCCATCTGTACTAAAAATACAAAAAAATCAGCCGGGCATGGTGGTGCATGCCTGTAGTCCCAGCTACTTGGGAGGCTGAGACAGGAGAATCGCTTGAACCCAGGAGGCAGAGGCTGCAGTGAGCCAAGATCCCACTACTGAACTCCAGCCCAGCCTGGATAACAGAGCAAGACTCCATCTCAAAAAAAAAAAAAAAGAAGAGAAAAGAAAAGATAAACAAATGCTGGACAGGCAGAAACAACAGATGTTCACTACATACGCTAACCAAAATGTACACCAATAAAGATGTGGAACCAGAGAAGCCAGGTATAAAGATATCCGTGTACACACCGAGCCCTTGTATAAATACAAATACTACCTGGCCAAAGTCTACCTTCTGTACCTTATCAACGGAATATTGATTTCAGATAAATAAATGATTCAGATGTATGCTATAGGACTTCAGGGGAAGGAGAGGGCCCTTAGATCAAGCTGAGCTTAGGAAAGTAAGATATGGATGGAAAGATCTGGAAATGTGATAAGCCACTGGACAGGAGCGGGATTCCTATGGAAGAGTAGAAAAGCTAGATATTGGGGAGAAGGGTGGGACTAGGGGTTTCAGAGGCCAGACAGAGCTTTTTCTGCAGGCTGCAGGAAGGGAGGAGCAGGATGATGAGCTTAAAGCAGTGCTTTAGGAAAATTAAGCTGGCTGGGGTGTTCAGGATAGACGGTAGGGGCAAAAACTAGGGGCAGGAGACTAGAAAGGGGGCTACTGCAGAAAGCAGGTCTGGAGGCCTGCAGTGTGATAGGAGCAGGAAGATAGGGATGGACTCAAGCTAGAACCAACAGGAGGTGGCAGTTGACTGCATGGGCGTGAGTCCAAGGTCACTCAGCTGCACTTCTAGCAGCTCCCTGCTGAACCCTAGCACCTTCTGTTCCAGCTAGACTGTTCCATGCACTTGCCATGAGCCACTGGGCTTACCATCGTGTCATCCAATCAGTTTTAGACACAGCTCCTTGGAGACAGAGCAGGTTCCTCCAGAGTCTGTGTCTGGTTCCTGTCTCAGTGCCAGCATCTGCCCAGCAGGGTACTGGCCCAGAGTAGATGCTCCAGAGTAAATGTATAGACCCCCCCCTGAACATGCAGTTTATACTGGCCTCCTTAGCTTGGTTCATCCCACACACACCCCTTCACTCTGGTAACAGCACGATGAGGCTGTCTCAAAACCCACCACAGTCCTCAGCAGCAGAAGCAAGTGTGGACAAGCCCGCCTTCTCGCATGCTGACCATGCCGGAGCAGGGTATGGCTTTTGTCTGACTCTTAGGACTGACCGATGCAAGGAGGTGCCTGGGACAGAGAGGAGAATGGGCACCATATTCCAGTGAGACATAGCGCAGGAGCTGGGAGTGCCAGCCCTGGAGAAGAGGTTCCCAACGTGTATAGAACCTCAGGACTGCCTGGAGGAAGAGGGGACATTCATCGGTGTGACCCAAGGGATATAACCAGCACCAATAGGAAGGATTCCCCCAGAGACAGACTTCTGCTCCCTGTAATCAAGGACTTCCCAAAAGTCCGAGCTTTGTGAAAAGAGAGTCTGTGGCCAGGCACACTGGCTCATGCCTGTAATCCCAGCACTTTGGGAGGCTGAGGTGGGTGGATCACTTGAGGTCAGGCTTTCAAGACCAGCCTGACCAACATGGTGAAATCCAGTCTCTAGTAAAAAAAAAAAAAATACAAAATTAGCTGGGTGTGGTGGTGGTGCACACCTGTAATCCCAGCTACTTGGAAGGCTGAGGCAGGAGAATTGCTTGAACCCAGGAGGTGGAGGTTGCAGTGAGCCAAGATCACACCATCGCACTCCAACCTGGACAACAAGAGTGAAACTCCATCTCAAAAAAAAAAAGAAAGAAAAGAAAAGACTGAGTGTGGTGGCTCACACCTGTAATCCCAGCACTCTGGGAGGCCGAGGGGGGCGGATCATCTGAGGTCAGGAGTTCAAGACCACCCTGGCCAATATGGCGAAACCCTGTCTCTGCTAAAAATATAAAAAAGTAGCTGGGCATGGTGGCACACGCCTGTAATCCCAGCTACTTGGGAGGCTGAGGCAGGAGAATTGCTTGAACTCGGGAGGTGAAGTTTGCAGCGAGACAAGATTGTGCCATTGCACTCCAGCCTGGGTGATAGGGCGAGACTCTGTCTCAAAAAAAAAAAAAAAAATTAGCCAGGCATTGTGGCAGGTGCCTGTAATCCCAGCTATTCAGGAGGCTGAGGCAGGGAGAATTGCTTGAACCTGGGAGGCATAGGTTGCAGTGAGCTGAGATCGCACCACTGTACTCAGCCTGGATGACAGAGCAAGACTTCATCTCAAAAGAAGAAGGAGAAGGAGAAGGAGGAGAAGGAGAAGAAGAACAAGAAGGAGAAGGAGAAGAAGAGGAAGAGGAAGAAGAAGAGGAAGAGGAAGAAGAAGAAGGAGAGGAAGGAGAAGAAGGAGAGGAAGGAGAAGGAGAAGAAGAAGAGGAAGAAGAAGAAGAAGGAGGAGGAGGAGGGGGAGGGGGAGGGGGAGGGGAGGGGGAGAGGGAGAGGGAGAAGGGGAAGAAGAAGAAGAAGAAGAAGAAGAAGAAGAGGAAGAGGAAGAGGAAGAGGAAGAAAGAAGAAGAAGAAGGGGAAGAAGAAGAAGAGGAAGAGGAAGAAGAAGAAGAAGAAGAAGGAGAAGACAGAGTCTGCATCAACTGGGAAATTCATGAGGAGGGTTCAGGCAGAAGGTCAAGGGGCCTCTACTGTATCAGCTGGGTTGTTGGAGCCTCAGAAACATGCGGGCCTACTGTATGCACTGCATGCATCACCTCATTTAAATTCATAAAGATCCCGCCAGGCCGAGATGGAAAAGTGCCTACATTCACACAGCTGTGAAGGGAAGAACTGGCATCTGAGCCCCGCCAGACAGACGCCGTGCAGGTGCAGCTGCCCCGAGCCTGCCCATGCATGTTCTGCTGCCCCAAAGCCATGTGTGACCAAAACCCAAAGGACAGAGGGTGCAACCAAAAGAATTTCGCAGCCACTTCCTAATGGTGTAAAGAGTTACTTCACCAGCTGAAAATGCAGATAGTAACAACTACCTCAGAAGACTGATATGATCATCAGGTAAGGAACAGTGCCTAAAATAGCAGGTTTTCAAGACATGTTAGCTTGACTCTCACCAACACTCCCTGCTTGTCCCCCAGCCTTTCCCAAAGCCTTTCTCCACACAACTTCCCCCATTCCCTCACCACCTTCAGACCACCCTCCCCCATGGAACTTGTGTTCACATCACTTTGATACATTTGCCTTGTGAGAGTTTAAGCCTTGTGTTTCCCTGCATGAAATAACCTCCTTGCAGAACAGAACAGTGTCTGATGCCTCTTCCCAGGGTAGGTGGTCAAGTGGGAGAAAGTGCTAGCTCAGCAGGGTGGAGGGTAACTAGGAGGTGGCAATTGGGTCTATAAGGAGGAGCTTATAGGATAGTAATAAAGAAATAGCATGTAAAAATCCGTCATTATGCAAAACAGAAGCTTGCAAATCCAATTCCTAGGGAGCTAGCCATGCAAATAGAGCCCTGCCTACTGACGCCCACTTGCTTTCCCCAACTCTCAACCCAGGGCTCCTTTCCCTGCCAATGATGGTGGCAGTGGTAGTGATTAGGATTGGGAACCATGGTGATCATGATGGGTTTCTTTTTTGTATTTTTGTTTTTGAGACAGAGTCTCACTCTGTCATCCAGTCTGGAGTGCATGTAGTGGCACTACCTCAGCTCACTGCAACCTTCGCCTCCCGGGTTCAAGCAATTCTCCTGTCTCAGCCTCCCAAGTAGCTGGGACTACAGGCATGTACCACCACTCTCTGCTAAGTTTTTGTATTTTTAGTAGAGACAGGGTTTCACCATGTTGACCAGGCTGGTCCCAAACTGCTGGCCTCAAGTGATCTGCTTGCCTCAGCCTCCCAAAGTGCTGGGATTACAGGCGTGAGCCACCATGCCCAGCCATGGCTTTCATTTTCAGGGTTCCTACCAAGTGTCAAAGTGTCAGATCTCTTACATATATTATATATTATTTTATTTTATTTTATTTTATTCTATTTTATTTTGAGACGGAGTCTTGCTCTGTTGCCCAGGCTGGAGTGCAGTGGCACGATCTTGGCTCACTGCAACCTCCACCTCCTGGGTTCTCAAGCTATTCTCCTGCCTCAGCCTCCCAAGTAGCTGGGACTACAGACCTGCACCACCATGCCCGGCTAATTTTAGTATTTTTAGTGAGACAGGGTTTCACCATGTAGGCCAGGCTAGTCTTGAACTCCTGACCTCAGGGGATCTGCCTGCCTTGGCCTCCCAAGGTGCTGGGATTACAGGTGTGAGCCACCGCACCTATTATTTATAATCCTAAACTAATCCATGAGGAAGGTAACATTGTTCTCATTTTACAGACAAGGAAACTAAAGCCCAAGGTCCTTTGGTTAGTGTGACAGAGACAGGAATTGAACCCAAGTCTGGAGTAATTTTAGAGCTTGAACATTCTCTTTTCAATTATGCTGTTTTATAGTCAGGATCCAATTATCTCCATTAAGAGATGCAATAATGTCAATAACTCAAAAGGGAGGATTCAAAACATGTTTATTATTTTATTTAGCAATCCAAAAGAGCTATATTACATTTATTTATTGAGCATCTGTACTACCTCTCCTACAGTAGGGATTCTGGCAGACTTGGGGGACCTCTCCCCATCAAAATGGACAGCCCCAGCCCAGGCACAGTGGCTCACGCCTGTAATCCCAGCACTTTGGGAGGCCAAGGCAGGCAGGCAGATCACCTGAGGTCAAGAGTTCGAGACCAGCCTGACCAACATGGAGAAACCCCATCTCTACTAAAAATACAAAATTAGCCAGGCATGGTGGCACATGCCTGTAATCCCAGCTACTTAAGAGGCTGAGGCAGGCGAATCGATTGAACCCAGGGGGCAGAGGTTGGGGTGAGTTGAGATTGTGCCATTGCACTCCAGCCTGGGCAACAAGAGCGAAACTCCATCTGAAAAAAAATTAAAAATGGACAGCCCCATGAGGGCAGAGACCTTGACTATGTTGTTGACCGTCACATCCACAGCATTAGAAAGACATCTAACAGGCACTCCACCAGTATATGATGAACGAACTCACAAATGACTGAACCAGCCTGCCAGGTCAGCCTGTGCCCAGCCAGGCACAGTGGCTCACACCTGTAATCCCAGTACTTTGGAAGGCCAAGGGAAGATCACTTGAGGCCAGGAGTTCAAGACCAGCCCGGACAACCAGCGACACAGCAAGACCCTGCATGTGTGCATATATGTCTGTAAGAGAGAAAATGAGACAGAGAGACTCTAGAGAGCACGCAACTCAGCTAAAGGAAAGACCTGCTACCCACCACTCTGTAACCAACCTGCCCCCACCCCATTCCCTGGTCTCTAAGGACTAAGATAACCCCAACTCAGATACAATGACCCATTCATAGGCCTTTAGGAAAATCTGTTGACCTGGATGGTGGGAATGGGCTAAGCCTGGGCCAGCCCAGGCCAGTTTAGCCTCAGGGACCTGTTAGTCAAGTTCCCATGGCAACACAACTAATTGTGTGTTTATGCATTCCCTACAGAACTCCAGGCAGAGGCCATCTATTCCCCAAGGCCACATTCTACCTTCTCTCTCCTTCCTTGCCTCCCCAAGTTTCCTGGGTGACCATCCAGGGAACATTAAGAGAAGCTTAAGTAGCAACAGCAGCCTCCAGAACATGGAAGGCAAAGGAGGGAAAGCCTCTCTGAGGGAGAGGACCAGTACTTCTTGCTCACAATTGTCCAGCTGCAAAAGTCAAACTCCCTAGTCCTCCTCCTGGACCCACAGTTCTATGGCTTCAGTGGCTCCCACATGTCACCACACTAACCCTCCTACCCCCAGGCCCCCATGGCCTGACCCTATCCTACTTGACTGCCAGCTCCTGCACAAACTCCCTCTTCACTTATGCAGTGCACAGGCCCAGGGCCCCTCCTTCCTCTCTCTTTGTGTCCCTCTAGCCTGGCTCTACCCCCAAGGACTTCCTTCAGGAAGCCCTCCCAGATGGACTATTCCTCCCAGGCTTCTCTCTCCAGCCCTCCAGCCTGGAGCCTCTGATTGTGCATCCCCAGCTCTGGCCTGATCTCCCAGAGCTGGGCATGGGTTCAGCTATTCCCCCATGGCCTAGCAGTTTCCTTAAGGTGGTAAAGCTTTTAATTCTTACAGAAACTATAAAATAAGCATTATCTGCATTCTAGAGCGGAGAACACTGAGCCTCAGGATTAAAAGCAATGTGCGCTGCTTGGCACAGTGGCTCACACCTGTAATCCCAGCACTTTGGAAGGCCAAAGTGGGAGGATGGCTTGAGGCTAGGAATTCAAGACCAGCCTGGACAACACAGCAAGACCCTGTCTATACCCCCCTCCCCCACAAAAAAATCGTTCTAATTATCCAGGCAGAGTGGTGCACACCTGTATTTCCAGCTACGTGGGAGGCTAAGCAAGAGGATAACTGGAGCCCAAGAGTTTGAGGCTGTAGTGTACCATAATTGCACCTGTGAGTAACAATGGCACTGGGTGACAGAGTGAGACCCTGTCTCTAAAAAAAAAAAAAAAAATGTAGCAAGTGGGAGAGCCAGAACTGGACCCTGTCTGCCTCCAGAGCCATGTCTCTCCTCCCCACCTTATATCTCCCTCTCTCCCTGAAGACAGTACCATATGGCAGGCACTCCCTGTACCATAGGTTTTTATAACTGCGTTTATTCCTCACAATTAAATCTATGAGGAGGCCGGGCACGGTGGCTCACGCCTGTAATCCTAACACTTTAGGAGGCTGAGGTGGGTGGATCACTTGAGCTCAGAAGTTCAAGGCCAGCCTGGCCAACATGGCGAAACCCCGTCTCTACTGAAAATACAAAAATTAGCCAGGCGTGGTGGCACATGCCTGTAATTCCAGCTACTCGGGAGGCTGAGGCAGGAGAATCGCTTGAACCCAGGAGACAGACTTTGCAGTGAGCCGAATTTGCATCACTGCACTCCAGCCTTGGTGACAGAGCAAGACTCTGTCTCAAAATAAATAAGTAAACAAACCTATAAGGAAAGTACAAATAACCTCATTTTACAGATGAGGAGATGAAAGTTCAGAAACTTTCCATCCACTTCCTAAGTCATGTAGTGTCTAGGTGCTAGGATCAGAATTCCACCCAGCTCTTCTGGCTCCAAAACCCAAAGTTTAGCTTCCCAGTCCCCTGGATCTAGGCAGACAGTCTGGGAGATGCAGGAGGCAGGAAGGCAGATTCTGCAGCCAGCATGAGAGCTTGAACTGATCGGCCAGCACCTCTGATAAAGGAAGGTGCCTTCCAGAAGACCTCCAGGAGCTTCCCCGCTGATCTGGGGAAGCTCAGGAAGCCCAGGACAGCTGAGTGAGGGTTCAGTAGCCAGGCTCCCAGCTCTCTGCCCTCCCACTCGTCCTGTGAACTGACCCTCCCTCACATCATTGCACTTCTGCAAATTCCTACCACTACCTCCAAAGTGCTCTAGGATGTGTGATTAAAATCAAAGCGTTCTAAGGTTTATGATGAAAATTAAATGAAATTAAGTTAAATTTTTGTTTTGAGAATTGTTCTAGACTATTTCTAGAAGGATGTGCAGTAGCAGGAAAACATAAGTTTGGAAATCAAATAGCCTGTGTTCTAGTCTCAACTCGGTCTCTAAATTGCTGTGTGACATTGGACAAGTTACTGCTCCTCTCTGAGCTACAGTTGCCTCATCTATATAATGAAGGGGCAGGACCATTTATTTCTAAATTGTTTTGTTTTGTTTTGTTTTTGAGATGGAGTCTCGCTGTGTTGCCCAGGTTGGAGTGCAGTGGCTTAATCTCGGCTCACTGCAAGCTCTGCCTCCTGGGTTCACACCATTCTCCTGCCTCAGCCTCCCGAGTAGCTGGGACTACAGGCGCCAGCCACCACGCCCGGCTAATTTTTGTATTTTTAGTAGAGACAGGATTTCACCTTGTTAGCCAGGATGGTCTCAATCTCCTGACCTCGTGATCCGCCTGCCTCGGCCTCCCAAAGTACTGGGATTACAGGCGTGAACCACCACGCCCGGCTCTAAATTATTTTTATTACTAATTATTAATTTTTGAAATTATTAAAATTACCTATATTATTACATTTAAATTAATATGGATTTTAGAGCTTTGAATTGCCTAAAGTGCTTGCAGTGTAGTGAGAAAAGCATCATATATATTTTTTTTTTTTGAGACGGAGCCTTGCTCTCGCCCAGGCTGGAGTGCAGTGGCATGATCACTGCTTGCTGCAACCTCCGCCTCCCGGGTTCAAGCGATTCTCCTGCCTCAGCCTCCCGAGTAGCTGGGATTACAGGCGCCCACCACCACACCTGGTTAATTTTCGTATTTTTTCAGTAGAGACGGGGTTTTACCATGTTGGCCAGGCTGGCCTCAAACTCCTGACCTCAGGTGATCCGCCTGCCTCAGCATGAGCCGAGTTGTGAGCCACCCACCACACCCGGCCAAAAGCATTATACTTAAAATCATACTTTAGGCCAGGCGCAGTGGCTCATGCCTGTAATCCCAGCACTTTGGGAGGCTGAGGCGGACAGATCACAAGGTCAGGAAATCAAGACCATCCTGGCTAACACGGTGAAACCCTGTCTCTACTAAAAATACAAAAAAATTAGCCGGGCATGGTGGCAGGCGTCTGTAGTCCCAGCTACTAGGGAGGCTGAGGCAAGAGAATGGCATGAACCCGGGAGGCGGAGCTTGCAGTGAGCTGAGATTGCGCCACTGCACTCCAGCCTGGGCGACAGAGGGAGACTCTGTCTCAAAAAAAAAAAAAAAAAAAAAAAATCATACTTGATTTGGGCTCTCAGCTTTTGTACTCTCATATGTAAAATAAATTAGATTGAGGCTGCAGTGAACTATGACAGGCCACTGCATTCCAGCTTGGGCGACAGAGCCAGACCCTGTCTCAAAAAAATAAATAAATAAAAATTTAAAAATAAAATAAATTATATGATGATAATGTTTGTAAAGATAATTGTAAAGATAATTGTAATTTGTAAAGATAATTGCTTGTATAGGACACTACTGTATAGGACACTACTGTGATGGGAAAAGACCATGCACTCTTCTCTAAGAATTCACCGTTCCTTCTGTCTTTTGCCTTCCTCCCCTCAGCTAAAGGGCTCCTGGAGTGAAGCGGACCCTCACTGTACTCTGTGGTCTGCAGCAACAGCCAACGCACAGAGGAGCATCCTCTCCTTAACTAAGCACCGAAAGGGAGTGAAAGGGTAGACTGAAGGAATGACTTACTAATTCAAGGAGTCATTGGAGCAGAAATGAGTGACCAGGAATGGGGAGGATGCGTCTCTGGAAAAGGAACAGGGCTGGGCCCCCTTCTCACTGGTCCTAGATGGGATCAGGCCTGCCCAGAAGCCAAGAAAAAGATGTTGTATAGACCTCAATGGGGCAAGGCCGGGATGATTGAGGGGATACCTTCAGGGGAGGAGGTGCTAGGCAGTTTTCTGAAAATGGTGCGTTCAGACAGCTCACTATTTCCTGTAGTAATTCCAGGAAAAGACTGAGTAAGACAAGGTCAGGCCCGGGAGGAATGCAGCTGGAGGAGGTGTGTATGCACAGTCTCCCCAGGGTGAGCCTGTCCAGAGCCATAAACCTTATCTCCTTCCTCTGAATAGCTGGGATAGCTATCTCTGGCTCCCAGGGGCTCAGGCTGAGTCAGGGCTGGAGGCTGGGAGAGACTGTGGGCCCCGAAGCATACCTAAAACTGTGGGACCACTCAGCACTTAGGTATGAATGGCGCCATTTAGGGTCTGAAATGGTCACCATTTTCAGAAACCTGCTCAACACCTCTTCCCCTGCAGGTATCCCCCTCCGTCATCCTGGCCTTGCCCCATTGATACCTGAAGTGTGGCACATTCAGGAATGAGATTGGAGCGAAAGGGATCTCTTTGGCGGAGGTGGGGTCAAAGAGATAGATTAGGATGATTCATCTCCACAAGGGCTAAGGCCTTAGATTCCTACCAGCCAGCCCCAGGCCAGAAATTTCCCCTTCAAGGAAAGTTGGGCTGCAGGGCTGGGCAATACTATCACCTCAATTATCCCTCTGTTCCTGAGTTCTAGGGTTTATGCACAGTTCTTAATGGGGCCTAATAGTTTCTTTGTCTCTTCCAGCCCTCTATCTTAGAAGACAGGAGGTGGAGCCTACCAACAAAGGGACCCAGGTTCCAGTTCCAGGGCTGCGTTTCTCTCCCCCTCAGGGCCCATTACTCTGAGCTGGGCCCCAGGTAGGGGAGGAAGGAGGAGAAAGGAGGCAGTGTTCTCATGTTCTCTGTGTCCCTGAGAAATTCCCCACCTCCCTTTCAAGCTCCCTCCTAGCAGGCTGGTGAGACCTGCCCTGGAGACAGGCTGGTGCGAGAGGCCCCCTCTGCAGAGTGGAAGGGGGTGACATAATTGCCTGTCCTGAGACTTCTAGACATGTACACACTGTCCCTCTGCCTGGTGTGTCCCTGCCCACCCACCCCCCACCTCTCCTGCTCGCTCAGGTATCCTCTCCAGTGCCCAGCCAGACTGATCTTCTACAAACACTGCTTTGATCCTGTCACTCCCCAGCCCAGAGCTTCCCATTGCCTTCAGAATAAAGGTCAAATTCCTCATCTGGTGGCTGAGGCTTAGCCTTCCCCACCTGGCACTAGCTGCCCTCCCCACCCTACCCCCAGGACTGTGCCCTCCTCTCCTGAAGCACCTCCTTGTCACCTGCACCTGTTGAAACCTTACCCTTCCTGCAGGTCCTGGCTCCAGCTCACCCCATTCATTCCGCAAACATTTGCTGAATGAAAATCATGCATCAGGCACCTCCCCACAAAGCCTGCCCCAGTCACCTCTGCCGGAAGTGGCCACTCCTATAGAGACCCCAAGAATAGGGCTTTGTTACACCCCTGGGCTGGGTTACACTTGCTGTGGGCATGTCTGAGCTCCCCTCCCTGATTGTAAACCTGATCCACAGTCATTTAGCATGCATTGAACATCCACTATTAATGAGGCATTTTCCATATTTGTCTCATTTGACCCTCACAAGGACCTTGGGAGTTCAGTCTTCTTATCCTTATTTACAGATGAAGAATCCAAGGCTCCAAGAAGTAATGCACCCAGCAAGTAGTAGTCAGAGCTCAAACCGGAGTCCTGTACCCTAAGTCCAGGGCCCACACATCAGCGCCAAGGCATCTTCCTCAAAAGTAGGGGCGTGTCTTATACATGTTTCTGCTTCCCTCCACACCCAGCACAGGAACTTGTTTGATTCACTGAATGAATGAATGAATGAATGAATGAATGAATGAATGAATGATTCAATTCTATCCCATAAGTCCTCTTCTCTACTCTGACCCTATTTCCTCTCTCCCACATTGCTTTTTTCCTATCTTCTGTCCCTTACCCTGGACCCCAAGGATTCCCCCCAAGGGAGGAAAGAAGCTGTGATTGTTTCATGGATATCAGAGATGGGAGCTAAGCCTCAGAAGGGTGTCCACAGCCTGGACACACCCCAGGGAGGAGATTCAGGACAGGAAGACCCCTTCACCTTCACCACCACTCAGTTTGATAGACCCAGGAGAGTTCCAGTCCTTCTCTCCACCCCTCCCCAACTCCAGCAGGAAATAGGTGGGCCCAAGGGAGAAGCAGGACAAGCCAGAGAAGAGTGAGAGGGTGAAGAGGGGCCCAGATTCAGTGACTCATCACCCTTGGGCCTCCCCGGGGGAAAGGGTGGGGAGCCTGGACACTTGGAATTCCTGCCTGTCCCTAGGGAGACACTTGGGTGTTAGGAGGCTGAACAGGAGGAGGAAGAGCTCTGTTTGTCCCAAACTAAGGGGTGGCCATGGCAACAAGGCCAGAGCCATCAGGGCTGGGAGCAAAGGTCCTGGCCAGGGGTGGAGTCGCGAGGGCCCTGCTGCCTGCCTGCCAACTGGGCCACTGTCCACACCATGCCAGCCAGGCCTTCTCTGACTGAGCACCCCCTTGTGGGCAGAGCCGAGCCTGAAATCTGGGGACGGGCAGTCCTGAGGGGGAAGCCACCTGCTTTACAGACACACATGTTCTTGTCCTCTCCCAGTCCCTCCATGTGTCTTCTCAACTGCGACCAGAGACAGACAGACTCTAGAACAGGGAGTGCTCGGCCAGGCGCGATGGCTCACTCCCGTAATCCCAGCACTTTGGGAGGCCAAAACAGGTGTATCACCTGAGGTCAGGAGTTCGAAATCAGCCTGGCCAACATGGTGAAACCCTGTCTCTACTAAAAATACAAAAATTAGCCAGGCTTGGTGGCAGGCACCTGTAATCAAGGAGAATCGCTTGAGAGGCGGGAGGCGCAGGTTGCAGTGAGCCAAGATTGCGCCATTGCACTCCAGTCTGGGCAACAAAAGCAAGACTCTGTCTCAAAAACAAAAACAAAAACAGGGAGCAATCTTGGCCTTTGTGCTGGGGAAAAGAAGGCATGGAGAACTGAGTCTGCGCTGGGAAGTGAGTAGATTGGAGGTGTCAGTCTGGGAAGGCTTCCTGAAGGAGGATGTCTCAGGCTAAGGAAAAGACAGCAAAGGCTTCAGAGCAGAAGAGTGTGTCTCCTCTGAGAGACCAAAGCAATGTGGCTGGAGTCATAGACGACACCATCACTCCTTCTCTTCTGCTAGTCACCAGAATCTTGGTGTCCCAAGGAGCCCCCAGTGCGCCACCGCCATCCTTAACAATGCCCCCTACCATTATCCATGTCCATTCCCACCCTTACCTCCCCTTGGAGGTGGAGATGGCACTTCCTCTGCCCAGGGCCAGACCTCCACCAATGTTCTGATCCACACACCCCTCCCTTCACACACAGAACCTTGTCTCATCAAATAGTATCTCTCCCTTGCCATACTCCTCCCACCCCCAACCCAGGCTGAATTTTATTCCCCTCTACTTGTAGTCATGTTCATGTCACTTCCTCCTTTAAAAAAAGAAAGAAAGGGGCTGGGCACAGTGGCTCACGCCTGTAATCCCAGCACTTTGGGAGTCCGAGGTGTGTGGATCACCTGACGTCAGGAGTTCGAGACCAGCCTGGCTAACATAGTGAAACCCCATCTCTACTAAAAATACAAAAAATTAGCTGGGCGTGGTGGCAGGTGCCTGTAATCCCAGCTACTTAGGAGGCTGAAGCGAGAGAATCGCTTGACCCCAGGAGGTGGAGGTTGCAGTGAGACAAGATCGTGCCATTGCACTCCAGCCTGGGCAACAAGAGTGAAACTCCATCTCAAAAAACAAAAATAGAAAGGGAATTATCCTTGACCCATGTCCCACACCCAGTACAGCCCTCTCACCTTGCCTCTACAGCCAAGCTTCCCAAGAGGGGAGATCATACTCGTTCTCAATTTTTCACCTCCTCCTACATCCCCAACCCTAGCCACCATCCATGGAAATGGCTAACCAATGATCAACTCCTAGCCAAATTTGATGGACTCTTTTCAAATCTTTCTTCCCTGCATCCCTGGAATAGTGGATACCACTGACCACTCCTCCTTCCTTCCTTCCTTTCTTTTTTTTTTTTCCCAGATTCTCACTCATTCGCCCAGGCTGGAGTACAGCGGTACGATCTCGATCTCGGCTCACTGCAATCTCCACCTCCCAGGCTGAAACCATTCTCTTGCCTCAACCTCCCGAGTAGCTGGGATTACAGGTGCCCACCACCACGCCCAGCTGATTTTTTTGTATTTTTAGTAGATACAGGGAGGGTTTCACCATGTTGGCCAGGCTGGTCTTGATCTCCTGACCTCAGGTGATCTGCCCACCTCAGCCTCCCAAAGTGCTGGGATTATAGGCGTGAGCCACCTCGTCCAACCCCTTTTCTTAAAAGACAATTCGTTTGGCCTCCTGACATTGCCTTCTGCATTTCTTGCTATCTCTCTGGACACTCCTTTCCAGTCTTCTTCCTTGAATCCTTTTTATCTGTTCACCACTTACACCTGTAATCCTTAATCTTCTTGGTGGGTCATGCTCCCCTTTGAGACTCTAATGCACAATCAGAGATTGCTAGCAACTCCCATGCAGCTGAAGGGGCACATGCACTTGTGAAAGCCACCCACAGAGGCCAGATTAAGAGCCTTGCTCTTGAGTGTTAGGATTCCCACCTCTCTGCCTCCACCTCTTCAGGCCAATTCCCATCCACTCTCAGGGATGATGAACCCCAGATCAACATCTCCAGACTCTCCTCGGAGCTACAGACCCAAGTTTCTAATTGCTGCCTGGATGTCCCACCCAAGCCTCAAACTCACAGCTTCCAAAATCAAGTCATTATCCAATGCCATCCTCCAGGCCTCACTTCCTCTCATAATTCCTCTCTGGTGGACATCACTGCCTCCAAAGCAAGAAGCCTGGAGTCAGCAAAAGTGCTGAGGATGGCACTAGAACCTCTCACAGGATTGCTATGTTAAATAATGTGATACATGTAAAGCACATAGAATGGTGCCTGATACATCATAGATGTTCAGTAAGTGTTATTATTGTTACTATTATTGCTGCTTCTTTCCCTTTACATCCAATTAGACGCCAAGTCCTGCCAATTCTATCATTTTTTTTTTTCTTGAGACAGAGCTTCGTTCTTGTTGCCCAGGCTGGAGTGCAATAGCATGATCTAGGCTCACTGCAACCTCTGCCTCCCAGGTTCAAGCGATTCTGCTGCCTCACCCTCCTGAGTAGCTGGGATTATAGGCATGTGCCATCACATCTAATTTTGTATTTTTAGTAGAGATGGGGTTTCTCCATGTTGGTCAGGCTGGTCTTGAACTCTCAACCTCAGGTGATCCACCCGCCTCGGCCTCCTAAAGTGCTGGCATTACAGGCATGAGCCACCACGCCCGGCCCCCAATTCTGTCTTCCAAACTTTCCTTTTTTTTTTTCGTTCTTTTTTTCCTTTTTTTGAGACAAAGTCTTACTCTGTCACCCAGGCTGAAGTGCAGTGGCACAATCACAGCTCATTGTGCCCTAGACCTCCTGGGTTCAAGTGATCCTCCCACCTCAGCCTCCTGAGTAGCTGAGACTACAGGCATGCACCACCACACCTGGCTAATATTTTTATTTTTTGTAGAGACAGGGTCTTGCTCTGTTGCCAGGCTGGTCTTGAGCTCCTGGGCTCAAGCAATCCTCCCACCTTGGCCTCCCAAAGTGCTGGCATTACAGGCATGAACCTCTGTACCCAGCCCCTAAATTTCCTTTGAATCTACTTTCTTCTGTATATTTCCACTGATTCTCTCTTAGTTTGAGCCATCATTACTACTTATCTAGATGATTGAAGTAATCTCCACTCTTGTCTTTTCAAATCTTTCCAAGACATCTGGCTAGAATGTTCTTGTCAAAATGCAGTTCTGATCATGATGCTTCCCCACTTTTAGCTTCAGTGTCTCCCCCAGATTCTTTTTTTTTTTTTTTTTGAGACAGAGTCTCGCTCTGTTGCCCAGGCTGGAGTGCAGTGGCACAATCTCGGCTCACTGCAAGCTCCGCCTCCCGGGTTCATGCCATTCTCCTGCCTCAGTGTCCCGAGTAGCTGGGACTACAGGCATCCGCCACCAAGCCTGGCTAATTTTTTGCATTTTTAGTAGAGACAGGGTTTCACCGTGTTAGCCAGGATGGTCTCGATCTCCTGACCTCGTGATCCTCCCGCCTCGGCCTCCCAAAGTACTGGGATTATAGGCGTGAGCCACCATGCCCGGCCAGTGTCTCTCCAGATTCTAAAATAGTTTCCCTTGGTTTTTGGTAATTTCCTAGGGAACTTGTTATAGAGATCCAGCCCCAATCCCAGAGAGTATTATTCTGCAGGTCTGGGATGATATTGGGCACCTGCATTCATGACATGTTCCCAATCATAGCTGGTACAAAACAAAGTTGAAAACTAAGGCAGTGCAAACTCTTCAAGGTCTAACAAGGCTCTTCTTGACCTGGTCTTCACTAGCCTTTCCCACTTTATCTCCCACCTCTTCCTTTCTCCACTACTCATTGGCTCCCCATATATATATATATATATATTTGAGACGGAGTTTTCTCTTGTTGCCCAGGCTGGATTGCAGTGATGTGATCTTGGCTCACTGTAAACTCTGCCTTCCAGTTTCAAGCAATTCTCCTGCCTCAGCCTCCCGAGTAGCTGGGATTACAGGCGCCCGCCACCATGTCTGGCTAATTTTTGTAATTTTAGTAAAGATGGGGTTTCACCATGTTGGCCAGGCTGGTCTCAAACTCCTGACCTCAAGTGATCCATCTACCTTGGCCTCCCAAAGTGCTGGGATTACAGGCATGTGCCACTGCACTTGGCCATATGTTTATTTTTTGTAGAGACAGAGTTTTGCCATGTTGCCCAGGCTGCTCTTGAACTCCTGGACTCAAGCAATCTGCCCGCCTCTGCTTCCCAAATTGTTGGGATTATAGGCACCTGGTAAATCATTCTTTTTTTTTTTTTTTTTTTGAGATGGAGTCTCACTCTGTCACCCAGGCTGGAGTGCAGTGGCACGATCTCAGCTCACTGCAACCTCCACCCTCTGGGTTCAAGTGCCTGCCTCAGCCTCCTGTGTAGCTGGGATTACAAGCGCCTGCAACCACACCTGGCTAATTTTTGTATTTTTAGTAGAGACAGGGTTTCACAGTCTTGGCTAGGCTGGTCTTGAACTCCTGACCTCGTGATCCACCCACCTCTGCCTGCCAAAGTGCTGGGATTACAGGTGTGAGCCACCGCGCCCAGCAAATCATTCTTAACAGTGAAAGAATGATTACTTTGTCCACAAGATCAGAAACAAAGCAAAGACATTTGCTCTCCCCACTTCTTTGTGTTTGTTTTTTTCTTTCTGACCTCTTCCCTGTAGGTATGTTCTCATCACTTTTATTCAACATTGTACTGAACGTGCTAGCCAGTGCAATAAGTCAGGAAGAAGAAATAAAAGGCATACTGATGGGAAAAGAGGCAATAAAACTATCTTTATTCACAGATAAAATGATTATCTATTTAGTAAATCCCAGCCATGGGCAGTATGCACACCTGTACTCCCAGCTACTTGGGAGGCTAAGGCAGGAGGATCACTTGTGCCCAGGAGTTCAAGGCTTCAGTGAGCTATGATCACCACTGCACTCCAGCCTGGGCAGCAGAGTGAGGCTGTGTCTATAATAAAAAAAACAAAAACAAAAAAATCCTGAAGAACCTACCTACAAAAAAGCCACTAGAACTAATAAGAAAATTTAGCAAGATTGCAGGATAAGTGATAAGTGATCAATACACAAAATTACATTTTTTGTGTGTTTTTTGTTTTTGTTTTTATTTTAGAGATGAAGTCTTGCCCTGTCACCCAGGCTGGAGTGCAGTGGCGCGATCTCAGCTCACCGCAACCTCTGCCTCCCAGGTTCAAGGGATTCTCCTGCCTCAGCCTCCCAAGTAGCTGGGATTACAGGCACTCACCACCATGCCCAGCTAATTTTTTTGTATTTTTAGTAGAGACGGGGTTTCACCGTGTTGGCCAGGCTGGTCTTGAACTCCTGACCTCAGGCAATCTGCCCACCTCAGCCTCCCAGAGTGCTGGGATTACAGGTGTGAGCCACCATGCCGGCCTCACAAAATTACGTTTCTATATACTGGCAATGAGAAATTGGAAATTCAAACTGAAAAAGCAGTATTATTTACAATCAGATTTAAAACATAAAATATCTTCCAATCAAACTAACAAAATATGTGCAAGATTTGTATGCTGAAAAGTATAAAACATTAATGGGAGAAATTAAAGATGTATATGAATGGAGAGATATATTAAGTTCATGGACTGGAAGACTCAATGTTGTTAAGATGCTAACTCACTTGGAATTGATCTGCAAGTTTAATGCCATCCCAATAAAAATCTCTGTAAGTTTTTATATAGAAATTAACAAACCGATTCTAATAATGTAGACAAAAAAGCAAAGGGCCTAGAATAACCAAAACAATTTTTTTTATTTTTTATTTTTTTATTTTTTTGAGACGGAGTTATGCTCTTTTTGCCCAGGCTGAAGCGCAATGGGACAGTCTCGGCTCACTGCAAACTCTGCCTCCCGGGTTCAAGCAATTCTCTTGCCTCAACCTCCTGAGTAGCTGGGATTACAGGTGCCCACGACCATGGCTGGCTGATTTTTGTATTTTTAGTAGAGACGGGGTTTCACCATGTTGGCCAGGCTGGTCTCAAACTCATGACCTCAGGTGATCTACCCATCTCAGCCTCCCAAAGTGCTAGGATTTTAGGCGTGAGCCACCTCGCCCAGGCTCAAAACAATTTTTAAAAAGAATAGCCGGGAACGGTGGCTCACGCCTGTAATCCCAGCACTTTGGGAGGCCGAGGCAGGTGGATCACAAGGTCAGGAGTTCAAGACCAGCCTGGCCAACATGGTGAAACCCGGTCTCTAACTCAAAATACAAAAATTAGCCGGGCATGGTGGCATGTGCCTGTAGTCCCAGCTGCTCGGGAGGCTGAGGCAGGAGAATTGCTTGAACCCAGGAGGCGGAGGTTGCAGTGAGTCGAGATTGTGCCACTGCACTCCAGCCTGGGTGACAGAGTGAGACTTCATCTCAGAAAAGAAAAAAAAAAAGAAAGAAAAGGAAGGAGAAGGAGAAGGAGAAGAAGCCAGGCACAGTGGTTTACGCCTCTAATCCCAGCACTTTGGGAGGATGAGGTGGGCGGATCACTTGAGGTCTGAGTTCAAAACCAGTCTGGCCAACATGGTGAAACCTTGTCTCTACTAAAAAATACAAAAAATAGCCAGGATGGTGGCACACACCTGTAGTCCCAGCTACTCGGAAGGTTGAGGCAGGAAAATCGCTTGAACCCAGTAGGCAGAGGTTAGAGTGAGCTGAGATCAAGCCATTGCACTCCAATCTGGTGACAGAGCCAGATTCTGTCTCAACAATAATAATAAACCAAAAGAAAAATGAAAAGAATAAAGTTGGAGAACTCCCATTATCTGGTTTCAAGACTTGCCATAAAGCTGCAGTAATCAAGACAGTGAAGTATCAGCATAAAGATAGATAGATACAGGCCAGGTGCGGTGGCTCATGCCTGTAATCCCAGCACTTTGGGAAGCCAAGACAGACGGATCACCTGAGGTCAGGAGTTCGAGACCAGCGTGATCAATATGGAGAAAACCCATCTCTACTAAAAATACAAAAATTAGCTGGGCGTGGTGGCGTATGCCTGTAATCCCAGGTACTTGGGAGGCTGAGGCAGGAGAATCGCTTGAACCCGGGAGGCAGAGGTTGCAGTGAGCCGAGGTTGCACCATTGCACCCTAGCCTGGGCAACAAGAGTGAAACTCCGTCTCAAAAAAAAAGGATAGATACATCTATGGAACATAATAGAGTCTGGAAGACCCCATCTCTACTCAAAATACAAATACTCCAGCATGGGCAACAAGAGCAAAACTTCATCTCAAAAGAAAAAAAAAAAAAATAGGCCTGGCGTGGTGGCTCATGCCGTAATCCCAGCACTTTGGGAGGCCAAGGCAGATTGATCACCTGAGGTTAGGAGTTCAAGACCAGCCTGGCCAACATGGCGAAACCCTGTCTCTACTAAAAATACAAAAAATTAGCTGGGGGTGGCAGGTGCCTGTAATCCCAGCTACTCAGGTGACTGAGGCAGGGGAATCGCTTGAACCCAGGAGGCCGAGGCGGGTGTATCACGAGGTCAGGAGATCAAGACCATCCTGGCTAACACAGTGAAATCCTGTCTCTACTTAAAAAAAAAAAAAAAGGAAAAGAAAAAGAAAAAGGAAAACCGTTCGTGACCTTGAGTTAGGCAAAGATCTCTGAAATAGAACACAAAAATACAAACCATAGAAAAAATTTCATAATTTTTTTTTTTTTTTAGAGACACATTCTTGTTCTGTCACCCAGGCTGGAGTACAGTGGTGTGATCATAGCTCCATATAACCTTCAACTCCTGGCCTCAAGCAATCCTCCTGCCTCTGCCTCCCAACAGCTGGAATTACGGTGTGAACCACCGTGCCCAGCCCATAATGGAATTTTATCAAAATTAAAACTTCATCTCTTCTAACAACATTGTTAAGAAAATACAAAGATAAGCCACATATTGGGCAAAAATATTTGCAAAACACATTAACTCAAATGAATCATAGGCTAAAATGTGAAACAGAAAACCATAAAAATTCTAGATAAGGCTGGGCGAGGTGGCTAATGCCTATAATCCCAGCACTTTGGGAGGCTGAGGCAGGTGGATCACGAGGTCAGGAGTTCAAGACCAGCCTGGTGAACATGGTGAAACCCCGTCTGTACTCAAAATACAAAAATTAGCCAGGCATGGTGGCACACACCTGTAATCCCAGCTACTCGGGAGGCCGAGGCAGGAGAATGGCTTGAACCCGGGAGGCAGAGGTTGTGGTGAGCTGAGATCATGCCACTGCACTCCAGCCTGGGAGATAGAGGAAGATTCCATCTGAAAAAAAGAAAAAAAAATTCTAAATAAAAACAGAAAATCTTTGTGACCTTGAGATAGGCAAAGATTTCTTGTGATCATAGCTCATTGCAGCCTTGATCTTCTGGGCTCAAGTAATCCCCCTGCCTCAGCCTCCCATGCCTGTAATCCCAGCACTTTTGAAGCTGAGACTACATGTGCACACCATCACACCAGACTATTATTTTATGTTTTGTAGAAAAGCGGTCTCACTATGTTGCAGAGCTAGATTTCTTCTGTTGTTTTTGTTGTTCTTGTTGTTGAGACGGAGTTTCGCTCTTGTTGCCCAGGCTGGAGTGCAATGGCGCAATCTGCACTCACTGCAACCTCTGCCTCCCAGGTTCAAGTGATTCTCCTGCCTCAGCCTCCTGGGTGGCTGGGATTACAAGCATGGGCCACCATGCCTGGCTAATTTTTTTGTATTTTTAGTAGAGATGGGGTTTCTCCACTTTGGTCAGGCTGGTCTTGAACTCCCAACCTCAGGTGATCCGCCCGCCTCGGCCTCCCAAAGTGCTGGGATTACAGGCATGAGGCACTGTGCCCGGCTGCTAGATTTCTTAAATACAGCATCAAAGCATGATCCATAAAATAAAAACTTGATAAACTGGGCTTTGTCACAATTAAGAACTTCTCTTCAAAAGACATTAAGAGAATGAAAAGATAGCCACAGACTGGGAGAAAATAGTTGCAAATTTCATGAAGAAGAACTTGAATCCAGACATATTTTCAAAACTCTCAACATTCAATAATAAAAAAGAGACAACCAAATTTTTTAAATGGGCAAAAGATCTGAACAGATATTTCATCAAAAAAGAGATACAGGCCGGGCGTGGTGGCTCACACCTGTAATCCTAGCACTTTGGGAGGCTGAGGCGGGTGGACTGCCTGAGCTCAGGAGTTTGAGACCAACCTGGGCAACACCGTGAAACCCTGTCTCTACTAAAATACAAAAAACTAGCCTGGTGTGGCAGCATGAACCTGTAATCCCAGCCACTTGGGAGGCTGAGGCAGGAGAATTGCTAGAACTCGGGAGGCAGAGGTTGCAGTGAGCTGAGACTGTGCCACTGCACACTCCAGCCTGGGCAACAGAACGAGACTCGGTCTCTAAAAAAAAAAAAAGAGAGAGATACAGATGGGGCAGGGTGCAGTGGCTCAAGCGTGTAATCCCAGCACTTTGGGAGGCTGAGGCGGGAGTATTGCTTGAGCTCAGGAGTTTGAGACCAGCCTGGGCAACATGGCAAAACTCTGTCTCTACAAAATATACAAAAATTAGCCAGGCATGGTGGCATGAGACTATAATCCCAGCTACTCTGGAGGCTGAGGCTCAAGAATCACTTGAATCCGGGAGGCAAATGTTGCAGTGAACCAAGATCCCGCCACTGTACTCCAGCCTGGGTGTGGGAGTGAAACTCTGTCTCAAAAAAAAAAAAAAAAAGAAGAAGAAGAAAACAGGCCGGGCATGGTGGTTCATGCCTGTAATCCCAGCACTTTGGAGGCCAAGGCAAGTGGATCACCTGAGGTCAGGAGGTTGAGACCCGCCTGGCCAACATGGTGAAACCCCATCTCTACTAAAAATACAAAAAAATGTAGCCTGGCATGGTGGCGCACACCTGTAGTCCCAGCTACTCGGGAGACCGAGGCAAGAGAATTGCTTAAGCCCAGGAGGCAGAGGCTGCAGTGAGCCGAGATCGTGCCATTGCACTCCAGCCTGGGCAAAAGAACAAAACTCCATCTCAAAAAAAAAAAAAAAAAAGTTGCCAAAAATAAAGAGATACAGATGGTAAATAAGCACATGAAAAGATGCCCAATATCATTAGTCATTAGGAAAATACACATTAAAACCACAAGATACCATTACACACCCACTAGAAAGCTATATATATATATATATAATTTTTTTTTATAAGATCTTGCTCTGTCGCCCAGGCTGGAGTGCAGGGCCATGATCTTAGCTCACTGCAACCTCTGCCTCCTGGGTTCAAGTGATTCTCGTGCCTTGGCCTCCCGAGTAGCTGGGATTACAGGCATGTACCACAATGCCCAGCTAATTTTTTGTATTTTTAGTAGAGCTGGGATTTTGCTGTGTTGCCCAGACTGGTGTTGAACTCCTGGCCTCAAGTGATCCGTTTGCCTCGGCCTCCCAAAGTGCTGTTATTACTAGTGTGAGACTCCACATCCAGCCTAACTTTTGTTTTTCCTTTTTAATAACAGGCCAAGCACAGTGGCTCAGGCATGTAATCCCAGCATTTTGGGGGGCCGAGGCAGAAGGATCACCTGAGCCCAATAGTTCGAGACAAGCCTGGGCAACAAAGGAAGACTCCCCTCTCTACAAAAGAATTTTTTTTTTTTTTTTGAGACGGAGTCTCGCTCTGTCGCCGAGGCTGGAGTGCAGTGGTGCAATCTCAGCTCACTGCAAGCTCTGCCTCCCAGGTTCACGCTGTTCTCTTGTGTCAGCCTCCCGAGGACCTGGGACTACAGGTGCCTGCCACCATTCCTGGTTAATTTTTTGTGTTTTTAGTAGAGACTGGGTTTCACCGTGTTAACCAGGATGGTCTTGATCTCCTGACCTCATGATCCTCCCGCCTTGACCTCCCAAAGTGCTGGGCTTACAGGCGTGAGCCATCGCACCTGGCTGCAAATGAATTTTTAAAACCAGCCAGGTGTAGTGGTATGGGCCTGTAGTCCTAGCTCCTGAGGAGGATGAGGCAGGAGTATCACTTGGGCACAGGAGTTCCAGGCTATAGTAAGCTATGACAGAACCACTATACTCCAACCTGGGTGACAGAGCAAGACCCTGTATCTAAAAAAAAAGTAAAATAAAAAATAAAAATAAAAAAAGGACAGACAATACAGAGTGTTGGTGAGGATACAGAGCATCATGTTACTGGGGGGGTGCAAAATGGTACAGCTACTTTGGCAGTTTCTTAGAATAAACTTGGCCAGGCATGGTGGTTCACGCCTGTACTCCCAGCACTTTGGGAGACTGAGGCGGGCGGATCACTTGAGGTCAGGAGTTCGACACCAGCCTGGCCAACATGGTGAAACTGTCTCTAGTAAAAATAGAAAAATTAGCCCGGTGTGGTGGCACACACCTTTAGTCCCAGCTACTTGGGAGGCTGAGACAGGAGAATCACTTGAACCTGGGAGGTGGAAGGTGCAGTGAGCCGAGATCACCCCTATAATCCCAGCACTTTGGGAGGCTGAGGCAGGCAGATGACTTGAGCCCAGGAGTTTGAGACCGGCCTGGCCAACACGGCAAAACCCCGTCTCTACTAAAAAATACAAAAATTAGCCAGGCATGGTGGCGTATACCTGCGATTCCAGCTACTTAGGAGGCTGAAGTATGAGAATCACTTGAACCCTGGAAGCAGAGGTTGCAGTGAGCCAAAATCAGGTCATAGAACTCCAGCCTGAGTGACAGACGGAGACTCCCTCTCAAAAAAAAAAAAGAAAAAAAGGAAGAAAACATATATCCACACAAAGATAAACAGCTTTATTCATAATTGCTAAAAACTGGAGCTGAGCACTGTGGCTCATGCCTGTAATCCCAGCACTTTGGAAGACCAAGGTGGGAGGATCACTTGGGGTCAGGAGCTCAGGCCAGGAATTTAAGACCAGCCTGGGCAACATATTGAGACCCTCATCTCTACCAAAAAAAAAAAAGTTAGAAAAAGTAAAGAAAAAAACTAAGAACAAAATAAATATTCATCTACTGGTGAATGGATAAACAAATTATGGTAACTCTATGCAATGGAATATTATGCTGCCATTAAAAGGAAGGATAAATACTGATACCCTGCAACAACATAGATGAATCACAAAAGCATCATGTTAAGTGAAAGACGCCAGAGACAAAAAGCTACACACCAGGCCAGGCGTGGTAGCTCATGCCTGTAATCCCAGCACTTTGGGAGGCCAAGGTGGATGGATTACCAAGCTCGGGTGTTTGACACCAGCCTGGCCAATGTGGTGAAACTCCATCTCTACTAAAAATACAAAAAATTAGCCAGACGTGGTAGCTCATGCTTGTAGTCCCAGCTACTCGGGAGGCTAAGGCAGGAGAATCGCTTGAACCTGGGAGGTGGAGGTTGCAGTGAACCAAGATCATGCCACTGCACTCCAGCCTGGGTGACAGAGCAAGACTCAGTCTCAAAAAAAAAAAAAAGAAAAAAAAAGAAAAAAGCTACACAAAAAAGCTACACACTTTATAGTTTATTTTATACAACATTATGGAAAGGGAAAAGCTATGAGGACAGAGAACAGATCAGTGGTTACCATAGCTGGGGGTGTCGGGGAGGAGGTGTGGGGGTGAGCAATGAACTTGACTATAAAAGAACACAGTGGATTTTTTTTTTTTTTTTTTTGAGACGAAGCCTCCCTCTGTGGCCCAGGCTGGAGTGCAGTTGCGCCATCTCAGCTCACTGCAACCTCCTCCTCCCAGGTTCAAGCAATTCTCTTGCCTCAGCCTCCTGAGTAGCTGGGACTACAGGCGCCCATCCCCATGCCCCGCTAATTTTTTTGTATTTTTAGTAGAGACGGGGTTTCACCATCTTGACCAGGTTGGTCTTGAACTTCTGAACTCGTGATCCACCCGCCTCACCCTCCCAAAGTGCTGGGATTACAGGTGTGAGCCACCACACCCAGCCTGGAGCTTTTTGAAGGGATAAAAATTATGTATTTTGATTATGGTGGCAGTTCCACAGCTGCATCCATTTGTCAAAACCCATCAAACTGTATACCTAAAAAGGGTGAATGTTACTGTAGGCAAATTGTGCATCAATAAATTATTATTATTTTTTTTTTGAGATGGAGTTTCACTCTGTTGCCCAGGCTGGAGTGCAATGGCGTGATCTTGGCTCACCACAACCTCCACCTCCCGGGTTCAAGCGAATCTCCTGCCTCAGCCTCCCGAGTAGCTGGGATTACAGGCATGTGCCACCATGCCCATCTATAAATCTAAATATTTTAAAACAAGAAAACCCACAGATGCAGGAAGATCATAGGCTCAGCCTTATATGTGAAAAGCTTAAGGTTTCCTTGAAACCTCCAATTAGGGATAATATCCACCAGCAGGAGATACGGTTCTGAGTCTCAGAGGAGGGGATTCTGGCGGATGCTATAAAAAGCCACGGTGCCAAGTGTTCTATTTGGGAAATCTTACCCTTAGCCCCCGGGCTCCTCTAGCAAGTTTTTGCTCTTTTTTTTTTTTTTTTTTTTTGAGACAGTGTTTTGCTCTTGCTACCCAGGCTAGAGTGCAATGGCGTGATCTCAGCTCACCGCAACCTCCACCTCCCGGATTCAAGCAATTCTCCTACCTCAGCCTCTCGAGTAGCTGGAATTACAGGCATGTGCCACCACACCCAGCTAATTTTGTATTTTTAGTAGAGACAGGGTTTCTCCATGTTGGTCAGGCTGGTCTCGAACTCCCAACCTCAGGTGATCCGCCCGCCTCAGCCTCCCAAAATACTGGGATTACAGGTGTGAGCCACCGCGCCCGGCTTTTTACTCACTTTTCGAGGCCCTGTCTGAGCATTCATTTGACCTCCGTGAAGTTCTCCATGACCCCAGTCCTTCAGCACGTAGAACGCAAGCTCCATGAAAGCAGCAACCTTGTGGCTTTTCTGTGCTGTATTCTCAGATCCTAGACCATGCTGGCATTAGGTGCCTTACAAAGCGTTAATGAATTAATGAATTCTTCCTTTCTCTGACAGTCCTCTGGAGCTTGTCATAGCACCAATCACACTGTATTTTGTTTGTCCAATGATCTGTTCCCTCTAATAATAATCTCCTTGATTATTATTGTCTAGTCGTATTTATCTTTGTATTCCCAGGTCACTATTGGTGGAAGTGAACTAAACCGACAGCCTTAAAGCTCCATGTTGATGATTCTTCCAGGAGGAGGAGACACACTTAACAAGCACCTGCTCCGCCCCAGGCCCTATCATACACGCTTAATCTCTGCAACAAACCGATAAGGAAGCTGGAGATCAGAGAAGCTCGCCGACTTGGGCACCCAACTTAGGCACCCAACTTGACCAAGGTCACCTAGCAAGGAAACAAGCAGAGTTGGGATTCAAACTGAGATCTGTCCAACTCCAAAATCTTGTTTCTCCATCCTCTCTTTTCCCAAAGATTCTTAACCCCATGATTTTCAGTGCCTTCAGCACCCTGAAGTGACATCACCAGCTGCTCTGACCCCAGATTCTGATACCCTCTCTCACCTTCCCCATCTCACGCTCCTGTGCTTTCTCTGCAGCTTCCAACTGCCGTGCCACCTCAGTCCCGGGCTTCCTCCTTTTCCACTAAACTCTTCTGTTTGCCTTTGCTTCCCCACCCAAGGCCCAGCCCTTTCAGCCATGTTTTAAGGCTTCTTTGTCCCTGAGCTTCCACCTCTCCTGCCTTCTCATCCCTCAGTGAAGCCCACCATTTTTTCTCTCCCACCCCCAGGATACGCAGTGTTTCTTGTGTGGCTGGTCTCATCATGAAGCCATGTTGTGTAACTGCTGTTGGGATCTCAAGACCACTGACTCACCTTCTTATGCCTCGTGGTTAGAACACAGAGTTCACCTAATGTGCCACGGTGTCCTCCTGCCTCTGCCACACGCTTCTGATTGGGGAGGCAGGAGCCTAGAGAGGTTACACACAACACATCCCAGCTCTGCCACCTACTAGGATATCACTTTTCAGGTTGCAGCTTAAATGTCACTCCACTCCTCCAGAATCTCAAGCAGGATTAGTGTTTACTGATTTGGGCTTCCATTGTTCCCTGGACTCACCCAGGCATAGCACCAACCACACTTTAGTGCTATTGCTTGTTTAATTACTGATCAGCTTTACTAAACTGTCTCATCCTAAGGCAACCGTCCATCAATTCTGCGACCTAACAACCGCTTGGCCTCCCGATTTCTCCTGTCCGTCGCTGATAAACTGCTTGAAAGAAAAGTCTACATTTTGCCTCCACTTGGTCCTCTCTCTCCTCCCTCTCAGTCCACACCCCTGGCTCCAGGCTCCATCGCTCTACTGAAAGTGCTCTTTTTGTCCTCAGCCTCCCTGATCCTTTTGTGCACCTGGCCCTGTGGGCCGCCCTTCCTTGAACCTCATTCTTCTTGGCTTTCATGACCTCCTCTCTCCTGGTCTCTTCCTGGGAGCTTAGAGATCTAGGCCTTCTCCTCTTTCTCCTCTTCTCCCTCTGTCTCTTCCTCTTCTTCTTGCCTCAAGTCCCTCTGTGCTGACTCTGCTCCTTCTTTTCCCTGATCCTTTCCCTTAGGCCACCTCACCCACAACTGGGTTTCACCCAAATCCTTGAGGGGGATGCTCCAGGTGGGCCCGTTGCACGTGGCCGTGCACGGTGTTCAGTGCACAGGCACACCCTGCCAGGAAACAAGGAAGAGGCTCCCTCTCTGCAATTTGTGTAAAGGCCCCGCAGGTTAGCTGTGACCCTGGCATCCATACCTCCTGCCCCATGCCTCTCCCAAGCTCCAGCCCTGCTCTCCTAGCTGCTCACAGGATAGTTCCCTAAACACTGCTGGCAGAACCTGCCCAGCCTAGGCCAGGAAAGAGGCTGACAGAGACAGGGCCGGCTGACTGGATGATCTGGAGATAGGTTCTTGGCCACTCTGCTCTTCCATTTCACCCCCCTTTTCAAAGACTCAGTCTTAGCCACCCTGCCCTGAGCCCATGTTAGATGGAAAAAAATAGTGGTGAACAGGGAGCAGAAGGCTGGAGAGTAGTAAGGGCAAAAGAACAAGGGGGCTGGGAAGAAAAGGAGCAAATGGGGCAAAGCAGACAGGAGGGGAGGTCAGCTGGCTTCTCCGCTGCCAAAGCTCTTCCAGGCACGTCATCTCATTTGGTCCTCATGAAAACTCTCTAAGTGGATGTTACTATTTTTCTCATTCTACAGCTGAGGAGAGACCAAGCTAGTAAAGGCTGCTCAAGATCACTAAGCCAGCAGTGGGGAATATTGTGAAATATTGAAATATTTTATTATTTCATAGAGACAGGGTCTTGTTATACTGCCCAGGCTGGTCTCAAATTCCTGGCCATAAGCGATTCTCCCACCTCAACCTCCCAAAGTGCTGGGATTACAGGCATGAGCCACCTGGCCGAATCCAGGTCTTTTGACACCAAGTGCCTTATTCATCCCTTTGCCCTCCCCTAATCTCTGGGCAGATTTGCGTGAGGCGATAGGCTGGAGGATATGGCATTGGGATACTGGGGTTGCACCTGAGGAGAAGCCAACAGCACCAGGGTCAGAATGGGCAAAGGACATAAGCACAGGCAAGGCCATTCCTGGTGGGGCTGGGCCAGGGAGCTGAGGGGCTCCTAGAAGGGCCAGGTTCCCCGACTTCTCTGAGCTTCAGCGCCTGGAGGTTTCTGGGCAGCCACACGCTTCTCAGCGCTGACCCTTCCTCTTCCTTTATCCTTGGAAAATAACCCCTAGGGCACAAACCCAACCGAAGCAATGATACTAAGTGTCAGGGCATTCCTCGACTCTCCCACCCCTGGGGAAGAGGGCCTGGCCCAAGCCCTGAGAACCCGTTCCCACCTCCACAGGCAGTGCCAGGGACTCCAAATAGGGTGCTGAAATTCCAGAAGTCTTGATATCAGACTGGGTCCTGCACCCAGCTGCCACCCACATCCTCCCCCTGCTCCGCAGCTGCCTCTGAAGCTTATACCCTTGCCCCCACCTCTTGTCTCTCTGCAGTCTACCTGACTGCACTTTCTGATGACCCCCACCGACCTCTCCTAGCACCCCATGTTTATTAATTACTTAAACCTAAAGTATTTACGGAGCTCCACCTATGTGCCAGATGCAGGGCTGGGCAGAAGGATTCCCATTCCACCCCAGATTCCTTTTCCTTTGGGTTCTACCCCAGATCTCCCTCTGTCTCAACAGCTCTACCCCTAACTCAGCAGCCCTGGGATTTCTCCTGTGGGAGGCCCCCCTGCATGGGTATACCCTCCACTGAGAGTAGCTGAAAGGAGCCCAGGGGAGCCTCCCAGGCGATCCCTTCCTCCCTCCAGCCCACCCCACCACAGGGCCTTCTCACTGTCTCCAACACACTGGAGTCACCCTGTCTTTAAAGAAGAGGATGGGAATCAGTCTCTCCCTGTTTTGTGTATAGACCCCATCCTTACACCTCAGTTGCTGTTCCAAACACCTCCCTCCTCCAGGCTGAGCAAGGAATTTCCAGCCTAAATGTTAAAGCAAAGGCGGAAGGACTGCAGGCCTTCCAATCCTCCCTAATCCTCTCATCTCTCCACCACCTAGTTTCCCCAGAGCCATCAGCTCTAGCCCTTTGTGGGAGAATGTGGAGGGGGCGGGAAGAGCTGACCCACCCCTATCGGGTCATCTCTGAGTCTACTCTGAAGTTAAACCTGCCTCACAGGTTCCCACTCCCCTTCTGCTGGACGCTGGAATGCAGGACTGATGGTGGGTGGAGAACCATTTCCCCTCTTTCCGGATTCCCCCCTGCCGAGGCTCATTACTCTTCATGTCTGTTCTGGGAGCTTCTCACCAGGGCCCCTCCTGCTCCACCCTCTCCCGGGACTGTCCTCACAATCACGCCATCCCCCTTTCCACCTTGCTTCCCACCCCCACCCCAGAACCCTAGTGCTGGGAATCTGGAGGCCGAGACCTTCACCCCAGCTCTCCAAGAGGCTCTCTGACAAAGTGAAAAAGCCCTGAGCCACAGAGGAATCTGGAAGTGGTGGAAAGGGGCAGGCTGGTGCTGGAAGCCCGAGGTCGGTATTTGCCCCATGCTGCAAGAAGTCAGGAATGTGGCCATCGACATCAGTAGGAGAGATAAAGTCTAGCTGGCAGCTCTCCCTGTCCAGCCCCCACGGTGCACCTCCACAGGTCCCAGAAGGTTCCTAGCAGTTGGGGTGGGGCAGGAATCAGACAAGGACCTGGGAATGAGCTTGGAGAAAAATTCTAGAATCTGTTTTGATTGCTGGTAGATTTCAAAGTGCCCCAGGGTTTTTAAATGACTCAGAGAGACAGACTTCAAACCCCTTGAGCCCGTCTTTCGAATTAAATTGACCCCCTTTATCTGCCCTCCTGTATATATTGAAGCCTTCCTTACTTTGAAGGAAGGCTCCAGTACAAATAATTAGTATTTGTTTGATGAATGAGTGAGTGACAATTTACACTCACATTCACTGCCACCCAAGGAAATAGACTGGACAGGTCTTACTGTTTTCCCTGTACAAGTGAAGAAATTGAAGTTCAGAGTTAGGTGACTTCCCCAAGGTTACACAGCTAGCAAAGTATCCAGGCTGGCTGACTTAAAGCTTAGCAATAACAGTAAAAGGCAGTACGTAGCTTGTTGACTCCACATACTTTATTATAAAATACTGCCCAACTTGACAGTTCTGGAATCCAGTGGGGGAATATAAAGGTGAAAGCAGGAGAGACCCCTCTGACTGGAACCTCTTACCTCCCAGAAGCCTTGTATGCAAAACCAGTGGGCATTCATTTGTATGTTATTTTGCATCCCGTTTGCCTCCCAGCCTTCAGCAGGCCCCGACCCTCCCCTGGCCAGCTTCCACCCTGACCGCCCCCTGGCTGGCTCCCATTGAGCACTGTGGGGCTCTCCCCACCATTAGGTGACAGATCAGGAACAATCCAGGGTCAGGCTCTTTATCTGTGCTCTGCCTCCCACCTGGCAGGTCCACTGGCCAGGCTCTTCCAGGGTCCCTTCTCTCCCAGGTCTGCTCTACTGTTTGTCCTCCCCTTCCCCCTCAGCTGGTAGCTCGATAAGAATCAATAGGTCCACTCCAGAGCAAAGAACACAGCCAAATGTGTCATACCAGGCCCTGCCAGAAAAACGAGCTGCTGGAGCTGACAAACTTGAAGGCCAAACACCTAAGGGTTCCCCCCAACACTTCATTCAGCAGGGATGGTCATTCAGCTTCAGGGGGCAGGCAGCATGAAAGCCTCCCTACCTCCATCCTTCTCACACAGAGGCTGGGGAGAGCGTCCTGGAGGATGCAGTCCCCTGGGGACAGGCTTCTAATCCAGACAGCCCTTACAAGGGGGGACAGGGGAAGGACTGGCCTGGAGAAAAGTCCTAGTAAAGAGGGGAGGGGCACTGGCCACCAGGGCTGGGTCGCTGCTATGATGGTCCTAGGAGTGCCTGCCTGTCCTCTCAGGCCCCGTGCGATGTGGGACACATTACTTTTATTTATTTATTTATTTATTTTGAGTCAGAGTTTCGCTCTGGTTGCCCAGGCTGGAGCGCGATGGCACGATCTTGGCTCACTGCAACCTCTGCCTCCTGGGTTCAAGCGATTCTCCTGCCTCAGCCTCCTGAGTAGCTGGGATTACAGGCACACACTGTGCCTGGTTAATTTTTGTATTTTTAGTAGAGAAGGAGTGTCATCATGTTGGTCAGGCTGGTCTCAAATTTTTTTTTTTTTTTTTTGAGACAGAGTCTCGCTCTGTTGTCTAGGCTGGAGTGCAGTGGCATCGAACTCTTGACCTCAAGTGATCCACCCGCCTCGGCCTCCCAAAGTGCTTGGATTACAGGCATGAGCCACTGTGCCCGGCGATGTGGGACACATTATCATCTCTGTGAGAGATTTTTGGTCTCTTTTGTCACCGCCCTTCTCTCCCAGCTCCTAGAACTGGGCCTGGCTCACAGTAGGTGCTGAATGCATACTGGTTGAACTGTAAATGCTCAGGATTTGTTTAATTAAGGACGCAGGAAAGGTGATATACCGGTGTGCAGAAGTCAGGACGCATTCCCTGTCCAAATCACAGTGTTCCACTGAGGCAAGGCCCTTGGGAGTGAGGTCGGGAGAGGGGAGGGTGGTGGAGGGGGCTCAGAGACTGGGTTTGTTTTGGGGAGTCTGCACCTATTTGCTGAGTGAATGTATGTGTGTGTGCATTTGAGAGCACACCTCTGTATGATTCGGGTGTGAGTGTGTGTGAAGAAACGTGGGCAGACGAGGAGTGTTTGGGAGCCAGGTGCAGCTGGGGTGTGAGTGTGTAAACAAGCAGCTGTGAGGCTCGGCATTGCTTCTCCTCCTCTTCTCCAGCTCCCAGCCTTTCTTCCCCGGGACTCCTGGGGCTCCAGGATGCCCCCAAGATCCCCTCCACAAGTGGATAATTTGGGCTGCAGGTTAAGGACAGCTAGAGGGATTCACAGGCCATTCCACCCGCACACCACCAGACCCCCAAATTTCTTTTTTCTTTTTTTTTTTTTTGAGACGGAGTCTCACTCTGTCGCCAGGCTGCAGTGGCGCGATCTCGGCTCACTGCAACCTCCGCCTCCCAGGTTCAAGCGATTCCCCTTCCTCAGCCTCCCAAGTAGCTGAGACTACAGGCGCGCACCATCACGTCCGGCTAATTTTTTGTATTTTAGTAGAGAGGGGTTTTCACCATGTTGGCTAGGATGGTCTCGATCTCCTGACCTCGTGATCCGCCCGCCTAAGCCTCCCAAAGTGCTGGGATTACAGGCGTGAGCCACTGCGCCCGGTCAAGACTCCCAAATTTCAAACTCGCCAGCACCTCCTCCACCTGGGGGAGAAGAGCATAATAACGTCATTTCCTGCCCTGAAAGCAGCCTCGAGGGCCAACAACACCTGCTGCCCGTGTCCATGCCCGGTTGGCCACCCCGCTTCTGGGGGGTGAGCGGGGCTTGGCAGGGCTGCGCGGAGGGCACGGGGGTGGGGCCCGGGGCGGGGCGGCCCGGGGCGGAGGGCGCGGGCTCCCAGCGGTCCACCTGTGGCTCCGGCTTCCGAAGCGGCTCCGGGGCGGGGGCGGGGCCTCACTCTGCGATATAACTCGGGTCGCGCGGCTCCCGCGGGCCGCCACCGTCGTCCGCAAAGCCTGAGTCCTGTCCTTTCTCTCTCCCCGGACAGCATGAGCTTCACCACTCGCTCCACCTTCTCCACCAACTACCGGTCCCTGGGCTCTGTCCAGGCGCCCAGCTACGGCGCCCGGCCGGTCAGCAGCGCGGCCAGCGTCTATGCAGGCGCTGGGGGCTCTGGTTCCCGGATCTCCGTGTCCCGCTCCACCAGCTTCAGGGGCGGCATGGGGTCCGGGGGCCTGGCCACGGGGATAGCCGGGGGTCTGGCAGGAATGGGAGGCATCCAGAACGAGAAGGAGACCATGCAAAGCCTGAACGACCGCCTGGCCTCTTACCTGGACAGAGTGAGGAGCCTGGAGACCGAGAACCGGAGGCTGGAGAGCAAAATCCGGGAGCACTTGGAGAAGAAGGGACCCCAGGTCAGAGACTGGAGCCATTACTTCAAGATCATCGAGGACCTGAGGGCTCAGGTAAGGGGTGGGAGGGACCTCAACTCCCAGCCTTGTCTGACCCTCCAATTATACACTCCTTTGCCTCTTTCCGTCATTCCATAACCACCCCAACCCCTACTCCACCGGGAGGGGGTTGGGCATACCTGGATTTCCATCCGCGCACCTAGCCACAGGGTCCCTAAGAGCAGCAGCTAGGCATGGGAGGGCTCTTTCCCAGGAGAGAGGGGGAAGGGGACAGGGTTGAGAGCTTTACAGAGGAAGTGGACAGCATGGAGGGAGGTAAGGAAAGGCCTGTAAAGAGGAGGAGACACTGGCTCTGGCGGAATGGGGACTATTGGAGGGTTAAGCGGATGTGGCTAAGGCTGAGTCATCTAGGAGTAAACAAGAGGCCTTCCTTTGGGAGGAGCCAATCCAGGGTGTAGGGGGCCCAGAGTGACCAGGTGCACTAGGGAAAAAATGCCAGGAGAGGGCCAGGAAGAGGACTTGTTAGTAGCGACTCACTTCTGGGCAGGCAGGCCAGCCAGCTAGCCAGCCTGCTGAGGCTTCCCAAGAGGGGCAGAGTGCTGGGATCTGGGAATCCAGGAAAGGAGGGAATGGGGTGGGGCTAGATGAAAAGGGATAGGTGTCCAGGGAGAGCCTCTGGCTATTCCTGGGACCAGGAAGTTTTCACTAGGATACATAACACTTTTTACACACTCACCCCACCCATCCCTGGCTTTCTATTCATGGAACAACCTCTCTCTACAATCCCTCCAGATCTTCGCAAATACTGTGGACAATGCCCGCATCGTTCTGCAGATTGACAATGCCCGTCTTGCTGCTGATGACTTTAGAGTCAAGTAAGTTTGGGGGCTAGAGAGCGGGGGGTCCAGGGGTGGAGCTAAGAAGGATCTGCTCCCCAGGCTGGGTCAGTTAGGGGCTCACAGTGGGATCCTGTTAGGTGTGGGTGGATGAGAGTCAGGGTCCATCAGTGTATTCATTTAACTGTTCATTTGTATAACCCCGTTTAAGAATACTGTCCTCCAAGTGCCAAGAGTGGTGCTCAGGGGATTACCACCTAATTGCTGACTCAAGTTGCTGGTTTGCAATGGGCACAGAACTTCTCTTAGTAGGTGGCATGAGTTGAGAAGGTTCTGGATCAGAGATAGGGGCCCCTCTGATCACCTCCACTCCTACAGGTATGAGACAGAGCTGGCCATGCGCCAGTCTGTGGAGAACGACATCCATGGGCTCCGCAAGGTCATTGATGACACCAATATCACACGACTGCAGCTGGAGACAGAGATCGAGGCTCTCAAGGAGGAGCTGCTCTTCATGAAGAAGAACCACGAAGAGGCAAGCAGGGGCCACTGGCCAGGCCAGGGATTGAGGGGCCAAGAGAAGTCTGGGTCGGAGAATAGACAAGACAAACCACCTGCAAGTAGCCTTGCTAAGAAGTTTAGAAATAGCAGCCTGGGCTCTTCTTAAATAAGACCGTTCTGATGAAGAGCATTCTCAGGGGGTCAAGTACACCCTGGCTCACCTGAATTACAGGTCAAAATGATATGGGTTAGAAAATGAGATGAGAACAGAAGTAGAAGCAGCTAACGCTAGGAGCTGGGGGTGATAAAGGAATGACAGCAGATGGAGTTGGTAGCGCTTCCTAAAAGATGGTAGAAGGAGCAGGTTTGTGAAGGGGAGGGTGGATAAAGGAACAGGGTGAAGTTACAGAGAAACCATCAGTGAGTGGGTGGCATTTCTACCCACTGGAGTAGAAAGGCCAGAACTGGCATTGCCCTGAGTGCAAGCCAAGGGGTTCCTCCTGTCTCTTCTCCAACTGTAGGCCTCCTAGAAGAGGCAATCACAGAAGAAAGGCCTTGTTGGAGCTCTGACCCTGAACCCTCCTCACTTTTGCCCCTGTCACCTTTAGGAAGTAAAAGGCCTACAAGCCCAGATTGCCAGCTCTGGGTTGACCGTGGAGGTAGATGCCCCCAAATCTCAGGACCTCGCCAAGATCATGGCAGACATCCGGGCCCAATATGACGAGCTGGCTCGGAAGAACCGAGAGGAGCTAGACAAGTACTGGTCTCAGCAGGTGCGTGAGGGGAGGGGATGGCTGCCAAGGTGTGGGAGGGAGGCAGACAGGGAATGAGGGGCCTGATGGACTGTCCCCACCCTGCAGATTGAGGAGAGCACCACAGTGGTCACCACACAGTCTGCCGAGGTTGGAGCTGCTGAGACAACGCTCACAGAGCTGAGACGTACAGTCCAGTCCTTGGAGATCGACCTGGACTCCATGAGAAATCTGGTGAGTGCCTTCACATCACCTGCCCAGCTCCTCCTTCACTTGGCCTCAGGCCCAACCCTGTCTCAACCCAATCCTATCCCTCGCATCATGAGTTCCTTTAGCTCAGAAAGAGTCAGTTTCCTCTTTGCATTTCCCTCCACTCCTATCCCTTATCCCAGTACTTGGCACATAGCAGGTGCCCAAAAAAGTTTCCAAAAGTGAAGGGATGAGCAGTCCTGGGACTCTGGGCTCACCCTGCCCCTCCTCTCTGTGCCCCTGCAGAAGGCCAGCTTGGAGAACAGCCTGAGGGAGGTGGAGGCCCGCTACGCCCTACAGATGGAGCAGCTCAACGGGATCCTGCTGCACCTTGAGTCAGAGCTGGCACAGACCCGGGCAGAGGGACAGCGCCAGGCCCAGGAGTATGAGGCCCTGCTGAACATCAAGGTCAAGCTGGAGGCTGAGATCGCCACCTACCGCCGCCTGCTGGAAGATGGCGAGGACTTTAAGTGAGTGGGGCTCTCCTACCCACACGTGCTGGGATCAGGAGATCACTTCTCCCCAAAGTCTGAGCTTTTGGAAGCACCCCATGTGTCTGTTCATTGGTATCCACTGAGCACTGGGCCATTGCTCCGTGGGTGCTCCTGTGTCTTCAAGGGAGTAACAGTTACAGAGGTCTCCCCATTGAAGAAAGCAAACTAAGTATTGTCCCTAGCTGTACTTAGTATGCAAATGAAGTTTGGCCTTGAGTTTCTGTTTTCTGGAGGAAGAGGCTGAGGGTGATTTGGAGATAAAGGTAGAGGTCAGGAGGCTTTTTCCCTCTACCTTTCTTGTCTCCCTTCTACTCCACGGGGCTGTTTATAACTTGGGCTTGGTCTTCTGTTACAGTCTTGGTGATGCCTTGGACAGCAGCAACTCCATGCAAACCATCCAAAAGACCACCACCCGCCGGATAGTGGATGGCAAAGTGGTGTCTGAGACCAATGACACCAAAGTTCTGAGGCATTAAGCCAGCAGAAGCAGGGTACCCTTTGGGGAGCAGGAGGCCAATAAAAAGTTCAGAGTTCATTGGATGTCACTTTGTCTTCTTTTGGCTGTTTTCATTGTGCACAAATGCCCTAACCCAACAGTCCCATCCCTGATCCAGCAGAAACCACCTCTGACCCCTGAGGGTTTCATATAGATTGGGGTGTAGAAGGAAGAGGGATCTGTATTCTTGGAAACACTTCTCAGAGACAGAGGAGGGAGCAGTAGATGTGATGGGTCACAGGCAGTGGGGATCCCTACAAGGGAATTGTGGAATCTTTGCCTTGAAGCGATCTGGTGTTCAAAAGGTCCCTGACTGATCATTAGCAGAAATCTGAACCAGAGGAGGAAATTAGGCCAAAGACAGAGGACAGAGGAGACAGGGAGACACATCTGGCCCTCCCCTACCCTGCTGCTTTACACCCTTGGCCCACTGCCCAGGGCTTCCCACCCACAGTTTTTTCCTCCAACCCCAGGCCATACTCATCCTCCAAACCTATGGTACCCTCAACTCTGTTCATTCACTCAACGGAGATATGATTTTTAGGGTGCTAGAGGTCTGGCTAGAAGTTGAGTAAATGATCATGGAAGTTCCCATCTAGGAAAGAGGTGCCCCTGAGTAAACACCCGTATAGGTAAGGATGGGCATCTTAAAACTAACCGAGGCTGGGCACGGTGGCTCACATCCGTAATCCCAGCAGTGCCACCACACCCAGCTAATTTTTGAATTTTTCATAGAGTTGGGATTTCACTGTTGCCCAGGCTGGTCTGGAACTCCTGGCCTCAAGTGATCCTCCTGCTTGTACCCTTTGGAGTGATTGGATGCCACTTTGTGTCTTCCTTGGCTGTTTTCATACTTGTATGAAAATGCCCTAACCCAACATGATTACATGTAGATATTCATTGCAGCAGTTTTGCCAAAACAAAACTACTAAAGATCAAGGCATCCATCACTCAAAGACCTAGGTTAGGTTATTTTTTTTTTTTTTTTTTTTTGAGGCAGTCTTGCTCTGTCACCCAGGCTGGAGTGCAGTGGCGCGATCCGGGCTCACTGCAACTGCCTCCTGGGTTCGAGGGATTCTCCTGCCTCAGCCTCCTGAGTAGCTGGGATTTCAGGGGCCCGCCACCATGCCTGGCTAATTTTTGTATTTTTAGTAGAGACGGGGTGTCACCTTGTTGGCCAGGCTGGTCTCGAACTCCTGACCTCGTGATCCGCCCGCCTCGGCCTCCCAAAATGCTGGATTACAGGCGTGAGTCACCGCGCCCGGCCTAGGTTAATTTTTAAAATGTTGGGTTAAGGCAAAAAAAATTTTCTTAATTTAAAAATTAGCCGGGCATGGTGACATGTACCTGTAGTCCCACTTATTCAGGAGGCTGAGGTGGAAGGATTGCTTGAGTCCAGGAAGTCAAGGTTGCAGCAAGCTGTGATCATGCCACTGCATTTCAGCCTAGGTAACAGAGTATGACTCTGTTTCAAAAAAAAAAAAGCTGGCCGGGCACAGTGGCTCACGCCTGTAATCCCAGCACTTTGGGAGGCCGAGGCGGGCAGATCACAATGTCAGGAGATTGAGGCCATCCTGGCTAACACGGTGAAACTCTGTCTCTACTAAAAGTACAAAAAATTAGCCAGGCAGCTGGGTGTGGTGGTTCATGCCTGTGATCCCAGAACTTTGGGAGGCCAAGGCGGGCGGATCACTTGAGGTCGGGAGTTCGAGACCAGCCTGGCCAACATGGTGAAACCCTGTCTCTACTAAAAATACAAAATTAGCTGGGTGTGGTGGCACATGCCTATAATCCCAGCTACTTGGGAAGTTAAGGCAGGAGAATCGCTTGAACTCAGGAGGTGGAGGTTGCAATAAGCCGAGATCACGCCATTGCACTCCAGCCTGGGCAACAAGAGCGAAACTCTGTCTCAAAAAAATATATATATAATATATATATGTGTGTGTATATATATATGTGTATATATGTGTGTATATATGTATATATGAGTATATATGTATATATGTGTATATGTGTATCTACATATGTGCATATATATCTGTATATATATTATATGTGTGTGTATATATGTATATATATATGTGTGTGTGTGTATATATATGTATATACACACACATATATATATGAAATAAAATTTAAAATCTTGCTGGGCATGGTGGCTCATGCCTGTAATCCCAGCACTTTGGGAGGCCAAGGTGGGTGGATCATCTGAGGTTGGGAGTGGAGAAACTCTGTCTCTACTAAAAATACAAAATTAGCCAGGCGTGATTGCGCATGATTGTAATCCCATCTACTTGGGAGACTGAGGCAGGAGAATCGCTTGAACCAAGGAGTTGGAGGTTGCAGTGAGACGAGATCGAGCCACTGCACTCCAGCCTGGCAACAGAGCAAGACTCTGTCTCAAAAAAAAAAAAAAAAAAAATAGCCAGGCGTAGTGGCATACACCTGTAGTCCCAGCTACTTGGGAGGCTGAGGCAGGAGATTTGCTTGAACCCAGCAGGCAGAGGTTGCAGTGAGTGAAGATCACACCACTGTACTTCAGCCTCGGTGACAGAACAAGACTCCATCTCAAATAAATAAATAAATAAAACTAAATACAATAAAATCTCCCCTCTTCACTCCCTAGAAGTAACCACTGTTAAATACCTTTTAAAATTAGACATATACAAGTACATTTCATTATGTTTTATATATGTAAAATTATCCAGCTCTGCATCTTGATTTCTTTTTTTTTTTTTTTTTTTAATTGAGACAGAGTCTCACTCTGTCGCCCAGGCTGGAGTGCAGTGGCACCATCACGGCTCGCTGCCACCTCTGCTTCCCGGGTTCAAGCGATTCTCCTGCCTCAGCCTACTGAGTAGCTGGGATTACAGGCACCCACCACCACGCCTGGCTAATTGTTGTATTTTTAGTAGAGACAGGGTTTCACCATGTTGATCAGGCTGGTCTCGAACTCCTGACCTCGTGATCCACCTGCCTCGGCCTCCCAAAGTGCTGGGATTACAGGCGTGAGCCACCATGCTTGGCTTTGATTTCTTAAATTCTACTTTCTTCATTTAACAATACGTCTCGGGGCTGGGCACGGTGGCTCACGCCTGTAATCCCAGCACTTTGGGAGGCTGAGGCGGACGGATCACGAGATCAGGAGATCGAGACTCTCCTGGCTAACACAGTGGAACCCCATCTCTACTAAAAATGCAAAAAAAATTAGCTCGGCGTGGTGGCAGGCACCTGTAGTCCCAGCTACTCTGGAGGCTGAAGCAGGAGAATGGAGTGAACCTGGAAGGCGGAGCTTGCAGTGAGCCGAGATCGCACCACTGCATTCCAGCCTGGGCAACAGAGCAAGACTCCGTCTCAAAAAAAATAAATAAATAAAAATACATCTTGGACACCTTTCTGAATCAGTATACATAGACCTGCCCCATTCATTTGAGTAGCTGCTTAGTACTCTACTGCGTGGAGTACAAATTAATTAACCTAACCTAGGTCTTCAAGTAATGGATGTCTTGATCTTTTTTTTTTTTTTTTTTGAGACAGAATCTCACTCTGTCGCCCAGGCTGGAGTACAGTGCTATGATCTCAGCTCACTGCAACCTCTCCCTCCTGGGTTCAAGTAATTCTCCTGGCTCAGCCTTCCGAGTAGCTGGGACTACAGGTGCATGCCACCATGCCCAGCTAATTTTTAGTATTTTAGTAGAGACAGGGTTTCACCGTGTTGCCAAGGCTGGCCTCGAACTGAGCTCAGGCAATCCACCAGCCTTGGCCTCCCAAAGTGCTGGGATTACAGGCATAAGCAACCACGCCCAGCCTAAAAGCTTTTTCTTTTCTTTTCTTTTTTTTTTTTTTTTGACAGAGTCTCGCCCTGTCGCTCAGGCTGGAGTGCAATGGCACGATCTTGGCTCACTCCAACCTCTGCCTCCCAGGTTCAAGCGATTCTCCTGCCTCAGCCTACTGAGTATCTGGGATTACAGGCACCCTCTACCATGCCCAGCTAATTTTTTGTATCTTTTAGTAGAGACGGGGTTTTCACCATGTTGATCAGGCTGGCCTTGAATTCCTGACCTCGTGATCCACCTGCCTCGGCCTCCCAAAGTACTCGGATTATAGGTGTGAGCCACCGTGCCTGGCCATCTTGATCTTTAGCAGCTTTGTTTTTGCAAAAAACAGACACCAGCCAACGTTATAGGATGCGCAGCTGACTGAAGGTAAAACAGGAAGTCCCTGGGGAGCCTGAGCAGTACTTGCAGCTGAGTCAAGCTGATCAGAGTAATCCAAGACGATGCACCTGATACGATTAGCCCTCCCATTAGACAATGTCTCACAGTTCCCAGGGTGCTTATGCATTTGATCCTCATTACAATCCTGTGAGGTATGCAAGGCTGTGGGTATTATTGGCTCTGGCTCTGAGAGTTGGATACTGAGGTCCACAGGCATCATGCGACTTGTCTGAGGTCGCAGAGCTGGAAGCTTAAAGCAGGAACCATATCTCCAGGTTCCCAGTCTGCAGGTCTTTCCTCTGTGTGCTATAACTTAACAGTGCGAGCTGCACAATAGACTCCCTGGGAAGCTTTACAAACAATACTGAGGCCTGGGTCCCAGCACCAGAGATTCTGATTCAGGTGTTTGGAGGGCAGGACTCAGGGCAAATGTTTGAAAAGCTCCCTAGGTGACTCCAATAGACAGGCAAGGTCGGGGGCCAGACCCAAGCTGTACCTGGGGTTTGCAGCATGACATTCCTTCCTGATTCAGGTTATGCTTGTGTCAGATTTATTTATCTATTTATTTATGTATTTATGAGACTTTGTCACCTAGGCTGGAATGCAGTGGTGTGATCTTGGCTCACTGCAACCTCTGCCTCCTGGGTTCAAGTGATTCTCCTGCCTCAGCCTCCCAAGTAGCTGGGATTACAGGTGCACGCCACCACGCCTGGCTAATTTTTGTATTTTTAGTAGAGACAGGGTTTCACCATGTTGGTCATGCTGGTCTTGAACTCCTGACCTCATGATCCGCTGGCCTCAGCCTCCCAAAGTGCTGAGATTACAGGTGTGAGCCACTGTGCCAGGCTGGCTGTGCCTATTTTAAACAGCGCACTGCTGGAAAATCCCGAGGCCTCTGGAACAATCCTACTCATTCCCCAGCATGGGAAGATGACTGAGGGGCAGCCTATTTTGTCCCCCAAGCACCAAAGGGAAAAATTATCAATCCCAAGGTTATAACATGGAGTCATCTGTTCCATATTATATCAGTCCTATTTTATCCATTCTCTATCAAAGTGCAACCCAACCCAGATGATAAAATTAATAAATGGTACTGGAAGATACAGAATGGCATATAGTGCCATTTGAGGGAAAAAAGCAACTCATATGTATATACCCTTGTACATGCAAACATCTCTACAAGGAGACAGGAAATTGGAATTCGTGATTGCCTCCGGGGAGAGAAATTGGTAGGGGGGAAACAAGGTGGGAAGGGAGACTACTTTACATTGTGTGTCCTTTTATACCTTCTGAATTAGTTATTATTAATTACAAAGAAAGCAGGGAAGGATTGTTAACTTTCCTTTTTTTTTTTTTTTTGAGACGGAGTCTCGCTCTCGCCCAGGCTGGAGTGCAGTGGCGCGATCTCGGCTCACTGCAAGCTCCGCCTCCCAATTCTCATGCCTCAGCCTCCCAAGTAACTAGGATTGCAGGTGCACACTACGCCTGGCTAATTTTTTGTATTTTTAGTAGAGGCGCCATGCCTGGCTCCACCATATTCTTTCAATCAGTCATTCGATAAGTATTTATTGAGCACCTACTGTGTACTAAGACCTGTTCTAAGTCCAGAGAATACGGTGGTGAATAAAACAGACCAAAAAAATCCCTGTTCTTGTGGAGTTTACATTCTAGCAGATAGAGACATAATAAACGATAATTTAGCCAGTAAATTATAGAGTATGTTAGAAAGAGTATGTGTTATGGGAAAAGATAGAGCAAGGTATGAGGACTCAGCCGTTGGTGGGGTAGGAGTATATTAGTTTCCTATTACTGCTGTAACAAATTACCATAAACTTAGCGACTTAAAACAATATACATGTTATCAGCATAGTGGCTCATGCCTGTAATCCCAGCACTTTGGGAGGCTGAGGTGGGAGGATCACAAGGTCAGAAGATCGAGACCATCCTGGCTAACATGGTGAAACCCCATCTCTACTAAAAATACAAAAAAATTAGCCGGGCATGGTGGCGGGTGCCTGTAGTCCCAGCTACTCAGGAGGCTGAGGCAGGAGAATGGCTTGAACCCGGGAGGTGGAGCTTGCAGTGAGTCGAGATTGCACCACTGCACTCCAGCCTGGGCGACAGAGCGAGACTCAAAAAACAACAACAACAACAACAACAACAAAAACAATGTACACGTTATCTTACAGTTTGTTATCTTACAGTTTGGTATATCAGAAGCCCTATCAGGTTGTCTGCAGAGCTATTTTCCTTCTACAGGTTGTAGGTGGAACTGGTTTCCTTGACTTTTCCAGCTTCTAGACGTCACCTGCATTCCTTGACTTGGTCCCATCTGCCATCTTTAAAGCCAGCATCTTCAAATCTCTCCCCACTTCCCTCTCTCCTGACTTCTGCTTCCATTATCCTCACATCTCCTTTCTCTGACCCTTCTGCCTCCTTCTTATAAGGATCCTTTGATGACATTAGATTTACCCAGACAATGAGCATAATCTCCCTAACTTAAGATCCTTGATTTACATGGCAAAGTCCCTGTTGCTGTGTAAGGAAACTCACAGGCAAAGAGGGGCGGTTAGGATATGGACATCTTGGGATGGGAGGGGACCATTATTCAGCCTACCATAGGAAGGGGGCAGCAGATTGCGGAATTTTTTGTTTTTGTTTTTCTTCTGAGATGGAGTTTCATTCTTGTTGCCCAGGCTGGAGTGCGATGGCTCAATCTCAGCTCACTGCAACCTCCGCCTCCCGGGTTCAAGAGATTCTCATGTCTCAGCCTCCCGAGTAGCTGGGATTACAGGCATGAGCCACCATGCCAGGCTAATTTTGTATTTTTAGTAGAGATGGGGGTTTCTCCATGTTGATCAGGCTGGTGTCAAAATCCCAATCTCAGGTGATCCGCCTGCCTCAGCCTCCCAAAGTGCCGGGACTACAAGTGTGAGCCACCGTGCCTGGCCATGGACAATCTTATTTTTATTCCCTGACTCTATTGCTACCTCTGAGCTGGTATCTCAATATTTACCTCCAGCCCTAGCCTCTCTTGAGCTTCAGAACTGTGCCATATTTTCCAACTGCCTTTGTTTCATTTCATCATGTGGCATACTTAGCTATTTATGTCATCTTCCCCATGAGACTGGAAATGCCTTGAAGACAGGTACCCTATTTTTTTGTTTCTTTGGTTTGTGTTATTGTTTTTTGTTTGTTTGTTTTGTTTTGTTTTGAGACAGTTTCACTGTTGTTGCCAAGGCTGGAGTGCAATGGCATGATCTCAGCTCACTGCAACCTCCACCTGCTGGGTTCAAGTGATTCCCCTGCCTCAGCCTCCCAAGTAGCTGGGACTACAGGCATGCGCCACCACACCCAACCATTTTTGTATGTTTAGTAGAGATGGGGGGTTCACCATGTTGGCCAGGCTGGTCTCAAACTACTGACCTCAGGTGATGTGCCCACCTCATCCTCTGAAAGTGTTGGGATTCCAGGTGTGAGCCACTGCACCCGGCCTACCCTGTTTTATTCATCCTGGTGTCATCCTGGATTGGTCATATAACAATGGCAATTATCATAATAACCAGTATTTGGTTTTTTGGGGGGGACAGAGTTTCACTCTTGTCACCCAGGCTAGAGTGCAATGGCACGAACTCAGCTCACTGCAACCTCTTCCTCCCAGGTTCAAGTGATTCTCCTGCTTCAGCCTCCCAAGTAGCTGGGATTACAGGCGTGCACCACCATGCCTGGCTAATTTTTGTATTTTTAGTAGAGATCGGGTTTCACCATGTTGGCCAAGCTAGTCTCAAACTCCTGACCTCAGGTGATCCACCCACCTTGGCCTCCCAAAGTGCTGGGATTACAGGCATGAGCCACCGCGCCTGGCCAGTAACCAGTATTTACTGAGCACTTTCTATGTGTCAGGCACTGTGCTAAGCACATTACATATATTAATTCACTTAATCCTAACAACAACCCTATGAGATGGATAGTATTACAATCCTCATTTTACAGGTGAAGAAACTGAGGCTCAGAAAGGTAAACTACCTTCCTTAAGGTCTCACAGCTAAATAAATGGCAAAGCCAGAATTCAAACCCAGGCAGTCTGGCTGCAAAATCCAAAGGCAGTAGTTGGAATGGATTGGCATTCAGCTCCATTCCAAATTGGTACCTTTCTGCTTCAGAAACCAAAGAGCTAAAAAGTACATTTCCCAGATGTCCTTGCAGCTAGGAAGTGAATTATGTCGCACTAATTAGATGCAGATGAATACGATTCGGAAAGTGGAAGTGAGGTGAAGACCCTCCTCTGCTGCTTTGATTGTTCCTGCTAGCACGTCTGGTCATGAGGCTGTGGGATTTTTCTGGAGCAGTGTCCAGTGTCCAGTCATTTGCTTTGTAGGTATTGAGTATTGTGAGACAGTTGAACCACAAGGAGCAGTAGTGGTTTCCTGATCCATGGATCACAGCTGCAATTTGTGTTCATGGGTTCAGTCAGCTTCAGGATCCCCACCAGCTACAGTAGTTTATTTCCTGCAACTAGAATTCAGGATGATACCTTCAAGGAAGGGATCTGAGAGTGGATATCTGAAGTCTCAGTTATCACATGTAATGACAAAATGAATAAATTAATTTACTACCTGGGATCACCAGGAATGACTGGCCTATTGAAGGTAAGGCTTTGGCAGGCTACACACTGTTGAGATTAAATCGTTACGGTGGGGAAAGGAAATCAAAGGCCCTGGTGTGGTCTGGCTGCTTAACTGCACTGGCGAGCTTAAAGAATTAAAAAAAAAAAAAAAAAAAAAAAAAAAAAAGGCCGAGCGTGGTGGCTCACATCTGTAATCCCAGCACACTTTGGGAGGCTGAGGTGGGCGGATCACCAGGTCAAGAGTTTGAGACCAGCCTGGCCAACATGGTGAAACCCCATCTCTACTAAAAATACAAAAATTAGCTGGGTATGGTGGCGCATGCTTGTAGTTCCAGCTACTCAGGAAGCTGAGGCAGGAGGATCACTTGAACCCGGGAGGCAGAGGTTTCAGTGAGCTGAGATCGTGCCACTGCACTCCAGCCTGGGCAACAGAGTGAGACTCTTTCTCAAAAATAAAAATAAAAAATAAACAAGAAAAAAAATGGCTGGGTGAGGTGGCTCACGCCTGTAATCCCAGCACTTTGGGAGACCAAGGTGGGCAGATCACGAGGTCAGGAGTTCGAGACCAGCCTGGCCAACATAGTGAAACCCCATCTCTACTAAAAATACAAAAATCAGCCAGGCGTGGTGGTGCACACCTATAATCCCAGCTACTTAAGAAGCTGAGGCAGGAGAATCGCTTGAACCCAGGAGGTGGAGGTTAGAGTGAGTTGAGGTCACGCCATTGCACTCCAGCATGAGCAACAGACAGAGATTCCGTCTCAAAAAAAAAAAAAAAAAAAAATTCATTTAACTTGGCCCAGGAATTCGGGTGGCCGAGGCAAGCGGATCACTGGAGGGCAGTTCGAGACCAGCCTGGCCAACATGGCAAAACCCCGTCTCTCCTAAGAATACAATAAATGAGCCGGGAGAGGTGGTGCACCCCTGTAATTTCAGCTACTCAGGAGGCTGAGGCACGAGAATCGCTTGAACCTGGGAGGCAGAGGTTGCAGTGAGTGGAGATGGTGCCACTGCACTCCAGCCTGGGTGACAGAGCGAGACCCTGTCTCCAAAAGTAAATAAATAAATAAACAAAGATTCATCTGTGTTGTTGCATGTAACAGTAGTTCCTTTTTTTGTTGAGTTATATTCCATTGTGTGCATGCACCGTCATCTGTTTACCTATTCACCAGCTGAAAAATGTTTAGAATGTTTCCGATTTGAGGCATTTATGAATAAAGTTGCCATAAACACTCAATGTATGGATTTTTGCATTTTCATTTCATTTTTCTTGAGTAGTTTTCATTTCTCTTGGGTACCTAGGAGTGAGATGCTGGGTCATGTGGTAAGTGGTTGTTTTTTGTTTGTTTGTTTGAGACAGAGTCTCGCTCTGTCACCCAGGTTGGAGTACAGTGGCATGGTCTTGGCTCACTGCAACCTCCGCCTCCCGTGTTCAGGCAATTCTCCCACCTCAGCCTCCCGAGTAGCTGGGATTACAGGCATGCACCACCATGCCTGGCTAATTTTTTAGTGTTGGGATTACAGGCGTGAGCCACTGCGCCTGGCCAAGAGTATCTTTTATGTACAACTATTATGTACCCGTAAAAATATTTTTAAAGGAATAAATTTATTTTACTCATAAAAAAACTGAGGCCCAGAGGGTGACTGACTCAAGGTCACAGAGATAGTGACAGGGCTGGGACAAGGATTCAGACTGCAGAGCTTCTCAGCTTTTCTCACTCTGGTGGGTGACCCAGACCAGGTGCAATGGGAATGTTCCTGACTTCATCTTCCTTCATCAAGAGTTGCTGGGGCTTCCCCAAGGGCTGGGAGTGGAGAGAGGCCGCAGGCCAGGGCCAGGGACTGGGTGGAGCTGGGAGTGAGTGTCTGTGCACGACCCTTCTCATCTCTGGTGAGCATAACCAGATTGGGACAGGCCTTCAGAGAAGGAAGGGGCAGGGGCAGTCGTGGCACCTGGGAAGAGGACACTGGAATTCTGTGCTCAGCTTACAATAATATCAAACCTTATGTAGCACTTATCCTGGGCCAGATAGGGTCCTAAAAGCTTAACATATATTAATTCATTTAATCCTCCCAACAATCCCAAGAATGCGCTCTCTTTAGCCCTATTTTAGGAGCGAGGAAATGAAGGAGCTGAGAGGTTAAGGGACTTGCCCAGGAACTCCAGTTCGCCAGTGGCTTGCCAGGGATTTGAGCCTGGAGAGTCTCACTCTCTGTCCGCATCTCAGTCGCGCTGATCTCGGCCACACGTGGGTCCATAGGCTGGTCCTCCCTCACGAGTGGCCTCCGCGAGCCCCTGGCCCCTGGAGCGCCCTCCTCCCAGCCACCAGACCCTCTGAGGCCTGACTCCTGGCTAGGCGGGGCTAAGGGGCGAGGAGAGCTGGGGGACAAAGCCCCTTTATGTCGGGGTGGGATTCCCCTTAAAGCCACAGCCAAGATGGAACAGGATGGGGGGCAGAGAGGGACTGGGGGAAGGCGCCAAAGCCCGGGACCGAGGGGGAGCGGGGAGGAGCTGGACTCTACTCGAGGGAGGATCCGAGGGCGGGCAGGCGGAACCCTCCTCCTTAAAGATCTCGCAGTGAGGTTAGGGAGCTGCTCCCCGGCTCTGGGAAGCCGCTATCCTGCCCATACCCTCCTTTCTCTCCGCTGCTGCCCCTGCCTCACTCCCGCGCGCTCCCAGTGGGTGGTGCCTGGGTGTCCCCGGCTCGGCAGCTGCGGCTGCTTCCCAGCCCCGGGGTCTCAGGGCCGTCCCGCCGGTCCCAGGGCACCGCTCCTGTGCCCCACGCCTCCGCTTCCCCAGTTGCCCCCTGACTACAAGAGTCTCCTGGTTTTCGGCTTGTCCTGGGACTCCTGGGAGAGCCCACCGAGAGTTCTGGGGCACCCGCAACCTCCCTCGTCTCCTAAGAGGGTGGGGGAGTTCTTTTCTAAATTTTATAAACCTCAAGGGGAAAAACCAAGGGGTGTATGTGTGCACGTTTGGGGTAATATTTGAGTATTAAAAAACAACCTTCCTCCCAAAATAAATAAATGAATAATAAAAAATTAGCCTGCCTTGGCCGGGCGCAGTGGCTCACGCCTGTAATCCCAGCACTTTGGGAGGCCGAGGTGGGCGGATCACGAGGTCAGGATATCGAGACCATCCTGGCTAACACGGTGAAGCCTCGTCTCTACTAAAAATACAAAAAATTAGCCGGGCGTGGTGGTGGGCGCCTGTAGTCCCAGCTACTCAGGAGGCTGAGGCAGGAGAATGGCGTGAACCCGGGAGGCGGAGCTTGCAGTGAGCCGAGATCGCGCCACTACACTCCAGCCTGGGCGACAGAGCGAGACTCCATCTCAAAATAAATAAATTAATTAATTAAATTTAATTTAAAATTTTTAAAAAATTAGCCTGCCTTGGTGGTGCGCACCTGTTATCCCAGCAACTCGGGAGGCTGAGGCAGGAGGACTGCTTGAGACCAGGGGTTGAAGAACAGGCTGGGCAACAAAGTAAGACTCCATCTCTACAAAAAATTTTAAAATTTACCTGGGTGGTCGCGCGTGCCTTTGGTCCCAGCTACACAAGGGGCCCAGACGGGAGGACTGCCTGAGCACCAGAGGTTGAGGCTGCAGTGACCCATGTTTGCACCACTGCACTCCAGCCTGGGTGAAAGAGTGAGATCCTGTCACAAAGATAAATAAATAAATAAGTAGAATGCAGAGCAATGAAACCCTCATATGTTGCTGGTGGGAATACAAAACGTGTACAACTACTTTGGAAAACAGTTGGGCCGTTTTTTCTAATTTTAAAAACACACCTCCCAGTGCGGTGGCTCACGCCTGTAATCCCAACACTCTGGGAGGCTGAGGCGGGCGGATCACGAGGTCACGAGTTCAAGACCAGCCTGGCCAATATGGTGAAACCCTGTCTCTACTAAAAATACAAAAAAAAAAAAAAAATAGCCAGGTGTGGTGGCATGCGCCTGTATTTCCAGCTACTTGGGAGGTTGAGGCAGAAGAATTGCTTGAACCTGGGAGGCGGAGTTTGCAGTGAGCCGAAATCATGCCATTGCACTCCAGCCTTGGGCAACAGAGCAAGACTCTGTCTCAAAAAAAAATAGTAATAAAAATAAAAATATACTTACCAGCTCGGTGTGGTGGCTCACACCTCTGATCCCAGCACTTTGGGAGGCCGAGGTGGGTGGATCACCTGAGGTCAAGAGTTCGAGACCAGCCTGACCAACATAGAGAAACCCCGTCTCTACTAAAAATACAAAATTAGCCAGGCGTGGTGGTGCATGCCTGTAATCCTAGCTACTTGGGAGGCTGAGGCAAAAGAATCACCTGAACCCGGGAGGCGGAGGTTGCAGTGAGCCAAGTTTGTGCCATTGCACTCCAGCCTGGGTGACAAGAGTGAAACTCCGTTCTCAAAAAAATAAATAAATAAAATAAAGTAAATAAACAGATGGTTCAAGTTTGGCCTCTCCCAGTAGGAATCCTCTTTGTGGCCTTCCTAACATCTGGCCTCCGTATGAAGAATTTATGACAGTATAGCCCCTGTTGGATAATAATTGTATAATTACTGGAACATTATTGTTCCTTCTACTGGGCTGAAATCTGCCTCCTACTAACCTTCTAAACTCAGCTCTGCCCACTAGAGTTACACAGAACTCCCTCTTCCATTAGATTTCAGGCATAAGTGATTATTCTTCCCCTAACCTGTATAAAAGCAACCCCAGTCATGGTGTAAGGATTTAGCTGCACTGCTGGCCTCAACCTCACCTGCCTGAATGAGCTGGAAAATAATTATCTACACAGAAACAGCCCGAGGAATTAGAATGATAGTGATGCTCAGATCCGGGGAGGCTGTGTCCCCCTGAAGGCCCTGGTCAGATCCTGGTGAAGTGGATGGTGCTGCCACAGGAGGGATGTAGGGTAAACTTCTCAGAGACTCAGGGCACTCCAGTGATCTGGGCCCAAAGCACACAGTTCCTTTTCCTCTCCCCACAATCCACACTGGAGCAGCAGGCTCTAGTGGGCCCCTCCCAGGCTGGCAGAACTTTCCCTATCACCCACTCCCCAGAAGCAAAAAAAGTTTAAAAAGCACCAGCCTAAGGCTGGGCGCAGTGGCTCATGCCTGTAATCCCAGCACTTTGGAAGGCTGAGGCGGGCAGATCACAAGGTCAGGAGTTCAAGACGTGCCTGACCAACATGGTAAAACCCCGTCTCTACTAAAAATACAAAAATTAGCCAGGCATGGTGGTGCATGCCTGTAATCCCAGCTACTCGGGAGGCTGAGGCAGGGGAATTGCTTGAACCCGAGAGGCAGAGGTTGCAGTGAGCCAAGATCATGCCATTGCACTCCAGCCTGGGCAACGGAGCAAGACTCCGTCTCAAAAAAAATAAATTATTGTACATTTAAAAATAACTAAAAGAGTATAATTGGATTGTTTGTAACATAAAGGATAAATGCTTGAAGTGATGGATGCCCTGATGAGATTATTATGCATTGTATGCCTGTATCAAAATATCTCGTGTACCCTAAAATAGATACACATACTGTGTACCCACAAAAATTAAAAACTTTTTTTTTTTTTGAGACAGAGTTTCACTCTTGTTGCCCAGGCTGGAGTGCACTGGCTCAATCTCGGCTCACTGCAACCTCCGCCTCCCAGGTTCAAGTGATTCTCCTGCCTCAGTCTTCCGAGTAGTTGGGATTACAGGCGCCCACCACCACACCTGGCTAATTTTTTTTTTTTTTTTTTTTTGTATTTTTAGTAGAGACGGGGTTTCGCCATGTTGGCCAGGCTGGTCTCGAACTCCTAACCTCAGGTGATCCACCTGCCTTGGCCTCCCAAAGCGCTGGGATTACAGGCATGAGCTATCAGACTCAGCCAAAATTAAAAACTTTAAAAAATAAATTAATAACCACAGCAGTAGCTAGTAGCTAATGGCTACCAGATTGGACAGGACAGTGCAGCACCAGACTGTAAGCTCCCTTTGGGCAGAGACTGGACTATCTTGTTCACTCTTATGCCCTGATACATAACACAATTCCAACACATAAACAGCAGGTTGTTATTTTCTTTTTTAAAGACAAAAATTTGAAATTGTAATTTTTATTAAATTGTAAATAAAATGTTATTTTATTTTATTTAATAACCTATAGCATTTGCCAATATCCAAGGTGTAAATACTGCCGTCATGGTTGATTTAAAATGGTTTAATTCTGGGAAGCAAAATTTTCAAATTTAACAATCTTCTCTTACTAGCTTTTGAATGAATAAGCAAATGAATGAACAAATAAATGAGCAAATAACCAACCAAGAGGAGTCTCTGCATGCCTCACCCAAGGAAAAGAGGACAAAGGAGAGTAGAAGAATATTTCAAGATGCCAGCAGTCCTCTCACTCTCTTTGCAGGTCCTCTTCGTTCCAGGAAAGAGAACTTAGTGGGAGAACAATTGAACGCCCTCAGCCTCGCTTCACACACACCCCAGCTTTAAGAAAGCCCAGGAAGAATTTTTTTTTTTTTTTTTTGAGATGGAGTCTCACTCTGTCACCCAGGCTGGAGTGTAGTGGCGTGGTCTCGGCTTCTCAGCTCACTGCAACCTCCACCTCCCAGATTCAAGCGATTCTCCCGCCTCAGCCTCTCCAGTAGCTGGGATTACAGGTGTGCACCACCACGCCCAGCTAATTTTCATATTTTTAGTAGAGACAAGGATTTCACCACGTTGGCCAGGCTGGTCTCGAACGCCTGACCTCAAATGATCCACCCACCTCGGCCTCCCAAAGTTCTGGGATTACAGACATGAGCCACCTCGCCTAGCCTTTTTTTTCTTTTTAAGGAAAAAAAGAAAAATAAAATCTCATCTTAATCTGCTCCATTTTTGTTTCTTTTTAAAGAAACTTTCCCAAGTCACTCAAACAGTCTTCGTAATGGGAAGGCACTCAAACTATAAATCTCCCTGTCATTTAGGAATGCTCAGTGCAAATGTTTATAGAACCCGGGCACCACTTTCAACCTCTCCTTTGAAGAAGGGCTTTGTAATCCTCCTCTGGGGTCACTCCTAGATTCCAAAAATGTTCAGGAAAGGAGGGCCAGGTACCCACCAGTGGGACAGCTTAGACCCAGGTCCCCACCCTCAGGTTCTGCCCTAAGAACATAAAGATACAAGAAAGGTCATGAGGTTAATTCAAAGCCAAGGAATGTCATGGCAGTAAATGCTGCAGGTGTTCACGGGGAGGATGATGGCCATGATTTGTGGCAGAAGTGAAACCTGAGGGATGCTAAGACTTGTGCAGTGGGAAAGGTGAGAAAATAATGAGAACAAAGTCCCCAAGGCTTGGCTGCGTGCCTGGCAGCTAGTAGGTACTGCATAAATACAAGTTCATTGGCTTTCCTTGAGTTGTCTGGCTGGGGTCCCAGAGACTGAAACTTTGCTCTTGGCTGCAGCAGGGGCAAGATCGCAGGGGTGGGTACATGCCAAGCCCCAGGCAGCACATCACCAGAGAGATAATCTTGAGCTGGTGGGAGCAGCCAGGCATGCAGTGGGGCTGAGCTGAGCCAAAGCACAAAACAAAAAGGTCTCATCCCCGTGGCTATAATCAAGGATGCCAACCCTCCAGCTGCCCCAAGACCCCAAGCCTAGATAAGGAGATAGCATCCTGCCTGAAGAGTGTGGCTCTGTCCAGTCAGGGTCTCAAAGGCCTACTGCCCACTTTGGTGCTGCCTTTAGCCCTGTCTAGCACCAGACCCAGCCACAGGGAGCACCTCAGGACCACGGCATCCTTCTGTTGACCGGATGGTCACAGCCCTGGTCAAATCAAAGCCTTCTTGGGGTTCCCTGGAGCTGTCACTCATCTGCCACCACTTTCAGGCCTCTGTCACCCTAACCCAGCCCTTCAACACAAGTTCTCTGGCTTCTTCAAGCTCCTATCAAGTAATACAAAATCACCCTTAAAAGGCTCTATAGTATTGTTCAATTCCTTATCTAATACTTTCAAACCCCAAAAAACTCTGAAAACCAAAAGTTCTTCATAACTCACATGCAAAACCTAACATGAAGTTATTTATACTTTTTTCTTTTTTTTTTTTTTGAGACGAAGTTTTGCTCTTGTTGCCCAGGCTGGAGCGCAATGGCACGATCTCGGCTCACCGCAACCTCCGCCTCCTGGGTTCAAGCAATTCTCCTGCCTCAGCCTCCCAAGTAGCTGGGATTACAGGCGTGCACCACTGTGCCTAGCTAATTTTGTGTTTTTAGTAGAGATGGGGTTTCTCCATGTTGGTCAGGCTGGTCTTGAACTCCCGACCTTAGGTGATCCGCCCACCTGGGCCTCCCAAAGTGCTGGGATTACAGGCGTGAGCCACCACGCTCAGCCTATTTATACTTTTTATATATTCCATTTAGTGTGAATATTCATACGTTTCACTGCAGCAATATTGATAAGACTGAGTCCATGATTACACGTGCCACAGATCCCCCCCTCCCCACTGTGGTTTTCCTTAGTATACATTTTATGTACCACATTTCCTTTGTAAAATCTGAAAGATTCTGAATCCTGAGAGTCATCTGGACCTACAGGTTAGGTTAAGTGATTGTGGGCCTGCAGCCTAAGCCCAAGTTTAGAGTGAAAGAATTCCAACCTGAAATGCCTACTCCCCCAAGAGATGCACAGGCCCCTGCCAGGCAGAACAGACAGGGCCTTAGAGCTGATGGTGGGAGGGTCCCAGGAAGACAAGGCAGGGTAGGGGACTTGGATAGCTCAGGGCAGTGCCTCTTCGCCAGCTAGTGCACAAGCGCAGTGTTTCCAGGCTTTCACAACCACGCAGCAGCCCAGGGTGTGCCTGCTGCTCACCAGGATGACTCCACCTCTTCCATCAGCCAGAGCTTGAGCAACAGCTTATCTCCCCACCTGGGTTTCGTCATCATTGCAAGGAACCCACCTGGGAGCCCTGGGTGGGGACGAAAGGAACTAAGGCATGCAGCATATTTAAGGAACTCAGTGGGAGTGGGCTACTTTGATTGTTCCTTTATTCAGTGTTTCTTGACCACCTTGTACCATGGTAGACCCCTGTGGGCAAGACAATGTATAAATTACCGTGTTAAGGACGGACAGAAAGTACACAAATAATTAAAAGCAAAATTGAACTGAGCAGATTAAAGTGAGATTTCAGAAGAGAGTTTGGCCTGGAGAAAAGAAGCCTGGGAGGAAAGAATGCTGCCTGGGGCGTCAGGAGCCCTGGGTTAGGTCAGGCTGACTCATTTCGGTGACTTTCACAAGGTTCTTCTTCTCTGGGCTCAGTTTTCCTCGTCAGCAAAATATAGATTTAGCCTCAGATCTCCTCTAAGATTCCTTCCATTTTCTTTCTTTCTTTCTTTTTTTTTTTTTTTTTTTTTTTTTTTGAGACAGAGTTTCGCTCTTGTTGCCCAGGCTGGAGTGCAGTGGCGCAATCTAGGCTCACCGAAACCTCTGCCTCCTGGGTTCTAGTGATTCTCCTGCCTCAGCCTCCCGAGTAGCTGGGATTACAGGCGCACACCACCATGCCCAGTTAATTTTTGTATTTTTAGTAGAGATGGGGTTTCTCCATGTTGGTCAGGTTAGTCTCAAACTCCTGACCTCAGGTGATCCACCCGCCTCGGCCTCCCAAAGTGCTGGGATTACAGGGGTGAGCCACTGCGCCCGGCACCTTTTTTTTTTTTTTTTTTTTTTGAGACAGCGTCTTGCTTGATCACGGCTCACTGTAACCTTGACCTCCCACGCTAAAGCAATCTCCTGCTTCAGCTTCCCAAATAGCTGGGACTACAGACATGCACCACCATGCCCAGCTAAATTTTTTTTTATTTTTAGTAGAGACGAGGTCTCACCATGTTACCCAGGCTGGTCTCAAACTCTTGAGCTCAAGCGATCCTCCTGCCTTGGCTTCTCAGAATGCTGGGATTACAGGCGTGAGCCACTGAACCTGGCCTCCCTTCCGTGATGCCAAATATCAGAAGGTCTGTCATTTAGGAGAAGATAAATTATACCTACTCTCTGTGATTCCCAGGGGTACAACCAGACAGAAGTGTGGAAGCCAAAGGAGGCAGGCTTGCTGAGATGAAGGACTTTCTGAGGTGCTCTCCTGCACTCAGGAGGCTGCCTCCTCCTCATCCCAGTGCAGCAGCCTGGGGTTTGTAAATTAGGTAGAGAGTCAGAATGGGGTGCCACACAGTCCCCTCCCTCCACAAGTCCATAAACTCAACCTCAAGAATGGCTTTGGGTTTGCAGAGCATTTGCCAATTCACCAAGCAAGTCTGATTTCATCCTGGGAGCAGATCTAAAAGACAGCAGGGCAGGAACTCAAGGAGTCTTCAAGGAGGCATGGGGGACGAGGACCCTGGGAATGGGCAAGGGAATAGCACCTGGATATGATGTGAGTTACACATTAAGGGGGATGTTGGCTTATGCCTGCAATCCCAGCACTTTGGGAGGCCTAAGTGGGCAGATCATCTAAGGTCAGGAGTTCAGCCTGGCCAACATGGTGAAACCCCATTTCTAGGCTGGGCGCGGTGGCTCACACCTGTAATCCCAGCACTTTGGGAGGCCAAGGAGGGCGGATCAAGAGGTCAGGAGTTCAAGACCAGTCTGGCCAACATAGTGAAACCCCAACTCTATTAAAAATACAAAAAATTAGCTGGGTGTGGTAGTGTGTGCCTGTAATCCCAGCTACTCGGGAGGCTGAAGCAGGAGAATTCCATGAATCCAGGAGGTGGAGATTGCAGTGAGCCGAGATCGTGCCATTGCACTCCAGCCCGGGTGACATTACAAGACTCCATCTCAAAAAAGAAAGGAAGGAAGGAAAGAAGGAAGAAGGAAGGAAGGAAGGAAGGAAGGAAGGAAGGAAGGAAGGAAGGAAGGAAGGAAGGAAGGAAGGAGAGAGAAACCCCATCTCTACTAAAAATACAAAAAAATTAGCCGGGCGTGGTTGCAGCCGCCTATAGTCTCAGCTACCAGGGAGGCTGAAGCAGGAACCCGGGAGGCAGAGGTTGCAATGAGCCAAGATCGAACCACTGCACTCCAGCCTGGGCAACAGAGCAAGACTCTGTCTCAAAAAAAAAAAAAAAATTTTTTTACTTTTAAAAATTAAAAAGGGAGGGGAAGGCCAGGCGCGGTGGCTCATGCCTGTACTTTGGGAGGCCAAGGTGGGTGGATCATCTGAGGTCAGGAGTTCGAGACCAGCCTGGCCAACATGGTGAAACCCCATCTCTACTAAAAATACAAAAAAATAGCTGGGCATGGTGGCAGGTGCCTGTAATCCCACCTACTCAGGAGGCTGAGAATCGCTTAAACCTGGGAGGCAGAGGTTGCAGTGAGCCGGGATAGCGCCACTGCACTCCAACCTGGGTGACAGAGCAAGACTCTATCTCAAAAAAAAAAGGGGTGGGGGGAAGTTATGGTCATCTATGCATATAATACACAAAATGCAAATTATACACCAAATAGCAGAATATAATCAGTATGGGGTTAGTGGTAACAAGGGCTAGCAGGGGGTGTGGGAGGATTTTGTGTCCTCACTCTGCCCTCCCCTCTCCAGCTGGGTATTTCTGCCCCTGCCCCTGTTCTCTCTCTGTTTTTTCTCTCTCTCTCTCTCTCTCTATGTGTGTGTGTGTGTGTGTGTGTGTGTGTGTGTGTGTGTGTGTGTGTGTCTTTGTCTGTTTCTCTCTCACTCTCTCTTCCTCTTTCTCACTCCTCACATTGGCTCCCACCCTCCTCAACCATGGCCAGATGGCACCGAGGAGGAGATGCAGCCCCTGTCCTTGAAAGGTGTAAGGTGTGGCTGGGCAAACACCAGGCCAACCCATCCACAGGAAACCCCACGGGGCCAAGGCCCAGCAGAGTCCTCTCTGTTTTGGCACCAGAGACAAAGGATTGTTCCAAGGATTACAGAGAAGGAGCCAGGCTGGCTGGCTGGGAGGAGAAAGAGCAGGGAGAGGGGCTTCCTGGAGGGGTGGGCGTCACACTGATAGACAAGAATGAGTGGACTGTTCCTGAGCTGCAGAGGGGCCAGATGACCCCCTTCAAGACTGAAGTGCTTCAGATAGCACTCCTACAGCAAGCTCAGAGACAGGTCCAGCATCCTCCACCTTTCCAGTCTTGTCCAGGAGAAATGGGGTGGGCGGGGATCCAGGACATGAAGAAAGGCACGTAGCCTGCCTGCAGGCAGAGAGGGGTGAAGAAAGCTCCAGGGGCTGGGATCCTAACACTCCTGCTGAATTTTATCTCCCTGTAATAGCTGCTCCAATGGTCCCATCCCAGCTGCACAGAGAGATATCCCTGGACAGAAGTCAAACAGCCACAGTGGAATAATCCCAGTGAGGTCACTTCCTCCATCCTTCTGTCTGCATTCTCTGAGGCCCCCAGGAAGCAGTGCAGGACTGCACTCTGGTGCTTTTATCTTCCCAGGACATGACTTCTGTGGGGGAGAGGGGCCAAGGCAGTGAGGCCTGGGACTGGGGGTTACAGGAGAGAAAGGAGACACTCTGGGGAACCTCTGTGGGTGGACTGAACCTCTGGGATGTCCCCATGGGCCCATAAGCTTCAGACCAGCCCCCTTGCTCTCAAATTATGGCCCGCCCGCTTCTCCATTCCCCACACCCACTGTCCTGGGTTGGGCTGAGGTGCCAGCATGGAGAAGCCACATGGCACGCAGTGTACGGAATCCTTCCCTGGACTGCGCCAGGCCCTCTGGCCCAGAAAGTTTCATCCTGTCCTGTGCTACCTGGTAGGCAGGGAGGGACTCAGGTCCAAGCCCCACTGTGGACAGAGCCCCGGCCAAGCATAGACACAGGGCGACAAGAATCCCAGGAGAGGGAGGGTCTCATGGCTCCCCAATCCCACCCATCCTGCATCTTCATCAAGGTACTTCTGGGCCCCTTGAGACAGTGGCAGCAGCTGAAGGTGAGGAGTCAGGGGATAAGAGAGCATGAGACCTTCACCTCTCCACCCCGCTCCTCTCTAATTTGCTTCCAGAATTATCTTTAAATCCACACTGTTCCCCTATCACGACTCCCCCCTGAAACACCTGTGATGGCCTCTCATTGTTGAAAGCATAAAATCTGATCTTCCCCCTGCATTCCATCTCCCATATCCACCTCACTACTCAAGTGCCCCGTCTGCCCTTCGCTAAACCTACTGTTCCACCTGAACTAATCTCAAACAACGTTTCCCAAACTGCCTCCTGCCAGGAGTTCTCCCCACCCTCCCATGTCCTGCATCCCATGCTTTCCTCAAGGCTCAGTGCAAATCACGCCTCCTCCCTGAAGCCTTCCCCGTAACTCAGCTGCCACCCTCAGGCTGCCTGCCAATGCTGTCTCCTCCTCTGACACCTCTTATGAGCACCACTCATCAAGATGGTCCCTTTAGTACTTGGGGTGCCTGGCCCCACATGTTGGCTGGCATTGTTTATTTGAATGAACATTGCCTTGGTACAATGATGGAGCCTGCTCTGTCCTCCTAGAAGAGACAGGAGAGAGAAGCCCATAGCAAGGGTCAAAAACTCCCAGCCTGAACCTGGGAGATGTCCATATACTGATGAAATGAGAGGTTCCCCTCCGGGTTCCGATGCACAGGCCCTGTACCAGATGAGGGAGCCATAAGGGGTGCAGACAGAGACTCAAAGACAGAGACAAGGGCTGAGGGAGGGGGGATGGAAAGAACTGGGGAGCCAAAGACCGCAGCGGGGAAAGAATGCAGTGTCCATCCTAAAAGAAGGAAAATGGAAGTTTCCCAGGGAGGAGGGTGCCTGATCTTATCTGCTGTTTACATTCCAGAAAGCCCCTGCTTCTGCTTCTCATCTTAATTAGAGAATACCTGAGAAGCCCTGCCGCTGTGCAGAGAGAAAGGAATGCAGGCCCCCCCTAAACCCCAGCCTGCCCCCCTCACCCCTGACCTCCTGCTGGCTATGTGGTGGGACTGATGGGAGTCTGGGTTCTGGATCCATTTTCTGTTTTCTGTTTTTTTGTCTACAGTGGGCTGATCCATTAAGCTGGATTCTTTGAGAGAGTATGTGAGAGGGACTGGGAACTGTCAGGGCTCCACTCCTGCAGGAAACAAACAAACAAAATTAAAAAGTATTAGAAAGAGCCACTGAGAGGAACAGCTGAGATTCTCTCAGTCAGTCTGCCATTCACCCCCTCAAACATCGCCCTCACTCCACCACCATAATGTCCAGGCAGGGTGCTGACACTTCACCATTCACCTCCCACCCTGCCCCAGGCTGTCCTCCAAATGTGTGTCAGACACAGTGCTGGGGTACTTATACTTCTGTCATAGTCTCTGTCTTCAGTAGTATATGGTAAGAGCCAGGATTCGCTATTAAACATGCTGTGAGTGGGTAGAGACAAAGTCTTGTCTTGTAGGGTGAGCAGGCAGTGAGGTCAGGAAGGGCATCACAGGTAGAGGAAAAAGCATGGGCAGAGGTCTGGACCCCAATCCCTCTTCATACCACCCGCTGACCCTTTCCCCTCCCCCCAACATGAGATTTCTCTCCCTCTCTTCTCTCTTCTCTCCCTCAACAATTCCAGGGTTGCCCACCTGAAAACAAGCTCCCTGGACCACCTTCCCTTGCAGCTCTCTGTTCCTTCTCTTTTTTTTTTTTTTTTTTTTTTTTTGCGACGGAGTCTCACTCTGTCACCCAGGCAGGAGTGCAATGGTGTGATCTCAGCTCACTGCAGCCTCTGCCTCCCGGGTTCAAGTGATTCTCCTACCTCAACCTCACGAGTAGATGGGATTACAGGCACCCACCACCACACCCAGCTAATTTTTGTATTTTTACTAGAGATGGTGTTTCACCACATTGGCCAGGCTGGTCTCTAACTCCTGACCTCAGGTGATCCACCCACCTCAACCTTCCAAAGTGCTGGGATTACAGGCATGAGCCACTGCGCCTGGCCAGCTCTCTGTTCCTTCTCACAGCTAAGCATCCTACATCATTCTATCTCGTTTTGTTGTTGTTTTGCTGTTGTTGTTGTTGTTGTTGTTGTTGTTTGAGACAGAGTTTTGCTCTTGTTGCCCAGGCTGGAGTGCAGTGGTGCGATCTCAGCTCACTGCAACCTCCTGCCTCTGCCTCCCAAGTAGCTGGGATTATAGGCATGCGCCACCACACCTGGCTAATTTTGTATTTTTAGTGGAGATGGGGTTTTATCATGTTGGTCAGGCTGGTCTCAAACTCCTGACCTCAGGTGATCCACTTGCCTCGGCTTCTCAAAGTGCTGGGGTTACAGGCTTGAGTCACTGCATCTGGCCTTACATTATTCTCAAAAGAGGTCTACACACAGGCTTTCCCCTTCCTCACCCAGTTCACTCTTCAGCCCCTCCAGGCTGGCTCAGCTCGTATGGCTCCTCAGAAGCTGCACTAGCCAAGGTTCCCAGAGACCTCCATGTTGTTGAAATCGATGGACACTTGACATTCCTTTTGTTCCTTGACCACTTAGCTTCCAGCAGCTGCATGCTCCCTCCTTCTTTTTTTTTTTTTTTTTTTTTTTTTTTTGAGATGGAGTTTCACTCTTGTTGCCCAAGCTGGAGTCCAATGGCACAATCTTGGCTCACTGCAACCTCCACCTCCCAGGTTCAAGTGATTCTCTTGCCTCAGCCTTCCGAGTAGCTGGGATTACAGGCGTGTGCCACCACACCTGGCTAATTTTTTGTATTTTTAGTAGAGACAGGGTTTCACCATGTTAACCAGGCTGGTCTTGAACTCCTGACCTCAGGTGATCCACCTGCCTCAGCCTCCCAAAGTGCTGGGATTACAGGCGCTAGCCACCGCACCCTGCCTCTCCCTCCTTCTTGAAACACTCTCCTTCCTAGTCTCCCAGACACCTCGTGCCAGGCTTTTCTCTAGTTATAATTTCTCGGTCCCTTTTCCCCACTCACCCTCCTTGACATGGTCTGTAACTTGATGTTTCTGATCTATAAATTGACCTGATATAAAGTTGATGTTCCTCAGGGCTGGGTCCTGGCCCCTATTCTCTTATTAATAGGGACTATTTTCCTGAGTCATCTCATACCTTGCCCTGGTTTTAATTGCATCTTCTATAGACCAAAGACTTCCAGATTGTGACGTCCAACCAGACCTTTCTTGTGAGCTCCAGAGCAGCCTATGGAATATTCTACTTAATGCCTCTTTTTAGATGACTCTTAAGCATCTCAAATTTAACCTGTTCAAAACTGGATTATTGATCTTAGCTCCCACCAGCTGCTTCATAATTCTTGTTCATCTTAGTAAATGACACACCATCCATCTAATTGCTTGTGCCAGAAACCTGGGAATCATATTTGACACCTCCTTCTCTCTTGGTCTACCCTATGGATCTAACAAATTAATAACCCTACTTCCACAGTAAGTCCAAATCTATTCCTTTCTCCCCATCCACATCCCACATCCAGGCTGTAGGCATCTGTCCTCTGTACTATCACTGCAACATCTTCCTAACAGAAAGTCTTCTCATGGCCACCAGTAACCACTCAGCCTTCCTCCACACACCAGCCAACATGGTCTTCTTTAAAAATAAATCTCAGCCGGGCTTGGTGGCTCACACCTGTAATCCCAGCTCTTTGGGATGCCAAAGTGGGCGGATCACCTGAGGTCAGGAGTTCAAAACCAGCCTGGCCAATGTGGCAAAACCCCATCTCCACCAAAAAAAAAAAAAAAAAATTAGCCGGGCATGGTGGCAGGTGCCCATAATCCCAGCTACTCAGGAGGCTGAGGCAGGAGAATCACTTGAACCCAAGAGGCAGAGGGTGCAGTGAACCGAGATGGTGCCACTACACTCCAGCCTGGGTGACAGAGCAAGACTCCATCTCAAAAAAATAAATACATAAAAATAAAAATAAATGTGTGCCAGGCCCAGTGGTCCCAGCTACTTGGGAGACTGAGGTGGGAGAATCTCTTGAGCCCAGAAGTTTGAGACCAGCCTGGGCAACATAGCAAGACCACCTCTAAAAAATATATAAATAAATAATAAATAGATAAAACTAGATCTCATAATATCCCTCACCTACTTAAAACCCTTCTGTGACCCAGGAAGTGTCCAGACTCCATGGCCAGTGCCCTGGCTCTGTGCTCCAGCTCCTTTTGCAGTCTCCCCTGCTGACCAGCCTCCAGCCACACCATCCACTCCACACACACACTCCTCCCTTAGCTCCCTCCCACCTCCTCATCAGCGATCTCTCCCTCACCTTCCGAGTCTCTGGCTAAATGCTCTGGTATACAGAAGGAGCTTGATGAGTATGGGGAAGGTACGGGAACAGAGGAAGGGAGGAAAAGCCATGGTGACAGGGTGACACTTATAGCAACAAGTTGTATGGTGAGGGGGGCAGGTTAAGGGATGAGGCTGCAGAGCTCCCTTGAACTATCCCTTTAAGCATTTCATAATGACTCCTATCCCTTTAAGCATGTCATAGCAAGATCTGCACCTGTTTGAGTTATTCTGTTTTATTTCTGGCACTGCATTATTATAGCCATTTGTTTTATTAAATGACTCTGATGGCATTTTTTTTTTTTTTGAGATGGAGTCTCGATCTGTCACCCAAGCTGGAGTGCAATGGTGTGATCTCAGCTCACTGCAACCTCCGCCTCCTGGATTGAAGCTATTCTCCTGCCTCAGCCTCCCAAAGTACGCACCACCATGCCCGACTAATTTCTTGTATTTTAGTAGAGGCAGGCTTTCACCAAGTTGGCCAGGCTGGTCTTGAACTCCTGACCTCAAGCCTCGGCCTCCCAAAGTGCTGAGATTACACATGTGAGCCACCACGTCCGGCACTGATGGCCTTTTTGACTGGTGACTCCAGCTGTCCCTGAGAAAAGCAGTCTTGCCTCCCTCTGCCCCCTGGTGGCCTTCTAGGTGCAGAGACCATTGTTCCAGTCATCCTGGCTACTAGAATGGCTTTGATTTTCTGGCTTATAGCACCACCATTTGGCCAAATTTGCTAATAGGCGGCTGCTCCATCCACATTCATTTCCAATTTCTTTTCAACCTTCTCATTGGCAGAGTTCATGGAATCAGAGCCTCTTGGAGCTTAAACAACGTCAGTGGACGTAAGAGCTCTCCAGAGCCTCAAGCAAGCTTGCAGTTCATTCTGGAGGGCCATGCTAGCGGTGCAGACAGAATGGCAGTGATCATGGTGCAGGAGTCGAGGAACTGGCCCTGTGAATGTCAGGCATGTGTCCCCCTGGGTTTCCTGGTCCTTCCCTATTTGCCCTTGCCCTGACACACCTCTCATCCTCCTTCATGCTGCCTCCTACACAATGCTTCTCCAGATTGGCTCAGTCCTATTTACACAGTCTTTGATCTGGTGTTTATGTCTTTTTTTTTTTTTGAGACTGGTCTCAAACTCCTGACCTTGTGATCCACCCGCCTCAGCCTCCCAAAGTGCTGGGATTACAGGTGTGAGCCACTATGCCTGACATATGTCTTTATTTTTTTTAATCTTTTTTTGAGACGGAGTCTTGCTCTGTCGCCCAGGATGGAGTGCAGTGGCACGATCTCGGCTCACTGCAAGCTCTGCCTTCCAGGTTCACGCCATTCTCCTGCCTCAGCCTCCCGAGTAGCTGGGACTACAGGCACCCGCCACCACGCCCAGCTAATTTTTTGTATTTTTAGTAGAGATAGGGTTTCACCGTGTTAGCCAGGATGGTCTCAATCTCCTGACCTCGTGATCCGCCCACCTCGGCCTCCCAAAGTGCTGGGATTACAGGTGTGAGCCCCTGCACCCCCGCCCGACCTATGTCTTTATAATAATACCTAATATTTATATAATGCTTTGCAGTTTATGAACTATTTTATTTTTTATTTTTATTTTTTTGGGACAGAGTCCCACTCTGTCACCCAGGCTGGAGTGCAGTGGCATGATCTTGGTTCACTGCAACCTCTGCCTCCAGGGTTCAAGTGATTCTCCTGCCTCAGCCTCCTGAGTAGCTGGGACTACAGGCACGTGCCACCACGCCCGGCTAATTTTTTGTATTTTTAGTAGAGACGGGGTTTCACCATGTTAGCCAGGATGGTCTCGATCTCCTGACCTCATGATCCACCTGCCTCAGCCTCCCAAAGTGCTGGGATTACAGGTGTGAGCCACTGCGCCCGGCCTATGAACTATTTTATACAGAACTACCACTCTTCAAGTGCTTACTGTGTGGCAGGTACTGTGCTAAGGATTTGAAATAAATGATCCCTAAGCTTTCTAAGATAGGTGAGTATAAGTGGTCCCATGTTATGAAAAAGGAAACTGCCAGGCGTGGTGGCTCACGCCTGTAATCCCAGCACTTTGGGAGGCTGAGGAGGGCGGATCACCTGAGGTCAGGAATTGGAGACCAGCCTGGCCAACATGGCAAAACCCTATCTCTACTAAAAAAATACAAATTTAGCCGGGCGTGGTGGCGGGTGCCTGTAATCCCAGCTTCTCAGGAGGTTGAGGCAGGAGAATTGCTTGAACCCAGGAGGTAGAGATTGCAGTGAGCCCAGATTGCACCATTGCACTCCAGCCTGGGTGATAGAGTGAGACTCCATCTCAAGGAAAAAAAAAAAGAGAGGCTGGGTACAGTGGCTCAGGCCTGTAATCCCAGTACTTTGGGAGGCCGAGGCGGGAGGATCACAAAGTCAGGAGTTCGAGACCAGCCTGGCCAACACAGTGAAACCCCATCTCTACTAAAAATACAAAAATTTGCCAGGCATAGTGGTGCACACCTGTAGTCCCAGCTACTCAGGAGACGAGGCAGGAGAATCGCTTGAACCCAGGAGGCGGAGGTTGCAGTGAGTTGAGATCGCACCACTGCACTCCGGCCTGGGCAACAGAGTGAGACTCTGTCTCAAAAAAAAGAAAAAGGGAACTGGGGTTTCGGACAAGACCAAATGACATAGTAGAAAAAGCTTTGAAGTCAGACCAGATCCAAGTTTGAATTATGTATTTGTTGTGAGTATCGTATCACAAACTGTCAGTTCACTCCCTGGATAAAAATTGCATGAGAACACCTCTAGCCAGGGCATGCACTCCTCAATCTTCCATAGTCTGCACCACTCCCAGTGACCTACACCACTTTGCACACTTGCCTATCTGAACCCTGACAGTATTTGAATTTGAGACCCTTAAAAATATTATTCCACTTGATCTTTAACAAGGGCTTTGTAAGGAAGGCAGTAGCATAACAAAGGTAGGAGGGTAGGAGGATTCCACCCTGAGTCAGGCAAGAACGGATGTTTAGTCCGTAACGAATTTTATTTTATTTTACATTTTATCTATTTTATTTTATTTTACATTTTATCTATTTTATTTTATTTTATTTTTTGAGGCAGAGTCTCCCTCTGTCATCTAGGCTGGAGTGCAGTGGCGCAATCTCGGCTCACTGTAACCTCTGCCTCCCCAGTTCAAGTGATTCTTCTGCCTCAGCCTCCTGAGTAGCTGGGATTACAAGTACATGCCACCATGCCCGGCTAATTTTTTTTTTTTTTTTTTGAGACAGAGTTTCACTGTTGTTGACCCGGCTGGAGTGCAATGGCACAATCTTGGGTCACCACAACCTCCACCTCCGAGGTTCAAGAGATTCTCCTGCCTCAGCCTCTGGAGTAGCTGGGATTACAGGCATGTGCCAGCACGCCTGGCTAATTTTGTATTTTTAGTAGAGATTGGGTTTCTCCATGTTGGTCAGGCTGGTCTTGAACTCCCAACCTCAGGTATTCTGCCCGCCTTGGCCCCCCAAAGTGCTGGGAATACAGGCGTGAGCCATCGCACCAGCAATTTTTGTATTTTAATTAGTATTATCAGTGAATTAATAATATCTGCCCTATGATTCTAAAGTTGAGCAGTATAAAGATATACAATGAAAAGAAAGTCTTCCTCCTACCCAGCACCCAGCCCCACAACCCACTCCAGAGGCAACCATTATTTACAGTTTTTCAATGTATAGGTGGCTATCATTTTAACCTCATTTTACAAATGAGGAAACTGAGGCTTAGAGAGGTTGAGTGGCTGTCCTGAGATCACACGCCTGATGGAGCTAACAGAGATGATATCAGATCTTGTCCTTGACACTGCTTTGCCACCCTGACATCATCCTGCTTCACACGTACATCCTGGGTATGCGTCCTGGACTGAGAGTCCTCAGAGGGCAGGAGTTGCCCATGGAACCTGCTAGGGGCAGTAGTCAGCACTGGGCCACTGGGTGCTACAGCAGGAGGCCTGGGATCTGCACCATGATTAAGCTGCTGTGTGATGTTGAGCAAATCTCTTGATTTCCTCACTTGCCTTTCTTTCTCACTAGGCTATATTGAGATTTAAACAAGCCAAGTAGAAAGATGATTGGAGAGTAAAGATGTCATACAGATTCAAGGAGGGGAGAGGACAGATATTTAGTATAGGGTTAACTTTGTCCTTTCCTTGGAGCACACGTGTCCATGTTCAGATACTTTACAGATACTTTAACTTGAGCACATGTGTCCTTGTTAAGTTCCTTGAAAAGTGTTGCTTGTTCACTGCCTTTCTTCTTTTTTTTTTTTTTTTTTTTTTTTTTTTTGAGACAGAGTCTCGCTCTGTCACCCAGGGTGGAGTGCAGTGGTGCGATCTCAGCTCACTGCAACCTCCACCTCCTGGGTTCAAGTGATTCTCCTGCCTCAGCCTCCCAAGTAGCTGGGACTGTAGGCACGTGCCACCACACCCAACTATTTTTTGTATTTTTAGTAGAGACGGGGGTTTCACCGTGTTAGCCAGGATGGTCTCCATCTCCTGACCTCGTGATCCACCCGCCTCAGTCTCCCAAAGTGCTGGGATTACAGGCGTGAGCCACCGCGCCCAGTGCCTTTCTTTCTTTTTTTAGATAGGGTCTCGCTCTGTCACCCTTGCTGTAGTGCAGTGGCACAGTCACCACTCACTGCACACCTGACATCCCAGGGCCACATGATCCTCCCACCTCAGCCTCCTGAGTAGCTGAGACTACAGGCGTGCACCACCGCACCAAATTAATTTTTTATTTCTTGTAGACATGGAATCTCACCATATTTCCCAGGCTGGTCTCAAACTCCTGGGCTCAAGGGATCCTCCCCCTTGGCTTCCCAAAGCACCAGGACCACAGGCACATGCCACCAAGCCTAGCTAATTTGTTTTTGTTTGTTGGGTGGTTTCTGTAGAGATTGGGATCTCACTATGGCTGGTCTCAAATTCCTGAGTTCAAACCATACTCCTGCCTTGGCCTCCAAAAGCACTGGGACTACAGGTGTGAACCACTGTGCCCGGCCTTCTGCCTCTCTTCTTTTTTGTGTGTGTATCGGGGTTTCGCTCTTGTTGCCCAAGCTGGAGTGCAATGGTACAATCTCAGCTTACTGCAACCTCGCCTCCCAGGTTCAAGCAATTCCCTGCCTCAGCCTCCCAAGTAGCTGGGATTACAGGCATGCACCACCATGCCCGGCTAATTTTATATTTTTAGTATAGACAGGGTTTCACCATGTTGGCCAGGCTGGTCTCGAACTCCTGACCTCAGGTAATCCACCCGCCTTGGCATCCCAAAGTGCTGGGATTACAGGTGTGAACCACCGTGACTGGCCTTTTGCCTCTCTTCTTTGGAAGAGGGTTAACTTCCATTTCTCTACAAGCTTCAAGCCCAGTACAGGTAATAAGCCCATCAAATTGGCTGCACAACCACCTAGAAGGTTTGGGGCCGAGCCACATACTCAAGTAATGACACTTCTTTCAGAGAGCAGTACAGGGCTCCCAACCCATTTGGGATGCAGGACAGCTGAGGCAGAAAATTCAGTCGTGGTAGACAGTGTATCTCTCCAAAGAAGAAACACTTGTCTTCTGCCTCCAGTTGACATTCTGTGACTGCACAGACAGCACTATGTCAATTTAGCTATTACTACATAAAAAACCACTCCAAGACTTAGAGGCTTAAAACAATAATTAGCTCACAACTCTGCAATTTTAGCTGGGCTCAGCTGAGCAGTTCCGTTCATCTCACTTTGAGTTGCTTAAGTGGCTGCAGTCATATGGATCAGGATGGTCTATGATGGCCTCACTCACATAACTGGCAGTTAGCTGGGATTGTCAGCCAAAGCACCTCACTTCTCCTGCCTGTGGCTCTCCAGCAAAATAGCCTGGGTTCCTTGTCTGGTATCAGCAGGTTCCAAGAGAGTAAAAGTGGAAGTCACAAAATCTTCCAAAGTCTAGGCTCCAGAAGTCACATATTGTCACTTCTGACACATTTGTTAGCCAAAGCAAGTCACAAGGCAATGCCAAATTCAAAAAGTAGGAAATAGACTCTACCTTTTGATGAAGGCACTGAAAAATATTTTGGTCATGCTTTTCAATCTATCACACACTTTCTAATCCATCATTCAATAATTATCCAATCAACCAGCCTGTACTTATTGAATACCTAACATACTTAATACCTAAATATTGTGCTAGATGGCAAAATACAAAAGAATGCTAAGACCAAGTCTTTGCTGGAAAAATTTTAAAAGATCTTAAAATGAGCTAAAGATTACTGGGTACCTTTTTGGTGTAATGCTGGTCTTTGTATAGAGAACTTTCAGTGTTATTTGATTTTGTAGTGGTCTGTGTCTTTGTGTTTTTTTGTTGTTTCTTTCTCATTTTATAAAAATAGTTTGTTTCAAAGACTCAATAATCCTTCAACTTCTTTTTTTTTTCTTTTTTCTTTTGCAGACGGAGTTTTACTCTTGTTACCCAGGCTGCAGTGCAATGGCGTGGTCTAGGCTCACTGCAACCTCCACCTCCCAGGTTCAAGAGATTCTCCTGCCTCAGCCTCCCAAGTGCTGGGATTATAGGCACCCATCACCATGCCTGGCTAATTTTTGTATTTTTAGTAGAGATAGGGTTTCACCATGTTGGCCAGGCTGGTCTCGAACTCCTGACCTCAGGTGATCTGCTCACCTTGGCCTCCCAAAGTGCTAGGATTACAGGCATGAGCCACTGCACCCAGCCCCTTCAACTTCTTATTTTTGGATATACCAAGAAGATAATCAATGTGCTCAATATAATTTTTGACTGCTTTTGACTACACTCTTATATCTCTGTAAGTTTAAAAAAAAAAAAACTGATGGTAGGCCAGGTGCAGTGGCTCATGCCTATAATCCCAGCATTTTGGGAGGCTGAGGCGGGTGGATCACCTGAGGTCAGGAGTTCAAGACCAGCCTGGCCAACATGGTGAAACCCCATCTCTACTAAAAATACAAAAATTAGCTGGGCGTGGAGATGCACGGCTGTAACCCCACTTACTCAGGAGGCTGAGGCAGGAGAATCGCTTGAACCCAGCAGGCAGAGGGTGCAGTGAGCCAAGATTGCACCACTGCACTCTAGCCTGGGCGACAGAGCAAGACTCTGTCTCAAATTTAAAAAAAAAAAAAAATTAGCTGGGCATGGTGGCAGACGCCTATAATCCCAGCTACTCGGGAGGCTGAAGCAGGAGAGTTGCTTGAACCCGGGAGGCGGAGGTTGTAGTGAACCGAGATCGTGCCCCTACACTCCAGTCTGGGTGACAGAGTGAGACTCCATCTCAGGAAAAAAAAAAAAAAAAAAAGAGAAGAAAGAAAGGGAGGAAGGAAGGAAGGAAAAAGGGAAAGAAAAAAAGAAAGAAAGAAATGTTTGTAGGTTGGGCACAGTGGCTCACGCCTGTAATCCCAGCACTTTGGGAGTCCATGGTGGGCAAATCATGAGGTCAGGAGTTCAAGACCAGCCTGGCCAACATGGTGAAACCCCGTCTCTACTAAAACTACAAAAATTAGCCAGGTGTGGTGGCGGGTGCCTGTAGTCCCAGCTACCCGGGAGGCTGAGGCAGGAGAATCACCTGAACCCAGGAGGCGGAGGTTGCAGTGAGCCAAGATCGTGCCACTGCACTCCAGCCTGGGCAACAGAGCGAGACTCCATCAAAAAAAAAAAAAAAATACAAAAATACAAAAATTAGCTAAGCGTGGTGCTACATGCCTGTAATCCCAGCTACTTGGGAGACTGAGGCAGGAGAATTACTTGAACCCAGGAAGCGGAGGTTGCAGTGAGCTGAGATCATGCCATTGCACTCCAGCCTGGGTGACAAGAGCGAAACTGTGTCTCAGAAAGAAAAAAAGAAAGAAAGAGATGTTTGTTGTTGGCCAGGCGCGGTGGCTCACGCCTGTAATCCCAACACTTTAGGAGGCCGAGGTGAGTGGATCACCTGAGATCACCTGAGGTCAGGAGTTCGAGAGTAGCCTGGTAAACCTGGTGAAACCTCGTCTAAAAATATAAAAATGAGCCAGGTGTGGTGGTGCGTCCCTGTAGTCCCAGCTACTCCGGAGGGCTGAGGCAGGAGAACTGCTTGAACCTGGGAAGTGGAGGTTGCAGTGAGTCGAGATTGCACCAGCCACTGCACTCCAGCCTGGGCGACAGAGCGAGACTCCATCTCAAAAACAAAAAAGAAATGTTTGTTGTTTAAGCCACCCCGTCTATAGTAATTTGTTACAGCAGAACTGACTAAGACAGACACAAGATCAAGGTGGGAAAAAGTGTAACTTGACCCAGCTCTGTGATGAGTTTATCCATAGCTCCTTCCTCTATTACGTTTACCTTTGATTTGTCTATTAGATAATACTCCACTATTTATATATTCATTACTCATTTATCCACAGATATACAATAAAAACATTAATCAGGTGAATTACTTTCTTATCAATACCTGCCAAGAAAACACAACTAACTATAAATTTGTAATAAACTCCCAAGGGGCAGAGGTTGGGTTTTTAGTTGCTTCTCAAACACACCCCATCATTCAAAAGTCTGAACTGGAAAGTAAGAAGGAAAAGAAGGAGAACTTTAGTACGCTAGTGTGAAACAAGCCTGTCCTAATAAGCAATCCCAAACTGCTCTCCTGTCTGGGTCCAGAATTGGGTTTGGTTTTGAAATACCACGTGGGAAATTTCTAGCCAAAGTCCTCACCAGTTCCTCCTTTGACTAACAATCTCCAACCCAGGAAGTGGGAACTACAGCGTCTTTGGTAGAGGTGGTTGGATTTACTCAAGAAAAAGCCCCACCTGAACTCCCCAAGCAGAAATCTTCATTAGAAAAAAAAACAAAACGGCCGGGCGTGGTGGCTCATGCCTATAATCCCAGCACTCTGGGAGGCCAAGGCAGGCGGATCACGAAGTCAAGAGATCGAGACCATCCTGGCCAACATGGTGAAACCCCATCTCCACTAAGAATACAAAAATTAGCTGGGCGTGGTGGCACACGCCTGTAGTTCCAGCTACTCAGGAGGCTGAGGCAGGAGAATCGCTTGAACCCGGGAGGCGGAGGTTGCAGTGAGCTGAGATCACACCACTGCACTCCAGCCCAGTGACAGAGCCAGACTCTGTCTCAAAAAAAAAAAAGTAGAAGAAGAACATTAAAAAAACAGGTTTAGGCTGGGTGCAGTGGCTCACACCTGTAATCCCAGCACTCTGAGAGACCAAGGCAGAAGGATCACTTAAGGCCAGGAGTTTGAGATCAGCCTGGGCAACATAGCAAGACACCCATCTATACAAAAAATTTTAGAAGTTAACTGGGTGTGGTGGTGCATGCCTGTAGTCCAGCTACTCAGGAGGCTGAGGCAGGAGGATTGCTTGAGCCCAGGAGTTCAAGGTTGCAGTGAGCCATGATTGCACCACTGCACCCTAGTGTGGGCAACAGAGCAAGACTCTGACTCTAAAAAACAACAAAAACTGCTGGGCGTGGTGGCTCATGCCTGTAATCCCAGCACTTTAGGAGGCCGAGGTAAGTGGATCACCTGAGGTCAGGAGTTTGCGACCAGCCTGACCAACATGGCGAAACCCCATTGCTACTAGAAATACAAAAATTAGCCAGGCATGGTGGTACACACCTGTAGTCTCAGCTACTCAGGAGGCTGAGGCAGGAGAATTGCTTGGAGGCAGGAGAATTGCTTGAACCCAGGAGGTGGAGGTTGCAGTGAGCCAAGGTCACACCACTTCACCTCAGCCTGGGCAACAGAGCGAGACTCCGTCTCAAAAAAAAAAAAAAAAACACAGAAAACAAAAAACGAACACCAAAAAAAAAAAAACCAAAACATGTTACAAGGCCCTGAAGAAGAGGAAAAAAACTGTGTATAAAATACCACCTGGATAAAATAAGCCAAATACAAAACTAAATGGGAGACCAGGCCAACAGGTTGTCTTGGGAAGATGTCTTGAAGTAGGAGGGGCTTCTCCTGCAAAGGATTTGGCAAGACTAAGAGGGAGCAGGCATTCCAGATGAAGAGAATGATGAGTAACATGGGAAAGCCCAGCGTCCACTCCGGGCCAGGCAGAAGTTGAGGTGACAGATATAGTAGGAAAAGCAAGCTGAGGGCACTTCATGCAGAGCTTTCAATGCTGGAGAGTAGGGCCTTGGAAAGAGATGTGGTGACACAGTAAGAGCGCTCTTTCAGGAAGATTTATCCAGGAACTATGTGCTAGGTGGATGGGTGGAGATGAACTCAAGTGGGACAATTCCTGAAGCAGCACAGAGGGGAAAGGAAAGTTATAGTTAGAGCAGAGTTCATGGGGACAGAGGAGAAGGGAAGGATAGGAACCCCTACCACCTTCTCCCTTGCTCACCAAGTTCCAGCCACAACAGTCTCCTTGGGCTGCAAACATGCCAGGCACCACCTCAGGGTCCTCGCCTGCCAAGAACACATTTTGCCTTTGCAACACTCTTCCCCAGATATCACTAGGCCTTGCTCTCACATCTCTACTTCCTTCACCTCTACTTCAGTCCCTCTGGCACTTGACCACTAAATATAAAATACAACTCTTCCCCCATAGCATATTCTCTAGCTCTCTGGCTTTCTATTTCTCCATGGCACTTATCATCATCTGACCTATTATACATATATATATATATATATATATAATTATTATTTATTTATTTTTTTGAGATGGAGTCTCACTCTGTCACCCAGGTTGGAGTGCAATGGCATGATCTCGGCTCACTGCAACCTGTACGTCCTGGGTTCAAGCAATTCTCCTGCCTCAGCCTCCCGAGTACTGGGATAACAGGCGCCCACCACCACGCCTGGCTAATTTTTGTATTTTAGTAGAGACAGGGTTTCACCACGTTGGCCAGGCTGGTCTCAAACTCCTGACCTCAGGTGATCCACCCGCCTTGGCCTCCCAAAGTGTTGGGATTACAGGCTTGAGCCACCGTGCCCAGCCAACCTATTATATATTTGTTTGTCTGTTCATGCCCAATATAATGTAAGCTCCGTGAGGTTACAGACTTTTTTTAGTTTGTCATTGTCTATTCAGTGCCTAGAACAGGGCACATGGTAGGGAGTCAATGAATAATTGGCTTGGTTTTGGATGGAGAGATTAATATGATACCAAGGGTTTGAGACTATGACTTGGAAGATAGTAGTACCATTAACAGCAATAGGGAAGCTGGAATAGAAAGATGAACCTTTCCACTTGAGACATGTTGAATGTGAAATGTGTAAGAGATGAACTGAAAACTCAGGACTAGTTCAGGGCAAACCCACAGGGCAGTGGAAGGCAGACTCCAAATCTCCAAAGAGTAAAAAACTGAGGGAAAAACGTTTAATCAGAGGAGCAAGACTGTCAGGTCCAAAGGGCAATGTAAGGCCATAACTGGGAAAGTAAATTACTGGGTCAGAAGCTAATAAAGAAATGTCAATGTTGAATAGGAAATGTGTGAAGAAAAGGAGATGATAGAGTCAAGCCATGAGAAAGAATCATTAGAGCCAAGCACAGTGGCATATGCCTATTGTTCTAGCTACTTGGAAGGCTGGGGCTAGAGGATTGCTTGAGCCCAGGAGCTCAGCCTGGGCAACATAGCAAGACCCAGCTCTTAAAAAAGAAAAGGCCAGGCGCAGTGGCTCACACCTGTAATCCCAGCACTTTGGGAGGCCGAGGCAGGCAGATCACGAGGTCAAGAGATCAAGACCATCCTGGCCGACAAGGTGAAACTCCATCTCTACTAAAAATACAAAAATTACCTGGGCATACTGGCAGGCACCTGTAATCCCAGCTACTTGGGAGGCTGAGGCAGGAGAATCACTTGAACCCGGGAGGCAGAGGTTGCAGTGAGCTGAGATCGTGCCACTGCACTCTAGCCTGGCGACACAGCAAGACTCCATCTCAAAAAAAAAAAAAGAAAGAAAGAAAGAAAAAGGAAAGAAGGAGCCATTAGGCCCCTAACAGTGTGCACTTACGCTGTCGGGGGACAGGTAGGACTGACAGCTTAAAGAACATTCTGAGGCTGGGCATGGTGGCTCATGCCTGTAATCCCTGCACTTTGGGAGGCCAAGGTGGGCAGATCACCTGAGGTCAGCAGTTTGAGACCAGCCTGGTCAACACGGCAAAACCCTGTCTGTCTCTACTAAAAATACAAAAATTAGCCGGGCATGGTGGTGGGCACCTGTAATGCCAGCTGCTTGGGGGAGGCTGAGGTTTGAGAATCACTTGAACCCAGGAGGTGGAGGTTGCAGTGAGCCGAGATCACACCACTGCACTCCAGCGTGGGGGATAGAGCGAGACTCTGTCTCAAAAAAAAAAAAAAAAAAGAACACGCTGGGGCTACACTCCAGCATTTAAGCTAAAGCTAGAAATACATGGTTGAAAGGTTGAAGGCATTCACTGAGCTCACCAGGAGCTTTGACACAAAGATAGGGTCTTTGCCCCCATCTGAACAGGAGTGACAACAGAAGCTTTGGGAATTGATGAGTCACTAAGGAAAACAGGGCAGGGCACAAGTTGCAACTGGTGGCCCATGGGCTAAATTGGCCCCAGGTGTGCTTTATTTGGGCTACACAGGGTTGTGATTTTTTGAATTAACTATCCACTTTTAAATGTTGGACTATTTCACCAAAAAAAAATCCATATATCTAGTTTATCTTGAAAAACTGGAAGATCTGGTAACGCTGGGCCCTATTTCACTTGACAATGAGAGTCAGGGTTGAGTTGTGACTGTCACCTTTAAAGAAAGTACATAGAGTAGGCTAGGCCACAGTGACAAAATATCAGCAACTTAACACAATGAAGATTTGTTTCTTGTTTGAGCAAAGTCCAGGGTGAATCAGGCAACTCTCCAGGGTAGCTTTCTTCTTTGCAATGACTCAGGGATCCAGGCTGCGCATATCTTATGACTCTGCTATTCCAATTTACGCTCTGGATGATCCCTTCAGGGAGCCGGAGCTGAAGGGCTGCTTTGTGGCACTTACATGCTTCCAACACAAAGTGAAATGGTACTTGAACTAACCGTCCATTTGCTGAAACTAGTCCCAGGACCCTCATCAGGGGCCTGAGAAATGTGGGGCAGCTCATGGATATTGGGTGAGCAGTAAATGTTTCTGCCACATGGAACATGTGCTCTGCAGTTTGCCACATGCTTGCCAGGCTGCTTAAATCATTCACATCATCTACCTGGCTCCTGGAGACACTGGCATTTGCAGCCTTTGGTACAAAAAGAGAGGAGTGCTGAGGAGAGAACCTTGTGGAATGCCACCAGGCAGCAGCCATCACAACAGAACCCTACACTAGCCCAGTGTTTCATGCCAAGGTTCTGTCTGTAAGTGACAGAACCTACCCCTGGGAGGTGACCTGGCTATATCTTTCATATCTCCTGGTCACACTGCTGAGGGGGTGCCTGCTGCTTCTCCACAGATGAAGATTCAAAATGTTCTTGTGTTACAACTTTTGCATATTTCAAATTCCTTAGAGTCAAAAAGGCTCTTCTGAATTCTACCTACTTTCCTTCCCCCTATATCGCATTTCTTCTCTTTACTCTTGCTCTGCATAGCTCCTAAAGACTGAACTGGAGCAAAAACCTGCACAGTAGGCTCTGGATAGTACCAGTTCCCATGTAAAATGTTCAGGAAGACCAATTTATGTGATTTTCCTGAAAAGTGTTTGTTTGTTTGTTTGTTTGAGACGGAGTCTCACTCTGTCGCCCAGGCTGGAGTGCAGTGGCATGATCTCGGCTCACTGCAAGCTCCACCTCCCGGGTTCACACCAGTCTCCTGCCTCAGCCTCCCGAGTAGCTGGGATTACAGGTGCCCACCACCACACCCAGCCAATTTTTTGTATTTTTAGTAGAGACGGGGTTTCACCGTGTTAACCAGGATGGTCTCGATCTCCTGACCTCGTGATCCGCCCGCCTTAGCCTCCCAAAGTGCTGGGATTACAGGCGTGAGCCACCGCACCCGGCCTTATTTATTTATTTATTTATTTATTTATTTATTTATTTATTTGAGATGGAGTCTTGCTCTGTCACCCAGGCTGGCGTGCAGTGGTGCAATCTCGGCTTACTGCAACCTCCACCTCCCAGGTTCAAGAGATTCTCCAGCCTCAGCCTCCCGAGTAGCTGGGACTACAGGCGAGCATCACCATGCCTGGCTAATTTTTGTATTTTTTAGTAAAGACGGGGTTTCACCATATTGGCCAGGATGGGCTTGAACTCCTAACCTCATGATCCGCCCACCTTGGCCTCTCAAAGTGCTGGGATTACAGGCATGAGCCACCGCACCCGGTCTTCTTTTTAATTTATTTATTTTTTAACTTATTATTATTTTTTTTTTGAGATGGAATCTTACTCTGTCACCCAGGCTGGAGTGCAGTGGAGGAATCTCGGCTCACTGCAACCTCCACCTGCTGGGTTCAAGCAATTCTCCTGCCTCAGCCTCCTGAGTAACTGGGATTACAGGTGCCTGCCACCATGCCCGGATAATTTTTGTATTTTTTCAGTAGAGACGGGGTTTCGCTATGTTGGTCAGGCTAGTCTCGAATTCCTAACCTCATGATCTGCCCACCTTGGCCTCCCAAAGTGCTGGGATTACAGGTGTGAGCCACCACGCCCAGCCTTCTTTTCATTCATTTATTTGTTTGTTTGTTTGTTTGTTTGTTTTTGAGACAGGGTCTTCCTGTCACCCAGGTTGGAGTGCAGTGGCAATCACAGCTCAGTGCAATCTCGACCTCCCGGGCTCAAGTGACCCACCCACCTCAGCTTCCTGAGTAGCTGGGACTATGGGCACACACCACCACGCCCAGCTATTTTTTTTTTTTTTTTTTTTTTTGTAGAAATAGGATTTCACCATGTTGCCCATGGCTGGTCTCCAATACCTGGGCTCAAGGGATCATCCTGCCTCGGCCTTCCAAAGTGTTGGGATTATAGGCATGAGCCACCACGCCTGGTCCAATTCCCACTATGCTTTAGCTATAGTTGTATGTGTTACATTTAAATACATTATAATTCCCCAAGACCATGTTCTAATATTTGCTTTTGGCAGTCAAGTGTATTTCAAATAAATTAAGAGGGGCAGGGCATGGTGGTTTATGCCTCTGTAATCCCAACACTTTGGGAGGCTGAGACAAGAGAACTGCTTGAGGCCAGGAGTTCGAGACCACCCTGGGCAACATAGTGAAATCCCAGTCTCTACCAAAAACATATAAAAAATAAAAATAAGCTGAGTGTGGTGGCACACACCTGTAGTCCCAGCTGCCTGGGGGGCTGAGGTAGGAGGATTGCTTGAGCACAGAGATTTAAGGCCACTGCACTCCAGCCTGGGTGACAGAATAAGACCTTGTCTCTTAAAAAAACACAGGGCCAAGCTCAGTGGCTCACACCTGTAATCCCAGCACTTTGGGAGGCCGAGGCTTGATCACTCGAGGTCAGGAGTTCGTGACCAGCCTGGCCAACATGGTGAAACCCCATCTCTACTAAAAATAATCTGGGCATGGTGGTGTGTGTGCCTGTAATCCCAGCTACTCAGGAGGCTGAGGCAGGAGAATCGCTTGAACCCAGGAAATGGAGGTTGTGGTGAGCCAAGATCGTGCCACTGCACTCCAGCCTGGACGACAGAATGAGCTTACAACTCAAAAAAAAAAAAAAAAAAAGACCCACAGGAAAGCAAATATGTGTATTATAGGGTGTTTTTGTTTGTTTGTTTGTTTGTTTTTGAGACAGAGTTTCACTCTTGTTGCCCAGGCTGGAGTGCAATGGCGCGATCTTGGCTCACTGCAACCTCCGCCTCCTGGGTTCAAAGCAATCCTCCTGTCTCAGCCTCCTGAGTAGCTGGGATTACGGGCGCCTGCCACTACACCCGGCTAACTTTGTATTTTTAGTAGAGATGGGGTTTCTCCATGTTGGTCAGGCTGGTCTTGAACTCCTGACCTCGGGTGATCCATCCGCCTTGGCCTCCTAAAGTGTTGAGATTACAGGCGTGAGCCACCGTGCCCGGCCTGTAGTATTTTTAATAAATAAATCATAAATAAAAATAATTTTGAAAAAGAAATTAAGACGAAAATATGCCTTTTACACTTACCTGGTAACCTACTATATAAATACTCTTTATTCCTTCCTAAATATATGCATTTCCCTCTGGTATCATTTCCCCTTAGTTTGAAGAACTTCCCTTAGTTTGGCTGTAATACAGTTCTTTCTTATCTTTTATTTTTTTGAGACAGAGTCTCATTCTGTTGCCCAGGCTTGAGTGCAGTGGCGTGATCTTGGCTCACTGCAACCTCTGCCTCCCACGTTCAAGGGATTCTCGTGCCTCAGCCTCCTGAGTAGCTGGGACTACAGGTGCGCACCACCACACTCAGCTAATTTTTTGTATTTTCAGTAGGGACGGGGTTGCCTGTTGCCCAGGCTGGTCTCAAACTCCTGAGCTCAGACAGTCTGCCCAACTCAGCCTCCCAAAGTGGTAGGATTACAGGCGTGAGCCACCTTGCCCAGCTGGCTTAAATACAGTCTATTGGCAATGAATTCTTAGTTTTCTTGTATCTGAATATGTGTTTATTTTGCCTACGTTTTTTTAAAAAAAGCTTTGAGATACAGTTAACACACCAAAGAATCCACCCATTTAAAGTATACAATTGGCCAGGTGTGGTGGCTCACGCCTGTAATCCCAGCACTTTGGGAGGCTGAGGCAGGCAGATCACCTGAGATCAGGAGTTCGAGACCAGCCTGGCCAACATGGTGAAACCCCGTCTCTACTAAAAATACAAAAGTTAGCTAGGCGTGGTGGCACATGCCTGTAATCCCAGCTACTCAGGAGGCTGAGGCAGAAGAATCGCTTGAACCCAGAAGGTGGAAGTTGCAGTGAGTCAAGATCGCACCATTGCACTCCAGCCTGGGCAACAAGAGTGAAACTTCATCTCAAAAATAAATAAATAAAAATAAAAATAAAATACACAAGTGGTTTTTAGTATGCTCACAGAGTGATGCAGCTATCATTACAATCAATTTTAGAGTATTTTCATTACCCTGAAAAAAAAAACCGATACCTTTTAGCAGTTACTTCTTCTTCCATCCTCCCAACTTCTTCTCCCCTACTTCTTCCATCCTCCCAAACTTAGACAGCCACTAATCCACTTTCTTTGTCTAGGAATTTATCCATTTCTTCTAGATTTCCAAAATTATTGACATATAGTTGCTCACAGTAGCCACTAATGATCATTTGAATTTCTGCAGTACTAGTTGTAATGTCTCCTTTTTCATTTCTGATTTTATTTATTCAGGTTTTCACTTTTTTTTCCTTAGTCTGGCTAAAGGTTTCTCAATCTCGTTCATCTTTTCAAAAAAACTTTTTGTTTTGTTGATCTTTTGTATTGTTTTCTTCATTTCAATTTCATTTATCTCTACTCTGATATTCATTATTTCTTTTCTTTTCTTTTTTTTTTTTTTTTTTTTTTTTGACTGAATCTCACTCTGTCACCCAGGCTGGAGTGCAGTGGTGCAATCTCCACTTACTGCAACCTCTGCCTCCTGGGTTCAAGCAATTCTTCTGCCTCAGCCTCCCAAGTAGCTGGCACTACAGGTGCCCGCCACCATGCCCAGCTAATTTTTTGTATTTTTAGTAGAGACGGGGTTTCACCATGTTGGGTTTCATCACGTTGGCCAGGATGGTCTTGAACCCCCGACCTCGTGATCCACCTGCCTCGGCCTCCCAAAGTGCTGGGATTACAGGCGTGAGCCACCGTGCCTGGCCAGCTATACCTAATTACATTACTTTTTAAATTCTTGCTCTAGGGCTTAGAAAACACATCCATAACTTTTCACAGCCTAGGGATAGGTTAATATTCTACTTCTTCATGTTGAATATGAAAACCTTACAACCATTTTAGGCCCATTTACCACCAACTCCCACTATTTCCTTTTTTTTGAGATGGAGTTTGCTCTTGTCGCCCAGGCTGGAATGGCATGATCTTGGCTCACTGCAATCTCTAGCTCCCAGGTTCAAGCAATTCTCCTGCCTCAGCCTCCTAAGTAGCTGGGATTACAGGCATGCACCAGCACGCCTGGCTAATTTTTGTATTTTTAGTAGAGACGGAGTTTCACCATGTTGGCCAGGCTGTTCTGAACTCATGACCTCAGGTGATCCATCCGCCTTGGCCTACCAAAGTGCTGGGATTACAGGCATAAGCCACTGCACCCGGCCTCACTATTTCTTTTTATTTATATATTTATGTATGTATTCATTTATTTATTTGAGATGGAGTCTCGCTCTGTCGCCCAGGCTGGAGTGCAGTGATGCGATCTTGGCTCACTGCAACCTCTACCTCCCCGTTCAAGCGATTCTCCTGCCTCAGCGTCCCCCATAGCTGGGATTACAGGCATGCGCCACCACGCCCAGCTAATTTTTTTTTTTTTGAGACTGAGTCTCACTCTGTCACCCAGGCTGGAGTGCAATGGCCCACTCTCAGCTCACTGCAACCTCCGCCTCCCAGGTTCAAGCGATTCTCCTGCCTCAGCCTCCTGAGTAGCTGGGATTACAGGTGTGTGCCACCACACCCAGCTAATTTTTGTATTTTTAGTAGAGACGGGGTTTCGCCATGTTGGCCTGGATGGTCTCGAACTCCTGACCTCGTGATGTGCCCACCTCGGCCTCCCAAAGTTCTGGGATTACAGGTGTGAGCCACCACACCCAGCCCACTTTCTAGTTCTTTAAGATGCATTGTTAGGTTGTTTATTTGAAGTTTTTCTACTTTTTTTGGTGTAGGTGCTTATAGCTATAAACTTCCCTCTTAGTACTGCTTTCACTGTATCCCATAGGTTTTGGTATTTCATGTTTCCATTATTATTTGTTTCAATAAATTTTTCAGTCTCCTTCTTAATTTCTGCATTTTGCCACTGGCCATTCAGGAGCATGTTGGGTAATTTCTGTGTGTCTGTATAGTTTCCACAATTCCTCTTGTTATTGACTTCTAGTTTTATTCCATTGTGGTCAGAGAAGATGCTTGATATTATTTCAATTTTTTGAATGTTTTAAGACTTGTTGGCCGGACGCAGTGGCTCACACCTGTAATCCCAGCATTTTGGGAAGCCGAGGCGGGCAGATCACAAGGTCAGGAGATCGAGACCATCCCACCTAACACAGTGAAACCCCATCTTTACTAAAAAGACAAAAAAAATTAGCCAGGCATGGTGGTGGGTGCCTGTAGTCCCAGCTACTTGGGAGGCTGAGGTGGGAGAATGGCGTGAACCCGGGAGGCAGAGCCTGCAGTGACCCGAGATCACATCACTGCACTCCAGCCTGGGTGACAGAGCGAGACTTCATCTCAAAAAAAAAAAAAAAAAAAAAAAAAGGACTTGTTTTGTAACTTAACATATGGTCTATCCTTGAGAATGATCCATGTGCTGAAGGAAAGAATGTGTATTCTGCAGCCATTTGATGAAATGTTCTGTAAATACCTATTAAGTCCATTTGGTCTATAATGCAGATTAAGTCCAATGTTTCTTTGTTGATTTTCTGTCTGCATGATCTGTCCAATGCTAAAAGTGGAGTGTTGAAGTCTCCAGCTATTATTGTATTGGGGTCTATCTCTTTCTTTAGGTACTATAATATTTGCTTTATATATCTGGGTGCTCTAGTGTTGGGTGTGTATATAGTTACAATTGTTATATCCTCTTGCTGAATTGACCATTATCATTATATCACGACCTTCTTTGTCTCTTTCAGTTTTTGTCTTTAAATCTATTTCGTTGGCTGGGCATGGTGGCTCACGCCTGCAACCCCAGCACTTTGGGAGGCCAGGGTGGGTGGATCTCTTGAGGTCAGGAGTTTGAGACCAGCCTGGCCAAGATGGTAAGACCCCATCTCTAGCAAAAATACAAAAATTAGCTGGGCATGGTGGCAGGAGCCTGTAATCCCAGATACTTGGGAGGCTGAGGTGCAAGAATTGCTCGAACCTGGGAGGTGGAGGTTGCAGTGAGCCGAGATCATGCCATTGCACTCCAGCCTGGGCGACAGAGCAAGACTCCTCAAAAAAATAAAATAAAAATAAAAATAATAAAAAAATTAAAAATTTAAAAAGAAATCTATTTTGTCTGATATAAGTATAGCTAGTCCCAGCCAGGCCCAGTGGCTCATGCCTGTAATCCCAGCACTTTGGGAGGCCAAGGTGGGTGGATCACCTGAGGCCAGGAGTTCGAGACCAGCCTGGCCAACATGTTGACACCCTGTCTCTACTAAAAATGCAAAGATTAGCCAGTTGTGGTGGTCTGCACCTGTAGTGCCAGCTACTCAGGAAGCTGAGGCAGGAGAACTGCTTGAACCCAGGAGGTGGAGGTTGCAGTGAGCTGAGATCACACCAGTGCACTCCAGCCTGGGTGACAGTGCAAGACTCTTATCTCAAAAAAAAAAAAAAAAAGGTATAGCTAGTCCTGTACTTTTTTGGTTTCCATTGGCATCGAATATATTTTTCCATCCCTTTATTTTCTGTCTATGTGTGTCTATAGGTGAAGCGTGTTTCTTGTTGGCAACAGATCATTGGGTCTTGCTTTTTAATCCATTCATCCACTGTAGGTCTTTTTATTGAAAAGTAAGGACTTATTCCTGCCATTTTGTTATTTGTTTTCTAGTTGTTTTGTGGTCTTCTCTTCCTTCTTTCCTTTTTCCTGTCTTCCTTTTAGTGAAGGTTTTTTTTTGTTGTTTTTTTTTTTTTTTTTTTTTTTTTTGAGACAGAGTCTCACTCTGTCACCCAGGCTGGAGTGCAGTGGTGCAATCTCAGCTCACTGCAAGCTCCACCTCCCGAGTTCACACCATTCTCCTGCCTCAGCCTCCCGAGTAGCTGGGACTACAGGCACCTGCCAACATGCCCAGCTAATTTTTTTTGTTGTTGTTGTATTTTTAGTAGAGACAGGGTTTCACCATGTTAGCCAGGATGGTCTCCATCTCCTAACCTCGTGATCCACCCGCCTCAGCCTCCCAAAGTGCTGGGATTACAGGCGTAAGCCACTGTGCCCAGCCTCAGTGAAGGAGATTTTCTCTGGTGATATGATTTAATTTCTCACTTTTTATTTTTTGTGTATCCATTATATGTTTTTTGATTTAAGGTTACCATGAGGTTCGCAAACAATACCTTATGACCCATTATCTTAAGCTGATAATAACACTGCTTGCATAAACAAGCAAAAAGAAAACTAATAAAAACTCTACACTTTATCCCTCTGCTTTTTAGATTTTTGTTGTTTCTTTTGTTGTTGTTGTTGTTTTTGTTTGTTTGTTTTTGTTTTCAGACAGAGTCTCAATCTGTTTCCCAGACTGGAGTCCAATGGTGTGATCATAGCTCACTGCAGCCTCCAACTCCTGGTCCCCTGCAATCCACCAGCCTCAGCGTCCCAAGTAGCTAGAACTATAGGAACACACCACTGCACCCAGTTTTTTTTTTTTTTTGAGACAAGAGTCTTGCTTTGTCACCCAGACTGGAGTGCAATGGTGCCGTCTTGGCTCACTGCAACCTCTGCCTCCTGGGTTCAAGCGATTCTCCTGCTTTAGCCTCCTGAGTAGCTGGGACTACAGGTGCATGCCATCACACCCAGCTAATTTTTGTATTTTTTTCAGTTGAGACAGAGTTTCACTATGTTGGCCAGGCTGGTCTCAAACTCCTGAGCTCAGGCAATCCGCCTGCCTTAGCCTCCCAAAGTGCTGGGATTGCAGGTGTGAGCCACTGTGCCTGGCCCACTGCACCCAGCTTTAAGTGACTGAAAATTTTTGAATTGACTATACCAAGTGTCAGCAAGTATGTGGAGCAACTAGAATTCTCACACATTGTTAGTAGGAATGTCAAACAACATAGAGACTTTGTATTCTTACAAAATCAAACATACACTTTACTGGACTAGAGCAATCCTCCCACCTCAGCCCTATGAGTAGTTGGAACTATATGTTGCCACCAGATTTCTTTTCATTCATTACAAGTATATTTTACTTTACTTCAATGAGCACAGTTATAATAGCTGCATTAAAGTCTTGTCTGATAATTTCAGCATTGGGGTTATCTTGGGGTTGACCTCTGATGTCTTGTCCCTTGAGAATGGGTCACATTTTCCACATTCTTCATATGTTGAATAATTTTGATTTTATCCTGGACATTGTGGGTTTTTTGTTCATTTGTCTTTTGTTTTTTTTGAGACAGAGTCTCACTCTGTTGCCTGGGCTGGAGTGCAGTGGTGAGATCTCAGCTCACTGCAACCTCCGCCTCCTGGGTTCAAGTGATCCTCCTTGCCTCAGCCTCCCAAGTAGCTGGGATTACAGGTGTGCCCGCCACCATGCCCAGCTAATTTTTTTGTATCGTTAGTAGAGATGGGGTTTCACTATGTTGGCCAGGCTGGTCTCAAACTCCTGACCTCATGATCCACCCACCTCGGCCTCCCAAAGTGCTGGGATTACAGGCATGAGCCACCACACCTGGCCCATATCCTGGACATTGTGAATGTTACATTGTAGAGACTCTAGATTCTGTTATATCCTTTTGTGGTTATATCCTCCCAAAGATGTCCAAATCTAAATCCCTGGAACTTTTGAATATGTCATGTTACATGGCCAAGGGGAATTAAGGGTGTAAATGGAACTAAGTTTGCTAACCAGATCTTTTTTTTTTTTTTTTTTTTTTGAGATGGAGTCTTGCTCTGTCACCCAGGCTGGAGTGCAGTGGCACGATCTCAGCTCACTGCAACCTCTGCCTCCTGGGTTCAAGCAACTCGCATGCCTCAGCATCCGTAGCTGGGATTACAGGCGCCTGCCATCACACCAGGCTAATTTTTGTATTTTTAGTAGAGATGGGGTTTCACCATGTTGGCCAGGCTGGTCTCAAACTCCTGACCTCAGGCAACGCGCCCACCTTTGCCTCCCAAAGTGTAGGGATTACAGGCGTGAGCCACCGCACCTGGCCTGCTAACCAGATGATTTTAAGATAGGGAGATTGGCTGGGTGCAGTGGCTCAGGCCTGTAATCCCAGCACTTTGGGAGGCCAAAGTGGGCGCATCTCCTGAGGTCAGGAGTTCGAGACCAGCCTGCCCAACATGGCAAAATCCCGTCTTTACTAAAAATACAAATCTTAGCCAGGCATGGTGGCAGGCACCTGTAATCCCAGCTACTCAGGAGGCTGAGGCAAGAGAATTGCTTGAACCCAGGAGGTGGAGGTTGCAGTGAGCCAAGATTGTACCATTGCACTTCAGCCTGGGTGACAAAGCAAGACTTCATCTCAAAAAAAAAAAAAAAAGGAGATTATACTGGATTATCCAAGTGAGCCTGATGTATCACAGAGGTCCTTAAAAGTGAAAGAGGGAAAAGCAGAAGAAAAGAGTCAAAGTGATTCAATGTAAGAAAGATTCAAACCTATGTTGCTGCGTTTGAATACGGAGGAAGGGGACCATGAGTCAAGGAACGTAGGCAGTCTATAAAAGATGGAAAAGGCAAAAAACAGAACAAAACAAAAACCCTGGATTTTCCCCTAAAGCCTCCAGAAGGAACACAGTTTTGTTTTGTTTTTTTTGAGACGAAGTTTCGCTCTTGTTGCCCAGGCTGGCGTCCAGTGGCATGATCTCAGCTCACTGCAACCTCCACCTCCCAGTTTCAAGTGATTCTCCTGCCTCAGCCTCCCGAGTAGCTGGGATTACAGGCATGCACCACCACACCCGGCTAATTCTGTATTTTTAGTAGAGACAGGGTTTCCCCATGTTGGTCAGACTGGTCTCAAACTCCCGACCTCAGTTGATCCGCCCACTCTTGGCCTCCCAAAGTGCTGGGATTACAGGCGTGAGCCACTGCATCCGGCCACAGGAACACAGTCTGTCAACACCTTTATTTTAGCCCGGTGAAACCCATTTCAGACTCTGACCTCCAGAGTTGTAAAAGAATAACTCTATGTTGTTTTAAGCCACTAAATTTCTGTTCATTTATTACTTCAAGAACAGGAAACTAATATGCCCTCCAAAGATGTTGATGTTTTTATTTTAGCAGGATATTAAATCGGTTAGACTCAAACTACAAACTCACTCACTTGAAATAGATAGCAGCTGGGATCTCAGTTCAAGTCTTTATTATTGTTTTCCTTAGCTGAACTGTTTGTACCCTGCTCTATGCATGCATGGTTCAAGGACCAGCCAGATTTGGGCAGAGTCTGAACACAGAACTCTGGCTCTCTTCTCTACAAGATTCCCCCCTCACTTTCTGGTAGTTGAGAATGTCTTCGTCAATGCCTTTCTCATGACACAAATGTGACATAAACTTCAGCCCCCGACACCCCACTATTCCACCCCAGTTCAGCACCTGCTTTCAAGTTTCAACTCCCCTCCAAAACTGCTTGCCTTTGTGCATTCTCCACAGCTTTCAGATAATTGTGGGTTTTCTCTTTTTATTTTTGTCCAGAGATTACCATTATCTATGACAGGATTGATCTGCTGGGAACTTATTTACCAAACCAGAAACAGAACCCGTACATAATATTCACATATATTTAAAATTAACCTCACACATTCGAAACTCAGCAATAAAAATATTTTATTCTGCAGAAATACACATCTTTAAAGTAGTGATATATTTTGCTTGGATTGTGGGGAGAGAAAACAGAAAACAATAATATATCCATTATTTTAGTTTCCTAACCTTAACAAAATAGAAGTGAGTGGAATAGGCAAGGCGCAGTGGCTCACGCCTGTAATCCCAGAACTTTGTGAGGCTGAGGCGGGCAGATTGCCTGAGCTCAGGAGTTCAAGACCAGACTGGGCAACATGATGAAACCTCGTCTCTACTAAAATACAAAAAATTGGCTGGGCGTGGCGGTGTGCACCTGTAGTCCCAGCTACTCACGAGGCTGAGGCAGGAGAACTGCCTGAACCTGGGAGGCAGAGGTTACAGTGAGCCAAGATCGCACTACTGCACTCCAGCCTGGTGACAGAGCGAGACTACATCTCAAAAAAAAAAAAAAAATTTTCCTCACCTGGCATAATGTCCTCCAGGTTCATCCATGCTGTCAAAAATGGCAGGATTTTTTTTCTTTTTTTTTGAGTCTCACTCTGTCGTCCAGGGTGGAGTACAGTGGCTTGAACTTGGTTCACTGTAACCTTCGCCTCCCGGGTCAAGCAATTCTCCTGCCTCAGCCTCCCAAATAGTTGGGATTACAGGTGCCTGCCACCACGCCCGGCTAATTTTTGTATTTTATTTATTTATTTTTTTTTTTTTTGAGACGGAGTTTTGCTCTTGTTGCCCAGGGTGGAGTGCAATGGTGCTATCTCAGCTCACCACAACCTCCACCTCCCAAGTTCAAGCAATTCTCCTGCCTCAGCCTCCCGAGTAGCTGGGATTACAGGCATGCGCCACCACATCTGGCTACTTTTGTGTTTTTAGTAGAGACGCGGTTTCTCCATGTTGATTAGGCTGGACTCCAACTCCCAACCTCAGGTGATCTGCCCACCTCGGCCTCCCAAAGTGCTGAGATTACAGGTGTGAGCCACTGCGCCCGACCTTTTTATTTTTTTTCAGTAGAGATGGGGCTTCACTATGTTGGCCAGGCTGGTCTTGAACTCCTGACCTCAAGTGATCCACCCAACTCGGCCTCCCAAAGTGCTGGGATTACAGGCGTGAGCCTCCACGCCTGGTTGGTACTTCTTGTTTCTGAATCTTGCTGTCATTACCTAAAAATGAGACTAATCTCATCAACCTTACAGGGCCACTGTGAAGACTAAATAAGCTAGTTCATTAAGTGTCATAACATTGGGATATTTTAAATGCTCAGTAACTAGAAGTCTCTCCCTACCCAATACATCCCTATTTTATTTGGCTTTTCTCTGAAACTTTTGAAATCTACTGCCTCCAATGGTCAACTTAATTCTTTTTTTTTTTTTTTTTGACGGAGTCTCGTTCTGTTGCCCAGGCTGGAGTGCAGTGGCACGATCTCGGCTCACTGCAAGCTCCGCCTCCCGGGTTCACGCCATTCTCCTGCCTCAGCCTCCCAAGTAGCTGGAACTACAGGCGCCTGCCACTACGTCTGGCTAATTTTTTGTATTTTTAGTAGAGATGGGGTTTCATCATGTTAGCCAGGATGGTCTCGATCTCCTGACCTCATGATCCGCCTGCCTTGGCCTCCCAAAGTGCTGGGATTACAGGCGTGAGCCACCACGCCCGGCCTGGTCAACTTAATTCTTAAGTTAATGGTCTTAATTCTCAGATTTCATTCCATTTTAATGATCCAAACCAGAAAAAATACAGAATCTCATGCTTCATCTCAGTCCTACTGAATTGGAATCTGACTTAAAAGTTAAATTCTCCAGGTGATTGGTAAACATTAAAATCTGAGAAGCACTGGACTAGTACGTATCATAAACATAGCAGGGCCAAAACAGAGCCCACACACCCTCTCCAAACCTGTTCCACCCAGGCTTTACCATCTAAGTAAAAGGCATCGCCCAGCAGCTCATGCCAAAATCTTAGGAGTTATCTTCAATAACTGTTATAGTTATTTAGGCAAAAGTGCCTACAGCCCATGAAAAGTTACGTGGCCTGGGCAGCAACAACCATTTTTTTCTCTAGGGATAGGGTCTGTTTCGCTCTGTTGCCCAGGCTGGAGTGTAATGGTGTGATTATAGCTCACTGCAGCCTCAAACTCTAGCCTGAAGCAATCCTTCCACCTCAGCCTCCCTAGTCATTAGGGTTATAGGCAGGAGCCACAGCTCCCAGCCAGCAACAACTTTTTTTTTTTTTTTTTTAAGACAGAGTCTCGCTCTGTCACCCAGGCTGGAGTGCAGTGGCATGACCTTGGCTCACTGCAACCTCTGCCTGCTGGACTCAAGCGATTCTCCTGCCTCAGCCTCCCTGAGTAGCTGGGATTACAGGCGTGAGCACTTAGGGAGGCCGAGACGGGCGAGGTCAGGAGATTGAGACCATCCTGGCCAACATGGCAAAACCCTGTCTCTATTAAAATACAAAAATTAGCCAGGCATGGTGGCACGTGCCTGTAGTTCCAGCTACTCAGGAGGCTGAGGCAGGGGAATAGCTTGAACCCGGGAGGCGGAGATTGCAGTGAGCCGAGATAGCACCACTGCACTCCAGCCTGGTGAGACAGCAAGACTCCGTCTCAAAAAAAAAATTGTATTTTTAGTAGAGACAGGGTTTCGCCATGTTGGCCTGGCTGGTCTTGAACTCCTGATCTCAGGTGAGCTGCTAGCCTCAGCCTGCCAAAGTGCAGGTGTGAGCCACCCCACTCAGCGGAGCAACAACCCTTTAATTGGACCTTCTCTTCCATTATTGTGTTACCAGAAAGGGGTCCAGATCCAGGCCCTAAGAGAGGGTTCTTGGACCTCATGCAAGAAAGAATTCTGGGCAAGTCCAAAAAGTGAAAGTAAGTTTATTTGGAAAGCAAAGGAATAAAAGAATTGGCCAGGCATGGTGGCTCACACCCATAATCCCAGCACTTTGGGTGGTTGGAGCAGGCGGATCACTTGAGCTCAGGAGTTCAAGACCAGCCTGGGCAACACAGGGAAACCCCATCTCTACAAAAAAAATACAAAAATCAGCTGGGCATGACGGCACGTGCCTGTGGTCTGAGCTTCTCGGGAGGCTAAGGTAGGAAGACCGCTTTAGCCCGGGAGGTGGAGGTTGCAGTGAGCCATGATCTTGCCACTACACTCCAGCCTGGGTAACAAAGTGAGACCCTGTCTCAAAAAAAAAAAAAAAAAAGCCGGGCGCGGTGGCTCAAGCCTGTAATCCCAGCACTTTGGGAGGCCAAGGCGGGCGGATCACGAGGTCAGGAGATCGAGACCATCCTGGCTAACACGGTGAAACCCCGTCTCTACTAAAAATACAAAAAAAATTAGCCGGGCGCGGTGGCAGGCGCCTGTAGTCCCAGCTATTCGGGAGGCTGAGGCAGGAGAATGGCGTGAATCCGGGAGGCGGAGCTTGCAGTGAGCCGAGATCGCGCCACTGCACTCTAGCCTGGGCGACAGAGCGAGACTCCGTATCAAAAAAAAAAAAAAAAAAAAAAAAAGGAAAGGAAAGGAAAGAAAAGAAAAAGGAATAAAAGAATGGCTACTCCATCGGCAGAGAGCAGCAGCATGGGCTGCTTGACTAAGAATACTTACCGTTATTTCTTGATTATATGGGAAACAAGGGGTGGATTATTCATGTTTTCCCTGGAAAGAGGAGGGCGATTCCGGAACTGAGGGTTCCTCCCCCTTCCTCACATTGCCATGGCATCTGTAAACTGTCATGGCCTGGTGGGAGTATCTTTTACCATGCTAACGAATTATATTTAGCATATAAAGAGCAGTGAGGAGAGGTCAATTTAGTCGCCATCTTGGTTTTGATGGGATTTGGCTGGCTTCTTTACTGCATACTGTTTTATGAGCAAGGTCTTTGTGACCTATAACTTGTGTTGACCTCCTATCTCATCCTGTGATTAAGAATACCTAACCTTCTGGGAATGCAGCCCAGTAGGTCTCAGAGTTATTTTACCCAGCCCTATTCAAGGAGTTGCTCTGGTTCAAACACCTCTGACAATTGCACTCTCCACTCAGTAGCCTGAGTAATCTCTTTTTTTCTAATTAACGCGTGACTTACATAAAGTACACAAATCTTAAGTATTCACAAATCTTAAGTATACGAATTCTAGATATACACCCATGTAACCACCACTCACATCAGGATACTAAGTAATCCTTTTTAAAATTTTATTTCAACTCATGACGTTTCTCTGCCTTAAATCATTCCACACTTTCCCAATCCCCTCACATGATCAGCCTCACATGATCCAGCCCCTATCTCTCAAGATTCATCCTGTACCACTCCTCCCTCCCCTGCCCTCACCATATTGCAGCAAACCCAACTGCGCATCCTGTCTTCTCCTAAACCTCTTCAGAAGACATTCCCAGGGCTGGCAGCTTGTAATTTAGACCTCCGTCTGAATGTCACTTCCTCAGAGGTCTCCTCTGACAGGCAATCTAAAGTTGCACCTAATAACTTATTACACCACCTTGTTTTAATTACTCACAGAATACTTGTTGTAATATTTTATTAATTGCTTATTATCTGTCCTTCCTCCACTAGAATATAACCTCTTTTGGGACAGTTCTACTCCATGTTGTACCCACAAGTGTCTGTGCCTGGCACACGGTGGGAAACAAAAATTTTCATTTAATGAATGAAATGGAACATCAGCTAGGGGAAGCATGAATAGCCCTTGTCTCAGAAATCCTAAAGGCCTAAATTGGACTAAACCTAGTCAGTAAATTGGACCATTAAATGAGGTAAAAGCCCATGACAATTAAGTGTTCAGCATTTGTTACCTTCTTATTCCGTCTAAATATGCCTCATTAAAACCATTCTTACACAAGACGTTCAATTTGTTTTGACTTTACAAAAAGTAATTTGAAAACAGTGGCTGATGCCTGTAATCCCGGCACTGTGGGAGGCCTCGGAGGGAGGAATGCTTGAGTCCAGGAGTTCGAGACCAGCCCAGGCGACACAGGGAGACACACCGCCCCCCCAAGCCCGCCACTCTGTCTCCACACAAAGACTTTTTTTTAATTAGCTGGTCCTGGAGGCACTCGCCTGTGGTCCCAGCTACTCGGGAGACTGAGGTGGAAGAACTGCTTGAGCCCCGGAGGTTGAGGCTGCAGTGAGCCGAGATCGCGCCACTGCACTCCAGCTTGGGAGACAGGGCGGGCCCCCGTCTCAAAAAATAAAAATAAATAAAAATAAAATCAGTGATTTCTGATGTGGCTTTTAAAAACTAGGCCGGGCGCGGTGGCTCACGCCTATAATCCAGCACTTTGGGAGGCCGAGGCGGGTGGATAGCCTGAGGCCAGGAGTTCAAGACCAGCATGGCCAATATGGTGAAATATCCCGTTTCTACTAAAAATACAAAAAACTAGCAGCGAATGGTGGTGGGCGCCTGTAATCCCAGCTACTCCAGAGGCTGAGGCAGGTGAATCGCCTGAACCCGAGAGGCGGGGGTTGCAATGAGCCGAGGTCGCGCGCGCCATTGCACTCCAGCCCGGACAACAGGAGCGAAACTCCGTCTCAAAAAAGTACATTAAACTCAGAATCTTCCCTTTCAGAACATCCATTTCGCCACACCCATCACCGGCTCCGTGCAGAGTAAGCAGCAGCAGCAGCGAAGCCCCGCCCTTCCCGCCACTCTTCCGGCAGGAAGTCTGTGCGTCAGGAGGCCGGCCAGGACTCAACTCCAGCCCCGCGCTCGCGTGTAGCCCTACGTAAAGCGTGAGGGGTTTCGCGACAACCCAGGCCCCGCCCCTTTGGCCACATGTCGCGCATGTCTTCCCGTCGGACGGCGTGCCACCTCGCCGCGCAGCTTTACGAACCTAGAGCAACGCCGCCCCGCCTCCTGTCTCCGTCCTCACCTCCCCGCCCCCTCCCAGCTTCGCGTCTCCTAGCTCGACGCGCCCGCTATAATCACGTGATTGCCTCATCCGGGTCTTTTGCGTTCTCGTTCCCTCTCCCAACATGGCGGCCTCAGGTGAGCGAGCAGCCGAGCGCGGCCAAGGACTGGGCTCTGAAACCCCCCTCCGAGCGTGATCCACTGATTTCCTGAAGTCGGGGAATTGCTGGCACTGGTTCCTTTCTGAATTGAGGGCTGCGGCAGGCTAGCGGCGTGGCCCTGTTAGGTTACTGCCTCGGGATGTTTGGGGGGGAGGGGAAGGACACCTTCCCCTCCCCCTCACACTCTTTTCACCCTTTCTGCGCGAGATTGGAATAGGCAGTAATGGTAGACTCTGGCTTGAATTGGGGAAGGAGGCGCAGAAAGGTGTGCGGGTGGTGCGAGGCCTTTTCGTAGACGTGAAGCACCGTGCCCGCGTGAAGGCGTGGAGGAAGGAAGGAGGCGGTTGCTGCGCGGACGAGCGCACATTAGACTACGTCTCCAAGGCGCGAGGCTGTAGCGGACCGGAGTCGGGGGTAGGGGAATAAGTGTGGTGGGGGGGAGCAGTTGGAACGCGAGCGCGAGTTGGTGGAGGGGCGGGGGAAGGCAGCGGTGCGCGTGCGCGATAGGAGACACGAGGGTAGTAGAGACGGGCGCGCCTTCAATGCGTGCGCTAGAACCCAGATGGGAAGCTTTTTAACGCGCCTGTGTTGCGCTCTTTTTATGTCCTTTTAGGTTGTCTCTTCCCTTTCTAGAGTGGCCCTGTGCCTGTATTCTTCTAAGGGTGTGTGTGTTAGGCTTGGAGGTTGGTGCTATTGGCGTTAGATGGGGGTGGGGAACCCAGTTAGGTGCGCCCACGTGTTGGAAAAGCACCGGTGTGCACCTAGATTTCCTTCTAGGCTTTTTTCTCATACTCAATTGGAGGCATTTTTTACTCAGCGCAGCTATATGGCAGGATGAGGTTTCTCTTCCGGCGCTTCCATGTTGGTTGAATTTGGATAGCTCCAATGGTAGATTTCAGCTTTTTTTTTTTTTTTTTTTTAAGGTAACTGTACAACTACCAGCAGGTACTTTTAAAATAGTGCTTACTAATGGCTGGAGTTGCTTACTTCTTTAGACAACCTTGGAGGGGAGTATCAGTGCCTTGCAAGTCTAATTACATTTCTAATGGGCTTATAAAAGCAGTGATGACCCAACATCTTGTAGCATTGATTTTAGTTTGAGGAATATAGTTTGTTTTCTCTGGCATGACCTTGCATTCTTCAAAACATTATTTGAACTTGTATCTCTGGGTGCTCATTTCTTACCTAGTAATTCATCGTCTCTATTACAAAGAAGCTAAGGGTTTTGGTTGGCTTTGGAAAATGTTGAGAAATTTGAGGTGCATTTGAACATCTTTCATTGGTGTAACGCTTGACAGTTGACCAAGCACTTTTGTGCATGTTGTCTCCTTCCATCCTGAGGTACTGCAGAGAGCTAGTGGTATTTCCCAGCTGAGGAATATTATTTAAGGCCACACTGCTCTCAGCTGGCAGAGCAAGGTCATAATCTTTGAGACTCCTTAGCAACTTAAAAGTATCAAGGTGTCATCATCAGTTTAGGACGCTGCCCGAAAGCATCTGAAGTTTACAAAAATGTTCATATTTTTTTCTCCAGTGGGCTAGTAAAAGTCCTAAATATATTTTAAACTAACCATTGCTTAAAGTACTTACTTGGTCTGGATTTGCCACCTTAACAGTTTAGTATCGTAATTTAGTGAAGAAAATCTGTGTTTTCTTAACTTTTGTGTAATTTTTAGAGGCGGAACATATGACAGCAATTCATGTCCTTCGTTTTACCGAGTTGAGGGAAATCCAGACTGATAAAAGGGATTTACTCTGACGTCCCATTCTCTTGTTCTTCCATATTTACTCTACCCCCTTGAAAACCCTCATCTCCTTTAATTCACTTCAGTAAATCTTTTTAGCTGGTACTGGTATCTGAGCACAAGTCACATCTTTCAGTCTGTTCTTGAGGAATCTGGGGTTTATCGGATTGTTTCCCCGCTCCTCTTTCCAGTCACATTGGCTTTGTGAAGTAACCAGTATTCCCTGATGTGGGAAATGGATGTTATGTATTCTGTGTGAAAATACATAAAACAACTTCATTCGCCTCTTTTACTGTTAAATGAGACCAAAAAATTCTTTGCAGCAATACCAGTTTCCAGTGTGATCCATTATTGACCTTCAAGAACTAAGGTAGGTCTCAGAACTAACTATAGAATGAGGATAGTTTGAATTCCTAGAAACTTGATACATTGAGCCAGTACACTTAATTCCTTGCTTTGCTTCTTAAAAAGAATTCTTAAAGGCCGGGTGCGGTGGCTCACGCCTGTAATCCCAGCACTTCGGGAGGTCGAGGCGGGCGGATTACTAGGTCAGAAGTTGGAGACCAACCTGACCAACATGGTGAAACTCTGTCTCTACTAAAAATACAAAAATTAGCTGGGCGTGGTGTCGCGTGCTTGTAATCCGAGCTACTCCGGAGGCTGAGGCAGGAGAATCGCTTCAATCTGGGAGGGGGAGGTTGCAGTGAACCGAGATTGTGCCATTGCACTCCAGCCTGGGCAAAAGAGCAAGACTCCATTTCAAAAAAAAAAAAAAATCTTAAAAATACGAAGTTTTTCATTTTTCTTAAATTTTCATTGTGACTACTTTAGTAGACTTGCCAGTAATAAGCCAGTTACCGCTTGAATCTCAGTTTATCTGGAAAGTGGTCATTATTTATCTGCTGTCCCCTTACCTAGAGGGAATCAAATGTGTTTGATACAGGTTAACATTTAAAATGCTTTCAGATTGGGCAGGGTGCAGTGGCTCATGCTTGTAATCCCAGCACTCTGGGACGCTGAGGTGGGTGAAACACCTGAGAACAGGAGTTCGAGACCAGCCTGGCCAACATGGTGAAACCCAGTCTCCACTAAAAATACAAAAATTAGCGGGGTGTTGGGCTGGGCGTGGTGGCTCACGCCTGTAATCCAGGAGGCAGAGGTTGCAGTGAATTGAGATTGCACCGCTGCCCTCCGGCCTGGGCGACAGAGCGAGACTCCGTCTCAAAAAAAAAAACAAAAACTTTAAAATTGGAAATAACATATGTAAGCTCATGCACAGGCCTTTCATTTCCATAATGCTTCAAAATGCCGTCCTGTGTGACATCTCATTTGATTATTTTTATAGGGAGAAGATGCTCTGCAGTGGTTGTTTTCATACACTGCTGACTCTCACAGTGAAATGGTTTTAAGGGGTGCCATTATATATTGCTTACAGATTCCCTAGTGTCAAATTCCATCCTCTATCGTGTATATGTTATTCTGTGAGTAAGATACCGAGAAGGCCAAAATTAAAACTCTTTATGAAAGTTTAAATACAAATACAGAATAGTGTCAATTAAGATAAAGCAGTGTTTCTAAGTAATGTCATTGAAAAAAGAGGTATTTTTCATCTCAAAACATTCTGGAATTCTCTTTTCGTGATGGTAGAGGAAATAACTGAACTTGAGTACAGTATTTTAAGTAATTATTTGTAATTAGGTTTGCCTTATGTACATTTATGAGCCAGTTTCTTAAATTTGTAGTAGATACTGCTGTGCTCCCGATAGTGGGAAAGTACCAAACCAAGAAGTTTAACTTGAATTTGTGTACCTCCTGTCTCCCATTTTGTGTAATGGTTAGCATGGCATGCATTGGGCACTTATTTTGTTTGATTATGTATATGATCAAATTGAGTATCCCTGGAGGGATAAGGAGAAGGTAGTATGGCATCTTCTTCTGTCAAAATGAAGTAATTGGGCACAGAGAGGTCATGTAACTGAACCCGTACGGGGGTCAAGATGGTGGAGCTTATGAGTTTTGACTCAGTCTTCATCTCTACTATGCTAAACTTACCCAATCCCCAACTAAATCAAAAGGTGGCTTGCATTGGGATCTTTTTGACTTTACAATGGGTTTATCCGGATAGTAAATGCATTTTTTTACTTGAGAAGGGTTTATCCTGACAGTCTTATCATAAGTCAGGGAGCATCTATATAGTGCAGTAAAGGTGAAGGTGAAATATTATATTACATTGCATGAAATGTCTTTTCATGGCTGGGCTGTAAACACCAATGTAATTAGTCTAATTCTAGGCACTCTGTTTGGGTGGATCGATTGTGTTTATGCAATGTTGTTGGTTTAGGGAAACATTTGTTATTCATTATTTAAAGTAACTTTTGTTTTGTTTTGTTTGTTTTTGTTTTCGTTTTGAGACAGAGTCTCACTCTGTGGCTCAGGCTGGAGTGCAGTGGCGTGGTCTCAGCTCACTGCAGTCTCCACCTCCTGGGTTCAAGCGGTGTCTTCATGTTGGCCAGGCTGGTCTCGAGCTCCCGACCTCAGGTGATCCTCCCACCTTGGCCTCCCGGAGTGCTGGGATTACAGGCATGAGCCACCACGCCTGGCCTAAAGTAGCTTTTAATTATGGAGAATGTGGCAGAACTCACTTTTAGTAACAGCTTTATTCAATGTAATTTGTATACCATAAAATTTACACTTTTAAAGTGTACAGTTTGGACCGTGTGCAGTGGCTCACTCCTGTAATCCCAGCACTTTGGGATGCCAAGGCAAGAGGATCACTTAAGCCCAGGAATTCAAGACCAGCCTAAGTAACATGGTGAGACCACGTTTCTACAAAAAAAATTTTAAAAATTAGCCAGGGGTGGTGGTGGCATGTACCTGTGGTCCCAGCTACTTGGGAGGCTGCAGTGGGAGGATTGCTTAAGCCCTGGAGGTCAAGGCTGCAGTGAGCCATTATCTCACTACTCTACTCCAGCCTGGGTGACAGAGCAAGACCCTATATGATTTGGTGGGGTTTAGTATATTCAGAGATGTTCAACCATCATTATTATCTAATTTCAGAACCTTTTTATCACCCCCAAAGAAAAGTCCTTTATATAGGACTAACATTTCCTTTTCATTTATCTTTTTATTTATTGAAGTGAAACATCACTTAGAACATGGTTCTCAACTAAGGGACAGTCTTTTCATCCCAAACCCTCATCCCACCCCAGAGCATTTGGCAGTGTCCAGAGACGCTTTTGGTTGTCAGAGTGGAATGGGGATCGGGGGTTGCTATTGGCATCTAATGAGCAGAATCAGAGATAACTGCTAAAGATCCCCCCGTGACAAATTACCTAAGCTAAAATATCAGCAGTGCTGAGATAGAGAAACTCTGAGTTAAGAAGTAGTCTGTATTTATTTTAGTATCTATTATAACAAATCCTGTTTATTAAGAAAACCATGAATGTGTTGTCTCTTGTTTAAGGGCTTCTGGACTTGGCAATATTTCCGTTTTTAAGATCTTTTATTAAACCTGTATGGGTATATAAAGAGCTGGAGGTATGTTTTCCTCACTGTAGACCATGTATAAATAATTGGGACAGGTTTTGTTTTGTGAGGTGATTGATTTGTTAACTTTTTAACCAGTTCACATAGGATTTAGAGAAAATTAAAGAATTGGACCAGTTCATTGTTGAATTGCAAAGGATTGATAAACCTGGAGCATTAAACAGTGCTTTACTTATACTTATAAAGCAGAGGGAACACTGTTGAAATCTAAACATGTAGTGGGCCTAGGTATTGAGGGAGCAAAGGGCATGGAGGATTTAGATAACATCTTTTCTCAGTTACTGGAATGAAATGGAGTGGAACAAACACGGGCACCTACTTTAGGTTTATTGATTTTGCTTTCCAAGGGCTAATTCCTTTAAACCTGCTGCTTATATTTTGACTGAGTCAGTGCTGCTGCTACAGTTAAATAAGTTGAAGATCTTGTAAGGAATTTTAGCCTGTTTTTTTAAGACTCATCTAACAGGTGGGGCGCAGTAGCTCAGGCCTGTAATCCCAGCGCTTTGGGATACAGAGGCGGGCAGATCACCTGGGGTTGGGAGTTGGAGACCAGCCTGACCAACATGGAGAAACCTCATCTCTATTAAAAATACAAAATTAGCCAGGTGTGGTGGTGCATGCCGGTAATCCTCGCTACTTGGGAGGCTGAGGCAGGAGAATCGCTTGAACCCGGGAGGCGGAGGTTTCGGTGAGCCGAGATTCCACCATTGCACTCCAGCCTAGGCAACAAGAGCAAAATTTCTGTCTCAAAAAAAAAAAGACTCATCCAACAGTAATTTCTTTTTTTTTCTTCTTTTTTTTGTGGGGAACGGAGTCTTGCTTTGTAGCCCAGGCTGGAGTGCAGTGGCACGATCTCAGCTCACTGCAAGCTCCGCCTCCCGGGTTCACGCCATTCTCCTGCCTCAGCCTCCCGAGTAGCTAGGACCACAGGTGCCCGCCACCACGCCCGGCTAATTTTTTTGTATTTTTAGTAGAGACGGGATTTCACCATGTTAGCCAGGATGGTCTCAATCTCCTGACCTCGTGATCCACCTGCCTCGGCCTCCCAAAATGCTGGGATTACAGGTGTGAGCCACCAAACCCAACAGTAATTTCTTAACCAGAGGGCCTGGGAGTGGGTGGCAGTCAGAGGAGGGGGAGACTTGTGATTTGAAAAGACATTCTAAGATTTAAAAGTGCTTTTAATATTTTTTAGTCATGATATTTAATTTGTTTGGAAATTTCAAATAACGTTAAAGAAGAAACTTGTTTGTCAAAGGAGTCAAGGGGTGAGAGTTGAGAAACTGTGATCTACAAAGTTGATTTAAGCCAAATCGGACTAAAGGGCAGATTAATTCCACATTCTGCTGTTTTGGTAGAAGATACGTATATAGAACAAAGAGGAAAGGGATACCTTATTCAGATTGTTAATGTTCTTTTGTTGAACTTGACCTTATTGTACTGACCACCAGTTCTATTTTTATCCTCCCAGTGGAAGGACAGGTTAATAATTGGATATTAGCTGATGATATTAGATTAAGCCCCATGAGGGTAAGGATCTGTAGCTAGCATCATATTAATCCCAGACACTATTTTTGAATTAAATGATATGAAAAAGTCTAAAATAAGCCCACACACTATAAGTGGTTTACCTCATGTCTTACTCGTGTTAGCTTATTAAAATCTCCCATAGATCTTTGCATATGAGGCTGGGCACAGTGGCTCATGCCTGTAATCGCAGCATTTTGGGAGGCCGAGGTGGGTGGATCATTTGAGGTCAGGAGTTCGAGACCAGCCTGGCCAACATGGTGAAACCCCATCTCTACTAAAAATACAAAAATTAGCCAGGCTTGGTGGCACATGCCTGTAATCCCAGTTACTCAGGAGGCTGAGGCAGGAGAATCACTTGAACCTGGGAGGCAGAGTTTATAGTGAGCCGAGATGGAGCCACTGCACTCCAGCCTGGACAAGAGTGAGACTCCCTCTAAAAAAAAAAAAAAACCTTTGCATATGAGCTGCAGCAGTAAAAGTGCTATGAGACCCAACATCTCTGTAACCGTATTCTTTGAAAGCTGTGGAATAAGGTCAAGTGCAGTGGCTCACATCTAATCCCAGCACTTTGGAAGGCTGAGACGGGTGGACCACTTGAGGCCAGGAGTTGAAGACCAATCTGGGCAGTGTAGCAAGACCCCTGCCTCTACAAAAAATTTTAAAATTAGCTGGGCATGGTGGTGCATGCCTATAGTCCCAGCTACTCAAGAGGCTGCAGTGGGAGGATTGCTTGAGGCCAAAAGGTCAAAGCCGCAGTGAGCCACGATTGCACCACTGCAAAAAAAGAAAAAGCAGGCCGGGCGCGTTGGCTCACGTCTGTAATCCCAGCACTTTGGGAGGCCAATCATGAGGTCAGGAGATCAAGACCATCCTGGCTAACACTGTGAAACTAAAAAAAAAAAAAAAATTAGCCTGGCGTGGTGGCACGCGCCTGTGGTCCCAGCCACTTGGGAGGCTGAGGCAGGAGAAATTGCTTGAACCTGGGAGGCGGAGGTTGCAGTGAACTGAGATCGCGCCACTGCACTCCAGCCTGTATGACAAAGCGAGACTCCGTCTCAAAAAAAAAAAAAAGCGTAGGATGGATTCAAAATGTGATCTGGTTGATCATAAACAATACTTTTGGAGCTGGATTAATATTAAGTCACTTGAGAGATACAGAAAATACTATGTTCGTGGTCAACTTTGATTATTTTAGCCGGGTTCATCTGGTTTGCACATTGAGACCGTAATACTTCAGGTTCTAATTGTGTCCAGAAGGCTATGTGTTAACATTCATAGCAAACGGGTTACCTTTATTTCCTGAAAGTTAAATTTTGAAAGAAAGGCAGATACCAAGTGAGAAAGCAACCTTCAGTTAAACAAAGGGGTACATCAAGTTTGATATTCTTGGATTAAAAATCAGGTGACAGTTGGAACATGGAGGAGAAATTCATGATTATAAAAACCATGAAGCCCATCTTTTTTACAACAAAGCTGCTTGTTTTTTTCTTAATCATGTAGTGGCTGCTATCAGGCCAGTTCTGGAACTTTACTGAGTCCCTCTGCTCTTCTGAATCAGCTCTTGATTGGTGGTGACTTCTCGGAAGTTCTAAGGACCGCAAAGAAAGAGCAGTGTCAGTTCACTAAGTTGAGCCATTTGGAGATTACTAAATATTCCATAACTGTGGGAAACACTTAAATGTGTTTTCGTGTGTTTTCCTTTTAGCATTACATCCTCATATGCAGTGTTGTTATAGTAGAGGAGGACATTTTTTCTAGAGGGCAGAGAGATCTAGGGAATATGACTGTTAACATTTGAACACTTTCAAATAGCAGTACATTTTACCGTGGTTTTGATAACCTGACATAGAATAAGCTGCTGAGATGCGAGGATACCTTGGTATATAGAAAGAGCCTTAGACTTCGTATGAAAAAAACTTGGGTTTTATCTTCAGCCTAGCCATCTAATGTCTGTAACTTTACAGACATATGGTGTTTCACTTAATCTCTCTGAGACTTAGTTTCCTTTTCTGTAAATTGATAGTTGTAGCCAGGCACCATGGCTCATACCTGTAATCCCAGCATTTTGGGAGGCTGAGGCAGGAGGATCACTTGAGCCTAGGATCCTCCAAGATACTTGAGACCAGCCTGGGCAACATAGGGAATTAAAAAACTTTTTAAAAATCAGCTGGGCGTGGTAGTGTGCCTCTGTGGTCCCAGCTATTGAGGAGACTGAGGTGGGAGGATCACATGAGCATGGGAGGGTTGAGGCTTCAGATAGCCGTGGCCACACCACTGCACTACAGCCTGGACAACAGAGCAAGACCCTGTCTCAAAAAAAAAAATGGGGCCGGGTGTGGCGGTTCACACCGTAATCCCAGCACTTTCGGAGGCTGAGGCAGGAGGATCACCTGAGGTTAGGAGTTCAAGACCAGCCTGGCCGACATGGTGAAACCCCATCTCTACTAAAAACACACAAAAAATTAGCTGGGCATGGTGGCGGGTGCCTGTAATCCCAAGTATTCGGGAGGCTGAGGCAGGAGAATTGCTTGAACCCAGGAGGCAGAGGTTGCAGTGAGCCGAGATGGCACGATTGCACTCCAGCCTGGGCAACAAGAGCAAGACTCTGTCTCAAAAAAAAAAAAAAAAAAAAAAAAGACAGTTGTGATTCCTTCCCTATGTGGTTTGTTTACAAGTGTCAAACAGTCTTCAAAACTGCCGTACTGAATATGTTATGTGAGATACGAATTTTTGTTGATCTTTTTTATCCAAGGAGCAGTGAAAGTAGTAACTGAATAGAAGTAGTTACAAAATTAAAGATCTCAAATGATAAGTGAATATAGTAGAAAATAAAAGGTTGCCCCCACACCCCAAACATACTCTCCAGGGTGTATCTCAAACACTCAGACCCTTTTCTGTACGTAAACATGTGTTTATACATAATAGGTATTCTGCAACTTTTTAATTTCTTATTTATGTCTGCATAGTACCCCTTCATGGAAATGCCATAATTTAACCATTTGAGGAGTGTCCATGTTATTTCTTTCTAAATAATGTTTTACAATATTGCATTGTACAACTCTGTAAATACCTGAGTATTGGTGAATAATCTTTCTCTTGCCTTTTAAAACAGCAAAAAAGAAGAATAAGAAGGGGAAGACTATCTCCCTAACAGACTTTCTGGCTGAGGATGGGGGTACTGGTGGAGGAAGCACCTATGTTTCCAAACCAGTCAGCTGGGCTGATGAAACGGATGACCTGGAAGGAGATGGTAATTTTTCTTTTGTCATCATGTTTGGAATGTTTATTATTTTCTAGACAAAACCTATTACATAATAATTCACATCGTTTGTAATCTGAAAAGAACTTACTCATTTTTTAGCACCTGAAATCTTACATATTTTATAGAATCTAAGGTTTAATCTGAGGTTTGGGCTGTCAGACTTTGCAGTGAAGACTGAAGTGGTCATTTAAGAGAGCTTTGCTAGTTCTTGTTCTTGCATTAACAGACTTTTTAAGTTACTATTCTTTTGGGCCTCATTTTCTTCATTTTAAAAGTAAGAACTAGATCATCTTTTAAAATTCCTTTTAGGTCTAAAATTCTATGGGGTCCTCATAAAGTGATGTTTCAGGCTGCTTGCGATGGCTTACACCTGTAATCACAGTACTTTGGGAGGCCGAGGTGGGCAGATCACATGAGATCAGAAGTTCAAGACCAGCCTGGCCAACATGGTGAAAACCCATCTCTACTAAAAATACAAAAATTAGCTGAGCGTGGTGGCATGTGCCTGTAATTTCAGCTACGCGGGAGGCTAGGGCAGGAGAATTGCTTGAACCTGGGAGGCGGAGGGTGCAGTGAGCTGAGATCATGCCACTGCACTCCAGCATGGGAGACAGAGCGAGACTCCATCTCAAAAAAAAAAAAAAAAAGTGATGTTTCAGTGTAATCTGTAAGCTATGTTTACTCAGAGCCAAGGAATAATTAGTTCCAGATGTCATTAGTATAAAATCAGAGTGTCCTTGGGTAAACGAAAATGGTCTGAGGAAAAGGAGTGAGAACAGTAATTATGGTGGGAAAATAAAGAAGAGTCAATTGGACAAGTTCTGTGCCTTCAGGGAGTCACCAGGAATAATAAGGAGCTATGTTTTATAATGACCGGGTATGACATAAATCTCATTACCATTGTTTTTTTCCTGAAAATCGTTTATTGCATGCTGAAAGAATATTTTTTCCTATGACCTGTTTTCATAATTCCTAAAAACAGGAAATTTTTTTTGAGACAGAGTCTCACTCTATTGCCCAGGCTGGGGTGCAAGTGGCGCGCTCTCTGCCCACTGCAACGTCTGCTCCCGGGGTTCAAGCGATTCTCCTGCCTCAGCCGCCTGAGTAGTTGGGATTACAGGTGCCTGCCACCGCGCCCAGCAAATTTTTGTATTTTTAGTAGAATCAGGGTTTTACCATTTTGGCCAGGCTGGTCTTGAACTCCTGACCTCGTGATCCACCTGCCTCAGCCTCCCAAAGTGCTGGGATTACAGGCATGAGCCACCGCACCCGGCCAAAATGGGAAATTTTATATAGGTCATACTTCCCATAGGTGTTGGTATCTGAAGTACAAATTCATGGACAGTGCTGTAGGAAAAGATTTTTGTTGTGATATTTTTGTTTGTTTGTTTTCAGATGGAGTCTCACTCTGTCGCCCAGGTTGTAGTGCAGTGGCACAGTCTCTTGGCCCACTGCAACCTCCACCTCCCGGTTCAATAGATTCTCCTGTCTCAGCCTCCCAAGTAGCTGGGATTACTGGCACGTGCCACCACACCTGGCTAATTTTTGTATTTTTAGTAGAGACAGGGTTTCACCATAATGGTCAGGCTGGTCTCAAACCTGACCTCAGGTGATCCACCCACCTTGGCCTCCCGAAGTGTTGGGATTATAGGCGTGAGCCACCGAGCCAGGCCTGTTGTTGTTTTTAAGGGAGGATAGACCATGCAGAAAAATACTCAACTTCAACCTCACCACTAGGAATACAAGAGTTGTCAGTAGTGGTTAAATACACCTGGAGTAAGAGGGACCCAGGTTTGAATCCTAGCTTTACCATCTGTGACCTTGGGCAAATTACTGTCTGAAATCTGAGTTTGCTTTTCTGTAGAATGGGGGACAACCTCACAGGACTGTTAAAAAGATAAGATGGGATATAATGAATATAAAGTAGCTGGCACACAGTAATATTCCATAAAGAGTTGTATTTATGGAATAATATTTCTTTGCTTACATAAGGATTAAGGTGTCATAATTAATCTCAGAAGCTTCTCTTCGTAAAGTGCCCTTATTACTGAACCCCCACTTTTTTTGTCTGGTTTTCTTGTATAGCATGTTTAATATTTGGCAATTAACATGGGTCCTCTTGTTCTATGACAGTAGTGAGAGAAGTTTCTTCTAATTTCTTACATTCATTCCTATATCCTAGTTTCGACAACTTGGCACAGTAACGATGACGATGTGTATAGGGCGCCTCCAATTGACCGTTCCATCCTTCCCACTGCTCCACGGGCTGCTCGGGAACCCAATATCGACCGGAGCCGTCTTCCCAAATCGCCACCCTACACTGCTTTTCTAGGAAACCTACCCTATGATGTTACAGAAGAGTCAATTAAGGAATTCTTTCGAGGATTAAATGTAAGTGTAAAAGTTGTAATAATTAACTAGATATTGAGGATAATGTCTAAAAAAGACTAATTGTGGAATGGGCAGTTGCTGTTGAAAAAACAACTAGAAATATAATTTAAGGCCGGGAATGGTGGCTCACGCCTGTAATCCCAGCACTCTGGGAGTCCGAGGCGGGTGGATCATTTGAGGTCAGGAATTCGAGTCCAGCCTGGCTAGCGTGGTGAGACCCTGTCTCTACTAAGAATACAAAAATTAGCTGGGCGTGGTGGCACACGTCTGTAATCCCAGCTACTTGGGAGGCTGAGGTAGGAGAATTGCTTGAACCTGGGAGACGGAGGTTGTGGTGAGCCGAGATTGCGCCGTTGCACTCCAGCCTGGGCAACAAGAGTGAAACACCATCTCAAAGAAAAAAAATAAAATCAAAATTATATATATTTATATATATAATTATATATATATATATATATATATATATAATTTTTTTTTTTTTTTTTGAGACAGAGTCTCATTCTGTCATCCAGGCTGGAGTACAGTGGATTACATGCCCAGCTAATTTTTTGTATTTAGTAGAGATAGGGTTGCACTATGTTGGTCAGGCTAGTCTTGAACTCCTGACCTCAGAGGATCCACCTGCTTCGGCCCCCCAAAGTGCTGGGACTGCAGGCATGAGCCACTGCACCTGGCCTGAATTCATCTTTTTTTTTTTTTTTAGAGTTAAATTCATATGGTTCAAACTTCAGAAGGTATAATAGGGCATTTAGTAAAGTTTCTACTATCCGTCTGCATCAGTTTTCCTCCTGAGACAACCATGTTCTTGTGTATTCAGAAAAATTCACGCACATACAGTAATGCTTTTGTAGTCCTCTCAAAAAATGACAAATGAAGAAGAACGCTAGGAAACTTTGTTGTTGTTTCTTATTCCTTCAGATCAGTGCAGTGCGTTTACCACGTGAACCCAGCAATCCAGAGAGGTTGAAAGGTTTTGGTTATGCTGAATTTGAGGACCTGGATTCCCTGCTCAGTGCCCTGAGTCTCAATGAAGAGGTAAAGAAAATAAGAGTGGGGATATGAGGGGTGTAAGTTCACAAATCTCATGTTTATTGATCAAACTGGTATTTTTTAGGTTGAGTGAGAGGCTCACTTCAAAGATTTCCATATCTACAAATAAAGGCCTGCATTATTTAACAGTGTATCACTTAACATTGAACATCTAGCAAGTCACACTTCAGCAAATTCAGTAGGCCCCAATAATTTAGATAGGTACTTAGGTGGAAAGTTGTGGAAGAAACCCACCACACACCAGGTCTCTAATTAAGTCTTACACTGGTTTACCCACAGTGTTGCCTCAACTCTTATGGCATTGCTTTTTCAAAGTAATCTGACCTGATAAAGGCAAATAGAAAAATCAAGTTTGTTTAGTATTAAAGGCATATCTCATTTTCAGGGAAGTGTTGTAATGGTATTTTTGTTCATTTAAAAGGATTTGGAAACATTTCCTACAAAGGAATATTTTACAGGAGAGTGACAATAAATATCTAGTCCTTCTGCTTGTCAACACTGCCCACAAAGGTTTTCCTGTCCCAGGACTTGAGAGGCTTATATCTGAGAAGAAAAAAGACTTTTTTCCTCCTTTAACTCCAAAAACACCTTATTGTTTATTGATAAGGCAATTTCTAGTGCCATTTGTGCCATATTTCTGTAGTCCTATTTTGCCATATGACATGATTGAAATCAACACCTCTTAGAAATTGTTTTGCTGCCTCATAATTGATTACCATCATGATAATCTGTAGTCAGTGTGAAATAGAGATAAAAATTAATGTACTTAGTTAAATGCATATGAAGGTCTAATCTTGTTCCAGAGTTACTCTTATTGGATTATTTTTAGATTTTTATTAACATTACTGGTCTCTAACTTTACTCAGTCTGGATAAGAAAAAGAATACCATGCAATTGTTAACTATTTGGTGTTTACTAGTTTAACTATTACTTAATATATTGTTGTGGTCCATATTTAGGAGTTACTTTGTTACTAGAGATTTCATTATAGTGGTGTTTAATATAGTTTTGGGTATTTTTAACTAAAAATCATTGTTATCCTTCTTCAACTGTAGATTCTACTATGAAATGAGGAAAAATCAGCAATAGAATTAATTGGGTTCAAAGTATATAAATAATGATGTGGGAAAGGGAAGTCAGAGGGTATCTCTGGAAGAACTGTTTTATCTGAAGGTAATACTGAGTGAAAGAACCTAAGATTGTAGACAAAGCATGCTTTATGCAATTTTGCTGGTACATAGTAGTAGTAGGGGCTCTATAAATGTGTTGGGTGTTTTTGTTTTTAAGAGACAGGGTCTCGCTATATTGCCCAGGTTGGACTTGAACTCCTGGGCTTAAGTGATCCTCCAGCCTCAGCCTCCTAAATAGCTGAGACTGTAGGTACATGTCACTGCACCTGGCTTCTATAAATTTTGATAAATAATTGTTGTGGCACCAAATATGCCTTTTATTCAGCTAGTTATGTGAGAATTATTTTTAATTTACTACACTTGACAAATTACCTTGGATAGTTAAAAAGTTTATTCTGTGAAATTAAGCTTTGTAAAAATAGTATAATTGACCTAATATTCAAGGCCAGCTTAAATTTGTTTAATTTTTAAGTCTTTATAAAGGACTCTTTAGCCCACAAATTTGAGTGTTAGCTAGATTACAGTGTTTTCCTTTATCTTCCTTCCCCTAGTGCTTCTGCTATGCCCAGACGTTCAAGGTCACTCAAGGGATTTGTGCATAATGGGGCAAAAGGTTGGTTAATATGGTCCTATGCTCTCAGTCTCTAGGTAACAGGAGAATTCGAGTGGACGTTGCTGATCAAGCACAGGATAAAGGTAAGGAAACTGGTAGAGATTTCTGTTTGGTAATGGTCCTAGGATGACACCAAGCCATCCTTTCCCAGAAAATTTGAATAGGGGTAGTGGTGGGCCTGCCTGAATCTACAGTAACAGTTTTCAATCAGTTTTGCCCCACAGGGGACTTCTGGCAGTGTTTGAAGACATTGTAGTTGTCACAATTGGAGGGAGTGCTGCTGACATAAGTAGAATCCAGGGGTTAATTCTATAGGGGATAGGACAGTCCCCATCAACAAAGAATTATGCAGCCCAAAATGCATGTCAAGATTGAGAAGACTGATTGATCTAGATGAACATTAAATAGATGATAAATAGATTAGCTGCCTAACAGCACGTTGGTCACAAAGGGGACCTAATTTGTATATGTTTCAGGGACTCCTGGCCCATACAGTATTTGAGATAGCTAAGCATTAAACCAATAGGAAAAAACGAGAGGAAAAGAGCCACCTGGGGTTGAATTGGAGCATGTACTTATGGGGCCTGAGGTAACTGGGATGACAGTGTGACGTGAAAGTGAAAAATAGGGTAAAATGGGGGGTTTTCTATGTGTGAGAAATATTGGGCAAAGTTTTTATGAGATAACTTATGGTTTTTGTTTTAATGTATCTGTAGACAGGGATGATCGTTCTTTTGGCCGTGATAGAAATCGGGATTCTGACAAAACAGATACAGACTGGAGGGCTCGTCCTGCTACAGACACCTTTGATGACTACCCACCTAGAAGAGGTGATGATAGCTTTGGAGACAGTAAGTTTGTTTTTATGAAGTTAGCTTCCTCTGTGCTTTGGGAGGCTATTTAGTAATAGGACAAATGTGTTACAGATGATCAGATCACATTAACAGATAGAAGGGGGGAAAGCAGATTAAGAAAAATTTTGGATAGTATCTGAAAGAACTGATAGATGCAGGAAACGAATTTGATAAATTAATAATTTTTTTTGAAAACTTAACCAAACAAAGGGACAGACATTTCTCTTTTTTTGGAGACAATTGTTTATAAAGAAACCCAAACTGGGCATGGTGGCTATAATCCCAACACTTTGGGAGGTCAAGGCAGGTGGATTGCTTAAGGCCAGGAGTTTGAGAGCAGCCTGGGCGACAAAACAAGACCCTGTCTACCAAAAAAAAAAGCTGACGTGGTGGTACGCACCTGCATTCCTAGCTGTTCAGCAAGCTGAGGCAAGAGGACTCCTTGAGCCCAGGAGGTCTAGACTGGGTGACAGAGCGAGACCCTGTCTCAAAAAAAAATCCAATAGATTCTACAAAGTGAGCTATTTGAAATAAGAGTTCAGCATGATTGCTGAGTGAAGAGCAGCATACAAAGATCACTTGCATTACTTTTATATATATATATATTTTTTGAGACAGAGTCTCGCTCTGTCGCCCAGGCTGGAGTGCAGTGGCGTGACCTTGGCTCACTGCAACCTCCACCTCCTGGGTTCAAGTGATTCTCCTGCCTCAGCCTCCCAAGTAGCTGGGACTACAGGCGCACACCACGACACCCAGCTAATTTTTGTATTTTTAGTAGAGATGGGGTTTCACCATGTTGGCCAGGATAGTCTTGATCTCTTGACCTCATGATCCGCCCGCCTTGGCCTCCCAAAGTGCTGGGATTACAGGCGTGAGCCACCGCGCCTGGTCCATCAGTTGCATTACTATATGCTTGTAGCTAACAATTAAAATGTAATTTTTTTTTTTTTTTTTTTGAGACGGAGTTTCGCTCTTGTTGCCCAGGCCGGAGTGCAATGGCATGATCTCAGATCACCTCAACCTCTGCCTCCTAGGTTCAAGCGATTCTCCTGCCTCAGCCTCCCGAGTAGCTGGGATTACAGGCATGTGCCACCACGCCTGGCTAATTTTGTATTCTTAGTAGAGATGGGGTTTCTCCATGTTGGTCAGGCTGGTCTCGAACTCCTGACCTCAGATGATCCTCCTGCTTCAGCCTCCCAAAGTGCTGGGATTACAGGCATGAGCCACTGCACCTGGCCTAAAATGTAACTTTCTAAAATAAAAATATTGATTCACTTTAAAAATACTCAAGATACAGCAGTGAACAAAGATACAGCAGTGTAATTTTTTTCTAATAAAAATTGATTCACTTAAATGCTCAAGATACAGCAGTGAACAAAAACAAGAAAATCCTGTCTTTATTGGGCATACATTATTATAGTGGAGGGAAGAGACAGTGTGTGAATAATTAAACAGTTGGGGTGCGGAAAGATAGGGGAGTGGGAAATATCATGGGGTAGGAGTAGAGATTAATTACATACATCACTTTAACAAAGACCTTTATGGGGAAAATTATGCAACTTTATTCAAATACACAAAAGTAGACAACACTATTTTTAAAATGGAAAGAAGCTACTACCTAGTAAAAATAAATAAATAGTGGTTTGTCTGTAATCAAATACTTAATAGCATAACAACAGGGATAAAATTCAAAACCTGTTACATTAAGGGGAAAAAAATTGTGTATAAATTTGAAAACAATACCATGTAGTATTAATGCATAAGTTGTAAAATTATAAAGCTACGCATGGTAATTTAACCACCCTTTTGATTGTTGGTGGGGGTAGGGAAAATTCTGTTGTTAGTCTGTAACATATTTCTTTTAAACAAAAAACAAACATGGCAAAATATGACATTCACTAAACCTAAGTAATAGGTTCATAAGTTTGTTATAATGGTGTCTTTACTTTTCTGTATGTTTGAAATAGTTTAAGTAAAAACAGACCAACTTAAATTTACAAGCTCTTTGTTTTGTTTTGTTTTGTTTTGACACAGTCTCTCTGTGTTGCCCAGACTGGAGTGCAGTGGCAATCTTGGCTCACTGCAACCTCTGCCTGCTAGGTTCAGGGTGTTCCTCATGCCTCAGCCTCCTGAGTAGCTGGGATTACAGATGCGCACCACCACACCTGGCTAATTTTTGTATTTTTTAGTAGAGATGGGGTTTCACCACGTTGGCCAGCTGGTCTCTAACTCCTTACCTCAGATGATCCGCCTGCCTTGACCTCCCAAAATGCTGGGATTACAGGTGTGAGCCAGCGCTCCCAGCACAAGCATTTTAATTTTGTGAGGTACCTTTTGAGCTTTGTACTAAATATAATTGGGGAAGCAGTAAGGGATATGTATAATTCCTTTTAGAGGAGAGTAGAAGGAAGAAGAATGGGTCATAGGTCTGAAAGAAGGATAAATCAGCAAGTTTATATCTGACTTTTTACATGACTTTGTGACACAGCAAAGCCTTGGGGAGAACTACGTGAGGTGATTAACTTCAGCATTTATGCAAGAGATTCTATTGTTAACAGGAAGAAATGGCTCTTGAAAGAAAAAGCAGACAATCAGACCAAGGGTCCTGTTTTGAGTCCAGGGGCATGACTTTTCTCACCTGAAACCTTGAATTTAGAGCAAGCAGGATGGATAACGAGTGAGTGTGCTGTTGTTATCCAAAGCTGCCCCAAAGTCAACTTAGTTAACCTGAATTAAAGATCCAGAGACTCCTGTCCCAAGCATTAGGCCAAAAAGAGAACCCTGAGGGGTGTTGGGGGGTATTACACTCAGTATTCCTATGAAATGTCAGTAATAGCGTGTGCTGCTTTTCTCCAGCATGGATCTATGCTTTCTCAGGAAATACAAGCTTATCATAATTTCAGTATTACCCAAATAAAATTAAGTGTAAATCGCATCTCCAGAAATTAAAACCACATTTCAAAAGAAACACAGGGCTGATTTTCTTATATGTGTCCTGTTTTAGATCATTTCTATAATCATTTTACTAACATTAGCATGTTCTTTAATATATAAAGTTTATAATACCAGGAAATGTTATGTCTGGTGAGTAAAAATTATGTGGTTTCCAAAATGAAATCATTATTTAAAAGACAGCAGCCACAAGAAAAAGATCCCTGGCCGGGCATGGTGGCTCACGCCTGTAATCCCAGCACTTTGGGAGGCGGAGGTGGGCAGATCATGAGGTCAGGAGATTGAGACCATCCTGGCTAACACGGTGAAACCCTGTCCCTACTAAAAATACAAAAAAAAATTAGCCGGACACCTGTAACCTCAGCTACTGGGGAGGCTGAGGCAAGAGAATCGCTTGGACCCGGGAGGCGGAGGTTGCAGTGAGCCTGCGATAGTGCCACTGCACTCCAGCTTGGGCGACAGAGTGAGACTCCGTCTCAAAAAAAAAAAGAGAAAGAAAAAGATCCCTGTTTGTCCCCCGTACATAAATTATCAGCCCTTAAAACATGTGTAGGTTGTTTTAGTTAGTTAATTTATATTTAGAAATTCAGATTTTTTTTTTTAACTTTAAAATCTGGGTTGCCAGCTTCTCTCAGAAAATTGGAAGGTCCTAGCAACAGTCAGCTGGAGCTAAATAGCAGCTATCCCTTTTACAAACAACATAACGCTACCCACAGTTTGCTATCTGAGCTACTACGTTTCTTTATACAGATTTCTAGTATTTAGGGTCCTCTGATACTGAAATGTATGTGTGTATAAAATATAGTTTATAACATAAACAACATTGCAATGAATGTCTTTGTACAAGTATCTTTATCACACATCCAATTATTTCCTCGGTGAATTTCAAGAAATTAAATTGTTGGTCAAGAAGGGTATACATGACTTCAAATCTTTTCATGCATAGTTCTAATACAACTTTCAGTATTTATACTAATTTATTGATTTATTTATTTGTTTTGAGAGGAAGTCTCACTCTGTCACCCAGGCTGGAGTGCCTTGGCACAATCTTGGATCATTGCAACCTCTGCCTCCCTGGCTCAAGTGATCCTTCCACCTCATCCTCCCAAGTAGCTGGGACCACAGTCCTGCACCACCATGCCTGGCTAATTTTTTGTATTTTTGATAGAGTTGTGGTTTCACCATGTTGCCCAGGCTGGTCTCAAACCCCTGAGCTCAGGCAATCCACCAACCTCAGCCTCCCAAAGTGTATTTGTACCGTTTAAAATTATGATCAGCAGTGCAGAAATTGATTTAAGCTCCTAAAATTCAATAGAAAATTATGTCCTGTTAGTCATATGTTGCATATATTGTTTCTCATTTTGTTTGCCTCTTAAAGTGATCTTTGAAGCTGGGTGTTATGGCTCAGGCCTATAATCCCAGCACTTTGGGAGACCAAGGCTGGAGGATTGCTTAAGCCTGGGAGTCCAAGACCAGCCTGGGCAGCAGAGAGAGACTGTCTCTCAAAAAAAAATTTTTTTTTTTTTTTTTTGAGACATAGTCTCACTCTCTCGCCAGGCTGGAGTGCAGGGGCATGATCTCAGCGCAACCTCCGCCTCCCGGGTTCACACCATTCTCTTTCTCAGCCTCCCAAGTAGCTGGGACTGCAGGTGTGCGTCACCATGCCCAGCTAATTTTTGTATCCTTAGTAGAGATGGGGTTTCACCATGTTGGCCAGGATGGTCTCGATCTCTTGAACTCGTGATCTGCCCACCTCAGGCTCCCAAAATGCTGCTGGGATTACAGGCATGAGCCACCGTGACTGGCTAAAAAAAATTTTTTAATTAAAAAATAAGTGGTCTTTGGGATCAAACATGGAGGATTCCAACTGTATTGTTTTAGTGTCTTGTGCTTTGTTTTGTTTTTTGTTTTTGCATGTAAACCTCTTCTCCTTCTGGAAATTCATTATGGAATATTTAGGGATTTTTTAATTTCCAACCCACCCTTCCCAAATTATTAGCTGAGCAACATTTATTTCACCAGGGAAACTTTTTGAAGAAATCAGATAGAAAATTTAAATAAATAGATTCTTCCAAATTGGACTGATAGCTTACCGTGTTTCTATTAATGGTGTCAGAGAAAAGGGGATGGTGTTACTTGTCTGTTTCCTCTAGAGTATCGAGATCGTTATGATTCAGACCGGTATCGGGATGGGTATCGGGATGGGTATCGGGATGGCCCACGCCGGGATATGGATCGATATGGTGGCCGGGATCGCTATGATGACCGAGGCAGCAGAGACTATGATAGAGGTAATTGTAAAACATGTCAAATTGCTCTTTCAGTAACTTTGCCTTTTTTTTCCCTCCTCCGCTGTGATGATTATAATTTGGGATATATTTACAGGCTATGATTCCCGGATAGGCAGTGGCAGAAGAGCATTTGGCAGTGGGTATCGCAGGGATGATGACTACAGAGGAGGCGGGGACCGCTATGAAGACCGATATGACAGGCGGGATGATCGGTCGTGGAGCTCCAGAGATGATTACTCTCGGGATGATTATAGGCGTGATGATAGAGGTAATAGTTTTCTTTTTACTTACTTCATGGAGCAGAAACTGGGAAAACTACGGAAAATTTGTGATTGTGTTACGAACTACTGAGTTGGGCACAAATATAATTTGCACATTGTACAGGAAGCAGCAAAGCATAGTAGAAAGAGCATTGGCTGGCCAGGTGTGGGCAGATCACAAGGTCAGGAGATCGAGACCATCCTGGCTAATGGTGAAACCCCGTCTCTACCAGGTGTGGTGGCAGGCACCTGTAGTCCCAGCTACTAGGGAGGCTGAGAGAGCAGAATGGTGGGAACCCGGGAGGCGGAGCTTGCAGTGAGTGGAGATGGCGCCGCTGCACTCCAGCCTGGGTGACAGAGTGAGACTCCCCATCTCAAAAAAAAAAAAAAACGCATTGGCTAAAGATGACATCAGTGGAAACACAGCAGTCGAATTGTTTTCATCTCATATGCCTTCACAGATTTTTCAGTTAAAATTTATTGAATAAACAGTAGAAATGGAAAAAAAAATTGCCAGATACTGTTATGTTGTGATCTCAGTAAATTACACTTAAAACAAATGGTTTTAGCTCCATTTTTCAAGTGAGGGAAATGAAATTCAGATTAAACACAGTCCTGTAGCCCATAATTGGTACTATGGGGTTAAAAACTAAGCATTAAGGCCAGGTGCAGTGGCTCACACCTGTAATCTCAGCACTTTGGGAGGCCAAGGTGGGCAGATCATTTGAGGTCAAGAGTTTGAGACCAGCCTGGCCAACATGGTGAAACCCCGTCTGTACTAAAAATACAAAAATTAGGTGGCCGTAGTGGCACATACCTATCATCCCAGATACTTGGGAGGCTGAGGCAGGAGAATTGCTTGAGCCCAGAGGCAGAGGTTGCAGTGAGCTGAGATCGCACCACTGCACTCCAGCCTGGGCGACAGTGAGACTGTCTCAAAAAAAAGAAAAAAGGATTGCCTTCTGTACCATTATACCACAATAATTGATGTTCATTAATTATAAAGGTGAGATTTTGGTGCACCTATTCTAAAATTATGCCTCTAATACTATAAGATATAAAATGTAAACTGTGTTACAAATCTAACCTGTTAGAAAATACTAATAAATGGCCACCATTTGTGTTCTAACTTCAGTGATGTCATATAAAAGGTTATGGTATCTGGCCCAGAATTTTTTTCTATCCTTTTTTTATTTTTTTATTTTTATTTATTTTATTTTTTTTTTTTGAGACGGAGTCTTGCTCTGTTTGTTGCCAGGCTGGAGTGCAGTGGCATGATCTCAGCTCACTGCAACCTTTGCCCCCTAGGTTCAAGCAATTCTCTTGCCTCAGCCTCCTGAGTAGCTGGGACTACAGGTGCACGCCACCATGCCCAGCTAATTTTTGTAGTTTTAGTAGAGACAGGGTTTCACCATGTTTGCCAGGCTGGTCTCAATCTCTTGACCTCGTGATCCGCCTGCTTTGGCCTCCCAAAGTGTTGGGATTACAGGCGTCGTGAGCCACCGTGCCCGGCCGAATTTTTCCTATCTTTAACATCTTTGTGTTAGTCCTAAACTTTGTGCCAATGGCTTTATATCCATCATCTCCTGTGATTCCCCAAGAAAGGAAAATCGATCTGGACAACTAATAAAACACAGTGAGATGACAGAATTCATCAGAGCCATATGGCAATTCTATTGCAGTGAGGTCTTTCCTTCTCCCTCAGAAAATGGTGAAGTCTTTACTCCTTCCTCAAAATAATAATAATAATTCAATGTTTGTTTGGTTTTTTTTAAAAACTTAGGCCAGCCATGGTGGCTCACATTTGTGATTCCAGCACTTTGAGAGGCCAAGGCAGGAGGATCACTTGAGCCCAGGAGTTCAAGACAAGCCCTGGCAACATAGTGAGACCCCATCTCTGCAAAAAATATAAAAGTTAGCTGAGCGTGGTAGCATGTGCCTGTGGTCCCCGTGTCTTAGGAGACTGAGGTAGGAGGGTCGCTTGAGCCTGGGAGGTCAAGGCTGCAGTGAGCCAAGGTCTCATTTCAGCTTGGGCAACATAGTGAGACCCCATCTAAAAAATAATAAAATAGGAAATAGGTTTTAAAAAATTACATTCTTTTTTTTTTTTTTTTTTTTTTTTTTTTGAGACGGAGTCTCTCTCTCTAGTTGCCCAGGCTAGAGTGCAATGGCGCGATCTCGGCTCACTGCAACCTCTGCCTCCCAGGTTCAAGTGATTCTCCTGCCTCAGCTTCCCAAGTAGCTGGGCTTGCCACCACGCCCAGCTAATTTTTGTATTTTTAGTAGAGACGGTTTCACCATGTTGGCCAGGATGGTCTGGATCTCTTGACCTTGTGATCCGCCCGCCCCGGCCTCCCAAAGTGCTGGGATTACAGGCGTGGGCCACTGCGCCCAGCCAAAAAACTACGTTCTTAAAAGCGATTTCCTCAAGCAAGAAGCCTAAAAATAGCTAACATTTATTAACCATTTACTCTGTTCCATCAGTGAGCTGAGTGCTTGTACAAGTATTGTTTAATTCTAAGACTTCTGTGTGGTATAGGTAAAATTACAAGTTAGAAAAGTGGAGGCTCAGATGTGGGCCTCATGTTCTCCTTGACTTCTGACCTTTTCCTCTCTCACACTGTCCCTTACCTCCCCACCAAGAGCTGCATACCTAATTTTTTTTTTCTCTTCTTGCTCTTACCCCCCCCAATTCCCTCTAAGATCTGCCCTCTTGTCTCTAGTTGCTGCTGCTACCTTCGTTGAGGCCTCATTGCTGCACCCACGTTACTGGCCATTGCCTCCTAACAGAGTTCCCTTTCTTGCTCCGTTCTTCACATTGGCCCCAGTTGTCAGTTGTCTTTCTGGCATAAGATCTAATTACCTTATTCTCCTGTTTAGACCTTTCTAGTTTCCCCATGGCCTGGAAGATAGCCCTTTCTCTATACCTCTGACATACACGGGCCTTCACTGTTTGCCCAGCCTTTACTTTTTTCTTCTTGAGACAGGATCTCACTCTGTCACCCAGGCTAGAATTGCTGTGACATAATCATGGTTAACTGTAGCCTCAGCCTTCTGAGCTCAAGTGATCCTCCTTCCTCATCCTCCCCAGTAGCTGGGACTAGAGGTGCGTGCCATATGCCTGGCTAATTTTGATATTTTTTCTAGAGATGGGGTTTCTCCACGTTGCCCAGGCTGGTTTTAAACTTCCAAGTTCAAGTGATCCACTTGCCCTCGGCCTACCAACGTGCTGGGATTACAGGCGTGAGCCACTGTGCCCGGCTGTGTTCTTTTATTAATATCTTAAATGAGCTACTTTTTCTGAGCCCCTATTTTATCTTACAAAAGTGACGGGGCTATAATACAGATTTAAAATATGTTTAGGAACATATATAAACTGTCGGCTTAAAGCCCTCGTAGAAAATTTAGATCTTGTTAAACAGTACCCTCTATCTACAGGTACTATGTGCATATGTAGTAAAAGTATAAAGTCAAGTGTGGGCATGATGAAGTCACCATCTAGTGGTTATTTAGAGGACAGAGTGCAGCTGGTCATGTCATCAGGAGGTTTTACCTCTTTGTTAAGGTTACATTACTTAAGCCAGGTGATTGTATACATAGGCTTTCTTTATATTCTCTGTATCTTTTGTATATCCAAAATATTTAGGACAAACAATCATTTTTAGAAATTTAACTTACTTGAAACACTTAGGTTTCTCTTGAAAGTGTTCTGACAACTTGAATCGAGGAAGAAATCAGACTGCCTTAAGAGTTTATTTGTTCAGTGTTATACATGCTTTGCCCCATGAACCACCTGCCACATTTATATTATACACAGAGACAAGGGTATAAGATCTAGAGTCTTCCTGGCTGGGCGTGGTGGCTCACATCTGTAACAGCACTTTGGGAAGCCAAGGCAAGTGGATCACTTGAGGTCAGGAGTTCAAGACCAGCCTGGCCAACATGGTGAAACCCCATCTCTACTAAAAATACAAAAATTAGCTGGGCATGGTGCCACGTGCCTATACTCCCAGCTACTGAGGAGGCTGAGGCAGGAAAATCAGGGAGGCAGAGGTTGCAGTGAGTTGAGATCACACCACTGCACTCCAGCCTGGGTGACAGAGCGAGACTGTCTCAAAAAAAATAACTAGAATCTTCCCTATCATATTGTATTAGTTCTTAACACGCAGATTTCGGAGCAAGATACTTTCATCCAGTAGTTTAATGATGGTCAAAAATTTCTTCCCATATAAAAGAGGTCTTGATAGATTATTAATTTATCACTTAAATGTTTACCATTTTTAGTCTTTCCTGTGGTCTTGTACTACATCATGGATGTGGTAGAAGAGTAATTGAACTTGGGTTTTTTTTGTTTTTTTTTTTTTTTGAGATGGAGTTTGGCACTTGTTGCCCAGTCTGGAGTGCAATGGTGTGATCTCAGCTCACTGCAACCTCCGCCTCCCCGGTGGGTTCAAGCGATTCTCCTGCCTCAGCCTCCCGAGTAGCTGGGACTACAGGCATGTGCCACCACTCCTGGCTAATTTTGTATTTTTAGTAGAGATGGGGTTTCTCCATATTGGTCAGGCTGGTCTCGAACTCCCGACCTCAGGTGATCTGCCCGCCTCAGACCCCCAAAGTGCTGGGATTATAGGTGTGAGCCATTGCGCCAGGCCAGAACTTGGTTATTTATGCCACCTATTTTTATTTTTTTTTATTTATTTATTTTAGGCGTAGTTTTGCTTTTGTTTTCCAGCCTGGAGGGCTGGAGTGCAGTGGTGCAATCCTGGCTCACCACAACCTCTGCCTCCCAGGTTCAAGCGATTCTCCTGCCTCAGCCTCCCGAATAGCTGGGATTACAGGCATGCACCACCATGCCCGGCTAATTTTTTATTTTTAGTAGAGACGGGGTTTCTCCACGTTGGTTGTGTTGGTCTCGAACTCCCGACCCCAGATGATCCACCTGCCTCGGCCTCCCAAAGTATCGGGATTACAGACGTGAGCCACCACGCCCAGCCTGAGCTACCTATTTTCTTTTTTTTCTTTTTTTTCTTTTTTTTCTTTTTGAGACGGAGCCTTGCTCTGTCACCAGGCTGAAGTGCAGTAGCTCGATCTTGGCTCACTGCAACCTCTGCCTCCCAGGTTCAAGCAATTCTCCTGCCTCAGCCTCCTTAGTAGCTGGGACTACAGGTGCGCGCCACCACGCCCAGCTAATTTTTGTATTTTTAGTAGAGACGGGGTTTCACCATGTTGTCCAGGATAGTCTCGATCTCTTGGTCTTGTGATCCACCTGCCTCGGCCTCCCAAAGTGCTGGGATTACAGGCGTGAGCCACCATGCCCAGCCTAAACTACCTGTTTTCTAATGATCTATTTGCCTTCTGTGGATTGGTAGGCCACTAACTTGAATCTCATGTAGCATTTCATAGGAGTTATATCTGAGAAATCTGGCTTTCAGCCATCAGCTTCTGGTGATTGGAAAACTATTACTTAAAATTTCATTTAACTTAGGTCCCCCACAAAGACCCAAACTGAATCTAAAGCCTCGGAGTACTCCTAAGGAAGATGATTCCTCTGCTAGTACCTCCCAGTCCACTCGAGCTGCTTCTATATTTGGAGGGGCAAAGCCTGTTGACACAGCTGCTAGAGAAAGAGAAGTAGAAGAACGGCTACAGAAGGAACAAGAGAAGTTGCAGCGTCAGCTGGATGAGCCAAAACTAGAACGACGGCCTCGGGAGAGGTGTGTTGTCTTCTTGATGGATATCCCATCTAGGAATCCGGTGGTTCGTAATGGGGGCATTACATCCCCAGGGGCATTTGGGAAATTTGTGTCGTTATCACATTAGTGGTTGTCACTGGTGGGCATTTAGTGGGCTGTGGCCAGGGGTGTTAGGCAGTATGCAGTGTTAGGGACAGTTTTACACAATGAAGAGTTGTTCCCTGTCCATTACAAAAGTGTTTACTATTAAAAGCTGGTATTGTATCTAAAAGGCTAGAGACCTCCTATAATAAGTAATTGCCCTGAAAAACTAGGCCTGGTAATGAGTGGCTTGTAGAACTGTGTTGATTAGTAAAGAAGGGCAGTATTGTAGATTATGTAGGATACTGTTCTTAACCGTATTAGTTGATTCTTGCTGAAGTATTTAGGGCCAAAGTGTGTCTTAGTGTCTGTAGCTTTCAAATAGTTTGAGGGAAAGATAAATTTATATGCATATACACATATAGATGAAGTAAGTGATGGTTCTTGAGGGGTCAGCATGGGTCTAAGGTGGCCTTCACTGAGCCAGGCATAATGTGTATTTTGTGAATCTCTCATACAGACACCCAAGCTGGCGAAGTGAAGAAACTCAGGAACGGGAACGGTCGAGGACAGGAAGTGAGTCATCACAAACTGGGACCTCCACCACATCTGGCAGAAGTAAGTCAGACCAGGGTGGATATCGTATTATTGCCGTTTTCCATAAACTATCCATAACCAAATTATGCAGAAACCTTGCAGTATTTAAATTCAGTCATGAACTCTTTATTTGGGTTGCATGGGCCAATTGGAGTTTCATATCTTCTGCTCCAAAGAATCTGAGGAATGGGTACCAGAGTAGACCTAGATGATCTGCTTAATAATCTACCACTGAAGTGGATACTTGACTGTTAGGTTTGTCTTTTTTTTTTTTTTTTTTTTTTTTTGGTATATTTTCATTTTATGTCTTGACATCTTTGAATGTTGTTTATTCAGAACAGTCAACGGCTTGGAGTTTCATGTGAGCTGTCCCAAGACCAGCCTTTTTTGATGTTATCATCACCAGAGCAGTGTTCTCAAGCAGTGTTATTACTGGTTGATCAAGCACTTTTAGTGTTTTGGAAACCTAAATGGTTCAATTGTAATACCTCCCTTCCCTTACCATGATGTGTTTTTTTTTGTATTTTGTTTTGAGACAGGGTCTTACTCTGTCACACAGGCTGGAGTGCAGTGGCATGATGATGGCTCACTGCAGCCTCACCTCCCTCAGCCCTCAGCCTCCCTAGTAGCTGGAACTGTAGGCATGCACCACTACACCCAGCTAAATTTTTTTTTTTTTTTTTTTTTTTTTTTTGTGACCGAGTCTCGCTCTGTTGCCCAGGCTGGAGTGCAGTGGCGCGATCTCGGCTCACTGCAAGTTCTGCCTCCCGGGTTCATGCCATTCTCCTGCCTCAGCCTGCCGAGTAGCTGGGACTACAGGTGCCTGCCACCACGCCCAGCTAATTTTTTGTATTTTTAGTAGAGACGGGGTTTCACTGTGTTAGCCAGGATGGTCTCGATCTCCTGACCTCATGATCCGCCCGACTCGGCCTCCCAAAGTACTGGGATTACAGGCGTCAGCCACCGCACCCGGCCTACACCCAGCTAAAATTTTGTAGAGATGGTTTCCCCATGTTGCCCAGGCTGGTCTCAGCCTCATAAGTGCTGGGATTCCAAGGGCCAGCCACTGTGATATTTTTTAAGGTCTTTCCTCCCACCTCTAAATTGATTTGTACTTGCATTTCTTTTATTTATTTATTTATTTATTGAGATGGAGTCTCGCTCTGTTACCAGGCTGGAGTGCAGTGGCACGATTTTGGCTCACTGCAACCTCCGACTCCCTGGTTCAAGCAATTCTCCTGCCTCAGCCTCCTGAGTAGATGGGATTACAGGTGAGCGCCACCATGCCCGACTAATTTTTTGTATTTTTAATAGAGACGCAGATTTGGACGGGCTGGTCTCAAATTCCTGACCTCATGATCCACCCGTCTCGGCCTCCAAAAGTGCTGGGATTACAGACGTGAGCCACCATGCCTGGCCTTCTATTTTTTTTATTTTTTATTTTTGTATTTTATTTATTTATTTTGAGACGGAGTTTCGCTCTTTTTGCCCAGGCTGGAGTGCAATGGCATGATCTCAGCACACTGCAACCTCTGCCTCCCGGGTTCAAGTGATTCTCCTGCCCGAGCCTCCCGAGTAGCTGGGATTACAGGAGTCTGCCACCAGGCCTGGCTAATTTTTTGTATTTTTAGTAAAGACGGGGTTTCACCATGTTGGCCAGGATTGTCTCCATCTCTTGACCTCGTGATCTGCCCGCCCTGGCCTCCCAAAGTGCTGGGATTATGGGCGTGAGCCACCGTGCCCGGCCTAGTTTTTTATTTTTATTTTATTTATTTATTTTTTTTTTTTGAGACGGAGTTTCGCTCTGTCGCCCAGGCTGGAGTGCAGTGGTGCAATCTCGACTCACTGCAAGCTCTGCCTCCCGGGTTCACGCCATTCTCCTGCCTCAGCCTCCCGCGTAGCTGGGACTACAGGCGCGCGCCACCATGCCCGGCTAATTTTTTGTATTTTTAGTAGAGACGGGGTTTCACCGTGTTAGCCAGGATGGTCTCGATCTCCTGACCTCGTGATCCACCCGTCTCGGCCTCCCAAAGTGCTGGGATTACAGGCGTGAGCCACCGCGCCCGGCCTAGTTTTTTATTTTTAAGACAGGGTTTCATTCTCACCCAGGCTGGAGTGCAGTGGTGCGATCATAGCTCACTGCAGCCTCAAACTCCTGGCCTCAAGCAATCCTCTTGCCCCAATATCCCAAGTAGCTGTTACAACGGGTGCACGCAACCATGCCTGGCTAAATTTAAAAAATTTGTTTTTTTAGAGATGGGGTCTCACTACACTCCCCAGGCTGGTCTCAAACTCCTGGCCTCAAGCAATCCTGTCTCAGCCTCCCAATGGAGGCTCCTTGTTTTTAGAAAACACTTAACTGCATTTTTAAAAAAACACACGTGTAGGTTGTTGTTTTTTGAGATGGAGTCTCACTCTCAGCCAGGCTGGAGTGCAGCAACATGATCACAGCTCACCTCATCATTTCTAGTAGCTGGGACTGCAGGCACATGCCACATCCAGCTAATTTGTCTATATTTTGTAGAGCTGGGGTTTCACCATGTTGTCCAGGCTGGTCTGAAACTCTTAGGCTCAAACGATCCGCCCCCAGCAGCCTCCCAATATCCTAAGATTACAGGCGTGAGCCACTGCACCCAGCCAGTAGGTTGTTTTTCATAAATATGATTGCATCATAGTCCATGTGTGTTGAGTTTTAAGCTGAAGTTGAGCAGTGGTTACTAGAGTTTGGGGTTTCATCGTAGGTCCTCTTCACATATGTATATTCTCCAGGTCAAGACACTTTTAACATTGAGAATGCAGAAAGGCTGTAAAGGATACTCATTCCTAAAAAGGTCACATGGCTGGGTGTCCCTTAAGTTGTATACATGGTCATTATTTTTCCTATTTCTCTGTGCATCAGTAAGACATTGTTCTGGAAATACTTGTAAACCACTGGTTTAGGGATAAATCCATCTTTGGGAGCCAAAACTTGGATGTGGACCATTTTCCACACTGTTGAGATCCTGGTAGATGCATGAGCATCTGCAGCCTGATAATTTGATCTTTTCACTCTGGCTTCACAGATGCACGAAGGAGAGAGAGTGAGAAGTCTCTAGAAAATGAAACACTCAATAAGGAGGAAGATTGCCACTCTCCAACTTCTAAACCTCCCAAACCTGATCAGCCCCTAAAGGTAATGCCAGCCCCTCCACCAAAGGAGAATGCTTGGGTGAAGCGAAGTTCTAACCCTCCTGCTCGATCTCAGAGCTCAGACACAGAGCAGCAATCCCCTACAAGGTGAGTCAGTTTGGAAACAGTAGTTGGTTAACTGCAGATTCTAAAATACTGTGATGTAATGATGGAAGATCTCCTACGGGATGCCAGCGTTGTATAGCACCTTATAAGTTACGCTGGCTTTAGTCTCTTAGTGTGCTGGAACTGGCTCATAAGACCTAGTTGTTCCATTTTCTGGAGTTCCATCACTTTGATAGCTTGAAATCAGCTATGATGGGAGTACTAATGCCGCACAAATCTGCAAATACTGTAAGTCAGAGGCTTCCCTTTTGCCACATATTGACAGTATGGTAGGGGGTAACTTCCTTTCATTTCTCTTAAGTCTTCTCATTTGTAAGGAAAATAGCAACACTATTAGCCTGGTGTGGTGGCAGGCACCTGTAATCCCAGCTACTCGGGAGGCTAAGGCAGGAGAATTGCTTGAACTTGGGAGCGGAGGTTGCAGTGAGCCGAGATGTGCCATTGCACTCCAGCCTGGGCGACAGAGTTAAGACTCCAAAAGAAAAGAAAATAGCAATACTAATCCTGCATGATGTGATGATTAGAAAGCATATGGCACTTTAGTGTTCAAATTACTGCTTTCATTGTAATCTTTCCCATATTTTAATGTTCCATAACATTGAGTATGATTTTGTTTTCTATAAAGCTTACCCACTGCATTTGGAGGATGATTATGTTTCTTGGCTGTTTTCTCCCTGAAACAACTGATGAATGTGATTACCTGTTTTCCTTCTAGTGGTGGGGGAAAAGTAGCTCCAGCTCAACCATCTGAGGAAGGACCAGGAAGGAAAGGTGAGCTCATAGTATGGGAAATAGGTTTTTCACCTAGAAGCCTAAATAAAAAGGCCTCCAAAATTAGATTTTTGAAGAGCAGTGTGTCTTGCACCTGATACTGTGTTAAGAGTTCTTGGGTTGGCCAGGCGCAGTGGCTCACACCTGTAATCCCAGCACTTTGGGAGGCCAAGGCGGGCAGATCACAGGGCAGGAGTTTGAGACCAGCCTGACCAACATGGTGAAACGCCGTCTCTACTAAAAATACAAAAAAAATTAGCCGGGTGTGGTGGCACATGCCTGTAATCCCAGCTACTCAGGAGACGCTGAGGTAGGAGAATTGCTTGAACCCGGGAGACGGAGGTTGCAGTAAGCCGAGATGGCCCCACTGCACTCCAGCCTGGGTGACAGAGCAAGACTCTGTCTCCCAAAAAAAAAAAAAAAAAAAAAAAAAGATTTATTGGGTTATCTACCTTTTCTTGCCAGTAGAGGGAGGAGTGGCCTCTTTGGAGAAAGTATGAAACCCTGCCCTTTCCTGGTAGAACATTTCTTTGACAGGAGGAGAAAAAAATCGGAAGGAAATTAACCAAGGTCACTACAGAGCGTCATAGTCTTTATTTCCAGCTTGCTTTTCATGATGGCATATCCCTACATGGAACTTTTTAGTGGATTTTGTTTGTTTTTTGTATTTTTGTGTGCTGTAGAGGATGTGGAAAGAAGGGCTTCAGGAAGGAAGTCTGGGTTGGGGTGAGGTTAGTTTCCCTCAGTACATGGGGGCACAATTTCCTTCAGCTTAAGGGAAATCTTACGAGAGGGACATTGATACTTTTACTTGCCTTTAATTTGTTTACATTACTGCCCAAGCAGATGAAAATAAAGTAGATGGGATGAATGCCCCAAAAGGCCAAACTGGGAACTCTAGCCGTGGTCCAGGAGACGGAGGGAACAGAGACCACTGGAAGGAGTCAGATAGGTATGCTTGTTCTCTTTCTCATCTTTCCTCTGATCCACGTTTGTGTAATTAAGAAATTAAGTTCTTGGTTCTCAAAGCACTGCCAGATCGCTCATTGTGAGCAAACTAAAGTCAGCCAACGTAGACAGTTAAGATTCTGAAAATCTAGAAGTAATACATCATCCAGACAACAAGGACTGTTGACTAGAGGTGCCTGTTCAGTGCCTCGAAACTGCATGCATGCACATGTTTGTATTAGGCGAGTCCTTTCCTAAAGACATGGTTTTATGCTTACGTCTCTGCAGGAAAGATGGCAAAAAGGATCAAGACTCCAGATCTGCACCTGAGCCAAAGAAACCTGAGGAAAATCCAGCTTCCGTAAGTGTTGAAGGCTGCTCCCAATTTTTCATTCTAAGAAAAATTCTTAGAATTCTAAGTATTCTTACTAAGAATTAAAAATTCTTAGTATTCTAAACTTTTTGCCTTTGGACTTCTTTCCATTTGGAATACAAAGTGTTTGGAAATAAGACATTGGTCTTTATCTGAAATAGCGAAAGAAGTTTAGCTTTTTCCTGGTTTCTGTCTTCCTTTGTTCTCATCCCTTCTGCAAGGTGTAGAGGTGGTATGAGACTATAGTAAGATCACATGTGCCTCTGACCCTCTTCCCTAGCTCCTCTCCAGTGGACAATGCCGATGAGCAAGCAAGTGGGTGTCATCTGACTGTCATCCCCCATTGCCAAAGGATCAGTATCCTGTGTCTTGGGTTTTGATGTGATAATTCAGGGCCTTCATTATCCTGTCACTCTCGTTGTGTTACAGAAGTTCAGTTCTGCAAGCAAGTATGCTGCTCTCTCTGTTGATGGTGAAGATGAAAATGAGGGAGAAGATTATGCCGAATAGACCTCTACATCCTGTGCTTTTCTCCTAGTTTCTCTCCACCCTGGAACATTCGAGAGCAAATCAAAACCTCTATCCAGACAAGACAAAATAAAACTCACCATCTCCTGAAGACCTTTCTTACCTTTTTTTAAAAACAAAAAATGAAATTATTTTGCATGCTGCTGCAGCCTTTGAAGTATTGAAGTAACTGGAGAATTGCCAATACAGCCAGAGAGAAAGGGACTACAGCTTTTTAGAGGAAAAGTTGTGGTGCGTTATGTCACCATGCAGTTGCCAGTGTGATTAGTGCCTAGGGGTCTCCATTTAGCAGAAATGGTAATGACAGTGATATAACGCCTGGAACCTGGTTGGGCAGTAGGGGAGGGAGGTAGAAGGAAAAGTGTGAGATTTCTACCTTTTAGTTTTTATCCTATTGTGGCATATATGAATTCTCAAACATTATCTGAATAAATTTTCCACTCTTGGAAAGGTAGATTTAGCCTCAAGTTGTTTTAGTCTCCAGGAGGCTGCCAGCCCCTCCTCTTATTTAATTCTGAGTTTTGGAAGCCAGCCTAGAGGGAATTCCTTTTTTTTTTTTTTTTTTTACCCCCCAGGAGGGTAGTTGGGAGTGAGACTATAGGCCATAAAGAATGGGACTGCATTGGACCAAAATGGGAAAATCGTGGTTTGAAAAGAAGCTTTTGGGAAGTGATGAGTCATTTTGCACCAGGTAATAGGGGAAAATTGTGTGACCTCCAGCAAACACATGAATGGTTATTTCCTGGAGCCGGAAGCACTTGGGGGTCATGGTAATTCCCAATGTTTTCTGTGTCCTAGTTTTACCCTTTCTAAACACTGTCGTTTTTGAAAGTTTGAATATATCCACATTCTATTGAAACCTTGAAACTAAAAATTTAGACTCTTATCGTCATCTTAAGTTCTTCATGCTACTCTTAACCTCCCAAAAAGCAGTATCTAAGTCACATACATGATGTCTTGGGCATTTTCTCTCTCAGCCATGGAGAACTCTGAAAGGAAGAATCGCTGCTTTTCTCAAGCAAATCGGTTTCTTGATGTCTTTTGGTTCTCACTCCTTGCCTGCTCCTGATGCTTTGACCCCTTTTATTGATCAGAGTGCTCTAGAATAATGGATGGTCTTGGATGGTGGATAAATAGGGACAGGGACAGTTAAATTGGGAGCCTTTGTTACAACCTTGATGGGTTTTTTTCCCCCCAAGTTTCCTTCTCCACTGAAATGCCACACTAATGCTTGTTGGATTCATGAGGTGGCCAGACCAATGTGTTGTTGTTTTGTTTTTTTTTTTTTTTAAGCTTCCCTTGAGAGAATAAATGGTAATGGAGAGAACTATTTAACAAGGTCCTGGTTTCTCTTGCAACACAGTAGCTAAACTTGCCTGCTTTTATATGCATTTTTGTAGGGATCAGCTTGGTAGACAGTATTAGCAAAGAAACACCTTGATCTTGGTTTGCAAGCCCTTCTCCCATCAGTCCTAGATTAGGCCCTATTCAGCCATGCAGGGGTGTTGGTTTATGCGTGCTGCAGCAGTGGGCATAATGAATATAATTTACCCAGTGGACAAAGGTGTGTACCAAGTGAATTTAAATAATTGGTGTGGATTGGCCAGTAGCTAAGAAGTGGGCTTTTAAAGAGTATTGAAGATTGAAAGGTTTTTTTTTTTTCTTTTTTAAAAAAGAAAAAAAAACTATTAATTGTAGATAATGAAAAGCTAGGGTTTGCCCTCTTCATGTCTACTCTCCTTCCAAATAGTTACATCCAAAACTGTTTTTCCCTCTCCCCTACCTTGTCCCCCCTATTAAAATAGAAACAGGGATTGATTAATGTCCCGCTCCTGAATACATGTAAAATTTGTACAAAAATATCTTCTATGAAAATGATTTGTAATCTGTAGACTTATTACCTGGGAGATGTCTTGATGTAAAATCCCATCCTTTGGGTTGTGGGTTTTTTGTTTTCTCCAAATAAATCTGATCTTTAAAGTTCATTGTAATGCTGAAGTTCTTTGACAAATACTCTGCACTCCCAGTGGTTTTTACTGGAGTCATTGACCACCTGCTCCTCCTTCCCCTACCATCTCTGAAGTTTTCATTCAGTATTGGATACCATATTGTCCAAGATTAGAGGGTGGGGTTACAAGGGAATCTATTTCAGTGTTCATTGAGGCCCAATAATAGTTTGCATCCTAGCTCCCCTCTGGCTTTTTTTTTTTTTTTTTTTTTTCTGCCTGGTGTTAAATTTTTTAATCACCTGGATGTGCCTGCAGTCTATTTCCTGTACTGTTTATTTTAATCAAGATGTGGGAACTCTAAGAATGAATCCTTGTGTCCTTGGGGCAGTTCCCTCATAATCTCCCTCCCTCACTTCAGCAATCTGGAGAGATGCTGCTCCCTTGAGTTACACCGCACTGGTGGACCAGAGATACTGGTGACAGGCTGGTCGAGGTTACCAGAACAGAGGCTCACAGACTCAGTGGGAATTTTCCAAACAGCTAGGGACAGACTGGTCATTGTTGTAAGGCGGGAAAGGGGTTAGGACAGTGGCAGAGAATCCTTAAGGTCACAAGGAGGTGGAGCATAGAAAGGAGCCCGGGAAACCTCAGTCAACAATTTTGGGGATTTAAGAGCCAAGATGAGGAGCCAGTTAACACAAATGACATTTCCCAGCCAATTGGAGCAGCTGCTCTTCTAGTTTCTGGCCAGTGCATTTATCTCTGTTCTCCAAAACTGGTAAAGTTGAAGGCTGTGAGACTCAGCTGTGATGATGTGAAGGCTTTTCAATGTGGGTTTAGGTGCCCCTATTGTCCAGGCTGCCTGGAAACCTACAAGGTAATGCTTTTTCACTGCCTCTCCACCACAGGAATCAGTTTCACTCACATTCTCCAAGCCTTTGTTTCAAGCCACTCTCAGCTGTGCAATAATGAGGTCTAGGTAAATGATGGAAAGAAGGAACATAAAAATAGGAAAGGCTTGTTGAAAGGTTTATGATGGCTGCGTACAGAAAGGGTAGAGAGGAAGGCCCTATGTCCCAAAAGGTACTCTAAAGTCAGAGAAAACCTGGGCTGTAATATGGCCACATCCTCATTTAAATTTAAAAAGACATGTGTGGCCAGGTGCCATGGCTCACAGCTGTAATCCCAGCACTTTGGGAGGCCAAGGCGGGCAGATCATGTGGTCAGGAGTTCTAGACCAGCCTGGCTAATAGGGTGAAACCCCGTCTCTACTAAAAATACAAAAATTAGGCTTGGTGGTGTACACCTGTAGTCCCAGCTACTCATGAGGCTGAGGCAGAAGAATCGCTTGAACCCGGGAAGTGGAGGTTGCAGTGGACCGGGATCGCACCACTGCACTCCAGCCTGGGTGACAGAGCGAGACTGTCTCAATGGTTGCTCACACCTGTAATCCCAGCACTTTGGGAGGATGAGGCAGGAGAATCGCTTGATCCTAGGAGTTTGAGACCAGTCAGGGCAACATGGCAAGACCCTGTCTCTACAAAAAAATAGAAAAATTATCCAGGTATGGTGGTGTATGCCCATAGTCGCAGCTACTTGGGAGGAAGGATCACTTGAACCCAGGAGGTCAAGGCTGCAGTGACCTGTGATCACACCACTACACTCCAGCCTGGGCAACAGAGCAAGACCCTGTCTCAAAAAAAAAAGTGTGGGTCCACCCAGAAGCCCCCCAGCTGCAGGAATGGACCCAGGACTGGTCAGCCCTCGTTGCCAACGTCTTGTAAATCTTGAACTACTGGACGAGTAGGGGGAAAGTGCAGGTGCAGCAACCTACTTCAAAAGGGCTAACTTGAGGTTGATTAGGTCCCGTGTGTCTCCCAGTCCACATTAGCCTCGTTTCTTCTCAATAGAATCAAGCACTATACTCTGGATCCCAAGGCACTAGGGTCCCAGTTCGTGCTGAGGGCATCGCCTCAAGTGCTAAGCGAGCTCACAGCATCTGGTTTCTCAGGAAGTGAGAGAGCTACACATCTGCTCCTGGGAAGCATTATTTGTCAAATAAGCCTTGTTTCTCAGCAACCATTGTAGCCCCCAGGGCCACAAGTAAAGAGGGGCCCGGCTTCCCTTACCCTCCCCCAAAAGAAATTTGGAAGAGACGAGCTGAGCTGCTCCCCGCCCAGCTGCAGCAACCTCCTGCTTGGACAATACACCCTCTGTCCTCAGCCAGGAGATCCGCCTCTGGAGTTGGCTCTGCCCCTTCCCCCACTCTTCCTGGTTCCCAGCACCCAAACCCTCTACTGGAGTTCTCCTGACCCAGTGGTCTCCAGCCAGGACAGTCCCACACCTTCAAATCCTCCCCATACAGTCCCCGTACCCCAAGGATCTGAGCACATTCAGTTACAGGCATGGGGTCACCCCAGACAATGGAAGAGGGGGTTCCACCTTCAGTGCCAAGATGGACCACCCTCTGCATAGTCAAGGTAAGAAAACCTGTGTGGAGGGAGGTCAGAGGTGCTCCTGAAATTGTTTGACCTTTACTAACATCAACCTGGCTTTCTCCTCCTCTCCTTCTTCCTCGCTGAAGCTCCTGCTGCTGTGAGCTGGAAATCAGGATGCCTGGCTGGCCCAGGAACCACTCATTTTTGTTTCACTCCCACCAAGCTACCTCCTGTATAACTTCTCATTCTCAGCTTTTCTCAGCCCTTCCTGCAGCCCCCTTCCCCACTATCCCCACATTGAGAGTAGGAATCAAGCCTGAGCTGGGAGTTTGGCCACCCATCTTGTGACCCTTTTCCAATTCCTTGGAACCTCTAAAGTTCTTCCCATGGGCCTGCCAGGCAGCAGCAAAACCAGCATGTGTGAGGTTCTAGCCCTTACCCCTCACCTCTCTGGGGTCCAATCAAGTTCCTCTTTGAGTCCCAGTCTCTCCATTGGTAACTTTAGAGCTTAGGTAAAGGTACTCCCACGGCATCCATCCCAGAGCCCAGCCAAAGACCCTAAGGAATGCTGGGAAGAGCAAGATGTTAAAAGAGCTGGTTGAAGGCTCCAGAGACATGAACACAATTATCTCATGTATCTCGATTACATAATCAAATCTGGCCAAAATACATGGGACAACCTTCAGCCTTGCCCTTTCTCCAGGAGCCTACAATCCCTGCCACTTTCCTCGGTATTCCCCTAACTCTTGCCTCTCCCCTCCTCCCAGTGCCTCCCTACTCATTCCCGCCTGGCTTCCCCCACCCCCACCTCTCCCGTCCCCAGTCCCCAGTGACTCCCACTGCTCTAACCTCTGAAACTGTCTATTGGACACCAACTCAACCAAGAGCAGTAAGATCAAGGATCCCCAGTCCCAACCATATCCACCCCTCCCAAATGCCAATTTCTGGGTGGGGGGGACACACAGTCATCACGCACTTCTTCAGACTCTTCTTCCCTGTGGCAAGATTGGAATCAGGTGCTCCACCCCCTGGAAATGAGAACCAGACTTCTCAGCCTTTGCCAAAGACAAGGGACCCAGTTGAGATGAGACAGGGAGGGAAAGAAGGCCTTAGAGCCAGTGGTACTGGCTGCTTTGGGCAAGCACTGGGCATTGAGCCCTGGGCACTGGGTTCTCAGAATTCCAACCTTCCTTCCCCCCGCCCCTTTTCATCATGGAAAATCCAGCAGGGAGGGTGAAGGAGGGAGAAAGTTTCAGGAAGTGCTCACTGCTAAAGGACGTTGGGGGAATGTAGGAATGGCAACAGGTTCAGAACTTCTAGGAAGATGTCCCCTACCTTATCCCTACCCTCCACCTTCCGCTCCAGGGTGGCACGACTCAAAACTGCCCTACGGCCCATTAGCTCCATTCCATGAAGTTCCTATCCAGTACCAGGCACTGCAAAAGAAGGGAATGAGGTCAGACCATAGAAAGAACTTCCATCTCCATTTGGAAAGGCTGGACTCAAGTTAAATGTAAGGAAGACCTTCTCAGAGGTCTCCTGCGAACTGGGAATGACGGTTCAGCTCTTTAAAATAGGGCAATGGGCCGGGCACGGTGGCTCACGTCTGTAATCCCAGCACTTTGGGAAGCCAAGAAGGGGAAATCGCTTGAGCTCAAGAATTGGAGACCAGCCTGGGCAACATGGCGAAACCCCATCTCTACAAAAAATTAGCTGGGCGTGGCGGCGCCCATCTGTAGTCCCAGCTACTCGGGAGGCTGAGGTGGGAGGATCGCTTGAGCCTGGGAGGCAGAGGTTGCAGTGAGCCGAGATGGCGCCACTGCACTCCAGCCTGGGCGACAGAGACAGACTCCCGTCTCAATGAATAAAGCAGGGCAGTGGATGGGATGGCTGGAGCTGCTTGCGGGTGGAGATGGGGGCTTGAGCCTGACGGAAAGGTCCCCAGCTGTGAATCCTTTGAGAATACTAGCCCAGGAGAAGTCTCCTGTGGGGCAGAGGACCAGGGAAGGGTGTCCAATGACTTGGGCCAAAAGTAACACCAGGTGTCTTCACCTGATTCAGGCGCCCGCCTGGGTAGGAGACGCTAGCACCACCAGGCTAGGCCACGGGTGGTCCTCTCAGGTCAGGCCCAAGCCCAGGCACACTCCTGTGGGGAGGGTAAGAGGCTGACGCTGCGCGGCAGTTCCCTGTCCCCTTGTTCCTAGTCCCTTCTGGACCTACGCCCACCGTTTCTTCTGCTTCTGTCTGGCTCGCGTGTTTCTTTTTGCCTGTGTCCCGCCGGGTCAGGCTCTCCCCGTCTCTCAGACTTTCCCGTCCCCGTGTCCTCCGCGGCCGTCTCTCTCCAACTCTCTCCCCCTCTCAGCCACTTCCTGTCTCCAGTATGTCCCTGGCGCGGCCCCGCTGGCCGTCTGCGCACCCTCTCTCCCCTCGGCTCTTTGTGAGTGTGGGTTCGCGGGAGAAGGTGGGGAGGAGAGGAGGCCGAGGGGTGGGGAGCTGGCGGAACGTGGGGATTGGAGCCGGGAGGGAGGAGGAGGAGGAGCGGGCTGCCACGGGCGCGGGCGCGGGCGCGGGGCGCGGCGGGGGCGGGAGGGAGCCCAGCCGAGCCCGGCCGCCCGCTCCCGCCACTGCCACCGCCTCCTCCTCCGCGTCCGCTCGGCGCGGGCACGGGCGGGATGGGCTGGCCCGGCGGCTCCCCCTGCTGCTGCCCCGCCCCGCCGCGCCCCCGCCCGGCCGGGCGCCCCCCGCAGGTGAGTGGCCGCGCCGCGCTGGGCGGGCGGCGGTCTCTGCGTCACGGCCGCGCGGGCAGTGCCAGGGGCGGGCGCCAGGGGGCGCGGGGCCGCCGGAGGTCGAGAGGGCGCGGGGCGCGGGGCGCGGCCCAGGGCTGAGGCCGGGGGCTCTGGCTGGCCGCGGAGAGCTGGGAGCAGCGGGAGGCCGGGACAGTGACTAGGGGGCGGGGCGCGGCCGCGGCCCTAGTCGATCAGGCCGCCACGCCTTCCAGCACCCGGGGCGCACGGGGCCGCACGCCGTGCCACACACGCAGGCCCGGGACCCGGCAGCAGCTGGCGGCGGCGCTCGGGCTCCGGCCTGGCAGGGTGCGGGCGAACGTTTTCCTTTCCTGCTTCACATGTGGGACACTGAGGCCGTAAGCGGGCACAGATGAGGCTGATTCGGCTCGCCAGCCCCGCTCTGCGGCCCCCTTCCGTCTCTGCCCCCATCCTCCAGACCCTTCTGGGAACACCCCCAGAGCCGCCGCCCTCCCTCGCTCCTTCCCTGGGCCTTACCCCTCCTCCGCGGCGGCCGGGCTCCCAGCCTCCCTTCCAACCACAGCTATTTCCAGGAAGGGGGGTGTGGGTGGAGGGGTTTCTCCAAACAAACCCAAGACTTCGGAGAAAGAGGGGGCCCGGCTGGGGGAGAGGTTGACAGGCTCTGGAATGTTACAGGCGGGAGGAGGGTGAGGGTCCAAGAGGGTCTAGTGATGCCTTCCCAGCCCTCCTCAAGTGAGCTACTTTTCCCCTCGGGACTGGCTCATAGGGATCCCATCCCTTCTTCCCTTCCGAGGTGCGAGTGCCACAGGATGGGAGGGACTCACAGCTACAGTGGATCCTGACCACCCCACCCCTCACCGAGCTCACTGCTTGGGCACCTCCTTGCTGGGTCTGGGTGGGGAGTGTGAGACCAGTGAAGGTGAGAGGATGTCTGGGGACCTGTTCCAGGTGAGGGGACTTTCAGCCCCTATGGAGGCAGCAGGAGAGTGAAGCATGTAGAGGAGTCCTGGTCAGGGCCATGTGCCATAGGAGCAGAAGCTGGGACTGGACGGAAAAAAGCCACCCCCACTGCCCACCTTGTCACACTGCCCCATCTCCCCCAAGCAGGGCTGGGGGCTGGACAAGGCCAAGCCCGGTTGCCCACACTGGCCAGGGGCCTGGAATGTGCTGGGACACAGCCAGGCTGGCAGGATGGGGGTGGGTCACAGAGCCCGTGCTCCTCTCCAGTTACAGGCAGGGGGCCCAGGCCTGCCACACAGATGCCACCTTCTGGCCAGGATATCCTGGGGACACATTTCTTGGCCTGGAAAATTGGAGCTTCAAGGGAGAGGTCTCAGGCTAGGCCCAATCCAGTCAGGTCCTCGCAAGGGTCTCAAGTGGGCACCCACAGCAGGCCTCACCCCAGAGAATGCAGGATTCTTCATCCCAGGGAACCCATCCTGATGGATATGAAGGAGCAGGAAGCAAGTAGAAGGGACTCCGTGGGAGAAGCCAGGGCTGGGGGAGTTGCCTGAGTACTGGGACATTCAATAAATACCATGCAAATGAGAGGGGCACATTTGCACATTCTTTCAAGTGACAGCTATAGCCTGTCCCAGGGGCTGCTGTCCACAGCTTGGGGCTGAAGACTCCCAGGCCATTAACCCCTTAGCTTTTAGGAAGATTACTCCCCCTTTTCCAAGGCCCCATCCACCTCCCTCCCTTGACTCCCAGGACGGGAAGTTGGCCATGTTCCCAGGAGGGAGGCGGGAGGCCCATGGATGGGGGTGGAGTATGTGTTGGGAGGGGGGACCTCCTGTCCAGTCCTCAGGCCCTGGGACAGCTGCTGAGGAAGGAGAGCAGACCCAGGAGAGCCATGAAGGTAGTACTCAGGCTTCGGGGTTGCGGCGGGGGGAGGGTGCAGCCCTTGGGTAGAGAGCCCAAGTTGCAGGGCTGGAAAGAGGGCTAGGGATCTGTGAGATCATGTCTGAAACAAAGCCAGGGAATGGGTGAGTGGGGGACACTATGTCAGGAGCAGAAACCTGGGGGCTTTCAGGAGAAGGGCCTCATATGCCTTAGGCTGTGGCAGGAGAATGGATTACTCCCCAAACCTGAGCAAAGCAGTCTTGTGGCTGGAACTTGGCCTTGCAAGGTGTATTGAGGGTAAAGGTGGGCGGTGCATGCTTTCCTTTTCCTACTTCATAACGAGTGAAACTGAGACAGGAAGGGGGCCCCCAGTCCCATTTTTACCTGACTATCAGGACACGCTCAGGATCCTGGGCCTGCCTGCTGGTAGTAGTTCCCAGCTCCACTCCCTCCCCAGCGGAAGTCCCTCGAGAGCTTGAGAGTTCAGGCTGGAGCCTGGCTGGGACACACTGTTCCCCACTTGCCCTTTAGCCCTGCCCTGAGACCAGAATTCTCACCCGGCCCCACCGGGGGGCAGGATCTCAAGACCATGGATCCCTGCAGATCCCTGGAGAGTGTGGTGTCCCAGGTGTGGGACAACTCCAGAGTCGGGGGAGTAGGGGGAGCAAAAGATCACAGGCTGACACTCCCAGCAGGGTAGATCCTGGGAATCTGATCTCCTGGCCTCCCCCACATCCTCCCCCCTCCACTTCCTGGAGCAGCGACCTGCCCCCTTCCCGCCTGCACTTCCCTCCACTTCCAGGGCCGGGCTTCTCCTCACACCAGCCAGACAGCCTACCCTCCGCCCAGGGGAAGCGGCTGCCTCCGCCAGGCCGCTTCCAGGAAGCCACGGGCCAGGCCCCAGCATTGTTCAGGCCCTGGGGCCAGCACCCCAGCCAGCCGAACACCATGAAGTCCAGCGGCCCTGTGGAGAGGCTGCTCAGAGCCCTGGGGAGGAGGGACAGCAGCCGGGCCACAAGCAGGGTAGGAGTGCCCACCAGCTGGGCAAAAGAGGGGCAGGGGTGGAGGTGCGGGCAGTGGGGGAGGGGACCAGGAATCAGGCCAGGCCTTCCTCCCAATTTCAGCTTCCTCAGCCTTCTTCCCTGGCCCAGCATCCCCTCCGGAGTGGCCAGGGCTGTAGTGTGAGGGGATGTTTGGGTTAGAGTAGGTCCTGCTGTCTGTTTTGGCTCCTCTCACCTTCCCTGCTCTAGCCTGGGCCAACCCCAGGAGGTCCTGGCCCCCCAACATAAGCCCCAGGTGCCTCACTGCAGGACTTTGCCACATGCTATCCAGGTATCCTCCAGCAGGCTCAGAGATCATCAGGCCCCTTCCCTGGCCCAGGGAAGTTTGAGGGAAATGGGGTGGCAGGGTGGAAAAAGAGAGAGGAGAGGGAGTCAGGAGTGCTTTGGAACTGGAGGTTTGCTTTCCACTGACAACATCCATATCTGCCGCTAATGCCAACATGCTCCCAAGTGTCTTAGTGGGTCCCACAAAGTTGGTCCAGCCCAGAAGAGTTGCAGGGACAGTCAAGAAACCAGAGGTGCTGCCCACATCCCCATCACTCCCTTTCCCAACTTCCCAGCCTTGCCCCAAAAGCAGCAGCTCAGGACAACCTGAGATACTACTGTGATGGGTCCCCGGGAGGAGGACAGCAGGAGTCTGAACTCCAGAGGAGGGGGAATATGGGTAAAACAGAGAGATGGCAAGGAGACAAGCTGTCCCCAGACAGAGGATGGGAGGAGAGAACCCACAGTGGGAGAGGGGAAGGGACTGAGATAGGCCTGGGCCTTAAGGGGGCATCCCAGGCTCCTGCCTCACTGCATCTCTGGGTCAGGAGGGGCTGAACAGGGAATCTGGTCCACTCCTTTCTCATTCAATGCGTGAATCCCAAGTGCCAGGGTGCAGGGGGTCGGGGGAGAACTCACAGCATCCAAAGCCAGCTAAACATCTCTCCCCAGTGACAGGCCTCTATCTGTTTCCCTCCAGCATGACCACCCCCCTTACACAATTGCTGTCTGCTGCCTCAATGCACAATGAGTAAACATGTTGTTCTGACCGTGGGGGAGGAGGGCATGTCAGCTGCCTGGAGCGTGGGGACAGCAGGAGCTAAAGGAGCAGGACTGGCTGAGGCCACTCCTGCCGGCTCAGTCTGGTGCTGCAGGACTGACATACAACACATATGTTTGGAACCTCCCTGCTCACTCTGCACACAGGTCTCCATGCGGGGAGGACAAGATAGGAAGAGTCAGGGAGTACCCTTACCACACCAGGGGGAAAGCCTGAGCATGGAGGCTTTCCACAAGGGCGTCACACACCAGGGCCATGTGAGGGGCCCAGGTGATCCCCTGGGGAGGAGCTGACCCAGCAAAGGTGACGCAAGGGGTCAGATTCCATGCACAGTTGAGGACAGGCCCCATGACCGCCCTGAAGCAGCTGTGGCCAAGTGCGTCCTACAAGTTTGAGGGCTTGATCTGGACGGAGAAAACCAGTGCAGTGCTAAGGCAAGGCTCCTGCCCAGTCCCAGAGATGGAGATGGGCCCACTGGGAACTCACACCTCTGTTTGTCCCTCCACCTTCAGCCTAGGAAAGCTGAGCCTCATAGCTTCCGGGAGAAGGTTTTCCGGAAGAAACCTCCAGTCTGTGCAGTATGTAAGGTGACCATCGATGGGACAGGCATTTCGTGCAGAGGTGAGGCGCTCTGTCCTGTGACTCTGAGACCCTCCACCCAGTACCACTGTGTTGCACAACTCCAGCAGGCCAGCTCACACAATCTCAAATGTAATATGCTGCTCCTGGATTAGGCACAATGGCAGCTAAGAAGCAGCTGCCTCCCCCTTCAGATGGCCCTGGCTCCCCATGACAGACACCTCCCATAACCCAGGAGAGCCAGTACTCTCCACCACCTTCCCATCCTGACTTGTGACGGTAGTCTTCCTTCCCTCTCTTCCTCCTCACCTCCACCCACCCTGGAACGTTACCCCTGGCCTGGGCAGTAGTACCCCACTGCCACACTCTTCCCTCAAAACCTAGCCCTGCTCCTCTGCCCCAGCCAGCCCAGTCCAGGTGGGATCTTGGAAGTCCCAGGGTCTGGTTCCAGGGTCTGGGAGATGAGGGAAGGCCATTCCTTCCACTGTCCCACAGGCCCCTGCTAACCCCCTCCTCCCCCTACCTTCCCTAGTCTGCAAGGTGGCGACGCACAGAAAATGTGAAGCAAAGGTGGGTATCTGATTCTACCTGATAGGGGGAGAGGGTCTGGAGTCCCTTCCTCCTCCCAAACAGGCTTCTGCAACCCACTGGCATCAACCCCCCACCTCCACCCCTCTCACCACTGGGGAACCCCTCCTGGGTGGGAGAGGTGCTGTACTGGGCCCTTTAAGAACCGCCCTACTCCGCCTTCTGGAGGGCTGGCCAGCCCAGGCGGGTGGACAGCAAGACAGCGTTTGTCTTGGTGCTGTGCCCAGGCTGCAGCTGGCGAGAGGATGGGGGTGGGGAAGAGGAGGAGAATGAGGAGGAGGAAGGGTGGGGTGGGTGGGGAGTGGGGGAGCAGGATTTCAGAGACTGGGCAGCCGGATGGGCTGTGCCTTCCCTCTGGGGAAGGGTCCTCAAAATGCCTGGGCGGGTCTTGTCCTGGGCCCTGGAAAAGCTGGGCCTTTCCAGGTATAAGCTGTAGATAGCACCCACTGTCCACTGGGGACCTGAGACAGCCCTGTCTCTGAGGAGGTCCCCTGGTCCTCTTCCTTCAGGGCAGGGGGAGGAGGGTCCCAGGGCCCTGGAGCTGGCTTGGGGGAGCTGTGTGACCAGGGGCGGGGTCTCCCAGTGAAAGAAGCCAGTGTCCGTCCCTGGCCATGGCCTGCCTGCGTGGCTCTATATATAACTCCTGCCCTACAGCTGGATGAATGGGGGTCTGTGTGGGCTGGGGGCTGAGCGCCAAGAGCAACAAGTGGGGGGCCTGGGGGGTGGGGGACCAAGAGGCCAGAGGGGAGGTGCCCTTAAATAGCGCAACCTCAGCTGGAGCCTGTGCCCATCCACTGAAGGCCCCTCCACCTTCCTCCTGAAGCTGAGGGGCTGCCCCATCCTCAAGCCCATGAGAGCCCTTCACCAGGAGCTCAGTTCCTTACTCGGTCCCCTTCCAGGTGACTTCAGCCTGTCAGGCCTTGCCTCCCGTGGAGTTGGTGAGTGCGCTCTGGGATGGGGTGGGGAGGGCAAGGAACCTGGCCATGGTGTCCAGAGGTCTGGTGGCTCCAGAGAGGGCCCCCAGGAGATGACCTTGAACGGAGTGCTGTGGGTATTGCTCATCCTACGAGGAAAGAAAAAACTGTCCGAGTCCTCTGCTGATCTTGTGCCCTTGGGCCTGCTGGGGGTAGGACTCCTCTCCCCTTATCCAGTACAGCCTTCAAAAGGACACTGACATTCCCTTCCCCTGTCCCCAAGGCCCACACTGGTCCTTGCCCCTGCTGTAACTAACCACTCCCTTTTCCTCCCCCATCTCCCTCTAGCGGCGAAACACGGCCCCAGTCAGGCGCATAGAGCACCTGGTAAGGTGATGCTGGAGGAGGAGGGGGAAGTAGGTAGCTTTGGGAGTAAGGATCTAGATTTCCTGAAGACAAAAGTGCATGGCTCTGGAGTGGGCAGTCTAGAGTAGGGGGTACCCAAAGAGATGTCTAGACACTGTCTGTTAACCACCAGGGATCCACCAAATCTCTGAACCACTCAAAGCAGCGCAGCACTCTGCCCAGGTAAGTGAGGGTGCTGGGGTGGTCCCACGTGACCCCCTTTCCGCCGGCCCCACACCTCAGCCCAGGGCACTGCCCCGCAACAGAGCTCCCCGGGACAGCCCCCCACCCCCAAAGCCGTATTCTCCCTCCGGACCGATCCACCCACCCTCAGGACCCGCTGCCCAACAGACAGCCTTCCCATCACACTAGCCACCTCCGGGTGCCCCGCCCCTGCGTTCATGCGTAGGCTCCTCCTCCCCAGGAGCTTCAGCCTGGACCCGCTCATGGAGCGGCGCTGGGACTTAGACCTCACCTACGTGACGGAGCGCATCTTGGCCGCCGCCTTCCCTGCGCGGCCCGATGAACAGCGGCACCGGGGCCACCTGCGCGAGCTGGCCCATGTGCTGCAATCCAAGCACCGGGACAAGTACCTGGTGAGGGGTGGGGCCATCAGGAGTCCGCCAGTGAGAGGGATGTGGGGTCCAGATGGGCGAGGCTAATCACTGACGTCACCAGCGGAGGGGAGGCCGCCAGGGGGCGGGACCAGAGTGGTGGGGGTGGGGGCGGGGCCCGGAGCGCGGCCTGGAGCGGAGCGGAGAATCCTGGAACGCTGGCGACTTGGCTGTGACTGGCTAGGCCGGGCCTTAGCTACCTTTTTATTTTCTTTATTTATTTACCTTTTTTTTGAGACGGGGTCTCACTTTGTTGCCCAGGCTGGAGTGCAGTGGCACGATCTCACCTCACTGCAACCTCCTCCACCCGGGCTCAAGCGATTCTCCCACCTCAGCCTCAGTAGCTAGGATTACAGGCGTGCGTCACTCACGCCCAGCTAATTTTTTTTTTTTTTTTTTTTGTATTTTTTGTAGAGACGGGGTTTCGCCATGTTGGCCAGGCTGGTCTCAAGACTCCAGGGCTCAAGCAATCCACACCCGGCAAATTTTTGTATTTTTAGTAGAGATGAGGTTTCACCATATTGGCCAGGCTGGTCTCGAACTCCTGACCTCAGGTGATCCGCCCGCCTCGGTCTCCCAAAGTGCTGGGGTTATAGGCGTGAGTTACTGCGACCGGCCTGCACCTTATTTTAGAGGAAGATTCTTACTTAGGATCCACCTCCACCTCGTGCCTCATTGCCGGAGATCATTTCTGTCTAAAGCCCTCCCCCTTTATTTCAGCTCTTCAACCTTTCAGAGAAAAGGCATGACCTGACCCGCTTAAACCCCAAGGTATGAAGGAAATGGCCTGCCCAACCATTAAACCAAGCCACCCCAACCCCAGAAGCCCCCAGCTTCCTCGTTATTAATAGTAGCAATTGGCATCTACTTCACTCTTAAACACTTTCCCACTCTCCCATGATATATTACTGGAGACACCCCAAAACGTGATGCAGCAGGTATCAGCCCATTGTATGGATAAGGAAAGTGCTGAGGCTATCATGGACAACCAGCAGACCCCCAACCTTGCCCCCGGACCCCTATGCCCTGTCCCCTTTCCACCCTGCCCATCTCTCTCTGTTGGTGGCCCCCAGCCCCAGTTGCACCCCTGCATTCTCCCCAGGTTCAAGACTTCGGCTGGCCTGAGCTGCATGCTCCACCCCTGGACAAGCTGTGCTCCATCTGCAAAGCCATGGAGACATGGCTCAGTGCTGACCCACAGCACGTGGTTGTACTATACTGCAAGGTGGGCCAGGACCTCGGGTTCCCTGGTGCCTGGAGGTTCCAGGTCAGCCTGGAGCCCCCAGACCCTCATCCCTGTCTCTCTGTCTGTCAGGGAAACAAGGGCAAGCTCGGGGTCATCGTTTCTGCCTACATGCACTACAGCAAGATCTCTGCAGGGTGAGGCTCCCAGCGCCTGAGTAGCTGCTTCCCCAGTGGCCCTTTCTCCAGCTGGCCCCTTAGGAACCCATCTCCCCTGGAGCCCACCTCTTCGTTGAGAGTCCTTTGCTGTCAGCTTAGCATTTCCACCTCCCTTTTATCACTAGTACTGTAACATAGTCTGCAGCAGATGGTCTGTAGAGTTTCCTGGGGCAGCCACAAACAGGGTGGTGTAAAACAGTGGAAATGGGCCGGGTGCGTTGGCTCACGCCTGTAATCCCAGCACTTTGGGAGGCTGAGGTAGGCAGGTCACCTGAGGTCAGGAGTTTGAGACTAGCCTGGCCAGGTGAAACCCCATCTCTACCAAAAATATAAAAATATAAAAATTAGCTGGGCGTGGTGGTGGGCACCTGTAATCCCAGCTACTCAGGAGGCTAAGGCAGGAGAATTGCTTGAACCCAGGAGACGGAGGTTGCAGTGAGCCCACATGGTGCCACTGCACTCCAGCCTGGGTGACAGAATCAGACTCCGTCTCAAAAAAAACAAAAACAAAACAAAACAAAAAACAGTGGAAATGTACTCTCTCACAGTTCTGGACGCCAGAAGCCCCAAACCAAGCTGTCAGCAGGCCCTTGCTCCGTCTGAGACTCGGGATAGAATCCTTCCTTGTCTCTTTCTAGCTTCCAGTGGTGGCCAGCAAGCCTTGGCATTCCTTGGTTTGCAGACACATCACTGTAATCGCTGCCTCTGTCATCACATGGTGTTCTCCCTGTGCGTCTCTGTCTGTGTCTCTTCCTCTCTTCTTATAAGGACACCAATCATATTGGATTCAGGGTCCACCCTCCTTCAGTATGGTCTCATCTTAACTAATTATGTCTGCAACAGCCCTATTTCCAAATAAGGTCACATTCTGAGGTACATGTCTTTTGGGGGGATATAATTCAACCCATAAGATGGTTTTGTTGCCCCGTTTTACAGATGAAAAAACTAAAGTTCAGGGAACAATTGCCTGAGGCCCAACAACTAGTAAAGTGACTGTACATGGTGCTTCTCATTCTCATTACCACCACTCTGGGCTTCTTCTAGACTTAGAGAATCATATTTCTCCTCCATCCCCTGGGGCTTAGGGATGGGAGGCCAGGATGAAGATTAATTCCTAATCCCCAACACTGGCCTTGCTGTCCCCAGGGCGGACCAGGCACTGGCCACTCTTACCATGCGGAAATTCTGCGAGGACAAGGTGGCCACAGAACTGCAGCCCTCCCAGCGTCGGTGAGCAGCCTGGGTGGGGATGGGCCAGAGGAGCAGCTCCCTTCATGGCTACCAAGGCCAAGACTCTCTTATTCATGCAGCACACCTTCACTGAGTGTGCCAAGCGCCGTGCCAGGTGCTGAGAATTCAAAGTGGACAAAGCCCCTGCTCTCATGGAGCTTTCATGCTAGTAGGGTGGAAGGCAGTAGACCTGGGAATAAATAGATGAGGAGATCAGTAATAAAGAGAACCTGAAGGACAGTCAGGGCCTGCCACTATAAAGTGAAGCAGAGCTCTGGGGAAAGAGCTTTGAGGCAGAGGGGAGCAGGAGGGATTGAGGTTAGATGCAAGGAAGAACTTTCTGGTGACCCGGAAGATGGGAAGGAAGTGCTGAGCAGAAGGGCCAGCCTTCTAAGGGTGGATGGTTGAAATGATACAAGGTGACCTCCAGAGGAAAAGGCTTATGTTCTCCTTGACACGCCCTCCACCAGATACATCAGCTACTTCAGTGGGCTGCTATCTGGCTCCATCAGAATGAACAGCAGCCCTCTCTTCCTGCACTATGTGCTCATCCCCATGCTGCCAGCCTTTGAACCTGGCACAGGTGAGTCTGCCTGAGATGTGCTCCCTAGGGAGAGCCACCTTCAGGCCCTCTTTATCAGCACCCCTCCTGTGCCTTCTCCTCTGCCCCTCCAGGCTTCCAGCCCTTCCTTAAAATCTACCAGTCCATGCAGCTTGTCTACACATCTGGAGTCTAGTGAGTGCTCTATTCCCAGGCCCCTGACACTTCATGACCAGGGCCCCTCTTGCTCCTGCATTCCTGCTTCTCCAGCCTCCCTAGACACCTGGGCAGGGCTCAGACTCTGGTCTCCTGGCTCCCCCTGACTGCATAGCTGCCTCTGCACGCAGGAGCTTCTGGTTCATCTCTGCCTTCTCCTCTCTCCCCACAGTCACATTGCAGGCCCTGGTCCCCAGCAGCTTTGCATCAGCCTGGAGCCAGCCCTCCTCCTCAAAGGCGATGTCATGGTGAGGGGGGTCCTGTCAACAAGAAGAATCCTGGAGATGGGGCAGGGGTTGGTGGTGTAGCGGCACAGTCACCAATTTGAGACAGATTGGAGAGCGAGTAGGGAGATCACCTTGAGATCGAGGCAGGGCAGAAGCTGTGACCAGGCAGTCGCCAGGGTGGAAGCGCAGAAGAGGACATGAGGCCTGATCCCCAGCCTCCTGCCTTTCCCCCAGGTAACATGTTATCACAAGGGTGGCCGGGGCACAGACCGGACCCTCGTGTTCCGAGTCCAATTCCACACCTGCACCATCCACGGACCACAGCTCACTTTCCCCAAGGACCAGCTGGACGAGGCCTGGACTGGTGAGTCTGAGACAAGTGGCCTGGGGCTGGAGTCCAGGTGGCAGGCAGGCAGGAGAGTGTGGTATGGGCCAGGGGCCTGGTTCTTCACTGTCTACTCCCCATAGATGAGAGGTTCCCCTTCCAAGCCTCCGTGGAGTTTGTCTTCTCCTCCAGCCCCGAGAAGATCAAAGGTAAGAGCAGGGACATGGGCTGGGGACTGAGGGCCGCCTCTCCCCTGCTCCCCAATACCCGAGTGGCCTTCCACAGGCAGCACTCCACGGAACGACCCCTCGGTCTCTGTCGACTACAACACCACTGAGCCAGCCGTGCGCTGGGACTCCTATGAGAACTTCAACCAGCACCACGAGGACAGTGTGGATGGTGCGCAGGGCAGCCTGCAGGGTGGGAGGTACAGGGTTGTGGCGGGACCCTGGGGGGTGGTGCCAGGGAGAAGCACACTCCCTCCTCCCCAGGCAGAGCCCACTCCCGAGAGACACCCCCGGCCCGACAGCTGTCTCCAGTGCCATCCCCTCTCATGAATTTTCTCTCTCCCTCCCTATTCCCCGCTTGCCCTTCCTCCCTGATCCTCTTCCCCACTCAGGCTCCTTGACCCACACCCGGGGTCCCCTGGATGGCAGTCCTTATGCCCAGGTGCAGCGGCCTCCCCGGCAGACCCCCCCGGCTCCCTCTCCAGAGCCTCCACCACCCCCCATGCTCTCTGTCAGCAGCGACTCAGGCCATTCCTCCACACTGACCACAGAGCCGGCTGCTGAGTCCCCTGGCCGGCCGCCCCCTACAGCTGCTGAACGGCAGGAGCTGGATCGCCTCCTAGGAGGCTGCGGAGTGGCCAGTGGGGGCCGGGGAGCTGGGCGCGAGACGGCCATCCTAGATGACGAAGAGCAACCCACTGTGGGCGGAGGCCCCCACCTCGGAGTGTATCCAGGCCACAGGCCTGGCCTCAGCCGCCACTGCTCCTGCCGCCAGGGCTACCGGGAGCCCTGCGGGGTTCCCAATGGGGGCTACTACCGGCCAGAGGGAACCCTGGAGAGGAGGCGACTGGCCTACGGGGGCTATGAGGGATCCCCCCAGGGCTACGCCGAGGCCTCGATGGAGAAGAGGCGCCTCTGCCGATCGCTGTCAGAGGGGCTATACCCCTATCCACCTGAGATGGGGAAACCAGCCACTGGGGACTTTGGCTACCGCACCCCAGGCTACCGGGAGGTGGTCATCCTGGAGGACCCTGGGCTGCCTGCCCTATACCCATGCCCAGCCTGTGAGGAGAAGCTGGCGCTGCCTACAGCAGCCTTGTATGGACTGCGGCTGGAGAGGGAGGCTGGAGAAGGGTGGGCAAGTGAGGCTGGCAAGCCTCTCCTGCACCCAGTGCGGCCTGGGCACCCGCTGCCTCTGCTCTTGCCTGCCTGTGGGCATCACCATGCCCCGATGCCTGACTACAGCTGCCTGAAGCCACCCAAGGCAGGCGAGGAAGGGCACGAGGGCTGCTCCTACACCATGTGCCCCGAAGGCAGGTATGGGCATCCAGGGTACCCTGCCCTGGTGACATACAGCTATGGAGGAGCAGTTCCCAGTTACTGCCCAGCATATGGCCGCGTGCCTCATAGCTGTGGCTCTCCAGGAGAGGGCAGAGGGTATCCCAGCCCTGGTGCCCACTCCCCACGGGCTGGCTCCATTTCCCCGGGCAGCCCGCCCTATCCACAATCTAGGAAGCTGAGCTACGAGATCCCTACGGAGGAGGGAGGGGACAGGTACCCATTGCCTGGGCACCTGGCCTCAGCAGGACCCTTGGCATCTGCAGGTGAGGGGCACCAGAGTGCGGAGTGCCCAGGGCAGAGGAGGTTCTGGAAGATGGTGGGGAAGTCAAGGGGGAACAGGGTGAGAAACAGCTAAGCCAGACAGAAGAGCCCCATCTTGCTCACAGCCCACCTCTCCCCTTCACTGCAGAGTCGCTGGAGCCGGTGTCCTGGAGGGAGGGCCCCAGTGGGCACAGCACACTGCCTCGGTCTCCCCGAGATGCCCCATGCAGTGCTTCGTCAGAGTTGTCTGGTCCCTCCACGCCCCTGCACACCAGCAGTCCAGTCCAGGGCAAGGAAAGGTATGCAGAGGGGCCGGGGATGCTTGAGTGCTTTCTTGTCCAAGCAGTTGATGAAGGCAGGTGGGGTGGGAGCAGCCACAATGGGGGCTCTGCTGACCATCTGCCCTTCCACCCTACAGCACCCGGCGACAGGACACCAGGTCCCCCACCTCAGCGCCCACTCAGAGACTGAGTCCTGGCGAGGCCTTGCCCCCTGTTTCCCAGGCAGGCACCGGAAAGGCCCCTGAGCTACCGTCGGGAAGTGGGCCTGAGCCTCCGGTCCCTAGCCCAGTCTCTCCGACCTTCCCTCCCAGCTCGCCCAGTGACTGGCCTCAGGAAAGGAGTCCAGGGGGCCACTCAGATGGTGCCAGTCCTCGGAGCCCTGTGCCCACCACACTTCCTGGCCTCCGCCACGCCCCCTGGCAAGGCCCTCGAGGCCCCCCAGACAGCCCAGATGGGTCTCCCCTCACTCCTGTGCCTTCCCAGATGCCCTGGCTTGTGGCCAGCCCAGAGCCGCCTCAGAGCTCACCTACACCTGCTTTCCCCCTGGCTGCCTCCTATGACACCAATGGCCTTAGCCAGCCCCCACTTCCTGAGAAACGCCACCTGCCCGGGCCGGGGCAACAGCCAGGACCCTGGGGCCCAGAGCAGGCATCATCGCCAGCCAGAGGCATCAGTCACCATGTCACCTTCGCACCTCTGCTCTCAGATAATGTCCCCCAAACCCCAGGTATAAAGGCCTTGAGGGGGTTGGTGCCACCTTGAGAGAACCCTTTCTCATGGGATGTAGCATGGATGGGGACCCGGGTACCCTGGGGTCTGAACCTACTCCCTCCCTGTCCTAGAGCCTCCTACACAAGAGAGCCAAAGCAATGTCAAGTTTGTCCAGGATACATCCAAGTTCTGGTACAAGCCACACCTGTCCCGTGACCAAGGTGAGAAGCCAGCCTGCCCCCACCCCACTCCATCCCACCTTCCAGGGTGTCTGTCTTGGCTTTAAGTCCCATCCTGTTGAAGCTCTTGGCTCCTCCTGTCTGAGCTGTGTTTACTCTTGGCTGAGTGTTTACCAGCAGGTGATTCTGGGCTTTGGGCCAAGGCGGTGAGATCCAACATGGTCAAAACCCCTGTGAACTCTAGAGCCTTGGCCTCAGACTCTTACCACCACCACAGCTGTCAGGGCAGAGACCATGGAGCTTGGCAGCAGAGGAGGGGGCCTGCATGGGGCTCAGTCCACCCCTGTGAAAACTCCTCCCCATTGCCCGCTACCCCTCACCCTGCAGCCATTGCCCTGCTGAAGGACAAGGACCCTGGGGCCTTCCTGATCAGGGACAGTCATTCATTCCAAGGAGCTTATGGGCTGGCCCTCAAGGTGGCCACACCGCCACCCAGTGCCCAGCCCTGGAAAGGTACAGAACACCCAAACCTGAGTGGGGTGGGGATGAAGTTGGGGGTGGTGCCAGAGGCAAGGTAACAGGGCGGGTGGGGGCGCTGTGCTGGCCATGCCGCTGTGGAGGGGAGAGGTAGGAAAAGACCTCAGCTGCTCGGGAAAGAATCCCATTAGGGAAGAAGCTGGAACCTGGAATCCTAAAGCCGCAATCTTCCCCTCTCCTCCTCTCAGGGGACCCCGTGGAACAGCTGGTCCGCCATTTCCTCATTGAGACTGGGCCCAAAGGGGTGAAGATCAAGGGCTGCCCCAGTGAGCCCTACTTTGGTGAGAAGCAGGAGCCTGGGGAAGGCTACGTTGGGTCGGTTTAGGGAGCTGCCAAGGGATCTCAGGAGGATGGAAGGGAAAGGCGGGGCACCCTGGGCATCTCAGGACTTTCCTACCTCCTCTCCCACAGGCAGCCTGTCCGCCTTGGTCTCCCAGCACTCCATCTCCCCCATCTCCCTGCCCTGCTGCCTGCGCATTCCCAGCAAAGGTGAGTGTCTGGTCATCTGTCCTCCCCACCTTTCCCTACCCCCTGCAGCCAAAGCAGGATCCAGAGGTCTTGGCTCCCCGCCTTCCCTTGGGGAAGCAGAGGGAGTGCTCCAGCCTGGGGAACACTCTGCCTTCTGAGCTTCCCTGTCGGTTCTCATTGCCCTCAGATCCTCTGGAAGAGACCCCAGAGGCTCCAGTGCCCACCAACATGAGCACAGCGGCAGACCTCCTGCGTCAGGGTGCTGGTAGAGACTTCCCCTCCACTCCCCTCCCTCTCCCTGAGCACCAAGGGGGCATTGTGGATACAGGGCATGGGGCACTGAAAGGCCTTGAGGTGGGTGAGCCCTGGCCAACCCATGAGGGCAGGGGAGCCCCATACTGTTGGGGATGAGGAATTGGGTCCTCAGCCTAGGTTCTCAAAGTCTCATGAACAAGACGATCATGGGGTGGTAGCAGGGAGGCTTCTCTGCCTCGCTTCTGACTGTAGATCCAGTAGAGTCATGGAATCTGCCTTTTTAACAAGTCACCTATGTGATTGTAAAGCATGTGACAGCAGTAGCTGGGGAATGTGCAAGAGCTGGTGGGGGTGGCTAGGGGATGGGCACTCCCTCCCTGACCCACTCCCTGCCCCTGTAGCCTGCAGCGTGCTCTACTTGACCTCAGTGGAGACAGAGTCACTGACGGGCCCCCAAGCTGTGGCCCGGGCCAGCTCTGCAGCTCTGAGCTGTAGCCCCCGCCCGACACCAGCTGTTGTCCACTTCAAGGTGTCAGCCCAGGGCATTACACTGACGGACAACCAAAGGAAGTATGTATACTCAGCCCTGTAGAACCCCATGCTTAAGGCCCCTGGGGGCTCATGTTTCTGAGTGTGACCTTCCTCACCCTCCTCCTTGCAGGCTCTTCTTTCGCCGCCATTATCCAGTGAACAGCATCACCTTCTCCAGCACTGACCCTGAAGACCGGAGGTGACTCTCCCTCCAAACCCTTTGCCCCAAATCCCCATGGTCCCACCAGGTCCCAGCTCCCAGCCCCAGCCCCAGCCCCAGCCCCAGCCCCCCTTCAGCAGCTGTCCCCTGGGGTGTGCATCTTCACACTTCTTCTCCTTCTGCAGATGGACCAACCCAGACGGGACCACCTCCAAGTAAGCCTCCCCACGAATTCAGCCTCTTCCTTCCAAGGGACCAGGGCACCGCTGTCCTCTCAATGCTGGCATTTGATTTGTCTCACCAAGGCCAGCTACATTCCCTTGTGGAAGGAATGTTAAGCCCCTTCCCCACCCTTTATCCCCCTAGGATCTTTGGTTTTGTGGCCAAGAAGCCGGGAAGCCCCTGGGAGAATGTGTGTCACCTCTTTGCAGAGCTTGACCCAGATCAGCCTGCTGGCGCCATTGTCACCTTCATCACCAAAGTTCTACTGGGCCAGAGAAAATGAAGGAAGGCCACAAGCTCAGAGCCCACATCAACACTGCACCCCTCCCAGCACCCCACAGCCCTCACATCCCCTGGCCTGGACCCAGGAGACCCAGGAGAAAGCACCCTCCCTTAGGAATGAGGAGTGGGCATCAGGCCTGGGACACTGCTCTCCTTCCCCGCCCCCAGCCTGCTAAGTTAAGTGGACAGGCCCACAAGATGACCTTGCATGTGAGCAGATGGCAGAGATGGGTGTGTGAGGGGTGAGGAGGCATCAGCAGTTGAACCCCGAAGGAGATCAGGCAGCCCCACCTGCAGGAGAACGTCAGCCCTCCAGGGGATCAGCCCCTGCCAGTTCCACCCAGCTGCAGGTGCCAGCACGGCAGGGATGGGAGAGGGGTGGGGAGCAAGTCACTGCCTCCTCTGAGCAGAGATTCAGAGTAGGATCACATGAATAGGGGAAAAAAGAGAGTCTATTTTTGTCTAATAATAAAGAATTTCTATAAACTTTAGCCGAAATTGGAGTCAACAATTATTCACAGGAAGGTCAAAGCCTCATCTCCCAGGGGACGTATCTGTGCTCAGGCCTATAGCCAGGCCCATGGAACATATGATTCCCATCCCTGGCCCAACATTGGTCCACATCTCCCCACGAGCAAGCTGCCTTCAGCTGCCCCCATCCAGCAGTCCTGTTCCTAGCCCTGTGGACTAGAAAGGCTCCTGGTTCCGGCCATACTGATAAATACGGAAACTCCATCTTTATTGGCTGTATAAACGTCTCTGGTCTGTACATACATTTCATACATCGTAGGGTGGGAAGCGAGGGCCAAAGGGAGGCCCAGCAGCACAACAGCTCACCCGCTTTCCCTACAGCCCTACCCGCTCTGTGCAAACCAAGGCCAACAGCTCCTGCTGCCTCTTCCTCCCTGTAAAAGTCACTGTTACAGGGAAGGGGGTCAGGGGTTGAAGGATTAGAAGGAGATAGAGGGCTTGGTGGGGAGGACACATGTAAGTGCTAGAATCAAACACTGAAGCGAAACAGGCAACTGGCACAAGCAGCAAGCTGAGGCATGGGACGGGGCAGGAAAAGGGGAGGGAGGGGCCACGCTGCCCCTCTGGGCTTGCTCAGCTAAGGCTCTGGGGTCTTGCCCTCACGCTGGCAGGGAGACAGGCCCCAGAGCCTCAGCCCCAATACCCGGGAGCTAGGGACATGGGTGGCACAGGTAAAGAAAGGATGGAAGGGGAGAAAGGAGTGAAGGCCCTAGTGCCCCGTCACCTCACAGCCCCTCTCTCTTAAACATGCAACAGGCACCCACCCATGTGGGTCCAGGTATGGGGAGCCAGAGACATAGATCCTCTGTGGTGCCTGAGCAGGTTGGGGTGGGGAGCCAGCTCTCAAGGGAAAGATGGAGAGCCTAGAGGAGTCTTCCTGGGGCAGCAGCCAGTGAAAGGACAGAGATGACCAAAGAGAGGTCCCCTGGCCCTGCCAGGGGTATGACAGCAGCAACTGGTTCACACAACCAGGAAAGAAAACAAGAGGAATTCAAGGAGAAATACCATGGTGAGTAGGGGAGGGGGCTGTCTACTCTACCCTCTACAAAGCATCATGCCCGAATAGCAGCTGAGATAGGGTGCTCACGCCTCTCCACCCACACAGGGCCAGTGAGGGAAAGGGGGACCCAGAAGCCCACTGACCAAAGCGAGTGGGACCACCCACATACCAACACCATTCTTTGGGTCCATTCCTGTCCAACCAGGGTCTCAGGCCCAGGGACTGACAACAGTGGCAGCACCAGGTCAGAAACGTGGGCACAGAGAAGCGTGACAGGGGCCTGAGCCAGTGCGGGCAGAGTGACTATACACCTCCAGGGGCCTGCTGGGTAAACGAAGCCTCTGGGAAGTCAGGAACTGGGTGCCTGGCCCAGCAGAGGGTGAGCAGGGAGAAGGAGCAGGTCTGGAGGGGAGGCCCTAGCCACTCAAGGGGTGCAGATCTACTTTGACTTTCTCCCCACAGCTCAGCATTCCAATGGTGGGGAAGAAGCCTCCAGAAGGAACAACAGCATCCTTCTTCCCAATGATCTTGCCATTCCGAGTGAAGAAAACCTGGGGAGGAGGTGGGGAGAAGAATGGAGCAAGCAGGCTGTGGCCTCTTCCCTGAGGATGCCGGAGCTCCACAGGCCTGAACCCCAATCACCCCAGCTTCCAGCGGGGCTGGAGAGGGGCAGTTAAGGTGATATGGGAAGTGACCACCAGAGGGCGTGCTGAGGCCGGAAAACAGCCTCCCAAGACCGTCTCCCGATCTCAGCAACCCCTGGAGCTCGGAACAGCCCTTGGGCAACGCCAGAGCTTCCCGTCTTTCCCACCCTGGTTGTGAGTTCTGTTCCCCACTAATACCCACCCTTTGCCCAGACCCAAAAACCCTGGTCCCACCCCAAACTCTCCGTACTCACCACCACCTTCCTGCCCTCATGCTCCGGCTCTATCTCTTCCCCATCCTCTTCCTCTTCCTCTTCCTCCTCTTCCTCTTCCCCTTCCTGGTGCAGGTACATGACATTCCGCACGTTCCGGACGGCCCGGGCAGTCGGAGACAGGATCACTGTATCACAACTGTCATCACTGTCCCCTAGGAGACCAGGAAACCTGAGCTCCTGTGGTGCCTTTCCACCCTCTGCCCCAAGCAGCCTGGCTGGCCACCCCTACCCCACTCACCCTCACTGTCCAAAATGTAGTCCCGGGGGAACATGATTCCACAGCCCATGATGTCCCCTTTGTAACAGCGTGGCCCAAAGGGGTCCCCCACGCCACTGCCATGGAAGATCTTCCCATCGTCTGTTGGAGGGAGGGGAGAGGACACACACTTGAGGAAGGAGGGCTGACACCACACCCCCAGAGCGGCTCATGAAGCTGAACACTTCCCACCCCTCAGAGGAAGGGAAGGGTCAGGGCGGAAACAAAGATGGAGAGAGAGGCCGGGCGCGGTGGCTCACGCCTGGAATCCCAGGACTTTGGGAGGCCGAGGCGGGTGGATCACCTGAAGTCAGGAGTTTGAGACCAGCATGGCCAGCATGGTGAAACATCTCTACTAAAAATACAAAAATTATCTGGGCGTGGTGGCGCCCGTCTGTAGTCCCAGCTACTCAGGAGGCTGAGGTGGGAGGATCACTTGAGCCTGGGAGGCAGAGGTTGCAGTGAGCCAAGATCATGCCACTGCACTCCAGTCTAGGTGACAGAGTGAGACTCCATCTCAAAAAAAAAAAAAAAAAAAAACTGGAGCGAGATATATGGGAAGGGGGCACCAAATAAAATAAAGAGACGTAGTATCCATCTGCTCAAGGTAAGGGTAAGGGGGAACCCTTAGGAAAGGAGTCAGAGGAGGGGGCCCTAGGGAAGGAATGAACACACAGGGAGGGCAGGCGGGGGGAGGTGGGTCGGGGAACTCTAGGCTCAGTCTTCTTCTAAAGAAAGCCAAGGAAACCAAGCAGCAAAAGAAAAAAGAAAATGAGGAAAATGAGGGTCTGCAGGAAGGGCACAGGGGGGACCAGCTCAGAGGCCTGGAATGTCCCATCTGGGCCCAGATCTCCCTCTCCTGTCCTGCTCCCCTGGTTTCCAGAGCTGGGAGGAAAACACAGATGAGGAGGAAGCACTAGTGATTTGGGAAGGGGAGGTCAGCCAGCAGCAGGGCAAACAGCAAGGCCATTTGTGAGGGGCCAGGACAGGGGAAAGTGGATGTCCCTATGCCTCCACGTCTCCCACCATCCCACCTTTCCCAGGCAGCCCGCTATTCACCTGCATGATAAGCCACAGACCCTCTGCTCCAGCCAGGGTGCCTGTTCTTGGGATAGTCCTGCACCAAGAAGAGAAAAGAAAATCTATGGTCCCATGCATAAACAAGAAGACAGGAGAGAGTGGCATCTGAACCTCTGGGACAGACCACAGCCCAGAGAGTGCCAACCCCGCATACTCATACCCTGCAGGCACTGGGGCTTCAGGGGAACCAGGGAGGGTGAGGAAAGTGTTAGTTAAGCTTTTAAGGCCAGAGCCATGGCATGTCCCACCCCCACCCCCCAGGCCTTAGTGTGTGGTGCAGTCATGACCTGTCTCAGGTCCTTGGTCACATGGGGTGTGTACTCTTACACAGCAGACACATACAACTGTGTTCCATCTCAGCTTAGCACCCTCCCTCCAAAGCCTGGGCTCCCCTGGTTTCTCCTAAGAGCTTCCTGGCGCTGCCCCAACAGCCCCAGACCTGAGCAGCTCCATGAGCAAAAAAGCTCAGCCTTTGTGCCCACCTTCCGTGCCAGCCCCAGGGCGATGTAGCATTTCTCTCCAGGGTCCACGATCTCCACCTCGAAGTAGTGGCTGCGGGTGCTGAGTGGGTGCCGGGCCTGGGCCAGCCCCACATCCACGATGCTTTTGCCCTTCCCTAAGTACTCCAGCAGCTGTGGGGGAAGAGCCAGATGGGGGTCAGGGGACAGGCTGACACCCACCCTGGAAACCTGGGCCCAAGGCAGTCTGGGTCCCACTTTCCCAGGTCTGACAAAAACTCCTGGCTGAAAGGGAAAGAATCCTAGAGATACAATACGGCCCCAAAGTTCTAGGCCAGCATGGAAGAGCAGGATGGGGTGGGAGGCAAAGGGGAGAGCACCCCTTGCTGAATGCCCACGCTTTCTTCCCCCACACACTTTCTGGGAGGCCGGGGAAAGCAGCACAGCTAGGGGAGCGGCACACCAGGGGGCTCTAGATGCATCCTCACCTGCTGAAAAACCCTGCAGTCTTTCCTGCTGGGAAAGGTCCGCCCAGGGTCCCAAACATAGGGGAAAGGAGAAGCAAGACTAGCTGAGAGGAAACTTGATGACTTTCTCAGGGGGCCTAATGGGGACAGGGAGGATGCAGAAGTTAGGTGCCAACCCCAGATATTCAGGGGAAGCGGGTGAGTTCAGAAGCCAATTCTGCCTGGGATGGGCCTGACATAATTTCTCAAGGTCCTTGTTTTACTTGGCTGTGAACACAGCTGTTCTTAGCTGGGTCAGGGAGGTGCTGAGGGCAGCCCAGTGACCCAGAACACCCAGCTCTACTCCCTCATTTCATGTGAGGGAGGGGAGAGGTCAAAATGAAGACAGAGGCAGGCTTAGCTGTTCCCAGCCCCTCATTGCTCATTCAAGTTGGAGTAGGGGCGTGGAGGTAGGATAGGGGAGATGACTGATGGGTTCTTGGGGCTCTTCAGTCCCACAATGGTCCTGCCTGGGCACGACGGGGCGGCAACCCCCAATCTGGGAGGATTTATTTGTCAGTTGTCATGGTAATAGTGGGGTGATGACTCAACCCCATCCCCTCTTTCCCCCACCTTCAGCCTCACCTGGGATTCCTTAATCTCCTTTTAATTAGCCCAACTGCCCCTCAAGACTTTCTTCTACCCTCCCACCCCTGCAGCCCTGAAGGAAACATGTTGCCTAGGGACCTCCTCCATGTCTCCCTGGCAAGCTTTGGGACGCCGGCCTCTCACCTCTCACAGATTCCTGCCTGAACAGGAAAGGAATTATGCCCACCTGCACCAGCACAGAAGCCTGTGCGTGTCTCCAGCAGAGGCTGCTCCCACATCCCCACTCCCAGCCTCAGATGGCCGTCTGCTTAGCTCAGGTGCTTAGAGCGGGATGCTACTAACCCCTTCTGAGAGAGGACTAGAGGGGCTTGGTGCCTTTCTCAGCCCTGGATCTTAGCCCCGCCACCTCAAGTCCATCCTTCCCTCCTCTCCAAAGATAACTGGGGATGGATGAGGGGGAAAGCAGCATGCACAGGAGACCACCTAAGCCCATCCCCAAGGCCACACTGTTTGACTTCTGTTCATGGTGTATTCTCTGCTCAGCCTGGGTTTCTCCTCTGCCTCTCTCCCCGGCAAGCCAGGAGGGGTGTGGCTTGATCCACATTAACTAGTTTAGACTCCACCCAGGCAGAGCAGCCCCCAGCCCACCCTCTCCACCCAGCATTGCAGAACTGGGTGGGGGACCCCACAGCTGCCTTTGACCCATTCTATCCAACTGGCCTCAGTGTAGGAAACACAGTGTTCTCCATTTCCAGAGCCAAAAGACAGCCGATCCAGACCCTGATCCTTGGGAAATACCCGGCCAGCCCCTCCCTTTGCCTCAGCTCAGAAGAGGGTAGCTGCTGCATTTCTGTCTCTGGATAGGGTGGAGGTGCTTTCTCATGCTAAAAGCAAGGACGGACTACCCCAACATGGGTCTCTAAAACCCACTCTCTACCTGCCAACCACAGAGCACTTCGGACAGAATGCTGATGTCCTGGACGACTAGGTACTTGTACAGTGTATAGGTGAGGCTTGTACAGCGTGCCCTCTTCAGAGGGGACCACCCAGCCCTCACAGTGAAAGCCATCATAAACCTCCTGATCCACTCTTCTGCTCCTGGACAAAGTTCCCCCGACCCCTCCTGAGCCTTCCCAGAGAACTCAGAGGGGTGGAAGTGGGGGGAATATTTGGCCTCCCTGACAGATTCTTTCTTGAGTACCTTCCTCTGCCTCCTTGGTCTATAGCTGTTAGGAACCTAGAGGAGGAGTGAAGGTTAACCCTTAGAGTCTGAAGCTGTTAGGATCTTGATGCTGGTCCCTCAATCTGTACCTCAGAATCCAACAGACCTGGGTTCAAATCCTAACTCCTATTACTTAACAGCCGCTAACCTCAGGCAAATGACATTCACCTCCTTAACCCTTGGTTTCTTCAACAGTAAACTGGGATAAGATTACCTGGATTTCCAAAAACAAGTGGGAAGACTTAATGAAGTGACCAATACACATTGCTGCCTCTCCCTAAATCAGTGTAAATGGGGTTACGTTGGAATTGCCGATCACAAACAAGGAAATGATCTTTCATCTTAGCCCTTACTTCCAACTACAATGGTCCCTTAGGCCAACCAGGACGATGGCCACTCCCCAGACAACTCTACCCTATGTGTCTCCTCTCAAACAATGTCCAATCAACAGAAATGTTTCTCTGCATTTTTGGTGGGGGAAGACGGAGCCCTTTCTTTGGGTCTCCCCCCAATACACACACACCACCAAAGCCCCAAGAAGCCAAAGACGTGACTCAGTGCCACAGAGTGGCGGCTGCAGACCAGAGTGTGGACAGTCTCGTGCACTCCACACCCTCCCTCTACCAGTAGCACCTTCCCAGCCTCTTCTCCCCTGCCGGTATCCGCCCTCCTCCCCTTGCCAGCAGAGACCCTAATCCCTCTTGACAGGAGCAAGGAAGGGCTCCGTGCCCTGAGGGCCCAGAAGCAACCGAAACAGGAACCAAATAAACACTCTACTGGCCAGCTCAGGCTCCAGCACGGCCTCCCTCTGGGCTGGGTCTGGGGAGGACCCCTGGGAGGGTGGGGCCTCATTCACCACCCTGTGTGTACCAAAGCTGTTGGGCCTGTCACTAAGGAGTTGTCAGAGGAGCTGTGAACAGGGCACAAACACAGAATGAGTCTAATCCCCCAGCTGTTACCTACCGCCCCCAGCTCCCCTCCACCACATTACCTCACTTCGCGAGGCCTGGAGGCAGGGATGAGGCAAGAGGCAATACTCCCACCCCTGAGCAAGTGCCCCAGCAATTCCTCAACCCCTCAGAGCTCTGGGGAGGTAGACTCTTTAGGAGGGGGAAACAGGCCACACAGTAGGCAGGGGAAGAATTCCACTCAAGAAAGAGCCAGGTCTGTCTATATCCAAAGACTCAAATCTAACAACTATTGAGGCCCAGTGCAGTGGCTCATGCCTCTAATCCCAGCAATTTGGGAGGCCAAGGTGGGAGCATCCCTTGAGCCTGGGAGTTGGAGGCTGAAGTGAACCAGCACTCCAGTCTGGGTGACAGAGTGAGAGCCTGTCTTAAAAAAAAAAAAAAGGAAAGTTGGCATGACTGGAAAAAGGCACATGTCCCTCAGGAAGCTCACGTCCAAGTTGGCCCCAGAGGAACGGGTGCCCCAGGAGTAGTGCTCCCACCCTGCCACCTGGCCCAGGCTGGGGTGAGGGTCTGAGAGAAGGGCCCAATTCAACAGCTTATGTCTAAAAAAGAAAAAAACTCTTAAATAAGTGGCTGAAGATGTTGGGGGGAGGGTGGGGAGGAAGGAAGGCTATTTATAAATGTCTACAGGATTCTGCATCAATTAGAAAAGATTGCCTGGGAGGAGCTGAGAGCAGAGTGGGGACAGGTCCAGGCAGAGAAAGGATGCCAGGAAAAAACTCTTGAGGAGAGGTCAGAGATGAGAGCTGGAACATCGCCCTGGCGCAGCCCCAAGTTTAACTCTGTAGATGTGGTCAGAATGACGGTAGATTGAGGGGAAAAAGGAAAGACATGAGAGTCACGGAGTGGGCATCTGAGGCCTCTTAGCTCTCAGTCGCTGCAGCCTGGGACCCTGATGCCAGAAGGGGGTGCAGAGTGTCAGAAGCAGCAGGAGGGCACACTTCCTGTCATTTTCCCTGAGTTCCACTCCACCAGGGGGAGGCCTGGCTCCTAATCCGCTCCCACCCCCCACTGCTTCTGTTTTGTTATCAAAGACTGAGTTGAAAACAGCCTGTGTTGGGGTGGAAAGGCCAGAGGGTGGAGAAAAAGGCCAGGCCAGGAGCAAGGGGGTAGGAGAGGGACAATTCGAAGTGGGAGGGCTGAGCAACCCACTAGAGGTCAGGGCCAGATCCTGGACTTGGCGTCCATTCACTCCCAATGCAGCACAGTGTATTGAGGCAGACAGGAAGAATTTCCGTTTCTCAAGGTTCATGAATTTTCCAACAAAACTTAAAATCCGGGGAGGAAGAATTCCTCTTTCTCAAGCTCCACATGCTTCCCAACGAAGCTTAAAATCCATACTAAAGCAGGTATGAGGAAAAGATAAATGAAGCAAGTTTGGAGGTGTAAGGATGCCCACTGAATCTTTATCTGCCTCCATTCTAATCCTCTATCAAATGCAGGGATAAGACAACAGAAACTGACATTGACACTTCCTCAAAAAAGATGGCTAAGAACCTTCCACCACATGTGTGGACTTCTGACCACACCTGCCCCACAACACTTTGAATGAAAAGCCTGGGCCAGGCATTTTGCCTCCAGATCAACCCCCAGCCCCTCAAAGGCAGTTGTGCAGGGCTGTAGAAGACACCAGAAGCTGAAGGAACCAAAAAAGGCAAAGCAGAACTACTTGTTCCCAGGGTCAAACTGCGAACCTGAGTTCCCTGAAGAGGAGGAAGTGAAGAAAAGAGAACATGTGCTAAAGAAAACACAGATCTGGACTCAAGGACTCATGTCAAGAGCCTAGGCTATCTTGCCAAACCCCACACGGACACTGTCCCGACGCCCCATTCCCAGCAATTCAGACATGACCATGTGCCCACAGGTGTTCTGCCCAGCCTCCTCCGACCCAGCCCCTCCCACCCTCCCACCCGCTACTTACAGTCCCACAGACTCTGACATCATGTAGCCGGCCCCATTCATCCTCGTAACTGTCCACCATCATGACGCTGTCGTCCTCGCGGCCCAGCTCAGCGTTGAGGTGCAGCCGCACCTCCTCACCCAGGGAGTGCATGCCCACTGCTGGGAACAGTCCATCTGGGGACATGGGCATGATGGTAGAGCCCACCTGCAGCGGGGGGAAAGACGGAGCTGCCACCTGGCCTGCTTTTCCATAGCTCACGTAATTCTCACAAGGGTACTTTTAAGATGATGCAACCAGCCGGGCGCGGTGGCTCACGCCTGTAATCCCAGCACTTTGGGAGGCCGAGGTGGGCGGATCACAAGGTCAGGAGATCGAAACCATCCTGGCTAACACGGTGAAACCCCGTCTCTACTAAAAATACAAAAATTAGCCGGGCGTGGTGGCAGGCGCCTGTAGTCCCAGCTACTCGGGAGGCTGAGGCAGGAGAATGGCGTGAACCCGGGAGACGGAGCTTGCAGTGAGCCGAGATGGTGCCACTGCACTCCAGCCTGGGGGACAGAGCGAGACTCCATCTCAAAAAAAAAATAAGATGATGCAACCAATAATTATCACACACACTGACAGATTAAAAAAAAAAAAAAGCAACCCAGAGGTGCAGAAAAGTTTCCAAATGTGCTAAGTACTCCTGGCTAAGCAAGGTATGTACAGAGCTAGAAGACAAACACAAGTCTCCTGACTTGCTGCCAAATACTTTCAGTACGTGTGCTGGACAGGAGAGTGCCGAGGCGCAGATGCTAAGGCAGCAGGACCCCTTGGCCAAGGCCTGAGAAACCAATTTTCCAGTGTGGGAGATGGAGTTGGAGAGAAGGGAGAGAGCTGTGTGTCTCTCTCTACTATTGGCTCCTGTCCCATCTCCTCACCACGCCTCGTCTCTCTACAAAGAGGATAGTGAAAGAGATGTGAAACAAGGAAAACAGGACACAGAAAGGACATATCCCCAAAAGTGCTCAAGTCAAAACCCAAAGAGGACCTCCAGCTTACATGGCCAGGCCATAATCTTCCCCTCTCTTTTATCTGCTTAAAACCTTCCCCCAAATCACCCAATTCTGTTCCCCACAATTCCTGCTCATCCTCTGCTCCACTAACTTGCCTCTCTCTGCCTGTCATCTGGGCAATGTCCCAGCTTCCTCTGGCCATGGGAAGTATCTTCTCCTACACGCAGGAGACTTCAGGAGAATCTGAGGCTGGACTGGAGGAGATGGGGACTCAGTGCAAGGGTCCCTGGGCAAGCCCCAGCCAGCAGACTCTTCCTAATCACTCCCCACAAATCCTTGGGCAGATTTCAGCCACGTAAATCCCACCCACGATTTCCCACTCACCCGCTTCCCATTTTTGGTGAAGAAGATCTGGGCGGTCTGCACATCAAAGGACACAGGCTCAATGCCACAGCCAATCCGGTCCCCGGAGTTGCACTTTGACCCAAACTGGCGGCCCTTGGCTCGACCATTGTACAGCCTACAGACAGAGTAGTACAGACACAGTACCCGAGCCTGGCCTCCCAACTTCTCCCCAGCACTGACAGCAGAGGCCTCATCCTCATCTTGCTGCTCCTGGTCATTCTGTGATGGTACCCACTTACGTCCTGGCGTGAGCATCACCCTCCTCTAGTCTGTAAGCCTTCAAGGGTGCTGCCAGGCCACTTCCCTGTCCTGACCAGAAAAGTCTATGAAACACCCAATGGGAAAAGCCAGCCCAAGGTAGTTCTTCAGATCTAAGATTCCCAAATTCATAGGAAAAGGGCCGGGTTGCACAGGAGCCAACTCACTTGCCATCATCAGCATGGTAGGCTACAGAGTCAGGCAACCAGCCAGGCTGGTGATCCAAGCTGTAGTACTGAGGGACCAGCCCCACAGCAATGGTGCCCCGGACTCCACTGTCCACGATAGACACCTGGAGAGAAGAAAGCAGGGCACAGTCAGCAGGGCTGGGAAATGGGATGAATTGCTGGGGGTGGGGGAAGGGGACTTAGAGATTAAAGGGTGCTGAGACTCAAAAAGAAAAAGGACATGGGAATCAGGAAAAAAGATAAGATACTCAGAGGGGGGAATTGGTGAGAGTGGGTGCCTATTTCACTTAGAAAATTACTCCAAAGCTTTGGAGAAAGATAGGACTCACGTCCCTGTATGGTGGGTTTGGGTTAGGGGACATGAGTCAAGTCTGGAATATGGGTCAAAGTCTACCTAGCTAAGGGGTAGGAGAGCAGAAGGGACAGGGTGACAGGTTTCCAGGGCACCTATCTCTCAGATGAGGGGCCATGCTATTCTGCACCTATTTCCCAGCCAACAGGACAGCCCTGATGGAAAATTAAAAGGCCCAGGTCATACATCTAGTAAAGGAGCTTCTTGGGGCTTAATGATCTCACCCCCAAGCTCACCCCCTGCTCTGCCCACCCACTGCCTTGATCACCTCAAAATAATTGCTGTCCTTGGTCAGGGGTCGAGAAGCCACGTAGCAGCCAACTTCACCAGAGTTTCCATGATAACTGAAGGAGGAATGAGGGGAGAATTCCATTAGCAGCCTAGCCCAAGAGTAGGGCGAGGGCCTCAGCTTCTCCCACCCTTACCCTGCAAGGGCCAGCACACAGGAGAATCCATCAGGCTGCACTTCAGTACGTCGGCAGACATCAGAACCAGATACTTAAGGTCACCTCACCCTACTCCTCTCGCAGCCTCCAGCTGGAATCCAACCCGTACCAGACCAGTGCAAGCCTGGTTTCTTCATTTCCAGGAGCAAAAGAATGTAGAGCCTCCCTTACTTGCCTAAGAGAGGTCTCACAACCCTGTGTAACCTCAATCTCTCATGCTGCAGCTTCAGACCTTTTCCTCTGGCTGTGTCCTCAGTGGAGCTGGAGAATAATGGCTGGTCTCTATCCTCTTTACCAAAGCCCTTCATCGATTGGAAGACAGTGATTCAGTTCCCACTCCTCAGCTTTCTTGCCTCTAGTTAAACAGTACTACTTTCTTCCCCCTTCAGTGGAACTTTGTGAGAGCATGGGCTCAGAAGGAGTCAGGGAAGGGGTTCAAGCCAGAAAAGAGGGAGGAAACACACACAAGCTAAGGGGCTGGAAATACAGGAGTTAGTGGACAGGGTACACTATAGAATGGCCCTTCCCCAAACAGGAAATCAACTATCTCTGAAACAGCCACTCTTCACTAGATCTAATCCCTGAGACAGTGGCAGGAGACTCAGTTACCCCACTGGAGTCTTCTCAACAAAGCACCTAGGAAGCTTCTGAGACCCCAGCAGCCTCCTGTGTCTGATGTGATCCCTTCCCCTACCCAGCTGGATCCCCTCCTTGCTGGATGAGGACAGAGCCACCCAGTGACAGAGGCAGAGGTGAGTGAAGGGTGAGGCAGCACACACTGCTCCACTCAGAAAGGCCTCTGGGCGGGTGGATCACTTGAAGTCAGGAGTTCGAGACCTGCCTGGCCAACATGGTGAAACCCTGTCTCTACCAAAAATATAAAAAATCAGCCGTATGTGGTGATGCACGCCTGTAATCCCAGCTACTTGGGAAGCTGAGGCAGGAGAATCGCTTGAACCCAGGAGGCGGAGGTTGCAGTGAGCTGAGATCACACCACTGCACTGTAGCCTGGGTGACAGAGCGAGACTCTGTCTTAAAAAAAAAAAAAGAAAAAGAAAGGCCTCTGGAGTCAAGAGCATCCCCCTTCCCTGTGCAGTGCACAGTCCCCTTCTCTGAAAAAATAAAAATTAAAAAAAAAAAAAAACCCTTTCCTCTCTAAGATCTGGAACAGAGAAGAAAATGTGGAAGCATTCTCCTGAACTCACCTTAAAGTATCTCCATCTACAAGGATATGTTTGAACCTCTCCTGATATCGGAAAGCTCGGACCTCTCGAATCTCCCGGATCCGCCGGCGCCAATTCAGAAACCGGTAGTGCAGGTTGAGGTCATCCATCTTGTTCATGAGAACAAACCTGCCAAGGGGAGAAGGGGATTGAGGAGAAAGCAGGGCCCTAGGTAAAGCACCTCAGCCTCTGTGACCCAGAAGGTAGAGAAGGCACTGGCCTTGAGGCCAGCTGCCCAGATTGACCTCAACAACCCTTGTCTTCTTTCTTCCATTCAACAAATATTTACCAAGCTCCTACTATGTGTGCTCTTCTCCGTGCTAGGGATGGAGCTGTGAACAAGATGGACAGGATTCCCATTCTCACAGGCTGGGAGGTGGACACGACAGGCAATAAACAGACATAATTTCAGGCAGTGGAGAAAAGAACAGGGTGATATGATAAAGAATCTGGAGGCAGTGGATAGAGTGGACAGAGGCGGTCTCTCTGAGGAGGTGACATTTTGAGTTGAAAAGGAGCTAGGCATGACAAGCCAGGCATATTCCAGGCAGGAAGGGCAGCCACAGGTCCTTGGATGGAAGAGAGCTGGCATGGTAGAGAAACAGAAAAAGGCATGGACAGCTGGTATATAGGGAATGTGAGGGAGAATGTACAAGATGAGAATAAGGCAGGAGTCAGATCATGGCCCTACAGACAATGAAATGGTAAGGACTTTGGATTTTATTCCAAGATGGAAATTTCTGGAGGGTTGTAAGCAAGGAAATGCCATGATTGGCTGGGTATGATGGCTCATGCCTGCAATCCCAGCACCTTGGGAGGCTGAGGCAGGAGGATCGCTTGAGGCCAGGACTTCCAGACCAGCCTGGGCAACATAGTGAGACCTCATCTCTACTAAAAATTAAAACAATGAGCCAGGTGTGGCAGCGTGCACCTGTAGTCCCAGCTACTAAGGAGACTGAAGATGGCTTGAGTCTGGCAGGTCAAGGCTGCAGTCAGTTCTGATTGTGCCACTACACTCCAGCCTGGCTGACAGAGCAAGACCCTGTCTCAAAAAAAAAGAAAAAAAAAATGCCATGATCCTGGGCCTGGTGGCTCACGTCTGTGATCCCAGCACTTTGGGAGGCCGAAGTGGGAGGATCACAAGGTCAGAAGTTGAAGACCAGCCTGACCAACATGGTGAAACCCCGTCTCTACTAAAAATACAAACAAATTAGCCAGGCGTGGTGGTGCGCACCTGTAATCCCAGCTACTCAGGAGGCTGAGGCAAGAGAATTGCTTGAACCTGGGAGGTGGAGTTTGCAGTGAGCCGAGATCGTCCCACTGCACTCCAGCCTGGGCGACAGAAACTCCATCTCAAAAAAAAAAAAGAAAAGCCACGATCTTAATCAGTTCCTGAAGATCATTCCAGCTGCTGGTTGGAGAACTGATCACAAGAGGATCAAGAACAGATGTGGGCAAACAATTCAGACGTTGTTGCAGCAGTTCACATGAGAAATGACATCCACTAAGTCGGCAGCAGCGCCGATGGATGGGGGTGGGATGATCCAGGTATTTAAACAACCATCAGTCCCTACATATAAATGAATGAATGATTTTTCCTGGGAGCCAAAAGTGAGAAAGAGGTGAATTACTCTTCTCTTCCCATTCCCCAAACACTGGGACAGGGGTTTTCTTGAGGCCTGACATTGCCTTGCACACGGTAGGTGCTTAGTAAGCCTTGGCTGGGCTGAATTTGATCCCAATACGCAAATTATGACTCTTATGCAGTAGCTACAACCCACCACGTGGCCCAGAAGAGTAGGCACCTGTGGGACAGACAGCCCTAAGATTCCACTCCCGGGCACTCAGCCAGGACTCAACCGCAGGTAGATGCTGGTTGCGCAGACCCCACAGTCTTGGCACCGGCGAGTGGCGGCCCTACTGGGCCCTGTCTCCTCCCCGGGCACGGCCTGATCACTGATATGAGACCCGGGAGCAGCCGGGCCCCAGCCCATCCGTGTGCCTACGCCCAGTCTCCCCAGGCCCTGCACTGGGCCGAGGGTGCACCGACAGAAGAAGCCCAGTGACCAGAGCGCAGGGCCCCGCCCCTGGCCCCGGAGCCCCCGCCCAGGACCCCCGCCTTCCGCTTCAGGCTCCGGGGAGATACGAGGCCTCCGGGACCCCGCCCCCGATCCCCGCCTACCGGGGCCGCCGCGTCCTCCTCATCCATAGGCCTCTCAGCTCCGCACACAAGCTCTTCGGCCGCCGCCACCACACACATCCGGGTCCCCGCCTTTCCTTCACTCCTAGAGGCCCGCCCCGTCCCCCATCTAAGCCAATCAGCAACTGCCTCTGACGACGGGCACCTGCAGGAGCCAATCGGAGGGCGCAGGCAGGGTGTGGGGCGCGGCCCGGTGCCCTGGGTACCCAGCTCAGGGCCCCGGTCTGGTCAACCCGGCTGTTGCTGGGGTGAGCGAAGGCGACGTGGCAGCGCGGACGCTGCTGGGTGCCTGGGCGCTGCTGAGGCGGACAGGGGGCGGCTCTTGAGCGGCGCCGGGGGGACGGGACGGGCGGAGAAGGTGGCCACGCTCGCACAAACGTTGCGAGTATTACTTGAGCCCTCGTTCCGCGCTGGACTAAAATAAAAGCTTTACCGGAATGTCCATTTAATCCACGGTGCAGCCTTATGAAATAAATCTTATTATCTCCTTTTTACGGATGGGCCGAAGGCTGGCCTCGATAGCCTGCGCGCTTAACTGTTATGCTGTGTACCCTCTCGAGCTCCGTTTCATGGCACCGCTCGCTCATTATTGGCAAGAACATTCCATTCCAGGAGGAGAGAACTTGGGATGCAGAAGGCACAGTGGCACGAAGCGGCATTCTGTGGAGGAACACAGGGCTTTGGTAGGCTGAAGGAAAGTTAGACTGGGGTCAGAATGTGAAGGGACGAAGACACGAATATTTGTTGAACACCTACTAGGGAGTGTCTACCTGCCATTCTGGGGGGTTGGACTCCTAGATGAGGACTTCCTTGCTCCCTTCCCATCACCATGTCTCTCTTTTCTGGACGGAAAAGATTCCCCTCCTCTGTAGCACCTCGTTTATAATACTTTTTTTTTTTTTGAGACGGAGTCTCACTCTGTCGCCCAGGCTGGAGTGCAGTGGCGCGATCTCGGCTCGCTGCAAGCTCTGCCTCCTGGGTTCACGCCATTCTCCTGCCTCAGCCTCCCAAGTAGCTGGGACTACAGGCGCCTGCCACCACGCCCGGCTAATTTTTTTTTTGTATTTTTAGTAGAGACAGGGTTTCACCGTGTTAGCCAGGATGGTCTCGATCTCCTGACCTCTTGATCCGCCCATCTCGGCCTCCCAAAGTGTTGGGATTACAGGCGTGAGCCACCGCCCCCGGCCATTTATAACACTTATTACCGTCTTGCTTTCGTTATTGGAGTTACTTGTGTGTGTAGACCCATCTCTGCTAGACTGTGAGCTCCTTCAGACCCCAGACTATTCTATTCTTATCACACTAGGTACTCTAACGTGTTGAGTGCCAGGAAAGCCATCAGCTCGCATACCGTGAATAGTGCCCACTCGCATTATAACGGCAATGGGTGATAGGAATAGATGAGACGGGAAACAGAGAAACCCGGATTAGAGCCCCAATTCTGTGTGACTAAAAGGTCAAGGTCTTGGTGTTCTCATCCCTAAACAAGAATTATTGAAGTATGTGTTCTCTTAGCTCCCTTCCAGCCCCTGGATGACTCAGTTCTGAATAGCTACCCTTCCAACTCATCTCCACCTCCTTTTGATTCCCTCATTGCTTCTCCTCCGCTCCTCTTCTTGTGTTATGAAAATACCTCAACACTGAGCTCAGCTCTTCCCAAAGGCAGCCAGAGAGGGACAATCTTAGGAGGCTGCCAGAGTCATGTTCATCCCAGACCAGGGCTCATTCCAGAAACTAACTAGCTAGCTGGCTAGGGTCAGACATGGAGAGAAATGGCAGAAGAAGGCATTTCCAAACTGTTACTGACGGTTGGTGATTCCACTCGGGATTTCCTCACCTTCAAGTTCCAGGTGTGGGGCTGACCTTTTTGGCGAATTCTCCATCCATTGGCATGCTCAGGACCCAGTTGGTAATTTGTGCTTGGTGTCTACATGTATTTGAATAAACAACTTTATTGCCATATAACCGACATACAATAAACCATATATATTTAAGGTGTACAATTTATTCCTTTGTTTTTTTAATTAGAGACGAAGTCTCACTGTGTTGCCCAGGCTAGTCTCAAACTCCTGAGCTCAAGCAACCCTCCCACCTCAGCCTCCGAAAGTGCAAGGATTACAGGTATGAGCCACTGCACCTAGCCAAGGTATACAATTTGATAAGCTACTTATATACCTATGAAAATGAAAATGTCACCACACCCAAGATAGTGACCACATCATCATCATCCCTAAAAATTTCCTCATGCTCCTTTATAATCCCTCTCTCTCACTCTTTCATCCCTAGGAACCACTAATCTGCTTTTTGAAACTTTTTTTTTTTTGAGACAGAGTCTCACTCTGTCGCCCAGGCTGGAGAGCAATGGGGCAATCTTGGCTCACTACAACCTCCACCTCCCGGGTTGAAGGGATTCTCCTGCCTTAGTTTCCCAAGTAGCTGGGATTATAGATGCCCGCCACCACGCCTGGCTAATTTTTGTATTTTTAGTAGAGACGGAGTTTCACTATGTTGGCCAGGCTGGTCTTGAACTCCTGCCTCAGCCTTCCAAAGTGCTGGGATTACAGGCATGAACCACCGCGCCCAGCCCACTAATCTGTCTTTTTGTCACTAGCTTAGTTAGCATTTCCTAGAATTTTATGTAAGTGGAATCATACAGTAAATCCTCTTTGAGGAGGGATGTGTCTGGCTTCTTTTGTTCAGCGTAATTACCTTGAGAGATTCATCCATATTGTTGTTTGTGTTAATAGTTTTTATTTATTTATTTATTTGGGGCAGGGTCTTGCTCTGTTGCCCAAGCTGGAGAGCAATGGCGTGATCAAGGCTTATTGCAGCCTCAAACTCCTGGCCTCAAGTGATCCTCCCACCTTGGCCTCTCGATTGTTCCTTTTTATTGCTGAATAGTATGCTATTGTTCAAATATATTACAATTTATTCGTTCACTTGTTGATGGACATTTGGATTTTTTCAGTTTTTGGCTATTACAAATAAAGCTATGATGAATATTCATGTACAAGTCTTTGTATGGACATATTTCATCTTCTTTTTTTTTATTTATTGAGATGGAGTCTCACCCTGTCACCCAGGCTGGAGTGCAGTGGCATGATCTTGGCTCACTGCAACCTCCACCATCCAGGTTCAAGTGATTCTCGTGCCTCAGACTCTCAAGTAGCTGGGACTACAGGCATGTGCCACCACACCTGGCTAATTTTTTTTTTTTTTTTTTGTATTTTTAGTAGAGATGGGGTTTCACCATATTGGCCAGGCTGGTCCAGAACTCCTGACCTCTCATGATCTGCCCACCTTGGCCTCCCAAAGTGTCATTTTCTCTTAAGTAAATATCTAGGAGTGAATGGCTCAGTCACATGGTAGATGTACGGTTCTTAATTTGTTAAAAAGCATCACACTGTTTTCAGAAGTAGTTGTATCATTTTACATTCCTATCAGCAGTGTGTGAGTGTTCTAGTTGTTCCATATCCTTGCCATCACTTGGTACGGTTATTCTTTTTACTTTTAGCCTTCCTAATAGGTAGGTATCACAGTGTATGAGGGTTCCAATTTGTCTACATACTCAACAACACTTGTTATTATCTCTTTTTGATTATAGCCACTTAGTGTGAAGTGGTATCTCATTTCACTTTTGATTTGCATTTCCCTAATGACTAACGAGGTTGAGCATCTTTTCATATGCTTATTTGTCATCCATATATCTTCTCTGGTGAAGTGTCTGATTAAATCACTTGCTCATTTCAAAAAATTGTTTCTTATTGCATTTTGAAAGTCTTTATATATTCTAGATTCAAATTCTTTATCAGATATGTGCTTTACAAATATTTTCTTCTAGTCTGCAGCTTGTCTTCTCATGTTTTTAACGGAGTTGTTCAGGCTGGGCATGGTGGCTCACACCTGTAATTCCAGTGCTTTGGAAGGCCAAGGCGGGGAGAATTGCTCAAGCCCAGGAGTTCAAGACCAGCCCTGGCAATACAGTGAGACCTGGTCTCTACAGAAAATTTAAAAATTAGCCAGTGTGGTGGCACATACTTGTAATCCTAGCTTCTTGGGAGGCTAAGATGGCAGGATCACTTGAGCCCAGGAGGCAGAGGTTGCAGTGAGCCATGGTTGTGCTGCCACTGCACTCCAGCCTGGACAACAGAGTGAGACCCTACCTCAAAAAAAAAAAAAAGTTCTGCCGGGTGCGGTGGCTCACAACTGTAATCCCAGTACTTTGGGAGGCCGAGGTGGGCAGATCACCTGAGGTCGAGGTCGGGAGTTCGACACCAACCTGACCAATATGGAGAAACCCCATCTCTACTAAAAATACAAAATTATCCAGGCGTGGTGGCACATGCCTGTAATCCCAGCTACTCGGGAGGCTGAGGCAGGAGAATCACTTGAACCAAGGGGGCTGAGGTTGCGGTGAGCCAAGATTGCACCATTGCACTCCAGCCTGGGCAACAAGAGCGAAATTCCCTCTTTAAAAAAAAAAAGGGGGGGCTGGGCATGGTGGCTCACGCCTGTAATCCTAGCACTTTGGGAGGCCGAGGTGGGTGGATTGCTTGAGCTCAGGTTCGAGACCAGCCTGACCAACATGGTGAAACCCTGTCTCTACTAAAATATAAAAAATTAGCCAGGTGTGATGGCACACACCTGTGATCCCAGCTATTAGGGAGGCTGAGACAGGAGAATCGCTTGAACCTGGGAGGCGGAGGTTGCAGTGAGCCGAGATCGTGACATTGTACTTCAGCGTGGGTGACAGAGCAAGACTCCATCTCAAAAAACAAACAACAAAAAAAAGTTCTATGTGTTAGGTTTGCATTTAAGTCTATAATTATATAATTTAGGGTCTCATTCTATTGCCCAGACTGGAGTGTAGTGTTGCGATCTCAGCTCACTGCAACCTCCACCTCCTGGGCTCAAGCAGTCCTCTCATCTCAGCCTCCTGAGTAGCTAGGACTACAGGTGGACACCACCACAGCTGGCTAATTTTTATATTTTTTGCAGAGACAGAGTTTCACCATGTTGTTCAGACCTGATCTTAAACTCCTGGGCTCAGTGATCCACCTGCCTTAGCCCCCACCAACTGTTGGGATTACAGGTGTGAGCTATAGTGCCTGGCTCCTCTATCTGTATGTATTTGTTACTATAGCTTTATAATAAGTCTTGAAATCAGGTAATATAAGTCCTCCAACTTTCTGTTTTGCATTTCCATGTGAGATAATCAGCTTGCCAGTTTCTATTGAAAAAGCCCCTGGCGGCCTGGCACAGTGGCTCACGCCAGTAATCCCAGCTGGGAGGCTGAGACAGGCAGATCACCTGAGGTTGGGAGTTCGAGACCAGCCTGACCAACATGGAGAAACCCCACCTCTACTAAAAATACTAAATTAGCCGGGCATGGTGGTGCATTATGCCTGTAATCCCAGCTACTCAGGAGGCCGAGGCAGGAGAATCACTTGAACCTGGGAAGTGGAGGTTGCAGTAAGCCGAGATCAAGCCATTGACCTCCAGCCTGGGCAACAAGAGCTAAACTTTGTCTCAAAAAAAAAAAAAAAAAAGCCCCTGGGGATTTTAATTGGTATTACATTGAATCTATTGATCAATTTTGGAAGAATAGACATTTTAACAATATATCTTTAACAATATATCTTCTGATCCATGAACATGGTATATCTACCCATTTATTTACATATTTTTAAATTTGTCTCAGCAATATTTCATGGTTTTTAGAGTGTAGATATTTGTCAGGTTTATCCTTAAGTATTTCATATTTTTTACAATTTGGTTAATGTTATTTTAACATTTCAATTTCCAGTATATAAAAATTATTGCTAGTATATAAAAGTACAATTGATTTCTATATATTGACTCTCCATATACTTGATTTTGATGTATGAAATTTAATTGCTATCTTCCTAAATGTACTCTGGCTGTTTAATATTAAATTATAGGCCCTCAGCTCAAAATTTTAGGAAAGGAAAAAAATATTTACTATATTTGATATTTTGTTCAGAGCCCAAGATACTTCTTCAACAGCTGTGCCACAGATAGGCTCTAGGAGTGCATAGCTGACCTGCCCAAAAGGATAAGACCCAGCCCTCAAACAGCCCCAGGTTGTTTTTGGAAAGAACCCAGACTTAGGCTTGGGGTATTCTCATAGCTCAGGAAGAGGAAAGAGAGGAAATCTAGTCTTTTCATGACTTGCCAGAACTCTTTTATCTATTATTTTATTAAGTTGTTTCTAACTTTTTTCTTTTTCAGCTTGTGCTGTTTGTTATAATAATATATTTCTTGTTTTTATTCCCTACCGCATCCCCAACATAAGGCAATCATTCTTTTTATTTGCCTTAAAGCAATCTTTCTCTTGCCCTAGAAATTGCACACAGATTGAGTATTTAGAGAATTTAGCAAACAAGTCTGTATTTAACTTATCCACACCCTTGATGTCTTTTTACATTATGAAATTTTTTGTGGGGTTGAGGGGAGGGAGAGCATCAGGAAAAATAGCTAATGGATGCTGGGCATAATACCTAGATGAGGGGATGCTCCGTGCCGCAAACCACCATGGCACACTTGTTTACCTATGTAACAAACCTGCACATCTTGCACGTGTACCTCTGAACTTGGAAGTTGAAGAAAAAAGAAAAAGGAAAGTTTTCGTGTTTCAGTGAAAAGAGTTTTGAACTTGGAATCTAGTGGATTCTGCCATCTAGCTGTGTGGCCTTTGGCAAGATATTTAACTTATTTGGATATGTCTTCTTATCTACAAAGTGGAGATGGTAATGGAACATCATGAGAATTGTACAAAAATAAATAAGCAGCCAGGCACAGTGGCTCACACTTGTAATCCCAGCACTTTGAGAGGCCGAGGTGAGCAGATCACAAGGTCAGGAGTTCGAGACCAGCCTGACCAACATGGTGAAACCCCGTCTCTACTAAAAATACAAAAATTAGCCAGGTGTGGTGGTGTGCACTTGTAATCCTAGCTACTCGGGAGGCTGAAGCAGGAAAATCGCTTGAACCCAGGAGGTAGAGGTTGCAGTGACCCGAGATCACGCCACTGCACTCCAGCCTAGGCGACAGAGTGAGACTCGGTCTCAAAAAATAATAATAAATAAATAAGTAAATAAGCATTTAGTGAATTTGAGTTGAATCTGAATATATCTGCCTCCTCTTCAGATTGAAGAGCCCTCTTCTGTTCGGTTAGCTCTGACAGGCTATTTTCCCATCCTGCTGAAATATTGTCTTTCTCTGGATCTTTTCCAGTCCAGTGAGGTCTTCCAAGGCACAGATTTCCAGCTATAAACAAAACAGCTTTGAAACAGGGTACCATCATTCATTCAGCAAATACTGACTACCTTAGTATGAGCCAGAAACTGAGCTAGACACTTCATTCATTTATTACAGAAAAAAATCATTGAGTGTCTGATATGTATGTTACATGAATTATCTCTAACAATCCTATAAAGTAAATACTGCTACCCACATTTAACAGAGGGTAGATAGAGGATACAGCCCCTATCCTTAAGGAGTTCATAAGCCAGCTAAAAGCTGCTGGAAATACAAGACAAACTACAAGAGACGTTAAGAAGGGACACATGATTGTTAGAGACACGTGTGCCTCCTCTGCCTGGAAGCCTTTCCCTCAATTCCTTCCCTCACAAATTCCTATTCCTCCAAGATTCAACCAAAGCATTGTCTCCTCTGTGAAGCCTTCTGTGCTGCTTCCAGGCAAGCTTAAGTCTCTCTCCTCTTGATCCCTCTTATCCTTATATAGTGTCATTGTTGATTTACCTGTTTTCCTGATAGACTATGAGCTCCTTGGGATTAGGATAAACAGACTTACTCAATTTCACCCAGACCTTGATAATAAAAATCAAAGAACACACGGTTAGAGAAGAAGCAAAAGGTTAGAGGTGTGATCATGAGTAAAAGTTTGCAGGTGTGAATTCAAAGATATATTTGGTCAAGATGGAATCGTTCTTGCAAGGTAATAATAGGATTATAGAATTAGTGGCTTTAAACCCAAGAATTTGGACTTGACACTAGAGTAAATAGGGAGTCATTGAAGGTTTCTGAGCAGAAGAGTTATTTGCTGTATTTTCATTTCAGAAAGAATAGTTTGTGTTTAGAGCAGATAGTGTCTGAAAACTGGGTAGTCCATAGGAAATGATTGCCATGGCCCAGGTGAAAGACGATGAGAACCAAACCATCATGATGGCCTTAGAAATGAAAAAACTGACTGGGTACAGGTGGCTCATGGCTGTAATCCCAGCACTATGGGAGGCCAAGGCGGGCGGATCACCTGAAGTCAGGAGTTTGAGACCAGCCTGGCCAACATGGCGAAACCCCGTCTCTACTAAAAATACAAAAATTAGCTGGGCATGGTGGCGGGCGCCTGTGCTTGGGAGGCTGAGGCATAAGAATCGCTTAAACTCAGGAGGCAGAGGTTGCAGAGAGCTGAGATCAAGCCACTGCACTCCAGCCTGGGTGACAGAGCAAGACTCCATCTCAGAAAAAAAAAAAAAAGCTATTTATTTTAGAAGAATTCTACATTCACAGCAAAGTTGCAAAGATGGCATGGAGAGTCCCCAAATGTCCCTCACTCAGTTTCTCACATTGATAACCTTCTATATGACAATAGTACATTGGTCAAAACTAAGAAAGCAACATTAGTGCATCACTATTAACTGAACTCCAGACTTTGCATTTGGTCATGTTTCTATTGATGTCCTCTTCCGTTCTGGGGTCTAATCCAGGGTGCACACTGCTTTAGTTGTCATCTCTCCCCAGTCTCCCCTAGTCTGAAATAGTTTTGCAGCCTTTCTTGTTGTTGTTGTTTTATCTTTCCAACTGTATTTTAGGTTCTGGGAGTACACGTGCTGGTTTGTTACATGGGTAAATTGTATGTCACAGGGGTATAGATAACTTTGTCATCCAGATCATGAGCATACTACTTAATAGGTAGTTTTTCAATCCTCACCCTCCTTTCACCTCCACCCTCAAGTAAGCCTTGGTGTCTATTATTCCCTTCTTTGTGTCCCCATGCACTCATTGTTTAGCTATCACTTATAAGCAAGAAAATGCAGTATTTGATTTCCTTTTTTTTTTTTTTTTTTTGAGTTGGAGTCTTGCTCTGTTGCCCAGGCTGGAGTGCAATGGCATGATCTGGGCTCACTGCAACCTTCACCTCCTGGGTTCAAGTGATTCTCATGCCTTAGCCTCCCGAGTAGCTGGGATTATAGGCAAGCACCACTACACCGGGCTAATTTTTGTATTCTTAGTAGAGACGGGGTTTCACCATGTTGGGCAGGCTGGTCTTGAACTTCTGACCTCAGGTGATCCACCCGCCTTGGCCTCCCAAAGTGCTGAGATTACAGGCGTGAGCCACTGCGCCCGGCTGGTATATGGTTTTCTGTTCCTTTGTTTTTGATAACTTTGACAGTCGTGAGGATTACTGGCCAGGTATCCAGTAAAACATCCTCCAATCTGGATTTGCCTAATGTTTTTCTCACTATTAGATTAGAGTTATGGATTTTTGGAAAGAAATCTATAGAGGTAAAGTACTTCTCATCTCATCATATCAGGGGTACATGATATCAGCATGACGTCACTGGTGAGGTTAACCTTGATCACTTGGTTAAGGTGGTGTTTGCCAGTTTTCTCTACTACAAAGTTAGTATTTTTTCTTTTCTGATCTCTATTCATTGGAAGCAAGTCATTAAGATCTAGCCCACTTTTTTGTTGTTGTTGTTTTTTGAGACAAAGTCTTGCTCTGTCGCCCAGGCTGGAGTGTAGTGGGGTGATCTTGGCTCACTACAACATCCACCTCCTGGGTTCAAGAAATTCTCCTGCCTCAGCCTCCCCAGTAGCTGGGATTACAGATACACGCCACCATGCTGAGCTAATTTTTGTATTTTTAGTAGAGACGGGGTTTCACCATGTTGGCCAGGATGGTCTCAATCTCTTGACCTCATGATCCACCCACCTCAGCCTCCTAAAGTGCTGGGATTACAGGCGTGACCCACCTCGCCTGGCCTGTCTAGCCCACTTTCAAGGCAGGAGGGGAGTTAAGTTCCACATTCTGGAAGGCAGAGTATCTACATAAATTATTTGGAAATCTTCTAGAAGAAAGTTGTCTCTTCTCCATTTATTTATTTATTGACTCAAATATTTATTTATATCAGTGTTATAGATTGAGTTGTATCCTCCAAAAGAAGATATGTTGAGGTCCTAAACCCCCCGTACCTCAGAATGTGACCTTATTTGGAAATAGGGTCTTTGTAGATTTAACCAAATTAGGATAAGGTCATGAGGGTGGACTCTAATTCAATATAACTTGTGTCCTTATAAAAAGGGGAAATTTGGGCCGGGCACGGTGGCTCACGCCTGTAATCCCAGCACTTTGGGAGGCCGAGGTGGGCAGATCATGAGGTCAGGAGATGGAGACCATCCTGGCTAACATGGTAAAACTGCATCTCTACTAAAAATACAAAAAATAAGCCGGGCGTGGTGGCATGTGCCTATAGTCCCAGCTACTCGGGAGGCTGAGGCAGGAGAATCACTTGAACCCAGGAGGCAGAGGTTGCAGTGAGCCGAGATCATGCCATCATGCCATTGCACTCCAGCCTGGGCAACAAGAGTGAAACTCCATCTCAAAAAAAAAAAAAAAAAAAGCCCAACTGCCTGGTTTGAATCTGGCTCCACTGCTCTGTGCCTCCCGGGAGGCTGCAGTGAGCCGAGATCGCGCCACTGCACTCCAGCCTGGGCAACAGAGGGAGACTCCATCTCAAAAAAACCAAAAAAACCCAAAAAGGGGAAATTTGGACAGACAGAGGGAAAACACTGCGAAGACAGCCACGTGATGCCAGAGGCAGAGATTGAATTGACACAGCTGCAAGCCAAGAAATGCCAGAAATTGCCAGTCACCACTAGCCCTGGGAAGAGGCAAGAAAGCCCATTCTGCCCTGAGTCTCAGCGAGAGCAGGGCCCTGCTGACACCTTGATTTTGGACTTCCAGCCTCCAGAACTCTGAGACAATGTATACCTGTCTTAGCCACCCAACTTATGGCTCTTTTTTACAGTAGCCCTAGCAAACTAATACAATCAATATGCATTCATGTATCTTTATTTTATACCTTGAGTTATAATCCAATACTATGTAATCTATTTTGTTGCTCAAATTGTTTCAGCCTCTGTCATTGAGAGCTCTTTCAGGTTGGTTCCCTTGTCCCTTTGATATGCCCCCATCCTTTTGTTTTGTGGGTACTTTCTTACTTTCTAGTACTACAAGATGCTCTAGATCATCTATTTTCCCTGCCCCAGACCCAGAATCAGCCAGTTTAATGGAGAAACATTCTTCCTTTTTTGGAGAATGGTATTTAGAAACCAAGATCTAGCTGTGAGATATGCTACTGTTATTGTAGTGTCATTTCTTCTAGGCTCTCTGGGGCAACGGAGTTAGCTAACACATGTATGTATACTAACCATGTGCATATAGGTATCTATAATCGTTTCTGTATCTATTCATCTGACTATATATTAAGCTAAATACAAGTTCACACTGCTGTCTCCCATTCTAACCCAGTACCACAGAGTTCATTATATAGCCTTGTGGATCTGTGACTTCTCCCTCTGACAGTGAGAAACCTGGCTCCCAACATTCATTACTTATTTGTTCAACCCCAATATATATGTAAGCACTTTCAAAATTTTTAACCCATACTCCAACGAGAAACAGATGTACCAGTTACAGTACAGTGTTTCTGTAAAGTGCATTCTTCTTTTTGTTTTTAGCCTTTGAGAGTTTCCAGTGAAAACACTGTTTTCCAAAGTTACTTAGGTCAGCTCCTTTTCTTCTCACCCTCCTCAGTGTGTGTGTCATAAATGTGTAATATAATTAGATTAATTTGTCACAGTCTGCATTCTATCCCAGAATACCCTGGCATCCTGGCTGATTTTCTCAGTTGTTTATCATATGTTGGATAAACAGATATTAGCACTAAGTTCTCTGGGAGCACAATTCCTACTTATGTCCGTATCTCCCAGTTACATCTACATAAATAGGTGCCCTATGAATCCATTGAATGACTGAATATACTTTTATTCATTTAAATATTTAAAAAAGCAAGACGCAGATCCTTAGTTGCTCCTTTTTGTTCACTAATGATTCCCAACTCCCAATCATCTGGCTGGCTCCAGCCCAGTCTAGAAAAGTCTTGTTCCCTTTCCAGCTCTCCTTCCTCTGATGTACCGAGACGCTGGGGACCCAGGTGGAGCACACATGCACACACACACATCAACACGCATAGGCTGTTTTGCTCTCCCCGCCCTTTTACCTTTACAACCGTTACACAAAGATGTGCTTTCCTCCTTGGGATGCCTTCACCATCCCCTCTCTTCATCCCTATCCATCTCTTCTCCCAAACTCTCTTGTAAAGCCCTATTCCCTGGGAAGTCCTGTTTGATTTACCCTCGGGGCAGTTTTCCCTCTCCTGACAGCACTCGGGGCCTCTCAGACTATTGGCCTTTACCTGAGAGCAGGGAGAGGATGAAGAAAAGAGAGAGGAAGTGCTGAAGGGGTGGGAGGGCCAAGAGAGCTCCTGGAGTAGGCTGGGCTAGCGCCGAGGTCCAGGAGGATGGCGGAGCCTCCAGAAGTGTTGCAGTATCTCCGTCACCTCTCTGTCCCTCCCCCAGGACTGCCTTTGCTCCCACCAAAAACACCGATATTTCCCGGTGTCTATTCTAAAGTCCTTCTATGGGCTGGAAGCTGGAGGCCCAGAGATAAAAAAGGAATGGGGGCCCTATTCTCAAAACACCCACAATCTAACTGGAAAAATGATGCAGGAAAAGAGGAGCAAAAATATAAAATAGCAACACAATAATGTGGATGAATTAAAAGGAAGGCAGGGTGTCAACTGGCCAAGTAGGTGAGGAAGAGGTGCCAGAATTTGGTTAATGATGGGCTAGGTGTGGTGTCTTATGCCTGTAATCCCAGTACTTTGGGAGGCGGAGGTGGGAGAATTACTTGAGTCTAGGAGCTCAAGCTCCTACATTGTCCAGCCTGGGCAATACAATAATAAGATCCTGTCTATATAAAATACTTTTTTTTTCTTTTTTGAGGGGGGTTTCGCTCTCGTTGCCCAGGCTGGAGTACAATGGTGTGATCTCAGCTCACTGCAACCTCCGCCTCCTGGGTTTAAGCAATTCTCCTTCCTCAGCCTCCCAAGTAGCTGGGATTACAGGCATGCGCCATCATGCCAGGCTAATTTTTTTGTATTTTTATTAGAGACGAGGTTTCACCATGTTGGTTTCACCAGGCTGGTTTCGAATTCCTGACCTCAGGTGATCTGCCCACCTCGGCCTCCCAAAGTGCTGGGATTACAGGCGTGAGTAACCACACCTGGCCTAAAAAATTAAAAAATTAGCCAGATGTGGTGGTGCGTGGCTGTGGTCCCAGCTACTCTGGAGGCTGAAATGGAAGGATTACTTGAGCCCATGAGGTTGAGGCTGCAGTGAGCTGTGACTGAGCCACTGCACTCCAGCCTGGCTGACAGAGTGAGACCCTGTTTCAAAAAAAAAAAAAGAATGTGGCTAGTGATGAGGGGAGTGAAGGGAGGGTCCTTGTAAGCTGAAAGCTTGGAGTTCAGGGGAAGAAATGATCTCTGAGCACCAATCATGCCTCATCCTCATTTCCCCTTATCCCATTTCAATCCCCAAGATGAGAAACTACCAGGGGGTTCTGGGGAAGGTGATTCAGCCAGCTAACTGAAGCAGAGTGTGTTTCAGGGTCATTGTCCACGGGACCCTGAATGTCAGGTGGAGCACAGGTTCTATGGTAGGGGAGGACATCGAGGAATAACACACACCGGGACCTGTGGGGTCGGGGGGCAAGGGGAGGGAGAGCATCAGGTCAAATAGCTAAGGCAATGTGGGGTTTAATACATAAATATATGGACCGGGCATGGTGGCTTATGCCTGTAATCCCAGCATTTTGAGAGGCTGAGGCGGGCAGATCATGAGGTCAGGAGTTGGAGACCAGCATGATCAACATGGTGAAACCTCGTCTCTACTAAAAATACAAAAATTAGCCTGGCACAGTGGCACGTGGCTGTAATCCCAGCTACTCAGGAGGCTGAGGCAGGAGAATCGCCTGAACCCAGGAGGCAGAGGTTGCAGTGAGCCGAGTTCGCGTCACTGCACTCCAGCCTGGGCGACAGAGCCAGACTCCGTCTCAAAAAAAACGAAAAACAAAAAACATAAATACATAAGTGACGGGTTGATAGGTGCAGCAAACCACTGTGGCACACGTTTACCTATGTAACAAACCTGCACATTCTGCACATACATCCCAGAACTTAAAGTAAAATTTTAAAACTAAGAAATAAAAAGTAAAGTGCCCCCAAAATCCTTGAGGAGAAGAGAATTATGGGATCAGGAGCATGTTTCAGCAGGACCAGTTTGGATGGTATGTGTGGGAGAGATGGCAGAAAACAGAGGCTGCAGGTTAGCTGAGGTTTACACAGTAGTTCCCATCAGGCCCACGTCAGCCTTAGGCCATGTCATGATGTGATGTGGTCATTGAACTTCCTCTCTGGAACTTTCTGTCTGTGGACTGTGCCACTGTTTCTCGTCTCAAATTTAAAGCTGAATATGGTCCAGGCAGGCCCCTTCCTTTATCCCTTGTTCTCAAAAGGAAGTCAGCACTTGGGGCACCATGAATCTAGAGGGACGGGTTGAGTGTGAGAGACACAGCATGAAGGATCAGAAAACCAGGGTATAATGTAGATGCGGAGGAGGAAGTTCCAGCAGAGTGTTTATGGAAAAGCTTAAGTGATAGCCCAAGCTATTTAGCCTTTCCTCAGCCTGGAAGAAACTTCTCAGCAAACCCTTCTCACACAAAGGCCAGACAGAATCCGACAGTTTTGTACCTTGGCCCACACTCTTGGTCTGAGTGCTGAACATGTGCTTCAGATTTCTGCCCTGGGTACTAAGGCAGAGGGCATCCCAATGGCAGGAAGGCAGAGTTCAAGCGTCTCAGTCTGCAAAGAGACTGGTTAGACCCTCAGTGCTGATGGCCATACAACTGGGGATCATGCTAGAGGGAGGGGGAAACAGGGAAGTGTAATCCTGGGGTGGTGGGTGGAACTGGACTGTGCAATCGGGCTTAGAATCTAGAAAGTAACAGCTGGGCAGGTGGGAGCGGCAAGCAGGGAGAATCTGAGGAGGCGGTGGTAGCAGTGTGGGAAGGGGGGGCTGGAAATTGAGGAGGGTTGAGGAGGGAGTGGTGGATGTTAGAAGCTGGAAAAGTGTTGGGCTTTTTCTGAATGATAACCTACAAAGGAGTAGCACAGCCTTTTTTTTTTTTTTTTTTTTTTTTGAGACAGGGTCTCACTCTGGTTGTTCCAGGCTGGAGTGCAGTGGTGTGATCTTGGCTCATCCCTTCCACCTTAGCCTCCTAGGTAGCTGGGACTAAAGGCATGCACCACCACATCTGGCTGATATTTTGTATTTTTAGTAGAGATGGGGCTTGGTCATGTTGCCCAGGCTGGTCTGGAACTCCTGGGCTCAATTGATCCTCCCACCTTGGCCTCCCAGAGTGCTGGGATTACAGGCATGAATCACTATGACAAACATCTTTAAAGAGCCACATCAATCTGGGTGCAGTGGCTCACGCCTATAATTCCAGAACTCTGGGAGGCCAAGGCGGAAGGATCACTTGATCCCAGGAGTTCCAGACCAGCCTGGGCAACATGTCGAAACCCCCTCTCTGCTAAAAATACAATTAGCCAGGCATGGTGGTGTGTGCCTGTAGTCCCAGCTACCTGGGAGGCTAAGGTGGGAGGATCTTCTGAGCCCAGGAGGTCAAGGTTACAGTGAGCCGTGATGGAGTCACTGCACTCCAGCCTGGGAAATAAAATGAGACCCTGCCTCAAAAAAAAAAAAAAAATCTAGAACCAGACCAGAAATACCATTTGACCCAACGATCCCATTACTGGGTATATACCCAAAGGAATATAAATCATTCTATTATAAAAATACATGCACATGTATGTTTATTGCAGCACTATTCACAATAGCAAAAACATAGAACCAACCCAAATGCATGTAATACTATGCAGCCATAAAAAGGAATGAGATCATGTCCTCTGCGGGGACATGGATGAAGCTGGAAGCCATCATTCTCAGCAAACTAACACAGGAACAGAAAACCAAACACTACATGTTCTCACTCATAAGTGGGGGCTGAAAACAATGAGAACACATGGACACAGGGAAGGGAACAACACACACTGGGGCCTGTGGTGGGGTAGGGGCTAGGGGAGGGAGAGCATCAGGTCAGATAGCTAATGCATGCGGGACTTAATACCTAGGTGTTGGGTTCATGGGCAGCAAACCACATGGCACACGTTTACCTATGTAACAAACCTGCACATTCTGCACATGTATCCCAGAACTTAAAATAAAATAAAATAAAATTTAAATTTAAAAAAGAGCCACACTGGGATCCTGCAAGAGCACAGCCATCTCTTTCCCCTTCCCAACTTCCCACAGGCTTTCCATCTTATTCAGGAGCACCAACCCGAAGTCCAGGAGAAAGACCCTAAGACCCTAGCCAGAACCATGTGTAGGACAAAATAAATAGTGATAAAGGGTGTGCAGCAGGACCCCAGTACCCTGGAACCCATCTCTGACCAGCCTTAGTTCCAGGGAGCTTGGTCAGAGCTTGTGGCAGGGAGTTGAAGAGCCTTGGTGGAAGGGGTGCTTTCTCTTACCCCTTTCCCAATTTTGCCCTTCCTCTCCTCTGCCCTGGTCTACTTCTCCCATCAGCAGTAGCTTCTCCCATCAGCTGCCCCACAACCCTCTCCTCCCTGCCTCTCCAGTCTGCATCAGTATCTCAGGGCAACAGGAAAACACCATTCTCCAAACACAGGTCCTAGGGTCCCAGGGTTGCATGGAGAAGCGGGCGGTGCTGACAATGAGGTTCGTATTATTTCTATTTACCTAAAAGTTCAAGAAGGCCTTGCTGACATTGTTGCTTGGGGCCCAGCATTTAAACTTAGTCACTGCCCAGAGCCCTTGTTTTAGGAAAGAATGAGATGGTCCCTGTTGCATAACCCAGAGCTGGGTGGGTGTGGGTTGCCGAAGGAAACAGTCCCTCTTCCTCTCTCTTGTGAGGCCTGGCTAGGAGTGCCTGGGATGGGCGGGACACTGCCTGGGGAAGGTGGGTGGGGAGCGGTGGAACCCGACCCTTGGAGCGAAGGCGGACAAGTAGGCAGGCAAAGATGCTCAGAGTAGTCCCTCCCCAAAGTCCCCTGGGCACAAGACAGTCTGATGAATCTAGAAAACCTCATGGATGACTGGGAGGGAAGGAAACGGATTCTGGGAGAGGAGAGGAATGGAGGAGCGAGCTTACCTGAAGGACGGGGATGGGGAGGGGGGTGGGGTCTGCTCTCTGGCCACTGTCCCCAAGAGCATCCCGAATACGAGTTCCTCTAATTCTCTCCCTCTCTAGTTTCAACCTGCCAATTTCCCCCTTTCCCTGCCTCCCAGCCAGTTCTCACCCTGCACACAGCCCTCTCCAATCCTTCCAGACTCCGCATGCGCCCACCACAATGCTAGGGTCTCCTACGGTTCATTCAAGGTGTATCCCTCCCTGCCTCCCGCCTCTTCCCCCATTGGCTTACCCCAGTCTGGTTCCCCTCGGGCCCCTTTTCTCCATAGTCGCATCTCAGGGGTGCTTTCTCTTACTCCTTTCCCAATTTTGCCCTTCCTCTCCTCTGCCCTGTTCTACTTCTCCCATCAGCAGTAGAATTTCCCAAGACCCCGTTATCCACCCTCTCCATCTTTTCTCTGTCCCTCCACATTTGCCCACTCCTCTTGTGATCCACACACACCATCTCTTCTCAGTTCCCTTTCAGCCCCCGTCTTCTCACTCCCCACCGGGTCCCTGCATGCCCCTCGTCGTCCTACACTTACACACTAAGTGGATTGCACTCCCGTCCTCCCCTTCTTCCGCTCCTCCCCACCCTCCAGTCCCTCCAGCCAGCTGTACAGCTCCCAAATTCCGGGCCGAGATTCCCGGGAACAAAGCAAGAAAAATCAGAGCAATTTGGGAAGTAAACAGAAACTGGAAAGGGAGGGGGAAAGAAGAGTGGGGAGGACCCAGGTTGGGGGGGCCCTCTCCAGTCCCACCCAGTTTAGGGAATGCCCCTGCCCTCTCCCCCACCCCCCTTCACCTGGCTCTTAAAGGGCCCGGCCCCTGGCCGGCGGCTACTTAAGACAGAGGGGCGGCGGCGGGCAGCAGCTGCGCTGCGACTGCTCTGGAAGGAGAGGACGGGGCACAAACCCTGACCATGACCCCCCACAGGCTGCTGCCACCGCTGTTGCTGCTGCTAGCTCTGCTGCTCGCTGCCGGCCCAGGAGGCGCCTTGGCGCGGTGCCCAGGCTGCGGGCAAGGGGTGCAGGCGGGTTGTCCAGGGGGCTGCGTGGAGGAGGAGGATGGGGGGTCGCCAGCCGAGGGCTGCGCGGAAGCTGAGGGCTGTCTCAGGAGGGAGGGGCAGGAGTGCGGGGTCTACACCCCTAACTGCGCCCCAGGACTGCAGTGCCATCCGCCCAAGGACGACGAGGCGCCTTTGCGGGCGCTGCTGCTCGGCCGAGGCCGCTGCCTTCCGGCCCGCGCGCCTGCTGGTGAGTCCGCGCCCCGCCCCTGCCCCGCCCACGTGAGACCCGCGTCCTCCAGGCAGGGTCCTGGGGAGACGGGAGTGGGTGGCCCTGCAAGCCTTTCCGCCCTGGCCCTTGACGCTTCCGACTTTGGGGGGCACATTTGTGTGGGGGAGAAGGGGCAAGTGCAGGAAGCTGAGGTGCAGCCAGAGGACCTGGTGATACAGCAGAAGGTGTCTGCGCTCTCGGCCTTCTTTTTTGCTCCATTTATTTTCCCTTGATGGAGTGTGCGTGCAGGTGGGAACTTGGGGGAGGCAGGGGGAGAAATGGGAGGGTTTTAGGGCCATGCCATAGGCTCCAGCAGGCCCAGCTCCTACAACCCTAGACGGCCAAGCTGGGGAAAGGACCCAAATGTTGTTCTCAGCTTCCACTTGGAGAAAAGGGGAGGGGAACCCCAGACTCCGAAATTCTGCACACACTGAGAAATGACTCCTTTCCTCCTAATACCGGTGTTCGAAGCACCTAAACAGGAGGGGTCTAGAACCGGAGAGGCCCCAAATCCAGGGTTGTATCAGACTTGAGTAGGGACTGAGGGCAGGCTAGGGCGTAGGTTAGGGGAGAGGGGAGAAAGAGTAGGGGAAAGAGGGAATCTGCCAAATCAGGGTTATGATTTAAACCTGCTCAGAATCGTTCACCCATCCTACCCCACCCTGCTCCAGGGAGGAGAGCAGAAGCTGAGTCACTGGGTGGGTGGGACAGAAGTGAATCAGCCGTGAAAACATGGGGGGCAGCAGGGAGATGGGGAGGGCAGGAAATGCAAACTGCGCATCCCAGAGGCTCTGGGTTCCTTCCACGGGAGGGGATGGAGAATTCACTTGGAGTTTCTTTCAGTTCCAAATGCCCGAGTGCAGGCTTCTGGGCGTCCTCCTAGAAGGTGGTCTGGGTGGATGAGAGGAGGCAGTTTGGAACTAAATGGTTGGGTGCTAAATGTAGGGAATGAAGGACAAGGTCTGGGGAGGGGTGGGCATCCTGAGGAAGAAGGATCAGACTCAGGATTGCAGGGGAAATGTCTCCTGGGTTGTGAGTGGTAGTTAGCTGGGAGCTTGTCTTTAGGCACAGAGGAAGAGGATCCCTTCAGGGGTTCTGATATCTGATTAGATATTAGGCAAATTCCAAGCAGTCAGTACATGCTCCCCTTTCTGCCTTTTCCTGTCCCTGACTTATTTCCTCACCCCTTCCCAGTCCTGAGCTCTCCCCGGACCCTCCGGAAACTTTCTCCAGAGCCAGGAGCAACCTGCAGGTTGGAAGCCCCTCATTCCTTGCACCTTCTTAATCTGCCCTCAGCCTATCTTGGTTAAGGGTTGAATCCATGTGCTCCTGGGACCACTGGGGTTGAGCTGGCCTGGGTCACAGGGTACCAGAAGGGAGAGGTTCCCACTGCAGTGCCCCAGAAGTAACCACATCTCAGGCCTGGGAGGGGTGGGTTGAGTCATAGCAAGGTCACAGCAGGGACACACATTCCTTTTGGGTCCCTGTTGGCCCCCCTCCTACATCCGTTGCTCTTCTGCCCCAGCTCTCTGGCTTCGTGCGCCCCCTTCTGGCCTCTGGTGGAACAGCCAGGTCTTTTCACCCAAAGCCCAAATCGCCAAATAGTCCTTTGAATTTGTTCTCCATTTTTTCATTTATTTTATTACTTATTGTAATTAATTGATTGATTTTTAAATTAGTTAATTTTTAAAATTAAGTAATTAATTAATTTTTTAAAATTAAGTAATTAATTAATTTTTTAAAATTAAGTAATTAATTTTTAAAAATTAAGTAATTAATTAATTTTTTAAAAGTATTTATTTATTTTGAGACAAAGTCTCACTCTGTTGCCCAGGCTGGAGTACAGTGGTCCAGCGTCTCACTGCAACCTCCGCCCCCCCCCCCCCGAGTTCAAGCGATTCTCCTGTCTCAGCCTCCGGAGTAGCTGGGACTACAGGAGCCTGACACCATGCCAGGCTAATTTTTGTATTTTTAGTAGAGACGGGGTTTCACCATATTGGCCAGGCTGGTCTCGAATGCCTGACCTCAAGTGATCTGCCCACCTTGGCCTCCCAAAGTGCTGGGATGATAGGTATGAGCCACTGCGCCCAGCCAATAATTTATTTATTTTTGAGACAGGGTCTCACTCGGTTGTCCAGGCTGAAGTGCAGTAGCACAATCATGGCTCACTGCAGTCTTGACTTCTGGGGCTCAAGCAGTCCTCCTGCCTCAGCCTGTCAAGTAGCTGGGACTGCAGGTGCACGCCACCACACCTCGGTAATTTTATAAATAATTTGTAGAGATGAGGTTCTCATTATGTTGCCCAGGCTGGTCTCAAACTCCTGGGCTCGAGCAATCCTCCCACCTCCGCTTCTCAAAGTTCTGGGATTACAGGCGTGAGCCATTGCACCCATCCTCATTTTCCATTTTTGCTTTCCAAAATTCATCTCCTTTATAAGCCTTAAAAATCAGTATGGGAAATACTGGGGAATATTTTCAGGAAAAGTAATATAACTATTTGTCAGAGAAAGAAACTAGGGCCAGCATCATGCAACAGTGGGGCATAAGGCCCTCCCTTCCTTACTTCAGCAGGTGATGTGGGCAAGGCCCTTCTCCACATGGCTCTGCCTGATTTCTGACCACTCCTTCTCCTATTCCTCCTCCAGTTGCAGAGGAAAATCCTAAGGAGAGTAAACCCCAAGCAGGCACTGCCCGCCCACAGGATGTGAACCGCAGAGACCAACAGAGGAATCCAGGCACCTCTACCACGCCCTCCCAGCCCAATTCTGCAGGTGTCCAAGACACTGAGATGGTGCGTTTGGAGCTGGTAGGGAGCAGGAGGGGTGGGAAGCCCTGGAGACTTCCATCTGAGACTGCTCCCTTGGGCTTGGAGACGTCTCCATTGTCTGTCCTGGGTGCTTGCCTGGTGGGCGAGAAGGTTGGAACGGGGAGCTGGGCTGGAGCGGTTCTAAGCTGCCTACTCTCCCTTCCCCAGGGCCCATGCCGTAGACATCTGGACTCAGTGCTGCAGCAACTCCAGACTGAGGTCTACCGAGGGGCTCAGACACTCTACGTGCCCAATTGTGACCATCGAGGCTTCTACCGGAAGCGGCAGGTGAGACTATTTTTCTTCTCCTCCTGCTCCAGCAGAAGGCTCCTGCCAGGGAGTGGGGGCGGTGCGTCTTACAAAGCTGCATAAATAAGACACTGCCCCATCTTTAAGGATCTTCCAACTTTAGGAGAACATAGAGAATATAATTTATTAAACAAAGAGAATAATCAACCACACACTGTGAGAGAAAACCTACTTAAGGAATGCCCTAACTCAGTGGCTCTCGAACTTGAGGCATCAGAATCCTCCGGAGGGCTTATGCCACACAGATGGCTGAGCACCACTGGCAGCCTTCCTGATTCAGGAGGTGTGGGGTGGGGCCTGACAATATGCATTTCTAGCATGTTCCCTGGTGATCCGGATTTGGGAATGTCACTTTGAAAACTACTGTTCCAGGCTAGCAGAATGCACACAATTTATTAGTTGAAGAGGGGGAACTAAAGAGAGGGAACACTGGGCCGGGTGCGGTGGCTCATGCCTGTAATCCCAGCACTTTGGGAGGCCAAGGCTGGTGGATCACGAGGTCAGGAGTTCAAGATCAGCCTGAACAACCTGGTGAAACCCCATCTCTATTAAAAATTACAAAAATTAGCCAGATGTGGTGGCGTGCACCTGTAATCCCAGCTACTCAGGAGGCTGAGGCAAGAGAATTGCTTGAACCTGGGAGACGGAGGTTGCAGTGAGCAGAGATCATGCCATTGCATTCCAGCCAGGGCGACAGAGCAAGACTCCATCTCAAAAAAAAAAAAAAAAAAAAAGAGAGAGGGAACCCCCGAGGGGACGCTCAGGTGTTTTTACATCCTCAGACTCAGATGTCCCCTCTCATTCTCCTGCTGGAAGCCTCTGGCCTCACTCCTGACCTGTGTGCCTCTCTCTCCAGTGCCGCTCCTCCCAGGGGCAGCGCCGAGGTCCCTGCTGGTGTGTGGATCGGATGGGCAAGTCCCTGCCAGGGTCTCCAGATGGCAATGGAAGCTCCTCCTGCCCCACTGGGAGTATCGGCTAAAGCTGGGGGATAGAGGGGCTGCAGGGCCACTGGAAGGAACATGGAGTTGTCATCACTCAACAAAAAACCCGAGGCCCTCAATCCACCTTCAGGCCCCGCCCCATGGGCCCCTCACCCCTGAGCCTTTACACATGCGGTTGGAAAGAGTGTTGATGTTGGCTGGGGTGTCAATAAAGCTGTGCTTGGGGTCGCTGGCTTGTGTCTCTGTGTCTGCCTCTCACAATTCTGGAATCCCTGGCCCTCTCTTTACCCCACTACAGCTCACTCACAGCATTTCTCCTTTCCTGTGGATACCTTTAGTCCTTCCTGTGACAGCCAGGCAGAAGCTTCAAGCCATCAAGCCTCACAGAGCTGCCCACCAGGAGTTGGGAGTGGGAAGGGGAGACACTGAGATCATGGCCTTAATCTGAAGTTGTGACCTTGTTTCTAACACTGATCTTTGGACACAAAGGGAGGGGAAGGATTAATAGTTAATCCCAGCAGGAACCCAGCAAAGAGGAACTCTCAAAGCACATACCCTTCTGTTACTTCCTACTAAAAAAAGAAGGAAATTATTACTAATGTATGAGCTCATCCCATGGCCCTGAACCATGTGATTTTACCTGGACAACCTCATTTTGAGCTTACGATAACCTTGTGATATAGGGATTTTTGCCCCTATTTTTCAGAGGAGGAAACTGGCTTAAAATTTGGGGTCACTTGCCTGAAATTATATAGCTGGTAAATGACAGAGGGAGGTTTGCATCCAGTTCTTCCATATGTGACAATACCTGGTATTCCTTAGGTGCTGAATATGTGTTTGTTTAGCCTCCTTTCTGCCTACATGCTCACCCAAGCAGGTGTCAGGAAGTGCAGACGTTCAGGGGCCCTGACACTCAGCCTTTCCTGGAGGGGCCCCAGTTCCGTGAGTAGCACGGTGCCAACCCCATCAGAATATTACCACATGCGTCAATCACACACCTTGTGGTGAAAGCGAGCTGAACGCACTGATACATGAAGACATTTCTGACTCCTCCCTGACCTTCAGCCTGCTGGGAGAGAGACTGGAAGGCCAGCCATGCTAGGTGACAAGCTTCTGAGCGGCAAAGTTCCCCTCCCCATGATGTACCCAGCCACTATTCCTGTGTGTGTGTGGCGGGGTGGATAGCACCCTTGGAGCTGGGCATCTGGATGGTGTTTGGGGTGTTAGGGGGATGTGGCCATCCCTGCGACAGACAGCAGAGTGAGGTCTGAATCTGAGAAGCTCTGCCTCCAGATCAGATAACCTATCGCACTCCCAGAGGCCCCCTCCTCCTGAAAGGACTTTAGTCTTTGGAGCTGTCACCTGAGCTGAGTGGGACAAGAGCTCTGCAGGGCAGGCCACGCTGCGAAGGAAGGAGGCAACACAGGCAAGGGCTGCCTGCTGCCCACTGGAGACCGCACCATGGAGCCAGGCGGGGCCCGTCTGCGTCTGCAGAGGACAGAAGGGCTGGGAGGGGAGCGGGAGCGCCAACCCTGTGGAGATGGTGAGCCGCCCTCGGGGGTGCAGAAGGCACAGGCAAGTGGGGGGGAGGCAGGGAGAGATGCGCTATGGAGAGAAGGCTCCAACTGCCTGATGCCAATCCTTCCTGCTGTCCAGAGAGGCCAAGGAAGGCAGACCCTGGCCTCAGCCCAGAGCCACCCAGCTGGAAGATGGAACAGAAAAGAGCTATGTCAGAGCTGTGGCCTGGCCTTATCTTTCTGACTCTTTAGCCCCAGATAGTGAATGGAGTAGCTTCCCGTTCCCTGAGTGCCCTGTTCCCAGTAATGTCACCAGGCCCCCTGCTTGCCTATGGCCTCCTCACCACTGGCAACAGCAACTTCCCCTTCTAGTAGCCCCAACCATGATACTAGATATTGGCTGGTTGGGGTGAGGGCAGCTGCTGAGCACACAAAGCATTTCCTGACCACAGGATGCCTCTGGGTCTGCAGAACCCCAATTCCTCCTGTTGACTGTGCCTTTGATCCCTCCTCACAGGAAACACTGAGACGCACAGAGCCCTGGACTTGGTACAATGGACCCGACACATGGAGGTGAGGGATGTCAGAGGTCAGAGGTCAAGTGGACAGATCCTTGGTAGTAGGAAGCAGGAGTGAGGCTTGGTGATAAAGATGACTTTTTTTTTTTTTTTTTTTTGAAACAAAGTCTCGCTCTGTTGCTCAGGCTGGAGTGCATTGGCACAATCTCGGCTCACTGCAACCTCTGCCTCCCAGGTTCAAGCGAGTAGCTGGACTACAGATGAGTGCCACCAGGTGTGGCTAATTTTTTTTATATTTTTAGTAGAGACGGGGTTTCACCATATTGGCCAGGCTGGTCTTGAACTCCTGACCTCAAGTGATCTACCCGCCTCGGCCTCCCAAAGTGCTGGGATTACAGGTGTGAGCCACGGTGCCCAGCCTGATGACTTGTTCCTGAGTGCAAAGATCAGGTTAGAATTAAGGATGGAGATGGAAGGGTTTGAAGCACAGGTCCCAAAGGTCACCAAAAGTCAGCCAGTAGATAGAATCTTCCTGCTAGTGCGGCTGGAGGCCAGGGGTGAGGAGTGACAATCGGAGGTGACCAGGCTGGAATTCAGACCCAGGGAGGGGAAGCCTTGCTCCTGCTGTCACTCCCTGATCCTCGCTGCTGCCCCAGGAAGCCAGAAGGAGATCAACTCTGGGCAGGAATCATGGCTTGTTCATCTTTTTACCATAGCACTTAGCATTGCGGGGTCCTACCCCACCAGCAGACCCATCCCCACCCCACCAATGCCTGCCCTTCCCCTACAGGCCTGCCACCGCTGAACCCCCATTCCTGCTGACCTCCCAGGTTTGTTTTTTTTTTTAAAGCACTGTGCCTGGCATAGACAGAAACTCAGTGAATGTCTGGTGAATGAAAGGATGGCTGACTGGAGGGACAGTGGGCTCTGCCCCGGCTTTGTCCCGTAGGCTGTGAAGGCACAATTGCTGGAGCAAGCGCAGGGACAACTGAGGGAGCTGCTGGATCGGGCCATGCGGGAGGCTATACAATCCTACCCATCACAAGACAAACCTCTGCCCCCACCTCCCCCAGGTTCCTTGAGCAGGTGAGTCTGGGGAAAGGCTGCGCGGGCTCCTCTGTAGCAAGGATCATGAGCTATAAACATCACGTTATGTGCCCTTGCCAGCTTTAGCAGGACCGTGACTCCAGCCTTCCCTCTTCCCCCCTTGTCTTCCTAACACTGACCTCCATCTACTGGGCCTCGCTCTGCCCTGGCCCTGACCTTCCACCCGGTCCTGCCCTCTGGCCCTAGCCCTGACCTTTCCCTACCACTCCCCTTGGCTCCCAAGTATTGACCTTCTGCATGGCCCTGCCCTCTGCACATTTACTTTTTCCTGACCTTGAACAAACATCTCAATTCAGGACCCAGGAGCCATCCCTGGGGAAACAGAAAGTTTTCATCATCCGCAAGTCCCTGCTTGAGTAAGTCGGGGTGATGACAAGTAATGGGAGGAAAAGAAAGGGCTTTGGCTAGGGGTCAAGGTACCTCATTTCTCATCCCCAGGCTCTAGGTGGTTTGTGGGGAGGACTTGGAAAGGGTTTCTAAGGTGCGGGTCCCCTATTTGCCCTAGGCATGGTTGTGGAAGAAAGGCCTTTAGCTGGAAGTTCTGGATCGCTAGGCCCCATGCCTCATGTGTACATGAGGTGAGCTAGTTCTGGATCGCTAGGCCCCATGCCTCATGTGTACACTGTCTGAGCTAGTTCACACGACCCTGAGGACCCTCCCACACTGACTTTCGGGCCCCTGTCCCTCTAGTGAGCTGATGGAGGTGCAGCATTTCCGCACCATCTACCACATGTTCATCGCTGGCCTGTGTGTCTTCATCATCAGCACCCTGGCCATCGACTTCATTGATGAGGGCAGGTAGGTCCCCTTCCCACCTGGGACAGGCACACCTATCTGATCAGACCCTCTGGGTCCTCAGTGCCCCACCTGCCCTTGGGGCAAGAGGACACAGGTTCCCCCTTTGGTTACTGGACATGTACCAACATTGCTCCCAACAACCTTCCCACCTGAAACACTCTCTAGGATCCCTTCCTTCCCCAGCCTTGGTTGGCCCTTTGTCTGTCCTCCCAGGGCCAGCCACTCTCAAATGCTTCTCAATGACACCTTGCCCTGAGGCAGATGTGTGTGTGTGTGCACACATGCACACCCATACACACTCCTTTCCAAGTCAGTTCTATTCAAGTAACTTCCATTCAGCACCTCCCGAGTACCAGTCCTAGTGGCCAGAGAAATGAGGGGGGCAGACCCCACTCCTGTCTGTGAGGCACTCCCAGTCTTGTGGGGAAGACAGACATGTACCCAAGTGCCTGGGTGAGTCATTTCCCCCACAGAGCACCCCATCCAACTGTGAGGATGAGCTTCAGAGAGCTGTATACCCCTGGGGGTCTGTATTTTCATACCTCCCACTATTCCCAGACCAAACTGAGGGTTGGGGCTGCTATTTCTCATGGCCCAATAACGAGATGCAGATGAACTGGGGAGAAAGAGAGTTTTTATTTCTGTAACCAGTTACAGGGAGAAGGCCTGGAAATTATCACCAGGCCAACTAAAAATTACAATTTCCAGAGCATATATACCTTCTAAGCTCTACGTCTATGTGTAGGTGTGCATTCATCTAAAGACATAAGTGATTAACTTCTTTTAATCTATAACTAAGGTCTGAGTCTTGAAGACCTTCTTCTGGAGCCTCAGTAAGTTTACTTAATCTAAATGGGTCCAGGTGCTGGGGTGATTACCCTTCTCTTGTCTCCTGCTAAATAACGGAGGTTTGGGGAGTTTCTTCAGACCCCCAGCAAAACTTGTTTAATCATGCTTTGAGGTTCAGGAAAGGCCTAGGCAAAACTCTTGGTGGGCTTTTGTTACATTCCAGCCTTTGTATAAGGGCACTGGAACATTTAACTTAACCACTCAGTCAGTACTGAAACAGTTGTTATGGAGGTCTGCATTAGTGAGACCTGCTTGTCACAGTCCCCACTGTCAATTTACACATGATTTTTATCATGCGTGTATATTTATTTATCATGAGAATCGCAGGGAGATGGGGAGTCGTAATCTTTCTGGCTACTTCCTGCTGAGAGGGGGTCGTCGTTATGGGGCACCAAAAGCAGCAGTGGAGTGGAAGAGGTTGACTTGTTCGCAGTAGCACTCTCTGTTTCGGGGCCTTGGAGGCAGCACCTGCTGAAACATAATAGTATGCAACAGCACATATAAATAGGCTACTGCTCTTTTCTTCTGAAGTTTAAGTTGTCTAGTCTTCAGTTTGCAGGGCTTTAAGAAAGCAGAGCTTAGGTTTCAGTGATTACCAATTAGGAAGAATGGGGGAAAATGGAAAAGAAAGAGGAAAAAATTGAAAACATTATTTTGGAGACCTGTAGCCAGAAAAGTTAGAATTTAATCCAAACTGCAGAAAATAATAAAAACTGAAAAACATCAGGCAAGACTAGAATTTAACAACAGATGTACTACTTTTTTTTTTTTTTTTTTGAGACAGAGTCTCGGTCCGTTGCCCAGGCTGGAGTGCAGTGGCGTGATCTTGGCTCACTGCAACCTCCGCCTCCCGGGTTCAAGCGAATCTCCAACCTCAGCCTCCTGAGTAGCTGGGACTACAGGCACGTGTTACTGTGTTCGGCTCATTTTTGTATTTTTAGTAGAGACTGGGTTTCACCATGTTGGCCAGGCTGGTCTCGAACTCCTGACCTCAGGCGATCTGCCCACCTTGGCCTCCCAAAGTGCTGGGATTACAGGTGTGAGCCACTGAGCCCAGCCATAGTTTTTGAAACATAATTTTTCTCTCTCCAGTTTCCCATTTTTATTAAAAGACAGATCACAGTAGGACTGGTTTGCTTTATTATACTTGGTTTAATTATTTGTATACAGTACAGCAAGAATAATTAGTTTCATATAGGCCTTTTAAATTGGCTTTGATGGAACTTCGTTCCATAGAAGGAATCTGAGATAAGTCCTTTTAAAGCCGAGCCCAGCCATGGATTTGTACCAATAAATACCTATGAGTTGGGTGAATTCCTCTTCTCTTGAGGTTCCAAGATAACTTGGGGTTCCTGGCCTGTCAGAAAATGACATTCTTTACCTACCACAGATCAGAAACCCTGGACAGGGACTGTGTACACAAAATATGACACCAGTTTTCAAGGGCTTTATTGGCTTCATAAGTCAAGTTCGATTCCTTAAAAAAGAGTACACCATTCCAGTCACAGCCTTGGGAAAATAACCACTTTTTCCAATTATGTCCTGTTACAAAAGAAAACAGATTGTTATTGTACTTATGCAAATAACTATATTGAAAATAGTTTCCAAATTCTGGAGAAATCAGGTAGAGAGAAACAAAAATGCTCCAAATTTTATTCATAGGAGTATACTTTACTTAATTATTAAAAGCTATTAATAGCTCAAAAGAAAAGTTTCCTTGACTCTGCAAAGCAAAACAAAGGACTAGCAACATTTTAAGCAAAAAGTGAAAAAGATCACTTCAATCTCCTATTAGTTCAGTACATGCAGTTAATTCCTGTCCTGCTTCATATTAATGAATATTTTAACTCTTCAAGAGCCCTGAATGTTTTTCCTCCATTGTGATGTCACAATCTACAAAGTTATCAGAAACCTGCATTCAAGAGCACCTGTTAGAGCTTTATAACTGATTATAAAACCACCTTCTAAAGAGGACCAAAACAAGAAAACAATTGTTTATGGATGACAAACAGTTTTAGGGTAGCCATAGTTAAAGACACAATTGACAAGGAAATCTGTTACCTCTGTAGCACACAACAATTTAACATAACAATGGCTGGACACAGTGGCTTATGCCTGTAATCCCAGCACTTTGGGAGGCCGAGGTGGGTGGATCACGAGGTCAGGAGTTCAAGACCAACCTGGCCAATATGGTGAAACCCCGTCTCTACTAAAAATACAAAAATTAGCTGAGCATGGTGGCACATGCCTGTAGTCCCAGCTACTTGAGAGACTGAGGCAGAAGAATCACTTGAACCTGGGAGGCAGAGGTTGCAGTAAGCCAAGATCACGCCACTGCACTCCAGCCTGGGCGACAGAGCGAGACTCCATCTAAATAAATAAATAAATAACAATTGTAATTATTATTGATAATGTACACTAAGATATATCAGAATTATAGCAGTCTCTCATAACTTTGGAATACATACCAATAACAGATTTATACAAATACAGCCCAAAGAAAGTCAAACCCCATTTTATGTTTGGCAATGCTTCCTGTATGATTTTTGGTACCAAATAAGCCAAATTTCACCTTTATATTAGTGTACTATTAAATAAATAATAATTATTTATTTATTTACTTATTTATTTATTTATTTATTTTCTTTTTTGAGACAGAGTCTCACTCCGTCACCCAGGCTGGAGTATAGTGGCATGATCTCGGCTCACTGCAATCTCTGAATCCTGGATTCAAGTGATTCTCCTGCCTCAGCCTCCCAAGTAATTGGAATTACAGGCATACACCACCACACCCAGCTAATTTTTTTGTGTGTATTCTTAGTAGAGATGGGGTTTCATCATGTTGGCCAGGCTGGTCTTGAACTCCTGACTTCAAGCGATCCACCCACCTTGACATTCCCAAAGTGCTGGGATCATAGGTGTGAGCCACTGCACCTGGCCTTAAACCTAAGTCTTAATAAAACCTTATACACATGTTTACCCAATTTTAATGTTTGACCATAAGGTAAGATTTTTATAGACTTTTTCGAACCCTTTACAATTTTTGTTAAAGAGCAGGTTAGTGCTCTAAGAGAAACCCATTGTGCTTTTATTTTAATGCTCAATTTGCAGAAGAAACTGGATGATACCCCTTTAACTTTAGCCAATATGTTTACACACAGAATTTCCTTTACAATCAACCTTCCACAACTTGCTTAAACCTCCATCTTTATCTTACCCAACTTAAAACAATCCTTTTACCTTTTAATCTAGGGAAAAATCCATATTGTCATGCCTTCTTATAATCTTTTTACCAAAAGTATATTTTACTTTTCTTATACACCTTGCACATAAATTGTTTCTTCAACAGTGTTAAATATATATTATACTGTTAACTCTTAGCAACCTTTACTTTTGGTGAAAACCTTGGTAAGTTTGGGATTTTAATTATGTACTAGGTGTGGCGCCTAGGACCTAGACAGGAGTACAGATAAGGTCTGACTTATTCCAGCATCTAACTCCATGTGTCCTAGGACTTACCTAGCTGTAAAGCAGGCAAGTTGTACAGCTAAGAGTCATAAAGCATTTAGGAGGCCTAATCACCTTTAAATTGTATAACATTTCTTGTATAAAATTCCTTTAATAAATTCTTTCAGGACTTCCACAGACAATCTCTGACATCCCTTGACTTTCTGATTTGTCCTAAACATGTTTCTCTTTAAACAACCAGTTATTTTACTTTAGGACAAGAATTTACCATACAAGATCCTTTCTTATATAAATTCTCTTTTCTTTAATATCTTTTTGCATATCTAGGGGGCATGGCTAATTTCACATGTCCCTAGCCTTATCTAGAATCTAACGCTCCAAAATAAATTTAACAATTTTTAAGTCAAAGAAGCAGTTTATGACCTAAAGCATTTAGCAAACCTAATATTTGACATCCATAATTTAAACCAAATGTTTACATTTTTGAAGATATTTTTATTTTACCAATAATCTTTAAAATTGTCTTTATTTTTATAACTTTTTTTATGTCTCTCTTATTTCCTGTTTTTTACCTTGTTTTATATATAACCTTTAAGGTTTGAATTAGATAAAAATTAGTTACTCTTTAAAAAGGACACAATTTTTAGAAAGAATGTTTTCCTACATTTTTATTGGAAAATACCCAAATAATGAAATATCTGTTTTTTAACTTTAGATTCTAAATTATGACAAGTTTGTTTATGAGTATTTATCCCATTACATTTATCTAATTATTTATTTTAATCATTTGCCTACATTTTTTTTTTTTTTTTTTTGAGACGGAGTCTCACTCTGTCACCCAGGCTGGAGTGCAGTGGCGTGATCTCAGCTCACTGCAAGCTCCGCCTCCCGGGTTCACGCCATTCTCCTGCCTCAGCCTCCCGAGTAGCTGGGACTACAGGGGCCCGCCACCACGCCCAGCTAATTTTTTTTGTAATTTTAGTAGAGACGGGGTTTCACCGTGTTAACCAGGATGGTCTCGATCTCCTGACCTCGTGATCTGCCTGCCTCGGCCTCCCAAAGTGCTGGGATTACAGGTGTGAGCCACCTTGCCCAGCCTATAGTGTAGCTTTTAAACAGAGAATGATAACAGTCCTTTCCCAGAACAAACTTTCTTCATGTCTGTGGACTAGACTAAGGCCACAAGAGTAGAAGTTAGGGTATTTTACTAAATAATTCAAGATGTCGCTATCTTCATTAAACAATATTAATGTTTCATTCATTAAAAATGACATGAGCAAAGATCATTCTGTTTTGGGCTGAGTTATAGTTTTGTAGCCTCTATGCCAAATTTTGACACCTTATAGTATTTGGCAGAGATAAGTATGAAATTGCTTGATCAATAAATGCAAACAAAAATGTATGCTGGCAACTCTTAAGACATTTCTAGTATTACTTTACCAATAATTTTTAAAGCTAGCTTATGTATTAAAGATTTTATTTAAGTCACATAAACTTGAAAAAGCATTTGACTAGTCTTTCCTTTTTTCTGTTAAAGTATTTAAGTGCTTTTATTTTTCTTTAAGCCAATTAATTAGAACTCTTTTATATATTTTCAGTAGTGAAACATGGTATACACAAGACATAAATACACAGACGTATTAGGCATGCCAATAGAAGTACATTTTATAGATTCCTAAGACCTCCTTTTTCCTCTCTTTTAACTGGATCTTTGTGCTCTGGGCAGATCTTACACTGAATCCTGGGTTTTCAAAAAGGGAGAATTATTATGAAGCCAGATCATGTGAGGCTTTTACAGTGCACTTACATTTTTTTTTTCCCAAAGACATTTCTATGTCTCTCAATTACACTTCTTAAAAACCCCAGAGTAGCTTCTGTTGTAATAGCTATTAATCAAGAAAACAGAATTCAGTCAACTGAGAAGGAAAAAAACTTCTGCTCAAAAAGACAAGGTCCTGGCCGGGTGTGGTGACTCACGCCTGTAATCTCAGCACTTTAAGAGGCGGAGGCGGGCAGATCACCTGAGGTCAGGAGTTTGAGACCAGCCTGATCAATATGGAGAAATCCTGTCTCTACTAAAAATAAAAAATTAGCCAGGCGTGGTAGCACATACCTGTAATCCTAGCTACTCGGGAGGCTGAAGCAGGAGAATTGCTTGAACCCGGGAGGCGGAGGTTGTGGTGAGCCAAGATTGCACCATTGCACTCCAGCCTGGGTGACAGAGCAAAACTCTGTCTCAAAAAAAAAAAAAAAAAAGACAAGGTCCTAGGAGAGAAATAAAAACAAAACCAAAAACATGAAAGCCTTTTAAATACAAACGTGCACACATGCACACATACGTATACACATCTTGGATGTTAGCTTTTAATTAAGCTGACTCTCAACCATTGAGCGTCTAGAAGATATTTTTCCTTCCCAGTGGCCTCTCAGCAGGAATGGACCCAATACCTCCCATTTTCTTTTTTTTCTTTCCTTTTTTTTTTTTTTTTTTTTTTTAAGACAGAGTTTTGCTCTGTCGCCCAGGCTGGAGTGCAGTGGTGCAATTTCAGCTCACTGCAACCTCTGCCTCCTGGGTTCAAGCAATTCTCTGCCTCAGCCTCCCAAGTAGCTGGGATTACAGACGTCCGCCACCACGCCTGGCTAATTTTTTTAGTAGAGATGGGGTTTCACCATCTTGGCCAGGCTGGTCTCAAACTCCTAAACTCATGATCCAGCCACCTTGGCCTCCCAAAGTGCTGGGATTACAGGCGTGAGCCACTGCACCCAGCCAATACCTCCTATTTTCAAGTTTACATGCTATCAAAGGGAATAAGACAGATACACAAATAAGTGGAGACAGATTTTGGACAACACAAGGGGGAGTGCACTCAGGCAAAACAGACTCAAAACCAACTCAAAACCTGATCGCAACCAAAATGCAAAGCAGGCGTATGAGTGAGCCCTATTGCTTCCCTGGGTGGTAGCGAACAAATGGCTTAACAAGCCCAATAGGAAAACAATAGGCTCCCGGCATATGATCTGTTTAACTCACCCTTTGAGCGTGTCTGCTTCTGATCTCTGTTCTTCCCCAGTAGTGAAAGGGACGTGCAATTTTGCACACGGGACAGCCCTCGGGAGGGTCCCCAAGAAAAATCTCACGGGCAGCTGCTTGGACCCTCCTGAAGACTGTCTCATCGCAAGCCACCGGTGGCTGAACACAGCACCATCCCGGTCTCTCCTGGCTGGCTTGCCACGTTTTGTTCCCATATCAAACTGAAGGTTGGGCTGCTTTTTCTTGCGGCCCAGTAACGAGATGCAGATGAACTGGGGAGGAAGAGAGTTTTTATTTCTGTAACCAGTTACAGGGAGAAGGCCTGGAAATGATCACCAGGCCAACTAAAAATTATAAAGTTTTCCAGAGCTTATATACCTTCTAAGCTCTATGTCTATGTGTAGGTGTGCATTCATCTAAAGACATAAGTGATTAACTTCTTTTAATCTATAACTAAGGTCTGAGTCTTGAAGACCTTCTTCTGGAGCCTCAGTAAGTTTACTTAATCTAAATGGATCCAGGTGCTGGGGTGATTACCCTTCTCTTATCTCCTGCTAAATCACAGAGGTTTGGGGAGTTCCTTCAGAATCCCAATAAACTCATTTGTGGAGGCCTGGGGAGTTTCTTCAGACCCCCAATAAAACTTGTTTAATCATACTTTGAGGTTCAGGAAAGGCCTAGGCAAAACTCTTGGTGGGCTTTTGTTACATTCTGGCCTTTGTATAAGGGCACTGGCTTTTAATATTTAACTTAACCACTCTATCAGTACTGAAACAGTTGTTATGGAGGCCTGTATTAGTGAAACCTGGCCTGCCACATCCCCTCTCCCTATGTTGGGCTTGGGAAGCAATGAAAAAAACAGCTCCAAGGATCCACAGGCTCAGCAACAGCACTGCCTTTTGGTAAAATTTTTGTTGTTAGTTATACAAGTATTAAAAGGACAAAATCTACTGCTAGGTTTGCATAAGAAAAAAATAAATTAAAAAAACTAAAAATGATAAAAGCTCAAATACATGTTTTCGTGTAAAGGAGGTCCTTCTTGACCACCTCCTTCAATCTCACACTGCTCTCGGAGGATTTTAAACAGTTTCTGGCTGGGTGCAGTGGCTCACGCCTGTAATCCCAGCACTTTGGGAGGCCGAGGCAGGCGGATCACTTGAGGTCAGCAATTCAAGACCAGTCTGGCCAATATGGTGAAACCCTGTCTCTACTGAAAAAAAAAAAATTAGCCAGTCGTGGTGGTGCAAGCCTGTAGTCCCAGCTATTCAGGAGGCTGAGGCAGGATAATTGCTTGAACCCGGGAGGCGGAGGTTGCAGTGAGCAGAAATTGTGCCACTGCACTCCAGCCTGGGTGACAGAGTGAGACTCTGTCTCTAAAAAAAACAGTTTCTGAGTTTCCATCCAGAGCATTTTCCATGCATTGACATTCAGTACCAAAGATAGGTACATTGTGGAGGTTTCACGTAAATAAGAAACTGTACCTATTATTTTGTAATTTGATTTTACTCCCTAACAATTTATTTTAGGGATGTTTTCATGTTAGTCCATTGGTTTGAAGGACTGAAGAATATGGAGGTGCCAGATTTGTTCACTTAGTCCTTTACTAATGGACACTTAGGTTGTTTTCAGTTTTTCCCCTTAACAAACCATACACTATTAACCTAGGCTAACAAAATACTGAACAACCGGCATCCTATTAGCTCCAATCTACAACAACAGACGCTCCAAAGGAATAAAACTAAGGAAAGTCAGTCTAGTTACCTCATATCCTAACATGTGTTGTATATAGAGTACTGAGCCCTTACCAACACCATGAAATCAGAGAGGGCTCTCAAGGTCATTTAGAATCAAACTCATGCCATGACTGAGTCTCCTGGAGCAACGCCCTGTGCCACAGAGGTGCCGTCTTGAACACCTCCAGAGATGGGGAGCTCACAACCTGATCAAGATACCTCAGTTCATCTTCCAGGAGCTCAGATTGAAGAGGAAGGGGACAAGAATGGGCTTCACTTGTCTACTTTCTCTCCTTCCCCACTCCAAGGCTGCTGCTGGAGTTTGACCTACTGATCTTCAGCTTCGGACAGCTGCCATTGGCGCTGGTGACCTGGGTGCCCATGTTTCTGTCCACCCTGTTGGCGCCGTACCAGGCCCTGCGGCTGTGGGCCAGGCAGGGGGCCAGGGGCACCTGGACGCAGGCGACGGGCCTGGGCTGTGCGCTGCTAGCCGCCCACGCCGTGGTGCTCTGCGCGCTGCCGGTCCACGTGGCCGTGGAGCATCAGCTCCCGCCGGCCTCCCGTTGTGTCCTGGTCTTCGAGCAGGTGAGGGCCGAGCCCTGCTGAGGGACAGGAAGGAACCAGCTGGTGGGGCCATCTCAGCAGAGGGGGAGTCCCCCAAAGAGGGGGCGGGGCCCACGAGAGGGAGTCGCTGGAGACGGCATGGGCAGGGGCGGAGCTAGTTACCGGGGGTGGAGTCCATTACGAGGGATTTGGGGAACCTGCAGGCTGGAAGGCAAACACTGTGACACCGCCATCACAGGAGGTTGACCGGAAGACTCCGCTCTGGCCTCTTATCCCAGCAGCCTTCATTCATCCCAGCATATGTTAGGCTATACGGCCATCCAACAAAAAGAAAAAGTATGGGCTCTGACCAGACAGATCTTAACACTCTGCCTGCCTCTCAGAGGTAACCCAGAGCACAGAGTGGTTAAGCGATTTGCTTAAAGCCACACAGCAACTTTTCCTCCCCTTCCATTCTGCCACAGGTTAGGTTCCTGATGAAAAGCTACTCCTTCCTGAGAGAGGCTGTGCCTGGGACCCTTCGTGCCAGACGGGGTGAGACCTTCATCTTGCCCGGTTGTGAACTCAGTCCTCTTGGCTGACTGAATGAAGCCAGCAGGTGCAGGATCCTGATAAAAGCCCCTGCCTTCCTAAGCCCGGGTTGCCCACCAGGCACAGCCCTGGCATCCAGCTGGGCTCTGTGGGCCTTCATCGTTAGGCATTCTCAGCCCCTGCCTCTGACAGATGGCACCTCCGTTACCCAGGACTTCTGGCACTTTCCTATTTCCTATTTCCAGGCCCAGCCTGTCACCCAGGCTTTGTTATTCCATTTATAGAGCACAGGCAGAGTATATTTAGCATCATTCTTAAGGGCCCTAGAATTTTTGGAATGACAAGTTGGCACTGGCTCCAACTTAAAGTCACCAGCTGCATTAGCCCTTAACAAGAGCCCTTAAAGTCACCAGCTGCAGGCTGAGCACAGTGGCTCACACAGGTAATCCCAGCACTCTGGGACATTGAGACAGGAGGATCGTTTGAGCCCAGGAGTTCAAGACCAGCCTGAGCAACGTAGTGAGATGGGGTCTCACTTCAAAAAACTTTTTAAAATTAGCCAGGTGTGGTGGCTAATGCCTGTGGTCCCAGCTGTGTGGAAGGCTGAGGTGAGAAGATTATTTGAGTCCGGGAGGTGAAGGCTGCAGTGAGCCATGACTGTGTCACTGTACTCCAGCCTGGGCAACAGACTGAGATCCCATCTCAAAAAAAAAAAAAGTGAGAGACATGCAACTCTTTCTTTCACTCACTTGAACACTTAAAGACCATTTCAACGTTATTAATTGGCCCAATTTCAATTTTTTTTTTTTTTTGAGATGGAGTCTTGCCCTGTTTCCCAGGCTGGAGTGCAGTGGCACAATCTTGGCTCACTGCAGCCTCCACCTTCTGGGTTCAAGCGATTCTCCTGCCTCAGCCTCCTGAGTAGCTGGGATTATAGGTGTGTGTCACCACACCCAGCTAACTTTTTTGTACTTTTAGTAGAGGCAGGGTTTCACCATGTTGGCCAGGATGGTCTCGAACTCCTGACCTCCAGTGATCCACCCACCTCAGCCTCCCAAAGTGCTGGGATTACAGGCATGAGCCACCGCGCCCGGCCAATTTTTTTTTTTTTTTTTTTTTTTTTTTTAGAGACAGGGTCTTGCTGTGTTGCCCAGGCTGGTCTTGAACTCCTGGGCTTAAGCAATCCTCCTGCCTTGGCCTCCCAAAGTGTTGGGATTACAGGAGTGAGCCATTGAGCCTGGCCCCTAATTTCAATATCGTTGTATCTCAGCGAATAGGAAAGCTCGAGGAGAACAGAAGAGATGGGAGAATGGCCGGTCAGTAGAGTAGTCAGAACACACACAGAATTTGTCAGTTAAGTTTGCTCTCTTATTTGGGTGTATTTCATGATGCCCTAAAACAATTACAATTGTAACATTAAAAATCACTGGTCACAGTGATTTTTGCCGAGGTGAGAAGTTGGGGTAGAAGAGTGGACCTGTGACTCATGGTGGTGGAGAGGGGACGTTTCTGGGAGGCCTGGGGAGGCAGTGGGAGGGTGGTGCCAAGGGAAGAGGAGGCCAGTGCTGGGCCAGAGGTCCAATGCCATCGGCAGCTGCCAGTGTCCCTCTCCAGTTTTGTGTCCCCACACCCCCTCCAGGTCCTGGGCTGTGTGCTCTATGCCTGTGCACCATACCACATATAATAAGAAGAAGAAAGTTAGAAATATTTCAGGAATTGCCAAAATGCGACACAGTGGCATGAAGTGAGCACTTGCCGTTGGAAAAAGTGGCACTGATAGCCTTGTCTCTTGCAGGGTTGCCACAAACTTTCAATTTGTAAAAGAGGCAATATCTGGGAAGTGCAGTAAAATAAGATGTGCCTGTATTAGGAAGTCCAGACAGAAGGGGAAGGAGAATGGGTTGTCGAACGTGTGGGTACCAAATGAAGCTCTGGCCACAGCAGGCCCTGCACTGGAAGATAGGGTGCCTGAAATGAAAGCAGAAGAGACGGTGTTAAAGAGCCAGTTCCGCTCCTGCCCAGCTTAGCTCCCCTAGCCCGCATCCAGGTCCTACGTCCAGCTCCTTGCTTATCCCCCACCCCCACCCTATCCATTTCTCCACTCACCAGTCCCACCACCCTTCCCCAGCAGCCCCTTCACCTCTGCCCTCTGCCCTTGCCCTTACTAATCCACCCCTCTCATTCCTCCCCAGGTGAGGGGATCCAGGCCCCCAGTTTCTCCAGCTACCTCTACTTCCTCTTCTGCCCAACACTCATCTACAGGGAGACTTACCCTAGGTAAGACCCTGCACTCCTTTCCCAAATGCCCAGGCCCATCAGGAACCTTACCCTTCTACTCTCCCCTCCCTGAGGTCCTCAGGCTCACCTCAGGCACTGGCCACTTTCTCAGGAAGCATCTCATAATAAAGATGGGAAATAGGTGACTGGTAGACTACCCTGTCTCCTTGCCCGGCCTATGATGACACTAGGGCAACCCACTTTCCTGGTTTACCCAGGACTGTCCTGATTTTAGTACTGAAAATCCTACCCATCCTACACACCCTTGTTGACATCCATGCTTAAAACCCACTTGTTATCTCTGTTATGGAAAGTTCAGAGTATCCTAGACCCCACCACCCTAGATAATCCTCCCAGGCCTAAGCAATTAAGGGAACTGAGGAGAGAGGGCCCCAGAACCCGTGCCCAGACTGAACAGAGAACAACATGAAAGAATGAGAAACATATTGTCCCCATTGCCGCTGCAGGACGCCCTATGTCAGGTGGAATTATGTGGCCAAGAACTTTGCCCAGGTGAGAAGATAGGGTAGAAGGGTGGACCTGTGACTCATGGTGGTGGAGAGGGGACATTTCTGGGAGGCCTGGGGAGGCAGTGGGAGGGTGATGCCAAGGGAAAAGAAGGCCAGTGCTGGGCCAGAGGTCAATGCCACTGGCAGCTGCCAGCGTCCCTCTCCAGTTATGTGTCCCCATGCCCCCTCCAGGCCCTGGGATGTGTGCTCTATGCCTGCTTCATCCTGGGCCGCCTCTGTGTTCCTGTCTTTGCCAACATGAGCCGAGAGCCCTTCAGCACCCGTGCCCTGGTGCTCTCTATCCTGCATGCCACGTTGCCAGGTGAGCCAACTAAGGTAGGGCTAGAGCAGCTGTGCCCTGGGGAAGGCTAATCAGAGAAGGCCTTGCTAGTTACCTTCCCTCAGTTTCAACACGTTCTCCTTCTGAGTCTCCCCTCACGTCTGTCCCCTCCTATCAGGGCCATTGCCATGGTCTCAGTTCAGACCATCTGCTCCCCCTCCACATCAGCCTCCTAACCCATCTCCCTGGCACCCAGATCTTTCCTTTCCCATCTACCCCTAACACTGCTGCCCAGGTGAACTTTCTTACTACAACTAATCATTTCCTACCCTCCTTCAAAAACTCTAGTGATAAGTCAATGCTGGCACTTTTGGATCAGATATGAACCCTTGATGTGGCATCCAAGTCTCCTTCCCATACAGCCCCAGCCTATCCTCTCATCCTACAACAAGCCCTGAGAGATATGTGCTTCCATGCCTCCAGGCCTTTGCCCATACTGGCCCCTCAGCTTGAAATACCCTTTCCTAATTTTCAGCCATGGAATCTAGTTGCTTCTTGGAGGCCCATGGCTGAGATGCCCCCTCCTGTGGGAAGCCTTCCTTTTGTAGCCATCAATTACTATGACCCACCTGTTTCTCTGTACTCACAGGCACATCAATGCCACCATACTTAGCTCCCATTACATTTGCCTTGGACACATGGTTGGACATCTTTCTGTCTCTGTCTCTGTGTGTGTCTCACTTCAATTACTCTGTGAACTCCCAATGGCCCTTTGAGATTCATCTCTATCCCCAACGTCTGGCACAAAGTGATGCCAAGTAAATGTACATGAACAAATGGATGAATAAATGAATGCATGAGGCCAGGCACAGTGGCTCACACCTGTAATCCCAACACTTTGGGAGGCCAAAGGAGGCGGACCGCTTGAGGCCAGGAGTTCGAGACTAGACTGGACAATATAGTGAGATCTCATCTCTACAAAAAACTTAAAAATAGCCGGGCATGGTGGCTCACACCTGTAATCCCAGCACTATGGGAGGCTAAGGTGGGTGGATCACGAGGTCAGGAGATCAAGACCGTCCTGGCTAACACGGTGAAACCCCATCTCTACTAAAAATACAAAAAATTAGCCGGGCGTGGTGGCAGGCATCTGTAGTCCCAGCTACTCGGGAGGCTGAGGCAGGAGAATGGCATGAACCCAGGAGGCGGAGCTTGCAGTGAGCTGAGATCGCGCCACTGCACTCCAGACTGGGATAGAGAGTGAGACTCCATCTCAAAATAATAATAATAATAAAAAAATTAGCTGGGAGTGGTGGCTGACGTCTGTAGTTCCAGTTACTTGGGAGGCTGAGGTGGGAGGATCGCTTGAGTCCAGGAGTTTGAGGCTGCAGCGAGCTATGATCACACCACTGCAGTCCAGCCTGTCTCAAAAAAAAAAAAAAAGGAATGCATAAATTTGTGAATTACCAATAAATGAATGGTAAGAGTTGGGGCCCTGGTTTCTGGGCAGGGGCTCCTCAGAACCCAGATCAGGGCTGCCTGTGGGTCCATGTGGGCCAGCCTGACCTGCAGCCTCTTGTCCCCAAACACCAGGCATCTTCATGCTGCTGCTCATCTTCTTTGCCTTCCTCCATTGCTGGCTCAACGCCTTTGCCGAGATGCTACGATTTGGAGACAGGATGTTCTACCGGGTGGGGCCTGGACCTAGGCCAGTTGGAAGCTGGAGGCAGGGAGGGTTAGGGAGGGATCTGGGGAAGATAGTGGCCAGGTTGGGTGTCACTTCAGCCATGCTGTTCACCTCCCATAATAAGAAATGCAGTCCTCTGAATGTGCTTATAATGCCACCCCTCCACCTCCTGACAAGCCAGGGCTAACTGCTTTTGTGTGCATGGTACTACAGAATCTTCTCCTGAGAGAGGGAGTAGGAGGGAGGACAGGGCCTCCGTGACCTGAGGAGGGAGGTGGGAGAGTGTCTGCTGTCCCTGTTCTGCCAGGAGCCAGCCCTTCTGGAACACTGGGATAGGGTGCAGGCAGAGGGAGCAGTGGGGAGGAGCCGGAACCCAGATGCTTGCTTACCTCCTTTCCCCCACTCTGACCCCACCTTCTCCAGGACTGGTGGAACTCAACGTCCTTCTCCAACTACTACCGCACTTGGAACGTGGTGGTCCATGACTGGCTGTACAGCTACGTGTATCAGGATGGGCTGCGGGTATGGGCCCTGCAGACCCCTTCAGCTCTCACAGTTAATGGGGGCTCTCCTTCCTTCCCTCTCCTTCCCTCCTGCTACAGTGTGGCAACTACACCACTCACCTTTTCCAGGCCTAAGGGCCGTTTTGATTTCATCTGTCCTCATTTTCTCATTTTACCCAACCCAATGGGTAGAAAGTCCTTGCAATCTTAACTTTCTTCCATCTTTATCCTTAATTCCACCCTGTCCACAGGGCATTGTTTCCCACCTTAGCCTTCTAAGGAACATGCACATAGCAATTTTCAGCTACCAAGGGTTTTTACATACATTTAATCAGCACAGTAACCCTGAGAAATAAATATTATTATATCCTCATTTTAAAATGGCACCTAAGTCCCAATGGGATAGTAGCATGCTTTTTTTTTTTTTTTTTTTTTTTGAGATGGAGTCCAGCCTTGTTGCCCAGGCTGGAGTAGAGAGTGGCACAATCTTGGCTCACCTGCAATCTCTGCCTCCTGGGTTCAAGCGATTCTTCTGCCTCAGCCTTTTGAGTAGCTGGGACTACATGCAAATGCCACCATGCTCAGCTAATTTTTGTATTTTTAGTAGAGACGAGGTTTCACCATATTGGCCAGGCTGGTCTTGAACTCCTGACCTCATGATCTGCCCACCTCAGCCTCCCAAAGTGCTGGGATTACAGACGTAAGTGACCGTGCCCAGCCAGCATGCTCTTAAATAAGATTGATGTCACCCCTTCTGACCTCAGATCCCATATTCTTTCCACTGCGCCACACTTCCCCTGGCTTCCTTAAGGTGGGGGCTGTTTGTGGAGGAGCTCAGGGAGACTCACTCTTCACTCCTTTCCTCACCCTGCCAGCTCCTTGGTGCCCGGGCCCGAGGGGTAGCCATGCTGGGTGTGTTCCTGGTCTCCGCAGTGGCCCATGAGTATATCTTCTGCTTCGTCCTGGGGTTCTTCTATCCCGTCATGCTGATACTCTTCCTTGTCATTGGAGGTGAGCTGGTCTCTGTGCCACTGGAGGGGAGCCATCCAGAGGGAGGCCTGGGTCCTGTTCCTGCAGATCCCAGACTGATGGTGGGAGGCCTCGCCCCCAGGACTGGAGGCGAGGCTGCTGAGACTGAGAGGTGGAGTCGGGGGGTACTTGGAAAGCAGGGAGGGAGGCAGCATTTGGGAGGCAGCCAAGCTGTATCCTGGGGCATGTGGGAGGAGGTTTCTGGTTGGAGAGGAATATTTGAATAGATCACTCATGGAGGAAGACAAAGAGGAGGAAAGTGGGATGAGGCTGAGAGGCTCAGTATGAGATTCAGGATATTGAAGTACAAACTGAAGAATCCTGGTTTTACATGGGCCACTTTAGACCTCTACGAATTTCTGCACCTGAGTTCAAGATCTTCTCCAATGGAGCCTTCTTGTTCCATCTCTTCCCAATACCCTGGAATGGGAGGGAAGCCAGGGAGACAAGGCACTCCTGGAGCTGGAATGACAACCTTTCCTCCTGCACCAGGAATGTTGAACTTCATGATGCATGACCAGCGCACCGGCCCGGCATGGAACGTGCTGATGTGGACCATGCTGTTTCTAGGCCAGGGAATCCAGGTCAGCCTGTACTGCCAGGAGTGGTATGCACGGCGGCACTGCCCCTTACCCCAGGTAAGAGACCACAACCCTCATCCAGCTCCCCATCCATGAGGACACACAGACCAACAGCCAGTCCCTCCTTGTTCCCCAACTCACCGGCCACAGTCAGGCACCAGGGCCTGGCTTGGGGGTGATGGACTCTCACGTCTTGGATGCATGGGTTGGGTCACCAGGAATGATCTCATTCACAACTTATTCTTCTCTGGCTCAGACAACCTTCTGGGGGCTGGTGACACCTCGATCTTGGTCCTGCCATACCTAGAGGTCAGGACAGATGACGCTACCTGCTCAGACACCACCAAGTTCTCTGCCTGCAAAACCTGGGACCAGGACTCCTGTCTGCGTTCCCAAATTTGGCTCTGAGTCGAGGCAACCTGCACACAAGACCCCACCAAGGAATGTGCAAGGACTGAGATCTGCAGACTTGTGGGTAACTGATCAGAGACCTCAGCATGGGGGTGACCAGGGTGACTCTTTAATCCCTATCCCCATGGGCTGGGTACAGGATATCCTCCTACCCCATGACTGTCTTAGGGAGACTTGGGGTACCTTATGGATTTGATGAATGTGGGGGAACTCAGAGGAACTGGGGCCACCAAGGTTGGAAAAGGGTTTGGTTCTTGACTTTATATTCCTTCCAATACAGCAATAAACTTTGTCTCCCTTTTTATTCATTCATTTATTCATTCATTCATTCATCATTTGTGGAAGGCTCACTTGGATTTTTGTAGAGTTGTGTCTGCAGAGGCAAGACTTTGTGGTAGGATGGGTGAGAATCTTGGGTGCCCCCTGCCTTACCTTCTCTATGCCACCACCATCTCCCAGAAACCTGACCCTTCTTCCACCTCTTCTCCAGCTCATATTGAATTTTCTAGCCCCTTTAATCCTTCTGCTCATGGCATGCCCTAGCACATTTTGAGAGGACACGTAGCAGGCCTCCTTTCCTTTAGCAGATTCAGGAGAAGAATGCCTCGTATAGACCTGAAACGAAGCTTTTAATTTCGTGAACCCCAGTTTCTACAACTATAAAAGGGACATTAAAATTAGGAGTGTCCCGACTGAGGGAGACAGAAGGTCAAAATACTTCTGTTCAAAACTGTTTCAGAAACCAGACTGTGTGGTCTGCCCTCCCCACACTGATTCCCTGCCTGATGTGGTTCTGGGGAGACGTCTGTGTAAGAAAAGTGCGGAACATTAGTCTCAGGGGGGTTGAGGACCAAAAAATCCAGGGTCCCTAAGAGAGAGAGATGGGGTATTTCTTTTTTTTTTTTTTTTTTTAACATTTCAACAGTATGTATAAGACATCTTTTTTTTTTTTTTGAGATGGAGCCTCGCTGTGTCGCTCAGGCTGGAGTGCAGTGGCGCGATCTCAGCTCACTACAAGCTCCGCCTCCCGGGTTCACGCCATTCTCCTGCCTCAGCCTTCGGAGTAACTGGGACCACAGGCGCCCGCCACCACGCCCGGCTAATTTTTTTTTTTTTTTGTATTTTCAGTAGAGACGGGGTTTCACTGTGTTAGCCAGGATGGTCTCGATCTCCTGACCTCGTGATCCGCCCATCTCAGCCTCCCAAAGTGCTGGGATTACAGGTGTGAGCCACTGCGCCCTGCATAAGACATCTTTTTATGTCAATAAATATAGATCTATTTTGTCACTTTTATTTATTTATTTGTTTTTATTTATTTATTTATTTTTGAGACAGAGTCTCGCTCTGTCGCCCAGGCTGAAGTGCAGTGGCGTGATCTCGGCTCACTGCAACCTCCACCTCCTGGGTTCAAGCGATTCTCCTCCCTCAGACTCCCGAGTAGCTGGGACTACAGGTGCCTGCTTACCACGCCCAGCTAATTTTTGTATTTTTAGTAGAGACGGGGTTTCACCATGTCGATCAGGCTGGTCTCGAACTCCTGACCTCATGATCCACCCACCTCGGCCTCCCAAAGTGCTGGGATTACAGGCATGAGCCATCACACCCAGACTCTTTTCTCCCTCTTTTTATGCCTTCTTTTGAATAAATTATTATTCCACAAGTGGAATGAATGATACATTTTTATTTCATTTCTGTTATCTTATTGTATGTTCTTTACTCATCCCATGATTTAGCTTTGTAGCTCATGTTGCTATTCATTTCATTTCCCCTACCCCATTGTTATTTTGGATGTTCTACTATATTTTTCCATTCTTCTCTTGTTAGTTACCTTCCCTTCCAGCAATAATAATAAAACACACATTATGATTATTTGAAAATATGCCAATTATGTATTCCATTAAGATGTTTCATGTCCTGCACTTCTACCAATAAGAGACATTTAGAATACTTTTTCTTACCTCTCTCACTCTGCTTCCAACTCCTGGGTTTTTCTGAGATAGGATAGTACTTTTGGTTGTAGATATAATTAGATGTCTATCAAGCTCCATGAACATTTAACTGTATAATATTTTTCTTTCTAAGTTTGTTGCTCACTACTTGTTCTTTATTCTCTTCACCTTCCTGTATCTTGATTTCTCTGTTCTGTACCAAACCACTCTTTCAGGTGAGGTATGAGATTGATATACTCTCTGAATCCTTTGGATCTCCAAATATATATCTTTTGCCCTGATAGGTGAAAGTTTTCTCAGCTGGGTATGAGATTCCTGTGTAAGGCTGGATGCAGTGACTCACACCTGTAATCCCAGCACTTTGGGAGGCCAAGGTGGGTGGATTACTTGATGTCAGGAGTTCGAGACAAACCTGGCCAACATGGTGAAACCCCATCTCTACTAAAAATACAAAAATTAGCCAGGTGTCATGGCAGGTGCCTGTAGTCCCAGCTACTTGTGAGGCTGAGGCAGGAGAATTGCTTAAACCTGGGAGGTGAAGGTTGCAGTGAGTTGAGATTGCACCACTGCACTCCAGCCTGGGTGACAGAACAAGACTCAGTCTCAAAAAAATAAAAATAAAAATAAATAAAAGACTCCTGGCCGGGCGCAGTGGCTCACGCCTGTAATTCCAGCACTTTGGGAGGCTGAGGCAGGTGGATCACAAGGTCAGGAGTTTGAGACCAGCCTGACCAACATGGTGAAACCCCGTCTCTATTAAAAATACAAAAATTAGCCGGGAGTGGTGGTGCATGCCTGTAATCTCGGCTACTCAGGAAGCTGAGGCAGGAGAATCACTTGAACCCAGGGGGCAAAGGTTGCAGTGAGCCAAGATTGCGCCACCGCACTCCAACCTGGGCAACAGAGCGAGACTCCATCTCAAAAAAAAAAAAAAAGAAAGATTCCTGTGTAGTCATTTATTTCTCTCAGTTTTCCCACTTTGAGCCTCCAGTGTTGCAGAGGAAAAGTCCCATACCAATGTGATTTGTTTCCTTTTGTAGGTAACTTGCTCTTCTTGTCTAAAAACTTGAAAATGTTTTTCTTTAACCTTAAAGTTTGGGAGTTTCATGCCTGTGTGTATGTCTTTTCTTGTTGTATCTTCCTGTTTCCTTTCAGTCTTCAAGCTCAGATATTTCTTCACATCAGCAAAATTTTCTTCTATTCTTTATTGCCTCTCCTCCATCTATTCCTTTTCCCCCTTTTGGAACTAATATAGTTGAATTTTAGGACTACTGGATCTACTCTCCAAGAATCACATTTTCCTCATTATTTCCATCTCTTCATAGTATTTGCTCCATGCTTTGAAATATTATTTCCACTTGTTCTTCCAAGCCACTAATTTGAGTCTCAGCAGTGACTATTCTCTCTTTCAATACATATACTAATTTTTTTTGTTGAAAGTGTTGTTTTTTTAGTTCCCAAAAGTTGTTTCTTTCTTTTTCCTTTTTTTCTTTCTTTTCTTCTTCCTCTTTTTTTTTTTTTTTCATACTACTTGAATCTCTAAGTGCTCCTAATTGTTTAAGTTATCATATACCTCTTTCAGTGGCTACTGTGCTTTCTGGTGGGCAGGGAAACAAGCTATCATAACTGCATCCCTGCAGGGCCAAGGCTCTCTGAGTCACATTCTTCCAGTGTTCCCATGGTCCTGATCTCTCTGCTCTGGGTGCTTCAAAGCTGGTCTCTATGCAGTGAGAGTGAGGAAGCTCCTCACCAGGTCTCCACACCAGGACTTCCCCCCTCTAACCCTAAGTTAAGGCTTTAATTGGCACCCTGCAGCCTGGCTCCAGCAGCAACATGGCTAAGTGGAAATGAGGGTGGAAAAGAGTGGAAATTGCCTTAGAACTGTAGTTTTCAAACTCCATCGTGCATTAGAACTACCTTCGGGGTTTGTTAATACAGAGTTTCTGATTCATTAAGTCTGGGGTCAAGCCTGAGAATGTGCATTTCTAACAAGTTTCCAGGGCAAGCCCTTGCTGCTGATCTAGGGACCACTTCTTTAGCATACACCAAACCAAGCCCTCTTTCTTCTCCCTTTTTTCCTTTTTCTTCTTCAAAATTATACTTTCTTTTCTTTCTTACTTTTTTTTTCTTTTTTTTTTGAGACAAAATCTTGCTCTGTCATCCAGGCTGGAGTATAGGAGTGCGATCTCAGCTCACTGCAACCTCCCGCTCAAGAGATTCTCATGCCTCTGCCTCCCGAGTAGCTGGCGTTACAGGTGTGCCCCACTGCACCTGGCTAATTTTTTCTATTTTTAATAGAAATGGGATTTCACTGTGTTGGCCAGGCTGGTCTTGAACTCCTGGACTCAAGTGATCTGCCTGCCTCAGCCTCTCAAAATTCTGGGATTACATGCATGAGTCACTGCGCCCAGCCCAAAATTATACATTCTTTTTATGGTAAGGAAATTAACCCAATGTCAGGGAATTATCTCCTAGTTTTATGTTTAGTCTTCCTACTAGTTCACGGTACTGAGACTTGTACACGACTGAGCTCCATCCAGGCCCCTCCTCCACCGAAACGCTCATGGGTGCATCCCTGACGAGCCCAGCTGTGTCTAAGGAGGAGGCACCAGCGGGGACCCGAAGGCACTCCAGGCAGGACACCACCACTGGGCTCACCTGAAGATGAGTAAAGGTGGGTCAGACCAGAAGTTGCCATCTGTGCATGGCCTCAGGCCCCCCTCCTCTTTGGACACCCTTTTATTATTAGCTTTGTGCCCACACAGCCCTCCCTTCAGGATCCTCAGGGGTCAGAGGGCTGTGGTTCGGGAAGTACCTAGGGTGGAAGTAGGTGGTGAGGCTGCTGCCCGGCAGGACTTTCCTCCCCTGCTGGGAGCCACCTTTCTTCCTGTCTACAGTCTGCGAGTGTTGTCCCCTGTGTGTCCCCAGACTGCACCCAGCTGCTTGTTACAGACACCTTCCCTTCACCCCTTTGATTTTGACTAGTGTTTCCCCTTCTTTAAATCACCTTGCCTGTCCTGGGACCCTTATAGCACTCGCTCTGCTGTCCTATGGTCCCCTCCCGAATCTGTGCTGTCCAGTGTCTGTGACCTCTGTAACACCCCACACCTCACTATCCATGCTCCTTTCATGCTCTACCATGCGGAGCTCCTCTTCCATAACACACACTCCACCGTTCTACAACACAGGCTTCAAATGGGCATTTCAGCAAAGTCCAATGACCCTAATCTTAATCTGCATGCAGGATTTCCTTTTTTTTCTTTCTTTCTTCCTCCTTTTTTTTTTTTTTTTTTTTTTTTGACAGAGTCTTGCTCTGTCTACCAGGCTGGAGTGCAGTGGTGCAATCTTGACTCACTGCAACCTCTGCCTTCTGGGTTCAAGCGATTCTCATGCCTCAGCCTCCTGAATAGCTGGGACTACAGGTGCATGTCACCATGTCCGGCTAATTTTTGTATTTTTAGTAGAGACGGGTTTTCACCACATTGGCCAGGCTGGTCTTGAACTCCTGACCTCAGGTGATCCACCCACCTCAGCCTCCCAAAGTGTTGGAATTACAGGCGTGAGCCGCCATGCCTGGCCAGGATTTCCTTTCCATTCTTCAAGGGAACTATTTCATTCATTCTCTCTTCTCCCATCATCCCTCTCCAAGCCCACAGAACTCCCCAGCAGCTCTCCTCTGCCCCAATTCCTTCCTGTTAACTGAAGAAATTCGCCCTCTTCCCTCTCCTCCTACCATCTCACTCAATGATATCAGCAGCTCTGGCACCATCCCTCCATTCTCCCTTCTACTAGATCGCTCCCAACAGCAGCCAGCTATGCTCCTAGTCTACTCTCCCTATGTCTAACTGTCCCTCTCCTCCCCCACAGCTACATCAGGCTGCTGTCCCACTTCTCAGCTCCCTGTCACAGCCACACTTCTCCAAAGAGTTGCCTGTCCCCACTGTTGAGGTTTTTCACCTCACATTCACTCGAGTGTTGATCATAGGTCTGCAAAGGGGCCTCTCATATTTTAATATGGGTTATTTGCTCCAGTACCCAAGCCTTCCTGTTATTTCCCCTCTCATCAGATGGACCCACTTTGACACATGACAAATCTGTATGGATTCTTGAAAATGTAGTGCTTTATTGTACCTTTTAAATTTATATAAAGGGTTTAGTCAGCTTTATTCAAATACAATTCACATATCATACAATTTGTCCACTTAAAGTATGCAAGTGAATAATGTTAGTATAGGCCGGGCGCAGTGGCTCAAGCCTGTAATCCCAGCACTTTGGGAGGCCGAGGCGGGTGGATCACGAGGTCAGGAGATCGAGACCATTCTGGCTAACATGGTGAAACCCTGTCTGTACTAAAAGTACAAAAAAAAAAAAGTTAGCTGGACGTGGTGGTGGGCACCTGTAGTCCCAGCTACTCGGGAGGCTGAGGCAGGAGAATGGCGTGAACCCGGGAGGAAGAGCTTGCAGTGAGCCGAGATGGCGCCACTGCACTCCAGCCTGGGTGACAGAGTGAGACTCCGTCTCAAAATAAATAAATAAATAAAATAATGTTAGTATATTCAGATTTGTGCAACCATCACCACAGTTAGCACATTTCATCACTGGCCCCCAAAATCTCATACCTACTAGCAGTCACTCTCCATGTCCCGAAAACCTCCCAGCCTTGGGCAACCACTGATTTACTTTCTGGATATTTCTTTTCTTTTTCTTTTTTCTGTTTTTTTTGAGACAAGGTCTCATTCTGTCACCCAGACAGTGGTTTCTGGCTACAGTGGTGCCATCATAGCTCACTGCGACATTGAACTCCTCGCACAAGCAATCCTCCTACCTCAGTCTCCTGAGTAGCTGAGACCACAGGTGCACACCACCACACCCAGCTAGATTTTGTACTTAAAAACTTATTTTTGTAGAGATGGGGTTTTGCCATGTTGCCAAGCTGGTCTCAAACTCCTGGGCTCAAGTGATCTGCCCACCTCAGCCTCCCAAAGTGCTGGGATTACAGGCATGAGCCACCATGCATGGCCTATTCTGGATATTTCACATAAACGAAATCAGGCATCAGTGGTGGGGATGGCTACAGGCCAGGGCTGCTGACTGACAAGCTAGGAGAGGGCCCAGTGCCCAGAATCTTGGTGGGCGCTGCTGAAGCACCGCCTACACCATGCCTCTCTCTGCCATCTCCCTGGAGCATTTTGAGCAGCTGCACGAGATGTGCCCCCAAGGGGTGCACTAGTGGCTGCTGGGTATGGCAGGGACCCAGGAGAAGCTGATCAGAGATTTTGATGAAAAGCAACAGGAAGCAAACAAAATGCTGACACAGATGGAGGAGGAACTACATTATGCACCCGTATCTTTCCATAACCCCATGATGTCTAAGCTTCAAGACTATCAGAAGGACCTTGCCCAATTCCATCTGGAGGCAAGAAGTACACCTTTGCAGCCATGCCTGGGGACCGAGGAGACATGAAATATGGCACATATGCTGTAGAGAATGAGCATATGAATAGGCTACAGTCTCAAAGGGCAATGCTTCTCCAAGGCACCAAAAGCCTGGGCCGGGCCACCCAAGAGACTGACCAGATTGGCTCAGAAATCTCAGAAGAGCTGGGGAACCAACGGGACCAGTGAGAACGTACCAAGAGTACACTGGGAAACGCAAGTGAAAACTTGTTCAAAAGTCGAAAGATTCTCTCTTCTAAGTCCAGAAAAGTGATAACCAACAAGCTTCTGCTTTCCATCATCTCACTGGAGCTAGCCATCCTGGGAGGCTTGGTTTACTTTGTGTTCTTTTGCAAGCATGGGTATTGCAATAGGGAAGGATTGTGGACCAGAACTTTGACCTTGGGAATGCATGGTGTTAGGGATGTGGATGGAATAAGCATGTTGCTCCTGTGGGCTAACAGTTCAAGGATGCACTGCGTAGCCAGACTGTGGGGGAGAAGGGAGGAAAGGTGGAAAGCCACTTAATTGTGAAGTGACAGCAATAAGACCAGTATGATATACCAAGGTAATAATGCTGTTTATGACTTCTTTTTTTGTTGTTGGTTTTTTGTTTTGTTTTGTTTTGTTTTTGTTTTTGTTTTTGAGGCAGAGTCTCACTCTGTCGTCCAGGCTGGAGTGCTGTGGCATGATCTCGGCTCACTGCAAGCTCCACCTTCTGGGTTCACACCATTCTCCCGCCTCAGCCTTCCGAGTAACTGGGACTACGGGTGCCCACCACCATGCCTGGCTAATTTTTTGTATTTTTAGTGGAGACAGGGTTTTCCCATGTTAGCCAGGATGGTCTCGATCTCCTGACCTCGTGATCTGCCCGCCTTGGCCTCCCAAAGTGCTGGGATTACAGGCGTGAGCCACCGCGCCCGGCCATGACTTCTTTAAAAATACATAAGCCTGGCCAACATAGCAAGAACTCATCTCTACCAAAAATAAAAAAAATTAGCCAGGTGCAGAGGCCACATCTGTAGTCCCAGCTACTTAGAAGGCTGAGGCAGGAGCACTGCTTGAGACCAGGAGTCTGAGGCTGCAGTGAGCTATGACAGTGCCACTGCACTCCAGCCTGGGTGACAGAGTGAGACCTTGTCTCCAAAAACAAAATTAATTAATTAATTTTTAAGAATATGCCAAGGCTGAGCGCGGTGACTCACACCTGTAATCCCAGCACTTTGGGAGGCCGAGGTGGGAGGATCACCTGAGGTCAGGAGTTCAAGACCAGCCTGGCCAACATGGTGAAACCCTGTCTCTACTAAAAATACCAAAAATTAGCTGGGCATGGTGGTGTGCACCCATAATCCCAGCTACTCTGGAGGCTGAGGCAGGAGAATCGCTTGAACCCAGGAGGCAGAGGTTGCAGTGAGTTGAGATTGTGCCACTGCACTCCAGCCTGGGCGATAGAATGAGACTCTGTCAAAAAAAAAAAAAAAAAAAAAAAAAAGGCCAGGCACGGTGGCTCACACCTGTAATCCCAACACTTTGGGAGCCCGAGGCGGGCAGATCACCTGAGTTTGAGGGTTCGAGACCAGCCTGACCAACATGGAGAAACCCTGTCTCTACTAAAATTACAAAATTAGCTGGGCATGGTGGCACATGCCTGTAATCCCAGCTACTCGGGAGGCTGAGACAGGAGAATCGCTTGGACCCAGGAGGCGGAGGTTTCGGTGAGCCAAGATCATGCAATCGCACTCTAGCCTGGGCAACAAGAGTGAAACTCCATCTCAGAAAAAAAAAAAAAAAAGTGCCATGTGTGGTGCCGCGTGCGTGTAATTCCAGCACTTTGGGAGGCCGAGGTGGAGAGATTGCTTGAGCTCAGGAGTTCAAGACCAGCCTGGCCAACATGGTGAAAACCCGTCTCTACTTAAAAAAATACAAAATTAGCTGAGCGTGGTGGTGCATGCCTGTGGTCCCAGCTACTCTAGAGGCTGAGCAAGGGAGAATCACCTGGGTTCAGGAGGTCGAGGCTGCAGTGAGTCAACATTGGGCCCTGCACTCCAGCCTGGTGACAGAGTGAGACCCTGTCTCAAAAATAACAATCAACCAATAAATGAAATCATACCCAATGTGGTCCTCTGAGATGGCCTTCTTCTTAACCTGTTTTGAAGATTCAATCATGTTTTAGCATATACCATACTTCATTTCTTTTTCTTTTTTTCAAGACAAGGTCTCCCTCTGTTGCCCAGGTTGGAGTTCAATGGCCTGATCATGGTTCACTGCAACTTTGACCTCCCAGGCTCAAACAATCCTCCCACCTCAGCTTCCTGAGTAGCTGCAACTAAAAGTGGGCACCACCATGTCTGGCTAACTTTTTTGTATTTTTTTTTAATAGAACAAGGTCTCACTATGTTGCCCAGATTCGTCTCGGACTCCCCAGCCAAGCAATTTGCTGCCTCTGCCTTCCAGAGTGTTGGGACTGCAGGTGTGAGCCTATAGAAATAAAGACCACACCCAGTCCTTTATGTCTTTTTTTGACTCACAAGTGCTTGATGTTCTTTCTTATTGTCAAATTATATTCCATTGTATAGATATACCACATTTTATATATCCATTCACCAGTAATGGAATTGAGTTTTTTCCACTTTTTTGGCTATTCTGAATAAAGCTGCTATGAATGTTTGTGTGCAACTCTTTGCCTCAATAAATGTGTTTTATTTCTCTTGGCTATATACCTGGAAGTGGAATTACTGGATCATATGATAATTCTGCATTTAATCATTTGAGGAACTGCTAGACCATTTTCCAAAGTGGCTGCACCGGTTTATAATCCTGCCAGCAGTGTATGAGGGTTCCAACTTCCCACATACTCACCAACACTTCGTTATTATCTCTTTTTGATTATAGCCATCTTCATATGAAGTGGTATCTCATTGTGGTTTTGATTTGCATTTCCCTGACAACTAATGATGTTGAGCATCTTGTCATGTGCTTACTGGCCATTTGTATAGCTTCTTTGGAGAAATGTCTATTCAAATCCTTAGCCCATTTTTATTTATTTTATTTATCTGTCTTTATTTTTATTTTATGTATTTGTCCTTATATTATTGAGTTGTAAGAGTTATTTCCATGTTCTTGATATAAGTCCCTTATCAGATATATGATTTATAAATATCCTCTTTCATTCTATAGATTGTCTTTTCACTTTCTTGATGGTATCCTTTGAAGTGTAAAAGTTTTTAATTTTGATGAACTCCAGTTTACCTATTTTTTCTTTGGTTGCTTGCGCTTTCGGTGTCATATCCAACCTAACCCAGGCTCACAAAGATTTATTCCTATATTTTCTTCTAAGAGTTTTATGGTTTTAGCTCTTAAGTGTATGAATTAATTCTGGGGTATGATGTGAGAAAAAAATGACATTCTTTTGCATGTGAATATCTAGTTGTCCCAGCAACACTTGTTAAAAAGACTATTCTTTCTTCAATGAATTGTCTTGGCATCTTTTTAAAAATTTTATTTTATTTTATTTTATTTTATTTTATTTTATTTTATTTATTTAGAGACAGGGTATTGTTATGTCACCCAGGCTGGAGTGCAGTGGTGCTATCATGGCTCACGGCAGCTCAACCTCCTGGGCTCAGGTGATCCTCCCACCTCTGCCTCCCAAGTAGCGAGAACTACAGGTGTGTGCCACCATGCCTGGCTAATTTTTTTTTAATTTTTTTGTAAAGACAAGGTCTCACCATGTTGCCCAAGCTGGTCTTGAACTCCTGCACTCAAGCTATCCTCCTGTCTGGCCTCCCAAAGTGCTGGGATTCCAGGCATGAGCCACCATGCCTGACTGTCTTGACATTCTTGTTGAAAGTCAATTGACTAAACGTGAGGGCTTATTTCTAGACTCTCAAATTTTTTTCCATTGATACACATGTATATCCTGTAGACTACGTTGTCTTGAAACTACTGTAGTTTTGTAGTACATTTTGAAATCAAGAAGTGTGAGTTCTCCAAGTTTGTTCTTTTTTTTCAAGATTGTTTTGGCTATTATGGGTTTCTTGCATTTCCATATGAATTTTGGATCAGCTTGTCAATTTCTGCAAAGAAGTCAACTGGGGTGGTTATAGAGATTGTGTTCAGTCTATAGATCCACTAACATGAAATATCTTTCCATTTATTTAGATCCGTAATTTCTTTCTTCAATATGTTGTAGTTTTCAGAGTATACATTCTGGCCAGGCGTGGTGGCTCTCACCTGTAATCCCAGCACTTTGGGAGGCTGAGGCAGGTGGATTACAAGGTCAGGAGATCGAGACCATCCTGGCCAAGATGGTGAAACCCTGTCTCTACTAAAAATACAAAAATTAGCTGGGCGTGGTGACACATGCCTGTAATCCCAGCTACTTGGGAAGCTGAGGCAGGAGAATAGCTTGAACCAGGGAGCTGGAGGTTGCAGTGAGCCGAGATCATGCCACTGCACTGTAGCCCGGCGACAGAGCGAGACTCTGTCTCAAAACAAAACAAAACAAAACAAAAAAACGGAGTATACGTTCTACATTTGTTTTGTTAAATTATTTCCTATTTTATTCTTTTTGACGTCCTTGTAAATAAAATTATTTTATTAATTTCATTTTTAGATTGTTCATTTCTAATGTATAGAAACACAACTGATTTGTATGTTGTTCTGTTATTTATTTATTTATTTATTAAAAAATAGAGACAAAGTCTCACTATGCTGCCCAGGCTGGTCTTAAACACCTGGACTCAAGTGATCCACCCACTTCCGCCTCCCAAAGTGCTGGGATTACAGATGTAAGCCCCCATGCCCAGCTGTATATGAAATAAATTTCATTTTCTTACCTAATTGCCATGGACAGAACCTGCAGTACAGTGTTGAATAGAAGCACAGAGAGTGGACATTCTTGTCTTGTTCCTGATCTCAGAGGGAAAACATTTAGACTTTCATTATTAGGTGTGACATTAGCAGAGGGTTTTTGTAGCTACCCTTTATCAGGTTGAGAAAAATCCCCTTCTATATCTAGTTTGTTGAGTTTTTTTTTTCTTTTTTTTTTTTTTTTTGAGATGGAGTCTCACTCTGTCACTCAGGTTGGAGTGCAGTGGCACGATCTCAGCTCACTGCAACCTCCGCCTCCTGGGTTCAAGTGATTCTCCTGCCTCAGCCTCCCGAGTAGCTGGGATTACAGGTGCCCGTCACCATGCCCAGCTAATTTTTTTTTTTTATTTTTAGTACAGACAGGGTTTCACCATCCCGGCCAGGCTGTGTGTATTGAGGTCATCAACAGACCACATTGAAATGTGGGTTTTGTCCTCTGTTCTACTGATATGGCATAATACATTAATTGATTTTGGATGTCAAACCAACCTTGCATTTCTGATACAAATCCTACTTTGTCATGGTATATAACTCTTTTTTTTTTTTTTTTTTTTGAGACAGACTCTCGCTCTGTTGCCAGGCTGGCGTATGGTGACACGATCTTGGCTCACTGCAATCTCTGCCTCCTGGGTCAAGCTATTCTCCTGCCTCAGCCTCCCTAGTAGCTGGGAGTACAGGTGCATGCCACCATGCCCAGCTAATTTTTTTGTATTTTTAGTTGAGACAGGGTTTCACCATGTCGGCCAGGATGGTCTCGATCTCTTGACCTCATGATCCGCCTGCCTCGGCCTCCCAAAGTGCTGGGATTACAGGTGTAAGCCACTGTGCCTGGCCAACCCTTTTTATATGTTGCTAGTTCAGGATTTTTGCATCTAAATTCATGAGACATATTGGTATATAGTTTTCTTCTGACGTTTTTGTATTGTTTTGGTATCAGGATTAATACTGCCCTCATAGGATGAGTTTAGAACTATTCTCTCTTCTGTTATTTGGAAGAATTTGTGAAGAATTGGTGTTAAGTCTTTAATGTTTTGTAAAATTCACCATTAAAGCCTTCACTTTTCTTTGTGAAATGCTTTTAGATTACTAATCCAATTACTCTTTCTCTTTTTATTATAGGTCTATTCAGAATTTATATTTCTTCTTGAATCAATTTCAGTAGTTTGTGATTTTCTAGGTATTTGTCTATTTCATCTAAAGTATCTAATTTGTTGGCATAGTCATTTATAGTATACCCTTATAACCTTCCTTATTTTTGAAAGGTCAGTAGTAATGTTCCCTCTTTCATTCCTGAGTTTAGTATAATTTGAGTCTTCTCCATTTTTTGTTTCTGCTCTTGTTTTAGAGAGACAGGATCTCACTCAGTCACCCAGGCTGGAGTGTGGTAGTGTGATTGTAGCTCACTGTAACTTTGAACTCCTGGGCTCAAGCAATCCTCCTGCCTCAGCCTCCCAGGTAGCTAGGACTACAGGTACATGTCATCATAACTGGCTAATTTTTTTTATTTTTTATTTTTTTGGAGCGATGGGGTCTCTCTCTCTCTATAGATAGATGATAGATAGATAGATAGATAGATAGATAGATAGATAGATAGATAGATATAGATATATAGATATATAGATGATAGATATAGATATATAGATATATAGATATATAGACATATAGATATATAGATATATAGACATATAGATATATAGATATATAGATTTTTTTTTTGAGACAGAGTTTCACTCTGTCATCCAGGCTGGAGAGCAGTGATGCGATCTTGGCTCACTGCAACCTCCACAACCTCCACCTCCCAGGTTCAAGTGATCTTCCCACCTCAGCCTCCAGAGTAGCTGGGATTGCAAGCATGTGTCACCACATCCGACTAAATTTTTTTTTTTTTTGTATTTTTAGTAGAGACAGTGTTTCACCATGTTGGCCAGGCTGGTCTCAAACTCCTGACCTCAAGTGATCCACCTGCCTTGGAGTCCCAAATATATATATATATATGTTATTATACATACATATAAATGTCATGAAATATATATACATATACTTTTTATAGGTATATATATTTTAAATTTTATAATTTAGATATATTTACATATATTTTCTTAATTTAAAAATTTTTAAAAATATGGAACACTTCAAAAATTTGCACATCATCCTTGTGCAGGGGCCATGCTAATCTTCTCTGTATTGTTCCAATTTTAGTATATGTGCTGCCAAAGAGAGCACACCCAGGCTGGTCTTGAACACCTGGCCTCAAGTGATCTTCCCACCTTGGCCTCCCAGAGGACTGGGATTACAGATGTGAGCCACCATACCCAGCCTTTCTCTGTTTTTTTCTTAATCAGTCTAGCCTTGTTGATCTTTTCAAAGGACCAACTATTCATTTTGTTGATTTTCTTTAGTGTTTTTCTGTTGCCTGTTTCATTAATTTAAACTCTAATATACGTTATTTCCTTCATTCTTCTTGCTTTAGGTTTAGTTTGCTCTTTTTCCAGTGTCTTAGGGTAGAAGTTTAGTTAATTGATTTGAGATCTCTCTACTTTTCAAATATAGGTGTTTACAGTTGTAGGTTTTTTTTTTTTTTTTGTATATGCTCCCATGAGGTTGAGAAAGTTGCCTGCTACCCCCAAGTCAGCCAAACTGCAAGGTCTAAGAACCCAGTCCTCCACAATACTGTCCTTACTTCTGATATTAGCTGCAAGTTTGGGGTTTTCCCAAAACCACCCTCCAGTCGAATAATTCACTGAGGAAGTGACAGAACTCAGGCTAGATGTGGTGGCTCATGCCTGTAATCCCAGCACTTTGGGAGGCCGAGGAGGTTTTAGATTTTTCTTCTTCAGGAGTTCGAGACCAGCCTGGCCAACATGGTGAAATCCCATCTCTACTAAAAATACAAAAATTAGCCAGGCATGGTGGTGCATGCCTGTAGTCCCAGCTACTTGGGAGGCTGAGGCAGGAGAATTGCTTGAACCTGGGAGGTGAAGCAGTGAGCTGAGATCGATCGTGCCATTGCACTCCAGCCTAGGCGACAGAGTGTGACTCCATCTCAAAAAAAAAAAGAAGTGACAGAACTCAGTGGAAGCTAGCTATTATTCTCAAGGTCACAGTTTATTCCAGAGAAAGGATACTCTAAAATCAGCCATGGGAAGGGGCACATAGAGCAGTCTAGGAGGATTCCAAATGCAAAGCTTTCATTGTCATCAGGAGATGTTATCCTCTCAGCATCGATGTGTGAAAGTGCACACAGAGTGTTGCAAATCCAGGAAGCTCGTCCTAACTTCAGTGTCCAGAGTTTTTATTGGAGTTTTCATTATACAGGCATGATGGCGGTTGAACTCAGTCTCCCATCTCTCTCCCCTATCCCTGGAAGTTAGGCCAGTATCATGGTGAGATCCATCAAGGAGCCCATCATGAGTCACCTCATTAGCATAAACTATCAGATGTAATCTTAGGGGCCCACTTGAATAACAAAGAAATATATAAATTTTTTATTAAGAGACAGGGTCTCAGTCTGTTACTCAGGCTGGAGTGCAGTGGTGTGATCAGAGTTTACTACAGCCTCAAACTTCTGGGCTCAAGTGATCCTCCCACCTCAGCATCCTGAGTAGCTGGGTGCACACCACAGTGCCCAGCTTGAGAAATATTCTTACCACTTGGGGAATTCCATGGGTTTAGAGGCTACCTCTCAGGAGCCAGGGACAATGGCCAGGCCTTTCCTTGGGCAAGGCCAAATTCTTCACACTTTCTATTCCTAGTCAGCTGAATTTTGCTTTTTTGTTTTGTTTTGTTTTGTTTGAGACAGAGTGCTGCTCTGTTGCCCAGACTGGAGTGCAGTAGTGCAATAATAGCTCACTGCAGCCTTGACCTCCTGGGCTCAAGCAATCATCCCATCTTAGCCCCCAGAGTAGCTGGGACTACAGACTTACACCACCACACACTGTTAATTTAAAAAAATGTTTTTGGTAGAGATGAGATCTCACTACATTGCCCAGGCTGGTCTTGAACTCCTTGTCTTAAGTGATTCTTCCACCTCAGCCTCCCAAAGTGCTGGGATTACAGGTGCGAGCCACTGCCTGGCCAGCTGAATGTTTTTACATGTTTAATATTTCTTATCTGAAATGCTTAGGACCAGAAGTGTTTTGGATTTCAGACTTTTTTTGGATTTTGGAATATTTGCATTATACTTTATATGAGCATCCCTAATCAGAAAATCAAAATTCTGAAATGCTACAATAAGCATTTCCTTTGAGTGTCATGTCAGTACTCAAAAAGTTTCAGATTTTCAGACCAGTCAGGGTATGATAAGAAAAAAATAAGTTTCAAATGTCAGAGCATTTCAGATTTTGGATTTTGCATTAGGGATGTTCAACCTACATTAGGAATGGATATTGGGGCCGGGCACAGTGGCTCATGCCTGTAATCCCAGCACTTTGGGAGGCCGAGGTGGGTGGATCACCTGAAGTCAGGAGTTTGTAGACCAGCCTGGCCAACATGGTGAAACCACGTCTCTATAAAAATACAAAAATCAGCCAGGTGTGGTAGCACGCACCTGTAATCCCAACTACTCGGGAGGCTGAAGCAGGAGAATCACTTGAACCCAGGAGGTTGCAGTGAGCCGAGATCATGACACTGCACTCCAGCCTGGGTGACAGAGCAAGACTCCGTCTCAAAAAAAAAAAAAAAAAAACAGGAATGGGTATTGGATTTTATTAAATGTCTTTTCTGCATCTATTGAGAGGATAATGCAATTTTTAGTTTTTAGTCTGTTAATATTCTGAAAGGAAAATAAATCTTAGGACACCCAACACACTACACCAAAGGGAAAAGTCAAGCTGGGAACTGGGTCAGGCAAAACTGTCTCCCATTTTGTTCCTAAATAAGATAGCTACAAAGATTTTAAAAGCTACATACTGGCAGGGCGCGGTGGCTCACGCCTGTAATCCCAGCACTTTCAGAGGTCAGGAGTTTGAGACCAGCCTGGCCAACATGGTGAAACCCCATCTCTACTAAAAATACAAACATTGGCCGGGCATGGTGGTGGGCGCCTGTCATCCCTGCTACAAAGGAGGCTGAGGCAGGAGAATATCTTGAACCCGGGAGGTGGATGTTGCAGTGAGCAGAGATTGTGCCACTGCATTCCAGCCTGGGCAACAGAGCAAGACTGTCTCAAAAAAAAAAAAAAAAAAAAAAAAGGCCGGGTGCGTGGCTCATGCCTGTAATCCCAGCACTTTGGGAGGCTGAGGCGGGCGGATCATGAGGTCAGGAGATCGAGACCATTCTGGCTAACACGGTGAAACCCTGTCTCTACTAAAAAAATTACAAAAAATTTAGCCGGGCGTGGTGGCGGGCGCCTGTAGTCCCAGCTACTCGGGAGGCTGAGGCAGGAGAATGGCGTGAACCCGGGAGACGGAGTTTGCAGTCAGCTGAGATTGCACCACTGCACTCCAGCCTGGGCAACAGCGAGTCTCTGTCTCAAAAAAAAAAAAAGAAAAAAAAAAGAAGCAAGAAGCCGGGAGGACTGGGTGCGCGTGCAGGGATCGGAAGGCGGTTGGAGTGTGAGAGGTTTTCTCGCTCTAGGGAGATACTTCAAGCAATCACTATGTCAACAGACACAGGTGTTTCCCTTCCTTCATATGAGGAAGATCAGGGATCAAAACTTATTGGAAAAGCTAAAGAGGCACCATTTGTACCCGTTGGAATAGCAGGTTTTGCAGCAATTGTTGCATATGGATTATACAAATTGAAGAGCAGGGGAAATACTAAAATGTCCATTCATCTGATCCACATGCGTGTGGCAGCCCAAGGCTTTGTTGTAGGAGCAATAACTGTTGGTATGGGCTATTCCATGTGTCGGGAATTCTGGGCAAAACCTAAGCCTTAGAAGAAGAGATGCTGTCTTGGTCTTGTTGGACGAGCTTGCTTTAGTTAGACGTCTCATTATTGAAGTTACTATTATTGTTGGAAGTAAACTAATTTGTATGGGTTTAGATGGTAACATGGCATTTTGAATATTGGCTTCCTTTCTTGCAGGCTTGATTTGCCTGGTGACCAAATTACTAGTGACTAGTTTACTAACTAGGTCATTCAAGGAAGTCAAGTTAACTTAAACATGTCACCTAAATGCACTTGATGGTGTTGAAATGTCCATCTTCTTAAATTTTTAAGATGAACTTAGTTCTAAAGAAGATAACAGGCCAATCCTGAAGGTACTCCCAGTTTGCTGCAGAATATCACATATTTTGGATGTTGCATAACAGTCCTATTTGCCCCATTTAATTCAACTTTTGTCTGCCTGTTTTGTGGACTGGCTGGCTCTGTTAGAACTCTGTCCAAAAAGTGCATGGAATATAACTTGTAAAGCTTCCCACAATTGACAATATACATGCATGTGTTTAAACCAAATCCAGAAAGCTTAAACAATAGAGCTGCATAATAGTATTTATTAAAGAATCACAACTGTAAACATGAGAATAACTTAAGGATTCTAGTTTAGTTTTTTGTAATTGCAAATTATATTTTTGCTGCTGATATATTAGAATAATTTTTAAATGTCATCTTGAAATAGAAATATGTATTTTAAGCACTCATGCAAAGGTAAATGAACACTTTTTAAATGTGTGTTGCTTATTTTTTCCATAAGAATTGTAAACATTGAACTGAACAAATTACCTATAATGGATTTGATTAATGATTAATGACTAATGAGCAAGCTGGTTTGGCCAGACAGTATACCCAAACTTTTATATAATATACAGAAGGCTATCACACTTGTGAAATTCTCTTGTCTAATCTGAATTTGCATTCCATGGTGATAACATGGTATATGTATTGTTATTAAAGTAAGTGACCCATGTCAAAAAAAAAAAAAAAAAAGCTACATACCTTGCTCACAATTACCTACAAGGAAATTCTTTGTAGGCCCCAAGATCTTTACCCTAAAACAGCTCTGTTGAAATGTACCCTAACAATGTACATTGATAGCTTATCTTATCTTCACAGGTATGAGACAAAGGACAGAATTAAAAAGTCATCCCTCCGCTCATCTGAGACAAATGCATACCTGAATGCTTCCTCTGCCCTATGTTTATCTTATGTAAAAATGTGGATTCACTGAGCATGAGACAAACATCCAAGTGACTATCCCTCCACCCCTCCCACATGTAAAATGACAGTGAACGCTCATCAGAGACTCAAAAGAAAACAACCGCTTGCCTCTTTTATCTACCCTCCCTTTTTTCTTTCTTCCTCTTTCCCCCAATATCCACTCTTTCCCCTTCAAATATTGAGATCCCCAGACTGTCTTCAGAAAAGCACACAGACCACAGATTTTTCCTGTGTTTCTGTATTCTTTTTCCAAAGTGTGTCCTTAACCTTGACAAATAAACCTCTTAAAATAATTGAGACTCACCTTGGTCATTTTCTTTGAGTTACAATATATTGAATTACATTGATTAATTTTTAAAAATTAAACCAACATTTGGCTGGGCACAGTGGCTCATGCCTGTAATCCCAGCACTTTGGGAGGCTGAGGCGGGCAGATCACGAGGTCAGGAGATCGAGACCATCCTGGCTAACACGGTGAAACTGTCTCTACTAAAAATACAAAAAATTAGCCAGGCATGGTGGCGGCCGCCTGTATTCCCAGCTACTCGGGAGGCTGAGGCAGGAGAATGGCGTGAACCCAGGAAGCGGAGCTTGCAGTGAGCCGAGATCGCGCCACTGCACTCCAGCCTGGGCGACAGAGCAAGACTCTGTCTCAAAAAAAAAAAAAAAAATTAAACCAACATTGAATTCCTAGGGTAAACTCCACTTAGTCATGATGTATGTTTTTCTATACTGTTAGATCCAATTTGCTACAACTGTTTTAAGGATTTTTGTATCTGTACCACGGTGGATATTGGTTTGTAGTTTTCTTGTAATGTCATTATCTGATTTTCATATCATATTCCTATTTGGTAGCACATTCTGGGCAATAAGACATGTCTCAATAAATGTAAAAGGATGCAAATTATACAAAGTATGTTTTCTGACCAAAATGGCTTAAATTAGAAATCAGCAACAGAAGCTGGGCACGGTGGCTCACACCTGTAATCCCGGCACTTAGGGAGGCCAAGGCAGGCAGATTGCTTGAGCCCAGGAGTTTGATGACAGGTGTGCACCACCGTGCTTGGCTGATTTTTGTATTTTTTGTAGAGGTAGGGCTGAGTTTTTAAAATTAGCTGGGAATGGTAGTGCACACCTGTAGTCTTAACTACTCGGGAGGCTGAGGTGGGAGAATCGCTTGAGCCCTGGAGGTTGAGATTGCAGTGAGCCAAAATCACACCGCTGCACTCCAGCCTCAGTGACAAGAGTGAGACCCTGTCTCAAAACAAACAAACAATAACAGAAATATATCTGGACAGTTCCCAAATATTTGGAATCTGAAGAACACACTTCTAAATAACCCATAAATCAAAGAAATTAGAAGGGAAAATAAAAAGTATTTTGAACCAAATGAAAATAAAGACAACATATCAAAATTTATGAGATAAAATGTATGGGATAAAACTGAAGTTGGGCCAGGAGTGGTGGCTCACACCTGTAATCCCAGCACTTTGGGAGGCCTAGGCAGGCGGATCACTTGAACCCAGGGGTTCAAGACCAGCCTGGCCAACATGGTAAAACCCCATTTCTACTAAAAATGTAAAAAAAAAAAAAAAAATTCTTTTTAAAGAAGAAGAAAAAACCTGAAGCAGTACTTAGAAATTTATAGCACTGAATGCCTATAGTAGAAAAGAAGAAAAATCTAAAACCAATGTCCTCAGCTTCCACCTTAACGAACTAGAAAAGAGGAGATTATACTCAAAATAAGCAGAGTAAAGGAAATAATAGATTAAAGCAGAAATCAATTAAGTAGATAACAATAAAGACACCCAGTGAAACCAAGATTGGTTCTTTGAGAAGATCAGTTGCAATTGTATTAGTCAGGATTCTCCAGAGAAACAGAACCATTAGGATATATGTAAATACGTAAGAGATTTATCACGGGAATTGGCTTGCACAATTATGGAGGTCAAGAATTCCCATGATATGCCATCTGTAAGCTGGAGAATCAGGAAAGCTAGGGGTGTTATTCAATCAGAGTCCAAGGGCATGAGAACTAGGGCAGCCAGTGGCAGAGCTCCCAGTCTGAGGCCAAAGGCCTGAGAACCAGGGCAGGAAATGGTGTCATCCCAGAGTCCAAAGGCCTGAGAACCAGGTCCTCCAGTGTCCTCGGGTGAGTGTCAAGGGCATAAGATTGATGTCCCAGCTCAAGAAGACAGAGAATGTGCCCTTTCTTCACCTTTTTGTTCTATTGAGCCCTCAGTGATTGGATGATGCCTGCACATTGATGAGGACAGATCTTCTTTCCTCAGTACAGCAATTCAAATGCAAGCTCTTCTAGAGACAGCCTCACAGACACACCCAGAAATAATGTCTACCAGCTCTCTAACCTAGGCCAGTTGACATACAATATCAACCATCACAGGCCAGACATGAGGGCTCATGTCCCTAATCCCAGCACTTTGGGAAGCTGAGGCAGGAGGTTCATTTGAGCCCAGCCTGGCCAACATAGCAAAACACCATCCCAGGCCAGGCGCGGTGGCTCACGCCTGTAATCCCAGCACTTTGGGGTACTGAGGTGGGCAGATCACTTGAGATCAGAAGTTCCAGACCAACCTGGCCAACACAGTGAAACCCCGTCTCTACTAAAACAAAATACAAAAATTAGCCAGGAGTGGTGGCATGCACCTGTAGTCCCAGCCACTTGGGAGGCAGAGGCTGGGGAATTGCTTGAACCCAGGAGGCGGAGGTTGCAGTGAGTCGAGATCATGCCACCGCACTCCAGCCTGGGCAACAGAGCAAGACTCCATCTCAAAAAACAACAACAAAAAAAGAACACATCATCCCTACAAAAAAAAAAAAATCAACCATCACAGCAATAAACCTCTCACTAAAATGAACAGGAAAAAAAAAAGGGAGAAAACACCAATAATTAATATCAGAAATGAAAAAAGTGACAATATAGGTTCTACAGAACTGAAAGGATAATAAGGAAATAAGTTTATGTCAATAAGTCCTGAAACTTAGATGAAATAGACAAATTTCTGGACAGGTTTTGTGGTTCATGCCTGTAATCTCAGCTCTTGGGAGAGTGAAGTGGGAGGATCGCTTAAAGCCAGAAGTTCGAGACCAGCGTGGGCAACAAAGTAAGACCCCATTTCTACAAGAAAAAAAAAAAATAGCCAGGCTTGAAGCATGCTCCTGTAGTCTCAGGTACTCAGGCAGCTGAGATGGAAGAATTGCCTGAGCCCAGGAGTTTGAGACCAGCCTGGGAGAGAGAGTGAGACCCCATCTCAAAAAAACATCTCAAAAAAAAAAGGAAAGAAAAGAAACAGACTGCTTTTTTTTTAACTGCTTCTTGTGGAACAGGGCTACCTCATAGGCAGTGTCCCCAAGACAAATTTCTTTTTTTTTTGAAACAGGATCTCACTCTGTCACCTAGGCTGGAGTGCAGTGGCACGATCTCAGCTCACTGCAACCTCTGTTTCCTGGGCTCAAGTGATTCTCCAGCCTCAGCCTCCATGTTGCTGGGATTACAGGCATAAGACACCAAAGCCTGGCTAGTTATATATATATACACATATATATAGGGGTGTGTGCATATATATATACACACACACACAAACACACACATATATATGTGTATATACATATACACACACATATATGTGTATATATACATACACACACATATATGTGTATATATACATATACACACATACATATATACATATGTGTGTATATACATATACATACATATATGTATACATATGTATGTGTGTATATGTATACATATGTATGTGTGTATATGTATACATATGCATACATATATACATATACACGTATATGTACATATATGTATGCATATATACACGTATGTGTACATATATGTATGCATATATACACGTGTATGTACATATATGTACACGTATACCCACGCGTATGTGTACATATATGTATACACATGTGTGTGTATGTATACATATATACACATATGTGTATATACACATATACATATATACACGTGTGTGTGTGTGTGTGTGTGTGTGTGTATGTGTATATATTTTTTTTCTTTTGGTGGAGATGACGTTTTACCATGTTGCCCAGGCTGGTCTCAAACTCCTGAGCTCAAAGCAATCCACTCACCTCAGCCTCCCAAAGTTCTGGGATTACAGGCGTGAGCCACCATGCCCGGCTGCCAAAACAAATTTCTTAACAGACAAAAACTACCAAAGTTTACCTAAGAAGAAATAGTCCTGAATAGCCATTATCTTTATTTTTTTATTTTTTATTTTTCTTTGAGACAGAGTCTTGCCTTTTGCCCAGGCTGGAGTGCAATGGCGCTATCTCGGCTCACTGCAAGCTCCGCCTCCTGGGTTCATGCCATTCTCCTGCCTCAGCCTCTCTAGTAACTGGGACTACAGGTGCTCGCCACCACGCCCGGCCAATTTTTTGTATTTTTTAGTAGAGATGGGGTTTCACCATGTTAGCCAGGAAGGTCTCAATCTCCTGACCTCGTGATCCGCCCACCTTGGCCTCCCAAAGTGCTGGATTACAGGCGTGAGCCACCGCGCCCGGCCCTGAATAGCCATTATCTATTAAAGAAATTGAATTTGTAGTTGAAATCTTCCCCCAGAGAAAATCTGTGTCAATACCTGCTGTACATAATCCTCAAGTCTATTTACCCTGGTAGATGGGGACAGCACCCAAACCACCTCCATTTGACATTAAAAAAACACTTCAACTCCTGAGCTAACTTTAAAATGTATGTTGTTATAAGAAAAGCTAAAAATAACATGCTACAAATTAAGAAAGTGTGCGAGCTAATTATGTTGGCACCGGAGAATTTGCTAAAAATGAACTCCAGGAATATTTTCAAAAGTGGGTCATCAGACTGACTGGACCCTTTAACATGTGGAAACTGGATCTAAAGAGCTGACAGAATTGCCTAGAAAAGAAACTACAGAATGATTGTATTTGTTGGGATGAAATAAAGAAATGTTAGCAGGCCAGGCGTGGTGGCTCACGCCTGTAATCCCAGCACTTTGGGAGGCCAAGATGGGCGGATCAAGAGGTCAGGAGATTGAGACCATCCCGGCTAACACGGTGAAACCCCATCTCTACTAAAATATGAAAACAAAAAATTAGCCAGGTGTGGTGGTGGGTGCCTGTAGTCCCAGCCACTCGGGAGGCTAAGGCAGGAGAATGGTGTGAACTCAGGAGGTGGAGCTTGCAATGAGCCGAGATCGCGCCACTGCACTCCAGCCTGGGTGACAGAGCGAGACTCCGTCACAAAAAAACAAACAAACAAGCAAACAAACAAACAAATTAGCCGGGCGTGGTGGCGGGTACCTGTAATCCCAGCTACTCAGGAGGCTGAGGCAGGAGAACTGCTTGAACCCAGAAGGCAGATGTTGCAGTGAGCCAAGATCGCGCCACTGCACTTCAGCCTAGGTGACAGAGCCAGACTGTGTCTCAAAAAAAAAAAGAAAAAAAGTAATGTCAAAAGACATGGAAGTGCTGGGTGACTCATGTCTGTAGTCGCAGCACTTCAGGAGGCCAAGGTGAGAGGATCACTTAAGGCCAGGAGTTGGAGACTGGCCTGGGCAACATAGTGAGATCCTGTCTTCACACACACACACACACACACACACACACACACACACACACAAATTTTTTAAAGGACATGGAAGCCAAATTAAAGGGGCTCCCTCTGGTCAAAACTGGAATAATTTGAGCATTAAAATAAGAACTGAAATTAATTATAATCTATTGAATAAAACCAAAGTCCATATTGATAATACACATGAATGAAAAAGGAGTGGGGAGGGCTCTTTTTTATAGTCTAATGCCAAATGACAAAAATGGAGGGAATGCTGGAGTTAGAAAATCAACATTGTGCAACCAATATGATAAAAATTGGCTAGGGGCCAGGTGCAGTGGCTCACACCTGTAATCCCAGCACTTTAGGAGGCTAAGGTGGGTGGATGACTTGAGATCAAGAGTTCGAGACCAGCCTGGCCAATATGGTGAAACCCCATGTCTACTAAAAATAAAAAAAAAAAAAAATTAGCCGGGCATGGTGTCATATGCCTGTAGTCCCAGCTACTCCGGAAGCTGAAGCAGGAGAATCACTTGAGCCCGGGAGGCAGAGGTTACAGTGAGCCGAGACTGCACCACTGCACTCCCGCCTTGGTGACAGAGCGAGACTCTGTCTCAATAAACAAACAAACAAACAAACAATTGGCTAGGGTAAAATCATGAATGGATACTGATGCAGAGCAGGCAAGCCCCATAGTAGGGCTTAGCCCATGAGGGTCTGTGGCTTCACCCAGGAAAGAGGGCAAGCTGGTGGTAGGGTAGAAGAAAACAGCCTTATTGAAGTGGCAGTGTTACAGCTCTGTGACTGCTCTGCAGAGCAGGGCTACCCCATCGGCAGTGTGCTGACAGTAGCAGCTTAGGGCAGTTTAGCAGTCATATTTACACCTCCTTTTAATTACAAGTAGATTAAGGAGTGGTTTATGCAGAAATTTCTAGGGAATTGGTAGTAACTTTTGGGTCATCGGGTCATCACCATGGAAAAGGGTGGTAACTCCTAGGTATTTCCATGGCGATGGCACACTTGTGGGTGTGTGTCTTATGGAAAGCTGCTTCCGCCCCATTCCTGTTTTAGCTAGTCTTCAATTTGGTCCAGTGTCCAAGCCCTGCCTCTGGAATCAAGTCCCGCTTCCTACCTCAATACTAAATCTAGGTGGGGAAAGTATGAAGCTGGGCAGGGTTATTTGCATGATCTCAAAGTGTCTCCCCACAGATTGTTTACAAATTGTTACAAGTTCCCAAGTTACAAAATAGTAACTATATATCATGGAGAAACCAGACAACATCATGAGCAAGTTTGACATTGATTAAATTAACATCACCAGTAAGGAGCAGGTAGACATTGTAGGGCTTGGGTAGGGCTTCCCCTTAAAAGAACACAACACAATTTATGTCATATTTCAGGTCAGATGCATAACCTAAACCCGGTCATGACAAAACACCAGGAAAACACAAATTGATGAACGTTCTATAAAATAGCTGGCCTGTATTTCTTTTTAATGCCAGTGTCATTAATGACAAAGAAAGGCTGAGGAACTATTTTAGATCAAAAGAGACAAAGAGCATGACAACAAAATGCAACCCATGCTCCTGAACTGGGCCTTGTACTAGAGGCAGGAGTGCTATCAAGGGTGTTATTGGGACAGTTGACAATGGTGGAATATGAATTTTATAATGTCAATGTTAAATTTCCTGTATTTGATCATTGTACCATGATATACAGTTTGTTAATTATAGAGACAGGGTCTTGCTCTGTTGCCCAGGATGGAGTGCAGTGGCTCAATCATAGCTCACTGCAGCTTCAAACTCCTAGGTTCAAGCAATCCTCCCACCTCAGCTTCCAGAGCAGCTGGGACTATAGGAGCATGCCACCATGCTGGGCTAACTTATTTATTATTTTTTTAATAGAAACAGGATCTTGCTGTGTTGTCCAGGCTGATTTTGAACTCCTGGAGTCAAGGGATACCTTGACCCACGTCAGCCTCTCAAAGCATTGGGGTTGCAAGTGTGAGTCACCTTGCCTAGCCTGTACCATGTGTTTTTTTTTTTTTTTTTGAGACGGAGTCTCACTCTGTCGCCCAGGCTGGAGTGCAGTGTGGCATGATCTCAGCTCACTGCAACCTCCGCCTCCAGGGTTCAAGTGATTCTCCTGCCTCAGCCTCCCAAGTAGCTGGGATTACAGGCATGTACCACCACACCCGTCTAAACATGTACCATGATTATTTAAGAGAATATTCTTGTTGTTGAGAAATATGCATTATAGTATTAAGAGATAAAGGGTCATAATATATGCACTGACTCTCACATGATTCAGAAAAAAATGAGCATAATGCATTTAGAGAGAGAATGACAAAGCAAATTTGTCAAAATGTGAGAAATGGATAAATCTGGGTAAAGAATATATAGGAGGTCTCTGTAACTAAGAATAATGACAAGAATGCAACTTTTCTATAAGTTTGAAATTATTTCAGAATAAAAAGGTTTTGACTATAGTCCTCTGCTGTACCAGCTGAGCTATTGAAGGATGCTATAAAAAAGGTTTTTTAAAAGGCACATAAACAGAAGAGAAACAGTCAAATGAGGACTAGGGTGTATAAGGACAGTTCCAAGTGGCCAGTTGAATTCTGACTTTAGCTTGTTCTCTTTTATCTACTTTTCTTTTTTTTTTAGACAGAGTTTCGCACTTGTTGCCCAGACTGGGGTGCAATGGCACGATCTTGGCTCACCACAACCTCCACCTCCCAGGTTCAAGCGATTCTCCTACCTTAGCCTCCCGAGTAGCTGGGATTTATCTACTTTCTTAAAAGGGCTCTTACTCTCAACCTCAGAGAGCTGCTATGACATCATAGGTACCCCATCCAGCTTCTGACCTTCCCAGGTCCCGGCCTTCCTCCCTGTGAAGGGCAACATCTTCCTTCCCCAGTCAAGGGGAGGCTGGTCCCTGGATCCTAGAGACTAGGATACTTTTATTCCTTTGCTCTTACCGAAACCAAAACCAAAACCAAATGACAACAAAAAATGATTCTAGAGTTTCTAAGGATCATGTCTGCGAGCCAGGATTCCTGATCCAGAGACAATGGCCCCGATGGGATGGAGCCCGAAGGCATCATTGAGAGTAACTGGAATGAGATTGTTGACAGCTTTGATGACATGAACCTCTCCGAGTCCCTTCTCCGTGGCATCTACGCCTATGGTTTAGAGAAGCCGTCTGCCATCCAGCAGCGAGCCATTCTACCTTGTATCAAGGGTTATCATGTGATCACTCAAGCCCAATCTGGGGCTGGGAAAATGGCCACATTTGCCATATTGATTCTGCAGCAGATTGAATTAGATCTAAAAGCCACCCAGGCCTTGGTCCTAGCACCCACTCAAGAATTGACTCAGCAGATACAGAAGGTGGTCATGGCACTAGGAGACTACATGGGTGCCTCCTGTCATGCCTGTATCGGGGGCACCAACATGCGTACTGAGGTGCAGAAACTGCAGACGAAGCTCCTCACATCATTGTGGGTACCCCTGGCCATGTGTTTGATATGCTTAACGGGAGATACCTGTCTCCCAAATACATCAAGATGTTTGTACTGGACGAAGCTGACGAAATGTTAAGCCGTGGATTCAAGGACCAGATCTATGACATATTCCAAAAGCTCAACAGCAACACCCAGGTAGTTTTGCTGTCAGCTGCGATGCCTTCTGATGTGCTTGAGGTGACCAAGAAGTTCATGAGGGACCTCATTCGGATTCTTGTCACGAAGGAAGAGTTGACCTTGGAGGGTATCCGCCAATTCTACATCAATTTGGAACGAGAGGAGTGGAAGCTGGACACACTATGTGACTTGTATGAAACCCTGACCATCACCCCAGGCAGTCATCTTCATCAACACCCGGAGGAAGGTGGACTGGCTCACCGAGAAGATGCACGCTCGAGATTTCATTGTCTTCACCATGCGTGGAGATATGGACCAAAACGAACGAGACGTGATCATGAGGGAGTTTCGTTATGGCTCTAGCAGAGTTTTGATTACCACTGACCTGCTGGCCAGAGGCATTGATGTGCAACAGGTTTCTTTAGTCACCAACTATGACCTTCCCACCAACAGGGAAAACTATATCCATAGAATTGGTCGAGGTGGACGGTTTGGCCGTAAAGGTGCGGTTATTAATGTGGTGACAGAAGAAGACAAGAGGACTCTTCGAGACATCGAGATCTTCTACAACACCTCCATTGAGGAAATGCCCCTCAATGTTGCTGACCTCATCTGAGGGGCTGTCCTGCCACCCAGCCCCAGCCAGGGCTCTATCTCGGGGGGCTGAGGAGCAGCAGGAGTGGGGAGGGAAGGGAGCCAAGGGATGGACATCTTGTCATTTTTTTCTTTGAATAAATGTCACTTTTTGAGGCAAAAAACAAAACAAAACAAAACACTCTAACATTGCAACCCACTCAGGCGTTTCCAATGCCTTTATTTTCCTATTTGAGGGAAATATCATTTCCCCAGGCTAAGGGCAAGATGGGTGACTAAACCTGGAAATGGCCTCAACCTTCCTGCAAGTAGTAGATCCACAGCACATGGTTAATAATTTATGCTATTAAGGTTAGGCTACTAAGGCTATTAAGGTGTACAGTCCTAACGGACACACCTATGAATTAGATATACCTGTCAACAGAAGCCGGTCAGATCCATGGTTAAGAACCAGAATAAGATGGTCTGAGTTTAGTTTCTGACTCCACCACTTACAAGTTGTGTGACTGGCTGGGTGTGGCGGCTCTGCCTAGAATCCTGGCCCTTTGGAAGGTTGAGGCTGGAAGGTTGCTTTGAGCCCAGGAGTTTGAGACCAGCCTGGGCAACATAGCCAGACCCTGTCTCTATTTTATGTAGGAGGCTGAGGTAGGCGGATCACGAGGTCAGGAGATCGAGACCATCCTGGCTAACATGGTGAAACCCCATCTCTACTAAAAATACAAAAAAATTAGCCAGGCGTGGTGGCAGGCGCCTGTAGTCCCAGCTACTCGGGAGGCTGAGGCAGGAGAATGGCGTGAACCCGGGAGGCAGAGCTTGCAGTGAGCCGAGATTGCACCACTGCACTCCAGCCTGGGCGACAGAGCGAGACTCCAACTCAAAAAAAAAAAAAAATGTTGTATAACTGAGAGAAGGCAACTAGTTCCCGGAGCTCATGAACCATTCACTCAACAAAGTAACCACCTCATAAGCACCAGACACTATTTTGGGAGGTAGCAAAATGTAAGCTCTCTGCTCTCAGAGCTTACATTCCAGTTAGACAAGACAGAAACTTTAAAAATAAATAATTAAAATATAGCATATACTATTATTGAATCCAGAGATTCTGAGGCTGAATTTTGGGAAAGGAGGAAAAGAAACATCAGTTTTATAAAGTTAAAAGGAAAAAAAAAACAGGTGATTAACTGATTTTATGTTCTGTTCTTCTGGCCTTCTCTTTAAAATATTTCTCAAATGGAGATTATTCAAGGAATTTGAAGATTTTATTTTTGTTTTTGCTTTCTGGCTTTGCTTTGAGTTGAAAAGAAGCTTTTTTTTTCTATATTTGAGACATTTTGCAAATACACAGAATCCTTTAAGAGTTTGGAGTTTACATTGAAGGTCTCAAAAATTCTATTATTAGGGGAAATTAAAATACCATTCATAATGAGAATCACAATTTTATAGGGGAATTACTAGTAATTTATGAAAGGCTTTTTTTCTCCAAATGGTCAAAAGAATTGTGTCGGAAATTTGGATGTTCTTTTGCTATGGTTCGTACAGTCTGTATTTGCCTCTTCAAATAACTTTGGATGACTTTTACATGGCCACATTACTGTTTCCATAAATGATATTTTTAGGAACTGGAAATAACAAAAAGTTCTGGTAGACTTGCCACTTGTCCTTAATAACTTGTGTAGCTAAATATCTCTTTCCCAAAAAGTGAGGGAGTGAGAAGGAATACCAGCTAGGATTTTAAATGATAAATGGATGGGCTGGGCACGGTGGCTCACACCAGTAATACCAGTACTTTGGGAGGCCGAGGCGGGTGGATCACTTGAGGTCAGGAGTTCGAGACCAGCCTGGCCAACATGGTGAAACCCCATTTCTACTAAAAATACAAAAAATTAGTCAGGTGTGGTAGCACGCACCTGTAATCCCAGCTGCTTGGGAGGCTGAGGCAGAAGAATCACTTGAACCCGGAAGGCAGAGGTTGCAGTGAGCGGAAATCAAGCCATTGCACTCCAGCTTGGGCAACAAGAGCGAAACTCCGTCTCAAAAAAAAAAAGTTAAATGATGTTTTTATGTAAGACAGTAAGAAAACAACAGGACATACAGTGGTTTGGTTGCTGGTTAGTTGTCTTTATTGTTAACTTTTCTATTGTTTAAATTTCAGAAGAAAAATCTCTGTGTGCATGTTAAGATTTTTCAAGATTGATAATTACATAAGGCTCTGGTCTCAAGATCCAATCAGTACCCATTTTGTTTCAATGTCACCAAAGTAAAATTGATTATAGGGTGACTCTGCTTTTTTTTTATATATATATACGTATTTTTTTTATTATACTTAAAGTTCTAGGGTGCATGTGCACAACGTGCAGGTTTGTTGCATATGTATACATGTGCCATGTTGGTGTGCTGCACCCATTAACTCATCATTTACATTAGGTATATCAACTCTGCTTTTTTCTCTCCCATTAAAGGTTTTTGGGAAAAAAAACATTGTTCCTCTCTTACACATGCTTTTTTATTTTACCTTTTTGAGACAAATTCTCACGCTGTTACTCAGGCTGGAGTGCTGATGCAATCACAGCTCACTGCAGCCTCAACCTCCTGGGCCCAAGCAATCTTACCACCTCCTCTGAGACAGCTAAGACCACAGGTGTGCACCATCATGTCTGGCTAATTTTAAAAAACTTTTCTTTTTTTAGAGATGGGGTCTTGCTATGTTGCCCAGGCTGGCCTTGAACTCCCAGACTCAAGCGATTCTCCCACCTCAGCCTCACAAAGTGCTAGGATTATAGGCATGAGCCACCACACCTGGCCACATCTTGTTTAAAAAAAAAAATAAAGTTCCTCATTATTTGATTGAATGTTTTGTTTTGCTTCGTTTTTTGAGACAGAGTCTCGCTCTGTCGCCCAGGCTAAGGTGCAATGGCATGATCTCAGCTCACTGCAAGCTCCGCTTCCTGGGTTCAAGCGATTCTCCCACCTTAGCCTTCCGAGTAGCTGGGATTACAGGCGCCCGCCATCATGCCTGGCTAATTTTTGTATTTTTAGTAGAGACGGAGTTTCACCATGTTGGCCAGGCTGGTCTCGAACTCCTGACCTCAGGTGATCCACCCGCCTCGGCCTCCCAAAGTGCTGGGATTACAGGCGTGAGCCACCGTGCTCGGCCGGTTGAATGTTAATAAATTTTAAAAACATACCAAAATAATGCAGTTGAAATTTTAACTTTATTATTTTCCTATTACAAAAGCAACGCATATTCATTACATAATAAAAGGGAGGGAGCTCAAAAGATATAAAGAAGTCAATGTTTTTTTTCTTTTTTTGTTTTTTTAAAGGAGTCTGTTTTAAAATTGCCTATTATCCTATTCCAGGGAAAACTATTAACATTTTGCCATATTTCATTTTATCAGTCTTTTCCTATGTATTTTTGAACACAGCTCAAATATTACTCTATATAAAGACTTGTATTCAGCTTTTTCAACATAAATTACATTAAAGTTATTTTTATGTCAATAAAAATTATCTTTGTAAATATAATTTTAATGGCAAAATAACATTCCATCATATAGACATACTGTAATTTATTTAAACACTCTCCTAAAATCAAATATTTAGTTAGGAGAAAGAGTTAGTAGGTCAAAGCATATAAACATTGCACAGGTCACTGTGGCCTAAAAAGGCTGTTCTTTTTTATTTTTTTTGGAACAGAGTCTCGTACTGTTGCCCAGCCTGGAGTGCAGGGGTGCAATCTCGGCTCACTGCAACCTCTGCCCCCTGGGTTCAAGCAATTCTGCCCCAACCTCCTGAGTAGCTGGGTTTACAGGCACAGGCCACCATGCTCGGCTAATTTTTGTATGTTTAGTAGAGACAGGGTTTCACCTTATTGGCCAGGCTGGTCTCGAACTCCTGACCTCAAGTGATCCACCCGCCTCGGCCTCCCAAAGTGCTGGGATTACAGGCGTGAGCCACTGCACCCGGCCTCAAAGGCTGGGAGGGAATGCAGTGACTCTGCGGGTGAGGGGTGGTATCAAGGCCGGCAGCAAGACAGAGAAGGCTCACAGGTCCTGGCCTAGCCGCTCCAGCTCGTTGAGGAGGAAGTCCATATCAGCACAGGTCAGTGCAGAGTTGGCCACAACCACACGGAAGAAGTTGCCCCGGGTCCCGTGGGGCTGGTAGCCAATCATCATGGAGCCCTCCTTCACCATGCGCTCCTTGAGCACGGGGGCCACCTGTGGGAGGGTGGAGAGAGATTCCAGCTGCAGCCTGGGTCGGCTGACAGGTAGGCTGGTTTCTTGTCCTGCCAGACTTCCAGAGGTGCTTTTCCTTCCCACTCAGCCACCTTCTGGGGGTAGCACACATTGCTCAGACCTTGACCTTGGCCTCAGTTTACCTTTCTGTCATATCTAACCTGCTTGGCCTTCTCTATCTTCTGCTTTTCTCCCCATTTCTCCTATCTCCAAGAAATCTGTCCTGTGGGACATTTTCTGCCAAATCTTGACTTTCTCTTGATTCCTAACACTGCTTTAGTCTAACTTCAAGCCTTGGTCATCTAAGCCTTAGTCAACACCTTCTTCTCCCCTCTCTTAATTCCTGTAATATTTTTGATAATATTAATCTGTGCCCTGTGATCTAGCAAGTAATTTACAACACTGCCTTGAACACATTGCTTCCAAGTAGGTAACTCTTGTCTTATAATAACAACTCCATAAGGGCAAGAACATTTGTCCTTTCAGATCATCTGCAGCACCTAGTACCACTCTATCTTTAGGGACCAGGATATAACACAGCTCCTCGCCTCCAGATGGTACTTCTAGACTGGCTTTCTCAGGTTGCTGTGTCCCCAGCACGGGTAATAAGGTCTTCCATGATCTTTCTGCCTCATATCTGTCCTGGGCCTGAGTTCCCAGCCCAATTGCCAGCACAAGGCTCTGTGTACTACACACTGGTAACTTCTCTGACTTCTCCTGTAACACACCTCGCTGCTTCTTACTTCCCAGAAACATACCTTCCTCCCCATCCCCACCCCTACCGAAAAGAGCGTCCACGCCTCAGAGCAAGAGACCAGCAAGGGGACCTGCCATGCCACTCCCAGCCAACAGAGGGCAGAAGCGCATCAGTTGCATCAGCTCCCTAACGGGTAAGGAGAGCAGCACAGCACGCCTACCTTTGACAGCCTTTCCTGGTAATCTGGACTCTCCTGCTTCCCTCGCAGGCTGGGGGGTACGAACCAGAAACACACATTGACAAACTCAGGCTGAAAGGAATGAGAAAGAGGAAGGTGTGAACTGAGAAAGGGGGACCGTTTTCCCTCTCCCTGCCCTTTTCCCTCCACTAGGGTTTTAGTTGGGGCTTGGGGGCTGCAAAAGAGCTAGGCTGGGGCAGGGGCCACAAAATAGAAAGGGGTCCTACCTCCATGACTAGCTCAAACCCTTCCCGCTTCTTCATTTCCTCCACCAGATACCTGTGAACAGACAGTGAGAAACCATAGGTGGGGAGGAAAAGCAGAGATCCAGACAGAAGAGGCCCACGTAGAATGAGCCACAGAGAGACCGAGAGAAAAGTAATCCTGGGAGCAGGAAAGAGGGAGGGGCATGGACCCAGGAGAGGGGAACAAGGACGACCCCCCACCTCCTCCCGCCTACCGGGCAAGGACAAAGGCCTGGTCGATGCGCCGCTCCAGCCCTTGATCGCCCTGTGCCTTCCACATGAGCCACAGCTTCAGACAGTCCACACGGCGGCCACACTGCACCACCTTGTCTCCCGTGTCCAGAGCCACATCGTAGAACTTGTCCTGCTGGAAAAGGTAGCTGGCCTGGGACCCATGGCAGCGCTTGAGCAGGTTCTGTGTGGGGGTGAGGAGATTGTCAGACCCTACCCTCTCCACCGAGGCTTTCCTCCAGGGCTGCACTGTGGGGGTCTTAGCTCAGGATACCCTTTTCTTTCCCCGGAGCCAGGCGGCACTGCTGGGACAGCTGCCTGCTGGCTCCAACCCCTTTCTTTGGGTTTCCTCCCAATACCCAGGGTTCTTCCCAAACTCTGATGGCAACCTCAAGCTAGAAACTCCAGGATACCTCTGACTCCAACTTCAAGCTGGAAACTTTTCCCTTTTAAGAGAGGCCCCTGGGGGAGTGAAGGAGCCTAATACAGGTTAGGGTGGTAACTGAGATGCAGCTTCAGAAGGGATGGTAAAGAGAATAGAGAAAGGCCTGAACTTTATCTAAGGTGGGATAGAGAAGGCAGAGCTCCAGAGAGAGGTGGGGCCGGTGCAGGGGCAGGGGCAGACCCACCGAGGTATCCTGGAGAAGAAGTGCAGAGCATTGCAGGCCTGCTGCGAGGAGCTTGTGGGGATTCCAGGCCACAGAGTCAGCCCTGGATGGGGTGGAGCAAAGGCAGGTCAGTGGCTCCTCCTCCAGCTGCCCAACCAGAGCCCTTCCTCCTTTTCCAGGTCCCCAGCAAAGGGGCTTTGGTCTCACCCTCACCCCAGCATCAGGAAGAACTGCCATGTCTGACCTCCCAGCTCCAATCAATCCTCTCTCCAGTCCCCCTCCCCTCAGCCTCCTACCCCAGCCATGTTAAACTCCCTAGTCCATGATGATTCTCTGGGCCAGTGGTTTGAAGGGCGGGATTTGGGAAGAAGGGGACTGTATGCACCTCTGGATCCCATCCAGGAGATGCCTGTGTGTCTGTGACAGCAGGACGCTCCCACCCCAGGCAGCCTGTGGAGCAGGAGGAACAACGTGGGCCTTGGCCTTGGCTCAGCCCACCCCGCCGCACCCCCAAGCCGAAGTCCCACTCACATCCACATGCAGCCATAGCCCATGACGCTGGCACACATCAGCAATTGCCTCCAGGGGGTCAAAGGCCCCTAGCACAGTGGTGCCAGAGGTGGCACTGACCAGGAACGGCACAGCACCCTGTTGCCAAAATGTAGAGGGAGAAAGATGTAAAGTCATCTCAAAAGCTACTCAGAGCCTGATGCTGGGCCCAGCTCTAAGCTCTTTGCATGCCTAAAATGGCCCATTTCAACCTCACAACAATGTGTTACTGTCCTTTTTAATGTGCAGCCAGGGACACTGAGATTCAAAGATCCAAGCAGAAGCTGCAGAGATGGACTTTGAACCTAGGTTTTCATTTCCAAAGCTCATACTCTCAAAAAACTTGAATGTTTTACTGGAAGATCCAATGCTATTGAAAAAAATTTGAGTCAGGCATAGTGGCTCACACCTATAATCTCGGCACTTCGGGAGGCCAAGGCAGGATTGCCTGAGGCCAGGAATTCAAGACCAGCCTGGGCAAAATAGCAAGACCCCATCTCTAAAAAAATTTTTTTGTTTAATTAGCCAAGTGTAGTGGGCATGCCTGTAGTCCCAGCTACTCAGGAGGCTGAGATGGGAGGATTGCTTGAGCCCAGGAGTTTGAGGTTACAATGAGCTATGATTTTGCCACTGCACTCCAGCCTGGGCAACAGAATGAAAGCCTGCCTCAAAAAATATAAACAAATAGGCCAGGCACGGTGGCTCACACTTGTAATCCCAGCACTTTGGGAAGCCAAGGAAGGTGGATCACTTGAGGCCAGGAGTTCAAGACCAGCGTGGCCAACATGTCAAAACCCCGTCTCTATTAAAAAATACAGAAATTATCTGGGTGTGGTGGTGCACGCCTGTAATCCCAGCTACTTGGGAGGCGGAAGCCGAGGCAGAGGCATGAGAATCGCTTGAACCCGGGAGGCAGAGGTTGCACTGAGCCAAGATCACACCATTGTACTCCAGCCTGGGCAAAAGAGCAAGATTCTGTCTCAAAAATAAATAAATAGGCTGGGTGCGGTGGCTCACACCTGTAATCCCAGCACTTTGGGAGGCCGACGCGGGTGGATCACGAGATCAGGAGTTCAAGACCAGCCTGGCCAAGATGGTGAAACCCCGTCTCTCCTAAAACTACAAAAATTAGCCGGGCACAGTGGCAGGCGCCTGTAATCCCAGCTACTCAGGAGGCTGAGGCAGGAGAATCACTTGAACCTGGGCAGCAGAGGTTGCAGTGAGCCAAGATTGTGCCACTGCACTCCAGCCTGGGTGACAAAGTGAAACTCTGTCTCTAAATAAATAAATAAATTTGAATAGTACAAAAGTTTATGCAGAAATTGAATTAGTAATTTTTAAAACTACTACAGCTGGATGTGGTAGCTCATGCCTGTAATCCCAGCACTTTGGGAGGCCAAGGCAGGAGAATTGCTTGAGCCTAAGAGTTCAAGACCAGCCTGGGCAACCTAGTGAGACCTCACCTCTACAAACGAAAAAAAAAAAAACATAGGCTGGGCGTGGTGGCTTATGCCTGGAATCCCAGCACTTTGGGAGGCCGAGGCGGGCGGATCACCTGAGGTCCAGAGTTCGAGACTAGCCTGACCAACATGGAAAAAACCTGTCTCTACTAAAAATACAAAATTAGCCAGGCATGGTGGCACATGCCTGTAATCCCAGCTACTCTGGAGGTTGAGGCAGGAGAATGGCTTGAACCCGGGAGGCGGAGGTTGCTGTGAGCCAAGATCACGCCATTGCACTTCAGCCTGGGCAACAAGAGCAAAACTCCGTCTCAAAAAAAAAAAAAAATAGACAGGTGTATAGGGGTGCACTCCTATAGTCCCAGCTACCTGGGAGGCTGAGGTGGGAGGATCACTTGAGCCTGGGAGATCAAGGCTGCAGTGAACCATGATTGCACCACTGCTCTACAGCCTGGTCAACAGAGTGAGGCCCTGTCTCCAAAAACAAACAAAAAAAATCTACCACAGTGGGAGTCTGAGGCAGGAGTATCACTTGAGCCCAGGTGGTCAAGGCTGCAGTGAGCCCTGATCGTGCCACTGCACTCCAGCCTCAGCAACAGAGCAAGACCCTGTCTCAATTTTTTTTAAGTTAAAAAGAAAAGAAAAGCCCAGGCAGAGATGGCTTTGCTGATGAATTCCACCAAACATTTAATGAAAAATTGGTAACAGATCACAAACTCTTCCAAAAGACAGAATATACAAAAATCAATTGTATCTCTATACACATTAGCAATGAACAATCTAAAAATGAAATTAAGAAAACAATTTCATTTACAAAAACACCAAAAAAGAATAAAATACTTAATCTATTTAACAAAAGAAGTATAAAGCATATACTCTGAAAACTACAAAACACTGTGGAAATTAAAGACCTAAATAAATGAAAATATGTTTCATGTTGATGAATGAACACAATTCCTATCAAAATCCCAGTTGCCCTCTTTGCAGAAATGGACAAGCTGATCTTAAATTCATAAGGAAATTCAAGAAACCCAGACTAGCCAAAAACAATCTTGAAGAAAAGAACAAAGTTGGAGGACTCACACATCCTGATTTCAAAACATACTACAAAGCTACAGCTGAATCAAGACAATGTAGTCTACAGGATAGACATGTAGATCAGTGGAACAGAACTGAGAACCCAGAAATAACCCTCACATTTACAGTCAAGTGATTTACAACAAGGATGCCAAGACAATTTATTGAAGAAAGAATTGTCTTTTCAACAAATGGTGTTGGAACAACTGGATATCCACATGCAAACAATGCAGTTTGAATGCCTTTCTCACATCACACCCTCAAATTAATTCATATTGGATCACAGGCCTAAATCCCAGGGCTAAAACTATAAAACTCTTAGAAGAAAATATAGGAGTAAATCTTTGTGAGCTTGGATTAGGTTAAATATAACACCAAAAGCAGAAGCAACCAAAGAAAAAATAAATTGGACTTCAAAATTTAAAACCTTTGTACTTCAAAGGACACTATCAAAAAAGTGAAAAGTCCAATAGCAAAGACATGGAATCAACCTAGGTACCCACCAACAGTGGATTAGATTTTTTTTAATGTGGCATATACAAACCATGAAGTATTATGCAGCCATAAAAAAGAATGAAATCATGTCCTTTGCAGCAACATGGATGCAGCTGGAGGCCAGTATCCTAAGTGAGTTAACACAGAAACAGAAAACCAAATACCACATGTTCTCCTAAGTGGGAGCTAAATACTGAGTCCACATGGACAGAAAGATGGGAACAAAAGACAGTGGGGACTATAAGAAGCGGGAGGGAGGGGAGAAAAGGTTGAAAACATACCTATTGGGTACTATGCTCACTACCTGGGTGATGGGTTCAATCGTGCCCCAAACCTCAGAATCACAAAATATACCCTTATAACAAACCTGCACAGGTACTTACTGAATCTAAAATAAAAGTTTCAAAAAAGTGAAAAGTCAACCTAGAGAATGGGAAGAACATATCTGAAAATCATATATCTGATAAGGGACTTGCATCTAGAATATATGAAGAACTCTTACAACTCAGTAATAAAAAGACAACGTAATTTTTTTAATGGGCAAAGGATCTGACTAGACTTTTTTCAATAAAGATATATAAATTGCTAATAAGCACATGAAAAGATGCTCAACCATCACTAATCATTAGGGAAATGCAAATCAAAACTACAATGAGTTACCACCTCACACCTATTAGGATAACTACTATCAAAGTAACAGAAAATGAGGGGATGCGTGGCTCATGCCTGTAATCCCAGTACTGTTCAGAGGCTGAGGTGGGAGAATGGCTTGAGCCTAGGAGTTTTGAGACCAGCCTGGGCAACACAGCGAAATGGAATTTTGGTAGAGATGTGTCTCTACCAAAAATAATTTTTAAAATTGGCCAAGTGTGGCAGCGCATGCCTGTGGTCCTAGCTCCTTGGGAGGCTGAGGTGGGAGAATCATTTGAGCCCAGGAGGTCGAGGCTGCAGTGAACCATGATCACACCACTGCACTCCAGCCTGGGTGACAGAGCAAGACCCTCTCTCAAAAAAAAACAAAACAAAACAGAAAATAACAAGCGTTGGCCAGGCGCGGTGGCTCACGCCTGTAATCCCAGCACTTTGGGAGGCCAAGGCGGGTGGATCACAAGGTTGGGAGATCGAGACCATCCTGGCTAACACGGTGAAACCCCATCTCTACTAAAAATACAAAAAAAAATTAGCTGGGCGTGGTGGCGGGAGCCTGTAGTCCCAGCTACTCGGGAGGCTGAGGCAGGAGAATGGCGTGAACCTGGGAGGCGGAGCTTGCAGTAAGCCGAGATCACGACACTGCACTCCACCCTGGGTGACAGAGCGAGACTCCATCTCAAAAAAAAAAAAAAAAAAAGAAGAAGAAGAAAATAACAAGCGTTGACAAGGATGTGAATAAATTAGAACCCTTGTGCACTGCAGGAATGTAAACTGGTACAGCCACTATAGAAAACAGTATGGCAGTTCCCCAAAAAAATTCAATAGAATTACCATATGCTCCAGCAATTCCATTTCTGAGTATACACCCAAAACACTGAAAGCAGGGTCTCAAAGAGATTCCAAACAGCAACCCAAACAGATAAATGGTTAAGCAAAATATGGCATATATGTACAATGAAATATTATTCAGCCTTAAAAAGGAAGAAAATTCTCACATGCTACGACGTGGATGAACCTTGAAGACATTCTGCTAAGTGAAATAAGCCAATCGAAAAAGACAAATACCACTGGGTGCGGTGGCCCATGCCTGTAATCCTAGCACTTTGGGAGGCCAAGGCAGGCAGATCACAAGGTCAGGACTTTGATACCAGCCTGGCCAACATGGTGAAACCCCGTCTCTGCTAAAAATACAAAAAATTAGCTGGGCATGGTGGTGCGCACCTGTAACCCCAGCTACTCAGGAGGCTGAGGCAGGAGAATTGCTTGAACCCAGGAGGTGGAGGTGGCGGTGAGCCGAGATCGCGCCATTGCACTCCAGCCTGGGCTACAAGAGCGAAACTCCATCTCGAGAAAAAAAAAAAAAGAAAAGAAAAAGACAAATACCGTGTGATTCCACTTATATAAGTACTTAGAGTAGTCAAAGTCATGGAGACAGAAAGTAGAATGGTGGCTGCCAGGGGCTGGAAGAGGGGGTAATGAGTTGTTGTTTGATGAGTATGGAGTTTCAGTTTTATAAAATGAAAAGAGTTCTGCTGGGTGTGGTGGTTCATGACTGTAATCCCAGCACTTTGAGAGACCAAGGTGGGCAGATCACTTAAGGCCAGGAGTTCGAGACCAGCCTGGCCAACATGGCAAAACCCCATCTCTACTAAAAATACAACTAGCCAGGTTTGGTGGCGACGGGCCTGTAATCCCAGCTACTCAGGAGGCTGAGGCACGAGAATCACTTGAACCCAGGAGGCAGAGGCTGCAGTGAGCTGAGACTGTGCCACTGCCCTCGCCTGGGGGACAGAGTGATACTCTGTCTCAGAAAAACAAAACAAAACAAAACAAAAAAACAAGATGAAAAGAGTTCTGGAGACTGGTTGCAAAACAATGTGAATGTATTTAACACTACTGAACTGTACATGTAAAAATGGTTAAGATGGTAAATTTTATGTTACACACACAAAAAAACAAGTAGAACTGGCAGCAGATTCTCAACAGAGACTCTACTGGCATGTTGGGTGAGTCAGTTCTTGTTCATGTAGAGCTATCCCTGCTCATTACAAAAATGTTTAGGATCCCTCTTTCCCTCTCAATAAACACAGTAATGCCCTCTGGCTAGTGTCACAAAACAAAGCAAAATAAAACAGTTCCACACACTTCAAATGCCCACTTGATGACTAGGAGAGTGGGGGTGGATGGCAGCACCAGCCCCAAGCAAGTATCCATGGATGAGGAAGACTACAGGTGGGGTGGAAACAGTCCAGGCAAAGGAGGGAAGCTGCTCCAACTCCATATCTTCAATTCCAGAAATATCCCGTGGCCTCTGCACATACACAGAATCTTCTTGTCTACCCAAAGGGGCACCACCTAGTTCATTTCTTTTCTCCCTTCCAGTCTCAGCTCAACCATCCCTTCTGAGGGAAGCCTTCCCTGACTCCTTCACCTCCTGATTAGGTCAATTCTCCTGTATTCTATGCTCAAAGAGCACAATGTACCTCACCTTCATAGCATATATGCAGCATTTTTACATATATTTATGAATGTCAGTCTTCCTTACTGGAATAAAAATTCTATGAAAAACAAAATGGGTGAAGGATCTGAATAGACATTTTTCCAAAGAAGATATACAAATGGCCAATAAGTACATGACAAGATGCTCAATATCATTAGTCATCAGGGAAAATCAAATCAAAACACAATGAGATCCCACTTCACACCCACTAAGTGGTATAATCAAAAAAAGATATGACAAGTGCTGGTGAGTATGTAGAGCAATTGGAACCCTCATACACTGCTGGTGGGATTGTAAACTGGTGCAGCGACTTTGGAAAACAGTCTGGCAGTTTCTCAAAAGGTTAGATACAGAGTTACCATATGACCCAGCAATTCCACTCCTAGGTATATAACCAAGATAAATGAAAACGTATTTTCACACAAAAACCTGTATACAAATGTTCATAGCAGCATTATGCATAAGAGCCCCAAAGTGGAAACAACCCAAATGTCCATCAACTGATGAATGGATAAATAAATGTGGTATATCCATTTAAGGGAATATTATTTGGCCATAAAAGAAGTGAAGGGTTGATACACGCTACAGGTTGGATGAACCTTGAAGACATTATGCTATGTAAAAGAAGCTCATCACAAAAGGCATGCATAATATGATTCCAGAATTCAGAACAGGCAAATCTATACAGACACTAAGTAGATTACTGGTTGCCTAGAACTGGGAGCTTTGGGAGAATTACAGAGGGATGGCTAAAGGGTATGGGGTTTCTTTAGGGGGTGATAAAAATGTTCTAATACTGATTGTGATGATGTTTGCACAACTCTGCAAATATGCTAAACCACTAAATAGTACCCTTTAAGTGGGTGAATTATATGTTAGGTGAATTATATGTTATGTGAATTATATATCAATAAAACTATTACCAAAAAAGTTTCTATAATAAAAAGAGAAACATCACTATTCTAATTGCTGCCCTTACCGCTATTCAGAGGTAACATCCATATATCAATAATATATACAGTTCTAAATAACAAAAATGGGCTCATAGGGCTCATAATGTCCATTCTATACGGCAATTTGCAATAAATATTTAATATATACAGTGGAGATACTTTCATGTTAGTATATATATTCTCACCTATTCTTTTAAATGGCTACCCAGTACTCTAATAATAGTAATAAATAATAATAACAACAATACCAGTAGCTTGTATTTATACAGTGCATCTATGTGCCAGGAACTATTCTAAGTGCTTTACATATACTAATTCATTCAATCCTTACAATAACCCTATGTGGCAAATTCTATACTTTGTCCATTTTACAGAGGAAGGAACTAAGACACATAGATATACCGTAATTTATTTTGTCTACTAATGGACATTTAAATTTTTTTTTAAAACATTTATGGCCAGGCATGGTGGCTCACGCCTATAATCCCAGCACTTTGGGAGGCCGAAGCAGGTGGATTGTTTGAGGTCAGGAGTTCAAGACCAGCCTGGCCGACATGGTGAAACCCCATCTCTACTAAAAATACAAAAATTAGCCAGGCGTGTTGATGCACACCTGTAATCCCGGCTACTCAGGAGGCTGAGGCATGAGAATCACTCGAACCTGGGAGGTGGAAGTTGCAGTGAGCCGAGATCGTGCCATTGCACTCCAGCCTCGGTGACACAACGAGACTCTGTCTCAAAAAAGAAAAAAAAAAAATGGCCGGGTGCAGTGGCTCATGCCTGTAATCCCAGCACTTTGGGAGGCTGAGGCGGGCGGATCGCCTGAGGTCAGGAGTTTGAGATCAGCCTGACCAACATGCAGAAACCCCATCTCTACTAAAAATACAAAATTAGCCAGGCCTGGTGGCACACGCCTATAATCCCAGCTACTTGGGAGGCTAAGGCAGAGGAATCACTTGAACCTGAGAGGCGGAGGTTGCAGTGAGTCGAGATCACGCCATTGCACTCCTGCCTGGGCAACAGGAGTGAAACTCCATCTCAAAAAAAAAAAAAAAATTTTACATTTATATTTATTTATTTATTATTATTATTTTTGAGATCACACCACTGCTCTCCAGCCTGGGTGACTGAGTGAGACTCTGTCTCAAAAACTATTAAAAAATAAAAATAAATAAAATTGTATAGATGGTGCCAAAATGCCCTCCAAGGTGGCTGTAGCAGTTACATACCCCTCGAAGTACAGGAGAGTGCTAATGTCCCCTCATCCCCACTACTCACAGCCTTCACCAGTGCCTCTCCCCTCCTCAGCCTCTCCCTGCGCAGACCCTCACAGCCCACAGGAACCTTCCACACTACAGCGCAGGCCCCCAGCACCCTCCCTGTGGTGCTGCCTGGGACTCGCTCCCTCACTCAGCCCTGCCTCTCAGAATCCAACCCGGCGTAGGTGTCTGGGCAGAGCCCCAGAAAGCAATGTAGTGTCCTCACCCCCAGGCTATCCATGATCACTTCAGCCCACAGGGGAGAAGGGCATGGAGATGAGAGGGATGAAGGATGCCTTGAGAAAGGAGAGCCCAAATAACCCTCCAAGACAGTTGGAGGCTATATCACCCCAGCGAGCCTCACTGACTCACCTCAGCCTCGGCCATACCAATCTGCCTCTCCAGATCCTCGGGGACCATTTTCCCTCTGAAAAAGACAATGCAGAGGGTAGAGCAGGGACAGATTCTCTGTTGAAGGCAGGGTAAGGTGGGGTTAGCAATGCAGAGACAACAGTGCTAGTTTTTCCCTCAGGGGGTGAAACAGATCTCAGGGCAGAGGTGGGAGACGCTGGCAGGCTCTGGTAGACAGGAACAGCAATTCTACTGAATAGCGAGGGGAGAGAGGTCCACCAGCGGTAAGGGTCTGATGCCAGAGCTTTCTGGCGGCAGGAAGGTACGCTGTGCAAAGCTAGGTCACAGCCATATGGGCAGAAGGACCTTTACCTCTCATCAGCCTTGACCACTCGGACACTGTCAGTGCCAAGTCCCAGAAACGCAGCTCCCTTCTGGATGGAGTAGTGACACTGCGGGGGAAGGCAGAGGGCAAGTTAGCACAACTTGATGGGGGAGGGGAGAGAAGGTAAAAGTCAAGTGTGAGCTCCAACAAATGGGATCCTGTAGACCAGGGCTTCTCAAATGTTAGCGTGCATACCAATCGCCTGGGTGTCTGGTTAAAATGAAATGCAGGTTCTGGTCCACTAGGTCTGGGCTCTAGGGTGGGGCCCAAGATTCTGCATTTGTTTTTGTTTTTTTTTTTTTTTGGAGACAAGAGTCTCCCTCTGTCGCCCAGGCTGGAGTGCAGTGGTGTCATCTCGGCTCACTGCAACTTACGCCTCCCAGGTTCAAGCAATTCTCGTGCCTCAGCCTCCTAAGCAGCTGGGACTACAGGTGCCCACCACCATGCCTGGCTAATTTTTTGTAGTTTAGTAAAGAGGGGGTTTCACTATGTTTCCCAGAGTGGTATCAAACTCCTGAGCTCAGGCAATCCACCCACCTCAGCCTCTCAAAGTGCTGGGATTACAGGCGTGAGTCACCGTGCCCGGCCAGATTCTGCATTTCTAACAAGCCCCAGGTCATACCAATGCTGCTGGTCCACAGACCACACTCTTGAGGAGGAAGAGTATGGACTGTGTCCACTGCACTCACGGCCCCTCCTCTGCCCCCAAACAGAAGGCAATGTGAACAGGAGCAGTTACTTGACCTCCTTGATTGGCAGGAAGCACATCCGCCTGGGGGCAGGCTGGCCTTGGAGGATGTAGGGAGGGCAGGGAGAAGACCTGGAAGGTCTCTACTTAGCTGGCTGGAGATTAGAATCAGGAGCCCAGGGTTGGGCCTGTGCCTCTTCCCCACCTCCTTCGATGTGAATAGGGCCAGGGGCGGCAGTGTGCGGAGGCCCCTCTGCTTGCAATCCGGGTAGCGCTGATAGCGGGCCAGATTTACAGCATACATGTTGGAGATGGAGCCACCTGTCACAGGGAGGGGGCGGTGGCAAGAGGAAGGAGCAGTGGGTCAAGACTGGAGCTTGCCTCCCTTCCCTTTCTACCAGAAGAGCTCATCAAAGAAGCAGGTATGACTGGCTCCCAGGCCACAATTCTCAGGATCATACCATCCCAGAATGGATCCAGGATCAGCAGATCCTCTTGACCACACCTCTCCACATCTGGGGCTGCCCCCAAGAGACAGCCCCCGTCCAGAGACAGCAGGAACTAGACCACTGACCCCAGGGAATGGTGACAAACATGAGCATGAAGGGACCAGGCAGCCGCCTCCCTGGCCTGGCCTGGGTCCAGCTGGAGAGGAATCAAAGAGGAATCATCCCTCCCTGCCAGACACTAGAGCAAGAGAACGGTGGGGGAGGAGGAACTCATAAAAACGGCAAAGAAAGGTCCTCCTCCTTCTCACAAACCAGGGCAGAAGATTCCGTCCCCAGAGCTCCAGCCCACCAGGGCCCGCAGTTTCCTCAGCACCTCCTCTTCCATGAGCACAAACACGGGGGCGATTTCATATGTGTACCTGCCAGGAGAGAGAACGACGAGAAAGGAGAGATGGGGAGGGACTGCCCAGACAAGCCCTTAAACTGCACGGGAGTCACAAAAAGGAGGCAATGAAGAGTGAGCAAAGCAACAGTCCAAGGAGAAGAACGAGTTGGTGACAGAACCAGGGAAGCAAGAAAGAGAAAACAGGGGTCAGGAGGCCTGAGAAAGTTTGGAGAAAGTGGGTCCAAAGGATATGAGGAAAAACTCTCTGCCGACAGGGATTCCCAGAAGCAGTAGAGAGAGGGCAGAACCATTCTCCTCCCCTACCCCTCAGGCACCTCTCTAGCAAACCTAAATCCTTTGTGGGATGGTAGAGGGGCCTTGGGATGCTCACTGGCTGGTGTTGAGGCTCTCAGTGATAATGCGCCCGGCCAGAGCATGGGGATCCAACCCAGAGAAGAGCTGGTTGAAGAACCGAGGGTGACCTGGAGAAGGAGAGTAAGCCAGGGAGCTCAGAGTAGAGCTCAGGGCAAACTCCCAAGTCTCCTCCTCACAGAAGCCAGGGCCCACCAGTCTTGACACTGTAGCGAATCACAGCCCGACACCGCTCCAGGATCTGCTCCTGTGACTCGCCCTGGCTCCGCAGCTCCAAATCCAGCAGCTGCTTCAGCTCCTCAGGCTCCTTCCACTCACAGACCTAGGAAGAGAGCCGGGGATGCTGAGGGCCTGGGATGCCTGTGGACTGGCTGTCAAACCACACCTCCACAGACACAAGACACGGCCAACCTGCACTAAAAACAACTTCGGGATATTTCCAAAGCAAAACTCTGAAAATGAACAAGAGTAGTGAACACAGTAAGACCCAGAATGTAAATCCCTGAGGTACCCAGGGGGACAGGGATGAATTCTGGGGAGAAACCTTATCAAAGGAGGAAAGTTCTGAGCCAGATTTGGAAAGAGAAAGAGAAGGCTTGGGCTGGGCGTGGTAGCTCACGCCTGTAACCTCAGCACTTTGGGAGGCCGAGGCAGGCAGATTACCTGAGGTCAGGAGTTCGAGAGCAGCCTGGCTAACATGGTGAAACCCCGTCTCTACTAAAAATACAAAAATTAGCCGGGCGTGGTGGCACATGCCTGTAATCCCAGCTACTTGGGAGGCTGAGGCAGGAGAGCTGCTGAGCCCGGGAGACGGAGGTTGCAGTGAGCCAAGATTGTGCCACTGCACTCCAGCCTGGCCGATAGAGCGAGACTCTGTCAAGAAAGAAAGGAAGAAAGGAAAAAAGGAAGGAAAAAAGAAGGAAGGAAGGAGGGGGGGAGAAAGAAAAGAAAGGAAAAAAGAAAAGAGAAAAGAAAAGAAAGAAAGAAAGCTTGATGGGAAGGAGGAGGAGGAAAGGACTCACCTTCTGGGAGACACTGGTTCCTTTCTGAATGGCCTCATCCACAACAACCCCAAACACGGCCCGGAGCAAGGCTTCCACAGCCACTGGGTCCCCAGCAAGGGAGGGGAGTGCTTCTGAGTCAGCCATCAGGATCTGTGGCAGAGCAGAGTCATTCCCTACTCAGCCTGTCAACCCTTCCAGGACCTACCCAGCAGGAGCCTCCTCTCCCAAACAGGCCTGAGGCCCAAACCCTGCAGCTCAGTCTCGGCCTCCAGTGCACAGACAAGGGCAAGTGAGAGTGCCCAGGGAGAAAGCCAGTGGGAACAGGTGGGAGAGAAAAGGCAGTCAGTGCTGAGCAAGTGGACTCTAGTGGCCATTTCCACCTAAGGCAGAGACAAGCTTACCTCTCTGCTCAGGAGAGCCGGAGGCAAGGTGCACAGGTAGCTCTTCAGAACAGTAGGACCAAGATGGCAGAGGAAGTGGGGTGAAAACAGCAGTCACATGGCCATGACATAATTCTCATGACCTTTGCCCTAAAGAGAACTTTGACAGATTTGAGATAGGGACAGCAGGGTGAGGCGAAGCTCCCTGAATAATCATTAGCTGACAGAAGATAGGAAATGAGATGAAAGGCAAAACCCGTGCTGCATTAACCCCAGGGTGGCGAGAACCAGAGGGCCAGAGCAGAAGAGGGGACCCGCACTGTGCAACCCAGGGCCCAGCATGGGGGTGTCTGGAGGGCAGACAAGGGTCTGATAAACTGCCACAGGTGACCCTGGAGACCAAGGGGGAGGGAGTCTCGCTTTTAGATGGAGTCTCGCTCTGTTACCCAGGCTGGAGTGCAGTGGCACAATCTCGGCTCACTGCAACTTCTGCCTCCTAGGTTCAAGCGATTCTCCTGCCTCAGCCTCCCGAGTAGCTGGGACTACAGGCGTATGCCACCACACCAGACTAATTTTTGTATTTTTACTAGAGACAGGGTTTAGCCATGTTGGTCAGGCTGGTCTCGAACTCCTGACCTCAGGTGATCCACCTGCCTCAGCCTCCCAAAGTGCTGGGATTACAGGCGTGAGCCACCACACTGGCTGACATAAAATCCTTTAGGCAAGCCTCAGAGGCCCACCTCTTTTGCATCCCAACCTCCAGTCTTTTCAGAACTGCCCTGCTTTCTAAAGCCCTCTTCTGGAGCAGGAAGGAAAGGGGTTATATTGAGGAAGCATTTGCTAAACAAGCGCGATCCTGTGCCTTCCGGGCTCGGAGTCTTGTTTGTAGTGAGCACCAACTGTGTTCGCCACATGGTGCTGAAGACTGAGAACGCCCCCTCACCCCACTGGGAGGACACAGACACATGTGCAACAGTTACAGACCAGGGCATGGCTAGATGCCAATCCTAGGTCTCCTCAGAATTCAGGAAAGAAGGAGATGGATGGAGGCTGAAGGCTGAGAAAGACCCGCAGTGGGACTGCAGCTGAATCCTAAAAGAGGGCAGGAGAAATGGAATGGGTGACTGGGAGGAAGAGAGGCATTCAGGGGTAAGAAGAGGAAAGCCGTGAGCTTACAGCAGGAATGAACAGGGCCTGTCCTGAGGTCAGTAGCAACACTGGGCTGGCAGGAGCATGGGAGTGAAGGCAGGGTGGGCAGAGCTTTGTGAGCATATAAGGAGTCATGAGTGCCAGCCAGGCCAAGGAATCAATATTTTATCCTGCAGAAAATGGGAAGTCACTGAAAGATTGTGTGGCAAGGAATAATGTAGTGCAATGGATGCTCTCAGAAGACCAATTTATAGCAGTAGGATGCAGAAGAATTAACAGGCTCTTGCAGTAAATAAGGCAAAAGGCGATCCACACTTGAATAAGAATGATGTTGGTAGGAAAAGACAGAGAGAACAATCTCTGCAGGCATGCTCATTCCCTGGATTGTGCTGAATTCAACACTTAGGGGAGCTACGTTGCAGGAGAAGGAAGACTCAAACATGACCCTGGGATTTCAAGCCTGGGAGACTAGAAAAATAATGGCACCCCTCAAAGAAACAGGGATGCAGAAAGGGGAAACTGGATAGAAATAAAGTGGTTATTGCTTGGAAATACTCATCTGAGTGGAGGTCTTCTGGGACTACAGATACTCCTATGGGAGGGGGTCAGGCCCACAGCTCTGATGAGATGCTAGAATGGAAAGCAGGTTTGAGAGTCAGGGTATAGCTGAAGCCTTGTGATGGGCTCCATTCCCTAAAGGAGAGAGCATTCGGAGAGATGGATGGGAGGAGGGAGCAAACACCAAGGCCTGGGGGACCCCCCAAATGACAAGGCAAGAAGATCAAGAAAATCTGGAAAGGGAGCAACCATCCTCAAAATGGGATGGTCTAATATAATCCACTGCCAACAGTCACTAGACCTCACACCACAGTCATGCACCACGTAACGACGTTTCAGTCAACAAGGCTGCAGTGAGCTAAGATGACACCACTGCACTCCAGCCTGGGCAACAGAGTGAGACTCTGTCTCAAAAAATAAATAAATATTAAAAAATAAAGTGTACAATTAAGTGGTTTTTTCATAAATTCACAAAGTTGTTGCAACCATCATCACTATCTAACGCCAGAACATTTTCATCACCCAAAAAAAAACCTCAGTAGCAGTCATTTCCCATTCTCCCCTTCCCCGACCCCTGGCAACTACTAATCTACTTTGTTTCTATAGATTTGTCTAGTCTGGCCATTTCATGTAAAACGGGTCATACAGGCCAGGCGCGGTGGGTCACGCCTGTAATCCCAGCACTTTGGGAGGCCGAGGCGGGCGGATCACGAGGTCAGGAGATCGAGACCATCCTGGCTAACACGGTGAAACCCCGTCTCTACTAAAAATACAAAAAATTAGCCGGGTGTGGTGGCGGGCCCCTGTAGTCCCAGCTACTCTGGAGGCTGAGGCAGGAGAATGGCGTGAACCCAGGAGGCAGAGCTTGCAGTGAGCAGAGATCGCGCCACTGCACCCCAGCCTAGGCGACAGAGCGAGACTCCATCTCAAAAAAAAAAAAAAAGAAAATACTGAAAAAGAAGGAAAAAGACTTCAAAATATTCATTTGTGGCTATTTCTGGGTGTTGTTATTATGGATGATTTTTAAGTTTCTTATTTATACACATCTATATTTTTATAACTTTATACAATCATTTCACATTGCTTATGGAATTAAAATAATGGTTCTTTTTAAACAATATAAAAATTGTCCACGTGTGGTGGCTCACACCTGTAATCCCAGCACTTTGGGATGCTGAGGTGGGTGGATCACCTGAGGTCAGGGGTTTGAGACCAGCCTGGCCAACATGGCGAAACCCCATTTCTACTAAAAATACACAATTAGCTGGGCATGGTGGCGGGTGCCTGTAATCCCAGCTACTCAGGAGGCTGAGGCAGGATCCACCTGAACCTGTGAGGCGGAGGTTGCAGTGAGCCAAGATGGTACCACTGCACTCCAGCCTGGGCGACAGAGTGGGACTCCATTTCAAAAAAATATATATATATGGAGGAATTAAGGGGGTACAAGAATTCTAAAATATACAAATCATCAGGCTCAAGGAATGTCCCTTGCACATCATGTGGTTTCCCAACTCCTCAATCCACTGTTATCAAAGGTCTAATGGAAGGCAAAGGGAGCCACACACTGCTCATCTCTATTACACAACCCCTCAACCCCCGCTGGCTCTCAGGGAAGGGAATGGGTTCAGTTTGTTCAGCAAACATTGACTGAGTGTTGTCTACTTCTGAGCGCCTGGCTGGCATTACCCTAGGTGCTGCATCTGCCCTGTGGGCTCCAGCTAACAGGCTGGCAAGAGAGACCTGCATGTAAAATAAAGGGAAATTGCCACAAGAGTTGAGAGGTCACCATGGAAAGGCAGGAAAGTTCAACTGGCCCAGGACAGGCTTCAAGGACAAAACACTAAGGCTCTCCTTAAGGCAATAGAGAGCTGGTGCAGGAAAAGACTCAGCAGGAGTCATTGCAATGCTATTTGAATAAGTGATGGAGTGGGCCTGAGGGAAGAGGGAGTTAGGGAAGGTCACACAGGAGGAGGCCTGCCTGGGGACAAAGGGATCTAGGCAATTGTCTCCTGAAGCGCTCTCAGCCAGGTTTACGGTTAGAAAGCTAAAGTACTCTGTGCTATCTCCCAATCAACAAACCCCAGTGGCTCCACACCCACATTAATAAAGGCACAAACTCTCCTATGTATACAATCTTTTCTCTGCTTCTAGACTGTACTCTCCTGGGTGGAGAGAACTAAGTCTTTTCCTTCATTAAGTAAACTAATAGAAAACAGGGACCCTCAAATGTTAGTTTCCATCTTCTTGATTGTCCTCTCCCCTCCCCCAGGGACTTGCACAGAGGCATTACATAAACATTGGTTAAATCAATCAATGATTTGCAGGTACTGGAAAAAATGCTGCATTCTACTTACATTTGATTTGCATCAACCAAGAATCTGTAGTAATGATAATAGATTTGCAAAGGGTGTTTTTCCTTCTCATTTATTATCTCATTTGACCTTCACAATAGTATTAGAAATTAGCCTAAATAGGTATTTATTCATTCTTGTTTTCAAGATGAGGATGCTTAGCTGAAAGGTGAACTAATTGTCCAAAATTACAAAGGTGACATGGGAACAAGCCTAGATCACTGACTTTCTGACTTTAGGCTACCTCTTCCACTGCATCACAGGTCCGTGTGGCATTTCTCACTATTTCTCACCATTGACAAAAATTAACTGCAGCTAAGATAAAGACAGAAACTGAAAATATACAACCATAAGAATACAAGAAGAGGGGGGTGGGGAACGGGCACAGTGGCTCAAGCCTGTAATCCCAGCACTTGGGAGGCCGAGGCAGGTGGATCACCTGAGGTCACCTGAGGTCAGGAGTTCGAGACCAGCCTGACCAACATGGTGAAACCCTGTCTCTACTAAAAATACAAAAATTAGCCGGGTGTGGTGACGCATGCCTGTAATCCCAGCTACTTGGGAGGCTGAGGCAGAAGAATCGCTTGAACCCCGGAGGCAGAGGCTGCAGTGAGCCAAGATCACGCCATTGCATTCCAGCCTGGGCGGCAAGAGTGAAATTCCATCTCAAAAAAAAAAAAACAAGAATACCAGAAGGGACTGGGAGCAGTGGCTCACGCCTGCAATCCCAACACTTTGGGAGGCCAGGGCGGGCGGATCATGAGGTCAGGAGATCGAGACCATCCTGGCTAACATGGTGAAACCCCATCTCTACTAAAAATACAAAAAATTAGCCCGGCATGGTGGTGGGCACCTGCAGTCCCAGCTACTCAGGAGGCTGAGGCAGGAGAACGGCGAGAACCCAGGAGGCGGAGCTTGCAGTGAGCCGAGATCATGCCACTGCACTCCAGCCTGGGTGACACAGCGAGACTCCGTCTCAAAAAAAAAAAAAAAAAATTTATTATTTTAGAGAATAGGTTTTGCTGTATCACCCAGGCTGAAGTGCAGTAGCACAATCATGTCTTACTGCAGCTTCGAACTCTTGGGCTCAAACAATTCTCCCACCTCAGCCTCCTGAGTAGCTAGGACTACAGGCACATGCCAGCATGCCGGGTTAATTTTTTAATTTTTTGTAAACAGGGTCTCACTATGTTGCCCAGGCTGGTCTTAAACTCTTGGCTTCAAGCAATCCTCCCACCTCAGCCTCCCAAAGCACTGGGATTACAGGTGTGAGCCACCTCGCCTGGCCAAAATATAATGTTTTTATTGTGAATTGGATTATTTATTCTATGGTATTTTAGTGTTGGTTATATTCTTATATTTTATTTATATAATTTTTGTTTGTTAATCTGACATCTGGTCATGTTGCTGAACTCCATAGTTTTGCTACATTGTCAATCGTTTCTCTTTGTAAGATGAATATATATGAAATCAAGGAGGCTTTAGGGTGGCCAGAAGCTCTCCTAAAATATTAGTTTTAATAGTAAACATCCCTTGCTTGTTCCCATCAAAGACAGAAATGTTTCAAATACTTTCCCATAAAGCATGACTTTTATCTCAAAAGCTGAAAGATAAGTGAAAAAGAGAAAATATTTTAAATGCAGATGACAAAGAACAGTTATTATCCATAACACAGATAGGATTTCTACCATCAATAAGAAATATACAAATGATCTACCTTTTTTTAATGGGCAAAGGATATGAACAGACAGTTTACAAAAACAATTAAAATGGTCAAAGAGCAATAAAATAGTCCCACCTATTTGGAAGGCTGAAGTGGGAGGATCACTTGAGCTCACGAGTTGGAAACCAGCCTAAGGCAACAAAGCGTGGAGACCCATCTATTTATTTATTTATTTATTTATTTATTTATTTATTTATTTATTTTTTGAGACAGAGTTTCGCTCTTGTTGCCCAGGCTGGAGTGCAACGGCACAATATGGGCTCACCGCAACCCCCGCCTCCCGGGTTCAAGTGATTCTCCTGCCTCAGCCACCTGGTAGCTGGGATTACAGGCACGTGCCACCAAGCCCGGCTAATTTTTTTGTATTTTTAGTAGAGATGGGGTTTCTCCATGTTGGCCCAGCTGGTCTCAAACTCCTGGCCTCAGGTGATCCGCCCACCTCGGTCTCCCAAAGTGCTGGGATTACAGGCGTGAGCCACCGTGCCTGTCCAGAGACCCATCTCTTAAAAAAAAAAAAAAAAGGCAATAAGAGAATATTAACTTCACTATTAATGACATGAAAATTAAAACAAATACTATTTTTCACCTATTAAACTAGTAACCATATAAAAAATTCATAGCATACACTAAACATTGCCAAAGTTGTAGGAATAGGAAACACTCACACACGGTTCTGAGTAAACATGGGAGTTGTTACAAACTTTTACAATTCATTTTCACATAATCTATTAAAATTTACATATCCGGCCAGGCATGGTGGCTCAATCCTGTAATCCTAGCACTCTAGGAGGCCAAGGCCAATGGATAGCTTGAGCCTAGGAATTCGAGACCAGCCTGGGCAACGTGGCAAAATGCTGTCTCTACAAAAAACAAAAAAAACAAAAAAAAAAAACTACAAAATTAGCCAGGCACAGGTGCCCACATCTGTAGTCCCAACTACTTGGGAGGCTAAGATGGGAGGATTCCTTGAGCCCAGGAGGTTGAGGCTGCAGTGTGCCCTGATTGCACCATTGCACTCCAGCCTGGGCAACAGACCAAGACCCTATCTTTAAACAGAATGAAAATAGGGCCGGGTGTGGTGGCTCACACCTGTAATCCCAGCACTTTGGGAGGCCAAGGTGGGTAGATGACCTGAGGTCAGGAGTTCAAGACCAGCCTGACCAACATGGTGAAACTCCATCTCTACTAAAAAATACAAAAAAATTAGCCGGGCTGGCGGCAGGCGCCAGCTACTCAGGAGGCTAAGCCAGGAGAATTGCTTGAACCTGGGAGGCGGAGGTTGCAGTGAGCCAAGATTGTGCCATTGCACTCTAGCCTGGGTGACAGAGTGAGACTCCATCTCAAAAAAAAAATAAAAATAAAAATAAATTTAAATAAAAGCACATATCCTATCTATAAATCCTTATAAATGCAAAAGGTAACTTTTTTTTCTTTTTTGAGACAGAGTTTCACTCTTATTGCCCAGGCTGGAGTGCAAAGGCACGACTCTCGCCTCACCACAACTCCCGCCTCCCGGGTTCAAGTGATTCTCCTGACTCAGCCTCTCGAGTAGCTGGGATTACAGGCATGTGCCACCACGCCCGGCTAATTTTGTATTTTTAGAAGAGACGCGGTTTCTCCATGTTGGTCAGGCTGGTCTGGAACTCCCGACCTCAGATGATCCGCCCACCTTGGCTTCCCAACGTGCTGGGATTACAGGTGTGAGCCACCCTGCCCGGAGCAAAAAGATAACTATTTAAGGATGTTCATTATTGTATTGTTTATAAAGCAAAAAAATCTGAAACCTAAATGTTCAAGATGGGACAAGGCACACACATAAACTGGAATACTGTGCAACAGTTTTTTAAACGTTAGCTGACTCAGATGTCTAAAATACACTGTATGGCGCATTACAGGTGCTCAATAAATACTGGTTGAAAAGATTTTTGTATGAACACAGAAAAAAGCCTAAAAGCATATATACCAAACTGGTAAGAATGATTCCCTTCAGGAGCATGGGATAAGTAGAGGGGGAGAATAACCATTTTGTGTCTTTTATACTTTTGCGTTGTGTCGATTTGTAAAATAAGTAGGAGCTAATTTTCAAAAAAGATTTAAAAGACTTATTCCTGGTGATGTTTCTTTATCTCTCTCTTTCTCCATTTTGTCTCTATTTTAGAATGATCCTAAAACACAAAAAACGTACTTTCAATGGCCCAAATCATGGAGTGGCTCAGGGAAATGAAATCTGTCTACAAAAAAAAAAAAAAAAAAAGTTGAGAATCCTTGTCTTTTTTTCATCATAAGAGTTTTTTTTTTCTTTTGGTATCACCATTACTTCTCCTAAAGTCACGACATAATATCACCTACAGCAGAAATGAGCACTTAAGTGGAACTGACATCTCCTTCCATCAAGCGCATTTGCAGTCCATCTTTAGCAGGACCTCTCTCTAATGGCTAAGGCTAGGCAGAATTTGAAGACAGTCTGGTTTCCATTTTCCTAATGCAGCCTGGCCCAAGAGCCAGGTCTCCCATAAGACTAGTCTACTGTGGGAGTCAGGGTCTTTTCCACGTGTGGAGGCTAGTGTTTGATGCTGGACGGCCTGGAATAAAGGGGGAAGGGGAGAAGGTAACCAGACTGGCCTCGGGATTCGCAGAGGAGGGCTGGGGCTTTGACTTCTGCAGGGAGGTGAGCAGTGTGGCCTCGGGCTACTCAAGGAACGCCTCTGCGAGAACACTCCTTTTCAGACTGTGGTTGAGCGCACAAGGCAAGAGTGTGCGAAGAAAAGTTAACGCCTCTCCCAGCTGACCCCAAAATCTGCTAATCTGGGCCTGATGGAAAAAATTCGGAGAAGAACCACCTCGGCCGAGTTACGTGAAAAGGCTAGGTACGAACTACTCTGGCTCTACTTGGGGCGCCGGCTCAGAGCGATGGGCAGGACGTCCGCGAGGAAGAAAGAGTGACGACGATTTTTCAAGGAGTCTGAACCAGCTCACCCAGCAAACCCTCCTGCCATCGAGCACCCAGCGTACAATCATCGCAGGGCCGAGGGTCCTGCCCTCAGTCTCGATGGCGGCCGGGGCGCGCCCCGGCCACGGCGCACGCGCGGGCCTCAGCGCTCCCTCCTCCAGGCCCTCGGCGCACGGCGCCGCCCACTCACCCAGCTGCACCTCTCCGTGCGTCCCCAACCTCACCAGCTCTGAGGCTGCCCCCGCTAGTCTAGCTGCCGAGCCCGGAAGTGGATGCAGCCGCTCGGCGGAGAGGACGAGGGGGAGGGGGAAGTGCTTCCGGGGAAACGGGCCGGGGTTGGTGTTTGTAAACTTGCCTCGGTCCCGGTGGGGGCAGCCGCGGCGGTAGGGTTGGCAGGGTGTGCTGGGGCCTGGAGGAGGCGCCGCGCGGCCGGGGAGCCAGCGGGAGGCCGCGCCTGGCAGGTAGGAGCACGCCCCAAAGACCGCAGCGTCGTCCGTACAGACGGCAGCGCTTCAGTAGCTCGCAAGCCGTGGGGTGCCGCGCGGGAAGGGGGAGGGGAGGGGAGGAGGGGCGCGTGGCGAAGGGAGGGGGATCTCCGGGGGAGGGAGGGGAAAGGCCGTGCGCGCACACCGCCCCCTGCCCGCGCGTCCCGCCGCGTCCCCGGCCCGGGAGAGGGCTCTCGGAGGGGACGCGGGCGCGAGCACGCACCTCGCGCGCTTCTCGGCACTCTCCGGCTCTGCTCCCGGTTGGTGCAGCGGGTGCAGAGGCTGGCTGGCCGGAGCGAGGCGGGCGACACATCGCGCCGGGCTTCGCCTGCCTGTCCTCCACCTCCGCAGCGAGTTTCCCTACCTTCGGGCGGACGCGGAAAACGCACACGTGTGGGCACTGCCAGTCCCGTTTCTGCCCGCCACCGAAGCACCCAGCGATGGCCCTTGAGCTTTCCTCCACCCTAGTCTTGCCGCCTCTGTAAAGTGCGAGCTTTTCGGGCCGGCCCACTGGGCACAAAAGCCCCAAAGGGTCTCCGCCCCCTTCTTCCATTCCTGAGATGGCAAATCCAAGCAACTTTCCTTTTGGCAGAGTTCCTCCATAGGAGGCCCCAATTACTTTTGGCTCCTGTTGGCTTCCACTCCTTGCCCAGGAGACCAGTTCGTCCTATTGACCTAGAAAGAAAACTCTTCTTGACTCATGTCCTCGTTCTGAGCTTCACAGAGAGCGCCCAGCAAAAAAAAAGTTCATATCGCACGTTGTAATGGCCTGAAGATGTTGCATTTAGCAGCCCCCCTCTTCCTTTCTGGTTTCAGGTTTCTGAAACAGATCGTGAGCTTCATCAAGAGAATTCAACTGGAAAACCAAGACTGGTAGACTCTCTTTTTCTTCAGACAATAGGCAGGAGCCAGGCAGAGTCCAGGGATTCTTGGAACACCTATCTTTTCTTTGGAGGACACTAAGTTCTATTTGAAGACAAAGTTCAATATGGCAACAGGACTGATGGGACACGAAGGAGTCGTTACCGTGATTTGGTGACAGTTCTTCAAAACGACAGTGTCTCAAGGAAAGGTGGACCTAGGAACTCCTGAACTTTTGGGTTGCCTTAAGTGAGAAATCAGCATGGCTCAGGTAAAAAGCTCTAGAGTCCTCCTCCAAGATAACTGGGAAGCCTGTTTGCAGTTTCACTCTTGAATGCTGCCTTAGTCAACATATTGACCAACCCCAGTGATCCAAGCTCTGTATTAAGCACCAGGGGGAGATCTAGAGGAAGGAAAGGAGACAGGCCACAGCCCCTGCCTTCAGGGAGCTTCCAGTCAAATGAAGGAGGTAGGCTATACTGCATCACAGGCACTGATGGGACATTTGCAAAGCAAAGTGTACTCAGTTTACATTTGGTACATTAAGTGCTGAGGGGTGTAAGGGAGTGAATAGTATGGTGAATGCTTCATTTGTTTTTTTCCAACAGGAATTTATTGAGTTCCTATTGCATGCAAGGCATTGTGCTGGGAATACAAAGATGAATACGATTGTCCTTGTCCCCAGTGAGCTTCCAGGCTAGTTGGGATCGGGAGAGGGATGGAAAGCCATTTATTTTTATATTCACAATGCCTTGTATAGTGGCTGGCTAGTAGTAGAGACTCTGAATCTGTTGATTGAGGAATGTGCAATAATAGGGGTATGTACATAGGAGAGAACAGTACTTCTGCTTGGATAGAAAAAGAAGATGAAGGTTGAAAGATGCATAGGATTTTGCTAAACAAGCAGAGAAGGGTGTTTGGATAAAAGGAACAGCATGGGCAGGAGCTTAGAGTCATGGGAAAATGTGATGAGGTTCCGAGTACTGCAGGTTGTTTGATAGTTACGGAGTAAGGGATTTAAATGGGGATAGTTATGGAGGTAGTACTGACAGTGATAGGTGAGGAAGTTGTTCCCTGCAGTAAGCAGAGTGTAACCCAAAGGCCTTTTATGCCTCGCTAAGTTAAGCAGCAGAGTGGCATCAGATCAGTGTTATGTAGAAGGTCATTATTGTGGAGGTAGAGGATGGACTGGAGAGACAGAATGAGCAGATAGGCTGTTGTAGTCATCTGAGTAGAATAGCTATGTGGACACATCTCCAGAGCTTCTCCCAGCTTGCTTCTAGGGAACCTCCCCTACCAGTCTCACCAGGATGGCAGTCTGATTGTAGTATAATTGGCTTTCCTCCAGCTGCTTCTGAATGCACAGCTTCCTCCTTTCCATATAGAATAGGAGCCTGTCAGTTTCTTCTTCCTTTGTCTTTTGCAACCCACTTCTCAGCATTGTATTCAGTCTTCTGAGAAGGCTGCCTTCCACTAAGGACTCAACTTTGTGCTGGACACTGTTAAGCGTTTTACGTCTTAGTTTACTTTTCATCAACCCTGTAAGGATAAGCATTATGACAGGCATTTTTCATGTAAGGAAACTAAGGCTTGCAAAGGTGGAATAACTTGCCCAAGATTATAGAGTGCAAACAGCTGAGCTAAGATTTTAACTCTGGATCTTTCACTCCAAAGTGCCAGAAGGTGGAGGGAGGGGTCCCAGAATGTACTGATCATCTAAAAGGAATTTCTTCATAAATTTGTGAGTTTGCTGACCAACGATTTCTTAAAATTTTTTTTTTCAGTAAGAAAAGTATTTTCTTTAATGCCAGCTAACTGAAGTCAGTTTGAAGAATGTGGCAGTTTTCTGGAAATTTACTTAAACATACCTTACTTAAGTAATTGTTTAAATTATATATGGAGCAAGGAATGTGAAAAAATGTGATCATACAAGCACACATATAAATGGCCTAAGAGGTCAAGAGAAATACTGAACTCCAAAAATCATATCAGTTGCAATTGGTAAATACTTAGGGAGTTTAAAATCTAAAGGGAGAAATAGCCTGTAGTCCCAGAACTTTAGGAGACTGAGGCTGGAGGATTGTTTAAGCTCAGGAGTTCCACACCAGCCTAGGCAACATGGTGAAACCCTGTCTCTATAAATACAAAAAAAAATAGCCGGGTGTGGTGGCATTCTCCTGAAGTCCCAGTTACTCAGGAGGTAGAGGTAGAAGGATCGCTTAAGCCAGGGAGGTCAAGAGTGCAGTGAGCCGAGATTGTGCCACTGCACTCCAGCCTGGGCGACAGAGTGACACCCTGTCTCAACCACCAAGCAAAAAATGAAACAAACCGATAGAAAATACAGTTGGCACCAGCAAGATTTGCCAATCAAAAGTGGGCTCTGAAGCTAAGGGTGTGTGTGTGTGTGTGTGTGTGTGTGTGTGTGTGTGTGTGAGAGTGACGGAGGGAGTCTCGCTCTGTTGCCCAGGCTGGAGTGCAGTGGCGCGATTTCGGCTCACTCCAGCCTCCGCCTCCCGGGTTCAAGCGATTCTTCTGCCTCAGCCTCCCAAGTAGCTAGGACCGCAGGTGTGTGCCACCACACCTGGCTAATTGTATTTTTAGTAGAGACAAGGTTTCACCTATTGTCCAGGCTTGTCTCGACCTCCTGACTTCGTGATCCGCCCGCCTCATTCTCCCAAAGTGCTGGGATTATAGGTGTGAGCCACTGCACTCGGCCCAGCTGAGGGCTGTTGAGAGAGGAAGGAGGAAGGTCCTGAAGGAATCTCCCGTGTCAGTGGGTTAGCAAGATGGAACCTCGTACCCACTCACAGTTAAGGCCTAGAAATACCTTCAAAGAAATATGTAGCCACACACTGCCTAGTGCTGATGACAAAGGTGTCAGTAATACTTGATTATTTACTTGATCTATATTTAAATGCTGAAGGATGACAAGATAAGTCGTTCCTGGTGAGATGAGTTAGGGAGGACTCTTGAAGGAAGCAAGGCTTTGGCAGTGAGGAGGGACATTCCCTGTAGAGAAGCAGTTTGTAGCAGGGTGTAAAAGGTAGTTCTATAGAGGATGGCAGTCTGTTTTTGCCCTGCCCTGCCAGGTGACCTGACACCTCATCTCCTTTCAACTTAGGCAAGTCTCCTGGCTTGTGAAGGCCTAGCAGGTGTGAGTTTGGTTCCCACTGCAGCCAGCAAGAAGATGATGCTGAGCCAGATTGCCAGCAAGCAGGCCGAGAATGGCGAGCGGGCAGGTAGCCCTGATGTGCTGAGGTGCTCGAGTCAGGTACAGCGCTTGAGTCCATTGTGGCACCTGGGGATCGGGTGGCCCAAGCTCTCTGCCAGGAGATACCAAGCTCTGATTCCTTGATGCTTCCGCATAGGGAAGTGGGGCAAGGGGATCCAGCTGGGGAATGGATGAACATTGGTATTTCACAAAGCTAAGGAAGGTCTTTTGTGTACCTTCAACTCTTTTAAGACCAGGTGCTTGGAGAGGAAATAGTTGTATACTTCCTCTAAGCTTTCAGGGCAGGTGGTTTACTCTCATTTATGAATTTTGTCTGAGAGCTGCATTGGGTCTCATCTCATGTTCCGAGATGGGCTATGAGTTTAGATTTGATTTGTCTTCAAAGGGTCACCGAAAAGACAGTGATAAGTCCCGGAGCCGCAAAGATGATGACAGCTTGTCTGAGGCCTCTCATTCAAAAAAGACTGTTAAAAAGGCAGGTAATGGGGTGATCCCCCAAACTCATACAGTTTGGTAATGGGGTAATATTCCTCCTCCTTCCCTCTACCATGTAACCTGGAGCTTTCCCTAGATGCTTTGATCTCTGATAGCCAGTGAGTGAGTCCCCCAGATTTCATCCAGAGACTACCTTGGTAGTTGATCTCCTGCCTTGCTGGAACAGTAATGGTACAGGTTGGGGAGCATGAGATCCTAGATCCCGAGGCATGGGGGCAGGCAGGCTCCAGCTCAAGTCATACTCAGACTGCTGGGTTTGACAGGATAGACAGCTTACCCACTCCACCTCCTTCCCCAAAGGGTCTCTTACCTCCATGGAGTACAGGAGATGGCAGCACCTTTAGACAGCATCAGAGAGGTTCATTTCTCCAACAGCTGGAAGTGGACCCAGAGTAGAACAGTGTCTCCAGGAAGAGGGCAGTGGTGGCCTCATGACATGCCTGATTATTGCCCCCAGGTGGTGGTAGTGGAACAAAATGGTTCTTTTCAAGTAAAGATTCCCAAAAATTTTGTTTGTGAACACTGCTTTGGAGCCTTTCGGAGCAGTTACCACCTAAAGAGGCACATCCTTATTCACACTGGTAAGTCTCTTGTTTATATTCAAAAGGGGGAGAATAGTCTATCGCTTGTATTCCATGTCTGTTTGTGGCTCTAGTTGGGTTTATTTTAATGGGTAAGTATTAGAAATGAAGGAAGAAGATAAGTCAATGAAGCAGAGAGATTGCATGGCTTTGTATCTGGTGTCGCTGAGACCAGCACCTTTGGGGACCTCTCCCCGTTTATGATCACTTAGGTGTCTACACATTACTAAGAGTTAAAGTTTCTGAGAAAACTGGAATGAGGTCCCTACCATACATACCTCCCCACATTCACTTCTCTGTCCACCTGGGCCAGGTGAGAAGCCGTTTGAGTGTGATATATGTGATATGCGTTTCATCCAGAAGTACCACCTGGAACGCCACAAGCGTGTGCACAGTGGTGAAAAGCCTTACCAGTGTGAACGGTGTCATCAGGTAAGGCTCATCCCTGCTACAATCCCCCCCACACACTTTTTCTTCCCCAAGAATCAGGGCCACCCTCCACTCCTGCCTGACAAAAGAGCCACCAGCGTTACTCGCCATAATAGTTAACACATCGGGGTGAAGTGCATCTGTCTGGCCTTATGCAGCTGATCATGGGGAGGAGCAATTAGAACATTGTAATAATAATAATAATAATAATAGCATTCCATGATCACTTACTCTATGCCAGGCACTGTGAGAGCATACTTTACATAGATTATTTTATTTAATGCTCACATTGACTCCCTAAGGTAGCTGTATTGTCCTTATTTCACGTATGGGAAAATTGAGATTCAGAGAAGTTAAGTTTCCCAGGGACACCGCAGATCACGAACAGAGCTGGGATTCAGTCCAACTTCAGAGCTAGTGCACTTTGGAGGAAGAGATACAATCTTTGCCCTGGGGGTCAGTATCTGATCTGATGAGAATGTAAGAGCTGGGGCCAAAACAAGGCAAGAACAAGAGATGAGAAATGATAATAGCTAACACTTCCTGGATGCATTGCTAGGTCCCAAGCTTTGCTCTGCACTCTTACACTGAATCTTCAGACACTAGAATAAAAGCTCCATGAGGGCAGAGACTTTGTTCCTCTGGTTCTCTACTCTGTATCTGCCTTGAGATAGATACTCAATAAATCTTTGATGAATAAAGCAGCTGTGCTGTGAGTAGGTACTTTTAGCCTCGCTTTGCAGTTTTGCAGATAAGTATGCAGATTCTGGGCTGTTAGGTAACTTGCCCAAGGTCACACAGCTGCTGAGTGATAGAGCCAAGATTCAGCCCCAGGCGGTCTGGCCCGAGAGCTTGCATTCTCCGCCACTGTGTGCTCCTGCTGTCTGTGCACGTGCTGAGGGGATGGAGAATGTGGTATCTGCCTCCTGTGAGAGGAATGAGTTAGCCAACAGGTAGCTGCGTTTCTCTGCTCAGGCACTTAACCCTCCCTTTCTTCTCAGTGTTTTTCTCGGACAGATCGATTACTCAGACACAAACGGATGTGCCAAGGGTGCCAGTCCAAGACTTCCGACGGGCAGTTTTCTCTATAGGCGCAAGGGGCCCCGGGTGGTGGGAGTGATCGGAAGAACCTGCCGAAGAGCACACCCCCTCTGGTCTGATGGTCCCACCACCGCCCCATGTGAACCTGTCCCACTCCTGGAGGAGTGGACCGAGGAGACCAGAAGAGTGCATCAGGGGACAGTGGCCCCAGAACCTCAGCTCTGTAAATAATCTGAGACTATGAGTATCTCGGGGAAGTTCTTACAGCATTCCTGGGTAGGGGAGCTAGTCCCTGGACCCTTGGCTGAGGTCATAGGTGGGGACTCAAGGTACAGGACCAAGACTGAAGTGTGGCTCCCACAACCTTGGACTCCAGCTGGCAGCTAAAATGGAAAAGATTGGGGAAGGGGATTTGTTTGTTCTGTTCTTGTTTTTGTTTATCCAAAAGCAACTTCAGCAGGTAAACTGTGGATACAGGTAATCCAGAGGCATAAGGGTCCTGGTCCAAAGTAGGGACTATAGCTGGTCCAGCTCTCCCCAGAAACTGGGTTTTTAGTTGCAGTAGCTCCTCAGTGTTTCACAATCCTGCACTTTGCCTCCTTTTTGAGGAAGAATAAGATCAGGAATGGCAGCTGAGCTTACTTTGGCTTCCTTATACACTGTAGGGACAAAAGGAAAAACGGGGTGGAGCAGACAAGGGCTGGATCCAAAAAGTGGATGGCACCTCTTCCTTCCTCAAGGGAAAAGGAAGAGTTGTGCCTGTGGGTGTTGTCATGGCCCATGTCACATTGGCACCTGATGGCATCAGCTCAAATGCCTTTAGGAGGAAACTTGGGTGAGAGTGGCCCATGAAGCCCTTTTCTTCTTTTTTTGGGGAGTCGGTCTTGGAGATGGTTTGTGGCTACCTCGCTGCCATTGACTCCTAAAGTGAGACAGATGTGTTGAGCAAGGAGTCATGGAAGTCAAAGTGGGTTCTCTCTCCTTGTGCCCTCTTAGGAACAACCCAAGACTGGTCCCAAGTTGGCTAACAGCTGCTCAAGAAACAAAGGAATCTGGGGTCTTCTGACATGCCTGTTGAGCAGTAGGAGCTGTTCTCCCTCCCCAAGTCCTATCACTGTATTCAGGTAGAGGAGGTAGGGAGGGGTCTGTCCTTTGGTCCCAAAAAACAAGATCTCGGCTTGCTTCCTGATGGCCATCCCTACCCAACAGAGTGTGGGGGATGGGGGTGGGGGTGCTGCAGAGAAAAGACTAAAGAAGAAACCTAATGTAGGTTCCATTCTTAACCATATTCTTTGCTCCTCTCTGCTCCAATACCACCACCTTGTCCACTCCCAAAAAAGTAATCAGGGGTGTGTGTGTGTGTGAGAGAGTGTGTGTGAGATATGAGTGCATGTATTTGTATGCTTGCAGGAGATGGCATATTATTGAGCCAAGCCCTTCTCTGGCCCTCACCTTCAGGGAGGATGAGTGGAAAATAGCCTCCTCTTGCCCAAACATGAAGGGTGCTTGAGGTCTCAGCAGGAGCTGAAGAACACAATTTAGGGAACAGAAGGGCTTTTGTTTTGGAGGGTTTTTTTTTTTTTTTTAAGATGAATTCAACAGCCTGGCGGTTAGGATGTTTCTAACCCAAGCCAGGGCTTGTGAACATGAATTTTCTAAGGTGAAATAAACCTTTTCTTTCTGCTAAAGAAAGAATCCTTATAGGAAGTTTTGGGGTTTGGTTGACCCCCCACTGTAACCTGACCTGACCTGTGGCGGGTAAGGGAACTGTCTTAGTAATCATGGAGACTGGGTGAACCTGAGTGCCAAGCTGTCAGTAGGGTCTGAGATGGGAAACTCCTGGAAGTATGATTTCATTTCCCAGAAAATGTAAAGAATGGATACCAGCAATGATTCCTGGCTGTTACCTATTCTGGAGGGGTGGGGTTGGGGAGGGGGTTGTCCATACCTCTGTGGTATGAGTATTTCAGGGAAAAAGAAAGCAGGCATGGCACCCATTCGATTTTCCCTGACAGCATCTGAGATCCTTTTGGGGAGACGCTGAGGAGTGTTTGCTGCCATGTACTCTTATAGCTCTATGCTGACACTCCCATTTGATGTGGTCCAGAACTTAGACCTCAGTCCTTGGATCAGCCCTGTGGTCCCTGCAAGCAGGGGCATCTTTCTGCATGTGAGCCAGCCCCCTTCCTGTTCAAGGGTTCTGCTGGATCTGGGGTTTTCCTGTCCTTCACTTCTGGGATGATTCACCCCACATCTTCCAGCACCCTGTAAACCATTTAAAAATATTTAGAAAACTATCCTCCCAAAAGTGCTTTTGAAAATGAGAGGCCTCTGTCCCTGCCACTTACAGGTAGTCTCTTTGGGATAGGGGTGTATGTGGAGAGATTCACATAAGTCTCACATGAGTGACCTGTGCCCCTATGTGTACTAATGTGTGTACTGGGTCAGAAGGTGCCCTGGGTTCCCACAGACCTTGGTTTCCTGCCTGGGTGGGTGGGAGGGAGGGAACTTCAGAGAGTATGTGCGAACAGCCATAGCAGAGCCACCCCTGCCAAGGACCCAGTGAGGGAAACTCAGGAGCAGGTGGTTGGTTCAGTTCCCGCGCAGATGTCTGGGGCAATGCATGTGTGAGAAGAGAGGCGCAAAGCAGTGAAAGGAGTGATTTGGCATCCAGAGGGCCCGGGAGCCCCACGGATACCCCAGGGAAGCCACTGACTCACACCGCTGCAGAGGCTCATGGGCCCAATGCCCCACCCCTGCTGGCCAGCATGGGGCCTAGCACTGGAAGATGCCTCAGGTGTGTTTGGAGTGGGGGAAACGGAAATAGGGCACGCTCTCAGAGACCAGGACGGAGAGTCAGGGAACCTGGGAAAGAGTAGTGCCAGTTCCGGGTAGGCTGCTGCACCAGGCCCTACCAGCTCAGGCTATAAACAGTCTGCTTTGCCCCAAGTCTTTTCCGTCCACCCCCAACAGCCTTGTCATCACTTAGCTACTGATCACGCCCATGGCTTGACATTGGAGGGTTACATTAGTGGAGTCCGCCACAGCTTCGAACCCTCTCCCCAGATGCCCTTTGCCTCTGCTGTGGCCCTGGGGTTTTATCAACTGTCCCCTTCCTATCCTCCTCTCCACCCTGTTTTTTGTTTTGTTTTTTTTTTAAATAATATACTTATTTTGCTATGGGGGAGGGGAATATCAAATGGACAAGATCACTTTTAAATGGTAGTTTTTATAAGATGTTATAAACTTGTATCTTTTTACCATTAAAGTGCAGTGTATGTTCCTTCGTGATATATTTAGGATATTTAAATAAAAGGAAAATGGGGCTTTTCTACATACTATCTCCTCTTTGGGGAAGCTTTTTCATACTGGTTTTAGTTGTTTTCCTTTTTTATCCCTACATAATCACCCCACAACTTCCAGCACCCTATAAGCCATTTTAAAACCCCTGCTCCACAGAGGAACAAGCAAGTAGGAGCAAAAACAGGGCATCAGTTCTGAGCAAGACGAAAAAGCACACGCAGCAGGACGGAAGGAGGCTAGACACCAACAGATGCAGTGTCTCTGACCTGGGACCCCCCTGCATCCGCAGCACTTGAGAATTCATAGGCCCTTTCCAGACCTGGCTTCCTGGGTCCCAGGGTGCACCCCGGGAGTTTCCTGCACATTCGCGCTTGGGCACCTCTCCCTGCCCTCAGGTGGCAAGAGGAGGATGGACAAGAGCTTTCCCGAGGCCCAGGCTATAAACAGTCTGCTTTGGCCTTGATGAGGTAAAGCAAAGTGACAGCTGTGGTCTGAGGTAAGACTTTATTGTATACTTGGGTGGGGTAGCCCAGATGGATGCAAGGTTGCAGGCATGGGAAGCAGCCCTCTTGGGTGTCACTCTGAAAATGAAGTAGGGTGGTGGCCGCACCTCGCCAGTGAATTAGTCCCCTACCAAGGTCTTACAGACCCACCCTTCCTCTCACCCTCCAGTTCCCACTGTCCTCCAAGGAGAAGAGCCTTGGGTAAGTGTCCCTCCCTCCTTCAGAGAGTGGGACTGTCTGCCTCTTGAAAGCGAGGATTGATGGTGGTCGTGATGGCACTTTTGTAGAGAGGATTACTGTCCTGGAGAAAGATGTTGCAGATTATAAGCAAAAATCCCAGGATTCCTCGTCCCCTTTCTAGACCCAAGAGGCCAGCCTTGAGCCGAATCCTAGGAGCTGATCGAAGTTAGCAGAGGGGTTGGTTACATGTGCCAGGGGCTGGGGGAACCCAGTGGGAGGAATCAGGGCTGGTCTTGTGGTGGGGGAACAGCTAAAAAGGGGCCTAACCAGGCAGTCTCCTCACCTGCTTCCAGTTGAGTTGTTGCTGCTCCTTCTCAAAGCGACTGTATTCCCGGCGGTCATAGATTTCCACCGAGAGCCGGTAAGCCAGGACCAGCCCCAGCCCCACTGCCACGATGCCCCCTACGCAGCCCAGCACAATGGCCTGGGTGTGGTCTGCTCCCTCTGTGAACAAGAAACCAGACACACTTGTGGGAGCTGGAGCATAGGGACAGATCATCAGTTGCTCACAGTGTGTCCAGCCTGTCCAACCCTGTCTGTCACTGAAAGCAAAGGGAACCCAGGGAGGTCCAAGGTTATCTTCACTGCTCAGGGCCTTAGCCTTGTCCACTTGCTCAATTGCCTCTGCCTTTGTCCTGGATTCACAGTTCTGCTTCAGCCCCCAGCCTGTTTCCCATTATCTTCACTCTGCATCCCCAGAGTTGAGACCCTGCCCATCAAACTTCCAGGGTTTGTGGCATCCCTGCCCACTTACTTTCTTGGGGTCTCACTCTGAGCACGACCGTGCCTCTGGCATCATCCTCCACCAAGAAGAAGAACAGCTGGTTGTCCAGGGTCCTCTCCTTGCACCAGCCATCATCCAAGATAGGGGCCAAGGCCAGGGTCACATTGGTATGGGCACAAGCTGTACTGCAGTTGGTGGCCAGTGGGCCAGTCCCGAAGGCCCCACACTCTGCACAGTCCCTGTGTAGTAGATGCCAATAGGTTACCAGCTGGGCAGTTGTCACCCAATGCCCCTTGCCCAACTACAAGCAGGAAGGAGAGTAGGCAGATGGGAGTAGCTCAACAAGCCCCACTGTGCCCCTGCTCCCAAGATGCAAGACCTGAGGCCTCACCGGTGTCTCTCGCATGGTGTCTTGCAGCCTGGGCATTGGTCGCATAGAGCACCATAGTAGCCGTCCAAGCACTGGCAGCGGTTGCATTTGCAGCGTCCATGCCCACTGCAGAGCCCTCCCTCGGGACTGATGCAACTGTCCGTGTCCCCACTGCATTCGCATGCTCTGCCTGTGCGGTTGGCATGACAGTGACATACTCCACATTGGCAGCGACCAAAGCCTGGGGTAGAGCCATGCAGAGGGTGACAACCATGCTCCACACACACAGTTGGCCATCATGTGGCACGACAAGCCCATGCATCCAATCTTTGAAGTATGCCAAACACACCCTCTAACCCATACACCAGAATCTTTTGATATTTGCCTTCCATGCCAGGAGATTCCCAGAGCCTAAGTGCCTTGGGAAGGCCTCTCAGACCCCGCCCTTCTCCCCAAGGCTCCAGGTACCTCCACAGAGGATGCCCTCATGTCGCTCACAGCTGGCATCGTCACACTCGCACAGATGCCCAGAGCTCTGTCCACTGCAGCTGCAGCGTCCACATTGACAGTGACCCTTTCCACTGCACAGGGGCCCTGTGCCATTGGGAGCCCGGCACCCAGATTCCAGGTCTGGGGAGGACAGCTCTGCCACAGAGCACTCACAGAGCCGACCTAGGCGGCCAGGGGCACAGCTGGAAGGGGAAGGCAAAGGAGAGAAGTAGGTCAGAGGGTTTGATCACCCCTGACTTGTCTCTCCCAGGAACCTCTAAACCCAAGTTCTCAAAAGAGTTGGAGACAGACAAACAGCTGTGAAAGGATGTTGAGTATAGTGAAACACTGAGGCGTGAGAGAGTGGAGGGAGCCCCAGTCAGGGGGAGGGCCTGGACATATATGGGAAGCTTCAAGGGATGAAATTGAGTGGGGAGTCTAGGGATGTCAAGGAGACTCCTGTGGGGGGGATGGAAAGCAGCAGAGGAATACGGGCCAGGGTTGGTGGTTGTTGGGAGCCAGGTGGGTGAAGGGAAGAGGAGGCCCTCACCTGCATACACCACATTGTAGGTGTCCCTGGCCATCACTGCAGTGGGGAGCCTGGGGCTGGGTGTCACTGCAATTACAGTCACACAGCGTGTGCAACTCCACAATCAGCTCCTCTGAGAAGCCAAGGGCCCGGAGCCTCAGGAGATGGGGCTCTGGGAGGCAGTGGGTGGCTTGGAGAGAAACCCAGAAAGTCACCTGAGAAGAGGCAGGAATCAGGCCATGGTTATACACACGCACACACACACACCCCAAACTCACCAATCATCCAGAACCTCACCCCTTAGTAAATGAAGGGATGGGGTCATGTTAACACCCAACTCCTAGAAACATGCCTGAGGAAGCCACTCAGACTGCTCCAGGAAGGATGGATGGAGGACTACCTCAGGCTCTCATGTCACTCCCTGTTCCTGCCACCCATCTTTTCCTGCCTGCTTAATTTCCCACTCCCACCTCCCCCTGCCCGCCTTCTGCCTGTGCTTGCTGGCTCTCACCGTCTGGTTGATTCGGACGTGGTTGCACTGTCCTCGATCCTCAGCCTTACCCTCCCTCTTCTCAGGACCCTCACACTGGGATTCGTAAGAAATGTGGACTCCAGGAGGGAGTGAAGAGTGTTCAAGGGTCACGGTGGAAGACAGGCTCTATGGGAAGAGAGCGAGTGGATAACCACGTGAAGGCAGAAAAGGACTCCACCCCCACCTTATGTCCTCTCCAGGTGTTCCCAATTCTGCCAGCACCCTGCCCTCTGCCACGTGGGGTTCCTTCCATTCTGCCCAGTCGAGGCATTTCTGGAGGGAGGACCCGTGAGAACCTTGCATAGAACATACAGGATCCAGAGGCCTCTAATATAGCATTTCAGTGCAGCTGCCAGCAAGGGCCACTGAGGGTCACAGGCTGGCCAGGTGCTGTAAATGTACAGAGACCATGTTTGTGAAGCCCCACATCAGGACACATAACCTGGGTGCATGCCAGGTCTAAAGGGCAGACTCATTACAGAGTTTGTCTTGGGAAATTTGATACTGTCTCAGATTTTCTTGCCATAGGTTTAGGAGATGCTCCCTGTTATCAAGAAGCCTACAGCCTAGTTGCAGAGGTAAGACCTAAACCACTAAGAATTTTTATGGTTCCTTCTACCTGTAAAATTCTATGGTTCTTGTGAAGAATAGCTTTGAATTATTTATAAACTTAGTGAAAGCAGGCTCCAGATCTCACATTGTTTATGTACAGACTGACTGGCGACAAATGCCAGCCCTTCTGTTTGTTATCTTTGTGACCTTGGACAAGTCACTTAGCCTCCTTGTGTGGGTTTCCTCATCTGTAAAATAGGGATGATAACAGTTATGAAGCAAGGCTTTTGGCAGGGTTAAATGAAGTAGCAAACAGTATGTACACCTAGGATGGTGGGCGCATGAAATAAAAGCTCAGTGATTGAAACTTTCCTTTCTTGCCCAGAGCAGAGCTCCATGCTGTCTGCATGTCAGATGTTTTAAGATTTATGAATGTAAGATTGAACAGTTAATGACAGCCACATGCAGACTATAGGTAGGAGCTGTGGAATGTTAGACCAAAAAGTGACCATTTCCTCTTAGTTCTGCCACCCCACCCAAGGGCCCCTTTCCACCCTTCCCTAGTGCCCACCCTCACCATCTCCCCTTCCCCTGGCCCCTCACATTATAAGCATCCATGATGAGCTGTACCACGTTGCTGGAGTCCTCACTCAGCTCCCCAACTGCAGACTTAGGAATCAGCTTACTCAGCTCCTGAGTTTTGGGGAGTTAAGGGAAATGGTGGGTCACAGCTCTAGGAAAATGGGCTCCCAGAGGTCTGGAAGGAGGGCATATGGGGGATGGAGAATGTATCTTTGGGGGAATTGAGAAAGGTTGGGATGGGGCTGGGGGATCTGACATGTAGACAGCTCTCACCTGGTAGACAGGCAGTGCGGCACTGGTGACAGCAAAGATGGGCTGGATATTTGCTGCAGAGAGGGCCTGGGCTACCTGACCCACAGAAGGGTAGTCCTGGGGCAGGGAGCAGGGACAAGGTGAACCCCACAGGTTTCCCCCACAACATGCAAGGTGCCCTCAGCCCAGGGAATCCAGGAACCAAGGTTCCACCAGCTGGAGGAGCCCTGGAGGCTTGCTATGGAATAGGAAGGAGGTAGGGAATGGGGTGACAAAGGTGTCCTGTCTCGGCAGCTGAAAGGAGGAACTGCTGGAGAAGATGGCAGGGTGTCTACAGGGTGGTTACTGGTGAGGACTGTAAGGCTGGGAGTGGGAGTCCTGGAAGGAAAGAGGTGTGGCTGAAATGGGGAGAGGCAGGGTGACAATAGGGACTCACAAACTCTGTGCTGCGACTGTAGAGGCCATTGCTGTCCAAGTGGCAGTGCCCATCACTGGGCATGAAAATGCCGCCCAACTTCCCGTCCCCAGCTGTATGGAATGTGTCGTCTGAAGTGAACACCAGCAGCCGGGACACATTTCTCCAGCCAATCTGCTCCTGAGTTACAGTGGGGGTGGTAGGCTATGCACCTGGGCATGGCCCTTGAGCCACCCCAGCCAGCTCTGTGAGCCAAGAATGTGGCCAGCCTCACTCTGAGTCAGCTTGTCCATCCCCTTGCCTCCAGTACCTTGCTTCTCCCTGCTCTCCCCAGCCCCCTAAAGAAGGCTGCTGCTAGTGGAGGCTTACTTGTGAATTAGAAAAACATGCCTCCTCTTCAAGATGTTTTACTCCAACCCACCAGGTAATTGTTAAATATACAAACTACAGCAACTATGGTATGAATGGCACCCCCTAGAACTGTGCACTACACAACCATAAGGGGCAGTCCTGTTCCCAAACAGACCTCCAGGCTCAGATCCCCGCCCCACCTCCTCACCTGGCAGAGTGCAGCCTGCAGAATGGCATCGAAGCCACCTTCAGGCGAGTCCAGATTGCCGGACACACTCTGGCGCCCCACCTCCCGTTCGAAGGCTTGTGCGTCCCCCGTCAGGGACAGCACGTGGTGAAAGCTGAAGGGTGACTGGCAGCGCTCCAGCCGGGTGGGGCAGGGGTGGCGCAGCTTGGAGGGTACTGTGCTCACAAAGGGCAGCACCGTTTTGTCCACAAAGGAACCAAAACCTGGGAGAGGAGAGGAATGAAGGTTGTGCCAGAAGTCGCAGGGCAGCAACAGAGGACCCATGAGAGCGCTCTATGGGAAGTGGGGTGGGGAGGACAGTGATGGGAGAGGGTGCACCTAGGGGGCAGGGACCTGGTAACTGGCAAACAAAGCAGTGAGACCACTGGCTCAGGGAAGTGGCAGGTAGAAGACATTAAGAGGAGGACACAACTTCCTGGGCAAATGGGAACTTCCAGAAGGCGGAAGAAGGCCCGGGTATAGGATATGGTAGCAGCATGAGGCAAAGGAAGGAAATTTGAATAGAGGAGAGTTGGCACAGAATGTGGAGCCAGGGACAGTGGCATCTAGGTCTTGTCCAGGGAGACTTGCATCAGGGCAGGTTCCAGGTTGGTAGGCCGAGGGCAGCTGTCCAGGCCCAGAGAGTGCCCGAGCACAGTCTCTCCAGACGCTGGGTCTCAGGCCTGTAAAACGGATAGTCTCTTGAGTCCTCTCCAGCTCTGACCTAGAAGATGGGTGTCTAGGGAGAGATGCAGGAACGAACCTGTGGCCTGGCTAGGTCTGTCAACAACTGGGAGGGCAAGTTGGGGCCCTTGTGAGTCCAGGATGTTGGCAGAGGCTAGGGCAGTGGTTGAATAGGCAAGGGCTAACAGGGCGGGAGGCAGCGCTCGGCTCACCAATGCGCACAGAATGGGTGACTTCCTGCAGCCGGACCAGCAGAGCGTGCCCGAGCTGGCGCACGCGTTCCAGGTCGTCCTTCATGGAGTAGCTCAGGTCCATAAGGTAGTACAGGTCCACCGGGTATCCCTCAGCACGAAGGAAGCGGACCTGGAGCTGCTGGGGCTCCCCTAGGGGGTGGGTGGCGGGCGGGTCAGCAGAGCGCATTGGAACGCCAGCCTAGACCTCTGGCCTGGCCCCGCCTCCCCTAACTCACCAGGCCGCAGCGTGACCCGGACCCGCTGCGGCGCCAGCTGGGTGGCACCCTCTCCGCGGGCGCCCTGGCTGAGCGGCTGGTCCTGCAGCACCTCCTGCTGGCCGCGGGGCTCCTCCAGCTCCTCCAGCGGGCAGCCTCGAGCCAGCAGCTCCTCTCGTGGGGCGCAGCGCCGCGCCTCCGCCTCCCCCGACGCGGTGAAGTTCTGCTCAGCAAGAAAAGGCGCGTCGGGACCCGGTCCTGCTTAGGCCCTGGGCCCTGCTCCCAAAACACCCTGCAAACCCGGCCACCTCTAATGCCCCCACCTCCAGTCCACTCCTTGAGTCCCTGATTCCCTCCCCTCTTCCTCGCCACAGCTACCCTTGAACTCCGGTCTTTTTTGTTGTTTTGTTTTGTTTTTGAGACAGAGTCTCACTCTGTCACCGAGGCTGGAGTGCTGCGGTGCTATCTCCGCTCACTGCAACCTCCACCTCCCAGGTTCAAGTGATTCTCATACCTCAGCCTCCCGGTAGCTGGGACTACAGGCGTGCGCCACCACGCCCAGGTTTTTTGTATTTTTAGTAGAGACGGGGTTTCCCCATATTGGTCAGGCTGGTCTCAAACTTTTGACCTCAAGTGATCCACCCACCTCAGCCTCCCAAAGTGCTGGGATTACAGACGTGAACCACCACGCCTTTTTTTTTTCCTACTATAAAGACAGGGTCTTGCTTTTTTGCCCAGTCTTGTTTCGAACTCCTGGCCCCAAGAAATCCTCCTGCCCCAGCCTCCCAAAGTACTGGGATTACAGGCATGAACTGCCACCGGTGGAACTCTGGTCCTTTCTTCCTTGTCAGAGCCCCACTTCCTATAGCAGTCCCCCACCCTTCCCCTATCTCAACTCCCCCTTGCCCCAGCCACCTACCCCTCTCCTCCCCAATAGAGCCACAGACTTCCTGTTGAGATCTTAGAGACTTCACTACCACAAAAAAACAGGGGCCTTGCCTCCTAGGCCAACCTGCCCAGCAAGCTCACACCAAAATGGGAAGGTGGTCAGACTAAGACCTACAGCTCCTTGGAAGGGAAAGGATAAGAACAGAAGAGGAGGCGTCCTCCCCACCAATATGTCTGGTATCCCTGGGACTGGTTGGGAAGCCACAGGGGAAGGAAATGGTTAGAGCGGCTTCTCAGCTGGCCCTGGGTGTCAGGGGACTGGAGAAGCCAGACACAGACCTGACCATCTCAAGAGCTCCAGCTCCCCAGCTCCAGCCTGGCACCTCTCCCTCTCTGCCTTGTGCAGACTCAGTATCTACCCTTCTTGTCCAGTCAGATTCACTGTGTGCCTTTCTCCTGGGTCCCTGTGTGCCTTTCTCCTGGGTCCTCTAAGCATCTGTAGCTCTGCTTCCATGTGAATTTGCCCCCATCTCTTATCTGGGCTCCCACACTGATCTAACCCTCCATCTTACCCTGAGAGAGGCAGACCTGCCCCCATCCCAGCTTGGGCACCCCTCCTGCTCTGCTGCTCCATGAGCTCTGTCTCTTTAAAGCATAAACAAACAACAGCTTTGTTTGAAGAGCCAGGGAGACACCTGCTCCCTAGCATCCTTCTTGGCCACTTAGGTAGCTCAAGCCTTTCCAGTCCCCCTCAAGCTCATATGCTTCCACCCCTTCCCTTTCTACCTGTCCAATCATAGGCTACTACACACCCAGGAACAGAATGCCTCCACCCAAAACACAGACTTAGAAATCTAACCACACACTTGCTGCTATGGACTGAACTCTGCACCCCTACCCCACCCCACCCCCACCCCATCCTCTGTTGAAGCCCTAACCCTCCATGTGATGGTATTTGGAGATGGAGCCTTTGGGAGGTACCTAGGCTTAGATGAGGGCCTAAGGGTGGAACCCTCATGATGGAATTAGTGCGCTTACAAGAAGAGAGGCAATTCCCACCCCCATTCCCCAACCCCATCCCCACTATGTGAGGACACAGCGAGAAGGTAGCCAGTCTGCAAGCCAGGAAGAGGGCCCTACTGAGGAACCAAATCAGCCAGCACTTTGATCTTGGACTTCCCAGCCTCCAACATTAGGAGAAATGAATTCCTGTTGCTTAAACCACCCAGCCTATGGTATTTTGTTATGGCAGCCCGCACTGGGTAGTACCTTTCTCCCATGTTTACATACACAACAGCTCCCTCTACCTATACACAAGCATGAATTCCCACAAGCACATACTTTCTCCCAATTCATGGTCACAAATTCTCTCCATATATACACAAGCAAATGGATACAGACATAATCCTAAGTGCACAGGAAACTTGCATGCATGTGTATGCACACACGTATATCCACACACAGGAGTCCTATGTGCACAAACTCAGTCACACATGAGACTGTGGAGTGTTCCTAGAAAATCATACATGTGCCCACACAATCACACACATATATCCAGGCTGCACATACATATACACATACACATACACATACACATGGTTCAAAGACCATAGGCCCATCTTTACCAGTTGCTTGCACCATGCACAGCTGGGGTGTGAGAGGATGCACTTCTGGCAGGAGGGGGCTGGCTGGCAGGACCCCAGCATGGACAGGTGAGGATTCCGCCATTCTGTGGCATCCCCTGTGGATGGGATCTTGGCGTCCAATTCACTCTCACCTCTGCTCAGGACCAGCAGCAAAATAAGGACCATTGGCAAAGCCACCATGCCCTGTAATAGGATATAAAGGGGGACATGTGGGTCCTCAGGGAGGACCCTCAAGCTCTCAGTCCTCTAAACTTAGCTTGTGGTTATCACTCTCAAAACTCTGCCCCAACACTTTATCTCCCCTCATAGTTTCACTTCCCCTGTGGATTCAGCAGTTTCTTCAAAATGATGGGAAGGAGCAGGTATCACGCAAAGGTAGGGGCCTCCGGACGTGGTGGCTCATGCCTGTTATCTCAGCACTTTAGGAAGCCAAGGTGGGTGGATCACCTGAGCTCAGGAATTCGAAACCAGCCTGGTCAACATGGCGAAACCCCATCTCTACTAAAAATACAAAAATTAGTCAGGCATGGTGGCGTGCACCTGTAATCCCAGTTACTCAGGAAGCTGAGGCAAGAGAATTGCTTGAACCGGGGAGGCGGAGGTTGTAGTGAGCCGAGATCACGCCACTGCACACCAGCCTGGGTGACAGAGCAAGAATCTGTCTAAAAAAAAAAAAAATAGGGGCCTCAGAGAAGATCTGTCCTTCCTGTGTGCAGACTTCATGTGGCCAAGGTGGGCAAAATGGCCTACTAAAGGATTTGGGGACTGGGCCTGAAAGCACTAAAGTCTGCACCCAGTTCTATTTACCGAGATCCCAAGCCGTAGTGGTAGAAGAGCCAAACAGGAAACAGACCGGATTCTGGTGCTGCTGCAGTCACTCACTGGCTGTGGGGCAAGTCAGACTTTCTCTCTGGGCTTTAGTTTCCACATCTGCAAAGTGGAGAAGTTGAATAAATAGTCTGACATACTTGGCGGCTTTTACAATCTTGGATTCTAAATAAGAGAAGAGGGTCAGTGAGTGGGAATTAAAGAAAAGAAAGCTGGAGCAGATGAGGGAGTGTGTGAAAGAGTCAAGGAAGAATAGTTGTGCTTGGTTGACATGGTAGCAAGAGGAATGAAGATTAGACCACAAGAACTCTCTGCAGGTCTGGGATAAGGGGAGAAAGAAGGCCAGTGTTGGCAAAAAAATTTTCTACTTTCTGTACTTTGCACAAAGATAATCCAGATTGAAGAAAGAGCCTGGAGACAGGGTAATTCCTTGAGTGACCTTCAGGAAAGCCAAGCAAATTCCTGATTTTAAAAAAACATTAATTTTTAAAAACGAGCAGGTAATTCATTTACCACGCTTCATAAGTCAAAAAGTTAAATCCCATTGGCCCTTTTTTTTTGCAGAAATGGAAAAGCTGATCCTAAAATTTATATGGAATTGCTCGGAACCCCAAATAGCCAAAATAATCTTGTAAAAAAAATACTGCAAAGCTACAGTGATCAAGACAGCATTGGCTGGTCGCAGTGGCTCATGCGTGTAATCCCAGTGCTGGTTGGAAGACAGGTTGAACCCAGTAGTTTGAGGCTGCAGTGAGCTATGATCGTGTCACTGTACTTTGCCCTGGGCAACAGAGTGAAACCCTGTCTCTTAAAAAGAAAAAAAGAAGACAGTGTGGTACTGGCATAAGGATACACATATATTATACATCAGTGGAATAGAATTGAAAGAGTCCAGAAATAAACTATGCTTCTGTGGCCAATTGATTTCCAACAAGGGTGCCAAACCATTCAATGAGAAAAACTGTCTTCAAAAAATGGGGCTGGGGCTGGGCACAGTGGCTCATGCCTGTAATCCCAGCACTTTGGGAGGCCGAGGCAGGTGGATCACTTGAGGTCAGGAGTTCGAGACCAGCCTGAACAACATGGTGAAACCCCGTCTCTACTAAAAATACAAAAACTAGCTGGATGTGGTGGTGGGCGCCTGTAATCCCAGCTACTCAGGAGGCTGAGGCAGGAGAATCACATGATCCCAGGAGGCAGAGGTTGCAGTGAGCTGCAATTGTGCCACTGCACTGCAGCCTGGACAACAGAGTGAAACTCTGTCTTTTTTGTTTTGTTTTGTTTTTTTGAGATGGAGTCTTGCTCAGGCTGGAGTGCAGTGGCGCCATCTCAGCTCACTGCAACCTCTGCCTCCCAGGTTCAAGTAATTCTCTGGCCTCAGGCGCCCAAGTATTTGGGACTACAGGCATGCGCCACCACACCCAACTAGTTTTTGTATTTTTAGTAGAGAGAGGGTTTTACCACATTGGCCGGGCTGGTCTCAAACTCCTGACCTCAAGTGATTCACCCGCCTCAGGCTCCCAAAGTGCTGGGATTACAGGCATGAGCTGGGATTACATGCCCAGCTGAAACTCCATCTTTAAAAAAAGCCCAGGTACCGTGGCTCATGCCTGTAATCCCAACACTTTGGGAGGCCGAGACAGGCAGATCACAAGGTCAGGAGTTCAAGACCAGCCTGGCTAACATAGTGAAACCCCGTCTCTACTAAAAATACAAAAATTAGCCGGGTGTAGTGGCACACGCCACCACTTTTTCTCAAAAAATAAAAGGTGCTTTCAACATGCAAAAGAATGAAGTTGGACCCCCTCCCCACCTCACACCATATACAAAGGTTAACTGAAAAGAGATCAAAGCCCTAAATATAACTACTAAAACTATAAATTCTTAGAAGAAAGTATATAGGTAAATCTTCATAATCTTGGACTTGGTAATGGATTCTTAGCTGTAATACCAAAAGCACAAACAACAAAAGGAAAAACAGATACACTGGACTTCATCAAAAATTTAAACTTCTGTGCATCAAAGACAATGTCAAGAGAGTGAAGACAACCCACAGAATGGGAGAAAATATTTGCAGATTATATATCGGATGAGTATCCTTAATATATAACGAACTCTTACAATTCAACAACGGAAAGACAACCCAACTTTCAAAATGAGCAAAAGACTTAAAAAGACATTTCTTCAAAGAAGATAGACAAATAGCCACCCAGCATATGAAAAGATGCTCGACACTATTAATCATTAGGAAAATGCAAATGAAACCCACAATGATCTGGGTGTGGTGGCTCACACCTGTAATCCCAGCACTTTGGGAGGCTGAGGTGGGTGGATCACTTGAGGTCAGGAGTTCAAGACCAGCCTGGGCAACATGGTGAAACCCCATCTTTACTAAAAATACAAAACTTAACTGGGCATGGTGGTACATGCCTGTAGCTCCAGCTACTCGGGAAACTGAGGCACAAGAATCGCTTGAACCCGGGAGGCAGAGGCTTCAGTGAGCCAAGATCGGGCCACTGCACTCCAGCCTAGGCGACAGAGCGAGACCCTGTCTCAAAAAAAAAAAAAAAAAGAAAGAAAGAAAAGAAAAGAAAAAAAAAAGAAAACCACAATGAGATACCACTTCACTTCTACTAGAATGACTATCATCAAAAAATGAAAAACAATGAGTGTTGATGAGAATATGGAAGAATTGGGATCTTTATACATTACCGTGTAAGGAATGTAAAATGGTACAATCTCTGTGGAAAACAATTTGGTTCCTCAATAAATTGAGCATAGGATTATCCTATAACCTGGCAATTTCACTCTTAGGTATATACCCAGAAGAATTGAAAACAGGTGTTCAAACAAAAACTGGTACAGAAATGTTCACAGCAGCACTACTCACAATAGCTAAAAGGTGGAAAGAACCCAGATGTCCATCAACTGATGAATGGATAAAGAAAAGGTGGCATATCCATACAGCAGAAAGTTATTTGGCCATAAAAAGCAATGAAATGGGGCTGGGAACAGTGGCTCACGCCTGTAATCCCAGCACTTTGGGAGGTCGAGGCGGGTGGATCTCTTGAGATCAGGAGTTCAAAACCAGCCATACCAACATGGTGAAACCCCATATCTACTAAAAATACAAAAATTAGCCAGGCATGGTGGTGGTCTCCTGTAACCCTAGCTACTTGGGAGGCTGAGGCAGGAAAATCACTTGAACCCAGGAGGCGGAGGTTGCAGTGAGCCGAGATTGTGCCATTTCATTCCAGCCTGGGCAACAAGAGCAAAACTTGGTCTCAAAAAAAAAAAAAAAATGAAGTACTGATACATACATGCTACAACATGGATGAACCTTGAAAACATGCTCAGTGAACAAAACCATTCATGAAAGGTCACATATTGTATGATTCCACATATGGAACATATCCAAACTAGAAAAATCCACAGAGACAGAAGGTAGATTAGTGGTTACCAGAGCTTGGGGGAAGGGGAAATGGGGAATGACTGCTTAATGGGCAGTTTCATTTTAGGGTGATGAATAAGTTCTGGAATTAGTGAATGTACTTAATGCCACTGAATTGTACACTTAAAAGGGGTAAAAATTATAAATGTTTGTGTATCTTACCATTTTAAAAATCAAAAAGTTAAGTAAGATGGTGAGAAATCTCCTACTCCATATGCCATACCCAGTTCCCATACCTACCCTAAATAAATATCATTTACTACTATCTTTGTTTCTTTTTTCTTTACCTTTTTTTTTTTTTTTTTTGGCAACGTCTCACTCTGTCGACCAGGCTGGAATGCAGTGGTGTGATGTACAACATCTGCCTCCTGGGTTCAAGTGAGTCGTGTGCCTCAGCCTCCTGAGTAGCTGGGATTACAGGTGTGAGCCACCATACCCAGCTAATTTTTGTGTTTTTAGTAGAGACAGAGTTTCACCATGTTAGCCAGGCTGGTCTCGAACCCCTGACTTCAAGTGATCCACCCACCTCAGCCTCCCAAAGTGCTGGAATTACAGGCATGAGCCACTGTGCCTGGCCTTAAATTGTTTCTAGTTCCCTATGACAAATAATGATGAAATGAAAAGTAATGTATTTATTTATTTATTTATTCATTTGAGAGATAGGGTCTTGCTCTGTCACCCGGCTGTAGTGTACTGGCGCAATCATGGCTCACTGCTGCCTTGACCTTGCCGGCTCAATTGATCCTTCCACCTCAGCCTCCCGAGTAGCTGGTACTACAGGCGCATGCTACCATGCCTGGCTAATTATTTTTGTATTATTTTGCAGAGATGGGGTTTCCCCATGTTGCCCAGCCTGGTCTAGAACTCCTGAGCTCAAGCGACCCACCTGCCTCGGCCTCCCAAATTGCCATGATTACAGGCGTGAGCCATCACCCCCAGCCAAATGTCATGTATTTATCATTTCACACGTCTGCAACTGAATCTGTAGGATAAATCCCTAGCAGAGGACGTGCAGGATAACTAGATAGGTATCATTTGTAATACTGGTGTGTATTTCATCTACATTCTCATGCTAAGAAATATATATATATATTGGTGGGTATTGCCAACATAAACTCCTCAAGACTTGTACTGGTCCACATTCCCATCAGCAGTGTATGAGAAAGGCCAACTAACTCCTTGTCATAAACCATTTGCATCTTCTTCAGCCTGGGCCCAGAGTCAGGTCCAGATACTCTGCACAGAGTGTGGGAAAGGGGTGGGGTGTTGAGTCCTTGAATGTCCTGGTCCTGCTCCCCACCACCTGTGACCTCAGGCGCCATATATAACGGAGCCTCCACCCCTCGGGGAGAGGCCGGTCCCAGCTCAGCCTCAGCGTAACCTCAGCCCTGCTTGCTCTGCATGCCTGTGGTCAGGGAGGCTGGAGATGCTGCAACCCAAAGCCGGGTTTTGACTCATCTCTCACAAGTGGAGCCCTGGCTGCCGCATATGTTTTTCAGAGACCTTAGGCCCACTCATCTCCCCTTAAAGGGGGCCCTGGGACTTCCTGGACAGCCCTTTCCTACCTTTCTTTCCAATTATCCTCTCTTCTCCCCTCCTTGAGAATACATGTTCTGCCACCTATTTCTCTGTCTGCTTCTCTGTCTCTCTCTCTGGCTCCTTTCATTTCAAAACTTCTATTGCATCTCTCTGCTGCTTTTCTCTGCTCCACTTCTTCATAGGGCTATTTTACTTCCTTTTCCCCTCTGTTCCTAACTATAGAATGGCTGAATCTACTACTCCATCCCACTCTTTTTACAAATGGAAACCTAAATTCCATGAGGCCAGGGTCACCCAGTGAACTAGGGGCAGGGCAGGACAGGGCAGGGCCAGGCCTCTGCTGTGCTTTCTCCTTTCCTCCCTCCAACCCAGGCACTATCTCCATCAAAAGTTGTGTTCTCTCCCCACTAGCCCTGATGGGCTCTGCCTAATCCCATTTCTCTTTCCTTAGGGGTATTCTGCAGTCTTCCCTTCTCTCTCTGGGACCAAGTGGTTATTTCCATTTTTCTGGACTCCATTCTGACTCCAGTACACACCCTGTGACCCCCCTCAGCAGCTGAGAAACAGAGCCTCTTCCAAACCCATCCCTACCTCCCAAATCAAGCAGAACCCTCTGCTGCCCACTGGGAGTCACAAGGAGGGGACAGAACTGAGCTGTTGGGCCTCAGTGTCCCGGGACAGTGGAGTCTGTGACCAAGGTGCCGATTAGGAAGAAGTCTGAGCTGAAGGCAGAGCATTAGGGATAGCAGCTGGGGTTAATGTTGGAAGAACCCTCCCTCAGTATAATCGGTATACCTGCCCTACTTCGGTATAATCCTTGGCACATGGCAGGCACTCAAATGACAGCACTCATATACATCCCTGCCTCCAGACCCACTCATGGGAAACTGATGCAAGAGAGATTGGGCTTTTGGAGGGGTGGGGGTGGGGGTACTGTGAAACTGGAGGAGGGAACCAGGTCAGGGGATCTTAGGAATGCAGAAAGGAGTTCAGAGCCTTTCTCAAGTCTGGACAGGACCCTCGGTATCCAGGTCAGAGCCCTCTTCCCAAGAGGTTGGGACCAGGTGGGCCTGGGCTTGTAAGGAGAGGAGGCAGAAGGGCTGGTGCCCTGGTACTCACAGGTGCGTGCAGAGCAGCCCTTCCTCTGGCGGCAGCAGCAGCCTTTGTGTACTGATCTGGGAGACGGCAGAGGAGGAAGTGACACTCCCCAGGGTGGGGAAGATTTGGGGTTGGTGGGGGTGACTGATCTAGAAGGTGGAGCAGATAGGGGTGGGGCTGAGTCAAGGGAGTGGACAATACAGAGATCTGGAAGAAAGAAGCTCATTTATTGAACCCCTGTCATGTGTTGAACGTAACATATTACAATTAACCCTCACAACAATCTCATAAGATAGGGGTTAATATTCCCCCAAGCCCCAATTTTACAGATGCAGAGATTGAGGCTTGGAAGCAGGAAATAAAGAATTTTGCCCAAGGTCCCACAGCTAGTAAGTAGCTAGTCTAGGATTTAAAAAAAAAAAGAAAAAAAGATTTTTATTTTAAATTTTTATTATTTTTTTAATTTTAATTTAATTTAATTTAATTTAACTTTTGAGACAGGGTCTTGCTCTGTTTCCCAGGCTGGAGTCCCATGGCACAATCTCAGCTCACTGCAAACTCCGCCTCCCAGGTTCAAGCGATTCTCCTGCCTCAGCCTCCCGAGTAGCTGGGATTACAGGGGTGCACTACCATGCCTAGCAACGTTTTATATTCTTAATAGAGACGGGGTTTCACCATGTTGGCCAGGCTGGTCTCAAACTCCTGACCTCAATTGATCTGCCCACCTCGGCCTCCCAAAGTGCTGGGATTACAGGTGTGGGCCACCATGCCCAGCCTGTTTTTTATTTTTGAGACAGGGTCTTGCTGTGTTGCCCAGGCTGGTCTGTAACTCCTGGACTCAAGCAATCCTCCCACTTTGGCCTCCTGAGTAGCTGGGATTACAGGCACACTCGGCTGGTCTGGGATTTAAATCCAGGTCTGCCTGCCTCCAAAATTCATGATCTCTCCATTTATTTATATAGGAAGGAACATGATTGTAGGGAATAGGGGCAGTAAGTACTGTAGAGAGGCCAGAAATTACAGACTTGTTCATGTTGAAAACCCAGTATACATTATATTAGTGTGCTTGACTACATAGGCTCTGGAGCCAAGTTGCTAGAGTTCAAATCCTGGCTCTACTACTTACTAGTAGTAAGGAGCTTAGCTGAGTTACTTAAACCTGCCTGCAGCTGTTTTCTCATCTGTCCAGCAAGACTCACAGGATTGTCGTGAGAATTAAAAGAGATAATTCATATCAATTGCCTACAAGACTACCTGGCACATACTAAGTAAGGGCTTGATAAGAGAATTAGTAGGGATGAGAAGTAGCAGAGGTGAGAAGTGAAGAGGCTTTGAGAAATTCAAGGTCCAGACAACTGGAAACTTGGAAGAGAGAGGCATAGGGCCAGGCTCAGAGCATGTGATTGGGGGGCCAGGAGCCAACACAGTAGTGGATCCTGGGAAAGGGGTGGAGGAGGTGAACTGGGAGAAGCAGAGAGTGAAGGAACAACAGCTGACGCCAAGGCAAGGATGAAGCCCGTAGGGAGAGCAGGAAAATATTAATGGGATTTGCTCCTGGCCCATACAGGTCACTAAGAGCTTTGAGAGGGAACTAGACATGAGGTCTGTGTTCACAGGTCGATCTCCCCTACCAGAAGGAGCATTCCTTGTAGGCAGGGACTGGCTCTACGAGGCTTCACTGCTGGAGCCACCACACCTAGCCAAGTGCCCATCTTATAGTAGGTGCTCAATAAATGTCAGATGGATTGCAGAGGTGTAGCTGCTAGGAGGGGACAATTGGAGAGGAGGGGCTCTTTCTCTGGGTGGGCTTGGCTGGCCTCAGGCTATGGGATAGCCAGGACCTATACCCTTCCCCCACAACCAGGGGTTACCACGGCAATGACCCTCCTTCCCCACAGGCCCTGTGGTTTCCTCTAGAGCTTCTTTCACTTTCTTCTTCTGCTTTCCGCCCTCCACTCTTCTCTCCCCTACTCCCACATCCTCAACTTTTTTGTCATATCCACAGGTCACCAATGAAGAGAGCCAGGAACAAGGTAGGCAAGGCACTGTCCCAGGGAAGGTAGGACACGGAGGCGGGGCTTGAGGGGAGTCACAGAGGGTGAAGGGAAGAGTACAGGGTGCAGCAGTAGAGGCCAAAGGCACTGCAAAGGCGTGTTGCAGAGGGAAGGCGTGTGGGAGCAAGGACAGATATTCGGAGAGAAGGTAACAGTGCAGGTGGCGGTGAGTGGAGGTCATGGGGTGAAGAGTGGGAACAGAGAGGGTGGGGGGAGTAAGGTATAAGGTGATAGCAGGGTGGTTGGGGACAGAAGGCCAGAGGGCTCCCTGGGTGAGGGGCTGGTGTAAAACAGTAACACTGTAGCTTAGATGCGGGGTTCTTCTCTTCTGGGGCCAGGAGCCCTCATGAGAACTAAATGAAACTTCAGGGCAGGCATGGTGGCTCACGCCTGTAATCCCAACACTTTGGGAGGCTGAAGTAGGTGGATCACTTGAGGTCAGGAGTTCGAGACCAGCCTAGCCAACATGGTGAAACCCCATCTCTACTAAAAATACAAAAATTAGCTGAGCATGGTGGTGCGCCCCTGTAATCCCAGCTACTTGGGAGGCTGAGGCAGGAGAATCGCTTGAACCCGGGAGGCAGAAGTTGCAGTGAGCCAAGATCACACCACTGCACTCCAGACTGGGCAACAAGAGTGAAATTCCGTCTCAAGAAAAAAAATAAAAAACAAAAAGATAAATAAAACTTCAATGGACTCCTTCCCCAGAGAAGAGCAGATATGCACATATGCATAACTGGAGGTGGAGACAGGCTTACAGACCTCTGAAGTCCATTCATGCCCTCCCAGAGATCCACAGGATCCAACATAAGAACCCACACCAAGCTAGACGCAGTGGCTCACGCCTGTAATCCCAGCACTTTGGGAGGCCAAGGCAGGCGGATCACCTGAGGTCAGGAGTTTGAGACCAGCCTGGCCAACATGGCGAAACCTGTCTCTACTAAAAATAAAAAAAATTAGCCAGGCGTGGTGGTGCACCCCTGTAATTCCAGCTACTCGGGAGGCTGAGGCAAGAGAATTGCTTGAACCTGGGAAGTGGAGGTTACAGTAAGCCGAGATCACACCACTGCACTCCAGCATGGGCGACAGAGTGAGATTCTGAACCCACACCTGGTGGTTGTGGGAAACCCGGTCACTCAGGGTGAGTCCCCACGGGCTCCCTTTCCCCCATCCTGTCCCCACCACAATCCAGGCACATTTCATCCTGTTTTCTTCTACCAAGAAAGCTGCAAAGTCCAATCAATTACAAGCTTTCCCTCCTCACTCAGCTCCCTCACCAGGTCAGCTGGTCATTTCCCTACCACCTCCTAAAGGGAGCCACATCCCATGAGTTTCCATCACTTTATTTTGCAAAAATAGAAAACTCAGCAATATGCGATACAGCGGGGTAGAGGGGAGATGTAAACAGAGGGGAGGGGACAGCACCCTGACCCCCCAGGAGAACACAGGGAGCCAATGGGAATCTTATTTGGCAGCTAAATACAAACTGGGGATTGGAGGAAGAAAGGAGGGGTCACAGGGGCCCTGGGCTCCCCCACCCAAGACCCCTGGAGGAAGGGGTCAATTCCACGGTGTAAACAAAAGCTAATAAATAAATAGAGGCTTCCTCTGGGTCAGGGCGGGATCAGCTAAGCAGCATCCCTCCCTCCCTGGGCCAAGCTGCTCTGGGGAGTAAAGAGTGGAAGGCACTAGGGAGAGAGGGATCCCCTGGCCCCTCTGTAGTGTAGGAGGGTCCCTGCCCCGATGGCTGAGATGGAGGGCAGGAGGAGCCCAAGGCACATGACAGGGCTGGGGGAGGGACTTATAACGGAGGGCACAGGGTGAACTCTGCACCCGAGCCAAGAGGTGCAGAATGGACCTGCATCTATCTGTCCCTTTCACCCTCTGTTCCTGCCCCAGAAATGCAGGGCCCAGCCTGCCCCCACCTTGACCTGGCACAACGACGGGGCACAGAGGCTAGCACACACCCTGCAGGTGCATCACACAGCATTAGGCACCAAGGGTAGGGGCAAGAAGGTGGGCTCAGCCCTTCTCCTTTGTCCCCTTTTTGGTCTCTAGTGTTCCTGTTTGCTCCCAGAGAGCCAAGCACCTGGCAGAGGAAGTGGCTGTGGAATGGCAGGGTCTTCCTCTTGCCCTGGGAAGTCTAGGACCCATGGGGCAGTGCTGAGATTTTAGAGTCCAAACCCAGGCTCATCCCTCTGCCCTCTCTCCTGGTGGGAGCAGGGCAGGCCCCCGGGACTGGCGAGGGAGCCGGTTAGATCAGGAAGGGGATGAACACAGAGGCACCCCTAGAAACTTTGGCAAAAACAAGGAGCTCATTGGAAGGGGTGGGGAGAGGGCAGAGCAGGTCCTCCCCCAGTCACTGGCGGTCTGGGAGATGGTCAGTCTGCTGCCTGGAGCCCCAACCCCCACAGCGGGGAGGTCAGGGGCCCTGGTCAGGCTGGGGACTTCAGGCCCCCTTTGCCCTGGCCCCCAGGAACCTCATCCTCGCTAGAGGCATTGGGGTGGGGACCAGGCTGCGAGGCGTCATCCTCAAACATTTCAGGGTTCTCCAGCATCTCTCGGATTAAGGGAGGCATCGGGCCTGGAATCTCCATCTTCAGAGTAATGGCCCTTTCAGCTCCTACAATGGAGAGAGAAAGAGAGAGGCTCAGGAGGACAGAGGCACATGGCCCTTAAGGCCATCTCCCTAACCTTTCTCAACTGCCCCTGACTCCCCTAGGGGGCGCCCAGCACAGGCCCACCACCTCTCCGTCCCCAGCTCATCCTCTTCTCACTAGGCTTCCTGGGTGCCACTCCTCTGCCTGGAACCTCTACCTGGCCTTCTCTACCAGGCTTGCTGCCCATTCATCCCATTCTTTCAGGCTGTCTCTTCAGCGAGCGCAATGCACACAACTTCCAACCCCACTCCCCAAGTACCCCACTCTCGAATGTCCAGAGCTTGTCACTTGTTCCTAGTCCTGTTCTCTTAATAACATTTATTACAACAGCTAATATTTATCAAACACTATGTTCCAGACATCCTTCTAAGCCTGGACTGTCCAATAGAACTTTGCAATGATAGGAATACAGTAGTCATTGGCCACATGTGGCAATCTGAAATGTGACTACTGCAACTGCAGAATGGAATTTTTAATTCAGCACAATTCTAAGTACACTGTATATGTTACAGGTTTTTTTGTTGTGTTGTTGTTGTTGTTGTTTTAGAGGCAGGGTCTTGCTGGGTTACCCAGGCTGGACTGCAGTGGCTATTCACAGGTACAATCATAGCTCACTGCAGCTTCCAACTTCTGGCTTCAACTGATCTTTCTACCTCAGCCTCCTGAGTAGCTGGAACTACAGATGTGCACCATGGTGCCTGGCTTTACACTGTATATTAACTAATTTAGTCCTCAAGACAGCCTTACAAGGTACGTGAAGAATAGCCCAGTTTACAAACAAGATTAAAAAAGTAAAGCAATTTGCCCAAGACTTTGTCTCTAAATATATATATATATATATATATATATATATATATATATATATATACTTGGAATTGTGCTGAATTAAAAATTCAATTCTGCAGTTGCAGTAGTCACATTTCTGATGCTTAATAGCCACATGTGGCTAATGACTATTGTATTCCCATCATTGCAGAAAGTTCTACTGGACAGTACTGGTTTAGAAGCAATTTGCCCAAAGTCTCCCACTACTATGTGGCAGAGCTAGGATTCCAGTGTAGATTGCCTGGTTCTTAACTACTCTGTTCTTGTCTCTGTGTGTCCTCCTGTCCGACCTGGGAGACCAACAGCCCTGGGAAGACAGAGAGGGGACACCTGCTCATGACTCACCCTTAGTGCTGATGCCCCGGAGGTCGGTGATTTTCATTAGCATCCTTGGGAACATGTAGGGCTGGCTGGGCCGCCGGCGCCGGGCGTACAGCCTCAGGGCTTCCAGCAGTGGCTCCTGCAGCTTGTCCACTTTTTCGGGCTCCTCCAGGTCCATGCGGTCTATGGGGACAAGTATACTGGAGTGAGAGGGGAAGGAAGAGATGGGGAAGACACAGTGACAGATGGCTGATCCCCAACCGGCCTTTTGGGAAGCCTGTACAGGGTTTCAGAACTCTCTGGATGGGGCCAGGTGCAAGAATTACCAGCAGAAGAGACCACTGGGTCCTCCACGCCCCCTCCCAGACAGATCCCGCATGGAGTGGTGGGAAAGGAGACCGAGCACTGAGCAGACGCCAGGGGGCGCCCCCGCACCTCCGCAGATGAGGCAGATGGCGCTGAGCAGCCCTGTCTCGGTGTCATCCATCTCCAGGGGCAGGAGCTGCCCAGCAAAGGCAAAGACAAGGTCTGTGAGGGGCCCGAAGCCGGCATTGTGCATCTGGGTCCGGTTCAGGGTCAGCCCGTCGGAGAAGGTCATGGTGTCCTGCTCTGGGGTGTACCTTGTGCAGATACGCAGCATCTGGAGGTGGGGGGTGGAGGAGGGTTAGTGCTGTTTCTGGGGGATGGGGAAAAGAGGGAATGAGTGGAAAGTGAGGAGGTTAGGTCCCCAGTGAGTGCAACCTGAAGCAGGCATGGAGAAGGCAGAGATGGAGGATCTGAGGCTTGGCAGGGGTAGTCCTGGGAAGTCAGGAGGACACAGGGCATCCAAAAGTCTAGGATCAGGTCATAGGGGCAGAGGCTAAGACGAAAAGAGAGCTGAGGAGTCCCACATGTGTGGCAGGGGGTGCAGGGTAAGGAAATCTTTGCATGGATCAAGGAATTGTTGAGGGTCCCATATGTGGGTCGGGCTGTGGCAGGACCCACAGGGCCTAACTTACCAGGATATCTAGGCAGGCAGCCTTGAGCAGAGTGATCTGGTCAGCAATGCTGAGCCCTGTAAAGCCAGGCAACCGCTTGGCAAACTCCACGATCTTGATGATGCACTTGGTAGCCAGCTCACTGAACTTGTCCCACAGCCCCAGATCTAGCTGCACGCGGTGGTCTGCACTGGAGTTCTGCAGAGGGGAGGGGTAGAAGGTTGGAAGGCAAGCTAAGGCCCACCTCTGGGGGCTGTCTTCTCCCTACCAATATCCCAAGCTCTCTCCTCTGCATTCTGATGCCCTCCTTGTCCTCAGCACCAGTCGATGATAGCCTCCAACACAACCCAGCCCCATTCCCCAAAGTGAAGAGTGCCCTGCCCTCACTGGGCTCTGCCCATTCCTCACCGTGGTATACTTGCCCAGCTGGCAGAGCGAGGGGAAAGTCTCCTGATGGGCTTTGCTGACCTTGGTGATGAGCTCTTCCAACTGAGGGCTCAGCTCATAGCTGTCAGGTGACCCTTCTTCCTTCACCTCTTTCTTCTTCTTGTTCCGGTCATTTCGCACAGCTTGTGGGTGGAGGCGCAAGGAGAGAGTCAGGACCCTCAGAGCCTCCCTTTGGGTGTCCTCTCTCACCCTAATTTAATGTGCTCAGTCCTCATCATGAATATCTATTCTCTGGCACTGTAATTACTGCCTCAGTTTCCCTATCACCTATGTTAGCTCCTATTCCCAGGCTGGTTCTCCCCAGCCCCACCCAGGGCCTGCAGCCCCTGCTCCTTCCCCAGGCCATTCGGCTCCATCCTGCCCTTCCTGTCACCCTGCAGGAGCTGGGGGAGGGGGGGCAGGATATGCAGGCGGCAGGATATCCACTTATAGCCTTGGCAGCACAATGGGGGCGAGGGGGGGGGTGGAGAGGAGGAGCCACCCCATATCCATCTCTGGCTCAGTCCAGGGGAGGGAAAGGGACTGGCAAGCCCACTGGCTTCATTTCCCCCATGAAACAGGGGGAATGTGAGACCCTACTTATTCACCCATTCAGAGGAAGAGTCAAGCTCCCTAAGAGGGAGAATGGGAAATGGTGGGGCCTCCTGGTTGAATGGAGCTAATCAAATAAGACTGGCCTGGGAGAAGGCAGCACCCCAGGGCAGGCCAAGTCTCAGAGGTCAGGGAAGTGGGAGTGGCCAGAGGAAAGAGGGCCACAGCCATAGGGTAGGACCGAAGTGCTCCTGCCCAAGCCAAGGATGGCAACCTACCTTCCTTGGACATGCCCACTTCGAAGCACTTCTGTAGCCGGCAGTACTGGCAGCGATTCCTGGTCACCTTGTTGATGATACAGTTTTTGTCGCGGTGACACGTGTACACCATGTTCTTCTGGATGCTTCGGCGAAAGAAGCCCTGGAGTTGAGGGAAAGAGAGAGGGCCTCTGAAGCACAATGCTGGGAGTACCAGCCTCTCACTGGCCTTGCAGGTTGCCCCAGGCCTGACCTAATCTATTAACCACCTATGTGCAAAGTGGTGCTGCTCAGACACAGCATCTGTGTGCCTGGTCTCTCATCTTACTAGGGTAACTGGATCCCCCGTCTGCCCACCCCCACCACGTACACACCTTGCAGCCTTCACAAGAGCTGACCCCATAGTGGTAGCCAGAGGACTTGTCATTGCACACGAAGCATGGCTTGTAGACCCGAGGAGGCGGAGGGGGTGAGGGCGAGCTGGGCACCATCTCCTCTGAGCTGGTGCTCTGTGTCTCCACCGCTGGGAGGGAAGCAGTGATGTGAGGGTCAGGGGAGAAGGACCCCACAGACCTCCAGGCTTCCTCATCACACACACCCTATGTGCATTTGTTCCTTGGCCCACCGGTGACAGCCATAACTACCACAGTGCACTAGTCCCAGCAGTAAGCACTGTCAGAATCCTCTTAATGACCACTATTACCACAGCTTGTTGTGACCCTAGTTCACCCTCTACCCTCCACAGTCTAACCAACTTGTTCACAAGAATGCCAGCCCTCACCCTGTATGACATGTTTAATCCTCCAAATTCCAGACCAAGGCCATTCTGGAAATTGACTTCTCTGGGCCTGTTTCCCTAACTATCCAGGAGGTGGGTAGAAGGGTTAAAGCCCTGCAGCTCTGAGCTCTCTAGTCACTCTCTGTCTCTTTGGTATATCTTTGTCAGGTAGTCTACTTCCCACTGTCCTCCCTGTGGGGCAATAACTCTGGGGGCAGGTAGGCAATGACAGGCTTCCTGTAGCTGGTACTGGCCAAATGACCTGCTGGGATGCTTAGCAGGTAAACCAGGACCTCATTTCCTTTCCAGTAGTACAGGGGGGATAACTCCTCAGGCTTCTCTCTCACACCACCCCTGAATAACCATCAGAGACAGTGGAGCAAATGGGGCAAAGGTCTCAGGGGAGTGAGTGAGAGGATGCACCACAGCCTTGGTTCACGCCTGAAGAAACTGAGGCCACGAGAGGGGAAGTGACCAGCTCAGTGCCACACCACCAGCAGATCCAAGTGGCTGTGAGTCAGAGAAGCTGGGGAAGCAGAGACTGAGGTGTTTGCTCAGTTTCTCAGGTCTGGAAGCCGTTGGAGGTGTAGCAAACTGGAGAAGTCAGGTGACAGTAGGTAAACAGGACTGATGGGGGAGGGAACCTGTTTCTGGACCCTCTCTGAGCTTATGTCTTCACTCTGAAAATACCCAATCGCAGCTCAAAAGGGGTCTCAGCCCCACAGTATGGGGAGGACATGCTCTGCTCTGTTCAAAAGGCTGCTGGGTGTGTGTGTGTGTGTGTGTGCGCTCGTGTGTGGTTGGTCTTCAGAGGCTCGGAAAATTTGTAAATTATTCAACCTGTAGGACCTGTTGCCCAAACCTGGAGGGCCCAAGTTAATGCAAAAAAATTCCTAAGACCCTCCCTAAGGTGTGTCCCACTCACCCACCTCATGAACACCTTCTCCCTTCTAACCCTCTGCAGCCCACCTGGTCAGAAGCCCGCCCCAACGCAGCCAGAAGGGCGGAAGGAATGCCCAGGATGCCAGGGTTCCATGCTAGCTCCACCCACCCCACAGGAGGGAAGCCCTACCCACCCCCAACACACATACAATCAATTAGCATAAGAATCCTGCCAGAGTGAGATTACCCAAAGAAAAAGGAGAGAGGAGAGGGGGGAAAGAAGGGTGCCTGGAGTCTATTCAAGACTAGGGACGGGGGCTCCAGGAGGGGCTGGTGCTGAGAGATGTGAGGAGGGCTGGAATGCCTTTCCCAACCTCTCCTCACTCCTCAGACCCACCACTGTGTCCTCCAAGGGCACGTGTTCTGCCCAAGGCCTGTGCGTGGGGTGGTGCTCACTCTGGCACTGACGCCCTCCCTGCCCGCAGAGCGCTGCCTCATTTCCTCTCTTGCGCAAGGGCCTGGGTGCGGTCAGACTGGCATGGGGCAGTGCCAGCCAATTATAAGACTGGGGGCCTTAGGGAGACAGGCCCGGGGGCAACTTTTCCCATCTAAGTGATACTGTCACATCCCCACCCCCTGAACCCTAAAGTGCAGCCTAGTGGCTCCGAGGTCAATCTGCGAGGTCAAGGCCCCAGAAAGCTAACTGGGTCTACTCCAATCAGGTCCCCTCCCCAGACTCGGGCTTAGACCCCACCATTGGGATGCAGCTCCTGGGTTAGGCAGGGGCCCCTACTGGGGAGGATGGGGGTGGGCTCTGGGGTTTTCTCCTTTTAAAGCCCAAATTGCTGAAATTGAGGAAATTCCTGACCAGGCTGTGCGGAGCTTCAAACAAACTCTTTATAACCGGCTGTAAACGCTCCCAGCTGCGAGGCTCAGAGCTGAGCAGCCTGGACTCACAATCTAGCACACACCTCCTTGGAGACACACACACTCACAGGTTAACAACACATAGGGCACCAAAGCAGGCATATTACAATGGGATCCTAGAACCCTCACTAGATTCTGGCACAGACACACAGCCAGAATAGAGACACACTCACTCCAGCTACACCGTGGAGGTAGATGTACCAGTCACAAGGCTGACACACAACACCCAGCACTTGGCCACACAAGGGAACAGCTCTACCACCAGATAAACACCCCAGCCTGCCAACGCAGCACCAGGACACCAAAGCCTCCAAACAGGCACACACACACACACACATCCAGCCCACCTCCACCCCCCAAGCAGCCTTCCCTCTGAAAGTGTGTGCGGGCAGGCCTGAAGCTGGCTTTGTGTGTCCACCAGGATCCCAGAGGCCAAAATTATTGGTCCCAATTAAAACTCAAAAACCTAGGGCCAGTCAAGCCCAAAGGGCTTCTTCCATAGGCCTGAAAAAAGACAGGGTCTCTGCCCAGCCCCCAGAAGCCCTTCCTGAAAGATTCTTTCCATCTCAGCACCTCCACAACATATAACATACCCCAACTCCCCATCCTATTGGGCAATGAGAGGAAAGTTAAGAATTCACAGGGATTTGGTGCAAAGCAATAGTTCCATGCTTTCTCGGTTCTTTAAATGACACACTTTTAATTCTTCCCCCACCCCACCCAAAAGTAAAGTCAAGTCCGGTCTCCTGGTTTGCCATCTCCCTCTTCCAGCTTCCCAGTTGTTAAATTTGAGCAGCTCTGCTCTGGAACCAAAAAAAAAAAAAAAATCCGAACTTGTAAACAGCGCTGCCTGGTGCCAAGGAGCGAGGCGCGTTGGCGGGGGCTTGGTGACCTGGCGTGCGCACTCCCCCAGCGCCCGCCGCCCCGCCCGCTGCCCGCCCCTTCCCACTCTTCCCAGCGTGCCCCCAAGCCCCTCATCCCCGGGCCGTCCGCACCCAGGCAGCGAGCACATCCCAGCCCAGGGTAAATTTGGGGGGTGTTCCAGGCTCCGCTCCTGGCCCCTCCCCACACCCCACCCCCGCCAGGCACTGCGGCCCAAGCTTCAAAGCCGCCTCTCATCTGGACTTCATTTTTACTGCCTCTCAGTCCCCAGCTTTTTATTACTGCTCTGGAGAGGGGTTCCAGGGCCCCAGGCCTGGCATCTCCCATTTCACGGAGGGGGAAGATAGATATTTGGGGACCCAGTAATGGTACTCGCCCTGCCGCTGTCAACTTCAGGCCACCCCCCACCACACACACAGACTTTGCTTTAAACTTTTCGCTTCCTGCTGAAGTTGTGTGTGTTGGAGCCATAGGAAAAAGTAATCTCTGCATATAACCGCATACACGTTTCCAAACATTTCTTTTTTTATATGGGGGTGGCGTACAGAACTCAGCCTTCTCCCTCTTGTGTGCACAACCTTTTCCACCCGGCATGAGAACACACAGGATGCACTCTCGAACACAGCACTTTCCAAAACCGCCCCCGCAGCCATGCAGGGGCACACGCCCTCCCGGCCTCACGCCACAAACATCCCTTCATAGGCCATGTGGACCTGGCAGCTGTCGCAGGCGACACTGGTGGAGAGACCCTTGCTCCCACATCCACACCACCTAGGCAAGGCGCTGCACACTCCAGGGATTCACACGCTCTGCAAACGATATTTTTAACACTGCCAGCTTCCCACATGGGCTTTACAAACGCCACCCACGGTCCTGAGTGTCATATCCTTCCAGGGCCACGGACGTGAAGGTGCAAACTACCCACACACCTCGGTCTCTCCCTATCCCCAGGAACTCTGGAGTGGCATCAACCACAGGTTCCAGCTAAACACCCACCATAAAAACCACACACACTCCAAACACTACTGCACACACGCAAAGGAGACGCTGAGGCCCCCACGTTTAAAGGGCCAGTACCTTACATAGAAAGGGCCAGAAGCTCCTCCTTGCACCTCAGTTCCACTCTTTACACACGGAAAGAGTAAATCCCAGCCTCTCCTGCACCCTACACCCCAGCCCCGGACTCCGGTACCTACATTGCAGGCTGGCGGGTTGCGGCCAGGCAAAAGATTCAAGTCCGGCGAAACAGGAGCCGCCGGTGGCTCTGCGCAGCAAGCCGGCCCCGGGCCCGGCCGCCCCGTACAGCCGTCGCGGACCCGGGGCAAACGTTTCCATACAGTCGTACATCGCGACCCGGCTTGAAGGGAAGCTGGGTGCTGGAAACACCAAGGACCCGCAGCCGATTCCCCCTCCTCCCCCGGCGGCGCCCCGCTCCAGCAGGGGGGGAGGGGGAGGGCTAGCATAGGGCGCTGGGCTGCATGCGGGTAAGGGGTGGGCGGGGAAGAGGGGGGATCCCCAGCAGGGGAAAGGGACTGGGCGGGGCGCGAAGCTGGGGCTGCCGCTTTAGCCTCCGTCCAGCTCTATCTGGGTGCTTCGGCAGCTAGCACTGGGGAGACCTTTTTTAAAAGCGAAGCCCGGAGGGGTGGGGGGTGGGGCTTGGAGAGCGAAGGGGGCCGGGCACCGAGATGAGCAAAGCTGAGAGTGGAGCGCACACATACACAAACGTACACTCGCTCCGCGGCGCGCTTGCTTGCTTAGACACACATCTGTGCATGCATTTATCTTATCAGGCACCAAGAATTTGCAAATATGCAAGAGTGCACATACATGTGAGCACGCATATACAATCATAGGTGCACACACGTTTGTGCAAACACACCTTGCTCGGGAGAATGCTTGCAGGCATACTCTCCACAGCTCATAGGCTTTGCATGCATTTGCACTGAGGCGCGTGCCCAGGTCGGGGTTGGAGGAAGGAGAGGAGGAACCAAGCATAAGCATTTCCTTTCAGAGTTTTCCCTCTCCCCAAACTCTCCCTTTTTCACACTAGTCAATACAGGGGTGTTAAGGATGACTGGGGAGAGGGGAACGTGGAGGTCCCCGCGCGCAGCTGCTCTCCTGAGGCTCGGGACCTGCACTACCTCCACCCCTCTCATTCCCAGGCCTGGCTCCGCCCTCGCCCTCCGCGCACCCGCTTCAGGGCCGAAAAGTGCATTCCTGCGGCTCGGCGCGCGCTGCCTCCTCCTTCCTTCCCGTCTCCCCACCCGCGGTCCTAGGGCCGGAGCGCGCTCCCGCCGTGAACTCTCTGGGAACCCCCCTCGGGGCGGGTGGCCGAGCGCGCTCACCTCCTCCTGACCCGGCCCCGCCCCACCCCGCCCAGGCCGTCTCCAGCACTGCCGCGGAGTCCCCCGCCCCCTCCAGCGCAGCCAGAGTCTACCCCTCCTAGCCCGAGCGGTCCGCCCTCCGCCGCGGCCCGGGCCGCCTCCCTCCGAGTCCCCGAAGCCTTATCCCGCAACTGACGCCCCCTAAGCGCCTCGACCGTCTCTCTCGATGCTCCTTTCTCGAACATAACTTCACTTTTAGAGCACAAAACTACCCCCTAAGCTGTGCCTGCCGTGCCAACTGCGCCTCCATGAATCTGCCCCTGATGGCCAACTCCCCTCCTCCAGTTTCTCACTGCCAAGGGCTCCCTCGGCAATAGGGGCGCTTCTGGTCACTGACTGTTCTCAGGGTCTTTAAATACCCTCTAGCCTAGGCATAACTGCCCTCCCTTCGGTTAGTGCCCCTCAGCTCTCCAAGGCCGCAACACTGTTCCCTGGGTTGCCCCTTCCGGCACTGAGCGCCCTCGCCCGGCGGAGAAGGGGGTGAGGTGGGCGGGGGGCTGGCCACGTCAGAAGTTTGCCCTGGCCCGGCAGGGCCGAATGGGGGGACCCTGGCCCCGGACAGCGCCAGCAGCGGCGACTCCCGGAAACCGCCCCCTCCTCCGCGCCCCGCCCTCAGCCGCCGAGCCGCCCGGCCCGCCTGCCCAGCCGGCTCTGTCAGCGCTGCTCACACGGGCAGCGCCGCGGAGCGGGAGCGGCGCCCGGCCCGGCCCTTCCCCCGCCAGGCTGCTGTGGCTGGGCCAGGGCGGGGCGCGCTTTTCTAAGAATCTGTTGTACCGGGTGGGGGGCGCACTGGGGTGCTGCAGGAGTGGGGCGCCTGTTGGAAGAATAAAGGGCAGGAAGGGGTGCCAGAGTAGGCGAGGGATGGCGGGCGCGGGGGAGGGGCGGGGGGCTGCCGGGGCTGGGAAAAGGCCTGACTTGTGGATGGCGAGGAACCTCGGGGTGGCAAGGCTGACTAGGGGGCTTGAAGCAGGGATGGAGAGGGAATGCACTGCTCTTTCCAACCCAGTGTAAACTCCCTTCTCCTCCCCCAACCCCAAATACCCATTTCTGAATCCAGTCACCCGAACCCCACAAAAAGAAGAAAGAAAGAAAAGAAAGAAAGAAAGAAAGAGAAAAAGAAAGAAAAGAAAGAGAAAGAAAGAAGAAGGAAAAAGGAAGAAAGAGAAAGAAAGGAGAAGGAGAAAGAAAGAAAGAGAGAGAGAGAGAAAGAAAGAACTTTCTGAATCAGAATCTGACCAGCGGCAAACAACAACAAAAACAGTTAAGTGCAAAATAGGGAGTACCCCGAAAACAAGAGGTAAAGAGCCTTGATTAGTCAACTTCAAGCTGTCAGTACCCCCCTTCCCCCTCAGAAATCTGAAAGGTCCCAATTAAGTCAGGCCTGCCTGGTTGGTAATTAGAACCAGAAGTGGCCAGGCCACAGGGAGGGGGGTTGGGAGGAGGGCACAGGAGGAGTTGGGGGAGGGCTCCAGGAAGCCATGAGTCCTCAATAGCCCCCGTTTCTCTTCACCAGATGCACCCCACTCATCACCCCCATCTGTGTGTGCATCCCAGGCATTGCATGGAGGGGGTCCTTAGGACCAGGCATTACGGTGTCAGGCCCGCCCTCCCCATCAACCCTGACCCCCCCATTCTAGACAGACTTAGTACAGCCTTGGGGAGAAGGTAAGAGGATGGGGGATCTAGTGCCCCCTCTTTTCCCCAAAGTTTCCCCAGCCCTTATTGCAGCAATTAGACCCATTAGCCTTCTAGCATTTCATGGGAACCAGATGTTCTCCACCATCCTGGTGGGAGTATGAAGGGGGGCTGCTGCCTGACTCACCCCCTTCCCTATGATCCCCACCACCAGGGCATACCCCCCTCCCAGCTAGAGCCCCACAAAGGCATAGTCCTAGAGGCAAAAAGGAGAGTACCCCTTCCCAACTAACAAAGCCATTAGCACTCAGATCCTTTCGGGGTCACCCCTTAGGGTCCCTGCCACCCTGGCAAGGATGAGTTTGGCCAGGGCGAGGCAGGGCAGGGACAGCTAACTCCTCATGCACCCTGCCTTTCCCTCCTTGCCACCTTCTGGATGGGTCTTGAGGATAACTGGCTCTGAATTCCTCACGCTAAATTCTCCCTTTTTTCTAAAACCCTCCCTCGAAAAGCTGAAAAGGGGGCATTTCAAAGTAAAGCAGGCCCTGCCAGAAGGGTAAGTCCTGAGGTAGGAGTCCCACCTGAAGGGCAATGGGAGGGGGTCTCTGGAGGAGGGGGCAGCAGAAGAGCAGAAGAATAGGGAGGTGTGAATGAGAGTGGGGCCCAAAGCAGGGATGTGAGGCGCGTTGGGCAGGATGGGGGCTGGGACCGGGTAGGGGGGGCCAGGAGAGGGGGTGCAGCCTGGGCCCTGGCGGCGGCGGCTTGCCAGGCTCCCCCTGCCCCCCTCCCCCCCCCCCCCCCCCCCCCCCCCCCCCCCCCCCCCCGCCAAAGAGGTTTCCTGTTGCAATCAAAGCCCCGTTTGTGTCGGCCTGGAGCTGGAGCCTGTGCCGGAGGAGGAGAGACCGGGGAGGGGAGGGGAAAAGAGGCAGTCGACTGGGGTTTTTTCCTGGAGGAGGCCTCACTGCCGCCTGCTCACTGCCCTTACCCGCCTGCTTGTTCTCCTTGCTTCTCCCAGTGCCTGGCTTCTCTGTGTCTGCACCTTTGGGCCTGGGTAGCTGTCCCTTGTCTTGTCTGTGAGTCTCTCTTTTTCAGTTTCTTTTAAGCAAGACTTTCTCTGTGCCAACCTGTCCTCAGTTTCTCCATGTGTGGTGACTTAGTGTGGTGAAGTCTGGGCTCCTTGCCCCAGGGACAGTGGCCCCATGGCCAGGGCAGCATCACCAGGTTCAGAGGACAAATTGGGCTAGGTCATCAGGACCACAGCTATCTGCTCAGGGGTGGGAGGACGGCAAGGCTTCCCTTTTCTTTCATCACACTCTGTTCCCTATAGAAAGCAAATCTAGAACACACTAGGATTCACAAACATAGAGATACATAGGGACACAGACACCTGAGGTTTCATGCATATGCATGAACACACACGCACACACACACACGTACACACACCCCTCTGCTTTCCTTGAGCACAGGCCTGTGCTTGCCTCAGCAGCACGTGCTCCCTGAGCCTCCCCTCCACCACCAGGCAGTTCTGAGATGCCTGTCTCACCCCCCTTCAGACCCCGAGACAGCCCCAGGAAGTAGAGCAAGACTTCAGTTCTCAACAAGGATGTCCCCAGGGTGCCAGGGACCCAGCAATAAGATCCAAGAGCCAGCCCCAGGGAGAAGTGCCAGACCTCTTCAAGGGCCACCTCTCTTAGTCTATGTGTGAGAGAGAATGTGTGTGTGTCATCCATAGAATAAGGGAGAGGGTGATGAGATGCACAAACTCAATGTGAGTATGCCTTTGGCATCAGATTTAAGCCTCTAAACCCTCTCCACTAGATGCTCCCAGCCAAAAAGGGACAGCAGGTCGGAGAAATGAGAGAGGACACTCTCTCATCCTTCTGCTACTCTCCCACTCTGGAAGGTTTCCCAGACTCCTGGATCTCTTCCTCTCCCCTATGTCTTCCTCTCCGCTACCACTAGGTGCTGCATGCCCCACCCCCATTAAAGCCGCATAGCGACCCACCCCCAAGCCTTCCCCTCCTCCCTCCTCCTGCCACCTCCCTGCCCAGGCCTGTCCTTCCAGGCTGGCCGCACCCTCCCCAGCTACCTGCCCTGGCTCTGGCTCCTCCCTTGGATTTCTCCTTTCAGCCCCCTCCTTCAGCATGGCCTTCGAAGATGGAGCGCGGCCTGACCACTTCCCTACCTTGATCTCACTTTGAACCCTGACCTTGATCTCAGTGTCCATGGCACAGGGGCGCAAGGGGGACGTCACTGGGGACTGGGTACTAGCTCTAGCATTATCCCCACTACGATTCTCTCTCCTCTCCCTCTCCACTCCATCTCCTTTACTTGCCTCTCCCAGAACCTGGGAAAATCAAGTCCCAAGAGGCTGAGTTGTAGGGTTCTCTGCCAGAAGTACATTCATGTGGGGAGGGTGGTTCCTTCCCACTTCCCCAGGTCCCTAGGACAGATTCGTGGGGTGAAAATGAAGTCTGGGGAAGCCCAGCTGTAGTTTCCAAAAAGGGTACTTTGTGCTCTCTTGTTCACCTACATGCCACTCAAATAACCCCTGTTGGACTACAGACATGCCACCAGCAGGCTTCACCAAACGCCAGCCACAGCGTCAGCAGCACTACAAAATCCCTCCTCACTCCTCACACTGACTCTTTGTTGCACACACTGGAATTCTGTACATGAGCAGAGGCCCAGGGAGATGCTGTGCACACACAACTGCATCAAGTCTGGAGGCACCACACACTCACCCCTTCTCCGATGAACACACTCTTTCCAGTGGAGCTGCCAGCCCAACCTAGTCACCCCTTTCACATACAGACACACAACCCTCTGCGTGCCCCCTCCTGGAAGCAGGGCGCCTTCTCTTCTACCTCTGTCTCTGCGCTTGTGGAGCCATGAAGGATGTGCGTTTATCTTTTTGTCTTTTTCTCTCCAACTCTGTCTCTGAAATTGCTCTTTCCCCTGCCCTTCAATCACCTTCTCTTGTCCCCAGTTGAAGCCTTCTCTTAACCAGCTTGGAACCCCCACCTGCAATGGCCTGGCCAGGAGGAATGACTACCAACTGGGAGGAGAGGGGTCCCAGAGGGAGGAGGAGAGGAGAGGCCCAAGCCTTGGCTGCTGTCAGCACTCAAAGGCTTAACCCAAAGAGGGCAGGCCTGGGGAACAAGTAGGGATCTGCACAGCATGCAGGCTCTATGCCAGACCTGCAGGGAGAGGAGGAGCCCAGATCCACACTGCTGGAGGAGAGGATGCTTCTGGAACACCCCCTCTGCCTCTCTGGATTACTTATGGTACAAAAGCTACCTCCTTTGCAGTCATTTCCATCCTCCCCAGAACCAAGAAGCACAGTCTCCTGACCCCACACATCTTTGGGGACCTGGCACAGGATTTCTTTCCCCTTTTTGCAGCCTCCACGTAATTCAAAGCAATTTCACCTTTTTTCTCTCTCTCTCAGACAGAATCTTGCTCTGTCGCCCAGGCTAGAGTGCAGTGGCGTGATCTTGGCTCACTGCAACCTTCGCTTCTGGGTTCAAGCGCTTCTCCTCCCTCAGCCTCCTGAGTAGCTGGGATTACATGCATGCGCCACCACGCCCACTAATTTTTGTATTTTTAGTAATGATGGGGTTTCTTTTTTTATTTTTTATATTTTGAGATGGAGTCTCGCTCTGTCACCCAGGCTGGAGTGCAGTGGCACGATCTCAGCTCACTGCAACCTCTGCCTCCCAGGTTCAAGCGATTCTCCTGCCTCAGCCTCCCAAGTAGCTGGGATTACAGGCACACGCCACCACACCCGGCTAATTTTTGTAATTTTAGAGACGGGGTTTCACTATGTTGGTCAGGCTGGTCTCGAACTCCTGACCTCAGGTGATCCGCCCTCCTTGGCCTCCCAAAGTGCTGGGATTACAGGCGTGAGCCCTTTTCTTTTTTTTTTTTTCTTTTTTTTTTTTTTTAGACAGATTCTCACTCTATCACCCAGACTGGGGTGCAGTGGCAAGATCTTGGCTCACTGCAACCTCTGCTTCCTGTGTTCAAGCAATTCTCGTGCCTCAGCCTCCCAAGTAGCTGGGACTACAAGTGTGCGCCACTACGCCCAGCTAATTTTTGCATTTTTAACGGAGGGGGAGTTTCACCATGTTGGCCAGGCTGGTCTCGAACTCCTGGCCTCAAGTGACCCACCCACCTTGGCCTCCCAAAGTGCTGGGATTACAGGCGTAAGCCACTGCACCCAGCCCAATTTCACCTCTTGATCACAGAGCCAGGTGACTGGCCTCCCAGACTCCTCTGCTTCCCAGTTTGGCTCCCTCCAACTCCCCACTGCAAGCAAGCAGCAGATTCACGCTGCAGCAGACCCACCCCCAGCTGCCCACACAAAGGTATTCCCCTCTACTAGTTGACTGACCCAGGAGGCAGTTTTAGATACCCACCCCCCAAGTTTTAGGCCTGCTACCTCCCTATCCTCTTTGAGCAGGAGAACTCTCGTTTGCAAACACTTCCATTGAGTCCACATCCAAATTCCTTCCTCACCACCACTGCCACCCTCCATTATTCACTACTACTCCATTAGGCCAAACGCCTGTCCCCTGCCTGCCTTCCTAACTGGGGTGCCAACTCTTTTACCATCCACCCTCCTGATGCCTTCTTGTTAACATTTGCCTTCATTCCCCAAGATCCCTGAGACTCACACAGAGAGGCCATCTCCTTGGGGAGGTCAGGCTGGCCCAGGCCCCGGAAGCTAGGGCTCAGCATCTCGAAAGGCGGAGACCCCCTGAGTGCCCCTGGGAAGGCGAAGGGGAAACCTGCCCCTGGGTAGCCAGATCCAGGCCCCAGGGCACCAGCCGCAAAGAGTCGCTCCTTATTGGTGGCCATGGCAGCTGCGGTGTGAGAGTCCCCTGGGGTCTGCAGTGGGCGGGCAAGGTCTTCAGCCACAGCCCCTGCCCATGCCCACTGCCCCAGCCTGGGAGGCTCCGTACCCGCCCTGCCTGGCCTGCCCACTGGGCCTCCAAAAGTCCTAGGGAGAAAGAGAGAGAAAGGAGAGATGAGAGAATGACCACTCTGAGGTTCCAAGCCCTATGTCCCTCTCTCAGTTGCAGTCTTCTCCCTCTGTGCTGCTACAGTTTATCCTGCCCTGGCTCAGAGCCCTTGCAGTGTGGTAGAGAGGGCACGGCAGGGGGTTATGCAGGCTCTGAGAAACTCTCCAGAGGAGCTCCAGGGAAGGTTAAACTGAGGTGCCAAGGTGAATGATGGTCTGAGGACTTCTGGTGGAGAGAACTCCTAGATTGGGAAGTGATCATGAATCACCACAACTGGGCTAAGCATTTGACCTAAACCTCACATCAGTCCTGTGAACTGGGAGTTATGATTCTCATTTCACGTATGAGGAAACTGAGGTGAAGTGACTGGCTTAAGGTCACATGGCTGCAAGTGGGGGAGCCCAGATTCAAACTCTTTACCATCCTGGAGAAGGCAAACATAACCCTGTTATAACCTGGGAGCCCTACAGCTCTCTGGAGAGGAGTACAAGGCAAAGGTTAGGGGGACAGACTCTAGAGCCAGACTACCTGGACTGTACCCCACCACTTGCCAGCTGTGGGACTTCAGGCATGTCACTTAATCTCTCTGTGCCTCAGTTTCTTCATGCGTCACTTGGGACTAATAATAGGGCCTACCTCATATGGTTATTGTGAGGACTAAATAAATTAACCAATGTCAAGTGTCTGGCATAATGTAGGGCACATAGGAAATGTGATGTAAATGTCTCATATTAGTTCTCTTTGTACCTTATTTTCCTCCATACTCTGCTTCAGTAAGCACTTCCCTCTCTGTTTTCCTCAACACTCCCTCTTCCAGTTTCCCCTCCCAATTCTTCCTGTCTCCAATTTTTCCTCACCCTCTAAGCCCTCTTGTACCCACTGCTTCAAATCTAAGGATGTTGATGGAGCCCCCACTTGTGCCAAGTGTATGATGCCAAGGAGCTGCTTCTTGGTCAGCTGACTTTACTTCTCTGCCTCCTTTTCTCTCTCTCTCTTTTTTTGTTTTGTTTCATTGAGACAGCTAATGTTTATATTTTTAGTAGAGATGGGGTTTCTCCAGGTTGGTCAGGCTGGTCTCGAACTCCCAACCTCAGATGATCCGCCCGCCTTGGCCTCTCAAAGTGCTGGGATTACAGGCGTGAGCGACACGCCCAGGCATTCTGCCTCCTTTTCTTTCTTATCCCTGGGCTCCTTGTTTCTAGGAAGTTCTCCCTGCAACCTCTCCTCCCCCAAAAGTAGGCTTCCCTCTAAGAGTTTAAACCTGAGCCCAGGGGAAGGGGAGGAGAAGGAGGTAGAGAGAGGAGATGGGAATCCTAGTGCTAAGTAGGTGGTTCCTATCTTCATCCCCTGACAAAGGAAAAGTTTGGCTTTCCTAGGAGCCCCAGAACTTCTCACCTCTCTAGGCAGTTAGTGGGCTAGGGAGGAAAAGTCACCCCAGCCTGGGTATCTCCACCAGTCAGAGCCATAACAGACTGCTATGAAGGGCAGAGAAGGGCCAAGAGACTAAAATGCAGAGAGACCATGGGGTGGGCAGGTCCAGAGGTAGGGGATGGGTATATCTACCTTTCTTTCCATCAGTATTTGCTTCTAGGATGTATAGCTCTCAGTCTTTATACCTCTGGTTTTTATTTTTGTTTTTGCTTGTTTTTCTTTCTCTCCTCTACCTTGGCCTTCAAGCCTTTGAGGGTAAACTGTCATGGAGGTTACAAGAACCCAGACCCCAATGCCATCACATTTCACTCAGCCCTTATGAATGAAGCATCCCCTGCCCCTCACCATGGCACCACCCATACACCCAGCACCCTCAAACTCTTTAGCCCAGTGTCTTCGCAGGCCCTAAAAGTCTGAGCTCCAAGCCTCCAGGGTCCCTCTCCTTTTCCTTCTCCTATTCCCCTCCGAAGTTCTCATCCCTAGTTAAGCCCAGATGGAGCCAGGAGTTTGGGGGCCCCTGAGGCCCCTGGGCCACAGCTCAACTGGCCAGGCCACATTCCAGGTGGATTAACCCCTCCAATGACAAGGGTGAGAAGCTACTAGAGGACTCCCCCATCCCCATGTTCCCCAGACTTGGCTTAGACTGGGAACAGGGCTCTCTGCCTTAGCCCTCCTTGTCTTTGCTTCTCACCTACCAATGGGAAACACAGTCAGGTAGGGCAGTTGGGGGTCCCCACAGAGGGATGCTCAGCTCCTGATCCTCACCAAGGAATGATGCTGCATGTGAGCCAATGAGAGTTGTCCTTGGCCTTCCTCTTATTTTGCCTCAGAGAAGGGACTTGGGAGTTGAGTGAAGAGAGGAAGGGGGTAGAGATTCCTCCCATTTCTGAGCCTTGGTTCTGTCGTGGCTGGGAAGAGAAGGGGAGGGTCTTAAACCCAGGGTAGGGGAATGGACTAAGGAATTGAAGGCAGTGCAGAGTAAAAGGAAGTCCTAAACTGAGGCCCCAGATGCCTTGGTTCTTTGGGGGACTCGTGGAAAGTAGAGAACGTTCTTCCTCTACTAAGATGCCATCTCAAATGGTGGGGCAGGGGGGATGACGGACTAGGGGAGAGGGGCTCTTACAAAGCTGCTTCTCTTAGAGCTGAGGTGGAGTTGAGGGGAGGGCATGGATGAAGGGGGCTGCCGGATGGAGGGGGGTGTGTTTCCCTGTCGCCCTGCCCGCTCCAGAGCCTGGAACAAAGCTGCTCTTGTCGGCCACTCTCCACCCGCTGCCCCCCTCCCCTCTGTATAAACACGACCACCTTTTTCCATGACCCCATCTCCAGCCTGGGCAGAGAACCCAGGCATCCTCTGCTCTAGCCTGGGCCCCCAGCCTGCTTCCCAGGAGGCAGCAGTGGGCCAAGCTTCCTTGGCATTGTGCCATCCCTGGGGGAGTCCAGACCCTTGAGTCTCCACCTCTCATCCCCAGGTGCCCTCCCTCCACCCTACTAGCCCCAGGGAGGGGCAGTGCCCAGGAGGCAGGCAGGCAATGCCAGTGGAATGTGTGTGGGCATCAGAGGGCATGGGCAGGGTGGGGCAGAGGGGGGAACTGGAGGTGCCAGTTAGGTGGCTTTCTGAGCCAGGGGTGGGGGTGTGCCGGGGTGTGGGGGGGCGTGCCCCATGCTGCCTACTAGGCTGTAGGCCACAGTGCGCGCGCGCGCGTGTGTGTGTGTGTGTGTGTATGTCTGTCTATATGGGATACCCAAGCTCCAGGCACCCTGCACACACTACCCCCACTCCCCTGTCTTCTCTCTACTTGCCTCAAGGATATGAGATGCTGGCTATGGTCCTTGACCCCAACTCAGCATCTGACCCTAAGGGCAGAAGCCTCAGACTTGAGGACTGGGATTCCAGCTTCCCAGGACCAGAGCCCTAAAGCGGGACAGTCATCTCAGTTTCTTGCCCTGAAGACCTCCTACTCAGGCTCCCCTGCCCCCACCACCACTAACAACCAAGCATCTTCTTACCGGCTGGCCGCCTGCAGAGACTGGCTCCTACATACTGGGTCAGGTTGAAGGAACTGGGCCGTAGCTGCTAAAGACAGAGAGGCAGCGTCAGTGGAACTCTGGGACCAGCACTCCTGGGTCCCTGTCCCGGTCTTCCTGCTCTTTCTTTGTTCCATTTGGGCTTCCCTCAAGAATACTCCAGAGGTGCCCCCCACCTGGCTGGAGGGAGCCAAGGCTCGCACCTGGGCTGGGAACGTGTGGGAGGGAATCCAGCGCTTCAAGGAAAGTTCACAGATCCCTATCCTATGCACCAGTCCTTCGGAACTCCTGGACGCGGAGGGCCAGGCTCACTTGCCTCTGGACGTTTTCCTTGCCTTCTGATGTCCAAGCTTTCCCATTCCACTGGGGAGGGAGGAACTTGGACCAGCATGGAACATCAAATCTACCCCTCAGAGCCCGGGGGGTAAGGGGGTGGTAGTCTTTCCCCGCGAGAGGAAACCCTGTCTTCTCTCACATTCCCAGCACAAAAATATAAGGAGGAATGCCCCCTGGCTGAAGACTTCCCCAAATGCTGTCCTCTGCTATGCACCAAAATGAAGGGCAGATGACCCAGCCCATCCTCAGCCTGTTAAAATCTTCCCCATTCCCTTCCCACAGTAGGACTGGCCCGGGTCGGGGCAAGAAGCCCCCCTCAAGCCCGGCGGCCAGCCTGGCCAGCCTCGGGAGGGCATTCGCCCGTGCAGCTCCTCCGCGCCCCCTCCCCCAGCCGCCTCGTCGGAGGACCCAGGCGACGGGGCGGGCGAGCCTGCTTCCCCGCCTGACTCACCTGGAGTGGGAGGGGGAAGGGAGGCGGCGGAGCCCCGAGGTCCCGGCGTCGGGCAGTCTCTTGGATGGAGCGTCGCAATGTCCGGGGTTCGCCGTACTGGGGGGCTCCTGGGGGGGCACGGCTCTAGGCTGGGACTGTCCCGGGGCCTCTCGGAGCCCGCCCGCCCACGTGACCGCCCCAAAATATCCGACACATTTTCTCCCAAACCGCACACTGACTCTGCAGGCGGGGACACGGAAAATATTTTCTTTCTTTTTCTCCCTCCCCACCCCCCCCCACCTCCCTCCCTGCCCAACTCCCTCCTCCTCCTCCCGCCCTCGCTCCTCCCTCCCCTGCCTGCCCCTGCCCGGCTCCCTCCTCTGTGCCCTGGGGCTGGGGGGCGGAGGGATGGGTGGGCGGGAGGGGGACTGGGCGGGGCGGCCCGGGACGCCTGGGTCTCTGCCCCTCCCATTTGCTAGGCTTCCGTGACTCCATCCTCTGGGAGGCCGGGCACGGCTGGCAGAGGAGGTCAGTGTCCTGGCCCCGTGATGCCAACCTTTTCTCTCTGGCACTTTTCTCCTTTCTGCCTTTTGGGGGGACTAGTTGAGTTGTCTGTGGCCAGGCTGTGACTCTTGCGAGGCCAGTCTCTGGCACCTCCCCAGGGTAGGCAATGGGGCGGTACCCACTCCCTCCCAGTGCTGGATTGGCCGGGCAGGAGTATGCCAGATCTAGAATAGATGCTCCTGCCCTTACTCTTTGCTCAGCCTTCACCTGCAGATCCAAGTAGCCTCTCCCTTCCCCTAGCCCACCTCAGTCCTTTGGTCCCAGGAGCAAACTGGTTGACTAGTGGCTGTTGCTGGGGGTGCTGAGGCCAGGGCTCACAGACATCTTCCCTGTCATCTTGCCTGGAGTAAGCTCCAGGAGTTAGGGCACCTGGGTCCCTGGCTGCCAGTTGTCCCCCACCTTTAGGCCTGGATTTGGAAGGGGAGAGACTGGAGAGGAGGGCAGGAGGAACTGTGGCTGGGAGTGGGAGGAGCCTTGGGCTGGGTGTGAGAGAGAAAGCCCAGGCAGAGGGTGTGTGTCTGCCCTAGCCAGCACCGGCCTGCCTGCCTGCCTGCCTGCCTGGTAGATGTGCCATGAATGCTGTTGACTCCGGGTGTGCGTGTGTGTGTGTGTGTGTGTGTGTGTGCACGCGCGTACGCATGCCAGTGCCGAGAGTCAGTGTCTGTGTCTGATGGGGGCATTCTCTGCTTCAACATAGACAGACTCTCAACCCTAGAGAGAGAACCCAGTGGTTTCACTCTCCATTCTACTGAGGACAGAGGGAGAGAAAAGAATGGGTCTGCAGTCCAAGCTCTGTGCATGGATCCCAAACACTCCCATGGGGACTGGAGTTGGGAGGGAGAAAGAGGAGAAGGGGAGAGTCTGAGCTAGGCTGATAGGCTGGACAGACATACCCAAAGTACCTTCCCCAGCAACGCTCGCAGGGTGACCAGGACCTGGGACACAGACTCCTGGGTCACGTCACATTTTCCGTACTGGAATTACTTAGCTTTGTCCTTGCTCCCCCTTGGGGGCCAGGTGCCCTCCCTCCTGGGAAAGGCTGCTTTTGGTAGCCAAAGTCAGGTGAAGGAGGGGGGTAAAGAAGAGGCATGCTGTGGTTACCTCTGGGAATGGGAGATGGCAATGGGGGTGCAGACAAGCCCTCCCTTTCACTCCAGGGAAAGGAAGAGCTAGGAATAGGTACTCCAGGGTCCCGTCCCCAGGTGGCCTAGCTGCTGTTGACTTTGCTTGGTTACCCTGGAAGCAGCTCTCAGCAGTGTGGGAGGGGCGGGTGTCAGGGAGTTGGACCCAGGCGTCCAGGCTGGGGTGGGATGGTGCCCCGCCTGTGTGGCAGGGCTCCTGCCAAGAGGCTGCAAAGTTAACCCCTCCTGCCCTGCCCTAGTGGTGGCTGGTGGGAGGAGGGCGGGCCCAGTTGTGGTTTGGGAATGTGGCCCTAATTTCCCCCTCCCCCTTCCAGCACATCTGTACTTGGTTTACAGTGAATGAGCCTCCTGTCCTCATGAACCAGGCAAGGGCACCACTCCCTCCTTGGCCAGGCATTCTGACACAGAACCAGGCACCACCCGTGACACTCTCCTCTCCCTGCTGAATATCATCTCTCTGAACTCTTCCCTTCTCCTTCTGTAGAGGGGCTTAGGGTTGGTCCCAAAGATCTACAGCTGGAGCTCTGAGACAGTGCATCTAGGTAGCAAATGGGGCCAGGGAAGCCTAAATCGGGGGACAAAACACTTGGGGTAGCCTCTGAAGACAGAGGGAGTCAGAATTCCAACTGTCTCTGCCCTCCCTTTGTCTTGGTTTGTCTGTCTGTCTGCCCGGGTCTTTGTCTCTGGTGGGCGTTTGTCTATCCATCCGTCTTGGTAACTGTAGCTCCTCCCTTCTGGCGGCCTCCTCGTCCCCAGCCGACGACAGCAGCCAAGCAGCGATGCCCAGGAAGACCCGCCCTATGCCGGCCCCTCCCCTTGGGATTGCCACTGCTTCCACCCCCGCCCCCTCTACCGCCCCTCCCCAGGACCCAGTGACTGGGGTCTGTTCACTGCAGCAGTTTGGAAGTCAAACCAAACAGCAGCAGCAGATTGGGGGACAGGGAAGAGGGGCATTGTGAGGGCTTCAGATTCTTCTCCCCACCCTCCACTCCCCAGCTTGCAACAGAGCCAGCTTTCTGTCCAGAGATTCCAGAAGGAGGCTTGGGAAGAGGGCTTCCCACTCTGGAAACTGGTGGAGGGGGCTCCCCTCATTCCTCTTTCCCTTGGGTCATCCCTATTTCTAGGCTTTGCTCTGTTTGTGGCTGCTCTACTTTGTCACCCTGGCAACTTGGAGAAATGATATCTTGGGGGCTCTAGTACCAGGCTTTGTTTGCTCCCCTCATCCCAGAGCAAAGACCAAAAGGAGAGATTATGAGGAGAGGAAAAGGATACAGATATCTGTCCCACCTGTCCTGAAAGTCATGGGGAAATGACTTATTCAGTGTCCTGGTGCTGGGGGGGCAGACAGTGGTGAGGATGAAAATTGCCCCACCCTAATTTTCACCCTCACCCCCTCCCAACCCTCCGGCATCAGGACACTGAATAGGTCATTTCCCCATGCCCAAATCTGGTGGTGTGGGGGATGTCCTATGCCATGCTCAGAGGTGTCTGGCAGATGACTATAGGGGGTAGTGGGGGAGCTGTGTTGCAGCCCCCAAGGACATCATTAAGGCATGGAAGTGCTGTCAGGGCTTGGGGACCAGGTCACCCAGGGAGAGCGTGATGAAAACATGTTTTGTACAACACGTGTCCTCTCTTTCCCCTTCCTTCTCTCCTCTCCCACCTCCTCCCCCTAGGCAAGCTCTGTGCCAGTGCTGGTGCCAGCCCTGCCTCTGGTGCTTGCTCCACTCCATCCTTTGTACTAGGCCTATTCTGCTGCTTGCCAGCTCGTTGACTCTCCTGGTGAGGGAGTTTGTGTGTGGAAGGTCCTTACCAGCCCCAGTGCTGCCCAGATCCCCACATAAAATAAGGACTTAATTTTGAAGCTCGGGATTTTAGGATTAGCCTAAACAGCTCTGGGAATTTCTTCCCTGAACAGGCACCATGCATTAATTCAACAAATCTTTATTAGGCATCCACTATGTGATAAGCACTGTGCTAGGTTCTGGGAGTACCCAGGTATGGTCCCTGGCAGGTTCACAGTCGGATGGAGTCAGTTGTTAACCAAATAATCCACAAAACTGCAACTAGAATAATCAGTGTGGAGAGGCATGAGGGACCATGAGAATGGAGCAGAAGAGTATTCTCCGCCAAGGAGATCAGGAAAGTCTTCGGAGAAAAAATGAGGGAGACTAGAGAGAAGGAAGGGCAGCGAAATATATGTGCTGCTCAAGAGTATGTGCAAAGGCCCTGGAATTGATGTCCTGGCCCTCAGCCAGTCTGCTCCCCCGCCCCCAAAAAAGAGGGGCCTTCCATTCATGTGACGTGCTTGGATTTCAATATGCCAAAAGGGAGGGATGGTAAGTACCTCCTTGTGGTCATAGCAGGATGCTGAGATACCTGAATGCACTCATTTCCTCCAGAAAGGGAAACAGAGACAGAGAGGGAAGACGACTCACAGGCTGAGACTTGAGACTATACTATGGAAAACAAGGCCCCATGCTGGCAAATCCTCCAGGGTGAGGGATTCCTGCATTTGCCCAGCTGGAGCCTCACTAGACAGAAGGCCTTCTCCTCTGAGCCTGCTCTACCATGCCCCCACTCACCCGATCCAGCCCTGACCTGTCCCACTCCCTGGAGCTAGCACGTCTGCCTCCACAGTTGCCTGGAGTGTGTGTGAGGCGAGTGCTACAGGTGTCTGCCAGCCAGTGTGTGGGTGGATGTAGCTGTCTGTTTTGCACAGAATCTCCATCCAGGGGATACAGGGTTCTCTTTCCTCTGTCCACTGGAGAGCTTCCAATTCCTCCTACCCAGACACCAAAGTTCCAAGTCTCTTCCTTTTGAAAAGGAATTGGGGGCCCTTTGAAAGAGAGAGCAGACCTCTTTGTGACTGTGCCTCCTCTAGAGCCAGCAAAGAAGTCATGGAACCAATGGGGTTAAGTCCCAGCCCTGCTGTGACCCACTTTCCTCCCTGTGCCCACATCCCCTGGGGCCAGAGTGTTGGGTGGGGCCAGCCTGGCACCCCCACACCCACACCTGGGACTTCCCCTGGATGGAAACTCCCAGAACCCAGGCATCCTGCTTCCCCTGCCAACTCCCACCAACTGCCTGGGTTCTATTCAGCTTCAGTTAGATCTCCCTGTCTGCCAGCCTTTGACCAAACTACATCTGTGCTCCAGCCCACCCTTTGGTGTCTGGCTGCCCCTTCTGGTGGACTCCTTTGAAGAAAAGATGTGGAGCTGGGGGAGGGGGCTGTGGAGAAGCCATGTTTTATTGAGCACCTACTATGTGCCATGTATTGTGCTAGACATGTACATTATCTCATCCCCACTTAACAGAGCAGGGAGTAAGAACCGGAGAGGTTAAGTGACTTGCTCAATATTGCACAGCTAGGAAGTGGCACAGCTAAGATGAGAACGCAGATCTTGGTGGTCCTGAGCTCTCTTCACTATAGCAGCGTTCTTCCACTTCTCTTGCAGCTGCCCACCTCTCTATGGGATGAGAGACTTGAGAAATTCAATTTAATCCAATTCAGCAAGCATTGAGTATCTGCTATGTGCCAGGTACTGACAGGTACCAGAAATAAAGAGATCACTGTCCTCGAGGTCTGGTGAGAAAGACGAGCATTTGGAAGTGCTCTAACATCAGCATAATGACCTGAACAAGGTGGCACGGAGCTGAGAAAGAAGCGGTACTTTTATTTCCTCCTTCTGTACAGAGTATATAAATATATTATGAACAGTATACAGAATAAATGGAATAAAGTCAATACCTACTTCATTGCCATCCAGGTCAAAAACTGGAGTATTTCCTGTACTTCAGAAGTTCCCCATGCATCCCTTTCACAATTCCCTCAGTCTCCTAAAAAGGAACTACCATCCTGACATTTGTAATAATCATAAACACAGAAATTACTTGTTTTTCTTTATAGTTTTAGCACCTGTGTATGCCTTCATAAACAATACTGCTCAACTTTGCCTGTTTTTGAAGTTTCTATAAACGGAATGATACTCTATTACTTTTTGCTTCCTACTTATTTTGTTCAACTTGTAAGATATATCCAAGTTGTTACACATAGCTGTCTTCCTATTATTGCATAGTATTCATTGCATGGATATACCACAAGTTATTTTTTTCATTCTACTGTTGGTGAATGTTTGAGTTGTTTTTAGTTTGGACTGTTATAAACAATGTAGCCATGGACATTCTTGTACATGTTTCCCAGTACACAGATGCAGGAGTTTTTCTAGGATATAGAACTAAGAGTCAAACTGTATATACAGGTTCAATTTTATCAGATAGCACCAAATAGATTTCCAAAGTGGCTGTATCAATTATATAAGAAGCAGAACTTTTTTTCTTTTTTCTTTTTCTTTTTTTTTTTTTTTTTCCTTTTAGAGAGAGTCTTACTCTGTTGCCAGGGCTGGAGTGCAGTGGTGTGATCTCGGCTCACTGCAAACTCCGCCTCCCGGGTTCAAGCGATTCTCCTGCCTCAGCCTCCCAAGCAGCTGGGATTACAGGTGCCTGCCACTACACCCAGCTAATTTTTTGTATTTTTAGTAGAGACGGGGTTTCACCATGTTGGCCAGGCTGGTCTCGAACTCCTGACCTCGTGATTCACCCACCTTGGCCTCCCAAAGTGCTGGGATTACAGGCATGAGCCACCGTGCCCGGACTTTTTTCTTTTTCTTTTTTGTGAGACAGAGTCTCGCTCTTGTCGCCCAGGCTGGAGTGCAATGGCGCCATCTCGGCTCACTGCAACCTCTGCCTCCCAGGTTCAAGTGATTCGGCCTCAGCCTCCTGAGTAGCTGGGATTACAGGCATCCACCACCACACCCAGCTAATTTTTGTATTTTTAGTACAGACGGGGGTTTCACCATGTTGGCCAGGCTGGTCTTGAACTCCTGACCTCAGGTGATTTAACTGTAACCGCCTCGGCCTCCCAAAGTGCTGGGATTACAGGCGTGAGCCACTGTGCCCGGCCAAGAAGCAGAACATTCTTTTATTTATTTATTTATTTATTTTTGAGACAGAGTCTCGCTCTGTTGCCCAAGCTGGAGTGCAGTGGCACCATCTCGGCTCACTGCAACCTCCACCTCCTGGGTTCACACCATTCTCCTGCCTCAGCCTCCTGAGTAGCTGGGACTACAGGAACCCACCACCACGCCCGGCTAATTTTTTTGTATTTTTAGTAGAGACGGGGTTTCACCGTGTTAGCCAGGATGGTCTCGATCTCCTGACCTTGTGATCCGCCCGCCTCAGCCTCCCAAAGCGCTGGGATTACAGGCGTGAGCCATCACGCCTGGCCGAAGCAGAACATTCTAAACAGGAGCAGGCGCAGGGCCAAAAAGACCCACACAATTTCTTGCCTAAAACCCTCAGAGGTTTTCTATTTATCTTATTTTTATTTTTTATTATTTATTTATTTTTGAGACAGAGTCTCACTTTGTCGCCCACGCAGGAGTGCAGAGGTCCAAACACAGCTCACTGCAGCCTTGACCTCCCAGACTCAAGTGTCCTCCTGCTTAAGCCCCCCAAGTAGCTGGGACTACAAGCATGCGCCATCACGCCCAACTAATTTTTTGTATTTTTTGTAGAGACGGAGGTTTTGCCATGTTGGCCAGGCTGGTTTTGAACTTCTGAGCTCAACCTATCTGCTCACCTTAGCCTCCCAAAGCACTAGGATTACAGGCGTGAGCCACCATGCCAGCCTTTATTTTTAGTTTTAGTATTATCTTTTTTTTTTTTTTTTTTTTGAGACAGAGTCTCGCTCTGTTGCCCAGGCTGGAGTGCAGTGGCATGATCTCAGCTCACTGCAACCTCCACCTCCTGGGTTCACACCATTCTCCTGCCTCAGCCTCCTGAGTAGCTGGGACTACAGGAGCCCACCACCACGCCCGGCTAATTTTTTTGTATTTTTGGTAGAGATGGGGTTTCACTGTGTTAGCCAGGATGGTCTCGATCTCCTGACCTTGTGATCTGCCCGCCTCGGCCTCACAAACTGCTGGGATTACAGGCATGAGCCACCGCGCCCTGCCCAGTTTTATTATTTTTTGAGACAGGGTCTTGCTCTGTGCTCCAGGCTGGAGCGCAGTGATGTGATCTCAGCTCACTGCAGCCTCCGCCTTTTGCCTCAGCCTGCCGAGTAGCTGGGATTACAGGCTCATGCCACCAAGTCGGATAATTTTTTTAATTTTTTGTAGAGAATGCAGTCTCACTATATTGCCCAAGCTAGTCTTGAGCTTCTGGGCTCAGGCAATCTTCCCCTTGGCCTCCCAGAGTGCTGGGACTACAGGCGGGAGCCACCTCGCCTGGCTGGTTTTCCCTTTTTACTTGGAATAAGATCCAAGTCCCTGCCATGTCTCACAAGACCCTGCATGGTAGGACCTCTGCCTTACTCTCTGACCTGTGCCACTATGACTCTCCTCTTTGCTCCTGGCACTTGCTGTCCCCACTCTCTGGAATGTTCTCCCACTAGATAATTCCATGACTTGCTCTCACTTCTTTCAGGTCTTTGCTCAGTGACACCTTCCCTGACCACTGAATTTTGGATTGCCACCTCCAGCCTTCCTTATTCCTTTCTCAGCTTTATTTTTCTCCATAGCCCAGCCACTCGGGTTCCATTCAGCCTCGGTCAGCTCTGCCTCCTCTGCCAGGGTTTGACAGACTGCATCTCCCCCAAAGCCCTTAAGGGTGGTCATACCTGATTGGGGGCTGGTCTAACTGTCACTTCTGATGGAGTCACCTCTCCGAGTCACTTTTTATCACATCACCCTGGGATAAGAATAGCCTTTCTCAGGCCGAGTGCGGTGGCTCACGCCTGTAATCCCAGCACTTTGGGAGGCCGAGGCACGCGGATCACAAGGTCAGGAGATTGAGACCATCCTGGCTAACACAGTGAAACCCTGTCTCTACTAAAAATACAAAAAATTAGCCGGGTATGGTGGCGGGTGCCTGTAGTCCCAGCTACTCGGGAGGCTGAGGCAGGAGAATGGCGTGAACCCGGGAGGTGGAGGTTGCAGTGAGCTGAGACTGCACCAGTGCACTCCAGCCTGGGCGACAGAGCGAGACTCTGTCTCAAAAAAAAAAAAAAAAAAAAATAGCCTTTCTCATGCTCTGAAATAAGCTTAGTTATATGTTTACCTGTCTGCTTTTTGTCTCCACCCCACTTCACCCCACCCCTCACTTCCTCACTTTTATGGGAACTCCATAAGACAGGAAACTTAGCTATCTTGTCCACTACCAAGGCCAGTGCCTGATGCATACTAGGTCTCAAATAATAGTTGACCAGGCTGGTTGTCAATCTCCCAGAGACAGTTGGGCACCCCCAACACTCACACCTGGGACTTGCTCTCTCTGGAAATTCCTAGAACCCAGGCATCCCACCTCCTCTGCCAGCTCCCAACTACATCCCAGACTCCGTCTTTCAGAGCTCTCCTGTGGCCACTGCTATTGCCTGCTGCTGCTTCCCTGAGTCCCCTGTGGGAGCTGTTTGGGGGCCCTGAAGCAGCAGCTCTGGAGGTTAGTGTTGGAGAGACTCAGGCATCAGGGGCCTAGAGCTCAAGAAATATTTTGTTTGTTTGTTTGTTTTTTGGGGTTTTTTCAGACCAAGTTTTGCTCTTGTTGCCTAGGCTGGAGTACAATGGCGTGATCTCAGCTCACTGCAACCTCCACCTCCCAGGTTCAAGCGATTCTCCTGCCTCAGCGTCCCGAGTAGCTGGGATTACAGGCATGTGCCACCACGCCCGGCCAGTTTTGTATTTTTAGTAGAGACAGGGTTTCTCCATGTTGGTCAGGCTGGTCTCGATCTCCTGACCTCGGGTGATCCGCCCACCTCAGCCTCCCGAAGTGCTGGGATTACAGACATGAGCCACCGTGCCTGGCCAAGAAATGCTTTTTGATTGAGTAAAGGAGAAGACTTCAGCAATGACAGGGCCTCGCCAGGTGAAGAAGGAAGCAGGGGCACTCAGAGCAGAAGGACCAGTGTGAACAAAGGACTGGAGGCCTGGGAGTACACGTCATATTTGAAGAAAGTGTTCTGATCTGGTGCTGTTGCAGGATTTTCAGGGGAGAGGGGTAGTAGGAGAGCTTTGCCGGCCTGGAAGGGGAGGGCTGAAAAAGGAGGGCTGGATGTGGAGGGCTGAGCTCCCTGCAGGATCAGCAAGGCTCAGCATGTCTTAGGTTTAATCCTGCCACCCACCGTCCGCCCCTCCTACTCCATCCCTGTCCTCCCCTTCACCCAGCCCCCAGCCTGGCCACAACTGCAGCTGAATGGACTTCTCTCTGGGCCTACGCTTGGGGCCTAGGAATAAGAAACCTGCCCACCAAGAGCCTCCTGCCTGCTCCAGGCATGGTCCACCTGCTGGCTCTCCTTGTCTGTCCTGTCCCCCAACTGCCTGTGCCTTCCCCTGCCATGGCTGTCCCCCACCCCCATGCTCCTGCACTGCCTGTCCCTCTAGTCCAGCTCCCTGCCCCGCTTGTCCCAGCCTCCCGGGCCCACCCTGCACCTGCTGTTGCCCCCGCTGCCCTGCCTGTCCTCCCTTGACTTGTCCCCATAACTCCTGTGTCTCATGCTCCGGTCCACCCTTGACCTGCTGCCACCCCTCACCCTGCCCAGTTTACCCTTGCTCCATGAGCCGAGCTGCCTGTTTGAGCTCCCGTTTAGGCTGCGGTGATAGCTGTAGCTGTGGCCAAGGGGCTGCCTGGGGACCTCCAGGCTCCCTTGGCTGCTGTAGCTGCTGCTTCAGGGGACAACAACGCACTTCTCGGGGGCACTGTCTGATCATTTAGGTGGACTGTTGCCCACCAGGAGACTGTCAGTTTCCTGGAGCACTTCCGTACTGCTGCCCTGGCAAGGAGGCAGGAGCTGGGTGGAGTGGGAGAGGGATCAGCTGGACCCCTCCCTCAAGCAGGTAGAGGCAGCTGGCTTTCCCCAGTCCTGGAGAGGTGGCAGGGGGAATCTGCTTTGAAGTTAGTTTCTGGATGTGCTCCTGCTGGTTCCAGAACCTCTTCCTCTGCAACCTCTGGAATGGAAGGTGTTCTTCTCAGAGCCTCCCCAACGGCCCCTGAAGGTGAGCAAGTTGTCATTTCTTCCTCTCCACTGAGCCTCCATTGGAGTCTCCTCTGCAGTTCACATGAATAAATGGACTCTTCCTCTAGAGGAGCTGGAGGATCCTGGTCCAGAGGCCACTTCTTCTCCCTCTGACCTACACCCAAGATTGACCCAAGAGTCTCTGAATCCCTGACCTCTCACCTTGAGTCAGGCAGAGAGGGTCAGTGGCTTTTGAACCAGAAGAAGAGGCTGAGTGGAAGATATTTGGTTCCTCCCTCCACTTGGAAATCCTTGGCATCCTTTGTGGTCCTTTGTTTCTAGCCAGGAACCCTCTGCCTGGATGTCTTGTCTTTCAAATCTCTGAGAGCTCACTCAGCCTCATGACCTCAATCTTGCAGCAGTGATCCCATCTGTGACATCCAGGCTCATCTGGCATGGGGATGAGGGAGGCTGGGAACCCTTGACTCAGGCTCCTAAGGATGGCATCCACACATAGCTAGCTGTAAGTCTCCTGTCCCCAGGGGTGGGACTGGGAGATGAGACAAGCCACCAACAGATAGCTGAGAGCCAGGCTCGGTGGCTCATGCCTGTAATCCCAGCACTTTGGGAGGCTGAGGCAAGTGGATCGCCTGAGGTCAGGAGTTCGATACCAGCCTGGCCAATATAGTGAAACCCCATCTCTACTAAAAATACAAAAAATTAGCTGGGCATGGTGGCACGCACCTGTAATTCCAGCTACTAGGGAGGCTAAGGCAGGAAAATCGCTTGAACCCGGGAGGTGGAGGTTGCAGTGAGCCAAGACCACGCCACTGCACTCCAGCTTGGGCAACAAGAGCTAAACTCTGTCTCAAAAAAAAAAAAAAAAAAAAAAAGAGATAGCTGGAAGTGGGAGACTCTGCTATCTGCCTGGGATGAGCTCCTAGGCTGAGAGCCCCTGAGCACCACTCCATGTCTCTCCAGTTTTCTGGCTCCTGTACTAATCTGTTTCAAGCTTCTTTTTCTTAGCTGCCTTCTCTAGGACTCCTTTCGTTCTTGTCTTTATAGCTGTTTGTGTTTCCTTCTGTCTTTCTTTTTTTTTTTTTTTTTTTTTTTTTTTTTTTTTTTTTTTTTTTGAGACGGAGTCTCGCTAGGTCGCCCAGGCTGGAGTGCAGTGGCGCGATCTCAGCTCACTGCAAGCTCCGCCTCCCGGGTTCACGCCATTCTCCTGCCTCAGCCTCCCGAGTAGCTGGGACTACAGGTGCCCGCCACCAGGCCCGGTTAATTTTTTTATATTTTTAGTAGAGACTGGGTTTCACCATGTTAGCCAGGATGGTCTCGATCTCCTGACCTCGTGATCCGCCCGCCTCGGCCTCCCAAAGTGCTGGGATTACAGGCGTGAGCCACCGCGCCCAGCCCTTCTGTCTTTCTACCTCACTCTCTTCATTTCTGTTTCCTCCTCACTCTCTGTCACTGGGACATTTTGCCTTCACCTAATTGTATCACCACATCTGTTTTCCCCACTCTCTATCCCTCTATTACTCTATCTAATTTGAAATCAATTTAACATATGTCTTCAGCACCATAGGAAAGGTTAAAAAAATTAGCATATGTGTTTTTCTTCCCCCTTCTCTTGTCTCAATCCTTGTCTTCATGCCTGTTTTCTTCCTTGGTCTTTCCTTTTCCCTCATTATCTCTCTGCTTTTCTGTCCTGTTCTGCTTCTGGGTGCATTTCATTCTTTTTGGTTTTTGTTGTTAGTTGTTTGTTTTTTTGAGACAGGGCTCGCTCTGTCGCCCAGGCTGGAATGCGGTGGTGCAATCAGAGCTCACTGAAGTTTCTAACTCCCAGGCTCAAGTGATCCGGGACTACAGGCACGCACCACCACTCCCGGATAATTTTTTTTTAATTATTGTAGAGACAGGGTCTCACTATGTTACCCAGGCTGGTCCCAAACCCCTGGCCTCAAGCGATCCTCCCACCTCAGCCTCCCAAAGTGCTAGGATCACAGGTGTAAGCCACTGCACCTGGCCACATTTCATTCTTGATCTCTTCCATTTCTATTTCCCTTTCTTTGTCTCTCTTTCTGTCTTCTATGTCTAGCTGCTTTTTCACTTCCTATCTCTCTTTCTGCCTTCCCATATCTGGTTTGCTTTTGTGCTGCCCCATCCCTCCATCTCCCTATCTCTCTGGGTCCTGCACAATAGAGCACACTATGCCTGTCTCATGTCTTTGTCATTGCTGCCCAAGGGCCAGAACACTGAGCTCTCCACCAGTGTCTGTCATGGAAACACAGTCCATGCCCTGGAGTGAGCCAGGGGTAGACATGTCTACCAAAATAGCCCCTCCTTTCCCCACTCACTATCCAGGCTATTCATTCCTGCTCAGCTTTAAGCCCAAGCCTCTTTTCTGTCTTTTTTGTCTTTCTTTTTTAATGATGCTTCTCCCAAATTCTTATTCTGGAAGTTGGCAATTAAAAAAATAAAAAGAAATGGCTGGGTGCAGTGGCTCATGCCTGTAATCCCAGCACTTTGGGAGGCTGAAGTGGGCGGATCACTTGAGGTCAGGAGTTTGAGACCAGCCTAGCCAACATGGTGAAACCCCATCACTATTAAAAATACACAAATTAGCCAGGCATTGTGGCGTATGGCTGTAATTCCAGCTACTTGGGAGGCTGAGGCAGGAGAATCACTAGAACCCAGGAGGCAGAGGCTGCAGTTAGCCGAGATCACGCCACTGCACTCCAGCCTGGGCAACAAAGTCAGACTCCGTATCAAGAAAAAGAAAAAAAAAAAAAAAGAATTAAGCACTTATGCTGCCTGCATGTATAAACTATATTTCAGGATAGCCAAATAGCTCTAATTGGTGAAGACAACTTCTTATTTACAGAATAATTCCAGCTAATGTGGAAGGAATATGGAATTAGAAAAATCACCATTTTGTAGCTCCTAATGAAGTAACTGATCAAAGCAAGACTCGCCTAATGGATGAAACCAAAGATGATGGGTGATGGAGAATTTTACAATGGGAAATTGAGCTGCCACAACCTAACCCCACGGATGAATCTTAGCTTCACTAAAAGTGACACAACCAGGCACTGTGTACCTCCTAATGTGATGCAATCTGAAGCACTCATCACCACCTATGAAGGAATCTTGCCAAAGAAACAAACAAACAAAATTGAACATAAACCTAATCAAACCTCTAGTGCTGACTTCCATTTAACAGGAAATACAGGGAATGGAGGAACAAATAAAATGACACAATAAGGAAGCAGGTAAACACCCCCAGAATGTGGGACATTCTAAAGGAAATCTGACCCCATTTCGTCAACTAGTGAATGGCTGAGGGAAAAAAATGAGAAGGGACTTAAGAAGACAACTATTACATGGAACATATGTACCTTGTTTGGTTCCTAATTTGGACAACTCAACTGTAAAGACAGTTGGGGATATGTAATTATGGACTGGGTATTCATGATAACAAGGAAGCAGTGCTAATTTTGTTAGATATAAAAATGGCTCTTGGGTTATAGAAGAGAAGGTCGTTATTTCCTAGAGATGTATGCTGAAGTATGGAGTGAAGTGACCTATTTAATTTTAAATATTTCAGCAGAGATAAAAGGACAGAAAGGAGCTGGGTGCGGTGGCTCACGCCTGTAATCCCAGCACTTTGGGAGGCCGAGGCGGGTGGATCATGAGGTCAGGAGTTCAAGACCAGCCTGGCCAACATCGTGAAATCCCATCTCTACTAAAAATACAAAAATTAGCTGGGCGTGGAGGCGCACGCCTGTAATCTCAGCTACTCGGGAGGCTGAGGCAAGAGAATCGCTTGAATCCGGGAGGCGGAGGTTGCAGTGAGCCGAGATCGCGCCATTGCACTCTAGCCTGGGCAACAGAGCAAGACTCCATCTCAAAAAAAAAAAAAAAAAAAAAAGAAAAGAAAAGGAAAAAAGGACAAAAAGAAAGGAGTGACAATAATCAGTAATTGTTGAATTAAGAATATGGAAGTTCTGGGCCGGGCGCAGTGGCTCACGCCTGTAATCCCAGCACTTTGGGAGGCTGAGGCGGGTGGCTCACAAGGTCAGGAGATCGAAACCATTCTGGCTAACACGGTGAAACCCTGTCTCTACTAAAAATACAAAAAATTAGCCGGGCATGGTGGCAGGCGACTGTAGTCCCAGCTACTCGGGAAGCTGAGCCAGGAGAATGGTGTGAACCCGGGAGGCAGAGCTTGCAGTGAGCCGAGATCGCACCACTGCACTCCAGCCTGGGTAACGGAGCAAGACTCTGTCTCAAAAAAAAAAAAAAGAATATATAAGTTCTGGCCGGGTGCAATGGCTCACACCTGTAATCCCAACATTTTGGGAGGCCGAGGTGGGTGGATCCCCTGAGGTCAAGAGATTGAGACCAGCCTGGCCAACATGGCGAAACCCCATCTCTACTAAAATTACAAAAAATTAGCCGGGCGTGGTGGTGTGCACCTGTAATCCCAGCTACTCGGGAGGCTGAGGCAGGAGAATCGCTTGAACCCGGAAGATGGAGGTTGCAGTGAGCTGAGATCACACCATTGCACTCCAGCCTGGGTGACAGAGCAAGATCCTGTCTCAAAAAAAAAAAAGAATATGGAAGTTCATAGAACTATGCTCTCTACCTTTGTGTATGTTTGAACATTTCCATAATAAAAGAGTTTTAAATGATGTTCCTCTGGTAAGCATGGTTTCCAGTAACTCCCAGAGCTTCCTCCCCACCTGCCCTGAAAGCCAGGACTTCCCCTTTGGCTCCCCACACACAGATCCCAGCTCTCTCTCCTCTCCACCCAGGCCACCCTTTATCCCCTGTAGTTCTCTGCTGGTGCAGTCCCCACATTTAGGACTTTCCCAGCCGTGCTTCACAGCTCTGAGGGGCCAGAGAGACCTTAAGGAGTATACATATTTTGAATAGGTCCTACAATAAACAAAAATAAACCACAATAATATAATCTTGCTTTTGGTCCCTAGTAGGTGCTTCTGAGCAAAATGCAATGCAATAATGGTAGAAAACTGGCCTCCATCTTGTGAAATAGAAGGCAAGAGATGTAAGGTCATCCTGTCTCATCCACTGCCTTCATCCAGGATGACCTCCACCCCAAAGGAAATACCACTAAGAATTCAGGCTGGGTGCAGTGGCTCACACCTGTAATCCTAGCACTTTGGGAGGCCGAGGCAGGGGGATCACAAGGTCGGGAGACCGAGACCATCCTGGCTAACACAGTGAAACCCCATCTCTACTAAAAATACAAAAATTAGCCAGGCGTGGTGGCACACGCCTATAGTCTCAGCTACTCGGGAGGCTGGGGCAGGAGAATCGCTTGAACCTGGGAGGCGGAGGTTGCAATGAGCTGAGATCACATCATTGCACTCCAGCCTAGGCAACAGAGCAAGACTCTGTCTCAAAAAAAGAAAAAAAAAAAAAAAAAAAAAGAAAGAAAGAATTCAGAGACTCACTGTCATGAGTTCAAGGGGCTGAAGCCCAGGACTGGGCTGGAGGGCACTTACTGAGTGCCCCTGGGGAAATCATGACTTTTTTTCTTTTCCTTTTTTTTTTTTTTTTTTGAGACAGAGTTTCGCTTTTGTTGCCCAGGCTGAAGTGCAATGGCGCTATCTCAGATCACCACAACCTCTGCCTCCCAGGTTCAAGCGATTCTCCTGCCTCAGCCTCCCGAGTAGCTGGGACTACAGGCATATGCCACCCTGCCCAACTAATTTTGTATTTTTAGTAGAGACGGGGTTTCTCTATGTTGGTCAGGCTGATCTCGAACTTCCGACCTCAGGTGATCTGCCCACCTGGGCCTCCCAAAGTGCTGGGATGCTGGGATTACAGGCATAAGCCACCATACACGGCTTTTTCCTTTTTAAAAGACAGGGCTTGTTCTGTCACCCAGGCTGAAGTACAGTGATACCATCAGAGCTCACTGCAGCCTCGAACTCCTGGGCTCAAGCAATCCTCCTGCCTATGTCTCAGGAATAACTTGGGTTACAGGCACCCACCACCATGCCCAGACAGGAGTCTCCCTAGTTGCCCAGGCTGGCCTCAAACTCCTGACTTCAAGAGATCCTCCCACCTCACCCTCCTAAAGTGCTAGGGTTATAGATATGAGCCACCAAGCCTAGCAGAAATCATGATTTATTTATTTATTTATTTATTTGAGACAGAGTCTCACTCTGTTGCCCAAGTTGGAGTGCAGTAGTGCGATCTTGGCTCACTGCAACCTCCACCTCCCAAGTTCAAATGATTCTCCTGCCTCAGCCACCTGAGTAGCTGGGATTACAGGCATGCACCACCATGGCCCAGCTATTTTTTTTGTATTTTTTGTAGAGATGGGGTTTTGCCATGTTGGCCAGGCTGGTCTCGAACTCCTGGCTTCAAGAGTTCCGCCCACCTTGGCTTCCCAAAGTGCTGGGATTACAGGCGCAAGCCACCACCCTTGGTCAGAAATCATGATTTTCTATCTTAGTGTTTCTAGATGAAAGCATGGGAACCATCACCGCTTTCTACTTTCCGCTAGTTTGCCAGCTAGGGATGAAAGCACTTTGGAACTTGTAGGGTGTAAATCAGCTGTTTTATCATAAGAAAGTACTTCCTCCAGGCTGGACGCGGTGGCTCATGCCTGTAATCCCAGCACTTTGGGAGGCCAAGGAGGGTGGATCCCTTAAGGCCAGAAGTTCAAGACTTTTTTGGGACAGGGTCTTACTCTGTCCCCCAGGCTGGAGTGCAGTGGCGTGATCTCGGCTCACTGCAACCTCTGCCTCCTGAGTTCAAGAGATTCTCCTGCCTCAGCCTCCCAAGTAGCTGGGATTACAGGTGTGTGCCACTATCGCCCAGCTTTTTGTATTTTTAGTAGTGATGGGGTTTCACCATGTTGGCCAGGCTGGTCTGGAACTCCTGACTTCAAATAATCCACCCACGTTGGCCTCCCAAAGTGCTCGGATTACAGGCGTAAGCCACCATGCCTGGCCAAAAGAAAGTATTTCTCCAGATGTAATCCCAAACCCTCCTACCCTATCTCTAAGCTTTAGTATTAAAAAAAAAAAAAACCAACAGGCCGGGCGCGGATCCCCTAAGGTTGGGAGTTCGAGACCCCCCTGACCAACATGGAGAAACCCTGTCTCTAAAAAATACAAAATTAGCCGGGGGTGGTGGCGCATGCCTGTAATCCCAGCTACTTGGGAGGCTGAGACAGGAGAATCGCTTGAACCCGGGAGCCGGAGGTTGCAGTGAGCTGAGATCATGCCATTGCACTCCAGCCTGGGCAACAAGAGTGAAACTCCGTCTCAAATAAAAAAAAAAAAAAAAGACTGATCTGCTGCGCAGGTAGGTGAACTAGTATAATTGCAGAAACTATGTGAGCTTGGAACTGGAAAGATTGGGTCCTGCTTCTGTCTTTTACTATGTAACTCTAAACATGTTAACTAACCTTTCCAACTCTGGTTAGTACCTACTGTATGGATTGTTTTCAGTCAGATGAGATAATTCACCTACAGCAGTTGGACTAAACCTTCTTAAAACTCCTTAGGTACATAATAACTGATAAGTGTTATTATGTTAATATGGGCCAGTACTTTTGATAGTAATTTACATAACTTATTCATTTATTCATAGACTACTTATGGAATATTTATGATTAATACTTATCAATGACTGCTTTAAGTATTGGGAATACAGGTGAACAAAACAGATAAAAATCTGTAGGGAAAAGAGATAGTAAATATTTACTTATTTACTTAGAGACAAAGTCTTGCTCTGTCCCCCAGGCTGGAGTGCAGTGGTGTAATCTTGGCTCACTGCAGCCTCCGCTTCCCAGGTTCAAGCAATTCTCGTCCCTCAGCCTCCTGAGTAGGTGGGATTACAAGCGCGCACTACCAGGCCCAGCTAATTTTTTTGTTTGTTTTGAGACGGAGTCCTGCTCTGTTGCCCAGGCTGGAGTGCAGTGGTGCGATCTCGGCTTACCGCAACCTCTGCCTCCCAGGTTGAAGCAATTCTCCTGCCTCAGCCTCCAAAGTAGCTGGAATTACAGGTGCACGCCACCATGCCCAGCAAATTTTTTTGTATTTTTAGTAGAGACGGGGTTTCGCCATATTGGCCAGGCTAGTCTTGAACTCCTGACCTCATGATACGCCCGCCTCAGCTTCCCAAAGTGCTGGGATTACAGGTGTGAGCCACTGCGCCCAGCAATTTTTTGTATTATTAGTAGTCATGGGGTTTCGACACGTTTGGCCAGACTGGTCTTAAATTCCCGGCCTCACGTGATTCACCCACCTTGGCCTCTCAAAGTGTTGAGATTACAGGTGTGAGCCACCACACCTGGCCAAGATAGTAAATAAATAAACAAGGAAAATACATAGTGTACCGTAGAGTAAAAGCAGCAGAGAGAATAGAAAATTGGAAGGAAAGTAGGTAGATTGCTGTGCTGGAGGTGGTGGTGTTGCTATTTTAAACAGGAGGGCCATGGAAGGCCCCTCTGATCAAGTGACATTTTTTAAAATTTTATTTTATTTTTTATTTTTTTGTGAGACAGAGTCTCGCTCTGTCACCCAGGCTGGAGTGCAGTGGCGTGATCTTGGCTCACTGCAACCTCTGCCTCCCTGGTTCAAGCTATTCTCCTGCCTCAGCCTCCCGAGTAGGTGGGATTACAGGTGCCCACCACCATGCCTGGCTAATTTTTATATTTTTTTAGTAGCGACGGGGTTTCACCATGTTGGCCAGGCTGATCTTGAACTCCTGACCTCAACTGATCGGCCTGTCTCGGCCTCCTAAACTGCTGGGATTACAGGCATGAGCCACCAGGCCCAGCCAAGATCAGGTGACATTTGAACAGAGAACTGGAGGAGGTGGGGGGGAACCACGTGGATATCTTGGAGAAGAACTGTACAGGGAACAGTGTGCAAAAGCCCTGGTGGTAGCCAACATAGATGGGAGGGAGAGGAGCAGGGGATGAAGTCAGAGGAGTGGCAGAGGGTCAGAGGACAGAGGGTCTTGTAGGCCATTATAAATATTTCGGCTTTTACCCTTAGTGAGATGGGAAGTCATTGGAGGCTCTTGAGGAGATAATACGGAAGCTGTAGAGAGGTTAAATAGTTTTTCCAAGGTAAAACAGCTTGTAAGTGGCAGAAGGTAGGGAGTTAAGCTCCAAGGCTGAAGTTCTTAACCCCATGCTGCCACTGAACTTTAGCCTTCTTTATTTGGGCATTGCTCTCCTGTGACTTCAAAGAAACTGGGACACTGGGAAGTTATGCGGCTTGCCCAAGGCCACACAGCTGGTAAGTGACAGGGGCAGGACTGCGCCTTAGTCTGTCTGCAGCCCGACTCCAAGTTCTTTACACCACACCGCCTCCCTCAGGTGTCTGGACCATACTGGCTTCTCTTGCATGGAGGTCACTGCAGTGGGAGAGGAGGCAAACCGAGGAGACCGTCTCGGCTTCGGGCAGCGGTGCTGTTCCTTAAGAAGCTCCAACCCTTGGCTCTACCGGACTGCGGGCATCTTTCCCGAGCACTGCACGGAAGAAAAGAAAATTGGCCCTTATTTCAGGGTGGCCCCTCAGGCATCCAAGAGCCAGAGGAGCAGGTGTCACGGGAGGGCAGCGAGCGAGGCCAGGCCAGGAGAAGCAACCGCAGCCGCCTATGGTCGCCCCTTCCCGACCCACCCCAGGCGTCAGGAGTTCCGCGCCCGGGTAAGGGAAGGAGGGCGGGCGGGCGGGGCGGGGTTTTGGCGCCGCGCCCCCGTCACGTGACGAAGCCATCATGGCGGCGGCCAGGGGCCTGCCCGGCTCCCGGAAGCAGGCTGTGAGGGGCGGGAGCGCTGCTGGAACCCGAGCCGGAGCCGGAGCCACAGCGGGGAGGGTGGCCTGGCGGCCTGGAGCCGGACGTGTCCGGGGCGTCCCCGCAGACCGGGGCAGCAGGTGAGGCGGAGTCTGGGCGAGGTGCAAGTGGATGTGGCAGGGCTGGGCAGGGGCTAGGGGGCGCAGTGGGGTGCCAGTGACCTGGAGGAGTGGGCATCTGAGATGCACACGCATGACCCTGAAGCAACTCGAGAGGCCTGCGCGGGTGGGAGGGATGCCCGGGACAGAGGATGAGACACTGAGGGCAAAAAGAGGCTCCGCAGCGAGGATGGGAGGTAATAGAAGGAAGTGTGCGGGAGCTGCTGTGGGAAAGGGCAGTAGAATTTGCAGGAGCGGGATTATTGAAAGGGACTCCCTCTTCACAGGCAAGGATGGGGTGAGTGTCCAGCCCTCTCCCCTGTCTTCTTACCCCTCCCTGCCCCACAGTGTCCTAGGAGACAGCTTTGGCGTGGCCACTCCTCCCACCCACCCAACTGGTCCCTCCGGTCTGAGATCTTGGGGAGTGGAGTTGGCAGCGGGGTTGGGTGGAGCTGCCATCTGCTTAAGACAGTCAGCCCCTTGACCGTGCTGCCCGAAGGATGGATATGGCTCTGACTCCCACCTCTCTTCCCAGGTCGTCCGGGGGCCCACCATGCTGGTGACTGCCTACCTTGCTTTTGTAGGCCTCCTGGCCTCCTGCCTGGGGCTGGAACTGTCAAGATGCCGGGCTAAACCCCCTGGAAGGGCCTGCAGCAATCCCTCCTTCCTTCGGTTTCAACTGGACTTCTATCAGGTCTACTTCCTGGCCCTGGCAGCTGATTGGCTCCAGGCCCCCTACCTCTATAAACTCTACCAGCATTACTACTTCCTGGAAGGTCAAATTGCCATCCTCTATGTCTGTGGCCTTGCCTCTACAGTCCTCTTTGGCCTAGTGGCCTCCTCCCTTGTGGATTGGCTGGGTCGCAAGAATTCTTGTGTCCTCTTCTCCCTGACTTACTCACTATGCTGCTTAACCAAACTCTCTCAAGACTACTTTGTGCTGCTAGTGGGGCGAGCACTTGGTGGGCTGTCCACAGCCCTGCTCTTCTCAGCCTTCGAGGCCTGGTATATCCATGAGCACGTGGAACGGCATGACTTCCCTGCTGAGTGGATCCCAGCTACCTTTGCTCGAGCTGCCTTCTGGAACCATGTGCTGGCTGTAGTGGCAGGTGTGGCAGCTGAGGCTGTAGCCAGCTGGATAGGGCTGGGGCCTGTAGCGCCCTTTGTGGCTGCCATCCCTCTCCTGGCTCTGGCAGGGGCCTTGGCCCTTCGAAACTGGGGGGAGAACTATGACCGGCAGCGTGCCTTCTCAAGGACCTGTGCTGGAGGCCTGCGCTGCCTCCTGTCGGACCGCCGCGTGCTGCTGTTGGGCACCATACAAGCTCTATTTGAGAGTGTCATCTTCATCTTTGTCTTCCTCTGGACACCTGTGCTGGACCCACACGGGGCCCCTCTGGGCATTATCTTCTCCAGCTTCATGGCAGCCAGCCTGCTTGGCTCTTCCCTGTACCGTATCGCCACCTCCAAGAGGTACCACCTTCAGCCCATGCACCTGCTGTCCCTTGCTGTGCTCATCGTCGTCTTCTCTCTCTTCATGTTGACTTTCTCTACCAGCCCAGGCCAGGAGAGTCCGGTGGAGTCCTTCATAGCCTTTCTACTTATTGAGTTGGCTTGTGGATTATACTTTCCCAGCATGAGCTTCCTACGGAGAAAGGTGATCCCTGAGACAGAGCAGGCTGGTGTACTCAACTGGTTCCGGGTACCTCTGCACTTACTGGCTTGCCTAGGGCTCCTTGTCCTCCATGACAGTGATCGAAAAACAGGCACTCGGAATATGTTCAGCATTTGCTCTGCTGTCATGGTGATGGCTCTGCTGGCAGTGGTGGGACTCTTCACCGTGGTAAGGCATGATGCTGAGCTGCGGGTACCCTCACCTACTGAGGAGCCCTATGCCCCTGAGCTGTAACCCCACTCCAGGACAAGATAGCTGGGACAGACTCTTGAATTCCAGCTATCCAGGATTGTACAGATCTCTCTGTGACTGACTTTGTGACTTTCCTGTGGTTTCTCCTGCCATTGCTTTGTGTTTGGGAGGACATGATGGGGGTGATGGACTGGAAAGAAGGTGCCAAAAGTTCCCTCTGTGTTACTCCCATTTAGAAAATAAACACTTTTAAATGATCATTGATTTGATTTACTCATCCTTACCTGTAGCCTTATCAGTAGTTTCTGGTGAGTGGGCAGCTAGAGGTTTTTTTTTTAGTTTTTTTTTGTTTTGTTTTTGTTTTGAGACGGAGTCTTGCTCTGTCGCCCAGGCTGGAGTGCAATGGCGCGATCTTGGCTCACTGCAACCTCCGCCTCCCGGATTCAAGTAATTCTCCTGCTTCAGCCTCCCAAGTAGCTGGGATTACATGTGCCTGCTACCACGCCCAGCTAATTTTTGTATTTTTAATAGAGATGGGGTTTCACCATGTTGACCAGGCTGGTCTCGAACTCCTCACTTCAGGTGATCCACCCACCTCGGCCTCCCAAAGTGTTGGGATTACAGGCATGAGCCACCACGCCCAGCCCAGCTAGAGGTTTTGAGGTGGGATTATCAGCAAAAGTTTTGTTTCTAACTTCTCCAAGGCTGTCTCCAGTTCAAACTGAGAACTATGGAATTGCTCTCAGCAGAGCTGTGTGGGAAGGGCCTGAGGCTTCTAGGTCCTCCACATTCCTCTGTTGTGGGACAGGCACTCCCCCCAGTTGTCAAGCAGAACCCTTGCTTACATGCAGGGTAAGATGATCTCCAGAGCACATGGAGTAGATGCCCAATATGCCAGGCCACTGAGCAAAGATTCCAGGGGCTTGGGCTGCTGCTGTGACCACTCCTTGGGCAAAGCCAGGGCCCTTCCTACCAAAGTAAGCTTGCAGCGCAGCACAGGCCTGCTGCCTCCCTTTTGCCTCTGTGGCTATGAATGCACCATTTGTCCAACATCATCTGGGTCTACCAGATCCTGTATCTCTGTGTGAAACCGAAGTGAAAGGCTGCCAAGGGGACAGAGTGGTGCATGGCTGAGGGACTAGGATGTCTTATCTGTACCTGACTCTCCCCAACCCAGCCTGAATGAGGGTGAGGGAGCCATCAGGGCAGGAAACAGTACTAGTGAGCCAGTTCTATGGGTGCCTCCCTGCCTCACCTCTGATTGTATCTGCCTTTCCTCCTCCCACCAAAACCTGGGCTTCTCAGGGGAAGCACAGCCAGCTTTAAGAAGGGAGGGGAGGGAAGGAGGGTAGGCTCAAGGATGTGTCCTGGAATGTGCTTGAGATGGGCATGGGGGACACGTACCCTTTCTGGAAAGGGGTTAATGACCTTTCCTTGGGTCCCAGACTACTCAGAAAGATGCAGGATGTTCCAAGACCTGCAGGTCCCAACCTGTGTGGAGAGATAGCATCAGCAGGTGCTGGTGGAATGCAGGGTGGAAGGGCTTCTGCAGGGTGAGGCCAAGGGGAGGAATGGGTGGTGGTCTCAGGTCCCTACTCAGACTAGGAAAAAACATATTACCCCACCCAGGCTTCAGGGAATAGAGGTTGAGGTTAAGTAAGAAAAACACGTATCAGCCAGGTGTGGTGGCTTACACCTGTAATCCCAGCACTTTGGGAGGCCCAGGAGTTTGAGACCAGCCTGGGCAACACGGCAAAACCCCGTCTTTACAAAAAATACAAAAATTAGCTGTGCGTAGTGGCATGTGCCCATGGTCTGAGTTACCTGGGAGGCTGAGGTGGGAGGATCAATTGAGCCTGGGAGATCGAGGCTGCAGTGAGTGATGATTGAGACACGCCACTGCACTCCAGCCTAGGCAACAGAATGAGACTGTCTCAAAAAACAAAAAAAAAGAAAAGGCATCTTTTCTACTACCCCCCTACTCCTGCCACCCATCATCTCAAGACTAAAGACAGTCTTGCAATAACTCCACTTCCTCTTTCTGCCCTGTTGGGCTAGACCTAGATATACTTTATAGTTATTTGTAGATGTTCCGTCTCTTTCTATCATGCTATGATCTTGAGGGGAAGAGGAAACAGTCTTACTCACCTTTATCTCCTGCATATATACACACAATCGGATGCTTTCCCCATGGCTGTGCTCAGTACATATCTGGAGAGGAGACAGGCTAGCTCACGCCTGGCTTTTCAGGAGACACTTGGTGATTTGTTGTTTTGGATGACAATATCATTATTATCGGTTTATGTTTTATTTTGTTTTTGAGATAGGGTCTTGCTCTGTCGCCTAGGCCAGAGTGTAGTGGCAGGATCATGGCTCACTGCAGCCTCGACCTCCTGGGCTCAAGCGATCCTCCCACCTTAGCCTCCCAAGTAGTAGGGACTACAGGCAGCACCACCATACCCAGCTAATTTTTTAAAAATTTTTGTAGAGACAAGGGTCTATGTTGCCCAGGCTCATCTGAAACTCCTGGGTTCAAGCCATCCTCCCTTCTCAGCCTCCCAAAGTGCTGGGATTACAGGTGTGAGCCACCACAACTGGCCTGACAGTAATTATTAGTGGCCCTCACATTCCTAAGTGATATGGAAATAGAGGGGTAGGGGAGACTAATGAGATTCCTTTAGCTTTGTCCCTGATGAGCTTGCTTCAAAGGGGCTGGTGGCAAATAGAGTGGAGAGTGTTCTTTCCTGTCAGACTCACAGCGTGTTAACAGCTGGAAGGCATCTTAGAGATTATCTATTTGGCCTTAAACATTTTTTATTGAGCACCTGCTATGCCATGTGTTTTACCGCTAGGTACTGGTGATATTTTTATTTATTATTTATTTTATTTTATTTTATTTTTTAAGATGGAGTTTCGCTCTTGTCACCCAGGCTGGAGTGCAGTGGCACAATCTCGGCTCACCACAACCTCTACCTCCCAGGTTCAAGCAATTCTCCTGCCTCAGCCTCCCAAGTAGGTGGGACTACAGGCGTGCACCACCACGCCTAGCTAATTTTTGTATTTTTAGTAGAGACAGGGTTTCACCATCTTGGCCAGGCTGGTCTCAAACTCCTGACCTCATGATCCACCCGCCTTGGCCTCCCAAAGTGCTGGGATTACAGGCATGAGCAACCGTGCCCGGCCTATTTATTTTTTTGAGATGGAGTCTCGCTGTATTGCCAGGCTGGAGTGCAGTGGCACCATCTCGGCTCCGAGGTTCAAGTGATTCTCCTGCCTCAGCCTCCCGAGTAGCTGGGACTACAGGCACACCCCACCACACCCAGTTAATTTTTAGTAGAGACGAGATTTCACCATGTTGGCCAGAATGGTCTTGATTTCTTGACCTTGTGATCCACCCGCCTCAGGCTCCCAAAGTGCTGGGATTACAGGCGTGAGCCACCACACCTGGCCTTATTTATTTATTCATTCATTTATTTATTTATTTATTTATTTATTTATTTATTTATTTATTTATTTTACCCAAGAGGAAAATCCACTTAAAGAAAGCAAATAACTTGCCTAAGGGCATGTAGCAAGTGAGTGATAAAACTAAGACTAAACCTTGCCTCTTGTTGCCAACCCAGTGCCCCCTCTATGACACATGCTGCCTCTGTCCCATGGGCCTTCACTAACCTGTTTTTTTAGCCTCCGGCCCTGCTTCCCCACCCAAAGCTCTGTCCCTGGAGAACAGCAAGAGAGTAGGAGCATTTGGCTGTCTGATCCACTTAGGGGTATCTATCCAGATTATTCAAATGAGGGACTGGTTCACCAGGTGCATACTCCCTGCGAAATGCTGCTCATGATGCTCCACCAAGAGGCCCCATAGGAAAGTGATTAAAAATGTGGATCTGAGGGCTGGGTGCGGTGGCTCACGCCTGTAATCCCAGCACTTTGGGAGGCCAAGGCGGGCGGATCATGAGGTCAGGAGATCAAGACTATCCTGGCTAACACGGTGAAACCCTGTCTTTACTAAAAATACAAAAAATTAGCCGGGAGTGGTGGTGGGCGCCTGTAGTCCCAGCTACTCGGGAGGCTGAGGGAGAAGAATGGCATGAACCCGGGAGGTGGAGCTTGCAGTGAGCCAAGGTCGCACCACTGCACTCCAGCCTGGGCGACAGAGGGAGACTCCATCTGGAAAAAAAAAATGTGGATCTGGCCGGGCACAGTGGCTCACTCCTGTAATCCCAGCACTCTGGGAGGCCAAGGCAGGTGGATCACCAGAGGTCAGGAGTCGAGACCAGCCTGGCCAACATGGTGAAACCCGTCTCTATGATAATACAAAAATTAGCCAGGCATGGTGGTGGGCGCCTGTAATCCCAGCTACTCGGGAGGCTGAAGCAGGATAATCGCTTGAATCCTGGAGGCGAAGGTTGCAGTGAGCCGAGATCATGCCATCATGCCATTCATTGCACTCCAGCCTGGGCAACAAGAGTGAAACTCCATCTCAAAAAAAAAAAAAAAAAAAAGCCCAACTGCCTGGTTTGAATCTGGCTCCACAACTCTGTGCCTCAGTTTCCTCATCTGTGAAATGGGGAGGATAGTATAGTTTCAACCCCTAAGGGTTCTTGTGAGGATTAAATGCATCATTGTACTTAAGTGCTTAGAACAGTATTTGGCCCACAGTATAAGCACTACATAAGTGTTTGCTTTTATATTTTATTTTTTAACTTCTCCAATCCAGCTGAGCCTATCTAGATTTGAGTGTGGGAATGAGTGGACAGGACTGTAATGGGGTGTAGAACTTTCCAATGCATCTTAGTGATTGGGGGATTCCCAGCAGCGTTTATCCTCAGTACTGGCCCAGATGGAATTATCGAGCTATTTGAGAAGGCTTCTACTCTGGGATATGTGAGCATCTGAGCTGGGTGTCAATGTGTTCCACTTGAACTCATTTCCTCTTCCTCTAGTGGGAAGGTCAGCTTGGGGTTAGACTGGATACAACCACCATCCTTCACTAAGAGGCTCCTGATTTTCTGAATTTCCATCCAGCTGGAAACATGATTATTTGATCTGGAGCTTTTAAGCGATCCTGAGGAGAAAAGAGAAACATCCCGGGGACCCAGGAGCCAATGAACGAGGAGGCAGGAGGACTGGGGCAGGAAGACAGTACAGGGTTCTGAGGCCTGGAGGATGACCTCTTCCTGGAAATTCAGTCCCTGCCCTGGGAGGGGAGGGGGCTGTTCCCAGCTAATGGTCAGCTGAGTCTAGGTCCTCTCCTCATTGCTCTTCTCCTAACCCCAATCCTGTGGTTCTCCCTGCCCTTTTTATTATTTGCTGCCACTACCTCCCCATAGAACCACAGATTGGAAATGTAACACAAACAAATGTCGTGCTTGAGATCAGATCTGATGTTATAAAAATACCTCACATTTACTTTAGCTGTTTTTTTCATAAAGTTATATGGTCTCATTGTAAAATGGTCAAATGCAAATACAGAAATCCATATTTTATATACATATGTGAATATCAGTATGTGCTAATTACGTTATAGTATATTAAAATACATATATTTGTATTGCTATATAAATATATAGTTGACGCTTGAACAACAGCAAGCCACTGACCCATGGCGCAGTTCAAAATCTGAGTATGGCTTTTTCTTTTTTTTTTTTTTTTTTGGGACACGGCCTCCCTCTTTCACCCAGGCTGGAGGGCAGTGGCACAATTTTGGCTCACTGCAGCCTCAGCCTCCTGGATTCAAGCAATTCTCCTACCTCTGCCTCCCCAGTAGCTGGGACTACAAGGTGTGCGCCATCATGCCTGACTAATTTTTGCATTTTTAGTACAGACGGTGTTTCACCATGTTGGCCAGGCTGGTCTCAAACTCCTGATCTCAAGTGAGCCGCCTGCCTTGGCCTCCCAAAGTGCTGGGGTTACGGGAGTGAGCCACCATGCCCGGCTTTTTCTTGAGACTGAATCTTGCTATGTCACCCAGGCTGGCCTCCAACTCCTGAGCTCAAGTGATCCTCCCACCTCCACCTCAGCCTCCAGACTAGCTGGGACTACTCAAACACCACCGTGCTTGTCATTTTTTTTTTTTTTTTTTTGCCTTCTGTTGCTGCCTCTGAAAATAATTCATTTTTTTTCTTTTTCTTTTTAAGACAAGGTCTTATGTCACCCAGGCTAGAGTGCAGTGGCACGATAACAGTTCACTGCAGCCTCAACCTCCTGGGCTCAAGCAGTCCTCCCACCTCTGAGTAGTTGGGACTACAGGTGCACACCACCACACCTAGCTAATTTTTTTTTTTTGTAGAGAAGATGGTCTCTCTATGTGGCCCAGGCTAGTCTCAAACCCTTGAGCTCAAGCAGTCCTCCCACCTCAGCCTCACAAAATGTTGGAATTACAGGTGTGAGCCACTGTGCCTGGCCTGAAGATAATTCTTTAAACTTACTTTAATTTTTCACTTTTTTTTTTTTTTTTTTTTTTTTGAGATGGAGTCTTGCTCTGTCGCCCAGGCTGGAGTACAGTGGCCCGATCTTGGCTCACTGCAAGCTCCGCCTCCTGGGTTCACACCATTCTCCTGCCTCAGCCTCCCAAGTAGCTGGGACTAAAGGCGCCCGCCACCATGCCCGGCTAATTTTTTATATTTTTAGTAGAGACGGGGTTTCACCGTATTAGCCAGGATGGTCTCGATCTCCTGACCTCATGATTCACCCGCCTCAGCCTCCCAAAGTGCTGGGATTACAGGCTAATTTTTACATTTAAAAAATTTATTTATTTATTTTTTTTTTTGAGACAGTCTCAACCTGTCACCCAGGCTGGAGTGCAATGGCATGATCTCAGCTCACTGCAACCTTCGCCTCCTGTGTTCAAGCAATTCTTCTGTCTCATCCTACCAAGTAGCTGGGACTACAGGTGCACACCACCATGCCCAGCAAAATTTTTGTATTTTTAGTAGAGATGGGGTTTCACCATGTTGGTCAGGCTGGTCTCGAACTCCTGACCTCAGGTGATCTACCTGCCTCAGCCTCCCAAAGTGCTGGGATTACAGGTGCGAGCCACCGTGCTCAGCCACTTTAATTTTTTTAGAGATGGAGTCTCATTCTGTTGCCCAGACTGGAGTGCAGTGGCAAGGTCATAGCTCATGGGAGTCTTAAACTCCTGGGCTCAAGCAATCCTCCCACCTCAGCCTCCTGAGTAGCTATGACTACAGGCATTGGAGCAACCATGCCTAGCTAAGTTTTAAATTTTTTATAGAGATGGAGTCTTGCTATGTTGCTTAGGTCTAACTTCTGGCCTCAAGTGATCCTCCTGCCTCTGCTTCCCAGGTAGCTGGGATTATAGATGCAAGCCACCATGCCCAGTGATTGTGTATAACTTTTTTTTTTCTAAGACACAATCTCTCTCTGTTGCCCAGCTGGAGTGCAACGGTGTGATCCTGACTCACTACAACCTCCACCTCCCAGGTTCAAGCGATTCTTCTGCCTCAGCCTCCCGAGTAGCTGGGATTACAGGTGTGTGCCACCACGCCCGGCTAATTTTTGTATTTTTAGTAGAGACGGGGTTTTGGCAAGTTGGCCAAGTGATCCACCTGCCTCAGTCTCCAAAGAGCTGGGCTTACAGGCGTGAGCCACCGTGCCTGGCCTTTTTTTTTTTTTTTTTTTTTTTTGAGAGGGAGTTTCACTCTGTCGTCCAGTGGCACAATCTTGGCTCACTGCAACCTCCGCCTCCTGGGTTCAAGCGATTCTCCTGCCTCAGCCTCCCGAGTAGCTGGGATTACAGGCATGCACCACCACACCTGGCTATTTTTGTATTTTTAGTAGAGATGGGGTTTCAGCATGTTGGCCAGGCTAGTCATGAACCCCTGACCTCAGGTGATATGCCCACCTCGGCCTCCCAAAGTACTGGGATTACAGGCGTGAGCCACCATGAGCCTGACCACGTATAACTTTTGACTTCCCAAAAACCTAGCTACTAATAGCCTACTGTTGACCTGAAGCCTTACCAATAAATCATATAAACAGCCAATTAATACATATTCCGTAATATGTATGATATTCTATATCCTTACAATATATATTTTTTTCTTTTTTTGAGACGGAGTCTTGCTCTGTCGCCCAGGCTGGAGTGCAGTGGCGCGACCTCGGCTCTCTGCAAGCTCCGCCTCCCGGGTTCATGCCATTCTCCTGCCTCAGCCTCCCGAGTAGCTGGGACTACAGGCCCCTGCCACCATGCCCGGCTATTTTTTTTGTATTTTTTAGTAGAGATGGGGTTTCACCATGTTAGCCAGGATGGTCTCGATCTCCTGACCTCGTGATCCGCCTGCCTCGACCTCCCAAAGTGCTGGGATTACAGGCGTGAGCCACCGCGCCCGGCCTTATATATATATTTTCGAGACGGAGTCTTGCTGTCACCCAGGCTGGAGGGCAGTGGTGTGATCTCGGCTCACTACAACCTCCGCCTCCCAGGTTCAAGCAATTCTCCTGCCTCAGCCTGCCGAGTAGCTGGGATTACAGGTGCCCACCACCAAGCCTGGCTAATTTTTGTATTTTTAGTAGAGACAGGTTTCACCATGTTGGCCAGGCTGGTCTTGCACTCCTAACCTCGTGATCCGTCCACCTCAGCCTCCCAACGTGCTGGGATTACAGGCGTGAGCCACTGCACCTGGCCAAGAACATGTTATTAAGAAAATCATATGCCAGGCAAGGTGGCTCATGCCTGCAATCCCAGCTCTTTGGGAGGCCAAGGTGAGCGGATCACTCAAGGGCAGGAGTTCGAGACTGGCCAACGTGACAAAACTCCATCTCTATAAAAAATACCAAAAAAATTAGCTGGGCATGGTGGCTGATGCCTGTAATCCCAACTACTTGGGAGGCTGAGGCAGCTGAATTGCTTGAGCCCAGGAGGCAGAGGTTACAGTGTGCCGAGATCGTGTGTGCCACTGCCCTCGAGCCTAGAAAAAAGAGTGAGACTCTGTCTCAAAAAAGAAAAAAGAAAATCATAAGGACTCTTATCATAAGGAAAATATGTTTACTACTCATTAAGTGGAAGCAGATCATCTTCGTTGCCTTCACATTGAGTAGAATGAGGAGGAGGAAGAGGAAGGGTTGGTCTTATTATCGCAGCAGTGGCAGAAGTGGAAGAAAATCCTCACATAAGTTCACCTGTGCAGTTCAAGCCCATATTGTTCAAGAGTCAACTGTACTTTAAATATACATATATGCATGTAGAAATATAAAACGTAAAAAATGACAGGCTCCCTTAATCCTGCTCATCAGAGATTACTACTATTAAATGTTTTGGGTCTAGACCAGCAGCAGATTTAATATCAAAGCTTTTTTTTTAGACAGAATCTCATTCTACTCACTCTATCACTCAGGCGGAGTGCAGTGGTGTGTTCTCGGCTCACTGCAACCTCTGCCTCCCGGGATGAAGAAATTCTTGTGCCTCAGCCTCCCAAGTAGCTGGGATTATAGGCATAAGCTACTACACCCAGTTCATTTTTGTATTTTTAGTAGAGATAGGGTTTTGCCATGATGGCCAGGCTGGTCTTGAACTCCTGACTTCCAGTGATCCGCCTGCCTTGGCCTCCCAAAGTCCTGAGATTACAGGTGCGAGCCACTACACCTGGCTAGTCTTTTTTCTTTTTTCTTTCTTTTTTTTTTTTAACAAAAATTGGATCATACCATTCATATTTTTCTGCAACTTGTTTTTTATATATCTTATTTTTCTTTCCTTAAAAGTCCACAGGAAGACTGTAACAGTCATTCATGCATCTCTGACATCTTTATATGATGATATGCTTGATATAGGACATGCTTTTTTATTTTATTATTATTTTATTATACTTTAAGTTCTGGGATACACGTGCAGAACGTGCAGGTTTGTTACATAGGTATACACGTAACATGGTGGTTTGCTGCACCCATCAACCCGTCATTTACATTAGGTATTTCTCCTAATGCTATCCCTTCCCTAGCCACCCATCCCTCAACAGGACCCTGCGTGCGATGCTCTCCTCCCTGTGTCCATGTGTTCATTGTTCAACTCCCACTATGAGTGAGAACATGCGGTGTTTGGTTTTCTGTTCTTGTGTTAGTTTACTAAGAATGATCGTTTCCAGCTTCATCCATGTCCCTGCAAAGGATGTGAACTCATCCTTTCTTATGGCTGCATAGTAGTCCATGGTGTATATTTGCTATTATTTATTTATTTATTTATTTATTTATTTATTTATTTATTTTTGAGATGGAGTCTTGCTCTGTCGCCCAGGCTGGAGTGCAGTGGCACGATGGCCCTTGGCTCACTGCAAGCTCCGCCTCCCAGGTTCACGCCATTCTCCTGCCTCAGCCTCCCAAGTAGCTGGGACCACAGGCGCCCGCCACCATGTCCGGCTAATTTTTTGTATTTTTAGTAGAGATGGGATTTCACCGTGTTAGCCAGGATGGTCTCAATCTCCTGACCTCGTGATCCACCCACCTTGGCCTCCCAAAGTGCTGGGATTACAGGCGTGACCCACCGCGCCTGGCCAATTTTTTTTTTTTTTTGAGATGGAGTCTCGCTCTTGTCACACAGGCTAGAGTGTAATGGCACAATCGCAACTCATTGCAACCTCCCCCTCTGGGTTCAAGCGATTCTCCTGCCTCAACCTCCCAAGTAGCTGGGATTACAGGCGCCCACCACCATGCCTGGCTAATTTTTTTTTTTTTGAGACGGGGTCTCACTCTGTTGCCCAGGCTGGAGTACAATGGCATGATCTCGGCTCACTGCAACCTCTGCCTCCCGGGTTCAAGCGATTCTCCTGCCTCAGCCTCTGAAGTAGCTGGGATTATAGGTGCCCACCACTACACCCGGCTAATTTTTTTGTATTTTTATTAGAGACGGGGTTTCACCATGTTAGTCAGGCAGGTCTCAAACTCCTGACCTCAGGTGATCCACCCGCCTCGGCCTCCCAAAGTGCTGGGATTACAGGCATGAGCCACCGCGCTTGGCCTCATGCTTTATTTTTTTTGAGCTGGGTTCCTGCTATGTTGGCCAGCCTGGAGTGCAGTGGCTATTCTCAAGTGAGATCATAGCTCACTACATCCTTGAAGTCCTGGGCTCAAGCAATCCTCCTGCCTCAGCCTCCTCGCAGCCTCAGCCTCCTGAGTAGCTGGGATGTTAGGCATGCACCATCACATCCAGCTATTATTTATTTATTTATTTATTTTTGGTAGAGACAGGGTCTCACTATGTTGCCCAGGCTGGTCTCAAACTCCTGGGCTCAAAGGATCCTCTCACCTCGGCCTCCCAAAGCGTTGGGATTATAGGTGTAAGCCACTATTCCTGGCCAAAACATGTTTTTTTTTGTTTTTTTGTTTTTTTTTTAAGACGGAGTCTCGGTCTATCGCCCAGGCTGGAGTGCAGTGGCACAATCTCAGTTCACTGCAAACTCTGCCTCCCAGGTTCACGCCATTCTCCTGCCTCAGCCTCCCAAGTAGCTGGGACTACAGGCGCCCACCACTGCGCCCGGCTAATTTTTTTGTATTTTTAGTAGAGACGGGGTTTCACCGTGTTAGCCAGGATGGTCTCAATCTTCTGACCTCGTGATCCACCCGCCTCAGTCTCCCAAAGTGCTGGGATTACAGACCTGAGTCACCGCGCCACACGTTTTTTAATGACTGCCATGCATTGTTAGGGTCTTCAAGCCTATCTGAGGCCTTCTTCTATTTGAGGCTAAAAGAACTCCTGGAGGTAGTGAGGCTTGATGTTACTGTCCCCATTTCACTGAGAAGGAACAAATTAGAACTGGCACTGGAACCCGGCTCCTCTGTCCTGTCTCATTTTCAAAGCTCTTTCCATCATCCTGTGCTGCCTCTATAAGTTTGTGATTCACATGAGGAAATAATGTGACTCGAGTTCGTATTAGTCAGCATTTATTGATCTGTTGATACTTAAAGTACTTCTTGTAAGAAGTAGAAAATAAAAAAGAAAAAAGAAAACAAAAGCAAAACAAAAAACAAACAAAAAAGAAATAAAAAATAATAAGCTCTCTGCCCTTGAGGAGTTTAGAATTAAGTAGGTATGATAGGCTGGGCATGGCCAGGCACGGTGGCTCATGCTTGTAATCCCGGCATTTTGGGAGGCTGAGGCAGGTAGATCACTCGAGGTCAGGAGTTTGAGACCAGCCTGGCCAACATGGTGAAACTCCGTCCCTACTAAAAACACAAAACATTAGCTGGGCGTGGTGATGGGTGCCTGTAATCCCAGCTACTTGGGAGGCTGAGGCAGGAGAATCACTTGAACCCGGGAGGCAGAGGTTGCAGTGAGCCGAGATCACGCCATTGCACTCTAGCCTGGGTGACAAGAGCGAAACTCCGTCTCAAAAAAAAAAAAAAAAAAAAAAGGCTGGGCATAGTGGCTCACGCCTGTAATTGTAGCACATTGAGAGGCTAAGGCCGGAGGATCACTTGAGCTCAGGAGTTCGAGATCAACCTGGGCTTCATAGTGAGACCTCGTTTCTATCTTAAAAAAAGAAGAAAAAAAGTAGGTATAATAAAATACGTTGGGAAAAAGTCCTAGAATGCTTGCTAAACAATAGGTAAATGAACACTGATAGCTAAGGTGTAAGCAAGAGGAATTGAGTACTGTGATGAATAATTTTCTTTTGGGTTTTTGTTTGTTTGTTTGTTTTTTGAGACAGAGTCGTCTCGCTCTGTAGCCCAGGCTGGAGTGCAGTGGCGCGATCTTGGCTCACTGCAAGCTCCGCTTCCCGGGTTCACGCCGTTCTCCTGGCGCAGCCTCCCGAGTAGCTGGGACTACAGGAGCCTGCAACCACGCCCGGCTAATTTTTTGTATGTTTAGTAGAGACGGGGTTTCACCATGCTGGCCAGGATTGTCTCGATCTCCTGACCTCGTGATCCGCCCGCCTCGGCCTCTCAAAGTGCTAGGATTACAGGCGTGAGCCACCGCACCTGGCCTTTTTTTTGGTTTTCTTTTTTGAGACAGTCTTGCTCTGTCACCCAGACTGCAGTACAGTGGCGGGATCTCAGCTCACTGCAACCTCCGCTTCCCGGGTTCAAGCGATCCTCCCAAGTAGCTGGGACTACAGGCCCCCGATGCCACAGCAGCTAATTTTTGTATTTTTAGTAGAGATGGGGTTTCACCATGTTGGTCAGGCTGGTTCTCAAGTGATCCACCCACCTCGGCCTCCTAAAGTGCTGGGATTATAGGCGTGAGCCACCGCGCCCGGCCTTCTTTTCTTTCTTTTTACAAAAATAATCTTCCCTGCTAGATTCTCAACTCATAAAAGAGCTCTGTGATGATGGAGAAGGATGAGTTATCCAGTAGAGTTCATCAGTGACAAGATGATAACCATTTTTGAGCTGAATTCTTTGGTGGAGGAAGGAAAGAGACAGCTGAATCTGTGTTTGGGGAAGTGGTTAGTACTTAAAAACATAAGCCACTAAAGACTGAAATATCCCAGGGAATGAATTTCCATAGTTCTTCCTGCTACTCACAACTCCCACCCCACCCCACTACCCGCTCTCCCCCATCGAAGAGCACCAGATCTTGTCTTTCTCATACAACCAATAGAAGGAGTAAGGCTGGAAGGCAGAGAGAGAGCTGGAGGTCACTACGGGTACTCATTTTAGTTCCCCTAGAAAACCATCTTTAAAATAATTTCGTAGGAAGTTGGGCGTGGCGGTGCACGCCCGTAGTCAGCACTTTGGGAGGCTGAGGTGGGAGGATCACTTAAGCCCGGGAGTTTGAGGCTGCAGTGAGCTGTGATCGCGCCACCGCACTCCAGCCTGTGTGTCAGAGCAAGACCCTACCAAAAAAAAAAAAATTCGTAGAAGTCTAAGCCCTTTTTTTCTAGTAACCCAAACCGCGTGAGTTCCTAAGTTCTTTTTGTTATTTCTCTTCTCTTGAAACTTAAACTCTTGCCTGAGCTCTGAAGATAAAGGAGGAAAAGGGGTGGCATTACCGATAGCGACTAAGCTACAGGTAGCTGAGAAACTGAGCTCTGACTGGAAAAAAGGGGAAAACCCGCACCCCCAAGAGGCCTTAACGCGCAGAGCAGCAAGACCCTCAGGGGCGCCGCGGGAGCGCGCAGCGCGGCGGGTAAACTACAACTCCCAGCGTGCCGCGCGCCCGGCGTTGCGCCGCGCCCGCTGATTGGCAGCCGCGGATATTTGAAAGGAGGGTCTGGCGCGGAAAACGAAGGTTACATTTTGGACCCTCGCGGAGTACTGGTCAGGCGGTTAAGTCTTGTACCTAGGAAAGAGGGCGAGCTCTGGGGCGGTAAGGCCGGAAGGGACTCGTGAGCGTGGGTACGTGCCGAAGTGAAGGGGATCCCCAGCGCTGACGCGAGGAGAGGCGTGGGTGGCTCCTGGAGGGAGTGTCGGGAGGCCTTGGGACGGCCCCGGGCCGCTGAAGGGCTGGGCCGAGGCCTCTGGGGTAGCGCGGCGAGTGGTGTGGTAGTGCGGTCGGGGATCTGCCCGGAGGAAGGAAGAGCGGAATCGTCCTTTTATAACGGGAGCACGGCGTCCTGGCGTGGGTTTTCTCCCCGATGAAATTTCTGATGTGATTCTTTGCCTCCTTCCACGACCTTCAGCCCTCTTCCCTTCCTCCAGTTAGCTTCATTAACAATCTTCTCTAATTGGTCTCCTTTTCCCTAGCTCTCCGGTGTCATGAGGAGCTTCAAAAGAGTCAACTTTGGGACTCTGCTAAGCAGCCAGAAGGAGGCTGAAGAGTTGCTGCCCGACTTGAAGGTGGGGGTGCTGCCTGGCTCGGGATACACCTGGCTTTCCAAACTGAGCTGTTTTGTGTTTGCCTTTTGAAGAGATGGATAAGTAGGCGACCCTCTCTGAGTAACCCTATTTCTAGTTACTTCCTCTACCTCTTTCCTGCCTTTGCTAGCCCCATTCATATCTTTCTCTACTCCTAGGAGTTCCTGTCCAACCCTCCAGCTGGTTTTCCCAGCAGCCGATCTGATGCTGAGAGGAGACAAGCTTGTGATGCCATCCTGAGGGCTTGCAACCAGCAGCTGACTGCTAAGCTAGCTTGCCCTAGGCATCTGGGGAGCCTGCTGGAGCTGGCAGAGCTGGCCTGTGATGGCTACTTAGTGTCTACCCCACAGCGTCCTCCCCTCTACCTGGAAAGAATTCTCTTCGTCTTACTGCGGAATGCTGCTGCACAAGGAAGCCCAGAGGCCACACTCCGCCTTGCTCAGCCCCTCCATGCCTGCTTGGTGCAGTGCTCTCGCGAGGCTGCTCCCCAGGACTATGAGGCCGTGGCTCGGGGCAGCTTTTCTCTGCTTTGGAAGGGGGCAGAAGCCCTGTTGGAACGGCGAGCTGCATTTGCAGCTCGGCTGAAGGCCTTGAGCTTCCTAGTACTCTTGGAGGATGAAAGTACCCCTTGTGAGGTTCCTCACTTTGCTTCTCCAACAGCCTGTCGAGCGGTAGCTGCCCATCAGCTATTTGATGCCAGTGGCCATGGTCTAAATGAAGCAGATGCTGATTTCCTAGATGACCTGCTCTCCAGGCATGTGATCAGAGCCTTGGTGGGTGAGAGAGGGAGCTCTTCTGGGCTTCTTTCTCCCCAGAGGGCCCTCTGCCTCTTGGAGCTCACCTTGGAACACTGCCGTCGCTTTTGCTGGAGCCGCCACCATGACAAAGCCATCAGCGCAGTGGAGAAGGCTCACAGTTACCTAAGGAACACCAATCTAGCCCCTAGCCTTCAGCTATGTCAGCTGGGGGTTAAGCTGCTGCAGGTTGGGGAGGAAGGACCTCAGGCAGTGGCCAAGCTTCTGATCAAGGCATCAGCTGTCCTGAGCAAGAGTATGGAGGCACCATCACCCCCACTTCGGGCATTGTATGAGAGCTGCCAGTTCTTCCTTTCAGGCCTGGAACGAGGCACCAAGAGGCACTATAGACTTGATGCCATTCTGAGCCTCTTTGCTTTTCTTGGAGGGTACTGCTCTCTTCTGCAGCAGCTGCGGGATGATGGTGTGAGTTAAGGACCTGGAGGTAGGGTGGGGACGTGGTCTGTGGACTCACTACCAGCCTAGGGTATTTGGCAAGATCTGGAGGTCCTGGCTCCCTCCTTGTTAAGCTGCTCTCTGGACGGTGCCTAGCGAGCCAGCAAACAGCCTAGTCTATCCTCAGAGGGCAGTGGCCCTTCTGGATGTCCTTCCTCGTGCTCCCTGGGCTCTGTCAGCTCTCCAGGACTCTGGGTCAGTCTTCAGCTTGGAGCCCTCTTTATCTCTATTCCTCATACCAACTTTCCGCTTCCTTCCTCAGGTGTATGGGGGCTCCTCCAAGCAACAGCAGTCTTTTCTTCAGATGTACTTTCAGGGACTTCACCTCTATACTGTGGTGGTTTATGACTTTGCCCAAGGCTGTCAGGTACTGTCTGGGAATCAAGGTACCTGGACTAGGCTCATAGGGTTTGGGGTTGCTCCACTGCCCTCAAACAGCTTTGGGGTTGCTTGGCTTTGGGTGTGGAGTGCGGTGGAGGTCATCTTGGACCCAGCATGACTCCTCACTCTCAAACCCTTCTTGTCCCTTCAGACAGTTGATTTGGCTGACCTGACCCAACTAGTGGACAGTTGTAAATCTACCGTTGTCTGGATGCTGGAGGCCTTAGAGGGCCTGTCGGGCCAAGAGCTGACGGACCACATGGGGATGACCGGTTAGTGCCCTGGGTCCCAGGCACAGAGTTTGTGGGAGGGTCATCACCCATTAGGCAGGTGAATAGTACTTGCTGCGTGGTTCTGACCACTGTGAGGGTTCCTTATGGTTCAAGGAGGCACTGAGAGAAATGTTTATAAGTACCAGCTACTCTGTGTTTAACACCAGTAGAGAAGTGATGAGGCTAACTTACAACAGCAGCCACTATTTCCTCGACTGGAATCTAACTTGGCATTAACAGTTGCACCTAATATGCAACCTTATGACCTTTCAACATTTTTTTATTTCTATATTTTTTAATGTTTTTTTTTCCTTTTCTTCACTTATCAGAATCCAGAAATCATTACAAATGACCTTTCTGTATATTTAAGTGGTTTTTTTTTTTTTTTTTTTTTTTTTGAGACAAGGTCTTGTTCTGTCACCTAGGCTGGAGTGCACTGGCACAATCACGGCTCAACACAGTCTCAACCTCCTAGGCTCAAGCTATCCTCCCACCTCAGCCCCCCAACGAGCTCACCTTGCAGGTTCAAGCGACTCTCCTGCCTCAGCCTCCCAAGTAGCTGGGACTGCAGGCACGCACCACTATGCCTGGCTAATTTTTGTATTTTTTGTAGAGATGATGTCTGGCCATATTGTCCAGGCTGGTCTTGAACTCCTGGACTCGAGTGATCTGCCCGCCTTGGCCTCCCTGAAACGCTGTCTCTACTAAAAATAGAAAATTAGCCAGGCAAGGTGGTGCATGCCTGTAATCCCAGCTACTTGGTAGGCTGAGGCAGGAGAGTCGCTTGAACCTGCAAGGCGGAGGTTGCAGTGAGCCAAGATTGCACCACTGCACTCCAGCCTGGGCAAGAGGGCGCTCCAGCCTGGGCAACAAGAGCGAAACTCCATCTCAAAAAAAAAGGAGAATTCTTCCCACAGAGTACTGAAGACTGACTTTATTTTCTCCCAGTCATCTATGTTGATGGCCAAGAAGCTGCATACATAAGTTATTATCATTTATTCAGCAAATATTTGTTGCCAGGTGCAGTGGCTCACGCCTGTAATCCCAGCACTTTGGGAGGCCGAGGCGGGCGGATCACGAGGTCAGGAGATCGAGACCATCCTGGCTAACAGTGAAACCCCGTCTCTACTAAAAATACAAAAAATTAGCCGGGCGTGGTGGCAGGCGCCTGTACTCCCAGCTACTCAGGAGGCTGAGGCAGGAGAATGGTGTGAACCCGGGAGGTGGAGCTTGCAGTGAGCCAAGATCGCGCCACTGCTCTCCAGTCTGAGCGACAGAGCAAGACTCTGTCTCAAAAAAAAAAAAAAAAAAATTTGTTGAGTACTCACTGTGTGCAACGCACTATTTGGAGTACTTGGATGTGTCGGTAAGCAAAACAAAGATTCCTTCCCTCATGGAGCCACGTTCTAGTTTGGGGGGAAAAGATAAACAGATTCAGTAAATAAGTGAATTATCAACATATTAGAACGTGATAAGAAATGTTGGGGAAAGGAAAAGTAGAGCAGGATAAGAAAGGGAATTGGGAATCTAAGGTGCATGACGGGGGGCAAGTTACCACCTTAAATCAGGTGGTCAGGGTAGACCTCATTGAGAGGGTGACATGAGCAAAGGCTTGGAGGATGTGAGGGAGTCAGCCATGTGGGTTCCTGGAAAAGAACATCCCTGGCAGAAGAAACAGCCAGTGCTGAGGCAGGAGGGGGTCTCGTTTGTAAAATGAGTGCAGATGGGCTGAGTAGTGTGAAGGGCATGGGCCTATTTGGGGCAGGAAGGGGAGAGCCGCCCCTTCCCCATTCCTAGCAGTAGGGGTTCCTGTCTGATCTGGAAGCTGCTGAACTGACCACAGATCCAGCTGATCTCTGCTGCCTCTCCAGGAGGAGAGGGTGGTGGGAGCCTTTCCTATGGTCAATTGTGCCTTTTCTCCCCTGCAGCTTCTTACACCAGTAATTTGGCCTACAGCTTCTATAGTCACAAGCTCTATGCCGAGGCCTGTGCCATCTCCGAGCCGCTCTGTCAGCACCTGGGTTTGGTGAAGCCAGGCACTTATCCCGAGGTGCCTCCTGGGAAGGTACAAGGGAATGAGAGATGCAGGAAAGGAGCTTATGTGGTTGGGGAGCGGGGGGAGCAGGGAAGGGCCTCACCAGCACCCTGCCTTGGAGTGGGAGGTTAATAGCAGCTTGTTGGCACCAGTATCTGGAGCAGTGTTTCCCAAACCTCACTGTACTCTTACTTACTGTTGACTCATTTTTTTTTTTTTTTTTTGAGACGAGTCTCGCTCTGTCGCCCAGGCTGGAGTGCAGTGGCACAATCTTGGCTCACTGCAACCTTTGCCTCCCAGGTTCAAGCAATTCTCCTGCCTCAGCCTCCCAAGTAGCTGGGATTACAGGTGCCCACCACCAAGCCCAGCTAATTTTTGTATTTTTTGTAGAGACGGGGTTTCACCATGTTGGTTGGCCAGGCTGGTCTCGAACTCCAGACCTCAGGTGATCCGCCTGCCTCAGCCTCCTAAAGTGCTGGGATTACAGGTGTGAGCCACCGCACCCGGCCTGACTCACTTTTTATATTTAGCCTGGTCCTAAGCTACTGGTTTCCAGCCAAGCTGCACATTAGAATCACCTGAGTGACCTTTAAGAAAATTCTAATGTCTGCCCCAAGTTAATTGCATCAGAATCTCTAGTGTTTGCTGGGCGTGATGGCTCACGCCTATAATTCCAGCACTTTGGGAGGCTGAGGCAGGTGGATCACCTGAGGTCCGGAGTTTGAGACCAGCCTGTCCAACATGGTGAAACCCTGTCTCTACTGAAAATACAAACATTAGCCAGGCGTGGTGGCATGTGCCTGTAATCCCGGCTACTTTGGAGGCTGAGGCAGGAGAAATGCCTGAACCCAGGAGGTGGAGTTTGCAGTGAGCCGAGATTGTGCTACTGTACTCCAGCCTGGGCTACAGAGCAAGACTCCATCTCATATCTGAATATTTTCAAAGATCCCCTAGATGGTCCTTTGAGCAAGGAGAGTGAGAACCTGGGTTCTTGGTTTTTTTTTTTTTTTTTTTTTTTTTTGGAGACTGAGTCTTGCTCTTGCTTTGTCACCCAGGCTGGAGTGCAGTGGCACGATCTCGGCTCACTGCAACCTCCGCCTCCTGGGTTCAAGCAATTCTCTGCCTCAGCCTCCTGAGTAGCTGGGATTATAGGCATGCGCCACCATGCCCGGCTAATTTTTGTATTTTTAGTAGAGATGGGGTTTCATCATCTTGGCCGGGCTGGTCTTGAACTCCTGACCTCATGATCCACCCGCCTCGGCCTCCCAAAGTGCTGGGATTACCGGCGCAAGCCACCGCGCTGGGCAAGAACCAGTGTTCTTAAGCAAGAATACCTGTGAACTGATGCATTGGCGGGATTGGCAAGCAAGATGGGTCATAGAGGGGCTTGGGTTTCATCTTAACTGAGATGATAAGCCTCTAAAGGGTTTAAGTGGAGGCATGACAGCAGACAGGCATTTTGGATTTCCCTGACTTCACTGTGATGAATGGAGTGCAGGAGAAAAGACTGGGTAATCAGGCTGCTATAGTATTCTAGGCAGGGAAGGGTGGGCTGAACTGAAGCAGCTGCACGAGGGATGGAATGCAGTGGATGGATGCGAGAAGCCAAGGATTAACCTGGTAGGTGACTGGCGGGAGGGAGAGCGAGAGAAGGGAACATCAGAGATGGCCCCACATTTCTTACTCAGGAGAAGGCAGTGCCATTTGCTGAGAAGGATTACAGGAGAAGCAGGTTTTCAAGGGTGTGGATGATGAACATAGGGGTGGAGTGGATTGCAGCCTCTGAGTTGAAGGCACTCAGAGTATTTCATTCTTAGGTGTCTCCTGCCTTGGGTGGGTGTGGCTCAGGAGGCCCACCTGCCAACCCCGCCCCCTCATGTGGTGTATGTACCTATTGCATGCATATCCCCTTCCACCATACACACTCACTGGTTCCTCTCCAGTTTGGTCTGTTCCCTTTCTCTGGTCAGTTGCACAGGTGCTTCCGGCTACAAGTAGAGAGTTTGAAGAAACTGGGTAAACAGGCCCAGGGCTGCAAGATGGTGATTTTGTGGCTGGCAGCCCTGCAACCCTGTAGCCCTGAACACATGGCTGAGCCAGTCACTTTCTGGGTTCGGGTCAAGATGGATGCGGCCAGGGCTGGAGACAAGGAGCTACAGCTAAAGTGAGTTGAGGGCCAGATGCAGTGGCTCATGCTTGTAATCCCAGCACTTTGGGAAGCCGAGGCGGGTGGATCACTTGAGGTCAGGAGTTTGAGACCATGGCCAACATGGTGAAACCCTGTCTCTACTACAAATACAAAAATTAGCTGGGCATTGGCCGTGCACGGTGGCTCACACATATAATCCCAGCACTTTGGGAGGCCGAGGCGGGCAGATCATGAGGTCAGGAGATTGAGACCATCCTGGCTAATACGGTGAAACCCCATCTCTACTAAAAATACAAAAATTAGCTGGGCGTGGTGGCAGGTGCCTGTGGTCCCAGCTACTCGGGAGGCTGAGGCAGGAGAATGGCGTGAACCCGGGAGACGGAGGTTGCAGTGAGCCGAGATAGTGCCACTGCACTCCAGCCTGGGTGACAGAGGGAGACTCCGTCTCAAAAAAAAAGTGAGTTGGGGAGGGGGTCAACCATGTTTCTCCCATGGATAGGGTGGCTTTTGGTACTCATGGTCATGTCCTTTCATCTTTATGTCTGAAAAAGACTAATTCCTTCATTCATTAGTTATTCATTGAGTGCCCACTGTATGCTAGCCACTGTGCTACTTGGGGGGTATAGTGGTGACAGTGGTCTTGCTTTCATGGAGCTTATATTCTACTTGGGGAGATATTTTTAAAAAGTACATTTTGCATTTTGTGTCTGTTTTTATTTATTTATTTATTTATTTTTAATAGAGACAAGGTCTCACTATGTTGCCTAGGCTGGTCTTGAACTCCTGAGCTCAAGTGATCCTTCCACCTTGGCCTCCCAAAGTGCTAGGATTACAGGCATGAGCCAGTGCGCCCAGCCTTCATGTATGCTCTATGAAGACAATTAAACTGATTTGCTAAAAGAGGGAGCAACTTGAGGTGGGTTATTTAGGAAAGCCCTTTTTGAAGAAGTGATAGATGAGACCTGAGGATGTGAAGGAATCTACTTTGTAAAGATCTCAGGGAGCCTGGGCAACAAAGCGAGACCTTGTCTCTACTTAAAAAATATTAGCCGAATGTGGTGGCATGAACCTATAGTCTATTTACACTTGGTTAGGAGGCTGAAGTGGGAGGATCACATGAGCCTGGAAGATCAAGGCTGTAGTGAACCGTGATCACGCTATTGCACTCCAGCCTGGGCAACAGAGTGAGACTGTCTAAGAAAAAACAAACAACTCAGGGAAGAGAATTCCTTGCAGAGAGAGTAGTAAATACAAAGGTTGCAAAGTGGGAACAAACTTGGGACCATGCTTGAGAAAGCCAGCATGCTGGGGGTAGTAGAATAGCGGTATAGGATGGGGAACCATATGGAATGAAGGTGGTCAAAGTGGGAAGCGGCCAGATCACACAGGGCCTTTAGGCCATGGTCAGGGCTTTGGAAATGATTCCTAGTGGGAGCCCACTGCCGTTTGTTAAACAGAGGAGCAATGCAATCTGATTTAAATTTTTAAAGCCATGACTGGAAACCTACTGAGCAAGCCAAGGCTGGGGCTCCTCAGCATGGGAGCAGGGAGCAGAGGCTTTATGCCTCCTGGGTTCCACCCTGGTGCTGAGCATGCCCTCTCTCAGGACTCTGCGAGACAGCCTCAGTGGCTGGGACCCGGAGACCCTGGCCCTCCTGCTGAGGGAGGAGCTGCAGGCCTACAAGGCGGTGCGGGCCGACACTGGACAGGAACGCTTCAACATCATCTGTGACCTCCTGGAGCTGAGCCCCGAGGAGACACCAGCCGGGGCCTGGGCACGAGCCACCCACCTGGTAGAACTGGCTCAGGTGCTCTGCTACCACGACTTTACACAGCAGACCAACTGGTAAGGAGTAGTAGCTGCGGAGGCCACTCTTGCTCCTTGCCCTAGGTCCTCTCACCCTCTTGAGAACCAGTTTCCCTCTCCACAGCCCTGAGCGCTCCCTTCATCTTGTGGCCATGGGAGCGCATGCAAAGGGCGAGGCCAGCTGTTCTACAGCTAGCCCTTCCCAGGGCGCTGTGGCAGATACTCATAGTAGGCCCAGCTTAAGCACATCTTCTCCCTGCAGCTCTGCTTTGGATGCTATCCGGGAAGCCCTGCAGCTTCTGGAGTCTGTGAGGCCTGAGGCCCAGGCCAGAGATCAGCTTCTGGACGATAAAGCACAGGCCTTGCTGTGGCTTTACATCTGTACTCTGGAAGCCAAAATGCAGGAAGTGAGTGTGGCTGCTGTGGGGCTCACCAGAACTGGGTGTAGGAATTACTGTCCCTGGGCCCCCAACAAGTTGGTATCAGCCCTTTTTTTGTTCGTTTTTATTTTTAGAGATGGGGTCTCTCTGTTGCCCAGGCTGGTCTTGAACTCCTGGGCTCCAACAATCCTCCCACCTCAGCCTGCCGAGTAGTCAGGACGATAGGCCCACACCACTGTGCCCTGTTTTATACCCCGATCTTCCCATCCAGGGTATCGAGCGGGATCGGAGAGCCCAGGCCCCTGGTAACTTGGAGGAATTTGAAGTCAATGACCTGAACTATGAAGATAAACTCCAGGAAGATCGTTTCCTATACAGTAACATTGCCTTCAACCTGGCTGCAGATGCTGGTGAGGGGTAAATGGAGTGTGGCATGGGCATCTCCATGGCTTCCTAAGAGTGGAACAGGGACCCCTGGTGAGGGAAACCCTGACCTTGTAGGGTAGGAGGTTGTGGAAGCAGTGGGAGGTTGGCGTAAAGGGCAGAGGATGTTATGGAGGAAGGGAAGTTCTCTCCAAATGGCCCATGCTGAGACAGCAGTCATTTTCTTCTGGCTTAACAGCTCAGTCCAAATGCCTGGACCAAGCCCTGGCCCTGTGGAAGGAGCTGCTTACAAAGGGGCAGGCCCCAGCTGTACGGTGTCTCCAGCAGACAGCAGCCTCACTGCAGATCCTAGCAGCCCTCTACCAGCTGGTGGCAAAGGTAATGGGGTGGGGCATTGAGGGGGACCCATATAAACAAGGACTAAACCAGAAACAGCTCCCTCGCCTTCTTTGGCCTGTGATCCTCCTGAGAAGCGATGAAAGCCAATGATGGAAGTGCAGGGCTGTATCACCAGTCTTATTTTAAATCCAAGCTCCCTCATTCATTAGTGTATGGCCTTGGGCAAGTTGCTTAACCTAAGCCCAAGTTTCCTTATCTCTAAAATAGGGGCCATGCTACTGCCTCGTGGCGTTATTATTCAGTGCAGCAGTGCATGGAAGAGGTATTGTGTAAATGGTGTGCTCAAATGTTAGCTTTAGTCTGGGCAACACGGCGAAACCCCATCTCTACAAGAAATAAAAAAAATATAGCCCGGTGCGGTGGCATGTGCGTGTAATCCCAGGTACTCAGGTGGCTGAGGCAGGAGAATCCCTTGAGCCAGGAAGTAGAGGTTGCAGTGAACCAAGATCACGCCACTGCACTCCATCCTGGGGGACGGAGCAAGATGCTGTTTCACGCTGTTTCATTAAAAAAAAAAGTTAGCTTTAATTATTAGATGATTTGTTACCTATCAGAAAAATACATAGATGCCTTTAGACACAATTTTACATTCTTACATTCTTATGTGTGCCTTCTTTTTTTCTTCAAGATGGAGTCTCGCTCTGTCGCCCAGGCTGGAGTGCAGTGGCGCAATCTGGGCTAACTGCAGCTTCTGCCACCTGGGTTCAAGTGATTCTCCTGCCTCAGCCTCCTGAGTAGCTGGGACTACAGGCGCACAACCACGCCTGGCTACTTTTTTGTATTTTTAGTATAGACAGGGTTTCACCATATTGGCCAGGCTGGTCTCGATCTCCTCAGGTGATCCACCCGCCTCAGCCTCCCAAAGTGCTCGGATTACAGGTGTGAGCCACCGCACCCAGCTTTCCACCCCGCCCCCCCGCCGAGGTAGAGTCTTGCTCTGTCACCCAGGCTGGAGTGCAGTGGCGTGATCTCAGCTCACTGCAACCTCCACCTCCTGGGTTCAAGCGATTCTCCTGGCTCACTCAGCCTCCTGAGTAGCTGGGACTACAGGCGCATACCACCACACCCTGCTAATTTTGTATTATTGGTAGAGATGGGGTTTCACTATGTTGGCCAGGCTGGTCTCGAACTCCTAATCTCAGGTGACCCGTCTGCCTCAGCCTTTCAAAGTGCTGGGGTTACAGGCATGAGCCACTGTGCCTGGCCTATAAGGCCATGTACATTCTTATTTCAGGGAGTTTCACAAAATTCCTGAAGCTCTACCCTAGACTCCACATTAGGAAACAAACAAACAAAAAGCCTTTATACATGCTGTTAACTATGAGCTATTAAACCATATTTCTAGCAGGGGAAGCTACCTCAGCCCTAGATTTGAGACTTGGTTCTGCCACATACCTGTTATGTGAACTTAGACAAGCAACTTAACCCATGTGAGTCTTAGCTTCCTGTACTGTAAAATTGGGATTAGACTTGTTATGAAGGTTAAATGCACTGATGCATGTAAGCCTGGGCACAGTGCCTGGCACATAGTAAGAACTCAGAAAATCCTGGCTATTGATGATGAATGGCATCTAGGCTTTAAAACAGTAGGGGCAGGGTGATGATTGCTTCATCTGGGTAACTACATTCCACCCAGGCCCTGAGGTCAAACTACAGTCCAAGGTCCCAAAGGGCTGGGGAGCAGAGGGTAGAAATAGAGGCTTAAGCAGGGGTGGAGTAAACTTGGCTGCTTCTGCTGACCAGCCCATGCAGGCTCTGGAAGTCCTCCTGCTGCTACGGATTGTCTCTGAGAGACTGAAGGACCACTCGAAGGCAGCTGGCTCCTCCTGCCACATCACCCAGCTCCTCCTGACCCTCGGCTGTCCCAGCTATGCGCAGGTGAGTGCCCAACCAGCCTAGTCTGGGGACTGCAGGGGCCCGTAGCTTTAGAGGCCCGCCTCTTCTCTGAGAAGACAGGATATCAAAGGGGCAGCTTCTCGGCCTTTTACCACCACAACTGACTGGAGAATTGTGGAGTGTGGAGCAGTTGGAGGCAGCTGTAAGAAGGGGAGTCATCTTTGTCCTTCCTGCAAAACCAGTTGTTCATTAAGTTTACAGACTGCTGCAGGAAACTACCGCCAGTCTTGTATTTCCTAACTGGTTCTGTTGCCCTAGTTGATGCTTCATTGCTCATGTAAAGCTATCACAGTGTCTCCTGGTTGGTCTCCTTGCCTCCAGTTTCTCCCTTTTCTACTTCGTCTTCTTAACGACCACTGGTAGGCACAGGTGTGATGTAATCTCTTTCCTGCTTAACCCTGTTCCCTTTTGCCCCAATAATACTTGCCAGCGCTTACGGCTGCAGTGTTTACCCCTGGATACTTTGCCACAAAATATCTCACTCTTACTATTTTTGCATCACTCTAGTATATTGACTTTGGAAACAGAAGACATCATTCTGTTTATAGCATTCTGTTTTTAGTGGTGTCATTTCCATTTACAAAATATAGTAATTCTTTTCTTTTTTTTTTTTTTGAGATGGAGTTTCGCTCTTGTTGCCCAGGCTGGAGTGCAATGGCGCGATCTCAGCTCACTGCAACTTCCACCTCCTGAGTTCAAGCAATTCTCCTGCCTCAGCCTCCTGAGTAGTAGCTGGGATTACAAGCATCTGCCACCATGCCTGGCTAATTTTTGTATTTTTAGTAGAGATGCAGTTTCACTACGTTGGCCAGGCTGGTCTCGAACCTCTGAGCTCAGGTGATCTGCCCGCCTTGGCCTCCCAAAGTGCTGGGATTACAGGCGTGAGCCACCGCATCCGGCCAAAATATAGTAATTCTTTTTTTTTTTTTTTTTTTTTGTGATGGACTCTCGCTCTGTCGCCCAGGCTGGAGTGCAGTGGCTCAATCTCGGCTCACTGCAACCTCCGCCTCCCGGGTTCAAGCAATTCTCTTGCCTCAGCCTCCCTAGTAGCTGGGATTACAGGCGCGTGCCACCACACCTGGCTAATTTTTGTATTTTTAGTAGAGATGGGGGTGTCACCATGTTGGCCAGGCTGGTCTTGAACTCCTGACCTCAGGTGATCCACCCACCTTGGCCTCCCAAAGTGCTGGGATTACAGGTGTGAGCCACATGGCCACCCTTATTTACTGCAGTTTTGTGTGAAGAGCCTGGCTGCCTTTCCTCATGTACCCTCTGATTGCTTCCTTAGTTACACCTGGAAGAGGCAGCATCGAGCCTGAAGCACCTTGATCAGACCACTGACACATACCTGCTCCTTTCCCTGACCTGTGATCTGCTTCGAAGTCAACTCTACTGGACTCACCAGAAGGTATTTCTCACTTTCTTAATCTCCGAAGGCCCTGGGTATTAGAAAGAATTTAGGACTTTCTTGATATTTGCCTGGCTTTTGAGATTTCCCTGGAGCTAGGCAGTATGTTCCTGACCCTGAGAGGCAGGCATATTTCCTAGCCTTGCCCTCGCCAGCGATTTGCTCACCAGTCCTCCTCTGGTAGAGATACAGTCCTTTTCCTTCTTCAGGGGCAAGGGGGAAAGTCTGTCCTGTGACGAAAAGCTGGGACAACAGTGATCCTGGGAAGGCATGGGAGCTCTGGACTAGAAATCCAGGGGATGGCAAAGACTTGAGTTTTCTCCCAAACTAGTTGTGTGACTTGGGCACGTCTTCTACCCTCTCATGCTCTAGTTTCTTCTCTACGTTTTTATCATTCCTAAATTGGGGGACAAGTCACTGGTGAGGGCAAAGCTAGGAACTGTTACTGCTTCTCAGGGTCAGGAACATTCTGCCTAGGTCCAGGGAGATCTCGAAAGCCAGGCAAATATTCAGAAAATTCTAAAATCTTTCTAATACCCAGGGCCTTCAGGGATGGGGCCACGTAATCTCCAGGGCCTCTCAAGCTCTGGAGTGCCTGACTGCCTTACTGCCTCCTCTGGCTCCTTCTCTCCTTCAGGTGACCGAGGGTGTCTCTCTGCTGCTGTCTGTGCTTCGGGATCCTGCCCTCCAGAAGTCCTCCAAGGCTTGGTACTTGCTGCGTGTCCAGGTCCTGCAGCTGGTGGCAGCTTACCTTAGCCTCCCGTCAAACAACCTCTCACACTCCCTGTGGGAGCAGCTCTGTGCCCAAGGTGAAAGAATAGGGTGGATGGCCAACCTTGGATGACATGTATGGTCTGTCTGCTGTCAGCTCTTCTCAAACCTCATCCCCTCTGCCGGCTATGTGGCCCAGCCTACCTAGAACCTGCACAGAGTAGGCCTGGGATAGCAGATGGGTTTCAGTTTGCCTGCTGACTCTAAACAATTGGTGACTGCCTGGAATACTAGGCTGAAAGGATTTTTTTTTTCTTTTTTTTTTTTTTTTCTAAGACGGAGTTTCGCTGTTGTCACCCAGGCTGGAGTGCAATGGTGCAATCTCAGCTCACTGCAACCTCTGCCTCCTGGGCTCAAACGATTCTCCTGCCTCAACCTCCTGACTAGCTGGGATTACTGGCATGCGCCACTACGCCCGGCTAATTTTTGTATTATTAGTAGAGATGGGGTTTCACCATGTTGGCCAGGCTGGTCTCAAACTCCTGACCTCCGGTGATCCGTCTGCCTCAGCCTCCCAAAATGCTGGGATTACAGGCTTGGGCCACTGCGCCCAGCCAGCTGAAAGGATTCTGAGACCCCAGGGGATCTCAGAGGGAAGGAGTTATGAGATTGATTAGCTCTGCCTGCCTTAATGCAGAAGGAAGCATGGGAAGCAGGCTTTGCTGCCTTAGTAGATGAAAGTGGTGAAGTTCTGGCTGCATCTGCTCCCTTTTTCACCCCACCCACCACAGGCTGGCAGACACCTGAGATAGCTCTCATAGACTCCCATAAGCTCCTCCGAAGCATCATCCTCCTGCTGATGGGCAGTGACATTCTCTCGACTCAGAAAGCAGCTGTGGAGACATCGTTTTTGGACTATGGTGAGTCTGGGGAGGACAGCAGGGCCCTGTTGGAATGGACAGGCTATATGAGAGGGCTGCGGTTTTTTCTCCAGAGGATCCACACTGTGGCTGAGTGATGGTGGTCTTGTCTCTTTTGCTACAGGTGAAAATCTGGTACAAAAATGGCAGGTTCTTTCAGAGGTGCTGAGCTGCTCAGAGAAGCTGGTCTGCCACCTGGGCCGCCTGGGAAGTGTGAGTGAAGCCAAGGCCTTTTGCTTGGAGGCCCTAAAACTTACAACAAAGCTGCAGATACCACGCCAGTGAGTACAGGGCCAGAGGATATGGCAATGATGGCACCAAAGTGCCATGCACCCTTGAACATGGATTCCAAACTGTTCCACAGATTACATGCTATGTTTAGATGCATTCGTGGAAAAAGGCATTCCACGGCTAAATAAGTGGGAAATGCTAAGTTAATCAAGGTTAGATGTTTTTATTTCCTGTAGGACTCTCGTGTCCTTCAGTATGCGGATGTGCCTTGCAAATCTCCAAAAGGGAGATCTAGTGTACAGTGTTTCCCTAAGAATGTTTTCCCACACGATCCTTTTGTTGAGGAATGCAGTTTGGGAAATCCTGTCCCAAGGCACAAGGAGAGTTGGGATTAGAGAGAAGTGTAGAGGGTTTTCCCCAGGGAGTCTTTAAGTCAGCTTAAGGGAGTGAATGCCTTTTGGAGGCAGGGAGGGACTCAGGTAGCTTGGCCTGGGAAAGAGGCAAAGAGAAAGACTCTCCAGGAAAACAAAGGATTCCTCTGATTGGTTCTCCTCTCCTCTCTCAACAAGGTGTGCCCTGTTCCTGGTGCTGAAGGGCGAGCTGGAGCTGGCCCGCAATGACATTGATCTCTGTCAGTCGGACCTGCAGCAGGTTCTGTTCTTGCTTGAGTCTTGCACAGGTGAGCAGCCATGTCCCCATGACCATAGGCGGTGCTGAAATGACACACACTACAGCACATCTTTCTACGTAAAGGTTTCGTTGCCTTTTTTTATTTTTGAGACAGAGTCTCACTTTATTACCCAGGCTGGAGTGCAGTGGCGTGATCTTGGCTCACTGCAACCTCTGCCTCCTGCCTCCTAGGTTCAGGTGATTCTCCTGCTTCAGCCTCCCAAGTAGCTGGGACTACAGGCATGCGCCACCACACCTGGATAATTTTTTTTATTTGTAGTAGAGACGAGGTTTCACTATGTTGGCCAGGCTGGTCTCGAACTCCTGACCTCAGGTGATCCACCCGCCTCGGCCTCCTAAAGTGCTGGGATTACAGGCATGAGCCATCGCGCCCAGCCTTTGTTCCCTTTTTAATCAGATACTGACTTCTGGTCCCAGGGCAACATTCCCTTGACTTTAGTCCAACCATTGGTCTCCCTCTTTCAGAGAGCCTGTCCCAGACTTACCCTAGTTCTAGTTTTCAGTGCTTCCTAACACATTTTGGCTATTTAAATTTGATTTAGATAATATTTAGGGCCGGGCTCGGTGGCTCATGCCTGTAATACTAGCACTTTGGGAGGCTGAGGCAGGCGGATCATGGGGTCAGGAGTTCAAGACCAGCCTGGCCAACATAGTGAAACCCCATCTCTACTAATAATACAAAAATTAGCCAGGCATGGTGGTGGGCACCTGTAATCCCAGCTACTCAGAAGGCTGAGGCAGGAGAATCGCTTGAACCTGGGAGGCGGAGGTTGCAGTGCGCAAGATCTCACCATTGCACTCCAGCCCGGGCGACAGTGTGAGACTCTGACTCAAAAAAAAAAAAAGAAAGAAAGAAAGATAATATTTAGAATTCAGTCCTCAGTCACACTAGCCACACTTCATGTGCTCAATAGCCACATGGCTAGTGGCTACTGTATTGAGTAGCACAAACATATCCTCAGGAGGGCTGAAGCTAATAATAAAACGTTGCATTGATGGCACATTTTGTCTCCCCAATCACATATACTTCTAGTACTTCATTTGCCCCACACTAGACCCCATAAAGCTGAGTGGGAGCATAGATTATTTTCATTTGTTAAATGAGAAAGTTGAGAAGTCTATGTTTGGGGCCAGCATCACAGGGTAGGAGGCAGGATTCAGGTGTGGGCCTGCTGGGGCCAGCCTGCTTTTCTCAGCCATGTGGCCTTTGAGCTGCAGGTGTGAGGGCTTTGTGGCCTGCATTTGATCCACTGTTGGATGGAAAGAAAACAAAGATTTTACCTCCAAGGCGGGCGGATCACGAGGTCAGGAGATCGAGACCATTCTGGCTAACACAGTGAAACCCCGTCTCCACTAAAAAATACAAAAAATTAGCCGGGCGTGGTGGCGGGCGCCTGTAGTCCCAGCTACTCGGGAGGCTGAGGCAGGAGAATGGCGTGAACCCGGGAGGCGGATCTTGCAGTGAGCCAAGATCGCGCCACTGCACTCCAGCCTGGGCGACAGAGAGAGACTCTGTCTCAAAAAAAAAAAGAAAAAAAGAAAAAGATTTTACCTAAAAAATAATAAGCCATACTAATATTTGATATGTTATACAGTAATACATATATATACACATATATATATACACGTACGTATATAAAACACGTATATTAGAGAATTGGGCCCCAAGGTCGCTCAGGAAGTGCTTGATGCCATTTCTCCCCGTTTTGTAATTCTTGTTCTGCCTTCTCCCCAGAGTTTGGTGGGGTGACTCAGCACCTGGACTCTGTGAAGAAGGTCCACCTGCAGAAGGGGAAGCAGCAGGCCCAGGTCCCCTGTCCTCCACAGCTCCCAGAGGAGGAGCTCTTCCTAAGAGGCCCTGCTCTAGAGCTGGTGGCCACTGTGGCCAAGGAGCCTGGCCCCATAGCACCTTCTACAAACTCCTCCCCCGTCTTGAAAACCAAGCCCCAGCCCATACCCAACTTCCTGTCCCATTCACCCACCTGTGACTGCTCGCTCTGCGCCAGCCCTGTCCTCACAGCAGTCTGTCTGCGCTGGGTATTGGTCACGGCAGGGGTGAGGCTGGCCATGGGCCACCAGGCCCAGGGTCTGGATCTGCTGCAGGTTGTGCTGAAGGGCTGTCCTGAAGCCGCTGAGCGCCTCACCCAAGCTCTCCAAGCTTCCCTGAATCATAAAACACCCCCCTCCTTGGTTCCAAGCCTCTTGGATGAGATCTTGGCTCAAGCATACACACTATTGGCACTGGAGGGCCTGAACCAGCCATCAAACGAGAGCCTGCAGAAGGTTCTACAGTCAGGGCTGAAGTTTGTAGCAGCACGGATACCCCACCTAGAGCCCTGGCGAGCCAGCCTGCTCTTGATTTGGGCCCTCACAAAACTAGGTGGCCTCAGCTGCTGTACTACCCAACTTTTTGCAAGCTCCTGGGGCTGGCAGCCACCATTAATAAAAAGTGTCCCTGGCTCAGAGCCCTCTAAGACTCAGGGCCAAAAACGTTCTGGACGAGGGCGCCAAAAGGTAGCCTCTGCTCCCCTGCGCCTCAATAATACCTCTCAGAAAGGTCTGGAAGGTAGAGGACTGCCCTGCACACCTAAACCCCCAGACCGGATCAGGCAAGCTGGCCCTCATGTCCCCTTCACGGTGTTTGAGGAAGTCTGCCCTACAGAGAGCAAGCCTGAAGTTCCCCAGGCCCCCAGGGTACAACAGAGAGTCCAGACGCGCCTCAAGGTGAGGTGGGACTGTTGCTAGGTGGTGGTGATGGTGTTGGATGGGGTTAGTCCTGGAGGAGAGTGTTTTATAGAGCAGGTGTCCCTGTGGAATAGCTCCCCAGGGCCTAGTGGAACTTTAATCTCCTGCTATCTGCAGTACCCCAATATCTTGCTTTTTTGTTTTTTGTTGTTTTTTTTGTTTTTTTGAGAAGGAGTCTCGCTCTGTCGCCCAGGTTGGAGTGCAGTGGCGCAATCTCAGCTCACTGCAAGCTCCGCCTCTTGGGTTCACGCCATTCGCATGCCTCAGCTTCCTGAGTAGCTGGGACTACAAGCGCCTGCCACCATGCCCAGCTAATTTTTTGTATTTTCAGTAGAGACGGGGTTTCACTGTGTTAACCAGGATGGTCTTGATCTCCTGACTTCGTGATCCGCCCGCCTCGGCCTCCCAAAGTGCTGGGGATTATAGGCATGAGCCACCATGCTCAGCCTCTTTTTTTTTTTTTGAGACAGAGACTCACTCTGTCGCCCAGGCTGGAGTACAATGGTGCGATCTCGGCTCACTGCAACCTCCACCTCCCGGGTTCAAGCAATTTTGCCTCAGCCTCCCGAGTAGCTGGGATTACAGGCGGGTGCCGCCACACCCAGCTTATTTATGTATTTTTAGTAAAGATGGGGTTTTACCATGATGGCCAGGCTGGTCTCGAACTCCTGACCTCAGGTGATCCGCCTGCCTCAGCCTCCCAAAGTGCTGGGATTACAGACGTGAGCCACTGCGCCAGGCCAACATCTTTCACAGCAAGACCTAGTTCCAAGTCTCCCTTTGTTTCAGACAATTTTCCTTAACTCTAATGTTTCTTTTACCTTTTCATCCCACCTTCTGTTCCCTCATTTTCTCCCTCCTTCCACACCCAAGAGTCGCTGCCCCTGATCTAGAGTGTTGGCTGTCATGTGAGAAGTTAGTTCTGAAATCTTCCAGGGTCCTGTGTGATGGTGCCTGATGGTGCCTCCACTACGCCACCTGCTGTCACAAGGTGTCTTGTCACTGAAGACCTCTTAGCCCTTCACCCTTTCACTCTGATCTCAGGTGAACTTCAGTGATGACAGTGACTTGGAAGACCCTGTCTCAGCTGAGGCCTGGCTGGCAGAGGAGCCTAAGAGACGGGGCACTGCTTCCCGGGGCCGGGGGCGAGCAAGGAAGGGCCTGAGCCTAAAGACGGATGCCGTGGTTGCCCCAGGTAGTGCCCCTGGGAACCCTGGCCTGAATGGCAGGAGCCGGAGGGCCAAGAAGGTGGCATCAAGACATTGTGAGGAGCGGCGTCCCCAGAGGGCCAGTGACCAGGCCAGGCCTCGCCCTGAGATCATGAGGACCATCCCTGAGGAAGAACTGACTGACAACTGGAGAAAAATGAGCTTTGAGATCCTCAGGGGCTCTGACGGGGAAGACTCAGCCTCAGGTAGGACAGCAAGGGTGAGGTGGAAGGTGCATGTTTTGGGGGTTTGTTCTGGGGCAAAGCACAAGCAGTAAGTGCTGCCAAGGAAGTACAGGAAGAATGTTCTTTTGCTGACTCTAAGGGAGTGGATTACAGAAAGAAGAACAAAGAGAATGGCAGGGGGAGGGAGCACTGTGAAAAAGGCCTGCTCTCTCCCCAGGTGGGAAGACTCCAGCTCCGGGCCCTGAGGCAGCTTCTGGAGAATGGGAGCTGCTGAGGCTGGATTCCAGCAAGAAGGAGCTGCCCAGCCCATGCCCAGACAAGGAGAGTGACAAAGACCTTGGTCCTCGGCTCCGGCTCCCCTCAGCCCCCGTAGCCACTGGTGAATATGCGACCCCTGATGTTGGTCACTTGGAGAGGGCTGAGCCTCTAGGGCTTTTGACCCCTCTGTCTTTCCAGGCTGGATTCGGATCTGGATCCAGTAGCCTCTGAACCTGTGTTTGAACCCCAGCACTCTGTCTGTGAGCTGTGTGCAGGTCACTTAACCTCTCCAAGCTTCTATTCCTTCTGTAAAAATGGGGTTTAGGGAGCATGGTGGAATAAGTTGATGCCTGTTAGTTGCATGGCACCCCACTTGGCACATTGCCCTTCATAAATGGTAGTTGCTGTTTGCCATGTGGGAGATGAGATAGGGACTCTTCCTTCTTGGAAAGTTCCTATCAACTGTGAAATAAGGAATTCAGCTGTACCAAGTGTCCTGACGTTCCTCTAGGTCTCTCTACCCTGGACTCCATCTGTGACTCCCTGAGTGTTGCTTTCCGGGGCATTAGTCACTGTCCTCCTAGTGGGCTCTATGCCCACCTCTGCCGCTTCCTGGCCTTGTGCCTGGGCCACCGGGATCCTTATGCCACTGCTTTCCTTGTCACCGAGTCTGTCTCCATCACCTGTCGCCACCAGCTGCTCACCCACCTCCACAGACAGCTCAGGTGGGTGCTGACCATCCCCAAGACTCCTGCTGGGGCAGACTAGAGAGAAGGTCCAGAACTTTGAAGGAATGGGACCTCACCCCTCCCCGTGTTGCTTGCAGCAAGGCCCAGAAGCACCGAGGATCACTTGAAATAGCAGACCGGCTGCAGGGGCTGAGCCTTCAGGAGACGCCTGGAGATGTCCCCCTGGCCCGCATCCAGCGCCTCTTTTCCTTCAGGGCTTTGGAATCTGGCCACTTCCCCCAGCCTGAAAAGGAGAGTTTCCAGGAGCGCCTGGCTCTGATCCCCAGTGGTACGCGGGCAGGCTTCTGGCCGGCTCCTCTGTCCTCTTCTGCATCTTCTTACTTGGGAGCTGGGTGAAGGAGTTTTAGGCATTGGTTACTTTACATAGATTTATGACCCTTATGTCATACCTTTTCACCTGTTAGCATCTTATATCAGGAAGGTTTGTTGTTTTTTTTAAACCTCAACTTTGAATTACCAGCAAATTCAGTGTCTTTCCTCAGAGGTGAGTTCAGATGACTGGGGTCTTCTGTGCTAACATGAAACATATTCACATGATTTGAGTGCCTCACTTTGTTAGTTGCTGTGAGGGACACAAAGTACAAGTCATGGTCTCTGTGCACAGGGAGCTATTAGAGCAAGGGAGAGCACCTTGACCTCTAGTGACCAGGGAAGGCTTCTTGATGCTGTCTTGAGTGATGGATAGGAATTGAGCGCCCAAGACAGGGAAGGGAATTCCTTTAACAGCTGAATGATTCTGGCTGTATCCTGTGTGTCAGGGGTGACTGTGTGTGTGTTGGCCCTGGCCACCCTCCAGCCCGGAACCGTGGGCAACACCCTCCTGCTGACCCGGCTGGAAAAGGACAGTCCCCCAGTCAGTGTGCAGATTCCCACTGGCCAGAACAAGGTAGGATTCCTGGGCCATGGAGCAAAGTTGGGCTGGATTGGGCTTCGGGTCAAGCTGCTCACATTCTGTGTTGAGGGAGGGAGAGATGGTGATCACGTGGACAAGCAGAGCTCTCACAGCCCCATCTCCCAAAGCTTCATCTGCGTTCAGTCCTGAATGAGTTCGATGCCATCCAGAAGGCACAGAAAGAGAACAGCAGCTGTACTGACAAGCGAGAATGGTGGACAGGGCGGCTGGCACTGGACCACAGGATGGAGGTGTGTGCTTCTGGGGTGGGGTCAGGCCTGCTCTAGGAATGACCTGGGGGGTCCCAGTGTCTTCTCTACCAGACGGCCTGGGTCAGTGCTAAAGCCACTTCAAATCCCTTCTGGAAGTGTAGACCTAAATTTAAAAATATGTCACCTGGGGAGAACTTCAGAGCCCAGAACTTGAACAATATATGGGAATGGATATATAAAGATACACAGAAAAAAAACGACTTAAACCCAACTATCAGCTTCCCAGTTTTAGCTTTCATTGCCACCTGTTCATATTTGTCACAACAGAGGGATAGATAATAGTCTATACTCTCCCAGTCTCAGAAAATGAAAAAAGTTTCTAGATTCTTGCCTTCTATTAGTCATAACTTCTGTTAGTCATAACTAACAGAAAGATATGTAAGACAGACATGCACATTGGAAAACACATTTTCTCATCTCCAAAATGTCAGTGCCTGTGAGAAAGAAGCTTGGTTTCCTCTCTGACTGAAGGGTCTGCCCTCTGCATTCAGGTTCTCATCGCTTCCCTAGAGAAGTCTGTGCTGGGCTGCTGGAAGGGGCTGCTGCTGCCGTCCAGTGAGGAGCCCGGCCCTGCCCAGGAGGCCTCCCGCCTACAGGAGCTGCTACAGGACTGTGGCTGGAAATATCCTGACCGCACTCTGCTGAAAGTGAGTGAGGAAAGCAGGGAAGGGGGCCAGGCCCAGTGGCTTGCACCTGTAATCCCAGCACTTTGGGAGGCCAAGGCAGGTGGATTGCTTGAGCTCAGGAGCTCGAGACCAGCCTGGCCAACATGGTGAAACCCTGTCTCTACGAAAATACAAAAATTAGCTGGGCGTGGTGGCAGGCACCTGTAATTCCAGCTTCTCGGGAGTCTGTAGCAGGAGAATTGCTTGAACCTGGGAGGCGGAGGTTGCAGTGAGCTGAGATCGCCGCACTCCAGCCTGGGTGACAGAGTGAGACTCCATCTCAAAAAAAAAAAAAAAAAAAAAAAAAGGATAGGCGCCATGGCTTACGCCTATAATCCCAGCACTTTGGGAGGCCGAGGCAGGTGGATCACAAGGTCAAGAGGTGAAGATCATCCTGGCCAACAGGGTAAAACCCCATCTCTACTAAAAATACAAAAATTAGCTGGGCTTGGTGGCACATGCCTGTAGTCCGAGCTACTCAGGAGGCTGAGGCAGGAGAATCGCTTGAACCCGGGAGTTGGAGGTTGCAGTGAGCCGAGATTGCGCCACTGCACTCCAGCCTGGGCGACAGAGCAAGACTCTGTCAAAAAAAAAGAAAGCAGGGAAAGGGAAGACAGTGGACTTAATCCTTTCCCAGCAGCCATCATGAATGAAGATGGTGCTCACCACCACTGTTTCCCTGCAGATCATGCTCAGTGGTGCCGGTGCCCTCACCCCTCAGGACATTCAGGCCCTGGCCTACGGGCTGTGCCCAACCCAGCCAGAGCGAGCCCAGGAGCTCCTGAATGAGGCAGTAGGACGTCTACAGGGCCTGACAGTACCAAGCAATAGCCACCTTGTCTTGGTCCTAGACAAGGTAAGGAGCTGGGGCAGAGGGGCAGTGTCTAGTGGGGAGTGAATACCAACTCATCCCCATGCCCCTTCTGACTTCTGCATATACCTGGCTGGGGACAGTAACCTCTTAGTGCTTTTTGCCCAGGACTTGCAGAAGCTGCCGTGGGAAAGCATGCCCAGCCTCCAGGCACTGCCTGTCACCCGGCTGCCCTCCTTCCGCTTCCTACTCAGCTACTCCATCATCAAAGAGGTGAGGTTCAGGGCGTAGTGTCTGGGGATGACTGGCGATTGGGGAAGACGTCAACAAAGAAGGGCAGAGAAACCTGAGAAGATAGGAGAGGGTCCTAGGAATGGCTCAGACATGGAAAGGGGCTGAGATTGTTAGAGCTTGGGCCTCTTGGTGAGACAAGCATCCTAATCGCCAGTGTCTCCTCCTCAGTATGGGGCCTCGCCAGTGCTGAGTCAAGGGGTGGATCCGCGAAGTACCTTCTATGTCCTGAACCCTCACAATAACTTGTCAAGCACAGAGGAGCAATTTCGAGCCAATTTCAGCAGGTCAGGGGCGCGAAGACAAGAAGACGAGTGGGGAAGGGTAGACAACATACAGGGGCAACAAGCCTTTTCTCCAGAAACAGCTGTTGCAGCCCACCTTCTATCTAATGATCCCTCTGCTGTCTTTGCCACCTGACCCCTGCCATGCATTTCCCTATTCTCACACCTGCCTTTTCCCTGCAGTGAAGCTGGCTGGAGAGGAGTGGTTGGGGAGGTGCCAAGACCTGAACAGGTGCAGGAAGCCCTGACAAAGCATGATTTGTATATGTGAGTGCTTAAGGCAGGGATGTGGGGAGAGGGGCAGTCCTGAGGATGGTATCACCATGGGTTGCTTTGGGACTTGAGAGCCTCTGGAGACACAGGCAGAGGCCAGGTACTACTAGCTCAAGACTCATCTCACCTCCTTCTGCCTTAGCTATGCAGGGCATGGGGCTGGTGCCCGCTTCCTTGACGGGCAGGCTGTCCTGCGGCTGAGCTGTCGGGCAGTGGCCCTGCTGTTTGGCTGTAGCAGTGCGGCCCTGGCTGTGCATGGAAACCTGGAGGGGGCTGGCATCGTGCTCAAGTACATCATGGCTGGTTGGTGAGTCTCCAAGGGCAAGACCCATCCTAGGGCATTAGGACTCCTGCCCTCACCCCAGGTTCTTTCCCAGGTCTGAATCTTGCCTCTCTTGTGCCCCATTTTCCTCCTATCCTAGTTCCCTGGTATGCCTGGACCATTAACTCTTAGCTCCCTTCTGTTCTTCTCTTGTAACCAAGGGCCAAAGGAGTTTCTCATTGGTTCAATCCTCTCCACTCACCCACCACCACCACCAATGGTGTTTTCCTATGTATTCTGTTTTAGAGCCCTTACTTTGTATTTCCTCCTTTTCTTTTCCCAGCCCTTTGTTTCTGGGTAATCTCTGGGATGTGACTGACCGTGACATTGACCGCTACACGGAAGCTCTGCTGCAAGGCTGGCTTGGAGCAGGCCCAGGGGCCCCCCTTCTCTACTATGTAAACCAGGCCCGCCAAGCTCCCCGACTCAAGTATCTTATTGGGGCTGCACCTATAGCCTATGGCTTGCCTGTCTCTCTGCGGTAACCCCATGGAGCTGTCTTATTGATGCTAGAAGCCTCATAACTGTTCTACCTCCAAGGTTAGATTTAATCCTTAGGATAACTCTTTTAAAGTGATTTTCCCCAGTGTTTTATATGAAACATTTCCTTTTGATTTAACCTCAGTATAATAAAGATACATTATTTAAACCCTGTTTTGCGTAGTTTATCTGAGAACATTTAAAGACACGGCATGACTGCCCCCTTCCTACTATGTGGTACTGTAAGCTGACAGGAACAGGTTACAGCAGATCAAGTTTGAGTGTCTGGGGAAGAAAGGCAAAGACACAGGACAAAGCCTGCTGGGCCTGGCTGGGCCTCAGCAGACAAATCTGGAGGAGAAAGGGGCATCAAAATGCTAAGTAGAGACAGGCCCAAGGAAGGGTAGTGATAGACCCTTTGAGAGTGTTTTGGCCAGGTACCATCCGTCCGTCCTGTCTTCCTGCCGCAGGTATCTTTGGAGTGGCACTAGTGTTTTGTTTTTTGTTTTTGTTTTTTTTTTTGAGACAGAGTCTTGCTCTGTTGCCCAGGCTGGAGTGCAGTGGCGCAATCTCGGCTCACTGCAACCTCTGCCTGCTGGGTTCAAGCGATTCTCCTGCCTCAGCCTCCTGAGTAGCTGGAACTACAGGCACATGCCGCCACGTCCCACTAATTTTTGCATTTTTAGTAGAGAGGGTTTCACCATATTGGCCAGGCTGGTCTCGAACTCCTGACCTTGTGATCCACCCTCCTCAGCCTCCCAAAGTGCTGGGATTACAGGAGTGAGCCACTGCGCCCAGCCATGGCACTAGTTTTAATGCCTCAGTTGCCCTGCCTGCCTCCTAAGTAGATGTTAAAGGCTACTGCTGTCTGCCCATGTACACCTGTTACACTTACCAATGTGTAACTTTAGCAGTAGAGTCTGTGGATCTGTGGAGTTCTAGTGTGGTTTTTCTCTCCAATTGTTAAGCTCAAGGGAAGCAAGTACCTTACACTCTCACGTATCCCTCACATACAGCACATGGTAAAACCTTTTTTTTTTTTTAAGAGACAGTCTAGCTCTGTTGCTAGTGTGCACAATCACAGCCTACTGCAGCCTCCAACTCTCCAGCTCAAGCGATCCTCCCACCTCAGCCTCCCATGTAGCTGGGACTACAGGCGTGTGCCACCAGCCCGGCTAATTTTTGTATTTTTTGTAGAGACGGGGTGTCGCCGTGTTGCCCAGGCTGGTCTCAAACTCCTGGGCTCAAGCAATCTGTCCTTCTCGGCCTCCCAAAGTGCTGGGATTGCAGGCGTGAGCCACCATGCCCGGCCAAAATATTTTATTGATTAATTTGTGCTGTACTTGGTTGACAATGGCGCTTCCTTGCTGTTCTCCCACCACCTCACTGGCAGCGGGTGATAAACCCTTTTTCAGATCCTACTACGTGTCAGCCTACTTCCTGCTGGGGGAAGATGGTTATAGCGAGCGGGGAAGAATTGGTTCAGTGATGAGAACATGGTTGGTTCCTGCCTTCGACAAGCTTTCAATCTAATGCCTGTTTTTTTCAAGGACAATTCAGAACGGTCTGACAAGGGATTTTTTTTTATTTTTTTATTTTTCCTGCCTTTCGGCCTCAGAGGCCATCTGGGAAAAAGAGTTTAGAATTTCCCTGCCATTTCCATGCCGTGCGGGGAGGAACATTTGAAATCGGGCCTGGCGGGGTACCAGCAGGCAGCAATAGCAAGCGGGGTGGAGAGGAGCAGGGCCAGGCCCCCGAGCCGTCACCATGGCAATCCAGCCTGCTTTCCAGTAGCTTATACCACCCACGTGGAGTAGCATACACTACTTTGTAATATCGTGGTTGTGTCGTGAGAACTTTAAGATTTTGCAGTTCCTTGTAGGCAGGAGTCCTGTTTGCTGCTAGTTTACAGTACTAGGCTTAAGACATTTTATGAAATGAACTCACAGAACAGTCTCTGAGAGGCTCAAGCCCCTCCTTCCCTTCCGGGACGGAGGATCATAGAGCTGTCTCTGGCGCAGCGAGGCCTCCCGGCGCCACCGAGACGCGCAGAGGACGGCTAGAGCGTTGCTCGCCGAGAGACTTCCTCTTCGTTAAGTCGTCCTTCCCAACATGGCGCAGTCTATTAACATCACGGAGCTGAATCTGCCGCAGCTAGAAATGCTCAAGAACCAGCTGGACCAGGTGGGGACGGGCCCCAGAGGCACCTCTTTCTTGCTCTACATCCCCCTTGCCCACGCGTACTTCTCGCGCCCGGTTCCAAGTTGGCAGCCTACCTTTCCCAGGCGAAACCTCTATCCGGTCCCAGGACCCGCCCCCTCCCCGGCCGCGCTCCTTTCTCCCCTTAGCCCTCTCATTGACCCGCTATTCCCGTCCTCTGTAGGAAGTGGAGTTCTTGTCCACGTCCATTGCTCAGCTCAAAGTGGTACAGACCAAGTATGTGGAAGCCAAGGACTGTCTGAACGTGCTGAACAAGAGCAACGAGGGTATGGGGTAGGCGGGTGAGGGTAACCTAAAGTGGCGAACCTGCTTCTCTCGTCCCACCTCCTAACCCAGTTTTTCTTACCTGAAACGAGAAAATCCATTACATATCGTATACCGCTTCATGAACCCTTTGCATGTTGCCTGCGTAGAATTGAAATGTACAGGACATTCCTCTGCTCCTATTGCCCCTGTTTCCGTTCTTTTCACACTGTCTGTGGGTGCTGTGCCCTGTTGGAACTCTCTTTAACGTCTTACGTTGGAGCCGCTAACCTTCCCCAGGTGTTTGTCTTCATTGCTTTCACAGGGAAAGAATTACTCGTCCCACTGACGAGTTCTGTATCCTTTCCACAGGAACGGCTACCTGCTGCCTTCTCCCTTTCTCCTTCACTCCCCCAAAAAGCGGGGAGGGGGATTGTTTTGATTATTTCAGATTACCCTCTCCCCGCAATGATTTTGAGGATACCTTTTTTTTTTTCTTTCATTTTTGAGACGGAATTTCGCTCTGTCGCCCAGGCTGGAGCGCAGTGGTGAGATCTTGGCTTACTGCAACCTCCGCCTCCCGAGTTCAAGAGATTCTTCTGCCTCAGTGTCCCGAGTAGCTGGGACTTTAGGTACGCGCCACCACGACCGGCTAATTTTTGTATTAATAGTAGAGTTGGGGGTTTCACCGTATTGGCCAGGCTAGTCTCGAACTCCTGACCTCGTGATCCGCCTGCCTCGGTCTCCCAAAGTGCTAGGATTACATTACAGGTGTGAGCCACTGCCCCCGGCCAAGAATACTCTTATTACACACTTTGTAGCTCTTTTATCTAACTTCACACCAACATCCAGCTAATGTCTTGTGAACACCAAGGAGTATGTATGGCTGAGATGTAATATTTCCCTTTGCTGTTTGAGAACATTAATATGGAGATAAAGCTGGTGGTTTACACTTTGCTAATATCTTAGAAAATACAGGCAATAGACAAAAATAGGAGGATATAGAAACAGGGAGCTTGGCTCTGTTAATTAATCTTCACCTTCAGCTTAATTGTGGCTCATTTCTAAACTGTCACTAAGAAACCTGGATTGTGTTCACTTGTTCAATGTTTTATTTGAATGAGCAAGTTATGGCAGTAGGGCATCTTTAATCTGTAGTCTCAGAACTGACAGGCTAAAAGGAACACAGGAATAGTAGTGTGTAGTAGGGAATGGTTTAAAAAAAAAAAAAAATTAGCCAGGCACAGTAGTTCACGCCTGTAATCCCAGCACTTTGGGAGGCCAAGGCTGGCAGATCACCTGAGGTCAGGAGTTAGAGATCGGTCTGGCCAACATGGTGAAACCCTGTCTCTACTAAATATACAAAAATTAGCCAGGCGTGGTGGCGCATGCTTGTAATCCCAGCTACTCCGGCGACTGAGACAGGAGAATCGCTTTAACCTGGGAGGCAGAGGTTGCAGTGAGCCGATAGCGGGCCATTGCACTCCAACCTGGGCGATAGAGCGAGACTCTGTCTCAGAAAACAAAAAACAAACAAAACATTGACTTTGTCAGGAATTAGCTACTTCATGATTGAGGGCATTAAGGGAAATGAGGCTGGCTTTTTACTTGTAGTACTCTACAACAGTAGGAAAACATTATATCTAGTCTTTCTGGAGGGGCTAATGGGAAGAATTGCAAGAACTGCTTAGAGAGTGAGAGATGGGATGAGGCAGGACAAGAGGGTGTTCCAGCATACATCATTTTCTCCTTAAAGAACCAACTTCTCTGTCTTCTTTCCATTTGGAGTTATAGGTATTGTTCTAAGGCCTCCAGATTATTCAGTCCTTATGCCTTGTAGCTTTTTGGAAAAGGAGGGTCTTTGGAGGCCAAGCAGGCTGGCTGGCGGAATCATGGCTCATGCTGGGCTAGTTTTTCCCTTAATTCTTGCTTCTCAGATGTATGTCCCTGGGAAGCTGCATGATGTGGAACACGTGCTCATTGATGTGGGAACTGGGTACTATGTAGAGAAGGTGAGTGAGAGCATGTGGATGCCCCTCTGAACAGGGAAGGGAAATTCAGGGGAAGCTCTAGAGTGCAGCATGGCCAGAGGGAGTCTCCTTTTAGCCCCTTATTCACCTCTGATCTTGTAGACAGCTGAGGATGCCAAGGACTTCTTCAAGAGGAAGATAGATTTTCTAACCAAGCAGATGGAGAAAATCCAACCAGCTCTTCAGGAGAAGCACGCCATGAAACAGGGTAAGTTTTTCCTGGGGCACCTCTTGACCCTATCTCCATAATAAAGAACATGGATTGCAGTGTGAACCACGGGGGTGTCCCCTTTGCTGGAGTAAAACTATGTCTTAGTTTCTCTTTGGCATCTTTAGAATCTGTGTATTGCATAATCACTATCTGTAGATTCCTGGGTTGAGCGTTTGAGAAATTTAGAGGAAGGAAATCATGTTTGTGCTTTGGTGGAGCTCCTATTTAATGACGATGGAATGGGGGAATGAGATGAACACACAGGAAGGAATCATGATCCAAACGAACTAAATACCCGACTGCACATGAGAATCACTCAGGAAGTTTAAAAAGAAAGCTTGGGCCCATTCCAGATTGACTAAATCAACTTGGAAGTCAAAGGAGGGGAAGTTGTACCAAGGTCTGTTTTTTTTTAAAAAAGCTCCCCTCTGTTATAATCAGGATTCAGAACCAGTGTTCCAAAGGTAAAAATCTTTCCCCATCATAGTTTTCTGATTATGTCAGACTCATTTAATACCATATTGTGTTCGTTTTTGTATCTTTGGTTAGCAGGTTTCTTTTTTTCCGAGAAGAGTCTCATTCTCACCACACCCAGCTGTGTTAGCATATTGACTGATGCATTGTAGACCCTAAATTTGTGTTAGTGACCCCACAGTGGATCACTGAGTTAAAGTTTTATTAACAATGCCAGGCGCAGTGGCTGACGCCTGTAATCCCAGCACTTTGGGAGGCCAAGGCAGGTGGATCACCTGAGGTTAGGAGTTCAAGACCAGCCTGGCCACCATGGTGAAACCCCATCTCTACTAAAAATACAAAGTTAGCCCGGGCATGGTGGTGCATGCCTGTAATCCCAGCTGTTCGGGAGGATGAGGCAGGAGAATCGCTTGAACCCGGGAGACGGAGGTTGCAGTGAGCCAAGATCGTGCCACTGCACTCCAGCCTCGGTGACAAGAGCAAGATTCTGTCTCAAAAGAAAAAAAAAAGGTTATTAACAAACTGTAGTTAGTTGGTCGCCTGTCCTTAAACTTGCCTGTCACTTCTCCTTAACTCTAGGTTCTCCTTTTTGCTTCTAACCTTTGACTCTTATTTTTTTCCACAGCCGTCATGGAAATGATGAGTCAGAAGATTCAGCAGCTCACAGCCCTGGGGGCAGCTCAGGCTACTGCTAAGGCCTGAGTTTTTTTGCAGAAATGGAGCAGAGGGACACCCTTTGGGCGTGGCTTCCTGGTGATGGGAAGGGTCTTGTGTTTTAATGCCAATAAATGTGCCAGCTGGGCAGAATGTTGGTCTTTTCTTGGATTAAGCAAGGGACTGGTGATGAGATGGGGGTGTGGTCGAGAGTGTGGGCCCCGTCTCAGAGCCTGATGCGCAGGGGTGATGCGATGCGCCTCTTGGAGGCTCCACCGCAGGGCCCTTTGACCAGCTGGAAGAAATCCTAGGCTGGGAGTGTGCTGCTGCTCACTCTGCGGAGCTGGTTGCCAAGGGAACGGTTGGCAAGCGGAAGTGGAGCTGCGCTGGCGCTTCCTCTTCCGGGTCGGCGCTCCTGCTTCCCTGCGGGGAGCTGCTTATGGGACACCGCTTCCTGCGCAGCCTCTTAATGCTGCTGCTGCCGCCGCCACCGCTGTATACCCGGCACCGCATGCTCGGTCCAGACCCCGTCCCGCCCCCAAAACGACCCCGCAGCAAACTCATGGCACCGCCCCGAATCGGGACGCACAATGGCACCTTCCACTGCGACGAGGCACTGGCATGCGCACTGCTTCGCCTCCTGCCGGAGTACCGGGTACGGTCCGCGAAAAGTGACCCTGGGACTGCGTGCATGCATGCCTCCGGGGTGGATGGCATTCCGCCAACAGGGTCCCTCCGATAGCGCCCGGCAGCCCAAGCACCCTTCCTACCCTTCCTGCCTCCCTGAAGTCCAGCATTAATCCCCTACCTGGCGACACCCGGCAGCCCCTTCACCCCTGTGTACCTCGCAGGATGCAGAGATTGTGCGGACCCGGGATCCCGAAAAACTCGCTTCCTGTGACATCGTGGTGGACGTGGGGGGCGAGTACGACCCTCGGAGACACCGATATGACCATCACCAGAGGTAGGTTCTCAGATACCGTTTATTTAACTTTCTTGACCTCAGCTTTCCTCTGTGCTCCAATTCAGCCATCCACTGCCGTAGTCCGCGTCAGCGAAAAGAACTGCGTCATCACTGAAATCAAACTCCCACTAGGACTACACCATCCTTCCGGCCCTGCCTGTTCTTCACCCATCTCCCTAGCCTGGGACCTCCTTTGGTTCCCAGGGAGTCCCTCAGGCCCCTTATCTCATCTCCTTCCTTAGCCAAGGCTTTTTTTCCATCAGCAACTTCATCACCCCAACTAAATAAACCCATCTGTGATTAATCCATTCTGGTGCCCTTGCTGCTGCACCTAACTGCTGGGCCCACATGATTGTGGCAGTTGGTGACAGTTCAGATGTGTGAAGTTTTCTGCTTCATTTACACCCTTCCAAAGGGAAATCCTTCTTGCTCAAGGGTAGCCCATTCCAATCCTTTTCTTCTCCTTCAAGCCTCTACCGCATCAAACTGAGTGTCCCTGCCTCTTCTCAAAAGAAGTTGAGCATTTCCTCAGTCTCCCACCTCAAACATCCTCAGCTCCCTCCTACCAACTAAGGGAAATTTCTTCCCTTCTATTGGAGGTTAATCCTCTGTCCTGTTTCCAGTCTATTACTTTCTTCTCTGGGATTTTTTCTTTTTTTTTTTTTGAGACGGAGTCTCCCTCTGTTGCCCAAGCTGGAGTGTAGTGGCACGATCTCGGCTCACTGCAACCTCTGTCTCCCAGGTTCAAGCGATTCTCCTGTCTCAGCCTCCCGAGTAGCTGGGACTACAGGCACCCACCACCACACCCGGCTAATTTTTGTATTTTTAGTTGGCCAGAGTGGTCTCGAACTCCTGGCCTTGTGATCTGCCCCGCCTTGGCCTCCCAAAGTGCTGGGATTACAGGTGTGAGCCACTGTCGGCCTATCCTCTGGGATTTCATGTCACAGTTCCACTAGTGTCTCTGCCTCTCCTTCCCTACAGCCTAAAACCCTTCTCAAGTATCTTCCATCTTGAAAAGAAACAAAGGTATAAAAACAAAACCCTCTAATGCTAGATGACGAGTTAGTGGGTGCAGCGCACCAGCATGGCACATGTATACATATGTAACTAACCTGCACAATGTGCACATGTACCCTAAAACTTAAAGTATAATTAAAAAATAAATAAATAAATAAATAACCCTCCCTCAATTATACCACACCACGAGAAGTAATTATCTTGGAGAGAGGGATTATGATGTTTTAAGTCTCTCTCCTTTTTTCTTTTTTTAGCACACATATTATAAATGATGTCAGGAAGAAACCCTCCCAATATTTACAGCCTAAGCTCTCACCTTGCTTCTCAGCCACCCTTCAAAAAACAGCTGACCGTGGCTTCACCTGTTTCTTTCCAGTTCATTCCCCTCAAGCCCACTGTCCCAGTGTCTTCTCTGGAACTGCTCGGCAGAAGGGCACCGGTTACCTCAGCACCAAACCAGGGAGCTGGTAAAGAGTCTCAACTGATCTCTTTAGCACTTGGCATTATTGACCACTTCCTTTTATCAAATTGTTTTTAAGATGGAGTCTCGTCTGTCACCCAGGCTGGAGTGCAGTGATGTGATCTCGGCTCACTGCAACCTCCGTCTGCTGGGTTCAAGTGATTCTCCTGCCTCAGCCTCCCAAGTAGCTGAGACTACAGGTGCCTGCCACCACGCCCAGCTAATTTTTGTATTTTTAGGAGAGACAGTGTTTCACTATGTTGGCCAGTCTGGTCTTGAACTCCTAACCTCAGGTGATCCACCCGCCTCAGTCTCCCAAAGTGCTAGGATTACAGGTGTGAGCCACCATGCCCAGCCTCATTTTTTTTTATTTTTACTTTTTTTGAGATGGAGTTTCGCTCTTGTTGCCCAGGCTGGAGTGCAGTGGCACTCAGCTCACTTCAACCTCCACCTCCCAGATTCAAGTAATTCTCCTGCCTCAGCTTCCCAAGAAGCTGGGACTACGGGCGTGTGCCACCACATCTGGCTAATTTTTGCATTCTTAGTAGAAACAGAGTTTCACCATGTTGGCCAGGCTGGTCTCAAACTACTGACCTCAAGTGATCATGCCTTGGCCTCCCAAAGTGTTGGGATTAGAGGTGTGAGCCACTGAGCCCAGCCTGTATTTACTCAATATTTAATAATAAAAGTCAGTTAACAAATGGAGCTCCCTAGGTAATTCTGAGATGGACTGGTATTTAGAAATCATGGCTGTAGTTTCTGCTTCCCTAACATCTGTTATATCTTTTCTCTATTTTCTGCCCCACTGCTGTTCAAATTCTTGCCTTCTTTATTCACCTGAACCATTGCAGGTAATCTCCTTGCATCTGTTCTCCATGCTGGCTGGTGCAGTGCTGTAACATGCATCTGCCTGCTTAAAATCCCCCAATGACTTCGATTACCCACAGATAAAGTCCGATGGTCTGGCCCTGCCTGCCCTTCCAGCTTTTTCTTTTGCCATTCACTTCTCACACCTGAGCTGCCTTTCCTGAAGTTCCATCAAGACACTTGTCTCTCAGCCATCATTCATGTTGTTCTCTCTGCTTGGAATGCTTTTTCTCTTTCACCCCTTGTCTATCTGGTGGACACCCACTAATTCATCTTTCAGAACTGACCTGAAGGCTCTCCTCTGAACCCTTTCCTCATCCCTTCCTTCCTTTCCCTTGTCTCGTCTAGTGAGAGTACTCAGGGGGTTGTGTTTGTCGGCCTCCGGCAGATGAATCTGAAAGCGAGGACAGTGTCTTGGTTTTTTATCCTTAATGTCTAATAAAACATAAAATGTGGCAGATAGGAAGCATTGAGTTAACCATTGAATGAATGCATGGAGACTCTAGCCAAGGTCCCTCACCTCAGCCCCACCTCCCTATGCTCCTCAGGTCTTTCACAGAGACCATGAGCTCCCTGTCCCCTGGGAAGCCGTGGCAGACCAAGCTGAGCAGTGCGGGACTCATCTATCTGCACTTCGGGCACAAGCTACTGGCCCAGTTGCTGGGCACTAGTGAAGAGGACAGCATGGTGGGCACCCTCTATGACAAGGTGGGGACCTGAGGACAGAGATGCCCCCCACATGCATTTCCAGCAGGCCGCCTGGGAGCAGTGCTCACACAGCACTCAGCACTGGGCCTCGGGTCAGGGTTCCTGGCCTATAGCAGGCCCAACACTCATCCTCTCCCTCAGTCAGGCTCATCTCACAAGGGAATGGTGATACCTCCCCTGTCTACATCCTGGGGTGGTTGTGAGAAGTGGATGCTGTAATATATGGGGAAGGGCTTTGAAAACCATAAAGCAGCATGGCCCCATCTTTTTATTGACACACACAAACAGCAATTGCTCAGCACCTTTGGGTAAACAGAGGGGAGGCTGCTTATGTGTGGAAGCAGATGGCTCAGAGGTTCTGGCTGCCCTGAAGGTTGAGGGGAGTGTATGTTAGGCACCACTGTAGTTCACTAGTGGCACATAAATTGGGAAGCTCAGCTGAGAAGAGTTTTATTATGAAACTGTCTTTGGATTCCACCAGTGTCCCCTGCAAGCAGCTTCCTGCTCTTAGGGAAGGAATATGGCTAGTGGCCCTGGCATGCAAGTCAGCTCGCACAGTACTGAGGACACTTACTTGTTTACAAGTCAAAGCCCAGGTTCAGTCAGCTGTATTTCTTGCAGGTAGGCTGTTGAATTCAGTTCTCAGTTTTTTTTTTGTTTTTTTTTTTTGAGACGGAGTCTTGCTCTGTCGCCCAGGCTGGAGTGCAGTGGCGCAATCTTGGCTCACTGCAAGCTCCGCCTCCCGGGTTCAAGCGATTCTCCTGCCTCAGCCTCCCGAGTAGCTGGGACTACAGGCGCCCACCAGCATGCCCGGCTAATTTTTTGTATTTTTAGTAGAGGTGGGGTTTCACCGTGTTAGCCAGGATGGTCTTGATCTCCTGACCTCGTGATCTGCCCACCTCAGCCTCCCAAAGTGCTGGGATTACAGGTGTGAGCCACTGCGCCCGGCCCATCAGTTCTCAGTTTTAGCTTGCCCATTTTCTGCCCTCTGTAACTATAGAGTTTTTGGAATATCAAGATTTTAGACTGCCTGGGTCAGTTTTCCCTTCCACTGCTGAAGGGTTTCTAAACAACTGACTAAATTTTTGTTGTTGTTTTTTTTGTTTTTTTTGAGACGGGGTCTTGCTCTGTCATCCAGGCTGGAGTGCAGTGGCACGATCTCAGCTCACTGCTACCTCCGCCTCCTGGGTTCAAGCGATTCTCCTGCCTCAGCCTCCCGAGTAGGTGAGATTACAGGCGCCTGCCACCACGCCTGGCTAATTTTTTATTTTTAGTAGAAACGGGGTTTCACCATGTTAGCCAGGCTGGTCTCAAACTCCTGACCTCAAGTAACGCACCCACCTTGGCCTCCCAAAGTGCTGGGATTACAGGCGTGAGCCACTAATCCCAGCAACAATTGACTAAATTTAACCCGTATTTTTTTTTTTGAGAGACTGTTGCCCAGGTTGGAGTCCAGTGGTGCCATCATGGCTTGCTGCTGCTTTGAACTCCTGGGCTCAAGCAGTCTTCCCACCTCAGCCCCCCAAGTAGCTGAGACTACAGGTGCATGCCACCATGCCTGGCTAATTATATATCTTAATTTTTTTGTAGAGAGGGTCTTGCTATGCTGCCCAGGCTGGATTCAAACTCCTGGGCTCAAGTGATCCTCCCACCTCAGCCTAAACCCATGTTTTAACTGAGCATCAGGTTGGGGTCCAAACCAAGAAGAGCTGGGCATAGGAGTTACTTTCTCAGTGCTCTGAGAGTAGCACTTTTCTACATACCACAGGTGTACTGTTATGGAGGCCTATTTTGTAGGGTAATTTTGCATAAAGTTTCTGCCCTGAGACTCTTGAGGCATTATCCTACCATTTATTCAGACCCAGGAGACAACTGCTGATGTCATGAGGCACATTATGGGCTTCCCTGGAACCCTAACCCAGCAACCAGCTTTTGGTGTCTAGTCTCACACTCATTTTCTCCCACTTGACTTGTGTTCTCAACCAGAGCCCCTCCTGCACCTCATTAACCGTGTCACTGAATACCTACTCACCCCACCTGGAGATTTACCAGCCTTCAGCCACAGGGACCCACTCCCACAGAGAGCCTCTAGCACCTAGAGACCTTCCTTGTTCAAAAGTTAGCAGTCCCCTCCCTACACGTATTGGCTTTGGTTTGGGCTTTGTGCAGCAGAATAAGCATGGATTAGAAATCAGGTGATCTGAATTCCAGTCACAGCACAACGAGCTGTCTGAGCTTCAGCGAGCTGCTGAACTTGCCAATTCTCCCTTTTCTCATCCAGTTAATGTTGAGAGATCCTCACAGGGCTGATAGAGTGTGTATGAACATACTTTGAATCATGTAAGATTTCACATAAGTAGCAGGTAGCCTCAAGAAGGTTTCCCCTGCTGCTGCCTTAGATGTATGAGAACTTTGTGGAGGAGGTGGATGCCGTGGACAATGGGATCTCCCAGTGGGCAGAGGGGGAGCCTCGATATGCACTGACCACTACCCTGAGTGCACGAGTTGCTCGACTTAATCCTACCTGGAACCACCCCGACCAAGACACTGAGGTAAGGTGGCCTGGGAGGAGACCCGGAGACCTGTAAGAACCTTGGGTGGGGGGAAAATGGGAGCATTTGCTCCTCCTAAGCCCTAGCAAATTCCAAGTTTGGGCCAGCATCATGGTTCTAATTCTCATCATTCCCAGGCAGGGTTCAAGCGTGCAATGGATCTGGTTCAAGAGGAGTTTCTGCAGAGATTAGATTTCTACCAACACAGCTGGCTGCCAGCCCGGGCCTTGGTGGAAGAGGCCCTTGCCCAGCGATTCCAGGTATAGGCCTTGGAGGAGGCATTATGGCTTGAGGATTACTGACTGCCGATCAACAGGAACTCCTGCTTCTTCTACCCTAAAGCCTGGAGTGCAGTGGCAGACAACCTCAACCTCTTGGGCTCAAGCAGTCCTCCCACCTCAGCCTCCTGAGTAGCTGGGACTACAGGCACACACCACCTCACCCAGCTAATTTTTGTATTTTTTGTAGAGACAGGGTCTTACTTTGTTGCCTAGGCTAGTCTCAAATTCCTGGGCTCAATTGATCCTCCCACCTCAGCCTCCCAAAATGTTGTGACTACAAACATGATCACCGTGCCCAGCCTACCTTAAACCTTCTAGCTATGCTCTCCCTCTTTCAGGTGGACCCAAGTGGGGAGATTGTGGAACTGGCGAAAGGTGCATGTCCCTGGAAGGAGCATCTCTACCACCTGGAATCTGGGCTGTCCCCTCCAGTGGCCATCTTCTTTGTTATCTACACTGACCAGGCTGGACAGTGGCGAATACAGTGTGTGCCCAAGGAGCCCCACTCATTCCAAAGCCGGTGAGGCCCTAGGGAACCACTCTGCAGACCTTCAGGCTTGTCTCAGCCTTGTTAAGAGAAGGCTGCCAACTCTGACCCCTGCTGTACTCCCTCTTTCTGCCCACTTATAGGCTGCCCCTGCCAGAGCCATGGCGGGGTCTTCGGGACGAGGCCCTGGACCAGGTCAGTGGGATCCCTGGCTGCATCTTCGTCCATGCAAGCGGCTTCATTGGCGGTCACCGCACCCGAGAGGGTGCCTTGAGCATGGCCCGTGCCACCTTGGCCCAGCGCTCATACCTCCCACAAATCTCCTAGTCTAATAAAACCTTCCATCTCATACTGACCCAGTCCTTGACTTATTCTTGCCCTACGCCATTCCAGAAACTTGTGAAAAGTGAAACAACTATTTATGTGTAAGACCCTGTGCTAGATATATTTTCTTCACAGTAACCTCTCAGCCTTGCTTCCCAAATCATTTGAAACCATAGTTTCTAGGATTAAATAACGTGACCAAATTCACAAGTGGCTAAAAAGTGACAGAACAGGGCCTTAACCCAAAGTCCATGCTTTTTTCCCCTACTGTACCCCACTGCAACTCCCTGGAAAAGACAGACTGGTAACTGAGTGGAAAACAAAAGGAAAACTTATTTATTATTAGAGGTGGGAATGTGGGGAGTGGGGCAGAACAGGTGGTGGCCCTGGGAGAGGGTCCCAAGGGGCAGAGGTTGGGGATGTCTCAGTAAAGAGGGGCAGGTCATGAATAGAGCCTCCACCCCCAGCGGGGGGTTCCTGGGCCCGCCCAAGCACTGGGCTAAAACGTGGAAACTGGGCATTGACAAAGTACAGCGGGATGTGGGCAATTCGGCCTGTGGACCAGCCCTGCAGAGAAGGGAAAGAAAAGGATCACAGTCTGGGCCCAAAGAAGGGCCACCTGGCAGAGCCATATAGCAGCCAAGCCCCTCAGCTTCTCCATCCAACTCCTGGAAGCCCCAGCAGCCTGGCGCACTCACCACACTGAGCAGGGCCCCTTTGTTGAAGGAAGGATGGAAAGTGATGAGCTGGGGCTGGGCTCCTGGCTCCCCCTGGATAATGCCACTAGAAGAAAAGGTGAGCAGGCAACCGGAGGCGAGAAGGGAGGGGAATGTAGTGGGATGTGGGTTTGTGCAGGAAGGCTGGTGAGAAGTCCAGACCTAAGGGCCCACATGGCACTTACCAGGGAAGGAGCTCAAACACAGGGCTGTTTCGAGTGCGAAAAAGGAGGATGACTGGTTTACCATCCTGTACCCTTGGGTTTCCTGTAAGAAATGGATCCAGGGATAGGGGAGGAACTCTGAAGGCAGAGTCCCAGGACAGGGGCAGAGGAGGACTCCAGGCCAGGGCATGGCCTCATAAGATTAACTGGGAAGATGGCTGTGGGCTGAGCCCTTCATCCTTCCCTCTTACCTTTCATAAGCACAGCCAGACGTTCCCCACTGGGGTCCCAGACCATGGAGTGAGCCTCTCCCCCAAGCCTGTGGGTAAGGACAGGTTAGGAGAGTTTCAGTGTGGTCCCTCCCACCTGCTTTTCACTGCCACTCCCTCAACCACTCAGCTCACCTCTCCTCACCATCTGGTGTCTGTATTGTTGTCTCAGACAGATCTGCCACAATCGTTGCTGACTTTGCACCTCCAACGCACCCCTTTCCCTCACCTGTGGACAAATAAGAGCAGAGAGGTTCTTGCAAGAAACAGGCCTCTCACTGGTCCCCCGCCAGCTCACCAAAGGCATCAATACCTCGAAATCTCCTAAGCTTCTATATTTCCCTTTATCCCTCAGAGCTGCATCTTACCAAAGGTTGCTGCCTCCCTCTGACCACCCCAAATACTGAAGTGTTGCCCTAACTCACCACAACGTTCTGGAAAAGACAGGGAGTAAATCAGTGGCTCTCCCAATACAGTGAACAGCAGTCGGCTGCCATCTGGGCTCCAGCAGCCAGTCTGGGGTCAGGGAGCAAAAGGCAGGAGAAGGTATGTCTATAGTAGAATGAGGATGGAAAGTAGAGGTGGCCAGGTTTGGGAGCATCAGGGGCCCATTGGAATCATCTCCTCCCCAGTGTCTGTGAATCAGAGTCCCCTCTTACCTGACAGCGCCCTGATAGAGTAGGCCACCTCTCACAAGTCCACATCTGGGCCTCCCAGACTCTGAGCCAGAGAAAAGCAAATTACAGCTCAGGACCTCTAAGTTCTAAAAGTTGGACCTACCTCCCTTGACAGAGCTTCCAGGAGCTAAGTGCCTTTCTCTAGGTCCTTGCCCTCCCTCCATCCTTCTCCCACTCACCGAAAGACAGCTGAAGGAGTGGTAGCCAGGATTTTGCTGCCGTCTGGGGACCAGAGCAGGTTGGTCACCCCACCTCCTCGAAACCAGGGAAGGGGGACACAGGTCTCTGTTGAGACATCCCATACCTAGGAGAGTGGGGCAGGAGATAAGGGAAAACTCAAGCACCCCATCATCTCACAGTGGGCTGGCCTCTCTAATGTACAAAGAGCCAGAAACGAGAGGAAGCGGGAGAGGGACTGTGAAACATGAGGCACGGGTTCATGCTGACAATTACAGACAGCGGAATTTTAAACCTCATGAGTCTGATGGCAAAGCTCCTCTCGGGGTAAGTTTAAGACTGAATGGACCAAGGTCCCTCCTCCTTCCCCGAAGATGTTTCCACCACCGAGTGAGGAACACTTTTGCCAGGACTGAAATGTGCATGAGGGGCAGGGACCCACTCACCCGGATAGCAGCATCCACAGGTGAAGCTGAGAGCAGCCGCCCCCCACTGGGGGCCCAGGCCAAGCTGGTAACAGGTGTATGCCCAGGGTGAGACAGCACTTGGGCACAGCCAGAAGAGGGTCTGGAGGGGAACACAGAGGATGTGGAGTCAGAAGATGACAAGAAGCCATCCCCAAAATTCTATTTCTTTGCCTCCTGCTAAAACCTCCTATCCTGATGGCCCACTCTGGGCTCAAATCCAGGTTGTGAAAAAGGAATAAGGATTGTGAAAGTTAAAAGAAAAAAACAGCGAAGGGGAAAAACGACCAAGTCACCACGAGCAGGTCAACAGAGAAGAGGTAATCTGCAAGGTCTCAGGCCAGGGTGAAAGAGAGTGCTTTCACGAGATAGGCCATGAGGCAAAACCTAACCAGTAACCTAGAAGGTACTGCCCTGGGGCGATATCAGGCCCTACCCCAGAACACAGCTCTCCGCCCACAGGCCATCCAGCCTGGCCATCCATCCATCCAGGATTAATAATCTATGACATTACTTCAAGGTTCCAACCTTTTCTCTCCAGTTATCTAACACTTCTCAGAACACATCCTGTGCTCCCAAACAGCCCTCCTGCCTTGCCTTATCAAAGTACCTCCCAACTCTGCAGCTCCCGCGTTTGCTGCTTATCATAAAGATGCTGCAGGCCGGGCGCAGTGGCTCACGCCTGTAATCCCAGCACTTTGGGAGGCCGAGGTGGGTGGATCACGAGGTCAAGAGATCGAGACCATTCTGGCCAACATGGTGAAACCCCGTCTCTACTAAAAGTACAAAAAAATTAGCTGGGCGTGGTGGTGCTCACCTGTAGTCCCAGCTACTTGGGAGGCTGAGGCAGGAGAATTGCTTGAACCCGGGAGGCGGAGGTTGCAGTGAGCCGAGATCGCACCACTGCACTCCAGCCTGGCGACAGAGCGAGACTCCATCTCAAAAAAAAAAAAAAAAGATGCGGCATGTGGCTCGGCCTCCATCACCAGCAGGGAACTACCTGAGGGCACCTGCCATGTGTCTGCAGCTGTGTATTTCCAGAGCCATGTGCCTGGCCTGACAGACGAAGGCTACTACCTGAATTAATGCCACCTTCTCTTTCCACCTAACTATAACCACCTTCAGCTCCAGTGAAGTCTTAGTCATGGATGTACAATTTAATTCTCTTGAACTTTATGATAAATCACAGCTGCCTTTGCAGGTGGGTTCAGATTCATCTCATTCTTTTCAGTGGCTCCATTGTATACCACTCAATAGATGAACTATAATTTATTCAGTCATGCCTCTACAAATGGACATTTGACTTGTTTGTAATTTTTTATTATACATAATGCTGTAAAAAATATTTCCTGGGCCAGGCATGGTGGTTCACACTCCAGGCTGGAGTGCAGTGACACAGTCATAGCACACTGCAGCCTCAAAGTCCTGAGGCTCCTGCCTCAGCCTCTAAAGTAGCTAGGACTACAGGCGTACACCCCACGCCCAGCTAGTTTTTTTATTTTTATTTTTTGTATAGACAGCATCTATGTTGACCAAGCTAGTCTCAAACTGCTAGGCTCAAGTGATCCATCTGCCTCAGCCTCCCAAAGTGCTGGAATTACATGCATGAGCCATCACGCCTGGCCTTGTTTTTTGTTCATTTATTTTAAAAAAATTTTTCAAATCGAGTTTCGCTCTTGTCACCCAGGCTAGAGTACAATGGCATTATCTCAGCTCACTGAAACTTCCACCTCCTGGGTTCAAGTGAATTCTCCTGCCTCAGCCTCCTGAGTAGCTGGGATTATAGGCACACGCCACCACACCCAGCTAATTTTTGTATTTTTAGTAGAAACAAAAACAAAAAACCAACAATCTTCCAGGCGTGGTGTACGCACCTATAGTCCCAGCTACTTGGCAAGGGGCTCACTTGAGCCCAGGTGTTCAAGGCTGTAGTGTGCAATGACTGAGTCTGTGAAGAGCCACTGTATTCCAGCCTGGGCAACATAACGAAACCCCATATCTAAAAAAACCAAAAAACAGGCCAGTTGCAGTGGCTCATGCCTGTAATCTCAGCACTTCGGGAGGCCGAGGCAGGCGGATCACCTGAGGTCAAGAGTTTGAGACCAGCCTGGCCAATATGGTGAAACCCGTCTCTACTAAAAATAAAAAATTAGCCGATGTGGTGGCACACACCTGTAGTCCCACCTACTTGGGAGGCTGAGGCAGGAGAATCGCTTGAACCCAGGAGGCAGAGGTTGTTGCAGTGAGCTGAGATGGCGCCACTGCACTCCAGCCTGGGCGACAGAGTGAGATTCCATCACAAAAAAAAAAAAAATCTGTGATCACGTGTTTTTTTCTTATAGTACCTATTGTCAAGGTTTAGGTATCAGGGTTACATTAGCTTTATAAAAATAAATCAGGAAGATCCTGCAACAAAAGAAAGGGAGGACAGGCCGGGCGTGGTGGCTCACGCCTGTAATCCCAGCACTCTGGGATGCTGAGGCGGGCGGATCACGAGGTCAAGAGGAGAATCACTTGAACCCGGGAGGCAGAGGTTGCAGTGAGCCGAGATTGCACCACTGCACTCCATCCAGCCTGGGCAACAAGAGTGGAACTCCATCTCAAAAAAAAAAAAAAAAAAACTCATTATTTTCTTCTACAATCCACTTTGGTAACTTATATTTTGCTAGAAAAACAAACATTTCTACAGGGCACGGTGGCTCACTTCTATAATCCCAGCACTTTGGGAAGCCAAGGCGGGCGGATCACAAGGTCAGGAGTTCAAGACCAGCCTGGCCAATATGGTGAAACCCTATCTCTACTAAAAATACAAAAATTAGCTAGTACGTGCCTGTAGTCCCAGCTACTTGGGAGGCTGAGGCAGAAGAATCACTTGAACCCGGGAGGCTGAGGTTGCAGTGAGTTGAGATCGTGCCACTGCACTCCAGCCTGGGCAACAAGAGTGAAATTCCTTCTCAAAAAAAAAAAAGAAATCAAACATTTCCTTCAGATTTTCAAATCTGTTGGCCTAAACAAGTCCACAATATTCTTTTATAATTCTTCTATTTTCTCCCGTATCTATATCTTTCCACTTCTGAAAATAGTATACTTTGGTTTTCTTTTTCTCCTTAATTAGGCTGACCAAGAGGTTTTCTTCTTTATTCATATATATACGTATATACATGTATACATACACGTATATATACATATATATACGTGTATATATGTATATATATATAACGTGTGTGTGTGTGTGTGTGTGTGTGTGTGTGTGTGTGTGTATATATGTTTTTTTTTTTTTTTTTGAGACAGAGTCTTGCTTTGTCGCCCAGGCTGGAGTACAGTGGCGTGATCTCAGCTCACTGCAACCTCCGCCTCCCAGGTTCAAGTGACTCTCCTGCCTCAGCCTGCCGAGTAGCTGAGACTACAGGCGAGCACCACCGCGCCCAGCTGATTTTTTGTATTTTTAGTAAAGATGGGGTTTCACCGTGTTAGCCAGGATGGTCTCTATCTCCTGACCTCATGATCCACCCGCCTCAGCCTCCCAAAGTGCTGGGATTACAGGCGTGAGCCACCGCGCCTGGCCTTTTTTTTTTTTTTTTTGAGACAGGGTCTCACTCTGTTGCCCAGACCAGAGTACAGCTGTAGTGGCATGATGTCAACTCACTGCAACCTCTGCTTCCCGGGTTCAAGTGATTCTTGTGTCTCAGCCTCCCAAGTAGCTGGGATCACAGGCACGCACCACCACGTCCAGCTAATTTTTTTGTATTTTTAGTAGAGATGGGGTTTCGCCATGTTGGCCAGGCTGGTTTCGAACTCCTGGCCTCAAGAAATCCACCCACCTTGGTCTCCCAAAGTGCTGAGATTACAGGCATGTGCCACCAAGCCTGGCCTAATTTTTGTATTTTTAGCAGAGATGGGTTTTACCATGTTGGCCAGGCTGGTCTCAAACTCCTGACCTCAGGTGATCCTCATGCCTTGGCCTCCCAAAATGCTGGGATTACAGGTGTGAGCCACTGTCCCCAGCCTTTATTCACTTTTTTTTTTTTTTTTGAGACAGAGTCTGGCTCTGTTGCCCAGGCTGGAGTACAGTGGCATGATCTTGGCTCACTGCAACCTCCGCCTCCCAGATTCAAGCGATTCTCCTGCCTCAGCTTCCCAAGTAGCTGGGACTACAGGTGTGTACCACCATGCCCAGCTAATTTTCATATTTTTAGTAGAGACAAGGTTTTGCTATGTTGGCCAGGCTGGTCTCGAACTCCTGACCTCAGGTGATCCAACCGCCTCCACATCCCAAAGTGTTGGAATTACAGGCATGAGCCACCGCGCCCAGCTTATTCATAATTTAAAGAACCAGTTTCTGGTTTTATTTTTAGTTAGTTCTCACAGGTATTCTTTTTCTAATTTTATTAGTTTCTGATCTTATTAGTACTAATTTTCTTTACACTTCCTTTAGTCTTTCCACCCCGTAACCCACAGACACATTGTCCCCACAATCCAAAAAGCCCCTAGTTCTCTTTCTCCAGATTAGAGTATTCTCAGCAACCCACCTTGATCTTACATCTGCTTTTCCCATAGCCCTGGGAAGTGCTGTGAGGACAAAGAACTTCTCCTTTCAGACCTCCTCACCACCCACCATGCCTAGCATTGCACAACTTTCAGGCCAAGGTAAGGCAGGCTACTAGGACTTACCGGGTAGACAAGGAGGTAGGGTCCAGGGTCCAGATAAGAATGCAGCTCTGGCAGGCCACAGCCAAGACAGAGGCACTAAGGGGCTTCCAGGCCAGAGCCGCCACATTTCGCTGCAGCCGGTGCTTCAGGGAGGGGACTATGGTGCTAGGGTGAAGGGGCAGGAAACTGAGTCAAGGCAGGAACACTAAGGCTCCAGGGACCAGAGTGCAGTTAAGGAGGGAAAGCCACAAAGAAGGATGATCCGTCCAGGGGCCAGGGGCACCATAGGACAGGAGGGGATAAAGGTTAGGTCTAGAAGAAGCACACATCCAGTTATGGAGCTTCCCTGACCCCAGTTCTGGAAGGAGCCCCATGAATCAGGTTCAAGAACTACAGGACTCCCCGGAACCAAGGCTGGCAAGCGAAGGTGATATTGACAAGTCAGAGCCCACCTGGTGTCCCCACACACACCTGCTGGCATTATACACACGGACTGAGTCATCTAGCAGGGCCACTGCAAACTTGTTGGTGTGGGGGTGCCATGCAAAGACACGCAAGCAGCAGCTGGACCTAAGGAAGGAGTTAACATGAAGAGTTCCTGCACCTATCCCTACCCTAGCCCAGAAGCTCACATTCATTTCCAGTAAGGACATGGTTTTTTCCTACTTTTTCTTGTATTCTTTTTTGGGGGAACAGGAGGAATGAGAATATGGTGAGCAATCAGAAAAGGAGTAGGAGTCTTTGCCTTCTCCCCAAAGGGAGTTTCGAGGTTCAGGACTTCCTTTCCACAAAGCTCCAGGGCTTGTGCACTCACCAATTTGTGACTTGGGCAAATTCAGCGATCAGATCTTCACTCCTGAGCTGTAAGAACAAGATAGACACAGGACACACTGGGGCAAAAGGAGCTCATCTCCTCAATATTCCAACAGGGGAGCTGGACCACTCCTACCCTCTGAAGTCATCACACCCAACCCTGACGTGCAAGGATAGGAATGAGGGCAGAGTAGGATGGGGACACAGCAAATGCAGAGGGCTGGGGAGGAAGCCAAACTTACAGACAGATGGGGGAACAGGGACCCATGGAGAGAAGAGGCCCATCGACAGAGTGCCAGGGCCCAGCCAGATGCCGTCTTCACCCACTCAAACACTGTAGGGTTGAGGAAGCAGCTCTGATTAAACCATTCACAGGCCTCTTACCAGGTACCTTCTAGGTGAAAGACAAGGAAGGACAGGCACTCCCCAGGTCCTTCTGCCCAGTAAGTGCTCTCAACACCACACTCTGGACACCCACTCTGGACACCCACTCTGGGTTATTTGGGTAGGTAGAGGAGAGGACAGGAAAAATAGGGCTAAAAGAGGCTGAGCCAACAGGTGTCGGGTGAGTTCAAGAATATGGAGAGAAGATAACCACAAAACTAGGGAAGGCTGGAGGGAAAAATACTTACCCTCTTCTTCTGAGTTTGCAATTTCATTTAGCACCCCAAAAAGGCCCACATCACGCCTGATAAGGGAGGAAAATGTGGGTCAGCTTACTCTGATCCCCTCTGTCCCTCTCTACCAGTTTCATTCATTCATTCAATATACATGTATTAAAAATATGGGCACTCACATTTAATGAGTGCCAACTATGTACCAGGCACTCTACATGCTGTCCTTTCATTTACATATCTCACAAATCTGAATGAGATTCTACCCATTTACGGATGAGACAACCAAGGCTCAGAGGACTTTTGGGGCTTTGTGAGCAGGTTAAGGAGTTGGGACTTGCTCTAAGACAATGAATGGAAAGCCATGGAAGGGTTCTAAGGAGAAGAATAAACAGATCACACAGCACCATTTTAGAAAGAGCAGTCTGGCTGCAGATTAGAGAGTGATAAGAATAGAAAAGGCCAGGCTGGCTGCGGTGGCTCACGCCTATAATCCCAGCACGTTGGGAGGCCGAGGTGGGCGGATCATGAGGTCAGGAAACTGAGACCATCCTGGCCAACATGGTAAAACCCCGTCTCTACTAAAAATGCAGAAATTAGCCAGGCGTGGTGGTGCGTACCTGTAGTCCCAGCTACTCAGGAGGCTGAGGCAGGGCAGGAGAATCACTTGAACCCAGGAGGCGGAGGCTGCAGTAAGCCGAGATCGTGCCACTGCACTCCAGCCTGGGCGACAGAGTGAGACTCTGCCTCAAAAAAGAAGAAAAAAAAAAAAAAAGAATAGAAAAGGCCAGGCGCGGTGGCTCACACCCGTAATCACAGCACTTTGGGAGGCCAAGGTGGGCGGATCACGAGGTCAGGAGATCAAGACCATCCTGGCCAACATGGTGAAACATGTTGAAAAATATGAAAATTAGCCAGGTGTGGTGGTCCATGCCTATAATCCCAGCTACTCCGTAGGCTGAGGCAGGAGAATCGCCTGAACCCGGGAGGCAGGGGTTGCAGTGAGCCGACATCGCGCCACCACACTCCAGCCTGGGCAACAGAGCAAGACTCCATCTCAGACAAAAAAAAAAAAAAAGAAGAAGAGAAAAAATAGAAAAAGTCCAGGTGCAGTGGCTCAACCCTAGCACTTTGGGAGGCCAAGGCAGGTGGATCGCCTGAGCTCAAGAGCTTGAGACCAGCCTAGGCAACATAGGGAAATGCTGTCTCTACAAAAAAAATACAAAACTTAGGCAGGTGTGGTGGCACATGCCTGTAGTCCCAGCTACTTGGGAGGCTGAGGAAGGAGCATCACTTGAGCCCTGGGGGCTGACAATGCAGTGAGCCGTGTTCCATGTTTGCGCCACTGCACTCCACACTGGCCAACAGAGCAAGATACTGTCTCAAAAAATAATAATAATAATAGAGAAAAATAAATCAGTTAAGAATCTACTTCAGGGCCGGGCGCGGTGGCTCACACCTGTAATCCCAGCACGCTGGGAGGCCAAGGCAGGTGGATCACGAGGTCAGGAGTTCGAGACCAGCCTGGTCAAGATGGTGAAACCCCATCTCTATTAAAAATACAAAAATTGGCCAGGTGCGGTGGCTCACACCTGTAATCCCAGCACTTTGGGAGGCTGAGGCGGGCGGATCACAAGTTCAAGAGATCAAGACCATCCTGGCTAACACGGTGAAACCCCGTCTCTACTAAAAATACAAAAAATTAGCCAGGTGTGGCAGTGGGCGCCTGTAGTCCCAGCTACTCAGGAGGCTGAGGCAGGAGAATGGAGTGAACTCGGGAGGCGAAGCTTGCAGTGAGCCGAGATCGTGCCACTGCACTCCAGCCTGGGCAACAGAGCGAGACTCTGTCTCAAAAAAAAAAACCAAAAAAATAAAACAAAACAAAAATTAACCAGGCGTGGTGGTGTGCACCTGTAGTCCCAGCTACTCAGAGGCTGAGGCAGAAGAATTGCTTGAACCCAGGAGGCGGAGGTTGCAGCGAGCTGAGATCACGCCACTGCACTCCAGCCTTGGTGACAAAGTGAGACTCTGTCTCAAAAAAAAAAAAAAAAAGAATCTACTTCAGGAACCTAGGAAAAAGGTGAAAGTGGCCTGAACTGGTGGGGATGAAGAAAAAGAGACAGATTTGAGAGATTTAGGAATTAGCATAAACAAGATGTGAAGACTAATCAGACATTAGTAAAGGAAAGAGCAATACAACAGAAACACCTAGGTAATAATTACATCAGCTAATATGCTTACAATGTGCCAGCTCTGGACTAGGTGCCTCACATTAACTAATCAAGCCATTATGACAATCCTACAAGATAGGTATTGTTATCACTGCATTTATTTTTATTTTATTGAGACAGGGTCTTGCTCTGTGACCCAGGCTGGAGTGCAATATCACCATCACGGCTCACTGCAGCCTCAATCTCCTGAGCTCAGGTATTCTTGCCTCGGCCTCCCGAGGAGCTGAGACTACGGGCGCACACCATCATGCCCAGCTAATTTTTAAATTTTTTGTAGAGATGGGGTTTCAGAGTGTGTGTGTGTGTGTGTGTGTGTGTGTGTGTGTGTGTGTGTGTGTGTGTGTGTTTTAAGACGGAGTCTCACTCTGTCACCCAGGCTGGAGTGCAGTGGTGTGAACTCGGCTCACTGCAACCTCTACCTCCTGGGTGCAAACAATTCTTGCGCCTCAGCCTCCTGAGTAATTAGGATTACACACGGAGTTTCACCACATTGGCCAGGCTGGTCTCGAACTCCTGACCTCAAGTGATACACCCGCCTTGGCCTCCCAAAGTGCTGGGATTACAGGCATGAGCTTCCGCGCCCAGACTATCACTGCATTTTTAGATGAGAGAACAAAGGTGTGAAGAGGCTAATTAATATGAACAAGGTAATCTAAGTAGAAAGTAGCAGTCAGGATTCAACCATCTATCTACCCCAGAACCTATACTCAAACCACTTTTTCCTGAATGAGTAATATGATCATTCCTTAAAGTGAACCATCCAGAGAAGCAGATTTGGAGAGAGAAATAAAGAGACTGGATTTGAGCATGCTGAATATATGAAGTCTGCGAAATATTCAAGCAGGATAATTTGGCAAACACGTGAACACCAGGTCTGATGCATCGGCTGGAAATCTAGCCCCAAGAACACCAACATTTAAGGGACACCAGGAAGAGGAGCCACCAAAAAGCCTGAGAAGCAGCAGCCACAGAAGTAGGAGACAAGGAGCCTGGGAATGAATGGCTTTTCAACAAACTGATATTCAACTTCACACACACAGGCATGCCCATTAAACTGTACTGAAGTACCAAAGATCAAAGCTTGACAGCACATGTGTTGGAAAACAGGCACTCCCATACACTGCTGGTGGGACCATATACATGTACGACTTTGACAGAGGGCTATTTGGAACAGCTCACAAAATTACAGATGAACATACCCTCTGAGCCAACAACTTAATTTCTAGGAATTTATCCTACAAATGGTAATGGTATTAATAAAAATATTAAGTAACCCTTTTTTTTTTTTTGAGACAAGGTCTCACTCAGTGCCACTGCACTGGCACAATCTTGGCTCACTACAACCTCCACCTCCCAGGCTCAAGTGATCCTCCTATACATAAGCCTCCCAAGTAGCTGGGAATAAAGGTGCATGCCACCATACCCAGCTAATTTTTGTACTTTTCTTGTAGAGAAAAGAACATGGTTACGCCATGTTCCCCAGGCTAGTCTCGAACTACTAAGCTCAAGCAATCTGCCGGCCTCAGCCTACCAAAGCGCTGGGATTATAGGCGTGAGTCACTGTGCCTGGCATAAATAACCCTTAAAGGAATTAATATGTGCCATTAATAGGTCCAGGTGCAGTAGCTGTAATCTCAGCACTTTGGGAGGCCAAGGCAGGCAGATTACCTGAGGTCAGGAGGCCAGACCACCCTGGCCAACATGGTGAAATCTCATCTCTACTAAAATACGAAAAGTTAGCTGGGCGTGGTGGCACATGCCTATAGTACCAGCTACTCGGGAGGCTGAGTCAGGGGAACTGCTTGAACCCGAGAGGCGGAGGCTGCAGTGAGCCGAGATCGCACCTCTGCACTCCAGCCTGGCAACACAGCAAGACTCTGTCTCCAAAAAAAAAAAAAAGAAAGAAAATGAGCCGGGCGCGGTGGCTCACACCTGTAATCCCAGCACTTTGGGAGGCCAAGGCGGGCACATCATCTGAGGTCGGAAGTTCAAGACCAGCCTGACCAACATGGAGAAACCCTGTCTCTACTAAAAATACAAAATTAGCTGGGCGTGGTGGCGCATGCCTGTAATCCTAGCTACTCGGGAGACTGAGGCAGAAGAATCGCTTGAACCTGGGAGGTGGAAGTTGCAGTGAGCTGAGCACGCCACTGCACTCCAGCCTGGGCGACAAGAGTGAAACTCCATCTCAAAAAAAAAAAAAAAAGAAAATGAAACCAGGTAGTGTAGCTCCACTCCTACAAGTGCAAAGTGGATGACCTATGTAGGAGATTATTCAGTGCAACCTTATATCTGATCTTGCTGAGCTTTAGGTAAAAGCTCAGAAGTGGTAATGACATGAGGTGGGGGCAGGGAACAGGTTCACCTAATCAAGCCAGAAAGCAAGGCAAGTTAGTAGAGATGAAATGGAAGTACTTTTTCCATAGTGTTCCTGGGAAGGGCAAGGAAGGGAACCTGACATTTATTGAGCATTTGAGTTCTATAATAAGGACTAAAAATTTCATATGATTTAGGATATACAGCTCTCATGGAGACAGCCTGAATAAAAGTCTTTTGAAGAACACCCCAAGGTAAAGGGGTGGTGACTCATTTTCCAGGATCTGCAGACTGCGACCCAGGAAACCCTTTGCCATGCCTCACCAAATGTTGATGCATCTCTTCCACACTTGCTCCCGGTGATGGATGAAGGCAGTTCTTGTGCCATGGTCCAGCCTTCCAGGGGTCTTTAGGGGATCCTTGGTCAGTTGTAGGACAGGAAGATTGATCCACTATAGCACAAAAGTGAGGGGTGTGACGGTGAGTCAGTCTCTTCCCAAATCTTTAATTCCGTGCCATCTCCAACCCACCGCTGGGCTAAGTATAAGAGATTCCAGAGGTCTGTTTCCCATTTCCACAAAGCTAACACTTGTGAGAATGGGAAACAAGTCTTAGCTCCCGTATCTGTGTAACTAGAATAATATTTCATAGGGTTGCTCTGATTATGAAACCATATAACATTTTTAGAAAACACCTGACTCAGCCTCTTTCTTACATAGCAAACGCTCAATAAATGTCAGTTTCCCTTCCTTGTCCTTCCCAGGAACACCATGGAAAAAAGTTCCATGTTGTATCCTTCTGATCCTCCCCAGATACTGTCCCCACCTTTTAGATAGTTCTCCCGCATCCTCACACTCCCTAGATTCTCCCTCATTCTCTCCATTCCCTCTAGGCCTCCTCCACAGCTCCTTAACCGTTCCCCCATTATACTCCAATCCCAGTCCTAAAACAGATTCCAGCCCTTCTAGTCTCCTGCCGGGGCCAAGCTGTTTCCACTCCGCCAGATTCTGTGACCCTGCCCCTGTCACACTGCCTCCCTTCCCCAGTAGTCCCCGACTCCGCCCCCATGCCTGTAGGTCCCCTCCCTCCTCGCCCTGGCCACCTGGCCCCGGAAGTCGGGGGGCGGGCTCTCATATCTACCGCCCGTCACCAGCTCGTTATTGTGCTCATATAGGGTGACTTGATCCCGAGGCGGTGGAGGAGGGAACAACCCCAGAGAGCACATCTTGCCGGTTCGCAGGACGTCTGCAGTCGGCAAACTCCTGGCCGGAACGGCACAGACCGCACTCCCGCAACTCGGTTCCCGGGCTAGATTCGTATGCGGACGGGTAGCCGCAAGGGACAAACGGCGAGGCGGAACTCAACGGAAGTGAAGAAAAGACTAACGGGAAAGAAGGACGAGTACGCGGTCCCGGGACAGACCTCCAAAGCTTCTTCTTGCGCCCCCTGGCGGCCGGAGGGGGAGCAGCGCGGACACGTCTCCCGGCCAACCGTTGGTTACCAGGCTGGAGTGGGGTTTTTTTCTGTTGTTTTCCATGAGACTACTGTTTTTCCCAGCTCCGAATTCCCGAACACCTTCTCCCACTCACTATCTTAGCGCTTAGAAAGCCCGAAATAAGCCACATTCAGGGAAGTACCAAATTAACCCTCCCAGGCCTGTGGATCACCCAGAGGAAAATACAGGCTATGTCACAGGCAGCTGGCTGGAAAGCTGAGGGAAAAGCCTCAGAGAGGAGGAACAGTGCTGCACCCACACGGTTAGGCGTCCTGGAAAGGGAGGTGGGGACGGTTGGAAAACTAACATTTCCTGCCAGGTGCGGTGGCTCACGCCTGTAATCCCAGCACTTTGGGAGGCCGAGGTAGGTGGATCATCTGAAAGTCAGGAGTTCGCAGACCAGCCTGGCCAACATGCTGAAAACCCCATCTATACTAAAAATACAAAAATTAGTCGGGCGTGGTGGCGGGCACCTGTAATCCCAGCTAATCGGGAGGCTGAGGCAGGAGAATCTCTTGAACTCCGGAGGGGGAGGTTGCAGTGAGCCAAGATCGCACCATTGCACTCCAGCCTGGGTAACAAGAGGGAAACTTCGTCTCAAAAAGGAAAACTTTATTTATTTATTTATTTTTTGAGAGACAGGGTCTCGCTCTATTGCCCAGGATGAAGGCAGTGGTGCTATCTCAGCTCACTGCAACCTCTGCCTCCCCGGTTCAAGCAATTATCCTGCCTCAACCTCTGGAGTAGCTGGGATTACAGGCATGCTTCACCACGCCCAGCTAAGTTTGTATTTTTAGTAGAGACGAGGTTTTACCATGTTGGCCAGGCTGGTCTCAAACTCCTGACCTCAAGTGATCTGCCTGCTTTGGCCTCCCAAAGTGCTGGGATTACAGGCCTGAGCCACCTTGCCGGGCTGCAAAACTATTTCCTGAGCACTTGTTACGATAAGTGCTTTTATAATCTTTACAACCCCGTAAGGTGAGTGCTGTTCTGTCACCATGAGGAAAGTGAGTCACAGAGAGATTGGACCTAGATACACCCAAACCAGTTATTCTCACTTAAGAATAAAAGTGAGGCTGGGTGTGGTAGCTCACACCTGTAATCCCAGCACTTTGGGAGGCCGAGGCTGATCTCTTGAACCCAGGAGTTCAAGACCAGCTTGGGCAAAATAGCAAGACCCTGTATCTACAAAAAATTCAAAAGTTAGCCAGCGTGGTGGTGGCAAGCGTCTTTAGTCCAGCTACTCAGAAGGCTGAGATAGGAGAATCCAGACTACAATGATCCAAGATAGCACCACTGCACTCCAGCCTGGGTCAAAGAGCGAGACCCTGTCAAGCAAGCGAGAGAGAAAGAGCCGGGCGCGGTGGCTCACGCCTGTAATCCCAGCACTTTGGGAAGCTGAGGTGGGCTGATCCCCTGAGGTCGGGATTTCGAGACCAGCCTGACCAACATGGAGAAACCCCATCTCTATTAAAAAATACAAAACTAGCCGGGCATTGTGGTGCATGCCTGTAATCCCAGCTACTCAGGAGGCTGAGGCAGAATCCCTTGAACCTGGAAGGCGGAGGTTGCAGTGAGCAGAGATCGCGCCACTGCACTCCATCCAACCTGGGCAACAAGAGCGAAACTCTGTCTCAAAAAAAAAAACAAAAAACAAAACAAAACAAAACAAAAAAAACGGGAGGGAAGGGAGAGGGAGAAAGGAAAGAAAGAGAATGGGGGCCCCTCTTACAGACTTTGGAAAAAACATTGAATTCTTTGAGTCTCACTTTTCTCATTTGCAGTGTCCTAATTATTTCATATGGTTGTTTTCCATACAAAATAATAAAATGAAGCTATTTAATAAATTTTAAAGTGCTAAACAAATGTCAGAGGTTAATAGCTATAACTGTGCCATCAACTAGGTGACCTTGGTCAGAGTTCATTAACAAATGTTAAGTGATTTGAAGATGTAGAAGGCTGCCCCCACTCCCAAGAGCTACCAGTCTCATTGAATAATCTAGGGGGCATTTAGTTCTAGTATTCTGGATTCCGTGTCTGCCCTTCTTTTTCACCTGAAAAATTCCCCCCAAGAGAGTTATTACCAGGTCAGAAAACAAAGGGCTCCAGAGTCTCCTGAAAATGCACTTCACCTGAGAAGGCAAGTGGATCTCCTCTAATCTACTTCTCAACTGTTAAGGGACATAGGAATCACCTGAGCATCTCCTAAGGTGGCGCTCAGAGGCTATAGTTCCAAAGAAACCCCAGCTGATACTGCACAGACCACATTTTAAGTAGCAAGGCTCTAACCTAGCGGTCCCCAACTTTTTGGCACCAGGTTTAGTGGAAGACAGTTTTTCCAGGGGGAGCGGGGGAGGGAATGGTTTTGGGATGAAACTGTTACACCTGAGATCATCAGGCATTAGTTGGATTCTCATAAAAAGCGGGCAACCTAGGTCCTCCACGTGCGCAGTTCACAACAGAGTTCGCGCTACTATGAGAATCTAATGCCGCTGATCTGACAGGAGGCGGAGCTCAGCTTGCTCAGCTCGTCTCCGGCTGTGCGGTTCCTTTACAGGCCACCGACACGACGGGCCGTGGCACGACCCCTGCTCTAACCTTTTGCCATAGCCCCATTTAATTTCCTATGTGAGTTCACCGTCACCTGGGAAGTCACAGAAAGCTTGAAGAACATAAGGTATACACTGGGGATGGTTTGGGGAACCTGGCTGGGAAAGCCTCCCTGAGAAGGGGAAGTGGGCAGGTTTGAGGGAGAGGAAGTCGGTGACTGACAGATTAGTGGAGAGCACTGAGGACCCACGATAGTTTCCGTTTGTACCTTAGTCGTAACACCATCCAAACCCAGATACCCCTAGGAAAAATCACTCCGGCCTGCAACTTGCATCCTTCGATGAAACCTCGATTTTCACCAACAGGTTATAATGATCGGTTAGGTGCCTGCATCTTACCCTGTAAGGTGAACTGGAGAGAAGGAACAGTGCTGTTCCGCCCGCTGCCCCCGCCCTGGCCTGGCACAAGTACTGTCCCCTCCTCCATACTGCATATTTAACGTTTGTGGAACGCTTTTCACCATTTGCGGGTTCTAGAAAGGCCCAAGTCCAGGCCCAGCGCGCTCACCCAGTAACTTCACCAGGGGGCGCGGCTAGCCCGGCAACGCAGCGACCGTGACCCACGCCCTATGGGCTCCGAGCGCTTAGCGGGCGGTCTCCGCCGGCCCCTCCCTACGACCTGGGCGGGAACCGAGAGAGCGCGCAGGCCGCTTCTAAAAGGGGCCCCCTACTTTGGGAGTCGTCACCGGAGCCTGGGTGCCCGGAGCTCCGCCCGCTGCCCCTTCCCGGGCCCGCTGGAGCCCGGCGTCCCGACCCGGGGCCGGTAACCAGGCGCACATGGCCCGCCCGGCCCTGTTTGTCCTGGCAGCGCGCCTCCGCTATTTGAAGCGGTTTTTATCTCCCAGAAACCAGCAAAACCCCAAGCGGAGTCTAGGGAAGATGAAAGGGGCCGAAGGGTTGGGGAGGGGAGGACCGCGAGGCTGCGGCGGGCGGGAACTGGCACCGGACAGGCGGAGACCGGGAGGCGAGAGGGCCAGACTCTGGGGGGTCCGGAGGAGCCCGCCCGGCGGGGTTGAGGCGGGATCCCGGGGGTCCACTCCAGGCCGCCGCCTCGCTCAGACCAGCTCCAAGGCGCCCCCCGCCTTTCCTCTGCCCCAGCCCCCTCTCCCGGGTCTCTTCCGTCACAGCCCCCAGCCCACTAAAGAAGTCTTCGGAACTCGGATTTCTTCAAAGCGCCTTTGAAGTCGCGCTCCCAGCCGGAGGGCAGGAGATTTCGCACCTGGGCGGGGGCGGGAGTGGCGTCAGGGTGGGGAAGGGGCTCGTAACCCGAGCCCCCCCAGGATCGCCGGCCCCCTCCCACCCGTAGCAGCTCCTCTTGCGACCCGTGCGGTGGACAGTCCGACGCGGGGCGCAGCTGGGAGTCGGGCCCAGGCCGGGGGGAGCGGCCTGTGAGCCCCCTCAGCCCAGCGGGGTAACCTTGGGGGGCGGGGGCCGCACAAAGCCCTATTGTGGCTCGGGGATGCTGCCACAGAGTGGTTTTTGTTCTTCGGCTAACTCCGTGGCGGGCACGACTGATTGCAGACCCAGGGCAGGGGGCGGGTTACGTGCCAGGCCCAGTCTGCCCGCCGGGAGCCGCACCACCGCCCGACTGGGGCCGCGCAGGAGTCCGCACTGCAACCGCGGTGCCCGCGCTCGGGTCGCGTCACTGCCCTGACCAGGGTCAGTTGGTGCAGTCCAGAAAGGGCCAGGGTAGAAACCAGTGAGTCTTCCCAACTCTGCAGAAAGCACTGCACGCCCAAAAACTGAACACCGCTGGAGGATTTGACCGAGAAACAATTTTGTTTTGTGTTTTGTTTTGAGACGGAGTCTTGCTCTGCCGCCCACGCTGGAGTGCAGTGGCGCGATCTCAGCTCACTGCAACCTCCACCTCCCAGGTTCCACGATTCTTCTGCCTCAGCCTCCCAAGCAGCTGGCATTACAGGCACCTGCCACCACGCCCGGCTGATTTTTGTATTTTTTAGTACAGACAGGGTTTCATCATGTTAGCGAGGATGGTCTCGAACTCCTGACCTCAGGTGATCCGCCCTTCTGGGCCTCCCGAAGTGCTGGGATTACATGTGTGAGCTACCACGCCCGGCCAATAAACTATTTTACCGCGAGCATAGGTGAGCAAACGTGCACAATAGAATATTCGCCCATGAGTAGTCCCCAATTTGCTAAGGAAAAAAAACCATTGGCCCTCGCTTCACCCTTCCTCTTCTCCTTTTCTCACCAGGACAAAATTTCAAATCCAACTTTTATTTATTAAATTAAAAAAAAAAGACTCCACAAAGGGCATGATCCCTTCCATTCCACAATGTTCTCTCCCCAAGCTCCAGCGGCTTTAACCCTTTAACTTGGGGCCTTGAGACAGCAGGGGACAGAAAAGGAGGATCCAACGTTACAGGAAAGGCACGAAGCGGCTTTAAAAGTCACTGGAGGTGGAGATGGGAGCATCCAAAGTCCCAGGGTGGGGGTGCGTGGATGCACCACCAGATCAGCTTGGGGGCCTCTGTCCTCCTAGCTCTTTAAGTTCTTTCTCAGGGCTTCTAGGCACCAGATCTAGCATAGTGCCTTGCACAGAGTAGGCACTCAATACATACTTGATTTATTTGAATCTGATCCTAGAGAAAGCCTTCCCCACCCATTCTTCAGGAGGTGCACCCCCAAACCAATGTCCTCCTGTTAGATGGGCTTCCCCAAAGAGCACATCTAAGATGGCAGCTGCAAGCTCTCCATAACCATGGCAACAGGGGATTAACCTGATAGGGTCATGGTGTCTAAGGGGAGGGGCAGTGGAGGAACCTGCTCTGTGGTCAAGGGAGATGGGGTACATTCCAGTCCTTCTCCCCTCCATAGGACTTGAGGTTTCACAGCTTCTGGCTGGGGCTGGGGATATTAGGGATCCCCCTAATCAAGAGATACCCCATCAACTGTTTAGCAGAGATGTAGCTAACCCAATTTGTAGAGACTTCATTACAAGAGAAACCCTATCAACTGAGATTCTGATGATAGACATTCTATTAACAAGATCTTCTCCACTAACATTTTGTCTATACAGAGATGCATTTGACTAGAATTTCCTTAGCAGAAATGGATCCACTTCCCTCCCCAGCTCACTCTACCTGACCCGTCATCATAACTTACATAAATAGAATTATTACTATTCATTACTACTGGTACATAGGGGTTAAATATACAGGCCTGGGGGCAGCCTCCCTGACCCTGGGGTCACCCCATCTTTGGGATCAGATCCCCACTGGTCTGCCCCCCTCTTGGCACCCTCTGGCCAGGTCACTAACCCCAATACCCCTAACCATGGTCCCTGATGAAGAGGCCACCAGGGGGCAATAAATTATCATTATCATTGTGTTTGTAAAAAGGAAAAAGAGTTCTGCAGAATGGAAAGCAATGGTGTAAGAAGTTGGGAAGACTGAAGCCTGGAGGCTGAGGGACAGCAGGAAATAAGCTTGAGAAGCAGAAAGGGTACATGTCAAGGAGTGAGATGGAGAAATAGTGTTGGGAGCCCAAATAGAAAGTGTGTTGGTGTGGCAGGGCCAGAGTCTAGGAAGCCGGAGTGCAGGTATCAGGCAAAAGGGCAGGGCCTGAGATGAGAGTTTGTGGAAAGCCAGTCTCCTGGTGAAGAGAGAAGGTGAGCTGAGGAGGCATGCAAGGAGATACCCAAGCCCAGAATGGCCAGGAGGGAGACAGAGGGAGAGAGCCCTGAAGGATGGCATGCATGGGGTAAAGAGAGTGATAGGCAAGCAGTGGTCTAGAGAGCCAAGAGAGACTGTCAGGGCAGCCCTGGGGTGGGAGACCTTCCACCCGGCTCAGATCTCCAGCAAGTTGCTCTGCTCAGGGCTGCCTCCAGGGGCTTTCTCTGGGGTTGCTGGTGAGGCAGAAGGTCTGGGCGTCTGACTGGCCTCCTCTTCCCCCGTGCTGCGGCCCTCCCCCAGCTCCTTGGGGCCACTGGGAGGGGGACCCGGGCCTGGTTCTCCGTGGGTGCGCTGGTGTTTGCTCAGGTGGTCGCTTCGGGTAAAGCGCTTGGAGCAGAGCAGGCAGGTGAACTTCTTCTCCCGGGTGTGAGTGCGCACATGACGCTCCAGCTCATCCGAACGAGTGAACCTCTTGCCGCAGAAGAGCCAGTTGCAGACGAAGGGCCTCTCGCCTGTGTGCCAGCGCAAGTGGGCCTTCAGGTGCGAAGCCTTGCCATACACCTTGCCGCAGCCGGGGATGTGGCAGCTGTGGATGGGCTTCTTCCGCAGCCCAGCCGCTGCTGCTCCCAGCCGCTCTAGCTCCTGGCAATTAGGGCAGTCGCAGGAGGAGCGCCCTGCCCCACTGCCCCCATATCCACCACTGCCCCCGGTGCTTGCACCCCGTGGGGGTTTGGCTCCACCACTCCCCTCTAGCTGCCCACTATTTCCCACTGCCTTGGGTTTATAGACATCTTGGGGCAAGACATGCTGGGGCCCTGGTTGCAAGAGGTGGGGAGCTGGGTAGGGGGCTGGATTAAGGGGAGCAAAGTCGGATGGGTAGGTGGGCAGCTGGGGGTTCAGTGGAGGCTGAGCTGGACCTGTGGGCAGTGTCCCTTGCAGCCCATCACCCTGGCCCTGCCCACCACCTAGCCAGTTGCCTCCAGGGTGCATATCCCACCATGGAGTAGGAGTGTTGCCTGGGCCTGGTGAAATGCCTGCATGGATGCCTGCCTTGTACCAGGAGCCATAGGGGTGTGTCATGTCCAGAGAGGTGTAGACACTGGGCAGACAGTCAGAAGAGCTGTGCCCCTTGGGCACTAGTAGCCCAGGGTCCTGGGTGCCCGTGGGCCCAGGGAATGAGTGGGAAAAGGGAGGGTAGTCATTAGCATAGCCTGAGGTGGGTGCTGGAGGACTGCCTGCAGGTGAAAGGAGCCCATTAGTGCTTGTAAAGGGGGCTGGATAAGCATCCCCCATGGTTTTGGAGGCTGAAAGGTCACTGCCCACAGAGTACGGCTTCTTTGTGCCTGCTTTGCCCAGAGTTGTTGAGTCCCGCAGAGGGCTAGAGCCACCAAATTTGCTGCACGCTGCCGTCAGCATGGCCAGGGGACTGGAGCCATAGTGAACTTCCTCCTGTGGAAAGAGGGACGCACTGCTTAGGGAGAGGGGAGGAGAGGTACAAAATGAAGGGCAACACTTTAGGACTGAGACCTAGAGACATCCACAACAGAACAGAGGGGTCAGGGAAGAGTTGAAGAGGGTGGAGAATTACAGGTAAAAGAGGTTAGCCAGTGAGAGCTGGACCTCAGGGCAGACTCTCATGGAGTCGTGGGAAGAAGAACAGAGGCCCAAAACTGCAGCTCAGTATCCCAACCCAGGAGGCAGGAAGCAGAGCTCATTCTGGAGTTGCTAGGGGTGTACTAGGGGCCTCCAAGGAACAGGAGGTTCTTTTTCTTTTTTTTTGAGATGGAGTCTCGCTGTTGTCGCCCAGGTTGGAGTGCAATGGTGTGACCTCGGCTCACTGCAACCTCCGCCTCCCGGGTTCAAGAGATTCCCCTGCCTCAGCCTCCAGAGTAGTTGGGATTACAGGCACCCACCGCCACACCTGGCTAATTTTTTTGTATTTTTAGTAGAAACAGGGTTTTGCCATGTTGACCAGACTGGTCTCAAACTCCTGACCTCAGGTGATCCACCCACCTCGGCCTCCCAAAGTGCTGGAATTACAGGCATGAGCCACTGCGCCCGGCCTTTTCTTTTTATTTAAAAAAAAAAAAAAAATTATTTTTTGAGACAAAGTCTTGTTCTGTCACCCAGGCTGGAATGCAGTGGCCCAATCTCGGCTCACTGCAAACTTTGCCTCCCAGGTTCAAGCAATTCTCCTGCCTCAGCCTCCCACATAGCTGGGATTACAGCCGCACGCCACCACATTGAGCTATTTTGTATTTTTAGTACAGACGCGGTTTCACCATGTTGGCCAGGCTGGTCTTGAACTGATGACCTCAAGTGACCCAAAACTCCTGACCTCAACCTCCCAAAGTGTTGAGATTACAGGTGTGAGCCACCGCACCCAGCCAAAAAAATATTTTTAGAGACAGGGTCTCACTCTGTCTCCCAAGCTAGATGGAGTGCAGTAGCACCATCACAGCTCACTGTAGCCTCAAACTTCTTTCTGGGCTCCAAGCGATCCTCCACCCTCAGCCTCCAGAGTAGTTAGGACTACAGGCACACGCCAGGGGCTCTTTTTAAATGGCTGTGAGAGAACTGGGGATAGAGACAGCAGCTAGGTGAAGTGAGAACTGGGGATCCTGACCCTTGGAAGTAGGTTTGGAGCAGACCGAGGCCATGGGCAGGGCCTTGGAGAGGAAAGATGAGGCTCAAAGTGCAGTGTAGGGAGAAGGTCAAAGTATTAGGGGACTATATTTGCTCCCATGACAGATTTTCCCAGCTTCATCCCATACCCCATATTCCATTTCCTGTCGCTGCTTCAGCTCCTGACTAAGGCAGTGGTCTTGTCTCCCTGAGGTCCAATCCTCATGTCCCTGCTAAGGAATCTCTTGGCAGAGACTCCGGCTGGAGAGCAAGAGGAAGTGATGGTGGAGACACTGGGACATTGAGAGGGAACAGGGCTGCCGCCAAGCCTGAACTGTGGCTGAGACAAGAATGCCTTTCAAGCAGGCAGTGAGCACCTCCTGCTTTGTGGTGCCAGCTGGTACCCCTTTGAGAGGGCTGTAAGAGCCCAAAGTCGTCATGCCCTTCCAAGGCAAGGAATGGGGTAACTAAGATACTTGCCCACAGCCACACTGCTTCATGCCTCAGTGTCCCCTAACATGTAGTCCTTCTAGCACTGTGAATGAAGGAAGACATGGATGTAGTGTATGGGAGTCTTTTAGAAATGCAAGGGTATCTTCTAGCCAGGCGCGGTGGCTCATGCCTGTAATCCCAGCACTTTGGGAAGCTAAGGTGGGTGGATCACTAGATCAGGAGTTCAAAACCAGCCTGGCCAAGATGGTGAAACCCCATCTCTACTAAAAATATAAAAAAATTATCTGGGTGTGGTGGCGGGCGCCTGTAATCCCAGCTATTCGGGAGGCTGAGGCAGAGAATTGCTTGAACCTGGGAAGTGGAGGTTGCAGTGAGCCAAGATGGTGCCACTGCACTCCAGCCTAGGCTACAGAGCAAGACTCCATCTCAAAAAAAAAAAAAAAAAAGAAATGCAAAGGTATCTTCTTAATGCCCACCATGCTGCTGCTACCAGGCCAAACCACTCTCAAGATCTTCACCTCTCAGGAACCCATGGTTCCTGATGGTGCCTCTCCCTGGGTGAGGCATCCAAGGAGGAAATGCCCTACAGCATCCCTGGCTGGCATAGATGGTCATTCATTGCTGGGAATCCCACCAAAAAAGATGCCCTCAAAATCTACCCCTATACAGTTATATGGGTATGAAAGGGCTAGAAGAACAATTTTGAGGATTGGGTTCTTCATAAACTCATATGGGCCTGATCCTTTCCCAGTAAGGCTGAGAAAAGAACTCAAGAATCCAGAGTTCTCACACCTGTCTGGTAGCTCTTAGCATGTAGTATGTGTACGATGCCAATCCAAGAGGTGGGCCTGGGGCCCTGGGGTTGCCATGCGGCATGTGTGCAGTCCCCACTCCTGCGCTGCACCCCAAGTGCAAACCTGCTGCTCTTCCTGCACAGTTGCCTCTCTCTAAGGTCCCGTTGACTCCCAAACTGAGCCACCAAAAGTTTTCTCCAGTCTAACCACAGTGAACACTCACGGTTCCCCCAGTCAGGGTTTCCCGGGAACCCCTGATCTTCCAAGCAGCGGGTGAGCTATGGCAGGGTAGCTGATGGGGAGGAGTCAAATCCTAGCAGAAAGAAGAGGTAGAAACATGGAGTTCAAAGCAGAGAGGCAGATATCCAGAGATATGGGGCACAAAGGACCTGCGTAGGGTAAGGGATTGACAAAAAAGACCCATAGCAATGGGGGAAGGAGGACCTGAGAGGAAAAATTGGCATTGAATAGCAGAAATAGCTATAATTCCAGCACTTTGGGAGGCCAAGTGGGGGAGGGTTGCTTGAGGCCAGGAGTTTGAGACCAGCCTGGGCAACATAGTGAGACCCCATTTCTATAACAGATTCTAAAATTAGCTGGGCTTGGTGGTGCATGCCTGTAGTCCTAGCTCCTCAGGAGGCTGAGATGGGAAGATCACTTGAGCTCAGTAGTTAGAGGCTGCAGTGAGCTATGATTGTGCCACTGCACTCCAGCCTGGGCAACACAGCAAGACCCTATCTCAAAAACAACAGCAACAACAAAAAAGAGGCAGAAATAGGCAGGGACCTAAAAGACCAGAAAGGTAAAAAGACACAAACTAAGAAGGAGAGATGATGGAAAAGAGACTGGGCTAGAAAAGCAAAGGAAAGCAGAGAAGAAAAGAAAGGAGTGGAAAAAAGAAAAGGGGGAGGAGGAGGAAGAAGGCGGCCTTCCTACCTAAGAGAAAACCACCATGGTGCTGGGCCCCAGAAAACCCCCAGACCAGGCCACTCCTCCCTTCTTCTCCCCCCTGACCGCCCCCTCTCCCTCTGCCCAGCCCGGCTCCGATGGTTTCCCTGCGGTCGGTTTATTTTTAAAAACGCCGACGCCGTCCCCCGCCCGGCCCTCACACTGCGGCCACAGGGGCCTCAGCCAAGCCCAGGGACCCCACCCAGCTGTGGGGAGGGAAGGAGGGGTGAAAGAAGGCAGCCAGCCCCAGGCCAACAGGAGACCCCAGCCCTGGGGAGTGGAGGCCCAGAGGGCCCTCGAGGGCAGGGAAGGGGGAGCGAGGAACCAGACCCACTCAGAATGCTCTGGGGGCTACAGGCTGAGCACGTGGCTGTTTCACCACAGCCTCAGTTTCCTTCTCTTGCTGATTGTTCTCTCCTGAGAACTTGGGGAAAGAGCACTGGTTAAGAGTTCTAAACATGTGTCCCCATACCTGATCAAATGTGTTCCCTTTCCAGGGCCCAGCAGTCCCACCTTCGAATTGTTCCCTCCCGATCTCCACCCCACCACCCTTAAAACAAGACAAACAGAATTAAAGTATTGAAGTGGGAGTGTTTGGAAAAAGAACAAGATAGGAGCTGTCCCAACTCTCCCACCCAGATGTGGAGCAGGGGAGGGGGATCCCCTCCTCCCAGGGAGCTTGTGGTGCAGTGCCCAGCCTGGCCTCCCAGTGGAAGTGCTCACTAGACATCTCAGGGCTGACTGGCCTTAGGTTTGGAGCAGTCAAGGTCCCATTTTCCAGTTCTCAACTTTCTCAGTCTTCTCCCAAGTTTCTTTGTTCTCCCAGCTTCCCAATTCTCCTTTCCCACCTAGGCCCCCAACAATTTCTTCCCCTTCCCTGTTCCCCTGAATCTCACTTGGCCGAGGTGAGCCCCGCATCAAGCAGCAGCTGCTTCCCTCTCTGAACCCCACGTTCTTCCCACTGCCAGAGAGCCCACCCATACAAGGCAGAGGGCTTCCTGGGGAGGTGGGGAGGAAGTTGAGGGCCCAGGTACTCAAAAACTAGGTGCAAGTGGTCGAGGGACAGGAGGGACTGGTGTGCCTTCGTGTTGCAGGCATCTCCAGCTCACAGGAGTGAGGGGACATGAAAGTCTAGCTTCCACAACACTCTCCTTTCGCCATGCACTATCCCAATCCCATGTCTTTCCAGCAGGCCTCTGGGCCAGTCCCTCCCAAGCCACCAGCGCCACGTTGGCAACACTGGCATGATGCCCACGCCCACTGACACTGTCCCTGCCCTGGGTGGACCCAGGATTTCCATGCATCTTATTCCTCAAGACCACAGTGTTTCAATGATGGCTCAAAATAGAGTCTGTTGGGGAGGTGGCAGGACGACAGTCTGCTCCCATTGCAGCTACGGGTAGACCCCTGGCTGGATACAGAGTGTGACAAGGGACGTGGTGTCCATCTAGTTGGCTTGCATGCTATTCCCCCAAACTCAGCCACAAACTCACTATCTCACAGCCTTGTGCACACACCATTTATCACTTGGACTCACAGCACTCAGATGGCCCAACTTACACACACACACACACACACACATATACACACACATACACACTCTCAGGGCCCGTGGCACCCTCGACTGCACCCTAACGATTACACGCAGGCCAATGAACACAGGTGTTAAAAGACTCCTGCCCCATCTCACAAACACACACCTCTCCCACAGGTTGAGTGAGTTGGCTTCCTGTTTGGCCCAGCACCCCTGGGCCTGAGCTAGGGCACTGGGAAGAGAGATGTGGGACCCAAGAATAGGGAAGAGTCAAGGCTACTGAAGGGGACTGACTTCCAGGGAGGGCCCTCTGGCCCTAAATTCCTGCAGAGAGACCCAGAAAGCAGGACAGAGATGGTGACAGAGGAACAGTGTCAGAGACCCAGAAGCAGGGAGGAATCTGGCCCTGAGTGGCTGTGAGCCCTGCCTTCCCAACTCTGTGCCTTGGGTCCCCCAGAAGCCAGAGTAGAGTCAGAAATTTCTCAAGACCCCAAACCCTGACCCCAGTGGTACCCCAATTCCCTTTGTCCCCAGCGCCAGAGGCAAGGGATGCTGGGGTCCCAGCCCGGAGGGGAAGTGGCCCAGTCCGCCCTGGAGCCTCCCACTCCCAAAATAGAGCTGAGTTTGTCTTTGGCTGAAAGCTAAATATTTGTAAGCCGGGCAAGCGGCCTCAGACCCCGTCCCTCCTCCTTGGTTCCCTCACAGGCCTGGGCTCAGTTCCCCTGGTCAGCTCCCCCACAGGCACAGGCTGGCCTCCTCCTTTCTCTCATAGCCTACCTCCTCTCCTCCACACACCAGCTCACAGGCCCAGCCCCCTCCCCACAAAACCAGGCAAGATCCTGCCTGGGCTACGAGTCCCAGGAGACAGGACCCCTAAAGAGCTATACCCAGTTGCTGCTCTGTGCCCACTCAGCCAGTCCTCTCTGCCTTCTAGCTCTTCTGCCAGCTTATGTATTTCCCACCCCTCTCTCCTCACTCCCCCTCGCCCCCCTCCCCCCTCCCCCCTCCCCCTCCCCCTCCCCCTCCTTTCTCCATCGCTTTTCCACTCCTCACAGTCAGTGTGCTTAGCTGACCTTAGGTAGGGGTCCATGCCTTCTGACCTAATCCCCTCTCACCCTCTTTCCACTGCCCTCTGACCCCTGGCCCTATTCTTCCCTCCCTTTTCTCCTGCCCTCTGCTTCCCCTTTCTTGGACCCCACTCCTCTCTCCTCATCAGAAGGACCCCTGGAATTGACAAGCACCACAGCTACTATCTATGTGAGTTGGAGGAGGTGGGTGGACAAGGACTAGGACCATTAAGGTTGTGGCTGGTTTCCTGGGGGGAAGAGGGGACAGTTACCTCAAGCAGGGAGGACGCCATCCTGAGGCTGGGGAACGGATCCCAAGGAGCCAGGCAGATGGAGAGAGCTGAGCCGGGGGGGTGGGGGGGGGGAGAGAGAGAAAAGGGAGAGGGAGGGAGAATGGGAGAATGGGAGAGAAGAGATCTAAAGTTAGAAGGGACCAGGGTGGGGGGTGGGGGGTGGGGGGCTGCTCTCTGTCTGTAGGGATCCACCCTCTAATTACAGCTTTCCCAGCGGAGAAGGCTCCAGATCCAATGAGGAGGGCGAGAGAGGGAGGCAGAGGGTCCAAATTTCCTGCTCCATTTGCTGAGCTCCCCAAAGAAGGGATCAGGGAGGGAGAGGAGAAAAAGGGGCGCCCATGGAAGGGGTGGGAAGCAGGAAGAGGGGAGAGCAGCATGGGCAAGTTGTCAGGGCTTCCTCGGGGGGCTGCTGAGGGGAGAGGTTAAAGGGATGGCAGACCCCGGTGTCCTACACGCGGCAGCAGTCCCATAGGCATCTGTGGGCACCCCTCCCAGAGCTCCCCAGTGTCATGTACCTGGGGGAACCTGGGGCTGGCTGTCCCGAGTCTCTCCTCTCTGGAGGTCTGGCAGGGAGAGTGCAGGCAACGGGTGGCCTGAGGGTGCTGGGAGGGATCCGCTCTCTCCCAGGCCAGCTCCACTCCTGTTCCACTCAGGCTCCGGTCCTACAGTCCTACTCTGACTCCAGAGTCCTTGCTGCTGCTCGGCGGCTGCTGCTTCTGCTACTGCTGCTGCCTAGGCTGCTGCCGCCCGCCGCTGCTGAGGGAAGGAACAGGAGGGAAAAGGAACAAACCCCAAACCACTAATTAGAGATCCAGGGGGGGGATGGGGGGTTGGGGACGACACTCACACAGAGAGACTGGAACGCACTGACATACACACTCATGGCCAAACACAGGGGTGATGCATGCACACGTACACACAGTACCACTCACACGGGTACAGCCACTATCATGAATGAACACAGACGGACACACACAAATGCACACAGTGACGCACTGGAGGCACACGCACCACACCCGCCCCAGCTGACCATGGAGAGGCTTGCTTCCCCAGTCACCCACCTGCCTCTAGATCAGGAGAGCAGTGTGTACATGCCCCTGTGTGTGTGTACATGCCCGTGTGTGTGTGTGTGTATGTTGTGTGAAGAGGCACGGAAGGTTCTGAGGTGGAGGTTTCTGCTGCCTAAACTTTTAGTGTCACTGAGGTTGGTTCCAGAGCAAGGCCTGGAGGAAGGGTTGAAGAGTTGGGGAAGGCTTGGTATTGGCTTGGGGGTCCCTCAGTCTTCCTCCCAGTGCCTCAGTTGCACTGTTTGGAGGTGATACCTAGGCCTACCTCACTTTGTGGGGCAGAACCTGGATCTTCTGATGAAGAGAAAATTTAAGACAAGCAGGAGTGAGGGTGGCGGTAGAAGGTCATTGGGTCAACTCATTCATGCCGACACCTAACCTCTTTGGATTATTTCCCCCAAAAAGAAATGCCCTAACCTCCATATTCCTTGTCAGTTACCATCCCTGGGTAACCAAGTTACCATCTCTTAGAGACCATGGGTTTAATCTCCATCCTTTGGTGGACAGTTCTCCAGAGTGATCTGACTTTCCTGGGAACTCCTGGTTCCCTTTCTCATTGCCATGCATCAATTCCCTCTTCCACAGAAAGAACTGAAGTTAGAACTTAATAAGGACTTCCCAACAAAATAGGAAGTAAGAGAAGGAAGGTCAGCCAGGTTAGGAGGGAAACCCAAAAAGTCTATTACCTGAAACCTGGGCCATGGGCCCTGAGGTGTTTATGGGAGAGAGGACTGGGCAGCTAAGTGGTGGAACCGGCGGCTCTCCCACAGGGGGGCTTAGCCCGCTGGGGTTGTTTTACAGGTTATTCCTTAACACACACCTCTCCCCCTCCCAGCTCTCCCTGTCGGGAATAAAGCCCCGTCCTTTCCACTCTCCTCACTCTGCAACACCATCCCCTCACTTTCTCGGAGTGCCCAATTCCTTGCTCCTTTTGCTCTCCCAGATCTCCAAAGAAAAAGCTGGGAGGTGGCAGGAGCAGATGGAGGTCCACAAAGGGTTGCACAACAGTTTCGCCAGCAGGCAGGCACCAATTTCAGGGTAAGGCCCAGGAGTTCTGGATTCTAGCCCCAAGATTTGATTTACCCCAAGGAACTCTGGGAACCCAAGGTTTAGGGGAAGGGTTTGGGAACCAGGTGGCTGACAGACAAAGAGAAAGCAGCAAAAGAAGAAACAGAGCAAATGAAAGAGTCCAAGACAATCAGAAGAGATATCACCAGGTATAAGAGAGAGGAAACAGGAAAACAGAAGACCAGATGTGTGGCTTTAAACAACAACAACAACAACAACAAAAAAAACAAAGCAGGAAAGAAACTAAAAAGATAAAGAAACAGGCCCAGAGGAACAAAGATGGGGAGACAATGGCTTGGGAAGGACAGAGAAAATAGCCTGAGGCATAGCCAGGTCCAGAGGAGGAGGAGGAGGAGGAGGAGGGTTGTGTTGCCAGGCAGGTGGGGGGGCGGGGAAGGAGTATAAATAGCACATAATTGTGTCCGCTGATTACACGGGCCACCCCACCCGTCTGCCTGAGAGGAAGTGCCCGTGGTGGGGTGTCCCTGTGACCTCGCGGTCTCCCCCTTTGGGGGGGGAGTCTGAGACTGAGGTGCCAGATGGATTTCCGGGGCCCCCGAACTCAGAAGGTGAGAAAGAGAAGCTTTAGGGAAATTCCTGTATCACCAGCAGAAAAGCCCCACCCAGTTAGATCAGGCAGGAAACTGAGGCAGAGGAGGAGAAAGTCTAGATTCTAAAGAAGAGATAGCAGGTGAGGAGGGGGTTGGGACTCAGATTAGATGAGAGAAGAAAGGAAGAAACTGAAGGGGAAAAGGAGGAAGGATGGAAAGATAAATGGACAGACAGGGCTGGGGAGAGGAGTTGGAAGGAAGGGTCACCTTCTCACTCCCCGTGTGGGCTTTAATCCCTAACCCTACCCGGGAAGGGGCAGACGTATTCAAACCCTACTATTCTCTATTCAAACCCTACTATTCTCGGAGAAATAAAAAGGAGGAGCAGAGTCCCAGGAAGATGTGAGCCAGTGCCCCGATGTGTCAACATAGGACACCCTCCGGACACAGAGCCTCTTCCCCACCAGAGATCAGCGCCAAAGATAGGCAGAGGGGCTGCCTGAATCCCCCAGCTGCTGCCCTCAGGACCCCCTGGGTTCTGACTTCTCCATGTCCTTTTTAAAAATAGCCCTGCAGCCCAGCTGAGGCTCTGGTGTTCCTGGGTCCAGCTCCCCAGTCTCCTTCCCAGTGCCCTGAGGGGCTGGGGGCAGCAATTGGAAGCCCTAACCAAGGACCTACCTCCACCCTCTCAGGCCTCCCTCAGCCCAGCCTCCCAGGGGGTGGGGCAGCCCAGGCAGAGGCGCCATGTGGCAGGGGCGGGTAGAGGCTGCGGCTCTGGTCCTTCCAGTATAAACCCCCTAGGCATCTGGTTTCTATCCACCACCCCCCACCACCCTGGGGGCCCCTCAGCCTCCGCCCATGGCCACCCAGACGCTGAGCTCCAAGGGATGGATGCCCCAGACGGAAGGGGTGGGATGATGCCTTTCTGATACCCCAATGCCAGGACTGGGCTGAACCACAGGAACCATTCCCTTCCCACCCTCCCCTAGGAGAATCAGGGTGGGCTTTGTAGGTTAGAGGGGGTTGAATCTGGCACCTGCCTCAGTTCTCCAAATGATTTTGGATCTTTTTGGAAAGATCAGTGGGGTGAAAACAGAATGAAAACTGGGGAGAGTGGGGCCGGGTGCGGTGGCTCACGCCGGTAATCCCAGCGCTTTGGGAGGCCAAGGTGGGTGGATCACCTGAGGTCAGGAGTTTGAGACAGCCTGGCCAATATGGTGAAACCCCGTTTCTACTAAAAATACAAAAATTAGCTGAGTGTGGTGATGGGTGCCTGTAATCCCAGCTACTTGGGAGGCTGAGGCAGTAGAATCACTTGAACCCAGGAGGTGGAGATTGCAGTGAGCTGAGATCACGCCATTGCACTCCAGCCTGGGCAACAAGAACAAAACTCTGTCTCAAAAAGAAAGAAAGAAAAAAAAAACTGGGGAGAGTGGGAGACCTGTACCCCCTATTCCCAAGGGATGCTACTTCCGTCGTCCACACCATCACCCTCTACCACCTTTCTAGGCTGGGCTGTCTCTAAGAGCCTCATCCAAAGGGACTCCCAACTCTTCATTGTTGCTGTTTTAGAAGGTTTGACTACCCTAGGGAGAATCACCAGAGAATAGTGAGCAGAGCCCCTGAAATAGAGACTGACACATGCCCTAATACATACCTGATGAGGGACACATTCAGATCTGCATACTTGCACACACACAAGGTGACACATAATTCATACACATTTGTACTGTGCAGGCATCCATATTGACACACACTGATATATACATATACAGATAATGCTTACCCCAAGACACCCTAACCCCCAATCATAAAAATGCACACACCGGTATATATATACATGCATACAGACTCACAGCCACCTAGAATACTCCCCACATGGACTCACAGACTCCCATCAACACACGTATCTACACATGTGGCAAATGTCACATACATATACCCAGGGCTACCATTACAACTTTACAGCCCTGGAGATCTCTGTGGTCTCCTAAAGGGCATTTGGGAACCCCTCTCCCTATAAGGATCTGGGGATAAGGGTGATATGGAGGCCACTGCCAGTCCTGCAAATTGCTGCCTCCAACTCCTACTAGTATAAGAAGTTCCAGTGTACCTTTAGGTACTTTTGATTCAATACTCCACACACACACCAGAGTTCAGAGACCCAGATGGCCCCAGCGAACTCCCTGGCCCTGGGGAACCCCAGCATCCCTACCCCCACCCAGGCCCCCGCTGCTCTGCGGCCCTGCTGACTCATCTCTCCCTCTGTGGAGCTCCCCAACCACAGGGGCCTGGAAGAGAAGCTTGGAAAGTTGCGCTCATGTCCCGGGCCCCTGGTCTGGCCACTACCCGCCCATGCACCCAGCCCAGCCCTTGTCTCCAGTGGATACTCCAGCGACAGAGAACATAGAGGGGACAGGAAAGAAGAAGGCACGCAGAGACAGGGAAACAGAAAGACACAGGAGAGACAAAGAGGAAACAACAAATGGTGGGCATACAGATGAGAGACCCTGAGGATCAGCTACTAGTCTGTTGGGTCCTCTAAGAGCAATGGGGCTGATGACCAGGAAAGCTTGCTCCTTGGGTTGAAGGAACATCCATTCCTGGCCTCAGGATTTAGAGACTGCCGAGTGCCTTGACCCAGCATTTCTGACACTAGGCTCAGGGTACTTGGGGAAGAGGATCCAATTTTAGGAGGCAAAGCTGAGGACACAGGGTAGAAAGGAAGCTTTTAAGAGGCTGGCAACGTTTGTATAGGACAGCTTGGAAAAGGAGTTCCTCACCCCAACAAATATGTACACAAATTTACAGGTACAGACAGACTACAACTTCCCTCCCTCTCTGCTAGGTCTCCCCATCCCCTCTTCCAGCACCAGGGCTACAAGGCAGGACTTCTGGGACTGACTCTGGCTCCCCTCTTCCCTGAGCCTTGGGTTCCTTCATTGACATTGAGCCCTGATATAATTCAGCAGCTTTAGGAGAGGCAGATCAGAATCAGAAACAGAAGTGCCATGGAAGGAGCAGGAAGGAGTCTGGATGGCAGGGGACAAAGCGAAAAATGAAGAGGAAGACTGGGGTCTGATTCTGAAACAAGGGGACCTGTCCTGGATGCCCGTGCCTAAAATGGGACAACATTGAATTAAGTAAGAACCTGGTCATCTCTAGAAAATGACCCTTTGTAAAAACGATACCCTAGAATCTGATCCATGAAATATACTAGTGTCTTTCATAAGAAGAAGTTGGGGTGATGGAGTTCTGATCACATCATCCCTAGGAGTGAGGCTGAGCAACTCAAGGGGATGGTCCTTCAAAATCCTAAATACAGGCCAGGTGAGGTGGCTCACACCTGTAATCCCAGCACTTTGGGAGGCCGAGGTGGGTGGATCACCTGAGGTCAGAAGTTCGAGACTAGCGTGGCCAACATGGCAAAACCCTGTCTCAGGCTGGGCACGGTGGCTCACGCCTGTAATCCCAGCACTTTGAGAGGCTGAGGAGGGCAGAACACGAGGTCAGGAGATCGAGACCATCCTGGCTAATATGGTGAAACCTTGTCTCTACTAAAAATACAAAAAATTAGCCGGGCGTGGTGGCGGGCGCCTGTAGTCCCAGCTACTCGGTAGGCTGAGGCAGAAGAATGGCGTGAACCCGGGAGGTGGAGCTTGCAGTGAGCCGAGATCGCGCCACTGCACCCCAGCCTGGGCGACAGAGCGAGACTCCCTCTCAAAAAAAAAAAAACAAAAAACAAACAAACAAACCCTGTCTCTACTAAAAATACAAAAATTAGCTGGGTGTGGTGGCGCGTGCCTGTAATCCCAGCTACTCTGGAGGCTGAGGTAGGAGAATCGCTTGAACCCGGAAGGCAGAGATTGCAGTGAGCCGAGATTGTGCCACTGCACTCCAGCCTGGAAGACAAGCAAGACTCCATTTAAAAAAAAAAAAAAATTCCTAAATACACACGTCTCCCCGCTTTCTCTGGCCTGCTGCATTCTTCCTCGGAGCCCGGATTTTTGAAATGTGGAATGAACCTAAAGAACATTCTTTCATTCAACAAATGTTCAGAAAGCACCTACTTTGTGCCAAGCACACTGGGCTAGACTTAGGCATGCAATAACAAGCAAGACAGACTCATCCCTTCACCTCACAAACTAACCAGCAACTAATACAAAAGAGTAGGAAGTATCTCGATAGAATAAGTACTGGAGGGCCAGGCGTGGTGGCTCACGCCTGTAATTCCAGCACTGTAGGAGGCCAAGGTGGGTGGATCATAAGGTCAGGAGTTCGAGACTAGCCTGGCCAAGATGGTGAAACCCCATCTCTACTAAAAATACAAAAAAATTAGCCGGATGTGGTGGCAGATGCCTGTAATCCCAGCTACTTGGGAGGCTGAGGCAGAGAATTGCTTGAACCTGGGAGGCGGGGGTTGCAGTGAGCCAAGACTGTGCCACTGCACCCCAGCCTAGGTGACAGAGAGAGACTCCGTCTCAAAAAAATAAATAAATAATAAAAATAAAATAAAATAAAAAATAAGTACTGGATGTTATAGGAGACAAAAGAGTAAATCTAAGCCAGTGTTGGGGGGGCATTAAGGAAGGCTTTCTGGAAGACAGCATGACTAAGTAAAGAAACTGAAGGACAAATAAGAGTTATCAAGTAAAAAAAGGAAGAGTGGTGCCAGTGCAGTGGCTCATGCCTGTAATCCCAGCACTTTGGGAGGCTGAGGTGGGTGGATCACTTGAGTCTAGGAGTTTGAGACCAGCCTGGGCAACATGACGAAACCCCATCTCTACAAAAAATACACACACAAAAAAACATAGTCTGGGTGACAGAATGAGACCTTGTCTAAAAGAAAAAACAAAAGGAAGAGTGTTGTAGGCAGGGGGAAGAGTATATGCAAAGGCTCAGAGGTATGAGGGATTAACAACTTTTGAGATGCTGAAAATTGAGTGTGAGTGCAACACAGAGTGGAGGCTGATGGAGAAGGTCTAATCAGCTATGCAAGGGGCCTAGACTTGATCCAAAGGCAACATATGAGAATACTCGTATATTAGAGAAATGACTGACTTCAGAGAGGAGAATTAAATAAGGGCTTAGAGCCAGGCGGTTCTGGGTAAATCAGGCATTTACAATGGTGCAAGCTTGGGTGAGCTATTTAACCTTTGAGGCCTAAGATTCCTCTCCTGTTGAAAGGGGCAACCTAATATGGTAACCTCCCAGGGTTGTTACAAGGATTAGCAATAATACGTGTTGAGTTCTTAGCACAGTGTCTGGCACTTAGTAATTGCTCCATAAATGGTGCCTAGCAGTATTGTCACAGTTGGGAGAAGGGCAAAATTGGAGGCAAGGAAACAATCTGTTGTAGTAGTCCAAGCAAGATGTGGGAAGGTGTGGCCTGCAGTAGCAGAGAGGATGAGCAGAAGTCAATGGAGAGGGCCAGCACGGTGGCTCATACCAGCACTTTGAAAGGCCAAGGCGGGCAGATCACTTGAGCCCAGGAGTTTGAGACCAGCCTGGCCAACATGGTGAAACCCCTTCTCTACTAAAAATACAAAAATTGGCTGTGCCAATTTTTGGCACATGCTTGTAATCCCGCTACTTGGGAGGCTGAGACATGAGAATCGCTTGAGCCTGGGAGGCGGAGGTTGCAGTGAGCTGAGATTGTGCCACTGCTCTGCAGCCTGGGCGACAGAGCCAGACTCTGTCTCCAGAAAATAAAAATAAAAAAATAAGTCAATGGAGGGGTGATATTGAGGATGTGAGGTGGAGAGGATTTGGTGTCCAATCAGATGTGAGGGGTGAGTAGTCACACATGACTTCCCTTGATCTGTGTGTTGATGTGTGCACTTGCACACAGGATATGCAAGCATTTTAGAGGTATCTATTCAGTTCTGAGAATGGCTCTTGACAGTTGCTGGATCCGGCCAACAGTGAAGGGCCAGGGCAGTATCTGAGGACCTGGCCCTCAGTCTCCCAGAAGAACCCCCGCCTCTGCCCTCTGCCCCAATCCCTCCTGAACTATTTCCTTTCCCCCTTTTCACCCATTTCTCCCTCTCCCCACCTTCCATCACCTCCCCTACATAGGAACCCGCTGTAAGTTATAAGCCTACCTAGGCCCACTTTCCACCGCCTCAGTTAATGAGGGTCCTTGGGACTCAGCTACCAACATTACCACCTCGTCCCCACACAGCTTCAATGGGACGCCCCCCTCTGGATTTCAAATTGCTGTTCAATGCCCCCATCCACCCCCACCTCGCGTGGACGTGTGAGGCAAGAAGGACAGTTGAAGCTGAGGCAGGACTGGGGGGGTCTTAGCCCCCAGCCACAGCTGTGGGGGAGATAGGCACCCTCAGACGGACAGGACAGGTCGTGAGCTCCGGGGCTGCTGGGAGGTCTCTCGCGGCCTAGGCCAGGCTCAGGGCCGCCGGGGATCTAGCCTCCCTCCCGTGCCTCAGTGTCCCGGCGCGGCCGAGGGGCGGGCGGCAGGGGGCGGGGCGCGGGCGGGGCCGGCCGGGCCAGGCGCCCGGGCAGGAGGCAGCTGCATATCTGCGGTCCCGACCACAATTGCTGGGAGTCGCGTCCCGGAGACTGGCGGCGCTGACTCTGCCCGCTGCGGCCGCCGCGCCGATTAGAGCCCGAGAGGGAGCGCCAGCCCGGGGGAGGGGGCGGCGGCGGGGGAACTCCGGATGCCCCTTCGCCTCCGCCCAGCCAGCGCCCCCCGCTGCCCGGCCCAGTCCTTTCTCAGCCGCCCGAACCCAGGACCGGAGTCCTGCCTCTTCCGCCGTAGCTTTCTCGAGGCTGCATCCAAGCTTCTTCCTCCGGATCTTGCAATGCCCGAGGTCCCGACGATGCCAACATCCCGTTGACCCCCAGCCTGCCAGTCTCTCATGCCCTTTCTCTTCCCCATCACCCCACACAGAGAGGAGTAGGGATCTCAGAGCTGCCCCATTCTCTTATCCTCCGCTCCCCAATGCACTCTCTAGGCAAAAGCCGTTCCAAGCGAAGAAGGGGATCGGAGACTCAGAGGACGGGCTTTCCAGGGCCAGAGCACCCCCTGCTGGCTGGCCCGAAGCCCCTCCCCCTCCCCCTCCAGCTGTGACCTCCAGCTGTGGTGGCTGGGAAGAGCTGGCCCCTTTGATCTAGGAGCGTGGCAACCCCCTCCAGGCGCCCCATTAACCTCCATTATCCCAATTAGGCAGCCCTCCCAGTCCTGGATCCAAGCTTCAAAGCCCCCTCAGTTGGGAGAAAAGGGAGCTGAATCGTATGCCCCCTACCTCCCCACCAAGCCACACCACTTTCAGACAAGACCCAGGTGCTCTGGTCTCCAGCTTGTGTACATGATAGCAGGGCCAGAAGAGGGACCCTCAGGGGCCACCCTCGTCCCAATACTGAAACTGCATTAAAAAGAGAAGCAGATAGGCAAGGGGACCCTCTTTTGCTGGCCCATTTTCCTGCATTCAGTGATTTCAGTGGCAGCATCCAGGTTCCTGGCTGACCTGAGCTTCCCATCAACTTATCCAGCTTTATCCTGTGGAAAGGGGAGCCAAGAGCCAACCCCCTCCTCCCTTAATCCTATCTCAACACTCCCTTCTTCCCTCCCTCCTGGAACAATTTCCGCTGGGGGAGCCAGAGCAGGGCCCAGCACAGTGGCCGCTTCCTGGAACATTTTCCTGTATCCGAAACCGCGGCTCCCTCCCTAGGGACCGGCTGATCAAGGCCAGATGGGAGAAGGGATGGGGGAGGAGGAGAGGGAGCCAGGCTCTCACCATCACCCCCTCCCAACACATAGGCACACCACAAGAGACCCTGCCCTGACACACAGAGGCTGACACAGGCACACACCACATGTCGTAGTCACACCATGGGCATTCATGGGGACACATGAACCACAGAGGCCAGGTCTTAGAAGAAGTTAACACACCCGTAGATGATCACACTCTCTCTACCTGGCCCTCTAAAGGACCCTAAGGCCTTCCTTGCCAGATAAGGAGACCTTAGGAATCCAAGAACATTGGCACAGGATAGCAGAAGGACCTCAATTAACAGAGGAGACAGACAGAGACATCTAATGTGCCCTACCAGACAACACCCACCAACCATCCCATTCCAATTCTAGATGGTGCTCAGGCCTGCCTAACCCATCTCTCCAGGATCCTGGGAACTGGGGTAGAGGAAGGCTGTGGGAGCTTCTTCTCAAGTGCTACCTTCAGAGCACTTTCTAGTTGCTTCCAGATTCTTGGAGAAGATGCATACGATGTCTAGTGGGCTCACTCATGGCAGCCAAGGGACAAAGAAAGGGGAAGAATGTGTGCAGCTGCAGGGAGCTCTAGGAGCCTAGAGGAGGAAGGAGAACACCAGAGTAACTCCTGGAGACAGAGAGTAACCCTGGGGATTTTGTGGCCTTACTGGTGACATACTGCCCCAGCACTGCTCCTCCTGATCTCTTCTATCTCAGTCTTGGTGATTGAGAAGAAGAGGGTAGGGATTATGCCCCCAGCTTAGCCCATTCTTCAACCATATTATCTTCTGCCCATCACATTTCCAGTACAACACCCTACTTTTTTTTTTTTTTAGACGGAGTCTTGCTCTGTCACCCAGGCTGGAGTGCAGTGGCATGATCTCAGCTCACTGCAACCTCTGCCTTCTGGGTTCAAGCGATCCTCCTGCTTCAGCCTCCCGAGTAGGTGGGACTACAGGCGTGCGCCACCACTCCTGGCTAATTTTTGTATTTTTAGTAGAGATGGGGTTTCACTATGTTGGCCAGGCTGGTGTCGAACTCCTGACCTCAGGTTATCCACCCACCTTGGCCTCCCAAAGTGCTGGGATTACAGGTGTGAGCCACCACGCCTGGCCCTGAAGACCCTAATTTTTTTTTTTTTTTAGACAGAGTCTCGCTCTGTCGCCCAGGCTGGAGTGCAGTGGCGCGATCTTGGCTCACTGCAAGATCCGCCTCCCGGGTTCACGCCATTCTCCTGCCTCAGCCTCCCGAGTAGCTGGGACTACAGGCGCCCGCCAGCAGGCCCGGCTAATTTTTTGTATTTGTATTATTATTTTTATTATTTATTTATTTTTTGAGACGGAGTCTCGCTCTGTCACCCAGGCTGGAGTGCAGTGGCACGATCTCGGCTCACTGCAAGCTCCACCTCCCAGGTTCATGCCATTCTCCTGCCTCAGCCTCCCGAGTAGCTGGGACTACAGGCGCCCACCACCACTCCCGGCTAATTTTTTTTTTTTTTGTATTTTTACCAGAGATGGGGTTTCACCATGTTAACCAGGATGGTCTCCATCTCCTGACCTCGTGATCTGCCCGCCTGGGCCTCCCAAAATGCTGGGATTACAGGTCTGAGCCACCACGACCGGCCTGAAGACCCTAATTTTTACATCCCTCATTTGTCTTTTGCTAGAAAGGGCACAGATTTGTGCATGGATACACTATGGGACAGAACTATGGAAAAGCTGAGGATGGAGATACATAGTCTTCTCTTTCCTGGAACATATTACTGGTTTAGGGAAATATTTGAAATTGGAAAGTTCCAGAAAATCTGGGATGCATGGTTACCATAAACGGATGAGGGACTGACTATATAATCATAAGAACCAAAGCTAATCAGGATGGCCAAAAGTCCTTGTGTTCTTTCTTCAGTTTTGTGGCCCAGTTAGAAGGTACATCTTCCTTTCCCAAGCTCACCTGGGGTGGCAACACGTCAAGCCATCTTTACTCACATGTTTAATGGTTTGCCTCCAACTATCCAGAAGTTATTTATTTATTTATTTATTTATTTATTTATTTATTTATATTTTTATAGAGACAGGGTCTCCCTGTGTTCTCCAGCTGGTCTTGAACTCCTGGGCTCAAGCCATCCTCCCACCTCGGCCTCCCAAAGTGCTGGGATTACAAGCATAACCCACCATGCCTTGCCCAGAAGTCCTTTATGTGGTTGGTATAACCATCATCGTCTATCTTCCTTTTAGCTTGTAACTTTTTGCTCTAGCTCCAATACAAAAGACTAATTCGTCAATTTGGTAGTCAATGGCATTTATTGAGTGGCCTCTTGGGTGAAACACTGTAGAGAAAATGCTGTATACAACCCTCAGTCCTTGCTCTTTAGGAATTTAGTAGTGTGGTTAGGGAAAAGAGATACAGGAGAAAACTAGGGGCCAGGCACAATGGCTCCCGCCTGTAATCCCAGCACTTTGGAAAGCCAAGTTGGGCAGATTACCTGAGGTCAGGAGTTTGAGACCAGCCTGGCCAACATGGTGAAACCCCATCTCTACTAAAAATACAAAATAATTAGCCAGGCTTGGTGGTGAGTGCCTGTAATCCCAGCTACTCAGGAACCTGAGGCAGGACACTTGCTTGAACTCAGGAAGCAGAGGTTGAAGTGAGCCAAGATCGCGCCATTGCACTCCAGCCTCCAGCCTGGATGACAAGAGAAAGACTCCGTCTCAAACACACACACACACACACACACACACACAAAGAAAGAAAGAAAAGAAAAAAGAAAAAACTAGGGACCATATTTGAAGGCATAGATGACTCACTTTACTTCTCAATGCCTCTATTTCCTCATTCAAAAATGAAGGAATTTGCCGGGCATGGTGGCATGTACGTGTAATCCCAGCTACTCAGGAGGTTGAGTTACGAGGATGGCTTGAGGCCAGGAGTTCTAGACCAGCCTGTACAACATGACATTTTTTTTTTTTTTTTTGAGACAGATCACCCAGGCTGGGGTGCAGTGGCGCAATCTTAGCTTACTGCAACCTCTGAGAAGGCCATCTCTTAAAAAAAAAAAAAAAAAGAAATAGTAATTTGGCTATGTCTAGTTGAGAACCACTAGTCTCCATGATCTCTAAGGTCCCTTTCTGATTTACCACAGGAATGAATGGAATTAGTTAATAAAGAACACATCGGCCGGGCACGGTGGCTGACGCCTGTAATCCCAGCACTTTGGGAGGCTGAGGTGGGCAGATGACCTGAGGTCAGGAGTTCGAGAACAGCCTCAACATGGAGAAACCCCGTCTCTACTAAAAATACAAAATTAGCCGGGCATGGTGGTGCATGCCTGTAATCCCAGCTACTCGGGAGGCTGAGGCAGGAGAATTGCTTGAACCTGGGAGGTGGAGGTGGAGGTGAGCCGAGATCCCGCCATTGCACTCCAGCCTGGGCAACAAGAGCGAAACTCCATCTCAAAAAAAAAAAAAAAAACAACAACAAAAAAGAACACATTAGGCCAGGTGTGGTGGCTCACGGCTGTAATCCCAGCACTTTAGGAGGCCGAGGTGGGTGGATCACCTGAGTTCAGAAGTTCGAGACCAGCCTGGCCAACATAGTGAAACCCTGTCTCTAATAAAAATACAAAAATTATTCAGGCATGTTAGCACACACCTGTAGTCCCAGCTACTCAAGAGGCTGAGGTAGGCCAGGTGCGGTGGCTCATGCCTTTAATCCCAGCGCTTTGGGAGGCCAAGACGGGCGGATCACGAGGTCAGGAGATCGAGACCATCCTGGCTAACATGGTGAAATACCGTCTCTACTAAAAAAAATAAAAAAAATTAGCCGGGCGTGGTGATGGGCACCTGTAGTCCCAGCTACTAGGGAGGCTGAGGCAGGAGAATGGCGTGAACCCGGGAGGCAGAGCTTGCAGTGAGCGGAGATGGCGCCACTGCACTCCAGCCTGGGAGACAGAGCAAGACTCCATCTCAAAAAAAAAAGAGGCTGAGGCAGGAGAATCGCTCGAACCCAGGAGGCGAAGGGTGCAGTGAGCCAAGATTGCACCGCTGCACTCCAGCCTGGGTGACACAGTAAGACTCTGTCTTAAAAAATAAAAATAGGGCTGGATGCGGTGGCTCATGCCTGTAATCCCAGCACTTTAGGAGGCCGAGACGGGCGGATCACGAGGTCAGGAGATCGAGACCATCCTGGCTAACACAGTGAAGCCCTGTCTGTACTAAAAATACAAAAAAATTAGCCAGGCATGGCAGTGGGCGCCTGTAGTCCCAGCTACTCGGGAGGCTGAGGCAGGAGAATGGCGTGAACCCGGGAGGCGGGGCTTGCAGTGAGCCGAGATTGCGCCACTGCACTCCCAGTCTGGGCGACAGAGCGAGACTCCGTTTCAAAATAAATACATAAATAAAAATAAAAATAGGCCGGGCACGGTGGCTCAGGCCTATGATCCCAGCACTTTGGGAGGCCCAGGCGGGCGGATCACTTGAGGTCAGGAGTTCGAGACCAGCCTGGCCAACATGGTGAAACCCCATCTCTACCAAAAGTACAAAAATTAGCCAGGCTTGGTGGTGAGCACCTGTAATCCCAGCTACTCAGGAGGCTGAGGCAGGAGAATTGTTTGAACCCAGGAGGTGAAGGTTGCGGTGAGCCCAGATCACACCACTGCACTCCAGCCTGGGTGACAAGAGTGATACTCCATCTCAAAATAAATACATAAATAAATAAAAAAATAAAAAGAACACATTAATATGTTAAACAAGAAAAATCAATCAGGCGTGATGGCTCATGCCTGTAATCCTAGCACTTCAGGAGGCTGAGGCAGGTGGATCACCTGAGGTCAGGAGTTCGAGACCAGCCCGGCCAACATTGCAAAACCCCATCTCTACTAAAAACACAAAAATTAGCTGGGCATGGTGGCAGGCACCTGTAATCCCAGCTAATCTTCTCAAGGAGAATCGCTTGAACCTGGGAGGCAGAGGTTGCAGTGAGCTGAGATCACACCACTGCACTCCAGCCTGGGGGATAGAGCGAGACTCCATCTCCAAAAAAAATAAATAAATAAAAGAAAAGAAAAATCACATCATCAATTCAATGGATGCTAAGAAGACATTTGACAAAAGTCAAGATGGCTATTCTTAATGAAACTCATTTAAAAAAACAGTATTCAACAAATGAGAGAGATTACCATTTTAGGATCCTTCTTTGAAGGTGAAATATGTTTTCTTTTCTTTTCTTTTCTTTTCTTTTTTTTTTTTTTTTTTTTTGAGACGGAGTTTCACTCTTTTTGCCCAGGCTGGAGTGCAATGGCGTGATCTCGGCTCACCACAACCTCCACCTCCTGGGTTCAAGCGATTCTTCTGCCTCAGCCTCCTGAGTAGCTGGGATTACAGGCATGTGCCACCACGCCTGGCTAATTTTGTATTTTTAGTAGAGATGGGGTTTCTCCATGTAGGTCAGGCTAGACTCAAACTCCCCACCTCAGGTGATTCACCCGCCTCGGCCTCCCAAAGCGTTGGGATTACAGGCGTGAGCCACGGCGCCCAGCCTGAAATGTGTTTTCTTAGAGTTGGTGGGAGCGAGGGATAAGAAGGTGGGCAGGGAGGCCGGGCGTGGTGGTTCACGCCTGTAATCCCAGCAGTTTGGGAGGCCGAGGCGGGCGGATCACGAGGTCAGGAGATCGAGACCATCCTGGCTAACACGGAGAAACCCCGTCTCTACTAAAAGTACAAAAAAATTAGCCGGGTGTGGTGGCGGGCGCCTGTAGTCCCAGCGACCCGGGAGGCTGAGGCAGGAGAATGGCGTGAACCCAGGAGGCGGAGCTTGCAGTGGGTAGGGGCCTGATTCTTTTTTTTTTTTTTTTTTTTTTTTGAGACGGAGTCTCTCTCTGTCGCCCAGGCTGGAGTGCAGTGGCGGAATCTCTGCTAACTGCAAATTCCGCCTCCCGGGTTCAAGCAATTCTCCTGCCTCAGCCTCCCGAGTAGCTGGGACTACAGCCGCGCGCCACCACGCCCAGCTAATTTTTGTATTTTTTTTAGTAGAGATGAGGTTTCACCATGTTGGCCAGGATGGTCTCGATTTCTTGACCTCGTGATACGCCCGCCTCGGCCTCCCAAAATGCTGGGATTACAGGCATGAGCCATCGCGCCCGGCCCTTTTTTGTTTTGTTTTGTTTTTCTTTGAGAGGGAGTTTTGCTCTCGTTGCCCAGGCTGGAATGCAGTAGCACCATCTCAGCTCACTGCAACCTCCACCTCCCGGGTTCAAGCTATTCTCCTGCCTCAGCCTCCTGAATAGCTGAGATTACAGGCGCGCGCCACCATGCCCAGCTAATTTTTTTCTGTATTTTTAGTAGAGACGTGGGTTTCGCCATGTTGGTCTCGAACTCTTGGCCTCAGATGATCCGCCCGCCTCGGGCTCCCAAAGTGCTGGGATTACAGTCGTAAGCCACCGCGCTGGGACAGCTTTTTGTATTGTTTCTGTCTTGAAGCCCTCATGGTAGAGGTGTGCACCACAATCTTTTCCGAGCTTAGGATCTTTAATGGTCTTAACTCTATCCAATTCAGCATATTGGAAAACAGGAATGTCAAGACATGCTGCAAATGAGAGGATTCCACAAAAAGAAAACCCTCAGGGGAAAGGGCAGTGTGCAAAGAGCTTCTTCTACTCTTTTCTAGACAAGACCTTCCCTTGGGTCCACTGCCCTGGAGAATAAGAAAGGCTTATTACTACCACCAGGTGGCAGAAGTGAGCCGCTCAACACCTATCACGGACTGCTTGGGGCTCATGGCTGGAGGCAGAGTTTTGGTACCTTTTTTGCAGGGGACAGTGGCAGAGTTGTCAGCGCTTGAGGCAAGGGCTGAGGTGGGAAAAAGTCTCAGAGTTATGGTACTTATTCTATCGTTCCCTACAGTCTTGGTACAAAGAGGGCAAACACAAGGTATCCTGACTCCTAGTTAAGAGTTCAGCAAGTGCTGGTCTATTTCTTGCCCCACTAGCCTACCTGATTGCTTTTCACAGACATTTCCTAAGCATTTACTGTGTGCCAGGTATGTGCTAGAAGTGTACAATATAACATTTAACAAGAAGTGTGCAACCTAGTGGAAGAGAGCTTGGTAAACACTACACTTGTATGATACTGAGAGGCAGTTTGAGTAGTGCTTAAGTACACTCCCTTGGAAGTCAGAGTAGGGTGTGAATTAAAGTACCAACGCTTGCTAGTTGCACTATCTATCTGAGCCTCAGTCTCCTTGTGTATAAAATGGGGGTAGAAGACCTTCATAGTAGACTAAGATGATATATAGAAATTCACTGCGTAAGGAGAAATACATAAAGGTCATTGCCTGCCACATGGCAGTTATTACAAAGGCCAATGCTGAGGTAGCAGTCCCCAGCTCAGTCTTGAGGAGACTTCCCAGAGAAGGGAACCACAGTGTAGAACTGTGAAGGATGAGTCCGGGTGCGGTAGCTCACGCCTGTAATCCCAACACTTTTAGAGGCCAAGGTGGGCGGATTGTTTGAGGTCCGGAGTTTGAGACCAGCCTGATCAACATGGAGAAACCCCATCTCTACTAAAACCACAAAATTAGGCTAGGCATGGTGGCTCATGCCAGTAATCCCAGCACGTTGGGAGGCTGAGGTGGGGGGATTGCCTGAGGTCAGGAGTTCGAGACCAGCCTGGCTAACATGGTAAAACCCCGTCTCTACTAAAAATACAAAAATTGGCCGGATGTGGTGCCTCACGCCTGTAATCCCGGCACTTTGGGAGGCCGAGGCAGGGTGGATCACGAGGTCAAGAAATCGAGACCATCCTGGCCAACATGATAAAACCCCTTCTCTACTAAAAATACAAAAATTAGCTGGGTGTGGTGGCGCGCACCGGTAGTCCCAGCTACTCGGGAGGCTGAGGCAGGAGAATCTCTTGAACCAGGGAGGCAGAGGATGCAGTGAGCCGAGATCGCGCCACTGCACTCCAGCCTGGGCAACAGAGCAAGACTCTGTCTCCAAAAAAAAAATAAGAAGAAATACAAAATTAGCTGGGCGTGGTGGTGCATGCCTGTAATTGCACCTACTTGGGAGACTGAGGCAGGAGAATCTCTGGAACCAGGGAAGCGGAGGGTGCGGTGAGCTGCGATTGTGCCATTGCACTCCAGCCTGGGTAACAAGAGCGAAACTCCATCTCAAAAAAAAAGAACTGTGAAGGATGAATGGCAGATGCATACAGTACGGTGGGGAAAAGGTGGCAGTAGGGGAAAGTGGGCCAGGAGGAGTAAGACAGACAATCTCCGGAGAACATGAATGTACACGCCCTGCTTCACCAGCACAGGGACAGGACAGGCCTAGCTTCCCGCAGTGGAGGCTAGCATGGTCTGGATTCTCTCCTCAAATCAACATGCATTTGGTGAATACTTGTCAGGAACTTATTTCAAGAGTTATAAGAGTTGGCCGGGCACAATGGCTCATGCTTGTAATCCCAGCATTTTTGGGAGGCTGAGGGGGCAGATTACCTGAGGTCAGGAGTTCGAGACCAGCCTGACCAACATGGTAAAACCCCATCTCTACTAAGAATACAAAATTAGCCAGGTATGATGGCACATGACTGTAATCCCAGCTACTCGGGAGGCTGAGGCAGGAGGATCACTTGAACCCGGGGTGCAGAGGTTGCAGTGAGCCGAGATTGCACTATTGCTCTCCAGCCTGGGCAACAAGACCAAAACTCTGTCTCAGAAAAAAAAGAAAAAAAAAGAAAGTTATAAGAGTTAATGAAGATAAGGCTGGGCGCAGTGGCTCATGCCTATAATGCCTCCACTTTGGGAGGCTGAGGTAGGTGGTTCACCTGAGGTCAGGAGTTTGAGACCAGCCTGGCCAACAAGATGAAACCCCCGTTTCTACTAAAAACATAGAAAAAATTAGCTGGGCATGGTGGCACGTGCCTGTAATCCCAGCTACTCGGGAGGCTGAGGCAGGAGAGTCGCTTGAACCCAGGAGGCGGAGGTTGCAGTGAGCCGAGATCGCGGCACTGCACTCCAGCCTGGGCAACAAGAGCAAAAACTCCATCTCAAAAAGAAAAAAAAAGAGTTAGTGAAGATAAATAAAGAGCCGGGAACTAAGCACAGTGGTGCACACCTATAGTCCCAGCTACTCTGGAGGCAGAGGCAGGGGGAGACCTTGGGCCCAGGAGTTCAAACATGCAGTGATCTATGATAATGTCATTGCACTCCAGCCTGGGTGACAGAGCAAGATGGATGGAAGGAAGGGAGGGAGGGAGGAAGGCAGGAAGGAAGGCAGTGGGGAGGGAGGGAGAAAGGAAAGAAAATAAAATAAAATAAAAAACAAAAGAAAAGAAGGGCTGGATGTACTGGCACATGCCTATAGTCCCACAGGAGGGTCGCTGGAGTCCAGTTTGAGCCCAGTTCCAGATCAGCTACATGATGAGACCTTTTTTTTTTTTTTTTGAGATGGGGTCTCATTCTGTCACTGAGGGTGGAGTATAATGGCGTAATCCTGACTCACTGCAACCTCTGCCTCCCAGGCTCAAACAGTCCTCCTACCTCAGCCTCCTGAGTAGCTGAGATCACAGGCGAGCACCACAACACCCGGCTAATTTTTTTGTATTTTTGGTAGAGACTGGGTTTCGCCATGTTGCCCAGGCTAGTCTTAAACTCCTAAAAACCAGGTGGTCCACCCACCTCAGCCTCCCAAAGTGCTGGGATTACAGGCGTGAATCACTGCGCCCGATGAGACCCTGTCTTAAGAAAAAAGAAAGAAAAAAAAAAGAGGCTGGGCACAGTGGCTCATGCCTGTAATCCCAGCACTTTGGGAGGCTGAGGCGGGTGGATTGCTTGAGTCCAGGAGTTCCAGACCAGCCTTGGCCTCTGGAAGGCTTTGTGAAACCACACCTCAGGTAAAAATACACACAGACACACAAAATTAGCCAGGCGTGATGGCATCCGCCTGTAGTCCCAGCTACTTGGGAAGCTGAGGTGGGAGAGTCACCTGAGCTCGGGGAGACTGAGGTTGCAGTGAGCTGCCGTCCTACCACTGCACTCAAGGTCTAATCTTTGTTCTCAGAAAGCCCACAGAAACTTAAAAGAAAAAGGAATGAAGAGTTATTGAAGGATGTGGAGTAAGGAGGTGAAATGACCAGGCTTTTATATTAGAATCTTCACCATGAGAAAGTATTACACAGAACTATAAGGTAACATGTTTGAGAATATTCATGACAGCTTTCTGGTTCAAGAAGCTAGTTCTTGGCCAGGCGTGGTGGCTTCACACCAGTAATCTCAGCACTTTGGGAGGCTGAGGTGGGTGGATCACCTGAGAACAGGAGTTTGAGACCAGCCTGGCCAACATGGTGAAACACCGTCTCTACTAAAAATATAAAAACTAGCTGGGCTTGGTGGTGGGTGCCTGTAATCCCAGCTACTTGGGAGGCTGAGGCAGGAGAACTGCTTGAACCCAGGAGATGGAGGTTGCAGTGAGCCAACACGGTGCCACTGAACTCCAGCCTGGGCAACAGAGTAAGACTATGTCTCAAAAAGTAATAATAATAATAAAAAAATTAAAAAGAAGCTAGTTCTCCATCTTGCAGGGAATACTATGCAAAAGTTAGAAGTGATAAACTAGGCCATGTGCAGTGGCTCACACCTGCAATTCCAGCATTCCAGCATTTTGGGAGGCTGAGGCAGGAGGATTGCTTGAAGCCAGTAGTTAGAGACCAGCCTGCTCAACATAGCGGGACCCCATCTCTACGATAAAAAATAAAATAAATGGGCCGGGCGCAGTGGCTCATGACTGTAATCCCAGCACTTTGGGAGGCTGAGGGAGGCAGATCACCTGAGGTCAGGAGTTTGAGACCAGCCTGGCCAACATGGCGAAACCCCATCTCTACTAAAAATACAAAAATCAGCCGGGTGTGGTGATGGGTGCCTGTAATCCCAGCTACTTGGGGGGCTGAGACAGGAGAATCGCTTGAACCTGGGAGGTGGAGGTTGCAATGAGCTGAGATCGTGCCATTACACTCCAGCCTGGGCGAGAAGAGCAAGATGCCGTCTCAAAAAAACAAAACAAAAACAAAAACAAACAAAAATAAAATAAATGAAGTGATAAACTAGATATACCTATAGAAACATGGATAAATCTTTTTTTTGCTGGATGAAACTTTTTTTTTTGAGACGGAGTCAAGTCTTGCTCTGTCACCAGGCTGGAGTGCAGTGGCGCGATCTCAGCTCACTGCAACCTCTGCCTCCCGGGTTCAAGTTATTCTCCTACCTCAGCCTCTCGAGTAGCTGGGACTATAGGCAGCACATGCCACCACGCCCAGCTAATTTTTGTATTTTTAGTAGAGACAAGGTTTCACCATGTTAGCCAGGATGGTCTCAATCTCTTGACCTCATGATCGGCCCCCCTCAGCCTCCCAAAGTGCTGGGATTACAGGCATGAGCCCCCACAACCAACTGAAACATTTTATTTTATTTTTAATTTAATTTAATTTTTATTTTTGTATTTTTAGTAGAGAAGGGGTTTCACCATGGTCTCGATCTCCTGACCTCGTGATCCGCCCGCCTCAGCCTCCCAAAGTGCTGGGATTACAAGCGTGAGCCACCGCGCCCGGCCTTTATTTTTATTTTTTTGAGACGGAGTCTCACTCTGTCACCCAGGCTGGAATACGGTGGCCCAATCTCGGCTCACTGCAAGCTCCGCCTCCTGGGTTCACGCCATTCTCCTGCCTCAGCCTCCAAAGTAGCTGGGACTACAGGCATCAGCCACCTCGCCCCTCTAATGACCAGCATTAAAACAGAGATCTTGGCCAGGCACAGTGGTTCACGAACGTAATCCCAGCACTTTGGGAGGCCGAGGCGGGTGGATCACCTGAGGTCAGGAGTTGGAGACCAGCCTGACCAAGATGGAGAAACCTCGTCTCTACTAAAAATATAAAATTAGCCGAGTGAGGTGGCACATGCCTGTAATCTCAGCTACTCAGCAGGTTGAGGCAGGAGAATTGCTGGAACCTGGGAGACTGAGGTTGTGTAGGCCAGGCACAGTGGCTCACGCCTATAATCCCATCACTTTGGGAGGCTGAGGCAGGCAGATCACCTGAGGTCAGGAGTTCAAGACCAGCCTGGCCAACATGGTGACCCCATTCTCTACAAAAATACAAAAATTAGCCAGGCATGATGGCAGGTGCCTGTAATCCCAGCTACATGGGTGGCTGAGGCAGGAGAATCGCGTGAACCCGGGAGACAGAGGCTGCCTCGAGCCGAGATCAAGCCATTGTACTCTAGCCTGAGTGACAAAGTGAGACTCTGTCTCAAAAAACAGAAAAAGGCAGGGCGTGGTGGTTCACGCCTGTTTAATCCCAGCACTTTGGGAGGCCGAGGTGGGTGAATTACCTGAGGTCGGGAGTTCAAGACTAGCCTGACCAACATGCAAAAACCCTGTCTCTACTAAAAATATAAAATTAGCCACGTGAGGTGGTACATGCCTGTAATCCCAGCTACTCGGCCGCTTGAGGCAGGAGAATCGCTTGAACCTGGGAGGCGGAGGTTGCGGTGAGCCAAGATCATGCCACTGCACTCCAGCCTGGGCAACAAGAGCGAAACTCCGTCAAAAAAAAAAAAAAAATTAGCTGTGTGTGGTGTCACCTGCCTATGGTCCCAGCTACTGGGGAGGCTGAGGCAGGAAGATCACTTGAGTCTGGGAGGTTGAGGCTGCAGTGAATCATGATTGCACCACTGCACTCCAGCCTGGGCAACAGAGCAAGACCATCTCAAAAAAAGAAAGAAACATTTAACAGGGACTTACAAACAGAAGCCATGTTTGTATCTCTGGCAGTGGTGAGACAAGACAGTGTATCCCTGTGCCATTAATCTCCAGATCCAGAATTTATATACCATAGGGAAGGAATGTGTAGGACAATTGAAGTTGACCTCTATGGGAAAGGCAAGAATGTTCTGTGAATCTGCCTAAGGGCAAGATTCATGGTCAAGGTGGTCTTGACCTAAGGGCAGGATTTATGATAAGTACATGCTCTTACCCGAGGATCAGTAGATAAAATAAAAATTTTAGAGGCATTCCTGGAGCTGGGGTTATTCAGAAGTCAACATAGCAGATTAACATCCAAGATGGAGTTGCTTCAGCCTCCATTCTGTAAAACTCTAGAAAAAAATAAATCTAGGGGCCAGGCACAGTGGCTCAGGCTTATAATCTCAGCATTTTAGTAGGCCGAGGCGGGTGGATCATGATGTAAAGAGATTGAGACCATCCTGGACTCCATCTCAATTAAAAAAAAAAAAAATTAGCTGAGCGTGGTGGCAGGCAACAAGAACAAAACTCCTGTCAAAAAACAAAACAAAACAACAACAACACCTGCAGCGTGTGTAGAATTTAAAAAAAGACAATCCATAGGGAGAAAATATTTGTCATATTTTAAACAAATAATTAATATCTAATACACATAACAAGCTTCTTTAAGTCAAACAATTCAATACAAAAATATAGCCTGAGCCAGGCGCGGTGGCTCACGCCTGTAATTCCAGCACTTTGGGAGGCCGAGGCAGGTTGATCACTTGAGGTCGGTAGTTCAAGACCAGCCTGATCAGCATGGAGAAACCCTGTCTCTACTAAAAAATATAAAATTAGCCGGGCATGGTGGCACATGCCTCTAATCCCAGATGCTCGGGAGGCTGAGGCAGGAGAATCACTTGAACCTGTGAGGCAGAGGTTGCTGAGCCGAGATTGCACCATTGCACTCCAGCCTGGGCAACAAGAGTGAAACTCCATCTCAAAAAAAAAAATGTAGGCTGAGCATAGACCCTGTCTCTACAAAAAATAAAAACAGTTGGCTGGGCACTCACAGTGGCTCATGTCTGTAATCTCAGCACTTTGGGAGGCCAAGGCAGAAATATCACGTGAGTCCAGGAGTTTGAGTCCAGCTTGGGCAACGTATTGGGACTCCATCTCAAGAAAAAAATTTTAAAAATTAGCTGGGTGTGGTAGTCTGCGCCTGTAGTCCCAGCTACTTAGGAAGTTGAGACAGAAAGATCACTTGAGCCCAGGAGGTCGAGGCTGCAGTGAACCATGATTGTACCACTGCATTCCAGCCTGGATGACACCTAAGACCCTGTCTCAAAAATTTATTTTAAGGTTGGGCAAGGTGGCTTATGCCTATAATCCCAGCACGTTGGGAGGCCAAGGCAGGAAGATCCCTTCAGCCCAGGAGTTCAAAACCAGCCTGGAAAACATAGTGGGACCTTTTCTCTACAAAAAAAAAAAAAAAAATTAGCGTGGTATGGTAACAGGCACTCATGATCCCAGCTACTTGGGAGGCTGAGGCAAGAGGATTGCTTGAGCCCAGGAGGTGGAGGCTGCAATGAGCTGAGATCCCGCGACTGCACTCCAGGCTGGGTGACAGTGAGACCCTATCTCAAAAACAAAAACAAACAAATTATTTATTTTTGTTTGTTTTTGTTTTTATTTATTTTTTGTTTTGTTTCTGTTTTAAGACAAAAGCCCTGTCGCCCATGCTAAAGTACAGTGGTACAATCTGGGCTCACTGCAACCTCTGTCTCCCGAATTCAAGCGACCCTTCCACATCAGCCTCTGGAGTGGCTTGGGACTTCAGGTGTGCACCACCATGCCCAGTTAAAAAAAAAAATTTTTTTTTTAATAAAAATAAAAATATGGCCGGGCTCAGTGGCTCATGTTTGTAAGCCTAGCACTTTGGAAGGCCAAGGCAGGTGGAATGATTGAGCCCAGGAGTTCAAGACCAGCCTGGTAACATGGCAAAACCTCTTCTCTACAAAAAATACCGATGATTGAGCCACTGCACTCCAGCCTGGGCGACAGAGTGAGACCCTGTCACAGAAATAAGTGAAATTCACGCCTGTAATCCCAGCACTTTGGGAGGTCGAGGCGGGCGGATCATGAGGTCAAGAGATCAAGATCATCCTGGCCAACATGGTGAAACCCCGTCTCTCCTAAAAATACAAAAATTAGCTGGGCATGGTGGTGCACGCCTGTAATCCCAGCTACTTGGGAGGCTGAGGCAGGAGAATTGCTTGAACCCGGGAGGTGGAGATTGCAGTGAGCCAAGATCATGCCACTGCATTCCAACCTGGTGACAGAGCAAGACTCTGTTTCAAAAAGAAAAAAAAAAAGAAAAGAATTGGTTGGGCACGGGGGCTCATGCCTATAATCCCAGCACTTTGGGAGGCCGTCCAGGCAGATCACAAGGTCAGGAGTTTGAGACCAGCCTGGCCAATATGGTAAAACCCCGTCTCTACTAAAAATACAAAAATTAGCCAGGTGTGGTGGTGAACGCCTGTAGTCCCAGCTACTCGGGAGTCTGAGGCAGAAGAATCGCTTGAACCCGGGAGGGGGAGGTTGCAGTGAGGCGAGATCATGCCACTGCACTCTAGCCTGGGCAACAGAGCTAGACATTGTCTTAAAAAAATAAATAAATAGGCTGGGTGTGGTGGCTCATGCCTGTAATCCCAGCACTTTGGGAGGCCAAGGCGGGCGGATCACGAGGTCAAGAGATTGAGACCATCCTGGCCAATGTGGCGAAACCCCGTCTCTACTAAAAACACAAAAATTAGCTGGGCATGGTGGCGCACGCCTATAGTCCCAGCTACTCAGGAGGTTGAAGCAGGAGAATTACTTGAACCCGGGAGGCGGAGATTGCAGTGAGCCGAGATCACATCATTGCACTCCAGCCTGGCGACAGAGCGAGACTCCGTCTCAAAATAAATAAATAAATAAATAAATAAATAAATAAATAAGCTTGGATGTGAACCTTGACCTGTGGCTCCACCACCCAGATTCACTTCACTCCACTGTGTGTTTTTTATTTTTTTATTTTTTTGAGACGGAGTCTCACTCTGTCGCCAGGTTGGAGTGCAGTGGCACGATCTCAGCTCACTGAAACCTCCGCCTCCCATGTTCAATCGATTCTCTTGACTCAGCCTCCCAAGTAGCTGGGATTACAGGTACCCACCACCACTCCCAGCTAATTTTTGTATTTTTAATGGAGATGGGGTTTCGCCATGTTGGCCAGGCTGGTCTCGAACTCCTGACCTCAGGTGATCCACCCACCTCGGCCTCTCAAAGTGCTGGGATTACAGGCATGAGCCACCTTGTCAAGCCTCCACTGTGTGTATAAAGGTACAGACTAGTAAGTGCAACAAAGTGTTAACAGCTGCATGCTTAAAGACAGTAGAGGTTGCAATGGGGGCTCCTGGAGTAGTGTGGCCAATTCAAAAAGAAAAGGGATGTTTTTGGAAAGGACTCCAGAGCTGAAGCTTAATCTAAGACTTGAAAGGTGAGTTCTTCCCAGCACTTTGGGAGGCTGAGGTGGGCAGATCACCTGAGGTCGGGAGTTCGAGACTAGCCTGACCAACATGGAGAAACCCCATCTCTACTAAAAATACAAAATTTATCAGCTGGGTGCAGTGGCTTACGCCTGTAATCCCAGCACTTTGGGAGGCTGAGGCAGGTGGATCACGAGGTCAGAAGATCGAGACTATCCTGGCTAACACGATGAAACCCCGTCTCTACTAAAAATACAAAAAAATTAGCCGGGTGTGGTGGCAGGCGCCTGTAGTCCCAGCTACTCGGGAGGCTGAGGCAGGAGAATGGCACAAACCCAGGAGGTGGAGCTTGCAGTGAGCTGAGATCGCGCCACTGCACTCCAGCCTGGGCTACGAGCGAAAACTCCACCTCAAAGAAAAAAAAAAAAGAACAAAAAGAAAGGTGAGTTCTTGACCTACAGGAGAAGGGCACTCCAGAAGGGCAACCTGTGTGTGTATCAGTGCAATGTCACAGAGGAAGGTACTTGGTCTTTTTTTTTTTTTTTTTTTTTAAGAGATGGAGTCTCACTCTGTTGCCAGGCTCGAGTGCGGTGGTGCTATCTCAGCTCACTGCAACCTCTGCCTTTCGGGTTCAAGCAATTCCCCTGCCTCAGCCTCCCGAGTAGCTGGGACTACAGGTGTGTACCACCATGCCCGGCTAATTTTTTGTATATTTAGTAGAGACAGGGTTTCACCATGTTGGCCAGGATGGTCTCGACCTCCTGACTTCATGATCCACCCGCCTTGGCCTCTCAAAGTGCTAGGATTACAGGCGTGAGCCACCGCACCCGGCTGGCACTTGGCCTATTTTGTGACTGATAAGTAGTTGAGTGGGCATGAATAAGAATTCTTCTCACACCTCTAGGTGACAGGTAGGGCCTGGAAAGACTTTTATTTTTATTTATTTATTTTTGAGACCAGAGTCTTGCTCTGTTGCCCAGGCTGGAGTGCAGTGGTGCAATCTCAGCTCACTGCAACCTCCGCCTCCCAGGTTCAAGCAATTCTCCTGCCTCGGCCTCCTGAGTAGCTGGGACTACAGGTTCCTGCCACCACGCCTGGCTAATTTTTGTATTTTTAGTAGAGACGGGGTTTCACCATATTGGCTAGGCTGGTCTCAAACTCTTGACCTTGTGATCTGCCTGCCTCAGCCTCCCAAAGTGCTGGGATTACAGGCGTGAGCCACGGCACCCAGCCGAAAGATTTTATTTCATTTGTTTGTTTGTTTGTTTTGTTTTGAAGACAGAGTCTAGCTCTATCCCCCAGGGTGGAGTGCAGTGGCACAATCTCACCTCACTGCAACCACCGCCCCCTGGGTTCAAGGGAGTCTCCTGCCTCAGCCTCCCCAGTAGCTGGGATTACAGGCACCCGCCACCACGCCCGGCTGATTTTTGTATTTTTAGCAGAGACAGGGTTTCACCATGTTGACTGGGCTGGTCTCGAACTCCTGACCTCAAGTGATCTGCCCGCCCTGGTCTCACAAAGTGTTGGGATTACAGGTGTCAGCCACTGCGCCCAGTCTTGATTTCATGTATACCATATGATGAAGTCTATGTTCAGGTGTTCAGTAAGAGTCCCTGAGGCCACAATGTGGTGCCTATTTTGATGAAGATCAACCGGGAGACAAGGAATCTGTTAAATGCATGTACAGTAGCAATGCAAGTAAGCAATGAGGGGGTTGGGGCTTGTGGATAACTAAAGCAGTGACTAGAGGTACGGAGAGAGTAGAAGAGTTGGGTCTGAAAGATATTCGTGGAATGAAATTGATGGAACTTTTTTTTCTTTTTTTTTTTTTTTTGAGACGGAGTCTCACTCTGTCACCCAGGCTGGAGTGCAGTGGCACGATCTTGGCTCACTGCAAGCTCTGCCTCCCCGGTTCCTGCCATTCTCCTGCCTCAGCCTCCCGAATAGCTGGGACTACAGGTGCCTGCCACCACACCCAGCTAATTTTTTTTTTTTTTTTTTAAGACAGAGTCTCAGTCTGTCACCCAGGCTTGAGTGCAATGGCGTGATCTCGGCTGACTGCAACCTCTGCTGCCCAGGTTCAAGCGATTCTCCTGCCTCAGTCTCCTGAGTAGCTGAGATTACGGGCAACTGCCACTGCATCCGGCTAATTTTTGTATTTTTAGTAGAGACGGGGTTTTACCATATTGGTCAGGCTAGTCTTGAACTCCTGACCTCATGTTCCACCCGCCTCGGCCTCCCAAATTGCTGGGATTACAGGCGTGAGCCACCGCGCCTGGCCGCCGGCTAAATTTTTTGTATTTTTAGTAGAGACAGGGTTTCACTGCGTTAGCCAGGATGGTCTCGATCTGACCTCGTGATCCGCCTGCCTCGGCCTCCCAAAGTGCTGGGATTACAGGCATGAGCCACCGCGCCTGGCTTCCTTTTTCTTTTTTAGACAAAGTCTCACTCACTGTTGCCCAGGCTGGAGTGCAGGGGCGCCATCTCAGCTCACTGCAACCTCCACCTCCCCGTTCAGTGATTCTCCTGCCTCAGCCTCCTGAGTAGCTGGAACTACGGGTACATGCCACCATGCCTTGCTAATTTTTGTATTTTTATTATGGACAAGGTTTCACCATGTTGCCCAGGCTAGTCTCCAACCCCTTGGCTCAAGTGATCTGCCTGCCTCGGCCTCTCAAAGTGCTGGAATTACAGGCATGAGCCACCACGCCCAGCCTTCTTTTATTTTCTTATTTTGTTTTATTTTAAATTGATGAGATTTGATGACTAATTACATATCAAATCTCATTCCATATCCCCCTGTGACAGGGGATGATGAAAGTTTGAGAGGGAGAGAGTAGAAGTTTGTTGGGGAGTAAACTAGACAGAAGTTCCCTGAAAAAGGGATAACTTGTGTATGTATGTCCTTCATTGCAAGTAGGACAGTATATTATAATAACCTGTGTATGCATCTGCTTCCTCTAGCAGGCCATGAGTCAGGGCCATGTCTCATCCCCCTCATCTTTCTCAGTGTCTAGCACACTGTCTTGCACACAGCATGTTCAACACTGATGAAAGAACATCAGTAAAGAGTGGCCTTAGTCTGGGGTGGGAGTAAGAAGAGCAGAGAATGGTGGGGGTGTAAATAATCACACAAGTTGGAAGATAGGAAGTTCTCCAGGCTACTCCCTCCCTCCTCAGCCTTAGTCAAAAGTCTGACCCATGGAGGATTGCTCAATTTTCTCTGAGTCCTTTCCTTCTCTGGACTAGCCACACAGTGTGATAGATGCTGACTAGCTGGGACATGGATGTCTTCGGTATGAGGGAGAAGGTCTCACCCAAATTCTACTACTACTGCCCAGAAACCATCCTTTTTTTTTTTTTTTTTTTTTTTTTGAGACGTAGTTTCACCATTGTTGCCCAGGCTGGAGTGCAATGGCACAATCTCGGCTCACCGCAACCTCTGCCTCCCGGGTTCAAGTGATTCTCCTGCCTCAGCCTCCTGTGTAGCTGGGATTACAGGTGCCTGACACCATGCCCAGCTAACTTTTTGTGTTTTTAGTAGAGGCGGGGTGTCACCATGTTGGTCAGGCTGGTTTCAAACTCCTGACCTCAGATGATCCACCTGCCTTGGCCTCCCAAAGTGCTGGGATTACAGGCGTGAGCCACCGCGCCCAGGCCAGAAACTGATTCTAAAAAGGCACTGTGTGGGAGAAGCTCGGACTTCTACTTCCCTTCTCTAAACCACTAAGCCTTGAGATATATGGCAAAAGGTGACATGTCCTTGGCCCTGTGCCACAGGCTCATTTGGCAAGGGGAAAAGAGAAAAAAGCAGCTGAGAAAGTGCTGAACTCCAGCAAAAAGGAAAGGAGGCCATGGGCCTGAGGTTTGTGATGTGAAAGGAGAAAGAAGCCAGTGGGGATTTGTACTGTTACGATTATTATTATTTAATTTATAAATTCTGGGCCGGGCACGGTGGCTCACGCTTGTAATCCCAGCACTTTGGGAGGCCGAAGCAGGTGGATCACGAGGTCAGGAGATCCAGACCATCCTGGCTAACACGGTGAAACCCGGTCTCTACAAAAAATACAAAAAATTAGCCGGGCACGACGGCGGGCGCCTGTAGTCCCAGCTACTCCGGAGGCTGAGGCAGGAGAATGGCGTGAACCCGGGAGGCGGAGCTTGCAGTGAGCCGAGATCACGCCACTGCACTCCAGCCTGGGCTAAAGAGAGAGATTCCGTCTCAAAAAAAAAAAAAAAAAAAAATTTGGATAGGCGTGGTGGCTCAGACCTGTAATCCCAGCACTTTGGGAGGCTGAGGCAGAAGGATGGCTTGAGCCCAGGAGTGCATGGCTGTAGTGAGCTATGATCATGACTCTGCACTCTGGCCTGGGTGACAGAACGAGACTGTCTTAAAAATTTTTTTAAATGGGTTGGGCGCGGTAGCCGACGCCTGTAATCCTAGCACTCTGGGAGGCCGAGGCCAGCAGACTGCCTGCGCTCAGGAGTTCAAGACCAGCCTGGGCAACACAGTGAAACCCTATCTCTACTAAAATACAAAAAATTAGCGGGGCGTGGCGGCATGCACATGTAGTCCCAGCTACTAGGGAGGCTGAGGCACAAGAATTGCTTGAACCCAGGAGATGGAGGTTGCAGTGAGCTGAGATCGTGCCACTGCACTCCAGCCTGGGCGACAGAGCAAGACTCATCTCCAAAAACAGAAAAAAAAAAATTAAAAATGGCTGGGTGCAATAGCTCATACCTGTAATCCCAGTACTTTGGGAGGCTGAGGTGGGCGGATTACCTGAGGTCAGGAGTTTGAGACCAGCCTGGTCAACATGGTGAAACCCTATCTCTACAAAAAAATACAAAAATTCACCCAGCATGGTGGTATGCACCTGTAGTTCCAGCTACTCAGGAAGCTGAGGTAGGAGAATGCCTTGAACCTGTGAGGTGGAGGTTGCAGTGAACCGAGATGGTGCCAGCCTGGGTGACAGAGTGAAACACTGCCTCAAAAAATAAAAATTGGCCGGGCGCGGTGGCTCACGCCTGTAATCCCAGCACTTTGGGAGGCCAAGGCGGGCGGATCACGAGGTCAGGAGATCGAGACCATCCTGGCTAACAAGGTGAAACCCCGTCTCTACTAAAAATACAGAAAATTAGCCGGGCTTGGTAGCAGGCGCCTGTAGTCCCAGCTACTTGGGAGGCTGAGGCAGGAGAATGGCGTGAACCTGGGAGGCGGAGCTTGCAGTGAGCTGAGATCGCGCCACCCCACTCCAGCCTGGGTGACAGAGTGAGACTCCGTCTCAAAAAAAAAAAAAGAAAAAGAAAAAGAAAAATTAGCTGAGTGCAGGGGCGAGTGCCTGTAGTCTCAGCTAGTTAGGAGACTGAGGTGTGAGGATCACTTGAGCCCAGAAGTTGGAGGCTGCAGTGAGCTATGATCATGCAACTGCACTCCAGCCTGAGTGACAAAGTGAGATCCTGTCTCAGAAAAAAAAAAAAATTGAAAAATTTAACCATTTGTACTGTTAAAAAATCATTTAGGGCTGGCTGGGCGCAGTGGCTCACGCTTGTAATCCCAGCACTTTGGGAGGCCGAGGCAGGTGGATCTCGAGGTCAGGAGTGTGAGACCAGCCTGACCAACATGGAGAAACCCGTCTCTACTAAAAGTACAAAATTAGTCAGGTGTGGTGGCACATGCCTGTAATCCCAGCTACTCGGGAGGCTGAGGCAGAAGAATCACTTGAACCCGGGAAGCAGAGGATGCAGTTAACCCAAGGTTGCGCCATTGCACTCCAGCCTGGGCAACAAGAGTGAAACTCCATCTCAAAAAAAAAAAAGGTGAGTTTTGTTTTGTTTTGCTTTGTTTTTTGTTTGTTTGTTTGTTTTTGAGATAGAGTCTGGCTCTGTCGCCCAGACTGGAGTGCAGTGGCGCGATCTTGGCTCATTGCAAACTCCGCCTCCCGGGTTCACGCCATTATCCTGCCTCAGCCTCCCAAGTAGCTGGAACCACGCCCAGCTAACTTTTTTTTGTATTTTTAGTAGAGATGGGGTTTCACCGTGTTAGCCAGGATGGTCTTGATCTCCTGACCTCGTGATCTGCCCGCCTTGGCCTCCCAAAGTGCTGGGATTACAAGTGTGAGCCACCGCAACCGGCTGGTGAGTTCTTGACCTGTGGCAGAAGGGCATTCTAGAAGGCCACAACTGTGTGTGTATTAGTGCAATGTCACAGAGGAAGACACTTGGCTTTTTTTTTTTTAAGACGGAGTTTCACTCTGTCGCCAGGCTTGAGTTCAGTGGCGTGATCTCAGCTCATGCAGCCTACACCTCCTTGGTTCAAGCGATTCCCCTGCCTCAGCCTGCTGAATAGCTGGGACTACAGGTGTACACCACCACACCCGGCTAATGTTTCGTATTTTCAGTAGAGACGGGGAAACTCCGTCTAAAAAAATAAATAAATAAATCATTTAAGGCCGGGCGCGGTGGCCCACGCCTGTAATCCCAGCACTTTGGGAGGCTGAGGCAGGCAGATCATGAGGTCAAGAGATGGAGACCATCCTGGCCAACATGGTGAAACACCGTCTCTAGCATGGCAACAGAGGGAGACTCCGTCTCAAAAAAAAATTATAATAATAATCATTTAGGCCGGGCACAGTGGCTCACGCCTGTAATCCCAGCACTTTGGGAGGCCGAGGCAGGCGGATCACGAGGTCAGGAGATCAAGACCATCCTGGCTAACATGGTGAAACCCCGTCTCTACTAAAAATACAAAAAAATTAGCCGCGCCTGCTGGCAGGCGCCTGTAGTCCCAGCTACTGGGAGGCTGAGGCAGGAGAATGGCGTGAATCCGGGAGGCGGAGCTTGCAGTGAGCCGAGATCGCGCCACTGCACTCCAGCCTGGGCGACAGAGCCAGACTCCATCTCAAAATAAATAAATAAATAAAATAATAATAATAATAATTTAAATCAGAAGAGAAGAAAATGAACCTAGAACACCCATCATCTGAACTTAGCAATTATTATTATTATTATTATTATTATTATTATTATTATTATTATTATTTTGAGACGGAGTTTCACTCTTGTTGCCCAGGCTGGAGTGCAATGGCGAGACCTCGGCTTACCGCAAACTCCGCCTTCTGGACTCAAGCGATTCTCCTGCCTCAGTCTCCAGAGTAGCTGGGACTACAGGCACGTGCCACCTCACCCGGCTAATTTATTTTAGTAGAGAGGGGGTTTTGTCCTGTCAAGCGTGGTGGCTCACTCCTGTAACCTCAGCACTTTGGGAGCCCAAGGTGGGCGGATCACTTGAGGTCAGGAGTTCAAGACTAGCCTGGCCAACTTGGTGAAACCCCATCTCTATTAAAGATACAACAATTAGCAGGGCATGGTGCCTCACGCCTGTAATCCCAGCTACTCCAGAGGCTGAGACAGGAGAATTGCTTGAGCCCGGGAGGCAGAGGTAGCAAGGAGCCAAGATCGTGTCACTGCACTCCAGCCTGGTCAACAGGGCAAGACTCTGTCTCAAAATAAATAAATAAGTAAATAAATTCCATCAGTGGTCACTGCACACTTAGGGAAATGCTAAAGAAGTAGAATTGTAGCCGGTTGCGGTGGCTCACGCCTGTAATCCCAGCACTTTGGGAGGCCGAGGCGGGCGGATCACGAGGTCAGGAGATCGAGACCATCCTGGCTAACACGGTGAAACCCCGTCTCTACTAAAAATACAAAAAATTAGCCGGGCGTGGTAGTGGGCGCCTGTAGTCCCAGCTACTCGGGAGGCTGAGGCAGGAGAATGGCGTGAACCCGGGAGGTGGAGCTTGCAGTGAGCCGAGATCGCGCCACTGCACTCCAGCCTGGGCGACAAAGCAAGACTCCGTCTCAAAAAAAAAAAAAAAAAAAAAAAAAGAAGTAGAATTGTAGTCAGGGAGTCCTGCCTGACCTGCCTTGAGACCTTGGTCGGGCACACTTCTCAAGCTCTGTTTATTTCCTACCTTTGGAAAGGGATAATATATCTACAGATGTTAGTTATGAGTTTGTGAGTGACTGGAGAAATTCTTCCTGGGACACTCCCAGGGACCTTTGCCCAGGCACCTCTGATCGCCTACCGCGGCGGGGGAGGGGAGCGCAGAGCGCTGGCAGGAGGCGGTGAAGTTTAGTGCTTCTAAGCAGGGCATCTGGGTCGCAGGCAGTGGTGCGGAAAACCCCTCTTGGAGACAGAAGTCTGTGGCGCTCCTATCCTCTCCCTCCTTCTCTCCACTATTTTCCTGGTCACACCAAGAAGGAACTAACATGGTGTTCCAGGGCCTTTCCCCTACAGGAGCCACCCACTCGCCCAGTTTTTCTCCCTGGGGGCAGTGAAGGCTTCCGGAAGAAGCGCTGAGAAGTCAGGTGTCAGGCCTCCACGAACTTCAGCTAGCTTCTTGGGCTCGAGGGAGGGAGGGCGCGCAAAGCCGGAAGGAGGGGTTTGCGGCTGGGGAGAGCCAGAGGGCCCACCCCTACCCGGAAACTGTGGGTGGAGAGGCCCCAGGCCAGCTCACGCCAGTCTTCCAGCTCCGGGCTGGGCCTGAGGCCGGCAAGCCCCACCCCATTCCTCTGGGCACCTCGTGGCCCGGGCAGGTTTGTTTACGAATCCGGCTCCCTCCTCCTCCAGCCCGGCCCTCCGCCCGCCCCCAGGGTGGCCCCAGTTCCGTGGGAGGGGGAAACAGAGCCAGCCCCTGGTCCGCTGCCCTCCTCTCGCCTCCCCTTCCCTTCCTTCCTCCAGCCTCTTCCTAGAATGCCCACGGAGGGTAGGTCGTTTTCCCACACCTGTCTGGGCCATGCTCCTTTTCTGGGAATGGGGTGGTGTCCCTTTCTCCTCAACTCTGGACTCTGGAGCGGACTCAGGGCTACTTGTCTCAGGAGACGAAGGAGAAAAGGAAACTGCTTCACTTCTGGTTAAGAGGGGAACTTTTTTTTTTTTTTTTTTAATGCTGAGCTGGGCCGGGCGTGGTGGTCCACGCCGGTAATCCCAGCACTTTGAGAGGCCAAGGCGCGCGGACCACTTGAGGTCAGGAGTTCGAGACCAGCCTGGCCAACATGTTGAAACCCTGTCTCTACTAAAAACACAAACATCAGCGGGACGTGGTGGCACACACCTGTAATCCCAGCTACTGGGGAGTCTGAGGCAGGAGAATCGCTTGAACCCTGGAGGCAGAGGTTGCAGTAAATGGAGATTGTGCTACTGCAGTCCAGCCTGTGCAACAGATTGAGACTCCATCTCAAAAAAAAAAAAAAACTAAATGCTTAGCTGCCAGGCAGGACTTCATCCCACTTGGGGTGCAGGGGTCTGGGTTTGTGTGGGTACCACACGGGTTAGTTGACATTAAGCACACCTTCCTCGGGTGTGGCAAGCCTAGGCTCCCTGAGAAGCCTTAGGGGTTTGGGTATTTGGGGAAGGGAAGGGAAATGTTTTAATTATGTGTTTGTTCCAAACTGGAATCCCTAGGGGTCAGATTTAAATGTTCAGGAAAGCTCTATGTTTGATCTATTTGGGGTATAAGCCAGTCTCTGACCCTCCTGAGTTCCCTGAGCCTGCCTTCTCCAGTTCTCAAGAAAGTAGATGGATTGTGAAACTTCCAGTCTCTCAGCAATCTCTCTTCCTCTTCCTCACCATGCCTCCAACTGCTGTTGGTTTTGTTTGGTAAAGGATCTTCCAGCTCCAGAGACCATCAACTGGGCTTACGGTCAGGGAATATTAAAAAAGGTTGAGCCAGAGTTCAGCTCCAACAATAACTAAATTGTGTTCCTGACCATGCCTCCCAACCCTCAAACAAAAATTCTCATTTTACAACCAGCCTTTCTCCTTCAGGGCCTTCAAGACCACCAGAGCCACAGACTGCAGAATGGAATGAATGCCTTCCTAGTATTACTAGGTGCAGCCTAGGCAGGGATGAATCACAATGCTTCTCAGATAAGGAAAGAAAGACACAGCAAAGGTACAGAATGAGTCATTTTATTTTATTTATTTATTTATGAGACAGAGTCTCGCTCTGTCGCCCAGGCTGGAGTGCAGTGGCGCCATCTCGGCTCACTGCAAGCTCTGCCTCCCGGGTTCACGTCATTCTCCTGCCTCAGCCTCACCAGCAGTTGGGACTACAGGTGCCTGCCACCACGTCCGGCTAATTTTTTTTTTGTATTTTTAGTAGAGACGGGGTTTCACCACGTTAGCCAAGAAGATCTCGATCTCCTGACCTCGTGATCCACCCGCCTCGGCCTCCCAAAGCGCTGGGATTACAGGCGTGAGCCACCGCACCCAGCTTACAACAGAATGAGTCACTTTAAATAATGTTAATAATAATAAAGAAAAGGCCAGGCGCGGTGGCTCATGCCTGTAATCCCAGCACTTTGGGAGGCCGAGGCGGGCGGATCACGAGGTCAGGAGATCGAGACCATCTTGGCTAACACGGTGAAACCCCGTCTCTACTAAAAATACAAAAAATTAGCCGGGCGAGGTGGCGGGCACCTGTAATCCCAGCTACTCGGGAGGCTGAGGCAGGAGAACGGCATGAAGCTGGGAGGCGGAGCTTGCAGTGAGCCGAGATAGTGCCACTGCAGTCCGGCCTGGGCGAAAGAGCGAGACTCTGTCTCTAAAAAAACAAAAAAAAAGAATATTGGCCGGGCGCGGTGGCTCATAGCTGTAATCCCAGGACTTTGGGAGGCCGAGGCGGGTGGATCATCTGAGGTCAGGAATTGGAGACCAGCCTGACCAACATGGAGAAACCCCATCTCTACTAAAAAATACAAAATTAGCCGGGCGTGGTGGCGCATGCCTGTAATCCCAGCTACTCAGGAGGCTGAGGCAGGAGAATCACTTGAACCTGGGAGGTGGAGGTTGCAGTGAGCTGAGATTGCGCCATTGCACTTCAGCCTGGGCAACAAGAGCGAAACTCTGTCTCATAAAAACAAACAAACAAAGAAACAAACACAAAAAAGATTATCAGCAACCAGTTAACAGCAGCCAGTACTGAATTTCTCACAAGTTCTGCGCTTGCCAACCAGAAAGAAGCCCGTCTTGTTTCAGTTTCTTTTTGGATCAGTTTCTTGCTTTTCCAGGGCTCTTAAAAGACTTCCGGGGATGTATGTGATGTTCCATCCAGCTTCTATAGTCCTAATTGCACTGAATGATCTTAGCCTGCTTATCACAAGCTTCTGATGTGAAAAGTCTAGGCTTGTTTTCTTATTCAGAGAGGTGGAAAGTAAGGGTTTAGAAGACTACAAAACTTTACTGTTTTGTCAAAAGACTGTCTTCTTTTCTAGCCTCCTTTATCCTAGAGTAGGCAGGACAGGTAAAAGAAATTTCAGTTAGTCCACTTTGTACTCAGCTGTAGTTGAGAGTTTGATGGAGTTTCGTTCTTGTTGCCCAGGCTAGAGTGCAATGGCGCAATGTTGGCTCACTGCAACCTCCACCTCCGGGGTTCAAGCGACTCTCCTGCCTCAGCCTCCTTTGTAGCTGGGATTACAGGCATGCGCCACCACGCCTGGGTAATTTTGTATTTTTAGTAGAGATGGGGTTTCTCCATGTTGGTCAGGCTGGTCTCGAACTGCCAACCTCAGGTAACCCGCCTGCCTCAGCCTCCCAAAGTGTTGGGATTACAGGGGTAAGCCACCGCGCCCGGCCTGTAAAATGTTCTTAATTATCAGATTGCTAAATGGGAGACTGAAAAAAGCTGAGGATGGGGTTCAAAATCAGGAAGAGGCCCGGTGGCTCATGCCTGTAATTCCAACACTGTGGGAGGCTGAGACGGGTGGATCACTTGAGGTCAGGAGTTTGAGACCAGCCTGGCCAACATGGTGAAACCCCCATCTCTACTAAAAATAACAAAATTAGCCAGGGGTGGTGGCATGTGCCTGTAGTTCCAGCTACTTGGGAGGCTGAAGTGGGAAAATTACTTGAACCTGGGAGATGGAGGTTGCAGTGCGCCAATATCCTGCCACTGCACTCTACCCTGGGCGACAGAGTGAGACTACATCTCAAAACAAAACAAACAAACAAAAATTAGGAAGAATGATTTAACTTTTATAAGGCACCCAAATGAAAGCTGAGAATCAATCTTAGTATTATATCTGGAGACTATTCAGGATGGTCAGGATTAGGCTTCCCCTCCCATTTAACAAAAATGTTTTCTGGGACTCAACTATATTCCAGGCCCTGAGAATCCAAAGTGAAAAGGCATCATCCCTGCCCTCAAATCGCTTAATGTAGTCGGGGAGACAGGATACTTAGATACCTCTAATGGTGGCAAATAAAAGGAGCACAGTGGCCAGTGTATTCAATAACTGAGGGGGGTAGGAAAGGTTTCATAGAAGTCATTCTTATAAAAGATATGAATTTGGCCGGGTGCACTGGCTCACGCCTGTAATCCCAGCACTTTGGGAGGCCAAGGCAGGTGGATCACAAGGTCAAGAGATCAAGACCATCCTGGCACATGGTGAAACCCTGTCTCTACTAAAAATACCAAAATTAGCTGGGTGGGTGGCGTGCGCCTATAGTCCCAGCTACTTGGGAGGCTGAGGCAGGAGAATCGCTTGAGCCCAGGAGGCGGAGGTTGCAGTGAGCCAAGATCACGCCACTGCACTCCAGCCTGGCAACAGAGTGAGACCCTGTACCCCCAACAAAAAAAATGGTTGGGCCCGGTGGCTCATGCCTGTAATCCCAGCACTTTGGGAGGCCGAGGTGGGCAGATCACGAGGTCAAGAGATCGAGACCATCCTGGCTAACACGGTGAAACCCCGTCTCTACTAAAAATACAAAAAATTAGCCAGGCGTGGTGGTGGGTGCCTGTAGTCCCAGCTACTCAGTAGGCTGAAGCAGGAGAATAGCGTGAACCCGGGAGGCAGAGCTTGCAGTGAGCCGAGATCGCGCCACCGCACTCCAGTGTGGGCCATAGAGCGAGACTCCGTATAGAAAAAAAAAGATACGAATTTTAAGCGGGGCATGGTGGCTCATGCTTGTAATCCCAGCACTTTGGGATTGAGCTCAGGAGTTCAACACCAACTGGGCCACATAATGAGATCTCAACAAAACATCAAAAAGTTAACCAGGTAGCCAGGCGCAGTGCCTCACACCTGTAATCCCAGCACTTTGGGAGGCTGAGGCGGGCAGATCAACTCAGGTCAGCAGTTCAAGATCAGCCTGGCTAACATGGTGAAACCCCATCTCTACTAAAAATACAAAAATTAGCCAGGCATGGTGGCACATGTCTGTAGTCCCAGCTACAAGGGACGCTGAGGCAGAAAGAATTGCTTCAATCTGAAAGGCAGAGGTTGCAGTGAGCCAAAGTCGCGCCACTGCACTCCAGCCTGGGAAACAGGGCAAGACTCCGTCTCAGGAAAAAAAAAAAAAATTGCCGGGCGCAGTGGCTCACACCTGTAATCCCAGCACTTTGGGAGGCCGAGGTGGGCAGAGGATCACCTGAGGTCAGGAGTTTGAGACCAGCCTGGCCAACATGATGAAATCTCATCTCTACTAAGATACAAAAATTAGCCGGGCATAGTGGCGTGCACCTGTAATCCTAGCTACTTGGGAGGCTGAGGCAGGAGAATCACTTGAACCTGGGCAGCAGAGGTTGCAGTGAGCTGAGATCACACCACTGCACTCCAGGCTTGGAGACAGAGTGAGACTCTCAAAAAAAAAAAAAAGAAAAGAAAAGATAGACACTGCGTGTGTGCATGTAAGGGATCTGAATAGCCTTGATATAAGTTGTTTTTTTTGTTTTTGTTTTTGTTTTTCAGTCTAAAGAACACTTTTTCAGGTTTTTACAGAGCAATTGGACAAGATGGATCATGTCATTCATTTGCTCTCAGGGACTATCAATAAACTAGTATACGTCTAGGGCATTCCTCACTGGCCTCATGCTGAATTGTCTTCTTCTGGAGGAGCAAAGGGGAAAGGATTGTAAAAAGGATGATGGCTATTGAATTTCTGAATCTAGGTCTTTTTGTCAGTTTAATTTTATCCTAATTCCCAATTTGGGTGTAGCTAGGACTATGGAAAAAACACAGGCTTTGGAACTAAACAGAACAGTCATAATTTAACTAAAATATCTGAGCCTCAGTTTTCTCATCTGTAAAAGGGGACAACTATCTCTTAAATTGGTAGGAATAATTAAATTAGATAAATATGTGAAATGTTTAGAATACTCCTCCACGGTGTTAAGTTTCCTCTCCCTACCTCCACCCCCAAGCAAGTTTAGGTATGGACAGTTGCTGAATGGACTAAACAGCTATTAGAGTCTTCAGAGCTTGGTTTACAAAGATGAGTAATGCAGTTTCTTCCTTCCAGGAAATTTCTCCCTTTCTGGAAGTTTCTTTTCCCCAGTTTCTTCTCTTGGTGTTTTTGTTTTGTTTTGTTTTCTTTTCTTTTCTTTGAGGCCAAATCTTGCTCTGTCGCCCAGGCTGGAGTGCAGTGGCATGATCCCCGGTCACTGCAACCTCCGCCTCCAGGTTCAAACGATTTTCCTGCTTCAGCCTTCCGAGTAGCTGGGACTATAGGCATGCACCACCATGCCCGACTAATTTTTGTATTTTTAGTAGAGATGGGGTTTCACCATGTTGGTCAGGCTGGTCTCGAACTCCTGACCTCCAGTGATCTGCCCGCCTCTGCCTGCCAAAATGCTGGGATTACAGGCATGAGCCACTGCGCCCAGCCTTCTTGGTGTGTTCTAAACTAGGTTTAGGGCCTAATCACTTGAAAGAGCTACTTAAAAATAGGTTTAGGATGGAAATCTAGGAATCTGCCTTTTTTGAAAAAAGAACCCAGAGGATTCTGAGAGTGTGTGACATTTCGTTTTGAGAAACCTTGATACAGTGAGAGATGAAATTAATTGTCATGTAATCTGATAAATTTTATAATAAAGGTATCTAAGAGGATGATGCCATTTGATCCATCCTGGGAGTAGGGGCAGGATTTTTTTTTTTTCAGGAGCTAGACAGTAAAAATTAAAAAGCATTTATATATTTACTTTTTTTTTTTTTCTTTGAGATGGAGTTTCACTGTCGTTGCCCAGGCCGGAGTGCAATGGCACGATCTTGGCTCACTACAACTTCTGCCTCCCAGATTCAAGCGATTCTCCTGCCTCAGCCTCCCAAGTGGCTGGGATTACAGACATGTCCCACCATGCCTGGCTAGTTTTATATTTTTAGTAGAGACGGGGTTTCTCCATGTTGGTCAAGCTGGTCTTGAACTCCCGACCTCAGGTGATCCGCCTGCCTCGGCCTCCCAAAGTGCTGGGATTACAGGCATGAGCCACCGCGCCCAGTCTATATATTTACTTATTTTGGAGCAAGGTCTCGCTTTGTTGTCCTGGCTGGAGTGCAGTGGCAGGATTTGAGCTCACTGCAGCCTCAACCTCCTGGGTTCAAGCGATTCTTCCACCCCAGCCTCCCGAGTAGCTGGGACTACTGGCGCACATCACCACGTCTGGCTAATTTTTGTTATTTTTTGTGGAGACGGGGTTTCACCATGTTGCCCAGGCTGGTCTTGAACTCCTGGGCTCAAGCGATCCGCCCGCCTCGGCCTCCCATAGTGCTGGGATTACAGGTCTGAGCCATTGCGCCCGGCGGCAGTTTAATTCCCTCAAGAATTTATAGAAAACTTTTGGTGGAACTATTCTGGGTTGGAATCTAACACTACAACTCATTTGCTTTGTGACCTTGGGTAAGTCACTTCTCAGCCTAAATGTCTTCACTTATAAAATACATAATATAGCTAATACTTAATAAAATCTTCCTTTTAAGGATGACATGGAATACTAACTGCCTCCCTGACTTAGGCACCTAACACGGTAGGCAGTCAGCAATCACTTCACCTTTTTACCTGTTTAAAGCAGCAGAGGCCTCAGTTCTTACCTTCAAAGGGCTTAAAATAGTTTAGGAGAATTCAGATTTTAAAACATAAGAACATATAAGCAGGTGACAACATATAAGATACAAATACTGAAGGACACGACCTCATCGTGTCATTGACAAGCTATTAAGGCCGGCTCCACCAAACACGGATAAAGAGGCGGCCAGAAATCCAGGTGCCTGCAGTAAAGTTTCTTAACCTTCGTGATTGCAAAAAGCAGGAGCTCAGCTATCTTGCTTTATGCATAGGCGGTATTTACTATTAAGGGGGAAAAAATGGAAGTGACTTATCCGCACTTTAGCCTCAAGGCTTGAAAAGTTAACCAGTCGTTTAAGTGGTTAGCGCCTTTGTCTGGGGGAACTTAATAAAATCGCGTTTTCTGGAGTCTTACGGAGACTCTGCATATTGGTCAGCTCAGTATTAACTTATTTGGTGAGCGCTGTCACCAGATCTCGTCCCGCCTGCATTCCCAGGGCTTGCAGCGACATTGAGGCATCTGCCGGCCTGTCCGACCACCCGGGAGGGGGGTAAGATTTGAGAGGTACTTTATAGGGGCAGTTAAATGAAGACGCAGACAAGTCCTAGTGTTGATGCGGAACTGCGCGCCGAATGCCTTGGCTCTGACACCTGTTGAGCTGCAGGACTCCGCTAAAGCGACCCACCTAATGACTGTAACAACGTTCCCTGAAGAGGGCCAATATGGCGACGGTCTCCTCTTGGCACAGCCCTCTTCCCTCCCTCATGATGGGCAGCTCCAGTAACGCCCATTGGCTAACTAGGAGGCGGTGCCAGGCCTACTTCGTCCCCTCATTGGATTGAATAACTGAGGGAGCCGCCAATTCTCCTCTGCCACTCCAAGTTTCCGCCCTCAGAGTTAATTCGGCGTTTAATTGGCTTTTAGTTCACGTCAATATGCGTCCTTTCCTGTCTCTTTTCAGTCTAATTCCAATCATAATGTTCCTGGCTGCCCGCCTGATTTCTGATTGGCTTTAATCAGCTTCATCCTATCCTATTCCTGCCTACTTCTTACCTCTCCGCCCACTAGGATTTTGCCCAAGCATACCCCGGATTCTGGTTGGCCGTTGTTCTGTCATTCCTATCAAAGCCTTGCCTATCCCTACGTCTCAGGGAGCCCGCCTGCCGGTTGACTGGTTTCCTTCCAAGCCAATCATCTCCAGCTCCCGCCCATCTTCACTTCCTGCATCCTTCATTGGCTTTTAACACTGAGAGGGCGGTCTTTTTGGGCAGACACCAGGCACGCAACTTAGTCTTACACGCCTTAGAGAGCAAGCGAGTCTTGCCATTGGATAATTTCACCGTCTTTCTTCTGCAAGTCCCTCCTTTCCCCCTCCCTCATTGGGCGGGGCAGCAGAGAAGGGGCGGGGCCTAGGTTGGGCTTGTGGCGCGCTGCTCCCTCCTCCTTACCCCCCCCTCCCTGTCCGGTCCGGGTTCGCTTGCCTCGTCAGCGTCCGCGTTTTTCCCGGCCCCCCCCAACCCCCCCGGACAGGACCCCCTTGAGCTTGTCCCTCAGCTGCCACCATGAGCGGTAAGGATGAGTCCACTCCAAGCTTAGGGGTGGGAGGCGAGTGAGGGGGCGCGCGCGAGGGCCGACCGGGCGATCCCTGCCGTGAAGGGGGGGCGGGCGGGAGGCGGCGGCGGCGGCGGCCTAGGTCCCGCCCGGGGCGGAGGGAAGGGAGGGAGACGGGGCAGTGGCGGGGCCTCCGAGGAGGAGGGGGATGGGCCGCCCGCCCCGGGGGAGGGGGCAGCGTGGCCTCGCCCGCCCCCTGCCCGCCCCGGCCACGGGGGACGGGCCTTACCCCCCACTACTCGGCCGCCCGCCTGAGGCTCCTCCCGCCGGGGGCTGGAGCCGCGGGGGCGGCCCGAGCAGCGAAGGCCCCGCCCGGGCCAACCGCCTGCCTGGTCCGCCCTCTGGTCGCCGCCTGCTCCAAGGCCCTCCTCCCCCCACTTTCCGTAGATTTCCCTTCCCCCCCCGCACCGTCCCGCCCTTTCCACGCCCCTCACCCCGAAACCGCCCTTTCCCTCAGGGCCCGCCCTCCGCCCCGAAACCTTCTGACTACTAACCTGTAGATCCCTTTAGTTCCTTAGCAGTATTCACAAATGTTTTTCTACTCACACTTTTTACTTCTTTTTCCCCTCTCGTTACTTTTCACACTTGGATTTTTGTTTATCTTTTTTTTTTTTTTTTGAGACGGAGTTTTCGCTCTTGTTACCCAGACTGGAATGCAATGGTGCGGTCTCGGCTCACTGCAACCTCTGCCTCCCGGATTCAGGCGATTCTCCTGCCTCAGCCTCCGGGAGTAGCTGGAATTACAGGCATGCGCCACCACACCCGGCTAATTTTGTATTTTTAGTAGAGACAGGGTTTCTCCATGTTGGTCAGGCTGGTCTCAAAACTCCCGACCCCAGGTGATCTGCCTGCCTCCGCCTCCCAAAGTAATGGGATTACAGGCGTGACCACCGCGCCTGGCCTCTCCATCTCTTTTAAACTTAATTTTAGCAAGCTTTCCATGCACCCACATGTTGTTTTATGCCTTACCTGTCCTTTTCCCTTTTTTCCCTTAGGATACTTTTTCTTATTTTGAAACTCTCAACATGCCTACCATCCTTCACATTTCCTATCCCCAAAGCACTTTTTGAATGTTTTCTTAGTTTAATTTTGTACAAGGGAGAATTAAGGCCCACTTTTGGCACATTGAACCTAGTTCATGTCCTGCATGCCCTGCAGCTCCCCTCTGCCCTCCAATCCATTTTCTTTATACTGGCGGCTTTCGCCTTCCTGTTAGTCATTGCTATTTCATCATAGCCTCCTTTTATCCTTCCTACTTAATTTCTTTTCTTCCCTCAAGTTTACGTTGTTTGTTTTTTAATTATTTTAGACCAAGATCACTCCATGGATGAAATGACAGCTGTGGTGAAAATTGAAAAAGGAGTTGGTGGCAATAATGGGGGCAATGGTAATGGTGGTGGTGCCTTTTCACAGGCTCGAAGTAGCAGCACAGGCAGTAGCAGCAGCACTGGAGGAGGAGGAGGGCAGGTAAGTGATAATCAGAGTGGGGAAGGTGTTGAGAAGATGTAAATATTCTTAGATAATTGCCTTACTCTTCACAGAAAGCGTTTTAGGGAGAGACTAAACCATTTTATAGATAAGGAAGTAAGAGAATGGAGATCCCCAAAGACAGGAGTTTCAGCAATACAGATAGGTCAGCTTTTTGTTTCTGTTTTTTGCTCCTTGTCTGCACTACGTTGCTGTTTATTTGTTGTATACTGCCCCCTAGGCTGGCAGCTGGGTGTCACTAACTCCTTTCCTCTCCCTTATTTTCGGCCAGGAGTCCCAGCCATCCCCTTTGGCTCTGCTGGCAGCAACTTGCAGCAGAATTGAGTCACCCAATGAGAACAGCAACAACTCCCAGGGCCCAAGTCAGTCAGGGGGAACAGGTGAGCTTGACCTCACAGCCACACAACTTTCACAGGGTGCCAATGGCTGGCAGATCATCTCTTCCTCCTCTGGGGCTACCCCTACCTCAAAGGAACAGAGTGGCAGCAGTACCAATGGCAGCAGTGGCAGTGAGTCTTCCAAGAATCGCACAGTCTCTGGTGGGCAGTATGTTGTGGCTGCCGCTCCCAACTTACAGAACCAGCAAGTTCTGACAGGACTACCTGGAGTGATGCCTAATATTCAGTATCAAGTAATCCCACAGTTCCAGACCGTTGATGGGCAACAGCTGCAGTTTGCTGCCACTGGGGCCCAAGTGCAGCAGGATGGTTCTGGTCAAATACAGATCATACCAGGTGCAAACCAACAGATTATCACAAATCGAGGAAGTGGAGGCAACATCATTGCTGCTATGCCAAACCTACTCCAGCAGGCTGTCCCCCTCCAAGGCCTGGCTAATAATGTACTCTCAGGACAGACTCAGTATGTGACCAATGTACCAGTGGCCCTGAATGGGAACATCACCTTGCTACCTGTCAACAGCGTTTCTGCAGCTACCTTGACTCCCAGCTCTCAGGCAGTCACGATCAGCAGCTCTGGGTCCCAGGAGAGTGGCTCACAGCCTGTCACCTCAGGGACTACCATCAGTTCTGCTAGCTTGGTATCATCACAAGCCAGTTCCAGCTCCTTTTTCACCAATGCCAATAGCTACTCAACTACTACTACCACCAGCAACGTGGGAATTATGAACTTTACTACCAGTGGATCATCAGGGACCAACTCTCAAGGCCAGACACCCCAGAGGGTCAGTGGGCTACAGGGGTCTGATGCTCTGAACATCCAGCAAAACCAGACATCTGGAGGCTCATTGCAAGCAGGCCAGCAAAAAGAAGGAGAGCAAAACCAGCAGACACAGCAGCAACAAATTCTTATCCAGCCTCAGCTAGTTCAAGGGGGACAGGCCCTCCAGGCCCTCCAAGCAGCACCATTGTCAGGGCAGACCTTTACAACTCAAGCCATCTCCCAGGAAACCCTCCAGAACCTCCAGCTTCAGGCTGTTCCAAACTCTGGTCCCATCATCATCCGGACACCAACAGTGGGGCCCAATGGACAGGTCAGTTGGCAGACTCTACAGCTGCAGAACCTCCAAGTTCAGAACCCACAAGCCCAGACAATCACCTTAGCCCCAATGCAGGGTGTTTCCTTGGGGCAGACCAGCAGCAGCAACACCACTCTCACACCCATTGCCTCAGCTGCTTCCATTCCTGCTGGCACAGTCACTGTGAATGCTGCTCAACTCTCCTCCATGCCAGGCCTCCAGACCATTAACCTCAGTGCATTGGGTACTTCAGGAATCCAGGTGCACCCAATTCAAGGCCTGCCGTTGGCTATAGCAAATGCCCCAGGTAAGATTTCCAATCCTGTGCATTTATTGGGAACCAACTCTAGCATCGTAGCTGAAACTTGAGTCTAAAGAAAGGAATAGAGCCTTTTGAGATAACACTTTCTTGAGGATTAGTCATTTAGGCAAATAAATTTGAGAAATAGAGATTCTGTTTAAGTAATTTGGAACTGAAGTAAAGGAAACTTCTCCAGTTAGTTTGAGGAAGGAGCACTTCTGGGCAATATTCTGGAGTCTGTAATACTCAGTGTTTTTGGTGCTGCAGAATAATGGTTGACAAGCTTTCTGTAAAGGGCCAGATAGTAACGTAAATATTTTAGACATTGGGGGCCTCATGTGGTCACATTTTCTTCTCTTTTTTTTTTTTTTTTGAGACAGAGTCTTGCTCTGTCATCCAGGCTGGAGTGCAGTGGCGCGATCTCGGCTCACTGCAAGCTCCGCTTCCCAGGTTCACGCCATTCTCCTGCCTCAGCCTCCCGAGTAGCTGGGACTACAGGCGCCTGCCACCACGCCCGGCTAATTTTTTGTATTTTTAGTAGAGACGGGGTTTCACCATGTGAGCTAGGATGGTCTCGATCTCCTGACCTCGTGATCCGCCCGCCTCGGCCTCCCAAAGTGCTGGGATTACAGGCGTGAGCCACCGCGCCCGGCCTTCTTTTCTTTTTTTCTTTTTTCTCTTTTTTTTTGACGTGGAGTCTCACTCTGTTACCCAGGCTGAAGTGCAGTGGCGCGATCTCGGCTCACTGCAACCTCTGCCTCCCGGGTTCAAGTGATTCTCTTGCCTGGGCTTCTTGAGTAGCTGGGATTGCAGGCGAGCACCACCACGCCCAGCTAATCTTTGTATTTTTAGTAGAGACAAGGTTTTGCTATGTTGGCCAGGCTGGTCTCGAACTCCTGACCTCATGTGATCCACCTGCCTCGGCCTCCCAAAGTGCTGGGATTATAGGTGTGAGCCACTGCACCCAGCCACAGTTTCTGTTTTGTATGTTTTTTTCCACACCCCTTTAAAAATGTAAAACCATTCTTAGCTCTAAGGCCTTCTTTGGCCTGTAGGCCAACTCCTCCATAGGATAAAAATTGATTATGGGCCGGGTGTGGTGGCTCACGCCTGTAATGCAGGCACTGAGAAGACGAGGCAGGTGATTGGGTTGAGTTCAGGAGTTCAAGACCAGCTGGGGCAACATGGCGAAACCCTGTCTTCGACAAAAATACAAAAATTGGCCAGGTGTGGTGGTACATGCCTATGGTCCCAGCTACTCGGGAGGCTAAGGCATGAGAATTGCTTGAATCTGGGAGGCAGAGGTTGCAGTGAGCCAAGATTGCACCACTGCACTCCAGCCTGGGCAACAGAGTGAGACTCTGAAAAAAAAAAAATTACAAAAATTAGTCGGGCGGCTGGGCACGGTGGCTCACGCCTGTAATCCCAGCACTTTGGGAGGCTGAGGTGGGTGGATCACCTGAGGTCAGGAGTTCAAGACCAGCGTGGCCAGCATGGCGAAACCCCTTCTCTACTAAAAATAAAAAAATTAGCCAGGCATGGTGATGCGCGCCTGTAGTCCCAGCTACTCAGGAAGCTGAGGCCAAGAATTGCTTGAACCTGGGAGGCAGAGGCTGCAGTGAGCCGAGATCACATCACTGCACTCCAGCCTGGTTGACAGAGCAAGACTCTGTCTCAAAAAATAAAAATAAAAGGCGGCTGGGCGCGGTGGCTCACGCCTGTAATCCCAGCACTTTGGGAGGCCGAGGCGGGTGGATCACAAGGTCAAGAGATTGAGACCATCCTGGCTAACACTGTGAAACCCTGTCTCTACTAAAAATACAAAAAATTAGCTGGACATGGTGGCGCGCGCCTGTAGTCCCAGCGACTCAGGAGCCTGAGGCAGGAGAATCACTTGAACCAGGGAGGCGGAGGTTGCAGTGAGCCGAGATCGCGCCACTGCACTCCAGCCTGGGTGACAGAGCAAGACTCCGTCTCAAAAAATAAATAAATAAATAAAAATAAAAATAAATTTGATTATGGGCTGGGCGCGGTGGCTCACGCCTATAATCCCAGCACTTTGGGAGGCTGAGGTGAACGGATCATGAGGTCAAGAGTTCAAGACCAGCCTGACCAATATGGTGAAACCCCGTCTCTACTAAAAATACAAAAATTAGCCGGGCGCGGTGGTACAAGCCTGTAGTCCCAGCTACTCGGGAGGCTGAGGCAGGAGAATCGCTTGAACCTGGGAGGCAGAGCTTGCAGCGAGCCAAGATCGTGCCACTGCACTCCAACCTGGGTGACACAGTGAGACTCTGTCTCAAAAAAAAAAAAAATTGATTATGAATTTTACCTGTTTGTAGAACACAGATTAAATCATCAGATATTTCTTGTGAACTGTAACTCCTAATTGAAGGGAAAATGATCTAACGGGTTGCTTTTCAACGAAGTAAGTTCCCTGGTTAGTATTAACCAGAATATCCCACACTCTGAGTGTGCTGGTTAATCAGGATTGAATTTTTTTTAACTCCTAGTTATCTGAAAAACAAAATCCCATAGCTTCCCTTCACACTAACATATGAGCATCCTAGGTGATTCTGATACTTCCTAGGTAGCAGTCTAACTTCCTAGACTGCTTTGAAAGTACTGTGTGTGGTTAGGAAGGGAGAAGGAAAGGGAGTGGGGTAAGTTGGGGTCTGGAATGGAGTGGGGGATGTAGGATTGAAAAGAGGAATGAGGAGAGCATTGAAGGGAAAAACAGTCTGGGAAGAATATTGAATCTGTTGACCATAATGTTCAGGGTCTTTCATTTTGAACTAAATGTTTCACTATTAATTTGAAATTTAAAACAGTAAACAGATGTAAGTCTATGTAGACCAGATTTTTTTTTTTTTTTTTCATTTTTGAGACTGAGTCTTGCTCTGTTGCCCAGGCTGTAGTGGAGTGGTGCAATCTCCGCTCACTGCAACCTCCCCTTCCTGAGTTCCAGTGATTCTCCTGCCTCAGCCTCCCAGGTAGCTGGGATTACAGGCGTGTGCCACCATGCCCGCCTAATTTTTGCTTGTTTAATGGAGACGGGGTTTCACTGTGTTGACCACGCTGGTCTCGAACTCCTGACCTCAAGTGATCTGCCCGCCTTGGCCTCCCAAACTGCTGGGATTACAGGTGTGAGCCACTATGCCCGGCCTGACTTTATCATTTTAAATTCCATTGTATGGAGCTAATCTTTAATAAAGCACAATAAAAGGATACACATACATCTTTATATTCTGGCACAATTATACAAATACGGAAAATAGTTTAATATCACCAAACTTCTAGGTTTTTTTTTTTTTTTTCGTTTTCTTTTTTGGGACAGACTCTAGCTTGTCTCCCAGGCTGGAGTGCAGTGGTGCGATCTTGGCTCACTGCAACCTCTGCCTTCCGGGTTCAAGCAATTCTTCTGCCTCAGCCTCCCGAGTAGCTGGGATTACAGGCACGTGCCACCATGCCCATTAATTTTTTGTATTTTTTTTAGTAGCGATTGGATTTCACTGTGCTGGTCAGGCTGGTCTCGAACTCCTGACCTCGTGATCCGCCCGCCTTGGCCTCCCAAAGTGCTGGGATTACAGGCGTGAGCCACTGCGCCTGGCCACTTCTAGTTCTTTTGGCATATATATGTGGGTTTATAAATTGTTTACTTTTGTTACCAAGTTCTCATTCCGTTTAACTGATTCTTACATAAGTGAGGGTAGCAAATAGGCAACCATATTTCCTGCCTCCTGCAGTTTTGGTAAATCTAGGGGGAAAGTCTTCTTAAGTTCCCTGATTTCTTACATTCCTGTGGTGTGTTTAGAAATACTACATGTTGAGCTTTAACAAGACAGTAATTTTCTTAGTTAATTGAAATCTTAGAATTGAAAGTTAGAGCTGGAAGGGACTGAAGTTATTTAGTACAACTGCCTTATTTTCTAGATGAGGAAATTGAGGTACAGAGAATCACTTAGTGAGACAACAGCCAGAGCTGAGGCTAGTTTTACTAGTCTAGGGTGCAACCTGTTTTAACTAGGGACTTGAACAATTCTTTAGATTGTTAAAAATGTATTCGAGCCAGCCTGGTGGCTCACGCCTGTAATCCCAGCACTTTGGGAGACTGAGACAGGCGGATCATGAGGTCAGGAGATCAAGACCATCCTGGCTAACATGGTGAAACCACGTCTCTACTAAAAATACAAAAAAATTAGCTGGGCGTGGTGGTGGGTGCCTATAATCTCAGCTACTCGGGAGGCTGAGGCAGGAGAATGATGTGACCCTGGGAGGCAGAGCGTGCAGTGAGCTGAGATTGCGCCACTGCACTCCAGCCTGGGTGACAGAGCGAGACTCTGTCTCAAAAAAAAAAAATGTATTCGAAAAGGTGTTTTTGTTTTAAGATTTAATGCTCTAAAACTGACATGTTTATAAAACATTTATAAAAATGTTTTATAAACTAAACATTTATGGGAATAGAAATGGGAAAAGTTTTATAAAAACTGAGCTCTACAACGTAGAAAATTAGACACTTCTGGGCAACCTACACCATCATGTTTATTTTCTATTTGCTCTTAGATTGAAGTGCCCAGTTTTGCTCTTCTTCAGAGCAAACTGTGGGATTATTCCTGTTAATAATTTGGATCCTTGCAATTTCTAAAAGGCTTATAACTTAGGGTTTAAAGAACAGTTATGAGGCATTCTCATTGCTAAATCATGCTCTGGGGAAGTCTGCCATTTAATATGTCATAGGCTAGGGCTACCTAGTTGTTATTGATGGTGTTTGAGCTGAAGAAAATGCATGTGTTTCTGTAAGGTAACAGGAGCTTGACATTCACTAAGGAGATAATGAGGCATTGACAGGCTTTTTTGTAAGAGTTCAGATTGTTTGCTTCATTAATAGGGGTTTTTGAAGATCCAAGTTTTCTCCTTTCTGGCTAGTAATAATTGTGTAGTATTTCCCCTTTAATTGATATGACTTCATCCTTAAAGAAAGATAATAAAATCACTTCCTAGAAGCTTACTCCTTTTTCAGCTTTTGCCTTCCTGCTGGCAAAAGTATCTTGTTTTGGCCAGGCGTAGTGGCTCATGCCTGTAATCCCAGCACTTTGGGAGGCCAAGGCAGGCAGATCTCTTGAGCTCAGGAGTTCAAGACCAGCCTGGGCAACATAGGGACCCCCCATCTCTACAAAAAATATGAAAATTACCTGAGCATGGTAGCACACAGGCGCCTATAGTCCCAGCTACTTGGGAGGCTGAGGTGGGAGGATTGCCTGAGCCCGGGAGGTTGAGGACGCAGTGAGCCATGATCACACCACAGCACTCCAGCCTGGGCGGTAGGGTGAGTCCCTGTCAAAAAAAAAAAAAAGTATCTAATTTTACCCCCTTCTCTGATAGTTATTTTACTGTAAAATTTAACCTTTTTGCAGTATGTTCAACTTCTTGGTATGATGTAGAAAGAACATTGGATGTGAAATGTTGTATGATACATGTATATATCACTGTACAAAATGAGATATATTACATGATTGTGGAAGATTGCAGCTTCCATGGTGTTCACTTAGTCTGTTTACATTCATTATTTTTTAAAATGATTTTTTTTTTTTTTTTTTTTTTTGGGAGACGGAGTTTCATTCTTGTTGCCCAGGGTGGAGTCCAGTGGTGTGGTCTCGGCTCACTGCAACCTTTGCCTCCTGGGTTCAAGCAATTCTCCTGCCTCAGCCTCCCGAGTAACGCCCACCACCATGCCTGACTAATTTTTGTATTTTTAGTAGAGATGGAGTTTCACCATGTTGGCCAGGCTGGTCTTGAACTCCTGACCTCAGGTGATCTGCCTTTCTCGGCCTCCCAAAGTGCTGGGATTATAGGCATGAGGCACTGTGCCCAGCCACTAATTTTTGCATTTTTAGTAGAGACTGGGTTTCACCATGTTGGCCAGGATGGTCTCGATCTCCTGGCCTCCCAAAATGCTGGGATTACAGGTGTGATTTTTTTTTTTTTTAAATTGACACCCCTCCCTCTTTTATCAACAGCTTTTCCTTTCATTTTGTAGTCATATTTTCCCAGATCTTTATTTTATTTTATTTTATTTTACTTTTCATTTAAAGCCTCAGATGTTTTTCTTAGCCGCTGCTGAATCCTGAAACTCTTGCCGCAGGTTGAGGGGGAGTTGGCTTTTAAAGATTTAAGTTTGGATGACTTATTGTGAGTTCTGTCTAATAAAGAGTGCAGGGCTGGGCTTTGGCAGGAGAATAGAACATATTTCCTTGATGGGTATAATTCACTCACAAACCAAATTTCAGGTACTAAAAATAACAATTTCACATCTGCTGGGTTTTATTGGGGTCAGGAAAATGTTTTCTCTTAGAAGTTAAGTTGAATGTGATACCAGGGTTGGTTTGCCAAGGATGTCACTAAACTTGGAGTCAGATTGCTGAGATCTAATTTGTTAAAAAGTCGTGTTTTAGACCAGTACATTTGGACATTAATGAAAAGTAGGTTTAGATGATTTAAATGTCTTACCAGTTATCATTTTTGTGCAAAAGGTCATATGAAAGAATTTTCTATTTTAAGATTATAATTTATCAAATATAATGTCGAATGTTTCTGCGTCTTTTGTCTTTCCCTAGTATTATACTTGTTTCTCTTTTTAATTTAAAAAATTTATTTTCTGGAGATATCAGCACAGAAAGATACACTTGTTTCTTAGGGTGTTTGGTGCTTTTTAAATGGTTATTTCAGTTTAAGTAGGAAAGATCTCATTTAAAATCTTAAGTGCTTTGAGGGGGCTGGGTGCAGTGGCTCATGCCTGTAATCCCAGCACTTTGGGAGGCCAAGGCGGGTGGATTGCCTGAGCTCAGGAGTTCATGACCAGCCTGGACAACATGGTGAAACCCCGTCTCTACTAAAATACAAAAAATTAGCCGGGCATGGCGGCACGCACCTGTAGTCCCAGCTAGTCGGGAGGATGAGGCAGGAGAATTGCTTGAACCCTGGAGGCAGAGGTTGCAGTGAGCCGGGATCGCACTCCAGCCTGGGCAACAGAGCTAGATTCCATCTTAAAAAAAAAAAAAAAAATCTAAGTGCTTTGATTTGAAAATCAGTGGGATATGAGAAGACAGTCTTCAGACCTTTTCCATTGCTCCTATTTATTCATTCCAGTGGCTTTCTCTTTATAAATGACGTCATTGTTAAATCACGTTTGCCTTGTGTAATGGGGCCATTTTAGTTCTTAAATAACAAGAGTGCCTTCTGTTTCAGAAAAGTTTAGTATCTGTTCTATCTCCCTTTCCCTTTGTTTCATTTTGTAAAGTAGCATGTAAACGTGCAACTAATAATTCTGCTCACGACTTGCTTTTTTTTACCCTCTTTGAAAATGTTTTAAAATGTAAGATGAACATCTGTAGAAAAGTTATTATATAATGCTTTTTAAGTTACTTACTGAGTGTCTGTCAACTTTAGTAGATAATAATTAGTTGAGTTTTTTCATTTTACTATTTAATAGAAAAGCATGTTATTTTTCATATTTCTTACAGAAAGTGTTAAAATAGTATTATCCTTTTCTTTAACATTTAGCAGTATGCAGGGCCTGGTATGCTAAAGGATTACTTTAAAATGTATTTGCCCACACCGTGATATGACTATATTGTTAATACTGTGCTAGACTTTAAGAATTATTTCCCTTAGAAGACTGAAAACTTTTTTTTTTTAAGTAATGTCTTTTTTTTTTTTTTTTGAGACGGAGTCTCGCTCTGTTGCCAGGCTGAAGTGCAGTCTCCGCCTCCTGGGTTTAAGCGATTCTCCTCCTTCAGCCGTCCGAGTAGCTGGGACTACAGGCGTGCGCCACCAGGCCTAGCTAATTTTTGTATTTTTAGTAGAGACGGGGTTTCCCCATGTTGGCCAGGATGGTATCGATCTCTTGACCTTGGTTTCCACCCGCCTCGGCCTCCCAAAGTGCTGGGATTACAGGTGTGAGCCACTGCGCCCAGCCTTTTTTTAAGTAATTTCAACTTTTATTTTGTTTGTTATATGATCCTGAGGTTTGGGATACAAATGATCTTGTTACCCGGGTCCAGTCATGAGCATAGCACCCAACAGTTGGTTTTTCCAACATTACCCCTGACCCTCCCCTATCTAGTAGTCCCCAGTGTCTATTGTTGCCATCTGTATGTCCATGAATACTCAATGTTTAGCTCCCACTTACAAGTGAGAACATGCAGTATTTTGTTTTCTGTTCCTGCGTTTATTCACTTACGATAATGGCTTCCAGCTGCATCCAGACATGGATGCAAAAGATATGATTTCATTCTTTTTTATGGCTATCCTGAAAAACGTTTCTGTAGAAAGTTTCTAAGTGTATCTTTGAGTTGGTTGCAAATCTGTGCTGTAATTTGGATTTGTCCTTTTGTTCCAGTGTTTTTTGGACTCTGAATGGCTTGTGGAAATTGGGCAGTATGACTTGTTTGACAACTTTGGATGTGCATATCTAATTTATTATGAATCCTCCTTCTCACCTATATACAAAATAAATAATTTAACCACTTGGAAGAAGGAGTTTTTTGTTTTTTTGAGACGGAGTCACGCTCTTGTGACAGAGGCTGGAGTGCAGTGGCGTGATCTCGGCTCACTGCAACCTCTGCCTCCCAAGTTCAAGCGATTCTCCTGCCTCAGCCTCCTAAGTAGCTGGGATTACAGGAGCCCACAGTGGCTAATTTTTTTGTATATTTAGTAGAGATGGGGTTTCACCACGCTGGCCAGGCTGGTCTCGAACTCCTGACCTCAGGTGATCCGCCCACCTCAGCCTCCCAAAGTGCTGGGATTACAGGCGTGAGCCACCATGCCTGGCCTAGAAGGAGGTTTTGTTTTTTGTTTTTTGTTATTGTTGCTGTTTTTTTGAGACAAGGTCTCTCTCTGTCGCCCAGGCTGGAGTGCAGTGGCGCTATCTCAGCTCACTGCAACCTCCGCCTCTCGGGTTCAAGCGATTCTCCTGCCTCAGCCTCCTGAGTAACCGGGATTACAGGTGGCCCGCCACCATGCCTGGCTAATTTTTGTATTTTTAGTACAGATGGGGTTTCACCATGTTGGTCACCAGGTCTTGAACTCCTGACCTCGTGATCTGCCTGCCTCAATCTCCCAAGTGCTGGGATTACAGGCATGAGCCACCACGCCTGGCCTAGAAGGAGTTTTAAAATATAAAATACCTAGATCAAGACAAAGACTTAGGCAGGTAGTGGCTCAAGTCTGTAATCCCAGCACTTTCGGAGGTCGAGGCGAGAGGACTGGTTTAGCCCAGAAGTTTGAAACCAACCTGGGCAACATAGTGAAACCCCCATCTCTTTTTTCTTTCTTTCTTTTTTTTCTTTTTTTTTGAGACAGAGTCTTGCTCTTGTTGCCCAGGCGCGATCTCTGCTCACCACAACCTCTGCTTCCCAGGTTCAAGCAATTCTCCTGCCTCAGCCTCCTGAGTAGCTGGGATTACAGGCAAGCACCACCATGCCAGCTAATTTTGTATTTTTAGTAGAGATGGAGTTTCTCCATGTTTTTCAGGCTGGTCTCGAACTCCTGACCTCAGGTGATCTGCTCACCTCAGCCTCCCAAAGTGTTGGGATTACAGGCGTGAGCCACCGCACCTGGACTGCATTTTCCTTTTTTTTTTTTTTTTTTTTAATTTTGAGACGGAATTTTCCTCTTGTTGCCCAGGCTGGAGTGCAATGGTGCGATCTTGGCTCACTGCAACATCCGCCTCCTGGGTTCAAGCAATTCTCTTGCCTCAGCCTCCCGAGTAGCTGGGATTGCAGGTGTGGGCCACCACGCCCAGCTAATTTTTGTATTTTTAGTAGAGACGGGGTTTCATCATGTTGGCCAGGCTAGCCTTGAACTCCTGACCTCAGGTAATCCACCCACCTTGGTCTCCCAAAGTGCTGGGATTACACTTGCAGGTGTGAGCCACTGTGCCCAGCCTTTAATTAGCCTTTGAAAACCAGAAGGTGGGCCAGGTGTGGTGCCTCACGCCTGTAACCCAAGCACTTTGGGAGGCCGAGGTGGGTGGATCACCTGAGATCGGGAGTTCAAGACCAGCCTGACCAACATGGAGAAACCCCCGTCTCTACTAAAAATACAAAATTAGCCCGGCATGGTGGTGCATGCCTGTAATCCCAGCTACTCAGGAGGCTGAGGCAGGAGAATCATTTGAACCCGGGAGGTGGAGGTTGCGGTGAGCCAAGATCGAACCATTGCACTCCATCCTGGGCAACAAGGCCAAAACTCCGTCTCGAAAAAAAAAAAGAACGTACTCTGCTTAGAATTCTTTGACGGTTTCTTGCACTCATGAAAAAAATAAATTTTGTGTAGATCATTTGCCTTAAAGAAGATAAAAAGCTCTTAACTGTGAAACCCGTTTGGAAATTTTCCAAAAAATCAAGTTTCTTTCTCTCTCTTCTCTTTTTGTGTTATTTTTAAAAGTATCTTTTTTTTTTTTTTTTTTTGTGAGACAGGGTATTGCTCTGGTGCCCAGAGTGCTGTGGCACAATCAGGGCCTACTGCAGCCTTGACCTCCTGGGATCAAGTGGGTCTGCTTCAGCCTCCCAAATGTTGGGTTTACGGATATCAGCCACTGTGCGTGGTCTTTTCTTTTCTTCTTTTTTTTTTTTGGAGATAAGGTCTTTTTTTGTTTGTTTGTTTGTTTGTTTGTTTGAGATGCAGTCTCGCTCTGTTGCCCAGGCTGGAGTGCAGTGGCACGATCTTGGCTCACTGCAAGCTCCACTTCCCGGGTTCATGCCATTCTCCTGCCTCAGCCTCCCGAGTAGCTGGGACTACAGGCGCCTGACACCACGCCCAGCTAATTTTTTGTATTTTTAGTGGAGATGGGTTTTCACCATGTTAGCCAGGATGATCTCAATCTCCTGACCTCGTGATCCACCCGCCTCGGCCTCCCAAAGTGCCAGGATTACAGGTGTGAGCCACCACGCCAGGCTGGAGATAAGGTCTTTCTATGTTGCCTAGGGTAGTCTTGAACTCCTGGGTTCAAGCAATCCTCCGACTCAGCCTGCCCAGTAGCTGGGATTATGGGCACAAGTTTCTTTGGTTTGGTGTCCCTTTGAAAGAATATCTGTATCTTCTGGCCAAGTGCAGTGGCTCATGTCTGTAATCCCAGCACATTGGGAGGCTAAGGTGGGCGGATCACTTGAGACCAGGAGTTCAAGACCAGCCTGGCTAACATGGTGAAACCTCGTCTCAACTGAAAATACAAAAGTAGCTGGACTTGGTGGTGCGCGCCTTTAATCCCAGCTACTCCCAAGGCTGAGACAGGAGAATCGCTTGAATCTGCAAGGTGGAATTTGCAGTGAGTTGAGACAGCACCACTGTACTCCAGCCTGGGCGACAGAGTGAAACTCCGTCTCAAAAAACAAAAGAATATTTGTATCTTCTGTCTTGTCACATTAAAAAACAAAAAAGAGTGTCTGGTGTTATCACATTTTAAGGCTTCTTATTTACCTTTCTTAAGTGCTGTTTAAGAAATTCAGTTATACTTATGATTTAGTTAACTTACATAGGCATTTGCTGAACACCAGTATACTTAGTAATAAATTACTCCCAGCAGGCTCAAGAATGAGAAAAGTATAAAAGTAAAAATGAGTTCCAGTTTTTGGTACTTCCTTCATAGACAGATTTAGCAAAATTTATTGAACATTTATTATGTGCCAATGCCCTAGCTTCTTGGAGTCCTTGAAACAGATAAGGTTGCTGCTAGGCCGGGCACAGTGGCTCATGCCTGTAATCCCAGCACTTTGGGAGGCTAAGGCGGGTGGATCAGGAGGTCAGGAGATCGAGACCATCCTGGCTAACATGGTGAAACCCTATCTCTACTAAAAATACAGAAAAAAAAAAAAATTAGCTGGGCGTAGCTGGGCATGGTGGCTCACGCCTGTAATCCCAGCACTTTGGGAGGCTGAAGCGGGTGGATCACAAGGTCAGGAGTTTGAGACCAGCCTGGCCAACATAGTGAAACTCCATCTCTACTAAAAATACAAAAATTAGCTGGGCGTGCTGGCGCACGCCTGTAGCCCCAGCTACTCCAGAGGCTGAGGCGGGAGAATCACCTGAACCTGGGAAGTGGAGGTTGCAGTGAGCCGAGATCGCGCCATTGCACTCCAGCCTGGGCGACAGAGTGAGACTCTTGTCTCAAAAAAAAAAAATTAGCCGGGCGTGGTGGCAGGCATCTGTAGTCCCAGCTACTCAGGACGCTGAGGTAGGAGAATGGCATGAACCCGGGAGGCAGAGCTTACAGTGAGCTAACATCGCGCCACTGCACTCCAGCCTGGGTGACAGACTCCGTCTCAAAAAAAAAAAAAAAAGCCAGGGGCGGTGGCTCACGTCTGTAATCCCAGCACTTTGGGAGGCCGAGACGGGTGGATCACCAGGTCAGGAGATGGAGAGCATCCTGGCCAACGTGGTAAACCCGTCTCTACTAAAAATACAAAAATTACCAGGGTGTGGTGATGTGCGCCTGTAATCTCAGCTACTCAGGAGGCTGAGGCAAGAGAATCACTTGAACCCGGGAGGCGGAGCTGGCAGTGAGCCGAGATCATGCCACTGCTCTCCATCCTGGGCGACAGAGCGAGACTCCATCTCAAAAACAAAACAAAACAAAACAAAAAACAGATAAGGTTGCTGCCTTCATAGTGTGCTTCTGTGCTCCAGTTGCTTTTATGCTATAGCTTTACTTAGTGCACTTGAGAGGAGACCAGCTTTCACTCGCCTGTTTCTGAACGTTGCAGACAAATGTATGAAATAATAGGGCCATAAATATTTTGATTTATGTTATAGTCTTCTGGGTACTGTGTTAGATGTTATTAGATTATTTATTAAAATACAATTTTTTTTTTAGAGTGTGAGCATGGCTCACTGCAGCCTCAAACTCCTGGGCTCAAGTGATCCTCCAACCTTTGTCTCCCAGAGCGCTGGGATTACAGGTGTGAGCCACCACACCCGGCCTCTCCTGTTTTCTTGAGAGTTGTTCTGTTTTCTGTAAATTAAAAAAAAAACTTTTTTTTCCTTTTTCATTTACCTTTCTAGACCCTGTTTTGTTTTTTGTTTTGAGCGGGAGTTTTGCTCTGTTGCCCAAGCTAAAGTGCAGTGGTGCAATCTTGGCTCACTGCAACCTCCACCTCCTGAGTTCAAGCAGTTCTGCCTCAGCTTCCCAAGTAACTGGGACTACAGGCGCCTGCCACCACGCCTGGCTAATTTTTGTATTTTAGTAGAGAGGGGACTTCAGCTTTTTGGCCAGGCAGATCTCAAACTCCTGACCTCAAATGATCCGCTTGCCTCAGCCTCCCAAAATGCTGAGATTACAAATATGAGCCACTGCGCCTGGCCTTAGACCCTGGTTTTACTAAAGCACTGTTTTACTTTTCTTACTCTCAGCTAATTCCTGTCACCCATCTCATCCTCCCCTCAAAAACCCCAACACTTCAAAAATGTTTATGAGGTAATTTAAGACATCTAAACAATATATAGGATAATATAGTAATTTTTTTTTTTTTTTTTTTGAGATGGAGTCTCTCTCTCACCCAGACTGGAATGCAGTGGTGCAATCTTGGCTCACTGCAACCTCTGCCTCCTGGGTTCAAGCGACTCTTTTTTCTTTTTTCTTTTTTTGAGATGGAGTCCTGCTCTTCGCCCAGGCTGGAGTGCAGTGGCATGATCTCGGCTCACTGCAACCTCTGCCTCCTGAGTAGCTGGGATTACAGGCGCCTGCCACCATGCCCAGATAATTTTTGTATTTTTAGTAGAGATGGGGTTTCACCATGTTGGCCTGGCTGGTCTTGAACCCCTGACCTCAGATGATCCTCCCGCCTCGGCCTCCCAAAGTGCTGGGATTACAGGCGTGAGCCACTGCGCCCAACCGTAGATAATCTTTTACTTGTATTCTAGTTCATGAAACACAATGCATTACAAGTACTAGTAAAGCCCATAAAAGCCCCCTTTGTTAACACTTTTTAACATTGCTACTAAACCTTTGGTCTTATCAGACAATGATATGGTTGTGTGTGTAGATGAACTTCCTTACTTTAATCTTCTAGTGCAAAATGACAGTAGAAAATTAAACTATTTTGGTCTGAACTGACTGTTAATTTAGTGGAATTTCTTGACTTCTGCTTATAGAAGTAGGATGATTATAACTACTTAATTTCTTGTGATGTAGATTTATAGATATACAAATACATATGAACAAATATCTAAGTATTAGCTATTCTTTGTACCACTTTAACCACTTTAGATATGTCAGTGTTTTAGATCTTAACTGCCTATAGGGCAGGAACCACCTCTTTTTTTGTTTTTGTTTTTTGTTTTGAGACAGAGTCTCCCTCTGTCTCCCAGGCTGGAGTGCAGTGCCATGATCTTGGTTCACTGCAACCTCTGCCTCCCGGGTTCAAGCGATTCTCCTGCCTCAGCCTCCCGGGTAGCTGGGATTACAGGCATGCACCACCACGCCTAGCTAATTTTTGTATTTTTAGTAGAGACAGGGTTTCACCATGTTGGCCAGGCTTGTCTCAAACTTGTGACCTCAAGTGATTCACCCTCCTTGGCCTCTCAAAGTGCTGGGATTAGACATGAGCCACCAAACCCAGTCTTTTTATTTTTATGTTTTAATAATATAAAATGTTCTTGCTACCATGAACATTTGGGTACAGAATAAATACGATGTGAAGGAGAACTGTGGTTGTGCACAAAGGACTGCTGATGCAAATTACAGTTTCAGTGTGGGTAATGAGAAAATTAAAAGCATTTACTTGATAAAGATCTGTAGAACTTAAATTTGCAAACTTCTTTTGAGGATAGGAAAAATAAGTAACAATTATCTATAAATAATATCGATTAAAAACAGTCAAACAATGCAAAATTAATAGAGAAAGTAAAATGTACTGAAATTTGTCCAAATGGATTCACTGTTGACAATTTGGTGAACATCCTTCCAGCCATCTTTTTGTACATTTCTGTACAATTTATAAAGAAATCTCTGTGTAGTTTTGTCAATATGCACTTAAGTATGATCATACTATCCACAGTGCTTTGTAACCTATTTTCACTGACCACTGTGTCATGAACATCTTTTCTGTGTAAGTAAATGTAAGTCTGCATCATTTAAAATGATTTTATGGTAATTCCATAGGGTATTTGTAGTAGAATTACTAGAATTTACTTAACCTTATTGATGTACATTTGTTTCCAGAATTTCACTGTTATAAGCAATACTGTGATGAACATCCTTATCAAATATTTGATTAAACTTTTTTGTTTTTTGTTTTTTTGAGCCTTAGCCTCCCAAGTAGCTGGGACTACAGGTGTGCTCCACCATGCCCAGCTAATTTTTGGTTTTTTGTTTGTTTTTTTGTTTTTGTTTTTGTTTTTTTTTGAGACAGAATCTCGCTCTGTCGCCCAGGCTGGAGTGCAGTGGCGCGATCTCAGCTCACTGCAAGCTCCGCCTCGCGAGTTCACGCCATTCTTCTGTCAGCCTCGCGAGTAGCTGGGACTACAGGCGCCCGCCACCACATCTGGCTAATTTTTTGTATTTTTAGTAGAGACCGGGTTTCACCGTGTTAGCCAGAATGGTCTCGGTCTCTTGACCTTGTGATCTGCCCGCCTCGGCCTCCCAAAGTGCTGGGATTACAAGCGTGAGCCACCGCGCCCTGCCTTTTTTGTTTTTTTTTTTTTTTTGAGATGGAGTTTCACTCTTGTTGCCCAGGCTGGAGTGCAGTGGCACGATCTCCGGCTCACCGCAACCTCCGCCTCCTGGGTTCAAGCGATTCTCCTGCCTCAGCCTCCCAAGCAGCTGGGATTACAGGCTACCACACCCAGCTAATTTTGTATTTTTAGTAGAGACGGGGTTTCTCCGTGTTGGTCAGGGTGGTCTTGAACTCTCAACCTCAGGTGATCCGCCCACCTCGGCCTCCCAAAGTGCTGGGATTACAGGCGTGAGCCACCGCGTCTGGCAATTTTTGTATTTTTAGTAGAGACGGGAATTTCATCATGTTGGCCAGGATGGTCTCAATCTCCTGACCTAGTGATCCGCCTGCCTGGGCCTCCCAAAGTGCTTGGATTACTGGTGTGAGCCACCGGTCCCGGCTCAATCATTTTTAGTGTATTCACAGGATTGTGCAATCATCACTACAACCCAAGAACATTTTGATCATCCAGCAAATAAACACCTCTTGCCCATTGGCAGCCATGCCCCATTCTCACGTTCACTCTCAGCCCCAAGCAATGTATGTACTTTTCACCTCTGTAGAATTGACTATTCTAGATATTTCACATAAATAGAATCATACAGTATGTGGTCTTTAATGACTGGCTTCTTTCAATTAGCATAATATTTCCAAGGTTCATCCATGTTGTAGCATGTGTTAGTACTCTTTTTTTTATTGCCAAATAATATTTCATTGTGTATATATACCACCTTTTGTTTATTCATTCACCAGTTGATGGACATTTGGGTTGTTTCTGTGTTTTAGCTATCATGCATAATGCTGCTATGAATATTTGTTTATACGTTTTTGTGTGAATGTATGTTTTAATTTCTCTTGGTTATATACATAGGAGTGGAGTTACTGGGTTAGATTCAGTTGTGATGAGTTCGAGTCTGTATCTTTGTTTTGTTTGTTTTGTTTTTTGGGTTGTTTTGAGACAGAGCCTTGCTCCGTCGCCCAGGCTGGAGTGGTACGCTCTAGGCTCACTGCAACCTCCACCTCCCGGGTTCAAGCGATTCTCCTGTCTCAGCCTCCGGAGTAGCTGGGATTACAGGTGTGTACCACCACACTGGGCTAATTTTTTTTTTTTTTTTTTTTTTTTGAGACAGAGTCTCGTTTTGTCGCCCAGGCTGCAGTGAAGTGGCACAATCTCAGCTCACTGCAAGCTCCGCCTCCCAGGTTCATGCCATTCTCCTGCCTCAGCCTCCTGAGTAGCTGGTACTACAGGTGCCCGCCACCATGCCTGGCTAATTTTTGTATTTTTAGTAGAGACAGGGTTTCACCATGTTGGCCAGGCTGGTCTCGAACTCCTGACCTCAGGTGATCCACCTGTCTCAGGCTCCTAAAGACCAAAGTGCTGGGATTACAGGCATGAGCCACCTCGCCTGGGTGAGTCTATATCTTGATCTTAAACATATTGGTTGCCCCATTTTTTTACTATCCTTGGCAGTCTTACTATTTTACTTAATTCCTAGAAATATTAAGTTTTTCTGGTGTGGCACGGTGGCACGTGCCTGTAATCCCAGCACCTTGGCAGGCCAAGGCGGGTGGATCACCTGAGGTCGGGAGTTCGAGACCAGCCTGAGCAACATGGTGAAACCCTGTCTCTACTAAAAGTACAAAAATTAGCCGGGCATGGTGGTGGGCGCCTGTAATCCCAGCCATTCAGGAGGCTGAGGCAGGAGAATCACTTGAACCCAGGAGGTGGAGGTTGCATTGAGCCAAGATCACACCATTGCACTCCAGCATGGGCGACAAGAGCAAGACTCCATCTATCTCAAAAAAAAAAAAAAAAAAAGCTTTGAATGCTCTTATCTATTTCATGCACACAACAAACAATCATACTGGCAAGACATATTGAGATGTAAACTGCACAGTCAAGAAAATTTTGATATGTTCATCATAATCATTACTTATTTTAAGAAAATATGATTTGGGGCCATGCTCAGTGTTGATTAAAGAAAATATTGGTGTATATCTTATTTCATGATTACTTACTATGGTTTTGCCACTCCTTAAGATATTTTCCTAATACTGTTAGCTACAATGTGTGATCTTGGCTCCCTGCAACCTCCGTCTCCCAGGCTCAAGCAATTCTCCTGCCTCAGCCTTCCAAGTAGCTAGGATTTCAGGTGCCCACCACCACACCCAGCTAATATTTGTATTTTTAGTAAAGAAGGGGTTTCATCATGTTGGCCAGGCTGGCCTGGAACTCCTGGCCTCAAGCGATCTGTCCAGCTCGGCCTTGTAAAGTGTTGGGATTATAGGTGTGAGCCTCTTCATTTGTTTTTCACAGTAATTTTATGAAGTTGATAATTGGTTGCAGTTTTACTGATGGAGAAACTGACAACCAGAAAAGTTTTTGCTCATTATCAGAAACTTAATCAAATGGTTGTGAAAGGACTCATATCTAAGTTTCTCCTACTCCAAAACCTGTTCTTAACCCTGTACTCCAGTACATTTTCCTAGTTTCAGCTCTACCAATATCATGAAATTCTCAGACGTTCTGATTAAATTTATTTTAGTGCCATAGGCTGCACCTTTTTTTTTTTTTTTTCCCCAAGGCAGAAGAATTTTTCTTAGTACAGAACAAAATGAAAAGTCTCCCATGTCTGCCTCCCTCCACACAGACACAGCAACCATCCGATTTCTCAGTCTTTTCCCCACCTTTCCCCCCTTTCTATTCCACAAAACCGCCATTGTCATCATGGCCCGTTCTCAATGAGCTGTTGGGTACACCTCCCAGACGGGGTGGTGGCCGGGCAGAGGGGCTCCTCACTTCCCAGCAGGGGTGGCCGGGCAGAGGCGCCCCTCACCTCCCGGACGGAGCGGCTGGCCGGGCGGGGGGCTGACCCCCCCCCACCTCCCTCCCGGACGGGGCGGCTGGCCGGGCGGGGGGCTGACTCCCCCACCTCCCTCCCGGACGGGGCGGCTGGCTGGGCAGAGGGGCTCCTCACTTCCCAGTAGGGGCGGCCGGGCAGAGGCGCCCCTCACCTCCGGGACGGGGCGGCTGGCCGGGCGGGGGGCTGACCCCCCCACCTCCCTCCCGGACGGGGCTGCTCGCCGGGCGGGTGGCTGACCCCCCCACCTCCCTCCCGGAAGGGGCGGCTGGCCGGGTGGGGGGCTGACCCCCCCCCCACCTCCCTCCCGGACGGGGCGGCTGGCCGGGCAGGGGGCTGACCCCCCACCTCCCTCCCGGACGGGGCAGCTGGCCTGGCGGGGGCTGACCCCCACCTCCCTCCCGGACGGGGTGGCTGCTGGGCGGAGACGCTCCTCACTTCCCAGACGGGGTGGCAGCCGGGCGGAGGGGCTCCTCACTTCTCAGACGGGGCGGTTGCCAGGCGGAGGGTCTCCTCACTTCTCAGACGGGGTGGCCGGGCAGAGACGCTCCTCACCTCCCAGACGGGGTTGCGGCCGGGCCGAGGCGCTCCTCACATGCCAGACGGGGCAGCGGGGCAGAGGCGCTCCCCACATCTCAGACGATGGGCGGCCGGGCAGAGACGCTCCTCACTTCCTAGATGGGATGGCGGCCGGGAAGAGGTGCTCCTCACTTCCTAGGTGGGATGGCGGCCGGGCAGAGACGCTCCTCACTTTCCAGACTGGGCAGCCAGGCAGAGGGGCTCCTCACTTCCCAGACGATGGGCGGCCAGGCAGAGACGCTCCTAACTTCCCAGACAGGGTGGCGTCCGGGCAGAGGCTGCAATCTCGGCACTTTGGGGGGCGAAGGCAGGCGGCTGGGAGGTGGAGGTTGTAGCGAGCCGAGATCACGCCACTGCACTCCAGCCTGGGCACCATTGAGCACTGAGTTAACGAGACTCCGTCTGCAATCCCGGCACCTCGGGAGGCCGAGGCTGGCGGATCACTCGCGGTTAGGAGCTGGAGACCAGCCCGGCCAACACAGCGAAACCCCGTCTCCACCAAAAAAATACGAAAACCAGTCAGGCGTGGCGGCGCAAGCCTGCAATCGCAGGCACTGGACAGGCTGAGTCAGGAGAATCAGGCAGGGAGGTTGCAGTGAGCCGAGATGGCAGCAGCACAGTCCAGCTTCGGTTCGGCATGAGGGGAGACCGTGGAAAGAGAGGGAGAGGGTTCGGCATGAGAGGGAGACTGTGGAAAGGAGGGAGGGAGAGGGAGAGTTTTTTTTTTTTCTTTTTTTAAGACGGAGTTTCACTCTTGTCGCCCAGGCTGGAGTGCAATGGCAGGATCTTGGCTCACTGCAACCTCTGCCTCCCAAGTTCAAGCGATTGTCCTGCCTCAGCCTCCCAAGTAGCTGGGACTACAGGCATGCGCCACCATGCCCGGCTAATTTTTGTATTTTTAGTAGAGACGGGGTTTCACCATCTTGGCCAGGCTGGTCTCGAACTCCTGACCTCATGATCCACCCGCCTCGGCCTCCCAAAGTACTGGGATTACAGGCGTGAGCCGTCGTGCCCGGCCTAGACTGTGCCATAAAAGTGATTGAATGAGAAGGAGGCCGGGCAAAGTGGCTCACGCTGGTAATCCCAGCACTTTGGGAGGCCAAGCGGGGCGGATCACCTAAGGTCAGGAGTTTGAGACCAGCCTGGCCAAACTGGTGAAACCCTGTCTCTACTAAAAATGCAGCTGGGTGCAGTGGCTCACGCCTGTAATCCCATCACTTTGGGAGGTCGAGGCGGGCGGATCATGAGGTCAGGAGTTGGAGACCAGCCTGGCCAATATGGTGAAACCCCGTCTCTACTAAAAAAGTAAAAAATTAACCGAGGGTGGTGGCCCATGCCTGTAGCCTATAGTCCCAGTTACTTAGAAGGCTGAGGCAGGAGAATCACTGGAACCTGGGAGGCAGAGGTTGCAGTGAGTCGAGGTCGCGCCACTGCACTCCAGCCTGGGCAACAGACTCCATCTCAAAAAAAAAAAAATACAGAAATTAGCCAGGCACGGTGGCGGGAGCCTCTACCTGCAATCACAGCTACTCGGGAGGCTGAGGTAGGAGAACTGCTTGAATCAGGGAGGCGGAGGTGGCAGTGGAGCAAGATTCTACTGCACTCCCACTCCGTCTCAAGAAAGAAAAAAAAAGAATGAGAAGGAAAGCACAAGGAGAGTTTTATAGGGATAGTAACTCAAAATTATGTTGAAGAGCTGAAAAGAGTAGAGATTAGGTACAGAAGTAAAATCAAGAACCTGGATTTCTAGATGTTAAGTCTGTCCTACCTCATTTAGTTACTTTCTTTCCTTTTAAAATAGATAAAACAAAGCAGTCCAAGTTAACACCTTGCATTATAGAAATCTTTTTTGGTTTTTTGTTTTTTTGAGATGGGCTCTGTCACCCAGGCTGGAATGCAGTTGTACAGTCAGGACTCACTGCTGCCTCCATCTCCCAGGCTCAAGTGATTACCCTGCTTCATCCTCCCAGGTAGTTGGGACTCCAGGCACATGCCACCTTGCCTAGCTAATTTTTTTTTTTTTTTTTTTTTTTTTTGTAGAGTTGAGGTCTTACTGTGTTGCCCAGACCGATCTCAAACTCCTGGGCTCAAGGAATCCTCCTGCCTTGGCCTCCCAAGGTGCTGGGATTATAGGCATGAGCCACCGTGCCTTCCCAGACATCTTAAATATATGGATAGAGTTGCTAACTTGTTTACAAGATGCTGTGATAGACTAATACTTATTTATAGTAAATGCTTTGAAAATTTGAGAAAGGCTAGGCAGCAGTAGCTAATGTCTATAATCACAACAGAACATTTTGGGGGGCTGAGGCGGGAGGATCACTTGAGCCCAGGAGCTCGAGATCAGCCTGGACAACATGGTGAGACCCGGTCTCCTTAAAAAAAGGAAAGGCCAGGCGCGGTGGCTCACGCCTGTAATCCCAGCACTTTGGGAGGCCGAGGCGGGCGGATCATGAGGTCAGGAGTTCGAGACCAGCCTGTTGAAGATGGTGAAACCCCATCTCTACTAAAAAAATACAACAAAATACAAAAAGTAGCCAGGTGTGGTGGTGGGTGCCTGTAATCCCAGCTACTCAGGAGGCTGAGGCAGGAAAATCGCTTGAACCCAGGAGGCGGAGGTTGCAGTGAGTCAAGATTGTGCCATTGCACTCCAGCCTGGGCAACAAGAGTGTAACTCAGTCTCAAAAAAAAAAAAAAAAAAAAAGGAATATTATCTGTCCTAGAGCTGTGTTTGAAAATGTCAAATGTGGCCAACTGAGTCATGATGAGAGTCTAAAGCATTTTAGCATACACTGTTTATTTATATATATTTTTTTGAGTTGGAATATTGTTCTGTTGACCAGGCTGGCGTGCAGTGATGTGATCATAGCTCACTGTAGCCTTAAACACCTTGGCTCAAGCAATCTTCCTCCCACCTTAGCCTCCTGAGTAGCTGGGACCATAGGCGCATGCCACCATGCCCAGCTGATTATTATTATTATTTGGCAACGGAAGTCTCGCTCTGTCGGCCAGGCTGGAGTGCAGTGGCACAGTCTCGGCTCACTGCAGCCTCTGCCTCCTGGGTTCAAGCAATTCCTGTCTCAGCCTCCCGAGTAGCTAGGATTACAGGCGTACTCCACCATACCCAGCTGATTTTTTTGTTTTGTTTTTGTATTTTTAGTAGAGATGCGGGTTTTACCATGTTGGCCAGGCTGGTATTGAACTCCTGACCTCAAGTGATCCAACCACCTCGGCCTTCCAAAGTGCTGGGATTACAGGCATGAGCTACCATGCCCAGCCTGTTATTTATTTTATAGACAGAGTGTCCCTATGTTGCCCAGGCTGGTCTTGAACTCCTAATCTCAAGCAGTTCTCCCGCATCAGCCTCCCAAAGTGCTGAGGTTACAGGCAGAACCACATGTAAATATATGGGCATTGCTGGTTCAAATTAGATGTACATTTAAATATTTTCAAACTGGCCTTCAAAAAGTTGTACTAATTTATCACTATTTGTGTATGAAAATGTCTCTTTCCGGCTGGGCGTGGTGGCTCATGCCCACCCGTAATCCCAGCACTTCCGAAGGCCGAGGCGGGTGGATCACCTAAGGTCAGGAGTTCGAGACAGCCTGACCAACATGGTGAAACCCCATCTCTCCTAAAAATACAAAAAAGTTAGCCAGTCATGGTGGCATATGCCTGTAGTCCCAGCTACTTGGGAGGCTGAGGCAGGAGAATCATTTGAACCCAGGAGATGGAGGTTGCAGTGAGCCCAGATAATGCCACTGTACTCCAGAGCCAGCGAGACTCTGTCTCAAAAAAAGAAAGGAAACAAAAGAGAGAGAGAGAGAAAGAAGGAGGGAAGGAGGGAGGGAGGGAAGGAAGAGAGAGAGGGAGGGTCTGTTTCCCTGTACCCTTACCAATGACGTATGTTATTAGGGTTTCAACTTTTGGTAATCTGATAGGTGAAAAATTACAAATGCGTTATAAGTGGAGTTGCATTTTAAAAACTATGATCGGGGGAGGGGGGAGGGATAGCATTAGGAGATATACCTAATGCTAAATGACGAGTTAATGGGTGCAGCACATCAACATGGCACATGTATCCATATGTAACAAACCTACACGTTGTGCACATGTACCGTAAAACTTTAATAATAATAAATTTAAAAAAAAAACAACTATGAGATTTGATCAGATTTTCACATATTTATTGGCTGTTGGTATTTTCTTTCTTTTTTTTTTTTTTTTTGAGACAGAGTCTTGCTCTGTCGCCCAGGCTGGAGTACAATGGTGCAGTCTCAGCTAACTGCAACCTCCGCCTCCCGGGTTCAAGCAATTCCCCTGGCTCAGCCTTCCAAGGAGCTGGGATTACAGGCATGCGTACCATTCCCAGCTAATTTTGTATTTTTAGTAGAGACGGGATTTCTCCGTATTGGTCAGACTGGTCTTGAACTCCTGACCTCAGGTGATCCGCCCACCTCGGCCTCCCAAAGTGATGGAATTACAGGCGTGAACCACTGTGCCCAGCCACTCTTGGTATTTTCAATGATGATTCTTGAGATTTCAGTGAGTCTTCAGGTGTCAGTGAATGGAATGGCTAAACATAAAAAGGCTTCAAAACTTGTGATACTGTGAATGTAGGATGTCAGTTCAAAAGAAATGATGTTGTGACTGTAGGGTATCACTGAGATGCCAGTGATAACCTGCCCATGTCACATGTTGACCCTTTTCTCTCTTAATTTCAGGTGATCATGGAGCTCAGCTTGGTCTCCATGGGGCTGGTGGTGATGGAATACATGATGACACAGCAGGTGGAGAGGAAGGAGAAAACAGCCCAGATGCCCAACCCCAAGCCGGTCGGAGGACCCGGCGGGAAGCATGCACCTGCCCCTACTGTAAAGACAGTGAAGGAAGGTGAGTTGACCCAGCCAGTTTCTTACAAATATAAAGAAAAATTAATAGATTTGGAGATAAGAGGAAGAAGATTAATTTTTTTTTTTTTTTTTGAGTCTGAGTCTGACTCTGTTGCCCAGGCTGGAGTGCAGTGGCACGATCTTGGCTCACTGCAAGCTCCACCTCCTGGGTTCACGCCATTCTCCTGCCTCAGCCTCCGAGTAGCTGGGACTACAGGCACCTGTCACCACACCCAGCTATCTTTTTTTATTTTTAGTAGAGACGGGGTTTCACTGTGTTACCCAGGATGGTCTCGATCTCCTGACCTCGTGATCTTCCCGCCTTGGCCTCCTAAAGTGCTGGGATTACCAGCGTGAGCCACCATGCCCGGCGAAGGTTAATTTTTTTTTTAGGATTTAAGACTCAGAGCTGGATGCATATAATCCCAGCACTTTGGGAGGCCAAGATAGGAGGATCACTTGAGCCCAGGAGTTTGAGACCAGCCTCAGCAAGAAAGCGAGAGCCGATCTCTACAAAAAATTTAAAAATTATGTGGGAATATTTTACTGGCAATAAAAAGAGAAAATGAAAAAAAATTTTTTTTTTTTTCTGAGACAAAGTCTTTCTGTGTTGCCCAGGCTGGAGTGCAGTGGCACATTCTTGGCACACTGCAACCTCCACCTCCTGGGTTCAAGCAATTCTGCCTCAGTCTCCCGAGTAGCTGGGACTACAGGTGTGTGCCACCACCCCCAGCTAAGTTTTTCTATTTTTAATAGAGACAGGGTTTCACCTTGTTAGCCAGGATGGTCTTCATCTCCTGACTGTGTGATCTGCCCACCTCAGCCTCCCAAAGTGCTGGGATTACAGGCGTGAGCCACTGCGCCTGGCCAAAAACATTTATTTATTTATTTTTTTGGTTCGAGATGGTCTTGCTCTGTTGCCAAGGCTGGAGTGCAGTGGCACGATCTTGGCTCACTGCAGGCTCCGCCCCCTGGGTTCACGCCATTCTCCTGCCTCAGCCTCCCTAGTAGCTGGGACTACAGGTGCCCGCCACCTCGCCCAGCTAATTTTTTGTATTTTTAGTAGAGACGGGGTTTCACCGTGTTAGCCAGGGTGGTCTCGATCTCCTGACCATGTGATCCGCCTGCCTTGGCCTCCCAAAGTGCTGGGATTACAGGCATGAGCCATGGGGGCGCCCGGCCTTTGTTTTTTTTAAGACAGAGCTTCATCCGGGTACGGTGGCTCACGCCTGTAATCCCAACACTTTGGGAGGCCAAGGCGTGCGGATCACCTGAGGTCAGGAGTACAAGACCAGCCTGGCCAACATGATGAAACCCCATCTCTACTAAAAGTACAAAAATTAACCGGCGTGGTGTCAGGTGCCTGTAATCCCAGCTACTTGGGAGGTTGAGGTAGGAGAGTTGCTCGAACTTGGGAGGTGGAGGTTGCAGTGAACCGAGATCGTGCCGTTACACTCTAGCCTGGGCGACAGAGTGAGACTGTGTCTCAAAAAAAAAAAAGAGCTTCGCTCTTATTGCCCAGGCTGGAGTGCAACGGCACGATCTCGGCTCACTGCAACCTCCGCCTCCCAGGTTCAAGCAATTCCCCTGCTTCAGCCTCCCAAGTAGCTGGGATTACAGGCATGTGCCACCACGCCTGGCTAATTTTGTATTTTTAGTAGAGATGGGGACCATGTTGATAAGACTGGTCTTGAACAATTTTTGTATTTTTTAGTACAGATGAGGTTTCGCCATGTTGGCCAGGCTGGTCTCGAACCCCTGACCTCAGGTGATCGATCCACCTGCCTCAGCCTTCAAAAGTGTTGGGATTACAGGCGTGAGCCATCGCTCCCAGCCCCTAGAAAGCTTTTTAAAAAAGATGCCTTGGCCGGGTGCGGTGGCTCACGCCTGTAATCCCAGCACTTTGGGAGGCCAAGGTAGGTGGATCACAAGGTCAGGAGATCGAGACCATCCTGGCTAACATGGTGAAACCCCGTCTCTACTAAAAATACAAAAAATTAGCCGGGTGTGGTGGCGGGCACCCCTAGTCCCAGCTACTCGGGAGGCTGAGGCAGGAGAATGGCGTGAACCCAGGAGGTGGAGGTTGCAGTGAGTCAAGATTGCGCCATTACACTCCAGCCTGGGCGACAGAGCGAGACTCCGTCTCAAAACAAACAAACAAACAAAAAAAAGAAGCCTTGGTCCAGTGTGGTGGCTCACGCCTGTAATCCCAGTACTTTGGGAGGCGGAGGTGGGCGGATCCATTACCTGAGCTCAGGGGTTCAAGACCAGCCTCGCCAACATGGCGAAACCTCATCTGCACTAAAAATACAAAAATTAGCTGGGCATGGTGGCGTGCACCTGTAATCCCAGCTACTCGGGAGGCTGAGGCAGGAGAATCGCTTGAACCTAGGAGGCGGAGGTTGCAGTGAGCCGTGATCATGCTACTGTACTCCAGCCTGGACGACAGAGTGAGACGCTGTCTCAAAAAAACAAAAAAGAAGACTTTTTCAAGAAATAAAAGTTTGGGTTAGTTTGGTGTAGATTGGGTGATTGCTGTTGATACTTTGTGGTTCTTTAGTTTTCTCTAGAATGAATGATGAATAGTTGTGTCCTCACTTTCAGGGGCTCGGGGGATCCTGGCAAAAAGAAACAGCATATTTGCCACATCCAAGGCTGTGGGAAAGTGTATGGCAAGACCTCACACCTGCGGGCACACTTGCGCTGGCATACAGGCGAGAGGCCATTTATGTGTACCTGGTCATACTGTGGGAAACGCTTCACACGTTCGGATGAGCTACAGAGGCACAAACGTACACACACAGGTGAGCAAGAGCCTATGGGAGAGAAAAATAGTAATAGACTAGAATGAAAAACACAAAATATACCTACAAAATAACTAAAATTTCTGAGCAACTTAATTTGAAACTGAATATATGGGTCACAAATGGAATTGGAGTTAATCTGGAAAACTTTTAAGAAGGAAGGAGGGGCTGGGTGCAGTGGCTTACGCCTGTAATCCCAGCACTTTTGGAGGCCGAGGCGGGCAGATTACAAGGTCAGGAGATCGAGACCATCCTGGCTAACACAGTGAAACCCCGTCTCTACTAAATATACAAAAAAATTAGCCGGGCATGGTGGCAGGCGCCTGTAGTTCCAGCTACTCGGGAGGTGGAGGCAGGAGAATGGCATGAACCCGGGAGGCGGAGCTTGCAATGAGGCAAGATCGTGCCACTGCACTCCAGCCTGGGCGACAGAGCGAGACACTGTCTCAAAAAAAAAGGAAGGAGCCAGGTGTGGTGGCTCATGCCTGTAATCCCAGCCCTTTGGGAGGCCGAGGTGGGTGGATTTCTTGAGGTCAGGAGTTCAAGACCAGCCTGGCCAACATGGGGAAACCCTGTCTCTACTAAAATTACAAAATAGTCAAGCGTGCTGGTGTACACCTGTAATCCCAGCTACTCAGGAGGCTGAGGCAGGAGAATTGCTTGAACCTAGGAGGCGGAGGTTACAGTGAGCTGAGATTGTGCCACTGCACTCCAGCCTAGGCGACAGAGCAAGACTGTGTCTCAAAAAAAATAAAAAATAAAATAAGGAGCTAGATTTTGAGTGGGATTTTTGAAGGTGAAGCATTGAAACCATTACTCTTAGTCTCTGCCCTGCCTTACTTTTAAAACTGCTAAGTTCTACCTTCCTTACCAAGTACTCCCCAACCTTTATCTAGTTTTCTTCCCCACGCCCCCGCCAAAAGGAAAATATACTTGAAGATTTTTTTTTTTTTTTTTTTTTTTTTTTTTGAGACAGAGTCTCTGTCACCCAGGCTGGAGTGCAGTGGCGCGATCTCGGCTCACTGCAAGCTCCGCCTCCCGGGTCCACGCCATTCTCCTGCCTCAGCCTCTCCGAGTAGCTGGGACTACAGGCGCCCGCCACCACGCCTGGCTAATTTTTTGTATTTTTAGTAGAGACAGGGTTTCACAGTGGTCTTGATCTCCTGACCTCATGATCTGCCCGCCTCAGCCTCCCAAAGTGCTGGGATTACAAGCGTGAGCCACCACGCCCAGCCACTTGAAGATTTTTCTTGTTTTTGATCACCTTCTCATACTGGCCTTACTCAGCTTAGTAGAGTAAGCACTGAATTGGGTAAGGTAACCTCACTTCCTAACATGTCAGCTTCTTATCTTTTCTTCCTTTACCTAGGTGAGAAGAAATTTGCCTGCCCTGAGTGTCCTAAGCGCTTCATGAGGAGTGACCACCTGTCAAAACATATCAAGACCCACCAGAATAAGAAGGGAGGCCCAGGTGTAGCTCTGAGTGTGGGCACTTTGCCCCTGGACAGTGCGGCAGGTTCAGAAGGCAGTGGCACTGCCACTCCTTCAGCCCTTATTACCACCAATATGGTAGCCATGGAGGCCATCTGTCCAGAGGGCATTGCCCGTCTTGCCAACAGTGGCATCAACGTCATGCAGGTGGCAGATCTGCAGTCCATTAATATCAGTGGCAATGGCTTCTGAGATCAGGCACCCGGGGCCAGAGACATATGGGCCATACCCATCAACCCCGGGATCCAAGGTAGCATGGGTCCAAGAGACATGTGGGAAGAGAGAGCCATGAAGCATTAAAATGCATGGTGTTGAGAAGAATCAGGAGAGGGATACAAGAGAAGAGATGGGGTCCCGGCACCCATCTGTATCATCAGTGCCTCTTTGAAGGTGGGAAACATTAGTGAAAATTCTGTTGGTGCCACGCTTTGATGAGCATTTGTTTGACCCCAGTTTCTTCTTACACTTCTTACCCCAGCCTACCCTTCCTGCATTTTTCTTCTCAGCTCTTCCATGATGGATTCCCCCCCCTTTCCTAAAGCCATCATGCCTTGATAAATATATATGATCATTGAAATACTTTTTAACAAAAAACAGATTCTATATTATTATATATATATATATATATATATAAAGATATATAGAGATGCATTCACAGGGGTTGGCTGGGAGGAGGAAGACCATTCTGTGACCAAAATACCTTGGTCATTTTTTTTATATTGCCTTATTTCCCTATGGCTGAGCCTTGTTGTGACACATCAAGCTTTTCTGTAGATGTTGTCTGGGCTTCCCACCAGCTTAAGCGTTCATATGCTCTGCTTTTAGTTCATATATACATACATAATGTTTTTCCTTTCTTAATTTTGTCTTTTTGTTTGGGATCAGCTTCCTGCACTCCTTCCCTAACTCAGCTGTTGCCGTCTCATCTTCTCTCATCTGATCACTTCATGTTTTGTTTTTGTTACTGCCTGGATGAGGCACTTCTGTCAATTTTTTCAGGACCTTAGTTCCAGCAGCAGAATGGAAAAATCCTTGAAGCCCAGGCTGATGCTTGAAGTAACTGTGGAGGGAGTGTTCAAAATACTACTGACGCAGGCACCTTCTTGGCGCTGGAGAGTCAAAGGCATCTCCCTTCATTAGCTGCTCTGAGCATCAAGAATTAGAAGTCTTTCAGTGGAATTGTACAAGAGTCCCTTTGAAGATAATAATCTTGGCTCAGTTTGTATAAACTGTCAAATTTTCAAATAATAGGTAGGGGGCTTTCACTGGGAAAATCATGTGCTCAGAAGAGGAAATGACTCATAGTCAGGTTCAGGAGTTAGTGGAGTATTTGGACTTTGGTACTGCTGTCTTCCAAGGTAGCTCTAAGTTTTGATGTGTGGGCTTCTGAGTTTATATTCTGAAAGGAAATACACTTCTTTTGAACATCCCCACTAGGTTCTTTTCCATTGTCAATAAGGAGCATCAGCCAGTGAATCTGTTTCAGGTTTCCATTCTGCAGAACTCCAGAGCATGTGCTAGTGGCAAGACAGTGGTTCTTATGATCTTTTCCCTTAACTTTTCCTTGTATGTTCTTGGGTGGTTCCTAAGGGAAAAGGAAGCACATGATCATGGGAATGATAGCCCAGAACAAAAACAAATCTTGTCTTACCACAGTGTTTTATAGGAGAGATTGGGAGAAATCATCCTGTTTTCTCTGTGACCTGATTTCAGAAGAGACTGATCCAAAAATTAAAACGGCAGGGAACCTAGTGTATTTGGCACTGAGATTTAAATGCAACCAGAATTGTCCTCAAGGCCCAGCCATAAAAGCATTGTCTCTCTCGACCTTCTGGTATCTTGTTAGAGAGCTTTTCACTGTGAGGAAGTGTGGAAAAATAGCTCTGTGTGTGTGTGTGTGTGTGTGTGTGTAATCTGTTAGGTTGGGGATAGGTTTTCTGCTAGCCAATATTAAAAGAGACCTGCAATAAAAAAATTACCCTGATCTGATAGAAAGCAAGTGTTTTTGTATGTGTGGGTGAATGTGTGTTCATGTCCGTATATGTCTACACACAGATGACAAATTATATTTGAAATCGTTGGAAAATAAATTCAGATCAAAATGCCTTTCAGGCCCATTACCTAGAAATCTATCTTAAAACCTGGGTATGTTCCTAAGGTCATTTCTTTGCTTATGCTAAATTAATTACAATTATGAATGGAGGATATTCTACTGTACTTTTTTAAAAAGAAACTATTTTTGTGTTTGAAAGTGAAACCAACATCCAGATCTATAGCAGAGTCCTTATTCTCATAAATCTTTTTACTTTGGCTACAAATAGATGATGGTATGATTCTATTATATATTTTATATAAAATCCATCCAAATTAAGTTTTGGGTAAGTGTGTTGTTTAACCTGAACTATAGTAACTTAATACTCTAAACAATAGTTCACTCCATTTGGTCCTTTCTCCACAGATGTAATTCTGTTTTCAACTCAGGAACTATGGCAAGGAACTTTCCCCAGATCAAATTCTGTTAACGCTGAGATACAAGTCATCCATGCACAGCCACTATCATACCCTTTATTCTCACTGAAAGGCAGAACTCAGAACCTGTTATTTTATGTCTGTAATCATGTACTTTGGCATCTTTTGGAGGAAAGGGGCAGGATAACTCACTGGAATGTACAGTATTTTGCTAGTGCATTTCAAGGAATGGAATCTTCTCCAGTATGAAATTACCAGATATAAACTAGTGTAATGATGCTGAGGATATAAGCTTTTACAAGGTAATTTGATGGTATTTCTCTCTCGAATGAAAAGCTGCTGGTTTACCCTCAACCCTATTCATTAGCATTACCATGAGTGAATTTATATCTAATTATTTCCACTTGCCCTGTTCTCTTTACACCAAGGAAGCTCCAGATCCAGTATCTTGTTTGGCCTCAAAACAGAAGCAGCTTCTTTTGTCTCCCAGCAGTAGTGAGCCACTTAGTCTCTTCCACAGGAAGTTTGGAGCCTACATTCCTTGAGTCAGGAGCTCATTACAGAAAAACCCCGTTTCCCTGAACTTTTGGCTAACAGAAATTAATGTAACTGACATGCATATTGATTCTGAAATTTTTTCCATAAGTTTTTTTCATTTTTTTGAATGAGTTTTTTAAATTTTTTAGATGACCAAAACTTGCAGGGCAGGGGATGCCCAGAAGAGTGGTGAGATAGTAAAACACTTATTCCCTCATCCTTTCAGGTTTTCAGGTTGCCCATTTATATTCATTTACATGTCATTTGACTGTCTCACTTTTTACCCAGAACAGTAACAACCCACACCATCTTCCTTCAGGGATTTCCAACTGGCACTCTGTGGGTGCTACACAGAATGCAATTTAATGGATATTTCTCAGCCTGGTTCAGAATAAATTGAACCTTTGATCCCAGAAAGTATATACTGAAGTGTGGGATAAAGATTATGATTAGGGGAGGGTTGGAGACAAAAGCTGTAAATTACTATGGCTGATTTATTTCTACTATATACATATATATTTTTGGCTTTTGTATATCCTATATAGGAAACTAAGCATTGTATTTTTTTTTTAACAAATCTAAAAAAGCACTATGAACTGCAGGTGTTTGACTTTCAAAATATATTTTGTATTGTTAATATCTTCACATTGTGTGAATACTGGAAGCTGCAGATCTTTGCTAGGACGCAATAAATTTATCTACTTTTTGAGGGGTTCTTCTGGGGTGCTAATCAGGCCCCTGTTATGCTTAGGGGGAGCCCTGGTGCTACTTGCTTGAAGTTTTCAGTTGTACGTACCCTGATGCCTTTTGGACCTTGGGATCAGATCAAGAGTTTTGGAGATCAGGTACCAAGGAAATAAGGACAGTCTAGCTGCCTCAAGTGAGGGGCCCTTTGCATAGCTCTCCTTCCCCCTCACTGAAGCTGGGTAGCCTATTGGGGTTGAGGGGGAAAATGTGAAATCTCAGAATTTATCTCCCTTAGAAGAGAGCCAGTAACTTATGTACAAGGATGAAAGAAAGGTCGCAGCAGTAGCTTTGGGGAAAGGGAGGAAGATATGGCACTTCTCCAACCCCGGAAAACATTGCTTTTGAAAACTGCTGATAAAATATGAGCCGGTTATTACTTCTGTTGGGAGACTGTGCTCTCTGTGGTGCCTCTCTTGGCTCTACTCCACAGATACCAGACCTCTTCTAAGAGGATGAGCAGACCAGCTTTGAGGTTGACCTGTTTCTCTTTGTCTGCCTTCCCAAAACACCAGCCCCCAGGAAGACATTAAGCAGCCTTAAGCTTAAATTCCTACTCCCTCTTCCAAATTTGGCTCACTTGCCTTAGATCCAAGGCAGGGAAAGGAAAAGAAGGGGGGTCTCTGGCTTTATTATTCCCCTAAGTCTTTACTCTGACTTCCCCAAACCCAGAAAGATTTTCTCCACAGTGTTCATTTGAAAGAGGAGTATTTTGTCCCATTTTCCCCTTCCTCATTATCAAACAGCCCCAGTCTTCCTTGTCTCTGCTAAGAAAGTAGAGGCATGATGATCTGCCTCTCAACTGCCCTAAGTCCTAGCTAAGTATCAGGGAAAAGAAAAAAAAAAAGCCTAACAAATGGGATTAGACTAGGGCTGCAAGTAGTGAGGATTTTGTTGATACCTCTCCTGGGATGTGTGCTTTCCCATATCTTGCCTTCAGGAATTACACTGTGCCTTTTCCCCAGGGATATGGGCTCTGTCTACCCAGTGCTCCAGTTTCCCGGTAACTGCTCTTGAACATTGTGGACAAGGGCAGGTCTTCATATTTTTGATCATCCCTTTCTCCCAGTGAAATCCCATAGCCCTTACCTAGAGTCTAGGGCCCAAAGACTTCGGGGAAGATACACTGAGATTGACCTGAGGAGACATCTACACACACCAGTGGCAGCTGCCCCAGGGCCTGCTTCCCCTTCCTAAGTCTGTCATCCTCTGGAAGGGATGGGTGGTGCTCCAATCTCTGGTGCCTAAAAACCCAAGTTTATTTCTCTCTTAACACTGGCAATAACCAGTCCACACCACTGTTGCCTTTTAAAACCTCTTAATAATCTCATGCTGTGTTTGTTTTGATTCCAATCCAATTATCACCAGGGCTGTGTGGGTAAATGCTTTTAAATGCTCTCTCATCTTGTTCTTCCCCCTCACCCCCCACTCTTAGGTATGTATGATGCTAATCTTGTCCTAGCTAAGTAAGTTTCTTCCTGCTCCTTTTGTATCTTCCTTTCTTGTCTTTCCTCCTACCTTCTGTCTCTTGGTGTTTTGGGACTTTTTTTTTTTTTTTTTTTGGCCTTTTGTACAAAGATTAGTTTCAATGTAGTCTGTAGCCTCCTTTGTAAACCAATTAAAAAGTTTTTTAATAAAAAACCATGTCTCTGGTGTATTGAAGAGGGTTGGGAATGGTGAGAGTGTATGTTTATAACTTCATACTCTGAACCTAACAAAGGTTTCCAGCTACACTGTGTTGTGCTCCATACATGTTAATTAGTGCAATTGCCCTATATTTAACTCCCGGGTAAATGGTTTCATGACCAGATCAATGTGCCACAACTACACGGAAATGTGGAGGACCAAGACAAACAGGCAACACTAACTTTATTTTTTTCTCATATGCTTTTTTATTTTGGAATAATTTTAGATTTACAGAAAAGTTGTAAAGCTAGAACAGAGTTTCCATATAATCCTTACCCCATTTCCCTCATTGTTAACATATTACCATGGTACATTGTCAAAATTAAGAAACTGACATCATGGCCAGGCGTGGTGGCTCACGCTTGTAATCCCAGCACTTTGGGAGGCTGAGGTGGGTGGATCACGAGGTCAGGAGATCGAGACCATCCTGGCTAACACGGTGAAACTGTCTCTACTAAAAATACAAAAAATTAGATGGGCGTGGTGGCGGGCATCTGTAGTCCCAGCTACTTGGGAGCTGAGGCTGGAGAATGGCGTGAACCCAGGAGGTGGAGCTTGCAGTGAGCCGAGATTTCTCCACTGCACTCTAGCCTGGGCGACAGAGCGAGACTCCGTCTCAAAAAAAAAAAAAAAAAAAGGTTTGTCTCTTCTCCCTCATTTGTTTAGTCAATTTATATTAGTATGTATTAATGTGTATTTATTTTATACATGGATTATAATCCATTACTATTTTGTTGCTCAGATTTTCCCAGCTACAGTCATTGTTACCTTTTGTCAGCCTATAAGCATGTTCTGGCTGGGCGCGGTGGCTCACCCCTGTAATCCCAGCACTTTGGGAGGCTTAGCTGGGTGGATCACCTGAGGTCAGGAGTTTGAGACCAGGCTGGCCAACATGGCGAAACACTCTCTACTAAAAATACAAAAACGTAGCCGGGCGTGGGGGCAGGTACCTGTAATCCCAGCTACTTGGGAGGCTGAGGGAAGAGAATTGCTTGAACCGGGAGGCAGAGGTTGCAGTGAGCCAAGATCACGCCATTACACATTGCTTGGGCAACGAAGCGAGACTCTCTCTCAAAAAAAAAAAAAAAAAAAAATGTTCAAGTATTCCCCCTTCCCCCATTTTAAAAAACCTCAGCTTCCTCTTCAAGCTACTGATTAGTTTTTTCCATTTCCAAAGTTAGTGAAAGTAGTTTACACTCATTTTTCTCTTCCTTTATTGAATCCTCAGGCTACTTTGTGGGTTTGCTTTTGTTTGTTTTTTTGTTTTTGTTTTTTGGGATGGAGTCTTGCTCTGTCCCTCAGGCTGGAGTGCAGTGGCACAATCTCAGCTCACTGCAACCTCCACCTCCTGGGTTCAAGCAATTCTCTTGTTTCCGCCTCCCAAGTAGCTGGAATTACAGGCACGCGCCACCATGCCCAGCTAATTTTTGTATTTTTAATAGAGACGGGGTTTCACAATGTTGGCCAGGCTGATCTTGAACTGACCTCAGCTGATCCACCCGCCTCGGCCTCCCAAAGTGCAGGGATTACAGGCGTTAGCCACCGTGCCCGGACTGTTTTTTTTTTCTTCTTTTTTTTTTTTTGAGACAAGGTCTGGCTCTATCACCCAAGCTGGAGTGCAGTGGCATCACTCTCATCTTGCCTCACTGCAACCTCCATTCCCTAAGCTCAAGCTGTCCTCCCACCTCAGCCTCCCAAGTAGTTGGGACTACAGGCACGCGCCATCACACCTGGCTAATTTCTGTATTTTTTGTAGAGACAGGGTTTCGCCATGTTGCCCAGGCTGGTCTGGAACTCGTGAGCTCAAGCAATTCACCTGCCTCAGCCTCCCAAAGTGCTAGGATTAAAGGCATGAGCCACTGTGCCTAGCCCAGGCTACTTTGTTCAGCATCCATCATTTACCAGAAATTTTCCTGTTAGCATCAGCCATCTGGTTGCCAGCTCTGGTGATCTTTCAATTATTAACCTCTTAGACCTCACTGCTTCAATGTGCTGCTTTTGACTACTGTATCTTAGAGCTTTCTTCCCATAGAATGTGACACTGATACACTCTTGGTTCTCCTTCAAATTTCTTTTCTTTTTTTTTTTTTTGAGCTGGAGTCTTGTTCTGTCACCCAGGCTGGAGTGCAGTGGCGTGATCTCGGCTCACTGCAACCTCTGTCTCCCGGGTTCAAGCAATTTTCCTGCCTCAGCCTCCTAAGTAGCTGGGATTACAGGCACCGGCTGCCACGCCCAGCTAATTTTTGTATTTTTAGTAGAGACAGGGTTTCACCATGTTGGCCAGGCTGGTCTTCAACTCGTGACCTCAGGTGATCTGCCTGCCTCGGCCTCCCAAAGTGCTGGGATTACAGGCATGAGCCACCGTGTGTGGCACATTTCTATATTTTTTAGTTTCCTTCATAGCCACTTCTTCCTGTGTCCCTTTAGTATTTGTGTTCCTGTCTTGTGTCCTTTCCTTTCTCTACCCTTTTCCCTCTTAAACTCTAACATAAGACTCTAACATAAGACTGTGTCCATGTTGATGACTCCCAAATCTTGAGCCCCAACTTGTCTCTTGACCTGGAAGTCTGCTTGCTAGACATTTTCATCTGGATGTCCTCCAGATAAATTCAACACAGTAGAATGAGAAATAATTCTTTGTGTTTCACATCTCCCTTAATAATATCACCCACTGCTCCTTGCTCACTCATACTTGAAACCTCAGAATCATCTTTTAGTTCTCCCTTTCACCTACTAACATTAATTTGATTACCAATCCTGTCAACATTACCTATACAATATATATCAAATTTTTCCTCTTTTTTTTTTTTGAGATGGAGTCTCACTCTGTCGCCAGGCTGGAGTGCAGTGGCGTGATCTCGGCTCACTGCAACCTCCGCCTCCCAGGTTCAAGCAATTCTCCTGCCTCAGCCTCCTGAGTGGCTGGGATTACAGGCGCGCGCCACCACGCCCAGTTAATTTTTGTATTTTTAGCAGAGACGGGGTTTCACCACGTTGGCCAGGGTGGTCTCCATCTCTTGACCTCGTGATCTGCCCGCCTCGGCCTCCCAAAGTGCTGGGATTACAGGCGTGAGCCACCACGCCCGGCCTCCTCTTTTATTTTCATTTCCACTGTCTCAGTACTCACTTTGTTTACTACTTAGGTCTTGCAACTGATCTCTCCAAACCCCAGTAGTCATCCATCTTCCGATTGCCACCAGGCCCCTGCCTAAAATTCTTTGCTTTTAGGGAAAGTCTAAGCTCCTTGATACAGAATTGAAAACCTGTCCAATCTGGTCCGTCTCTCTCTAAGGTGATTTTCTGTCTCATATCTCATACTGCTTCCTCCTCACTCCTTCCACCTTTAACACACAAGACTTTGTGTTTATATCTCCATGCCTTTACTCTTGCCATTCCCTTTGCTTAGAAGGACTGTTCTCCTCTTACCATTGTGTTTACCTTTGGGACTATTTAAATATCCCCTTCTCTGTGAAACTCTCTGGGCACCTTTCTTCTATGCCCTAGGCAGAATTAGCTTACTTGATCTATTTGTATAGCTCTTTGCTCATGCCCCTAGTAGGAAACACAGTTTTCTGGTTGCTTGTCAATATCCGCCTGCATTTCTACACTATGAGTTCCCAGAGGGCAGTAATCACATCTCTATCTTTGTAGGCCCAGCACCTAATGAAATACATTTTTTTTGGCCCCGCGCAGTGGCTCACGCCTGTAATCCCAGCACTTTGGAAGGCCTAGGCGGTGGATCACCTGAGATCAGGAGTTTGAAACCAGCCTGGCCAACATGGTGAAACCCCATCTCTACTAAAAATACAAAAAAATTAGCCAGGCATGGTGACAGGCATCTGTAATCCTAGCTACTTGGGAGGCCGAGGCAGGAGAATTGCTTGAACCCAGGAGGCGGAGGTTGCAGTGAGTGGAGATTCCACCACTTTACTCCAGCCTGAATGACAGAGTGAGACTTCGTCTCAAAAAAAAAGGAAATTTTTTTTTTTTTAAATAATATAGGTGGGGGTCTCGCTATGTTACCCAGGGGAACTCCTGGCCTCCCAAAGTACTGGGATTACAGACATGAACCACAGCGCCCAGCCTCTATCACCATCTTAACTCTAAAACCTAACAGCCCAGAACAGGTATAGTTCCCATAAACCTGACTGGAATGTTTCTATCTTGGAAAGAATTAGTTATCCGAAGCTTTGGGTGAGGAGACTGCCTTTCTGCCTGATCCTTACCCTGCTCCCACTCTGGAGGACATAGTCTCCTGAGACATTCCAGACACAAGAAGCTATTTCACCTTCAAATCTCCCCTCACACCCCACCACACACACCACCCCAGACTTATCTGATCTGGAGCTAGTGAAGGAAAGTAGCTGGAAGCACAACATTCCACCTCACTGGCAAGGCCCTGCAGACTCCTGGAAGGGTCCAAAGAAGGATGGGCGGCTATCTCTAGCCCTGGTCATTCCTCCCGCTGCTGTTTCACAACTACTGGAACTTTTACTATCTCTTCCTTTCATGCAGGTTTCCCAGAAGAAAGACCCCAGAATCAAAAAGTCAGTACTCAGGCTGGGCGCAGTGGCTCCCGTCTGTAATCCCAGCACTTTGGGAGGCCGAGGGGGGCGGATTAGCTGAGGTCAGGAGTTTGAGACCAACCTGGCCAACATGGCGAAACCCCGTCTCTACTAAAAATACAAAAATTAGCCGGGCGTGGTGGTATGCGCCTGTAGTCCCAGCTACTCGGGAAGCTGAGGCCGGAGAATCGCTTGAACCCGGTAGGCAGAAGTTGCAGTGAGCCGAGATCGCACCACTGCACTCCAGCCTGGGTGACAGAGCGAGACCCCGTCTCAAAAAAAAAAAAAAATGTCGGTACTCAGACTGTCCTCCCTGGTCTAAGCCAGATAGATCATTCCAAGAAAGGGTTTCCAGGCAGCCACTAGGGGGACAGAAAGCTAGGGAAACAGAGAACAAGTCCCCTCTGACTCTTAATCCTCAAGGAGCCAGTAGCTCACAGGTGTGGAAGTGATTACCTATTTCTGTTGTTTCTTACTCTGGGAAAGAGTCTGGTGGAGTCGGACTCCTCTGTCTCTACTGCAGAACAAGCCATAGCCCTCTCCTCCCACCTCCATGCTGAAACTCTCCACATCCTGTGCCCGCCCTTCACATTTTATAGTCCCTGAAGCTTAGTAAATGTAGGAGGTGTACTATATGTATTAGTCATCAGAGGGGGTACTTTCTGCCCTCTCACCGCAGCAGGGAATTTCTCCTCTGCTGACCTCTGGTGGTGATAGTTTGAACTGTACCCTCCCTTTTTAGTTAGTGGCCTGTTGGCAGGTAATGATGCATATTTTCTCAACAATTTAAATTCAAATGTCCAAGTATAGTATTAAGTGGTAATTTTTTTTCATTGTTGAATTTTGTACGTCTTTCAGGCAGTATGGTGTAATACGAAGAATAGAGCCGGCCGGGTGCGGTGGCTCACGCCTGCAATCCAAGCACTTTGGGAGGCCGAGGCGGAGGGATCATGAGGTTAAGAGATCGACCCCTTCGGCCGGGCGTGGTGGCTCACGCCTGTAATCTCAGCACTTTGGGAGGCCGAGGCGGGCGGATCACGAGGTCAGGAGATCAAGACCATCCTGGCTAACACGGTGAAAACCCGTCTCTACTAAAAATACAAAAAATTAGCCGGGCGTGGTGGCGGCCGCCTGTAGTCCCCAGCTGCTCGGGAGGCTGAGGCAGGAGAATGGCATTAACCCGGGAGGCAGAGCTTGCAGTGAGCCGAGATCGCGCCACTGCACTCCAGCCTGGGCGACAGGGCGAGACTCCGTCTCAAAAAAAAAAAAAAAAAAAAGATCGACCCCATCCTGGCCAACATGGTGAAACTCCGTCTCTACTAAAAGTACAAAAATAATAATAATAATAAGACTAGAACCTGGACTTTGGAGTCAGCTGCCTAAGTTCAAATTCCAGCTCTGCTATTTCCTAGCTGAATGACTTTGGGCGACTTACGTAAGTTCAGTTTTCTTACCTATAAAATGGAAATAATAAAAATAATAGGCCAGGCGCAGTGGCTCACACTTGTAATCCCAGCACTTTGGGAGGCCAAGGCGGGCAGATCACGAGGTCACGAGATTGAGACTATCCTGGCCAACATGGTGAAACCCTGTCTCTACTAAAAATACAAAAATTAGCTGGGCATGGTGGTGCGTGCCTGTAATCCCAGCTACTCGGGAGGCTGAGGCAGGAGAATCGCTTGAACCAGGGAGTCAGAGGTTGCAGTGAGCCAAGATGGCACCACTGCACTCTAGCCTGGTGACAGAGAGACACTCGGTCTCAAAAAATAAATAAATAAAATAATAATAATAAATATTTCAGGGGAGAATTAGATGAGATGATTGTAAAATGCATAGCCCTAGCTGTGCCCCAGCACATAGTAGGTGCTTGATAAGAAATTTGTTACCTCCTTAATAATGGGTATTTGTTCAGCCTGTGAACCAATGTGTGTTTTTTTTTTTTTAAATAAAATCCACGGCTAGGCAGGGTGGCTCACGCCTATAATCCCAGCACTTTGGGAGGCCGAGGCGGGCAAATCACCTGAGGTAAGGAGTTCGAGACTAGCCTGGCTGACATGGTGAAACCCCGTCTCTACTAAAAATACAAAAATTAGCCGGGTGTGGTGGCAGGCGCCTGTAATCCCAGCTACTCAGGAGGCTGAGGCAGGAGAATTGCTTGAACCCAGGAGGCGGAGGTTGCAGTGAGCTGCGATCGTGCCACTGCACTCCAGCCTGGGGGAAAAGAGCGAGACTCCGTCTCAAAAAAAAAAAAAAAAAATCCACATAGCAAAATTTACCATTGTTACCGTTTTCAATGTGTTTTTTAAAAATTCAGATAAGTTTTGTATACTTTCTGATTCTTAAGTTGGAAAACAAGGTAACCTCTAATATGGGCTGTGAGGCCTTCCTCTGCCCAAGCAGCTGCAGATATGAACCCTGAACATAAAGAGATCTTAGGCTAGAAAGGATCTTGGGCAGAGCTGAATGGCTCTAAGCATTTGACCTCACATTGGTTTCCTCCTGAGAAGAGTCAACAGAGTCCAGCATCTTCTTCCAAGGTCAGGGAAGGGCAAAGATTTGAAATTAGGCATCACTGGGTTCTCAGCTGGGCCTCCAAGTTCCCCTCCTCTCACTATGCAGAGCAAAGAGGAGGTTGCAGAAGAGAAGAGGATATGAGATTGGTTCTCTGCTCCTCCCTTTCTTTCCCTGCTTTCCCCACACCCACCCTCTCCCCCACAGCAGCCTTCTCCCCCACAGAGGCTGGGATAGGATGAGGGGGGAGGAGTTGGGGACTGAGGGATCAGAAGCCCTAGGATGCCCTGTATCTGAAGAAAGATTTGGCCAGGGGCAGCTGTGCTGGCTTATGCTCTCCTCCTTCTGCTGCTGCCATCCTCCAGCAAGATGCTAGGGTCTTTGGGGCTTTGGGCATTACTTCCCACAGCTGTGGAAGGTAAGTGTCTACAGGGAGGGGAAGGATCTCTCCATCCATCCAGCGAGGGAAAGGGGCGCTTGAAGCAAGAGCCACCCCTTTGGAAGAGTGGTGAGTGGGCTGGGTGAGTAAGGGTGAAGGATAGAGCCATGTGTCCCCATGGCAGGGCTCAGGTTCCAGGCCTCTGCTGACCCTGCTTCCTCCTGTGGCTTTACCATACTGACGCTGGAATGTGAAACATGTTTTGTCTATTCTTTTGGCCAGTTTTTTGCCTCTGCATTCACTCCCACCTTGAATCTTTTCCTTTCCCCACCCTGGGCCTCAGCACCCCCAAACAGGCGAACCTGTGTGTTCTTTGAGGCCCCTGGAGTGCGGGGAAGCACAAAGACACTGGGAGAGCTGCTAGATATAGGCGCAGAGCTCCCCAGAGCTATCCGCTGCCTCTACAGCCGCTGCTGCTTTGGGATCTGGAACCTGACCCAAGACCGGGCACAGGTGGAAATGCAAGGTGAATGGCAAAGTATATGGCAGGTGATAGCTAGGGTGGGAGACAGACACATCCTGGGGTGTGGGTGGCAACCAAGGGGGAAGGGGAGAAATACAACATCTGGTGGGAAAGAAAAGCCCGTGAGAGATGGAAGGGATGCCTCTGATAGAGAAGGGATTTACCCTCTGTTTCCACACCCCATTGTGCTTTCTTCCTTGCCCCCGCTTTCTCTCCTCTTCCCCTAATCCCATCCCATCAGGATGCCGAGACAGTGATGAGCCAGGCTGTGAGTCCCTCCACTGTGACCCAAGTCCCCGAGCCCACCCCAGCCCTGGCTCCACTCTCTTCACCTGCTCCTGTGGCACTGACTTCTGCAATGCCAATTACAGCCATCTGCCTCCTCCAGGGAGCCCTGGGACTCCTGGCTCCCAGGGTCCCCAGGCTGCCCAAGGTAGCCACCCAAGGGTACTGAAGCCTGATGGGGGCTGGGGCCCAGGTTAGGATGAGAGGTGGAACCAGGGCCAGTTCTCACCCTACTCCCGCCCCACACTTTCCTCCTCCTGGCCTTGGGAAGTTGGTTGCCCTGGTGACTGGGAGATAAGGGGTCTTGTGACCAGGGTGGGGGTGGGTTGAGACGCAAGCTCTCAGGAGGGGAAGAGCAGAGAGCAGGTTTGGGTCAGTGCTCGCCAGCCTGCATTCTTGCCTTGATGTCCAGGTGAGTCCATCTGGATGGCACTGGTGCTGCTGGGGCTGTTCCTCCTCCTCCTGCTGCTGCTGGGCAGCATCATCTTGGGTACTAATCCACCCCATCCCTCCCTTGTGACCCCAAGACATTGCCCCAAAAGCTCTGACCCCTCTCCAGGCACCCCTGACCCCATGGTCTTGGGATCTCTATAGCCTGATTCCCGGACTCCCATGACCTCTCACAAAGCTCGCTTTCCACAAAGTCCCTTTTCCTGTCCCTATGCATTTGCACCCTGACCCTAAGGCTCTTGTCTGTTCCAGCCCTGCTACAGCGAAAGAACTACAGAGTGCGAGGTGAACCAGTGCCAGAGCCAAGGCCAGACTCAGGCAGGGACTGGAGTGTGGAGCTGCAGGAGCTGCCTGAGCTGTGTTTCTCCCAGGTGCCCCAGGGAGGGAGAGAAGGGCTCCTCTGGGCACTCCTGGAGGTTGTGCTGGGGAGGAATCCTGGCCATGTTATAGCTCAGAGGCCTACACTCAGCACAGTGTCCCTACCAGGTAATCCGGGAAGGAGGTCATGCAGTGGTTTGGGCCGGGCAGCTGCAAGGAAAACTGGTTGCCATCAAGGCCTTCCCACCGAGGTCTGTGGCTCAGTTCCAAGCTGAGAGAGCATTGTACGAACTTCCAGGCCTACAGCACGACCACATTGTCCGATTTATCACTGCCAGCCGGGGGGGCCCTGGCCCCCTGCTCTCTGGGCCCCTGCTGGTACTGGAACTGCATCCCAAGGTGAGCACCAAGGAGTGTATATGTGTGTGTGTGTGCCTGTGTGTATGTGTAGAGGTGGAGGCTACATGGCAGCTGGGCCCTGTTGATTGCTTCTGCTTTCGATTTTCTCTTTTCTAAGACATTAAAAATGGCCAGGCGAGGTGGCCCACACCTGTAATCCCAGGACTTTGGGAGGCCAAGGTGGGTGGATCGCTTAAGCCCAGGAGCTCAAGACCAGCCTAGGCAATATGAGGAAACCCCATCACTGCAAAATTACAAAAATTAGCTCAGCATGGCAGTGCACACCTGTAGTCCCAGCTACTCAGGAGGCTGAGGTGGAAAGATCGATTGAGCCTAGGAGGTTGAGGCTGCAGTGAGCCATGAGCATCCCACTGCACTCCAGCCTGGGAGACAGAGCGAGACCACGTGAAAAAATAGTAACAGGCTGGGCACGGTGGCAGACACCTGTAATCCCAGCACTTTGGGAGGCCAAGGTGGGAGGATTGCTTGAACCCAGGAATTCAAGAACAGCCTGGGCAACACTGTGAAACCCCACCTCTACAAAAAACAAAAAATTGGCTGGGTGTGATGGCACATACCTGTGGTCCCAGCTACTTGGGAGGCTGAAGTGGAAGGAGCACCTGAGCCTGGGGAGGTCAAGGCTGGCAGTGAGCCAAGATTGTGCCACTGCACTCCAGCGTAGGTGACAGAGTAAGACCCTGTCTCAAAATAATAATTTTTATTTATCTTTTTTATTACATAAACAATACATGTTTATATATTTTTATTTTATTTTATTTTATTTTGGTAGGAGGACGCAGTCTTGCTCTGTTGCCCAGGCTGGAGTGCAGTGGCACAAGCTTGGCTCACTGCAACCTCAGCATCCCAGGTTCAAGCGATTCTCCTCCCTCAGCCTCCCCAGTAGCTGGGATTACAGGCGCTTGCCACCACGCCTGGCTAATTTTTGCATTTTTAGTAGAGACGGGGTTTCACCATGTTGGCCAGGCTGGTTTCGAAATCCTGACCTCAAGTGATCCACCCATCTTAGCCCCCCAAAGTGCTGGGATTACAGGTGTGAGACACCGTGCCCAGCCAAAAAAAAAAAAAAAAAATTGTTAAAGAAATATCTTCAGGCACAGCCCTCCAAACTCATTCGTATTCATTCAACAAGTAAGTATGAACTATATGTCAGGCACTATGCTAGAGGCCACAAAAAGCACACAGTCCCTCTTTTACAGATTTTGTAGACTAGCAGGGGAGATAGAAATGGATCAAGTAAACACAAGTGTCAAATGTCAAGTGTGCTAAGTGCTAGAAGAGAGGGCCAATGAACTATAAGAATAATAAGATGTGACTTGAGGGGGAGAGCAATGAGCAACAAGAAGAGGAAAAGGTAGGCAGAGGCCAGCCACACCAGGCCCTGTGGGCCTGTTAAATATTTGGGACTTTTTAAGTTTTCATACCATTTCCCATCTGCTTCCTGCTAGGCATTACGCTACCCGCTTTTTATTTTATTTTATTTTATTTTTTAGACAGAGTCTCATTCTGTTGACTAGGCTAGAGTGCAGTGGCACAATCTTGGCTCACTGCACCCTCTACCTCCTGGTTTCAAGCAATTCTGCCTCAGCCACCTGAGTAGCTGGGATTAAGGCGTGCCGCCACTACTCCTGGCTAATTTTTGTATTTTTAGTAGAGACGGGATTTCACCATGTTGGCCAGGCTGGTCTCAAACTCCTGACCTCAAGTGATCTGCCTGCCTCGGCCTCCCAAAGTGCTGGGATTACAGGCGTGAGCCACCCTGCCCGGCCATGCTACACGCTTTAAACACATTTCCAAACTTACCCTTCATAAACACATTATGAGGTAGGAATGATTATCCACATGGGGCTCAGAAAAGGAAAGTCATTTGCCCAGAATCTATGTGACCCTAGAGCTGGCTCCTCATCATCGTGTCTATTGCCTCCTGTTTACCCTCCGTCAGGACTGTGTGTGTCTCTGTCCACGTGGAAGAGCTCCCCACAACTCACTTTGCCCTATTGTAAGTAGTTCAACCTCCACCACCTGTTTCAGTGCCCAAATGCAGTGGCTCTTCCCTGAACTTTTTCAGCACCTACAGCTTCTGCACTTCCGAAATCTTGAATGATGGAAAGTCCCTTCTTTGACCATATACCTCCTGGCCCAGCTCAAAAATCACTGTTTTTTTGTTTGTTTAATTTCTCTGACTTCTCCAGGCAGGGTTAGTCATTCTTGCTTTATGCCCCTTGGCACTCGGTTAATTTTCTTATCTTGGGGTTTACTGCATTCTTTATCTCTTACCTTCCCTGAGCCATCTTGGTGCCTGAACACAGTTCGTGGCCACCGAAGGTGCTCGATGACACTTGTTGAATGAGGGGTTCTATTGCTCCCTTCCCTCCAATTCCCACTTGCCCTCCACCTGCTACTCTGTTATCTACTGGCTCTGCCCGTCTATGTGTACACATGCCTGACACCTCAGACAAGGTGACTCATGAAGGATGCCCCTGACTAGCGTGCCCTGCCTCCTCTGTTACTGTCTTTGCCCCATGTCTTCTGAGTCAGTATAAGGTGGTGGTTATTAGTAAGTGATCCTGAGTCAGACTGCTTGGATTCAAGCTCCACTCCTGCCTCACCGACTGACTTTAAGAGAGTTTCCTTAGTTCTCTAAGGAAAAGCTCTTCACCTGTTAAATGGGGGTGTGACAGGAGCACCTACCTTCTAGGGTTTTCATAAGGATTACAGGAGGCCACATCCACTGGGTCTGGACCACTGTAAGTGCCCAGTACCCTTGATCTAGAGTTACTATTTTTCATGTCAATTGATGCACAGTCTTACTCCTCTACCTATTGTCTTGGCCAGCATCCGTCAGTGTGTCTGTCTGCTGAGGAGATGCAGGGAGAAGACTGTCAATTGATCTCTGCTCCCTGGGATGGATCAGCCGTCTCCAGCTTTGTGTACCATCCTTTTCTCTCTGCGTTTCCCCAGGGCTCCCTGTGCCACTACTTGACCCAGTACACCAGTGACTGGGGAAGTTCCCTGCGGATGGCACTGTCCCTGGCCCAGGGCCTGGCATTTCTCCATGAGGAGCGCTGGCAGAATGGTGGGTGAGCTGGGCATAGGAAGTCAAGGGAGCCACAGTGCTATGTTTGTGATTCTGCCTTAGTTTGGAGGGGAAAGATTGGGTCAAAAGAGGGAGGAAGAGCCGGGCACGGTGGCTCACGCCTATAATCCTAGCACTTTGGGAGGCCGGGGTGGGCGGATCACGAGGTCAGGAGATCGAGGCCATCCTGGCTAACACGGTGAAACCCCGTCTCTATTAAAAATACAAAATATTAGCCAGGCGTGGTGGCATGTGCCTGTAGTCCCAGCTACTCGGGAGGCTGAGGCAGGAGAATCGCTTGAACCCGGGAGGCGGAGGTTGCAGTGAGCCAAGATCGCGACACTGCACTCCAGCCTGGGCGACAGAGCGAGACGCCAACTCAAAAAAAAAAAAAAAGAGGGAGGAAGAAAATCCATGTTCCTTCAACCTTGGATTCCCCCACAGGCCAATATAAACCAGGTATTGCCCACCGAGATCTGAGCAGCCAGAATGTGCTCATTCGGGAAGATGGATCGTGTGCCATTGGAGACCTGGGCCTTGCCTTGGTGCTCCCTGGCCTCACTCAGCCCCCTGCCTGGACCCCTACTCAACCACAAGGCCCAGCTGCCATCATGGAAGTGAGTTCTCTGGATAACTGGTGAGGCCCAGGATGATGTTGGTGCTGCTGATGGCAATGCAGCCATTGTGTGTCAACAGTTGTAGCAATACCTATAGCATTTGGGACATTGCTGAGTCTGTAGTTGGGGGGATATTGCATGGACCATTGCTGCAATGAGGATTGCCACAGAGATGATTCTTGGCCCTTCGTGCCTTGCTCTCCAGGCTGGCACCCAGAGGTACATGGCACCAGAGCTCTTGGACAAGACTCTGGACCTACAGGATTGGGGCATGGCCCTCCGACGAGCTGATATTTACTCTTTGGCTCTGCTCCTGTGGGAGATACTGAGCCGCTGCCCAGATTTGAGGCCTGGTAAGGATGGGTGGTACAGTCCCCTCTCCTGGGCTCCCCCCCTCCCCCCTCCCATTCTAGGTTCACCCCAACCTGACCTGGCCTGAGAAAGCTCTGCTCTTCCCTGTCTTGTGCTTTCTACATGGTAGGCACCCCTAGGACTAACTGATACCCAGCCCCTCTACCTTCCTCCAGACAGCAGTCCACCACCCTTCCAACTGGCCTATGAGGCAGAACTGGGCAATACCCCTACCTCTGATGAGCTATGGGCCTTGGCAGTGCAGGAGAGGAGGCGTCCCTACATCCCATCCACCTGGCGCTGCTTTGCCACAGTAAGAGGCCTAGGCTGTTGGTCTGGGAACCTGGAGAGTGGGGGCTGGGCATGGGCTTCAAGGACGTCTCTGCCAGGGTGTCTGTCTACTCCTATCTCCTCTTATCTCCCATCACTCCTTGGTTCATGCTCAGCTGGAACTGGGCAAGCCTCCTCTCCCCCTCAATTCATCCTCTTCCACCCTAAGTCTCACACAGTCGATTCCATCTACCTGAGACACACACCTTCCTCCTGCTCAGCCTTGCCCAGCCTGTCTCTCCTCTCTGCCATCAGTTAGCCCTGTTCCTCAGTCCCCTTCTCTAGGAAGCCCTCCTTGGCTTTGCTCTTGCCCTGAGCTCTGCCCCATCCGCTCTCCTAATACAGTAAAGCCCAAAAATCAATTCAATAAGTCCCCATTCTGTCATACATTGATGATGTTTCTGCTGTGACCCAATAAAAGGCAGTTCTAGGTATAAAAGGTGAAAGCAGTGGTGTCACAGTGAAAGTTCAGGGCTTTGCACAAATACTTTTTTAACAGAATGTCCCTTCTGCTACCTGATCTGAAATTTCCACAGCACAAGTCTTAGGTTAGCTAACAGAAACTGGGCATTACTTGCAGAAGACGCTGGCTCCCTGAGAGGAAAGAGAGTAATTTCCCATTAGCATATTAAGCTGTCAACCTACATTAGCTCCTCAGAGGAAACAGTGGGCTATACAGAAGGCCCCCAGAGAGCCTGTTTCATAGGGAGCAAGACTCAGAGGGCTGGAATTCAGCAAGAGGGAGAAGAGGGAGGCTCCAGGAAAGATCAGAAGTGGATGTTGAAAGCAGGAGAGTGATGGACACTGAAGATGGCTTTTAACCTGGGGCCCACTCAAGATCCTAGGGTCAACCCTTCCTCCCTGTCATTCCCCCCAGGACCCTGATGGGCTGAGGGAGCTCCTAGAAGACTGTTGGGATGCAGACCCAGAAGCACGGCTGACAGCTGAGTGTGTACAGCAGCGCCTGGCTGCCTTGGCCCATCCTCAAGAGAGCCACCCCTTTCCAGAGAGCTGTCCACATGGCTGCCCACCTCTCTGCCCAGAAGACTGTACTTCAATTCCTGCCCCTACCATCCTCCCCTGTAGGCCTCAGCGGAGTGCCTGCCACTTCAGCGTTCAGCAAGGCCCTTGTTCCAGGAATCCTCAACCTGCCTGTACCCTTTCTCCTGTGTAAATATGCAGTTTATGTGTCATCAATGTACATGCCAACATAAATATGGTGATTGTATAGCTGTCTTGTCTGCCTCATCACTGCCTTTCCCACCTGCCGAATCCTTGGATTCTTCTGCGGGCATCCAGTCCACATCAGTTCTGACCAGTGACTTGGGGTAGGTGTGCACAGGAAACAGAATAAAGTCAGCTTTCCTGACGCATATCCTTGGTCCTTCCTCTATTCCTGTAATCCAGGGACCCTCTTGTCTCTCTTCTTTTCCACTAACATTTATTTTTATTTATTTATCTGGTTTCTTTTTTTGGAAACAGAGTCTCTGTCCAGTCTGGAGTGCAATGACACGATCACGGCTCACTGCAGCCTTGTCCTCCCTGGGCTCTTGTGATCCTCCTGCCTCAGCCTCCTGAGTAGGAGGGACCACAGGCATGGACCACGATACCCAGCTATTTTTTTTTTTTTTGAGACAGAGTCTCGCTCTGTCACCCAGGCTGGAGTGCAGTGGCACAGTCTCGGCTCACTGCAAGCTCCGCCTCCCGGGTTCACGCCATTCTCCTGCCTCAGCCTCCCGAGCAGCTGGGACTACAGGCGCCCACCACCACACCCAGCTAATTTTTTGTATTTTTAGTAGAGACGGGGTTTCACCCTGTTAGCCAGGATGGTCTCCATCTCCTGACCTCGTGATCTGCCCACCTCGGCCTCCCAAAGTGCTGGGATTACAGGCATGAGCCACCGCGCCCCACCTGATTTTTTATTTTTTGTACAGGTGAAGTCTTGGTATGTTGCCCAGGCTGGTCTCGAACTCCTGAGCTCAAGCAGTCCTCCTTCCTCAGTGTCCCAAAATTCTGGGATTACAGACATGAACCACTGCACCCAGCATTTTAAATTGTTTATTATTTTTTAAATTTTATTTATTTATTTATTTTGAGACAGGGGTCTTGCTCTGTCGCCCAGGCTAGAGTGCAGTGGCACGATCTTGGCTCACTGCAAGCTCCGCCTCCTGGGTTCATGCCATTCTCCTGCCTCAGCCTCCCAAGTAGCTGGGACTACAGGCGCCCGCCACCACGCCCAGCTAATTTTTTTGTATTTTTAGTAGAGACGGGGTTTCACCATGTTAGCCAGGATGGTGTTGATCTCCTGACCTTGTGATCTGTCCGCCTCGGCCTCCCAAAGTAAATTGTTGATTATTTTTGTTTTTATTTTTGAGATAAGCTCTTGTTCTGTTACTCAGGTTGTGATCATAGCTCACAGCATCCTTGACCTCCTGGGCTCAAGCGATCCTCCCAGCTCAGCCTCCCAAGTAGCTGGGACTACAGATGTGTGCCACCACACCTGGCTAATTTTTGTATTTTTTCATAGAGACAAGGTTTTTCCATGTTGCCCAGGCTGGTCTTGAACTCCTGGGCTCAAGCGATCCACCTGCCTAGGACTCCCAAAGTGCTGGGATTACAAGTATGAGACACCACACCCATCCTCAACATTTATTTTTAAAGGTGGGATCTCATGGTGGGCACTGGGGAAAGAAGGGTAAAGACAACAAAATCACTGCCCTAACAGTGCTTAAAGACCTGCACATCACATTGTTGGGTTCCTGTACACTGTCCTGGGGGTAACAGGAGAGACTTGAGCAGGAATGCTTCACAGAGCACAGGATGCTTGAGCTGTGTCTTAACTGAGCAGGAGTTTCCCAGGAGCATGTTCTTGTCCCTTTCTGTGACCCAGCTGTCATCCACATCCAGTCAGTTCTCAAGTCCCACTGAGGCAGCCTAGGCAGGGGCTACTTCTCCTTTTTCTTTTCTTTTATTTTTTTGAGACGGAGTCTCGCTCTGTTGCCCCCGCTGGAGTACAATGGCGGGATCTCAGCTCACTGCAACCTCTGCCTCCCGGGTTCAACTGATTCTCCTGCCTCAGCCTCCCAAGTAGCTGGGACTACAGGCGCCCGCCACCAAGCCCAGCTAATTTTTTGTATTTTGTAGTAGAGACGGGGTTTCACTATGTTGGCCAGACTGGTCTCAAACTCCTGACCTCGAGATCCACCCGTCTTGGCCTCCCAAAGTGCTGGGATTACAGGCATGAGCCACTGCACCTGGCCTTCTTTTCTTTCTTTCTTTCTTTTTTTTTTTTTTTTGAGACGGAGTCTCACTCTGTTGCTCAGGCTGGAGTGCAGTGGCGCAATCTTGGCTCACTGAAAGCTCCGCCTCCCGGGTTCGTGCCATTCTCCTGCCTCAGCCTCTGGAGTAGCTGGGATTACAGGCGCCCACCACCACGCCCAGCTAATTTTTTGTATTTTTAGTAGAGACGGGGTTTCACCATATTAGCCAGGATGGTCTCGAACTTCTGACCTCAGGTGATCCACCCTCCTCGGCCTCCCAAAGTGCTGGGATTACAGGCGTGAGCCACCGTGCCCGGCTCTTTTTCTTTCTTGATCAACCTACATCATACTTTGATGGGCAGGGCCTGCTTCTGGGCACCATCCCTCTTTCCTTCTTCCTAGGCCTGGCAGGGCCCAACTACTACAGTTACCCCTTGGTAGGGGTAACTGGGCCCGGTGCAGTGGCTCACGCCTGTAATCCCAGCACTTTGGGAGGCAGAGGCAGACAGATCACCTGAAGTCGGGAGTTTGAGACCAGCCTGACTAACACGGAGAAACCCCATATCCACTAAAAATACAAAATTAGCCAGGCGTGGTGGCATATGCCTGTAATCCTAGCTACTTTGGAGGCTGAGACAGGAGAATTGCTTGAACCTGGGAGACTGGGGTTGTGGTGAGCCGAGATCGCGCCATTGCATTCCAGCCTGGGCAACAAGAGCGAAACTCCATCTCAAAAAAAAAAAAAAAAAAAAAAAAGAAAAGAAAAGAAAAGAAAAAGAAATGTCTAGAGCAGGCAAACTTTTCTTTTTTTTTGAGACGTAGTCTTGTTCTGTTGCCCCCAAACTGGAGTGCAGTGGTGCGATCTCGGCTCACTACAACCTCTGCCTCCCTAGTTCAAGGGAGTCTCCTGCCTCAGTCTCCCAAGTAGCTGGGATTACAGCGCATGCCACCATGCCCGGCTAATTTTTGTATTGTTAGTACAGATGGAGTTTCACCACATTGGTTGGGATAGTCTCAAAATCCCGACCTCGTGATCCACCCGCCTGGTGACCTCCCAAAGTCCTGGGATTACAGGTGTGAGCCACCGCACCCGGCCAATACTTTTTTGAAACTTGATAATCTTCCAAGAAAGAAACAATGTGTATATCTAAGTTTCCTAGAGTTTAGGAAACCTTCCAAATTATTTCAAGTATTTTGCACAAACCTAATATAAAAATACATCAAAATGTAGTATTTGTTTGTTTTTGTTTTGTTTTTTTGAGATGGAGTGTCCCTCTGTCACCCCGGCTGGAGTGCAGTGGCACGATCTTGGCTCACTACAAGCTCCGCCTCCCAAGTTCATGCCACTCTCCTGCCTCAGCCTCCTGAGTAGCTAGGACTACAGGCATCAGCCACCACGCCCCTCTAATTTTTTGTATTTTTAGTAGAGACAGAGTTTTACCCTGTTAGCCAGGATGGTCTCAATCTCCTGACCTCGTGATCCGCCCGCCTCGGCCTCCCAAAGTGCTGGGATTACAGGCGTGAGCCACTGTGCCCGGCCTGTTTGTTTTGAGACAGGGTCTCATTCTGTGAGTGAGACTGGAGTTCAGTGGCATGATCTTGACTCACTGTAACTTCTGTCTCCCAGGCTCCAGTGATCCTACCACCCCAGCCTCGTAAGTAGCTGGGATTATGGGTGCACACAACCATGCCCAGCTAGTTTTTCTATTTTTTGTAGAGACAAGATTTCACCATGTTGGCCAGGATGGTCTCGAACTCCTGAGCTCAAAGGAATCCACCAGTCTCAGCCTCCCAAAGTGCTGGGATTACAGGCATGAGCCACCCCACTCAGTCAAAAGATAGTCTTGTTATGTAAGATACTATCACTGGGGGAAGCTGGGTAAATTTTACAACTTCTTGTGAGTCTAAAATTATTTCAGAATAAAAGAACACTGTCTAGGCAATACCACTCAGGACATAGGCACGGGCAAAGATTTCATGATGGGATCACCAAAAGCAATCGCAACAAAAGCAAAAATTGACAAATGTGATCTGATTAAACGAAAGAGCTTCTGCACAGCAAAAGAAACTATCATCAGAACAAACAGGCAACCTACAGAATGGGAGAAAATTTTTGTGATCTGCCGAAGTGTGTAATATCCAGAATCTAGAAGAAACTCAAACAAATTTACGAGAAAAAAACAACCCCATTAAAAAGTGGGCAACGGCCAGCCACCCCATCCGGGAGGGAGGTGGGGGGCAGCCCCCGCCCGGCCAGCCACCCCGTCCGGGAGGGAGGTGGGGGGCGGCCCCCGCCCGGCCAGCCGCCCCGTCCGGGAGGTGGGGGGGCGCCTCTGCCTGGCTGCCCCTTCTGGGAAGTGAGGAGCCCCTCTGCCCGGCCACCACCCCGTCTGGGAGGTGTACCCAACAGCTCATTGAGAACGGGCCATGATGACGATGGCGGTTTTGTCGAATAGAAAAGGGGGAAATGTGGGGAAAAGATACAGAAATCAGATTGTTGCTGTGTCTGTGTAGAGAGAAGTAGACATAGGAGACTCCATTTTGTTCTGTACTAAGAAAAATTCTTCTGCCTTGGGATGCTGTTGATCTATGACCTTACCCCCAACCCGGTGCTCTCTGAATCATGTGCTGTGTCCACTCAGGGTTAAATGGATTAAGGGCAGTGCAAGATGTGCTTTGTTAAACAGATGCTTGAAGGCAGCATGCTCCTTAAGAGTCATCACCACTCCCTAATCTCAAGTACCCAGGGACACAAACACTCTGCCTAGGAAAACCAGAGACCTTTGTTCACTTGTTTATCTGCTGACCTTCCTTCCACTATTGTCCTATGACCCTGCCAAATCCCCCTCTGCGAGAAACACCCAAGAATGATCAATAAAAAATAAAAAATAAATAAAAAAGAAAAAACAAAAAACAAACAAAAAAAAGTGGGCAACGGCCAGCCGCCCCATCCGGGAGGGAGGTGGGGGGCAGCCCCTGCCCGGCCAGCCGCCCCATCTGGGAGGGAGGTGGGGGGCGGCCCCCGCCCGGCCAGCCGCCCCGTCCGAGAGGTGGGGGCGCCTCCGCCCAGCTGCTGCCCCGTCCGGGAGGTGGGGGGGGCGCCTCTGCCTGGCCGCCCCTTCTGGGAAGTGAGGAGCCCCTCTGCCCGGCCGCCTCCCCATCTGGGAGGTGTACCCAACAGCTCATTGAGAACGGGCCATGATGACGATGGCGGTTTTGTCGAATAGAAAAGGGGGAAATGTGGGGAAAAGATACAGAAATCAGATTGTTGCTGTGTCTGTGTAGAAAGAAGTAGACATAGGAGACTCCATTTTGTTCTGTACTAAGAAAAATTCTTCTGCCTTGGGATGCTGTTGATCTATGACCTTACCCCCAACCCGGTGCTCTCTGAATCATGTGCTGTGTCCACTCAGGGTTAAATGGATTAAGGGCGGTGCAAGATGTGCTTTGTTAAACAGATGCTTGAAGGCAGCATGCTCCTTAAGAGTCATCACCACTCCCTAATCTCAAGTACCCAGGGACACAAACACTGGGGAAGGCCGCAGGGTCCTCTGCCTAGGAAAACCAGAGACCTTTGTTCACTTGTTTATCTGCTGACCTTCCCTCCACTATTGTCCTATGACCCTGCCAAATCCCCCTCTGCGAGAAACACTCAAGAATGATCAATTAAAAAAAAAAAAAAGAGATAGAAAAAAAAAAAGTGGGCAAAAGGCCAGGCGCGGTGGCTCACGCCTATAATCCCAGCACTTTGGGAGGCCGAGGCGGGCGGATCACGAGGTCAGGAGATCAAGATCATCCTGGCTAAGAGGGTGAAACCCCGTCTCTACTAAAAATATAAAAAATTAGCCAGGCGCGATGGCGGGTGCCTGTAGTCCCAGCTACTCGGGAGGCTGAGGCAGGAGAATGGTGCAAACCTGGGAGGTGGAGCTTGCAGTGAGCCAAGATTGTGCCACTGCACTCCAGCCTGGGCAACAGGGCCAGGGCAAGACTTCGTCTCAAAAAAAAAAAAGGGGGCAGAGGACATTAACAGACATTTCTCAAAAGAAGATATGCAGCCAACAAACATGAAAAAAAGCTCAACGTCACTGGACATTAGAGAAATGTAAACCAAAACCATAATGAGATACTATCTCATGCCAGTCAGAATGGTGATTATTAAAAAGTCAAGAAATAACAGGCCAGGCCTGGTGGCTCATGCCTGTAACCCTAGCACTTTGGGAGGCCAAGGGTGGGTGAATCACTTGAGGTCAGGAGTTTGAAACCACCCTGGCCAACATGGTGAAACCCTGTTTCTACTAAAAATACAAATATATATATATATATAGCAGGTGTGGCGGCAGGCACCTGTAATTCTAGCTACTCGGGAGGCTGAGGCAGGAGACTCGCTTGAACCCGGGAGGCAGAGGTTGCAGTGAGCTGAGATCCTGCCCCTGCACTTCAGCCTGGGTGACAGAGCAAGACTCAGTCTCAAAAAAAAAAAAAAAACCCAAAACCAAAATCCAGATGCTGGCAAGGTTGTGGAGAAATAGGAACATTTTTACACTGTTGGTGGGAGTGTAAATTAGTTCAACCATTGTGGAAGACGATGTGGCGATTCCTCAAAGATCTAGAACCAGAAATACTATTTGACCCAGCAATCTCATTACTGGGTGTATACCCAAAGGAATATAAATCATTCTATTACAAACATACATGCATGTGTATGTTCACTGTAGCACTATTCACAATAGCAAAGACATGGAATTAATCCAAATGCCCATCAACAAATAGACTGAAAAACTGTGGTACATATATACCATGGAATACTATGTAGCCATAAAAAGGAATGAGATCATGTCCTTTATAGGGACATGGATGAAGCTGGAAGCCATTAACCTCAGCAAACTCATGCAGGAACATGTTCTCACACAAGTGGGAGCTACACAGTAAGAACACATGGACACAAGAAGGGGAACAACGCACACTGGGGCCTGTTGGGGGGTAGGGTCAGGGGAGTGAGAATATTAGGAAAAATAGCTAATGCATGCTGGGCTTAATACCTAGCTGATGGGTTGATTGGTGCAGCAAAATTGGTGCAGCAAACCAGCATGGCACACATTTAACTATGTAACAAACCTGCACATCATGCACATGTACCCCAGCACTAAAAATAAAAATTAAAAGAAAAAAAGTTTAAAATATTTCAAATGCTTTAGTTTAATATGACATATTTGGCATAAAATTTATTGTCTTAAATTTTTTTGTATCCCACTTTGTTTTTTTTTTTTTTTTTTTGAAACAGAGTCCTGCTCTGTTGCTTAGTCTAGAGTGCAGTGGCATGATCTTGGCTCACTGCACCCTCTCCCTCCCAGGTTCAAGCGATTCTCACGCCTCAGCCTTCCCACTAGCTGGGATTACAGGTATGTGCCACCATGCCTAGCTCACTTTCTTTCTTTCTTTCTTTTTTTTTTTTTTTTTGAGACGGAGTCTCGCTCTGTTGCCCAGGCTGGAGGGCTATGGCGTGATCTCGGTTTACTGCAACCTCCCGGGTTCAAGCGATTCTCCTGCCTCAGCCTCCTGAGTAGCTGGGATTACAGGCGCCCACCACTGCGCCTGGCTAATTTTTGTATTTTTAGTAGAGGCCAGGTTTCACCATGTTGGCCAGGCTGGTCTCGAACTCCTGACCTTGTGATCCACCTGCCTCAGACTCCCAAAGCGCTGGGATTATAGGCGTGAGCCACCGCACCCAGCCATGCCCAGCTAATTTTTTGTATTTTTAGTAGAGATGGAATTTCACCATGTTGGCCAGGCTGGTCTTGAACTCCTGACCTTGTGATCCACCTGCTTCAGCCTCTGAAAGTGCTAGGCTTACAGGCATGTGCCACCCTGCCTGGCCCCATTTTTTGTATATTTAGCAGAGACAGGTTTTCGCTGTGCTGGCCAGGCTGGTCTCAAACTCCTGGCCTCATGTGATCCACCTGCTTTGGCCTCCCAAAGTGCTGGGATTACAGGCATGAGCCCCATGTCCTGTCTATATCCCACAAATTTTGGATCTAATATTTTCATTATGGCTTATTTCTTTCTTTTTTCTTTTTTTTTTTTGAGACGGAGTCTCGCTCTGTTGCCCAGCCAGGAGTGCAGTGGCACAATCTCGGCTCACTGCAAGCTCTGCCTCCTGGGTTCACGCCATCCTCCTGCCTCAGCCTCCCGAGTAGCTGGGACTACAGGTGCCCGCCACCACGCTCGGCTAATTTTTTTGTATTTTTAGTAGAGACGGGGTTTCACCATGTTAGCCAGGATGGTCTTGATCTCCTGACCTCAAGATCCGCCCGCCTCGGCCTCTCAACGTGCTGGGATTACAGGCGTGAGCCACCGCGCCTGGCCTCATTATGGCTTATTTCTTTTTGTGTTCTTTTGTCCAGGCTGGAGTGCAGTGGTACGATCTTGGCTCATCAAAACCTCCAGCTCTCCAGCTCAAGTGATCCTCCCATCCCAGCCCTGAGTAGCTGGGATGAGCCACCACCCCCAGCTACTTTTGTATTTTTATTAGAGATGGGGTTTCCCCTGTGGCCCAGGCTGGTCTTGAACTCCTGGGCTCAAGTGATCTGTCTGCCTCAGCCTCCCAAAGTGTTGGGATTACTGGTGTGAGCCACAACACCCGGCCTGCTTATTTCTTTCTTTCTTTTTTTTTTTTTTTGAGACAGAGTCTTGCTCTGTTGCCAGGCTGGAGTGCAATGGCACCATCTCGGCTCACTGCCATCTCTGCCTCCCGGGTTCAGGTGATTCTCCTGTCTCAGCCTCCTGAGCAGCTGGGATTACAGGCGTGTGCCATCACACCCAGCTAATTTTTGTATTTTTAGTAGAGACGGGGTTTCACCATGTTGGCCAGGATGGTCTCGAAATCCTGACCTTGTGATCCACCCGCCTTGGCCTCCCACAGTGCTGGGATTACAGGCATGAGTCACCATGCCCCCCTACTTATTTCTAAGTATTTAATTTCCATCATGGTTTATTATTTCCATGGTTATTTTAAGGTAATTTATTTATCTATTTAGAGATCGAATCTTGCTCTGTCACCCAGGCTGGAATGCAGTGGTGCGATTTGGGCTCACTGCAACCTCCGCTTCCCAGGCTCAAGCGATCCTTCCACCTTAGCCTCCTGAGTAGCTGGGACTACAGGCGTGCACCACCACCCTCGGCTAATTTTTCATTTTTGTAGAGATGAGGTCTCACTAAGTTGCCCAGTCTGGTCCTGAACTCCTGGCCTGAACTGATCCTCCAGCCATGGCCTCCCAAAGTGCTGGGATTACAGGCATAAGCCACGGTGCCCAGCCTGGATGACAGTTAAACAATTTTTTTTCTTAAAAAAAAAAATCCAGCTATATGTTTGCTTATATTTTACATTGTGGTCAGAGAATATGTATTGAACAGTTCTTTCAAAATCGAATTGCATCAGTTGAGACATGCTTAGCTTAGAATGTGACCGATTTTTATAAATGCTCTAAGCATGCTTAAGGAGAATTAGCAGTCGTTAAGTTTTGAGAGCATGGTTCAACGTATGTTCATTAGGTCAAGTTTGTTGATTGTATTTTTTTTTTTTTTTTTTTTTTGAGACAGAGTCTCACTCTGTCACCCAGGTTGGAGTGCAGTGGCATGATTTCGGCTCACTGCAACCTCCGCCTCCCTGGGTTCAGTGATTCTCCTGCCTCAGCCTCTCAAGTGGCTGGGATTACAGGCACATGTCACCACGCCCGGCTAATTTTTGTATTTTTAGTAGAAACGGGGTTTTACCATATTGGCCAGGCTGGTCTCGAACTCCTGACCTTGTGATCCGCCTGCCTCGGCCTCCCAAAGTGCTGGGATTACAGGCGTGAGCCACCGCGCCCGGCCACTTGTATTTTTTTTTTTTTTTAAAGGCTGGGCACGGTGGCTCACGCCTATAATCCCAGCACTTTGGGAGGCCGAGGCGGGCAGATCACGAAGTCAAGAGAGCGAGACCATCCTGGCCAACATGGTGAAATCCCATCTCTACTAAAAAATAGAAAAACTAGCCGCGCCTGTAGTCCCAACTACTTCGGAGGCTGAGGCAGGATTATCGCTTGAACTCGGGAAGCGGAGGTTGCAGTGAGCCGAGGTCGCACCGCTGCACTCCAGCCTCGTGACAGAGCGAGACTTCGTCTCAAAAAAAAAAAAAAAAAAGGGAGGCCATTGTAGCAATTCAGGGGAGAGATGAATCCAGGATCCAGGCGACAGATGATGGGAGGTTTGCAGCAGGGAAGACAGAGAGAAGTAGAGAGATTCCAGATATATTTGAGAGACAAAACTGATAATTTGGGGTAAGGGAGGTGAAGGAGACAGAGGGATCACGGACGCCCTCCTTGGTTTCTGGTTTAGGCTACTTGACAGATGGGGGAGCTATGCAATTGAGAGACGGAATCCTGGGAGACATTATGAAATCTCTGTATTTTCCGCAAGAATGTTTGTTCGCTTCCCTTGCGAGTGTAAGACGGAGCCGGGAACATTGAGGCTTGGGGCTGGGACTCAGCAGCTCTTCTGCCCTTGCCGAGAACTCTGTCTATATCTGTATTACAACACTTACCATAGTGTATTCACTTTACAAGGTATTGCACCCAGTGAACCATGAGGTAAGAGAGCAAGGGCAGAGTTTCTTCTCGGTTGTCTCTAGGACTTTGCCCAGCAGCTGGCCCCGCCCCCTCCAGCGCTCTCCGCCTAGCCCCGCCCCCAGGAGATTTCCGGCTTCTCAGTACTGGCCTAGCCGTAAAGGGCTCCGCTCCGCCCCTAGAGCAACCGTTTCCTCCTCAGTCGGACCAGAGTGATTGATTAGTTTGTTGTCTAATCATCAGTCGAGCGGCCACATAATTACCAATTAGGCAGTAGCAGAGGCGGGTGCCGAAGCACGGGGTCTGGGTGACTAGGAAGAGCCGAGACTGCGAAGGAGAACGCATCAAGCCCAGGCGGCGGTGGAAAGGTGATGGGGTGTTTGGATTCCATAGGTTTTTCCTTTTCCCCTTGCTAGGTCAAGAGTCTCTTCGCAGCTTGGGGCTAGGATCTTCATTTGCCTTTTTTCTTTTTTGGAGGAAGGGGGTTGTGTCCACATATTTAAGTATTTGAGGTTCTTGGGCAACTTCCTTCTTACTTCGCCTCGAGGCGTATCCTTTTTTTAGCCTGAGGTGGGGTCCTCCCCAGGGAGAGAGAAAGTTGTTTGAGCTCCTTTCTTACTCTGTGCGTGGTTAAAGGCCTCTGGACTCAGTTCCAGGGAAAGGGAGATGAGTGATGGGGGGGCCGAGACTCGCGGGTACTGCCTACTTCCGAAGAGTTAGACGCTTCCACCTGGGTGGAGGAGGGGCCCTGGGAACTAGATTCCTGTGTTAGGAGCCAAGTAGGTATTGAGGGCGAAGAAACAAGTGGAAAGAGACATTTCTTTTCTTTTCTTTTCTTTTTTTGTGACGGTGTCTTGCTCCGTCGCCCAGGCTAGAGTGCAGTGGCGCGGTCTCGGCTCACTGCAACCTCCGCCTCCCGGGTTCAAGCGATTCTCCTGACTCAGCCTCCCGAGTAGCTGGGACTACAGGTGCCCGCCACCGCGCCCGGCTAATTTTTAGATTTTTAGTAGAGACGGGGTTTCACGATGTTGGCCAGGCTGGTCTCGAACTCTTGACCTCGTGATCCATCCGCCTCGGCCTCCCAAAGTGCTGGGATTACAGGCGTGAGCCACCGCGCCCAGCCAGAAAAGAGACATTTCTTTTGTGGAAGTCGTGGTAGTTCTCCAGGTAGGAGAGCCTACTGTGGGGTGGAAGACGTTAGGGCTGGGCTCCGGTGCTAAGTCCACTTCCTACCTCTAGACCGTCATCTTTTTTGCCTCATTTCTTTCTCCTCAGGCTGGAGAACACACCTAAACATGTGGAATCCCAATGCCGGTAGGTGTTTGGGGGTTCTGTTCCACCGCTAACCCTTTTTTCTGATGGGCTCTATAACAGGAAGTTTCTATATCAGCTCCCCTACCCCCGACCTGCTGTACCCGCAAAAGCAAAAGTCCTTAGTCTAGAGGTGACCAGTGCTTTTTAATTTAATTTAATTTATTTTTTGAGATGGAGTCTCTGTCGCCCAGGCTCACTGCAACCTCCGCCTCCTGGGTTCAAGCGATTCTCCTGTTTCAGCCTCCGGAGTAGCTGAGATTACAGGCGCATGCTATCACGCCCGGCTACTTTTTGTATTTTTAGTAGAGATGGGGGTTTCACCATTTGGCCAGGCTGGTCTCAAGCTCATGGCCTCATGAGATCTGTCCACCTCGGCCTCCCAAAGTGCTGGGATTACAGGCGTGAGCCACCACGCCCGGACTGACCAGTGCTTTTGTCTTCCTCAGAGTTCACTGTCTCCCTCCTCTCCCTAGCCCTTCCAGGGACATTCCCCCTTTTCTCCCCAACTCAAGTTTGTCTCCCCTACCCTCCGTTCTCCTTTGTCATCTTTCCATTTCCCTTTAAGTATTGAGTGAGAAAGAATCTTTGTGTTGTTTGTTGTTGGAGACTCTGGGGAATTCTAATGTTTATTCTCTGCTTCTTCCACCAGGGCAGCCAGGGCCAAATCCATATCCCCCCAATATTGGGTGCCCTGGAGGTTCCAATCCTGCCCACCGACCACCTATTAATCCACCCTTTCCCCCAGGCCCCTGTCCTCCTCCCCCAGGAGCTCCCCATGGCAATCCAGCTTTCCCCCCAGGTGGGCCCCCTCATCCCGTGCCACGGCCAGGGTATCCAGGATGCCAACCGTTGGGTCCCTACCCTCCTCCATACCCACCGCCTGCCCCTGGAATCCCTCCTGTGAATCCCTTGGCTCCTGGCATGGTCGGACCAGCAGTGATAGTGGACAAGAAGATGCAGAAGAAAATGAAGAAAGCTCATAAAAAGATGCACAAGCACCAAAAGCACCACAAGTACCACAAGCATGGCAAGGTCAGTACCCTCTGGAGACTGGCTAGGGAAGGAGTCCCCCCTCAGAGGGACTAGGTAGGCAGGGGTTGGGTGAGGGGGATTCACATTCTGTGGACGTGAGGGATGACAATTGTGTCGCTCTGGTAGATGATTTTTCCTTTTTATAAAAGATTGCTACTGGGAAGAATCTGATTATCTTGAAAATAAACATCAGGCTTCTCCTATCTGGGGGGAGTTAGGGTGAGCCTTAGAATGGATTTTAGAATCAAAAGCCAAATCTTTTCTGCCCTACTCTCCCAGAACTTTTGCTCCCCTCCCGCCAGGTGCATATTCTAGCAAGTTGGACACGCCCACTGACATTGTCAAAATACTAAAGTCATTCCTTTGACAAAGCAAGGTCTTATAATAATTAACAGAATTAATCTGTCCCTAGTTCCAGAAGTTCCTTCTCTCTTTCATCAGTGTTCTTAGGGCGTTGTGTTAATTACATGGGCCCTTTGCCCTATCATCCAGCAGAAAAAGTGAGGACAAGAGCAGTCAGTGACTCGGCCTCTAACAAAGCCTAGGACTAAGGAGGTTTTATACTGAGCTCCAAGGCTAAGTATCTTTGTTTTAGAGGAGTGTTAAAAATTGGTAAGGGTGGCCAGGTGCCGTGGCTCATGCCTGTAATCCTAGCACTTGGGAATTATTAGCTGGGTGTGGTGGCGCATGCCTGTAATCCCAGCTACTCAGGAGGCTGAGGCAGGAGAATTGCTTGAACCCGGGAAGCAGAGATGGCAGTGAGCCCAGATCTCACCACTGCACCCCAGCCTCGGTGACAGACAAGACTCCATCTCAAACAAACAAACAAAAAATAGCAAGGATAAAAGCAACTCTGAGGACAACTCTGGAAGGATTAAACCAATCTGCATCTTGATGAGGCCTCCATTTACATTTAACTGCCCAGTATTTATTTGCCTTGTGGATTCTAATTCCTGATTCTGGGTCTTTGATAGAAATCTGAAGAGAAGGCTGTGCGCCGTGGTCCACACCTGTAATCCCAGCACTTTGGGATTCCGGGGCGGGCGGATCACGAGGTCAGGAGTTCAAGACCAGCCTAGCCAACATGGTGAAACATGTCTACTAAAGATACAAAAAATTAGCTGGGCATGGTGGTGCGTGTCTGTAATCCCAGCTACTCCGGAGGCTGAGGCAAGAGAATCTCTTAAACCCAGGAAGTGGAGGTTGCAGTGAGCCAAGATCATGCCATTGCACTCCAGCCTGGGCAACTGGGTGAGACTCCGTCTAAAAAAAAAAAAAAAAAAAAAGGTCTGAAGAGAACTGAAGAGAATTGAGATTTAGTGGGGAAAAGGGGGAGAAATTACCCTGGAGAGACTGAAAAATGTTTTTATTTAATAACTGTAGCATTGCTGGGAGTATATGCTTAAGGAACCTTGAATAGAACTCCCAGCCTTTTCTTACACCTTCCCCACTTTTTCCCATTGTGCTTGGGAAAAAGTAGAGATACATGCACATACAACTGCTGTTTCTACTGTCTTTTCTTAGATTTGTAGAATCCAATTTCTTAAAATCATAGGACTTTACACGCAGCTAATGAATAAGCATTGATAAGGTAACAGCTGTTTCCTAGCACTATACTATGCTTGTGCCTGTAATTTATTCCTTGCCTAGGCATCGATTCAGGTAAAGAAAGTTGGAAATTTCCTCCAAAGGTAATATGTTAAATTTTTTAAATTCTGTGTGATAATTTAGGATGGTTTAATCCATTCCTGTATGCTCACTGCTGAAGGAAACCCTTGCTTTTGTTTAGGTACAGTCTGTTCAAGACTCCTGACCTTCTTAGGGAAGCAAGGGATACTTGGGTGGAGGGGTGGGGCACCAAAGAATGGCCCGCGGAGTGATGAAAGGTCATTTGGATCTGATGCTATCTTCTTTCCCCTTTCCCCTTTCCCCTTGCAGCATTCCTCCTCTTCCTCCTCCTCTTCCAGCAGTGATTCTGACTGAATACAGGCCCTGGACCCTTCCCTCAAGTCTCACCAGTTCTGCTCTCCCATCAAGCTTCAGATGCCATGTTGTACTGGGGGAATGTAGCCCTTGTGCTCCCCACCCCCTACCTCCACCTGAGCCTCACCCTGCTGTTGAGCCCTGAGTGGCTAGGGGAAATGGGAAGAGGATTGCCATGGCCTGGCCATCTTGTTGCTGCTTGGATAGATCATATAGCTAATGAATTAGGCAGGGGAGCTATTTTTTGAAGATGATGAACTAAATGTTGAAGACAAGTTTGAGATCTGTAAAATGTGATTTTTTACTTCTGCTTATAATACTTGTGATTGGGGAGGTTTGTGGAAATTCAATTATGATGAAAAACCTCTATCTTTTTTGTAATGTTGGCATACTTGGGGAATTTAGTGGCAAATACATTCCCCAGCAGGCCTTTTGTTGGTTGCACTAACTGCAAGGTTGCTGGGAAGTAGAGTCCATTTGGTTGATGAGCTTTGACTGCGGTTTTGGAACCTTACCTCTCCTCCTTAGCCCAATATGCTGTCTCGGGTCCTATTCAAATAAAGTTATTTCTCCTGGTCTCAGCTCACCTGTGCTATCACCTTGGCTGGGCATGGCACATTCTACTACTTTTGCTAACTTTCCACAGACCCTTTAAAGTGTATCAGTTTCATAGAAGGGAACCGGAGCATCAGTGAGAAAGACACTGTATGATTCCCATGTTTTTTAAGTGAGAGGACTCTTCAAAATTGGCTCAGGCAGAGTGGCATGAATCTTTATTGTCTTCCCTTGGGTGAATGGATATAGGCCTTTAGCTTATATGTTTTCATATCTGCTACAGAGATTCTTAACCCTGGCTGCCCATCAGCTGTGAGAGAGTAATTTGGGGCTTTGCCCGAAATCTATTGAATAATACTTATTTTTATTTTTTTTAAATTTTTTCCTAAAACTTTTTATTTTTATTTATGTATTTACTTATTTTGAGATGGAGTTTCACTCTTGTTGCCCAGGTTGGAGTGCAATGGCGCAATCATAACCTCCACCCACCAGGTTCAAGCGATTCTCCTGCGTCAGCCTCTCAAGTAGCTGGGACTACAGGCACCTGCCACCATGCCCAGCTAATTTTGTATTTGTAGTAGAGACAGGGTTTCACCATGTTGGTCAGTCAGGCTGGTCTCAAACTCCTGACCTCAGGTGATCCACCTGCCTCAGCCTCCCAAAGCGCTGGGATTACAGGCGTGAGCAACCGCACTCGGCTAAGACTTTTTAGATGTGTCCCTACAAATCAGTATATTTAAGAAACTGTGGGCCAGGCGTGGTGGCTCACGCCTGTAATCCCAGCACTTTGGGAGGCCAAGGCAGGCAGATCACATGAGGCCAGGAGTTCGAGACCAGCCTGGCCAACATGGAGAAACCTCGTCTCTACTAAAAATACAGAATTAGCCAGGCGTGGTGGCACATGCCTGTAATCCCAGCTACTCAGGAGGCTGAGGCAGGAGAATGGCTTGAACCTGGCGGGTGGAGGTTATGATTGCACCATTACACTCCATCTCAATCTGTGAGGCAGACGTTCAGTCAGAATTGGAGCTCAGACAGTCCGGCTTCTGAGTCTGTGCTCTTAACCCAGTGGCTTCCAGGCAGAAGCAGCAGTTTTACAAAGGCACCAAGTTGTAAAAAGTGTACGATGAAAGTTAGGAGCTCCTGAACCTGAGTTCCTGAAAGCGGGAAATGAGGCTGCAGTTGGTGACATGGGGCTAGAGGAAGGAGTGGACTTAAGAGATGTTTCTGAGGTGGAACCCATGGGTTTGGGCACTGAGTGTAAGGCTTGAGGAGGAACAGGGAAGAAAGAGTGTTTTGAGTTGGCTATACTGCATCTATAGCTTTCCCTGGAAAGAGTTCTATGAAATAAATGCCTGAGGTCTTATATTTTACAGCTAGCTTCTAATTTAATTAGAAAATCCATGGCCGGGTGCAGTGGCTCACACCTGTAATCCCAGCACTTTAGGAAGCCGAGGTGGGTGGATCACCTGAGGTCAGGAGTTCGAGACCCGTCTCTATTAAAACTATATAAATTAGCCGGGCATGGTGGCAGGTGCCTATAATCCCAGCTACTTGGGAGGCTGAGGCAGGAGAATCGCTTGAACCTAGGAGACAGGTTGCAGTGAGCCGAGATCTTGCCACTGCACTCCAGCCTGGGCGACAGAGCAAGACTCGTCTTAAAAAAAAAAAAAAAAAAAAAAAAGAAAATCCAAAGTCAAGGTCCACTTTTCCAGTGTCTTGGATTTGGGGGCCATTCTAATTTTTTTTTTTTTTTTTTTTTTTCTTGAGACGGAGTTTTGCTCTTGTTGTCCAGGCTGGAGTGCAATGGCGTGATCTCGGCTCACCGCAACCTCCGCCTCCTGGATTCAAGCGATTCTGCCTCAGCCTCCCAAGTAGCTGGGACTACAGGCACGTGCCACCACACCCAGCTAATTTTTGTATTTTTAATAGAGATGGGGTTTCGCCATGTTGGCCAGGCTGGTCTTGAACTCCTGACCTCAATCCGCCTGCCTCGGTCTCCCAAAGTGTTGGGATTACAGGAGTGAACCACTGTGCCTGGCTCTTTCTTTCTATTTCACATTGTTCCTAATACAACTTGGGGAGTGGGAGGAAAGGCATTTTTGTCCTCAAGCCTAATTTTCCACTTGAGGAAGCTACCTCTCTTTAGATGACTCCGTCAATTTGGGGCTGCCCAATAAAACGTGACTGAGAGTCAAGGGGTTAGCGTGCAGTGGCATGTTCAAGGCTCACTGCAGCCTTGATCTCCCTGGTTCAAGTGCTCCTTCCACCTCAGCCTCCCAAGTAGTTAGTACTATAGGTGTGCACCACCACACATGGCTAATTTTTAATTTTTTGTAGGGACAGGGTCTCACTGTGTTCCCTAGGCTGCTCTCAAACTCCTGGCTTCAAGCGATCCTCCTACCTTGCTCTGCCTCCAAAAGTGCGGGATTACAGGCATGCACCACCATGCCCAGCCATCCCTCTGTTTTTTTTTTTTCTGATTGTTTGTCTCTTTGAGACAAGGTCTTGCTTTGTTGCCCAGGCTGGAGTGTAGTAGCACACTCACAGCTCACTGCAGCCTTGACCTTTCAGGTTCAAATGATCCCCCCACCTCAGCATCCCTAGTAGCTGAGACAACAGGTGTGCACCACCATACCTGGCTAACTTTTGTATTTTTTTTTTTTTTTAAGATGGGGTCTCTCTCTGTTGCCAGGCTGGAGTGCAATGGCATGATCTCAGCTCACTGCAACCTCTGCCTCCCAGGTTCAATCAATTCTCCTGCCTCAGCCTCCCAAGTAGCTGGGACTACAGGCACACACCACCACACCCAGCTAAGTTTTATATTTTTAGTAGAGACGGAGTTTCACCATGTTGGCCAGGATGATCTCAATATCTTGACCTTGTGATCCACCTGCCTCGGCCTCCAAAGTGCTGGGATTACAGGGGAGAGCCACCGCACCTGGCCATCCTTAAATATTTCATCATGTACATCCTAAAAACCATTTATTTACATAAGCATGGTTCCATTATTACACTTAAGAAAATTACAAATACTTCCTAATATTATCATTCAGATAATGTTTGAATTTTCTTTTCTTTTTTTTTTTTTTTTTGAGACGGAGTCTTACTCTGTCACCAGGCTGGAATGCAGTGACGTGATCTCGGCTCACTGCAACCTCCGCCTCCCAGGTTCAAGCGATTCTCCCGCTTCAGCCTCCCGAGTAGCTGGAACTACCGGCGTGCACCACCATGCCCGGCTAATTTTTGTATTTTTAGTAGAGATGGGGTTTCATGATGTTGGCCAGGATGGTCTCGATCTCCTGACCTCATGATCCACGTGCCTCGGCCTCCCAAAGTGCTGGGATTATAGGCGTGAGCCACCGCGCCCAGCTAATGTTCGAATTTTCTCACTTGTCCCTTAAATGTCTTATGCAGCAACTTTTTTTTTAAACTAGGATCCAGGCCGGGCACAGTGGCTCACGCCTGTAATCCCAGCACTTTGGGAGGCTGAGGCAGGCGGATCACAAGGTTAGGAATTTGAGACCAGCCTGGCCAACATGGTGAAACCCCGTCTCTACTAAAAATACAAAAAATTAGCCGGGCGTGGTGGCAGGTGACTGTAATCCCAGCTACTCAGGAGGCTGAGGCAGGAGAATCACTTGAACTCGGGAGGCGGAGATGGCAGTGAGCTGATACTGTGCCACTGTACTCCAGCCTAGGCAACAGAGTGAGACTCCGTCTCAAAAAAAAAAAAAAAAAGAAACCCAGGATCCAAGCAAAAGCCACACATTATATTTGGTTGTTATTGCCTTAAGCATTTTTAAATTCCTGCTTTTGTTTTATTTACTAATTAAGAGATGGGTCTTGCTCTGTCACCCAGGCTGGAGTGCAGTGGTGCCATCATAACTCACTGCAGCCTTGAATTCCTCGGCTCAAGTGATCCTCTCGCCTTAGCCTCTTGAGTAGCTGGGACTACAGATGCATACTACCATGTTCAACTAATTCTTTTTTTTTTTTTTTTTTTGAGGCGGTGTTTTGTTCTTTTTGCCCAGGCTGGAGTGCAATGGTGCAATCTTGGCTTACCGTAAACTCCGCCTCCTGGGCTCAAGTGATTTTTCTGCCTCAGCCTCCCGAGTAGCTGGGATTACAGGCATGCGCCACCACGCCTGGCTAATTTTGCATTTTTGGTAGAGGTGGGGTTTCTCCATGTTGGTCAGGCTGGTCTTGAGCTCCTGACCTCAAGTAATCCGTCTGCCTCGGCCTCCCATATTGCTGGGATTACAGGCGTGAGCCACTGCACCTGGCCAATTTTTTTCTTTTTTTTTTTCCATTGCTTTTTTGACAAGACCAGCTAGCTGTCTTGTGGAATGTTCTGGGTTTGCAAAATATCTCCTTGTGTTGTATTAAATTTCCTATAAATTGCAAATCAGATCTAATGACTTGATTAGATTAAGATTAAGCACTTTTGGCAAGAATATTTAATAGATGATGTGGTGTACTTCTTGTTGCGTATTTCCAAGGACCACACGGTGCAAAGTTGTCCTACTATGAGTGATGCAGTTTGATCATTTATGTACTTGGGTAAGGTGGTAACTGCTAGATCTCTCCATTTGAAGTTGCTTTTAAAAAAATTGTTATTTTTGCTACTCGGGAGGCTGAGGCAGGAGAATCGCTTGAAGCCAGGAGGCAGAGGTTGTGGTGGGCCGAGATTATGCCATTGGACTCCAGCCTGGGCAACAAGAGCGAAACTCCGTCTCAAAAAAAAATTTGTTATTTTTGAGACAGGCTGCAGTGCAGTGGCCGTCATCATGGCTCACTGTAGCCTGGACCACCAGGGCTTAAGTGATCCATCCACCTCAGCCTCCTAAATAGCTAGGACCACAGGCGTGTGCCACCATGCCAGCTAATATTTGTATTTTTAGTAGAGATGGTATCTTAAACTCCTGAGCTCAAGCGATCCGCCTGCCTCAGCCTCCCAAAGTGTTGGAATTATAGACGTGAGCCACTACCCCTGGCCCATTTGAAGTTACTTAAAAAAAAAAAATTACATATATATATATATATATTTGCAAATCTGTGTGGTGATATTTGATATTTGGTGTCATGATACTATCCCGTTCCCTAACAACCTTTCTCAAAATTTTAATGATTGATACACTTGCCTGAATCAATTATTTCATTCTGGGTTGCAAAATGGTGACTTTTCAACTCTCATTCCTTTTATTTCTTTCATTCCTTCTAGATTTATTACATGGAACTCTTTAAAAAAGAGCTTTCCCTTATCAATTACAGATGAACTACATACAGTTCTTCCTAAAAGGAAAGTTAAATGCTTAATTCTTTCCTTTTAAGAGTAAGGAGTTTATACAATGGTCACGTCTAACGTGGCAAGTTAGTTTTTTTCCTTTTCTTTTTTGAGTATCCCTGTAGATTACTATCTTCATCCTTTCTCTTTCCACCCATCCCTTTTTCCTCCTCTCCACTTCTTGATGCATGGCGACTGCTCCCTCTTCGCACTAACATCTGAACTTTCCAGCCAGTCCACTAGGGGCCACTGGTTTCCTTTCCGCCCCCACGCTCCCTCTCTATCGCAATTCGTCGCTTGCTAGCAGCCGTTGTCTCGCTGGTGCCTACGCTGTCAAAGGAGCCGCTCTAGGCTTTTGGGAGGCCGTCTGCATTGCGTGGGGAAGGCTTGGACGACGCAATCGCCTCGCCGGCCCCCGGGGTGGTTAGCGCTTCCGGGGTCGAAGGGTGCGCGGGGTTGAAAGCAGGCCGCTCCGCCCCGTCCCCCTCCCAGACCAGCAGAGGCAGCAGCCGGAGCAGCCGCAGCCTGCGCCCTCTCCCGCCCGCCCGCCCTCCGCCCGCCCGCCCGCCCTCCGCCGCCCTCCACCCGCCCCGGGGTCTCTTTCCCCCTTCCTCCTCCTCCTCCTCCACCCCCCCCTTCCTCCTCCGCCCGCCCGCGGGGCCCCCCTCGCCTTCCCGCCCGCCCCTATTGTTCCGCCCCCGGCCTCCCGCCCTTCCCCTTCCCGCCCGCTCCCCTTTTCCCCTCAGTCGCCTCGCGCCTGCAGGTAAGCCTAAAAATTTCCCTTGCGCCCCCGGCTATGGCTACAATTTCCACTTTTGTCTTCTTCTTAGCCGGCTCGGGTCCTAGTCGCGAGCCGCGGTCTCGCGTAGTCCCGCGTGAGCGCCTACCACCTCACTGTGCGTGGCCGGTCATTCACGCGAGGCCCTGGCTCTGGCGCGGCCTAGTAGGCCTCGCGCAAGGCCTATTCCCCCCTCCCCCCGCCTTTTCCCGGTGGCGGCTGCGCAGGAGTCAGGGAGGGCGCGCGCGCGGTAGGGGGGGCGGCGGTGGATTTGCTGGTTGTGGGGGGTTGGGGGAGGCGATGGCCGGCTTGCTGGCCGGGCGGGTGAGCGCGGCTCCCCGCGGGGGTCAGGCGCTGGCGCAGCCACACGAGGAGGCGCTACTAGTCCGGCCCCTCCCCCTGTATCGCAGCGCCCCCCCCCGACCGAACCGTTTATTTTTTCCCCCCTCTTCTTTCTAGTCGAGGGAAGGGGGGGCTTTTTTTCTTAAGTGGAAAATGCTTGGATAACCGAGGGGAGAGGGGGCTGCGGAGTTAAAGAAAGGGTAGACGGGCTCCCAGTTGCCGAGTTAATCAGGACGTTTCTCGGGGTAACGAATTTTTAAATTACAAAATGCCTGCCGATGTAATCCCAGACCGAGCTATTTATGGAAGGGGTATTGGACAGCAGTGTTAGCAGCTGGATTGCCGGAATGGGGTACCTTTATCTTGACCTAGTCAGGAGGGAAATTCGACAAATTTCTTGGATTACTTGGTTTGGAGTTAGAAATGCATCTTTGTACTTTACCTCAAGAAATGGCTTCAAATAGGTTTCCTGTTTTGTTTTTTTTTTTTTTTTTGCCTTTTCGAAGTTGCGTTATTGTGATATTTGTAAAGGGCTTCCTATTACATCTGCAAGGGGGTAAGGAATTAAACTGCCAGCTCTTTACCACATCTTATTTAAAAAAGAAAGTCATTCTTACAGACCTAACGCTTCTTCCCCCACCAAGCACTATTTTTCCATGAGTGAAAAGTGTTGAATTCTGGGATTTTGCCAGCAATTAATTGTATTCTGAAAATGGGGAAATGATGTGCTTTGGGGATGCACTTATATAATCACTTACATTCTTGGAGTAGCCAGAGGACAGTTTGCCATATACAGAATGGTGTGACAAACACTTAAGCACCTAAGATATTTAGGGTATGGGCTTTGTGTTAGAGGAAAGTTAACACAGTGGCTGGTTTTGTGAAGGAGGAAATCTAGCTGTGGGAGGAGAGAGATGACATGTTGAGTTTTAAAAGGATGGATACTTAAAATGTCATTGGGGACATTCTACAACTTGGGAGAGGTCCTTTCTAAAGCTGTTACGATTAGGTGCTAAAGGAGGTATTGAAGGCAAAGGCATATCCAAAAAAACAAATTTTCTTTCTACACATAACTAGTTACTCTAAAGCAGAAATGTTAGGAACAATGTTAGGAATTGTTTCATAGGTGGGAAAAGGGCCATCTTGTATAGGAAAGGTGCATTTGCTGCTGTTCTTAAAAAATTTTAGCAATGCCAGTTTTATTTTGATTGTTTTCTTTGGAAGGAAATTTAAGATTTAATAGACTTGAAATAAAAACTGGATGGTAAACACAAAAGCAAGGAAAACATCTCAAATCTGAGTAACAAGTTGGGTTGGAAGGAGGAATAGGAGAAAAGGACTCAAGTGTACTTAATGTATCGAGTCATTTTCTGAAGGGGAATATGGAACCCCAGCCTGCGTGGAAGGCATCTCAGATAATGCCTTTTCAGTGAGGGTGTTGATCTAAATCTTTTAGAAATCATTTGGTGTTAGCCATCAACGGTTGAAATTTGTAATGTGGGATACATCTCAATTTCCTTATCTACAAATTGCTACTACAAAGAAAATTTACATGTGTTCTCTCTAGTTTTCAACTTAAACTGCTCCCCAGCAGGGAAACAAAAGGTCATTTGCCCTCACTGTAGTTGGAGATTTGCTCTCATGATTTCCAGGTGTTTCTGAATTCTTTGAAGCTTTTTCTGCTGAAGGACAAGTGGTGCACGTTCAGCAGTTTCCTTAGAACCATTGCCAATTGAAAGAACCTTGTTCATCCTGAGAGTCAGCGGAAACCCTGTCATTAATGAGAGGAACTGGAAAGTTGCCTTCTATACTGTGTAACAGAACCTGAACTGTATATTTTGTCATGCAGTTGTGCTTGGTGTGTATATAAGTCTGACATACTGTCATTTAAGGAAAAGTGTAAAGTAGAAAATATTGATAACGTGAAAATAACTTGGGAAATAATAACCTTGTTGTTTTCCTCCTCTGATTTTGGTCATGTTTGCATTTTAGTTTTTGGCTTTCACCCCCCACCAGTGACCAAAGACTTGACCACTCAAAGTCCAGCTCCCCAGAACACTGCTCGACATGGACACCGGTGTGATTGAAGGTGGATTAAATGTCACTCTCACCATCCGGCTACTTATGCATGGAAAGGTATGCTCTAGCTTGGGAAATTGGGTCATAGTAACTGCTAGGGGAGGGGCCAGGCCAGGAAGAGCAGACATGCATCTTGGAGCTCATCAGATTAGCACTGTGGGGCATCTGGCTTTAGCACATTTCCCTAATGGAGCAGAAGTGAGTGTAGTGGGAAAATGGACAGACTTGACTAGGAAGCTCCACTGAGCAGGAAAGGCGTAATTAGAGGCTGGAGCCAAAAACTCTCCATACCTGGATGGTAAGGTTTTTCTCATGGTGATTGCTTATAGCAAGTCCACTGCCCCCAATAAATCTTCAAATCTTTCCAATCTTTTGGGGTAATAATTAGCATAGATAGCAGTCTGTTGGCTGGACAGTTAAAATTCCTTTTCATAATGAATACTTCATTAGAACATGTAGAAAAAGGAAAAATAAAATATATTTTTAAAAAGGAATACTTCTGAGTTTCCTCTTACTGACGTTAGTTTTCTCCATTGCAGGAAGTTGGCAGTATCATCGGAAAGGTAAGACAATTTCACTTCAACTTCAATTACCATTTAGTAATTCTGGATTGAAGTAGCAGTTGGAGCTCATGCTTGACTTTTCCTTTACAGAAAGGAGAATCAGTTAAGAAGATGCGCGAGGAGGTAAGTTGTGAGAGACTGAGATTGTTAACTTTGGGAAGTAAAAAACCTTTAAAACAAGTGAAAATTATTTTTCAGAAATTAGGAAGGTCTCAATAAGGGAAATATGTATTTTTTTTTTGGCTTGGTTATTTGTAATGATAATCTGGGGAGTGTATTTTTTTTTTCCCCCTTTTTGGGAAGTGTGGTTTTGACAAGTCAGAATTCTTTCAAGACTTAAGGCAGCTGCTGTAGGCTATCTTTGAGGATAGTCATAGAGCAGTAGTGTTTGGAATGATGCTGACTTTGCTTTGCATCAGGATCGTGTACATTGGCAGTCTTACAAGGGACTGTAGATCCTGTACATACTCAGATCTTCTTTGTTTAACTTCTTTTGGATCTTGTTTCCTATCTAGAGTGGTGCACGTATCAACATCTCAGAAGGGAATTGTCCTGAGAGAATTATCACTTTGGCTGGACCCACTAATGCCATCTTCAAAGCCTTTGCTATGATCATTGACAAACTGGAAGAGGTTTGTTGTCTCCCACTCCCTCATTCTTCATTTTTAAGTGCTTCCAGAGAGCTTGTTGATTTTCTAAGAGCTTTTTAAATTCAAGGACACACTGGACCTTGAGACTCGCTGTAAATGGGTCCTTAGCTTCCTGTAGCCTCCCACAAAATTCGAGCATTTGTAGTTTAAAAAAGAGTCACTTGAGGCTGGGCGCGGTGGCTCATGGCTGTAATCCCAGCACTTTTGGGAGGCTGAGGCGGGCAGATAAACGAGGTCAGGAGTTCGAGACCAACATAGTGAAACCTCATCTCTACTGAAAATACAAGAATTAGCTGGGCATGGTGGTGTGCACCTGTAATCCCAGCTACTCAGGAGGCTGAGATAGGAGAAACGCTTGAACCCGGGAGGCGGAGGTTGTGGTGAGCCGAGATCACACCACTGCACTCCAGCTTGGGCAACAGAGCGAGACTCCGTCTCAAAAAAAAAAAAAAAAGTCACTTGAATCATCAAAACAGTTTGAGTTTTGCCATGGACTTAATATAAATAATTTGCGTGAAAAGCATCTGTTGAAAGTATGCCATTGCTTTGGTAAAAGGCTTGAGTAGATACCAAACTAATACAGTTTACCTGACGTTATAAACACAAATAATCTTCCAATCCTGATGATTTTAGGTTAAAAAGTCAATCTGCTAACATTGTGTCAAAATTACATTTGTTGGGGAGAGATCTAGGTTATCAGAAGGAAAATACACCGGAGGTTTTATCAAGAGGAAGTTTTTCCCCCACCAACCTTCAGAGGCTGAACTGTTGTCCTGGATCTTGTATTCAGTCCCTCCCTCTCCCCCTTCTGCATTAATGCATCAGTTGGGCAATTGATACCACAGGCAGAGGAGTGCTGCTTCCTTGGTGGTTGGTACTTAATGGTGCATGAAATCTTATCCTTGCCAAGATTAGAAATGTTATCTTTTGACCCCCAGGATTCTGGAAGTCCAGAACTCATGTCTTAAAAAACACATTTTATTCTTTTAATTAGAATGAACTTGAACTAGTTCTTTTTTATACATCATAGTATTTAACTTTTTTTCTTTTGAGGCAGGGTTGTGCTCTGTCACCCAGGCTAGAGTGCAGTGGTATACCTGTAGCTCTCTGCATCCTCCCAGGCTCAAGTGATCCTTCTGCCTTAGCTTCCTGAGTAGCTGGGGCTACAGGTGCATGCCACCCTGCCTGGATAATTTTTTAAAAACGTTTTCTTGTAGAGATGGGAGTTTGTTATGTTTCCCAGGCTGGTCTCAAACTCCTGACCTCAAGTGGTCCTCCTGTTTCGCCTCCCAAAGTGTTGGGATTGTAGGCGTGAGCCACCATGCCCAGCCTGAACTTTATTTTTTGAGACAGGGTCTTGCTCTGTTACCGAGGCTGAAGTACAGTTGTGTTACCATGGCTCACTGCAGCCTCATCTTCCCACCTAAGCCTACCCAGTAGGTGGGACCACAGGCATGAACCACCATGTCTGGCTAGTTTTCATGGGTTTTGTAGAGACTGAGTCTTCCTGTGTTGCCTAGGCTAGTCTTGAACTCTTGGGCTCAAGCAGTCCTCCTGTCTCAGCCTCCCAAAGTGCTGGGATTACAGGCAGAAGCCACCATGCGTGGCCTTTATTAAAAAAATTTTTTTTTTTTTTTAAAGAAAGCTAGAGTACAAACTGTTTATTCCTTAACCAAGGAATAAATATGTCCTTGTCTTTAGGGGTCTTAACTGCTTAAGCGGTTTCCAGGTCTCTAGTTATCAGCCTAGAGATTAGGCTAATAAGTGATATTTAAACCACTTAATTTTCAGAAGGCTAAATTTAACTAGATTAAAACCATGACTTTGGATACGGCACGTGTTTATGGGAAAGACTATAGGCTTTGAATCAATACAGTCAAATCTATAGGTTTGTTTTTTTTGTTTGTTTTGAGACGGAGTTTCCTCCTTGTCGCCCAGGCTGGAGTGCAGTGGTGGGTTCCCGGCTCACCGCAACCTCCGACTCCCGGGTTCAAGCAAGTCTCCTGCCTCGGCCTCCCGAGTAGATGGGATTATAGGCGCCCACCACCATGCCTGAATAATTTTTGTATTTTTAGTAGAGACGGGGCTTCACCATGTTGGCCAGGCTGGTCTCGGACTCCTGACCTCAGGTGATCCACCTGCTTTGGCCTCCCAAAGTGCTGGGAATACAGGCCTGAGCCACCGTGCCCCGCCTGTTTTTAGTTTTCTAACAGGGTAGAATTGATGTAAATAGGGTTGCGTTGTTTTATATCTTTCGTTTTTGGTTTTGTTTTGTTTTGTTTTGTTTTGAGATGGAGTCTCATTCTGTTCCCCAGGCTGGAGTGCAGTGGTGCAATCTCAGCTCACAGCAACCTCTTCCTCCCGGATTCAAGCGATTCTCCTGCCTCAGTCTCCCGAGAGTAGCCTGGACTACAGGCGCATGCCACCACACCCAGCTAGTTTTTGTGTTTTTGTAGAGGTGGGGTTTCACTATGTTGGCCAGGCTGGTCTTGAACTGCTGACCTCAGGTGATCCACCTGCCTCGGCCTCCCAAAGTACTGGGATTACAGGCATGAGCCGCCGTGCCCGCTCTGTTTTATATTTTTTCTTAATATTCGATTTGACTTAATTTTTTTTTTTTTTTTTTTTTTTTGAGATAGTCTCACTCTGTTGCCTAGGCTGGAGTGCAGTGGCACGATCTTGGCTCACTGCAACTTTGCCTCCTGGGTTCAAGCGATTCTCCTGCGTCAGCATCCTGAGTAGCTGGGATTACAGGTGCCAGCCACCATGCTTGGCTAGTTTTTGTATTTTCAGTGGAGACGGGGTCTCACTATGTTGGCCAGGCTGGTCTTGAACTCCCTGACCTGAAATGATTCACCTGCTTCAGCTTCCCAAAGTGCTGGGATTACAAGCTTGAGCTACCATGCCTGGCAGTATTTGATTTAATTTTGACATCACCTTTTTTCCCCATTGCCTGGCCAAGTAACTGCAAAACAGATTATTACTTTTATCCCTAGCAAGTACATTCCTTCAGGGCGAAGGAAAATATATTTATGGCTAATTTTGAGGAATTTTTCATGAGCTTTTATCTTTACATCAAAAATAGTTTGAGAGGGGCATGGTATTTGAACCTTCTGTCTGTGGTGGATTATGACCTTGCATGTCCTAATAAGATCAAGGGTAAGTGGTTCTTTAATGGCAGTTACTAGTTTCCAGGGATCTGCTTATCCTGGTGTTCTTTCTTTCTGTAGGACATAAGCAGCTCTATGACCAATAGCACAGCTGCCAGTAGACCCCCGGTCACCCTGAGGCTGGTGGTCCCTGCTAGTCAGTGTGGCTCTCTCATTGGAAAAGGTGGATGCAAGATCAAGGAAATACGAGAGGTTAGTGACTTTTGTCGTCCTTTTAGAAATGTTAACTGTTTGTTCCAAATTGGCTCTTTGTATGGCTAGGAAAAGTTAGCAATGAGATGAAGATTTTTATTGAAGTAACAGTTCTAGAGGATTACAATGTGATTGTACTGAAAATAAAACTCATGCAATAGAATTATTTTGCATAATTCATAAATTTTAATAAATCAGAACATGAGAATGTTAATCAGAATTTTCAACTATTACATATGACAAGTTTCTATTTTTTGGCAACTTTTCCATGAGGCTACATAGTTCTTTTTCTTGTCTCAAGGGATGAGTTTGCTATAGTAGCAACGGTTTTTCTATTTTTTAATTTTTAACTTTTTTTTTTTTTTTTTGACACGGTCTCACTCTGTCTCCCCAGGCTGGAGTGCAGTGGCGCAGTCATGGCTCACTGCAGCAAAACATCGACCTTCCCAGCCTCAGGCGATCCTCTCATCTCAGCCTCCCAAGGAGCCGGGACTGCAGGCTCCCACCACCGCACCCAGTTTTTTGTATTTTTTTGTAAAAATGGTGTTTTGCCATGTGGCCCAGGCTGGTTTCGAACTCCTGAGCTCAAGCAATCCACCCACCTCAGGCTCCCAGTGTTATTACTACAGGCTTGAGCCAGCACACTTGCTTGCCTGCAATGTCATTTTTCTTGACCAGACTTATAAACAACAAGGAGAAAAATAGGAAGATGTATTGGGAAATAGATGTAATTCTACATCTTTTTTTTTTTTTTTTTTGAGACAGGGTCTCCCTCAGGCTGAAGTGCAGGGCATAATCGTGATCATGGCTTACTGCAACCTCGACTTCTGGGCTCATGTAACCCTCCCACCTCAAGCCTCCTGAGTACCTGGTACCATAGGCGTGCTCCACGATGCCCGGCTAATTTTTCTTCTTTCTGTTGTTGTAGAGACGAGTCTCACTGTTTTGCTCAGGCTGGTCTCCAACTCCTGAGCTTCCGGTGATTCGACTGCCTTGGTCTCCCAAAGTGCTCGGATTACAGATGTGAGCCACTGTGCCTGGCCCCTACTTCCTGTTTAACTATGGAAGTTACATTGAATTATGGAAGATTTTAGTTGTATCTAGATGTTACTGAATTTGGTGTTGAAATGAAACTCGAATGGCTGCTTGAGTTTTTGGGAGCGTATCGTACATGGCACGACAGAGATCTTAATTTTGTTAATTGCTATATTCGAAGCACTTCTCATGGTACCTGGCAGATAGAATGTGGCCTTGATGTAAATATTTTTTCAGTAAGATAATGAAAGGTGGGTGATACTTGTGGGGCTTTTGCTTTGCCCAGAGAACTATCATTAGTTGAAAGGCAACTATTTAGAAGGACCTTTTGCTTGAGAGTAGGTTAAATTTAGGCTGTTATTCACGCTTATTCTTGTCTTTCAGTGGCTAATTTATTTTTAACTCTAATTCACTAAACAGTCCTATCTGGAATAAGGGAAGAGTGGGACAAAGAACAAAAAGGGAAGATTGGAAATGGATAAATATCTACTAGAGTTTTAGGCTCTGAAATTGCTGCTGGAGGAATTGGAAGAGCATGAGCTGTTTTTCTCTGATTTTGAATTTCTTTTTACTCCAAAGAGTACAGGGGCTCAGGTCCAGGTGGCAGGGGATATGCTACCCAACTCAACTGAGCGGGCCATCACTATTGCTGGCATTCCACAATCCATCATTGAGTGTGTCAAACAGATCTGCGTGGTCATGTTGGAGGTAAGCCCTCAGGCTCATGCTGAAAATGGGGGGAGGGCCATTCTGGGGACAGAGGAACTGATCTATATTTAGTAAGACTAGAATTAAGTGAGGCTGTTAAGGCTTCCAGTGGGGGTGGGGCTAAAAGGTTCCCTGAGTTCATATTTTCCTTCCCCTAGCTTTGACTTTTCTTATGGTCTGTGAGCAAAAATAGAAACTGCTAAGCAACAGTGATCTTTTGGTTCACAGCAGTTGTAGCAGAGTCGGGGAGAAGATGCACTGCATGGACTAAGGAGGCCAGAGATTTATTTGGGTTCCTGAGTAGCTGAGTTAAATTACTTTTTGAATTACTGTATTTTGGTTACATGGAAATTTGACATGTTCTTTAACAACTTGTCACTTTGTAGGAGGGTATTCAAAGTGTTACGTAGAGTAGAAAAATGTATGTATGATGATGTTTCCGAATGACTTACAAGGTCCTGATTATATACTATTATTCTATTAAAAGAATAGCAAAATTCAGGAAAATTAAGCCTTTTCAGATTTGTGATACGAAGTTGGTTTCATTGGTGAGAAATGAAACGAATTTTTTCGTGTGTGTGTGTGTGTGTGTGTGTGTGTGTGTGTGTGTGTGTGACGGGTTCACTCTGTCACCCAGACTGGAGTGCAGTGGTGCAGTATCGGCTCACTGCAACCTCTGCTTATCAGGCTTAAGCGATCCTCTCACCTGTCTCCCCAGTAGCTTGTTCTACAGGCATGTGCCACCACAACTGGCTAATTTTTTTTATTTTTTGTAGAGACGGGATTTTGCCATGTTGCCCAGGCTGGTCTTGAACTCCTGAGCTCAAGCCATCCACCCGCCTCAGCCTTCCAAAGTACTGGTATTACCAGCATGAGCCGATGCACCTAACCTGGAAACTGGAATTTTCAAGTAGAGATTAGAAAAACCTTGATTGAGCTTTTGAACTATTTATAGATAGTGTCTGTATTATTCTAGACGTAACACTTGAGTAGTTTGTTTCCAGTTTTGACTTTATTTCCTATTCAGGCCAAAAAAATGTGAGATACTAAAAATTATCAACAAAAATATACGTTTAACAGTTTTTCATGTCCATTAAATTTATCTAAAATTTTGGAAATAGTGCTGAAGATTATTACATGGACATCTCCCTTGATGAGAATCAGTTTGAATTGTGTAGTCCTTGGACTTAACTGCATTAAAGGCAAATAACTTTCAGTAGATAAATTGAGATTAGATCTAGCCAGAGACAATTTGGTAGGTAAGGGGGTGGAAATAGTTTTTAATTTAACTGACCTGTGTGAGCTAAAGCCACACAGCTGAAGCAGCTTTGAAACCTTATCTCTTTTTGTTTTTTTCCCCTCTGACTCTCTCCCAGTCCCCCCCGAAGGGCGTGACCATCCCGTACCGGCCCAAGCCGTCCAGCTCTCCGGTCATCTTTGCAGGTGGTCAGGTAAGAAAATTCTCATTTGTGGGCTAGAATGAACAGAGATTGTATTTGAAATGTCAACTTTGCCAGCATCACACCAAGCCACTCTGCATGCTTGCTGAAACCTATACTCTGGCCATAGTTTGACCTGCTTTTAGTTTTATTTTTGTACTGGAGAAAGCTGAATGCCTTAATTTTTAGCAGGCAATGGAAGTTTTGTAGGCACTCAGAAGAGGTAACTTACTTGCGGGTTGGGTTAGAATATAAGAGTTGAATTGACTTACTGTCTCTACTTCTCTCCCTGTCCCCACCCCATCCATGTTTTATGTGTGTGGGGTGATATTTAGAGGTCTAAATAAAAGGTAGCAAAGAATTGGACCTCTGAAGGAGATTCTGGATGGTGGTCTCAAAATTTGGGGGTCCTGAATTTGAGTGTCCTACAAACTTCCCCTTCCCTCCACCTCACCTCCCCTACTCCTACCCCTTCACTCCCAAACTCCAGTGTGTTGTCCCCTAGGCTCTTAACCTCATAAACACTGGTTTGAACCCACGTGGCATAACTGAAATCAGCTGGGGTAAGAGTTCAGTGTGCAAGAATAGAAGGGGGATGAGCATGTTGGGCTGTGGTGCCGTGACCTTTGGTGTTAGAGCAAGAACACCAAAGCACCACCGTGGCCTCTCTGCTCCTTCCTCATCAACCTAAACTCTTGATCTTTGGCACATGGACTATTCTGAAGTTAGATTATTATGACAGAAGCATTGAAGGACCATGGTAGTCCTATGCTCTGATTGTATTTGAGGAGTAGGTAGATCAGGTTTTAAAATACAGTTGGCCCTTTGTGGGTTCCACCTTCAACCTACCTCAGATCAAAAGTATTCAGGGAAAAAAATGGGTGGTTATATCTGTACTGAACATGTACAGGCTTTGTCTTGTCATTGAACAATAGAGTATAACAAGTATTTACATAGTATTTACATTGTATTAGGTATTATAAGTAACCTAGAGATGATTAAAATATGTGGGAGGATATGCTTAGGTTATATGCAAGTACTATACCATTTTATGTAAAAGACTTGAATATCCATGGATATTTGTTTCTATGGGGGGATCCTAGGACTAATCTCCCACCAATAACGTAGGGACACCTAGGGACAACTGCATTGGGATTCAGGTTGAAATAGTGACTGATTTTGGTAGCTGCCTAAGCAAGTGCGTTGCTCAAAACACCTTTTCCCACTTGGGGCTGGTCTGTTACAAGCATATTTAGTTAACTAGTTCCATCTTACCTGCGTTTGATCTGGGAGCCATTTAGAGGGCAAGCATAAACTTGGGAGTCCATCTCTTTCACATTGTGTTGAATTGGCATAAAAATGAACAAGTTTTTAGAGGTTTAGTTTGTCGTGTAGTTATGAGAGGTTTCACAGGAAGGTCGGTTATGTCACAGTGTTAACCTTGAGTCAGTTTAGTACCTTGCTTTTAGAAAAGTACAAACTGGTTTGGTCAAAGGGCTCTCAGTCTAGTTAGTCAGAGTTGGGCCGGATAAGCAAAGGCCCAGAGTCAGTGTAGCCAGAAGGATTTAGCCTTAGGAGTTTTTCTTTCCCGGGAACTCCAGGTTCCTGCTCTTCTGGATTCTCCCACTCCCCCTTTGGAATATAGAGAGTCCCATACTGGGTAGCAGCAATCCTCTGTACTTAAAATTCTTCCTTCACTTCCTTTTTTTTCCACTCCCCATCACACCTCCCCCTTCATACCTCTTTGCTTCCCTACCCACCCTCCCTCCTTCCCTCCCTCCCTCCCTCCCCTTTATTTAGTTGATGACCACCGTCTAAAAATTTGCAGCTTCTTCTATGAGTGGCCCTGTCATGGATCGTTCCCACAGGCCTTTTTAAATATACAATGTCCACAGATGGACCTGTGTCTTTTGTTCCTTTGTGGCAAAGTGGGCTCTGTAGGGGTTCAACTTAATCCCACACTGTCCAGGAGCTGGCATCAGCTCTGTTGCCCCACCCCTTCATTCTTACTGAAAATAGCCCAATTGTGCAGTGTGAAATCTGCCACTAGGTAACTTTTTTTTTTTAATTCACTGATTACAGCTCGTTTCAAATTGTGTCTGAGCTCCTTTTTAAAGGAAAAAGGAAAAAAATAAACAACTTTTTTTGTGTGAATTTCATGCTGGTGACAAGGTGCCGGATTGACAGCCCTGGAGACTGAAATCCTCTATTTATCCACAGGACAGGTACAGCACAGGCAGCGACAGTGCGAGCTTTCCCCACACCACCCCGTCCATGTGCCTCAACCCTGACCTGGAGGGACCACCTCTAGAGGTGAGAGGGGATGTTCAGTCTCCAAGGCTCACTCAATCCTTCCGCCTCAGCCGAGACTGCCAACACACGGGGGGCCAGTGGCGCTGGTGATTTTTGGTGCTGTGGACACCACCTGTCCACGGGGACCTGGACTGACCCCCCCAACCTCATTTCACCCAGGCCGCGTAGCCCACCACCAGATGGTAACACCAACTTTTTTTTTTTTTTTTTTAATTTTTTTTTGTTCAACCCCTCTTCCCCTCTCCCACTCCTCCCACCCCATTTTCACCTTCCTTCCACCCCCACCTGGGTGTACTTTTGGGGGTACTGGCCACTGTGATGTGAGAAACTTCACATCCTGTTAACCAGCCACTCCTTCCTTCCCCTCCCTCCCTGTTCCCTTTTCCTTTCCTCCTTTTCCCTACCCCATTGCCCTGAAGACCCAGCTCCCTTTTTGGGAGGTTATGTTGTGGGGGGAGGAGGGCATAGTGGGAGCTGCAAGTGCCTATGGAGGGGAGGTGGGAGAAGACAGGAATTAGAACCCAGTGGTTTTTGTTTACCTGTGATCAGCTCCCTAGTGTTAGGGACTTGGCTAGCATCCAGTGTTCTTAAGGTCTTTAGGCAGATAGAAAAGTAAGTTGGAGAAAGGGAAGTGTTTTAAAACATACCATGTAGGTTTGTGCAGATAGAGATCTTCCACATCACCACAATTGGTAGAAGGGTTGGGGTGGTGAGGGAAGAGATCATTATTCCTCCTAGGCTATCTTGTATACAGGGAGGAAGAGTGGGGCTTGGTCAGTCGAGGCATTGCTAATCTCACTTCCCACATTTTCATTAAGAAACAGTTATGTATATTTTGCCTTTGATTGCAGGGAACTTGGCTACCTTTATAGGATTCCCCGGAACAAAGTCATATTTAGGGTTCAAAGAAGGCCAATTTGGGTCTGACCGTATTTGTGAGATTCCATCTACTGCCTCCATCTCTGGCCTCCCCCATTCTCTAGTTCAACTCTGGCTTCCTGGCTAGTTGAAATGTCTTTTTCCCCCCACTGGGTGGCTGTCCGTGATTGGTTTTTAATAGGAACTGTTTTCCTCCTTTTGTAGGCCTATACCATTCAAGGACAGTATGCCATTCCACAGCCAGATGTAAGTTTTGTTTTCACTTCTTGTTTTGAAAAGCTCCCTCTCCCATCCAAAATTGTCTCACTCCTCTCTCCCAAGTAGCCAGAAGTGAGTTGGGTCTTCAGCATTTGCAGTATTAAGTTGTTTTCTTCACAAGGTCAATCCCATATTTTAGCCCTTTAATCAGGGTAATGCCTTGTTTGCCTTTTAACATTTAACCCCTGAAATTTAATTCAGCACATTAGCTTCTCCTTTCCCCCTGTGTTTCAGATTACCCTGTTTCTAAAAGGGAAATGTTCCATGGTATACTGTGATTTGTTATCTCAGGGCACAGTTTAAATTGACATTGGGACTGTGCTTCCTTGCATGCAGTTCTCTTTTCCATGAGGGTAATGGGAGGTTGGGTTTGCCCTTGGGAACTCCTCAATCTGAGATGACAATTTGAAAAGTATTTGGAGGAATGGGGAAGGGGCTTATGTTACACAGAGAGGGATAGGAACCTGAACATTTCAGAATTCAACTCAAACCTTTCTTGCTGCTAAAACCTCCTATTTAAAAGTGCTGGTATTTAGACTTCAAGGGCATTTTTTTCTGCACTTTTCTTTTATCCTTACTAACCTTTTCAGGTGCTGAGCATTATTAGGCTTGGGAAGTTGAGTTTTGGTCTTGGTTAGTGGTAGGCCCCAGGAGAGAGGGAAGTAGACGTGAAGAAGGATTATTTTATGACAGTCAGGACAGTTTATATAGATGAATAAAAATAGCTGTAGTAGTCAGTGGTGGCGGTGATGGGACTAAACCCAGTATGGTTTCTTCACCTCTCTCCTTGCAGTCTCCCTGCCCCCTCATCTCCTTCCCTCTCCCCAATACTGATGAAACCCTGCATGGTGTGTTTTCCCTAGCACCACTGCACAGTTTGTTCACCTAGCCTGTCTGTGCTTGTCCCTGCGGCAACTGTTGCAATGGCTGCAAACTACCTTCATTAAGTAGCCCCCAAGGGGATGGTCGTTGGGCAAGTGCTGTTGCTTTTCTATTCCCACACCCAAAAGGCATTCATTCTCTTCTAGGCACCCTTTCTATTTCTAACCCTTACCCTTCATATTCTGCCAATCCCCAGGATTGTGATGCAAGCCCCATCCCTACCCTCTGTTGTAGTTTGAGTAGTAGAGTCAATTTTGGGAATCAGGACCTACATTTTCAAATTCGAATGTGCTTGAGCCCTGGCTCTGTTAAATCTTCTAATGCCAACCTCCTGTTTCCTCCTTGCAGTTGACCAAGCTGCACCAGTTGGCAATGCAACAGTCTCATTTTCCCATGACGCATGGCAACACCGGATTCAGTGGTATGGATACCTCAGTGTTTATTTCTGTAAGGTGTAGTGCAAGAGAGAGGCCAGTCCCAAGGTCTCAGCTTGACATCTGTTTAAAACAAACTTCGTTATCCAGCATCCTGCTGGTTTAAACTTGCCTGTCTACTATGGCTAAGCCCAAGGAGGTAATGTGTTTGTTAACGTGGTTTTCATTTGGGGTCAGTTATTCTAAAAGAAAAAAAAAGCCCTGGAAGGTTTGGGGGTGAGGTTTGGGGATGCTTGTCAGGCAAAGGGTAGGCTGATATTTCTTTGAGCCCATCCTGACTGCTGCCCCCTTGATCTGATCAGCACCCCCTTTCTCTCCACCAGCAATTCACAGGCTTGGGTAGAAACCATCCATTTGTGCCAAATTGTGTAGTGTTTTTTTGTTTTTGTTTTTGTTTTTATTTTGTTTCGTTTTTGGGGCTTTTCTGTATAAGGAATAACTTGTCCGATAGGGTTAGGATGAGACCACCAAACTCATTTTCACTTGTATCTTAACAGGCATTGAATCCAGCTCTCCAGAGGTGAAAGGCTATTGGGGTAATGATTAAAAAAAAAAAATCTGTAGTATTCTACTGTTATATTAATAAACTGGTGGGAGTCTTGTTTCACTGCCCATGAACCATACCAGCAACATGCACATGGCAGAGAGGAGCTGAGAGAGCAAAGGGGTGGGCCTGGAGCCCCCGAGGGTCCCTTGATGGATCTGGCCAACCCCCTTCTAAAAATGATGAGACAGCAGCCATAGCTGAGATCAGGACTAAGCTTTGAGTGTTAGCCAGCTGGCCTGGTTCAGTCCAGGTGTTGTTAAAGATGGGTATGGGTATTTGCTGATGGGATTTTTTTTTCTTTCTTTTTCTTTGGAAAACAAAATGAAAGCCAGAACAAAATTATTGAACAAAAGACAGGGACTAAATCTGGAGAAATGAAGTCCCCTCACCTGACTGCCATTTCATTCTATCTGACCTTCCAGTCTAGGTTAGGAGGATAGGGGGTGGAGGGCATTAATCTGATACAGGTATATTTAAAGCAACTCTGCACGTGTGCCAAAAGTCCATGGTACCCATTAACAGGCATAATATTGGCACTGGTACTAGTGAGCATCAGGTGAGATACAATTTGGAACACAACAGGAAAGGGGTAGAAGTACAGAAGGACTTGTTTAGACATTGGTCCTCTTTGAGGATACCACACTCCCTTGCCCTTGCTTCCATCCCCCATCCCTAATAGGCTGGGCTTTGCAGGAAATGGCATGAAATCAGCTCTTCTGAGTGTACAGAAGAACCTTTCGAGCATTATTTCTACACCCTTCTCCCCCACTCTTTCCTCTTTGGAGGCTTCCAAGTTAGTGATGAATCCCAACAGCTAATGATGCTGGGTTTCCAGTTTATTTCCTTCTGTTAGTTTAATGTGCAAGTCAGTGGGGTTTTGAATGCTGTGCATTGAATTTGCTTGCTCTCTTCTGTCTTTTAGCAGGTTTGGATGCATCTGCTCAGACTACTTCTCATGAACTCACCATTCCAAACGATGTAAGTGTAGTTAGGTTGCATGGGATGAAAATAAGAAAATAGACTTTAAAGAAATAGATGTCGTTTCAGCAGTATCCTGCTACCTTATTTTTTTATTTTTATTTTTTTAATAGCCCAGGCTGTAGTGCAGTGGTGCGATCTTGGCTCACCGCAACCTCCGCCTCCCGGGTTCAACCAATTCTCCTGCCTCAGCCTCCTGAGTAGCTGGGATTACAGGCATGTGCCACTATGCCTGGCTAGTTTTGTATTTTTAGTAGAGATGGAGTTTCTCCATGTTGGTCAGGCTGGTCTCGAACTCCCGAGCTCAGGTGATCCACTCACCTTGGCCTCCCAAAGTGCTGGGATTACAGGTCTGAGCCACCGCACTTGGCCTACATGTCCTGCTACTTTTAAGCCCTAGGGAAAGAAACTGGGAATTTTATTATTTTATCTTTATTTTTGTTTTTGTTTTTCATACCCCAGGAATGGAAAATGGGAATTTTTAGACACAAAAATAAGTTGATTATAATATGCAGAATTGTGATGACAAATATGATAAGAGAAAATAGATTATTATTGTGTGAGGTATGACGAGACAGCAGTAACTTTTTGGTGAAAATAGAAATTCCTGGCTGGGTGCAGTGGCTCACGCCTGTAATCCCAGCACTTTGGGAGGCCGAGGCGAGTGGATCACCTGAGCTCGGAAGTTCGAGACCAGCCTGACTACCATGGAGGAACCCATCTCTACTAAAAATACAAAAAAAGCAAAAAGCCTGGCATGGTGGTGCATCTCTGTAATCCCAGCTATTTGGGAGGCTAAGGTAGGAGAATCGCTTGAAACCTGGGAGGCGGAGGTTGTGGTGAGCCGAGATCGCGCCATCGCACTCCAGCCTGGGCAACAAGAGCGAAACTCCATCTCAAAAAAGGAAAGAAATTCCTGTACGTTTGCTGCTTTTTTTTTTTTTTTTTTTTTTTTTTTTTTTTTGAGACGGCATCTTGCTCTGTTTCCCAGGCTTGGCTCACTGCAACCTCCGTCTCCTGGGTTCAAGCAGTTTTCCTGCCCCAGCCTCCTGAGTAGATGGGACTACAGGCATGTGCCACCACGTCCGGCTGATTTTTGTATTTTTTTTTTTTTTTTTATTAGAGATGGGGTTTCTCCATGTTGGTCAGGCTGGTCTTAAACTCCTGACCTTACGTGATCGCCCCCTTTAGCCTCCCAAAGCGTCGGGATTACAGGTGTGAGCCACTGCGTCCAGCCTGCTTTTGTTTTTTTGTAGAAGCTAAAGCCTTATCCTTAGAAAATGTAGTGGTTTTCAGCCGGGTGCAGTGGCTCATGCATATAATCCCAGCACTTGTGGGAGGCTGAGGCAAGTGGGTCACGAGGTCAGGAGACCAGCGTGACCAACGTGGTGAAACCCTGTCTCTACTAAAAATACAAAAATTAGCCAGGTGTGCTGGCGCGCACCTGTAATCCCATTACTCAGAAGGCTGAGGCAGGAGAATCGCCTGAACCTGGGAGGCGGAGGTTGCAGTGAGCCAAGATCGTGCCACTGCACTCCAGCCTGGGCAACAGACCAAGACTCCGTCTCTCAAAAAAAAAAAAAAAAAAAAAGTGTAGTGGCTTTTTTTTTTTTTTTGACAAAGGGTCTCCCTCTGTTGCCCAGGCTGGAGCAGAGAGGCATGATTGTGGCTCACTGCAGCCTTGAACTTCCAGGCTTAAGAGATCCTCCCATCTCAGCCTCCTGAGTAGCTGGGACCACAGGTGCATGCCACTATCCCCGGCTAACTTTTTTTGTATTTTTTTGTAAAGACAGAGTTTCGCCATGAAACTCCTGAACGCAAGTGATTGGCCTGCCTCAGCCTACAGGCATGAGCCACGGTCCCCCACCACAGTGTAGTGGTTCATGAACATCAGATCTGTGCTGTCCAGGGTCATATTTTTTACAGTATTAGTGCAAATGTTGACCAGTTTTTGTTTTTTTTTTCCACCTCTTCCCAAGGCAAAAACACCTTAGGAATTGGCCAGAATTCTTGTCGGTATAGGAGGGTGGTAATCATGGCAGGATGACTTTAAGCATATTTGCTGCCAGAAACAGAATGTATTTCTACCTTTATCTATTTCTAGCTGTCTAAATTTATTTTTGTTTTGGCTCTGCTTTGTCTTTGGAATTAATACTCTGAGGACAGAAATAATGAAGAGCTAATACTTGGACCTAAGAGTATTATGTCTCTTGGACCTAAAAGACAGTTCTGAGTTGGCTCAGAACTGGCTGTCACTCACCATGGGTGGTCAGACTGAAAAATGGGTCAAGAGTTGAGTTTTTTGATCAAAAGTGTATGAGTAAAGGGTGTAGGATGAAGTTGGGCATGGCGGTATACACCCGTAATCCCAGGTTACAGGGAGCACAGAGATACAGAGGCTGAGATTCGAAAATGGCTTAAACCAAGGAGTTTGAGACTAGCCTGAGCAACATAGCGAGACCCTCTGTTTTTTTTTTTTTTTTTTTTTTTTTAAAGGGCCAGGCGTGGTGGCTTACACCTGTAATCCCAGCACTTTGGGAGGCCAAGGTGGGTGGATCACAAGGTCAAGAGATTGAGACCATCCTGGCCAACATGGTGAAACCCCGTCTCTACTAAAAATACAAAAATTGGCTGGGCATGGTGGCATGCGCCTGTAGTCCTGCTGAGGCAGGTGAATTGTTCAAATCCAGGAGGCTGAGGTTGTGCAGTGAGCCAAGATCAGGCCACTGCACTCCAGCCTGGCCACAGTCGTAGGAGCTGGCGGGGGGTGGGATTCTTGGACCTAGCCATGCAACTCTAATTCGGTGTGCCTTGTTTTTCTTTCTCCCTTAAGTTGATTGGCTGCATAATCGGGCGTCAAGGCGCCAAAATCAATGAGATCCGTCAGATGTCTGGGGCGCAGATCAAAATTGCGAACCCAGTGGAAGGATCTACTGATAGGCAGGTTACCATCACTGGATCTGCTGCCAGCATTAGCCTGGCTCAATATCTAATCAATGTCAGGTAAGATTGCCCTACCTTTTGTCTTATTTATGCCAACACAGTAATGTGTGTGTTGGGGAGAGCTGCAGTATATTATTAAATATGGGATTACATGGGCGATGGGTAAAGATGGCCAAAAGGCTTTTTTTTTTTTGCTAGCTCTACTTTCTTTGAGTGTAGCAGAAAAAGTAAACTGCAGTAAGTTTGCAAGGGGTTGGGGAGGGGGGAGCACAGATTGCCCGCATTTAACTTGATGGTTTGGTAAGAGGGAAGAGTGGTCCTTGTCTTCAATAAGAGTCCTCTGGCTAGAGCACTCACAAAATCAAATGTGGGTTTCTCTTGTTCTACATAGCATATAGACTACTATTTCTTTCACTGATTTGATTTGGAGTCCAAAGCACCCTTAACTGTAATAAGGACATTGGAGTAATAGGACAGCAAGGCAGTTTCTGGGAGGCAGCAATTACCATTTATTCTGGAAACACCCATTTTTCTCACACTGCACGTGTGTTTTATTCAGAGCTTGTGGGAATGTGGGAAGCACAGGTATTGGAATGTTTTGGAAGTGTGAAGTGTGTTTTCTATCTCACTCCTCCCCCAATCTCATCCCTTAATGACTTCCTGAGGGTTTTATTTCCCTTATCCATAGCTAGGTAGTGTTACTACTCTCAATTTTAGGACACTGTTCACAGTCAAATGGGATCCTACAGTCATTTATATTACTTGCTTTCTCAACTCATGGGCTGAAGTCACACCCTTAATTGCTTACTAATATTTCAAAGCATTGTTAGCCCTGAGGCCCTTAGGTGTCTTTTAATAGGGAGTGTTGTCTAGTTATCGTTTACCTTTCTTATAAGTGTTTGATCTCTTTGTCATAAAAGTTTTACATGAGTTCCTGAATCTAGTACAGGGGAAAGGAATTCCTAAGTATGTGGTCTGTATTGTGCTTGTACTGACCATGTATATATGCCATGGTTATTTAGTGCTAGCTAAGAACATACCATTTCCCCAGTAGCAGTCTGACTTTTGCCTTAAGACTTCATATCTTGAGGTGCTACTACTCTTTGTGTAGAAAAGCTTTCCCATTCCTAGATTTGTTTTCTTGTCCACCCACCAAGCACACTAGGTCCTTAATGTTGAGAACGAAATGGTAGTAGTAAACTTTTGCACCAAGGTTGTTTGCAAAGAGGTCTTTTTCTTTTTTAGAGTTAGGGTTTCATGTTGGTCAGGCTCGTCTCCAACTCCTGACCTCAAGTGATATGCCTCCCAAAGTGCTGGGATTACAAGAATTGTTTTTCTTTTTTTTTTTTTTGGAGACGGAGTCTTGCTCTGTCACCAGGCTGGAGTGCAGTGGCTCCATCTCGGCTCACTGCAACCTCTGCCTCCTGGGCTCAAGTGATTCTCCTGCCTCAGCCTCCCAAGTAGCTGGGACTACAGGCACGCGCCACCACGTCCAGCTAATTTTTGTATTTTTAATATAGACGAGGTTTCACCATGTTGGCCAGGATGGCCTCGATCTTTTGACCTTGTCATCCACCTGCCTCGGCCTCCCAAAGTGCTGGGATTACAGGCGTGAGCCACTGTTCCCGGCTTGTTTTTCTTATTTGTAATTAGGATTTTGGAGGGCAAGAATTTTTCAGTTTTCAGTGGCAAGAATCAGGTTTTTGAAAGCTGGAATTTGTTTTGTTCTTTCGGTAGGCTTGCCCTTCATGTAATTTAAATTGACTGTTTAAATGTGACCTGCTTGCCTAACTCCTGCAATAGGTCAGTGGCTACATTGTAAGGAAGCAGAATTCTCTTGGTAGAGTGGCTCTTTTCAGGATCATTGTTACTGAATAGCAATTCAGTATCATCGTAGCCATGGATTAGGGTCAAAACTTTTCAAAGCTTCATCTAACACCAAAGCAAAGATTATGCATGCACAAAGCTTATTCTTTCTCAACTTGGTGCAGTTTAAATGCAGAAGTCAAAGGGTTTTTTTTTTTTTCATTTTCCTTTCTCATTTTTTTTAAGTCAAGAAGGATTTTACTGGATTCTGAGCATTTTCTCCTGTCTCTTGATTTTTCATGGTGGCAGTCTGTCCTTTTATATAGTTAGTTGACTTCTGTATCCCTCTCCTTTATGGATTGCAGCTGTCCTTGGACATAGGTAAATAAAATGAGGTTTTAAGGGGAGCCTTTCTGCTCTTGAAGACTTAGCGTTGTGGGCTCAATTGTCCAGGCACACTTCCCAAATATATGTAGTTCTGGCTTAGACACATACAGGCATTTGGGAGACACGTACCCTTACTGTTCTGTGGAGCTTATTTTGGGAGTGGAAGCAGCAGCATTTTCGCTTAAGTATGAATTTTTAAGGTGATACTTCAGTTTCTCTTTCACACTTTTGAAAGGTCCACATTAGAAGTATGATCAGTCAAAAACAACTTTTTATACCACCTCCCACCAGAAAAGCTTCCCTAGTTCTTATCTACACTTCTGTTCTCAGCATTTTTCTTTGAAAACGCTACATTCTTTGAAATTTGAAATTAGTCAGTGACCTACTTTGGACTCTTGTCTCTTTCCGCCCTGATATTGGTTTGTTTGCTGTGGAGATGTAAGCAGACTTTAATACACAGCTGGAAGGATTTTTAAAAATTCTGCTTTATAAATATTCAGAGCTTCACAAGTAATTGTGGGATAATTGATTTTCTGTTAGAATAGGAAATTGACATTTGATTAGAGGAAACATTTCTTCCTTGTTGGGTGATTGATGAGTATCTTTTTCTACCTGAAATCATTCCTTCAACATCTGGGTTGGGTCAGTGTGTCAGATACATGAAGTATGTGCCCTATGATTTCTTTTCTCTGTCAGCTTTTTCTTCACCATAACAGTTTTTAAGTAGCTCTGTGGAATGGAAATATACATATTTAGAGGGTGGGACACAGGCTAAAAGAAAGCTTGTCACAAGTTGACACTAGGTCTTCCTAATTGTCAACCAGAGGCACTTACTGATATAACTGAAGCAGTTTTTGTCCTGTACTTACTCCCTTTTGTGGTCTTCCCTTCCACCCACCCTTTTTTTTTTGTTCCTTTTTTCCTCTGTTACAGTTTAGAAAACGCTAAACCCTCCTCCCAGGCAGCCTCCGTCACGATCCCTGATCACCTCAGCATCAACCTCTCTCAACCCTCCACCCCTTCTTCTTCTTCCTCCTCCACCACCACCCCCTCGCTCGCCACAGCGGGGACCTCCGACGCACCCTCCAGCCTCCCCAACCCTCTTCCGACCGCCCCTTGTGTCTCCAGTCTGCTTGGCATGAAACCCATCCCTCTCCTGGCTCTAAATGTTGTGTCTGCTGCTAAGGGTACCGGGGCTTCAGCTACCACCACCACCACCTCTGCCGTGCCATGTGTAACTAACAAACTGAAAGGCGAGAAACAGAGATTCTCTCCCTACTGATTGCATATCTTGAGGCACCTCCTCCAGTATTATTTTGTTCATTTTGTTTTCCTTTGTTAACATTGGTGAGAATGAAACTATTGTGAGCTTGTTACCGTTTCCTTTTTACTACTTTGGGGGATAACTGGGTGGGGGTGGGGGAGTGGTAACCCTTGTTTAGGTTTAGGCCATTTCAGCTGAGTGCCTGTTTCAGGGTCTGACTTGAATTCTTTATCTAGAGCCACAGTTTTCTCTTCTTTCTTGTTTGTTACTTTTCTTTGTAGCTTTATTCTGCCTTGCAATATAACAATGTGTTAGGCTCTGTGTTAATGAATAAAAGCTGCTTCGTTAACTTTTTTTTTTTTTTTTAAGAATTATTTAATGGTTAAGCTATCAGCAGGCCTTCTTGGCCATATTTGTGTTTCTAGCTGTAATAAAGTTGGCGCAGTAAGAACCATAGTACACTGTGTGCTGTGAAGGGTAAAGGGTTGGGGGCTTGTGACTTGTGGCTATTCAGCTAGGAAGCCTGTATAACTGACATGGGCTTTTTGAATCCCAAGTGAATTTTATAGTCGTTTGTCAATATTTCCACAAAGAGATACGAGTCTGTGGCAGTTTAGATCCTGAGGGTCCTCTGTAATTGGCAACAAGCTTCACTAGTGAGGAAGTTTATCTGACTTCTCAGATGGCCTTACCTTGCCAGCAGCAGCTAACAAGGTGTTCATCCCAGGATTCCTCTGGTGAATGGTTACCGTGAGGATCTCTTCCAAGTCATACATTCAAAGAACTTACTTCTTTACCCAGAATGAAGGGGAGGGGCAAAGTGGGATAAGTCTAATAAAATTAGGCAGCTTCTGTCTGCATTCCTCTGAATTAGCATTATGCCTCTTTCTGTGACATTAGGTATATCTCAGCCAACCCGTGACATTATCCACAACTTGACATGATGCCATCCACTCGTCCTAAACCAACTCTGTCAACCAAGTTTCTTTACCCTTTTTTCTATTCCTTGCCGTATCCTTTCTGCTCCCCACCAGCACTATCATGAGTAGGAAGTGACATGCTTAGATTTGGAAGGAACCTTAAGGATCTACTAATCTGTAACACATTGATCACCTCATTTTACAGATTAAAAAATAGAGGCCCTAAGATAATTTAAATTCATAGGTTATGAGTGACTAGCCAGGACTAACAACTTAAGCTTTACTTTTACTCAATCATACTAACCTCCCTGAAATCTTGTTCATTTTCTTATACTAAGATGGGCACAGGCCTCTCATAAAACAGTAGAAATGTTCTTAGTATGGTGGTATAAGGCCTCTGATAGCCTTCCATTCAACGAGAGTACACGTTGCCACAGTGCTGAAAGTGTAATGCTCTTCCCAGGGCATTAGAGAACTCAGTGTAGAGATACTTTCCCTGATGACCTTTTCCCAGCATCACCATTGGCTGACAAAAAAAAAAGCTGTTAGTATTCCAATATATTATCTCATTCTTTGATGTTATTTTGGCCCCTCCATCCCAGATTGGGCCTGTGAAGAAGTGTTACACGTCTCAAGTATGCATAAAGGATTAGATGGCCAAACCTGTCCAGTTAGGAGTTTTATTTAGTTGCTCCTTTATCATGTGGTCCAGCTCTCTCCCCTTGGTAAGCTCGCTCCTCCTGTAGTTAGGACTTAATCATGCTGATACTATCTCCCCCCAGGGATGTGGTTTTATCTAGTTCTTGATTGGAAGGCCTCTTAACCTAATGGCTATTCCCCAAGGAAGGATTCCACATGTTTAAGGGGCTAGCTACCGTCACTACCTCCAAAGGGCCTCAGTTTTAAATTTTTTTAAACCCTAGAGCTCCCCCATGTGGTCTTTTATCCTAGAGTACCTGACTCAGTATTTCATAGCATCCCCTTTTCCCTGCCTCACCTCCCCTACCCCAGCAAATTCCCATTCGGGCTTGATACACATTCAGAACATTTCTTTCAGAGCTCTGGTGGGGCCAGAGTGCTACCACCAATTTTTATGAACTTAAATTTTCAGGTCCTAGATCTAATGGTATCTAGCAGTTCCTTTCTTAGACCTTCAGTTCTTACTGAACCCTTTAATTCAGGGCTATTGTTTACCTTTCCTTAGATCATTGTGTTTTGAAATTGGCACGAATCTACCCCCCTTTTAAGAACTAAATATTCCCCGCCGGGCACGGTGGCTCACACCTGTAATCCCAGCACTTTGGGAGGCCGAGGCGGGCGGATCACGAGGTCAGGAGATCAAGACCGTCCTGGCTAACACAGTGAAACCCCGACTCTACTAAAAACATAAAAAAATTAGCTGGGCATGGTGGTGGGCGCCTGTAGTCCCAGCTACTCGAGAGGCTGAGGCAGGAGAATGGCGTGAACCTGGGAGGCGGAGCTTGCAGTGAGCCGACACCGCGCCACTGCACTCCAGCCTGGGTGACAAAGCAAGACTGTCTCAAAAAAAAAAAAAAAAACCCTAAATATTCCCTTAATACTGAGGTGGAGAAACCATTACTGACTAAAAGTAAATAGTTTGTAGTCGAAGGACTTTCCAGTTTTTTGGCCCTTGCTTTTCTACCCAGCTTTTGGCTTTGCATTGTTGTGGAAGGGATACAGATGGTGAATTACCAATCATGTTCTCATGACCACATATCACAAATATTGTATGCCAATCAATTTAAAATCTTATGAAATAACTTATGAACTGAAATGAAGTCTTATACATTTGGTTCTATTCAAAATGAGAGCAAAGTCTTGCTGCCTACCTACCTACCAGTGAAGCATACTGAGTACTTAAATACTTTTCCCTGAAAGCCCTAAATTGGATTCCAGGACCTCAAATGACTATCTCTTTGAAACAGAAAGGCATTGTAGCCAGGTATGTTTAGATGGAGGATATGGCTTGACAAGATCTAGGAGCTTGTAGAGTGAGCTACAGAGTTGAAACAAGTTATTTTGTCTGCTACTTTTGTCTGAAAACTTTTTAAAAAACTTTTTAAGGCCGGGTGTGGTGGCTCATGCCTAATCCTAGCACTTTGGGAGGCCAAGACAAGTGGATCACCTGAGGTCAGAAGTTTGAGACCAGCCTGGCCAACATGGTGAAACTCTGTCTCTACTGAAAATACAAAAATTAGCTGGGCATGGTGACAGCTGCCTGGAATTGCAGCTACTCAGGAGGCTGAGGCAGGAGAATCGCTAGAACACGGGAGGCGGGGGTTGCAGTGAGTTGAGATTGCGCCATTGCACTCCAGCCTGGGTGAAACTCAGTCTCAAAAAAAACAAAACAAAACAAAACAAAAACAATAAGGCCAGGCGCGGTGGCTCATGCCTGTAATCCCAGCCCATTGGGAGGCCGAGGCAGGCAGATCACCTGAGGTCAGGAGTTTAAGACCTGCCTGGGCAACCTGTTGAAGCCCCATCTCTACTAATAATACAAAAAGTAGCTGGGAGTGGTGGTGGCTGCCAGTAATCCCAGCTGTCAGGTGGAGGCTGAGGCAAGAGAATTGCTTGAGCCAGGGAGGCGCAGGTTGCAGTGAGGCAAGATCACGTCACTGTACTCTAGCCTGGGTGACAGAGCTAGACTCTGTCTCAATAAATAAATAAATTTGAGTATAATTCTTGACCCATAGTTACTCTTTTTACATCTTTTTAACATTTTTTTTTTTTTTTACCTTTAAAATGGTATTACCTCATAATACCCTACACATTGATAGAACTACAGGGCTTTAAAGTAAAGGCCTTGAGTTGTCTCAGCATTAAACCCTTGAGACTACTCTCAGATGACTCTTTCTTTCCTAAACTGGTATTCTGTCAGCAGTTTGGGAGGAGCCAAAGTGAGCTCAGCAATAAAGAAACATTGCTTCTGTGTATTGTGAGCACTCTTTAGAGGGGCCTGTTTCCAGAAAGTACGCTCCTTGGTTAGCCCACCATGGACGTGGAACTAAAAGAGAACATAGTTTGAGGGACATTTGATAACAAGGGCTGTTTCCCTTGGTTCTGAGGTAATAGACCTCCACATGCTTGGATTGCAAGGATTAAAGGATCATGGTACTGGTAAATTTAAGAAATCTTAAAATGTCTCCCTTGGTACTCCCGCACTGGTTATTTACTCTTCACATTTCATGAACCAGGTAGAGATGAGGTGCAGCTGAGCGCTGGGGAAACTAACTGAGTTCTTGTTTCTGTGTTACAGGCTTTCCTCGGAGACGGGTGGCATGGGGAGCAGCTAGAACAATGCAGATTCATCCATAATCCCTTTCTGCTGTTCACCACCACCCATGATCCATCTGTGTAGTTTCTGAACAGTCAGCGATTCCAGGTTTTAAATAGTTTGTAAATTTTCAGTTTCTACACACTTTATCATCCACTCGTGATTTTTTAATTAAAGCGTTTTAATTCCTTTCTCTGTTCAGCTGTTGATGCTGAGATCCATATTTAGTTTTATAAGCTTCTCCCTGGTTTTTTTTTTTTTTTTTTTGGTGTTTTTTTTTTTTTTTTGGCTCATGAATTTTTCTGTTCGTCATGGAAATGTAAGAGTGGAATATTAATACATTTCAGTTTAGTTCTGTAATGTCAGGAATTTTTCAAAAAAATTAAAAGATGGACTGGAGCTTTTTCTTTGTGAATAGAAACTGGATGCCACAGTGATTCATGTGGGTTTTATTCCTCTTGTCTTGCTGTTATTTTTGTACCTTTTATCCCTCAAAGGACCCTTCTTGGGTTTTGAATGGAAGCCTTTATTCCGGTTAAGATGTTTTCTTCTATTTTACCACTTCCATCTTTTTTTGTGGCCCTTGATCCTATTTTTCCCTGACTCCATGCTTGGTTGGCTCTTATAAAACTTGTGCCCAAAAGATTGAGGATTAGACTTTCCGAGGACTTACCTGTCCTAGGAGTAGGCAAGCACTTCCACTAGGGGGTGGGGGAAAGGAATGACACATGACATACATGGCATACACATTAAGCAGTTGATCATATGTCTGACTGGGTTCCAGTTTCTTGGGAATGTTGGTCCCCTTGTTCAGGCTTGCATATTTTAAACTAAAAATTTCAGTCTATTGTTTTTAGTAACTTCATTTATAGTCCTCCATAACAAGTTAGAAGGATGTATCTGCTACCATTTATTCCTATAATTTTAGAAAGTTGGGGCTTGACATTATACTCATTTAGTGAGAGTAGATGCAAAAAAGTGGAGGGGCAGGAGAACTTCTCCAGACACCTCAGATAAAGTCCGGAGCCCGGGGCTTTATCTTAACCATGTATGGTACCCCATTCATTCATCAAGAAAACCCTCAACAGCTGGGCCTGCATGGAGTGTTATATTTCAAGGTTTTTCACAGGGGTTACAGTAGGACAGTCCCCACCCCAATCAGGCACCAGGATAAAAGCAGGGACATAACAGCACCCCAGTTCTTCAGCCTGAGCCATCACATGCTATCAGTCTCCTAACCTCCCCCTGGGCCTTAAGACAGGGCTTGGGCAGAGAAGATAAATGGTGGGACAAAAAAATGAGTTACGTTGCCACCTGAGAAACCTCAGAGGGGAGGACCCAGCCTTAGCCTCCCTCCTCCCAAGTGCAAAATGTGTAAACAGAGTAAACGGAACAGAAAAGTGCAGTCTAAGTGGTTTTCTCTCCTGCCCCTCCCACCGCCCCTCCCCCCACCCCCTATTATTTGGGGATAAAGAATATAAAGACAACCCTGGCTTTTCTATTGCCTCGTTGCTTGCTGAATATAAGGAATGGGGTGGGGCAGGAAGGGGCTTGCCCTTAGCCACAGCTCTACGGCTGTGCCTCATTCATTTCCACAGCTGCCAGTGTCCCTAGAGTTTATCAGGTGAATTGGTCAGGGGATCAGTCTCCCTCGAGCCTGACTTACGGCTGGGACAGCCCCATCTTTCTGTTGATTATGTGGCGCATATATATATATATGTATATATATATAATTTATATAAATATTTCTCTATGTACAAGGAATATGAGTGGCTTTCATGGAGGGAGGGAAGCTGGGGGCCGCAAGGCATCAACGCTGTTGGAGTTGTCCAATTCAGTGCTGTCACAGTCTGAGTCCTCAGAATTGGGAGGGCCCTGTGAGAAAGAGTAGAAATGGAGTGAGATTCCTTGGGGTTCTTTGCTGGGGTCATTTTAATAGCCAGTGGCTTGCTGATTTGTTTTTTAAGACAGAGTCTCACTCTTGTCGCCCAGGCTGGAGTGCAGTAGCACAATCTCAGCTCACTGCAACCTCTGCCTCCCAGGTTCAAGCAATTCTTCTGCCTCAGCCTTCTGAGTAGCTGGGACTACAGGCATGCACCACCACGCCCAGCTAATTTTTGTACTTTTAATAGAGATGGGGTTTTACCATATTGGTCAGGCTGGTCTTGAACTCCTGACCTTGTGATCCACCCGCCTCGGCCTCCCAAAGTTCTGGGATTCCAGGCATGAGTCACCATGCCCAGCCAGCTTACTGGTTTTATTCCTTCCAGATTTCAGTTGCTCAGGCCATTCTCCAAGGTGTCAGACTCCTTTCAGAATCATTCCTTGGCTGCAATTTATAGCTACATACAAGCTACTGGTCAGGCATCGTAATAGATGCTCTGTGCAAGAGGCTTCTGAAATTCCACCACGTGGATATTTGCTCTTTATGGTACTTTCTGGCCTATGCAGCTGTCTCCCCAAAAGCTGTTAAAAGACAAGGCATCTGCTTACAGCTCTCCCTGTTCAATATCTGCTTTTTGCTGTTGTGCCACTCACCTGCTCTCCTCTGAGAAGTTCCTGGTGTGGAATGGGCAGGGAGCTGGGTTCAGGAACAGGGATGACCTCTGAAGGAGGTGGGTCCAGTGGGATTTCTGAGCCCTGGGAGCACATGTCATCAGACCGCTCATCTGGCCGCTCATCAGTGTTGGTGCTGCCAACTTCAGGTGTGCCACTGGGGGAAGGTTCACTAGCTGTGCCTTCCTCCCCATCTGATGGATTCTCTGAGCTGAAGGTAGATAATGACTGGCGCATGTTCAGGCTCTGAGGCCACCTACATGTTGAAGAGGGGGATTACAGCTTGGTTCTGCCCCTAGCAGAAAACAAGAATGCTATTAGTTCCTGTAATGCCATCACTTACCTCTGGCTTGATGTCAGCTCTACTTCACTGTCTACCTCTCCTTCCTCCTCTTCCGATGAGATGCCACGTTTCTGCAGGAGAGATGGGGTGGGGGGGTCTGATCAGAAGTGGAAAGAGGTCACTAAGAATCCAGGAGAAGGGAACGTAGTTACGAAGGGTGAAGTAGGGAATGGCTTAAAATTGAGCATAATGTGGGGGATTAGACTTGGACCCCAGGGAGGATAAGGAAAAAGGGAAAGAGCTTGGGAGCCTTCCCATACTTTACCTGACTTCGGGTGACGGCAGCCCTGTACAGCAGTGCAGCTGGGGTCAAGTGCTGGGACCCAGCCCGGCTTCCTCCCCGGCCTGAGGTCCCTTCCCTTCCAGTTCCCAGAAGCCCCACACCTTCACCAGGCCCTACTGGAGGAGGTGGTTCCCCTTTGGCTCCCCCAGGTGAATCTGGGCTGGTGGAGCCAGGGGCTGAGCCCTCACTTGGTGGGGTGTCACCCCGGGCCGGAGGTGGTGAGCCAGGATCCCCAGCTCCGCCTGTGGCCCCCCGGCCCCGGGACCCTAGTGCTGCTGACAGCAGGTCTGGGGACGATGAAGACATTTTGCGGAGCAGGAGGTCATGATGAAGCCCACGGAGGGCGGGAGGGCAGGCTTCCCAGGCTGAGGGTCCCCCTCCTAGGCCCCCTGGGCTTCCTGGTCCTCCAGGTTCATGGGGTGGCACAGCTGTACGAAGCCCAGGCAGGTCCCCACAGCTCCCCTTGGCGCTGGCCTTGCGGTGACGGATCTTGCCACGGCGACTCCTTCCTGGTGAGGGGGGGCCCTTAGGACACCCAGGAAGCCCAACCCCACTCAGGGCTGCATCTAGTTTAGGGAGCAAAGACTCCGTCTTGAGGATATCTGGCCTGGAAGGAGAGGAAAAGTAAAAGGTTAAGACTGCCAAATCTAGGTACTCAAAGCACTCCCTAACCTTGGACACTAAAGTACACATCTCCCTGCTAATATACCTGTTGCCACTTCGGTATCCCTCTTGCCATATTGGAACCACAGTATTCATGTCCCACCTTTTGCTATGGGGTGACAGCTTCTGTGGCACATTCCTCTTCTTGATAAGCTTCTCCATTGTGTTTCCATGCAGGAGGCCCCGGGAAGGGTGTGGCTTCAGCAGGCCTGGGCACCTCCGCTCTAAAGCTTGCTCTCGCCTAAAGATCCAGGCACCTTCTCAGCTGGGCAAATGACCAGGAAGGGGCACCCCAGTCTCAGTAGGACCTCTAAGGCAGGCACAGCTCCAGGGCTTGGTGCATAAGGACAGGTAGGGTTACCTGAGCAGCTCCCTCTCCTTGAGTTCCAGCTGCAACATGAGGGCATTAAGTTCCATATACAGGTTGTTGGCTCTCTCCAGCTTCCTTTCATAGTGCTCCCTGATGTCCAGGGCGTGTCTGCAACGGGCAGAAAGGTTCCCCAAGGTGAACTGGGTTCACCTAGGGCCATAATAGATCGCAGTCTCAGAATTCCTGTCCACAGTCCTTTCGTAGTCCTTCCACCCGCCCTGGGGCTGGGTAGGAGCTAACTGGGTGCATAGTCCTTGCTGTTGGTAAAATCACCTCCCCAAGCACAGGAACTCACCTGAGCTCCTCCCTCCTCCTCATCACCAGTTCCTCTTCTAGGCGGTGCAGACAGGTCCCTTCTGACTTAATCTTTTCAAAGTGCAGTTTTACTTCTTCCCGCCACTCTGCCTATGGGTTGAGAGCAGATGAAGAGTGAGAGCCATCCCTTCACCCAGTGAAAGGCTCTGCAGGTTGCCCACACCACTGCCAATGTGTGTGCTGGAGCAAAAAGGAGTGGATTGACTCAGCCCTCTAAGAGCCAATCTCTTCAGTCCCACTCAACCCATTTCCCAGCCTCCCCCTCAAATAGCATCATCTCTGCAAAGAAGGGGAGTTAGGTATTCATTTTCCTACCCACAGCACACCTGGGACTTAAAGTAAGTCTCCTGGGGTGTGGAGAGTACATCAGCTGAGGCAATGTCCAGATGCAGCAGGATCTGTCGGAATGATGGGCGATTTCGCGGTTTGCTATTCCTGAAAGGAATGGAGTTAGGAAGGAGAGGGGAGAATTGGAGGGAGGATCAGATAGAAACTGGAGCATCCTTTCCCAAAGTGTGTCCTGGAGAATCCAATCCTAGAATGTACTCTGTGACAAAAGAATTTATGGTCAACTGTCTCTAGAGAATATTACACACTATTCATTAGTGTGTCAAAATCCTGCAGTAAGGAAACCTATTGAACCCCATATTTTCCAACTTGTCTCCCAAAAGCCTTTTCTGAATAACTTCATTGAAGGAACCACATTTTGGGAAATGCTCAGTGACAGATTAGCAATCGTCAAACTTCCCTGGGTCTAGGTTCCAAATGAGGGTCTGGGGTCCTTTCCTTCTGTGTTCTAAGGTTGTTTACTTGAGGCTCAACCAACCATGCTTGGTGGTTATGCTGCTCCTTCCTTGTACTTGTATGCACTCACTGGCACTTCATGACAAATCAGGAATGCAGATATCATTAAGTGTATTTTATAGATGAGGAAACAGGTTCAGAGTAGATACCAATTACCCCTGGTGACTCAGCTCAGAAGGTAGCATGAGCCTGATTCAGATGAAAGTCAGTCTCTTTGAATTAAATGTACCCCTGCCATTTGTTGGTCAGTCCAGCCCAGTACTACCGTGCTTCTCAACTTCTCCAGGCCCAGTATCCCAGCCCAGGCCATCCTTACCAGCACTGGCGAAGCAGGATCTTGAAGCCATCTGGGCAACTGGAGGGCACGGGCAGATGGAGACTGTTGCTTCCCACACCCCAGATAATGGCTGAGGAATCTACGTCTTTGTAGGGGATCTCACCAGTCAGCAGTTCCCACAGCACCACGCCAAAGGACCTAGGGATGAGGGGACATCACTTGTGCTCAAGTCCTAGAAGTTGCCCACAATCCCCCCAGGGCTGGCCACCCACTCTTCTCAGTTTTCAGCCTAGTCCTCACCAGATGTCGACCTTCTCAGACACAGGCTCATTGCGGATCACCTCAGGGGCCATCCAGGCTACTGTCCCTGCAAAGGACATCTTGGTGCTCTTGTCACTCAGCTCCTTGGAAGTGCCAAAATCTGAGATCTTCACCACATCGTCGTAGGTGATTAGCATGCTGGTAAAGAGTGTAGTCAGCTGGGGTCCACACCCCTCCACACACCTCATCTAACTCTGCAGCAACTCTGCCTTTCAGGTTTTTTTGTTTGTTTGTTTGTTTGAGATGGAGTCTCACTCTGTCACTCAGGCTGGAGTGCAGTGGCTCAATCTCGGCTCACTGCAACCTCCACCTCCTGGGTTCAAGTGATTCTCCTGCCTCAGCCTCCTGAGTAGCTGAGACTACGGGCACTAGCCACCACGCCTGACTAATTTTTCTGTATTTTTATTAGAGATGAGGTTTCACCATGTTGGCCAGGATGGTCTCGATCTCTTGACCTTGTGATCCACCCGCCTCGACTTCCCAAAGTGTTGGGATTACAGGCGTGAGCCATTGCATCCAGCCTGCCTTTCAGTTTAAAATCATTTGGGACACTCAAAGGTGAGGGGCTCACTACAGCCCTCCTGAGATGGGACTGTCACTTGGAAGAGGTTTCTGAGATGGCCACATGGACCTAGGGCATGGTTTGGAAGCTGGGAGAAGGCCACACTGACTTGAGTGGGTCACCTGCATGCACATCTGTTGCTTCCTGCTTGCTTACTCACTTGGGTGACTTGAGATCCCTGTGGATAATCTTGTGCAGGTGCAGGTAGTTCATGCCACCGGCGATGCCCATGGACCAGTCAACCAGTAAGGAGGGGGTGACAGGGCGGCCAGCCCGCAGTACCTCATACAGCTGGCCCTGGGCGCAGAACTCCATGAGGATGCAGTAGCAGGGAGCCTGGGTGCACACACCCCTGGGAGCCAAACAATGGTATGAAGGCCTCAGCTGGCTCAGCATTCACCTGATTCATACCTGGAACCCCCATTCCCACCCATTCCACCTATGGGTCTCCTCTGGGGAAGGATGGGGTAGGTCCCACTGCCCAGGAGGGTACCAGGCCTTAGCATAGTATCCCCAACACCCAGCCCCTGCCCTGGACCTCACTTGAAAGTGATGATGTTGGGGTGCTTCAGCTTTCGCAAGTGCTTGATGTCGGTTTCTTTGAGGTCTCGCACCTTCTTCACAGCCACCTCCTCCCCGTGGAAGCGCCCCAGGAAGACAGCACCCTGGGCCCCTGAGCCCACCCACTGCAGGTCCAGGATTTCCTCAAAGGGGACCTCCCAAAGGTCTGTGGGCAGGAGGCACAGTGCCACAAGCCTCAGAAAGAGCCACATTCAAGGCCAGGGAAAGGATAGCATTGGGTTGGCTGAATTGACTTAAGGAGGGTGAGGCAGAAAGCCAAAAATAGGCCAAGAAGAAGGTTCGAGGGGACAGGGAAGGAATGAATGGGTGGCCTTAAAAGAAGCTGGGAAGTTAGAGGCTGATGGATGGCTAAGGGACTAGGGCTGGGCCATGGGGAGGGAAGGGACCATTGCGTGACTTTAGCGGAGCTGACCAACAGATCTCGGGCTCAGGGAAACAGAGAGGAGGCTCCCACAAGGACGTGGCCTACCTTCCTGCTGCTGCTTGTGCTCAGTGGAGTAGGCTTTGCCGATCATGGTCCAGACAGGGCGCAGGCAGCCAAAGAGGCCCTCAAGGAAGCCACTGCCACTCTGGCACTGCAGTCGCACCTCGTCAGCTCGAACTCTGGATGCCCGACTCTCAGGTGACCCAGCTGCTCCCCCTGGGCCCCCTGCATCCTGCTCATGTAGCTGCAGGACACTGTTGGCAAAAGGCTCAGGGGGCGGCTCTCCACCTGGGGAGGGGCTGGGCCCTCCCCCACCCTGCCCACCAAGGGGTACCACATCTCGAAGTACACACTGGGTAGGCGTCAGGTCCTTCTCGGGAGTGCAGTCAGAAGTGTCTGGGTCCAGCTTGCGCATGGATGCCTCACTTAGGGTAGACACGAAGCCCCCAAAGGAAGGAGAGGGTGTTCGGGTCTCATGGAGGCAAGCCATCGCCTCTGGCCCCTGGTATGATGGTGAACACTGGGCCCTGTGGGAATGAAGGAAGGAGGGGCTGGGCTGTTAAAGCCCCAGGCCTGCCTGCTCAGGACGCTTATCCCAGAGGCACAGATTGGGGTGCTGGGTTCACAGTAGCCCTGCTGGAGGTAACACTTGTGGCTCCGTTTCCCATGGCCCTCCAAATTGCACCTTGACCCATCTTAGGAAATCTGATAACACTTGGGCTTCCTCTCAGGCATGTTAGTAAGGCAAGTAATAGGTAGACAGGTATCGTACCTGCGTATCATTCTCAGGTAACAGCCCCACGTGGGTACACACTGGTAAAATATGTCTCAAATTCAAGTATAATGGTAACAGATGAGTTCCCTTCTCCCTGTAAGATGACTAATTCATTGCTGCAGCACATTTTTTTCACCCGAGACTCACAGGCACACACAGGTATCAGAAGGGTCTCACATTTCACACCTTTACCTCGGGGTCAACCTCAGGCACACAATAGTAACACCTAGACCTCCCTCACATTGAAGCACACACAGGATGCTGGTAAACCTTTCAGACACCCTTAGACAGCATTCTTGAGCTGCCTACATACAGGCGATGCACCCGGGCCTCCCACCCAGGTACTTACACACGGTACTACTGAGACCCTCTCAGGAACACTCAACTCAGGTGAGAGCCTCATTCTAAAACACACTCCTGGGCCTCTCCAAGGTAAGTGAAGGTTGTAACCACAGAGTTCTGTCCCCCCAGCACAGGTGGGGAAAAAGGCAGAAGCAGCCAATGGGGATGCAGATACTGTCACAGAAGGCCACTACTTCATCCCCCGTGGCCCTCCCTTCAGTCCAGCGGCTCTCCCAGGGGTCAAACAAGGTCTTGTCTCCTCTTTCCTCTTCTCCATTGCCCCATCCTCTGCTCCCCAAACTTTCCAGGCAATGGAGATGTGTCCCAGTTCATAGCTGGGTGCTATTTAAAAAGCAACCATTAGGCCGGGTGCAGTGGCTCACACCTGTAATCTCAGCACTTTCAGAGGCCGAGGCGGGCGGATCACCTGAGGTCAGGAGTTCGAGACCAGTCTGGTCAACATGGAGAAACCCCGTCTCTACTAAAAATACAAAATTAGCTAGGCGTGGTGGCACATGCCTGTAATCCCAGCTATGTGGGAGGCTGAGGCAGAAGAATTGCTTAAACCCTGGAGGCGGAGGTTTTGGTGAGCCGAGATCATGCCACTGCACTCCAGCCTGGGCAACAAGAGTGAAACTCTGTCTCAAAAAAATAAATAAATAAATAAATAAATAAATAAATAAATAAAAAGCAACCATTAAAAAACCCGAATCTGGCACGGTGTGTTGGCTCATGCCTGTAATCTCAACACTTTGGGAGGCTGAGGCAGGTGGATCACTTGAACTCAAGAGTTTGAGACCTTGGCTGGGCGCAGTGGCTCACACCTGTAATCCTAGCACTTTGGGAGGCTGAGGTGGGTGGATCGCTTGAGGTCAGGAGTTTGAGACCAGCCTGGCCAACATGGCGAAACCCTGTCTCTACTTAAAAAGAAAAAATTAGCTGGGCGTAGTGGTGGATGCCTGTAATCCCAGCTACTCGGGAGGCTGAGGCAGGAGAATCGCTTGAACCCCAGAGGTGAGGTTGCAGTGAGCCAAGATCACACCACTGCACTCCAGCCTTGGGCGACAGTGAAACTCTGTCTCAAAAAAAAAAAAAAAAAAAAAAAAAAGAGTTTGAGACCAGCCTGGGCAACATGGCAAAACCCTGCCTCTACCAAAAATAGAAACAAAACAAAAAAAAGCTGGGCATGGTGATCCTGTGACTGTGGTCCCAGCTCCTCTGGAGGCTGAGGTGAGATGATTGCTTGAGCCCAGGTGGCGGAGGTTGCAGTAAGCCACTGCACCCCAGCCTGGGCGACATAGCCAAACCCCGTCTCAAAAAACAAACAAACAAAAACCCTGAATCCTGACTTGCTTCTGCCACATAATGGCTATGTGACCTCAGGCGAGCTGTAGTTGAGCCTCAGCTATACAAAGGAATAAACTGGCTGTCACTAAGGCACAGCAAACCCTTAATCCTATACCAGACCTGTCCAGAACTTGGCCCCAGGCGCCATGCTGGTCTCCCAACTCACTCCACACTTGTCAGTTACCAGATCCTGAGATTTGAAGATTCCCAAGAACAAGCATCCCTCTAATTGTTCCTCATAGCTAGCAGGGTCCTTCCATGAGCCCCTGGGTTAGTCTGGAAATGATTGCCATACATTCTGAATTGCAGTGGGGGAGGGGTGGCAGGAATCTCTACATCTAGAAGGGTTCAGTGATGATTACACAGGCACACAAGGAGGCTTGGGAAACTCTGATAGTTCTTGTAATAATTACCAGGCCTTTCCCTTGAAGATTTTTTCCTGGGGGGTGAGGGTGGTAGGCCTGGAATCAGCATATTTAACAAGCACCCTAGATTTGTAAAGCTCTAACCCAATGCATGCTATTTTCCAGTCCCACTGTTACTGCCTTAGTTCAAGCCTCATTAGCTGTCCTCACCTGGCCCAGAACAGCTGGTCTCCAAGTGCCCTCCCTAACCCCAATTCTCCACCCAGCTCCTTCAGAAGGATCTTTCTAAAACAGATTGGGGGGCCAGGTGTGGTGGCTCATGCCTGTAATACCAACACTTTGGGAGGCCGAGGCAGGCAGACCACCTGAGGTCAGGAGTTTGAGACCAGACTGGCCAACATGGTGAAACCCCGTCTCTACTAAAAATCCCCAAAATTAGCCGGGCGTGGTGGTGGGCACCTGTAGTCCCAGCTACCCAGGAGGCTGAGGCACGAGAATTGCTTGAATCTGGGAGGAGGAGGTTGCAGTGAGCCAAGATCGCGCCACTGTACTCCAGCCTGGGTGACAGAACAAGACTGTGTCTCAACAACAACAAAAAACAGATTGGGCCAGGCATGGTGGCTCACACCTTTAATCCCAGAAATTTGAGGGGCCAAGGCAGGTGGATCACTGAAGCCTGGAAGTTCAAGACCAGTCTGGGCAACATGGTGAAAACCCATCTCTACAAAAATATAAAAATTAGCCGGCCAGACACGGTGGCTCATGCCTGTAATCCCAGCACTCTGTGAGGCCGAGGTGGGCGGATCACGAGGTCAGGAGATCCGAGACCATGCTGGCTAACACGGTGAAACCCTGTCTACTAAAAAATACAAAAAATTAGCCGGGTGTGGTGGCAGGCGCCTGTAGTTCCAGCTACTCGGGAGGCTGAGGCAGAAGAATGGCATGAACATGGGAGGTGGAGGTTGAGCAGTGAGCCGAGATCGCACCACTGCACTCCAGCCTGGGCAACAGAGTGAGACTCCATCTCAAAAAAAAAAAAAAAAAAAAAATTAGCTGAGTGTGGTGATGTGCACCTTTAGTTCCAGCTACTCGGGAGTCTGAGGTGGGAGGATACCTTGAGCCTGGGAGGGTGAAGCTGCAGTGAGCAGTGATTGCACCACTGAACTGCAGCCTAAGCGACAGAGCGAGACCTTGTCACAAAAGAAAAAACAACCACCCCCACCAACACAGAACTTGGCCACGTCGGGTTTTTGAACCAGGACACCCAATGATAATGGCTAACTTAAGGAAGGCTTATGGCCGGGCGCAGTGGCTCACACCTGTAATCTAGCACTTTCGGAGGCTGAGACAGGAGGATTGCTTGAGCTCAGGAGTTCGAGACCAGCCTGGGCAACACGGTGAAACCCCGTCTCTACTAAAATACAAAAAATTAGCCAGGTGGGGCAGCGGTCGCCTGTAGTCCCAGCTACTCGGGAGGCTGAAGCAGGAGAATCACTTGAACCCGGGAGGTGGAAGTTGCAGTGAGCCAAGATCACGCCATTGCACTCCAGCCTGGGCGATAGAGTGAGACTCTGTCTCAAAAAAAAAAAAAAAAAAAAGAAAAGAAAAGAAAAACAAAAAGGCTTACTAAGTATATTAGCTTCTGGTAAAGGTGCATTAGCACTTTGCATATTTAATCCTCAAAACTGTAAGCTGGGCATTATTAGCCCCGTTTTACAGACTAAGGCATAGAGGTTTTTTTTTTTTTTTTTGAGATGGAGTCTTGCACTGTCACCCAGGCTGGAGCTCAGTGGCACGATCTCCTCTCACTGCAAGCTCTGCCTTCCGGGTTCACACCATTCTCCTGCCTCGGCCTCCCGAGTAGCTGGGACTACAGGCGCCCGTCACCACACCCGGCTAATTTTTTCTGTGTTTAGTAGAGACCGGGTTTCACCGTGTTAGCCAGGATAGTCTCGATCTCCTGACCTCATGATCCGCCCATCTCGGCCTCCCAAAGTGCTGGGATTACAGGCGTGAGCCACCGCGCCCGGCAGGCATAGAGGTATTAAATAACCTGCCCACAGGGCCATAGCTATTAAGAGGCTCAAGCTCTGCTGGGCGCAGTGGCTCACGCCTGTAATCCCAGCACTCTGGGAAGCCGAGGTGGGCGGATCGCTTGAGCTCGGGAGTTTGAGACCAGCCTGGGCAACATGGGCCTGGGTAACATGGGGAGAGCCTGTCTCTGCTAAAAATACAAAAAATTAGCTGGGCGTGGTGGCGCATGCCTGTGGTCCCAGCTACTTGAGAGGCTAAGGTGGGAGAATCGCTTGAGCCCAGGAGGTGGAGGTTGCAGTGAGCCGAGATTGTGCCACTGCACTCTAGCCTGGGTGACAGAGCAAGACTCTGTTTCAAAAAAAAAGAAGAAGAAGAAAAAGAAGCTCAAGCTTCACCCCCAGCCTAGAAGGCGCTTCTCATCTCTATCCAGGTGTCACTTTATCCTGGACGTCCTTCTTTCCTGATCCGCTCTAGGTTAATGCGCCTTCTGGGCTGACACAGCCCCACTATGCGTCCTCTATCATGGTTCCCATTATACTGGACGGACAATGTAGTCGGGCGTCTGGCTCCTTTGAGAGCCTGGACAGCCTTTAGAGAGATGACTTCGCATCACAAGGGAACCATGGCTTGCAACAGCACCTGGCACCTGGCACCTGGCACGCAGAAGGTGCTCGGTAAGGTGGAACCACTACTCTACTCACTCCGGAGGATCGCCTTAAGCACCGCACACTCTCTCTGCGCGCGCGCGCGCGCGCGCACACACACACACACACACACACAAAACTAGCTCCCTGAATCCTCAGAAGAGCCAGATGAAGGAGGTACTACTGGTCCCATTATATTCTTGAGAGAACTGAGTCCCAGAAAGCACAAATCACACTAAAGTTCAGCTTCCAAATCCCCAACATATCCCACGCGGTATTTGTGGCTTCAAGAGGTAAGGTGTAGGTTGCAATGCAAATTACAGACAAACACAGACCAAATAAAGTGCCAACATATGGGAGAATTTCGTCTGGAGGACCCAAGGGATTTTGGGTGGTGGGGGCCCCCCACCTCCCTCCCCGCCCCCACCACCTCCCCCTCCGCCGCAACCCCGGGCTTAGCTTCTGGACCACCCAGAAACAAGGCCCAAGACTCTGGGACGCTCTCGCCTGGCAGGCCAGGAGGGAGGGATGGCGAGATTGGAGCCCTCGGGGAGGAGCCGGGGCCGTGCCCTGGACAGCTTGGTCACCAGCAATGGAAGGACGAAGCCCAAGTCAGGGCCGCTGAAAGTGGAGAGGAAGGGGTTACGGCCACAGCGCCCCCTCCCCCTTCCCGACCTCCTTCCCGGCCGTCACGTGGCGCGTGGCTGGGGCGGGGGCCGCGGCGGCGGAAGGGGGTGATCCGGGTGGGGAAAGGGAAGGGAAGGGACACGGCCGGCTGGGGGAAGCGCTGGGCGCTGCGGCGTAACCATGACGACTGGGCCCGAGGCGGCGCGTGAAGTCACCAGGACAAGATTAGCCCCGGATCACGTGAGCGCGACGTGGGGGCGGGGCTGTGCCTGGGCCCCGCCCCTGACCTGGGCCCCGCCCCTGACCTGGGCCGGCCCAGGTGGCTGGTTGCCGGGATGGCTGCGAGGATCTTAGGTGCGGACCCCCACCCAGCGGTCTGCCCCATCTGTGTTCCCTTCCTTCCCCTGCCCCCGCATGCAGAGAGATCTTCGGCTGAGGCGTCTGGTGTTGGCAGGAGGGGACTTGTGGGGTTGGCATTGGGGGTGCAGTACCACAGGGAAGGAAAGCAGGAAATGAGAGAAAGGGAGACAGGGCACAGAAAAGGCGAAAGGTACAGCTAGAGAAGGAGGAAGGAGCTGAGAAATATACAGACACCGGAGCAGCGTCAAGCGGAGTCAACCCCGAGAAGGATGGCTTGAAAAGCTGTTTGGAAAAGCAGAGGACCCTGAGAAAATGGAGATGAAAGGGGAGTGAGAAACACGGAGAACACCCATCTCCTTTTCTGTCTAGAAGCCGAGCTTTGAGTAGGCACAACACCTGGCTTTTTAAAGGAATTTTTCAGCCATCATATGGTTGTTTGACGACTAGGTGGTTTAGGCATAGAAAGGGTGACATGCTCAGAGACACTTGCAGCCAGCCGAGCCTCCCTCCAGTTCACCAGGCTTCCCCAGAGGCCCTTCTGGTATCCAGGGCCAGCAGCTGGGGAGAGAAGGAGAGAAGCCATTTCACCTGTTTGTCTTTTACGGTAGTGGGGATAGCTGAAGAAGCAGGAGATGGGACCAAGGGAAAGATCTCAGGCTAGTGACAGCTCTTCCACATTGACCTGGAGTGAGGGAAAGCTGCTGCCCCTGGGAGCTACAGTAAAGTGGAGATTCCTCTCTCCCAACACACACACACATACCCCTTTCTGTTTCCTTTATTTCTGACCTGCCAGCTGTGTCCCACTGCCCCCTGGCTGGGCCTTGGCGCCAGGGCTTTGGAGGGGCGTCTAGGATGGCTAGGAGCCCCTGGCCCAGACGTTCAGTCACCCTGGGGGAGGGTAGCTGTCTCTCCGTTATCAATTATGCAGAGCATGGGGGAAGGGCAGCAATGTGACAGGAGGGTGGGTCTCTGTCACTCACTCTGTCAACCATATCTACCAAGTGTTGATGGTGCTTCTGCCTCACATTGGGTGAGGGGACAGAATGATCTCTAAACCATACATGTGCCAGGGGAGGAGGCTCTTTGGACACCCAACAGGCCCTAATTCAGTGCTTTGCTGGTGGCCCCAAAGTGACTCCATAAGGAGGCTACAGGGTAGAGTGGGGTAGGAAGTCACCCCCCATCTATCCCACCTTCTAGGTTCTCTGGCCTGAGATTTTGGAAGCCTGTGGCAGGTAAACTCTCTGAATTCTCTCTAGCTCCTTCTTGTATAACAGCAGAATGTCAATGCCAAGCTGTTTGGTGGTCTTAGGGGCTCAGTTCAGAGGCCAGGTCATCTGCCTAAATCTTGGGCTCTCACACTGAGTGCTCTCCACTGTCTGAGACCTCATTTTTTTTACTCAGGAAAAGGAGAATGATTCCCTTTCTCTCATGAGTGGGGGTAGGAAGGGGAGTCTTCAAAGGGAAAGGAGACCCAAGACTTTGGAGTCCTAATTCCACCTCTGCAAGCTTTGAAACCCTGAGAGGATAAAGGTCTTTGATCAATCGTGGCCATGCCTCCTGTCCCCTTGGCTGCAGCTTGTATTGTTTTTGAAACAGGGTCTCGCTTTGTTGCCCAGGCTGGAGTGCAGTGGGACGATCACGGCTCACTGCCTGCAGCCTCAACCTCCTGGGCTCAAGTGATCCTCCCCCTTCAGCCTCCTGAGTAGCTGGGACTACAGGCACTCACCACCACACCAGACTAAATTAAAAAAAGGCCGGGCACAGTGGCTCACGTCTGTAATCCCAGCACTTTGGGAGGCCCAGGCGGGCGGATCATGAGGTCAGGAGATGGAGACCATCCTGGCTACCACGGTGAAACCCCATCTCTACTAAAAATACAAAAAATTAGCTGAGCGTGGTGGCAGACGCCTGTAGTCCCAGCTACTCGGGAGGCTGAGGCAGGAGAATGGCGTGAACCCAGGGGGCGGAGCCTGCAGTGAGCCGAGATGGAGCCACTGCACTCCAGCCTGGGCGACAGAGCAATACTCTGTCTCAAAAAAAAAAAAAAAAAGGCCAGGCGCAGTTGCTCACGCCTGTAATCCCAGCAATGGAGACCATCCTGGCTAACATGGTGAAACCCCGTTTCTACCAAAAATACAAAAAATTTGCCAGGCGTAGTGGCGGGCGCACCTGTAGTCCGCCGCCACTGCACTCTAGCCTGGGCAACAGAGCGAGACTCCATCTCAAGAAAACAAAAACAAAACAAAAAAAAATTGTAGAGACCATGTCTCATTCTGTTGCCCAGGCTGGTTCCAAACTCCTGGGCTCAAATGATCCACCAGTCTAGGTCTCCCAAAATGTTGGCATTACAGGTGTGAACCACTGTGCCCTGCAGCTTGTTTTTATTTTCCATTTTTCAGGATCCGCAGTCCTGGCCCCAGGATCCCAAGATGAAAAGAACTATCGCTTTTCTTAGTGCCCTCATGAGGGGGAAATGAGTTCCCCTGAGAACTTGGGGGAAAACTGGAGATCACCCCTAAATTCGGGTCCTTGATTGGTAAATCAAGCCCTGAGACCCCTAGCTGCCACACTTCCAGTGGGGTGGGCAGTGAAGGGGTTCAGGGAAGGGAGGGACAGTACTATTTAGGAAAAAAGAATCAGCTTCAGATTTGGAGAGATCAGAGCTAGAATCCCAGTTTTGCCACCAGTTAGTTTAAGGAATGTAATCTCTCTGTGGTGCCCAACCCACCCTGCTGGGGGTAGTGAAGGTTAAGTAGGGTGACAGAGGGGGTGCAGGGAGCAGAATGCTTCCTCCTTGCTTTGTCTTCCTGGTTGGCTGGACACCAGGTCTTTGTGGATCCTGGAGAGGCTGAAGACTTGGTCTCTGACCTTCTGCTTTCCCAGGATAAACTGTGATTTCAGGTTCCAGTAGAACCAGGTCACAGTGCTAGTGATTGTGCTGGAGTCCCCAGTCATTCCTCTACCAGATCACCAGTCCCTCCTCTGTAAATCCTGCCATTCTGTCTCCTCTGGACTAAGGGGGATGGCCTGATTTTCTGCACCCCATCCTCACTCCCTGGCCAGTTGTCTCTGGAATCTGCTCTCTTAAGCAGCTATACTGCTAAGATCCTCCCTTTGATCAAGTGGCCCTGGATCACCCCTCAGCCTTACCCATGGAGGCCTCGGGGAAAGGGAGGGCAAGAGCAGGGTAGGATGGGCCTCAGGAGTCCCTCCTACCTAGGACCTCAGATAGACCAGGAAGAAGTTCAGCGGATGTTAAGAAATAGTTCCTCAACGGGATGGGCATTTTTAAAAATCTGGAAGAATAAATACCAAAGTATAACAACAGTTTCTAGGTAGGTGGAATTGTGAGTGTTTTAATTTTCTCCTTTGGGTTTACGTATATTCCTAGTATTTCAGTAACAACTTTGAATTGCTTTTAAAGTAAGACATAAAATTTAAATTGTAAAAGAGAAAATAAGATTGATGGACTGCTCATGCATTCCTTCACTTAGCTTATTAGGACAGTTGTGCAATAGGGAGAGGGTAGGTGGTAGAGGAGAGAACACAGGCCTCAAAATCAGAGTGGCTTCCTGAGGTCTTGTCTTTGCTCCTGGCCAGTTGGGTGACCTGGCCTGAGACTTTTCAACAAACCTCAGTTTCTTCATTGCTAAACGGGGACAGTGGTACCTATGTCCCACAGTGGCAATGCAGTACATAATGTGGTGGGTAAGAACACAGGTTCTGGGTTACACAGACCTGGGTTTAAATCCTACCTCTTGCCACATACTAACTTTTTTACTTTAAACAAATTACTTAAGTTTCAGTTTTCTCCTCCATCAGAGATGATGATAACACTATCTCACTTGGTCTTGTTACGGGCATGATTAAGACAATCAAAATAAAGTTCTTGGCCCAGGACCTGGCACACAGGAAGCTCTGTATAAGCATTAGCCATATGGAAAGTGCCTAACACACACTTGTAAGTTTTTTATGAATGTGATTCCCTTCCCTTCTTTCCCTTGTTCTCTTTCTCAAAGCAAGTGCCAGTAGGGAGGGTACAGGTGGAAAGGGAGGTGGAGAAACAAGAGGGAAAAAAAGACCGAAGAATGAAGAAACCAAAGGGCAAGGGCTCTATCCTGAATGATCTTTAGCCTCCTCTGGAATCTGGTCACTGTCACAGTCTCCTCACCTTCTCCACGCACACATATGACCCCAGTCCTTCTGGGAGCCAATGAACCAGACAGACCAGTCTCTGTGGCCAGGCCCTCATGAAGCCCCTATGTCCCCTGCTGGCATCATCTCAACAGTATCCTCCTTCTTCCCAGCATCACCTCAGTCAACAGTGTGAGTGAATGCATGAGTGGCTGGCGTGAGGGGCAGACATTTCCACCTCACTAGAAGAAGCATGGCAGCTGGGGGTCCCAGGGCTTGACTGGTGTAGGGCTGAGGACCTGAATGTAGGGGTGATCTCCAGTCCACCCTAGCAAGGACTTCTTACAGGGTTGATTCCTTCTTTCTCTCCAGATCCAGGCAGGGGAGAGGGAGGACTGTGCATTACGAGAGTCCGGGCTGTGAGTGGTAGAACCAAGAGTCCTCTTCCTAGAAAAGCCCGATCCTACCACAGTGTCACCACGAGGGGAAAAGCAATTGGTTTTTAGAAGGGTTCTGCCCTCTTCAGCTATAAGGAAGCCTAGGAAATCCTGAGCCATGTCTAAGTTCTTGCCTCCTCTGTCCATAACTGGGATGGATTAGCTGGTGTCTCCATGTTGAGAGCTGGGGTTTTCCCAACATTACCCCAGTTGACAATGGGAGTGAGTGGATGAATGATATGCTTGAGGGGACACACTTTTTTTCACCTGTAAGTGTGAGATAGGAGGGAGTGGGGCCCTAAAGCTCAGAGAAACTTCAGTGTCTGGACAGGAAGGCTCAGGGGGCACTTGAGTCCTATCCTTCCTAAATCCTTTCTGTTAGCCTTAGCTTGGTAGGACCCTCTGGCTGAAACTCAGAGCTCCTAGAGCAATGGAGTCCACCTTGAGAACTGCAAGGGAAATGTGTTTAGAGGGATGCACTGACTGTGGCTTGAGACGACTCTGGGTGGGGTGAGGAGACCTCATGTGCACTCCCTTCTGATTGGAGGCCACTCACCTACGCTCCTCTGAAAAAGGCAGCAGATGAGCATCTACAAGGTAGGACTCCTCCCTTAATTCTAAGGGACACCTCACTGTTTCCTCCCACTGTCTACAGAGCCTTGACTCTTCCCTCCTCTCAGTCAAGGCCTTGGTTACCAGCAAGTCTCAACTCTTGTTTATTTTTAAGCCAATGAGTTTGAGGAGTGTTTGTGGGAAAGGGAGGAGGTTTTTGGAGGGCCTGACTGGGGGAGATGGGTTAGGGGAGCCAGAGGAGATGGAGAGAAAGAGGAGGGAGAAACCCACACGTGAATGGGGGAGGGGAGGATGCAACAGCTGGATGGAGGTGAATGCAACAGCTGGATGGAGGTGAATGCCACAGCTGGAGGTGAATGCCACAGCTGGAGGAGTTAGAAGGATCACAGCTTGAAGGGGAGGGGGACCAACGCCTGGACAGGCAGGAACAGGTGCTCTCTGACTAATCTTCAGGTCCAGCCTGCTAAGAGTGTGTGTGTGTGTGTGCGCGCGTGTGTGTGTGTGTGTGTGTGTAGATGGTGGGTATATCAGTCCTTGCCCTTCCTTTCCTTCCCTAGAGGGGGCCAAAACTCTCCCTCCTCCTTCCCTCTCTTCCTGAGGATGAGTGGGAGGAGATGTTCTCTTGCCCTCTGTCCTTTAAGTCTGTCCCCCAATCATCCTCTACCCCACCCCAATACGGTCCTTTCCAGCTCTGGAGGCCCTTCGTCTCCAAGCTGGGCCGCGGCATCCCTCCGCTCCATTCCCTTCCTTCCCAGCCCCACAGGCGTCGGGTCCAGGTCCCCAGTTCCTCCATCCCCACAGCCTCAGCATCCCCACGCCATCACCCCGCACCAGGCCACATCTGCATCCCGACCCTCCCTCCACGCCCGGATCCCAGGACCCAGACCCATCCCTGCCCCCCACCCCCCCACAACTCGGCCAGGCTCTCACCTCGGGGGCTCCGCGGCCGCAGCACAAAAGGCGGCGCTGCTGCAGCTCCGCTCCGGATGCTGCTCCCGCCTCCTCCTCCTTCTCCTCCTCCTTCCCTCCTCCCCCCGCTGCCCTCCACCGGACCCGGGGCGCTGTCACAGGCGATGCTCGTGCGGTGTCCGGATGCACGAGTGTCAGCTTCAGCTTTCTGCCCCCACCCCCCGACCCCTAGCCCCGTCCCTGCTCGGCTTGAACTCCCGCTCCTTCCAGGGCCCCCGCCCCTGGCCCCCCGGGACGGACACGCCCTGAGCGGGGGATGCTGCGATGGAGCCGCCGGCCTCTTAAAGGAGCCCGCTGCTGCCATCCGGCGCGCTCCAGGCTCGTACCTGGCCCGCCTGGGCCCCGCGCCTCCCTGCTGGCGGTGTCCTATGGAGGTCCCACCTCAGGCCTCAGGCTGATTCCACAGGAACCCCCTATGACCCGTCTTATAGACTCCTTTCTACATCGGAGAGAGCAGCCCCTCAGTTGGGATCCCTAGCGCTCTGGCATTGCTCCCCCTATCATACCGATCTTGCTAGCTCTCCTTCCCTTGATTGTCACCACTCACTCCAATTTCACCCACTTGGAATTCACTCGGCTCTAGGCCCCATCCTCCTCCAGTGTTCCTGGATGACCCCTCATTATCATTTCAAGATTCCTCTGGACCTCCAACCCCGGCTCAGAGTAAGACATCTTTCTTGACCCCTTCTCAGAACACTCATTAGAACCTTTTTTTTTTTTTTAATGTGGTCTCTCCCTTTCTCTCTCCAAGGTCACAAGATTTCCCTCAGCCCAGTGGTTGTGCAACTTTGGGGGAGGAGGCAATGGGGCTCTAGGACTAAACAATGCGCGTCTGCTCAACACCCAGATCAGTTGATTAGTCTTAGGTGGCCAAAATTCACTTTTGCTCTCTTCAGCTGAGAGACCCAAGGCTCATGGAAGAGGGAACAAGACCACCAGGTGCCTAGTCCTTCTAATCCTGTCGTCCCACACTACAGCCTGATTATCAGGCCCCAGAGGTTTCCTGGCCAGTTAAAGAGAGGTTCACTAGAGCGGTTCTAAAAAGGTTTCACAAAAGAAGCAACACCTGAAGGGAGGTGAAGGACGACCTAGGAAAAGGAAGCAAGTTCTGTGTCACGGGGGCCCAAGGGCCAGGGGCTTAGGCTGTGGGTTGAGGGGACTGTCTGAGACGGACTTAAACCTGCACCAGCTCCACAGCCCTGCGGAAACAGAGATCGGTCCCCTCCGGCGTCTAGGTAAGGCCCACCCTCCCAGACCGCAAAGAGCCAGGATCCGACGGCAGCCTCTCCGGACCAATCACAACCTTCCTTCATCAAGGAGGCAGGGTCGGGGGTGGCTGACTTTTCCTTGTCTCCGCCCCTTTAGTCGAAGTAACCAATCTCAGTGCACCTAGGGGAAGTAAACGCAATGGGAGTAACCAATGACGCCATGAAGCTTCTCGTGCGTGCTTGACCCTGCCTCTCCAGCTGCGACAAAGATGGCGCGCGGGCTCTTGGGTTCTGTAGTTTTCTCGCGATCCAAAAGGCTCCGTGCCCAAGTGAGTCCTTACCGCCTCCCTACCCAGCGGCTTCCCCTCCGCTAGTACGCATGTCCACAGCCTCACGGACCGGGAGAGAGGGGGCGCGGAAGGAAGGAGGCGGGACGGTATTACAAACAAAAAAATACGGCCTTCTCGAGAAGCGACGGCGGAGGGCCCGCTCCTCCCAGAAGGCGGTGCAGCCTGCCCGTGCGAGCCACGCACGCAGAGGGTTGTGGGGCGGATAGCTCCCCTCCAGATGGAGGCTCATGAAGTAGGGTGGGCGGGGGACTCCATATCCCAGCGTGCCCCGCGGCGGGCCCTACCGGCCGCGACTCCGGGCTTGGCCCCGGCCTTAGCTCGTCGGCTGTGTATTGGGGCGCGTGGAGGCTGCAGTCGCGGTGGCGCCCGCGGGGACGGAGGAGGGAATGAGTGAAGAGGAGCAAGGCTCCGGCACTACCACGGGCTGCAGGCTGCCTAGGTGAGCCGTCTCGTACCGATTCCTTCAGGGCGAAAAGCGTGGGGCCGTGCAGAGGGAGTAGCGGCGCGGCCCCAGCATGCACCTGTCCTGAGGGTTGTTCCCGGCAAGCACTGGGGCAGTGGGCAGTGGTTCCCGGCGTGCACCGGGGCAGTGGCTGCTGCCTCCAGCTCTAAATAGTTTGGGGTTGGCCCGGTTCCCAGACTGCACTGGAACACTGGGCTTTATGCCCCCACATTCAGTGCATTTGGTGGGTACTGGGTTCCTGGCTTGCACTGTGTCAGGGGGTATGCACTTTCAACCTGCATTGGGGCACAGGATCGTGCTCACCTTAACTGAGGCAGGAGCAATGCATTCTTCCCCCCTTGCTTTGGGGTAGTGGGCCCTACTTTTCCAGCCTGCACCTCCACTTGGAACCCAGCCAATGGATGCTAGACTGTCTGGGGTTCCTTGGACCCTATGTCCCCCATAATGTGCCTAGGTCTGGTATGGAAGTGCTTGGCTAGGTGGGTGCAGAGAGGGGAGGTGTGATGTGGGTCTGTGCCCCTTCCCCCAGTATAGAGCAAATGCTGGCCGCCAACCCAGGCAAGACCCCGATCAGCCTTCTGCAGGAGTATGGGACCAGAATAGGGAAGACGCCTGTGTACGACCTTCTCAAAGCCGAGGGCCAAGCCCACCAGCCTAATTTCACCTTCCGGGTCACCGTTGGCGACACAAGCTGCACTGGTGAGGAAGGCTTGGGCAGCCTGGCTGGGGTGTGCATTTGCAGGTCCCCATGGCTTTGTTTCTTGGAGTCTCTCTCTTCACAGTCCTTTTCTCCAAGGCCAGTGAGGGAAGGAGAGATTTCAGGGGAAAAGCTACTGACTGGATTGGGAGAACAGGGCTGTAAGAAGGTGGGTAGGACGTGGGAGAGTTAGAGGAGCGAGCAGGACTCCCACAGTGATCTGGCAGATCCCCATCACCCTAGAGGAAAAGTAAGAGAAGATAACTGAAATCCCAGTGGAGTATTTGGGGGAGTGAGTGCCTGGCGTGCTGGGCTCTGTTCCCGGTGCTTAACCAAATTCCCGTTTAATTTTAAACCTCAGTCTAACCAATGATTGTAGGTGGTAGTATCCGCCCCCCCGACTCCTCCCCCCGCCCGCCCATGTTGAATATGAGGAAACTGAGTGTTTGAGATAGTAAATGGCTGGTGCATGGTCACATGCCTAGTATGTGCCAGAGTGGGGCTTTTACTCCAGAGCCTACCCTCTCTTATTCCAGCTCTCTGTATTTATTGAGGGAAAAGAAAGTGCTTTGCAAAGGAAATTAAAGCATTTGAGTTCAGAAGTCCTGCTTGGCATGGCTTAATTCTGGAAGCTAACGGAAAGATAAGGGCTCTTCCTTCCAGCCATTAGTGAAACACTTCCAGTCTTCAGCAGGGGGAGGTTGGTCAGAAGGGGCTTGATTGATTCCCTCTCGCTATGAGGAGAGAGGCTGTGGGATGCTGGTTTCTTTCCCATCCTTTCAGTGACCTCCAGTATTGCCCATGCCCCCTCTCTCAGGTCAGGGCCCCAGCAAGAAGGCAGCCAAGCACAAGGCAGCTGAGGTGGCCCTCAAACACCTCAAAGGGGGGAGCATGCTGGAGCCGGCCCTGGAGGACAGCAGGTGAGGGAGGAACCGAGGCATCCCAGAAGCCCTTCAAGGAACCCAGGCCCTGCACCACCCACTCTGCCCCGAGGCCTGGCCAGGTGACACTTAGCCACCCTGACCTGGCCTCTTCCTGAGAGTCCCTCTGGACCTGAACAGGGTTTTCCAGGGCTTCTGCTGCTATGAAGAATTCTTGGGGTGGAGGGGTTGGTTAGCCCCATAGAGGGGTTGTGGCAGTAGGTTGGGGCCTGGGTTAGGGAGGGAGAGGGGTAGAGGCTTGAGGCTAAAGGGAGTTACTCCCCAACATACCTCCTTGTTCTAGCAAGATGTCCTTCCTTCACGCGCAGGTTGGAGTTTGTTGCTCCTCTGGTTCTTGGGTGCAAAGATACCCTCTTCTCTGAGACCCTCTTTTCTCAGTCTTTTCGCCGGTGTTTGGCAGCAAAGGATCCGAGGAGGAAGCTGTTGGTTGAGCCTCCCTGATTCTTTGGCTCAATTTGGAAGTTCTCTTAGGGGATTGGGAGGTCAGGAGGACGTGGGTCCCCCACCCCTCTCTTCCCCCTATACATGGGTGTGAATCAAAGGCCCCCTTCCCCTCGGGAAGTTCTTTTTCTCCCCTAGACTCTTCACTGCCTGAGGACATTCCGGTTTTTACTGCTGCAGCAGCTGCCACCCCAGTTCCATCTGTAGTCCTAACCAGGTATCTGTGTCCCCTGACTGCCTGAGGTGGGTGGAGGAAGGGGTTCTGGTTTTTGGTCCCTCAGTCCTTGGACCCAAGCTGGTCAGGCATGAGGAAGTCTGAGAATAAACAGAATGGAATAGTTGGGAACCAGAACTTGAAGAAATCACAGCAGCTGGTAAGCTCTTGGGACAAGAGGTCATTTGTGATTTTCAGACAGCCTTATGGATGATGTCCGACCATGTTTAAGGGTCTTGCAGGCCCCATTTTCTTCTGGGTTGACCACATGTCAGTTCTGTGTTTGAGGCCCATCAGGCACTTCTGGGACTGGAAATACAGCTCTTCTCCCACTGTCCTGGCTTAAATGATACCCAAGTGTTCCAGAATGGAAATGGGCTGGGGCCTGGAGAAGGCCTCCCTTGAGTGGGAGGGGGAAGGAAGCTGGCTAGAGCAGGAAGGAGCAGGCTAGATGTGTGAACAGACAGCTGCCTACCCGGTGGAATCGGGAGATGGTAGTCAGGAATCTAAAGTAGTGGTTAGGTTTGGAGCTCATGGGCAGGCTCAGATGGAACCCTTCACCTCAACTTTGGCCCTGTGCCTTTTCCTTCAGGAGCCCCCCCATGGAACTGCAGCCCCCTGTCTCCCCTCAGCAGTCTGAGTGCAACCCCGTTGGTGCTCTGCAGGTGTGTCCCATCCTCATTTCCCATGCATGCCTGTCTTCCCTTGAGCCAGGGGCCATGAGGGAAGGTTATGTGTGTTTGGGGGTGGGGGCGGTTCCTTGTACTGAGGCCCTTTCCACCCCCCTCTCTCCTTCCTCTCACCTAGAGTCTGAGGCTCCTGCGTGGGGACCAGCGTGGGTGTGAGAAGCCTTTTTTCACTCAGCCTCATGCACCCTGTGTCTCCCTTCCAAGGAGCTGGTGGTGCAGAAAGGCTGGCGGTTGCCGGAGTACACAGTGACCCAGGAGTCTGGGCCAGCCCACCGCAAAGAATTCACCATGACCTGTCGAGTGGAGCGTTTCATTGAGATTGGTAACTGGGCAGGAAGGGGTTCTCACAACTCCTCTCCCGCAGCACTCTGGCCCCAGCCACAAAGCAGCTCCTGGCCTCACTCTGCTACACCCCCTGCTCTCTTAGCTTCACAGTCCCTAGCTCAGCCCCTTCCTTTTAGCTTCTTGGCACCCTATTTGTCCCCTTCTCTCTGGCTGACCAGGTTCTCACGTGCATGGGCAGGTCTTGAGTTCCCCTTTCCAGTTGACATTCTGGGGGGACCCTCAATCCAAGTATGACCTGGGTGGAAGCACTGGGTCTGTGGGGAATCATAACCCAGCAGCCCTCTCTCCACATGCAGGGAGTGGCACTTCCAAAAAACTGGCAAAGCGGAATGCGGCGGCCAAAATGCTGCTTCGAGTGCACACGGTGCCTCTGGATGCCCGGGATGGCAATGAGGTGGAGCCTGATGATGACCACTTCTCCATTGTGAGTGGCTCATGCGGGCCGGGCGCTGTGGCCCATCCTCCATGCCAGGGCAGGGCTCCAGGGACTTGGGTCTGTGACTCAGCAGTGAGCCTCTCTGGGCTCTAGGTCTGCTTCTGCCACAGTTTTCCTACCAGACCCAGGGTTCCCGGGGCCGACTCAGCCTTGACTGTAGGCCCGCTCTGTAGCTCTGTTACTGGGATGAGGAGGGATCCCTGGCCATCTGGCCCAGGGCCTGGTAGTTAGAAGGGGCCACCCAGGGATTGACTGGGGGGAGGCAAGCTGGAGGAAGCATTCTTTGTGCTTTGTTCTCCTTTAACGTTGAATGTCTCAATGCCTGGGTCCCACAGTCTCTCGCTTCATCTTTCTCACTGTTCCCATCTTGACAGGGTGTGGGCTCCCGCCTGGATGGTCTTCGAAACCGGGGCCCAGGTTGCACCTGGGATTCTCTACGAAATTCAGTAGGAGAGAAGATCCTGTCCCTCCGCAGTTGCTCCCTGGGCTCCCTGGGTGCCCTGGGCCCTGCCTGCTGCCGTGTCCTCAGTGAGCTCTCTGAGGAGCAGGCCTTTCACGTCAGCTACCTGGATATTGGTATGGCTAGCTGGGGAGCAAGCCGGGGGATGGTGGGGGCTGGACCGGAGCAAGTAGAAGGGGGTGATGATAACGTGAACGCACCCCTCCCCAGGGCTACCTCCCCCAACATTGCCTCCCTCCTCTCTCTTGCTCTCCAGAGGAGCTGAGCCTGAGTGGACTCTGCCAGTGCCTGGTGGAACTGTCCACCCAGCCAGCCACTGTGTGTCATGGCTCTGCAACCACCAGGGAGGCAGCCCGTGGTGAGGCTGCCCGCCGTGCCCTGCAGTACCTCAAGATCATGGCAGGCAGCAAGTGAAGCCCCAGCTGGACTCATGGATGTGCACCCTTTGCTCCCTGCTGTTTCTGCCTCTGGGCTCATGTATCTGCGCAGCTCTGGTACCCTCTGTGGGTGCCATCTCTACCTCTGCCACAGACTGCCTGCCTTGAAGCTGAGAAGGCACAGGGCAAGGAGCCAAGGACCACAGAGCCTCAGCCAGCCCAGGATCCGTCCTCATTTTATTGGTGATGATGAATGGGAATGAAATCAGGGGGCTGTCTACTAGAGCCTGGAATAAATATGCTGCTTTGTGGATTTTTAAGCCCTTCTCTTCTGTTTCCCTGAGCAGTGTGGATAGCAGAGGAGGTCACCACATTACTTTTGTGTGCCTTCCCTGAGCTCCTGTTCCAGCCATTCTCCTGTTTTCCTTTCTGGTGGGAGGAGGCTGGGCACAGTGGCCTCGTGGAATGTTGTCGGCTGCCTTGCTGGAGGGCTGGGTTTGGTGGAGGGGAAGGGCGGTGGTTCTTGCCCTTGGGCTTCCACCCAGCCCTGTAAAGTCTCACACAGACACACATGGATTCAGAAGCCAGACAATTTTATTTGGGGGGCAAACATTGACACTTTTGGGTGTGGACCTTGCATGCAGACATATCAAGGGATGACATGTCACTTCTTCCCAAAGCGTTGAGGGGCAGCCAGGCTCCAGAACTGGGAATTCAGCCCCTCTCCAGCCCGGGGACTCAGCCGTTCATTCCTCCAGGATCCCCGGGTATTTCTGCCAAACCTTAGGAAAGATTTGTCCTCAGGTCCCCGCAGTCTCCCTTCTCTAGCCCCCTTCCTTCTCCTCTTCCTCTGCCTCCTGCCCTTTCCACCCCCAGCCCCTGCCATGCTTGTGTCCCTTTCATACTCACCTGTGGGGCTGAAACAGGAAGCCTTGGCTCCGGCCAGGTCTCTCCATTGCCTGGAGCAGGTAGTGCAACAGTGACCCAGAGGTCTGGGCATCCTGTGGTGGGAGGGGTTCGCTGTCTTCCTCCTGTGCCAAGGGGGTATCAGGGAAGGAAGATGGGCAAATACCCTGGACACGTAAGTCACAAGGGGAAGGGACTGGCTTCCAGGGGCAAGTGGTAGGAGGCTGCGGAACAATTTCCTCAGATGTGAGGACCTAATGACAACCTTGGCAGCCAGAGAAAGTATCAGAACCTAGAGCACAAGTCTCAACCGAAGTAGAGGTAATGGTGATATGGGGATGGGACACACACTCACCGCGGAGAGCGGGTCTTCCTGCTGGCCTCCTGGCCCTTCAGCACAGCCCCGGTCTATTAACAGCAGCAGCACCAGCAGTGCAGCAGCCTGCCTAGAATCCATGCTGCCATCTACCCTCCTACAGCCACCCCAACCTTTTATACCTGCTGTTCCCCCACCCCCAGCCTCACAGTAGCCTTAGGGGAATCTAGAGCAGGCAAATGGAAATGCAGGGCTCATTAGGAGCCGCCTGGGATCTCCTCCCATGGCGCCCCCAGGACTTCATGCTCTCAGCCTCCTGCCCCCAGCCCCTAAGCCTGGAGTTACAGACTTTATTAGATGCATAAATCCTGTCTCCAGAGCTCAAGAAGCATCATTAGTTGCAGACGCTTTGTCAGAGCCAGGCCCTGGGGAGCCTTAGACGAACCCCTAATCCCTCAACAGGTTGGAGAGCTTGTTTATCACTTCCCCTCTTTCCTAACCTGTAGACTAAAGCACAAGAAACTCATGTCAGGAGGGGTTAAGTAGGATGTCCTGGGGTGGAAGAGGAGTGGGAAGAGCCAGGGTCAGAGTCTGTGAGGATGACCAGGCCTGGTCCTCCATGCCTGGGGCTGGCAGTCAGGGCAACACAGCCCATCCTCTGCTTGTGTGCCTCTTGGAGGCTACTCAGATTTGCCTGTGGATAGAAAAAATATATTCAACTTCATGATGATGGAGAGAATTTAACTTTTTTTTTTCTTTTTGAGATGGAGTTTGACTCTTTTTGCCCAGGCTGGAGTGCAGTGGCGTGATCTCGGCTCACTGCAACCTCTGGTTCCCGGGTTCAAGTGATTCTCCTGCCTCAGCCTCCCAAGTAGCTGGGACTGCAGGCGTCAACCACCATGCCCAGCCTGTATCTTTTTTTTTTTTTTTTTTAATTAAAAACCATTTTTTTTTTTTGGCCGGGTGCAGTGCCTCACACCTGTAACCCCAGCACTTTGCGAGACCAAGGCGGGTGGATCACCTGAGGGCAGGAGTTTGAGACCAGCCTGGCCAACATGGTGAAACCCTGTCTACTAAAAATACAAAAATTAGCTGGGCGTGGTGGTAGGCACCTGTAATCCCAGCTGCTCAGGAAGCTGAGGCAGGAGAATCGCTTGAACCGGGGAGGCAGAGGTTGCAGTGAGCTGAGATGGCACCACTACACTCCAGCCTTGGCAAAAAGAGAAACTCTGTCTCAAAAAAAAAAAAAAAAAATTATTCAGATATAGAGGGAGGCTACAGGATTTTGGAGCCCACTGAATGAGTGTGGCTTCCAATCTTTGCAGACAGACCCCCATCTTCACTAGAGAGCACTGCTTCCGACCTGCCTCATCGCCCTTCCTATAGTCACCCTCCACAGCTGAAGCACTGCTGCCACCCTGTGGTCACAGCTCCTCATTGCCAGCTCCGGCCATTTCCTTTTCCTAGAATAGACCTCTGCAGAGGAAGTGAGGAGGGTGAGGCTGAGTGGAGGTGCTAGGGTCCAGTCTCCAGGGAGTCCCAGAAGGACAGGAGCAGGCTACTATGGGGCTGGACTATCATTCTGCCCCCGACTCTGGTCACCACAGCCTCTGCCTGGCCCTGGCTCTCACATAGAGTAGCCTAGAATCCTGTCTTAAGAAAAATCAGAATCACTAATCCTCAGGGAGAGGCCTTCAAAGCCATATGGTGCAGGTTCCTTCTAATCCTCGAGTCCCTTTTGGAGCATCCCCACCAGTGTGGGTCTCTAGCTTGTGCTGAGGAAGAGCCATGACGTAAAGGCCTTAGCCTCTGCTTGAGCAAGCTGTCTCCCGCTCTGAGCTTCAGTTTCCTCACCTGAAACATGGGCCCATTTTACAAGGAATGCCTTCCTAGGGTGTGCATTACTTAACATACTTTTTGTAATCCATTCAATAAAACAGCTGGCATAGAACAGGTATCCTCAAAACGTTAGCTGTGATTGCCTCATGTGCCCCAGTCGGGGAACTTACCATCTCCTCAGACAGTCTTCGGACATATTTATCCTTGTGCTGAGGGGGCTTTGGGCTTCCTGTGACTTCTACTCGGGGTCTTAGTTTGCTCCATTAAGTCTCAACAGAACATCTCATCTCTTTCATGTGTAAAAGCTCTTCATATTTTTGAAGAGAGAGTTCAGTCTTACACTCCAGCTTTTTTTTTTTTTTTTTTTAACGATGGAGTCTGGCTCTGTCACCCAGGCTGGAGTGCAGTGGTGCGATCTCGGCTCACCGCAACCTCTATGCCTCCCGGGTTCAGGTGATTCTCCTGCCTCAGCCTCCCAAGTAGCTGGGATTACAGGCACACACCACTATGCCCGGCTAATTTTTGTATTTTTAGTAGAGATGGGGTTTCACCATGTTGGCCAGGCTGGTCTTGAACTCCTGACCTCAAGCAATCCACCCACCTTGGCCTCCCAAAGTGTTGGGATTACAGGCATGAGCCACCGCACCTGGCCCACTCCATAGTCTTTTTTCTCAAGGGGAAGCACCCCACTCTTTAAGGCAAGGCATCTAGGAACCAACTTATCCTTTAGATACGTAGATTAGAGCAGGTTTGGATCTGGATGCTCCAGATACCATATTTCTGTTAATGCGGACTAAGCCAGGGTAAACCTTTTCGTAAGCTTTGTCTCATGGTTGGTCCCAACCATAAAACCTGACATTCATCATCATGGTATCTTGTAGTTTTATCTTTTTTTTTTTTTGAGACGGAGTTTTGCTCTTGTTGCCCAGGCTGGAGTGCAATGGCTTGATCTCGGCTCACCACAACATCTGCCTCCCAGGTTCAAGTGATTCTCCTGCCTCAACCTCCCGAGTAGCTGGGATTACAGGCATGCACCACCGCGCCTGGCTACTTTTGTATTTTTAGTAGAGATGGGGCTTCTCCATGTTGGTCAGGCTGGTCTTGAACTCCCGACCTCAGGTGATCCGCCCGCCTGGGACTCCCAACGTTTTGGGATTACAGGCGTGAGCCATTGCACCCGACCAGTTTACCACTTCTTAAAAGGGAGTATCACGGCCACGGGGAGATGGCTTTTCTGTGGGCAGTAGCTGCTGCATCCCAGCATGATCCTTGTCTGCTCCTGTGTGACAGAGGTCCAGAGGAGCAGCGGTGTGAGGGTGGATGGGACACTGCAGAGCTGGTTCTGGGCCAGACAGAACTCAGTTGTAATCCTAGCTCTTGCACTTCACTGTGTGACTTGGCTAAACCTCAATTTATCATCAATAAAATGAAGTGACTATTCCTGTTATCACTAGGTGAACAGTAAAGCAATCTACCATTCCATGTAGCATAGGGCAGCCATTCCATGTTTACCATCCTGCTGCTTCTAGTATTTCTCTAAACATCAATTACAAGTGGCTCTGGGCTGAGCTGCATTCAGAAAGAGGCTGGTTTAGCTGGCTTCCTGTGTCCAGGATGGAGGTAACTGGTCTCCTTTGAAGTTGGAATGGGTTGATTCCTCTAATTTTGTAAACTGCCCAGTTTTCAGAGTGCAGTTTCAGTGGTGGGAACTTCCAAAACCTCATAATCTGGGCTTTGGTATTTGGCTTTCAGCAATTTCCTTTCCTGTCCTTCTCTGGACACCCATGTGCTCCTGGCCACAACACAGTGAAGACCACCACTGCCTTTCCTGCTCTCCTCAGGAGGCACAGGCTATTTGTGTCAAGTGTCTACCAAACACAAGCCACAGATAGCTTCTTAAATCATTTCTCTCCTACTGGGAAACTCCAGAGACACCTGCTATCTCTTTTGTCAAATTCTTCAGCCTGGCTCATTGTTCTCATTTGTGATGTTATTTATAAAGGAATATACAGATGCAATAAATTATCTGTGATTTCCCTACACCTCTTCCTGATTCCCACAGTCTCTGAGCATTACCTGTTTTTCTTGTGAACTCTTACCTGCTTTTTTTGTTTTTTTTGAGATGGAGTTTCACTTCTGTTGCCCAGGCTGGAGTGCAATGGCGCGATCTTAGCTTACTGCAACCTCTGCCTCCCAGGTTCAAGTGATTCTCCTGCCTCAGCCTCCTGAGTAGCTGGGATTACAGGCGCCCGCCACCAACACCTGGCTAATTTTTGTATTTTTAGTAGAGACGGGGTTTCTCCATGTTGGCCAGGCTGGTCTCAAACTCCTGACCTCAGGTGATCAACCCACCTCAGCCTCCCAAAGTGCTGGGATTACAGGCATGAGCCACCATGCCCGGTTTTCTTACCTGCTTCTAAGTAAACTCTACCCCTCATTTCCAGACCAGCCTCCTCCTTACCATAGAAAGCTATACTTTCCGTCTTTGTCTGTGTGTGTGCTCCCTGGTCACAATGGCCACTTTTTAATGGTTGGGTGGGGGTTGGCAACAAAACACTGAAAAGTAAAAGGCCATGTGCCATCAGCAACTCTCCCACCCGCCATCCACATAAAGCACATACTAAGTTTCCTGTGAGTACTTGCTGCCAGGATGCCAAGGGCCCTTGTCTCCAAGGCAGTCCACAGGAGCTCTGCCCTGGGCCTTCTGTCATACTTTGTAATTTATAGAAATCATCCACTTTCTCTAGGCTGTATCTCCCATGTATAAAAACTAGAGACAAAAATCCCTGTTCCTTCTGTCCTAAGAAATGGGGGAGTGATGAAGATGACAGACGTGAAAGGCCAGTGACCTCCCAGAAAAGTGGACAGTGGGGGCTGTGGATAGAGGAGTGAAGCATCAGACATAACAGTGGTTCACTTGATAGTTTAATGTTATATTTGCAGCATAAATAAGGCACAATATATGCCAGGGCAAGGGAGGGAGGGAGAAGGCATAGCTGGGGGGATAACTGCTAAGTGGCAAGGGGGAAAGGAAGACAGTATGGTTAGGGAGAATAGAGCGAAGCCCCTGCCTCAGCCCAGTCCCAGGAGATTGTGAGAACCAGCTCACAGGGATCATGCTGAATCAGGTGGAGGGGAAAAGGGAAAAGACAGTTTTGTAACAAAAAACAAAATAGCCTGCAGCACTGCATCCTCCTACCTGTCAAAGGCCACCACTGGGCACTGGGGAGACCCAGACCGAGTTGAGTTCCTTGATAAGATGGAGAGGTGTTGCTACATGTCAAAAATATATAGATGAACAGAGATATAATCATAGATACACACTGCTTCCTTTTCAATAGATACTATGTTAGGATGTGGCAGCCTCCACTCTTGGGGCTGGAAGCTCATCTCCCCCCTGCCTGAAAGGTGTGTGTGTTGTAGGGGGAGGATGGGACAGCTGAAGCTCTGGCTGGTCCTTACTGTAACAGAGAACATGGAGTGACCAGTCTGCAAGGGAATATGGGACAACTCCTGTCCAGACCAATGCATGGTTTTAGGGATACGACTAGAAAGAAGACAAATCTAGCTTTTGAGATGAGTGATATGATGGGGATGACTTTAAAGGGAATGGAGGAAGAGACTGAAAGAAACGGAAGAATGTTAGTGCAAAGGCAAAAGATGTATTTGAAATATCCTCCACACCTGTAAGAATTTCCCAGCTTATCCCTAAGAAATGGTTCTCAACCTTTAGTGTGCATTAGAATCACTTGGAGTGCTTTTAAATCCTGCCCCCAGAGTCTGTGATTCAATAAGTCTGGGATGGGGCCTGAGAATGTGTATTTCTAACAAGTTCCCAGATTACTGTGGCACTGCCCTAAGGTAAAGTCAGTGAAACTATTGCCACTTCTTACAGCTAAAACATCACTCACCAGTAGCTACTGCTGGTGAGATAACTCTGTGCTATTAGCCCCCCATTAAAAAAATAAACCCTAGTAGCTATGATACAAACCTACATCTACAAAGGACATAAGCTCCTTTAACCTGCCCTACTCTCCCCAGCCTTTTCTCATTCTGGGGTAGGACTTTACCCCAAAGAGAGACAACACAGCTGATGCAGAGGGTGGTAATGGTGGCCAGCAGCCACCTATGCTCATTCCTGCTAGGTAACCACCTTGGTATGGGGTGGGGGAATTTATGTCTGTATGCACATTTGTGTGTACAAACAGACACAGACAAATCAGTCCTGCACTATGAGAGGGATGACTAGAGTTATGGGAGGCTGTAGTGGGGTGGAGGGAGTCCTTTAATCTCCCTTAGGATCCCCACCTTTCCTGTTCTTCCAGACACCCCCACCCCCATCAAACATTAAGTCTAAAGAAAGCAGAAAGAGCATATCAACAAGGCATATGTGATATAGCTAGGAAGACTGGAATCTAAACAGGCTGGTTATGAAATTAAAAAAAATATAACATATTTCCTTCCTGTGTATATAATGTACAATATTAATGAAAAATTAATGATTTGGGGATGGGAAGGAAGTTATGAAAAAAGGAGAAAACTGGCGGGGATAGCTGTATCAGGGGCTAGCACCTTTAAGGAGCCTCTCAGTGTGGAGCAGGGGAGCCCCAGAAACCACAGGAAGAATTTTTTTGGTGTCTGTTTGGTGGTTCAGGCTGTACATAGGGCACGGTTGGGGTTAAGCACTCCATCTACCAGGATGGGTGGTGCTAGAGGGCAGTGAATCAAGAAAGGAGCCAAAACCAACAGAACAGGGACAGAGAAGTGAGCGAGAGGAGGTTCAGTTTGCTCAGTCCCTCTTTAACCACTACTTAGAGTACATGGTCTAATGCTTAGGGCCAAGGAGGGAGGTGAAGGCTAAGGAAGTCAGATTCGAGGTGCATAACCAGCAGCAAAAGAGTAAGTAAAGGGGGCATGACTTTTTTTTTGTTGGCCTCTCTAGTATTGTGGGAGGCTTTCTTAGACTTTTCAACTCTAAGCAAACTTTCTGTTAGGGGAATGGGGCAAAAAGTGAGCAGACCAGAAGACCTGGTTCTGTCCCCTCCCTCTGTGGCCTTGGGTACGTGGCAGCTAGCTAGAGTGCTTGTGTATCGAGCACTCACATTGGAGTGGGGTGGGAAGCCTGAGTCCTGTATTCACGTGAACGAATTCAGGACACCCACCATACACTCAGCTCCTTTCTGAAAGTGTCCTCCCTTAGGCCTCTAGAAAGGCCATGGACCTTAGGAAGGGCCAAGTGACACCTTCCATGATGTTTGGTTCTGGTCCAGATGGATCTGGAAGACAAAGATTGGGGGAGAGTGACCACATGGCTGGTAGCAATAACAAGGTAAGTGAAGTTACCTTTGACTATCAGAGAAGTTTCAGGGCAGCAATTATTCTGCCTCCTTAGTGAGACTGAGAACCAACTCAAGAACTATCTAGGGGGTTCTGACCTGCTGCTTCCTTATTTCAGTGCCATTTTGTTACTGTGGTTCTGGCAGTGCTCCTCACTGAGGTCCCGTATACATCTTCCCACTGATAAAAATGAAGTTAGGACTAGATAATTAGTCATGGGGGCTAAGAAATAAAAAAGACCCGCTACATAAATTAGCCACCCAACACAGGGACAGACTGGCAGGGCATGTATGCAGTTACAAATTAATTCTTAACTGTAAAAACACTTGACTGAAGGGGGAAGAAAAATAGTCAAGAGTCTTAGGAAAGCTCCTTAGGAGCCATAAACTCAGTCAAGCTTTAGGGCAAGGCTGCTACTGGGAAATCAAGACAATAAAAAATGAAACAAAACTCTAAAGCAGGAGAAAATCCCAGGGAGCAGCCAGCTAAAGGGGAAGTCCTGAGCACGAGTTACGGCTGTGAATTTTTAAAGGCAAAAGTGAAGTCCCTGGATGTGGTAACCTGCGTCCTGACCATCTGCCATAACATTTGCTAGTCTGAATCACTTCAGGGCCTATTCCTGTTGGGTACCTGATGGTAGAGGATGAGAAAACCATGTTTTCTCTCCTTTGTCTTTAGGGGTGTGGCCTGTTCAGCACCAGCTCTGGAAAGCAGGAGGGGAAATTTAAAACAAATGCAGCAGAACCTGTTACCTGACTGGTTCACTAGGACAGGATATCACTTTAAGGAAATGGGAATCTTGTAGCTTAGAACATTTTCTCATTCCCCTGTGACAGTCAATTTTGGAGACAAAATAAGAAAGGAAGCTGGCAGTTATTTTGTATGTATGTTTAAGATGGAGGTAGGAAAGATGGAGAGAAGGACATTCTTGGCTTGCACAGATGGCAGAAAGTGGCTCTGGGACAACTGGAAGGGTTTCATACGGAAAGGCAATTAAAGCTGACCTATCTATCCACAGGCCTCTGGCTCTGAATTGCTTCCTATGGTCCTGGTAGAAACTGCATAGTTCAGAGCCAAGGGGAGATGAGAAGCCTTAACGTGGAAGAGGGACAAGAGAGATGAACTGCTCCCTCTGCAACCCAACTCTTCAAAGTAAGAATGGTTGAGAGCAATAGTTACCAATTTCCCAGGCCAGAACCTGGGGTCCTTTGCTGGGACCAGTTCTGCACTTTCCCTCTCCTCTTCCTCCCTCCTTTCAATCTTATACTCAAGTAAACCCACTCAGGATCTTGGCTATGACGCTTCAAGATCCTGGAGCACTGCATGTAAGGAGAAGAGAGCAGAAATGGGTTGAAGAAACTCTGGAGGACCTGGAAGACCTAGTGGCTAAGCTAGGAACCTGGTGAAAGAGAAAGAAGATAGTCCAGATGGTGATGGGCACTTGTGAACAGAAGACTCTAGCTCAGAAAAGCAGACAGATGTGTGAGGGGGAGAGATGGGGTAGAACAAAGGAACTCGAGAGTCCCCTACATGACAGCCTCCAGGAGGGCTGAGTCTGAAGTAGTTACAGAAGAGAGACAGGGGCGGTAATGTTGATAGGGGAATGAAGAGGGAGAAGCAGGAGCAGAAAAATGACCAAAGATGACAATATGCTTTGGCCGGTAAACTCTTATAAAACATAAAGGAATCGATTAATCCCTAACTTGATGGAACAAGCTTTGAAATACTTTGTTCCTGTCTGCCCTGATGATTAAAACTGAAGAAGGAGGGAGGGGAGGAGACAGAATCAGCCAGTCAGATTCTGGGCCCTTCCCTTTTCACTACCAAGCAATCTTTAATAATAAGGCCACAAAATGAGGTTGCCAAGGCTTAGTGGGGTGGTGGGAAAGACCCCACCACTACACTAGATAAAGTCAAGGGACAAAATGAGGTACCCAAATAGCTCTGCAAATAGATGAAAAAGAATTAGAACTCTTGAGGGTTTCTTTCTTTTTGCTTTTTTTTTTTTGGTGGCAGGTAGGGAGAAGGAATAAAGCTTATGGAAAAACTGGAAAATACTGCTACTTCATACATCAAAGGTAACCTTACATTCTCCGTAAGTGAATGTTTTAACTAGAATTAAGGAAGAGGAAAAAGGAAACGGGTAAATAAGCAGCTATGGGAGACCTGAGTCCTGAGTCCATGGGGTGGCTGGGGCTGGGTCAGCGGGTAATATGTCATCAAATCTAGCCTCCCTCTATCTGGCAGGAAGTGGCATGCTGGTAAGGAACAAAAAGGTAACAGCCACGGCTTAGTGGGAAGAGAGGGAACTGAGAAACCCCAAACCTAGAAGTGCCAAGGGTTAGTGTTAAAAGAGACAGATACACGTGCATGGGGCAGGGGTGATTGTTCGGACCATCTGGAAAGGCCTTTGGCTGTGGATGCATCAGAAACCCCACCCTGGGGGATGATCTATGAGGCTCCGGGGCTGGGAGGCCCCCAGCACAGGTGTCAAACATACATGACCACATGGCTAAAAAGCCCCATATCTGTCCATTACTCACAACACACAATTCCCCCCCACCCATATTGCCATGTCCAAGGCAGATGGGAGGGGATAAGATGACATCTCTCTTGGCTCTTGGGCGGGCGAGCTCTGGCTGAGGACCTCTCCACCAGAGGAGGCATCATCTGCCCGCAGACTGGGACTGTGGGGTCATGATTACATGCGATTGTATCGGCATGCTCAGTTCTGTCCTTTGGCTGGCCATCTGAGTGAGGACCGAGGTGGCCACAGCTTCAGCTGCAGAGCGAACACTGAGGCCATTGCTAGGGGCTGTTGCTGAGCTGTGCTGAATCACAGGGGCTGGAGAACCCGTTGGCTCTGAGCTTTCCTTGGGGCTTTCTGCCAGGAAGGAGGGCAAAGAGCAGAGAGCAATTGGTTAGAAAACAGAATGGGGAAAGAGGCAGGACTACCTTTTGCCACAATTCTAAAGGAGCCCAAAAGGGAAATGAAACCCATCTTTTTTTTGGGGGAAAACTTCCCAGAATCCTGGCTTCTAAGTCATAAATGGGCTAGGAAATGGGAAGTTGTAAGAAGGGAAGAACTAGGCCCAAATTAACCTATCTATTCCAATAAAATGAATCTCCAACATGTTAATTACACTGTCTGGTTTCTAGGTCTTTGCATAGTTCATTACCAACTCTTATTATTCTTCATTACTTCTATTCTTTCTTGTTTTTAAGAGATAGGGTCTCAAGTGATCCTCCTGCCTTAGCCTCTCAAAGTGCTGGGATTATAGGCATGAGCCACTGCGCCTGGCCTTCATTTCTTTAAAGATGATTTAAAATAGATCTCTTTTTAGCCATCCTCTTTGATTAATTCTCACAGGAACTGAATTATTCCATTATTTTATTTATTTATTTATTTTTCCTAAGACTGAGTCTTGCTCTGTTGCCCAGGCTGAAGTGCAGTGGTGCAATCTCAGCTCATTGCAACCTCTGCCATCCAGGTTCAAGCGATTCTCGTGCCTCAGCCTTCCGAGTAGCTGGGACTACAGGTGCACACTGCCACACCTGGCTAATTTTTGAATTTTTAGTAGAGATGGGGTTTTGCCACGTTAGCTAGGCTGGTCTCAAACTCCTGACCTCAAGTGATCGGCCTGTCTTGGCCTCCCAAAGTGCTGGGATTATAGGCATGAGCCACTGTGGCAGGCCTATTCCATTATTTTTAATGTTCCTTTACCATGTAGTTGTACCACAGGTAAGTCTGATAAATATCAAGCTATGATTAAATGATATTATGAATGGTCAGTCCCTGGCCCAGGTTCAGTTAACATGTAAAACTACAAAGAAATCTTAAGACCTTCCTGACTAAAAATTAGCTAGGCATTAATGATTATAAAACATTACAAGCTATGCCACTCCACCTAAAGTGACACTAACATTTTACTACTAAACACAACTACCTGAGCTACATACAATGGTAACTCCATGTTGCTCATCAGTCAAATGTTTTTAAAATTTTTTTAGAGGGTCTCACTCTGTCACCCAGGCTGGAGGTGCCATGGCACAATCACAGCTCACAGCAGCCTTCAACTGCTGGCCTCAAGCCATCCTCCTGCTTCAGACTCCCAAATTGCCGGGATTACAGGTATGAGTCATCACACTCAGCAAGTCAAGGAGTTTTATTAAACATCGGATAGCCTCTATGGCTGCTTAAACAGAAATATGTGGAAAAAAGGCAAACGTTCCATAGTCAGTTGTATTTCTGACATCCTGATGAATGCCTGAGTCTTCTTTTAAGATTCAAATATGGCCGGGCGCAGTGGCTCACGCCTGTAATCCCAGCACTTTCAGAGGCTAAGGTGGGCGGATCAGGAGGTCAGGAGATCGAGACTACCCTGGCTAACATGGTGAAACCCCGTCTCTACTCAAAAAAAAAAAAAAAAAAAATTAGCTTGGCATGGTGGCGGGCGCCTGTAGTCCCAGCTACTTGGGAGACTGAGGCAGGAGAATGGTGTGAACCCGGGAGGCAGAGCTTGCAGTGAGCCGAGATTGTGCCACTGCACTCCAGCCTGGGCAAAAGAGCGAGACTCCGTCTCAAAAAAAAAAAAAAAAGATTCAAATATTGCCTCCTCTGTGAAGCCATCTTTGTTACCCTCAGTACATTAACTGTTTTATTCTTTGTGTTTTCACAGCATATATTCATCAAACATTTACTGAGCATCATCCATGTACCAGGCATGGGTACGCAGAGAAGAAAACGGGAACCCTATCCTTAGGAAGCTCCCAGTTTAGGGGCTTCTTAACTGGGATATCTATCCTTACCTCATCCACAGGTTTATATGACCCTATGATTCTCTCAGAGGTAGTGACAATGTCTTATTCATCATGTGTCAGGTACTTACATAATATCTATACCACACAGCAGGAACTAAATACATCTTTGCTATAATGAATATGTAAGGCCGGGTGCAGTGGCTCACACCTGTAATCCTAGCACTTTGGGAGACAGAGGTGGGCAGATCACATGAAGCCAAGAATTGGAGACTAGCCTGGGGAACATGGTGAAACCCCGTCTCTACTAAAAATACAAAAATGAGCTGGGCGTGGTGGCGCCCGCCTGTAGTCCCAGCTACTCGGGAGGCTGAGGCAGGAGAAAAAAAAAGAATAAGTAGTTTAATGGATTAACTAAGTATCAGAGTTCTTGCAGGGACTAAGTGGAAAACTGACCGTATATAGATTATATACTGATGAACAGTCCTTATCCTCTTTAGCCCATCAACAGGATTTGTTTTTTTGTTTTTTTTTTAGACAGAGTCTTGCTCTATCACCCAGGCTGGAGTGCAGTGGCACTATTTTGGCTCACTGCAATCTCTGCCTCCTGGGTTCAAGCAATTCTCCTGCCTCAGCTTCCCAACTAGGTGGGACTACAGATGCACGCCCGGCTGATTTTTTTTATTTTTAGTAGAGATGGGGTTTCACCGTGTTAGCCAGGATGGTCTCGATCTCCTGACCTCGTGATCCGCCTGCCTCAGCCTCCCAAAGTGCTGGGATTACAGGCGTGAGCCACCGCGCAACAGGATTTAAAATCACTGAACTTCTTGAAACACTTTTTTATTTTGATTTACAGAATACCACATTTGGCTCTGTAGCTGGTTTTCCTCCTCACTTCCTGGTTGTTTCTTCTCAGTCTCTTGTGGGTTCTTTCTCATTTCTATGAACTGTAAATGTTGGAGTACCCAATGGTTCATTCCTGGGACTTCTCTTTTTCTAGCTCTGCTGTCTCCCTTGGGAACTTCATCTGGTTTCAATGCTTTAAAAACTAACTATGGCCAGGTGTGGTGACTCACACATGTAATTCCAGCACTTTGGGAGGCCAAGGCGGGCAGATCCCTTAAGTCCTGGAGTTTGAGACCAGCCTGGCCAACATGGCAAAACCTCATCTCTAAAATAACAAAAAAAATTAGCTGGGCATGGTGGTGCACGCCTGTGGTCCCAGTTACTCAGGCTGAGTGGGGAGGATCACTTGAGAGCCTGGGAGACAGAGGTGGACCCTGCTTCCAAAAAATCCCAAACCAAACAAAACCAAAACTAGCTATATGCTGCCGACTCCCAGAGTTTTATCTTCAGCCTTTCCTCTGAATTACAAATCCATATAACCAACTGACTGCTTGACATCTCCACCTGTAAGCCTAATAGGCTCCTTAAACTCAGTTTGTCCAAAACTGAGTTCCTGATATACCTCCCAAACAATTTCCCCTACACTTTACCCTATCTCAATTAATGACAACTTTATTCTTGTGGTTGCTTAAGCCAGAAACTTCGGTGTAATTTTTTATTCTTTTTCTCATATATACCACCCCATCTGCTCTCATCACTTTAACTTCAAAATATATCCTGGATTCAGCCTGTTCTCATCACTTTCACTACCATCATCCCTTGCTTGTATTACTGTAATAGCCTCCTAAGTGGACTGCCTGCTTCTGCCCTTGTACCCCTGATGTCCCTAACAGAGGAATCCTGTTCAAATGTAAGTCAGATCAATTTTTTTTTTTTTTTGAGACGGAATTTCCCTCTTGTTGCCCAGGCTGGAGTGCAATGGCGCCATCTCAGCTCACTGCAACCTCCGCTTCCCAGGTTCAAGTGATTCTCCTGCCTCAGCCTCCCAAGTAGCTGGGATTACAGGCACGTGCCACCACGCCCAGCTAATTTTTTGTATTTTTAGTAGAAGCAGTTTCACCATGTTAGCCAGGCTGGTCTCCAACTCTCGACCTCAGGTGATCCACCTGCCTTGGCCTCCCAAAGTGCTGGGATTACAGGCATGCGCCCAGCCTAGTCAGATCAATTATATCACTTTTCTGCTGAAAACCCTCTAATGGCCCCCAGTGTAGAGTAAAAGCTGAGATCCTCACCATGACTGATGAGACCCTACATAAAATGCTGCTATTACGTCCCCTACTTGGTCTCCAACTACTCTCCACCCTCAACTCCAGCTGAGCCTCCTTGATGTTCCTAGATGTACCAGGTACCTTGCGACTTTGCATCTTTGCAGTTGCTGATCCTCCTCCCTATAGTACTTTTCTTCCATATAAATGCATATAGCTCCCTCACTTCCTTCAGGTCTTTATTCAAAAGCCCCCTAATCTAAAATTTCTATCCTGCTGCTAACATTTCATACTACCCTTCCCTGTTTTATTTTTCTTCTAACATTTACTGTTATCTAACATGTCATATATTTTACCTATTTATCTTGTTTATTGTCTGTCTCACCCACTAAAATATAAGCTCCTCAAGGGCAGTGATTTAATCTAATTTATTTGGTTCCCTATTATATCCCCAGCATGAAAAACAGTGACTGGCACAGAACAGACATTCCATCAATATCTGCTTAATGAATGAATGCACCCTGAAGTACATATTAAAATTAAAATTTAAGTAGAGATGTTTAAAATTGGTGATATAGTTACTCCTTTTCTATGGGAACACATCTCTGAAATAATACAGTGGAAAAATAATACAATATATCAAAGTTTGAGAGCAATAGTTCTATGAATTTAATTTGTAAAAAGAAAACTAGCATTTATTAGCTTTTATTGACCATAAGCAAATTATTCACAGTAATTTTAACTTCAGAATTGCACATGTCCTGAGCACAACTCTGTGGCCATTGCCTTCTAGCAGTATTTTATGTGCACTCATAGATTACAAACTGAAACCAACGTCAGCCTATCATTAGATAAAATGTACCCTATATCCCAACGTATCATCTGTGGTTTATGTGTTTTCTAGGCCAAGACAGTATCTTTGGAATAAGAAATACCTAGATGTGCTGGGCGCGGTGGCTCACGCCTGTAATCCCAGCACTTTGGGAGGCTGAGGCAGGTGGATCACCTGAGGTCAAGAGTTTGAGACCAGCCTGACCAATATGATGAAACCCTGTTTCCACTAAAAACACAAAAATTAGCCACGCATGGTGGCTGGTGCTTGTAGTCCCAGCTACTCCGGAGGCTGAGACAGGAGAATTGTTTGAACCTGGGAGGCAGAGGTGGCAGTGAGCCGAGATCGTGCCATTGCACTCCAGTCTGGGTGACACAGCAAGACTCTGTCTCAAAAACAAACAAAAAAAAACATAGATGTGCCGGGCGCGGTGGCTCACACCTGTAATCCCAGCACTTTGGGAGGCTGAGGAGGGTGGATCACGAGGTCAGGAGATTGAGACCATCCTGGCTAACTTGGTGAAACCCTATCTTTACTGAAAACACAAAACATTAGCTGGGCATGGTGGTGGGCGCCTGTAGTACCAGCTACTTGGGAGGCTGAGGCAGGAGAATGGCGTGAACCTGGGAGGCAGAGCTTGAAGTGGGCCGAGATCGTGCCACTGCACTCCAGCCTGGGCGACAGAGCAAGACTCCGTCTCAAACAAAACAAAACAAAACAAAACAAAACAAAACAAAACAAAACAAAACAAAACACAGATGTAAATCTTGGCTTCACCACTTTCCCAGCTTGGTAACTTCGGCTAAATGACCTAATCTGAGTGCAGTTTTCTCACATATAAATGTAGATAATATCCATTTCATGAGAGACTTGGGAAGACTGTAGCATGCCTAACACAAAATATGCACCCGGTAAATATTGCTACCCTTCAACCCCCAACTATAACAGATAATTAGCTCTATATTGTCATCAAAAACATTTTTTTTCTAGGTCTGGTTGCTCCACAAGGGCCACTCACTCATCAGCGTGGGGTCCCCAGAACATTCAGAATGGAGTTATAAAATTATAAGCAGTTGAGACACTCAGTACATGCAGTTTACTGACTGACTGACTTAGCTTAGGTTGTGTGCCACTCACCTAAATAGCCTTGAGTCTTTTTCTGTAGTGCAGTGACTGGGCAGTCTTTATGAGCTAACAGTAGCTGTTTCAACTGGGCCACCTCATTGCGTAGTAATGTGACTTCATTCTGAGGAGGGAGGGAAGAAAAGAGTATCAAGAAAATTCATCCTCTACTCTTGCACCCTCAGTGGCTGTTCCCAAAGGAAGGACAGAATATTGCCTCGATTTTCTCCCCTGAATTGGGACAAGACTCCTGATCCAGCAAGGCTTCACAGAGCCCAGGGCCAGTATAATCATGAATTCAATGACAGGAGTTGATTACAGTGAAAAGTCAGGATTTATAATAGAAACATTACTCCTGTTTAAGATAAATATGATTCTACTGAAATTAGTAATACACATGCTCTTCGACTAAGAAAGCCTACTTCTAGGAATCTACATAACAGAACTGTTTACTCAGGTGCATGCAATGTTCATTGCAACATTGTTCTAGCAAAAAATTAGAGCAGTATCAATATCCATACCTTATAACATCACTACACTACAGAATATACTACTATACAGCTATTAAAAAGAATGAGGTAGATCTCCCATATCCATGGCTAGATCTCCAGGAAACATTGTTAACCTGTTTATGTTAAAACAAGCACACAACCCCTCCAGTCCTACACAAAAACTATAAATAAAAAATATTTAGGAATATGAATCTGTCTGGAAGGTACATACTGAATGTATCTACAGGAAAGAGAACGGGACTAGAAAAGGCAGATTAAAGAGGGACTTTGTTTCTATTCTGTACATCTGTGTGTATATTTTATAATAGAAATGTATTTATATATTGCTTTTTAAATTTAATATTTTAATAATCAGAAGGAAAAATAACATTCAAGAGAAGGTATGGATTATAGATTATAATGATTCTATTTGTGCTTGTAGCACTTTTTCCTTTCTCTCTTTTATTAAGCTGCATTATCTAGGGCAAACACATTTCCCTTTTGGTTTTCATGACCCCAGTCAGATTCTACAGATGATTTAAAAGAGCACCCTGGGGTGCTTAATCTAATTCCTTCATCCAAATGCGTTTAAGGATGACTCTAATAGGAGATTTGGGGGTAGATGGTGAGTGTCTTCACCAATACCTATGAAAGAGATTTCAACTCTGACCGTTAAGAGATTCTTCCTGGGACAACTTCTAGATCTGTCCTAATTAGAGAATTACCATCTTCTATCAAATTGTACCACTTTTTTCTTATTCCATCCCACTTTCTGGATTTTCAACAATTCCAATAAGCATCCAGGACCCACTCACACTCAGCTGAATGTTCTGAGAAGTGAGTTCTTCGGCCTTCTTCTCTAGGGAGGACACCCATAGCTTTCGCTTTTGGCGGCAGCGGGAGGCTGCAGCCCGGTTGCGCTCCAGAAAGCGCTGCCGTCGCTCATCTGGATCTTCATCTACTGTGCGCCGCCGTCGCCCCCCAGTACTAGGGGTGGGCTGAGCTGGTGAGACCTGGTGCCCAGGAAGGAAGAGAGGTTACTTGATGGGAACATTAATCCTTTCCAAATCACACCTGATGTTAGGTAGAGTAGTAAGATCTGGTAAAAGGATATACCAGCCTCTGGTAACCACAGCAAGTCTCATTACTATGTCCCCAAGCTTCCCTTTTGTAGGAGTCCTCAATTTTGCCTCCTATTTCCTTCCAGTCTTCTCAGTCTCATACTTAGACAAACTACAGTTCATTTGGAAACTCTGATTATTTATAAGACAGACAGACAAATGAAACCACGGTTACTTTTTGTTTATTAACAATACAGAATCTTGACCGGCACAGTGGCTCACGCCTGTAATCCCAGCACTTTGGGAGGCTGAGGTGGGCAGATCACCTGAGGTCAGGTTCAAGACCAGCCTGGCTAACATGGTGAAACCTCATCTCTACTAAAAATACAAAATTAGCCGGGTATGGTGGCATATGCCTGTAATCCCAGCTACTTGGGAGGCTGAGGCAGGAGAACTGCTTGAGTCCAGGAGGCGGAGGTTGCAGTGAGCTGAGATCATGCCATTGCACTCCAGCCTGGGCAACAAGAGCGAAACTCCGTCTCACAAAACAAAACAAAACAAAACAAAATAAAACAAAACAAAAACAAAACAAAAAACAAAAAGGGAATCTTATAGGCAGGGAAATCAGAATTGGGAGAGGATTTTAAGGGAACTTTTAGGGAGACTGTGAAATAAAAAAGTTTGAGAATCACTGATTTGGACAAGTGATATGTACAAACAATTACATACTATTACAGGTTTCAGAAATGGAGACAAATGTTCTTATCCATTTCACTACCAGTGACATATGAGTTATTATGGGGAGATACAGATAAGCATATTATTTTTATTTATAATCAGTTATTAATCATCCTGAAGAACAACCCCCTTTTGTTTATAAACAAAAAATGTTTAATCCCTTTACAAATTGGTGATATAGGACTGTCTTGTTTTTAAAGTTCAAGCTGAAGTTCCTTGTCACTAAAGCATTTTTGGATCATCCCTTTCTGTTAGTTGGGATGCACTTGGAGAAGAAAGGCCAATTTTATAATAGAAGCCAAAAATTTCTTAAAATGTAGAAAGGTCAACCATCTGTAGAAAAAAGTTCAGCCTTGAACACAGGCTTGAGCTGCAAAGGTCCACTTACATGCAGATTTAAAAAAATAAGTTATACCGACCAGCTGGGCATGGTGGCTCATGCCTGTAATCCCAGCACTTTGGGAGGCCGAGGCAGGCGGATGGATCACTTGAGATCGGGAGTTTGAGATCAGCCTGACCAACATGGAGAAACCCCATCTCTACTAAAAATACAAAATTAGCCAGGCGTGGTGGCGCATGCCTGTAATCCCAGCTACTTGGGAGGCTGAGGCAGGAGAATTGCTTGAACCTGAGGTAGAGGCTGCAGTGAGCCGAGATTGAGCCACTGCACTCCAGCCTGGATAACAAGAGTGAAACTCGGTCTCAAAAAAAAAAAAAAAAAAAAGTTATACCAAGTGTACCTGCTTCTCTGGCCCCCCTTCCAACTTCTCCACCTCTTCTGCTTCTGCTACCCCTGAGACAGCAAGACCAAGCCCTCCTCCTCCTCCTCCTCCTCAATGCGAAGATGAGGAGGAGGATGAAGACTTTTATGATACTCCACTTCTATTTTAATGAATAGTAAATATATTGTCTCTTCCTTATGATTTTCTTAATATTTTCTTTTCTCTAGCATCCTTTATTGTAGGAATACAGTAGATAATACATATAACATACAAAATGTGTGTTAAAACAACTCTATGTTATTAGGATGGCTTCTGGTAATCCCAATACTTTGGGAGGCCGAGGCAGGTGGATCACCTGAGGTCAGGAGTTCGAGACCAGCCTGGCCAACATGGCAAAACCCCGTCACTACTAAAAATACAAAAATTAGCCAGGTGTGGTGGCAGGCGCCTGTAATCCCAGCTACTTGGGAGGCTGAGATAGAAGAATTGCTTGAACCTGGCAGGGGGAGGTTGCAGTGAGCTGAGATTGCACCACTGTACTCCAGCCTGGGCGACAGAGCAACACTCGGTCTCTAAAAAAGTAAAAAATAAAAAAGTAGGGCCAGGCGCCGTGGCTCACGCCTGTAATCCCAGCACTTTGGGAGGCCAAGGCGGGTGGATCACCTGAGGTCAGAAGTTCAAGACCAGCCTGGCCAACATGGTGAAACCCCGTCTCTACTAAAAATACAAAAATTAGCTGGGCATGGTGGCGCATGCCTGTAATTCCAGCTACTCGGGAGGCTGAGGCAGGAGAATCGGTTGAACTTGGGAGGTGGAGGTTGCAGTGAGCCGAGACTGCGCCACTGCACTCCAGCCTGGGCAACAGAGCGAGACCCTGTCTCAAAAAAAAAAAAATAATAATAAAATAAAAAAGTTACATGTGAGGCCAGGCGCAGTGGCTTATGCCTGTAATCCCAGCACTTTGGGAGGCCGAGGTTGGGAGGATCACTGGAGCCCAGGAGTTAGAGACCAGTCTGGGCAACATAGTGAGATCCGTTTCTACAAATAAATAAAATTAGCTGGGCATGGTGATGCATTCCTGTCATTCCAGCTTCTTAGGAGGCTCTAGTGGGAGGATCATTTGAGCCCAGAAGGTTGAGGCTGCAAGTGAGCCATGACTGTCCCATTGCACTCCAGCCTGGGCAACAGAGCAAGAACCTGACTCAAAAACAAACAAACAAAAGATGCTGGGCATGGTGGTTCACGCCTGTAATCCCAACACTTTGGGAGGCCGAGGCAGGTGGTCACTTGAGGCCATGAGTTCAAGACTAGCCTGGCCAACATGGTGAAATCCCACCTCTACTAAAAATATAAAAATCAGCTGGGCGTGGTGGTGCACACCTGTAATCCTGGCTACTAGGGAGGCTGAGGCATGGCTTAGACCAGGATGGAAGTTGCAGTGAGCCAAGATCACACCACTGCACTCCAGCCAGAGTGACAGAGTGAGACTCTGACAAAAAAAAAAAAAGAATCTTGTACTCTACTCTAGGCCCTGCTGAATTATATTCTCCATTAATACAGATAACTAAGAAATGATTTTTTTTTTGAGATGGAGTCTTGCTGTGTCACCCAGGCTGGAGCGCAGTGGTGCAATCTTGGCTCACTGTAACCTCCACTTCCCAGGTTCAAGCAATTCTCCTGCCTCAGTCTCCTGAGTAGCTGGGACTACAGGCGCCTGCCACCATGCCTGGCTAATTTTTTGTATTTTTAGTAGAGACAGGGTTTCACCATGTTAGCCAGGATGGTCTCGATCTCCTGACCTTGGGATCTACCCGCCTCAGCCTCCCAAAGTGCTGGGATTACAGATGTGAGCCACCCTGCCCGGCCAAGAAATAATTTTTTAAAATTCAGACTAATATTATCTCTCCCAAAATAAAAAAATGGAGAAGAAATTTCCAACTCAATTTAATGAATTAGAGGCCTTGGTTCACTGTTTCTCATTGTATAAGAAATTTACAGTAATTCTCCTGAGAATTTCGGCTTCCTCTTTATCTTTAGCTGACTGGAGCACATGTAAAGATTAGTCCTTTATGGCCAGGTGCAGTAGTTCATGCCTGTAATCCCAGCACTTTGGGAGGCCAAGGCGGGTGGATTGCCTGACCTCAGGAGTTTGAGACCAGCCTAGGCAACACGGTGAAACCCCGTCTCTACTAAAATACAAAAAATTGGCTGGGTGTGGTGGCTCACGCCTGTAATCCCAGCACTTTGGGAGGCCGAGGCGAGTGGATCACCTGAGGTCAGGAGTTCGAGACCAGCCTGGCCAACATGGTGAAACCCCGTCTCTACTGAAAATACAAAAATTAGCCGGGCATGATAGTGGTTGCCTGTAATCCCAGCTACTCAGGAGGCTGAGGCAGGAAAATCGCTTGAAGCAGGGAGGCGGAGGTTGCAGTGAGCCGAGATCGTGCCACTGCGCTCCAGCCTGGGTGACAGAGCGAGGCTCCATCTTAAAAAAAAAAAAAAAAAAGAAAAGAAAACAAAAGAAAAGAAAAAATTAGTTCTTTAGGAGAACAGGGGAAAGGAAAGGTTCCTATTCTGTCATAGGCATTTCAGTAAGTCATGCAGGGAATGGAGGTGAAAGACTAGGCCAAGAGAAACGGGAAGAACGACAAGGAAAGGAATCAGTGTTGATTAAAAAGGAAGCTGGGGCTGGGCATGGTGGCTAGGGCCTATAATCGCAGCACTTTGGGAGGCTGAGGCGGGAGGACTGCTTGAGTCCAGGAGTATGAGACTAGCCTGGGCAACCTGGCGAGTCTCCATCTCTTTTAAAATTATATATATAAAAAAAGAGGAAGCTGGACATGCTTTACCATGTTCAGGACTGGCTTCAGGTACAGTAACTCATGACCAGCCTGGGCAACATAGTGAGACCCTGTCTCTACTATTATTTATTTAGTTATTTATTTAAGACGGAGTTTCACTCTTGTTGCCCAGGCTGGAGTGCAATGGTGCGATCTCGGCTCACCGCAACCTCCGCCTCCCGGGTTCAAGCGATTCTCATGTCTCGGCCTCCTGAGTAGCTGGGATTACAGGCATGAGCCACCACGCCTGGCTAATTTTTTTTGTATTTTTAGTAGAGACGGGTTTCACCATGTTGGTCAGGCTGGTCTCGAACTCCTGACCTGCCTTGGTCTCCCAAAGTGCTGGGACTACAGCTGTGAGCTACCACGCCCGGCCCTCTACTATTATTTATAATATATATATATATATATATATATATATATTTTTTTTTTTTTTTTTGAGATGGAGTCTCGCTCTGTAACCCAGGCTGGAGTGCAGTGGCACAATCTCGGCTCACTGCAGCCTCCACCTCCCAGGCTCAAGCAATTCTTCTGCCTTAGCCTCTTGAGTAGCTGGGATTACAGGCGTGCGCCACCACACCTGGCTCATTTTTGTATTTTTTTTAGTAGAGATGGGGTTTCACCATGTTGGTCAGTCTGGTCTCGAACTCCTGACCTTGTGATCCGCCCACCTCGGCCTCCCAAAGTGCTGGGATTACAGGTGTGAGCCACTGAACCTGGCCTATTTATAATACAAATTTTAAAAATAAACAAATAAAACTAAAAAGGAAGCTATGTCATTTCCCCAAGAGAGAAGGCAGCACAACTCAGGCAAGGGGGCTACTGCTTTGCCATCTTCAGGACTGGCTTCAGTGGGGTTACAGGAGGGTAGGCAGCCTTAGCTTCCAACAGGAAAACTCAAATGAAAGCTTTTGTTGTTGGCCAAGCTTTACTGTAGCATATGGCCATGAAATGTTTGGACATGTGGCAGTAACTGATGAAGCAGGTGGTGACACCAGGAAAAGAGGGGCCAGGCAAAGGGTATAATTCTAGAAACTAATCTCAGGTGCTGTCACCTCTTCAGTGCAGATGATATGAAAACTGAGGACTATTCAGTTTCCAAAGAATCTTGTTAAAACTGAGATCTCCTTGAGAAGAGAAATGGGTAACTAAATGGGACCCCTCTGCCTTTTTTAGGATTTTAGTTTCTCTGTGATAAAAAGGGATTTAATTGGTAATGAGGTGTTTTTTGGTGTCTTTTTTTTAATATTTTTAATTTTTATTTATTTATTTATTTTTGTTGTTGTTGTTAGTTTGTTTCTTTTGAGACAAAGTCTCACTCTATCACCCAGGCTGGAGTGCAGTGGTGTGATCTCAGCTCACTGCAACCTCCACCTCCTAGGTTCAAGCGATTCTCCTGCCTCAGCCTCCTGAGTAGCTGGGATTACAGGCGCACATCACCATGCCCAGCTAATTTTTTGTATTTTTAGTAGAGACAGGGTTTTGCCATGTTGGCCAGGCTGGTCTTGATCTCCTGACCTCAGAAGATCCGCCTGCCTCGGCCTCCCAAAGTGCTGGGATTACAGGCGTGAGCCACCGCACCCAGCCTATTTTTTGAGGTATCTTAACACTGTAACATCACATTTCATTAATATATTGTTATGGTTTTTGTTGTAAAATCTTATCAGGTAAGTTATTACTTTTATTTAAGACTTAATAGATAGGAAAGAGACTAGGGGAGCCTCTTTTGTTTACTGTGTGGCTTGAAGTAAGGCTCTGTCATATTTTAGAGGATTCTACAGATACACTAAACCATGACTCACATATGGAAAAAATGGGGCCAGGCATGGTGGCTCGCGCCTGGAATCCCAGCACTCTGGGAGGCCAAGATGGGTGGATCACTTCAGGTCAGGAGTTCGAGACCAGCCTGGCCAACATGGTGAAACCCCGCCTCTACTAAAAATACAAAAAATTAGCTGGACATGGTGGTGGGTGCCTGTAATCCCAGCTACTTGGGAGGCTGAGGCAGAAGAATCGCTTGAACCCGGGGGGCAGAGGTTGCAGTGAGCTGAGACTGCACCACTGCACTCCAGCCTAGGCAACAAGAGCGAAACTCCATCTCAAAAAAAAAAAAAAAAGCGAGGCCGCTGCTGCAACAGTTCTGCATTACTCAGTCTGTTTGCATGAAAGTCTAACACAAGGGTGAATAAAGAATGGTGTGTTTTTGCTATTACATGATGGTCTCAGCTAAAATAAAAATGAATAAATAATAAAAAGAATGGTATGTTTTGCTATAGTCAAACTGCCATCAAGAACCAAAGTAGGCAGGAAGAAAGCCAGAAAGCTGAAGTCCATTCTTCTCTAATTTTCTGCTCCTTGAACAATAGATATGACATAAACATACGTCATAAAGATATGACATAAAGAGTAAGAGCCACTGACCTGTGGCTGCGCAGGGGATGGGGCATCAGGGTGCTGGATGAGAATCTGGCTCTGCTCTGGGCGGGCTGTCACCATGGTGCTGGCAGTACCCACTACCATTCCACAACCACCATTGATTGAGGAGACTTGGTGAGTTAGGGTGGCTTTCAGTCTCTGTGGGCAAAGATAAGAAAAAATGCTTGTTAAGGATCAGATTCTATCTAGGATGAGAAGAGTGGCCTTAGATTTTATTATTGACCTTATAGATAGCTAAAATTTCCACTCTAGTTCTCCCTTAACAGAGGAATTAAGAGAAAATGACAGGCAGAGAAAATGTGCACCTGGATCCCTAAAATGCCTACTCTGTTCCCTGGCTATCATCCTGGGCACAGTTGGGGGCTGGGGGTTGTTAAAGCAATAGTGTCCAGATGAAAGCTGTCTCCTGGAGCCTGGCCAAATGCTGGTTACGCAGCTATTCACCTCTTGGCCAGCTCCCCTGCCCACTCGCCTGCCCTCCATCTGTCACCCTAAAACAGCAAGTGTTCCATTCCAAACAATCTGTGCTGCCTCTTTTCACTGCCATGGTCTATGTACCAGGCTCTAAAGGTGGGGAGAGGAGATGGGAGCTATGAATCGGAGTCTTTTCTTTTCCAGACCCCACAGCAGGGAGTCCTTAGCTTTGCAAGCCCCAGAAGGTTCCTTTGCTTGGCTCACTTGAAAGACCTAGGCTGATATCACCCACTTCTTTCAGAAAGGCCAACATTGCCCCAGACTGGGATGTACTCACCATCTTGGCTTCTGATGGTATAGGGTGGCCAGAGGGAGAAATGGAGCCACTACTGTTAACTGGTGGGCCAGGGATACCAGGAATGTTGGGCACCATGGACACAGGTCTAGCCAGCTGGATCAAGAGAAGGAAAAAAAAAAGAGAAGGGAACATAATACCATCGGTGGGGCAACAGTTTCCCTAAAATGAAGCGCTTTTGAGATTGGCACGTCAGGGCCTGTTGTGTGCAATGTGCCCATAGGGCGTGCAGGGACAGCCTGGGAAATACCTTTCTCCATGGAGCACCAGAGTAGGGAATTTAATCCTTCAGTGTTGGGGCAATTTCTGTGGGAAGGGTTGGGGCTGTTATCTTGAGGAAAATGTTGGGCAATTTGGGAGGTGCTACGTGCCAAGTGAAAGCAACTAATCAGTGGGCTGGCAAGATCAATTCCTAGACCAGGAGCCAATTGTCCAGATGAGTCTTTATCTAGTGTTCCATAGTGCTGGATTGGCAGAGGTTAGTGAAGAGTTTAGGCAGGCTGCCATGCTCAACTAATATAGATCAGAGCCCACATTTCCCTGGGGCTCATGTGTATTTTATGACCATTCAGGTGGAAGGGAAGGATTACCATGTTGGTAGGGTTGGCTGCCCCAACTACAGAGCTCACCGATATAACAGACGGCATCTGTACTGGAGGCCCTGGCAACACAGGCATGGTCTGTCCATTAGCAAGATGCATGACAAGAGGGAGGGAGCCAGTGGGAGACCTAGAGGAGACATGAAGTGAAATGCTCATAACACAGACCTTTTGTCCATGGATCTTCCTCTTATAATTACAGAAGATTTTCCAGTCTTCTCTAGTTAGGGAAGGTATAGGGCAGCATGGTAAAAATCTTGACACCCTCATGAAGGTGAGAAGGCAGGGAATCCTATTCAACTTACCTTATAGATGGAGAAAAATGGCAAAATCTTTATACTTTGCAAATTAAGCAAACTCAAATAGTAGGAAGCTAATCCTATTAAAGGGTTTAGAACAATTAAACATCCCTATCACTGGCTTGCCTTGGGAAAGGGGAAGTTGGATCAAAGTCGTCATTTTGCAAAGCTGAGTTAGGTCACATGATGGCCAAATCTGAATGTTTCTCTTGTTTCTTTCCATGGCTTGCTCTACCCTGCCTCAAAAAGAAGTTGTCCCTTTTTATTTTTCCCAGTGGGTCCAGAGAACAATAAGCTCTAAGAATCTCAATCCTGACAACAGCCTCTTAACCCATGGGTACCGTGCCAGGAGTGAAGACAACAGACAAATAAAATTAGAGGTGGCAAAGACCAAGAACCCTAGCTGGGACTGAGGAGACTTAATGGGTTTCAGTGTTTCATTCAGTAGTACCCCAATAGACTTCTATAGGGTGTGGTTTCCACACTGTAATGAACTTCTAATGTTTTAAGAGCTCTTTTTAGATTAAAGAAGTATTAAACCCTTAAATTAAGAAAGTATTACCCCCGGCCGGGCGCGGTGGCTCACGCCTGTAATCCCAGCACTTTGGGAGGCAGAGGCAGGCGGATCACGAGGTCAGGAGATCGAGATCGTCCTGGCTAACACGGTGAAACCCCGTCTCTACTAAAAATACAAAAAATTAGCCGGGTGTGGTTGCAGGTGCCTGTGGTCCCAGCTACTCGGGAGGCTGAGGCAGGAGAATGGCCTGAACCCGGGAGACAGAGCTTGCAGTGAGCCGAGATCGCGCCACTGCACTCCAGCCTGGGCGACAGAGCGAGCCTCCATCTCAAAAAGAAACAAAAAAAACAAAAAGTATTACCTCCAAATAAATATTTGCTTGTCTATTAAAAAGGTAAAGAAGATTCTGTTTATGGGGGAAAAATTTATTTTGAGAGATAATCTCAGTGACTTATTTTCCTTGGGTATTGAAAAACAGTCCCAGTTTTATCAAATAGTTTCATGTAATGGAAAGAAATGCAGCCTTCACTACTTCTCCCTGCTCTCTGTACTTACCCCATTTGCCTGTTGGATGGTGGAGCCTGTGTGATGACAGAGGTTGGGGAGGGAAGGGTTGGATGAAGTGGATCATAGCCCAAGTGGAGAGGCAGGGAGCCAGGACGTACAATGGTGGGTGTGGGGGTAGAGATCAGAACAGGCTTTGGGGTAACCTCCTGGAGAAAAGAAACCAACAGATCACAAAATGTTTTAAGGTGTGCTTATAGGGAAATATATAGATGGTAAAATCTAGTACAAATTTATTGGAAAGAGCATTAGAGCCACTCATTAAATCATGACCTGATTCCATCAGGATCAGGGACCCATAACTCACTCATCCATTCAGGAGGAATGGTGTATTAAGATCTCTTGGTCATCTCCCCTTTCAGAGACAACGGCTACATAAATAAGATGACAGTTGGAATATCACTTGAAATCTTTGAAGCAGCACTGTAGTACCATATAAATAGAGACTGTTATAATTTTTCACAATCTAGATACTCTCATTCTAAACTTGATGCCAAGTGTCCTCTGAACTTCAATGGGAAAAGGCAGGTATACTGGTAATGATGGTAATGAGGCAACCCAACATCTCCAACACACCTCTTAAAAAAGGGCTATGGAAGTTTGGATAATGATCACACTGTAATAAAACAAACTGCTCTCATTGTTAACTTCTTAAGATCTTAGACTGCCAGTGGTCAAATGGCCTTGACAGCATCCCCAGACAGTCTCTAGGACTTTGTTGCTGATGAAAAGGGAGGAGAGAGGCGGAGGAGGTTGCAGTGAGCTGAGATCGCACCACTGCACTCCAGCCTGGCGACAGAGCGAGACTCTGCCTCAAAAAAAAAAAAAAAAAAAAAAAAAGAAAAGGGAGGAGATGGGATGGTTGTAATGTTTATGAGAAGACAGATTTGAGAAGTTATCAAGTCAAATTTGGAGGGAAGTAACATGAGATATAGATGCTCTATCCATAGTGGATGTTAAAATTAACAACCACTGGCAGAGCAGTAGATTGAAAGAAGGAGGAAGCATGAGGGGGCTTCTGAGGTTCTAAGAAAATGTTTTTGATCTAGGTGCTGGTTATACAGACTATTGACTTCGTGAAAATTCAGTAGTTATATAATTACAATTTATATACTTTTCTGTACATGTACTATATTTCAATAAATGTATTAAAAATAGTACTTCATGAAAGTACTTCCTTTATAAAGAATAATCATCAGACCCCTAGTAGATACTTCCTTTAAATCACTTCTCTCTAGGATGACATTTTTTCGAAACTGTTAGATGTCCAATTTATGAATTATGTGAATTTTTCTTTCTCACTTATTAATTGAAGTATAACATACAGTGATGTGCATTAAAGTCATAACAACAAAATGACTTTTAGGCTGGGTGCGGTGCTCACGTCTGTAATCCCAGCACTTTGGGAGGCTGAAGCAAGAGAACTGCTTGAGCCTGGGAGGCAGACGTTGCAGTGAGCTGAGATTGCACCACTGCACTCCAGCCTGGGCATCAGAGCAAGACTTTCTCTCAAAAGAAAAAAAAAACAAGATGACTTGTTACAGATGTAAAATCAGGATACAGACCATTTCCAGCACCCCAGAAAGTTCTATGTCCCTTTCCAATCCACACCATTCCTTCACAGGAGGTAAATGCTATCCTGAGTTCTATCATTGTCAAACAGTTTTGCCTCTTCTTGAATTTTATAAGTATGTACTTTTGTGTATGACTTTTTTGTTGTTGTTGGATATGTTTGTGGGATTCACTCACATTGCTGTGTAATTATCAGTTCACTTTTTTTTTTTTTTGAGACGGAGTTTCGCTCTGTCGCTCAGGCTGGAGTGCAATGGTGCAATCTTGGCTCACTGAAACCTTGGCCTCCTGGGTTCAAGCAATTCTCCTATCTCAGCCTCCCGAGTAGCTGGGATTATAGGCACACACCACCACATCCAGCTAATTTTTGTATTTTTGGTAGAGATGGGGTTTCACTATGTTGGCCAGGCTGGTCTTGAACTCCTGGCCTCAAGTGATTCCACCACCTCGGCCTCCCAAAGTGCTGGGATTACAGGCATGAGCCACCGTGCCTGACTGATTTTTGGCTATTAAGAATACAATTGCTGGCCGGGCGCGGTGGCTCAATCCTGTAACCCCAGCACTTTGGGAGGCCGAGGCGGGCAGATCGCCTGAGGTCAGGAGATCGAGACCAGCCTGACAAATGTGGTGAAACCCCATCTCTACTAAAAGTACAAAAATTAGCCGGGCGTGGTGGCACGCACCTGTAGTCCCAGCTACTTGGGAGGCTGAGGCAGGAGAATCACTCAAACCTGGGAGGCAGAGGTTGCAGTGAGCCAAGATCACGCCATTGCACTCCAGCCTGGGTGACAGAGTGAGACTGTCTCAACAACAACAACAACAACAAAAAAAGAATACAATTGCTATGAACATTCTAACATACTTCTTTTGGTAGACATATGCACTAATTTCTCTTCCATATAGACTTATAAGTGGAATTGCTGGGAAGGAGAATAGGTATAATTTATATAAATCTTCTAAATAACATTCCTTTAAATACAATCGGTCCTCCTATAATACATACTTTTTTTTTTTTTCTTGAGACAGTCTCACTCTGTTGCCCAGGCTGGAGTGCAGTGGAGCAATCACAGCTCACTGCAGCCTCAACCTCCAGGGCTTAAGTGATCCTCCACCTCATCCTCTCAAGTAGCTGGAACTACAGGCATGCTCCACCACGCCCAGGTAATTTTTGTATTTTAAGTGGAGATGGGGTTTCTCCATGTTGCCCAGGCTGGTCTTAAATTTCTGGGCTCAAGTGATTCTCCCATCTTGGCCTCCTGAGTAGTTAGGACACACTATTTATACAATTAACGAATCAAAACTTTATCAATTAACATTTGAGATGATCCTTGGTAGAGAATTTACCTTCTCCTTCAGTGGTGGGGAACAGGGACTAGAGGCAGGGCTATCAGGTGGGGATGAGTCTACCTCCACTGGCTCTTCTTCTTTGATTTTGATGTCTGGTGTGGAAGGCAGAGACATGTCAAGGGGCCCAGCAGCAGCCTGTTGTGAAAGAAAAATGAACAGAGTTTAACCCTATGATTCCTTTCAGGTTGAATCTATATTTTCCCATTTCCAAGATAAGGGAATATGCTTCTAAGAAGTTCTGCTCTTATTCAATGCACTGAACTGCATGTCAAATAAATGTGGGCCCCTTATGTTTGTTTTGTTTTGTATTTTGAGGCGTAGTTTTGATCTTGTTGCCCAGGCTAGAGTGCAATGGTGTGATCTCGTCTCACTGCAACTTCCACCTCCCGAGTTCAAGAGATTCTCCCGCCTCAGCCTCCCAAGTAGCTGGGATTATAGGCATGTGCCAACACGCCCAGCTAATTTTTTATTTTTAATAGAGATGGGGTTTCTCCATGTTGGTCAGGCTGATCTCGAACTCCTGACCTCAGGTGATCCACCTGCCTCAGCCTCCCAAAGTGTTGGGATTACAGGCGTGAGCCACTGCATCCGGCCAAGAAATATGGGCCCCTTATGTTTTATGTACAATTCTGGCCAAATCATTTTGTCGGTAATTCTCAGGGCTTCTGTTTCCCCAATTATAAGATGAAGATAATACCTGCTTCACCAATGGTAAACAAATATTTATAAAGACCTGAAAAAAAAATGCCATTTAAATCCATGCAAATATTATGATAATATTTTTCAGGAAATCAAAATAATTCCTGAATCTGCTGGCCACTGGAGAGCTGTGAACACTTTCTCTGCCAACAAGGATTACCCAATTACCAAAAGCAAACAAAGACAAACTGGCTATTCAAGTACTGCAAACCAGATAGGAAAGGTATTTTCTGGGGAAGTCACCATGCTTGATGGTGATCTCACCCCAAAATATGGTGCTGGATGTATCAGGTAGACAAGGGGTTTGGGGTAACAGAAAAGAAAGGCTGATCATCTGATTGGTGAAATAAATGACAACTTGGTCTTAGGAGCAAGACTGGAGAAAACCAGAAAGGAAAGAGAGCACTTTCCTGGCAGTGATGCAATCACCTCACAGAACTGTGGAGCTGTAAACGGCCTTGCAGGGAACAATAAACCATCTGAGATAATGGCCTTGACACTGCACCAGGATAGGAGGGTTGGCATTGCAGTTCAGTTTCATAACAAAGTGGATCCTTTGTTCTATCTATCCTGTATCCCAGGTTTCTTGGTGAAGCAACTGCTTGTTTCAAGATCTTCCCTTGCTACCCTAACCCTTAGAAACCTTCTTGATAGCTAGCTGAGTAAATTAAAGATAATGTGATATCTACTACATTAGAGAAGGTAGTAGTGGTTCATTTTCCCCAATCTGAGGAGGGTGAGCAACAGCAAAGGTAGCTTCATTTCTGCCTCATTTTTTCTACATAGCTAAGATGTCAGGTCCAATTGAGCTAATTCTGAGATCTCTTAAGTCAGAGACTAGTGGGAAGGAGAAGCCTCTAAGTAAATACAACCATAGATTTGAAATCCTCTAGGGCATCTCCTAGCAAAGCTGTGGTTCAGCAAAGTTCCACGCTCATTAAACACTTCTGGAGACTCTTCCACTGAGCCTGTACTTCTCATTAAGGGGAAGTAAAGACCACTCCTGTACAGGCAGGAGGAAACACCAAGGAATGTCCAGTGAGGAAAGGGCTGACTATAAACTAGTCTTCCAGAAGTGTCAACTGAGCTAAAATGGCAATGAAAAAGACTTAAAGCTTTTTATGGGAAGCTAATTTTCTTGAATGTGCCTATAATAAATTGGGTATAAAATCCCTCATAGGCCAAGTGTGGTGGCTCATGCCTGTAATCTCAACACTTTGGGAGGCCAAGGTGGGAGGATCACCTGAGGCCCGAAATTCTAGACCAGCCTGTGCAAATAGCAAAACCCTTTCTTGGACAGGTGTGGTGGCTCATGCCTGTAATCTCGGCACTTTGGGAGTTCGAGGTGGGAGGATTGCTTGAGCCCAGGAGTTTGAGACCAGCCTGCGCAACATAGTGAGACCCTGTCTCTATGAAAATAAATTAGTCAGGCATGGTGGTACGCGCCTGTAGTCCCAGCTACTTGGGAGGCTGAGGTGGGAGAACTGGTTAAGCTCAGGAGGTGGAGGCTTCAGTGAGCCAAGATTCTACCAATGCACTCTAGCCTGGGAGACGGAGCAAGATCCTGTCAATGAATGAATGAATGAATGAATGAAAAAAAATGACAAAAGACTGTGGCTAGTTCTGCCATTTGAAAGCAGAACTACAAGACCAGGTGTGGTGGCTCACGCTTGTTATCTCAGCACTTTGGGAAGCTGAGGCTAGTGGATCTCTTGAGCCCTGGAGTTCAAGACCAGTGTGGGCAACATGGCAAAACCCCATCTCTAAAAATAAATGCAAAAATTAGCTGGGTGTGGTGGTGAGTGCCTGTAGTCCTAGTTACTCCAGGGACTGAGGCGGGAGGATCACTTGAGCCTGGGAGTTTGAGGTTGCAAGCACCATTGCACTCTAGCCTGGGCAGCAGAGTGAGGCTCTGTCTCAAAAAAAAAAAAGAGGCTCATGCTTGTAATCCCAGCACTTTGGGAGGCTGAGGTGGGTGGTTCATGACGTCAAGAGTTCGAGACCAGCCAGGCCAACATGGTGAAACCCTGTCTCTACTAAAAATACAAAAATTAGCCAGGCATGGTGGCACGGACCTGTAGTCCCAGCTACTTGGGAGGCTGAGACAGGATAATCACTTGAACTCAGGAGGCGGAGGTTGCAGTGAGTCATCATGATCGCACCACTGCATTCCACCTGGATGACAGAGTGAGACTCCGTCTCAAAAAAAAAAAAAAAAAAGAAAAAAAGTAGAACTACAAATATGTGCTACTGAGTTTCCCTGCTTCATTAATTTATTTAAAGACAGGGTCTGGGCCAGGCACGGTGGCTCACGCCTATAATCCCAGCACTTTGGGAGGCTGAGGTGGACAGATTGCTTGAGCTCAGGAGTTTGAGACCAGCCTGGGCAACATGGCAAAACCCTATCTCTACTAAAAATACAAAAAAATTAGCCAGGCGTCGTGGCATGCACCTGTAATCCCAGGTACCCGGGAGGCTGAGGCAGGAGAATCGCTTGAACCTGGGAGGTGGAGGTTGCAGTGAGCCAAGATTGCGCTACTGCACTCCAGCCAGGGTGACAGAGGGAGACTCTGTCTCGAAAAAAAAAAAATAAATAATAATAAAATAAAATAAATAAAGACAGGGTGTTGTTCCACTGCCCAGGCTGGAGTGCAGTGGTTCAATCATGGCTAACTGCAGCCTTGACCTCCTAGGCTCAGCCTCCTAAGTAGCCAGGATCATAGGCGTGTGCTACCACACTCAGCTGATTTTTAAGTTTTTTGTAGAGATAGGTCTCACCATGCTGCCCAGGCTGGTCTCGAGCTCCTGAGTTCCAGCAATCCTCCTGAGTGGCCTCCCTAAGCACTGGGATTACAGGTGTGAACCACCATGCCTCACGCAGCCCTCTTTCTGTTAGTTTAAGGGAGATAGCATAAAAAGAAACTCATAGAAATCTATGGAACTTGGAAATAACTCCAGTGATAAAGACACTATCTTGCTTTCTTACCACTTAAACTGGATGGAAAAGTCATGTATAACTATCTTGATTTACCTGCTATGCCCTCTTAGAAAGAAAGAGCTCCCATGGACATTTTTTCTTAAATATAGGGAAAAATAGAAGCGGTTCCAGCTATTCCATATTCTGATAGGATCCCATGCCTCACTATACCATGCAATTGTGAGGTTAATGTGTTTATATATACGTTTTGGGATAGAGATGTCGGAATCTTTTATGATTCCAGAAAATCAGGAACACAGACTTGATTTTAAAAATAGTGACCAATAACCTAGAATTCTAATTCTAAAGTAAAATTTGATCTTTGCATTTTTCTTTTTCCCCCAAGCCCCTTATTCCATCGGAACTATCTTCCTTTGACTCTGCTTCTTCAAGTATTTCCTCTCGTCTTCCAAACTAAGGGATTATCTAGGGATCTGAACTATATAAAGGCTAAAATCAGAGAATCATAGCGCCTCAGGATTAGAAGGGATTCCAGCATTTTAATCCCCTCTACAATATCTCTACTAAGTGGTCTACATATAATTGAACATATTTTGTGACAGCTTCCACCCAGTGGTCCTACTTCTACCTTTGGACCACATGGAATAAATGTAATCCCTCTTTTAATGAATACTCTTGAAGATCGCAATTTGTTCACACTAGATCTCTTTTCCAACCAAAATTTGCTCAATTTCTTTCTTGATTTTGAGACAAAGTCTCACTCTGTCGCCCAGGCTGGAATGCAGTGGCATGATCTCGGCTCACTGCAACCTCTGCCTCCCGGGTTCAAGTGATTCTCCCGTCTCAGCCTCCTGAGTAGCTGGGATTACAGGTGTGCGCCGCCACGCCTGGCTAAGTTTTGTATTTTTAGTAGAGATGGGGTTTCACCATGTTGGTCAGGCTGGTCTTGTGATCTGCTTGCCTTGGCCTCCCAAAGTGTTGGGATTACGGGTGTGAGCCACTGCGCCTGGCCTGTTTTTTTTTTTTTTTTTAAGAGATAGGGTCTCCGGGCCAGGCGTGGTGGCTCATGCCTGTAATCCCAGCCCTTTGGGAGGCCGAGGTGGGCAGATCACAAGGTCAGGAGATCGAGACCATCCTGGCTAACACGGTGAAACCCCGTCTCTACTAAACATAAAAAAAAATTAGCCAGGTGTGGTGGTGGGTGCCTGTAGTCCCAGCTACTCGGAAGGCTGAGGCAGGAAAATGGCGTGAACCTGGGAGGCGGAGCTTGCAGTGAGCTGAGATCGTGCCACTGCACTCCAGCCTGGGCAACAGAGCAAGACTCTTGTCTCAAAAAAAAAAAAAAAAAGAGAGAGATAGGGTCTCACTCTGTCACCCAGGCTGGAGCACAGTGGTGCAATCATAGCTCACTGCAGCCTTGAACTCCTGGGTTCAAGCAATCTTCCTGCTTCAGCCTCCCGAGTAGCTAGGACTACAGGCATGCACCACCATGCCTGATCAATCTTTAAAACTGATTTTGTAAACATGGAGGTCCTGCTATTGCCAAGGCTGGTCTTGAACTCCTGTAATCCTCCCACCTTGGCCTCCCAAAGTGCTGGGATAACAAGCATGAGCCAATGTGCTTGGCCACTTGATTTCTTTAAAAGTTCCCGAAGTGACGTAGTTTATAGTTCTTTCACCGTCCTGGTTGATCTCCTTTGAAAGACAGTAGGAACATCCTTCTTTATCTTTAATGCTTTGAATAATAGTAGAAAGCTACTTAAAGGCAAAAACCACATATATTGAAACAAAGAAGAGTGGAAATTTGATAAATGTTTATTGACTTGCTGATTCAAAAAAACAGTGTAGCTGAGAAGTCTGATCAGCTCAGAAAAGAGTGGAATTTGGCAACAAATATGTTATCCAACAAAATCTGAGTAATTTATCACCTTTTAACATCTTCAACATATTTATAATAAAAATATTTTTTAAAAAACAGATTATTAAACTAATACTCCCCTGGAAGAACAAGAGGACTAATTTTCGGTGACGACAGACTTGTGCTGATCCATCATCTGGAACTCCTAAAGACCTGAATGGCTGACTGGGATTAGTGACTACTATCTGGTTTTACTGGTTTTATTCTACTAAGCCCATGATTTTGTGTTTTAACCAATTAAGAAAATTATCCCAAAGCACAATAAAAATAGCCTAGGTCTGAATACCACCAGTTTTTTGGCAACAGTCCTGCTTCTTGCCTTTTTCTCATCCTCATCTGCAGCTTTCTTGAATTCATGTTCAAAGGAGCTAGCTAGTTCATTGAAGAGTCCCACCTCCTCACAGTTCTTCAGGAATCTAGTTGGAGTAGGAGTTTGATCTGTAGACATGAAAGAAAAGGAAACTGTTTTAGTTTTGATCTGAAATTAAAACCTGATATTAAATAGTATATAGAGAATGCATTTGTACTTTTTGATTTGGAGAGAGTCTTTGTGTTAGGGCAAATTTGCTTTAATGGAGCTCTAGTAGGCGAAGGCTGGTGGTAGGCCACCAGAGGGTGTCTGTGTTGTGTTGTCTCAAAGCCAGCAGGGGGAAGACTGAACAGTATTTTGTTGTGTGACTATCCACGTACCCACTTTTCTCTCAGTGCTAGTTTTACCTTGTTTACCTCCAACCAAACCAAACCACCCACACAGGTGACACAGTTTTGTGAAACCTCTAGATTTGAAAACCAAGTATAGTTAAGCAATATTTTCTTTTGTAAACTTACTCCCTGCTAGGTCTGAAGTGAGCAGAAAAAGCAGATGGATGTTAAAATCTGATGAGAAGAAACTGAGGATCAGATGGTTGAGTTTGCTGACTAAAGCTACCGAGTAAGAAATAGTGCCTTGTCTTTCAGTGGTCACTGAGGTAATAATGGTCTGTTACCTTCTGAAGGATTCCAGGCAAATCTAGGGGCTGAGGAGTAAGACAGCAAGATCATGAGCTGGAAAAGGAAACTGTAAACAATAGACCTAATTTCACAGAGACCTAGGCCCAGAGCAAGTTCCTGAAACCAGGGTATTCGGATTTAGATTTGCCAGCCAAAATATGCCCACAGGGGCTGCACGAGTCTCTCCTCAACACAGTGCCTCTGCCCTTCTGAAGAGAAAGGCTCTTGGTAACCCATGGGAACTTTTTAAGCAACTTGAATTTTACATTCTCCCTCCCAATCCTGCTTTTTTAGACCTGAATCTTGTTCACAGATCCTAACTCTATTACGATGGGTTTCCTTGGCATGCTACTTCAGGGATTCATCTCATACCCCAAACCGCTAGAATGAATGACAGAAATACAGAACAATGTTTAAATGATATTTTAAGGAGTGAGACCTGGGGTTAAGATCACCCCTTCTTGGCTGGGCGCAGTGGCTCATGCCTGTAATCCCAGCACTTTGGGAGGCTGAGATGGGTGTATCACTTGAGGTCAGAAGTTTGAGACCAGCCTGGCCAACATGGTGAAACTCCATCTCTACAAAAAAATACAAAAATTAGGTGGGCATAGTGGCAGGTGCCTGTAGTCCCAGCTACTCAGGAGGCTGAGGCAGGAGAATCTCTAGAACCCAGGAGGTGGAGGTTGCAGTGAGCCGAGATCACTGCCACTGCACTCCAGCCTGGGTGACAGAGTGAGACTCTGTCTCAAAAAAACAAACAAAAAAACCCAAAAACACCCCTTCTAGCCTGATCGATTGAAAATAGTCCAATCGGATTTTCCATGGAAACAGCACAATTTTTATAAAAAAATTTAAACAAAACCTCTTCTGAATCAGAGTGTTTGGAAAAGTTACCACTACTTCTCAAAATAGTTTTAAAAGGTACTCTGGCAGCTTTGGTTGGCTAACGATAAAGCCACTTTCCCTCCATCCCTGGGTGAGTAGAAGTAGTATCATCCTTTATGCTTAGAGAGTACTTTAGTAAGGGCATACCCAAAATCACAACTCAAGTGGAACAGGAGGGGGCAGCTAAGGGCATGGCTATGGCAGAGGAGGGACTTTCAGACCTTTGATATGAGGTTCAAACAAACTTCTCCTGCACCCTGTTGTTCAGGCTCATTTCTGGTTTTTTAAAGGCTCTCCTGTGTTAAACCTAATTCCTCACTTTGCAGGTGGCCTCTAATTTTCAAATGGCTCTGGTTTGTGAACAAACAGACTGCAAATACATCAGAGAACCCTGAACCTGCTCTAATGAATCCTAAAAAAATCAGTAAGTGTTTGTTTTGTTTTGTTTTGACACAGAGTTTCCCTCTTGTTGCTCAGGCTGGAGTGCAATGGCGCCATCTCAGCTCACTGCAACCTCCGCCTCACCGTAACCTCTGCCTCCCAAGTTCAAGGGATTCTCCTGCCTCAGCCTCCCAAGTAGCTGGGATTGCAGGCACGTGCCACTATGCCCGGCTAATTTTGTATTTTTAGTAGAGACGGGGTTTCTCCATGTTGGTCAGGCTGGTCTCGAACTCCCAACCTCAGGTGATCTGCTCTCCTCGGCCTCCCAAAGTGCTGGGATTATAGGCGTGAGCCACCGCGCCTAGCCAAAAAAATCAGTAAGTTTTTACTGAATACTTTCTATATGTTTTGGTGCTACATGCATACACTTGTAGCATGCATATGTTTGGGGGAGGGGAGGGATAGGAATATAGGAGTACTGCCCAGATTTAAGACATGGCTCTTAGGCTGGGGCAGTGGCTAAGGCCTGTAATCCTAGCACTTTGGAAGGCCAAGGCAGGCGGATCCCCCCTTGAGCTCAGGAGTTCAAGACCAGCCTGGGCAACATGGTGAAACTCCATCTCTTCAAAAAATACAAAAATTGGCTGGGTGCAGTGGCTCACGCCTGTAATCCCAACACTATGGGAGGCCGAGGCGAGTGGATCACCTGAGGTCGGGAGTTCGAGACCAGCCTGACCAACATGGAGAAACTCTGTCTCTACTAAAAATACAAAATTAGCCAGGCATGGTGGCGCATGCCTGTAATCCCAGCTACTTGGGAGGCTGAGGCAGGAGAATTGCTTGAACCTGGGAGGCAGAGGTTGCAGTGAGCTGAGATTGCACCATTGCACTCTAGCCTGGGCAACAAGAATGAAACTCCATCTCAAACAAACAAACAAACAAACAAACAAAAACAACCAACAAAAATTAACCGGTGTGGTGGTACATGCCTGTGATCCTAGTTTTTTCAGAGATTGGCTTAAGCCTGGGAGGCAGAGGTTGCAGTGAGCCAAGATTGTGCCACTGCAGTTCACCCTAGTGACAGAGCCAGAACCTGTCTCAAAAAAAACAAAAAACAAAAAACAAAAAAAAACAGGAGAAAAAAGAAAATATGGCTTTTGGCTGTTGAAAATTAAGATGATGTTTTCTTTTCTTTCTTTTTTTTTTTTTGAGACAGAGTCTTGCTTTGTCACCCAGGCTGGAGTGCAGCAATGTGATCTCGGCTCACTGCAACCTCCACCTCCCAGGATCACGTGATTCTCCTGCCTCAGCCTCCCGAGTAGCTGGGATTACAGGTGCATGCCACCATGCCCGGCTAATTTTTTGTATTTTTAGTAGAGACAGGGTTTCACAATGTTGGCCAGGCTGGTCTCAAACTCCTGACCTCAAGTGATCCGCCTGCCTCAGCCTCCCAAAGTGCTGGGATTACAGGCATGAGCCACTGCACCCAGCCTCTTTTCTTTTTTTTTCTTTTTTTGAGACAAGATCTCACTTTGCCACCCAGGCGGGAGAGCAGTGACACGATCTCGGCTCGCTGCAGCCTCTGCCTCCTAGGCTCAAGTGATCCTCCCACCTCAGCCTCCCGAGTAGCTGGGACCACAGGTGTGCGCCATCATGTCTAACTAATTTTTGTCTTTTTTTGTAGAGATGGGGTTTCTTTATGCTGCCCAGGCTGGCTTTTTTTTTTTTTTTTTTTTTCCTTGAGATGGAGTCTCTCTCTGTAGCCCAGGCTGGAGTGCAGTGGCATGATCTTGGCTCACTGCAAGCTCCGCCTCCCGGGTTCATGCCATTCTCCTGCCTCAGCCTCCCGAGTAGCTGGGACTATAGGTGCCCGCCACCATGCCTGGCTAATTTTTTGTATTTTTAGTAGAGACGGGGTTTCACTGTGTTAGCCAGGATGGTCTCGATCTCCTGACCTTGTGATCCACCCACCTCAGTGTCCCAAAGTGCTGGGAATACAGGCGTGAGCCACCGTGCCCAGGTTTTTTTTTTTGAGACAGAGTCTCACTCTGTTACCTAGTTTGGATGCAGTGGTACAATTTTGGCTCACTGCAACCTCTGCCTCCCGGGTTCAAGTGATTCTCCTGCCTCAGCCTCCCAAGTAGCTGGGATTTCAGGTGCGCACCACCATGCCCAGCTAATTTTTGTATTTTTAGTAGAGACGGGGATTCATCATGTTGACCAGGCTGGTCTTGAACTCCTGACCTCAAGTGATCTGCCCACCTCAGCCTCCCAAAGTGCTGGGATTGTGTGAGCCACCACACTTGGTCATTTTCTTTTAAGAGACAGTCCTGCTCTGTCACCCAGGCTGGAGTGCAATGGCATGATCATGGTTCACTGAAACCTTGAACTCCTGGGCTCAAGCAATCTTTCTGTCTCAGCCTCCCAAGTAGCTAGGACTACAGGTGTGCACCACCATGCTCGGCTAATTTTATGTATGTATGTATGTATGTATATATGTATGATGTATTTATTTTTAGATACAGGGTCTCACTCTGTTACCCAGGCTGGAATGCAGTGGTATGATTATAGCTATGTATGTATGTATGTATTTTTAAATACAGGGTCTCACTCTGTCGTCACCCAGGCTGGAGGCAGTGGCATAATCACAGCTCACTGCAGCCTCGAACTCCTGAATGCAAGTGATCTCCTACCTCAGCCTCCTGAGTAGCTGGGAGTACAGGCGAGTGCCACCATGCCTAGCTATTTTTTTTTGGTAGAGAGGGGCCTTCATTGTGTTGCCCAGGCTGGTCTTGGACTCCTGGCCTCAAGCAATCATTCTGCCTCTGCTTCCCCAAATGCTGGGATTGTAGGCGTGAGGCACTGTGCCCGGCCTGAGGCTAATTTTTAAAATTTTTTGTTAAGATGGGTCTCATGTTGCCCAGGGCTGGCCTTGAACTCCTGGCCTCAAGCAATCCTCCTACCTGTGCCTTCCAAAGCACTGGGATTCCAGGTGTGAGCCACTGTGTCGCTAGGCCCCAGAGAACGTTTTCTTTTTTCCTCTTTCTTTATTCTTTTTTAGAGACAAGGTCTTGATTTGTCATCCAGTGAATGCAGTGGCATGATCATAGCTCACTGTAACCTCAATCTCCTGGCTTCAAGTGATTCTCCTGCCTCAGACTCCCAAGTAGCTGGGACTACATGCATGCGCCACCACACCTGGCTAATTTTAAAATTTTTTTGTAGAGATGGGGTCTTGCTACATTGCCCAGGCTGGCCTCTAACTCCTGGGCTCAAGTGATCCTCCTACCTCGGCCTCTCAAAGTGCTGAGATTATAGGTGTCAGCCAGAGTGCTCAGCTGAGAATGCTTTCTAGTTGAGAAAATAAAACTAATATATGTAGAAAGCATCATAGTGTACAAAAATAAGTACTTCGCTGGGCATGGTGGCTCACGCTTCCCAGCACTTTGGAAGGCTGAGGCAAGAGGGTTGCCTGAGGCGAGGAGTTCAAGACCAACTTGGGGAACAAAGCTAGAACCCATCTTTACAAAAAATAAAATAATTAGCTGGGTGTGTGGTGGTGCACATCTGTAGTCCCAGCTACTGGGGAGGGTGAGGTGGGAGGATGGCTTGAGTCCAAGAGTTTGAGGCTGCAGTGAGCTGTGATTGTGCCACTGCACTCCAGCCTGAGCAACAGAGCAAGTCTCTGTCTCCAAAAAATACCCCCAAAACGGCCAGGCACAGTGGCTTATGCCTGTAATCCCAGCACTTTGGGAGGCTAAGGCAGGCAGATCTCGAGGTCAGGAGATTGAGACCATCCTGGCTAACGCGGTGAAACCCCGTCTCTACTAAAAATACAAAAAAATTAGCCAGGTGTGGCGGCAGGCGCCTGTAGTCCCAGATACTCGGGAGGCTGAGGCAGGAGAATGGCGTGAACCCGGGAAGCGCAGCTTGCAATGAGTGGAGATCGCACCACTGCACTCCAGCCTGGGCGACAGAACGAGACTCCGCCTCAAAAAAAAAAAGAAAAAAATACCCCCCAAAACAAAAAAAAACAAATTCAAACTTGGGTGAATGCCATGGTGCTAGGTTATAAAGAGCCTGAAAATCCAGGTGTAAATAGCCCTTTCTTTTTTTTTTTTTTTTTTGAGACAGAGTTTTGCTCTTATTGCCCAGGCTGGAGTGCAATGGCACAATCTTGGCTCACCACAACCTCCGCCTCCTGAGTTCAAGCGATTCTCCTGCTTCAGCCTCCCAAGTATCTGGGATTACAGGCATGCACCACCATGCCAGGCTAATTTTGTATTTTTTTTGTTTGTTTTTTTGAGATGGAGTCTTGCTCTGTCGCCCAGGTTGGAGTGCAGTGGTGTGATCTCAGCTTACTGCAACCTCTGCCTCCCAGGTTCAAGTGATTCTCCTGCCTCAGCCTCAGCCTGCCGAGTAGCTGGGACTACAGGCGCTCGCCACCACGCCTGGCTAATTTTTGTATTTTTAGTAGAGACGGGGTTTCGCTATGTTGGCCAGGCTTGTCTCAAACTCCTGATCTTGTGATATGCCTGCCTCAGCCTCCCAAAGTGCTGGAATTATGGGCGTGAGCCAACATGCCCGGCTAATTTTGTATTTTTAGTAGAGACGGGCTTTCACCTCGTTAGTGAGACTGGTCTCGAACTCCTGACCTCAGGTGATCCATTTGCCTTAGCCTTCTAAAGTGCTGAAATTACAGGCATGAGCCACCGCGTCCAGCCTTAAATAGCTTTAAAGAGAAAAGGGCCCAGGGCGGCGGCTCACGCCTGTAATCCCAGCACTTTGGAAGGCCGAGGCAGGTGGATCATTCGAGGCCAGGAGTTCAAGACCAGCCTGGCCAACATGGTGAAATCCCGTCTCTACTAAAAATACGAAAATTAGCTGAGCGGTAGTGGCGCGCGCCTACAATCCCAGCTACTCAGGAGACTGAAGCAGGAGAATCGCTTGAGCCTGGGAGGGGGAGGTTGTGGTGAGCCGAGATCACGCCACTGCACTCCAGTCTGGGCAACAGAGTGAGACCCTGTCTCAAAAAATAAATAAATAAATAAATAAATAAATAAATAATAAATATAAATAAATAAAGAGAAAACAGGAAAATAACGATAGATTTTGACTAGAAGAGTAGAATTTAAGGAAGACTGGCTTTTCAATAGTATGTATGCAACATGGATTAGAATGAGAGACTAATCAAGGAGGCCAGCTAGGAGACTTTGGAGGAATCCAAGCATAAAGAAGGTGATGGCAGGGAGAATAGGAAGGAATAGAATAGAAAGAATTTGAAGAATAAAACAACTCAAGATTTTGAGAATACTGATATTAATGAATAACAAAGGAGAAGGAGCTGGTTTAGGAGACAAGGAGGTTAAGTTCAGTCATTGACATAAAGACTTGAAAGGCAGCCAAGTAAAAGTGTTCACATAAGGGGTTGGGATACATATGACACACCAGGTCTTAACTGGAGATGTGAGAATTACCAGCGAAGATATATGATAGCTGAAGTCATGTGCAACAAGATGAGCATTCCAGAACTGAAAGCAAATAGTAACAGGAGAACATGTTTTCTCCTTGAGACCATCCTGGAGCAAGTTCTCTTACCAGCCCTGGAGACTTGGTATAGACCCTTCTACCCATTTGGAATAACCTCTCCAACTTTATAACCTTGCCCCAAATTTACCTCTCAGATAAACTTCCTCTGATTAATTCTACTTAATATTAACTCATTTAGTATTCATAGTTTGTAGTATTCACTTATACTTGTCTGCAAATACTACAATTTTTTTATGAATATATGCCCTGAATTAATTATGTCTGACCTATATGTATACCCTATCCACTATTCCCTAAGATCTCCCCCAGGTTTTCCTTTTGTTTTTAGAGACAGGGTCTTGCTTTGTAGTCTAGGCTAGAGTGTAGTAGCACGGTCATAGCACACTATAACCTCAAACTCCTGGGCTCAAGCTATCTTCCCACCTCAGCCTCCCAAGTAGCTAGGACTATAGCCATGCATTATCACATTTAGCTAATTTTTAAACATTTTTTGTAGAGACAAGGTCTCTCTATGCTGCTCAGGCTGGTCTCGAACTCCCAGCCTCAAGCAATCCTCCTGCCTTGGCCTCCCAAAGCATTGGGATTACAGGCATGAGCCACCACACCTGATCTTCCCCCAGGTTTTCTTAGGGATCATTGACGACAATGTTCCCATTTATGTCTTTTTCCTAAGGATTACAAATCTACAAGCTCCTAGCAAACGTGCCTGGTGTATACAGTAGATATGAAATAAATATCTGCTGAATTAATGAGGAATAGGAGGTCTGTAAAGGCAAGTGGTAAGTCCCTTTCATCATGTATGGAAGTATGATGAGGAAGTTCTGTCTCTCCTTCTCCATGTCTGTGGTAGCATTTTGGCTAGTAATACTTAGAGAAACTGTGTCTTAAATGAGTTATTAACTAATGTAATAACCACCAACTAAACACCCTAGGAATTAAATATTGAGTTAAGCTTGCTTAGATTGAGGTAAATCAGAACCTCTCATGGATCCAAAGAAAAAGCTCACTTTGGTTTGTATATCTGCCTAGCTGAAAATGGTACAGCAGAATTGCTGCCTGGTTTGAGAGCAGTTGCTAAGAGGGCTCCCTTGAGAATGGCATATACAAGCAAGACAGTATCTAAAACAACTGCTGAGAGGTTCCAGGTCACCCAAATTGGCTCAGAAAAGTCCCACTGACCAAATGTCTTGTTTGAGCTTTGGAAATGTGCCCTCAATGGTGTCTGGGTTCACAAGGGAAGTTGAATTTATGAACTGACAATCTGCCTGCTGGAGGAAAGCTGACACCCAGTGGAAGAGAAGCAACCAGGCTAGATTGGCTTTTTTTTGCATTCTTTTGTTCACCCCTTTGCTGTGGGTAGGCAAAAATGTCAAAGGCATCTTTTGTCTGTAAATCTTTCAAAGTCTTAATAAATAGAAAGAAAGACGGTAATAGACTGAAAAAAAACTAAGACGAAACCTCAACACACCTACCTTCAAAAACCACAGAACACAACCTTGTTATTAAAAATAGAGTGGAGGGTACAAGAGAAACTTGGGAGCTTTTAGTGTTCCTTTTTCCTGATTAAATGCAGATCACATAAGGGCTCTTAATGGGAGAAAGGGAGTACAGCTCCCAGTACATCTGGTCTCTGGTATTAATCTTAACTGCCTGGTGGTATCAAGGCACGTGGCTTTTGGGGCAGCAAATACCTGCAATGATGACTGAGTCAGTTCGGGCTGGGCCAAATTTCAATGTCATCTCATGCTTGTGTTTATGAACTGCCAGGTGGTCCTCGTTTGTAAATCTCTGAAACGAAACAGAAATGGAGATGTGAAAAAACAAAAACCCGATTCGGTGCCCTTTTAAAATGTCCTACCAAACATCTTGCAATGAGATTGGTCCCTGGAAAGAAGAACTGGAGAGGGAGAAAAAACTGGAAGAGGAGAAGAGATGGAGAAAAAAGGGTGCTAGAACGCAGGGAGAAGAGGAGATGGGGAAGACCACAACACCAACTGCTCTGTAATATCAGGTCCAAACAACAGAAGTGGACAGATTGTTGGTGAAGTGGGGTCCAAGTAGGAGGCTCCAAATGAAAAAAACATTAAGGCAAACTCGTATTGAACAAGGGGAAGCAATTTTTAATAATAATAATAGAGAAGGGAAGGGCTGGGCACTAGTTGGCCATCACAAAAATAGGAAATTGAGAATGAAGCCCTCCATGGTAGGGCTGAATTGGACTCTTTTATGAGGGCGCTAACAGGGAGATAAATTATGCAGGATTAGGAGAACCATTTAACTTCTTGGCCCCTACAGTGCTGCAGCAGGCGCCTGCATGGCTATTTGGCTCAGAGTTTTAATGAGCCAGGATGGAGCTGTAGAGCAGCAAGGCCCAATGGCCAGCAATAACGGCACATACCAGCCCCATCGGCCAAATGCTGTCTCCCCTCATTGGGCAGCCCGCCTGGGCTCCATCAGCCATAAAAAGGCCAGTACAATGCTGATGACTATATAATGGTAGAATAAAAATGCCAGGAAAAAATATTTTTTTAGGGGTAGGGAGGAGCCTGTAGGCAGGATGAGGGAAGAGAAAGGGAGATGGTATAGAGATTTTATTTTTTTGGGATTTGGGTGAAAGGACAATGAAGAAAAGTGGGCTAAGTCTATCCAGTTTATGATTAAGTAAAATAGGGTTACTGGACAATAATTTATGCTCCTACCCCTTCTTAAAAGGGGGAGAGTGAAGGGAACAGATGAACAGCAGTAATTCAAAAGAATAATATTCTCAAAAGTCCCTTTGAGGCTCCTGGCCGTATTCCTTCATTAAAACATGCCTGCAACACAGTAACAGCCCGGATGCTGCAGTTTTCCACAGCTCCTTCACACTGAGGCTCTGAAACATGGTTCCGTTTGTCTTTTTGCTTCTAAAAATGGTGATTGGTTAGTCGTCTCTTTTTACTTTTTTCATCACGTGTATACTTCTCACCAAATACTATACGTTTAGCCTTCTTTTCCAAAGCTCTTCTTGACTGCAAACAAAATACACGGGAGTTGGCCCCATCCAGCTCCTACCTGTCAGGAAAGCAATACCAAACTGTTTCTACTACTTTATTTTACCTGAATTTACAACTAAAGCCAATTTAAGATCCAAAATCCCAGGCTGGTCGCGATGGCTCATGCCTGTAATTGCAGCATTTTGGGAGGCTGAGGTGGACAGATTGCTTGAGGCCAGGAGTTCAAGACCAGACTGGGTAATCTGGCAAAACCCCATTTCTATAAAAAATGTTTTATTTTTATTTATTTATTTATTTTTGAGACGGAGTCTTGCTCTGTCGCCCAGGCTGGAGTGCAGTGGCGCAATCTCCGCCGAGGTGTGAGGATGGCTTGAGCCCGAGAGTTCAAGACCAGCCTGGGCAACATCGTAAGACCTTGTCTCTATTTAAAAAAAAGGAATGGCCTGAAGAACACAGATGGTGGAAACTGTAAATAAGGAATAAATCTCAATGAATAAAGTCTTAAGATTTTTTCACTTTTTTCTTTTTCTTTCTTTTTTCTTTTTTTTAGAGATGGGGGTCCCATTACGTTGCCCAGGCTGGTCTCGAACTCGTGGGCTCAAAAGCAGTCCTCCTGCCTCAGCCTTCCAAAGTGCTGGGATTATAGGCATGAGCCACCATGCCTGGCCCTTTAAGACTGAGGTATAAAATACAGAAAATGGGCTGGGTGCAGTGGCTCACATCCTTAATCCCAGCACTTTGGGAGGCAGAGGTGGGCAGATCACTTGAGGTCAGCAGGTCGAGACCAGCCTGGCCAACACGGTGAAACCCCGTCTCTACAAGAAATACGAAAATTAGCTGCGTGTGGAGGCGCATGCCTGTAGTCCCAGCTACTCGGGAGGCTGAGGCACGAGAATCACTTGAACCTGGGAGGCAGAGGTTGCAGTGAGCCATCATGCCCCATCTTTTTTTGTTTTGTTTTGTTTTTGAGACAGAGTTTTGCTCTTGTTGTCCAGGCTGGAGTCCAATGGCGCAATCTTGGCTCACTGCAACCTCCACCTCCCAGGTTCAAGCGATTCTCCTGTCTCAGCCTCCTGCATAGCTGGGATTACAGGTGCCTGCTACCACACTTGGCTAATTTTTGTATTTTTAGTACAGACGGGATTTCACCATGTTGGCCAAGCTGGTCTTGAACTCCCGACCTCAGGTGATCCACCCACCTCGACCTCCCAAAATGCTGGAATTACAGGTGTGAGCCACTGCACCCAGCCAAAAAATATAATTTTAAGGAGATATGACAAGTAGTAGATTATGCAGGGCTGTAAGTTTTCAAAATGTACTTACAATGTTGGCCGGTGCAGTGGCCCGGCCTTTTTATCATATATTTTTGAAAACCGTATTATAATATCATTAATTTCTTTTGTAATCCTATGTATTTCATGAATTTAAAAATATTACTCTAGGCTGGGCATGGTGGCGCATACCTGTAACCCTAGCACATTGGGATGCCGAGGCAGGTGGATCGCTTGAGCGCAGGAGTTTGAGACCAGCCAGGGCAACATGGCGAAACCTATTTCTAATACAATTCTTATCTTATATGCCTAGGGGGAGAATAAAAGTTTACTGAAGCTTTCTGTCAAAGTGATCGCCAGGCCAGGTGCAGAATGGCTTGAACCCAGGAGGTGGAGGTTGCAGTGAGCCAAGATCGTGCCAATGCACTCCAATCTGGGCAACAAGAGCAAGACTCCGTCTCAAAAAAACAACGAAAAAAACCAAAGTGATTGCTAATTTGGCTATGTTTTATATAGTCCTTATATTTTCTCTCATTTATTAAGAGTTAACACTTCAGAAATTCTCTAGGATACTCAGTCCCAGTTGTCCTATCCTTGGCCACAGCTGGGGTGAGTGGGCCTAAGCCAGGGGGCTGTGGGTGCTTGGTGCGCCCTCACTCATGGCAAGGGAAGGGTGGGATGAACCCCCATAAGAAAAAAATAAATTCTCTAGATTAGTCATAAACTTCATGCATAGGAAACCATCCCTCTGAAAGCAATTTCTCAATTAAAATAGCTAAAATTATTATCATAGTATTTTTTTAATAAGATGGGATCTCATTATGTTGCCCAGGCTGTTCTTGAACTCCTGGGCTCAAATGAGTCTCCTGCCTCAGCTTCCTGAGTAGCTGGAACTACAGGTGCACACCATTGTGCCTGGCTAAAAATAGCTAAAGTGTTACTAAGTGATAAAAATCGTGACCTAAGTAAAAATATATTCTATTTAATTAAAATGGGTGAAGGGACTCCCCAAAATATTTCCTTTTTAAATTATTCCCCATTAAAAAATCTAGTTCCCTTATGTGTTTGTTTTCTTGTTTGTTTGAGACAGGGTCTTGCTCTGTTGCCCAGGCTGGAGTGCAGTGGCATGATCTTGGCTCATTGCAACCTCTGCCCTCCAGACTTACGCAAGCCCCCCCACCCCAGCCTCCCGAGTAGCTGGGACTACAGGCATGCACCACCATGTTCGGGCAATTTTTGTATTTTTTGTAGAGACAGGGCTTCACCATGTTGCCCAGGCTGGTCTTGAACTCCTGAGCCCAAGTGATCTGCCAGCCTTGGCTTTTCAAAGTGTGGGGATTTACAGGTGTGAGCCACCCTGCCCAGCCCCTCATTTGTTAATACCCTTAAAGGATCTTCCTTTGTTCTTTGGCATTACCTATGTCTAAGGTTTTAGCAAATAGCCACTCACTCAGGGAACACACTCGCCCTCACTGTAGGGTAAATATAATAACCATCCCCAAGGCAGCAGAAGGCTTAATACAAAATCAGGACAGTTTCTCTCCTCTCCTTTATGCCAAGACTAATTTGCACCCCCATCTGAAGACTAAGATCATCTAGATCTGCACTATCTGATATGGTAGCAACTAGCCACACATAGCTATTGAGTACTTGCAATGTGGCTAGTCTGAATTGAAATGTACTGAAAATCAAAACACACACTGGATTTCAAAGACTTAGTAAAATATCTTGTTAATAATTTTTATGTTGATTACATGTCAAAATGATACTATTTTGGATATACCAGGTTAAATAAAATATATTATTACAATTAGTTCCACTTGTTTACTTTCACTTTTTAACGTACTACTAGAAAATTAAAACTTACCTATGTGGCTCACGTTTGTGGTTTTCATTGTATTTCTTTTGGACAGCTCTAATCTACATAATATGCTCCAAGATCCCACGGGAATTTTAATCATGTACCAATCTTAAATCTTCCTCCCTAAATCCATTTTCTTTAAATGCAGTTTAGAGTATGTGGCAGTGGTCCTCAACCAGAGGTAACTCTGTCCCCCATGGGACATTTGACAATGTTTGGAGACATTTTTGTTTGTCACAACTGGGAGGATGCTACTGGCCTCTAGAAGGTAGAGGCCTGAGATGCTGATAAATATTGTATGGTGCACAGGACAGCCTCCCAAAACAAAGAATTGCATAACTCAAAATATCAGTTGTGTTTGTTGAGAAACCCTGATACAGAGTAACAGGGGAAGAGAAAAAGAAAAAAAGCTGCTTTTTAGTTTCCTTTTCCAAACTGCCAACACATGTTTTTAGACCTGAAACTTGGAAGAAAAAAAGCACAGGCAAAAAACTTCCAGCCTTATTTTATAAAATGGCTGATGGACTCCAGATCTGCAAATACTTAGGATAGGAAAATTAGGAAGATGGAGACAGAAGGCACTGTATTTGGGAGAACAGACTGAATGGAATTCTCATGCACTGCCTTGTTAGTAACAAAAAGATAATATAGAAGAAGCTAATCAAAACAATTTTGGCTACTTTTGATTTTTACTCCCTTATGAAGAAAAAAAGTAGCAAGAAAGGAGATTCTTTTCATTTAAGAAATACTAAGAAGCATAAAATAGAATGTCAGGACTATGAGGAAGTCAATCTGAAAACTGATACTACCTCCAGAATGGACAGGGAAAGTACATTTCCTATTAACAATTAACTTTCCATGAGACTTCTTTGGTAAAAACTCTTTTCATTTCTAGTAAGTTTTACTCTCACCTATCCTTCCGTAATAGGAGAATCTAGAATCCCTCCTCCTCACAAACTTACTAAATGAACAGAGCTAAGTAAAGAGTTAGGATGGGCTGGGCGCAGTGGCTCACACCTGTAACCCCAACACTCTGGGAGGCTGAGGTTGGAGGATGGCTTGAGCCCGAGAGTTCAAGACCAGCCTAGGCAACACCGTAAGACCTTGTCTCTATTTAAAAAAAAAAAAAAAGGAATGGCCTGAAGAACACAGATGGTGGAAACTGTAAATAAGGAATAAATCTCAATGAATAAAGTCTTAAGATTTTTTCACTTTTTTCTTTTTCTTTCTTTTTTCTTTTTTTTAGAGATGGGGGTCCCATTACGTTGCCCAGGCTGGTCTCGAACTCGTGGGCTCAAAAGCAGTCCTCCTGCCTCAGCCTTCCAAAGTGCTGGGATTATAGGCATGAGCCACCATGCCTGGCCCTTTAAGACTGAGGTATAAAATACAGAAAATGGGCTGGGTGCAGTGGCTCACATCCTTAATCCCAGCACTTTGGGAGGCAGAGGTGGGCAGATCACTTGAGGTCAGCAGGTCGAGACCAGCCTGGCCAACACGGTGAAACCCCGTCTCTACAAGAAATACGAAAATTAGCTGCGTGTGGAGGCGCATGCCTGTAGTCCCAGCTACTCGGGAGGCTGAGGCACGAGAATCACTTGAACCTGGGAGGCAGAGGTTGCAGTGAGCCATCATGCCCCATCTTTTTTTGTTTTGTTTTGTTTTTGAGACAGAGTTTTGCTCTTGTTGTCCAGGCTGGAGTCCAATGGCGCAATCTTGGCTCACTGCAACCTCCACCTCCCAGGTTCAAGCGATTCTCCTGTCTCAGCCTCCTGCATAGCTGGGATTACAGGTGCCTGCTACCACACTTGGCTAATTTTTGTATTTTTAGTACAGACGGGATTTCACCATGTTGGCCAAGCTGGTCTTGAACTCCCGACCTCAGGTGATCCACCCACCTCGACCTCCCAAAATGCTGGAATTACAGGTGTGAGCCACTGCACCCAGCCAAAAAATATAATTTTAAGGAGATATGACAAGTAGTAGATTATGCAGGGCTGTAAGTTTTCAAAATGTACTTACAATGTTGGCCGGTGCAGTGGCCCGGCCTTTTTATCATATATTTTTGAAAACCGTATTATAATATCATTAATTTCTTTTGTAATCCTATGTATTTCATGAATTTAAAAATATTACTCTAGGCTGGGCATGGTGGCGCATACCTGTAACCCTAGCACATTGGGATGCCGAGGCAGGTGGATCGCTTGAGCGCAGGAGTTTGAGACCAGCCAGGGCAACATGGCGAAACCTATTTCTAATACAATTCTTATCTTATATGCCTAGGGGGAGAATAAAAGTTTACTGAAGCTTTCTGTCAAAGTGATCGCCAGGCCAGGTGCAGAATGGCTTGAACCCAGGAGGTGGAGGTTGCAGTGAGCCAAGATCGTGCCAATGCACTCCAATCTGGGCAACAAGAGCAAGACTCCGTCTCAAAAAAACAACGAAAAAAACCAAAGTGATTGCTAATTTGGCTATGTTTTATATAGTCCTTATATTTTCTCTCATTTATTAAGAGTTAACACTTCAGAAATTCTCTAGGATACTCAGTCCCAGTTGTCCTATCCTTGGCCACAGCTGGGGTGAGTGGGCCTAAGCCAGGGGGCTGTGGGTGCTTGGTGCGCCCTCACTCATGGCAAGGGAAGGGTGGGATGAACCCCCATAAGAAAAAAATAAATTCTCTAGATTAGTCATAAACTTCATGCATAGGAAACCATCCCTCTGAAAGCAATTTCTCAATTAAAATAGCTAAAATTATTATCATAGTATTTTTTTAATAAGATGGGATCTCATTATGTTGCCCAGGCTGTTCTTGAACTCCTGGGCTCAAATGAGTCTCCTGCCTCAGCTTCCTGAGTAGCTGGAACTACAGGTGCACACCATTGTGCCTGGCTAAAAATAGCTAAAGTGTTACTAAGTGATAAAAATCGTGACCTAAGTAAAAATATATTCTATTTAATTAAAATGGGTGAAGGGACTCCCCAAAATATTTCCTTTTTAAATTATTCCCCATTAAAAAATCTAGTTCCCTTATGTGTTTGTTTTCTTGTTTGTTTGAGACAGGGTCTTGCTCTGTTGCCCAGGCTGGAGTGCAGTGGCATGATCTTGGCTCATTGCAACCTCTGCCCTCCAGACTTACGCAAGCCCCCCCACCCCAGCCTCCCGAGTAGCTGGGACTACAGGCATGCACCACCATGTTCGGGCAATTTTTGTATTTTTTGTAGAGACAGGGCTTCACCATGTTGCCCAGGCTGGTCTTGAACTCCTGAGCCCAAGTGATCTGCCAGCCTTGGCTTTTCAAAGTGTGGGGATTTACAGGTGTGAGCCACCCTGCCCAGCCCCTCATTTGTTAATACCCTTAAAGGATCTTCCTTTGTTCTTTGGCATTACCTATGTCTAAGGTTTTAGCAAATAGCCACTCACTCAGGGAACACACTCGCCCTCACTGTAGGGTAAATATAATAACCATCCCCAAGGCAGCAGAAGGCTTAATACAAAATCAGGACAGTTTCTCTCCTCTCCTTTATGCCAAGACTAATTTGCACCCCCATCTGAAGACTAAGATCATCTAGATCTGCACTATCTGATATGGTAGCAACTAGCCACACATAGCTATTGAGTACTTGCAATGTGGCTAGTCTGAATTGAAATGTACTGAAAATCAAAACACACACTGGATTTCAAAGACTTAGTAAAATATCTTGTTAATAATTTTTATGTTGATTACATGTCAAAATGATACTATTTTGGATATACCAGGTTAAATAAAATATATTATTACAATTAGTTCCACTTGTTTACTTTCACTTTTTAACGTACTACTAGAAAATTAAAACTTACCTATGTGGCTCACGTTTGTGGTTTTCATTGTATTTCTTTTGGACAGCTCTAATCTACATAATATGCTCCAAGATCCCACGGGAATTTTAATCATGTACCAATCTTAAATCTTCCTCCCTAAATCCATTTTCTTTAAATGCAGTTTAGAGTATGTGGCAGTGGTCCTCAACCAGAGGTAACTCTGTCCCCCATGGGACATTTGACAATGTTTGGAGACATTTTTGTTTGTCACAACTGGGAGGATGCTACTGGCCTCTAGAAGGTAGAGGCCTGAGATGCTGATAAATATTGTATGGTGCACAGGACAGCCTCCCAAAACAAAGAATTGCATAACTCAAAATATCAGTTGTGTTTGTTGAGAAACCCTGATACAGAGTAACAGGGGAAGAGAAAAAGAAAAAAAGCTGCTTTTTAGTTTCCTTTTCCAAACTGCCAACACATGTTTTTAGACCTGAAACTTGGAAGAAAAAAAGCACAGGCAAAAAACTTCCAGCCTTATTTTATAAAATGGCTGATGGACTCCAGATCTGCAAATACTTAGGATAGGAAAATTAGGAAGATGGAGACAGAAGGCACTGTATTTGGGAGAACAGACTGAATGGAATTCTCATGCACTGCCTTGTTAGTAACAAAAAGATAATATAGAAGAAGCTAATCAAAACAATTTTGGCTACTTTTGATTTTTACTCCCTTATGAAGAAAAAAAGTAGCAAGAAAGGAGATTCTTTTCATTTAAGAAATACTAAGAAGCATAAAATAGAATGTCAGGACTATGAGGAAGTCAATCTGAAAACTGATACTACCTCCAGAATGGACAGGGAAAGTACATTTCCTATTAACAATTAACTTTCCATGAGACTTCTTTGGTAAAAACTCTTTTCATTTCTAGTAAGTTTTACTCTCACCTATCCTTCCGTAATAGGAGAATCTAGAATCCCTCCTCCTCACAAACTTACTAAATGAACAGAGCTAAGTAAAGAGTTAGGATGGGCTGGGCGCAGTGGCTCACACCTGTAACCCCAACACTCTGGGAGGCTGAGGTTGGAGGATGGCTTGAGCCCGAGAGTTCAAGACCAGCCTAGGCAACACCGTAAGACCTTGTCTCTATTTAAAAAAAAAAAAAAAGGAATGGCCTGAAGAACACAGATGGTGGAAACTGTAAATAAGGAATAAATCTCAATGAATAAAGTCTTAAGATTTTTTCACTTTTTTCTTTTTCTTTCTTTTTTCTTTTTTTTAGAGATGGGGGTCCCATTACGTTGCCCAGGCTGGTCTCGAACTCGTGGGCTCAAAAGCAGTCCTCCTGCCTCAGCCTTCCAAAGTGCTGGGATTATAGGCATGAGCCACCATGCCTGGCCCTTTAAGACTGAGGTATAAAATACAGAAAATGGGCTGGGTGCAGTGGCTCACATCCTTAATCCCAGCACTTTGGGAGGCAGAGGTGGGCAGATCACTTGAGGTCAGCAGGTCGAGACCAGCCTGGCCAACACGGTGAAACCCCGTCTCTACAAGAAATACGAAAATTAGCTGCGTGTGGAGGCGCATGCCTGTAGTCCCAGCTACTCGGGAGGCTGAGGCACGAGAATCACTTGAACCTGGGAGGCAGAGGTTGCAGTGAGCCAAGATCATGCCACTGCACTCCAGCCTGGGCGACAGAGTGAGACTCCATCTCAAAAAAAAAAAAAAAAAAAAGCAAAAATCCTTAGTGTACATCTCAATGAATTTTTAATTTTTAAATTTGCGTATACCTGTGTAATCACTACCCAGTTCAAGGCATGAAACATTTCAGACATCACAGAAGCCTCCCATATATCCCTGTTTTCTTAAGCTTTTAAGTGAAATAATTATTTAAAACAGTACAGTACCTTGGACACAGCACATATTCAACTAGTTCCCTCCTCTTTACTTTTTTAAAATTTTACTTATTTATTTATTGAGATGGAGTTTCACTCTTGTTGCCCAGGCTGGAGTGCAATGGTGTGATCTCGGCTCACCGCAACCTCCGCCTCCTGGGTTCAAGTGATTCTTCTGCCTCAGCCTCCCAAGTAGCTAGAATTACAGGCACCTGCTACCACACCCAGCTAATTTTTTGTGTTTTTAGTAGAGACAGGGTTTCACCATGATGGCCAGGTTGGTCTTGAACTCCTGACCTCATGATCCACCCGCCTTGGCCTCCTAAAGTGCTGGGATTACAGGCATGAGCCACCGCACCTGGCCTCCTCTTTACTTTTTTAAATTTCAAGAGAGACAGGTATTATAGTAAAAAAGTGACATTTTTTTTTGCAGGATAATTCTAAACAGGTAAATGCCTAGAGATACTACAGTTCTTTTCCTAACCTCATTTAACCTATTCTCTAGACGTATTTTCAAACAGCAGCACTGAACAGACCCGAAAAGAAGGCTCAGGGCAAATGAGACGTAAGGCCAAACTAAAACTAAATTTTTGGCTTTTGACTCTGAGCCAGGCACAAGCATACGGAGATTAGGAATCTAACAGTTTCAAGCTAACTCCTTGGTAAAGCATTGTGACCAATGAAATTTCTCTGCAATATGCACTCAACTCCTAGCCAGATACATTCCTGAAATGTTGCTTTTGGCCACCACAGCACCCGTTTTCATGAGGATTTGCCTCACATTTAAAAACACTCTTAATATCCTGACCTATGATGAATTCATGTCCCTTTCCTTGTTTTAGAAGAGTAGACTGGGGTAAGAAGACAATCAGAACTCTTTAGTTATTAGGAAATGAGCCCTGAGTACGTAAACTATCAAGAAATAATACAAGGAACTGAGTTTACATTTGTGATAGTCTGAAAAGTAATTTATGCTGAAACCTAACTACCCCTTTTCTCCAAAGTTTCTGGGTTTGGCAGTACTTCATGGACAGAATTGCTTTCTTTTAATTCAGTATCTATACTTGGGCTTTGTTTTTTCTTTACTTTTTTTTTTTTTTTTTTTAGACAGGGTCTCACTCTGTAGCTCAGGCTGGAGTGCAGTGATGTGATCATAGATCACTGTAACCTCAAACTCTTGGACTCAAGCAATCTTCCCACCTCAGCCTACCAAGTAGCTGGGACTACAGGTTCGCACCACCATGGGTTATTGTTTTGTTTACTTTAGAGATGGGGTGTTGCTATGTTGCCCAGGCTGATTGTAAACTCTTGGCCTCAAGTGATCATCCCACTTCAGCCTTCCAAAGAGCTGGGTTTATCTGCGCCCATATACTTGGGGGCGTATTTTGATGAAAGGAAATAGTATGAAAAAGTCACAGAAGACAGCACCACTGCACTCCAGCCTGGTCAACAGAGTAAGACTGTCTCTTTAAGAAAAAAAAAAAAAAAAAAAGTCATAGAAAACTTGAGAAAAACTATGAGGAGTAAGTTCTAGAATACAGTGATGCTGGTGCTGAGCAGGTGAAGGAAGAAATAACTGATCTTTTTTTTGAACACTATTTAATGAATCACTTCAAGTGATCACATATTCTGAAAGAAGAAACTGGAAGATCTGTAAAAGTCTTGACAAGGCTTCTTGCCCTCACTGCAGTGCTTCTGTTCCCAATGTCAGACATCATTTAAGTTTGGGAAAGCAGGGAAAGGGAGAAGAAGGAAGGGATTAAATACACACATACTTCAAACCAAACATAACTTTCACTTCTACCTTGGTCAATCCTAGGCTCCTGCTCTCTACTTCAAGATGTTTAGCCAATGATGGGAAATAAATAAATAAATAAATAAATAAATAAATAAATAAAAGGAAAAAAAAGATGCTACTGTTTGCTATGTGAGTCACACATCCTGCTTTGAATGTTTCATGGCTCTTAAATGAATCATTTCAAAGAACAGGATTGTTCAACAAATAAAATACAACCACAGCAACAGTAGCTCATATGCTGCACGTGTGAGCGAGATAATTTATAGAGGAAAAACAAGAACAGAAAACTTTCCCCCAAAATACTCAAAGATAAAATGTTGTCAGGGGAATGAAGGAGGACAAACTAAACAGAGGAGCGGGGACAACCCACCAAACCGTACCTAAGGTAAATTCATTTGTCTATGGATTGAGGAATTTTCTGTTTTGGGAAGGCTGTTGGAATATCTTAAAGATTCTGGCAGCTTAACAAATAAGTCCACTGTATAAAGAAAAGGAATTTTGAAAGCAGAGATATTATTTGATAGCTGGTCTAGCTGCCATGCTGCTGCTAGAATGTAAGCTCCTCAAGAACAAGGATCTCTCCATTTGCTTGTTCATGGACAAATCCCAAGCACCTAGAACAGTATCTGTACACAGTAGGTGCTTAATATTTGTTGAATAAATGCCAACTAGCACGTCTCACTAAAGTGCTACAAAGCAACCCCAACCTACAAAACTTTTGCCCATGTAGGCCGGGCACGGTGGCTCATGCCTGTAATCCCAGCACTTTGAGAGGCCGAGGCGGGCAGATCACCTGAGGTCAGGAATTCAAGACCAGCCTGGCCAACATGGTGAAACCCCGTCTCTACTTAAAAAATACAAAAAATTAGCTGGGTGTGGTGGTACGCACCTGTAATCCCAGCTACTCGGGAGGCTGAGGCAGGAGAATCACTTGAACCCAGAAGGCCGGTGAGCCGAGATTGTGCCACTGCACTCCAGCCTGGGGGACAAGAGTGAAACTTCATCTCAAAAAAAAAAAAAAAATTTTTTTTTTTGCCCATGTGTGCAATGGTGGGACAATTTTCATCATCCATAACCAAAAGGAGAGTTGGTATCTATCTTAAACACCAGCTTTTTCCTATGGAACCAGAGGCTGGGCCCAGTCAGGACCAAGAATACCCTAATGCAAGGATGTAAGAAGATCAGAGTAAGAAACAAATAGAATTTCAAAAATTATAACCACAGGAAAAAGACAAAATGGCAGCGATGGGGATTTAAATCATTAGGAAGGATTTGACTCTTGGGGGTGGGGTGGGTTTGAAATCATTCCCAAAGGAGATTTTAAAGGAATGTAAAATACATTACCTTTCTGTCCTCTTGTCCTTGTTTATGATTTTATTTTCTGCTATTCTTCTACTAACACCTTCTACCCAGGTCAGTCTCTTACTGATCTGCAAAGTCTATTTATTTTCAATTTTGTGCCTCCACACACATTCCCATATTCCTTGACATGTGTTCCTCTCTCCATTGTTTACTGGAATACTACCATTTTTCTAGGCCCAGCTGAAATCCAATAGCTTTTTGAAAGCTTCTCTAATGACTCCAATCTTCAATGATCTATCTTTCTTGAACTTGCATAGTATTCAAATGGAAATTTATTTATATAATTATACATATAGAATTTTAGTCTATATGGTCTCACAATTTTTATCTTTTTAAAGTAGACTGTATGGGCAGGCACAGTGGCTCACACCTGTAATCCCAGCACTCTGGGAGGCTGAGGCGGGAGAATTGCTTGACCCCAAGAGTTTGAGACCAGTCTGGGCGACAAGGTGAAACCCCACCTCTACCAAAAAGAAAAAAAAAAAAAATTAGCCAGGTGTGGTGGTGTGTGCCTGTAGTCCCAACTAGGAAGGCTGAGGTGGGAGGATCACTTGAACTGGAGGCAGAGGTTGCAGTGAGCCAAGATTGCGCCATCGCACTCCAGCCTGGGCAACAGAACAAGGCTGTCTCAAACAAAGTAGACTGTGAACAACTAGAGGGTTAAAAACATGTCTCACACTTATTTTTTATCCTTTTCACCTGCCCCACCTCTAGGCTTGCCCAGTTTGGCACTCAATAAATTATTGCTTCAGTGATTGGGTAAAGTTTTATATAGTGACGTAAGAGTAACTGTTGAAAAGCTTTATCACTCTTGGATTCTCAGACCTTAACATGGCACACTTTCAGAAAGATCTGATGGCTTTCCAACTCCATTTGCAAAGTAAATTTCACTTTTCAAATCAGTGAGAAGTAGTGTATCCTCTTGCCTACTTTTTTTGATACCAGATTCCCTTTATTACAGAAAGGCACCTAAGACAATTACAGTATGCTAGAGTTATACTGCTGTTGTATGAAAGGACACTGGTGCCATGGTCTTTGTGGGTCAATTCACTTTCTTAGGGTATCTGATTCCAGCACTGAATTTTATTACCAATTAAAATGTCCTGTGAGGCCAGATACGGTGGCTCATGCCTGTAATCCAGCACTTTGGGAGGCTGAGGTGGGCAGATCACTTGAGGCTAGGAGTTTGAGACCAGTCTGGCCAACATGGCAAAACCCTGTCTCTACTAAAAATATAAAAATTAGCTGGACATGGTGGTGCATGCCTGATAATCCCAGTTACTTGGGTGGCTGAGGCACAAGAATCGCTTGAACCCAGGAAGTGGAGGCTGCAGTGAGCTGAGATCACACAACTGCATTCCAGCCTGGGCGACAGAGCAAGACTCTGTTTCAAAATATAAACTAAACTCAACTAAAATACCTTGTGCAAAAAAATGTGAATTTACAAGCCATTCCCTTTTAAGTTCCTTCTTCACTCCCCAAACCACTAGTGGTAATTTTAACCACATCCTTTTGAGCATTTTCTTTTAAGATCTCAATTATTTGAATTTTACAGGCAGAATATGAGCATCTCATAGGTGTCAAACAGTGTCAAGAACTGGATTCCTCCTTTAAAAAATCGTACACTCCAGTATCTGACAAAAGGAAAAGTATGTTACAATCAAATCAACAAGCTAGTTAAAGGGGAACAGAAAAAGAATTCTAAACCCATAGTCAACACTGAGTTGTTGGGTCTTCATCGTTATGATCTGGGTTTAATAGCAATGCATTATTATTCTACATCAAACTTGTCCAACCTTTGGCCTGCAGACCACATGCAGCCCGGAATGGCTTTCAACATGGCCCAACATAAATTCGTAAGCTTTCTTAAAACATTATCAGATTTTTTGGCGATTTTTTTTTTGTTTAGTTCATCAGCTATTGTTAGCGTTAGTATATTTTTATGTGTGGCCCAAGACAATTCTTCTTCCAATGTGGCCCAGGGAAGCCAAAAGATTGTACACCTCTGTTTTACATTATACAGACCAATGGTATAACTATTTCTCTAAGTACCTAAGTTTTAAGCACTCAGCCATACTGCAATACTTGCTTCTATTTTGGTTCCTTGTTCCTTCCTCCTGACAAATGTGAAAATTCATGAGCCCCATGGGTCACGTCTTCTACCAAGTAAGTTGCAGGTGCCCAATAAATCACAGCAAAAAGGAAACTGAGCTCCAAAGGTCATTTAGGCCAACTCCATCAGGGATTGGGCAATGTAGGAAAGAGGGTGGTAAATATAATTTCTTACCAGTTTGGGTTAAAAAAGATTAGTTTTTTTTTTTTTTCAAATGTTACTTATTATTTGATGGGATTGAGAAATACAACATCATCATAGGTATAGATATACTTAGCCAAAGTCCTGGTCATCTTAGTTTCTGCTATGTGATTCCTAAACACCATAGTCAAGCAGAAAGTATAATTCTTTGCTCTTTCTTCTCTCGCACTCTCTTTTTTTGGGGGTGGGGGGCAGGGGACAGAGTCTTACTTCATCACCCAGACTGGAGTATAGTGGCATGATCTTGGCTAACTGCAACCTCTGCCTCCCAGGTTCAAGTGATTCTCATACTTCAGCCTCCTGAGTAGCTGGGATTACAGGTGTGTGCTACCACACCCGGATAATTTTTATAGTTTTAGTAGAGATGGGGTTTCACCATATTGGCCAGGCTGGTCTCGAACTCCTAACCTCAAGTGATCCACCTGCCTCAGCTTCCCAAAGTGCTGGGATTACAGGTGTGAGCCCCTGTGCCTGGCCCCCTTCTCTTTTTAATAGTACTCTCTTATGACTTTTTTCAATAAGGCTATTGTATCAGCCTGTTCTCTTGCTGCTAATAACGACATACCCAAGACTGGGTAATTTATAAAGGAAAGAGGTTTAATGGACTCACAGTTCCACATGGCTGGGGACGCCTCACAATCATGGCGGGAGGCAAAGGAGAAGCAGAGTCACATCTTACATGGCAGTAGGCAAGAAGAACATGTGCAGGGGAACTCCCCTTTATAAAACCATCAGATCTAGTGAGATTTATTCACTATCAACGAGAGCAGCATGGGAAAAACCTGCCCCTCATGATTCAATTACTTCCCATTAGGTCCCTCCCACAATACATGGGGATTATTACAATTCAAGGTGAGATTTAGGAGGGGATACAGCCAAAGTATATCAGCTATAAACTATAAACTATCAGTCCTGAGAAGACTGTTGTCAATTAATGCCTTGTATAACTGGATTGCTTAGGAGAAGGGAGAGTAAGGCAGTGAAAGGGAAGGGGCAATAGGTTTGAGGAAGACATTATTGGTTTCTTAACCCAACCCCCATTTTTCAACCATTTTCTCTTGCTTGCCTCACTATAAAGGCTGAAAAGCAAGATATTCCTTTTTCCTATGCAGCTGGTATTAAACCTGTCACACAGTTCAGGCCAATAGGACAATGAAATCCACCGTGGTGGGGATGGAGGATGGCTCTTCTGATGTAAGGCTTTTGTCTCCTTATAAAAGGGAAAGCCAGAACAAGAGAGTTCCTGATGCTACCTGCCCCTTATTTCTTTCCCATCCTCTGATAGTGAGGCAACAGGAATGAGGATTAAAAGGTAAAAGCTAAAAATGGTACAGCAGAGAGAAAGAACCTAGGTCCTTGATAAACTTGCTTAGCTGCTGAAACAGTCCTAATTCTGGACACCTTGTGTTATAAATGTTGACACAGTTTGTTTTTGTTTTTGTTTTTGCTTTGTTTTGAGATGCAGTCTCGCTCTCTTGCCCAGGCTGGAGTGCAATGGCATGATCTCGGCTCACTGCAACCTCTGCCTCCCGGGTTCAAGCAATTCTCCTGCCTCAGCCTCCTGAGTAGCTGGGATTACAGACACACGCCACCATGCCCAGCTAATTTTTGTATTTTTAGTACAGATGGGGTTTCACCATCTTGGTCAGGCTAGTCTCGAACTCCTGACCTTGTGATCCGCCTGCCTCTGCCTCCCTAAGTGCTGGGATTACAGGCGTGAGCCATTGCGCCCAGCCTGTGTTCACATAGTTTTAAGCTACTGTTAGGTATTTGCATCTGAAACCATTCCTAACCAATATACGATTTTCAATATGTATAGATTCTACTTCATTTTCTATCTAAGGAACTTAGAAATGGAATATACAATAAATTATTTTATTCTACATCTTCATGAATATTTATCAGTTGTATCCTAATGCAGAATTCTGTTTTCTTTTTCACATAATATACCAAATAAATTCCATCTCATCATCACCTATTGCCTCAAGCTTCCTTAGAAACAATGGCTATACACTGGACTTTTGGGAAGAACAAGATGGTAAGAGAGTGGCACCTTACAATGCTGCTTTGGAAACTGGGGCAGTTAAAGATCACTCCTCACTAAAGAATGGAGTTTTAGACTGGAGCAGCATGTTTTCTTATTTCTCGCTGCCCCTCTTCCTCAATACCCAGTGTTTGGCTTTTTATCAAACTCCAGGGCACTCTTGGGAACTACGCTTAAGAATTAACAAGGATAAATCCATTATCTTTCCTTAGATGGCAGCTACTTACTTGGATGGGTTAAATGCTCAACAAACTTTAAAGGACCAGTGCCTAGGAGGCAGAGAAATCCCAGCAGCAATTCAGCCAGGCCTGGTCCTGTGTCAGTTACATGGCTAATTGCTTTCTCCACAGCTCTTGCCTAATGGTAGACCTTTTAGTATTCTCCTGTCCAGATGTAGCCACTTAGCTGGGGTACCATTAAAGTCCCCAAAGGGATAACTGTAGTTCTTAACAAAGCAAGAAAAGGTTATTTTTTAAATCAAAATAATTATCACACAGCCATATTAAGTTCTTGTTGACATTATACATTTCTATTTTTCAATCTCATCTCTCTCCCCAAATTCTTATTAGGATGTTATGAGGTACAAAATCCTTGAAAAACATATCAAATACTTTTATCTTCTAATTTGCTACACATTAAGTGTTACAATTCCTGGATCTCACAAATGGGTGGGAAGGACAAAGTTCCAGAGTGAAAAGTATGAACCTACTACATTGTGGTTTGGCTTGAGCTGCTGAAAATTTCACTGTGGAAAAACAATACTGTAAATACTTCCTGATAATACAGGAGTTTTAAAATTTTGAATGCTTACAATGCATTCAGAGTAGAGCACATACAAGTCAGTACTGAGACCACAATAACAAAAACCCTGCCCTGATCTTTAAGGCCTTATGCAGTTTAGTACTGTAACAGTCAAGCCAAAAGAAAATATATAACTGGAAGGTGAGGAGGGGGAGAGAACCAATGAACGTGCTCACATGCACTCGTCTCTAAAACCGTCTCTAAACTTGGTTCAAGTTTACAAGGAGATTACGCACACACACACTCTCTCTCTCTCTCTCTCCTTCCCTCACTTTAAAATAATACCAAAATACAGTATTAAGCTTTTGTTTTAAACAAGCTATCAAAGCTTACGGGCCCAGGGACTCGGAAACCACAGAAGAGGTTGCAGCCTGGTAAATAAATAGGCAACGATAAAGGCTCAAATAGTTTGGCAGGTCTTCTATATAAACCATAAACTGGTCAAGTGCTCTAATTCTGCCCTGCTATCTTAATTTAATGCAGCAAAAAATTCTTACCATAATTTGTTGACATATTCATCTGATTATCTTTGTGTCTAACCAGGAAAGCTCTGATAAGCTATCTTTATTTTTACAAAGTCAGGCAAATGGAAAACTTCAATTTTGGATGTTTACTTTCTAACCATAAGTGATATTTTTTAGAATGCTGGCCACAGACTAGAGGTCTACACTAAAAGAAGGCAGGCAGGTAGGCAGGCAGGGGAAAAGAATGAAATTGCAGCTAAGCACTGGGGCTCATGCTGGTAATCCCAGCTACTTGGGAGGCTGAGGCAGGAGGATCACCTGAGGAATTTGAGACAAGCCTGGGCAATATATATTGAAATCCTGTCTCTTAAAAAATTTAAAGAGTAGCCAGGCATGGTGGCACATGCCTGTAGTCCCAGCTACCTGGGAGGCTGAGAAAGAGAGAGAGAGAGAAAGGAGGTTCCCTTGAGCCCAGGTGTTTGAAGCTGCAGTAAGCTATGATTGTGCCACTGCACTCCGGCCTGGGCGACAGAGCAGGGCTCCATGTCTCTTAAAAAAAATAAAAAAGGAATCTACACTGCCTATCAGTAACACTTATCCACATACTTCTAGACAGTCATAGTGATCCAACACAGAAGAAAAGCAGCAGCTGGGGAAATTGTCTTGTTCCTGTCTCATCTCCTGCTGCTCTCCATCACAGTACTAAACTACTTGCATTTTTTCTAAACATATGCTGTTTCATTCTCTTGCATCTGCTATTCTCTTATATGTGGAATGTTCTTCTCTACTTTCTCTGGGAAACTTCTATTTACCTTTCAAAACCTGTTAAAGCATCATTTCCTCCAGGAAGCCTTCTCTGATGTTTACCAGAATTCTCAGTACTTGCAAATATTTACATTATTATATTTATCATATTAGAATGTAATTACATTTTCATGTGTCTGACTCCCCTATAAGGCAGTGAATACTTTCATGTCTTATACATCTCTCTGTCACTAGTACCTAGCATGGTGTTTGGCACATTGTAGATGTTCAAATTTTTTTTTAATTTTTTTTTTGAGATGGAGTCTCACTCTGTCGCCCAGGCTGGAGTGCAGTGGTGCGATCTCAGCTTACTGCAATCTACCTCCGCCTCCCTCGTTCAAGGGATTCTCCTGCCTCAGCCTCCTCAGTAGCTAGGACCACAAGCGTGTGCCACCATGCCCGGCTAACTTTTGTATTTTTGGTAGAGACGGGGTTTCACCATATTGGCCAGGCTGGTCTGGAACTCCTGACCTTGTGATCTGCCTGCCTTGGCCTCCCAAAGTGCAGGGATTACAGGTGTGAGCCACTGCGCCTGGCCACTCAAATATTTTTTATTGAACTGAACCCACAAAGGCTTATGAGGGTCTGACTGAATTGAGAAAATTATTCATGGACTGATTTCTGGAAACCTGACCCCAGGCTTCCTCAAGGTTAGAGATACCAGGCAGATACGTAAAGAATAAAATCAAATGCCTTGATTTTATTTTTACAAGGGATTTGTGTGCACTAAGTCTCTCACCAGAGACATTTGGGAAAACCCATGTTCAATTTTTGATTACGGTCTAAAATGATAACAAATTGTTCCAATTATATAGAACCTGCCACTCCATTATATCATAATGTAGACAAACCAGGAAGTGCTAATGGGATCCTATTAACCTTCATATCACATTACAACAGCCTAGGGGAAGAGAGGAGAGAAAGGAAAATACAAAGGCCATTAAAAATACTGATGGGTGTCAGGCAGGGGCTAAGAGGTTGGAACTTCCAGTCCTCACCTCTAGGTAACAACTCACTACAGTATAGCAATTGGAGATTTCAACCATAGTATGGTAGGCCGATAATGCCTCCAGTATAGACCTGTCCTGCCAAAATACAACATACCAGGTGGCTTAAACAAAACTTTATTATCTCTCAGTTCTGGAGGCCAGAGGTGTTACCAGGGTTGATTTCTTCTGAAGGATGTCAGCAAGAATGTGTTTCATGTCTCTCCTAGCTTCTGGCTTGCTGGCAATCTTTGGCATTCCTTGACTTGTGGCAGCATAAATCCAACCTTCACACAGTGTTCTCCCATGTGCGTGCGTGTGTGTGTGTGTGTGTGTGTATGTCCAATTTCCTCTTTTTATAGGACACCAGTCATATTGGAGTAGGGGCCCACCTTACTTCAGTATTACTTCATATTAACTAATGCCATCTGCAATGACCCTGTTTCCAAATAAGGTCACATTTTAAGGTACCTGGGGTTAAGACTTCACCATAAAAATTCAATTCAATCCATAACAGCTCACAAAGATATATCAATGTTCTAATTCTTAGAAGCTGTGAATGTTACCTTATATGGTGATTAAATTAAGGGCTTTGAGATGAGGGGATTATCCAGATGGGCCCTCAATGCTATCACAAGTGTCCTTATAAGACAGCAGCAAAGGGAGATTAGATACACACAGAGAGGAGAGGGCAATGTGAAGAAAGACATAGAGATTGAAGTGATGTAACCACAAGCCAAGAAATGCCGGCAGCAACTAGAAGCTGGAAGAGGCAAGGAAAGGATTCTCCTGGAGAGCCTTCTCAGGAGGATACGGTCCTCTTTAATATCTTGGTGGGCTTTTGGTCTCCCAAACTGTGAGATAATAAATTTCTTTTCTTTCAAGCCACCTAGTTTGTGGAAATTTGTTATAACGCCTACAGGAAACTAATATACATATTATCTTTTCATAATTTAAACATAATTATCTCCATTCTAAGAGCAGCAGAGGAGCAGGCAGATAACAGACAATAGGTGACAAACTCCAAGCAATTATATCCATAACCACAAACCCCTGTAACCAGCATTTTTTTAAAAGGGAAAGCCAGGCACAGTGGTGTGCTCCTGTAGTCCCAGCTACTCAGAAGACTGAGGAGGGAGGATCATTTGAGCCCACAAGTTTGAGTCCAGCCTGGGCAACACAGTGAGACTCCATCTCTTTTTTTTTAAAAAAAAAAAAAAAAAGGGAGCAGGGAGACAAATCCGCACTGAAATATCACCACCACAACAAAAGAAACTACAGAGTACATCACATTAGATAAGGGTGAATACTATTACATGGCTCTCTAATTTCTATTATATAAAAAATGTGTTTTGGTTGGGCACGGTGGCTCACGCCTGTAATCCCAGCACTTTGGGAGGCTGAGGCAGCCAGATCACCTGAAGTCAGGAGTTAAAAACCAGCCTGGCCAACATGGCAAAACCCGGTCTCTACTAAACACACAAAAATTAGCTGGGTGTGGTGGCGCACACCTGTAATCACAGACACTCAGCAGGCCGAGGCAGGAGAATCGCTTGAACCTGAGAGACGGAGGTTGCAGTGAGCCGAGACAGTGCCACTGCACTCCAGCCTGGGATACAGAGCCAGACTCCATCTCAAAAAAAAAAAAAAGAAAAAGTGTTTTAAGTTGCAATGTAAAATGTATTTCTTACTCTGATTCATAAACCAAAAGGACTGAGACTTCTGGTTTTTGGCTTGGCATATAAAGAGCTTAGAATAACAGTTGTCACTCTATCCTAACAACAAATAAAAAGCTGAACTGAAAAATCTTAACAACTCTTCATAGATCTATCAGAGAAGTGAGTTCACAGGGCAAACTGCTGTTCCCCAAATTGGCAGATATAGAGAATCACAACCTAAAGGAGCAGAAACCCATGAGCTGAAACCTGCATGACAATCAAGTGCCAGGGGAGGAAAACCTGAACTATAATTAATGAAGCTAGAGGCTAAGTGTGGACAAGTCTGAGAGTTAAAAATGCCAGGGAGACCCAGTCACAGAGGAGCCCCCACACCGTTGTGAGTTTTACCTCCAGGTTCTCCCAGCTCTACTAGGTTCTTACGGTGAATATCAGGGGAAATTTCTTGTGCTTTTGGTGGGGGGAAAGGGAAAAGTACAGTAGTCTCCCCTTACCCGTGGTTTCACTTTCCATGGTTTCAGTTACCCATAGTCAACTGCAGTTCAAAAATAGATGAGTACTGGTCGAGTAAGGTGGCTCACACCTATAATTCCAGCACTTTGGGAGGCTGAGGTGGGAGGACCGCTTGAGCCCAGGAGTTCGAGACTAGCCTGGGTGATAGAGTGAGACCCTGCCTCTATTTAAATTTTTTTTTTTTTTGAGAGAGAATCTCACTCTGTCACCCAGGCTGGAGTGCAGTGGCACAATCTCAGCTCACTGCAACCTCCGCCTCCTGAGTTCAAGCAATTCTTGTGCCTCAGCCTCCTGAGTAGCTGGGATTAAAGGTGTGCACCACCACACCCAGCTAATTTTGTGTTTTCAGTAGAGACGGGGTTTCACCATGTTGGCCAGGCTGGTCTCGAACTCTTGGCCTCAAGTGATCCGCCCACCTCGGCCTCCCAAAGTGTTGAGATTACAGGCGTGAGCCACTGCACCCGGCCAAAAAAAAAAAAAAAAAAAAAGATGAGTACAGTACAATAAGATATTTTGAGAGAGAGAACACATTTATATAACTTTTATTACAGTATATTTTTATAACTGTTCTATTTTTAGTTGTTAATCTCTTACTGTGCTGAATTTATAAATTAAACTTTTTCATAGATATGTACATATAGGGAAACATAGTATAGTCATCCCTCCATATCCATGGGGGACTGGTTTCAAGACCCATGAGGATACCAAAATCCACAGATACTCAAGTCCCTGATATAAAATGGTGTAGTATTTGCATATAAAATGTGCATATCCTCCTATATACTTTAAATCATCTCTAGATTATTATAATACCTAATACAATGCCTACATATCACTTCATTCGTGTGGATTCAATGTAGTGCTTGGCAGGCAGCAAATTTAAGTTTTGTCTTTTTGAATTCTGCGGAATTTTTTTTCTGAGTATTTTTTACCTATGATTGTTTTAATCCATGGATGAGAAACCCATGGATACAGAGGGCTGACTGTATATAGGGTTTGGTACTATCTGGTTTCATGCCTCCACTGGGAATCTTGGAATGTATCCTTGTGAATAAGGGGGAACTACTGGAACCATTTTGAAATACCCCAGAGCATTCTGTTCTTCTTTACAAGGCCTGCCCTCAGGAGAAAATACTTTACCAGAGCCTAACCTGCTGCGGTTTTATCATAGACTAACTAACCTGGTAGAAGGGTAATACCCAATTCTACCCCCGTCTAGCCATCCTGTCCCATCCAAGTGGGGAAAAGAAAACAAAACTGAGAAGCACTGGTGAAGTTTATAGTCCAGGGCATAGGCTCACCAAAATATTGAGACCTAATCATAGGACAGTAGAACACTTCCAGTTCCCCTCCCTGTCATACCTCATCACAACTTTACTAAGGACATATTTACCAATTCCTTTTACCCAGTATATCATGTCCACCTTTGAACAGAAAATTGTAAGTCATATTAAAAGGCAAAAATACACTCTGAAGAAACTGAATAAGCACCAGAACCAGTGAGATATGACAGAACTGTCAGAATTAACAGTCCAGGATTTCCAAAACACTACGATTAACACAACAACACGTAAGAACAGATGGATAATATAAGAAGAGAGATGAAAATTCTAAGAAAGAATAAAAAAGAGAAACTTTTAGGCTCCTGAACACATGGAGGTGCAGGAGTGTGACAGGCCCAGGAAGGGCATGGAAGCATTGCACCCCTTCCCACCAATGCATCTCCTTATCTGGTTTTCATCCGTATCCTTCATAATATCCTTTATAATAAACTGGTAAACATCAGCTTTCCACAGGCTTTCTTTATCCATGGCGAGCAGGACAATGTCCTAGGACCCCAGAGAGCCAGGAGAGAGCAAGATCAAAGCCAGAAATCCAACTCTGTCCCTACTGCCCACTGGTCTTTTCCAGTCAACACTTCCTCAGCAAATACATGCCACATAGCCGTGCTGCTCAGAGGTCTCCCGGCTTATATGCAGAAAAGGCCCTGTGGCCCAGTATCACAGTAGCAACAATATTCTCATCAAAGCAGCCAGAGTGATACAGCAGAAGGTCAAGAGACAGAAAAAAGCACTAAACCCTGGTTTATAAGAGACAGGCAGACTTCAAGGGTTGTCTCCTAAGACAATAAGTAAGCTCAAGGGGAAGCTTATAACCAGTAAGCTTCAGAGTGGTGAAAAAAGAGCCTAGCCAGGCCCAAATGGGAAATCCTAAAGAAATAGACATATATTAAAAGAAATAGTAAATTCAAGATGGGGAGCATTCAAGTGTGCAGAGGGTGAGCAAGACTTTAGTCAGAAAATAAAGTTACTCTTTCTTGCCATTGAGCTTAAGCCAAAAAAAAAAAATTAAAGAAAAGAAAGCTACTTGGCTGGGCATGGTGGCTCATGCCTGTAATCCCAGCACTTTGGGAGGCCGAGGCGGGTGGATAACCTGAGGTCAGGAGTTCAACACCAGCCTGGCCAACATGGTGAAACCCCGTCTCTACTAAAAATACAAAAACTAGGCTGGGCGTGGTGGCTCATGCCTGTAATCCCAGCACTTTGGGAGGCCGAGGCAGGCGGATCACCTGAGGTTGAGAGTTCGAGACCAGCCTGACCAACATGGAGAAACCCTGTCTCTACTAAAAATACAAAATTAGTAGGGTGTGGTGGTGCATGCCTGTAATCCCAGCTGCTGGGAAGGCTGAGGCAGGAGAATCGCTTGAACCCAGGAGGCGGAGGCTGCGGTGAGCCGAGATTGCGCCATTGCACTCTAGCCTGGGAAACAAGAGCAAAACTCTGTCTCAAAAAAAAAAAAAAAAAAAAAAAAAAAAATTAGCCGGTTTGGTGGTGCACGCCTGTAATCCCAGCTACTCAGGAGGCCAAGGCAGAAGAATCACTTGAACCTGTGAGGTGGAGGTTGCAGTGAGCCAAGATGGCACCACTGCACTCCAGCCTGGGCAACAGCGAGATGCAGTCTCCAAAAAAAAAAAAAAAAAAAAATCTACTCATACACAAAAAAGCACACTCCAAGCATTAGTTTTTCATACGCAGGGAGTGATGAGTCAGCATTACTCTTGCACCAGAATATACATGCAGGAGGGAAGTCCTATGTGTGCAATAAGTGAGGGCGGGGCTTTAGAAATAAGTCACACTTCACATACCAGAGGACACACTCAGGGAAGAAGGCTTTCTTGTGAAAGAAGTGTGGGTAAGACTTCTTATAGAAGGCAATTCTCACTGCATATCAGAAAACCCACTCAGGGAAGAAGTCTTTTGTATGCAAGGAGTGTAGGTAAGACTTTACCCAAAAGTCAACTGCACATGAGAGAACACACTTGGCAGAGAAGCCTTATAGATGCCAGGAGTTGTGGACAAAGGATTAGGTATAAATCATCCTACGATAAACACAGGAAGGCACACTCAGGGGAGAAGGCGTTTTTGTGCAGGGAGTATGGGCAAGACTTCAGCTTGAAGACATCTCTTACCAGACACCAGAGGACGCACCCAGGGAAGTAACTCTGCTTCTTTAAAAAGCTGTAGCCAAGACTGTGCAACTTGTTTACGGATATATTATGAAGGCAGAAGGGATCCAGAGGGCTAAGAGAACCTGAACTTGGCCCAAGTTATTCCCAGAGATTCTGAGAAAAGAGGTCAAGATTTGGGAAACAAAGATACCAGGTAAGGGGAGGGGATTACCTGGACTCTTGGGGAAATGTGGTCTCTTTCCTACTGAGCTGATGTTCCCAGTGTTGTATTTGTGCCATGCCATACTTCTCAAGGACTGTTCTTAGCCAGTGACTGTGGGCCTGGCACTGAGAGCCTCACCAACCTCCTTAGATGGCACAGCAGTCTAGGACCCCTCCACCAAACCTTCCCTCCCTCTGTTCTTCCCTCTGGCAGCTCTCCCAACCTTCCTTAGTGCTATGGTTTGAACAATGTTGTCCCTTGCAAAATTCATGTTGAAACCTAATCACCAATGTAACATTATTAAGAGAATGTTTAGGATGTGGTTAAGTCATGAGGATGGAGCCTTCATGAATGGCATTAGGTACCCTTATAAAAGGATTTGGCAAAAGATTTGGCATCACTTTACCCTTTCCTCCAACTGCCATGTGAGGACACAGAGCTCCTCTCCTCTGGAGGATGCTATGTCAAGATACCATGTTGGAAGCAGAGAGCAGCCCTTGCGAGATAACCAAATCTGCTGGCACCTTGATCTTGAACTTCCTAGCTTCCACAACTGTGAGAAAATAAATTTCTGTTCTTTATAAAATAAATAAATAAATAAATAAATAAATAAATAAGAAACGCTACAGATAAAAAACACTGTAACAGAAATGAAGAATCCCGACCAGGCACGGTGGCTCATGACTGTAACCCTGGCATTTTGGGAGGCTGAGGTGGATGAATCACTTGAGGTCAGGAGTTAAAGACCAGCCTGGCCAACATGGTGAAACCCCCGTCTCTACTAAAAATACAAAAGTTAGTCGGGCATGGTTGCGCAAGCCTGTAGTCCCAACTACTCGGGAGGCTGAGGCATTAGAATTGCTTAAACCCAGGAGGTGGAGGTTGCAGGGACCTGAGATCGTGCCACTGCAATCCAGTCTGGGTGACCAAGAGAGAATCTGTCTCAAAAAACAAAAAAGAAATGAAGAATGCCTATGATGGGCTCAATAGTAGACTGGACATAGCTGAGCAAAGAATCTTTGAACTTGAGCTGGGCATGGTTGCATGTGTCTGTAGTTCCGGCTACTTGGGAGGCTGAAATTGGAGGATGACTTGAGCCCAGGAGTTTGAGACCAGCCTAGGCAACATAGTGACATAGTAAGACCCTGTCTCTAAAAACAAAGAATCTCTGAACTTGAGGATATGACAATAGAAACTTCCAAAACTGGAAAGCTAAGAAAAGAAGAACTAAAAAAAAAATAACAACAACAAAATATCCAAGAACTGTGGGACAAATACAAAAGGTATAATATGTGCATAATAGGAGAAAGAAAGAAACACACACAGCCGGGCGCGGTGGCTCATTCCTGTAATCCCAGCACTTTGGGAGGCCGAGGCGGGCGGATCACGAGGTCAGGAGATCGAGACCATCTTGGCTAACACGGTGAAACCCCGTCTCTACTAAAAATACAAAACATTAGCTGGGCGAGGTGGCGGGCACCTGTAATCCCAGCTACTCGGGAGGCTGAGGCAGGAGAATGGCGTGAACCCGGGAGGCGGAGCTTGCAGTGAGCCGAGATAGCGCCACTGCAGTCCGGCCTGGGAGAAAGAGCGAGACCCCGTCACTGGAAAAAAAAAAAAAAAGAAAGAAAGAAAGAAAGAAAGAAACACACACAATATTTGGTATTGCTAAACAATAACTAAAGCGATAACTAAAAATGTCCCCCCAAATCAATGTCAGACACCACACCATAAGAACAATAAGCAGGCTAAATGACAAACAAACAAACAAACAAACAAAAAACTACACCTAGATATATCATATCCAAACTTCAGAAAATCAAAGAGAAAGAGAAACATCTTGAAAGAAGGCAGAGGGAAAATCACCTTACCTACAGAGGAGCAAAAACAAGAATTACATCTAACCTCTCAGAAACCATGCAAGCAGAGAGTACAAAGAGAGAAAACCCTATCAGCCTAGAATTCTGTATCCTGCACAATTCTTCAGAAGAAAGGCCACATGTGGTGTGGCTCACGTCTATAATCCCAGCACGGCAGATGGATTGCTTGTGTCCAGGAGTTTGAGACTAGCCTGGGCAACACAGTGAGATCTCATCTCAATGAAAAATAAACAAAATTAGCCAAGTGTCCTGGCGTGTACCTATAGTCCTAGCTATTTGGGAGGCTGAGGTGGGAGGATCGCTTAAGCCCAGGAGGTTGAGGTGAGCTGAGATCACACCACTGCACTCTAGCCTGGGCAACACAGTGAGATCTTCTCTCAAAAAAAAAAAAAAAAAAAAAGTGAAGGAAAAATAAAGACTTTCTCAAGCAAACCAAAATACAGAGAAATTGTTGCCCACAGACTTGCCTTGCCAGAAATCTTAAAAGAAGTTCTTTAGAGAGAAGGAAAATGAGCTAGGCACGGTGGCTCATGCCTGTAATCCCAACACTCTGGGAGGCTGAGGCGGGAGGACTGCTTGAGCCCGGGAGTTTGAGATCAGCCTGGGCAATATCAGCAGACCCTATTTCTAACAAAAATAAAAATAAATTAGCTGGGCATGGTGGTGCTTATCTGCTGTTCCAGCTACTCCAGTGGCTGAGGTGGGAGGATTGCTGGAGCCAGGGATGTTGAGGCTGTAGTGAGCTACAACCTTGCCACTGCACCCCAGCCTACGTGACACAGTGAGATGCTGTCTCAAAAAAAAAAAAAAAAAAAAAAAAATCTGGGATTCGAATCAGCCCTCTCCAGCTCCAAGCAACTGGGATCCTTGCCGTTGGAGGTTGCTGTTGGCTTCTGCCCATGCTGTGTATTGGGATCTGCAACCAAGCATGGGAGCTCATGAAGGCACCTGGTGGTTTCTAGGTAGGAAAACAGTGTGGATGCTGGATGTGGTGCCTCACGCACAACAGCACTTTGGGAGCCTGAGGCAGGCAGATCACCTGAGGTCAGGAATTCGAGACCAGCCTGGTCAACACAGAGAAACCCTGTCTCTACTAAAAAAATACAAAAAAAATTAGTCAGGCATGGTGGTACCTGTAGTCCCTGCTACTTGGGCGGCTGAGGCACAAGAATCACTTGAACCTGGGAGGCAGAGTTTACAGTGAGCCGAGATGGTGCCACTGCACTCCAGCCTGGGAGACAGAGCAAGACTCCATCTTAAAAAAAAAGGGCCGGGTGCAGTGGCTCACGCCTGCAATCCCAGCACTTTGGGAGGCCAAGGCGGGCAGTTCACAAGGTCAGGAGTTCAAGACCAGCCTGGCCAAAATAGTGAAAAGCCATCTCTACTAAAAATACAAAAATTAGCCGGGCATGGTGGTATACACCTGTAATCCCAGCTACTTGGGAGGCTGAGGCAGGAGAATTGCTTGAACCCAGGAGGCAGAGGCTGCTGTGAGCTGAGATCGTGCCACTGCACTCCACCCTGGGAGACAGTGCGAAACTCCGTCTCAAAAAAAAAAAAAAAAAAAGGCGTGGAGTGTGCGTAATTGTGTTTGAGGAAGAGATGGTCACTGTCTCTATGGTAGTGTCTTTAGGGAACTATCTGTGCCTGGATCCTGGGGAATTATGACAAAGCAGTCTGCATGTTTGGCATGAACTCTGAACTTTCTCCCTCTGCAGGATCTTCAATAGAAAGGTCCTGTCCTGAGGAAACACTCAGAGGCACTTCTCTTGCTTGTGAAGCCTGCTAGCATGTGTGTTTTGGTCAGCACTGGGATGCACATGACAAATTGTGCGCAATGCCTCAGCACAGCCCAACGGGGTTTTTTCTGTTTACACTTGACTAGCCTTGGACAGTAGGAGGAAACGTTAAATATTTCCTTCTACTCTCACAAACCCTTTATCTTTTTTTTTGAGACTGAGTCTCACTCTGTCGGCCAGGCTGGAGTGGCACGATCTCAGTTCACTGCAACCTCCACCTCCTAGGTTCAAGCGATCCTCCTGCCTCAGCCTCTTGAGTAGTTGAGACTACAAGCGCACACTGCCACACCTGGCTAATTTTTGTATTTTTAGTAGAGACGAGGTTTCACCATGTTGTCCAGGCTGGTCTCAAACTCCTGACCTCAGGTGATCCACCTGCCTTGGCCTCCCAAAGTGCTGGAATTACAGGCGTGAGCTACCACACCCGGCCTCACAAACCTTTTATCTAATAAAACAAAATTACTGCCAAAAAAAAAAAGAGACAATGTCAGAGTCAATCAAAAAACAAGACCTAACTGTATGTTGTATATGAGAAAACCCCTTCAATACAAATAAACATATAGATTAAAAGTAAAAAGATAGGCCGGGTGCGGTGGCTCACGCCTGTAATCCCAGCACTTTGGGAGGCCAAGGCGTGTAGATCACAAGGTCAGGAGATCGAGACCATCCTGGCTAACACAGTGAAACCCCATCTCTACTAAAAATACAAAAAATTAGCTGGGCGTGGTGGCGGGTGCCTGTAGTCCCAGCTACTCAGGAGGCTGAGGCAGGAGAATGGTGTGAACCCGGGAGGTGGAGCTTGCAGTGAGTGGATATCACGCCACTGAACTCTAGCCTGGGTGACAGAGCGAGACTCCATCTCAAAAAAAAAAAAAAAAAAAAGGTAAAAAGATAAAGATATACCCTAATCCAAAAAAGGTGAGAATAGCTATATTAATTTTAGAAAGAAAGATATCAGGAATAAAGACGAGCATTGCATAAAGATAAAATGGTCGATACTCCAAGATGACATACAAATTCTTAATGTAGGCCAGGCATGGTGGCTCACACCTGTAACCCCAGCACTTTGGGAGGCCAAGGTGGGTGGATCACTTGAGGTCAGGAGTTCGAGACCAGCCTGGTCAACATGGTGAAACCCTGTCTCTACTAAAAATACAAAAATTAGCCAGGCATGGTGGCATGCACCTGTAATCCCAGCTACTCAGGAGGCTGAGGCAGGAGAACCATTTGAACCTGGGAGGTGGAGCTTGCAGTGAGCCAAGATTGTGCCACTGCACTCCAGCCTGGGTGACAGAGCAAGACTCCATCTCAAAAAAAATAAAAAAAATAAAAATAAAAATAAAAATAATTAATGTGTATGTAGCTAATAACAGAGCATCAAAATATGTGAAGGAAAAACTGACAGAACTGCAAAGAGACAGATAGATGAACCTGCTCTTATATTAACAGTTGGAGACTTTAACACCCTCTATCAGAAATGGATGTATCCAGCAGGCAGAAAATCAGTAAGGACACAGTTGAACTCAACAGCACCATCAATCAACTGGACATAATTAACATCTATAGATTAATTCATCCAACAACAGATTATACATTCTTCTTAGCTCACATGGAACATTTACCAAGACTGACCACATTCTGGGCCATATAACACACCTTAACAAGTTTAAAAGAAATCACACAATGTCTGCCCTCAAACTGCAATGGAATTAAAGTAGAAATCAGTGACAGAAAGATAGCTGGAAAATATGAAAGGACTTAGATTAAATAACATACTTCTAAATAATACATGAAGCAAAAAAGAAATCTCCAGAGAAATTAAGAAGTATTATGAACTACATGAAAATGCAACTTATAAAAATTTGTGGGATGCAGCAGAAACAGTGATTAGTGGGAAATTGATAGCAGTGAATAAACATACTAGAAAAGAAAAAGATCCAAAATCAATAATCTAAGCTTCCACCTTAGAAAACTAGGGGGAAAAAAGAGCAAATTAAATCCAAAGCAAGCAGAAGAAAAGAAATAATAAAAATTAGTGTAGGTCAGGGGTGGTGCCTCATGCCTATAATCCCGGCACTTTGGGAGGCTAAAGCAGGAGGATTGCTTGAAGCCAGGAGTTTGAGACCAGCCTGGTCAACACTGCAAGACCATGTCTCTATAAAAAATAAAAAAATTAGCCGGGTATGGTGGTGCTCAGGAGACTGAGGCAGGAAGATCATTTGAACTGAGGAGTTGGAGGCTATAGTGAGCTAAGATCACATCACTCACTGCACTCTAGCCTGGGCAACAAAGTGACACCCTGTCAAATGAATGAATGAACAAAAAAAGAGTGGCCAACATGGTGAAACCCCATCTCTACTAAATACAAAAAAAAATAAAAAAATTAGCTGAGCATGGTGGCACGCACCTGTAATCCCAGCTACTCAGGAGGCTGAGGCAGGGGAATCTCTTGAACCTGGGAGGTGTAGGTTGCAGTGAGCCGAGATCATGCCACTACACTCCAGCCTGGCGACATAGCAAGACTCTGTCTAAAAAAAAAAAAAAAAAACCTACTATAGGCCTGGCATAGTGCTTCATGCCTGTAATCCCAGCACTATGGGAGGCCAAAGTGGGAGGATTGCTTGAGACTAGGAGTTTGAGACCAGCCTGGGGAACATAACGTGACCCTGTTTCTACCAACACCCCCCACCCCAAAAAGAAAAAAAACCTACTATAAAGCTACAGTAGCAAACATAGTGTGGTACTAGAAAAAGAATAGACACATAAATTACTATATATATTTTATTTATTTATTTTTTTTGAGACGGAGTCTCGTTCTGTCGCCCAGGCTGGAGTGCAGTGGCGAGATCTCGGTTCACTGCAAGCTCCGCCTCCTGGGTTCACACCATTCTCCTGCCTCAGCCTCCGGAGTAGCTGGGACTACAAGTCCCCGCCACCACGCCCGGCTAATTTTTTGTATTAGCCGGGATTAGTAGAGACGGGATTTCACCATGTTGGCCAGGATGGTCTCATCTCCTGACCTCGTGATCCACCCACCTCGGCCTCCCAAAGTGCTGGGATTACAGGCGTGAGCCACCGCACCTGGCCATCAATTACTATATTTATGTGAATAAACAGAGGGTCCAGAAATAGACCCACATAAATATAGTCACTGATCTTTGACAAAGAAGCAAAGGCAATACAGTGAAGCAAAGATAATCTTTTCAACAAATGGTGCTGGAACAACTGGATATCCACATGCAAAAAAATGAATCTAGACACATGCTTTATAGCCTTCACAAAACTTAAAATGGATCACAGACCTAAATGTAAAATACAAAACTATAAAATTTCTAGAAGATAATATAGGGGAACACCTACACCAGGGGCCACACAGCAGGGGGTGAGCAGCAGGCAAGTGAGTGAAGCTTCATCTGTATTTACAGCCACTCCCCATCACTTGCATTACAGCCAGAGCTCTGCCTCCTGTCAGATCAGTCGCAGCATTAGATTCTCAAAGGAGTCCCAACCCTACTGTGAACTGTGTATGTGAGGGATCTAGGTTGTACGCCCCTTATGAGAATCGAATGCCTGATGATCTGTCACTGTCTCCCATCACCCCCAGATGGGACCATCTAGTTGCAGGAAAACAAGCTCAGGGCTCCCACTGATTCTACATTATGGTGAGTTGTATAATTATTTCACATTATATTACAATTTAATAATACTATAAATAAAGTACACAATAAATGTAATGTGCTTGAATCCCCCCCTCCCCCAGTCCATGAAAAAAATTCTTCCAGGAAACCAGTCCCTGGTGTCAAAAAGGTGGGGGACCACTGACCTAGAGGACTTTGGTATGGCAATGACTTTTTAAATACAACACCAAAGTCATGATCCATGAACTAAGTAATTGATAAGCTGGACTTTGCTAAAATTAGAAATATCTGCTCTGTGAAAGACAATGTCAAGAAAATGTAAAGACAAGCTACAGAATGGGAGAGAATGTAAAAGATACACCTGATAAAGGACTGTCATGCAAAATACACAAAGAACTCTTAAAACTGAACAGTAAGAAAATGAACAACCTGATTAAAAAATGGGCAACAGACTTTAGTCAGACACTTCACCAAAGAAAAATACAGATGGCAAATAAGCATGCTCAACATCATGCCATCAGGGAAATACAAATACAAATAATTGTTATTAGTATTATTTTTTGAGACAGACTCTCACTCTGTCACCCAGGCTGGAGTACGGTGGCACGATCTTGGCTCACTGCAACCTCTGCCTCCCAAGTTCAAGCGATTCTCCTGGCTTCAGCCTCCTGAGTAGCTGGGACTACAGGCACTCGCCACCACGCCCAGCTAATTTTTGTATTTTTAGTAGAGACGGGGGTTTCATCATATTAGCCAGGCTCGTCTCGAACTCCTGACCTCAGGTGATCCACCCTCCTTGGCCTTCCAAAATGCAGGGATTACAGGTGTGAGCCGCCAGGCAGGCATTAAATTGTTGTTTAATGCAAATTAAAACAACAAAATCCATTACACACCTATTAGAGTGGCCAAAATCCAAAACACTGACAACACTAAATGTTGGTAAGGATGTGGAGCAACAAGAACTCTCATTTATTTTTGGTGGGAATGCTAAATAATATAGCCACTTTGGAAGACAGTTTGACAGTTTCTTACAAAACTAAACATAGTCTTACCATAAACATAGTATTACCATATGATCCAGTGATCACACTCATTGATATTTACCCAAATGAACAGAAAACTTACATCTACACAAAAGCCTGCACATGGATATTTATATAGCAGCTTTCTTTACTCATAATTGCCAAATCTTGGAAGCAATGAAGATGTCCTTCAGCAGGTGAACGGATAAATTGTGGTACATTCAGACAATGGAATATTGCTCAGCACTAAAAAGAAATAAGGTATCAAGCCATGAAAAGATAAGGAGGAAACTTAAATGCATATTACTAAATGAAAGAAGCTAGTATGAAACGGCCTTATATTGTATGATTCCAACTAAACGACATTCTGTAGACAGCAAAACTACGGAGACAGTAGTTTTGGCAAGATCAGTGCTTGCCAGCGGTCAGTGGGAAGTGAGGGATAAACAGGCAGAGCACAGAGGATATTTAGGGCAGTGAAACTATTCTGTATGATATTACAATGGTGGATACGTGTCATTTTATATATTGATTTGACAGGAGTTCACTCCGTTGCCCAGGCTGGTGTGCAGTGGCACAATCATGGCTCACTGCAGCCTTGACCTCCCGGGCTCAAGCAGTCCTCCCACCTCAGCCTCCTGAATAGCTGGGACTACAGGTGCACATTACCACACCTGGCTAATTTTTAATTTTTTTTTTTGTAGGGATGGGGTCTCACTATGTTGCCTAGGCTGGTCTTGAACTCCTGGGCTCCAGCAATCCTCCTGCCTCGGCTTCCCAAAGTGTTGAGATTACAGGCATGAACCACTGTGCCCAGCCTCATTATATATTTGTTAAAACCTACAGAATTTGTAATACCAAGAGTGAATCCTAATATAAACTATGGACTTGGGTGATAATATGTCAATGCAGGTTCATTGAATGTAACAAATGTAGCACTGTGGTTCAGTATGTTGACAGTGGGGGAGGCTAGTGTGTGTGAGGACAGGAGGTATATGAGAATCCTCTGCACTTTTCACTCAATTTTGCTGTGAATCTAAAACTGCTCTAAAAAAAAATAGTTTCTTAATTTAAAAAAAAGCAAAGGAAGAGCATAAAGGAAAAAAGAAAAGACTGAAAACCACTAAGTAAATGTGACTAGCTTCTTGCATATTCATTCTCACACAGTGCTCAGAAAAGAGTCTAAAATTTTAAGCTTGGAGTATCCATTGCTCATTATTCTAATGTTAAGACAGAAAACCAAAGCATAGCAGAAAGTCCAGCTTCCAAGCAGGAACTGGTGTCTCCTTGACAGAGCTTCAATCCAGTTATGCCCTAGCCACTGATTTTTCTATCACTACCTCCCCTTTGTTTCAGAGACAGTATCCATGACCTTCTGTTCATGCGGTGGAGGAAGAAATTGCTTCCCAGAAAGGCTTAGCCCACTCCATTCTACTAGATAAAGGAAAAACAAAAAGCCACTCCACTCTGACAAGCTGATTACTGTCTATGGAGAAGCAAAATGCCTCCCTTAGGACTATGGGAATAGCCAACAAGGTACAACATGTTCAAACCTTTAACCATGACTCTGCCAAGAGCAGCTATGTATGTGAATACAATCTCCTCATCTGGACAGTCAAATATGCATAACTGAAGGTACAAACCTCCATAAGGTCCTGTCTAGTTATAGTTTCAAATGCACAGAAAGTGAAAGAAGGCTGAAATAAAGTCTCCCCTATCCACTACTGCAATTATCTAGGTAAAGCCTAGAATGAAAGAACAGGAAAGACTGAAGAGGGAAAGCTAAAGTGTTGAATATAATATGATATTTTATAAAATATACACAGACATCTAGACCCCTGAAATTTTTAGACTACTTTTATTGTTCCCTCACAATACATACAACCTAAGGAGACTACAGTCTCCCTGTTAGTCCTAAAAAATACCTGAAACTGAAGTAAAATGACAAATGTCTGAAGTTATGAACATAATTTAAAAAATTAATGAGCATAGATTGCCACCATGTTAAAAAAAAATGTTCACTGAAGTGACAGATGTCTATAATACTATTTACCCATTCTAGTATTATACAAACTCCAGGTATGTACAACTGAGATCTTTAAAACTATCTGAACACCTCTTTTCACTTGATTCAAATAACTATGCCAATGTAAGATTTGTTATTGTCAGTGAGCTTGAGAACAGAGACATAAAATGGAGGTAATCAAAGCTTAGCATTAAAATGTAGTCTTCATCCATCCTATTAAACTGTCACCGTCTCTCTGATAACTTCTCAGGAGCCAAGCTTTTAGCTCAGTTCTACAGGCTGCTGCCCTGAACCACTTTTTCTTTGCATTTACTTTTTTATAGGAACTCCTGTCATCACTCTCACACACACACAAATACACACACACACGCACACACGTGCACGCTCACACACAACTAACTGGTCTATCAGAGGCACCCAGCAAAATAAACAAATGAGATCTTTGGATACCACGAGTGATCATTTTGGTCAGTTACAACCTTACCCAGTGAGGCAGTCTCAGTTCTGAAGCCAAGAACTTGACTTCGTGGTAAGAGGTGGAAAAGACAAGACTCTAGTCAGGCATTTCCTGCAGCTGAATGCACAGTTAATTTCACATGGTTCACAGTTTTACAATGAATCATCAGAATCAAGAAGGAAAATGTGCTGGGCGCAGTGGCTCACGCCTCTAATCCCAACACTTTGGGAGGCTGAGGAGGGCGGATCACTTGAGGTCAAGAGTTTGAGACCAGCCTGGCCAACATGGTGAAACCCCATCTCTACTGAAAATACAAAAATTAGCTGGGCTTGGTGGTGCACATCTGTAGTCCCAGCTACTTGGGAGGCTGAGGCAGGAGAATCACTTGAACCTGGGAAGTGGAGGCTGCCGTTAGCCGAGTTTGTGCCACTACAGTCCAGCCTGGGCAACAGAGCGAAACTCCGCATCAAAAAAAAAAAAAAAAAAAAAAAAAAGAAGGAAAACGTGACGCACGCCTGTAATCCCAGCCCTTTGAGAGGCTGAGATGGGCGGATCACTTGGATCACTTGAGGTCAGGTGTTCGAGACCAGCTTGGCCAATATGGTGAAACCCCATCTCTACCAAAAAAATACTAAAACTAGCTGGTTCACACCTGTAGTCTCAGCTATTTGGGAGGCTGAGGCACGACAATCGCCTGAACGTGGGAGGCAGAGGTTGCAGTGAGTGAGCTGAGATCGCACCACTGCACTCCACTGCACTCCAGCCTGAGTGATAGAGCGATCAAAAAGAAAAAAAGGAAAATGGGAAAATGTATGTTTTAAGCAACTTTCCAGTGAAAGATACAGACATTCAGACAACATATACAAAGAATCCCTTTACTGTAAATATCAACTATTAGATTCTCTGGTCTCTTTTGATCCTCTATGTATACTTCTGCATATATATATATATATATATATATATATATATATATGTATTTTTTTTTTCTTTTTGACACGAAGTCTTGCTCTGTCACCCAGGCTGGAGTGCAATGGCATGATCTAAGCTCACTGCAACCTCTGCCTCCCAGGTTCAAGTGATTCTCCTGCCTAAGCCTCCTCCTTAGTAGCTGGAATTATAGGCACCTGCCACCACCCCCAGCTAATTTTTGTAGTTTTAGTAGAGACAGGGTTTCACCATGTTGGCCAGGATGATCTCGAACTCCTGACCTCAGGTGATCCGCTGGCCTCAGCCTCCCAAAGTGCTGGGATTTCAGGCATGAGCCACTGCGCCCGGCCACTTCTACATATTTTTATCACTTAAATTATTTCATGTAAATATTTCCATGAATCTACATAGCCATATATTTTCACTTGCGATGATAAATGAAATCTCCATTGCATTAACACAACACAGTTTCTAAGAGAAAAGGAAAAAGCAGATGTGTAGAGGTGCTATGAAGTCAAAGAAGGACAGGATGTGAGACCTGAGTGGAGAATTGTATTATTCAACAGGCGAGATCCTCTATGTAGCCATATGCCAAAAATGTCAGAGAATAAGCAAGTTAGCAATCACTGAGCAGATTATACATCTCATTATAGTGTTGTTCTAATCATACCCTAATTCCACCTTAGTCATATTTCCTCTTACCAATAAGTATGGCAGCCACCAGAACAAAAGCCCCAATTACTACATGGCACTAGTCAAAGCAAGATACGCATCCTTTGTATGTGGGAGCTTATGGGCATAAAACTAAGGCGAGAAAGAAGAAAATATGGATCAGGAAGTAACCTAGCCTAGAATGCACAAAGATGACACCCACAATGCTTCTCTGGGCCTATTAGTAGAGGATGCTGAAGCCTTGATTTTAGGTCCCAGTTTTCTTGTTCTGTCTACGTTTCTGGTTGGCCAAAAATTAATTTTCTTTCGTCTTTAGAATCATGTCCTTGCTGCAAAATGATGGTGGTTTACCTCAGAGAGTAGACACATTTCAGCATCATTACCAGGCAGATAAAAAACATTGTAGACTAGGGCTGAGGCAGTTGCAGAAAGATTTCTTCAGTTTCACAAGCATTTACACCTTTTTTTTTTTTGTTTGCTTTGTTTATTGCTCAGGCAGAGCTCAGCTACAGATTTAGCTCTCTCTGGTATGGCAGCTAGATATATAGATCAGTAATAAACTATACAAAAGACTTAGCTGACTGATTTGGACCATTTACCAAAAAAACACTACTTACTCATTTTTTTCTAGGCTAGATGTGGATACTGATGTGCGTATGGAAAATAATAAGGAAGCAATTTAGCAGAGTGGTTAAGAGAGCTGGTATGGAGTCTAACCATCTGGGTTTATGTTACAACTCCATCACAAAATACTGAGTAACCCTGTACAAGTCAGTTCTCTGAGCCTTAGTTTTCTCACTGGTAATTCTCCCTCAGAGGTTGCTAGGATTAAATAAAATATCCCTGTAAAGTACTTTGGCAGAGTACATGATAAAAGCTCAGTGAGCTATAATTATTGCTGCTGTTGCTGCTGTGTTATCAATGAAATCAAACAATTTTCATTGTATTTTATTCTCTCCCTTCCCTGTATGCTTTCTGGATGGAAAGATCATTTTCCTATACCTTATATAAACACATTTCCTCTAAATTGTATATGCATGTACGCATACATGACCTGTTAATATGCACTAATTGATGTTAACCCTGACCACCATGCTAAGAACTTTCCCTAGGCTAGTGTTCACTTTACCACAGAGTCAGTTCAATCTGACAAGTTAGGAAAGTAGTACTGAGCCAAGACTGGGAGATTCTCATATTTAGTCAAATCGAGAGGGTAAAGAGACAATATCTCTATGAAAGAAGATCCTACTCCGTACCAACGAGCTAGAATTCTAAGCAGACAGGAACCATGAGTCCTAGAACTACAGAAATCAGTGTTTCTCCTTCCCCCATATTTTATCAATCTAAATTTTCCAGAGTAGGGAAAGGAAGAAATGGTTCTTTCTTTCTAAATTAAGTTGGTTCCAGTGTTTATCTGGGCTATTCTTAACACTTACACTTCTCAAGTAGTTTCTTTTTTTATTTTTATTTTTATTTTTTGGTAGAGTCAGGGTCTCGCTTTATTGCCCAGGCTGATCTCGAACCCCTGGCTTCAAGCAATCCTCCTGCCTTGGCCTCCCAAGGTGCTGGGATTATAGGCATGAGCTTCTAGTAAAAGAAGCTGAGATAGCCCAAAATAAAATGCAAAAGTAAATCTGCTTATCTGGCACATCCTCATAAACTTCAATATCTGCTTTGCTCAGGGACCATTCTACCTAAGCCAGTCCACATCTGTGATCCCCTAACCCCAAATAAAAACGTCCATTTCTTTATGTAGCCAATATCACAGTCGTCATTAAACCAATTCATACTAAAGTGTGAATGACAGCCCCCACAGAGTTCTCCATAGTTTTCCAAGAACTTAGTAATTTACATGAATCTTTAATTAGTATAGAAGTACAAGAGTTTATTTCTGGATGAGGAATCTTTGCACTAATGTTCTTCAATCATATATAAGGCTGCCCATGGGAAGAAGGGAGAGAATGAGACTTTATTGTCCTCAACCTAATCAAAGGGAAAGAGATCAAATGCTCTACTTCCTCTTGCTTTTGCTCAACCCTAATACCTTGATTCCTCAGATACAGCCCATTCAGTGTTCATCTTGTCCTTGCTCCTAACACCTAGAACCAATAAAACTGTCACTAGGCAAGCTAATTCCTATAACATCAGAGAGACTCCCAGCAGAGAAGAAGAAAGGCTGGGCCACCTAAATATCCCTGGATAAACGCTTGGAGTTTTAGATAGAACTTGGAGCTGTGAAGCCTCCCACGTCTAATTTCCTCTCCCCGTTTTTTCCAACAATTTCCAATCACATGTTTATCTACTCACAACTTTAAAAAATCAGAGGGCTATATGATTCCTACTACATGACATTCTAGAAAAAGTGAAACTACAGAGACAGTACAAAGACCAGTGGTTACCGGGGGTTCAGGAGGGTGGGATGAATAGGTGGAGATTTTTATGGCAGTGAGACTATTCCATATGGTATTGTTATAGTAGATACATATTATTATACATTTGTGAAACCCCACAGAATGTATAGGCAGTGAACACTAATGAAAATTATGGCCTTTAGTTAATAATAATGTATTAATGTTTGGTTCAACAATTGTAACAAATATAGCACACTGATGCAAGATGTTAACAATAAAGGAAATTGTGAGTAGGGGTGGAGTGAGGAGGTATACGGGAACTCTACTCTGCACTCAATTTTTCTATACGCTTACCGCTGCTCTAAAAAATAAAGTCTATTAATTTTTTTAAATAGAGGAAACACTGGTGAATAATCCCCACCGGTACCACGGCTAATAAGAGCCAAGATAAGCTGTATAAAAAGGACATAAAAATGTAAAAAATTAGACTGTAGGGCTTGATCTCAAACAGTAACTAAAGGACAATAACTAAAGACAGGAAAGAAGCTTGAGGAAGTGAAGGAAGGAAAGACAACCTCATAGTGGCATTTTATAGTGACTAGTGTGCAAACAACTAAAACAAATTTATTTCCCTCACAGAAAGAGAACAGAAGCCAAGACACTTAAAAGGGACACTGAGTTTCTCAGCAGAAAAATCACCACCATTAAGCCTCTGGCATACTTACGAGTATCACCCTGATGCCTCTCCCTGTGGCTAAGGAATCAGAGCTTGTCATTGTAACCAAATCAGCAACCTGTGCTGGTGCCAATCTTTATAGTGGATTGAGCTATTTTTCAGGAAAAGCAAGGGATAATTGCCCAGTATCAAAAGAAGATCTGACCCTTGGGAGGAGAAAGGAGGTGTTCCTTTTGCCACAGGATGATTCTCTCTGGAATAACATAAATGGCTCTTTGAGAGACCATGTCTTTGATAAGCAGCGGTGCAACTCTGACAGCCAATCTGCTGAATGTCGAACAGAGCACTCAGCTTTCTACAATGACTCAAAGGACACAGCAAGGCTGCAGATTTATTCTGCTGACTTTCCCCGCACAGCCACTCAAGTTTTTCAAAGGCAAAAAGGAACAACTCTTTCCTTTCAATCCAGGGAATTGCAAATTCCACTGGGATTTAAAGACAGAGCTATGTTTGCTCAAAATCTGACATCACTGATGTGAACAACAAGATTTAAAAGCTTGGAATGATGGCTGGCAATTTTAGCAGTTAGAGCAGAAGTTGGTTCGGCACTTCAATCTGCCAGCAGAATCAGCAGTCACACAGGGCACATGGTGTGCCAGACTGGGAATGAGCTAATTTCACAAAATTCATTCTCATTCTCTTTGTACTTTCACATGACAATTGCAAACAGTCCACATTCTTACCAAAGCACAAATACAAAGGTAGCATATTTCACTGCACAAAGAAATTTCGAAGTAAAAACACAAAGGCACTGTTACAAAGAGATAAACCTCAAAGCTTCTATCTTTTCTCCATGATGCTTTCCTTCTTGAAATCCTATCCTTAACATGATAATTTTGAGACAAAACTTTAAAAAGCAACATCTCCCTACAATAAACTATTAAAACTATTTCTTCTTCACAATTTGTATGTCAATTCTTCGAGATGAGATTTTGAAACAGAAAACCATTCTACACATTCTACCTCAAAAGTAACATCCACGTGCTATGATTTAAAGGACAAGCTCTCTGTGGTTAAACAGATTCAACCCCCAACAGACAAAAGAAAACTAGGCTTGACAGTTAAGATACCCAATTTCTGTTTAAAACATGTGTTGTTATCTTCGGATTAGCAAACAAAGAAAAAAACCCCTCAAATTTAGGGGTGATGAGTTCTATTGTGATTTTAAAAAACATGTATTATTGTACTAAGTACACTAGTACAATAGGTACTGAAGCAAAGTGATTAGTAATAGCAAAACAGCACAGAAAATTATAAGCAGAAAATCAGAATAACATTTTTCCCCAAACTAAATACATAACCTTTTCACAAAAATTAATGGAAAGAGGACAAAAATAAAGATATTTTGCTTTATAAATAATATTGGCAAACACTATATGTGTTAAGTTTTTAGACATAACCAAAGGCCTGACATTTAACCAAATGTCGACTAGCACTGTAACTCTTTCAGAAAGGTTTATCATTTGGTTATAAAGACTCTATTAGGATTAAAATCTCAGTATGACTGAACTCCAGAGCATGGGGCTTTTCTTAAAATATTACAAAGTCCACTTTAAAAGACTTTGTGCCGGTGCAGTTGCTAATGACTGTAATCCTTGGGAGCCTCGGGTGAGAGGACTGCTTTAGGCTAGGAGTTCAAGACCAGCCTGGGCAGCACAGCAAGACCCTGTCTCTAAAAATGAAAACATAAAATTAGCCAAGCATGGTGGTGTGCACCTGTAGTCCCAGCTACTCAGGAGGACTGCCTGAGCCCAGGAGTTGCAGGCTTCAGTGAGTTATGATTGCACCACTGTACTCCAGCCTGGGTGACAGAACAAGACCCTATCTCTAAAAAAAAAAAATAAAGGTGGCACTGTGTTTAAGTCACTGGCACATAGTTAAAAAGCTTAAGTTTGCCCAGTCACAACTCTTTGAGCAGAATGTTGAAATTCTTTTTCTCTTCAGAAAAATCTTCCAGAGAGTATCTCTTGTACCTTATTCATAATGTACAATTTATTGGCATTTCTTTTCCTTTCTAAATGGCCAGGAGGGAAGAGCTCCACAGCCACTGTATGTGGTTAGTAATGGCGCTTTTACTTGTCATTGTACAAAGCCTGTTAAATATTTACAACACAGACAGCAATATCTAGTCCTAAACATCCAGTTGTGAGTGTGAATTTTTTTAGAAATAAATCTATGACAAGTTTTCCCCAGTAAAACGCCAGAAGACTTTACTAACAGCTTCAAGAGACCCAGCGGGTCCAAAGGAGCAGTTATAGGCCATCTGGTGATTACTTATTATTATTTATACAGCACTGTAGATGTACACACAGATGTGTTATGAATCCACATACAGAGAGGCCCTAACAAGGGCTTCAGACAGAATGCGACTGCTGAGCAAGTCAATCTGCATTAAAGAAATACGCTAACCAGAGAGAGGGAGTACGCTGGCTGCTTTTTAATCTGCTGCATTCGCTGGAAGACTATTTGATAAAAGAATGAAGAATTCTATATAATGACAATATCTTGTAAGTCAACAACCTAGCTATATGCTATATGTAGTTTTGCCAGAGTGGCAAAGGAAGGATAAATGAAAGACAGGCTCTAAGATTCAGAAGGCACTTTGTAAACTCAGCAGTTTGCAAAAGAAGGGAGTAGGAAAGAGGCCTTTTAACTTAGGAAGAGCTGAGATGCAAAGACAGGATTTTATTTTTTTTCTAACAGGAATGCTCTGAGAACAGTTTCTGGGCTCCCGTTTCAAATATTAAGTTATATCTAAGGAAAACAAGAGGGAATAACTGAAAAATGTCACCTTAATTTCCTGGGTGTAGTACCAATTAGATTCATACAGCCTTTTTTGGGAGGGGCAGACCGGAGCAAGGATGCTTTTAATCTACTGTGCTCTAGTAACATACATATATTTGTTTAAATATAACATGAAAAACAAAAATAACCAACTACATGTTTCTAAGGGCAAGTGTCAAGAGTATCAGATCTGACATTAAGAAACTTGAGTTTAATTCCTGCTCTTAGCATGTCTACATTTAAAAAATTCCAGTCCCAGGCCAAGTGCGGTGTCTTACGCCTGTAATCTCAGCACTTTGGGAGGCTGAGGCAGGCGGATCACCTGAGGTCAGCAGTTCAAGACCAGCCTGGCCAACATGGCGACACCCCATTTCTACTAAAAAATACAAAAATTAGCCAGGTATGGTGGTGGGCGCTTATAGTCCCAGCTACTGGGGAGACTGAGGCAGAAGAATCGCTTGAACCTGGGAGGCAGAGGTTGCAGTGAGCCGAGATCACACCACTGCACTCCAGCTTGGGTGACAGAGCGAGACTCCATCTCAAAAAAAAAAAAAAAAAAGAAAAAAAAATCCCAGTCCCAGTTTTGTCTATATGATACGTAAGAGCAGTCTACTTCCACCACAGGTTACTGCAGCCATCCAGAGAGTGAACTGAAAGTTATTGCAAAGTCAACATAATACAAAAAATAAGGTTAGCATTTGGCTTAATTTGTGTATAATGCCGTGTATTTCCAGCTGCCTGACAGCATGCAGGCACTCTTACCAGATGGGAACTAGATGAATTATTGAATGAAATATGAATTATTTAATAAAAATTAGAATTTTAAAAAACTCTTGGCAGAGGGTGGGGAAAAAAGGCTTATTTGTTTGCCTGAAATTGCCTTCACCTGTCGAAACATGTAAACATAGCATATACTACCACAAATGGCATTTACCTACCAGAGCCATTGCTTCCCCTTGTAATTCTCCAATTCAAGATGCTTCCCTAACATAAAAATTAGTAATCACCACCAACTCATTCTTTCCTGCTTTTCTTTTGTGCTTATGCCAGATAATAGGGCAACTTGCCAAAGGGACAGAATTAAAGATCCAGAGTCCCACAGTACCAGTATGGCCCATTTAATGGGAGGGCTGGGATAACAGGAATAATCTCTATAGATTTGTGTTATATAGGCAATAAAACATATACCTTTGCAGCATGCCAGAATTTAGCCAATCATAGGAGCTATTTGTTGCCTCATATATTACAGAGCAATAGAGATTTAAGGGATAATGTTCATGGAGGCAGAGGATACGAAGCAATAAACAGCTTTGGAGGTTGGTTAAATGCCAAGTGAAGCCAGGACTACAACACCATAAACATTATTCCTATTATATGACAAGATAAGGAGGTACAAGAAGCTGCCCTCAATCCCATCACAACTAGGGCTCCATCACTATTCTTGGCCTTAGAAAGGAAAAGCAGGCCCCAGAGGTCTATGAGTTAGTTATATGTTTCGTATCTCAGTTAGAAAGATATGAAGAGAATTTCAACCTGTACCTAAATGTCCTCTGGGAGAAAAGAAGATCTGACAGTAGATCTCTTCAGGCAAAAAAAGAGTAATAGCCCCTCAGGGTCACACTGGACAGAGAAATAATCGAAGGATTTTTTCCTTAAAAGGACAGAGGTGGGCTGGGTGTGGTGGCTCACGCCTGAAATCCCAGCACTTTGGAAGACCAAGAGGGGCAGATCACCTCCAGTCAGGAGTTCGAGACCAGCCTGATCAACATGGCGAAACCTGTCTCTACTAAAAATACAAAAAAATTAGCCGGGAGTGGCAGTGGGCGCCTGTAATCCCAGCTACTTGGGAGGCTGAGGCAGGAGAATCACTTGAACCCAGGAGGTAGAGGTTGCAGTGAGCCGAGATCGCGCCACTGCACTCCAGCCTGGGCGATAAGAGCGAAACTCCATCTCACAAAAACAAAACAAAACAAAACAAAAAAAGGACAGAGGTGATACAAAATAGTTATGACAGAAACCTTTCTCACTGGCTAAGAACAAGATGATACTAACTCTCCATGAGTAGTATCTCCTCAGAGGAAATGCGTTCCTGTTTTTAAGGAAATTGACATTCTGATAAGCTGATATGACCAGCTTCTGTTCAAACACTTGATTATGGTAACCAGAAAGACTACTTAAATCTGCATAATTTATACTGGAAACCTGTGTCATGTGCCTGAGAGGGAGGCATAGGAATATGGAATTTGTTGATCCCAGTAATAAAAAACTGGGCAAAAAGCATCCAAAAGGTAAGTTATCTAACTGCGTTTATATGAAATAACATCTAAAATTCAAGATTACTGACAGAGACATAGTATTTATTCCCGCTTCCACATACAATGGAACAATTTTATAATCCATATTCAAGTAAAAGCGTCCTCCAAAAGTATAAAAAACTTATAAGACTTCCTATTAATAGATTCAGTACCAAACTATATTTCTATTATTTTAACAACACAAAGCTGTTTTATAGTCACAATGTCTTTAAATAGATGCTATCTTATAAACATTTCAAAAACCCATACAACTCAAATTCAACCAGTCCTCTGCCAAGAGGGTATCTGGGGCACTGTTGCCTTAACAACACTAACCCCATTCTCAGGAGGCAGCTCTATTAACTACTCCTGCTACCACATTCCACAGAGAGGTATTAGCAGGGATATTGCTTTCCCTGAGTTCCTCTTCATGAGGTTGATGAGGCCTCAAGAGAAACAAAAAAATCTCAACAGGAGAATAGGAATAACACGGCTAAAAAACCCTATCACCTGTCTTTTCCACTAAGAATGCAGACAGCACAACCTTCAGCAGCGTTTTTTTTAAAGCACATGCAGCATATTTAGAACTCAGCTGTGTCACATCAGACTTACTGGTGGGAAGTGGATCATGAACAGAATCCAAAAATAACAGCCATTAAAGACCTAGCAACCAAAACATGTTTACGTATCCATTGAAAGCCTAGTGGTTTTGATTATATAGTGGAGAGCATAATCCACTAGTCTATTTTAGGTGAATTTTCCTTTCACCTTCCCTTAATATTAAGGCACAGGACAATTTCTGAGTTTAGGAATGCATAGGGTAAAGTCTGGGCAAGGAGCAGATATTGACATAATGCAAGGTTCCTATAGTTTTGTTTGTTTTTTAAGAAATAGTGGCCAGGCACGGTGGCTCACGCCTGTAATCCTAGCACTTTGGGAGGCTCAGACGGGAGGACCACGAGGTCAGGAGACTGAGACCATCCTGGCTAACACGGTGAAACCCTGTCTCTACTAAAAATACAAAAAATTAGCTGGGTGTGGTGGCGGGTGCCTGTAGTCCCAGCTACTCGGGAGGCTGAGACAGGAGAATGGCGTGAACCCAGGAGGCGGAGCTTGCAGTGAGCTGATATAGCGCCACGGCACTCCAGCCTGGGCGACAGAGTGGAACTCTGTCTCAAAAAAAAAAAAAAAAAAAAAAAGTATCCTGAGTTATAATTGTTTTCATTCCTACTTTCTCTACCCAGTAGAAGCCACTGCTTTTTGAGACTTCTATGGTAGCAGGTTCTAAACCACGTCTTACAAAAATTATCATGGTCCTTATTACCCATCCTGGGATTTACATAGCCTTTTTATTATTCTACCATTTCTGGAAGAAAGAACTTGAATCAATGACAAATGGATTACAAACAGTTTGAAAGGCTCAAGGTGGCTCCAGAATGAAACCATTCTCAAGGGATATTAAGGAAGTTGGATGACAGGCCAAGGGTAGTTCACTTTACCAAATTTATCTTATCTGCCAGATTTTCACTATTTCATACAACATAAAGCAATCACAGTAAATCTTGTAGAGATCCCAATCTAGAGTTATTTGTTACCAGATAGTGGGAGAAACTTGGAAGAAACTAAATATAACTAAAGAACTATAATCTCACCTGACCATAAAGTTTTGACATGCAAAGGGGGTAAAGGGATGAATCATGCTACCTTCAAAACCTTAAGTTGTACCTTTGTATCCTTTTTCTATGAAATAAGTATCTTGAATCCAAAAGAAAGAGGTAGCAATGTTCCACACTCACCTTCCTACTGAGGGGAAAAAAGCTTTTAGAACCTAAGCCGGAGGTTATAATGAATCCTAATAACCAAAATACCAACAAATAATTCAGAAACAGGAGAGAGAAGTAGGGGAAGGAAATGGCTTATGGTAAATGGAACACAACCTTAAGAGAAGGAACCAAAGTCAAAGTCCCTACTATTTTCCTACCTCCAGTCCAAAACACAGCAAAACAAAAACAAATTTCACAAATCTGTGACATTTCACAAATTTCAGTGGATACTACTCTTTTCTGATGAGACAGCCTGAAAAGGTGTTATTTATATCTTTCTTCCTCAGAGAGCTTAAGAGATGCTTTTCTGATATATTCCTTATTTTTATCATCTATTTTTACTTCTTTGCGAAGTCCTTGTCTGGGTTGTTTTAAGCATATAACATATATGAAGAGTTCAGGAGTAGTTTAAACAATAAGTGAAGAAAAATAATGGTAAGTATTAGAAAAATAAATCTTTTCACCAAAAATGCCTATTTTTCAACTAAAAGCAAGAAGTGAAAAAGGTATAAGGTATCAGTCATAAGCATCATAGTAAATAGTATTATCTAATTCCATGTAAAAATTTGGAGAGATCATTTTTAAATTTATTTATTTTGAGACAGTGTCTCGCTCTGTTGCCCAGGCTAGAGTGCAGTGGCATGATCATGGCCCACTGTAGCCTCGAACTCCTGGACTCTCAAGTGATCCTCCTGCATCAGCCTCCCAAGTAGCTGGGACTACAGGCATGTGCCACCATGCCTGGCTAATTTTTAATTTTTTTTTTTTTTTTTTGTAAAGACAGGGTCTCGCTATATTGTCCAGGCTGGTCTCAAACTCCTGAGCTCAAGCAATCACCCTGCCTTGGACTCCGAAAGTGCTGGGATTACAGGCGTGAGCCATACCAGGCTAGGAGAGATCATTTTTAGAAATGTATTTCAATAAAGCTGTCTGAAAAGTGAAACAAATGTATTCTATTTTCCCAACTGGCTTTTACTGCAAATATTTATATACATCCATACATAAATGGAGATATATATATATATTCTATATATATATATGAAATCACACGGGGAAACATGTAGTAAATAATAAAGTTTAAAACTTTGACATGAAAGGAAATACACCCTAGGATGGCAAATACTGCAGAATATGATGCCTTTGTTGGTCTTTTGTCAAAATTTTAGCATTTACTGGAATTTGGAATCTTCCTTCTGTTCATTCCTTGTCACCACCCCCATTTTATCTACCTCTCAAATTCATAGGAATCTCTGAAATTTAACTCTTCTTTTTGTCCAGATATTTACAATGTTTAATATAACTAGTGTGTAATCTCACACACCACCAGTAAGTGTCAGTGGACAGTCACATGACATATTCCTAAGTGAACAGAAACTCAACCCTTTGAGTTCTATAAAACAAATTAATCAAGGCAAATAAAACTTCCTTCGTATTCCTTTCTTCATCCTTTGTGGAACATGGCAATAGAGGAAGGTCTAGGAAGAAGAGTTAAGAAGATGCAAAATGAAAAAAAAGGCGATTTCAACAAAATTACTTTATTAAAAAAGCATATGATGAAAAATGACATACAATATACACATATGAATATAATTACGTGACAGCTGACATACAGAACAATGCATTTATGGCATTAGACAGAGAAAATGTTTATATAATGCTGTGAGATCTCAAGTTCTCTATTGGATTCGTCTTTCCTAGATAGGTATCTGCTGTAGCTGCTAACAATGATTTTCTGGATCAACAGTCAAAAGAAATTTTTTTTTTCCTTATTTAAAAAAACCAAATAGATTCTGGCAAATTGAGGTTCACAATGAGTGGGTACATTATCAGCTGCCTCTCCAAATATGTTAAGCAGACTTTTATATCCATGCAGGTTGAAGAGAAAACATTTCTTTCTTTCTTTTTTTTTTTTTGAGACGGAGTTTCGCTCTTGTCACCCAGGCTGGAGTGCAGTCGCACAATTTCGGCTCACTGGAACCTCCACCTCTCGGGCTCAAGCCATTCTCCTGCCTCAGCCTCCTGAGTAGCTGGGATTACAGGTTATGTGCCACCACACCCAGCTAATTTTGTATTTTTAGTAGAGACGGGGTTTTGGCCAGGCTGGTCTCCAACTCCTGACCTCAGGTGATCTGCCCATCTCGGCCTCCCAAAGTGCTGGGATCACAGGTGTGAGCCACCGCACCCGGCATGAAAAGAAAACATTTCTAAACTTGCTTTGTATTTAGATGGACAGCTTTAGAAAGGAGGAGACAGCAACATGTATTTTTCCATACTGTATGGTGGGAAACAAACACCAGTAGAATAACAATATGGAAGACAGCAAGGCAGATTTCATTACGGTAGAGTGCCTACACTTCCTCATAACTTGGATTTACACACTGCAAATCCTCTGATCTGATTACCTCCAGTGATCACGTAAAATACCGGCTTTAAACTCTTTGCCTTAGTGATAAAACAGCCACTTTGATTCACAACGAGACATTCACAATAAAGTATATTGTAAACGTACCTGTCCACAGCCCGGGGCATTGCACACAAACGGTCTGTCGTCTCCCATATTTCATATAGCAGAGCGGAGCTGAGGAGGGGGAGGTGAGGGAAAAAGTTATGTTAAATATGCTGGAGCAAAAAAAAAAAAGTGCTTCAAAAATATCAACCCTAGAAACAGGTGTTCCACGAATGCCATCTATCAAAGTTGTAAACACAGGCTACTTTGGGGAGACCCATTAGACAGGTGGCATATGATCTACTGTGTCTCAACTGAAACTTTTAATTAGAAAGATTGAGATCTAAATAGTCAAGGAATTTCAAACCTTTGCTAGATTTTCCCTCTACTACAGTATATAACACACTTCTCCAATCTGTTGAATTACAACTAGTGCAGTTCCTTATGTCAATAAATTCACTGAACGCTCGATGCGGAAGCCATATTTCTGAACTAGAGAAGACCAAAATTTGTCATTTAATTAATTAAGGGATTATAGGAGGGGTGCTCCATTTTACAGGGCCATAATCTGGCTCCCTGGTGTATAAACTACGAGACTGTTGGCAAGGGCTGTTTATCCCATATTATTGCCAAAGAAAACAAAGCACCCATCCTATTGGGCTACATGGGAAATGGCTTTCATTAATAAAAAAATAAAAATAAAAACCGGGAGCCTCCTCCTCCCCCCACCAATCGTCTGTGGCAAATGGAGAAGTATCGATGCCCTTCCCCCTTCTGATTCTATTTACGGCTAGGTTTTTAAAAGCAGCAATAAAACAAATGTCGACTCTTTGGGGGCTTACTGGGTGAATATGTTCCGGCTGTTTGTGCTGCTTTCGGCCAGTGTTCTTGGGCTGCTCTGTTGCAGCCAACAGATGTGTGCTGCTGCAGGGGATGAAAGAAATGGCACTAAAAGGCATCACCATCTATCCTTTCTATTTCTCTGAAGACTTTAACAGGGTTTATACTGTTTTATAAATTATTGAAGCTAAACTCTCAAAGTGTTTATTGAAATTCTTTGTTGAAGAACAATAATTCCAATCTGAATGTGTGGCAGAAACTTCTCATATTCCAACTAGGAATTAAAATAGAAGTGGAGATGGATAAAGATTAGAAATGCAAATCATAGTAAAAAAACAATTCCTAAAAGATAAACCGTATTTTGGAAGGTGGAAGAGAAAAATGGAGTGGGGGGTAAAAATAGTCTTATAAACTCCTAAAGGATATTTTCAAACATCCTTCCATGAAAGAGAAAGGTATACAAAAGAATACGAACGAGGGAAGATGAGAGAGGAACTACAATTTGAATATGCCTGCAAGTGACTTCAGAACTGTAACCAAATTTCAAATTTTTATCTTGGAAATAAACTGAAATGTCAGGACAATCTGTCAGGCTCACGTTGAAATAAAATGTTAACGTGCTAGACTGAATCTGGTAATCGGAAAACCATGCTTAAAACTCAGAGGGTAGCTAGGTAACATCTCTCCTACTCTCTTAGGACTCACTCTGGGGTTAGAAACCAGTATTTCTGGTTATCTAATCAGTAATTCCACAACTACTCGGTGTTTAAAATTGTGGGGTGCCCCATAAAATAGAAGGGGTTTCTTGGTCATCTTTCAGTGTGATAGAAACATGGTCTAACTAGGAAGGAAAATGATGCTACAGCACTACTGTAATGGAACAGAGCCTATACGTACATACATGTACATAGATTTATATCACATTTAGCCAGGATAAATTGCTTCAATAAATTCTGTTCCTAGGAGAGGCCAGCTCAAGCTGATGATTGGGTACTGGGAAATGAGAGCTTCATTCTTCTTCACACAGCCCCAGGATGAGGGGGGTTTTCTGGTTGGTTGGTTTGTTTTAAATACATAATTTTTTTTAGCACTTTCGGGAACTACAACATGGTACAAAAAATAAATACGAGTAAACAAAAGTAAATAAATGCAATGACCAGGACCATTAAGGCTGAAAACTTAGAGCATGTCTGGAAAGCAATTCATCTCTGGAAAAATTCCTAACTCCTGTGCTAGAGATAATTTCACTACATGTCCTAGAATCTGCTTTCCTAATATAATCACAAAATGAAAATTTTATTTCGACAAGGTCCTCTAATATATTTTCAACCAGGAAGTAAACTACAAGGGCTAGAGTAGACACAACACAAGGATCAGGCAGGATTCCTTACTTTTATCTTGATTCTGTTATTTGATGCTAAATTTTCTCATTTTTCTACCTATTTAGAGGAGGGAAAGAGTTCTTGCTGAGAAGTGGGACAGTATTGGCATAGGAAGTGGTGAAATACATTCTGGAATGGCTTCCCTCAAACCACAAAATTCAAAATGTAACTTGCCTTTGCACAATCACATCACACTATATGGCTTCCAAATTTTATTTAGTGGCACACTTACTAGAAAATAGAGATGAAAAATCATGACTTTCTGAAAGAAAAAAAAGCAAAAACAAAAAAATTTGGGGGGAAAAAAGCATTAAAATCTAACAGAAGTGTTTTCATTGCTCTTAAATATTCAACTGACAGCCACTAACTATGATTTCCTGCTTCCTTCTAAATTTGCTGGCCTTTGTTTTACCATTTTCACCAAAGGGAGATCACAATGAGAGGGAGAAGCCTCTCTTCTTAAACACCCACAATTATTCTTAAATCTTTCCCTCAATCTCTTGCCTCTTGTCATTTCCATTATTCTTGTTTAAAATTTTTTTCACTCTAAAGTGATTTTTAAAATTTAAGTATTTAACAAAAATAAGAATGATCTGTCTCCCCATTAAAAAAAAAACCCAGCTAACATCTTTTTAAAAAAAATTTCTCCTTCACTCCTGGTATGCTGCATCAATTGCTACATATAAAGAATGTCATTTTGCTGATTTCTATCTAACACTTAAAACAAATCTTTAATTATCAGTGAGGTCTCACTGATGCCATCTCAAAAACAAAAAGCAACACATTTCTGTAGTGTAAACAGACTGAGACATAAAGTGAAATCTTGAAAAACAATGCTGCCACTCACTAGAATTTAACTCACAGCTCATTTATAACTATACTGCTTGACAAGCAGATCATGTGTCTGGGCATGGCACTCAGTGTGTCATCTCCTTCCCAACCTATTCTTCAGGATGAAACATAAGCATTTTATAGAACTAAACAATAAATGACAGAAGAGGGATACACACATTAAGAAACACTGACAAGGAGAAGTGGGATGCTTTCAGCAAAGATCTTAGAACAGGGAAGACAAAGATGCATAAAAAAGCTGTCCTAGAGGCCAACATCTACAGAAAAGGCTCAGGTACTCAGTCACCAGAATTTTTTAAATGATTAAAAAAACTTAATACTTATTCAAAAGAGAAAGTTACGTAAATGCTGGGAGAGAACTGAAGAAAACCCAAGATTTAGAGAATGATTTTTAATAACTGAGATAATTTCATAAAATCTGTTAGTTTTGTTAGAGACAGAAGTAGATCCTAAAATGGTCACTGTGTAAGAAAACAGATTATTTATGTATATCTAGATATATGTCTATATCTATATATTTTAATAGACTAAGCATGGAGTCTGTCACTGAGGACTACAAAGTAAATTCTCTAAACCTCGTGTGGTATTACCATTACAATATAATTTAATAAGAAAAAAGAATGCAGATATGGTGTGATGTGATCTTTTCTCTAGTAACCAACTGATGTTAATAAGATGGCCCAACTCTAAGCAAGGAATAAAAGCCACATACAAACACATCCAGGGGCCTGTTATCAGGTTCCTAATGACAAAAAGCAGATACTGCTAGGTACAAAAAAATTAGAAGGATATTGCACTGTAAGTATCAAAGAGTCATAAAAATCTAGAAGATGTTAAGATTAGCTATCATTCATTCATTCATTCATTCAGAAACCACTAATAAGGAACTACCAAGTGCTAGGCAAAGTGGATATAAAAACAAAAAGACAATAGGCCTTTACACAAAAATAATATTTTACTCATCTGTCATGAAAGAAATCATCATCATTAAGAATGATGGCTTAATTTACAAGTTCAATTAGTCAGAGGTTGATCAGTATACATATCATTTAGACGCTATGTATATGGTCATTTATCAAATTATTTTGCTAGCAACTCCAGATTATAAAAAAGAGGAGTTAACAGTCTTAGTAAAAGATTTAATAAGGAGCCAGGCACGGTGGTTCATGCCCGTAATCCCAGCACTTTGGGAGGCGGAGGCGGGCAGATCACCCGAGGTCAGGAGTTTGAGACCAGCCTGACCAACATGGTGAAACCCTGTCTCTACTAAAAATACAAACATTAGCCAGGCATGGTGGCGCATGCCTGTAATCCCAGCTACTTGGGAGGCTGAGGCAGGAGAATTGCTTGAACCCAGGAGGCAGAGTTTGCAGTGAGCCGAGATTGCGCCATTGCAATCCAGCCTGGGCAACAAGAGTGAAACTCTGCCTCAAAAAAAAAAAAAAAAAAAAAAAGATTTAAGAAGGAAGAAGTTTGAAATTAATAACCGTAATTTGCTTTTTGGATTATACACATTTAGTGAGTTTTAAAATTCATTAATTCACCAAATATTTTACTCAGTGCCTAAGCACAGTGCCATATGCCCAAGTAATTCAAGAGTAAATGAGACAGACATGATTTCTGCCCTCATAGAGCTTATTTACATTCTAAAAGGAAGAAACAAGTAATAAGCAAGTAAGCAAAATAATTTTAGATTAACAGCAGATAAGTGCTATTAAAGGAAAATGAAATGGTGATGTGTTAGTGACTGGGTGAGGGTTATTTTAGTTTTCTGACTAGAAAGGGGATGGCTGCATTATCTGTAATCAAAAGGGGTATGGGGTAGAATATAGAGATCTACATTAAAACTTCAGGAAGCCTTTCTTCTCACAACACAGTAGATATTCAATAAATATTCACTGATTTAATATTTAATAAATATTTAAAGTCTATATTAAGTTTGCACTTAACTTCAGGTTTCTGCAGAAAGCTGCTGGATCCACAAAATATTTGCTCTGCAGGTATTTATGTATTTAAGGCTACACATATTTTAAATCCATATTTATGACTATGTTGTGCCTAAGGCACTTTATATGACCACAGCCAACCAAGTCTATGCTTTTGTCACCCAAATAACATGAAGCTCTGTAGTTTTTGGTTACAGTGCTAAAAATGGAAAGAAGGGAGTAGTTTGTCAAGTTAACCCCTAATCAAACCTTGAAAACAAAACCTCACCTGAGCTATTAAGATATATATATATATATTCAAGTACAAGAGAATGCCAATAGAGTACGCAGCAGAAAGGGCACTTTTTTTTTTTTTGAGACGGAGTTTCGCTTTTGTTGCCCAGGTTAGAGCGAGTGCAATGGCATGATCTCGGCTCACCGCAACCTCCGCCTCCTGGATTCAAGCGATTCTCCTACCTCAGCCTCCCAAGTAGCTGAGATTACAGGCATGTGCCACCACGCCTGGCTAATTTTGTATTTTTAGTAGAGATGGGGTTTCTCCGTGTTGGTCAGGCTGGTCTCCAACTCCAGACCTTAGGTGATCCACCCGCCTCGGTCTCCCAAAGTGCTGGGATTACAGACATGAGCCACTGTGCCTGGCCTGGCACTTTTTTTTTAAACTTTAATATTATTATACTTTAAGTTTTAGGGTACATGTGCACAATGTGCAGGTTTGTTACATATGTATACATGTGCCATGTTGGTGTGCTGCACCCATTAACTTGTCATTTACATTAGGTATATCTCCTAATGCTATCCCTCCCCCCTACCCCCACCCCACAACAGTCCCCGGTGTGTGATGTTCCCCTTCCTGTGTTCATGTGTTCTCATTGTTCAATTCCCACCTATGAGTGAGAACATGCAGTGTTTGGTTTTTTGTCTTTGCGATAGTTTGCTGAGAATGATGGTTTCCAGTTTCATCCATGTCCCTACAAAGGACATGAACTCATCATTTTTATGGCTGCATAGTATTCCATGGTGTATATGTGCCACATTTTCTTAATCCAGTCTATCGTTGATGGACATTTAGGTTGGTTCCAAGTCTTTGCTATTGTGAATAGTGCCGCTATAAACATACGTGTGCATGTGTCTTTATAGCAGCATGATTTATAATCCTTTGGATATATACCCAGTAATGGGATGGCTGGGTCAAATGGTATTTCTAGTTCTAGATCCCTGAGGAATCGCCACACTGACTTCCACAATGGTTGAACTAGTTTACAGTCCCACCAACAGTGTAAAAGTGTTCCTATTTCTCCACATCCTCTCCAGCACCTGTTGTTTCCTAACTTTTTAATGATTGCCATTCTAACTGGTGTGAGATGGTATCTCATTGTGGTTTTGATTTGCATTTCTCTGATGGCCTGGCACTTTTATATAGTACTTTTGGGAGTACATATTTAGACGATCTTTCTGGAAGTCAATTTGGCAATATTTATATTAAATGTCTTAAAATGTTTTATATCCTTTGAACATTTCATTCTTCTTTCAGTCTCTCTATTCTAAGGATAAAACCAGACATGTGGACCATTTTTGCATTGAGCGTTTAACCACAGTCATCTTTATGACCAAAAAAGAACAGAAATTTAAATAAGAATGGATAAATATAAATTAAGGTATTGCCTTATAATAAACTATCTTTAAGTTATAAAAGAATAACATTTTGAAAACTAAAAATATGAGAAAATGCTGTATGTTAAATGGGAAAAAAACAGAATATAAAATTGTACACGCACCATAATTGTAAATCTACAAAAAAGCAAACAAAATAATAAGCATAGAAAAGATAAGGGAATTAACATCAAAATGTTAATAATGGTTATCTCTGGATAATGGTATCCTAGGTGATTCTATTTTCTTCTTTGTACTTTTAGTATTTTTCAAAGTCTCTACAATAATCACAGATTGCTTTTAATAAATCAAAAAATTATAATGTAATCTAATAAGAAAAAAGAATGCAGATATGCATGACTGAAAAAAGTCTGAGTTGGCCAGGCGCAGTGGCTCACTCCTGTAATCCCAGCACTCTGGGAGGCTGAGGCGGGCAGATCACGAGGTCGAGAGATCGAGACCATCCTGGCCAACACGGTGAAACTCCGTCTCTACTAAAAATACAAAAAAATTAGCTGGGCGTGGTGGTGCATGCCTGTAGTCCCAGCTACCCAAGAGGCTGAGGCAGAAGAATCACCTGAACCCAGGAGGCAGAGGTTGCAGTGAGCTGAGATTGCGCCACTGCGCTCCAGCCTGGTGATAAAACAAGACTCTGTCTCAAAAAAAAAAAGAAAGAAGTCTGAGTTTAAAAAAAGAGGTCCATATCTGCCTATTCTAAAGCACTAAACAGTATATTTTAAAATTATACAAAACTGCTCATTTTCTAACTACAAAGAAACAGAACCAAGTGACAAATTAAGTTCAAAAAGGACCATAAAAAATTCTAAAGTTATAAACCGTTTCATATAGAAACAAACATGGTGGAAACTCGTTTATAAACACACAAGGTAAAACAGGCAATTCAAAGTAGCTCCTCCTTTTGTTACCTTCCAGGACCCATTTTGAATGCTTCCTAACAACAATTATGCTTATATCAGACAATTAGAAATTGCCCCAACCATGCATCACAAAGGGAATATAGAGCTGAAACCAAGTTTAGCAGGTACTGAATACCTTTCAGCTCAGTACAAACTAGCTGAAAAACTTAGAAAGGTACCCAAACAGAGCTCTATGGGCTCTATTTCTTTATGATAATAAAAAAATTATATGCAAACAGCTCTCTTTTAAACACATAACTTCAGTTACCACGTTTCAGACTCTAAGATAATTTAGCTGCCATTAAGCAAAGAGTACAAATACGAGATCTTCGCCACAGCAGTCTCAACATTTTATATTCTCCATAGGATACTCAGTGCTGCTCTGATTTCCATTACATCTAGCAAAGTGACTTAAGATTCCAGTTAACACATGAACTGTGAGACTATAATGCAGGTTATGGGAACCCCAGAAAACAAAGTAGACTACTCAAGTTTTACTAGGCAGTAGATTATTTAGGTATTAAAATTTCTGTTCATAGGCCAGGTGCCATGGCTCACACCTGTAATCCCAACACTTTAGGAGGCTGAGGTCAGAGGACAGCTTGAGGTCGGGAGTTCAAGACCAGTCTAGCCAACAAAGCAAGAGCCTGTTTCTTTTCTTTTTCTTTTTTCTTTTTTTTTTTGAGACAGGGTTCTGCTCTTGTTGCCCAGGCTGGAGTCCAATGGTGTGTTCTCAGCTCACCACAACCTCTGCCTTCCAGGTTCAAGCGATTCTCCTGCCTCAGCCTCCCAAGTAGCTGGGATTACAGGCATGTGCCACCACATGCGGCTAATTTTGTATTTTTAGTAGAGATGGGGTTTCTCCATGTTGGTCAGGCTGGTCTCCAACTCCCGACCTCAGGTGATCTGCCCACCTCAGCCTCCCAAAGTGCTGGGATTATAGGCATGAGCCACTTCGCCTGGCCACGAGACCCTGTTTCTTAAAAAAAAAAAAAAATTAGCCATGCACAGTGGTGTGTGCCTGTAGTTCCAGCTACTCGGGAGCTCGGGAGACCGAGATGAGAGGATCCCTTGAGCCCAAGAGTTCAAGGTGGTAGTGAGCTATGATCACACCACGGCACTCCAGCCTGGGTGATAGACTGGGACTCTTAAAAAAAAAAAAAAAAGTTCATAAATTCTGGATTAATTTTCCATTGAATTATTTAGCATATTAATAGTTTAGCATATATTATCTCAATACTAAATCGAATGTCCCAAAAGGATATGCTGAAAGCATATATGTACCACTATAATCTTAAACTAATTAGCCTTATTGTTTTAAATGTTATGCTTTATTTTATTTTTTTTTTTTTAGACAGGGTCTTGCTCTGTCGCCCAGGCTGGAGTGCAGTGGTGTGATCTTGGCTTACTGCAACCTTTGCCTCCTGGGTTCAACAGATTCTCATGCCTCAGCCTCTTGAGTAGCTGGGACTATAGGCACACACCACCACGCCCGGCTAATTTTTGTATTTTTAGTAGAGACAGGGTTTCACCATGTTAGCCAGGCTGGTTTCGAACTCCTGACCTCAAGTGATCCACCCGCCTCGGCCTCCCAAAGTGCTGGGATTACAGGCGTGAGCCACCATGCCTGGATTTTAGCCTTATTGTTTTATATTAGTGTTTTGTAAAGCACTTGCTAACAGACTGGAAAACTGAGGCAGAGAGTTACAAAATATATATAGACAAAAAAGGTCAAGGGGTTAAGGTCAGTCTGATCCTAGTTACCTGTTCTCATACATTCCAAACGAGATACAAAAATGGGCCAGGTGCAGTGGCTCACACCTGTAATCCCAGCACTTTGGGATGATGAGGCAGGTGGATCCCTTCAGGCCAGACGTTGAAGACCAGTCTGGCTAACATGGTGAAACCCTATCTCTACTAAAAATACAAAAATTAGCTGGGTGTCATGGCGGGAACGTGTAATCCCAGCTACTTGGGAGGGTGAGGTGGGAGAATCACTTGAACCCAGAAGGCGGAGGTTGCAGTGAGCTGAGATCACACCACTGCCCTCCAGCCTGGGCAATAGAGTGAGACTCTGTCTCAAAAAAAAAAAAAAAAAGATACAAGAATGGACACCATATCTATTTACAACCTCTAAAAAGTTGTCTACTTACAACTGAATCATGTTTTACCAACACTTCAGAGCATAACAGGTACTGTTATATATGCTTATTATATATAAACATGTTACATATGCTTATTATATAAATAAATGTCCCGAAACATGAATTTGAGGGGCTACATGTTCTGGGGTATCATTTTATTTAGGAAAATTAAGTGATGCTCATAGTTTGTTTTTTTTGGTGGGTTTTCTTGTTTGTTTGAGACAAGGTCTCACTGTCACCCAGGCTGGAGTACAGTGGCATGATCACAGTTCACTACAGCCTTGACCTCCTAGTTCAAGTGATCCTCCTGTCTCGGCCTCTTGAGTAGCTGGGACTATAGGTGCACACCACCATGCCCAGCTCATTTTTTTTTTTTTTTTTTGTAGAGACAGGGGGTCTTGCCATGTAGCCCAGGCTGGTCTCAAAATTCCTGGGCTCAAGCGATCCTCCTGCCTTGGCCTCCCAAAGTTCTGGGATTACAAGGGTGAGCCACCGTACCCAGCTAATATTCACATTTTTAACATTAAGCATGTTTTATTGTAATTATTTTAAAATTCATTATCCAGGCTGGGTGTGGTGGCTCACACCTGTAATCCCGGCACTTTGGGAGGCCAAGGTGGGCAGATTACGAGGTCAGGAGATCGAGACACTCCTGGCCAACATGGTGAAACCCCGTCTCTACCAAAAATACAAAAATTAGCTGGGCATGGTGGCACGTGCTCTGGAGGCTGAGGCAGGAGAATCGCTCAAACCAGGGAGTTGGAGGTTGCAGTGAGCCGAAATCACGCCACTGCACTCCAGCCTGGTGACAGAGCGAGACTCTATCGCAAAACAAACAAACAAACAAAAATTCTTAATCCAGTAATAGTATATATGAGTTAGCAAACTTCAACTCATGGGCGAAATTCAGCCTATCACCTATTTTTATGTGGCCCACAAGCTAAGAGTAGTTTTTACATTTTTATTTTCTTTTCTTTTTGAGACAGAGTCTCACTCTGTTGCCCAGGTTAGAGTGCAGTAACGGGATCTTGGCTCACTGCAACCTCTGCCTCCCGGGTTCAAGCAGTTCTCATTCCTCAGCCTCCTGAGTAGCTGGGATTACAGGCATGTGCCACCATGACCAGCTAATTTTTTTCAATTTTTAGTAGAGACAAGGTTTTCACTGTGTTGGCCAGGCTGGTCTCAAACTCCTGGCCTCAAGTGATCTGCCCACCTCAGCCTCCTAAACTGCTGGTATTACAGACATGAGCCACCACGTTCAGCCAGTTTTTACATTTTTCAACAGTTGAAAAAAAATCGGAAAGAATATGTTGTGACATGTGAAAAGTATAGGAAAACAGCTGCATTTTTTTTCTTTTTTTTTGAGAAGGAGTCTCGCTCTGTCACCCAGGCTGGAGTGCAGTGGCACCATCTCAGCTCATTGCCACCTCCACCTCCTGGGTTCCAGCGATTCTCCCACCTCAGCCTCCCGAGCACCTGGGGCTACGGGCTCGCACCACCACACACAGCTAATTTTTGTATTTTTAGTAGAGACGGGGTTTCACCATAGTGGCTAGGCTGGTCTCGAACTCCTGACCTTCAAGTGATCCTCCTGCCTTGACCTCCTAAAGTGCTGGAATTACAGGCATGAGCCACCATGCCTGGAAGCTGCATTTTTCTTTTTCTTTTCTTTTTTAAGATGGAGTCTTTCTCTGTCACTCAGGCTGGAGTGCAGTGGCTCAATCTCGTCTCACTGCAACTTCCACCTCCCGGGTTCAAGCGATTCTCCTGAGTAGCTGGGACTACAGGCATGTGCCATCACGCCCAGCTAATTTTTGTATTTTTGGTAGACATGGGGTTTCACCACATTGGCCAGAATGGTCTCAATCTCCTGACCTCGTGATCCACCCGCCTCAGCCTCCCAAAGTGCTGGGATTACAGGAGTGAGCCACCTTGCCCAACAGCTGCATTTTTCAAGGTTGGTGCTCTAAGACTACAGTTCTCACAGTGCGCTCCAGGGATCCCTACAGATCTTTCAGGGGGTTCATGAAGGTTAAAATCATTTGTGAGTAAAAGATCTATTTAAACAGTAAGTTAGGCTGGGCAAGGTGGCTGGCCGGGCGCAGTAGCTCTCGCCTGTAATCCCAGCACTTTGGGAGGCTGAGGTGGGCAGATCACCTGCAGCCAGGAGTTCGAGACCAGCTTGGCCATCACTGTGAAACCCTGTCTCTACTAAAAATACAAAAATTAGTTGAGCATGGTAGCGCGCGCCTGTAGTCCCTGCTACTCGGGAGGCTGAGGCACAAAAATCGCTTGAACCTGGGAGGCAGAGGTTGCAGTGAGCCAACCTCACAGCACTGCACTCCAGCCTGGACGACAGAGCGAGACTCTGTCTCAAGAAAAAAAAAGGCAAGTGAGGCCAATGCATTTTTTAAAAATTTCCCAATGATAGCTATTTATCCTGAGCCAATGCATTTTAACATAGCAGTACTAAAAAGTTCACAGATGTGGTTTCAAATTCTATACCACAGCTAACCTTTATGAAACTATCACTTTTCAGATTTTGCTGTAGTATCAAAGAAGACTATATACAATTACCTGAAAATAATCCTTTCTTTTCCCATTACATCATTTTCTTCAAATACTTAAAACAAAATGACATATCTTAACAGATTGAATGCAGAAGCAGATATGAGAATCCAGCTGTTTTCTAGTTAGCCAGACATTAAAGAGATCTGAAGTTCTTCCCCCAAATTCTTTTTAAACAAAATAGTTATTTATGTTAACATGTAATGGGTTTGTTATTTTAAAGTAAATTAATAAATATTTTAAAAACTTATCTCATAATTGCTAATATGCTAAATATCAACAGATATAACCCAGATAAACAAATGCTCTTTGGAGTCCTCAATTATTTTATTTTATTTTATTTTATTTTTTTGTGAGACACGGTCTCACTCTGTTGCCCAAGCTGGAGTGCAGTGGCACAATCTCAGCTCATTGCAACCTCTGTCTCCCTGGCTCAAGTGATCCTCCTACCTAAGCCTCCTGAGTAGCTGGGACTACAGGAGTGCACCAACAAGCTCGGATAATTTTTAAAATTTTTGTAAAGACAAGGTCTCACTATATTACCCAGGCTAGTCTCAAACTCCTGGACTCAAGCAATCCCCCCACCCCCACCTCAACCCCCCAAAGTGCTGGAATTACAGGTGTGAGCCACTAGGCCTGGCCCTCAATAATTTTTAAAAGTATTATGGGGTGAATTCCGAGACCAAAAAGTTTGAGATCCACTGCTTTAAGAAATACACAAGCAGTAGAGGGCCCCAGATTGATCAAACAGAAGGCTGAAATTAATTTCTGGATTTCAAGCTCAGACATGCAGAAACTGGCTTCAAAGAAAGGAGCCAGCTTAAATAGACCAAATAGTTTTGCAGCAAATGACTGAAAACAGATGAGAGTGAGAATTAGGCTGAATCATAAGTTAGGCAACACATAGCCAAAGCTTAGAACCTACCTGGAAGCAGCTGCATACAGGCAACTACTTCAAGTTTTTTTTTAAGGCTCTCTAGGCTTTCAGAGGATTCCAGGACTATTTTGAGCTATCCCCAGAAAGGTTAATAAAGCAAAAACAAAGAAGCAACAACTTGCTAAAGTGACAGCAGGAAGCAAAGTTAGAAATAACTGGAGAACATTGTATTTATCTATGTTTGGCCTCAGTGTGCATTTTAGAAGTTGAAAAACTCCTGGAAACCGATAGGATGCTGAACAAAAACTAAACAAAAAATTTTGGTTTGTTCTGCCATTTTCAGATAAAGTATGATCCTCAAAACAATAAGCCAAAAGTAATCAACCCCAAAACACTGATCTTTTAAAATTACCTTTTAATTTAAAGGACCAATTTAAAATCTTAAACAGGCTGCAAAGAACAAAAAACCTGACAGGCTTTAATATTAAAGCATAAGATTGGTTCTGGATAGGAAATAGCTGCACTATCCCACAATGACAATCACTGAGACACTTAGAAGTTCTCAGGAAAAAATATTTATTTCCTAAGTCTGTCCACATATTTTCAACAGTGATCTATTTGGGGTTATTCCAATGCTCACCAATTCACTCTCACCAGTCCCAAACATGTAAGTGTAAAGTATTAGCAAACTACTATTGACCAAAACTTCAAAAAATAAGTTAAAGAAAATGGTGTTGGCTGGGCGTGGTGGCCCATGCCTGTAATCCCAGCACTTTGGGAGGCCAAGGCAGGCAGATCGCCTGAGGTCCGGAGTTCAAGACCAGCTTGGCCAGCATGGTGAAACCCTGTCTCTACTAAAAATACAAAATTAGCCAGGCATGGTGGCAGGTGCCTATAATCTCAGCTACTCAGGAAGCTGAGGCAGGAGAATCACTTGAACCCAGGAGGCAGAGGTTTTGGTAAGCAGAAATCATGCCACTGCACTCTAGCCTGGGCAACACGGCAAGACGCCATCTCAAAAGAAAAGAAAAAGAAAAAAGAGCTGGGTGCGGTGGCTCAAGCCTGTAATCTCAACACTTTGGAAGGCCGAGGCGGGCGGATCACAAGGTCAGGAGATTGAGACCATCCTGGCTAATATGGTGAAACCCCGTCTCTACTAAAAATACAAAAAAATTGGCCAGGCATGGTGGCGGGCGCCTGTAGTCCCAGCTACTCGGAAGGCTGAGGCAGAAGAATGGCATGAACCCAGGAGGCGAAGCTTGCAGTGAGCCGAGCTCGTGCCACTGCACTCCAGCCTGGGTGACAGAGCGAGACTCTGTCTCAAAAAAAAGAAAAGTAAAATAAAAAAGAAAAGAAAAATAAAAAAGAAAATGGTGCTACAGGAGTCATGTTGGTACCAGAAATATGATGTTAAACAAAACCAACAAGGTGTTATTCAAGTTTGATAAAACTTAAATATTACTGGCAAGAAACTTGGTACCAACATGAATCATTTACAGTAATTATGTCACATTCAACAAATCATCCTGATTTTATAATATAGTTAGGGGCTGGATGCGATGGCTCACACCAGTAATCCCAACATTTTGGGAAGCTGAGGCAAAAGGATCCCTTGAGCTCAGGAGTTTTAGATCCCTGGGCAAGAGAGCAAAATCCTTTCTCTGCAAAATAATTAAAGATTGGCTGGATCGGAAGCGAGGGGGTGTGCGTCTGTAGTCCCAGCTACTTGGGAGGCTGAGGCAGGAGGACTGGAGGATCACTGGAGCTCAGGAGTTCAAGGCTGCCAGTGAGCTATGATCATGCCACTGCATTCCAGCCTGGGTGACAAACCCAGACCCATCTCTAAAAATAATGATAATAATAATGAGTCAGGCATATTCCTATTTCAGAAAGAATGGTTGTGCCCTATTTTTCAATCTGACAAAATGTTTTTTTCTTACTGCATGGTAATTTTAAGCCCTCCCCAAAAATTGACCGGTTTAGCACACAAACATTCCTTGTCTACTACAGCAAAAAGAAGCAATCTATCAGATCAGGAGAAAACAGTAAGCAATTCCACTCAAAGGAAGCAAGCTGGGTTTTGTGAGAAGGTGGGGCTGTGGCAAAACATGTGACCACAGATGTCCATGCCACAAGCTCATGAAATGACTTTCTAAGCTAAATCTTGGCTCCTGTTAGTTTACTTTTGGGTTTTTTTGAGCCAGGGTCTCACTCTGTTACCCAGGCTAGAGTGCAGTGGCATGATCTCAGCTACTGAAACCTCCGCCTCCCAGGCTCAAGTAATCCTCCCGCCTTGGCCTCCCAAGTAGCTAGGACTAAAGGCGTGCACCACCAAGCCCAGCTAATTTTAAAATTTTTTGTAGAGATGGGGTCTCCCTGTGTTGCTCAGGCTGGTCTCGAACTCCAAGCTCAAGCAACCTGCCCACCTCAGCCTCCCAAAGTGTTGGGATTACATGTGTGGGCCAACTCACCCAACCTACACTTTCATAGACTTTCGTGATATTTATTAAGAAGAGATACAGTATTGAAGAGAAAAAAAGAAACTTTATGCACATTCTGGTTTCAAATGTATGGGAACACTGAGGATTAAAATTGCCAAAAGATGAGAAAAGGCGTGGCCGGATGCGGTGGCTCATTCCTGTAATCCCAGCACTTTGGAAGCCTGAGGCGGGTGGATTGCCTGAGCTCAGGAGTTCGAGACCAGCCTGGGTAACACAGTGAAACCCCATCTCTACTAAAATACCTAAAAAATTAGCCAGGTGTAGCAGCGTGTGCCTGTAATCCCAGCTACTCAGGAGGCTGAGGCAGGAGAACTGCTTGAACCTGGGAGGCGGAGATTGCAGTGAGCCGAGACCATGCCACTGTACTCCAGCCTAGGCAACAGAGAAAGACTCTGTCTCCAAAAAAAAAAAAAAAAAAAAAAGGTGAGAAAAAGCTAACAACCTGAAGTCAAGGGTTTGTAATGAGTTTTACTGTAAACTTATGTATTATTTCTTTCTTTGAGACAGGGTATCACTTTGTTGCCCAGGCTGGAGTGCAGTGCTGCAACCTGGGCTGGCTGCAAACTCTGCTTCCTGAGCTGAAGCAATCCTCCCACTTCAGCCTCCCAAGTAGCTGGCGCTACAAATGCGTGTCACCACACTCGGCCAATTTTTGTATTTTTTATAGAGACAGGGTTTTGTCATGTTGCCCAGGCTGGTCTCGAACTCCTGGGCCCAAGCCTCCCAAAGTGCTAGGATTATAGGTGTGAACTACTGTGCCCAACCAATGCTTATGTATTATGTCCTTCTTAAAACTACTATACTAGGCCAGGCACAGTGGCTCACACCTGTAATCCCAGCACTTTGGGAGGTCAAGGTGGGTGGATCATTTGAGGTCAGGGGTGCGAGAGCAGCCTGGCCAACATGGTTGAAACCCTGTCTCTACGAAAAATACAAAAATTAGCCAAGCATAGTGGCAGGCAACTGTAATCCCAGCTACTCGGGAGGCTGAGGCAGAAGAATTGCTTGTAATCAGAAGCCGGAGGCTGCAGTGAGCCAAGATTGTGCCACTGCACTCCAGCCTGGGTGACAGAGCAAGACTATGTCTCAAAAAAAATTTTTTTAAATAATAATAAAAAAAAGACTACTATACTAACTCAGCTTTGCTTTGGTTGGGAACCTTCGTTAAATGTTTGCCTACAAAATTTTAAAAGCTTATCTTTTTATACAAGTTTATCTTTTCATACAACCTTTCCTGAATTGTAACACTCATCCTTCATTTCCGAGGAAGTGATATAGCAAATACTTTCAAAATTGAATTGAATCTTGCCTCATTGTATACAAGCAGTCAGTACATTATACAGAAGACCAAAAAAAAAAAAAAAGTTTTTAAACAAAAGGACAAACAAGAGAAAGGAAGGAAACAAAATACTATGATTTAACAGGAACAAAACCCAACATTCTTTCAACACAAAGTGTCCACAAGGGAAATGTCGAAGAGAAAATGTCATGATAAAATATTTTTAAGATATAAAATGACTCCAATGCAAAATATTTGTTGTTGATTTTTGTTTTGTTTTTAGCTCAAAGGAGTTATTATTTCTCGTCATTTATGTTCCTTACTTGTGTTTATCCATTCCCACTGGGTCGACAGAAACATTTCAATTTTATTTTCTTTACAGTCTATTTTTCTTCCTGATTCTTCAAGAGTAAGTTCCTTGATCTTAACTTCTATTTATGAAAGTTCTGGCCTGAAAAGGACCTTGAGGGGTTATCGAGTCCATCCTGCTTTCCAGGAGAATTCATAACTAATACTATCGGATGAGAAGGTATCAAAAGAAAATGCATTGTTTCCCTGCCTAGTAGCATGCTAATTTAATATGCACATTCATTCACGATTTGCAATTTTTTAAAAACGAAAGTAAAAATTAAAATGCCAAAAGAGGAAGGTACTTAAAAAATGCATTTATCAGCTAAAATTGCTCAAACATAAATTCAACTGTCAGGTCTAAAATTAACAAGCAGGAAAAGTTGCTGCCTGCCAATGTAAAGTCTTTAGTCCCTAGAGATGTCTTCTGAAGTCGTATCTCATATGTAGCACCCTTCACCTATAACACTTAGACCTGGCAAACTTAGACCATCCTTGCCAATAAACTACAATTATAAATGGCAATTATGTGTGTGTGTGTGTGTGTGTGTGTGTGTTTATAGTTGGTATAGGTTTTTATTCCAAACAGAAAATGAAAAATTAGGGTCAGACGCGATGGTTCTCGCCTGTAATCCCAGCACTTTGGGACGCTGAGGTAGGTGGATTGCCTGAGCTCAGGCGTTCGAGACCACCCTGAGCAACATGGTGAAACCCCATCTCTACTAAAACACAAAAAGTTAGCCGGGCACAGTGGTGGGCACCTGTAGTCCCAGCTACTTGGGAGGCTGAGGCGTGAGAATTGCTTGAACCTGGGAGGCAGAGGTTGCAGTGAGCCAAGACTGCACCACTGCACTCCAGCCTGGCTGACACAGCAAGACTCTGTCTCCAAAAAAAAAAAGAAAAAAAAAAAAAAAGAAAATGAAAAGTTAGGTCTAAACTGGAGATGTCAACATTACAGGGAAACTACATAAAATTGTTTTCAGAGAGTAGTTTAATTCTTTCATTTCTAAGTTGAAATGTCCAGGGAATAAAGTTTTTTTTCCTAAAAGAGTTTCCAAGGGCAGGTGCAGTGGCTCACACTGTAAGCCCAGCACTTTGGGAGGCCCAGGCGGGCGCATCAGCTGAGGCCAGGAGTTTGAGACCAGCCTGCAACATGGTGAAACCACGTCTCTACTAAAAATACAAAAATTAGCCAGGCGTGGTGGCATGTGCCTGCAGTCCCAGCTACTTGGGAGGCTGAGGGGGAGAACTCCTTGAACCTGGGAGGCAGAAGTTGCAGTGAGCTGAGATTACACCACTGCACTGCATCCTGGGAGACAGAGCGAGACTCCGTGTCAAAAAAAAAAAAAAAGAGTTTCCAAAACAAGCTGGGCATGGGGGCCCAGCCTGTAATTCCAGCACTTTGGGAGGCCAAAGCAGGCAGATCACCTGAACTTAGGAATTCAAGACCAGCCTAGGCAACATGGGAAACTCCGTCTCTACAAAAAATACAAAAATTAGATGGGCATGGTGGCGCACACCTGTAGTCCTAGCTACTCAGGAGGCAGAGGCAGGATAATCGCTTGAGCCCAGGAGGCAGAGACTGCAGTGAGCCAAGATGGCGCCATTGCACTCCAGCCTGGGAGACAGAGGGAGACCCTGCCTCAGAAAAAAAAAAAAGTTTCCGAAACAGAATTTCATCTAATGTCAAAAAATCTGGCCAGGCACAGTAGCTCATGCGTGTAATCTCAGCACTTTGGGAGGCTAAAGCAGGAGGATTGTTTGAGCCCAGCAGTTCGAGACCAGCGTGGGAAACATGATGAGACCTCTACAAAAAATAAACAAAATTAGCCAGGCATGGTGGCATGAGCCTTTAGTCTCAGCTACTCAGGAGGCTGAGGTAGGAGGATTGCTTGAGCCTGGGATACTGAGGCTGCAGTATGAGCCATGATTGTGCCACTGTGCTCCAGTCTGGGCAACAGAGTGAGACCCTGTCTCAAAAAAAAACCATGGCCGAGCACGGTGGCTCACGCCTGTAATCCTAGCACTTTGGGAGGCCGAGGTAGGCGGATCACTTGAGGTCAGGAGTTCAAGACCAGCCTGGCCAACATGATGAAAACCCATATCTACTAAAAAAATACAAAAATTAGCCAGGTGTGGTGGCACATGCCTGTAATCCCAGCTACTTGGGAAGCTAAGGCCTGAGAATTGCTTGAACCTGGGCGGCAGAGGTTGCAGTGAGCGTGCCACTGCACTCCAGCCTGGGGAACACAGTGAGACTTCATCTCAAAAAAAAAAAAAAGAAAAAAACCACAACCAAAAGACAATAACAAAATAACCACAAAAAATCCCTGCAACTATGAAGAAATATGGTTAATTTTCTATAATTATTTGAAAATGAAAAAAAACAGGACTAGAAGTCTTGGAAATGGGAAAATTATAATTTTTTAAAATGTGGGGCAAGGGAGGTCGAGTACAGAAATCGTAGACTAGTGAAATATTATTTCTCAGAAAGATTCTAAATGAATTATTAAACAGATCACTTATGAACCACTGGCAAGTTATGCAGTGATCTATAAACAGTAGCATAAGATACCCAAACAGCAACTAATATGCAACTTCATTTTCTTTTTTGACAGGGTCACTAGCCTAGGAGTTCAGAGATGTCAGAGGCAGAATATACTGCATTTGGATTTCAACAAGATACCCCTTGCTATTTCATAGAAAATAAAGGTTAGATTATATAAAATGGCAGATGGGATTCACAACTGAATTTCATCCAAAAGTTGACTAACAGGTTAATGTTAACATAATGATAGTCTACTCATGTTGTATAGCATTGTTCTACCCTTATACATGTTTACCAGTGACCTAAAACAAAAACACAGGTATCATGTTTATCAAATTTATCAATAATACAAACATATGAGAAATGGTCAAGAGGTGAAATGACATTATCAAGCTAAAACAACAAACCAAATTAACAAGATGATAATTACAGGGATAAACGTAAAGTTATCAAAAAATCAACTACATGGCTGGCCCGGTGGCTCACGCCTGTAATCCCAGCACTTTGGGAGTTCAAGGTGGGTGGATCACTTAAAGTCAGGAGTTCGGGACCAGCCTAGCCAACATGGTGAAACCCTGTCTCTTCTAAAAATACAAAAAAAAAAAAATTAGTTGGGTGTGGTGGTGCAGGCCTGTAATCCCAACTACTCTGGTGGCTGAGGCAGGAGAATCACTTGAACCCGGGAGGCGGAGGTTGCAGTGAAACAAGATCGAGCCACTGTATTCCAGCCTGGGTGACAGAGCAAGACTCTGTCTCAAAAAAAAAAAAAAAAAAAAATCAACTACACAAACTAATGTGATCTTAGGCTTTAAAAACAGAGGCATAGAGTGCAATAAAATAGAAGTTGTGATTCCCCCCGTAGTTTGTATTTATTAGATTATATCTGAGATGTTCAGACCTAGATGAGGAACCATAAACCACTCAGGTAACTAACTTGATGAAGAGCCTGATCTTTTATTAAAAATGTCACTTAAGAAATCGTACGGGCTGGGCTCAGTGGCTCATGCCTGTAATTCCAGCACTTTGGGAGGCCGAGGTGGGGAGATGGCTTGAACCTAGGAATTCAAGAAGAGCCTGGGCAATGCAGGGAGACCCCATCTCTACAAAAAATTTAAAAATTAGCCAGGCATGGTGGCATGCACCTGTGGTCCCAGCTACTTGGAGGCTGGGAGGACTGCTTGAGGCCAAGAGTCCTAGTTACTCAGGAAGCTAGGACTAGAAGATAACTTTAGCCCAGGAGTTCGAGGTTACAATGATCTGTGATCACGTCACTTGCACTCCAGCCTGGGCAACATAGCGAGACCCTGTCTCTAAAAGAATGAAAGCGATAAGTGTCATGAAATACTTGAAGACTACTATGTTAACAAGGAACTAGATTTATTTATTGTGGCTTCAGATAACAGAGCTAAAGAGCTTCAGCACAATGTAAAAAATGTTCTAAAAGTAAAGCTCCCATAATGGAACAGGGTATCTGTGAAGTGGAGACTTTCTTCTTAGAGTATTCAAAAGTTAAAAGACCAACCGTCTTTTAACACATCATACCAACTCTGATGTGTTTTCACACATCATGAATTTATTTGATCCCTCCTAAAAAAACCTTAGGGGAAGGCAACATGTCAAAATGAGTAAATGTCAGAGAAGCTTAAAAATTATTTTCTTTGACATATTTTTAAAGAGACAGAAGACTTTTTCATGAACTCCAAAATCGTAGGACCATTTTCTGAGAAACCAACAACAAAAGAAATGAATGCTTTTTCCTTTTAAATGAATGCTGCATTTGTTTTTCTCAAAGAAACACCTGTACCTTAACTTTAGTACTTTTATCAAGGGATAAGGGACAATTATATACCAGTATGCTAACTAGTCTCAAGAAAAGAGCTAGCTTTATTAGACATTTACGTGGAGTTCTATCTGTTCCACCTAAAACTTCCTTGCAAGGAGAAGGCTCCTCCTTATCAGACGTGGATAGGAGGCTGCTGTAACACTAACTCCCTCCCACTGTAGCCTAGGAAAAACTCAGTCTTGACATGCACAAAACAATAACTTCTGAGAACTTCGGAGCAGCTGTGTTCAGACAGAGCCAGTGACTTTACTCCAGGCAAAGAAGTAGTTTAAGAGTTGGTTGAAAAAACAATTTTCATTTTGGGTTGGAAATGAGGAAAGGAAAGAGAACAAGATACTGTAAGTAGAGCTATTAACATTTTAAAACCGTGGTAAACAAACGTGTTTAAAAATTACAACACTGAAACTACCACAGGGTGTAAACTTTGATCCACAAGTTGAAAGATGAGCAGTGTTATCACTCTAGCTTTCTGCTAGATGGTAGCACTAGTGAGAAAAAAAAAATCTTGGGTTTAATAGTGCCCTAGTCAAAGCCATCACCAATTCTAGGGCAGAAGACCAAAACAAGGGACTCTGCTCTCTCACTGGGTAATTTTTTGTACTGCTGCCAGGCAAACTGGAAATGTTCTGAATGTCCAATAGCAATGCTCTTACTGTGAAATACTAGAACCCAGCTCAGTAGTTAATGCTAACGGGTCAGCAATGAATTGGTCTCAATGTGCTATAGGGGCAACTTCTTGGCCAGGGAGAAAGGCTTCAGCTGATTGCAGAAAACCAAAGGTTAATACAACTACGTACTCTGATTTCTCTTCATATAATAGCTTTACTGATATTTCAGACATTATTTCACTTCTCAAAAGTAAAAGGAGAAGAGAAGGAATGTAAAAGCAAAATCTACGCAAGAGCAAAGAAGTTATTAATTGGCTATATTAGTCCAATTCGTTATTAAATGATACACAACTATCAAACAAAGGGCAAAGCCCTGTCCCTTTTCTGTACAGAATTAAGAGCTGGTAAGACTACTTAGTAGAGCTGCCAAACTTTTCTTTAGCTTCTTTTCTTACAGACATGTTACATTTCGCAAGAGCCTCCACTTACCTTACAACTTCCATGTGTAAGTACAAATTGTGTTTGATTTCCCCAGCCCTTGGCCTAAGATATTATGACATAGCTTTAGTTTCTGCGTCTGGACACAAAGGAAAAAACTGAACATTTTTCACTTTCCTGAAATAACATGTCTATTTTATTTACACTATTTAAAAACACATTATGTAAGTTAACTAAAACAAACTGCAACCACCCATTCGACAACTCTTCGAGAATGACTGGGGAAGCCACATTTAACAAAACAAACTTCATTTTAGTATATTTCTGCTTAGAATGCCCATAAAGACTGATATCTCTACAAGAATTACACTACTGCAAAATTTTTAAACACAGGACTCATGTGAGCTTGCTGAGAAAACTCTGCACACCCCCTACACACCTGTACTTAATATGACATGACCCTCAGAGATACTAAAACACCCTCTGTTAAGCAGAAAACAAACTTTTAAAGTTAGGAAAGTAGCAACGCGGGAATCTGGGTAGGAGGTGCCCTGGGTTGTAAACACCCCAGTCAGAGAACATAACAAGCAATTCAGAGCAACATATAAGTCCCTATGGGGCTCCAACTTGGACTGCTTAAGTCCCAAGACCACATCCCGGTGTCTGGGAAGAGTTTGGGTAATAGAAGAGAGGGAGAAGGAAAATAAGAGAAGCGATGAAAGCGTTCTATTTTTCTCCTTCTCAACCCCCATCCCAGCATCTTGGAGGCTGGTCACCAGTCTGGGTGCCATATCCACCAGAAGCCCTAAATCAATATCCCAACCACCTGATACCTAGGCTAAAGACATGTGTATATCAGCCATCTCCTTCCCAAACACCTCTTATCGCTCTCAAGGCTCATATCCTTCCAGAAGCCATGCCTTATGGCGACTCAGCTCACCCATACTGTCCTCTTAAATTAATTCACTTAATTTTCTCCAAATCCATACTTTCTCTCTGATATCATGTCCCTGATGTTCTTTTAATTAATTCAATCAAAATGCCATGACCCTCATTTCCAATAATCCACCCCATCTATCTTTTCTGCCAAACCCAACGGGGTGTTGTGTCACCAGATCAAGATCTTTGTTCTCATCTACTCATTCCTACCTCCTTCCTATTACCCTTTTCCAATTCCAAGCTCCTAATCCCACTTTTTGGGAAGCCCTGGGTTTCTAACCTAGTTTAGTATCCCTCCTCTTTCTCCCATTCCACCCCATCCCATGATCCTTCCATTAGGCTCCACTAGACTACCCTTCCCTCAGGATTCAATTCCCCTCTCCTTGCCACGCCCTGTGCCCCCCGGGGCTACTTACCCCAAGTTCTCCCCACACTTCAAGCCTCTGGCCCCGCCTTCCCCCCAAAGGAAGGAGGCGGGAGTAGGGAGAGAAGGGCGGCGCTCGGCAACGTAAAAGCGATCTCCAATTAGCGCTCATCGCCGCCAATCGAGGCTTCCTTCTCTCCCATTGGTCGGCTTTGGCCTATGCCCCACCCTCTTCCTCAGACAGGGCCCGGCCACCGCCTCAGCGCCCCCGTCCAACACAGACTGGGAGGGGAGACCCCAGCCCGGAACGCTGGGACTGGCCAGAGTTGAAAGGGAGACTCCCGTCAGATCATGGACTAGCTAATGTTAAAAGGACTTACCGGCTGGTAGCTCCGTTGCCTCCCGCCTGCCCGCGCTCGGTCCTACAATCTGTCTCCAGCTCCTCCTTTCCCCCCTCGGCGGAACGGATACTTTCCTCCCGTCCGGCCAGGCGCGCTCAACTCTCGCGAGAAGTCGTGGGGCCGCGGGGGAAGGGCGAGATCCGTCGGGGCTGAGTTGGAAAGCGGCCGAGAGGCGGGGCTCCGGGAAAAGAAGGGGCCGGGCTTACTGTGGGCAGGGCTGGGGAGGGAGACTGAGCGAGTACTGTCCACACAGGTCATACGTGTTCGGCTGCAGAATCTAGCGGGAGAAAGAAAGGAAAAAGGAGAGAGGATCTTTACAGGTGCCTGTAGTGGTGGTTACTACTATCTTTCAGAGGCATCGCTTCCGTAACGGCAAAGTAATTTAAAATACCCTTAGCCCTAGAAATGAAGTCCATGTACGGACAAAGCAATCCACCTGCACAGCAATTCTAACACTACCATTTTACTAGCCCTATTGCCTTGAGTGGAAACCTTCTCTGAGTCTCTGTACAATGGGACTAACAATCTCATTTTATTCAAATAGTTGTAATGATCAAATGAGATACATGAAACTGCTTGGGGATTTTTTAAAATCACTATATTATTCAGCAAATATTTTCACAAAACGTAGGGCATACTACATGCAAAGCAGTGTTCTGCAGTCAAATGCTCTATCCCTGAGCTATATCCCCCGTGCAAAGCATTGTTCTAAGCATGGGGTTAAGGAGTTACCAACCCAGGTAGAATTTATATTTGAGTGAGGAAGGGGAGACAGTTAAAAAGCCAATAAACACAAATATTTCAAATAGTGAAAAGCGCTTCAGGATAGTGAGACAGAAAGTGACTAGGAGTGGGGAAGAAGCTTTACTCCTAGTGTTTGAGAGAAGACCTCTTTGAGGAAGTAACACACCAGGAGTTGAATTATGACTTGGGAAGATTTCGGGGGAAATATCAAATGCAAAGTCTATAGTCTTACATTTATATGTCTTGTTCAAGACAAACCAGGAAAAGAAAAAAGAAAAACAAAAAACAGGCTGGGTGCAGTGGCTCACGCCTGTAATCCCAACACTGCTAGGCCGAGGCAAGAGGATCGCCTGAGCCCAGGAATTTGAGACCAGCCTGGGCAACATGGCGAAAACTCAGCTCTACAAAAAATATAAAATTAGCCGGGCATGGTGGCCTGCACCTGTAGTAGCTATTCGGGGGGCTAAGTGGGAAGATCGCTTGAGCCCAGGAGGTTGAGGTTGCAGTGAGCCCACATCAGGCCACTGCACTCCAGCCTGGACAACAGAGTGAGACCCTGTCTCGATAAATAAATAAAATAAATAAGTTTCTTAAAATTTAACGAATTGTAGTTGACTTAAAATATTATCTATGGAATCTCTGTTCTCTCCTTTTGCAGCTTTATGTTACTCAGCTTTCTGAACTTTCTGTCTAGCATCTCATCTATCCTCACAGCACCCTCTGAGAGGTAGGAAGAATCTAGGTGATTTCTCCCTAGATACCTAAAATGAAACAGGTGTAAAATCTTTCTTTCTTATGTAGTGAATTGAGAAAAGCTGAGAGGAGTCTTGGCTTCCAAACTACTCTCCCCTAAAACAATTCCTACTTAAAAGAATACAATGATGGAAACATACCTTAAATGTATAAGAACAATTTGTATGTTGGCCGGGCGCAGTGGCTCACGCCTGTAAATCCCAGCTACTCAGGAGGCTGAGGCAAGTGAATCACTTGAACCTGGAAAGCGGAGGTTGCAGTGAGCCAAGATCCCGCCATTGCACTCCAGCCTGGGCAACAACGGCGAAACTCCGTGTCAAAATAAATAAATAAATAAATAAATAAAAATAAAATCAGAGGGAAAAGGATTCTACAAATCGTGCTGGAACAATTGGCTATTGCTGTATACATGCAATAGCTAATATTTATAGATTTTACTATGTTCCAGGTACTATTCTAAATTGATGTTTTTTGTTTGTTTGTTTTTGTTTTTTGAGACGGAGTCTTGATCTGTCACCAGGCTGGAGTGCAGTGGCACGATCTCAGCTCACTGCAACCTCCACCTCCTGGGTTCAAGCGATTCCCCTGCCTCAGCCTCCCGAGTAGCTGGGACTACAGGCAGACGCCACCACACCCAGCAAATTTTTGTATTTTTAGTAAAGATAGGTTTTCACCATGTTGGCCAGGATGGTCTCAATCTCTTGACCTTGTGATCTGCCCGCCTTGGCCTCCCAAAGAGCTGGGATTACAGGCATGAGCCACTGCGCCCGGCCTTTTGTTGTTTTTTTGGCAGGGTCTCCCTTTGTTGCCCAGGTTGGAGTGCAGTGGCATGATCACTGCTCACTGCATCCTCGACCTCCCAGACTCAAGCAACCCTCCCAACTCAGCACCCCAAGTAGCCAGGACTACAGGTACATGCTACCATGTCCAGATGATTTTTTAAAATTTTCCAGGCCAGGTGCGGTGGCTCACACCTGTAATCCCAGCACTTTGGGAGGCCGAGGCAGGTGGACCATGAGGTCAGGAGTTCAAGACCAGCTTGGCCAACATGGCAAAACTGTCTCTACTAAAAATACAAAAATTCGCTGGGTATGGTGGTGGGCACCTGTAATCCCAGCTACTTGGGAGGCTGAGGCAGGAGAACTGCTTGAACCCGGGAGGCGGAGGTTGCAGTGAGCTGAGATCATGCCATTGCACTCCAGCCTGGGTGACAGAGTGAGACTGTGACTCAAAAAAAAAAAATGTCTGTAGACACTAGGTCAGGCTGGTCTTAAACTCCTGGACTCAAGTGATCCTCCCAACTTGGCCCCCCAAAGTGTTGGGATTACAGGCATGTAAAGAGGCCCGGCCTCTTTATTGTTGAGTTATAAGAATTCTTTATATATTCTAGATACTAGATGCTTATCAGATATATGATTTGCAGATATTTTATCTCATTCTGCAGGTTAGTTGTCTTTTCACTTTCTGACAGTGTCCTTTGAAGCTCAAAAGTTTTTTTTTTTTTGAGTCGCCCAGGCTGGAGTGCAGTAACGCAATCTCCGCTCACTGCAAGCTCCACCTTCCGGGTTCATGCCATTCTCCTGCCTCAGCCTCCGGAGTAGCTGGGACTACAGGCATGCGCCACCACACCCAGCTAATTTTTTGTATTTTTAATAGAGACGGGGTTTCACCGTGTTAACCAGGATGGTCTCGATCTCCTGACCTCATGATCCGCCCACCACGGCCTCCCAAAGTGCTGGGATTACAGGCATGAGCCACCACGCCCGGCCTGAAGCTCAAAAGTTTTAAATTTTGATAAAGTCCAATTTATCTTGTTTGTGCTGTTGGTGTCATATCTAATAAACCATTGCCTAATACAGTATCATAAAGATTTACACCTGTGCTTTCTTCTAAGAATTTTGTTGTTTTTAGCTCCTACGTTTAGATCTTTGATTCATTATGAGATAATTTTGTATATGGCATGAGGCAGAGGTCCAATTTCATTCTTTTCCATGCGCAATTGTCCCAGCACCATTTGTTGGAAAAGATATTATTTCCCTCATTCAATCCTCTTGGCACCCTTGCCAAAACTCATTGGACCTTAAATATATTGGTTTACTTCTGGACTTTCAATGTTATTTCATTCTTCTATATGTCTGTCCTTATGCCAGTATCAAACGGCTTGATAATTTTAGCTTTGTAGTAAGTTTTGAAATTAGGAAGTATGAATCCTCCAATTTCGTTCTCTTTTTTCAAGATTGCTTTGGATATACTGGGTCCTTTGCATTGCCACATGAATTTTAGGGTCAGCTTGTCAATTTCCGCAAAAAAAGCCATCTAGGATTTTAATAGGAATTCCCTTGAATCTGTAGATCAAGGAGTATTGCCATCTTAACAATATCGTATTCCAATCCACGGACATCGAATGTCTTAACATTTATTTAAAGCTTCTTAATGTCTTTCAACTGTATTTTTTGTAGGTTTATTTTGTTTTTTATTTTGTATTTTTTTGATTTTTAAATTTTTTTAGAGATGGGATTTCACCATGTTGCTCAGGCTGGTCTCAAACTCCTGGGCAACATGGTGAAACCCCATCTCTAATGGGGTTAGATCCACCCACCTTGGCCTCCCAAAGTGCTGGGATTACAGGTGTGAGCCACCTCGCCTGGCCTTATTTTGTTTTTTAAGTTAGAGACAGGGTCCCGCTTTGTTGCCCAGGCTGTGTCAAACTCTTGGTCTCAAGCAGTTCTCCCACCTTGGCCTCCCAATGTGGTAGGATTACAGGCATAAGCCACTGTGCCAAGCTGTGTTTTGTGGTTTTCATTGTACAAATCTTGTGTTTCTCTTGTTAAACCTACTCATATTTTTTATTTTCTTTTTTGAGACGGGTCTCACTTTGTCACTTAGGCTAGAGTGGTGCAATCATAGCTCACTGTAACCTCCAACTTCTAGGCTCAAATGATCCTCCCACCTCAGCATCCTGAGTAGCTAGGACTACAGGTGCATGCCACCATACCTGGCTAATTTTTTTTTTTTTTTTTTTTTTTTTTTTTTTTTTTTGCTCTCCTGCCTTGGCCTCTCAAGGTGCTAGGATTACAGATATAAGCCACCATGCCTGGCCTCTTTCTTTTTTCAGTTAGAGTTGGGGTCTTGCTATGTTGACCAGGCTGGTCTGAAACTCCTGGCCTCAAGGGATCCTCCTACCTCAGCCTCCCAAAGTGCTGGGTTTACACATATGAGCCATTACACCTGGCAAGTCTTTCATTATTAAGTGTGTTGTTAGCTGTTGTTTTTTTGGTAGCTGTACTTTAATCAAAGTGAGGAAGTTACCTTCTATTCCTAGATTGTTGAGTGTTTTTATCATGAAAGAGTGTTTGATTTTATCAAATGTTTTGTCTATTTAGATGATCATGTGGTTTTTGTCTCCTATTCTGTTAATATGGTGTATAACATTGATTAATTTTCATTTGTTAAACCAATCTTGCATTTCTGGGATAAATCTCAGTTGGTCATAGGGCATAATCTTTTTACATGTTGCTGGATTTAAGTTTTCTAGTACTTTGTTGAAGATTTTTGTGTCTATATTTATAAGAGATGTTAGTCTGTAATTTTCTTCTTGTGATGTCTTTATCTGGTTTGATTACCAATCAGGGTAATACCAATCTCATAGAATGAATTGAGAATGAATTGAGATATGTTGCCTCCTTTTTTTTTTTTTTTTTTGGAGACAGGGTTTCACTCCCATCACTCAGGCTGGAGTGCAGTGGTGCGATCTCAGCTTACTGCAGCAGACTTCACTTCCTGGGCTCAGACGATTCTTCCACCTCAGCCTCCCAAATAGCTGGGACTACAGGTGCGTGCCACCATGCCGGGCTAATGTTATGTATTTTTAGTAGAGACATGGTCTTGCCATGTTGCCCAGGCTGGTCTCTAACTCCTGGGCTCAAGTGATCCCCACACCTCAGCCTCCCAAAGTGCTGGGATTACAAGCATGAGCCACTGCACCCAACCTCCTCTTCTATTTTTTTGGAAGAGTTTGTGAAGAATTGGTGGTATGGCCAGGTGCAGTGGCTCATGTCTGTAATCCCAGCACTTTGAGAGGCTGAGGTAGGAGAATTGCTTGAGGTTAGGAGTTCAACCTGGACAACATAGTGAGATCCCATCTCAACAGAAAATACTACATATATATATATATATATATATATATATAGCGCCAGGAATCATGGTGGCACATGCCTGTAGTCTTAGCTACCTCAGGAGGCTGAGGCAGGAGGATTGCTTGGGCCCAAGAGTTGGAAGTTGCAGTGAGCTATGATCTTGCTAATGCACTCCAGTCTGGGCAACAGAGCAAGACCGTGTAGAAAGAAAGAAAGAGAGAAAGAAAGAGAGAGAGAGAGAGGGAGAGAGGGAGGGAGAGAGGGAGAGAGGGAGGGAGGGAGAGAGGGAGGGAAGGAAGGAAGGAAGGAAGGAAGGAAGGAAGGAAGGAAGGAAGGAAGGAAGGGCAGGCAAGACCCTGTCTGAAGAAAGAAAGAAGGAAGGAAGGAAGGAAGGAAGGAAGGAAGGAAGGGCGGGCAAGACCCTGTCTAAAGAAAGAAAGAAGGAAGGAAGAGAGAGAGAGGGAGGGAGGGAGGGAGGAAGGGAGGAAGGGAAGGGGGGAGGGAGGGAAAGGAAGAAAGGAAGGAAGGAAGGAAGGGTGTTAAGTGTTCTTTAAACATTTGACTGAATTAACCAGTGAAACAACATGGTCCTGGGATTTTCTTTGTGGAAATTTTTTATTTTTAATGAGTAATTCAGTCTCTTTTCTTGTTATGGGTTTATTTAATTTTTTAAAATTTTCTCTTGAGTCAGTTTCAGTAGCTCGTGTCGTTTTAGGAATTCTTACATTTCATCTAGATTATCTAATTATTGGCATGCAATTTTCATAATATTCCCTTAGAATCATTTTTATTTCTGTGAGTCTGATGATAACATTCTTTGTTTTATTCCTGATTTTAGCAATTTAAGTCTTCTCTCTCTCATTTTATTTTTATTTTTGAAAGCAATTTTATAACTTTATTTGATGTATCTGACTATCAGCAGTTAGTTCTCATCCACATTGCCTGTAGATTTTTGAAAGCGGTAACGGGTACATTGGTAACCAAAGTATAGAGCTTATTTGGTGAATCTTCATCCTCATTATGTTTTCTGGACAACCGCACACGGATAAGGTCTTGGACATTCCTTATTCCTTTGGCCCAGACAGCTTTGTTGAGTCTAGTATCAATGCACACATCTGGAGTTCCCATCTCCTTCATGGCAAATTTCCAGATCTCTTTGCGTGCCCAAGGAGAACGCTTCTTGACGCCCACTCCGTAGATGCACCTGTGAAGGTTGATGGTGTATTCTCGGTCACCACCTTGTTGATGACAGAACAGCCCTTTTTCTTCTCGCCACCCTTCTTTGCGGGCCATTCTGCTGGGCCCAAGTTGGAAAGCTTTATTTATTTATTTATTTATTTATTTATTTATTTATTTATTTATTATTTATTTATTTATTTGAGACAGGGTCTTGCTCTATTGCCCAGGCTGAAGTGAAGTATGTGCATAGCTCACTGCAGCCTTGAGCTCCTGGGCTCAAGCGATCCTTCTGCCTCAGCCTACTGAGTAACTAGGACTACAGGTACATGCCACCATGCCAGCTCAGCTAATTTTTTGAATTTTGTTTTGTGTAGACACATCTCACTTTTGTTGCCCAGCCTGGTCTCAAACTTCTGGCTTTGACCAGGAATGGTAGCTCACACCTGTAATCCTAGCACTTTGGAAGGCTGAGGCAGGTGGATTGCTTGAGTCCAGGAGTCCAAGACCAGCCTGAGCAACAGGGCGAAATCCCTGTCTACAAAAAATACAAAAATTAGCCAGGCGTGGTGGTTCACACCTATAGTCCCAGCTACTAGGGAGGCTGAGTTGGGAGGATCGCTTAAGCCCAGCAGTTCGAGGTTGCAGTGAATGGCGTGTCACTGCACTCCAGCCTGGGCAACAGAGTGAGACACTGTCTCAAAGAAAAGCCAAAAAATCCCCCCAAAAAGTCCTGGCTTCAAATGATCCTCCTGCCTCAGCCTCCCAAACTGTTGGTATTACAGGCATGAGCCAGCAGGCCCAGCTGAGTCTTCTCTCTTTTTATCTTGGTCAATCTAGCTAAAATTTTGTCAATTTTGTTCATCTTTTCAAAGAATAAACTTTTGGTTTCATTGATTTTATCTATTATTTTTTCATTCCTTATTTCATTTATTTCCAGTCTAATCCCATGCTGGAGTGCAGTACCCCGATCATAGCTCACTGCAGCCTCAAGCTCCTGGGCTCAAGTGATCCTCCCATCTCAGCCTTCCAAGTAACTGGGACTACAGGAAATTGTCACCATGCCTGGCTAATTTTTTTTTTTTTTTTGGTTTGTTTCTTGGGTAGAGATGGGTCTTATGTTGACCAGGTTGGCCTCAAATTCCTGGCCTCAAGTGATCTTCCCATCTCAGCCTTCCAAGTAGCTAGGACTACAGGCAAGTGTCACCATGCCTGGCTAATTTTTTTTTTTTTTTTTTGTAGAGATGGGTCTTACTATGTTGACCAGGTGGATCTCAAATTCCTGGCCTCGAGTGATCTTCCCGCCTTAGCCTCCCAAAATGTTGTAATAATAGACATAAGCCACAGCTCCCAGATGCTTTTTTTCTTTGGTTTAGGCTATTGATTTGAGGTCTTTTTTCTTTTTTAAATTTATTCATTTATAGCTATAAAATTCTCTCTAAGCACTGGTTTAGCTGCATTGCATAAAATTTTAATAGGTTTTGTTTTTATTTTTATTTATTTCAAAGTGTTGTCTAACATCCCTGTAATTTCTTCTTTGATTCATTGTATATTTAGGAATATGTTTTTTATTTTCCACATATTTGTGAATTTCTCATTTTCTTCTGTGATTAATTTCTAATTTTATTCCATTATGGTTACAAAACATACTTTGCATTATTACAATACTTTAAAATTTATGAGTTATTTTTTGGCCTAAAATATATTTTATACTGAAAAATTTTTTCATGTACACTTTATTTTTATTTATTTATTTTTTTAGACAGAGTCTCACTCTGTTGCTCAGGCTGGAGTACAGTGGTGCAATCTCAGCTCACTGCAACATCTGCCTCTCAGGTTCAAGTGATTCTCGTGCCTCAGCCACCCCAGTAGCTGGGATTACAGGCGTTGAGGTGGAGTCTTACTCTGTTGCCCAGGCTGGAGTGCAGTGGCACAATCTCAGCTCACTGCAACCTCTGCTTCTCAGGTTCAAGCAATTCTCTTGCCTTAACCTTCCAAGTAGCTGGGATTACAGGCATGTGCCACCACACCTGGCTAATTCTTATAGTTTTAGTAGAGAAGGGGCTTAGCCATGTTGGCCAGGCTGGTCTCGAACTCCTGGCCTCAAAAGATCCAGCAACCTCAGCTTCCCAAAGTGCTGGGATTATAGGCGTGAGCCACTGCCCCTGGCCCTCATGTGAACTTTAGAAGGATATATATTCTGCTATTGTTAGGTGGAGTGTTTTATAGATATCTGTTAAGTCTAGTTGGTTAATAGTATTGTTCAAATCCTCCCTTTCCTTGTTGATCTTTTGTCTAGATGTTCTATCCATTATTGAAAGTGGAGGTATTGAAGTCCTCAGTGATTATCATTGAATTGCTTATTCCTTTTTTTTTTTTTTTGAGGTGGAGTCTCACTCTGTTGCCCAGGCTGGAGTGCAGTGGCTGGAGTAGCAAGGACTCTCAGGTTCAAGCAATTCTCCTGCCTTAACCTCCCAAGTAGCTGGGATTACAGGCACACGCCACCATGCCTGGCTAATTTTTATATTTTTAGTAGAGATGGGGTTTCACCATGTTGGCCAAGCTGGTCTCGAACTCCTGACCTCAAGTGATCCACCCACTTTGGCCTCCCAAAAGTGCTGGGATTACAGGCATGAGCCACCATACCCAGCCTGAATTGCCTATTTCTTCTTTCAAGTCTGTCAATTATTGCTTCATGTTTTGGGAAGCTTCATTGTTAGATGCATTTATGTTTATAATTGCTACATCTTTTTCTTTTCTTTTCTCTTTTATTTTCCATCTTCTTGATTGATAAAATGGACCTTTTGCCTGGGTGCAGTGGCTCACACCTGTTATCCTAGGACTTTGGCAGGCCAAGGTGGGAGGATCACTTGAGCCCAGGAGTTTGAGACCAGCCTGGACAACATAGTGAGACCCTATCTTGACAAAAAAAATTAAAAATTAGCTGGACATGATAGTGTGTGCCCATAGTCCTAACTACTTGGGGGGCTGAGGTGGGAGGATTGCTTGAGCCCGGGAGTTTGAGGCTATAGTGATCCATGATCACATCACTACATTCCAGCCTGGGTGACAGAGTGAGACCCTGTCTCAAAAAAAGAGAAAAAGAGCTGGCATGGTGGCTCACGCCTGTAATCCCAGCACTTTGGGAGGCTGAGGCAGGTGGATCACGAGGTCAGGAGATTGAGACGATCCTGGCCAACATGGTGAAACCCTGTCTCTAGTAAAATACAAAAAATTAGCTGGGCGTGGTGGCACGTGCCTGTAGTCCCAGCTACAGGGGAATAGCTGGAACCCGGGAGGTGGAGGTTGCCGTGAGCTGAGATTGTGCCACTGCACTTCAGCCTGGGGACAGAGCAAGATTCTGTATAAAAAAAAAGAAGAAGAAGAAAAGACAAAAGAAGAGACCATTTAATAATTTTTAAATGTCCTTCTTTGTTTCTAGTAACAATTTTTGACTTTCAGTGCTTTTTTGTCTTGTATTAGCACAAGCCAATTGAGATTACTTGGTTATTGTTTGCATCATGTATCTTTTTTCTTCCTTTTACTTTCAGCCTATAAATGTCTTTTTTTTCCTTTTTTTTTTGTTGTTAAAAAAAGTGAGGTTATTATTTAATTAGCAAGACAGGGTCTTACTATGTTGTCTAGGCTGATCTCAACGTTCTGGCCTCAAGCAATCCTCCTACCTCAGCCTCCCAAAGTGCTGGGATTTCAGGCATGAGTGACCACATCAGGTATCAGCCTATAAGTGTCCTTGAATCTATAATGTGTCTTTTGCAGATAGCTTATAGTTAAATCATATTTTTTTGCTCACTATGCAAATTTCTGCCTTTTACATTTAATGTAATTCCTATAAGATAGAACTTATGTCTGCCATTTTGCTATTTGTTTCTATATGTCTTGTATTTCCCCTCCCATTCCAGCATTACTACTATCTTTTGTATTAAATAGTGTTCCATTTTAATTCCTTTGTCATTTCCTTTAATAATCTTTTGAGTTATTTTCTTTTCTTTTTTTTTTTTTTTTGAGATGGATTTCGCTCTTGTTGCCCAGGCTGGAGTGCAACGGCGTGACCTCTGCTCACCGCAACCTCCTCCTCCTGGGTTCAAGCAATTCTCCTGCCTCAGCCTCCCGAGTAGCTGGGATTACAGGCATGCACCACTATGCCTGGCTAATTTCGTATTTTTTAGTAGAGACAGAGTTTCTCCATGTTGGTCAGGCTGGTCTCGAACCCCTGACCTTGTGATCCTCCCGCCTTGGCCTCCCAAAGTGCTGGGATTACAGGCGTGAGCCACAGCACCCGGTCTTGAGTTATTTTCTTAATGGTTGCCCTGGGGATTACAATTAATATCTTTATTTATAATAATCTAATCTGAATTAATATCAACTTAATTTTAACAGTAAATAAAAGCTTTGCAGGCAGGGCGCGGTGGCTCATACCTGTAATCCCAGCACTTTGGGAGGCCGAGGCGGGGGGATCACGAGGTCAGGAGATCGAGACCATCCTGGCTAACACGGTGAAACCCCGTCTCTACTAAAAATACAAAAAAAAAAATTAGCCGGGCGTGGTGGCGGGCGCCTGTAGTCTCAGCTACTAGGGAGGCTGAGGCAGGAGAATGGCATGAACCCAGGAGGTGGAGCTTGCAGTGAGCCGAGATTGCGCCACTGCACTCCAGCCTGGGCGACAGAGCGAGACTCTGTCTCAAAATAAATAAATAAATAAAAGCTTTGCTTCTGTATAGCTGTTATTTTCACCTTCCTCCTTTATGCAGTTATTGTCATACAAATTACATGTTTCTACTTTGTATGCCCATCAACATAGTTTTTTTTTTTTTTTTTTTTTTTGAGACAGAGTCTCACTCTGACACCCAGGCTGGAGTGCAGTGGGGCAATCTTGGCTCACTACAACCTCTGTTTCTGGGGTTCAAACGATTCTTGTGCCTCAGCCTCCTGCGTAGCTGAGATTACAGGTGTGAGCCACTACACCTGGGTAATTTTTGTATTTTTAGCAGAGACAGGGTTTCACTATGTTGGCCAGGTTGGTCTTGAACTCCTGACCTCAATTGATCCACCCGCCTCTGCCTCCCAAAGGGCTGATATTACAGGTGTGAGCCACCATGCCCAGCCCCATCCATATAGATTTATAATTTTTAAATATAATTGTATTTTAAATATGACAAGAGAAAAGGAAATTTACAAGCAAAAATTGTATTTAAATATAAATTATATTTAAATACAAATAAAATTATATTTAAATATAAATAAAATTATAAATATAAAGACAGTATTGTCTTTATATTTACCTTATATAGTTATCTTTACTAAAGCTGTTTATTTCCTCGTATGGATTAGAGTTATTATCTAGTATGCTTTCATTTAAGCCTGAAGGACTCCCTTTAGTATTTCTTAGAGGACAGGTTTGTTAGTGACAAATTCTTTCAGTTTTTGTCCATCTGAGAATGTCTTAATTTCTTAATTTCTTCTTCATTTTTGTTTTAGAGATGGGGTCTTGCTATGTTGTTCTAGCTGGTCTCAAAGCTCCTGGTCTCAAGCGATCGTCCTGCCTCAGCCTCCTGACTAGTTGGGATTGCAGGCATGATCCACTGCACCTTCTTAGTTTTTGAGGGATACCTTTGCTGGATGTAGCGTCTTGGTCGACAGTCTTTTTCTTTTTCTTATTTATTTATTTATTTTTGAGAAGGAATCTTGCTCTGTCACCGAGGCTGGAGTGCAGTGGCACAATCTTGCCTCACTGTAACCTCCGCCTCCATGGTTCAAGCCATTCTCCTACCTCAGCCACCTGAGTAGCTGGGATTACAGGGATGCACCACCACACCAGGCTAATTTTTTTATTTTTAATAGAGACAGGGTTTCATCATGTTGGCCAGGCTGGTCTCGAACTCCTGACCTCAAGTGATCTGCCTGTCTCGGCCTCACAAAGTGTTGGGATTACAGGCGTGAGCCACAGCACCTGACTGACAGTCTTTTTCTTTTAGCTCTTTGATGTCATTCCACTGCCTCTGGCTTCCAAGGTTTCTGTTGATAAATCATATTGAGGATCCCTTGTACACATGAGTAACTTTTCTCTTGCTACTTTCAACATTCTTTCTTAATCTTTGTCTTTTGATGGTGTGGTTATGATGTGTGTAGTTGTGGATCTGTTTGAACTTTTCCTACTTGGAGTTGGTTGGACTTCTTGGATTTGTAAATTAATGCTTTTCATCAAATTGGGAAGTTTTCAGCCATTTCTTCAAATATTCTTTCTGTCCCTTTCTCTTCTTTCCTCACCTTGGTTTATTTGATGACATATGACAAGTCTCTGAGGCTCTGTTCATTTTTTGTCGTTCCTTTTGATTGTTTTTTCTCAGATTGGATAGTCTCAGTTGACCTGACTCCAGTTCACTCTTTCTCATTATGTCTGCTCAAATCTGTTGTTGAGACCTTGTAGTGAATTTTTCATCTGTTATTGTACTCTTCCACACCAATATTTCTTTCTCTCTCTCTCTTTCTCTCCTTCCTTCCTTCCTCTTCTTTCCTTCCTTCCCTCCCTCCCTCCCCCCCTTCCTCCCCCCCTTCCTTCCTTCCTTCCTTCCTTCCTTTGAGACAGGATCTCACTGTATTACCCAAACTATAGTGTAGTGGCACAATCTTGGCTCACTGCAGCCCTGACCTCCTGGGCTCATGCAATCCTCCTGCCTCAGCCCTCCAAGTAGCTGGGACTACAGGCACACACCACGACGCTCAGCTAATTTTTTGTATTTTTCGTAGAGACAGGGTTTCGCCATGTTGCCCAGGCTAGTCTTGAACTTCTGGACTCAAGCAATCTGCCTGCCTTGGCCTCCTAAAGTGCTGGGATTACAGGCATAAGCCACCACACCCGGCCTATTTGGTTCTTTTTTTTTTTTTTTTGAGATGGAGTTTCGCTCTTGTTGCCCAGGCTGGAGTGCAATGTCGCCATCTCAGCTCACCTCCACCTCCACATCCACCTCCACCTCCCAGGTTCAAGCAATTCTCCTGCCTCAGCCTCTCGACTAGCTGGGATTACAGGCATGCACCACCATGCAGAGCTAATTTTGTATTTTCAGTAGAGACAGGGTTTCTCCATGTTGGTCAGGCTGGTCTCGAACTCCTAATCTCAGGTGATCCGCCCACCTCGGCCTCCCAAAGTGCTGGGATTACAGGCGTGAGCCACCGCGTCCGGCCTGGTTCTTTTAAACTAATTTCTTTTCTTCTTTTTTCTTTTTGTTTCTTTTAATCGAGATGGGGTCTCAGTATGTTGACCAGGCTGGTCTCAAATTCCTGGCCTCAAGCAATCCTCCCCCTTTGGCCTCCTAAAGTGTTGGGATTATAGATGTGAGCCACTACAGCCAGCCATAATTTCTGTCTCTTTATTGATATTCTCTATTTGGTGACACATTTCTCATACTTTCTGCTATGGTTTGAATATTTATCCCCTTCAGAATTCACGTGGAATTTTTTTTTTTTGGAAACGGAGTCTTGCTCTGTCGCCCAGGCTGAAATGCAGTGGTGTGAACTCTGCTCACTGCAACCTCCACCTCCCGGGTTCAAGGGATTCTCCTGCCTCAGCCTCCTCAGTAGCTGGGATTACAGGCATTCACTACCCCACCTGGCTAATTTTTGTATTTTAGTAGAGGTGGGATTTCACAGTGTTGGCCAGGCTGGTCTGGAACTCCTGATCTCAAGTGATCCACCTGCCTTAGCCTCCCAAAATGCTAGGATTAGAGGTGTGAGCCACTGCACCCGGCCTCATGTAGAAATTTAACCCTTAATGTGGCAGTGTTGAGAGGTGGGGCCTTAAAGAGGTGAGTGGGTCATGAGAGTTCTGACCTCATGGATGGATTAATCCATTCATGGATAAATGGGTTAAAGGATTAATAGGTTATCATGGAAGTGGACATGGTGTTAACAAGAGGAAGACAGACCTGAGTTAACATGCTCAGCCCCCTCACCATGTGATGCGCTGTATCACCTCAGGATTCTGTAGTCCCTGCCAACAAGAAGGCTCTCACCAGAAGCAGCTCCCTGACCTTGGACTTTTCAGCCTCCATAACTGTAAGAAACAAATTCCTTCAATGACTGTTTGAATTAAATAAAAAGGAATAAAAAGAAATAAATTTCTTTTTAAAAATAAATAAAAATAAAATAAAAATAAATAACCGGCTGGGCGTGGTGGCTCACGCCTGTAATCCCAGCACTTTGGGAGGCCGAGGTGGGCGGATTGCCTGAGCTCAGCAGTTTGAGACCAGCCTGGGCAACACGGTGAAACCCTGTCTCTACTAAAATACAAAAAATTAGCCGGGCGTGTTGGCATGCGCCTGTAATCCCAGCTACTGGGGAGGCTGAGGCAGGAGAATCCCTGGAACCTGGGAGGCGGAGGTTGCAGTGAGCCAAGGTCACGCCACTGCACTCCAGCCTGGGCAACAGAGTGAGACTCCATCTCCTAAATAAATAAATAAATAAATAACCCAGTTTCAGGTATTCCGTTATAAGAAACAGAAAACAAAAACACTTCTTTTTCATTCTTTAGACAGGGTTTATTTAGTTGTTTGAACAGGCACAGTGCTCATGCCTGTAATCCCAGCACTTTGGGAGACCGAGGTGAGAGGATCACTTCAGCTCAGGGGTTCGAGTCCAGCCTGGGCAACATAGGGAGATGCTGGCTCTACAAAAAATTTAAAAAATTATCAGGCATGGTAGTGCACACCTGTGGTCCTGTCTACTTGGGAGGCTGAGGTAGGAGGATTGCAGGGGCCCCGGAGGCTGAGGCTGCTGGGAGCTATGATTGTGCCACCACACTTCAGCCTGAGCAACAGAGCACGACCCTGTTTCAAAAATAAATAAATAAAAATAAAGTCTTTCTCTAGTATGTGCAACATCTGGGTTTTCTCAGGGACAATCGCTATTGACTGCTTTTTTTCTGTGTGATTCAGATTTTCTCTGCATGTGTCATAATTTTCTGTTGAAAACTGGACAATTAAAATCATATATTGGCCGGGCGTCGTTGCTCACACCTGTAATCCCAGCACTTAAGGAGGTCGAGGAGGGTAGATTACTTGAGGCCAGGAGTTGGAGACCATCCTGGCCAACATGGTGAAACCCCATCTCTACTAAAAATACCAAAATTAGCCGGGCATGGGGGTGCACACCTGTAATCCCAGCTACTTGGGAGGCTGAGGCAGTAAAATTGCTTGAACCTGGGAGGTGGAGGTTGCAATGAGCTGAGATGGTGCCACTGCACTACAGCCTGGGAAACAGAGTAAGACTCTGCCTCAAAATAAATAAATAAAAGCATCCTAGCAGGTGTCTAAAGGTGAGGTATAAAGTGTGACCCAGGAGGAGGTGGGCTACACTCCAAAAGACTACTTGAGTTTTCTAATTTATACAAATTGAAATTTGGGGAACATGTATGGGAATAGATACTAAGGGTTGGGATAATAGTGTAAGCAACACAAAATTGGATCTGGCTCAGTTTATTGATATGGGCTCACTGCGTTGAATGTTGCAGCTTGAGGAGTTAGAAAGTGCTCTAACAGTTTGAGTGGTTGGCTAAAACATATTCCAAAGATGTCCCATAGTAGCGTGAATTGAAATTGCTGGACCTGTCTTGGTTTAACGCAGAGGAAGGGATTCAAAGGCTTAGGGAATTGGAATGTTAGAGTGCATTTGTCATTTAAGACTTACTTACCCACACTGGGAGGGTCCAGACGACTTACTGTTCTATGAGAAATAAATTTGTGAGAGGGCCCCAGCATCCTCAAAGAGCTCTGTGATCCCTCTCCTCTGTAGGTCAAGTTGTAGCCCGACTGGTTCGTTTTGCCCACTGCCCTGAAAAAAACCAATGCACTAGGCTGGGTGTGGTGGCTGACACCTGTAATCCTAGCAGTTGAGAGGCCAAGGTGTGTAGATCGCTTGAGCCCAGGAGTTCGAGACCAGCCTGGGCGACATCGCAAAACCTCATGTCTACAAAAAATACAAAAAATTGGCTGGGTATGGTGGCACTCACCTGTAGTCCCAGTTACCCAGGAGGCCAAGGTGGAAGGATCACCTGAGCCCAGGAGGTCTAGGCTGCAGTTTGCCATGATCGCACCACTGTACACCAGCCTGGGCAACAGAGTGAGACCCTGTCTAAAAAAAGAAAACAAAAACAAAAACAAGCAAAAAATACCAATGCACTGAGAACTGCAGCAAATAAAGAGTTTAATTATTGCAGGTCCAGCCAAGAGGATGGATGGAAGAAATTTCTCAAATTCACCTCTCCAAGAATTCAGAGGCTAGGGTTTTTAAGGGTACTTTGACAGTCAGAGGCCTGGGGAACTGAAACAATTGATTGGCTGGAGATGAAATCACAGGGGTATCTAATAAAGACCACCAGAAGCAGTTTGCTTTTAGCTGGCAAGGCCAGCAATACACTTTCACTGTGCTATCTCAGAGCTATGTCAACTTTCCAGTCCACTGGAGAGTTCACAAGGACCTTGATTGCTTTTTTCTTCCACGAGATATTATGCTGGTCCATTACATTGATACTATTTTATTATTTTAGAGACAGGATCTTACTCTGTTATCCAGGCTGGAGTGCAGGGGTGTGATCGTAGCTCACTATAAACTCAAACTCCTAGGATCAATATATTCCCCATTTGGGTATGTTACTCCAGCCCATTTACCAAATGACCTGAAAAGTTTCCAGTTTTGAGTGGGGCCCAGAACAGAAGTCTCTGTAACAGGTCCAGGGTGCTGTGCAAGCAGCTCTGCTGCTTGAGCCATGTGATCCAGCAGATCCAGTGGTGCTTGAAGTGTCAGGGGCAGATATGGATACTCTCAAAGGTCTTCAATCCTCTGCAAAGAAGTACTTTTTTTTTTTTTGAGACAGAGCCTTGCTCTTATCGCCCAGGTTGGAGTGCAATGGCACGATCTTGGCCCACTGCAACCTCCGCCTCCTGGGTTCAAGCGATTCTCCCTGCCTCAGCCTCCCAAGTAACTGGGATTACAGGCGCCTGCCACCATACCCGGCTAATTTTTGTATTTTTAGTAGAGACAGGGTTTTGCCACGTTGGCCAGGGTGGTCTTGAACTCCTGACCTCAGGTGATCCGCCCGCCTTGGCCTCCCAAAGTGCTGGGATTATAGGCATGAGCCCCGGCACCTAGCCAGAAGTAGTCTCCTTTTGAGAAGTAGCTCTTGGCCTGCTACTGGGCCTTAATAGAGACTCAGTACTTAACCTTGGGTCACCTAGTTACCATGAAACCTGAGCTGCTCATCATGAACTCAGTGTTATCTGCCCCACCAAGTCACAACATTGGGCATGCAAAGCAGCATTGCATCATCAAATGGAAGTGGTGTGTACATGATTGGGCTTGAATAGTCCCTGAAGGCACAGGTAAGTTACATGAAGAAGTGATCCAAATACCTGTAGCCCCCATTCCTGTTACTCTGCCTTCACTCTCCCAGCCGGCACCTATGGCCTCATGGAATGTTGCCTATGATCAGTTGACAGAGGAAAAGAAGACCCAGGCCGGATTTACAGATGGTTGTGTACATTACACAGGCACGACCCAAAAGTGGACAGCTGCACACAAAAGTCCCTTTCTGGGACACCCCAAATGACAGTGGTGAAGGGAAATCCTCCCAGTGGGGCAGAACTTCAAGCATTACACCAGGTCTTTCACTTTGCTTGGAAGGAGAAATGGTCAAACATGCAATTATATATTGATTCATGGGCTGTAGCCAATAGTTTGGCTGGATAGTCATGGACTTGGAATGAACACGATTAGAAAATTGGTGACAAAGAAATCGAAAAAGAGGTATATGCATAGACTTCTTTGGGCAAAAAAATGAAAAGATATTTGTGTCCCTTATGAATGGCCACCAAAGCATGACCTCAGAAGAGGAGGATTTTAATAGTTAAGTGGAACAATCAACAGAGTAAACAGAGTCTATAGAATGGGAAAAATATTTGCAAACTATGCATTTGACAAAGGGCTAATATCCAGAATCTACAAGGAACTCAAACAACTCTACAAGAAAAAAAAAATAACCCCATTAAAAAGTGACCAAAGGAATAAACATTTTCCAAAAGTCATACAAGCAGCCAACAAACACAAAAAATGCTCAACATCACTAACCATCAGAGAAATGCAAATCAAACCCACAATGAGATACCATCTCACACCAGTCAGAATGGCTATTACAAAGTCTAAAAACACTGTAATCTCAGCTATTAGGTGGCTGAGGCACAAGAATTTCTTGAACCCGGGAGGTGGAGGTTGCAGAGAGCTGAGATCACTCCACTGCGCTCCAGCATGACAGAGACCTTGTCTCATTAAAAAAAAAAAAAAAAAGTCTAAAAACAACAGATGTTGGCAAAGATGCAGCGGAAAAGGGAATGCTTACATACTATTGGTGGGAATTTCAGTACAACCTTTATGGAAAACAGTATGGAGATTACTCAAAGAACTAAAAATAGAACTACCAATGGAGCAGAACAGAGGCCTCAGAACACCACACATCTACAATCATCTGATCTTTGACAAACCTGAGAAAAACAAGAAATGGGGAAAGGATTCCCTATTTAATGAATGGTGCTGGGAAGATTGGCTAGCCAAATGTAGAAAGCTGAAACTGGATCCCTTCCTTACACCTTATACAAGGATTGATTCAAGATGGATTGAAGACTTGAATGTTGGACCTGAGACATAAAAACCCTAGAAGAAAACCTAGGCAATACCATTCAGGACATAGACATGGGCAAGGACTTCATGACTGAAACACCAAAAGCAATGGCAACAAAAGCCAAAATAGACAAATGGGATCTAATTAAACTAAGGAGCTTCTGCACGGCGAAGGAAACTACCATCAGAGTGAATAGGCAACCTACAGAATGGGAGAAAATTTTTGCAATCTACCTATCTGACAAAGGGCTAATATCCAGAATCTACAAAGAACTCAAGCAAATTTACAAGAAAAAAACAAACAACCCCATCAAAAAGTGGGCAAAGGATATGAACAGACACTTCTCAAAAGAAGACATTTATGCAGCCAACAGACACATGAAAAAATGCTCATCATCACTGGTCATCAGAGAAATGCAAATCGAAACCACAGTGAGATACCATCACACGCCAGTTAGAATGGAGATCATTAAAAAGTCAGGAAACAACAGATGCTGGAGAGGATGTGGAGAAATAGGAATGCTTTTACACTGTTGGTGGGAATGTAAACTAGTTCAACCATTGTGGAAGACAGCGTGGCGATTCCTCAAGGATCTAGAACTAGAAATACCATTTGACTCAGCAGTCCCATTCCTGGGTATATACCCAGAGGATTATAAATCATGCTACTATAAAGACACATGCACATGTATGTTTGTTGCAGCACTATTCACAGTAGCAAGGACTTGGAACCAAATGTCCAGCAATGATAGACTGGATTAAGAAATGTGACACATATACACCATGGAATACTATGCAGCCATATAAAAGGATGAGTTCATGTCCTTTGCAGGGACATGGAAGAAGCTGGAAACCATCATTCTCAGCAAGCTATCACAAAGGCAGAGGACCAAACACTGCATGTTCTCACTCACAGGTGGGAATTGAACAATGAGAACACTTGGACACAGGGTGGGGAACATCACGCACTGGGGCCTGTCGGGGGGTGGGGGGCTGGGGGAGGGATAGCATTAGGAGAAATACCTAATGTAAATGACGAGTTGATTGGTGCAGCAAACCAACATGGCACATGTATACCTATGTACCAAACATGAACATTGTGCACATGTACCCTAGAACTTAAAGTATAATAAAAAAAAAAAAGAAAAACAAGTTAAGTGGATATGGTGACCCATTTTATGGATGCCAGTCAGCCCTCTTTCCCAGCCACCCCTGTCATTGTCCAGTGGGCTAATAAACAAGATGGCCATGGTGGCAGGAATGGAACTTATGCATGGGCTCTTTAACATAGACTTCCACTCACCAGGGACAACCAGGCTACCACTGCCGCTGAGTGCCCAATCTGCCAGCAGCAGAGACCAACACTAAGTCCCCGCTATGGCCAATTTCCTAGGGTGATAAGCCAGCTCCCTAGAGGCAGATTGATTACATTGGACAGCTTCTATCATGGAAGGAGTAGCGTTTGTTTTTACTGGAACAGACACTATAGATACAGATTTGCCTTCCCTGAATGCAATGCTTCTGCCAAAACTACCATCAGTAGACTTATAGAATGCCTTATCCACCATCCTGGTATTTCACACAGCATTGCTTTTGATCAAGGAACTCACCTCACAGCAAAATAAGCACACCAATGAATCTGTGCTCATGGAATTCACTAGTTTTAACATATTCCCCACCATCCTGCAACAGCTGGTTTGATAGAATGGTGGAATGACCTTTTGGAAACTCAGTTACAGCTCCAGCTAGGTGGTAATATATAAGTAAGAGCTGGGGCAAGGTTCTCCAGAAGGAGATATGAGTTGAATCAGTGTCCAATGTATGATGTTATTTTCTCCATAGACAAGATTCACAGGTCCAGGAGTCAAGGGGTAGAAATGGGAGTGACACCACTCACTGTTACCCCTAGTAACCCCCTAGTATCCCCCTGGCAAAAAAAAAAAAAATTTTTTTTTTTTTTTTGACAGAGTCTTGCTCTGTCGCCCAGGCTGGAGTGCAGTGGCATGATCTCGGCTCACTGAAACCTCTGCCTCCTGGGTTCAAGTAATTCTCCTGTCTCAGTCTCCTGAGGAGCTGGGATTACAGGTGGACAACACCACGTCTGACTAATTTTTGTATTTTCAGTAGAGACGGGGTTTCACCATGTTGGCCAGGCTAATCTTGAACTCCTGACCTCAGGTGATCTACCCATCTCAGCCTCTCAAAGTGCTGGGATTATAGGCGTAAGCCACCAAACCCGGCCACCCTAGAAAATTTTGCTTCCAATTCCTGTAACCTTATGGTTTGCTGGCCTAGAGGTCTTATTTCCAAAGGAAAGAATGCTTTTGCTAGGAGACACAACAATGATTCTACTGAAATAGAAGTTAAGACTGCTAGCTGTTCACAGGACACCTGCCACATGGACTCCTCATGCCTCTGAATCAACAGCCAAAGAAGGGAATCATTGTGCTGGTTGGGGTGATTGATCCCAACTACCAAGGCGAAATTGGACTGTTACTGAACGTTGAAGTTAAGGAATAGTATATCTAGAATACAGGAGATCTCTTAAAGTGTCTCTTAGTATTACCATGCCTTGTAATTAAGGTCAATGGCAAACTACAACAACCCAATCCAGGAAGGATTACTAATGGTCCAGACCATTCAGGTATGAAGGTTTGGGTCACTCTATCAGGTAAAGAAACATGACCAGCTGAAGTGCTTTCTGAAGTCAAAAGGAATGAGTAGTTGAAGAAGGTAGTTATCAATAACAGCTACAACCACGTAACCAGTTACAGAAATGAGGACTGTAATAATGTTATGTGTATTCCTCTTTATTTTGTTATAAATATGCTTGTGTATGTATACACACACACACACACCTCTCTCTCTCTATATATATATGTATATGTATTATATTAGTCAGGGTTCTCCAGAGGGATAGAACCAATAAGCCATATGTATATATAAAAGAAGTTTATTGGCTGGGCACGGTGGCTCACAACTGTAATCCTAGCACTTTGGGAGGCCAAAGCAGGCAGGTCACTTGAGGTCAGGAGTTTGAAACCAGCCTGGACAACATGGTGAAACCCCGTCTCTACTAAAAAAATACAAAAAAGTAGACAGGCGTGGCGGCGGGCGCCTGTAATCCCAGCTACTTGGGAGGCTGAGGCAGGAGAGTTGCTTGAACCTGCGAGGTGGAGGTTGCAGTGAGCCGAGATCTGGGAGGCGGAGGTTACAGTGAGCCGAGATCGTGCCTCTGCATTCCAGCCTGGGCAACAGAGCTAGACTCTGCCTCAAAAAAAAAAAACAAAAAAAAAAGTTTATTAGGGAGAATTGGCTCACATGATCACAAGGCAAAGTCTCACAATGGGCCATCTGCCAGCTGGGGAAAGAGAAGCCGGTAGTGTGGCTCAGTCCAAGTCTGAAAGCCTCAAAACTAGGGAAGCCAACAGTGCAGCCCTCAGTCTGAGGCCAAAGGCCCGAGAGCCCCCGGGAGGCCGCTGGTGCAAGTCCCAGAGTCCAAAGGCCAAATAACCTGGAGTCTGACATCCAAGGGCAGGAGGAGAGGAAGCAAGTGTCCAACATAGGAAGAGAGAGACAGCCAGAAGACTCAGCAAGAGGCTGGGCATGGTGGTTCATGCCTATAATCCCAGCACTTTGGGAGGCTGAGGTGGGTGGATCATTTGAGGTCAGGAGGCCGAGACCAGCCAAGCCAAGATGGTGAAACCCTGTCTCTACTAAAAACATACAAAAATTAGCCGGGTGTGGTGGCATGCACCTGTAGTCTCAGCTACTGCGGAGACTGAGGCAGGAGAATCGGTTGAACCCAGGAGGCGGAGGTTGCAGTGAGCAGAGACTGCACCACTGCACTCCAGCCTGGGCAGTAGGGCAAGACTCTTTCTCAAAAAAAAAAAAAAAAAGACTCAGCAAGCAACCTTATTCCCCCTTCTTCTGCCTGCTTTGTTCTAGCTGCACTGGCAGCTGGTTGGATGGTGTCCACCCATACTGAGGGTGGGTCTTTCTCTCCCAGTCCACTGACTCAAATGTCAGTCTCCTTTGACAACGCCAACACATACACATCCAGGAACAACACTTTACCAGGCATCTAGACATCCCTCAATCCAGTCAAGTTGACACCTAATATTAAACATTACATGTATCAAGCAAATATCTTTGTCTTCCTCTTATTCCCTTATGTAACATAAGACACGGTGGCTCACACCTGTAATCCCAGCACTCTGGAGGCCAAGGTGGGAGGATTGCTTGAGGTAAGGAGTATATATTATATATAATATATATTATATAATATATATAATATATAATATATATTATATTATATAATATATATAATATATAATATATATTATATTATATATTATATATAATATATATAATATATATTATATTATATATTATATAATATATATTTTTATATAATATATATAATATAATTATATAATATATATAATTATATAATATATATAATTATATAATATATAATATAATTATATAATATATAATATAATTATATTATATATAATATAATTATATTATATATAATATAATTATATAATATATATAATATAATTATATTATATATAATATAATTATATAATATATATAATATAATTATATAATATATATAATATAATTATATAATATATATTATATAATTATATAATTATATTATATAATTATATAATATATATAATTATATAATATAATTATATAATTATATAATATAATTATATAATTATATAATATATATTATATAATTATATAATATATATTATATAATTATATAATATAATATAAATATATAAAATATAATATAATTATATAATATATTATATAATATATATAATATAATATAATTATATAATATATTATATAATATATATAATATAATATAATATAATAATATATAATATATAATATATACTATATATTATATATTATATATAATATATACTATATATTATATAATATATACTATATATAATATAATATATAATATATATTATATATATTATATAATATGTATTATATATAATATATATAATATATATATTTTTATATATATAAATTATATATATAATTTAATATATAATATAATTTAATATAATTTAATTTAATATAATTTAATATAATTTAATATATAATATATATTATATATTATATATTATATATATTATTTATATATAAATTATATATATAATTAAATATATATAAAATATATATATATTTATATATATTTTATATATAATATATATTATATTTTATATATATTATATATTATATATAATATAACATATAATATATATAATATATTATATTTAATATAATATATTTAATATAATATATTAAATATATAATATTATATTATATATAATATAATATTATATTATATTATATTATATTATATAATATTATATATTATATATAATATAATATTATATTATATATTATATATAATATAATATTATATATAATATATAATATAATATTATATTATATATAATATAATATTATATTATATATAATATATAATATTATATTATATATAATATATAATATAATATTATATTATATATAATATTATAATATAATATTATATATAATATATATTATATTATATATTATATAATATATTATATATATTATATTATATTTTATATAATATTATATATTATATAATATTATATTATATATTATATAATATATTATATATAATATGATATTATATAATATAATATTATATTATATATAATATTATATATAATATATAATATAATATAATATTATATTATATTATATAATATAATATTATATTATATATAATATTATATATAATATATAATATAATATAATATTATATTATAGAGAGAGAGAGAGAGAAAGAGAGAGAGACAGACAGAGAGAGAGAAAGACAGAGAAACTGTGTTTGTGCTTTTACGGTAATATTTAAGAAATCTTTGCCAAACCCAAGGTTACTAAAATTTTCTATAGTTTCTTCCAGCAGTTTTACAGATCTTACATTTATGTGTATAATTCATGTTGACGTTTTGAGACAATTTTTGTACATATTGAGAGATGAACAGCAAGGTGGCTTTATTTTGCATATTGCTCCAGAACTATTTGTTGAAGTTTATCTTTTCCCCTATTTGAATTACCATGGCACCTTTGCTGAAATTCAATTGATCATACATACGTAAGTTTTTTTTTTTTTGAGGCAGAGACTTATTCTGTCACCCAGGATGAAGTGTAGTGGCACCACCATAGCTCACTGCAGCTTTGCACTCTGGGCTTAATGATCCTCCTGCCTCAGCATCCCCAATAGATGATCCTCCTGCCTCAGCCTCCAGAAGAGCTGGGACTACAGGTACATACCACCACACCCAGCTTATTTAAAAAGAAATTTTTCCTGGCCGGGCGCAGTGGCTCATGCCTGTAAATCCAGCACTTTTAGAGGCTGAGGCAGGTGGATCACCTGAAATCAGGAGTTTGAAACCAGCCTGGCCAACATGGAGAAACCCTGTCTGTACTAAAAATAAAAACAATCACCCGGGCGTGGTGGCAGGCCCCTGTAATCCCAGATACTCAGGAGGCTGAGGCAGGAGAATCACTTGAATCTGGGAGGTGGAGGTTGCAGTGAGCTGAGATGGCTCCACTGCACTCCAGCCTGAGTGACAGAGTGAAAACTCTGTCTCAAAATAAATAAATAAATAAATAAAATAAAAATTATTTTTGTAGTAATGGGCTCTATGTTGCCCAGGCTGGTCTCAAACTCCTGGCCTCAAGCGATCCTCCTGTCTCAGCCTCCCAAAGTGCTGGGATTATCAGCATGAGCCACCATACCTTATGTAAATCTCTTTTTGGCTCTGTTTTTTTCCATTGGTCTATTTACCTATGTTTACTTCAATACCACACTGCCTCGACTTATGTAACTTTATATGTCTTCAAATCGGGTAGTCAGTCCTCCAACTTTGTTCTTTTTCTTTTTTCTTTTTTTCAAGATGGAGTTTCACTCTTGTTGCCCAAGCTAGAGTGTAGTGGCACAATCTCAGGTCACTGCAACCATTGCCTCCCAGGTTCAAGTGATTCTCCTGCCTCAGCCTCCCGAGTAGCTGGGATTACAGGCACCTGTCACCATGCCTGGCTAATTTTTGTATTTTTAGTAGAGACGGGGTTTCACCCTATTGGCCAGGCTGGTCTCGAACTCCTGACCTCAGGTGATCCACTCGCTTTGGCCTCCCAAAGTGCTGGGATTACAGGCATAAGCCACTGCGCCCGGCCTATTTTGTTCTTTTTCAAAGCTGAAGTTCTGGTTATCCTGGGTTCTTTGCATTTCCATGTACATTTTATAATCAGCTTGTCATTTACTTTTCTTTTCTTTTTTTCTTAGAGATAAGGTCTTGCTATGTTGCCCAGGCTGGACTTGAACCCCAGGGCTTAAGCTATCCTCCTGCCTCAGCCTCAGCCTCCCAAAGTGCTGGAATAACAGGTGTGAGCCACTGTGCCCAGCCTTGTCATATTCTTTTTCTTTTTTTTTTTCAGCCTTGTCATATTCTAAAAAAAGAAAATAGCCTGTCTGGATTTTGACTCATTGACTGGGATTGTGTTAAATCTACACACCAATTTGGGAAGAAATCCATTCTAGGCAATGTAGTGAGACCCCATCTCTAGAAAAAAATAGAAAAAATTGCCAGGCATGGTGACACATGCCTGTAGGTCCAGCTACTTGGGGGGGTTGAGATGGGAAGATTGCTTGATCCTGGGAGGTCAAGGCTGCAGTAAGCCATGTTTGTGCCACAGCACTCCAGCCTGGGCAACAGAGTCTCAAAAGAAAAACAAAACAAAAAACAAAAACAATTTGGGGAGACACGACTGTTAACATTATTGAGTCTTCTGATCCATTAACGTGGTATGTCTCTCCATGTATTTAAGGCCTTTAATCTCTCTCTTTAGTTTTCTGTGTACAGGTTTTGCATATCTCTTGTCAAATTCACCCCTATGTACTTCATACTTTTGATGTTATTGTAAATATTGTTTTATAAAACTTCAATTTCTGATTGTTTTTGCTAGTATATAAAAATATAATTGATTTTGTTGTTGTGTTTGGAGACAGGATCTCATTCTGCCACGCAGGCTGGAGTGCAGTGGTGCAATCATGGCCTGGACCTCCTGGGCTCTTCCTGCCTCAGCCTCTTGGGTAGCTGAGACCACAGATATGCACCACCATGCCTAGCTTATAATTGATTTTTATATGTTGATCTTGTATCTTGCAACCTTGCTAAACTCACTTATTAATTCTAGTAGGTTTTTTTTTTTTTGTGGACTCCATAGGATTTTCTACATAAATGATCATGTTATCTGTGAAAAAACACTTTAATTTCTTCCTAAAATGTATACTTTTTCTGGGTTTTTTCGTTTGTTTGTTTTTGAGACAGGGTCTCGTTCTGTCACCCAGGCTAGGGTGCAGTGGCATAATCACAGCTCAGTGCAGCCTTGACCTCCTGGGTTCAAGCAATCCTCCTACCTCAGCTGCCAAGTAGCTGGGACTACAGGCACACACCACCATACCTGACTAATTAAAACAAATTTTTTTTTTTTTTGGTAGAGATTGGGTCTTGCTATGGTGTGTAGGCTGGTCTCAAACTCCTGTGCTCAAGTGATCCTCCCACCTCAGCCTCTCAAAATGTTGGGATTATAGGCATGAGCTACCATGCCTGGCCTTGTACTTTTTATTTCATTTTCTTTCCTTATTGCACCAACTAATCTCAAGTATACTGCTAAATATAAGTGATAAGAGCAGACATTTCTGTAGCATTTTATTTATTTGTTTATTTGAGACAGAGTCTTGCTCTATTGTCCAGGCTAGAGTACAGTGGCATTATCTTGACTCACTGCAACCTCTGCCTCCGAGGCTCAAGCCATCCTTCCACCTCAGCCTCCTGAGTAGATGAGACTACAGGCTCATGCCACCACACCCAGTTAATTTTTGTGTTTTTTGCAGAGACGGCATTTCACCATGTTGCCCAGGCTGGTCTTGAACTCTTGGGCTCAAGTGATCCACCCGCCTTGGCTTCCCAAAGTGCTGGGATTACAGGCATGAGCCACCGAGCCTGGTCCGCATTTTATTTCTTGAAGCAAACAGAAAGAGAGGGCAAATGTGCACAGGCAGTTGATCTGAGGCAAATATGGCCAAAACGTTAATATCTTTTAATCTTGGGGCAGATGCCTAGGTATCTATTACGTTAGTTTCAGTGCTTTTTAAATGTTTCAAATCATTCATATTTCCTTTTATTTTTAATTCATGTCAAACTTAAAGAAAAGATGCAAGGATAGTACCAAGTAACTCTTTTCCCCTGAACCATTTGCTGGTAAGGTGATGACATGATGCCTTATCATCCCTATTTTTATGCATGATTCTTACCAAGTAGGTCATCCTCTTAGAAAGCCACAATGGAGCCACCAGAATCAGAAAATTAATATTTGATACATTACTACCATATAATCCTTGGACCTCATTTAAGTTTTTCCAGTTGTCTCCAAAATATCCTTCAGAGCAAAAAGACCCAGCCCAGAATCACACGTTGAATTGAAAGATCCTTGATCTTTCCTTGACTTTTATGACCTTGACACTTTTAAAGATTACAGGCCAGTTCGTTTGTAGAATGTTCCACAATTGGGTGTGTCCAGTATTTCTTCATGTTTAGTTTCAGGTTATGCATTTTTGTCAAGAATTACAACAAAAATGGTGTTCTAGTTGCATACCCTAAGGCTACACATAACTTTGATTTGTCTCATTTCCGGTAATGTTAACATTGATTTCTGGATTATGGCAATGCTTGTCATGTCTCCACTATAAAATTATTCTTTTTCCCTTTGTAATTAATGAGTATTTTATGAGAAAGTACTTCAGACTATGGAAATATCATATTCTTCATCAAATCACCCACTAGGTTTAGGATTTGTTGATGTTGTGTGGCTTATTTACTAATTTATTTATTTATTTTTGAGACAGAGTTTCACTCTTGTTGCCCAGGCTGGAGTGCAGTGGTGCAATCTTGGCTCACCACAACCTCCACCTCCCAGGTTCAAGCGATTCTCCTGCCTCAGCCTCCCAAGTAGCTGGGATTACAGGCATGTGCCACCACGCCCAGCTAATTTTTTGTATTTTTAGTAGAGACAGAGTTTCCCCATGTTGGTCAGGCTGATCTCCAACTCCCGACCTCAGGTGATCTGCCCGATTTGGCTTCCCAAAGTGCTGGGATTACAGGCATGGGCCACCACGCCCAGCTGGGTTAGTTATTACTATGATGGTTACTAAATAATATGCAGGTATTCTAATTGCATCATTCCTTCTATATTTACTGTCATTTTAGACAGAAAAGTTTTTTCTTCTCATTTATTGTTTATTTCTTTTGGAGTGACTCATGGATTACTATTTTATTCAATGGATTTTAATATTTTACTGTCATGATTTAGTTTGATGTTCAAATTGTTCCAGATTTGGCCAATGGGAGGCCCTTCAAGCTGGCTCCTAAAGCCTTTGATATGTCTCCATCATTCTTTGAGCACTTCCATACCTTCTGGCACAACCAGATATTTCAGGTTCATCTTGTACTTTCCCTCCCCAGCCCTAGAATCAGTCCTTTCTCCAAGGAGCAATGGTTCTTTTAAAAGGAGAATGGTATTTGGAAACCAATACCAGGTGTGATCAATGCTACCGGTGTACTGTGATTCCTTCAGTGAACAGAATTTGTGGAAATGTATATGTGTGTGTGTATATATATATATATATATATATATATATATAAATAAAATCAGTGTTATTGTGGTGTCATGATTCTCAGTGAACAGAACTGGGGGTAATATATAATTTATATATAAATATATATATAATATATAATATATATAATATATATATAATATATAATATATAATATATAAACATATAATATATATAATATATAATATATAATATATAATTATATATAATATATATAATATATAATTATATATAAATATATAATATATAATTCATATATAAATATATAATATATAATTCATATATATTTCACTTTGGTTATTTCCAATTCTAACCTAATGTTACAGGGTTAATTCTAATTTTTTCCTGTTCTACAGTTGAGACCCTTGTCTGGCAGCAAGAAATCTGGGTTCCTTTATCTTCAGTATATTTATTGACATAATCAATCCCCCCTAACAGGTAAACAATCTCTATTGCTATAAATGCCTGCCCCTCCCCGCTGTCATGGACGCCTTTCCTTACTCTACTTGAGCTCTACCCACAGAGCCTCTCCCACTGAAGCTGCCCCCACATAGAATCAGAACCTTCTTCATCCTCCTCAGGCTCTAACACCCTGAAATGGGCCACTGTTGCTCCTCATCTCATTGGACTCCTGTATTCCCCACCTAATAATTTTTAGACTGAATTTCTCAGGGAGAAAGGAAGGAAGAAACAGAGGAGGACTGGCAGACAGGCTCATAATTATTATTTTTATTTTTTATTTTGAGACGGAGTCTCATTCTGTCGCCCAGGCTGGAGTCTGGTGACGTTATCTCGGTTCACTGCAACCTCTGCCTCCTGGGTTCAAGCGATTCTCCTGCCTCAGCCTCTCGAGTAGCTGGGATTACAGGCGCCCACCACCATGCCTGGCTAATTTTTGTATTTTTAGTAGAGATGGGTTTTCACCATGTTGGCTAGGCCAGTCTTCAACTCCTGACCTCAGCTGATCTGCCTGCCTTGGCCTCCCGAAGTGTTGGGATTACAGGCGTGAGCCAACATGCTTGGCCTCAAAATTATTTTTTAATTAAGAAAAAAAGTCTCCAATCATTTTGACTGCTGATTGTCATTCATAGGAATATTGCTGGCTATTCCTTTACTTGTGGCAGAAAGGAAATCAGGTTTCATTATTAGACCAGGTGAGGCTAATCTACGTCCATGATAGTATTTCTAATAGCTTACATAGTTACACCAAAAGGAACCATATTTGAGGTTATTAGCTATACACATTTAGGAGACAACAGAATAGCTGTGTCTACAAGAGCAACCAAAGACCAAGTATTATTTCATTTTTGACTAACCTCTGAAGAAGTACATACCTCTAGCTAGATAATATGCTCTAGGTACTTATAGAAAGCCATGCCCGGGCCGGATGTGGTGGCTCATGCCTGTAATCCCAGCACTTTGGGAGGTTGAGGCAGGTGGATCATTCGAGGTCAGAAGTTCAAGACCAGCCTGGCTGACATGGTGAAACCCTGTCTCTACTAAAAATACAAAAAAATTTAGCTGGGCATGATGGTGCATGCCTGTAATCCCAGCTACTCAGGAGGCTGAGGCAGGAAAATTGCTTGAACCTGGGAGGTGGAGGGTGCGGTGAGCTGAGATAGTGCCATTGTGCTCCAGCCTGGGTGACAGAGAGAGACTCCGTCTCAAAAAAAAAAAAAAGAAAGAAAGGCTTTGTTTACCACCACAAGATGTCTGGATTTTATTCAAAGTCTATTTAGCCACTGGAAGTCACTAAAAGATATTAAGGAGGGTGATTGATGAAACTCACATGTTAGAAAGATAACTCTAGCAGCAATATAGAGTTTGGATTGAAGAAGGAAGATAGTGGAAACCAGAAGACATTTTGAATAACTTCCTGATTTTTAGGAGGCAGCACAGTGCAGTGGAAAGAGCATTAAATGGCTTTGGAGTCAGATGGATCCAAGATGGATTCAACCACCTGTTAGGGGTTGAATTGTGTCCCCCTCAAGTACATATGTTGAAGTCCTAACCTCTTGTACTTTGGAATGTGACCTTATTTGGAAATAGGATCATTACAGATGTCATTAGTTAAGATGAGGTCATACTCAGTAGGGGTGGCCCCTAATTCAATATGACTGGTGTCTTTATAAAAAGCGGAGGTCTGAAAGAAAAAAAAAAAACAGAGGTCTGGTGCGGTGGCTCATGCCTGTAATCCTAGCACTTTGGGAGGCCGAGGGGGGCGGATCACTTGAGGTCAGGTATTTGAGACCAGCCTAGCCAACATGGTGAAACCTCATCTCTACTAAAAATTACAAAAATTAGCTTGGCGTGGTGGTGGTGCGTGCCTGTAGTCCCAGCTACTCGGGAGGCTGAGGCATGAGAATTGCTTGAACCTAGGAGGCAGAAGTTGCAGTGAGCCGAGATCACGCCACTGCACTCCAGCCTAGGCGACAGAGCAAAACTCTCAAAAAAAAAAAAAAAAAAAGTGGAAACTTGGACACAGATACGCACACAGGGACAATGCCATGTGAAGATGAAAGCATAGACTTACAAGCCAAAAAATGCTAAAGATTGCCAGCAAACCACTAGAAAGCTATGGGAGAAACGTGGAACATATTTTTCCTCACAGCCCTCAGAAGAAACCAACCCTACCAACACCTTTATCTTGAACTTCTAGCCTCCAGAACTGTGAGATAGTAACTTTCTATTGTTTTATTTATTTATTTAGTTAGTTATTTAGTTAGTTAGTTAGTTACAGAGGCAAGATCTGACTCTGCTACCCAGGCTGGGGTATAGTGGTACAGTCATCGCTTACTGCAGCATAAAACTACTGGGCTCAGGAGCTCTTTCTGTCTCAGTCTCTCGAGTAGCTGGGATTACAGGTGCACACAAGCATACCAGCTAATTTTAGTAACTTTCTATTTTTTTTTAAATTTTTTTTTGAGACGGAGTTTTGCTTTTCTTGTCCAGGATGGAGTGCAATGGCGCGATCTTGGCTCACCGCAACCTCCATCCCCCGGGTTCAAGCAATTCTGCTTCAGCCTCCTGAGCAGCTGGGATTACAGGCATGTGCCACCACACCCGGCTAATTTTGTATTTTTAGTAGAGACGAGATTTCACCATGTTGGTCAGGCTGGTCTCGAACTCCTGACCTCAGGTGATCTGCCTGTCTCGGCCACCCAAAGTGCTGGGATTACAGGGGTGACCAACTGCGCCTGGCAACTTTCTGTTGTCAAAGGCACTCCGTTTGTGGTATTTTGTTATAGCAGTCCTTGCAAACTAGTATATCATCTATGTGACCTTGGCCAAATTATTTCATCTTGCTAATCCCTAGTGTCCTAATCTGTAAAGCAGGGGTCATTATATCTACCTCATAGGGTGGCTTTGAGGATTAAATAAAATGGCATTTGTAAAGCACCTGGCATAAGCGGCACTACATAAATATTATCTTGCATTTGTGAGACACTAATGTTATCCAAGAAAAGAAATACATCTCTGGAGATTTTTGAAAAGATTGACTGCAATTGTCAGGGTCGTGTGCAATACCACCTAAAGTCACAGGCTGGATAAGATGATCTCAGAATCCCCTTTTCCTGTTATGTTCCTTAGACAGGAGCTCTGGCATTGTCTTGCTGTCTGTGAAAATGTTTTTTTTTTTTTTTGATAGAACACTGGTACAAGAACCAAAAGCACCCTTAAAGGCAGGAGGACTGAGGCCAGTTAAACTAACAACTGTAATGAGGTGGATGTAGGAAGAGAAGGAGGCAAACCAGGGTCGAGAAGTATAACCCAGATGCCTCAGGCCTCCTGAGTCCCCAGCTCACTTCCTTAGGTAAAAGATTTAGGCTGAGAGTTGTCCTCTCTTCAGCTCTGTAAGGGAAACCCAACAGAGGCCTCACCAGTCTCTGGAACGCCTAGCTCTTTCAGGCAAGGAGTCTTTTGCCAAAGCAAACAATCCCAGCTCTACGATTGTGCTCTGGCTGGGGTAGGAGAGAACAAAGATCCCTTTCTTTGCTTCCCCAACCCTATGGCTCCAGCCAAAGGCACTGTTTACACAATCTTCCCTGGTGAAGAATTTGTTCCTTTTTTCTCTAGGTTGCAGCTGGAAAAGATTGATTCTCTCCTTGCCTATTCGTTTTTCCCATGTCCCTGGGCAGGAAAAGTGTCCAATACCCAAACCTCCCACCTCCAGAGATGTCAGCATACTTAACAGTAACTTCAGGCCCTTTTGTGATGTGACAGAGAACCTTGATTTTAGTGGCAGAAAGCCTATCTGGCCAGGAAAGGGAGGCTGGAAATATCAGGAGCTTGGTTTCTCTGCATTCCAATTCCATTTATTCCACTCTCTCATTCCCTAGGCTTTCTCAGGCACATTTCCAAAAGTGAATCAAATAATCAAAATCCATGGCAGATTTGGGCTCCTTCTTTTAAAGCCTGATCAGGTGGGTAGGATGAAAATAGTATTTTCTAGTGGGAGAAGTTGTTCTTTAGTCTTTAGTTTATTATTAACTCCAGCAGCACAGATGTCTCCTCCACGCCCCGAAAACAAAAGCAAGAGGGAGAAAAGGAAAGCCCAGAGTGGTAGAGTCTAATTTTAGTACTGGCAGAGAATCCTAGTGTTAAGTTACTTCTGGTAAACTGGTAACTAAGAAACAACAGAGATAAAGATAATTTTCACAATTTAGGTTTCCAAGTAGTTTTAAGACCTAATTTTGCTTATTTCCGTGACATCTCAGGGAGGCAGATAAGGTGTTACCCATTTCACACAAGAGAAGGAATTGAAGCACAGGAAGAATTAACCAAAAGCCATTCATGAGTGACTGGAACCCAGGATTCTGGGACTTTCAATCTGGTCAACTTCACAGGGCCAAGCTGCTTTCTGAAAAATTTATGGGTCTTTTGTACTGCACACATTTTCCCTGAGCTACATTTTCTCCCTATCTTAAATCCCTACTGACTATTCTCCTGTTGCTAAGCGAGCTATGGGCTAGCTGTTTGTTACCCTTTGCAGCTATGTTTTGGAAACTTGAAGTCCCTAATCCAGATGTTGGGAGATGGGAGTGGAAAAGCCATGGGGATACAGAGGGGTTACAAGTCTGTTTAGGCTCAGATACCATCCTGACACACACGCACGTGCACACACACACACGCACACCCCACCCACCTCCCAGCAAGATATGCAGAGTTCATTTCTGTAAAAGCAGCCACACAGTTCCTGGAAGGCTGTAATCCACTATGGTTAAAAATATCTATCTTGGGGACAGAGCCGAGCCAACCAAACAGCCTACCCATAAACTCAGAAAATAAGCAGTGGGGTAGAATGAACCCAGTGGTAGGCAAAATGCTACCTATCTGTAAGATAAGAGCAGGGATAGTAATAATAAGAAACACAGATTAAGGCTGGGCGCAGTGGCTCACACCTGTAATCCCACCTCTTTGGGAGGCCGAGGCAGGTGGATCACCTGAGGTCAGGAGTTCGAGACCAGCCTGACCAATATGGTGAAACCCTGTCTCTACTAAAAATACAAAAATTAGCTGGGCATGGTGGCGTGTGTCTATAATCCCAGGTACTCAGGAGGCTGAGACAGTAGAATCGCTTGAACCCAGCAGGCGGAGGTTGCAGTGAGCCGAGTTCGCACCACTGCACTCTAGCCTGGGTAACAGAATGAGACGCCATCTCAAAAACAACAACAACAACAACAACAAAAACCCCAAAAAACAAAAACCAGATCAATCACCTTCACTGAGAAACTTCAGAAATCGTCCAGATTTTGTCTTTCCCTCTCCTCCAATGGTATCCTGACCCCAGGAAGCAGTATAGTATAATGGAAGGAGCTTTGGACAAGGGTTCTTATTCTGTTCTGTCACTTCCTACCTAGATAACCTAGAAAACTAAGTCATGATTCTTTTCTCTTTCATTCTTTTTTTTTTTCTGAGATGGAGTCCCACTCTGTTACCCAGCATGAAGTGCAGTGTGGCACAATCTTGGCTCACTGCAACCTCTGCCTCCCAGGTTCAAGCGATTCTCCTGTCTCAGCCTCCTGAGTAGCTGGGATTACAGGTGCATGCCACTATACCCAGCTAATTTTTGTATTTTTAGTAGAGATGGGGTGTCACTGTGTTGGCCAGACTGGTCTTGAACTCCTGACCTCAGGTGATCCACCTGCCTCGGCCTCGTGAAGTGGTGGGATTACAGGCACGAGACACCGCGCCCGGCCTTCTTTCATTCTTTTATTTTTTTCTGAGCAGAGTCTTGCTCTGTTGCCCAGGCTGGAATGCAGTGGTGCAATCTCGGCTCACTGCAACCTCTGCCTCCTGGGTTCAAGTGATTCTCCTGCCTCAGCCTCCTGAGTAGCTGGGATTACAGGTGTGTGTCACCATGCCCAGCTAATTTTTGTATTTTTAGTAGAGACGGGGTTTCACCATGTTGGTCAGGCTGCTCTTGAACTCCTGACCTCGTGATCCGCCTGCCTTGGCCTCCCAAAGTGCTGGGATTATAGGTGTGAGCTACCACGCCCGGCCTCATTCATTTTTTTTTAAAAACAGACAAGGTCTTGTGATGTTGCCCAGGCTGGTCTTGAAATCTTGTGCTCGAGAGAACCTTCCGCCTCAGCCTCCCAAGTAGCTGAGATTATAGGTATGTGTCACCCTGTCAGGTCCAAATCATGATTCTTGAATCTGAGTCTTAGTTTTCTCATCTGTTAAAACACCAACAAAACAAAACACCAAAAACCAAAAAACCACACACCTATTTCACATAAACAAAACAGATATACTAAGAGTATGGCATACGTTTAAAAAAAAAAGCCTTTTTTTTTTTTTTGAGACAGAGTTTCGCTCTGTCGCCCAGGCTGGAGTGCAGTGGCATGGTCTTGGCTCACTGCAACCTCTGCCTCCTGGGTTCAGGCGATTCTCCCACCTCAGCCTCCTAAGTAGCTGGGATTACAGGTGCATACCACCACACCAAGCTCATTTTTGTACTTTTGGTAGAGACAGGTTTTTGCCATGTTAGCCAGGCTGCTCTCAAACTCTTGACGTCAAGTGATCCGCCCAACTTGGCCTCCCAAAGTGCTAGGATTACAGGCGTGACCCACCGCGTCCGGCCAGGGTAGGACATTCTTAAGGGGTCACTTAAAAAATTCTGCCCACCTTAGCACTTATTCAAAAGATGAGAGGAAATTTCTCTTTGGTGGTTGGGGGAAGAAGCAGGAATAAATTATCTCTAACTAACCATTTACACTAATAAGAGAAGCCAAGCATTTGGGATGAAGAGGACTAACCTCATGCCTGGTATTCTATCCCTGTCTTCTGCCATTTCTAAAGTGGCTACTTTGATTACAATATGCTAATATTCACAGTGCCTTGAGATAAATGCTTAAAAATATATATTTTTTGAGACAGTCTTGCTCTGTTGCCCAGGATGGAGTGCAGTGGTGTGATCTCGGCCCACTGCAACCTCTGCCTCTGGGGTTTGTGATTCTCCTGCCTCAGCCTCCCGAGTAGCTGGGACTACAGGCGTGCGCCACCATGCCTGGTTAATTTTTGCATTTTAGTAGAGATGGGGTTTCACCATGTTGGCCAGGATGGTCTCCATCTCCTGACCTCGTGATCCGCCTGCCTTGGCCTCCCAAAGTGCTGAGATTACAGGCATGAGCCACCACGTCCAGCCAAAAATAAATTTTAAGGATGCCTGGGGACAAAAAGATCTTCCTGTGTTTTACTTTTTCCTCATCAAATGGTGAGAACGCCAAGATATCCAGGAATGTCTCCTAAGAATACATGTTGGAAAATGAATGCTATTTTGAGATACGGCCCAATAAAGACAAAGTTTTGGCTGGGCACAGTGGCTCATGCCTGTAATCCCAGCACCTTTGGAGGCTGAGGCGGGCAGATCACCTGAGGCCAGGAGTTCAAGACTAGCCAGGCCAACATGGTGAAACCCTCTCTCTAAAAATACAAAAAATTAGCAGAGTGTGGTGGCACGTGCCTGTAATCCCAGCTATTCGGGAGGCTGAGGCAGGAGGATCACTTGAACCCAGGAGGTGCAGTGAGCCAAGATTGTGCCACTGCACTCCAGCCTGGGCAACAGAATGTAACTCTGTCTCAAAACAACAACAACAACAACCAAAAAAGACAAAGTTTCACTGCTTAGAACTTGAGGGACCAGGACAACATTCTCTACTCACTACTGTGATGCTACTGCCCTTACTTTTTTTTCTATTCCTGAATTATACATGAATATTCCTTCATCTCATCTGTGTGGAGACAGATCTGCCCCAGGTTCCTGGACACAAACTCAAGCCAAATTACCATTGTTCCTGGTCAGCTTTCTCATCCTGATGCCCTTGGAAGGCCTCAAACTATTAAATCCATCTTGAAAGGGAGGCTGGAGCATGGTTCCTCATTACCGTTGTTCAGCATTGAGGTGATTTTCAAAGGGCACCATTTGCTTCTAATTTTAGGATGGCACAAACCTACTGACGCTCCTCCTGTGGTGCTGAAGAAACACAACTGACTCTTGTAAGAAACTGAGAAGAGGGAAGCAGGTCTTGCTGCCTTCAGCATCCTTGGGTTTTCTCTCTAGATGCCTTCTGGCCACTTTTTTTTTTTTTTGAGATGGAGTTTCTCTCTTGTTGCCCAGGCTGGAGTCCAGTGGCACAATCTCGGCTCACCACAACCTCCACCTCCCGGGTTCAAGCAATTCTCCTGCTTCAGCCTCCCAAGTAGCTGGGATTACAAGCACGCGCCACCACATCTGGCTACTTTTGTATTTTTAGCAGAGATGGGGGTTTCTCCATGTTGGTCAGGCTGGTCTCGAACTCCCGACCTCAGGTGATCTGCCTGCCTCAGGCTCCCAAAATGTTGGGATTACAGGTTGAGTCACCGCCCCCGGCCCAGACTTTTAAAAATTTTGATTCCAGGCCAGGCATGGTAGCTCACGCCTGCAATCCCAGCACTTTGGGAGGCTGAGGCGGGTGCATCACTTGAGGCTGGGTTCGAGACCAGCCTGGCCAACATGGCAAAACCTCGTCTTTACTAAAAATACAAAAAATAACTAGCTGGGCATGGTGGTGCTCGCCTGTAATCCCAGCTACTTAGGAGGCTACAGCAGGAGAATCGCTTGAACCTGGGAGGCAGAGGTTGCAGTGATCTGAGATTGCACCACAGCAGAGTGAGCCTATCTCAAAAATAAATAAATAAATAAATAAATAATCCAATGAAGGATTTGGAAAAAATTTTTTGAGACAGTCTTGCTCTGTTGCCCAGGCTGGAGTGCAGTGGTGCGATCTCTTTTGGCTCTTTAATGCTCTTTTGGCTGAGGGTGGATGGGAACCAGAAAATAGCTTCATGGAGGTTAAATTTAAGTCTTTAGGGATAACAAAATTCGAAAAAGAGGAAAGTGAGCAAAGATTCAGGGAAAGAAAGCAGAAATGAGCAGGGAAAGGAAAAGGCAGGAAGATATGGTAAAGACAGGAAAACATCTGAAAAATGACAGTCACTTTAGGTAGTGTATAGGACTAATAAGAGATAAAGCAGAGAAAGTTGAGGTGACTTTTTGAACCATTAACTGATAAAACCAGTCTTATGCTTAAGGAGGATTCACCTGGCAGTGGTAAGGAGAAGTAAATGCTGGAGGGAAGAGACTGGAGGCAGAAGGCCAGTTAAGAGGTTCTTGCAATAGACGAGGTGGATAACAATGAGGGCCTGAGCCAGGAGAGTGACAGTGGAAACAGAAAGCCTATTAGCCAACATTTTAAGCTAGAACTTGAAGTCGCTACTGACCCCAATCTTCCCAGGCAAGTAGCAGGCCATGCCAGGTGAAAATAATTTAAGATGTTATGCTATTTCAAATAAAGCTTTCCTGAAACAGAATTAAGAAAAAGTGAGCTCAGCCAAATCCATGTTGAGTTTAGCACCATCACTACCCTTCGGGCCTTGAACTCTCACCAAGGCACTCAGCCAACTGTGGAAAAGAAATATACACAGGAGACTCAAGAAACATCTTATTAATACAGTATTTATTTGTCTTTTCTCTGTCAAACCCTGAGCCAACCACGTTCCCCAGGCTGCCTGGGGAGGTATAGGAAAAGGAACACACAGGGCCAACCAGACGCGGGAGAACTATGGGAGGTGGAGACGGCTGCTTCACATGGCGAAGAGGATGAGAAAGGCTACCATCAGACAAAAGAGCCCCATGGCCTCCGAGAGGGCAAAGCCCAGAATGGCGTAGGAGAAGAGCTGTTGCTTCAGAGAAGGGTTCCTGGTAGAAGGAGGAGAGAAAAGACTGAATTTCTAGTTCACACAAAGAAAAGGATAAATATCTAAGATGGGCTCAGGGAGAATTCCCCTCTTCAAGATTATCTTACATAATAAAGAAGCTTTTAGGGTAACACCATCACGCCCAAATTCTTGCCCTGATTCCCCAAAGGCTCTATAGGAACTGAATGAAGGGGGAGCAGGCAATCTAAAATCCTGTAACATGGCCCAGGTATAATCATGACCTTCACTAATGGTTCACTCATCTCATTACCACAAATTAAGACCTCTTGGCCTAGACACTTAATATCCAGGGCCCAAATAGGATGGAAGAGGCATCCAGAGTGGAAGGGTCTATCTAGAGCAGTGTTTTCAAACTTTAAGCAGAACTCCAATATAGTAAACATCTAAAAGCCAAACTGCAATGGTACAAAAGTAGTGGGGAAATTTTAACGGCTTGGTCTCCCCTTTATTCTCTAAGACAGTCTCTGGGGCATAACCTCAGAATCCTAAGGATTTATGGAACACCGCTCTTCTAGAAGACAAGAGTAAGAGGGACAGATTATGTTCTCTCATTTCAAATAGTCAGAAGATTTGGGGCTTTAAGAAACTACAAATGGGCTGGGTGCGGTGGCTCACCCCTGTAATCCCAGCACTTTGGGAGGCCAAGGCAGGCGGATCACTTGAAGCCAGAAGTTGGAGACCAGCCTGGCCAACATGGTGAAACCCCGTCTCTACTAAAAATACAAAAATTAGGCCAGGCGCGGTGGCTCACGCCTGTAATCCCAGCACTTTGGGAGGCCGAGATGAGTAGATCGCTTGAGGTCAGGAGTTCGAGACCAGCCTGGCCAACCTGGTGAAACCCTGTCCCTACCAAAAATACAAAAATTGCTGGGCGCAGTGGCTCACGCCTGTAATCCCAGCACTTTGGGAGGCCGAAGTGGGCAGATCACAAGGTCAGGAAATCGAGGCCATCCTAGCTAATACGGTGAAACCCCGTCTCTACTAAAAATACAAAAAATTAGCCGGGCGTGTTGGCAGGCGCTTGTAGTCCCAGCTACTCAGGAGGCTGAGGCAGGAGAACGGCGTGAACCCGGGAGGCGGAGGATGCAGTGATCCAAGACCGCAGCCACTGCACTCCAGCCTGGGCGACAGAGCAAGACTCTGTCTCAAAAAAAAAAAAAAAAAAAAAAAAAGAAAAAGAAAAAAAATACAAAAATTAGCTGGGGGTAGCGGTGCGTACCTGTAATCCCAGCTACTTGGGAGGCTGAGGCAAGAGAATTGCTTGAACCTGAGAGGCAGAGGTTGCAGTGAGCTGAGATTACACAGTTGCACTCCAGCCTGGGTGACAGAGCCAGACTCTGTCTCAAAAAAATAAAATAAAAATAAAAAATAAAAAATTAGCCGGGCGTGGTGGTGGGCACCTGTAATCCCAGCTACTTGGGAGGCTGAGGCAGGAGAATCATTTGAACCCGGGAGGCAGAGATTGCAGTGGGCTGAGATTGTGCCACTGCACTTCAGTCTGGGAGACAGCGAGACTCCGTCTCAAAAAAAAAAAAAAAAAAGAAGTTACAAATGGTCTATGGGGTTTATGAGTTGAAGTAGTATGGATAAAGGACTCCCAGTGTTGAAGGCCCATATATAATCTGTATTTCCCTTACTCTGATACCTCCAGAAGTCTTGATGGGTAAGGTAAATCGACACCAACATTTAACAGAATAGTGAATAAAGCAGCAGTCAGACTTCTTGTTTAATACAAATTCTTAAAAAGAACTCATTTCCCAAAAGACATTAAGAGAACTTCCTGGTCTCTAGAGGATTAATTTGGTTTTAACTTTGAGTTATCCAGAGCTGGGAGTACTAAACAGTCCCAGGCGTCAGAAACCAGGGGCTGGCTGCAATGCCAGTTTTCCCAGGAGTGACAGAGGGAAATTCCCAGAGATAGGAAAAAATAGCAGTAAAGCCACTATGTTCACTGAGTCTCTAGAACAGGGAAGGTAAACTTTTTCTGTAAAGGGCCACATTGTAAATAATTTTAGGTTTTGTGGGCTGCATATAGTCTCTTTTGCTTTAAAACAAAAATGAAGCCTTTTAAAAATGCGAAACTATTTTTTTTTTTTTGAGATGGAGTTTCACTCTTTTGCCCAGGCTGGAGTGCAGTGGCGTGATCTCTACTCACTGCAACCTCTGCCTCCAGGGTTCAAGTGATTTTCCTGCCTCAGCCTCCTGAGTAGCTGGGATTACAGGCATCTGCCACCACGCCTGGCTAATTTTTGTATTTTTAGTAGAGAAGGGGTTTCACCACGTTGGCCAGGCTAGTCTTGAACTCCTGACCTCGTGATCCGCCCGCCTCGGCCTCCCAAAGTGCTGGGATTATAGGCGTAAGGCACCACACCCAGCCATAAAATTATTTTTAGCTCAATCATACAAAACCTGGCTATGGCCCAGATTTGGCCCTTAGGCCTTAGTTTGCCAATACGTGCTCTAGACCAAAGCTGTTCATGAAACTTTCTTCAATGACACAATGATATAAACATTCTAATACATACATACATATATATATATCATACATATATATATATATATATTTTTTTTTTTTTTGATAGTCTCACTCTGTTGCCCAGACTGGAATGCAGTGGCACCATCTTGGCTCACTGTAACCTCTGTCTCCCGGGTTCAAGCAATTCTCCTGTCTCATCCTCCCGAGTAGCTGGGAATACAGTCGCCCACCACAACGCCTGGCTAATTTTTGTATTTTTAGCAGAGACAGGGTTTCACCATATTGACCAGGCTGGTCTTAAACTCCTGACGTCAGGTGATCCACTCGCCTTGACCTCCCAAAGTGCAGGATTACAGGCATGAACCACCTCACCCAGCCTGTATTTGTTTTTTTCTTTTTTTTTTTCCAAAGTCTCACTCTGTCACCTAGGCTGGAGTACAGTGGCATGATCTCGGCTCACAGCTCACTGCAACCTCCACCTCCCGGGTTCAAGCGATTCTTCTGCCTCAGCCTCCTGAATAGCTGGGATTATAGGTGCACGCCCCCCACACCCAGCTAATTTTTGTATTTTTAGTAGAGATGGGGTTTCGCCATGTTGGCCAGGCTGGTCTCGAACTCCTGACCTCAAGTGATTCACCTGCCCTGGCCTCCCAAAGTGTTGGGATTAGTGAGCCACTGTGCCCAGCCAAACATTCTATATTTGCATTGTTGAATATGGTAGCCTCTAGCCACATCTGGCTACTAGCACTCGAAATATGGTTAGCGTGAATGAAGAACTGAAAACCGAAACTATGTATTTTTAATTAATTAAAACTAAAATTCAGGTCAAGCGCGGGGGCTCATGCCTGTAATCCTGGCAGTTAGGGAGGCCGAGGCAGGTGGATCACTTGAGGTCAGGAGTTTGAGACCAGCCTGGCCAACATGGCGAAACCCCATCTCTACTAAAACCACAAAAATTAGGTGGGCGTCATTGTGTGTGCCTGTAATCCCAGCTACTTGGGAGGCTGAGGCACAAGAATCGCTCGAACCCAGAGGCAGAGGTGACAGTGAGCTGAGATTGCGTCACTGCACTCCAGCCTGGGCAACAGAGCGTTACTGTCTCAAAATAAACAAACAAACAAACAACATGTAGCTAGTGGCTACAGTGTGGGATAGTATAATTCTAGACCCCCAAATATTTTCTGACCTTTGGAAAGCATATCAGATAACCAGTGGAGGGTCCAACTTATCTTACCTGGCATAACCAATGATGAGGCTCCCAAACACAGTTCCAATCCCAGCCCCAGAACCAGCCACCCCAACTGTGGCAGCCCCAGCTCCAATGAACTTGGCTGCTGTGTCGATGTCCCTTGAAATGGCGCTGGTTTGGAAGCTGCGGCTAGAGACAAGTGAGGTAAGGGGACGTGAGACTGCCAAGCTGCTGAGGCTCTGTGAAAAAGAGGCAGGTAGAAGGTAAAGTTTTTTGCTTTGGTAACTTTTGTACCATTTAAAACACTTTAAGCTGCCAAATCCCATTGTTTCTCCCACAAACAGAAAATTGTTTAACGCCCTAAAATGCTGGCAAGTAGAACCTTTTAACGTAGGATGTAGACTTCAAATGCCTTTAAGATTCAGGTGTGGTCAAGTGTAAGACTGAGGCCCTAGTCTATTCTTGCTGCCCCAAGGAGATCATCTTCCTAGGACTAAATGCTTCCACCTGAAGTCAGTAGACTAGGCCAAGTAATACCAGTTAGCAGCAGTGCACAGGGGCATGTGCTGCCAGTGGCAAAAGCTGGAGCACTATAGCATACAGCATATTAAGTGTCCTCCATCTCCACCTAAAGCCCATGGCCTTGGCCATTCATGAATTTTAGCCTGTGATGACTGTCCTCAGCATTCTACCTCCTGGTTCTGGCAGGTAACCCTCCCCACCCATCACCCCCAAAACCACAGTCCCAACTCCACTGGTAAGGTACCTCATCTGTCAGTATCTCCGGTCGTTTCAGCACCACTGCAGATAGCGGACGGCTCAGCAGCTGTGAGGTGCTCTTGACCTAGCAGGAATGACATACAGGGGCAGGAAGGTCAAGGAAGACTGGAGAGGAGTTTCAGAACTATGCCACGTTGTTACATCATCAGACAAGATTTTCTTTCCTCTGATGGCCTTTCCATCTTCACATGTACATTAGAATTTTGGATCATTCTTCCTTTTAGCAAAGTCTAAATTAAAGAACCACACCATTTCTCTTGCTTCTCAGACTTTGCTTTAAGGAAAGAAAGTCTACTTCCTTTGGGCCATAAGGGAGCATCCAACCTTGCTATATCCTTTTATAGCTCTTGAGAACGAGAAGAAATCTAAGCCTCAGAAGCATCTGCCTCACTCAACAAGGGAAATATATACAGATGCTCCTCAACTTACCATAGGGTTATGTGCCAATAAATCCATCATACTTTGAAACATCATTTAATACTGCTAACCTACCAAACACCATAGTCTGGCCTTCAATGTGCTCAAAAAGCTTACACTAGCTTACATTAGCTTACAGTTAGGTGAAATCACCTAGCAACACAGTACGCTGTAGAGTACTGGCTGTTTACCCCTGTGATTGGGCAGGTGACTGGGAGCTGTGGGTTCCTGCTGAGTATTGCAACAGAGTATTGTACCACACATTGCTAGCTTGGGAAAAGATAAAGATTCCTAATTCGAAGTATGGTTTCTTTCTTTCTTTCTTTCTTTTTTTTTGAGACGGAGTCTTGCTGTATCGCCAGGCTGGAATGCAGTGGCGTGATCTCGGCTCGCTACAACCTCCACCTCCCAGGTTCAAGCAATTCTCCTGCCTCAGCCTCCCAAGTAGCTGGGACTACAGGCGCCCGCAACCACGCCCAGCTAATTTTTGTATTTTTAGTAGAGACAGGTTTTCACCATATTGGCCAGGCTGGTTTTGAATTCCTGACCTCAGGTGATCCACCCACCTCAGCCTCCCAAGGTGCTGGGATTGCAGGCATGAGCCACCACGCCCAGCCCGAAGTATGGTTTCTAATGAATGCATATCATTTTTGCATCATCATAAAGTTTAAAAAAAAAAAATCTTAAGTCAAATCATCTAAAGTTGGGGGCCTTCTCTATGGGTAATGGTCCGCCCACAAGAAACAAGCCAGTAACTTTCCCTGAACACATCCTTTTGGAAAATAGGAACAAAGATTCATGCTCAAAATTCACCTCCTTCTGGTAGCTTTTTCTGACTAACCCCAAGCCAGTGACACCAAAACAGACACATGGTGATTAATAGCCAGGGCTTTAGGCATCAGATAAAGTGAGATTCAAATCTTAATTCTATTATCAGCAGTGTACTCTCAGGATAAGTCACTTAAACCTTTCTAAGCCTGTATTCTCATTTATGAAATCAAAATATCATCTCTTGGGGTTGAAGAGTAAATGAGATTATGTATACCAATTAGTAAACTCAAGGCACATGGTAAATGCTCAATAAATGGTACTCCTTTTTATTTGTGAATGAACCAACCGCCTCCTCTAGCTACTATTTTAAAAATTTCTTCCATACTGTTGTTTCTGAGTCAAATACTTTTCCAATGTGTATTTATGTAAATTTTAGCTTCCTATCCAAATTTAAGTCCCAGAATGAACTCCTTAGCTATGGCTAACTCAGGACAAGATCCTACACACAGTGCATACTCAGTCCAAGTTATGTAATCTACTTATATTTACCACTCTGGATGGCCAGCTTACACGACATATAGTTTCAGGAGTAGGAATAACTTGATCTTGGTCTAGATTCTCATCTCTATTCTTCTCCTAAGATGGCTGGGTAAGAATTAACTGGGCACAGCCAGGCGCGGTGGCTCATGCCTATAATATCAGCAATTTAGGAGGCCGAGGACGGCGGATCACCTGAGGTCAGGAGTTCAAGACCAGCCTGACCAACATGGAGAAACCCTGTCTCTACTCGGATCACGAGGTCAGGAGTTTGAGACCAGCCCGGCCAACATGGTGTAACCCCATCTCTACTAAAAATACAAAAATTAGCTGGGTATGGTGGCAGATGCCTGTAACCCCAGCTACTTGGGAGTCTGAGGCAGGAGAACTGCTTGAACCCGGGAGGCGGAGGTTGTGGTGGATCGCGCCATTGCAGCCTGGGCAACAAGAGCAAAACTCTGTCTCAAAAAAAAAAAAAAAAATTAACTGGCCGCCAAGGGATATGGGGCAGGAGAGTATCTAGCAAGCATTCACTCTATCCTGTTAGGCAATCATAGCAGAGGGCCTTCCCTCCCCAAGAATCTTTCTTACTTATTTACTTATTTATTTATTTTTTGAGACAGAGTCTTGCTCTGACGCCCAGGCTGGAGTGCAGTGGTGCGATCTTGGCTCACTGCAACCTCTACCTCCTGGGTTCAAGCTATTCTGTTGCCTCAGCCTCCTGAGTAGCTGGGATTACAGGCGCCCGCCGCCATGCCCAACTGGTTTTCGTTTTTTTAGTAGAGATGGGGTTTCGCCATGTTGGCCAGACTGGTTTCGAACTCCTGGCCTCAAGTGATCTGCCCGCCTGGACCTCCTCTCCCCCAGCCTTGCTGTGAAGAACAAGGTCTGATGGAAAGAGAGAGACAAGATGTCTCTCCTTTAAAACTCTCCCAGAAAAGCAGGTACTCACCAAGGAGGGAGTGGAGACGAACTTGGAGCAGGCGAACATTTTCAGGGGGTGAGGAGCTGTGGCAGGAGAGCTGGAATTACAGAAGCAGTATTGTAAACGCTCCTTATTCACTAAACTACATCCTTATTAGCAGAAAAGGGGCCCTAGAAAGCTTAACTGGCCCAGAAAACAGTGACTGACCTTAAGTCATTGGCAGAAATAGAATTAAAACCCTGAAGTCATGACTTCTTCCAGAAACCCCACACAGCTCCCAAGATTTCCTTATAATGAAGTGACTTCCCCTGGTCTGAACAAGTGAACACTTGGGTTCAGGTAAGACCTGTTACCCATTTCCATAGCTTCATGATTTGCAGTTGCCACAGGAATTTTCCCAGAGTGTCTTTTGCCTAAGTTTTCCTTAGTTTTTATTCAAAAGGAACCCTTCTCAAGACTTCATCATCTGGACCTTTAAAAGTTGTCCTTTAGGCTGGGCACATGGTTCACACCTGTAATCCCAGCACTTTGGGAGGCCGAGGCAGGTGGATCACGAGGTCAGGAGTTCGAGACCAGCCTGACCAACATGGTGAAACCCCATCTCTACTAAAAATACAAAAATTAGCCAGGTGTGGTAGCACGCGCCTGTAATCCCACTCAGGAGGCTGAGGCAGGAGAATTGCTTGAACCCAGGAGGCGGAGGTTGCACTGAGCCGAGACCACGCCACTGCACTCCAGCCTGGGTGACAGAGCAAGACCCCATCTCAAAACAAACAAACAAACAAAAAGTTGCCCTTTAGAGTCTTTGTAGTTTTGGGAGATATTTGTTGAAGGCCAAGACACTGGAAGGTCTCCAACAATCTCTTTGCTGATCCCTGGAAGTATCTGATTCCTGAAAATACTTCAATTTCCTGTATTAATAAGATGAGGAAGATCAAGGAGGAACTCTGTTATTAGTCTATCCAAAAGGTATTAGTGGCTGGGCGCAGTGGCTCACACCTGTAATCCTGGCACTTTAGGAGGCTGAGGCGGGTGGATCACGAGGTCAGGAGTTTGAGACCAGGCTGACCAACATGGAGAAACCCCGTCTCTACTGAAAATACAAAATTAGTCGGGCATGGTGGTGCATGCCTGTAATCCCGGCTACTCAGGAGGCTGAGGCAGGAGAATTGCTTGAATCCGGGAGGCAGAGGCTGCAGTGAGCCAAGATTGCGCCATTGTACTCCAGCCTGGGAAACAAGAGGGAAACTCTGTCTCAAAAAAAAAAAAAAAAAAAAAAAGTATTAAATTGTGTCTCCCCAAGATCTAAAGAAGATCTGACACCCTATAGATATCTAAGTTGGTAGAAGTGAACTTACCTGAAACAGAAGGTGAGTTAAAAACCTAAAGGCAGGGTTTCTCCAAGTGAAGTGAGAAGCCCACCTGAACCAGAATTATCTGGGTGGTGTACGTATTAAAAAATGCAGATTCTTGGGAGCAACTTGGACCTTCCTGGTCAAGATCTCTGGGGGAGCTAGGTTCAGTGGCTCATTCCTGTAATCCCAACACTGAGAAGCTGGGGCGGAAAGATAACTTGAAGCCAGGAGTTTGAGACCAGCCTGGGCAAACATCAAGACCTCATCTCTACAAAACATAAAATTAGCCAGGTGAGGTGGAAGTGCACCTGTAGTCCCAGCTACTCCAGAAGCTGAGGCAGGAGGACTGCTTGAGCCCAGGAGCTGGAGGCTTCAGTGAGCTATGATCACGCCACTGTACTCTAGTATGGGCAACAACGTGAAACCCCATCTATAAACAAACAAAAAAGATCTCTGGGAATAAGGCTCAAGTGCCCTGTATTTCAAACAAGTTTCCCAGATGATTATTAGATATACTTAACGCAAGAGCGTGACCCTAAACCCAGTCTTGACACTGTGGTAGTGGTAGAGGATAGACTTGAACTTGGATCTTTTAAGTTACATGCTTTCTAATATGTCACAGGCTGAAATACTCAGTGAATGCTTAGGGCTATTAAATGCCACTTCATTAAATGAACTGAACTCAGATTGTCCCAGGTTAAAACACTTCTGAATCCAAGATCTTAATTGCTCTTAATTTATTTTTTGCCCAGGCTAGTGTGGAACTCCTGGCATCAAAAGATCTTCCCACCTTGGCCTCCCAGTGTTGGGATTACAGGTGTGAGCCACCACACCCAGCCTTAATTACTTTTAAGTTAATGGATGTCTTCAACTCTTGTCCTATCTAGAACTCTGATTTTTGCCTATATGTAACTCTAACCCAATTTTGCTGCCGTACTATTCAGGTTTTCTTGGGTCAAAATCCAATAGTTCTTTAAGGCTTTTAGAAAAAGAAGGGGTGGTTTTTTTCTAAGGGAATTATACCTTATTATCATCTTTGTAAAATGCAGCTCTTAGGGGGATTAAGTATGTTCATTTACAAATTAACATACATAAAGAGTTTAATGTGGTGCTGGCATATAATAAACCCACAACAAGGGGTGGCAATTAAGTGATCCCACCATTGGCTATCTAACCATGGCAACTCTGCAATTGTTAGCCTACAACTTGGGCAAAGGCACTATCCAGAATCAGGACTCCAAAATCATCACGGGCTTTTTCCTCAGTGTAGATGAGTCACAGGGGTAGTAACTTAACTATTCCTTTCCTTAAACCTTCTTTTCCTTGTAACAGCAGAATCTGGGGAGGTTAATTAATCCTTGACAGGAAAGCTGGCAGGCAGGGTCTCATGCTGGCCCCACTAGCTTGGCCTTACCCCACCTTTCTGGGCCTGCTGCCTCAACAGAAACCCTCATCTCTAGCCCACCATTTGTGACTTTTCCAACTTCACCAGCGTACAGGGATGCGAGAAAGATACTGGTAAATAACTAGTGATTCCAAAGCAACCAGCCTCTCTCTTCTGCCTTAGCTATCCCAAGCCACAACCTAACGGGAGGCGATGTTTTGGCTTTTTTTCCCACTTCTACCATGTTCAAGGTTTACTTTTTAAATTGAGGGGTGCTGACTAGAGGGATTGGTGACTTTAGACGATCCACTATCTCCATTGCTCGGAGCACCTGAGGTCCTGGGGTCGAGAGTCTGGAGATTTCAGAATAAAGAAGGCACAAGTCCGGATGAGAAGAGAAAGCAGAGATAGGAGGCGAGAGCCTGGGGGTTGTCACAATCTGAAAGGGCCAGAGGGCGAGAAAAGCGTGTCTGCAGGGACTGGGTGGAACAGATGAAAAGCAGCACTCCAGGATCTAACTTTGGCCAGCTCCAAGGTATCCTCCCCCTACGAGACATCCAAGATGGCGCCAGGCCCGCGCGGTTGGAGGTCACCGGCACGCGGAAGAGCCAGCTCTAAGGCTAAGGGATAGCGGGAGCCAGAAAGGGCGAGAGGACCAGGGTGGGAGCACGCAAGGTAAGCGCCTCAAAGCATCCGCGCAAGGTGAGGTGTCCCGCGCGCGTGCGCGGCGCACAGAGGGCTCTAGGTCCCAAGGCCTTACCTGCTCCCACTGCAGAGAAGACAAGAGAGGGGCGGAGCAGCGGGAAGAGCGAAAGGAAGGCTCAACGCATGCGTGACCCGGGCCAACGAGTCGCTCAGCCACGGATAGAGTGATTGCAACATACAGGATCAGCTCAGGCATCACAGCGCCGCCTGCCAGGGCTGTGGCGGTATCCGGCCGGTTGCTCCACCTGGCGTTCGAGAGGAGAAACTACAGGGAGCGCCGACTGCAGAAATGAGGCCAACTCCACGGAGTAAGCCGATCCGTAACGTGGCCTGCGGTTTGGTCTGTACCGCGTTTGGGGTCTCGGACTTGCGTCCCCTTTCCGAGCATGCGCAGTCGTCACACTGCCAAAACAAAACTCCTACTCAGAATTCAGTGTTAACATACGGTCGGGATTGGGGTTCAGTGCCTAAAATGCAGCAGGAGGAAGATCTTGGGAGTCCTGCTTTCTGTCGCGCCGGGACCCTGGCATCACTGGATGGCAAACCGGCTCAATGGGCGAATAGTCAGCAAAATGCTGCAGCTGCTTCTGGTGGCTTCGCCCTTTCCCCCACTCCCCGTTTCCTCCTTTCCATTCCGGTGATAAACCATGAGAGAAGCAGCATCAGCGAGCCAGAAGATAGGGTTAAATATGATCCGAATCTCTCTTTCCTGGCTCCTGGGACAGTCTAGGAATAACGGGCACCTGCGACCCGCTGTAAGGTTGCGAGGTCACTCCAGGCTTGCCCGAGCCTCTGCTCAGGTTTCAACTACGCGAGTTGGGATAAGCAGCGCCCCCCCCCTCCCGCCCCCATGCTCTCCTGAACGTGGGTTTTCTCTCCCCTTTCGCTCGCCCTTCCCCTGATGGAAGGAGGTGGGGGAGGCTTCCTGGCCCTCATCTTTCCTAGGCCTCCTTGTCTCCCAGACAGGACCTGCCCTGCCCTTTGGAACAGGGCGACAAGGCCTATCCAGTTCCAAACCCCTGCCGTCCCTGCATCGTGCTTGAACGCAGCACGAGAAAGACGGGAAAAACTCACCAAACCCCATAAAAAATAAAAAATTAAAAGAAAGCCGCGGCTGTAAATAAAGGCAAATCCGCCACCCTCTGAAGGGCCGTTTGTCCTCCCCTCCTTGGCCCCGTCCTTCCCGCCGCCCCCTCCCGGCTCCCGGGCCCCGCGGCGCCCCGGCCCCGAGCTCCTCCATTTAATCGGATTTGGGAGAAGGGGAGGATAAATCACGGCAGCAGCTTTACGGTCCCGGAGGAGAGGCGAGCCGCAGACAGGCACACCCCGGCCGGCGATAAAAACCGCCGCTGAAAGCCCACGGAGCAATTTCCCGGGACCCCGAGCGACGCCATTACAGGAATGTAATTTTGCCCGGATGAGGCCCCGAGTTTAATTATCCTCGCGGAGGAATTTCAATGCGGCCAATCCATCTTGCAGGCGGGCGGCAGAGGGATTTATATGGGCCCGTTATTTCACACCGATCCTCCATCTGCATTTTTATGGCCCTGAGCTCCTGAAAGGGAGGGGAAGAAGTGGGGAGAAATAGGAGAAGCGGGCGAGAAGAGGAGGGTGGTAGACTGCCTGTCTTTCCTAAATTCGCGTTTCCAGCTCCATCAGGATTCTTACAGGTTCCTCTGAAATCCCCAAATCTCCAGTTTTAGTTGTTGATTGCGCCCCGAGCGGGCAGGTACGTGGGAAAGGGAACTGGGATCTTTGGGAATCAATCAACAGGTATTTATCAAGTACCAAGTGGTGCCAGGCACTGTGGAGATGCTGTTAGGAGAAAGACAGGCTAGCAAAGACACAAATTTATCCCCTGAGGTCTCCAGACATCTCCATTCCCACCAAAACGGAATTCTTTTAAGCTGTCAGCTTCACATCCTCAGTGGCAGAGAAAGTCCACAGTTCTTAGGAGCCACCACCCCCAAACGGCTGTTGCAGCTGTTGCGACAATTTAGACACTCAGATATGGCTAACAATCCCAGAGGAGGATCAGAGAAGGGGCCTGGGAGGAAGCTAAAGCTGGCTCTTTCCAAAAGTTGTTACAGCCTGCGATGTTTAACACTCCCTTGCCCTCATAGAATGGGTTCTGCGTTCAGACAAATCTGGGTTCCCAAATCGCTGTGTGATCTTGAGCTAGCTGTTTAACCCCCTCTAAATCTATTTCCTCCTATGTAAATTGGGAAGAATAATAGTACTTATCACACAGCCAATATTGGGATAATACATATGAAGCTTTTAGCAAGGTACTTGGTACCCAGTAAGAGTTCAGTAATTGCTAGCATCAAAATCATCATTGTCACCACCACCACCACCACCATCACCACCATCATCATCACTGCTTCTATAGTTAAGGGCATTGCAACTCAATTCTGCACTGCTACCTATATAGACTGTTTATTGCAAGGTCCTTGAGATAGTATCTCCTGAAAGAGACTCAACTACACTTTAAAAACGTTTTCACCTGCATGAGTCATACAAAACAAGTTATTTTACTTGCTGGTGAGTGGAGATCTGAGGGGAGGCTGAGAATCCTGGGACTATTACTATGAGGCTTGAAGCAAGAAATCAAATCCGCAAGGGAGCAGTGAGGCTACAAAAAGGAGGTTTGTAAGGGGAGGGGTGAATTTGAAGACAACAAAAGATCCAAGAGAAGCTTAGCTGAGGGTCGGAGGATCTTCTTAACTATAGGCTTGGGGAAGGGTCCTTCTTTCACTTCACAAAGGGAAAACCGGGGTCCAGGAAGGAAAGGGTGTGGAGACAGAACTCTCCTTTCCAATCAGTCCCTTTCTTTTCCTACCAGACCATATATCAAGGTTGGACTGATTGGCCAGTTTTTTTAATGACTGTGAGTGGCAGATTCTGACTGGTTGGCAGCCTCCCTGCCCAGTGGTGACGAAGAAATGAGATTGATCTTTCCTTTCTTAGGATTGGTTAACAACCCTCAGGGGGGCCAGAGACTCATTTTAATTGACTGGATAGGCTAAGAGAGAGGTTCAGCTTCTCTCATATAGAAATTCCAAGTGTCCTTTTCTACAAAGGTCACCAAGGAAGGGTTTTGATTGGTTTATATATGTTTCTTTGGACAAGAAATCATAGCTTAGAGCAGAAAAATCAAGATAATCATGCAGGCATGCCACAATGAGAAAGAGCCACGAAAGAAACAGGAGTGATTTTAAAAACGAGAGAGAGAGAGAGAGAGAGAGACCGGGGCACAGAGAAATGCAAAGAAAAAATATTGCTAGAGAGAAGAGGAAGGGTTTAAATGGTTTGATTTCCATTCCTGATGGCTTAAGATGAGGATACTTTATGATGTGTTTTGCTAGATGCACATGTTGCCAGCAAGTGGCATGGATAGAACAGCTGTCTTCGAGGCAGGAGACTGGAGTCTAGTCCTAGCCCTGCTACTAAATAGTTGAATAACTATGCTAGTTATTTCATCTCTCGAAGCTTTAGTTTCCTCATTTGGAAAAATCAGGGAGAGAAGTAGGTGATGTCTAAGATTTCATCCAGTGTTAACTTTCCAGGATTTTCTTTCTTTCTGCTAAACAGGCACTTTTCTGCAAGTTAAAGTGGAAACTTTGCACTGCCAATACTTTATACATATTGAGCTTCTCTATTTATTGGTGATTGTTAATTTCAAGCTCCTGGGCTGTGATGGGCTGGTGGGAACTGACTGATAGATTTTCTACTTTTCCTTGCTAAATCAGTTCCCTAAGACATCAGGACTGTGAGACATCGGTAAACCTCCCTACTTCTAAAGAAAGAAAACAGTAGATGAAGGAAGGGAAAGGATCACTGGTATCCAGGCTTCTGAGGGAGGAATCAGTGGGAGAGATGGTGGCAGAGGGATGACCAAAAACATTTTTGCTGGGGAAGAACTTCACCTTCCTTTGAATTTGTTTATTTTTAATTTATTTTATTTTTTTGGAGACAGGGTCTTGTTCTGTTGCCCAGGCTGGGGTGCAGTGACACGATCATGGCTCACTGCAGCCTCGACCTCCTGGGTTCAATTGATCCACCTGCCTCAGCCTCACAAGTAGCTGGAACTACAGGCATGCGCCACCATGCCCGGCTAATTTTTGTATGTCTTGTAAGGATAGGGTTTCACTATGTTGCCCAGGCTGGCCTTGAACTCCTGAGCTCAAGCGATCTGCCTACCTCAGCCTCCCAAAGTGTTGGGATTACAGGCGTGAGCCACCATGCCCAGCCACAACCAATATTTATTGAGCATCTGCTATGTGCAAAGTATTGTGCTACATATTGTGAATGGGTATGAAAAATGAGAAAGCATACTCCATTGTCTTCATAAATTTAAAATCAGTAAGAAAGACGTGTACACATATAACTATAATATGCAGCAGGATTTAATAGGCTATATGAGTAATAGGAGTTGTGGAAGCAGTATGACTTCAAGCTAGAATAGTCAAGGGGGCAACATAATTAAAGTAGGTTTTTTCCTTTTAAGAAAATTAGCTAGGCATGGTGGCTCATGCCTACAATCCCAGCCACTTTGGGAAGCTGAGGCAGGGAGATTGCATGAGCCCAGGAGTTTGAGACCAGCTTGGGCAACATAGCAAGACCCCATTGCTACAAAAAATAAAAACAAAACGTTTGAAAAAAGAAAATTATGAAATATTTGATTCATATAAAATAATGCAAGTAATGTATATCCATTTATTCAACACATATATTTTGAGCATCTACTATGTGCTAGGCACTGTTCTTGGTGTTGAGGTGGAGGTGGAGTTTTGCTCTTGTCGCCCATGCCGGAGTGCAGTGGCATGATCTTGGCTCACTGCAACCTCCGCCTCCTGGGTTCAAGCAATTCTCCTGCCTCAGCCTCCCAAGTAGCTGGGATTACAGGTGTGCACCACCACACCTGGCTAATTTCATATTTTTAGTAGATATGGAGTTTCACCATGTTGGTCAGGCTGGTCTCAAACTCCTGACCTTAGGTGATCCACCAGCCTTGGCCTCCCAAAGTGCTGGGATTACAGGCATGAGCCGCTGTATGCAACAGCACGCCCTAATTTAAGAAAAGAAAAAGAAAAAAACAAGGCCAGGCATGGTGGCTCATGTCTGTAATCCCAGCACTTTGGGAGGCCAAGGCAGGAGGATCATTTGAGGTCAGGAGTTCAAAACCAGCCTGGCCAACGTGGTGAAACCCCGTCTCTACTAAAAATACAAAAATTAGCCGGGCATAGTGGTGTGTGCCTGTAATCCCAGCTACTCAGGAGGCTGAGGCAGGAGAATTGTTTGAGCCTGGGAAACAGAGGTTGCAGTGAGCACAGACTGCGCCATTATACTCCAGCCTGGGTGACAGAGTGAGACTCCATCTCAAAAAAAAAAAAAAAAAAAAAGAAAAAAAATTACCAATACTACTGAAGGGGCCCCATGTGCTTCTCTTCTGTGCTAATTCCTGAATCTTATATTTACCATTTCCTAGTTTTTCTTTTTTTAACATATATTATTTATTATGTCCCTCCTCCTTTTTAAAAAACCATTCTAAGGGTGATATAGGCCGGGTGCGATGGCTCATGTCTGTAATCCCAGCACTTTGGGAGGCTGAGGTGGGGGGATCACGAGGTCAGAAGATGGAGACCATCCTGGCCAACATGGTGAAACTCCGTCTCTACTAAAAATACAAAAATTTGCTGGGTGTGGTGGCACACACCTGTAAGAATGCGCCACTGCACTCCAGCCTGGTGACAGATCGAGACTCCATATCAAAAAAAAAAAAAAAAAAAGGAATTTCATGGTGGTTTGAATTTATATTTCCCCTATTGTTGATGAGGTTGAGTGGTTGAGTATCTTTTCATATATTTATTGGCCATTCATGTTCTGTCTTCTGTGAAATGCCTAGTCATGTATGTCTTTTGCCCATTTTCCTATTGGGTTATTTGTTATCTTCCTATGGATTTTTAGGAATTAACAAATATATGTCCTAGTACTGATCCTTGTTAGTGGCAGTTTGTGGAGGGGTTGGGATTTTAGTAGAAGATCTAAGGATGGATGATTTCAGTTCTAGCTCAGTCTTTATTGAGTTGGATTAATTAATTCTTAATTCATCAAATATTTATTGAATGCCTACGCAGACATCAGGCTAAACATTGAGAATACGAATATCTCCCACATTTGCCTATTCCTTACCACTTCCAAAATCTAACTTGGTCCAAGCCACTGACATCTCTTGCTGGGTCACTACAATACTTCCTGGCTGATCTCCTTGATTCCGGTTTGGCCTGGCCACAGTCTACACTCCACACAGTGAGTAGCTAAACTGGTCTTTTAAAATGTAGATCAGCTCGAGCCCATGAGTTTGAGGCTGTGGTGAGCTATGATTGCACTACTGCACTCCAGCCTGGGTAACAAAGCAAGACTCTGCCTCTAAAAAATAAAAAATAAAGAAAAAAAAAGGAAAATATAGATTGGATCTTGCTACTTAAAACCTTCTAATAGTTTTATAGTACTAGTAGAAAAAATTCAAGGGTCCAGCTACAATAGGCTCTTACTGAACTTCAGATACAGCAAAGATTTTCTCACTCAGGACCCTTGCTATTCCCTCTGCCTGGAACCTTCTTCCCCCAGATTATGCCTTGGCTGGCTCTCTCATTTCATTTAGGCCTCGTCTCTGATATCGTCTCCTCAGAGACGCCTTTCCTGACCACTCTCTCTAAATAGCCATCACCCTCTCTTCTTTATCCCTTTATATTTCCTTATTTTTCTTTTTAGCACTTATGTATTTTTTTTTAATTTTATTTATTTATTTATTTATTTATTTATTTATTTATTTATTTATTTTTGAGATGGAGTTTTGCTCTTGTTGCCCAGGCTGGAGTGTAATGGCATGATCTCAGCTCACTGCAACCTCCGCCTCCTGGGGTCAAGTGATTCTCGAGCCTCAGCCGAGAAGCTGGGATTACAGCATGCACCACCATGCCCGGCTAATTTTGTATTTTTAGTAGGGATGGGGTATCACCATGTTAGCCAGGATGGTCTCGAACTCCTGACCTCAGGTGATTTGCCCACCTCGGCCTCCCAAAGTGCTGGGATTACAGGCTTAAGCCACCCCACTGAACTATTTTTATTTTTTATCGCTTTTACCCCATTAGAAGATAAGCTTCCCTAAGGCAGGGACGTTGTTCATCACTGTATCCCCAGCATTTAGAACAGTACCTGGCACATACTAGGCTCTCAACAGAAATTTTGTGAATGATTAAACAGTGAATAAGATAGAGTCCTTGCCCTTAACAACTTTATAGTCTAACAGGGGATACACAGGATTATTAAATAAAAGGCAAATAATTTCAACACAGAACAATAGTATTATAAAAAGGGTAAGCAGTGGGTGCTATGGAAATACATAGGATGGACATGCATCACAGTGCTGAGAAGGGGTAGTCAAGGAAGGCCTCCAGAAGGAGGTGACATTTCTGAGATGCCTAAAAAAACTGTATAGGGAGGGACTGAAAGGATGTTCCACAGAGTAGGGGCAATATGTACAAAGGCTTGGAAGTGAGGGATTAAGTGATCTTTTCAACAGAGGACAAGTAATTCAATGTGGCCAGAATGAACAGTTGTGGTGTGGCAGGATACAGAGAGATGAGACTAGTTGGTGGTGGCTAGATCCTGAAGGATCTTGAACATCGAGCTAAGACATTTGGATTTCATCCAGAAAGCAACAAGGAGTCATTTAAGCAAGAGAGTGAGAGGCTCAAGTATGCATTTTAAAAAGATCATTCTAGCTCTAGTGTGGAGGACTGATGAGAAAGGGCAGGGCTGGCAGCGCAGAGAGCAAAAAGGAGGCTGTTGTCGAAATCCAGGTGGGAGAACAGGGTGCCTTGAGCTTGGGGGTGATAGGGGGGATGGTGAGGAGTAGGCGGATCTCAGAGAGCTTTCGAAGGAAGACCTTACAGGCCTCAGTGATTGACTGGTGTATGAGATAAAGGAGAAGGGAGAGGTGAAGATGGCGCTCAGTTTTCTGGCCTGGGTTACCGAGTGGTGCCATTCTGTGACTCTCTCCCAAGCCTAATCCATCTCCACATTCTAGGAACCACCCCCGCCAGGCTTTACAACCTAGGAGCCTACCCCTAAGGCTAACCTTCCTCTAAACTTGGTCCTGTACCCAATTACCCTGCATTGGTTTAACCTTTTCTTTGGGCTCTATTCCCTCTACTTTCTTCCCGCTAAATGAAATGGAAACTTCTCTCTAGATACCCCTGGTTCTGTTCTTATTTTTCCAACCTTACCTGACTCACTAGGCCCTCGTGTATTTGATTAAAGCTCATCAAAGAGCAAGAATCTTCCACAATATCTCTCCATAGAGGCTAAAACAGGGTTGTAGCTCAAGGGAGCCACTGTTGGGTACTATAAGCAGCCTGAAGACTCCTAGACATACAGGACAGAAGAGTGGCAGGACAGACAGTAAAATGACTACAGGTGGCCGGGTGCGGTGGCTCCCGCCTGTAATCCCAGCACTTTGGAAGGCCGAGGTGGGTGGATCACTTGAGGACAGGAGTTCGAGACCAGCCTGGCCAACATGATGAAATCCTGTCTCTACTAAAAGTACAAAAATGAGCTGGGAGTGGTGGCTCATGCCTGTAATCCCAGCTACTTAGGAGGCTGAGGCAGGAGAATCTCTTGAACCCGGAAGGCGGAGGCTGCAGTGAGCCAAGATTGCGCCATTGCACTCCAGCCTGGGTGACAGAGTGAGACCTTGTCTCAAAAAGAAAAAAAAATGACTACAAGTATGCAATGTAAGTTAGTTACATCCTCTTTAGGTGGAGAATAGCAGAAGTCACGGCAACCATGGAAGGGCAAGAGTGAGAAATCAGCAGCCCCTTTTGTAATAAGCTGAAAAGTTTCTAATGAAAAGGTGAATTTGGCAAGCTGTGAGAATGAAGAGGGGGAATTGCTGGTGGGCAAGTCTGGAGGCTTTCTAGCCATGAAGAACAGAATGGGAAGGGCAGAAGGAAGAATCAGAGTGCTGTAGTGAGATGAGTGAGCCCACCTCTAATATTTGTGGGGCTCACAGCAAGATAAAAATTTAGGCCCCGATACCAAATATCTAAATATGTAAAAGTTATAAATCAAAGCTAATAAACCATTAAGTAAACATGTCCTACCCTCTTATCTTGACAAATATATCAATATCAACTGGAAGGTTTATATTTAGAATTCTGGAATTCCTTCAAGTCCCTGTTTGCCTCATGTTCTCTTTCCATTCATGGCTCTGTCCCACTGCTGAAGGGACCTCACACAAAAGTGTGCGCTCAGTAAGGCCATACATCTAAACTCCATCTGCACTACAGGCCAACAGGACTAGGAATGTGCCCCCAGTAGCTCAGTCTGTGCTCTCAAGAGATCAGCCCCCAGGAAGAGGCTGTGGGCTGTGGCCTTGGAAGGGCCTGCTCAACAGGGGATTCTGGTAACTGGAGCATGTCTAGGAGTGGGGAGAAATGAGCTCTGGGTAGACATATCCACTTGGCCTTAAGTTATCCTCCTTCTGGAGGAGGATGAGGCTGTCTTTAAAAAAACAAGCACCAAAGATAAAATCCCTCTGGCCAAGTCTAAAGGCATGGACTCCAAAATGATATAGAGCTAGTTCAAATCCCTATTGTAATATTTCTTTATTCTTCTTTGAACCTGAGCAGGCTCTTTGAGGTTCCATTTTCTTACTTGTAAAATGGGGATAATAATAACTACCTTACAGCGTTATTGTGAGAATTAAGCAAATGTGTGCAAAGCACCTGGTATTTAATAATCGCTACTTAGTTCACATTGTTTTTCTTCCCACTCACTACCATGCTTCCCTTAAAGTACCCATGCAGGCTGGGGAAAAAAATATGATTTTTTTTTGTAAGGCTATCTGGCAGAAGTGAGTCTAAGAAAAAGGAATTTATAAAGAAGACAGTAATAATCTAGGCAGTAATAATCCCAGCTCAGCCTGGAACCATGTGGGAGAAAGAGGGAGAGTAAGTTATTTTGTATGCAGATAAATGAGAAGTGGTAATGGTGTAATTGCTTTTACAATCTGTTTGTTTTGCTGAGGGTAGCAGGTGGTTACTGTTTTGATTCTTGATTTTCATGTTAAGACAGAGGGAGAAAAGGTGTGAATAATCCAAAATAAAAGAAAATCCAAACACCATTCCTTGGTGACTAGAAACACAATCAGAGAAACACATGGTTGCAAACACATATGTATTCTGCCTTTAATTTAATTTAATTAAATTAATTAATTTATTCATTTATTTATTTTTGAGTTGGAGTCTCGCTCTGTCACCCAGGCTGAAGTGCAGTGGCGCGATCTTGGCTCACTGCAACCTCTGTCTCCCGGGTTCAAGCAATTCTCCTGTCTTAGTCTCCCAAGTAGCTGGGACTACAGAAGCACGCCACCATGCCTGGCTAATTTTTGTATTTTTAGTAGACATGGGGTTTCACCATATTGGTTAGGCTCGTCTTGAACTCCTGATCTCAGGTGATCCACCTGCCTCGGCCTCCCAAAGTGCTGGAATTACAGGTGTGAGCCACTGTGCCCGGCCCTTATTTATTTATGTTAAGACAGGGTCTCACTCTGTCATGCTGGCTGGAGTGTAGTGACACGATCTCAGCTCACTGCAACCTTTGCCACCTGGGCTCAAGTGATCCTCCCACCTCAGCCTCCCAAATAGCTGCACCATCATGCCTGGCTAATTTTTAAATTTTTCTGTAGAGACAGGGTTTCCCCATGTTGCCCAGGCTGGTTTTGAACTCCTGGGCTCAAACGATCAGCCTGCCTTGGCCTCCCAAAGTGTTGGGATTACAGGAATGAGCCACTGTGTCCAGCCTGTATTCTGTCTTTTAAACACAGACACTGAACCTGTCATTAAGTTGGTTTAGTCACTGTCCCTGAACATGTATAGATTCTTACCACATGCTGTCACTCTTGTCCAGCTTGCAGCTGGATGTCTTCTCCCTCCTCAGTCATTCCATATTCTATTCTTGTTTTTGTTGTTGTTTTGAGACGAAGTCTTGCTCTGTTGCCCAGGCTGGAGTGCAGTGGTACCATCTTTGCTCACTGCAACCTCCACCTCTGGGTTCAAGCAATTTTCCTGCCTCAGCCTCCCTAGTAGCTGGGATTACAGGCGCATACCACAACGTCTGGCTAATTTTTGTATTTTTAGTAGAGATGGGGTTTTGCCATATTGGCCAAGCTGGTCTCGAACTCCTGACCTCAGATGATCCACCAGCCTCGGCCTCCCAAAGTGCTGGGATTACAGGTGTGAGTCACCATGCCTGGCCACCCAACCCCAAATTCTACTCTTTATTTTAGGCCCACTTCTTCCATGTTAGCATTCTTGCCTGCTGCCCTCCACCCTTACCTTGAGCTCTTCCTAGTCTATGTCATCTAGAACTTACTTATGTCTTAGTATGTTCATTGTCTTGTCTTGTTCTGTTTCTCTTACATGTGTGCAAGTCTTGCCTCCCCAACTAGAATTTTAGCTTATCAAGGGCAGGAACTGTAATTCTTATTCTCCAAAATTTCCCATGGTTTCTGTGTATTCATTCAACATACATGTATTAAGTTCTCATGTGCAGCCAGGCGTGGCGGCTCATGCCTGTAATCCCAGCACTTTGGGAGGCTGAGGCAAGAGGATCACTTGAGGCCAGGAGTTTGAGACCAGCCTGCACAACATAGCAGGATCCTGTCTCTATTATATTAAAAAAAAATTATGTGCCTGAACTGTGCTAGGTGCTAGGGATACAAAGGTTTTAATGGGGCAGGGCATGGTGCCTCATACCTATAATCCTAGCACTTTGGGAGGCCAAGGTGGGAAGATCACTTGAGCCCAGGAGTTTGAGACCAACCTGGACAACATAGTAAAACCCTGTCTCTATTTTAAAAATAATTTACAAGTTTAAAAAATTATATATATATATATCCCTGGAGTAGCTAATAATGTAATGGACTCATGGTTTGATAACTGCCTATAAAAGTATTGAGCACATAATGGTACTTCACTACAGGTTTGATGGATTGACAAATCATGCTGCTTTTCCAATAGGCATTCAATGAATGGAAATTAATTAATGAGACAACTGAATAACAAGCTATTGATATGGCTGTTCCAGGTGCACCTCTCCTGTAAGAACCTAGATCTAGCTGTCTTAACGGTGTAAGAATGATTTGAGAGGAGAAGTGTTCTTTACAGTCACCAAAGCAGAGTCTACTGTCTTTTCAAGGCAGTGCTAACTCCTTTCCTTAGGGATTTTACAGGTGTGATGAATACCTTTTGCCAATTGTGTCATTCAGGTTGGTCGATTATGAGAACTATGTTCATCATCATAATAAAAACAGCTATAATTGAACACTTATTGTGTGTTAGACATTGTGCTGATTCCTTCCTTCCCTCCTTCCTTCCTTCCTTCCTTCCTTCCTTCCTTCCTTCCTTCCTTTCTGATGGAGTCTCACTCTGTTGCCCAGGCTAGAGTGCAGTGGTGCCATCTCAGCTCACTGCAACCTCTGTCTCCCGGGTTCAAGTGATTCTCCTGCCTCAGCCTCCTGAGGAGCTGGGATTACAGGTGCGCACTACCACGCCTGGCTAATTTTTGTATTTTTAGTAGAAACGGGGTTTCACCACGTTGGCCAGGCTGGTCTCAAACTCCTGACCTCAGGTGATCTGCCTGCCTTGGCCTCCCAAAGTGCTGGGATTACAGGCGTGAGCCACTGAGCCCGGCCTGATTTCTTTACATTAACTATCTAAATCCCAACTCCGTGAAGTGGAAACTATTATCATCCCTACTTTACAGAAGAGGGAACTAAGGCACAGCTAGTAAGTAGGAGAAGCTATATTTGAACCCAGGAAGTCTGATTCCATACTGTGCTGTGTATAAAAGAAACTGGGAGAGTGGAGAATTGAGTTTTTGAGGTGGCCCTGCCATTCACTCACTGAGTGAGCCGCAGAAGTCATTTCAGCTCTCAAGTCTTCAGCCCCTTCTGATCACACAGGGACAGCCCCAGACCTAAGGTTAATTATTCTGAATTCAAGGCCAGTGCTCTTTCCACCAGCCTCAGCTGCCTAAATCTGGTGGTGATGATCCTTTAAATTTCGTCTTTCTTTTCTCTTTTCTTTTACTTTTTTTCTTTCTTTCTTTCTTTTTTTTTTTACATGAACAATTATACTGCAGAAGAATCTCATCTTTCATCTCCCTGTGGTATCAGGGGCAGCCTGTAGTATTACCATTTACAAGATGGGTGTCCTTTTTCTTTGAGTTGGAGTCTTGCTCTGTCGCCCAGCCTGGAGTGCACTGGTGCGATCTCGGCTCACTGCAACCTTCACCTCCCAGGTTCAAGTGATTCTTCTGCCTCAGCCTGCTGAGTAGCTGGGACTACAGGCATATACCACCATGCCTGGCTAATTTTTATATATTTAGTGGAGAAGGGGTTTCACCATGTTGGCCAGGCTGGTCTTGAACTTCTGACCTCAAGTGATCTGCCCACTTCGGCCTCCCAAAGTATTGGGATTACAGGCATGAGCCACTGCGCCTGGCCAGATGTCCTTTTTTGAGAGATTAAGTGTGAAGACTTTGATGGCTTCGCGAAAGGCTTGGCTGATGGGAGAGTGTAGAGAGAGCTGCGGAAGAAGGACCCCTGATGCTAATTTCTTCCTGTGACACCATTCTTCAATTCCTAGGTTTATTAATTATTATTATTATTATTATTATTATAGAAACAGGGTCTCGCTCTGTTGCCTAGGCTGGAGTGCAGTGGTGCCATCATAACTCACTGCAGCCTCCACCTCCTGAGCTCAAGCCATCCTCCCACCTCATCTTCCCAAATAGCTAGGAATACAGGCACGCACCACTGATATGGTTTGGCTCTGTGCCCCCACCCAAATTTCATCTCGAATTGTAATCCCCATGGAGGGACCTGGTGGGAGTTGATTGGATTATGGGGGCAGTTTCTCCCATGCTGTTCTTGTGATAATGAGTTCTCAAAAGATCTGATGGTTTAAAAGTGTGTGGCTTTCTTGCCAGGCATGGTGGCTCACGCCTGTAATCCTAGCACTTTGGGAGGCCGAGGTGGGTGGATCACGAGGTCAGGAGATCGAGACCATCCTGGCTAACATGGTGAAACCCAGTCTCTACTAAAAAATACAAAAAATTAGCCGGGCTTGGTGGCGGGCGCCTGTAGTCCCAGCTACTCAGGAGGCTGAGGCAGGAGAATGGCGTGAACCTGGGAGGCAGAGCTTGCAGTGAGCTGAGATCACGCCACTGCACTCCAGCCTAGGCGACAGAGCAAGACTCTGTCTCAAAAAAAAAAAAGTGTGTGGCTTTCTTCACTCTCTCTATCTCCTGCTGCCCTGTAAGACATGCCTTGCTTCCTCTTCACCTTCCACCATGATTGTAAGTTTCCTGAGGCCTCCCCAGCTGTGCAGAACTGTGAGTCAAATAAACCTCTTCTGTTTATAAATTACCCAGTCTCAAGTACTTCTTTACAGCAGTGTGAAAATGGACTAACACAACAACCATGCATGGCTAATTTTTTATTTTAGTAGAGACAGGGTCTTGCTATATTGTCCAGGCTTGTCTCGAACTCCTAGGCTTAAGTGATCCTCCTGCCTTAGCTTCCCAAAGTGCTGGAATTACAGGCGGGAGCCACTGTAATAGAAATAGAAACCATTTCTAGGTTTATATATATACTTTCATGGTTGTAAAGGTATATCGGCACAATTTCTAGGTTTAAATGAGAACATTTCCCAGTATACAGAATGCTTGCTATCAAGAGTTCATTCACAGAGCATATAACCAAAACCAGGCTATGACTAAAAGGAAGGGGGTGGGTCCATTTTTTTTTTTTTCAGAGACATGGTCTCACTCTGTTGCCCAGGCTGGAGTGTAGTGGCACAATCATAGATCACTGCAACCTTGAATTCCTAGGCTCAAGTGATCCTTCTGCCTCAGCCCTCTAGTAGCTAGAACTACTAGAGATGGGGGTCTCACTGTGTTGTCCAGGCTGGTCTCAAACTCATGGCTTCAAACCATCCTCTGGATTTGGCCTCCCAAAGTGCTGGGATTATAAATGTGAGCCACTGTGCCTGGCCTTCATTTTTTAAATTATTTTTATTTTGAGGTGTCTGCTATCCACAGACCCCTTCCTCCACAGGCACTCCTCCCAGCTCTCCCTGTATCATCTCCTCTATAGGTCTCTTTCTGTTGCCCAGGCTGGAGTACAGTGGCACGATCATGACTCATTATAGCCTCGACCTACTGGGCTCAAGTGATCCTTCCACCTTAGCCTTCCAAGCAGCTGGGACTAAAGTTGTGTGCCATCATGCCCAGCTAATTATTTTGTTTTATAGTGACAGGATCTTGCTATGTTGTCCAGGCTGGTCTTGAACGCCTGGCCTCAAGTGATCCTCCTGCCTTGTCTTCCCGAAGTACTGGGATTACAGCTGTGAGCCACTGTGCCCAGTCCCCAATTCGTTTTTGACTGGATAGTTGGATCAATACCATTCACAGACTGAGACCAAGTAACAAGAAAGAGCAGGCAAAGGCTGACTTCTTTGAGGAGCCTCCACATAGAAACCAAAGCTGCTTAAATCTTCCACTTTGTCCTTTCATAGATGGGATTTTGCCTCCCACATATGGAGACAAAGGATGATAATTTTATTTATTTATTTTTTAGATGGAGTCTCGCCCTGTCACCCAGGCTGGAGTGCAAAGGCACAATCTCAGCTCACTGCAACCTCTGCCTCCTGGGTTCAAGCGATTCTCCTGCCTTAGTCTCCCAAGTAGCTGGGACTACAGGTGCGTGCCACCACGCCCAGCTAGTTTTTGTATTTTTAGTAGAGACAGAGTTTCACCATGTTGGCCAGGCTGGTCTCGGCCTCCTGACCTTTTGAGCCGCCCGTCTCGGTCTCCCAAAGTGCTGGGATTATAGGTGTGAGCCACCACGCCTGGCTAGGATGATAATTATCTGAACAAGTGAGCATGTTTGGCTGGCTTCAGTCAGTGTTTTAAACTGTTGTGCTTAGGCCAGGCACGGTGGCTCATGCCTGTAGTCCCAGCACTTGGGGAGGCCGAGACAGGTGGATCACTTGAAGTCAGGAGTTCGAGACAAGCCTGGCCAAAATGGCAAAACCCCGTCTCTACTAAAAATACAAAAATTAGCCAGGTGTGGCGGCAGGCGCCTGTAATCCCAGCTACTCGGGAGGCGGAAGCAGGAGAATCACTTGAACTCGGGAGGTGGAGATTGCAGTGAGCCGAGATTGCAGGACTGCAGGACTGCACTCCAGCCTGGGCGACAGAGCGAGACTCCATTTCAAAACAATGAAATTTAAAAATAAAATTGTTGTGCTTAAATAAAAATTGGTTTGCTATACTCCTCATGTTGTTATTTGACTCAGCTCTCCTTCTTTAGTTTCCCTTGCCTGTGTGTCAAGGGTAGCTGTGTATTTTGTTCTCACCATGTATATAAGGAAAATACAAATATATTACATACACATGCACACTGATCCCAAACCGCTGGTCCCCAGGCCCTCAGCTGCAGCCTGACATAGAAGTAGATGCTTCAGAATTTCCGCCTAGGGCAGACTGGCTGCAGCCTCCACTGAGGTGCCTGCTGGTGTCCTTTTGTAGGGCTTCTTTACCACCAGGCAGCCTGGCAGGACGTCATTTGTTTCTCTGCCCTCATCACCTTCCCTGGCTTCCAATTTCATCTTGTCATTTTTCAGAATCATTTACATGGTTCTCCTGTATGCTTTTTTTTTTTTTTTTTAACTTTCTCCATTCCTGCATAAAATTCTATAGAGACCAGGGAGGGAAACCCACCATCTCTCTCTCTCTCCCCACTAACCCCTTTCTGTCTGTCACACACACACACACAGTGGCAGGCAGACTTCATCTCTCCCCTAACCTTGCCATGTTCCCAAATAGCAAATCAAGATCACTTCCCTTTTAGGAGATGGGTCCATCCTTTTGGTGGATTCACCCGAGGTTGCTGAAGGGCCGAAATTCTGAAGCATCTACTTCTATGTCAGGCTGCAGCTGAGGGGACCAAATGTTTGGGGTCAGTGTGTGTGTGTATGTCATGTTTTTGTAAAGGTATTTTCCTTAAGCAGAAGGTAGCTTTGACTGTAGGTTAGAATTCTAAGTGTGAGTGGGAGGGGAAGTTGGGGGGTGAGGACAAAAAGTCCTGTTCTGACCTTTGCGGATGGGGATTCCAAGAGAAGTCTTGGTCCTTGCCTTTCTGGGAACCCTCAGTCTATGTGGGGAAAACTCCTGGTCAGATGGGGTGAACCAGAGGGAACAATGCACTTCTTCACAAACCAACATATAAACACTTGCGAATGAAATCACGCAGAGACATTCATCAGCTTCAAAAGGAGAGCGGAACTGGGAAAGGAGTCGGCAGAATTGAGAGAGGAGAATTTGGGAAAGCTTCTCCATGAGAGCGGTGCCTGGAGAGGCGGGTTGGGAACCGTCGCTGAGAATAAGGCACAGGTTAGCCGCCTTTCCCGGCGTCTCCTCCTCGCAAACCCCAAGCCAAGGCAAGCTGGATGAAGCGCTCTCTGGGCAGGCCCGGCTCTCCGTGTCCCTCCATCACCTGACCCCGCCGGCTCTCGCAGACCCCTTCCTGCACACTCACTCCTCCCGGCTCTTCTTCTATAATCTCCTGACATCTCTTCAAATCCAATTATTGAATTAATTGACGTGCGAACCCAGAGGCAAACAGAAAGGGGCGGCAAACACTGGGCGGCTCAGATTTATCCTTCGGCCTCCGCAGGGCCCGGCCGGACGAGATTTACTGGGCCTCGAACACGGCGACAGTTCAAACCTTTGATTAATCATGTTGTTCTGCCGGCCCCATAATTTAGTTGCTCTTTTTCCCTCCCTGCCTTTTTTTTTTTATCAGTGGAAACAGAGACGGAGTCCTCATCAGCTTCAACTACAAATATTAAGGTCCCGGACAGCACTTTGACAGAGAGGCGGCCAGCCCCCCACTTCGTACCGCCCCCCTAAATCATCTCCGAATTAACATCACAATCGGCGGCTGGCGCGCGTTCAGATTTAAATGGTGGCATATTGTTCGCGGACGGTCTAGCTCAGAACCGCGCGCTCGCAGCTCCCGCGGCGGGCCCCGCCTCTGCCCACACCGGCCCCTGCGGCCTCCCGGGAGGCTGTGACTCAGGAGTCGCGGGAGGCTCCGGGCCCTGTCTCCAGCAGGGGGCTGCAGGCGAGGGCGCGCTGGGGCGGGGGCGGGCGGCCTGCACAGAGGGGTCGGATGTGGGGCGAGTTGGGCAGAGGAAGAGGAACCGCAGATGCCGGGTGGCGGGAGAGGGGCTGGGGCTGCAGGGAGACAGGTGGGTTTGGTTGGGGTTGGGGGTTAGGAGGGGAGGACATGCTCTCTGCAAATTAGGTGCAAACGAAGGCTCAGAATGAGCGAGTTTGGGAATGCCACTACACAGACCTTTGGGTCTGGGATTTTGACACCTCGCTGGATCTGGAGGGCACCCTTGGGTGGAGAGGCCAGGAGGTAGGGAAATCTCTTGCTCCTTGAGTCATGCGATATGAATGAAGGACGAGTGTGGAGCAAGATTTCTCTATTTCCTGAGCATGTTAGAGAAAATTGGTCTTAAACTACAGCCAGAAGGCTTGAAGATAGTCTTCTGGAAGACCTGGGGTGAGGTTGAAATACCCACCCTCCCCGCCCCCGGGGGGCTTTCGGACTAGAAGGCCCTCGAAATAGCCAGATTTCTTGGAAGGCTTTTGGGGGAACACATATAACTATTGGGCTTTGTCCCACTCAAGAGAAGGAGAAAAGGGAGAGTCATTCCTCTGACCCCATCAATCCTTTGAGAATGAAGGAGCTCAGGAAGAAACATGTCAATCCAGGACTCTAGGTTTCCAGATATTTTTCTATTCATCTGTCTCTTCCCTCTTGTCCGCATCAATCTCCAGGACCCGATTTCTGCCTAGCAACATCACAACCAATCAAGATGCAATTAAACCTGTCAGTTCGGCTCATCCTTAACTGGGATTGGCTACTCGCAGTATGCTTATCCCAAGTTTTCATTGGCTGACGGCCACCTGTATGGAAATAAGAATTACCCGGGACTCTCAGGCCCTTCTCAGCAGTACGGACCTGTGGCTTAGTGCGCTGAAACCTGCAAGGTCGGAGCCGAAACTCCTGGGCTTGCTTGTTGTCCTGCCTTCTCTTCCTCAAAGGAGATCTCTTGAATATTCCCTTTTCCCTCTGCGCCCCTGCCTAAGGCCTAGTCTGAAAGAAGTCCGACCAAATAACCTGAAATAATGCGGATTTGCATGCTTTCTGCATCTTCTTTGCATTCTCTAGGTTCAAGGTCAAGATTTTGCCCCTTCCCTCCAATGCCGCCAGTGTTCTAGCCCCTTTCTTCCACGTCCACCTAAGGGGCAGCTTCTCTCCGTGTGAAGTTCCTCCGTCCCTCCCCGGGTTTGCCAAAACCCTCCCTTCTGGCTCGCCAAAACCCTCCCTTCTGGCTCAGCTTCCTCAATTCCCTACCGCCCCCTCCTCCATTTCAAGATCCAGGCATCTCGCACAACAATCCAGTTTAGGAGGGAGTTAGGGGGGAGAGGACCCCCCCCCCCAAAAAAACCCTCCATCCTCTCTCCCCATCCATTTTCTCCGAGGGAGCCGAGTTTGACAGCGAATTCATTCCGAGCGGGGAGGGTGATTTATTCTTCAAATATACCGACAAGTGCGGGCATGATGGAGCCCATTAAAATGTTGGGAGATTGTTTTTATGATTGAAGTCTGTATTACTCCAACCATAAAGAAAGAGAGCAAGGAGTCATTAGCATTTTCATGATGGTGTATTTCTGCTTGTCTCCGCGCCATCACTCATCTTTACTGCCCGTCCCTTTGCTCTCGCGCTGCTACAACGAGGAGAGACTGCAGCCTGAGTCGGGGCTGGGGGTGGGGGGAGATGGGGGCCAGAGATCCGCGCCCCCCACGCCGCTCTGCCCTTCACGCCAAATCCTCACCCTCCCTGAGACGCAGATAGGGGGTGAGAGGCTGGAAACAGACGTAGGGCCTCAGCTTCCTTCTGCGGCTCCTCCTGCCCTTGAAGTGTGGGAGCAGGGGGTCCTGCCCAAATGGTGCTTGGAGATCTGAGCACAGTGGGGTGGTGGGGGGGGTTACACCCCTTCCTTTCTCTGGCTCTTCACTTGCTGACCTACACTGAGAGCTCTTCAGGGTTATCCACATAGGAGTAAATCCAGGAATTCCTGGCTGAGTGCCTTGGGCTGGAGACATCAGTGTAGGAGAGGGCAAGAGGGAGGAGACCCCAAATCCTTGGGTTTGGAAAACTGGGTTGGCAGGAAGTTGGGAGCCCGGACATTTGGTTTCTGTCTCTGCGATCCCCTAAAGGGCCCTTTGACCTTGCTCCGGGATAAGTTCAAGCCTCCAGTCTCCACCCTGATTCCCCAGCTCCTGCTCCCTCCTAATTCCCTAAATCCTTGACTCTTTCTACACAGTCATTTACAACCAGACCCTCCAGTACTCCAAGGAGCTAATTTACACCCTCCATGCAAATAATGGAGATCAAAATAGTTACTGCCAAGGAATGAGCTTGGAGACAGCTGGCTATGGGTAAAACACTGCCTCCAGATGCCGGAGGATGGTTGGAGTCCCCTGTCCTCATCTCTGTTGTCATCGTCTTCTTCTTCTTCTTCTTCTTCTTCTTCTTCTTCTTCTTCTTCTTCTTCTTCTTCTTCTTCTTCTTCTTGTTCTTCTTCTTCTTGTTCTTCTTCTTCTTGTTCTTCTTCTTCTTGTTCTTCTTCTTCTTCTTCTTTTTCTTCTTCTTCTTCTTCTTCTTCTTCTTCTTCTTCTTCTTCTTCTTCTTCTTCTTCTTCTTCTTCTTCTTCTTCTTCTTCTTCTTCTTCTTCCTCTTCTCCTCCTCCTCCTTCTTTTTTTTTGAGATGGAATCTCGCTCTGTCGCCCAGTCTGGAGTGCAGTGGCGCAATCTCGGCTCACTGCAACCTCCGTCTCCTGGGTTCAAGCGATTCTCCTGCCTCAGCCCCTGGAGTAGCTGGGATTACAGATGCATGCCGCCATGCCCGGCTAATGTGTGTGTGTGTGTGTATTTTTAGTAGAGACGGGGTTTCACCATGTGTGTATTTTTAGTAGAGACGGGGTTTCACCATGTTGACCAGGCTGGTCTGGAGCTCCCGACCTCAAGTGATCCACCCGCCTTGACCTCCCACAGTGCTGGGATTACAGGCATGAGCCACCGCACCTGGCCTCATCTCTGTCTTCTGATAAGACACTAACATATAGAAACATTCATTCCAGGTTGGGCACAGCCTGCCTGCATATCTTATTGCCCCCTATTTGAGTGGGGGTTGGTTGGCATATAGGCTAGGTTAAAGGGTGATGGGGAAGAGGAGGCAGAAGTAAAGGTGGTGAAGTGGAAGTGGTAGCTAGGAAGACATTAAGAGTGATAATAAAAATTAGTGGACCCCCTTCCTGTTGGTCTACTGCTTTCCCAGTATTTTATTTTATATTTTATTTTATTTTGTTTTGTTTTGTTTTATTTTATTTTATTTTATATTTTATTTTATTTTATTTTATTTTATTTTATTTTATTTTATTTTATTTTATGAGATAGAGTCTCACTCTGTTGCCCAGGCTGGATCAGGGCTCACTGCAGCCTTGACCTCCTGGGCTTAAGCAATCCTCCTGCCTCAGTCCCTGGAGCAGCTGCATCCACAGGTGCATGCCACCACACCCGACTAATTGTGCTTTCCCATTGATGCCTCACAACAACCTGAGAGGTAGGTTTCAAGTCCTCCATTTCACAGAAGAAGAAACCAAAGCTCAGGTTGGGAGATACCCAAGGACAATTAGGTGGTAAACAGAAGAATCAAGATCTGAACCTGGACTGTCTTCATCACCTGAAGCTGCCTGAGAAGGAGTTCAGGGTCTCTAAAGTAGAAGCCAGGGTGACTAATAGCTCCATATAATTCATCTGGGTTCATAAGAAAGTGAGGAAGTCTGTCTGGTAAGAGCTTAAGAATTTTGAGAGAAATTTTACTAGAAATATTTATCTCGTGGTGATTGGGTCTAGGTAGTCGGGTAGTTACTATCATTGCTGGGATCTACCTCTCCCTAATCATTTAGTGAACATTTATTAAGCATCTACTATGTGTCTTCTTTTGATTGACCCCACCCTCCCCTTTCTCCACTTCCCCTACTGAGATGGGTACCTAATAGAGTTCTCAGGTCCTGGGCAGGGGTAGAGGCCCAGGAGAAAAGGAAGGTGTGGAAGTGAGAGCCCCCCATAGCCTGCACAGTGCCCAGAGGCGGCTGCAGCGGTGGCTCCAGATTTATAGCTGCCCCGGTACTGATGCAATAAAAGCAAACGATCCTTTTCTGTACTAATTTCTGTGTAATTAGATCTCTCCTGGCATGGAAAGTGGGGAGTGGGGGTGGCCAGGAGGGGAGGGTGCCAAGGACTCTTCACAGAGTCCTCCTCGGGAGGAGGGACTGCTGGACACACATGGCTTCACGTGGGGCTGGTTGGACAAATGGATCTGCACGCACTGTGATGCACACAGGAAAGCAAGTAGGTGGAGGAGTCTTGATATGTCAACACACTTGTGTGCAGGATGGGGACAGACAAACCTGGGATCCTGCACAAAGATCCTGGAGCCAGAAGAACTAACTCCCGGGTAGTCTGTACACACAGAAGATATTGATATCCTCAGAGGGGCTGCATACAGATTTCCCTGTACTAAGCTAGACACCAAGACCCCAGACCCTTGTTCAGAGAGGCTTGAACAGCAGAGAATTCCTTCAGATTCATCCACATTTACATCCACAGATACAAAACAATATATACATACACTTGCAGGAATACATATACATACATACACTTACTTGCATGAAAGCACATACACACATCTCTTAATCAAATGCAAAAATTACAATGTCTACACTTAATAGGAACTCAGCAAATGTTTGTTCCCTCTTCCCATCCTCATTGCCTGCCCACCTCCTATAGGCAGGAAACTAAAGGATAAAAAAAGCTCTTTCCTTAAGTAAGTTTTTCTTTAAAATACTTGAAGATGGATACTATGAAGCCAAGACAAAGATGAATCAGACAAAATCAAGAAAAACGTGGGGATGGTTAGTGGGGGAATGATTCTGGACTCTTTCCTCTCTTTTGGGAGAACAAAATCTCAGAGAGGAAAAGAACACCATTGTTATTATTACTACGCCCTTACCCCGACTCATGGTGACAAACAGTTACTATGGGTATGGCAGTAATGCCGTTTGGAGCGACACTTCTACCGAGCTAAGTATTCATCATGCACTTGAGTGTGTTTGTGGAGGAAGCTCAGAAGGCCTCTTATCCGATCTCCCTCTGCAGCCTGAATCTCTTTCACAGTAAGCCTGCTGGGGAGCCAGCCAGCTTCAGCTTCAGTACTCCTGCTAAAATGGAGCTCTTAATAAGTAGTCTGCCCCTATCGATGGACAGCTGCAGGGATTAAAATATTCTTTGGTGCAATTGAAATCTGTTTTCTTTTAAATTTCAGAATATACTATTTCTAACTACCTGTCATAGCTCCTTGAGTTATTCTAATGTTTGAATACCAGTTCAATCTAAGCATTAATTGTCCCTCTACATTAGCAATAACTATTAGATACCCATTGGGAAAATCAGGAGATTTTGATCTCCACAGATGACTGCATTGTACTTATCTTAAACCCTTGTTCTAATGGGTAATTCCTGATTAAACTGAGTAATGAAAATGTATCACAATAAAGAAAGATTTGTCATGCCTTGTTATCACTTCATAAGGCCATCTTTTTAGATACCTGCCATAACATCAGGATATTTCCATCCCAATAAAACATGATCATGATGTGCTTGGCTAATAAAAAGGAAAAAAGCCGTGTGTTAAAAATATGTTTAAAATGATTTGCATGAGTGGTGTAAATATAAGCCACCACCATCATCATTGTCAACATTATCCCCAGTTTATTTGCCTTTTGAAATCCCTGCCTGACCTTGAGGGTGGGAGGTTGATAAAGGAAGAGGGAGGCAGAAAATTAGCATCTATTAAATGCTTATTATTGCTAGGCACTGTGCTAAACACTCACAATAACCCTCTAAGATAGGTATTATTATGCTCTTACAGATGAGGAAATTGGGCTCAAAGAAGTTCAGGAACTTGCTCTAGGTCATACAGTTAGTAATCACAGGATCAAGATTTCAACCCAGGTAAGTGTAATTCCAAAGTCTGCACTCTTTCCCCTACACCTGGACTGGTTACATTTACTTTGACCTCAGCAGTGCCTCACTGAGTGGATCTATGCTGCTACTGATGTGACACTGGTCAGGAGACATGCTGGGCTCAATGATCCTTCCTAGACACCCAGAGTCCCAGAGGGAAGCCAGAAGTTCTGAACCTGACCTTTGAGGCTTCTGTGTTCAGTCACATTACTGCCTTCACCCAGGAGTGCCCACACGTAATCATGGGCACCGTCATTGTTGTGTGCGGTGTCCAACACGCATTTGGACTCACACAGGCTGGCTACACCTTCCCATCTCCCAGGCGGTGGTGTGTGCAGCCAGCAGGGGTCGCCGGCACACCAGGAATTACCACTTTCTGGGTTTGTCTCCTGGCCCAACAGGATGGAAATGTTCCTCTTCCTGTGTTCTTCTAAAATCTTACATTAATCCCTTGCCTTCCCCGCCTTCCCCTCCTATCTCCTCCTATCCCCACAGAGCCAGTAGGTTTCTTACGACAAGCTGGGTAGTAGTAGCCCAGTAAGTAACACCCTAAGCTGCTGAACCCCAACCTAGACCAGAGATCAGGGATTCTGGCAGCCAGTTCTGCCTCAGGAATGGCCAGGGAGCTAAGAAGCCTGGAACACCCAAGCTTCTGGATCAGCCTTGGCTGGGAAGGACTCTCCCTCCTCTCAGTGCTTCCTCTAACTCATCTCAGCATCTGCCACTGTACCTGTCTTGACCATTCTTTCCTGTCTCAACGTCCATGTAAGCATCTGTCTCAGGATCTTCGGACCCTCAAGGCCCTGTAGCTCCCTCATCTTGGGAGGGCCTAAGAATGCAGGAGGAGGCAAATCTCTAGTGATCTGTGGCCAGGGGTTTCAGAGGAGAAATCATGGTTTGGGTAATACAGGGGAGGGATCCAGGTACCCTGCCTCACAACAGTAAGTGGGGGCCAGTCATTTGCTATCTGTAGGAAAGGAGTCCAGACACTGTCTGTGGAGGTAGCTGTGTCTGCCTTTTGGGAGGGACATCTCTTTTCTGCACCTCATCTCTCCCCTGCTATAGCTACAGTGCCTCAGCTTTTCCATCCCCCCATCTCTCTATTGACCCCCTCCCCTCAACTCCTGGAGCCCACTGATTGGCAGCTGCCTGCTGCAGGGCCAGCTACGTTTATGGCTTTGCGGCAGCTGGGGAGAAAACGAGGCCAGAGACAGAAAAATGGAAACCTATCAAGAAATCAAGGATGCTGAGAGTAGGAGAAAGAGAGTCAGAGATAGAAGCAGAAAGACTCCAAGAATAATAGAAACAAAAAATCAAAATGATGAGAGGCACAGACTGAAGCAGAGACAGATACAAAGAAAATTGTAGAGATACTGATAAAAGATGATGAAAAGGTGATAGGGATGGGGAGAAGAGGGAGAGAAAAGCACAGACAAAACCATTAGGATAAATCCTGGGAGTAGGGATGTGCATGGCTTTCTAGGGGGACAGGAGTTGCTGGTAGTAGGTAGAGGCTGAGGCTGTCATTTAGGGACTCCCAGAAATCATTTGGTGGTACAGAAGAGGCTGGAGGATCTTGCAGCCAGTCCCAGTTCTCTCCACACCTGTTCCATGTCCATTTCCACACCCTCCTCCTGGAGTTGTTTTTGTTTGTTTTAAGACAGAGTCTCTTTCAGGCTAGAGTGCAGTGGCATGATCAGGGCTCACCGCAGCCTTGACCTTCCAGGTTTTAAGTGATCCTCCTGCCTCAAGCCTCCTAAGTAGCTGGGACTACAGACATGCACCTCCATGCCTGGCTAATTTTTATATCTGTGGTAGAGATGGGGTTTCACCATGTTGCCTAGGCTGGTCTCGAACTCCTGACCTCAAGTGACCCACCTGCCTTGGCCTCCCAAAGTGCTGGGATTACAGGTGTAAGCCATTGCGCCCTGCCTCCCTCCTGGAGTTTTAAGGCTATTGCAGGTCCTCCTTAAGGATGACCCATGACCTAGTATGGAAGGATCTTGTTCCATGTTCCATGAAATGCATGGGAAAACTGAGGTCTGAGATTTGGGAGGAATTTTAATATTAGAGCTACCCTTTTTTGAGCATGAAATAACTTGCAAGGTTGTTAGTTCTCTGTCATGGCATCTCATTTGACACATATCGCTTTTACCTTATATTATGGTTATTTCTCTGTATTGTCTTTTTGCTAATATATAAGCTCCTTAACAGCAAGATCTGTGTCAGCCTTTCTTTGTGGCTCCCACAGTGCCTTGTTCTTATTAAGTGAACCAATGAATGGCCCCTGGAGATGTTTAAGCAGAGGCTGGATGACTACCAATGAGAGATGTGGTCCAGGGAATTTCTTTACTGAATGAGTAACTGGAAATATATCTCTAAGAGCTCTTTTGGTTTTGAGGTTCTGTGAGCCCATACATATGAACCGGACTTTCCTGGTTCTTTCCCTACTTCTCCAAATATGCAGAGGTAAGAGGAAAAATGGGAAACTCAAGATTACAAAGTACCTACTGTGTGCCAGGCTTTGTAGAAGGCATTTTACACATCTGATCTCATTCAATCTTCTCAATAACAGGCAGGTGTTAGCCACAGTTTGCAAAGAGGGCTTAAGATAGATGAAGTTTATATAGGGACATAAAGCCTGGGTGATTTCCATAATACCATGTTTCTTATAATTCGAAAGATTTATATAGTTTTAGAAAGGAGGAAAGGCAAAGAGGGAGTTGAGAAATGAAAGAAACAGGGAGAAGACATGGCTTCTAAATTCAGGGTTGGGAGAGAGATTCTGGACTCCAAGCCAGGAAAAAAAAATCTACTTTTGTAAGTTAGAATAGGACATCTCTGCTGTCATGCGAGTATCAACCGACTTGGGGAAAGAAAAAGCGCGAAGGACCACGACAGGAGAATTCTGAAGATGGGGTATTGAGGACCGAAATATTTTTTTAAAATTCCAGTTTTTAAAAAATAAATAGGGATGGGGGTCTCACTATGTTGTCCAGGCTGGTCTCAAACTTCTGGCTTCAAGCGATCCTCCTGCTTCAGACTCCCAAAGTGTTGGGATTACTGGTGTGAGCCACTGTGGCTGGCCTTGAGGACTGAAATCTTTGACCCTGGGTTATGGGACTGGCAGTATGGGGCATAGAGGTGCAACAAAAATGCAGTCTTGGAGATTTCAGGCATTTGTTTTCCAGCTAGGAAGGATATTGTGAGTCTGAGGTGATTAAAGAACATTTGGGAGTCTGGGCATGTCCAGGCTGTGGAGGTCCTATTCTGTGGCAGGGCTTAGACCAGTGCTGTGCAGTAGAAATGTAATATGAATCAAACACATAATTTAAAATTTTCTAGTAGCCACATTAAAAAAAAAGGTAAAAAGATCCAGGTGAGGTTGGGCGCAGTGGCTCACGCCTGTAATCCCAGCACTTTGGGAGGCCAAGGTGGGTGCATTACGAGGTGAGGAGTTTGAGACCAGCCTGGCCAAGATGGTGAAACCCCGTCTCTACTAAAAATACAAAAAAATCAGCCAGGTGTGGTGGCGGGCCCCTGTAATCATTCCAGCTATTCGGGAGGCTGAGGCAGGAGAATTGCTTGAACCCAGGAGGCAGAGGTTGCAGTGAGCCGAAATCACACCACTGCACTCCAGCCTGGGCGACAGAGTGAGACTCTGTCTCAAAAAAAAGAAATTAAATGCTAACATTTATTTAAGCCATATATCCAAAATGTTATCATTTCAATCTGCAATCAGTATACACTTACTGAGCTATTTTAAGTTTTGTTGATACTAATTCCTTGATATCTGTTACATAATTTACATTTATATAATCTCAATTTGGACTAGCCACATTTCAAGGGTGGCTGGTACAGCTGGCAGCTGCCCTAGTGGACAGCACAGGGTTCAGCTTTACATTACTTTGAGTGTGCCTCACATCTGGCTAGCCAGAGGCAGCAAAATCTTTGATGGGGCAGTCCCAGACATCTCGGTTCCTACCCTTCATTTTTCTTATACTTTGGTTCAGAAGCCCTTGTGGCTTTTTTCTCTCTCTTTTTTTTTTTTTGGCATAGTCTCACTCTGTTGCCCAGGCTGGAGTACAATGGCATGATCTCGGCTCACAGCAACCTCTGCCTCCCGGGTTCAAGTGATTCTCCTGCTTCAGCCTCCCAAGTATTGGGATTACAGGCGCCCACCACCACACCTGGCTAATTGTTGTATTTTTAGTAAAGATGGGGTTTCACCATGTTGGCCAGGCTGGTCTCAAACTCCTGACCTCAAGTGATCTGCCCGCCTCGGCCTCCCAAAGTGCTGGGATTATAGGCGTGAGCCACTGCACCTGGCCTTGTTTTTAAAAATAGAGATGATGTCTCACTTGGTTGCCCAGGTTGGTCTCAAACTCCTGGGCTCAAGTGATCCTCCCACCTCGGCCTCCCAAAGTGCTGGGATTACAAGCATGAGGCAATGCACCAGCCTGAAGCCCTCATTTTTATGTCAGTCTGAAGACAAACTCCTAATTCCCACAGATCAGAAGAACTGTGTCTCTATTGCAGGTTCTGTGAAGTCCAGCTGTGCAGTAACTTCCACCTCCAACATTTTCCTCCAGCTCCTCTTGCTGAGCCACCAATGGCTGCTAATCCAGTGCTTTCCAGGAATTATTTCCCGGGCCTCCCTGCTGCACCTGCCACTACTGGCTTCTCTCCTTGATTCATTTCTCCTGAGTTTCTTCCTACCTCTCTGACTGATCCCTCTGTCTTCTCCATAATTCTGCATTCTCCATACCTCCCTTCCATGCTGTTCTCCTGAGTTCTGCCCTTGGTCCTCTTACCTTCTCTCTATACATGCAGGGAGACCTTTCTTTTTTTTTCCTTTTTTTTAGACAGAGTCTCGATCTGTTGCCAGGCTGGAGTGCAGTGGCTCGATCTCGGTTCACTGCAACCTCTGCCTCCCGGGTTCAAGCGATTCTCCTGCCTCAGCCTCCCGAGTAGCTGGGATTACAGGCATGCACCACCACACCCAACTAATTTTTGCATTTTTAATAGAGACGGGGTTTCATCATGTTGGCTAGACTGGTCTCGAATTCCTGACCTCAGGTGATCTGCCCGCCTTGGCCTTGCAAAATGTTGGGATTACAGGCATGAGCCACTGTGCTCGGCCAGTTGTTGTACTGTTATTTTGCGGTTTTTTTTTTTCCCAGATATTTTTGATCCATGGTTGGTTGAATCTGCAGATGCAGAACCCACAGATACACAGGACCAATTGTATTTATTTAGTGAATGGCATCATCAGTTATCTGGTCATTGAAACCAGAAACTTGGGATAAACTTGACTCCTTCTGCTCACTTCCCATATCTAGTTTTCACCAAGTTTCATTAATTTGGCCTCCTAAATAATTCTGCTTCTTTTCCCTTTGACACTAAGTTTGATGCTCACCATTTTTACCTGGATTATTACAAGATTCCTAACTGGTTTATCTGGACTTTCATGATCCTACAATAGTGTATAATCTCCATGAGGGCAGAAATTCCTGTTTTGTTTTTGGTTTTTTAGGGACAGGGTCTTTCTCTGTCACCCAAAGCTGTAGGGTGCTATCATAGCTCATTGCACCCTTGAACTCCTGGGCTCAAGCCATTCTCCCACCTCAGCCTCCTGAGTAGCTGGGACTACAGGTACGTGTCACCATGCCGGGTTTATTTAAAAAAAATTTTTTTGGCCGGGCACAGTGGCTCATGCCTGTAAGTCCAGCACTTTGTGAGGGTGAGGCGGGCGGATCATGAGGTCAGGAGTTCAAGCACAGCCTGACCAACGTGGCGAAACCCCGTCTGTACTAAAAATACAAAAATTAGCCAGGCATGGTGGCTCGCGCCTGTAATCCCAGCTACTCAAGGAGGCTGAGGCAGGAGAATCGCTTGAACCCGGAGACGGAGGTTGCAGTAAGCTGAGACTGCACCACTGCGCTCCAGCCTGGGCGACAGAGTGAGACTCCATCTCAAGAAAAAAAAAAAATTTGTTTAGAGAAGGGATCTTGCTATGTTGCCCGGACTGGTCTTGAACTCGTGGGCTCAAACAACCCTCCTGCCCTGGCCCCCCAAGTTGTTGGGATTACAGGTGTGAGCCACTGTACCTAGCCAATTCCTATTTTGTTCATGCAGTTTCTCCAATATCTAGAACAGCACCTGACACATAGTGGACACTCAATTAATACTTGTTGAGTGAATGTATGAATAAATGTCAGCAGTTCACCTTTCCAGCCTCACTTCCCACACTGGGTTAAGATCCTCACTTGGCAGCCCTACCTGAGTGTATAGACTTCTGAGTAAGTTGTCTTCGCATATTTTGTTCTTTCTGCCTGCACATGCTTGGCTCACGTCTACCCCACATTATCACTTGTGGGAAGCTCTGCCTTCCCCAGTCTTCGTTAAGTATCTGCCTCTCTGTGGTCCCATAGCATGCTGTGCATACCTCTAAAGTAGCATTTATCTTGTTTCCTTGTATCTGGTGATTTATGTCAACTAAGAGCTCTCTGAGGGTGGGGTTTTTCACTATTCTATCTCCATTCCCCGGCACCTGACCCATACAGAGCACTCTATAAGTATCCTGAATTAATAGAAACATCTCTATCCCCCAGCCTGACCAATATGGTGAAAACTTGTCTCTACTAAAAATACAAAAATTAGCCAGGGATGGTGGCGCGTGCTGTAATCCCAGCTACTCAGGAGGCTGAGGCAGGAGAATCGCTCGAACCTGGGAGGCAGAGGTTGCAGTGAGCTGAGATCGCACCACTGCACTCCAGGCTGGGCGACAGAGCGAGACTGTTTCAAAAAAAAAAAAAAAAAAAGAAACACCTCTATCCCAAATGACATCACATTTTGTTCTTTGAAGCAACACATGGCACTTCATTTAATGGTATTGGTAATATTTATTTGAAGCTAGTTGGTGAGCTAAATGATGTTCACTTTATTATTCATTACATATGTTATTTTGTATGTATAAAACATTTCATTAAAATAACTTAAAGATTATTTCTGGAGGACTGGTCCTATGTTCCAGTCTCTATACTAGATTTTAGGAACACAGTGATGTATAAGCATAGAATCTACCCTCAAGTTGCTTACAGTTTAGGGAGAATAAAAAGTTGTAAACACATGTAGCATCTTTTTATAAAGTGCTCTATGTGGTATGTCAAAGGATAACTGAGGGCAGTCAAGTAAGGCTCCATGCAGGTGGTATCCTTTGAGCTAGGAGGAAAGTAGTGTATGTTTTTGTGGAATGGTTCTGTTATACTGGAGTACAGGGTTCCTTAGGGTAGATGGGAAATGGAAGGGCAAGTTGGGACAGATGGTGAAGACCCTGACTGGCACACTAAGCAATCTACATTTCTCGTTCCTGTAGGTAACAGGTGGCCATTGAGGTTCGATAAGTGGGGGAGTGGTGTGTTTGGATTCGTTCTTTCACTGCCAAATACTGACACGAGTTCCTATCTGCTGCTACTTGGCTGACATCTCCTTTCACATTAGAGTCTCAAGCCCATTCAGATCTATCGGCTTTTGCATGGATGCTGGGGAGCAGGGAGGAAAGGGATGATCCATTATAGAAGAGAAATAAGTAGAAAGGCTGAGTTGCCAAATACCCCTCAGTGAGTAGGAAAGAGAACTAGAATTGGAAGCTGGCTGCCCCTGGGTTTCCCCCAGCCCATGCCGTCAATTACCCTTCCTTGAGCCCCCTCTGTGTTGGGGACCATGGTTTGGATACTGGGATAGGCAAACCATGAGTAAGGAAGAGAAATGGCCCCACATTTTGTGGCACCCCCAGTCTGCAACTGCAAATCGCATGCCAGAAAGACACACAAAGGGCAGAGAAAGGAGCAGCTAGAAACTCTAGATATCCATGTTGAGGAGCCTGGTGGGGGGTTGGGGGGCTTCATGGAGGAGGGGAGTATGAAGTAGATTCGGGACAGTGAAGCAGAACAGGGCTGCAGAGAAAGGAAGGAGGTGAGAAGGACCCATGTGAAGTTTTCGAGGTTGGAAAGAACAAAACCTATACCGCAGTCCTCTTAAGTGCTTTTAGTCTGACAGTGTCTGTATCAGTGGCCTTGTGCAGCTAGCCATGTGGCTCCTGTGGGTGTATGTGCGGCTTGGCAGGGGCTGTGGCATGGGAGCAGGGGCCTGGGTTCCTGTTTGTCTACTATTCTCCTTTTTTGCACAAGGCAGCCACTCACTGGAAGCCAGGAGGTGTGGGTCCCAGATTCTTCTCGCCCCAACCTCCCCCAGAAAATAAATCACACATGATTTCATTAAATGCACCTCCTGCTGGGGATGTTGGCTCATAATTCCTCTCTGATTAACCCCCACTACCCCGGCAAGTTTATAGGCCAAGAGAGGGAGAGGGAGAGGGGGAAGGTAAAAGGAGGGATGGGGGGAATCCCAGGCGGGTGATGGATGCCTCTGTCAGCCCAGCTCGTATTTATTAATAGTCTTAATACGGGAAGCAATAAAGGAAGAGAGGGATTCTATTAATTAAATCATTGTTATAATTAACTTTCATTAAAGGAGGATCAATAAAGAGGGGTTGAGATGGAGAGAGGAGAGATCCATTATCTCTAATTTCCTTGGAAGGGATTCAGGGAACGAGATGGGGTTGCTAGGAGACGGAGACGTGAGGGAAGAAGGAAGGATGTAAGAAGTCATCCAGGTGGGGCTGGAAAGGGGGTGGACAGGAGCATTTCAGGTGAATGGAGACAGGGAATGGTGGGGGTGGTCCACACAGGGGCCCTGAAGGGAGAGGAGGGCAGCTGAGAAGGGAGCTATTGGGTTGGAGGACAAGGGGGTTGTAGGCATGTGCTTGTGCAGGGCATTGCTGAGAGCCTTGGTGAGCGTGCAGGTCCTTAACAAATGCTTTACGATGCTGTGTATGTGTCTGTCTAGGCTGTGAAGCTGGTTAGAGTGGATGAATGTGTTTTTGTGACTGTTGAGGCAGAGTGTGCATACAGGTCTGAGGGGATGGCAACAGAGAAAGAAACAGAAACAGAAACAGGAGGAATATAAAATTGCCTTTAGAGGTATGAGGCTTAGGGCATTTTTTACTAAGTAGATACTCAAAGGTGTACGCTCTTGACAGGAATAAAGCCTGTCCTTTGGCATAAGGTACAGTGATGGCTGCTATGAAGGATGAAGGTCTGGGCAGTGGGAAACTTGTCCCACTTTTCCACGGCACGCACCCACCCTGGGACTAAACCCTGAGCAGAAGTGACAGGGACCCATGAGTTTGCTCCCTCCCCAACTGCCGCATTATCCAAGCCAGACTCCCACTTGAGAGAACCCACTCATGGCCAGCACACCAGGAGGCATGACAGGACAGTAACTGCCCAGCATCCCCTGCCATGAGGCAGGGATGCGTCCCCTCTTTCCCTCCTCCCTCCACCAGGGTCTAAGAGCTGGAGGTCTGGGCCCTGTGTTCCAGTCACACCTCATGATAAGAACACATTTTGTGACAACAGTCATACATATCATATAAATATATTTGTTCAAACTACAAAGGGATGGATATCAGGGGGAAGCTTTTATTGCTGTGGGGGGACCTGGAGAGGGAGGGGGGGCTTGGAAATGGGGATACCTGGGACCACTTTTCCCCCCCATCCCTCACAGAAGGCACAAATACATTATTTCTTTCCATGTGAGGAGATGCGAGGAGAGGATACAGAATACAGGAATCCTCAAAAATACAAAAAACCCCTCCAAACTGAATACCTAAGGTTATGGAAAAGGCTGGGGTGGGGCAAAGAAGGCAATGGGGGAACAGAAAGAGGAACCAATGAAACTGAGAACCAAAAGGGACCTGAGAGGCCATGATGTCCATGCTGCTGCCTCTGTGCAGACCCCAGAGAAAACTCAGGTAAACAAACGGAAACTCCAAACAAGAGAGGGTAGGGTGCCCCAGGAATTGGCTTTGGGGCATCAGACAAGGGAGTGTGAGTGTGAGTGTGTGTGTGCAGTGGCTGTGTATCAGAAGCAACCAGGGCTAGGAGTGGACGATTCTATTCCCACAGGGGAAGGCCTCCTCCATCCCGGTTCCTCCAAAACCACTTTCAGGGGATAAATTCAGCCACTGCTTCCGAACAGGACCCCTCCCTGGGACAAAAGAGCCAGGTAGGAGAGGATGAAGTGAGAAATCTTGGGATGAAAACAGGGCACACAGAAGCAGTTCTTAGGGAACAGAATATCATGGAGCCCAGTGTGATAGAAAATGGGCATGAAACCTAAGTGTATGCATGTGTGTGAGTGTGTGTGTGCATGAGCGTGTATTTGTGCATGTACGAGGGAGTAAGATCACTCAAAGGTGAAGGGGTCCTGGGTGCTGAAAAAGAAGTGTCCATCCATGTGGTCCTCCAGGGCATCCTTGTCACTCTCAGCAGGAAAGCGCTCCTTACAGATAGGACACTCCTTCCATGTGGGGGTGGCAGGGCCCCCAGTGCTGGTTTCTGACAGGGGACCCACTGTAAAGCCACTAAGAGAGACAGAGGGGAAAGGGAGAGGGTCGGCGTGCTCTGTTCCCTTCTTGACTTGCAGACTTTGGAGAGCAGGACCCATGTGCCTGGGTTCCCAGGTTATCCTGTGCCTAATGCAGCATCCTGGCCTCTCCCACAGCGTCTTTCTCCCCACAATCCTGGAAGGCTTATTTTTCCAGTTCCCCATGTCCTCTCTTCTTTAGTCCCTGCTGGTCTCTACAGTGCAGAGCCCATCCCCCAGCCTCCTGCTCTCCTCCCTCCATCTCCGTCTGCTGCCTAATGAGGCTGAAAATGAGTCTGACATCGTCCTTCATCTTCCTGCTCCAGCCGAGAAGGATGACAGCATCACCCCCTCCCTGCCCTGAGCCCATCTCACATCCAGGCAAAACCGGGACTAGATGATCAAATCTCTCTTCCCTGTGCCTGCCCCCTTGAACCTGGGAATAAAAGGGAAGGCAGAAGGGGACAATCTGATACCTGAAACCCCCACCTCTATAGGTTCCCTTCCCTAAGGGTTACCCAGGGAAGTCAGGGAAGAGGGAAAGCATTTCAGTTGTAGCCAGATGGATGCTGGATCCCAGTCTTCTCTCTGCTCCTATCCCTGGGGGCCATGGTCACCTCCCTTCCTCCCCGGAGGACCCTAGGTACCTACCTGGTGGTTGGGGAAGGGGTAGAGGCAGGAGAGAGGGGAAGCAGGGCAATTTGGGCTCTGCAGAAGATGGTGCTAGAACAACATAGAAGCCAGTTAAAGGCAGGACCTCTGAGTGCATTGATAAGATAGGGGTAGGGATTACCTGAAGGCATCTGGAATTTGGAGCAGTGAGTCATTTTCCTTGTTAACCATACCTGTATCTCCTTTTCTTGGCTGAGGCCAAGAAGGGCAGGGGTTGGGAGCAGGGCCTGGTGACTGTCCACACAGATGCCCTTTCCCTCTGACCTCCTCCCACCTCCCTCCTGGCCTTGCTGGTTGAACTCACCTGGCCATGTCATAGAAGGCACTGCCCAGTTCAGGAAGCAGTAAGTTGGCCTCCTCACCCCCACTCTGCACAGCTGCCATCAGGACTGACTTCTCATCTTCAGCCTCCTGGATGCCAAAGAGACAGCGTTGGGCTTTGGGGTGGTGTCCCAAGATGGGGGAGCAGCACATTGGGACAGGTATGGGAAGAGCAGCCAAGGCTAGGACAGTGACCTGAGGGGCTTAGGAAGAGTGAGGCAGGAGAGGCGTTTTGAGGGGCTGGTAAATAATAAGAGAATGAGTGTGGGGGAGAAGCAGTGAGGCTATTGGGCTGGTCTGGGTTTTGGGATGATATCTACTGGTGTGGCACTGAAGAGAGGCTGGGCCTGCCTCCTCTCCCCTGGGAAAAAGAGAGGCCTGGATAGCTAAGATTCCTTCTCTAATTAGCCGGGGGTGCCTGCCTGTGGTCCCAGCTACTCTTGAGAGACTGAGGTGGGAGGATCGCTTCAGCCCAGGAGGCAGAGGCTGCAGTGAGCCAAGATCGTGCTGCACTCCAGGCTGGGACACTTGGGTTTGGCCCTGCCCCTCCTTACTGCTTCTGCACAGGCTCCTCCACTGCTCACCGAGTCAGAGCTACTGTCCTCAGCTGGCCCAGAGAGGTGAGGAGAAATGGGAGCCGGCTGGCTGACGACAACAAGGGGAGAAGCCTCTCGAGGCCCAGCAGGAGAGGAGCCTGGGTCTCCACGCTCACAAAGGCCATAGGGTGGGAGCCTCATGTCTTCTGGGGACTCATCCTCTGAGTCTGTCAGAGCTGCCGGGCAGCCTGTAGGAGATGAAGCAGGCAGAGAAGAAAAAAGGATGTGTTGTGAGGAGTTGGACCAGCTGTCTCCTCTGGATGAGGGGTATCATTAGACTAAACAGGGGCCAGGGTCTGGGAAAGAAAAGGCAAAACACATAGAAGGCAAAGGCAGCTCCCAGCAAGGTTACATGGAGCCTTCCTCAACAGCGGGAGGTAGAGTGGGGAAGAGGTGTTACAAGATTGGGGCTATACGGACTCAGCCCCACAGCGGCCTCCTCATCCTCTGTGGTGGCATCCTCATTCCACTTCTCATCTGCCACCTTCTCCAGGCGGGCCTCTAGCTTTCTCATGTACTCTAGCAATTCCTGGAATTGGGAAGGAAAAAGGCAGGTGCTAGAGAATGGGAAGGTGCCAACCTTGCTAGCCTGCAGAGCCATTCTCTGCACCCAAGAAGAACTCTTAGCTCCTCAGCATTAGATGCCTTCGGCAAAGATTGGGGCAACTTCAGGCAGACACTCCCCCAGCACCCCTGCTTCACCACTTACATCCCTCCCTTCTCCCAGAGATCATCCCCTGTCCTGCCAAATCGGCTAATAAGAGAAGCCAGGGTACGGGCCCTCTTGGAGAGAACAGTTTCTAAGCCAAAAGATGACGGGAATTTACAAAGTTTCTAGCCCTCAAGTCCTCACCTGTGGCATCCACAGGGCCTGGGTTATGGGTGCTCACCTGTTTCTCCTCCTGTAACTGCTCCTTTTCCTTCTGGAGCACACGCAGGGCTGACCGCAGCTCTGTCAGCTCCCGCTTACTTTCTGACAACTGTACCTGAGGGAAGAGGGCCCGATGGAATCTGGAGCCTAGAATGTACCTCCAAGAACCTGGACTCTGGGACCAGGACCAACAATCTAGAACCAGGTCTCCCCATGCCTCTGCTTCTTCCCTGCTCTGACACACACACACAGGAATTCCCAACACTTCCTCCATGTGTACTTTGTCTTGGGCCACAGAGACTCAGTTTTCTAAGTCTTAGTCTCTGCCTCTCGAGTGGGGACCTGCATGACTTCCTCTAGGCTGGGGTGCAGAGGCCTTGGTCATACCAAGGGGCCACTCTATAATTCTCCTAAGTCACCTCTACTGGGCCCAGATGTGTGCCCTGAGAGCAGAAAAAAATGCACATTTCAAACCAATGAGGGCTTGCATGTGCAAGTGAAATGCCACCCAACATGGTAGCGGACACCTAGCACTTCTGAGCCCATACCCAAGACAGAGAGAAGGGGTATGGATGCCTCAGGAGGCCATAGGACAGGACCCTTGGTGACTGGGTGCCTCACCAGGCTAGAATCCTTCTCCCGGGCCAGCTCAGTCTTGAACACTTGGTTTTGGGTCCTCTCCTCCTGAACTGCCTTCTCCAATCGAAGTATCTCTGCACTCAGCTTCAGGATCTTGTCCTTCTCTGCCTGGGAGATAGCCGAGAAGGAAAATGAGAGGGTGGAGAGGGAAGAAAAAGGAACGCCACTGTCAACAGCACCATCCCTTACTGTGTCCTTTCCTTTATTTAAAGCATCATTTTTAGAGCACTTTCCCCTTTTTGCCTTCATTTCCTATACCCTCTGAATGAAGGACAGGACATGACGGCAGGTGCTGCTTGATCAGGAATGGGCATTATGGCAGGGCCTGGGGTCTAGGACAGAAAATGTTTCTGTTCCAAGGAAGGTACTCTGGTGATCAGGATTGGGATACCCCGGTTAGGGATGGGTCATGCCTAGAAAGTAAAGTGTACCTCCCTCAAAGCCCCTCTCCACCCAAGTCCTCTAAGGTTCTCAACCCCTCTTCTCTCCTCCCAGAGGGTCTGACCACATGTAGGAGTCCCCACAGAGGTGGGGGCAGTGGCCATCAGATTGCCAGGTACCCCCCATCCCTCTACCTCCACACTCTGCAGCAGCCCTGCCCGCTCCTTGCTCCATTGGCATTTTTCTTCCTTCAAGTGCAAACCGAGCTCAGCCAGCCTGCCGTTAACTTCAGCCACTTCCAGGCGGCTGCGGTGTAGTTCGGCTATGGTGCGGTCCCTGGCTGCTGCTGCGCTGGCCAACTCCTCCCCAAGAAGGGTGGCTTTCTGCTGGCTTGAGGCTGCAAGCTCCTGGGCCCCTCGAAGCTGCTCCTTCAAGGGCTCCAGCTCGGCCTCAGGAGAAAGGAGGAGATGGAGATCAGAGTTCCTAGTGAATCATTCGTCAGCTGGGGAAGTAAACAGGCTCCCTCTACTCCACTGCATTAGGACTCGGGGTTGTATTGTTTAGTCTTTAGCCATGTCTCTCCCCTTCTCTTTAGACACTCAGGCTTTTCTACAACTTGCCCTTGGAATTTCCCGTTTCCTGTTGCCAAGGGGCCTCACTCACCACCCGCTGCTGGGCCTGGCCTAGGGTGTCCTTCATCTGGGCCACCTTGTCTTTCAGTCGCTGAGCCTGAGCACTCTGCTCCTCTTGCCAGCTCTTCGCCTCCTTCAGGTCCAAATTTAAGTGATGGTTCTCCTGTTGTGCCACTTGGAGCTCAGCCTGAGGGAAGTGGAAAGCAGGTAAGGAAAGGGGTATGTGTGTTGGGGTGGCTCGGGAGGTGAACCATTGTGATGAGAGAGGTCAAGGTTCCACTTCCCAGATTTAACACACACTCAAGCCTTCAGCTATTGCCAGCCCTTCTTGGGTTCTCAGCTCAAATAACTCAATCCTGCATATCCAATCTCCAGCTCCCAAATTGAGGTATCCAGCATTGCAGCCTCGGGTCTTCCATGTAGGCATTCCGTGTACCATTTCTGCTACTCTATCCTTTCTCTTAAATCAAAACTCAGTCTTCATGCCCTACAGGCCCCTTAAACTCAACAGTCTACCTCTCACCCCATCCCAGTCTTTCCTACTCTTATTTCTGTCCAGGGTACCAACTAGCTCCCACGTTACTCAGGATGGAGTAACCTGGCGCCCTTGGTGCCATGCTTGGCTCTGTCCTCTTCCTAGCGGCCCACAGAAAAACCTATTGCTTCTCCATCCTGGTCACAGCCGTTTCCCCTTCTCTATTACCACCACAACCACGTTATCTCAGACTCTGGTCATTTCTTGCTTGGACTACTGAATAACTTCATAAATAGTTCATTCTCCACAAGGGAATCAGATTATTCTTCTTTAGGTACAGTTCTGATTCTTTAAATACAGTTATTTTCTTTTTTAGAGATAGGGTCTGGCTCTGTTGCCAAGACTGGAGTGAAGTAGCATGGTCACAGCTCACTGCAGCCTCCAACTCCTGGGCTTAAGCAATTGTCTCAACTCAGCCTCCCCAGTAGCTGGGATTATAGGTGTGTGCCACCATGCCTGCCTAATTTTTGTATTTTTTTGTAGAGTTGAGACAGGGTCTCACTATATTGTCCAGGCTTGTCTTGAACTCCTGAGCTCGAGGGATCCTCCTGCCTTCACCTCCCAAAATGTTGGGATTACAGGCGTGGGCCACTACACCTGGCCATAAGTACAGTACACGTCACCCCTGCTTGAAAAATCATCAAAGCCTTTCACTGCTTGTGGAATAAAAATGAAGCTCAAGATCCACCACAGTCTAACCTAGGCATTATCTCAAACACTTCACCCACACATTCAACTGCCCTGAGTGTTCTGGCCTTTAAGCCTTTGCTCATGTCTTTCTCTGTTCCTAGAATAGCCTCACACTCATCTCTGTCTACTCAAATTCTACCCATTCTCACTGCTGAGCAAAGGGTTTTTTAACAATCTTCCACATAAACCCAGGGTACTGAAGAAGGGATTTAGGAGTTCTGCAGATACTTGATTTGAATGTCTTCTAAATTATTAACAATTATGTTAAAAAAAAGAAAAACAACACAAGGCCAGGTGCAGTGGCTCACGCCTGCAATCTCGGCATGATTTGGGAGGCTGAGGTGGGCGGATCACCTGAGGTCAGAAGTTCAAGACCAGCCTGGCCAACATGGTGAAACCCCATCTCTACTAAAAATACAAAAAATTAGCTGGGCGTGGTGGTGGGTGCCTGTAATCCCAGCTACTCAGGAGGCTGAGACAGAAGAATCTCTTGAACCCAGAAGGCAGAGGTTGCAGTGAGCCGAGATCGCGCCACTGCACTCCAGCCTGGGCAACAAGATGAAACTCCGTCTCAAAACAAACAAACAAAACAAATAAAACCCATAAAATCACAAGTTAACACACTGGAGATCACCAATTTACATATGTTTCCAGGTTAATTCATTTTTGTGCAAAGCTCAGAATAGTTTCTACTGTATTTTCTATTGAATTGAAGAGTAAACTGAGTTGCAAGGTGGACAGTTTAAAAATTGTTATTTGCACCTACTTGTGTGTGACTCAAGGTGTTCTCGATATTGTACAACCAAAATAAAATACGGAAAAACATTAGTTGCTGAGGCTGGCAGAACAGTCATCGATAGCCTCTCATTTCAAAGTTTGGTATGCCTCAAAATTACCTAAGTGCTTTCATTACCTTTTAAGTAAAGGTTATACATTCAAATTTATAAAAATAAATTTATAGTAATAAAACATTGTTTTTGTTTATTCAGTGAGATTCCACACAAGATTAAAAACTTTATTGGTGGGAGGAGAGGAAAGGGTTCTGCTAAAAAGGTTTGAAAGTACTAGGCCCCACACCCCACCCCTTTTTTTTCTGAGACAGAATCTTGCTCTGTCACCCAGGCTGGAGTGCAGGGGTGCGATCATAGCACACTGCAGCCTTGACCTCCTGGGCTCAAGCAATCCTTCCACCTCAGCTTCCTGAGTAGCTGGGACTACAGGTGCATGCCACCATACCTGGCTAATTTTTAAAATTTTTTGTAGAGATGGGGTCTCACTACGTTGCCCAGGCTGGTTTTGAACTCCTGGGCTTGAACAATCCTCTCGCCTCGGCCTCCCAAAGTGTTATGATCACAGGTGTGAGCTACCACGCCCAGCCATGGCCCTCCCTTTTTTTTTTTTTTTTTTTGGGACAGAGTCTCACTCTGTTGCCCAGGCTGGAGAGCCGTAGTGTGATCTAGGCTCACTGCAATTTCTGCCTCCCGGGTTCAAGTGATTCTCCTGCCTCAGCCTCCTGAGTAGCTGGGATTACAGGCGTGCGCCGCCACGCCTGGCTAATTTTTGTATTTTTAGTAGAGATGGGGTTTCACCATGTTGGCCAGGCTGGTCTTGAACTGACCTCAGGGGATCCGCCTGCCTCTGCCTCCCAAAGTGCTGGGATTACAGGCATGAGCCACTGTGCCTGGCCTCCACACCCATTTTAAAAAGACTTTTCTAATGTCTCTAACAAGATGTGTACTCATACACCTCCCTGGAGCTCCACAATACTTTATTAGATTTCTCTTGAGGCCAGGCGCAGTGGCTCACACCTGTAATCCCAGCAATTTGGGAAGCTGAGGTGGGTGGATCACTTGAGATCAAGAGTTCGAGACCAGCCTGCCCAACATGGTGAAACCCTGTCTCTACTAAAAATACAAAAGTTAGCTGGGCATGGTGGCACATGGCTGTAATCCCCGCTGCTCAGGTAACTGAGACGTGAGAGTTGCTTGAACCCAGGAGGCAGAGGTTGCACTGAGCTAAGATCATACCACTGCACTTCAGCACAGGAGACAAAGTAAGACTCTGTCTCCAAAAAACAAACAAAAAAAATTTCTCTTGTGACACTCTCATATTCCACTTTTCCACTCTGACTAATCCTGATTTAGGTATATGTCTTATGTTTCCTAGTAGAGTGCACACAATGTCTTCTTTACATTTTTATTCCCTTTGGTGTCCGGCTCTCGAGAGGGAATCAAACACTGGCTGGACAATGGAGAAAGCAAATCAACTCTGAGCCCCTTACCTCACTTTGCTCCTTGTCTGCTTGTACTTCTTTCAGTTGCCCAAGGAGCTTCTCTTGTTCCTGAGTCAGGGCCTTCACTGTGTCTCTAAGCCTGTGATTGGTGGGATGACATGTCAGACAATCTGCTCCACCCAGAGAAGGAATGGACTCAGGCCTCTGTCTTGCGCTCTGCTGCTGCTGCTCTAGGCCCAGAGCTCCATTTCACTCTGGGATGCATAAATCCCCAAGCCAGCTGATCCAGTTCTAAGCCCCAGGAAACCAAGATTCCAAGTTCTAGAGAACAATTTAGACAGAAATAGTTTTTCTTATCTTTTTGTGTAATATTTTAAGGAATGTTTTGATGATGGCTCCCATTGTTTTCACTCAATCAAGAGACTAGAATCTAGTCTTTTTGAGACAAGGGCAGTCATTATTGATTATAAACTTTTGATCTAGACCAGAAGTTGGCAGACTCTTTCTATAAAGGGCCTGATAGTAAAGATTTTATGCTTTGCAGTCCATGTGGTCTCTGTGGCATCTACTCAACCCTGCCATTGTAGTGCAGGACCATCCATTGACAGTATGTAAACGAATGAGCATGATGTTTCAATAAAACTCGAACACAGATTTGAAGTTCATACAACTTTCACATGTCACAAAATATTCTTCTTTTAATTTGTTCTTAACCATTAGAAGATGTAAAAACTATTCTTACCTGTGGGTTATACGACAGGTGGCAGGCTAGATTTGGCTTGTGGGCCATAGTTGTTGACCTCTGGTCTAGACAGCCCCTAATCTTTTCCAGATGCTCAATCTGACCACTGCTTTTCTAACCTATGACTTAGAATGCAGACATCTAATATCTCCCTAGGGTGAGACTAACATATCCTGAAGAAGCCTCTCAGACGAACTCACTTATTACTTTGGGCCTTGGATAGAATGCCTCTTTCTTTCAAACAGTTTTTAAAAATATCACACCTACCAGTAGTAAATGAAACATAATTTTGTCATTTAATGAAATAAGGAACTAGAGTGTTTAAACTGGTGAAAATTTGAAGGATGGACATGGGAGGTGGTGGTCAATATTTATGCTACTTGGTAGAGAAAACAATTTTCTGGAAGAAGAAAGAAATTTATTCTATGTGGCTCCAGAGGTCTCAGGACCTCAGAGGTCTCAGGTAAGTTATAGGAGAGGAGAGTTTGGCTCAATACAAGAGATACAAAAATGACAGCTGTGAAATGTTAAAGAGGCTGCCTCCTGAGGGTGACCTCTTACATACCCTCATACATATCTTACAATCCCAGTGCTAAGAGTTTATGATTTGTATCTTTTTTTTCCAGGGCAGAGATTCCATAACATTCCTGGATAACCAGTTATATAATGTTTCTTAATAGTAAGAACACAGTCTAATCTTATCTTTCCTGTGGCCAAATCTGAAATCCATCCTCTCTTATCTTGCACTGACTTCCATCCATTCTCTTCTTCCAAATCCTCCACTCCTAGCTCTTGCTCAGCTTTTGCTGTACAATAAGTGGTAACTATGATTATTTCTGAAGTGGAGGAATACAGAATAGCGTTTGGAAAGATGGTAGAGAGCTCGGCAGAAAAGGGTATCCCCAGTAACTAGCTTGAGTGAGGGTGAGAGGGAAAGAGAAAGCGTGTGAGGCAGACAGCAGGTCTGCTTGCCTGCGAGAGGGGGCTGGAGTGCGGGAGTCATGGAAGGGAGAGGAAGTGATGGGGTCAGTGGACTCCCCTCACCTGTCCAGCTCCACTTCCTTCGTCAGCACTTTCTCACTGATGGTCTGGATGTCATCCTCTAGCTCCAGGATGCGAGCCACATGGTCTCCCTGTTGCCGGCTCAGGATGTCCCTCTCTTCTGTGATCTCCCCATGGGACCGGGAAATCCCCTGAAATTAAGTTTCCCCCAGAAGAAAAGGGAGGTTGGGACTCATCTCTCAAGTGGTGGAACAAAGGCTTAGGAAGAGCACACCAGGGTCTGACTGCTTCCACCTGGCTATCACATTGCCTTCCTTGAAAAAGAAACTGTAAGTGAACATTCCCTTACCTATCAACGTGGCCACCTCCACCTTACCCCAGCATTCTTATGTTCAAAGAACTGAGTCTCATTACAAGTTTGGAACATGTCTCTTGTCACATCAAGTTTAATCCCAGCCACTACCCCTTAAACCTATTTCCTTGATGCCAGAACCATTGTAAAAGCCCACTAACATCTCTCCTTCACCCTCTTCACTGGGTTCAGATTTTGGATGCTGGGTGAGCAGCCAGGCCCTGTCCCCTACCTGGCCCAGCTCCCACCTTGTACTGTTCCATCAGCTCCGTGTGCTCCTGCCTGGCAGTTGCCAGAGCCCTCTCGAGCTCCTGCACTCGGCTCCTCAGCTCTGTCACCTGTCCCTCCAGCTGCAGCTTCAGCTGCATCAGGTCATTCCGTTCTTGCTGGCTCTCATCGAGCTGGTTCTACAGGCAGCAGAAGGAGAAGGGGAGTGTGCTGGTGGAGTACCCCTTCTAAGGTCCCATCCTCACCACTCTCCAGGTGCATTTTGGGTTTGGGAAGTTACATAGCTTTGGGTTATAAAGAGGTGAGGAAGGGGATGCTCAGTGTGCTACCGAATCCCGTCCACCACCCAGTCAGATGCACCAGCTCATGGCACTCTGAATTGCCCATCTCTCTTACCCCTCCCCACCCTAGGCCTGGCCCTTTCCTCACCCAGCAATTGCAGGAATCCCTCATGTGGCACAAGTCAATGAACACAGACACAAGGGATGGCTCCCCTAATTTTACCCTATCTGCTCTGGAGTTGGACAGACTTGGGTTCAAATCTTCAGTGCAATTTTTACTAGCTATGTGATTTTTTTAAAGATAGGGTCTCACTATGTTGCCCAGGCTGGAGTGCAGTGGCTAGCCATAGGTGCAACCATAGCATACCATACCTCAAACTCCTGGCCTCAAGCAATCCTTCCACCTCAGTGTCTCCCCCAGTAGCTGGGACTACAGACGCATGCCACTACACCCAGCTAGCTATGTGATTTTGAACAAGCTTCTTAACTTCTCTAAGTCTCTGTGTCCTCATCTGTAACATGATCCCTTAGTCTGAATTGTTGTAAGGCTCAAATGAGAATCATGATTGTGAAACTGCAACAGAGAGTAGGAGCTCACACATCTTTTACTTACGTGAGGTATAAACATCTTCCTGGGTGACAGAGCAAGGCTGTCTCAAACAAAAAGAAAAGAAAAGAAAAGAAAAACCCAAAAAACAAACAAAAAAACCCCAAACAGTATCATTTCAACATGTAGTCAAAATAAAAATTATTGAAGTCTTTTACATTCTCTTTAAAAAATACTAAGTCTTCAAAATCTGGAGTATATTTTACCCTTATAGTACATCTCAGTTTGGATTAATTGCATTTGAAGTGCTCAAGAGCCATATATAGTTAAGAGCCTTTGGTATTGGACAGTACAGGTCTGGGGCCTTCCCTAAGTGCTCTCACTCCCTACTCATCCTAGAAGCAGGTCTTGTGCTCCCCTTTCTCTGAATGTTCCCTGGAGTAGCCTCTCTCCACCCTTTGATCTTCCTCTAGGGCATAGGGCAGGATGCAGTGCATGGAGAAGGCAGGCTGAAAAAGTTCTTATGAAATCCTGAGTTACACTGGCCTGTGGGTGGTCTCCTTTCCTGCCTTACATGTTCGTGTATGTCTATGTTAGACTGAGACTCTCCTGGAGGCAGGACTTTGTCTAACTTTCAATGAGGTCTTTAGTTGGCGCCACAGATGAGGGGAGGGTAAGGTGGGAAGGGTCCTCTTGCGATGCTGTCTCCCACTCCCTTGTCTGGGAATAACTCTGTTGCTCTTTTCTCACCTGTAACACAGTTGCCTTGGGGACAACCAGCAGGATGTCAGAGCCCCCATCAGCCTCCTCCAGGGTCACCAGTTCATCCATGGGCCTTGGCTCTCGGAACTGGAAAGGGGGGCTCTGCCCACACACCCGGCCCTGGCGGTTCACATATCGGAACTGGTAGAGCTGAGCTCCTGGTTTGGGCAGGTAGCTGGCTGTGGGAAGAAGAATGGACCCAGGACCCCAATGATCCACTGTCCTTGGCCCCAGCCCCTTGCTCGGTATTCCATATACTGTTTCTTCTCTTCTCCACCTCCCACAGGCCATACTCTTCTCCCTCCTTTCTGCCTGTCCCTCTCCTTCCTTTCTTTCCCAAACCCACTGCCCCTCTATCATAATCATAATAATGCTAGTTACCATGTAGTGAGTGCGTACCATGTACCAGACACTGTGGTAACACTTTTTATTTTATTTTATCTTGAGACAGAGTCTTGCTCCATCGCCCAGGCTGGAGTGCAGTGGCGCGATCTTGGCTTGTTGCAACCTCTGCCTCCCGGGTTCAAGAGATTCTCCTGCCTCAGCTGTGTGAGTAGCTGGGACTACAGGCATGCACCACCACGCCTGGCTAATTTTTTTGTATTTTTAGTAGAGACGGGGTTTTGCCATGTTGGCCAGGCTGGTCCTGAATTCCTGACCTCAAGTGATCCACCCACCTTGGCCTCCCAAAGTGCTGGAGTCACCACACCTGGCCTACAGCTTTCATTTTAAATCCTCGTAATGTCCCTACAAGCCAGGCATCCCCTTTTACTGTTAAGATAACAGACACAGGGAGGATATGTAATTTGCCCAAGGCCAAACAGCTTGTAAGTGTTAGAGGTGAGATTTGAACCCAGGTCTTTCCCTCTTCTCACCACATAATGCTACCTTTCCCTCTTCCTTACTCCCCCATTTTTCCTTCTTTGGGTAGGACAGGGGACTAGATGCCCTCTGAAGTTCCTTCTGTTTCTATGTCCCTGATTCTGCGATAATCCCGTGATTCTCTATCTGCTGAGCCCTGTTGGATATATTCTCATTACATTTATTTTCGTTTATTTTTCCTTGTCCTTTGTGCTTAACTTTTAATGTTTCTGAGCCCACTACCTTCTTTCAAACCTCCACTCCCTTGGCTCCTCTCTCCCAATTTTCCATCTTCCCTTGTACCTTGGAACTGGACACTGGTGTGAATGGGGGAACCATCAGTTGTACTTTCAGGCACGGAAGACCACACAAATGTGTGGTAATCCCGAACACAGGCAGCCTCCACCTGTGAAAGCCCAAGGTTGGAGAAAGGTATGGTCATGGAACTACCTTCTATGGATGGAAGAAAGGGCTGAGGGGTTGAATAAGGGGGGCAGGATGGAGCTACAGTGGCAACAATGACAAGAGAAAGGGAAAGTGGAGGGACACTAATGTGTCAGTAAAGAACAAGGCTAAGATGGAGAAAATATGTGCTTTGGTTATACAGGCGGCCTCTGTCATCTGTGACATCTTTCTCTCTTCTTCTCTATCAACCTGAGGTTGAGAATCCAAGAGCCCAATCATTCCCCTTATTCCAACCAACTCACAGCCCATAAACCTCAGCCAAAAGGGGTTCCAGAGATACCTTGAAGATGCCAATCCAGTCACTGGCACTGGGCATGGTGCCTGGGGGAAGGGTGTAGTGACATTCCACCTTGGTGTTGGGGATGTAGGTCCGGGCTACATTGAGAAAGTTGACTCCACCACGGGATGGTGCCCGGCTTAGTGGTGATTCTTCCATCCTGGCCTTGAGATATCTGTCCTCCTATGAAAGAAAGGGTTGATAGCCTAAAGTCTCTCCAGTCCACCTCCTTTCCCCCACAGCTCCAGCACCACATACTCACAGCCCCTGCCACTACACCTGGAGATAAGGCATACCTGGTTCTAGTCCCTGAGGGTTACGGGACATTTTTGAGGTATCACTCTTAGTCTCTAGGACGTAGGTCTGGCCTTCCAAGTCCGTCCCCATCCTGTCTCACACTGTACCCGCTCTGGCTCATTGACCCTTCTGAGGGTTCAGACTTCTCTAATTTTGCTCCCAAAAGGACACTGACGGGAACAGAGCCTGGGATACTGCGACTTGGTCGACAGCCTCCATTTCTCCATCCCATCTCCCACACATCCTGGCTCTTGAATACAAAATCCAGCTGAGGTGTGGGGCCCTCTCATTGAGAGAGGTGTCCTTACCTACTCCTAAGCTTGTTGACCCAGCTGTATCCAGGAATGAGTTATGACATCAGAAAGCAGCAACTAATCTGTCAAAGGAATGGTTGAGTTTTCAGAGCTAGAATATGGCTGGGGGTCGAGGGGAACTGACAGCCCAAATCCTTAGGCTCCTGAGCTCTCAGCTCTTTTCATCTCTCTGAGCTGCCTACCCCCATGAATTCTAGGGAAGCAGAAAGCTTCTGCTGGCATCCAAGAGACAAAGGGAAGGGGAGGATATAAGGAAAGACAGGTTCTGTCCCTTGACTTATTATTCCAGGAAGTGAAGAATTCTGGAGGCGGCAACTTCAAGGGTGGAGTGAGGCGCTTAGCAGGAACGTGGTGGGGGTGGGGAGATGGAATGTGGGGGCCTGGAGCCAGGAAAGCCCCACCCCAGGGCAGGGAACAGACTAGAAAGTGGGAAGTAAGGGGCCCCAAGAAGTGGAAATGTATATTTAACGTTGAGGAAAGGGGAGATAGTTCAAAAAGAACCTAACATTCTTCTCTCCAGACTGTGCCTGCAGCAGGACTAGAAACCTACTAGTTTCACTTTAGTATTTCTCTCCTCATTTTCTCTCTGCTCCCCTCAGCCTCCATCCTTCCATCTGTTTGTATTGGTAGCTGGAGACACACTACAGGATGGGGTTGAGAGGAATGGGTGTTCCAAGTTAGCTGGGGAGAGTTATTGGAAAATATGAGGGTGGGGTGAGGACAGATAACAATAATAACGATCAAGAGAACTCCTCAGTCCAGGGCTGTGAGATGGCCCTCTTATTCATCACTCCTTTCCAGCCCACTAATCTATTTCCTGTGTCACTCACAGCTGACATGTCCAACCAGCCATTGCCACTAGTCATATGCACGCCCCCAAACATCACAAACCCACACCAGGCTGAAGTCCAGGGGACAGGAGCTTTAAAAGAAAACAGAAACTCAGTGGATAAAGGTGAGCCAGCAACACAAAAAGGAGCAACTTCTGTCCCCCAAATAGGTAGAACAAAAAGTTTTTTTTTAATGTTCATCTCCCTGAAAAATTCCTGGTTGAAACTAGTCCATGTTTTCTCCAAATGCAATTCTTCCAGCTTTCTAAGGGTGGGGGTAAATTGTCCCCAAAGATATACCTGGAGAACCCTAAAATACACCCCACAAAGAAAATCCGTAACAGCTGTAAACGTTCTTCATGTCCGAAAGAAAGTTCTGGGCACCTAAGATGTAGGTGTGTAGCCTGATTCAGATGTTCACATGAGGGGGCGGAGAGCGGGTGTCCCATCCCCTACTCTGTAGGGCTCTAGAGTTCCTTGACATTCTACACCTTGGAAGGTCCCCCTTCCTCCCCAGGGATTCAGCGTCGTAAAGGCCTTTGGATTTGCGTAGGGGAGAGAGGGAAGACGTGTAGGGGACACGTCTTGCCTGGGAGCGAATAAGCAGATTTCAGCTCCCCTGAAGGGATCAGCTTTATAGAGACGCATTGAGAAGAAGGAGAGGACGACGAGGGGGCGCCCCCCCCCGCCCCAATCAGAATCCCCTTGAAACCAAGAACTCCCCAAACAGCGGGGGTGGCTTCTCCAGTACGGAAAGCGTTAAAACCCAAACGCTCCTGTATTCCCCTTCGACAGTTCCCTTACGTTATCCTTCCCCAAACTGGAAAGTGGGGTGACCCTCCCCTCCCATAAGATCGCCCCCAATTAGGCCAAGTTTCTTACCCAACAGACGGATCAGCTGTTCCCCTCACCTTTCACCAACAACAAAAACAGCACTCCGACTTCTGGAGGGGAGGGAGAAGAGTGGGCGCGAGGGCTTCTGGGGTTTGTGGTTCTTCTGCGCCCTTTTGCCGCTGCGTGCTCGGATCTAGGACTATACATCCCAGAAGGCTGCGCGCAAGGAGGGCGGGGAAGAGGGCGTCCGTGACGGCGGCCTCACCGCGGCATCCTGGGAGGCGTAGTTCTCACTCCTATGACAGAAAACGAGGGTGTGGCCAGCAAAGGACTTCAAGGCCCATGATCCCTTAGGAGGGGCCCGGCTGCATTAGGGGTGGCTGCTGGTTTGTAACGTGCGTTGTTGGGGGCTGGGGAGGATTTACGGCTCTAAAGCCTTCTGTATAACGTTTTAACGGTGGGCAGAGCGGTTTCTGTTGCGTCCCGTCCTGTACTTTTCACACCCACCTGTGAGATAGGCGTTAAGCGTTATGCACGCTTTATAGATGTAGAAAGTGAAGTACGGTTAAGGAGGCGGTGTGAAGTGTCAAAGCTATGAAATGTAGAACTGCATTAGCCTTGGCTAATTCCACGTCGTATATTCTTGCCAGTACACCACAGCTACCCACCATTTTGGGGATGGGAAACTGATAGCTGGGGTATAGCAGTTTCTTCTTTACTTCAATCTCAGGGACAGACCTTGTAAGAATGATGTCTTCTGCACAGCTGACCATTTTTTTCCAACTTGAGGATTTCAGTGCTAAGGGGCCTGACCATACACATATGGACTGGGCTCCCCCAGAGTGGCTTCTGGGTCTAGGAAGAGGATACAATTGACTGAGGTGGTGGTAGGAGCGGTGGAATGAGAAGAATGAAATTGAAAAGGGAGCTTGGCATAATTCAGGACCTGTCACAATTCACAAACAAGCCACTTATGGGGCCTGTTTGCCCAAGCCTTTTAAGTGGCTTAAATTAATTAGGATAACAATACATGTTGACGTTCCGGTTTTTATTTAGGAGAGGTGAAAGATTGACACGTCTCCCACACCCCAAGTCACGTTATAGACTTGGGCATCCTGTCCCCCCTCTCGCTATTCTCCATCCCTGTAGTCGGAGGCATTCAGAATGACCTCTTTCTCTGGCTCTGCATTAAAGGATTACAGTCTTAAGGATTGATTTCCTCTTCCTAGGTATCTGCTTTAATTCTCTACTGCACTAAGTTATGGAGCTTCTGCCTTTTCCAAGTTTTTTGGTAGTGTTTTGCTTTTATGACTGAATGCGGTGTCTGCCCTGAGTGTCTTTCATCTGAAGATCTCCAGGCACTTAAAAATTAGTTACTGGGCTGCACAAACATTAAGGTGATGTGTCTGTGTCATTAGTCAGGATTTATGAGTTAGGGAACCAGTTTCTGGATGAGGAGGTAGCTCAAGGTCTGGAGTGGGTTAAGAGTGAGGTCTGTTCAAGGACCCAAGTCTCAAGAGTTCTTGGCTCTTGTCTTCCGCCCAAAATAAAGGTCTACGAGAAAACAGTCTTGGAGCTAAAAATGGTAACAACTTCCATTTCTTGGGTGCTTATGATCTGTTCAAACTATGCTAAGAATTTTCCCATTTAATACAACAGGCTTATGTAATACGCCTTGTTATTATCCCCATTTTACACATGATGAGATTGAGGCACAATTAATGACTTGCCTGGAGTCATGCAGCTAGTAAGTGGCAGAATCAAGATTTAAGCACAAGCAGTCACCATACTCCCAGTCCAGAAACCCTGGCATGTGATACTAACTCCTATTGTTCTAAGGAACAGTGCTGGTTCATTAACAGGAGACAAATGTTCACTGAGCATTTATGTGCTCAGTGCAAGGCACAAGGTAATGTGAAACAGATTCATTCAACAAATATGTGGCAGGTACTATGCTAGGTATTCAGTTAATTTTATTGAAAGAATGAATAGAAAATATTCATTATTTTAAAATAATATATGTAATTCATTATTTTGAAATAATAAATGTAATTCATTATTTTAATTATAGTCATTACTTTCAAATATTCAAGTATTTGAAGGATAGATTAAATTTGGATAGTTTGGCAAGATGGGGACTGGGGAGGGTAAGCTTCTTCTAGGCCAAAGCAAAGATTTGGAGGTGGGAATGGATAATGAGCCTAGAGTCACATAATAGCACATCAATTTCAACCTTTATTTATGTATTTAGGCAAACTCAGATTATTGGTAATGTCTGCCTGAAATGTTGCGTTGAGGATTCTGAGGAAAGAGTGCTGGGTAGTAATGTCTGCCATGTACTCCAGATGGAAAATGGCAGTTGTAGTGGATGGACTAATTGGTTGAAATTATTTCCTCTCTCATTCCTGCCCACTGCCATGTGACTTGCAGTATCTCCTGTAGAAGGAATAGATGTCTCATGTCATTGACTTTGGGCTTTGTCATGTTTCATAATTTGGCTGATGGGATGTGAACAGATGTGACTCATGCCATGTTTGAACACATGAGTTTCCACTTTCTTGTTCTTCTCTGCCACTAGAATAGGAATAATCCACATGAGAGTTGCTCCTTCTGCCTGGGCCTGGGAATGAGAAGACCTGTGGAGCTGAGCTACTGCTTACCCACAAGCTGCATATACATAAATCAGAAGCCAGCACTGGTTGTTGTGAGTCGCTTAGATTTTGGGGTATGTTGTGATTGCAGCAAAGCTGAATAAAAGCTACAGTTGGAGGCCAGGCGTGGTGGCTTGCTCCTGTAATCCCAGCACTTTGGGAGGCCAAGGTGGGCGGATCACTTGAGGTCAGGAGTTCAAGACCAGCCTGGCCAACTGACGAAACCCCGTCTCTACCAAAAATACAAAAATTAGCCAGGTGTGGTGGCGCATGCCTGTAATCCCGGCTACTTGGGAGGCTGAGGCAGGAGAATCGCTTGAACCCAGGAGGCAGAGGTTGCAGTGAGCCAGAATGGTACCACTGTTCTCCAGCCTGGGCAACAGAGTGACACTCTGTCTCAAAAAACAAAACAAACAACAACAACAACAACAACAACAACAAAGAAGCTACAGTTGGATAATTGGATAATGGAAGATAAAATTGGAAAGACAGACTTAAGCCAGAGTATAGAGAGTTTTGAATGTCAAGTGAGCCAGAGCCTATGTGTTTATCAGAACCTGTTTCTTTCTTTCTCTTGGACACACAGCTGTACCACATTTTTTAATTTTTTTATTTTTATTTTTTATTTTTTTGAGACGGAGTCTTGCTCTGTTACCCAGGCTGGAGTGCAGTGGTGCCATCTCAGCTCACTGCAAGCTCTGCCTCCCGGGTTCATGCCATTCTCCTGCCTCAGCCTTCCAAGTAGCTGAGACTACAGGTGCCCGCCACCACACCTGGCTAATTTTTTTGTATTTTTGGTAGAGACGGGGTTTCACCGTGTTAGCCAGGATGGTCTCGATCTCCTGACCTCGTGATCCGCCCGCTTCAGCCTCCCAAAGTGCTGGGATTACAGGCGTGAGCCACCGCGCCCGGCCTAGCTATACCACATTTTTAAGCTTCTCCTTTAATTAATGTGTTCCATTTTCAAGTCTGGCCCATAAAACCCTCCAAAAAAGTTCCTTCATATTTTTTTTCCTGTCTAGCTTGATGAAGATGACCTTAGGCACAGTGACCCTGAAGGCCACATGTTAAAGACAGTGGAGCCACAGGATGGAAGGAAGCTGGTTCCCTGAATCATCACTTGGCAGAGAGCTGACCACTAATGAGGATCATGTGTTTTAGATTTCACTTGACCAATAAATCAATTTCAATTTTGTTACACTGCTAAAATGTGGGGTTTATTTTTTATAGTAGCTACTGTTTTCCTAATCAATACATCATGTGCAAAGGTTTGGACTTCACTCCCATCAGGAATGGGAAGTTAGTCACTGAAGATTTTTTGAAAAAGGGGAATAATACTGTGAAGACAGGTGGAAGTTACAGTTATTGGGATCAAAGAATATTTCTGAGTGAGAGTGGGAGATTTGGGGACTGTTGTTTTTTTTTTTCAGAATATAGTTTAACTCTTGTCTGGGGAAGGGAGATGAGTGCCATGATTGTCGAAGGGCTCCGTAGAACTGGGGAAGGAGCTGCTGAAAAATGAATCCATTTCCCTGAAATGTCTCTTTTCTCTTTTGCAAAAGTCCTAATTCTGGTATTGCCTCATGTAGCTCGGTGCCCACCACATAATAAATGTTTAATGGAAGCTGGCCCTGGACTCTGGGAATGCTTTGAGGAGCTACCACTAGTTGAGTGCCTACTATGTGAGAGGTGCTCTTTCACCCATTGAATCATCACAATAACTGTGCAAGGTGCTATCCAGATTTTACAGATGAAGAGACTGAGACTTTAAGAGTAACTTACTGGCTGGGCGCGGTGGCTCATGTCTATAATCTCAGCATTTTGGGAGGCCAACGCCGGCAGATTGCTTGAGCACAGGAATTAGAGACCAGCCTGGGCAACATGGCAAAACCTGTTTCTACTAAAAATACAAAAATTAACCAGGTGTGGTGGTGCACACCTGTAGTCCTAGCTACTCGGGAGGCTGTGGTGGGAGAATCACCTGAGCCTGGGAAATCAAAGCTGCAGTGAGCCATGAATGCACCAACTGTACTCCAGCGTGGGCGACGAGAATGTGACCGGTCTAAGAAAAAAAAAAATACCTCTAAGAACAATCTTATTCTGAAACCTATACCTTTCCCAATATAACAAGATGCTTTCCGAGAAAATAATGATGGCCAGTGTTATTAATAGTACTGAGTGTCTGCCATGTATCAGGCACTCTGCTGGGTGCTTTACAAACACTCAGAAGCAGCTCTATCAGATATTGTAGGCTGTTCTGAATGTTTCCAAACTGTGGACTCTGTGGGAAGTAGGAAAAACATTGACGTAATTTTAGCGCAAAGTTTGATATCCTTGGGGCTTTTCTTTAAGGTCTCTGGCCCATTTTCTTTTGTCCTCTTAGTTCCTTGGTTGACCTAGGGCTGGGTGGAAGAATGGTTTAGAGTTCTCAACTATACTCAGGTCTGCAGCTCCTTCACTCCGCAGATCCATCAACCCACTCTACTACCAAAGTGTTCAGATCATATTATTATTATATAATTTTTATCAATGAAAAAAACCAAAGTTCAGAAAGATTAAATAACTTGAGCAAAGCCACATAGCTAGTATGAGGTTTATTTATTTATTTTTGAGAGAGAGTCTTACTCTGTCACCCAGGCTGGAGTGCAGTGGCATGATTTCAGCTCACTGCAAACTCTGCCTCCAGGGTTCAAGCAATTCTCCTGCCTCAGCCTCCCGAGTAGCTGGGATTACATGTGCCTGCCACCATGCCTGGCTAACTTTTGTATTTTTAGTAGAGACGGGGTTTCACTGTGTTGGCCAGGCTGGTCTCGAACTCCTGATCTCAGGTGATCCGCCCGCCTTGGCCTCCCAAAAAGGTGGGATTACAGGCACGAACCACTGTACCCAGCACCTAGTATGAGATTTAAATCAAGAATTCCTGACTCGAGAGTGCTCTCCTGTGCCCTCTGCCAGTCCAAATTCGACAGTGTTACAAGTCTGTTTTTTTTGCCATTTTGGCCTCATTACCTTGATTCGTGTATTAGAGTAGATATAACAGCTGCAACAGACAACCCCCAGATCTCAGTGTCTTAACATGATAAGAATTTATGTATCACATAAGTCCAATGTGGATATTTGTGGTCAGGTGACTCAAGAATCCAGATCTGTTCATGCTGTGGATCTGCCATCTGAAATATGTGGCTTCAGATTGCCCAGGTGTCACCGCCAGCAGATGGGGAAGAGCGAGCATGTGGAGAAGGCACACACTAAACTTTCACAGCTTGGGAGTAACACATTACTTCCACTTATATCCTATTGGTGAGAACCCATCATATGGCCTCATATAATAGGGGCTGGAGATAGACTCTAGTCTTGTGCCCATTCCATGCTCTATCAACATGGGTTGAATCAACATTCTAGAATCAGTAGAGTTGTCCTGGGAGAAGAGATACCTCTGATGAGAAGACTTTTGATTCTAATCTGGCCACATGCTCATACCTCTATTAGTGTCACATTTATTCCACTGAAATTTATAGAGCATCAACTTTGAGAATCACACATAAGCAAAGATCCCCTGCTGAAGAAAGACTGGAATTCAGCCAACCAAAATGTTGGTGGGGCATAAGGCCACAGGCTGATTGGTCATGAATGTGGCCGATTTCCCTCAAGATAGTGTTATTCATATGGTTATAGGGTTTCTTTATTTTTATTATTCTATTGATAAAAAGTTTGAAATTTTTTACCCTGTCACAAAATAAATAGCTGTGTGTTGTGGTCACAATTTAAGTAGCTGATTTAATATACTTTGCAATTCTATCAGCTTTCTGGCAGTTTCAAAATACTTCTCTCTGGGAAACTGTGTGTCTTGGCCTGTCCGCTATGCTTCTCTGGCCTCCCTAGCGCTATGGGAATTGGGGGAAGCGGGGAGGTTAACCCTGGAGCCTGAGAACGCAACAAGGAAGCAGATCAGTTATCTTGCTAAGACCTGTCTCTCGTCTGCCACAGAGAATGCAGCAAATTGGATAGACACAGAGATATTTAGGAAGTAGCATGCAGGATGTGGGCAATGAAGGAAACAGGACATTTTGATTTTTGAAGTAATGATTTTGAATGTAGACATGTGATGCTAAAAAAGTTAAACTTTTAGCTTAAAAAAATCACTTAAGGGGGTCAGGTGTGGTGGCTCATGCCTATAATCCCAGGACTTTGGGAGGCTGAAGTGGGAGGATTGCTTGAGCTCAGGAGTTCAAGACCAGCCTGGACAACATGGCAAAACCTTGTCTCTACAAAAAATACAAAAATTAGCTGAGCATGGTGGCGTATGCCTGTGGTCCCAGCTACTTAGGGGCTGAGGTGGGAGGATGACTTGAGTCCGGGAGGTCGAGGCTGCAGTGAGCTGTGTTCGCATCACTGTACTCCAGCCTGGGTAATAAAGTGAGACCCTGTCTCAAAAAAGAAAAAAAAAAGTCACTAAGTCATTTAATACATGCAACAGGCTCCCATGTCTCATCCTAACCTGAAGGAAGGGTCATGGCTGATCCCAGGGTACTGGCTTGGGCATCTAAGTGGATGCAGTCCTTCCCTGAGAGGGGACGTTGGCAGAAGGAGTAGGTTTATTTATTTATTTATTTATTTATTTATTTATTTATTTATTTATGAGACGAAGTCTCGCTCTGTCACCAGTCTGGAGCGCAGTGATCTCCGTTCACTGTAACCTCACTGTAACAATAGCTCAGGTTCAAGCGATTCTCCTGCCTCCACCTCCCCCAGTAGCTGGGATTATAAGCGTGCGCCACCACGCCCAGCTAGTTTTTTTTTTGTTGTTGTTGTTATTTTTAGTAGAGACAGGGTTTCACCATGTTGACCAGTCTGGTCTCAAACTCCTGACCTCAAATGATCCACCCGCCTCAGCCTCCCAAAGTGCTGGTATTACAGGTGTAAGCCACCGTGCCCAGCCAGGAGTAGGTTTACAGGTGGGCATGGGTAAGGCTGGCATGGGGGGGTTGCTCTCCTTCTGGACAAAGAGGATTTGAGGTACATCTGAGTCTCCAGAAAGCCTTTCCTTGTATTGTGGATCCCAACCTTTCTGGCCATCTTTGTGTAGTTCCAAACTTGCTCTTAAGGGATAAGACGGAAGATAGTTTAGAAACCTACGTGCTGGGAAAAACAGTCCGCCTAATCATATAGAGTGTGTGTGTGTGTGTGTGTGTGTGTGTGTGTGTGTTTGTATTAGTACCAAGAGGAGCTGGTTCGGGATTGCAAAGGCAATAGATGTTCATCTGCATTCCACATAACATTTGTATATTAATTAGCTCACATAAAAATGCATGCAGACCTCCCAAGTCTCAGCCCCTCTCCTAATAGAGGAATCATTCTTATCATTGTTTCTGATTGTACCCCCACAATCTAGTTTTGCTGTTGGTGAGGTTGGGCTAGTCATTCTTGAAAATAACTGGTTGTCCTCTCTTGTTTGTGGTGACTTCCTTTGTGCCTGGGTCAGTGTTGTAGGGGTGGGAGCGGCTGTTGAAGGGCCAGAGATTGACTTAGTCTGGTCTCAGGGGGTGTCCTCGTCTGAATCTATCTGAGTCCCTCTTTCTGTTTCTCTCCACTCACAGATTGTGTGGCATTTTGGAAGGTGGAGTGCCTGGGCACCTAGCCCACCACTTCCCGCCCCAATCTGGGCCTGGGCACAAGCCACATGGTGCTGGCCATCAGCCTGGCCTTTTGCCCATCTATTACAGCCTCAGCTGCCAGGCTGGCACAGGTGCCAAAGGAACTAGGCCCTGCCCTCCCCCAGTGCTGTTCCTGGGGCCTAAGCAGGAGAGAGTCAGATGGGGAGAGCACACTCTGGAGTGGGAGGCCAAGTCCAACATCCCTTAATGGTGGAAGGGAGGTGTCTGTGCCTTAAGGAGTACTGCTGAGGTACAATAGTAGTGGAAGAAGACCAGCTGCTTAACATGTGTATGGGCAGGGGACAGTGTTGGGAGGAGACAGGAGCGGTTGCTGTGGTGTGACGGAAGACTCCCCACTAGGTCCTAGGAGATGTTTCTTCTCCTCCTTCCATGTCTATGACTATGCAAAGCTTGAGAGACTTGCATATGTTTCATACTTGTGGGCATATTCCCAGGTGGGAGTGTGGGCAGGGATTCCAGTACTGTGGGGAGGGACCTGTAGCTATGCCCAGGTAGCACTGAGGTGGACTTGGAGTGAATACTGTATCTCAGGACAGATGACTCTGTCCCACGTGACAGTGTCATCCATGAGACTGCTAATAGGGCACGATATAGACATACACGCATTGGCTAAGGCATGGGATCTTTCACCCCTTGATACAGGACATGTGAATCTGCTATATGGGGCACCATATACTTGGACCCACCCCGGTTGTGGAAGACATGAACCTTCATTTCTGATGACAGTGGCCAGGTCTGGGTGTAGACTGGATCTATGTATGGGCAGTGAGGGATGGGGTGAACGCTGTCTTTGTGAATGCTGTGTCCGTTGGGAGTGCTGGTCATGCCTTGCCTTTACACCCATGTGAATGGCATGTTCAAATATGTGAATACCCTGGAGAGATGTTGGGTGGTGAGGGGGTGGGAAGCCTGAAAAAGATGTAGAATTTATGAGCTGCTTTTGTCGGGAGACAGTCGTAATGAAGAAAATTCAATTTTCTGCAGCTCGGAGAGTCAATATGTTAAATCTCGGAGAAGCTGTGGAGTGACAGCAGAATGGCAAAGTCAATGGGACGTGTGTGGGAGGGAAGCCGTCTATCTGTGTCTGCAGTGAGGCCGCCTCCTCTCTGTACCCTTGAACTGCAGCTGAGGAACAGGATGGCACCAGATACCTGAGTTCCTGGAACTTCCCCTCTTTCCCTTCCTCTTCCACCTCACAGGCCATTTTCCCTTGGCTGCTTCTTGTAGGAAGAAAGGCTGTCCTTTGTCAGGTCCAATTCTACCATAGCAATGGCCTCATCAGGAAGTCCTTCTTGTAGTCCACCAGCACACCCTCTTATTGCAGTTACTAATTCCATAGTGTCTGTTTATAGCCTAAAGTGATTTGTAGGAGAATTCTTCTTTCTAACTTTTCAGTCCCACTCTCACCTCAGCTACTCCATGGCTGGCCTCCTGTTCCCCAGCGTTTCAACTTTTCCCCATCTAGTCTTCACATCCTCCCTTCCAGCCTCCTGTTCCCAGAGGCAGGAGTGTAGGGGGAGGTGGGAGGAGGGAAGTGGGGATTCTTCTGTAAGCCACAGTGTCACCAGGAGCCGTGATTAGCCGAGCTGCTAGCTGTGTAATTGGCGTGTGCCCGCGTCCCGGGGGTCTGGTATGTTAACAGCGGGTCCCTGTGGTGAGTAACGAGATTGTGCCTATGGCTGGTTGCACACGCTAATTAATTAGTGCTCCTCTGGCGTTGAGGAATGAGGAGGAGCTGGGGGAGTTTGTGGTGAGGGCGTCTCAAAGCCTAAGAGGCCAGCTCTGCAGAGCCCAGAGGTCACCTAAAGTCCTGTTGGAATGGGAGCATTCAAGCTGCAGTCCAGGATTAAGGGTGACAGTGAAGGTCAGAGATCTAGGGGCCCCGGCCGAAGACAGGGTGTGTGTGGGATACAGCCTCTTGGTTGTGGGTGTCCTGTGTCCTGGGCTGGGCTGGATAGAGGCAGAGGGAAGGGAGGACACCCCCGACTCCCGTGCAGCTTAGGGAGGTCTCCAGGCCCAGGGCCTATCTCACAGCATCCTTTCCCCAGGTGGCCCAGAAAGGAAGGGAGTAGAAGGGGAAGGAGGCATGTCAGATGCCTCCAGCCTCATTCCTGTCCCCTCTGCCTGCCCTCTCCTCACTCAGGCCAGCTTCTGTCAGCCATTGCATACTCATTACATGCTCACTGCGTGGACAGAGCTCCAAAGGGCTTTGGGGCTCCTCTCACCTTAACAATCACTGCTTTCCCCTTGCTGCCCATGCAGGCACCCAGGCTTCTTAGCCGCTGGGTTAACTTTGGGGTCCAGAAGCCTATTCTGAAACCGGGGGTCTGGAACCCAGATATTTGAGGAAAATACCGTGGAAAGCCTGAAGAAGTGGCAGTAGGGGAGAAGGTTGGGAGAGAACCCCACAGCCTCCCAGTACAGTAGGGTCACTTAGAGCAGCAAGAAGGCTGAAGGTGAGAGGGGAAGGAAGGACTCCCAGTGAGCAAACAGACTCTACCTCGTGTTTTCTGAGGCAGAAAACCTAGGCCTGATGTCGAGAGGGGTCAGGATGAAAAGGGACCCCGAGCAGGAGATCCCCTCGCCTGAGTTCTGGGATTCAGCGAGGTGTGGCGGGGGAAGGGGAGACAAAATAGAGAAAACAGGCAGCAAATGAGATGAGACTGCGGCGGGGAATCTTTGGCTTCCATGTGGAGGCGCGAGTCCCGTTCCCGCACACGGTAATTGCTAAATTACCCGCCATCTGCTCCGCTCTCAGACATAAATTACCTGCGAGGAGGAAAGACGCAGAGGCTGCGCACTTTCCTTCCTCTCCCCCAGACCCGCGCAAGGCGCTGAGGGGGTCCTCCCTCCGGCAAAGGCGGAGGGACGGCCTGACAGGAACAGTGTGCACTTGCCTCTGTCCTCCCCTGAGGGACAGTGGCCTGGGGTGACCGAGAAACCTGGCCCTCCCAAGGTCCCCGGGCTGCCAAAGAGGACCCTTCGGCCTTAGGGCGGGGCCTCCCCCGCCGCTCAGGGGAGGTGGAGCTCGTTGTGGTGGGCGGGGCTTTCTCCAGGTGGGACCCATCGCCTGGGCAGGTTTCCCCGGCCACCCTCTTCCTTCTCCCCCACTCCCTGGCGCCCACCACTCTGCTGGTGGGGAGGTATCCCCAGCTCTCGTTGACTCCCCTCCCAGTATCCCAGAAAGAAGAGAGGAGAGCAGGCAGAGGGCAGGAGGAGAGAGAAAAGGGTCACACCCCCTTCCTTTCATTCTGCTCTGAACTTTGTCCCTCCCCCGCTAGATTCTGAAGGGTGAGCGAGGTGTGAAAGCAGATGTAGGAGAGATGACTTGAAATGGGGCACAGTGTAGGGTGCAGCCGGTTGGAGCGAGGGAAGGAATGGGAAAGCTATGCCCACTGCCAGGCGGGGTTGTCTGGGGAGATGGGCAGGCAGCCTGGGTAGGGTGGAAGGTGGTCAGGCTGGGGAAGTGAGCAGAGTGGGAGGTGGGCAGGAAGAGGGGGTCGGAGGGATGGAGGCGGGGCAGGATGGGAGGTGGGAGAAGCAGGATGAAGACTCAGAAACGAGCAGGTAGTGAGTCGTCTGGGTGATGAGCTAGAGGAGGATCAGAGTCGGAGAGAGGGGAGACAGCAAGACGTTTAGAAGCAGTTCAGGCCCTGGAAGGAATGCAGGGAGCAAAGGCTATGGCAGGGAAGGCAAGGGTGTTTGTGGGTCCTTGCAGGGTCCCAGGAAGGTGAGGGTGAGAGCCCCAGAGCCACTTCTTGCTCTGTGGCCGAGGCCTGACTTCGGAGGGGAGTCGAGGAGGCCACCTATGCAGTAGGGATGGGCGCCAGCCCTCCTCCCCCAACCCCAGGCACCTGCAGGGGTGTGCCCATCAGGGTGGGAGACGGGCTAAGCCGAGTCCCAGCTCTGAGCGCAGAAGCTAGTGGGGTTTCTTCGGAGCGATTGTTTAGTATTCATGGGGCGACGCAATCTCTCCCACATCTGCTTAGCACAGCAAGTCCTGTCATATAACTGTCTCCCGCACTGTCTGTCCATAAAGAATGTCTCGGAATTGGTGTAATTCAGAGAAATTAATGACGACTTTCCGCGGGACGGCTCCCTGGGGGATGATTAACACTTCATCGTCCATCTGATGCGCGGAGCCCAGCGCTCCATCGCGAACATTTGGGCCGTGGCCAGCCGCATTAAAGGTTATTACGGAAAACGCGACCTGCAAACGGGCGAGAGGCATGATGGACCAGGAGGGGCGGGGGCCGAGGGCGAGGGCGAGGGCGGGGGCGGGGGAGTCAGATCGGAGCTGCCCAAGTCCGAGATTAAGTTTCCCGAAGTTTGCGCACCTGTGGGGTCTGAGGCTGAAGGAGACTGGGTTTCTGCTTCAGTGACGGCAGGACAGGGAGGGTGTTGGGGAGCCGCTCTCCCTCCACCTCCACTGCAGGGGCTAGGGAAGGGAATGGGGACCCTTTTCATGGGTGGGCACATTGCTGTTGGAGGTTTTCCCTGCCTTTTACTCCTCACAGCATTACTGGGTTTTATTAACTTCACCTTACAGGTGATGAAACTGAGGCTCAGAGAGGTTATGTAATGTTCCCACGGTAACACAGCTTGTTGAGACGGAGGCAGGATTTGAACTCAGGTCCTTGTCTCATGAGCTCTTGCTCTTTCCACTACACTAGGGGGCAGAAGTTCTTATGCTTTTATGTGTCTACCTCAGCTTCCTGCACATAGGTGGCAGGTGTTCGAAAACGTTTGTTCCATGAATGAATGAGTTACCTTTGCAGGCTCCATTTCCATGATCTGGACCAGAAGTCCAGAGATCTGGAGGCAGGGAAGAGGATATGGTAAAGAAGTTCCAGTTTGGGCTAAGAAACTCAAAATAGGTTTCCTGTGAGTTTACATGCATTCTGCTGGACATTCTAAATCTCTAGAATCTAGAAGCCTGGGTTCATGATCCTTAGTCAGTAGAAAGGAATAGCAGAGGATGTGCGCATGAGTGTGAACAAGTGTGTTTGATGAGTGAGTATGTGTAAGTTTGCATGTGATGTGTGTCTGTAAATGTGCGTGAGTTTATGAGTATGTGTATGTTGCATGTATGTGAGAGTGTTTGTGATGAGGGTGTGTGTGCATATGCGTGTATTTTGAGGTTATGTGTGTCCATGTATGATGCATGTATGAGTATGCACCTGTGTATCTGCATGTGTGCAGGCGAACGTGTGCATATGTGTATGTGTGCATGTGGTGTGCCTTGGGGGAGCTGGAAGACTCAGGTGAAGATATCTTTGATTTATGCAAATCTCTAGCAGGTTCCAGGATGTGGTATGTGGTGATGCTGAGGTGGGAGGCCAGGAGAGGAAGGCTGTTCCTACTTGGTTGGGGAGCCTGAGAAGTGTGTGCTTTTGCCCTTCCAGGCACAGGGGGATAGCATCAGGGTCCGGGGTCTGAGATGGAGACTAGGATCTGAGGCCTTCACTCAGGGTTTGAATTGGAAGTGCTCAGAGGCTCTGGTCTGACCTGGGAGGGTGATAAAGAGGTGGGGTCAGGATGAGAGGCTGCCTAGTCTGTGAAGAATTCAGGCCTACTCACTTCTCTCCTCTGCCACCCACTCCACAGGTTTTGACCATTAGCTTCTAACCAACCTGCACTTCCTAACTCTAGATTCACCCTACTCCACTTCAGGGTGGTAGAATTACCAGAAGTTTTTTTTTTTTTTTTTTTTTTTTTTTTTTTTGAGATGGAGTCTCGCTCTGTCACCCAGGCTGGAGAGCAGTGGTGCTATCTCGGCTCATTGCAAGCTCTGCCTCCCAGGTTCAAGCAATTCTTCTGCCTCAGCCTCCTGAATAGCTGGGACTACAGGCGCCCACCACCACGCCAGGATAATTTTTTGTATTTTCAGTAGAGACGGGGTTTCACCGTGTTAGCCAGGATGGTCTGGATTTCCTGACCTCGTGATCTGCCTGCGTTGGCCTCCCAAAGTGCTGGGATTACAGGCGTGAGCCACTGCGCCCGGCCCCCAGAAGTCTTTATGTGCAACCTTCTAACTAGGAGGACCATAACCACAGTCAAAACTTCTCTCTGTCTCATTGGCACTATTCAGAGGTCCAAAACAGTTTCCTGGTCTCTTGGATGCCATTGGTATATATTCCTTCTTTCTTTCTTTTTTTTTTTTTTTGACACAGAGTCTTGCTCTGTTGCCCAGGCTGGAGTGCAGTGGCACCATCTTGGCTCACTGCAACCTCTGCCTCCCGGGTTCAAGCGATTCTCCTGCCTCAGCCTCCTGAGTAGTTGGGATTACAGGCACACGCCACCATGCCCGGTTAATTTTTGTATTTCTAGTAGAGACGGGGTTTCACCATGTTGGTCAGGCTGGTCGGTCTCAAACTCCTGACCTCATAATCTGCCTGCCTCGGCCTCCCAAAGTGCTGGGATTACAGGTGTGAGCCACCGTGCCTGGCCGGCCACTAGTATATATTCTTACTGCACTTCACACAAGCTGAGGTTTTCAGGCCACTTGTGTTGGGAAGTTCTGCCTTGAGTCTAACTTCAGATCCTCTTCGTCATGTTTGATGCCCAATAGGCCCAGGCTAAGTTCGTGAAATTGGGGCCTTGCACCTCCATCCCTCCACCACAGAAATGGAGTAATTTCTTCTGGATGGAGGAGTGTGTCTGGAGTATAGGGACACTGAGAGAAGGAGGACTAAAGCCTGGCAGGTCACAGATGAGTCAGATCATTCTTTGGGAGGAGGGCAGTCATCAACAGGACAGTCTCAGAAAAGGGAGGTCAGAGAGCATCAGTTTCAGCCTGTACAGACAGCAGCCAGAGTCCTCAGAGGTGGGAAGATTTACCCAGTGTCCCCTGTTATGCAGTAGCTGCTTCTGAAAAACCCAGGCCCCTGACTCCTGGTCTAGGAGTCCTTCTTGTGCCCTATTTGGAGGATCCTATATTCTGTTCTTATTCTCCTGGCTATGTGGGGGTGGGGGAGAGGGAGGATATTCAGCTAGGCCCAGGTGCTGCCCAGCCGTGCCAGCTGGGTCTTGAGGCCTCATTGCCTCACATGCACCATGCCTGTTCCTTCAACTCCCCATTCTCCCGCTGCAGGGTGGTGTGGTCTCTAAGCTCCACCTGAGCAGCCATCCATGTATTTAGTCGTCCCCTGACCCCAAACAGTTTCATACATATAGTTTGTCTTCAGCCTGAACTATCTCTCTCCTTTTTCCAGACCAGCCTCTCAGCATTTTACAAGATTGTCCCATACTGTCCTCCTCTAGGAAGCCCTCCTTGACTGATCCTCCTGGTTCCGGATCCCAAATGTTTCCTTTCGAAACCACTGCCAAGGTGCTTGCAGGCCTCTTCCTGTTATCTTGCCTGTTCCCCATATACTGGCACCTCCCTGTGAGCAGGGCTGTTTTTCTTCTCTCTAAGGATCTGCCTTCTTTCTTCTTTCCTGTCTTCCAGGACCCTCTTCCCGCATCAGGAGAATCAGTACTGCAGGGGAGATTGACTGAACCCTTCCCTGTTTAATGTTTTCTGGGAATGGCAGGGATAACGGAGTCCCGTTGGGTCTCATGGTCTCATACTGAGGAGGAGGAGGTGGCGCAGACCCTTTCCCTGACCGGATTTTGGTGGCTTACTCTGGTGTAGGCTCCCCCAACCCCAGCTCCTGGTACTTCTGCTCTGGTTGCCTCTGGGCAAGTTAACAGCTCTAGGCTGCTGTGCTGGAGCCCCTGGGGCGCTGGGTGTGGTGTGGGCAGCGGCAGGCAGCCCCTCTGTGATTCTCAACTTGGGCTTCTCACCGCACCTGACTGCCTGCTCCCCCACTCCCAGGTTCGTGTTTCTCCGGTTTGTGTTTCTCCGGTTTCCCTTGCACCTTCCCTTTCCTTCTCCCTCCCAATCCTCACCCAGCCCATTTATCCGAAGAGCTGGAGTCCTTCCAGAACGTTTCTCCTTTCCTGGGTCCTTCGGGGTTGGCAGCCCCCAGGTGGGGAAGGGGTGAGTGGAGAATGGGTCCTGGCTCTAGTGAGGCACCAGGTCTAGCTCTGGATCAATCGATGCTTTGGCCGCCACCTTGTGGCAGATACGGAGAACTGCAGGATTGGGGTCCCTGCGCTGAAAGTGGGACCTTCTGGAGAGGGAGGAGGAGATGATGGCAGGGGTGTACATTATGAGGGTAGCAAACCTCAGATTTCCAAATTGACATTGGGGTCTCCTAATTCCTGACTGACAGGGAAGTAGAAACCTGCCAAGTAGCAAGGACACTTAAGGATGGAGACAGAGAATTAAAACACTGTCCTTCAGTCTCAAATCTATTGTTCTAATCCTCCTTCCCAAAAACAAAAACAAAAACAAAAACAAAAACAAAAACAAAAACAAAAACCCTAAAAGGGCAACAGCCTGAAACTGAAGCAGAAGGAGCTGAGGTCTGATCTGCAGAAGTTCCTGTAAGTCCCAAAGTGTATTTGGATGCTCTGCCTGTGACTGTTACACGGCTTTTTCACAGCTCCTCTCCACCCCCAGTCAGTGAGTCTCCCACCTTCTCCAGGCTCCTTAATCCCATCATGCTCAGTTCATTGGTCATATTCAGAAAATCCTAGGTTCCTTAGCCTTTCTACCCAATCCTGGGTTGTGCCTATGACCAAGATGCTGATCTGGGAAGTCCCTTCTGTAGTCTAACTCCAATTCTTCCTATAGCACTGGAAATGGAGAGAACCACCATACAGCTATCAGAGCTGCAGATGGGAAGCTGGGACCCTAAGAAAGTGGGGAAGATGAGGAAGGTTCTGAGGGAGGGCGGCTCTGCCTCAGTTTCTCCTGCCATCTTCCTCTCCCCTGCCCCCTTGGATCCTTGGAGATGAAGGGGATGCGACAGAGTGGCCCACCTCACTGGAGAATTCTCTCCACTTGGGCTCCAGGATTCATAGGTACTGGGGGAAAGCGGAACTTCTGAGTTCCAACCATGAGCCTTGTTATTCTCCTCTGTAGAGTGGGTACTGGGGAGAGTGAAGATGGGGGTATTTATCTCTATCAGGCCTTCTGGTCTCACTTAAGAGTCCTTCTGAAGCCTTTTTCTTTCTTTCCACTTAAATCCCAGGCTCTCAGAAGCTCTTATAATGTTTCTTGGGGCTCCTATATCACTCCCCCTCAGTCCAGCTCCCTTCTCTGGTGAGCCAAGGGTCACCACATCCTCCCTGCCATTCTCTCTCTGCTTCCCCTGGCAGTTCTTGGAGATCTTGGCCAGGAGCCCCGGCTCTGCAGGCCCCGGCGCCCTCCCTCTGAGGTGCCATTCCTCCCCTGCCTCATTTGCTGCCACTGACCTTACTGAGTTAAATTAAAAAGCAATGTTCTGTGTGCGGCTCCAGCCCTGTGGAGCTTGACTCTGGGAAGACGAAGACAATTACTGGCCCCTCCATCTCCCTCTCATCTGGCTGCCTTATAATTCTTCCCCCCGCTGCCTGGTATGCAACATTTATGTTTTTAATAGCACCAGAATGGTTTTGACCTTGGGAATTCATAGCAGAATGGGCACTGCAAGAGGCGTGATTGGCGTTTGTCTCAGTCCTTTGCAGGGACAAGACTCTAGTGCCTCCTGGATTCTGGGGAAGGTGTGTAGGGGCTGCACCCCATGCGGTTTAAGAAGAAATCTCAAAAACCAGAGTGGACAAGGACATGGGAAGGGGGGAAACAGAGGGGGAGGGTGTTGTCTTTTTAGGTTTCCCCTGGAGGATGAAAGTTAGAATAAGGTGTTTGAGAGGTTGGGATGTTTTTCTCCTCTTGTTTTGTAGGAGGAATCCTAGATTGGGGATGGCATGGAATACGTTTGTGTCGGGGGGCAATGGGGAAGGTGTGGTGTGTGATGCAAGTGTATACACACACTCAGGCCATCAGTGCACAAGCTTGCACATATACCCCCGATACAATTGGATCCATTTCTCCTCATTTACTCTCAGCTTCTCTAGCTCTTTAGCTTCAAGGAGAGTAGATAAAGTGAGGACTAGCCAGAGGACTGAGGTCAGACTCTAAGTAGAACTTACCAGCTGAGAGTAAAGGGGTCAGGGACAGAGTCCTCTTCTGGCTTGTAGACAGATTTTCTTCCCAATCCCTCTTACCTTTCTTCCTTTCTCTTTTCTATGCCTACCTCCCTGGGTGGCTCAGCTTTTGAGATGGAAGGAGAACCAGTGGCAGCAAGAAGAATCTGGAGGAGGCATGGGTTGGTCAGCAGAGGGACGGGAGAGGCAAGAAGCAGTGATGGGACCAGGTGAGGGGATGCCTGGGAAGAGAGAGCTGAAGATCACGTGCAGGCCCTCTCCTCCAGGTGTAAAGGGCTGTGGTAAGATGGACCAAGGTTAGAACTGGGAAAGGGCTTCTGTGTCTACAGCTTTGAGGAGTTTCTGGAACTCCAGTGAAAAGCCCAAATTATAAATGAAGAGAAGCTTCTTTTGCAGTTCAGAAAGTAGGAAGAGAAGGGACAGAGGGCCATGTACCTGAGGATGAGGGGTGCACAGCCAGGTAGCTACAGCACACATCTGTGTCCTGGGTTAACAGTCTTGTATGCACCAGTTCCATATGTAAACATATGGAACACAGTAGCTTTGGCATTTATTGTTCAAGCCAGGGATTTGAGATGCTGTCTGGTTGTGGCCTGTAGAGTATGGTTTTATTTCAGGAGCTGCAGCTGACACAATGGGAAGACCCATGCGCTGAGAACCAAGAAGTCGTGGGTTCTAGTTCTGGCTCCAGTTATCAGCTGGGACCCTAGGGAATGTCATGGAGGAGCGTGGGTGTCATCTGCTATACCATGAAGGAAAAGCCACAGGGTCCTTCTGTGCCAGCAGCCCCAGTGCTAGGAGAACGAGAAATGGAAGGGAGGCTGAGGAGGGCGATGGCATTTCAGGGACTAGAGAGCTTGAGAAGGGATGCAAGGATTCCTGAATTCAGAAATTCATGGGTTTTTGCTCGAGCTAAAGACGTCCCCAGCCTAGGGCAGCCGAGCCTGGCCTTGCCTGGATTCCAGCCAGCATCCAGGGCCGACGTCTGGATCTGTAGGGCGCGCTGCTCTCTGCCGCCCTCCTGTGGCCGCTGAGGCCTTCGCAGGTCGCTGCTGAGAAGATTCCGCTCCTCCGCAGAGCCGCGTTCCTCGCCCCCTGGTGGAAATTGCGTATATTACAAGAAGCGATCTTGGGTTTCTAGCCGCAGCTTTCCCCCGACAATTTCCCTAGTTTTGGAGGCATTCACAACCTCTTCAAAGCTGGGAAGGTCTTCCGGAGATTTAACACTCTATACCTTTGCCTGAAGCTTTAAGTTCTGGTTTTGGAAAGTGGATGGTGGAGACAAGGGGCCGAGACTGAACAGAGGGCAATTTCTCTTCTTCCTCTTTGGGTTTCAGCCTACAACCCTGTATTCCTAGGGTCACTCAGAGTTTTAAAATCAGGGTCTGGTGACATTCCTGGAGAAAATGGATCTGGAGCAGACCAGGCATTGTGATTCTGGGCTTCTTGGCAGTTGCACCTGAGCGCAGTCCGTCAGTGTCGGCAGGGAGATGGATTGGCAGGAGCCAGGAGGCAGGAGGCAGGCATGATGGAGGGAGATGGCATATTTGACAGATGCTGACAGGGCTCGTTATTTGCTAGCTTTGGAATCCCTTCCCACCCACCAGGCTGCCCTTGGCCCTCCCCTCCCTGCAGTCAATGCTCATTAGTGATTGCCTGTCTTTGGGGGAGAAACCCAGTGGGCCAAGCTGCGTGGGGGTGGGCAAGGGAGGGAGAGGAAGAGGAAGAGGAAGGGGCAGGGACACAAGGCAGATGCTGGATAAGTCGTGGTTGGAATGACTGGGATTTGGAGCTGGGATTTGATGATTACTGGGGTGCTTGGAAGGTGTGGCTGGGGATATTGTCCAGGGGCCAGATACTGAGTTACTGGGGGTGGTGGGTCGGGAGGCATATTAAAAGGAATTGAGTTCCACTGATTTGGGGAGAACTGATAAAATAGAACTGACCATTTTACTGGGGACTTACTATGTACAGGGTAGGTCTACAGGTGCTATGAGGGGATAAAAGACGCACGCCACCTATTTCCTCCTCCCCTTCCTGTGTTTTGAGACCTGCCACATCTCCCTGCACTTGTTGCTCCATGTGTGTCTGAGGGGTGCACGGTGCTGCCGGGCTGGGGATGCGGAGACAACTCTCCCAAGCAGTTTGTGACCTTCCCACACCCCCTTCCAGTAAAGCTCCTCCAGTCGGCTTCCCACCTCTCCTCATTCCTTTTCTCTTAGAATGTACAAGACATGTAGATATCTGGGTGGGAGAGGGGGCCCTTGGGTGCCCTCCCAGAATTTCCAGTGGCTCCCAGTGGAGGAACTGGGTTGGGGGCAGTGGTAAGCCATACTATCCCGAGAGGCCAGGGGAGCAGGCAGGGAGGGGATCTCCATTTGGAGTGTGGAGAATGTTCGATGAGGAGGAGAATGCTGCAGTCGGAGACCGCACTGCATCCTAATCAGCGCTGCGGAGGCTGCATCGCGGGCCGTCAATCTTCCACACAAAGGGCCGCCCGCCCCCTTCCCTCTCCAAGCCCTCCGCGCCAGCGCCCCCCCAACTCCATCCCCAACACTGCGGGGCAGGAAAAGAGGCAGAGAAGGGGGGAGATGACGGACACACAGACAGGGACAGAAAGACCCAGTAAATTGAAGCCAAGATGGACAGAGTGGGACCCATAAGGCAGAGTGGGTCCCAGCACTCTAAAGATGAAGAGAGACAGACAGAGGGAACAGAGACACTGCCGAGTGGAAAGGGAAAGACAGAGGAGAGACAGACCTAGAGACAGGACAGAGCCAAGACAGAGGAGCATCCAGAGAGCAGACAGAAAGATCGAAGACTCACACAAGGCCAGAGCCACCAAGAAACCAGCCATAGCAGAGCAGCCACGGACACAGAGGCATGAGAAGGTCCCAGGCCCAGGGAGAAACTGAAAGCCATGTACCCTGAGCCAAAGGCACACTGACCCAGGGCCAGGACCAGGGCCAGGGCCAGGGCTGATAATATACCAGAATGTATCAGTAGACTGAGAGAAGCAGAGAAGGGGAGGGAGAAGATGGGTTTCCAAGGAGAAAGGAAATGAGAGCGATGGTGGGGAGGCAGTAAGAAGGGTCAGGTAGAAGTTGCAGGGGGTGAGATGGGGATTCTGGGTTGAGGGCTCTGCTGGCCTTCCAGGGCCTGGGACTCAGGTGGGCGGGGAGGCCTATATGTGTGAGTGTGTATGGGTGTGTGTGTGTTGTGTGTGTGTGTGAGCAGGAACCTGGCAATTCCAAGCTCTTCAAAATGCCAGAGTTGTCTGGTGCTGAACCAGACAGCCACACACCCTCCCTCTGCATGGACCGCTTGGAGCAGTTATGGTGGGGCGTGGGGGAGAGAACAGAAGAAAGATGGAAGTTAGAGAAAGACTGAGAAAGAAAAAGAACGGCAGAGCCCCAGCAGAGATCAAGGGGAGAGAAAATGATATTGAAAAAGGGAGTAGAGAAATTGGCAGAGGACAGTCAGAGAAAGACAGAGGTGGAGAAAGAAATATGATGGAGGCAAGAAGTGTGTGTGTGTATATATATATATAAAAGACAGGGAGCAGAGAGTGCCTCTAACTGCAGGAGGGCGAGAGGGGCACGGAGAGAGAGGGGGCTGTTGAGAGGGAGGCAGACTAAGGGGAAATGGGGAGGGAAGGCAGGCAGGGCACCTATCTACCTTGAGATGCTGGGCTGGAATCAACCCAGCATCATGTTTACCTGATGAAACAACCCTGCAGTGAGTTGGGGAGGCAATCAATGAGTTTTTCTTTCTTTCTTTTTTTTTTTTTTTAGGGTGACCTTGTCATTTTCTTTAAGTACAAAGAACCTATTCCAATGCATGCTATCTCCTTTAACATAGCAGGTTTCAGCAGCTGCTGCAGGTGCCTGGGTCATTCCTGGCAATTTCTCTTTGGGGATCACCTTTAGAGCCTGCAGTATAGCTCTGAGCATCTGCACCAGAGGCAAATTTGTATCCTTTAGGGGTAGATCTAAGTTTTGAAAACAGCCTAAGTGTTAGGAATCAAGGCTGGAGAATCAGGTAAGGACCCAGCTGGGGAGCAGTATTTCCAGTTAAAAAGAAGGTGAAAATGGGAAGACATAGAGGAGGGTGTGCCCTCCTCCAAAGTGGCTCTGAAAGGCCATCCTGAAGGGGAACCTTGCAAGATACGACAGAAGGAGATCTTCCAGTGGCTGCTTGAGGGCCAGTTTCATTTTTCTGTCTGTTTATTAAAATTGGGCAGTAATGTTCCCAGGAGCATTCACAACCTGGCACTGGAGGGATGAGGCCTGGCATCTAATGATCTTGGACACAGTGGTGCTGGCCTTGGGGATCTTACAGTCATCCTCCCTGCCAACATTATGTTTATAGGTGCAAAGTTACCCCGTTGACATTCACCACAGCAAAGATCAACAAGTGCAAATGACTAGGGCAAATTCAGAATCCAAGCCAGTTAGTTCATCAGGGAAGGCTGCTAGGAGTGGGGGAGTTAGAGAGGTGTGCAAAGAGAAACCCAACAGGGCATGCAATAGATTAGGAGAAGAGCAGGAGTACCTCTGGCTGATGGTGCTGAGGCAGGTGAGCAAATCACAAATGAGGCTGTGGACAGCTTTGCTAGCCTGGAGCAACGAGCTGGATTCAGGAACCAGCATGAAGGGGAATGGAAGGGGGCAGGTTTTGAAGTCAGGCTGGGTGATCTGAATTTGCTGAGAGAAACTGGGGCCCAATGGGGATGCACTAACGTGTCAGGTAGAGTGTGTGAGTGTGTGTGCACTCACACTTGTCTGGATACGTGTGTACTTAAGTTTGCATGTTTTTTTCGGTGTGCGTGTGTAGGGGCATATACATCCAGGTGGCTTTGTGCCATGTGGCTTTGTACCCCAGGCTCTTGTCTATCCATCTGTGTGACTGGCATGTGGCTATGCCTGAATGCGTTTGTTCATTTGTGTGTTTCCATGTGGTCATGTGCGAATGGTATCTCAGTTGCTTTTTGTGTATTTTACTTGGCTACGTGTGGCGAAGGGCAGCGTGTGTGTTTTGCGCGCGCGTGTGTGTGTGCTCGTGTCTGCAGGAGGAGTGGGGCCGGCAGGGAGCCCTGGCTACCCAAGCATTGCCGTCTGTCTCTCTCCCTCCACCGGCTCCATCTGCCGTCGCTGAGGTCGTGACAAGGAGGCAAACAGCAAAACGGCAAACAGCTACGGCGGGAGAAACAAGAACATTGTAAGCCCCGCGCAGACTGTCCCTGCCGAGGAGAAAGGCACATGAACAGCCAAAGGGACGGACACTCACACACACACACACGCACACACAGGCTGCTCCGCGGACACGCTTCACGGAGCAGGTGTGCCCACGTGCAATACCCTCCTGGCCCACAGGCCTCCGCACGCACAGGACACACACACACACTCGCTCCTGGCCTCCCTCCTGCCGCCCCTCCTCTGAGCCCTGCGGCCCGGCCTTCCGCACCTCCCGACGCCTGCAGGGGTTGGGGGCGCTGGGGCTCGGGGCACTCACTCCGACCTCGGAGCCAATCGCCAGATATCTAATGGCTCCTTTGGCAGTGGAAAGGGGTGTGCGTGGGTGTCCTCTCCTTCACTCTTTCCCCAGCCCTGTCGCCTCCCACCCCCCTTCCGGGCCGCGGCAGTTTCCGAAATCGCCCGGCGGCCGCGAATTCATTAGTGGGGGGCGGATGTAAACGCAGCGCGGTGGAACGTTTTAATTAGGCCTGAACAATAAACAAGCTAAACGAGGCGCCCAGGACTCCCTGGCGGGCCCTCAGCCTCCTCCGCGCGGCGCGGACTCATTATGGCTGCAGCCAATTTCATGCCAGCGCCGAGCACTGGCTGGGCCGGGAGTGGGGTCGGGGGTGCGTGCGGGTGCGATCCGGGCCTGCAGGGTGCGGAGCGGGGGCGTCCCGGGGCGAGGGCAGCGGGCCGGTGCCCGCCCGCCCGCCCGGGGCCGCGGCTCCCGCATTTCTGCACCATCCACCTGCCTTTTTCAGTGTCCTTGAGATGACGCTCCCTCCCCACACCAGAGCGGCCGGCTGGAGCGGCCGGCTGGAGCGTCTAGCTTGCTTTTTAGGGTCTCTCTCCCGCCTCTTTTCCTCCCCCGCTCCCTCTCTCCTTGCGGCTGACTCCAGCTCCCCCTCGGTGCCCGTAACCCTCCTTTCCTGTTTTTGCCGCAGTCTCCGTCTCTCTTCCACAGGGTCTCTCCCTCCCCCTCTCCCCGTGGTTGTCAGACTTTCTCCTGGACTTTCTCCGCCCCGCACCGCCCGCCCCGGATGCCGAGCGTGGTAGACTCTGCAGCCGGGCTCCTCGCTGCCCGCCGGCGCTGCCTACACCCCCTTGGGCTCCCCTCCAAGGTCCCCTCCGCTCGCCCCTCTCTGCCCGCTGCCGCCGCCGCCTTCCAGGCCTCTCCCCACCCTCTGTCTCTTTCTGCCTGGGTTCTTCCTTTGGGTCGTCTACCCTCGGGTTTCAGGTTGGGCATTGCTCCCGCACCCTACTAATTGGGGCTCTTCTGGACCGATCCAACCAGCGAAGTCGAATTTGGCTCGTGTCCTTCTCTCCCTTTTTTGCGAAGCTGCAGACACTGCTTGCTGGCCCTCCGGCTCTGCCAGGACTTCCCTGGTTCTAGGTGGCGGTGGGTCTGTGGCTAAGTTTGAATCCCAGCCCTGGGCCTCACCATGTGAGTCTTAACCTGGGCTTGCTCAGCTGTAAAATGTAGGAAATAATTTTAGGTGCTTCATGTTGTGGGAATTAGCGCTGTGATAACGAATGTAACATGCTTGGCGCATGGGACTTAGTCTATTAGCTCTTCCCTTCTGCCTTTCCTCAATCTGCTCCTCTCCCTAGCCTGGAGCTTTCTTAAAGGGTTTTGAGGAGAGAAAAACCAAAGTCACAGACTTTATAGGCCCCCAAAAATTGAATATCAGAAATTGTAAATGGTTCAACCTAACAAATGCGCTAGGCTCTGATTGCAAGAAGTGCTGCTGAGTGTGTACAAGAAGGGAGGACCGGGATTGGACTGAACTGCAGAACAAAGGAAACCATGTGGACTGGCACACTGGACTGAGCAAATTAAAACCTAAGGGACATGTCAACCCGCATTAGTCCTGCCTCAGCAGTATGGCTGCCCTCTTAGGGCTGCAGAGTCATGGGACTGTGTCCTCTTGGGGGCTGCAGTGGATCTAGGAGTCCAGCTCCCCCAAGACTCCTGCACCAAGGCAGGAACCAGACTCCTAGAACCTCATACCATCATACTTCTCTCCCATCTATACATCTGACACACACACACACACACACACGTCCTTTGAGATTTTTAAAGGAAAATTACAAAGTGTGGGCCTGGAATTCTGTCTCTGCTTCAGTTTCTTTCCCTAGTTCCCTCCTGACTCCTAAGAAGCAGAATCAGCGAGTCACACACCTTCCCCTTTGTGTGCTGCCCATTGTGTTGGGCACTGAGGGGAGATCCAGAGGGAGGAGCACAAATCCTGCCCTGCTGGAACTTCTAGGCTCATGGTAAGATGAGGCTGGTCATCAAGACCAACCAGGAGGCATGGAGCTCTGGGCACGCCCTCAACAAAGGCTTATCAGTTGAGTTGGTCAGGAGCAGCTGGAACAAGTCCTGTGACTCTGGCACTGGAGAGACCAGGAATGACCAAACAAGAAAGGGTGGAGGAAGATCTGAAGGAAGTCTAGGAGGGTTCCTAGAGGATAGGGAGAATGGTATTCATTTAGTTAGCAGGGAGCAGCAAAACTGAAAGAAGAGAACTAGCAAGTTAGAGCTCTCAGTGAAGTGCATTATCTTGGGGTAAGGGATGGCTAATGTGAACCTTGGAGGCAGATGGGGAAGGAATGCATAGGGGTGTGTGTGTGTATGTGTGTGTATGTGTGTGTGTCTGTGTGTTGGGGCATGTGTAATGAGGAGACCGAGGCAGGGAGGATGTAGGGCTTGGGAGGGCAGGTTTGCTGGGCTGCAGCAGAGAGCCTGGGCTGAGATGTTCTTGAAGACACCTGGGATAGGATAGCAGTGGTGGTAGAGGTATAGGACAGCAACGTAAAATGTCCTGCTGTTGTAGCTCTACCCTGACCCTGGGCTGGGTAGGCAAGAAGCTAGGAAGCCAGGCTGACTTCCTGGGCCCTGATATGTCCTCGTGGGGCGTGAAGATGAATGAGTCTGTATTTCATGGGCTAGTGAACCATGGCTAGGTGGAGACAGCTGCTCAGGCTATGAAATGTGGGGAGAGGCCTCCAGAGGTCCCCAAACACAAAGAGGGAGGAGATAGAGGTGGGGATGGGGATGGATAATGGGAAGATGGAAGGCTTGAGACCTCTTTCCTGGCTATCTCCTTTACTCACTCCTTTCATGGATTGAATTATTCATTTTAAAGCTAAAAAATCTTCAATAAATTATCTAGTCTAGACTTTCACCTTCAAAGGGTTCGATATTACTTCCCCATTTCACAGATGAGGCTACACAAGTTAACCAACTTGATCGAGATCTCCCAGGCAGAACAGGTTGAAAAGGGCATGAGGAAGAAGGTCTTTTGCCCTGGGTAGGGGAGATGGGGGTTAATCTCTCTCTATGCAATCAGGCTCTAAAATTGGCTGCTTCCCGGAACAGAAATGGCAGGAGTTGGCATCAGAATGCAGCAACTTGATTCCTGGCTACTTACCAGTTCCGTGACCTGAGGCAAGTTACTTAACCTCTCTGTGTCTTTATTTTATTATCTATAAAATGACAACACTAATACTTGCTCCCGTGGCTTGTTACTGAGAATAAAATGAGATTTATGCAAAAAGAACTGTGTACAGTTGAATCTAAGTTTATTAGGCTTTAAAAATCATCCTCCTCTTTGATATCATCCCAGCTTATTCTCTTCATACCTGCTAGGGACATCAGTCTTCCTCCTCCCAACCCCTTTGCACTCTCTCCAGCCTCTCAACCTGGCATTTACTTCCCTCTGATCTTGCTTCATACTTTCAATCTCTGTTTTCACTCTCCTGTGCATGTTTCAGCACTAAAAGGATCTGTTTACACTCTACTGATTTATATGCTGAATTTTTTTTCTCTGCTTCGGTTTCTTGTCTTTTGTGTCTTCCTTCTCACATCCTAGAGAGCAAGACCCTGTCCTCTCCTGCCTTTGCACTCCTTCCCTCTCTCCAGGACTGGGTTCATAGGGTGCGTCCAAATAATGGACACGAGGTGCAGAGAGGTTAAGATAAAACAGGAGAGGGAGGGCTTGGAGAGAAGCCACCAAGCTGCATGCAGGGCTCTTAACCACATGCTATGCAATCCTTGAGCAGGGCATTTGCCAAGATCTGGAGAGGGAAACAATCATCTTCCTTCTGGAGTGAAGGGTGGGATGGGAGTTATTTTCCTACTGTTTAGAGAGGCTGTTTTGTCCCACGATGTGGGACACATCACCTGGAGGCCAATCCCCTAGAAAAAGAATAGCAGTTGAGAGACGGCTTTCCTTTTCCTGTTTGGGGTATGTGTGTGTGTGTGTGTGTGTGTGTGTGTGTGTGTGTGTGTGTGGTAGGAAATGTGTTGTTGGAGATTCTATATCATTTCATTTTCCCTAGCATTTACCAACCCTAACTCAAAGGAAATCCTTTCTAAAGTCTATTCTACATTTCTTTTGCTGACAGTAAGCCCACCTCTTTAGTGGAGGTATTATCTAAAGTCCAGGATCTGGTTCAATGTCTTTTGTAAAAGATGTGTGTATGTCGGGGAGGGGAAAGTAAAAGATGGAACTTGAAGAAATGGAATGACCCAGCTCCTGGCTTTAATTACACGTAAGCCCTGAACATTCTGAACTTTATTAACCTCTTAAGTGTCCACAGGGGTGGGATGGACCTGGTGGGTTTTGCTCCCTGGTCCTCTCTGCAGGGCGTCTCTGGAGGGTCCCCTCTCTACGCTCTTTGCCCATCCCAGCCTTTGGCTGCACACCATTTCTCCTGGCCTCAGGTGGCGCTATAAATCACCTCTCCCAGAAAGGAGGCTACCACCTACCTATCCAGTCCATGTCTCACCAGCTGTCTTCATCTTGCCCAAGATCCTCTGGTTCTTCCTTCTCTGCAAATCCCATATGCTTTTCCCAGCACCAGTTTTTTGGATAACCTGATTAGCTGTTTTGGAGAGAGGGGCTCTTTTTGCAGGGACCCCCTTCTCCTCCTAAGTGTCTTACTAATTACAAACAGAGAAAGCCTGGTCTGTGAAGTTAGCCTGCCCCCAGCTCCCTGGCTTGGTGGAGGGAGCCAGGAGCTAAGGGATTTAAAGTGCAATTTCCTGTGGCCTTTTCATTTCCTGCTGGGGGTTGTGGAGAGCAATAAGCAAGGTGGGTGGCAAGGGCCAGAAGGACTGGCCAGGTGGGGGATGGGCTGGGGGAGCCTTCCCTCCATGTACTCTTCTACCATCCCCTTTTCTGGCTCTCGAGGTGAGTTCTTTGGGGATGAAGCACCTGATAAATTAGGACCTGGAACTCCTTACAATCTCCCTCTTACCTCCCCAAAGTAAGAGAACGGAGTAGAGAGGAATGGGAAAAGGTCCGATTATTGTAATAATAGATGATACCATAGGAAGGAACCTTGGAAATCAGTTGGATCCCTTGAGGTTTTATTTTATTTTAATAGAGATGGGGGTCTTGCTATGTTGCCCAGGCTAGGCCTTGAAATCCTGGGCTCAGGCGATCCTCCTGCCTCAGCCTCCCAAAGTGCTGGGATCACAGATGTGAGCCACTGCACTTGGCCTCTTTCAGGTTTCAGATGAGGAAATGGAGGCCTTGGAGAGGGCAGGTAACCTGCTCAAGGTTATGTATGTGAGTGGTGAGCTGGTGTGGCTGGGATTTAGCTAACTCTCATGATTCACTGTTTAGTGCTCTTTCCTCAGTCAGAGTCAGAGTGGGCTGTGGGTCAGTGATGTGTGTGTGTGTGTACTGGGGAGGGGGGATGAGATGGGAGGAAGTGGGGTAGGGAGCAGGGGATCTGGGGAGGTACCTGGATAGCAGGGGACTCCGGGTCCTGAAATGTTCACTCTTGGTAGGTCCTGTGGAAGAGCGCAGGCAAGTCCTGACTTAGGGAAGCTTTTGTGAGCTGGCTCAGGAAACAGATGTGTGGATAAAAAGGAGGGGAGAAGGAGGAACTGTGGCCCTTGGAAACTATTAGCCCCACATCTCTTCTTCCCCTCTCCACAGTCAGAGGTGGATGAGGTGGGGGAGGGGGCATGGCAGAGGACAAAGGAGCCAATTATTGAGTGAGTGGATTAATTGATTAATTGTCCAGAAGCTTCCAGTGCTCCCCAACAATGACATCCCCTCCCCCGACCCCAGTCAGGCATGGCCTCGGTTGGCCTGGATTATTAATTAGGGCTTGAAGTCATTTAACGATGATTTCATTATCGACGTGCTGTCTGTCTCGGGCTCAGCCCGGTTGCCAGGGCGACTCTGATCGATTGCCTTCCGGTCTTCTTGGCTTGGCCGGCTGCTTCCTTTCTGGAGCCTGGCTGTTGGCGAGCACTCCCTAGCGGCCCCCTCTGGTATTGCAGAGCTTCCTGGTTGCAGGCTTGAGAGACTCAGGCGAGGAACAGAGAGCTACAGCTGCCTTGGGGGTCTTTCAGCTACTGACTGACCTAGCTGTGTTGCCTGGGAACCGGCTTTTCTCCTTTTCTCCTAGGTTGTGAAGTCCTTCTGATTCTGTCCCCTGGCCTTCTACCCATACCCCTTTGGGATGGGTGTAGGAATAGGTAGGGACCTCAGTTGTTTCCTCGCAGCCTTTCAATTTACCTCTGGGAGGCCCAGATAAGCTGTGATAAAGTTATTCCTGCTGCTGAGGAGACTCCTTAGGCTCTGGCTATCCTGGGACATCTGGCCTCTTGGACCTTGCATGAGGCTGGCAGGGAAGGAGTGGATGTGGGGATAATTTCCCCTTAGATTGCCTGAGTTAATGTTCTTAGGGTCTTCCCCGGCCCTGAGAGGAGCTGGGGGAGCTGGTCTTTGCAGAGCTCAGCTACTTCCTCAGCCTCAAGAAAGCCTGGGGAAAAAAGGCAGGGTCCAGGTTGTCATGCTAAGTCTTAGGTCTTCAGAAACTTGGCTGGTTACTCTATCTCTGGTCCCTGAAAACCTAGATTCGTGCACATTCAGTGGTCTCAGGATCTCTACTCTATGCCTCAGTTTCTCCTTTCATGGGTTTCATGTATATATTTGTGGGGTCTGTTAGTAGAGAGTTGCTTGAAGGCATCGGTCATGGCTTCTCAGTAGGTGTCTAAATTGTTGACCCCAAAGTAATTGGGCGTCACTGGTGTCTTATCTCCCTTATCCTTTGCATGCTGCTAATTTTATTCTCAAATGCAGATCTCTCCTCAGTCCTTACCTCTCTTTACTCCTCTCCCCTTGACCCCTGACCAAAGACTGTCCCCAGCACCCTCCCCAGAACGTGCCTCCCTTGCCTGCCTTCCTCTATTTCTCCTCCTCCTCTGCCCCACTTCCCCTTCTACTGGTTGTGCCAGGCTGCGTTAGCTCTGAAAAATTAAGAGCTGGGCTTCAGGCCTCTCTGGACTGCAGCGTTTTGGGGGACAGGGAGGCAGGTTGGGTTGTCATGTCCATGTAGGGGTCTCTGCAAGCCCCCCAGGTTGGCTCTGGGAGAGAGCCTCAGCATATCAGCTTTCTGAGCACATCCGCCACCGAGCAGCACCTGAGAGGGGAAGCAGCTCAGCAGCGAGCTGAGTGAGATTGAAGAGGATCATAAAGAAAATATATATCCCCCTCCCTGGCCTCACTCCCTCCTCCTGCTCCACACTTGCCTCCTTCTCTCTCTTTGTCTCACTCCCTCCCCCCTTTTCACTGCAACCCTGTTTTCTTTGTTCCTTCTTTGCCTCCGTCACCCTCATCTCTGTCAGGCAGGTCTGTCTGTCTGTCTGTCGGCCATTCTGTCTATCTCCTTGACTCCACACATTTTTTGGTCTGAGTTTTTCTAGGACTGTGTCCGCCATCAGCCTTTCTCTCTCCCTCCCCGCTTCCCTCCCTCAGTCTCGGAGGGTCTCTCATACCATCATGTCTTTATGAGTTTCACTGTGTGTGCCTTTTAGTCTCTCCATCCACCTCCCCTCCCATCTGTCTCGTTTGGCTGTCTCCCCATCGCTATTCGCATCTCTCTTCCCATCTCTTGCCCTCCCTTCCATCTCTCCTTTTTGCTTCTTTTCTCCCTGTCTCTTTCAGCGTCTTCTCCTCTCTCTGGCTCACACCCCTGGCTGCCTCTCATCCTCCCCACTCCCACCCCTCAAGGTTCAGATGCCTCATGCGAAATCACCTGGATGGGCTCCAACTGTCAGGGTCCCCCATTCTGTACCCCCTTCTCCCAGGGAGATTTACAGCCCCAACTCGGCATCTTCTGCATTCCCCCCCAGCCCTGGGCCAGTTCTTTTCATTACCTGGTGATTATCTGGGGGCCCTGGCATTTCCCCCAGCCTCCCACCCTCTACCCAGCAGGCAGTGAACAGCACAGGGAGAAAGGAGAAGGGATTGCTCTTGGGACCAGAGGCAAGGACATGGAGACCCTCCCCCTGTGCCGCCCTTCTTTCCCTCAAGCAGATGCACATCTGGGAAAATCCCAGCTTGAGGCAGGGGAAGACAGCTTAGGACTGTTGGAGCGGACATAAATCAAGCACCCAGATGCCCCTCCCCTACTGTTCTGTCATTAGAGCCATCCTTCCAATTCCTGCCTGTCTCCTTTGCCTCTAGGCATCCTGGCTCTGTAGTCTTGACTGGGGCCACTCATCCACTACCCAGCGTAGTGCCAGACACAAAGGAGGTGCTCAGTTAATGCCCTTGGTCCATGTCTAATAGAGAAGCACTATCGCAAAGTCAATGTGATGTTTAGGTTTTTCTCAGTTGGCAATTCTTTCTGAGATCTGGAGCAATTCTCTCTGCTTTAATTCCAATATTATGTCTTAGTATATAATTAGTATAGACTCTACTTCCAGAGTCTTGCCTCTACCCTTCTCCTCCCCTCTCTCGCCTCCACCCCAGTCTTTCTTTCATCTCATTTAGGGTGTAGAGGATTAGCAGCCCTATTGAGTCAAGGCAGCAGTACTCCTTTCCCTTGAGACCAGTGGCTTCTTGAGCTGATCACTTGGCCACTCAGCCCTTAGTCTCTATGCCGACTCCATCTATTCCATCCCTGGGAGTCCAGTCTCATCTGTTTGAAGATTGACATCAGGGAAGGAGGAGACACCTTCCTTTGGTCACCTGTTTCAGGGTCTTGGAAGCCCTACTGTTTGAATATCTCCATTCCAGAGAGCAGGAAACTCTGTAGGCAGGGACTATATCTTTTTCATCTTTATCTCCTCCATCACAATAATCAATGAGTAGTCAGTTAACATATGCTGTGAATGCTGAATGACTGTCTTAGGAGATCTCCCACAGTGAAGCCTAAACCAGCTCCCTTTTAATTTTATCTCTGGGGTGAGGGACAATGTGGGTAGGGGGGTGAGAATTGGGGGATGATGGTAGAGGAACCCAGTAGGGGTGTTTCGAGAGAGGTTGGGGGCCTGGTGCGTCTATCCTTGTTGAAAGGGCTCCTGAGTGGAGGTTCTTTATCTGGACCTGGGACTGACTCTCATATTTTATTTTATCTTTTTTTTTTTTTTTGAGACAGAATCTCCCTCTGTCGCCCAGGCTGGAGTGCAGTGGAGCAATCTCAGCTCACTGCAACCTCCGCCTCCCAGGTTCAAGCGATTCTCATGCCTCAGCCTCCCCAGTAGCTGGGATTACAGGCATAATCCACACCTGGATAATTTTTGTATTTTTAGTAGAGACTAAGTTTTGCCATGTTGGCCAGGCTGGTCTCGAACTCCTGGCTTCAAGTGATCCCCCCACCTCGGCCTCGCAAAGTGCTGGGATTATAGGTGTGAGCCACCATACCCGGCCCCGATCCCCGTATTTTCACAGGCAAGGCACCAACCCCTTCCCAGCCTCTCCTTCAACCAGTCAGGGCCTCTTCCATATCCGGTACTCCCTTGGCACACATGCTTACTTCAAAATCCATTTCCTGGCCAGGCGCGGTAACTAACTACTGCCTGTAATCCCAGCACTTTGGGAGGCTGAGGCGGGTGGATCACCTGAGGTCAGGAGTTCAAGACCAGCCTGGCCAACATGGAGAAACCCCGTCTCTACTAAAGATACAAAAATTAGTTGGGTGTGGTGGCTCACGCCTGTAGTCCCAGCTACTCAGTAGGCAGAGGCAGGAGAATCGGGTGAACCTAGGAGGCGGAGGTTGCAGTAAGCCGAGATTGTGACATTGCACTCCAGCCTGGGTGACAGAGCGAGACTCCATCTTAAAAAAAAAAAAAATCCATTTCCTGTTGCCCGGTCTCCAACCAAGTTCCATTTAAGCCTCCACTCCACTGTCTCTCCGAACTGGGTGCCCCTGCTTCTCCCATTGCCTACCTCCAGCTTTCTTCCTGGATTCTGGGCTATGCCACCTCCTTCACACTGTTCCTCCCCTTTCCTAAACCCCCTTCAAAAGTTCCACTACTTCCAGCCTCCTTGGGGTCCCACTTCCTGCCCTCTCCCCCAACCAGAAAAAGACCATGGATAAGTGATTCCTCATGGTTATGGGGTTGGTAAAATAACTGAGATAGCCAGGGAGGAAGAAGGCTGAGCAGACTGGGTCTGGAGTGGTGCCAGTGTAGAACCCCTGAGGGCTTTGAGCAGAGAGCATTCCATGGTGCCAGGGCAGAGCTCTGGATTGAGGAGTGCAGACCAGAGGCCTTGTGGGCCTGAGGAGGGTGGGTAAGTTTGCTGGGGGTGGAGTGATTTGGGGGCTACATTCCATTCTACTCCAAGCCGGAAAACTTCAGTAGAGCTGGTCCTAGGAACTTGTAAGCTAGGGGAGGTTATTTCCTAGCCTTCCTCCTCCAGCATCCTTCCCTCGTTTTTGCATGCCTCCATTCCTGGCTTTCCCTTCTAGCCTGGTTTATTTATTTAGGGCTTGCTTTATTTATCTTTATCTTTCCCACAGGGTGCAGCACATTAGTATGTGCACAGACATGTTGTTTGAATAAATGAAGATTTCCCCACCTGGGTCTGCTGCCTCCTTCATGTTTTACCACCTGGTGTCACTTCAGATTCTGAAACTATCTGTGGCTCATCTACTTAGGGAGGACACTGATGTGGACATTGCAGAATATCAGCTCCAGTTTGATAAGGTGGTGCACAATGGTGTGAGAGAGGACTTTGAGGGTTTTCTTCCTAGGTGCTCAAGTAGCTAAAAAAATAAATAAAAAAAAAATAAAATACAATAAAAAACAAGCAGTGGTGGGAATTACAGATTAGCTATAGAAGGAAAGATTACCAAATTCTGTTGGGGTGTGGCTGCTAGTGGTCTTTAAAACACTGAAGGCAGGCTTGTCTCAGGTCCCAAGTATATTGCAAATGAGCCAGCACTAAATAAACCTTGAAACCTGATGGCTCCATCCTCTCTCTTGGAATCTATCAATTTTATATACATGATAGGCATATTTATTGATTGATAAAGGCTTAGCAGAGAAGCCTGAAATAGGACTGGCTTCCTTGGTCTCCAAGAGGCAGTTTCCTTCTATCACAAAGCATGTTTAAAGCTCTTTAATTTTGAAGGTCCTTGGAGTCTTAAATTGTTCCCCACCTCCCCTACACATACACTTTCGGCAATACCCCCAATACCAGAAACCCAGACAACACCTATCCATGTATGACACCTGAGTTATTGACTATATGTGGCAATTGTTTAATTCTAGGTTCACTTTCTCTTGCCGTCCAGTGCTCTTGGAAACATCTCTATTATCAGTTAACATGTGAGTCTCCAGAAGGCAGACTCATTTCAATCTTAGTTTAAGCAAAATCATGTGGAAAACCCAATTTCCTTTAAAAAGTATATTCCAAGTTAATAAAAATAATTTTTGATTATATTTTTTTGGTTTATCTTTGTCACTTTTTTTTTTTTTTTGAGACAGGATCTCACTCTGTTGTTTGGGCTGGAGTGCAGTGGTGTGATCATGGCTCACTGCAGCCTCTAACTCCTGGGCTTAAGCGATTTCTCTGCCTTAGCCTCCTGAGTAGCTGGGACCACAGATGCATGCCTCCATGCCTGGCTAATTTTTTGGAGGGGTATTTTTGTAGCAATGGGGTCTTGCTATGTTGCCCAGGCTGGTCTTAAACTCCTGGCCTTAAGCAATCCTCCTGCCTTGACCTCTCAAAGTGCTAGGATTACAGGTGTGAGCCACTGTGTCTGGTCTTTTTTCTTTTATGATCACAGAAATCACAAGGCAGATGAGGGAATAGAAAGAACCAGGGAATTAGGATAAGGAATGTACCCTAAAAAGCATGCTGTCGGAGGCTCTTTGTGGTAGATTATGACATAATAAGCAAGAGTGAGGCAGGTGGGTTCTGGTTGGAGAAGTCATATTGATCTATATGGATAAAAACTCAGGACTTTGAGATATGATACAGCCTTCATTTAACTCAGATGACCTGATGTCTTTCCTACAACAAAATAAAACAAATTAACTTTCTAAGGGTGATGGTGGGGGTATGGAGCATCTGCCTAAGGCTGTGAGAAGAATTCAGCAGAGCCTTGTAAGAGAGGATAGAGAGACAGCCAACCATTTACAGGGGAGGACAGAATGATACATTTGAAGGCATGAAGGAAGATAACCAGAGAGACAGCTGGCATTTCCTGTGCTACCTGGTGTGTAGCACATTATGGTGGGTTTTGGGAGGAGATACATGGAAGAAGGGGCCATTCACAATGACCATTCACAATGGCTAGTCTAAGAGTAAAGACAGGATATAGTGATAGATGGGACCACTGGGTGGGCTTCTACAGTCTATGCTTACAAGAAAATGAAGGGTTTTGGGAAAGAAACAGAACCAAGTTTGGTTAGCAAGCCTTCTTAGAAAAAATGAGTGTGGATCAGGGTTCATTGCAGACAAAGGCCATCCTATGTTTCAGTTGCAGATTGGAAAGTAAGGTGGACATGCAGATGGATTTCCTTTTACTATTTTCTTGTGAGGACTTTTCTGAGGAGTGCTGGGTTGATACGATGCTGGGTTGAGAAAAGGGGAGTAGAGAATCAAAGGGGAGGAAGGGAGAAAAGTAACTGATTTTTGCTGTTCAATGTATCACATCACTTTTTTTATTTTTTGAGGGGGAGTCTCGCTCTGTTGCCCAGGCTGGAGCACAATGGCACGATCTTGGCTCACTGCAACCTTGGCCTCCTGGGTTCAAGCTTGTCTCAGCCTCCCAAGTAGCTGAGATTACAGGCACCCACCACCACGCCCAGCTAATTTTTGTATTTTTCTTAGAGACGGGGTTTCACCATGTTTGGTCAGGCTGGTCTCAAACTCCTGACCTCAGGTGATCCACCCACCTTGGCCTCCCAAAGTGCTGGGATTACAGGCGTGAGCCACTGCACCCAGCCACACATCGCTTTTTAAATCTCTTAATCTTTTTTCTTTTTTTTGTTTTTGAGACGGAGTCTTGCTCCATCACCCAGGCTGGAGTGCCGTGGCTTGATCTCGGCTTACTGCAACCTCTGCCACCTGGGGTCAAGTGATTCTCCTGCCTCAGCCTTCCGAGTAGCTGGGACTACAGATGTGTGCCACCACACCTGGCTAATTTTTTGTGTTTTTGGTAGAGATAGGGTTTCACCGGGTTAGTCAGGATGGTCTCGATCTCCTGACCTCGTGATCCGCCCACCTCGGCCTCCCAAAGTGCTGGGATTACAGGCTTGAGCCACTGTGCCTAGCCTAAATCTCTAATCTTTTACACTCTCCCTGGCTTTTCCCAGTTCTCACTGTGATTCTGTTTGGAAAATCTAATTCTGATTCATCCTGGTAGCCCATCTAGTTTCCGAAGAGCTCTAGAAGCAGAAGCCCAGGCTTTTCTGATTTGTCAAGTTGATAATCTTTTTTGGTGTGATAGAAATGTTAAGAATTTCCAAAATTGGATTCTGACTAAAACTAAACCTGTGAATGTGTCAAATCTTGAATGAAGAGATCCGGATTTGACTCTGCCATCTCTGAAGTTGTCCCAGAGAGACTCAGAAAAGCCACCTTATTCACAACCATTCCGAAATGACACCAGATAATAGGAAGTATACGTAGCCTCTAGAGAAGCTTTGGATGTCTGATTATTTACCCAAATCATAGCACAATGGTACTAGTGTAGTGTCTGCATGTAGCTGGGCCTGCATAATATGGAGGGAAGAAAGCAAAAATGTTTTGGTCTGTATCTAGATGAATTTTGTCTACATCTGGATAGATTTTGTCTACATCATTTTGGTGTACATTTGGCCTGTAGTGGTTTGGTCTACATCAGAATGGGTTTTCTTGGAATTTGGCCTCTGCCCAGCTAGAATGAGATTTAAGAGTTGCAGTGCTGGGGTGGTAGGGTAGGTAGGTGAATTGGAGGAGGTGGCTGTGTTTCTCCTTGGTCTCCTGAGCAGTTTGGGGGCTGTCATAGTTTTCAAGTTCAATACTTGGTTGAGCTAGTAATATTTATTGCAGAATTATAATTTCTAGCCTAGTGTGTGAACATAAAACAGTTTCTACCCTAAGGAGTTTTTATTTTAGATAGGGAGACAAAGTATTCTCTCAAGTATCATTCAGACAGAATGCAGGACACAGAAAGTTCACAGGTGTGGGAAGATGCCTGATAAGCAGTCAGTTTTGTGGGGTCATTCTCAGAAGACTCCTGGGAGATAAGCTTGGATATTTATTTTCTTTAGTATGAGCTAGATTTGGTTACCCTAGCTTTCTTTCCAACCTTTTAGGGAAGCCATCTCAGCTTTACTTCTCTTTCCCTACGGAGAAGTAACACACTCATTGGTACTGAAATTGTTTCTTTCTATTTTCCTTTTCAGCACAGACCAAGACTGAGAATTATTATTATTATATTTTGGTATTTAGATTTGTATTAGAATCTGTAGTAAACATTTAACTGGATAAGTATAGTTAAGCGAACTGGATTTACTGGTTCAAAGCATATGTAGAGTGTAGAGTTTATTTATTTATTTATTTTTGTTTTTGATGGGAGGCATGGAAGGAAGGCCTAAGTGAGGTTTGATTTACTGACTCATAGCAAAGCTTCTCACCACCATGAAGACGTAGACTGAACTGATGTTTCCCAGGGAAACCAAATCCCCATATGGAGCAATTACCCCCTCTTCCATGAAGGTTTCTCAGACTGACCTGAGGTGCAGGGAAGATACTCCCTAATCTTGCCAACACTGGAAAATGAAGCCCTTCCCGCTCATATCTTCTGTCAACTATGATGTCATCGGAATCTTGGCATGCCCTTGCCTCTGATATAAACACTTTTCTGTGTATTTCTGATTGAGGATTATACGTTTCACTCCATGGTTTACATATCTTTTACTTATTTTGAGGAGTGGGGAAGTAGCCACAAAATCTCTTAAATGTAAGCTCCCAAAGAGGGGAATTCTTTATTTGCCACCATTTGTCTTGCATTATGTGTGAGTGTGTGGTGATTTGGTGGTCGTTGTGGTGGTAATAATTTAGGGAAAAAAGACATTGCTTTTGCTCGAATTCCTTTGCAAAAGGAATCATTTTGGTGCTTGAATTTTCTAATTTGGAATTTGTCTTTGTATTCACTTACACTTAGTTGAAATCTGATTTTCAGTAGTTTGAATCCAGCCTTTGTCACTTAGAAACTTTTAGTGGTATCCACTTGAGGGAAACATCAAACCATATAGAGGTCATCCAATTTCTCACTGTAGACCCAATCCAAACTAAACAGAATGCATCTGTGAACTTATTTATAGACAGTACAGGACAAATGGTAGTAAACAGAGAAAATTCTCTTTCCTAGGAGCTTACAATATAAAAGTACTTCATGGACACTTCCCCATCCTCCCAAAACAAATGAAAATCCTATTCTAAACAATATTCAACCATTTGATTATTGGAGCACCCCTCCTTTCTGCAGTCTAAGCTGAGATTTCTTTATTGCAGTTTGAGTATCACACCAGGTTGCCTAATGCCAAAGTATTAGGTGACTTATTTTTACAATTAACTAAAGCAATGAAAGTAATAAAACTGTATTGTTTGTCAATTTGGTCATTGGACTTCAAGGGGATGACACTGGAGCCAATAGTAAGTGTCACAGATAATGTCCTTAGTCCCAGCCAGTTTGGGTTACTTCCTTTGCATTTTCACTTTGTGGTGTGGAAGAGACTTGGACCTGCATTCTTGTTTCATTATCTCTGACGTCACCACATTGGGCTGTAGATCGTGGGGTGCTTCCTTGGCTGTGGCCAGTTAACTCTGTACCTCAGGCTTCAGCTGGGGAAGAAGAGGCAAGCTGAAAGTGTCATCAGGCAAGAGCTGTGCTACTTCACTGCACCTAACCATCTACCACTGCTACCCTCTTCCCTAACCAGGCGTTTTCCCAGTGCAAAGTTCTAGGCCAGTGAGTTATGCCATTCTGTCCTAAAACCTCCTGTGCAAGAGACTCATATTCACTGCCAACCAATCCAAAGGAAGGGGGAGCAGAGGAGGTCAGTCTGATGGAGAAGGCTGGACACATAATCAAGGCACAGACACTGGCAGTGCAGCAAGGAAAGAAGTTAGGAGCAAATGGACAGAACTCTGGACAGTAATGAGGGGATGAGAGCAGGCAAAGAGGGCATAGCGGAGAGGTCAGATATCTGTAGGTGTGGTTAGATATGCTTCCTGAAGGAGAGTCTTGTTGAACAGTTTGGAAAAAGGGTGTTCTAGGCAGAGAGGGACTATCCATGTGATGGTTCAGGTGATGATAGCAAGATGTTCGTATACGGGGAAAGATTGGTCCTGTTCAAGCAAAGAGCCACAGAAAAGGTTAATAAGAGTAACGGTTAGGGGAACAATGAAAAGAAAGATCTGGAAATACAATCTTAAAAGTTTGGATTTAACAGAGAGCAGAAAACTGCAGGTCTGGTAGGGAGAAGGTGTAGGGTGTGTGTGTGTGTGTGTGTGTGTGTGTGTGTGTGTGTGTGTGTGTGTGTGTGTGTGTGTGTGTGTGTGTTGCTTTCAATCCTTGAAGAACGTGTCATTTTCCAGAAGGAGGGTAGAGGGCACTCACACTTCAGTTATCTGCTGCAATGCAGCAATCATGGTGAATGTGATTTAGGGCTGTAGCCTGCTTTAAAGAAGGGCAGCACTCTCTGATGGTTGCTGGGGTGAATCTGAGTGAGATCTGTGAGGATATCATTGTTTAGAGTTACCAATGTTAAAGGCCAGGAGGGTGGATCAGGGAGTATAGGGGGAGGCTGGGATGCAGTCTTTGCCAACTGTAGGAATCTACTAGATAGAGTTCTGGTGGGAAAAATGGCATGTCAGCTAGGTTGAATTCAGGCCTTGGAAAATGATCCACATATATCTGAAACCAGTGATTTCAGCTGGGATTCCTTAAGTTTAATCCAAATTTTCATGCAACGCCCCCGAATAAAATCAGGATCCTTTGAGGCTGCTTTGCCAATCCCCTTGTCTTTGGCCATATCTGGGGCTTTCTTCCCTTGGAAACTGAAATGGAAAAGTAATTTATCTTCTTCGTGGATTTTCCTATACTGATAGCATGTTGAGAAAACCCATTATTTCTTATCTCAAGTTCATATTCTTTAATAACCTTAAAAAAGAACGAGGCAATCTAAAAATAGAAAGGCTAAGAGATCAGTGTTGATGCCGGATATCCATTGGTCTTTATGATTATTTCCATGAATGATTAATAAATATTAGAAATGCTCTAGTTGTCATGAGCTCAGAGCTAGACATGGACATGGGGCACACTAATACCTGTTTTTGATATTCTGCTAAGTAAGGCCTCTGGCTGTCAAGAACAACCAAACCAGACCGAGCAACCTCACGTAGCTCAAGTCCTTCTCCCCAGTATCACCATGAATTGTTAGCTCTGGAATGGGGTTAATCATATTTTAGAATGACTGACAAGCTGACATTTTTCTGGTACTGGGTTCTCCTGAGTTAAGGATCAGGGATTGCCATTCTCTGGCAAACATCCCCCCACAGTCTGCTTCTGATTGGCAGCCAAGTCTGGGGAGCAAATGGCCAAGTGAATTAGAAAGCTTAAAAGATGTTTTGTTAAACCATCCTCATTAAACTGGCACAGTCTGCCTTCTACTCTCCTTTGTCCCAGTTGGGGCTGTTCTTCGTGACAGATGTTTCCTAACGGTGTGTGCTGGTAGCATCTGGAATCCTCAGGTGACTGCTGAGGTTTGGGAAGGCCAAATCTGGAGGTATGTAGATTGTCAGGGAAATTGCAACCATTTTCCTGCCATTGGGCTACCATAAAAAAAAAATACCCGCTTCCCTTTCCACCACCCCATTTTCCTTTGGCCAGTGAAAATCAAGCTTTCATTTCCTTCTCTAGCACTTCCTAACCTGCACTGAAGATGGTTTTTTTTCCTCTCAAGAATGAGGTAGTGAGTAGACAAGATTTGGAATATGATGAAAGAACAGTGTGATGGAAGAAGTCTCAGAGGGGTTACTTATGTTTGGCATCTAGAGATCTTTTATCCTGTATTTTCCACTAAAAATCAAGCAAAAGCCAATGGGTTAAAGTTGTGGGAGTAGGAATTATAATTAGATGTAAAATTGTGTCTATGAACTATTGGAATAGTTACAGGGATGCTTTGGAATCTCCTTTCCTGGCATCTAAAAAGATTGTCTGGTGACATTTTGGCACCTGATTGGATTAGAATTTTAGCAGGAAATGGTTAAGATGGAACTTTCAGATTTAATGATTTCTCTGCTTCCAGCTCTGGCCTATCAGTGTCTATGTGGGAGGAAAGAGAAGGCATTGGCAGGGGATGACCTGGGCATAAGGGTAAGAACTGGTTCAAATCCTCTTTTAATAGCCATGCCCTTAGACTCCTTGTTCTTTGTGGAGACTGGGTGACACAGTAGGAAGAACATGGGCTTTTAATTCATGAAGAACCATGTTCAAATTCTAACTCTTCTTTTTACTGGCTATATGATCTTGAAAAAGTTATTTAACCTCTCTTCATCTTCAAGATCGAATAATAATACTTCTCTCATGGAGTAAATAGGGGTTAAATGAAATAGCATATGAACCTTGCTTGCAGCTAAACACATTCTGGTTCCTTTCACCCATCTTTCCACATAACTCTAATTCTTGCACATAATTCTATCCCTGGCATGCCATTTGCCAGATATTTTGCTCTGTCTCCAGCCTCTGCACATCTTCACCAATGCTTCTTAGCATTCAAGCCTAGAGCTCTGATTTATTAATTTGTGTCAGTCCCACAAAATGGCAATAACAGTATGTACTTTTTATAATCATACTAACATGAGTCAAGGTTGTGGTTTCTTTCCAGGCATTTTTACTTGCTGACAATTTTGGTTGTAAATCAAAGACAAAGGAGTTCTATCTTCCCACCCACCTCTCTGATCTAGAGTTCTTGATTCAGGGCTAGATCATCTGGATAGGATTTCCTTCCAATAAAAAAATGATGGCAAGTTTGTTTATAAAGATTATTCAGAGAAGAAAAATCCATAACCTTTACTGTTGGAATATTCTTGTTTTCCTCCCAACCTTTTAATTTGAAAAATACTAACCTACAGAAAAGTTGTACAATAGTGTAATTAATACCCATTCATTTTTCACCAAGATTGACAAATTGCTAATATTTTGCCACATTTGTGTGCTCTCCCCTTCTCTCTCATATATACATATATGTGTATATATACACACATATGTAAAGCAGTGCCTATTCAAATTTTGCTAATTGTCCACTAATTTTTTTTTTTGAGACAGGGTCTCACTCTATTGCCCAGGCTGGAGTGCAAGTGGCATGATCACAGCTCACTGCAGCCTCTACCTCCTGGGCTCTGGTGAACCTCCTGCCTCAGCCTCCCAAGCAACTGGGACTACTGGCACATGCCACCATGCCAGACTAAATTTTTTTTTTTTTGTAGAGGCAGGGTTTCACCATCTTGCCTAGGCTGGTCTCAGACTCCTGGGCTCAAGTGATCCACCCTCTTCGGCCTCACAAAGTGCTAGGATTACAGGTGTGAGCCACTGCGCTAGCTGAATAATTTTTTTTATAGTGAAATGTTTCTCCCTAGCCCTGATCCAATTCAAGTTTATGCACTGTATTTTGTTATCATGCCTCTTTATTCTCCTTTAATCTGGAATCATTCCTTAGACTGTTGTTCATAGCATTCACAGTTTTGAAGAGTACCGGTCAGTTGTTTTGTAGAAAGTCACTGGGTCTGAATTTGACGGATTATTTTCGTCATTAGATTCAGATTAGGTGTTTCTGGCACTTTTGGATTAGATAAGAACATTTTTAAAGACAGTGCCACGTAGACAGGGAACATGTCTTTCCCCTGCCTGTTGTGTTCTTAGCACCAAGCACAGTGACTGGCATATAGTAGGTGCTTAATACTTATTGAATGAATGAATGAATGACCTAAAACTTTCACTGCCATGTAGGTCCATTATTTTTCTACCTGAAGAGAGAGAGAAGAGCAACCTTCTCCTAAATCCTAGTTTCATTTTTATTATAAATCTTTGGGCTGAAAAGGGTAACCCAAGACTTCTTTAACGAGACCACCGAGAAGGGAATATGAGGGAGGGACTATGGCCTGAGGGAAGCCACAGAGTTTCTGTTTACCCGGGGCGAGTGGTGGTGGTGTTCATACTGTGTAGTGACAGGAGGATGAACAAGGTGGTCCTCAGATGGAAAGAAAAATAACACACAGAATCCTAGAGTACATGGCCTGTTTTCTTACTGAGAAAAATTAGTCATTTAGGTTTCCAGATTTGACTATACTTCCCTCTCCTAGCCCCTATTTGAATCCTAAGAATGCCATAGTGAAAATTGATTTCTGGCCCTCCTCCTCTCCCAGAGGGGACAACTCCATAATTCTCTCTTTCTCCACTCTCCACCCCCCTGCCCTCACCACACACAAGTGTGTATTTTCTAGCATTTATAAACGGTGGTTGGGAGGCCATTCTCTCCAGATTATTTATTGTTGAGAAAATCTATAACTCCTTGGACTTCTCATTTTGATGTAGAAGCTTTCATCCCTGTCGCCTGGGGGAAGTGAGGTTATGAGAGGTACTCTCTGCCTCTCAAAAATGTGTTTTCAGGCTTCCCTTTGGGGCCCTTTCTCTCCCTAGCTCTGATCATCTCAGACATTTCTGACAATCCTTGCTGAGGCATCCAGGGCTTGGGACTGAATTCATCTATTTAATTTTGCAAGGCTGGTGAGTGCCTGATTCACATTGCTCCTGCCCCTTTTCTGAGAATCTACCTGCCTTTGTCTTTGCAGTCCTTAATTTCACGAGTTTCTGGGAAAAAGTATCCTTCATCTCCATATCGGCTCTTGGTTACCAAGAAAAAAGGAGGAGATAATCCAAAATAGTGAATGAGACGAAGATTATTGTTTTTTTTAAGTGATTGAATCCTGGCTAAAGATAATCCATAAAGTGAACAACCTGGATGAAAGTAATCCATCATGTTACTCTCCCATGGGTGGGTATATGGCATCTGGAGAGGGAGGCGGGTGGGAGAGGGCCTCAGCTTGTTTAGCTCTCACTTTTTTGTCAGAACCATGAGATGTCTGTGGAGAACTCTGCAGAACCCATTTCTATGCTGTATTTTCAAGCTCTGGAGGAGGCCTGTTCCATAGTTTGAGAACCAAATACTTAGTTCAAAGAACATGACAATCAGTAGCCAATATGCAAAACTGCCACTTCATCTAGGGTTTCCATGATACCCAGTGTGAAAGTCAAAGTCCTCACAGTGACTCTATGGCCCTCCATGAATGATCCGGCCTCCCGATTTCTCTCTGAACTCATCCCCGACTACTTCTTCCTATCTCACTCTGTGCCAGCCCAAGATGGTCAGGTGCCATTCCACACCCATCAGGATGGCTATTATTAAAAAAACAGAAAATAGCAAGTGTTGGCGAGAATGTGGAGAAATTGGAACCTTTGTGTACTGCTGGTTGGCAAGTAAAATGGTGCAGCCACCGTGGAAAACAGTAAATTGGTGATTCCTAAAAAAGTAAACTTAGAATTACCATATGACCCAGAAATTCCAACTCTGGGAATATATCCAAAAGAAATGAAAGCAGGGACTCAAATTGATATATGTACACCCACGTTCATAGTAACATTATTCACAATAGCCAAAAGGGAGAGGCAACCCAACCGTCTATTGATAGATAGACAAACAAACAGATAAACAAAATGTGGTATATACATAGAGTGAAATATTAGTCACTCTAAAAAAGGAAGAAAATTCTAATACACGCTACAACACGGATACTCTTGAAGACGTTATGCTAAATAAAATAAGCCAGACACAAGCAGACAAATATTGTATGATTCTATTTATATGAGGTACCCAGAATAGTCAAATTCATACAGACAGAAAGTAAAGTGGTGGTTTCTGAGGAATGGGAGCAGGAGGGAATGGGAATTTAATGTTTAATGGGCACAGAGTTTTAGTTGGGTAAGATGGCAAAGGTTTGGAGGTGGATGGTGACGATGATTGACCCTCATGTGAATGTATTTAATGCTGCATTTATTTATTTATGAGACACAGTCTCACTCTGTTGCCCAGGCTGGAGTGCAGTGGCACGATCTTGCCTCACTGCAACCTCCGCCTCCTGGGTTCAAGCAATTCTTCTGCCTCAGCCTCCCAAGTAGCTGGGACTACAGGTGCCTGCCACCACGCCCAGCTAATTTTTGTATTTTTAGTAAAGATGGGGTTTTACCATGTTGGCCAGGATGGTCTCAATCTCTTGACCTTGTGATCCACTTGCCTTGGGCTCCCAAAGTGCTGGGATTACAAGCGTGAGTCACTGCGCCCTGCCTTATATACTTTTATTTTTACTTTTTTAGAGACAAGGTCTTGCTCTGTCACCAGGCTGGAGTGCAGTGGCATGATCACAGCTCACTGCAGACTTGACCTCCCAAGGCTCAGGTTATTCTCCCACTTCAGCCTCCTGAGTAGCTGGGATTACAGGCGCTTGCCACCACATCTGGCTAATTTTTCTATTTTTTGTAGAGATGAGGTTTTGCCATGTTTGCTGGTCTTGAACTCCTGGTCTCAGAAGATCTGCCCGCCTTGGCCTCCCAAAGTGCTGGGATTACAGGTGTGAGCCACCATGCCTGGCCTAACGCCACATTTAAAAACAGTTAAAATGGTAAATTTTATGTTATGTACATTTTACCACTATAAACAATGGCCAGAGTCTTTATATTTGCACTTCTCAGAGATCTGCACCATTGCTTTTTCCTGCACCTGCTCCTGGTTGCTGGTGAAGTGTCATCTCAGTAAGGCCTTCTTGGACCACTTGTTTTAAAATCTCAACTCACATCCTGATCACATCCTAACCTTTACTTGCTTTACTTTACAGCACAAACCACAATCTAACACAATATATATTCTTTTTTTTTTTTTTTGAGATGGAGTCTTGCTCTGTCACCCAGGCTGGAGTGCAGTGGCATGATCTCGGCTCACTGCAAGCTCTGCCTCCTGGGTTCATGCCATTCTCCTACCTCAGCCTCCCGAGTAGCTGGAATTACAGGTGCCCGCCACCACACCCGGCTAATTTTTTTGTATTTTTAGTAGAGACAGGGTTTCACCGTGTTAGCCAGGATGGTCTCGATCTCCTGACCTCGTGATCCACCCGCCTCAGCCTCCCAAAGTGCTGGGATTACAGGCGTGAGCCACTGTGCCCGGCCTAACACAATATGTACTCTTACTACTTGTTGTTGTTTGCTTCTTCTTGCTGGAATGTAAGTGACTTGAGTGGAGGGATTTTTTTGTGTGTGTGTTTTAATTGCTGTATCCCCAGTGCTGAATAGTTGAGGACTGGTAAATATTTGTTGAACAAATGAATGAGGGACCATGACTAGACATAGACTTCTAGAGAAGGCACACACAGAAAGAGAATATGAGAAGATTCTGTTTTTTGTTTGGCCTTAAGTAATTTCTTCTAGACCTTGGATATATAACTCAGACCCCGTGTTCATGATGGCTTTTATACAGTTTACCTTTTCTTACGTGTTTTGAACTGTTTGCATTTAGAGCTGTTGGTGCACTGCGTACGCCATGGTTATTATTATTTAAAGCGGTCACCTTGAACACAAAGCCTCTACTCTTGTATTTCTGATTGCCTCCAACCATAATTGCAGAGGTACTTGAGTCAGGGCTTTGGAAACTCTGGGAAAGCTTAGATATCCAGAAACCTTTACTTTCTTTTCTTTTCTTTTTTTTTTTTGAGACATTGGTTTGATTGGCTCCAGAGTTTTCATTCTCTGGAAATTTTAAGGAAGAGCAAACTTATATAATTTGGGATCAGGAAAGGAGTTGTATTTACAAGCAAAGAGATTGATATAATCTCTAGGAGATGTTGCATTTTAAAGTCCACTTCTTGGAAGCTTTGAGACCTGAAATAATTATGTAGCAGCTCCATAGCTTTCCTCTCGTGAACGTTTATCAAGTTTCTAGGAGAGCACTTTGTGTCCACACTCTGTTTGAAGTTGTTCAGCAGGAGCCATGAGGCCAAACTTCCGGATTGGCAGGATTGTTAGCACCCAAGCACGGGAACCAATGGAACTTACTTCCTTGGAAAAATGTTTTGAAAAGGAAAGGTCCTGAGTGAGGGTAGTGCCCGTCTTAGAGACAGAGGAATGAACACAATGACCTTCGGGATGAAGGAGAGTGGGTGGGGTTGGCTGGGAAAACAAGACAGCCTTCAATGTAGTGGGCGGATTGTTGGATTCGACATGAGTTCTTCTTGGCTACTTGGGATGGAACTTTTGTTTTGGAGTTTGGAAAGAGCTCAGAGAATGAGAGAAACACAGGGAGGAGGAGGGAGGGAAGGAGGGAGCCAGGGGCATGATGGAATTCACACAAGCTGGCTTCATGTTCTCTGGCCTTTCTCTGTATTTCTTTAAGCACCTCCCCTGGGCCAAGCACCTCCTTTGGGAGAGACTGTTTCCTAATTAAACTGAGATCCACAGGCCCAGGGCCCTTATTAGGAAATATCCTTAGGAAATGCTCTTTAAATAGAAGATTGTGCGTGTTCTAGTCTCCTGTTCCCACCTCTGTCTGGCCCTTTCTCTCTTTCAAAAAAAAAAATTCCTATTTCTAGGCATCCCAAGACGTAGTTGTTAATCAATACAGCTATGTGTTTATTTTCTCTGTCCTAAGTGTCTCTTTTGGTTGCTCGGTACAATTGAGTAGATCCTTGTCCTGCGTAGCAAGGGTCGGTGGTGGGAGCATGGAATTCGGAAGGAACAGGTACATAGATCATGGCCCTGCCCTCTGGAGGCTTTTAGATATAAAGGAATTTAAGGGACATACCCAGGACACCATCAGACAGAAAGGGAAAACTAATTTTGGCTGAGCATCAGGGTTAGCTGTCAGTGCTGATGAAATGGGAAGGAAGGTTGGAGATAGGGAAATCAGTCAGGATGGCATAGGGAAGGCTTCTAGAAGTGGGGGAAAGATTGTAGAATAGGATTGAGAAGAGCTAGAGGGCCAAGACCAGATAGAAAGGAGTGAGGAAGGCACCTCTTGGCCACACCAGTAACTGATGCAGGCCAAACTTGCTGCATGCAGGGTAAGTCACGATGTGAGGAGCTGAGTTAGGAGTGAGGTAATAGGCTTGAGGGTAGAGGTGGGCATGATTAGGAAGGGGCTCTGACAGCTGGTTTGAAGAACCCAGACTGAATATAAACCATTAGAATAATTGCAGATTATTGCACAGGGAAAGATATTTCTGAGAATTGCATTCAAGGAAGATGTTTCTCTTTATTGTTAGACACTGGTCTGCAGTTAGGCTTTCTCAGGAGTCCCAATCATCTGTTTGCTTTTTCTTCTGTCAGTCTGGTTGTTTGTTTGTTTGTTTGTTCTGCATGCTTCTGTTTGAGTCATGGGTTATGACTATTTAATTCCCATATTTTGTTCTTTAAGCTGCTTCCCTTGTATCTTCATTCTTTTTATGTCCAGTTTTATCTTCAGCAAAAGTGGGAAGGGCCCAGGGACCACCCTGTGTGATAAAGTTGAGGGAATCAGAAGTGTCCTCTCACAACATTATCTCATGCAATTCCTCTGTGGAAGCTCAAGTGCACAGAACTGAGTTAATCATCAAGCCCCGTTCACAGCACACCGGCATCATCAGTTCATGTAAGGCCCCTTTTCGGTTCCTTCTATTTTTCCCTTTCACGCCTCACCTCTATTTCTCATTTCCTTTCCTTGTGGGAGCCATCTGCTTTCATGTATTTAGTTAGTGCTCTTCCAATCCAAACTCTATATGTTTATTTAGAGACATTCAGCCATTCACCAAATATAAAGTGCCTGCTATGTGTTGAACAGAGTTGCGGGTGCTGAGAAGTTGTAGGTGCACAGTTGTAGGTGTTCACAGCAGTGAACAAAACAATCAAAACCTGCATTTGTGTTGCTTACGTTCTAGTGGGGTGAGAGGATTGTGAACAAATAAATGAGTGGATACGTTAAATAGTGATAAGTGCTATGCAAACAAAAAATCAGGGCAGGGGATAAGTTGTATTGTGGGTGGTCAGGAGCAAATTGCTGCTTTCTTCAGGGTGATGTAAGAAAGCTTCACTGAAACGTGTGGTGCATCAAATGCACATTAAAGACCAGCCATATGGACATCTAGGGTAGGAGTGGTTCAGGTGTGGGTGGACAGCAAGTACAAAGGCCCTGAGGCAGGTCTTGCCTGGTATGTTAGGAGGCCAGAAGGGTCAGTATAGGCCAATGCCCAGAGCAAAATGAGTGAGAAAAGAGAGAGAAACAGAAGGCTGGGAGGTAGCTGGGTCAGTGGCAAATCATGCAAGACTTTGTGGACCACTGTAAGCACAGATCTTGGCTTATACTCTGAATAAGGAGGGAAACCAGGGGAAGGTTTTGAGCAGAGGAATTACATGATCTGATTTACATTTTAAAATAGATCTATCTGTATCCTTAAAATATATAGTGTTATTTTGACCGCTTTTTAATGTACATAAATGACATTGTGCTATATGCTTTATCCTGCTTTTACTTTTTCCACTTAACATTGTTTCTGAGCTTTATCTATGTTGCTGTATGGAAATCAACTTCATTATTTCTGACTGCTATGCTCATACAGTAGATTTTATTACATATTCACCTAGTAATAGACATTTGGGTTGCCTCCAACTTTTTACTACCACAAACAGTGCTGTGATAAATATCCTTATCTCAGCCTCTTTATGAACCCAGAGAGTTTTCCTGCGGTGTATACGTAGCAGTGGGATTGCTGGGTTAGACAGCGTGTGCACATTTAATTCCATGAAGACTGTACCAGGATGGTGGCCCTCACCAGCAGTGTGTGATAGTTTGTATCTTCTCATTTATTTCTCATATTGATCCTGTAAGGCAAATATTATCATTTCCATTTTATGGATAAGAAAACTGAGGCTTAGAGAGATTAAGCAAGTTATCAAAATTTATACAGTTAAGCAGAAGAGCTATGGCTCCACTCAGAAAATTACTCAATATTCTTTGCTCTTACTACTGTAGTACCCAGTACTGCCTCTTCCAGAAATAACGTGAAGCAAATGTATGATTATTATTACTGTTCATGCTGTGTTCCTCTTTTAATCATTTCTTCCTTTTAGGGCTGGCTGGACAGAAGACAGTATTCTTGACGTCCAAAGAGCCACTAAAGGGAATCTGTGGCCTCCCTCTCAATCTGTGTCCATTTTAGGAATTGGGGTGTTGAAGGAAATTTGTGTACAATCCCAACAGAGCGGTAGGGAAGGAGGGCAGCGTGGCATAGGAGTTCACTTGAGTTTTGGCATCAGACAGTCTTTGTTCAAATCCTGGCACAACCATTTGTTCTCTGTGTGACTTTGCACGAGTTCTTGGCTTATCTAAATCTCAGTTTTCTAATGTACACAATGAAGACAACAATAGGACTTGTCTCTTAGAGTTCTTGTGAGGAAGCACAGGTAAAATACTCAATGTAGTGCCCATAGTAAATGTTCAATAAATGTCAGTTATTATTTTTACTATAATATTTGAGCCTTGCCCTTTTCTTTCTTTCTTTTTTTTTTTTTTTTTTTTTGGGATGGAGTCTCACTGTCACCCAGGCTGGAGCGCAATGGCATGATCTTGGCTCACTGCAACCTCTGCCTCCCAGGTTCAAGTGATTCTCCTGCCTTAGTCTCCCGAGAAGCTGGGATTACAGCTGCCTGCCACCATGCCCGGCTAATTTTTTGTATTTTTAGTAGAGATTGGGCTTTGCCATGTTGCCCAGGCTGGTCTCAAACTCCTGACCTTAGGTGATCCATCTGCCTTGGCCTCCCGAAGTGCTGGAATTACAGGCATGAGCCACTGTGCCTGGCTGAGCCTTGGCCTTTTCAATGCCTGTTCTAACTCAGTAAGACTAGGACCCTCCAAAGTGTTTACCAGCAGCAGGCCCAAGGGTATCTGATTAGAGTTCTCAGAGATTCAAGGTAAATTATACAGAATAAAACAGTCTTTATTTTCTCATGAGGGCCAGCCAACAAGCTTAAGTTTCAGTGGGTGATTTTGAGGCTAGACATTTACAAAGATGAATTCATTTTCAAAGTTGGAGGACTTTGGATCAAATTTTAATATTAAGTATTAGGTAGATTGTATTAAGTACATATTGTTTTGCTAAGTACTGAGCTAAGTACTTTTCAAGCATTACTGCATTTGATCTTCCTAACAACCCTATGAAGTTTATTTACTCCCGTTTTTCAGTTGTGGAAACTAAAGCACATAGAGGGTAAATAATTTGTCCAGAGACAAAATTAGCTGGGCATGGTGGCGAGTGCCTTTAATCCTAGCTACTCGGGAGGCTGAGGCAAGAGAATCGCTTGAACCCTGGAGGCTGAGGTTGCAGTGAGCTGAGATTGCGCCACTGCACTCCAGTCTGGGTGACAGAGCAAGACTCCGTCTCAAAACAAAACAAAAATAAATAAATAAATAAATAAATAAATAAATAAAATAAGGATAAGAATCTGTCCAAAATCATGTAGCTGTGAAATGGTTGAGCTGAGATTTGACCCCAGCAGTCTATCTACAGAGCTCTTACTCTTAACTAGTAAAGTATGCTGCCTTCCTGTGAAGGAAAGTTTTAGAGTCTCATCCCTTTTAAATCCAGGACGGGTTCTTGTCATTTGGGATGGTTTAGAGCCGTCACAAGAAGTAAGGGGCTAGTTGTAAAATAATCTCCAGAGGGTAAGGATATGAAGTTTGAAAATGTTCCCCAGGTATCTTAATTATGGCCCCTCGAGTGACAACCTCTGGCTTAGGGGATGTCCTACGGAGAGCTGAGCATGATGCCTTCAGATAAGTAGGGACCCGCTAACTGAGGGTTAGACGGTTCCCTGCAATCCAAGGCAGGCTGATATTTCTAAAACAAGCATCCACAATGGCAAACAATTCTTTATCGCCTACATGTGGCTTATACATGCCATGAATTATCTGCGGTCAAGGTTTTATCACAGTTGGTTTTCCCTTCACACTTTTCATTTTGATTGCCTTCTACAAGGAATGTAATACCATTTATATATTTACCTGAGTCAGATTTATGAAGGTTGCTTGGCTACAAAGTATGTATCTCAAAGTCAAGCAGATAGGAATTTGGGATTATCTGCTCTTTCAGGTTTTCTCTTCTCTGTTTGTACATTTGTTCAACAAATATTTATTAGCTCCTAACTCAGAGTCTAGTGGAGGAGACAGGCAGCTGAACTGGAATCTTGATAATTTATGCCAAATGGGGCAAGCACAGATGCTATGAGAGGATATAGGAAGGGCACCTAATCCAGAGAAAAAGCCAGGGGAGGCTTCCCAGGGAAGCAATTTCTAAACTGGGAATTGAAAAATAAGTAGGAATCAGCTGAGTGAAAGGGCCGAGGGGGGATTAGAGGCAGGGGAGCAGGGTGAGTGAAACTGCATGGCAGGAGCACGACCTGGGAAGATGATGGTACTAGAGGAATAAGCAGAGTGAAATTATGAAGAAATTGGGAAGGGCTAGGCTAAGGACTTTAGACTTTATCCTGAGGGCAGAAGGGAACCACGGAAGGGTTTTAAGTGGGGGAACAATTCAATCAGATTTATAGTTTAGAAAGAATCCATGAGTTAAAAATTGACTGTGTGTCTATCCCACTTACTTGCAAGGAAATCATAATATTGGGACTGGTAATATTATGGCAAATAAAGGAGTCTAGATGGATTTGTAGAGAGATGATTTGATCCAATAACCCAAGAGTCCCTTTGGATAATCTGTAGAGAAGAGTTTTCAATTTTGACTTGATCTTTCTGTTTTTATAAACCTGTCAACATCTCCTGAAATTCCTGAAGTTCTCTCAAAACCAAAGCCTGAGTAGGGAGGAAAGTGTGGGCCTTGTGTCTTGGTTTTCTCTGTTCCCCACTACTCATTTCGGGGGCATTGCTGTGAATAGTTCATCCAAGCCCTGCGCCCCATGAGGAAGGGACCATTTGAATAGCAGCAGGAGAGGAGGGGAAGGAGGAACCACACGCCGGGCTCGTTCATTAAGAAAATGTATTTGGCATATTCAGACAATGGTTTGAGCAAGTTAAAAATAACTCCTCATGAAAAATTAATAGGGAGTTATAAGTGAATGTTTTAATACAAGCTCCCAGAGCAGGGCAGATTCTCCAGGCGGCTGGCAGCTGACATCACAGATGGTGCAGGGTGTTTATAGAGCATGGTGTGGCCAGTGAGTAGAGTCATCTGCAGAAGTGAGCTCACCTTCTCTCCCAGAACCCTGGGGAGAGAGGAGACAGTAGGAATTGTTTTTAGTTATAAGTTACTGAGCCAGGTGACTTATTTCTTCTCTCCCTACCCATCACACTCTCTTAACTGTGGACATAAACATTGTAGTGAATTTTGCCTGGTTGCTTTGGGTAAGGTTTATTGAACGTCAGAATTCATAAAAGTCTTTTCTGGCCCTTCTCCTTTCTTAGTAATAGACCCTTAGTTGGCTGCAGGATCCATTTCTGCAGTGTTTCCTTACCCAAGGACCAGCTCCTCTCTCTCTCTTGCAGATAGTTATAAAGTCTCTGCCCCATTCTCCCTCTTCCTCTCTTTTCACAGTGCCCCTCTGATTCTAGGGAAGTAAAATGAAGAATTGGACTGTGCATTCTTTGCCATCAGAACAGCTAAGTGGATAAAGCAGAATGAGGAGAAAGGAGGCTAGCTGCATTTTGGGGCTAGGGGTTTTAAGACTGGGGAGACCAATATTTGTATTTTAAACCCAGATGATGTTTAAAAAATGGTTCTATAATTGCAATGAGGCCCTCTAGGCCGTGAATTAATGTGTCATAACTCACGCCCAAGCACTGCGCAAACATTCCGCGTGTGAATTATTGCACAATAAATTCATGCCCTGTTGTGTCTTACAGCTTAATTAGTACATGAAGCTACATGAGTTAGACGAACCCAAATGGGATTATGTCATGTGGTGCGTAAAAAAGCAAAATGTTGGGAGGTATTTGGAGCTTTTTCTGGGGGGAAAGCAGGGTTGATTTTTCTATGATGTCCTTCAGTGTCAGTTTCTGTGATGTTTGGGCTGCAACAGGTGACGTGTTCCCTGACATGTGACTTCTGAGCTTTGGTTGGCTGGTTAAATAATGGATTTAGTAAATATTTATTGTATATCATGTTCTAGGCATTATGAAAGGATAGCACATGTAATGAAGTATGGCCCCTGCCCTTAAGGAGCTTATATTCTAATACAAAAAGTAAGGTATAGCCGCAATACAAAGTAGAAAGTGATAAGTGCCATAAGTAACATATGAGTAAATAAAGGGTCTTGGGAATTCAGAGTGGAGGATGATCATTTTGGGTTGGCACAGTGGTGACGGTTGATTGGTGAAATCAGAGACATTTTTTGGAGGAATGGCATTTGAGTTGGCTCTCTTAAAGGACAGATAGGATTTCACCACCTGGGCAGGTTTGGCAGGGGGTGCTGGTCTGGGCAGTGGATTCTAGGCAGAGGGAGTAATGCTAGGGAAAGCACAGGAAAGTGAAGCAGTGTCCTGAGCACACCGAGCGGGCTGTGTTGCTTGAGGCTTGGCTGTGTGAAGGGGCAACATGGACAGGCGGATTGGAGCCAGAGCTTTCCTGTGCATACAAAGCACTTGGGCTTTAAGCCCACTAACCCCTGGGATTGGTTCTTCTACTGGGTGATATCTGTATTCTTGGACTTGAATTTTTCTCTACTATTGTCTTCTTTGGTTTACCTGCTCAGAGAGTACACAGCTGAGGGCCAGGTGTCCTGGGTTCTAGTCTTGTCTCTGCTGCTAAATAGCAACATGACCTTGAGCAAGCCACCCAAATCCTTCAGTGCTTTGCTTCTTTATCTTTAACATGAGAGGTAAGAATGGATGATTTCTAAGGTTCCATGTAGTTAAAACATTCTAGGATTTCCTCTGGCTCTTCTGCTCTCTTACCCCCTCAACTAGGTCTCTCTGCTGCAAGTAGTCTGAACCCGCATCCTGCCAGGTCTTCACTTAAACCCACTTGTGGAGTTGGTGAGAGTCAGCAGGCTGGCTTTGGAAACAAAATCAACAACGAAAATCCAATTTCTCCCCTCCTATGTTCAGTACCATTGATTAATCAAGACCTAGGAAACATACGGGTATTTAAACCATCAGCTTTAAATCTGCAGCTGTGTTGGCTTGCTAATACCGCACCACCAAATTAGACAGACTTACTCTGCTGAACGCCCACCTGCCTCCTACTACAGGGCTAGAGGCTGCTTTTATTAGAATTTTGCTGTGTATGAACAGGTTGGAATGCATGTGTACTGTGGGCAGGCTGGCTCTGAAAACAAAAGCAACAACAACAACAACAACAAGAACAAAAACAAAAAATCAAGCTGGGCGCTGTGGCTTACATCTGTAATCCCAACACTTTGGGAGGCCGAGGCAGGTGGATCACTTGAGGTCAGGAGTTTGAGAAGAGCCTGGCTAACATGGTAAAACCTCATCTTTACTAAAAATACGAAAATTAACTGGGCATAGTGGTGAGTGCCTGTAATCCCAGAGACTTGGGAGGCTGAGGCAGGAGAATTGCTTGAACCCCAGATGCAGAGGTTGCAGTGAGCTGAGATTGCACCACTGCACTCCAGCCTGGGAGACAGAGGCAGACCCCATCTCAAAAAAAAAAAAAAAATTGGAAGGGGATTGGGCTGGGTACACACAGTGCCATCTCCTCAACTCATTAATCAAAGAAAGTGAGAGAGTGGAGACAGGCTAGGGATATCACCCTGATCAGTGGTTCTCAACCTTCAGGATGCGTCAACACTACCTGGAGGGCTGGTTAAAACACAGATAGCTGAGCCCCACCATCAGTGTTTCAAATTCAGTAGGCCTAGGTGGTGGTGGCGGTGGGGGGATGTGCCCAGAATTTGCATTTTTTTCTTCTTATTGTTATTTTTTGAGATGGAGTTTTGCTCTTTTTGCCCAGGCTGGAGTGCAATGGTGTAATCTCGGCTCACTGCAACCTCTGCCTCCTGGGTTCAAGCTATTTTCCTGCCTCAGCCTCCCGAGTTGCTGAGATTACACGTGCCCGCCACCATGCCAAGCTAATTTTTGTAATTTTTTGTAGAGACGGGATTTCGCCATGTTGGCCAGGCTGGTCTTGAACTCCTGACCTCAGGTGATCCACCTGCCTTGGCCTCCCAAAGTGCTGGGATTACAGACGTGAGCCACCGTGCCTGGCCCAGAATTTGCATTTCTAACAAGTTCCCAAGTGATGCTAATGCTGTTGGTCCAGGGACCACACTTTGAAAACCAAAACTCCAGCTGAAGCCTCTCCACATATAAAGATGAAGTGAGGGAAACGAAGACTCCCTTCTAACACTCGCCTTCATTTAATAGTACACCTAGATTAAAATAGCAGTTTTCTGTGTGACTTTATTTTCTTTCTTTTTCCTCTAGATTGTAGCTCGTAGGTAAGGAGCATCTCTTGTTCACTCCTGCACAGCACCCACTAGATGCCAGGCATGTAATGTGCATTTAATAAATAGCTGTTTAATTGAATTGAGCCTTATACATTTCCTTGCTACAAAAGATTCTCCTTCTTTTCAGACTAGTACTATCTCCTTTAAAACTATCTTCTAGGAGACTTCTTTGTCAAACAGCCTTTCTCCCCATTCTTCTAGCATCTAGAACTGTACCCAGCTCCTGCTTCTGATTTTGCCTTTGTTTGGCTCTGCCTGAGTCCTGGTCACTATCCTGTCTATTCCATTGTACTGGAATCTTATTCAGGGCAAGCACTAGGTTCTCTCCTTCTTTTAGACCTCCTCCCCCAACAGTAAGAGCAGTGTTGTTCATTCAAAGAGCAACAAGGGATCACACAACCTGGGGCAGGAGAATGCTTGTAACAACCTCCCTTGGTCCCTCTCCATCTATTCCTGAGGAATTTGGGGAGGAGCAGGAAGTGGTGAAGTTGATAGAAGGCCCAACCCATTCTACCTGGCTCCATGGAATCCCTGAAGACTAGACTGGCTCCAGCGTGGGCACAACAGGCATCTTTCCTGAAGCAGTCAGAGATTTATGCTTTGGTATGGAAGAAGGGTCAGTGTTTTCCTTCTGTATTTATACACAGGGCCCGTCCTGGAAAGGAGGACTGGAAAGCTACTCTCTTACTTGTGGGATTTCTGAAATAGTCCCTACAGAGAGTAGGTGACACCAGGGCAATCTTCTAGAGGCAGGGGTTCCCCATATCCTTGCCAACTCATTTAGGTGTGTTTTTTTTTTTGAGCTGGGTGCAAAAACTTTGTGAGAGTATCTAAGATTCTTTGTGGTAAGAATTCACACCCAAAATGGTGAAAAAGACTGGGGCTAAAATAAAATAAAAGAGAATAGTAAGGAGACAGGGATTGAAACCTCATTACTTTGGAAAGGGAAGGTATGAGTAGAAACTGAGAAAGAGATATTTATGAAGAGATGCTTCCTGAAAAAGGATGTCTATGGAGAAATTTTGGAAATAAAAGAGGGATAGGCAGATTTGAAAAGAAATGTGACAGTAATCCTAGGCTACATGGATCTTTGGAGTCATGAATGAGACTCTTGTGAAGGTTGCACTTTTTTCACATTTGAATTGAAATTTATAAACCAGGTTTGTATTGTGTATTATGCCATGGAGGGAGGTTTCTGAATCAGGAAGGCCTGAGATACGGTTCTCATTACTATCTGGAGGATAAGTAGACAGATGGAATTGGATAGTTGGACGCTTCCTGGGAGATACTTGTAGAAATTGCTATAGTCATTGAGATCCCTGCTTTTTGAAGTATGGTCCATGGGCCAAGTATCATGGGCATCACTTGGGATCTTGTTAGAAATACAGAATCTTAGGCCCTAACCCAGACCTAATGAATTGGAATCTGCATTTTTAACATGCTCCCTGAGTGATCTGCATGTTCTTGAAAGTTTGAGAAGCACAGGTCTAGATGATTGGTGAGAGGCATCTGGCCTAGAGTGGGCACTATGGAAGGGAATAGATAGGGGCTGAGGAACTTTGGAATTGGGAGCACTAGGGTAGAGGCTCAGGCTGGAGAAACTGAATCTGCGGAGGGGGGATGAGTGTGGGCCCTGGCTCACCTCCCTGTCTCCAGGCCTCCCACACCAGTCACCATGCCAGGCTTTGGCACTCGGCCCACTCTGGGAAAATGCCTGCTATGCCCACGCTGGAGTCTGCCTGGTGCTCAGGGGCTCCCCTTGGGCAAGCGTTGCATGGGTTAGGACTGCTGCCAATTTTGCTTCTCCTACTTCGTATGGTTGGACGGACTGAAAGGGACTGGGAGGTCAGATCAGTCATGCCCCTGCCTGAGTGTTGTACCGTCCCTTAATCAAATGAGTGACAATTTGATGATACTAATGATACTAATTGAGGAGACTAGGGGGGTGGAGGGATTGAAGTAGCAGTTCTTAACTACCTGTAATGGAAATTAGGATATTTTGTTTCCTTCCAAAGGCTTAAAGGAGAGACCAGATGAATGGGTAAGGGGTTATACCCTTGGAGGGGCCAAATTAATGCTTTTTAAAGGATCTTGTGATGATATTTAATGGGCTAATGACAAAATATACAAGACATAGAGTTCCAGAGACCTGAAGTCATCGTCAATGCAAAAAAGTTATCAAGTGGCATTTCAGAACTTTTCTTAAGCTTTTGAAGGATTTGTGTACTTTACCTCCAATAAGAATAAATAACAAGGAAAGATCAGTATTGAAGCGGCATGGATTGAAATTGAACATAAAAAATGTTCTGGAGTTAAAGGGAGGATTGAAGGGGATGGCCAGGTTTTTCTGGCCATGCATGTGGGTGCCTCAGTTTGGTTTGGAATGCCTAGGAGGGCTCCTGCTCTGAAACAGGGAAATGCACAAAATAAACTCTCAAAATCTTTTCTATCCCAAGGATTCTCCATTCAGCTCCATAAATGAAAGGCTACGTGGATGTGTGGTGAATTTAAGATGATGGGCATGGGGATGATACATAATAGAAGAAAACAATAATTTCATCAGAGCTTTAAAACCCTTGCTAAAAATTTCAAAATAGGGCTAAGATTTAGGAGAATAAGTTGCATTTTAGGCCTCAAATAACAGTTTTAAGTTTCCATGTTCTTTGTCTCTCCATGTATCTATCTTGTCTTAGGTTTCTAAAACTCTCAAGGAAAAAGAACATCTGTTTTACTTACACATATTCTTTTCTTTCTTTTTTTTTTTTTTGAGACAGGATCTTGCTTTGTCACTCAGGCTGGAGTGCAGTGGTGCAATCATGGCTTACTGCAGCCTCCATCTCCCGGGTGCAAGTGATCCTCCTGCCTCAGCCTCCTAAGTAGCTGGGATTACAGGTGTGTGCCATCACGTGGCCAATTAAATTTTTTTTTTTTTTTTTTTTTTTTTTTTTTGTAGAGACAGGGTTTTGCCATGTTGCCCAGGCTGGTCTCAAACTCAAGGTGGGCTCAAGGTGGGCTGGTCTCAAACTTGAGGTGGGCTCAAGGAATCCGTCCACTGGGCCTCCCAAAGTGTTGGGATTACAGGCATGAGCCACCATGCCCGGCTTACTCATATATATGTATATATTCTTTTTTTTTTTGAGATGGAGTCTCGCTCTGTCACCCAGGCTGGAGTGCAGTGCCGCGACCTCGGCTCACTGCAACCTCCGCCTCCCAAGTTCCAGTGATTCTCCTGCCTCAGCCTCCCGAGTAGCTCGGATTACAGGCTCCTGTCACCATGTCTGGCTAATTTTTGTATTTTTTTTTTTTTTTTTTTTTTTACTAGATATGGGGTTTCACCATGTTGGTCGGGCTGGTCTTGAACTCCTGACCTCAAGCAATCCACCTGCCTCAGCCTCCCAAAGTGCTGGGATTACAGGTGTGAGCCACCACGCTGGGCCCCATGTATATTCTTTATATATCGTAAATGTCTAATACAATGATGGTGATAATAGCTACCATTTGTTGAGTACTGTGCCCTATACATTGTTCTAAGTGCTTTGCATGATTATCTAAGGTAATACAACAGTTCTATGAAGTAAGTATTGTTATCCCCATTTTACAGAAGTTGAAACTAAGGCTCAGAGAGGTTAAGTAATTTGTGCAAGGTAAGTAGTAAAGCTAGCATTTGCATCAAGTTTGAGCAAAACTTGTGCTGCTAACCCCTGAGCTATATTCTGCACAGAGTAGTGGCTCACTAAGGGATAGATGATCATTGAAACTTAATGGTGTACTTAGAGGTAATCAAAAACAGTGGATAATCCAAACAGTGAATAATAAAGAAACAATTTCTATTTGCTTTTTGGAATATAGAAGAGACACACCTAGTGACACATGCAAGCTTATATTCAGACATTCTCTCATTCACCTTCACTGTGTCCCACCCTGCAGTCAGTAGCTTGGAAAGGGTGAGGGGCTAGGTATAAAATAACTCATTGAAAGTCATGTGTGTATACATGCTTTGTGGACACATGTTTGCATTGGGCTGGAAATAGGCATTAAAGAGTAAGGTACGCTTATCTCCGTAGGTCCATAAACATAAGCATATTTGTTAGACTTTTTGTGTATGTTGTGTATGTGTATGTACAAATCCTGAATGAGTTAAACCAGCTATAGGGAACTGGCTGCCTTCCACCCCTGATCTTGGCTGATGTGTTTGTACCAAACCCTGATATTTATTTTTCATCACCTCTCAAGGGAACTTCAATGAGTTTTCTTTCTGGGAAGTTTATGGCTAAGATGCTGGGCTGCTTTGGGGCCCTTATAAATCTGCTATAATCAGAGGAGGTTTGCAGAGAAAGAGAAACAGCAGCCACAAGGCAATCCTCTCCTGTCCTTTACTTTCTAGCCTAACACACAGTCGCCCTTGTATGAGTACCACCCACATCTACCATCACTCTCCTAGAACCCCTTGATAGAAGGTGCTCAGATAATTCGTTTTATTTATTTCTTTGCTTCTAAGTGGGCCTCTATACTTTGTCAGAAAGAGGAGAATTAAAAAATGTACAAATACATCTACAGTTGAGATTGTGAGAAACTGGTTATTTAAACAGTGGTTCTGTTTTATTAAAAAAAAACAAAAAGAATGAGAACAAACTTTTGCAGAAGCAAGGATGGTAAGAGGAGTTGAAAGCCCCTGCATACTTTTGTAGAAAACTTTAAGAAAAGATTGTCTGTGATGCTCCTGGAAGCAAGAAGCTGGATGATCTGAACATTATTAGGAGGCAAACACAACATAGGAATTCCCTTCCTCCATCTTTCAATGCTGGTAGTTGGGAGATTTTTTTATGAGGGATTTTTATGACAAACTTTACTTTACATTTGACATTTAACAGCATCTCCTGTCCAGGGCATGAGGAAATATAGATATTTATTGACATATGGTGTCAGAAGATCGAGGAAAATTGACTCTGGAGAAGGAAGGGGGAGGGGTTTCTCCCTTTCCCTAGGTATGCAAATTACCCAACTTAATTTGTGTAGCATATGCTTTTCTGTGCTTTGTGCTTTTCTCAGTAATGAGATTAAGAAATCATTTCATTGTTAATAAAGAACTCAGTGGGGGAAGAGGGAAGATGAGAGACATATAGAAGGAAGCACAATGGGCACCCTGTCCTGTTTGAATCTTATATGCATCCCTTAAATAACACTGGATACAATAGACGTGGGGACAAATGGAACCTGAACTGGGACCCAGGTCCTCGTTCTTGTCATCCTTTTTTAAAACCTCAAGCTTCTGCAGTTTTATCTTGAATTTCACTGTTCTTTGCATTTCTAATAATAAATAGCAGTTCCATATCAAATGATCCCCAAAATCAAGAATTCCTTCCCATTAGCTGTCTTTTCCCTGGAATTCCTTCCTCCCAATTTCTGACTGCTGAAATCCTACACAATCATCATGGCTTAGCTTAGATGTTACCCCCTGTCCGAGCCTTCCTGGATAGCCCTACCTGGAAGCAATTTCTTTACTTTCAACTCCTATCCTCCTTTGACTGATTGTCAGCTATAGTTGTACATCTTCTGTTTCTCCCTTACTCAACTGTAAGCTTTTGGAGCAGAGGGACTGTGTCCTGAATATTTTATATTCTCTACACAATGTTTAACATAGAGCAAACAATTGTTAAATAAATTTAATGAAGCGGCCGGGCGCGGTGGCTCACACCTGTAATCCCAGCACTTTGGGAGGCCGAGGTGGGCAGATCATGAGGTCAGGAGATTGAGACCATCCTGGCTAACACGGTGAAACCCCGACTCTACTAAAAAAAAAAATACAAAAAAATTAATCGGGCATGGTGGTGGGCGCCTGTAGTCCCAGCTTCTCGGGAGGCTGAGGCAGGAAAATGGCGTGAACCCAGAGGCGGAGCTTGCAGTGAGCAGAGATCACACCACTGCACTCCAGCCTGGGCAAGAGAGCGAGATTCCATCTCAAAAAACAAAAAACAACAACAAAAAAATAAATTTAATGAGTGGTATACAGTTGTAAGTAAGAGGCCATGGGTAGAGATGTGGAAGAAAGGGCATTATGGATATTTTAAAGATATTAGTGTTGGCAGGGCGTGACGGCTCATGCCTGTAATCCCAGCACTTTGGGAGGCCGAAGCAGGAGGATCATGAGGTCAGGAGATCGAGACCATCCTGGCCAACATGGTGAAAAATCCCGTCTCTAATAAAAATACAAAAATTAGCTGGGCGTGGTGGCACGTGCCTGTAATCCCAGCTACTTGGGAGGCTGAGGCAGGAGAATCGCTTGAACCAGGGAGTCGGAGGTTGCAGTGAGCCGAGATTGCGCCACTCCTCTGCCTGGAGGCAGAGCAAGACTCTGTCTCAAAAATAAATAAGTAAATAAATAAAATAAGATATTATTGTTAATACATGATGATCTCACTCCAACTTGAACTCTAATATGTTGTCATAAAAAGGCTATTTACGTGAGTTTATAATAGCATAAAATGTATATGATGGTGTGTTTTTTAAGTGTATATTATTTTTATTTTTAAGTGTATATTATTTAAGCAATGTAAAAAATTGCTCATAGAAAAATCTGGAAATAAACATCAAAATGCTAAGAAAGAAGATACTATTGTTATTAAGATCTAGACATGATATATATCATATTATAGGGAAGTTTTTTTCCCTCTGGTAGGTTTATTCCCTTATAACTTATTTATTCATCATCCATTCTTTTTTTCATTTAAATATAGAGCTTTTTCTAGTGGGGGAACAGTCAATAAGCAAGAAAACAAGCAATTAAATGATTACAGATTATGATAAATACCTGAAGGACATAAACAGGTTCTTGCTATAGAGACTAACAGGGAATCTTCCTTCTTTAGATAAGAAGATTATGAAAGGCCTTTCTTGTCACTGTAATATATTTACCCTACTATAATTATGAGTTAATTCAATGTATAACCTGAATAACAGTAATAATAAAATCAATAATTGAATAAGAATGACAGCCTTCCCACCAGGGGGCGTTGTTCCAACTGAGCCTTAGGTTTGGCTCCTACCTTGGGCCACCCTTGCACCCTCCCTTCTGCCTTGGGAAGAGGCACAGTCAGGGCCCTCCCCTTGCCTCAGGATGGACCCTGCCCCCTCTTCTCTAGCCTAGGAGCCAGCAAGCAAAACAGGTGTTAAGAGCTTTGATCTTGCAGGAGACTTGGAGACAGATCAAGGTAGAGGCCTCGGAAATAATGACTGGGGATGTGAGAAGCTGGGGGAAGAGATGGAGACAGAGGCAGACAAAAGGAGACACAAATTGCTGTCACAGAGACTTCCTTTTAGCCTCCCATCTCAGTCTCAGTAGGTTCTGGGCTCTGTACTTCTTGGGGGAGCAGGTCAGGGCCTTTAGGGTTTTGGGGAGGGGAAGGATGTCCCCTGGGTGACTTTAGAGACCCTCTTGGTCATTCCCGGATCCTGATATAAGGCTAAAGGCAACCAAGGCTTTGAGAAGCATGCGGTCTGCCAATTCCCCAGCAGCCTCAGGTAGTCCTTTCATTGCCAGGGTCTTGCTTTGACCATGTTCCTGCCCCTCTCCTCCTGGTACAGTTGGTGGCATGAGTTCATGTCTCTTGTAGAGTATTGATCACATGCCCCACCCCTGCTTCCTGTTGGGATAACACACTTCAGTTGTTAGCTCAGGAATAATCATTCCCCTTCTCACAAAGGACTTGACCTCCTTGGTCATGCTGAGGAACACCTCAGACTGCTGAGAAGGTCTTACTTCAGTTAATGCAAGTTTCTCTAATTAAAGTTGTAGCCTTCACCTCTCTTCAGCCTTCTCCCACCCCACTGAGACCAGCCTCTCTGCAAGAAACATCCTGAACAAGGATAGAGATTATACTTTTGCTTCAAGATAAACCGTACCTCTTTGCTCCACTCATGCACTTAGAGAACTCGTATTGCTGGCTTTGAAGAGGTACTTAGAAGAGAAAGAACTGCAATTCCTACTAGCTGCTAAGGTTGTGCATAAGACAGACTTCTGATCATCAGAGATGGACATGGACTTTAGAATAGTGGTACCTCCATAGCCCTTGAAGTCAAACAGCTAAATTCTTGTCTTAGCTGGATCACTTACATCACCTAAAGTATGAGGCATGCAAGAGCAGTTGCACAGCTTCTTCCATCTGCACTTGGGCCAGAACCTGAGATTATACACTGAAGTTGGCTTTAGGTCTGGTCAGGAACTTTATGCTGTGGGTGCAAGGTAAATGAGGTGGAAGAGAAAGTAACATTGCTTGAAAGAGGAAAGGAAGGGTGAAACAAGAACATATATGGAGGCAGTGGAATAGTTAAGCTGACTCCTGAACCCAGGGATCCCAGATTTAGATAGGGCACAGAGTTAACAATCTCTTAGATTATTATTATCTTACTATCTTAGTTCTTGGCTGGAAGTCCTTTGGAGTCTATCTCTTAGTGGGTGGCCCTGTTATTTGTTCCCTTCTTAAGCAGATGGAACAGGGCTCAGTGCAGTCCAGTGTGGATTCTGGTGCCAGGGTGACATTAGTGCAGGCAAATATGACAGATTTTCCCAAGGAACTATGTTCAAAAACAGTAGGAGAGGAGGAAAGGATGGGAGTTAGAGGAAGAAAGAGGGTTCGATTATCCTCTCTGGGTTCCTTGAATGAGGGGATGAGATAGAGGATGAGACTTTAGTCAAAATCATGGTCTCTATCAACTACTTTGCTCTCATGCTTTATCCTTTTTCAACTACTTTCCAAAAAACCAGATTGCTAATAATTTCCCTGATCCTTTACTCCACATCATGTGAGTTTATCTTGTCAAGTTACCCCTGAGCAGACACTCCTATGGCCCACGTCAGTCAGGGGAACATCTTGAAGTCCCAAGTCTCTTCCACAACAGGCTCTGCAACACCAAGGCAGCATCTGTATTGGGAATTTCTGTCTTAGACCTAAACTCATTTCCCTTTCCCGTGAACAGCTGTCTGCCTATCTCCCCATTAGTCTCTCCTCTTCTTTTTTCCCCCTTCTCACCAGGCCTATTTCTTTCTATAACCACTGAGCAGAGTCAGGGAGACCGTTCTGTACGTTTCATTCACTCTATTCCATTCTTCCCCTGCAACCCCACTCACCCCTGTCTCCAATCCTCTTAACTCCTTCCATCCACCACCTGGCCAGTCCTTCTTGCTTGCTTGCTTTCTCATTTCCATTCCCTTTCTTCCCTCCCAATTTTCTTCATCTATGATTCTAAGCTTGAGGAGGTGGGAAGATAAGTTATAGGGGCAGTGTACATGAGGGAGTGGGCTTTGGGCACAGCAGAAGTCACTGTAGGTAGGCATCAGGAAGGACTAGCAGGAAGAACCTGCTAGACATTGACATGGGTGGCCTAAGGGGCAGTTGCCTCCTGACTCATCTTTCCTAATAGATGGGGCAGGGGTGAAGGTGATAGGGACTTAAATAAAATGTGGTTAGAATAAAGGGATGGAGAAAGGGAACTCCTTAGTCCTATAGAGCAGCATTTTCTTACCCATTCTTTCTTCTCAATTTCTTAATTCAGAATTTGCTTCGTGGGCTTATAATGTAAGTGGTGATCCTTAAGGAGGTGGTAGGGGGCATGATTATATCCTGAACTCTTGCTCTATCCCAGCCTCAGCGTGGGTTACCTTCTCTGGCCACATTATTGCTTAGACATAACCTCAGCCTTTGCCTTCATTTAGTTGATAATAGCTCAATTTTGGAAGTTGGGTGGCTACAGAAACATGGTGACTACAGGTTCTTTGGTGAATGGGATTCCTATTTTTATTTGTTTATCCTATTATGAGTAGGCCAGAGATAATAATAATGTTGATAATAACAGCAGCAACAACTATTTATTGAGCACTTATAATACATTAATACTGGGTACATACTCCATCTTATTTAATTCTACAAGGAGTCTGTGAAATAGGCAGCATTATTCCTGTTTTACAGGTAAGGGTCTGATGTTCCTTGCTCATGAAATTATGCCCATTTGACTCTAAAATCTTGCTCCTCACTACCACTGTGCTATATTTTACAACTGTATTTTGGAGATCTTTAGGTAAAAAGAATTCTTCTTATCCTTAGTGCCCCTGTTTGGTTTGAAGCAGCATCTGGAACATCTAAGAGGTATTGACTATCAGCTGTGGAAAACTGGTAGATTTTGAAGGAGATGGTGGAACCGTTTTTCTCAGTAATGGTAGGAGGATGGCTGAGACACCCCTTTGAACACAGACAGAAATGCTTTTTAGCTGTACCTAGAACAATGTGTGGCATATGATAGGAGCTGTGGGTTTAGTGAAGAGAATGCCCTTAGTCAATTTAGAAGTAGGGAACCTTATAAGAATCCAGAGTAATCTGCGATCATTACCTAATCTCCTCTACACCGCCTCAGAAGGATGGTGATTCCGGGGTTGTCTGGGGTTGTTGGCAGAAGAATGATCATCTGTTTTCTGGATTATTTGTGGCAGAGTTTGAATCCTAGACTAGTTTAACTCAATGACAATCTCCTTGCCCAAACCAATTCTCCCTGCTCTGTGCTAGCCCTACTATAGAACTTCTAATATTTATTTGAGTTAAATGGAATTAATAAGGCAAGTTTTAAATAAAATATTATGTAGCACTTTCTGGAGTCTCTGCATCAATTGAGGGGACAGTCATGGATAAACCTAATTAATAATCAAATTTTTAAGTAACCAAAATGCCATTTTAGTTTAGAATTGATCCTGAAACAGAACATATATTGTGTTCTTAGAATTCACAAAATTTCAGATGGAGTAGTGGGGCTTCCCTGAGGAGGTTCAAATTGTCTCAGGGAGACAGACACTGTCTGGTCTCCGCTTGCTCCCTGTGTCCACCCTCTGAACAGGCTACCACAAGTAACCTGCCTATGCAGACAGGACCTTCCTTTTTGTTAATCAAATTAAATATTGTCATCATTTATTTTTAATGGTGCCATCTGAAAGACAGAAAGGTGCCCATGATGACCAGCTCAGGTCTAGGAATGTGAGATCCTCAGGCACTGGATTTTGCAGCCCTGCATCTCAAGGGCTGAGGAAAAAGCTTTGCAGCTGGTGAAGGTGACAAAATCAAACTGCTTTATAGACCTGAGAGAACTTAAGTGAGGGAGAATGTGGAAGGGGGGTAGGTTGGAATAAGCAGGCGGCTTGGGATGCTCCTTGGTACTGGCTCCTTGGCAACGGTTACTTAGCAACCCTCATTCACCTCTCGGCTGCCTTCTCCTGCCTCCCCCCGCCCCATCTCCCTCCCTTAGCTGCTGCAAGGAGCTAGAGAGCTTGGAGTGAATGACAATTTGGAGAAAGAGCCGCAGCCTGAAGATCTAAGAGGCTCTAAAGAAGATGGATAAGAAAATCGATGCATAATAAAAACTGCAGGCAAAGCCACCTTGACGGAGGGCGGGTGGCTCTCTCCTCCCACCCTCGTTAGTCTCTCCAGGCTCAAGGCCTCTACCTTATCCCCGTGTCCTCTCTTTCTTTGCATCTACCTTTTTGTGGTTTAGGGAGGGCTATTTGCCTTTGACATGGAAAGGGAAGCAAGGAACATAGGGCAGAAGAAAACAACGTATATGCGGGATGTATGTGGGGTGCTGGGGTAAGGCAGGGAAGCTTGCTAAGGCAGGGATTATAAGAGAGATGCTTTGAATGGAAAGGGGTTTAAACTGCACCATAAAGTAATGCCTTTATTCAAAAGGAAAGCCTCAATAATGGAGGTGGGAAGGCACATGTGTGAAGTTACCCTCTTGCTTACCCTCTGTAAGATATTAAAGAAAAAGGTATAAGCAACCTTTCTGGAAGGGCTGGGCTGGAGTATGGCCTGGATAAATGAGTTACTGTATATATAAGTACCTATGACAGGCACCTAGTAGGGATACTATAAATATCACTTTCTTTTCTTTCTCAGAAGCTAAGGCTAGAGGAAAAGACATTTTGGAGGTACCATGTTGGCCTGAGAAGCTGTGGACCAATTCTGTGACTATCACTGGTTCTGGCTCTTCAGAGATTTCCATTCGCAGGGTCAGGAAGTCCTTTATGATATTAAATTTCATCCCATTTTGTTGAAGTTAGACATTTGATCTATTAATCAACCCTTTATTCCTTAGTGTTTCATGAGCACCAGCTAGCTACCAGACACTGTGAAATAGGTGCTAGGAGCCCCATGTCTATTTGTGATACAGAGTTTCAGTATTATGCATGGCGAGTGGAATAGAGATTCAGTAGGGAATGGGAGCCTCACATGAGATTGTACATATGAGTGTGCTTTGAGAATTGTAAAGGATGATATCGTTGTAAGTGGTATTGATGAGGGGATTGATTTCAGGGTTTGAAGTTCTGCCCTCTAGTAGGGAGTAGAAGGGATTTGGGGCTGGGGGTGGGGTAGAACTCATTCCAACCAGTCCAGTCCTGTTGGGAACATGCTCTGTTCCAGGGAATGCTAGGGCCTAGGATCACAGTGCTGAGTGGTGAAGGACTGAGACTGAAGAAAAATGCTGCTGCTGCCTGGCTCAGGCATATCTGCCATGCTCCCCATCTGCTTGTTTACTTTCTACTTTCTTTCAAAGAGGGTGAGGCTCTTAGTAAGTCATCTATTTCCTGTCATTCAAGGCATTCAAAAAGTTCCTTCTTTTCAAGGATGCTTTCCTGGACTAGAGGAGAGCTGGTGACTTCCTTGGTCTCACTGTGCCTGGACCTGGAATGCCCCCCCATTTCCTACCCCTCTCCCACCCCAATTTTAAAATTCCGTCCTCCTCTCTCAATTTGCACACATCTTGGTCCTTATTCTCAATTACATTGACTTCTGTGGGGTATTATAATTTCATATTTCAGCCTATTATCTTTTGATTTTTTCTTTTTTTTGGATTCATTTGTCCTTTATTTATTATATCATTATGACTATTTTATGAGGCCTTAAAGTGCAAAAGACTATCTATGTAATTTCTCTGTATAACACCCAGCCCAGAAGTATGTGCATATGAACAGTGAAGAAAAACTTAATGATGGTACCCTTGTGTCCTGGTGCCTCCTATATCAAATATACATCCCACATTCCCACCTTTGTGATCTTCTACCCATCACTGCCCACCTCCTCCCTCCCCAGGTTGCCCACTCTGTTTTTTATAACTCTGTAACTTGGACTCTTTTTGTGCTTGATTCTGGACATAAAACACTCAAAATATTATTGAGGGGGAGGAGGAGCTCTTAGTTTAAGAAGGAGTCAGGCTATACAAGTCAGAGCCAGATAAATGCAGACAAATAAAATTGTACATTGGATACCAGATACTAAGAGTACATAGTATAAAAGTGGTGTTGGAATTAGAAATTTGACTTACTCAGGGAAGGCTTCCTGGAGGAGAATACTGAGCAGGCTTTGAAAGAAAGAAAGACATAGACCTTTTGAAAGAAAGGAATGGATAGATAAAAAGACAAAATAATGTGTCAGAGGTCTATGTCTTTGGAGGCAGAGAGAAGAGAAGCAGATTTGCTTTGCTGAAAGCAAAGAGTGAGCATCGTGGAATCATAGCATAAAGTTAAGCTCTGAAACTTAAGCTGAGGAATAGCGATTTGAAATTAGGGACAATTGTGAGCCACTGCTGGCCTCCCACAAGGGGATAAGTCAGGATGATGGTGAAAGGTAAGGTTGTTGATAGAGAATGGATAGATGGAAACCAGAAGCTCTTAGGAGGCTGCTTCTATTGTCTTAATTCTGACCAAAGACTTGGTCAATGATCCGACTAGAGTGTGGGGAGAATAGGGAGGTGAAGGCCTGATGGGTGGGGAGGGGGTGAAGAAACAAGGAACACATTGTTTCCCTAGAGCTTGCATCACAGACTTCTCTTTGAACAAAACCCTCTGTTTTCAGCCTGTGCTGACTCATCCCTCGCCTTTCCCCCTTCTCTACCAGAGGAGCTCTTGCAGCCCTAGTAGACACCTGTTGCCACTGCTGGTGGTCATAATGATGGGACAGGATGTCCCCACTGGCCAGAACTCCTGGATTTTAACCTTTTGTGTTTCTGTTTTGTCTGTTTTTTTAGATCTTCACCTGGGTCCAAAGAAAAATGGAAAGAAACTTTAACACTCACTCTCCTTCTGGGTTGGATGACCCTTGAGTTATTTCAGATTTCGTGTGGAGGTGCTAGATTTTCCTGGGCTTTCCTTGGCCATTGTGTTGCTCAGGTCGCTGTCCCCAAGCTTTTTCACAATATCTGTGAGGGGCTGGGAGAGGTGGTGGTTAAGGTTGAGGAGGAGAATGGGCTCCTTGCTGGGGTGTTGAGATCCTTAGACGTAATACCCTAGAAGGTTTATTCAGAAAAGGTAAATAAGATGATGTCAGGCCTAGGAATGGCAGGATGGAGAAAATCATTTCTCCAGACTTGGAGTTTAGGACTACTGGGAGAAACTAGAGTAGGAAGCTTCCTAGAGAAGGGGAGTTGGGATATAACAAATGTGATAAAGTAGGCTAGATGCTGAGGGTTTCAAGAATAAAGATAGAGAGAAAGTCAGCAGTGATTGAGTAGGTTAGTGTTTCTCTCTCAGGTGTATTCCTGTGGGCCTACACAAGCTGAAGTAGGAAGGCCCCTGTGTTAGTCCATTTGTGTTGCTATAAAATAACTTTAGAAAGAAAAGGAGTTTATTTGGCTCGTGTCCTGCAGGCGGTATAAGTAGCTTGATGCCAACATCTGCTCCTGATAAGGGCCTCAGCCTGCTTCCACTCATGGTAGAAAGTGAAGTGGAGCCAGTTTGTGCAGAGATCACATGGCAAGAAAGGAAGCAAGAGGGAGGGGAGGGAAGTGCCAGGCTCTTTTTAACAACCAGCTCTTGTCATGAGAACTCACTTACCACCCCTACTCAGAAGGACATTAATCCATTCATGAGGGATCCACCCCTATGACCCAAATACCTCCCATTAGGTGCCACCTCCAACATTGGGGATCAAATTTCAACATGAGGTTTGGGGTAATAAACATTCAAACTGTAGCAGCCCCCAAAGCAGGTTATCCTACCCAACCTGCCTTACTAGAACCAAACTGAAATGAAGGAAGTGAGTATTTATAGAGCGTTTACTAGGTTCTAGGCACTAGTCTACTCTTTCCACATGTTTTCTCGTTAAGTTAAATCCTCATTAAAAAACCCATACATGGCCAGCCATGGTGGTTCACGCCTGTAATCACAGCACTTTGGGAGGCTGAGGCAGGTGGATTACCTGAGGTCAGGAGTTCAAGACCAGCCTGGCTAACATGGTGAAACCTGTCTCTACTAAAAATACAAAAGTAGCCGGGCATGGTGGTGGGCACCTATAGTCGCAGCTACTTGGGAGGCTGAGGCAGGAGAATCACTTGAACCCGGGAGGCAGAGGTTGCAGTGAGCGATCATGCCACTGCACTCCAGCCTGGGTGACAGAGCGAGACTCTGTCTCAAAACAAAAAACAAAAAACTAAAACCAAAAAACAAACCCCTATACTAGGCACAGAATTTAAGGTCTCGGCTAATAGCTGGTGGAGCAGGAAGGCAAACTCACTTTTTCTGACTTAAGAATCATTGCTTTTTCCATGACACTATAATGCATTTCTATTTCAGAAACTCCCTTCTTCAGTTGGGCACTATGGTGTCTTCAATCACATTACATGCATAATCACGTGTGTAAGGCACAACATTAAATGCCATGAGTAAAAAAGAAAGGCAGTCCCTACACTCCAGATGCTTGAAATCATTTGGGGACACACACACACACACACACACACACACACACACACACACACACACACAGTATATTTAAGTATGGCATTAGAAAACTATGTCAGTCAGTAAGACAATGCCCTGTGAGTGGTAACCACAATTAAGTGCTATTGGAATTCTGGGAAGGGAGGGAGAATTGTGATGGACTGGCTAGAGAAAACTTCATAGAAGTGGTAGGATTTTAAGAAAAATTTTGAGAATAGACAGAACATTCTACATTAATGAAGTGACTCATAGTTATGGAAGCAAGAAAGCAAAAGGTATTCTACACACACTAAACAGAGCTTTCTCTAAACTTTTTGAAGTCCAGGATGATATATATTCACATTTGATTTCTTAGCATACCAAATATATAGTAGCTAGATGTTCAATGTATATTTGTTCAATGAATGAAACAATGAATGACCCATTTATCTGGCACAGAGGGTTCAAGTGAGGGCATTTTGAAAGAGATAAATAGAACTGTAGGCTCTAGAAGAGGGGATGAAAAGATGTGTAAAAACTGCTTAAATGAGATCTTTCTTGAGTCAGTGGGCAGATAACTTAGAAAAGAGATGAGAGGCAGGGAGAACTTTTAGGATGCTTATGTAGAAGCTTAGATGATAAATGCTAAAAGACTAAACTAGGACCATGGCATGCAAATAGAAATGCATGGATGGAAGTACCAACATTGTGAAAATGTGATGAACAAAACTTGGTTACTAATGGACTTTGGTGGCGTAGTGGTGGGGAGGGTGGGTAAGACGGGAGAAAAGGGAAAATAAAGAGGAGTCAAAGATGAGGGTAGAGGTTCTCAGCTTTGATTATTAGTAGAATAGTGGTGCCGCTAACAGAAAAAGAGGATGCTAGAAGAAGAGCCTGGTTTTGAAGGGAGTGTAAATTACATTTTAAATTAAGTCAGTTTAAGGTGCTGGTGGAGCCCCCATTCATCATACACTAGAAGTGGGAGACTATAGGGAATGTGACCAGCTCTGGAAGAACAGATTCAGAACTTACCCACATAGAAGTAAAAATTGAAGCCATGAAATGGATGAGATAATTGAGGGAAAACAGTGTCGAGAGGGAAAACTGGAAAGTTGAAGGTAACTTTGGGAAGGAGATAGTATACAATAGGGCCACTTTAACATCTTCTGATGTTGTTACCAGCTCTTTAGTGTCTTGTTCTTGAGAGACAAGGTTAAATAACCCTCTAGAAACATAACAGATCTTATTCTTAGTCCTCTGTAAGTCTTCCTTTTTCTATGGAAGTCCAGATCTTGACCAGAACAGTAATAGGCTGGACTTACATGAACACATTTTAGGTCATCTGGCTGAAACAGATGGAGGCTATCTTAGGCACATGTTTGTCTTCTCAATTTTCAGCTCCCTACAGAAGCAGCAAAGGCTTGGGCAGTTCTGCACAGGCTAGCTTAAAGTGCTCATGCTTCAATGCAAATCTGTTTTACACACCTATGAAAGACTAAGAACCTCAGTCTGGGAAGTGGGTGGGTGGGGTGGACAGTGATTTACTCTTGAGCCCCAGACGCTTCACCTGACTTTTTCACAACTCCCCACCCTTTTTACTTTTCATCCAGAGATCTCAAAGCTCTAAACAAGCCTTGATCCTCCCTGACCCCCTGAGTCATCCTCTATTTCCATTTTCCCAGATAGGGGAGGTGGGGCAGTGGAATACCGTGTTTTGGGATGGGTGCTTGGTGGGTGGGTAGGGGAGATTGCAGGGGCAACCATAGGGATCCAGGGGCCCCTTTTCAATCATGGGGTGGGGCGAGGGGCAGGCATCAAGGTAGTTCTAGGTAGTTAGGTTTCAGCTTGTCCTTTTGAGGTTGTTTTATGACTGAAGAGACTCGGATAAAGAGTCCGAGCTGGAGAAATTGAAGAATAAACAAAGCCATAAAAGACGCCGATAAAATTTCTCCCAGCACAGAATAGTCTTTGGAGCCTCCCTCAAGAATCTTAGAGTAATCTGGGAAGGCTAATTAAGTCTCACAGCCCACACTGGGCACTGGGGCAGGACGAGGGAAAGGGGAAGAGAGCACTGAGAGAGATTTCCCTTCTCCCTCTCTTCTCTCAAGGGCGCACAGGTGTTCAAACATTCAATATGGAGACTGAATTAAGACTTGGTGGGGGTATGGGTGAGAATGGGGAATGAATGATGGGAAATATCAATATTTTTAAAGACTCCTTTTAATAAGGAAGTGCTTGAGAATATGCAGAACGATAGGAGGACCCTGAATTGTAGAACATTAAGAATGGAGAGTACCTGGGTGGGAATGAGAGGCTCTGAGACTGTGAACATGGTACGTCTGCATGCAGGTGGCATGAAGAATGGGTCTAGATGGGGATGAAGGCAGCTGGATTCAGAGCATGGCACTCTGAGGCTGAGGGGGGTCTGAACTGAAGGCTTTTGAAGCTAAAGGACCCACATTTGGGGACCAATAGGACAGGAGTTCTGTCTGGGGGGAACTATGTGAGCATAGGGAGAAGGCACCAGAGGGATGGTGAGATGAGAGTGGGGCTGTGTGTGAGAGAAGAGGACGTGATGATCTGGGAGGGAACCTCAGCCCTAGGGAAGTGGTTAGAAAGCCAGGGGTCAGCCTATTTTCTCCAAACTAGCTATTTTTCTGTTCTTTGTTCCAAATGAATTGGTGGATTGGCCACAAAGAGAAATCTTATGAGCTTATATGATGTAGAGGTGGGAGGGAAAGAGTTGATGGGGAGTGTGCATGAGGGGAAGCCATAGAAACTGCCAGTTTCCATGGTGATAGCTGAAATCTTTATTTCTATTTTCCTGATTTCTGCAGCATGTCAGAAGACGCTGTAAGTGAGAAATGCTACCTTTTCATCTCCTCTAATCCCAGCAGTTTGGGAGGCTGAGGCAGGTGGATCACCTGAGGTCAGGTGTTTGAGACCAGCCTGGCCAACATGATGAAACCCCGTCTCTACTAAAAAAACAAAAATTAGCTGGGCGTGGTGGCAGGCGCCTGTAATCCCAGCTACTTGGGAGGCTGAGGTAGGAGAATTGCTTGAACCCGGGAGGTGGAGGTTACAGCGAGATTGTGCCATTGCACTACAGCCTGGGAACAAGAGTGAAACTCCATCTCAAAAAAAAAAAAAAAAAAAAGAATCAAGATCTGAGGTGGGATGAGAAGGTTAGTGAGGGTATGGGTCTTTAGCAGGGCAGTGTCTCTAGCTTCCAAGATTAATTGAGCGACCTCCTCTGGTATCTCTAGGTACATGCAAGAAGTTTGTGGATACAGAGCCGCAGCAGGAACCAGACACTTCTTATCAGTGGGGTGGGTTGGAACTTCAGGAAACGCTTTCACAGCAGTGCCATCCTAATTAGAGTATAGACGGATGGGCCTCTCTGAAGCCAGAGACTAAGTTTGGGTCTCTATGGTCCAGTAACCTTCCTTGAAATTCCCCCTGGAACACTAGGAACCTATTTCCTACATGCTAAATCTCTCCAGCTCTTCAAGGAGCCTCAACACAGTGTGCCTGCTATTGGGCACTGGGGACTGAATCAGGAAGAAGAGGTTGATGATGGTGGGTGGGTAGGAAAGGCCAGTGAAAAAGATGTTGCCAAATGTGCAGGTGTCAAACCTGTAAGACTTGGATATTGTAAAAATCCTAGCTGTCCAATTCTATCCACTTTCCCTGTGAGGGCCAGAAAGTTTGAGTGACTCACCAAAAAAATACATAGCACATCCAGGATTCAAACTTGCTTCCTGTCCAAGAGTACCCTGACTTTTGCCCCAGTCATACCCATTTTGTAATTGGCTCTCAGTTGAGGTGGGTACCCAGATGCCCAGCATAGTGAGATCATGTCTTAGGCACAGTAGCTCCTATGTGCTCCCCGAATTCCTTCCACCTGCCCGACTTGTCTAGTGACTTCAGAGTAAAGCAGCTGCCAAAGCTGGCTCCTCCATCCTTGGAGAATAGGCTCCAAGATGTTTGCTGAGTAAATACCTGTCTCCTGCTTGTTTGTCCTGTGCATAGTTCCTCTTGGCCATCATGTCCTTAGCTCCTGACATAGCCTCTGGCTTACAGGATCCTGGAGAAGGAACTGCCACCAATAGGAGGCACCAACTGCTGGGGCCATAAGGGAATGTTTCTTGCCCAGACATTCCCCTACACCCTTCTTTTTTTCTCTGTGACCTCCTTCCATTCTGTTGTCACTGGTGTTCTGGCAATCCCTAATTCTCTTGCTCCTGTGTCCCCCCAAGGCCTGCCTTTTTTTTCTCTCGTGTTTACTGTAGCTTCTGTGCCATTCCCGGGTCCCCTTAGCTCTCTTCTCCTTCCCCTAGTTTCTTCTCAGCCTCTGCTCATGCCCCCTTCAGCCTTTCCTACCTTCCTTTTTTCCTTTCTCCCTTCCCCCTTCCCCCTTCCTTCATCACATATGTATTGAGTACTTGTTTAACGCCAGGCCCTCTGGTTAGCTCTGAGGCTGTAACAGTGAACCGCCACAGGCTCTGAGCTGTCTGCGGAAGCTTAGGGTCTAGCAGGGAAGACGCACAAGTACTACAGCAATTTTGATATGATATGACAAGTGAAGCCCCTTGGCCTCGTTTTTCCAAAGGCCTCTTTCAGCTATGACGAGTTGGATTGACTCACATTCCCTGAGTAGTGAATTCCAATGTTTCACAATTCCTACAGAGGGCAAGTTTTTCTTGATGCCTAGACTTAGTTACTCCTGAAGTTAAGATCATTCCCTGGGCTCTAATTTACTCTCCTATACTTTTTATTTTTAAAATGAGTATCATAATAATGCCCACTTTCCTCATATCCTGGGATGTTTGTGAAGACGGGTTGAAATGACAGGTGTCAAAGTCCTCTGAAAGCTTTGTGAATCTTAGATAGGATTCTCTCTAAACTTCTTGTTGGGAATGGAGGAGAACTTTTTTCTCCTACAAGTAGAACAGCTCAAAAGATAATTTTGAATAACTCTGAATTGCCTCAAACTTATTCTCTTTTCTATTTACTTATTATTTATAGGAAACAATTCTTTGATCTTTATAGCTGAGATCCATGTCCCTTTTAAACAATTTTCTTGAAGAAAAAAATGCCTCTTATTGCAGTAATAGAGATTGAGGGAGGACTTCAGAAAGGAGGCCTTAAGCACTTAGGTATGAAAACATAAGTCAGAGGACAAATCCCCCCATCACAATGCGGCTCCTTTGCATTATTATTGGAGTCAAGGGATTTGGCATGATGGTCCAGGAGGAGCCTGAGGATTACATGGGAGAGTGATAGTGATGCTTGATCCTAGATGATGGATTTCCAAGAGGGATGAAGAGTCTGACTAGGTTGCCTGAGTCAGAACATATCATCAAGCTCTGCTCCTATTAATGACTTAAGAGCAGCTGACTCGATTCACTCCATTACCTTCTGAGGGAGGAGGCAGAGAGCAGGAACAGAAGCTGCTTAGGGGCAGAGAACTCTCCTGGATGCCAGGATAGGAAGGGCCAGTCTCTTCCCAGCTCTCTGGAGTCCCATTCTGGGCTAACTTTGATGGATGGGTGGCAATGGGGTATCAGTCTGTTGCTTCTCCATTCAGTGGATCCACATAACGGGTTTCAGGACAACGGCCTGACTTTCCAGGGTTTCCTTTCTCTTCTACCTGCTTCCAGACTGACCCAAGCAAATGTTTTTGGTTTCCTGATCTCCCTTCTCAGCTCCCCTTAATACTGTCAGGGATTTCTTCTAGTTGTCTAGCTTGAGGTTCCCTCCTTTACTATAGCAATCCCATGTCTTCACAGCCTGGGCCTGGTAGAAACTTTTATATATTGTGCTGGTATCCTATTGTTTTTAGCTCCTTCTCTTTAAAGAGAAAGGATACACTTTCTCTTTTTTTCCTGCTCTTTCTTTTTTCCTTCTTTTTCTGTGTTTCCCATGCCTGCCTCCTTAGGCAGAGCTGCTGCTTTTCTGCCTTGGCCTCTAGGGTAGCCACTCTTTTCTTCTTGGGAATGTTTCCAACTTTGATGGCTGGTAGGTTGTTTTCACAGTTTGTTGTCGTTTTCTACCAGTTCAGCTCATCCCTCTTCTCCCTAATGTCCTTGTGGAGCCAGAAAACAGCAGCATGTTTCCAAGGACTCTGAGCCTGGGCATTTTAAGAGCCTACCTTCCCCCATCATTTCAGTTTCATCTGCAGGCTGCAGAGTGAGCAGACGCATGTATGGCACCGGCAGAGCGGCTCTTAATGACTCAAGATGAACAGGTCGAGCCCAAGGCACAACAGAAACCCATTTGTAATGGAGTTGTTTTTCTTTCAAATCCTTAAGAACATAAGCAACATATCTTATGATAGAAGAGTGAAGGGGGAGGGGAGGGATTGAGTCAGAGTTTGTTTTCATTTCAGGAGACCCGCCTTTCAGCATGTTCTCAGCCTAGGGTGGGCTTGGATTTTAGTCACATTTAGATAGCAATGCTTATGCCTTCACTACGATTTTAAATTGTGGTAAAATATACATAAGATGTGCCATTTTAACTATTTTTAGGTATGCAGTTTGGTGACATTAAATACATTCACACTGTTATGCAACCATCAACACCATCCATCTCCAGAGTTTTCTCATCTTCCCAAACAGAAACTCCATACCCATTAAACATAAGCTCCCCATACGCCCTTCCTCCTAGCCCATGACGTCTTTCCACTATGACTTGACTTGGCTTCTTAAAGCGCCATTCTGACCACAGAGCCTCTATTTCTTCTTCTTTTAAATCTCAGCTCCTCCGACTGAATTTCAAGACCTTCTCCATTGGCACCTGCAGACTCACTCCATGGAGCTTCTGTCACTTCTTGGCTCAGAGTCCCTCTCTGAGAGGCAATTCTGAGTCCTAGTCCTCATTCAAGTGACCTCTTCTCTGCCTGATCCTGCGTGAATCGCCCCTCCTCATTCTTCCCTTCAGCCTGGTTTGGCCCTTACTTTAGACTCCTGCTTTAGGACATCCTGATGTTCTAATATGCCCCACCCTCTGTTACATGACCCACCCACTTCCCAACCTCTATCTAGTATTCTGCCTGGTTGCTCTTATCCTGTTCTTGCTTCTTTATCTGCGTCTTATTTCTCTCTCAGACTGGAGGCAACCTCAAGTCGTGAGCTTCTTGCTGAAATCTATGCTAGGATTAGTGTACTCTATTCCATGTCCTTGCTACTCAGAATGTGGTCTGGGGTCTAGTGGCATTGGCATCACTCAGGAGCTTGTTAGAAATGCATCGGAGACTCCACCCCTGACTTACTGAGGAGGAATCTGCATTTTAACGAGATCTCTAGATTATTGGCATGCACATTAAAGTTTGAGAAGCCCTGCTGAAGGATGGGTGATAAATAATTTATATTGTAGGTGTGCATAACTAAAATTATCTAACTAACACCTCTAGACTACATTCAAACTGTATGGATATTTTTGAGGAGAGGAAGAAAGATATTTTGTGTCCTTCAAACTTATGAGTCTCTAACAGAATTGCCTAGAAAGCCAGGAACTGACACTTCAAAGGTGAGAGGGTACAGGAGTCAGTGTCCCCAATGGGAAGGCATGAGGCTTACATAATGAGAAACTCCCTGGCTGGCTGTCTCATAGTTAGGCAGACAGGGGCAAAGTTCCCTGAAGTTCACTTTGAGGCTGGCTGATAGTCTTTCCCCAGAATTAAACACTTGTCCCCAAACAGACATTTGTCACCAAAGTCCTAGGGGGAAGCAGGGCTCCAGGTCTCAAAATAACCTAGTTTCTGTCCCCATGGCTGGGGCTGATTCATATTTTGTAGGAGGTTTGATTGTAGCTGGGAATGGCTGAGGAGCTGGTGTAATTCTCTCCTCCTTCCTCATCCCACTGACAGGGAGTGAGGAGGGGCACGAAGAGTGGAGATACGGTGTGGGAGTCAAACCTGTTCTTCACATAGCAATTGTCTCGTCTCACTCCTTGCTCTCACTCTGACAAGTTGAGTCCACAGCTGGGAAAACTTGGAGCCAGTCTCTGAGTCTGCTTGGCTCATATCCAGCCTCCCTCTTTTTTTGTTCCTTCTCCCCTTGGGAACATCTTTCCCTATTCTCCCACTTTCAGGTACAAGAGAGCCGTGATGTACTGGAGTAAAGGCTGTGAGCTGGGAGGGGCTTGGAATTCTTCAGATTAGAGCCTCCCTCTTCCTGGTCATCTCCAGGAGAACATGCCAGATTCCACTGCTTCATTACTTTTTAGGGCATGAAGGGATTAGAAAGTAACTGGAGGGCAAAGTAGTTTGGGGTAAACTAGGGAGGAGGTGGCCTGTCAAGTGGAAAAATAATGTAAATAAGAGATGTTTCCCAGAATCATGGGAAAAAATTTCTCTGAGTCTTTGTCATGTTTTCGTGAGCCCCTGGGTGTCTGAGTTTTGCCTGTTGGTGGAGTGATATGTTTCTTGTTCTTCTCATAGTGTTGGTTTCTACGGCAGAGGCCTTCAGATATTACCGCTTGAGCAGAAGACCTCATGTGTGTCTTTTGTCATCTCCAAAAGTGTTTATCTTTCGAAGCCATACCCTTTGAATTTTACCACATGCTATTATCTAATCCTTGAGTGTCATTGCATGACCAGAAGTGGCAGGGTGAGGCACTGTGGCCTGGTGGTGAGGATGAGGAGAGGATGCACAGCCCAGGCCTTTCAGAGTACAGTGTCCAGCATGTCAGTCATTCTGAGTAAATACTAATACCCTTCACTGCTCTTTTCTCTTGGGGTGGCATGGAGTTGATCACTTCATCTTACCCCTTGTTATTTCACTCTTCTATTTTGTACCAGCTCTGAGACTTGACTCTTAGAACCATTGCTGTAGCATTTGGCTCAGTATTTCCATGTTCTAAACAGTCCATTTTCCCCATGAAACTGAGGGCTCCCCGAGGGCAAGGACAGCACCCCCTTTCTCCATATCTCACTTCGTACTGATGTCAGTACAGACTGGCTGATGAGGAGAGAATGTAAGGAAATCCCACCTTTCTGGTTCAAAAAGTATCTAAGATATAGACTCATTTGCACATAGTTCCTCTATGAGGGAAGGAATTGGTATTTTAAAAACTCCTCAATTGCTAGGTCAATTTGTGTTGGTTCAGCTGAGCAAAACTTCTGACAAGGCTGTAGCTTTGATCTGTAGTCTGTCTTGGGATTCTTCTAAGGAAGACTCAATGTTTTGGTCACTTGGATGTAGAAGGATATTGGTAATGACTGGGATATGGAGAAAACATGAAATCTTATCCAGGAGAAGCTATCTCAGGAATCTGTAATGAGTGTGTGTTATTTCTTTTCCAACAGGCTGCATAATTTTTATGACCAATTATTCCATTTGTAATGACGCTGAGATAACAGAGATCTCATCTCATGCTCCATGGCACACGCCAGGCACTCATGGGAACTAGACGAAACCATCCCGTATACAAGAATTGGATAGGCAGAGTGTTTCCACCAAGATTTAGTTCTAGCAGGAGAGACAGACATAAGTGCTAAGAAAAAACTCTGTGAACAGCAAAGGGTATAAGGAACTGAAAGACGGGCCTGGAGAGGACTGAAGCTTTAAAATGAAGGAGGGATTTATTAGGGATACATAAAAGAGTTGTCTTCTAGCCTTAGAATTTTGTGGTCCGGTGCTGCTTTTGATGATGTTATTTACATGTAACAAATGAACAGGTGTCTTTGGCTGTGAGATAGTGTCATCCCAAGCCACAAGGAACCAGTGTTTTCCCACAGAGATTTTGAGAGCTCAGTTGGAAAGGATTGGCTTTGGGAGGTTTAGAAAAAGACTAGGTCCAGATTGTGGGGCATGATGCTCTTCCTGGGGCTAGTGGTCCTCTTTTCCCTTATATCCAACTTTTGAGTCAGGAGAGTGCTAATGATCTCCTAATCAGATCTGGTAATTAGTTCATCATGTCTGAATAGAGGCAAGCTAAGGGTTCACATCTAGTTGCTCCCACTGATTGGTCTCAAATATTTACCTGCTCCTGCCTCCACAGTTTTCTCCAGAATCTTCCCCAACTATTTGCCCTTTTACCACTCTTCTCTCTGGTATTTCTTATCCATTAATTGATAAGGGCGGGGTATTTGAAGCCAGGCAGGCCTGGGTTTGAATCCCAGCTCTGTCACTATTGTGTCACTTAGACTTTTTGATCTTGTTTTCCCATCTATAAAATGGGAATAAGACCCACTGCTCAGATTAGTTGTAAAGATTAAATAAGAGAATGCTTAAGTGAGGGCTTGGCACTTAGCATGTGCTTATAATAAAAGGTAGTTGATAATTTTCTTTAGAATTCCCTCTCTCTACTCCTTGACTACTTTTCATTAGAGTAGAGAGAATTGGGGAGAGAAAGAGTGATGCCCAAATAGATGGATATAATAGAGTGATTGTAAGGAAAATGGAAGGATAACAAGAGGGACGGATATCATGGAGACAGATAAACAAAGATAGTTATAGTTAGAGGAACAGATAGTGAAAACCAGGCAGAAGCAAGATTAAGTGAAAGATACAAAGATGGACAAAGGAGAGAGGAGCAGTGAAAGGTAAGTGAAGGAATGAAGAGGTGGAAAGTCAGATGGAAAGGCAGAGACATGAGTTGAGAGCCAGACAAAGACTGCCAGATGACAGAGATGGAGAGTTAATTTGTGGAACTTGGTGTAAAACCCCTGGAATAAGAGCTCTCCTGGCTTCTTGCCCTTTGTTATTGTGTGACTTGAGTTCTAAGTCTCTGGTTCCCTCAACCCTGTTCCTCCCTGTTTATGCCACTGCCAAACCACTTATACAGATCTGCCTCTACTCTGAAGCTTGAGCGGCCCTGCCCCCTTCTCTTCTACACTCTGCATCCCAAACCATCTTAGTTACCTAAGTCCATAGGGATTTTTCATTTCAAAAAAACTGTTTGGAGTGCAAAAGCATCATGGTGTCAGCCAGTCAGTGCAATAACCAGGTGTAGTTTTACAGTCGCTCCCCCGACTGTAACTGCACTTTCATATATCTCTGGCTGCGACAGGCAATTTTCTTTCAAAGATTGTTTTTTCTGGAGCCTGTGATTTCTACTCTCGCCTCCAACCTCTGGGATATTAAAACGGGGTCAGTGGCTCTTGGCAGGCTGACCAATTTGTGGTCACTCCCTAGCTCCTCTATTCACCCTCCCTGTTGCTATCTCCAATCTTGTCATCCCTCTGCCTCTGCACCCCATCTAGTCACGCTAGAGGAAAATGGCTCTGGTGGTTAAAGCTCTCCAGAGAGATGCCTCAGCCTTCTGGGAGGTTACAGTCCTTCACACTGAGAGGTTTTGTCATGTGTCTAACCTTAAGAGTTGAGGTTAAGTGCGGTGGGGAAGGGGATCCAGGAGCAGATTCACCTTCTAAGCCTTTCCCTATCCTTCTCCTCAACCTTGCCCTGCCCCATTGTGTTCTGGGATGGAGCTGTCAGTTCCTTTCCATGAGAATATTGTAGCTTTTCTTTCTTTCTCTCTTTCTTTCTTTCTCTTTCTTTCTTTCTCTCTCTCTCTCTCCCTTTCTTTCCTTCCTTCCTTCCTCTTTCTTTCTTTCTCTCTTTCTCTTTCTCTGTTTTCTTCTTTCTCTCTTTTCTTTCTTTCTTTCCTTCCTTTCTTTCTTTCTTCTTTCTTTCCTTCTTTCCTTCCTTCCTTCCTTCCTTCCTTCCTTCCTTCCTTCCTTCCTTCCTTCCTTCCTTTCTCTCTCTCTCTCTCTCTCTCTCTCTCTTTCTTTCTTTCTTTCTTTTTCTTTGACAGAGTCTGGCTCTGTCACCCAGCCTGGAGTGCATGGCAGAATAATAGCTCGGTGCAGCCTCAGACTCCTGGGCTCATGTCATCCTCCTGCCTCAGCCTCCCAAGTAGCTCAGACTGCAAGCATGTACCATTGTGCTGGGCTTATTATTATTATTATTGTTTTTAGGGATGGGGTCTTGCTATGTTGCTCCGGCTGGTCTCGAATTCCTAGCCTCCAGCAATCCTCCTGCCTCAGAGTCCCAAAGTGTTGGGATTACAGGCATGAGACACTGTACCTGCCTCAGTAGCTTATTTTCTAAGGGGAACATTTTGAAGAACTGGGGGAATAGAATTAGAGTTTAACATTAGGGAGTTTTCTTTGCTAGAAACTGAGAGTGGGGTGAGGTGGGAAAGCTCGTACAATCTCTTTTTCTGGGAAATTTGGAGAATAAGAGGAATTCCCATATAGGTGAAGGGCTGGGTTAGTGGACATTTAGCACATGGGGAAGGGATATGGCAATGTTTGGATCCCTACCTCCCTGATGAGAGATTGTGATTCTGCTCTTGCTGATAAAAGCAATCTCTTCCCACCAAAAGCAGTCTCTTCCATTGTTTGCTGGTATGGTATTTGCTGTCCAGCAAAATGCCTTCTTTCTCTCACCCAGGTAGGGTTTTTTTTCTTGGAAGAAAGACTTGTATCTGCCTTTGGGGTTGTCCATTTGGGGATTTTTCTATTTCCTTCCTTGGCCCATGGCCTGATGCAAAATACTTCCTGTGGTCTAACTCTTGTTCCTCTTGCTTTACTAACAGGTTGAATCCTCTTGAAAAACAACATGATACAGCACACTCCCCCTCCTCACTCATATCATCCCTTGTTTTTATTAAATAAAAGTAAGCGGAGCTATAAGATGTGACTGGCCTGGATCCCAGCTTCATAAAACAAAACTAACACCCTCTTTATCAAGGGGCTGAGGCATCCAGAGAAGATTTCTTAGGCCATTTTGCTGTCACGTAAATGGGAATCAATATTCAATAAGCCCTTGATGCACTACGCTAGCAGTTCACTTAATACTGGCTTCCAGTACAGTAAGTGGTGTTGATATAGGGAGGGCTTGTTTGTAAAATAACACTGCAGCCCTCACCTCCTGGATATTGGATCTGGCTTCTCCTAAGCAAGAAGATTCAAAACTCTGAGGAAGCAGGAGAGTCCTTTTGCCAATCCCACTGCCTCAGGACAGACTCACCTATAATCTAGCTTGCAAAAGAGAACAGATTCTGTGCTTGTATAAAACCAATCAGTCTAAGAGATCCTGGAGGTTAATAGGCCCACATTCCTATCAGGAAGATTTCCACTGTGCCTGCCCTGATTGCCTCCTTCTTCAATAAATTAGTCAAATTGAAAACAGATTTAAGGATAGAATTGATTCCACTGCTACTAACGTTATGAGGATAGACCCCTTCTGTGTCCTGAAAGCCTGCAGTGGCTGGAAATAGTACCTCTTTTCTCCCAGCCCCTGTGTTTTCTATCGGGAAGGACTGCTGGCTGCCTGGCCCCCTGGTGGATGGTGGCAGGTCCAGGTTTCTCCGTGCATAGTCGCTGTGAGAATCTGGTAGGAAATGGGCTGTTTCAAAATGGTCAATTATTTCTTTTCCATTCTGTGACATCTTTGCTGGGGATTTGTAACCTTAGGCTTGCTTCTCCTCCACAGCTCTAAACAAGCATGTGTTAAGGAAAAGCAATCTGATGTCTGCCTAAATATAACAGGTGAATATTTTACCAAAGCTTCATATAATACATTTCAGAACCAAGTAGATTTTAGCCATTCTTTTTCAGTGCCAGTGTTCACAGAGTTTAGGAATTAACAATTTGGGGTTGAAGTAGGAACATATAGAGAGATTTATCCTGCATTATGGTTGTGACGATTTCTTATCCCATTTTAGGGGGTTCGATGGTTGGGAGGAAGCTGAGGGTAGAGGACTTTTCAGCACTACTGTTTGGGGATATGCTGATGGAGGTCAGTCCCACTCTTTCTAGTGACCCTGTAACTGTCCCTCCAGGAGAGGTGTCCTTACTTAAGTCTCCTAGAGTCACTTTATTTTTATTAAATTAAATTAATTAATTAATTTTTGAGATGGAGTCTTGCTCTGTCACCCAGGCTGGAGTGCAGTGGCATGATCTTGGCTCACTGCAACCTCCACCTCCAGGGTTCAAGTGATCCTCCTGCCTCAGCCTCATGAGTAGGTGGGATTACAGGTGCATACCACCACTGCTGCCTAAGTTTTTATACTTTTAATAGAGTCGGGGTTTCACCATGTTGGCCAGGCTGGTCTCTAACTCTCAACCTCAGGTGATCCACCCACTTTGGCCTCCCAAAGTGCTGGGATTACAGGCATGAGCCACTGCACCTGGCCTCCTAGAGCCACTTTAGATCAAAGCTTTCAGTCCATCCTGTCACAGATAGGTTTAGTGAACCTAAAGCAAGAGGCTAATATTTGGCCTCTCTGCTTGGGCATGAATTACAGGGGAGATCAGCCTGCAGTATTTGCCCATGTTAAGTTGTTTTTGTAGGGTGAACCCTCCAAAGATATTGAGTAATGGGTACATATTTTGTGTTCTGTTTTGTTAGAGACAGGATCTTGTTCTGTTGCCCAGGCTGGGGTTCAGTGGCACTATCTCTGCTCACTGTAGCCTCTGCTTCCTGGGCTCAAGTGACCCTCCCACTTCAGCCTCCTGAATAGCTGGGACTACAGGCATGCAACACCATGCCCAGCTAATTTTTGTATTTTTTGTAGAGAGTGTTTCGCCATGTTGGCCAGGCTTGCTAATTTTTTTGTATTTTTAGTAGAGATGGGGTTTTGTCATGTTGCCCAAGCTGGTCTCGAACTCTTGGCCTCAAGCAATCCTCCTGCTCGGCCTTCTGAAGTGCTGGGATTATAGGCATGAGCCACCTAGCCCAGCCTTAGGATGTTTCTTGTTTTCAAAATTCCTCACATGTCCCAGCCTGGTAGCCTTGAGAAGAGTACAGCAAGGGTACTGGAGAGGGCTGAGTTCAGAGGGGGCTGAGGGGCTTGATAACCTATCTTAGAATTCCTGGGTTCCCAAATGAAGGAGAATATTATTAGTTGCTAGTCTCATCTTCCAAATAAGAGAAAAAGAGAAAAGTTAAAGCTGGAGGTACTGAAATTAAGCTTAACAAAGGACTTCTACTTCTATTTATTTATTTATTTATTTATTTGAGACAAGGTCTTGCTCTGTTACCCAGGCTGGGGTGCAGTGGTATGATCATGGCTCACTGAAGCCTCTACCTCCCAGGCTCAAGCAATTCTCCTACCTTAGCCTCCGAAGTAGCTGGGACTACAGGTGCATGCCACCACACTCGGCTAAATTTTTAATTTTTTTGTAGAGACAGGGTCTCACTGTATTGCCCAGGCTGGTCTCAAACTGCTGGGCTCAAGCAATCCTCCTGCCTTGGCCTCCCAAAGTGCTTGGATTACAGATATGAGCCACTGTGCATGACTAGCAAAGGACTTCTTGATAGTTGGCACACAACCGACTCATTTAGTTTGGAGTCTATTCTGTCTTCCTCCTGGGCCTTGTTTTCTGCTGCTCCATGTTGGGGCGAGGGCTAAGTGTGGTTCTGACATCTCTCACTTCATCCATTTCCAGGTTGACCTGGCTGACTAGATGGGAGTCCCTACCTCCCTCTCCTTTTCATGTATGTCCTTCTTGAAGCTACATAGTTTTTTTAAAAAAAAAACAACAGAGAAGCACTTTTCTTTGGTTAGATACAAGGATCTGTCCTTCTTGCTAAACTGTCAAACAAGCTCCCTGTGTTAGTGAGGTCTGCACATAGGATGAGGCCAGACCAAGAAGTTGGATGACAAAGCAGATTCCAGGGGCTAGAACTCCTAGGGGATAGTGAGCCCTCAAATTACTTTCCTAGGGAAAGAGGTCATGAGTGAGATTTAAAGCTCTCACCACTCTCTCAGATGGTTGGGCTTCTCCCATACATGGCCAAATGTTGTCTTGAAGAGTCCCACCATGCCACACTCTAACCTTTTTCTTTTGTAGTCTGCTTACACTGGGAATGAACCAGTTATAATGGAGCAGTAGCATCTCAACATAGGGTATTATTGATGACCAAGCCCCTCTCCCCCTCTGGCTCAACTCCCATTCAATCATTCGCTACCTCTGGCAGTTCATTTCTTGCCACAACTTGCATTCTGGCATCATTGTTCCCCCCACGCAACAGCTGATGACATCTCTTGGCCTCCCCCATCCATTCAGCAATACCTCTCCCCCCAACCCGCCTCCTCTGCCTGCTGTCCCAGCCTGTAACCCTGATCTCATTTCCTCCTACCTCTCACACCATTTTGAGACCTCTTGCCTCAGCCTGTGCCTGAGCTTCTTCCTTTGGTGCTCCTCTTATTCCTTTGCAGAGCCCACTATGCTCTGATCTAGGATTGTACCTGCACATTTGTATCTTCCGCAAGAATCCAGGAACCAGAGGGCTCCCCAGAGAAAAGGGTGGCTCCTATCCCCATGTTGCCCTCAGCTCCTCAGTGGGGTGGATTTCATGCCTGGGTTGTGTGTTGTTTGTCTGTCTCAGACTTTGCAGCCCCTGAGGCAATGGCTCTGTCTTTGCAGGCTCAGGAAAGCCTTGGCAGCCAACAAATAATAAATAACACCCTGGTAACACCACCTGCAACTTGCTAATGAGTGTCTTTTCTCCTGCCTTCCCCACCTCTTGGAGGTTGGGGGTGGGGACCCCCAATCTCTTGGCAAATGGATACCTTCCTCTTGTTCATGTCTAAAAGAGTTGATGTTGGAGATTGGTGGGTGAGAAGAGGCAGAGGGATACAGAGGTGACTTTTAGGAGTACATTAGTCATTTCTGGTTTCAGAGTTTTGGAGAGACTGTAGTCTTCAAGAGCAGGGTCGTCCTTCTGGGGGGTCTTTGGGTTTCTTGAGGGCTCCTGGGCTTTGGTTTCCAGAGGCAAGCCAGGGAACTATCACCCGACCCCATCTCTTCCCACAAAGAATATTTCCCAAGTCGTTGGTTGGTTTTCTAAATTTGACACTCAGGTTGTCATCTTCTTCTAAATCCACAGGCGAGGTCACTAAGTGACTCTACTGTCTTCTTTTTGGTTTAAAGTATTAAAGTTAATGTCTAAGATTGAGAAGAGAGATGGGTGCTTGGTGCAGTTTCCCTGAAGGCACCTGTGCTTGAAATTCCAGCAATTGCCAACAGGTGAATCTGTGTCTTGTCTTTGGGTCATCCAAAGAGAGCAGAAGAAGTATGCAATCTTGTTCACTTATGCATTTTCATATTGTTACCAAAATGCCATTATTTTAAAGTATATCTTATGATGTAGGTGTGACTCTATTCTAAAACACATACGCCATCTGGCAAAAGCCTTTTAGACCTTCATTTCATTGTAGCAGCAAAAGGGAGTGAGTGGAATACATGCTTGTCTGAGACAGTCTCTCTAGTGCCCCATCTGAATAGTCCATGGAGTTAGCCTGTGTTCCATTTTTTTAGAGGCAGGAAAATGAAGCTCAGCTCCTCCATGCCTTGCCAAGAAGTGTCACTCTAAAGGACTGAATTTCCCAGAATCATCATCCTCTGATCCCCCACTTGATTCAGGGAGTGTTTCCTCAGCTACTGTCCATCTCCTTTAAGAGGAGATGCTTCCTTAATTTCTGCTTCTGTCTTCCAAATTAACCCCCCCCAAAATTGCCCATTCCCTCACACTTCGTGCCAGTTCTTGGGGTGTAAACAGTCTTGTCTGGTATTTGGGGTAAATGAGCTCTGTGTTTGATTAATTCTACATGATCCTGCTTGTAGACGCTGGGGGAGGAGCTAGCCTCCTTTCCATCCCCCTGGAGTCGGAACCCAGACCTGGGCCAAGGAGGTTCATTTTCCCACGTGTAGGAAGCTGATGGGCCCCCATTCCCTGCAACATTTGGCTCCTTAGGTTCTCTGAGTCACCCCCTGACCCTAATCATCTGCAGCAAGGGCTCAGATCCATCGGGCCAACCTCACCCAAGAGGGCTTAATGAGCACCTGGCAGCTAAGTGCTTTGAGATCTTTCAGATGAAAAGCGCTGTCAGTTGTTCTGGGGTTATTAATGCCAGGGTAGTGGCGGCAGCAATTACTCTAGATGATCAGGACATCCAGCTTCCTTTGTCCTTGAAGTGAGTGCCTGGTTCTAGGAGGAATGGCTGACTGCCTTGCTATATCTGCCTTGGGTGCTGATGGGATGCTAACAAGGTTCTTTTTACTGTTTGCCATCCTCCCTCCACAGCTGGACAGGTAGCACTGCAGAAGCTCAGTAAATTCTGAAATACTCACTCTCTAGGGGGTGAAGTGACTCTGAAGAGTGTAGAATGACAGAAGCAAGAAGCCAGGGCTAGAGGATAGCCACCTCATTTGTGTCTTCTGTGTCTAGAATTGAAAGGAGAGAGGAGTGCTTGGTGCAGGAGAACTTGAAAAAAACAATTTTGCGGGAGAGCTTGAAAAAACCAATTTTATATGTAGGCATGAGAAGAAAAGGAAAGGAGTTCTAACCACAGCTGCTCAGAAATAATATTAAATTTGTAGAAGAGATAGGAAGCATGACAAACCAAGGAAGTGGCAGAGGCACCTTCTCTGCAGAGTTTTAAATGAAGAAAGAGGAGGACCATTGCAGGGGCAGAAGGATCACCCAGGATAACCTTAAGGACTATGAGGTCCTGAGTGAACAAATCCACAGGGCACAACCACGTTCCACTTTTCTACCTGAAAGGGGTGAGGTTTATGTTCTGGGCTTTAGTCTCTAATAACCGTGGATGGTAGCAATGTATTTTGAGGGGGTAGCAATGGACTTGCCGCTCCATTCCTCCTGCAAGCACTGGGGTGGGGCGGATGGGCAGGAGGATCACAGGCAGAGAGAATGGAGCCTCAAGTGCCTATTTCCCATCTTGTCCTTGTCCTAAGCACCTTTACTCTGGGAACAAACACCATTTCTTTACCATCTCCACAAACACAATCATCTTCCTTGGGAAGGAAAAAAGTCACATATTTTTGTTGAAAAGTCATTTTGTCTTGTTCTCCTGGGAAGTTATGTTTACTACCTGAAAAATCTTCTAACCCAGACAGGAGAGATGCTCTTTTATGTTTAAAGGCCTGAGATGAAGATGTCACATACTGTAGCATTAACATTCTTACCTTAACCACAGAGACTGACCTCTTTTCCCTTGCTTTTAAAACCCCAAATTTGGGCAGCGCCATCTTCACTCACATCTACGCTGGATCAGTTATTATCGTCCCAGTCTATAGGTCCCTGGGGTTTGGTCTATAGCTCTGCATTGTTTGCTGCCAAAAGTGCCTGTTATGGCACAACCCTATCTTTACTAAAATGCAAAAAACTAGCCAGGCATGGTGGCGTGTACCTGTAGTCCCAGCTACTCAGGAGGCTGAGGCAGGGGAATCGCATGAACCTGGGAGGTGGAGGTTGCAATGAGCCGAGATGGCGCCATTTCACTCCAGCCTGGCAACAGAGCAAGACTTCATCTCAAAAAAACCCAAAAAAACAAAAACAAACAAAACAAAAACAAAAACAAAAAAAGGTGCCTGTTATTTAGATAATAAAATGAAAGTGCCTGTTATTTAGATAATTTTACCCACTCTGAATTATGTGCTATTTACTACAATTGCTAGAGGTCTAGAAAAGTGTTTTTTAAAAGTCACATGGCTTTGATAAAAGGGTATCAGTAAGAAAGTAGTGATTTATATGGAGAAGAGAAAGGTCAGGAATGGAGGAGGGAGAGAGAGGAAACAGGGAGAAAAGAAACTGCTGATCAATGAATTTAAAGTATTGCAAGCTCAAGAACAGGAGAATAGTGACCTTTCCTGAGGCCAGAAGAGAAACAACTGGGACCGTAAACATGAAGGGTTAGGATTAGACTAAAGGAAGCACTGCCTTACTGGGGAGTCAAATGAGGCTACTCTTGAGAAAGACTGGAATCTACTGTTCTTGGAAATTCTATGCAAAGGTACCGTGAAAGTGTAGGGGGAGCCAGGGTAGAAACGACTGACTGCAATAATCCCTTGCCACTCTCCTCCCTGGCTGTTTCCTGCCTTCCCTTATCTGGCAGGACTGTCCAATCCTGCTCTCTGAATCAGATTTGATGACTCAACACTGACCAATTAGGCGTTAACACATCTATCTCTTGGGCTATCTAGCCATCTTTATGGAGAACAGGATCTTAAATCTCTGCTCATCGGGACAGCCAGAGGCTTTGCCTAAATGGTGGAAAGAGCTGTAGACATTTTTCATAATTATAATGACTTTTTACAGGGAGAGCCATAACTCCTGCTCCATAACTCCAGGGTGAGAGAAGAGCCCATTTCAGATTCTGTGATGTGGGGAATGGAGCCATCTGATGGCTGTCTTCTCTAGGCAGTCTTTGCTTTCCTAATTTGAACAACTTCTGGGAGCAAAATTCACAAAGGAGGATAAGACTGTTTCTATTCTAGGAGCCCTTCCACTGAGATGAGACAGGCTGTAGTCTCCAGAGGCATACAGTGAGTGACAAAAGGTCAAGAAATCAGCGAGTATTACATGGCCTGGCTAAGCTCTAAATATCTGTGTGTGGGAAAAGGCATTTTAGTTATGGAAGGCTTCCTGGAGGAGGCAAATAAGGAGCTGAAAAGGAGCAGGTCATTCTTAGATAGAGTAAATGACTTTTTTTTTTTTTCTTTTTAGAGACAGGGTCTCACTCTGCCACTCAGGCTGAAATGCAGCGACGTGATCATAGCTCACTGCAGCCTCGAGTTCCTGGGCTCAAGCAATGGAAATAGCCTTTGGGTAGAGGTAGGTGATTTTGAGATGTTGACCATCTTAGGAGCATAGATCTCATTATGAATCATCTAGAGTCTTGCCATTTTAGTTTTCCAGTTGATTAATTAGCTCATATTACTGTCACTCTCTCCTAATGATCTCCTATGGAACACCTCCAGCTTTATAAGAACTTCATGACACCCTACAAATCGGGCCCGAGATCTCCTATTTTACTACTACTCTGCTTGTTCCACTCCTGTTCAATAACTTTTTGGTCTATTTCCTCTTCCCCTATAATGCTGAACATTGTTCCAAATTGCACTTCAGGCCTTGATTTCAATTACTAGATCCTCAAACTACTAGATCCTCAAACTACTAGATTGTCTTTTTCTCATCCTTCCAGCAATGTACTGTTTCCTTATGATACCTAAGCAACTCTCATGGGCCAATAAGTGTGTCAAAATGTTAATGATCAGCAAACTCTGTTCTTTCCCAAGCCAAGTACCTCTGAGCCTTACCTTGTCTGATGTCTTTCTTTGGCTAATGGTATAGCATTAATGGTCTTCAACTTTCTTGTGTTTAATCTTACTGATGTGTGTTTCAGTCCAGGAGTTCCTGGAAGCAGGGCCTGTGTTTGCACTTTTTGCTTCATTCCACACCTCTCATAGCACACTTTAGACCCCAAATTCATATTTTCCAAGTTGCTAGAGGTGAACAATTAGCTAGATAATTTGATCTGTGTAGATAACTTTTGTTTTTCTGAAGCATGTTTGAAGAGTTAAAATATGCATATTATTGCTTCTATAACCTCCTCCTCCTCCTCCTTCTCCCTCCTCCTCCTCCTCCCCCTCCCTCTTCTTCTTCCTCTTCTTCTTCTTCTTCTTCTTACTCTTCTTCTTCTTCTTCTTCTTCTTCTTCTTCTTCTTCTTCTTCTTCTTCTTCTTCTTCTTCTTCTTCTTCTTCTTCTTCTTCTTCTTCTCTTTCTCCTCCTCCTCTTCCTTCTCCTTGTTTCAGACAGGTCTCATTCTATCACCCAGACTGGAGCGCAGTGGTGTGATCATAGCTCACTGCAACCTGGACTCCTGGGTTCAAGTGATCCTCCTACCTCAGCCTCCCAAGTAGCTGGGACTATAGGTGCACACCAAAATGCCTGGATAATTTTTTTTTTAAATACTGAGCCTCACTCTGTTGCCCAGGCTGGAGTGCAACGGCAGGATCTCAGCTCACTGCAACCTCTGCCTCCCTGGTTCAAGCAATTCTCCTGCCTCAACCTCCCAAGTAGCTGGGATTACAGGTGCACACCCACCATGCCCGGCTAATTTTTGTATTTTTAGTGGAGATGGGGTTTCGCCATGTTGGCCAGGCTGGTCTCGAACTCCTGACCTCAGGTGATCCGCCTGCCTCAGCCTCCCAAAGTGCTGGGATTATAGGTGCAAGCCACCATACCTAGCTTCCTGGATAATTAAAATTTTTTTTTTTATTTTTAATAGAGACAAGGTCTTACTGTATTACCCAGGCTGGTCTCAAACTCCTTGGCTCAAGTGATCTTCCAGCTTTGGCCTCCCGAAGTTCTGGAATTATAGGCATGAGCCAGCACACCCAGCCTGTAATCCTCTGTGGCTAAGTAGACACAATGTGATGAGGATATGTATATCATAGAAATTGATCTTTGATATTCTTCTAAAAGTCTTTCTTTGTTCAAAACACAGAAAGGATGACTTGTTGTGCTTCACTGATTTATTCAACAAATTGCCTTATTTTTATTGCTACTATTCTGGACAAGGGATGCAAAAATGAAGAAGATAAGGTCTTTACCTTTTAGGTGCTTTCAGGTTGGTGGGAAGATAAAGAAGTAAACCAGAATTTACAATAGAGCATGAGAAGAGCTGTGACAGAGGAGTGCCTACGGTACTGGGATAAGGCAGTAGACACCTAACTCTGGTGCAGGGAGATGTCATTTATGGGCCCAGCCAGCAGCAGGGGAGAGTGGTTGTGACAGCATCAGACTAAGGCTAGCCACTAGGAAGACCTTCTCAGTTACATTGTGATTTCTCAATCTATGCATTCATGCACAGAATGGTCACACGCTAAGTACTATGTGCCAGTCACTATGCTAGCTCTTATTTAGAGTGGTGGACAGAAAATACAATATGCTAAAGGCTGGGGTAGAAGCTGACACTATCTCAATTAAAGCCAGTTGAAATGTTATGCTGCTCAGAATGTGGAAGAGGAAAAAGGAGGGTAATTTCAATGACTTACCCTCTTACTCCTTTCAAGTCTGTGAATAGGTTGATACAAATTCCGCTGCGCAGTTTATTTATCATCTGGAATCCCAGCAGTTGAAGGATCCGGAATATATCAAACTTCCTAGGTCTCTGTTTGGACACCCTTCCTAGTTCAGGAAGCAATTAGTCTGAGAGAGACAGAAGTGAGAGTGTAGGAGCAGAATATATATCCTTTTAAAATAATTTAGTAACAACCCTAGGTAAGTGACCAATAATTTATAGAGTCTATTCTTTTTATAGAGATATTTCCTTGCTGCTCAACCAGCGAGCTTGCTGGGTTTAGAGGATTAATCTTTGATGTAGTAAATATGCTCAAGTTGTAATTCAGTCTCAGGGATAAAGGGAACTTAGACTTGTCTTGTATAAGGGAAAAAATATTAAATGGATTTGTTGAGGACCCGCCGTGGTAGTCCTTATTGTCTCTTGTACCTCAGCATTGCAGTTTTGGAACTGCAAGGGACCTTATTAATCTTCTCATACAATGTCCTTATTTTACAGATGAGGAGACTGAGATTTATGGTACATGAGGTGGTGGCAGATCCAGGGCTGAAACCCGTGTCTCTTGACTCACACTTTTGAAACTGCACTGTGCTACTGCGCATCACAAACTCTAGCCTCACTTGCAAGGCTCCCCTTAACCGCCTTCCCCTCGGTTCTTTTCTGTCCCTTCCTGTTGTCTATTTTCGGCAAACTGAGCTCCTCCCTGGCCTCCTGTCCATGCCACACGTTTTCTGCCTCTGAAACCTCCTGTAAGCACTCCCCCTCCTCAGGCTGGATTGCCTTTACTTTTCTCTCCCTTCTGCTCCTTGCTTCCTCTCCAACCCAATTCCACACTCCCTCTTGCAGGAAACCTTCCCAAAATAACTGCTTCTTACTTGGAATATTTCTTGACTCTGCATCTTTTCAGCCCCATTGTTGGTTTATACTTGCTGCTGCTTTATTGCTTAATAAGCATTTTGAAGTCTTTTTTTTTTTTTTTTTTTGAGACAGAGTTTCACTCTTGTTGCCCAGGCTGGAGTGCAATGGTGCAATCTCGGCTCACCGCAACCTCCTCCTCCCAGGTTCAAGCAATTCTCCTGCCTCAGTCTCCTGAGGAGCTGGGATTACAGGCATGCACCACCATGCCCGGCTAATTTTGTATTTTTAGTAGAGACGAGATTTCTCTATGTTGTTCAGGCCTAGAATTCCCGACCTCAGGTGATCCGCCTGTCTTGGCCTCTGAAAGTGCTGGGATTACAGGTGTGAGCCACTGCGCCCGGCCTCTGAAGTCATTTTTTAGATATTTGTGTTCTGTCAATTTACTTAGATGAGGAGCTTCTTAAGGGGAAGGCCCCTCAGAACACACACGGGGAGCTTATACTGCTGCCTGACTAGAGCTAGACCTGGGATAGTCTGAGAAAGTTCAAATGACCTCTGCATTTCAGGAAAGAAAAGAAGACCGTCAACTTAGGGGTAGTGGGAATGCTGATCCGATTTAGAGGCAGTTGGCACCTATTTGAAATTCCTTCTTATGGTTATTTCCAGTCCTGGGATTCTGTAACCCTATGAACCAACTTGGATATGCCCTTGCCTGATCTTGATGCTATTACCAATTTTGTGGCCTGTATTAAATAATAAGACATCCCATAACTAGTAGGTGGCAGATTGGTGTGTCCACTGCAGGTTATAAAATAAAAAACTAGCTTGGTGGAGGGACCTGCCTATGTGTAATGCATTGTTAGGTAGAGCACCTGGCTGCCCAATGGATAACCTCAGTTGCTGCCTGGAGGCCTCTACCTTGGGGAAGGGAGGCCTTGAGAGCCATTTTGACCCAAGTTCAAATTCTCTAGAACAAACAAGCCGATCTCTTGCTCCAAGCTCCAGTCAAAGAGGCTCCAGTGTGTTTATTGACTCTTGCATGACCCTGCCCTGGAGAACAAACAAACAGCTCAACCTGACTCATTCCCTCCACCAACTATACTCAGGTCCATTGCTGGGGTTTGCCAGAAAAATCCCTCAGGCCCTGTGGAAAATTAGAGAGCCAAAGGTTAGGGCTCTCTGGTCATATATTCCTACTCTTTCTTCCCATAGAACGTTAACCCTCCCTGGAGGTGCAGAAGACTAGCAGTGACTTCCAATTCATTTGACTTGGGCCCTCTCCATTGCTTGAGGCAAATCAGCTTGCTTCACTGATTCATTCATTTGACAAATATTTATTGAACACCTGCTATATGTGAGGCTCTCCTCTCTTAGGATGGGAGCTTACTGATTTTTGCTATGGAGAATGCTGATGCTTCCATCTTTATTTATTTATTTATTTATTTATTTATTTATTTATTTGAGACAGAGTCTCGCTCTGTCAACCAGGCTGGAGTGCAATGGTGCGATCTTGGCTCACTGTAACCTCCACCTCCTGGGTTCCAGTGATTCTCCTGCCTCAGCCTCCCAGATAGGTGGGACTACAGGTGTGCGCCACCATGCCTGGTTAATTTTTGTTTTTAGTAGAGACGGGGTTTTGCCATGTTGGCCAGTCTGGTCTTGAACTCCTGACCTCAGGTGATTGCCCCCCTTGGCCTCCCAAAGTGCTGGGAATACAGGTGTGAGCCACTGCGCCCAGCCCAATGCTTCCATCTTTTAACTGAAAGGTTTGAAGTACCCTTTTCCAGACATCTTGTAAGAATAACAATACCTTTTCTCTCCCTTACCACCATTGGAAGAACTTAGTTCTGAACCCAAACCATCTCCTTTCATTAAGCCTTTGGTGGATCATTTTTACCTCTTGGGATTTCATCAAGCCCTGCTCCCCATTTTCCCTCACAGAAGAGGAGGTAGCCTCTTGCGCGTGTATATGTGCTCAGCTTATTCCTTCTCAATGATTTTTAAAAAGAAGGAACCCAACTCAGCCCCTCCTCCTTGTTGTGTTTAAGGGAGTGCTGTTTCCTAAACTGTGTAATCCTCAAAGCACTGAGGTTTCACCTAATGTTAATAAGGGTTTCTTGAAAAAGCATTGAATCAGGTCATTTTAGGAGACAGTGAATGAGACAAAATTAAAATCTTAAGCGGCAGGGCTTCTCAGAACCTTTAAAATATTAATATTCATTTGAAATCTCAAGAGGGAGACATAATTTGCAATATTTTCCAAATTATTAGACCATGGAAGCCCCTTTTAAAGGAAAACCTCTTATTCATTCTTGGGACATTAGCATTCCATTAAATTCAATTTGAGAAATGCTGACGTAGTAGCAGGAATATTGAATTAAGAGACAGGAACCTGAACTTGCATCCCTCTTTGACACTCAGTTTTGTGACTCTGGAAAAATCACTTCTCTTCTATGGACCTCCATTTCTTTACCTGGAAAATGAGAAGGCTGAATTAAATTATCCTTCAGTCCTCTTCTAGTTCTGTACAAAGGCATCCACAGGTAGGCCCAATCTCCTAAGAACCAGAAACAAAATCTTAGGTGGATATCTTGACATGCCAGTAAAGGATATACAAATAATACAATAAAACATTAAACCAATCTGTGACTAAAGAGAGCTGGAGTAAATGCATTTTACAAGAAAGGAAAGATATTTGTGGAAAGAAAATTTGGTTGTTCCATATGCAGCTGAATGGCTTAAGGGAAAGATCTGAGAAGGCTGCTTGGAAGAGGAGCATTGGTATCAAGAGAAGAGAGGATACTCTCTGCTGACAGGAGTGGGTGTGGAGAGGTGGGGTATCCCTGGTTTATGGGGCAAACTACTTGTCTGATAATTCAAAGAGAGTTGAAGAAAGTTCATCTGGGAATTGTGATGGAATAACCCAGATCCTGGGAGTCAATAAAGGTAAAGGAGCTTGACCTGGAGCACCTAGGAAGGTGGGTCAGTGCATATTTCATTCCCAGTCATCTGTGGTGAGGTCAAGGCTCCAGGGTGCTTGGAAAAGACATGTGCATATGTGGATGGCCTTGGAGACAGACAGGTTCCCTAGTGGGTGTCCCAAACCTCTTGCCTCTTCTTGCATTGTGTGTGATGGTCTAGAGCTCTAGATTAAATCCATGCCTATGAGCACTGTCACTAAGAGAAGATACGAACTATGAGCAGAGAAGCTTATCTTTATAGCTGTTCTGGTTTGATTTATATATATATATAGTGTGTGTGTGTGTGTGTGTGTGTGTGTTGGGTCTATATGCACCTATGTGTATGAATGTGTTTTTATGTAAGTGTGTGCTTGGACATGTATGTGAAAATGTGACCATGTTTTATATGTATATATGGGTCTGCAAAGTGCTTATATGTCTACCTAGGCTGTGCCTGTGGTAAAAAAAAGTGAGGTTTAATTTTATGTATGTGTGTAAAATGGTGTGTACACTACATGTGCATATGGATAGTGGTCTAGTTTATATATTTGAGGCATGTATTAATATTATATTCACATTCATATTTATGTGTGAATGTTTATATGTATTTATATGTCTGTATCTTAGGTTGCATCTTTTTGATCTACTTATTTTTATATTTCTTTGTATTTAGGGGTGGGATTGTTTCCTGAATTCAAAAAGTGTTTATTGAGAGCCTACTATGTGCAGGGTATATTCCTATGTATGTATGTGGGGTGTGCCTAAGTCTATAAATATGCTTGGAAGGTACGCATGCCCTTATGTATATGCCATCAAGTTCATAAAATGCTTAAGTGTATACTGATATCCTCGCCTATCTAATTTTTTTTTTTTTGAGATGGAGTCTTGCACTGTTGTCTGGGCTGGAGTGCAATGGCACGATCTTGGCTCACTGCAACCTCCGCCTCCCAGGTTCAAGAGATTCTCCTGCCTCAGCCTCCCAAGTAGCTAGGATTACAGGCGCCTGCCACCATACCCGGCTAAGTTTTTGTATTTTCAGTAGAAACGGGGCTTCACTGTGTTGGCCTGGCTGGTTTCAAACTCCTGACCTCATGATCCACCCGCCTTGGCCTCCCAAAGTGCTGGGATTATAAGCGTGAGCAACCGTGTCTGGCTACCTATCTAATTTTTAAATCCTCTATTAAATGTCATCACTGTAATTTCTTCCTAATTATTTTTTGGAAGAAGCAGGAGATAACTAAAAAGATTGAGTTTGAGCATGTGTATGCATCTAATGCAGGTATGTCTGTGTGACGTAATATTGTGCCCTCTTTATTTTTTCATTTATTTTCATTTTCGATCTCCTGCTAGATCTTTGTGCCATCTCACTCTAAGCACTTCTTGCTCCCATACAGCTTGGAAAAATACCTAAGACACTCATTCACCACTATGAATGAATGCCTTGTTTTCTCTTCCTGGTCTGTCCAACCCAGGAAGAAAGGATGAGAGACAGTTAACAACTGATATTAAGCTCTAGCTGTCTAAGAAAATTTTTCTTTTTGCCTCTCCCTGGCCCTATCTTGTCTATCCTTCAACCAGTTCTCCTAATCCCTCGAAAGAGAGACACAGGTTTTCTTTTCCCCAGAGAAACCAGAGGGAGAGGAAGAGAGATTTTACTCCAAGGGAATCTGCTCCCATTTTATGGGGTTTGTCAATAATGTTCCTTCATTAAGATAGCATCTCAGAATGAAAGAGGCCTCTGCTCTTCGTGAAAAGAGTTGTTTTTTCTTAAGGGGGGAGTGTAGGGGGCATTAAATAAACCTGTTTGTTAAAAAAGTACCTTTGCTGCAGGAAATGTGTTATTATTGTAATTGTCTGATGCTAATTATACTTATTACTATAATAACCATTTTGTTGTAACAAATGATGTAATCCTCTTCATTTCTGTCACCGCCAAAGGCAGAAGTGAGTGGAGTGTCTATAGCAAGAGGGGGTACCGGGGGATGTTCTTGGTGGGGAGGTGCAGTCAGGCCTAGTGTAGGTGGGGAGCATGTGCTGGTGGCTGGCTTTGCTGCTGAGGAGGTGGGAGATGCAGGGCAGAAGATACCTAGACTGTTTCACTCCCCAAGCCTGCTTCTCTCTGGAACTCCATTCTAGGGCCTTTCCTGAAAGCATTTACTCATTCAGTCAGACCTCCGTTTATTAACTCAACAAGCACTCATTTAGTACCTGCTGTGTTCCATATGTTAGAGTCAGCCCTAGTGATATAGAGTAAACCAGATAGGATTTTTACTGCTGAGATGTTCACAGTCTAGTGGTGGAAAGTGTTTGTAAGCATGCAAACATTATTTTCAGTGCACTAGAATAAGTGTGGTATAGAGTATTTAGAGTGCTATGAGTATATGCATAGAAGAGGTGACTTATTCTGGGTACAGAAGCCTGAAAAGCTGGATCTTTTGGAGGAACACTAGGAGTTTGCAGCACAGAGAAGGGAGTTAGCATGTCCAGGGAGAAGGAACTATATTACTAAAGGTATGGAGGCATGATAAAGGCTATTTGTTTTTGTTAATATTAATAATAATTTAAAAAATGATAAAAATAGCTCATATTCATATCATACACTGTTCTAGGAACTTGCATGTGTTGATTCACTTAATCTTCACAACAATGCTATGTAGGTGCTCTGTAGTGAAAATTAAGTGATCAATAGATGCAAAGTGCTTAGAACAGTGCCTGATATGAATAAGCTATTTTTATTATTGTTTTGTTATTACTATTTAACATATGCAAAAACAGAGACTTAGGTTGAGTAACTTGCCCTGTTTCACATATACAGTAAGCAACAGAGCTTAGGTTTGAATCCCAGTTCTGAGTAGAGCTCCAGTTTTCAGCCACTCTTGTAGTTAGGATATGGAGTGCATGCTAGGGAGGGGTGGTAATTTGTAATGAGACTGCCAAATAGTTTGGGGCTAGAGTGTAAATGGCCTTGTATACCATTAGAGGTTTTTAAACAGAGGAGTGACAAGATAGGACCTGCATTTTAGAAAGGCAATTCCCCAAAACTAGGACTGTGTGGACAACAGGCCCACTGGATCTTCCCATCTCAAAGTGAAGCTGAGGGTTCAGCTTCTAAAATAGCCAGCTCTTAGTCATCGCATTCAGCTCCACAGTTGATCCAGCCAACTGAGCTGCAGAGCTGCTCTAGCTGGCTGCCTATGAGAAGTGGAAGGAAAGAGAATTGGAGCAACTATCAGGTTAATAAACTCTGCGGAGAGAGCCAAACCAAATTTCCAAGGCCCCACGATCAGTTTGTCTAAATGAAGCACAACAACATAATGCTGATAGGCCTGACTTCCTTTAGTGTTAGTGGACCTTACAGATCTTCTCTTTCTGGGCTGTGGCCTTGTCTGTCTTGTTTACCACAATATCTCTAGTACCAGCAGAGGGCCTGCCAATGGTACATGTTAATAAATCTGTGATATAAATGACCAGTCACTTGTCCTGGAGCTCTGGGTACCCCAAGCTTGGCTGAATGCTCCCACAATTGAGTCTTTCATTATTAATTAAAGAAGTAGGCCAGGCACGGTGTCCCACACCTGTAATCCCAGCACTTTGGGAGGCCGAGGTGGGTGGATCACGAGGTCAAGAGATCGAGACCATCCTGGCCAACATGGTGAAACTCCATCTCTACTAAAAATACAAAAATTAGCTGGGCATGGTGGCATATGCCTGTAGTCCCAGGTACCTGGGAGGCTGAGGCAGGAGAATTGCTTGAACCCGGGAGGCGGAGGTTGCAGTGAGCTGAGATCACGCCACTGCACTCTAGCTTGGTGATAGAGCGAGACTCCGTCTCAAAAAAAAAAAAAAAATTCCTCCTGTTGTCAGTGCCCTTCTCTCCATTCCACCACACACACACAAACATATTTTCTCCCCACTTACCACTTCGAGGTCTGTCTTTTCACCATAAAGGAGTGCATCAAAGATAATATTAATAATGGCTAGTAGTCACTGAATGCCTACCAGTGCCAGGCATTGTTCTAAGCCTTTCATGTGTTAACTAAGGTCTTACAGCAATTGGATGAGGAGATACTATTATCATTCCCGCTTTATAGATCAGGAAACTGAGCTATGAAGAAGTCAAATAACTTGCTCAAGGTCACACAGCTGTTAACTAGTAAACCCTTATCCTCTTCATTAATGCATTGAAATATTAATAAGCATGCAACTCAGCTGAAGCCTTGTTAAAGTGCATATTCTGATTCAGTGACTCTATGGTGGGGTCTGAAAATTCTGCATGTTTAGTAAGCCTCCAAGTGATGCCAATGCTGTCCGTCCACGAGTACATCTTGCTCAGGGAGGCTCTGTAGTGTGTTTGCAAGCTCTCTGTACCAACCATTTTCTGACTCCTGTTGTCATTAGCTATCAGAGTTATTTCCTGACTTGATATGACATTTGTTTAAAAGAAGAAACTGACACCTATGGTGTCATGGTATACAAGGCCATTTACACTATGGCCACTGGCCAGTTATTTTGAATGAATGTCTTTGGTGCAAAGAACTGATCCTAAGCAAAGGGAGGGCGGCTCTAGACTTAATGGCTTTGAGCCCAGCTCATACTGGAGGCCGTGATCATGTCTACTGGTTGATGGCCACTGGGGGAGTCTCCCCTACTTTTATTCCATTGAGGCCACTAATTGAATTACCCCTAGGTATTTAGGGTGAAGGTGTCCTCGCTTCAAGGCTCCCATGATAGACCATTGATTAGCTGTGCCTCTGGAATTCCCAAGCTCAAATGTCTGGAATTCTTTGCTCCTTCCAAATGCAGAGTTAGTAAGAGAAGGTAGGAAGACATATGAGGGCAAAGCTCCATGAAAAGAGTAGATTAATACATTTACTAACAAGTATATTTGAGGCCCTGATATTACAATGAAATTATTTTATCCTAACCCCCAGGTCTCAGGTGAGCTGCAGGAATAATGGAGTCAACTCTCATTCAATGTCTTTTCCTAATCAAGACTGCCTTCTCCTTTATTCCCCAGCAAGGTGTACTTATGAGACATAATTTCTAAGACAATTCTGAAGGCAGATGCACATTTTTGGAACATTAAAAAAAAAGCCTACATTAAAAAGTCCCAAATAAATAATTTTCATTTTTTAAAAACTGACTTGACAAGAACTGTGTCACAGCCCTCCCACGTTAGCCCAGAAAACTTGGAGTTGACCACAACCATTCTGATGGGAAGCTGCATCTCTAAGGTCCTTTCTCACTTTAAGATTCTCCGATTCCATTCCAATCAGGTCTAGGGCTCTGGTACTCAAGAGAAGCTGTTAAGACCCCTGGGGGCAGTCATAGCTCCCAGACAGCTTGGGTTTTCTCTTGGAAAAACTTTAGGCAGTTCAACTCTTAGAGAGAAGGAACTCCCAGTGGGGGAAGCACAGAGCTTGGTATTGTGGGGTTTCTCTCCTCCTTTCCGTTTCTTCTTGTCCCACGGCTATCGTTACAATCAAGAGCAGCGTCATTACATGCCCAGCTAGCACTAGCCACCTGAGCGAGTGTTTAATCTTCAGACCCTTCCTCATTTCTCCCATTGAAGTTAAAAGCAAAACAAAACAACTAGGTTTTAAATTTTAAAGTACCTATTATGAATAACACATTGGTCTAGTTGCTATGGAATGTACAAAAATAAATGAGATGTAACATTTTTTTAAGACAGGGAAAATGGCATGTGAAGATGAAGGCAAGGGCCCAGGTAATGTGTTTACAAGCCAAGGAACACCAAAGATTCCCAGCAGAGCACCAGAAGCTAGGGGAGAGGCACGGGACGGGTTTTCCCTCACAGCCCTCAGAAGGAATCAACCCTCCTGACACTGTGGTCTCGGACTTCCAGCCTCCAGAGTGGAGAGACAATAAATTTCTCTTGCTTAAGCCACTTAATTTGTGATACTTTGTTACAACAGTTCTAGCAGATTAGTAAAGATGCTAACTGTATAAAGGCAGAAAGAAAAAAAAAAGAATAGCCTAGTAGAGTAAACAGTTACGAACTGGAATATGTTCTATGTGATAGGTACAGATAAAGTCCTATGGGGATTCAAAGAAGCAAGAACAAGTAAAATAATGTATATGAAAGAAAATTTTTAAAGCTGTCAATACTGTGTAAATATAAATTTCTAACTTCCTCAAGCAAGGAAAAGAGAACAAGGTTGGGAATCATGAGGCCTGACCCTAGACCAGGGGTTGGCAAACTAAAGCCCAAGCTTGTTTTTATACAACCCTCAAGCTAAGAATGGTTGTAACATTTTAAAAAGGGTTGTATTAAACAATAACGCAACAACAAAGAGAAATATACAACAGAGACTGAATGCTGCTTGCAAAGCCTAAAATACTTACTGTCTGGTCCTTTATAGAGAAAGTTTGCCAACCTCCTGATCTAGACAAGATTTTGCCATAACTGTGTGACTACTGACAAATCTGGCTGAGGAATTGGACCTTATCCAGTAAGTAATGGTGTTCATCAAGTGGATAAGATGGCTAGATCTATTGGTAGTAGGAGGATGAATTGGAATGGGAATCATGCATAGAAATGTCTAGGAGGCAATTTAAAATTCTAATCTAGAAAGCCAGGAGAGATGTAAATTTGGGAATCATTAGCACATATTCAGGGCTTGAAAATAGAATGGATGAAAGCACCCAAGGACAAGACCAAAGATGGAAACTTGGGCATGCCCACTTTCAGGGAAGGAGAATAGAACAAAAGAAGAGTGAAAGAGACTGAGAAAAACTGATCCGGGAGGTAGGAGAACAAGAGATGAATAGCATTACAGATAGAGTAGCTTGTCAACAATGTTAAATGCCAAAGAGAGGGAAAGTGGAATGAAGAATGAAAAGAAGCCTTGGATACATCACTGGTGACCTTGTGACAACAGTTTCAGTAGAGTGGTAGAGTTGGGAGTAGGGGCAGGATAGTGCCTTTCAGGATGTTGGTAGTCAAGGGAAGGATGGAGACCAGCTCATAGGCTAAGTGGAAGCAGAGTCAACTGAGGCAGAAAGCATCCATTTTGCCTACCATGCAAGGTACCTGAGGCTCCAATTAAATAACACATGTGAAAGTGCTTTGCAAACTATAAAGTACTATACTAATAAAAGGCACGATATTGTTATAAACTAAAGTAATTCTAAATTCTATGGTCACATGAAACCATGATTGTTCTCTTCCCTAAGTTTACAACTTAGAATAAAGCATTTCTATTGCCCATCAAGTCTAAACTGTCCATTCTGGAAGACCTTTCTAGCAGCTGACTATGGCCAACCTCATCTTCCTATGCTTTTTTTTTTTTTTTTTTTTTTTTTTTGAGACAGAGTCTTTCTCTGTTGCCCAGGCTGGAGTGCAGCAGTGCAATCTTGGCTCACTGCAACCTCCGCCTCCCGAGTTCAAGTGATTCTCCTGCCTCAGCCTCCTGAGTAACTGGGATTACATGCATGTGCCACTGTGCCCAGTCCATCTTCCAATTTTTTGACTTCCCACTCTGGAACTGTCTGCACCAACCAGGTAAACATAATTTTCATCCTCCCCACAAGCCTTGTTTTCCTATTCTTTTGAGCTTCTACTCAGACCATTTGCCTTGCTTTAAGGCTTAAGAGTTGCTTGCTTTAAATGCTGACAGATTTAGGAAATAAGAATACAGGGTGCTAGTTAAATTTGAATTTCAGATAAACAAGTAATTTTTAGTGTATGTCCCATGAAATATTTGGGCATGGGTGTCCTGTATTTTATTTGGCAAACCACACTTCCCCTCCTCTCTTAGTTTATCCATATGTGTCTCTTTCTTTAGAACTCAACTTAAAGCTCATCTCTGCTCCTTGACATGATGATTTAATAAAATAATATAGCTTTTTGTCAACAAAAAGACCTAGAGTCAAACCCTGGCCCTCTACTTACATGTGTGTGGTCTTCATTAAATCTTTTAGTTTCTCTGAATCTGTAAATTACCTTTAAAGGCTCTTATTAGGATTGAGTTAAACAACACTTGGTTTATTTGCTTAAGACTTACATTGTTTTTGGTTTTGTTTTCGTTTTTGAGGCAGGGTCTGGCTCTATCGCCCAGGCTGGAGTGCAGTGGTGTGATCTCCACTCACTGCAGCCTTGACCTGAGGATCAAGTGATCCTCTCAGCTCAGCCTCCTGAGGAGCTGAGAACACAGGTGTGTGCCACCACATCCAGCTAATTTGAAAACTTTTTGTAGAGACAGGGTCTCCCTATGTTGCCTAGGCTGGTCTCAAATTCCTAGGCTCAAGTGATCCCCAAGTTCTGGGATTACAGGCATGAGCCTCCACACCCGGCCCAAAACTTACATATTTATTTAAGCCTACAGATAATTTATTTACTCTGTGTGCCCTCTCTGCTTAGACACTCAGTTTGTACTTCTTCATTTGTATTGCTGCTTAGAGTCCTGAGGAGTGGGTTTTGCCTTTCCCATCAACCAGGATGCAATCTATTTGGGTCATTCCTTCTAGCATCTAAGGCTGGCATCTACCCACAGGGAGCCTTAGGATAGGGATGGACTGATGGGCTCCCGTTCCCTTCTCTCAGAATCACTGGAGGGTTGTATTCCTTAGGGACCTCAAAAGCAGTTCTTCCAGCCCACATACTCTCAGAACTGCTATGTTAGCTTTGCATGGGTTTTCTGAGTGGGTTGATGGTGAAAAAAGGTGTGGTAAGCCCTTTGGGTGAGGAGTGGGGAATGGAGGGAAGCCGGAGTAATCATCATTACTAATGTTCTTCTCTGTGACTCAGATTAATTATAAATACCGAAATTCGTAAGAGAGAATTATAGTGATGGAATGCAGGTAGGAAGGTGAAGGCCTCTAGTGTATTTTCTTTTGAACTCCCGAACGCCCAGCCAGAGGACATAACTTTATTTGCCCAGTTGGGCTTCTGTGTCTGCCCCAGATACTCCTAAGTGGCAGGAGGGGGGTAGAATCTGATGCCCCTGTTTCCTCTTGCCTGAAGCTGACTTGGAACCATCCTTACTGTAATACCAATTCACTTCCTCTCCCCTAGCTGCTGGGGATATGGGTAAGCAGCCAGGTTATCTACATCTCCCAGCTCTGATTTTTATCTCAAGCCCAGGAAAAAAAAAAAACAAAACCTACACCTGACCAAACTCAGTAATAGAAAGTGGTTTTCTTTTTCCCCTTTCCTTTCCCTGGTCCCCTGGAGCTTATTTCACTGGAAGGAAATGCAGGTTGATGTATTTTTAAATGGCTTTGATTTTATCACCTTGCTTAATGATTTGGCACGTTATTTATTAGATGGGGAGCTTCCCAGAGGGGCCTGGCCTATTAACGTATAAATAATGTGGCAAATAGTTCAATAGAGCCATAAAAAAAGTGATTTAGAAATAAATTGACCTCTGTTTGTTACATGTAAACGAAGGCCCAGGGTCATAATGTATTTCATGCCCTTAAGCTGGGATGGTGGGATTGGGGTGGAGAGGGATGAGCAGGGGGCTAGTGCAGACACTGGGGGGATTTTTCTTCGCGGTCCTTTTTTCTCTACCATGGTTGAGGGTGTGGCAGGTGTGATTTGGGCTGCATGTGGTGTGTGTGCAGTTGGGTGAATAGTACTTATGGTCTGGGGTGGCCATGTGGTTGGCAAAAATGCAGCGGGGTTTGAGGTGGGAGTTTCCTCCTGGATGCAAATCCTGGTTTGTGATTTTGTCATTTTTGAGAAGTTAACATTTAACCCAAGTATGTGGAAAGAGATGTGGATGGTTTGGATGGCTCCTCGTGTCTGAGGAGAAGCAGGAGCTATCTTGGTACATTCAGGTCACTGTATTGAGCTCCTTTGATGGGAATGCTGTCCAGTTCATCTCCTTCTAGCACAGTGTGTAGCACATAGTGGGGCATCAGTAAATGTCTATTAGAAATAAGAAGCACACGTCCACATGCATACCATGATTGGCGGAGGGAAGAAATGGTACAGATACTTTCTGAACTAGTGGATAAATGATGGATATAATAGATAACATTTACTGAGTTCTTAGTATGTAGTAGGCATTTTGTTATGCACTTTACATAGATAACCTAATTAAATGCTTTATATGTTTAGATTGTGAAATATGACACATTCATAAGAGTGCATAAAGAATATACATGCATTTAATGAATAATGTAGCAAATAGAAACAATCATATAATCACCAGATTAAATTTTTTTTTTTTTTTGCCCAGCACCTTAGAAGCCCCATGTATGTTCTTTCTCATCACAGTCCTTTCCCCTTCCCCAAACTAACTATTCTGTATTTTGTGATAGTAATTCTCTGGCTTTTCATCATGGTTTTATTACCTCGAACAATGTAGTTTGGCTATTTTTGAATTTTATATGAATGAACTCACACTGTGTATATTCTTTTGTGCCTTGCACTTCTTACTCCACATTTTATTTGTGATGTTCATCCATGTTGTTGCATGTAGTTGCGATTTGTTTATTTTCATTGCTGTATGTATTTTATTGTATGAATATATCATAACGTATCCTTTCTACTGGTGATGGACATCTGCATCCTTTCCAGTTTTTATCAGTTGAAAGCAACACTGCTCTGAACATTCTTGAATACATATCTTAGTGCACATGTGCCCACATTTTGTAGGGTATATAGTTATTAGTGGGATTTCCAGGTTATGGGTTATGTGAACATTCATGTTTACTCAGTAAGACCAAATTGTTTTCCAAAGTAGTTGCACCACTTCTCACTCTGACCAGAGTATCTGAACTTTTCTGTTGTTCTACCATTTTTGCCAACTCTTGGTAGTATCAGAGTTTTTCAATTTAACTTTTACAGTATCATATTATGTTTGAATTATTATTACTCCTATTTTTTAGATGATTAAACTGAGGCCCAGGGTGTTTAAATTTAAGCAACTTGCTCAAAGTTATATAACTGGTAAATGGCAGAGCCAGTATTTGAAATTCAGCCTGACTTCATAAGCTCAGTTTTAATCTTGATATTTACACTTTGCCTTGATAATGAATACTTGATAGATTTTAGATAAATTGTATAACAAAAATTTAAAGTACATTTAACTATGTTAAATATTTTTTAAAATATTATGTTAAATATTTGATAGACTGTCCTTCTTTATGCTTACTACCAGTTCATGCAGTGGGAGAGGTGGCTTGATTCGTGCTGGCGATGGGGGGAACCGTTTAAGGAAGAAATATTTGTGGGAAGGTATCTAACATGGAGTTGATTGTAAGATTTCCAAAAGGAGCTTCTGAGATGATCCAGAGCCCCCTCTCCATAGGCAGGTGAAAGATCTGTAAACAACTCCAGAGGAAAAGACTCCACCCAGGAGCCAGAAAGTCCTTTTTTCAGGTTACCTTAATTCCTGCTACTGTTTTAACTCATTCCCTCTAGTTCATTCTTCCAAAGACAGCCCTTAATATATGATCAAAGGCCCCCTTTCTGGTTTCAGGGTATCTTGTTGGCTGGGCAGAGTTTCCAATAGAGTCAGGGCTTTAGAGTGTCTTTCATCCCAAGAGCTCAAAGCCTCCCACGGACATTAACCCATTAATCACCAAGCTGCTCTTGAAGTTGAGAACTAATCAGTGGGAGCCTCCCCCGCTTCCCAGGTAGAGAAACTGAGTCCATGACTTGTCCAGAACTGCCCAAGGAGTCAGGGTGGAGCCAGGCAAGGAACCTAGGTGTCCAGGGAGATTAACTCCTCTATTGTCAGTGATTCAGGTCTCCAGTTTTCTGCACATTCAGCAGAAAAAAGAACTCACTGGAGAATGGTGAAAGTTGAGGCTGGTGGTAAAGGAGATCAGGATTCTTCTAGGATTGCTGGGGAAAATGGCCTTGCCCAAGGAGATTTGTGTTCCTCAAGACCAGGGCTAGGGTAATTCATTTTCATATTTCGGTTCCTAGACCTGTGTTTGGTACACAGAAGGCCCTTAATAACTGTTTGCTGAGTTAATGTGTGAATGAATGAATGAATCCATGAACAAATGGCAGCCTGGCTAAATTTGTCTTATGGATCTGATACTCTTCCCCGGTCCCAGCTTTTCCTTCTAACACTAACATCTTTGGGAAAGGGAATGGGGATGAGAAATTGAACTGTCAGTTGAACTTCTCTGGATGGGACGTGAGCCTGGGTGGAGGAGTGAGAAGACATACCCTGGGTGGATGGGCTGGGGATGGAAGAGGGTGAGGTCTTAGGAGTTCCTGAGACTCACCCTCAGTTTGCCTGTGAAGATCTACAAATAAAACTAAAATTTAAGCTTATTTCAGGAATTTTGTGAGTTCCTATTCCTCACTTGCTGGAGTATACGTCTGGGACAAGCAACTTCACCAGTTGTAGCCTTCATCCATTCCACTGCAAGCAGCAGAGCTCTGGGTCATGTGGCCAAATAAGAACATGAACTTTATTTTCTCCCTGTGTCCATCATCTTGGTGACTTTCTCAATGCGCCCCTGTTCTGGGGGAGCAGTTACTGTATATCACTTTAAAATGCTCTCAGTGTGCAGAGATCCCAAAACCAGAGTTTTTTTTTAGAGCTACAGGAAATCCCTAAGGTCATGGCTTACAAATTCCCGTGTTTGAGTAGAAGACACCTAACTCAGTTATGAGATGAGCTGGAGGAGAATTACCTTGTTTAGAAAGTTTGTGTATAGGAGACTGAGGTGTGTATATCTCCACATAGGACTATAAATGCACATCGGTTTAACTGTTATATGTAAGAATCTTTATGAGGGAATGAACAAGGATTCACTTCTATGGGAAGTGGCTGTGGGGAGGTCCACATTTGTGAGAGTCCCCTTGCTTCCTTTGGGCCTGGTGGAGCTTTTCTCCATCTTCAGACCCTCCTTTCCCCCACCCCTCACTTGTTGCTGGGACCAGCCTGGCCAACAAGGTGAAACCCCATCTCTACTGCTGGGGAAACTCCTAAGGAATCTTCAGGCCAAGGATACTCACTCCCATCTTTTCTCCTGACATGTCTTCATTTCTGCCACCCATCTGATCCCATCCCCATCCCTAGGCGGGCTCCCTGCCACCTGCGTTTATCTCCCTGTTTTATGATGTCATTTAATTAGCTCGCACTTGGTGGTTTTATGGGACAAACATGGCCTTGTTTGCCTTATAACTGGATTTCATGGCTCTGTGGGGACAGGTCAGGAAATATCAGCCTAGCAGTGTTTGAAGTTTGGGAATGCTGGATCTTTAGGAACCTGGGCACTTTGGGGATGGCCTTAAAGCTCTATCTTCCACAAACTGGAAAAGAGTCACCTATCACTTCTCTAGCTCCCTGTCCCACAGCATGTGAATAACCCCTTTGGGAAAGTGGGAAGGCTTTGCTAAACATTAGGGGCCAGGGATACCTGTCTTGAATCTCTGTTGCTCGTGTGACTGTCATACATACTACTTTTAGCCCCTAGATAGAGTGGCTGTTATTACAGGATGGTTATAAGCCTCCTAAACATCAACTTTAGGAGAATAAGATACTGATATTGTAGGGCATACATTAAAATAGGGCTTGTGAGAAAAATAGAGAGAATTTCATTCCTTTCACAGAGGGATTTGTGGATCAAGAGAGACAATTGGGGTGTTGAACTGAATAGGATTCATCTAGATGCTAACTAGGGAAATGGGGGTTACTATGTATTATTTAGGAATACTTAGTACTTAGTATACTTGGTTTATATTAAGAATACAATGTATTTTGGGGGTTTGTTTGGGTTCATTTTTCGGTTTCGTATGTTGTTGTTTTTTCATTAGTTGGTTAGGTCAGGAAATTCTGGGAAAATGTAAGAATGAATTATTGGGCCAGGCATTGTGGCTCATGCTCATAATCCCAGCACTTTGGGAGGCCAAGGCAGGAGAAGGGCTTGAGGCTAGGAGTTTGAGACTAGCTGGGCAACATAGCAAGACCTCATCTCTACCAAAAAAATTAAAAATTAGCCAGGCATGACGGTACATGCCTGTGATCCCAGCTACGTGGGAGGCTGAGGCAGGAGGATTGCTTGCACTCAGGACTTTGAGGTTACAGTGAATTATGATCACACCACTGTACTCCAGCCTGAGCAAAAGAGTGAGACCTTGTCTCAATAATTAATAATAATAATAATAATAAATTATCCAGAAGCATCCTAGACAGATGAGTTCCATCTGGTTTTCTAACATCTCTAGTGAATGAGACTCTGCCCCAGCTGCCGTGTGTGGCAACCTTTTGCCATGGCAGCTTTCCTTCTCCCCTTGCCCCTAAGGTAACTAGTATACCTACACAGGCACACATTAGAAATGTCTGCAAGCAATTCCTTGATAAACACATGTTTCTTTTCTCAGCTTTAGACAACACATTTCTTTGGCTTGGTGATGTGAGTAACCAAGCCTGTGAAATCAGCACTGAGCCAAGGGACGGGCTAAAGGAGCCATGAGAAATCTCTGCTTCTTCTGCTCTCCCCTCACCCTCCTTCTGGGTTGAGATCCTAAACCTTAGGCCCTGGCTCCTGTCTTCTACCCGTTCTTCTCCCCCTCCTCACTCTTGCTCCCCATCTTTCACATCTCCTTCCTTGGGCTGTCCCTCTGTTCCACGTATTTTTGGGGTCCTGAAACTCATCATTCTGATTTCTCTAAAACCTTAGCAGAAAGATGTGGATACAAAGTGGCCTGGAAAGGGGTAAGCAGTACTTCTAGGAAAAGGGACATTGTTGAGGCAAATGTAAGTCTGGGATTGGGAAAAATGTTAGAGAGAGAAGAAATCGGGGGAGGAGCACCCTAAATTATAACTAGAACTAATAAAAGCATAGTAACCCAAATCTCAGACACAGGGTCTTATTTCAATAAATTAATATATTAAAAATTTTAAATGGGACCTTTAGGCTAGGCACAGTGGCTCACAGCTGTAATCCCAGCACTTTGGGAGGCTGAGGCGGGCGGATCACCTGAGGTCAGGAGTTCGAGACCAATCTGGCTAACATGGTGAAACCCTGTCTCTACTAAAAATACAAAAAAACTAGCCAGGTGTGGTGGCACACACCTATAATTCCAGCTGTTCAGGCAGCTGAGGCAGGAGAATCTTTTGAACCTGGGAGGCGGAGGTTGCAATGAGCCAAGATCACGCCACTGTACTCCAGCCTGGGCGACAGAGCAAGACTCTGTCTCAAGAAAAAGAAAAAAAGGATCTTTAAAACATCATTCTTCCCACCTTCTGGAATAGTCTAGATCTAGTTCTATCTGGGGACAGAAGGTGAGACTGAACCTCTCAAAGGAAAGGACTCAATCTCTCTGGAGCCCCTGTCTCCAGAACCTACCTGGTCAGGATGTCCTCAGAAAATTTAGCCTAAATCCCTCCTGCTGCTCTTTGCAACATCTTTCAAGACCGGTGATGCATACAATTCATCTTGAATGTCCCCTCCTCCCTGGGAGCTTGTGACAGCACATCTCACCTGAAAAACCATTAGACTCCGAAAGTGTTGGGACTGGCCCTGGCACGCCTTTGCCCTTCCATGCTGTCCTCTCTCCGGATGACTTCAGAGGAGGTGAGGGTGGTGTTCGATGGATGCTGCAGCCTCCCCCTCCTCTTTCACTGAATTGCCAATATATTTTCTCTGACAGTTTGCACAGATAGTTAAGATACTGTGTAATTACTGTTGCCTTTGAAAGCCAAACATGATTTATTTCTGACAAGCTCAGTCATCTTTGGGATGACTTGGTGTGTGTCTGTGGGTGTGTGTGTGTCTGTGTGTCTGTGTATGTGTGTGTACATTGGTTATGTCTTTTTGTAGAAGGAAAGTAGGTGTTAGCCCCTGTGTCTCTCTCTCACTCAGTTACCTTCCTTTACTGAATCAAGAATCATTGAAGAATACAGAATACTGGAGGGAGAGACAGAGTCCCTACCCTCAGGAGACTCCTGGTGTGATGGGGATGATGTGACACACAACAGACGCAGACATGAAGACAAGGGCAGAGATCCTGGCAGTGATGGAGGATGGAGAGGGACTACTGAATGGAATGTGGTGGCTTGTCCACAGAAGCAGATGGTTCTTTTCCAGTTCCCTTCTAATTCCAATAGGAGAGTTTAGGGTTGGACAAAAGAAAGGATTATAGAGTTGTCCAAAGCAAATGCACCATTGCATTGTCTTCTGTGCCCTAAAATATGTGTGGCCTGTGAGGAGGGCACCTGCTCTAAGGCAGAAAGTTGCACAGGGATGGAGCTGATCTTCAGCCCCTGCAGTGGATGGGGAGTGGGGGGAGTTGGTGCTCTTAAGTGTTGCTCTCGGCGTCTCTGGCTCAGGCTTCTGTAAGTACAGACCTGCATCTGAGCCCCGCCCCAAGTGTTGATTATACCCCTTGGGATGCATCATTGCTAAGAAAGCAGATGTGCCAGATGTGACATGTTTGAAAGAAAAAAAAAAATCCCTCGCCTCTGAGCCTTGAGGGGGGCAGCTCATCACCATCTTGCCGCCGCTTATGGGGAAGGCAGCTGAGGTTGGGCTTAGCCAGCTTCGTACCCTCCTAGTCCCTCCACAGAAGGGTCTCCAAGCACTAAAGGAGCCAGATGTGGGGAAGGAGAGTGAGGAAAGAAGGAAGAGACACTGAGGCCCCATTTCAAATGGAAGAGATTTTGGTTGCCCAGTAGTGGGTGGGCTGCCAGCTAGTTCACCTTACTGGGTTGGGCTTCTCATGTAAGGAGTGTTGATATGTGTGCATGTGCGTGTGTGTGTGTGTGTGTGAACAGTCTCTAAGTATGAGTTTCTAGGAATTCAACCCCATAGTACCACTCTGGTTTATCTTCCAACTTCTCCTGAATGCCTCCCATGACTTCCTGGGAAGCCTCCTGCTCCATACCTCCCTGCTGCCCTTGCAGTTTTCCTAGTTTTATTTTCTTCCTGCCCTCAGAAATTGAGCTCAGAACTTGCTATATGTCTTGTCCTTTGCCTGAGGGAGAACCTCTTGAGCTGTGTTGACAGATGTCTCAGTCTGGGAAGATGCAGAATGCTTTGCTGGGTACCTCTCTGCCAAGGTGGCACCCAAGATACCCAAATATCAGGGTCTTGGTTCTTCAGTTACTCCCCCAGTCATTCTCAATGCTGATGGGATAAAGGAACAATTCATTCAATAAGACAAGGAAAGGACTCGGGAAAGAAATCCAAGAAAGACTCTTGAGTATACTAGAAAGTTCTAAGACTGAGGTCAAGGTAAAGTCACAAAATACTGCACAATGCCTGGGGAATGGATTTAATGGTTCTAAAGTATCAACAACCCTTAGAAATGTCGTTTCCAGACATTCCAGGCATTCCAGAAAGCCTCTGCTTAGATTCCTAGAGGTGATTCTTGTTTACATCTTTAAGTGTTGACATTTCCTATTTTCTAAATTAGATTCTAACCCTTCTAATCTGAGCCCAAGAAAAGTGGACCTGTCACCAAGACATCTTGGTGGCTAACCCAAGACTTGAATACTTGTAAGTTAGCAGAGTTCTGTTTCTATCAGCTAAAAGTCCACTGACTAAACCAAATCCTACAAAGTAGCTCTGGCTCTATCCCTAACCTTATCTTTAATCCTGATCCTGAAATTAACCCTAACCCAAATCCCAATTCTAACCCTGCTTACCTCTCCCATCCCCCACACCCACTACCTGGAATGATTTGAGGGTGGGAGGGGTTGGGGAGGAGAGGGCAAGATGAGGAATGCCTCTGGGGAAACGGAGGAGGAGATCCAGCCAGAGCGACCTGAAGGAGCCAGTGTGGTATCTGGGAGCCTGGGGCATAATCCTGGTACTTGCCAAGCCATGAGTCACAACATCATTCTCCATGGCATTTTGTTGGAGGGTGTCTGGGCTGGCAGCTGGTAAACAGGCTTGCTTAGAATAAGGTGTGCCCCACCGCCCCTCTCCATAATTTGGGGGAGAAGGGAGAAAGTCTTCTGTCCTGAGGGTCCTTCTTTCCTTTGTCCTTTTAGATTTCACAAGACTCAGTCAAAGCAAGAGGAAATACTTGGAACTCAGAAATTCTTTGTTGCTAGTTGCGAGGAAATTATGGAGAGATGAAATCATTGAGAATGCAGAGTCCTGAAGCTTCCAAACGTGAGAGGTGCCCTAGTCCAGCTCCCTAAGTGTTATCCCCCCCAAGCGTCATCCCCCTGAGGGATGCCAGGTTGCCCCATTCTGCCCTGTGCCCTCTCATGGCAATGCCCATGCTACTCCACCACCCTCCCACTGCAGTCACTGCCAAAATTCAGATAGGCATCCACTGCAGCTGGATAGAGATCTTTATGGGGGTAAACATGTGCTTGTGGATAAAATAGCAACTGGAAACACCTGGACTTTTTTCCTGAACTTGGTACCTATCCCAGCTAGCATCAGTCATGATGCGTCAGTTTTCTATCTACAAAATGGGACCAACTCTGAGCCTTACTCTTGGGGAAGGTTTAGAAGGAGCAGTACACTAATGACTATTTTCTGACATCGAGAGATGATGATTGGGGTTATTATTGTTTATTCCTTGAGGATGCAAGACAGCCATCAGCCTGACTCTAAACACATGTAGTTCATTGCAATTGCTGTCTTTGGGGCTCAGAGAAGCTCTGCTCCTTGTTTCCCTATCCTTAGCCCGTATCTGCCAATCCTACTGTTACCATTTATACTATAAATAGGACTTCAGGGAAGGAGGGTGCCTGGTTGCTTAATGTCTTCCCTCTAGGCCTTATTTTCACACCTTGGAGCAGAATTTACACACCCCTCCCATTACAGATTTAGCTTCTGTCCCAGCATCCTTTGCCGGGTTTGGAGGTTAAAAGTTCTTTAAAGCCAGCTAGGAACTGACAGTTGCAGGACCTAACCTGCAGTATGTTATGAGAGACCCCCAATGCTTCATCCTTTGAACGCCACACAACAGTCACTTCAACGAAGTCTTCTAAGCTCCCAGGTGCTACCCACTTGGCAGACACCAGTGTTTCAGTTTGTTGAGGATTTCAAAAATACTGTTTGATTTAGAAAAAAGCCAAATGTATAAATCAAACTATGTAAATCAAAAGAGGTTTGGTGTCGCAATTCCTGCCAACTGCCTCCTTTTCTCTCTCTCCATAATACTGAAACATTGGAGTAATAATAATAACTAACATTTAAAGAGCATTTTACAGTTCCAAAGTGTTTTCATTTATCATCATTCGATGATAAACCTGTGTGCTTGGAATTCTTGCCCACATTTTACAGATGAGAAAACTGAGGAACAGAGTGTTTAGTGAGTTCCTCAAGGTTACAAAACTAGTAAGTGACCCAGTTGGCATTTGATCAAAATGTAGTGACTGTTACAAGGAGGCTGAAGGTCTTTTTATTGTCCAACTATGGAAAAAGGAGTTAGGGAGCCCTTTCTGAAGAACTTTTCAGGATGGGGAATACAGAATTTCTAATTCACAGAAATGTTCCTAACTCATAGAATCAGGATAAGATGACCTTGGCCTGGGGCCCAAAAGATATTAGGTGTAAAATACACAGTAAATCTAACTGTAAGGTCAGATAAATATTAAGAAAAATGAGAAAAAAATGCCATCATTTACATGCAGATAGTATTTAATTGCTGAAGTTTTGAACATTCTGAGCAGTCTTATTTAGAAGGAATCCCCAGAGGCTAATCTGTCCAGGGTCCCATCTCTAGGCCATACTGTTAACACGTGGTTGGATGCCCTGTTCTTTTATTTATTTATTTAATTGTTAAAATTTCCGCTTTTATTTTAGGTTCAGGAGGTACACGTGAAAGTTTGTTGCATGGGGGAATTGTGTGATGCTGAGGTTTGGGGTAGGAATGATCCCATCACCCAGGTAGTGAGCATAGTACCCAATAGGTAGTTTTTCAACCCTCATCCCCACCTTCCTTCCTCGTTTAGTATTCCTCAGTGTCTATTGTTTCCATCTTTATGTCCACATGTACTCAGTGTTTAGCTCCCACTTGTACGTGAGAACATGTGGTATTTGGTTTTCTTCTGTGTTAATTTGGTTAGGATAATGGCCTCCAGCTGCATCCATGTTGCTGCAAAGGACATAATTTCATTCTTCTTTTTTTTTTTTAAATGGGATGCCCAGTTCTTAAAGATGTCAGGGGAACAAGAGCTCGTGTAGTATTTGATTCACCTATTATTAACTTTATCTTAGACCCAATCTAAATATCTTTTGCTGTTATCCCACTAGTTCTGTGTTAGTGGGAGTAGAGTAAAGCTTTCCAATCTCCACCTCTCTCTCTCTCTCTGCCACTTTTCTGCTTAGAAACTTTTGCTCATTTCCCACAGCCACCTTATTGGGTGCTTACTATGTGTCAGGCACTGGTGCTTTATACGCACGATCTAATTAGATTGCTACATCAACCTTGTGAGGTAGGGGCTTTTGCTTTCTTCATTTTAACATAAGGAACAAAGAATAGTTAAATAATTTGTCTGGCATCCCATGACCGGAAAGTGGCAGAGCTGAGAAACTCTGTATATATTAAAATGTATATTTTATGTCTCCTGATGGCAGGACCTGACATCTCTTGTACCAAACACCAAGCATAGCCCTCTAGTAATGCTCAGTAAATGCTTGCTGATGACTACGTTGATGAAGAAAAGTGCAGTTCTATGATCAAAATAATCAGGAGGAAGGGGAATCTTAATTTTGACTATCCAATTTGCATAGGAGAACAAACCTCTTGATTCTTACAGACTTTGGTGATGCCATTTCAAGAGCCCCTGCTATGTGCAGAGCTCTCCATTCAGTGGAGGAACCCTCTAGGGCTAAGACCTGATTTCTGTCCTTAGGGAGCTCAAAGGTCAACGGAGGCGACTGCACTCAGATCTAAGACACAGACATTTTTACTGAATTAACATGACCGTTGCAGGTTCTGACACTACCCAGGAAGAGTTTGGAGGCTCTGGTTTGCTCTGATGGTAGGAGGAGATGGTACAGGGAGGCCACAAAGACTGATGCTCTTTGGTTCTCCAGTTGTCTTTCAGGAGGTGTAGCCTGGTTGTGCCCTGGGGAGTTTGGCTGTTCTGTGTGGTGTGCCTCCACGGTGTGGTCTCCAGTGAGCTGCTCAGCAGGTAAGGCGGGCCAGAGATGATTTACCCCAGAACAAGGTGAAGAGATGAGAGGACAGGAAGAATCTCCTCAAGGCCACAGAGCAGCAGAACTGAAACAAGAACCAAACGAATGAATCCACGTAAATGTCTCAGCGTCACAGGGTGCGGGTGGAGAGGAGGCGCCATTTCTGTCAGAATGACCCGGTGCTCCAATCGCTCCAATGTGCCTCCTTTCACTCCCACCACCCGCACTTTGCTTAAGCACCCTGCCCTGAAGCAAGAGCTGAGATGTCAGTTTTTGGCGAAAGTGAGATGCAGAGTTGCCTGACAAATGGGTGGGTCCCCCCAACCCTGCCTAGTTTATGAGCCCAGGGTGGCTCCTCCCTTCTAACACCCTCCCTCTCTTTATGACCCTGCGCAATCTTTGATGTCTTCTTCTTGTGAAGGGTGGTGAGGGAGAAAGAAGACAACCTCAGCCAAAGAGGCCCTGCCCACGATAGTTCTCGGGTGAGGGAAGGGGCTCCAGGGAGTAGGGCAGGGATTTTGCACAAAGAGCGGTAAGTTGGACAAGCTGACACACTGACCATCCCTCCAGATCTCTATCTACTTGGGAAACATTAGCACTACATTTGGTCTCTTTCATGGCAATAGAAAGAACATGCTTAGGCTTTGAGCAAGCCAGGCCTGGGTTCAAATCCTAGAACTTCAACATTCTAGCTTTTTGACCTTGGGCAAATTGCTTAACCCCTTGAGCTTCAGTTTCCTCAACTAAATTAAGTAATACACTATAAATTTCATAGGATGTCATGAAAAACTAAGTAAAACATGCTTACATAAAGTGCCAACATCCATCAAGTGTCTTGCATACAAACTTGTCCCTCTAATTAAAAGATACATTTCTCGACAGCAGGGATGTCAATGGCTTGCTGCCCTCCACACCCCTCCACTTTTTCCAACACCACAGACCTCTTTGCCTCTCTGTTTTATGTAGAGAGGCATTTTTTTACTGAAGCATGCTCTGCTTTCCTTACAAATGCACAAATCCCAGGATTTGTGCCAATCTTTTCTGTCTTCTGCAGGCCCCCATCTCAAAAGCCACAAAAAGAAAAGGTGGTCAGAGAGCTTCTCCTACCCTGGAGAATCCTGTAAGCAACTCTTTCTTCACACTTGGCAGTTTTCCCTCTTCTCTGCCATGCTCCCTTTCTCCTCCATTAAAATGATTTTATTTGCTTTGCTCCTATTCTTATCCATCTATATATTATTTTTTATTTTATAGCTATCCTATAATGGTCCGGGGCTATCCCTCCTGAATCACCAACTAGGCTTACTTTAGGATTTAATTTGGTTTTATTAAAATTACCAAAATTCTCTCTAGGCAGGTGTAGACCTGGGCAGGGCGAAGCTCTCTGGGCTGTTGACTGTGAGGCCCCTCCCCACCGGTAGATTTCCAGGCCTCTTCAGTTTTGCATTCAGCCACAGCAGGTGAATGTTTCTGGTGCATGTGGACTGTGTGTGCATGTATGTGTGTGTCCTTACCCTATTTTGTCTTATAAAAGCTCATAAAATGGGTTTCCCACTCTCACTACCTTTACTTATCCATGTCTACACTCTTGTTGGGAGCTAATGCTTGCCTACATTATTTTTGCCTTTTCTAAATTCATAAGTAGGAATTTAGAGGAATCCCAGGTAGCCGGTGTAAGTGCATCTGAAACCAGTGAATGCACCACAGGTGTCTGATATGGATATAGGGAGGGGATGTGTGTGGGTGTGTGCATGTGTGTTTGTCTAAATGTAGATTGAAGTGTAGATGTTTCCCCAAGTGGCTAGACACTACAGTCTCAGAACTATAAGAACACAGATTTATACTGCCTAAGGAAAGGCTGTAATGTATCTTAAGAGGTGAAAGAAGCTGCCTACCAGAGGACACAATACCTGCTCTGGGGGGGTGGGGGTATAGACACATCCTAATATGTAGATTCTATCAGAGATCATTTTTGGTGTAAACTATAGTAATAGGTTTTAGGCTGCTTTACTCTTTCTTTTCAGAAAAGTAGTGTAGGAAAAGCTTGGCGGGGGAAACAGATTTCCATTTAAATTTTCCAATATATTACTTTTTCCCTTGAATAAAGATATCTTCATTAGGATTCAGAAATTTTTGCTTTAGGGGGGCTGCACCCAGAAGTAGTAGAATAGGAAATAGGAATCAAAGAAAATGAGAATGGCGAAACTGAAAAGAAACCTCCTGAATTGAATTTCTCATATTTATCTTGGTGGTCGATCATTGTCCCCCAAGGCCACCAACCCACACATTGAGAGGTAGAACTCAGGCAAAACTTCTCCCCCAGTTCTGTCTTAGTCTAGTTTTCCTGCCTGAAGAGAGACATTTTCAGTTCATCAGAGCTTGTGCCTCCCTCCAACTTAAGATCTAAATGAGTGTTTTCCCACCTCTGTCTATCTACTCACATCCCAAATATCTCCAAAGAAACTGGGGAAGAGCTCTCTAATGGGGAACGTGAACATTCCACTTCTCTATTAGAGAATCCCACAAAATTAGGTCAGAGAGCTGCTGGACCAGGAGTCTCTGTTTCTCAGTACCCTGACTTTTGCTCCCTCCCCACTGCTTTGCTTGGCTGGAATCAATTGACATTGAACCTGCCTATTGCATTTAAGAGAAGTGGGAGTACAGATAGGGTTTTTAAAAAGTTAGCTTCGTGTTAGGAATAATGCAAGGACTCAAGTGCCTCCCTAAGGATCTAATTTTGAATCTACAGGGTTGAATGAGAAACTAGTCCATTTGAGGCAGCCTAACATGGGGCACTTGAAAATTGACATTTTCTCATGATCTGTCCTTTCCTTTAAAAAAATAATGTAACTTAGAAGAATATGATTATCCTAAACATTTTATTTTTTAATTAAAGAGGGTTCATTATGCTACCCGTCTCATCTCGTCCCAGAGGAGGAAAACCCTGTGTTCAGCAAGTTTGCTAAGAAATAATTATAGGTTCAGATCCTCCCCAGGCCCCGAAATTCAATTAAAATTTTTTTGTTTTAAGTTGCTAGCAGTCACATGGTATGTATGTGTGTGTGTGTGCGTGTGTGTGTGTGTGTGCATGTGTATGCCCCAGTTTTCCTTGTAACTATTCTGGGAATAGGTTCTCAAATGTGACAATCATCTTCACATTCTCAGCCCAATTTCTTTGGCTGTATCTAGGTGAGCAGATATTAACATGGTGAAAAATCTTCTGCAAAAGGAAGCTCACTTTGATTTTTGTTTGTTGGCTTAATTTTTGTCCAGAATCACCCCAATTGTCTACCAGTCGCCAGTTCCTGGGATACTTCTCTGCCTTATACTGAATTAGGTCAGTATAAAGGTACAGTGGCTCTCAATCTTCACTGTTGATCTGAATCATCTGGGGAACTTTTAAACCATAGAGATTCCTGGGTCCCACTCCTAGATGTATAGAGTCAACTGGTGCACCATGAGACCCAGACATCCATATTTTTAAAAAGCTCCTTGGGTGATTCTAATGTGCAGCCAGGGATGAGAACTACTGAAGAGATGGCAGCTGTGTTTGGATCTCACAAATGATGTGAGATTTGGGTGATTAGTAAAGATACCCAAACAGGATCATGAGGCTCAATTTGACTCTCTGCATTGCTCGGCTCATTGTATAGTTATTTTACGTCGTGTAAGCATAGGGGCAGAGCGTTACCTGTTTATCCTGACTGAGTTATATTTAAACCTAGGTAGGAACAGGATTCCATAATTTTCCCCCTACCACCTCTTTCCCCTTTCCAGGAGAGGTGACAGTTCTATTGAAGCTCTATCCCTGTTTACATATAGAAGGACATAAAGATTATTTAGGGAGGACAGTGGACCTTCCATAGGTGACAGGTGCTGTATGGGCAGGCTGGCACACCTAGGACATTCCAGGACATGGGGATGTATTTATGAGTTCACTTAAGCCATGGCTGACCTCTCCCACAGTTTAAAGAAAATAAATAAAACCACCCCCCAGGCTTCAGGACACAAGCCCTCCTGGCAGCCAGAACTATGGAAAGAGGGTGGATAGGGATGTGTGAGGCCAGATTCTTACCATATAATAAACCAAAACAGACATGTTTAATAGAAATCTAATAAATGAATTAATAAAATAAATAACAAATGTGCCTATGAATCCCCATATATCTCAGCCTATAAACATATAGGTTTATATATATTAGTAGCTTACATATTGTGTATGCAAGTGTGTAGATTTAAATAGATTGCTATATAAATTTATTTATATAATGACAATAGCCTTATGGGGCATGGAAATAATTATGAAGCTATTTCAGGCATATTTTTTGAGAATTGTAGCCATTTTAATATTTTGACTGAAAATTTCATCAATATTCTGATGCTTCCAAGTTATTTAGATTTATTTGTTTGTTTATTTATTTATTTGAGATGGAGTCTCGCTCTGTCTCCCAGGCTGGAGTTCAGTGGCGCGATCTCGGCTCACTGCAAGCTCAGCCTCCCGGGTTCACGCCATTCTCCTGCCTCAGCCTCCCGAGTAGCTGGGACTACAGGTGCCCGCCACCACGCCCAGCTAATTTTTTGTATTTTTAGTAGAGACGGGGTTTCTCTGTGTTAGCCAGGATGGCCTCTGTCTCCTGACTTTGTGATCCGCCTGCCTTGGCCTCCCAAAGTGCTGGGATTACAGGCGTGAGCCACCGCACCTGGCGTTATTTAGATTTATAAAGTATGTACACATTTTCTATTTTGTATACAGATGTTCGTTGTTATCTATCTTAGCTTTTTCAAAGAGACGGTACCGAATCTGTGTGTAGATAGCCAAAGTGGGCAATTCAGACACAATTAATCTACTCTGGGGCTTAGATAATCTGAGTTTACTAATTATATGAATCTGATTCTAAACTCTTCACTTATTTGGTGCTATATAGACATAGCTTCTGTGATTTGAACCAGATGAATGCACTTCATTTTACTTTTGAGGATGCATGTGTGTGAATAGCCAGTAGGACCTTTGGGCCAAATTTTACTTATCTGCACTCTTGGAGGGGGGGAGTAGAAAATTATCCGAGAAATAGCTAAGAAAAATAATTTTAATTTGGCTTTGTAATGAAGTCAGAACCTCAATCTCTCTCTCTCTTTAGCCTCCTCTCACATACAGGTGCCAAATAAGTGAATACACACACACACGCGTGCACGCGCACACACACACGCGCACGCGCACACACACACACACTCGGTCTTTTGTCAAACCCACCCTAATATCTTTCTGGGCTTGAATGACTGCATCTTGATGGCCCATGAAGGGGAGGAAGTGAACCTAAGTGATCTCCAGAGACAACGATAGACTAGCACACAGTATCCATATATGTCGATATGTGCTAACATATGTAGAGATATGCTTTTGTCCCCAAAGGCCTTAAGAAATTGTCTACAAACCACTATAAAATCCTTATCTGATTTCTATGCCATTTCTGCTTATCTGGTAACATAGTTTGATTCTGCATTCAAAACGGAACAGATATTGGAATTGTGTCTCCCCAGACCACCTCCCAGAGCTGGGGCTCAGGGTCACACGGTGAACAGTGGAGGGTGGGAAGGAAGCCATCCACTACCATCTTCCTGTCCCCTGTGGGTAGTTGGAGCTCAGCCGACTACAGAGGCTCCCGAGACTCTGCTTAACAGGTCCATTTATGGTGATATTTTATGAAAAAGAATATAGATGAGTTTTAATAAGACTTCTCTCTCTGAGCTGGCTCTGCAACAACTTAGCTTTAAATATGCATCTCATTCTCCTAACTGCTTCTCTTAACTTGTCGGCAAGACCAAAATGAGGCATATGGGGAGACAAAAACAAACCTGGCCTTGGAAAAAGACAACTCTGTCCAAAGCCAAGATTGGCTACCCATGCATGAACTAAAAAGGGAGTTTTCTGGATTACTCAGTCTTAGATATCCCATTTCATTAAATATGTACAATATGAAATCAACTTTGTTGTTTTCTTGAATCCAAATCTCCCCTTTGGCAGGGCTGTGTAGGAAAAGGGAGTAGAACTGCTCTGTGAATTTCATAGAGTTGCTGTTTCACCCACACTACTGGTGATCCACTAGTTACAGTGTGGACATATCAGCTTTCCAGTTTTCACCTGGGAGATATACGGTCACATATTATGTGGGTTTGTGCCAGCAGAATGAAGTGGGGTGAGGAGGATTGGATCGGCTCCTCATTTATTCATTCAATGAAGGTTTATTGAACCATCTACGATGTACCAGGTGCTGTGCTAGGTTCTGGGATGGCAAAGAACAAGATCTTTGCCTACAATGTACTCACAGAATTAGCAGAAGAAATCAACATATCAACAGATAATTATAATATAGTGTTTTAAGTGTACTGATAGAAATAACGCACAAGGTATTATGAATGCACAAGCTATTATGAACGCACAAAGGAGCAGAATCTAATCCACTCTTTGGGGTGAGGGCTGCGCAGAGGGTGTCCTCTCGAGAAGCAGATGGCAAGCACTGGAACTTTATTTTATTCATCTTTGTATCTCCTAGTCCTAACGATCGTGCCGTGTTTGTTCCATGAATTGACCAAGGATTTAAGTCTCTTTAAATGCAGTGGCAAAAGCACTGTAATAGAAGTCAGGAGGTCTGGATTCTGGTCTAGGCTCTGCTATTGCAGTTTGTGGCTGGGCCATGTCACTGCTTGTCAAGATGATATTAGAGGAAGATCCTGGACCAATACTAGGCCACCACTTCCCTATTTAAATAAAATATACTGCCCCTCCTTCCAGTATGTCTATAATGTATAAGAAATAAAATCAAAGTTTTCTTTCTATAATCCATTCATAAAGTAGTTGTCAGCTCTCCATAACCTTGCCCTTTTCTAGTTTTCTGTGACACTTTTAAAAGTTAGGGCAGGTTGACTAGTACTAAGGAAGCTGGAACATGGGAGAAAGTGAGATCATATTAAAAAGCCCATTTGGCTTAGTTCTGCCAGTGCTGAAAAACAGTTTAAACCCAGCCCGCACTTACGGCAGTGGAGCAGCAGAGCATGGGGACCGCATTGTGTCCTCCGTAGAACTACTGTTTGCTTCTCTGCTTGAGCCCAGCAGAGAGCGAGGCTGGTGGCCAGAGCGTGCTGACCTGGTTGCAACAGGAGGGCTTGCATCCCTTGTAATCATGCTTCCTCTTCCTTTTTCTTGAAGGAAGGGAAATAAAACCCAAATGTTGTACATCTAATCAAACAACTCAGTGTTAAAGCTGGAGGGCCTGATCCTTCTCATGGTATCCTTTGCTTTTTGCCTCCAGAACACTAAAACTCTTGTTTACCTCCATCTTCTTTTCTGTAATATGGGGGCTGCGCAGAGGGTGGCTTCTCGAGAAGCAGATGGCAAGCAATAGAACTTTATTTTATTCACAATTCCTGCCCTACTATTTAATGTGTGTTTCTTTTATAGTACTTACCAAAATTTATAATTTATATTTGATTAATATGTCTTTCTAACTAGATGGTAAGATTCATGAATGCAGGGATTGTATTTGTTTTCTTCTCCATTTAATTCCCAGCATCTCGTATGGTGTTTCCAGATAGTAGCCACTCAATAAATACTTTATTTTGTATTTTTTTAGACATAGGATCATGCTTTGTCACCCAGGCTAGAGTGCAGTTGCATGATCATAGCTCACCATAACCTCAAACTCCTGGGCATAAGTGATGCTCTCGCCTCAGCCTCCAATGTAGCTGGGACTACAGGGGTACATCACCATGCTGGGCTAATTTTTTATTTTTTATAGAGATGGGAGGTGTCTCACCATGTTTCCCAGGCTGGTCTTAAACTCCTGGCCTCAAGCGGTTCTCCTGCCTCGGCCTCCAATGTAGCTGGGACTACAGGGGTACATCACCATGCTGGGCTAATTTTTTATTTTTTATAGAGATGGGAGGTGTCTCACCATGTTTCCCAGGCTGGTCTTAAACTCCTGGCCTCAAGCGGTTCTCCTGCCTCGGCCTCCAAAAGTGCTGGGATTACAGCCCCAGCCTGTGCTCAGCCTCATACATACTTTTGAGTCACTGTGCCCAGCCTCATACATACTTTTGAGTAAATGGATGAATGGTGTTGTCAAAGTCAAATATTATGAAGTATTTGAAATCACTTCAAAAAATTGTAAAGGAGAAACATGTAAAGCATTGTTTCTTCTCAACTAGATTGTAAGTTTCTTCATTTTAGGAACTGAGTCTTATACTCTTTATTTCCCATCAATCTAGCATTTTCACCTAGTAGGTACTCTGTAAATAATTATGCGTATCACTATAGTGTTTAAAAGAACATGATAATACTTGCAACAAACAACCTGAAAATGAATTTAAGAAAAAAAATCCCATTTATAATACCATCAAAAATAATAAAATCCTTAGAGATGAATGTAACAAAGAAGCACAAAACTTATACTCTGAAAAGTACAAAACACTGTTGAAAGAAGTTAGAGAAGACCTAAATAAATGTAAAAATGTCCCATGTTCTTGGCAATATTTTCCAAGTTGATCAAAAGATTAAACACAATCACTGTCAAATCCCAACTGGCTTCTTTGCAGAAATTGACAAACAGATCCCAGGATTTATATAGAAACCCAAGGGACCCAAAATACCTAAAACAATCTTGAAAAAGAGGAGCAAGATTGAAGAACTCACATTCCTAATTTTAAAACTTACTACAAAGCTACTGTAATCAAGACAGCATGGTAGTGGCATAAGGATAGACATATGGCTATCCAGTGGAATAGAGTTAAAAGTCCAAGAATAAACTCTCACATTTTCAGTCGATTGCTTTTTGACATAAGTGCCAAGACAATTCAGTGGGGAAAAATATTTTCAAGTAGTGCTAGGACAACTGCATAGCCACATGCAAAAGAATTAAATTGGATTTCTATTTCACACTACATACAAAAATTAACTCAAAAGGAGTCAAAGACCTAAATCCAATAGTTAATTAAAACTATAAAACTCTTAGAAGGAAACATAGGTATAAGTCTTTGTGACCTTGGATAATCCAATGATTCCTTAGATAAAGGCACAATTTAAAAAATAGATCAAGTGGACTTCATCAAAATTAAAAACTTTTGCTTCAAATCACACCATTGAGGAAGTGAGAAGACAACTCACAGAGTGGAAGAAAATGTTTGCAATTCGTATATCTGATAAGAGACTTGTATCTAGAATATATAAAAAACTCTAACTCAAAAGGATAAAGACAAGTAGCCCAATTTAAAAATGGACTAAGGGGCCGGGCGCGGTGGCTCACGTCTGTAATCCCAGCACTTTGGGGGGCCAAGGCGGGCGGATCACGAGGTCAGGAGATCGAGATCATCCTGGCTAACACGGTGAAACTCCGTCTCTACTAAAAATTAGCTGGGCGCGGTGGCGGGCGCCTATAGTCCCAGCTACTTGGGAGGCTGAGGCAAGAGAATGGCGTGAACCCAGGAGGCGGAGCTTGCAGTGAGCCGATATCCCGCCACTGCACTCCAGCCTGGGTGACAGAGCGAGACTCCATCTTAGAAAAAAAAAAAAAAAAAAAAAAGATCTCAATAGAAATTTCTTCAAAGAAGATATACAAATGGCCAGTAAGCACATTAAAATGTTTCCTACATATTCTTAACATTATTAGCTATCAAGAAAATACAAATCAAAACGACTATGTGATACCACTAGGATGGTTACAATAATAATAAATACAAGGTAATAATAAGTGTTGGTGAGGATGTGGAAAAATTGGAATCCTCATACATTGCTGGTGGGAATATAAAATGATGCGGCCACCTTGGAAAACAGCATTTCCTCAAAATGTTAAACCTAGAGTTATCACATGACCCAGTAGTTCCACTTCTAGGTATATACCTAAGAGAAATGAAAACATGTATCTACATAAAAACTTTTATATGAATGTTCATGGCAGCATTGTTCATGGTAGCAGAAAACCCAAATGTCCATCAATTGATAATGGATAAATAAAATGTGGGACATCCATATAATGGAATATTATTTGGCAATACAAAAGAAATGAAATATTGATATATGCTATGACATGGATGAACCTTGAAAACATTATGCCAACTGAAAGTAGCTGGTCATAAAAGAATACATATTGTATAATTTCATTTATATGAATTATTCAGTGTATAGGTATACTCTATATTTGGGGTAGAGGTATTCAGGGTACAGGTAAAAGTATAGGTATATGCTATAGTCAGGGTATAAGTTCAGGGTATAGGTAAAGCTATAGAGACAGTAGATTAGTGGTTGCCTAAAGCTAGGGATGTTGTGGGGAATAGGGAGTGACTGCTAATAGATACAGGTTTTCTCTTTGGGGTGTGGAAATGTATATACATATATATATATATACACACACACACATATACATATATATATATATATACACACATATACATATATATGTACACACACACATATATATATATATACACACACATATACATATATATATATATTTTTGAGATGGAGTCTAGTTCTGTTGCCCAGGTTGGAGTGTAGTGGCATGATCTCGGCTCACTGCCATTTCCGCCTCCCGGGTTCAAGCGATTCTCCTGCCTCAGCCTCCCAAGTAGCTGGGATTACAGGAGCCTGCCACCACGCCCAGCTAATTTTTGTATTTTTAGTAGAGATGGGGTTTCACCATGTTGGTCAGGCTGGTCGGTTTCGAACTCCTGACCTCATAATCTGCCTGCCTTGGCCTCCCAAAGTGCTGGGATTACAGGTGTGAGCCACTGCACCCAGCCTATTTCTTCATTTTTCTATCAGCTCAGTGCTTTGGAGCATAGAATGAAAGTTGTAGGCAGATTATTCTTTTCTTTTCTTTTTTTGAGATGGGGTCTCACTCTGTGGCCCAGGTTGGAGTGCAGTGGCATGATCTCAGCTCACTGCAACCTCTGCCTTCTGGGTTCAAGTGATTCTCCTGCTTCAGCCTCCCTGAGTACCTGGGATTACAGGCGTGTGCCATCATGCCCAGCTAATTTTTGTATTTTCAGTAGAGACTGGGTTTTGCCATGTTGCCCAGGCTGGTCTCAAACTTCTGAGCTCAAGTGATCTGCCTGCTTCAGCTTCCCAAAGTGCTGGGATTACAGGTGTGAGCCCGTGTGCCCGGCCAGTAGGGTGGATCTTAAAGGAGAAACAAGAGGTGGAACAAGGGCGAAAGGGAATTCAATTTGCTGAGTTTTTTGGGAAAAGCTGAGAAGCGTGTTCACTTTCCTAGCCAATGTAATTAGGTAAGTTTTATGTCAAGACTCCAAGTGTGACTGTTTTTTATTGAGATTTCTAGTTTTGGTTGTGGTGTTTGAAACTTAATTGATCCAGCCACCTTCTTTGGGTCCAGAGACACTTAAAATGTGAAACATTGACCTTTTGTCTTTAGTGTCCTTCATCTTTCTGAAGATCTGGATAATTGGTGGGTGTGGAAGAAAGCCAGGGAGAACCTTGTGTCTGTCTTGAGAATGAAAGGGTGACAGGAAACCAGGGAGTGACTCAGGGAGACTGGAGTCTAGAAACACAATGCTCTGAAGACTTCCCTGGGTATATAATGGGAAGGAACTTGGAGGTCTTGATGACTGCTTGGACTCCTACTTTGCTGCAGTTTCTATTCTAATCTCTATTTTTGTCCTTTCTCCAGGATCCAAACTTCAGTGACCTGAGTACCTGTCACACCCATTTGTTCTGAATAGCCACTTTGAACAGAGCCTTTCTTGACAGAGAAAAGGAGTATTGGTAGGTGTGGGAGGCAGGGAGATCTAGCAAAAAAGAAAAAAAAAAGAATTATTAATAGCTGTAGTCACTGGGAAACTCAGCCTGATGGGGAAAACAATAATCAGATTTAAGAACTAAGAATCAACAAATATAAAGACTTTCTTCATTAGAACAAAAGCTTCCTTGATAAAAAAAAATGTTGAGCTAGATTGTAAAGGACCTTTAGAATGCATATTGTGGCAAAGGAGAAGAAACTCCACCCAAGGCAGCCAGCGTAAGCATGGTGGAGGAAGCATTTTCTCCCGTGATGTTGGGCCTCAGCCACAGGAATAAGCGCTGCCCAGAGCTAGTTAGCTGTGACCCTGTTCCTGCATATCCTGAGTGATTTGATGTGACTAGCTGAAGTCCAGTTAAGGGTCAATTGAGGGAGCAAGTGAGGGGATACTATGAAGTAACAGTTTGGCTTGGGTCTTGACTGGAGAATTCAGTGCGTTTGAGGTTGCCTCTAAGAGGAGTAGAAATAAGAGCATTAGGAGCCCTTGCTGCCGCTTGGGTTACCTACACCAAAACAGATTTGTGTTCTCTCTCTGGCCAGCCCTATTCTCTGCTCTTCTTATCCCAACTTGCCTAATTGATACCTTGGCCGATGGTGTCATTAACAATGCTTGAATAACAGCCTGACTGGCTGATTTCAAAATGAGAGACATGATTAATATGTCGGAAATCCAGCTGGGGGGAGCAGGAAAGGGGATGTCCCAAGAAAAAGAAAATGGGGGAGGGGTCCTTCACTCCCTTACTGCCAGTCCACTCTCTTCAGCAGAAGGGAAGAACTTGGGGATAGGAGTCTGACTTCAGCTTCTTCTTGGTTTGCTGATCCCTCTCCATTTCTCCTCCCCTACCTCCCCCAACAGCACACGTTCTGACACCTACAAGCTCGTTACATGATGATGACCTATATTTTTATCTTTTTTATGAGCATCAAACACACATCGTCTTGCAAGCACATGTGTTTTTTTCCCCTGTTGACGTGTGAGTGCCTTTGATGGTAATTTATTGTAGGGTTGAACAGCCAGGTCTTAATTGTACCCTGAAATTGCTTACCATTTTGATGCCTCCAAACCATCCCAAAATGTACCTTTTTCCTACAGAAGGGTATGGGGCAATCTCTTTTTTACTGCGTTATATGGTGGAATGTGAAGCTTAGAGAGAACATGAGGGAAAGATTCCCTAGCTGGGTTTCAGGGATGCCTTGGTACCCAGCTTCTAATTGCAGTTGGGCTGTCTGAAAGTTCTGCTCTACTCAACAAAATTTAGACTCAGTTTTTCCCTCATGGTATAGGGTCAACATGACTTCACTGGTTGCTTAGAATGGTCAATGGGCAGTTTCTACTCCAGCATTCAGACTTTTGGGGAAACTTCCATTGTGGCCACTTGTATCTGTGACTCTAGATGGGATTAGAAATGAGAATGTGGGCATTAACCTAGGGAGCCTGAGCTATGAGAGGCAGAATATCAGGCCTTCTGCAGTATCCTGTAATAACCTCTACCTCCACATCTGACCACTTCCTCCCTTGGCTTAGGTAGAATTCAACATTCCTGTGTACAGGGGAATAGAGGAATACCAGAGAATACCAAAGCCCAACAGAACTTAGTGGTTTGGTTTTGTTTGGTTTTTGAGACAGGGTCTCACTCTGTCACCCAGGGCAGAGTGCAGTGGCGCAGTCTCAGCTCACTGAAGTCTCGCCCTCCCAGGCTCAAGCGATCTTCCCACCTCAGCCTCCTGAGTAGCTGGGACTATAGGCGTGTGCCGCCATGCCTGGCTAATTGTTTTTTTGGTGGAGACAGAGTCTCACTATGTTGCCCAGGCTGGTCTTGAATTCCTGGGTTCAAGCAATCCTCCCACCTCGGCCTCTCAAAGTGCTGTGATTACAGTTGTGAGCCACCACACCTGGCCAGAGCTTAGTTTTTAATTATAATTTGAGTTTGGGCCTAATAGTCTCCTTTGCTGTGGCCTCACTTTGTCCCTCAGTACAATAGACAGCATCATACCCTAGGACACTCACATTCATTACAGAAGGATGAGTCAGTGTTCCAGAACAACTAGAAATGTAACCCATGTCTCATGAAAATATAAGGAGAAAAGAAAGACTGAAATTCCTATCATTCCCTCTGGAGAGGCCAGGGGTAGTATTCAATGTTAACCCAGGCTGCTGTGCTGGAAACCGGTTTACTTGCAGACTGGATCCGTGTTAGTTCTTGCTACAGACTCTCCATTCCAGCTGAGTTCATTCTTCTGTCTCTCACACATGATGCTCATTACATGTGCTTGTTCATACTTGCCTCCAAACATGTATACAGGCCAGTTTCCTCCTCTCCTACTCCAGGTACTGTTTCTCCATCCTCCCTGTTCAACTTTGTCCATTTTCTTTGTAGATACCCAGTCCTACCTGAGCACTTCCACCAGAAAACTTTCTTAATTGGCCTTACCTGGCTCCAAGGACTGTACTATTCTGTAGTTCCTCAACATTGTATTATTTGCACTTATTTCTGTGATCTACTGTCTGCCTGTGTCCATGGAGGGATGTTGTGTATCTGTCTCAATGAGCCTCCTGACTGAGAGCAGAGCTATTACTGTCACCTTCTTCAGTGGATTAAAATCTCTTCTGTTAAAGGCCTCTCTCTTCTGAGAGACTTTACACTCTTCCTTGGTGTCCGTGGCAGTGGAGTTGTATAGGAGCAAATGAGCTTGAGAAAGACAGCAGCTTCTGTGATGGAGTCCATGTGAAATCTCATTTTCCTATAATAACTAGGACATTATTGATTCTCAAACTTCAGAAAATGAGTTGGTTATCTGGAAATTTCAAAGAAATATGGTGCATCTCTTAATTACCTGGTTTTCCAATATACAGATAATAAAACTAGAATTCTGTTGCTTGATCTTCAGAGCCCTCCGTGGCGACAATAATATTGGGATCAACATTCTTTTACATAACCTAGACTGCAATCTCATGGGTCTACTTGAGTTTCTTCAACTTGTTCTATGCCTCCAGACCTTTGCATGTGCTATTCTTTCTGTCTGGAATGCCATCCTTTCCTTATCAACTTGCCAAGATCTGATCCTTCATTTAAAGCCTAGCTTAAAATCTTCTCCAAGATTACGTCCCAGATCGCTCTAGCGAGAATTATTTCTGACCCTCCTGCAACTATAGTGTCACATTGTTTGAGTCTCTATTATACTACTAGAATAATATTTACATATGCATTTATCTCTTTTACTATTTTGTAGGTTATGGGAAGGTGGAAATTGTATATATTTTTTTCTCTTCTTTTTTTCCTCCTTATTCTCTGCCATCTTGTATCAATTTGAAACTAACTCCCCCAAGATTGTTTATTTTTTAACTGTATATCCCTTTACATTCCTGGGCTTAACATAATGCTTTGCATAGGAGATGCTCAAGAAATATAAATTAATTTGGATAATAGAGCCAGGTTTTTTTTTCTTGTTTTCAACTTTTATTTTAGATTTCAGGGCTACACATGCAGGTTTGTTACAAAGGTATATTATGTGATGCTGTGGTTTGGAGTACAATTGAACCCTTCACCCAGGAAGTGAGCATGATACCCAGTAGGGAGTTTTTCAGTTCTTAACCCCCTCCCACCTGTAAAGAGAGTTTACACTCTTCCTTGTTCTCCCATTTTTATGTCCATGGCAGCAGAGTTGTATAGCTTTATCAAGCTCATCTTCATTCCTCAGTACTCCCATCAACTACTCACTCTCCCACCATTTCAGTTCTCCTGACTTTCAACAAAGCCTTTTCATGCTAAGATTAACCTTCCATAGTTACCCTGTGTGATTTCTGATGGTCTGCACGGCTGTTCTGTTCAGTCCTATTCTTGTGCGCTCAATCCTGTAGCTTCGTTCTTGCCAAGCTCTGGTCTATTATCTCCTCTTCCTCCTCTGGAAAGTCTACTTTAACTAGCTTCCATAAATGTCCTTACCCCTCATTCTCCCAGCATTGATAGCGAAGATGGTACTCCAGCATTAATTCTCTGTTTATCTGTATCTTGTTTTCCATTGTACAGGAAACTTCCCCATACTGATATTCCTTTTCCTATTAACCAGAGTTCATATTCATCCCCATAGCTTCCAGTTCCTCTAGTCAGAGAAATCGTTGACTGGCTTTCTCTTGCTTGGAAAGTCAACCAACTTTAGCAAGTGACAATAAAGAGAGATTTAGAACCTACTGACCCTCTCAATCCCTTCCTCGCCCTCTCAGGCCCCCCTTTCAACCTTTCCTTCCTTCCACAAATGCTGGCTGAGCCTGCGTTATGTGCTAGGCGCTGCTATAGGTTACCATGCTTCTCCCCTGTATAAAGCTTATACTCAATGCTCCTTCTGAATGGGAGTTTAGATATTGGTCTGATACTAGAAACACTTAATCAAATGCTCCCAAACAATGTCATAAGTGTGAATTCTGATGGAGTACAGAATTAGGATATCTCTTCTCTGTAAGCCATTCTCTCCATTCTTGAAATTGCTATTCATCGTTGGCCCATCTCTCAGAACTTGATACAGAATAGTTTTTGTGTCTCATTCTGTGATGAGCAGTTAGTCCATCTCAAAAATAATTTTAGCATTTACTGAAGAACCCCAAGGAGAGGAGTGGGGAAACTAGATAGTCTAATCTCCCACTGTCCCATAGAAACACATACATGTGAACTCACCTGCAGGCTTATGTAATTACATGTTGTTGAAACTAAATGGCTAAGTTAAACTGGAGTAAAGAAGTAATCTCAATTAGTTGCAGTTATAAGGGAAGACTCTGCAAGAAAAGGATTTGAGCTGGGTTTTGATGGGAGATTGTGGGAAGCAGTCTGTGAAGACAACACTCTAGGTGATGGGAGACATTCATTGTTCAGTCTGAGGCTTAAATGTGAGAAGAGTCAGGCTGTGGGGGTTGGTGAAAGTGTTATCTTGGCTGAAGCATAGCTCTAAGTTGGAAAAGTCCAAAGAAATGGGTTTAGTGAGAAATTAGGATGAAATTGCTACAGGACCGAAATGACCAACCTAGGATGTGTCTTCCTAGCTGAAGGCAGGGCCATAAATAGAATAATTTCAGGAGGGCTAAAATGTTTATTCTTCCCCTTAGCTTTTGAGAACAAGAGACTAAGGTTTCTGGGACTCTGACTTTATATGACTAAGGTGCTCCTCTCACATGAAGTAAAGCATAAAGACCAAGTATAATGTAAACCTAATGTCTAGATTTTTCTATAATATTGTTTAAATTTCAGTTGTAATTATCTGTCCAAATGGACTCCACACTTTGTTTTGCCTCGTTCTGTTCTGGAATCATATGATGGCCTGCGGAATTTAACTTAACCAGCCACATGCTCCTTGCCTCATTCAGCCTACCCATTTTTTCTGTATGAAAAGGTTTCACAGTAAAGCAAAGAAACTTTTACACCTGGCATCTATCCCTTGACCTTTAACTTTCTGGAGTGACCTTACTTGAAGGAAGGAAATACCATCTAGAAACTGCCCCTGGATTTTTCCCAGCCTGTTGCACAGAGGTCTTCCAAACCTGGGTTATGCTAACTGATGGCAGAGGAGAAGAGTCCCAGCCCTAGCTTCCCAAATTTTTATGATATTTTCACCTTGAACCTCTGCTGGAATTTTCTCTGAAGCAGAAAGAAGAGGTGGTCACCTTTCAGATTGTTTATGCTTTTATACTTTTCAGATTATGAGGGGGAAATATTATTATGTGTCTACCTCTTCCCCTTGGCATATTTAGATTTAAAAGACAAAATATCAAGAAAGGAATTAATTTTGTAGAGAAATAATAAATAGAATTAGCAAAGAAGAACTTTCCAACAGCATGGTTTACTGAAGGAAACTGGGCAGTCCCTCTATCTAAGGATCTAGAAGAATAGGGTCAATTAGCATTTGTCTGCAGATTTTGAAGGCAGTGAAATGAATGAGAAGACTCTCCAAAGCTCTGTCTGCAGGCCAGACTCAGTGATATCAGAACGGGACATAGAGAGAGGAAGCAAGGGTGACTCAAACCCATCTTTTAAGGCCTCTCTTCCCTATGGTTGCGTGCACCTCTGGTTTCTAAAAAAAAATTTTTTTTGCCTCGTCTGCTTCAGAGATGGGTGGCTTTGAGGAAGTGAAGATAAAATTTATTCAACCTAGATGTGTAAATAGAATTTTGTGACTAATTTTGATATGACTTTTATATCTAGACTTATAGCCAGGGGTGAATTTTCATACTGGCATAGGGTCAACTCTTTATTCCTGATTTGTGCACTATCCACTTTGTGGATTTTTGCAGACTCCATACTTCCACTGCCTTGGGTTTGACAGAAGCACTGAGTCAGAGCAAGCATCAGGGATAGACACAAAGGGTGTGTTTGTATGTATGTGTATGAGTGCAGGTATCCAAAGATAAAGCAATGAGGATTTATTTCACTTCTCTTTTCTCTTTGTAACACTAACTACATTTGTGAACCTGTTTAATGGTGGCCTCTACTACTAGACAGTAAGCTACATACAAGGCTTGTGCACCATTGAATACTTAGCACTTAGCATAGGACTTGGCACATGGCAGACACTCAGCAAATGACAAAATCATGTGGCCTCTGCTCTCATCCACTGACTCAGATAATGAGAAGTGTGTCCTCCTCAGGGGCCAGGGGGATGCTCTGCTATGGCAAGTGGAGGAATCAGAGATGATCCATGGAGCCTGTGATATGATCTCCCCAGTGAGGCTGTCAGCCCTAGGGTAGATTCCTTGTTGACTATCCTCTTCTTATCACTGGCAACATCTTATCACAATACTTGGGGCACGGGCCAGGGAGTTACCCAGGGCTGAGGATGGGAGGAGGTAAGTCCTGGCTATCAGGATAGACATCTTATTCCAGCAACAGTTGTCCTAGATGTGGCCTGTTTCCCAGCCCACTGACCTTTAGGGCACAGTGGGGGTTGGGAGCATGAGTCAGAGAGGAATGTGGGACTGGTTGCTTGGGAGTTTCACTCTCTGGGGAGAAGCTGGTTCCCCATGCCTATCAGTTTTCTAATGGCATCTCTAGAGGCAGAGCCTAGAAACAATTACTTGAAGGAGTCAGACGAAGCACCCACACTCTTTTGAACCCCTAGGGTGTTGGCAGGAAGATAATTTAAATAGATTTTAACAGGCCCAGGACAGAAAAGTATTGTAGAGTATTTCAATAGAAATCTGAGGCTGGGTACAATGGCTCATGCATGTAATCCCAGCACTTTGGGAGGCCAAAGTGGGAGGATCACTTTAGCGCAGGAGTTCAAGACCAGCCAGAGCAGTATAGTAAGACCCCATATCTACAAAAAACAAAAAGCCAGATGTGGGAGCACGTGCCTGTAGTCCCAGCTATTCAGGAGACTGAGGTGAGACGATTGCTTGAGCCCAGGACGTTGAAGCTGCAGTGAGCCCTGTTCATGCCTCTGCACTCCAGCCTGGGTGACAGAGTGAGACCCTGTCTCAACAAAACAAAACAAAACACACGCACACACACACACTCAAAAAAAAAAAAGAAAAAGAAAGGAAAAATTAAGATATCCTCTTATCCATACTTCTGCCTCCATCCCAGATAAATACAAAATCTCTCTTTGAAGATTTTCTAAAGTGAAGGGATTCCACTGTTAGGTAACCATGGTAACCACTACACCACAGCACACTTATGAGAGCATTCCACTGTTAAATCTAGCTGAATGTAGCCTGCAACATGGAAGCCATGACCAGGACAGTGGAAGTGCAGTGTGAATTATCCAAGCAATCTTTCCTCATTCCTTGGGTGGGAGTGGGCAGACACGCCCAGGAGACCCTCACCCTGCCTCCCACGATGCTCTGCTTCTTCATACAGTGCACACAGTGGTGGGAGATGGCAGCAGGGGCAGAGAGGCCCTCATTCTGGAGAGGGGACCTATGAATCTTGTAAATATGATGACATCAGCAATGACAGACTCTTCAGCCGCCTGGTAGTCTGTAATTGAAGCCAGGAATTCAGCACACGCTCAGACACACCCAGCCTCCACCATGGGTTCCCAGAAGCAAGTTCTCGCATAGCCACTAGGCTGGGAGGACCCTCACTTGACCAACCCTCCCTGACAAGCTCCAAGGCCTCAGAGTTGAATCCTAAATTTCCAACTTAGCAATAATTTTTTTAAAATTGCATGATGCTGAGGCTTGGGGTATGGATGATCCCGTCACCCAGGTAATGAACATAGTACCCAGTAGATAGTTTTTCATTCCTTGCCCCTCTCCCTCCTTCCCCTCTCTAGTAGTCCCCAGTGTCTGTTGTTGCCATCTTTATGTCCATGTGTGCTCAATGTTTAGCTCTCACTTATAAGTGAAAAGATGTGGTATTTCGTTTTCTATTCCTGTGTTAGTTCACTTAGGATAATGGCCTCCAGCTACATCCATGTTGCTGCAAAGGACATGATTTCATTCTTTTTTATGGCTGCATCCAACTTAGCAATAATTTTTATCCCTCTCTGTTTTCATTCTCAGCAGTGCCTAAGTTGTTCATGCTGGTTGTTCTCAGGTGTTTTAACCTCCCCAGTGAGTGAGATCCAAGATTCATGGTATTATCATGGGAAATTCTTTCATTTTGGTTTAACTGAAATTTGTTTTTGTTATTATCATCAGAGTCTAAAACTGATCAAGCCAGAAAACTTCTACACTGCTCTGAAGTCCCAGACAAATAGGCTGGAGATTTTTCCTGCTGTTCTCCACCTCTCTCCATAATGAGATGCTTTGTTTCCATGAATGGGCCCTGATCCAGACTTCTAGACTCTATGACAGGACATTTCATCCCTCCCTCTGCCTCCAGGCAGGACTGAACTTAACTCATCCCAGGCTGAAGGGTGTCTCCTTTAGACCTTGTTTCAAGATTTCCTGACTCTTTGGCCTCTTTCAGGTAAAAGTGCACAGCTGATTGCCCCAATGCCTAATCTTAATTTCCTAATGGCAGTTCTAGCTCATTTCTTTTCATTGTGGAAAGGAAGATCCACATCTCCCTTATACCTTTCCAGCTAAAATTATCTCAGTTCTTTTATAATGCTTCTCAGATATTAATTTGATCCCATATCTTCTTTGTGCTAGAGGAGGAAAATTAGTGTTATATGAAATGCGCTCCATTATCTGAGTATTGTTAGCCTGAGCTAGTATTCCATATTTTTATCACTTTTGTTATTGTGCTCCTCACCAACATATCTCTTTCTTTGCATGGAGACTTCAAATATCAGTTTTATCTACCTGGAATGCCTTTCCCTCTCTCATCAGTCTTGACTTTCCATTACTTCCAAATCCTGTTCCATTCTCCCTCTCTAGACGACGTTTCCTAACTCTGCATTTTCTGTGTATTCCTGATTCTTCTGAATTCTACTAGCGGCAATGTAAAGAACTTCATTCAGCTGGCCTTAAGATCTGCCCTTGCCTCACTCTCTCCAAGTATGAAGCGTGGATGAGAAGAGTTCTGAGAGCTTGCAGGGAACCAGTAGCACAGCGTAGTGGGATGTATATAGCAAGTCAAGAACTTGGGAGTTCTAGTGTGGGTCTATAACCCTGTGCACCTCATAACCTCTCTGGCCTTTCCACTTAATTATGTATGGACAAGGAAGCATTTAATTAGGCCATCTCGAAGAATTCTTTAACTTTAAAAATGTTGTGAATTTGTGCTTTCCTCTCTTTCTTGGTCTCTTTCAATATCATGGACAGAACTCTACAAGCAGAGAAATCACAGAATAGGAGAATATGAACTAAAAGGCATAGTTGATAGGGAAAAAACTTCATTTTAATATGGAGGTAGTGCTGGTCATAATAATTGGAAATTTGTAGTGAGAATGGGGGCAGGCTGCTGCACCTCCTTATCCTCTTGCAATCTTTTTTTTTTTTTTTAGACGGAGTCTCGCTCTGTCGCCCAGGCTAGAGTGCAGTGGCATGATCGCTGCTCACTGCAAGCTCCGCCTCCCGGGTTCACGCCATTCTCCTGCCTCAGCCTCCCGAGTAGCTGGGACTACAGGTGCCCGCCACCACGCCTGGCTAATTTTTTGTATTTTTCATAGAGACGGGGTTTCACCGTGTTAGCCAGGATGGTCTCGATCTCCTGACCTCATGATCTGCCTGCCTCGGCCTCCCAAAGTGCTGGGATTACAGGTGTGAGCCACTGTGCCTGGCCTCCTCTTGCAATCTTACAAACATTGCTGTGATGTGTTTTAAAGAGTAAGGAGGCCAGGTGCAGTGGCTCATGCCTGTGATCCCAGCACTTTGGGAGGCCAAGGTGGGCCGATCACCTGAAGTCAGGAGTTTGAGAACAGCCTGGCCAACTTGGCAAAACCTCATCTCTACTAAAAGTACAAAAGTTAGCTGGGCATAGTGGCACATGCCTGTAGTCCCAGCTACTTGGGAGGCTGAGACAGAAGAATTGCTTGAACCCAGGAGGCGGAGGTTGCAGTGAGCCAAGATTGTGCCACTGAACTCCAGCCTGGGCAACAGAGCCAGACTCTGCCTCAAAAGGGAAAAAAAAGGTAAGGAAATGGAAGTGGCTCTGGCCTAATTTCTATGTCCTCAGCACAGTGGCCATCAGGCATATCCTAACAATATGCTTGTACTAATGTAAAAAGGTTGCTCCACCCTCATTCAAGTCACTGAAGGAAGATCCTACATTAAGTTGTTACTCATTTCTTTCTTGGGAAATTCCCAAGTCCTGTGTGAATAGAGAAGAACATTTCTATCTGGAGTCCAAAAGTCTTCATTTTCTAAATAGAACTTAAGTTTGTTCTATGATATGTTGGTCATTATGCTTCACAACAATCCCTGAAAATAAAGACTGTAAAAGAAGTAATTTATAAGGTTATGTGGTCTTGTGTGCGTGTGTGTGTGTGTGTGTGTGTGTGTGTGTGTGTATGAGATAGAGACGGAAACTCATGTGATTTTCACTGTGGACTAGAGGAGTCTTAGAGAAATGTCATACTGACCATGCCACTTACTCTAAGCAGGGATAGATTCACATGTTATTTATTTTGAATCACATTATCTTAAGCATCTGGACAACTTAGATTTTATTCAAAGCTGAAGAGCTGGAGGAGAGAGGGGAGGGAAAGTAAGTATAGGGTATTTATTAAATACCTACTGTATGTTAGGTATGTGAAAGACTTTATATATCATATATACTCAACATAAGGTGAGATTTTATCTTCCCAAGCTACTTTCTCAGAAAAGAGGAAGTTATTTTATATTTGAATCCTTACAAAGTCTTATATTATAGGGTACTTTCTCAATTGCTTTTTAAGGAAGACACATTAGTCTGTAAAAGCAAAAAACAAACAACCTCTTCACCCCCAAACAAACAAAAAATAACCAGTGAGGGTTTGGATTACCTATAGAGGCCATTTGATGGGATTTTTTTTTTAAGTGGACTTCAGTTTCTGGGAATGTGAAAGGCTTGGGCTGGGTTATTTGAATCAACGTTCCTGCTGAAAATAGCTTTAAAATGCTGGATAAAATAGTTAAGACATCTTAAAAGCATGAAAGAGCCAACAAAATAGTAGGGAAATATCTGGTCAAAATCTAGTTGAAAGTGAAAACTCAAAGTGATAAGTGAAACAAAAAGGCTACTTTTAACCAGAAGGTATTTGCTGATAGAAGCAAACTTGCACTCTGGTTTTGATGGCTGGTCTGAGAACTTCAAACTCATGGCTGGCCCAAAGTTAGGAATCTAATAGGAGACTGACCCCATATAAAACTGAAAAATCAAAGAGTTATACCCTTAGTGTAAGGTGAAATAGAAGTAAACCTAGGCTGGGCATGGTGAGTCATGCCTGTAATCCCAGCATTTTGGGAGACCAAGGTAGGAGGATTTCTTGAGCCAAGGAGTTCAAGACCAGCCTGGGCAGCATAGGAAGACCCAGTCTCTACAAATAACAAAATCAGCTGGGTGTGGTGGCACACACTTATGGTTCCAGGTACTTGGGAGGCTGAGGCTACAGTGAGCCATGATTGTGCCACTGCACTCCAGCCTGGATGACAGGGTGAGACCCTGTCTCCAAGAAAAAAAAAAGTAAACCTACCCCCTCTGCCACATCTCCAAGGGACTATAAGAAAGTTTCCTTGGTGCTGAGCAGAGCAGAAGGAAAAAGTCCAAGCCAGCCTGATTTGCAGCCCAAATTTGTATCACCTAGGTAGTAAAAGAAAACCTCAAACCTTGAATTTAGTTTTAAATGATTCCAGATTAGTATGTCCTTTGGGCACCTAGCAAAAGCAAAGGCAAATCCTCCCTCAATGAAGACCTCTTCATCCTAAGCCTCAAAAATCTCCACAAGTAATTCTTCAAAGGCAGTGAGCAAATAAGCACATAGGGAGAGAAGGCACCATGAGTAAGAATCAGCAAAAACAACAGACAGCAGAAACAGATGCACAAAGACTCCAGAGATTGAAACTACCTGTCAGGCACATGTTAAAAAACAAGCCTGAAAATATTTCCGGGAATGTAAAAAGTGATCTAATGGATTTAAAGCAGAACCAAGTAGAATGATTCTAACAGCAAATTGGACCCAATTGAAGAGATAATTAGTAAATTAGGAGACAGATCAAAAGAAATCCAGAATGAAGCACAATGTGGTGAAAGTATGAAAATATCAAACAGAGTTGAGATATATGGAAAATAGAGGGAGAAGACCCGTATCAACCAATAATTAAGGCTCCAAAATTAAACAAGACAAAGAATAGAACAGAGGCAATATTTGAAGAAATAATGACAGGATTTTCTTAAACTGATTAAAGTCACTCAGAAGCCCAGTGAATTCCAAGCAAGATAAATAAATAAAAAAAATAAATCCAACCCTAACATATGAAACTACAGAACATGAAATATGAAGAGAAAAATAAGGAGATAAGAAAAAAGATAAAAATAAGAAAAATAAGGAGATAAGAAACTTCTGCTTCTGGTCACAAAGAAGTAACTGACATGAAACTTGTCCTTCCATCCTAAACAAGTGCTATATATATGAAAATATATATATGTGTGTGTATATATATATATATTTACTGAATGGGTTTAATAACAGATTTGACACTACAGAAGAAAAGATAAATGCGCTTGAAGACATAGAAAGAAACCATACAAACGGAGGCATAGATAGAAAAAATACTGAAAAACAAAAAGAAGGCATTAATGACTGCAGGGACAATATCAAGTAGTTTAACATTTATGTAATAGGATTAAGAAAATTTTGATGGAATAATTGATAGCTTCCCCTCAATTTAATAAAAACTATAAACCTATACATTTAAGAAGCTCAGTGACCCTAGGCTGGCTAAACATAAAGACAACTACACCAAGGCACATCATAATCAAATTGCTGAAAAATTTTAAAGTAGCTAGGGAAGATATATTAAATATAAGGGAACAAAGATAAGAATTATTAGACATGGTTTGTCAGCATCAATGTAAGCCAGGAGACATTGGAAGAACATTTTTTTTTCACCTAGCAAATTAGCAATTTTTATTTCTTTGTTTCATTTTATTTTATTTTATTATTATTATACTTTAAGTTTTAGGGTACATGTGCACAACTTGCAGGTTTGTTACATATGTATACATGTGCCATGTTGGTGTGCTGCATCCATTAACTCGTCATTTAACATTAGGTATATCTCCTAATGCTATCCCTCCCCCCTCTCCCCACCCCACAACAGTCTCCGATGTGTGATGTTCCCCTTCCTGTGTCCATGTGTTCTCATTGTTCAATTCCCACCTATGAGTGAGAATGTGCGGTGTTTGGTTCTTTGTCCTTGCAATAGTTTGCTGAGAATGATGGTTTCCAGTTTCACCCATGTCCCTACAAAGGACGTGAACTCATCATTTTTATGGCTGCATAGTATTCCATGGTGTGTATGTGCCACATTTTCTTAATCCAGTCTATCGTTGTTGGACATTTAAGTTGATTCCAAGTCTTTGCTATTGTGAATAGTGCCGCAATAAACATACGTGTGCATGTGTCTTTACAGCAGCATGATTTATAATCCTTTGGGTATATACCCAGTAATGGGATGGCTGGGTCAAATGGTATGTCTAGTTCTAGATCCCTGAGTAATCGCCACACTGTCTTCCACAATGGTTGAACTAGTTTACAGTCTGGAAGAACATTTTTAAAGTACTGAATGAAAAACATGTGCCAACCTGAAATTCTATGTCCAGTTAAAATGTTTTTCAAAGTAAAGGTTAATAAAGACTTGTTTCCACACAAACAGAATCCGAATGAATACTGAGTGCTAAAGGAAGATTTTTAGGTTGAATGAAAATGATATTGAATAGAAACTTGGACTTATAAGAGTTTCAGAAATGGTAAGTATATGGGTAAATATTAAGACTTTTTCTTGTTTTTAAATTTTCTTTAAAAGTTAACAGGCTATTTAGGAGGTGGGCAGATCACTTTGAGCCCAGGAGTTCGAGACCAGCCTGGGCAACATGGCAAAACCCTGTTTCTGCAAAAAATACAAAAATTAGCCAGATATGGTGGCACATGCCTATAGTCCCAGCTACTCAGGAGGCTGAGGTGGGAGAATTGCTTGAACCTGGGAGGTGGAGGTTGCAATGAGCTGAGATGATGCCACTGCAGTCCAGCCTGGGTGACAGAGCGAGACGCTGTCTCAATAAATAAATAAATAAATAAATAAATAAATAAATAAATAAATAAATTTTAAATGAAAAAAAGTTTTAAAAAAGGATAACAAGTTATTTAAAACAAAAGAGAAAGCAATGTATTCTGGGGTTTATAACATACATAGCAGTAAAATGTATGACGATAATAGCACAAAGGAGATGGAAGCAAACTATTGTCCCTACTTTGTATGTGACAGGGTATATTATCTGAATATAGGCATTGATAGTTAAAGTTGCATAATATATATCCCATAAAATAGTCAATAAAATAACCAAATGAAAAAGTATAGCTATCCTAAAACTTATTCAATCCAAAAGAGGAATCCTAAAACTTACTCAACTAATCCAAAAGAGGAAAGAGGAAACAAGGGATGACCAGACTTAATGTCAACTATATTGATAATTACATTAAATATAAATGGTCTAAACCTTCCAATTAAAAGCTAGAAATTGTCAAATAGAATAAATAAGCATGATTAAACAATATGCTGTCTACAGGAAGTGCATTTTAAATATTTAGATTAAAAGTAAAGGGTGGGAAAACAGGTAGCATACAAACATAAATAATAAGAAAGCCGAAGGTGCTATATTAATCCCAGGCAAAGGAGACTTCAGTACATGGAATAGTAAGACAGATAAAGAGGGACATTTCATAATGATAAAAGGTTCAGATGATCAAAAGGAAATAACAATAATAATAGTAAATAATTGGCAAATTACAGAACATCAAAATACATGGAGCAGAAGTGCCATAACTATAAAGAGAAATAGACAAACTCACCATTAGAATAGATTTTAAACTCTGTTCTCTCAGGAATTGATAGAACAAGTTGTCATAATATCACTAAAGATTTAGAAGGCTTGAACAACATAACTAACCAACTTGATTGAGTCGTCCTTCATAGAACATTACCTGCGGTGATTGCAGAATACATGTTATTTTCAAGTATATATGGAACAGTCACCAAGGTAAACCATTTTGACCATAAAACAAGCATTGCTAAATTTAAAAGGATTGAAATCTTATAGAGTATACTCTGATCACATCAGAATTAGATTAAAAACCTAACCAAAAGTATATCTGAGAAATTCCCATGTTTTAGAAAATTAAACATAATATTCCTAAATAGTCCATGAAACACAAATCACAAGGTAAAATAGAAAATACTTTGACTCTTAAAAAAACGAAGCACAATATTTTAAAATTTGTGAATGTAGCTACGGAAGTATCCAAAAGGAAACCTATATCTGTAAATGTTTTTGTTAGAAAAGAAGAAAGATCCCAAATCAATTATCTAAGATTCCATTTTAAAGACTTATAAAAAGAAGCACAAAATGAAGCAAAAGTAGAAGAATGAAATAATAAAAATTAGGGTGGAAATCACTGAAATAAAGAACAGAAAAATAATAGATAAAGTCAATGATATGAAAAGCAGTATCACTGAATAAATTAACAAAATTGATAAACCTCTAGTTAGAAAGATTATAAAAAGCAAAGAAGATACAGCTTACAAATATCAGGAATGAAAAAAGGAGATACCATAGATCAACAGGCTTTATTTTATTTTATTTTATTTTATTTTTATTTAGTTATTTATTTTTTTGAGACAGAGTCTTGCTCTGTCGCCCAGGCTGGAGTGCAGTTGTGCAATCTCTGCTCACTGCAACTTCTGCTTCCCATGTTCAAGCAATTCTTATGCCTCAGCCTCTGAAACAGCTGGGGTTGCAGGTGTACGCCACCATGCCCAGTTAAGTTTTTGTGTTTTTAGTAGTGATGGGGTTTCACTATGTTGGCCAGGCTGGTCTTGAACTCCTGGCCTCAAGTGATACCCCGCATTGGCCTCCCAAAGTGCTGGGATTACAAGCATGAGCCACTGTGCTTGGCCAATTCAACAGACTTTAAAGGCTAATAAGGAAATATTATGAACAGCCTTATGTTAATAAATTTGACAACTTAGATGAAATGGATAAATTTCTGAAAAACACAAGTCGCCAAAACTGACATATAAGTTGAAAAATGTGAACAACTCTAGCTCTATTGAAAAAACTGAATTTATAATTTTAAAACCTTCCCTTGAAGAAAAACACCAAACCAAGATGGCGTCACTGGTGAATTCTATCAGACCCTGAATGAAGAAATCATACCAATCCTGCAAATTTCAGAAAATATGAGAGGAGGAAACACTTCATAACTCATTTTATGGTGCCAAAATTACTCTGACATCAAAATCATACAAAAACATCATAAGAAAATAAACGTGTAGTTTAATATCTATCATAAACACAGATATAAGAATTCTTGATATCTATGTATATATTTATTATACTTTAAGTTCTAGGGTACATGTGCACAATGTGCAGGTTTGTTACATATGTATACATGTGCCATGTTGGTGTGCTGCACCCATTAACTCGTCATTTACATTAGGTATATCTCCTAATGCTATCCCTCCCCCCTCTCCCCACCCCACAACAGGCTCCAGCGTGTGATGTTCCCCTTCCTGTGTCCAAGTGTTCTCATTGTTCAATTCCCACCTATGAGTGAGAACGTGCGGTGTTTGGTTTTTGTCCTTGCGATAGTTTGCTGAGAATGATGGTTTCCAGCTTCATCCATGTCCCTCCAAAGGACATGAACTCATCCTTTTTCATGGCTGCGTAGTATTCCATGGTGTATATGTGCCACATTTTCTTAATCCAGTCTATCATTGTTGGACATTTGGGTTGGTTCCAAGTCTTTGCTATTGTGAGTAGTGCTGCAATAAACATACGTGTGCATGTGTCTTTATGGCAGCATGATTTATATTACTTTGGGTATATACCCAGTAATGGGATTGCTGGGTCAAATGGTATTTCTAGTTCTAGATCCCTGAGGAATCGCCACACTATCTTCCACAATGGTTGAACTCGTTTACAGTCCCACCAACAGTGTAAAATATTCCTATTTCTTCACATCCTCTCCAGCACCTGTTGTTTCCTGACTTTTTAATGATCACCATTCTAACTGGTGTGAGATGGTATCTCATTGTGGTTTTGATTTGCATTTCTCTGATGGCCAGTGATGATGAGCATTTTTTCATGTGTCTGTTGTCTGCATAAATGTCTTCTTTTGAGAAGTGTCTGTTCATATGCTTTGCCCACTTTTTGATGGGGTTGTTTGTTTTTTTCTTGTAAATTTGTTTGAGTTCTTTGTAGATTCTGGATATTACCCTTTGTCAGATGAGTAGATGGCAAAAATTTTCTCCCATTCTGTAGGTTGCCTGTTCACTCTGATGGTAATTTCTTTTGCCATGCAGAAGCTCTTTCATTTAATTAGATCCCATTTGTCAATTTTGGCTTTTGTTGCCATTGCTTTTGGTGTTTTAGACATGAAGTCCTTGCCCATGCCTATGTCCTGAATGGTAATGCCTAGGTTTTCTTCTAGGGTTTTTATGGTTTTAGGTCTAACATTTAAGTCTTTAATCCATCTTGAATTAATTTTTGTGTAAGGTGTAAGGAAGGGATCCAGTTTCAGCTTTCTACATATGGCAAGCCAGTTTTCCCAGCACCATTTGTTAAATAGCGAATCCTTTCCCCATTTCTTGTTTTTGTCAGATTTGTCAAAGATCAGATAGTTGTAGATGTGTGGTATTATTTCTGAGGGCTCTGTTCTGTTCCGTTGGTCTATATCTCTGTTTTGGTACCAGTAGCATGCTCTTTTGGTTACTGTAGCCTTGTAGTATAGTTTGAAGTCAGGTAGCGTGATGCCTCCAGCTTTGTTCTTTTGGCTTAGGATTGACTTGGCAATGCGGGCTGTTTTTTGGTTCCATATGAACTTTAAAGTAGTTTTTTCCAATTCTATGAAGAAAGTCATTGGTAGCTTGATGGGGATGGCATTGAATCTGTAAATTACCTTGGGCAGTATGGCCATTTTCACGATATTGATTCTTAGTATCCATGAGCATGGAATGTTCTTCCATTTGTTTGTGTCCTCTTTTATTTCTTTGAGCAGTGGTTTGTAGTTCTCCTTGAAGAGATCCTTCACATCCCTTGTAAGTTGGATTCCTAGGTATTTTATTCTCTTTGAAGCAATTGTGAATGGGAGTTCACTCATGATTTGACTCTGTTTGTCTGTTATTGGTGAATAAGAATGCTTGTGATTTTTGCACACTGATTTTGTATCCTGAGACTTTGCTGAAGTTGCTTATCAGCTTAAGGAGATTTTGGGCTGAGACGATGGGGTTTTCTAGATATACAATCATGTCATCTGCAAACAGGGACAATTTGACTTCCTCTTTTCCTAATTGAATACCTTTATTTCTTTCTCCTGCCTGATTGCCCTGGCCAGAACTTCCAAAAGAATTCTTAATAAAATATTAACAAATTGAATCCAGCAAAGTCAGTTTAACATTTGACTATCAATCAATATATTTCACCATATAAACAAAAAAATGGAGACACCGTGTGATCACCTCAGCAGATTCACAATAAGTACTTGACAAAATTCAACACTAATAATTCTCCAGACTAGAAATAGAAAAAAACTTTTCTCAGTCTGATAAGGAGCATCTACAGAAAATCTACAGTTAACATCATATTTAATGGTGAATATTTTCCCCCTAAGATCAAGAACAAGGCAAATATGCTCATTCCTACAAGTTCTGTTCAGTGTTGTGCTGGAGATCCTAGCCTGTAAACTAAGGCAAGAAAAAGAAATAAAAATCATACACATTGAAAAGAAAAAAGTAAAATTGTTTTTATTCGCAGGTAACATGATTGCATATATATATAAAATCGAAAGGAATCTAGAAAAAATCTGTTAGAACTAATAAAATTAGATATGTTGCAGGATATAAGGTCAACGTGTGGAAAAAATCAATTGTATTCTCATATTAGCTATGAACAATTAGAAAATAAAAAATTTAAAACTACTATCTATAATAACATCTAAAAATTCATGAAATATTTAAGGATTAATTTGACAAAGTCTGTGCAGGACCTGAACACTGAAAACAACAAAACACTGCTGAAGAAATTAAAGAAGACATAAATAAAGAGAGATATACCGTGTTTGCAAATTGGAAGATTTAGTATTGTTAAAGTGTTAATTCTCCCTAATTTGGTTATTAAAGAAACTAAATTTAGAAAGATTCCGTGCAATTTCAATAAAAATCCCAGCAGATATTTTTTGTAGATATCTACAAACTGGTTCTAAAATTCATATGGAAATGTAAATAACCTAGAATAGCCAAAACAATTTAGAAAAAGAATGCTTGGAGGACTTACCTGAATTCAAGATTGACTGTAAAGCTGTGGTAATCAAAACACTGTGATATTGACATAAAGATAGATAATGGGATAGAATAGAGAGCCCAAAAATAGAGCCATACATTTAGTCAAAATTATTTTCCAATTTTTTATTGTGTAAAATACACATAACATAGAATTTACCATCATAACTATTTAAATGTACAATTCATTGGTTTTAGATAAATTCATAATGTTTGTTTTACCACCATCTCCATCATCCATCTCCGTAACTGATTTCATCTATAAAACTGAAACTCTATACCCATTAAACAATAACTTCCCATTTTTCTTCTCCTCCAGCCCCTAGAAACTACCGTTCTACTCTCTGTTTCTATTATTTTGTTGGCCAGTTTTGGATAAAGGTGCCAAGGTATTTCAATGTAGGAAAGGATACTATTATAACAAATTATGCTAGAACAACTAGATATCCATCACAACAACAACTTTGACCCTTACCTCACATCATAGACAGAAATTAGTTTGAGACAGAGCAAAGACTTTTCTAGAATAAAACATAGAAGGAATCTTCACAACATTGGGATAGGTAAAAATTTCTGAGATAGGACACAAAAAGCAGGATCCATGAAATTTTTAAAGTAGGAATTTGATTTTGAAATTAAGAACTTCTGCTCTTTGAAAGAGACTTTTAAGCAAAGGAAAAGACAACACAAGACCATGACAAAAGATCTGTCTATCTATCTATCTATCTATCTATCTATCTATCTATCTATCTATCTATCTATCTATCTATCTATGCCATTCTCCTCAGCCTCCCGAGTAGCTGGAATTACAGCCACCTGCCACACCCAGCTATATATGCATATGTCTCTGACAAGGGACATGTGTAGTCCTTTGCACAGACAAAGAACTCTTCTTACAAGTCAACAATAACAAGGCAAACTAATTTAAAGATGGACAGAGGCTGTGAACAGGCTTCACAAAAAAGATATGCAAATGTTCAATAAATGCATAAAAAGTTATTACTTTTTATGACTTTTTATGACTACCTTTAGTCATCAGGGAAATGCAAATTAAAGTCACACTAAGATACCACTACACACCACTAGAATGGCTCAAAATAAAAAGACTGACAATAACACATGTCGATGAAAATATGGAGCAACTGAAACTCTCATACACTTCTGATGGGAATGGAAAACGGTACAATCACTTTGGAAAATAGTTTAGCAGTTTCTTGTTAAGTTAAACATACACTTGTTGTAAAAATCCAGCAATTGGCTTCCTAGGTTTTTATCCAAGGTAAATGAACACATATGTTCCCACAAAGACTTGTACACAGGATGTTCATAGCAACTTTATTCACAGTAGTTAAAAACTAGAGACAACCCATATATCCATCAGCTGGTGAATGATTATACAAAGGGTGGTAGGTACATATAAAGGAATACTTTTGAGCAATAAAAATAATAAATTACCAATACATGTAACTTTAGAACACTGGAGAGCATTTATTCATATTTGAGTTTCCTCACATCCTTTATATGTTAGTCTATTAGGGTTGTTATCTTTTCTTATTTATTAACATGAGAATAAATAGAAATAATAGAATAGAGTAGGATAATAGAAGTAATAGGATAATAGAAAATGGGTATTTTCTATTCAGAGAATGGTTCATGACCAGCAGTATTGGCAGTACCTGGAGCTTATAAGACATGCATAATCTTGGATCCTGTCCTGGACCTACTGATTCAAGATCCACTTTTAAACAAGATCCCCAGGTTTTTCAAATGCATACTAAAGTTTGCAAAATACTGGTCTAGGTAAAGTCTTTTATGAAATTTAAATATTACAACTTTTTTTTCCAATCTACCATCTTTCTATTAATTTTACTTATGCATTCTTCATGTTCTTTATTGGAAACAAATTCTTATTTGATGAAATAATATTTACCAAAACTTTTTTATTTTTTCACCTTTTCTGTTTCTTATTTGATAGACGGAGTTTTTAGAAGTTCCTATGGTTTTTCCCTTGACTTAATAGCCATATTCTTGTTATTTACCCCTTTACTATTTCTTAAATATGGCATTATCTCAGATCCTAACAGGACAAGTTCTTTAGCATTCTGTTGGATCTCTTGTTTTCCATAACTCATTCCTCTATCATGTTGATATTGTCTGGATTTTTAGTTTATAGTTTCACAGGTATACCTTTTTTATTTTGTTTAATTCTAGCTTTTTAAAAAACAATAAACTTTATCAAAATACTTAATCACCCTTCCTTTCCATGTCTCCTTACTGGGTTACTTTTATTGGCGCGATCTTGGTTCACTGCAACCTCTGCCTCCCCAGACTCAAGCGATTCTCCTGCCTCAGCCTCCTGAGTAGCTGGGACTACAGGCACCCACCATGCCCTGCTAATTTTTGTATTTTTAGTAGAGGCAGGGTTTCACCATGTTGGTCAGGCTGGTCTTGAACTACTGACCTTACGTGATCCACCCACCTTGGCCTCCCAAAGTTCTGGGATTACAGGCGTGAGCCTTTTTCCTCTCAAGGCGTGGCCTTTTTCCTCTAGCTCTTTAAAGATTCTACTCCATTGTTTCTTTCATCCTATGTTCTGTTGACATCTAATGTCAGCTTGATGCTTATTCCTTAATTAGTAATCTACTCTTTCTCTCTTAAAATTCTCTATTTGTCTTTGATATTCTTAAAATTCAGTATAATGTATTTAATTGTGCATTTTTGCTATCTGTTTTATTTGGCCCTGTATGAGCCCTTCTAATCTAAGGTCTTTCGTCTTTAATTTTGGAGAGTGTTTCTTTAAATATTTTCTCGTCCACTTTTCTCTCCTGGGGCTTCTATTGTTAGATTGTTGGACCTGCTGTTTCTAACCTTTATAGCCTTTAAATTTTCTTTAAATTAAAGAAAAAAAACTCTCTTTATTCTTTCCTGCTACCTACTGTGGAAGCCTGTTCTTTATAACTACTCATCTTTGAATGAGATAAGTTTTCCCTGTATCACTATTCATAGGAAGACTGAGTGGTTGAGAGCTCAGAGTTTCGGGCTAAGAGAAATTTTTCTTATGTCTCAGGTTTATTTATGAATTTTTTCCTTTATATTTCCCCAGCCAATGGATATAGGTTGCTGTAGGACTAGTCGAGAGGCAAGGTTTATCTTCTCCCTCCATCACACTGCTTTCTGAAAATATGCTTGTTTGTGTAATTCCTTCAGCCCCAGTTCTTTTGTTTCTCTGAAGCAAAGTAGGTCTAGGAAAGCTCTTGCTGCAAGCCTATACACCCTGCTGTGAGAGATTTTGGTTTTGTATTGAAGATGTGCTCCTAGAAGCAGTGTACCTACTGATTCTTTACATCTGCAGCTGGGTGCATCCTCTCTTCTCCCCAGTCCTGTTCATGGCTACTCCTTTTGATGCCTTTCTATCTCTCTCTTGGTTCATCTTTCTTGTAGCTTCATTGAAGATTTCTCATTCTCCTTGTCATTTTTTTAATTTTTGGTGATTTACAAGAGGAGAAAAGGAATATGTCATTTTTATACTGCCATCTTCACGTTGCCGTCTTCGAACAGGAAGTCTAAGCCATCTTAGAAATTCTTGTATTTTCAGCTTGTAGCAATTATTTCACGGTAACAAGTTCTATTAGTCTGCTAACTGAATGTAAAACAGTTTATTCATTTGTTTCGAAATGTGCCTCTCTTGTTCCATTATTTCAGGATTGGCAAATACTATATTTACCCACAGGATAGCCATCTTGAATTTAAATATTTTCACTATATCCTACCCTCCAAATTTTATCTTTTTACATAAAGATCACTATTGTCATAAGCCAGCCACTCAATCCTCTTCCATGGGCTATCTCTAACTTTATTATGTGTCTTAAAGAGAAGAATCTAAAACTGAGTACATTATCCTATGTGTGGCCACACCATTGTCTTGTACAAAGTCACCCCTCAATATTGGTTTGTGAGCATTCTAGTATTCCTTGCTGCCAATGTCAAAGAACAGAGCTCTGCCCTCCAATGACAGATGACAGTGATATTTAAAAAATAAATCAATGAAAGTCATTCCTTGCCTTCTGGAATCTCCCATTCTAAAGTCTAGTTTAGGAAAGTTCTCTCTCTCTCTCTGATACACACACACACACACACACACACACACACACACACACTACCACCACCATCACCAACAACAATAAAAGACTTAAGAACACTTAATAATGTGTAAAAAGTGGCAAAGTAGCAAAACAAAACTATATTTGTAACTGCTGTGGAGTCACAGAGCAGTAGCATTGTCACTGTTGGGTTAAGGGAAGTCTCCCTGCAAATAGGAAGTTTTACGTGGAGTTTAAACAAACGATAGTTTAAGTCATTGCTGGGCAATTTATTAGCTATATAATCTTGAGCAAAATGACTGGTCTTTCCAAAAACCAGTTAACTCTGTCATAAAATAGTATCCGCCTCAAAGAGATTTTTTAAGTTAAGTGAGATGACACATGCAAAACCCTTAGCACAATGCATGGCACATAATAAGTATTCAGGAAATCTCAGCTATTATTATTTTTATGAGGAGAGAAATTGAGTTACTGCAGAGGAGGTGAACATTTTTGGCATGAAGGCCTGAGGTTTTGCATGAGGATGTCATGTATGAAAGAGAGGAAGTAGAGTACATAAACCAGAGAAGAGATTCCCTTTAGAAAGCCATTAGATGGAGGTGTGGTGGTGGGTGGGAGTGGTGAGGAGAGGGAGCTGTACAAACGATGAATTAAGGCCAAGTGGAAGAGCTTTAATTTGATATGGTGAACAACAATAGCTACTGCATAACAAGGGGATCCCGTGAAAGCAGCTTTCACGGATTCCCTGGGTCTGCATTCCTCAATAAAGTATTATCACATAAATTTTTACTTCTGGCTTTAATTCTTAGGGAAACCTGGCCAAGAAAGAAGAATAAACTCTAAGAAATACTACGATGGAGGAATGAGGACTTGGTAGTGGTGTAACTGTGTATGGCAAAGATTAGGGGGAAGTTTAAAAATCAGCTCCAAGTTTGTGGGCCTGGGGACCTGGGGATGGAGGTGGAGTGAAGGTAATTTTCATAGTGGTGAGGAAAAGGGGAAGTTAAGAATCAGCCCTAGTGCTCCTTATGGTATGAAAGGGGCTTGTCTATATCCCAAATATATGGTTTAAAAGTCTCTGGGTCTCCTGGGTTACAGTCCTCACCCTGTATCCCCTTATTGCTCTTTGATAGGTCTACATTTAATATGAGGTTGGGACAATCTGAGTGTGACCCTTAACTATTTTATGGCATAAGGTTTAATAAAGAGGAATCCAGTCAGGATGACAGACTTATGAAATCATTTTCCAAATCTTTATTTTAATATATAGTTTAACAACAGAAAAACCTAAACACAACACTACGAGTTATTTTAGGAAAAAAAAAAAGCAGACTAAAGTAGCAAAGGCATTTGTCTAAATTGGCTGTAATGAGACCAAAGAACCCTTCTAAAGCAGATACAAAAACAAAAGCAAGGACTGGAGTGTGAAGGAGAAGGTTTTTCTGGGAAAACATTTGAAAACCTTTATTTCCAAGCCTACAAATCAATAAATATTATCCCCCATTGTGAATGAACCCCATATGAGGCTCTCTGCAGGTGGATACTAAAGAAACCCTAGGCATCAGACATATTCTCAGAGAACATGAAATGTGGTAGGAGGTATAGGCCTCATGAGAATAAACAAAATCAGGATATTTACACAGATCCATCAAGTCCAGTACAGACTGAAGTATGCAGCTGCTATCCACCCAAAGTAGCTCAAATCTTACATGCTGAAAAGTAGAACTCACCTGCTCTTTCTTTTGTAGTTCCTATTTCAGTTGGAGGCATCCAGTTGCTTGTGCCAGAAACCTGGTTACCATTCTTGACTTCTTCTTCTCTATCATTATTTGAATGACCAAATACTATCGGCTTTAACCCAAATGTTTTTCAAATCTGCCTCTAGGGGAGGCAGCCTGTGTAAACAGCAGTGTAGGCTAACATTATTCCAGCTTAGATATCTATGGGGAGGAATCTCTTTAGACTCAAATTTCTTTTCTAAGTAAGTGAAATACAATGACTGTCAGAGCTAACAAAATCAGGAACTTGTCTGCACCCTTCCATCTCTGGGAAATTGACATGGACTCCTAAAGATTGCTGTACATGTCAAACCAAATGGCAGATAGAAAAGGTGGGGCCTGTTGGGGGGTAGGGGCAAGGGGAGGGAGAATATTAGGACAAATACCTAATGTATGCGGGGCTTAAAACCTAGATGATGGGTTGATAGGTGCAGCAAACCACCAGTCACATGTATACCTATGTAACAAGCCTGCATGTTCTGCACATGCATCCCAGAACTTAAAATAAAATAAAATAAAATAAAATAAAATAAAATAAAATAAAATAAAAGGTGGTTGAGGACCCAAAGAACCCTACATAATGTCAACAGAAACACATTTTATTGGACATTCTTGAGTCTTCCTATGACTTGGTACTGCATGTGCTAATCTTGGGAAAGTCAGCTGCCAGAACTTTGGGAAGCAGAAAATTGGATACATGAGCTTGATTATTCAAATAAATGATTTGATACCTAAATTATCTGGATAATTGCCTCCTTATGGTCTAGGACAACCTGACCCCCCATACTCCTAGAGCCACAGGAAATCTGAGAGTCATAATTGCCTGTGGGAAACTAAACAGAGTGTCTGAGGGGATGTCTGCAGAGTAGGAAATGAAAACCGACTGTTCAAAGTGGCAAATGAGTAACGTGTTCATTGTGACAGGTAGAAAATCAGCCCAGGCTGGGAGTAAGTCAGGGGAGTAAATTTTGATTGGTGTCTGACAATTTCCTTATCCTGTCTATTTTTCAAACTTTGGTTAATTCATTCCCAAGTAACCCTCACCCAGTGTTAGTTTCTTGTTTATTCTATGCTCACATAGCACCAGGGGACTGTCTGTACCACATATTTGCACTTATTTATATGCTGCTTTGTAAATGTTTTTAAGCCCTTTTTCTATATCTGTGCCATGTTTTCTGAAGTGGATTTATGTTCTCTGATGTAGTCTCTTCAATAGTCATTTCCCACTTTCCTCTCATTTGCATTTTACAGCTCTGTTCATTTGATGTTGTCTCATAAAGACCTCCATGTAACTTCTTAATACCTTTATCTACACTTTGCCCTCCTTCTGCTGTTGAGTAAAAGTATGAAAGTGATGCTGCATGTGCAGTCAAGATATAGTACACCTGCTATTAGGTTTCCGCTTTACAATGATCTGCTTTAAGACAACGACTTGAGCAACTTTGCATCTAAAAGCCTGGATTCCTTGTGCATACTTTGTGTCATTGTCCATGATGCACAACAAGCTGAGCCCCTTCCTGTTCCCACATAACAACATGGACTTTGCCCTACTCTGCTAGGAAAGCCCTTTCCCCTTCTGCACTTGGGAAGTCAGCAAGAAACTCATGCTTCAAACCGTAGCTCAGAGGGTTGAGAACCTAGCTCCTCTCCCAGGCAAATATTCGCTCATCTCATCTGCTCCCAGAATACTTTTTACAAACATTTTCTAAGGCCCATGCCCATTTTATAGTTTTGTTTTGTTTTCACATCTGTCTTCACCAAAATGCATACTTCAAGACCACAGCTTATTCATTTTTATAACCACATTACCAAATACTGCAGCTGTCACACAATGGATACTCATAAAATATTGGAGAATAAATATTCAGGGGATAAGTTCTTGTGTAGAATGTTGATAGTTCTCTGTTCTATATTCCCATCCCTCGAAGGAGCCTGCCAGGATGAATTCTTCCAGCTTCATTCTTCATATGCCTTCTCTGCCTCAAGAACCAGTGTCCTGCTGGTCCCAGTCCATCCCTGCTGTCATCCCAACTCTTCCATTAATTGGCAGAGGCAGAATGGGGCCCCGAGGTGGTTTAAATAAACCATTTGTTCATTTATCAGATATTTATTCCAGTATTTGTCTCAATATTTATTTCATGTCTACCCTGTGCCAGGTGCAGTTTGTTTTACGTGCTGTTCATACACCAGTTAACAAGATAGTCAAAGTCCCCATCCTCCTGATGCTTATATTTTAATGATTTAGTTTGGAGAGTGAGCTGATGGACAGATTAAAAATGGAAAACAAAGCTTTTTGCCTACATTGTCTGATCAATTCAATTCAAAGCTATATAAATCTTCATTTTTCCACTTGAGTTTAGTAATTGAGTCCTATCTGCATGTGTCTTTCTGTAGTCATACTTCCCAGAAAAAAAAACAACATATACCATGGCCACACTTGCCCCAGCACCTATGCCATGCTGTAGGTAGACACATACACCTTTACATATATACACATACATACAGCTATACAATGTATACACTCACTGATCATCCATTCACCCAAATATCAAACCTCCCAAGGTATAAGGTATGCCACCTTCCCCTCCACTAATACATATCAATTCTGATGCATTTCTTTCCTTCTTTTCTTCCTTCCTTCCTTCCTCCCTCCCTCCCTCTGTCTTCTTTCTTTCTTTCTTTCTCTTTCTTTCTTTCTCTCCCTTTCTTCTTCTTTCTTTCTTCTCTCTCCCTTTCTTTCTTTCTTCCTCCTTCCTTCCTTTCTTTTCTTTCTTTCTTTCTTCTTTCTTTTCTTTCTTTCTTTCTTTCCTTTCCTTTCTCTTTTCTTTCCTTTCCTTTCCTTTCTATCTTTCTTTCTTTTTCTTTCTTTCTCTCTCCCTTTCTTTCTTTCTTTCTTTCTTTCTTTCTTTCTTTCTTTCTTTCTTTCTTTCTTTCTTTCTTTCTTTCTTTCATCTCACTCTGTTGCCCAGGCTACAGTGCAGTGGCACAAACATGGCTCACTGCAGTCTCACCTCCTGGGCTCAAGCGATCCTCCTGCGCTCAAGCGATCCTCCTGCTTCAGCAGCCTCCTGAGTAGCTGGGACCACAGGTTTGTGCCACCACACCTGGCTAATTTTTTAAATTTTTGTAGAGACGGGATCTGGCCATTTTGCTCAGGCTGGCCTCTAACTCCTGGCCTCAAGCCATCCTCCTGCCTGGGCCTCCCAAAGTACTGGAATTACAAGCGTGAGCCACTGCACCTGGCCTGGATGCATTTTCTAATCCATGTGCATGCAGATGCACATAGAACAAATATGACCACACACACAGGCACATGTGCATATAGTGGCAGTTAGAAAAACACTTTCGCAGAGTGCCTAATGATAACTTTTATTTCTTTGTGTGTGGTGATTTGCAATTTCTAAATGTTTTCCCATCCATTGAACTCCTTTGATCTTCCTACCAAATTCTCTAAGGCAGTCTATGCCCATTTTCTATTTAAGGAAACTGAGGATGAGCAAAAAAAAAGAGAGAGAAAGAGAAAGATCCGTATTTACTGAAGAAATGACTACAGCATGCACGCATGCATACACACACACACACACACACACACACACACACACACACACACAACCTGGGCCTGGTCATGGAGCTATGCATTTTTGCACATATCATCTCTGTGCAATATCATTTTACCCATCTTACAGATGAGGTAGCATTTGAACTATATCATGAAACATTGCACGGACCCCTATTTTCTCACGAGTTCAGCAAACTGGCATTTAAGTCATCCCAGATGGATGGCTATTATAAGGGCTGTCCTAAGGGGTACCAAAGAGGAGAGTCTTTTCCATCAGGATTTTTTTTTCCTCTAACTCAGTCCCAGCCTCTGTAGCTTCCTTCTATTTCCTTGTGGTTTTTACTTCCTCAGAAAGAATGAAGCACAGCTGCCAGTTGTCCTCTGAATAACTCTTCAGAGATTTGAAGCCTGTTATGCTGTTGAAGACAGGTATCTCCCAGTTCCCATCACTTCATGTTAGAGTGGACTTAATAATTAAGTGTTCCTCAGTAGAGGCTCAAAGCCATAATGTAAAGAGCACCCCCTCTTTTTCATTATCTTGACGCAAAGACATGTTTCACACAGGTCAGATAACCTTGCAAAAATCTACTGGCCTGCCCACCAATGTTGAGTGTGGATTTGTATAAATAGTCATGGAGGACAGAAGGCTTGGGACCCAGTTTTCAGCATCTTTTATAGCACGCCTCCCTGCCTTTCACATCCTGGACTTCTCCCCCGGACTTTCCTTGCTTCTCTCCACAGATCTAAGTTTACCCCTTTTCCCCGCTCTTTCCTGCCGCTGCTTGTAAAGTACACACACAGAGGCACACACATGGAATCTTGTCCATGGCCCATCACTTTGGTCCTTTACTCCCTGACTTGGTTTTTCTCTATTTAGTTTCCTTACATCTTTCTAACACTTACCTTGGAGCTCAGCAAGCTGCCTCCTGGTTCTGTCCTTGTCTCTCTTTGCTGTGGTCTCTGCTTCACGAGTGCTTTCCAATCTCCCCCATGGTACAGAACTCTCCCAGTGGGAAGGGACTATATCTCCTCCTTTTGAATTTTCTCCCTATTCCCTGAACACATGGTGGCCATCTCAGAAGTGACTGACCTACACAAGATGTGATGATCCTCCAAGTCAGTGGATTTTTTTTACAAGTTTTATTTTGTTTTTAATTGTCACATAATAATTGTACATATTCATGGGGAACAGTGTGATGTTTCCATACATGGATACATCATGTAATAACCAAATCAGGGTAATTAGCAGATCTTTCACCTCAAACATTTATCAAGTCTTTGTGGTGAAAACATCCAAAACCCTCTCTTCTACCTATTTTGGAGTTATTTCTTAAATTCCTATTTAAGGCCTTGCTCTAGTTTTGGATATGAGTTCAGCTTTAGTCAAGAACAATTTTTCGTGCTTATGGCATTAGCTCAGGATGACAGAGAAAGTGTAAGAGAGGAAAAAAATATGATTCTGTGGATGAACACAATTTCTTGGGCCAATTAACTGAGACAGTTAACACGTTTATTATGTTTAAACTATTCAGTGATTAATTTAGGGAATTTTATAGACAGTTTAATACTGTCCCAGCATAAGGAATAAGCCATTTTATATAAAAGAAGAGAGAAAGAACCCTGAGATATATCTACCTCTGATGATGAATATTACAAATGAAAAATGGGGACATTAGAAATTTTTCTTTAAATTGTATAGTTCAGAATGAAGGTACAAATAGTCAACCCCCAAATGTTGGGGCATGTATATTACCTCTAGGAAATTTAAAATCCTGATTTGAGCATTCTTTGCCCTTCAGCGTACACCTTGGCTTCCCTACCCTAGTCATTCCAAGTTGACACTGCAAACACTTTCCAATGAATGCTTATGTAAACCATATATTGCTAAGGCAACTGCTTGGGCAAAAAACAAATTTAAAAACTAGTCTGTTGATCTCTGTTTTTTTTATTGTCCACTTTAATTTTATTGGCCAGGATCAATAGTTGCCTGGGTTTAAACCAAGACTATTTATTGAGTGCCTGGGATAGGTATGGTAGAAGTGGCAAGGTGAGGTCAATGCAAGACATTACAAGAACTAATTGTGTTACTTGAAGTGGATGTGGCTGTCTGGATCATCTCTATACCTACTCTATTTACTGCCTGAAATGCCCATTCTGCCCCACACCTCATGGTTCAATCTTGTTTACTTCACCTTTTCTATTCTCTGGTTTTCCCACCTGTACCTTTTCAGGACTGCTGTACATACATGTACAGGAAAAACAAACAAACAAACAAACAAAAAACCTCATTTCCTCCTTCCCTTCCTCTTTTCCTCTCTTTTGGTTACTAGATGCATATGTATGGTACTAAAGGTGCCTTCTGATGTTGTCAACTCGGTCATGCAATTGGTCATTTTAGTGGAGAGTCTGGTGGGGGAGTGCTTCCATGAAGGGGTCACTTGATCAGGTAGCCCAGTATAGACATACCATCAGCTTGTTCTCTGCATGCATTTGCTCGTATTATTCTGTCTCTCTGTAATCATTCATCTATTCAACAAATATCTGTTATATGCCTACTATGTGCCAAGAATTATACTATTCCTGTGTTTTAATAGTGACATGATATTGCTGTTTCTTTCTGATTAACAGATATTTTCAAAGGTGAATGAAGAAAGCCATATTAGGAAAACTGTTATAAGATGAAGTTGATTTTTTTTCTGATCTCTGAAGGCTTTTATTAGTGCGAGGGGGGCAGGAAAAGAGGAACAATATAGCTGGTCAGAGATTCCTTTCTCACACTAGCTCCTGCCCTGGATAGCAGGGCAGTGGGTGGGAGGTAGGGGATTGCCTACGGTCATAATCCCCCCCACAAACCTTCTTACCCTCATTTTCTTGCCCCAGGGCCCCCCAACCAAAAGGGAGTCTGTCACTGTAATTAAGCAGTCTGTAATCAACAAAGTCCCATTAAGAAATAATGAGGCCAGTAATGCAGTGGGTGCCATTGGTGGGGGATTAGTGAAACTCATGTGGTTTCCTGCAACTCTCTCACTTTCTGAGGAAGTGTTGGGGAGAGGATAAGTGGATAAATTGTTGACTCAGCACTATTAGCATTAGTCCCTGCACTCTCTCCCATACTCTCCAGTTAAACACCTTGCTGAAGTTGGTTGGATGTGTTGGGTGGGACATTGCTCCCAGCTCTGATAAAGGCATGCATGTGAGTTCCTTGCTGGCAGGGTTACATCATAGTCATCTCTGCATTCCCAGTGCCTGGCACATCATAAGTGCCCAATAAATGTTCCATGAATGCCAGGAGAGGGTGGGTTAGAAGTACACATTGAGCCTAAAATCCAAATGTCCCACCTTCTTGCTTAAGACGTTCTCAAAAAGATTGTGGCTCCATGAGCGTCTGGGTAAATATGATTGACTGAAGAGGATCTTGGTACTAAGGACTTTAAGCTCTTTTCACACTCTTCGCATATTGAATCTTGCCTTTGTTGTAATTACCTATACATGAGGGCATAAGTTCTTGGAGGGATATGACCATTTTATATACTTTTATATTCCACAGAGTATATTTCTGGTGTAAAACTCTAATGTATATTTTGCAGCAGCAAGTATTGAAACTAGACATATGGAAAAGTTGCCGTGCCACAAAGTCAATGCCAAAGGTCCCCAGAATACCCTTTTCTATTAATTTTAGAGTCCAGTAAAATAGTAAAAGCTAAATTGGGAGGGAACTAATCAATCTAGAGTTGTCTGAAATGCATTATATGATCTGTGTCAGGGGAGCTTGCTCTGCATGAAAATGTAGCTCATTCACCTTCCTAACATGAATCCTGTGGCGTCTAAAGAGTCTTACATGTGGCCAGGCATGATGGTTCATGCCTGTAATCCTAGCACTTTGGGAGGCTGAGGTGGGTGGATCATGAGGTCAGGAGTTCGAGACCAGTCTGGCCAACATAGTGAAACCCCGTCTCTACTAAAAATGCAAAAAATTAGCCTGGCCTGGTGGCATGCACCTGTAGTCCCAGCTACTTGGAAGGCTGAGGCAGGAGAATGACTTGAACCCGGAAGGTGGAGGTTGCAGTGAGCCGAGATCACGCCATTGCACTCCAGCCTGGGTGACAGAGCGAGACTCCATCTCAAAAAAAAAAAAAGAAAAAAGTCTTACATGTGGAAGCAGCAGAATGATCTTTCCAAGTGTGTTTCAGCCCAAGGCCCCTGGGAGCTTGTGCAACATTAGCATCTTTTGAGCTTGTGGTTTTTATTGTTTTCCTCAGCCTAGAACTAGATGGCCCAGTCAGGAAACTGAAAGATAGCAATCCATATCATTCATTCCTTTACTTTGACAACACTGCCTCTAAGTTGTACAAACTCTTCTCAAGCAAAGACAGTTCATAACTTCTTTCAAGGTAGAAAGTTATTCTAAAGAAGGAGTCAATATGGGGTGGGGGTTATGGACACCTACTTCAAGTCACATAGATTTGGGTTTTAACCCAGAACAGTTTCAATGCATTCTCCTGTTTACTTAAACAAATTACTTAATCTTATGTCTGAAATAGTGCTAACAATACCTATCACACAGTTTGTGAGGATTAAAAGAAAAGAAGGTATATAGAGCACCTCCTAGCACTGTGCCTGGCTCACAGTGAATGCTCAAAATGGCAGTTAAGGAGAATAGAGCTAAATTCAGCTTCAGTCTGTCCTTTTCCAGTATGTGCTGCATAATTCTGCCTAGGTTTACGTGAGCTCTGTGATTGTTCCTCACGTGTCTTTATGTTTTGTTTCTCTACTTAGGAGTAAGCACCCCTTACCAGGATCTGATATTCTTTCATATTATTGAATTCCACAGAAGTCTTTACGGCAGGACCCCTGCTCAGGCATCAAATAATTATAATTCGTCCATCTGCCATTTCAAGTTCATGAAATGTGTTATTTGATCTTCTACATCAGCAGACCTTGCTCTGTATTAAGATACAGTTTATCTACTTTCCTTAAGTGCATCCAGTGGAGACTAAAAAGCCTTATATGTGGTTTGAAGAAAAAAGAAGGTCAGGAACATCAGTGTACCTTGAAGGTGGTAGAAGAGTAGAGAGAACCTTCAAGGCTGGGTGAGAAAACTGGGTCTGTTAGACTTGACTGAATCCACGCATTGAATAGAGTCTTCTCTTCCAAGGCTGCAGGCATGAGCTTTGCAAGTTTGAGCACACAAACTCTTGGCCTGAAACCACAGCTTCAGAATGAGCCTGGCACTAGGAGTTATCTCCATAATCTCCTTCCCTTCCCCAAATTAGAGTTATTTTTGCCTTCTTTCTTCTGATGATGAGGATATAATCCTGGCAAGAGTGGACCATTTCCCCAATATTATCTGTTCATTTTTACCATTATTTGGTGTGTTATTCATTTTTGGAATGATTTGCAGTGAATGTTTTATTGTGGCCCAGCATGCTCCTGTTATCCTGCATTCTTCAGCACAGCCATCTCTTCACTCATCATTTGGCAAGGGCTAGAATAAAACAAACCTTCTGAATATTTGTTCCTCTTACAGAAACTCTTCTTGCTAAGTCAGACCCCTCAGGGAGCACCTTCCTGTGTTGTATCTGAAATCTCCTGTTTTGGCTATCAGAGTCATAGTTTGCTACCAGAAGTATGGTAATTGAGACCACAGAGAACCCTCCCCAAAATGGTGAAAAGCCTTAGAAGCCTTTGTTTTAAAAGATGTGGAGATGAATTCCTGAGAGTTTAGATGCTTCTCCCACCCCTCCTCCTCTGGCCTCATGATGTCCTGCCATTCGTACATTTGAGACATGTGCTAAAGAATATCTACCCATCCTGCACATCTTCACCTGGAAAAATGCTGGCTGATTCCATGTGTCCCACAAGGGGATGTGTTGATTTGGATAGTGGGCAGCAGAAAGCCTTTGCTATTCAGAATATGGAAATGGGAGAAATGGAGCCAGAAAATGTTTACAGAACAGTGAGAGAAGAAAAGGAAAACTACCCAAAGGACAGCTGACCTGTTTAAAAGCAGAATATACTTAAAATAACCCAAGGACTGAGGCTTTTGTAACATGAGTGATAAGTATTAAAGGTAAAAGATTCCTGTTTTCAAACAGAGATATTCCTAAACCTACCAAGCAAAGGAGAATCCACAATATCTGTTGTGGTAGGAAGTTGTTCTGAAGTCTAACGTTAATCCCTCCAATGTTATTTTATTTGCCTATATTAATGTGTTGCTTTGTAATTGTTCTAAGGTTGCTTTTATTGTGTGTGTTTTGCCCTCACAGGTAAACTCCTCCAGGGCAGGACCTGACTCTTCAGAGGAATTTTTTAATCCCCCTCCCCAGAAGTGCCCACATCAAGGCCATAGTAGAGAAGGAGCTCAAGAGCAATCCCTAAGCAACCACGCTTGGAAGCATCCTGCATCAGAGGGATTTGTTCCAGACTCAGATTTAATCCACTATTACCTTTTCGTAAGACAAGTGTTGTCTGAAGGAGTCTGTGTGTAATTTTGAGACAAAAGGATTGCAGAACTCAGCTCCCAGGTTGTCTCATATCTGATTCTTCGAAAGGGGAAAAGAAGCGAACTCTTCTGCACAATAGCTGAGCAGATAGGAGAGAAAAAGCTTGAAGATTCACAGTGGAGCAAGGCTAATTGGAGCCTTCCTCAGAGCAGCTCAACTATCCCAGTTTTACCTATCCCATTCCTTGCCATTCCCACTTGTAATTCTGTCTTGGCAAGAACAGCATACTGAAGGTTCTTAAAGTAGTTTGTAGACTTTAATTAGTTCTGTGGGAAGTCAGTCAAAGCTCAGCCTTCATTCTGCCAACAGAGACAACAGTGGTGGGTGTGGAAGGAAGGCAAGAAGAAGATGGACACCCAGAGCAGTTGTGCAACTTACTGAAGGCCATGTGGATAGGAGGAACTGGGTTTAAAACCCCTGAGTCTTGATAAAAGTGTCTTAGCCTTCTAGATTCCTAAACAGGTAGTGGGCTCATCCTACTAACCTACTTTGCTAGGGTGTTGTTGATGAATGCTTATAAACCCTGTCCTAGATGATAGGTTTGGAAGATTGTTAAAGAAAGCATGTCATTAAGTCCCTACTCACCCCCTCCTTGACAAATAGCCCTGGAGGGAAATGAATATTAGCCAGAATCGGAGGGCCTCCACTTCAACGGGATGAACAACAGGAGAAATGTTCCAACAGTGAGGGAAATCAACAATGTGCTGGGGGTGAAGGGTAGGGGTTGGGAAGGCCTAAACAGGTGACCATTGCCAGACAGCCCAGACAAGATCATCACAGAATAGCTGATTCCCATTAGTCACTGTGGGTGATCATTATCTTAAAATTCAGGACACTATTTTTGTAGTAGTTTCCCTTCCTCTCTTTGTAAGAGCAGAAGACCTCTCTGGGGCCTATCACAAGACAAGCAGGTGTTTGCAAATGAGGGACGTGCTTTGAGACTGAATTGCTCTGTGCTTCTCTAAAAGACATGGTTAAGAGTTTGGGCGCTGATGTTAGAGACTGAGATTAAAATCCTTCCTTGCCACTTCCATCAGTATCAATTTGGATAAGTTTCTTAACTTCTCTAAGCCTTGATTTTCTCACCTATAAAATGGGCCTAATAATAGTGCCTAACTTAGAGGTTTGTTGTAAAGGTTAAATGCAATTACTCAGGTAAAGCCTTAATGGAGCCTGATATGTAGTAAGCACTTAATCCATTTTATCTACTGACTCTTTTCTCTGTGTGGAGATTGTCCCCAGTAATTTCTTTGGTCAAGTCTTGATCTCCCTGGCCCCTTGGCTATCTTCTCCCACCATGATCAGTGAGAAGTTGAGGAACACTAATACCAAATTCTTTTTCATGTTAGTTAGGAGAAAGCAGAATTACGAAGGTCAACCTGCTGGTGTAAAAAAATATTACATAGATTAGCCCTGCTCTACATATTAGATATGTTCTCAAAATGCCTAAGTGGCCTTTTTTTTTTTTTTTTTTTTTTTACTTTAAGTTCTAGGGTACATGTGCACAATGTGCAGGTTTGTTACATGTGTATACATGTGCCATGTTGGTGTGTGGCACCCATTAACTCATCATTTACATTAGGTATGTCTCCTAATGCTATCCCTCCCACCCCCACCCCCTGGCAGGCCCTGGTGTGTGATGTTCCCCACCCTGTGTCCATGTGTTCTCATTGTTCAATTCCCACCTATGAGTGAGAACATGCGGTGTTTGGTTGTCTGTCCTTGTGATAGTTTGCTCAGAATGATGGTTTCCAGCTTCATCCATGTCCCTATAAAGGACATGAACTCATCCCTTTTATGGCTGCATAGTATTCTATGGTGTATATGTGCCACATTTTCTTAATCCGATCTATCATTGATGGACATTTGGGTTGGTTCCAAGTCTTTGCTATTATGAATAGTGCCACAATAAACATATGTGTACCTGTGTCTTTATAACAGCATGATTTATAATCCTTTGGGTATGTGCCCAGTAATGGGGTGGCTGGGTCAAATGGTATTTCTAGTTCTAGATCCTTGAGGAATTGCCTAAGTGGCCATTTATATTGGGTAATCTTTAAATGACTTTATTTGCAAGTCTAAGTAATATACTCATAGAAACAAGAATCACAGTTAAGGGAAGGGAAACTAATATTTGAGCTTGAGACACTTTCCATATCCAAGTCTAATTGAATCCTCCCAATCACCCAATAAAGAGATCTTATTATTCCCATTTTATATATTAAACAACCAAAACTCAGAGAGGTTAATTAATACTCTCAAAATCACTCTTCTAGGGGTGGTGGAGCCTAAGTTTGAATGCAGCTCTGGCTCCCAAACCTGTCCATTTTCTACTATGTCATGCTCAAAGGCATATTCTGCTTTTGTCCATTGTCAGCCTATGTGCATTTAAGTTTCCCGCACAAATTCCAGAAGAATTTTATCCATCAAGTCACATGACCTTGAGTATTAATTTAGTTTAAAAATCTTTCCCCTTATGATTTAAAAAATATTCACTTTAAGAAATTATCTGCCACGTGCAGGATTATCATAAGATTAAAAAAAAAAAAAAGAAATTAGCAGCCGGTTGTGGTGGTTCATGCCTGTAATCCCAGCACTTTGGGAGACTGAGGTGGGAGCATTGCTTGAGGCCAGGAGTTCAAGACCAGCCTGGGTAGCATAGTGAGACTCTGCCTCTACAAAAAATTAAAAATTAGCCAAGCATGATGACACACACCTGTAGTCCCAGCTACTCAGGAGGCTGAGGCAAGAAGATTACTTGAGCCCAGAAGGTTGAGGCTGCAGTGAGCTATGACCACTACATTCCAATCTGGGTGAGGGGTAAGAGAAGAAAGAAAGATAAAGAAAGAAAGAAGGAAAGAAAGAAAGTAAGAAAGAGAAGGAAAAAGAAGGAGGGAGGGAATGAAGGGAGGGAAGGGAAGAAGGAAGGAAGGGAAGGAGGAAGGGAAGGAAGGAAGGGAGGGAGGGAGGCAGAGAGGGAGGGAATGAAGGGAGGGAAGGGAAGAAGGAAGGAAGGGAAGGAGGAAGGGAAGGAAGGAAGGGAGGGAGGGAGGCAGAGAGGGAGGGAAGGAAGGAAGAAGGAAGGAAGGGAGGGAGGGAGGAAGAGAGGGAGGGAAGGAAGGAAGAAGGAAGGAAGGAGGGAGAGAATGAAGGAAGGAAGGAAGGGAAAAAGGAAGGGAAGCAGGAAGGGAAGGAAGGAAAGAAGGAAGGAAGGGAGGGAGGAAAGGAGGGGAGGAGGGAAGGAAGGAAGGAAGGAAAGAAGGGAAAATTATCCACATTTACTTCCATTACTATGGTTTGTCAAAAGCTGACTGTTGAACCAGGTGCAGTGTCTCACACCTGTAATGAAAACACTTTGGGAGGCCGAGATGGGAGGATCACTTGAGCCCAGGAGTTTGAGCTCTTGTCCTACAAAATATAAATACAAATTAGCTAGGTGTGGTGGTGTGCTCCTGTGGTCCCAGCCACTCGAGAGGCTGAAGCTGGAAGATCTCTTGAGTCTAGGAGTTCGAGGCTGGAGCAAGCAATGACCATGCCACTGTACTTCAGCCTGGGTGACAGAGTGAGACCATGTCTCAAAAAAAAAAAAAAAAAAGCTGACTGTTGCCAGATAATAAAGAACAATATATGATTCTAGAAAATGCAAACTATTCCATTGCGACAGAAATCAGATCATTTGTTGCCTGGGCAGGGGTGAGGGCTGGAGGAGAAGATGGCAAAGAAACTTCTGTGGATGATGGATATATTTATTATCTTGAATGTAATGATGGTTTTAGAAATGTACATTTATGTCAAAATTTATTAAAACTTTTAAAAGCTGACTGCATATTAGTTGTCTACACACAGAAGAAGTAATGCTACATTAAAAGTAAAAACAGAGCACGGATTTCCCTGCAGCTCATTGTATATAAACATACTGCCTTCTACCTACCAAGAGGGAAGCTGCTCCCCTAGACTGTGAGCTTTTCAAAGGGAAAGGTTGTGTTTTGCTTGTCCTTGAGTCCCTAGCATCTAGTGTAGTGCCCAGTACCTCGGTTCTCAATAAATGTTGAATTGAACTAGATGTTTCTTTGAAAGTTTACACTGATTCCATAGAGCTCAAATGTGTAAGCAGCTTACTAAATATTAAGCAGATTTCCTGAACTGGCCAGAAGCTTTTGTAGATGTTTCAGTGCTCAGGGGTTCTAATTTTGCATGTAACCATAAAAACGGGAAGAAATGACACTGATCTGCTAAACTGAGTTGTTTTGCTGTCAACCAACTTTGTGAGTCTCCAGGTCTACTTGCAAGAAAGAGTTTCTGAGAGACCTGATGATAGATAAGACAAACATCTAGAGAACAGAAAGTGTTTTTAAGATGAGCAGTTGCAGATTGCAAGTGTGGCTTAAAATTGCAATCTTGTTAATATATGTAAATGAGAAAGTACATGTACTAGGGTATTCTCACACCTCACGTCTCCTATTCACCCTCAATAGGTCAGCTTTTCTCTTACATCTCCCCCCAAATTACAGCCATCTGATGCTAACTCCCTTAACTTATCTTCCCTTGGCTCCTAAACTTTATTATAAGCACCCAGCCTTCCCTCCACATCTCTTATACTAATTAGAGAAAGACGTAGCCTTACTTTTAGGTCAACCTCTCCACCTCTGTTCAAACACCATATTCTTCTTTCTCCTGTCCTTGGCCCATATTCTCATTTCCTCACCCAGAGTAAGTTTTCCTTGAGTCTCTTTTCCCTAAAACTTCAATTCTCTTTTATTCTTCAACGCATCATCTTTCCAGAGCATTCCTCCTCTCAGTTTCAGACTCACCATTCGCCCAGTCTCTCAGGCTAAAAACTTCGCAATTATCCTCAACTTCCTGTCTTCCTTATCAAATTAATCACTCAGGCCAACTGAATTGCATTTCAGAAATATCTCTTGAATACATTTATTCTTTGTCTCCTCTTTGCCTTGCTTTGGCTCAAATTTTGATAGCCATTGCCCTGAACTATTGCAATAGTCACCATATAATTCTTTCTACCAGATGTCTTTTCTTTTCCAGGTCAACTTCTACATCACCACCACCACCTGAATTATTTTTCAGAAAATGAATCTGATTGGTTTACTTCTCTGCTCAAACTTTGGCTCTGCATTGCTGATCAAATAGAGACCAAGCTCTTGGGCGTGGCACTAACTGCCCATCAATCCTACTTTGCATTGCTTACCCTAGGCTGCTGCCACATTGAGCTTCCTGCTGTCCCATGCCGTGGGATGCCACAAGCCTCTTCATATGTCGGTTCTTCTGTCTGGAATGCCTTTCTCGTTCTCCTCCTGAGAAATTCCTACCTGGTCTTCAATGTTGCCTAAACAGCACCACTTCTGAGAAGGCAACATTGATGTGTTGCTCTCTGAAGAGTTAGATGCCCCCTCTTCTGTGTGCCAATAGCACACAGAATAATGTTTTATATTTCCATTTTAACGCTTATGTTGTTTTAAAGATTTTTGAAAAAAAATCTCTCATTCTTTACTGCTACTCTACAAACTAAGCTCCTTGAGGACAGGAATGAAATTTTATTTGTCTTTGTATCCCCTATACCCAGGGCAGTGATGGACATGTAGTAGAGACATTTATTGAGTGAGTGATGGAAGCAGCATCAGTTTTCTCCTGAGCAGTTCCAGGCAGTGGGTGTGAAGTTAGCAACACTTTTTAAAAAAATATGCAAGAGAAAGTACATTAAGTGAATAGGCTACTCTGGCAGGGTAATATACCCCAAAGACAAGTACAAATGATATTTACTTTTTTCTTATTATTTGGATCAACTGATATTGTAGATTACTATTTGGGTGAACTCTGTCTCTTCTTCCTTCCTGTAATATTGATCTACTTGAGAATATAAGTCCTTCTCTTAGATGACCCACACCATTGTGCCCCTTGCCCGGCATAAATGGTTGGGAGTTACCTATAATTGCTGTCTCATTCTGGGATAACCAATTTGGGTGCTATATCCTGGACAATTGTGGGTCATACATAACAGAACTTGGTATGGGTTCTCCAAAATTTTCCCTGGCTGAAATATTTATTTTAAGTGTTTGCTGTTTTCACCTTCAAACTCTGTAAACTTTTTCTTTCCATTTTGTTCACTCCTATATCTCAAGCAATTGTAACAGTGACTGATACATAGTCGGTACTTGATAAATGGTTTTCGAATGAGTGAAAGCATTTTTATTATCTTCAGATATTTCATACATATAGAATAATATATATAACTTAAATATAAGATGAAATAATTAGGACATATACCCATGTCCTACCACACAGCTTAGGAGATAGATTATTGTTAATATTGGTGAAGCCTGTTTGGTGTCCCTGTCTGATTATATCTCTTTTCATTCCCTTTGGAGGAAACCTCCACTCCAGATTTTGCATTTATCATTCATCGCATTTCATTACGTTTTGGCTACATATAGATTCTTTACAATATATTATTTAGTTTCTGATGGGTTTTACTGTGTGTAAAAGTTCTGTCATAATATATGAATTATGTGGCAACCTGCTTTTTTCTCTCAACATTATGTTATGATACTCATCCCTATTGCTGGATATAGCTTTATTTCATTTTTACTGCTGTATTATACTTAAATAAATAAACACACCACAATTTGTTTGGCCATTCTCCTGTCAATAGTTAGTCCAGTTGTTTTTAGGTCTTTGTTTTTTATAAACGATACTGTTATAAATATTGTTGTACTTGTCTCTAGAAATATATTTACAAAATTTTCTCTAGAATACATATTTAAGAACTTCTGGACACAGATAACTTTATACTCAGTAGTGAAACATTGAAAGCTTTCTCTCTAAAAGCAGGAACAAAGAAAGGATGCCTGCTCTTGCCACTTCTATTCAACATAGCCCTGGAATTCCTGGCCAAAATAAATAAATAAAAGGTCAAATGATCTTTGACAAAAGTGCCAAGACACATAATGGTGAAAGGATTATCTCTTCAACAAATGGAGTTGAGAAAACTGAATGAGAAAGAATGAAACTGGACCATTACCTAAGGCCCTGTAGAAAAATTAACTCAAATTGTGTTAGAGACCCAAACATAAGACCGAAAACTATAAGACTCCCAAAAAAATAGGAGAAAAGCTGCATGACATTAGATTTGACATGATTTCTTGGACATGACATAACAGTACAGGCAACAGAAGCAAAAATAGGCAATTGAAACTACATCAAACTTAAAAACTTCTGCACAGCAAAGGAAACAATCAACAGAGTGAAAAAGCAACCTATGGAATAGGAGAAAATATTTGCAAGCCATATGTCTGATAAGAGGTTAATATCCAGAATATATAAAGAAGTCCTACAACGCACAAACAACACAAAATATAATTTATTAGAAAATGGGCAAAGGACTTGAATAGATATTTCTTCAAAGAAGATACACAAGTGGCCAAGAAGTATATGAAGAGATGCTTTACATCACTAGTCATTGGGGAAATGCAAATCAAAGCCACAAGGAGATCCTGGACAATTGTGGGTCATACCTAACAGCACTTGGTATGGGTTTTCTAAAATTTTCCCTGTGTGAAATATTTATTTTAAGCATTTCCTGTTTTCATCTTCAAACTCCAGAAACTTTTTTTCTTTCTGTTTTGTTTACTCTTCTTTTCTGTTTTGTTCACCACCTCACATGTTAGGATAGTCATTATTTTAAAAATTAAAAAATAACAAGTGTTGGTTAGGATGTGGAGAACTGTAACCCTTGTGTACTGTTGGCAGGGGTGTAACATGGTGCAGCAGCCTTGGAAAACAGGATTGAGGTTTCTCAAAAAAAATAAAAATATAGCGCTGGTGTGGTAGCTCACGTCTATAATTTCAGCACTTTGGGAGGCCAAGGTGGGCGGATCACCTGAGGTCAGGAGTTTCAGACCAGCCTGCCCAATATGGCGAAACCCTGTCTCTATTAAAAATACAAAAAATTAGCCAGGTGTGGTAGTGGGCACCTGTAATCCCAGCTACTTGGGAGGCTGCAGCAGGAGAATCGCTTGAACTAGGAAGGTGGAGGTTGCAGTGAGCTAAGATTGTGCCACTGCACTCCAGCCTGGGTGACAAGAGGGAAACTCCATCTCACAAAAAAAAAAAAAAAAATTGGCACTTTGGGAGGCCAAGATGGGCAGATCATGAGGTCAGGAGATCGAGACCATCCTGGCTAACATGGTGAAACCCTGTCTGTACTAAAAATACAAAAAAAAAAAAAAAATTAGCCGGGCCTGGTGGGGGCACCTGTAGTCCCAGCTACTCGGGAGGTTGAGGCAAGAGAGTGGCATGAACCCAGGAGGCAGAGCTTGCAGTGAGCCGAGATGGTGCCACTGCATTCCAGCCTGGGCGACAGAGCGAGACTATGTCTCAAAAAATAATAATAATAAAAAAATTAAAATAAAAATATAATTACCATATGATCTAGCAATCCCACTTTTAGGTATTTATCCGAAAGAATTGAAAATAGGGTCTCAGAGATATTTGCAGTTGTGTTCATTGCAGTATTACTCACAATAGTCAAGAGGTAAAACCAAACTAAATGTCCACAAACTGATAAATGGACTTAAAAACGTGGTGTACTATACAGCCTTAAAAAAAAAAAGGAAATCTTGTCATATGCTACAATATGGATGAACCTTGAAGATATTATGTTAAGTGAAATAAGCCAGTCACAAAAAGACAAATCCTGTGTAATTCCACGTTTATAAGATATCTAAAATAGCCAAACTCTTAGAAACAGAAAGTAGAATTGTTGCCAAGGGCCGTGGGGAGGGCGAAAAGGATTGCTTGTTCAATGCATATAGAGTTTCAGCTTTGCAAATTGAAAAAGGTCTAGAGATCTGTAGCACAACAATGTACATATAGTTAACACTACTGTACTATATACTTAAATAAAGTTAAAATGATAAATTTTAAGTTATGTGGTTTTGATCACAATTTAAAAAAAAGAACTGGCAGATGATGGGGTATGCACATCTTCAACTGCAGAAGATAAACCTAAATTGTTTCCAAAGTCGTTGTGCCAACGTACACACTCACTAGCAGTGTATAAGAGTTCCAGTTGCTCCATATCCTCATCAGCATTTGGTATTATCATACCCTTTTCCTCCTAAATACTAGACAGCCAGGTATATACTTCTTAAATTTTACTAATCTGATGGATTATTTTAATTTGCATTTTATTGATTACTAGAGTTTGAGAATCTTTTTGGCTATTTATTGGCTATTTGGATTTTCACTTAAGTGAATAGCCTATTCATGTCTTTTGCACATTATTCTATTGTTCCAGTTGTCTTCTTTTTACTGATTTAAAAAATCAATTCTTTACATATTCTGTGTACAAATTCTTTATAAGTCATTGAGTAGCATATATCTTCCAGTTTGTGACTTGTCTTGTAGCCTTGTAAATGGAGCCTTTAAAGAAAACAAGTTTTTAATGTAGTTGAATTTATTCGTCTCTTCCATTATGATTTGCTCTTTTTATAGCTTACTCTAAGAAATCTTCCCCTACCCTGAGATCATAAAGACATTCTGTGTTTTCTCATAAAACATTAAAGTTGTGCTAGAATTGATTTTTGAAGAGGTATGAGACCTGGGAATAGAAATCAAGAGAGGCTTTCCTTCTTTACACAGAAGGCAGATGCCAAAGGTAGTCTATCTGCATAGAATTAGAGCTGAAGCTGCTGCAGAGAAAGTTGGTTTAACCTCAGGAAGTGTTGTCTGTCCATGAGGGTTTGCAAAGTTTCAGTGACTCACTGAAGCAATAGAATCCATTTAATTTTGTTTGGTGGCAGGAGTTGGGTTCTTAGAGGTTACTAACACTGGGGAGATTATAGTTCAACCAAGAGGGGAGAGGTGAAGAGGCAAGGGACAGACAAAGTGACTCTGGTTCTCTGTAATCCCAGCACTTTGGGAGGCTGAGGTGGGTGGATTGCTTGAGGCCAGGAGTTCGAGGCCAGCCTGGCCAACACGAAGAAACCCTGTCTCTACCAAAAAATACAAAAATTAGCCGGACTTGGTGGCACACCCCTATAATCCCAGCTACTCGGGAGGATGAGGCAGGAGAATAACTTGATCCCGGGAGGCAGAGGTTGCAGTGAGCCGAGATCGTGCCACTGCACTCCAGTCTGGGTGACAGAGTGAGAATCTGTTTCAAAACAAACAAACAAACAAACAAACAACAAAAACAACAAAAAACAAGTGTGTACTACGCTATCCAGCATTCTCTGTCCCTGCCTCCCTACTTCCCTTATCCTTCACCTGAAACTTCCTATTTAGTGGAAACAAAATAATCTCAACAGAATATGGCCAAAATCACAATAGGAAGGATAAAAGAGAGTTACAAATACTCTCCTTGAGGATCAACAGCAGACTAGATTCACTTTCCCTAGAGCCTTTCCAAGTCGAACTATGATGGCTTTGAGTGGAAGAAAGAGAAGATGACTTCCAGAGATGACTTGTATTTGGATCTCCGTGGAGGATATTTTCTGAGTCTTATGGTTGGGTCAGCTGAAAAATCCTTCTTGTGCTTCTTAACCTAGGGTGGCTGCCCCAAAGAGGAAGTTTCAGAAGGAGTCAGTGGAGGAGGTCTGGGGGAGAAAAAGAGAAAGGCTGTCCTCTGGAGCAGAGCAGAAACAGTGGAGTATGGAGGAAAGCTTTAGAGGGATAGATGACAGAGTGGGATGGATGGCACTCCTGGCTCCTCCAAAGGATACCACCAACAATCTTTAGTTTTTCATCCTATGCAAGTGAAGGAGAGCAAGAGAGGAAATTATTACATGGCCCTTGGTTTTCTGAGTACTGCCAATAAAAGAGATTTATGGAGTGAAACTTAGAGCATAGGGTTCTAGAAAATGCTCACACAGCCTTCAGGAACACTCACCAACCAGATTTGTGCATGTGTGCACGCATACACCACTCCCCACCCTATGTGAATACGCATACATTCACCTCCATAGAAACAGCGTGTATGCAACAGTGAGCAACACAATTTCACTATACTTTTCAGAAGTAACCCTGCCCATTCTTCTGTTTCCACATAGGCTCTAAGCTAGGTCCCACCACTCTTGTAGATTTTGTTCAAGTTGACATGGTGTGATGCTGTCAAAGTGATGAGGAGTTGCAGAAGTCTGCACTGAAGATTTTGGATTGAATGTGGTAAATGATTGCTCTTGAGGAAGGACATGAGGAAATTAGCGTTAACGACATACAAGAGAGAGTTAGCTCTGATTCACTAGAGACAGGGAGAATCAGGAGACTATGCTGTGAAACAGATGCAAAAGGTGACTCCTGGAAACTTGAGCTAAGAAATCAGGACTGCAACTGCAAAGACCAGACAGACGGAACCTGGGGGAATTTGAATCTGTCTCCCGTCTCCTCTCTATTTTCAATTTCTTGTGAGTTGGTGTACAGCCAGGGCTGAGGGAGAGAGAACTTTGATTTCATGTTGTGGGGTGTTCTAATGAGGAAGGCTGCTGCCCTGTCTGGACCTCTCCAGAGTTTTCTTGGAGGCCTGCAAACAAGGACTTCTGAGCCAAGCCCATGGCTAAGTCCTGGCTGGTTTGAAGCAGCCTCTTAGACAAACCGAGAGAGAGAAAAGGAAAGGAAGATTTGGGCTGTGAAGGGAGCAACTCAGCCGTCTTCTAGCCCACTGTTGGGGCTTTTAATTCACCTCACACTGATCATCACCACTCGTTCCTCAAGCCTTCTTTCCTTTCCTTTATTTCAGTGTTAATGGCTGGGAAGTTACTTTTGGTGTTCAACTTCACTCCCTTGTGCTTCACTGGTAACAACATTTAGGACATGCATGCAGAAGACGTTAGTAAGTTTAAAAATAATTACAGAGTCATCATAGAACCTCGTTTGTTTTTATTTGCCATTTATTAAGTTTTTATTTTTAAAATAAGTTTTATTTTTATTTTATTTGCCATTTATTAAGTTGAACCATACGTTAACTGCTGGCATATTTGACCACTTTAGCCTACAAAAATTACAGTCTATAAGTTTCTTTCTTTCTCTCTTTTTCAGACAGGGTCTTGGTCTGTCACCCATGCTGGAGTGCAGTGGTACCATCTCTGCTCATTGCAACCTCCGCTTCCTGGGCTCAAGCAATCCTCCCACCTCAGCCTCCTGAGTAGCTGGGACTACAGGTGCATGTCACCAGGCCTGGCTAATTTGTTTACTTTTTGTAGAGATGGAGTTTCGCCATGTTGCCCAGGCTGGTTTCAATTCCTGGGCTCAAGTGATCCTCTCACCTCAGCCTCCTAAAGCGTTGGGATTACAGGTGTGAGCCACTGGGCCAGTTTCAACACAATATTAAGAACCTATGTGTGCTCAATAAGACTATGAGGCAATTTGGTAATGGTTAAAAACTGCTTTTTTTTTTCCTTCCAGCTCAGCTCCACCATCTAGTTTTGAGTAAGTTACTTAACTTCTCTATGTCTCTGTTTCCTCTTCCTTAGGATGAAGATAATAATAGGACTTAACTTCACAGGGTTGTTGTGAGAATTTAAATGAGCTGTTATATGTAACACTTAGAAAAGTGCCTAACTCAAAGCAAGCTCTATATAAATATTGGCTATTATTATTATACACCAATCACTCTTATGTCACTTAATTTTATTATTAAATATTCCAAGCATACACAAATATATAGATAGTAAGAAAATTAACACCTGTATGCCCACCTCCCAGCTTAGACATAACACATTAAAAATATAATGGAAACCCAATGGATGTTCTTTCCCTCTCACATTACCGTCCCTTTATTCTTGGAGATAACCTCTGTTCTGAATTTGGTGCTTAACCTTACCATTGACGTTTCTCTATTTTAGTACATGTGTATGTAACATACGCCAGATGCAGTACTATTTATATGTTTCTTAATTTTTATAAATGGTGTCATATCATACTTCTCCCTTTTCATCTTGCTTTTGTTGCTTAATATTATGTTTTTGATACTTATCTATGTGACTGCATGAAGCTTTAATTGTATTCATTTTAACTGCTGTGTAACATGCCAATGTACAGAATGTGTGATAGTTTACTTAGCTATTCTCCTTTGGGAGAACATTGAGATTGCTTTCAAATCTTTGCTGTTACCAACTATTTAATTTAGTCAACCAATTTTTATTGAGTGCCTACTACATCCAGGTACTCTTTTAGCAACTGGGAATTCAGCAGGGAAAACAAGGCATAAATATGTGTCCTCATGGAGCTTACAGAGTAGAGGGGGAAAACAATTATAAACTTAATAAACAGGTAAACTACGTAATTTGTTGGATGTGCTACGAGGAAAAAAAGGAAGATAAAGGGATAGAGGAGTACCAAGGTGGTTTGCAAATTTAACAGGGTGGTCAAGAAAGGCCTCATTGAAAAAGTAACATCTGGGCTGGGTGTAGTGGCTCATGCCTGTAATCCCAGCACTTTGGGAGGCCAAGGCAGGTAGATCACCTGAGATCACGAGTTTGAGACCAGCCTGGCCAACATGGTGAAACCCTGTCTCTACTAAAAAATACAAAAAAAAAAAAAAAAAAAAAAAAAAATTAGCCGGGCGTGGTGATTGGCAGCTATAATCCCAGCTACTCAGGAGGCTGAGGCAGGAGAATTGCTTGAATCTGGGAGGTGGAGGTTGCAGTGAGCTGAGATCATGCCACTGCACTCCAGCCTGGGCAACAAGAGTGCAACTGGAAAAAAAAAAAAGAAGAAGAAAAGAAAGAAAGAAAAGAAAAGAAAAAGTAACATTTGGACAAAGACATGAGGAAGGTGAGGGAGTGCCATGTGGGTATCTGAAGGAAGTTCTAGGCAGAGGGAATGTTAGCAAAAGGTTCAAGGTTGGAGAAATGCTACAGAGAATATTCCAGTTCGTTTCTCCTTGTGCCCAAGAGCAAGTGCTTCCCCAGAGTATACAGTGGGGAGTGGAATTGCTGGGTTGCAGAGTATGTACACCTTCAAAGATACTTCATATAGCCAAATTGCTCTCCAAAGAGGTTATACCAATTTGTAATACCACCAGAAGTATGAAAGTTCCAATTATTTCATAACCTTGTCAGTACTTGGTATTGTCAGCCTTTTTTATTTTGCTGATAAGATGGTGTGAAATTATACCTTTTTTTTTTTTTTTTTTTTTGAGACGGAGTTTCACTCTTGTTGCCCAGGCTGGAGTGCAACAGCGTGATCTCGGCTCACTGCAACCTCTGCCTCCCGGGTTCTAGCGATTCTCCTGCCTCAGCTTCCTGAGTAGCTGGGATTACAGGCATGTGCCACCACACCCAGCTAATTTTGTATTTTTAGTAGAGATTGGGTTTCTCCATGTCGGTCAGGCTGGTCTCGAACTCCCGACCTCAGGTCATCCTCCCGCCTTGGCATTATTCCCATTTTTAACATGTGTTTTTCTGATTTTCTGAGAGTTGAACATCTTTTCATATTTTAGTAGCCTTTTAGATTTCCTCTCCTCTGTGACTTTCCTGTTCATATCCTTTGCTCTTTTTTTTTTTTTTTTTTTTGAAACAGGATCTCACTCTGTTGCTGGAGTGCAGTGGTGTGATCTCAGCTCACTGCAGCCTCAAACTCCCAGGCTCAAGTGATCCTTCTGCCTCAGCCTCCCCAGTAGCTGGGACCACAGGCACGTGCCACCATGCCCAGCTAATTTTTGCACTTTTTGCAGAGACGGGGTTTCACCATGCTGCCTAGGCTTATCTTGAACTCCTGGGCTCAAGCAGTCCTCCCACCTTGGCCTCCCAAAGTGCTGGGATTACAGGCATGAGCCACCGCACCTGGCCTGCTCATTATTTTTTTAAATTGAATTGTCTTTTTCTTATTGATTTTTAGAGTCCTTCACATATCTTGAATATTAATACTTTGTCTAATATCTGCATTGTAAATACCTTCTGTCAGTCTGCAACTTATATAGCAGTGATAGTTAATGGTGTTTTTAAAAGAATGAAGAGTATTTAATCTTAATTTTATCAAATTTTTTCAAACTTTTCCTTATGATTTTGTTTTCTGTGTCATGTTTAGGCAATTATTTCCTATTCCAAGGTCATACAGGTTTCTCATTTATTCACTCATTCGCTTATTTATTTGACAAATATACTGAATGCATACTTTGTGCCAGGTACTGTTCTAGGCTTGGCAGAAACAACTGTGAGTAAGATAAAAGACCCAACCTTAGTGACTTAGATTCTAGTGTGGGAGAGAGACAATAAACAATAGATAAACAGAAAATAAAACATGAAGAGAAAGTAAGATACAGAGATAAAGAGAAACCAATGGGCTGCTATGTTAGAGTGGTCAGGAAAGGCCTCCCTGAGAAGGTAACATTCAGCAGAAAACAGAATATGATGAGGGAGCAAGAAATAGGAATATCTAAAGAGAAAAACATTCCAGGCAGGGGAAACAGCAAGTCCAAAGGCCCTAAGATGTTGGCGTGATTGATGGGTTATAGAACAGTTGAGAAAATGGCTAGTGTAGCTAACTGACATACATAAGGGGAAGAGTGGTAAGTGCTTACTTAGAGAAGTAACCAGGGATTTTATTCTGTGATGAGAAGCCACTGGAAGATGTTAAGCAGGGAACTGATTTACTTTTCAAATGTTCATTATGACCACTATCATAACATCCAGGAGGCAAAAACGGAAGCATGTAGATGGGTTAAGAGTTTATTGCTATAGTCTAAATGAAAGGCGATAGTGACTTAGACCAGGGCAGTAGCAGAGAAAATTGTGAGAAGTGGTCAGATTCACACTATACAACATGACCCCAAAAGCACAGGCAACAAAAACAAAAATAGACAAATGGGATTGCATGAAACTTAAAAGTTTCTGTACAATAAAGGAACCAATTAACACAGTGAAGAGGCAACTCATAGATTGGGAGAAAATATTTGCCAATCATATATCAGATAGGGGGCTTATATCCAAAATATATAAGGAACTCAATAATAAGAAAACAAACTACTCGAACTACTCAATAATAAGAAAATTAAAAACTCTATTAAAAAAAAGCAAAGGACATGAATAGACACTTCTCAAAAGAAGACATATAAATGGCCAATAGATATATGAAAAAATGCACAATATATTTTGAAGTTAGACCTAGTAAGATTTTCCAATGGATTTGATGAGGATGTTAGCACTATTTTCTTAAATGGGAACATTGCAGAAGGAGAAGTTTTGGTGGTAAAATGCATACTTTGTTTCTGATCATGCTAATTTTGAGATGCCTACTAGAGGTCTAATTTGAAACTTTTTTTTTTTTTTTTTTGGTAGAGAAGGGGTTTTGCTTTGTTACCCAGGCTAGTCTTGAACTCCTGCCCTCAAGTGATCCCCCTGCCTTGGCCTCCCAAAGTGCTGGGGTTACAGGTGTGAGCCACCTTGCCCAGCCAGCCAAGTTGAAATTCTGAACTGAATGTTGAATATATGAGTGTGGAGTTTAGGGAATAGATAGAGATGTAAATTTAAAAGTCACTAGCATAATGTTTCTTGCCTTAAATTCTCATATATTTTCCTCTAAAGGTTCTGTGCTTTTCCTTCCTTGCTTCCTTCCTTCCTTCCTTCTTTCTTTCTTTTTTTTTTTCGTTTGACGGAGTTTCACTCTTGTTGCCTAAGCTGGAGTGCAATAATGCAATCTCAGCTAACTGCAACCTCCAGCTCCCGGGCATAAGCGATTCTCCTGCCTCAGCCTCCCTAGTAGCTGGGATTACAGGTGCCTGCTACCATGCCCAGCTAATTTTTGTATTTTTAGTAGAGATGGAATTTCACCATGTTGACCAGGGTGGTCTCGAACTGCAGACCTCAGGTGATCCACCCACCTGGGCCTCCCAAATTGCTGGGATTACAGGTGTGAGCCACCGCGCCTGGCCTGCTTTTGCTTTTTCATGTTTAGGTCTTTAATCCATTTGGAATTAATTTTTTTATATAGTGAGAGAAAAAGATTGAACTCTCCCCTCCCTGTGCCCATGAGTAGGCTTTCCCTCACTGGTTTGAAATGTCAGATATCAGATTTAAACAGCACAGATCTGTTTTCTGGGTTCTCTATTCTTTTAAGTTGGTCAATTTGACTATCAAAGATTCATTATCACTGCTATCATAATATCCAGGAGGCAAAAATGGAAGCAAGAAGACTGGTTAAGGGTTTATTGCTATAGTCTAAATGAGAAGTTATAACTTAGAACAGGGTCTGTGCAAATACTACACTGTCTTAATCATTACATGATTCAGTCAGGGCTTAGTGCAAGAACAAGAACAACTCTAGATATTTCAAGCAGAAAGGAATTTACTACAGGGAATTTGATGCTTACGGAGTTGTTGGAAAGGCTAAAAAGAGCAGGAGTCAAATATGGCTCACACACTTGGTCTTGTAAGACGGCACCCCAGCCTCACAAGGTGTTGTCTTCCAGCTGGCTGTGTAACTCTCTTCATTAGACCATTCTACCATTCCATAGTGTCAGCTGGGATTACAGGCATGAGCCTCCGCACTTGGCCCTTTAGGTATCTTAAAGTCAATTTTATCTCATATTATAGCATCGATTCTGGCCAGGCGCAGTGGCTCAGGGCTGTAATCCCAGCACGTTGGGAGGCTGAGGCGGGCGGATCACCTGAGGTCAGGAGTTCAAGATCAGCCTGGCCCATATAGTGAAACCCTCTCTACTAAAGATACAAAAAAATTAGCCGGGTGTCGTGGCACGTGCCTGTAATCTCAGCTACTCAGGAGGCTGAGGTGGCAGAATCACTTGAACCCAGGAGGTGGAGGTTGCAGTGAGCCGAGATGAGCACCACTGCACTCCAGCCTGGGCAACAGAGCAAGATTCCATCTCAAAAAAAAAAAAAAAAAAAAAGATTTATTCCAGTGAGGGCAAAAACACTGCCTTCTGCATGATGGAGGGGGACCACTATAATCAACTCGCCTTGGCTGGTCCCTATGGTTAGAATGCCATATGGCTTGTTATTGGTCTCTGCTGTTGGCAGATTATCTCTTAGGAGACATAGTACCAAGATCTGCCGTGGTGAGAGAAAATATGTTTTGTTGAGCCCAGGCATAATTTCCAACTTGCCATCACGGCTACTGTGCTAGTGAGTCCTTTTAGCAATTCCTGGGTGGCTTGATAAAGAGGCTGACTGACATTTGCAGAACCAGGTCATCTCGTCCACCCAATTACCAAGACCTGTCAGTGCCCTTTGGTGAGTGAACATTCACCAATTTGTAGTTTTGTTGATTCTCCCTCGTGTATTTTTGTTTCCTAATTTTCACTCTTACATTGATTATTTCTTTCCACCTTTTTTGGTGGCAAGGGGAGGTTGCTGTGACATTATTTTTGTAATTTCTTGAGTTGGAATGTTAGCTCTGTTTTTTCTTTCTTCTCTTCTAACGTATTACAGCTATAAATCTGCTTTAAATGCTACTTTAGCTGTATTCCACATTTTTTAAAGATAATTTTTTAAAGCAGTTTTAGATTCACAGCAAAATTGAGAGGAAGGTAGAGAGATTCCCCGTATACCCCCTGCCCCACACACGCATAGGCTCCCCCATTATCAAAATCCCTTGCCAGAGCAGTAGATTTGCTGTAATTGGTAAACCTACATCAACACATCATAATCACCCAAAGTCCATAGCTCGCATTAGGGTTTTGCTCTTGGTGCTATTTCCACACATTTTGATTGTGTATTTTCTGTATTGTTCAGTCTACATTTTATCTAATTTCCATTATTAATTATGTTTTGAAATCTGTTCCTAAATTTCCAAGCTTTGGGAATTTTACCTTTCTGTTATTGATATCTAAATTAATTGTTTGTGTTTGGAGACATGTGGCCTGTATAATACTGATTCTTTTTATTTGTTGAGATTTGTTTTGTGGTACAGTGCATGGTCAATTTTTGAAATGTTCTCTATGTTCTTTAAACAACTATATATTCTCTAACTGCTGCATAAAGGATTCTATGTACATCTATCAGAACATGTCAGAACATGCTGATTAATTGTGTTATTCAAATCTCCCACGTCTCTACTAATTTTTGTCTGCCAATTTATCAATATACTAGAGAGCTATGACTTTTAAAATATTCAGCTATCATGGTGAATTTCGCAATTGCTCCTTTTTTTTTTTTTTTTGAGATGGAGTTTCGCTCTTGTTGCCGAGGCTGGAGTGCAATGGCACATGCAATCTCAGCTCACCGCAACCTCCGCCTCCTGGGTTCAAGCGATTCTCCTGCCTCAGCCTCCTGAGTAGCTGAGATTACAGACATGCGCCACCATGCCCAGCTAATTTTGTGTTTTTAGTAGAGATGGGGTTTCTCCATGTTGGTCAGGCTGGTCTCGAACTCCTGACCTCAGGTGATCCGCCCACCTCGGCCTCTCAAAGTTCTGGGATTACAGGCGTGAGCCACCGCACCCAGCCTGCAATTGCTTCTTATAGTTTTGTTTCATGTATCTGAAGTGGTTACATCAAGGTAAAGAATTGCTATATCTTCCTGGTGAACTGTTACTTTTATGATTATATAGTAACTACATTTTTAAAATCTTAAAGTCTTATTTTTTATAGGATCCAATATACTAAAATATAATTTGCCACTTTACCATGTTTAAGTGTGCAGTTCAGTGACATTACTACACACAGGCATATTGTTGTGCAGCTGTCACACTATCCACTTCCAGAATGTTTTCTCATCTCAAACTAAAACTCTGTACCCATTAAACATGAACTCCCCATTATACTCTCCTCCCAGCCCCTAGTAATCACTATTCTATGTGTCTTAAAATAAATTTTTTTGGGTAAAGATAGAGTCTCACTATGTTGCCCAGGCTGTCCTCAAATTCCTGGCCTCAGGTGCTGGGATCCTTCTGCCTTGGCCTCCCAAAGTGCTGGGATTACTGGTATGAGCCACCACACTTGGCCCTCTATATATCTTGAAGTAAATTTCACCTCATATTAGTATAGCAATACTATCTGATTTGTTATCTTTTTCCATTTTTTTACTCTTAGCCATCTGTGTCATTATGACTTATAACAGCACATAACTAAAAGTTTTTATCCCGTCTGACAATTCCTATCTTTTAACTGGTGAGTTTAGTTCATTTACACTTGTTGAGTTTACTGACAAATTTTGTTTTATATATACCATCTTATTTTGTGCTAATATTTTCCATGCATCTCTCTTCCTGCTTTCTACTGAAATGAAAGTTTTTAAAATTCATTTTCTCCTTTATTGACTTGAAAGTTATATATATTCTATTTCTATTTCTTTCATGATTTGCCTTAATTTTAAATTAAAAATAATCATAATGGCTTAATCAATATTTCTACTCCCCTTATAATATAATTCAAGAGCCTTGGAATACTTTAACTCTGGTTATATATCTCTCATATATGTCATTGTTGTTGAGTATTATAAGGCCATCTTATTTTTGTGTTCGCAAATTAACCACTGTTATTATTGTTTGTACAGTCAATGCTTGTTTAGATATACTCACATGTTTTCCAATTTCTTTACTCACTGTAAGTATTTTCCAAGCTCCTATTTTTATCTCATTTCTTTCTTATGGGTGGAAATTTTCATCAGCAAATTTCCTGAAGAAAATTCCTTCAGTGAAAGGTTTATTTGTGATAACAAATCTGTCTCGTTTGTCTGGAAATTTATTTATTTTATTTCTACTCTTGCATAATAGTATAGCTGAGTGAAGAATTCTTGATGGGTTTTTCACTCTGCACTTTGAATAAATTATTCTTTTTTTTTTTTTTTTTTTTTTTTTGAGACGGAGTCTTGCTTTGTCGCCCAGGCTGGAGTGCAGTGGCGCGATCTCGGCTCACTGCAAGCTCCACCTCCCGGGTTCACGCCATTCTCCTGCCTCAGCCTCCCGAGTAGCTGGGACTACAGGCGCCCACTACCACGCCCGGCTAATTTTTTGTATTTTTAGTAGAGACGGGGTTTCACCGTGTTAGCCAGGATGGTCTCGATCTCCTGACCTCGTGATCCGCCCGCCTCGGCCTCCCAAAGTGTTGGGATTACAGGCGTGAGCCACCGTGCCCGGCCTGAATAAATTATTCATTGTCCCCTGTTCTGTATTGTTGATTTTGGAAAGTCTATTGTGAATGTAATTGTTGTTATATTGAATGTATTTTTCTCTCTGACCTTAGAATTCTTTCATTCATGGCAATATATATGGGTATAAATTTAGTTTAATTGATCCTGCTGAGGACTTGTATTATCTAAATCTGAGGATTCATGTCTTCTATTAATTCTGGTAAATTCTCACCCATAATCTCTTTGAATGTTGCCTCCCCCAGTTTTCCTTGTTTTCTCCCCCAAGAACTTCTAATATGTCTATGTTGTACCTTTTTATTCTCCAGTGGTTTTTTTTTTTTTAGCCTCGAATATTTCCTACCTTTTTATCTGCTTGTGCAATCTACTGGAAAATTTCATCATAACTCTCCTCCAACCATAATTCTCTTGTTGCCTATGCCTAGATCTCTTTTTAGTCATCCATTTAGTGGGTTTTTTTTGTCGTTGTTGTTGTTTTTTGAGACAGAGTCTCGCTCTGTTACCCAGTTTGTAGTACAGTGGCGTGATCTCAGCTCACTGCAACCACTGCCTCCTCTGTTAAAGCAATTCTTGTGCCTCAGCCTCCCAGTAGCTGGGGCTATAGGCGTGCGCCACCATGCCTGGCTAATTTTTTGTATTTTTAGTAGAGATGGGGGTTTCGCCATGTTGGCCAGGCTGGTCTCGAACTCCTGGTCTCAAGTGATCTGCCTGCCTTGGACTCTATTTAGTTTCTTTTTAAACTTAAAAAAAGTTTGAAGTATAACACACATATATAAAAGCACATAAAACATAAATGTATTATTGAAATAATTACTGTAGCTGAGTTACCGATCAAGAAATAAAATGTTGCCAGACTCCAAGTGCCTTCCACGCACCCCTTACTGATCACAGCTCTCTTCTTTTTCACTAAAGGTAACCATAACCCTGACATTTATGGGAATCATGTCTTTGCTTTAAAAAAAAAAAAGTTCTACCACATTCCTAACAATTAATATGCATTCTTAAACAATATAGTTTATTTTCTTCTTTTCTGAACTTTTTTAGTTTTTTGAGACAGGGTCTCGCTCTGTTGCCCAGGCTGGAGTGCAGTGGTGCAGTCATGACTCACTGCAGCCTCGTCCTCCTGGGCTCAAGCAATCCTCCCACCTCAGCCTCCCAAGTAGCTGGGATTACAGGCATACTACACAACTCCTAGCTAATTTTTGTGTTTTTTGTAGAGATGAGGTTTTGCCATGTTGCCCAGGCTGGTCCTGAACTCCTGAGCTTAAGCAATCTGCCCGCTTCTACCTCCCAAAGTGCTGGGATTATAGGTATGAGCCACTGCATCCAGCCTTCTTTTCTGGACTTTTAAAAATAATAAAAACTCTATGTAAGTTTTTGTGTCTTGATATTTTGACCAATATTATATATTAATTATTCACCTCTATTGTTGTGTTTGGCAGATGCTCATTGATTTTTGTGTGTTTACAAAATAATTTACTGTCTAATATACTAAATATTTAGCTGTTTCACTGCTATAAACATTTTTTGTTTCCAGTTTGGAGCTGTTATGAACAATGCTGCTATGAACATTACGGTATCTGCTTAGTCCATTTTGTGCTGCTATAATGGAATCCGTGAGACTGGGTAGTTATAAATAACAGAGATTTATTTCTTATAATTCTAGAGGCTGGGAAGTCCAAGGTCAAGGGGCCCACATCTAGGGAGGGCTCTCTTGCTGAGTTATCACATGGCAGAAGATGGAAGGGTAAGAAAGCAGGGGTACTGAACTCATCCCTTTATCAGAAACTGGCTCCTGAGATAACTAACCCACTTCCACAATAACATCATTAATCCACTCATGAGGGCAGAGCCCTCATGACCTAATCATCTCTTAAATGTCCCACCTCTCAACACTGTTGCATTGTTCATTTCAACACATGAACTTTGGATGACACATTCACACCATAGCAATACCTGTATACTAGTGCATACAGGTGTGCATTTTTATAGTTTAAATACTTAGAAATAATACAATTGTTGGGTCCCAAGGTATGCATGCCTTTAATCTTATCAGATAATGCCAGACTGTTTTTCAAAGTTGTACTAAATTACACTCCTGTCAACAGTATATGAGCAACCCCATTCCTCAACAATCTTATCAATGCTTGGTGTTATTATTTATCTGATCTTTTAATTTGACCCAGTCTGGTGGGTACATAACAGTATCTTTGATAGATACTTTCTATCATAGAAATACTTTCTAATGAGTAATTTCATAAACTGACAATTGAATGATACACTTCTATCCACTTGATTTTTATTCTTAGCGACTCCTAGATATGGTCTATTGGCAATCAACATCCTTCTCATTCTCTTCTATTTACCTTTTCATATAAGAGGATCCAGAAAGCAAAACCAGCAAATACCTACCCACGTTTCCCAGGTTTGGGATACAAATTAGTTTCCACCAGAAAGATGTACTCATGAAGAATTTAGAGTGCAGAAGCAAGGTGGGGGCCACCTTTCTGAGGCATCACTTTTAGTGCTGCATCTATCTTTGCTAATGTGAAAGGCAGGTGTAATAATGACAATAAGTTGACCTGGACTTGCACTCCTCCAGCCCATTCGATGATTTGTAAGCACCTAATTCCCTGCTGTTTAAAATACGTAGAGAAATTTCTTTTCAATCTGGACTCTGGCTGATACAATGACAATTGTACTTCACATAATTTAAGATACTCTCAAAGGTAAGATGCACCATTATTTCACTGACACTAAGAAAGCCATTGTTGCAATTAAACTATGACAAGTGCTTTCTTGACACAGAATTTTCCTCTAACTATTTAAAGAGTTATTTTATTTTATTTTATTTTATTTTATTTTATTTTATTTTATTTTATTTGGAGACACACTTTGCTCGGCCACCCTGACTGGAGTATAGTGGCACAGTCATAGCTTACTGCAGGCTTGAACTCCTGGGCTCCAGCAATCCTTCCATGTCAGCCTCCCAAAGTGCTGGGATTACAGGTATGAGCCACTGTGCCCAGCCTAAAGAGTCATTTTAGACTTTAGACATTGGTGTTATAATTTATAATTTATAATCTCTCCCTTTACCAGTGGACAGATATTTTTCCTACCCATTATTTGGGCTGAACTTTGATTCTTATTTCTACATGACCATTAAAACCCTTTGGTTACCAAGATCAGCAACTACCTCTAAACACACTCCAGGAAGCTCCAGGATCAGCTCCCACATTTGCCATCCAGGTTTTTAGTTCTCTTCTTATTTTTGGTTCCTTGGAGGAATTTTTTTTTTTTTCCTATCAAGCTCAGCTGTGCATTTAAAAGAAAATTTCGTATTTTGGCCACTGTTTCTAGGTGCTTTATAGTAAAATATTCTAGTTTGTTATAACACTAGAAACACAAGTCCATCTCATTACTATGGACTATAACATTTCCATTTAACAAATGAGAAAATTAAGTCTCATAGAAGTTAAATAATTTCTCCAAATTCACACAGATAAAAAGTTGTGGGACCAAGATTCAAACTGAGATTTTTTGTGTCTAAAACTCATTCTCTTAGCATTGAACCACACCTAGGAAGACTTGCTTTAAATTTTCTGATACTATAGTGATCATTTGCATACTTCCAGCTAATTGAATGATTACATTCCTATCTATTATAACAGACTTGAGTTAATTTGTACTTTACCAAAATGCCACAATGAAACTGATGAATTTCTGACTGTGATATTTTTAAAATAGACTTCTGGGCTTGGAAGCCACTTTAAAGGGGCATCTTGCCATCCGCTTGCTTCAGACAGAGCCAACCTCCAGCCATTATTCACAGTCTCTGATAGATGATCATTTCCCTGGGATCTCAGGTACAATAGAAGACAAACTATAAATTTTTAAATCAAACTCTTGGCCTTAGTGAGTCTCACTGGCAGGGTTTTTCCTCCTTAATTCTGAGCTAATTCTCTCTTTCTGCACCTCCAGCCACTCTGTCCATGGGAGAGGGACAAAAGAGCTTTCCTTGCCCTCTTTACATAGCATATCTGCCCCTCCCCATTACTGAGTAACCACATACCCCTATGGGATTACTCAAATCCTTTCAGCTTTCTCTTCTTTCCTCCTTTTTGGTCATGAATTTTGTCCTTGGCTGTAACTCCTGGTGACTTATCTCCCATTAATGATGCTGACATACAGGACCCAGATAAAGTGCTATATAAATGCTAAGTAATCACAACCAGGCTTGACTTTGTGATACAGGTTATCTCAGGCTGCTGTATTATGAGATCAGCCCCCTGTTGACATTCAAGGTGAAGTTTACCAGCTGCAAACCTTTTTTTTTTTTTGCCGTGGAATATTGTGACAAGTGCTAATTCTCTACCACGGGCCTTGAAAAGAAAGCATGCAGGCCTGTTGGAGGGTGGGAGGCAAGGGGAGGGAGAGCATTAGGACAAATACTTAAGATATGTGAGGCTTGAAACCTAGATGATGGGATGATAGGTGCAGCAAACCGCAAACCACTATGGCACAGGTATACCTGTGTAACAAACCTGCATGTTCTGCACATGTATCCCAAGACTTAAAGTAAAATAAAATAAAATAAAATAACAAAAAAAGAAAAGAAAGCATGCTATTATTTGGTGGACTGTCTGTTATTCAATATACATATACATGTAGAATATTAAGGTATATTGGTATATACTATAGACTTTCAGAATGTGGCCACTCCAGGAGACCTAAGCAAATTCTCTTGCTGGGTATTGGTGGTGGGGGTGAGAGAGATCCAGAGAGAAAAGGGCCCAAGCATCTCTTATAGTGGAAGTGGGTGCACCCATAACAGACAAAGAGTGGATCTGCCTAAAATGTAAAAAAAAAAAAAAAAAAAAAAAATATTTTGACTACCCAATGTCAAATGGCCAACGTACTTAATTTTTTTTTCACTGACTTAACTAAATCATCTTATTGTTGTGACATTGTGTCATAATCAAAGCACTGATTTCCAAGATTTGTGTGAAACAGGTGACTACAGACCTGTTCATTCTCAGGTTTTGAAAGATAAACTTTTCTGTCATTAACTCCTTAGTCCTTACAATGTCAAAAATCATATTTGGAGTTTTGTCATTAGAAAACAGAACTGAAACATTGTTTGGACATTTTGTAGACAATTGTGGTCATCCTCTAATTTTCTGGGCACTTGGATAATATGTGTGAAAGAGAGAGACAGAGAGAGATCTTACATATATGTGTGTGTGTGTGTATGTGTGTATGTATATATATCCTAAGACTATAGCTAGAAGAAACTTTAGATTTTATAGACAACTTTCACACTTAATAGAGGAAGAATCAGAGTCAGAGAGATGACCTACTGAAGAATATTTTACCATTAGGAGACAGATGTGGACTAATAATCCTTATCTTTTGGCTCCAGTGGGATTCAGTGCACTTTCCTATACAGTACACATACTAGTAGGGGCTAGAGACTGGGACTAATAGTCCCAGTTAATAGTTCTTTCAGAAAATGAAGCGTTATGTTGCTTGAAGGAGTTGGTAAGCTGGCATTCTTTCTTATAGACAAAAGAATAGATAAGATGATTTAAATGCCATTTCAAATCTACTTTTCTCTTAGTCTTTCCTACAGCATACCTATGAAATGGATGGCAGTTATTCAATAGAATTTGTGTCTTTTCCATATTTAAAATATGTCTTTGTACATGTGCACGTCTAATATTCAAATGAATGTTATTCAACATCTGCGTGTGTGTATGTGTATATGGAGTAGAAGGCTTTGTATTATGTTTTCCTCCATGGGTGTGTATTACCCAGACCCTCTCACGAGTCTGCCTACTAATTTAATGTATTAGTTTATTGTTACATCATTTCTATACTTTTCTAAAGCGCTTCAGATGCAGCCCAATCAGAACATAAAAACACATGTGCAAGCAGCCTTACACACACACACACACACTTGCACACAAGAAGACATATATAGACATGTGCTGCCACACATTCCCTAGATCTTCCTTGCATACCCCTGCTATAGCTGGGCAGACATTATTGTCACTTCAGGCTGGAACAAGTGAAGCAGCCTGCTTTTTCTGTTTATGCTGTACAGCTGATGACAGATAACTGCATCACGCTCATCTGCTTAGACTTTACCTCTTTTCTAAAGGGCGGCCAGAACAAAAGCTTCTTCCTATCAGCATTTTTGTAAGAAACACCTTTTCCCAGAAATCCCTATTTGGTTCATACTGTCCTGCCAGATTTACAGTTCCTCGGTTTCCCAGCTTCTTCTCCCTGACTCCCTAATGTAGAATTTCTGCTCAGCCAGACGAGTGCCTTCTCCCCAGCAGCACATACCTTGTCCTCTCCAGGCTCTAAACTGCACAAGCCATTGCCCAAGTTGGGACACAAGTCTTCCTACTTCTCCCTTGGGCCCCTTTTCTGCTCTCCTCCCCAAGTGTCTCTCCCCTCTGAAGGAATGACTGTCTTGTCTGATTCATCTCGCTTCTGCTGCAGCTCCCACTCCTCCTCCTCCCTGCATTGTGGTCCCTCATTTCTCTTGTCACTCAATCTTCTCACCTTTCTTTCTGCCTGGGTCCTGAGTATATGTTCCATCTCCCTGCACAGATAGGGTGTGGCTCCCCACATTCAGAAACTGGCTTTGTCTCTTGTTTCCTGGTGCTCCCCTCCCCCAGCCCAGGCAATGCCTTGTTCCTGACAGAGTGTTGACTGACAGACTGGCTGGAGTTGAAGCTCAGCCTTAATACTTCTTCCATCTCTTTTCTTGATTAATTTGATGTGTTTGGCATCACCTCTGCTGCTGGAGGGGTATTTTCTAGGAGGCAGAAGAGTGTCGGAGGCCTTGCTCCTTTTCCTTCCCTTCCCAGATAGACTAGTATTTCAACCTGACAGCTCCCAGCTGGTCCTCTGGCTATGGAGCATTGAGTGTTTGTTTTCCTGATGTTTTTATTCCAAAGTCTTTGCCAGGGTCATGTTGTTGAAATCCGCCAAGTGACAGCAGCCCCTGACCCTGCTACTGAATCCGAACACATTTTACAGGTACAGCTGTTGTCAGAAAATTACAGAAGCCAAAGGCAAAAAAAAGAGGCCTTGGATATGCCCCTGTTTCCAGTCTAGTTTCTGCTCAGGTAAATTAGAAAAGACCTAGTTTCAAAGTGCTACACAAGGGAAATGGATGTCCCACTCTTAAATCCCACTCCATTATCTGGCGATTCCCACCATCAGAGTGTTTCATTATATGGACCCACAACCTCACCTTTGAATGCCAGGCCCTTTCCACTTCTGTTGTTGCCAGAAAGTTGATGATGATGAATATAACCCACTATATACTTGAAAAAGAAAATTAGATTAGAAATAATCCAGAGAAAGCGGTCATCCATGACCAAGTGGTCATCCATGATGGATAATTCAATCTTCAACACAATCTACATTCTTTCCAAAGACCAGAGTAATTTCCAGACTGACTTAACTGTTAACCATGAACATCCAAAATCCTCCCTGGCTCACAGTGGTAAGTAGGTTTCCAAGTCTGGATTAGTCTTACCCTTAGATTTAAATGTTTTTTATCTGCCCACATCCCACTGTATGGCTCTTCCCCCAGCCCAGGCTGAGAGAGTGCTGGTGCCACTCAATGGTGTCCACACATAACAAGGGTCTGTGTAATGCCAAGCAACCGGCTGTAAGCAAGAGAAAAATGTTATCTGGCTAATCCATCCACTTGTTAACATATATTTGGATATTTGGAAATAATCCAATGAAGGACTGAAGTTTTCCTTTGTCAGCATGTAGGCAGTCCTAAAATATCATAGTCAAGCAATGTCCATAGACAAAGTTAACTGCATCATTAACACTTCTTTTTTTCACTTGGCATGCCATATCTGACAGGCTTTCTCCCCACCTGGTGACCCAACGCTGGTCTGAGTGGCTCGGCACTCATTATAAAGAGAGATGCCAATGTCTCAAAAGTGCCAGAGAGTCTGGCAGACTGCCTAACTATAAGGCAGCTGCTGTGATTTCCATAAGAGAATAAGCAGAATGCAAAACAAAACTGCGAGAAGGAGGCTGCCCAGTTCTTGTTGTTGGCAGGGGCCAAAAAAGCAGGAACTCATTTCCTCATCTCCTGTGACTGGGTCTAGCCTACATATCCAGGGACTAGGAGGGAGAAATTTGGGTGAACCAATGCAAAAGAATGTATTCTCATCACCTCTGGAAAAAAATGCTTTTGTGCCAGCTGTTTTTCCAAGGGACCAACTGGAGCTATTACCATACAATCTAGTGAAATGAATGGTGGTTCTTTACTTAGATCTGGAAATATATCAAACTGAACAATTCAGGAAATCTATGGTTTTGGTAGTGAGTTGCCAAAACTCTGCTTTATTTGGTGCTATGCAGTTTCAACTATAGTAGCCCTGATTTAGTTGGCTTATCTCTACAATTCAAACCATTAGAAAACTGTTTGAGCCAATCCTTCACTCTCTTCATCCCTTGAAACCCTAGTGAGTCTGAAGCAACAGATAAGGGTCGGGGGAGGGGGCGGGGGGGAGAAGAGAAACACAAGGTTAAAAAATTACCCCTCGTTCCTTCTACACTCATCTAGGCTAAAGCAAACTTGAGTGAGGGAAGGAAGAAAATATCACATTAAACCGAGCTCAGAGTCTTGAAGCTACATTGCACTGGACATTCTCCCTAAGATTTGAAATTGTGTATATGACTTGAAGTTGTTATAGGATTGTCTATTACCTAAGAGCAGGCAGAAGAGTCTGGGGCCCCCTGGAGTTTTAATCGAAGAGCCAAGAAGTGTTAGCTAACATCCATTGACATTGATAAAGGGTGACAGAACACAAAAATGAAATTGTATTTTGCCTTTTAAAGAGTAAAGGATGGACTGGGATATGATTGTAAATAAACCCCAAAACATATAGTCACTTAAATATAATAGAAACTTATTCCTTCCTCAGGTAAAGTCCTAGGCAGATGATTCTTGCCAGTGGGTGGCTGCCCTCTCCATGGGCTTCATGGATCCAGGCTCTTCCTATCGCGTGTCTGAACTATTCCCCAGGGTGCCATGGTGGACATCCTCACAGAGGAAGAAGACAGAGAGCACGGAGGAGAATGGGAACACACACACTTGTTAAAAGCTTTGGCCAGGAAACGGCACATGCATTCCATTAATTAGAACTAAGTCACACATCCATATGAAACTGCAAAAAATGCTGGGGGTGTAGTCCAGCTGCAGGCCCAGGATTTGGAGGGAGCAGTTGCTATATCTTTATAATGGTTGAAATTTTACTGGCTTCTGTGTCCAGTGGCAAATTTGGATATAGAAGATCCTCATGGGGTACCAGACGTTCAACCATCATAGGCAGCAATCTTATGAGAGTACTTCTTTCTCCAAAAGGGAGGTCATCACTCCCCAAAGGGACTTTTCTCTGAATGGTGCAGGTTGATGGATGGCGGGGAGAAAAAAAGGGACTGGGAGAGAAGAGGATTTCTGTGAAAGAGCAGAGCAAAGGTAGCCATGCTCAGCAGCCTCTTGAAGATAAGGAAGGCTCCTGTAGCTTGACTACTGAGACCTACTCGCAGGAGATTTGTTCCTTCCCCCAGTGAAACTTCTCATCCCTTGTGTAATGAATATGCACCTGAAACTCCTAGGTCTCAGAGAGCCTGGAAGTGAACACGACCCTAAAATATCCGAGCTACCGAAAACAATCTGGTAAAATGTGCCACTGGACACAGAAGCCAGTAAAATCCATGAAGGCAGAAGAATTGCCTGGCCCTTCAACCCCAAATAAAATAAACATATTTTACATCTTATTAATTCCAAAACTGGATTCAATTTTTTAAAGTGCCGCATTCTGGTGAGATCAGAAGACACATCTGGCAAGAACGAGGTCATTACAAGAAGAGTTTGACTATTTAAATAATAATAAAAAAACACCCGCCGCCCTTGGATTCTCACTCGGGGTGGGGAGCGAAGAGCTTTGCAGGACCCATCAAGGAAAGCAAAGACTCTGGCAACACAATTCCCCCTGTTAACTATATTCCCGGCCTCTAGGTCGTTATTTAAACTAAAAGGGCGTCTCCATTCTCCCCCAGAGGTACCGTTCTACAGCCACACTCACTACTTTATCCATGTCTGTGTGCAGTGAGCATTTTTCTGTTCTTCTAGTTTCACTGGAGTTTTATTTTATGCACCTTTCCCCTGCCCCATTTCTTGAGACCAGCTGGACCGCATGCTGGAAAAACAAAACAGGAGAGAGGGGAAGGTCCCTCAGATTCCAAAGCAGAACACAACCAAGGCTTCCTAAGTAAATGAAAAGGACTTGAAGAAGACAAAACACTTCAGTGTAGACGCTTAAGTTGAAATTTCTGCCCTGTCGTTCCAATGCCATGATGGAGAAGGACCCCTAAAATCGCCTTTGGCGTGTGCAGCTCTGAGCGTTACAACGATGCGAAGTGTGGTCTTTGGAGGATGCGGGAGTCAGTAACCCCTCAGTTCACTCTCGCCGTTCCTTCTCTCCAGTCTGCGCGAAAGCCAGGTCCGAGGGCTTCGAAGATCTGGGGGACCCGAGCTGCGCACAGTGGCGGGAAACGAGCGGGCTCAGCTGGCCAGGCCGCGTCCCCTAGCCACCGCCCGCCCGCCCGCTGCTCTGGCCTCCGGAGAAGCCTGGAGAGGGGCCTGCGCCTCTTGAAAAATGGCTTTTGGGGGCGGTAGGTCTCGGGAAAGCGACTGGGGAAAGTGACTTGCCGCGGCTTCGAGTAGAGACGTTGGTGCGGGACCCAACTCCTGGGGAAGGCGGGGAGCGCTGGGCGGATGCCTGGCCCTAGTGCGGCGCCAACACATACAAGTTCCGCTGTGAATGTTTGAAAGTGTAAGTTTCTCTCGGATTGATTTTTTTTTCCTTTAAATGTATCCCCTTCAAAAAAAAAAAGACGTGGACAGGCAGGTGCCACCCGGTCTGGGAGCTGAGGTTCGTGACTGCCGCCGATTTCGTTTGGTTCAAGTTGAGAAAATAAGGGTCTCCCCGTCCCAGGCTGGAAGCGTGGGGACTTCCGTCTCTGGACTGTGCAAACCGTCTGGGGCTGCCTCCCAGACTGGCATGCTCTCCTCGCCGCCTGAAACCTAGGGAAGATTCCCTGGAGGCACTGGACTCCAGATCCTTGCAGGGCGGGACGGAGAAAAAGCCCTGAATACCACTGCCCACACCCCTCCAAGTCGGGAGCCCCCACGCGCCAGTCGAGCCTACGCAGCTGTGGGGTGGGAAGGAGAAGACAAGTCCTCCGCCAAGAACTCCCCCACGCAGCTCCTGCCATTCCCTCCGCCTGATTTCTGCTGGAGGAGGTCGTCAGTTTGCAGGGGCAGAATACGAAGCCTCCGGGGAATTAGACAAGACAATATTCCTGAGCTCTTTGAACGACCCAGGTAGAGAAGAAAATTAAACAATGTAACTCATCTCTCTGCAAGTAAAGATCTAGAGCGAGATTAAGACCCTCATCCCCGGCTTTTCCTCTGAAGCTCCCCCAGAATAAGCCCGCAGGTTAGAGCTGGCTAGGTCAGGGAGTGCAAGAAGAGGTGCCTTTTCGACATGGAGAAACAGTACTCTCCCCCACAGATTTTGATACTTGATGCTGAAGCTACCAAGTAAAGGTTGAAGAAATGGTGGAGAGGGAGGTGTGGGGGGTGGGGATGTTCCTTACTGTCCTAGGTATTTGTAACCAAGGTAGATTTTGAAGTTATTACAAACATGTTCCCCGTTCAAATAGCATGGACCCCATTCTCCAGGCTCCACTGTGTGAGGCGGGTTTACAGCCTCAAGGTTCTCCCTGAGGTTGGGGATAGGGAACAACGCTAATCCTGCATTATAAAAAATAAAATAAAATAAAATAAAATAAAATAAAATAAAATAAAATAAAATAAAATAAAAATCCTGAAAGCTTAATTATCGAATAATTCAGATAAGTCCTCCTCCCGTCACTCACCTTTCGATTATTTGAATAATTCAGGAAAATGCAAATTCTGATTGTTTGTGGAGACTCATCATCGCTGGACAGTAAAAAGAGAGAGAGAAACAAGGAAAATCTAATAGAGAACAGCGCTCCAAGATGGTGAAATGGGTCTTCTGTGCATTTTTCCTTGTGTAGAAAGACAGAGTTGCCTTCCTGGGCATTATTCCCTGGAGGATATTGTATCTGTTGTGATAAAATGTAGAGTTAGATCAAGTTACAAAAATGCATATATGTGTGTGTGTATATATGTGTGTATATACACGAGAGAGAGAAGAGGGACCAAACATGGGTTTCTACTTGTGTCTATGAAAAATTTTGTTTCTTGGCAGAAAGAATATTTGGGCTCCATTTTGTTTGTTTGTTCTTTGTTTTTTTCCAAGAAGATCATAGCTGGGTAGGACCAGTCTCCTCCACGTAGTTTTTAAGCTGAATATGCACTTGCAAAGTGAAGTTGGGGCATCACCCACATAGCCTTCAGGTGGAAACTCGACTTGAAACTGCAAATTCAGATTTGTCTTCCAGGTGTACTGGTAGAGCATCTGAGATCCCCTGTTGGCTTCACAGCCTGAGGAGTGAGCCCAGAGAAGCCAGGAGACTGCAGTGGGTGTCTCCGGACCTTGCAAAGAACTCACTTTCCTAAAGGCTGAACTCAGAGCTAGACACCCTGAAGGATCAAGTCATCAAGGATCAAGGAGCAGTCATGTTTGACGGGGAGAGGGTTGGTTGGGCTTTCTTCTTCCCAGGATTAACCACATTTGGGAAACTTTTCTCAAGGGTGAGGGTGAGGCTAAACTTTGAAAGGTAGTGAATCCGCTTTTCTTATTGGTAATATTTGGAAGGAAAAAGTCACCACTGTTTATGACCTTGCCCCTACTACTTAAAGTACAAAGCATTTTAAAGATAAGACTTAAAATAGGAAATTTGTAGACCCCAGTGCACCAAGTTTAGAAGTAGATTTGAAACATGACCAACTGTAAGTGCATATTGTCATTATAGGCTTCTGTATAAGACATAACCATGCCATTTCATATGTATTATATTCAGCAAATGACAACAAATACACAGCCACATCAAAATTAATAATAAGATTCCTGAGAGCTGAATAGTTTGCTTTCTTCCTTTGCCGTTATTCCAGCTAGGATTAACCAGCTTTTCAGAAGTCTATTATCATGGTTTCTTTCCCTTTGGTTCCCAGCCCTTGCCCACCACCTCCTACTTCCCCACATTTCTTTTTGAGCCCGAGATTCACTCAACCTTCTTTGACAAATCTTTATAGGTGTATGATTATCTTTGTCACACTTTCCTACCCCAAAACTGGGCATAAACAACAGAAAATAGTCTTTTTATTCCTTTGTTTCCCCATTTGGGAGGACCCCTTTCCACAGGGACCTGTGAGGGGAGAAGAAAGGGAAGACTGATTCTTGGTCTTGGCAGCGGATGTTGCGAAGAGAAACTGGCAGTCAGGATGTATCCCTCTGGAGGCACAGGGACCTAGCTCCCGACGCTCCGCGTCTGTTCATACAAGCATGCTCATGAATGCCCAGGCCCTAGGGTGAGTCCGCTGTCTACCCACACACTCAGAGCTCTCCAGGAACTTACTTGAGTCTCTCCTACCCCCACAAATAAATGTACCCACCTGTGTGCTCAGCAATAGGTGCACATAACGTGCACACAGGGCATCAGTCAGGATTGCGTGTGTGACTATGCCTGCCCCACTGGACCTGCTCTAGCGCCGGGTAGTGGCGCGGGCGCTTCCTAGTGCGGGCACTCATCCTGCCGCTCTCCGGTCGGCCATTTATTGTCTTGTGGGGAAGGGCTTTCGCCAAGAACCTTGGTCTGGGTTAGTGAAATAAAATACTAAACAATTACTATATGTAAAATTTTAAAACCAGCATATTAAAATAAACTAAGGAACTCTCTGTCTTGGGAGAAATCCACAGGAAAAGGAAGAGAAGGAGTTAGATGCTGGCGCCGAGTTCCTGGCGGAGCCAGGCGGCGGTGACTCCTCAGGCTGAGCGGAATCGCCATCCAGGCGCCGGAAACGACCCGAATCCCAAAATCCCTGGAAGAAAGTTGCGCTGAAAGAACAGAGCCAACGCCCCCGTCCTGCCAAGTTTGGCGAGATGGCAAGTTGGTTTCAGGAGCACAATGCCGCTAAATGATGCCTAAGAGAAAAAGTCTCCCAGAGAATTGTCTGGGAGCAACAGCAAAGACATGGTGTTTTTATTCTCTTAGACATGGTGTTTTTATTATCTATTAAAAATACAACTCTAAAAAGCATCTCTGCACTTACATACACCTACATACCATTTCCGTTTAATGGCTGACTGCATTAGAAAACAACATGAATGGAAATGCATTAACAAAGCATCTGTACTAATACACATCTTTACCCACAGAACTATACGTTGGTCAAGCCTCCCCCCATCTCAGCATGAGCATAAACACAATTAAAGCCTTTAAGCTTTTTCATTAAACATAACTACGTTGTCATATTCAAAGAATATATTATTTTTTAAAAATTGTAAGATTGTTATATGAATAATAAGGTAATCCTAATTATATGGATATGGGCATCTGAGGACACATTTCTTATGTTAATATTTATCTGAAGTTCCTATAACACCAAACAAAACATGTATTACATACTTTCTTGTCTAGAAATAAGTCTATAATAGATAAGAGGAATAAATCTGTATTTCTTCTTTGGAGGGAAATTCATTAATAAGGCAAGCACTGAAAAGAGAGCTACAAGTGCTTTAAATCACAAATACAGGCTATAGCAGACTATTCTCCCAAGGCCTTGGAGTAGGAGAAGAATTGCACAAGGTCCCCTCTTTTTGGGCTTTAAGAAATGCAGCTCTGCAAACTTGAGGATGTTCTTTCCCAGCTATTTGCTTATAGTGGTTAAGCCTAAGGAGAGATGACTGCCTTTGAATAGAGCAGTTGGGTCTTTCCCAAGCTCACAGTCTCACAATGTTTTCTTCCTTTTCATGTCCACCTCACCAGCCTGCCCCAACCAGCACCCCTGTTACAACACCCACAAATGTCTCCATACTACACAAGCACAATGCATACTTGTTTTAACACATGTTCTCCAGCATGTGCACTGTCCAAAAACCAGGACTTAGCAATCATGTTCCCCGGAAATGCTAAAGACTATCAAATTCGAGGTGTCTGGGGTGGTCTCTTTGCCTTGAAAGATATTTCCTCTGATCTGAGTTAAATTTTTTCTGACTATGCAGTGATACATAATTCCAATATTTTGGAAAAGGAAAAATGAATGCCCCCATTCTCCTTTCTAGTTCCTTAGACTTCATCAGCTTTGCTGCATGTACAAGGCAACACCACGGCTAAGATTTAAAAAGTGCCTCTAAATACTCCCTGAAGGGGGGGAAATTTGGATGAGAGGGAGGAGGCAGTGAGGGAGGGAAAGTTTAACAGTCCCCAACCCCAAGGATATCAGAGTGATAGTTTCCCTCCAGTCACCAAAACTGTACCAAATTATGTATGTTTAGGATGATTTAATTAATTACTACCAGCAAGAATCTTGTCCCAGATACCCAAATATACAAGCTCCCTTCTACCTTTTTGTTCCATAGATCCCAGTCAAGGTTAGTCATTTTAGCAAAAAGGTGTTTCTTTCCCCCTTTAGTTGAGCCTTGGGTCTCTCTTCCCTCTCTTTTGGAAGTGGAGGGGTTAAATTTTCTTTCTTTTGATGAGGCATCTTCTGAAAATCCTTGAATTTCTTGTGTTCTGCTCAGTGATTTTCATATTAGAATGTGCTTTGGCTGCAACTGCTGAGGTGTCTGGTCATGGAGAGAGCTAGGCTGTGATCCATCTAGGATATAATTTTTCCTCTTCCCTGTGATGGAATATATATATATTCCTTCCATTATCTCCCTTTTAGGACCCCACCAAATTCCAGTTCCCACACCATGGTGGGACTAAGGAGGCCCCTCACCTCATAAGAGGTGAAATGCTTGGCCCTTCGGCTATGCCTTTTGTATTTGGTCATTCTTTGGGACAGGTTAACCAGTGCACTTTGACCCAGAAGAATGCTGTATTGAGGCCCATCCCCTCCCTGCCCTAAGAAAAATGTTATTTTCCATATCTGTTTTTAAAGTAACTGGAAATCTTTTAAAAGAAGGAAAAAAAGATTGGCTGGTCTGCCTCCCTTCTAGGAGCCTCAAACCTAAACTTTAAAAGATGAAGGAAATGATCGAAAGTGATAAATACCTTTTCCAGGCATTCGGTTTGTTGGCTTTCTGACCAAAAGGGGCTTTTGTTAGATCTCTACGAGGAAGCCAAATTCAGCCCCCAGCAAATACTCCTCCACCTCTTCCCCATCCCCCCTCAGCTCTCTTGTCTAACTTGAAAATGAACTTGGACTTCCCTCTCAGACAGGCCCTAAAACCGAGAGAGATTTTATTTGTCTGTTTCTGAAGGGCTTCCTAAAAGGGGAAGGGTGTTTAGTGGGAGGGGAAGGGGACAGGGGGCCTTTTCCCCCAGTAGAGGACAGGGTGGGGGTAGGGGATGTAGTGAAGCCAGAAGGCGGGAGGAGATACTTTGTTAATTTCTTAACTCTGTGTTTATTCCCTGAACTTCTTTTGTCAATGAAAGGTAAGAGTAGGGAGGGGGCCAAGTGACAGACTGAGATACTGCCCAAAAAGAAAAGGGGGTGGATGGGGTAAGGGCTAGAAAAGGGCTGAGGAAGGAGGGGATGAGGAGGGTTGGGGAAGGGGCTCTGTGATGAGCTTGGCAGGGCTAGGAGCGCGGGGAAGCTGTGAAAGAAAGAGGACTGGGGTTGGGGACTCCAGAAGCCTCCAGAGGAGGCATTCTGACAGTTCTCCATGGAAGGGACCACTTGACGTCCCCCGACCAAACCCAGTACACCACCAAGCAGAGTCTGCAGCTGGGGGCATCCTGGAGGAGAAACCAGGAGAAGATTTGTGATAGCCTAAACTTGGACCCCCTGTATGGATCCCTGCAGAGCCAGAGAGGAAAAGGTCTTCCGGGTGACCCCAAACCTTAGCCAGCACTGCAAGTCCTAACTAGGCAGCAGAGAGGAATGGATTTCCCTGATATCTACCACAGGAAAATAAGTGGGGCCTGGAGGTAGGCAAGTTTGGATTTCAGAGCGGAAAACTCTGAAACAAGGAGCAAAGTGATGCTTCAGCTACCCTGGTCCCATCTTCCCTCAAGCTGGGGGCCTAGGGAGGGAGAACACTAAAGGTGGAAGATGCCAGGATGGCAGCTGCTGTCCAGGAGATTAGTTCCCAAGCTAGTAGAAGAGGCCTAGTTGCCATTTTCAGAGGCTGGGCTGTGGGAGTAGAGAGATCAAAGTAGAGCAGGTTCCAGAGGGATCCAGGAGCCTGGGAGGTGGCATCCATGTCTGCAGGGTCCATGGCTGCAGGGACAAAGGGACTTCCTGGAGCCCAGAGAAGTGGAGGGAACGGGAAAAGGAGGGGAGGGTATTGGGCAGGTCCAGGGAGCTCCAGGATCAGCCAGTTTTCTTTCCTTCTCTACCAATATCACCCTCTGCAGCCCATCAGGAATTTTCTCCAAGCATGTGCGAGGGTCTTCCCACACTGACACACCCTCAAGGGTATACCCCCTCATATGCCCTTTCTGAACCCCCAATCCCTTCCTATAAGTGGCCTCTCTCAAACATCCCTTTCTTGGCTAGCTCAGGCCCTGTCTTCCTCTATCCTCCACAAATCTCCTCTTCCATCGGCAGCCTGAACCTTGGACAGGAAAGGGCCCCCAAACCCTTTGCCTGCCCTATAAGGCCCCAAGTCTGGGCCAGAATCCAGACCCCATGGTGGTGAGGCTCTTTGTTCTCCTACAGCCTCAACCCACCCCCACCTTTTTTAAAACTGGAATTTCTCCCATTAAAAGCAGGTTGGGGGAGCAGGAGCTTCAGCGCTTTAAGCTCCCCCCCGCCCCCCGCCCATATGGAGGAAACAGAGAAAAGGGCTGTAGGGAGAGAAATCATCTGACACCTAATTTTCAGAGGAGAAAATCTGGGCATTGAATAAGGGACACAGCAACGCCATTTCTTTCATCCTTTTCCCTAGCCTAGCATTGAAGCTACACCCAGCCCTCAAATGTGTGCATCAGGCTTGCACCCTCCGCTTGCAAATGTTGCTAAGTTACACCTCTGACTTCGTCTTAGATACAGTGGGGCATGAATTCCACCCCTCGACTTCAAAAAGACACAGACATCTGCTTCTTCATTTTTCTATATTTTCCTGGGGGATGTCTTTGTAAGTAGCGCAGGAAGAACATGTAAATTAAAAGTGTATACAGACAGACAAGCAGAGACCTTTATTTGCATACAGAGGATTTAGGCAGAGAGCTGGGTATCTTTAGGAACTCATTTGGGCTGTGTCCACAAGGCCGTGTGCTGAAACGGTGCAGGCAGCCTGCACCCATCCCTAAACTCACAGGCACGCACGCGCGCTCGCACACACACACACAGACGCTTCCCGTGAAAAAGCATATTAAATATCTCCTTTCTGTGTTGGAGCATTTAAAAGAAAACATTTCAGAGTTGAACTTAGCCGAGAGCTTGGTTCATGAGCTGTAGCTGAGGGCAGAGTGGCTTCTGCCGCTCCGCGGTTGTAGAAGTCCCTTTGAAAAAGCAGCCGAGAGCAGAGCCGGGGCTTCCCGACGAGGCTGAGGAGCCGTTTTCCATTTTCCTTTCGTATAATTAAATGCTCCGTCTTTCTCCGCATACCAGCAGCTGGATTTTCTCTAAACTTCATCCACAGTCAAACCTCACTGCCTCATCCCCGAAGGCCGGCGGGGCGCGCCCCGGTGAGCACCGCAGCCGAGGGTTTCAGCGCCAGGCCCTGTGAAGGCTTTCTAGGGCGAGATCACCTTGGAGATGTAATTACTATGTTTCTAGTGGTGCATATTCTCCTGGAGTGTTTAATTTGATTTTACTTGTGTCTCAGCGAGATCCACATTTTTTTTTCGGGGGAGGGGGAAGAAACCACCCCAGGCTTAAAGTTAATTAACCAGCAAGGCTTTACTTTCCACCGCCCTCCTGCAGGCTCTTGCCTCGGCGCCTCCCTTCCCGATCCCGGCTCGCCCCAGACTTGGAGACTGCGTTTGCAGGCGCGAAAGGTCTTGGGGAACCAAGCAAAAGAAGAGGGAATTGTTCAGAGCAAGCGGACTTCCCCAGCCGCCTTTAGCGCCCTTAGCCCAAACTTTCCCCTCCAGCCTTCCCACTCCTCCAAGTCGCTTTAGGGGCCTACAACTTCGGCTGGTCTTCTTGAGGAAGAGGACTATGGTTCCCTTTCTTTCTTCTCGCCACTAAATTATGGCCGCATAGTGCTCCTAATAAATGGAATTGTAAAGTTGCCGGATTAATTAAATCTATATCTCATTGCAATAGGAATAGTTAATGCCCTCATATAAACCTGGAAAAGACCATACTATTAATTTTATTTATTGCTTGGCCGCCCTGCACCCAGATCCTTCACGCCGTTCTGGTTCCCACTCCCGCCATTCTGGTTCCTACTCCCAAAGGCTGGGGACGTGTCTTTGAGTCCTGGCCCGCGGAAAACGGGTCCGGCGTTGGGCCTGACCGGGGAGGGAGCCCCAAGAATGGGGTGGGCGTTTCAGGCCCTTTGTTTCTCCTGGCAGCCCTGCAGAACCCTGTCCACAGCGCCCCACTACTTCCACCTGGGAGCAGCACTTCACAGAAGGGGAGGCCAGGATCTGGGTTCCACTTCTACTACCCGCGGCTGGAAAAAGGCAGGCGTCCCCACCCACCCACCCCCACCAGCCAGGCCTTAGGCAAGGGGGCCAACGTCATACAACCCAGTCTAGACTTGGCCAGGCCCTGTTTGCGCTCCTCGTTTTACCTTGACCTTGGACTCCAGCAGCAGGATAAGCAGTTTCCTAGCAGAGCCGGCTCCCAGCAAGACCCTATCTTCCACTGGGCTCATCTCTCCCCGCCCCTCCCTCATTGCCCTCAATGCACACTCGAGCTGGTCTCCTTATGTCTTAACTCTCTTTCTGTTGTATTTTTCCTCCTAATGCCAGCCCAGCCCGCAGCCTGCTTTCTGAACTCTGAGCTGACCCTTCTGGATGAAGATCACGCAGATAAGAATTACTATCCTAACTCACCGATGTCCGGGTGCTCTCAACCGTCAAACACCACCTTCTCCCCACAAAGAGGAGGGAGGTGGCCCGAAGGGGTCTCTGCAGACCTGTCCATTTGCTCTCCATTTGAGGGGTGCAGTAGGTCTGGCTGAGAGAGGCGCTGCTCTGTGGCCATGGTCTGTGCGCTGGCTGCACACGAGCACTCAGCATTTAAAACCTGTGGCAGAGGCAGGAAAAAAGGAAACGCTGCAGCCCCTTTCCCCTCTTATTTTTCTCTCTTCATTACGATTTCTCAGGGAGGTCCTGTGCTGAAAGGGAACTTGACTCAATTCCACGGAGATGCTCCCTTAGAAAGGGGTGACTCTATTGAGGCTCCTGACAAGTTGGGAGATTGGGAGGAAAGAAGGGAGAGCTTTTGAAGAATCAGTAAGTTGGTGTTAATTTTTTCTTTGAAATAGGGGGCAGTTTTAGATCATGAAACTATTCCTCACTAAAAGACGGTGACCTAAGAAAGCCGTGGGAGCTCCAGTGCGGGTATTCAAACTGGAGACTGTGTCATGTGGCTTAACCCAGGCCCCTGAGGGCAGAGGTGGGTTCTGCAGGGTCCCCCAGAGTGGCGCCAGAGAGAGGTCCCTCCAAAGGTGTAGCACTGAATCTCCCCCATTTTCCACGTTTTCTTTTGTATACCTATAGAAAGCGTGCTCTCCTTCGCATCCAGGGCTTTTAGCTTTCCCAGGCTGAATCTTGCGCCCCCACCACCCGCATTTCTTTGAAAAACCTCACTCTGAGATTTTTTATTTCTATTGCATATTGAAATATCAGTCTATTCTATTGCTTTTATTTCCCTCGTTTTATTCTTTCTCCATTTATTACCGAGTACATTCCATTGCCTCTCGATCCCCTGCCCCAGGTGATGAATTCTGTATTTGGGGGTTGTCACACCCCTCTCCGCTTGAGAAAAATCCAGCGAGGTAAAGCAGAGTGTCCTTTTCAGACATCTAGAGTTTTGGGGAAAGTGGCTGAAGGTAGGAAATGGAAACACAATCCCTGCATCAAAGGCTCGCTACGCAGCATCGGGTTCTTTCCAGCCGCGAGCGGAGGGGAGCTGCCAGGGCCAGAGCGCTCCTGACTGTTTTCTATTATCTTCATTTATTATTTTTTAAAATCTGGTTTCTTCCCCACCCTTAGCTTCAAGCCCCAATCCAGAGACTTCAGCAGTCACAGTGATCGGCTTGGGGGTAGTGGGTCTGTCTCTCCGGTGCACATCCTATGCCTAGGCGGAGGCGCCCAGTTACAGCCCTCTCCTCCCTACACCCCTTTGCGTCGGCCAAATTCAGCCTCCCCCCGTCCCTCTCCCTCCCTGGGGCCTGCCGGGGGCGTCTCCCTGTCCCTTTAAATCTCCCAGCTCCCGCCTCCTTTGGCCTACCTGAGATCCAATCAGCAGAGACCTTTTCCCTTTCGCCCCGCCCCACCTCGAGGGGAGGGAACCCCAGGAGACCTGGCCGGGGCATCACGTGCGCAGAGCGGGTCACATGGGCGCGGGAGGGGTGCTGAGAGGTGGAGAGCGGGAGCCGGCGGATTTCTTAATGAAGTGTCTCCGCATGCGTAGAGGGAATGTAGGGAGGGAGGTGGAAGCACTAGGAGGAGGGGAGGGGTGGAGAGAAAAGAGGGGAGGGATGGGGGGAGGGGAAACAGGAGCGAGGTGTCTCCCTAGCTCGCTGCCTCTGGCAAGTGGAGTTTTTAAAAAGCTCCAGCAGATCATGTCATGACTTCGCTGCTCCTGCATCCACGCTGGCCGGAGAGCCTTATGTACGTCTATGAGGACAGCGCGGCGGAGAGCGGCATCGGCGGCGGCGGCGGAGGAGGAGGCGGCGGCACGGGCGGAGCGGGGGGCAGCTGCAGCGGAGCGAGCCCCGGCAAAGCCCCGAGCATGGATGGTCTGGGCAGCAGCTGCCCGGCCAGCCACTGCCGCGACCTGCTTCCGCACCCCGTGCTGGGCCGCCCGCCGGCTCCCCTGGGCGCCCCTCAGGGCGCCGTCTATACGGACATCCCGGCCCCGGAGGCGGCGCGCCAGTGTGCCCCGCCGCCCGCACCCCCCACCTCGTCCAGCGCCACCCTGGGCTACGGCTACCCCTTCGGGGGCAGCTACTACGGCTGCCGCCTGTCGCACAACGTGAACCTGCAGCAGAAGCCTTGCGCCTACCACCCGGGCGATAAATACCCGGAGCCGTCGGGCGCCCTGCCCGGTGACGACCTGTCCTCTAGGGCCAAGGAGTTCGCCTTCTACCCCAGCTTCGCCAGCTCCTACCAGGCGATGCCCGGCTACCTGGACGTGTCGGTGATGCCCGGGATCAGCGGGCACCCGGAGCCGCGTCACGACGCCCTCATCCCCGTCGAAGGCTACCAGCACTGGGCTCTCTCCAATGGCTGGGACAGTCAGGTGTACTGCTCCAAGGAGCAGTCGCAGTCCGCCCACCTCTGGAAGTCTCCCTTCCCAGGTAAGGAAGGGACCCGAGCGCCGCCGCCGCCGCCGGGGACCCCTCCCCGCCCTGCCTGCCCCGGGGCTCCGCGCCCCAGCCACCCCCGCCGTCTGGCCCCGGCGCGCCCGCTCGGCTGGGCTGCCTATGGAGCCGGCCGGGCGAGCTGCACTGAGGAATGCGCCGGGGAAGAAATCTGCTCCGACACGTTCTCTGTAGCTGCCCGGCCGAGAATGAAGCAATCACAGGCGCCCGAAAGCCGGGCCTTCGGCTCTGCTCCGTCCGGTAGCTCGCCTCCGCCTCCCCTTGCAGGCTCCAGCCTCCCGCCGGGCTCTTGGCCCCTAAACCTGCTTCCGGCAAGGGATGGGGGCGGGGTGGGCCTATAGTGCCTTGGAATCCAGGACAAAACCCCCAACCCACCGAATAACTGGGGAGGGCGGAGAATAAGAACCCCCACTTTCTTTGACAGAATTCGCAGGATCGTTCGGGCACTAGACAGTATTTTTTAAATAGGGAACTAATTTGCTGGGGTCTACAGAAATGTGAGATTTCTTTTTTTCCTTTCCTGACTTATTTTAAAAATCTGGCCACGAATTTCCTGATTGTTGAGGGAACAGAAGATCCAAAATCTCTGGAGAGGGAGTGGAGAGGAGGCTAGAATCCCTCCCCAGCATTGTAAAGTTTTCCTTGCCTCTTTGGTATATTGAGCTCAAACCTACAGACATTTCCACTGCCGACTCCCCCATATGTGGTCGAGAAAGAGAGTTAGTTATTGGTGCCCCAAACACAGAAAGAAGGGCGTGGGGATGAGAAATGGGAGAGGAAGACCTGTTCAAGACCTGTTCAGGGGCTTCTGGAGTCCAGACCCAGGCTGGGGACCCCTTGGTCTTGTCTGGCTAAGGATGGGAAGGGAGAATTCATTCCCCTCTTGTTCCGTCTCCAGTTGAAGAGAGAAAGGATCCTGTAAATCCCACCGCTCTCCTTGCGGACAAGACCAGTCCCAGGTTTCCCAAAACCACACCAAGAGCTTTGGATCCTGCCTTGTGCTGAGAAATCAGGATTCCGGTCTAGGGAGTCCAGCATTTGAGTCTGTTCTCCCTGTAAGCAGAGCTCAGTGGGAGAGCGTTCTCCCTTCGGATACCTACAGAGGTCTTTGGGGGTGGGGGGCCCAGGGCAGCCACAGATGTCTCCCGACAGTGCCCAGCTCCTTGACCCGCTCCACATGCCAAGCTCAGGGATGTTTTCCTTGGAAAGCATAGACCCAAAGACCTCCTAAGGGTGGGCCTGAAATTCCTCTGCATACGGAATTGGAAGAAGAGGTAGGTGGTTTAAAAAAAAATACTGAATGATATTAGAGAGTGTAGCAAATAACATTCTTGTGAATATTATGAAATTACTTAGTATAACACAACTCAATACCAGGGTATGACCTACACTAGGCACCCTGACTTCTGATTGCCAGAATTAAGGATGGTGCAATTTTAGTACATGGTATTATGCATCACCTACCCTGTATTGGCTATAATATTTTTATATAATATGATTTCTTTTATTAACTACCTAATATGAAATATACAATAATACATTTCTAGAAAGACAATTCACATGTTCATAATACAGCAATGTATTTTAGAGAGATGGCCCTTTAATTCTCTATCTCACCAAAACACAAAGCTTCTTAGGACATTGGGGTCCAGCAGGAATTCCTGGGGCAGGCAAGCCAATGGGCTATGCCAAGGGGCTAAGGGGTAAGGGATCAGGTGCCCACCAAACCCACTGTGGATTGGGGGCACAGGCCCAGAGCAATGTGCAATGGGTTTAGAGTGAAGAGGTAGAAGAGAAGGAGCTGTTCTATGTATGAATGTGGTGTGGAGTAGGGGTGAAGGATTGGAGAGAAGCTGAGAAATATCTTTGAGCAAAATAAACATCTCAAAGATTCCTAGGACACAAAACAAAACAAAACAAAACCTCCACTAAAAATAAATACTTTTTTGATCACAGCCTCCTAGAGAAAAATATCTTTGAAGTAAAAAAGTATATCCCAATTGAGATTTAATACACTTGCAAATTATGGCATGAAAATGGATATAAAACCTAGCATGCCTCAGCAGCTATGTGCTCCCACAATCCCCATGTGGAAATAGAATTGGGCTGATGTAGCTCAGTGAGTGCAGAGGTACAGACAAGAGGCAGACGAATAGGAAATTATCTTCAGACACTCTCCATCTTTCTACCCACTCAGAGATCTTTTAGAAGTAGTGAGATTTCAAGATAACTCTGTCTATGCAATTGTGGTTTGTTCGGCAACATGTAGGCATAAACACTGCTGTCTCTCTACAGTGCCTCTGGCTCTGAGAATCCTCATCTGTGGTAGTCTGGGCTGGTGTGGGAGATGGAGGCAATTGTTCAGCAAGATCCAGATAATTAGGGCCAAGATGTGTCGTGGCTTCTTCCTTCTCCCAATTATACAGACTCTTGCTTTATTGCTCTGGTTTGTTTTTTTTTTTCTCCCTACGGTGAGTGTAGACTTTTTTTTTTTTTGAGAGAGAGAGACAAGCAGAAATTCCAGGAGAGAATCAGAAAGGGAGAAAAAGAGAGATGGGGTTTAGAAGAGAGAAAGAGGGAGAAAGAAACAGTGGGCTCTTTGGACCACACTAGAAGTCTTTACTGACAAGCCTTTGGATTTGGGTTGGGAAGAGTAGCAAGCTGGATTTCTAGCTGGACAAGGCACTCTTCAGAGCCCAGAGCTCACCTGTTGGGGGGCGGGTGGTCAAGGGTGGGTGGGCTGTGGGGAGCTGAACAGAGGGGCCCCGAAGCCCAAAAAGAAAGCCGTGGCTGAGCATTGAGATGATTTTTATTTACTCCTCAAAGGTGTCTATTAGGTTTCCAGGCATGAAGTCATTCGTGTATGTGATCTGGAGGGAGACTAGGGAAGGGGTGATTGTAAGATTAATAACTAAGCCCCCACTCACTTTAGGCAGTGTACGCACATCTCCAAGTCCAAGCTACCAGATGTTTCTTCATCTCTACATACCATTTCCTTTCCAGATAAGGCAGCAGACAAAGAAAGGGGGCTTCTTTGAGAAGGCAAGACTGGAGTTATTTCCCCAGGAGACCAAACCAACCTGCAATTGGTCTGATCCAGGACAAATTGGCTAAATCAATCCTTGGCATCCTATAGAGAAAAATAACCAGTTTAAACCAGTTGTCTACTTTTTAAACTGATTTTTTTTAGGGTTGATTAAATCTCATTGGAAATTTAGAGCTAGAATTTAGGAAACCAAAATTGGATAGGTAATTGTGAGAGTTTAAAGAGAGTAAAGTAAAGAATTAGGGACAATTATCTGGCTAATTCAGAAACAAAAACCCACCTTTACCCTACTTTATTCTTCTCCAGGGAAAAGGAGGTGTTTTAAAGCTGGATTGTATTAGCTGGGCTATTTCCATTTTAAAACTTACTGTATCATTTTAAGAGTCAGAAAGTCTGGCTTTAAAATCTGGTACTGCCACTTAAGTTATTTTACCCACTCTGAGCCTCAGATTCCTGATCTTGTAAAATGAGTTTAACAAAATAATCCTGAAAAAATGTTCTCAGGATTAAAAACAACAATAACAACAACAAAAGCAACAAACTTATGGTATCACTATGTATCCTCTTCATTTTATTCTTGTCAACAAATCATCAATTTCCCAAATCATGGTTACCTCTGTAAGAGTAAAACAAATTTGAGAACTGAGAGATTTAAAGATAAAGGTCGTGTTCAAAAACAAATCATTTTTAACCTAAAGGATCCATACTGTTTAAATAAAGTTATTTTGTTTTTTAGATTTTTTTTAAATCATGGTTTATTCTCACAGAGGCAGAGAAAAATGCCAGGTCCAACAGTTTTCCTGAGAAAGTGTCACCAGAAGACAGTCAAATGAGGCCATTGGACCCCCTGTCTCCCATTTTCTTCCTGAGCATTTTGTTTTCCCCTGTGTCTCACTGTGACCACTACTCTTCCCATTGTGTATAGAGTCCCTGAGAGAAAGCAGACCCAATGGGGATGGGTACAGGGAAAGTGTTCTGTGAGGGTGGGATGGGAACAAACATTTCAGAAAGAACTTTGTGTCTTCCCTCTGGGCTGTGTCTATAGTTTCAAAATGTGGTAGGAATGAAGGGGAAACCCCAAATATTCAGCCCTCCTCATTAGCTTTCACCTAAAGTCTAATAATTACATGGAAAAAATTGAGGGCTGAGCTATCCAGATAATCTCCCTAGTTCCCCCATTTCCCCTTGAAAGTGTTGCGTGACCTTTGTTGACAGGGATGAGGGTGGAGTAGAAAATGGAGTTAGAAGTGATATATATTGGTTTTAGTTTCTGTGAAATTCTCAGAGCCTAAAGAAACAGAACTGGTAATATTGGTTTGGATGACAGGCATCTAGGGTTTAGGGTTATGGTTGGTGCAAGGGATGTAGACAGTTTCCTTCAGCTGTGAAGGAATGGAGAGGGAAGGGGGTTGGAACAGAATTTGTTCTGTTTTGGTGGGACTGCAATGTGGACCCCCTACTTCCAGAGACACCTGATTCCCTATATCTCAGGTTCAGGACCCCCCACCTTGGGTGTTGTTAGGTAGTTCATAACATTGGACCCCAATTCCTAGAGTGTGGACCTCCAAGCAGGCTGGCTTCACCTGGACACTTATCTTCTATCTGTGCCTCACATCCCTAACGTAGGGCCAGTGTCCAAAGGCGTGAAGACCCATCTGGTGGTCTGGGCCCACTGAAGCTGACCCCCTGCCTGCCGTGCCCTCCCTGAAATATACAACAGAATGTCTTCCTCTGACAACGGGGCAGAATATAAACTAATAAGGACCCAAGCGATCTAACTGCAGGAAGGAGGGATTTTTCTGAATATCTGAAATTCTGCAAGCATGGCAGGCCAGGCTGGAATTTGGAGGGTCTCTTCTAAGCATACAAGGATCCTAATATTGAGTGCTGTGAAGAGCCATATTGGGGCCTGAAACAAAAGAAAATCAGTAATACCGAACCCATGTTTATTTTTTTAATTGATATTTTGTTCATCATGGATGTTTTTGTATTCGTTTTGCTTTTTTAAACATTGCATTAAAATATCGTCTTGATTACTGAGTTTTTGGCGCCCCCTCCCTTAAACTTCGAGCCCAGTGGCCTCATCATAGTTGTGGTCTTGCTAAAATAACAGAAATGAAAAGCATTAGGGAGCTTCACTATGCAGTGCAATCCTCTGGCCCCGTTGAGCCCCTGCCAGAACTCTGTGCCTAGGCAGCCTCGGGTCCTCTATCTCAGTCCAGCCGCTTGCCTCACTTCTTCCCGCTTGCCTTATCTCCCCGCAGACGTGGTTCCCCTGCAGCCCGAGGTGAGCAGCTACCGGCGCGGGCGCAAGAAACGCGTGCCCTACACTAAGGTGCAGCTGAAGGAGCTAGAGAAGGAATACGCGGCTAGCAAGTTCATCACCAAAGAGAAGCGCCGGCGCATCTCCGCCACCACGAACCTCTCTGAGCGCCAGGTAACCATCTGGTTCCAGAACCGGCGGGTCAAAGAGAAGAAGGTGGTCAGCAAATCGAAAGCGCCTCATCTCCACTCCACCTGACCACCCACCCGCTGCTTGCCCCTTCTATTTATGTCACCGCTTTGTACCATAACCGAACCCACGGAAAGACGCTGCGCGGGTGCAGAAGAGTATTTAATGTTAAGGAGAGAGAAGAACCGCGCCGCCCGGAGGCAGAGAGGCTCCATGGCCGTGCTGCTGGGCCATCCCCAACTCCCTATCACATCCCCAGCGTCCACCCCCATCCAGATGGGACTCACCTGGCTTCAACAGCTTTGGAAATGGGTCCCGAGTGGGCCGTGCGAGGAAGGCTGTCGACCTCTACTCCTCCTTGCACTCACCTTGCCAGAAAGTCCGATGGCAGCGCAGAGCCCAATCATTCCAACCAAAGCAGGGTTGGGGAATCCCGAATGGCCCCAATTCTTGCCTCGTCCTATGACCAGGCTTTTAGAGGACCTTCCCTAAGGGCGCAGCTTCGGAGCAGGATCTGTCCAGCTCATACTTTCCTTCGCTGTCCCTCCCGCACTCCTTAGGCAAGATTTCCCAGTAAAGATTTTCTGTGCATATTTTAAAAGTCGTGTTAATACTCATGATAATTATTAGGGATCTGGCAGCGTGATTGGAGTATGGATGTTTCCGTAAAAGCTGGAATTCCGTAAAAGCATTGACACAGCCCCTACACTCCATCCCAGCCAAGAAACTGCATTTCTTGGGGCCAGGTGGGAGCTGCCTTTGCCCCACTGCCTCCCCTGTTCTGCTCTCTCAGTCAACATGTGGAAATCCAAGGAGGACAAAGACTCCAGCCACGCTGCTAAATAGGGCTTCTCTCTCCTCTCTCTTTCTCTCTCTAGGTGGTAAGGTTGGGGATTAGGCCAGGCACAGAAGCAGAACTTTTTTCTAAGGATAAACATCTCTTCCAAGGGGATGGAGAGTGGGTCCCTCAACAAAGTCCCTGTCCAGTCACCTTTCCATCAGGGCACTAGCCCAGGAATGACTCCTCACACTTTCACTTTTACTGATTTCCAGAGGAAAGCTAGAGGATCTAGTTCAAGAGGCAAGAAGATCTGGCCCTCAATTAGCTAAATGTAGATGCTGCCTAACAGTTCCCTCCTCAAAGGCCACCTTGGTGCTGTGGGGGCCCCTTGCCTCTTCCCTTCCCACTGGTGCATTACAAAACAGTGTTCTTTTGAAATGTTCATCAGGAATAGGCTTTTTTTTTTAAATGTTGTGTATCTGTATATAGTGTTGTGATGTCTGAATGACAATGTACTGAATGCAAAAAGGAAAAAACCCACAAACATGTTTTTAAAATAAAATATCTTTTTTTGCCTTGATTTTATTGCTCAGATTCTTTCTGAAGTCTATTCTGTCCACTGGCTCTTCAGGACAGTCTACTATGCCCTGACTCCGCCAGAATGATCAGGGGGAGGAGTATAGACATCGCTCCCAGCTGGGTAGATTCCAAACCCTTGTTTTGCTCCACTTAAGTTTTTGGGTTATCTATACTATCTATATAGGAGAAAACTTCCCATCCTGATGTCCAACTCAGATGAGTGTTTGTTGAGGAAGGAAAGATGTAATTGGTGACTGAAAGGCCTGGAGGCAGTGACAAAAATACGTTGATGGTCACTTCGGTTAATAATTGGGGCTCAGATCTGGTTCTGGGTACTGAGAAAGTAGCATCCCAGCTGGGAACTGGATGAGGTAAATGTGGCAGCCGGTGGCAGTGAGGAACTAACCTTAGGCTCCTGGTGCCCTATTGCCCCAGAGGGCCCCAAATACCTTCAGCCAGTTCAGGACTAGAGCTGGGGCTGGGATGGGGTCAGCACAGCCTGCCAGGGGCAGCTTCAAGCTCAGCTTTTCCTGGCTGCACTTTTTTCTTCCCCCCACTTAACCTGTGTAGAGAGGCTGAGCTGCTAGGACCCCTTTGGCCCCCAGTTTGCCAAACCAATCCCACTTTTACACTCTGTATTCCTGGGAACCCCAGTCTTCTAGGCAATGAGGAGCCTATGTAGATGCTGCCACTAATTTGTTTTCCTGGTCGCGTCAGTGCCTATCTCCCTATCTGGCAGAGTTAATGAGATCATTAAGTTGTCAGGTTAAGAGACTTTTTAAAAGCAATATAGCCTAAAACAATGTTATCTCAGATTAAATCTTTACTGCAGCAATTTTTATTTATATATAATATTTTTCCTCTCCTGAGACACAGAAACACTGGAGATGTCAGGTTGGAAATCAGAGTTCTCTGTTCTCCCTTTGCCTGGTGGGGCTGAAGATTTAATAATTTCATTTAAATAAATTTTCCTGGGGAATAAACACATGCACATTTTGCGCACACACACACACACACACACACACACACACACGGAGTCTGAGAGAAAAAGAACCTGAAGAATTTGCCCTCTGTGGAGGCTCTGCTACTGACGTGGCTGCCAGTGCTGTTCTTCTGGGTCTCAACTCTGGGTTAACTACTAGAGAGCCACACGCTGTGCAGTGGAGATTTGAGGGAGAATAGGTGAATTTCCAGGAATAAGGTTAATTCTTAATTCCATCTCTCCTTTTTCTCCCCACGCACCATCCCAACCTCTCTCCCAAAATCCCTGGGTTTCCCCTGAGATGAAAGGAGTTGGAGACTGAGTTTGTGTGTTTGGTCAGAAAAAGAAACTAAGTGGACAAGAGGCCTGGGGCTCTGTTACTATGACCCCACCCTTCCTGACTGCTTTGGGTAGTCCCAAGCACAGCTGTAGGCAAACTGGAAATTGGGGACTCTGATTAAAGAGAAGTCTAGAGTTCTCAGAGGAATCCCTCTGCTTCTGCACACAAACCCATATATAATCATATGAGGTAGTCATCCCATATTGAGGGAACCACCCCTAAGGCTCTAGAAGGGAATAATGAAAAAAAAAGAAGAGGAGCCAGGGGCGACGGCTCACGCCTGTAATCCCAACACTTTGGGAGGCTGAGGCGGGTGGATAGCTTGAGCTCAGGAATTCCAGACCAGCCTGGACAACATGGTGAAACCCAGTCTCTACCAAAAATAGAAAAACTTAAGCTGGCATGGTGGTGCATGTCTGTGGAGGCTGAGGTGGGAGGATCTCTTGAACCCCGGTGGGGGGCAGGGGGTGGAGGTTGCAGTGAGCTGAGATCTCACCATTGCATTCCAGCCTGAGTGACAGACCGAGACTCTGTCTCAAAAAAAGAAGAAGAAGAAGAAGAAGAAGAAGAAGAAGAAGAAGAAGAAGAAGAAGAAGAAGAAGAAGTAGAAGAAAGAGGAGGAGGAGGTGAAGAAGAAGAAAAAGGAAAGCCTGTGCAGGCTCACTACTGGTGCATTGGGACACTGGTAAGCCTAACAAGGACCACAGTTCCTGAGTGCCTGTGAGCCCTCATGCAGTGCATTAAGTACACCCAGATTTATTTTGGAGGAGTATCATGCCTGGACTTATTTGGATATGACTTTACCATAAGAGTAAGCAAACACTGTGTGAGTGTGTGTGAGCATGTGTTTCGGGGAGGCACATTTGTGAAATGTATTATTCTTTCCCTGAATAAGGATTTCTTCTTCAACACAAGTCTGGTTGTGTTGATCTCTTACCTTTCCTTCTCCCAAGAATTGGCATTGTCTTTGAGGACTCTATGAGATAGTTCATCTCTTAGTCATGTCTCTAATATGTGTTTCTCTCCAAGGCCAGCCTCCTAGTGTTTGTGTTAAAAGTAAGACTAAGTGTGAAGGCAAATATGAGGGTACCGGGGGTACAGGGTGATCTGAAGAGCTGGTGAAACCTCTGTGAGGAAATGCAGACACACAGAGGGACTGAGACTCCTGCTGTCTTTCTCATAATCTGATGGCATTCCCCACTTCCCCTATCTCCCTAGGCCAGAGCTGGGAGGCCCAGGCAGCCAAGGGCCTCACAGGACTCTCCATCTAGTGGTCACTCTCCGGGGCTGCCAGAGACGGCTTCAAGAGATTCTTTGCTGAGCTTGGGGGAAAAACCCTTCCCCATCCACATCTTAGTCTCCAGACAGAGGCCCAGCAGAATGGGCCTTTCAGCCAGCAGTCCCACAGCCCGAACCCAACTGAGAGAACAAGGGCAGCAGTTCTTTCCGCAGATCCCTCCATGACTGTCTGCTCTAGAGACCATCTGCTCCTGGGGTTGATCCACAGGCGGCTGGGTCAGCAGTGTGGGGACAGTAGGCCAGTGTGGGTGCAAGGCAGGGGCAGGCCCCTGGGGCAGCCGCTATCTCTCTGAACAGCCCTCCTATTGGAGGTGGGGTCCATGCGGCAGGCAGCCCCTTCAGTGGCTCCATCTGTTCAAAAGAGAACTCCCCACCCTAGGATCTGCCAGGATCTGTCTTGGGTGGTATTGGAGCCCACCCCCAAGAAAACTCCAAGAGTGGTTCAGGCAGATGTGTATCTAGACCTGCACTGGTGGAGAATTGAGGGGCCCTGGGGAGCTAGGGGCTTCTGGGAGGAGGAGGGGGCCAGAGCCTTTTCACAACCAACCAGGCTCTTCCTCTTTTAGCCTTGACCGTGACTAGGTCTTTCTGACCTTGACATCACAGGGAGCACAGGGAAGGGGGGGAAGGGTGGAAAAGGCCTTGATCTTCCGGTGGCCAGCGAAGGGGAGGGCTGCTTGCCCCCTTGACGCGCCATCCCCCTTCCCGCCAGAGCCCGCCGCCTCTATTTACACACAGAGGAGGTGTCGTCTCCAGTCTAGACAAGGGCGCTAATAACGCCCATAAAAGGCGGCCTCTCCAGAGATGCTCCGGCAACTCCGCTCCCGCGCGCCTGCCGCTGGCCGCTTTCTCCACCTCCCCCCGCCCCGCCCTTCTCTGATACCTTGGCGAGGCCGGAGCACGGCCTTGGGGAGGGGGAATCCAGAAGGCTTCTAGAGGCTGAGAATTCCTATCCCTCACCCTTATGAACCTCTTCTGTCTCCAAAGGTAAGTGGACCCTTGTTCCTGTCCGCGCTCTCCCAGCCCAGCGAGCCCCGGGGTTGGTAGTCCATTCCCCACCCCCACCCGTCTCCTGGTGGGGCCCATTGCTCCCACCCCAATCTGCCCAAGCCCCTTCCTCTGCCCGGAACTGGGGCCCCAGGTTTGGAAAGCAGTTGTGTAGCGGTGCTGAGCAGACCCTAAGCAGATCTCAGCTCCTCCCCAGAGCTGGGCCGGGCCAGTGGACAGGGTCAAAGCCAGAAAAGGAGGCCGAGGGGTGAGGGCACACCGGGTAGTCCTCACCCCCACTCAGCTTAGAGGTCGGTGGAGACGTTTCACTGTTGCACTGCAGGCGGCTATGGGTGTGGCATTTGATGCGATTTTTTTTTTAACTTGGTTCCCACACCTTCCCTGACACTCAGTAATTCACTAGGTGGAGGAGATCCTCTGCTGGTGGAGGGGGAAATGTCAGAGCTGCGGCCATGTTTAATTGTTAGAGCGCCACCGAAGGAAACACAAAACGGGGGAAGGTGGTCCATTTAGGGATGCTCAGGTTGGGGTGGAGAGATGGCCTCCCAGATGTCCTTGCCTGGGGGCTCTCACTTCCCCCGCATTTTCTGAGAGGCAATCGGGCTGAAATCTTTTGGTGACAGAGGACTAGAGAAGCCGCGGGAGAACTGGAGGAGGTAGGGGCTCCCTTGGCCCCAGACTACTTGCCTGAGCCTAAAAGCCTTACTGGGCTCCGTCACTGAGCGTTCCTACAAGCCTCCCTCCTCCAGGCTGCAAATCCCTAGAAAGCAGCACCTGGGGAAGGGATTTCCCAATCTGCTCCTTACCTCCCGGGTACCGGCAGGGAGGGCTGGGAGCCAGATGGGCTCCAACCCCTGAAGGAGCCTGGAAGCCATGAAATAGGAGACTGAGCTCCCTACTCTACCCTCCAGCCTTATTTGAACCCGACAAAAGTCAGGTCCCAAGCCTAAGTTGCCCCGAAGGGGCAAGGTAGACAGGGCTGCAGGGTTGGGCGGGGGGCAGGGAAGGGGACAGGCCCTCCCACTCAGCCCCCTTCTCATCTTCCCTTCTCTCCGCCGGCCAAATCCCTGCTCACACCCCTTCTGGTGCTGAGTCCCGGCCTAATTTGCATACGAGGCAGAACCGCTTTCTGCAAACTAGACAGTGACCTTGAACTGGGCCGCTGCGGCCTCTGGACAGACCAGGGGTAAGGCAGCACTGCGCGGAATCACTCCCGACCACGGGTCGGCGGCGGAGCCAGAACGCAGTCACTCACAGCCGATTCCCCGCGGTCTAAGCCGCCAGCAGCCACGTTGCCTCTCCCACCAGAATCACCGTAGATTTTATAACTAACTCCTTTCGCTGGGCTCAGCCGCAGTGGAGGCTGGTAGGATGCAGGAGGGATGGAGGCACAGAGAAGGTGTGAGAGAGGCGGCGGGGCATCCAGCTGGAGGACGACCTGAGGGACGCAGGCTGCCTTGGTCTTCAAGGAAAGCCTTGGACCATATCGTTGCTTTCAGCTTTAATTAACCCCGAGTTAATGAGAGAGGCTTAGTAGAGCCTGGCCAGCTGCGGCGGGAGCCAGTGGCTCAGGGGCCAGCAGGCAGGCCACCGCTCTAGCCTTGTGATTTGATAAATGTACGGGAGAGTTCGCACCAATCGCTCCACGGTTTGGGTGCCTCGGCCTGACCACCTGTAGTTTTGCGCATGGTCAGCGAAGTGCCAGCGGGTTAAGCTCGGCTAGACACGGCTGCCCCAACTCCTTGGGCTGCGAGTCCCTCACCCAGCCCCAGCCTGCTCCCGGCGAGCAGCTCTCGCCGAGGCTGGATTTAGATTTCAAGCGTCTCACCCGAGCCTCCCGCCGGCCCCGGGGACCCAGGTTGGGAGCTGCGTTTTTGTCCGAGCCCAGTTAAAAAACGGGTGCCTGAGTTGCGTGTGTCGCGGGGTTCCTTAACCACAAACGGAGCCTCGGTGGTGCACCGGAAGGCTGGACGCTTAGATTACCTGGGTCCTTGCCAGAGTCCTGAAAACCCCTCTGTTCCCAGTGGGTCTCAGGGAGCAGGACACAGGGGATGCGAATTTTGCTAGTGGTTGTCGACAGCTCTCCCTGAGAGGAATCAGGGTCAGCTGCAAAGAAGAAAGAGGAGTTTGTGCGTGCTTCTTTGCCCGCCGAATCCAAAACCTGGGGAAAACGGCCCGCTTTGATGAGGCTAAATCAGGCTAGAAGAAATGCGTGCCTGGAAGAAGGAAGCCTTCACCCAGTCTTCATTTCTCCTGCGTTGCATCCGCCGCCCTGTGGCCGCTGCTCCTCACGCCCAGCGGCCTGGCCTGGGAGGGCAGCGAGCAGAGCTCCCGGCCTGGGAGTTGCCTGCTGGGGTGGAGGGAATGGGGAGAGGCTGAGACCTTCCTCTTGGGGTCCCTCTTCTAGGAGATTGGAATTATCTGGGAAGGGAAAAGAGAATGAGGAGAATACTCCACCCCTCAAAGGCTAGTGATTATTTGTCAAAGCCCAGCTCGGCATCTCTCACACCAACAAGAGCGGCTGAGCGCAGAGGCCTGGAGAGCCTGGGCGGAGACCTAGCTGCCCGCAAGATGTTCTGATTGAAATCAGCAGCAATATTAATGTCACACCCTGTTTATCTTTATGACCAAATTAACCCTCAAATAAAATGTTTTTTAAAAACTAAAATTTCAATGGCGCTCATCAGTGCAGCTTGAGAAGGGGAAATAAGATGTTACAGATGCTGTGACCTGGAATTTGCAGCTGAGAGATGCTCCTCTCCGCAGCCTCCCAGCCCGTTATCAATTAGGCACAAAAAGGCCAATCCAGGCTGAGTCTCCTGCTCATTCCTTGGCGCCACCGGCTCTAACTGAAGGTAGCGGCTTCGGGTTTTCAGCCCATGGCTTGCCCTAAGTTCCGACAAGCGCGCCTAACGCGGGGCCGACTCCTGGGGGCGGGAGGGGCCGGACCAGGCCGGGCAGCTAGGCAAGCAGGGGCGAGGAAGGGGAACCGGCAAAGCAGGGCGAGGGACAGGCACCGAGCTGCGAGCTTCGAACTGCTCCGGGCAGGGCGGCGCCAGCGGGGACACATTTCTGTCGGAGTGAGCAGCTACGGTTTGGGATATGAAATCGCCCGGGGAGCGGTGGAATTCAAAGAATCTGCGTGTCTCTCTGCCGCGTCCTGCAGAGGAGAGAGGGGAGGGAGAGGAAAAAAAGGGAGAATCTTCTCTGCTTCGATCTGCTTTTGCAGCTTTGGCTTATTCTCAGGCTTTCTCTGATATTTAACTTTCACCTAAATGGGTTTCTTTCTCATTCTCTCCGAATCTCTGTCTCCAATTTTCTTTCAATCTTCTGGTATTTTTTCTTATTTAGACGTTTACTGAACTATTTATCCAAACCTGTATTACTTAAGCTGTGCATTGGTTAGAAGCTCGAAATAATCACATGGAAATTCGAGTGTTTTCTCTATTAGACCCCAAAAGGATATATCTGGTTTGGGGGAGTTTTATTCTGTCTTTCTTTTTAATCCGCTTGGCTGTGTTCTGTGGACCTAGTTGAGTTCGGATTGTGGTTTTGCAGATGTTGATTATCTCACCAATGGCCAGCATTGCTTCTCGGCCTTCTCTGGAGGGAGCTTCTGAGTTTGCACCATAAACATAATTTCACCCCCCAATTAGATAATTCTTCAAGGGTTTTTTCCCTCAATCCTAGCCCCCTCAGGAGGCAACCTACTGCGGGCCTCTGCACTACTATCTGATGGTCCCAGGGGCAGGCTGGGCTGGTTCTGGGGTGCAGGTATCTCCTCTGCAGTGAGAATTAGGTCCCTCTCAGCCCAGTCAAGCCCTGTTAGGGGTCCAAAGCTTCCCGCTGCAAAGACTCCAGGAGGACCCCAGAAGCTCCTCAGTTCCCCGGAAATGACAGCAGAAGAGTAGTTCGAGCCCCTAGATTTTCAGGAGCAGGCAGGCAGGTCCGTGTGGAGCTAGGCACCTCCTTTTGCTGCATTCTCTACCTCCCTTCCGCATCCTTCCTTTAGCTGTGAGTGAAGGTGTGAGGCTGGGTGGCTCCCGGCTCCAGAGGAAAACCCGGCATTATCAATTATCCTTGAGTATTGGGGAAGAGGACTCCAAATATCTCTCCAAATTCCTGAGGATAAAGAGCTGATAAAGAAGTGTGCAGCAGCAGCTGGGGCGGGAAGAGATAACGGCAGGGAAACCTGTCCTTACCCCCACTTCGCCTCTACTGTAAATAAACTCCGAGCCAAAGGGCTCATCCGTCTCCTTAAACAGCCAGTAAACTTTATATGACACAATATCTAATAGTAATTTATTGAGGAGATATTGTAAATTCCAACGGTTTTAGTTAATAAAGAAGCTAATTAAAGAGGGACGGGCTGTGCTTGGCCAGCTGTTGGCGATAAGATAATATATGGCGGGGGGGTGCAGGTTATAGGGGTGAATATATGCGGGCATTTTTTGGTGTGTGTTTTTTCCCTTTTGCCCCGTGTTGGGCAATTGCTTTACTCTCTGAGTTAGGTTATATACATTGTTTTAAAAAATCAATTCAGCAAATAAACCTGCCCCCGCCCTTTGTTACCCCACTCACCCCCAGGATTGGGGAAGGGGGAAGTTGGAGTCGGTGCGGGATGGTGGGGGGGAGGATCGGTTGTCCCCACCCCTGCCCCTGGCGGCCGTGCCCACGTGAGTGGGGCGGCCAATGGGTGGCCGGTGCAGGTTTAACTATGTTTAATGTCAGATAGCAATAAAGTAGAAGCTGCCGGTCGGGCCCCGCGGAAATGGGCGAACATAATCTCCTGAATCCCGGGTTTGTGGGGCCGCTGGTAAACATCCACACGGGAGACACCTTCTACTTCCCCAACTTCCGCGCGTCCGGGGCGCAGCTTCCCGGGCTGCCTTCGCTGTCCTACCCACGCCGCGACAATGTGTGCTCCCTGCCCTGGCCGTCGGCGGAGCCGTGCAATGGCTACCCGCAGCCCTACCTCGGCAGCCCAGTGTCTCTCAACCCTCCCTTCGGCCGCACGTGCGAGCTGGCGCGCGTGGAGGACAGCAAGGGTTACTACCGCGAGCCATGCGCCGAGGGTGGCGGCGGGGGCCTGAAGCGTGAGGAGCGCGGGCGCGACCCGGGAGCCGGGCCCGGGGCAGCGCTGCTCCCGCTGGAGCCGTCGGGGCCGCCTGCGCTCGGCTTCAAGTACGACTACGCGGCGGGCGGCGGCGGTGGCGACGGCGGCGCAGGACCTCCGCACGACCCGCCCTCCTGCCAGTCGCTGGAATCCGACTCCAGTTCGTCCCTGCTCAACGAGGGCAACAAGGGCGCCGGCGCAGGCGACCCCGGCAGCTTGGTATCGCCGTTGAACCCCGGCGGCGGGCTCTCGGCCAGCGGTAAGGACCCCGGCCACTCACGCGGCGGATTCAAACCCGACTTCTTACCAGGGCGGGCAGAACAGGACTGAACTAGGGACGCCCAGGGTGACAGAATGTGTGGCGAGGAAGAGCTTCTTTTAAAATGAAGTGCGGGTGGGGGGAGCCTATAAACATGTAAATATCCCCACAAAAGAACTGGAGAGTGTTCCTTTTTCGTCTGCCTGCGGCTGGAGGCGGCAGGGATTCCGGAGTTGGGGGACCCTGACGGCGACTCCCCAGGCCTGGGGGTGAGGAGGTGGGGACAGAAAGCCCGGCCCTAGTTCTCCCAGGCGCCTCTCCCTCCACCTTCCCACAGACCCCAAATGCCAGTGGATGCGTTTACTCTGCCATTCGCCCATGTCTGTTGTAACTGATCCGGGATCCAGTCCTGAAGGATGTGAGAGGAAGGGACCAGGAAATAGGGAAGAAGAAAATTGGGGAGAGGTTTGGGGAGAAAGGAGGGGATAGGGACTTAGAAGGGTCATGAATACTGCAGCAGGAGGTAGGGTTGAGGAGGTAAGAGCAAAGAATGAAAGGAAAAAAAAGAGTAAAGAAAGTGGGGGAGTTGGTGGGGATGTGGGTCTGGGTAGAAAAGGCGATTCAGATGACTGGCGGCAAGGAGAAGGGAGAGAAAGGGCCTGGAGTCCAGCCGTGAGGCCAAGGTGAAAGGGTCTGGGGAAGAGCCAAGGGCACTGGACTGGTCACCCTTTGATCCTTTGGCCAACCCCTGCCATTCATCTCCACCCAGGCGCGCCCTGGTACCCGATCCACAGCCGCTCTCGGAAGAAGCGCAAGCCCTATTCGAAGTTGCAACTGGCAGAGCTGGAGGGCGAGTTTCTGGTCAACGAGTTCATCACACGCCAGCGCCGGAGGGAACTCTCAGACCGCTTGAATCTTAGTGACCAGCAGGTCAAGATCTGGTTTCAGAACCGGAGAATGAAAAAGAAAAGACTTCTGTTGAGGGAGCAAGCTCTCTCCTTCTTTTAAGGTGCAGGACACGGGCGCCAGCCCCAGACTGAGCCTGTCCCTGGCAGAGAGCAAAAGAGGGCGCCGCGTAGAACACAGTCCCCACTTAGAACGCCAGGCGTCTCTGGCAGGCCCTCCCTGGATATCCTCTTGTCTGTTTTGTTCGTGGTTCCCTCCCATACACACCCAAAACACCCTGCCAGGTCCCAGAGAGAAGGGAAGAAACATAGCCAGGGAGAGCGGAAGCCGGCAGCTGCCTGCGGTTGGCAGGGGCAGGAAGGCTGAGGTGCTGCGGGCTGGTTTATTTGAGGCGGGACTGGGGCACTGCACCTCCAATGAGGATCTGGAGAAGCAGCGGCTCAGATGTCCCCTTCCTCTACTTCCCTTCCATGGTCTTAATTCTCTTTGCCGGCAGGAGCAAAGAGCAGGGCCAGTGGAACCAAGGTACCTCGACCTCACAGTTCCTGGGGTTAGAAGAGGCTGGGAAGAGAGAGGAGGGTGGAGGGTCAGCGGAGAGAGTTGAGGGGGTCAGGTGGCTCTGGTAGGGCTGGAGGAAGTGGGGAACCAAGGAGGAAGTGTGGTTTGTGAGAAAATGATCAGCAAGAACCAGAGTCTGCTTGGGTCTGGGTACCCCAGGACACCCAGTGGGCAGAAGCTTGGGCATTTGGCTGGCCGGGCTGTGGACAAGGACTATCAGCCTCATGTTCCCTCTAGGACCAGAACAGTGTCCTGGTCCCCAGCCCTCTCCTGAGCCCGCTGCCTGCGCGGGGCGAATGTCTGTTCATAGGTGTGCTGCCATCCACTCCTCCGTTGCCTGCGGTGGCTGCGGGCCTGATGCAGCAAGCAGGCACCTGAGAGTCCAGGGGACACAGCCTCAGGTTCAGTAGCCACCCCAGAGGTCCCCAGCTGGCTCTCCAGAAAGAAAGTGCAAGAGGCTGTAGATGGGGCTACGGAGAACCACACTGATTGGCCGGGAGAATTTCTGACAGCCACAGCCGAGGCCTCTGATTCTCCCTTCCCCGCTGGCGTTCATGGTCACGGCCGGCCAGAGGCTGGACCAGCGTAATTTATGAGGCGGGAGGAGAATTCACCCTTAAAGGGGCTACCAGCCATTGAGGTCCCACTCAGCCCCAGTTTCCCAGGCTGGTGACAATGAAGGAGGGGGGCGCTGCAGCCCCCCACCCAACTCCCTTCTCTCTTCCTCGCCTGCCCCCCAACATTGCCCTTTGTCTTCAGAAGGGCTGCCTCCGCCTCCTGGCCTGCAAACCTCCACAGCCTAGCACATGGACCAGAGCAAAGGAAAGGGCACAGCCCTAGAACCCACTGGAGGTCTGAGAATGGCTTCTCTGAGTGGGAAGGACTTTCATCCAGACTCCTTCAGACCCCAGCCCCAGCCCAGTAGACGCTGGGCTGGCTTGGAAGAGAGGAGCAGTGAGAGAACCATCAACCTTTCTGCACTTCATTTTTATCCTTCTCCCCAAGAGTCCCCCAGCCTCCCATCTACTGTCCGGCCCTTTCCAGGAGCAAGAGGGGTGAGAAGCAGGGCACTGATGGGAGTTAACTGCAGCCTGGACAGTGTGAAACTGGCCTGCTGGCTTGGAGTGTTTCCCATATGGGGAGAGTCTCCCCTAACAAACTCTCCAAAGGCAATCCACCGAGCTTTTTACTCTCCCACCAGCACACAGCTTCTGTACAGGCAGAGGCAAAGGCAAACACATACACACAGCTGAGCCCAGCACTGGGCCCACCCCACTCTCCCTAGTGCACTCGCAAGCAGGCAGCCTCATAATCCCCACATGGCCCAGCGGAGTGGAGATAAAATCACAGGCCTCCATCCCCCGCTGGGTATCTGACACCTGACAATTCCCCATCCACACATACTTGCTTCACCCATGTACAAGTTCCCCCAAATTACCACAATTCCAGCTGTCTGCAGTCTCCTGTGGGCTTCCCCTGGGCACGAAGCACTCCCCACCTTGACTGGTCACCCACTGTACCCCCTTTATGCAGCTCTTCCTGTGACCTCTGGGCTCTAGGGTGCTGGATTTGAGCTCTACCACTCCAAACTAACCTGATTCCCAATCTAATAATGAAGAGAGACCAGAACACTCTAAAAGGAGTGAGGGGACAAAGATATGCAATATTCTCTTTCCATTTGCTTTAAACTTGACTTCTGTGAGCTTCTCTGTCAATCTGTGTCTTGTTCTCTGTGTCTGTCGCTGGTACCTAGTGTAGTCCCTGTGGATAGTTGCCCTTCCCCTAGCTGCCTCCCCAGCTCTCTGTAGTGTAATTCTCCTATTCAAACATCTGTCTTTAGCACGTTTTCCCTTTATATAGTCCTTATACAGAGTTGCTTCATCATATTAATATTGATAATAATAATTAAAACATGAATTATGATTATGTGATTTTTTGAAAACAAAAGTTCTACCCCAAAATAATGGGAGTCCCAGCCTCTTAGCTGTTCTCCACTTTATTTTCTCCAACTCAGGTGAATAATAAAAATAATAAATGTATAATAATAATGAAGGAAGAGTGGTTGCACGGGCAACAAAAATACATAAGCAACCAAGATCTGTTGATGAGCTACCATCTCCAGTCCCAAGCAATTATAGCAGAGAGAAAATTGGGGGGTGGTAGACTTGGGGGAGAAGAGGGAGCTTTGAGAAGTCATGGGGCCATAAAAATAATGTGGACAGCCTAAAGGAGGTTGAAACCAGCTTCAGAAAAGGAGGTCTATGCTTCAGGAACTTGACAAATAGAAGCCGGGATAGGGGCACTGGTGATCTGAGCTGGATACTGGGGCAGTAAGAGTAACCCATAATCCCGGGGCTGAGATGGAGGGGGGTTGGTGGGCCTAGGGCTTCAACCGTGTGGTCTTAATCCTATGGCTTCACTCTGAGATGACGCTGTGTATTGCAAGATGTTGAGAAGGGGCTAAAGACCTCTTGGAACTGGCAAAATAGGCTCCACCTTTTGAAGCCAGCGACTCCCTCTAGGCCATGCCAGAGGAAAGCCCAGACCCAGGCCAGTGGTAGAGTCCAAATGTGCCCATGAACCCTCTGCACCTCCACCTACCCCTTCCTTCGGTAAGACATGCCCTCTTTCTTACCCTTTTGCCTCTTCCCTCCCCTCTCTCCAGTTACCTTTTCTAACTGTAAAGCTCCTATCAAAGGACTCTCCTCCAAATTCCTCTTCCACCCTCCTGAGCCTGTACCAGAATCCTAGGGGCCCCCACCAAGTCCAGCCTCTGAGCCACACCTCCTGCCCTGAAATCTCTCTTTCCTTCCCCTTTTTTATTCTTATAATTAGATAAACTAGCGAATTTAGATCAAATACCATTCTCTTTTTTACCCCTAATCCCCAGTTGCTTTGCGAAGCTGAGGAGTACGGACAGGAAGGAGACCCAAAGCCTTAGGGTGCTCATATAAATGCCCCACAGAGTGCAGCATCGACCGAAGACGGGCAGCTTGGGCAGCCATGAGCTGGGGGAGGGACCTGGTGTTTGAGCCTGGATCTGAATAGAGGAGGGTAGGAGGAGTCAGAATACCAGGAAATCAAGGCAAAAGAATATCTGACTCTTATGACGTGTCTACACAGGAAGGGTCAACAATACGGACATCTCTGGCAAAAGAAAAAGGAGGATTTAGGAAGGCCACAAATAACTGGCCTTTAATTTATTCCCAGAGATACTCCCAATTTGAGAGAGAAGGCACCTAGTTGGGTGGTGTCTCTGCAGGTCCAGAGACTCAACGCAAACACTGGGGATGTTGCCAGAGAAGGATGTTGCCTCCTTCCTATGACTGAAAAACAAATCGTTGGGTCTCCCGGCCAAAGAGGAGGTCACGGTTGGAACCGCGATCCCAATACTTAGGTCGCAGCTGAGCTCTCCATCTGGGTGAGGATTTCCTCTATGTTGCAACTATTTGTCCAGTTTAAGCCCCCAAACTACAACGTACTCCACTAACTTTAAGACAAAGCACTCCGTGTCTCTCGCCGGGTTTTGAGGAGCAAGAAAAGGGAAGAAATATCCAGATAATTTAGGTAGACAGTAATTCTGCTGTTGTGCCTGTATAAACTTATATCGCCCGAGTAAGTTCTGTATTTGGACCTGGTTATTGTTGCAGTTATTCTGCACCACTCTGACGTGCACAGACGAAACTGACTATTTAAAGCCACTAAGCCGCTATCGAGCCGGCAGGTGATGGGTCTGGCCGTCTGGGTTCTGTGGATGCTAATGTAGCCGGAAATCCGGCGCGATCGATGGCTGAGACCCAGAGCTGAGCAGGGACCGCTGGCCCGGGTCCGCGAACAAAGCAAACTCCGGGGACTTGGGGTTCCGGCCAGGCCGACGCCCCTGCCCACCCTCCCTGCTATATCCAGGAAAGCAGAAGCGGTTTTTCGGCCCCAGGCCGCGCGAGAAACGCACTCTGGAGCCGCCAATCCTCTCTGCATGGCACCTGGAGGCGCGGAAGGTTCCGGTGTAATTCAGCGGGAGGTGGAAGGCAGGCCCCGATCCCACAGCGCGCCTATGCTCAGCCTTTGGTCCGAGCGGCCGCCCTTCTGCGTGTGCCTCGGTCCAGACGGCGCTGCCGGTTTTCCGCGGAGAGGCCGTGGCCCGTGTCCGCCGCTGCAGGACTCCCCAGCTTCGCCCTGCGCGGTGCTCTCGGTTGCCACTCTAGCCGAGGCCCCGAGACAAAGACGCGCCGGGCACTGGTGGACGATGCGGGCGCCTGGGACTCTCCCTGACTCGCGCCTGGAGTGCTCAGCATCCCGGCCCTGTGGCGAAGGCTGTGAGACCTTGGTCCAATTCCCCGACCGTCGTGGTCCCGGCTGCGGTCCTCTCCAGGGTCCAGGGAGAGGAAACCCGGAGCGCCCACAGCCCCGGCTGACTCGAGCAGCTCCCGCGCCCGACAGCGCCGGCAGCTCTGGTCTCCTCCGGAGGGCTGCTGTGCCCCCGCGAAGGACGAGATGACCCCTGCTGGCCGGAGCTGTGGAGGCTGCCTCGCCGAGACCCGGATCTGTCCAGTCGCTCGTCCCTGAGCACCCTAGGCCTGGGGGGACGCCCTGTGAGTGTGAGAGACCTCCAAGAGCGGCTGGAGTCTGAGGCGCTGGCCGGGCTGCGTGAACTAGACCTTTATCCTAAGCTCCTTCCCTCTGCCGGGCACTCGGTGTCCCCACAGCAGCTGCCCGCCCTCCTGCCCGGCTTCTCATCGCTAGAGGCTCTGCCCTGGAGGCTCCTAAGACCTGTGCCGCCCGCTGGAGCCTGGCATAGGAGCCAAGAAACTGGGCCTCGACAAGACCAAACACAGCTGGACCTTTAGCCAATCTAAACCAGCCCGTTGCCAGCAGGTGATTTCTCTTCTTCCAGCCAGAGCCACTTAGGGGGCAAGTCTTCACTTTGTCAGTTTACCTGGCCCAGAGTGGAGAGCTTCCTTCAAAGACAGGCCTGTGAGGGTGGAACCCCCCCAGCAGCCCTTGCTTGGGAAGCTCTCTGTAAAACGTGCATAGTCCACATGCAGAGCATGGAAAAGATGTTCCATAAAGCACACACCTGGTCATAGTGCTGCCAATAAATTGAAACACAGTCTAAAATGCACAGATATCTCTATTATGGGTACATTGTTGGCATAGAAAATATATTTCTTTATAAAATGTACACACAGAGGCACTTTTATCTACTGTACGTGAAAGCAACCGACTGGGGAAAGATTACATACAGCACGTATATTCACCACATGTAAAACTTTATTTATGCATAAAACCACCACACACACACAACCTACACAAGGAATGTGCAGTCCTGAGTCTATTTAGCTACATGTGAATATATACTCCATAAGGCATATAAAACCAGTGCATAGAAAATGCATCCAGATATTAATATATCTACATTTTAAAACTGCATGGAAAATACATTATTATATATACACAAAGTGCATACCTACCCAATGTATGGAAAATATATTCTGTGAGTTGTGTTTATATACATACTGTGTGTGTACTAAATACATTGAAATTGCATTCTTCTGGGTTCATGAACTGTTTAAGACACAATTCTCTAGCAATCTTAATAGCAGGAGGAAGTTCAGGCATTGGGAATGGTAATCTCCATCTGCTGAGTTTTTTTTCTGTTCTTCTGTACTTCTATTATTTCTGTCTTTTAAATACCCCTTCTGTGTCTACATGCATCACTTATTTAAGTGTTCTCCTATGTGTATTTTTCTACTGCAACTTTTGTCCCAAGCTGGGGTCTATATTTAGAGTGCAAAGTCCCGTTTGCAGCAGGGTCCCACTGCATAATCACTCCTGTATGGAACAAGCATTATATAATTAGGTTACCCATGTGTCCCAAGATGCATTCTTCTAGACCTAATATAAGCGTATTATAGAGTTGCTCTGTGCTGCCAGTTAGAAAAGCGGTGCCACTGTGTCTTGGAGAGGCGTGTAACAGGCAGGTGGATTCCTGGGTGGGTGCTGAACCTTCAAGAGCTTCCAAAGGCTAGGGCTGGTTTCACTTTTAAAAATTTGTTTTTGAATCTTAAGTCTAGGAATCAGCATGAAGCAAAGGCTGGACCTTTGCTTCTATGTTCCTCTCAAATTCCGGAGCAGCTCAAGTCCCCTGCATCCAGCCCGGACAGAGAGGCTTCCGGCCTACACAACCCCTTCGCTTCCTTGTAATTCTTAAATTGGGCTGGGTCTACACAAGTAGCAGGGAAAGGCTTTCCTATAACCCAAGTTTTTTCCAACAAAACACACTCCCAACCCCTTTGGGGAAGCATTTTCTGACACTGAACGGACTCTGTTTGGGCCTCCTAAAATTGGTCCCATTTGGATCTTTCCTTAGCAACTAAAAATCCAGAACCCTCTGACATATGCCTATGGAAAAATTATTTGAGAGACAGTGCACTCACGCCCAACAGATATATTGTTTATGAGTCCGTGGGTTCCGTGTAGACGCCGCCATATTTTACAGTCCAAAGGAATCAATTAATTAGCGCCTCCCAGTCCCTCCACCGACCGCTGCTCGGCTGAGCGGGCGCGGCTGAGATAGAGGTGCTTGGCCAGCTCTCTGGTCTTGTTAACAAGCCTCATCATAAAGATGGAGATGATAAGAAGAGCAAGGAAGCCCGGGTGGCCGCGAGGGGCGGGGCTTGGTGGGCCCGGTGTGGGGCAGTGGCTGACCGGAGCCGGGTGCTGCCCCGGCACCCGCTCAGGTTTTTCCAGCGTTCTCTGGGCGTTCATGTGGCGAGCTAGGACCCGGATTATTCTCTCTGTACTCCCGTTCCCTAGATTTTCCCTTTTCCTCATGGAACACCAAATCAGATTTAAAAAAATAAAAATACATACACCTCTGTCTGTGAGTGCCCGTCTTGCCCTCTGCCACGTTTGTTCCGGGAACTGCCGCCTTGCTCCCTTGCCTGCATTTCTCTGCGTGGTTCGCTTTCACCTTCGTCTGGCGCTCTCTTCCCTCCTCTGGCTCTCTCTCTAGCTTCGTGGTTGCTTTTTTTACCAGGTCGGTACTGGCTCAGGCCCCAACGAGCTTGTGAAAAAAAAATACAAATGCCCCCTGGTTATCTCTTGCCAGAGTGAACACCCCCAGATAAGCCAGACCCAATGAAAATAAAGTTAAAAAAAAACAACAAACCTTGGGTGTAATTGCTGGTTTAGGTTGCAGCACTTAATTCTCTCGCCAATGTGCATACTTAACGGAGAGATATTGATATTAAAGGGCAGGGGGGAATTAATTTTACTTTTATAGTCATCTATTAAGAGCAGAAGATGATCTGAGTCTCCTTTAAAGGGACTCAAAAAAGGGGGAAGGGAAAGAGAAAGAAAGGGAGGGGGAAGGGAGAAATATGACTGAAGGGGAACAAAGATCTTTGCCTGAAGAAACAATGTAACACTAGACAGAACTATAAAGTCTGGGAATGTAAGAACGCAGGACTCTCTCAGCTTCCCCCATTTGGAATTCTGTCCCCTGCACTTCCTCCTGAAATCCTGACCCTGACTACACAGTGGTATTCCAGGAAGAATTCATGCAATTATTCGGATAATTGTAGAGGGAGAGAGAGAAAGTATTTCTCTTTTATTGTCTGACCCTCTCTGATGTCTGTGCAGAGGAGGAGGGGCCAGGGGTGTATGGGATGTAGAGGAAAAGGAGATAGTAGGGTCTCCCAACATCACCCTAAGCCCTACAAAATGGCTATTCCTAAATCAAGGAGGCCCTAGGCAGGAGCTTATAGATTTTGGAACATACTCAAGAACGCACAAGAGATCGAGTTTGAATGCCCCTGATTTAGTTTCATTTTCCAGGATATTTGCTTGGCTTTACTTTGTCAACATAGACCTGCCTCCTCTAGTATTGTAATCATTACAAGTAAGGGGATAATAGATAATTACAGGGGTGTCAATAATATTATTTTATAGCCACACAAGATATGATTAGAGTTAATGTCAGAGGCTCTGCTGGAGCCTGGGAGGCAGCAATAGACAAGGTGGAGAGGCTCTTATAGTCTTTCTCTATCCTATTTTTACATATGCTTTAATCTCTATAAATCCCTAGTTCTCTAAATCTCCTCCTCAGATGTCTTAAGGGAAAGCTCTAAGATTTTAGGGGCTGAAAGCCTGAGAAAGGTGAACCACAATTTGGTACTTGAACTCTGCTCCCCTCCCCATAGTTTCAGGAGCTGTGGGATCTGCTTTCCCCATGCCCCCACAGCCTGAGGCTTTGCTCTCAGTCCAAGGCCACTAGGGTCACAGAGACTTTGCAGGTGGGGCCAATGTGAGGAAGACAGGGTCTTATCCAAACCAATTTCATTGTCATCCCCAAGTGGGCACTGGTCCCAAAGTGAAGCCTCTTTTGATCCTAAATTGGCCTTCCCCCTCTCCCCCAGGAACACCTGGGTGGGGCAAAAGCCAGGCTGGGGCTGTGAAGGCCAGTTCAGAGTAGGGATGCAGGAAGGACTTAAAATATTTTTGTTGTTGTTGTTTCCGGGATTTGAGACCAGAAGAGACCAGAAGGCTGGGAAGAGAGAGAAAGAGATCAAGGAAGTGCCTGAGAACAAGGCAAGAGAGAACCCAGGGAAGCTATGAAACCAGCCGGCAAGGGTAAAAAGAATGAGTGAAAGAAAGGGGGCAGGAAGAACAGCAGGAGAAAAAGAAGGAAGGAAGGAAATGAAAAGGAAAAGACAGAAAAAAGAGGAAGAAAAAGACAGAAGGAGGGAAATGAAAATAAGAAAGACGAGAGAGAAAGATTGAAAGATAAAAAGAGGCGGGAGGGAGGCAGAAGCAAGGGTCGGCTGTTGCTCTCCCTCGCCCGGCCGCCTGCGGCAGTCTGGGTGGGCGGGGGCGCCATGACAAAGTGAAGGTCAAGTTAGCATCGTACCTTATAAGGAAGGCGCCGGTCCTCCATTTCAGCCTTTTTCTCTGCCAGGACGCGGCCGCGGCATTTCTGGTCTTGTAAACATCGGACTCTTTGGGGCCTTAAAAAAATAAAGACGCCCCTCCTTCCTTTACCGGGGGTGAGCCGGCCGGGGAAAGCGGCGGACAGGGAAATCAACTAATGAAGACTCCGGGAAACTTTTCTCTCTTTTTCTCTCTCTGGCTCCGCTCCCCGCCAGCTGGGGACCCTTCCCTCCCTCCTTCCTCCCCCTCCCTTCCCCCGCCTCTCTTTTTCTCTATCTCCCGGTCTTCTGTACCTCTCGCCGCCGTCTGTAACTCTGGGCTCCCTCTCTCCACTCCCCACTCCCCTACTGCAGGCTTCTAAATCCGTTCCATTCCACTGAGAAGCGGAGCAGGACCTAAGAATTGGAGAGAAAATTAAACGTCAAAGAGAAAAGTTCATTTACAGCTTAAATGTCTGAATGTTACGGTTTCCTTCAGAAAACAAGGCGGTACACTCGGTAAGGAGAAGTGAGGCAGCAGGGGTGGGGAGGGCTGGTGCGGTAGGAGGCTTGGTTTTATTTCTTTCTCAGATCCAGAGGCGGAAAGAAAGGGGGAGAAGCAGGAAAGTGCGACAGAAGCGTTTTACCCGGGCAGCTAGCAAAGAAAGAGGCTGCAGTCGGTGGGACTGGAAGCAAAGCGCCTAAGGACCCAGTGCGGGGGCAGCGATCCCCGAGCGCTGAGCTGGCTGCGCGGAGGCCTGGGGTGCGGAGAAACAAATATATTGGATATTTGCTGGTCTAGGGGAGGGGTGAGGCAAGAATGGAGGGAGACAGGGAGACCGGGAGCGTAAGGCAGCGCAGCAGCCGGCCGGCGAGACCGAAAGAGCCCCGTATCCGCCGCGACAGCCTTTGGCGGTGGGCAGTGGGCAGGCTCAGCTCGAAGGCTCAGGGAGGAAGGATCCCGAACTGAGATCCTTGATCCTTTTCCTCCAGGGTAGCGCTGGGGATGAATAGAGAGAAAGAAGGAGAGAAAAATAATTGGTGTGGGGATATCTGCGGAGGACTTACCTTTTTCCTGGACCTCACAGCTCGTTTTCGTCTCCTCTGGGCTCATGGAGACATTTTAAGGCCTAATCATTGCTTTTTAAATTGAAATTCTAATGGCAAGGGAAGGGAAGGATGCACAGAAAACAACGATGGGGAATTCTGGTTCAGTCTGATGCTCCAAAAGCCTCTAATTGTTGTCACCTCCACCCTCCTCAACTGGAAAAATGGCCTCTGGGATCTGCCCCCACCTCCCACTTTACCTTTCTGATTGAGAGCACCTCCGGGATATTAGGGACCTGAGGGTCTAAGTCCCGGGTGGGAGCCGCCAGGAGCAGGGGTGTTGGTCTGTGGAACTCCCAGGCCTCAGTGCCTGGTGCTCTCTTACCCTGTGTTTTCATCATAAAAAACAAAGGGAGAGGATTTGGTTATTTCTGGTGATGTTAAATGATCCTGGCTTTCAAAGCAGCTCTGACCCCAAGATCTAAGGTGATAAGTGTCTCTGCCATAGACGTTTAATCTGGGCAAAGTGCCACTTATGTTACAAAATGCCTGGGCTCAACGGGCTGGAGGGGTAGCCGGGAAGCCCCAGGGAGGGAACAGCAGGCTCTCTTTGGCAGTATCTAGAGTTCCGTGGATAGTATTTTAAACAGTTGAAATGGACTGGGGAGGCCCTTTCTTATGTCCCCTCAGTCTGGGAAGGGGAGCTCCAGTTAGTGAGGTGGTTTATGAGCTGGACGCTTCCCCCTAGTGTGGGAAAGATAGAGATAGCCAGACCTCACCCTACAAAAATGTGCTTCATGTCTGTGACATAAAATTGGCAGGCACTTTGGAGATTTAGGGACTTGCAGAGAGTGGGGCAGGGCCAGACAACCTGGTGAAAGCAGAGGCTGAGGTGTGATTCAGGGTGGGTGGGGGTATCTGAGGGAGTAAGCCTGGGAAGGTATCACCCAAAACCATTTCCTGAGAGAAGCCAAATACACACAATGCACTCCAATATTGAAAAACACCAGATGATCTGCTTGGAAGGGACATAAACAGGCCAAGCGGATGCAAGTTAATAAAACCTGAAAAAGCCCAGGCAGGAACACTTAAAATGCCCCAGAAACAAAGCATACCGTGACAAATTCTCACCCAACACACAAGTACACGCACTGGAATGTTCCCCAACACAGAGAAAAAGAGACTTCCCTACCTTGGGCCTCTACTCGTGAACACTCAGGCATACCTGCCCAGCTCCAAGAGCGTATACAAATGTGTGCACTCTCATAAAATGACCCAAAGAAACCCCTGGGGCCTGCAGGCAGGCACCGGCTGCACAAACACCCCACAGAGCCAGCCCCATGTCTCCTGAGCCTCGCTAATGCACGATCCATACCCGGAGATAAAAGTCTAGACAATAGACGGCTGTTTATGACAACGAGGCTCTCCAAGTTTGGGGCCAGGCGATAAATCTCTGGCGAATCTTCCTGTAACTCAACTTCTGACTGTAGTGAGGAGAAAACCACTGAGCCCGCCGAAAGGAAACCAGCAAAATGGGGGAGACTTGTAAATCCTGAGCAGAAGGCACTTTCCTTGCTGGGGCAAGGAGGCATAGGCCACAACACTCACCCCACGGAGCAGTCCTCACTGTGGAAGCTTTCGGATCAAGCTTCAGAGCACAGGCGAGTCAGAGTTCCCCACTGCCTGCCTAGGCTTCCAGGTTCCGGAAATCAGGGCAGAATGTGCAGGCAGAAGGCAGGGCCTGGAGGCTGGAACAGATCCCAAACAAATGATTCTTGCTGGGGGCAAAAGATTTTTTTTTTGTTTTTGTTTTTGGTGACTGGAATCTTTTTGTTTTGTGTCACCTGAATTTTTTCACCCCATGCCTTCCCACCCCTCTCTTTTCTTTTTCCTTTTGGATTGATTAGCTGTTTGTTCCCTTTTGCATTTTCGACCCAGGCATCTGATCGCTAATAAAGAGTCGCTGAAGTTGATCCATAAAAATGCCGCGAGCTCACTTTGATCAGGAGGACTAGGTCCGAGCCTTAATGTAGGAGCTAAAGCCAGAGAATCAGGGCTCCAGCCAACCCGCCTCTGCTCTGTGGTGAGGCGGGAGATCTGGGTGGCCCAACAGGGCAATCCCACCCAGAAAAGGTATTTTCTGTGCCACTACAACTGGCTTAGGAAACTAAAGCCCAATAGCAGCGGCTCCATTTCCAGCCTGCTTTTAAGACATTTCCTTCATTTTGGAGCATTTGATGAGGGGGCCAGTGAAACCGGCTCGTAAAATAGGGCTTTTATGGGAAGAAATAGGGTTGGGTTGCTAGCATCCTGGGACAATCTCTCCACAGAGGAAGCTGGGTGGGGCCTGTGGGGGCAAAGGAGCAGTTCTTCTCCCTCCCCACTACCTCCTCCATAGGTCCGAGGAACCTCTGAGCAGCATCCACCAGCTTAGGTGGCCTGACTTGGGGACTCAGGCTTGGGGCAATGGCCAAGTCTGAGAAGAGGTGGAAGCCAGGAACTAGCAGTCCCACCCGCTTCTTGTTCCCTGGCTGGGGCTGGGGTGTCCCGGGTGCAAGATAAACCACTGACCTGAAAATCCCAAAGCATACTAAAGGGATTATTGCAGGCAGTGATATTACTGTAAGGGAGAGAAATATAGGCAAGAAGGTGAAAGCCAATTTCTAATGAAGTCTCCTTGCTGGCCCAGCCTGTGAACAAATGAGAGCATCCATGTGTGGGACACTCTCCGCTTATCTTTTTATTGACTCCACACAGGCTGAATTTACAATCCAAGCCCACTGGAGCATATGTGGGCCCCATTTCTTCTTTCAGCATTTTCCCCCCCAGTTCATGGTCTGTGGGATGGGCTCCTTTCCCTACCACGATCTGCTCTCTAGAACCCAGAGCAGCGGAGGAGGTAGACAAGCTAACAGGAGGCCCCAACGCTGTGTGCGGGAGTTTGCTCTGGGAGCCGCCCAGGGTAGAATTTAGGAGACACTGTCCCCTTCTGAAGCTGCCCCTGTTGTCCGTGTGTGGGAGGGAAGGGTGCTGGAGTCTGCCTTAACTTTGGTCCGGCTACCTGGACAGCTGCCCAGACCGCAGCCGCCTGCTAGCAGCCAGGCTGGCTGATGGCGCTGACTGAGGACACCAAGAGCCAGTGGGGAGGGCCGGATGGCCCTGCTGCAGAGAATTTCAGGTGAAGGCCAGGACTCAAAGCAGATGGAGGGGTCACAGGCACCCACCAGATAAGATACAAATAAGCCACCTGGAGCGGGCTTGACAAGGAAGGGATTGGGGGCCAGGGATGGCTCCTGTACAGGGAGGTATTGATGCTGTGGCCAGAATCCACAGGCCGAGAGGGTGCAGCCTAGGGCAAACATCTCAGCTGAAGCATCCAGGTAGCCTGGACCCAGGGCTGGGCAGAGAGGCTACTCCAGACCATGGGCATTTTTGCCAGTAAATGTCTAGCTGACCTCAGTGGCCAGGGCCTTCTTTCCTTGACCGTAGCAGCAACTGACAGTTGCTAGAGGTTTTTTGATTCGTTGAAAAACTAAGCCATATCAACACTAGAGAACATTTTAAACTTTATGCCTTACTTTTAAGGGGAGGAATATTACTTTCCAGAAGTCTCTGTTGGGAGACCCCAGCGTTTCCTAGACATCAACTCTTTGACATTCTTTCTTGCATTTCTTTTTTGTTTCAAGGAAATAGGGCCGCCAGCAGCTCCTTGTTGCCGCCTGGCTCACTTTTATGGTGGCCCAGGAATAAACTTTGGTGGTCAAATTCAAGTGCTCAGTCCAGCAGCTGTCTCCTCACAGGATACAGCCCCTACCCCCATCTCGGTCCTGGCTTTGCTGAATCTGCCTTGGGGGATTGGGCCCCACATCACCCTGGAGGGCCAGGAGGGGGAAGGAAGCAGAGCCTTGGGTGGAAGTGGAGAAAGCGGGATCTGAGACTCGAGCCCTCATCCACACCTCTGCAAGGATAGGGGTACCTCTCGTTTCCCTCTTGCTGGTTCCTATCACTGTTTGGGCAGCATTTTGCCTTCAATAAACTCGAGTTTAATGAGGTCAGTGTGAACCCCATTAAAAGCCATAGTCCATAGTTCCCCACCACTATAATTAAAAATGCTGGCCCCATCTCACCCTATAAAAAGGGCTAGAGGAAAAAGGAAACACAGCAGATTTTTCTTTTCATGGCCCCTTACCAACAGAAGTCTCACACTTCAGCAAAGCCCCAATCTAGTTCTTCTTTGCTTCAGTTTAAGATCTGACCAGAACTAAAGGAGTAGCACCCAGCATTGAGTGGGTAGGGGGGCACCTGAGACCTATCCCTGAGTATTCCAGAACCACCCTGAGAATGGGACCCATGGTGGAGGCAGACTCCACTCAGGTGTCACTCTAAATGCTGAGCAAGTTTGAGGAGGCAGGAGCATTGAGGAGGAATGGATTTTAGGGGTTACATATGGAGACAAGCTACAATTTTTTTGTGTCCTCCTTATCTGGTTTGGGAGCCGCAGCACCTCATCATGTTTCATCAAGACAAATCCATTCTAATTTCTTTAAGTGGAAACTAATTTTAACTGAGGGTTATGGATGTAAAGAGAGTTTGGGCTATTTTTTGTTTTCCCCTGAGTGTGCATTGGGCTGAGCCCTTGGGTGCTTTGGTTCTTCCCCTCCTTCCCAAACAAATTGTGCCCTGGCAGCTCCTCTTTGGATCCAAGGTTGCTTTCAGCTCATGCTGGTTGCTTTTGGCCCCTTGGACCCAGTCCAGAACCTTTCAATAAAGTGATTTTCAGATGCCCACATGTGTCCTGTGGTGCTCAGAGGGATGGAAGGCAAGGGGTTGGGGATGCAGAATGACTGAGCCTACTTCTTGGGCTACAGCTATCCAGGAGGCTGACAGACTTGTAGGAGGGCAGGACAGGGCTGAGAAATAGGAAGGAGGCACTAAGATCTGGTCACAGCCCCAGGGACAGAGGCTGGGGGCTTTGACTAGGGAGTGGCCGCTGGGCCTCCCCTGATGCCACAGCATCCACCGCTCCTTTCCACTGTCTGGTTAGTCTCTTCTGGAGACCCATACCTGGCCCCACCACCCACCTTACAGTCCCCAAAATCATCCAAGGATAAGAACCCCAAACCTAGTCCCCCCCACCATATTCTTCCTGGACCTCTACACTAGGCTTCTTTTCAGCGCACTAGCTGAGGCTGAGCCACTAAGCCAAAGGGCCCTGACATAGAAGATACATGGCTCTCATTCCAATCCTTTTCTTTGGGGTTTGGGATTTGAAAATCCACAGTGGATGTAGCTTTCTTCACATTGATTGACAATAAAGGCAGGCATGAAATATTCACCCAGGGCCACTCTCTCATACTAAATATTTAACACAACATTAGAGAAGGTTTTTCCCAGACTTCGCCAGGCACCGGCTGGGCGGCTGGCGCACTACTCACCACTCGTTTATGACTAATCTGACTCCCTAGCCAGGGGCAGCACAGCAAGCCAGACAAAGTTGGGACACTGGCTTGCAGCTGGGCTGCCTCACCTTTGGGAAACTTCAGATACTCTTCCGGGAGTCTCTCTAAGGACTCCAGAAAGGTAGTCTTGACACCCAGCTCTGGCCAGGAAACGAGTGGACTTCTTCAAACTCTTGTGAACAGGCGGTGTCTCTGCGGGTTGGAAGGGTAAGAGTCCCTGAGATTTAAGGGAAAGGATTCACTTCTCTGGGGAAATCAGGCAGTGGGGAAAGAAGTCCTCACTCCCACCCTCCTGGTGCTGCTCACAGAGAGGAGGCAAGACCCCCATACATGAGAGCCCTCCTCCTTCCCCCAATCCTGGGGGAAAAAAGAGCAGCAGCTAGAAAAAAATACAATTACCCCCTCCCAGCCACCACCCTCGCCCATCCCACCGCCCACCCCACCCCAACCCTCTCTCTCCTCCTTTGCTCGTGCTGTGGTATGGAGAGAAGGGGAGTGACGAGAGAAAAACGAATACAAATCTGCAATTGATTTTCATAATGTTTCTGCGGTGTTTGCAAACCAATCGCCTGAACGTCCCCGATCTTACCTAAGAGAGAACCCCTCCTACGTCTGCGAAGTGCTCCGAACTGATATATGACAATATCTACTTTGGATCACGTGCTCAGAGAGAGAGAGACTAAGACGGATAACGCGTCATCTCGCCTTCCCAAATTTTCCCCCCTCGCTAGACCGGGTCCAAAACCTCCATCCAGAGCCGGCAGGAGAGGAGAACGATGTTTAACTCGGTCAACCTGGGCAACTTCTGCTCGCCGTCGCGCAAGGAGAGGGGCGCAGATTTCGGCGAGCGAGGGAGCTGCGCCTCCAACCTCTATCTGCCCAGTTGCACTTACTACATGCCCGAGTTCTCCACGGTCTCCTCCTTCCTGCCCCAGGCCCCCTCTCGTCAGATCTCCTATCCCTACTCGGCCCAAGTGCCCCCGGTCCGGGAGGTCTCCTACGGCCTGGAGCCATCCGGCAAGTGGCACCATCGGAACAGCTACTCCTCCTGCTATGCGGCGGCCGACGAGCTTATGCACCGGGAGTGCCTGCCTCCTTCCACCGTCACCGAGATCCTCATGAAAAACGAAGGCTCCTACGGCGGCCACCACCACCCCAGCGCCCCGCACGCAGCCCCCGCCGGCTTCTACTCCTCAGTCAACAAGAACAGCGTCCTGCCTCAAGCCTTCGACCGTTTCTTCGACAACGCCTACTGCGGTGGCGGCGACGCGCCCGCCGAGCCCCCCTGCTCCGGCAAGGGCGAGGCCAAGGGGGAGCCCGAGGCACCCCCGGCCTCGGGACTGGCGTCCCGGGCTGAGGCGGGTGCCGAGGCGGAGGCTGAGGAGGAGAACACAAATCCCAGCTCGTCCGGTTCAGCCCACTCCGTGGCCAAGGAGCCGGCCAAAGGAGCCGCCCCCAGTAGGTAGCAGCGGCCGGGGAACGGGCGGGCAGCGAGGGAGGGAGCGAGAGAGGGAGGGCGAGAGAAGGGGGGAGGCAAGGGGAGCGGGGACGGCCTCGTGTTTTGGGTCAGTCCGATTTTATGTGGAGTTTTATAAGCATTCAAAGGATTTTATTATAACCTACAAAGCCCTCTCTCCCAACGACTCGACTTTTTACGATGGAGAAGGGGTGGGGAGGGAGGGAAAAGGGCTCTTTGGAAAAGCCGGGTGAACCCCCCTCCCCCGTTATCTCCCTCGGTCTGTGAAATTTTTAAAAGCGCAACCATTGCGGGCGATATTAACTTTGATCGTGAACTTAGAGGAGCATTTAAGGAAGTATGGGGAGCCGGCCTGCCGAGGAGTGGGTAGGAGGGGAGGGGTGGAGGGGGAGAAAGGGGAGGGCGAGGGAAAGACAGGGAGAGATCCAGAGAGGGGGAGAGGTGGGGGAGAGGAGCAATGGAGCAGAACCTGAGACCGGAGAGGCAAGCCAGGACCGCTATGATCCTTCTTAAAACTAGTTTTGAAAATGTTCAAACTATGTGTTCGCGGGTCCTCGAGCAGAAACCCAAGCAACTCTGGGGTCAGCGGCGACAGGGGAATGGGGCGAGGCGGCGCAGGACTCCACTGCGTTCCAGGCGGGGGTCTGGGCGTTTCTCCCGGGTCCGCGGCCTTGGTGCTTGCCTAGAACTGCGGTGTGGAAGGCGCTGCCCCGCGGGCGTCCCGGGGCGCCAGGGCCCCGGAAGCGGCTCTCTGGTGTCTCGGTGCCTGCTGGCCGGCTTCCTCCCCGCCTCCCGACTGCCCTCGCCAGATCTCACTGCTTCGCGCCTGTTCTCAGCTTTCCCCCCAGATTTCTGGGGGAGGGGTTGGGCTTTCCGAACCACTAGGAGGGCGGCGCAGGAAGGGCCCGAGGGCGGAGGGGGAGCAGACAGGGGGCCCCAGGGGACGCACGTGTCCCCGGAGGGCTTTCCTTCTGTCCCAGACCCTGTCAGCCGCGGCTCTCGCCTGAGAACTGGGGACGGGGTCGCGCAGTGGCGGGGGGGTGGGGACCCGCTAGACCTGGCAGGGGGTCGAGGCTTGCCCGGGTGCTGCGGCTGCAGGAGAGCCAGCCGCCTGGCGGGAGGGCTGCCCGCGGTGGGCTAGGAGAAGGGCCGCTGAGCGCTCAGCGGGCTGGGGGTCGCCCGGGTCTCACGTGTCTCTCTCCCCCCTCTCCTCGCACTTGCCCCCTCCCCTCCCTCCAGACGCCCCCCGCACCCGCAAGAAGCGCTGCCCTTATTCGAAATTCCAGATCCGGGAACTGGAGCGAGAGTTTTTCTTCAACGTGTATATCAACAAAGAGAAGCGGCTGCAGCTGTCCCGGATGCTGAACCTGACGGACCGACAAGTGAAAATTTGGTTTCAGAACAGAAGGATGAAAGAAAAAAAACTGAGCAGAGACCGGCTGCAGTATTTCTCGGGAAATCCGCTGCTGTAACCTGCAGACCGGGCCCTTTTGGGGGCGGGGGGAGGGGAAAATTATTTTATTTTATTTTTATTTTTTATTTTCTAACTCGTCTTCTTTCCGCCGTGGAAAAGTGGACTGTGGCCAGGGCTGGCCCCCACCGCTGTGGCCGGCACTCCATTCCGGAACCTCCTGGACCCTCTATCTGACTCTCGCTGTGGGACAGGGACCAGGCCTGGAAAGGGGGTGAAGGGAAGTGTCTGATGCACGGCGAGTGAACACCGTTGGCGCCGAGGCCAAGACTTTCATTTAAAAGAAAACACACCTCGGCGACAATGTGTTGCTGCTCGGATTAGGTGGGGGAGGGGCGACAGTAGTGAGCGCCTGAGCCGAACAATCCTCGAACTAAAAGCCTTCCCTTGCCCAAGTGAAAAGATCCGCTAAGACAGCGTGTCTGCCAGCAGAAACTTCTCGGGCTCCCCCATCTACTCCGCCCCACCTTGCCCCACTACTTTAGGGGGCAGCTAAATGTGATCCTGCCTTGCTGTGAAATTTCTGTACCTTCAACCTGGTGTTAGGTGTGCAAAGTCCGTGTCCTACCTCCGTCTTCGCCAAGGCCCCGCCCGAGCCTACTTGTTCTCCCCCTGAATGTGTAGAACCTTCCTTTGAAATTTCTTAATCGGTGCATTGAGGTTTCCAAATCTTTTTCCAAGCAGTGCCCCACTTCATGGATTTATAGCTATAGTCTATGCAGTCGTTACCTCTTTTTTTTTTTTTTTTTTAAGAAAATTGAAGATTGGAGTGGTGGAGGCAGTAGGGAGATGGGATTGGGCACCTCCCCCGTGCTGGGGCCTGGATTTTTGTAAATAAATTTCCCAAGCGTTTCTTTCCACCTGGAGGGAAAGGGGGGGACGCCCCCAGTGAGATTCAAATCACCCATCTCTCCTCCTCTGCGTGAGTGCTTGTGTACATGTGCACTCCCCACCCTGCTCCCTTCCCTGAGGGATTGCTGTGAAAGTTTTTTGGTGGCAAATAAAGATAAATTTCATTCTGTTCAATATTATGATTTTATTTGACCCTTTTGTTAACCCCTCTCCTCTTAAAATCCTCCATGCTCCCATGGCGGCGGCGGCGGAGGAGGAGGAGGCAGGCAGGCAGAGCCCAGCGGATGAGGACAGGCAGGCAGAGGTGAGATAGGCCGGTGCTGGCCGGCCTGGAGCTCCTCTCCGCTGGCAGGGCCAAGATTATGGCCGTAGTTTCCTCACATTCTCAAGCTGAGGACATTCCATAGCTACTCTGAAGCTCTCCTTTCTCACGTGCAGCTCGAGCTGTGTCCAAACGCCCAGCAACGGCTTTCTGTTTAAGTACACGTTTGTTGTGGAGTTAATTGTAACCATCATCGAATTTAAATTTATAGGAATTTTTTTGGCTCCACCGCCCTTCTGCCAGATGTCTCCGTCTGTCGCAGTTAAATGTGTAGTGTGGAGGTTAGGGCTTTTTTTTTTTTTTTTCTCTGTGAGAAGTCTGTATTGGAATTTTTATACACTGTTTTTAAGGAAGGAGGGGACAGAAGGAGAAACCAGCCCCCTCCCTCTCCTCTCCACAGCTCCTGGGGGTGGGAAGGTGGGGCCTGGCTGCTTTCCCTCTGGCACAAATGGCCAGGCTCTTCCAGACACAACAAGACGCCTATACTGGGGCCACCCTGATGTTTATACATTGGGTGTCCCACAGTAGAAAGCCCTAGAGGTTTGTTTTGTAGGGGTTGGCACTGGGGATGGAGATGACCTGCGGGGACAGTCACCATACCCATCTATATTTGCTGCATGTTTCTTCTGTATAAAGATAATCATGGCCCTTGCAGTGCTTTCAGTGAGGGCACTTTGTTGGTCTCTGTTTCAAATTCGTTATTTGGGGGCAGAGGTTCAGGACAACTCATCTCATCTTTCCCTCCTCTTTCTGTCTTTGTATAATTCAAAGAAAATATTTTTGTCAATACAATTCTGTCGGATGAAAGGAAAAAGCATCATGACTATCAAATCTAGGTTCTGTCATTTTTGATGGTAGGAATCCCTGCAGCTTAGGTATCTAAATTTCTAATTTGTAAATGTGGGTCGGGTCGTGAGACAAGATTTGCAAACTAGGGTGTATATGCAGCCCACAATTTCCTCATGTGCCCACACACAAACGTTTTATTTAACTCGGTGTGCCTATGGGTGCACATAAGAAGGAATATTATTTGTATGCTTTTGTCTGTTGCATGGAGTAAACCTGACCACATACATATCTAGAGCTTGTGTCTCTGTGGTGTGTAAGCATTGGCAGTGTTTGTTGAGTGTGGGCAGGAATGCAACTGAGGGGCCTCTGTACATTTTTGTGTGTGTCTGTGTGTGTGACACTTCTCTAGGTATGATGTTTATCCACTAGCCACATTAGGAAATATTAGCCTGCTGGTGATGTTTCCTGTGAAATTAGGATAGAGGAAACTCTATAAGGTGAACCTATTTATAAAGCAAAATATTAGCCTCCAAATGCCTGATTTTGGAGAAAAATATTTAAAACCCGCAGGTAACACTTTCTCTGCAATGTGGAGCCCAGAAATGTCCTTAGCTCCAAAAGAGAGTTCTGGTGGATGAGAGGAGAAGGTCATCATGAAAGAAAAACAAAGGCTTCTGTGACCCAAGCCAGGAATCTGCCAGTCCTTGGTGACCCTCTAAAAAGGAGGAAAAAGGGTTTTTTGGCCCCCAAACAAACCCACCTTCTGTCTCCCAAGGTGTCCAACCCCCCTTGCAGGTCAGGGGCACTCTGGGCTCAACCTCTTGGGGTAATCCCCTCTAGCCGCAGCACTGCCCGGGAACAAAAGATCCTCGTCTAGACGCTGCCATAAAGCACCCCCTCACGTTTCTAAACCCAGTTTCATTTCGACCTTAACGACCCAGTCTGGCCTGTATTAGAAACCACTTCCGCCCTAAATAGTAAACAAATCTGTAGTGGAGGGTCTTGGCTCTCCCAACACACTCAGACCCCCACCTCCTCAGCCCGTTGCCCCACATTTTTCCTCTTTTCTCCAGCCTTTCTCAGCTCCCAGCACCCCAGCCCCTTTCCTCCCCGCCCCGCCCACCCCCCCCCCCACCCCCCCCCCCCCCCACCAGTAAATAAACCTGAGGCCGAGTTCAAAGTTTCCTGGAGCTAAGGAGGAATGCTGGTTGTAAAAATCCAAGTTTATAGTGCACGTGGGAGTTTACAAGGGTATTAAGTGGTGTGGGCTGAAAGAGCACTCTGGGCCCCTCCCCCTCCCACCATGGGCTTTGGGGGTGCAGGAGGAATCAAGGGCACTCGAAATGAGAAATGGGTTTAGGAATAGCCTTGAGTTTGGGGTTTCTTTGTCACTTAGACTCTTAGGTGGCTGAGGAATGGCGATGCAAGGGCCCCTTGTAAGAAGACTCGAAACCCCTGCCAAGCACCTCTGAGAGAAAACTCCCTGGCTCTAGGTGTCCCACATGGAAAGATTGGGGAGCCCTGTTCTGGGGGAGCAAAAGGTGCAAACCAGGTGTCTGAAAGGTGAACAGAGTTGGGAATACCTAGAGCCAGTTCTCAACCAGAAGGGGAGAAACTACCTTGGGCTAATTTCTCGCGTGGGCTGAGAGCAAAAAGGGCTCTTCTCTTAAGAGTAAAGAAGAACTTTGAACTTCAAGGGAGTCAAGGGCACCACCCCTTCGTTTTCCCCGCCTCTCTCAGGAATCCGCAGGGCAATTGTTTCTGGGCCAGTATTCCCTGAAGGGGGGAGCTACTGGGGTTTTCTGGTGCCCCAGGGTTGGATAATGCTGTTTGCTAACCCCTCCCTACTGAGAGCCCGCCAGAACCAGTGCACGCGACTGCACTCTTTATTATTCATATAAACCTTTGGAAAAGGCAACGCCCGGGAAGTTTTTATAACTTTGTTTGGCATAAAAATTTTACAAGATTCCCCATCCCTTAAAAAAAAAAAAAAGTAAGTTTTGGTCTTGCCATAGGATGAAATCACAGGTCTTTGAAAGGCAGGGGAGAGAGGGGCTCTGAGGGGTGGCAGTGCAGGGAAGGGAGTGTATGGAGCTGCCTTTCTCTGTCTAAGGCAAAAAGGCTTGAAGATCTGAGTCAATCCTTCCTGAGGCCCATCTTGGACTCAGCTTTGGAGCCTCTTTGGACAGAGTTCTGTCCACTCTGCTCTTGCACCTTTACAAACTCTAAAAGTTTGGACAATATCAGCATGACAAGACCTTCCCCCATCACATCCTCTTGTTCTCCTGTAGGCACTACTCTCTCTCTCTCCCTCTGTCTCCACACACACACACACACACACACACACACACACACACACACACATCTCTCTGCACAGCACCCCTCCAACCCACTGCACAAAGCAAAGACCCATAACCTTGACTCAGACTGCTGATTTGGGAGGGTCTCTGCACACATAGCCCTGCATTCCTGCCTGCCGCCTGTGAAGTCGACAAAGGGTTTGAAGAAAGAATCCAAAACACCAGGAAACTCCTGCCCAGAGGTTGCAGTGGTTGCAGGACCAAAGGAGACAGAGGGCCCAGCAGGGCTGCAGTCCAGGAGCAGAGAACAAAGGCGGCCATGTGGGAGATGGCCTTGCCCATGGATGACCCCTGGACCTGCCCCTCAACCTGGGACTGACAAAATCCCACTCGCTCATTTCCCCTGACTCCAGCCTTGGGAGCACCAACTGGGCTCAACTTTGGGCCATTTTAATGTTTCAGCTCCAGAGGTCAGGACAAAGATGGGACAGACTTCTCCAAAGGTAGGCCTGGTAGACAAGCCTCCTTTGGGGTGATGGAAGTGAAAATACATGACCCCTGAATCCTAGCACTTCAAGAAGCCATCAGCACTAGTGTGGATGTGCCCCAGAATCCTATTTTTCCTCCCTCTAATGGCGACTGCTGGGGTCTGGCTGCTGATGACTGGCAGCCCTACACTTCGCCTTGTGAGGAGGAGCTGAGCTAAGGCTGTAGGCGGGAGAAGGTCAACTCCAAGCCTTAGCAGCTGGGCTAGGGAGGCATGCGACTGAGCCTGGTGCTGTCCCCCTCACTAAGCCCAGCACACCAGAGAAAAATAAGAAAGGCTAGGAAAGAAAGTCAGGAGGAAGGAAATAATTGGAGAGAGAAAAGAGCAAAGAATTAATTGTATAATAAAGAAAGAAGGAAACAAGGAAATGGGAGAAATAAGGAAGACAAGAAAGAGAAAGGATTGGAAAAAGAAGGAAAAAATAAATTACAGGAAGAAAAAAGAAAAAGAAAAACAGAAAGAAGCAAATAAAGAGAAAAGAGAAGGATGAAACAAGAAGGAAAGAAAGAAGAGAAGAAAAAAAAGAAAAATAAGAAAGGAAAGGAAGGCAAACAGAGATCTTTGAAAAGGAACTTAACCGGTAAGAAAGGTTCGGTGTTTTTCTCCGGAGCAAGCCAGCCTAACCACAGCCCCGACTCTAGCTAGAAACCTGACTTACTGGGGGCAACTTAGAAGCAAACCACTAAAGTGGGGAGCAGGGCCTGCCCCTAAGACATCCTCCCACCCTCCTCCCAAAGCTTCTTTCCGAGGTATCTTCGGTCTGGTTTCAATTCAGGGGACAAAATTAAATAACTGGCCAGCTTCGGCAGGGCCAGGAAGCAGTCAGACTGGCGCAGGTTATCAGAATTCGGGATTCGGAGATCTTAGACAGCACTTTGGGTAAAAGTGAATATCTGTGGCTGTGTACACATATTTAAGTGCAAGTTAGACACATGTATAGATGCTGAACTCCGTAGCATCTGTGTGCAAGTGTGTGCAATGTCAAGACGTGAGAGATTCTGCTGGCCGAGCTGCCTGGGGGGCTGTGAGGTCCACAGTAGACCAGAGGCCCCGCTAAGCGTCCTCAGCTTCCTACCTCCCTCTAGTACCTGTTTGAAAATCTTTTTCTTTTCTGGGTCTCTGGGCATTCCGAATTTTGCCTGGAATTTCCCTGCTCCCAATTCAGCTGGGGCAGAGCCTGGTGCTAGTGAAGAAGAAAAGCGAATCTTTTCTTCAAGTTTTGGGAAGGGAAGGATTTATCTCGGCCTCCAAAGCAAGAGGAAAAAACCTGCAATCTCTGGTGTGATTCTGTTTCCTCTTTGCTTAAAAAGATTTCAATACACACACTTTATTTTTATTTTATTATTTAACCCAAAAGGGAAAGATATTCTTCCTTTTTCACTTCATCTTCAGAATTTCCCAGTTGACTTTCTTAACCTGTTGGGGAAACTCCAATTTTTTGCTGGAGAAACCAGGGTGCTTCTGGGGTGTGTTGAGGGCTACAGCCAAGAAAGCAACAAAGGTCCTTTTTTGTTCATTGAGCATATTTTCCTTCTTCTGCTTTCACGTGGGGACCCCTAGCGCCCCAGCCCTTGGGCTGCCCTGTGGAACCCGCTGGATCCTCCCAGAGTATTCACAGAGCTCCTGAACCCTCCTCCTCTGCATTGCTCACAGCCCCACAGACAGAAGGAGGCCCAGCCCCGTCCTTGTTGCCTTTCCAGGATCTGGGTACCCGGGAAGGGAGAAAGGGGCCAGGGCATTGGCCCTGGGTGGGATTTGTCAGGTCGTATGCACAGCTTGAGCCCCACTGTGGCTTGCAGCCCCTGGATTTTCATGTTCCCAAGTTGAGGTAAGAAGGGGGAGCCCCAGACGTAGGCATAGGCATAGGTGTCTCGGCGCCCTCGGAAAGTTGGGGAAATGGATTAATAAAAGTCCATATGTGGGTGATTCTAGCAACACAGGCCTCCCCTGGATCCTAATCCAGTTGCCAAGGGCACAGTCTGAAGGGTCTTGGCCCTGTGGGGCAGGCGGTGGGTGCCTGGCAGTGGCGGCAGGCGGGGTCGCTGTGGCGGCCCGCATGCCTTTGAACGCCAGGCCCGGACAATAGGACCGAAACAGCCTTTGCTCGTGGCCTCGGGAAAGACCGAGCCCAAGGGGGCAGGGCTGGGACCCAGGCCCGCACAAATGCTCCCTTCGCCAGGATAAAACACTCAATTTTTCCTTCCTTTTACCTCCACTGAAGCAGAATCTCAAAGTCTGTGAAAACCCAACAAGTTATTCAGGTCTGCGTCCGAGCGGGCTCTAGTTTAGCAGCTCCGGGTTTTCGTTTATCTTGCGTAATTAGAGGCAAACATTTGTCCCACCGGGGGTCCCACTTAGGCTGATGAATTTGATTTCTTTTTTCATTAATGGGCCGTGTTTATCATACTTCTAATTATTTCAACTTTAAACACTATTCTGTCTTGTGAGGAGGTGGGAGTCGAGGCGGGAGGCTCCTCCCTGGAGTATTATTTTCATTAATGATGGCGAGAATTCCGAAGCGACTCTGTCCTCTCCCTTGGCTAAGGTGAGAGGTGGGCTTGGAAAGAGGTTGGGTGGTGGGACCCCTGAGGCCGATGGGTCTGCTTCCTGTCTGCTGGTTCCCCAGGCTACGCCTTGGGGCTTGTCTGAAGTTTATCTCCTTCACCCTTTCCTGCCGACTCCTTCACCCCCTCCCAGGCTGGGCTCATACCCTTTGCGGCTCTTCCCTGGAAACCTTTCTCTGATCCCAGCCTGTCCTGGCTGGCCTGGGCAGAGGCTCGGGTAGCACTGTCCTGGCCCCCAGCTACTAACACCCAGAGAAAAAGAAAAGAAAAGGCTGAGGTGGCCAAGGGCCACTTGGCCGTGGGGAAAAGGACCCACCAGACTCCAAAGTGGGGGGTAAGGGTAGGGAACTGGGAAGCTAAAGTCCTGGGAAAAGCACACCAGGCAGGAAAATAAAGGAGACGTGAAAAAGGGGGGAGGGAACCCCCAAAGCCATATAATTCTCAATTGCTTTGGTATTTAATTTCATCGTCCCATAAATGAGGAAATATCAGTTCCCATACTAAATTTTTATCCCTGGCTGATAAATATGACGGGAAATTTTCGTTGGGTCCTCGTAAAAGGGAACGGTTTCGATCAAACTGGTGGGGAAAGACTAATGCAGATAATACAAACAGAGTGGCCATAAAGTCTCGCCCGTTTCCCGCGGGATGGGCGGTGGGACAAATGGCTCCCTGGATTGACTGCTGCCCGGACTGTCCCAAGTCTGGGGCCTAAACAGCCTAACCTTGCCCTGGATAACCCCCATGCTGAGGCCACGGTGACCCTGCATATGAAAACACAAAACCATTTCAAATCTCCCCTGGCCGGTCCTGCAAGCAAATCATACACTCCACATTTCCTTCCAGTTTTCCGGAGGTTCAGGAACCCCTGCGTCTTCTCTCTCCATCCCTGGATGGGGAAATTCGGCGGATTTCTTTCTGCGGTCTTCTAGCCGCAGCGGGCTTGGGCCTCCTTAGAAACGGTCTAGCCTCCTCACTCCTCCACGCCAGGGCGCTGGGCTCCAGTCCTTTCCCCGCCAAACTCCAGCCCTTCGGAAAGTCTGAACCCTAGGCTCTGTCCAAGGAAAAATGTGGGGCGACAAGAAAGACAAGTTGTTCTCCAGATTCCGTTTCCTGAGGAAGGGGTGGAGAGTTTAGTTCGCTTTGGAAGAAGGCGATGGAGAAACGGAAATAACTGTTTGAAACATACGGTTCCCCTTATTTCTTCCTTTTATTTAAAAACAACCACAAAAATAGACTGGTCTGTCTTCTTTCAAACATGCTCCCAGCCCGTGCGCTCTGTAAAGGACGCTTCTCTGGGTCGGGTTTTGTTGCGTCTTGTGTGCTGGTTTCCCGTGTGATACGTGACTCCTCCAAACTGACCGAGGCTCCGCAGGTTCCCTCTTTCTTTCCCGGAATATTCCCTGTTTTAGTAGGGGCAAGGTCAAGCGGAAAGCGAGGACCGCCAGGGCCTGAAGTAAAGCAGCAGAACCGGCTCCAAGGCCAAAGCCTTGTGGGCCCCTGAGATGGTGACCCAGTAGCCGCCCACCCTGCCAGGCCCAGGCCACAGCTCTCGGGTCGGGGATCGGGTGCCTCTGGTCTCTGGCTTCCTCTTTCCCCTACCCCGCGTCCATTCGGAACCTCCTTTTCCGAGTAGCCATGAAGTGACCGTGACCCCCTCCCTGGCCCACCCTAGAGGCTGGAGATTCCCAGTCAACCCCCACAGGAAACTTGCAACTCCACCAACCTCCAGCGCCGCGGCCCCCAAGCTTCCAGCCCCGAGGGCCAAGCCCGGGGAAAAGAGGAGGCGGGAGAGCAGAAACTTTAGTCCTGTTTGGGATTCCTTAACTTTTTTTCCCCTTTCTCTGCTCATCAGATCCCCCCAAACCCCCCCCAAAACGTCACCCCACTCCCATCCCCAAGGTAAGAAGTGGGAGTCGGGTCCGGGGATATGGAAAGGGGAGATGAAGAGTGGGGAGAAGTACCTGATTCGTGTCTCGACCTTTTAATTTGAATTTGACTGTTTTGAGCCCCGGGTTGGCTCGCTCTCTCCCTCTCTCCCGCATTTTCCCCCTCTCCGCCCCCTTCTCCCCAGGAGTTACAGGCTGGTTACTGGATAAACAAACCCCACTCTTCCTAGAACCCCCACCCCCCTCCACCCCCCTACCTCCCCTGCCGCCCGGGGGGCGCTTCCTTTGTTCGCGGGGAAGGGCTCCGGTGCCCCTACCCCGAGGCAGCTGCTAGATGGCGCTGTTACTCCACTCTGCGCGCTCCGCCTGCCGACAACTTGACCCCGCTGACGTCACGGCCGTCTGAATCATCAAGGCCATTTTCAAATCCCATTGGTCTAGCCGTCACATGGTGAGAACCGAATGCGCGGATAATTATGGAGCTGATATTTCCCCCCCTCCCCTTCTTTTTCCTCCCTTCCCTCCAACCGCGCCCCCCCTCCCGGATGGGGAAAAAAAAAGATGTCAGCTCCTCCGCTGTAGTATTGCTCCTTAAAAACCCCTCTCTGAAAATGACATGCCCTCGCAATGTAACTCCAAACTCGTACGCGGAGCCCTTGGCTGCGCTCGGCGGAGGAGAGCGCTATAGCCGGAGCGCAGGCATGTATATGCAGTCTGGGAGTGACTTCAACTGCGGGGTGATGAGGGGCTGCGGGCTCGCGCCCTCGCTCTCCAAGAGGGACGAGGGCGGCAGCCCCAGCCTCGCCCTCAACACCTATCCGTCCTACCTCTCGCAGCTGGACTCCTGGGGCGACCCCAAAGCCGCCTATCGCCTGGAACAACCTGTTGGCAGGCCGCTGTCCTCCTGCTCCTACCCACCTAGTGTCAAGGAGGAGAATGTCTGCTGCATGTACAGCGCAGAGAAGCGGGCGAAAAGTGGCCCCGAGGCAGCTCTCTACTCCCACCCCTTGCCGGAGTCCTGCCTTGGGGAGCACGAGGTACCCGTGCCCAGCTACTACCGCGCCAGCCCGAGCTACTCCGCGCTGGACAAGACGCCCCACTGTTCTGGGGCCAACGACTTCGAAGCCCCTTTCGAGCAGCGGGCCAGTCTTAACCCGCGCGCCGAACATCTGGAATCGCCTCAGTTGGGGGGCAAAGTGAGTTTCCCTGAGACCCCCAAGTCCGACAGCCAGACCCCCAGCCCCAGTGAAATCAAGACGGAGCAGAGCCTGGCGGGCCCTAAAGGGAGCCCCTCGGAGAGCGAAAAGGAGAGGGCCAAAGCTGCCGACTCCAGCCCAGACACCTCGGATAACGAAGCGAAAGGTAAGGCCGCCTGGGCCGCGGGCGCCACTGGGACGTTCCGGCACTTGGTCTTCGCGGCCGGGGAGGGGGGCAGGGGAGAGGGTTGGGCCCAGGAGGCCCCAGACCATTTCGGGAATGCGACCCTGGCTTTCGACTAGCGTCCCCTGAGCTCCAGGCTGGTGGCGCGTCACTTAGCTGGGGAAGGTAAGCGGCGACGTGGAGGTGTCGGCCCTGCCCCGGCCATGGGTGCTAAGGCGGGGGCGGTGCGCACCGCGGGCCGCCTGCAGGCGCAGTGTGCTGCACCGGACGGGTGGCTGCTCCCAGGCGCGTGCTGGCTGTGGTTTGCTTTCTCAATGCTGGTGTCCTGGGGAGCTGACGTCCCCCAGCTCAGGTCAGGGGCTTGCAAAAAGCCTAAAATGGCGATCTTGTGCCAGGGACTAGGGAAGGCTGGGGAGATGGGGGGGTTCTCTTTACTGCATTTTCCCAGTTGAAAATTGTTTCCTGCGAAACGCGATTTGTTGTTTGTGGGTCTGATTTGTGCGTGCGGCTTGGGCTCCTGCGGCTTTTGGCTCGGCCGGGGGCCTTGGGCAGCGAGGCTGGAGCCGGAAGAGGTGGAGGTGAAGGGCTGCCCGCCACGTCCCTCCCTCCTCCAGATGCCTGGCTTGGATGGCGTTGGAACAGGGCATTTGGAACGTTGTAAGTTTTCTGTTTCCTCTTTTAATTTTTTCTTTTCCATTTTTTTCTAGTTAAATTATCTTTTTTCATTGGTTTCCAAAAGCAGCTTACAAATGAGTGGTTGGGAAATTTCTGTGTGCGTGGCAAGAGGTTTTCTCCTGAAAGGGAATGTGGCTTTGGTTGGATTTCACTGTAATTTTGGTTGAGAGAAAGCCCAGCCAGAGTTCAAGCTCAGGGTTCAAGATTCATTTCTGCTGTAGGAGCTGGGGGCCTTCGGGATCTTTCTCTGATACTTGGGGAAAGAACGTGGAGGAAACGGGAGCAGGGGAGGAAAGCTGAGGGGAACGACTTTTCCTTTTCCTGAAAAGTTGTAGCAAAGAGCCTCAGAAAAAGGCCCAACCAAAGGGGAAGAATAAACCTGCTCCCCACAACACCGGCTACTGGTGACAGTATATAAGGGGCTCATTGGGTGTAGAGGAAGATGAAATACTGAGAGCGGAGCAGGCTGGGGGCGGCCTGGATCTCCTGGTGCTTTGTATATGGATGCGACGCACACGCATGCCTATGGGCGACCTGTGCCACACTCACGCACATCCATATTGCACGATCCTTGCACACTCACGCATGCCCGCTCACACATGCACAGGCACTCTTTTGGCGGGCAAGGGCAGAGCCTCATCCCCTTGGGTCTGCAAAGGTGGTCTTGGTAAATCATCCCCATAGAGACACTGACTGGAAGATGAGCACTGGTGTGTTCATGAGGATAAGGGGGAGAGTGAGGCACCTACAGCCTCAAAGCCTTTCCTGTGGCACGTGTGCAGTGTGAAGGTTTAATCTTATACCCTCTCTACAGACCCTGAGCTTGGTTAGGGAGCAGATTTGGGGCAGGAAAACCTGCATTCTAGCCCCCACCAAAAGCAAAGTCAAGGTTAACAAGTTCACCTCTTAACTCGACCTGCACCCATTCCCATAGGCTCTCCCTTTCCTCTAGCTGTCCCCACAGCAACCTAATCCCTCCCACCCCAAGGAATCCCTCTTACCCTGTACCCTTCTTTCCCCTCCTCCTGTTTTGATGTCTCCACCAGGCCAGAGGCAAGAGAGCTTTTGATTAAACTTCCCCATTTATAATTTGTCTTGTCCCCCCACCCCACCAAACCTAACAACCCCAGTAAGAAAATAAACAGGACGTAGTTAGATGTGGAGAGCTTGTAAACAATCTGGCAAGAAGCTGCAGGTGCAGAGACAGGAGAGAAAATTCGGGACATTCAGATTTTTTTAGACTGCAGCCTCAAGTTTGCCTTTTTTGTGTGTTTTCTGGTTCCTCTTAGGCCCCCGCCTCACCCCGCCCCCAACAAGATAAGATCCAGGAACCTGGCAGCCTTATTGGAATAGGGAGGAGAGAGAGCTCAGAGCCATCAGCAGAGTCCTTTGCTGGGTGTCCTCTCAGGTCTTTGGACTCTGTTTTTTGCCCTTAAAAAGATGGCCAGGTTCCCTTCTGCTACTTGAGAAGCAAGGCTGGTCCATTTCAGCAAGAATGTGTGTTAGGGATAGAGGCTGTCAATAAGCTCATGGGAAATACACAGTATTCTATAGTATCTCCTTACAAAAAAAGACTCATGTACATATCTATGTGTGTGTACTTATGTGTATAGGTGTGTGTATCTCTGCAGGTATACATGTGTACTTGCAGGCATACACATCTATGTATGCACAGACTGGGCAGGGGGTTTCTAGGAGGCTGCATTTCCTCAGGATATGTCTCTCCCTTGACCTTAGGTCCTTTGGCCAGGAAAGTTGTTTGAGGACCCCTTAGGTTGCCCCAGCTCTGTTGCCCCTGGCCTCTACTGCTCTTACAAGCTCCCCTCAGCTGCACATACCTGGGAGAAATGATTAAGAGAGGAAGAGATGGTAATGGGAGACCTAAGGGAGCAGAGTCACTCTGTGGCAGCTCAGGTTGGGGTAAGAGCTGGGGGCCTAGGACAGGGACCACTGCAGTGGCCTCTGGCCACAGATCCTGGAACAAAGTCCCTCCACTGAGTTGAAACAGGTCAAAGCTCTGGGAATTTCTCTGGTCTGTGGGTGGACTCTGCTCTGGTCTGGGGCCTGGAAAATGCTTTTCCATCTGGTTGGATTTTTCCAGAGCTGGAATGGAACAGAGAGAAGGGGGGATCTGGCAAGGCTTAGGGAATCTGCCAGGGTCAGCCAGCTGGGGGAAAGCCAGGGTACTCAGGATCTTTTAGATTAAGGTGGACTTGGGTAATTTAAATTTAATAAACGCTTGGAGGCAAGAACTTCCTCCCTTTATCTCCCTAAGTCTAAACCCCAAAGAAATTGTAAGAACCTTGAGCCTAAGAGGAGCCCACCGCCAGGCCCCTGGGGCAAGAGCAGCTCCCCTGTGCTCCCTCAGCCACCCCACAGCAGGCTGGCAAAGGCTGCAGCGCTGAGAGGGTTTTCGACTTCGAGGGATACTTATGTAAATAATGTTATTTTTAACAGAGGAGATAAAGGCAGAAAACACCACAGGAAATTGGCTGACAGCAAAGAGCGGAAGGAAGAAGAGGTGCCCCTATACTAAACACCAGACGCTGGAATTGGAGAAAGAATTTCTGTTCAATATGTATTTGACGCGAGAGCGCCGCCTGGAGATTAGCAAGACCATTAACCTTACAGACAGACAAGTCAAAATCTGGTTTCAAAATCGCAGAATGAAACTCAAGAAAATGAACCGAGAGAATCGGATCCGGGAACTGACCTCCAATTTTAATTTCACCTGAGCGCGCGGCCTCTCCTCCTCCCTTCCCCCTCCTTCCTTTCCCCGCCCCTCCTCCCTTTGTGCCTGGTGATATATATTTTTTTCCTCCCTGAGTATAAATGCAATGCGACTGCAAAAAAGGCAAAGACCTCAGACTCTCCTTCCAAGGGACCTATGGTTCGTGCTGCGAAGATGCTTCCACTTAAAGCATGAGAAATGGGGTGCCGGGGTGTGGGGTGTGGTGTGTGCACTCATAGATGGGGGTGGGAGTGTGGCTGGTGTGTGTGTCAAACCCTCACTCACCCACGCACTCACACACAGCATTCTGTTCTCCATGCAAAGTTAAGATCGAATCCATCCGCTTGTAGGGGAAAAAAAGGAAAAAAATTAACCAGAGAGGGTCTGTAATCTCGCAGAGCACAGACAGAATCGTTCCTTCCTTGCTGCATTTCCTCCTTAGACTAATAGACGTTTTGGAAAGTTCGGCTAGTGTTCGTGTGTTTGTCGTAGCACCCAGAGCCTCCACCAAACCCTCTCCGTGTCTTTACCTCACAGTCGCTCTAAGAATCTGCTTGAAGTCTCGTATTTGTACTGCTTTCTGCTTTTCTCCCACCCCTCCTAGCACCCCCACATCCCCCATCTAGTAACATCTCAGAAATTTCATCCAGAGGAACAAAAAAATTAAAAATAGAACATAGCAAAGCAAAGACAGAATGCCCCCCCCCCAATATTGCCCTGTCCCTGTCTGGGAGTTGTGTTATTTAAAGATATTCTGTATGTTGTATCTTTTGCATGTAGCTTCCTTAATGGAGAAAAAAAAATCCTAATAAATTTCCAGAATCATAATCCTCAAATGGATGGTTTTTTGTTTTTAGTGATTTTTAGCAACACCCCCTCCCCCGAAGAGACTGAGTGTGTGGATGTGTGTGTTTTGTGTTTGACCCATCTCCTAGAGCCTTTCTAGAATGTCTCTTGGCGGGTTTAATGTAAGTGAGAGACCATAACGTTGATTTAAATATTATCCAGGTGACCACAATAAGTCAAGGTCATAAAACAGTAATGTCAGGACGGTCTTGGTGCGCGCGAGAGGTGGATTTTATGATCTGCAAATATAATGTGGTGCTGCAGTAAAAGATGCATTTAAAGGTGACTGGAGGAGGGAAAGAGGCAGAGAGCAAACTGCAATCTTGAGGAGCAGACGGATCTGATTGCCTGGGGTGCTGGGCTGGGCGCACCCCACTGCTGCTGGGGGTCACCCCAAGAGCCCCCCACCCATCCAAGGAAAGGAATAAACTTAACCGCTGGAGGGGCATGAGGAGCTCAGCCCCCCCAACCTCGACAGCAGCTAACAGAAACGCCAGGAGCAGCAGGAGGAGGAGGCAGCGACAAGGTAAGAGAAGCGGTTTCTTGTTCTTCTCTTGGCGGCGGAGTGGGGATGAGCGGTGTCCCCAGGTGTCCGGCGTGCAGTGGACAGAGCCTGGAGGAAGGTGTTTAGGGCATCCGTGCTTGCCGAGAACCCAGGCTTTCCTAGTGGCCGCTGGCAGCGGAGGGCAGCGACTGGGAGCTCCCTCTCCTTCCCTCCCCGGCCCATTGCCATGGGGGTTCCACGGTTAAAGGGATAAATTGATGGTTTTTGGCTTCTTTATCTTTTCGGGCACTTTGGGTCTCCTCGAGGTCGACACTCTGGTCTAGGTGTTGCTCAGTCTGGTCGTCTGTTGGTGGGGGAGGGGGAGTACAGCGGGTTGAAGCTTGAAGCTTAGGTTTTCCTGCTTTTCGCTGGTTTGGATGTGAGCCTCGTCCAGCCTCTTGTTCCCTGTGCTCCCTGGCTGTAACGTTTTGCCAGGCAAGTGGCCTGATTGGAAGTGGCTCCAGAGCACAGGGCTATGATTCAGCCACCCACATTCGCTGAGAAGCCTAAACCGAGCTGAGAGGGAGAGGATCAGAGGGAGTCTAGGAGGAGAGTGCAGGAGAGCCAGATGGACAAGACAGGGGACCCAGCTCCAGAGTGGAAGGAAGATCCAGCTTCTCTCAGGGCCAGGGCCAGAGATGCAGGGAAATAGCTCCACTGCGGTGCTGGGGGTGGGGCGGGTATTTGGCCGCCAGTGGTCCCATTTCACCAGATTTTTCTTGAGCGATTTGCTTAGACCAGAAACTAATGAAGGCAGTCAGACCCCTTACCCACCCAGCAACCCAAAGTCTACTCTCTAGTCCTTAGGGAGGTTGTGGGGGCGGAAAGGGGGACGGGGCTGAATTTCTTCCTTCCCCAACCCCCTTCCCTTCTCCTCCGGATAGATGCAAAGCTGAATCTCCCGCCCTGCTCGCTCAGCTGATCTGTGGCTTAGGTAGTTTCATGTTGTTGGGATTGAGTTTTGAACTCGGCAACAAGAAACTGCCTGAGTTACATCAGTCGGTTTTCGTCGAGGGCCCCAACCCACCTCTCCCACTCCTACCCTCCCCAGTGGGACTGCCCCACTGCCCCCTCCCAGATAGGGAAAAGTGGGTGCAGACCAAGGAGGACAAGCTGTGAGTGGGGTTGCAGAACAAGTCTGGAGAACCCTGCTTTATGCTGTCCTCTCAACCTATCCCAATCCCTGTGATTAACGGAGAGGAGTCTTTCCTGCAGCTATTGTCTCCTGGGCCCAGCTGATGGAGACAGACAAAGAGGGTCCAGCCAATTCCAAGGAAATTCAGGAGTTTGAGTAAGAGGTGGCCTGGCGGGCCAGCTCAGTTGGGCAGCAGGGTGGGGCAGAATTATTAGCAGAAAGAGGAGCACAGAAAGAGAAGAGGGTCTCTGGAATGGTTAGCCTCTCCTACCTACCACCTCCAGTCGACTGGGGCTCAAGATTCCCCTTAGAAAAGTGGGGTACCTGGAGGTTCCAAGAGTTGGGGAACTCTGAGCGCCAGCCCAGCCCTTTCCCCTTCCCCTTCTATAGCTCCATCTCCAGGGGAAGGACATGTCTGGGGTGTTGGTAGGTTAGAAGAAAGCCATCAAAGTCCAAGTAGAACCCCTCACACACGCACACGCACGCAACTGGGAAACATCAGGGCAAAAACCTGACTCTGGTCTCTGTTTAGTCGTCTGTGGCCTGTAGGCCTCAGTTTCTGTGGCTGTGACTGTCAGGCAGCTGCCTGTCTTTGCACTATGTGGAAACATCTGGGTGAACAGAGGCTGCCTGTGCCCACCATTGCTATGTTGGTGGAAAGGTTGTTGGCTGATGCCAGGGGGAGGAGGGGAGGAGAATGGGGTAGAGGAAAATCTAAGCAGTGTGAAACTTTGCAAAGCTTCCTCTAGTCCTTTCCCCCTTGGTTCTTCAATTCTGGCCCTGGTTGCTACAGAGAAAGTTCTCAAAAGAGGTTTCTTTGCCTGCCTGCGGGCGGAGTTGGTGGGGGGGAATAAATGGGGGAGGGGTTATGGAGACTGAGGAGATACACCCCTGTTCTCAGAGATACTGGGGAAGAGAAGCCAAAAGAAGGTCAGGTTCTTGGTTCTCTTACTTTGAAATTATTATGATTATTAAAACATTATAAACGTCTACACAGGGAAACAAAATTATGTCCCTGTAACAAAATATATACAGAGTTCTATATTCTCACAGTCATCTGCTGGGAGGGATATATGTGACCTTGTATGAGTGTAGGGCTCTGTTTCTGTCTCCCCTAGGCTCTCTTAAATACCCTGTTTGTATTTATATGCATACACATTTATTTTTCCCCTCTCTTATGCGAACATATTTGTTTTGACTCCCAAGGAAGCTGGAGGAGAAAATGGGAATAGAATTTCTTGTCTCCCTAGCTGAATTGTTGGTCTGTCTGTCCCCCATCCCTTTGTGGGAGAAAAAATTTCTTCTCTTGGAGAGAAGTATTCAAACCTCTCTATGGCTCCCAGGGAAATGGGGAAGTTTCCAGAGAGTCAGGCCAGCTGGTGGGAAGCAGGCAAGGGATTCCCCTAGTTTGGGAGCTCCTAGCAGCCTTTGAGTCTTCAGGCTGCCCCAGGCACACAGTCAGTTGGGGCAAAGCGTGTCCCAGGCAGGGACTGGGTGCTCAGGAGCATTTGGCTTGGAGATAGAGTCCCTGATGGGCCGAAATTCACTAATGAACGACTTCTGTGCTTTGGGTCTCTGTGCCCCCATTTCCGTTTCAGAGCTGTTGGGCTTATGTGTGGGAGGTCATAGAGCCAGGGGTTGAGGTGTCTCCTCCCCAAATGCAGAGAAATGGAGCGAGGTCTCATAGGGCCAAGGTGAGGACCAGTCTGGTGGTCAGAGTCCACCCCCGGCACAAGGCCGTGGATCATGGCTAAGGCGATGGTAATTATTTATTCGCTTCGCCGGAAGGGAGTCTTCAGAAGGAACAGCGTGAAGAGAAGAGAAAAAATTATCTCTCTCGTCTGTGGATATTAAGATGGATTTTTATTTCTTAAAGGACCCTCCCCGCCGAGAGCGCATAAGCGTAAACTTAATATATGCTCCGCAGCCCAACTCCAGAAATCGCAATAAAAGTTAAAACCTCCCCTACTGGTTTTTTTAAATTATGATATGGGAAAGAGGAGCAGGATTTATAGAGCTGAACTCTCAGTGTGTGAATGTTTGAGACTTGCGGGAGGAGGAAAAGGCAAGAGCTCGCCAAGGCGAGCCTTGGTCTCTGAGATCTCTCGTCGGCTGCTGGGGCTCCGGCTCAGCCTGGCAGATCCGCTGTGGCCTCTCTGGGACCTCGCCCCGGCCCACGGCCTGACTTCGGCTCGGAGATGCAGCCCTTCCCGAGAACAGGTGAAGAAGACGGCGGCAGCGGGGACTGGGGGCTTCGGGTGGGAACGCCAGGGCTCAGGGCTTTGTGTGGGTCGTGCAGGGGGCGAGGTTCGAAGTCCTGGGCTGGACCGCAGCACCAGTGTGGCCCGGACGGCTGCGTGGCCAGGAGGGGTGTCCGGGCAGGGTGCGAGAGCACCGGCAAGGTGGATTGTGTATGGACTTTGGCCGCAGACAGAGCAGAGCGGGCTCCCGGGCTGTGGCCGGCGGCGAGGCGGGCAACCGGATATTGAGTCTATAGAAAGGACCTTGAGGTCTGCTGGGTGTTTGGGCTGCCCTGGGGGCGGCGGCCCAGAGTGTGGAGCAAGCGGCGCGCGGGGCGCGGCGGTCAGCGTGTGAGAGGCGGCAGGCCCTGCACACCTCTGCAGCTGCCGGGCCGTGTCCGGGACGTCTGAACTGAGGCCGACCAATGGTCACAGCATGAAAAATAAATGCAATGGAAGGTCTTTCTTTCTTTTCTTTTCCACGTAAAAGGTCCTTTCTTTTTTCTCTCTTTCGGAGATACCTGGATTTGGTCCAGACCAGGTTGCCCGCGGGAGGGCCCCGCGAGCGGCAGCGCGCAAGGGAGGGAGAGAGAGGGAGGGCGAGAAGGAGGGAGGGAGGGAAGGAGGGCGGGCGGCGGCGGCCGTGGTGGCCGGGGCTTCCCTCCCCAGGCGGGAGCCGCCTGTCCTGTATCTATGGCCGTGGGGAGCGAAGGACCAGGTAACGAAGGCGCTTCCGAAGCGGGACTGGACCAAACCAGAGGGACCGAGTCTTCTGGGTCTCTCTGCCTGAGGCCCTGGAGGGAGAGAAGGTAGGGAGATCGGCGCCCGCCGGGCCTGGCAAAGAGGCCTCGGGAAATGTTGAACCTGTATGTGATCTCAGGCTCACACTCATGTTGTGGTCTGTCTGCCTCAGGAGATGCGGTTTGCCTTTCTGTCTGAGACGCCCCAAACCCTGAGCTCTCCTTCCCAAGGCTGGAAAAAAATCGGGAAAAACGGCGGAATTTGCACTTTCATTCATTGGGTTATCTGCAACTCAGAGGGGCTGGTTAAGGCGTCCCCAAGTTGGAAGGGCGCTTTGCTTCTGTTTTCTGGATGCAGAGTCCCCTGACTCCCTCTGCCACGGGCTGAGTTTCCGGCTCCAGGTTCGCGTGTCGCCCTGAGGTTTGAGGCCAGACAGCTCGCAGTCGGGCAGGGAGGGCGGGGGAGAGACGAGCGGCTCTGGCCCCTTAATTGTACTTCGGACTCGTATTGTCTCTCCTTTCGCCACCTCCGCTTCCTCAGTCTGGGCTCCAAAGTCACTGCAAATTTCCTTGCGACACATACATCACACAAAAGATCAGGTAACAAGGCGCTCAGGGCCATTGGGGCTCCGGGCAGGGCAGGGAGCGGCTCTAGCTCTGGGGCGGCTCCCCCTCCAGCCACTCCCAGGCTGGAAAACCAGACCGTGTTGGGGGAGCCGGAAATAGCCCCGCTTGCTGCGGAGCGGCAGGGCGGGGGCGCCGGCGGGAATGCAGGCCCGGCAGGCCGTGGCTTTGAGAGAGCCACGTTCACAGGCCCTGGGGATTTCACTCCTGCTGGGCTTCGGGACCTGACTCCTGGTGTGTAGGGATCCCAGATACCCACCTTGGGGGGGGCAGGACGCGGGTTTCCTCGCGGCAGGCCAAGAGAACTCAGTTTCTGCTTCCAGCGCAGGCCTTAGCTAGGAGTTGTGTGTGGGTGTGTTTTTCCCAACAAAGAGGGATCAGGAGAGAGAAGGGGGGAAAGTAGAGGGGAACCAGGGAGGGGGCGGGGAGGGGGAGAGGGCAGTGGAGAGGTGAAATGAGCCCATTTCAGGGGGAGAAGGAAAATGAAAGCAAATGGAGTACGGCCTTCTCCGCGCAGGGCGGGTGCTGACGAGCCGGGAGCAGGCTCCCTGCCTGCGGCAGCCGGGATGGCCCGCTGGGGACACCGGAGAAAGCCTGTTTTAAATTTAATCCGAACTTGACGGTGTGGATTGAACCGGAGGGAATTTAAATCACTAAAAGGAAGGCGCGGGGCAGGGGGAGGGGACGACTCTAACCTGTCTATCTTTCTGTCTGTCCTTCCCACGGTGCTAGTTTGGTTGTGGCCGCAGCTGCCCAGGTTTCAGGTGATGGAGTAAGGGTGCCCCTCCCCCTCAGGGGTCTCTTCTGTGCCCAGTGAAGTCTTTTGGGGGTGGGAGGGAACTCTAAGAACCAGAGTGAATGCACAGCTGCGAGCTAAAGCTGGGGTTTCCCCCTCCCCAACAAGAACTCCCAGTGGCCTCCAGTCCCTGGGTTTGCCCCAGCGGTGCTGAGGAAAATTGAAGGGAGTATGTGGGTGAGGGGAAGTCTGGAGTATGGCAGAAGATTCAGAAGGAGTAACTGAACCCCAGGAAGACAGACCTTCCTTCTTGGTGCCCCTATATCCTTTGTGCCCCGCCCCCCGCACCTACAAACCTGGATTTGAGGGAAATCTGCAGGTCCGCTTCAAAGCCCTGGTCTGCCACCCACCCCCCTCCAAATGTGGAGAATGGTGGCTACAGGCCACATGCAGTTGTGGACCTGCGAAACCTCCGCCCAGTGGACTCCGGAACTCCCAGCCTCTTCTAGCCCCCCTCCCCAAGGCCGCCTCTCTCCGAAGGGCGCAGGGAAAATGAGGCATTGGCTGGGAAGGGGCTGTGGACGAGGCCTGCTTCCTGATCCACAGCCGTGCCTGCCTCTGAGTGAGAAGAGTTCGGAGTTCATACTCCCAGAAAATAAAATAAAATAAAGGAAAGAGACAATCTCCTTGGTTTCACAGGGGATTTCACGGCAGCAGGGATCCCGCCGGTGAGCCTCACTGCCCGCTGCTGCCGCCTCCGCAGAGTGGGCAGGCAGGGTGCGAAGGCAGCTCAAGAGTTGAAAAGAAGGCGGTGTTCAGAGGGGGTAGGAGAGAAGGGGGCGTCTCTTTACGGCCCCAATGTCTATTTGAGGAACTCTCCCAAATAGCAGAGGCCCATAGGGGAGGCTCCTTAGGGACTCTTTCCTCCAGGAAAGCTGAGGCTGGGGCAGCTGGCCTTGTCACTTGGAGAAGACGCAAAGGAAGAGCAGGGGTGAAACCTCTTTCCTCTTCTGTTTCTTCGCTCCTTGAATAGAGCAGGGCTCAGCCCCCAGCTGCCTAAGCGGCTGTCTGGACCAATATAGGGTTCTATATCCCTGAGGCCTAGAGTACCCATCCGAGCAAGTCTCCTGGGAGGGGCAGGAGAGGAGGCCTCTTCCGCCTTTGTGTCCAGACAGAAGTGGCCGCCGCGCCCGGAGCCGGTCCCGCGGCAAAGGCCCGGCAAGCCAGCGGGCTGCACAATGCCACGGCTGCTCCGCCAGCTCGCCCCTGCCCCGTCCTGCCTGCCTACGGCCGCCCTTCCTCCGCCTCCCTCTCTGCACGCCTGCCTTTCCCGGCTCTCCTATCTCTTTTCATCTTGCCTTCCTTCTTTTAATTCTCCCCCTTTTTTTCCCCTTTATTCTAATGCTCCGCTTCCTTCTTTCCTCTCTTGGGCCTGACTCCATGTTTCAGTTGGTCTGTCCCAGGCTGTCTCGGGTTCAGTCTCTCTCAGGCTCTGTCCCCTGTTGTCCTCTTGGTCTCAGTCTGGCCCCGGGCCCCGCTGAGGGCTAAACGTCTCTGCTCATCGCTGCCAGCAGCCGCCCAAGAGCCGGGCCCGGTCCTCAGCCGCCCTGGGCTGGGGGAGGTGCTGGCTGCACTGGGGATTTGGAGAAAGCCTCGGCAGGGGGACTGGAACCTCCTGTCTTTTCCTTGAACTAGTGAGGGAGATTTTTTGATTGACAGCTAACCCAACTCCATCAAGGCCAAAGAGATATTCTGTTTCTTGTTGTAAGTTGGGCTTCCCAGCTCAGTCCAGCTCAAGGGAGGGGAAGACAGTGGCGCCAAGGAGCTGAACCCCCAAGTCGCCTCTCCCCAACCAAACACATCCCTCATCCTCCCCCATGAGTTGAAATCCCAGCCCCGTTAAGCCGCCCCCTTAGACCGAAAAGGAAAAGGAAAGAGCCAGAGAGGGGGAGGAGCAGAGACTTGGGAGGGGGCCTATGGAGCTGGGGTCGGTGCTGCCAGCTGCAGCTGTCTCCCCCTAACTTTCCTTCCCCGGAACACACATACTATACACACTCTCCCCAGCCCCTCTCCACCCCAGAGGAGAAAGATCCATAGAGACGCAGGAGAAAACTAGCCCCCGCCCCCACCCCTGGCGTTTGGTCCCCTCCTGGGGACAGGAGAGGGAAAGAAGGGCAGGCGTGGCCGGGTCTAGGAAGACTCCTACCCTGCTGCCTCCAGAGCCTGCATCTCAACCTCAGCTCCTGTCTATTTTCCCTGGCCACAGACTGGGACTCTTCCTTTCTGACCCTGAAATTGCACCCCTCCTTCAAATTCACTCTACCCTGCCTAAGTGCACCATATTTCTGGGGGCTTCACCTGTCCCTTTCTCCCCACCCCCCAGCCAACCTCCATGCCCCCTCTTCTTCACCCACCCTGACAATTTCCTACTTGACTAAAGCCCCCCTTTACTACACCACCATGGGACAGTCTGATGCAAAGCAGAGGGCTTGGCACAAACCCTCAATTGAAGGAGGAGGGTAGCAACCAACTTATTGGGGGGAGGAATCCAAGTTGTCTGATATTCCTCTGCAATCACACTGCCCCCTCTGGAATTCTTGCATCCGACCCCAAAGAAATTGCTTTCTCCCGTTCCTCCGTTGCTTTTTTCCCGTTCCAAAAACAGCCTACAATTTTATTTAATGAAAGACACATTTATGAACAATCAAATGATCCTCATAAAAATTTTATTGAGGGACGTAAAAACAAGCTACTTGCCCACGACCGAGGTCGCTCTTTTGCCTTGCCCGCTCTCACCCTGGCTCTCTGCAGACAGAGCCCGGGAGCGACTTTTTGGGGGGAGTGGGGGTGGGTAAGTGTCGCAGAGATGGAGTTGGGGGCAAAGGAGGGTGCGCAGGAAGATGGGATGGGGACGCCCCACTTAAGTTGTGTAGATCTCTCCTACACTTCTTCAAGCTGGCAAAGAAAGATAAATAGATATAGACAATAAATTTAAAATAAAGGCGCCTGTATATCTGTGCCAAAGCAAAGAGAAGACTTCTGAGGCTGCTGATAAAGGTGTATGAGATCCTGAGGTTCTACCCCTCCCACCCAGGGACCACCTTCCCCAGGCTTCCCCTACCCCAGATTTGGGGGGCAGAGTTGGCCAGTGGCAGAAGAACGCTCCCCTTCCCTCCTTCCCTCCCTGTATCTCAGCTTCCCCAGTCCCCTCCCACCCTCCCTCCCTCACCGCCCCTGCTGCTCCTGAAAGAAATACATACATACACACTATTTAAAAACGCATTTTTAAAAGCCACGTTCCGAACTGACAATCGCTGATCTCGGCTCGCGCAGAGACTGCGGGAGCGTCGGGGCCGACAGAGACGGATTACGTCAAGAAATAGTTCCTCCACCTACCTCGGTCGGCCTCCCCGCCCCTGCGGGGCTCCCGCGCCCAGCTCGGCCCTGGGGGTCCGAGAACCCTGGCTTCGGGGACTGGCATTTTCACCCCATTAAAAAATCCTCATGGTTGGGGGGAGGCCATCTGCTTATGGGTGGACATGGGCACAGGGGCTTCTCAGATGAGCTAGGAGCCGTCCTGAGGGGGTGACCGGTGCCTTGGGTCCAGAGTTCCGGACCCCCAGGAAATCGCAGGTCGCGGGGAGCAGCAGAGAGAAGGGGGTGGGAGAGGGGGAAAAAAGGCAAGGAAAAAAAGCCCCTGCGCATTGATCCGCGCCGTATTTTTGGGTAAATACGATCACGTGGGGGCCGGGGAGCCAATGAGCTGCGGGGAAAAGGCTGGAAAAATAATTACCTGCCTTGATTGTTCTGTGAGCAGATAAAAAGTACATATACAGTTCATACAATAATCTTATGTATGTAAAACCCCGTTACGATGTCGGCGACGGGGCCCATCAGTAACTATTACGTGGACTCGCTCATCTCTCACGACAATGAAGACCTCCTAGCGTCCAGGTTTCCGGCCACCGGGGCTCATCCCGCCGCCGCCAGACCCAGCGGTTTGGTGCCGGACTGTAGCGATTTTCCGTCCTGTAGCTTCGCGCCCAAGCCGGCAGTGTTCAGCACGTCGTGGGCGCCCGTGCCCTCGCAGTCGTCCGTGGTATATCACCCGTACGGCCCCCAGCCCCACCTCGGCGCCGACACGCGCTACATGCGGACTTGGCTTGAGCCGCTGTCCGGCGCCGTCTCCTTCCCCAGCTTCCCGGCCGGGGGCCGTCACTACGCCCTCAAGCCGGACGCCTACCCCGGGCGCCGCGCGGACTGCGGCCCAGGCGAGGGCCGCAGCTACCCGGACTACATGTACGGCTCGCCCGGGGAGCTGCGCGACCGCGCCCCGCAGACACTGCCCTCGCCCGAGGCGGACGCGCTCGCCGGCAGCAAGCACAAAGAGGAGAAGGCCGACCTGGACCCCAGTAAGTTGGGAGCAATTTTCCTTTACAACCGGCGCGGGAGGGGAGGGGAGGACGGGCGGGGGCAGCCGAATTACAGCCCTCCCGAACCGTGCAGGGAGCGCGGGAGAGGGGCGAGGGGGCGAGGACTCAATAAAAGCGAATTACCTTGGGGAGCTTTCAGGGGCAGGAGGTCTGAGAATGGGGCCCAGGGAGACAGGTTGGGAGAGGGCCGAGGGGAGCTCCTCTCTCAGGAGCTGGCTTTGATGAGAGACCCCTGCCCCCTCCTCCCAGCCCAGGCTTTTTGGCTCAGTCACCACTTTCGAAGAAAGGCGGACAGGGCCAGGGGATGGGGCTGGGGGCGAAGTTCAGTTTATTATTTGAGATGGGATAGGGAAGAGGTGAGGAGGACACTGGGGGCACAGAGGAGATACCCCCAGCGAGAATGACCCCTGCTTCCCAGTCAGCGTGGAGGTCCTCATCCCACTAGAGATTCACAAAACAGAAGGTCCATGGAGCACTGGGTGAGGGGTCTGAGGTATTTCGAAGCCTGGGAACTTGGAGAGATCAGGACTTTAAAAGAGAAGTGGGGATAAAAGTGGGGTCTGAGTCTCCTTAAACTTGAGAACCCTCTTCTGAGGGTCTTGGAGGGGAAGGATTGAGAATGGGGATCAGGGATAAGGAGTGGGCATCTCCCCAGATTAGAGAATTCTACACACACACACACACACACACACACACACACTCACACTCACTCCAATCAGGGAGACAGGCGCCTTCTGAGGATTGCACAGGAGGGCTAGGGTGGGGGGCAGGTGGGAGCTGCAGGGCCAGAAAAAGGGGAAAGAAGGAGAAACAGCAGGGGAGGGGGTGCAGACCCCTGGGTGTGAGGAAGTGTCTGGGGGAGTCCCAGGAGGGGGCTGCAGGAAATCTTTTCCTCCAGCCCCATAAGGGGCCAGGGCCTAATTATACCCCTCTGAAGGCTTCCCTCCCTGCCCTCAGCTACTCCCATAAACCTGAAATTGGAGGCTTGGCTCCTGCAGAGCCTGTCCTGGGGCTGGCAGGAGGGGGGCACTGGAGGCCAAACAGGAAAACTAAGATATAGGGGAGCCTGTCCCCAAGGCCAGCAGCTCTCTGGGGAGAGGAGAAAGACTTTTCCCATCTCAGCATCACCCTGAGAATTCGCCTCAGCAGGGTTGAACTCCAAGCGGGAGGAGGGTGCTGCAGAGGGTGGTGAGGGGTTTAGGGATTCTTAGGGTCAGGAAGCAGAACTGCTAAAATTTCAGGACTTGGTCGTGGGCTGGGAGGATGGGAGGGGGCAGAGGAGGAGGGAGGTGGGGAGGAGAGAGACCTTGCTATAAAAATAAAAAACAAGAGAGAGAAGCGTTTATGGGCCTATGAAACGGTTGGGAATTTGGACTTTTTATGAGGATGTTCTCAAATTACTACTCTTGAAGCTGAGGACCAGACTGGAGGGGCTTTGATAGCTTTGGATTTCCTACAGTTTTAGGTGCTGGAAACTGAAAAGGGGGAAGCTGGGGAGGGGACAGAATGCAAAACGAGGAAGGAGGAAAATTCCTAAAGCAAAATGTGTCCAAATTCAGGTTCAGTTATTGCATTTGGGGAGCCTGGCTAAGTCTGGGGGTAGAGTAGCAGAAGTCCTGGGCTGGAAAGGGGCTCCACTGACCCCTGCTTGTGTTTGGCCCTCCAGGCAACCCCGTGGCCAACTGGATTCACGCCCGCTCCACGAGGAAGAAGCGCTGCCCCTACACCAAGTACCAGACGCTGGAACTGGAGAAGGAGTTTCTCTTCAATATGTATTTAACCAGGGACCGTCGGTATGAGGTGGCCCGGGTTCTCAATCTCACCGAGCGGCAGGTCAAAATCTGGTTTCAGAACCGAAGGATGAAGATGAAAAAGATGAATAAAGAGAAAACCGACAAGGAGCAGTCCTAAACCCTACCCAGCCTGCTGCCTCAGCACAGCCAAGGGAAAAACAAAAACCCCACAAAATACCCCAACACAGGCGGGGGAGAGACGAAAAAGAAAAGGAAAGAGCAAGATAGACAAAAGCCAATCAGCTTAAAAAGAAAAAAAAGGAAGGGGAAAAGAAAACTCTTGCGATTTGGGAGGGTTCAGTGTTGAGATGTTGGTGTTTTAGAGTTAGTTCTACCCAGCGAGGAGGAGGCGGGGAGAGAAACTGCGTTCTCTTTCCCCAGCGCAACCGAAATAAATGACACATACAAATGTGATTTTTTTCCTCCTTTCTTCAGAGAAGCCAGTACTTGAATCGCTATATTTCTATTTTTTTTCCCTGTATCGTATTTGGTCCAGGTCATCCCTCCCCGGGCCTGGGGCGCTCTGCGTGCAGATTTTGTACAAAAAAAAAAAAAAAAAAAAAAAAAGACACACACACATACATGATAATGATTCCCAGCCCAGGAGCTGAGGGGCGAGGGCTGGGGACCATGCCGCGGGCTGGGTCGGGCCCGTGCAGGCCGGCACCTTGGGCTGTACATAGTGTTCCCTCTCATCCCCAGGGTTTGTCCCCAGCGTCCGTCCTGTAACAACGTGCTTCTGTTTGTTATGGTAGAACAGCCCTGTGTTAATATATTGAAGACACTTAAAAAACCAGAAACCCAACTGTATCCAGTTCTCGTTATTTCTGCTTCCTGTGGTTCCCAGTCTGCTGTTGTGGAGGAGGCAAGTGCTCAGGTCGTCTAGCGAGGCTGGAGCCAGAGAATGGGCTCCTTCTACCTTGGAAGGGCAAATGTCTGCTTCTGCTGCTGCTTCTCTCCAGTCAGGGAGGGGTGGGGGGTCTCTGGGGGTGGGGTGGAGGCTGCTGAGCCCAGGCCCAGCTTGTGCTTTCCCCGGTTGGCTGCCTACAAGTTTCCTGGTGGCTAGATGGAGTGCGCGGGAGAGGCACGGCATGAATGGCTTTCCTTGGCTGTAATTAATTGTAATAATTTATGAGTACATGAGATTGGAGGGAAGAGATAGGTGAAGATGAAAGTTGGGTGCTGGGTGAGGGCCCAGGCTGGATTCTTGCCTGGCTGCATTGGTGCTTTGGTGCTTCCAGGGATGGCTGGGAAAGAAGGCTGGGAGGGGGCGTGTGACTAGGAGGAAGGCCAGGCAGGCCTCAGGGAGCAGGACAGGCACTGGAGACTGCAGTGGAAGAAAAAGAAGAAAAACACAGAGAGTGAGAGAGAAGAGATGGGACATGGAAGGAGAGAGGAAAGAAAAGAAGGAAGAAAGGAAAGAAGGAAGGAGGGAAGGAGAAAGATGGCCAAGCCAATATAATGAGAATTAGATGTAGTTTCTACTTCTCAATGCAGTCTCAGCTTCTCGATCCCCTTCTCCTAGTTCTTTTCTTCCCAATCTCTGTCTCCCCTACTCTGGTGTTTAGTTTGAATGATTGTCTGGGGGTGACTGGGTCACACTGTGAAGCTGCAGCATTTCTGGGGGATGGTGTGCCCAAGGCCCAAGGAAGCTGGCCAGAGATTAGCCAGGAGTGGGGTGCTCCCTGGTGGCTGTGGGACCCCAAGCGCAAAGATGTGGGGATGTGTGTGTAACAGTCCGGTGGGGCTGATCGGCTGTACTGCACCCCAGAGCGCCTTCCTAAAACCAGCAGTTTTAATCTGCTAATCAGAAGCAGACACAAGCTGCCGGGTATGCCTCGGCCCAGCGCCCCCTTTCTCGGAAATCCCCCAATCTGGAAACTGTTAAAATCAGACTGCTTGAAATATAGTCCTTTAATATCTCAAGCTGCCCATTCTGCCAAAGGTGCAGGGTGTCGCTCTGAATATTTGGGGGATACTCCGTGAAAAAAAAATAGAGACCCCAGCCCATGTGCTGCTCCCCGTAGCATCACCTTACAGGATGGTGAGACACTTGTAGGGACCAGCCCCTTCCCCATCATTTGAATCTCCTACTCTCTCCTTCTATTAAAACTCCAATGTCGGTGGCTGGAGGAAGGTAGGAAGGGGTGAAAATTTTGTTTCGATAATACTGGGGGGCAATCAAGTCGCAACAAGGGACTTCGCAGTCGCTGAAGCACCAGCTCTTCTTTCGAGCTTAGGAGACCGCCTCCCCAATTCCAGAAGCATTGTTTTCTTGGTCCATTGGAAAGGTGCTTTGCCTATAGTTTTTCTCCTTCCTCACACCTCTCTCTGGCCATTTTGCTGTTCTGGAACTCTGACTCCTGTTCCCCACCCAGTGGAGGCCAAGACACCCCTGTCTCCCCTGGTCGGGAGCGCTGGGATGCGGGCTTCTCTCCCAGACCGAGAGCGGCGTTTCCGGGCTTCCACCCCGCCCTTGCTCCCAGGCCCTGTCGCCTCCCCTCAGCGTCCATCAGCGCGGCCTGCTTCCTGCAGCCGGCCTGAGCGGCCTTACTGCGGGCAGGAAGGAGGGCCGCGGGCTTGGAGGACCCTGAGGAAAGCATGGGATGCAGAACAGGCCCACCCGGCCCGGCCCACTGTTCAATCCCAGCCCAGCCTGCAGGTCAGGATTGGAATCATTTTTTATTCGCTATCATTTACGAATTAACAACACAACACGCATCTGGGGAAAGAAATGAAAGCTGGGGGTAGAGAGGGGCTAGCAAACGCTCTCTTCCCCTAATCGTCCCCTCCCACCTCTCCTCTGCTCCTTTGTCAGAATCACAAAACCCTAAAGATTGTTCCACTTGGGAAGGCAGCGGATAGGTACATTTCCGCAGCCCCGAAATGCCACTTTTATGGCGCTGTTTGTCTCCCTGTTCTGGGTTCTGAATGGGGCCGAACAAAACAGCAGCGCGGAGCTGGCTAGACGTCTGGGCTTAATTGTTTTATGGTTTAAATAAGGTGGACACTTTCCTTTGAAATCGGATTATAGGAATGTTTTGTCTATGGCCCACGGAGAACAGGACCTCACTGGCTGAGAAGGAGAGGTGGAGAGCGCGCGCGCGAGAGGGATGGGCTACAAACCAGGGGTCAAACAGCCTGGAGAAGTCCGAGTCCCACTCCAAAGTCCTGCAGGCGGCGGCGGAATAGTCGGTGCGGGGCCAGCATCAGGGTAAGAGGAGGGAGGACTTTAGGGTGCGCGCCGCGAGCAAGCCGTCGTGAGAGCCTCGGAGCGTGCATCCGCGTTCGCGGAGATGTTCCAAGCCCAGAAATGCGCCTGAATGGGGGGAGATCGCGGCAGTTGCTTTGCTTAGAGTCTCTTAATTGGAGAAGGGAGGGTAACAAAAAGAGAAAACAGTGTGGAACCTTTCACAAGGTTTTATTTCAAGAACTTAGAAAACAAAAGAACAGCAGTCCTGGGGCAACTCCCTTCCGGGGAATCTCTCTCTTGAGCACCCATCTGGAGGTTCCTTCCTCCCACTTCCCACCTTTGGGGCAAGCCTGGGACCTCTTGTTAGCTTTTTCCCAGCCGGACTGCATTAGACCAAATGGACGCGAGGTGGCGCTGTTGCTCAATGTTAGAGGCGGCGGTGCCCCGGGCCGCCCTGGCCACACTGACATTTGAGGCCCGGCCCGCAGCCGCTGCGAGAAGGCCCCGCGCCTCGGCCGGCCCGGCCCCACTGGCTCTGAGCAAATCAATCCTCTCACCTGCGAGGTGTAAATAATTCGCGAGTGGCAGCGGGAGATGGGCCCTCGCTCTGGCAGCGGGCTCGGAAGGCTCAGGAGGGCAGGCATTAAAAATAATCGCTTTGTGGAGGAGATAAGTGCAAAGCAGGCAGCGCGTAATTAACACAAAAAGGCAGAATGACCCGGACAAACGAACATAAATCCGTGGTACCTATGAGGGCGGTGCAGGCCTCGGGGAGAGGGACAGAGACGGCCTCGGCGAGGATAGCTGCTTTCGGTTCCTTTATTTCCAGGCTCGGGGAGCGAAATAAACCAGATAACTTGTAAAAGAAAGCAAACAAACAAATGAAAGAACGGTGAGGGACCCCCAAAAGGGGAAACCAAGTCCGGCCAGGGGTTGCGGGACTGGTGGGCTCTCCGGGCAGGCGGCGGTGGCGGCACACTCCGGACAGTCGCATTCCAAGACACAAAGGCCCGGAAGAATAGCTCTCTGGCAGGGTTTTCGCTGGACCATAAAATGTCGAAATATCCCCCCACCCCACCCCCTAAAAGATAAGGCGCAGGCCCCAGAGCGGATCCAGCCCTCTGGGCCTCCTTTTTCCAGGCTGGGAAGAGAAAGTATTTATGACAGTCTCCAGTGACCCAGATGCTGGGAGCCCAGAGTCCACTCTGTTCATCGCAGCACCCGAAGAGCAGGCTCAGAAAAGGCAGGGCTGGAGCCAAGGCTGAAGCGAGCTGTGGTAGGGGTAGAGAAGCCCTGTCCTGACCCCCACTATTCTGGACCCTAGGGAGGCCTGCAGCCCTGGCACAGCCCTCTTCTGACCCTTCCCTCGTGCTGCTCCAATGCCAGAGTTCTGGGTGTCTAAGAGTTTGGGCAGCTCCTGAGATGGGGGTGGGATTCCCCAAATGCAGGGGATCCTGGAGGGAGCTCTTGCTGCCTGCACCAGTGAATCTCCTTTGGGAATTTGACAGAGAGTGGCCATTTCCCCAGCAATTACTTAGATAACAAGGGGACTGGGTTGGGTGGGGGGAGGTGTTCATTCTCTCTAAACCATCCTGCCCTGAACCGCCATTCCTTCTTCCATCTCCAGAGCTGGGCTCAGGATGGGGAAGGAAAAGTTCTGGTTGCCTAACCACCTCCTTCCTCATCCAACCCTGAAACCCCCAGGATGTGGAAGAAAAACATTTTGCTTTCATAATGCAAAGACCTAAAGATGCATCTGTGTTTGTCAGGCATGTGTGCATGTGTGCCTGGGTGTGCACATGTGCATACAGTGTCTGTGAGGTGGCAGGGATGCTTCCAGGCATGTGTGTGCTAGTTTACAATGAGCATGGACTTGATGTGTCTCAGGGTGAAAAGTAGCACGTACAGTGTGTGTGTGTCCTGAGTGTGCTCTAGGATTTCCTGGGTGTAACAGCCTCACACCCTGGTGAGGGAGAGGACTGGAAAAATAATTCTTACTCATCTTTTTCATTCATATGCACACAGCATGCATGTATTCTCACCTTCTCCCTTTTTCTCTCTGTCTGTGTTAAGCCCAAATCACTGTACACACTTATGGCCAGAGAAGGGTGCTGATGGACTAAGGTTCTTTAATCCATTAGAATTAACTTGAATGTATTCAGTCTTGGGGATGGGGGAACCCTCCAGAGAAAGTGTGGATAAATATTTAAAGAGTGTCTGTTGATAGTTCCCATCCACATCCTGGCCTGGGCAGCCTGCCTGGGGAAGAGGGAGCTGCAGTGAAGCCAGGGGCCCCACCAGGCTAAGCTGGCATTTCCTATGGCATGGGGGTATGTGGGGACAAGTAAGAGGCCTGCTCCAGTCCCCTCCAACTCAGATGCAAATAGTCTCCTAACAAGAAATGTCCTGAATCAGCCCAGCTAGAAACCAGGGACACACAGCTGCCCTTTCCTTTTAGTCTCCATAAGCAGCTTTGCTCTCAGAACCCCTAGCCAAGCTTGTGGCCATTGCCTGGGTTTCCTGCTCCATGCAGGGGTTGGTGTCTGAAGGGGCAGTGTGGCCCTGACTGGGTATATGGAGTTTTCCCCAGCCCCACCTCCTCTGACCCTCTCCTCTACCCATAGCAGGTAGCAAGAGAGTCTCCTGGATCTAAGGAAGAAGACAGAACAGCTTCGGACCCTGGGGAGGGGCCAGGGGATGGAGGGTCTGATGCCTGAAGTATTTGGGGGTATGGAGTGCTTGTTCCTCCTCAAAGTCTCCAGACTTAGGGACCCCCTAGGAAGCCCATCTTTTCGGTTAGGGGCCCTGCTCTGGCTTGCAGGTATTCATCCCCTTGGAGGTCTTATACCTGTTGAGGTAACCTGGGTTGACCTGCTGGCTCAGGTATCTCTCTCTCTCTGAGAAGAAGGAAAAGAGAAGCGAGGCTGGGGGCGAGAGGCACCTTCACATCTAAATTCGTACCCTGGAAAACTGGCCCCAGCCATTAGCTGGGGCTGGCTCACCACCCCCCTACACACACCACACACCCCCATCCCTCCCCCTCTCCTCCCCTCCCCTTCCTCCAGGTCCCCCCAGCCCTGTACCCCTCAACCCCCGCCATCTCTCTCTCTCTCTCTCTCTCTCTCTCTCTCTCTCTCTCTCTCTCTCGCCTGTCTTCATGTCGTGGATTGATGAACGCGAATCGCGTGTAAGCGCCGCCACCGCCGGGAGTCTGAGGAATTCGCCTGGGCTGTTAAAGGAAAGAGCTAAGTGAGAGAGCGCGAGCTCTACCTACCGACAGTGAGGAGCGCCGCCGCCGCCGCCGCCCGCTCGCCGCCCGCCGCCGCCGCCCGCGCCCCAGCCCCGGGAGCTCTGCTGATCCGGCCGAGCTCAGCACCGAGGCGCCCCCCAACCTGCCCAGCCCACCAGCCCAGCCCAGTCCCGGGGAGCCAGCTGGCCTGGGGTTCGGTCCCGGGGGGAGGGGAGTTTCGGGGGTACCGGGCGGGGTACTCGTGAGCCAGAGGGGAGGGGGCCGAGGGTTTTCATGTACCCAGCATGAGCTCCTACTTCGTCAACCCCCTGTTCTCCAAATACAAAGGCGGCGAGTCCCTGGAACCGGCCTATTACGACTGCCGGTTCCCTCAAAGCGTGGGCAGGAGCCATGCGCTGGTGTACGGGCCCGGCGGCTCGGCGCCCGGCTTCCAGCACGCTTCGCACCACGTCCAAGACTTCTTCCACCACGGCACCTCCGGCATCTCCAACTCAGGCTACCAGCAGAACCCGTGCTCGCTTAGCTGCCACGGAGACGCCTCCAAATTCTATGGCTACGAGGCGCTCCCCAGACAGTCCCTTTATGGGGCTCAGCAAGAGGCGAGCGTGGTGCAATATCCCGACTGTAAATCCTCCGCCAACAGTAACAGTAGCGAAGGACAAGGCCACTTAAATCAAAACTCGTCTCCCAGCCTCATGTTTCCATGGATGAGACCCCACGGTGAGAAGCCTTTTCTCTTTTCCCCTTGGTCTCCCGCGCTCCAGGGTTTCCCCCCCTCCCTCGCCTCCTTTTTGTCTGCCCTCGCTTTTTCTCCTGGCTTTGGGGTCTCTCCCGCCCCACCCCCGTGCCTGTGCCTGGGTGGTTTTCTCGAGGTTGGGAAGGCTCCGCTGGGGCGGGGCAGGGAGGGGGTGCCTAGAACATTTAGGGGATTGGGGTGAAGGTGGGAGAAAGCTGGTGTGTGGCCGCAAAGGGTTAAAAATCGTTTTCTCCATCTCTGTCTGTCTGTCTCTCTCTGACTCTCCCACTCCCCATCTCTAAAGTCAAAGTTGGGGAGGTGGCTGGGAATGGTACCCTGAGTACCCTGAGACTGTCAGCCTTTGGAACAAACCAGTTTCTCCAGAGGCAGGGAGCCTGGAGTCCAGGACACTGGCCAGGCTGTCATGGGGCAAAGGGAGACAGACCCCTGTTGCTCTGCCCTAGCCAGAGTGTGGTGAGAGTCTAAGGACAGGCTCTCTGGCTCTCTAGGGCACCCATAACCTCCTCTCAGAGAACCAGCCTGAGGGCCACTACCCCAACTTTTTTATACTTCCCCCAGTTGGGAGAAGACGGGGGAGCCTGAGAGGAGGGAGAAAAAAGAGTGCTCAAAAGGAGAGAGGCCATAGAGATTAGGGGTTCCTGAGGTCCAGAAGACCCTAGCCGCCCCACCAATCAAAGACTTGTGGGGTCTCCCTGAGACCTGCAGAGTAGCTTAGGTCATGAGCCCCTCCAAGGGTGGCCCCTCACGGCCCAATTTCGAAGTACAGGGGGAAGCGACAAAGCGACAAGTTCCTGCGGGGATGGCCCATGATTTATTTGCTGGTCTCCAGTTAGCAATCAGGCGGAGCGGTGATACATTCCAGCAGATCAATTATTTTTCTTATTGGAAAAGCATTAGGCAGAGAGAGACAAGGAGAGGGAAGTGGGCAGAGGGCAGAGCCCCTCTTCTTTACCCCCAGCTTTTTTTCCTTTCTTTTGGAAACAATCTGTCCCCAGCCTCGCTCACTAAATGCCCTGCTGCACTTGTAAACAAAGCTGCAAAGGCCAGTTCCTAGGATTACAGTCCTGGTGGGGGGGATTCTACAGGGCTCCCCAGCCCCTGAAAGGCCCCAGTTTCCAAACAGACCCTAGCCCCCACCCCCACCCCACCTCCCAAGGTGAAGCCAAACAAAAACAATCCCCCAACTTTTCTGCCCTTGTCTGCCTTCTGCTCTAGCCTTTTCCATAGAGGGGAGGTGAACTGAGGAGATCAGAGAGGGGAGTTTAGAGTAGGAAGAGTGGCAAAGGAAAACCAAGCCCCCACCCAAACGTAACCAGACTGGGGTTTTCTTCTGTCCAGCTCCGGGGAGGCGCAGTGGACGGCAAACTTACAGCCGGTATCAGACCTTGGAACTAGAAAAGGAGTTTCTCTTTAATCCTTATTTGACACGAAAACGTCGGATTGAAGTCTCTCATGCCCTGGGACTGACCGAGAGACAAGTGAAGATCTGGTTCCAGAACCGAAGGATGAAGTGGAAAAAGGAGAACAACAAGGATAAACTGCCGGGAGCCCGAGATGAGGAGAAGGTGGAGGAAGAAGGAAATGAGGAAGAGGAGAAAGAAGAGGAGGAAAAGGAAGAAAACAAGGACTAAGCAAAAAAGAAAGACCCCCCCCCTTTAGCAACTCCCTTGAAGTTTCGTTTTATGGTAGCAGATAAATTGAGAAGTTTACGACTGTCATTTGCTTTTATAGAGAATAGAATGACACTCACAACTCTAACTACCTGTCAGATACTTGCAGCTCTGGTTTTATTACCTTTGGACTTCCCCCACTCTTTATTTGTTTGGGGGCTGGAGGGGGGAGACGGAGACACAGTGAAAAGTTCGGACTCTCTGTCTCACTCCTTGCCCCACACACACTTGTCCCTGCCCCCACCCTTCTGAGTCCTTCCTGGATTTTAAGGTCTGAGACCTGGCCTCCGTGCTCCTCGGTCTGTCTCTCACCACACTCCCACCTCCCTGCTTCTCTGGTATTTATTTTAGAGGGGAGCCCCCTCGAAATGCAGAAAATGACTTGTGGTTTTGTTTTTATGCTAAGGCTAGTGTACTAGATGTACTTTTTCTAAAAAGGAAAGGACAGAAAAAATGAAGAAAGGAAAGGAAGACAAGTGTAAAGAAATAAGGAAAAAAGCAAGGAATATCCCCTCCCCCTCCCCCTCCCCAGGGCTCCCTGCTTAGAAAAACCCCCTTGACTTTCTCTAGGAACCTGATGGAAACCTGAAGGAGATGTGGGTCTCTCCCCTCCCCCCATTTCCAGAAGGGTAGATAGGAGCCTGCAGTCGCCTCTAAAATCCTACCTAACCATCCCATGGTCACTCGGGTCCATGCCTTCCTCTCCTTCGCTGTTTGATTTCTATTCTGTTGGGCCCGCCTTCCTCTGAGCTGCATTAGTGTTAGTGCTCAGAAATCACCATAATCATGAAAATAATAATAATAAATTTTTAACATACTACCTAAAGGGAACCTGCAATAATCTTGAAAAAGAAAAAGAGAAAAATTTTTAAATCCTGCTATAGGAGAAAAAAAGAGAAAAAAATAAAAATCAAAAAAAAAGAAAGAAAGAAACCTCCAGCGTATTTTATCACTACCTATAGAAAGAAATCCTGCTTTGAGAGTATTTGTAATGCGGTTTTGTTGTCGTTTGTTGCTGCTTATTTCACTATGAAAACCCAACAACTGAGACTGCCTAGCCCGACGGTCCTGTGCGCTTTTATTGTGCTTCTAACCCCAGTAGAGTAGAACTAAATTGCACTGAATGTATAGTTAACTCTGTCTTGAATTCTCTGTTTATGCAATGTGCTCGAAAGAAAAAAATGTTAAAAATATATCTATAATAATAATTTTTTGTCATTTGTCTTTATGTCCAGCTATGAATGTAGATTTTGTGTCCCGACAGCCCTGTTCCTGGTCCAAGTACTTTGTATTGTATACGTGAGTCATAATAATAAAAAAAAGAAGAAAAATAATAGAAGCTGGAATGACTTGCTTTTTCTCCACAGCTCCTCCCTATTCTCTACCTTCTCTCTCCTTATCCCCCTGTCCAACTCTCTGGAAAAGGTCTGCTTCACTGCTCTGGCTTTGGGGTTCAGGAACTCATGTGGAGAGAAGCCTGGGAATTGAGAAAGCATGCTGGCCTGGGAGGGCAGGTGAAAGGGGTGAGGGGTTGAGAGGAGGAAGAAAAGGAATAGTCCATTGGTTGAGAGAGAAAGGAGTCTATAGGTATGCCCTTGGGGGAATCTTGGCTCCAAACAAAGTGGGTTTCCAGATGCCAGGATCCCAATGGGAAGAAAGATTTCCTCACTCATCCACCCTCCTCCTCCTCAGCCTTGGGCTGGGCCCAGACAAAGAATCTGCCCTATGCAACTATGACTTTCTTCCAGGGTCTGGGGCTGAGGATGAGATAGTGGGATTCCTTCCGATCTCCACATGCCCCTTGTGGCCAGACCTTAGCACCCAGCACCCAGCACTAGAATAATGAACCGGGTGGGGATGTGTGAGGCTCAAGGCAACTGGCTGGCCTGTCTGCAGGGCTTGCCTGAAGATGGGGGATGCTAAGAATGGAGGATGAGGAAGCTTAAGCCTGAAGGAGAGGAGAAAGGAAGGGGAAAGTAAGTGAGCTCACAGGCAACCAGCCTGAGCCCACATCCTGAAATTCAGATTCAATCCTCTGCACAGGAAGATTGTCATCACTGTCATTCAGCCCGCTTGCGTCCACTCCAACTTCTGTTCAGACGGTTTAAAGTCCACTCCCCACTTCACCTTGGCAATTGGTCAGCTTACCCAGCCCCCATAGTGTGGGCCATTGGCCTGGAGGATGGGCCTGCTGAGTGGACAGCCTGCCACCCCAGTCACAGCGGGGTAAGAGGGCGTCTTTATTGGTATCTTCATTCCCCAAAATGAAGAATTGAAGGCTCAGGGACCCAGGGGGTAGAAGGGTCTCTCACTTCTCTCTGGAGAGTCCTGGACTTAAAAATTCTGTTTATGCCAATAAGATTCTGGTCAAATAATCCCAAATTCCAGAGATACAAGTCTTCTGACTCAGTCAGGAGAGGGGAAAAGGGAGGGGAGGGATCTTCTGGTCTTAAAAACCAGACCCCCAAAGGCTGAAATATTTTTGAGGCCAGATTTTCTTTCTTTCTTTTTCTCTTCTCTTCTCTTCTCTTCTCTTCTCTTCTCTTCTCTTCTCTTCCTCTCTCTCTCTCTCTCTCTCTCTCTCTCTCTCTGTCCTCCCCACCCCTCATCTGTCTAGCTCCTGGTCAATGATTTTCCCAGACCTAGGCCCAGGCCAACTCTTGTTTTGTGGAATTTCACCCAGGTCCCAGTCACTGGCCCCCACGCAAACCGGGCCTGAAAATCTGGCCTGAGTAGAGAATTGAGTCGGGCTTCCTTCACAGGGGACTCCTGCAGCCCGAGAAAGGCTGTGAATTGCAAGCACAGGCTGCAGGCAGCTGGGGCAGCTTTGAGCAGGAGCTCCGGGAAATCTGCTCTAACCTGGGGTCCCTGCTGTGAGCAGCGGCACCAGCCAGGTAACCTGTTCTCAGTGGGAGACACCGGCTACCCACCAGGGAGGCCAGAAAAGAGGCCGTTTCGCTCAGACCTCAGGCCTTCCCACAGGCGTGTCCTCCATACTCCGAGGGATGGCTGAGGTCCCGTTTCGTTTTTAAACGTGGAATTATGATTGCTATTAATAAAAATATCTGGCCCAGTAGCCTAGCGGAATGAACCCAGCATTAAATGGCTCCGAAGGGCCTCGCCGCCTTTTCCCCACACCAAATGTCCCATTTATCCCTTGTCCTGTTCAGCAATGTCCGTGGCCCCAAGCCCGGCGCGTCGGAGGGCGGGGTGCGTCTGGCGCCCGGCTTTACTCGAGATGCCAGTCATGGAGAGGGCTAAGCCGAGGGAGCCCCAGCCACCCCCTCATGCAGTACCCGCTCCCCCACCCCTCCTGCCCACCGCCTCTGTTTTCTCGTTTGGAAAGAAATGGAGGTAAAAACCCGTTTTATGGGGGAACGTAATTGTGAGCGGGATGCGCTCTCTTTAGAATCGCGTCCTCCCAAATGCTCCCGCCGTCCCATTACCGGAATGGGGACCATTCGGCTGCTGCAGATAGGACTTTCTCTCCCATTCTTTACTTTTTTATTAGCCAATCAAAGTGGCTTCCGAAAGCCATTTGTGATTTGTGAAAAATAGTATCTTTCAAAATGCTGAGTTGAAGCATCTCGCTCATTGCTCCTTGAATTTATTATTCTAATCTCAACCGTAGAGCTGGAATAATGCAGCTATTAAGTTGGGGGGCAAATTCGTTTCTCTGGATTAAATTTTTTTTCCTCCCCACTCCCTCATTGCATCAGCCAAGGAAGGTGTGGACCTGCAAGAGATGTGGGGGTGGGTGAGAGAGGTAGTGAGCGTCCTGAAGGGCTCCTTGAGGGACCCTTGGATAGGCGAGTGGTTTGGTCTCCCCAGTCTTATCTTCCCCAGATAAGATGCCCTAATGACTGCCTGCTGGCTGGGAAAGTTACCCCGTCCCAATTAGGGAGAATTCAGGACAGGTTGTGCCACAGTCTAGAAGTAAAATTTCCGGTGAGCTGCCCGCAGCGCCGTCCCATTCTCCCCGCGGCCCATTGTGAAAAGCTGGGCCAGCGCTTCCTTGTCGTAATTTTTAACTACCTGTTATAAAATTTATGGGTGGGTTTGTGAAAAGAAACGAGGTCCCTGCATCCGGCCTAGGGAACTGCTTTGCTTACTATGGAGGAAGTCTGGGGAAGGCATGAGGTATCCCCTCTTGGTCAGGGTTGAGGCACCCAGCCATTGAGATTCCCATGCCAGCTTGATGCGGGACCAAGTGGAGAGCTGCCGGCCTTCAAATCTCGAGCCCGTGGGAAGAGTGACCTGCCTGCAACCCCTCCCCCGGCAAATAGTCTCTATGGGGGAATTTATTCTGGACTCACCTTCAAAATTAGGGGTCTGGAAGAACAGACTGCTCGAAATTTTAGCACAGAAGGTGAAATTCAGGGCAGTAAAAGGTTATTTTTTCAGGCCTCGGTAGTACATCCCAGCTGCCCAGACATTGAATCAGGAAATTGTTCTGAGAAAGGCAGGTGGGTATGGGCAATCTGACACGATCGAAAAGGCTTGCTGCCTTGCACCCCTCCCCGCAAAAAGGAAGTAGAGACCAAGATCTTGGGCTTTAATTTTATTTTTAATTGTAAAAAGATTTCAAATAAGCCACCATTTGAACTGGGAAGGGAAACTAGGGGTGGTCTTGGGGGAAAATGTCATTCTCTCTAAGAAAGGGATCCCGGGGATGTGGGTCGTTTTGAGGGTCCTAGAAGTTGACCCCAATTCTCACCTCTCCTGCTGCACTGCAGGATTGCCCAGGGTAGGTCTAGTCCCCTGGGTTCTTCAGACCACTCCAGGTCAGGTTTGGTTGGGTGGCTGCCATGGTCTTCGACTACTGTTCCTGTCTAGGGTGGAGTAGGAGCTTTCAGGGGTACGGCATAGAGGGGATGTTGTTCTCTTACTAAAAAAAAAAAAAAAAAAAAAAAAAAAAGGTAGGGGTAGGGAGGCACCCTTTCAATCCCTGCAATTCACCAGCCATCGCTGCCTCAAGGCCACAAATCTTTGCAAAGCTTTGAATTCCCCCTGATCCAACCTTAATGCCCCCATTTATTAAGGACAATATTTAAAACTCGGCAAGCCAGGAGAGGCAACCGACCCTCAGTGCTTGAAGCTTTCTTTCGCCTGGGCGTCCGCCCTCAGCTCTTTCTGCGCTCGCCTGCAGCAGCCTGGCCCGTGGGGAGTGGGCGGTGGGTGGGGGTAGGGGTGGGGTGGGGGTCCGGGGATGCTCCCTCTATGAGAGAATTGGGTAAACATGGCGACCGCGGCGCCCATTTGCACACGCTACACAAATGCATCGCATTCCCGGTTGTTTGCAGAAAATTTACAGCTGAGTAATAAAAGTTTACGATCGACTCACAAGTTGGATTGGCCACAAGAAGTCATGTGGATTCCATCCATGAACGTGAACTTTTTATTGTGGTTTGTCCGTTCCGAGCGCTCCGCAGAACAGTCCTCCCTGTAAGAGCCTAACCATTGCCAGGGAAACCTGCCCTGGGCGCTCCCTTCATTAGCAGTATTTTTAAAAAATTAATCTGATTAATAATTATTTTTCCCCCATTTAATTTTTTTTCCTCCCAGGTGGAGTTGCCGAAGCTGCGGGCAGCTGGGGAGGGTGGGGATGGGAGGTGAGAGACAGAAGTTGAGGGCATCTCTCTCTTCCTTCCCGACCCTCTGGCCCCCAAGGGGCAGGAGGAATGCAGGAGCAGGAGTTGAGCTAGGGAGCTGCAGATGCCTCCGCCCCTCCTCTCTCTCAGGCTCTTCCTCCTGCCCCCTTCTTGCAACTCTCCTTAATTTTGTTTGGCTTTTGGATGATTATAATTATTTTTATTTTTGAATTTATATAAAGTATATGTGTGTGTGTGTGGAGCTGAGACAGGCTCGGCAGCGGCACAGACTGAGGGAAGACGAGAAAGACAGAGTGGGAGAGAGAGAGGCAGAGAGGGAGAGAGGGAGAGTGACAGCAGCGCTCGGTAAGTGTTTCCTTATTGGTTCAAATATGTAACTAATGGTCCGTAGCTGGATGGCGGTTTCAAGATAAGGACAGCAGCGGCTTGTCTTGGTTAGGGAGAAGAGGGGGCTGGCGAGAGGGTGGGCGCGTAGTTAATTATGGGGAGGAAAATTGGCGGGGGGAGAGAAACGGGGTTAAACTGGAATACCGGTAACTGGTAGTGGGGCGATTGTGTTGTCCTGATGTCACTGTGTGCCAAGTTGGGGGTGGGGAGGCAAGGGAACAGCACCTGTGGGGCTCAAGCCGGCGGTCTAGGGCGCCAGCTCTCTGCTGCCCACTGTGTCAGTACCTGCTTATTATAGATCTTCGGTCTCTTGGCTAATGGAACTGGGTCGGAGCGGAACTGGAAGCTCAAGCTCCAGGCAGGAGAGAGAACTTAGAGGCTGTGCCCATTGCCCCCTAAGCAAAGTTAGCCCCCCAACCCCCAAACAAACTTTCCAGCTTCCCCTCCCTGTCTGGCAGCCCCCTCCCTCCCAGAGAGCGCGACTGCTAGAGCTCACACATGCGCAGTGTGGGCCCAGGGCCGGGCCGCCAAGCAGGAAGCGGGCGCAGCTAGGCGGCCGGCGGGGCCTGTTAATTGGCAATTAGGGGGGAGGCTGGTGGCTGTTGCGCGTCAGCCGAGAAGAGAGCGTCTGCCCACCCCCTGCTCCCGCCCCCACTCGGGCGGATGGAAGGGTGGGAGGTGCCCTGCGTTGGGTGGAGGGTGGAGGTTGTAGGGTGGGGGTGGGGGATGCTGTACTCAAAAGCCATCTTGTGCTCAGAGAAAAGAGGCCTACCGGCTTTCCCTTCCCGGGTCCAGCGCCCCTCACCCCCAACCGCGGCCATCCCAGCCGGGATGCCCACTGGACCGGGATGCCCGCTCGCCACGCATGGCTGCTCTGGGCTAGGACCTGCCTCGCCTGGGGGGGAGGTGGGAATGGGGAAGGCCCTAGGCTGGGCGGGGACAGGCCCAGTCCTCCTGGCAGAGTCTCCTAGGTGCTGTGGAGGCAGTGAGGATTCCGGGGACTGCTGGCTTATGGGGTAGAGGCGTCAGCCTGGGGCGGCGGGAGGGTCCTGGGCACTCGGGATCTCTCTAATAATTGGTGCTAATGGCTTGTTGTATAGTCTTAACCCGACGCATATGGTTTCATAACACAGTGGCTTAATTTCTTCCAAATGTACGTGGCCCTGAATGTGTTGCAGTTTGATATATGACCCCGCCCTGCTCCCCGGCCTGGGTCCGAGGCTCCGAGGCGGCCCCATAAGTGTGAATTTCTGTTTATAAACGGCGACGCACACGCAAACGCCTACACACCCAGGCAGACACACCCGGAGGCGTGGGGGAACATATTCCAGACGAGGTCCGAGAGAACCTGGGGGCCAGACTTACCTTCAATCTAAGCCAAGACACCCCACCTACCCCCACCCTCTCCCAGAGGCGCGACTGGGATTCTGCGCCAAGTCCCAGTGGGGGAGGGGATCGCTCCACGATTTCCTGTTTAAACCCTGACCCGTCGCCTGTGGGGGGGCGGGGATGGGGGAAGAAACTTGTTTTATCAAATTTTTAAAAATACAGTTTGCATTCAGATCAAACCGTTTGGGCTAGAGCTGACGGTGAATTTTATCTCCCCTCCCCCCACAACCCCCTTCCCTTCCTTTTCTGCCCCCGCAAAATTCCCCTTTCGCAGCCAACATAAAGGCCTCTGAGGTATTCTCCCGCGGGAAGAAATGGCATTTTCTCTCCCCCTCCCCCACCCCCCCACCCCCAGTAGGACTTGTGTGTCGGCAGAGGCGTCTGACGAGGGGCTAATTTCGCGTTCCTTGTTTACGATCGAGAAAAGTGCTTGGCTCTCCCCAAATGGGCCCAGCCCGCCGCCTGCTCAGGCTGCCGCGCGCTCTCCCGCCGCTCAGGCACGGCCCAGTGGCTGATGCCCCGCGGATCCAGCCTGCGGCAGGCCGGAACCCGGAGTCCGTGGGACCTGAAAAGGGCAAAGGGAGTGCGGTGGGACACAGGAGGGGCCCGAGAGGCCCGAAAAAGGGAGCCTTTCTCCTGGAGTAATGTGGGAATCGCCGACCGGTGAGGCCTCTATTTCTCTCTTTCGCCTGCATTTTGTCCGCCCCCGCCCCTGTGGATGGCCGCTAATGGGGGGGAACACAAGTGTCCTTTGTCCGTCCCCGAAAGAAAACCTTTTCCAGAGAAGGCCATTCAGGCCAGTGGAGATTCACCTAGAATATTAGAAGGGCCCACTCCCACCCGAGGGGCGGGCCTGGGCGAGGCTGAGATATTTCTCTTAATCCTAGAACGACCTCACTGAGTGTACCCACAGCGAGATTTGGAGGTGCTAGAGTTCGAGGTTGGCCGCTTAACAGCACCATCCTGAGGTGTCTTTATATAATATTTTAATTGATTTTCTGTCCCTTCCTGGCTACAGCCCTGCAGCTCCCCCACCCCTATCCTATGCCCTTCACCCCTAGACCCATCCTTACAAGACAGAGGCAAGCAGAGAAGGCATAGCAGCAGCGACCGGCGCTCTGTTTTCATTTTCCACTCTGGCCAGGGGATAAACTGGACCCCAGCGGACTCCAACACCAACTCTCTGCTTCCCAGTTACTTTCGATTTTCTTTCCCTTCTCCTTCTTTCTCTCCCTCTCTGGCATTCAAACAGAAGCATAAGAGGACCCACCAGTGGCAACTCTCAGCCTCCTTGCAGGCCATATTCCCTGCTGACGTGGTCCTTCCTGCAGGAGAGCCCTTCTGTGATTATCTAATAATAGCCAGGGTGGCTGAGAATAGAATCTGGCTCAAGGACTCTGCACACCCGGGGCAGAGACACTGAATCTGTGGGTCAGGGCCTGGCAACATTCCTTGGAGCCTCCCCCTCTGAGCCCACTCTTTGGGCACCCTTAGGCTTGCCTGCCCCCCTTATAGGGGGCTTTGTCAGCCCTGCCATCCGCTGTATTTCATGTGCTGGTTCCTAGCTAAGGAGAATTGGGCAGAGCAAACCCTTTCTCTCCCTGGTCTGACAGTTGTGATCCCGACAGAATGCGACCTTGTTTGGAGAAGGCGACCTTGTTGGGTTGGCTGTGTTCTGAAACCAGGCTTGGGAGTGTTATATATTTATTATATACAGGCTTAAATATACAGACTCAGGCTTATGCATGAATATATACAGACTCATATTTCCTTGGTGGTTAATTGTATATTACCATGCCTATATTCGCTGGAACACCATTTTATGTGCATGCAAAATTTTGTTAGTCCTCACTAGATGAGAGTGGGCTCATGGAGGCACCGGGTGCACTGAGCAGGCCCTCTGTGCATGCTCTGCTGGAAATATGTGCTCACTGGAATCGGAGTATGCGGGTTCCAGTAACCAATGGATGCCATAAAGACTTTCTCAGACCTTATTGCTTTTGTTGCCCAAGCAGCTGGACTGGGGAAATACTAAATCCCTTCTGCTTTCTCTCCACACCTCCTGGCAAACTCTCCCAACTTAGAAATTATTTTACAAGGGAGACCAGTTGTCTTGAAATTGAGTTCTGCGGGATTCTTTTCACGGGCATGGTGGGGCTGCAAGCAATTCTGAGTAGTCAGGGCCCTGGCGCTGGAAGCCTCACTGGAGCGATGAAGGGATCAGAGTGGTTAATAAGGTGGCCTCTGGACAGTGATCTGGGGCAGCTGCTGGCCAGGGTGCTTGGAGAAGCTTGTGGAAAAGTCAAGCCAAAAGGGGTAGGGATGCAGTGAATATCTGTTTCTCCCCCTACTTGCCCCAGCCGGCCGCTCACCCCGCCCCATCCCGATTTGCCTGCATCCGTGGCGGCAGATTGGGAGTTCTCTAAGGTCCCCCAAATACCCAGATCTGGTTACTGGATGAACAGCTTTTTAATCCTCGTCGCTATCTGAGCCAGGACAAGACCTGGTCAGGGAGACGGCTGGTCCAGGCAGCACGGGAGAGGACGTTGGACCCGCCGCCTGTGGCCTGGAGCACTGAGTATGGGCTACCAAGGCTGAGAATTGATGGGCCTCCTTTCCCAGCCTTTTTCCCTTCCAGAGACACAAAAAGACAGAGCAGAGGGGAAATATCAATGTCAGTGGAAAACCCCATAAAAGAAAGCAGGGACCAGAGCGGGGCTGGAGGGGTTTTCCGCTACTCTCTCTAGGTGATCGGGTTCCTCCCAAGACTCTTGTCCAGACAGGCTGCACCAAGAGGTGTGCAGCTTTCTTCCACCTTCCTCCCGCCCTTCAAGGAGGGCAGCCTTAGGCTTTCTGGGCCTTGGTCACCCCAGGCACTGGGGTGACATTACCCCAGGATTGTGCCCCTCGCCCAGCCCACGGCCTCTGCCACGGCGCCGCAGCCGCTCCTGTTTATTGTGTCTGTGAGTTGTTTACTTGTTTTGTCTGCTGCCACCCTGCGTCAGAAACCCGCCAAACCAGAGAACTCGCCCAGGAGAACAAAGTGCAGCGCTATCCCCGAACTCCCTCCCCTTTCCAGCAACCCCCTCCTGCCCTCACAAGCTCCTGCATTCTCCCTTTCGGAGGGGAGGAAGCAGAAATAGTCTTAAAACAGGGCAGCTGTTTATAGGGTCAGGGGAATTATGGGGACACCATAAACCTCTGGGTGTCCCTGTGGTGGAGAGACTTCTGAGCAGCCCTTCCCTTGCCTAGGCTTTTCTTCCTTCCCCTGGTGACCACTTGGTTAAGGGGGCCACACTCATTGAGAAAGTTGAGCCCACCCCCATCAACCCAGTCCCCCACTACCCCACTCCTTTCTGCAGGAGTTTCCCTGAGACACAGGTTGTTGGATTTTAAATCAGGGTAATGTTGGTGGATTCATAAAGCTAGATATAGCATGTCATTCTCCTCCCACACTCCCTCTCCTCAGCCCCCCAAAATTGCAGTGAATTTAAGCAAATCCTACAAAATTAAATTGCCCCTTTGCTAAAGATCATATATGTCTCCAATCCTGCCAGGTGTAGAGTCAGATAGTTGGCTTTTGGCCTTTAATTTTGCTCCTAGCTATTAAATTTAAAAGAGTATCATTGAAGTAAGTAATAATCTCATTTCTGAAATTAATTTCCCCTCCCAGTCTCTCTCTCTCTCTCTTTTTGCCAGCACAGATTAAATGGTTCTTTCAGATCTGCAAACAATAAAGGATAAAATTATTTATAGGGAAATGAGGATGCTGTTTTATTGTTGGCGTATTGTTCCAGAACATAACAACATTTTATTTTCAAGCAGGAGAGGTTAGACCAGGGGGAGAAAGATGGGGAAAGGAAAAAACATGAAAGGAGGGCAGGAACCCACATACAAAACTCCTGCCATGTATAACTGGTAGGACATTTACAATTTCTATATGACAACTCACTGTGATGTCATAATACCGAGTTCTTGAGTTTTATAATTCTCATGAACCTCTCAAATGGGTCCAAGCAGTGCTTCATGTGGAGGGGTATAGAAGAAGCCAGGAGGCTGGGGATCCTTTGACCCAGCGCAGAGCAGCACACCCCCTATTGCGGCTTCTTCCTCATGTGACATCCTCTTGAGGCCCTATTCTGGGGGCTGAAAATATTCTGGATATTCTGCATTTTAATTTTTCTCCTGGGCCAAGCAGGGCCACTTGCTTTGCCCCCCTCAAGTGTCCCTAGGCATCTAAGCTCTCTCCCCATTCCCAGCTCACAGAGAGCTGTGTCCCCAGGCTCTCCCCAAGCCCCCTCCTCAGCTAATACTCAGCTGCTTGGAATAGAGGTGGGAGGCTTGGGCACCAGCCCCCAAAAAGCCAGAAATGATTTTTTCCAGATGCAGCTGGAAGGGGGCTCAGGGCTGAGCGTGATGGGGTAGAGATGTTTGGGACCTATTTTACGTCTTAACCTTAAGTCAGAGAAGTGAATTGAGAAGCCAAACAAATGCCAATGTGAGAGTTTGTATCTGCTGATGGTAGCAGCAATAAGTGAAGTGCTGGTAAGGAAAGGTCAGGCAGAAATCTGGAAAGAGAGAGGGAGGAGAGGAAATGTGACATGAGTTAGCAGAGCCCCTCCATATACCTTTCTTCTCCATTTAATTGTAATAAAGCAAAAGCAGCTCGGGTAGCCTCTCAACCTCTTAGATCAAAAGAGGAATCACCAGCGCAGGCCTTGGAGGTGTTTGGGGGCAGTTCTCAGCAGCTTAACATGCCCCATCTGCCCTCTTCCTCCTTTCCCCCTCCCTGCTGATCCCCAGCTCCCTTCAACTGGTCACCCCGGGCCCTGTCCCCAAAATATTAGCACCCCCAAATGATATCCATTTCTGTGTTAGGTGTGTCAAATTTCACTTCTCTCCATGCCTAAACTTTGAAAGGAGGAGTGTACCTTTTTGGAATGCGGTGTGTGTAGGGGGGTCAGGTATGTGCTCAGACAGCTTCCCCCATCATATCTATGGGAAACTGGAAGCCCCTTAGGTGAGCCATGCTTTGGTGTTCCCAAACAGCATTCCCTGCATTCAGGTTCTCTGGCAGACCAGGAGGCTCTTTGCGATCTGATCCTTTGACTAGGAGTTCCATGGAGATCAAAGGAGCTTATTTATACACAAAACACCAGGCATTTGGAGTAGAATTTATTTTTTAATTTCTAAATAAAAAAGTCTAATCATAGACCAATCGGGCCAACTGAGCAGTCGCTCCAGAACAGCAAAGCCTTAACCAAATAATGTGATTATGAGGGGAGCTGAGCAATTACTGAAACTCGGCTTTCTCCGTAAGAGGGATTTTAGCCCTCGCCCAGTGGCACAAAAGGGGCCAGCGGGGCAACCGTTCTTCTCTTGCTCAGAAAAGTGAGACTTGGGGATGGTGGGGGCAGGGTCGGGCAGCTGCGGTCGCGTCCAGGCAGCTGAGCACCCAGGCCAGGCGCTGAGGCTGAGCACTGAGTCCTGAGGCTCCAGTGCTTGGGTCCCCGAGCAGCCTCCGGAGGCACCGAGCTGTAGTTGCGGCGGCGCGGCAGTCAGGAATGGAGTATGTGTATCTGTGTGCGAGGGTTGGTGAGTTACAAACATCCGCGCAGAGTTAGGGGATCTGGGGAGAGAGAGGAGACAGGGAGAACACAACTAAGGAGGACCTCTGGAAAATATTGTCCCCAAATAAAAATTCCAGATCTCATCCCTCTCATTTCAAATATCCCTCCCCAGGAAATTAATATATTTCCCAGAGCTGAGTGGAAAGCAAAGGCCAGCAAGGTGAGGCCTGCCCACGAACTTCTTCAGGCTGGGTCCAGTCCCACCTACCCTTTCCCCAGTTCAGAGCTCACAGGCCCCCAGCCTTTCCCTGGCCTAAAGGGGAGTAAGGCTGGAGTGGTAGCATTTAACTTGCCTAGGGAAATCCCCAAGTGCCCAGGCTGCAATGCCACCCTTATCCTTGGGGACTCCAGGCCAGTGACTGCACCCCACTCAGGTCCAAGGCGCAGGCAGTAAATTTCTCTCCTATAATTAGCGCTATCCAAAGCATGTGTTTTGCATTGGAGAGGACTGGAGAAGCAAGTGGCAACTTTTCCCTTGTATTCTTTTTCTGTGTTTTTTGAATTCTGTTTTTGAATCCACTAATTAAAGCTTCTCTGAAAGTGAAAATCTGCTCTTGACACCAAGCCCCTTCCGAATGCCTGATTTGGGAGGCCAATGGGCCAGAGCAGCAGCAAGGAGACCTGCAAGCCTGATGGAGTTGGGGGTAGTGTTCTCTGATTTCTCTAGGCTCGTTTTATAGAAACAAAGAACAAGTTCTCTCCCCTCCTTCCCAAGACTTGTGCATATTTACAGAGCACAACTGCAGTTTTAATAAAACATCTGTTCTTGCTTCTGCTGATGAGTTTCCATAATTGTTTTCAGACAAATTTAACAGGAAAATATAAATATATTTAGAAAAATCTAAGTCCCAGCTTTCCCCCTATAGACCGCCATTCTTTTGCCAAAAAAATAAAATTAACATGAAATGGGAAAAAGAAAATATAATCCAATGTAGGGAAGATCGGGCTCATCTGACCTGCTCTCCCCCCTTGGAGCGAATCCTTTCAGCAAATTTCAGCTGCATAATTAAAGATCTAAGAGAAAGAAGAGGGCTTCTTCTTTCCTCAGGAATGAAAGGTAATTGGGGGGGGGGGGTGTTGAAAATTAATTTTGCCAAAGGCCTTTAAGCAGTGGAGGAATTTATTTGTATTTCTGTTTCCCCTTCTCTCCCCCTTCCAGCATTTCTGCCTTTTTCACCCAGCAGCTGGTTTCTGTTCATTATAAATCGGCGAGACCTTTCAGTCTCTGCCCTCTGTTTAGGGACGTCATAAAACACTTAACTTTCTGGGGCTGAGGCTCACATTCTGCTTCTCAGGTCGCCAACCTCCCTGAGCCCACCGACTTTAGGCCCCAATAGAGAATCTCCCCAACTTTGGGGCCCCTTTCCTCTCCAGACATGGTTGAGGAGGGGCTCAAGGAAACCTAGGCATCCTTGCTGGGGGCTGTAATCCATGCTGCCCCAGAAGCCCCTTCTTTCTTCCAAGGTCCTTCCCTCCCCCACCCAGACATAAAAGAGATTTTTAAATACATAGAAAATCAACACTCATTGAAAGTGAAACCTCATTAAGACATCCTATCTTCCATCATTCAATTTGTTGTACATTGCAACAATTTAATATCTTGAAGGAAATATCACTGACATGATTTATCCCTCTAGCAATCTCTCTCTGAAATTGGAGGGGGGGACAGAGTTACTCTCTCTTCTGGCCTCTTCTACTTGTTACACCACTACCCTTAGGGCAGAAAGGAGGCTGGGAACTCTGAGAGAGGCTACTTGTGTCCAGGGGTGCACTGACTTGTTCCCTAGCTCAGTCCCCAGAGTACTCCTGCCTTGTTGTCTCTCCCCCACCTCTTGCCCTCCAGGGGGCCTGAAGCCTCAGCCAGCTGTTGGAAACCTCTGCTCAGGCATGCCATGAATTCGAGGACAGCTGGATTCTAGGGCAAAAAGCAACTCACATTGGTGTCTATGTTTGTGTACCTGCCAAGTCACCCCAAAAATGAGATAACTCATCTAAAATTTTTTTCTTAATTTAAAAATCCTCTTCTACCCTTTCCCCTTCATTTCCTTGGGGAGAAGAAAGTGTGGTCTAGAAGGAGGAACCTTTATAATTATAGGAGTCTTTCCCCTTCCCTTCCAAATACCGACAAATTTCTGTCCTTTCTGGAGGATTGGGGCTGTATTTTCTAAAACCAACACAAATTGTCTGGCAGGAAGACTCTTCAACCCCCTAACGAGGTTCATGTATTAACTAACATGCTGTCTCCACCAGCTCCTGCACACTGTCTGCTTTTGGGTTCGAAACTTTATTTTTCCCCCCTAGCGACACTCCAGGGAAACCTTAACGTTACAGAAGATGAATAAACGAGTTTTTTCTCAGCATAGTCCCGTTTATGGCTTTATTGCTACCCATTGATTACTCCGCTTTGTTACACAGAAGGAAAAGATCATAAAATCCGGCGACATCCGGGTTCTTGTTATAGCCAGCTTTCCCCCCCCCAACCCACCCAAAAATGGTGGGGGGGAAATATGAGCTTTCTCTGCTCCCCGCACACTCCCCACCACCCTTCTTTGTCAACTCAAGGCATTTTCAGCCTATATCACGATATCAAATTAAGTTTGGACTAATCAGGAGAAAACCCCCATCTGCACACTTTCCGCTGTTTCAGTTCGCCTACTGCGGCTCCCTCACAAGCCTCGGATTCAGCTGCCTTTTCGTAACCGTCTCTTCCCTTTTTTTAGCCCCAAGATGGGGGAATAAAATGGGCGTTGAGGCTGCTGAGAGGCCCATCCCCACCACGGGTGACTGGCACTTGGGTGAGAGCTCCTTAGAACCCCTTTCTGAAGTCTCCAAGCCTTATAGCTCAGGTCCAGGGGCGCCTCCACTGGCGGTGCCCTGAGTCTGGAGGGGGCAGGGGGGCTTCTGACCAAGGCAGGGGCTTGAGCCTGCAGGAAGCTAACTGTCCATCAGAGCCCCACCAGCCTTCTCTTTCTGGCTGGATCCTGTGTGAATTACCCCACCGGCCCTCACTGGCTCCAAATCATAAATTCTCACCAACATAAACAGGAGTTGATGTCTCTAGAAAGATTCTCAGAGTTTTCGTTCTTCCTTTCTCTCTCTCTCTTTCTCTCTGTCTCTCCCCCTCCGGTGCCACCTCCCTACATTTTACTTCTTTTTCTCCTTTTTCGATTGCATTTTTATACATTTTCCCTTTTAGGCAAAAATGCTGGAAGAGTTTTCCCAAAAGAGGGGTCCTGAGGAGGAGGCAGAAGGGAGCCAGGAGGCAAAGGAGAGCAGATGCGTGGCCCATTTGCCCACTCCAGCTCTGCCACTGTACCCTGAAGTCTTGCCCCTTTAGACCTAGTTGTTCCCCACATCCCTACTACATTCAAGACTCTCAGCCACACTCTACTTACTCAGGGGAACAGGTTTTATGAAATTTCTTTCTACTTTTGATTTTTTTTAATTATTGGTGAAAAAATACTAGTTTAGTGATGGGACTCACTCCATGGAGTGTCAAAACAGGATTTCCTGCAGGATTTCTAGGGACCCCCCTCCTGTGCTGGGAGGGAGTTCCTCCCTTGGAGAAATCAGGATGTAATTTTAGAAGGGGGCAGATATAAAACATGAAACCAGATTGAAAATACAGGGGTTTCTCTAGCCCTGGCTCTGGCCACAGCACAGCAAAGTTAGCTGGGGCTGAGAGATTTCCTGGTAGTACAGCTCTCCTTCCCTGAGTCCCAAGGCCCTGCTCAGGGACACGCACCCCTCCTTCACCACCAAACCAGTTCCCTTACATATATATATATATTTAAAAGAAATCCAAGTCTTACTTTCAAAGCACACACTTAGTCTCAACTAGGGAATCAACAGAAGCAGAAGCGATTTTTTTCCCCCTTCTTGACATCTGGCTTGCGATTGGCTGGGAGGGGGTCAGCTGACTTTGTCATTTTGTCTGTCCTGGATTGGAGCCGTCCCTATAACCATCTAGTTCCGAGTACAAACTGGAGACAGAAATAAATATTAAAGAAATCATAGCCCGACCAGGTAAAGGCAAAGGGATGAATTCCTACTTCACTAACCCTTCCTTATCCTGCCACCTCGCCGGGGGCCAGGACGTCCTCCCCAACGTCGCCCTCAATTCCACCGCCTATGATCCAGTGAGGCATTTCTCGACCTATGGAGCGGCCGTTGCCCAGAACCGGATCTACTCGACTCCCTTTTATTCGCCACAGGAGAATGTCGTGTTCAGTTCCAGCCGGGGGCCGTATGACTATGGATCTAATTCCTTTTACCAGGAGAAAGACATGCTCTCAAACTGCAGACAAAACACCTTAGGACATAACACACAGACCTCAATCGCTCAGGATTTTAGTTCTGAGCAGGGCAGGACTGCGCCCCAGGACCAGAAAGCCAGTATCCAGATTTACCCCTGGATGCAGCGAATGAATTCGCACAGTGGTGAGTTTTACAGCTCCGAGATATAAATTAAATAAACTGAACTGGCTTTATGACCGGCTTCCCTAGAAGAACGGGCGGAGAGAGTCTTTTATGGCCCCATAAAAACAATCACGCTCGTCTCCTCGCCGAGACAGGGCCCCCTCTTCTGCCCCCTCAGCTCGCCTCTCGCTTGCTTGCAGGGGCCTGGCCCCCTTGGCCCCTGACGGATTGGAGGGCTCCAAGGCGAGCTGAGGGGGCAGGAACAGGGCAGGGGATGAGGGGAGGGAGCAGAAGATAGGGGAGCTCCCCAAAGTGGAGTCAGTCTGAGGAGAAGGGAGGGGGAGAGGAGAGGCAGATAAGTGGGGAGAAGTTTCCAAGGAACTAGGATGCTTGGGGAGATGGGGGAGCCCAGTCCTTGAGAAAGGGGGCCCTCATCCCCATTATCTGGGATTTTTCAAAAATCTGCTTTTAGACTTGCAGCTTTCTGTTTGCCTTTTGCCCCGCCCCCCCGCCCCCCCCCCCCCACACCACATACCTTTCTTTGGGACACACAGGTCCCACCTTATAGGAGGTCTGAATGAAGTTGGGGTCCTCGCTGTACCCCCAGTGGGGGTGGGGCAAGGCAAAAGGGAGAAGGCTAGAGCCCTAAGGAGGCTGTGAGCTGCTGGCCAGGTTGGGAGGGTCAGGACTTTGCTAGGCGAAACAGTCTGCAGAGGACGCTTTGCTGATTGCTTTTAGTGTGTTTTGTGCCCGGATCTTTAGGGGTCGGCTACGGAGCGGACCGGAGGCGCGGCCGCCAGATCTACTCGCGGTACCAGACCCTGGAACTGGAGAAGGAATTTCACTTCAATCGCTACCTAACGCGGCGCCGGCGCATCGAGATCGCCAATGCGCTTTGCCTGACCGAGCGACAGATCAAAATCTGGTTCCAGAACCGCCGGATGAAGTGGAAAAAAGAATCTAATCTCACATCCACTCTCTCGGGGGGCGGCGGAGGGGCCACCGCCGACAGCCTGGGCGGAAAAGAGGAAAAGCGGGAAGAGACAGAAGAGGAGAAGCAGAAAGAGTGACCAGGACTGTCCCTGCCACCCCTCTCTCCCTTTCTCCCTCGCTCCCCACCAACTCTCCCCTAATCACACACTCTGTATTTATCACTGGCACAATTGATGTGTTTTGATTCCCTAAAACAAAATTAGGGAGTCAAACGTGGACCTGAAAATCAGCTCTGGACCCCCTCCCTCACCGCACAACTCTCTTTCACCACGCGCCTCCTCCTCCTCGCTCCCTTGCTAGCTCCTTCTCGGCTTGTCTACAGGCCCTTTTCCCCGTCCAGGCCTTGGGGGCTCGGACCCTGAACTCAGACTCTACAGATCGCCCTCCAAGGGAGGACTTGGCTCCCCCACTCCCTCGACGCCCCCACCCCCGCCCCCCGTGCAGAGAGCCGGCTCCTGGGCCTGGGGCCTCTGCTCCAGGGCCTCAGGGCCCGGCCTGGCAGCCGGGGAGGGCCGGAGGCCCAAGGAGGGCGCGCCTTGGCCCCACACCAACCCCCAGGGCCTCCCCGCAGTCCCTGCCTAGCCCCTCTGCCCCAGCAAATGCCCAGCCCAGGCAAATTGTATTTAAAGAATCCTGGGGGTCGTTATGGCATTTTACAAACTGTGACCGTTTCTGTGTGAATATTTTTAGCTGTATTTGTGGTCTCTGTATTTATATTTATGTTTAGCACCGTCAGTGTTCCTATCCAATTTCAAAAAAGGAAAAAAAAGAGGGAAAACTACAAAAAGAGAGAAAAAAAGTGAATGACGTTTGTTTAGCCAGTAGGAGAAAATAAATAAATAAATAAATCCCTTCGTGTTACCCTCCTGTATAAATCCAACCTCTGGGTCCGTTCTCGAATATTTAATAAAACTGATATTATTTTTAAAAGTTTATACCGGGAATTCTGTTAATTCGCTCGCCCGCCGGCCTCAGGGTGAGAGCTGGAGCAGGCTCCAAGCGCTCCCGCGCCTGCCGGCCCCCTGCAAGCCCCCAGCCCTCTGCACTCGCCTTCCCCGGAGCCCAGGCGCCCGGCCCCGGCCTTCTGTTCGTTCTCGCGATCGCACTGAGGGGCTGGGAGGCCTCTCTGGGCTCCCTGCGCGGAGCAACACACACACCCTGCGGGAAAAGGCCGCGTAGGATTTTGTTGCGGGGGGAGCCGGGATCAGTCGGTTTGGGCACCAACCCCACACAGGCCTTTCTTCCTGCCTGTGGCAGCCGGTGTCCTCGGCGTCCGAACCGCGAGGCGCCCCGAAAGACCAGTAAGGAAGCACTATCCAGGCACCAGGGTCTCCTCCACCCACTCCCGGGAGTTGGAGGCGGGGGGCGCCGTGAGAGCAAGCCCCAGGCCCGCGCCAAGCTGGCTGTTGCGAAACGTGGCGGAGGCGGAGAGCGGAGGGAAAGAGAAGACCGCGGGACTGGAGCCCTGTCGGCAGGGATTGAGCGATTCAAGGACATCTCGAGAGAGAAAGCCTGGAAACTGAACTCTCGCCTGCTCTGGGACTCCTGACGTGGCCGGGACAAAATTCCTTCTTCATTACAGCTCCAGCCGGGCTGGTTCCTTACTTTTCTCTCCTCAAACGGGTGAAGAGGCGGGTGAGGAGCGCAGCCGGACCCTAACCATTTATCACCCTGGCCTTCTCTCTCCAAGCCTGGCCAGAGAAACCTGAGTGGGCCTACAGGGAGAGGTGTTGAGGGGGGTCTCCGGAGGGAAAAAATCCGCCAGAGTTTTCCGGGCCCTTCAGATTCCCTCCAGCGCCCCCACCCTCGCCTCCAGCGCCTCCACCAGTGAGGAGGGGGCCTTCTCCTGGCGGGGCGGAGATTTCCTGGGAAGAAGCAGGCAGGGAAGTATGAGACTTGGGGCTACGGGGGAAGAGGATGGGGCCGAATGGCTGCAGACACCCTGCGAAGGCTACCCAGGCGCATGCCCTGCCCACCCCCCAGGTCCGCCCCATTCCTCTTGGTAGCTCAGAAATTGCTCTCTTGTGGACCTTATGGATTCAGGTCCCTGGAAAGCCTAGCCCAGAGACCTTTTCCCCAAAGGGCACATAACGGGCCTTTTCCTCTGCCATGCTCACGTAATATTTGTGGAGGCTTCAGTCTTGCTTCTCCATGTCCTCAATTAACATCTGTTTTCTGTCTAAAACCTCTGGCATAGGTACCACATAAGGATCGCACACAGGGAGACAGAGCAGTCCTCTAGACCATTGGCTGGCTCTGTCCATGTCCACACACACACTTGAAAATTGCCTTGTTGCCACTCTGGGGACCCTAGCATGGTGAGGTCTAGCCAACTCCACCTGGCTCCTCACCTCCAGATCCATCCCAAACAGCCTGCAACGCCCTCAGCTTCATGACCCCCCTATCTTGTTCTGACCACTCAGGATCCCTCCTCCTGGGCGTCCTGTCTACCTCTTCAGAAGCTAATTCTACTTTCTCTTGCTGATAGGCACCTCTTCAGCAGTAGTGGGGCCTTAGGGCCTGAGAGGCAAGGGACTTCTACCTTTGGTTTAGGGAACCTAAGTTAAACCCCATTGGTTCTCCAGCCTGGGCATAGGCCACCTTACCTAACTAAATCCCCTTTCCTCAGCCATTTTTGAAGATTGGAAGACCCTGGAGGTTGGGAGAACGGGGCTTTCATTACAAAAAGCACTCTGTGCATTATAAGTGGGGCCTCATCTTTTCCCAATTTTAAATAGAATTTAAAAGGCTAGCTCAGGGGTTGCCCCAACAACCAGCTTCTCCTTCACCGTGTAGGAAATCCAGCCACCGGAAAGCAAGCTGGCGCTCCAGGATGCAATTCCCCCACATAGGCACCAGGTGTCGCTGTGGGCTTGTTGTCCCGGCTACCCCCAATTCCAAGAACCTTTTTTTTCCCCTCCCCCTTCCCTCTTTCTCTCTCTCACTCCCTCTCCCCCTTGGTTGGGCTTTGCCAACATATCGAGATGCGTTTCGCCGGCTTCCATCACTAACCTCCCGGAGGTCATCAAGCCAAATTTATGAGTGGCCGCTCGAGTCACGTGACTCTATTTAAGGCTCCCTTATTTGGGAAGAGCGCATAGGATAAAGAAAGAGATATCTCCACCTATAAATTGTCCACTTTGGAGAACAAAAAACCCCTCAACTTCAAAGAGTCACAAATCACCCTTAATCAAAAAGGGTGCAGAAATTTTTTTGGGCCCTCCCCGCCATGAGCTCCTACGTAGCCAATTCATTCTATAAGCAGAGCCCCAATATCCCTGCCTATAACATGCAAACTTGTGGGAACTATGGATCGGCCTCAGAGGTGCAGGCATCCAGGTACTGCTACGGCGGATTGGACTTAAGCATCACTTTCCCACCGCCTGCGCCTTCCAACTCTCTCCACGGGGTAGACATGGCTGCCAACCCCCGGGCTCACCCCGACCGCCCAGCCTGCAGCGCCGCGGCCGCTCCGGGACACGCTCCGGGCAGAGACGAAGCGGTTCCTCTGAACCCCGGGATGTACAGTCAGAAGGCGGCTCGCCCGGCGCTGGAGGAGCGAGCTAAGAGCAGTGGGGAGATCAAAGAGGAGCAGGCGCAGACAGGGCAGCCCGCCGGACTGAGCCAGCCAGCGGCCCCGCCACAGATTTACCCGTGGATGACCAAACTGCACATGAGCCACGGTAAACTTTAGGACTTCATTTTGCGCGCTCGGGTCCGCCTGGGTTTTATAGGCCATGCGGGGCAAATAAAGAAAAAAAACCTGCGGCCATAAATTTTACGATCCAGGCATCAATGGCTCGTAAAACTGTCCACTAAAAGGCTTAGAGGCTGTGTGCGCCCAAATTTACGACGACATAATTGGATCATAGGAACAAAACGTGTATAAAAGGCAATATTCAATTTTTGGGGGAGAGGGAGGGAGTTAAAAAAATAGAGGGATCTGAAGGGTGAGGAGCGCGGGGCTCCAGAGCGGGGATCCCCCCGCGGCTCCCTCCCTCCCTCCCCTGCGGAGCCGGCTCCGCCGGCGCTTGCGGCTCCGGAGGATTCCAGCGACTCGGGAGGGGCGGGAGGGGGGTCCCCGGTGCTCGGATCTCGAGGGTGCTTATTGTTCGGTCCGAGCCTGGGTCTCCCTCTTCCCCCCAACCCCCACTCAGCCCCTCCGGCTGCAGAGTGAAGGCTGCGGTGGAAAGTTTCCTGCCTGGGCGGAGGCGCCTCTCCCGGGGCTGGGCTGGGCTGGCCCGCCTGCGGCCCGCGTGGCCTGTCTTGCGGCTCTCGCCTCCTCTCCCTCCGGCCGCGGGTGGGGGCCTGGGCTGGGGTGGCGACAGGGGACCGCTGCAAGTTATTCACCCCTTCCTGGCTTGGGGTGGGGTTTATGTTCCAGAGACGGACGGCAAGCGGTCCCGAACCAGTTACACGCGCTACCAGACTCTGGAACTCGAGAAAGAATTCCACTTTAACCGCTACCTCACTCGCCGCAGGCGCATAGAGATCGCCAACAACTTGTGTCTCAATGAGAGACAGATCAAGATCTGGTTCCAGAACCGCAGGATGAAGTGGAAGAAAGATTCCAAAATGAAAAGCAAAGAAGCTCTTTAGAGGCAGCGGGGGAGGCCCGCAGAGCGCGCCCCTTAGCCTGTTCCTGTCCCTGCGCCTTTCCTTTTCGCCTTTCCTCTCTATATTTCGGGTCGGGGGCAGGTGCTGGAGCACTGGGCTCCCGGGCCCCACAGACAAAAGCGCTTTTCCTTGGCATTCCGCATCCCTACCGACCCAGGGTTCCCGCGGGGCTGTCGGCGCTGCCCCATCTCCCCTCAGCTCGGCTCAGCTCGGTACCCGGGGCCCAGGGCAAGCTCCGTAGGGCTTCCCCGGAGGGCCGCGGCGTACAGGCTGGCGCAGAACGAACCTTGGCCTGGGCCGTCTCTCCGGCTCCCAGCCTCAGCGCGGCCCTCCCGAGTTAAGGTGGGCCCGGCCCGCGCCACAGGACCCTCGCCGGACCCTCTAACCTCGCCCTCTCCTTTGTTCCCGGCTGGACGGGTTAGACAGCCAAAGGCTGGCGAGAGTCTGGCCCTAGACTCGGGGTGCTTCCTTGTAGCGACTAAACTAGATTTTCACTTATGAATGATTTGCATATGAAAGGAGAGCATCGGCCTAGGGCCCCCACAGTTGCTCTATGCTTTCCAAACCTTATCTCCACAACCTCTTCCCCCTAAAACCCGGGAACCTCCCCAGCCTGCGCCTGCTGCATGCCCTCTCAGGCCGGCAGCCCCAGCCTGCTAGCTAGCTCAACTATTGGGGTTTCCTGGCACTGGACCCCAGCAAGTGGTCCTAGAGGCCCTTTGCTGTCCCATAGTCCCTGCCACGAATTTCTGTGCCCTCCTGACCCATTGCTGTTGTCCAACTATTTATTGACTCTGGGTCCTTCCTGAAACTATATTTTGTCATATCAAATAAAGAGAGAACAGGACTAAAGATGCAGTGGCTCCTGTCTGTTTGGGGCATGTATTGGGTAAAATTGTCTAAATGGGCTGTGAGATGTAGAAGGAGACCCACAAACTTTAAGCCACCCCTTTAAAAAATTTTCTAGCTTCTAGGGGCAGTCAGTAGAGGGAGGTGAAATTAAGCTCCTTTCCTGTTCCTTGGCTGCAACAAGAGCCTCTGGGGGAAGAGAAGGGCACCTAGGCCTCGGGTACTGGCTTTTCCCATGCTGTGGCTGTCCAAGGCCTTCACGCCTCTGCACTCCATGAGGCCTCTGGACTGGCAGCAGCCCCCACTGTATGCCAAAGCTGTGGTGCAGGAACCAGTGGCTCCGCCGTGCTCAGCCTTAGGCCCTTCTGGGCCTCTGAAGATCTTTCCTGGGCCTAGGTGGTCCCTGAGAGGCCTTGCTGGACATAGAGGGAGGGCTGAGCTCTCACTCTAGGGACCCATTTGGTCTCATAAGGGCCTCTAGAGAGAGGTGGTATTGCTTGGTAAGGGGGTGTTGGGAGAGTTGGAGGAGGTGTGCCTCAGTATCTAAGATACTGGGGAAGAGGGAGCAGGGAGGACAATCTGCAGTGTGTATCAGCCTGGCAGGAAATGTTCAGACTGTTTCCACCACCTTCTAGGGCCTCAGGCTATGCAGGACAATTAACTGGGAAAGGAGCTGCATAGACCAGTGCTGGAGTCACGTCTGTCTGCCATCATTTATCTCAGTCTCTGGGATTTTGTGTGGAGGGGAGGATGGGTTAAAAGTGGGGGTGGGAGGAGGCAGATAATTCAGGTAGTGTCTGAGGATCAGGTCCTTCTCCAGGCTCCTGGTATGGGCTGGGGGAGGAAGCACTTTACAGTAGAAACAAATGTGGGAAGGGTCCATAAAACTTTACTGCATTTCCTCTCCCACCTCCCACAACAGGGTGATTTCCTGGAGCCAAGCCTAGGCCCCCCACACTGGTGGGGTGAGGGTCTGGAGCTTGGCTAAGGGATTGCACCAGCAGCCAAGAAGAAAGGGGAGCAGAGAGGCTCTGGGGAGGAGCAGGGGAATATTTATGATTATTAATGCTGATGCTCCTTGGATTTATTATAAGGACTAACTTCGCTGCATCCCACTGCCTAAGCTACCCATCAGTCATTTTTTAAAAGACCCAAGAGCCTTTCCTCACCCCATGCTTGGCACATAGGCAGTCTCAACAAATGCTTATTGAACAGTGCCCACAACTACCACCCTTCCCCTTCGCACTGCACTCAGGCCAGGTTAGGGCGCCTGTTGTCTCTCCTGAACTTGCACACAGCAGTCAACCCAGACCAGTGCTCTCTCTCTCTCTCTCTGAAATAAAATGTGTAATTTTCTTCAGGGAGTTATTTTAATTTTTTCTCCATGCTGAGTAAAACTATTGGGTGAGCAGTGAAGCGTGGAGAAGCACTGGCGTCTCCGGTGGGTAACAGTTAACTAAGAAAGAGGCTGTGGCACCCGCACCCGCCCGCTCCAGCCTCCCAGGCTGCCCAGGCCCTGTGCTTCCTCCCCAGGGGACAGGCGCACCACCCCAGGGGGAAGACCAAGGGCTTTGCCATAGATAGGGGCAATGTTGGTTAGAGCTGCCAGGCAGGGCACACCAGCTCCACCGTGCACTGACTGCCTCCTCCCGGCAGGGTTTGGGCCTCTCCTTCCCTGGAGGAGCTGAAGGTCTGACTCATTTTGGCCAGGCTTGAGTAGACACAGAGTGCCTGCCTGCCCTCCTCCTTCTTGTCACAATCTGCAGGTCTGCCCAGGCACTAGCCTCGGCTTCTGCAGCATCGTCGGGAGTCAGCGGCGGCAACCAAGCCAGAGGCCTTGTACCTACTTCCCAACGCTGGGGGTGCATAAGGCCCAGATCCCTGATTTCTCCCTGAACAGGGGCTTCTGCTTTGGGGCCTGGGGTAGTTTCCCCACCAGCCAGCCTCCTAGAACATATTTCCAGGTAACAGGGTCTGGCATTGCTCTGGGGGAGTTCATGGAGGGGGCTTCTGGGTTGCAAACAGAGACCATGGAGCCTACCTCTCCACTTTGCCCTGGAACCCACCCCCTCTGGCAGCAAGAAAGAAGGGGAAGAAGCATGACTTACCTTCCGGGGGAGTGGGAAGAGGGGGGACACGGCCCACTCTGAGCAATTAGAGGAAAGAGGAGGAAAAAATAAGAGGACAAAAAGATCAACACGACCTCGAAGGCGACAGGTCCTTATGGAAATAAGTAAGTAAATAAATAAATAAGGATCCACCCTCACCCCCCTCTCCACCCTGCAAGGGGGATGTGGGGGTGGGGCAAAGGAACAGCACCAGGGCTTTTTAGTGTAACTGAGCATTAAAGAAATAGGCATGGCTTCTATGTGAATTTAGGAGTTTGAAACTTTTGGAGGTTATTTATGTGAATAGCCTGAAGGCAAGCCCGTGAGTGGCTCTTGGGGGACCACGTGATATCATTAAACCAAGTTTTATGGTGTAGGGAGAGCTGACAAACCCACAATATATTTACATCATATATAATCTTAACTGTCCAGCCACGCAGCTGCTGGTGAGGTTTAATGCTAGGACAGAGGGCCTGGCAGTTAGAGGGGATTACGGCGCTGGGGACGATGGTGAGAGAGGTTACATCTTCGCAAATGAATCCCAGGCGAACGCTGTGAGTTAATTCTCTCTTTCTCTCTCTCAGACCCTTTCTCCCATTTACCTAACCATCCCCCTCACTCGAGAGAAGGCAGCTCCCACTTGTTAGGGGGAGGGGGAAAAGGCCTTCCCAGGCTGGGGTGGGAGAAGAGAAGAAGCAGCAGAAAAAGCCGCTGGGAAGTAGGAAGATGGGGGAGCTTGTCTACCCTGAGCAGCCCTCCCCTTCCCACTCCTTATTCTCTCTGACTGCAAGTCAACTGGGGTAGAGAGGCCTTGGTTGTTTAGAGTTTTGCCAGGTCTTCCTGACCCTTTCAGTTGAGAAGAAAGCAAGCGGCAGCAACAAGGGTGTTTGGTGTCTGTACGGGTATGTAAACTCTAGACACAAGCTCAAAATGCCTCTGGGGCCCACTGTTCCAGGGAGGGTTGAGTTCAGCCCTTGGCCAGTGGCCCAAGGTGGGAAACTGGGGAGAAAGGCAGGGAAGGAGGGTTTTGTGGCTTCTATGCCCACAGGCTACTGCTGCCTGAACTGGCAAAAGCATCTCAAAGGTGGCTGTTTGAACCCAGAGGTCCCAGAGTGCCCCCTCCCTCCCTCACTACCAGGCTTGGATGGGCAGCTGTCTCAGCCTCCGTAGTTTGGCATCTTAGTCCGTCTGAAGCCAGTGTGGTTTCATGCTTCCTCCTCTCCTTCTAGCTGCTTGGGTCTTCCTGGCATTCCCAGCCCTTGCCTCAGATAAAACTAGGCTCTAAGAGCCCTAGAGGTTCCTGCTGTGAGTGGAGTGTAATTGTGTGTTGAATGGGTGAGGGAGCAGAGGCAATGTCTTTGCTAGGCTGGGAAAGTAAGTCCCCCAACCTTAAGGACAGAGTAGCCCCTCGGGGATGGAGCTAGCAGGGCCCAATATGAGCACTGCACCCTGGGGTCAATCCTCAGGCTAGGGCGCCCTTCAGGTTTCTAGGAAGGAGCAGCAGAGGCGTTGGGCATGAGAGGCACGTGTCTTCCACACCTGCGATTGCTATCCCTCCCTGTGCGTCACCGGGAGCTAAGCCAGGAAAGTGACAACATGTGAATTCAGGCTCCTGTACTGGCCAGCCATGAATAGCCAGGACTTTGGAAGCAGGGCTGAATGCCAGCAGACCCATAGGTGCAACTCCTCCAGGCTGGGAGAAAAGGGTGGGGAGGAGAGGGAGTGAGCCAGATATGCACCTTCCAGAAGGGGGGCATGCCTGGGGAGCAGCGGTGTCTGGGCATCTGCTTTGTGGAGAGGTGCTGTTGGGGGATGAGGAGGGAATGCTGTTAGCCTCGCCCCCGCTGCTCAAGGGACTGAGGAAGAAGCGAGAAGCGGGCAGACTCTGGGAGAATGAAGGGGGCACAGAGGCCCAAATAAATGGGGAGTCTTAGCTGAGCCCCATTCTTCAGTCTAGGGGTCTCTCACTTGCATGAGGAGCTCGGGAACCCGACATGGAGGATTCCCTTGACGCCATCCCTCAGGGCCTCAGTCTCGGCCAAGATTCAGCCTCCCCCACCCTCCTCCCTGATACCTTTATTTTCCTAGGATCCCAGGGAATTCTCTCCAGCAACGCATTGGAAAAAACTAATTATCAGTTTCTCCCTTCCTCATTACTCGTCCTTCTTGGCTCTCTCCTTCCCTCTAGTCTGTGATTTTGAGAGTTTCTGGAAACTTTCCTATCCAAGCAGCGGAGACATGGGAGTTTCTCTTGGTCTGTAACTTGACTCTTCCCCTCCCTCCAGCCTCCCCAGGGCTCTAGGGAGCGAGTGCAGTGGTCTTTAACCTGGAATTTAGCCAGGGCCGAAGTCCCACACCCAGGCAAGACTCCACCCTGACACCCGCCCTGACTCTCGGCCAAATCTCAGTCCCATTCCCTTCCTCTCTGTGTAGACGGGCATTCGAGGGTGTTTAAAGATTTACACAGCGTCCCTTGAGCTCTTTGATGACTTCTTCACCCCCTTTTCTGTTCTTTAGGCTCAAAAGTTCCATTTAAATACCACCCCTCTTCCTGTGATAATTGATTCTCCTTCCCCTCAAATAGTTTGCCTCAGTTTTTTACTGTTTTCTAAAAAGTTTCTAGTTCCACCTGGAAACAGGACAAACACAAAGGAGGCCTGAAATTCTTGGTTTTCCCACCCACTACCCCAAACCCTAATTTGGAGTGTCTCTGGAGCGGAGGATGGGCAGGCAATCAGGTGCCAAGCTTTCCAGCCAACCCGGGAAGCTTTTAATTTTGTTCCTAGGACTTTAACCCAAGGAGAGGTCAAGCAACCAATCAGAAATGCACTAAGCAGGGTCACATGGTCCCCACCAACCAATCAGCAAAAAGTACTTGGGTCTCTGTCTCGCTCGTGCCATCCGGCCCTGTTCCTTCCTCCCTCCCTCCCTTCCCACCACAGCCTTAGCTCCTGGGTTTATCCTATCTCAGATTTGGAAGGCTGGAGTGATACCCAGCATATTCTAGCCTCCTCTGTCAGTCCCTGAACCAACTCTGAGGAGTCTTTGGCTTGTCTCCTCAGTTGCTTACAAAGTTGTATCTGGGAGTCAATCTCAAATGCACAAGGATGTGAAGTTGTGGGGGCATCCTCTGGATTATTCCCACGTTCGCCAGCGTGATTCTACCCAATTTTCTGGGTGTTGTAGGTGTAGATTCTAAATTAGACTATAGAGCAAATGCAGATATGAACTCCAGCCCTGAATTCAAATTCTGGCTGTGGTTATTCCCCATACACTTACAAGTATTCATTCTCTTCTGATTTTCATGAGGGCAGGTGGGGTGAGAGGAGAGCCCTTTTGATTTCTCTTTCTGGAAATGCTCCGATAGCCATTAGCTTTATCAGACTGCCTCAGGCATGGTTAGGGAAGGGAGCAAAAGTGGAGATTTTTTGAAAGTTCTGATTGGTACCTTTCGTTTGTCGAATAACTTTGAGCTAGTTAAGGGTTCTGGAAAGGAATGAGCACAGAGAATTCCGACTTTCCTCACTCTCCACATTAAATAGTTGATGGATTTGTTTAAACCCCTTCCCTTTCCATTCTTTTAACAGGATATAATAATAGTAATAATAATAATAGACTAGGTGATGATCCTATGTCCTGGCCAATAGCCATCAAAAGGTACAGCTACTGAAGGTGTGGATTTCAGTGTTTGAGTTTACATGGATTAGGCCAAGAACAAGCAATAGGCGAGAAACTATTGCTGAGTAAGAGCATCTGATGGCACAGGGAGTGCACAGCTATGACAGAAATGCTTGTGTTTCCTGAACACTTGGGCTGGGCCCTGAGCCAGTCCACTGCTGGGTCCAGACCGAGGCATTCTCCCCCAGCCACTTCTCTAGAGCTTTGTTTCAGAGTGAATTTTCTGGTTGGGTTCTCCTCCCCTTCTCTTCCTGATCTCTTGCCCTCTTTGAGCTAAGGGGCAGGAGTTCTGATGGACTCTGGCACCTGGACCTCTAAGCACCCCCCTGGGGGCATTAAGAGTACAAGAATGGGAAGGATAGTCCGGACTGAGCTGGGCTTTGTCAACAATCCCCTCCTTGTTTGTCTTCTGGATGGAGCTGGTTTGGGGACAAATGCCACAGGCCAGGTGGGAAGGATAAGGATGAGAAGCCAGAAAAAGAGCAGCTCTTCTTAGAAATCATTGAGCCCTCACTTTTCAAGTTACCTTCAATCACACTGCTCCATCTACTTATTTTGAGACTAAGTTTCACTCTTGTCGCCCCGGCTGGAGTGCAGTGGCACAATCTTGGCTCATCGCAAACTCTGTCTCCTGGGTTCAAGTGATTCTCCTGCCTCAACCTCCCAAGTGGCTGGGATTACAGGTGCCCATCACCACACCCAGTTAATTTTTGTATTTTTGGCAGAGATGAGATTTAATCATGTTGCCCAGGCTGACCTCAGGTAATCCACACGCCTTATCCTCCCAAAGTGCTGGGATTGCAGGTGTGAACCACCGCGCCCAGCCTTTTCTTTTCTTTTCTTTTCTTTTTTTTTTTTGAGATGGAGTTTCACTCTTGTTGCCCAGGCTGTAGTGCAATGGCGGGATCTCAGCTCACCGCAAACTCTGCCTCCTGGGTTCAAGCGATTCTCCTGCCTCAGCCTCCTGAGTAGCTGGGATTAGAGGCGTGCACCACCACACCCGGCTAATTTTGTATTTTTAATAGAGACAGGGTTTCTCCGTGTTGGTCAGGCTGGTCTCAAACTCCTGACATCAAGTGATCCGCCTGCCTTGGCCTCCCAAGGTGCTGGGATTACAGGCATGAGCCACCGCGGCCAGCCCCATTTGCCTCTTTTATGAGTTAGAATTAAAGGACACACTTATTCTTCCCCAGTGAATGGTGTGGCAGATTGTTGGAGACCAACTCTCACCCTCAATGTGGACTTCTCACACTGGGGTACCAGATCTCATGAAGAGTTAGGAAACAAAGACAGGGGGAGATTGGTTCTATCCACATAGGCACTGGGAAAAGAGATTTTATGAGTGCCTCGACCCCTCCTAATATCTAGGTAAACTTTCTCTTTTTGACTATTGTTCTCTGTCTGTAACTGCTTTGGACTGAGTTTTTGAGAGGGGGAATGCTGAAACATCATTGTTCTAGGATTTAATTAGGTCCTTTTTGCTGAGAAGACAAGCACCACCACCCTGAGCCTCTTCTTTAGTGGGACTAGGGCCCCTGAAGCCCTTTGAGGTGAAGGAGAAAGAAAATCTGAAATCAGGGTGCCAAACTAGGGTTTTGGGGTGAAGGATTCAATTTAAGGAGAAGACGATGCTGTTTGACAGCCAAGAAAGTCATATCCTTTCCTACCCCTCCCCACTTTTATTGGCTCCTTGTGACCCACATTGGTGTGTCTGTACTGGTAATATCTCCGCTAGCTGCTTTGATGGGGTTCCAGGAGCCCAAGGAATTGCCAGACAAGGTCTGGGCTGAGGAACTTGGGTGATACAAATCTCTTTATTTTTGAGGCCTATACAACCCTTGTAATCATCTCCCTCTCCCAATCCTAAGGTTCACTGAGAGGCAAAAAGGGAACAGAGATACCTCAGAGGAAGCGGTATGGGTGTGCAATGTGGGACTTGGGAAAATTGGACTCGGTTATGCAGGACCTTGTTCAGCCTCTAAGGACCACATTTTAGCACCTATGAGAAGAGGTTGAACACTTAGGCTGGGCCCTGAGCCGGTCCACTGCTCCAGGCATGCTGGGGAGCAAGTGCAGGGAGAAGCCTGCTTCTCTGCATCTGTACACATGTACAGAGAAAGTTCTACAGTGATCTGCAACCCCATATGGGCTGGGTGAAATGTGTAGCCTGGTCACCTAGGATCCTTTCGGTTCTGCACCACAGGTCTCAGAGAGGCAGTTCAGGCTTGGTTCTGCCCTCTAAAGATTCTCATTTCCCCCAGCCCCTGGCCCTGAACACCAGAATACCTGAACACACAGAAATACATATATGTGCCCAAGGATGGTATGGTAGAGATCAGAAGCCTGGGCTGGACCACAGTAACCAGCATGGAACCAACTTCCCACTCCTCCCTCCCACTCCATTCTTCCCGTCAGCCCAGCTTGGAAACCATTTGTCCTCCCCACCCCACCCCCACCCCTCAAGCCCTGAGCAGCTGTTGAGTTTCCTTCCTTCTGCCTTTCTGGAAAACCCAAACGCTAGAGCTGACTCCAGGGATGGTGGCAGCCAGGCTTTCTGTGATGTTCAGTGTTGTGTTGGCCCAGACTGAGTTGTCGGGAGTTGAAGAGACATGGAGGGTCCAAGGAGGCCAGAATCTTATCTGATCTAATCCCCCTCTCCTTCTGTTCCAAGCTCAAACTCCAAACTCCTCAGGGCTCCCTTGCTCAGACATTAGAGATAAATCTTGTCTAGTAAATACTTCTTTTAAAAGTCAACTTTCTGGCTGGAAAACACAGGCTGTGTGTGTGTGTGTGTGTGTGTGTGTGTGTGTGTGTGTGTGTGTGTGTGTGTAGGGAGTAGTAAGGGTCAGGTCTTTCATTTTATGTTGTGTCTCTCCCCATCCCCTGGGTGGAGGATGGGGGCACGGGCTGAGGTTTTATTGAGGGTGCTTTTCCTGTTGGGAGTAAAGACAGGGTCATAAACGCCTAGAGTAGGGTGTTTTGATCTGGTGACTTCTCAGGAAGTAGCATCTGAGGTTTTGCTTTGTAAATCACTCTCCCCCAAAGCTGGCTTGGCAGATTGGATTGCACTTCCCCAAGCCCACCTGAGGCCCCTCCTTGCCTCCCTTCCCCAGTAAACTAAAGGAGAAATATAACAAAGCATCTGGAGTCTTCAAAATCCTCTGACTCCAATTTCTTTTTTAGAAGGCTAATTGGTGATTTTTTTTCCCTCAAAGTTTTCCCCTAAAAAATAATGCAACGTTTCATTTCCTTTTGCCCATGCAGTCCCTGGTCCCCCAACCCCTCAGTCACAAAGGAACTAACATTGACGGTAAATAGCCTCAGAGCCTGGCTGTAGATATCAGGACTCTTCTGTTCTGGGGCTGATCTCTCCCTGTCACTCTTTCCCCAAGCCCCAAACCCCCTTTGACAAGGTAGAACTTCAGATGTATAAGAGAGAGTTCATGGGAGCTAGGAATAAGAGGAGATGGCAGGGGGGCATAGGGGAACCCCATCATGTACCGCATGAATGGAGGAAACTCTGCAGTCTGTCACTGGGTTTTTTTGTAATTAAGATGGGTGCAGGTGTGTGTGTGTGTGTGTGTTTGTGTGTGTGTGCGTGTAAGCCCCCAGCCTTCTCACATCTCTATGTACCAAACAAACAATATATTTTACCTAAATAGCTCCATTTCCTAATGATAATGAGTCTTCCCCTCCTAAGGATCCCCCACCCCCTGGCTGGCAAGTCCCTCGCTTGTGCCTGGGGCTACAGAGCTGAAGGAAAACAAAGTTAAGAGCCCTCTAACTCAGCCTTAGTTCAAGCCAGATCAGGTCAGGAAGCTTTCAGGCCCAGGCATCAGGGCTTATATTCATTGCCAGCAAAATGCCCCTATATGCTGGAAATATGTCATAGATTATATGAGTTCCGGGCCCTCTTAGCACTTGCGAAGGCTCTAGTCCACCCTCATTTCTTTCTCAGAGAAGCCTGGGCTGGGATACCCCAAACCCACAAGAGATTCCTCTTCATTCCTAGGACTCCATGCAAATAATCTTCACAGAGAGCTGAGCGCTCCCATAGTTATATATGTGAAAACGTATTTATAGATCGTTCTATGTCTATATCAGGATGTATGTTTTATATTCCTTTTTGTTCCACATTTAAATGCAGATTTATAGATCTTTAGATTTATAGATCCCTAGTGAACATAACAGTCCTCGGTCAAATTCCTGTGTGCACTTTACCAATCTTTCTATAGTGGTTGGATGTATATGCTATGATGTAGTGGTACAGCTCTCTTGAAACACCTAGGTGAATATTTGGAAATTTTTTTCTTTGTTGGAAAGAACTATGTGTGTGTTCAACGTCTATTTTGAAAATTTTATCTAGATTTATGCAAGGATCCTAACCCATAAAATAGCTACATATTGAAGCTACATATTTAGAGATCTTTACAGTCTTTGCATTTTTGCTGAAAAACTTACATGTTTGAACATATGTTTAGAGATAGTTTCATAATGCATGCATCTGTGTATAGGGGCATAGATCTCCCTTCTAGAAGGACTTAAACTTACTGCATCTCTCTGTCTCCCTCTCTATCTCTGTGTCTGTGATATACAAAGATATTAGGTGAGTGGGGGTAGGGAACAAATATATTTTGGATGTTTGGCTTATTAAAGCAAGTAATTCTGTCTCTATTTCCAAGGCCATCTCCAAAATCTAGTCCCACTAAGTTATCTGTCCCTCGAAAACCTACTCTAGGGGTCATAGACTGCCTCCAGGCTGCCTTTGTGACCTGAGATCCAAGCCGAGGCTCCCTACCTCTCAAGGTAGCCACTAAAAAGAAGGGGGAGAGAAGAAAGAGGAGAGTCCTCCAGCCCAGTTCCTGTTGGATCCCCAGGGCAAGAGGCTGACAGGGGCTTGTATATCTCCCTACACCCCCCACTGGGCCTTTGAAATGTGGGGGGAAAAGGGATCAAGTCCCCAACTATTTTTATAGGGTGCCCAAATGATGCCAGGGTTACTGCACAACCCATAGGTTCCTCCTCCCCAGTTGTTCTCGGTGCCCAGGGCCCAATTAAGCGGCCGCCTTGCGCCCAGCAGCCCCGCTCTTATCGGCTGGGATTGATGCCTCCGCGGCTCCTGTATATCATTTCCAAGATTTTTTCTGTCCAACTTCTCGGCTCCTTTGGCTTCCGCGGCTTTGACTAATGATTGCTACAGATGCCAACGTCTCCAGAATCCTAATAACCAGGCAGGCGGACTCTTATTTACCCGGCAACATTGCTGTGGGGGAGGGGGCCTGGGGGACAAGTATTGGGGTGTCGTAGGTCAGGGGACAGGGAGAAGGTTGTGGCCAACTCAAGTGTCACTGAACTTCTTCCCAGTCAGAAAGACATTCCCAATCCCCTTCTCTCCTTGAGGGAAATATATATATATATATATATATACAGTTAATAGTAACTCATTGCTGCCTCGTTAGAAAAGATCAAAGAATGAACACAACGTGGTAGAATAAGCAGAGCAATGTTTATTTGTTGTAAATAAATGAGAGATTAAGTGGAAAACCAGCCGTTTGGGGAGGAAAAAGAGAAAGGGAAAGAAGTCAGCCACGGTGGGAGAAGGGGCTCCTTTTCTTCATTTCTTGTCTTCCCCTTTCTCTCCCCACCCTAAGTCTACTCTTCTCATCAATTTCTCCCCTCTTTCCCTTCCTTCGCCTCACCTTCAATCCCTTGGGTGGAGGGGGGCTGAACAGCATGTTCCCGGGCGGAGGTGCGCGCAGCCACCCCAGGCTGCTGCCAGGTGCCCGCTGGGGCTGCCAGGGCGAGGGGGCCTCGGCTGTGGAGCGAAAGTCAGATCCACCGCCTACTGCGGGGTAGGGGCCGCAGTGGGGACCGCCAGCCCTGTGGTCCCTCTCGCGCTGACTGGCGTAAAGTTGTGGCCGAATTCGCATCTCTTCTGGTGCTTCTCGCCCGCCAGCGCAGGGCCCAGGTGTTTGAGGCGAAGGGGCTCGAGCTCACCTCAAGCCTGGAGCCAGGCGTCGCGCTTCCTCCGGGCTCAATCCAGACCTTTCAACACACACCTCATTCGGGGGAGGAGAAAAGCACAGGACCGCGGAGAGCCCAGCTTTGAGGCCAGGCCTGAAGGGATAACCCACACAGGGAACGTTTTCCTATCAGAGAATAATGGAGCACAAAATAATTCAGAAAGCGAATGGGCAGGACCACAGCCTGAGAGTCCCGCGCCGCGGGGCCGCTGCAGAGCCGGTCGCCCGAGCACCGCGGCAGAACCATTTCGTTGGAATGTAGGGCGAGGCCGAAGCCCGCCCCGGACCCAGGCCGCGAGGTGCGCGCCGGCCGCCGAGGGGCCGCCTCTAAATTACAGCCCGCCGGGAGGACTCGGAAATATAAAAAGGGAGCCGAAAGATTTAAACAGTCGGAGGCAGAGGCGTCCCGAGGCGGCCAAAGCGGAAATCAATCACGTAATTAAAACAGGGAGGGGGCGAAGCCCGAGGCTGGGGGTCCCGGGTTCGGAGGAGGCGGCCAACGTGCAGGCCGAGGCTGGCGAGCGGCTTAGGGACGTGGCTCGCCCGCCAGGACCAGAGCGCGCGGAGGGGCTTCGGGGAAGTTTATAACACATCGCTATTGATTCCCGCTTGGCTAGGAAGAGCAGACTCTGGTGCCCTCTCCCAAGCCAGACCCTGAAGCCTCCGATGGCCCCTTCTCTGACTTTCCCATTTTTGTGGGGTTGAGACGCGCAGTTGCAGTTGAAGGCCGCTCCCCAGATCCCACTGGTGCCACGATTTTGCCAAGGCAAGTTTGCGAACCCGAATGGCATCAAGATGCTGCCTTTGGGTTTGAGGGGATGGAGGGAGGTGACACCCCAGTTTCAGGCACTTAGAAATCTCTCTGGGCCTTGATTCCTCCAACCCAGGATTCAAGGCATGCCCGGAAAGACTCTGATCTATGGGCCGAGGCTTGGAAGGGGTGTGCGAGGCAGACGGGGTTATTAAAGGGAGAGCTTGGGGCTGAGCAAACTGGACCCCTTTGGGCTGGAAAGGAGAAAGAACAGTTCCTGGAAGAGAAAAAAAGGCACACCGGGAGCTGTGTTTTGTGAGGGGAAGATCTTATTATTGAGGTTAATCATGGTAATGATCTGGTATGGCTGGGTCAGCCCAGGAGACCGCGCTTTCCAAAGTTCTTTCTCACAGAGGTTTCTCTGGAGGAGTCAAGGGTTCCCCAACTTCACTATGGTTGGGGAAAATAAAATAAAGACCTCCAATCCTCTCCTCTGCCTTTTCCTCTCCCTCCCTTAAAAACTCCAGAAAAAGGGAACCCTTATAAAATCTCCATCACCGCACTTATTTTTCCTCGGCTCTCTCCAGTTTACTAAAATGCACGGTCTTTGGGAATTGAGTTTTTCTGGAGCACCCTTCTTGTGAAGCAACAGAGGTGACCCGACCAAGTCCTCATGAATTCTGATGCTGACCCTGGAGAGGACCCAGGATTCCCTTGCCTACTGTAGAATTCTCTCTCTATCCTTAGTTTTTCCCAGTCTCTGCATTCTTTGGTCTTGGGTGCCTAAATCTCATGGGTCTCTGGCAGTTCAGAGGCCAAGAACAGATTAAGGCACTTTGAGATACCCTCATAAACTCTTAAAAGTGTTTCCAGCTTCCTGTCATCTCTTTAATACTGGGAGTACCAGGCCAGGGACCCCTCCGTAAACTAACCTAAGGCCAGCCTGATTTCTAGATCTTTTCAAGCCACATTTAGGTTCCTTGAAAAATAAAAGTCCCCCTCCCCAGCAAGAAATTCAGGTCACCAACCTGCCGCACAACAAGGTTCCTGCATCCACACATCAGAATTTTCAACAACAACAATTTTCATAATAAGAAGTAAAGCTTGCATCAAAGTTAGCAAGGGACACCCCAAACCAAGTTTTAAAAAGGATATCATCCAGCAGTCTTGAAGAGGGGTGGGGGTCAATGAGGCTGGGATGAGGGAGGAAGGTGGTGGGGAACCCAACCTCTAACTAACAATTTCTCCAGCATAAAAATGAAACATCAGATTCGTTAGCCCAGGGCCTTCATTTTTCCCCTTCCACATTATAACTAGTTATTGAACTCGCTGGAAGATCTAAAGGCCATTTGCGAAGAGACAAATTTCAATGGAGTTTCCCCATCAATAACCCCATGGCAGTGACCTATTGGAACAAGTCAAACACCCGAGGTGAAATGCAGGTCACTCTGTCTAACCAATATTAAAATGCGGCCACTTTTTAAAAAGCCACTTTAAACGAGATTTGAGGAAAATTGAATTCCAAGGAAGGCAAGGCAAGGCAAGAGAAATCCATGAGAGGACCTTGCCTATGGTCTCCAAACAAACAAGAGAAATTCATCTTTAATATTTTAAAGGGGGGCAAATTAACATTCCATGATTGCTTTTTTTTTTTTTTTTTTGAGACTATAAGCGATTCCAGGAGAAGAAAAAAGGTTGAGTATTTTCTGGTGACACATCCAGGTTATTAAAATCATTTTAGACCAATTCATTACTTTTACTGACAAGAGATTTAAGAAAAAATCAATTAAGCATTTGCATATTCTTTTGCATACATTAGCCCTGGCTGCTGGCATTAGAAAGGGACAAACACATACACACACACACACACACACACACACACACACACACGAAAAAAATGGGCTATGAGCCTTGATTTAGTTTGGGGTTTTCAAGTTGCCCAAAGGAAAAAAAAATCAAAGTGAAATGAATTGCCTGATTGCATACCATCTAAAAGTCAATTTATATGAGTGAAAGGAAACAGACATGTTGCAATTTTTAATCCCTAAAACAACAACAACAACAACATTCACACACATAAACCCTGCATTTCAAAGAGTAGGGAAAGGAATGACCCTCATTTTCCTTCCCTTTGCCCTCCAAATCCTGAATTGGTTCACCCATTTATTTTTCTCCCTTGGAAAAATCAGAGAGGGGTACGATTTTAATGCAGCAGAGAATCTATGGAGCCGCTGAGCTCTCTCAGCCGGCAGCTTGTTACTGGGGAGGGGAGGAATATGGGTTATCCAACGGTCAGTATGGTAATCCAGGCACAATAAGGCCTCACACACAATGGACACATATTTTTCTTCAGCGATGTCAGAAGGGAAGCGCTTTGTACTGAAACATGTTTCCGAAAGAGAAACCAAATCGAGATTTAGAAAGGAGATGGGGTGGAGGGGCAATTGCAGAGAGCATTTGGATGCTGGCAAAAGGTGGTCAGAAAAAATAAAAATAAATAAAACTGGGGCAAAGTAAGGTGGAGGACAGGGCAGAGGTGCAGCCCCTGGGCCAGCAAGGCGGGAGGCAGGAGGGTGAAACACAAAAGAAGACAGGACCAGATACAAGGATTCATCACAGATGAGAGCTGCTTTAGTACCCCCACCCCCTCCCAATTAAGCCATTGCTAAGTGCAAAAGCCCTTCCAACGGATTTTATTTCTGTGCTTGTAATAATATCCAGGTGAAAATGTCTGTGTGTATGTGTGTGGTATTTTACCCATGTGACAGGCGACTTCCTTGCTATTAAGCTATAGGAGCCCAAAGAGAGTTGCTGTTGTTGTTTTGTAAATGATGTAGATGAGTGTGGGCACATTTGGGGGAATCTTGGAGATTTCACTTTCTGGATGTGCATGTTGAATTAGCTGCACGAACCTGGAATGAAAACTCTACATATTTATAGCTGCATAAAGAGGCATTTAATATATTAATAAATATTAATAGTGTGCACGCTTATATGTTAACCATAATAACCAAAGACAGACTTGACATTCAGCTGGGGGCATCTGAACCCTCTGTGTCTACCACTTATACTGGCCCAAAGTCAGTCTCCTTGACCCACCTGCAGAAGCTCAGAAACCTGGCGGGGGTGGGATGTGACAGGCAACATATTGGGGAGGACTCCTTAACAAGTACAGGAGGGTGAAGATTGAAGAAAACAGGGTTAGCGTCAGGGCACGGATGGTAAAATGTGAGTGTGAGGGCTGAGAGGACGAGAGTCAGGCTCACAGCTCACCTTTCCAGGTGAGGCAGCCACATCCAGGTACAGGCCTAGAAGGGAGACTGGGAGTGGGGCTGGGAAGGTTTCCTCCCTCTTCATCAACCCTCTCCACATGGCACCAAAGTTTGCTGAGCTTTGGACTTCCCGGTGGAGCCATCTGGGACTGCAGTTCAGACTTAGGTACTAGGATTCAGCACTGGTTTCCCTTTGCCCTCTTCCAGCAATTTATAATGAACCCACCCCCACCACCAGTGATTAAAATAAGACAACCCTCACACAACCCAAACCACTATTAACCAAGCAGTAGCCTTCCTCCGCCCCCTCACTCACAGTCTCAAGTTCCTCTCCAACCAAACCAGCCTGTCCTCACATGCAGAGAGTTCCGGACAAGAGTGGGCAAGGGTTCTCAGCCAACTCTGAGAATTTGGGAATCTCCATTAGAGGCGTTCAGCCTCTGGGGAACTCCTGTTCCTTCACCTGGCCCGGTTACAGTGGGGATGGACACTGTCCTCTTGGAGAGAGAGTATTCAGGGACCACCAAGCACCAGCTCCTTGGGAGCTAAGCCCTGGCCCTGCTGAGCCTGGGGTGGGGCTGGGGGCCTAAGCATTGGAGGAGGGAAGGCAACGAGGGCCCAGGCGGGAATCCGCACCCTTTGGGCACGGCTGTGGGTCCAGCTTCCCTCTCATTCCAGCCCTTTGGGGAAGCCCTAATTTGGAAGTGGGGACCCTCTCCAACACCCCAAAGGTGATGAGAAAAGGATTGGAATCTCTTGCCTTCAGTCTCCCTCTCACAAGGGCTTTATTATTTTTTTTCCCTTTCCCCTCCTCATTCCCTTAATTGCAGATGTTCTAATTAAACCCTCAAATAGTTGTTATGCCGTTTTAACAGGTACTTATTCAAGTGTCAACCAGGCTGGGCTGAGAGGAGGTAGCGTAGGGCGGCGAATTAAAGGTAGATTGACTAATCACGGCGGCGATCATAATAATAAAATCAGAGGGAAAAAAATCACATTACGACTTTTCGTGGAAAGGAGGGAGCAGGCAGCCAGCGGCCGCCAGCCCTGCGCCGCCGCCGACACAAAGAGTGCGGGCGATTCCGCGAGACTGATTTATGACGTTTTACAGCCCTATAAAAGCTGTAGCGACGAGGCAAGCGCTCCTACCACCGCTGGCAGATTTAGTCTAATAAATAAAACATAAACAGTTAACTTTATGTGTCACTTTTATTGTTATCAAGTAAAATATAGCCGAGCCCTGGCAAGCTATGATTTTAAACTATAATTGTTATCAAGTACAACAAGGGGACCCGGCTCCCTCCCTGGGCTCTCCCCTCCGCTACCCCCCGCAACTCTGAGTTATGGGCGATCAGTTAATTGGAATCGGTGGCATGACAGGACCACCCCTAGCTGGGGGGGGGGTGGTGGTTAGGAAAGCAGCTTTTCCTGGCCCCCTCCCTCCTCTACGGCTCTGTCACCCCCCTCCATCAGAGTATTACTGTGAGTGGGCGGCAGAGAGAGAGCAGGGGGTGTGAATGGGCTGGAGACCCCCAAGGCTGGCCGTGCCTCCCCAACTTGGTGAGCTTAGCCTTCCGTTTTTGGAAAGCAGCCTGGAGCTGGCCTTTAGGAATTCATGTTTACATGTAAACACACGTGTTACATGGATACAGCTCCTAGCCAGAAGCAAGCAGGCTCTACCCACACAGGCCTCCCTCTTAGCTAGGTCTGCCCTCTGTGGGGACAGAGAAAGAACTCTCAGGGTCTTGGCTGGGCACCATCACAGGGCACTGACTCCTGGCAGAAAGCTCTCCTCCTTGCCCCAGCTCCTTGGAGATAATTGTTAGAAAATAGCAGGCCGGGCTGAATGGGGAGTGGAAACAGAAGCCAGCAGTAGAAGAGATCCTCTGCTCTGGGGCTGGGGCAGGGAGGGTCAGTGGGTAGCAGGGGAAGGCGAGACTTCTGAACTCTGCTTTTGCCAACCACTTCCTGTCTCTCTTCAGCGGGGGCTCAACCCCCAGACCTCCAGAAATGACGTCAGAATCATTTGCATCCCGCTGCCTCTACCTGCCTGGTCCAGCTGGGACCCTGTCTCGCCGGCCCCATGGCCAGAGGGTTGGGTGAGTGTGTATGGGGAAGAGGGGCTGGACTCTGGTATCCTTGGATGGGGGGCACTCCAGGCTCTCCAGCCTCCTCGGCTCAGCCTGGGCCCCTCCCCATCCAACATCCACTCCAGTCCTCATTCAACTTCCTCTTCCTGCGAAAGAGGGGCGCTGCCCCGTGACCTACACAGACTGAGACACGATCGCCATGAATGGAGACCTCTGGAAAAGCTCAGGAGCCGAGGCCCACGGGGCCCAGCAGAGGCCTGAGGGGAGACCCTGGGCGGGGGCTGAATCACTGCCTCCCGACAGCCCCCCAATGCCCGGGCTTTGGAGGGGAGCCGGGAGCTTCCCATCTCCTTTTGCAGGGGAGGGTTGTCAGTCTGGCGGGATGTGCACTGGGGGCACCCCAACCCCTGCTAGCTAACCCCACATCACCACCCACCCCCGCCCCCCAGCACCACCACCACCACACACACAAAAAAATTGGATACATTTTGAATAAAGCGATTCGGTTCCTTATCCGGGGACTGGGTTGCTCCGTGTGATTGGCCGGCGGAGTCACATGGTGAAAGTAACTTTACAGGGTCGCTAGCTAGTAGGAGGGCTTTATGGAGCAGAAAAACGACAAAGCGAGAAAAATTATTTTCCACTCCAGAAATTAATGATCATGAGCTCGTATTTGATGGACTCTAACTACATCGATCCGAAATTTCCTCCATGCGAAGAATATTCGCAAAATAGCTACATCCCTGAACACAGTCCGGAATATTACGGCCGGACCAGGGAATCGGGATTCCAGCATCACCACCAGGAGCTGTACCCACCACCGCCTCCGCGCCCTAGCTACCCTGAGCGCCAGTATAGCTGCACCAGTCTCCAGGGGCCGGGCAATTCGCGAGGCCACGGGCCGGCCCAGGCGGGCCACCACCACCCCGAGAAATCACAGTCGCTCTGCGAGCCGGCGCCTCTCTCAGGCGCCTCCGCCTCCCCGTCCCCAGCCCCGCCAGCCTGCAGCCAGCCAGCCCCCGACCATCCCTCCAGCGCCGCCAGCAAGCAACCCATAGTCTACCCATGGATGAAAAAAATTCACGTTAGCACGGGTAGGCAACTTTGCTTTTTGCTCCCCCCCTCCCTCCCTTCTTCCCTAGCGCTCCCCACCCTCCTCGGCCCCCTCTGGCCCCCGTCCTCCTTTCTCTCCTTCCCCCTCTCTCTCCAGGAGCGACTCTGGGTTAGCACAATTGAACTGGATTTACGAGCGAGAATGGGTAATTACATCCCCCATAAATTTTATGGCTTAGCTACTCTGGGCAGTCCGAGCCATGTGCTACGATCTGTTATGTATGTGTGAAAACTATGCTCGCTTTCTAAGGGCGCATAAATAATTCAGTGTCGTTACAATGAGGATTCCCCTCTTATTACACTACAAAGTCTTCAGCTTCCTTCAACTTCTTTATAACCCATTTAAGCTTGATGACTTTATTTCCACCACTCCCTCCTCCTGTTTCTCAGAGCTGAGGATGGGGTGAGGGTGGGGGGCGGGGAGTCTGCTGCCTCTGAACCCCACTATTTGCTTTTCCCCTCCCCCCAGTGAACCCCAATTATAACGGAGGGGAACCCAAGCGCTCGAGGACAGCCTATACCCGGCAGCAAGTCCTGGAATTAGAGAAAGAGTTTCATTACAACCGCTACCTGACCCGAAGGAGAAGGATCGAGATCGCCCACTCGCTGTGCCTCTCTGAGAGGCAGATCAAAATCTGGTTCCAAAACCGTCGCATGAAATGGAAGAAGGACCACCGACTCCCCAACACCAAAGTCAGGTCAGCACCCCCGGCCGGCGCTGCGCCCAGCACCCTTTCGGCAGCTACCCCGGGTACTTCTGAAGACCACTCCCAGAGCGCCACGCCGCCGGAGCAGCAACGGGCAGAGGACATTACCAGGTTATAAAACATAACTCACACCCCTGCCCCCACCCCATGCCCCCACCCTCCCCTCACACACAAATTGACTCTTATTTATAGAATTTAATATATATATATATATATATATATAGGTTCTTTTCTCTCTTCCTCTCACCTTGTCCCTTGTCAGTTCCAAACAGACAAAACAGATAAACAAACAAGCCCCCTGCCCTCCTCTCCCTCCCACTGTTAAGGACCCTTTTAAGCATGTGATGTTGTCTTAGCATGGTACCTGCTGGGTGTTTTTTTTTTAAAGGCCATTTTGGGGGGTTATTTATTTTTTAAGAAAAAAAGCTGCAAAAATTATATATTGCAAGGTGTGATGGTCTGGTTTGGGTGAATTTCAGGGGAAATGAGGAAAAGAAAAAAGGAAAGAAATTTTAAAGCCAATTCTCATCCTTCTCCTCCTCCTCCTTCCCCCCTCTTTCCTTAGGCCTTTTGCATTGAAAATGCACCAGGGGAGGTTAGTGAGGGGGAAGTCATTTTGAGGAGAACAAAGCTATGAAGTTCTTTTGTATTATTGTTGGGGGGGGTGTGGGAGGAGAGGGGGCGAAGACAGCAGACAAAGCTAAATGCATCTGGAGAGCCTCTCAGAGCTGTTCAGTTTGAGGAGCCAAAAGAAAATCAAAATGAACTTTCAGTTCAGAGAGGCAGTCTATAGGTAGAATCTCTCCCTACCCCTATCGTGGTTATTGTGTTTTTGGACTGAATTTACTTGATTATTGTAAAACTTGCAATAAAGAATTTTAGTGTCGATGTGAAATGCCCCGTGATCAATAATAAACCAGTGGATGTGAATTAGTTTTACGTCAATGTCTGATGGTTTCTTTTTATCCCCCTCCCTCTCTGGCCTGGTAACATCCCATCTTCTCTATAGTTGCCTAAGTTTACTTTAAACAAACACACAAATCTTAGCTCTCCATTAGTCTTCCAATGTCCTTAGAAGAACAAGCAAGGGGGTTGGGGTATGGGATCTTCAGAAGAGGGGATGTGGAAGATTAAGGCTGATTTCTCCAGTCCCCTGCCTTCCCCCTGAGTCTGCAGAGAGACCAGACTCCTCTGGGGGCACTTCAGTGGAGCTGAGGGTGGGGAGTGTCTCACTTTTCTATAGTTAGGTACAGTTTCTTCTTTTTGTCTGTTCTCTCTCTTCCCTTCTCCCTCCTCTGTGCCTACTTTGTAGACAAGGGGGCAAGTTTAGGGAGTGGGAAGGAGAATAGTTTTCTTTCATCTTTTAGGGCTCTTTTGGGATGAGGGATTAAGGAAGCCATCCCCTCAACATTTGAGTTCTTAAAAGAAGGAAGGTTTTGAGGTGAAGCAGCAAAGTCACCTGTCAGGATGCCTTCTCTGTTTGTTTAGGCTTGGAAAAAAGACTGGCCAGAGGCCTGGGAGGTACCCTTGTTATGGATAGGCCTCAAAGGCTGATGCCTGGAGATAATAAAAGACTTTTACCTTTTTATTCTTTAACTTTTATTATGGACCTGCCAGGTGTTGCGAAGAGACTTAGGGAGAGTCAAGGACCACCCTCTCTTCCTATAACCTCCCAGGTCCTGGCAGCGTATGGGGATAGCCTGAACAAGTTTCTCTGGCGGTAAAGAAATAAATTAATTAAATAAATTTGTTTCCTTGGGGCTAAAAAAGAAACAAAAAATCTTGCCTGGATTACCTGAATACATTCAAGCCAAAGGCTCCCAAATAATTCTGGTCCTGAGAACCAGGCCCTAGCAAGGCCTGCTTAATTTTTTGCTTGTTTGTTAGGAGAAGGTGGGAGGAGGGCTGTTGGTGACCTTCTTCTCGGACGATTTATCCATATTTCAGGAAGAAAGGCAGTTAGAAGTAGAAGACAGAGGGAGAAGAGATCTAGGGTATGCAGGGAAGCCAGGGATACCCCTTCCCCCTATCCCCAAATTCTGGAGTGAAAGGCAACAGCAGGACTAAGTTGTACAAATCACATTGGTGTGCTTTGAATTTATTTCCTTTTGAACCACTTGCTGGTTGTTACTTGGTGTGTGTGTGTGTGTGTGTGTGTGTATGCATGCCCTCACACGTGTGTGTGTTGGGGGGAGTCTCTTAGTCCTTTAGGTCTACTTTTCCTCCCTCAGTGGTACCCTGGAGACAACAAAACATGCTGCCTACAGTATGAGGAGGCAGGCCAACAATTATCTGGAGTTTTTTATGTAATCAAGTGAATTAGGGGCCAAATCTGACTGTAGCCCCTATCGTCTTGAGGCGATTGCCCTTGGAACAGAAAAAGGGGGTTCTAGCTGTGCTTGGGAAAAGGGAAGGAAGGTCTAAGGGCACCAGGGTGTCTTTTCAAGCCTGTAAAGGAGCTAAGATGGAAAGCAGGGAAGGGGTAAATTGAGATCCATGGTTCTTTCCTAAGTTTGCTCATGAGGCTTTCAGGGAGTCTATCCCTCTCCTCCCAAAAGTGGAAGAGATGAGAGTGAGGAGGGGGAAAATTACTACATTTTATTTCCTAAGTTTCTCCCTGAAATTGCAGAAGGGACACTCTAGTTCAGGAAAAGCAGCATAAAAGGGTCAGAACACTTATTTTATTTCCCCTTCTTTATGTCTTCTGTTTCTTCTCCTTCCTCTTCCCTCACATACATGGTCATTCTGCATGTGTCTCCTTCTGTTCTTTCTGGTCTGAAAAGGGGAAACATCAGAAATCCATAATTCTTGACAAATGAACCCAAACTAAAATCCCTTACATTTGAGTTTGAAGATTTTGGCCTCTGGCCTTCCCTCCAGTGGGCTCCATTTTCTCCCCTTTCCCGAAAGCTCTCCTTTGCCTTGGACTTGGCCGCCCAGAATGGCAGGGCAGGGTTGGGATGTGGGGGGCCAGTCTGGGCCGAGGGCCCCAAGCTCCAGCAGTCTTGGTCCCTGCTGCTCTGCCTGATGCTGCTACAGCCTCACTGGGAAGCTGAGGGCTGGGCTTTTATTTAAGTTGGGTTGAGCAGTGGGGAAAGGCTGGGGGGAGGACACAGCCCAGGTTCACGGGGAGGACACAGCATTTTCTCTCCCATTGCCTTTATATTCGGCAGCGCCTCTGACCTCTCCCCCACCCCCATCTCTGACCCTCCCAAGCCAGCCCTTGCTCAGCCCTGGTCTCCAGATAGGATGCCACTGCTTTTGTAGGACTGGGGATTTCTTGCCCAGAGTAATGGGAGAGGCAAGTCGCATGAATGCCTGTAAGTGCATTGTATCCCTCTCTCTTCAATGGCTAAGTAAAAAGAAGACGGGTGAAATGGCGACACCAATCTTCCAGGGTTCCTTCTCTCCAAGCGCCAGGAGATCCCCACAGGCCAAAGATCCCATTGACACGTAAGTAGTTAGCACTCGATCTGCTCTGGGGGTGAGGAGCACAAAAGTTTAAACTCTATTTGCCACTCAATTTTTGTCTCAACTCCCGGTCTTAGGCAGGGAAGGCGGGAAATCCAATTGTAAGCGGAGGGGTTCTGCTTGGAGAAAAAGACGTTCCTGTGCTGAGTCTGTGTACCTGGGGAGTAAAGAAATTTGGCTCAAAAAAGAGAGAGTCTGAGAAAGTGAGACTGAGGGAAAAGGACTGGGGCACTTTGCCTTTCCGAGGGTCTCTTGCTGCTGTTTGTGTGAAGTTTCCTACAAAGTTTTCTCTGCAATCTGTGCTTCAGTTTTCTTTCTGCTTGGACTTGGCAGATTGAAATCCAGAGACAGCTTCCCACAGCTAGGGGTGTGTGTGTGTGTGTGTGTGTGTGTGTGTGTGTGTGTGTGTGTGTGTGTGTGTGTTGGGGGGAGTTGTAGGGAAGTGAAAACAATTAAAAGGTTTGCTGGGAGCTTGGGGCCAGGGTGTCCTTCTCCGCTTTTCTAGGATTAGGGGAGACTGACTCTGAAAGGGGCCCTTAAGATCAAGGGTGCTATGACGGGGAGGAGCAGTGAGCTGGAGCAACTGTACCATCTTTTTCTCTGCCTTTTGCCCAGTCCTGGGGGAGCAAGCTATTGCACTCACAAAACCACCGCTCCGGGTTTTCCACAGCTTCTATCTGGCACTGCACCTATGGAGAGCTAATTTTAATTTAAATGTTCCCCTTCCAAGAGACCCCTCTCAGGCTTGGAATGAGAGATGGAAGATCCCTGAACACCAGAATTCCAGCGGCCACCAGAGCAGAGGGAATATTTATTACCTCTCTGGATGTCATTACCTAAGAATACAATTTTATGAACTTCCTAATCTGTTAGCTTGATTTATCTGGATGGGCAGGAGCCCAAAATAAACATTTGGGGGATTTGTTAAAAAAAAAAAAAAGTCTTTGCCTGTTACCAATGTTTTTGATAGAGCTGACCACCCTTCTCAGCCTGCTTTTTCTGCACCCTGCATTGCCAGCCCCATTTTGATTTTTCTCCTGCAGCGTGTGGCTGCTCCGGGTGTTGAAGTTTTAGCTGCCTCTTGATAATTAAAAATGGGGGCGGTGAACTCTGAGCTACAGATCTGTGAGGAGCCCTGGAACATTTTAAAACCTGCGCAGCTCAAGGAGCTCAGACCCCTTTGGAGCTTGGGGAGCAGAAAGAAGCTAAAGCTGATCTGGAGCTTTGCTCATCAGCCCTCCAATGCCAGGAGCCCCTGGCTCTCCCTCCACTCCTCCGGGTTTTTCTTCTCTTCTCTCTGGTGTCAGTTCTGTAGCTCTTTGAACGCAGGGCCAATCCAGCAGAGCCCACATCCAGGCCTGCCGGGATAAGGGCCTCTGCAGCCTCATCTTCCTGCTTCCACTTTCTGCCAGGCCTGAAGGATAAATCAGGAGGAAGGGAAGACAAGGATGGGTAGGGAATATCGGACTATGTTTGAGGGCGAATAGGGTTACAGAGCCTAATAAAGAGGAAGGGACTATTTTAAATTTCCAGGCTCCATCAACAATTTTCAGATTCCTGAATAGGCAGCATCCTCTAGGGTCAGCTCTGCCTGCCTCGATGGGGTATGAGTGAAGCCAAAAAAGTGTCGCCTCTACTCACTCCTCCTTTCTGACTCCCTCTTTTCCCAGCATCAAAGATCGGGAGAGGAAAGTATACAGTATTTTAATTTCCAGGCAGAAAAAAACCCTGGAACCGAGTGTGCAGGAGGCACTGCCAGATAGCCAAACCCTAGATTCCACTCTGGAGCTCTGGCTTCCCGGGAAGCCTGGCCGCGAGAGAATGGGGCAAAATGTGACTGTCTTCATGGGGTGGGGGTGTCCCAGCTCCCCTTCTCACAGAGGCCGGGGTCTTGAGGATCGCGAAATGGGGCCAGCCGGGGCAAAGACGAAGTTTCAGGGGCCAGCGGCAGCCAGGATCCTCCTCTGGGTTCCACGCCGCGTCCGCCCTGGGCGCGGTGTCGCCTTCAGCTGGGTCACGACCCCGGGCTTGGGAGGACAATAGGGGCGCGGGGCGGGGAGCGCGGGATGCGTGGCCGGCTGAGCGGGTTCACTGCGCGGTGAACTCCGCTCGGCCTGAGGGTCTCGCCCTTTAGATCCCAGCCTCTCCTTTCTTCCTCCTATCTCACCTTCCATTTTTTCGTGGAAAATTGAGAGGACCCTCAATCGCTCCTTGACCCATACCCTACGGCTACCACCTCCAAATAATGAGATTTCATTTTCTTTAGAAATTAAAAGATAGTTTTCTCCGAGGTACAAGAGCAGGAAATGGGACCCTCTCAGGATCTTTGTGGGGATGGAGAGGGGAGATCTAGTTATCAGTAGAAGCGTTCTCGACCCGGGACTCAGGAAGGCCCTGAAGGATCCCAGGCCATCAAACCAACAATCCCCTCCATCAGAGGAATTCCAGCCAAGAATGTCCCCTTCTCTCCCAGTTATAGGGAGAATTGCCCTCTTCGGTTTTCTGGCCTTTGTTTCTTGGATGTCAGGTTAGGCTTAGGGCTTTTGTAAAAGGGGAAACACTTCTCAAATCCGATGGGCAGGGACAGAGCTGGGCGTGAGTCATTTGGGAGAAATCCTCCAAACTGGTCTGTTCTTGTTGAGGCGATCTCACCCCACCACAGTGATAGCCTGGCTCTTATTTGAGGCTCTGCCCCTTTGGGTGGTACCATTGTGTTTGTAACTTTGTACATGTGGAGTCTTTCCATTCAGCTGGAATAGATTTTGGAAAATAAAGTTACCGAATGGGGCTTGAGTTTTAGCTGGAGGAACCGAAGGGCAGCCAGTTTAGAGAAAGGAAAAAATGGGGGAGGGAGGCAAGGAATATTCATAATACACACTTGCTTGGGCCTCTGCACCTCATCCCCATCCTGCCTGACCCAGCTCAGGTGTGATGGGGTGATGTGGGCCTCCCAGCTGGAAACCTCCCCTCAAGGATTCAGTCTCTGATAATTTCAAACCTTCCTGGAATGTGACTGCCTCCAGCTCTGTCTGTCTTTTCTTGGCCATTTCAGAGTCTCTGCCTAGCATTTCTGCTGCTTTCCAAGTTCCATATTTCCTCCTGTCGTGGCACTGGTTCCAATCCTTGGACTCCCTTCCAACTGTAAAAGCAGAGGAAGAACCAAAAGGTGGTGGGTGGCAGTCTGGGAGGGACAGCTGAGGTTCAAAAGTTCCTGGCTGAGCCTCCAATCCGGGCCACCTCAGGGGCTGATCTGACCACTCCAGAGTGCCCCCTGGGCCAGCAGCAAATAGAACAAAATTTTATAGCCGGGGCAGATGTTGGCTCGGCCATCTCACCCGGATTCCCCTTCATCTCTCTTCCACTGAAGAGGCTCCAATCTCCACTATACCTTTGTTCTCTTTCCTTTCTCCCTCCTCCCCCTCCTCTTCCTCTGTTTGATCCTGCCCACCCCCCAAATTGTTTCTTTAGATCTGAAAGCATCTGTTCCTGTCTGACCCTCCCCCAACACCCTCCTCTTTCTCCCTCCCTCCACCTCAAGCAGTCAAAAAGCCCCCAAATGGAAGGCCTCTGGCCTCTGACCTATTCTGATACACCAACGTCCAGATACCTTTGAGGCCAAACCTTTAGGCCCCTCCCCAGTTACTTTTCTTTCATTCTACCAGCTGCAGAGGGTCCTGGAATTGAATGAGTTGAGTCTTGGGCCCTAGGGACTAGTCTCTTCTCTGCCTGGGACAATTATCCATTTTTCAGGTAAAAGCAAGGAGTCCAAGGTTGAAGGGTTTGGTGATGAACTATTTAGATAACTACCCCAGTCCTCTGTTGGGCTTTTGGGGGCTCTAGATTTTGAACATATCCATATTCTGACCATAGACAGATGTCCTTTTCTAACCTCTACCTGGCCATTTCTTTTATCACCCCTTTCTGACCCTTCCCTTAATTGCAAAGTCATTTTCTGAGCAATAAGAAAGCCCCTCCAATCCCTCCCAGAATTCACTAATCTAAATTAGGAAGATCAAGGCAGTTTCCATACTGTGCACATTGGAGGGCCTCTTTTCTCTGTTTTTCAAAAAATAAAAAAGAAACAAAAAAATTACTCCCTCACATCCTCTTTCCCTCCACTCATACCCGTAGAATATATAGAGAGTGTTGTAAACCCAATCGAGGTAGACAGTCGCCTGTCTTTTCCCCTTTTTAGTCAATCCACTTGGGTCCAAGTTCAGATAATTCAGGCCCAAGGCCTTTGAACTCTGCTTGGTTGACCTGTCTCTAGCAAAAACACGCTTTATATCTCCAGGGCACCAGACTGGAATAATCCCAAGGTCCTTGTCCTGGTGCCCACAGTTGAAAACTGGTAGAAAAGAGTAAACCTTCCTCATTCCCTTCCCTCCAGCTCCATCCTGAAATCCAGCCACTGCCTGGGATCCTGCCTCCTCTTCTATCCTGGAAGAGTAGCAGTTGGCCAAGAGCCCCAGATTCATGCTCCCAGTGGCTTTGCCACCCAGTTTCCATGATGTTGAGAGGCAAACTACCTACCTACCACTCCCTACTCTCTCTCTCTCTCTCTCTCACACACACACACACACACACACACACACACACACACACACACACTGGTTGGGCAGACCTGGACCAGCCCAGGATGTTGTTCTTGTCTGGGGGAACCTTACCTAAGGAGGATACAGGAGGTAAGAGCCTGAATTTTGTGATAGCATCTTTGCTAATTAGTCGGGAGAGAAGACTGGACTGAATCCTTCTCTCCAGTCTATAATTTCACACAGACCTTTCTGTACACATTTACCGAGAGACATATCCTCAAAACGTACGTGACACATACATTCAAGGATCCTAACATACTTATTTTTTATTTTTTCTGTTCACATGTGCATGGGTAGGTGACTTTGCTGAAGGTGATGGTGAGAGAGAGAGAGAGAGAGTGTGTGTGTGTGTGTGTGTGTGTAGAGGTGATGAATGACAGAGAATGACATCCCAACCAGCGCATCTATGAAGTGGGTTCTTTGACTTACCACTGATGTCACTGGTGCCGGAGGTTTTTGCTGTCCCCTTTTGCCCTTAAACTGCTCTAAAAGGCCTGCTTCTTTGCTGAGACCATGTGGCCTAAGGTCTCACTCTTGATCCCATAATTTGGCTCCTTAGGCCTGGGGTGGCTAAAAAGGAATGAGGCAGGAGTCAGAAGACTCTCTAGAAGATCAGATCTCTCACTTAATCTCTAGAAGATCAGATCTCTCACTTAACCCTCTCACTTCTGTGTCAAGGTTAATCAAAACCACAAACATTTGTTTAACACTCCAATCTATCCTATTTTGCCCATAGGTAGGACCTAGAAAACAACCACTCCACAATAGCAGCAACTGCCAAATAACTATCTCCTAGGATTGTTAATTGCCTTACAGTGGTATTAGAGGATTAAATGGATGAATGCATGATGAGCACTTAGATTCTTGCTTGGAATAGAATAAGCTTTCGGTGAGTGCAATCTGTTATTATTAGTAACATCATCAGGCATTTTCTTAAGTGCTTGCTATATACCAGGCACTGGACTAGATTCATTGTCTCATTCAAGCCTTATAATAGCACTGTAAGGAAGTTATTATATTCCTATTTGACACAAAAGGAAGCTGAGTGAGCCTCGGGAGGATACGGATGTGTTCCACTGGCAGAGCCCCGACTCCAGTCAGATTTGCCTGGCCCCAGAATGGGTGTTCTGAACCACTCCAATTCTTTGCTCATGATAGGCAAGGAGCACTGGTGAGAGTATGGGGGTCGTGTCAGCCGAGGGCAAGCAGGACCTAGATTAGCTTGGGCTTTGCTACCTTGCTTGATCTCACCTAGGCAGATTCTTGTTCTCATCAACACCAGGCTCCAACCCAGTTGTTCTCAAACTTTTTGGTCTCAGGACCCCTTTACACTTTTAAAAATTATTGGAGTTTCAGGCCAGGCACGGTGGCTCATGCCTGTAATCCCAGCAATTTGGGAGGCCGAAGAAGCGGGTGGATCACGAGGTCAAGAGATCGAGACCATCCTGGCCAACATGGTGAAACCCTGTCTCTACTAAAACTACAAAAAATTAACCAGGCATGGTGGCAGGAGACTGTAATCCCAGCTACTTGGGAGGCTGAGGCAGGAGAATCACTTGAACCCAGGAGGCGGAGGTTGCAGTGAGCCGAGAGCACGCCGTTGCACTCCAGCCTGGGCAAAAAGAGTGAAACTCCGTCTCAAAAAACAAAATTATTAGAGTTTCAAGGAGCTTTTGCTTATTTCTATGGGTTACACCTATCAATATCTACCTTATTAACAATTAAAACTAAAAGCATTTTTAAATTGTTTAAAAAGTAATAAATATTATATGTTAAAATAACTTTTATGACAAAACTATATTTTCCCAAACAAAACAATTTAGTGTGAAGAATGTCATTATTTCACATTTTTGCATCTCTTTAATGTCTAGCTTAATAGAAGACAGATTCTCATATCTGTTTCTGCATTCAGTTTATTTTGATATGCTGTTTTGGTTGAAGTATCTGAAGTACATAGCCTCATGTGCAGACATATAATCGAGGCAGGAAGGACCTGCAGAGCTCCTCAAAGGGTCTCTGGGACCCCCAGGGATCCTTAGACTACAGTTTAAGAACCACTGAGCTAACCAACTGTGATAACCAGCAGAAGCCACTATAATAATATTACTGGACACCCTTTTAGCTCTTTAGTGGTGCTTCTGACTACAAAACCCATCAACATTTCACTATTTCATGCTGTATTTGAATTGTGTTATCTTAGGTAAGTTACTCAATTTTTCTGCCTCATAGATAGATAGAAGATAGATAGATATAGATAGACTTGCTATGTGTGTCATATGTGCATTATTCATTATTGTTTAGCTTGAATATATAGAGTAAAATATAAATTTATAGATAAAATAGCTTTCACATGTTTAGCATTGTTTGAGGTGGGCAGCTTGACTATTAATATCAACCTTTTTTTTTCAGAAGGGGAAACTGAGCCAAAGAGGGTTGATGTGACTTGCTGAGGATGACACAATCAGCAACTGGTGGGCAGTAGGGCAGAACTCCTGTCCTTTGACTCCTAGACCTATGCTCACCCTCTCAGAATCCCTCTCTATACAGACATGGCTGCAAAACATGCCTGTGGAGGGTGGATGTGTGCCAGTCACAAGCCATTTATGAAGTATATATAATGTTTGTATTTATCTGAAGATATTTATATCTGAGAGAAAAAATATCTTGTATTCCTGCATGCAAAGTTACAGTTTTGCTTGGTACAAGGCATCAGCCTGCCAGTGTTTCTCCTTCCTCATCAAATTATCCATGTGTCTGTAGTTCTGGGCTGGATATATCCACTGTTAGGGATACTCCTTCCTTCCAGGTCTCCTGCTGGTACATTCCCACTGAGAGCAGGTAGATAGCCCAGCTTGTCACATGAGCACACAGAACAGGCACACCTGAGGGTAGCAGTCTCGTCCCCTTCTTTTTCTTTTTCCTATACATCATTTCTAACATACCTTTTCAAAAATTAGTGGTCTACAGGTGTACAACCAAGGAAAGCATCGTTGTATGAGCTGAGGTGTAGATGTGTCTCTGCAGATGCAAATGCAGAACTTTGGGTGCCCATATACCTGTCTAGGTAAGCCCCGTGTAAATGTATGAGCAACTGGGGTCTCAATTCTTTCATTAATCTGATAGGTATTTATTCACAAATTCTATATTTTATGGCTGTATGAGGCTCATGTTTATGCAGGATCCTATGAGAAGAAGCCTGGGTAGGAAGTCAGTCTGTCTGAATTCTAGCCAAGCTTTCTGCTCCTAGCTGCCTGAAGCAAATCATTTACCCAGTGAGAGCCTCCACTTCCTCATCCACATAATGGGGGGAAATAATGATAGTCTCAGCTACATCTCGGGATGAGGAGTCTGGTGGGGAAATAGTAGGAGATGTCTGAGTATGATTCTTTTTCTTTCTGTCTTTCTTTCTTTCTCTCTTTTCTTTCTTTCTTTTTTCTCTCTCTCTCTTTCTTTCTTTCTTTCTTTTTTCTTTCCTTCTTTCTGTTTCTTTTTTAGATTTGGGGGTGGAGTCTCACTATATTGCCCAGGCTGGCCTTAAACTCCTGGGCTCAAGCAATCTTTTCGCCTCAGTCTCCTGAGTAGCTGGGACTACAGGCACTATGCCCAGCTTTAGGATTCTTTTCTTTTATGGAAAAGTCCAAACAAAATAGTAGAGAGAATAATATAATCAAACACTAGTAATATAATCATCATTTCACTTCAACAATGATCAGCCTACAGCCAGTCTAATTTCATCTATTCCCTATCCAACAGTACCTCTTACATTTTGGAGCAAATTCCAGACATAAAATTTCTTACATAGTAAACATTTCAGTGAATACCTTTAAAAGTTAAAGTTTATTAATAACATAACCACAATATGATTATAATACCTACCTAAAATTTCTTAGCAAAACTCTTCAGATTTTTTTTTTTTTTTTTTTTTTTTTTGAGACGGAGTCTCACTCTGTCGCCCAGGCTGGAGTGCCGTGGCGCGATCTTAGCTCACTGAAACCTCCACCCCCCGGGTTCAAGCTATTCTCCTGCCTCAGCCTCCCTAGTTTTTAAAAAGTAAAAAAGATCTAAGAAATGTTAAGCGGAGGTCGGGCGCGGTGGCTCACGCCTGTAATCCTAGCACTTTGGGAGGCCGAGGCAGGTGGATCACGGATCACGAGGTCAGGAGATCCAGACCATCCTGGCTAACACGGTGAAACCCCGTCTCTACTAAAAATACAAAAAAATTAGCCGGCCATGGTGGCGGGCGCCTGTAGTCCCAGCTACTCGGGAGGCTGAGGCAGGAAAATGGCGTGAACCCGGGAGGCGGAGCTTGCAGTGAGCCAGATCGGGCCACTGCACTCCAGCCTGGGCGACAGAGCGAGACTCCGTCTCAAAAAAAGAAAAAAAAAAAAGAAAAAGAAATGTTAAGTGGCTAACTCCCCTCTGTCTCATGCTCAGGGCTGATGAATGTCAATAATAGAAAATGAGAATGGGGAGAAAAGGATGAACTTTCCTTTTTTATTTTTATCTTAAAATCCCAGGCCACCCCCAGCTCCTCCCCTCTACTCATTAGGTCCATTACAAATGGGCTGAGAGGGGACCCTGGAGGTCTAATGTGGTGGAGGCAGCCAGAAGGCATCCTTGGAAGACACTGCAGACCTCATATTGGACGAAAATCAGAGTGAACCAGAAGGAATCTGAGCTGAGGGCCTGCCAAGCCATTCTCCAGCATCAGATTTCTTCCTCGGCTCGCCAGGCATTTGAAAGATGTCTGAAGTCTCTTTGGAGTTACTGATCTCCAAAGACATGCAGACACATGTAATAGCATATAGAAACCCAAAAGGAGATTGCACAGAGACACAAGTAAACCCATCTGCCCATATACCAGCTATGTACAAACGTATGCAAACATTCAGAGGCAGATGCAAATATACACATACAAATCAGCAAACTCAGGCATGCAGGAAAACAGAGATACAAACCCAAACACTCAAACATATATAAACATGCAGGGATACAAACATGCAGGTTCTGGAACCAAATAGAAAAGCCCAGAAGTGTGAAAATACACTTTGAGACATTTTTACTACTGACCAGTTAACATGGCCAGGCTCCAAGTCTGGCTGACTCTTTCCCTCACATACCATCAAATAGGCCAAATATTGACAAAACTACAACCTGAGTCACATTCACAAAAATGTGTACCTGGGATAAGTCATCCCAAGGCCTTTCCCCTGCCCTTGTCAGCACAAGTTCTCTATCATTAGTGCTCTGTCTCCCCAAAAGGCAGGAATAAGTGTGGTGTGGTGTGGTACCGTGTATGTGTGTGCATATATCCATATGAAGACCCATTTCTTCATTCTGCCAAGTCAACTTGTCGAAAAGGGGAAAGAACACTAGCCATGCACAGACATCAAGTCACTGCAGGCTGATGAGGGAACATTGCTTTGCTTACCCTGTGCTACAGCTGTAGGTTGAACTGATTTTTCCCTAAATCGACTGGCCCACATGGGTGTTTTGGCATCTTCTAGACATAACCTGGGGGTGCTTCCTCTGGGCCCGAGAGAGGCTGTGCCAATTGTCTGGGGTTGATTCTTCTGAGTGAACTTACCAATCAATTAAAAGAATAAAGGTGATGGAACTGGCTGGATCAGGTTGTTGGCTAGGCATTACATGGCCATGGAGTGATACTGAGTCAAAAAGGATGGGCAGAATCCAACAGTTTTAAAACAAGATCCATCAATAGATGGAGATAAACCAGTGGGGCTATTTAGCACTGTGCTCAGGAAAACCAGTCAACTGACTAAACTGTTCTCACTTCAACCAATTTTTGTGAGATTCAGCAGAAGCAACAGCATCTGAGAGTCAAGGGACCCAAGTGTGTTTGCATTGAAAGCTGGATCTACACTGGCATTTAGGGTAAGGGAAGGGTTGTGCAAATGACTGTAGATTTGGTATGTATCAGGAACTTAAAACTATTATCATTGGCAAGAAAGTAAAAGTTGTATAGTGAATTGAGGCTTTTTCTTTGTATAGAATCACAGAATGTTAGATATTGAAGGGACCTTAGAGTTCATGTGGAAACTGAGGCTTGGAGAGTTTTAAATGACTTGTCCAAGGTCACACAGCGAGTAAATGGCTGAGACACATTTAGACACCATATTAGTTTGCTTGGACTGCCATAACAAGTACCACAGCATGGACAGCTTAAACAACAGAAATTTATTTTCTCATAGTTCTGGAGGCTAGAAGTCCAAGATCAAGGTGTTAGCAGGGTTGGCCTGCTAACCTTGGCCTCTCTCCTTGGCTTGTAGATGTCTGTTGTCTCCCTCTGCTTTGTCTGTGTCCTAATCTCTTTTTTTTTTTTTTTTTGAGATGGATTTTCACTCTTGTTGCCCTGACTGGAGTGCAATGGCACGATCTCAGCTCACTGCAACCTCCACCTCCCAGGTTCAAGCGATTCTCCTGCCTCAGCCTCCCAAGTAGCTGAGATTACAGGTGCAAGCCACCACGCCTGGCTAATTTTTGTATTTTTAGTAGAGACAGGGTTTCACCATGTTGGTCAGGCTGGTCTCGAACTCCTGACCTCAGGTGATCCGCCCACCTCGGCCTCCCAAAGTGCTGGGATTACAGGTGTGAGCCACCGCACCTGGCCTGCTGATCTCTTCTTATAAGGACACCAGTTATATTTAATTAGAGCCTACCCATATAATCTTGCCTTAACTTAATTACCTCATTAAAGGGCCTATCTCCAAATACAGTCACATTCTGAGTTACTGAGGGTTAGGACTTCAAGAAATGGAACTTGCAGAGACACAATTCAGCCCTTAACTGACACCATGACTCTGGATTCCTAGTCCGCTGCCATTGTGCCCATGTCAGACTAAGTCATCTGGTGGATCCTATTCTTAAGTTGGCTCAATTTTGTTATGTTTCTTAGGGATGGGGAAGCTGCTTAGAGCCAACGTGAGATTGAAAACTGTTTCCTGGAGCCAAGGCCCATTGGGAAACTGAGTGAGCATGGGCTGGGGAATCCAGGATTAGGCTGACCACCAAACACTGGGAAATGGAAGTTTCTAACCAGAATCTTGGAACTGGAAAGAACTCAGTGAGGTTAACTTGGCCATCTCAGATGGAGGAGAACTTACCTGGTATGTTCAGAGAACACAAGTGTCTGAGAGCTCTCATCACTGATACATTCTTTCTTATGTGTATTCAGATTCTTCAAGCCAAGCTCAAACCCCTATCCCTTGCCTCCAGTCCTCAGCGTTGGACAGTAAGATAAAACTCATCCAATAAGAGAGGTTTTCTCCCTTGAAGCTTGAAGAAGGCTTGACAAGATCTTAAGGAAATTTTTTTATTCAAGAGAGCCTCTTTCTCTCCTCATCTGAGGCTGGAGGTGGGGAATTTAGAGGCAAAAACTCCCCTTACCCCGTTGTTGTCTGTCCTAAGACCTTCAGCCCCTTATCTGGGCCCTGGCCAGCTCTAGAAAATGGATTAAGGTGAGTTGATATGTAATGTGGTACAGAAGCAGGGAGAGGGGAGAGGACCTCTAATATCGCAGAGATCACAGATGGCTCCAGTGGGATTATGGGGCATGGTGATGAGGCTTGTGCCAAAAAGTGGCCACAACCAGGAAGAAGGGTCCATCTTATTATGATGGTTTGTGACTCTCCCTGCCGTGGAGAGCAAGCTTGGATTCTGGGGTTTGGAGGGAGCAACTCCAAAAATATCCAGCTGAAACACACAGAGCCAGAGTCAGCATGGTGCTGGGAAGAGTACTGGTTCAGGGATCAGAACACCTGGGTTCTGATCTCTGTCTGAGCCTCAGTTTCTCTTCCTTCACAATGAAGTGGTTTGATTAGGTTATCACTAAGATCCTTCCAGCTCTGAGACTCTAAGCAAAAACTGAAGGATGCTGGGGGGCAGGGAGAAGGAATACTCTTTGTAGCAAATCAGATGATGGACTATGTGTCTCTGTGAACCAAACCAGGCACAGAAAACTCTCCATCTTCATTCCAGAGTTGGTGGGGGGTGGGGGAGTAGGGGGTGTTAGCTGTGGTTTCTCCTTATTTGACAACTCAACCTTTTCCACAGAGCCCCTGCAGACACACCATGGGGAGCTGTTTCCCTTAAGGACCCTGCCCCTGAGGGAAGAGAGGCAGAAACAAGATGGGGCAGGAAGTTGGAAAGGGTGTCTGCATGATGCCAATAGCCAGGTGAAAACAGAGAAATCAGCCCACTATCTGCTTAGTTTCAAATAGAATAAAGGGATCCAATTTTGTAGCTTTCATCTGATGTAATGGATAATGAGATGCAGGATCAGCCTTTTGCAGTGATTCAGTTTAAAGCCCCTGGGAAGGATCTGTTTCCCCCTCCCCAATTATCCTGCCACAGAAATGCCTTAAGTTCCACCATTAAAGCACATGGTGTTAAGTACAGTCCTCTGCAGATCACATCCTTTAAAATACAAAAGCACCACTGGGATACTTCATCAAACAAGGATAGAATCAGAAAAGTAGTGCTTAGGGGGGATGCTTAGGGAGATGAGGGGCCCTGAAGATTAATCTCTAGATACTTCTCAGTTTCACATTGCCTGATCCTTGTGGGAAAGCTAGATTCTGCCTGAGGAAGTGGGAACTCAGGGACTCCCCTAGAAACCAGATGCCTGCAATTATGAGTATATTTCTAGTCCTGGGAAATGGGTGGACTCTAAGTGGTGAGGGTAGTTATCACACCGAAAAATCACAGAGGCTGCCAGTAAAACTTAAATCAGGGGGATGGAAATTCTGATAATATACGTGTATTTGGGTCAGCCACTATAGAAACCAGTGTAGAAGTACTTCATGGGGCCCCCTGTATGTCCAGAGGATATAAAACTATTCCAGAGGGGGAAAAAATCATTCCATTTCTATGATTATCTACTGTATATCTAACCCATAAGGCATGGTTTGAAAGTATTAAAACCTAGCAGATAGGGAAACACACAGCCAGGGTTCAGATCTAGTGATGTGACCTTGGGCAGGTGACTTAACCTTTCTGAGAATAGATTTCCTCATCAAATTCAGTATAAAGCAACTGGCATATAGTAATCTTCTAGAAATGGAAACTATTATAGTTATGAGTACCGAGGGAGCTTCAGGACACCATTCATGAATTGGCACTAAGCCATGGAATGAATGGTCACCATGGTCAGAGCAAATCGGAGGTCCAGACCCTGATAAATTCATGCATAATCTTTTTCTTTTTTCTTTCTTTCTTTCTTTTTTTTTGAGATGGAGTCTTGCCCTGTTGCCCAGGCTGGAGTGCAGTGGCGCAATCTCGGCTCACTGCAAGCTCTGCCTCCTGGGTTTACACCATTCTCCTGCCTCAGTCTCCTGAGTACCTGGGGCTACAGACGCCTGCCACCACGCCCAGTGAATTTTTTGTATTTTTAGTAGAGATGGGGTTTCACCGTGTTGGCCAGGATGGTCTCGATCTCCTGACTTCGTGATCCGCCTGCCTTGGCCTCCCAAAGTGCTGGGATTACAGGCATGAGCCACTGCGCCCGGCGCATAATCTTTTTCTTACCTGGGTGAATCTTGTTTTTTCCCAACTTAATCTTATCTTTCAGGATCTGCCAATAAAAGAAGCAGAAAGAGTCCTGTACCCCTCCATGCAGCCTGGAAATTTTAGGTTTGGGCCAAGGTTGGCCTTACCCACAGACAGGATGGGTGGCTGCCTTCATGACAGGATTTAAGAAAAATCATAAACCACCCTCACCCAAATTTGTATTATGCCACCTGCCACATGGGTCTAAAATTCCATTATTATAGATATTTCCCCCCATCTGGGCAGTGGCTTCTGAAGACCCCTACCAAAAACACACAGTTGCCTGGGAGAATGTGCATGTCAACACATTGGTGAAAGTTTCCTAACCTGCAATCTAGCTTCTTCTTCAACAAAGAAGAATGGTCTGGAACTCAGGACAAGTAAATTTTGATAGGACTGGGGTTCTTAAAGGGCCAGAGCACAGGCCTCTTCCTTTCAGGAGGCACACATAGAATGTATGGACAGCAGAAAGACACCAAATGGGCATGGGACCTACTAAGAATGTCGACTGGGCCATCTGTGATTTAGGGAGCTGAGACAATGAGACAATTCTAACTTTCAGTTCACCTTGATATTGACTCTACCTAGGTCTTGTACCTTCCAGCGCAGACTTGCATCCTCCCAAGAGCAATGATGTACTTGGGCAAGAGGTAGAGAGGCGATACTAGTGTCTGAGTAGTCTGAGCAGCGACATCCAGGTCTCAGTGACTGAGACCAAGCAGCTCTGTCTCTGACCAACACAATCATGAAAGCAGCTAAAGGTCTCCACTCTGGGTTGGGGTCAAGGAAATGAGTAACTAAGAGTGTGCTCTGCAGATTACTGGGACTCTAGAGGGTCTTTTAGTTGGTCCAAAAGTCCACCCAGAATCTGTCATCCAAACACACGTGACTGGTTTGTGTTTTGTTTTTTGTTTTGTTTTGTTTTTGAGATAGAGTCTTGCTCTGTCACCCAGGCTAGAGTGCAGTGGCGCAATCTTGCCTCACTGCAACCTCTGCCTCCCAGGTTCAAGCAATTCTCCTGCCTCAGCCTCCCAAGTAGCTGGGATTACAGGCACCTGCCACCGCGCCCAGCTAATTTTTGTATTTTTAGTAGAAATGGGGTTTCACCATCTTGGCCAGGCTGGTGTCGAACTCCTGACATCATGACCCACCTGCCTCGGCCTCCCAAAGTGCTGGGATTACAGGCGTGAGCCACCACGCCTGGCCTGGTTTGTGTTTTAATTGTAATCTCTGAGGAGATATAAATATATATTTGAAAGAGCAAAGAAATTAATATTTGAAAAAGTATAACTATTGTCATGGTTATTTACTAAGGAAAAAAATGTGTGTGTGAATATTGAATATGTATGTATGTGTGTAAACACACACACGTATTCTTCCCTCCCTCCCTCCTTTCCTTCCTTCCTTTCTTTCCATTGCCAAAAGAGGCCAATAAGATATGCGACAACTGGCATCTCTGCAATCTGACCAGAACAGCCTGAAGGCCACCAGAGTGGATGTTACATCTGCAGGACTGGCCGCTTTCCTACCAATGTTTTTCAACTCGGATGTTTTGGCATCATGGCAGCACACATCCTCTCTCTAATCCAGTCTGCACCTAAACCCTGTGTAGGCAGTTTCTGCCGTAAAAAGAGCAGCCCGATAAGTGAGAACTTGGTTCCTCCTACATTACCCTAAATATTGCTGTGATATCAGGGAAATAATATTAATACTTACAACAACTACAACCAAGTTGTAGGGCCTCAACTACTCCCCTCCCCAAACTTTCCTCCTCTGAATTATGAGGAAACTTCCTTAAGAAGGTTGGAAGGCCGGGCGCGGTGGCTCACGCCTGTAGTCCCAGCACTTTGGGAGGCCAAGGCGGGCGGATCACGAGGTCAGGAGATCAAGACCATCCTGGCTAACACGATGAAACCCTGTCTTTACTAAAAATACAAAAAATTAGCCGGCGTGGTAGCGGGCGCCTGTAGTCCCAGGTACTCAGGAGGCTGAGGCAGGAGAATGGCGTGAACCCGGGAGGCGGAGCTTGCAGTGAGCTGAGATCACACCACTGCACTCCAGCCTGAGCGACAGAGCGAGACTCCGTCTCAAAAAAAAAAAAAAAAAAAAAAAAAAAGCAGGTTGGAAGAACTGGGAATGAGAGAGGAGAATTGGGAATGAGGGAGAATGTGTTAAGCAGGTGTAAAACATAGGAAGGGGGTCTGTAAACGCTCCATCTCTGAGAGGGGGGCTTTGTGGACAGGAGGAGAAGGAACTAAAGGATGGTAATTAGCTTATTATTGTTTCCCTTGGGTGTTGTGAGAATTCCTTAGGAGACACTTGTAAAAAAGCAGAGGGAAGACAGTAAATACACATCTAATGATATGCTAAATAAATTATTATTGTTATTATTATGACTATGATAGCAATTGTAACTTGCTTCCTGCTCGAATTTCCACTAAAGACGGGAACTGACCCCCTTACTGCCAGGCCTCCACAGCTGTCAATAACCCCCAGCTCCCGCCTCCCCAGGAATCAGTCGAGTAATTGGGCAATATAGACGAGGCTTCAGTTAACAGCCGTTCTTCTGGTGTCTGCAGGAGAACCAAACAGGAGCTCAACATAAGCAGCAAGGCCTCTGCCAGGTACCTGCTCTAGCAAAGAAAAGAAGAAAAGGAACCTTGCCGAGAATCGTGGGGGTTATACTTAGGGAATAACTTCTTGATTTCCAAGCAAGAGAACTCAGGGAGGGCAAAAACTGAGGCAGGCATTTAGGGAGGGGGTGGGTCACAGAAACAAAGGGGAAATATACAAATTAGGGATACTCAGTCTAGAGATCACAGGCTTCTAGGACTCCTGCAACTATCAAGGGCACTTCCAGAATTTTGCTAGGAAGTGAGCCAATTGTTTTTGTCAGCTTCTCAAAGGGGTCTGGGACCCAGGAACAGCTAAGAGCCATTCCAGCCCAGGTAAAAGGGACCCAGGACTCTTTGGGGTTAATAATAGTGGCCAGTGTCTATTGGTTTCCTGCCTTTTGGCTAAGGACAAACCAATAGACGCTGGCCACTACTGTAACCTGCTGTTTACAGCAACTGTCAGCAATCCCCCCCTCAACCCCCCTACTTCTAGCCAGAGCCCAGGCACCTGCCTTGAGCCCTTCTTAGGCAAATATATGTAAATGTAGGACCCTCAGTTCTCCCTCCCTGAATTTCTTTAGGGAAAGCAACAACCATCCCTGTAAGCCATAGGTATTCATGGGGAGGAAGGAGAGGGCTAGTTGTCTGAGAGGGAAACTGCCAAAGGCTGCAGACTAGGAAATGGGATTGAGGTTTAAGATAGCTCCTTTCTGGACCTCAGTCCTTCACCTAGTCACCTAGTCACAGGGTGGATTGTCTCTAAGGATACTTAGGGGAAAAGGAACCAAATTCGGGAGGGTCCTCCTTGCTTTAAGCCTTGATGGGAGAGGGGGAGGCCAACCCTTCTCTGCAGACTGGGATCCTCACTAGACAGAGGAGCTCCAAACCTGCCCTTCTCATCCCATGCACTGACGGTGCCTGGCCTGGCTCCAAACTCCCGAAAGGAACTATTTTACAGGGACCAAAAAGGGGACACTGGTGATAATAATAATTTAAAAAAATGAAACAATCTGATTGCAGCATTACTGGATCAGAAAATGTGTGACCTTTTTAAAGTTAAATCGTTAAAAAATTTTAACTATTAAACATTTTAAATATTAAGCCTGATCTGTTTGGTAGCCCTGGAGCAGGGCTGAGGCATAGAGAGAAACCTTTCCTTCAGCCAGGTTGTCTGTCTCGCACTGATTTATTTTTGTTTTATTTGTGGATTTCTTAATGGACCCAATGGTGGTTCCTCTTTGCACCCCTCGGATTGACAGGCAATTCCTTCCCAGCCCAGGTCTCAGCTCTGGTTTAGTTTTCGTAACTTGGGGGTCCAGGGAGCCAGGAGACTGGAGATAGAAAGCAGAAGTGCACTGGGGTGGTGGGTCTGCCTTGGCTTACCCCCAAATTTCTGGATTCCAGGTGCCTTGCTCCAGTCCCCGCCCCATCCTAGGCTCAGGATGCTCTCCCACCCTACTAACCACTGGTCCGGTCAAAGCCCAAGCTGCTGCCAGCCGCCATGTTATCTCCCAGCCTGGCTAGGGTGCCTGCTAGCCAGCAGTGGCTATGGTGGTGTGCAGAGTGAGGGTGAGTTTTTATATTGACTGCCATTCCGTTTACCTCAACAAATATGTTTGGGCAACCATTCTGTGCCAGACAGCAGACAGAGTCCCTGCACTGCAGGAATTCCTAGTCCTGTGGGCAGGGGTGTGTGGAGGGTAGCACATGGTGGTTAGCCTGGTCCAAGGGTCTCCACTCCCTTCCTAGCATCCTAGAGATCCTGGAGGCCAGGTTGGCCACGGAGACTGAGTTCAGGACAATTCCTTCACACATTCAACGAAGTTATCTGTAACTCCCTGGTTAAAAACAACAACAACAACAACAACAACAAAAACCCCCACAAAAACTGGCAGTCGTGGGAGGTATTTCCCCACTGGGCTGGTTGGTAGCAGGGGAAGAATTGTGGACCCCTGGCCCAGTGGTGCCTGGAAGGAGGCTGATGTAAGAGTGGTGTAGCTGTGAGTGGGAGAAGTGAGATCTAGTGGGGTAAGTCCATGTTCCCTGTTCCTAAAGTCAAATTCTCCCTGAAAAGACCCAGGGCAGCACTGTTAGGGAGCTGAAGGAGTCCCTCTGTGCCCAGAGGGAATTAGGCCACTCAGGCCTCAGAGAAGGAGGGCGGGTGGTGAGGACAACCTCCCCAAGCCCCCATCAGAGCAGGCCCAATACTTGCAAATTCACTCCTCAGTCCACTAGATTCTGGTCCCATCCTACATCCCCGCCAGGGCACAGGAGGCCCAGATAAAAACAAGCTTTATTTGGCCAAATTAACTCACTTTCCTGGATTAACCTCACTTATCGGAAAGTGAAAGTACACCCCACGCTCCTCGCCCTGTCCCTGCCTAAACCTCTTTATCTCTGAAGCCCACTCTTTGAGACCTAAAAATGAGGCTTCAACAGAAACGCTCTAGGACTACAGGAGGGACACGACAGTCCCTATCCTACAGTGCACTAAAAGCCAAACTGAAGGCTGCTTCCTCGGTGGAGAGTGTCTCAGGGTGAAGTGGTGGGACTGTTCGCCGCTTCCCATTTTACAAGCTCCTTGTCCACAGCCGTCTGCGCCAGCCCCTCACAAAACCGGTTCTCGCCTTCTGGTGGGTGCTGGTGTTTACCCCTTTCCTCCCACTATCTGTTCAAACCGAGCCCACCCACCCTCCATTCACCTCCCCACCTTAAGGCTCCCTGAGCTCTATTTACCCTTTTGTAACTCCATCCCTCCATAAGTACACAACTCTCCTAGCTGGTTTCCTAGAGGGCAGATACGGTGTTTCCAGTTGGCCCTCTGCAGATATCTGTGAACAAGTCTCTCCCAGCCCCTACATATAAATATGTCTGTTCTAGACAGACGGGCCTAAGTCCCAACGTAAATACATCACAAGATAATTACCCCTTATATACATACAGATCTCTCTATAGAGTTATATTTGAAAGTGTCTATAACTCTAGAGAGAGATTGCAGCATGCACATATAGGACTATAATTATTTATGTCTATTTTTATAACTATGTAGTTATAAATAGATATGCCTATATATAGTGATAATAATATAGAAATATCTCCATAGCCATATATGGCTCTAAGTGAATGCTCTAACTACTCTATTTCACAATCAATAAGTATATATCTCCTGATACATAATTCTAACAATATACGTTTTTATCTATATAGCTGTTCAGAGATATAAATCTGTCAGGATATCACATGTACATAAAGCCGGATGGCTGTAAGAGAGTCGTATATTTTCCCATATATAAATCTGCTCCTATAACTACTGTATATGCACAAATACAATGGAAATAATTATATTTCCCTCAAACATAAATCTGTAAATACAACCACAGCACATTTAGGTACGGTTAGACATAGAGCAATATTTCCTAGACATCAGTCTGTCAATAGAGCCACCAGTGCCTCCAAACAGAGAGTTATAGAGGGAGTTATAAATAAACTCTCCAGATGGGAACGGATCAGTAGAACTAGATGTAAACATGACTCCAAGCCGTTCTTTCTTCTTCTTCTTCTTCTTTGTAAGATATTCCCGAAGCAAGCCCAGTCATATAACAGGGTGCAGAGGTGTCTGGGTACTGGTATTTTTCCCCCCAGGAGGGTCGGAGGTCGCTGGACTTTGGGAAACCGAGCAGGAGTGGGTAGGGGACAGTGCCCGCTCCCAACGCAGCCCAGAAGTCCCTTCCTTCTGTCTCCTGGTGGCTGAGAGCTCGGGCAAGTGGAGAGGCCTAAGGGAGAAAAATGAAAAAGCAGAGTCTGTCTTGAGTCGTTTGGCCCTTCGGCCTAAAACCCTCTCAACAGGGAAGCCCCGACCAGGCGTTGGAGCGGAGAGAGCCCACGAGGCCCAGAGACTGGGGGAAAGGGGCTGCAGGCCAGGCTGCGGAGGCCGAGCGGAGTCGCCAGCCGGTGCCTGATCGCCCGGCGCCCCCATCGCCCGGGGCCGCTGCCTCGCCGGCGGCCTGGAACACAAAACCCGGGCCCTAGCCCTGCGCCCTGCGCTCAGCGCTTCCACCGGTCTTATTTTATTGCTGTTTTGTCCGATTAGGTATCGCAGCGTCCTCCACCCGGTGTTGTTCTCAAATGCGAAGGAACCCAGGGCTTTCTGAATGTGTGTGTGTGTGTGTGTGTGTGTGTGTGTGTGTGTGTGTGTGTGTGTGTGTGTGTGTGCTGGCTTTAAATAAGTGACTCAGTGGATAGTGTATTTCTCTTTTCAGACCAAATGGGTCACCGGCTACTGAAAAAGAATCCAGACCTCTGAAAGGGTTTGTGACAAATTTTTTAGAAGTTCTCACGCTCATTTGTTACGATGATTTTCTTTTCTTTTTTCTCTTTTAAAAAAGTTGGCTAATTTGTGTTTCTATATTCTTCTTTAATTTTATTTTTATTGGGGGTACAATTGTTTTTAAAGGGATTTCGTTAGACCCGAAACTGTGGGGTGGCTTCCTCTCTAGCAAACTTACTATCTCTACCCCTGTGATTCCCATCTCCCCCAAGAAAACAAACTAATTAAATGACCAGAAAACTGTACCTGGAGAGAATGAGGTAGATGTTGCAGGATCCGGGACCGCGGTCTTTGCTTGCTTCATGAAAAATCGGCTAGTCTCCAAACTCGCGAAGGAAAATTCAAGGCGCCTCAACTCCTCCTTTTAAATTTTTTAATAAAGAGCCTAGAAAGGGAACTTTCCCTGGGCCTGCCGAAGCCCCAGCCTGGCTCTCCCAACTCCCCAGCGGCCATAAGTGTTTTTCTGCTTCCGTTCGGGCCCCCAGTCTTCCCGTCTTCCCGGGCATCTCTGAGCTCCTGCCGGATCAAGGCTGTGGTCATCGCCTCATTCATCTCTGCCCCTTGGCCTGAGCCTGCACATTTGGCCTCCTTCTTAAAACAGGGGCTCCTAGAGAGTCCCAAAAGCCATTAACCATCCCCATATGTGGGATCCCTTCCCTGATCACACAAAGCAGAAGCCTGAGAAAAAAAGCAATAAAGAGTGGCCTCCTGGCCCTCCTTCCCCTTTTCTGTCCCTTGTCTGGGAAAGGGGTTCCCAACCCCAGCCCCGCCAAGAGCATATTAAGAAGCTTTCTTCCTCCCTTCCTTTCCTATCTCCCCCTCAGATGCTGTGATCCTGACTCCTTCTTATGTCTCCACCTCAAAATATTTCCTCTTGCATTTTATTGTTATTCTGTTATGGAGGGACTGTTTTATTATTATTATTCATTATTTATTGTCATTATGATTGTTGTTAGAGATTTGTTCACCACCGTTCAGGGGACAGCAGCCTGGCCCAGGGGGAAGCCTGCCTCTCTCTCTCTGTCTCTCTCTCTCTCACACACACACACACATACACACACACACCCTAACACAGTGCACACTCACGCATATATGCTCACAAATGCCTGCTGTGTTCAGGCCCCTGCACAGCAATCCGAAGAGGCAGGCATCCTACCCCAGCACCCTAACAACACACTGCCCATGCACACCAGCATTCAGAAAGAACACCACCCCCAGACCAACGCCAAAACCCACACGCACCGAGCTTGCAAGGAAAGGAAAATACGTAAAGAATCCCTTCTCTCCCACAACCTGGAGGGGCGAGTCAGGCCTCTGTCTCTTCCCCCCAGTCGCTTTCGCTTTCTCTTTTTTTTTTTTTTTTCTCCTTGTTTACAGCTTCAGAGAGCTCAAGGCCCATAAATCTTGAGGGGCCTACAGAGCGCAGAGCACATTTGTATGCATCGTTAGGACTCGCTAATACCTAAGCCCATTAAGGAGCGTGTATGCGCGTGGTTTCCGGTGTGTATTAACTTATAGTTAAATTCTGGAGGAAAGGGCATTGTGAATTAACGTATACCAAATCCATCATGGGCTTTTGTCTTATCAGATTAGTCAGTCATGGGTTTGGGGGAGCAACTTGCCTGGGTCGGGGTGTACCCACCCTTCAAACTTTGTGGAGAAGGCCCGGGGGTCTTGGGAAACACGAAGGCATTCCTATCCAGCCCCAGTCATTCGGATCCCCCAGGCCTAGCGGCTGCACACCTGCGAGATGGCGGAGGGACTGCAGACCCGGGTGCGGGAGACCAGCGCCGGCGAAGAGAGGCGGGCGAGGGAGGCCCCTCCAGCGTCCTGCTGGGGTTGAGTTGGGGCGGCTCGTCCCGTGGCCGCTGGGTCGTCTGGTTTCCGCTTTCCGAAAGAAATGAGAGGAGAGGCAAGTGGAGTCGCTGAACTTTAATTAAACCGTAGAGAAGACAGTGGGGGGAGGGAAAAAAAAACGATCGGAGAAGGAGGAGAAGGCGGCCCGAGAGATCGAGGAAAGGAAGTCCTGGCGGCTCGGGGGAACTTGGAGATCTCTCCAAGGGGCTGAAAGCTGGAAGTTGTATGAAGGTGTTCCTTTCCCACACCCCAGCTACTCCGCCCCAGTCGAAGAGGCTAATTCCGGCCCTCTTATAAAAAAAAAGAAAGAAAAGGTAAAGAAAAAGAAAATCTAATTATGTGGCATGTTTCAGCCAGGTGTTCCTGGTTCCAATGACTCAGACCCTATTGGAGCCCCGAGGATCTGGATAATTGGGCCTGCATAGACAGAGATGAAGGATGCCATTTCTAAAAGGAGGAAGGGGAAAGGAAAGTCCATCTCTTGGGGTCTTGTAGAAAATGCCAAAGACCAAACGAGCTAAATTATTGTGTCCGTGTAGATCTATTTGCCTATTTACATACAGCAGGCTGTGTGGGTGGGGGGTGAGGGAAGGCAAGGAATAAACGACCAGGATGGAGCGGGCTGGCAGGAGAGAAAATGCGCCCCCCCGCCCTTTGCGGGAACAGCCAAGGGGCCTCCTCAGCTCGCAGCTCAGGCGGCCGCGCGGCGGGCCGGTCCGGGGCCGGGGGCCGGGGCCGGGGCCGGGGCCGGGCTGGGGGAGGGGAGGCGGAGGCGGGCCCTCCCCGGGCGCTGTGAACTTTAGCTGGGCCGCCGCCTGTCAGCCCCAGAAAGCGTTAAAGGTGCAGCAGCCCGCGCCAGCCTCCGCAGCCGCCTTTGTACGCGTGATTTATGACTTCAATCTTGGTTCACCGAGAGTTCACACGGCTTTCGCTGCTGTTGAAGGTTAAAAGATGGTCTTCGCTTGACAAGTGGGACTATTGAAAATTCCTTCTTCTTCTTCTTCTTCTTTTTTTTTTTATTTTAGAAGCGAAGAGCAGAGGCTCAGGAGAGAAAAAAATTGGGGGGGGGGCGGGGGACAGGGATTGCAGGTGGGCCAAAATGGTAGGTCAGGAAGGTTTGTCTTCCTATATTTAGGATTTTTTGTTGCTAGGATTTGTGTGCGTGTTGGGGAGAGGGTAGAGAATAAGAGGGAGCTAGGCAAGAGATGTAAAGATCTCTCATATTTAGAGGCCAAAGGAGTGGGAAAAAGAAAACAACTCGTGCTTCCACTGTTAATTATCTGGGTAACTTGGGTCACACCCCCTAACTGATCCTCCTCTAGAGACCGGAAATGGGCCAGGTAAGGGAGGGAGTTTGGGTAAAGGGTAAGGTTTGTGTGCTTCTTACTGGGTGTACTTGATCATCCACCTTACCTGGGTAACTACTTTTTTTTTTTTTTTTGGAAATGGGGTCCAGCTCTGTTTCCCAGGCTGGAGTGTTGTGGCACCATCATAGTTCACTGAAGCCTCAAACTCCTGGGCTCAAGTAGTCCTCCCACCTTAGCCTCTTAAGTATGTGAGACTGCAGGCATGTGCCACACCCCCAGGCTGGGTAGCTGCTTTTCAATGTGCTTCTGCACCCACAGATTTGGACAAGGGTATTTTTAGGCAGCAGTCTTTCAACTCTCTTCATCCTGAAGGTTTAGCCTGCCATTTACATTTGATGCACATGAAGAGGCTAATGGGAAGGAAATCTATAGAACTGGAATTGGAAGTCCTTTCGAATCCCAAATCCCCTTGGTCTAAGAGCCAGTCCCTCTTCTTTCTAGCGTTTTGACAAAGGTCGTGCCACAGCAGAGATGGTGGTTAACGATCTCCTAAAGACCAGAATCTAAGGCCCCTTTGTGATCTAAGGCTCTGAGTACTTGGAGAGACAAAACTCACTCCTTCTTTGTAGATTCAGAGAGACAGAGAGAGAGAGAGAGAGAGAGAGAGAATGAGGAGATACCTTGAAGCTGAGGGTCTGCTTGGCTCTTCAAGGTTTTTTTTAAGATATGTTTTTAAAAATTTTTCTGGATTGGGAATTTGGGATCGTGTGCACTGGGAAGGGGAACAGCAGAGAGCTGGGTCTGGAGTTGGGTGTGCCTCCCTAGCCCTATTTAGGCCCCATCTCCATTATCGATGCTAGGTAAATGTCTTCTTAAGAGATAGAGCCAGCCCCTCAAATCCAGATCTGGGAACCAAAGGCATGCACGCTAGAAGGGGCACTCCCTGCTTCTCTTTCTACATAGCGTTAGAGAGGTGTTTTCCCACTGTGTGAGGACTTAGATAAGAGAAGGAGAAGAGCTAGAAAGATGTCCACATCTCGCCGGGACACCTAGCACCAGGCCCTCCTACAGGAGACCTCGTATGTAAATAGCAGAATGGGGAGCAGAGAACAGAAAGACCCCAGAAATCCAGAGTCCAGGCTCTGAGGTCACTTTGGCAGGAATGGTCCTCTGGCCTTATGAAGAACAGAGGGGCAATATGGCACTGTTTAGAAGCTCAGGGGGTGGTAGCTGTTAGGAGAAATCAGCCAAGGAAGCTAATGAATCTCTTCCAGGTTCTGGTTGGGAAGCAGAGGAATGAACTTAACGGCCTCTGGAAGTAATGTCTGTACTGAAGTCCCCTTCCCACCCTTTCTGACTGTGTTCCTCCCTGGGAAATAATTCCAGTGGGCTTGTGCTTATCTGCAAGTCTGGGGTAATTATGAATTATTAATTCATCATGAAGACTTGATTGTGACCGTTGCTCTCCAGTGGACCCATTTATCTCCTTCTTTATGAGGCAGAGGGCGGCCTCTGTTAGCCCTTGGCTTCTGTAACAGGCAAACTGAGGCCAGCCCCTCTTGAAGGCAGTCCTTGAACTCTGCCCTAGGTGGGATGGTTGCCTCATTACCAGTCAAGTCATGTTGCACCTCAGAGTATTTGTGCGATAGAGCCACCTCCCACAAACTTCAGATTTCAAAGTGCTTTGTAGGCTCCTGGAGAGATAGAGTAGGGGATTGGGAGTGAGACTCCAACAGGGGAAGAAACTTGGCCAAGCTGTGTGTGGAGACAGGAATTAAGGCGAGGTGGGAGGACTCCCAGGCACAGTATCTAAGCAATCTGGGATCAGGAATGGGCATTTTGCCTTCCTTACCCTAAGGAGATGCTAGTCTCCCTCAACTCTCTGGGGACCCCTGAACACACATCTGGCCCCTTTTCCTGACCTCTCTTTCCCCCACCAGCCTCTCAATCGAGAGGCACAGGTTTCAAGACACATCATCCCCTCCGATGGTTAGGGGTGGGAAAGTCAGATCTGCCAGTTGTTTCACATCTGTGAGAGGCCTGGAGAGGGAGAAAATTGCTCCTATCCCATGAGGTAATTCCCATCTAAATCCCTGCTGTAAGCTCACCTCCCCCAGCACTGAAACAATTCTCTTCATCCTTTTTTCCCCCTCTTCTTCCCTCTGGAAGTACAGGCAGGGAGATTGAGGGCAGGAGAGGCAGCTCCCAACAGCTGTACCTAGAGGAAGAGACAGAAGTAGGAAATGAGGGGAGAGTGGCTTAAACTTGTTATTTCCCACAAGTTTTATCTCCACTCTTCAAACCCGGGTCAATACCCTGAAACCAGGGCCATGGGAAGCCCTCTCTCCTTGTTCCCCCAACTCTCTCTCTCTCACAGAAAAGGAGCCCTGCGTCCCTCCCTGAGGCCAAGGGGCTGCTCTAAAAACTGCTCTAAGAACACTACCACTTTCTACAGGACACCTGAGGTCCCAACCGCCATGTATCTCTCAGTGCCTGTCTGGTCCAAAGGGAGCCAGTGGCTCTTGCCAGCACATCACCATTTTGTGCTCCACGAGGGGGTGGTCCATGGAGTCATCTCAACTTTCAGCCCAGACCTCACTCACTCTTTCTCCAAGCCACGCCAACATTCCTTGGTCTCTCCCAAGCCAGGAGGCAGGTAGGAAGCCCATCCAGAGGGTCCCCTAGAACTGGCTAATATAGTTTAATTTACTGTTTGGTGGTAAATAAAGAGAACTTGGGAAAAAAGGGAAGGAGCAACTGTGCCTAGCTTCCTTCTCAGCCACCCCTCCCCTGGACATTGGCTTTCTCCATGAAACAGTGGACTGTTGTTCTTGGACAACCATTCCCCACCATCTTCTTTGGAAGGGCTTGAGTTTCACCCTCCGTTCACCCCCATTAATCACCCCAGCAGCTAAACATCACCCAGCCCCCTCTGGCCCTTTCTCTTCTTGCCCTTAGTATTCATGGCGGAGCATTCCTCACTGCTGCACGCTCACAAAGACCCCTCCTCTGACACGAGGTCCCTCCCACTCTCCAACCACCCAGTCCACGATGGGCACTGCTCACTGTTCTGGATGTTCCAACTGCCGGCGCCCACTCCTGGACCCCGTTCCCCCACTCCCCAGCTATCTCCATAGCCACTGCCCCCTTCCCATGCAGGTGTCGGCTTACCACACCCTCCTTCAGGTACCTCCTCTTAGCCCCACAAACCCTCTTCAGTCTTTCCCAGCCACCATTCTGCCCTCCATGCCCTATGCATGTGTAGCCCCTGTCTGCTTCCCTATACTTCTCCCTGCTTCTCTCTTCTTTCCCTCCCCCAAGACATTCTGTAGGCACTTCATATGGTGGACCTGAAGCCCTTCCCTTCTGGCCTTGAGAAACTGAGAGGCAGTGTATCACAGGGGTTAAAAGCATGGGTTTGTGATTCAAGTCCCTGATCTGACACTTGCTAGTTGTACAAACTTGGACAAATTACTTAACCTCTCTGAGCCATCCATAAAATAGACATACCCACTGACCTTATAGAGTTGTTCTGTAGATCAGATTAAATTTTATTTGCATAGATCCAAGCATTCAGCAGGGGCTTGATAAATGGTAGTTATTGTGTTACAAGCTTCTTGTGAAGAAAGAGAGATGTTCTTCAGATTCTAAAAAGTGAAGGAATTGCCTCCTCCAGCACCAGAGAGGGAGGGATAAAAATTACACAGTCTTGCAGATAAGCAGGGCCCATTTACCGGGCAGTGATACTCTTCTATTAGCTCTAGAGGGTCTCAACTTTCGCTGCACACTGGAATCCCCAGCGAGTTTTTCTGTTTGTTCGTTTTTGTTTTTGAGATGGTGTCTTGCTCTTGTTGCCCAGGCTAGAGTGCGGTGGCACATCTCGGCTCACTACAACCTCTGCCTCCTGGGTTCAAGCAATTATCCCTGCCTCAGCCTCCCGAGTAGCTGGGATTACAGGTGCTTGCTACCATGCCCGGCTAATTTTTGTATTTTTAATACAGACGGGGTTTCACCATGTTTGCCAGGCTGGTCTCGAACTCCTCACCTCAGGTAATCCACCCGCCTCGGCCTCCCAACATGCTGGGATTACAGGTGTGAGCCACCATGCCCGGCCACAAGTTTTTTAAAATACTGATGCCTGGGTCCCACCTCCAGAGATTCCAATTTGGTTGGCCTGTAGTAGGGCCTGGGCATCTGGATTTTTAAAACTCCCCAGGTTGCTAATGTGTAGCCAGAGGTTGAGATGCAGGCCCTAGGAAATGATACAAGAGATAAGGGGAGGGCTGACACTTCTGCCAGAGCAAGGGAGGGGAGGGATACTCAGCTGAGAGCTGCTTCTCAACCTTGGACATCCCCTCACCAGTGGCACTGCTTCAGTCGGGGAGGTTTTCACTTAGAATTAGCTTCTCTTGAGATCCCAGAATTTCAGACTCTTACCCTTTTCATTTCCTATAACTATTAGAATTTACGAAGGGGCCACCCCAAGAGGAGACAGAGGAATCGACAGATTGACCTCTAAGAGGCTCATCTCTTATCAGAAAAGCATATGGTCCCCAGACCACCAGTGATAGAAGCAGAGGCAGATACCTCCGGTAGTGGGAAAATTTGTAGTTACATAGTAAATGGAGTTTCTACCTGGTTGCTACAATAATAGGCCAAGCAATTAGGATACAAGTTTCCAGGATCTTTTCCTATATTTCCAAAAAGATAAATCACCCCTAGGAACAGAATCTGCATATTGTAATTAACTGATAAATATTTCATGCCTGGTTCAAACTTTCTCCTCTTCTATTTAATGGCCACAAACTTGAGCACAGAGGAAACAGGAGTGAGGAGAGTGGGGGTTGGCTGTAGGCGGGAGGTTCTACCTTGGCTTCAGGGAGGGAGAAACTGTCTTAGTTAATTATTTACTGTCCTCCTGTTCTTTTAAGAAAACATTGCTCACCTGGAGAAAATCAGGTCCCAGGTGGTAAAGGGTGTGACTTGGGCTTGTTGGCCTGAGCCCTGACCTCCCCCAGGAGAGGCCAGTTTTTGATGACCCTGGGGGTGCTGGGAACTGCAGGCTTTGGAGTCAAGGGCCCAGTGTTTGAACAAGAGCTCTGTTCTGTCACTTATTAACTGGATGGCTTTAGGTAATTTACCTAATTTATGTGAAACTCAGTTTCCTCATCTGTAAAACAGACATAATTTTTACCTTGTAGGGTGGCCTATGCTCAGTTGGCTCTCAATGCTTGATAACTATTATTATCAACAGTAGCAATGAATAATTAATAGCCCATTGGATTGTACCCTTTCCCTTCCTCAACCCTGCTCCAATGTGTAGGGCACCTAAACTATTGAATGCTTACTGTGAGTACGGTGAATGCCTTAGCTCAATTAATCAACATAATTCTTTGAAGGGAATATCTTATCATCCCTACTTATCTGTGTTTTGCAAATGAGGGAACAGAGCGTGTAGAAGTTAAATACCTTGCCAGGTGTCACACAACTAAGTGGTTAAGAGCACAGGCTCTGCAGTCTGACTGTGTAGTTTCAAATTTGGGCTCTGCCACTTAATAATAGACTCTCCTTGACTTACAATGAGGCTGTGTCCCCATAAAGCTGTAGTAAGCTGAAAATATTGTAAGGTGGATATGCATTTCATACACCTAACCCACCAAACATCATAGCTCAGCCTCACCTACCTTAAAGTGCTCAGGACACTTTCATCAGCCTACAGTTGGGAAAGATCATCTAGCACAAAGCCTATTTTATAATCAAGTGTTGAATATCTCATGTATTCAACATGAGATATTTATTCATCTCATGTATTCACCATGAGATTCAACATGTTATAATATACTGTACTGAAAGTGAAAAACAGAGTGGTTGTACGAGTATTAGAAGTACGTATCTAATGAATGCATATCACTTCGGCATCATCATAAAGCTGAGAAATTGTAAGTCAAAGCATCATAAGTCGAGGACCGTCTGTAATCACTGCAGGATGGAACATAAATTGCTTAACCTCGCTAAGCCTCAGTTTCTTCATCTGTAAACTGGGGATATGAATGGTACCTACCTGAAAGGTAGTTGTGAGAATTAAGTGAGAAATGCGTGTATAGTGCCTGTCTCAGTACTGGCATGTGGTAAGTGCCTAGTAAATGTGAGTTGTCAGTACCATCATCATACTACCCAGCAACTCAGGGCCATGGCGTCTCCTGCTCTTTGGTGGTGTTTGGGAGGTGAGTGAGTGTGAGGGTCCTCCAAAGGTCACAGGGCTGCTCTTTTAACTCCCCCTGACAGACACACACACTTCAGTATCTAGGACTCGGGAAAAAGGACACTAAGCAGATTATGACTCCATTTCGGGAATTAAATCAAAACTCAAGACTAACTCAATTTGGCTTCTGACGAGAGGGAAAGGTTAAAAGGGAGTGAGGAGGCGGCTGGGTGTGCGTTCAGAATTGCAATTGGTTCTGGATCCCACCTCCCAGCCCCTCCACAGGGCCAGGCCCAAGGAGTATCCCCCCGGGGTGGAGGAGTGAAGGAGCCTTAGAACCTGTGTTATCTGAATGTGGGTGAGGTGGGGAGAACATGGTCAAGGAGTTGGGAAATTATCCAGAAACATTTTCCAAAGGGAGATCTTCCCACATACCACCTCAACCTGGCCCTGGGTTGCAGGGGAACCCCAGAAACAGATGGGGTCTGGGGGCTTAAGACAGGTAGGTGGCCTCAGTAGATGGGAGAAAAAGTCCTGTTGGAGACAGTCGCCTCCCTGGAGAAGTACCTGGGCTAGTGTTCTCTTTAAAGACGTCTAGCAGCAGTCGTGGTATGCTAAAAACATTATGTGTATGTGCATAAACATATATTCTGTGTGTGAGTAGCCACTCAGCTCTTACTCGGCTTCGCACATTTGGCCCAGATTATTCTGAGCATTGTAAACTAAAAGTGAAATTCGGTTTCTACTTAAGAGAGAGTGTGATTTTCCTCAGTATTATCTCCCGTGCCCCCAACACTCCACCAGGCTTTAAAGGCCATTATACAGAAGGGAGAACTGAGACTCCAGGAGATGGGTGGCTTGTTCAGAATCACAGAAGCAGCGTGGATCCAAGAAGGGATCTGTTCCCAAACAGAAACCAGTGTCTTGGGAGAGAGAGAGCAGAGGAAGCCCGCACCTCTGCCCTAACCTGAGGCTTTGAGCCTCCCGCAAAGCGGAGTGAGTTGAGAGCGCCCGGAAGGCAGACGCTGCGGAGGGAGGGACTCCCGGGCTCGCCAAACAGCGGGGCCTCGGGCAAGAGCGTCGCCAGCGCGTCCTCATTCTGCGATTACTGTCAGGGGACCATCCATCAGCGCCGCCCGGGACGCTGGGCCAGACTGCCCGCCGCCCGCCCGGGTCTCTCCAGATCGCATTAGCGTGGGGCGAGGGCGCAGTGCGGCACCGGCTGCTGAGGGAGAGGCGTGGCGGGGAGGGGGGCGGGGCGGGGGGACGAGGACATCGCGGTGGGGCCACTGCAGGGGCAGGGGAGAGGCTGCTTTAGGACCCTCCTCCTTTTCTTCCAATCTCCCGCCTCTGGGATCTAAGGTGGATGAAAGGGGCACTAGAATGGGCGGCTTTTGGGGGGCAGAGGGCGCAGAACACTGAAGGCATCAGGGAAGGGTAGTGATGGGGGCAGTTACCAGAAGCAGAGAGGAAGAAATACCTGTAAAGGGGAAAGCCAGAGAAGTTGTCTGGGGAGGGGAGAGACTGAAAATGGGGGTGCAGAGATTGGGGGTTAGTGGAAGAAAAAGACTTAAAGGGAAAGGAAAAGAGAAGCTGTAGAGGGAAAGAGAATTGGAAAGGAATTGACGAGAGAGCAGGGAAATAGGAAACCACAGATCGTCAGGGGCCGACAAAACCTTAGAGACAATCTACTGCAGCCCCTCATTCTACAAATGAAGAAATGGAGGCCCAGAGAGGGGAATCCCTTCTCCAAAGACCCACTCCACCTGCTAGCTGGGCAGGCTCTTGACCCCAGGCTTATTCATTCAACCCATGTGTTTTGAGCATCTGCTGTGTGCTGGGCACTGGTCTGCCAAGATGATGCAGGATCAGCTCCTGCCCTCCAGAAGCTACAGTCTTTCCTCAGGGGCTTGGAGGGGCTGAGCATCCAGGAAGCTCCCTCACCCCCAGCCAGCAGGGACTCCCTGAGCCCCACCTCTCCTGGCCATTGAACCTTCCTTGCCCTCTGCTGTTCTGCTTATCTCCTCATGGAGGGTGGCAGTTCCCTGGAAGATCTTCCCTCTCCACTTTCCTGGGGACTCCCCAGGTGTGGAGACAGGTACTTGACAGTTCGGCCAACTTGTTCTATTTCCCACAGCCAACAGGGTAGGCCTAAAAGCAAAGTCCGTATTCCTTGCTGGGTTTCTCCTCTGGGCATGGACAAATCCCACAGGTTGCACTGAGATCCAGTCGAGCTGTGGTAAGGAGGATTGAGGCTGGACATGAAGAAGTACTTCCAGGTCCCACAGTCTGGGACCGGTTTCTTGCTGGGGCTTTAAAGTAGCTGTCCTTCTGTGAGCACAGTGTTGGCACCATCTTCCAGGGAAGGACTTGTCTTCCTCAGTCTCCAGTTAGCCTTGTGTGAGGCATTATGCTGGGAATGTTGGGGTTCCAGATACCTGGTCTCTGACCATGGGGTTTCTGCTCTAGACATGGGTGAACTGACATCTCCCTGGCATCCTCCCAGTCACTGCCAGCTCTGCAACATCATGGAACCCCTGAGTCCTTCACAACTCCCAGATCATCTCATCCTTCCTCCTTGCTCTGGGAAGACCATGTCTGAGTAGTTCCAACTAACCTCTCACCTTAAACCCAGTCCCTGACAACCAGAAGTACCTCCTTAGTCTGGACTTGACCTTCCTTGCTGCCATGGTCCATCAGCGATGACCAGGGCTGAAGCAGCACGTTTTTTCTATAAACACCCCTCCCTCCCAGTGATGCTCACCCAATCCTCGGTGGTCAGGCAGGGAGTGGGGACAGCTTCCTGGCAAGAGCTCTGGAAGGCAGCTCTGCCTCCTCTGCCTGAAGCAAGCTCCTATATACTCTGAGATGGTGGTGTTCATTTTAAAGAAGGGACCATCTTTCCTCCACAGCCCAGCTTACATTTGGAGGGAGAAAAATGTGAGTTTCCAATCCCAGAATCTTAGCCACCGTACCAATCTCCATGGATACATGGGATTCAGGAAAGGAGAGAAATGAGCGGAGTGAGGACATGAATAGAATCCATTTCGTACCCCTTGTTCCAGCCCAACTCCCAGGGAAAGGCCCACAGAGGGCAAGAGAGGTGGACACTGAAAATTCCAGACTAAAGACGAACAGACAGAGTTCAGCATTATTCCTTCTTGTAGGCAAAGTGGTGCCTAAGGATCTAACCAAATGAAAAAGCCTGGGAAATAGGCTGTTTCTGCACCCCCTGACCCTTCATGCAGAGCAGGATATCAGCTTCAGCCCAGGAGCAATGCTAGAAGTTGAGAGGTTTGGAGTAGACTGTGAAGCAGTTCCTCCAAGGGCATGCCAGATGAGGGGGTTGGAGCACCCAGCCCAGAACAGCATCCAAGGAAGGAGGCCTTGGCAGTAACTCTCTGTGTCTCTGTATTAACTTCACATACGTTGTCTTGTGTGATCCTCAGTGCCAGGTTCAGCACCAGGCACAGAATACATGCTTGCTGTACAAATGCATAAGTGAAGAGCCATGGGAGGAAGGTCAGGATCCTCAATTATAGATGAAGAAACAGACACACAAAAAGGTTAAATGACTTGCTCAAGTTCACATATCTCATCAGAGACAGGGCCAAGTTTCAGTGGAGAGCCACTTTAGTGGTAGAGGGTGGTAGGGAGGAGGGAGGCAGGAAGGGAGGGAATGAACCATCAGACACCACACCAGGGGGAGAGGAGAGCTGTCATCTCTTTCTCTTTGTGAAAAGAGATTACTTCCTGGGAAAGATGGCATTTAAGACCATACAGTTTTAAAAATAACCCATTGAAGGTTGATGTGTAGCATATGCAAAGTTCTGCCAAAAACATGGAGAGGTCAATGAGTAGACGGGGTCATTGAGGATCAGAAAAGAAAGACAACACTGAGAGTCTGGACAGCTAAGCCCCAGAATTTTGCTAGTCTTAAATGCTGGGTGACATCAGGCCAGCCACACCCCTCTCTGAGCCTCTAGAGAATGGAGATGCCAGATGAGGAGGAGGGTACACATGGGCAAGAGGAGGCAGGTCATTGCCTTCGGGGTAGCAATTGGAGGCATCAAGTTCCCACTTCCCTAGACCTATTCTTTGTTGTTATTATTGTTGTTGCTTTCATCTGATTTTAATTGTTTTATGTTTTTTGAATAGGAAATACATGTACATGGTTCAAAACTCAAAAGGCACCAAAAGTTATACAGTGACAAGTAAGTCTCCCCGGAACCTCAGAACTCCCAGGCCACCCATGTCCTCACTCCATTATAACTGCAGTAACCACTGAATTATATAACCTCCAAAGGTATTTTCTGCGTCTCCTGGCTTGTACCCTGAGGCCACCACAAAGCTGAGTTGAGCACTGATATTCTGAGGAGAGGCGGTACGCATGTTTTGGCCCCTGGACTGGTGGGGCCTTGGGATACTAAATACTCTCAGTTTCCACTCTGAAAAGACGCAGAAACTTGAGGTCAGGAGAGAGGACATTTCTGCACAGTATTCCAAGTAGAGGGAGTGGCTGGTGCTAAGGCCCTGAGGCAGGAACATGCCTGGCAAGTCTGTGGGAGTGAGCAAGAGTGGGAGGAGATGGCATCAGAGAGGTAAGGAGGGAACAGACGATGTTCGGCCTCGTAAGTCAACTTAAGGACTTTGCTTTTTACTCTGAGTGAAGTAGAGAGGAAAGACATGATTGGACTTCAGGGTCTTGTTTTGTTTTGTTTTGAGAGAGAGTCTCACTCTGTCACCCAAGCTAGAGTGCAGTGGCACAATCTTGACTCACTACAACTTCTGCCACCCAGGTTCAAGTGATTCTTATGCCTCAGCCTCCCAAGTAGCTGGGATTACAGGTACCTGCCACCATGCCCAGCTAATTTTTGTAGTTTTAGTAGAGACGGGGTTTCACCATCTTGGCCAGGCTGGTCTTGAACTCCTGACCTCGTGATCCACCCACCTTGGCCTCCCAAAGTGCTGGGATTACAGTCGTGAGCCACTGCACCTGGCCTGGACTTCATTTTTAAATAGTCTTTTTGTCTTTTGTGTTGAGAATAGATCACAGAAGGCCAAGGGAAGATGCAGGGAGATTTGTTGAAAGGTCATTGCACTAATCCAAGTGAGAAATGTGTGGCTTGGACCAGGATGGCAGCAGTGCATGTGGTGAGAAAGGCCCAAATTCTGGATTTGGTGACAGTTTCCTCTTCCTTGGCTTCCATCCTTTTGCTCTCTTTGCTTCCTCTCTTCTTTTCTAGGTTGTATGTTTTCTCTCTTCTTGAAGGCTGAGAGCTCTCTGTGGATGGGGCTCAATCTCTGTTCCTGGGATCCGGGGCAGGACCCCAGGCAAAGGGCAGACAGGCCCCATGCTGCCTGGGAACAGGCTGACAAGCCACGCAGCTTCACAGCCCTCCCCAGTTACAGGGTCCCTGAGCCAAGGGGAAGAGGCTGCTGTTTCTAAAGAGGATGTGATGGACAGTTATTGAAGGCGCTCAGCTGGGGGCTCCACTCTAGTCTTAATCTGAGCTGCCCTCAAGGAAATCATAACCAGCTCTTAAAAACATGTTGAGACCAAAGCTGGTGCGTGTGTTTGAGCGGAGCTTCAGACAGCTACTTAACACTGGGGGCCTCTGGGCTTTTGATTCCTCCACCTCTAGCCTGTCGTCTCCCCCCAGCTGGCTGGTGCTTATCAGCCAAGACGTTGTTTAAATCACACTCATTTCCTATAAACATTTCACTTGACATGCCATACTCTGCTCCAGAAATTCATCTATCACCAGCCTAGGGGTGTAGTTGAGGAGCCTTGGGGTGATCGCTCCCCATCTCTACCCCTGCCCCCAGTCACCCCTCCTCCCATGACCCATATTCTCAGGTTTCACGCCATAAGCACTACTTCCCCTCGGTGTAACAGGGCACTTAGTGCCAGAATTATTTATAACATTGAGATGGCAACAGGGCAATGGGGAGCAGCCCAGCCCATGGACACTTTCTCTTTGAAAGCTCGATCAATGGACCTAGATCACTGTTTACTACTTGGTGTCTCGGCCTCTGCCGTGTTTCCTGCTGGCTTTGGGGGATGGGGAAACAAGGGTCCGGACCAGGTCAAGGCTGTCCTCAGAGTTTAAGATGCTTATAAACCAGGCCTCCAATAAAGTTATGCCTTCACTGTACCTCTATTCCTTGGCCAGGCACTTCCCTGCCTCAGGTGAGCTCTCTTCTTGGAAATGAACCATTCTTGGGGCTTTTCTCAAACAGGAGCCCTCTGCCTCCCCCAGGAAAGCTGGCATTATGTCCCTACCACAGTGGCAGAGCTAGGACTTGAGCTGAGGAAGTCATCTGATATGGATCAGCATGGGGATGTGGAAGATTCCGGGAGTTCTTCCGAGGAAGGGCTTGAATTGGCCCCACCCAGTCTGGAGTGGAGGTAGAGGGATGGATGAATTCACTTCTTAAGGACTGAAAACCTTTTTACCATCCTCTTCCTCCCCAGCCATAGCCAGTTATTCATTGTCCTAATTTGAAGGCTCTGTTGTCTGGACTGGAGGATTTTTACCCATTTTCCAGCCCCTCTCCTGGTCTCATTTATTTGGGCAGTGTCACATTAAAGGCATTGCCAGACTTCCTAGTCCTTCCCAAAGGCCTGACCCAACTCCTTCCCAAATGGTGAAGCACCTCTGCCTCCTTCCCTCTACACCTGTGGACCTACCACACTGGGGAACTCCTAGGTGAGTTCCAGAGAAAGCCCAGGTGAAAGACTATGAGCCAGTCGGAAGGGATCAGGGTAGAACCCAAGTTGGGACAGGCAGGGGAGGCAGTCCCAGTCTTTAGAGGGGTCAAGTAATTCCCCTTTACAAGCCAAATGAAGAAAAAAAGTTCTAAGGGGAGCATATGACTCCATAAAATAAAGGACATAATTGGGAGCGATATCTAATTTATCTATTGAATGCCTCCTACGTACTCTTTTATCACTTAGATGGACAGAATATAATTGGTGTGCTGAACGCCATCAATCTCAGGGCCTGGGCTTCCTGTGCTGGCTACACCTATTACTGTCAGATTATGACACTGTAATACCAAGATCAATGACATTTTAAATGTGCTCCAGTTATGGGCAATTGCTGACAATAAAAACAGTGACAAATTGATGAAACTTGGGCAGCGATGATCTGGTGTCAAAAATAAACCATAAATAATCTGATTTCCAAATTGAGAGAGGTGCCTGGGACACCAGCTTAGTGGGGAAAGGCCCAGCGAGAAGAGAACCTATCCAGCCCACATGATCTTGGCCACTCAGGAAGCCACCTGCTCTGGAAAACTCCCTCTAGGCTGACCTGCAAGGCCCCAGTAGGAAGATGGAGAGGTGGTCTTTGGTTAAGGCTTGGGTTCCCTTTAGAGAGAATCGTCATCACTGAGACTCTGGGAAGTGTCTGTGTGTGGCTGCCAAGGTGGGGGCCACACAAACTCACTGAGATACTGGTGGGTGGTCTTTCATGTCCTGCCCACACTGAGGAATTAGGGCAGACTGGTTGAGTCATAGAATCACACTTAGCCAATGTTAAAGCTGAAAGAGACCTTGAGAGTCTCTCTTTATGGAGGGTCAGGCTCTGTCCTCCAAACTGGCTCAGCGGAGGGACCTGGATCTTCCCTAACTCTGCTTCAACTTGCCCCAGGCATTATTTCCCCAGGCTAATCCCCTTCCCCACCTGTTGCAGGGAACTCCAGGCCTTCAACCAGCAGAACTATTTTGGCGTACATTAAGGTGGGCCTCCTCCAGCTCCTTTTTTTTTTTTTTAGACAGAGCCTTGCTCTGCCGCCCAGGCTGGAGTGCAGTGACACAATCTCCACTCACTGCAAGCTCCGCCTCCCAGGTTCATGCCATTCTCCTGCCTCGGCCTCCCGAGTAGCTGGGACTACAGGCACCCGCCACCACACCTGGCTAATTTTTTTTTTTTTTAGTAGAGACAGGGTTTCTCCATGTCAGTCAGGCTGGTCTCGAACTCCTGACCTCAGGTGATCCACCCACCTTGGCCTCCCAAAGTGCCGGGATTAGAGGTGTGGGCCACCATGCCTAGCCTCCAGCTCCTTATTTTTAATGGATTACCTTAATTTGTAGTATTCCTTTCATACATTTTTCTCACTTTAATAATCACAATTTTAAAATATGAATACTTTAGTAGCATTGCTAATACTACTTTATATAATAATGCTTTAGTAGTATCGCTAATACTACTATTACAAGGATAACTACTATTGGGAAGCATTTATTGCACAACTACTATATGTAAACTCTGTTCCAGGTGTTTCATGTATATTATTTTTCATCCCCACAGCAGCCCTGTGAGCTGGGTATTGTTCTTCACATTTTAGAAGTGAGGAAACAGGCTTAGAGTCGTAGTGATGTGCCTAAGATGACACAGCTGATAAGCGGTGGAGCAAGAAAGGAGCCTGGGATGTGGCTCAACATTCATCTTTTTTCCATTGCCCCTTTCACAGACCTTTATAGTCCCATTTATAGATGGGGCTGAGGGCCTCCCTAAAGAACCTATAACTAGTCAAAGGCAGAGCTAGACCTAAGCCTAGCTTTTCTGACCCTTCTCGTATTGGACCTGCATTGTATGTATTTTTTGTTTAAAGACTGGTCAAGTGCAGTAGTGAGAAGGGGGAAGGAGCAGAACAAGGAGTTTGATCTGTAACTGACTGTGAACAATCAATTGAGATAGGGCACTACCTTCGGACCACCTCCTACGCTCTTTCCAGATGCACCACAACAGTCCTTTCCCCAGGTCACCACCACTCACTCAGCCAGGGGCTTCAGCCTTGGCCTCTAAGAGTCAGCAGGGGGTCACAGTTGGCTTTGAAACCAAGCAGACAGGTGTTTGAATCCCCACTCTGCCACCTTACAGCTGTGTGGCTTTAGGCAGGTGGTTGTGAGAATTTAAATGGCATAAGCATATAAATGCCTTTGGCGTAGAGTCTGGCACATAGTAGTGCTCACTAAATGGTAGTCATTAAAGATACAACCTGGGACAGTGGCAGCTAGTTTAACAAACCACTACACTCCGTAGCACCTCTCACCTGGGTGCGAGTGCCCCAGGCCACACTGCAGTAGCTGCACGCTGAGGGTGTCCCCGGATATATAAGAAGCCTCTCCAAGGGCCACAGAGGTTTTTTGATGGCAAATGGTTTAAAACATCGTTTTTATATTAAGTTGTATAAAATATACTATGTTATAAAATGCAAAGTTTGCATCATTTTAGAGCTAAAACTTAAGGCCACAAAAGAATATGCTATTTTCTTATTAATAAAAAATCCTATTTTATATAATGCAAATAATGAAGATGAAGTAACCTATTATTTAATTAAACATGTCTTTTAAAAAAAAAAAAAAGAAATAATTGGTCCTTGCTAATGGCCCTTCAGGGCAAGCCCCCAGACTGCTGGGGTCCAAGTTTACCCTCCTGCCTCTAATATCAAAGGGACTTTGGCAGAAAAGTTTGAGAAACCCTGTCAGGAACAGAGCCTACACAAGGACCACGAAATCTGACTTCTTCATTCTTTAAAAGAACAAAACAAATAGCAACATTGTTTTTTCTACCTTCCTACTGTTTTACCTTCAAGTTTAGCATTAAGAACATGAAATGTTTTGTTTAAATTTATGATTCTTATTTCTGATTCCTTTCTGTTTAATAATTACTAGCTGAATCATTAATCATCAACCAAGTGAATGGTCACACTTTATAGAAGGCTACAAGGTGGAACACAAGATTAGTTGGATTCTTAAGAAAGAAACTAAACTTGCGACTTAGATGCTCTTAAGTTTTATGACTGTGGTGGGAATTTGAGCATCCAGGCCTTGCTTCTGATGGTCCTCTCGTTCCAGTGCCCCAGTTCTAATCCTCTGTGGGTGCCCTCGGTAGGCACAGCCTTGGGGCTGCCCAGGGCTCAAGGCGTCCATGTTTTTAAAGTGCCCAACAATGGCTTTTGATTCATCAGAAACTCCACAGGACACCCACCTAACTGGGGCTCTCATACCTAATTCAGTAGCACCCACCACCAAGTCTTTCTAAGTTTTATTTTCTTTTTAATATTACATGCAATATATGTTAATCATAAATAAATGTAATAATTCAGGTAGGTGAAAAGGAGAAGAAAAAAAGGCCCAAGTAGTTTTCCCACTGAGGAAGAACCCTGGTTAGCGAGGCAAGTCACGTGATTTTGGGAATCGTGTTGAATCTACACCCATTTAAGGTGGAAGTCTATATAGCTTGATTCTTTGGTGGTTTAGAGCTCTGCTCAGTTTAGAGTTCAGGGAGGTGGTATCTACAGGGTGTATTGCTCTGATAAAAATTAGCAGCCTGCCCAAGTTCAAGGTATGAGGGGACTGATCACAGATTGGTTTGAGAATCATTATGTTGGCCCTTTGGTGACTCTAGGGATTAGATCCAGAGTACAAGGGGCCCACACTTCCAAGGGATCCCACCACACCTTCAAATAGCAGGCTCATGGAAAGGGTATTCCAAGATTCTCCCCCTCCAGCTACGGCATTGCTTTACAATATTTAACACTCCTTGACTAAAGAGCAAGTCTAAATTGCAAGTACTCCTAGGACAGGGACTGGCTTAGATCCATGACAGCTCCCTCTCTGAGAGAAGGGCGTGCCTTACTCCACCAGACCAAACAAAACTAAAGTGACCTCTCTGCTCCCCCCAGAGAGGGGCACTGGGGATGGTAAAAGCATTTCTGTCCCTGAACCCAGGGATGAAGTAGAGAAATGCCACTTAACCATAGTCAGGACCCAAAGAATTGTGAGACCAAGCTACCAAAGGCTCAAGTGAGGGGCTGGAAAGAGTGACAAAAACAGAGAAGGACAGAGCTGCGAGCCACCGGGCTTCATTTAGGAAGTCAGTGCTAGGGTAACAGGAAGGATCGGGTGGGCTTTCAGGGGAGTGGAACATGCTAGAGAAAGAACAAAACTGAGTGGAGACGCAAGGCAGGAGACCGTTTATAGGTGAATTAGCAGCAGAGGGTGGGTGGTGGCTGTGCCTGGGGCAGGGGTGGTGGGGTGAGGAGGTGGGGGTGGCAGTGCCTTTGAGGGAGCTCTTGCAGAGGGCAGCCTTTTGAGGTGAAGAGCCAGAGCTCTGGGTCTTAAGAGTTGGAAAGCAGGCTATATTTCACATCCTTCCCTGAATAGAGAAATTGAATTTGGTCAAGAATAAGTCCTAAGAAGCAGTTGTGAGCACCCCACCTGTCCATCTTGTTGATGAATATGGAGTGGGAGCAAAGTTGAGTGTGGGCATCTGACAAGGTCTTTATGATCCTAGATGCACTTACTATACCTTCTTCCTCCTCCTCTGCCTTGGCTAATGGGCTGTGGGTACCCACTGCACAGAGGGCTATAAGACACTCATTGTGGCTGATGCAGAAGCTGGGCCCTGCCCTCCTGGCCTTCTGAGGAAAGTGATTATCGTTTTTGGCTTGTTTTTCAACTATCCCTTTGCCCCCAGCAGGACTGAACCTTTCCACTCTTACCATCTCTGGGTCCCTTCAGATTTTTTTATAGCCTTGAACTACCTGCTACAAGATTTTTTTCTGTCCTAAGAACAGAAGTCCGGTCTGCTTCCTAACATTAATCCCTTCCACACGGCACAGCCTCGTTTCCTCTAGATCAGAGAGATGGCTTCTGGATTCATCTTTCCCTGCAACCCAGCTTCTCCTCCTGGGGCCCTCATACTGGAGACTGGGATCATCATCCAGGCTTTTGCACTGGGCCAGGAATTTGGGAGTCATCCTGGATCCGTCTGCCCCTGTCAACCTTTCTCTGTCAACAGATATTTACTGGGCATCTTCAACAGCCAGGCCCTGTTCATGGTGCTGAAGAACAGCATGTATAAAACAACCCTGCCCTCACAGGGCGATCACCAGTGACCTGTGGTGTGGAGTCTCCTTTTACCTATGTCTCCTCCTTCCCACTGTCACCATCCTTGGTCCTCCTCTGTCACCTGGAATACTCCACTTGGTAACCAGCATGATCTTATAACGCTAGTTTTACCCTTGTCAGCACTTTGCCAAAAACCTCAAATAAAGACTTTTTTAAAAATGTGCAATGCAAAATAAAGTTATAAATTATATCATAACCATTGGACCTCTTTTTAAAATGCACTGAAGCCTTATAATGTTATTCATGGATATATATCTATGGTAAAAATAGAAAAAATATATGATGGTGGTGCCTCTGAAAGGGAGGGGAATGGTACTGGGGAAGGGACAAAGGGAACTTCAACTTTATCTGTAATGACCTGTTTATTTTGAAAACTCAAGAGCAAAATTGACAAAATTTTAACAGTAACTTAACAAAACCTCAAGTCTGGATAGTGGGTTCAAGAGTGTTACTTTATACGGACAGGCAGTGACTCATGCCTATAATCCCAGCACTTTCAGAAGCCAAGGCAGGAGGATCTCTTGAGCCCAGCCATCCTCCCGCCTTGGTCTCTTGAAGTTTGAGACTAGCCTGGGCAGCATAGTGAGACCCTGTCTCTACAAAAAAAAAAATTAACAGCAACTCAGGAGGCTGAGGCAGAAGGATTGCTTGAGTACGGGAGGTCAAGGCTGCAGTGAGCTATGACTGAGCCACTTCACTCCAACCTGGATGATAAAGCAAGACTCTGTCTCAAAAAAAAAAAAGTGTTGCCTGTAATCCCAGCATTTTGGGAGGCTGAGGCAGGTGGATCACTTGAGCTCAGGAGTTCGAGACCAGCCTGGTCAACATGGCGAAACCCTGTCTCTACCAAAAATACAAAACATTAGCCAGATGTGGTGGGATCAGTCTGTAGTCCCAGCTACTCAGGAGGCTAAGGCAGGAGAATCACTTGAACCCAGGAAGCGCAGGTTGCAGTGAGCCAAGATCTCACCACTGCACTCTAGCCTGGGTGACAGAGTGAGACTCCGTCTCAAAAAAAAAAGGAGTGTTACATTAGTTGTCTATATTGTAGATACACTTGTCAAAATTTAAGCCATAAAACCCTCAGTGTCCCTCACTGTTCCCACCCCCTTAGCCTGGCATACTGGGTCTTTCACAAGCTTGTGTCAACCTCCTCTACAGACTCATCTCTACACTGAGGGACTTGCAGTTTCCAAGTGCTCTGGCCTTGGGGCCTTTGCCCATGCTGTTCTCTTCTGAATGCCCTTTCCTGCTTTGCTACTTTGTTCTTGCCCTTCTGGATTCAGCTCCTGGGAGGCCCTGTGGATAGAAGTCAGATGGCTCAAGTAGGCAGCTGGTTAGGACCCAGGAAACAGAAACATGTCTGGGGAGGACAACACTTTCTTGTCCTGGTTTCTATTCAGCTGCAACTAGAGAAACAGATCACCTGTTTCTTGTTCAAAACTAGGATCAGTGAGAGGAGGGTGGAAAGAGTAAGATCCTCCACAGTACCCTCCCACCTCCCAGCCTCCCCCCACATAGACTAGCCCCAAGGCAGAAACTTCCCAGCAGAAAAAGGAAAACTGATAACCTCATTCCTTGGTCTGGCTCTGTTAGGATTAACATCTGGTTTCCCCTGCTGGTGTTGGAAGAGCTGTGTTGGTGCAGGCCAGTGCTATCCTGTGACTAGAGGGAAGAAGCTCTGCCTGGGCCTGATTTGGCCACAAGCTCCTAGTAAGATGCTGAAAAGGAACACAAACTCTAGGCCCAGGACACCCTCCCCATGCCATCCCACACCTGACTTCTGCGCACCTTGTGAGCAGATCAGATTTGGTGTTGCTTCTTCCACACCTCGCATCCCCTTTCACAGACTCAGATATATCCCCTCATGGGAAGCTATGGATCTACGGCATATCTATGGATATGCCACCCCATGGCAACTGTACTTTCCCCTTCATAGCATACATCACCCTGAATTATAGCTGCCTGTTTATGTAGGTGTCTTCTGCACCAGGTGGTATTCCCTGATGGGGCAGGAATTGAGTCTGTCTTGTTCACAGTTGCATCTCCAGCACCTGCAACTCTGCCTGGCTCAGAGTAAGTGCTCAATACTTTTTGTTTTTGATTGAATGATAGAATGACGAGTGAACTCTATTTCCCACTAGACTATGAGCACCATGTTGACAGGGACCATGCCCTGATCATCTCTGGATCCTTAGGGCCTATATAGTGCTTGCCACATAGGAGGTGCTCAGTAGACACTTATCGATTTGAGTGAATGGACTTCAGTTTCTCCACTTACAATCTGAGTAAGAGGAAGATATTCTTTGTCTTCTCTCCCTCCTTCTCCAACCACATTGGGGGTTGTGGTTGATGCTGTGAGGTCGTTCCTGCCTTATTCAACTTCATGTCCAAATCTTCTAATGGCAAAACACAACATGGTGGCCAAGTCTCAGAGTCTAGGCATCCCTCCCATAGCCCATAGCCAAGTATGGGAGAAGGGTGCTTCAGGGTCTCTCTCCATTCACTTTAGTCTCCAGCATTAGCCAAGATCCTACTGTCTACCCTGAATTCTTCCTGCTATTGCACAAGGCTTCTTTCATCTTACTGTATTGTCAGGGAAAATACAGCCAAGATTATCTGCTCCTCAACCTGAAGTAAAATATAGATTCTGCCTAATTTTAGAACCGGTGTTAGCCAGGTGTGGTGGCTCACACCTATAATCCCAGCATTTTAGGAGGCCAAGGCTGCAGGGGAATCGCCTGAATCCAGGAGTTCAAGACCAGCTGGAGCAATATGGCAAAACCCCATCTCTACAAAAAAAGCAAAAAAATTAGCTGGGTGTGGTGGCACACGCCTGTAGTCCCAGCTACTCAGGAGGCTGAGGCAGAGGATCATTTGAACCCAGGAAGTGGAGGTTGCAGTGAGCCAAGATCGTGCCACTGCACTCCAACCTGGGTGACAGAGTAAGATCCTGTCTCAAAATAAAAATAAAGAATAAAACCAGTGTTTCCACATCTGGAACTTTCTTTTCAAGTTTATATCACCTCTCCTTCCAAATCAGGTCTCCCCTCCTCCAGGAAGTACTCCTTGATTAAGCCAAAAATGTTTTAATTTTCACCACTTGTCCTACTACTCTGCATCCCCACAGCACTTGTAGTTTGTATTTATTCCCTATCCTGTTTAAGTGTGTGTTCATCATCCTAACCATACTGCATAAGCAGGCACTATTTTAAGTAGGTTTGATAGATTATCAGAAATTGACAAGAAAAAATACACACCAAGAAGAAAGTAAAAGAGGATTTTTTCTTTTCTTTTCTTTTTGCTTTGTCATAGAATTTCTTGTCTTGGTGCTTACAAGCTGTGTAGCACAATAAGAGGAGAATGTGATTTCTGCAAAACATTTCAGGAAGCACAAAGTATCTGTAAATACCCAGGAATAATGTCCATGTCTTTTATTTGTGTTATTTTTCTAATTCCTCCACTCTATAAGGCTTGCCCAAAGTCCTTGATTTAAGCCCTTGAGTGTTGGTTGGCTGACTTAGCTTTGGATTGTGGTCCCCTGAGATCGCTGGATCTTTTTAAGCTTTAGAGTTATGCCCTGCCATGTGGATGCAGGTGGAGGAAGGACTTCTCAGTGTGACCCATGAGAGGAGTGGCTCTCCTGGGCCCCAGGCCCCAGGCTGCATGCGTATGGGAGGCAGGAGGAGAAGCAAGGAAAGGAGGAGAGACAGAAGTATATACTGAGCTGGTAGTTGGGGGAAGGGTTGGCGGGTGGGGAGAAGGGAAGAGAGGAGTCTGGGCCAAGGCCAGAGGTGTCTCCCTGGGGAGTCCTCAGAGCGGGCAGCCGGACGTCGCTCCATCCTTCCCGCCTGACGGATGGGTCTGCTGCGCAGGCACAAGCTGTCGGGCCAGGCCCTGCCAAGGCAGAACAGTGGCGCTTCTGTGCGCGCTGCTCCGCTCCGCTCCGGAGGATGGGGCCCGCCCGGGAAGCCAGGGAGTGATGGAGAAAGCAGACGTCCCAGAACAGGAGCCGCGGGGTCACAGAAGCACGCCTGCCTCCCGAAACAAGGGGCCACAGGATGAGGTGGGAGGGGACCGGGAATCAACGCGGGGGAGCGTTTGGGGGAATTGTTGGTCGAAAGAAGAGAGGCAGAAGGACGCGCGCTGAAGGAGCCTGGGGATGAAGAGCTCGATGATTTGGCCACAAGCCCCCTCACCTTTAAGAACAAAGCTTCCTGCATTCAGTTGCAGAGTTTTGTTTCCCGGTCAGATGCTCAGAGACCTTCCACCCTGTCCCCCACCCCTCAGCCTTGCCCATCTCCACGGGCATCTTCCGCGCCCTCGCCCGGGACTCGGAGCCCACCACCCTCCGCCTCCGCCTGGCCTGGCCCGCGAGATCCCTGCCGCTCCAGTTCGGAATCTGGGATCCGCAGGCTCCCAGATCCGCCCCTGGCCCGGCTCCGACCCGCCCGTCAGCCGCCTCCCCCTCAGCGTTAATTAAAACTCGCGAGATGGAGAGGCTGGCGCGGGCGGCTCCGTTTTATTTGCAGCATCTTTCATGCTGCTGACGATCGTAAAGGGCTTTAATATTGAAATATGGGCCATTTTCCCAGCTCCAGCCCTCGCCGCGCTCTCTCCGCACCCCCACACCCAGCCACCCCGCGCTTGATGAAAGAGCCCCTGCAAATCCATTAAGGAGAGATAATTGAAAACTCCGGGGTAATATTTAAGACCGCGTGCCAACGCGGGGTGGAGGGCCTAACTGCGCCCGCTTTGCCCGTCAGTGCTGGTGCGTGCCAGTCCCCAGCGCTCTAGGCCCACCAAGGCCCCGCCGACGCCCAGCCAAGGCCCGCCGTCTTAGCGGTGCCTCCTCACTCCCTGCACTCAAAGGGCTGGCTCTGCGCTAACCTGGCTGTGCCTGGAGACCCGACTTGCCTGGAGACCCGAGTTCCAAAAGGAGCCACAGGGCACGCTGTGCGACAGATGGATTAGGGCCAGCATGCACGGGGGCCAAAGCATCTTGTCCCACTGCTTCAGCTTCGGTTTGGTGCACCAGCATCAGGCGCTGCTCAAGCTTCTGAGCACGGCATCCCCTCTGCCTGCAAGCTTTTCCCTCCAGCACTTTCTACTTGCGGAACTGCTGTTCCTCTTTCAAAACCAACCCATTTCCACCCCAAGTAAGTGCAGTGGGGTATGGAACGTGGGTGGGAGTATAGACACACCAAGATCCTGGTGTAACCATTGTTGCAGCTGCATGATGAGGACACTATACTGCTCTGTTTTCATATGTTTTTAATGTTCCACAACAAACATGTTTAGAAAGCAGCTGAGGCATCTTCTTTTACGCCTCCCTCTCCCATAAATACAGACTACCTGTTATCTTGTACATTGATGTTCCTTAGCACATCGTGTTGCCATTATCTGTTTAAAGTCTTTCTGCCTACTCAGCTGTGACATCTTCAGGACAGGGATCAGGTCTAATTTCACTCCTTAGCCCTTGCTCCTGGCCCAGTGCAAGGCACATAACATGCGCTCAGTAAACGTCACTGAATAGGCTGCTCTCTGGGTACCTAGAAGTCTCTAGGGCTTAAGGTTAGGATACAAGCAGAGGGAAGGAGGGTAGGGCAAAGCATGGAAGAGGGGTGGGGTCTGTGAGGCTGGGTTGGGGGTCATGTCTGTCTCCCACAATGACTGGCTTCAGGATGTTCCCAGAATGGGAAAAGGGTAGAGGACCCTGTTCTGCACTGTGATTTAGGAATCCTTAGGTCTCTACCTGGGACTTTTGGGGATGTTTCTCCACTTTACTCCATTTGGCTTACTCTCCCAATCAGGTTAGAGACACACACACACACACACACACACACACACACACACACCCCACCACACACCTTAGACAGGGAAAGAGTGGGAAAGAGGGAAGCAGAAGAGATTATTTGAAGACCTACTTGTGCAAAAGGCATGAGTACTTCAGGCATTTCCACGGATACCCAGCTAACCCCCTACCACAGGGCCTTTCCTACTTACCCCTGTTGCCCAGTCTTCCCCAACACTGTGTCCAACACCCATACAGGGGTTGTACTCACAGGATGGCACTATCGAGGAAGAGGGGGCTGTTCTGACTCAGCCCCCCTAACCGCACATTGGCCCTGAAGCCACAGTTGCAATGATGCCCTCTCTATGGCCAGAATGAGATCCAAACCATTCCAAAGTTCCATTTCCAAACAAGGACTCCTCGTTAGAACCACAAAACATCAGAGCTGGAGGCAACCAAAAGAGCACTGTGTCCCCTCTTAGTATCTGTGGGGCAACTAAGTCTTAGAAAGGGTCTGTGATGTGCCCCAGGTCACAAAGCCATTGGTAACTGGGCGTGCGGGGTGGCTCACGCTTGAAATCCTAGCACTTTGGGAGGCCAAGATGGGTGGATCATTTGAGGTCAGGAGTTCGAGACCAGCCTGGCCAACATGGCGAAACCCTGTCTTACTAAAAATACAAAAATTAGCTGGCAGTAGTGGAGCATGCCTGTAATCCCAGCTACTCAGGAGGCTGAGGCAGGGGAATTGCTTGAGCCTGGGAGGCAGAGGTTGCAGCCAGCTGAGATCATACCACTGCACTCCAGTCTGGGCGACAGAGTGCGACCCTGTCTCAGGAAAAAAAAAAAAAAGCCATTGCTAACAAAACCAGTGCTAGAATCCCAGCAAGTTAGTGGTGCAGCTGGAATTGGAATCCCAATCTCTTGACCCACTTAAATATATACAATTGGTATTCGAAGTGCTTTTCACAAACATTATCTCATTTAATTCTCTCTCTCTCGATAGGATCTCACTCTGTCACCCAGGCTGGAGTGCAGTGACATGATCATGGCCCACTACAGTCTCAAGCTCCTGGGCTCAAGCAATGCTCCCACATCAGCCTCAGGCACATGCCACCACACCTGGCTAATTTTTGTATTTTTGTAGAGACAGGGTTTCGGCATGTTGCCCAGGCCGGTCTTGAACTCCTGGGCTCAAGAAATCCTCCTACCTTGGCCTCCCAGAGTGCTGAGATTACAGGCATGAGCCACCGTACCTGGCCTCATTTAATTCTCACAAACCTGTGAGATAGCGTCACAATTCCCATCTACAGATGAGAAAAATGAGGCTCAGGGAGAGCCATGATTTGTCCAGTGTCATACACGGGTGGAAAACAGATCCAGGATTTGAACCCCAGTTTGACTGGCTCCAATTCCAGTGCCCTTTCCACTCACTTCCCCAGTATCTCCCCCTACACCCCACCCAGCCAAGTCAGGCCAGTTTCCCAGACACTCACCCTTCACCCCTGGACATCTCCAGCCAGAGGTCTTTTTTCTCCTTAGCCCAGCTTTCCCCACCCAGGGCAATGTTCTTTGCCCCAGATTTGGAGGTGGGGGTGTGGTAGTCCCCGCCGTGGTTCTGGGTACAGGCCTCCATGAACTGAAGCCATGCACAGCCTGGCCTCCTGTGCGCAGCCCTACTCCTGTTCGTGGCCACGGGGGCCTCAGCCATAAATCCCCAGGTCTCAGCTCATAACCATTAGCAAGCGATTGGGCTCATCAGGACGCCTTTATGAGACTCAGGTCAAATAAATGGATTGCCGGAGGTCAGGAACAAGGGATCTCCTTGGCTTGCCTTGCCTTGCTTCCGAGATGCTCCCACCACGCAGAGGTTGGCAGATTCTGTTTGACTCACAGCTGTAGGTGGAAGTGGGGGCATTGTCACAGTGGGATAAAGATATACAGTATCCCCTGGTACTCCACACCCATAGAAGGAAAAGCGCTTGGAGATGCACATCCTCAGATAGCCCACAGTCATTAGGGCTGGAGGAACACACACACAGAGGCACATATACACACTCAGACCCCCATCTCTGATTCAAATCCACTCTTCAGCAACCAACCCCCCAACCCCACCCACCTCACATCCTCTGATGTCCTCACACTCCGTTCCTCCTGTGAGGTACTTCCTGAAACACTGCTTCTCAAACACCACTGGGCATACAAATGACCTGGGACCTGGTTAAAATACAGATTCTGACTCAGTAGGTCTGGGGTGGCACCCGAGCTCTGTTTTCTAACCAGCTTCCAGGTAAGGCCAGGGCTGCTTCTCCAAAGATTTTAAGCAATGGTCCTCCCACATTGGAAGGGCAGGGGCTTTCAAAATGTAAAAGAGATAGGAGTGTGCAGTTTGGGAAAGCTCCTCTCCCACTCCCATCCCCCAAATGCTGCTGTGCACACCCAGGTGACTGAATTGTTTCTAGAATGCTGTTACCTCACTCTTTACATGGCTCCCTCTCATTCTTCAAACCTCAGCCCAAGTGTCACTTCCTCAGAGAAACTTTCTCTGACCACCCAATTTATTTTATTTTATTTTATTTTATTTTATTTTATTTTATTTTATTTTATTGAGACGGAGTTTTGCTCCTATTGCCCAGGCTGGAGTGCAATGGCATGATCTTGGCTCATGGCAATCTCTGCCTCCCGGGTTCAAGCGATTCTCCTGCCTCAGCCTCCCAAGTAGCTGGGATTATAGGCATGCGCCACCACATCTGGCTAATTTTTGTATTTTTAGTAGAGACAGGGTTTCTCCATGTTGGTGAGGCTGGTCTCGAACTCCTGACTTCAGGTGATCCGCCCGCCCCAGCCTTCCAAAGTGCTGGGATTACAGGCGTGAGCCACCATGCCTAGCTGACCACCCAATTTAAAGGGTCCCTGCTCCACCCTGTCTGTGATTACCCACTTCACAACAGGTCTCAAAATTGCATGTATGTATTTGCTAACTTGCTTACTTATTTTTTTGTCTGTTTCACTCTCTGAAATGTACGGTCCTTGAGTTCAGGGATTATGCCTGTTCCATTTATTCATGAATTCTTGGCAACCGGTGCCTAGTGCATAGTAGATACTCAGTAAATATTGCTGGATAGGCCAGTCACAGTGGCTCATGCCTGTAATCCCAATACTTTGGGAGGCTGAGGCGGGCAGATCATTTGAGGTCACGAGTTCGAGACCAGCCTGGCCAACGTGGTGAAACCTCGTCTCTACTAAAAATACAAAAATTAGCTGGGCATGGTGGCACAAGCCTGTAATCCCAGGTACTCTGGATGCTGAGGCAGGAGAATCACTTGAATCTGGGAGACACAAGTTGCAGTGATCCAAGACTGCCACTGCACTCCCACCTGGGTGACAGAGGGAGCCTCTGTCTCAAGAAAAATAAAAAAAATAAAAAATAAAAAATAAAAGATTATCTGAAAGAATATCTGAATCTAGGACTGAGGCCGTAGGTAATCTGAGAAAGTATCTTGGAGGAAGGAAAATGGGAGGAAAAGAACATTGTGTGAAGGACTTAAGAAGGGTGACTCGAGGAAAGTGGGGAGGCAAGGGTATTCAGATAAGATTGGCCCCGTTGGTCCTGGGTTGATATGACAGGGGTGAGGAAGGGTCCTGGAGGGAGAGATCCTGGGGTTAGCAGCAGATGCTGCAGGGTCTTGGAAACCATAGCAGGCACTAAGAAGACACATGGGCTTCCCTCCACCTCATGGACAAGGACCTTCATTTATTCATTCTTTCCTACACTTGACAAATTCTTACTGAGATCTTATTAGGCACCAGGCACTGTGCTGGGTGCTGAATATTCAGGAATGAGCACAATGGGTCTGGTTCCTACCCTCCTAGAGATTACAGTTCAGTGGGAGAGACTGACAGTAAACATATTAATATGTTACAGTTGGGCCAAGTCTACAAAGGATAGGGTATGATAACAGGCATGATGGGTGGTTCCCTAGGGAGAAGATTCCCTAGGGAGTGACAGTCACCCAGAGTGCTGATGGGTGGAGGTCTTCCTTGCCAGCCCCCTGCCAAGCTTTCGTCCTGGACATTCCTGCATTCCTCTGCACTGTCCCTTTAAGAGGAGCATCTCTTCCCTGAGCAAAGGCGGTTCGGGCACACAGCCTGAGCCTGCCAAGGTTGTGGGCTATAAATCAACGCTGGCACTCCCTTGGCAGTGGGCTCTCCTCTGAGCTGCCCAGATGGCGGGCAAGCCTGGGGCTCCAGGGGCAGCCAGGCACTCAGGAGGGGGGAGGCGGGCATGGTAGGGACACAGCTGGGCCCCAGGCTCCTGATGGCAGCTGCCCACCTCTGTCTAAGGGCCCTAGGCCAGGGAAAATGCCAAAGTCCTTCTATTCTAGTCCCAGGGAACTTCTGACTCCCAAGTCAGTCTGGCATGGGGCTGTTGCGATTATTGTTCCCACCCCAGCCAGGGACCACGGCCTCATAGGCATCCTCTGAGACCAAGGGTCTTGGATGACCTCTTGGGATCACAGTCTGCTCTAACATTCAACCTGAAAGTTCTGCCTGTGGTTTGACCTTCTTTCCTCTTACTGTAGCTGAGGTGTCTTCTTTTACCCTGCATGAAAAATGAAAGACAGTAGCTCCCCATTTAGTGGGGGCTTTGGGACTGTGTGATATCTCCCTCCGCCTTCACTTTAAGCCTCCCAGAAAAGCAGGATAAAAAGATTCTTCAAGGTCAGTTGGAGAGATGGAACTCTGCCCTCTTGGGGGTTGCCATCCCTCTGCCACCCTCACAGGTGCTGTGACAGAGGGAACATATGTTGCTCCTACCCCAGAGGACAGAGACAACATCTTAGCAGCCACACCCCCACAGAGCTGGGCTCAGCAGGCCTTGACAGAACTGGAAAGGCAGCCTCTCTCCTGGGCCTGGGCCTGGCCCTGGCCTGAGCCTGGGTTGTGGGTGGAGGGGTGGAAGCAAAGCCTGTAGACCCCTCCCAGAAAGGAATCAACAGGCTTGACTGCTCTCCCCACGCTCACTCCCAAACAGTAGAACAGTGGAAAATTCATGGGTTCCAGAACAATAGAGATTTCCTGGGATGTCCTTGTCCTCAGATTCTCTGTGAGAAGTCAGAGTTTACAAGTCCTTAGAGATTCTTTCTCACACACTCATCATACAGATGAGGAAACTGAGATGCAGCGAAGTTCACCCAGGTCTTTTTCAGGTTGTTTTTACTACACCACATTTGCCACCTGAACAGAAACTCCCAGAGCTACCACTAAGCAGGATGTATTAGACGCTAAAGGTAGTAGCATAGATGGAGGTTAGATAACCAGTAGAACTTTCTCAGAATAGTAGGTCACAGAAGAAGATGAGAAGCAAAGTAAAGAAAGTGCATTCTCTAAAACAGTGGGGTGGGGGCGGGAGGGATGGAGCCAAAGAATCAGGTTAGAATTTTGCAAAAAGATAGAAATATAGAGAACACAGGAGAGGGAGCTGGCATAGAGCCCAGAGCAAGGGCAACTGGGGTGTAGAGCTTCTAGGGTTCTTCATTCAGGACCCCTAGATTTCATCTGTCCCAGGCTTCTGGGTATCACCAGTAGTTTAAAGTCAGGCCTTATCTGGGCTGATTCTCTTGGCTTTCTCCTTGTTCTCCCAGGATGGCTTATCTGGCTGCCAGAGTCATTTGCCTTCTCTAATTTGTGTTTAAATTAAAGTTCCCACAAACAGAGGTTTAATGTGCTGTTACCAAGAACTCCCAGGCCCCCTGCAGCTCTGGGAAGTTGAAGGAGCTGGGGAGAAGAGGTCAGTCTGTGCGCATCCCATCAAAGCTGATCCCACTGGCATTGGACCTGGAGTGGATAGCCCAACTAAGTGTCTCCATCCTTGCTGCTCCATCCAGAATGGTGATGACAGGGGGCAGGGCAGGGAAAAGCATGCTCACAAAGGGCCTGGGACCAACATGCCTGTTCAGGGGCTCCTGGGTGGCTGTTCACCCTTTTTCAGGATGGTGAGGAGAAGGCAGGGGAGGTGGGCAATGAGAACAGGGCAGGGGGTGGAAAATAAGGTGAGAGCAGGAGGCTCCATTCTTTAACACTTGTGTATGGCACTCACTGTGTGCCAGCACTGTTCCTGGGCACCTCATAACTAAAAATTCAACCTTCTACACAACCTGTAAGGCAGGTGTTATTATCATTAGCCCCATTTTTATAGATAGGGAAACAGAGGCATGCCCAGTATCACACAGCTAGTAAGAGGCAGATCCAAGGAGTCAAGCCAGTGCCGTCTAGCTCCAGATTCCCAGTGCTATGCTGACACTTAAGCCAAGATTTATCTGTCACCCTCCCAATCCCTTGATCACAAGGTGAGGCTTCTCTTTGCCAGAGCAACTGAGACAGAGTGAAGCTCCCATCCTGCTCCCCCGATCTTTACCTCTCTGGGCCGCAGTCTTCTCATCTGTAAAATGAGGATAAGATACTAAGAGGGGTTGAGGGTCTGGGAAGGTTTAATGAGACAGCTTGTCAGTGACCAGCACAGGGTAGGTCCCCAGCAGTGGCTGCTTCCTTCTCTGTGGTCTAACCATGAGCCTTCCCGGTGTGCCTTCCTGCACTGCCTCTTAATTCTGCTTTCAAAGGAGCTAGTGGCAGTGATCCTCACCCATTAAAGAAAACCCTCAGGAGAGCATTGTCCCTCATTCATTTGTCCAAATTCTCTCTCTTCCTCTGGGAAACCCTGAAAAAGAGGGATAATAAAGCTGAACTGGAGCCCCAACCTGCTCTGTCCCCACCTCCTCTGCACCCAGGTGAGCCAGTCAGGGCAGCAACAGAAAATAAATGACACATTCGAAAGGGTTTCACTGAAGGGTTTAGTGATGTGACAGTTTCTAAAGGCATAGACCAGATGAAGAAAACTAATAAGGGCTAGTGTGGCACTAGGATAGAAATATCTCTACCAAAGCCCAATGCCAACTGGGGTCACGGGACACAGGAGAGAGGCCACTCAACAAAGCTGTGACCATGGAGGAACCACAACCACCACCAGAGCTTCAGGCAGGCACAAAGGGGGGGTGACAGGGAATGGGGGAAACAAACACCCTGACTCCTCTCTCCCCCTTCTCAGCCGGGACCTCTATTGGCTGAGAGATCAGGGGGCTCAGGTGACACAGTCTGCAGAGGTCAGCCTCCCTGGGCAGGGCAGCACAGAGAACACAGTGGGGCAAACAGAAAACCATCCCCGTCCCATCCCACCCACGAGTCCCTGCTCTGATACCAAAGCCTTCTCTCTGCTGCTTTATTGCCACCTCTGTCACTGCCTGCAGCCAAGCAGTGACTGACAGGGAAGGAGAGTCAAGACTCCTTCAACACAAATACTCCAGCTCACAAGGAAGGTGGGATCCAGGCAGAGGGCAGCTTGAGGGAAGAGGGCTGTGTCTGAAGGGCAGCAGGGCAGGGACTGCCCACTCCCAGCATGGAGAGACAAAGAGAAGGACCGCACTGGGGGTGAGGATGTCAAACGGCAATAGTAAATGACTCTCTTTCCTCAGCATATGATACAAATCACTGTGGATCTTCCTTCCTCCTCCCCTCTCTAGACCGGGAGCCCCTGTGGGGAAGGGATTTTGTCTTGTTCATCCTTGACATCTAGCACAGTGCCTCTTAGGGGCATAATCAGAATTTATTGAATAAATAAGCAAATAGATATGTAAACGAATGAACAAACCCATTTGCAGCTCATATGCACAGCCCTGGGCCCTGGTCAGGGAGCACTGTTGAATGAATGACGTGCAGCATTCCTACAGAAGTTTTATTCCGATCAGTTCCATCATCTACCACCTCAGGTTTCCTTTCAGCCACTCAGTCACGGGCCACACAGCCCACGTTTGTCTCCACGCTGGCCAGAGGCTGTGCTTTGATGGCACCCACTCAAATGTGCAGTGACTTCATCTGGCTCCTCCCGATGGAGGAACAAGGGGAGTAGCAAGTGACTTCCTTTCTCACAGCAGCCTTTCTCTGAGCTCTTTCTTGAGAGAAATCTTGATCCACGGCAAACCGTCTGTGGTGTTCTTGGCTGCAGCCCTTGGCAGGAGATGGGAGGAGGGAATGACAGTGCCAAGGAGGCAGCTGAAGGATCGTCACCCTGGGAGCCACAGCTCTGGCTTGCTTTTTCCAATGGGCCATAAAGACTGAGGGAGGCAGGCGGAAGCAGGGGCACCAGACTAACAAACTAGAGTTTCAAGTGTTGTCCCCATGCGAAGCCCACCTGGCGAAGTGGTTAGACACAGACACTGGGGCTGGGCTCAAGATCCCTGTTCTACCACCTGCTGGCTGTACGACCTTGGGCAAGATACTTGATTACCATGCCTCAGTTTCCATATCTTAAAAAATGTGAATAACAGTAATGCCTACTTCACATGGTGGTGAAAAAGTAGATGAGTTAATAGTTATGAGATGCAGCCAGGCCTGGTGGCATGGGCCCATAGTCCTAGCTACTCAGAAGGCTGAGGTGGAAGGATTGCTTGAACCCAGGAGTTCAAGACCAGCCTGGGTAACATAGCAAGACCACTCCCCCCCTTTTTTTTTGAGATGGAGTTTCACTCTTGTTGCCCAGGCTGGAGTGCAATGGCATGATCTCAGCTCACTGCAACCTCCACCTCCTGGTTTCAAGCGATTCTCTTGCCTCAGTCTCCGGATTCCAGGGATGAACTACCACACCCAGCTAATTTTTGTGTTTTGTATTTTTAGTAGAGACGGGGTTTCACCATGTTGGTCAGGCTGGTCTCGAACTCCTGACCTCAGGTGATCTGTCCACCTCGGCCTCCCAAAGTGCTGGGATTACAGGTGTGAGCCACTGTGCCTGGCTGCAAGACCCCCCATCTCTCTAAAATGAAAGTTTTGAACTATTTAGGAGAGTACATGATCCATGGTAAGCTCTATATAAATTCTGTTACATAAAATTAAGGTTCTAGTCCCATAAACTTTTTTCTGTAATAAGCTGCTCAGCCTTAGATACCTCTCATATTTGCTGTGAGAAGTGAACAAATGCATGTGAAAACTATAATGTGTTTATAATTTTTATTATTTGTCATCAAGATCATGTAAGAGACCTGATTTAGCAGAGGGTGAAGGGATGCGAAAGGGGCTGTCAGTCATCAACTTTTGATTATCTGCCTTGTTAAGGTCCCCTTCTTGTCAACATCATCAGCTCTTTGGCTTGTTCAAGTCTTTTGTTGACAATATCCAGGCCTCTCATGGTCCCTCCCACACACAACGGGCTGCACAGCAAGGGCTGGAAGGAAAAAGCCTTTGAAAGCAAAACAGGTCCTTCCCTTCCTTAGCTCTGAAGCGGGAGTAACCACTAGACAGAAGGCTGTGAGGGAGGACTCTGGCACTTCCACTGTGGCTGCTTTGCCTGTGGGCAGGAGGGGAAACTGATCAGCTCCCTCTGTGGTAGGGCCGCAGGAAGAGATGTTGGTATTTGTTATGAAGTGCTAGGAATAAAAACACATACATGGCCGGGAGCAGTGGCTCACGCCTGTGGTCCCAGCACTTTGGGAGATCAGGGCGGGCAGATCACAAGGTCAAGAGTTTGGGACCAGCCTGGCCAACATGGCGAAACCCCATCTCTACTAAAAATACAAAAATTAGCCAGGCGTGGTGGCGGGCACCTGTAATCCCAGCTACTCAGGAGGCTGAGGCAGGAAAATCACTTGAACCCAGGAGGTGGAAGTTGCATTGAGCTGAAATCATGCCATTGCACTCCAGCCTGGGCAACAAGAGCAAAACTCTGACCCAAAAACAAACAAACAACAACAACAAAAAGAACCCAGAAAACAAAAAACAACAACAACAAAAACCCATACACACATACTTATCCCAGTGTCCAGAGCAAATGTTCTGCCACTTACTGCTATGGGTGTGATTTCAGATAGCTAATTAAACCCTGAGTTTCAGTTTTTCTCATCTTCAAAATGGAAATATTGATGCCTAATTCAAAGGGTGAAAATTAGTGAACTATAGAAACCCCTTGGTGTATGTCTGGTCCAATAAATGGTAGCTCTTATTAGCTAACGTTTTGTAATATCTGCCCACTATCTCCTCCAAGGGATGGAGAAGTAATGCTGACTTCCAGACTAGGAAAGGTAGTGGTAGCAGAAAGTGATTTACAACTCTGACTTTTTTCACATTTTCTTTCCAGAGCACATAGTAAGTTCTTGTTGGTTCATTCATTCATTGAACAGTGTTTAGAAGTTTGAACAAGCTTGAACAACTTGCCATCATTTTGTTCACTTGTATTCATCTTACTCTCACCACTAGAACTGCAAGGTCCATGAGGGCAGAGGCAGTGTCTGTTGCTGGGTGAGTGACTGGATTGAGCTCAAAGCATGTCTGAAGATTGAAATGGGCCAGGCAAGGAGATGGAAACTGGAGGCCTGGATTCTGGGCTCAGTCATACCTCCAAGAACGTAACTTTCCCTCGACCGTGGAGTCTTCACAGACCTTCCTTCTGTGCTGTGAGGCACTGGAGAATCACTTGAGACCAGACTCAGGAAACTCTTTCCTGATGGGAAGACATTCATTCATCCACTCCACGTCTCTGAAGCCCCAAGAGAAGGATCTGAATCCCCTAGTCTGAAGAGTCAGCAAGTGTCCAACATAGCAATCGTGATACACAAAAGGGAGAATTGATAAAGGAGGGAGCAGCCCCACCTCAGTAACAATAGAAAGAGGAAAATTCCAGCTAGTACATGTACTTAATATGAAAGCAGACATGTGCCAAGACCCTGCTTTCATGGATATTAGGTGTTCCCAAATATAAGAAACACCCATTCTTGCCCACAGGCCTCACTGGATACTATCCAAGATGTCTAGAGAATAAGAGGAAAGAGAGAATCATAATATCCAAAAGGTGGAAACAACCCAAATGTTCACCAATAGATGAACGGATAAACAAAGTGTGATATATCCATACAATGGAATATTAGTCAGCCCTGAAAAGGAATGAAGTACTGATAAATGCTACAACATGGATGAACTTTGAAAACACTATGCTCAATGAAAGAAGCTAGTCACAGAAGGTCTCTTATTATATGATGCCATTCATATGAAAGTCCAGAATAGGGAAATCTACAGAGACTGAAAGTACATTAGTGTTGTTAAGGGCAAGAAGGAATATGGGGGGATAGGGAGGTGATAGCTAAAGGTTACAAGATTTCTTTTTGAGGTGATGAAAATGTTCTAAAATTAACTATGGTGATGGTTTGACGTACTTGTGAATATACTAAAACCATTGAATTGTACATTTCAAATGGTGAATTGTATGACACATGAATTATACCTCAAGAAAGTTGTTTTTTAAAAAGACAGCGTAAGGGGTGGGGGGAAGTTGAGATGAAGCAGGAAAACTGTGATCAGAAACAAAGCTCAGGGGCTGTCTGGCCTGGCTGCCCCAAGTCAAAGCCTGCATTTCATACAGGCAATGTTAGGGTAGCCCCCAAGCCATGATTCGGAAAGATAAATTGACCCCAGAAAGTATAGGGCTGGGTCCCTTCTCCCTTGACAGCTCCCTTTCTGTGTTTTTTCTGGCACAAGAAACTCTGTCATCTTGTATAAATAGGAGAAATTTATGGCAGTTTTCCCTCTTCTTCTCCCTGGTGGGCTACTAGGAAAGGTCTAGGGGAGGAGGGAGCCTGAAATTCCAAAAATATAAATGTGGAAAGACTGGAGGGGGTCGAGAAGTCTCTTTGCCTGCCTTGGCTCTGGCCCCAGCTCTCCTTCCCCTTTGCATGTTTGACCATCTGGGTGATGAGGAGGGTAGAGAACTGGTGCAGCCCGTCCTCTCTGCAAGCCCAAAAGAGATGGGTCCCAAAGCAGATATCCGACAGGAGGGGCACAAGGGAAATCAAGGAAATAGGCTTGGCTGTCTCATGAAATTATTGAAGGAGACACAGACCACTGCCCTCCTTCCTGGATTTGGCTATTTTTGTACTTCCCTGTTTGTTGAGGCAGCCTGATACAGTGGGAAGAGAACTCATCCTAGATTTAGAAAGATTGACAGAGAAACTAAGGGTGTGACCTTAAGCAAGTCATATCTTGTCTCCGGGCCTCACCTGTAAAAAGAGGGAGGGGACTGAATTTATCAGGGGTTTTCAAATGATTTTAACTCTGGGGTCTTTCCTTCAAATAAAACCGTATGCAGTGACCCAACATGAACATGAGTAGTAGGCTGCTGAGCTCCCTGAAGGTAGGAATGGGAGTCTCAGGGCCCTGTGGTGACTGGCGAGAGGCTTGTCCAAGCACAAGATGATCTCCATGGCTTTTCCAGCCCTGTCCTCAGGAGGGATTTGCCCCCATGGTGAAGAGGCTCAGTTCTGCACACCCAGTGGGCTTGCAATCCAGCTCCACCCGCTCCTGTGTGTCCCTCAGCACATAACTTACCTTCCTGGAACCTGTTTCCTCGTGTGTAAATTGGAATAATAGTAACACATATCTCAGAGGATTGTCACATAGATTACACTAAATAATGTGCATAGAGTCCTTTGCATACTATCTGGCCCAATAAATATTATTATAGTTATTCCGTGATCTGATGTAATCATTTTTTTATTTTGAGACAGAATCTCATTTTGTAGCCCAGACTGGTGCACAGTGGCATGATGTCAGTTCACTGCAACCTCCGCCTCCTGGGTTCAAGCAATTCTCCTGTCTCAGCCTCCCAAGTAGCTGGGATTACAGGAGTGTGCCACCGTGTCCAGCTAATTTTTGTATTTTTTAGTAGAGATGGAGTTTTACCATGTTGGCCAGACTGGTCTCGAACTCCTGGCCTCAAGTGATCCGCCTGCCTCAGCCCCACACAGTGCTGGGATTACAGGCGCGAGCCATCGCACCTGGCCTGATACAATCTTTTTAATTTGAAATATCTGGTGTGAGAAGGTGAATTAGAAAGGATGACAGCAAAACTGCTATAACACAAAGGCCCCAAAACACAGTAGCATATAGAAAACAGAAGTTTATTTCTCACTTAGTCTGGGAGGAAGCGGTTCCAGACAGCAGTCAGCTCTGTTCCTCCTAGTCAGTCAGGGACGTGTGTTCCTTTCATACCTTTGCTTTGTCTTCCCTTAGGGATGTCTTTTCAGTTGCCTGGTCAAACCTGTCTCAGGCACATCTGCCCAGCTCATGAAAGAGAGAACACAAAGGAGAATTTACCCAAGGTCATCAGGCTTTGAGGACATGCTTGCCTCACATTCCCCTGTGTCTACACCTGGCAACAAGAGCAGCTGGGAAATGGAGTGTCCAGCTGGGTGTCTCTCTACCCTCGTGCAGCAAGGAAAGAAGAGATTTTAGTGGACAATGGGCAGTCTTAATCCAGGGCTCAAACCCACACCTGAGCTGTCCTCTTCCTCTTCTCTTCCCAAAGGAAGGAAATAAAGTCTACAGCCCAGAAAACAATGTGACCACCCATCCCCTACCCAATCAGGTCCCTGCCATTCATCCCAAGATCAGCAGTCTCGGGAAAGTGGCTTGGAAGCCTCCCTCCAGAAAGACCACCCTTCTGTCCATCTTCTTCACATGGGTGGATGTGAGAAAAGTTTCTGTCCCCACTGCCTGTCTGCCACTCCCTGTCTCAGTTTCAGCTCATGCTCTAGCCCTTTGTTCCCAGTCACCAAGAGTGACTACAAATGCGGGGGAACAGGAGGACCTGAAACATCATGGAAATTGAGACTGGGACACAGAAGCCATGCTCAGAGGCAGCCTAGGTGAGGGTTCTGATGCCAGGAAATCCAGCTACTACTGTGTAACCTAAAGCGGTGATTAAGCTCACAGAACTTCAATGAACTCTTTTGGAAACAGGGATAAGAAACCCAATTGTCAGGGCTGTTGTGAACATCAAATGTAATCATGTATGTACCTAGTACATAGTATGCCTTCAATAAATGGTAAGGCAAACCCAAGGCAAATTGAATTCATGTCCATTACTCTGACCCAGCCTTTGCATAAATTCTTTTTTCTTCTCCTTCCTTGTCAATGCATGGCTCCGTCCCTCTTCTTTACTTCCTATCCTCATTCCCCTACCATCTGAACCCTGATCTGGAATCTCTTTTCTCAGGAAATCTTCCATGATTGAAAAATTCCTGCTTGGCCACTTGCCACTCCAATACTCTATCTGCGCCCATCTTCCATCTACCCCATGGTCCTGGCCCAAGTTTACATGTGTCCCATCCCTCCCTTCAAAAAGCATGCAGCAATGGAAGGGCTTTAAGTTTGTCATCAAGCAGATCAGAGTTCAGATGCCAACTCTGCCAAGTTCTAGCTTTAGAACTTTGTCAGATCACTTCCTCTCTTTGAATCTCTGTCTTCCCAACCCTCTGGTGAGGTCAAGTGTGTGTGGGCTGGTACATAAAGGATATTTAATCTCCTCTGCTCTACTCAACCTCCCCCAACTCACACTCCCAGGACTAACTCTCTACCAAAGGGAGTTATTAGACCAAGAAAGTAATTCTCCCATTACCAGCCCCACCGCAACCCTGCCCAGAGAAAAAGAAGTGACTTCGAGTCTATGGGTCTTGGAGGGACCACCAACCCAAGAGCTAGAGCAGAAGAAGGACTTGGATATCCTAGCTTCCAGGGTTATAGGATCTCTCCCCAAGCCCTCATATGCAGCCCCAGTTGCAGGACTAGCTTCAGGGATAGGAGTGAAAGAGTTGATCTGATTCCAATCTTAGCCTGTAAGTAGTAGCTCACCTGTGCCTCTATTTTCAGCCTTCCTAGATCAGAAGAGCAACAGTATCAATGACAACTAATGCTTACATAGTGTTTCCTATGGGATGGGCATTGTTCCAGGCTCTTCGTATATATAACTCATTTAATCCTGACAGCAGCCTTTGAGCTAGGTACTATTAACCCCATTTTACAGACAAGGAAACTAAAGCACAAGGGGTTAAGTAACTTGCCTAGGTCATACAACTCACATAAGGCATGACTGAGATTCAAAACCAGGCCGTCTAGCTCCAGAATCCATCCTGTTAACCACTCTGCCATAAAAAGAGCTAACATTTACTGGCAGTTTCTATGGGCCAAACACTGTGGAAAACACATGGCATGTATTTCTCCTAATTCCAAATAACCCCCTGAGATAAGTTCTATTATTAGTATCCCTGTTTTACAGGTCAAGAAACTAAGGCAGAGAGAAAAGTTAAGCAACTTGCCCTGAGTCACACAGCTAGATATTAATAGTTTCAGAACCCCTAGCTGTTTTGCCTCAAATCCCACCTCCCCACCCCTGCTCGAAGCCCCTCCTCTTCTAGGTGGGTTGTTTAGTTCCTATCACCAGTTCTTCACAAATCTGCTTTACCCCCCACAGCCTACAACCCTTGTTCTCCAACACTCCTGTTGACCTCCGTCCCTTTCCCTTCCCACTTTCTCCCTAGTCCCTCTGCTCCCCACAAGGTCCCCCAAACCATTCTGCCCCTCTCCCTCTGCTCCCCACCCACCCTCCCCCACAACTCCTGCTGAAACAGATGAATTTCACCAAAAAAGACCATCAGACTTTCCCCAAGCAGGCCCCCACTGTGCCTGATCGCACACCCCCAGGGGAGGCACCACAGTAGCTAAGCTGGAGACCCAGACATAAAATCCTCATTCTACTTCCCTGCCCCCTCTTCCCATCACTCATCTGGGAATCCAGGGCGAAGAAGGGAGCTAAAGTGCAGAGCATTCATTTAATATTAACAAATTGAAATGAATTCTTTTAATGCCAATTAACTTGGAGCGGCCCCTTATTAATAGTAATTTAGATTCATACTTGGGAGAAGCAGGGATGGGGGCTGGGCCAAATGTGCCCAGAATGTCAATGTGACTGGGGAACTGAAAGGGGAGGGGGGCAGTTTTACTTCTGCCCAGTTGGGTTCTGTTTCCCTGAGAGAAATGGACAGTCACTGGAGGCGGATCTTTGGGAAACACGAATTACTCTTGTAATTTTATTTTTGTTACTTCAAGGAATCTGAATAGTTTGAAGCCATGTCACACCATTTTAATAGTTTATTTTCACAGTAATGCTAAAAAGAAGAATTTCCTCAGAGCTGGGATTTACTTCAAACTCTCTCCTAAGCCAAACCTTACTGACCAAAGGGACAAGTCCCCAGGCCAGCTCTCTACCCTTCTTTGTTCAGAGCTAGAGCCAGAGATCAATATGGGCTTCCCCAATCCCTGCCCCTTCTACCTTAACCAAAACTAAAAGGAAGAATCAACACTGTGTGTCTCTCTAAGAAGTCTCCCCCAGGAGGTAAAAGACCCAAAGGGCTGACCCCTAAGCTAACAGCTTACATTCAAGGAAGAAAAACAATCTGCCTGCACTTTTCTTAGAATTTAGGGAAAAAATGAGAATTTAAAATTCAATTTCATGTATCAGAGTTCTCCAGAATACAGCCAAGTGTAAAGAACTTAGTCCCAAATGAAAAAGTTGAACAGAAATTCTGCTCTCACTTGTTTTGCTGGCTTGGAGGTCAGACTGGAGGTGTCCTGAACTAGAACCAGAGCATAGGTTCTGACCCAAGAAGGACACTGTCTACTTCCCAGGCATCCCTCCTTGGCTGGGAGGAGACGGGAGGATGAGTCCGTTGGAAGCTGAGAATTGTGGAAGCTGGGGATGGGAGTTCTGAGATGGAGGAGGCAGGCGAGTGAAGGATGTCAGGGAAAGGCAAGTAAATCTACTAAGCATTGAAGTTTATAAAATAAAAACCTTAAAAATGGTTTAACATGCAAAAGGTTAAATTTTAAAAAGAGGCCAGGTTTTAAAGAAGGTAAAATACCTCAAATTTAAACAAATAAAAACGAGGAAAATACACAAAACATTTCAAGCAAATTGTTCTTCAGAAGAGGAGAGGTTGGAATTAATCAAAAGACCTTTTTTACACACACACACACCCCAAGAGTTTCCCAAACAATAAATTCATTTACAAAACAAAAAGAGGAATCAACACAAAACCTCATCCACACACAGAGAAAAATAAATTGTGGTGATTCTGTAACAGCTGAAAAACTAGTGAGGGAGGAGAAAAATGAATAAACTCTAAATCTATTAGGTGATATTTATAAATAGCAACATTGGAGGATGGAATGGAGAAAGGAGTTGAACTTATCATTAAAGAAGTGACACATGTGAAAACATAAGGTGTAACTCATCCCCAAAGAAAAGTAAACTCTCCATAAAGTAGCAAGTACACAAATTTATTGAAAAGGAAGAAAGTACCACTCACCCCCCCAATATAAGTGTATTAATTTGAATTAAAATTTTCTCCAAATCCGAGATAGGTTACACAAAAGAATACAAAAAGATTTTTTTTCTTTCAACTAAGAGGAAAAACAAAATCCGATTTAAATTCACGAATGGGACAGAAAGGGAGGCTGTGGTTTGCAGGTGCTAGTAAACGGGGTGAGGGTTGTGAAGAGTTTGAGGGGTAGAGGTCCAGCTTACCTCGCTTTGGAGCCGCGGCGGCCAACAGGAGTGGGCAAAGGACCCTGCCAGTGCCTGAGTGATAGGGGAAATAAGGAATAGGGGATTCGGGTGCCCCTAGACGAATGAGGAGGATGGAAAGACTGGGGGTGCCCATCTCCCCTCCTCTGCCCGCCTCCCTCCCTCCGGTACCCAGGCCTAGAGAGCTACTGAAAGTTACAAATTGCTTCCATTATTAGCTCATCCCGGGAGGACTGGTCATTGGCCAGCCCCTGGCCACGTGGTCCCTCGTACCAATCGATCGAATTCTAGTCGCAATTCTCTGTCTGTCCCTCGGCTCTGGGGAGAAAGGGGGGGCTGTGGCGTGGGGGCTGAGGAGGGGCTAAGGCGGGAGGGGCGCCTCATCCCTTCACCCTCCCTTTTCGCCATGTGGGGGCCCTGAGCGCCGCCCCAGAAGAGGCCGAGGGAATGTTGTGGGCTGGGGCACACCGGCACGGCAGAAACTGGAGAAAGCGAGAGACGTCGCCAGGGACCCAGGGACCTCTCCCTCCAGTTCCCCGGGCCCGCCCGGCCCTGATCGCCACTCACGCTATAGCGCCCACTCTGTCCTGGGCCGTCCCGCGCCAGCAGTGTAGCCCCCAGCCCGGGCGCCTGAATGCTCTCCCTCCGGATCGCTGCTCGGTTCCCCACTTTGGCGACCGTGCCCCCGAGTCCTGCTTCCCCGGGGCCTGCTCTGTATCAGGCGCCTGCGCCTTCGAGGGTACCCGGCCCGCCTGCCCTCCCCAAGAGCCGAGTTTGCGCTCCTCCCGGAATCGTTTGAGAGAAGGACAAACTTTTGAGAGGATGGAAATCTAGATGAGCCTGTCCGGAGCAGGTAAGCTGGGCCCGGGACGGGTGCGATTCAGCCCGAGAACAATCTGTCTCTCCCGGTCCCGGTCTCTCCCTCCCCTTACCCCTGTTTCCCCTGCAGGCTGACATATTAATCTGCCTTCCCCAGGGAGAAATTTGGGCTGGGGTTGGGCTTCTGTCAGATGCGTGGGGTCAGAGCAGCTTTCCTCCCCGAGTTTAGGGACTAAGGTGGTAACTGGCAGGGGAGGGGGAGGGTTGCTTCCGAAACTGGGGATTGAGGGGAGGGTTAGGGGCCGAGAAACCCAGAGTCTGAGGGAGACGACTTCTTTCCTCAAACGCAACTCGGGGGAACTTCGGAAAAGTTTTTTGAGGGGAGATGGAGAAGGGAGCGTAGTTGCGGTTTCGAGGGCTAAAGAGGGAGAGAGGGTGCTCCGCTTCCCGTACTGAAGGAAGGATGTGTGTGCTTATTCCCCAGTCGGGACCGATTACCAGCCTAGAAAAACCCAGCCGCGTCCCAAACCCGCTCACCCCAGCAGGCCCTTAGAGACGCTTGGAGATCCCCAGACACGCCCCGCGGAAAGGGAAGGAAATGCCAGCCCGAGTTTCCGACTCTACCGGGACGGGGCGGGGGATCCGCCCAGAGCGGTCCCCTGCTGTCCTGGGACCTTACTGTTGATTCTAAGTTAGGAGTGATCTGAGAGAGGGAACAACTCCCAAAAATCTTTTTCTTTTTTTTTTTTTTTCTCTGAATCCAGTTTGAGTCAGAGACCCATTTCCCTGAGATGGAGCCAAGCGAGTGCCCCCTCCCGCCTCCAGCACAATCTCCCGCTCTTCTCCAGTTCCCAAAGGAGGGCAAGGAAAAGGCCCCTACTCTCCTCCCAGGGCTGAGATTTCCTCCCCCACCCAAGAGATGCCCCAGGAGGAAGGAATGGAGAGGCTCTTCAAAGGGCAGTCAAGAGCAGAGGGTAGGTTCAGAGGTCACAGCTGAACTTGGGGCCCAGGACAAGGGGGAAGGGCGGGCCCAGGCCGGTGTAGAAGCTGCGGGGAAGTGGACAAGGACAGAGGCCGCTGCAGGTGCTGCGGGGTACCCTGGACCCCGGGGTGTTCCTGGGCGGGGAGGTCCAGCCAGGCGGCAAGGGTCTGCGCTGTGCCTTTAGTTTTTAGGTTGGGCCCCTCCTGGGGAGCACCCAGCTGGAGGAGCCAGGCAAGTGGCAGAGGACACATTCGGACTCCTTGGAAAGGGCCAGGAAGCGATGTGGATCCCAGGAGAGAAAATTCCTACGTGGAACATGTGGTGTTCTGGCCCTTCCTGGGTAGACACCTCCAGAGGCCACTTGGCCCTGCTGGGTCAGAAGCCACAAATCTGCCCAGGCCTTTGTTTTCGCTATTCCTGAAGTTTTTCTGTTGTGGCCCAGCACCTGCCCTGGCACCTGCTCGGCATCTGCTCATTGGCAAGCCCCGGACGGAGTTGGACTGGCCTAGCTGAGAGGTTTAGGAGGGCTTCCGCTGGCACTGCCAACAGGGAGTTTGGCTTGGTCCCCCAAAAAAAGGGCCTTTGAGAAGGACATGTCCAGGGGCAGACACAAAATCCACTGATACTCAAAACAAATGTAAACTCTTTTCTTTCCTCACATCTTGTGGCCCTTCACACCTCTGCAGTCCAGAGGATTTGGAATGGAAGGCCTCATCCATCCCCAGTCCCAAAGCAAACGTGGGAGCCAGCTTGGGCGTCTTCTTGCAGGCTGCTGGGGCTTTGTGTGCTCTGAGAGAAGATGTCTGGTCCTCTGCCTACCCCACTCCCCCTTTGATGAATGTGGTCCTTTTTGCTCCTGCCTCTCCAATACTACCCCTCGCCCCACCCCCCCACCCCCAACCCAGTCCCACAGATCTATGGGACTATCTCTCTTTTTCTCTTTCCTTGCTCCTCTTCCCCTTTCTTCTTAGGATTGATGGACTGACAGCAGTTTGGCAAGGCTTCCCTAAGCCTGTAATAGGGAGCTGTGGCCCCAGCCCTGACTTCTCAAGTAGGGGGAAACAGCTCTATTCCCGGGCCCTTGAGATTGAGTCTCAAGTTGACAGGAGTTGAGAAAGAAATGCATGAAGGATGGCTGGGCTTACGCAGGACAAAAACCTCTACTGGGGAGGGGCCAGTTTTGTGCCTTGTGCCTACTGCTGAGAGGGAATTTAGAAACAAAGGAAGATAAGAAGAAGGCCTAGGGAAACAGCATAAAGGACTGGAAAAATTCAGAACAGCAAAGAGAAAAAACTGGGAGAGAGGAAAAGATGTGAAAAGGCCCTAATGCTGGAGACAGAAAGGTATTCTGGAAGGGTGGCTGGGATAGAGATAACATGAAAGGAATATTGATAAAAAGCAGAAGGAAGAAGCAGGACTAGGTTTGTTTGGGTTTTTAAGATTAGAGATAGTCTGGGGCCTGTTAAAATAGAAGAAAAAAGATTAGAGATAAAGACAGAAAGGAAAAGAAAAGAAAAATAGGGAGAGAAACAGAAAACAAATGAAAGGAGAGAGCTAGAGAGTAAAAGAAAAAGGAAGGGAAAGAAAGGGAGGTAAAAGTGAGAAAAAAGAAATGGAAGGGAGACAGAAAGGTAGGTAGAAAAGGAGGAAAGACAGGGACAAGGGAAAGAAGCAAGGACAGGGGAAGGAATGGAAGAAAAAGAGAAAGTGAAGGTAGGGCAGAAATGAAGCAAAAGAAGGAAGGAAAAATGAGAAATGAAGATACAGTGAGATAAAGAAGGAATAAGGGGAGTGAGGGGAAGGCGGGTAGAGAGAGAGAGAAAGAGAAACACGAACTCAACTAAGGTTAACGGTTAACAGAAAGGGGATCCCGGTTCCTGAGGAGCACAGGGAGGAAAGAGGAGATGGAGGGTGAGCAGAAAGGCCAGTTGGGGCCCCTCCCCGCTTCACCTTGGGCTGCGGAGGCCCTGACCGCCACCACTCCACCGTCTCTAGGGCCCAGACCTGGGTGATGGCCGCCTGTGAACCGTGGGAGGTAGAGGCAGGGGCTGGCTGCCTGCATACGGGCTTCTCTTCTCGAAGCAGCTGAGCAAGCTGGAGTTCTTCCTGCAGCCCTACCTGCCCCCGACACAGCACGCCAAGCTGGACACATGGCGTTGAGGCTGTATGACATGCCTGTATGACATGTCCAGATCTGGTTCCAAAAGGTGTGCATGAAGTACAAGAGGCCAGTGAGGCAGGAATTGGTCGTGGATTCCCACCCTGGCGGCCCCTCTCCCGGGCTCAATCCTCTCACCCGCAGCCCCAAACGCCTCCATTCCCACCCTACTGGCAGAGGCTGTCTGAAGACTGGGCAGCTTTGTTCCGGGCTCGGGGGTGCTCTGGTTCTGTGACCTTGGGCCTGTTTGATCATTTGTTGTTGTTGTTGTTGTTGTTGTTGTTGTTGTTGTTTGTTGTTTGTTGGTTTTTTTGGTTTGTTTGTTTGTTCGTTTTTAGACGGAGTCTCACCCTGTTGCCCAGGCTGGAATGCAGTGGCACGATCTCAGCTCACTGCAGCCTTTACATCGCCGGTTCAAGCCATTCTCATGCCTCAGCCTCCTGAGTAGCTGGGATTACAGGCATGTGCCACCACGCCCAGCTAATTTTTGTATTTTAAGTAGAGACGGGGTTTCGCCATATTGGCCAGGCTGGTCTCGAACTCCTGACCTCAAGTGATCCGCCCACCTCAGCCTCCCAAAGTGCTGGGATTACAGGCGTAAGCCACTGTGCCCGGCGATCATTTGTTAAATGAGCCCTTTGCACTGGAGGGTTTTTCCGTAGTTTTGGTTAGCCTGCCTGAGTATGTGCAAATGAGACAGGGATGAAGATAAGACCTAGTCCACTTTGCAAGGGTGGGAGGGGAGTGTGAGGGTGTAGGGGTTGGGAGGATGGGAGGCTGGGAGTGAGATCTTCATTTTCTTCCATTGGTGAGAAGAAAAATCTTCCTCCTTTGCTATCCTTATCTCCAACCCTGCCCCAGAAAACCACCTTTCAGGTCAAGGAGTTTCTCCATGCCAGGAGGGGTTGGATTCATCTGCAAAGAGCTTGGGAGGAGGTTTGCAAATCCTGGAAAAGCCAGAGAAAGGATCTCATACATGAAAGGGAAGGAAGACATTCCCTACCCGGGCAAGTGGACCTCAGGTCTGCAGTAGATTTCACTGAATTCACACACACAAAGAGATTAATTGGTAAGGTGACTTTAGATTTAGCTATAGAGAGGATCAACTTGAGGTTGCTAGGTATCTTTAGCCTGTTGGGCCTGCACTCCCCATGCCCTGCTCCTGTGCTCTGGTTGATTCACAAGGTTTCTTAGAGCCAATTCCTTTGTCTCCCAAAAGTGGGATGGGGCAGGTCACTGAGGTCAGCCAGTTCCTCCAAGGGCAGTGTATGCCTTGAGGATGGGCTGGGGCACCCCCAAACCACTGGCTAGAAAGGCATGTTCACAGTAAACCTTGCAGTGCTGTCTCAGGGAGGCCTCTGACCAGCACTGCCTAGCATTGCTCTTTAAGCTTTTCCTCCCCTCTTTTCTCTAGCTTCTCCCTACCTTTATTTCTCTTTCTCTCTCTCTGCCTTCCAACCTTTCTGATTTCTCTGTCTCCCTTTTCATCCAGTCCAAGTTGGGGATCTTGTATTATCTTTGTACTCCAGATGGCTCTGCTCTGAGCCCTTTAGGCTGGTTAACATGTACCCTGCCCTCAAGAGTTCATTATTTGGATGCAAGTAGGATTATTTGGATGCAAGTAGATTAGAAGATGGGGAGGGAGCAGCTGGGCGCGGTGGCTCACACCTGTAATCCCAGCACTTTGGGAGGCCAGGGCGGAAGGAATGCTTGAGTCCAGGAGTTCAAGACCAGCCTGGGAAACATGGCAAAACCATCTCTACAAAAAATACAAAAATTACCCAGGCATGGTGGTGTGCACCTGTAGTCCCAGCTACTTGGGAGGCTGAGGTGGGAGGATGGCTTGAGCCCAGGAGACGTAGGTTGTCGTAAGCTGAGATCGTGCCACTGCACTCCAGCCTGGGTGACAGAGCAACACCCTGTCTCAAAAAAGAAAAAAAAGATGAGGGGGGAAATGGGGAGTAAGCTTTGCTAACCAGATGTGGGATGAATCAATTAGTTTTATGTATTAATCATGATTATGACCTTCACATCCCCTTGGCTCACCCCTAGACAATTCTTCCCCACTCCCAGCCATCTGCAAACCACAGTCAGCCTGTCCCTGCTCCCAAAAATGGAATTGCTGATGCCCTCAAGGCTGTTACTCTCCCAGGGTGAGTGAGAGTGAGGTCAATGGCGCCAGGTCGGAGCCTCAAACTCTTAAATAAGCAAAGCATATTTCCCTATTCCTGATGCAGTTAGGGGTCATCTATCCCTTGGAATGGAGAGGCTGGCAATTCTGGCTCTTGGCTATCTTTCCACAGAACACCCCTGATTAGCCAGGCCCACCGCCATCCACATCTGCTCGGCAAAGAAGGAAGGCAGCTTGTTCCAGACCTTGGTGAGCAGCTGCAGACTGCCTGCCTAGAACAGCCTCCTTACTCCAGCCTGGCAGGGAAGGAAGGAACCTGACTTGCTTCGCAGGATCTGGAAGCTCAGCCGGCAGAGCTGAGAGCCGCAGTTGCATCCTGGAGCCTGATGCTAGAAGCAGCTTCCGTCTTTGGGTTCTTGCTGCCTCGGCTTCTGCTCTGTTCAGTTTGCTGTTGTGTTTTTCTCCCCCATGTTGGGGTGGTGGGGTACAGGGAAATAAAATGTTTTCTCCCAGGCCCCTAATCCTTCCCCATGCCTCCATCAGCCTCAAAGCTGCTGACAGTCATGAACTGCACCTTCTAGCCCTGCCCATAAGCTACTCAAAGCAAATTCAAATTCTCTTCTGGCCAGGAGGAAGGGCAGATGCTCCCTCCTTCCTCAAGCCTCCCTGGCTCATTGATCCATTTTGAGGGCATTTGGGGGTCAAAGTTGAGACCAGATTGCTTCAGTTTGTATAAAATTAGCATTTCTTATCACACCAAGGCCACACCTGTTCTCTGGCCTCACAAACCAGTGAGGATGTAAAGGTTTGTTGAGGTGGAGGAACGGAAGTGAAATGAGCAATCTGCTCCATTTAGAAGTCAGTCGCTTCAGCTGTTCATTCCACTAATATTTATCTAGTACCTACTCTGTGCCAAGCATTGTCTCTACCTCAGTTTGCCACAAATATGAAAAAAAAAAAATTCTTGGAAGTGTGAGGCTTCAATGTGTTGTGGACCAATATACAAATAAACCAATGGAAAAGAAAGTGTGGTTCGGAGTCAGCTGATTTTCATTGCAGCTTTCCACGTGCTGGGTCTAAGAGCCCCTGACTTCCGAGCTCCAGCTACCCAGCCCCAGCTGGTTGACAAGCAGGACTTCCCTGGGGCCCATTTGCTTTTCCCACTGGAAAAATGTTAGAATGGGAGCAAGAAGCCTGTGCTGGGATCAGCCGCCATGAAAGTCCCAAAACAAAGGGTTTGGGATGGGCGGCGGTGGGGCCCTCCCAAACATTGCTCCGTCAGAGGTGAGGGAGGGTAGGGGTGATGTGATACATTTCTCCAGGTTGCAGAGCAGGTCTGTGAGTTTGCCTTGGTGTAATCATGTGCCTGAAGGTGATAACAAGGGTGTGCATGTGTGAGTGAGCTGAAGGGGGGCAGATAAGTGTGCCTGTGCCAGGCTTGTGTACACCGGGCCCAGATGCCTGCACAGGTGCCAGTGTGTGTGTGTGGAGGGGGATAGAGGTGCCTGCAAATCTGAACATGTCTCACCATACATGACCCTCAGTGTATGTGAGAGTGTGTGTACCCGCTGAATTATGATAAAATTACACCGACCCTTACAGAAAATCCATAACAGCCTCGGCCTTTCTCCCCCGACCTCTTGACCTCTGGGGTGCCTGAGGAAAGAGTTGACCTGGTCACTGCCTCCTCCTAGTCAATGAGTCCCCCTCCATTAGCATAAAACATGAATCTGCTGGCAGCTTGACAAATTATAACTAGCAGCCAGAGTTTTGCCAACTGGCTGGCTTGGGTGCTGTCTATTTATCATTGAAAATGGTAAATCATAAGAATCCAGATGACTTAATTATTCAAATCCACCCAGGACCCAGAGAAGCTGCAGGCCCGTCAATCTCAGCCCTGGGCTCACAGAGAAGAGTGGGGGAAATGCTGTGAGCTTGTGAGCTGGAAGAAGCAGGTTCCATTGCCGCCTCTCCCCTACCCAGAGAGCAGGATTTTTCTCTGCAGCCCCTTCCCCTCCCTGCCGTTCTGCCCACCTTTCCAGCCAGAAGCCCGGCCAATTGTTTTGGTTGCTGGCCTCCCAAGGCTCTCCCTCGCACGCCTCCCGCTGCCCACCACCCGCTCCTCAAGCTCAGCCAGTGTTTCCCGGCCTCTCTTTGTGTGGATGTTAGCTCTTTCTCTCTGTTTCAGTGCCCTCATTTTTATTTCTTCTCTTTCTCCTATTCCTTTCACCATTTCTCTTCGTCTCTCCTCTGCCCACAGATAGACACTGAGCCCCGCACATGGCCTCTCTGGTGGAGTTTTGCCTGCTCTCCTGGCCCCTTTGTCCTCACTGTCCCAGAGGTGCCAGCTCAGGATCCCCACGCATATGCACCCCAACCTTAACCCAGCGCTCCGAGTGCTAGAAGGCCTGAATTCGCGTCTCTCTGCTGTGGGGCCATATGGAAACACACATGTCAGTGGATAATACTGGGCCTGCCCCCACACCCCATACACACAACCTTTCTGTCCCTTTCTTCCATGGATTTCTAACTACCATTACGCACAACTTGGGAGGTAGTGGCCAGGCTGTCAGAGATGTGCCCCGACCACTGAGGCAGGGCTCCGTCTCAGGAAGGCCCATCCCTCACTCCCAGCATGGAACTACCTCAAGCCCCAGCAGAGGGATTGCTCAATGTGAACTTTCCCAGAAGGAGAAGAAACCCTGTTTACAGAACAAGTCCTAGATCCAGAGGTCTGCACACTGAGCTTCTGGGGGGCCCTTTGATGTTTGGGTCCTTTTATCTTTGTGTCCCTCACAGTCCAGTATAAATACGTCCTACTTTTTCTTGCAGTCCTGGACCCCATGAGAAATTTATGCCCTTCTAGACCCACAATGGCAGGTGGGAGGCACATATTCACCAGTGCTGATATTGCTTTGACCCCAGAGGGGAATGTGAGGAGCAAGGAGGTTGCCAGAGCCCCTCTGCTTGAATGGCATCCCGGTCTATTCTTTTGGAGGGCTTGCTTTACCTGTAGGGGCCCTGGAGGCTCCTCAGAGCCACTTCTGTGTCTGCAGATGCTTGTCAACTTGGTTCTGGGATTCAGTTTGGCTTTGTCGGGGTGTGTGTGTGTGAGCACGTGCACACCTTTTGTGGATAACCTGGAGTCTTGGCATACTGACGGGTCGTGCCTGGTGGCGTGCATGCCTGCACAAGTGCGCCAGTGCCCCTGATGTGTATGTGGGTGGGTGTGTATGTGTGCATGAACACACACTTCCAGAAAGAGCCCTTGTGCTGAAACAACGAGTGACAATGTCCCCACCAACAGGACACCTGAGGAAACAGCCCTCTCCATTCCATTTTAAGGCCTCTGAGCAATGTTGTTGTCAGTGAAATACTGGACTTGGCATATCATAAAACTTTAAAGAAGGAGCTACCTGTTTCTGCTACTGAAAGTAAGTTCTTCCTAGAGTCTAGCCTTCTCTTCTTCTTTCAGGGCGGAATATGAGCATAGTCAGAAATCTTGAGAGGGGGCTCCCTACTCCTCTAAGAAAACATACGTGACATATAGGGAGCCCTTCCACAGCCAGGCTCATCCCCACAGCTTAAACACTTCATCCCCTCACTCTTCCCTTCTCCACCTTTCCAACCCAGGGTGATATTTGACAAGGGCAGTGGCGAGGGGTGAAACTTGGGGCGGGTGGCTGGGGGAAGGATAAAGATTCAAAAGCAGGCCAAGCTGCTGGAAGGCAGGAGATCAATAAGGGGAGACAGATTGGAGACAGGTTTCTCTCACTACTTCCCCACCCCTCGCTGGCTCAGCGCCCCCGCCCCAGCTCCTGAAAGCAGGTGGAGGACAGAGCCAAGCACTGGCCTTTCCCTGCCCTTCTAACTCAAACAGGTTCCTAATCCCTGGGTAGAGGGTAAACAGCCTCTAAGCACGGCCAGGATTAACCACAGAAATGCCGCTAATGTATTTCGGGGCACTGCTCCCTGCCCCTACCCCCACCCTGTGTTACTAATTAGCCCAGCAGCAGGGAGAAGCTTGGGAGGAGCAGCTCAGAATGCCTTTGTGCAGGCTCTGAAAGCACAGGTCTGGGCTCTGGACAGTGTCTCTGGTGCTAGACAAGCTGGGGTGGCAGAGAATTCCCGCCCCCTCCCCGCCACTCCTAAATCAGCTCAAAGGCAGACAGGGTTTTTTTTCTCTGCGCCCTTCCTGAATCCCCCTGTCTCTCCTTTCCTGTTCACAGCTGGGAGGCAGGTGGGGGACAAGAGGGAGAGTGGAACCGGCTCTGGAAACCAAACGATGCAATAAAAAATTAATTGCCTAATTAAAACCATGAGGAAGCCCCTTGCCAGAGTTTGGCTCTGAGTCGTCAGGGCTATAAAGGGTGGGAAAATGAGTCTCAGCTCCTAATAAATTCCTGATTTGCAGCTTGGTCTATCAGCAAAGGAGCACTGAGCGTTCCACTGGCTAGGCCTCCTGGAGGTCATTCCACCCTCTCTCTGCCCCAACCCAGCCATCACCCCCAAAATCCTACAAAGCCCACAGTCAGGGTTTCCCCAAAAGGAGAGAAAGCAGGGACCCTCAGTCTCCCTGATCTGATGCTTACCCATTTCTTCCTGGTCTTTCCTCGGGAAAGGAAAGTTCTGGAAACTTCCTTAATCAAAGAGTTCTTCATTTAGCTTAACTAATAACTGTATGAACAAGTTTGCTATGTAGGTTCATTTTGACCTCACCTCTTCCACTTTTGTGAAAAGTATAATTTATGAACTGATTTATGATTCCCTCTCTTAGATCTTAGTGCTGATTTTTGCAGGTGAATGACAGAGAACCAAGCTAAGAAATTAATCTCCCCTCTAAAAGAGGGCTGTGCACCCTGCCCAGTTGACCAAATCCTCTGGAAGAATGAACACAGAGCTAGTCCAGAAAGGAGTGCAGAGTTAGGCAACTCTCACGGGCAGATGGATGCCCAAACCTTCTCCCTGAATCACTGAACCATTTCTTCACTTGGGTCTGCCTGTGTAGACACAGCCTCCATGCCTCTATTCCCTCCCTTTCTTGGCAAAAACAAATGCATTATATATCATCAGAGGTATTAATTCATAATAGCAGCGGGAGGAGGTAGTTAGCATACTGCCTTCAACATCATATTACATTATTTTATTATACAGAATGCAATATGAACTCTATATCTGTGATTAGCTTCTTTAAACAAACATGGCAGAACAAACAAGGGTTGCCCTTCAAAACAGTCACCTGCAGGGAACATACACTCATTCCTTATGTGCCTCTATTGATTAAAACATACCTGCAGTCTCCTTTCAAAACTGACTTCAGAGCCAGTTACAAAGAATTCAAGGCAACCATTATTAACTGATTTTTTGTGGGGGGCGGGGCGGGGGCAGCGGCTGACTGATTCCAAAAAAGCAAAGCATAAAGATTTACCACCAATAAGGACGATCAAAAAACTGAGTCACACACCCTGAAGACAATTCCAAAAGAAGGCTGCAAAAAATTGTGTCACTGCAACCTTGTTGAAATAAGGGGGTCTCCCCACAAGGTGGCTACTCGCAGGCAGCAGTGCCCGTCAGAACCAGTTCTCCATAGCCACATCTGGAGCACATTACTCATCATTCCTGATGATCCTTCTTTCGTTCATCTGGTTGTTATTTTTCATCCTAAACAATGGACTAAGCTTTCCCTAAGAAGGAGAAAAAAGAAGAAAACAAATTCCTGACCTCTATCTAGGTCGGGTTCCCATTTCTGATTTCAGCGAGTTCCCATGCACAAGTGTAGCCATCATGGCTAGGCCATTCTGCCTCTAAGATCCGCAAACCTAGAGACTGGAGTGTAGACTCTGCTTCTGTTTCACCTCGTTGTTATCGTTGTTTGTTTGTTCGTTCGTTTGGGGGAGTTTTCTTTGAGGCAGGGTCTTGCTCTGCCACCCAGGCTGGAGTGCAGTAGCACGATCATGGCTCACTTCAGCCTTGACCTCCTGGGCTCAAGTAATCCTCCACCTCAGCCTCCCAAGTAGCTGGGACTACAGGCACACACCACCATGCCTGGCTAATTTATTTTTTATTTTTTGTAGAGATGGGGTCTCCCTATGTTGTCCAGGCTGGTCTCAAACTCCTGGCCTCAAGCAATCCTCCCACCTCAGCCTCCCAAAGTATTGGGATTACAGGCATGAGCTACTGCCTCACCTCGCATTAATTGCCTACCTATTAAATGCCAGGCCCCACTAGGTGCTTACATATGGGTTATCCTTTCCAATCCAGGGATTTTAAGACTGTTTTCCTTCTCTGATGACGGACTTTTGTCATTTCTAATCTAGCCCAAGACCACGCACTGCTCCATGGTCCTGTTACTCCAGGAGACAGCTTCCATTCCTGATACCACTTTCATGAAGACTTAACTTCGGAAATCATTTTGTCCATCTCTGTCTCTGGGCAAAGTCTTACTTGAATATTGCTAGTTCTCATGTTGGCCAGCTTGGGCTTCTAAACAGAACCCTGACCCAAAAAGGGCATCATGGTGACCCATAGTTGCACAGCTCCTCAGGGGAGAGGGGGGGCATCTTACACATTGAATTCTATGTGAATGGCACCACCTAGAGTTGTGCTCCAGGAATTCAGTGAATGGCGCTCTCTGGAGCTCAGCAATGCTGCCACACCCTACCACCCAGAGATACCTGGTGATCAAGTCAGCCTTAGGCAGCATTCAAGGATGAAAAACCTAGGTTTTGAAAACTAAGGTGTCAATATCTCAGCCCCCCAAAAAAGGGAGTGGAGATCCTCTCCACCTCATTGACTGCTGAGAGATCCCTGCTTAGCACACAGCTCACCGATCTTCTCTCCATCAACTTCAAAGTCCCCTCCAGCCTCAGGGAGGCCCCCAAGGGTATGAAGCAAAGCTGGTTTGATCTGAGCTTGGTGTTGGGTGGTGTCACCCCAGCACAGTTCAGGCTAGGCCTAGAAATCACAGTGAGACCAAAGACCCCATCTTGGGAAGGGATAGGAGTGGGGACTGGAGGGGTGGGTACAATCTTCAGAGCATAGTATATTGTTTACAATCGCCCAGGTCCCTCCTAGACACAAGGCCTGCCAGGCTCACACTTGGGTCTTCCCTAGCAGGCAAAGCTGTTTTGCCTGCTCACCCTCTGTCAAGTTTATCCCACATGCACATCCTCCTTCATCCTCTGCCTAGCCCTTCCTTCCCCTTCTCTCATGTCCTTTCTAATTTTCCTCTCCCAGAGACTCTGAATAAAACCCTCTGACCGCTGTAATCTCCACAACATTCCCCTTGAGCACTGATTCTCTCAGCTGACAGGGCCCTTCAGGCCGTGTGTCACTAGGACAGGAGCTTCTAACATGTCCTATTCACCCCCTTATGTCAGAACATCCCTGACTCAACAGCTCATGGAAGCTCAGCCCTCAGAGCCCCAGACAAAGCTACCACATGGAAGACTGAGGCACCAGCACTCACAGAGAGGGTCAGCTGGTCCACAGCCTGTCTTGACTGAAGTCTTCCTTCATGCTAGGCACTGTAGGCCATAGAAACAGTATGGGTAGTCTGGCCCCAAAGAGCATTTGGTCTCATGTGACAAAAAAGAGACACATCCATCCCAGATTTAAAAATAAGAATGGGGCCATGCCTGGTGGCTCATACCTGCAATCCCAGTACTTTGGGAGGCCAAAGTAGGAGGCTCTCTTGAGGCCAGAAGTTTGAGACTAACCTTGGCAACACAGCAAGACCCTGTTTCTACAAAAGAAATTTTAAAAATTAGTGGGGTGTGGTAGCTCATGCATGTAATCCCAGCACTTTGGGAGGCTGAGGTGGGTGGATCACTTGAGGTCAGGAGTTTGAGACTAGCCTGACCAAAATGGTGAAACCTCATCTCTACTAAAAATACAAAAATTAGCCAGGCATGGTGGTGGGCACCTGTAATCCTAGTCCCAGCTACTCGGGAGGCTGAGGCAGGAGAATCGCTTGAACCTAGGAGGCAGAGGTTGCAGTGAGCCGAGACCATGCCACTGCAACCCAGCCTGGGCGACAGAGCAAGAGTCAGTCTCAACAAAAAGAAAAAAGAATTAGCTGAGTGTGATGGTGAGTGCCTGTAGTCCTAGCTACGGGAGGCTGAGGCAGGAGGATCACTTGAGCCCACTAGAGGTTGCAGTGAGCTGTGATTGTACCACTGCACTCCAGCCTGGGCGACAGAGCAAGCAAGACCCTGTCTCTAATAAATAAATATCTGACCATGAAGGTGAGCCTTATGGGCAATAAGTTTCAGGGGCAGAAGAAAGTGCTGTCACTGAGGGTCCTCCCAGGAGACTCCCAGAGGCGGTCAGATAGGAGCTATCCTTGCAGTTTTAGAAAGGCTGAGAGCCCATCAGAGGCCTCCAGGCTGCTAAAGAACCATCCTACGGGTTGTCCTTTGTTTCCCCCAGAACATTGGTCATGGGAGGAATGGGCTCCAGCAGCAGCAGGGTAGCATCACCGAGCACCTGCTCGCTGCCAGGCACTGTGCTGGGAACTAGGAACACAGAGAAGAGCAAGGAGGTCCATGTCATCAAGGCACCGACAGTCTGGATGGGGAAAGAAACCACGGATCTTTACAAAGCAAGGTGAAAAGAACCAAGACTATAGGTTCACCTAGGGCACCAGGGGAGCACCATGCACACACCTAAACCTCCCTGGGAAGGGAAAGGAAAGGGTCACGAAAGCCTCCCTGAAGGGGAGGAGTATGGAAACTATAAGCAAAATTATATGCAAATGGTGCCCCTTTTTTCTCCCCACACTCCTCCCAACTGAAGGTGACCTTCCACCCCAACAATAAATCCTTAGCTTCTTAAACTAAGGTTACAGTGGGGTGTCAACACCCCAACCGACTCTCACTCATCCTCAAATGATCCAAATCTGAACTGGGATTCCAGCCAGATATGGGGTGCCTCCCTAACCCATGTGCCCCACAGTCAATCCCACCCTGCCAGCATCATGACCAGACACTCTCTGATTCCTGAGACAGGACAGAGCCTGGGGAACAGGGAGGGGAGCGCCTACTGTCTCCTGGAATTCACATACCCTACAGCCTTCCTCTTTCATGCCCCTGTGTGTGGAACATGCCCCTGTTCCCCACCGTTCTCCATCTGTGATCTGGCTCCTGCCCTCCTCCTGCTACAGCTGCTCCTCCTCCCCCCTTGGAAGAATGCACCCTCCCCTCAGCTTTCCCTCCACAGAGGCCAGAGCAGGAGGGAGGCTGCATATGGCCCCATTTTCCTTGGCCTGGGTAGGCTATTTTGGAAGCGAGAACCCTCCTTGCCCTTTCCTCCCCTCTGGGAAGCACCGTCCCTCCCCTCTCCACATTCCCCAGAAGTTCTCAGACTGAGATCCGCCCTACGTGCAGTTATGTGGTGAAATCACTGCTTTCCTCCCCCCGGAGGCGCCAAAGCTTGGAAGGGAGGGTACTCAAACCTTTGATGTAGGCACGTTTCAGAAGGCCCACCTGTCCCCTCTCTCCCCAGCCCCCAGCCTGAAAGGCTGGAGCCCCTCATCACAGCTTTCCTGCCTGGATTAGCTGGGGGTAAGATCAGGTCACACACACTCTATCCCGCTGGGGGCAATCAGGCCCAACCACACTCGGGGACATCTGTCTCCAGCAAATAGGGGGCAATCCCAAATTTGAGGGGTTCTGTGACACTTAAAAGCTTCAAGCAGGAAGCTCTGCAATTTCTCTTGGACCAGGGCCTGTGGGGAGGGTCGCTCAGAAACCCTCGTTTGATGTTGCGCTTTCATGGCTGTGGTTTGATCCAGATGTTCCCCAATTGTGGGATTTTATTTTTGGGAGGGAGGGGCCCTTGGCTATGAAGACATTTCCATCATGTGCACATTTGGATATGGGTCTGCTGGGCGGGGGTGCTCTTCCAGCTCTCACTAACCCCACCCTTCCCCCTAGGATCATATCCTTTCCCTTCACATCCAGAGAAGAGAAGAGGATCCATAAGGGGGCATTCCCAGCTCCTTGATGGTTTGCTGTGTGACTGTCCAAAAATGTCTCTACATCTCTGTTTTTCTGGCACCATAAGCTGAAGTTGGTTCCCAAAGATGGTTCCCAGGTCATGGGAGGAATAGGACACGGAATTCCAGAACCAAATTTCTGTCTAAGAAAGAAACAATTATCTAAGAAATTGTGAGTGGAATTGGACTGAACGTGGATGAGTCAGGGCTCTTGAAAAAGAAAGTGGCTGTCCCTCTTTTGAGTCAGTTCTGCAAGAGTGGACAGAAACTTTTCCAGACTCCCAGGCCTCTCTGCTCCCTCAGAGCTTGAAAAGATTAAAGTCATTCCTCCTCAAGGTCTTCAGTGAAACCCTGGAAATCTTTCCTTCAATTTTAAGAGATTACAGTTCTTCCCATTGTCTAGCCTCTGTCACTACTTGCTGTAGCATGAGGTGGCTTCCCTGGGGGAAAGTGTACCAGTCCCGCTCATTGGTCGTCTAAGACCTCCCAGCATTCCTCAAGACATTTCTGCCTCATGATGTCAGAAGAAGGGCTGTCAAATAGATTTTAAAACCCCAGGCTCGGCCAGGCACGGTGGCTCACGCTTGTAATCCCAGCACTTTGCGGGAATCACGAGGGCAGAAGATCGAGACCATCCTGGCTAACACGATGAAACCCCATCTCTAATAAAAATACAAAAAATTAACTGGGCATCCTGGCAGATGCCTGTAGTCCCAGCTACTCGGGAGGCTGTGGCAGGAGAATGGCGTGAACCCGGGAGGCAGAGCTTGCAGTGAGCAGAGATCACACAACTGCACTCCAGCCTGGGCAACAGAGCGAGACTCCATCTCAAAAAAAAAAAAAAAAAAAAAAAGACTTGGCTCCTCACCTGTATTGTGGGAATCCCAGCCTAAATTGGACATGTGGATGTTGAGCAATAGAGGACAGACAAACAAAGGAATCTCCAGACACTGCAGGACCCAAGGCAGCAGCCGACGAGTGGATCCTAAAGGATTTTCATCAGCCGCAAGTCTGGGTAAGTGGGCTTTTTTTGGGGAGAGGGGAGAAGCAGCCTGGGATGCTTCTTGCAGGAAGAGGAGTTTCAGAGGAGACAAAAGAGGTTAGGAGCCACTGAGTGGGTGAGGAGGGCCTAGCCCAAGAGGCTGGGGACAACCACGAGAGGCGGGCCAATGGGAGAAGAGGGCACTGTTCCTCAGTGGACTAGGTAGAAGGAGGGGTTGGAGAGAGGTGGGCGCAAGGAAGGAAGGAGGAGGATGGGGAGCTCCCCGTGGCTGCCCCACCTGAAGAATTTGAGCAGCTGTTCCCAGCTCCCCCTTGCTCTGTGTAACATCAAGCAAATGCATGGTGGGGGGTCAGCTTTTCCTCTGAAGCCTCAGCGCCAGTTCTCAGGCCTCCCCCTCCCTATGGACTTTAATCCAGTCCAGCACAGATGGATCAGGTCATGATGGTGATGGGGGTGGTAGCATTGGGTCTCCCTGGCTTGAATTTTTTCTTATTCCCCCATGTCCTCTCCTCCTTAGGTGATAATTTATCCTTTCGCATGGTCTTACATACTTCACATGTCTATAGCTCAGAGAACTAAGAAGCACTCCATCATTCTTAAGTTGGGCCTTGCTACCTGCAGGCCCCTCCCCTCCCACACTTACCTTCACATGACTGGGGCAAGTGGTTAGCTTCCCCACGGCCCCCCCAGCCCCTCTCCTCTCCAAGACACCCTTCTTATCTTTCTGACTACAATTAGAGCCTCCTCTCCCTGTAGGGGAATGAGAGGGACAAGGTCAAGGATCCTCACAACTCAATAACAGCTGTAGAGCCTCACCTATCCTGTGTACTCACAGTGACTCCATGCAGGGGACCAGCAACAAGGGGAAAGGGAGTGGGAGTTAGTGTGGGGACAGGGGAGAAGCATGCATCGGGATTCCCTGCCTGGTCTAGTCTGGTCTGGGAGCAGGGCAGATGCTCAACAAGGCATCCCAGGTCTCGGGGAGCGGCTGGCAGTGGTGAAACACCAGCTCTCTCAGGGCACGTGAAAGTTCATGTTTCCCCTCCCTCTCCTCTCTCCCTCCCACTCTTCATGACTGGATCCAGGGAAGGACACACCTGTCACAAGTACTGCCCTCATCTCTCCCTGTAACTCCACCTCCACCCCCCATACCCACTTTATCCCTCTGCAGGGTTACTAGAGCCTGACCAAAATTCTCTACTGACCAGAGACAGACAGACAGACAGACCTGTTCCCCAACTTCCAGTGGTGCTGCGCATGGAGACGCTGAGGTGGGACCCAAAGACCTGCTCCCGTCTTCTCTCCTTAGGGACTTGCAGAAGCCCCTTTCTCAGAGTCACCCCTCCCAGGATGAGGTGAAGAAGCTGAAAAGGGAAGGGCCATAATGCTAAGGCTGGGGCAGGGGACAGCGGCGCCCTCCATGCACTCTCCTGATTAGTGCAGGTAAACGTAGGGTTTCCCCCAAATGCAAGGGTTCTGCTTCAGTGCCATGGAAGGCCCCACCAGCAACTGCTGCCCCTCCTGTTCGTCCTCCCTCTCTTCAGCCCCACAATTACCGAGAGCGAGTTGTTGAGGCAAGCTCTACCCCAGGCCTGCGTTAAGAAATTTGGGTGGGATAGGCCGGGCATGGTGGCTCACGCCTGTAATCCCAGCACTTTGGGAGGCCGAGGAGGGTGGATCACGAGGTCAGGAGATCGAGACCATTCTGGCTAACATGGTGAAACCCCATCTTTACCAAAAATACAAAAAATTAGCCGGGCGTTGTGGTGAGCGCCTGTAGTCCCAGCTACTTGGGAGGCTGAGGCAGGAGAATGGAGTGAACCCTGGAGGTGGAGGTTGCAGTGAATCGAGATCGCACCACTGCACTCCAGCCTGGGCGACAGATCGAGACTCTGTCTCAAAAAAAAAAAAAAAAAAAGAAAGAAAGAAATTTGAGTGGGAGAATAGAGGTAAGAGACATTTCCTTAGTGTTTACTGCAAACCCTGCCAGGCTAGAGGTGCTATAATCTGCCCTGTATCAGATCCACAGAGTCATCCCACCAAAACCCCCCCCAGGATGTATGTGAGACCACTGGATTCATTGGCACTGGCAAATAAGAAGATAGCCAGTAAGCAATCAACTCTGAGCGCCCACTGCGTGCTTAGCACTGGGCCAGACTCTGCTGGGGGAGACTGGGGGAAAGGCCCATTTCACTGGTCTTGAGCTCTACATACCATGTTAAGCCAGAGAGGTACATATTACAAATACTGGAGACTCCCATGCTTGAGTATAATCCTATAATCTTATACCCACTCCCATTCAGACGTGTGGTCATATGTGAATGTCAAGCACACAAGCTAGACAGAAGAAAGAACTTCCCTAGGTTGTCAGTACTGTAGAGTAAAATCATCAGACTCGAAGGCCTCATTCTCGGAAGGTGATGAACTGGGAGAGCCCCCGCCTTGCTGGGCCAGGGGTAAAGTAAGGCTCCTGTCTGAAGGCAGGGGGATGGTTGAGATGACCCCTCAAGATGCTACCCAGCAAAAGGCAGAGAGGTAAAGTTTCCAGTAGAGGGGCATAAGAAGGAGGGACAGATGGAAGGAGGGATGGAGGAGTGCACGGAGCAGTGCTGGAGAGATGAATGGTCTTGGCTGGACTGATGGGCGAGGCCAAGATGGATGGATGGCGGCTGAGGTTTGTTTACTGGCAGCCCCCAGCCCGCCATCGCCCAGGGGAGAGGAATGGAGGCTGGCACATCAGAGGGCTCTTAGGGAAGCTCATGGAGATGATTTAGATGGGAATGAATCAGCTCCATATGGATTAAGTGTCCCCGCAAATCCCAGATCTTACAGATGAGGGGATGGGACAAGGGCACTGAGGGGAGGGGAGAGAGTGGGGAAGCAGCGTGGAGCTGGTGCAGGGAAACACGGTCCTGAAGCCAGGAGAAGGGCACCCTCAGAGGGCATGGGGCAGGTCAGCCTGGCACAGATGCAGCCCCTGCCTTGGTCTGTTGATACCACTGTTCCTCTTGCTTGGTACCAGGCTTTAGGAAAAGGCCTCCTTCTCCACACCAAACCAACTGTTGGAGTGTCCTTTCTGAGTCCGTTTTGGTCTGTCTCCTCTTGCCTCTGTCTCTTGTTCTCTCTACATCTTCATCTGTCTTTCATCTTCATTTTTCTGTCCCTCTCACTACCTAGCCTTCTCTGTGTTTCTGTCTCTCTCCTTCCACACTCCACCGCCACGTCTTTCCGTCTCTTTCTCCAGAGGTATAAATGGTACAGGGATGCTGCCAGTTTCTCTGAACGTCAGCCTTAGCTCTGCCCTCCTCTCCAGGGGTCAGGTCTAATGCCTCCCTCCCTCTGTACTGTTCTCTCACACAGACGACAAGTTTGGAGGTGGTCAACAGAACAGAGAAGGTGGTCAGAAAAGTGACTTTTTGGCTACAGAAAGTTATTTGTGTTCCTCTCTGCCACCCTGCCCTCGTGCCTTCAGCTGTCCCTTCTCCCAGTGCCAGAGGAGGCTTGGATTGAGCACCCATGCTCTATGGACAACAGCAAGTTGAGCAGACCTTAACATCATTCCCGGGGAGGCAACGGGTCATCTGCTGGCTGGGGTTATCAAAGGCCCCATCTCCTACTCCTCTCCCATGCCCCACAGTGAAGAGCCCCAGAGCCGGCTGTGGTTATGAAGCCGGCTGCCATGTGGGCGACCTGGAGTCAGAGCACGGGGCAGTCACATATGACAATTGGTTGAAATATCACAGCCACTCTCCCCCCACCCCCACTGGTGATCTATGGGCTGCGTGCCCTGTAAAAATTATTTATCGGGGCCTCAGAGTGTCCTGATTTAGTGCCGCTGCCTCTGGGGCCTTGGGGCCTGCCTGTCCGCCAGAGTCTAAGCGTTAAACGACGCTAAAAAGTTAAACAGCCAACGTTGGGGGCTCACTCGAGGAGGCACCATAAAGCTGTCGGAGCTGCTTAAATCAGGAGCGAGGATTCCCTGGGATGTCTTCTCTCCATATGCCGCAAGCCAAGAAGGCTTTCCTTACCCCTCTGCCACTCACCCATACCCAGAAGCCCACAGACGGCAGGGGACACGTGGGCCGGAGGCCTGGGACAGAGCCCGAAAGGAGGACACGGATGACCTCCTCTGCAGGGCTTTCTCCAGCAGAACAGGGGCCGCGGCTCAAGAGGGTAGGGGTCATGTTGTCCAGCTCACCAACTCTGGGCAGGGGTCTCCTTGTTTCGGTCCAGTTTTTAAAGACTTCCAACGAAAGGCAATGCCAAAGTCTCTCCCAGGGGACCCTGGGGAGAAGTTGTTTCCCAAGTCTGTCTCACTTCAATCCACGCTTCTGTGTGTTGAATCCACTGGAACTCAGTGTCTTCCCACTCAGGTTTGGAGAGGCTGTGCTGGCCACACCAGCCTGTGACTTCTTGCCTCCTTTCACCGCTCCACACCCACTTGCATGGCTCTCTGAGGAACAGAGCCCCACCCTTCCAACACCACCCTCCGCCAACGCACCCCTGGGTGCTGGCATAACACGCAAGCTTCACAGATGGCTTTTCTCAGCTGAAGCCCAGTCCCTGCTGCCACCACCCGGCCGCCGAGCAAGAGGGAAGGTGGGTCTCTGCATGCTGCCTATCACACCTTCTTTCAGCAGCAATAAAACTCACTCTTAAAACCTCCGCTTGGGTCCCTAATATTTGCCTGGCTATATATCTCCGATGATATATGGACAGAAATTGCTCATAAACGGCTATAAAACCTCTTAGTCAAGCCGGGGAGGAGGCGCATGAGGGTGGGCATGGCCCAGGCTGCAGGAGGATTGGAAGCTGAGCCACTCTGCTGAGCACCCCAAACTCAACTCTAGATTCCAAGGACCAGTGGCTGGGTGTGGGGCCTGACAAGGGTGGAGGAAGAAGACCCAGAGGAAGATCTTCAAGCCTCTCATGTGGTATTATGGGTCTGTCTTACCCAGGTGCTCCAGGCATGCGCTGTGTGGCCTTGGGCAAGTCACTCAGCCACTCTGTACCATGGTTTCCATCACTAACATGAGGATAATGACACCTACCCAGGCTCCTTCATTAAGTTGTCATGACAATCAAATGACACAAATTGATACAAATAATTTATCAATGCTTTGTAAAGTAGAGAGGTTGCATATATCAGGTGCTACCTCCAGATGGGCACAGTGCATCTTGAAGGCATACTATGTGCTGGATACTTTACTTAATTATCTCTAATCCTGACAACACCTGCCACGTAGGTATTACTGTCATCATGTTGCAGACAAAAACCCTGAGGTTCAGAGAGGTGTTCTCAGGTAGTCAGTGCCAGAGATAGAATTCCAACCCAGGCCTGACTCCAAAGCATCAGAATGAAATCCTGGCAACAGGAGGGATAACAGGAAAGACACTGGGGGGACTTCCAAACAGGGCAGGAAGATGGCTGAAGGAGGCCTTCTGTCCCTGGTCTCGCCTCCCCAGAGTGCAGACCTGTCTGTCTAAGAGAGTCAAGTGGCTCCCCTCAGCCTGTTCCCATTCACTACACCTGATCACCGGAGGAAACAGCTCCCAAGGTGGAAGGCAAAAACCTGGGGCTTTGTGGGAGGCCAGAGCCCTCCAATCAGGACACCAGGAGATACAGGTGGGCCAGGTGAGGAGAGGCCTTTGTGGGAGCAGGCTATTTAGACTGAGATAGTCCCAGAGTTCCTGGTCCAACACCCCACCAGCTCCAGTCCCCGACTCTCCCATCTGGTTACCCTCCCTCTCCCTCTGCCAGTCCCTGATGCCTCTTCACTCCACGAGGCCCCACCCTCTTCTTCCCCCACCCCACATCCCCTCTGCTTACCCCCCATTCTCCCTCCCCAACAGTATCCCCCGAGAGCCTGGTTGCTCCTCTGGCTGTTCCACACCCCTTCACCCACCCATAGTCCCTCCAGTACCTGGCTGCTCCTTCCCTCCACCTTGGCTGCTGGTTCTCTTCTCTCCCCAGGTCCCTTCAACCCCCAGCTGTTCCCTCTGTCTGCCCACTCATTCCCTCCCTCCAAGCATCCCCCAGCTCCTGGGTGCCCCTTCCTTTCGTGACCCTGCAGCCCCCAACCTCCCCTAGCGTTCCTCTGGTCTCTTCTCACCTGCCCTCCAGGACCCGGCCCCTGCCCTACCCTTTGTCCCCTTCTTGTGACAAACCAAACAGTAGGAAGGCCATCCTTGTGCCCCACACCTCTCCTTCCCCAGTGGCTCCCACCTCCAACCCCACTTTTCTTTAAGTTTCCAAATCAACCTTCCTCCAATAATAATGATAAAGCAGGAAGCTGGGCCGGAGGACAGTGCAGATTTTTCTTCTTGACATGGAGTTTCCGATTAAAGGCAAAGGGACATAAATCCTCCCGCGTAATTGCTGTGCTCCAGCTCGGAGCCACTTGGAAGAGAGGCTCCCACCCTCTCTGCCCCTGCCCCTGGGAGCCCCACCCCCAATTTGAGCAGGGCTTTGTCCCCAGAGCCTGGGGGTTGCCTGGGAAGGGGGAGCAGAATGTTGCTGGCATGGGCACAGCTCTGGGAAGGGGATGGGATAAACTTGAGCAGGGCTCTCTGCATTTTCCTTCCAGGGGTCCAAGCCTAGGATAGACTGTGGGCCACGGCCCAGCTCAAAGCACCTTTCTCTGCATCCGGGGAGCCCTTCAGCCCCTCACATCAGAAGCACACTTTACACTTGGACAAAGCTTGTTGGCATTTATTATCTTTGTAAGAAACTTGAAAATTATTAAACAGATACCAGATGGAGGAGGGGCCCCAAGAAATGAACAAGTGCAACTCCCCTTGTTTTACAGATGGGGAAACTGAGGCCTGAAAAAAGGACTGTCTGGTGGCAGAGCTGGGAACTTAGAACTTGACATCTCATGCACCACAGAGGGGCTGGCACCGTTTACATCTACTAAATCGTGGGCCAAATAGCTTACTCCCAAGTAGTATTCTCACCTGCTAGAGAAGCTTTTTAAAAATTCAAGAATGCTGGATGTTGTTATTCCCTCTCTACAGACTGGAGAACGATGACACTAGAAGTGTGTGGGAATTACCCGAGGTCAAAGGCCAAGGGTGGAGCCTGCGGTCCCTCGGCCTCCTGATTCCACATTCATCCTCTTCCCTTCTCAGGATTTTACACCCAGAGATGCCAATGTCTGGTGACTCCACAGGTTGAACTCAGCCTGGCCTGAAACCAGCCCTCAACCCTTCGAAAGCCACAGAGCGCCCCGCCCCCACCCCTGGCAGGGACCTTCCCAGCTCTGTTCCTCCCTTTTTATTATTATTATTATTATCATTATTATTATTATTATTATTATTATTGAGACGGAGTTTCACTCTTGTTGCCCAGGCTGGAGTGCAATGGCACGATCTTGGCTCACCGCAACCTCTGCCTCCAGGGTTCAAGCGATTCTCCTGCTGCCTCAGCCTCCTGAGTAGCTGGGATTACAGGTGTGCACCACGCCTGGCCAATTTTGTATTTTCAGTAGTTACACCCACCCCCAGGCTCTGGGGACCAAGCCCTGCTCAAATTGGGGGTGGGGCTGCCAGGGGCAGAGAGGGTGGGAGCCTCCCTTCCAAGTATTTTAGGGTTTCTCCATGTTGGTCAGGCTGGTCTCGAACTCCTGACCTCAGGTGATCCACCCACCTCAGCCTCCCAAAGTGCTGGGATTACAGGCATGAGCCGCCATGCCTGGCCCCTTCTTTTCCAACCTCCTGCCTATTCTTCTCCTCCATGAAGCCCTCCTGATTTGAAACCCTTGGCTCCCCTTTTCTTGGTTTCTTCCTGCACTCAACAAGCCCCTCCAGCAATTCCTAAATCAGGTCCTGGTGTGACTCTCTTCTCTCTCATCGGACTAGGGGAACAGGCCTGTGTCTCCTCCCTCTGAACTGCCAACTACTAACCCCCACCATACCCATTGTCTCCACACCACCTCCCATGCCCCCTGAAGACTCAGACCCAAAACAGATCTGTAAAGCATGTGCGTGTGACCATGGGAACCCGGGAGTCCTGTCTCCTCTTCATCCACAGAAATTTCCACAGAAGCCCCACGGATTCCCATTTCAGGTATGAGACTACCATTGTCTCTGGGTTTCCCTGACCCTCCAGGGACAATCTGGCTTGTCCTCCCCCAGACTTCTTCCCTCAGCACCTCAGGTGAGGGGAAACCTTCATGTCCATGCCCTGGGCACCCACCCCTCCCTCTACCACATCAAAGCTCAGTGGGGAGCAAGGTCCAGTGAGGGCTTTGGAGTCTCCAGGAAGACCCCCCTGTCTGGGTCAGCTAGAAGATCAGCTTAGAAGGCTTAGCTGCTCCTGAAGGGGCCTGTGTTGAGCTTCTTGTGCCATGTTTGGGGTGGCTCTGTGGCACTGCCTGGGCTGGGTAGTTCTGGATGTGACTATAGGGATTTAGGGTGTTACTGTAGATTTTGGATGCTATCGTAGAGTTTGGAGTACAACTGTGGAGTTGCCCGGGAGATTATGGTGGGGTTTTCTGGGCTTCACACTAGGGTTGCGCTGGGGTTTTTATAGGGTTACTCCAAAAGGCCACAGGCCTGTGCTACTACCTGGCCCAGAGGAAGGGAGGGAGATAAGGCTGTAAAAGAAAGCTAGGGAGTTTGGAGGGGGAAGGACGGAGGTGACCCAGCTTCCTAGAGGAGGGGATAATTTGAAGTTGCAGGGCAGCAAGGCTCTGCTCTACCCCATCTTGGTATTCCAGTCCCAAACCCTGGCCAACAGCCTCCTTTGTTGGCAGTGAGGGGCTGGGAATGAAGAAGGCTGCTTGCTCCCCTGGAGTGATGACAGGCAAGATGCTGTACACGCCCCGGGCTTTCTGTAGGGAGGAAGGACCAGGCCTGGTCCTGAGCAGCAGTATGGTCCTCCTGGGTGTATGTCCCCAACAATAACTGAGCCCAGAGCTCCCACCTCAGTCTTGGAGCCCTGCCCTTGGTGTTGCTGAGGCAGGGCAGAATCCGGAGGAAAACGACATAGACCCTTCTCCCTGGGGACCCTGAACTTACAGGGATGACAGACCCTAATCTTGGACCCAAGTGAATAGAGAACTCTTCTTGCAGCTTAATCATGAAAAACTCCCCAAGAGACAGAAGTGTAGAGCCAGGATTGGGCAGAGTCTGAGAAGGGAGAGGGTTCCAAGTAGCAACAGCTGAGGGAAGGTGCAGAGGTGAGGAAGGATGAGGGTAGTTTAGCCCCAGAGACTTGGCGTAGGGAAAGAAGAGTCATTCACTCTTGTATCCATCATTCACTTAGCAAACAATCGAGAGAGCAGCTCTACATCAGCATGGTACCAGGAAACACAGAGATGAATTACACAGGCAGGGACAGCAACTGGAGAGGCTCCCAGAAACTCAGTCCTCATCCAGAATACTAGCACCAGCTTCAGAGTTCTCTGGGTCCATGCTAGCTGAGCTTCTACCTCCCCGCCTCTCCAATCCAAAACAAATCCATTCCCTAGCATTTTACTTCTTCCTCAGAGTCCCACCCCTGCCTCAGTCCTTGCCCCAGACCCACTACTCAAATATGCCATGCTCCTCCCCTCTGGGCAGACCCTGGAGCACCTTCTGGACCACAGCTACAGCAGGAGGGATTGGGGCTAGACATTCTGAGCACCTTCCCAGTGGCAGAGAGCAGTGGTGCTGAGGAGCTGAGCAGAGGGCCAAGGAAGGGATGTGAGCTTGAGTCCAGGCCCGAGATCCTCAGCCTGACTTTGCATCTTGCCGGGAGAGGCATCATTCATCCACCCAGGGGTGGAGATGGGGCAGGGGGAGGGGAATGAAAAACACCCACAGCCCATTAACCTACTTTTGCAACTTCATTAAAACAGAGTCTTCGACATGTTGCCATAAATTGTCTTCTGAGGAGGAAGCCAGATCTCAAGTTCTAGCAGTGAAGCTTCAGAGAAGAGGCTGGGATAGCCAGGTTAGAAGGGACAGTGTGTGTGTGTGTGTGTGTGTGTGTGTGTGTGTGTGTGTGTGTGTGTGTGTGTGTGTGTGTGTGTGTGTGTGTGTGTGTGTGTGTGTGTGTGTGTGTGTGTGTGTGTGTGTGTGTGTGTGTGTGTGTGTGTGTGTGTGTGTGTGTGTGTGTTTTTCACTGAAAGGTTTTGCAGGCTGGGCCAGTCTGGCTGCCTGTTGCAGGGTTTCCTAGGTGGCAGGCCATTGGGTGAGGGGCAGGGAGGGAATTTTATATACTATTGTATCATTGCTGCCCTGAATCTTCACAGCTTCCTGGAGTCCCACAGAAGCTCTTCTCAGCCTTTGAGGCCTCCTTCAAGAAGCCCTGTTCTTTGAAGCTCAGGAAACTCATTGAAAAAAAAAAAAGAAATCCTGTTCTGCCCCAAAGCCCCTTCTGCAAGGTGTGCACTGAGCATTAGGCTTCCCAGCACTGAGTACAGCAGACCCCAGCAGCCTCCAGAGAGCCTGAGACCAGCACCGCCCTTGCTAGACAGGTGGCCTGGTACAGTGGAAGGAGCACTGGCTCACAGGTCAGCAGGGCTGAGTCCCAGTCCCCTTACATGAGTAGTGACTGAGGGCCCAAGCCCTGGAGAGGGACTGCCAGGGTTCAAATTCTGCCTTTGCCATTTAAGGACCTCAGCCAAGTTATTTAACCTCTCTGTGCCTTAGTTTCCTCATGGGAATAACGATAGTTCATAAAGTTATTGAGTCTTAAATGGGATGGCCCATGGAAAATGCATAGCGGCCAAGCACAGTGGCTCACGCCTGTAATCCCAACACTTTGGGAGGCCAAGGCAGGTGGATCACTTGAGGCCAGGAGTTTGAGACCAGTCTGGCCAACATGATGAAATCCTGTCTCTACTAAAAATATAAAAATTAGCCAGGCATGGTGGGACATACCTGCAATCCCTGCTACTTGGGAGGCTGAGGCAGGAGAATCACTTGAATCGAGGAGGCCGAGGTTGCAGTGAGCTGAGATCACACCACTGCATTCCAGCCTGGGCGACAGAGTGAGACTCCATCTCAAAAAAAAAAAGAAAATGCATAGCACTTAGGACCTGGCACATCCCTGGGGTCAAAAAACATGGGCTATTGTTGTCATTATTACGTACTTATTTACTTAGGGTTCACAGGCCTGACAAGAACCTTTGAAGTTCAGGGAATCTGCTCATCTGGCTTTACCCATGAGGAAGCTGAGGACCAGAGAAGGGAAGTGACTTGGGTCAGAATCAGAGCTTCTTTTCCCAGACTTCCTTTCATCCAACCAAGGGTCTTCCCCCAAGAGGTCCTCTCTGGGCCTTAGTTTCTTCAATTGTGCAGTGAAGGGATTAGAGTAGATCAGGAGTTTCCTTTTTTGTCATCATCATTATTATTACTATTATTATTGTATTATTATTATTGCCTTAGAACTTCTTTTCAAACAATCCTCACTTAGAATTGCACTATGCAAAAGTGGACTAGATCTGGAGAAAACTGCAAGAGCAGGGGGTGGGATGGTCTACAGCCCCTCTACCCCAGCAACAACCTCAGAGGCCTGTCAGAGAAACCCTGGGAGGTCACAGACCCCAGGTCAAGACCTTGGCCGGGGTGATGTTAGGGCTTCCACTACTGGCACTCTAGGAGGCTGGTGCCCCCAGAAGACCAAGAACTCTCCAAAGCCACACTGGGAGAAGAGGAGAGGCCTTAAGAAGGGCTTCCTGGGGACAGGATTATCTTGACACCCTCTCTATACAGAAAAGGGGTGGAAGAGGCAGGGATGCAGAAGAACGGTCCAGAGGGCCTCTGCGGAGCAGCTTGTTCTACCTGTCCAGGGATCCCACACCTGATGTGCCTCCACCTTCTCTCTGCTTCCCAGTTCTGAGCTGCCTGCACTCCTGCCATAGTTGCAGCCCAAGAAAACATGGCCATAAAACAGACATTTGCTTTAATTTTCACTTGAAGGGGCAATTTAGCACAGGCTATTTGCAAGCTGTTGGAGTTCTTTACGAGGCTTTATCATGTTTTCCCAAAGTGCTCCCCTCGAAGCGAATTCCCAGGTCAAAGTTCACACGTAACTATTTAGGGGGAAGAGGGAGCACGGGAGATTGTACAGACTGGAGAATATATATATTTTTTAGGTCAGGTCAAGAGTGGTTGAAAAATAAGAGCAAGAGAAAGCCAGGCCGGCCTCTGATTGAGGCAAGTGCTGTGTGACCTTGCCCAAATATTTTCCCTCTCTGGGCCTCCTGCAAGCAAAGGCCAGTCTCAGTGGTAAAAATGAAACATGTGACTCAGCCCCAGCCTCTAGGGCCCTCACCCTTGCAATGACCCAGATGCTGTGTATTTGCAGCCAAATCACACTCAATGAGTCTTGACTTGTACTCTCTGGTTTGGATCTCTCTAGCTCTTCCCTCCCGCCAACTACCGCCCCCAGCAAACTGCTGATCCTTCCCTGCCCTCAATTTCCCCCACTTGGTTTCTTCACTTGTTTTCTGGGGTCCTTCTTCCCTAGGAGAAAGGGCTAAATTTTGCTAGACCTCCCAGCTGCTCCAAGGAGGGGAAAAGTCACCAACTCCACCTCCTTCCAAAGTTCATGTGGTTTCCCCCCTTGATTTTCCCACAGTCCTTCCCCTCTTCCCTCCAGAGCTCTAGGCTGAGTGGCATCAGTGGGAACAAACCTCTCACACTGTAAACAGAGCGGCTTTCCTGAGGCTGGATGCAAGGTCCTTGGAGATCACACAGTGGGCAGGGGCTGGGAAGCTGGGACCCTGGGGCACCTTGAACATACACCAGTTCCCCTTCGGCTCCCTGCAAAGAAAATTTCCCACCTCTAAGGCCTTATGGAGACTGGGACATGGGTTTGGGGGTGCACTCTGAGGCCTGCATCCAGTGGTCTCCCAAGGGTGACTTGGGAAGTGGGGGTGAGCCAGAGGTCATAATGTAGAATAGGGGTCTCCCCTCACTCAAGACCCCACCCCCTTCCTCACATTTCTGAGGAACTTTCCTGGCCTCCACGGACAATTCCAGCCTCAGTATTCCCAGGGAAGGGTAATGAGGCAAGTGGGACATTTCTCAGGCTGGGAGAGACCCCCAAGGTCAGGGTCAGACAGAAGGCAGGATGTGTGGGAGGCAGAGGAGTCAGGAATATGGGAATCTGGGGTGGTGGGAAATCCTGTGGTTCCTGAAGCAGCAACAACATTTGCAAAGGAGACTCCACCAGAGGAGCTGCCTGGAGGCTCACTGAGGCATTCTGCAGCCCAGACCCACCCGTAGACTGCCAGTCAGGGACTGCACTCAGGCCTGATACCAAGCCACTGGGGCTGATGTGAAGGGAGGTGAGTACAGGTTCTCCCAGGCAATTATCAAGAGGAAAAGAAACAGAGCAGAGACCATTAGGGAAGAAATGAGAAGGGAGAGGGGCCCCAGACACAATTCTCCAAGTAAGTCCTTCTGTGTACTGTGTGTGAATTAAGCTTCTGCCTACCTAAAGTCCAAAGGAATCTTGTAACGTCAATCCCATTTTTCATATAAATAAATAGAGGGTGCAAGAGGCAAAGGAAGTAGCCCAGATCACATGGATCTGCCTGGCCATTTATCTAGTTACCACCCCCCAGCCTCCTCACCTGCTGTGTTGTAAGGGGCTACCTATGCATCTATTTACATCTGGCTGTTTGTCTCCATTCTCACCACCACAAAAACAGAATCTCAGAGTAAGGAGGTTCAACCTCCCCATGGTGCAATTAGGGAACTGATGCCCAGAGAAGGGAAGCTGCTTGCTTAGGGTCACAGAGCCAGAAGAATCAGGGCAGGGACTTAATCCAATTCAGAAGGCTGCTCTTTCCTAGAGCCAGGTTCTCAACTATTTACATACACAGATGCCAGACACCATATTAGGCACCAGGGAAATAAAGATGAATGAGTACAGGCCCTGCCTTGAGAGGCTCAGAAGTGAGGAGACAGGCTCCCCCGACCCAGCCTGTAGAAAGACATCCTCCAAATGCCAAGGACCACATGCTAAGAAAGAAGTTGCTCTAAGCTGGGGAAGTCAAAAAGGCCACCTGGAGGGGGTGGGCCTAAAAAATGATTAGAGGTGTGAGTGGGAGGAGGGCACTCGCTCTGGTGATCCAGGTGGGAGGAAATGTAAGTGCACAGGAATAGTCCTCTTGGGGAAGACACTCCTGTTGGAGGATTATGGGAGACAAGGCTGGAAAGGCAGGTTGGGAATAGACAGACCAGAGAAGAACCTGAGTGCTGGCTAGAGGGTCTGAGCTTCACTCCATGGGCACTGGGGAGTTATGGAAGGTTTCTGTCTGGGGTGACGGGGGATCCATGCAAAGGGACTTACTAGGAAATTTACTCTAATAAAGTAGGGTAATAAATTAGGGAGCAGCTTACAGGGCAGACTTCCTTGGAAAAAACCTGAGGCATCAAGCATGTCAATGCGTCTGTGGGTCGCCTCTTGGGGTGACTGTGGTGTGAGTGTGTGTGTGTGTGTACGCACACACACAAGTGTGGTGCTAAGACAAGGAAAGCCTGGTTTCACAAAACTGCTCCAGTCTGCCCTGGTGGGGAGATGATGGATCACCAGATCCCCACCCCTTCCGTCTCCCTTTCATAACCACCCTGAATGGGCAAGAGCATAGCTGCCTCCCCACACAGTCTGTGTACCCTGCACCCCAGCACGCACATGAAGAAACTGTCCTAGAAGCAGAGACACATGCACACACACCAGGGAGCACAGTAAGCAACCTCCTACCTAACCTTTTCCCTCAAGACTCATGCCAATAGAGAAGGGCACCCAGGGCACTATAAAGGACAAGGGTGAGGGAGGGTCCACCCCACAGCCTGATGAGCTTAGGAGGACAGTGAGGAGTCAGGTGGGGGGGAATGAGGGGGGCACTGCTGCTGAGGACAGCCCAACCATTTGCAATCCACGTAAACCCAGGGGTGGGGGTGATTGGGAAAAATGCCCTGGGAGACAAATAAAGATTGGCAGGGGACCATTCAGAAAAGGACTTACTGGGGCTGGGTGCAGTGGTTCATGCCTGTAATCCCAGTACTTTGGGAGGCTGAGGTGAGCGGATCACCTGAGGCCGGGAGTTTGAGACCATCCTGGCCAACATGATGAAATCCCGTCTCTACTAAAAATACGAAAATTAGCTGGGCGTGGTGGCAGGCTGTAATCTCAGCTACTCAGGAAGCTGAGGCAGGAGAATCACTTGAACCCAGGAGGCAGAAGTTGCAGTGAGCCGAGATTGGGCCACTGCACTCCAGCCTGGGCAACAGAGTGAGAATCCATCTCAAAAAAAAAAAAAAGGACTCACTGGAACATGAGGAGCCTTCCTGCTGCCTTCCCCCCAACTCCCTTCCTCTCTATCCACACTGACTGACCCCTCAAGGTCTGCTTACCTGGACAACTGGTTTATTTTGTCCTCCTTTTGGGACCGGGGGTGGAAAGGGACTCAAGGTCCCCTTCCCCCTCTTCCTCAGCCAAGAGATCCCCCAAAATGGGAGGACTATGAGCAATGAATCCTGGTGGAGTTGTGATTACTGTGAGTTGCAATATCATTTAATAAGGATAGCAATTATCATAGCCACATCATCATAGCCCCTACCACCAGGAGAAGGGGGCCGGCAGCCAAGATGCCTGGTGCTACTCACCAGCTCTGTGCCCAACCCTTCCCTACTTTCCCTTCTTGAAACCTGCATAATCCTAATTTTGGGATTCCTAGGATCTCAGAATCAGAAGAAATCTTGTAGTGGTCCCATTCCCAAACCACCTGTTTGCCTGCCTCCAGCCAGGGGCACTCACACCCACCAGGCATCCCATTGCACTGGGGTGTTGTTGAATACATGCCTCTGCCCCCTAACACCTCAGTGCCCCCGGGGAGAAGTCTGGAGGAGTTCCATCATCTTTACAATCCTGGGGTCTTCCTCATCCCTCCCCAAGCCAGGCCAGACCTGGAGCCTCCCACACTGATGTGTCACAACCTCCTCAAGCGTCCAGTTCAGTGTCACCCAACCCACCGCTCCAACAAATCATTCTGAGTTCTACCTCCAGCCCTCCTACTCTAACTCCAGCCTACTTCTGCAGCTATTTGCCACGAGCCACCCACCAGACAGGAAAATGATGATCTGATTCATCTTCTAAAAAGCTTTCCAAACCTCTATCTCCACCTTTCTGTCTTTTGCTCAAGTGCACTTATCCCTGACTGCCAGGAAGTTTGCCTTGATATTTAACCTGAATCTTGCCCTCTGTGGGATGGCCTTGGAGAAATGTCATTCATTTAATATCCTATCCCAGCTTCCCAAGTCACTTATGATGCACTTTATCCCCTCTGTCAACCTTCCAGAAGCACTCCTCGCACTCCACACCCTCCTCACCCTAGGGCAGTTCAGGGAATGCTGCCTGCCTCCAGGCCTGGCTGTAGTTCAGGTTGTCAGCCCCAGCCCCAGCAGAGGAGAGGGGTCTCATAACAGCCCGGCGTCGAGCCCCCAGCCCTCAGCCCTCACTGAAGAAGGAGGTAATTAGGAGCTGTGCAGTCCGTCCCCCAACAGGTAGAGCTGAGCAGCTGCATCCATCATCCAGGCAGCTGCCACAGAGCGCGAGGGTCAGCACAGAGGCTCAGCCGGACCAACAGGAGAGTGTGGGGGAGGCCTCGGGCTGGGGATTGGCTGGTCTGCAGCAGGAGAGTCAGGGCTGTCGGGGACAACCTGAGAATGACCTTGTGGGGACTTCAGCACCCCTGGCGCTTCTCCCCAGAAATCTCTCCACCTGCCCCCAGTTCCCAACTGAGGTCCTACCTGCCACTCTGGCCCTGGCATTTTCTCTTCCCCTTCAATGTCATTTATCTAGGTGTAAGGGCCCCTCATATTCATTTTTAAAAGGAAAATGGTCTCTTGTGTACTTCATAGGTCTAAATGGGATGTGGGACGTAGTTTCCTGGCCTGAATAAGGGCTGATGACTCCATTAGGAAGAAAGGAAAGGAGGGAGGGAGGGGGCCCTGTGTGGATGGAGGAAGTGTCGGTGCAGGTGCATTTTTGTCTAATTGTGTGCACTAGTGCCAGGATGTGAGTATAAAGGAGCATGTGCTGGCAGCCGTGTGCACTGCGCATCGGAGCATCAGCCAGGGCGCAGCCTGGGACGTGTTTTGCATACTTGCACTGACCAGGGTACATTACCACACTGCAGTGCACTTGGGCACAGATGGGCGTGTTGACCTTGTGCCTTCTTTGTGTGCGCACAGGCTCATGTTCACACATGTACACAGGTTGCTGGGCCTGTCCATGCACACTGACACAATGGGCTTTCACCTTGACAGTTTCTGACCCAGAGAGGGGAGCCCCTGAAACTCACCTGTGCCTGGGATCCTTCAGCACAGCACATCTCCCAGCTGAATGGGCAGGGACCCCCCACCCCAAGAGCCACAGGTCAAAGATGGCCACTGGCAGGAAAGAAGAAAGGGAAAAGAGGAGGGGTGGCTCTGCCAACACCTGTGAAGGTTCTTCGTTATATATGCAAATGCCCTCATTAGAGATGCACAGCACTTCCCAGAGCTAATCGCTGCTGCTGCAGCAGCAGGTTCTGTGTGGTGGGCTAAGGGAGAGAGAGGAGGCAGGACCACAGCCCTGTGGCTGGGCCGTGCCAGAGTTTCCATTCCTCAAGACCTGCTACCCTGGGCAGTCCTGAGGAGGGGTAGGGAAGAGCCCTGGCCAGGGGGAAGGCCTGCTATAGGCAGGCATGGTGCAATCTGCAGGCCACAGCACCAGGCCCTTGGTTCTGCCTGGGCAGGCTGGCCTGCACAGAGCCCCCACTCCCATTCCGGGACAGGACTTGCCAGGAGGGTCATAGGAGGAGTGCTGCGGCCAACCACACACCCCACCCCTCTCTCCATCCACCACCTCTCCTTCCACGAAGCCCAAAAGTGAAGGTCTCTCTGGATCCTGGAACAGGTGGCCCTGGCCCCTGCCCCCCAAGGCCTCATTTCTTCCTTTTATCACCTCTACCATCGAACATCCAGAAAAGTAGTCTCACTGTGACCTTTTCTGTTACCCCAACCTTAGAGAAAGAATCCCGACTCTAGTCAAGCCGCACCCCCAACCCTTGTCTCTCAGCCCTGCTGGACATCCATTTCGAGACCAGCCATGGCTGGAGGCTGCCTTGTGCTTTTTCAACCTCACCGCCACCAGCGTGGCACCGGAGACAAACACAAACAGTAACACACAGTCAACTCATGCATGCCCTCAGAAACATGCAAACACTCCCTCTCCCCTCACAGGGCACACACTGTCCTGTTATATTAACGTGTCCTTAGACACACACCCACGATGAAAGAGTCCCACCAGCCTCCACTGTCCTTGTGCACATCGTCACCCCATTTTGGGGACAGAGTCCACAGAGTCCTCCCCTGCCCTACCCCCAACCTCTCCTTTCTTCGCTTCTCCCTCCCCCTCCCGCCCTCCTCCCTGGGCACCCGTTTGCCAGGGTTATTTATAGAAGCAAGCGATAAATTCAGTGTGTTTCTCGGCGCACAAAGCTATAAATAATGGCACAGATCATTAAACCCCGAGAGCAGGCCCAGCCGCCCCGCAAACAAGATGAAGTACAAACCACCACGTGAGGAGGAGAGAGGGAGGTGCAAGGCAGAGCCCCAGACCCAGGGCCAGCAGGCCCCAGCCTGAACCTCTCAGCTGGGTCCCAGTGAACTTGGGCCTCCAAGGGGCCTTCCCCAGGCACCAGAGGAGGGGAGAGGGCAGGGCTGGGCCTGGACTTGCAGGCTGCTCAACAGAGCTTGCCCCACCTAATTCCCACACCCCTCCTCTTGTACTCTTTCCCATCTCCCCAGCCTCTGCTTCTCTCTCCACTTCTCCCACTGTTCTTCCATCTTTGCCTGTATTTTCTTCTAATTCTGTTCATCTCTCCCTTTCTCTCTCCATATTCCCGCCTCTCTCCTTTACCTTTTGCCTTCATCTGTCCCTCTACATCCACCTGTTCTTCTTTCCAGCCCTTCTCTTCCCCTACCCCAAATCCCTGGGCCTCAGGAGGGACCCTGATCCCACCAAGGAGCCCTCAGAGGCAGAAAGTCCCCTGTCAGCAGAACTCTGGAGCTGGCTGCTGATTCAGTGACTGTAATCTCCCAGGCGGAGGCGGCAGTGGTAGGGGGAGGGGGACAGGAAAGATAAATGAGGAGCATAAGAACAAAATGGCACAGACACTGGGGACAGGCTCCAGGCTGAGCAAGGTTCTGGGGAGCAGAACCAGAGCCCTGAGCTACAGCCCAATCCCACCACCGCAGGCTGGTCAGTTGAGTGCCGGAAGTGCTTTCTGGCTACCAGCAAGCGACAGCACCACAGGGGAGAACATGGCAAAGAGAAGGGAGCAGGGGACAGGCAGGGAGTGGCAGGGAGAAGCCACTAAAGGAGTCAGAGAAAGAGGGGAGGAAGCCAGAGAAGCAAGGAACACTGATAGAACAATGACTTCTCCAGTCCCACTGCACCCCCAGATCCATTGTGGACCCCCGCAGTCATATCATATTCCTGAGCCAGGGCCACACATGGAAGGTTTGAGGGTTCCAACCACAGCTTCCACACGTCTCACTTTTAGGGAGTACCTTTATCCTTCAGGGTTCTTCCACCCTGACTTTGGCCTACTTTTTGGAGGTTTCGCTCAGTCTCCGCTCTAGGTCACCTACATTCTAGGTCTTTCATTCCTTTCCACTGAGAAGTTCTTAATTCCTGCTTCAGTCTGAGCCTCTCTCAGGAGGACAGAACCTACCTACATCCCACATGTATGGGATGGGTTTCCAGAAAACCACCCAAAGCTCGGCTCTTGGAAGGGTGATAAAACCCAGTATGGTAGTCAGTTCTCTCCTTCTCTAGTGATGTCAGGCAAAGAGACTTCAAATGGAGTAGCAGGTATAAGACTAAACATTAACCAGAACCTGCCAGCACTCAGCATCGGGAGATGCCAGGATGGGGCCGTCAAATCCTCTGAAAGTTGAGTGGCAACCCCATGGGCATGAACAAGGTGCAGCCTGGCTCTGTGGACAGGGGTGGACAAGAAAGCCCTGGAGCCACTGCCTCTGCCCTCCCCACCCCATGGCCAAAGTGACCATCTGCTCCTGCTCACTCCCCTGTTGGCAGCTTTGATGCAGAGCTTGGTTATTTGCCCAGGGATTTATAGTAGGAGCCAGGCCAGCAGCTAAATCCCCCAGCCGTAGAGGTAAATCAGCTGCTGCAATGGGCCGGAACGAGGGAGCTGTCGGGCTAGGAGGCTGCACAGCAGAGCTGGAGAGGAAAACACTTGTCCCCACTCCCTGGGGGCAGCCACCAATAAATCCCCTCAGGCACCGATTAGGGCAAGTGGCCTACCAGATCTTGAGGGCTGTCAGTGCTGGTGGCAGACTTTACACCGCAGCAGGCAGTGCCCACAGAAATGGGCTTGAGGATGGACCACAAGAACTTCTCAAAGCACCTGGACTAGTAACAAGAGGTGAGGGACCAAAACCTGTTTTCCCAGGAACTGTGAAGCAGTGTGGCTGTTAGGCCAGGTTCCCTGAAGCCAAAGTGCCTGGGCTCAATCCTGGCTCTGCCACTTATTAACTACGTGACCACTGACACGTTATTTGACTTCCCTATGCCTCAGTTTCTTCATCTGTAAAATGGGGGTGAGAATAGTAGCTACTTCCCACAGTTACTAAGATGATTAAATAAAATAATATGCATAAAGTGCTTAGATTAGTGCCAGGCAATGTATCATTAGTAGCACTGTCATATAAAATAAGGTCTTGAGACTAGGTTGAATCTGGACTTGTGCAGAGAAAAGAGAAGGGACCAAATGACCTTTGGAGGAAGCTGGGGGCACCAAGATGATGTTTAAAGAAAGGAGGAGGGCTATGTTAGTCTCACTGGGAGAGAAAGTGAGACCAGCTTCTTCCAGGGCTGGAATCGACCCCTGTGGTTAAGAGCACAGGCTCCTTAGGCAAGCAGGCCTGCATTCAAGCCCCAATTCTGATAAACTGTGAGTTATTCGGCAAGTTATTTAATCTCTCAACTTTCCTCATCTGTAAAATGGGGATAATAATATTCATCTCATAGCATTATTGAGAGAAGTACATGAGATCATACACAGATAAGGCGTTTAGTAAGTGTTCATTAAATTTTAGTCTTGTTACTGCAATTATTTCATCAAGTGAACAAAGGAGGGCTTCACAGTGGGCCCTGAATCTAGGTGCTAAATGCCCTGAATCCAAGCAGTATAACTGACAGGAAAGTGCTATTGCCAGAGAGGGAAGGCAAGAGAAGGGGAGGAAGGCAGGAGGTGAAGCCTGACCCGGGAGGCAGAAGGGGTTAGTAAGAAGAAAGAGACCCAGGAATGCAAGAGGAAGACAGAAGCAGGCAGGAAGAGAAAAGATGGGGGACTTCCAGCCAGAAAGAGAGTAAAGGGGATGGCACAGAGATGGAGAAGGGAGAACTGGGGAGAGAGACAGAGGGGAACCCACTGGGGCAGAAATGGATGGCAGAGAAGGGGGGCACACGAGGGAGACGGGGATGGGGGAAACAAAGGTATAAATGAGCAGAGCCTCAGAGCAGAAGTCAGGGAACGGAAGGGGAAGACTGGAGTCCAGGTGGCTGCAGGGAGTACTGAGGGGCAAAGTAAATGAGGGGCAGTGGCCAGGAGAAAAAAAAGAAGGAAAGAGACTGGCGCACCAGCTGAGAGACAAAGGAGGGAGAGCCCTGTCTGGAAAAACAGCAAGCCAGAGCCAGCACAGCTCGTTATGCAAACATGATTCCAGGCGCGCTCCGCTGCCCCCTCCCCAGCTTTCATTTTCAGCTTGGCTTCCCCCTGGCCTCCCTCCTGCGCCCCTCCTGCCAGCCTCTACTTTCTCTCCACTGAGCCTGAGGGCATACAAGCCAGCGGGGGAGGGGGAGGGGCTTGGACTCTGTCACCAGGGGGTGAGGAGGGGAGGAAGGAAAAAGTCCCCAAAGCAGAACAGAACCCAGGGGTCCACACCTCCTTCTGGCAGCTCCCCCTTCATCCGCATGAAGACAGGACAGTGGCTGAAAGAAGTGCAAGAGTGGAATAATAATAGTAGCAGTGAAAACATGAGCATTTTGCAGCCTGCAAAGTGTTTTACATGCCCCGGTCTCATAACAACCCTTGTGACGGAGGCAGTATTACCCTGTTTATTATCATCAAACAATTATATCATTCTGCTAAGAATGTCACATGTATTAACTGTCTTGCTCCTGACAACAACCCTATTATTCCCGTTTTACAGATGACAAGCTGAGGCCTACGATGGTAAGTACCTTCCATCCTACACCCCTCCCTCTTTGTTCCTCTGATCTCTCCTCCTGTCTTCCCTTGCCAAGCTCTTTCTATTCTCTCATCTTCTCATGTCCTCCCTTAATTCCCTTTCCAATCATGCTGCCTCAATAAACTTCAAGTTAGCTTTCTGTTCACTCTCATGGCAACCCCTCCAACCACCAGCAGGACCTGGTGTGACTGCACATGATCAGCAGACCCTTCGTTTTGGGGCCAGTTGTCAGGTAGCAACCCCTGAAAAAATCATACAGCAGCTGAAGTGAAATACAACAATGTCTTCAGAGCACTTTTACCCACATTCCTTCTAAAAAGATCTGAGATGGCCTACCGTATAAGACACAGATCGCCAGGTGTAGTGGCCCATGCCTGTAATTCCAACATTTAGGGAGGCCAAGGCAAGAGGATAGCTTCAGCCCAGGAGTTCCAGACTAGCCTAGGGAATATAGTGAGACACCATCTTTACAAAAAGTTTAAAAATTAGCCAGGCATGCTGATGCGGGACTATAATCATAGCTACTAGGGAAACTAAAGTGGGAAGACCCCTTGAGCCCAGGAGTTTGAGGCTGCAGTGAGCTATGATCATGCCACTACACTGTAGCCTGGGCAACAGAGTAAGACACTGTTTGTAAATAAATAAATAAATAAAATTAAAAAGACAGATGTAACAGAACCATCGAAACACCCATGAAAGAACAAGAACAGATAAAGAAGTGAGGATTTTAAAATGTCCTGGGAAAAGAAACTCAAGAATGGACAGTTACTGCAGAGGAACCCAAAACTTAGCCCTCAGCTTCCTCGATGAAACCAGGTAGTAGCTTAAAAGCCTCCTCGCCTACACCAGAAATAAACTGAGCACCTACTATTAGTCATGCATCAAAGACATGATCAACATTGAGGACCTGGTATTTTCTATTCACTCTACAAGTGTGAGAAGATTTTGCCTGAAATGTCCTGGTCACATTTGCCACAGAACATTTGAAAGGACTCTGAGCTAAAAGAGCTTCAGAGCAGTGAGGAATATAAAAGTTGGAGCCTGGTGGAGCGCAGTGGCTCACGCCTGTAATCCCAGCCCTTTGGGAGGCTGAGGTGGGTGGATCACGAGGTCAGGAGTTCGAGACCAGCCTGGCCAACATGGTGAAACCCTGTCTGTACTAAAAATACAAAAATTATCTGGACGTGGTGGCGGGAGCCTGTGATCCCAGCTACTCGGGAGGCTGAGGCAGGAGAATTGCTTGAACCTGGGAGGCAGAGGTTGCAGTGAGCCTAGATCACGCCATTGTACTCCAGCCTGTGCAACAGAGCGAGACTCTGTCACATAAATAAATAGATAAATAAATGTCAGAGGCCATAGGACACAGGAAGAAGAACGGCCCACACGAAGTTGTCCCAATGCTAGTCCCCCTCCCAGAACTGAGAAACTGAGTCTGAGGTGTCAGTGATAGCCCTGTCCCCAAGCCCTTTCAGCCCCCTTCCCACTCCTAAATTGCTATTTGGGACTAAGTTCCTGCCAGCCAGTCTTGGTCTAGCCTTCCGTGTGATGCTGTGAGGGCTGCTCCTGGCTTCTCCTGCTCGTTAGCACATCAGCATGAGGATCATCAGGCACTGTAATAAATCAAATGAAAATAATCTCCCACACTCTCCCACAGAAACAAAATCTGCCCTCTCTGCTGACACAATTTCTGGCCTGCTGGAGGAATGAGTACAAGAGAGTGACCTCAGGCACAGGGGACAGGAGACACACAGGGAGGAAAGAGATGGATCCTTGTCAGGGAAAACCCCAGACTTGCAAGCCAGACTCCTCCCACAAATAATCACAAAATGCTGCCCCTTCCCAGCAGCCAGCCAAAAAATAGTCTCCACCCTCACACGCCTGTGTGTGAAATGCATAGGTATTAAACTTAAGTTAGTTCTTAGGAAGGCTGACACCCAGTCTGGCAAGCGCTGGAGATATCTAAGCAGGAAAAGACTCCAAGCATCTGGCATTGGCAATATGTCCTAGGGCCCCCGCTCCAAGGTCAGGAGACACTGGAATTGCCTGGAGGGTGGGGGATTGAGTGGTTGGTGGAAATCAAACTGACGGACATTCCTAGGCAGCTGGGTCCCAGTGTTCACCAGCATGGACCAGTAATGATGTTACTAGCTCACCCACCATGAAAAATGGCCTCCTTATTTTCCCCTTCCTCTCCCTTGCCTGAGGCATAGTTTGTTATCAGGGGCTTCTAGGCTAAAACAAAACAAAAGAAAACCCTGGAGTTAGGACAGAAGCTCATAAAATTTTCCACTGAACAAAATTACTCTAGCTCTTTCCCAGAGGGAAAACAAAAACCAAACAAACAGGAAAACCTCACTCCAGCTCCCCCACAACCCAGGGACCACTCTTTCAATTTCAAAGCCTGACCAAGCCTCCAGGGAGTACAGACAGACCGACAAGAAGGGTCCCACCCAATAAGCAGGTAAATCAGTAGATAGCAAAGCCTTCCCCAGAAGCACCTCTCCCAGATACACGTCTCTCCTCATGGAACTCCAGTCCATGGTGCCCTAATGCATTCAGAAAAAACTGCATTCACACCAAAGTACTGATTCCTCAAATAGGCATGCAAAGCCCTCCTTGCAACCACACTGAGCTCCTACAGCTTTTCCTCCTACATCCTTCCTCCTCACCCCAGCTACTGGTCCCTTTATCGTTCAAGGAATATGCCCTGAACTATCCTGCTTCCAGCCCATTTTGCCTGGAATGACCTCTCCACCACTTTCCAAGGCCCCCATATGCTTATCAAAGCTCTCTCCATCCTCCTCTAAAGCCAGATTTAAATCCCAACTTCTTTTATTCATGCAAGACATCTGCCTCCACTAGACAGGCCTCCTGTTCACCTGTGTGCTGACAGGTAGTCTGGATAATGTTCATGGAATTGAATGAAAACTCCAAACCTGTTCTCTGCCAAGTTTTCTTTTCTGTGACCCATGGGGTTCATCGGGAGTAAGGAGGCCATTCAGGGACATGGAGATGTCAGTTATCTCCAGAGCCCCACCTCCCCAAGTCAGGGGTGAGGTCTTTGAGAGAGATGCTGTTGTGAGAGATGCTGCAGGTGCTTCTAGGCTTCCTGAGACCACTGACCTGGGTACCTCTCAGGGGCTTTAAAGGCCTTTAAACTAGTGACCTTGGACCTCCTCTTTCTTTGGTTCCTCTCTCCCTATTTCTCAGTCTCCCTCAATCTTCATCATTCTCTTTTTCAGATTTAGGCTGAGGATACCTTCTGCCTGAGAGACCCCTCCTCTTGGAGTCTTGCTCCTCAAAATGTGACTTAAGAGCCAGCAGCATCGGCATCCCTGGAAGCGTGCTACCAATGCATTCTTGGGCCTCAACTCAGACCTATTCAATCCAACTCTCCAGTTTAGCAAGATCCCCAGGTGATTTTTATGTACATTAAAGTTTGAAAGCAATACTCTAAAGAACAAGAAATGCCAGACCAGGGTCCAACAGGGAAACTGAACACCTAAGACATTCATTCATTCATTTACCCATTCAATAAATACTTAATAAGCATCTACTGGGTGCACAGAGTTGTGCTAGGCATTGGGGATAAAATGGTGAATGACTCAGATTAGGTGTGCAGACTGCAGAGGACGAGATGAATGTTCCCTACCTGGCCTGTTTCAGCCCACCTCCCAGAGTTGGGGGGGGAGCTTGAGTTGGGAACAGGGGTACATTTGACTGAAGAATCTCTCAAGACCCCAAAGCTGATGAGGGATGCTTTCCTCTCCCCAATCCAAAGACAGAGAATCAGTGAGAGCCAGAAGGGAAGGAACAGTGAGAGCAAGGAAGAATGCTGAACAGAAGGAACCAGGGAAGATGGAAATGAGAAAAAGGGAGTCTAAGTCCCCGAAAATACTTCCTGCCATTTCAGAAGCATACTCAACCATGCTCAGCTCACTGACTTCCTCTAGGCTAGCACAATGGCCCCCACCACAACTCCCAGTCAGATTGCCTCCCATGAGAGGGGAGCACCCTCCACCCCAGGGTCTGAGAGGGGAGAAGACAGGTCACATCTGGGGGGAAATGACCAAAAGGCAGACAGATTGGTTTGAAGGACACAGGAATAGCAAGAAACACACAGGCCCAAGAGACAGTGCTGAGGGCTTCAGAGGAACATGACTGCTGTGTGGAGAATGGACTGTAGGGGGACACGCAGGGGAGACAAGTTAGGGGGCTGTCATGGTCAGCAGCAGAGGCAAGATAAACAGTGCATGGCTAGGACTGTACCAGTGGAGATTGTGAGATTATGTGTCAGAGTTGGGATATATTTGGATGATAAGGTCAATAGAACTTGCATATGAATGAGGGATGGGGAAGAGAGGAAAAGAGGATACTGACTCTCAGGTTTGGGGCCTGAGCTACTTGGTAGGTTAGGGCAATAAAAGGTGATCTGTCTGTCAGCAGTGGGTCAGGCTTAAAAAAAAAAAGTGATCTGGGGAGGGGTTCTGGAGAATGAGTCAGGGTAAGGAAAAACCTAGGGCAGAGAATGGGAAAGAGGAGAGTCCATGTTGAGAAGTCATAAGAAAGGAAAGCAGAGATAGAGGAAAATGATGAGAAAATCATTCAAGAATCCTTAGTTCAAGTTTCTTGAGGGCAAAAATTGCATCTTCTGTTTCCACTGGGCACCTTAGAGTCCTCCACTGCTATTCTGCATGCTGTGAGTAAAATCAGGTACTCAGTAAAATCAGGTAATAGTACATCTGTGGCTTGTTGAGAACTGATTCAAAAGGCAGGGTGGGCTGATATAAACAGCACTCAGCTATGTTTAGGGCCCTGGCCACCTAATGGCAGGGCGACATTAGAGAAGCTCACTGTTGGGCTGGGCACAATGGCTCATGCCTGTAATCCCAGCACTTTGGGAGGCCAAGGCGGGCAGATAACCCGAGGTCGGCAGTTCGAGACCAGCCTGACCAACATGGAGAAACCCCGTCTCTACTAAAAATACAAAATTAGCCGGGTGTGGTGGTGCATGCCTGTAATCCCAGCTACTCGGGAGGCTGGGGCAGGAGAGTTGCTTGAACCCGGGAGGCAGAGGTTGTGGTCTGGCGAAATCGCGCCATTGCACTTCAGCCTGGGCAACAAGAGCAAAACTCCGTCTCAAAAAAAAAAAAAAAAAAAGACAAAAAGAGAAGCTCACTGTTTCTCAGTTTCCCTAGTGGCAAAGCAGTAAAGGTGAACTAAGAGTTTCAGGTCCCATCTAGCCGCAGCTCTCTTTCCCTGGCTCTGGGACCATAATGCTGAGCTTCAGGAGTCCCTGTAGGTTCTTGAGCAAGCGTGGCATGAGGTGGTCAGTGTGGCTGTTGTGTGGTGTTTGGAGGGGAATGAAGCAGTGGCCCAGAGAGTGGACTGGGACCATCTAGATATGGGCCAATGAGGGCCTGGCCACCAGGGCAGCTGGGAATGAAAAAGAATGATCAAGCCAAGAGCCCCAAACCTCTTCCCTAAATCCTCCTCCCTGAGATGTCTCAGCATTTTTTTTATTTTGTACCTCCACAACTTTTTTTGGGTTTTGTTTTTTTTTGTGAGACAGTCTCACTCTGTCACTCAGGCTGGTGTGCAGTGACACAATCATGGTTCACTGCAGCCTCAGTCTCCCAGGCACAAGCAATCCTCCCACCTCAGCCTCCTGAGTAGCTGGGACTACAGGTGCATGCCACCACACTCAGCTAACTTTTTATTTTTTGTAGAGACAGAGGTCTCACTATGTTGCACAGGCTGGTCTCAAAGTCCTGGGCTCAAGTGATCCTTCCACTTCAGCCTCCCAAAGTGCTGGGATTACAGGTGTGAGCCACTGCACCTGGCCCCTTTTGTTTCTTAATCCCATGACAGATAAATGCACCTCTACAACTTCTAAATATTGCAGCGCCTAGACTCTGTCATTGGATGCCCTTCACTTTCTTTTTTTTTTTTTTTTTGAGATGAAGTGTCATTCTGTCACCCATGCTGGAGTGCAGAGTCGTGATCTTGGCTCACTGCTGCAACCTCCGCCTCCCAGGTTCAAACATTTCTCCCTGCCTCAGCATCCCAAGTAGCTGGGATCACAGGCGTCCGCCACCACATCTGGCTAATTTTTGTATTTTTTAGTAGAGATGGAGTTTCGCATGTTGGCCAGGATGGTCTTGAACCCCTGACCTCAGGTGATCAGCCCACCTCAGCCTCCCAAAGTGCTGGGATTACAGGCGTGAGCCACCACGCCTGGCCACCTTCACTTTCTATCAGCTTTCACTCTTTAGGGGATCTCATCCAGTGTCACTGATTATTCCCACATTTCTATCTCCAGTCTGGACTTCATCATTAAACTATAGACTTGTGGTCGGGCGCAGTGGCTCACACTTGTAATCCCAGCACTTTGGGAGGCCAAGGTGGGCAGATCACGAGGTCAGGAAAATGAGACTATCCTGGCCAACATGGTGAAACCCCGTCTCTACTAAAAACACAAAAATTAGCTGGACGTGGCAGCGCGTGCCTGTAATCCCAGCTAGTCCGGAGGCTGAGGCAGAATTGCTTGAACCTGGGAGGCGGAGGTTGCAGTGAGCTGAGATCATGCCACTGCACTCCAGCCTGGCAACAGAGCTAGACTCTGCCTCAAAAAAAAAAAAAAAAAAAAAAAAAAAAAAAGCTATAGACTTGTGTATCAATTTACCTGCTAGCCTCCTCTACTTGGATGCTTAATAGGCATCTCAAAGCTAACATGTCCACAACTAATACTACTCCCAAAACCAGCTCCTCCCGTGGTATTTCCCCATACCAGTTAATGGCAAATCCATTGCTTTGGTCACTCGGGCCAAAAAATCTTGGTCTTATCCTCTACTCCTCTTTCTTTCATACGCTCTCACTAATCCCTTGGCTCTCCCTGCAAAATGTATCAAAAATTTGACCACTCCTCATCACCTCTGCTGCCATCTCCCTGGTCCTGGCCCTCATCCCCTCTTACCTGATACTGCAATCAGCTCCTGACTGGTCTCCCTGCTTCTGCCCTTGTTTTCTCAATCTATTCTCAATACAGCAGCAAGAATTTTCTGTAAAAAGACAAGGCAGATCATGTCACTCCCTTGCTTGAAACCCTGCAGTGACTTCCCATGTTACTCGGAGTGTGAGTTTTACTGTAACTTATTAGTTTCTACGTGATGTGGCTCCCCATTACCTCTTAGATCTCATCACTTATTCTCTTCCCTGATTTTCTCTGCTTCAGCCATATCAGCCTCATTGCTGTTCTTCCAACACACCAGACATGCTCACATGAGGGCTTTTGCCCTTGCTGTTCTCTTAGCCGGGAAACTCTTCCCCGAAAATCTGTACGCCACATGGCATCTGCTAAACTGCAGCTCCATATGTTGGGGCGCCTGAGCAGGGATAAGAAAGGGAGTGAACTGAAGAGGAAACAATGGAGTCAGGTCCCGCACAAGAAACAAAATGCCCGCCTTGCTTCCTCTGTCTTCCTCAGGTACCTGGCTTCAGGAGCTCGCGGGGGGGGGGGGGGGGGGTCTCCTGCGGGGCGTGGGGGACTTGCCCCACTCTAGTTCTTCAGAAAATACCCATCTGCATCCTAACCTCAAAAGATCCTGAAGCCCTGAAGGAATCACATCTCTCTGGTGCTCCTGCAGACCTCCCAAAAAGGAACCACTCCCCTGACCCCGAATGTGGTGGTCCTCCCTGCTCTGCTCCTAAAGGATGTAGGGAAGAATGGGTCTCTTCCAGTCATCCACTCACCACATATGTATTCCTCCCGTCTCCCGCTGGGCCTAGGCCCAGCCAGGGTAAGCCCACCACCTGCTCCCACTGTTCTTAACCTAGCTTCCCTTCCTTTCCTCCTCAGCCCTTTCTAGCTGTTCCCAGTCTGCAGGCCTTCCCCACGGGCGGGCACACAGGTGGAGAAAGGCTGAGGACTCAGCGGAGAGCCTGGTGTGGTGAGGTCTCTAAGTCATGGGGAGAAGGCAAGGCGGCTTGAAGGGAAGGGTTTGAAGGTGGAAGGATGCAGAAGGCCAGAGACAAGAAGACGGGAGCGAAGACAGCCAGAAGCTGTGATGATACGGTGATACAGAGAGAAGTGGAAGCAGCATCCGCCGGAACAAGGGGTCAAAGTCAGAGGCAGAAACAGCAGCGAGAAAAGCAAAAGCTGACAGATGGCAGAAGCCACAGACAGGCAGCGCAAGGGAGAGGCAGACACCCTGCGAGAGAGCAAACGGGAGAGGCATCGTGAGACGCGGGAGCAGCTGGAGAGGGAGGTTAGGGCGAGGTGCATGCACCCCAAGAGATGGAGAAACAGAGACCAGAGCGAGAGACACGCACGCGGACAGACCAGAAGGCTGCAGAGAGGGCGAGGGAGAAAAAAGTGTCGAGGCGGGGAGTGGCGGGAAGCGGCCGGGAGCGGGGCGGGCGCAGCAGAGCGGGCGCGGCGCCGGGAGCTGGCTCGTAAAAGCCGCGTCGAGCGGGGAAATTGCCGCCAGAATCGCTGAGCTCCACAAAACGCCGCCCGCGCGGCCCGCCGCCGAGCCCGCTCCAATCTCCAGCCTCATCGCCGCGCGGGCTGGTTATGCATTTAAATGTTATTTAATTGGATTGCGGAGGAGCTGGGGGCCAGAGAGGCCGCCCGCCCCCGCCCCGCACGCTCCGCACGCCCGGGCTGCTCGCCTCCTCTGCAAATCTGTTTTCCAAGTCACAGATTGCAGCACGCCCCCTCCCAAAACGCTCCCCCCACCCAGACAGCTCCCCTTCGAGTCTGGGCTCCTTCTTCTGTTCCCCCGCCCAAACAGAGCCAGAGGACACTCAGAAAGACACGACAAGCCCCCCGAAGATGCCCCAAACACAGAGGCTACACAAAAATATCAGACATACAAAGACACAACAGCAGCAAAAATGGGTCACACTCAATTACACTAGTGTCCATCTGGAAGACTGAAAACTGCAGAGACAAAAAAGATCCCATGATCACAGGAGGACACAAATGCATGTAATACAGTGGACTCCCACTCTAAGGGAACACACTACCCTACCCCTTAAAACGGTACTTGCAAAGCAGCGCTACCAAACACAGGAACAAAATGATGCTAACTCAGTGATTCACAGGGGACACACAGACCTTCCATACAGCCAGGTAAGGAGCAAAACACATCCACACTCATGCTCAGAGCAAAGTCATCACACCCCAATCACTCAGCTGTGTGGCCTTCCAGGGTTGAAGGCAAACCCCTTCCTTCAAAGACATTTTGTTCTTCTCCCAAGCCACAGAAGTATCATCACATGAGGTTCTGAGAGGGAGCTATAAGTCAGCAGGTTTCTAAAAACTGAACAAAAAAACAACCAAAATTACAGCAGATAGGCTGGAGGGTAGATACCAGAAAGAGCTTCTGAAGAAGACAGTGTGAGATCCCAAGAGGAGAGGCTGGGCATTTGTGTGAAGTTGGGATTCTCTCAGTCAACTGTTGACAGGAGACCCTTTTTTGCTGCCTGAATCAGGTGTTAGCACCATCCAGGTAGATGGAAGGACAGAATGACCTGCAAAAACATGTCCTTCACATACTCCTAACCAGCGGACAGGAAATTGCTGGCCTGAAAAGATCAGGGTCAAGCTGCTTCAATTAATGAAAATGGAAATGGCAACCTGGCTTGGCACAGGCCACCATGGAGGACTGTTCTGGGCTCTCAGCCATCTCTCCTGCAAGCCAGGACTAGAGACAGACATCAGGCTGAGGGTCCTTGAATGAGATGTAGGGGCAGAAGAATGGACAAGATGTACGGGAAAATTCTTTTGCAGGTGTTTTGTTTGTTCTGTTTTGTACTTGAGAGGGTAAGGGCCAAAATAAGGAGGGAGAGAAAAAAAGAAAGTTTCCTCAAATACATTATAATTCAACCTTGACTGGTGAGCATGGGCTTGAGCCAGGCTGGCATTAAGGTCTCTGAAGAAGAAAGCAATTCATCTTCCTCCAAAGTAATTTATTTCTATATCACCTGATGGTCACAGCTGGGAAGTTTATCCATGTGTCTAACCTCAATGTCTCATGCTCCAGTTGAAGTTCTTTACTTCTCTGGGGCACTAGGGAAGAAGAGGAAACAGCTGCCCTATATCCTCCTAAACAAGAATATTCAGAGTCAACACTTAGTCTGGGATAGGCTGCAATCTCTATTCCCTTCTTCCATTCCATCACTAGCTTCACTACCCCAGCTGTGGCCAGGCTGCATTTCCAGTCTTTTTTGATCTGCTACCTGGACATTGCCTGCCACCATCTGCTGCAGTTTTCCATCCCCAAAGTTAACAGATGTGTTCTGAAAGGAAGCTCCACTTCTCATCTTCCATAGGGCCACACCCAACCCTTGGCTCTTGCCTAATTCCTGGCCTCTGAGCCCCTCCCCTCATCCTGTTTCCTAGCCCCTTGCAGTTGGGGCTGAGAAATTCCTGGACATATCTGACACAATGGTCCCGTTTTGCAAATATCCACTCCATGGAGGTGGTAAGATTTAGCAAGTTATGAGATAAGAAATCTCCCAGTCTCCGCCCTCTCTCACAGGAACACACACCTCCTCCCCAGACTCTGAGGGCTAATCACTTCCTCATTCAGTGTGCCCAGAGCGCTGTGTTTATAACTTGTTCACAACATGCTTTCAGCTTGATTTATATATAATTATATGCCTGTATCTCCCAGCACTAGACAGTGAACAACGTGAGGGTAAAGAATCATCTAATTCACCTCCATCACTCCCTACAGTGCCTAGCACAAGGAATGACACACACACAGCAGACATCAATAAATGTTTATTGAATTGAAAAAGGAAAGTGAGACCACACAGTGGCCAAATTCAAGACCCAATTTTCCTTTAAGCTATCCTGTATCAGTAAGGGAGAAAAAAAGAGACAGAGATAAAAGGCCGGGGCCAGGCACAGTGTCTCACGCCTGTAATCCCAGCACTTTGGGAGGCCGAGGCAGGCACATCACCTGAGGTCAGGAGTTCAAGACCGGCCTGACCAACATGGAAAAACCCCATCTCTACTAAAAATACAAAATTAGCCAGGCATGTTGGCACATGCCTGTAATCCCAGCTACTCAGGAGGCTGAGGCAGGAGAATCGCTTGAACCCGGGAGGCAGAAGTTGTGGTGAGCCAAGATCACACCATTGCACTCCAACCTGGGAAACGAGCAAAACGCCATCTAAAAAAAAAAAAGGCTGGGCATGGTGCCTCATGCCTGTAATCCCAGCACTTTAGGAGGCTAAGGTGGGAGGATTGCTTGAGTTCAGGAGATAGAGACCAGCCTGGGCAACACAGTGAAACCCCGTCTCTACAAAAAATTAGCCAGGTGTGGTGGTGCATGCCTATAGTCCCAGCTACTCGGGAGGCTGAGGTGGGAGGACACCTGAGCCCAGGAAGTCAAGGCTGCAGTGAGCCATGATCATGCCACTGCACTCCAGCCTGGGAAAGAGAAGAAGATCCTGTCCCCCCCACCCAAAAAAAAGGCCGGGCACGGTGGCTCATGCCTGTAATCCCAGCACTTTGGGAGGCCGAGACGGGCGGATCACAAGGTCAGGAGATTAAGACCATCCTGGCTAACACGGTGAAACCCCGTCTCTACTAAAAATACAAAAAAATTAGCCGGGCGTGGTGGCACACGCCTGTAGTCCCAGCTACTCAGGAGGCTGAGGCAGGAGAATGGCGTGAACCCGGGAAGCGGAGCTTGCAGTGAGCCGAGATCGCGCCACTGCACTCCAGCCTGGGCGACAGAGCAAGACTCCGTGTCAAAAAAATAAAAACTAAAAAAAAAAAAAAAAAAACAGAGGTAAGAAAATTCTCTTTCTTCACCAACACAATCTATCCCTCAGAAGCTCAGAAGCATCCCCACCCCAAGCACACCCTTGGTCTCCACCAAGTTGAGTTTGTGTGTTTTGGGGTGGGACCTCCATCATTCCTCTGAATCAGAACTTGAAATACCATCACTAGGCAAAAAGAACAAACTCTAGAGAAACTAGTGTTTCTGGATGGCACATGGGTAGCTTTCCCAGACCAGATTCATGCATTACTTCCATGTCTGCTCTGAATACCTACTTTGTGACAGGTGTGGGATTACATACTGGGAAAAGAAAAAGGAGACCCTGGCCTTTGCCTTCAAGACACTCAGGACACTCCTGCCTGAACCCTGGCTGCATATTGGTAGCATGGAGAGATTCTGTTGAAGACGGATAGCAGGATGCCCCTTGCACCTCACACAAATCAAAATATCTTAAGTGGAGCTGAGACACTTGTTTTTTTAAACCTCCACCGGTTAATTCGGATTCATTCGCAGGGTTGTAAGCCACTAATCTCTAGATCAGTGCTGTCCAACACAAATTTCTGTGATAATGGAAATGTTCAATTTCTGTGTCATCCAATCAGTAGTCACTAGCCATGTGTGGCTACTGAGCACTTGAAATATGAACTGAAGAATTGAATTTTTTTCCTTAATCACTTTGAACTAAAGCAGCCACACATGGCTAGTGGCTACTGTATTGGTCTACAAAAGTCTAGATGACACCAAATTATTTCAGTTTGGCTTTAGAATAATTCTCACAATGCTGTTTTATAGCAACTAAAGGCTCCATTCTCTACCACTCAGAGGAAAAAAAAAAAACAAACAATGACCTTCCTTTCCCTAAGGACACTCTCATTTGCACTGAAGAAACTGCTCTAGAATGAATTGAAGGGTAAAAGCCAGTCTGGTGAGACTAAGTCTGATCAGCTACCTAAGCCCCTAGACCAGCTTCCAATCCTCCAGACTGGAAAAAAGGCACTCCTAAGTGCCCTAGTTTGTTTATGGTTGACATTGGTTGGGGACAAAAAAAGCAGTGACATGACTTTGTGTGCCTGTTATAGACTGAATTATGCCCCCCTGCCGATTTGTATGTTGAAGCCCCAATATGACTATATTTGGATATAGGGCCTTTAAAGAGGCACCTAAGGTTAAATTGGGTAATAAGGGGGGACCTAATCCAGTACAACTGGTATCCTTCTAAGAAGAGAAACACCAGGGAGGTACATGCTCAGAAAAGGCTATGGGAGGACACAGCAAGAAGGCAGCTATCTGCAAGCTAAGGAGAGGCCTCAGGAAAGATCAAACCATCTTGATCCTGGACTTAACGGGCTCCAGAACTGTGAGAAAAGAAATTTCTGTTGTTTTAATCCACCCAGTCTGTGGTAGTTTTGTTATGGCAGCCCTAGCAGCGTAATACAGTGTCCTCAGGGAAAGGCAGGCCCAGGACCTTAACCAACCTCTCCGACAAGATGCACCCCAGGAATTGAAAGCAACAGCCCCACTAGGACCCAGACCCAGCAGCGACTCTGCCATACCCAGGCCTTCAAGTCATTCTGGTCACTACTGTTCAAGTGCCTCTGTGTACTACCCAATCCTATCCCACTATCTCATCACCTAGAGACCCCAACTCCAGGCTTTCAACCAGACCTGCTATGCCCCTAGATGTCCTCCCTATAGACTCATCCCCTCCCTTCCCATCCTTTTCCCCACTGCACCCACACTGCCTCCTACATGGTTTGCCCCTTCATCTCCTTCTATGGATTTCCACCTATTGTTGGGTATTTTCAGTGTGTGTGTTCTGTGCACCTCACTTCCCCCACTACACTTTAAATTCTCAAAGATTATTCTAGCATTCAAGACCCTTCACAGGCTAGCTTCAATCTACCTCTTCATCTTTTTCTCCAAACTGGGCCAAGCCAATAGGAATCTACTTGTGTGTTGGTAAATATTAAGTGTCAACTTGATTAATGGATGCAAAGTACTGTTTCTGGGTATTAGCAGAAGAGATTAACATTTGAGTTAGTAGACTGGGAGAGGAAGACCCACCCACAGGAAAACCCACCCAGAATGTGGGTGGGCACCATCCAATTGGCTGCTAGGGCGGCTAGAAAAAGCGGGCAGAAAAAGGTGAAAGAAGCTGACTTGCTGAGTCTTCCAGTCCTCATCTTTCTCCCATGCTGGATGCTTCCTGCCCTCACACATTAGACTCTTAAGTTCTTCAGCTTTTGGACTCTTGGACTTACACCAGTAGTTTGCCAGGGGCTCTTGGGCCTTAGGCCACAGACAGAAGGCTGCCCTGTCGGCTTCCCTACTTTTGAGGATTTGGGACTCGGACTGAGCCACTACTGGCTTCCTTGCTCAACTTGCAGACGGCCTATTGTGGGACTTCACCCTGTGATCGTGCGAGTCAATTATCCTTAATAAACTCCTTTTCATATATACATGTATCATTAGTTCTCTCTCTCTAGACCCTAATACAACTTGCCACCCCTTGAACATAACAGTGCTGTTCTCTAAGTTATCCAAAACTTTCCCAGTCTTAAGGCCACCTGAAATGCCACCTCCTCCAGAGAGCTTTCCTTTACTATCTCAGCTAAATATATAATGAAATGATGGCTTCTATCTCTGTGCAGTTATTCCACCGTACCTAATCCAGTGCTCTGCAACATGGCGAACTCACTACGTAGCACTGACAGCAAAAAGAGAAGGAAAGGACTCTACGGCGTGTGGAGGTTCAATACTGTAATGCAATTCTGATGCTAACTACAGGGAGTTAGTGTATACCCTCGGGGTTTAAGGGCATACTCCCCACCAAGACTGCTCTCACTTCAGATGTCAGTTGCAAGCTCGAGGATCCCCAGACCACCTGCACTTCTGACCAACTGGCTATAAATTCAGGAGTCTCCACAACCCCCTGCCGCCCACCCTGAGGTTGGAGAATTTCCTAGAATGACTCACAGAACTCAGGAAAACTCTATACTTATGATTATGATTCTATTACAAAAGATACAAATCAGAACCAGCCAAATGAAGACAAATATATGGTAGGGTCCAGGAGCGTCCCAGGCACAGATGTGTGCCCTCTGCTCATAGAAACAGGATACCATTGCACATCCCTCAGCACATCCATGTGTTCACCAGCCAGGAAGCTGACCAAAACCTGTGTCAGAAGTTTTTATATCTAGAGTTTTACCATACATATAATTGGTTAAAATCATGGGCATGTGGCTGAACTCAATCTCTAGCCCCTCTCCCCTCCCTGGGGATCAAGCTGGTATCATCCAGCTCAAAGTCCCAGCCCTGTAACTATATGGTTGGTCATTCTGGCATGGTCAGCCTCCACCCTCCGTCAAATCTTACAGCAAACTCAGGTGTGGTCTGAGATCAAATTCAATATAAAATTAGGTGCAGCCTAAGGTCAAATCTCAACATAAATTCAGGTGTAGTTTCAGGGACCTGCCATGAAAAACAAAGATACTCCTATTACTTGGGAAATTCCAAGGATTTAGAGTCTCCTTCTCAGGAAATGAAGACAAAGGCCAAATTCTTTATTATACAATGAAGTAGGGGAGGATTTACATGAAAAATCTTACTAATTCTGGAAGCTGGAAATGACCTGTGTCCCAGGAGATAGGAAGTAGACCATGTGTTCCTCATTAAGGTGGTCTCAAGACCTGCTCTGCTCCCAACTTGGTTCACTTTCCCAGCCCTTACCAAAGGGGCACCCAGTCAACCATTCAGCAGACATAAAAAATGAGTTGGATACCAGGTTCCCATCTGCCCCATCACCTGTTTCTCACAGTGTCCAGAGTATCATATAAGACCCCTAACAGACACTTAACAGAGACCCTGCAGGTTTGGTAAGGCAATTAGAGATCTGCTACATCCAGCCAGGCAGCAGCACTTTGGGAGGCCAAGACAGGTGGATTACTTGAAGTCAGGAGTTTGAGACCAGCCTGGCCAACATGGTGAAACACTGTCTTTAATAAAAATACAAAAATTAGCCAGGCGTGGTGGCACATGCCTGTAATTCCAGCTATACAGGAGGCTGAGGCAGGAGAATCACTTGAACCCGGAAGGCAGATGTTGCAGTGAACTGAGATCACACCACTGCACTCCAGCCTGGGCAACAGCATGAGACTCCATCTCAAAAAAAAAAAAAAAAAAAAAAGAGAGATCTACTACATCCTTCCCCCAGCTACCCAAGAGAACCCCTGGCCAACAATGAAGAGGGAAGAGGGGGGAAATCTAAATGACTACCTTCCACCTCTAGCATGCAAGAGGGGGAAAAAGTAACAAGACAAAAGGCTTTAGGAGCTTTTAATGCTTAGAGTGAAAAAAAACCACAGGCTAGTTTTTTCATAGTCATTGATCCATCTCTGACAAGGCAAGAATTTTCCCTTCACCCTGGCCGCAGGTGGAAGCCCAGACTCTCTCCTAGCAAGGTATCCAGAATGGAGAGGGGCTACCCTTGTACTGCAGTGCTGTGAATCCTCAACCCAGAGGCAAGAAAACAAGAAGACTATGTAATGAGCACCCACATGCCAAGCCCACGCAAGGCACTTTCAAGTGTGATCTCAGTTAATCCTCACACCAACCCCATAAGGTAGGCATCCCTGTTTTACAGATGAGGAGCCTGAGGCATAGAGAGGTTTATTAATTTGTCAATCAAAAAGTTCCAAGTTTCAAAGCTGGGATGAAAAGCCAGGTCTTCTGACTTTCACTCTGCCACACTGGATTTTTCCTCTGATCCAGCTGCAGCCTCCCATAAGAAGTTCACTCTTAATTTCATGTCCCATGCTTTGTCTTGGTCCCTGTGAGGAAAGGGGTCAGCTAAAGGCAGCTGTTCTATAAGGATGGGTAGGTATCCTGGCAAGATATTTCCTCTGAAATAGTAAATGTGACCTTAGAAGTTACTGTCTAGGGCACTCTCAGCTGAATAAAGTCTCCCAAGGAAACACTGAGGTAGAGCAGTCTGCAAGTGCAAAAGCACGCCTTCTGCGGATTCCCTACAAAGTGGGGTCCCCTGAAAGGGGCAATGTTAAAAGGTAAAGAAAGCAGGAATCAGGAGGGCAAACAGGAGTAGTGTCAAAACTGCCATGGCAGGTTGGAAGACAGTTCAGCAGATCAAAGAATACGTTTCCCAGCGACCAGGGTGCACAGAAGGACCTTTTGCTCCAGTCCAGGAGACGTGTTGTCATCTGCTTGGCCAAGAATGACTTCGAGGTCTTGAATGTGTCCCATGCAAGGCCCCAAGGGCACTCATTTCAACAGCAGTGGCAGCAGCCCCAGCTCATTCAATCTTTCCTTGGCCACTGCCTCCCAGCCCTTGTTGGCCTGTGGGTTTCGGGGAGAGGGATGCAGGAGCCCTTCCACCTGGACCTCTGGCATCAGGCCTGCCAGAGCCCGTCGTGCCCGCTGCTCTGCCAGTCGCCCAACTCCCACCACCAGCCGTACCCCCAGCAGCTGCACCTGCCGGCAGAGGGCTGCATCACAGATCCCAAGAAGCTGTTCTCGCTGCTTGGCAGGCAGCTCAGCAGGGGTAAGGTTGCGCCCGCTGGGAGCCAGCAAAAGCAGAGGGCATAGATTGTGGACAAAACAGTGATGGAAGAAGACCTCAGGCTGTCCACAGAGGTTCCGGAAAAAGCCCCAGAATCGGGCACCACTCACTTCTGACTGTGGGCACTCCAGTCCCAGCACTGGTCGTTTAGGATGTTCTTGGGGAGGGGTCAGCACAGACCCCACAATGCCCAACCAGTCCCGGACCATGCTTACTTCCCCAAAAGGCACCTGTGAGGAAGGAGAGAGACATGAAAGGCTTCAAACTGGAGACCTGAGGCCCGGGCTCTGGACCAACTGACTTCTTTATACCTTACATGAGGATCCAGCCTGCACCCCCCACCCCTAACTTCACCCAAAGGCCTGAGACAAGGATTCTTGGCCCTATGGTTTGAGCCTGTCTGCCTTTTTCCAGTTCTTCATTGTGAACCGTGGTCCAGAAGAATTTGTTTCCCTCTAGCCCAACTAGCCTTTGGGACTAAGTACAGGGACTACATTGAGATATCTAGCCCTACACAGGATTTGATGGTTAGTACTGGGGACAGACAGATGGTCTGAGACAGAAAGGCAGCCAGGGTTAAAGGAGGCACAAGGATGGGCTGACCACTGCTGTCTGGATGCCCTCTCAGCCCCAAGCCTCAGGCTGTCATTTCCATCGATCATCATTGATCACCTTTCATCACCCAGTTGGGGTCAATAAAAGCGATTGAGCCTTCTGCCCTGAAGCCTCTTCCCCTCCCCCACCTGCCAAGCACCCCCACTGAGGGGCAGTCACTCATCCTGAGCCCTGAAAGAAAAGTGGGCAGGCACTGGAGCCAGGCTCTGTTTTGAACCTCGCCTTAGCTAGGAAACAGAACCCAGGTTCCCAGAACGCCCTGCATCTCTTACATACCCACCCCTGTCAACCAGTCTCTTCTGAGGACCCAGCAGTCCTAGTCCCTCTTCTGACCCCAACCACACTTCAGGGACAGGGGAGATCCAGTAAAGTAAGGATGGGGCTGGTGGAAGGAAGGGCTCTCAGAGGCAATTAGTGGCCAGCTCACAGGGAAAACGAAACTACCATTAATGTGCTTGGTTAATTACGGGCAGAGATGCTGGGAGAGGGCCTCGGACCACAGGAGCCAGTATATGTGTTGAGACAGAATGGGGCGGGAGGACCTACACATGTCTACAGCCATGCACATGCTCCTTCTCCACAGCACACCCAGCCAAGCATCCACCTAGAACCCCCCACTCCACCCACTGGGGAAGCCAAACCCTTTACCCCAGTCTGGGCCATGCCAAAAGGTCCAGGGTTCATGCCCAGGAAGAGTACTTCCTTGGGGCCCTGGCAGTAGCGAGTCACGTAGTTGCGATGTGGCTCCCATGCATACTCCACGGGATTGTAGATGATGCCCACAGGCTCCGAAAACTGCAGCTGGCTCAGCTCAGCATTGAGCCGAAGCTCCTCCTCCAGGAAGCTCTCAGCCAAGCTTCCAGGGCAGGGCTGGGGCTCCATCAGGGCACCTGCAGGCTCATGGATGGACCCCAGCAGGAAAGGCTGGGGCATATGTCCATGCCGCTGTCACCTGGGAAAAGAGATGGACAGAAGCCCCATCAACCCTCAGCCAGAGTAGGAGGGATCCATGCTTGCCAGGGCCCCCACTACCATTTCCTGGGCTCAGAAGGGACCCTAAGAGACCATGTCAGTCATCTACCAACCACCAAGTAGGACTGAACTCATCTCAATTCTTGGTAATGAAGGGCCCTTTCCCTCCCCACTTCCATTATCTGTCCTCTTCACATGGCACCTGGTGAGGATAAGCCATAGCCACCAAATATCTCCCACTCCAAATCTCCTTTCCATCAGGCATAGGTCACTAGTTCCTGGGCTATGCCGAGCACATAGTAGGTTTTCAATAAACATTTACTGGTGGCATCCTTTCAGCACCTTTAAGGTCATCCTAAAAAAGAAAAGCCCAGCCATAATGGACTGTTCTGGAAAGCACGGCGCTGAAGAATGAAATGCAAGTGCACAGCCATAGCCCAGAGACCTGGGAAGGCTAATTACAATAGCTTCCAGGTGGTGAGCGACTGCTCTGCACCAGGTACACCTCATTGATCCTCACAACAATCCCATGGGGTGGGTATTACTGCTCCCCTGTTATAAGTGAGGACACTGAGGCTTAGCAAGATTAAGCAACTTGCCCAAGGTCTTACAGTTAGTAAGTAATAAAGCTGGATTTGATTGAGCCCAATCTCTCTGGCTCAAGGCTATGCTTTAACCACCCACGCCATCTTGCCTTAGATGGTTTGATCAGCCACCCTGCTAATTCTACAACCCCCTAACCCCAGCCTAGCTTCTTTCCCACACTCAGGAATACCGAGTAGGATGATTACAGACTCCTCACAGAATCTTACGAGCTACACAACCATGGCCAGAGCCTCAGGTTTCCGCCTTCAAATACAAAGAATAATAATATCCACTTAATAATGTTGACATAAGGAAGGCCAGGCATGGTGGCTCATGCCTGTAATCCCAGCATTTTGGGAGGCCAAAGCAGGTGAATCACCTTAGGTCAGGTGTTCAAAACTGGCCTGGCCAACATGGCGAAACCCCGTCTCTACTAAAAATTACAAAAATTAGCTGGGTATGCTGGGCGTGGTGGCTCAAGCCTGTAATCCCAGCACTTTAGGAGGCTGAGGTGGGCAGATCACCTGAGGTCGGGAGTTCCAGACCAGCCTGACCAAAACGGAGAAACTCCCACCTCTACTAAAAATACAAATTAGTCAGGCATGGTGGTACGTGCCTGTAATCCCGGCTACTCTGGAGGCTGAGGCAGAATCATTTGAACCCGAAAGGTGGAGGTTGCAGTGAGCCAAGATCGTGCCATTGCACTCCAGCACGGGCAACAACAGCGAAACTCTGTCTCAAAAAAAAAAAAAAAAAAAAAAAAATTAGCTGGGCGTTGTGGTGGGCACCTGTAATCCCAGCTACTCGGGAGGCTGAGGCAGGGAGAACTGCCTGAACCCGGGAGGCTGAGGTTGCAGTGAGCCAAGATCGTGCCACTGCACTCAAGCCTGGGCAAAAGAGCAAGACTCCATCTCAAAAAAAAAAAAAAATTTGCCGGCGCAACAGCTCATGCCTGTAATCCCAGTACTTTGGGAGGCTGAGGCAGGTGGATCACGAGGTCAGGAGTTCAAGATCAACCTGGCCAACATGGTGAAACCCCGTCTCAACCAAAAATACAAAAATTAGCTGGGCATGGTGGCACGTGCCTGTAATTCCAGCTACTTGGGAGGTTGAGGCAGGAGAACTGCTTGAACCAGGACCTGGGAGGCAGAGGTTGCAGTGAGCCGAGATTGTGCCACCGCACTCCAGCCTGGGCTACAGGGGGAGACTGTCTCAAAACAAACAAACAGACGTAAGGATGGAATGAGATGTTATGTTTAGGTGAAGGGAGAAAAGGAAGAAATGGGAGAGGAAGAAGAAAGGGAAGAGAGAAGGGAGGTGGGAGGAAGGAGAAGGGAGGGGGCAGGAACATGACAGCAAGCTTTGTAAACTGCAAAGGCCATTGCTTCACTCCACTCCCATTCAAACCCAGTGTTCCAACCTGACCATTCTACTCACATTTTCAAAATGCCTTTCCTGCCTCAGCTCCCAAAACCTTGCACATACCATTTCTACAGTCCAACCAAATACACTCCTGAAGTCAACCAGGACATCATCCAGCAGTCATCCAGTCAACTAGGACTGTTGATTCCCCAACCTGTCCACATATCCAAATCACTCCCATCCTTCAAAATGCAGCTCAAACCATCCCTTTGATAAAGTCTTCCCTCCTCAGAACACTGCAGTATTTGCCATAGTGTCCCAACCCCACCCCCAACACAAGTAGGTCCCGTGTGAGGCCTGGGAATCTGTGTTTTTTGTTTTGTTTTGTTTTGTTTTTTTTTGAGACAGAATCTTGCTCTGTCGCCCAGACTGGAGTGCAGTGGCGCGATCTCAGCTCACTGCAACCTCTGCCTCCCGGGTTCAAGTGATTCTCCCACCTTAGCCTCCTGGGTACTGGGATTACAGGTGTGCACCACCACACCCGGCTAATTTTCGTATTTTCAGTAGAGACAGGGTTTCACCATGTTGGTCAGGCTGGTCTCGAACTCCTGACCTCATGATCTGCCTGCCTCAGCCTCCCAAAGTGCTGGGATTACAAACGTGAGCTACCGTGCCCAGCCTGGGAATCTGTATTTTAAACAAGCTTCCCAGGGTGATTCTGATGGTTGGTGAAGGCTTAGAACCACCGTGTGTTACCATGGTTACCGTCGTCTTAATGAATTCCTTTTGCCTCCCCAGCTAAACTTGGGCAGATCAAGAGCCAGGCCTTGTTCAATCTCCCTCCATAAGCCCAAGGTCCTGGCCCTTATTAGGTACTCAACAAACACCTGCTCGGCAATGTCCATCTTCTTTTTCACTTTTGTTTAAAACTACCTTCTGTGCTGGGCATGGTGGCTCATGCCTGTAATCCCAGCACTTTGGGAGGCCAAGGCAGAAGAATTGCTTGAGGCCAGGAGTTCAAGACCAGCCTGGCTGACATAATGAGACCCCATCTGTAAAAATAAAAATAAAATAAACACCTTTTACCAAGGAGGCACTCCTGATAGATCCTTCTCCACTTCTATATCCTGAGTTCACTCAAGGCTTAGCTGCCCACTTTGCACTCTGCTTGTTTTCCAGACTCTGGGTCTGTGCCCATCATATGTGTGCCTCCCATGTGACAAGGACCATTGTCATTCCTTCCTCTCAACTTTCTGCCTGGGTCAGGAGTGACTTCTCCAAGATGAGAACTCAAGGTTGACACAACAGCTTGATAAACCTATTTTCTCACCCTAGCCTAGGGGAAGTGGGAGAGAAAAAAAATCAGAGGCCCAACTTAGGAAGTCCTTCCCTGACTGTCTCAGTAGTCTTTAACTGATCTGTTGTCCAGGTGGCTACCCAGGACAAACTGGGCTCATACAAAAGCTGAGAAGGGTGCTGTGGAGAACGCCAGTATTTCAGGGGACCTTGCTTTGCATCTCCCCATGCAACACCAACATTAGCAGATTGGCTGCTCCAGCTCTAGAATCTCGAGAAGTCTTGAGCCCACCTTTTTCATTTAGACACCTGTGTTGGAAACAGCAAGGCTGGGGAAAAGAGTGGCAAGACACTACTTTCATTGTTCCATAACTTCAAAGCCTGATCTCATAGCAAGAGCCACAGGCTGGAAGTCAATTGATTTGAATTCTACTCCTGTTTCATCTCTAAGAAGGTTCTCTTGAGCAACTCATTTAACTCTCTTCTCTATGGAAAATCACATACTCCATCCAACCTACCACCTATTAACTCATTTATTTTTTTCAGTACTTATGAGTCTCTTACATGACAGGCACTGCAGCAGTCTCTTGATGAGGAAGAAATCCAAAAAGAGTAAAATGTAGGCCAGGCTTTCCGTAAGCTCATAATCTGCTGTGAGGGCAAATAAACAACTAACTGTAATACAGTGTGATGTGAGCTTTAATACCCGGAACAAAACACTAAGAGAACCCAAAGGAGGAACTTGTAAGTTCTACCCAAAGTCGCCCCAAAAGCCAGAGGCTTAAGAAATGTAGATATTTTATAAAATACGGTGTCATACTACATTAAGCACAAAGGCAGCGGAGTTGGACCAAGTGATAAGGCTGACCACCAAGGGCCAACTTCAGCCTGATGTCAGACTTCTCTGACATCAAATCCGGGAAGTGAGGAAGGAATCAAAGACACATATGCACTCCCCTGTCCCTTGGAGGCACTCTGGGAGTCCAAGGGACAATAATAAATATCCTTAAACCAAATAATAATAATAATAATAAATAATAATAATAATAATGCATAGGCCGGGCGCGGTGGCTCACGCCCGTAATCCGAGCACTTTCGGAGGCCGAGGCGGGCGGATCACGAGGTCAGGAGTTCGAGACCAGCCTGACCAACATGGTGAAACCCAGTCTCTACTAAATACAAAAATTAGCCGGGCATGGTGGCGCGCGCCTGTAATCCCACCTACTCGGGAGGCTGAGGCAGGAGAATCGCTTGAACCCGGGAGGCGGAGGCTGCAGTGAGCTGAGATCGCGCCATTGCACTCCAGCCTGGAAGTCAGAGCAAAATTCCGTCTCAGAAAAATAAATAAATAAACAACAATAATAATAAAGCATAAACTCAAAAAGACCATTTCATCTGGTTCCAAAGGGGCCGACTACTAAGGCACCATACAAAACCTCCGGGGGCGCCCGCTGGCTCCGGCCGACTGGAAAGCCTTGATCCTGCAGACCTCCCAGGCGGTTTCATAGGCTGGGCTCTCCCTGCACTGAGTCTTACCCCATACGGAGGGAGGGACCCCAAAACATAGAAATTCTAACTACCCTCTCGGCTCAACCCCGACGACCCTGGGAGCCGTCAACTTGCCCCCACAGTCCCGGATTCCCAGCCCCCTATTTCCTCACCTGGTCCAGCTCCCCATCCCGTTTCCGGTTCCTTTCCCCCCCCAAACCCAACCCCCGGCGCTAAGGACAGTGGGAGTCGTAGTCTACATTGCTTAGGGAAGGAGATTGGCGTACCCGCAGGCACTTCCGCCGGAAATGCTCCAATCCCGGAAGGCGCGCTAAATTAGCCCTAAATATCGCTGGGAATTGTAGTTTAATCTTTCCCTCAGCGTTAAATCAGGAAGTCTTGAGAAGTGAAAAGCCACAGCCTGTAAGTACCTAGGAAATCCTGGGTTCTATCCCTAAAGGGGATCGCCCTTCCAAAGGTTCATTCACTATTTTCCCAAAGGGATTGCAAATCAGGAAGCTTCAACCATCCCCAATCCCTCACCCACCTGAGGGTATTAACAATAGCTAAAGACCATTTCTAGGCCCCCTGCCACCCTGGGTATAAGAGACTTCTCCTTTGCAGCCTGCCATTACTTATATAGAACATCCACGAAGACATTTCTGGTAGCTCCTAACAACTCTTTAGCAAGGAGCATCCCCCATTACTGTCCAAGCCCATCTCCAGAGTGTCACCATTTTGACCTCTTTCTCTGCCTTGCTATCTGCCCAACCCTATAACCTCAGTATTAGTCAAGAGTTTTCCAGAGAAACAGAACTAACAGGATATCTATCTATGTGACGAGATTTATTCCAAGAATTGGCTTACAGGATTGTGGAGGCCAAGAAGTCCCACAGTCTCCCGCTCTGCTGTCTATACACTGGAGAACCAGGAAAACAGGTGGTATAATTCAGGAAAGTCCAAAGCAGGGGAGGGGGCTCACTGCTAAGTCCCAGAGCCTGAAGGACGAAGAACCAGGAACTCCAATGATGTCCAAAGGCAGGTAAAATAGATGTCCCAGCTCATGAAGAAAGAGAATTTGCCTTCCTCCACTCTTTTGTTCTACTGGCCCCCAAGGGATTGGATGGTTCCCACCCATATTAATGAGGGTGATCTTCTTAACTTAGTCTACCAATTCAAATGCAAATCTCTTCCAGAAACACTCCACAGACATATCCAGAAATAATGTTTTACCGGCTATCTGGGTGTCCCTTAGACCACTCAAGTAGACACATAAAGTTAGCTATCACTCTTCCATCCAAATCTTCTCCCTCAAATACTTTATCCAGGAAGGCTCCCCTGATCAATCCTCATCCCATGGCTGCACCTAACAGTCCATTCCCCCACCATTCCCCCGTCCCAATATCTATGTCCAAATCTGTCCTGTTCCTAGTTTTGTTCTTGTGCTCTATCTGGGTCTGGTTCTGTGTCCTGACTCTAAAACTTTCATTAGACTGGGAACCCCCTAAGGTTAGTTATCTTCTATATTCCTCCCACCCCACAATCTCCACACACCTTAGCACAGCCAAGGCTCTAATCACAGAAGCGAGGTCTCCCTGTGAGTGGTAGAAAAGGGGACCTATAAACCCCAGAACAGGAAGAAGTGAGAGAAAAAGGATGCTATTCCCTTCCCAGGACTTGTCTGATCTCCTATCAACAAAAACTTAATGGGTGCAGTAGGAGCTTCAGGGAGCTGTGAGCAGTGACCTGCTGACATCAAGGGTGAGAAACTACCCTGACCCTTGCAAGACTTTGGAAGTAGAATTAATCATCCACCTCATGAAGCCCATAATTTCCTGAGCTTTAATTTTTACCAGATCCTCTCCCTCTCTGTGTCTCTCTCTGCCTATGTTATTTGCCCCTCTCTACTTATGTAAATTTATCTCTATTTCTAGTCTCTTGTGTAGCTTTCTCTCTGTATCTGCAGGTCTCTGTCTCCCTCTGTGAACATCTCCCTGTTTCTGCTTCTTACCCTAGAATGACTGGAATAAGAGAATCTGAGCTTCTAGAACAAGTTCCCCCATCTCTGTGTGTCTATGTATTTCTGTGTTTCTGACCAAAAATAAGGTGAGAGGACCTCATTGTGGTGTCATCTCATTGCTTAAAAATTCCAGTATTTCCACCATCCCTTGGACAACCCTCCTGTCCACCCCTGACCCCTCTGTCACTTGCTTGCCCAGCACTTCTGTTCTAGTTTGTCATCTTGGCAGCCCCTCCACATTCAAAGTCTGCTTCTGGCGGAACAGTAATGAGTGAAATGAGTAACAGGCAAGCAGAGATCCCCCAGGACCTCCACCTCCCCACCTCTGATTTCAGTTTCCTAGAAGACTTGAATAACTGTTTCTGTCCCTATAAGCCCATCCACCCCAGGGAACCCAGAGATAGGAAGTCCAGATATAAGGAGAAACTGAGGCTTAGGCAGCCCACAGTGAGTCCCTACAGCCAATGCCAGAGGGGCCTGGGGCCTTCTCTCTCTCTGGTCCATGCTATTCCTCCCCGCCCAGTGAGTCACTCCCAGGAAAGATGGAGGTGAGGCGCTCTCCTGAAGTAGGCGTGCTTAGAAACAGAGACCCTGAGGCTTTCAAGAGATAGAGCCCAAGAGATGAAACATGGGCTTGGGTGCAGCCCTTCCAACCAGTCTCTTCCATTTATTAGTCTTCATGTCTTCTGGGAAGTCTTCAGGAGACTGCTGACTGTGATTTACGGGTAGAGCCTTGTGGGGCAGGAACAGAAGATGACCCAGGTTATCACCTGGGTAAGAGCCTAGAGAGTTGAGTCACCGGGCCTGGGGCAGGGCTCCAGGCATACCCACCAGCCAGCCCCTCTGTCCTGAGCCCGGGAGGGAAGGGGTTAACCGGCTCACTTGTTTTCCTTTGGTTTCCTCGGGCTGCTGGAGCTGTGTTGGGCCATGAGCGCCATCTATCGGCCTCTTTGGGTCCTAGCTCCGACTCTGCTCACTTGGGCTGCTAGGCGGATCTTTCAGCCTTTCTCTTGCCTCCCCGCTTCTCACGGGGAAGGGCTGTCTAGCTGCAGGGCCTCCCACTGCACAAAACAAAGGTCGGGAATTGGAGAAGGTGAAGGCCATGTTTCCCCCTTCATAGATACTAAGTTTCACCCTGTGCAGTTCCCACTCACTGTTTCTGACCTGGGGAGCCCCAAAGGGGGTTCTGGTGTTTAACTTTCAGTGTAGCCACCTTCCCCACTTCCACTACACTGGGTCCTGTCCCGATTAGCCCAACAAACATCAAAAGAGCATAGGACAGTGAAGACAGCATAGCAGAGGCCTCAGGACTGTGGGCTCTGGAATCAGACTGCTGCGTTTGAATCCAAGCTCTGCCACTTACTCATGGTGACCTTGGGCATGCTACTTAATTTCTCTGAGCCTCAGTTATCTCAGTTGTAAAATGGGATAATCATTGTAATCTCTATCTTCTTTTGTGATGTTTACATGACTTAATTACATTAAGTGCTTATTACAGAATTTGGGCTCCACAAAGGGTAGTTATTGCTGTTGCTCTGCCAGGGTCTCAGGCAGATGCTAGTCTGAGTACCCAAGACCCAGTCCCTGAAGCCCTATCAGACACACAAGCACGGAGGACAAGACTGGGGAGCTCTTCCTGTAGATTTCCCAAAGACAGTGACCTGCATGCAGGGTTAGGTTTGGAGTTGGAAGTCCAGGATTGCAAGGAAAGTAACTCTTCAGGTCTCCAAGGTCAGCAGGAGTTGGGATAAGGAGGTCACAGCAAGAAAGAACCTGAAGTAAAGATGTAGGAAGGAAATGCATTAAGGAAGAAGCATTAACAGGCCCTTTAAAGGGCCCTGATTTGGGGAAGGGAAAAGGGCTCCTTGATGTGTGAGTTAAGCAAGGGCCAGTGCATCCCAAGGACATGTCCTTGGCACAGATGAAAAAGTCTCCAGACTTGATCAGATTCCCTATGCCTCCCCATTCCATCTGTGGGGACTTAACACTCCATGTCTTTTCCTCAGCCTAGTGAGGAGGGGCACTTACAAGGAGAGAAAGCTATCTGCAGGGCCCGCAACCAGAGGAGCTAGGCTGTGAGTTCATCCATTTGTGTCTTTTTTTTTTTTTTTTTTTGAGACAGGGTCTCACTCTGGAATGCAGTGGCATGATCATGACTCACTGCACTCTCGACCTCGTAGGCTCAAGCAGTCCTCCCGCCTCAGCCTCTCCAGTAGCTGGGACTACAGGTGCGCACCACCACACCTAGCTAATTTTAAAAATTTTTTTGTAGAGACAGGGTCTTGCTATGTTGCTCAGGCTGGTCTTGAACTGCTGGGCTCAAGTGATCTTCCCACCTTGGCCTCCCAAAATGTTGGGATTATGGGTGTAAGCCACCGCACCTGCCTGATTTGTTTCTCAACAGGTTCAGCCATCTCGCTGTCTCTGTATCTTCTATATCTCTGCCTTCATCTACCTTACAAGAAATGGGATTATTCTCCAAGGGGTGAGAATAAGGTGACAAAGTGACACCCTCTCAGTTAAGACAGAAATGCAGAGCCAGTGGGTCCCTGGCTCAGCCTCACTACCCTGCTATGCACACCTCAGCCCCAAGGCAGCACAACCTAGCTTTATGGATTGTGCCTACTTAACTGGAGGCAGATGACAGCGTCTAGGTCTCCTCGACTCTGGTGTCCTCCATCTCGTGGGGCCTGGATGCCTGGGTCCCCAAGAGAGGAGCAGGAATAGGCTGGATGGGCTGATTTGCATCACTTACTTGGGAAGCAATTATCGGAGGAGCTGTCAGCTCAGTGCAGCTCTCTCCTCACTAATCGGATTTCACCAGAGCCCAGGGCTTGGGGGGGCTGAGTAATTTGGCTTGATGCAGTGGTGGGAGATGTCAGGGCCAGGAGGCCGGACAATCTGTCTGAGTGGTGTTAGCATTGTCCAGAGCAATTATCCTGAGGGACCACACAGACATCAGACAGACGGACAGACAAGGGAACGGGACTGATCCCCAAGTCCTTTAGCAGGAAGGATGGAAGTGAGACTTGGAGAATGGGAGGAGCATCTCCTACAGGTTGAGCCAAATTGAGCAACTAGAAGAGGATCAAGATGAGTCTGAGAGAGTGGCCATGGGACCAAGTGGGAGGACGACCCAAGAATCCTAGCTTCCAGCCTACTCAACACCGAGGCCCAGCCCTGCCTTGCCCTGCACTCCCAGGGAACAAGTCACAGAGCAGGAACTTGAACCTAAGGTGATTCTTCTGAGCCCTGCTCCTTCCCCTGCAATGTTCCCAAAAGACAATTTCCTTGCCCCTGGCCCTGGCTCTGTCATTTGCCTTCTCTTGCTCCTGCAGCCCTCTTGAACCTGTCCTTTCCTTCCCACCCATACTGCCCCTCTCATCTCTCTGGTGATCCCTCTCTCTGTCTCTGTCCTCCATTTCACATCTTTCAGAATAGTGGTAAGGGTGATAGTAACAATAACTAACCGTTAGTGAGTGCTTTGTCCACACCGGACACCACCCTGAGTGCTTTATGTGGATTGTTTCCTTTACTCCTCTCAGCAACACTTTGAGGGACATACTTTTTTTTTTTTTTCTTTTTTGAGACAGAGTTTTGCTCTATCACCCAGGCTGGAGTGCAGTGGCACAATGTCGGCTCACTGCAACCTCTGCCTCCCAGGTTCAAGGGATTCTCCTGCCTCAGCCTCCTGAGTAGCTGGGATTACAGGCACCTGCCACCACGCTCGGCTAATTTTTATATTTTTAGAAGAGACAGCGTTTCACTATGTTGGCCAGGCTGGTCTTGAACTCCTGACCTCAGGTGATCTGCCTGCCTCAGCCTCCCAAAGTGCTGGGATTACAGGTGCAAGTAAGCCACCATGCCCAGCCTTTTTTTTTTTTTTTTTTTTTTGAGACAAAGTTTCACTGTGTTACCCAGGCTGGAGGGAAGTGGCACAATCTTAGCTCACTGCAACCTTCACCTCCCAGACTCAAGCAATCCTCCCACCTCAGCCTCCCAAGTAGCTGGGACTACAGATGTGCACCACCACACCCTGCTAATTTTTAAATTTTTCTGTAGAGATGGGGGTCTCACTATATTGCCCAGGCTGGTCTCAAACTCCTGAGCTCAAGTGATCCTCCCACCTCAGCTTCCCAAAGTGCTGAAATTACAGGCATGAGCCACCAAGTCCAGCTCAAGGATGTTCTGATAGCAGGTTGAAAAGAGCACTGAACTTTCAAGGAAATTTGGAGCTGGGAGTCTGCCACTTGCCAGCAGTGTGATCTTAGGAAGCTCATGACCTCTGTGAACCTTGGGCTAATCATTTCGTTCTTCACCTGGAAGACAGGATGACAATGCCTACTTCACCGGACACATGGTGCATCCTTGTCTTATCTGCTCTGAGTCTATCAGATAAGCTGTGGGGATATGTCTGTTCTCTCCACCTTTCTACCTCACTGTTGAGCCTCTGCCTCTTTGACCCCCATTAATTCAGGCATGTAGCCCAGGAGTCCTACCACTCTGCTCCCTCACTGTCACTCACTGTCACTCAAGCATGTTGATTTTCCTGATGTTTCACCCTTTTCCAAGAAGTCCAGAGGACCAGCCCACGTTGGCCCCAGCACTCCCTTAACAAGTGAGATTTGAGTTCTCCCTCTGAAAATATGAATAATAAAGAAATGAGGCACTAGGCCTAGAACTGAATGCAAATTGGCCCCAGTGCTCAATCCAAGAAAGAGAATGCTTGAGCTGTGGACCCAGAGAAATCCTATGCTTATTTGCATGTCATTTGCATTATATTTACATGTGATCAATTTCATGTTCAAATGCACAATCCTCCCTCCCCAGTTTTCCTCCCCTAGAATCCTCTCAGCCTCTGCCCCCATCATTCCCCACAGCCCCTGACCCTCCTCTCCTAGCCCCTGCCACAACCTTCCTCATCCTTCTCTTTCTTTCTGCCAGTCCCCAGCCCCTGGCAAGGACCCACTTGCCCAACACCCAGAATAGCGTCCTGGGGTCTCACCCCTTAGTTCAGGAGGGACATCCCTGCTTGCCCCCTCCCACCCTGAGCTGAGCAGGCGCAGCAGACAGCAAGCGCACCTCTCAGCAAATCCCAGCCCCATTCAGCCTGGTGATTAATGGCGCTGCCCTCCCCATGAACCTGCCTTTAATACTGAGGAAGTTATGAAACCGCTATACATCAGCAGCTCCGGCCCCACTGCCCCTGCCTGCGTCCTCCTCCCCTCTACCCCCCACCCTCCAGCTCCCTCTTCAAAATCTCATCTGGGCTCCTGTCTCCTGGGCCCACCCCTCCTCTGGCCTTTGCTGGGGGGAGGAGGGTATCTGTCCCTGCTGCCATCCCTGGTAAGGACCACATCTCATTTTCCTTTCCTCTCTCCCCCCTGCTCCGCCCTCTCTCCCTCCCCCCAACCCACGGCTGCATCTCCGGACCCATTTAGAATTGCTGACATTTTATCTGCATTACATACATCACTCCGTCCCCAGCAGCCATCTCTCATGGATTGTCGGGGGGCGAGGGCGGGGTGGGGGAAGGTGACAGGGAAACAGGGTGGAGGTGCGGAGATAGATAGCACTTCCTCCACACGCTTTTTCCCTCAGGGCCCAATCCCCAGCCACCTGAGAGGCTGTGCAGGTGGGAGCCTAGGATAGCTGATGGCAAGGGTTGTACCCTAGCCTCCTCCTGCCAGTCACTGCTATCTCATAACATCAAAAGCCTTTTTCTCAGACCACACAGACTAAGGAAGGTCATGTTGCATATCTTCCTGCCATGGGACTCCTCCTCAGGACGTTATAAAAGGGGTTGTTTAACCTCTTAGCAGGCCTTCTCTAATATTTTCCACACTGCCCTTTTAGGAAGTCTCTCTGAATGTCTGACCACTGTGCTCCATGCTGCAGCCATTATTGTCTTCTTGCTTTGTCCTTAGAAGGTTGAAGAGCAATATTGTTCCTCAAATGCGTTAAACCCTTTGTTAGGATGCCTGAGCAACCATAAATACAGTCACTTTTCCACACTCCTGAGGCTCATAAACATGATAGGAGGCAGAAAGTAGGGCCACCTTAGAAAGGAGGAAATTGAGACCCAAAATCAGGAGAAGGAAAAGCAAGAACCTGTCCAAGATCAGGAGGCAAGGACACAGGGGCCCCACGATCCCAGTGGGCAGTTTGCTCTCCATAGATAGTGGACAGGCAGAGGGCAATGACAGACGGAGAATTCTGGACCAACAGATAGACAGCAGAAGGGAAAGAAAGGGGCAACCAGGAGGGAGACAGGCAAACAAAGAGACAAACAAACAAAGAGCTAGACAGACAAAGGGACTGTCAGCCAGGGACAGGCAGACAGGCAAGAGAAAGCCGACAGAGGCGCTGGTACAGCATGTCCCAGGCTGGACACATGAGAAGGGCTCTCTCCGTCTGTCTCTGTCACTCAGGGTCTCTGCTGGAATGTGTCTCTCAGGGTCTCAGGCGCTTTTTGCTCACTGGGTTTGCATCTATCTACTTCCCTGGAAATCTCTGTTTTTCTTGGGCCTCTCAACAGACTGTCCCTTACCTTGTGGTCTCCCCTGTCTAAGACCCCATCCCAGTCACTCCCTCTGTCTCAGGTCATCTTTCTGACCTGCTCTTCACTCTCCCTGTCAGAGAAATTCAGACGCTTCCTGCGGGCTTTGGGAAGCTTCCACAGGAACCGAGCCAGTCCTCCCGGGATGAATGGGAGGGGCGAGGGCTCTAGCAGGGGAGGGGTGGGGAAGGAATAGCTCTTGGGCCTGGAGAAGGGAAAGAGCTGATAGGCCTGTGTCCCCAAAATCTAGCAGGCTTAGCCAGTAAGGCAAGAAGAGCCCGGGCAGGGAAGGTAAAGGGTACAGGACCCTCTGTCCTGTGGCTCAAACCCACACAAAACAGGCCTCAGGCAGTGGGTGCAGGGGTGTGAGTCACCTGCTGTTTGCATCTCATTTGCATGTTTCTGGCTCCCAGTTCAGTCTGGTCCCAAGAGGCTTGGGGGCAGGGAGGGGATCATGCACCAGAGTCCATGACTCTCACGTACCTCCTGACAGCACAAGGCGTGTTCCTGTCCTCTCCTACCTTAAAGCCAGCCTCAACCCCAAAAGCCAGCTGGACACATCATCCTCCAGACATGCCCTGTACTGTCCTGTCTCCAACTTTTGTCATGGTCCCCCAAGTCTTCCCCACTCCTCTCAATTTCGCTCAACATTAGCCATTTTTTTTTTTTTTTTTTTGAGACGGAATTCCACTCTTGTCGCCCAGGCTGGAGTGCAATGGTATGATCTCGGCTCACTACATCCTCTGCCTCCTAGTTTCAAGCAATTCTCTGCCTCAGCCTCCCGAGTAGCTGGGATTACAGGCACCCACCACCACGCCCTGCTAATTTTTTGTATTTTTAGTAGAGATGGGGTTTCACCATCTTGGCCAGACTGATCTTGAACTCCTGACCTCGTGATCCACTTGCCTCGGCCTCCCAAAGTGCTGGGATTACAGGCGTGAGCCACCGCGCCTGGCCTAGCCATCTTTTTCTTTTTTGTTTTTTTTGAGGTGGAGTCTCACTCTGTTGCCCAGGCTGGAGTGCAGTGACGCAATCTCGACTCACTGCAAGCTCCGCCTCCCGAATTCACACCATTCTCCTGTCTCAGCCTCCCGAGTAGCTGGGACTACAGGCGCCCACCACCACGCCTGGCTAACTTTTTTTTTTTTGTATTTTTAGTACAGATGGGTTTTCACTGTGTTAGCCAGGATGGTCTCGATCTCCTGACCTCGTGATCCGCCCACCTCGGCCTCCCAAAGTGCTGGGATTTCAGGCATGAGCCACTGCGCCCGGCCGCAGACTAGCCATCTTTTAAAGCCAGATACCAAGTCCTCCACTTCCATGAAGGCTTCTCTGATCACACAAACCCCAAGTGATCATAATCCTACAGCTCTCAATGCTGAAAGGCACCTAAAGAAATCAGGTCTGTCTTACCCATCTTCAGGAGATAAGGCTTCACCATCCCCGTTTTATAGATGAGGCAACCGAGGCCCAGGATCAGTTAATGTAGGTTTCCCAGAGCAGAATAGCCAGCAAGTAGGGAGGAGATGAAGGCCCAGGGCACACCTCTCCACACCCCCAGCTCCCACTGCCCCTTGTCATTCATTTAGCGGGGAGCAATGCCCTGTTCTGCACCACTCTCGCATGGCTAGTGAGCTGACCATTGGGCATCGTTGCTCCCCTTCTGGGTTGGGATTTCAGTCTCCCATGACTCCCTAGGCTTCAGCCATACAGAACTACTGCCGGTTCCCTAAATTCTCCTTGCCCTTTCTTAGCAACATGTCTTTGCCTGTGGTAATCCCTTTGACAGGACTGCCTTTTTCTCCACCCACTGCTGAACCTGGCAAACTCCAGCTCATCCCTCAAAACCCATCTCAACCATCACCTCCTCTGTGAAGCCTTTTCTGATGTTCTTCTTCAGATCCCAGCAACATATTCAAACGTCTGAGGCAGCACTTGTCACACTGCTGCTGACACCGCAGCCTCCCTCCCTAGCCACAAGTCCTTCAAGGGCAAGGACCACCATGTGCTATTCAGCTGTCTCCCCAGGATACACACAAATACAGGCACACATTTAATTGAACCAGATTTTATTATCAACTTCCTTCCCATCCCAGGCCCTCAGAACAGAAGCATCAGCCTAGTGGGGAGGTCAGAAAGAAAGACTGAGAAGAAAACAACTCAGGAGATGATCGGGAGTACAGCACGTGCATTACTTAGTGCTCTTGATCATCTCTTTCACCTAACTTAATGCTTAGTAAAGGAAGGAAGGGGCTGGGTGCGGTGGCTCATGCCTGTAATCCCAGCACTTTGGGAGGCCAAGGCGGGCGGATCACGAGGTCAGGAGATCGAGACCATCCTGGCTAACATGGTGAAACCCCGTCACTACTAAAAATACAAAAAATTAGCTGGGCGTGGTGGTGGGCGCCTGTAGTCCCAGCTACTCAGGAGGCTGAGGCAGGATAATGGCGTGAACCCGGGAGGTGGAGCTTGCAGTGAGCGGAGACCGCGCCACTGCACTCCAGCCTGGGCGACAGAGTGAGACTCTGTCTCATAAAAAAAAAAGAAGGAAGGAAGGGAGGAAGAGAGGAAAGTAAAGGAACAGAGGAAATAGGAAATAGAGCTGAAGGAGAAAGGGGAAGAAAGAAGGAAGGGAGAATAAAAAAAAAAAGTAAGAAAAGAGGTGGATGCAGGGTAGAAAGTAGAGCCAGAGAAGGGCCTTGTGGGAAGAGGGGGGGAGGAAACAGGAGGAGCCAGCGGAGCGGGAGACCAAACTTTTGACTCTGGAGCATGTCCAGCAGAGATCCTGGCCTTGAGCCTTAGTATCATTCCTGCCACCATGTTCCAATCTGGGAAATGGACACATGTCCCCTTCTCCAGGAACAAAGGAGTCTGGGCAGGGAGCACCTGCTGTGCTGTGCTCCCCCTCCAGAGGCCCTTTCACATCTGCCGTCTCCCGAAGCTCACCACAGCCCTGGGAAGTAGGAGTTCTTATTCCACCCTTCCCTTCTGATGCAGGGATTGAGACAGAGCGGTCCGCCATGCGGCTCCAACAGGTAGGGTCTGACTCCAAACGCCTGCTCTTCCCTTGACCCCAGGGTCTCCTCAGCATTGAAGACAGAAGAGGCAGATGACATTTCATGTCCCACTTGGAAAGTCAAGGTGCAGAAAACAGAGGGGACCAGACTCCTTCATATCCTGCGCAGCGTCATCTCCTGCCGCAAGAAGCACCCCACCTGCCGCAAGAAGCACCCCACCCGCATGACTCAGTCTTTGCCCAGTAGGTTGATGATAACCTAAGAAGCTGAAGACCTCACAGGGGCTCTGAAAGCCAACTGAAGTAGATGCAGAAAACTGTTCCATCATGTCATCCTTCCCTCTGCCTTGGGTCACCAGCCAAGGGAGGGAGTGGCTCAGGTGTTTTCCTTTCCACCCTTTGTAAGCCCCCACGCAGATCTCCTCCCCATCCCAGAAGCCCAAGGAGCCAGCAATATCTGTGGTTCCCTGAGGTTCGAAGAGACACAGTAGCAAATAACTGTACCCAGGCCCCACTCCCCACCTCCAGGGATGTATAGCTTCGGGGTGTGGAGCACAGAGGACTTTTCCCAGAGCCTCACCCCAGATGAACAGCCAACTTCCCTTTGTTCAGCCTTCCTCAGATACTCAAACCCAGCAGCCCATGGCCTTCTCTGTCAGGAAGTCCTTCCTGATGTCTAGCTTACTTCTTTCCTGCTGCTGTCTATCCAGCCCTTAGCAGTGACAGGAGAGCAGTCTGAGCTCTAATGGTCAGGGAATGGGGACAAGAACAAGTACTTCCCTTCAAGCCTTGGGTAGGGGAGTAGTAATGCAAAGAAAGAAGAGTGGCTCACTCAGCCTCATCTCTCCCTGCCTGTAGCAGTAGAAATGGAGGGTAGACAACTGGAAGGACTTCCTAGCCAAGCAAAGGGAGGTACTTCTGGAATAGGATTATAAAGTGCAAAGGCTGCGCCCTTTCTGGTGGCCTCCCAGCCTGGCAGAGACCCTTCAGTGGCAGCTTCAGAAGGATAACCGGTACTTCCAGAAAAGCTCAGGGTGCTGGGATTGCTGGGAACCCTTTGCAGCTCCAGCAAAAAGAAAACCCTGGTCCTGGAGCCCCCTTGTGGCCATGCAGAGGCAGGACAGGCAGTTCCACCTCCCACCACCACACCCGTGCTTAGAGCTGGGGCCCAGGGTTGCTGATGCAGAGGACAGGGAACCCAGGGCCCCACCTTCTGTGAGAGGCCAAATCGGCAGCCCCAGCCCCGAGGGCACCTGATCAGGAAGGAGTAGGGCCCAGAAGGAGCACTGGAAGAGGACACAGGCTAACCCCATTCTGTTCCTAATCTGCCGCTCTCCATCTGGTGACCCTGGGCACACCTCCCTGCAGAGCCTCAGTGACCTCATTCATTAAAAGGAAGAAAAAGCTGGGCACGGTGGCTCACACCTGTAATCCCAGCACTTTGGGAGGCCGAGGCGGGCGGATCACGAGGTCAGGAGATCGAGACCATCATGGCTAACACGGTGAAACCCTGTCTCTACTAAAAATACAAAAATTAGCTGGACGTGGTGACACGTGCCTGTCCCAGCTACTCAGGAGGCTGAGGCAGGAGAATCGCTTGAACCAGGGAGCCGGAGGTTGCAGCGAGCCGAGATCATGCCACCGCACTCCAGCCTAGGCAACAGAGCGAGACGCAGTCTCAAAAAAAGAAAAAAAGAAAAAGTAAAACTCCCTGTGTCCCACCATTTTACCTTAAAGAAGTGTGGAAAGAACCAAATGCAATGATAATGTTCTGTACGTGAACTTGAATCATTTTTAAAACTCTTCTTCAGGCCGGGCACCATCACGCCTGTAATCCCAGCACTTTAGGAGGCCAAGGCGGGCAGATCACTTGAGGTCAGGAGTTTGAGACCAGCCTGGCAAACATGGTGAAACCTCGTCTCTACTAAAAATACAAAAATTAGCCATGCGTACTGGTGCATACCTGTAATCCCAGCTACTTAGGAGTTAGAGGCAGGAGAAGTGCCTGAACCCAGGAGGTGGAGGTTGCAGTGAGCCAAGACCACACCACTACACTCCAGCCTGGGCAATAGAGCGACACTCCGTCTCAAAAAACAAACAAACAAACAAACACCCTTCTTCAAATATATGGGAAGAGTTGGGCACAGTGGCTCACACCTATAATCTCAGCATTTTGGGAGACTGAAGCTGGAAGATCACTTGAGGCCAGGAGTTCAATAAAGACTAAGCGCAGTGGCTAACTTCTGTAATCCCAACACTTTGGGAGGCCAGGGTGGGAGGATTGCTTGAGCCCAAGAGTTCGAGACCAGCTTGGGCAACAACATGAGACCTCATCTGTACAAAAAAAAAAAAAAAAAAGCTAGGCACGGTGGGTGCACCTGTGTCCCAGTTACATGGGAGGCCAAGGCAGAAGGATCACTTGAGTCTAGGAGGTCGAGGCTGCAGTGAATCGTAATCAAGCCACTACACTCCAGTCTGATTGACAGAGCAAGACCCTGTCTCAAAAAATAAAATTAAAATAAAAACAAAGGTGTGGGCCAGGCACGGTGGCCCATGCCTGTAATCCCAGCACTTTGGGAAGCCAAGGCGGGCAGATCACGAGGTCAGGAGATCAAAACCATCCTGGCTAACACGGTGAAACCCTGTCTCTACTAAAAATACAAAAAATTAGCAGGTGTGGTGGTGGGTGCCTGTAGTCCCAGCTACTCGGGAGGCTGAGGCAGGAGAATGGTGTGAACCCGGGAGGCGGAGCTTGCCGTGTGAGCTGAGATGGCACCACCGCACTCCAGCCTGGGCGACAGAGAGAGACTCCGTCTCAAAAAAAAAAAAACAAAGATGTGGAGAGAGGGGTCAGGAACTGACCCGCTACAGAATAATTCTGGACCTGCAGTGGAGGGTGCAGATGGGACTGATGGGTTCTGCCCATCTCGAAACCCACCACTCCAGAGCTCCTGGAGGGAGGCAGACTAGGAGCCCTTAGAAGGAAAAGCCAAAAGGTCCCCAACACAGCCCTTCAATCCTCCACCAGTGCCTACTTTCAGAAGGTTGGGCCTGGTTGGTAAGGGCCCATTTAGCCAGATAGTGGACAGCAGAGCTGGCCTGGGGCCTGAGGGCATTCAGTGCAACATTGGGGAAGCCTCAGGTGTCGGCGTGCCTACTTCATAGTGTCAGTGGCCCTCCCAAGCTTGTGCACTCACCAATTCATCCCACCTACCAGCTGACCCCAGGGCCAGAGGCAGGATAGAGACCAGAGGGGCCTTCTGGAGTTCTGGGGCAAGGGCTGAGGCAAAGGCACACCGAGACCCCCAGGTATGCCTTCACCCCATGCACAGCCACACACACGGCTGGCTCCACAGATGGACCCAGCACACCCTCAGATCTCCCACACACAGACCCTCCAAGCATCCCATCCTGAGAAGATGAGGGATGGTTGGAGTGGATGGTGAGGCCACAGGGCCCAGAGCAGGGACAATGGGCAAGGCCAGGGTAGGAGGGTGCCCCAACCCATCCTTCAGCATCATTGTGGCCCTGAGGAGCCCATGATCTCTGACCCCCTGGCAGCACTCATGAAGAGGTCAGGGGATGGGCACAAAGTCACTCTAGCAGGGGTTTGTGGGCATGTGAAAAGGGGGGACCAGGAAGAAGAAGAGGATTATAAGCCTGGAGAGAGACCAGTCTTTCCCCTTGGATCCACACCCTTATTCAGAACTACTCACTTAGGCTATTTGGAAGTTTTTCCAGGCATCTAGCCTCAATCCTTCCTGCTGGAATTGGAGAGGATTTCTCTCTGGGAATTAATTACTCTGGCTTTTTACCTCTGTTATAAACCAAACAAAGAATTCTGAAGAGGAAAGAAGGGCAAAAACTGGTGATAGATGAGAAGAAGGGAGCAGGAGGCCAGGGGAGCCAGGAACAGCAGTGACAGTCAGAGGCAATGTCTGCAGCGCTCTCTCCTCCCCACCTACAAGGGGAGATCAGGGAATATGGACTTTCCTTGAAGAAACTTGGGACAGATGACAGGGAGGACTTCTCAGAAAATAGTTGATAAGCACCTTCTCTGGAGATTAGAGGGAGAGAGAAGAGAGGAAGAGGTAGGTAAGAGCGCAGGAGATGGAAAAAGAAAGTGTCTTGTCCGCCAAGAGAAGAGAAACCAACGCAGAGAAAGTGGAGGAAAACACTATGGACTTGCAGTGGTGGGGACCTAAGATTTTAAAAGTTTAGGGTTGGCCGGGTGCGGTCGGTGGCTCACACCTGTAATCCCAGCACTTTGGGAGGCCGAGGTGGGTGGATCACCTGAGGTCAGGAGTTCGAGACCAGCCTGACCAACATGGGGAATCCCTGTCTCTACTAAAAATACAAAAATTAGCTGGGTGTGGTGGCAGGCACCTGCAATCCCAGCTACTCAGGAGGCTGAGGCAGGAGAATTGCTTGAACCTGGGAGGCAGAGGTTGCAGTGAGCAGAGATCACACCATTGTACTCCAGGTCAGGTGACAAGTGCAAAACTCCATCTCAAAAAATAAAAATAAATAAATAAATGAAAATAAACAATAAATAAATAAAAAGCTCAGGGTTGTTCCACTTACCTTTCTGGGCTTCAGTTTCCTTCCCACGGTGGGGATAGTAAGTGCCTGTCTGGGGTCTAAATGAACGCCACTCAGTGCCTAGCACTATAAAAACTCAAGCACAGTGGCTTCCCCCAAACTGCAGCCTGACAGAGCAGGAAGGGCCCTGGGTGCCCCCTTAGCCTTCTGAAGGGTTTGTAGGAGGTCCTCCAGCCTTCTGCCTCCACTAGCCATCACCTGGCTGCCCATTAGAATCAGGCAGGGCTTAGGGGAACAAATGCTAGGTCCTGACCCCAGGACCTCAGAGCACTTAGATCAGAGGGGTCGAGGAATCAGAATTGTAATGCTCCCAGGTGCTTCTAAGTCATCTCCTGAGAACTCCTGGCTTAGCCTCATGCTGTCATATTTCAAAGTACAGAAATGAGGCCAGGAGAGGCAGAGAGAGCAACCTGCCCAGCTCACCATCTACAGACCAGACCCCCCATGTGCAGGAGGGGGTTAGTTAGAGAGGGCAGGGAGGCATCTCACTCCTCCTCCATGCCTCCTCAGCTCCTGACTCCAGAAAAGGTCTGTCTGGCCTTTCATCTCTGTCTGGTGCTGCTGGGACCTCCCTCCCACTCTGGCCCATGGACAGAGCCCTCCTCTTTCAGTCACCGAGACCTGAGGTGGGCTCAAGCTCTGATGGCCATCAGAGCACCTCACACACAGGCAGTGCTCAGTAGGCATTTATGGGATGAACAACTATCGGGTCTCCACCCAGGGGGCAGGAACTTTCCTAAAGTACCCAGGAAAAGGCTAGGAAGAGAGCTGCTTGCTCCTATTTTCTCCAGTCTGAGTCCCAGCTGAGAGCTGAGATACCTTCATTCCCTCAGCCACCTGAGCCCCATCTGGGGCCAGGAGAGCTGCAGGACCCAGCTCTGCACGCCTGCTCTGTGGTGTGGTTGCCCTGGTAAGCAACTTGACGAGCAGCTCGTTCTCCAGGTAAATGTGAGGCCAGCAGACCTCCCAGAAGGACAGACAGTATCATTGGCATGAAAAGACCAAGGGTTGTGAACACTCCACTGCACTCCCAGCTGAAGGCCAGGAGAAAGATTAATCTGAATGCTGCCACTGAATGCAGGGAGGAGGTTCTAGAAGCCCCCATCCAGTCTGGCTCCTGCAGAAGGTCCATCCCCACAGCCTGGATGAGCCCCACTTTCCTGTTCTAGGACCTCTCAGACAGGGAGGTCCCCTCTGTCAGCCTCTGGGTGTTGTCTGTCCTAAAGGTCTCCTGCTGAAGAAAGCCAGGCTCACGTCATGGGAAGGTCGGATTGAGCTGGAGAAAGGGATAGTGAGCTGGCCATGCAACTGGTCAATGACCATTCAAAATCACACCTGTGACTCTGAGTCCTGGAGGGCTGGGAACAGAGTCAACCAGAGAACAGAGATGAGATGAAATGCCAGGGCTGGGAGAGTAGAGACAGCAAGAAGCAGAGGAGGTGGGGAGGAAGGAGGGAGAACCCCAGACAAACAGGATGAGGCCAACAAAAGGAGTGCAGCCTGCTCCCAGGTGCCTCAGTGGTGGTGGCGCACCCCTGTAATCCCAGCTACTCGGGAGGCTGAGGCAGTAGAATCACTTGAACCTGGGAGGCGGAGGTTGCAGTGAGCTGAGGTCACGCCACTGCACTCCAGCCTGGGCGACAGAGCAAGACTCTGTCTCAAAAAAAAAAAAAAAAAAAAGAAAGAAAGAAAAGAAAAGAAAAAAGAAAAAAAAGGGGGAAAGGAAAAAGAAAATGCAGCATCTCAGGCCCTGCCCCCAGACCTACTGAGTCAGAATCTACATTTTGACAAATCCTAAGGTGATGTAAAGTTTCAGAGCACCAGACCAGTGGATGATTAAGTGCATGGGTTTAACATAGAGCCCCCCAGAGCTCTGATAGAGGCCTGGTCCTTCTGCTTACTAGCTGAGCTTCTGTTCATTCATCTGCAAAGTGGAGATAAAACATATGTCACAGGGTTATTGTGAGCAGCCAAGATCAAGTGAGAAGTGCTGGGCACATGCTGAGCATTCCACAAGCAGCCAGAGGTGGTTACTGGGGGTATGGCTAGCACCATCGCATGGGATCCATCCTGCTTAGTACTCATCGCTGGGTTGGGATGGCCTGGTTGCCTGCTGGCTGTGCAGTCTTGGACAAGGTCCTCCACCTTTCTGTGCCTCAATTTCCTCATGGGTACAATGAGAATAGCTAGAGTGCCTCCCTTGAAAGATCGATGCGGGATTAAGTAATTAAATGATCTGATGCATGACAACGACTAGTCTACAAAGGTTGGCCACAATAGTAATCACAGCAGCTTTCACTATCATTACAAGAGCCCCAATCTCCAGACACCTGGATTCTAGGGAAGGAAGTGAATATCCTTCATTCAGCTGGTCAGTTGGGCCATGAGGAAGAGGCTGGTGCAGAGACAGGGAAGCCAGAGAAGGGGAGGACAAGGCCTCTTCCAGGAGTTAGCCCCAGCAGTGGAGGTGGGGGGAAGCAGGCACTTGTTCTGAGACCTGGGTTTCTGTGTGGTACAGCAGACACACCCACTTCTCATCAACTCAGAGATGCACACCAGTAAGAATGGTGCAGTAACTGTCTGAAAGCTCGGCCATGAGGTCACCGTGCAAGCCTGAACAAGCACGTTGCCCTCCCTGGGCTCGGTCTCCCCAGCTGAAGATAAGGGGATTGGCCCATTAGACAATCTCTGAGTCCTTTGGGGCCACAGGACGCTGATGTGGTGGTCCTGGTACATTCTAAAACACACAACTGCCCCTGTACATGTCACAACATGGGTAACAAGGCAAGATACCCCTTCCCCACCTCATCCTCACACACGGAAGCGCAGGAGCAGGAGCGAAGCATCTGGGAATTAAGCTAGACACAAAACCAATGGGCCCTTCCCATCGCCCTCCTCGGCCTTCAGCAGGGCCAGGTGAGCGCACACCCCTTCCTGGAGGTCACAGTCTGGGCATCTGCTTCCCTCTGCTGGCCAGAGAAGGGATGGCAGCCTGGTCTGCAAAGCTAGACTTGGGGGCCTGGCCTGGTGGGAGGTGGGATGTCCAGCATTCATCCTGTCCTTAGAGTCGCACCACCAGCCGCCTCCTGGACCTAAGTGAAGGTTGTGAAAAGGACTAAGTAGAGGAAAGCCCACCAGCTGACCCAGATCTCTCTGCAGGGAAGAGAAACCGGAATAAACAGACACACTAATATTTATTACATTAACAGACAATTAGATCGCATTTAATATGACTCAGGCACTGTCCTAAGTGCTTTACAGATCTTACCTCATCTAGCCTCTGAGATTGGTGCCACATTATTCCCCATTTTACAGATGAGGGGGAATAAGATAGAGGAGCCCCAAAGTTACGCAGCCAACAGATTCAAGTGGGTGCTGCGCCACCTCCCAGAGAGGAAGGGGCCAAGAGAGACCAAGTAGGGGTGGAGACACTTAGACACAGCTACAGAAACATGACAGAAGTCTCTAGAAGAGCAGAGGAAGATGGGGGGAGAAGTGGGAGCAAAGGAGGTGGGGGAAGGGGAAAAGAGAGGGCAGCAGGATGGCTGGGAAGAGGGAGGGAAGGGAGGTGGGCTCCCTTTTGACCCCAGGCCCCAAAGATGCTATCAGGCCAGACCCACCGGAAAATCCTTCCTAGATCCCTCCACATTCCAGCTCTGCTGGGCTGGTTTTACAGCCTCATGGTGCAGCCGGACACTGTTTATGGCAGCCCCATTCTCTGCCCCTTGTCTCCAGGCCCCAAAGGCATCTGGCCAGGCTGGGGGAGGCTTGTGGAGGTAGGGGTCCCCCGCCCAGCTTCCCAGTCCCTCCTTTGAACCCTGCTGGGTGCCAGAAGGAGGGGGCTGCCTGGGCACCACAAGGGCCCCTTCCAGGCTCCTTACATCGAACCTGGGAGGGAGGGGGCCGACTCCCCCAGGCATGGGCCACCTCGAAAGGACCACTGAATCCCACCTCTGCCAGTTCCTGGCTGTGTGATCTTGGGCACATGATTTAGCATGATTTGACCTTCCTCAGCCTCAGTTTACTCTTCTGTAAATTGGACATAATAGTTCCTCATGGTTATTTTGAGAATTTGACATATATATATATATAAAATATTTTTTTCAGATGGAGTCTCGCTTTTTTGCCCAGGCTGGAGTGCAGTGGCCCAATCTTGGCTCACTGCAATCTCCGCCTGCTGGGTTCAAGTGATTCTCCTGCCTCAGCCTCCCGAGTAGCTGGGATTACAGGCGCGCACCACCACGCCCAGATAATTTTTGTATTTTTAGGGGTTTCACCATGTTGGCCAGGCTGGTCTCGAACGCCTGACCTCGTGATCCACCTGCCTTGGCCTCCCAAAGTGCTGGAATTACAGGCGTGAGCCACCGTGCCCAGCCGAGAATTTGACATATTATATATAAAGTGCCTGCCTCAAATTGTACCTGATATTGTGCTAGGTGCAGTGGCTCACGCCTGTAATCCCAGCACTTTGGGAGGCCGAGGCGGGAGGATCACCTAAGGTCAGGAGTTCAAGACCAGCCTGGCCAACATGGTGAAACCTCATCTCTACCAAAAATACAAAAGTTAGCCAGGGGTGTTGGTGGGCGCCTGTAGTCCCAGCTACTCGGGAGGCTGAGGCAGGAGAACTGCTTGATCCTGGGAGGCGGAGGTTGCAGTGAGCCAAGATCGCGCCACTGCACTCCAGCCCAGGCAACAGAGCAAGACTCCATTTAAAAAAAAAAAAAAACGTAGCTGATATTATTAGCTATTACAGAGTTTGTAAATAAGGCAAAAAACTAGAGATTCCCACCCCACTTAATGGTCCTAGAAATTTTTCGCTAATCCTGCTCCCAAGGCAGTCCCTATGCTGCAAGTGTCCGTCCCACCTCTCAATAGGGTGGTCCCACCCCAGGCCTCTCCACCTCCCCACCCTTCTGCCTGGTTTTGTGTGTGTGTTGCCCTCTGCTGGCAATGGGAAGAACTGCACATTCTTCTCCCCTCTGCAGCCTGGAAAGCTGAGGCTTTAGACGGAGTGGAGAAGAGTTACCACTGTGAAATCCATAAAAGAACCGTAGACAATAGGCCCCAGAGAGGTTCTGGAGTAGGAGTCAGAAACTAGAGTGCCTGTGTTGTGTGTGTGTGTGTGTGTGTGTGTGTGTGTGTGTGTGTGTGTGTGTGTGTGTGTGTGTGTGTTGTTGTTGTTGTTATTGTTGTTGTTTTGGAGACGGAGTTTCACTCTGTCGCTCAGGCTGGTGTGCAGCGGCGCGATCTCGGCTCACTGCAACTTCCGCCTCCCAGGTTCAAGCGATTCTCCTGTCTCAGCCTCCCGAGTAGCTTGGATTACAGGTGCGCGCCACCACGCCCAGCTAATTATTGTGTTTTTTAGTAGAGACAGGGTTTTGCCATGTTGGCCAGCCTAGTCTCGAACTCCTGACCTCAAGTGATCGGCCGGCATCGGCCTGCCGAAGTGCTGGAATTGATTACAGTAGTGAGCCACTGCGCCTGGCCATAGAATGCCTGTGTTCTAAGGAAAGGATGAATGGAAGAAGAGAGATGAAGGGAAGATCCTAAGAAGGGCTTAGCAGGGATGCAGGGCAGGGTTAGCTCAGGGGAAAGGAGCAAGAGAAAATAGAAGACACCTCCTTTCCAGAGGTGTCCTAGCCTGATAAATACTGGGGAGGGGGAGGACATGGAGATGGAGGAATATCTGGGATGCCCCTAGAGACATACAGAAAGGAGGGCCAGGCCGGGCGCGGTGGCTCACGCCTGTAATCCCAGCACTTTGGGAGGCTGAGGTGGGTGGATCAAGAGGTCAGGAGATCGAGACCATCTTGGCTAATATGGTGAAACCCCGTCTCTACTAAAAAAATACAAAAAATTAGCCAGGCATGGTGGCGGGCACCTGTAGTCCCAGCTACTCAGGAGGCTGAGGCAGGAGAATGACCTGAACCTGGGAGGCGGAGCTTGCAGTGAGCCGAGATCGCGCCACTGCACTCCAGCCTGGGCGACAGTGCAAGACTCCATCTCAAAAAAAAAAAAAGAAAGAAAGAAAGAAAAAGAAAAAGAAAGGACGGCCACCAGGGATGGGAGGAAGATGCCCTCCACACATGCACTGAGGGCGAGAAGAGGTTAATTGAGTCTGTCTGCAGGCAAGATAAGGCTCCCACAGAGCTGGAGCTAGTTCCCTGGAGTGTCTTCTAGATAACATTCAGAACCTGGCTGAAGATGAACAACTCCCAGGGAGACTCTGGAGGGAAGAGCAAGAAATCTCGGGCACTCTCACTCCACCCTCCCTACGCCCCCGTCCCTTACAGAGGGAGGTGGAAGTCAGAGAGGAAGAACTTGTGAGCGCTGCTGCGCTACCCTAAGGTGCTGAGAATCCACAGCTCTTTCCATCCTCCGTTCTTCCCTCCCCAGTGCCCATCAGGTGCTTACTCAGAGGTGGTGCTGGGTGATTTCATAAGAGGGTAAGTCAATCTCAAGGGATTTTGGATGCTAGCCCTTTCCCCAGAGCCATTAGCAACAAGTCCCTGAGTGACGTCAAGGGCCGCCAGGCTATGGTCTCCTCTTTCAGCACCCACGGACCCTCCATGAGGTCTGCTCTCCCCACTCCACTCATTTTCCCACCAACCGCTCCTTCCCCATACCACCCTCCCCAACCACCAAGAATTCCAAACAAGAGGCTGGGTTCCAGGCCCCATGTTTATCTCATGGCAGGCTCTGTCATGTCAGGAGCTGCCCCTGAGTCTGACCCCCTGCCCTGCCCCCAGAGCTCTGCTGAGAGGATACACTGAACAGGGATGCCCAGTGGACAGGCCTGCAAGGACTGGGGCCTGAGGAGCCTGGGGGTTCCGTATTCTCAGCAGCCTGAGCCCCAAACAGGTGGGATCAAACATGTGAGGGCCTCTTCCCTGCCAATTTCTGCAAGGGCTTCTCAGGACCCAGCGGCCACCTCCAGTCCCTTCCTCTTCCCAGGTATCTTTCTATTTCTCCACAGCTTCGATTTGACTGGTCATTTGATGTAAGACCCAGGAGATGGAGCTGCCACGGCCACCCCTCAGCCCCTCCTTAGCCCAACCATATCCTGGAGCTGCAGGACCCAGGTTCTCAGATCCAGGCCTTCCCCTTCCCCTGCGCCCTCTCAGAGTGGAGTCTTGCGGAGGAGCCTGCAAAGAGGGCACCAAGAGGAGGCATAAACAAACAGTGCATGGGAGAGGAACTGGAGATACAAAAATAAAACTGACCTCGAGCAGGTCATAAACAAAGCGGGACCCACTGTAAATAAAGGGTGAAATTTACCATAAACAGAAAGTAAAAGGGGCTATGAGCAGAGGGCCTCAGGGGGGTGAAAAGCATGATCAGTGCCCCCTCCCCAAGTGAGCAGTGGAAGGAAGGGGATCTGGGAGCACCTGGCCCAGGGAAAAGGAGGTCTGGAGAAAGGGGCACCTTGAGAGGCAGGAGTTTACTGTTATCCAAAGGGATACCACACAGGGATATGAGTTGATGGGATCTCCAAACAGTAGGAGGCATGGAGGTGGGACTTGCAGAATGATTTCCTGGTGTCAAGGATGAGTGTAACCTGCCATCACTTCACCATCTCTTTTTATCCTCACTCCCCTCCTTCCAACCCTACAGGGCAGTGGACAGAGTCTTTGGAAATAGCTCGAGGAGAAAGATTCTGAAGCTGGAGCTCACTCCAAATCTCAGGAAAGAGAAGGTCCTGAGTAGGATGGGGAGTGTGGAAAAGAAGGCCCGGAAGGGAATACCACCCATCCTAGCAAGACAAAAACATAAAGTCAATTCAAAGGTAAAGAGCTCATTCTACTTTTCCTCCTTCCCTCTTCCACTTATTTCCTGTCTCACCCTGCACTTCCTCCTGTCTCTGTTTTCAGCCTCCTCTATTTTTCCTTGCTTCTGGTGGCATCTATACCTCCCAAAACATGAGGTTCAAAGGCAAAATTTTTAGTGAATCCCAGCATTGCTCTCTTATATCAAATGACCAGTCAAATTGAGGCCGTGGAGACGTCTGGCACATTTAGGAATTGCTTCTGTCTCAGTCTCACCCTGGTACACACACATGCACACTCACACACATTGACACACACACACACGCTCACACACATTCAGGCACTCACACACTCACACACTCGCACACTCACACTCATTCATACACTCACATACACTCACACCACACATGCACACACATTCACACACTCACATATTCACACACCATACACTCACACACTCACACACACACCACACACTCACACACACATACACACACGCACACATAGACACACTCGCACACACACTCACACTCACAAGAGCACGTTCTCTTCACTTTCCTTTCATCTCCATGTACATGTCTCTGCCTCCGTGTTCTCCATCCTTCTGAACTCTGGAAGTCAAGAGGGGAAGGATGAAATTGATGTCTGCCTTTGCAAAAGGATCCAGGTAGATCCCATTCTGTTCCTAATCTCTAAGCATGGGTGTGAGGGTGAGGGGAGAGATGGAGCCCATAAATCCTCTGAAATCTCACTAGGACCAAGAGAAGGTCCATACATTGCCAGACCTTAAAACCGTAAGTTGCTCCACCACTGTCGTCCCCCACCCCCAACCACATAATTACTATTCATAGTGCACAACTGGGTGATTAATGACCTGATTAATAATTACTCAGGCTAATAAAATAATTAATTAATTTGGCAAGCCATTATTTATCTGTTCATCCTCAGCCTGAAACTCTACAACTAGGAGTTTAGGAATCTCCCCTCCAGGCTCTTTCAGAAATATGATCATTAGTGTGGGCTGGGAAGGGGGGGGGGGATGAAATTCTCCATCCTGAGACCCTCCCAAGGTAGGAAAGGGCCCGAGGGCTTTCTGAGAATGCAGACTGGAAAGAATGAAACAAAAATGACCAGGTAACCTCAAGCCCAGGAAAAGAGCTGACCAGGGAGGCCAGGGACATTGGGATAGGGGAGCATAACAGGGAGCTTGAGGGGGTGCATCTGAGTACCCAGGTTTGGGGAATTCTTAGATGTATTCTCTCCAGCAAATGATTGATGACACCATTTTCAACAAATGATCTTTATCTCGCCTCTTGTCTCCCAAATTTATGATTTTGCCCCCAAGCCCCAGGCTAGACAAGCAAGGACTAGGTAAATTCTAGGGTGGGAAGGCTGACTTGGAGTAGGGCCCAAGAATCAGTGGGGAATCTTTGGGACTCTGCAGAGGGGAGAAGTCTCCACTACCATCAGTTTCTGAGCTCTTAAGAAATAAACCTCTGAATCAGACTTAAATTTAGGTCCCCAGAACCCAGAGGCTCTGGAGTACCTGCCCCCTAGCAGGGAAGGGAGCAAATAGCAAGGAGAAAGAAAGGATGACTGATCTCCTGGGAAGTGAGGAGGGAAGCAGAGGCTCACCCCAGGAGTGAGGGAATGAGAAAACTGGCTTGTCTAGTCAGTTTTTGAACAGGCAGAGGCATCTCTGCCATGTTCTAGGCCCAGGGCAGACATGAGACACCACTTCCCCCAATCTGGGGCTGAGGCACCAGTGGGTCCTTGGCCAAGCAGCTCTAGATTGGATTCCCAGTATGTACTAGGATGGATAAGAATCAGACTCGGACCTAGTGATGCTCAAGTTCTAGTGGAGCTGGGGGGAACCGATTTGTGAATAGATAATGCCCCAGGATAAATGCCATAAAAAGGAGGCGAGTACAAAGTCCATGGGGGCACAGAAACATGCTTCCTGGGGGTGTTAGAGAAAAGAATGCCCAGCAAGGGGATATTTGAACTAGGCCTTGAGGAATGAGTAGAAATTTACCAAATAGAGACCAAAATCCAGGATGTGATTAGCTGGGCACAGTGGAGCACGTATGTAGTCCCAGCTGCTAGGAAGGCTGAGGCAGGAGGATGGCTTGAGACCCAGAGGCTGAGGCTGCAGGGAGCTGAGATCGCACCACTGCACTCCAGCCTGAGTGACAGATCAAGACCCTGTCAAAAAAAAGAAAGAAAGAAAGAGCAGGATGTGTTTGGAGAATTTCGAGTAGGCAAAGAGGTGATCTGATGAGATCAGAGGCTTAGATTTGGCCAAACATAAAAGATGGAGATGGGCTAAGAAGGAGTCTGGACCTTTTCTCCTAGGCAATGGGGATCTACTGGAGATTAAAGTAAAAGAGTGACCTACACTGATTTGTGTTTTTTGTTATTGCTTTCGTTTTGTTTTGTTTCAGACAGAGTCTGGCTCTGTCACCCAGGCTGGAGTGCAGTGGTGCCATCTCGGCTCACTGCAACCTCCACCTCTCGGGTTCAAGCGATTCTCCTGCCTCAGCCTCCCGAGTAGCTGGGATTACAGGGACACACCACCACACCAGGCTAATTTTTGTATTTTTAACAGAGACGGGGTTTTGCCATGTTGACAGGCTGGTCTCGTACTCCTGACCTCAAGTGATCCACCCACTTCGGCATCCCAGAGTGCTGGGATTACAGGCATGAACCACCGCGCCCGGCCAATTTGTGTTTTAGAAAGATAATTTTGGTAAGTGGAGAGGAGAGACAGTAGGCAGGGGGTCCAATGAGAAGGCTGGAACATGCCCAAGCTAAGACATCCTGAAGGACTGACAGGCTGGGACCAGGCAGTGGCCAGGCAGCTGGGAGCAGGCAGGTTGAATTTTAAACCTCCATAATCTGCATATAAAGATACCCTAAGCGTGACGCTGCTGGGGATTCTTCTCATCACCCTCCCCGGTCGAGCGTGAGTGTGGAGCTGGGCAGGCAACCTGGTACTTGGATTCACCTTTTGAAGGATGGAGAGGAGCTCCCTTCTCCACAAGGAGTTGAAGGGTGGAGGAGTTAGAGCCAGGCCTGGCTGGGAGTTCTGGCGTCCAGGATGCCTGAGGTTTCAGCAGAAGAGGCGTGGCCAAGAGCCCCTGAATTAGCAGAACCCCGCCCATTTTGTGGCCACGGAAGACAGGCAGCGCGATAGTGTCCTTGTTGGCCAGCAGAGGGCGCAATAGGAGGCGGGCCGCACCCGAAGATGGCTATAGCGCTGTGCCCGAGCCAGCCTGGGCGCCTTCTGACGGGCAGCCCCGACTCGGGGCTCCCACAGCGGGGTCTTCGGTCCCGTGTTTCTGCGCCAGGGTCCAGGCCCACTGGCCTGTACCCAGAATCCGCCAGGGAACTGGGATCCCGCCCTGGAGAATCGGATCCTGGGTCTAGGATAGCCAGTTCTGGGGACCACCCCTCGCATTCTTGGGTTCCCTCTCTGGCATCTGACAGCTAGCTCTCCCTAGCTGGCCCCCCCCTCCCACCATCTCCAGCTTTTGCTTGATTGCCTCCAGAGACGCGGACCTAGCCCCTCCAAGAGATTCAACCTGTGTGAATGTGGGTGTACCCACCCCTGTGCACACGGGTGTCTGCATGGCTTGGACTCCCACAGCCTGCATTTGCATAAAACAAAATGCTTTCCCTTTGGTTATTTCAGGCACATAGTCCTTTAAATAGCCTAAGAAGGCCGGGCACGGTGGCTCACGCCTGTAATCCCACCATTTTGGGAGCCCGGTGCGGGTAGATTACCTGAGGTCAGGAGTTTGAGACCAGCCTGGCCAACATGGTGAAACCCCTGTCTCTACTAAAAATACAAAAATTGGCTGCGCATGGTGGCACGCACCTGTAATCCCAGTTACTTGGGAGGCTGAGGCAGGAGGATCGCTTGAACCTGGGAGGCAGAGGTTGCAGTGAGCCGAGACCGTGCCATTGCACTCCAGCCTGGACGACAAGAGCAAAACTCTGTCTCAAAAAAAAAAAAAGCCTAAGAAGTGAGCACGACAGAAGTACCCATTTCACGGATCAGGACATGGGGCTTCAAACCGAGGTCACACAGCTAGGACAGTGCATGATTTAAAGCCAGGCCTCCACCCAAAACTTTATTTGGTGTCCCTACTATGTGCTAATCAAGGTGTGGTTCCTGCTCACCCAGGTAACCCAGAGAAACAAAGTAGAAGAACCATAGGATTTCTGACCAGGCTGGCGAGAACAGGGCAAGCTTCCCAGAGGAGCCTTTTCTAGGGTTGCAGGGAGGACATTTCAGGAGCGGCCCTGAATGCGCCAAAGCTAGGGGATGGGACTGGCGAGTTGCCACGGGAGCCCACGTGAGGGTCTTCGAGGAGGTCTGCGCCACCCGGGTGCAACCCGAGGCTACGGTTCATCCGAACACACCTCGCCCCATCCGGCTGGGGAAGGACTTCCTGCAAGCACTGAGTGGGGATGTGTGGCGGGACCACCCAGGTGTCCATCCAGGTGGGCAGTGAGCGTGAGAGCACCTGGTCAGGAACCTCCCACCTCTCGGGCCCTGCAGCCGCTTCCGTGGGGGAAGGGCAGCCGACTTCACCTAAGCTTCCACCTACTGCGTCTAACCCTTAACTGTATCTCCCGCCCCCACCACCCCTGAAGGGTTCCCATTATAAGAGGGTTTCAGATAACTCACCTCCCACCCCGGGAACGACGTCATCACCCCTTCACCCTCTGCCACCACGTCTGACTCCAACGGGGAAGTCCTTTCTGGTGTCTGACCGCCCTTCCTCCTGCTGCAGCTTCAGCTAAACCTAACAAGTTCTGCCCTCACAGGAGAAAGGGGCTGCCTTAACTTTCCTTCTCTGAGCTAAACAATCCAAATCTCCAGCCCCTTTTCCACGCTCACATCCCATTTTCCCGTTCTAACAAGGCTTTCCTTTAGGGGCCTGGATCTTCCGTTTTTCCCGCCTTCCGACGTCAGATCAATCCATGACAGCTTTCTGATTGGCTAACCCCTCCCTTCTATTTGACCCTGTCACTTCAGAACCTCCCCTGCTGTATCAATATGTAAGTCCCATAGATGGCCTCAGTTTCCCTGGTAGGGAGTTGAGCCGCCTCTTGGCACCCTCTTGCTTTGGGAGGAGGGGTGTCCTGCTCAACTCACCCGAGTCATCTCTTCCCTGCCCAAGCTTCTGAACAGGACACTGCCACATTGTCATTAATCTGAAAAGCATTTATTGAGCGCCTACTATATGTCTGGCCCGAATTCTTGTCTCAGCTCACAGCCCTCCGGTTGCTCCATAGGCTTAGGGGAAGGAGCAGGAGATCTTGAAATGCCAATCTCCAGTCTGGAGCGTGGGGTAAGAGAACTGAAGTCGTCTGCGACTGAGTGAAGCCACCGAGGAGGGGCGGGGAGGTGGGACGCCTGCGGGTCTCGGCGCTCGGAAACCGCGGAGAGGAAGCATCGCTAGGCGCCCCACCCTCACAGCGCTCAAACCTGACGCCGGATTTCCCATTCTTAGCGCAAGGAAGACCCCTTGTGGCCATTGTGGGAAGAGTCAGCAAGGGGGAAAAAAAAAAAGCGGGAAAAAAAAAAAGCCAGAGCCAGGAGATGACAGCCCCAGCCCAGACTCCCCTCCAGTTCTTGCCTAGTGTGGGGACTTATTCTTTGGTCGTTGGGTGGGGGAGAGGGGGTGGGAGTTGATGCCCGGGCCCCACTCCCACACCCTCAGAACCCAACATTTGGGACTTTGGGAATAGAGTCTTCTCACTAAACCACCCGGAAAAATAAAACAGAAACAATAGCAAGTGTGACTATGGTTAGACTTCTGTAGGGACTTCTCAAGAAGCGGATGGGAGGCAGAAGGACGGGTCACAATAAAGGGATGAAAGAAATCAGGTCTTCCGGACGACCCCTTCTCTGGCTATGGGGAGGGGTAATTCTGGGAGACCGGGGCGGGTGTGGGATCATCTACCCACCCTGCGGCTCCTTCCCGCTCGCAGTGAAGGAAGGATGCTCTGACCAACAGGGGCTCAGGTATTCTGTGTGTCAGGGCCCTTCCTCCTGCACGCATCTTACGCAGGGTGGGGCTGAGGGCGTGAGGGCACAAGTCATTGAGGACATGGAGGGAACCCACGCTCGTCCCGATAGATTGTCACGGTCCTGAGGCGTGACGGTCAGGACAGGGAAGATGTATTTCTTCCCCCTGCATCCCCTCCCGCACCGCGTCTGAACTACTCTGGGAGCGCAAGAACAGTAACAATGCTGCGCCCCTTCCCCCACCCTTTGACTCCGCTCGCAACCTAGCCCGGGCCGGGCAGCGCGGATTTGCATACATTTGCATACCCAGCTGTGCACAGCTGCATTCGGCTTTGGGCCATAAATTCGTGGCTGGCGGCTCTGGGCGAGGAGGCCCCACGCGGGGCAGGCGTTCTCCCTGCGCGCCTCCACCGCGGCTGTTCACGCCGCGGGTACTGGCGCGTTCTCACGCCTCCCTGAGTAACCGCTGGATCAGTCCTGCCCGGACCCGGCTCACCCGGCTCGAGCCACCTTCTGGGCATGTCTGTCTCGCACTGGCGCAGGCCAAGCCTGCAATCTCAGATTCTGGTTCCTCCATTTCTCTCGGACTCGACTTGGTCAATGTCTCCTGAACGCGCTCATCTTTACCTGACGCCTTGGACCAGGGGCTTCTGGTGGGATTTTCCTGCCAGGACTGGTGCATAGCCTCTTAGGTGGTAGTCCTGCCTCTGGGGTTACCTTGCTAAAAAATTGGTCTAATGGAGGTCAACAGCTAAAAACTCTGGACTCCCAGGCTTGCAGAATAAAGCTTATATTGTTCACCCTTGCCAAAGAAAGCCCCTGACATTCTGTCAGCATCCCCCTTCTCTAGCCTTATCTTCTGCATCATGGCCAGACTCAGGCACACAACAGCCAGCGCTTCGGTTACACAAAACTGCTCTGAGGGTCCCTAAGCTCCTCATGAGCTCTCTCACTCTGCCTGGACTTACCTGCACCTTGCTTCCACCTGGACTGCTCTTCTGCCCTCTTGTCTGTTTGACAGACACATTCTTTGAAAATCATTGCACAGACGTTCTTTCCTTTGGAAAGACCTCCGAGATTCCTCTCACCCCTGGCAATTGATAATGACATCTATTAGCACTTACTGCAAAAACATTTGGTCAGTTGCACTTACCAAATTGTGAGCTCTCACTTAAGACAGAGAATATGTCTGTTCTTTGCTGTATCCCACTTCTGGGCACAAAGTCTGAAGGCCAGGAGATACTCAAATACTGAATAAATGAGTGAGGCCTTGATTATTTCAGGCACACATAGATACCCAGGGCTCTGGTGGTCCCAAGCAGCCTTTACATGACATCCCATGGGAGAGCCCCTCCTCTTGGTACTTTTTGGGTCCTTACGCATCTTGGCCCAAGATTGTGAGGGGTGAGAAACCAGGGGGATTATGAGTGGAGAGCTGATGCCGTGAAAAAGCACTGGACTCCGAGCCGAGAGGCTGAGGTTCAAACTCTGGCACTGCATGATCTTGGAGAAGTAACTGCCTCCTTCGAAGGCTGTTTCCTCACCTTAAAATGGGAATAATAGTGACTACTTAATAGGGACTTTGTAATGATGGAGCAAGAATAGTACATAAAATGCTTACTACATGTCTTGAGAGTCCAGACAGGTGACATGAGGTTCCATCTCACTCGCTTGCCACCGAGAAGGAGAGCACCTCCACTAACAATCCAGGCCAAGAGGCTTAAGGAATTTTACCAGTATGCATTCTGCAAGAAAGTATGAGACAGCGGCCAGGCGCGGTGGCTCACGCCTGTAATCCCAGCTTTGAGAGGCCGAGGCGGCGGATCATGAGGTCAGAGATCGAGACCATCCTGGCTAACATGGTGAAACCCCGTCTCTACTAAAAATACAAAAAAAAAAAAAAAAAAAAAATTAGCCGGGCGTGGTGGCGGGCGCCTGTAGTCTCAGCTACTCGGGAGGCTGAGGCAGGAGAATGGCATGAACCTGGGAGGCGGAGCTTGCAGTGAGCCGAGATCGCGCCACTGCACTCCAGCCTGGGTGACAGAGCGAGACTCCGTCTCAAAAAAAAAAAAAAAGAGAAAGAAAAAGTATGAGACAGCAAGAATTCATCTTGTAGGATGGGGTTCATACCGGTTCTTCTGCTGAGCATAGTTCTCAGTGCTATTCCCACAGTGGCTACCAGGGGGCAGCACAAACCCCCCAAATCACCTCAGGCTGCCTAAAGGGGCTAGAAGCAAGGACCCTTCTGGACTTCCCTCTGAGTATTGAGCCCTAGTCTGAACATGCCTCCCCTGTCCCCACCGTCTTCTCCCAGACAGCTCTTGGTGTGCAAAACGCCTCCCCCAGTGCTTCCTGTCTTCTCTGGTTTTGTGTTCCCTTGGTCAATTTATAATAAATGTCCAGCAGGGCTCGGTGGCTCACGCCTGTAATCCCAGCACTTTGGGAGACCGAGGCGGATGGATCACTTGAGGTCAGGAGTTTGAGACCAGTCTGGCCAACATGGTGAAACCCCGTCTCTACTACAAATACAAAAATTAACCCGGCGTGGTTGCCCACGTCTGTAATCCCAGCTATTCAGGAAGCTGAGGCAGGAGACTCTCTTGAACCCGGGAGGTGGAGGTTGCAGTGAGCCAAGACAGCGCCACTCCATCTCAAAAGGAAAGGGAAAAAAATGTCCAGGCCTCCTAACTGTCCAGACTGCCCTTAATTATGGTCAATTATGCTCTAAGTGTGCATCCCAGGATTGGGAGGGGCACAGTCAAAGCTTCTGAGAACAAAACACAGTCGGGGGTGCTCAGGAAGACAGACCTGAGTTCCAGGCCTAGGGACAACTGTGACATTTTGGGCTACTCAGAGCCTTCTCCTGGGCTCAATTTCTCTCAGAATTGTTAGATATACATGCATTCATTTTGCATGGAAAGCTCCACTTTTCTCTCTGTTTGATCCATTATTGTTCCCTCTCACTCCACCCAGGCTTCACCCTATCCCTGTACAGGCCAGAGCCTCCCTCATACTAGCCCTATTTCTGGTCTTCTTAACTCCTCGAACTAATGACAAAGATCTATCACCCTTAACCCTAACCTCCCCCTTGGCTACATGTACCAAGTCCTACCACACCAAGAGATACAGTCGGGACCCAGCGTCACATCACTCATGGGTGTGCCCAACACTGAGGGAACTGATATTAATATAAGGTTCCCAATCCCACCACGCCTCTTTTCTGAGTGAAACAACAGAAAACTCAATGACCTTATAGGAGGCTGGTGTGTGTATGACATCCAAGATGCTGGGCACTTTTGGAATCCCCAGCCTTCTCACTTCCCATCCTACAAACAGGAGGGCTTGGTGAATTTCCCTGCTGAGACTCTTATCTCACCTTTTGTTCATGCTGTGGTGCCCAGGAGATGCCTGGACACACTCAGGTGGCTCTCCCTCACATAGCACCTTTTCTCTCACTGCCTACCATATCTCACATCATTCCTGCCTTTTCACTGCCTTTTATTTTCCTCTCCTTTTATGCACCCACCCTTTCTACTTACATTTCCTCTCCCCTTTTCCCTCTGGGGCTTGGTTTCTTCCCATCCTTCTCACTCTCTAGAAATCCTGTCCTCTTTCCATTCCAAATGCTTTCCTCTATAACTACCACCACCAGCAACAGCTCTCCATCACCCGTCTCTGTGCTTCCCCTCCCAGGCCTGAGGCACCACAAGGGCGTAAGTGATTTATAAGCCACCTTTTAAACTCAGAAACTAAAAACTTCTGGTGCTTCCAGGGGCATACTGTGCAATCTTACTGCTGTGATCAGACTCAGTGATAAGGATATGTAGACCAAGACAGTCTCATGGAGAAAGCAGGAAGGCAGAAGGGAAGACTATGGAGCTGGGGCGGGGACTGGCCAGAAAGTCTGGGCAGTGAAGCCTTACTAACCATTATTAGTGTTTTCGGTGAGTTTCACACTGTGGGTGATGATGGAGACAAGTCCAAGTAGGAGGTGAGAGGGCTGGGGATTCCACTGTGCCTCTCTAAATGTCACATCATGTCTTTTTTGGTGGGGTAGGGGACAGACATTTAGGCTGGAGTGCAGTGGTATGATCTGGGCTCACTGCAGCCTCAACCTCTTGAGCTCAAGTGACCCTCTCACCTCAGCCTCCCAAGTAGCTAGGACTATAGGTGTGCTCCACAACGACCAGCAAATTTTTTAATTTTTTGTAAAGATGTCTTGCTAGTTGCCCAGGCTGGTCTCAAACTCCTGGCCTCAAGCAATCTTCCCCAGCCTCGCAAAGTGCTGATACTATAGGGATGAGCCACCATACCTGGCCTCATGTCATTCTTTAAATAATTTTCACTTTCTTGTTCACTGTTCATCCTTCAGAAAGTCTATAATGACCATTTCCCAGCACAAACTATGTTTTAGACTATGAGCTCTGGAAGGCAGGGATGACATGTAACTCCATTAAAAGCTCTTTGCATACTATCCTCTGGGAACAGGTGTTTAATAAAGGGTTTTTTTTGTTGCTGTAAATGATGAGATGGTGTGGTCAATGGAGTTAATAATAGTGACCATGAAGAAAGTGTGATCATGAGCAAGTTAATGATGATAACAGTAAGGGCACTGATCAGTGGTGACAATGACAGCATTGGTGAAAAATGAAGCAAGTGGGAACCATGACTTGACCACTGATTCATCCCACAATTATTTAATAAGCATCTGCTATGTGCTACACACTCAGCCAGGAATTGAAGATCCAGAGATGAAGTAGAAATGGACTCTGTCCACAGGAATTCACAGTTTATTTTATAATACAGATGAGGCATAAGAGGTTGTGAAAGCACCAAAGAGAGAATGAGTAATTTTACTTGGAGGAACCCATGAAGGCATCAGGGAGGAAGAAACCAAAATATGCAGAGTGGATTGTGGGGGCAGAGGCATTGAAATCCAAGAGATCAGCTTGTTGGGGCTTGGAGCATAGTTCTGTGAAATTCTGGGAGGGATAAGGAGAATAGAAGTGGATGAAAATGCAGTAAAGGCAGGCCTGGGGCAGACTTTGAAGGGTCTGCATTTGAGGAGTTTCCAGGATTCTCAGGAGGAGGTAGCAAAGGGCAAGTGGATACAGAGAGAACAGTGATACAGTCAAGGCCCAGAGATACCGGTGTGGGGGGTCATAAGTCCATAAGTAATGGTTGAAATAATGAAAGTATAGAAGCTATTTTAGAAGATGGGAACAAACTGGGGTAAGAACAACAGCTGAGGCCGGGCATGGTGGCTCACACCTGTAATCCCAGCACTTTGGGAGGCCGAGGCGGGGGGATGACGAGATCATGAGATCGAGACCATCCTGGCTAACACGGTGAAACCCTGTCTCTACTAAAAATACAAAAAATTAGCCAGGCGTGGTGGCGGGTGCCTGTAGTCTCAGCTACTCAGGAGGCTGAGGCAGGAGAATGGCTTGAACCTGGGAGGCGGAGCTTGCAGTGAGCCAAGATCGCACCACTGCACTCCAGCCTGAGCGACAGAGCGAGACTCCATCTCAAAAAAAACTGAGAATGGAACACTGGAACCACAACTGTTTCAAAGGTATGAGACTAACACGAAGTGGCCAGGGGGCCCTCCAGACCACGGATCCTGGTAGAATCCATACACAGTACATTGATACTTCTTTTTTTTTTTTTTTTAAGAGACAAGGTCTTACTCTGTTGCCCAAGCTGGAGTGCACTGGTATAAACAATGCTTACTGCAGCCCCAACCTCCCCGGTTCAAGCGATCCTCCCACCTCAGCTCTCTGAGTAGCTGGGACTAAAGGCATGCACCACTACATTCAGCTAATTTTTGTGTTATTTGTAGAGATGGGGGTACGTACCACTTTGATGCCCAAGGTGGTCTTGAACTCCTGGGCTCAAATGATCCTCATGCCTTGGCCTCCCAAAGTGTTGGGATTATTACGGGCATGAGCCACCACCCCCAGCCCAGAACTGTTTTTTAAGTTAAGTGAAAAAAAGTGCAAAATAGGGACGGGCACAGTGGCTCATGTCTGTAATCCCAACACTGGTCCAGGCAGGAGGATCTCTTGAGCACAGGAGTTCCAGGCCAGCCTGGGCAACATAGGGAGGCCCCACCTCTTTTTTTTTTTTTTTGAGACGGAGTCTCGCTCTGTCCCCCAGGCTGGAGTGCAGTGGCGCGATCTTGGCTCACTGCAAGCTCTGCCTTCCAGGTTCACGCCATTCTCCTGCCTCAGCCTCCCAAGTAGCTGGGACTATAGGCGCCCACCACCACGCCCAACTAGTTTTTTATATTTTTAGTAGAGTGGGGTTTCACCGTGTTAGCCAGGATGGTCTCGATCTCCTGACCTTGTGATCTGCCCGCCTTGGCCTCCCAAAGTGCTGGGATTACAGGCCTCCCAGCCAGGGAGGCCCCATCTCTTAGGAAAAAAAAAAAAAAGCAGGGCATGGTGGCACACATCTGTAGTCCCAGCTACTTGCGAGGGAGGCTTAGCCCAGGATGTGGAAAGATCGCTTGAGTCTGGGAGGTCAAGGCGGCAGTGAGCTGTGATCATGCCACTGCACTCCAGCCTGAGAGACAGAGTGAGACCCTATCTCAGAAAATAATAATACAAAATGGTACACACACTATGTAAAAATGGGATTTTGTTTCATATGGACAAAAATCTGGTCAAGCACACAAATGTAAAAATATGTCATATTAACATCATAGGATTATAGTTTTTCCAATGTCTACTTTTGTCAATTTTTTGCTATGATTACAATAAAAAGATAAAATACTTTGGGAAAAATGAAATAATTATCCCATATTTGAGCTGAGTCCCCTTAGGAAAATGATACCCAGAGAGGGGAATTAATTTAGCCAATATTACTCAACCTTGTGAATAACAAAGCCAGACTTAAATTCTTACCTAAGGATTTTGCCCAGTGCCTGGGCTGTTCCGAGGTGGTATATTGGTTAATTCAGGAGTGATGCCAGTTGTGAGCTTATTGTTTCCTAGCTTCTCTCAATCCATACATAACTGCGACTCTCTTTGTGCCCTCAGAATTCCAACCTGCTTGTTGCTCTTCCAATAGCATGGGGTCTGTACAGCTATTCTGGTACAGGTCTAAGAGTAGCTTTTCATTTACCTCCATTAATGATTTCTTCCTTTTGGCCCAGAGAAGTCCACAAAGCACCTTCCAAAGCCCCTTCCAAGTGCCTTTCAATCACATTCATAAATGATTTGGGGATTATTTACTGCCTTGAATTATTTAGGCCATTGCTTCCCCTCCATTAAAGTGACTCAACTTGGACTCGGTGAAATTTAATATATTCAAATGAGGACAAAAATGTATTCAGAGAGTTATATTCAAATGAATATAGCCTTCCAACTCATATACACACAGACCTGCCATTTCCTTGTGGAGTAAAGGGGGCTGTCTGTCCCATCTCTTCTTTGAAGATAGCAACAGTTATTCAATTGAGATCTCTAATGAGGATTGGGGAATCCTTACCTGCGGCTACCTGCACTGCCATCCCCTCAACTTCCCTCTTTTATACACACCCCCTTCTCATTCCCTTCCTGGGACCACCTAAAACAGGCTTGGGAATTAAGAAAGCATTGGGATTCCAGGCCCTCCAACTCCCCATACTAGGGTAAAAATTGAAGTCATTCAGAATGCAGAAATAATCCAAGTATTTCTCAGATTTTCAGGAAGGTGATACAGTCCAGAGCAAAGATTATTCTAACTCAGAACACATGAGAGTGGATGCTAAGTTGATTCATTGCCCAGAGCTCTGCAGAAGTGAAGTTCCAGCCATCTGTTTGAGTGAAGAAGATACTGCCTGGAGGCAGAGGATACACAGCCTTAGAGGGCCTCAATTGCCCCTTTCGTGAGCTTCTACAGTCCTAGCATCTGTGTTGTGGTGCATACATGTCCCTGCACAACATCTATTTTTCCAACTCCTTCATCTCCACTTTTTTTTTTTTTTTTTTTTTTTGAGACAGGATCTTGCTTTTGTCGCCCAGGCCAAGGGCAGTGGTGCCATCATAGATAAGTGTAACCTCAAACTCCTGGACTCAAGCGATCCTTCTGCCTCAGCTTCCCAACGTGCTGGGATTACAGGCTTGAGCCCCCATCCCTGGCTATCCTTTTTCATTTTATTCCACAGTCTCCTAGTTTTTCACAGGGACAACCTTGTGCCTCTCTCTCTTCCACCCCCTCTATCCAAGCTTATAAGTTGGGCCTCCAACCACCCCTCTTCTCTGTTTTGAGTGTAAGAAGTATGGGGAGAAGCAAAGGGTGAGGATGAGAGATCCAATCTCTGAGCCCAGGAACTGTTCCTCACCTCCCTCTACAGGCAGGCTGGGCCTGTCTTTTGCGGGGTTGGGCAGAGGGTGGTGGGGTTGGTGGGGAGAGGAATCAGGGAAATGGTTTCTACCTGCCCCATGATCCTTTAGGCTGATGAATGAGACAAAAGGAGATCCCCAGAGAAAGTTTTCATTCCCATGCTAAATAAGGCAGCAAAAATTTCGGACAGAAATAAGGACCCAACTGGTTTAGTGGGACACTGGAGACCAGTAATTTCCAGTCTTGTTGCAACAACCAGATGGCTCCAATCATGTTAAGGAGGGTTATAAAATTCTCAAAAGTGATCATCTTTAAATTTTTAACAGAAATATACCACACAGATAACTGACTGTGTTCTCTCTCACAAATATGTAATCACACACACACACACACACACACACACAAAAAATAAGAATTGGAACTATTTTTCAAGATAATGAATCCGTTTTAGACATCACTGCTGAGAGAATCAGGAGTGCTGGGGATGGAGAGATGCTCCAGTTCCCAGGAAGAGAAAGATGGTAGTCTCCCCGCTTCCCCACATTTCCAAAGGAAATGAGGAAAAACCATCTACACTTTTCTTTCCAACTTAAACCTTTCCCTCACTCCCCCTTATTAGCTCTGTACTCTCTGACACATGAAAATAAAAAACAGGGGCCGGGTGCGGTGGCTCACACCTGTAATCCCAGCACTTTGGGAGTCCGAGGTGGGCGGATCACCGGAGATCAGGAGTTCGAGACCAGTCTGCCCAACATAGCGAAACCCTGTCTCTACTAAAAATACAAAAACTAGTTGGGCGTAGTGGTGGGCACCTGTAATCCCAGCTACTCGGGAGGCTGAGGTAGGAAAATCACTTGAACCCAGGAGGCGGAAGGTGTAGTGAGCCGATATCGCACCATTGCACTCCAGCCTGGGCAACAAGAGCAAGACTCCATATCAAAAAAAAAACAAAAAATGGGAGAGGAAAATGGGAAGAACTGAGAAGACGATAAAAAGGAAAGTACAGTAACTAGAAAGGACAATGAACAGTGAAAAGATCAGGGAGAGGGAAATTAAAAGGGCAGAAAAAAACACGGAGGAAGCATCCTGTGACCTGCTCCAGAAGCAAGACATGTGGCTGCACCACACCCTTGAGCAGCAGGGAGCCCCAGCCCTGCTCTCTCCTGGGAGCATTGTGGCAGCCCCATCCTCTCTATCTCCCAGCTCCATGCGCAGACAGGACTAGAAAGGTAAGGCAGGAACTAGAGCAAGGGGGTATGTGACAGAGGACAGGCCCAGGCGTCTAGGAGCTGGGCTGTCCTGGCTCCTACCAAGAATAGCTGAAATGCACAGAAGCAGAGGATTATAGTGTGGAGTGGAGTGGGGAGAAGCAAAGGGGAAACAGGCTGCATAAGTAAGTGCTGCATGGAAACAGTCTGAAGGAATGGCCTCTCCCATTCCTTCCTACACAGCAAAGGCAAGGACCCTAGTTTACCTGCCCTCCTACCTCAACCCCATCTCCACCCCCTATCCCTACCCCTACCCTTGCTGCAGATGTAGAAGCAGAATTTCTTTTTGTTCTTTTTTTTTGAGACAGAGTTTTGCTCTTGTTGCCCAGGCTGGAGTGCAGTGGCATGATCTCAGCTCACCGCAATCTCTGCCTCCCGGGTTCAAGCAATTCTCCTGCCTCAGCCTCCCTAATAGCTAATTTTGTAAGAATTTCATAAGCTGCAGCAGCTGTGGTCAATACCTCAGCTTCCTACCAGCTTCCTTCTCCAGAAGATAGCAGCAGCAGAAAGAGGAATTAAAAGGAAAGGCTACAATAATAACCCTAAACCTTTTCATCTCAGCAGCCCCCAAATACATCAGCAAGCTCGATTCTCAGCATCTCTTCCTCCCTCCTTGGCTCATAACCAAATGATCAAACAACGCTTTGCTGAGACGAGGCATGAGGCTATTGAGCCAGCATCACCTCTCCCAGTGTGGGAGGGGGCATCACATTATACACATAAACAGAAGCACCTGTTTCCAGAAGCAGCATGGGGGAGAAAGAGCTCATAAAGAGTCCCAGATTGTTATAAGAAATAATTTGATGGGGTTAAAATTAAATGTCCAAATTGAGGTTGCTTATGGAATTTAAAGGGGATGTTGAGAACATGGGGTGGAGAGACTAGAAAAGGAAGAAAAGAAGACAAAGAGAAAAATACACACAATATAGTAGACAAAGGGGAGAAACCATAAAAAATACAGCCTCACAAATAAACGCAGAAGCTAAGAGAGAGGAGGGAGCCAGCACCTGGAAAGCAAGATGTTACAGCTGCGGAGTGGGAGGGGAAAGCAGGAGAGCAACAGGGAAGAGGAAAAAAGGCCAAGTAGCCAAAGAGCTGAGAATCAGACCCTTCCCTTCATCTGTCTTCATCTTCTCTGTGACTTTAAGCAGGTGAATTCTTGAGGTATTCTCACAGTGGCTGCTGCCTCATCTTGGCCTGAACAACAGAACCCCCGCAATGCCTGTGTGGCATGCCCACACACACCAGTTGGCCCCCAGCTTTCACCTTGTCTTCCTGTTCCCCAACACAGATGCACAAGTCACTCTCAAGGCTTGGGGAGCACTTTGGTGTGTCCACAGGATATAATGGGCTCTCCTCTGCACACACTCACATTCAGCAGCCCTCAGTACTGGGGCTTTCACCCCCAGCTCACACTTACTTCCAAAGAGCAGAGGCTGAGGGCTGCTGACTCTTAACAGAGCAATTTAGAACTGTGTGCTCAGGCCAGGCGCTGTGGCTCACACCTGTAATCTCAACACTTCGGGAGGCCGAGGCGGGCAGATCACTTGAGGTCAGGAGTTCGAGACCAGCCTTGTCAACATGGGGAACCCCTGTCTCTACTAAAAAAAAAAAAAAAAAAAAAAAAAAAATTAGGCTGGGCACAGTTCACGCCTGTAATCCTAGCTACTCAGGAGGCTGAGAGAGGAGAATCGCTTGCACCCGGGAGGCGGAGGTTGCAGTGAGTCGAGATCATGCCATTGCACTCCAGCCTACGCAACAAGAGCAAGACTCTGTCTCAAACAAAACAAAACAAAAATTAGCCAGATGTGGTGGTGGGCGCCTGTAGTCCCAGCTACTCGGGAGCTTGAGGCAGGAGAATCGCTTGAACCTGGGAGGCAGAGGTTGCAGTAAGCCAAGATTACGCCACTGCACTCCAGCCTGGGCAAAAGAGCGAGACTCCATTTCAAAAAAAAAAAAAAAGAAAAGAAAAACATAGAACTGTGTGCTCAGTGATCCAATGAAGGGGATTCCCACACAGTGATCCTCCATTTTCCCCAGGCTGCCAGTGCTGCACTGATTTCACAAGCTCTGAAGCTCTTTAATGAAGACAAAAGGAGAGGCAAAATTGCCCAGTTCCTGACTTCTCCAGCACACTGAGGCGATTCCTGAGAGGAGAGCTATGAGCAATGATGAGGTCATCTGAATGAACGCCATGCAAGCACAGCCCCTCACTGAGGGAAACAAAAACCAAGGCATAGTTGTTTAGGAATACAAGCGTGGGTGTCAAAACCCTGGAGTTGTGCTTTCCAGTGGGCCTGAGACAGAGACAAAGTGACATGATGTTTAGAGAGCAAGAAAGAGATCGAAAGGGAAGAGGGCAAGCAGTCTCAGGCTTCCGTGGTAGGAAATAAATAATGTCCAGAAGGGTCTGGCTCTGAAGTGGACCAAATGGCTCTCCTGTCCCATGTTTATGAGGTCATGGACCATTAAGCCAGCCAACCTACAGATGTCTTCATAAGACTTTATGAGATTAGACTGGGGAGACCCTATAACTCAGCAAGACAGGAAAACAAGAGGGGAGAATTGCAGATAAGAGATGGTAGAAACAAGTGCTCCGCTCCAGAGGCCTCACATATCAGTGGGAGGATATCTGGGTTTGGTGACCCCTTCATCTTCCTCACTTCTCTCTTCTGTGAGTTTCTGCCTATCTCCATTAGATTCAGGGCTACATCAGGCTTATATTATTCAATAATTTCTTGATTATCCACATACTTTCCTCCTCCTAACTTCCAACTGACCTCACACCATGTTACTGACCTGCAAGCCTTCCATCCTCAGAGAAGTTTCTTTGGTATTTGTGAAGCAAATCAGAAAGATAAAATACAATGTTTACAAATTCACATATTTTCAAACCTGATTTAGACTGCATTTGCTTGATGTGGTATTCCATAAGTTCTAATAGCCATGAGATGACTCTTCTAGGGATCCCTAGGTTGCTGAAGGCTAGTATTTATTCTCTGAACCATTAGGAGCAGAGAAGAGCATGGAAACCAGGAAAGGTACACACTGAACCAGTTAAGGAAATAAGAGTAGGAAACAGGATACGCATTATCTTATTTCCTCAGGCTTGCGCCAACCTGTGGTTATTTGCAGAAAGTCAGAGACCAGTAATCCTTAGAAAAGAAGCCCATGTTCTCCAAGTCTTGTTGCTCTTTCAGAAATTGAGCTGACACTCCAGGGCCCAAATTAAAGAAGGGGCATAAGACCCAGATCTTTAAACCACCACTCAGAATCCATATTTGAAAAGCAACCATTTATTAGAACCAATACAAGAGTATGAAAAGGGGGAAAAGAGGAGGGTAGAAGACGGGGAGAGAATGAGGTCTGCATCAGATGTCAGTTATGGAAACACATAAATGCTTACTTTTTAAACATTTACATTTAAAAGGTGAACATATATATAGACCACTTATACTTTTTAAAAAAAAATCAAAAGCAGACATGTTTGGCTGAAATAAAACCAAGAAACACAGCTAAAACTCCCCCATAAACCTAAAAGTCCATGGAGAATTCAATTTCTCATTTCCATTCAGAAATCTGGCTACAAAGTGATTTGTTTGCTATTTGGGACAGTACAGAGTGCTGAAAGAAACCCAGCTCTTGAGTCTCTTAGATCCCATCCTGTAGGAAGTGGTGGGAAAGCCAGCGGACCATGGGCAAGTCAACTCCTGGCTACTTGGCAGGGAGTCAGACTGTGCTCTCTCCATTCCCCAGGACTCCACAGAACCATCTGGTACTGCTAGTGCTGGGTGAACAGTGAGAGCAGAGTCCACAAAACACAGAGAACCAGAATGTGACCGCAAGGAGCCAGGACCTTGTGCTTTTTCATGGATTACAAATCTAGGGCCAAGGAGAGGGAAAGCAGAAAGAGCCCTATTGGGAAGAGGAGCTGGCTGCGCCCCTAAACTGAGATGGAAAGAGTAAGGCTCTTGAGCCCACACCTGGCCAAGTAGAAATAGTGTCCAAAGTTTTCTCAAACCAGAGGGAAAAAAGGTCAAGGTTAGGTTCAGACTGCAGACACTAAGAGATGACAGATGTTGAATACGGTGAATGGGATGAAGCTTTAAGGATCAATGCCCAATTCTGAGTGTTATACACATTTCTAGGAAAAATAATTCCAATGTAGCTTTTGGGGGGGGGGGGGGGTGGAAATAAGGTGGTCACATTTATTCAATCAGCTGGTCCCTATGAGGAAGGAGAGGCCCAGGTACAGATACCACAAAGGGGTACAGAGACCCAGCTGTCCTGGGATTGGTTGGGGAGTGGTAAGCAATGACATAAATCAAAACCATTGAGGGTTGCTTTGATCCTGAGACAGTCTGAGTCTGCTTCAAACCCATGGGGAACGGAACTTTAATCCCCAACCTGCAGAGAGAAATAAGCAGTAGCATCCCTGCCTCACGATTCCCTAATCCAATGCTCTTGAATCTGAAATGGCCTCCCTCTGTGAATGCAAGACACAGAAAATCCCAAGTGCCTTCCCCAACAACATCCTAAGTCTGGACTAGTAAGATTCCAACATTCATGAAAACACTGTCAACATCTGAACTAGCAGCTTTGATGAGGGGTGGGGGGCAGAAAATTTGCCGAGTCACTAAGTAGTTCCAGTCTTGGAGACAGCTCAGTGAGGACCAAAGCCTGTGTGTCAGGCTTAAACTCTGGCTCAAGACATCCTCCACAGAGGACCCTGAAGTATTCTATTAACTTTGATTTACAATGCCTCACAACAACACCCCTGTGAGGTAGGTCAGTATTATTAACCCCATTTGACAGATGGGGAACTGAGGCATTGAAAGAAGTGACTTGCCCAAGGTCAACCATTATCAATCAGTTGAGGAGGTGGGCACACAGAGTCAGCATCCACTCGATTTTTGTTCCATTTCCCAGAGCATTTTACTTCTCAGAGTGTACTTGGGAGCAGAGGGAAGTTGGCAGGATACACCTCATTCCACAAACTAGATTAATTCAATAACGGAAGGGTATTAACTGAAGGCCTATTATTTATCTAGTATAATGTGAGGAATCTTGGAAAAATGAACTGCTTCTGAAAGTCATGTTATAGATGTTTTGAAAATAAAATTACATCTTTAACATTAAGGACATGAATTATTTTGTAAAGAAATATTCACTTTATCTTAGGAGGTGAAGGACTAACTCACACTGATTTCTCAGAGTTTATACTGAGTAACCTGAATTCCTAAAATCCAGAAAGCAAGATCACATTCCAACAGAAACAATGAATAAGAACCTTTTCCCCAGCGGTGGTTCTTGGTAGCGCTCTTATAAAGCTGCAAGTTGGTGGCGTGGGAATCCTAGCACCACAAAATACCCTCTTACTACATCACATCCCTCCCCACAATACCCAGAGGGCTGCATTTTTCCAACCTTTCTGCCTCAGCTCAACTTCAAGAGTTACAGCATCTTCAAAAACACCTCAAGGGTAAGGATACAAATGGTGACCCCTGCTTTTCTATTCAGGGAGAGGGGATGAAAATATTCTCTCTAACTAATCATATAGACTGTTGAATTCTTTCCTCCTGTGAGAGATGTAACTCTTTAACAAAAAAAAGGTAGAAGAAAAAACAGTTATGTCTTTTCTCCCCCTTTGGATTTACTTTGGATTCTGGTAGAAATCATTATGTCTCTTATCCTAAACTGATGAGGTGAGGGGTGAGGGTGACACGAGACAAACACCAAACTCACCACCAGCCCTCGTTTAGAATCCAATCCTAAAGCTACCGGAAACCAGAACACTGACTTGAGCCTTAAGAGTGTTGTGACATGATTAAACTGTCTTTTCAGGTGTTCTCAAAGAATTTCTAGGCAGAAAGCCTCTCCTTTCTTCCATACCTCTTCACAGCAGCCAGTGTAGGAAGTCCCCACATACAACAGAAACTCAAAAGATGATTTATCAACACATACAGTAAAATGTTCACTAGGGGCCGGGTGCGGTGGCTTATGCTTGTAATCCCAGCACTTTGGGAGGCTGAGGCAGGTGGATCACTTGAGCTCACGAGTTGAAGACCAGCCTGGGCAACATAGGGAGACTGTCTCTACAAAACATTTTTTAAATAATAAAATTAGCCAGACACTGTGGTGTGCACCTGTAGTCCCAGCTGCTTGGGAGGCTGAGGCAGGAGGATCATTTGAGCCCAGGAGATTGAGGCTGCAGTGAGCTGTAATAAAGATACTGTGGCCGGGCGCTGGCTCACGCCTGCAATCCCAGCACTTTGAGTGGCCGAGGCAGGTGGATCACAAGGTCAGGAGTTCAAGACCAGCACGGCCAAGATGGTGAACCCTGTCTCTACTAAAAATACAAAAATTAGCCGGGCATGGTGGAAGGCGCCTATAATCCCAGCTGCTCGGGAGGCTGAGGCAGAGAACTGCTTGAACCCAGGAGGCGGAGGTTGCAGTGAGCCAAGATCACGCCACTGCACTCCAGCCTGGGCAAAAGAGCAAGTCTCCATCTCAAAAAAAAAAAAAAAAAAAAAAGGTTCAATATGGATACTCTAGGTACAGGAACCATTCCAAGACCTAAATAGGTTTTTTTTTTGTTTTCCTCACTGATAGCTGATCACATTAAACAGGTACAGGTGCTAAGAAAGTTTAAGACTGATCTTTTGGCAATGACAGTTTAGGTTAACTCTGTTTGGAATTCCTAAAAATAAAAAGAAATCCCTTAAAAAAGGCGGACAAACTGGCCACTTGGCCTTGAATCGACTGTTAGGGTCACACCTGCCAATGCCAGGGGACATCACAAAAAAATAGAGAATGGCAAGATAAAAAGTTCACTGCATTCAATTTGGCCTAATTTCTTGATAATAGTTTCCTATTAGATTTTCCGATTAATACTGATGGCTCTTACCTAGGCTGTGATAATTAGGTTTTGATCTATTGTGACATTAATGATCACAATCAGTTGACTTTGAAATTGTCTTAATTAATGGCTCTTTCCTTGTCAGCTTTTGCCTCCAGTGCAGGATTCATTCCCCTCCCCACTGCCTTGTTTTAACTCCTTCTCTTACTGACCTCAGAAACAAATAGCATTGGAGGATCACTTTCTTCCCATAAAACAAGACTTTAAACTATTTTAAAACATTTCTCTTGACAGAGGAGCAATATGAGATGATGTTAGATGAAATGAGGATCAGAATGAAAAGACAAGAGAACAAGCTGTCAATGAACAGGAAAAATTCCATCTTAGAAAACAACCAAAGTCAAGCACAATGTTAAAGTGACAAGTTGAAGTAACTCTAAAAAGACAAGATGAGGTAGATTAAAATCCAAGAAAGTCAGCACAAGCAAAAAGAAACCAGAATTGTTTTTATGAAACTATCTAAAAAACTTCACACTTTAACTTTCCAGAGCAGTTACTCTAATTCCTGGGAATTCTGACTTCCAAAGTTAGTCAACTCTCAATTATCCAGGCAGAAATAAATATCTTTTTCTTGTGGTCATCCATGGGTCAGAATCGACAACATCCTTACGATCAGACTGTTTCTTAACCCAGCTAGGCTTCGATGATTAAATCTGAGACTCAGATTTAATATACAAGGTATATGTATTTCTGGCAAAGGTTTCCACATAACTGATACAATTCTCTGCTTAGAAATCACCCTCTCGGCCCGGTGGTGGCTCACGCCTGTAATCCCAGCACTCTGGGAGGCCGAGGTGGGTGGTTCATGAGGTCAGGAGATCGAGACCATCCTGGCTAACAAGGTGAAACCCCGTCTCTACTAAAAATACAAAAAATTAGCCAGGCGTGGTGGCCGGCGCCTGTAGTCCCAGCTCCTCGGGAGGCTGAGGCAGGAGAATGGCGTGAACCCGGGAGGCGGAGCTTGCAGTGAGCCGAGATTGCACCACTGCACTCCAGCCTGGGAGACACAGCAAGACTCCGCCTCAAAAAAAAAGAAATCACCCTCTCTCCAGTATTGAATAAAACTGCACTGCTCAGAGTAGATGCTCAGGTGTTAACAGATGGGCTTCAAGCCTTCTCTTTAGAAAATCTCTTGTCATTGGAAAGCATGTCCGTTTTAGGCTTAAAGGCAGTTAAGTCTCATCTCATGTTCATTCCTCCAAAAGGGATGAGAAATTGAAAAAGGTGTGAGCAACTCTGGTAAAGTGTCCATGAGGAATATGTTGTTATAGAACCCACAATAATGTAACACAACTGAATCTGCAACATAGTTAATGCTTTCCACAAGCAAAGATTAACTCTACCACTACTTTGGCCAAGAATCTAAACCAGGGATGAAAATCAGGAGTTCTCAATCCCAACTCACCTGTTTTCTCTCTCAGTAATAACAGCATTTCCAACCCTCCAGCTATATTTATTTCCTGGAATATGTTCTTGTGTTCTATGGCCAGCTGGCTCAGTTCACCCAATGTTATAGGTCTTTTCCACATATAGGCCGAAATTAATGTCAACTTCTTACTCCAGGGCTACAAACTATACAACATCAGCCAGTCTGTCTCTGTCCCCAAGTCAGAAATGTGTATTGGTTTATAGCATTTATTATACCAAACTATTTTTTTTGAACAGAAACATAGGTTGTAAGCACTTAAACTATTAATGGTCAGTTCATCACACACCAGTATGAAAGTTATTTGAGGGCAGGGATGGCCTCTTTCTGAACCTTGTATCTTCAGGCCAAAAAAAATGTCTGTTGAATGAAACCAATGTTGATGTACAGCAATGTGGCTGGAATTTAGAAAGCTTAATAAAAATTGGGTGAGGGGGCATCTAATTCAGAACATGTTTTTGGGTGTAAGGCTAGTGTCATCTACTTTTGAAAACATAATTTTTATGATTAGCAGGTAAAGGTAGCATGAAACTGCAATACACTGGCTCCAGACCTTTCCTCTCTGCCTTGCCACAGGCATGCTTGGTGGTCTGATTACAAAAGTACGGATCTCAACACTATAATTTTTATTCTAAAATCTCAACCAAAATGATGGGATCATGGGTGCAAAGTGGGTTTTTCCTTTAAATTGTGAGAAACCATTTCCACATTTCAGATCTAATGGTGTTCTCATGACATTGCAAAGCAGTATTTTATGCCCTCAAAACTGAACCTTAAGGTAGAGACAATTGCTCCCCGGGCCAAACACAGATCCCTCCAACCCCTCACTGTACCTTAGGAAAGCTGGGGTAAACTACAGATTCAATAAAATCTCAATATGAAAATCTCAAAAACCTTCCCCAATGCCCTGTGGTTTGGCCTGAACATAGGGAAAATGGACTGCAGGGTGGCTACAGAATAGGAATGAAGAGTTAAGAATAATAAATGCCTAAGTTACGGGGACAGGACCAATCTTTCATTAATGACACAAAGTAGAATGCACAAAGTAGTATGCAGTATGGCTGGGGGACAGTCAAGGACCATCTAGACTTTTAATGTTAGAAGCACCACAGGTCCAAATGCTCCCCAGAGTGGACCAAAACTGGATTTTGTCCATGGCAACACTGTTCTCCACTATTCTGTCTATAATGAGAATATATCAATAGCAGGAAATCTACTTTCACACATGGCAAACCGCGAAGAAAAACAAGGATAACCTCAGACCACTTTTACTTGCTTTAAGTGGGAAAAACAAACAAACAAACAAAAAACCCCAGCAAATAATGGATTTTCCATGAACAGAAAAGCAAATATAAATGCAGTTGATAAACTAGAAAGCAATCATCAACTAATTGCAGACTACAAAGATACCCAAAAATCCTTCTCAAAATAGCACCCCAGTGGATGGTAGTCAAGCTTTCCAGCAACCAGTTATTGATGATTCATGGTCTACATCAAATGAATAAGACTTCGATTTTTGATACCAACAATGTCCCCAAACCAAACTTAACAAAGCTAATGACTGCTTCTCAGTAATTCAGGAAAAATTTAGAAATAATAGCATTGTGAGCAAAAAACAGAAGCTTGTTTTGGGGACAGGAATTCCAAGAGTCTGAGTGAAGATGTGGTTGGAAGCCTTCTCAAACATGCAAGTCCAGGGCTTTTCTCATCCTGCCTTCCCATCACCTGACCCTCTTCTGAAACCACCCCTCAAGTCTTTAGCAAAGTCAGGTATTACAGAGGACAGAGCAACAAAGAGGGCAACTGGAATTTAAAAAAAATTGTATTACTGAAAGTGCTCCATGAGAGCAAACAAATAATGACAATTTTATTTTTGTCCACAAAAATTTAACAGAGGTGGCCAGGCACGGTGGCTCATGCCTGTAATTCCAGCACTTTGGGAGGCCAAGGTGGGCAGATCACAAGGTCAGGAAATCGAGACCATCCTGGCAAACATGGTAAAACCCCATCTCTACCAAAAATACAAAAATTAGCTGGGCATGGTGGCACACACCTGTAGTCCCAGCTACTCGAGAGGCTGAGGCAGGAGAATCGCTTGAACCCAGGAGGTGGAGGGCGCAGTAAGCCAAGATTGTGCCACTGCACTCCAGCCTGGTGACAAAGCGAGACTCCGTCTAAAAAAAAAAAATAAATAATAGAGGTGAATGTCTGCATTAGGATCAAGACAAGAAGAAGACAGACAATCACTTTGGAATTCTGAGACTACCTCCAAGAATCATCCACGGAAGGATGTCAGCCATTTAACCAGGGCTACGGATCAAAAAGGAAAAAATACAGTCAGTGGACAAGTAGAAGAGTCTCCTGAAAAATATCCTTATTTGAAAAGGCAGCAGGAGTTGATAGAAAACATAACTAAAAAAGTAGAAGACACTGTTAAATTTGAATCTGGATCCTATATAGCTTCTTCTCTGGGATCTACTGAGGAGTGAAATCTAAATTAAGATTTAGCTTAGAAAGCATGAAGATAGTATGTTCCAATTTTAAATAAAAATTATATTGTCTGAAAGACAATATAATTTTAGTACTGGGGGAAAAAAAACTAGATTGTTATTTGAAGAAGAAAACATCATGGTTCTCTCCAGGTTTAAAATGGGTGCTCCCATGTAGGCTGATTTTCCCGGCATTTGATCTTAACTTGAAGGCCATCTGCCCAGCCCAGCAATCAAAGGGCTGCTAAGCTGTCCTTGGTAGCCTCTACTGGGCAAAGCTGTGCTATAACTCTGAAGAAAGGGAGATCTTTTAATGTTGATTACTGAAAGGCTTAGAAAGATGTCTTGAAAGAGGACTAAACACAAGAAAAATAAATTTTTAGCATTTGAGACTTAGGTGTTTAAGAGTGCTTAGCTCTTAACTATTAACTCTTCTGAGGGGAGAAAGCTCCATGAAACAGGTTTCTGTTTGAGGCTGTAATTCTTCTAGGGCAAGAACATCTACTCAACACTAACAAATGCTGGAAGCAGGCATCTGATTTCCTTCGTGCTAAGGGCTGAAATCAATACTGGCCTCTGGCTCCCTACATTCCTATAGAACCAGCTGCAGGTAGGCAGGAAGAGAACAAAAGTTGTTTTGGCGGCACTCAGTACAATAAACCGAAGACAAAAAAGACAGAGTAAAGTCTATTAAGAGATGGTAAGTAGCAGATGACACTGGGGTTATTTCGGTAAAAGAATATCAGATTTTTATGAATGTCTTAAATATTACCTATAACCACAGAAGCCACATGCCCCAGGTTTCTCAGAACCAATCTCAGTACCAAATATTGTCATGCTCTTTGTCCACATACTAGGTTTTTGGTTTTAAAAATAAGGTCGCTGCAGTTTACATGCCCACTGCTACTGGGAGGCATACACTGGGCCACTTGGATAGGCTGTCATTTTCTGCAAATCAAGAGATCCAAATCACCTCCTCAGGAGCTCTGGCCTATTTTTGTCTTATTCTTGTCTACCCTAATTGATATCCTTGGCTACATTTATGATAAATGTTTCCTGACCATCCTTTCCTTCTTTTAGATACCGATCAGATTAAGTACAAGCAATTGTCAATTATCCAGCACTTGATCTAGGCCTTTAATTCCTTCAGAGAGAGAAGGAATATAGAGATAAAACTCCCACCCACTTGAGGTATGGTTTATGAGCTCTTGCCCAATCACATTACCATTCAGAAGGATTTTCCTGGCTGACTTAAACCAAAAGCTTCATTGTTCCAGTCTGTCATGTCACTGAAGCAACAGCTGTCACCTCAATTATGCAGTATAATTTTTGACATAATTTATATAAGCACACAGAATTCAATCAGCAGCTGAGCAGGGAAGCAATGTTAACAAATGCTATGAATGGGTATATGATTTGCATATTATGTGGCTCATCTGTGGACTGGAGCAATCCATCCATTCCCCTCATTACTCTGAATAATCTAGAAATGGTAGATGCTCCTGGCCAGACAGCTGTATGTTTTAAAAATCAAAAACAACAAGAAAAGCAGCCCCATGGCTGGTGCGCTCTAGAATTAAGGCTATATTAAGCATTTATTCTTATTTCCTCAGCTTTGGGGCTGGGACAAGGATCCTCAAAACCCTGCTATTTCCTTACTTTTAATTGTGATTCTCTAGCCCTCCTCAACTACAAAAAGAAAAGGATAAAGTAGGGCATTTCTTGGGGGACAAAGGCAGAAGGATATGATCAGACAAATTTCTCAATAGCAACACAAGAAGAAACCAAAACGAAGTATTTTGCTGAGTAAGAAGAAAAGGTTGTGTCAACATGCTAATGCCAGGGCCTGTCACTTTCCAAGGTGACAGTCTTTCAGGAACATGCCTTTATTTTTATTTATATTTTTTAGAGACAGGGGGTCTCACTACATTTCCCAGGCTGGTCTCAAACTTCTGGCTTCAAGCAATTCTCCTGCCTCAGCCTCCCAAAGTGCTGGGATTACAGGCGGTAGCCACTGTGCCTGGCCATGAAAATTCATTTTAAAAAATAAGATACAACTATAAGTTTGAGGGTAGAAAAAGGGAAGAGCATTAATATTTTGGGGACTCTTGGTGGTAAATCCAGGAGCCAAGAATGCAGGAGACATAACTGCTATGAACACTTAAAATTGATATTGTGGCCAACAGCTCACCTCTAAAACTTCCCCACTGAAAATAATGGCATGGAAGGGAAACTCGGGTCCACTGAGAAGTGAGGGTCAGGTTTGAAGCCTCTTTGGTAACAGGAATGCTTTGGGAGGCCACAAAAGTTGGCAGGGTTGGAGGGTGCCTAGCACCTTGGCACAAGCAAGCACCAGGCAATCACTCACACCTACATAAATATACAGTCTAAATATGAGGAATGGAAAGAAATCATACATATATACCATATATGATAATAAAGACAACTGTACCCTACCCCATCATCCTCATGTACTATAGCTACAAATCTCCACAGTTAATAATCTTGTCATTTTATCACAAATTGATATCACTTTACAGAAGCAGAAGTGGGGAGTGCTAAAAGCAATACCGAAAGTCCTGGGGCTAAAAAGAGTGTCTTGACAGATTTCAGTGTAAAATCTCAAATCTTCCAAAGGATGGAGTAATTCTGGGAGGATGAGTGAGGATGAACAACAGAGGATGGCCCAGAAGACCACACCAGAAACCCTGTATTCTCCTGGGTAGAGCTGAACAAGGTTGGGAAAGCCCCAACAGGTAGGCAGTTGCTATTGACTTTTTAATAGATGGGCAACATCCTTTCCATCTCAACATGTCAGAACAAAGGCCAGCTAGTCAGCAACATGTTCTAAGAACCAAAGCAAGAAACCAAAATTCAACATCATTGTAACAAAATCCCCCAACCTAAAAAGCGACCAACCCTGAAAAGATCAAGACTCTAAGGTGATTAAAAAGTTAAAACTCATCTTGAGGTCACAGGGGAGCAGAAGGAAGAGATCAGGGCAAAGGAAAAAAAAACTGTGGGTATTACACTCAGTATGTAAATGCCTGGTCTTCACAGAGAGACACTTATCATTAATCAGACCATCAGTTATGTTACAAGAGAACCAATACCAACATTTCTCCTGTGGAGCACAGTGATAAGCACATTTTTTATGGATGTGTTTAGGATAGAAAGGGGTGGGTAGAAAGGAGAGGAGGCAGGGAGGTGAATGTATTATGTACAAAGAGAAATGACAGAGACCATCCCCTCCTTTAGCTCTTTGCTGTTTCTTTCTCTTTGTTTTCCGCATCCTCAGGATATGCATGCCATGTCAGTCTCTCTTCATAAAATGCTATCACAATTTGTGGACATTTCACATTAGCTTCTTTTGCAAGAACCAGGTCAGCTTCATCTGTGTCTTTCCTGGAGAGAAAGAATATGAGACTTAAAAGGAGAGGAAGAGTGAAAGAATCTGTCCAGACATACGTTTATGTCATTATATGGATTTAGTTGACTTGATTTCCTCCTCACCTTGGTTTCAAGGTGAAAAGGACCCTTTCAATATTTTCAAGAAGAAATTTAAGTAAATGGATTAATAGCTAATATATTATACAGAAACAGATGTCTGTAGCTAGAATTTAGATGTAAACCATGGTGGGCTTAGGTTAAAAAGATGAATAATAAATAATATTAATCTGCTTCCAAAATTTTTATTTGTGAATATGAGCATGTGAGTGAACCCAATCAAACCTACATTCAGGGGCCGGGCACAGTGGCTCACACCTGTAATCCTAGCACTTTGGGAGGCCGAGGCGGGTGGATCACAAGGTCAGGAGATCGAGACCATCCTGGCTCACACGGTGAAACCCCGACTCTACTAAAAGTACAAAAAATTAGCCGGGCGTGGTGGCGGGCGCCTGTAGTCCCAGCTACTCGGGAGGCTGAGGCAGGAGAATGGTGTGAACCCGGGAGGCGGAGCTTGCAGTGAGCTGAGATCGCGCCACTGCACTCTAGCCTGAGCAACAGTGCAAGACTCCGTCTCAAAAAAAAAAAAAAAAAACCTACATTCAGCTCTATTGATTATGCACAAGTCAATTATACACAGGTTGGTCAATCCAGTTTCCAGATCATCTAAGTGAAGGGGTCTTAACCCTCCTCGCTTTGTGTCCGTTTAAATACTCATTACCCCTCTGGCCAGAACTGTGGATTGGAACAACGAGCAAATAAAAATTTAGCTACAAATTTCAATTATCTCAGTAGGGCCTCTAATACCAACTATAACAAAAAAAATCTAGCCACATGGTTCCTTAAGCATGATTCCAAATCAATTAAAAAAAAATTAAAATTATCCTGAGAAGCTCAGGCACAGCAGCTCATGCCTGTAATCCCAGCACTTTGGGAGGCTGAGGCAGGTGGATCGCTTGAGCCTAGGAGTTTGAGACCAGCCTGGGCAACATGGCAAAACCCATCTCTACAAAAAATACAAAAATCATCTAGGCATGGTGGTGCATGCTTGTGGTCCCAGCTACTTGGGAGGCTGAGGTGGGAGGATCACTTGGGCTTGGGAGGTGGAGGTTGCAGTGAGCTGAGATTGAACCACTGCACTCCAGCCTGGGCAACAGAGTGAGACCCTGTCTCAAAATAAATAAATAATAAAAAACAAAATAAAATTATCCTGAGATGTGGACAAGAAAAATTACCACCTTATTGGAGCAGATACTCAAATTTGGACTATGGTGGAAAAAGCCAATTAATGTTAATGTAAATTGTAAGTAACCACATATGGCTGAGTAGGAAAAAGCAGTCCAGCCCAGGCACAGCGCCTCATACCTATAATCCCAGCACTTTGGGAGGCCGAGGTGAGAAAAGCACTTGAGCCCGGGGCAACATAGGAAGACCTGGTCTCTTCAAAAAACTTTTTAAAAATTAGCAGGCCATGGTGGCATGCACCTGTAGTCCCAGCTACTCAGGAGACTGAGGTAGGAGGATAACTTGAGCTCAGGAGGTCAAGGCTGCAGTGAGCTGTGATTACGCCACTGCACTCCAGCCTGGGTGACAGGGCGAGACACTGTCTAAAGTAAAATTTTTAAAAAGCAGTCCAGCCTCACCGTGGTGGCTCATACCTGTAATCCCAGCACTTTGGGAAGCCAAGGCAGGTGGATTGCTTGAGATCAGGAGTTCGAGACCAGCCTGGCCAACATGATGAAACCCTGTCTCTACTAAAAATATAAAAATTACCCAGGTGTGGTGGCACATGCCTATAATCCCAGCTACTTAGGTGGCTGAGGGATGAGAACTGCTTGAACCTGGGAGGCGAAGGTTGCAGTGAGCCGAGATGGTACCACTGCACTCCAGCCTGGGTGATAAAGCAAGACGCTGTCTCAAAAAAACAAAACAAAACAAGCAGTCCATCTAGCTCCTTACTTCTGACAGAATATGGCAATTCTTCAAATACAGGTTTCTGGGTAATTTACCAGCAGTACTCTCATCAGATAAAATGTTAAGCCTTTTGATTATACAACTTTTTTTTTTTTTGAGACAGAGTCTCGCTCTGTTGCCCAGGCTGGAGTGCAGTGACAGGATCTCGGCTCACTGCAAGCTCCGCCTCCTGGGTTCACACCATTCTCCTGCCTCAGCCTCCCAAGTAGCTGGGACTACAGGCGCCTGCCACCAAGCCTGGCTATTTTTTTTTTGTATTTTTAGTAGATACGGGGTTTCACCACGTTAGCCAGGATGGTCTTGATCTCCTGACCTTGTGATCCGCCCGTCTCGGCGTCTCGGCCTCCCAAAGTGCTGGGATTACAGACGTGAGCCACCACGCCCGGCCTTGATTATACAACTTTTAAGGTAACATGTTTCTTTAGTGGCACTGCAACACAAACCCTCTATGTATCACAAATTCAGAATACTTGGAAACAGAGGTAGTGAGGACCACACCATAAATCACTCTGTCTTTAAGAAATCAAATTAGGGCTGGGCGCAGTGGCTCACACCTGTAATCCCAGCACTTTGGGAGGCCAAGGCAGGCAGACTGCTTGAGGTCAGGAGTTCGAGACCAGCCTGACCAACATGGCAAAACCCCATCTCTACTAAAAATACAAAAATTAGCCAGGCATGGTGGTAGGCGCCTGTAATCCCAGCTACTTGGGAGGCTGAGGCAGGAGAATCGCTTGAACCCAGGAGGCGGAGATGGCAGTGAGCCAAGATCGCGCCACTGCACTCCAGGCGAAAGAGACTCTGTCTCAAAAAAAAAAGAAATCAAATTGAGAAGAACTACTTCCTTTTCATCTAAGAGCCATCCTCTCTCTACTGGATGAAATAACTTGTGCTTTGGCCAGTATTAGCTTTAATGCTTTTTGTTGAGATTATTTTTCTCTTTTAGACATTATTCAGTAGGTTTGGCCCTCAGTGATGGCAGAAAGCCTCATTTGATTCCTAGCCCAGGATCACAGGCCCATGGTCTTACAGTAAGTAATTCAGAACTGTGTAAACAAATGGTTAAGTCATGTTTATATATATATATATTTATTTATGTATTATTATTTTTTTTAGAGACGGAGTCTTGCTCTGTCGCTCAGGCAGGAGTGCAGAGGCTCGATCTCAGCTCATTGCAACCTCTGCCTCCCAGGTTCAAGCAATTATCCTTCCTCAGCCTCTCAAGTAGCTGGACTACAGGCATGCATCACCACACCCAGCTAATTTTTGTATTTTTAGTAGAGATGGGAGTTCACCATGTTAACCAGGCTAGCCTCGAACTCCTGACCCCAAGCGATCCGCCTGCCTTGGCCACCCAAAGTGTTGGGATTACAGGTGTGAGCCACTGCACCCGACCTTTATATATTTTCTACCTCAAATTTACCTTTTTTTCTGATATGTAGTACTATAATTTGCTTAATAGCAATCCATTCTGAAGCATAATTCCCATTTAACACCAATAATTGGTATCAGTTAAGGATCTCTGACATTCCAGGAGTTCAAGACCAGCCTGGCCAACACAGCAAAACCCCGACTCTACTAAAAATACAAAAATGGGCCAGGCGCAGTGGCTCACGCCTGTAATCCCAGCACTTTGGGAGGCCGAGGCAGGCGGATTACTTGAGGTCGGGAGTTTGAGACCAGCCTGACCAACATAGAGGAACCCTGTCGCTACTAAAAATATAAAAGTAGCCAGGTATGGTGGCACATGCCTGTAATCCCAGCTACTCGGGAGGCTGCGGCAGGAGTATTGCTTGAACCCGGAGGCGGAGGTTGCGGTAAGCCAAGATGGCACCATTGCACTCCAGCCTGGGCAACAAGAGACTTTGTCTCAAAAATAAATAAATAAATAAATAATAAAAATACAAAAATTAGCCAGGCACGGTGACGGGCACCTGTAATCCCAGCTACTCGGGAGGCTGAGACAGGAGAATCACTTGAACCCAGGAGGCGGAGGTTGCAGTGAGCTGAGTGAGATCGCACCACTGTACTCCAGCATGGGCAACAAAGGGCGAAACACTGTCTCAAAAAAAAAAAAGATCTCTGACATTCGAAATTCATGGTTTGGGAATATGCAGTCTTGCCACCCTATCTTCCACACAAATTCAAGTCACTGGCAAAGAAACACAATTGTAAAGCGAAGCCAAATCTCTCTCACCATTTCATTAGGAACATTAAATCACCACAGGAATCTGTTGCCCCAATGATCTTTTCTGGTTCCAGTCCTCTCTCAAAGCCCCGAGCGATATCATTGCTCTGCTATAAATAGAAGATAAAGGTTACAGCTTGTGGAAAGAGTAAAGAAACTCCCTGCTTCTAGGCTCAACAAAACATAACCTAAGTTAATATCTCCTGATATCATTTCTTTCACCAATTCAGAAAAATTTTTAGAACTTAATACTAAGTACTGACAGTGACAATGAAGTGACAGTGATGCCAAGAGATATTTTTGTATGATGTGATTATCTTTCCTGGAATTCCTCCAGAAGACTGGTGGTGAACCCTAAAAGTCTCTAATGTCCTATAAGATACTCCGGAGTCAGAGGCATGGTGGCTCACGCCTGTAATCTCAGCACTTTGGGAGGCCGAGGCAGGTGAATCACAAGCTCAGGAGTTCAAGACCAGCCTGGCCAACATGGTGAAACCCCATCTCTACTAAAAATACAAAAAATTAGCCAGGCATGGTGGCAGGTGCCTGTAACCCCAGCTACTCGGGAGGCTGAGGCAGTAGAATTGCTTGAACCCGGGATGCAGAGGTTGCAGTGAGCCGAGACCGCACCACTGCATTCCAGCCTGGGCAACACAGCAAGACTCCGTCTCAAAAAAAAAAAAAAAAAAAAAAGAAAGGGGAAGAAAAGAAAGATACTCTGGAGTCAACATCTAGGAATTCCTCTAATCCCACTCACTTGGAATCTCCTTAATATTGTAAATAAGCTTCTGAAATGATAAAGAATACCATGTTTACCCTAACTGTATCTTTTCATTTTACAAACTTCAAATATACTACCTCTCTCTCAATCTTTATTTTTTTAGACTTTTAGTTTACCTTAACACTAAACAATAATTTTGACACATTTCACAGTCACCTGTATTTATGGAAGAATAGAGGTAAGAATTATGTAAGGCCAATACTATTAAATAGCAAAATTTCAGAGATCATAAACACCAATACCTATACGCTTGGTTAGAGAGAAGGCCCTGGTCAGTGCCTATCCCCTCTGGATGTAGATGATTGTTAGCATTAGAAGGTAGAACCGGACCATGACTGAAAACAAAAACAAACAAAAAAGAAAACAAAAACAAAAACAAAAAACTGGCCTGGTGCAGTGACTCATGCCTGTAATCCCAGCACTTTGGGAGGCTGACATAGGAGGATTGCTTGAGACTAGGAATTGGAGACCAACATGGGCAACTGTCTCTGCAAATTAGCTGGGCACAGTGGTGCACACCTGAAGTGTGCTACTCCGACTCAGGAGGCTGAGGTGGGAGGATCCCTTGGGCCCAGGAGTTCAAGCCTGCAGTGAGCTATGATCACGCCACTGTGCTCCATGGTGGGCAACATAGCGAGAACCTGTCTCTTAAGAGAGAGAAAAAATTTGATAATTCATGAGATGAGTATTGAAACTTGGTCTAAATGTAGTAATACAATCTAGACAAGGAGCACAGGTTCAAATCCATGTGTAGTAACACTGATGAGAGCCAAAAAGCAAAATTTTATACAAGCCAGGTAATTTTTTTTTTTAGACAGTCTCCCTCTGTTGCCTAGGTTAAAGTGCAGTGGCGCAATCTCAGCTCACTGCAACCTCCACCTTCCAGGTTCAAGTGATTCTCCTGCCTCAGTTTCCTGAGTAGCTGGGATTATAGGTGCCTGCCACCACCCCTGGCTAATTTTTTTTTTTTTTTTGAGACAGAGTCTTGCTCTGTTGCCCAGGCTGGAGTGCAGTGCCACAATCTCAGCTCACTGCAACCTCTGCCTCCTAGATTCAAGCGATTCTCCTGCCTCAGCCTCCTGAGCAGTTGGGATTACAGGTGCGTGCCACCACACCTGGCTAATTTTTCCATTTTTAGTAGAGACAGGGGTCTCACGATTTTGGCCAGGCTGGTCTCAAACTCCTAGCCTCAGGTGATCCACCCCGCCTCGGCCTCCCAAAGTGCTGAGATTACAGATGTGAGCCATCATACCCGGCTACGCCTGGCTAATTTTTTGTATTTTTAGTCGAGACAGGGTTTCACCATGTTGACCACACTGGTCTTGAACTCCTGGCCTCAAGTGATCCATATGCCTCAGCCTCCCAAAGTGCTGGGATTACAGGCGTGAGCCACCGCACCCGGCCCAAACTAGGTAATTTGAAAAAACTTTATTATGGAAGATAATGCTAGCCTCTCTAGTGGCAACACACACACAAAAAAAGATTTAGAGACGCCCAAATGAACTAAATCTCTACTGCCCGATTTTCATAATAAAATCTCTTTGATCTTATGTTCACCTGCTTTCCTCTGAGACATACAAAGCATTTGGGGTCCGGGTGGTCCCCAAAGATACCAAAATTCACAATTGGAAGGAAATTCCATGCGTGGATCAATGAGAGATACTGACTTTTAAAAACATAGGCTCTTTTGGGGGCGCTTAAGGGGAAGAAGTTCCCAGATGTGCACACAGCTGCTCACAGCTGGAATGCTGGTGCATGGACTAAGTTGTAAATCATAACTGGCAACTGAAAACAGTTTGCTACATAGGGAGGGAAGAGGAGGCGAATGGAAGAAAAACGTTCAAGCTGCTGAAAAGGAGCCGGGGCGAAGAAAATGCTAAAATCATCATACAGGCAGTAATCTTAAATCAGGCATAATGCAAACTAACAAATTTCTTCTCCAGTGGTCTTAAGAAAGAAACACAATCCCCTCCTATACCTTTAAAACATACAATCACCTATCTTTCCAGCTGTCTACCTGACAGCAGCCAGTACTGCTAAGAATGCTATCAGGGGCCCCAGATGAACATTATGATGTAAGGGACATGTGGGGGTTGTTTTCAAGGTCGGCAGGTTCAGAACCTGGCCTAGGAACAAAACTCTCTGCACTGGCCAGTGGCTCCAAGCCAGATTATTCAGACTGCTCCTTTTTAAAAATGACAGAGGCCAGGTGTGGTGGCTCACGCCTGTAATCACAGCACTTTGAGAGGCCAAGATGGGCGGATAACGAGGTCAGGAGATTGAGACCATTCTGGCTAACACGGTGAAACCCCGTCTCTACTAAAAATACAAAAAATTAGCCAGGCATGGTGGCATGTGCCTGTAGTCCCAGCTACTAAGGAGGCTGAAGCAGGAGAATCGCTTGAACCCAGGAGGCAGAGGTTGCAGTGAAATTGTGCCACTGCACTCCAGCCTGGGCAACAGAGTGAGACTATGTCTCAAAAAAAAAAAAAAAAAATCTAATTTTACTGGTCTGGGGTGCATCTTAGGCACTGGAGATTTTTTTTTTTAACGTACCCCCCAGGTGATTATAATGTGTAGCATTGAGAACTAATGCTCTAGAAAGGTATAAATCTAATTAGAATGAAGATACATAGGGATGATTGTGGCAGCTACTCTGGAAGGCTGGAAGATTCCGAAGTAGACTTATGCTTTTATGAAATGTAAAGTGTATGATACATCCTTCACCACAAAAGGCTTCATAACCTTGAAATAAATAAAAGGAATGGAAGCTGGGGGCGGGAGGAGGTGGTAGAGTGTGTGTATTTATGCGCCCACACACAGATGAAAAGAGAGAGAGGCAATAACAGTGCTTATGCTACTTACTTGAGAGCTAAAGATCAGAAGGATTAAAGCAACTAAATCAAACCAAAATTTCATAAATACACTTCCCAAACTGAAGAAGATTCAAAAGACAAAAATTAATTTTGTACGCCAAGTATGTAGAAATAATAGATCAAGAGAATATAAATGCCACTGAACTGTACATTTTAAAATTGTTAATTGAGCCAGGCATGGTGGCTCACACCTGTAATCCCAACACTTTGGGAGGCCAAGGCAGGTGGATCACCTGAGTTAGGGAGTTCAAGACCAGCCTGACCAACATGGAGAAACACCCTCTCTACTAAAAATACAAAATTAGCTGGGCATGGTGGTGCATGCCTGTAATCCCAACTACTCTGGAAGGCTGAGGCAGAAGAATCACTTGAACCCAGGAGACGGAGGGTGCAGTGAGCCAAGATCATGCCATTGAACTCCAGCCTGGGCAACAAGAGTGAAACTCCGTCTCAAAAAAATAAATAAAAAATAAAAATACAAATACAAATACAAAAATTATCTGGCTATGGTGGCACATGCCTGTAATCCCAACTACTCAGAAGGCTGAAACAGGAGAATCACTTGAACCCAGGAGGTGAGGGTGCAGTAAGCCGAGATCACGCCCATGCACTCCAGCCTGAGTGACAGAGCAAGACTCTGTCTCAAAAAAAATAAATAAATAAAATATTTAATTGTATATTATATGATTTTCACTGCAAAAAAAAGATTATCAAGGATTGAAAGCAAATGCTACCACTGGAACAAAAGAAAGGGCCAGGCGCGGTGGCTCACGCCTGTAATCCCAACACTTTGGGAGGCCAAAGTGGGTGGATCACAAGGTAAGGGGTTTGAGACCAGCCCGGCCAACATGGTGAAACCCCGTCTCTACCAAAGATACAAAAAATTAGCTGGGCATGATGGCGTGAGCCTGTAATCCCAGCTACTTGGGAGGCTGAGGCAGGAGAACTGCTTGAACACAGGAGGTGGAAGTTCCAGTGAGCCAAGATCGCACTATTGCACTCAAGCCTGGGCGACAGAGTGATATTCTGTCTCCAAAAAAAAAGAAAAAAGGAAGTGAAATGGTAAACATTTCAAAGCCCCGGCTGGGCATGGTGGCTCACGTCTATAGTCTCAACACTTTGGGAGGCCGAGGCAGGCGGATCACGAGGTCAGGAGTTCAAGACCAGCCTGACCAACATGGCGAAACCCCGTCTCTATTAAAAATACAAAAATTATCGAGACCATCTGGCTAACATGGTAAAACCCCGTCTCTACTAAAAATACAAAAAAATTAGCTGGGCGTGGTGGCAGGTGCCTGTAGTCCCAGCTACTCGGGAGGCTGAGGGAGGAGAATGGCGTGAACCCGGGAGGCAGAGCTTGCAGTGAGCCAAGATAGTGCCACTGCACTCCAGCCTGGGCGACAGCAAGACTCTGTCTCGGAAAAAAAAAAAAAAAAAAAATCAGCCAGGTGTGGTGGCATGTGCCTGTAATCCCAGCTACTACTGAGGCATGAGAATCGCTTGAAGCCGGGAGGTGGAGATTGCAGTGAGCTGAGATCCAGCCACTGCACTCCAGCCTGGGCAACAGAGCAAGACTCTGTCTCAAAACAAAACAAAACATTTCAAAGCCCCTTTCTATTCTTAAAAAAATCACCAATGATCCTCCTTCTCTAAGATAACTAAGTCTTCTACTTATGGAGAAGGCAGAGGAGTGGTTTAACATTTTACAAAGATTTAATTTTGCCCCCTTAATACAATCCAGTGGCCACAAATTACATTTCTCACTTAGCCAGGAGAGGGAGCTGTAATCAACATACCTCCCTGGAAGCTCTTTTGTTCAACAATTTACCTTATAGGTTCATCCTTACAATAGAAATAACCAAAATATGATACTTTTATTTATTATTATTATTTTGGTGTCAAAAGAATAGTTTTTGGGGAAAAGGGAAAGGAAGCTTACCTCTCTCTTTTTTTTAGATTTGATGTCATCAGCACTGTTTGAGAAATTGGATTTCCTCTTGTTACTTTCTGACTTCTCCCTGGGTTTATTATTTTCACCCTCCTTCATCTTCTTATACTTTTTCATAAATTCAGAAATTAGCTCAGGGCAATCCAAGTTTTTCTCAGGTTCCCAAGTATTGTGCTCCCTGGGTAAGAAAAATGGGAAAATTAAAAAAAAAAGGGGGGGGGGGTTAAAGAATGAGGAAAAAAATCCAATGCCTTATTTCAAAGAGGACATTCAGACAAAAAGGACAGAGAAACCCTATGCTTTAAAGAAGATAACAAATTTGATCCTAGATTTCTACCCAGGAAAAATGAAAAAAAAAAAAAAAAAAGCCCACACAAAGACTTATTTACAATTGTTTACAGCAGCATTTTAATAGCCAAAAACAGAAAACAAATTCAAATATTCATCAATGGATGGTGACATGGAAAAACAAAATGTGGTATATCCATACAAAGGAATATTATCCAACAACAATAAGCAAAATATTAAAACATGCTACAACTTGGAAGAACCCCAAAAACATTATACTAAGTGAAAGAAATAAGACACAAGATACTATATACTGTCTAATTCCATTTACATGAAATGTCTGGGAAAGACAAATTTATAGAGACAGAAAGCAGATCAGCCGGGCACGGTGGCTCACACCTGCAATCCCAGCACTCTGGGAGGCCGAGGCAGGCAGATCACTTGAGGTCAGGAGTTTGAGACCAGCCTGGCCAACACAGTGAAACCATGTCTCTACTAAAATTACAAAAATTAGCTTGGTGTGGTGATACACATCTGTAGTCCCAGCTACTCGGGAGGCTGAGGCAGGAGAATTGCTTGAGCCTGGGAAGGGGAGGTTGCAGTGAGCTGAGATTGTGCCACTGCACTCCTGCCTGGGCGAAAAAGCCAGACTCTGTCTCAAAAAAAAAAAAAAAAAAAAAAAAAAAGCAGATCAGTGAATGCCTGGGGCTGAGGGAGGGAGTTGTAATTAACTACAAATGGGAATCAAGAGAATTTTGGGGTACACAAAAATGTTCTGAAACTGGATCATAGTGGTGGTTGCATAGCTCTATAAATTTACTGCAAATCATTTAATTGGAGCCAGGCACAGTGGCTAACGCCTATAATCCCAGCACTTTGAGAGGCACTCAGGAGTTCGAGACCAGCCTGGTCAATATTGCAAAACCCTGTCTCCACTAAAAATACAAAAATTAGCTGGGCTTGGTGGTGCACACCTGCAGTCCCAGCTACTCAGGAGGCTAGGGCATGAGAACTGCTTGAATCTGGGAGGCTGCGGTTGTAGTGAGCCAAGACTGCACCACTGCATTCCAGTCTGGGCAACAGACTGCGACTCCATCTCAAAAAAAAACAATAATAATAATTTAATTGGGCTGGGCGCAGTGACTCATGCCTGTAATCTCAGCACTTTGGGAGGCTAAGGTGAGCAGATCACTTGAGCCCACCAGTTCAAGACCAGCCTAAGCAACATAGCAAGACTCCCGTCTCCACAGAAGATTTAAAAATTACTCAGGCATGGTGGCTTGCACCTGTAGTCCTAGCTACTTGGGAGGCTGAAATAAGAGGATCCCTTGAGCCCAGAAGGTTGAGGCTGCAGTGAACCGTGATTGCACCACTGCACTCCCACCTGGGTAACAGAGTGAGATACTGTCTCCAAAAAAAAAAAAAAAAAAAAAAAATCACTGAATTGTACAATTTTTTTTTTTTTTTTTGAGATGGAGTCTCACTCTGTCTTGCAGGCTGGAGTGCAGTGGTGCGATATCGGCTCGCTGCAACCTCTGTCTCCTGGGTTCAAGCCATTCTTCGGCCTCAGCCTCCCCGGTAACTGGGATTACAGGCATGCGCCACCAATTTTTGTATTTTTAGTAGAGACGGGGTTTCACCATGTTGGCCAGGCTGGTCTCGAACTCCTGACCTCAAGTGATCCGCCTGCTTCAGCCACTCAAAGTGCTGGAATTATGGATGTAAGCCACCGCATCTAGCCTGAATTGTACAATTTCAATAGGTGAATTTTATGGTGTTTAAATAATACCTCGATAAAGCTATTTAAAAACCCAAAATTCAGCCAGGCACGGTGGCTCATGCATGTAATCCCAGTACTTTGGGAGGCTGAAGCAGTCGGGCATGGTGGCACCTGCCTGTAATCCTAGCTACTCAGGAGGCTGAGGAGGGAGAATCGCTTGAACCCGGGAGGCAGGAGGTTGTGGTGAGCTGAGTTCGAGCTATTGCACTCCAGCCTGGGCAACAAGAGTGAAACTCCATCTCAAAAAAAAAAAAAAAAAAAAAGGTTTATTTAGATGGGAATGATTTGAACACATGCCATAATAACCTGACTCAAGTAGAAAGCAGAAAGACGGAAAAATCTGAGCTATTTGCTCTTGACCTAAACAACTTTCTAGAAAAGGAACATAATATTGAGACAAAATTTATTTCTAAATCATTTGAGCTAATATGGGAAAGTTTCTCCTTTATATCCCTTCTCTCAGCAGAAAAAAAATTCCTCGGCCGGGCACGGTGGCTCAAGTCTCTAATCCCAGCACTTTGGGAGGCAGAAGCAGGTGGATCACCTGAGGTCAGGAGGTCGAGACCATCCTGGCCAACACAGTGAAACCCCATCTCTAATAAAAATACAAAATTTAGATGGGCGTGGTGGCGGGCACCTGTAATCCCATCTACTCAGGAGGCTGAGGCAGGAGAATCGTTTGAACCCGGGAGAAGGAGGTTGCAGTGAGCCAAGATCACACCATTGCACACCAGCCTGGGCAATAAGAGCAAAACTCTTGTCTCAAAAAAAGAAAAGAAGTCAAGAAAAAAATTCCTCACACAGTAACTTTCCCCAAAACCCACAGACCATATAGTTTACCATCCCAGAGGAAATTAACATACCAATATCAAAAGGTGTACCAAGACTATTACACAAGCCGAATACACTTGGGGGTTGGGAAGAGTCTGTTGATAGCTAGAAAAGCCAGTCCTATAATGCGATTATCCCTTTTCCTAACACTTTGGTACTGCTGCTTCTACTTCAGTTTCCACCCAAAAGACAACATAGTATGATTTAAAAAGAGCCTGGGTTGGCCAGGAACAGTGATTCACACCTATAATCCCAGCACTTCAAGAGGCCAAGGCAGGCAGATCGCTTGAACCCAAGAGTGCGAGACCAGCCTGGGTAACACAGTGAGACCCTGTCTCTATTTTGAAGATAAAAAAGCAGGGCGTGGTGGCTCACGCCTGTAATCCCAACACTTTGGGAGGCTGAGGTGGGCGAATCACAAGGTCAGGAGTTCGAGACCAGCCTGGCCAACATGGTGAAATGCTGTCTCTACTAAAAATACAAAAAGTTAGCTGGGCGTGGTGGCAGGCACCTGTAATCCCAGCTATTCGGGAGGCTGAGGGAGGAGAATCGCTTGAACCCGGGAGGCGGAGGTTGCAGTGAGCTGAGATCGTGCCACTGCACTCCAGCGTGGGCGATAGTGAGAGACTCTGTCTCAAAAAAAAAAAAAAAGATAAAAATATGTAAAAATTTAAATTAAAAAAAGAATTAAAGTTTTGGAAAAGGCAAGGGTCTTGGTATGTTAACCAGACCGGAGTGCAGTGGCTATTCACAGGCACGATCCTACTAATGCTCAAAATGGGAGTTCTGACCTGCTCTGGTTCACTCCTACTTAGGCAACCTGGTGGTCCCTCATTCCTGGGAGGTCACTATATTGATGCCAAACTTAATGCAGACACCTGATCGGTTTAGTGCACTACAGCCCAAAACTCCTGGACTCAAGCAATCCTCCCACTTCAACCTCCCTAGTAGCTGGGACTACAGGTACATTCCACCATGCCTGGACTCTAAATGCTTTTGTGAGAATCAAAGAGAGCACAAGAGGTAGAATTTGATCACTGTCTAGCACAAAGTAGGCATTTAGTTATAGACAATGCTGATTTGTTCCAGTCTTTTATGAAATCCAGGGCATTTCTGAAAAAGGACCAATGTTTACTTTGTCTACCCCAAACCTTACCTTTTCCCCTTTCATCTATGGTAAGGTACCAGTAGCTCAATGACAGAGAAAGAGTTTCAAGTATCTTTCAAACACCCAAATATTTCCAGTGGAAATGGGCCCAATAAACATCTTCAAAATCTTCTGGTGTTACTTTAGTTCCTATCTGTTAGTGCTCTAGAGGTCTCTCAAACTTAACAGTTCTTATCTCTAGGGGAAGCTGTGATACCACTCCTCTCTACAAACAGAGGGCATCTTCTGATTGTTGTGCTACCTATACTTGCACTCTGGGTGCTAGAGATGCTAAGCATCCTGCAATGCATGAATGATCCCACCTACAACGCCAATAATTCTCCAGATGAGAAACCTTGAGTCATGTAATGAAATAACCTCCAGTATGTTTCAAAGGTTCTTGACACATAGCCTTTATCCAAAAGCATTGGTAAACCACTGTATCTTTTAGTGTATTTAGGTCCTATACTGCAGGAGCTGTGCCATCCAATATGGTAACCACTAGCCACATGTGCCTATTTGAAATGCAGCTAGTTTGAATGGAGAGGCACTATAAAGTATAAAATACATCCCAGATTTTCAAGTCTTAGCACACACACACACACAAATTTCATTAATAACTTTTGTACTGATTAACGCTGAAACAGTATTTTTCACGTATTAGGTTAAATAAAATATTATTAAAATTAATTTCACAGCCAGACACCGTGGCTCACGGCTGTAATCCCAGCACTTTGGGAGGCCAAGGCAGGTGGCTCGCTTGAGCCTGGAAGTTCGAGACCAGCCTGAGTAACATGACAAAACCCTGCCTCTACTAAAAACACAGTCACCCAGGCTGGAGTGCAGTGGCGCAATCTTGGCTCACTGCAACCTCCGCCTCCTGGGTTCAAGTGATTCTCCTACCTCAGCCTCTGGAGTAGCTGGGATTACAGGGACCTGCCACCACACTTAATTTTTTTATTTTTAGTAGATGGAGTTTCACCATATTGGCCAGGCTGGTCTCAAACTCCTGACCTCAGGTGATCCACCTGCCTCAGCCTCCCAAAGTGCTGAGATTAGAGTGCAAGCCACCGCGCCTGGCCTTATAAGCACTACTGCTTATCCTTATTTCACTGAGGAGATAAAATGATTAAGGAAATTAGCCAAGGCCATCCAGTTTGTATCATAAGTGGTGGAATTAGAATCTAGACCCAGGCAATCTGACTCCCGAGTCTGTGCTCCTAACCAATTCATTATACTGCCTTTCAAAAGCAGTATCATTAGAACGTAAGCTCCACAAGCGGAGAGATTTTGTTTTCTTTACTGCTGTGTCTTCTAACTCTTAGGAAGAGTGCAGGAGGGGGAAGAAAAAGACAAAAATGCTTGTGATTCCTAAGGAAGTAAACCAAAGGTATCTATCTCTACAGAGTCCCAACGCCTGGGGAAAAAAAGGAACTTACTCAGAAAAGCCTTTCCACTTCAGTAGATATTCCACTTGTCCCTTAACCACGCGCCTGTCTAGCACCTTCTCCACAACATACTCCTCCTCATCCTCTGAAGAAGAACTGTCAGCTGTCCGCTTGGTTTTCTTTCCCATGTCGCACACCGTTCCACCTGAAAGACTAAGGCCACCGGGTCCCTGCAAAGGCAAAGGACAAAATGGTTAGAATCCATGTGAGGAGTTAAAAACTTTGTCTTTTCTTGATGGGATGAAAAGGGGATAACACTAAGTTGCCATGTGCCCTGCTCTTGAGTCTCAAATCATTCTACAGATGAGTCCTAAGAGTTGAATTTAAAAATGAATCAGTCTTCACTTCCTCAACTACAACCTTCTCTTCGGCTAAAGAGACCAAAATTATTAGAAGGCACAACTGTTTAACTCTTCTATTTCAGATTCCAAAAGACAAGTAGTGTGGTATGTTATTCCTGGCTATGTTTGTAACTGTTTACAAGCCAGGAACTCAAACAGAAATGTGCAAAATCTTTAGTTAAATGAACCAAGATAAAATTAAAACCTTTTTCTCCAAGGTGAATAAGCGTCTTTATAAAAATGAAAAAAGAAAAGCCACTAAAATACGAGTTTTCTGTGCTCTGAGCCTCTTGCCCAGTCTCTTACCAGCACACAAAAAAGGCTTGCTTAGGCACCTTTCACCACATTTTCAGTGACTTGGTACATTTCCCTTAAACAAATTGAGCTTGTCCCTTCAGAACATCCATCAGCTCACAAAAGCAAGGCTGACATCTCAAACACACTAATCTTCCTTTTTAGAAAGCTAATTCGGGGATGGGAGGGAGGCAGAAAGGAGAAAAAATTTTTCAGTCCTAAAATTCAAAATTAGTCACTAGATTATTCAGTAATTCCCAAGATGCAACTAACCCAAATAGTTAAGAAGGTACCTCTCCCTCTTAACTGAAGTTGACTCAGGGCCAAAGGAAGAGGAGGAGGAAAAAGAAGTCTGGCCCCAGACTCAGCATCAACATGAAGCCTCCTCAAAATACAGAGGAACCATTCATAGGCCCAAGGAAAGCTGAAGCAAGGAAACACAAATGGAAATTGAGTTAAGCTCAGAAATATGCACACCAGGGGGTACTCAACAGAGAATCTAGTTTTAAAAATTCCCATGTTGTTGTTCCATAATCATTTTTAAGAATTCTTCCTTAACCATGCTAAATGGTGCCTACAGTCTGGATTACAGAGTAGCAGAAATTGTTTTCTTAGCTGAACTCCATTATTATTTTCCTGTAATCTTTAAAGATGTTTATCAGCACCCTCTAAATATTTCCACCCTGACCAGAAAACCACTGGGTCAGGGAGGGCCCACTACTAATCTCAGAATGATGTTCAAGTCACATAAAAAGTGGCAATTATCAATTCACTTCAAATTGGCAAAATTTTAAAAATTATTACAAGAATATATAGTTGGAAACCACATCTCCAGAACTTATTAGCAATAGGTCTGCCCACCTAAAAAACTGCCTATACCCATTACTGCCCTATAAGACTAAGTTTTTATTAAAATACTCTATTTTGAAGAGGAAGTAGTAGCAAAATGTAGGTCCGGGGGGGTTAAAATAATTTTTCCATGAATTTAGAAGAGTCCTAAGCTTCAAGAAAATATCTTATGTGGTTTATTTAAAATAAAACAGCCTCCAACCTCACCAGGGACAGGAAATGTCATATTCCAGGGAGAGTACCCCACCCCCACCACCACTCACCTTGGAATTTCCGGGAGCTGAGCAGTTTAGGTCAGAGCGCTGGGGTTAAAACCAGCCCCATGTTAGATGCATGCAGTTAAGCATTGTGACTATGGCCTCCCCTGCCTCACCAGGAAAAACAAGGATTTACATGTGTTCTTCATTTTGAGGGAGAGACAAGGAAAATCTCCCTTTATACCTTCATGCAGAAGAGGAGCCCCAAAGGTAGAAAGTGAATGGGGGTTCCCTCCTTTACCTACCGGATCGCCCCAGTTCTTTCTTTCCCTCTGGGCTAACAGGAGGGGCCTCCCCTCCCAGGTCTGGGTCTTGGCGGGCTGGCAGCTCCCCCGCCCCCACCCAGCTGCCTGGGCGCCACTGCGCAGCTGTCCCAGTCCGTTGCCATAGCAACTGGCAGCAGTACTACACTAAGGGGGAGAAGCAAATGGAAAAGTTAAAAGGCTTAACTTTCCTTTTCAGTGAAGACTGGGTGGAGAAGTTGGAAGGTACCTCTCTTGGCCTCAAGGCTAAGGCATTCAGAGCTCAAGGGAATTACTTCTTAGGTTTTAAATCCAGTATTTATGCTTATTCCTCTAACAGCACTGTGAATTAATCAATAACATTTTAAGATCATCTAACAAGATTACAGCTCAACTGAAGGGGGGAGGGGAAAGGCTCGATCCTTCTACAACACGATCAGTACAAACCACCCATCACTTAATCCAGCCCACCAGAGCACTTTGGGCAATCCCATTTTACCGTCTGTCACAGAACAGTTAATTAAAATTGCTTGAGGGGAAAAATAACAGGAAACAGGGGAGGGGAAGTATTTTAAAGACACTATATAACTTTCCTTCTTTGGGGGGATTACTAGACACAATCCAAAGACATGAAGCACTACCAAAACAACAACCAAAAAAAAAAAAAAAAAAAAAAACCCTTTTAACTAAAATTAGAGGTGGAGGGCCAGGAGCAGTGGCTCATGCCTATAATCCCAGAACTTTGGGAGGCCGGGACGGGGCAATCATTTGAGGTCAGGTGCTCAAGACTAGCCTGACCAACGTGGTGAAACCCCGTCTCTACTAAAAATACAAAAAAATTAGCCAGGCGTGGTGGCAGGCGCATATAGTCCCAGCTCCTCAGGGGGCTGAGGGAGGAGAAATCGCTTGAACCCAGGAGGCAGAGGTTGCAGTGAGCCTAGATCGCACCACTGCACTCCAGGCTGGGCGACAAGAGTGAGACTCTGTCTCGAAAAAATAAAACAAAATGAATTTAGGTGGAAAAAAATTCCTAAGAATCTTAAAAAAAAAAAAAGAGAGCAGTTCTGCCACAACCTAATGGTTGATAAATTAAAACCACTTATAGGTTGCTCTATAATGTTTTAAAACAGATTTTTAAATAATTATTCATCACCTGATACATTATTAATATACAACTCTCTGTATCAGTATGTCTCAATACTTGAGAAAAGGAGTACTAGGATAAATAAACAAGATATATAGAGACTTGAAATACTGTAAGTTTTCCATTCTTCTGGCTCTAAAGAACATTTTAGAGAGCTCCAAAACTCTACTCTGCTTTATAGATATGGGAACTTTAAAGCCAGAAGTGGCTGCCATAGGAGAGTAAGAAAAAGGGACAATCAAAAGCAAAGAACTCAGTTGAGCCAGGAACAGTGGCTCACACCTGTAATCCCAGCACTTTGGGAAGCCGAGGCAGGTGGATTACCTGAGGTCAGGAGTTCGAGACCAGCCTGACCAACATGGTGAAGCCCCATCTCTACTAAAAATGCAAAAATTAGCCAGGCATAGTAGCACTTGCCTGTAATCCCAGCTACTTGGGAGGCTAAGGCAGGAGAATCGCTTGAACCTGGGAGGCAGAGGTTGCAGTGAGCCGAGACTGCGCCACTGCACTCCAGCCTGAGCAACAAGAGCAAAACCGTCTCAAAAAAAAAAAAAAAAAAAAGAACTCAGTTGAGAAGAAGCACAATGGTGACTATTACAACTGTCAAACAGAAGAAACCATAGGGTGTAAGACCAAAGTAGAAATTTTTTTCTTTCTTTCTTTTTTTTTTTTTTTGAGACGGAGTCTCGCTCTGTCACCGGGCTAGAGTGCTGTGGCGCGATCTCGGCTTACTGCAACCTCCAACTCCCTGGTTCAGGGATTCTCCTGCCTCAGCCTCCCAAGTAGCTGGGATTACAGGCATGCGCCACCACGCCCAGCTAATTTTTGTATTTTTAGTAGAGATGGGGTTTCATCATGTTGGCCAGGATGGTCTCGATTTCCTCATCTTGTGATCCGCCTGCCTGGGCCTCCCAAAGTGCTGGGATTACAGGCATGAGCCACTGCACCCGGCCAGAAATTTTTTAATTACAAAAGATTTCCTCAGATTTGAATGGATCATCAGCAAACCTCCAATTAAAAACGGCATTTTTCAACTCTTCTTACCTTTTGTTTTAAACTTTTCATAATTAAGGGATATGAAAACAATACCAAACATTTAAATAGGATCCTGACTCTGATTAACTTGCCATGTGTTATCCTGAGTAAATAAATTTTCCATCTAACCCCGGCATCATTTAAACGGGCTAAATAAATCTGTACTACCTGCCCTACGTACCTCCTAGGGAAAAAGTGAGTTTATGTTGAAACCAAAGATCTATTAAGTCCCCCAAAAAGAACCTTCTGTAAAAATATGTCAGGGCTGAATACAACAGCAGAAGAAAATATGTGACCTTCCAAATTCCTAAGCTAGTAAACCATATCACATGCAGTAACTCCTGCAGCTCAACACATTAGTAGATAGCAAGAAAAAGAGGAACAGTGTCTTTGTTAACTAGGCACTGGAAAACGAATAAACCTTCAGAGAACAGGGTAGGTATGTTCTCTCTCAAGGGCAAAATACTTATTCCTTAAAACTCAGACAAACTTTAAAGATGGCAGAATGAAAAGACTAATAGTAACTCTGTGAAGGAATAAGGAACAGGAGAGAATGACAGCAATACTAACATTTTGGTGAAACCTTTCAGAGAAAGAAAAGTGAATTTAATGAGGAAAGAGACAAAAATATTCTGGTGTCCACCCCTCCCCACAAAACATCAGAAAATAAAGATTGAGTTCAATTCCCTCCTTTCCACCCTTAAGAACTGCCTAAAGGGCACATGGGCTGAGGTCCTTTTCTTTTTGGGAAATGGGTTTTGTAACCACTGACAAATCGAATTGGGCCTGATGCCAGGAGTCAGAGTACAACCATAATATTCTTTAAAGGATGGCATGCAATTGTCTTGTAAATCTCCTAGACAGTCACAGATCAGAAGCTGGCAAGGATGACGACATAGTTCTGATGGAACGTGTCTTATCTTAACCTTGAAGTTACAGATCTGCTCAGGAGCAGCAGTAAGAAATGAGAAATGCACTCAGACATCGGAGGGGACATAATTCTCTTTTAGACAGTGTGACCCGGAGTATTAGGGTCAAATGAAACACAAAGCCAGTCAAACAATTTAAGGGCTAGAGCCTGGACCAGATAAAGCATCAAGACTGGTGGTTCACACTGAGCTTAGGAGGAGGGAGCTTTCCAGCATGAGAAATGAGACATGGCTGGCAGGATGATGGAGTGATTAAGATAGAATCCCAATACCATGACAGAGGAAAAGAAGATGAGCCTCTGAACACAACCTTATCCTTGTGGAAATCTCCAAGGGAAAGGGTGAGTAGCTTCTCAAATTTCTAGAGTCTTTCAGGCATAACAGCTCTCAGCCTTCTCTCTTAAATATACATAGGAACTATCTGGTAAAGCTACCAATAACTATAGATTACAGCACCTAAGGCCCATTGAGATGAGAAAAGAGGCTGGGCGCGGTGGCTCACGCCTGTAATCCCAGCACTTTGGTAGGCCGAGGCGGGCAGATCTCCTGAGGTCAGGAGTTCCACACCAACCTGGCCAACATGGTGAAACCCTGTCTCTACTAAAAATACAAAAATTAGCCAGGTGTGGTGGCAGGCACCTGTTAGCTACTTGGGAGGCTGAGGCAGGAGAATCACTTGAACCCAGAAGATGGAGGTTGCAGTGAGCCGAGATCAAGCCATTGCACTCCAGCCTGGGCAACAAGGGCAAAACTCCGTCTCAAAAAAAAAAAAAAAAAACAAAACAAAACTTATCAGTCCTCAGCAATTACAGAGAGGGCATCACAAGCAAGCTAGGGCAACCCAGAAAAACAAGAGGTAGGCCGGCACAGCGGCTCTCGCCTGTAATCCCAGCACTTTGGGAAGCCGAGGCAGGTGGATCATGAGGTCAGGAGTTTGAGACCAGCCTGGCCAACATGGTGAAACCCCGTCTCTACTAAAGACACAAAAAAATTAGTCAGGCGTGGTGTAATCCCAGCTACTCGGGAGGCTGAGGCAGTTACGCACCTGTAATCCCAGCTACTCAGGAGGATGAGGCAGGAGAATCGCTTAAACGGGAGGCGGAGGTTGCAGTGAGCTGAGATCGCGCCACTGCACTCCAGCCTGGGCAACAGGGTAAGACTCTTATCTCAAAAAAAAAAAAAAAAAAGAAAAGAAAAAAGAAAAAAGAAAAAAAAGGCCAGGCGCAGTGGCTCACGAGGTCAGGAGATCGAGACCATCCTGGCTAACATGGTGAAACCCTGTCTCTACTAAAAATACAAAAAATTAGCCGGGTGTGGTGGCGGGAGCCTGTAGTCCCAGCTACTGGAGAGGCTGAGGCAAAAGAATGGTGTGAACCCAGGAGGCAGGGCTTGCAGTGAGCCGAGATCGCACCACTGCACTCCAGCCTGGGAGACAGCGTGAGACTCCGTCTCAAATAAAAAAGAGGTAATGGTTAGCCCTCAGCATTGACCGTTTAATGCTGGAAGAACCCACATAGGGTCCCTGGTATCTGTCTGCTTTGTCCAGTTCAGGTTCTACTCTCATCCCTCCAGTCATTACTTTTCTTTTTTGAGACAGGGCCTCGTTCTGTTGTTCAGGCTGCAGTGCAGTGGTGCGGACAGTTTATTGCAGTCTCAAACTCCTGGGCTCAAGCAATCCTCTCACCTTAGCCTTCTGAGCAGCTGGGACCACAGGGGCACGCCACCATGCCTGGCTACATTTTTTTATTTTTTGGTGAGATGCAGTCTCACTGTGTTGCCCAAGCTGGTCTCAAACTTCTGGGCTGAAGCAATCCTCCTGCCTTACCCCCACAAAGCAGTCACTACTTCTCAATACCAATTCTGGTGGCTTTTCTTACATCTTGTTATAGTCATTTTATTTTCATCACCACTTATGAGCAAAAGTACACATAATTCTAGATCTTTCACTAAGCTTTCTTTTTATTAAGAATGAAAGCCAGCCGGGCGCAGTGGCTCATGCCTGTAATCCCAGCACTTTGGGAGGCCAAGGTGGGTGGATCACCTGAGGTCGGGAGTTTGAGACCAGGCTGGCCAACATGGCGAAACCCCGTCTCTACTAAAAATACAAAAATTAGCCAGGTGTGGTGGCAGGTGCCTATAATCCCAGCTACTGGGGAGGCTGAGGTAGGAGAATTGCTTGAATATGGGAGGTAGAGATTGCAGTGAGCCAAGATTGCGCCACTGCACTCTAGCCTGGGAGACAAGAGTGAAACTCCGTCTCAAAGAAAAAAAAAAAGAAAAAGAAAGCCAATTGGTAAGCTGCCTCACTGAACTACCCACTGAATTATTTGAAGATGGTAATCAAACCAAATGTCAAGATCCATAATCAATGAGCTCTCCATTGTAGAGTTTCAACATAAATTCTATAAGCCCCCTAACTAAGCAAAATCCTTTAGGAAGTAAGCCAGGGTTAAAGAGCAGAGGAGAGCGCATATGCAAAGCTCCCTATCACATGGATTAATTAGATATGCCATTGATGAGTGGTTGCAGTTGGCCCAGACTTGCACAATTCCCACTTCTCCTTAAGGCCCTTAGGAAGAGTGGCTTAGGTGAAGATTAAATTGTCAGCAACAGCAATGTCTTCAAGGCATCCTCTATATAGCCTTATTGCAGCAAATAAAACAAATGAAAATAAACCAAACTTACAGAAACATTTTAATCTGCTCTATGTTCCTTGCTCTTTATGGAGCTTGAAGTACTGATGGTTTTAGGTGTGTAACACAAACAGCATAAAACTAAAATATCCTCTATAAAGATGTTTTCTTGCAGTGGATTTATGATTTCCAAAGTATTAGCCATGTGGCATTTTAACAAAAACACAGCATAGAGATGCACATTACAGCTGTCCTGGCTGTCTCAGGTTTTGTTAAATGGGCTGATAACTATCACTCCACCTCCACCAAAAGCCCATGAGCACCCAATTCAAGAGGAGTTAAAAGCTTTTTAAATGTCTGTTTAAGAGACTAGATTACGAAAGAGTTGAAGAGAAAGATTAACTATGGTCGTTAACACCCCTATCATTAACGAGCCACATATAGACAACACAAACTTTATTAAAAGAAGAGAGCATGGAGGCAAGAAATGTTCTCCCATTGGCTAGCACAGCTCTAGTTCATGATCCTTTAAAAATCAGGCCAAGAGGCTGGGCACAACGGCTCACGGCTATAATCCCAGGACTTTGGGAGGCTGAGGCAGGCAGATCGATCACTTGACGTCAGGAGTTCAAGACCAGCGTGGCCAACATGGTGAAACCCCATCTTTACTAAAAATACAAAAATTAGCCAGGTAAGGCGGTGCACATCTATAATCCCAGCTACTCAGGAGGCTTAGGCAGGAGAAGCGCTTGAACCTGGGAGGTGGAGGTTGCAGTGAGCAGAGATGGTGCCACTGCACTCCAGCCTGGGCAACAGAGGCAGACTCTGTCTTAAAAAAAAAAAAACAGGCGAAACCTCCTACTACAGTGAGCAAGGGAGTAAAGGGCCTTTTGTTCTTTTAGATAAAAACGGCTGCATGCGGTGGTTCACCCTGTAATCCCAGCACTTTGAGAGGCAGATCACCTGAGGTTAAGAGTTCAAGACCAGCCTGGCCAACATGGCGAAACCACATCTCTACTAAAAATACAAAAATTAGCCGGGCATGGTGGTGGGCATCTGTAATCCCAGCTACTCAGGAGGCTGAGGCAGGAGAATTGCTGGAACCTGGGAAGCAGAGGTTGCAGTGAGCTGAGATGGCACCACTGCACTCCAGCCTGGGCGACAGAGCGAGACTTCATCTCAAAAAAAATAAAAAATAAAAAAATAAATATAAAAACATATACTTGGCTGGGTGCCATGGCTTACACCTATAATCCCAACAATTTGGGAGGTTGAGGCAGGAGGACAGCTTGGGCCCAGAGTTCAAGACCAGCATGAACAAACATAGTGAGACCTCCGCAATATTTAAAATAATAATTGTATATATACACATTCTAAATGACGATAAAGGCTGCCCTATAAATTCCATTTGGTTGTATGTCCCCCAAGCTCTGATTACCAATATATTACAAATGAATGTGGGCTACAAGACTCAATTTTCAGAATTGCTTGAAGGTATCAGTCTGGTAAACTGGTGTATTTAGCAGTAACACAAAAATTCTTGCTTGATATCTCATCATTTTATATTGGATTTTTTTCACCCTCTTATTAAAATCCACTCAATTTCTTCTCTCAACTATCAGTTTTCAGAAACACGCATTCTATTTTATAGAATAAGATGTTGCCCTATTAAAAAAAAGTACCAGTTTTCTTTAAATTTAGTTAGGGTACACCTAAACCCACCACTGGGCAAGAGGTTAAATATCCAATTTTTTTTTTTTTTTTTTTTTTTTTTTTTTTAATATCCAATTGTTTCAAGATTTATGAGAAAGCAGAATTTGGCACCACCATGGGAAAATGCCTTCCAGATGGTGTTTTCCAACAACTTTATCCTTGGAAATGTACTGAACTCATCTTAAGGCACCACACTCTCAGGTGGGTGTTAATCTCACATCCACTCCTCTTAAGTGTAATGAAACATGAATTTGGAGACCTCGTCACCTTTCACAAAGAACCTGGCAATTTCATCATAAGTAAATCTTGAGAAAAATGGGTAACAGCAACATTTGAGTAGATCATCATGAATCTTAGATTTATACATACCACTTTGGCAGATCATGTTCACAAAATATGGAAGGATTAAAAGAATACTGAAAACACTCGTCCCCAAATAAAATTATGGTCATAAAGCATTTTCCAAACATCAGCCATAAAATTAAGACTCAGTCTTTACCATGGCATCATCTAGCTTGCACATTTTAGACATCAGTAGCTTAAGGGTTACAAAGGCTCCTTCAGGTCATTTCAACAAATCATCCATTTTAACGAAGAGCCTGTGTTAAGTCAGGCAATTTTTCTTTTTTTTTTTTTTTTGAGACGGAGTCTAGCTCTGTCGCCCAGGCTGGAGTGCAGTGGCACGATCTCGGCTCACTGCAAGCTCCATGTTCCGGGTTCATGCCATTCTCCTGCCTCAGCCTCCCGAGTAGCTGGAACTACAGGCGCCTGCCACCACGCCCGGCTAATTTTTTGTGTGTATTTTTAGTAGAGACGGGGTTTCACCGTGTTAGCCAGGATGGTCTTGATCTCCTGACCTCGTGTTGTGATCCACCCACCCCGGCCTCCCAAAGTGCTGGGATTACAGGCGTGAGCCACAGCACACAGCTGACAATTTATGTTTTCTTAGCATCAGTTTAAAGAAGACATTTGGCTGGGCATGGTGGTTCACGCCTATAATCCCAGCCATTTTGGGAGGTGGAGGCAGGTGGATCACTTGAAGCCAGGAATCCGAGACCAGCCTGGCCAACACGGCGAAACCCCATCTCTACCAAAAATACAAAAATTAGTCAGGCGTGGTGGTGGGTGCCTGTAATCCCAGTTACTCAGGAGGCTGAGGCAGGAGAATCGCTTGAGCCCGGGAGACGGAGGTTACAGTGAACCAAGATTGCGCCATTGCACTCCAGCCTGGGCGACAGAGTGAGACTTCATCTCAAACAAACAACAACAAAAAAAATACAAGGGTATCCTTGGCAGCTCCTGGGCCATGTATTATGATCCTGACCAGTTTCTCTCTGTGGGAATTTAAAAGCTGTAAAAAAAATACATAATGGGTGATGACAGGAGAAACAAACCCACACCAGAAGTTATCGAACCTTGCAGGTCTTTTCAAGTGTCTCTATTGACATTTAAGTTGAGTTACTATGCCACAATATCATAAAAGTGTGCTCTACACTTCAGCTACATTGATAGTTAAATGCAAAGAAAGGCATCGGATAAATGCTAAAGGGATGGGCAATCTCAGACCACCCAGCTCTTCAAGTGAGTGTTTTGATGTGTCACATGAGATTTTTCTGACTCCCTTTTTGTCCAATTTCCAACTACATTCTCAATTCAAATCCTATGCCAAAGATATGATTAATATAGTAATTCTGATCCTTGCTCTAAAATTGGTTGATTATGAGATATTTATTGAGGGCCTAAAAAGTGTCAAGCATTGCATGAGCACAGTCTATTCCAGTTTCCAATTTTAAGGCGAGGATTTTTGAAGTTTCTCCTTGGTCAAGTTAGCAACTTCTCCAAAGGTTGTTATAGAAAAGGTAAAAGGTAACTTGTCAGTAGTGGAAAGATCAGGACAGGAATAAGTACATGTGGGTCCTAACCCAACTAGATCATTAAAAGGTCAAATTGGACCACTTCATTGACTCTCATGGGTGTTAGTTATTAGCCCTACTTAAACATCTGTTGTGGGAAAAACAAGAAAATACTTGAAAAATATAAAGCAAATAGAAGTTAAATGTCTGATAGTAGATGAAGTTAAAAATAACTGTTTTGGGCCAGGCACGGTGGCTCACACCTGTAATCCCAGCACTTTGAGAGGCTGAGGTGGGAGCATCACGAGGTCAGGAGAGAGACCATCCCAGCTAACACGGTGAAAGCCTGTCTCTACTAAAACTACAAAACATCAGCCAGGCGTGGTGGCACGTGCCTGTAGTCCCAGCTACTCAGGAGGCTGAGGCAGGAGAATCGCTTGAACCCCCCAGGAGGCGGAGGTTGCAGTGAGTCGAGATTGCACAACTGCACTCCAGCCAGGGTGACAGAGCGAGGATCCGTCTCAAAATAAATAAATAAATAACTGTTTTAAGCGTTCCTGCTTTTGTTTTCTGGAAGAGTTTGTTGTATAAAATTGGTATTTCTTCCTAAAAGGTTTGGTAAAATTCTTCAGTGAAACCATCTGGGCTCAGAGTTTTCTTTTTCTTCTGAGACAGAGATTGCTCTGTTGCCCAGGCTGGAGTGCGGTGGTGCAATCTCAGCTCACTGCACCCTCCGCCTCCGAGGTTCAAGCGATTCTCCTGCCTCAGCCTCCCGAGTAGCTGGGACTACAGGAGCACACCACCATGCCTGGCTCATTTTTTGTATTTTTAATAGAGACGGGGCTTCACCATGCTAGCCAGGCTGGTCTTGAACTCCTGACCTCGTGATCCACCCACCTCAGCCTCCCAAAGTGCTGGGATTACAGGCATGAGCCATCATGCTTGGCCTGGGCCTGGTGTTTTCTTTGTGGGATTATTTCTATCTAAAAATCCCTTTTCCTTAATAGAGATAGGGCTAGTAAGGTTCTGATGTTTTCTTCTTTTTGCCTGTAGAGAGGTCTCATTATGTTTCCTGGGCTGGTCTTGAACTCTTGGCCTCCCAAAATGTTGAGATTACATGTGTAAGCCTCCATGCCCACCCAAGGTTCTGTATTTAAGTGAGTTTTGGTAGTTTGTCTTCAAGGAAGTTACTAACTTCAACTAAGACATTGAATGTATTCATATCGTTTTTCAAAATATTCCCTTATTATCTGTAGGATCAGTAGTGATATTCCTTAGTTCCTAATATTGTTAATTAGTATCTTTTTTCCTGATTTATCAATTTTATTGATCTTTTCAAAGAACTTTCCGTTTTTTTCTATTCTCTATTGTTCTATATCCCATTAATTGCTGCTTTTATCATTACTATTTTCTTGTTTATTTTGGATTTAATTTGTTCTTTTTCTAGGTTCACAGGGCCAAACCTGTCAGTGACCTGCTTTTGTTGTTAAAGTACTTAATGCTATAAATTTCCCTTTAAGTTCTTCCTTAACTGCATCCCACAATTTTGTTTTATTTTTGAGATAGGGTCTCTGTCACCCAGGCTCAAGTGCAGTGGCAGGATCATAGCTCACTGCAGCCTTGATCTCCCAGGCTCCAGTAAGCATCCCACTTCAGCCTCCCAACTAGCTGGGACTACTGGCGAACCACCACTCCTGGATACTTTTTAATTTTTTCTAGAGACTAGGTCTCACTATGTTGCCCAGGCTGGTCTTGAACTCCTGGGCTCAAGTGATCCTCTCGCCTCAGCTTCTCAAAGTGTTGAGTTTACAGGAATCAGTCACAGCACCCAGCCTCATTCTAAAAGTTTTGATATATCATCTTTTCATTTTCATTCAGTTCCAAGTATTAGTTTTCTTTGCAATTTCCTCTCTGTAGGTGGGTTACTTTGAAGTGTGTTGTGTAATTTCAAAATATTTAGGGATTTTTCTTGATGTCTTTGTTACTGATTTTTTAATTGCACTATGATCAGGAAATAAACATACCTTGGCCAAGCACAGTGGCTCATGCCTGTAATCCCAGCACTTTGGGAAGCTGAGATGAGAGGATCACTTGAGCCCAGGGGTCTGACACCAATCCGGGCAACATAACGAGACCCTGTCTCTACAAAAAAAGAAAAAAGGGTGGGTGGCTGAGCATGGTGGCACATGCCAGTGGTCCCAGCTTTTCAGAAGGCTGAGGCAGGACGATCACTTGAGCCCAGGCATTTCAGGCTGCAGTGAGTTGATTGTGTCACTGCACTCCAGCTTGGGTGACAGAACAAGACGCTGTTTAAATTTTTTTAAAAAACCTTTATGATTGAATCCTTTTGAATTTGAGACTTATTGACCCAGAAGATAAACTGTCTGTGTAAAAGTTCCATGTGCACTTGAAAAGCACATGTATTCTGTTGTTGCTTGTACTATTCTATAAATGTCAATTATATCAGGTTGTTGGTAGTGTTGTTCAAGTCTTCCGTTTCCTTACTGATTTCATCTACCTGTTTTATCAATTACTGAGAGGCACTGAAATTTCCAAATATAATTGCAGATGTCTGTTATTTCCTTTTTCTTTTCTTTTTTTGAGACGGAGTCTTGCTCTGTCACCCAGGCTGGAGTGCAGTGGCGCGATCTCGGCTCACTGCAACCTCCACCTCCCAGGTTCAAGCGATTCTCCTGCCTCAGCCTCCCAAGTAGCTGGGATTACAGGCGCACGCCACCATGCCCAGGTAATTTTTGTATTTTTAGTAGACAGGGTTTCACCATGTTGGCCAGGCTGATCTGGAACTCCTGACCTCAGGTAATCCACCCACCTCAGCCTCCCAAAGTGCTGGGATTACAGGCGTCAGCCACTGCACCTGGCTTGTTACTTCATTTCTGTTTTCCTTTGTGTATGTTGAAGCTTTATTATTAGCTTTTAGGACATTTAGGATTGTTATGTCCGCTTGATGGATTTATTCATTTATTATATAACCTGGTGTTTGTTATTTGCCCTATCTCATAAGTCTATTATGGAAAAACAATAGGAAAATACTTTGGAAAATATATAGGAAACAGAAGGAAAAATGTTTAATAATCAAGGAAGTTAAAAAAATTTTAATGAATTTTCTTTATTATCTGTAAGTCTTATCCATGCTTGTCTCTACTTACAGAAATGAGGTTTGCTATGTTTTATCAGATCTTAGGCATAATTTATTGTTGTGAAACACTGAACAAATTAGCAGTATATTACCCTCCACAACTCCCTGTGAGGTGAGTTGCACAGATTTAGGGATGAGAAACGAGGCACAGAGAGTTCAAGGATTTGTCTTAAAAACAAAACTTAAGATTTCCCAGCCTGTTAGTTGACCTCTTTAGTACAGGGCATTTTATTCCGACATAATTATATTTTATTCTGACATAATTATGCCCTCTGGCTCAGATATGAACTTGCTTTATTCTAAGAAACATAGATTACTATCAGAAAAATACTTGAATCCAATTTGGTTTCTCCTCTCCACAGAAGAAATAAATAATGAGTGTGTTATAAAACCTGATCTTGAAATGGTCCTTTCAAGTACACCATCTCAAGCTGATAGCTTTATCTAGTGTCCTTCCTAGCAATGAAACAGGATGGAACAGGCATTCAGTGAGTCTGAAGAGTAAGACTGCAAGTGAAAATTTTTACTCTATGACCTAGTTTCAGGTAGAAAAAAATCTGTCAGTGTTTAATTTTGATGAACTACTACTACTGGAAAGAAAATTCAGGCTACACAGTCTATAGTCTCACTAGAAATGTAGTGAAAATGTTCCAGCTAGTCTATTACATCCCTTGTAGAAAATCTTTTCTTCAGAAAGGTTTAAGCACACAGCTAACAAATACAGGTTAGTTATCCTGTGTTAATACCCCAAGGAGTTGACAGTCAGCCAACAGCTCAGTCTTCCATCCTTCAAGTCCTAGGCAAGAACAGGACTACCCTCACCCAAAATGTTGTAATTTGTAATGTTTTGATTCACATTTTAAATTATTGACTTAAAAAACAAACTCCAAGATGACTTAGGAATCACTTCATAAAGTCTTAGGTCTAGAAGGCTTGTTAACGATCACTTATCCAACTCCTTCCCTGTAAGATGAAGAAACTAAGGACTAAAGAGGGCAAATGGCTCACCCGTGGTTACACCACTAGATAATGGCAGAGGCAGGACAAGAACCCAGGTTTCTGACCCTTTTTTCACTTGCCTGTTTCTTTAAAAATAACATTTTCTTTTCTGAATTAGCTCAAATCTATTTGGGTAGAGGTTAGGGAACCAATGTGTAGTGGTCTGAATGATGGCCCTCCGCCAAAGAGATTCATATCTTAATCCCTTGAACCTGTAAATGTTATTTTATATAGCAAAAGATGTGATTAAAAGATTAATCTGGCCGGGCGCGGTGACTTATGCCTGTAATCCCAGCATTTTGGGAGGCTGAGGCGGGTGGATCACCTGATGTCAAGGGTTCTAGACCAGCCTTGCAAAATGGTGAAATCCTGTCTCTATCAAAAATACATAAATTAGCCGGGCACAGTGGCAGGCACCTGTAATCCCAGCTACTCAGGAGGCTGAGGCAGGAGAATAGCTTGAACCTGGGAGGCGGAGGTTGCAGTGAGCCAAGATCACACCAATGCACTCCAGACTGGGTGACAAAGCGAGACTCTGTCTCAAAATAAACATGAATCTACATTTTTTTTTCAGGGACCTGCCACTTTAGGAATAAAATATATTTTAAATCTGCTCTCTCAGGTTGAATTAAAAGATAGGATTGGAGATAAATTTCTCCTGTTTCATCCAAGTGGTTTCTTAATTGCAATCATATGTATCCTTATAATACACAGTTAGAGGGAGAGTTCTGATGCAAGTACTCAAAAGAGAAGACAATGTGAACACAGAGCAGAGAGATATGCCAAGGAACGCTGACCATAATCAGAAGCTAAAAGAGGCAAAGAACAGTCTCTCTCCTAGAGCCTCCAGAGGGGCCTCAATATCTTGATTGCAGACTTCTGGGCTCCAAAATTTTGAGAAGAATAAATTCCTCTTGTTTTAAACCACCAAGTCTGTGGTAATTTGTTATAGCAGCCACAGGAAACTAATACATAGGGGGAATAAAATTTTAAAAATCATAAAGTGGACATATATAAAACATTACTGATCCAAAAAGAATTGTGTTTCAGATAACCCAAAGAATGTCTAAAACCTTTAATCCCTCATTTCAAAGGGTAAATTGAGGCTACTGCAGGATACAATTTGCCCCAAAGAAATTGGCAGATCTGAGAAGAGAAACTCAGAAAGATCTAATATTTACATAGCTGCTAACAAGAACAGTGTAGGTTTTTCTGCAAACATGCTAGTTGGTAGAGCTCCTGGACAGACTAAACATAGGCAGCAGTTGTCACAGTGGGTGTTCTTCCAGCACAAGTGTAAAGCTGTCATCAGAAATGAATATGTGGCTTCAAGTGGCTTACAGAAATCCAACAAATCTGCATCTTGGACTCTGGACAAGCGAACTCTTCTCAGGATGACCTGGACTCCTTCCTATTAGTACAATGATCAGTTAAAATCATTCTCTATAAGCAAGGAAGAAAAATAAAAGTTTATGTCAGGAGAAAAAGATGATTGCCCAGAGTCCGAGTTCACGAATAGCAGATATGTAAACAGCCATACTAAGTCAAGTGGTATCTCATGTTGTAATTTATTACTTTTAAAATCAATATCCATAACACAGCTTTAGGCCCCGTTTCATGTAAGGTGAATGGAAATAAAAATAATCTAAGTAAAAGGACAAAATAAAGACTAGAAATGCTTTACCAGGACAGTTATTAATTAAATGGGCTATACCAATAAGATATGGAAATCATGCTATGTGGTTAAAGACCTCAATAGAGCCGGGCACAGTGGCTCACGCCTGTAATCCCAACACTTTGGGAGGCCGAGGCGGTTGGATCATGAGGTCAGTAGATTGAGACCATCCTGGCTAACACGGTGAAATCCTGTCTCTACCAAAAATACAAAAAAATTAGCCAGGCATGGTGGCACGTGCCTGTAGTCCCAGCTACTCGGGAAGGCTGAGGCAGGAGGATCGCTTGAATCCGGGAGGCAGAGGTTGCAGTGAGCCGAGATCACGCCACTGCACTCTAGCCTGGGTGACAGAGCGCAACTCTGTCTCAAAAAACAAACAAATCTCAATAGAAACAAAAAGCGACTTAGTCTTCCTCAAAAATCTTTGTACCCTGATACCAAACCTTTCTCTTTTCTAGAGTATTGTTAAGGGCTCTGAGAATCTCCAGAATTTCCCTAGCCATATACAAATCCAGCCACTTCAAATGTAGGCTCACTCTTTCTTTCCCCAACTATCATCCTGCTCACCTACTACCCAAATTGAAGCTTTCCACTTACTAGTTTTCAGACAGAATATATTCCCCTTTAGTAAACACCCCTTTTAGATTTGGTTGCAATAGTAGGTATGTCTCTAAGTTTTTTTTTTTTTTTTTTTTTTTTGAGACAGTCTCGCTCTGTCACCCAGGCTGGAGTACAGTGGTGCAATCTCGGCTCACTGTAACCTCCGCCTCCCAGGCTCAGCAATTCTCCTGCCTCAGCCTCCAGAGTAGCTGGGGCTACAGGCGTGTGCCACCACGCCCGGCTTATTTTTTGTATTTTTAGCAGAGATGGGGTTTCACCGTGTTAGTCAGGATGGTCTCAATCTCCTGAACTCATGATCTGCCCGCCTCGGCCTCCCAAAGTGCTGGGATTACAGGCAAAAGCCACTGCGCCCAGCCAGTATGTCTCTAAGTTCTAAGCACAAGCGTTATAACTTCTGTAATGGGAGGCCCAACACGTATCACATTGGAAGTTAGGATTTCTAACTCTGTGATAGTACCAGAATTTCAATGAAAAATTACCCACTAAAATTTCACCACCAGAGAGAAAAGTTCATCATATCTATTAACTACCACATTGGAGGCTGGGCACAGTGGCTCACACCTGTAATCCCAGCACTTTGGGAGGCCAAGGCAGGCAGATCACCTAAGGTCAGGAGTTCGAGGCCAGCCTAACCAACATGGAGAAACCCCATCTCTACTAAAAATTAGCCGGACGTATGCCTGTAATCCCAGCTACTCAGGAGGCTGGAGCAGGAGAATTGCTTGAACCTGGGAGGCGGAGGTTGAGGTGAGCCAAGATCGTGCCACCGCACTCCAGACTGGGCAACAAGAGCGAGACTCCATTCCAAAAAAAAAAAAAAACCTATCACATTGGGAGACATTTTGCAATATTTTTATTGTTTTCCCTCTTTAAGCATTGTGAGACTTCACAATAAAACAAGCAGTTTTCACTTGCACACCACAGTAAACCAGAAAGTCTCGGTTTGGCTCCTATAATCTTTCAAAGTAAAACACATGAGTAAAAACACCAAATAATGGGTCACTCCCTAATCTGTTTACACAGATACTCCTTGATGGGGTTATGTCCTGATAAACCCATCATAGGTTGAAAATATGAAAAATTGAAAATTCATTTCCTACACCTAATCTACTGAACATCATAGCTTAGCCTAGCCTACCTTAAATGTGTTCAGAATACTTACATTAGCCTACTGTTGGACAAAATCACCTAACACAAAGCCTGTTTTATAATAAAGTGTTGAATATCTCATGTAATTGGTTGATTACTGTACCGAAAGTGAAAAACAGAATGGTTATGTGGATACTTGAAATATGGTTTCTACTGAATGCAAATTGCTTTCCACACCATTGTAAAGGTGAAAAATCTTAAGTCGAAATATCACAAGCAAGGGACCATCTGTACAAGTGGCTGGGGCTGGAGATGGAAGGAACTGACTCAGAAAGTAATCAAAGTTGGCATGATTTGGTGACCTATTGTTCAGATCAGCAGTCTTTTTCCCCCAAAACCCTGGGTCTATAAACAGCTGTGAAATCAGTTCAATGGAAATTGACTGCTTTCTTAAGACAATGAAACAGTATACTGCAGACAAAAGAATATCAGAGTACTCTGCACGTTTAGTGAAATCTGTTTCAATGTGTGTACAGGATTAGTATAAAATATATTTCTTATTGCGGTCAAAAAAGTTTTGAGACGTGGATCCAAAAGAATCCCAGGAAAGGAAAGAGGCTAGCTAGAATCAAGTGAAAAAGAAGGATGTGAGGCAAAGTCTACCTTCTTCAAAAACATATTTGCCATTATTTTAGGAAGCCAAACAAGGACAAGATGCAATCAATCGTATGTGTAAGTTTAAGCTGCAAAAAGTGGTAAAAACTTTTTTTTTCTGAGACAAGGTCTCACTCTGTCGCCCAGACTGGGGTGCAGTGGCATGATCTCGGCTCACTGCAAACTCTGCCTCCCAGGTTCAAGCGATTATCCCGTCTCAGCCTCCTGAGTAGCTGGGATTACAGGCGCCCACCACCATGACTGGCTAATTATTGTGGGTTTTTTTGTTTTGTTTTTTTGTTTTGAGACGGACTCTTGCTTTGTCCCCCAGGCTGGAGTGCAGTGGCGCAATCTCGGCTCACTGCAACCTCTGCTTCCTGGGTTCAAGCAATTCTCCTGACTCCGCCTCCCGAGTAGCTGGAATTACAGGAACCCGCCACCACACCTGGCTAATTTTTTGTGTTTTTAGTAGAGACGGGGTTTCACGATGTTGGCCAGGCCGGTCTCAAACTCCTGACCTGAAGTGATCCACCCGCCTCGGCCTCCCAAAGTGCTGGGATTACAGACATGAGCCACCACGCTCAGCCCAATTTTTGTTTTTAGTAGAGACGGGTTTCACCGTGTTGGCCAGGCTGGTCTCAAACTCCTGGCCTCAAGTGATCCGCCCACCTTGGCCTCCCAAAGTGCTGGGATTACAGACATAAGCCACCGGCGCCAGACCAAGTGGTAAAAATTTTAATAAAAATTTCCTTTTATTAAATGGAACAATGATCAATTCTGTATCTAAGGAGATAACATCAGGATTTAGTGATCCATTTACCAAAGGCCACTCCCTAAACATTTCAACCATCTTCTCTCACCTTTACCTATTTTCCAATTGGTAAAATAATGGATTTTGAAAAAATAATAAACTCTAGTGTTCTATTTTTATTTTTTTAGCAATGGGACCTTGTTGTGCTGCCCAGACTGGAGTGCAGTGGCTATTCACAGGCATAATCATCTCACACTGCAGCCTTGACCTCCTGAACTCAAGCCTCCTACCTCAGCCTCAGCTTCCAGAGTAGCTGGGACTACAGGAACACGAAACTGTGCCCTGCATACTCCAGTATTTTAAATGAATGGTTTTCAACCGAGGGAGATTTTATCCCCCATCCCTACCTCCCCGGACATTCGGCAATGTCTGGAAACAATCTGTCACAAATGGGGATGTGGCGAGTGATGCCATGTTACTGGCATACAGTGGGTAGAGGCCAGGAATGTTGCTAAATATTTTACCATGCACAGGACACCCTGAGCACCCTCAACAAAGAATTATCTGCCTCAAAATACCAACAGTGCTAATGCTGAGAAACCTTGCTGTAGGTCAAGACTGTATTCCTTCCAAACCTAAATAAATCCAGGACAGATACCCTTAACCAGTATCACTTTAGTTCTCAGAAGCTCAGCAACTCCATTACTAGCATACCTACAAATAGGTTTAAAGCCAGGTATAAATTATAGGTTTGTCCTTTTGCTAGTGCCAGAGAACATGGAAATCTCTCCTCTGTTCATAAACTGCTATTAAAATCGTCTGTCTTTGGTATAAAGTCGGAAAGGTCTCTAATTATAAGTGTATTTCATAGGTAGTTGATTTTCAATATTTAAATATTTTCCCTTGATCCTGAATAAATTATTGAATAAAGCAGTAAGACTCTGATACAGCCAATGTTATCAAAATTTATTTATTTCTCCAAAAGATCCTGGAATAAGCAGAGTGGGCATTACCAAAAGGAGATAGACTGCATGTAAAACACACTTCGAAGGAAATCTAATTAAAAGGCAAGGAATAATCCAGGTGATGGATGAATCTTCTGTCCCCAGAACCCTAAATATTACCCTCTTCAAGTGTTTCTTTTTTATTCCAAAGTCAGATATCCTCAAAGGAACAGCAAAAAGAGGGACTTTAGGATGGTGTAAAGAAAAGAAATATATGAAAGTTCCCGGGAGAAAGAGACTAAAATAAAAGCACTGGGCACATGGATTACATAAAACAGAAAAGGGGTTGTAAGTATGTGATTATGACTAGAAACACAAAACAATCGACTTCATTTTTTATTTAATTTTAATCACAAATTATTAACCTTGCAAAGTTTTAAACATTAAAGATCTAACCTGCCTCGATCCTACTGTGTCCCTAGGATTGACACACTTTGGTGTGTAGCTTTCCAAAACTTTTCTATGGACCTACAAACATATTTGTCAGTAGAAATATGCACTATCAGGAAAGAGATATTTCTTGAACGCCTTTCCATGACAGTACATAGAGATTTCTCCCATTCGTTCTAACATTTTAACAGTCTTCCTAAAGAAGCGACTTCTGAAAGTATTATTTAAAAACAAACAAACAAAAAAAAAAACTCCTGTTCCCCAAACCTCAAGTGGTGAGGGGGCGGGGGAAAAATGCTCAAGTCGAGGAATACAGGAGCAAACTTACGCTTTCAAGGAGGTGTATGGGACTGAGGCCTAAAGGCTTCGTTAGAGAAGTCATCGTGGATAAAACATCCACCCTCACACGCCATTACAGGCACCGACTCCCCTTCCTCACAACCCCAAATCGAAGACCTCCCTCTTTTGGAGAGCCGATTGGACGACTGGTCCCAGCGCTTTCCTTAGGCTGTCCGTCTACTGGCTCCAGATTCGTTCCATCCGTTTAACCGCCCGATCCCGCATTCCCCATTGGAGTCAAACCGCTGCCTCCTGGAGAAGCCCAACCTACCGCGCGCTTCCTGCTCACTGGCTCAGTGAGACGCTGCTCAGAAAGGGAAAACCCGTCTCCCACATTCCGATGGCCCAAGGGCCGATCAGTCGGCAGCTCAAGGCAGACCCAATTGGCCTATACACAAGCCAGTCAAAGTCTTCGGCTGCACAGCTCCAAAGAACCTACGGGGATTAAAACATCCCGCCCCCTGTTCTTCTATTGGTTGGCCCGACCCACCGCTGCCCCTTCACTATCCCCCCACCCCGCCGTCCATTCATTTCACACAATAACAGGCCCAAATGGAGTCAGTTCAAGACCTACTATGGGTAGATAAGACTGTCTGCCACTTACCCGGGATTGAGAGTGATCACTCACGTTAACGTCTGCCCTGTTCCTGTATGGTGAGGCCGCACCACAAGCCACCACCGCCGCCGCCTTCTGCGCAACGCCAACCGCCCGCCAAAACGGATCCTTCCCTGCGCCTGCGCAACCAATCCTGGGACCGGACCTTTTTTCTCCGCCCACTACGCATGCGCAAAGCTAGGACAAACTCCCGCCAACACGCAGGCGCCGTAGGTTCACTGCCTGGTCCTGCCCGCCATTTCACGTGTTCTCAGAGGCAGGTGGAACTTCTTAATGCGCCTGCGCAAAACTCGCCATTTTACTACACGTGCGGTCAACAAGAGTTCATTGCAAAAAAATTGTTACCTCCTGGCTGCTTGTCTAATACATAGTGTTAATCATGCTTTGCCAAGCGACTTGACTGTAATATTTGCGCGTGGAAGATTAAAAAGGTGTTAAACACCCAAGGTAGATTCAAATATGAATGATTGGTCGGTTGGCCAATCAGACTGGTTAACAATAACATTACTCGGGAACCAATGGACTCCAAGGGGTGGAGACGGCGTAGAACGACCGAAGGAATGACGTTACACAGCAATGTGGCACCACAGGCCAATAGCAGGGGGAAGCGATTTCAAGTATCCAATCAGAGCTGTTCCAGGGCGGAGTCTACCAATGCCGAAAGCGAGGAGGCGGGGTAAAAAAGAGAGGGCGAAGGTAGGCTGGCAGATACGTTCGTCAGCTTGCTCCTTTCTGCCCGTGGACGCCGGCGAAGAAGCATCGTTAAAGTCTCTCTTCACCCTGCCGTCATGTCTAAGTCAGAGGTGAGTTAGGCGCGCTTTCCCACTTCAATTTTTTCCTCTCCCTTTCCTGAATCGGTAAGATGCTGCTTGGTTTCGTTCCTTGCACCAGCCCATTCTACAGTTCCTTCGGTCGCTGCCACGGCCTACCCCTCCCAAAGTTCAAGTCGCCATTTTGTCCTCTTGATCGCCATGAGGCCGCTCTCCGCCAACCATGAGTTATCATGCGGGACTCGTTACTCGTAGCGAAATTCTTAGGCACACAGGATCTTTGTCTTTTTTTAAACCTTGCCTTGGTGAGCGAGTTTTCTAAAGAGCGATTAGTCCCATTGTGGAGATGCACCCCTACCGCCCAAGCCTTTGTTGCGCGTGCGTCGGAAGGCGACTAGGGACGCATGCGCTTGGGATTTCCTAGCACTCCCAACCCCAGCATACGGCCTCCCTTGATAGGCAGAAGCACGTGTCTTGTTGCGACCTGAACGAACAATAAGTGCTAGGTACACAGTTGGTGTCTAGTTTTTCTTTTCCTCGATGGAAATTGTTTCGTGTTGTAGCCCATTTAACACTTCCCCCTCCCCCCACTCTAGTCTCCTAAAGAGCCCGAACAGCTGAGGAAGCTCTTCATTGGAGGGTTGAGCTTTGAAACAACTGATGAGAGCCTGAGGAGCCATTTTGAGCAATGGGGAACGCTCACGGACTGTGTGGTAAGATTTGGAAGGGACAAAGCAGTAAAACAGCCGATTTCCTTGGCTTATCTTGGTGCAGCCTTCTCCGAATGCTTATGAAAGTAGTTAATAGCATTATAGTTAGAGCTTTGTTGGGAAAGGAACGTCCTGCTTTGATTTTAAAAGCTACCTCTTAAATCTAGGGTAGTGGGAAACTGGACGATTTTTTATAGAAGGCTGGTGTAAAATTTCCTATTGCCCTATTCAAAGTTAAAATGACAAAAGCTTCTGCGGTCAGACTTTGTGTTACATAAATTAACACTGTTCTCAGGTAATGAGAGATCCAAACACCAAGCGATCCAGGGGCTTTGGGTTTGTCACATATGCCACTGTGGAGGAGGTGGATGCAGCTATGAATGCAAGGCCACACAAGGTGGATGGAAGAGTTGTGGAACCAAAGAGAGCTGTCTCCAGAGAAGTGAGTGGGTTTTTTTTTTCTTCTTCTTAAACTTACTTGGATATGTGCTGCTATGGACTTAAGATTCGGGAGTTTTCTAAACTTACCAAAATTTTTTATTCGAGTATAGGCTTTGCTAATCTAAACCTATGGTTTTTCTCCTATTAGGATTCTCAAAGACCAGGTGCCCACTTAACTGTGAAAAAGATATTTGTTGGTGGCATTAAAGAAGACACTGAAGAACATCACCTAAGAGATTATTTTGAACAGTATGGAAAAATTGAAGTGATTGAAATCATGACTGACCGAGGCAGTGGCAAGAAAAGGGGCTTTGCCTTTGTAACCTTTGACGACCATGACTCCGTGGATAAGATTGTCAGTAAGTATCAGATAGTGGCATTTAGTAAGGGTTCCACAATCTGTGTGGCATTCTAAACCCTGATACCATGTTGTATCTGTGTTTTTTTTTTAGTTCAGAAATACCATACTGTGAATGGCCACAACTGTGAAGTTAGAAAAGCCCTGTCAAAGCAAGAGATGGCTAGTGCTTCATCCAGCCAAAGAGGTATGCTTGTTGCTTAATTAAACCTTAAAGGTAACTTTGAGTTACTCCAGTATGAATGATTTAATGCTTAAACTTCATCTCTTAAGGTCGAAGTGGTTCTGGAAACTTTGGTGGTGGTCGTGGAGGTGGTTTCGGTGGGAATGACAACTTCGGTCGTGGAGGAAACTTCAGTGGTCGTGGTATGTATGGTTTATCTACATGTAGTTCTGACTTCTCACCATCTTTGCTATGAAGATTTTACAGTACGGGAAGTGCATTCAGAATGTCACTTTAAGTGCAAGTCATACTTAAAACTTGAAACTTTTTCTTACAGGTGGCTTTGGTGGCAGCCGTGGTGGTGGTGGATATGGTGGCAGTGGGGATGGCTATAATGGATTTGGTAATGATGGTAAGTTTTTTAGGAATAAGTAGAGAAAAATTCCTGGCAACCTGGATCTTTAGAATAGGTTAGTAGAGACTAAAATTCTGGTGCATGTCAAACTCAACTTTGCCCATAACACGCATGCTGTGAGCAGGCCTTCAGCCGTTACACTTGCACAAGTTTTCATTGTCAAATACTTTTGTCTTATTGAGAAGAATTGTATTCTTGTAGGTGGTTATGGAGGAGGCGGCCCTGGTTACTCTGGAGGAAGCAGAGGCTATGGAAGTGGTGGACAGGGTTATGGAAACCAGGGCAGTGGCTATGGCGGGAGTGGCAGCTATGACAGCTATAACAACGGAGGCGGAGGCGGCTTTGGCGGTGGTAGTGGTAGGTATCCAGTGATCCAAGTACTTGGTGTGACAGCTAGATTAGCCTTTTAGAGCTTGGGTTATGGTGCTGTTGAAGCATTGTGTGGTACACTGCATGGTATATTAAAAACAAATGGGCTTGCTATGCTACCTCCTCCTAGCTTTAAGCTGGGGCCGCCTCACTCCCAAATAGTAGAGATAAGTGGATAGTGTTGTCTTTGAGTTAGATTAGTATCATAGAAGGATTTAGTATCTTAACTCCTTTGGGACCTTAGGCGCTTAGTTGATGTATCCAAGATACTTCTGCTTGCTGTGGCCCTGGATCCGTGAAGGCCTTCAAGGCTGAAGGGTATGCTTGTGCCACTCTGAAAATCTCTTTATTTTATGTCATGGTGAGTTAGGCCAGTTTGCTTTGTATTACTGGATTATTCAACTGAATGCCTTTCCCAGAGAATGAAATGCAAAGATTGGAGTCACCATAGTTTGGGAGAAAGGAAGGCTGATAACTCAACCTTATTTTATTCTGACTGCTAAACAGAATTGGAAACTAACATCATCCTCAGGTAACAGATAAAGGCCGTCTTTCCCATTCATAGGAAGCAATTTTGGAGGTGGTGGAAGCTACAATGATTTTGGCAATTACAACAATCAGTCTTCAAATTTTGGACCCATGAAGGGAGGAAATTTTGGAGGCAGAAGCTCTGGCCCCTATGGCGGTGGAGGCCAATACTTTGCAAAACCACGAAACCAAGGTATGGTATCTGTGTAATTTTGGATAATGTGAAAAGAGTGTCTGTAGCTACTGCTAGGAAGAAAGCACTTTAACTGCTATGTCTGGGCAGCAAAACGTTTATAGTTTAGAACTTTCAGAAAGTGATAATTTGATCACAAATTAGAAAAATCATGGGACCTCTTTACCACCTCCCTTGTAGTAGGGGCCATTTTTAAATGGCCAGACACTTGAATTTAACTTTTATTATCTCAAATATGAAAACATTAATGTTGGCACTTTGAAACTTTAAAAGAAAAATTGTACTTTTCAGGTGGCTATGGCGGTTCCAGCAGCAGCAGTAGCTATGGCAGTGGCAGAAGATTTTAATTAGGTAAGTAAGCACCTTTTTGTGTGTTGACATAATTTTTTAAATTGCTGATGAACCCAATAACCCTAATGTAGCTGAGCAGTGCAACATAGTTAACATTATAATTGCAGTAATTGTGGATATAAAGTTAATATTCAGATCAGCAAAATTTGTGGGAAACAAACTTGATATTGGATTGTAGCCTTGAGTCTTAATATGTTTAGATTAACAACTTTATTCCATATTGTTCAACAGGAAACAAAGCTTAGCAGGAGAGGAGAGCCAGAGAAGTGACAGGGAAGCTACAGGTTACAACAGATTTGTGAACTCAGCCAAGCACAGTGGTGGCAGGGCCTAGCTGCTACAAAGAAGACATGTTTTAGACAAATACTCATGTGTATGGGCAAAAAACTCGAGGACTGTATTTGTGACTAATTGTATAACAGGTTATTTTAGTTTCTGTTCTGTGGAAAGTGTAAAGCATTCCAACAAAGGGTTTTAATGTAGATTTTTTTTTTGCACCCCATGCTGTTGATTGCTAAATGTAATAGTCTGATCGTGACGCTGAATAAATGTCTTTTTTTTTAATGTGCTGTGTAAAGTTAGTCTACTCTGAAGCCATCTTGGTAAATTTCCCCAACAGTGTGAAGTTAGAATTCCTTCAGGGTGATGCCAGGTTCTATTTGGAATTTATATACAACCTGCTTGGGTGGAGAAGCCATTGTCTTCGGAAACCTTGGTGTAGTTGAACTGATAGTTACTGTTGTGACCTGAAGTTCACCATTAAAAGGGATTACCCAAGCAGGATCATGGAATGGTTATAAAAGTGATTGTTGGCACATCCTATGCAATATATCTAAATTGAATAATGGTACCAGATAAAATTATAGATGGGAATGAAGCTTGTGTATCCATTATCATGTGTAATCAATAAACGATTTAATTCTCTTGAATGAAATGACAACTGTATGGATTTGGGACTGGCAGAGATTTGGACTTTCCCTACCCGCTCCCCCTGATGATAATGTTGAATGCTTCTATCACAATTCAAGTTCAAAGCTCTGCCAGGGAATAGAAACTAGCTGCTGGCTAATGCCGCTCCATAAATCCACAGATTTGAAGTGTCTGGGAGGCCTTTTAAAAATAACTAATATCAGAAAGCATTTTAATGAACGTAAAGATAGGCTTACATTAAAGGAAAACTGCAGTTTGACTGGGTTCTGGTTGGGTGGGCCTTCAGAGGTTCTATCAGTTAACTATACTAATTAATTTGGAGATTCAAGCCATACCAATAGAAACTAAATTTTTCTACATAATTTCATGTTAACTGCAGTTTCCCTTTATGACACAAGGGGTCACACAACCTACCTAAAATGTTAATTGTATAGAAAATGATTTCTAAACCTTTAACAGTTAATATCCAATAATGTGTTATTTGTACATAGATTCTTTTGAGCCTTACCTTTGGTGCTCTCAATTTCAGTGCTATTGTACCTAGTAGCATAGAGATTTGTCTATCAATAGGACTGTATATTCCATCCCATGGGTGTGTTGGAAGTTTGGGGAGGAGGAGGGTGGTGGGAGGTGGGTGGGAGGTGGTGGTGGGTGGGAAAGCATGGGTGATAGTTCCATGATACTGGCTGAGTTTGCAATAGCAGGTGGAACCCTAACTATTGAGGGAGTTTGCAGATACCTCAGGATTCGTGACAATGCCTTTAAAGATCCAGGAGAGATGTTCAGCTACTAGGAACTGCTAGCAAGTATAGCGCGAATGGCTCCGAGCTCAGACACTCTACAGCTGAGAGTAGACACTTGTGGTATGTGGAGTACAGATAAGCCAGGGGCAGGCCACGGCACGCTCCATGAAAGCTAGGAGGGAGTGAAATATCAGTGATCATCGCAAGGAAGGAGGCAGACAAGAGTAAGGCACACCTGACTCTTAGGACTAGCAGTCAGAACCAGGAGGAAAGGTTTTATTGCTATGCGGGTAGGTAAGAACAGATTTTACTTACATCCATATAGTTACTTAAAGTCCAGTTTTCTGTTAAACATTTTTCTTAATATATTGAGCCAAAACTAGTCCAGTTAAGCTGAACTTGGTTTTTCTGGAGATGAATTGTTTTAAATTGACACCCTATTGGTGGCTCCCAGTTGAAGGAAGTGAGCACATTATTTGTACTGTGAATATAAATTTTTGCCCTTTTATTTATCTTCCTTTGACCCATTTCCTTAAAATAATGGCTCAAAGTAATAGACTCTTCCCCAAATGGTGGGGGGGATGGGTGGGTTATTAATGGGAGGTATGGGGGGTTTAGCTTGAGATGGGACTTGGTCTTAGAGCTAGTTCTAAAGGTTGTTTACTTTTCTAGGGAGGAGTCTGCTACTAGTCTTATCAGCTCTTAAAAACAGAAACTCATCTGTCCAAGTTCGTGGCAGAAAGGTAAGTTTTTACAAATTAGTGCTCAGCAAAAGAATGCCCTGCGTTCCCAAAGTAAAAAGGGAGAATGACAAGCTGTACCTTAAACCAAAACATTTCGTAATCTCATCCAATTGCAAAAAGAGTTATTAGCCAACCAGGTGTTCCCAGTAGTGACAGTGGATATAACTGTGTAGTCATTCATCTCTGCTTATATGAATACTTTACAACCTCTTTTGCCTTTTGCAGGAACGTCCTTGTGAAGACCTTTATCTGAGCCACTGTACTTCGTTATCACTGCCATGCAGTTTACATGAGCTGTTCTGCAGCTCAAATTCCATTTTGTGAATGGGGTTTTTTTTTTTTTAATAAACTGTATTTAACTTAGTTCTGCTTGTTTTGTCCTCCTTTGTGATATCTATGGTTAATAACATGTTGAAATTCAGGTTAGAGAGGATATGGTTGATTCTAATGTGAATTTCTATATTTAGATTCATCCCATTCAGCTTCATGGTTTAATGAAAATAGAAATGGGTTCTCACTACAGGAGTAATTCTTGGTTCACTATAAGTAAACTTTACTATTGATCCAATTGAGCATGTCCTTTTTCTAGCTCCCCTGGCAAGGGAAAATCAAGTTGTAGCACTGCTATTGAGCTCAGTAGGTCTCTATTGGGACTTAACGCTCACCATCTGTTGCAGAAGGACATAATGGATTTCATCTTTGGCAAACAAGTTGGGTTTATTGGCCAGCTGTCTCATACTTCAGTAGAATTCTCAAGCCAGGAGTAAGAAAGTGAACTGAATGAGAGGCAAGACTTAGCCTCTCAAAGATAGCCTAAAAATGTAAGGACTGTTTTGGAAGCAATAATTGTACCCTCTAGCAAATGCTTAGGTTCTTGTGTGTGTGTGTGTTTGAGACTAAGTGTCCCTCTGTCACCCAGACTGGAGTGCAGTGACACTCTGCCTCCCGGGTTCAAGCAATTCTACCTCAACCTCCCGTGTAGGTGGGACTAGAGGTGCCTGGCTAATTGTATTTTTAGTAGAGAGACAGCGTTTCACCGTATTGCCCAGGCTGGTCTTGAACTCCTGGCCTTAGGTAATAAACGCCCTCCTTGGCCTTCCAAAGTGCTGGGATTAGAGGTGTGAGCCACCGTGCCTGGCCACTAAACTGTTTATTTTCAAGGAAAGTTTATCCAGCCTCAGTTTTGAGGCTAACAAAAGTGGAGGTAGGATTCTTGGGAAATTTTTGCCTTTTAACACCCATGCTGTTTTGAAATAACTGTATATGGGACTAAGTTCCATCAGCCTTTTGATACCCGGGGGAAGTAATGTCAGGGGTCTCAGTTTGTGACTTGGCATTTGCTAGAGGTTTTTATTGTAGACAATCAAATTTCCTTGAAGGGAAAGGACAACTCCTAAGGATAGTTTCCTAAAAGCATTCCTATTGAAGAGAAACATTGTTTCAGTCCATGTACTTTGCTATATACTTTATTATAATACTGTGAAAAGTAAATTCCATTTTCTAAATGAGGAAATAGGCTGAAGATAAAATCCTGTCCCAAGTTCCTGCAACCACTGGATCATATAACTCAGATTGCTCTATTTTCAAACTATGTTCCACCTTGTTTAGGTCAGCATGCTGAACATGTGTGTGTGTATAAGACCTCACTAGTGATTTTCATGAGAGCAGGGGGATCTGACGTCTCTTAGGTAAACTAAATTTCTGAACAGCTAGCCCAAGCCCCTGCCCTTTGCAGCTTGAAATGTGGAAACAAGATGGCCAGGCGCGGTGGCTCATGCTTGTAATCCCAACACTTTGGGAGGGCGAGGCGGGTGGATCACGATGTGGATCACCAGCCTGGCCAACCTAGTGAAACCCCATCTCTACTAAAAATACAAAACTTGGCCAGGCGCGGTGGCTCATGCCTGTAATCCTAACACTGGGAGGCCAAGGTGGGCGGGTTGCCAGCCTGGGCAACACGGTGAAACCCCGTCTCTGCTAAAAAAAAGTACAAAAAAATAGCCGGGCGTGGCAGCGGGCGCCTGTAGTCCCAGCTACTCAGGAGGCTGAGGCAGAAGAATTGCTTGAACCGGGGAGTCGGAGGTTGCAGTCAGCCGAGATCGCGCTACTGCTCTCCAGCCTGGGTGACAGAGCGAGACTCTGTCCCCCCTGCCCAAAAAAAATACAAAAATTAGCGGGACATGGTGGCGCACGCCTATAATCCCAGCTACTCTGGAGGGTGAGGCAGGAGAATTACTTGAACCCAGGAGGCAAAGGTTGCAGTGAGCCGAGATCGTGCCACTACACTCTAGCCTGGGCGACAGAGCAAGACTCCGTCTCAAAAAAAAAAAAAAAAAAAAGAAACGTGGAAACATTGCCAGGTACAGTAGCTCAACACCTGTAATCCCAGCACTCTGGGAGGCCTAGGCGGGAGGGTCACTTGAGGTCAGGAGTTTGAAACCAGCCTGGCCAACATGGTGAAAAGCCCGTCTCTACTAAAAATGCCAAAATTAGCTGGGCATGGTGGCAGGTGCCTGTAATCCCAGCTACTTGGGAGGCTGAGGCAGGAGAATTGCTTGAACCTGGGAAGCGGAGGTTGCAGTGAGCCAAGATCCTGCTGCTGCACTCCAGCCTGGGCGACAGAGCGAGAGACGCTGTCTCAAAAAAAACAATGTGGAAACATTGGATGCCTCATGCCTGTAATCCTAGCACTTTGGAAGGCCGAGGTGTGCAGATTGCTTGAGCCCAGGAGTTCGAGACCAGCCTGACCAACATGGTGAAACCCATCCCTACTAAAAATACAAACATTAGCCAGGCATGGTGGCATGCGCCTTTAGTCCTAGCTACTCAGGAGGCTGAGGTGGGACGATTGATTGAGCCTGGGAGGTTGAGGTTACAGTGGGCTGAGATCAGCCCACTGCACTCAAGCCTGGGCAACAGAGACTCCATCTCAAAAAAAAAAAGGAAGTGCTTCAAGTTGTTTTTGTTCCCTAAACTTAGGCTAGAGACCACACTCCATATCTCCCTAATCACTGTGCTGCTTTTAGGTCTCAGTATCTGTGGTGTCCATTTTTGTTTGAGACAGTCTCGCTCTGTCGCCCAGGCTGGAGCACAGTAGCATGATCTTGGCTCACTGTAGCCTCGAACTCCCAGGCTCAAGCAATTCTCTCACCTCAGCTTCCAACATAGCTGGGACCACAGGCATATGCCACTGTACCCACCCACTAATTTTTTTTTTGCAGAAACAGGGTCTCCCTATATTGTCCAGGCTGGTCTCAAGCTCCTGGGCTCAAGCAGTCCTCCCACCTCAGCCTGCGGTGTCCAGATCAGAACTTGGATGTAAGGTTTTAATGTTGGAATGGAGCTAGTAAAATTGAATAAAAAGTAAATGTAAAATATTCTGAAAAGGTAAACTGTGTAATTCAGTGACTGGGAATACTGAAGACCATACAACTCCAAGCAAGGAGATTGTGTCATGTCAGGGAGGTTTGACTGGACTAACTGATATGGGTAAGGAATCTGAAACTTAGTGAATTATATTCTGTTTCAAGAAGAAGCAAAATAGACTAATAAAAAATATCTAGGCTGCGCACGGTGGCTCACGCCTGTAATCCCAACACTTTGGGAGGCCGAGGCAGGCAGATCATTTGAGGTCAGGAGTTTGAAACTAGCCTGGCCAACATGGTGAAACCCATCTCTACTAAAAATACAAACAATAGCCAGGCGTGGTGGCGGGCGCCTGTAATCCCAGTTACTCGGGAGGCTGAGGCAGAGAAGGTGGAGGTTGAGGTTGCAATGAGCTGAGATCGCGCCACTGCACTCTAGCCTAGGCGACAGAGCGAGACTCTGTCTCAAAAAAAAAAAAAAAAAAAAAAAGCCAGGCGTGGTGGCTCAAGCCTGTAATCCCAGCACTTTGGGAGGCTGAGGCAGGCAGTTCACCTGAGGTCGGGAGTTCAAAACCAGCTTGGTCAACATGGAGAAACCCCATCTCTACTAAAAATGCAAAATTAGCTGGGCGTAGTGGTGGATGCCTGTAATCCCAGCTACTTGGGAGACTGAGGCAGGAGAATCACTTGAACCCGGGAGGCCGAGGTTGTGATGAGCTGAGATCACGCCATTGTACTCCAGCATGGGCAACAAGAGCGAAACTCCGTCTCAAAGAAAACAAACAAAAAAATCTTTAAGGATCTAGAAAAGGAGGGCCCCAAAACAAGAACTGGGTAGTGTTGGCCGGGCGCGGTGGCTCACTCCTGTAATCCCGGCACTCTAGGAGGCTGAGGCGGATGGATCACCTGAGGTCGGGAGTTCAAGACCAGCCTGACCAACATGGAGAAACCCCTGTCTCTACTAAAAATACAAAATTAGATGGGCATGGTGGTGCGTGTCTGTAATCCCAGCTTCTCCGAAGCCTGAGGCAGGAGAATCGCTTGAACCCAGGAGGTGGAGGTCACGGTGAGCCAAGATCGTGCCATTGCACTCCAGCCTGGGCAACAAGAGCAAAACTCTCTTTCAAAAAAAAGAAAAAAGAAAAAAAAAGATCTGGGTAGTGTTTGTCTAACATAATCAGAGAAAACGTTTCACAGGAATAAGTATTTTACTCCACTGTGGAGCAGGTTTTACCAAAGCTTCGGTGTGAAATCTTCTGAAATTTTGATGTATAAATTCCAGCCAAGAACAGCCCATTCAGTCTTCTGAGAGAACTCTGGCACATTAGGAGGACCCAGGCTGAGAGTTAAGCAGGAGGGGAAGAAAAAAAGAAAGGCCTATGGGCATCCTGGGCTTTTTTGTGCTGGGAGAATTGAGAGAAAAGAGACGTAAACATCAGGAACCTTTGCACAGGGTGTCTAGTCAGTTTGGGCAGCTCTCCAAGCTCTACAAATAGGGCACCACCAGGGAGTGTGGGGTTCTTCAGATCATCCATGGCCTCTGACTCTGAAAAGGAGGTGAAGGTGGTAGATCCCCATACTGCTCAAGCCCACTTTTTTTTTTTTTTTTTTTTTTTTTTTTTTGTAGATGGAGTCTCGCTCTGTCACCCAGGCTAGAGTGCAGTGGCGCAATCTCAGCTCACTGCAACCTCTACCTCCCGGATTCCAGTGATTCTCCTGCCTCAGCCTCCTGAGGAACTGGGATTACAGGCATGCACCACCACGCCCAGCTAATTTTTGTACTTTTAGTAGAGATGGGGTTTCACCATTTTGGCCAGGTTGGTCTCTAACTCCTGACCTTGTGATCCGCCCATCTCGGCCTCCCAAAGTGCTGGGATTACAGGTGTGAGCCACCATGCTCAGCCTCAAGCCCAAATTTTATGGTACCTCTCATACAGAGCTCTGGGGAGAATGAAGTGAACTTGGTAAGATTCAAACAGATAATTATCTCAGCTTCCACCCTCCCTCAAGAAGGAAGACACAGTGAAAAGCCATTTCTGTAGCGCACTTTATAGACCAAAGCTTAGACAAGGTGGAGGCTGAAGACCTGAGGAGCCGAGTCAGGGAAGACAGATTCCAGCCCTCCCTCAAGGCAAGCCTCTTTGAACACACCTTGGAACTTCCAAACACTTGTTGCCATTGTCATCCTCTTCTGGTCTAGAGAACTCAGCTCCTTCTGGGACTCAGGGTTGGGGAGTACCTTTATCAGAAGGCAATGAAGGAAATCCCATCACCAGTTCCACCCCTCTGGGCCAGCTCAGTCTGTGGCCTCCATCTTGGTCCCCCGGGGCACTAGGAAGATGGTCCCATCGGCAGCCTGTTGCAGCGCGTACTCTTCAGGAGAGTAGCTGTTGCCTGATTCATCCCGAAGGTGCTGGAAAATGTCACGGTACAGCTCTGTCAGCTGTTGGCGCATGACCTCCAGGGTCCGGTCTGCCTCCCCGCGGGCCCTGAGAAGCCGCTCCCGTTCATTGGTCAGCCGCTCCAGCTCCCGCTCCAGCTGCACAATGGTTTCCAGCTTCCTCTTGCGGCAGTTCTGGGCTGCCACCTTGTTTTTGCCCCGTCGTCGGATGTCCCGGACTAGCGCTAGCTGGCTCTCTGTCAGCGGGTACCTTGCCAATAGCTCATTAAAGTCATCTACCGGCAAGTTGACAATCTTGTCCGTAGGAAAAGGAATCTTCATGGCCAAGGCCCGACGTTCATCCCGACTCCCTGCCTCCCCCCGTGCAGTGGGCTTAGCCCGCACAGGGCCTGAGGAGGGCTCTAAGGCCAAGGGGGTCTCAGCAGCTGGCAAGGTATAGTTGGAGTGGGCCAAGGAGTTGGGCATGAGTGAGTAGGGGTACTCCACTGGGTACATCTCTACATACTCGCTGCGCCGCCGACCAGCCTCTGTCCCCTCCAGCTCGAGAGATTCAGCATCGCTATAGTTGAGGGATAATCCTGAGTCGGATTCTGGGTCTTCTTGGGGCTTAGGTGGCCCTGCTGGCAGCCCAATGTCCAGGAGGGCTAAGGGGTCTTGGAGCGGCTCACTGAGCAGGCCTGAGAGGCTCAGTGGCTTGGAGACTGGTATGGCCATGTTGCCATAGGAGTATGGGGGATCTGGGACATGGGATGTGGATGCTGGGAGCTCATAAGGTGGTGGAGGAAGTGGGAAGCCAGAATCTGGGTGGATTGAGCAGGGGCAGTAAGTTGTGGGTGGTGGAGGTCCAAGGTATGGAGCTGGGGCTTGGGGCTCAAATGATGGCTCACTTGGAGCATTTAGACCCTGCAAGGAAAGACACAAAGAGATTTGGAGACAGACTAAGGAAGAGAAACCAACACTCTCTCAGGACCAAGCTGGATTCTTCTGAAAGACCCAGTGAGGTAGTAACAAGGAAACAAAGTTGCCGCAAATCACGGGAAGCTTCCTGCAAAGTTATGATACAGTTGTTGCAAGAAAAATGCAGCTTAAAGCCAGGAGTGGTGGCTCACACCTATAATCCCAACACTATGGGAGGCCAAGGTGGCAGATCACCTGAGGTCAGGAGTTCGAGACCAGCCTGGACAACATGGTGAAACCCCATCTCTGCTAAAAATACAAAAATTAGCTGGGCATGGTGGTGAATGCCTGTAATACCAGCTACTTGGGAGGCTGAGGCAGGAGAACTGCTTGAACCCCGGAGGTGGAGGTTGAAGTGAGCCAAGATAGTGCCACTATCCAGCCTGGGCGACAGAGCAAGACTCCCTCTCAAAAAAAGAAAAAACGAAAAATGTAGCTTTAGCAAGAATGGAAGTCACTGAGGTTGGACTGCAGAAAAGACTACCTAACATTGGAACAATTATGAACTCTCCTTGGAGAAGCTCTTACTGGGTTGAAATGGCTCATGTTCGGCCAGGCATGGTGGCTCAGGCCTGTAATCCCAGCACTTTGGGAGGCCAAGGCGGGTGGATCACAGGATCAGATCAAGAACGTCCTGGCTAACACGGTGAAACCCCGTGTCTACTAAAAATACAAAAAATTAGCTGGGGTGGTGGCAGGCGCCTGTAGTCCCAGCTACTTGGGAGGCTGAGGCAGGAGAATGATGTGAACCCCGGAGGCGGAGCTTGCAGTGAACCAAGATTGCACCACTGCACTCCAGCCTGGGCGCCAGAGCGAGACACTGTCTCAAAAAAAAAAAAAAAAAAAAAAAAGAAATGGCTCATGTTCCTTTATTTCCTTCAGGAAGTCAAAGCCTTTTTATCCAAGATGACCCCTCAGAACCCTTTCCTGCTTCAGTTATCTAGGGTCAAAGGGTCAAGTTCAGATCCTGGCCATGCCCCAGATGCCCAGCAGAGGGAGCCGCTGTGTGGGAAGAGGGCTTGGGCAGATCCTGAGGGTGCTAAGCATGGTAGCAGGGTAGTAAAAGGGGGGTGGCTGGGGGCTAAGAAGCACCTTGGGGAGCCAGCACAAGCTCTGCCTTCTCCTCTTCAGTCCCTCTGTCCCTGCCCAGGTGCAGCGAGAAGTAGAGAACATGCTAGAAACAAGGCCCCCAACCTACATCAGGGAGCCACCCTGCTCCAGCCCAGCTGGGGACAAAGGCATCATTGTCAAGCCAACAGACACCCCTTTGTCCAAGTAGCAGGAGGAGAGGACCCTGGCATAGTCCGACTCCCCTTCCTGAGGCCCCTGAACTACTGCTCTGCTACCTGGGGTAAACGGGCCCAGTTGCCAAGGGCAGGCGGAGGTAATGAGGGAAGAAGATGGCAGGATCAGAGAGGCAGGTCAGAAGAGAAGAAGGTGAGCAAGGGAGGGAGAGCAGGAGGTGGGGTAGAGAGAGATGTGAGTCAAGTGGCTGCTGAGAGAGCCTACACTCCCAATCAGATCATTCCCTCCCCACCACTGCTCCTCCACTCCTCCTCCTCAACGTTCCTCAGTGTCTTCCATACGGATCTTTCCCTTCCTTTCCCAGTGCCTGGAGAATTACCAGCCCTGAGCCCTGCTTGCTCCTGCCCTCTGCCTCAGTCCAGGCCAACTCCCTGCTTCTCTCTTCTCCGACACACCGCCTCCCCGCCCTATCCCCCCTTACTCACCTGCAGCTCGGTGATGGACATGATCTCCTGCCAAGTCAGTTCCATCTCTCCTAGCTCTGAAGTGGACAGCTGTATCACCCTGTTCCTGCTCTGCTGGGGGGGACACGGGGACATCCTACTGGGCCAGAGTCTGGTCCAGGTTCCCGGAAAGCACAGATGGCTCTAGAAACCTGTGTCAAAGGAAAAGAGGTGTTAGAGCTACACCTGCTAGGGTCAGCAAGTTTGCACTATGTCCTTGGAGGGGCTCCATCCAGCTTCCCCTGAGGGAAGGAGAGACCGCCTCCTCCCCATCCTCACTCATGCTGGATTCATCAATCCCTTAAGATGGAAAGTCTTTTCCTGTGGTGTGATCTCCACCTCGCCAACTATGGCCACAGTCAGTTCCTTTGGTAGCACAGGAGGTCTTTACCTTTTTTCCAGGCAAAATGCCCACTCTTTTCCCTAATACTTTTTACTCCCCCAAACTGTTTTCCTGGCTAAAGGCAGAGTCAGATCTTCTGTTTTTCTGTTTTGCTGTGTTTTGTTTTCCATTTTCTAGGGCAACATCAGGGGTCACCCTGCTTTCCTCCTCTGTCCTCAGTTTTACGTTCTCAGCCTTTTCTTTCCAAGATGATGACAGTATATGCTTGAGGATCCCCAAGAACATGTTGTGGAAAGAGGCAAGCAGACAGCCCCTCCCCCTCTCCAAGATATGGCCCAGGCCTGGTGGTTGATAGTAGCTCTGCCCTCTCCTCCTATCCTGGCCCTGGGCTCCCCTGCCTGGGCCAGATAAGAGGTTTATCAGTTGCAGGCAGCAGAGGCACAGAAGGAATGGGCTCTGGAGACACTGGACCTCTGTCCTGTGTCCTCACAGGGTCATTTGGGCCATACCTTAACCCATACAACCAGAAGTCTTTCCTCTTCTGAGGTAACATAACCTTAGTAAAGACTTAGTAAGCACTTGTTAAGAACTGTGCTGGTATTGCAAGCTTAGTTTATAAGATTGGTTTTCATCGGGTGCGGTGGCTCAGGCCTGTAATCCCAGCACTTTGGGAGGCCAAGGCAGGTGGATCACCTGAGGTCAGGATTTCGAGACCAGCCTGGCCAACATGGAAACCCCGTCTCTACTAAAAATACAAAAATTAACTGGGCGTGGTGGGGTGGCACATGTCTGTAGTCCCAGCTACTCGGGAAGCTGAGGCAGGAGAATCACTTGAACCCAGGAGGTGGAGGCTGCAGAGAGCCGAGATCGTGCCACTGCACTCTAGCCTGGGTGACAGAGTTAGACTATGTCTCAAAAAAAAAAAAAAAAAAAAAATGACTGGTTTTCACAAAGATTCTAAAGGTACATCAGAAACTGAGACTGAAGGTGATAAATAATAGCAGGATGAGGTCCAGAACCTGACTCTACCTGACTATAATGTCTTCTAGGCACCTTCCCCTCCTGCCCCTGTATCTTCATACTCCAAACCTCTACTGGAAGTCTACATTCATCAGTTCTTTCTGTGGAGTGTCAGTCTCTCTTTCTCCTTCTGGGCAATGTCTCTTTAGAGCCTTGAATATACACTGCCCTCCAGTCCCTTTTCTTTTGACCTGGGTTCTAGTTGCAGCTCTGCCACAAAGCAGCAGGGTGATGTTGGGCAAGCCATCTCACTTCTCTGGGCCTCTGTTTCCTCATTTGTAAAACCAGGGAGTTGGACAAATTGACCTTGGAGGTCCCTTTCTGCTTGGATAGCTTAGAATTCTCAGCAAACCCTCACCCGTGTCTTTATCTTCTTCTGTCAGTCCCTCTTCTCATGCTACCTCCCTATTCCCTGACACCCACCTTCCTTGCATCTGTTTTCCCTGCCGTCAGCAAGAGATTCCAAGTAGATTTGGCAAGGTCTTCCTGATCTCTACGGTCAGACATTGTGTGTATGTGCATGCACACAGACATACCGTGCCATATCAGTAAAGGGAAGCGGGCTAGGATGAAGGAAACATGGGAGAGGGGAAGCACTTTGGGAGGCCAAGGTGGAAGGATTGCTTGAGCCCAGGAGTTTGAGATCAGCCTGAGAAACACGGTGAAAACCCATCTCCACTAAAAATGCAGAAATTAGCTAGGCATCATGGCACACATCTGTGGTCCCAGCTACTCAGGAGGCTGAGGTGGGAGGATCACTTGAACCTGAAAGGTCACGGCTGCAGTGAGCCATGATTGTGCCACTGCACTCGAGCCTGGGTGACAGAGCAAGACCCTGTCTCAAAAAAAAAAAAAAAAAAAAAAGGCCAGGTGCAGTGGCTCACACCTGTAATCCTAGGACTTTGGGAGGCTGAGGCAGGTGGATCACCTGAGGTCAGGAGTTCGAAACCAGCCTGGCCAACATGGTGAAACCCCCATCTCTACTAAAAATACAAATAATAGCCAGGCTTGGTGGTGGGCGCCTGTAATCCCAGCTACTCAGGAGGCTGAGGCAGGGAGCATTGCTTGAACCCGGGAGGCGGAGTTTGCAGTGAGCTAAGATCGCACCACTGCACTCCAGCCTGGGCAACAGAGTGAGACTCTGTTTCAAAAAAAAAAAAAAAAAAAAAAAAAGAAAAGAAAGAAAAAGAAGGACAGAGGATAGGATTGTATGACCTCAAATTGCATGACCTTAGACCACTCACCACAAGGATGGCCCATCACAGCAATTTAATATGGAATCTTCTCTTCGACTTACCACAAAATTAGTAGGAACTACAAATGATCCTTTTGAAAGAGTATCTCCCCTAGCCCTTGCCTCCATCCCCTTGTTTTACTGCCATCCCCAGAGATGGGAGTTGGTGTAGGCAACTCTGCCAGTGGGCAGAGTGGGTGGGGTGTTTATGTCTGTCCAGGATGCCATTTCAACACCGGAACCCCACCCTCCTCCACCCAGGTTCTGGCGGAAATTGCCCAAAGGCAAAGTGAATGGAGAAGGGGTTTAGGAGGCAGAGACAATGACTCTTGCTTCACAGTTCTTTACTCACCCCAATCCCCCCATTTGTCTCTCCTTTTATCTTCTTGGATCTGACTCTAAGGTGCAGTACAAAGATCCTGCCCTAGGAGGCCAGAGACCTAGGTTCTCTGGCACTTAAGATACAAGACCTTGCTAGGCACGGTGGCTCACGCCTGTAATCCCAGCACTTTGGGAGGCCAAGGTGGGAGGATTACCTGAGGTCAGGAGTTCAAGACCAGCCTGACCAACATGGAGAAACCTTGTCTCTACTATAAATACAAAATTAGCCGGGCATGGTGGCGCATGCCTGTAATCCCAGCTACTTGGGAGGATGAGGTGGGAGAATCGCTTGAACCCAGGAGGCGGAGGTTGTGGTGAGCCAAGATCATGCCATTGCACTCCAGCCTGGGCAACAAGAGTGAAACTCCACATCAAAAAAAAAAAAAAAAAAAAAGATACATGACCGTGGGCAAATTTCTTCTCATTCAGTCCCTTCCATTAAATGGAGACAGGACTAGGAACCTAATTGCTATTAAAGGCCATAGGTTGCATCTAGCTCAGGGAGTCACAAACTTCATTGTGTGCCACATTCACCTGGGCTACATGTAAAAACACAGATTCCTAAAAGCCACTTCAAATCTACTGAATTGAATTCATAAACCCAGGAATCAGCATTGTAAAAGTGCCTCAGTGGCCAGGTCTGGTGGCGCACACCTGTAATCCCAGCTACTCAGGAGGTTGAGGCATGAGAATTGCTTGAACCTGGGCGATAGAGGTTACGGTGAGCTGAGATCATGCCACTACACTCCAGCCTGGGCAACAGAGTAAGACTCTGTCTCAAAAAAAAAAAAAAAAGAAGGGGAGCAAGGGGAGGCAGGAGTTTGGGGGAGAGAGAGTTGAGGAGAACCTCTGGACTGGATCCATTCCAACCAGCTCTTGGGTGCAGTAGCAAGTTTGTACCAGGTGGCAGGTGGAGCAGGATGCTTTTCCCTAGACGCTCAAGGATGGGTGGTGTTCTATGCACCAGGCATAGGGTCCCTCTGGGTTTCCAGAGCCTACCTTTCAGAGGACAGCAGAGCTGGCAGGCAGTGGGATAGATCAGGGAGATAGACAGAATTGGATCAAATAGAACACCATAGAGGGTATAGAAACTGGGGAGATACTGGGAAAATGAAGTGGGCTTCCCTGTGTTCCCTTTCTTTTACAATAAGAAGCTCCCACTTTACAGTCTAGCTTTTGCATTTTGAGGTCACACCACCATCTTACTCCCACTGGGTTGTCTGTTCCTTCTCTTACTCCCCAACATTATGGATTAGGTAGAAATGGGGTTGTCACCAGGGACTAAAGTCCATCCTCCTTACTCTTAGCCTGGTGGTCCTACCCAGAAAGATTTTTATCATAATCCCTAAGTACTCACAGAATGATACGGAGCTTCATGATTAGGAATACAGAGTGAGGACCATTTGGAGAGGGATGATGGAGAGAGGAATACATTTGGCCTTAGCTGCTGCCCCAGGGCTCTTAACTTCCTTAACGAGGGGGAACGATGAGAGGGGGCTTGCCTCAGGATCCCTTTTCTGAGGCTTATTTGACCACCTCACCTCTCCAGGTGTCAATAGGTGCAGTGAAAGGATGAGGAGGGATTAGTAAAACTTGGGGTATTGATTAACCGGTAAGCAACCTATTTAGAAAGATTAGGGAGAACTCCCGAAGAGAGAGAGACACACAGAGATGAGACAGAATGAAGGGGAAGAAAAGGAGGGAGAGAGATTTGAGTATAGTGAGCTCAGTGCCCTAGGGAAATGCATGACTCAAACAAATGTGTGAGAACAAAGAAGAGGGGGACGAGTTTCTGCTATTGTGTCACTTCATCCCTGGACCCCAAACTCCAGTCCTTTGGTACCGATGTCTAGGGGATCCCAGCCCCAGCAGTTCTGATACCTCCTCTCTTCTCTTCCACTGCTTCCCAAGCCCCTATTTCCCAAGCAGCCAAGAGTTCCAGTTAGAAGCAACTATGCTGGGGTTGGGATGTCTTCCTTCTCCCTCCAGGTCCAGCTGATCTCTACTGCCCCTGGGCACACAGAAGAGAAAGGGCAAAGGAGCCAACAACCCAGAGGCAATCTCCCATCCAACCCCTCCACCTTGCAACACTTCTCAGAGGTTCAGATATCCAGTGTTTCCAATTCCTCAGCTTTCCCTAAACCTTCTCAGCTGCCTAGACAGGGCAGAGTAATGGAATGGAGTTGGGGAAAGGGTAGTCTATTGGTTCCCTCAGGGTAGCCCACCAGTTGAAGGATTCCTCCCGGCTACTCCCCAGCCCCTCAGCGGTGCCTTGCCTCCGGAGACCACTCTCTGGTCCCCATTCACAGCCTCCACCCCAAGGATCCCAGAGCACCCAAGAAACCACTTAGGTCTTCTCCTAGAGGAGTTCCCAAATATGTCAGATTCCTAAACCAGGGGCAATCTAGAAAGTCTGAGGTCTCCTAGGATACCGAAAGTTGGTTATTTTCTCCCCTCACCTCCTTCACCCCCCAGCCTGCCCCTCGGATCTCACTGGAATCCGCCCCCCCACACACACCCTGCCTTTCAGGCACCTGTGGTGGAGTCACAGCAGGGTGAGGAGAGAGATGAAGTTCCCGGTGTTGTCTCTGGGGAGGCTGAGCCTGAGCTGACACTGCTGGACGAGGATCCCGGCTACCTTTGAGAATCTGCGAGGACCGCGCCCCGCCCCCGGGCCATTGCTGAGCGCTGAGTGTGGAAGCTCAGGCTGAGCTGAGCACAGGAGCCCCAAGCAGGCGCACCAGCGTCTGAAGCCCTCGGCCTGAGTTCTCAGTCCTTCCTCCAACCCTCCCCTTTCCCCGTGGCTCTCCTCTCCTCCTGCCCCTTTCGGCCAAGAGAGGAAACTTGAGCCCGATGTGGTTTCTGCCCACACCCCGCCCCCACCTTGCTCCTGGCCAGCGGGGGCACACATGGCTCCAAGCCTCTCCCAGCCCTCCTTTTCAGCCCAGGAGTCCAGCCAGGTCTGCGTTTCTCCCATGCGTTTGACGAATTCCAACCTGATGGTCCACTCGAATGTGACCTTTAAACTTTATAGAGGTTGTCGTCGCCTTGTGTCCCCACGGCTCTCCTAGGGACAGGGAAACTGAGTCATATCAAGGTGGAAGGCAGCTGAAGGTAAGGACCAGGTGTCTAGCTTCCCAGCTGTCTAGGCAGTTGGACGTTTAGGGTATAGCCTTCATTTACAGAAAACCTGGGCTCTGGGAACAAGGGCAGGGGAACTATTTGGAGGAGGAGGGGCAACTGACTGCTTTGATGTGTCCTTTCACCTGTAGCTTTCTCCCCTCCCCCCTCAGCCTCAGAAGTCCCAGGACAAAGGCCTCTTTCTTGGCCAGGTTTTTGTCAGTGTGTGAAGGGAGTTAGGTGGGGGGCCGCCCAGCAGGGAGATTATTCACCTCCCGTAAAGGGGATCCCAGGTGTCCTTTGTCCTCCTTTCTCCCAGGCAAAGCACCCCAGCCACATGGCACCCAACTCTGTTAGGCCAGTAAGTACCCTTATTCATCTTTTTTTTTTTTTCTGAGAGGGGCTCACTCTGTCTCCCAGGCTGGAGTGCAGTGGTGTGAACATGTTTCACTACAGTCTCAAACTCCCAGGCTTAAGAAATCCTCCCACCTCAGCCTCCCAAGTAGCTGGTTCTATGGGTCAGTGCAACCATGCCCAGCTAATTTTTTTTTTTTTTTTTTTTTTTTTTTTGTAGAAGTGGTGTCTCACTATATTGCCTTGGCTGGTATTGAATTCTTGGGCTCAAGCAATCCTCCCCCCTTGGCCTCCCAAAGTGCTGGGATTACAGGCATGAGCCACCTCACCCAGCCTACTTATTCATCTTTTTGCCGGCAAGCTACACAACCAAAGCCCCAGGTCAAACATCTTTCTCCACAGACTGTGAGAAAAGAGCCTTTCTTCCTCCTAATTTGTAATGGCTTTCAGCTCTATATGTCTAGCTTCAATCCTGACATCTGCAGCTTACATTTTTTCTTCTTACAATGTTCAAGTTAAATTAGAAACATCTGAAGACTGGGGAAGCAGATAGGTGCCACTCTGGAGTAGGACTGGCATTCAACCAGCATGCTCTGATAGGATTGTATTTGCTGTTAAAATAATGAAAATGTTCTGTCCTAGTTGATAAAAGGCAGCTGCTGTGAGCCCTCTAAGTGTCCCCCACGACTCCACCAATAGCCTAGTTCTCCTCTAAGATCCCCAACAACCCAGCAACACAACCATGGAAGTAAATAGGCAATGCTGGTACCATAAGGAGCCTCCTGTGCTGCCTGCTTCTGCTGGAATTGGCCAATGCCCATGCCAAACCTATGGTTAAATGCTTTGAATTCCATCCCTTTTCCAGTAGATCATGACTGCACATGCATGATCAAGGTAAGACAGGAGGCAATCCAATGCCTTCATTACGTGTTACATGTGGGTTCAGAATCTCTTCAGACTTGGGCATGAATCTGGGTCACATATGTAGGCTCTCAGATATAATTCTCTCATTTGCATATTTATTTGGGCCACTCAGAGGGGATGAAGAATGGTAACAGTCACACTTGTGGCTGACTATATAATGATATCAGGTTATAGATAGTCAACAAACATTTATTGAATAAGAATTATCAGTTCAGGATACTGGTGTTGCATAGACAATTATGGGTAACACAAGGCTTATCATTCATTCATTCAACAAATATTTATTGAGTGTCTACTATGTTTTACATCCCAGGAATACAAAGATGAGCAAGACAGTCTGTATCTTCAGTCAAGTCTAGTCAGGGAATTACATTAATAAGGTGTATATAATAAAATAAAATAAAATAGGCCAGGCATGGTGGCTCATGCCTGTAATCCCAACGCTTTGGGAGGCCGAGGCTGGCAGATCACCTGAGGTCGGGCGTTCGAGACCAGTCTGACCAACATGGTGAAACTCCATCTCTACTAAAAATACAAAAATTAGCCAGGCGTGGTGGCATGTGCCTGTAATTCCAGCTACTCAGGAGGCTGAGGCAGGAGAATCACTTGAACCCAGGAGGTGGAGGTTGCAGTGAGCTGAGATTGCGCCACTGCACTCCAGCCTGGGCGACAGAGCAAGACTCTATCTAAAAAAAAAAAAAAAAATTTTGAATTAAAAAAATAAAGGTGTGTATACAGTGCTATGGAGAAGAAGAGGAAATAAATTCTGCCCAGTGAAATTCAAGGAAGGCTTTACAGAGGAGGTGACAATTAAGTTAGGCTGTGGAGAAAAACTAGGAATTTCCCAGGCAGAGAAGTGGAAAAGAGTATTCCAAGCAAAGATGTGAAGGCATGGAGGCATAAAATACAGAGCAATACTTTGGGTTTGCTAGGTTGGGGTATGGGATGGGAAGTAGGAGAAGATAAGCCTGGAAAATTTGACAGGGGCTAAATTATACAATGTCTTGAGAGTCAATCTAGGGAGAGTGTACTTTATCCTATAAATAGTAGGGATTCATAGAAGTGTTTGAGGTCATCTACTACTTATTTGAGGGGACAGACATAGTCAAGTAGGGTGTTCTAAGTGAAGAGACAGCCTTCCTTCAATAAGGTGACTGGCTAGGTGGAGATGTCTCTCCCATCTCACCCTCACTCCTCTCCTACAGAAAAAGAGGACTTGACTGTGGTTCTCAGGCTGTGTTCTGGAGGCAGAACACCCTTTACAGCCCTCAAAGGAGGGGATGGTTCCTTTAGCCCCTTCCTCTCAGATTCCTGAAATCCAGACCAAACACCTTTCTACCTTAAGTCTCCTTTGTTTGATTTACAAATTGCAAAACATTAGGAGCCAGCCTGAATGGGTTGGATAGTGCCTAAGACTTGGTAAAGCAGGGTTGTCTAAGGTTTTCCTATCCTCAAGATTCTCCCACTTCATCAAAGGTAGCAGAGACAGAATACGATACGGAGAAAACCACGGCCACATATCTTTACTATTTTATCATTCTCCACGTATGCTGCTAACCCACCCCCTAAAAGATTCACTTCTTGTCACACCTGGTCAACCCACCCCTACCCTCACCCTCATAACGTGTGTGTACACCACCAGCAGCAGCAGGTCAAGCCACAAGCAATGTTGCCAAACACCCCACTGAGTTATGCAACCAGCTTCCCGAGAAGGGCGGGGTGGGTAGAGGTGGAACCAGGGGAGGGCCATGGGTCCCAGAGGGAGCTGGCTGCCTTGCCTGCTTGCCTGCTGGTCTGACCGCAGTGGCCCCAGAGGGTGGGGGCAGGGCTGGCCCTTTATCAGTGCCCTGCAGGGTTGCACCCAACACCCCCTGGCTTCCTCTCTCAACAGACGGAAAGGGGAGGCAGCCACAGGGGGCAAGGGGAGGGCTGGGCGTTATCCTAGGCAGCAGAGCCGGGCGGTTACCCCGATGGTTGGGGGAGGTGGTAGAGGGGTCTGGGACCAAGGAATAGTGAGGCCTCTCTTAGCGGGGGGCCCTGGTATACACAGAGGCTCAGATGGCAGACTAGATTTTCTGAAGCATCTAACTCATTGTTCCTTGTGTTCCAGTTTGTGTAAGGATAGGATTTTAAAAAGTCTTTGAGGAGGTTTCTTTCCTCAGATAAGAATTTTTAGATGATTGACTCAGGAGTTAAGGGGAGACTGAACCCCATTCTCAGGACAAAAGGGTTTGGGGCTTTCAAGGGAGTTAGATACGACTGAGGTTCCCAGATCCTGGCATCTAAGAGTTAATGCCCTTTAGCAGAGCCTAGTACTAACACCAACATGGATGAAGGCTGATAGATAAACCTAGTATAGTCCCAGAAGAAATAATCCCTGGGGCTTAATTCTACTGTATTTTATTATTATTGTTATTATTATTATTATTATTATTATTTTGAGATGGAGTCTTGCTCTGTCACCCAGGCTGAAATGCACTGGTGTGATCTTGGCTCACTGCAGCCTCCACCTCCCGGTTTCAAGCGATTCTCCTGCCTCAGCTTCCCAAGTAGCTGGGATTACAGGCGCCTGCCACCACACCCAGCTAATTTTTGTATTTTTAGTAGAGATGGGGTTTCACCATATTGGCCTGGGGCTTAATTCTAAATCTAGAAAGAGAAGTAGTTTCACGGTGCATGATAGATCTTGAGTCTTAATACGTGGGCTTGAGGCTGGGCACAGTGGCTCACACCTCTAATCCCAGCACTTTGGGAGGCTGAGGAAGGAGAATCATTTCAGCCTAGGAGTTTGAGACCAGCCTGGGCAACATAGTGGGACCCTGGTTCTACAAAAAATTAAAAAAAAAATTAGCCGGGCATGATGGCATGCACCTGTACTCCTAGCTACTCAGAAGGCTGAGGTGAAAGGATGGCTTGAGCCCAGGAGGTTGAGGCTGCAGTGAGCTGTGATTGTGCCAGTGCACTCCAGCCTGGGTGACAGAGCAAAACCCTGTCTCACAAAAACAAAATAGGCCGGGCGCGGTGGCTCACACCTGTAACCCCAGCACTTTGGGAGGCTGATGCAAGCGGATCACCTGAGGTCAGGAGTTTGAGACCAGCCTGGCCAACGTGGTGAAACCCCGTCTCTACTAAAAATACAAAAATAAGCTGGGTGTAGTGGCACATGCTTGTAATCCCAGCTACTCAGGAGGCTGAGGCAGGAGAATCACTTGAACCTGGGAGACAGGTTGCAGTGAGCCGAGATCATGCCACTGCAATCCAGCCTGGGTGACAGAGCGATATTCCATTTCAAAAATAAATAAATAAATAAAATATAAAATGAAATAAAAAGACTTGGGGGCTGGGCATGGTGGCTCCTGCCTGTAATCTCAGCACTTTGGGAGGCCGAGGCAGGTGGATAACTTGAGGTCAGGAGTTCGAGACCAGCCTGGCCAACATGGCGAAAGCCTGTCTCTACTAAAAATATAAAAATTGGCTGGGTGTGGTGGCGGGCGCCTGTGGTCCCGGCTACTTGGGAGGCTGAGGCAGGAGAATTGCTTGAACCCAAAAGGCGGAGGTTGCAGTGAGCCGAGATCGCACCATTGCACTCCAGCCTGGGCAACAGAGTGAGACTCTGTCTCAAAAAAAAAAAGACTTGGGCTTGGTGTTGAGTGTGGTGGCTTGAACCTGTAGTGCCAGGTACTCAGGAGGCTGAGCTGGGAAGATCACTTGAGCCCAAGAGTTTGAGGTTACAATGAGCTATACTCCAACCACTGTACTCTAGTCTAGGTGACAGAGCAAGACCCTATCTCTAAAAAAACAAACGAAAAAACTTGGGCTTGGGTCCTGGCATTTATTGGCTATGTAGCCTTGGGTAACCCAACCTTTCTGTTCCTTTTTTTTTTTTTTTTTTTGAGAGGGAGTTTTGCTCTTGTTGCCAGGCTGGAGTGCAATGGCATGATCTCAGCTCACTGCAACCTCCACCTCCCAGGTTCAAGCAATTCTCCTGCCTCAGCCTCCTGAGTAGCTGGGATTACAGGCGCATGCCAACATGCCCAGCTAATTTTCTGTTTTTTTTTTCAGTAGAGATGCGGTTTTATCATATTGACCAGGCTGGTCTCTAACACCCGACCTCAGGTAATCCACCCACCTCAGCCTCCAAAGTGCAGGGATTACAGGTGTGAGCCACCAACCAAGCCCGGCCAACCTAACCTTTCTGAGCTTTATTGAAAAATGGAGACAATAATGAGAATGCCCACTTAGCAAAGTTGTTAGGAAGATAAAATGGGATCAATACAAAAATTAGTCTGTTACTTATTAGATGAAAGCTTAGATACCTGGAGGCCAGAGTGACCCAAGGGCTTGAGGAACTTCGAATGCCCTATCTGGAGGTCAGACTCTGGTAGAGAGATGCTTGGGACAAACTGAAGCCAGTAAAGAGCCTGATTCTGGGGGAGAGCAAGAGCTAGGCTGCACTAGTGTTGGCGGGGAGGGGTGGTGGCTAGACTTCCAGGAACTAGCCTGCAGGCCGTGGCTCTCCCATCCCAGCACTACTGGGCGGGGCTAGTTCCAGCCACGCCATGGGCATAGTGCCAGGCTTATGGGCTTCAGTCACCTTCCAGGAACCCCAGAACCTCCGCCCCACCTCACACTGTTGCAACCCTCTAAAGTGGGTGGAGCTGCCTAGTAAGTCCCACCCTCTGCTCCTCCTCAGAGGATGGAAGGCCAGATCCCTGGCCATTTACCAACTTCTTTTCACAGGCATCCTTCTCATTCCATACCTCCATCTTTGCCCCTGCTGCTCCCCTCTACCTGGAATGCCTTCCTTGGCCCTTTCTACCAATCTGAGGCAGTATGGAGTAGACGAGAGATCTGGGTTTGAGTCTCAGCTCAGCACCTAGCAGCGTGGACTTGGGCAAATTATCTAACCTCCTTGAACCTCAGTTTCCCCTTGGTAATGAGTGAGAACAGAGGTTCCATCACAGGTTGTGTAAGGGATCAGAAGAAGTAATGCACATACAGTGCTTATACAGGAAACACATTAATGTTGGTTCCCTTCTTATAATCTACTCTCCAAGGAGAGTTCATTTCAAGCTCTAGGTCTGCAACACCCTTTCTGGCTACTTTCACACATACAGATAGTCCTCTTTTCTTTCTTTCTCTCTCTCTCTCTCTTTTTTTTTTTTTTTTCTTTTTGAGACAGAGTATCACTCTTGTCAGCCAGGCTGGAGTGCAGTGGCGCAATCTCGGCTCACTGCAACCTCCGCCTTCCGGGTTCAAGCAATTCTCTGCCTCAGCCGCCTGAGTAGCTGGGATTACAGGCACCTACCGCCACACCTGGCTAATTTCTTGTATTTTTAGTAGAGACAGGGTTTCACATCTTGGCCAGGCTGGTCTTGAACCCCTGACCTTGTGATCCACCTGCCTCAGCCTCCCAAACTGCTGGGATTACAGGTGTGAGCCACCACACCTGGCCATATTCCTCTTTTCTAACTTATTTTGCAATAATATGTACCAGAGAATTAATAACGTTGTTTAAATATTTTTCTATTTGGACCACATGATTTTGTATTTTATTATATCATCCTATAATAGTGATGGTAAAAACGGTATTGAACAAAATTTGTCTAAGGCACCACAGTACAATGGCTAAGAGCATGAGTTTCAGAGTCAGAAATGCCTGCACTCAAATCTTGGGTCTGAAGATGGGAACAGTAGACACTGGGGACTACTGATGGCAGGGAGGGCTGAAAAACTACCTATTGGGTACTATGCTCATTACCTGGGTGACAGGATCATTCATACCCCAAACTTCAGCGTCATGCAATATACCCATATAACAAACCTGCACGTGTACCCTCTGAATTTAAAATAAAAGTTGAGGCCAGGTAGGGTGGCTCATGCCTGTAATCACAGCACTTTGAGAGGTTGAGGCAGGAGGATCTCTTGAGCTCAGGAGTTGAGACCAGCCTGTGAAACATAGTGGGACCCTTCTACAAAAAAAAAAAAAAAATTCTTTTTAATTAGCTAGGTGTGGCTGCATGCAACTGTATTCCCAGCTACTCAGAAGGCTGCAGTGGGAGGATTGTTTGAGCCTAGGAGGTCAAGGCTGTAGTAAGCTGTGATCATGCCACTGCACTCCAGACCGGGTAACAGAGAGAGACCCTGTCTAAAAAATAAAATAAAATAAATTATTATTATTATTATTATTTTCTTTTCTTTTCTTTTTTTTTTTTTTTGGGACGGAGTCTCTCTCTGTCCCCTAGGCTGGAGTGCAGCGGTGCGATCTCAGCTCACTGCAAGCTCCATCTCCCAGGTTCACGCCATTCTCCTGCCTCAGCCTCCCGAGTAGCTGGAACTACAGGCATCTGCCACCATGCCTGGCTAAACTTTTGTATTTTTAGTTTATTTTTAGTTTAGACGGGGTTTCACCTTGTTAGCCAGGATGTTCTCGATCTCCTGACCTCATGATCTGCCCGCCTCGGCTTCACAAAGTGCTGGGATTACAGGTGTGAACCACCGCTCCCGACTTATTATTATTATTTTTTGAGATGGAGTTTTGCTCTTGTTGCCCAGGCTGGAGTGCAATGGCATGATGATGGCTCACCGCAACCTCTGCCTCCTGGGTTCAAGCAATTCTCCTGCCTCAGCCTCCCAAGCAGCTGGGATTACAGGCATGCGCCACCATGCCCGGCTAATTTTATATTTTTAATAGAGATGGGGTTTCTACATGTTAGTCAGGCTGGTCTCGAACTCCTGACCTCAGGTGATCCTCCCGCCTCAGCCTCCCAAAGTGCTGGGATTACAGGTGCGAGCCACCGCGCCCAGCCCTAGTTTTTTAATTTTTTTTAGAGTCACGTTTTGACTCCTAGGCTGGCATGTAGCAGTGCTATCATAGCTCACTGCAGCCTCAAACTCTTGGGCTCAAGTGATCTTCCCATCCCAGCCTCCCAAAGTAGCTGAGACTACAAGTGTGTGCCACCACACCAGGCTAATTTTTTGTAGAGACAAGTCTTCACTATGATGCCCAGGCTGGCCTCAGACTCCCAGACTCAAGCAATCCCCCAACCCTTGCCTTCCAAAATGTTAGGATTACAGGTGTGAATCACTGTGCCTGGTCTTTTATTTTTTAAATAATCCACTCACTCCCCTTCACATCCAGAACCATAAACTTGCAGACATTGTTAACTTCCTTGTCCCTCTTGCCCTCCATAGAACTTTCCTGGAAAAAAATCAAATTCCAGTTAAATCCAACAATTCAGCTTCTCCATATATATACCTAGGTAACTGAATATTGAAGGAGAAAATCTCAGAATCTGGCTAACTAGCATCACTTTAAATTTATGCCCCTAAGCTGGGTGCAGTGGCTCGTGCCTGTAATCCTAGCACTTTGGGTAGCCGAGGCGGGCAGATCACTTGAGATCAGGAGTTCGAGACCAGCCTGGCCAACATGGTGAAACCCCGTCTATACTAAAAATACAAAAATTAGCTGGGCGTGGTGGCGCATGCCCGTAATCCCAGCTATTTGGGAGGCTGAGGCAGGAGAATAGCTTGAACCCGGGAAGCAGGGGATGCAGTGAGCTGAGACGCGCCACTGCACTCTACCCTGGGTGACAGAGCAAGACTCTGTCTCAAAAAAAAAAAAAAAAAAAAATGCCCCTAAAACGCAACACTCCCAAATAATTCTGTATTTCCCTGGTAAATTCTCTTTTCTACCCTGCATAATGATTGTTTCACACCTTCTCTCTTCTAACATCTCCAATACCACCTCCAGTTCACTCTCAGCAGATGATCTTGCTTCATGTTTCATTGATAAAATAGATGCATTTAGATGAGACTGCCTCATTTTTTCCAATACCAAAATCCACCAGTTTACTTGTATCTATTCCCACATGCTTGGCCTTCTACCTTATCAAGGTGAAAGAAGGCAGCCGGGCACAGTGGCTCACGTCTAATCCCAGCACTTTCAGAGGCCTAGGTGGGTGGATCACCTGAGGTCAGGAGTTTGAGACCAGCCTGGCCAACATGGTGAAACCCCATCTCTACTAAAAATACAAAACTTAGCTGGGCGTGGTGGCGCGCGCCTGTAATCCCAGCTACTCAGGAGTCTGAGGCAGGAGAATCACTTGAACTCAGGAGGCAGAGATTGCAGTGAGCTGAGATCTTGCCACTGCACTCCAGCCTAGGAGACAGAATGAGACCTTCTCTCAAAAAAAAAAAAAAAAAAAAGATGAAAAAAATATCCCTCTTCCTAAGGAAAGTCATCCCCTCACAGCTCTGTGAAGGGATGAAAAAAATTGGATTCCTCTGAGTGCATAGCTAACATTCAATTCTGCCCCCTAGCAACGTTGTTCTCTATACAGGTTACTATGTGTGATGTAGTCCTGAGGAAGGTTGATAAAGTAATTAAGAGGTAGGGGTGGATCTTTAGGTGGCAGTCTAAAGAGTTCATCCACGTAGCACCTCAACCTACTGGATGAAAGTTGCAACTACATAACTCCAGGAATCTTCTTTTTTGTGGTCTTAATTTTCATCATAGTCATATGTTAGGGAGACACCTCCTACACCTCAGAGACAAAGCCAGACTGTTGTTAGGTTAGATGCCATCTCTGGGTGCGGTGGCTTATGCCTGTAATCCTAGCACTTTGGGAGGCCAAGGCAAAAGGATTGCTTGAGGCCAAGAGTTTGAGACCAACCTGGGAAACATAGTGAGACCCTGTCTCAACAAAAAATTTAAAAACTAGCCAGCTGTGGTGGTGCACACCTGTAGTCCAGCTACTTGGAGGCTGAGGTGCAAGGATCACTTGAGCCCAGGAGGTTGAGGCTGCACTCCAGCCTGGACAACAGAGGTTTTTTTGTCTTATCAAAAAAAAAAAAAAAAAAAAGATGCCGGGCGCTGTGGCTTACGCCTGTAATCGTAACACTTTGGGAGGCCAAGGTGGGCAATCACCTGAGATTGGGAGTTTGAGACCAGCTTGACTAACATGGAGAAACCCTGTCTCTACTAAAAATACAAAATTAGCCTGGTGTGGTGGCCCATGCCTGTAATCCCAGCTACTCGGGAGGCTGAGGCAGGAGAATCGCTTGAACCCAGGAGGCGGTGGTTGCAGTGAGCCGAGATTGCGCCATTGCACTCGAGCCTGGGCAACAAGAGCAAAACTCAGTCTCAAAAAAAACATGTCACCCTTCTATTGTCTCCCCAAGGCCTGATTTTGTGGAGGGGATTCGCCCACATCTCCAGATCAACAGCTGTAGTTGCCCTAACTCTGCTGTGATGACCACTGTGCTGTTTCCTATTATGCAGTGGCTGGAGTAGAAGCAATCTATGATTGCTATAGCAAGAGCCAAAGCAAGCCCTGGGTTGGGAGTTAGTGTCTAGAGCCTTATCTAATTGAATTGTGTGGCCCTAGGCAATTTGAATTGCTTTTCTGAGTTTGCTTCCACTGTAGAATGGAAAAACCAAACAAAAAAATTCCTCTCACTGTCTCTCCTAAGCATATAAAATAAGGCTCTTTCCACACCTGGGTTGATTAGACTATCAAGGATAGAAACATTCCTAACTTTTTTTTCCTAAGAACATTGAGGCTGGGCGCGCTGGCTTATGCCTGTAATCCCAGCACTTTGAGAGGCTGAGGTGGGCGGATCACCTGAGATCAGGACTTTGAGACCAGCCTGGCCAACATGGTGAAACCCCATCTCTATCAAAAAGTACAAAAATTGGCCAGATGGGGTGGTGTGTGCCTGTAGTCCTAGCTACCAGGGAGGCTGAGGTGGGAGAATACCTGGAACCAAGGCGGTTGAGGTTGCAGTGAGCCGAGATCGCATCACTGCACTCCAGCCTGGGCGATTAAGACCCTGTCTCAAAAAAGAAAAGAAAAGAAAACATTCAAGCTTTGGCTTGAATGCCCATGTCAATTTTGGTCAATTAATTCATCTTGGAAGAACTCACTTATGCTGACCAAACTTAGAAGAATATAACATATAAACCACATGGTTAATTTACATATTTCTACATAAAACTTCCAGTGGCCTGGCCGGGCACGGTGGCTCAGGCCTGTAATCCCAGCACTTTGGGAGGACGAGGCAAGCGGATCACTTGAGGCCAGGAGTTTGAGACTAGTCCAGGCAACATGGTGAAACTCCGTCTCTACTAAAAATACAAAAATTAGCTGTGCGTAGTGGTGCACACCTGTAGTCCTAGCTACTTAGGAAATATTTATCTATTTTCAAGCTGAAAATCACTTGAACCTGGGAGGCTGAGGTTGCAGTGAGCCGTGATTGCACCACTGAACTTCAGTCTGGGTGACAGACAGCGAGAGACTCTGTCTCAAAAAGAGAGAGAGAGAGAGAGAGAAAGAGAGAGAGGAAGGAAGGAAAGAAAGAAAAAGGAAGGGAGGGGGGAAGGAAGGTAGGAAAGAAAGAAAGAAAGAAAGAAAGAAAGAAAGAAAGAAAGAAAGAAAGAAAGAAAAGAAAGAAAGAGAGAGAGAAAGAAAGAACGAACAAAACAACCTCTCTGTACCACTTTTTTTTTTTTTTTTTTTTTTTTTGAGATAGAGTCTCGCTCTGTTGCCCAGGCTGGAGTGCAGTGGCGCGATCCAGCTCACTGTAACCTCTGTCTCCCAGGTTCAAGCGATTCTCCTGCCTCAGCCTCCCGAGTAGCTGGGACAAGCACATGCCACCACACCCGCCTAATTTTTTGTATTTTTAGTAGATATGGTGTTTCACTGTGTTACCCATGATGGTCTCGATCTCCTGACCTCATGATCCGCACACCTTGGCCTCCCAAAGTGCTGGGATTACAGGCATGAGCCACCATACCCGGCCGTCTGTACCACTTTTAAATTTTGTTATTAAAAAATAGAGAAAAAAAACTTCCAGTGGCCTAGACAATCTTATTGGCTAATCAAAATGGTTGACTATTTTGGAAGACAAGTTTGATCATTAGAAGGTTACTTAGTGAACAAGTGGAATTAGTTGGATAATTTTATTTTATTTTTTTGAGATGGAGTTTCGCTGTCGCCCAGGCTGGAGTGCAGTGGTGCGATCTTGGTTCACCGCAACCTCTGCCTCTCAGGTTCAAGCGATTCTCCTGCCTCAGCCTTCAGAGTAGCTGGGATTATAGGCGCCCACCACCAATCTCGGTTAATTTTTGTATTTTTAGAAGAGACAGGGTTTTGCCATGTTGGCCAGGCTGGTCTCGAACTCCTGACCTCAGGTAATCCACCTGCCTCGGCCTCCCAAAGTGCTAGGATTACAGGCGTGAGCCACTGCGCCCACCCTAGTTGGATAACTTTAGTGACTAATAGAACAGCATACATCTTCTTTATACAGATATAAGATATTCATTTATGTTGGACAAATGGGTAATCTTCTTTCCTAAATGTCGCTGGAGAAATATTGACAATTTTGGGGGTGGGGATTCTTTGCAGACTACTTCCTTACTCCCCCTTCTCTGAAAACAAGGTACAATTCAATTGATTGGGTTTCAGCTCTAGCCAAGTTAATATAATTGATTCTGTTTATATTCCCTTCAGCCATCTTATTCTAATTGATTGGGTTAGAATTTGATTGTGTTAGGCCTCCAGCCATTTTACTTTGAGTGATTAGGTTGCTAGAACTTTAGATATGTTGATAGAATTATGCTTTCTTGAAACTACACCAGGTTATTTGCTACTTCTACAAATGGCTGATCTCATCTATTATACTTTGATTTGTTTGTTTGTTTGTTTTTGTTTTTGAGACAGGGCCTCATTCTCTTGCCCAGGCTGTAGTGCACTGTCGTTATCATGGCTCACTGAAGCCTCTAACTCCTGGGCTCAAGTGATCCTCCTGCTTCAGCCTCCCAAGAAGCTGGGACTGCAGGCACATACCACCACGCTCAGCTGACTTTTCCTAATTTCACTTGTGGTACATAATCGTTTGGGGGACATTTTCTTACTGTTACTGTTTTGTGTCCATTGTAACCTGAAGAACTGCAATGAATTCCTAATTGGTCTTTCTGCTGTCTCTTCAAATCCTTTATGCACACACAACTGTCAAATTAATCATTTAAAAATTGCTTCCATAAACCTACAGAATAGAAGAAAATAATTGCAATTTTTGTACCTGATAAGGATCCAGTATCCAGAATATATAAAGAACTTTTACGACTACAACAACAACAAAAAACAATAATCCAACTCAAAAATGAATAAAGGACTTGAATAGACATTTCTCAAATAAAGATATACAAGGCCAGGCGTGGTGGCTCACGCCTGTAATCCCTGCACTTTGGGAGGCCAAGGCGAGCAAATCACAAGGTCAAGAGATCGAGACCATACTGGCCAACAAGGTAAAACCCCGTCTCTACTAAAATACAAAAATTACCTGGGCGTGGTGGCACATGCCTGTAATCCCAGCTACAGGAGAGGCTGAGGCAGGAGAATTGCTTGAACCAGGGAGTCAGAGGTTGCAGTGAGCTGAGATCGTGCCACTACACTCCAGCCTGGTGACAGGGCGAGACTGTCTCAAAGAAGAAAAAAAAAAGGCCAGGTGCAGTGGCTTATGCCTGTAATCCCAGCACTTTGGGAGACCGAGGCGGGCGGATCACCTGAGGTCGGGAGTTCCAGACCAGCCTGACCAACATGGTGAAACCCCACCTCTACTAAAAATACAAAATTAGCCAGGCATGGTGGTGCATGCCTGTAATCCTAGCTACTCTGGAGGCTGAGGCAGGATAATTGCTTGAACCTGGTAGGCGGAGGTTGTGTGAGCCGAGATTGCACCATTGCACTCCAGCATGGGCAACAAGAGCAAAACTCGGTCTCAAAAAAAAAGATATGCAAATAGACAAACATATGAAAAGATGTGCAAATCATTAGTCATTAAGGGGACGGGCGCGGTGGCTCACACCTGTAATCCCATCACTTTGGGAGGCCGAGGCGGGCGGATCACGAGGTCAGGAGATCGAGACCATCCTGGCTAACACGGTGAAACCCTGTCTCTACTAAAAATACAAAAAAATTAGCCAGGCATGGTGGCGGGCGCCTGTAGTCCCAGCTACTTGGGAGGCTGAGGCAGGAGAATGGCGTGAATCCGGGAGGCAGAGCTTGCAGTGGACTGAGATCACACCACTGCACTCCAGCCTGGGGGACACAGTGAGACTCCGTCTCAAAAAAAAAAAAAAAAATCAGTAGTCATTAGGGAAATGCAAATCAAAACCATGAGACACCATGGTTTACAACCACCACTAGGATGGCTGTAAAGAAAATACAAAACCAAAAAACTCTGAAAATACCATGTGTTAGTGAGGATGTGGAGAGGAGAAATCAGAACCCTCAAACGTTGTTGGGAATGTAAAATGGTGCAGCCACTGCGGAAAATAATTTGGTAGTTCCTCAAGAAGTTAAACACAGGGCCTGGTGCAGTGGCTCACGCCTGTGATCCCAGTGCTTAGAAGCCCAAGGCAGGAAGATTGCTTGAGACCAGGATTTCAAGGTCATCCTGGGCAACAAAGCAAGAGTCCATCTCTACAAAGAAATTTTTTTTTTTTTTTGAGACAGAGTCTCACTCTGTTGCCCAGGCTAGAGTGCAATGGCGCAATCTTGGCTCACTACAATCTCTGCCTCCCAGGTTCAAGTGATTCTCCTACCTCAGCCTCCCAAGTAGCTGGGACTACAGGCACCTGCCATCATGACCCGCTAATTTTTGTATTTTTGTGGATATGGAGTTTCTCCATGTTGGCCACGCTGGTCTTGAACCTCAGGTGGTCCGCCTGCCTTGGCCTCCCAAAAGTGCTGGGATTACAGGCGTGAGCCACTGCGCCAGCCTACAGAAAATACATTTTTAAAAAATTAGCCAAGTGTGGGCCGGGCACGGTGGCTCACACCTGTAATCCCAGCACTTTGGGAGGCTGAGGCGGGCGGATCACGAGGTCAGGAGTTCGAGACCAGCCTGACCAACATGGTGAAACCCCGTCTCTACTAAATACAAAAATTAGCTGGGCGTGGTGGCGCACACCTGTAATCCCAGCTACTCAGGAGGCTGAGGCAGGAGAATTGCTTGAACCCGGGAGGCAGAGGTTGCAGTGAGCCAAGACCGTGCCATTGCACCCCAGCCTGGGCGACAGAGCGAGACTCCATCCCCCCCAAAAAAAAAAAAAAATTAGCCAAGTGTGCTACTGCATGCCTGTGGTCCCAGGTATATGGGAGGCTGAGGCTGAAGGATTACTTGAGACCAGGAGGTTGAGGCTGCAGTAAGCCGTCTCCTCGCCACTGCACTCCAGCCTGGAAAACAAAAACAGAAAAGCAAAAAACAAAACAAAGCAAAAACAAAAAACAAAGTCCCAAAAAGAAGTAAAATAGGTCAGGAGTGGTGGTTCACACCTATAATCCCAGAGCTTTGGGAGGCCGAGGTGGGCGGATCACCTGAGGTCAGGAGTTCCAGACCAGCCTGGCCAACATGGTGAAACCCCGTCTCTATTAAAAACACAAAAATTAGCCAGGAGTGGTGGCATGTGCCTATAATCCCAGCTACTCAGGAGGCTAAGGCAGGAGAATCACTTGAACCCTGGAGGGGAAGAGGTTGCAAAGAACCAAGATCCCACCACTGGACTCCAACCTGGGCGACAGAGTGAGACTCCGTCTCAAAAAACAAAAAGTAAAACATAGTTACCATATGACCCAGCAATTCCTCTCCTAAATACATACCCATAATAATTGAAAATACTTGTGGCTGGGAGGAGTGGCTCATGCCTGTAATCCCAGAATTTTGGGAGGTTGAGATGGGTGGATCACTTGAGGTCAGGAGTTCCAGACCAGTCTGACCAACATGGTGAAACCCTGTCTCTACTAAAAATTAAAAAAATTAAAAAAAAAAAAAAAGCCTGGTGTGTGGCGCACACCTGTAATCCCAGCTACTGCAGAGGCTGAGGCAGGAGAATCACTTGAACCCAGGAGGCAGAGGTTGCAGCGAGCTGAGATCTCGCCACTGCACTCCAGCCTGGGTGATAGAGCGAGACTCCATCTCAAAAAAAAAAAAAGGGAAGGATTCGTGAATTTGCATGTCATCCTTGCGCAGGGACCATGCTAATCTTCTCTGCATCATTCCAATTTTAGTGTATGTGCTGCTGAAGCCAGCACTATATATATATATATTTTGAGGTGCAGTCTTGCTCTGTCACCCAGGCTGAAGTGCAGTGGCATGATCTCGGCTCACTGCAACTTCTGCCTCCTGGGTTCAAGCCATTCTCCTGTCTCAACCTCCTTATAGGCACGCACCACCACGCCCAGCTAATTTTTGTATTTTTAGTAGAGACAGGGTTTCACCATGTTGGCCAGGCTGATCTCGAACTCCTGACCTTGTGATCTGCTCATCTTGGCCTCCCAAAGTGCTGGGATTACAGGCGTGAGCCATCGCGCCCGGCCTCTTTCTGTTACTTCTTTGGGGTCTCTTAATGAAATGTCCCCTTCTGAATAAGGTCTTCCATGACCACCCTATTTAACTCTTCTTCCTTGTTCCTCTTTTCTCCCTAACATAAATGTACCATTCCAAATTGTGCAACATATAGCCCAGCACCCATGGCATGAGCCTGTAGTCCCAACAACTCAGGAGGCTGAGGTGGGAGGATCCCTTGAGCCCAGTAATTGAAGTCCAGCCTAGACAACAGAGTGAAACTTCGTCTCTAAAAAAGAATATATATATATAAAAAAATATATATAAATATATATATAAATATATATATAAATATATATATAAATATATATATAAATATATATAAATATATATATAAATATATATATAAATATATATAAATATATATATAAATATATATAAATATATATATAAATACATATAAATATATATATAAATATATATATAAATATATATAAATATATATATAAATATATATATAAATATATATATAAATATATATATAAATATATTTATATATATAAATATATATAAATATATATAAATATATTTATATATATAAATATATATAAATATATATATAAATATATATAAATATATATATAAATATATATAAAAATATATATAAATATATATAAATATATATATAAATATATATATAAATATATATAAATATATATATAAATATATATATAAATATATATAAATATATATAAAAAATATATATATATAAATATATATAAATATATATATAAATATATATAAATATATATATAAATATATATATAAATATATATAAATATATATATAAATATATATATAAATATATATAAATATATATATAAATATATATATAAATATATATATAAATATATATATATAAATATATATATAAATATATATATAAATATATATATAAATATATATATATAAATATATATATAAATATATATAAATATATATATAAATATATATAAATATATATAAATAATATATATAAATATATATATAAATATATATAAATATATATATAAATATATATATATATAAATTGTTCAACAAAGTGGAATTGTCCACTACCCTCTTTTTCCATTTTGTTATTCTCCATAACACTTATCATCTAACTTACTATATAGTTTACTTTTTTTTTTGAAATGGGGTCTCACTCTGTCACCCAGGCTGTAGTGCAGTGGCAAGATCACGCAGCTCACTGCAGCCTTGGTCTCCTGGGCTCAATCAATCCTTCAGCCTCAGCCCCTGGAGTAGCTGGGAATACAGGCGCATGCCACCACGCCCAGCTAATTTTTTATCTTTTTTAGAGATGAAGTCTTGCTATGTTGCCTAGGCTGGTCTCGAACTCCTGGCTTCAAGCAATCCTCCTGCCTCTGCTTTCCAAAATGTTGGGATTACTGGTGTAAGCCACCCCCCACTGGCCCTAGCTTACTTATTTTTTTGGTTTATTGTCTGCTCCTACACATTACCCCACCCCTCCAGCTAGAATGCAAGTTACATGAGGGTAAACATACTTGTCTGTTCTGTTCACTGCTTTATCCCCAGTGCCTGGCCCACAATTGGCATTCAATAAATATTAATAGAATAGAATATAAACATTTACAAACATAGTTATTCATAATTATAGTCTTTTTTGTTTGTTTTTGAGACGGAGTTTTTGTTCTTGTCACCCAGGCTGGAGTGCAGTGGCGCAATCTCGGCTCATTGCAACCTCCTTCTCCCAGGTTCAAGTGATTCTCCTGCCTCAGCCTCCCGAGTAGCTATGATTACAGGCGTGCACCACCACGCCTGGCTAATTTTTGTATTTTTCATAAAGATGGGGTTTCACCATGTTGACCAGGCTGGTCTGGAACTCCTCACCTCAGGTGATCCACCTGCCTCAGCCTCCCAAAGTGCTGGAATTACAAGGGTGAGCCACCGCGCCTCACCTACAGTCTTATTTTTTTTAATAAAAAAATAAAATCATGACATATAAATTACTCTGCAACTTACTTTTATCATTTAACATGCCATTGTTATTTCTCCAGGTTAATGTATGTAGATCTAACATTCCTTTTTTTTTTTTTTTTTTTTTGAGACGGAGTTTTGCACTTGTCACCCAGGCTGGAGTACAATGGTGCAATCTTGGCTCATGGCAACCTCCTTCTCCCAGGTTCAAGCGATTGTCCTGCCTCAGCCTCCCAAGTAGCTGGGATTACAGGTGCTCACCACCACACCCAGCTAATTTTTGTATTTTTAGTAGAGACGGCATTTCACCATGTTGGCCAGGCTGGTCTCGAACTCCTGACCTCAGGTTATCTGCCCACCTCGGCCTCCCAAAGTACTGGGATTACAAGTGTGAGCCACTGTGCCCAGCCTAGTTGCATATTATTCCACAGTCTAGATGTACGATAATTTATTAACTCATTCCCCTGTTGACAGATGTTATTTCCGGCCATTGTAAAAAATTCTATAATAAGCATTCTTAAATATGTATCATTAGGTATTGGGCTGTGTTTTTATTTCTCTAGGAGAGGGTATTGCCAGAATACTTTCCAAAAGACTGTAACAATTCCAACTTCCACAACATCTGGTCCCTCTGTGGCAGCTACCTAGATTTGTTTTCAAGGTGTTTCACAACCTGGACACAAAGTACCTTTCCAGTTTTATCTCTGTTCTCTTCCATATTTCTTTCTTTGAATTCTGTTCCATGAAATCGATCCTTCAAAGATTTCTTATGCAACCTTTAAGACATTCTGCTAAGTGAAATAAGCTAGATGCAAATAGAAAAATATTGTATGATTCCATTTTATGAGGTACTAGAATAGTCAATTCATAGAGACAGAAAGTAGAGTAGTGGTTACTGGCTGCTGGGCAGAGGAAAGAATGGAGGTTATTGGTTTTTAAATTTATTTTAATTTAATTAATTAATTAATTAATTAATTTTTGAGGCAGAGTCTCGCTCTGTCACCCAGGCTGGAGTGCAGTGGCGTGATCTCGGCTCACTGCAACCTCCGCCTCCTGGGATCAAGCAGTTCTCTGCCTCAGCCTCCCATAGCTGGGATTACAGGCACCCACCACCAAGCCCGGCTAATTTTTTGTATTTTTAGTAGAGACAGGGTTTCACCATCTTTGCCAAGCTGGTCTTGAACTACTGACCTCGTGATCCATCCACCTCGGCCTCCCAAAGTGAGCCACCGTGCCTGGTCTATTTTTATTTTTTTGTAGAGATGGGGGTCTCACTATTTTGTCCAGGCTGGTCTCAAACTTCTGGCCTCAAGCCATCCACCCTTCTTGGCCTCCCAAGTCCTGTGATTACAGTCATGAGCCATGGCACCTGGCCAATCATAGAATTTTAAAGTTAGGGCCTGGCCGGGTGTGGTGGCTCACGCCTGTAATCCCAGAACTTTGGGAGGCCGAGGTAGGCAGATCACCTGAGGTCGTGAGTTCGAGACCCGCCTGACCAACATGGAGAAACCACGTCTCTACTAAAAAAATACAAAATTAGCTGGGCCTGGTGGCACAAGCCTGTAATCCCAGCTACTCGGGAGGCTGAGGCAGGAGAATCACTTGAACCTGGGAAGCAGAGGTTGTGGTGAGCTGACAGTGCGCCATTGCACTCCAGCCTGGGCAACAAGAGCGAGACTCCATCTCCAAAAAAAAAAAAGTTAGCTAGGGCCCTAGAAAGCTCTGGTCTGAACCTTTCCCCTTTCCAGAAGTGACAGCTATAGTCCATCCAGAGAGGGTACAGAGACTTGCAGAGTTCTCTCACTGATTAAAGCAAAGTCACAACAATAACTAATGTCTCTAATTCAGTCAATTGTCTTCCTCCCACAGCACAATTACCCCAACAGGCTGGAGAGCTAAGAATCAAGCGATCTTCTGCAACAATATCTGACTTAAAATTTGTCAGTTACTACACAGAAAAAGGAGCCAACCATCCCCATGAACCAACCATACCACACTTTTTCCTCCTTATGGTCCTTGTAGAATATCTGGCACTGAGGTAGAGTCCTTGAGGTAGGACTGGGATGCAAGAGAGGCAGTACAACAAACTAGAGGAGTGGACTGTGGGTAAGAACATGGTTTAGAGTCTCCTGTGCTCAAACGTATGGCTGCTAAAACAGTTCTGTAGCCTTAAGTAAATTATTTAACTGCTCTAAACTCCACGTTGCTCATCTGTAAAATGGGTTTAATAATCATCTACTTCGTAAGGATTTTTTTTTTTTTTTTTTGAGACGGAGTCTCACTCTGTCACCCAGGCTGGAGTGTAGTATGCAATCTCGGCTACTGCAACCTCTGCCCTCTGAGTTCAAGCGATTCTCCTGCCTCAGCCTCCCAAGTAGCTGGGATTTCAGGTGCCTGCCACCGCGCCCGGCTAATTTTTTGTATTTTTAGTAGAGACGGGGTTTCACCATCTTGGCCAGGCTGGTCTTGAACTCCTGACCTCGTGATCCACCCGCTTCGGTCTCCCAAAGTGCTGAGATTACAGGTGTGAGCCACCGCACCCGGCCAGGAATTTTTTTTTTTTTTTTTTTTTTTGAGACAGAGTTTTGCTCTTGTTGCCCATGCTGGAGTGCAATGGCAGGATCTCAGCTCATTGCAACCTCCACCTCCTGGCTTCAAGAGATTCTCCTGCCTTAGCCTCCGGAGTAGTTGGGATTACAGGCACCTGCCACCACACCTAGCTAATCTTTGTATTTTTAGTAGAGACGGGGTTTCACCATGTTGGCTAGTCTGGTTTCGAACTCCCGGCTTCAAGTGATCTGCCTGCCTCAGCCTCCCAAAGTTTTGGGATTACAGGCATGAGCCACCACGCCCAGCTACTTCATAAGGATTTTAAAAAATGTATTAAATAATGTATTTAAAGATTTAGCACCGTGCCTGGCACATAATAAGTGGTCAGTAAATGTTAGTATTATCATTAAGCTGCAAAGCCAATGACAACCCACTGACTGTGATGCCAGGCACAGTAAATGTGTGAACAACTCTCCTTAAGGAATAAAAGGACAAGCCTTCACTTCTTCCAGATATAAGGCTTAACACCTGGTATTCCACCAGAAATTCACCTTCTGTCAGAGTACACTGTAGCTCTATAATTTGCATTGTATTGTTTAATTTTTTATTTTATCTTATTTTTATATACAGACTGGGTCTCCCTGTGTTGTCCAGGCTGGAATGCAGTGGCTATTCACAGGCACAATCACTGCGCACTACGGCCTCGAACTCTTGGGCTCAAGCATCCTCCTGCCTCAGCCCCTGGGGTAATTGGTACTACAGGCACATGCCACAGCGCCCTTGTATTGTATTGTTTTATGTTTCCTTGATTCTACTCCGACTATTAGAAAAATTCCTGGGTGGCTGGGCGCGGTGGCTCACGCCTGTAATCCCAGCACTTTGGGAGGCCAAGGCGGGTGGATCATCTGAGGTCCGGAGTTCGAGACCAGCCTGGCCAATATGGCGAAACCCCGTCTCTACTAAAAGTACAAAAATTAGCCAGGGGTGGCAGGCGCCTGTAATCCCAGCTACACGGGAGGCTGAGGTGGCAGGGAGAATCGCTTGCAACCGGGAGGCAGAGGTTACAGTGAGCCAAAATCACACCACTGCACTCCAGCCTGGCGACAGAGAGAGACTCCGTCTTAAAAAAAAAAAAAAAAAGGCCGGGTGCAGCAGTGGCTCACGCCTGTAATCCCAGCACTTTGGGAGGCCGAGGCGGGCGGATCACGAGGTCAGGAGATGGAGACCATCCTGGCTAACACGGTGAGACCCCCGTCTCTACTAAAAATACAAAAAATCAGCCAGGCGTGGTAGTGGGCGCCTGTGGTCCCAGCTACTCTGGAGGCTGAGGCAGGAGAATGGCGTGAACCCGGGAGGCGGAGCTTGCAGTGAGCCGAGATTGAGCCACTGCACTCCAGCCTGGGGGACAGAGCGAGACTCCGTCTCAAAAAAGAAAAATTCCTGGGTAAGTTTGGAATCTCTTCTTGGAGGGCTCCTAAGGACATAATTTTCAGAGATGAGGGAAAAAATCCCTTTAGGATAATTAAGGTAATAGGTGTCCCTGCCCTAAGAGGAGTCAGGGATCAGGAAACCAAGGGATAGGGGAAAGCCAAGCTTCATCAAAATCATTCCCTATTATGAAATTCTTGCATTCAGTAAACTTCTCTTTTCTCATTTTGCAACGGCTCATTTCTTTCCTCTCCTTTCTTTCTTTTTTTTTCTTTCTTTCTTTCTTTCTTTCTTTCTCTTTCTTTCTTTCCTTTCTTTCTTTTCTTTCTTTCTTTCTTTCCTTTTTTTCTTTTCTTTCTTTCTTTCTTTCCTTCCTTCCTTCCTTCTTTCTTTCTTTCTTTCTTTCTTTCTTTCTTTCTTTCTTTCTTTCTTTCTTTCTTTCTTTCTTTCTTTCTCCTTTTCTTTTCTCTTCTCTTCTATTCTCTTCTCTTTTCTTTTCTTTTTTTTTGAGATGGAGTTTCGCTCTTGTTGCCCAGGCTGGAGTGCAATGACGAGATCTCGCCTCACCTAAACCTCCGCCTCCCGGGTTCAAGTGAGTCTCCTGGCTCAGCCTCCCGAGTAGCTGGGATAACAGGCATGTTCCACCACGCCCGGCTAATTTTGTATATATATATATTTTTTGAGACGGAGTCTCGCTCTGTCACCCAGGTTGGAGTGCAGTGGCGCGATCTCAGCTCACTGCAAACTCCGCCTCCTGGGTTCACGCCATTATCCTGCCTCAGCCTCCAGAGTAGCAGGGACTACAGGCGCCCGCCACCCACGCCCGGCTAATTTTTTGTATTTTTAGTAGAGACGGGGTTTCACCATGTTAGTCAGGATGGTCTTGATCTCCTGATCTCGTGATCCGCCCGCCTCGGCCTCCCAAAGTACTGGGATTACAGGTGTGAGCCACCACGCTCGGCCTGTATTTTTTTTTTTTTTTTTAGTAGAGACGGGGTTTCTCCATGTTTGGTCAGGTTGGTTTCAAACTCCCGACCTCAGATGATCCGCTCGCCTCAGCCTCCCAAAGTGCTGGGATTACAGGCTTGAGCCACCGCGCCCAGGCACAACGGCTTGTTTCTATTGGAAAACCCCAGAATTTACTCCCTATAACCCCTCCCTTATTCTAATCCCTTTCCCCGTTTGTCCCCCAAACCCCATCTCCAAAGCCGATTTCACGTTGAGCTCAAGTTGGCTTTTACAAACTGACTTCTCATGTTCCTCAGGCCCAGCAAAGCCTGGAACTCCACCTTAGGGAGATTGTTATTGCGACTATCAACTCCTGGCAGCCTTGGTTTATGTAGTTAACATGTTGGGCCTTTCTTGGCTCTACTCTATGGTTGTGCAGACTTTCTGTGAGGATGCTGAAGTGACCTGAGCGAGCATGAGGGAAGGGCTAGCCACAGAGATCATGGACCTAATGCGGGCGCTGAAAATAGGGATTAGGGCAGGATTCCGGTTAGAAAGCGCCAGTGTTAAAGGCTAAGGAGACACAGCGCCCCCTAAAGAGGGTGCGGTTTAAAATCGCTAAATCAGTCCGACAATATCACGTGTCCTCGGCCCTACCAATTGAAAATTAACAATCGCTTCCTCTGTTCCCCATGGAAACAACCCCGCCCACTGACCCTCCCGCCCCAATGAGTCGTGAGGTTTTGGCGTTTTATTGAGTATTCAAGCTGACAATCAAACACCTGCGCCTTCTGGTTGGACACCTTGCTTCCGGTAAGCAAGCTAGTACAATAATTGGCCAATAAAGCAAGCCTTACCCAATGATCCTTATCCTAGGCGGGGCCTAATGGGAACGTATGGCCAATCAGCGGCGGCGTTACTTTTGCGGCTCCACGTCGGCACCAGCTGCGGGGCAAGATGGAGGCGCTGATTTTGGTAGGAGCTGGAGGGGTAGCAGAGATGCTGTGGTGTCCACAGGGGCCGGGAGTCAGGGTTCAGCCCGAGTGGGAGACGGGGAAAGAGAGTTCCGGGTAATTCTTGGGGACTGAGGGTTCTGCTGACCCTTGGAATAAGTGTGTGGCCTAGTGTAGGAGCTAAAGCCTTGGTTTAGAGTAGGAAGCCGGGGAGAGGGCATAGAGTCGGTGGAAAGTTGAAGGCAGCACATGGACTCCTTAGGATACACAGACCTGTAGGCGTACTGGATTAGGACCCTTCAGGTTGCCCCTTATTTTTAGCATTGTGGATGATACCCTGATTTTAATTTACCAAACCACCAAACTCGCCCCATATTGTAAGAAAAGAATACAGATGTTTTGTCGTTACAGACTCCTGATGGTTTCCCAAGTTTGACTCTCCATTGCCGATTCCCTGCCACATTCCTTCAGGAAACTGTTTTGTCTTCGGTTTCCTGTTAATCCCTATTATATAGGTTTGTCAAAGAATCAGTGTTCCATCAAAGTTCTGAGATACCTGATAAAGTTAGCATGGATTGTGGAATATTTTTTCTAGACTCCTTATTCTGTTCTCCTTTTCTCTACCCATTTAGAACTTAGGAATAATTTTTTTTTTTTTTGAGACCGAGCCTTGCTCTGTCACCCCGGATGGAGTTCGCACGTGGCGCGATCTTGGCTCACTGCAATCTCCGCCTCCCGGGTTCAAGCTATTCTCTTGCCTCAGCCTCCCCCGTAGTTGGGACTATAGGCGCGTGCCCCCACGCCCGGCTAATTTTTTTGTATTTTTAGTAGAGACGTGGTTTCACCATGTTGGCCAGGTTGGTTTCGAACTCCTGACCTCAAGTGATCCGCCCGCCTCGGCCTCCCAAAGTGCTAGGATTACAGGCTTGAACCACCGCGCCTGGCCAGGAATTATTATTATTATTATTATTATTTTTGAGACGGAGTCTCACTCTGTCGCCCAGGCTGGAGTGCAGTGGTGCGATCTCGGCTCACTGCAAGCTCCGCCTCCCGGGTTCACGCCATTCTTCTGCCTCAGCCTCCGGAGTAGCTGGGACTACAGGCGCCCGCCACCACTCCCGGCTAATTTTTTGTATTTTTTAGTAGAGACGGAGTTTCACCGTGTTAGCCAGGATGGTCTCGATCTCCTGACCTCCTAATCCACCCGCCTCGGCCTCCCAAAGTGCTGGGATTACAGGCGTGAGCCACTGCGCCGGGCCAGGAATTCTTATTGTATGATCTAGGATGCTAATTTCTCCCTCTCTGGTTACATGAGAATTGTGGTCGCTAAAGGGCTGTATTAGCCCTCTTGTCCATATGATGCTTTATGCTTGTTCTAACAAATAAAATACCTGTTACCCCTTTTTAGAACTGGACCAGAGAATTTCTCTCAAAAGTGCCCTATTTTGCGATTTGGAGGGGTGTGTGTGTGTGTGTGTAGGTAGGTAGGTAGTGTAGTGTAGGAATTTAACTCCCAGCCTTCTTCCTTAATTGGCTTGAACTCTAGGCCTCTTTCCAAAGAAGCTTGTCTTTTATTTTCCTTCAGATCTCCCATGCATACACATTCAGATCCTCATCAGATAAAAGAATAACAGGTTTTAATTCCTCTCTTTCAGTTAAAGACAGTTAATTCCTTATGTCGGTTGGTCAAATATAGGTAAAAAGCTTAAAATCTGAGTAGTTTTAAATATTTTCTGTACCAAGCAGTTAACAAATATTCTTTTTTTTTTTTTGAGATAGAGTCTGGCTGTGTTGCCCAGGCTGGGGTGCAGTGGTGCGATCTTGGCTCACTGCAACCTCTGCCTCCCAGAATCAAGCAATTCTCATGCCTCAGCCTCCTGAGTAGCTGGGGTTACAGGCAAGCGCCACCACGCCCAGGTAATTTTTGTATTTTTAGTAGAGACAGGGTTTTACCATGTTTGCCAGGCTGGTCTGGTCTTGAACTCCTGACCTCAAGTGATCTGCCTGCCTTGGCCTCCCAAAGTGCTGGGATTACAGGTGTGAGTCACTGCACCCTGGCCAGTTAGCAAGTTTTTTTTTTTTTTTTTGGAAACAGAGTCTCGCTGTGTCACCCAGGCTGGAGTGCAGTGGTGTGATCTCACCTCAATGCAACCTCTGCCTCCTGGGTTGAAGCAATTTCTCCTGCCTCAGCCTCACGAGTAGCTGGGACTACAGGCACGCGCTGCCACACCTGGCTAACTTTTTTGTATTTTAGTAGAGACGGTTTCACTGTGTTGCCCAGGCTGGTCTTGAACTCTTGAGCTCAGGCAATCCGCCTGCCTCAGCCTCCCAAAGTGCTAGGATTATAGGAGTGAGCCACCGTGCCCGGCAGCAAGTATTCTTAATCAAGTAAGAGGTTGAGTGCAGTGGCTCACGCCTGTAATCCCAGCACTATAAGAGGCTGAGGCAGGAGGATCGCTTGAGCCTGGGAGTTTGAGGCTGCAGTGAGCTATGATTGTGCCACTGCACTCCAGCATGGGTGACAAAGCCAGACCCTGTCTCTAAAAAAAATAAGAATAAAAAACCTCCCCCTAAACGCAATTAGCAGACTAGGATAGATTCTAGGGAATTGGTTTTTTTGGAAGTTTTTAGACTTACCTATATATGTTTAGAAGGGAGCCTGCTTAAAGGTAAAGGAATGAGGAAGATAATACTTGGGGAGCCCTTTTAACAATGGGCCTGTGTGTAGTGGGTAAGCTGGGGGAGTTATATGTGAAAGTATCTCTGTCGGGCGCAGTGCAGTGGCTCATGCCTGTAATCCCAGCACTTTGGGAGGCTGAGGTGGGCGGATCACTTGAGGTCAGGAGTTCGAAACCAGCCTGGCCAACATGGTGAAACCATGTCTCTACTAAAAATACAAAAAAAAGTAGCTGGGCGTGGTGGCACGCGCCTATAGTCCCAACTACTCAGGAGGCTGAGGCAGGAGAATCACTTGAGCCAGGGAGGCAGAGGTTGCAGTGAGCCGAGATTGCGCCACTGCACTCCAGCCCAGGCGACAGTGTTAGACTCCATCTCAAAAAAAAAAAAAGGCCGGGCACGGTGGCTCACGCCTGTAAATCCAGCACTTTGGGAGGCCGAGGTGGGCGGATCACGAGGTCAGGAGTTGGAGACCAGCCTGACCAACATGGTGAAACCCGGTCTCTGCTAAAAATACAAAATTTAGCTGGGCGTGGCCACGCCTGTAATCCCAGCTACTCAGGAAGCTGAGGCAAGAGAATCACTTGAACCTGGGAGGCAGAGGTCGCGGTGAGCCGAGATTCGCCACTGCACTCCAGCCTGGGTGACAGAGCAAGACTCTGTCTCAGAAAAATAAAAGAAAAAGAAAAAGTCTCTCTGTCACATTTCTCTTCCCTTAGTTCTCTGTCTCTGCTTCTTCAGTGAAGTCTGTTTCAGCCTGCTTCTTCCTTATTCTTTTGCTTTAATCTATGCCTAATAGGCTGCATTCACAGATCCCTGCTAACTTGATCAGGTAACCCTGGACTTTGCTTTTAAAACCACACTGATTCTTTGTTATGGGAAACCTATGTAATGCGGTTAGGGACAATCTGATCAAAGCATATTCTTCTGTCCTTAACTCTACAAGGTACATACATAGCTGCAGGATGTCGAGAAAAAGGGACAGGTAAGCTACAGGGGGTCAAGAAGAACTGTTGATCAAAGTTTGCATTGATTGTGGAATTTCTAAATAACAGTAAGTTCCCTTCTTTTAGGTACTTTACAATGGGTCACATGGTCACATTTCTTTCTTGAATTAAGTAATCCAGCTCTAGCTTTCAGGCAGATTTATCTAATCTCTCTCAGGTCTCCTTAGTCTCTAAGGAAAGAGACCCTTTCATCTCTTTTAGTTCCCAATGCTTAATAATAGTGATCTCAGCCTGCATCTTTGGACTTGGCTTCTTCTCTCTTGCTGTATCTGCTGGTTCTCGCTTTTTGAGTTGTGAATGAAGAGGATCTCGGCGGATCACCATTCTCCATTAATAACCTATGGAATCTTAAAGATAAGGATTTCCCCTTCCTCCTTCCCGCTTTACTTTTTTTCTTTAAAGCTGAATTACTCGGGCCGGGCTCGGTGGCTCACGCCTGTAATCCCGAGGTGAGTGGATCACCTGAGGTCAGGAGTTCAAGACCAGCCTGACCAACATGGTGAAACCCGTCTCTACTAAAAATACAAAAATTAGCTGGGCCTGGTGGCATGCGCTTGTAATCCCCAGCTACACGGGAGACTGAGGCAGGAGAATCGCTTGAACCTGGAAGGCGGAGGTTGCAGTGAGCCGAGGGCCACTGCACTCTAGCCTGGGCAAAAAGTGAAACTCTGTCTCAAAAAACAAACAAAACTGAATTCTGTATCGGTTTAGGTCTTTAAATCTTTGTTCATAGGTTTTATTTTTCCTAATCCTCTCTGGATTCACTTTCAGAGTGCTTCTCCAGTGCTTTACAGACTAGACTTCTAATTCTGTACTTTGTCTTACCTTAATATTTTAAAACCATAACCAAATCCTAAATTCTAAGCCTCATTAAAAAATCAGGCCATCCAAAGTGCACAAGGATATGAGTATATATGGAGGAGGAAACTATGCAGAATATGTCAATGACTTTAAAGGTTGATATTGCTCCTTGGCCTTCGCTTCCTGAATCATCTTAATGGGGCTTTTGTTAAATTCCTTTGGCCCTAACAGTAGAGGTACTTGGCCTAAATGCCCCCCTCCCCCTGCTCTGGGCAAAGGTATCAATTACATTAAGCCCCTAAAGCACTCCCATCTCGTTCCTGGCAGTCCCCTGTGCCCCTCTCCCAGCTGCGTCCTTGCTGGTGCCTGGCCCCTCCATTTCGTTAGGAGAAGCAATCTCCTCATTCCTGCGCTGTGGAGATATATTTCTCAGCTAGGGCGCGAGCAGTGCCAGCACTGCCCCCGGTGAGGTCCCTGGCAGCAATAAAAATTTTTATTGTGATTATGTTGGTGTCGGGGTGTCCATCTGGGTTATTGCACACCTAGTTTAATTGATTGAAGTTTAATTTATTGACACTTCAAATTAAATGATCAGAATAAACTGTGCTGTTACTCTGGCCGGCTTGTTTTAATGGTTGATTGCTGGAAGCAGACCTCGGCTTGAACTAAAACCCCCAAAGAGCAATTGACGCTGCTTCTAACTCTCCCCATGTCTTGCCCTCCAAGAAGACCTGTTATAGATTTCCGACGTATTTATATATTTTTTTTCCCTCTCCTTCACAGTGGTGGGAAAGAGTTGGTCCCTGGCAAGGTATAAATTATATCAAAGATCTAGGGGAGCTGTCACATGGTCAGAAGAGGAGGAGGGGGCCTCCATGTGAGGAAAACCAGACCCTTGAGAAGCCAGGTCTGCCTTGGGAGGCAGAGGATGAATGCAATTATCTAGGTATTTGACGGAGCCTAGTGGCAGGTTTAGGGTCTTTTTTATCTAGATACTTGCTGCTGTTTCTTACTTTACTCCATTGACATGGCTTGATTAGAGTCTGGATGTTGACAAGAAAACAGGTTATGGAAAGGGAAACTAGAGGAGCAAATCAGATGGAGCAGGGATAAAGAATCAGTACCTATGTACCCACTTGTGCTGGAGTAATTAGGAAGAGGAAAGGCAGAGTGCCCAGGGGACAGCTGATGAAGATGGATTCAGAGAATGAGTCCATGCACTTGTAAGATGCTTGTGCTGGCAAGGGCCCTCTCACATTCTGTCCCTCATGTTTTTGGGCAGAATAGGTTTCCTTACATCAGATTATTAGGGGGATCTCTCCTGGCCTTACATTCCCTAGCCTGTGTCACCTCTTCTGGTGTTTGACCACACCCATCTCTTCAGGAAGTCCTTCCTGTTGTGTAATCTAAGTTATATATGCTGCAGATGAAGCCTGCTTTTTTATTTGGCTTTTTATTTTCACACTCTTTTTTTTTTTTTTTTTGAGACAGAGTCTTGCACTTGTTGCCCAGGCTAGAGTGCAATGGCGTGATCTTGGCTCACCGCAACCTCTGCCTTCCAGGTTCAAGCGATTCTCCTTCCTCCGCCTCCCGAGTAGTTGGGATTACAGGCCCCCGCCACCACGCCTGGCTAATTTTTGTATTTTTAGTAGAGACGGGGTTTCGCCATGTTGGCCAAGCTGGCCTCGAACTCCTGACCTTGTGATCCACCCGCCTTGGCCTCCCAAAGTGCTGGGATTACAGGTGTGAGCCACTGTGCCCGGCCTATTTTCTCACTCTCAATGCAGATATCCCATCCATAGCCAATTGCCCTGGATAGCTTGGTCAACTAATTTTCTGCAACTCCTTTTCTGTTGTGTAGTTTTAGAGGGAGACTAAAACCAGAGGAGAATAGAGCAATTCTGCCTCAGGGGGTTGATTTGGGGGCATAAATAGACTGAAAGATAACACAGAGTCTGTCAATTCAGTCTCTCAGAGACTAGCTTTTTGTTTTCAGGAGCAAAAGCAGGGAGATGTAGGGAGGAGTAAAGGGATAAATCATGATACAAATCGTGACCCAGGACTCATCAGATATGGATCTAGCCCCGTTTGATTTTTTTCCTTTTCTGAGTGATATTTAAGTGAGGGCTCCTGGATTACCAAACTGAGAAGGCAGAATGTTCTAATGGTGCTCTCAGGCCTCAGGTCTGGAGTACAGTCTGATTTCTCCTTATTCAGTTCATCTCTCTTCCCAGCAGTACTGCTTTGTCCCTCATTTCTGTGATTCTTTCACTTCCATGATAGTTGAAGAATTAGGGACTATGTGACCCCTGGGTAAAAAATCCTCCAGCAAGGCCGGGCGCAGTGGCTCACGCCTGTAATCCAGCACTTTGGGAGGCCGAGGTGGGCGGATCACGAGGTCAGGAGTTTGAGACCAGCCTGACCAACATGGTGAAACCCGTCTCTACCAAAAATACAAAAATTAGCCGGGCATGGTGGCACACGCCTGTAATCCCAGCTACTCAGGAGGCTGAGGCAGGAGAATGGCGTGAACCTGGGAGGCGGAGGTTGCAGTGAGCCACTGCACTCCAGCTTGGGCGACAGAGTGAGACTCCATCTCAAAAAAAAAAAAATTTTCCAACAGACAGGCTTTCTGAGTTTTGAGAAAGGTCCTGAGACTTTGCATTCCTAAAAAGCTTAGGGTTTGGTTGTCTTTGTCCTGCCCATTTCACAGTCATCAAATTCAGCCATTGAAAGCTGGAGGCGGCTGGGCATGGTAGCTCACACGTGTAATCCCAGCACTTTGGGAGGCTGAGGCAGGCGGATCACCTGAGGTCAGGAGTTCGAGACCAGCCTTACCAACATGGCAAAGCCCTGTCTACTAAAAACACAAAATTAGCCAGGTGTGGTGGTGGGTGCCTGTAATGCCAGCTATTTGAGAGGCTGAGGCAGGAGAGTCGCTTGAACCTGGGAGGTGGAGGTTGCAGTGAGCTGAGATTGCGCCATTGCATTCCAGCCTGGGCAACAAGAATGAAACTCAGTCTTAAAAAAAAAAAGGGGAAAAAAAAAGAAAGCTGGAGGGGGCGTGGTTGCTGACCTTTATTCCCCCTGCTGGCTGTTAGTTTTCTCAATCATATTTATTAATTTATGAAGGCCACACACACATTTATTGAAGTCATTACTGGGTGCCAGGTAGAGTAGAGGGGGTGGTTTACAAAAGTATCACTCATTTCCCCTCTTTTTCCTGCCCCCTCCACACCATCTTATTATCTCCAGAGAGAATCTCATTTAATTCTAAACTTGGCTCTGTGAACTCTTTGAAATCATAAAAAAATTATTTTTATTTATATATATATTTTTTGAGACAGAGTCTTGCTCTGTCATCCAGGCTGGAGTGCAGTGGTGCGATGATCTTGGCTCACTGCAATCTCCATCTCTGGGGTTTAAGCAATTCTCATGCCTCAGCCTCCCAAATAGCTGGGATTACAGGCATGCACCACCATGCCTAGCTAATTTTTTTGTATTTTTAGTAGAGACAGGGTTTCGCCATGTTGCCCAGGCTGGCCTCGAACTCCTGAGCTCAAGCTATTTGTCCCCACATTGGCCTCCCAAAGTGCTGGGATTACAGGTGGGAACCATCACGCCTAGCCATGAAATCATAAAAAAATTTGTGAATGTATTTTGCTGGGAATAAGGTCCATAGATTTAATTGGTTTATCAAAGGGGTCTGCTGTAACTCAAAAAAGGCATTAACCTTAACTGATCTAGGTCAAGCCTCTCATTTCTCTGATGAAGAAGCTGAATCTCAGAGAAAGGGAAAATTTGAGTTAATGGCTGATCCCCATAATAGTACAAGTATTGTAGCCAGGCATGGTGGTGCATGCCTGTAGTCCTAGCTATTTGGAAGGCTGAGGCAGGACTCCTTGAGCCCAGGAGTTCAGGTCCAGCCTGGGCAACATAGCAAGACCCTGTCTCTATTTAAGAGATGGATTGTAGGAGTTTAGAGACATTTTCTCCTGTAATATCAAAACTCTTGTTGACTGTGCTTTACATGTTTTGGGTCTGTGTCAGATAGGAAGATTGTAGGTGTCTCTTCCTGCCGTCAGTTCTTCCCGAGTCATGTGTTGAGTTTTTTCTTTATAACCAATATTTGGTCTCATGTCAGCTGGGTAGTGTTCTGTGGTACCAGTGGCTCCCACTCTTTCCTGAGCTGTGCTTTTTGAATCTAATCTTGTGTGTATACAGAAATAATTAGCAGGGTGTGGTGGCATGTACCTGTAGTCAGCTACTTGGGAGGCTGAATGGGGAGGATCGCTTGAGCCTGGGAGGTTGAGGCTGCAGTGAGCTGTGATGGCACCACTGCACTCCAGCCAGGGTGACAAGAAATAATAATAATATTAATAAATCTGATATAGGCTGGGCATGGTGGCTCATGCCTGTAATCCTAGCACTTTGGGAGGTCAAGGTGGGCAGATCACCTGAGGTCAGGAGTTCGAGACCAGCTTGGCCAACATGGCGAAACCCCGTCTCTACAAAAAACAAAAAAATAAGCCAGGCTACAAAAAACACAAAAATAAGCCGGGCGTCGTGGGAAGCACCTGTAATCCCAGCTGCCTGAGAGGCTGAGGCAGGAGAATTGCTGGAACCCGAGAGGCAGAGGCTGCAGTGAGCCAAGATCACGCCACTGCACTTCAGCCTGGGCAACAGAGCAACACTGTCTCAAAAAAAAAAAAATCTGATATGTAAAAACTGCTCTTCCCTGTCAAAGACTTTAGCTAATTCTTCTTTTCTTTTCATCTGAAGTCCATCAGATTGTGGTTGGCAAATTGGAGCCCTTAACCCCAGAGGAGCTTTTAATTTTAAAAAAGTTGGCACAGGCTGGGCACGGTGGCTCACGCCTGTAATCCCAGCACTTTGGGAGGATGAGGCGGGTGGATCACGAGGTCAGGATATCTAGACCATCCTGGCTAACATGGTGAAACCCCGTCTCTACTAAAAAAAATACAAAAAAATTAGCTGGTCGTAGTGGCGGGTGCCTGTAGTCCCAGCCACTCGGGAGGCTGAGGCAGGAGAATGGTGTGAACCCGGGAGGCAGAGCTTGCAGCGAGCCGAGATCACACCATTGCACTTCAGCCTGGGCGACAGGGTGAGACTCCGTCTCAAAAAAATAAATAAATAAATAAAAGTTGGCACAGAGGCCAGGTGCAGTGGCTCACACCTGTAATATTAGCATGTTGGGAGGCCGAGACAGGCAGATTGCCTGAGTTCAGGAGTTCAGGACCAGCCTGGGCAAGATGGTGAAACCCCATCTCTACTAAAATAAAAAAAATCAGCTGGACATGGTGGCAGTCACCTGTAATCCCAGCTACTGAGGAGGCTGAGGCACGAGAATTGCTGGAACCCAGGAGGCGGAGGTTGCAGTGAGCCAAGATTGTGCCACTGCACCCCAGCCTGGACAACAAAGTGAAACTCTGTCAAAAAAAAAAAAAAAAAAAGTGTTGGCACAGAGTCAGGAAGTATACCTACTTAACCATTTGGAGCTGGAAGTGGTATCTAGGAATTTCTCCTTCTAGTTTTTACCTTCTTAGTTTTACTTTATAAACAGGATTGAGACAAGAGAATCTTGTTACAGTTTTTAATTCACCAAGACCCATTGCCACATCAGGGTAATGCCACATCAGGCCCTTTTGGTATGGCCTTAGGGAATTTTTTTTTTTTTTTTTTTTTGATCTGGAGTCTTGCTCTGTCGCCCAGGCTGGAGTGCAGTGGTGCGATCTCAGCTCACCGCAACCTCTGCCTCCCAGGTATAAGCGATTCTCCTGCCTCAGCCTCCTGAGTAGCTGGGATTACAGGCGTCTGCTACCATGCCTGGCTAAGTTTTATAATTTTGGTAGAGACAGGGTTTCACCATGTTGGCCAGGCTGGAAGGATTTATTTTTAAGTAGACAATGAAGAACTTTTTAGTGATCTCAGTCCGCTTCTTTTTTTTTTTTTTGAGGCGGTCTCACTCTTTTGTGTAGGCTGGAGTGCAGTAGCGCAATTGTAGCTCACTACAGCCTTGAACTCCCAAGCTCAAGCGATCCTCCTGCCTCAGCTTCCTGAGTAGCTGAGACTACAGTTGCATGCCACCATGCCTGGCTAATTTTTTTTTTTTTAAGTTCTTGCAGAGACAGGGTCTCACTGTGTTGCCCAGGTTGGTCTTGAACTCCTGGCTCTAGTGATCCTCCTGCCTCAGCTTCCGAAAGTGCTAGGATTACAGGCATGAGCCACTGCGCCTGGCCTCCATATTCTTATTTGTGCTCTTTCAGCTCTGTAGATGGCATCCTGTAATTCCCTCCATAGAGGCTTCTTGGTTTTTTCCCCTAAATGAATCAAATAATTCATTATAGTTCCCAAGTATCCTCTCTACCTTCCCCAAACATATTCTCCCAGTCTTCTGGTGGCTTACTAAGATCTTACCCCAAAGAGTTCTCTTACTATATACATTGTGAACAGACTTAATTCACTTATTTTTCAGGGCCCATCTCTACTAGTTTTACCTACAAGACACACAAATAGAGAGCTTTTGCCGGGTGCGGTGGCTCACGCCTGTAATCCCAGCACTTCGGGAGGCCGAGGCGGGCGGATCACGAGGTCAGGAGATTGAGACCATCCTGGCTACAGTGAAACCCCATCTCTACTAAAAATACAAAAAATTAGCCGGGCATGGTGGCAGGTGCATGTAGTCCCAGCTACTCGGGAGGCTGAAGCAGGAGAGCTTGAACCAGGAGGCGGAGCTTGCAGTGAGCTGAGATCGTGCCACTGCACTCCAGCCTGGGCGACAGAACGAGACTCCGTCTCAAAAAAAAAAAAAAGCTTTTATCCAGAGCTGCCTTTGAAAAATATTTTTGCTTATGACTATAATCCTGTGGAAGCTGCAGGTCACCGAGAAGGCCCACAGGGGGCAGCACTAGGAATGACTCTTTCCCTCTAGTCCTCTATGTGCTAGGGGAGAGAGTTCTTGGAGATGTTGATGCTTTTCACCAGGCTTTAGAAGCCCCTGATTGAGGCCAGGCACGGTGGCTCACGCCTGTAATCCCAGCACTTTGGGAGGCCGAGGCAGGCAGATCATGAGGTCAGGAGTTCGAGACCAGCCTGGCCAATTTGGTGAAACCCGGTCTCTACTAAAAATACAAAAATTAGCTGGGCATGGGGGTGTGTGCCTGTAGTCCCAGCTACTCGGGAGGCTGAGGCACGAGAATCACTTGAATCCGGGAGGTGGAGGTTGTAGTGAGCCGAGTTTGCTCCACTGCACTCCAGCCTGGGTGACAGAGAGAGACTCTGTCGCAAAAAAAAAAAAAAAAGAAGCCCCTGAGATCAAAGATTCGTTTGCAGCAGCCTAGTTGCTTGTTCTGTGGTGTTTCACCTGTCTTGAGGACAGCATTCTTGTTTTCTTGATAATAAAAACATAAATACATGAAAATCTGTCTAAGTCACCCAACCTCCCACAAAACAATCTGCCTATACATCATTTCCAAGCACGATTAGCATTTGAGGTGAAGTTCTGTTATACACTCAGGCTGTGGCTCTCTGAAAGTCAGTGCATCACAGAACTTTGTCTCGAAAGCTTTCTAGCAGCTACCCATTTTGGGAGTGGGAGGGAAGAATAGACCTTTTAAATTCTTTCAATGTGGCCCTAAGCTGATAAGGTCTTTCTCAACAGTCAGCATTTAATGTGTTACAAGGTCAAGCCTAGTCCATTGTCCTGGAAGCCCATTTCTCAGTAGCTGGGAGTTATTTATAAACTTGCCCTTTGCAAAAACTTAAAATGAAATTACATTATCAGTAATGACTTCTGGGGCCTTTAAACTGGCTAGTTTTATGGCATAGCCCTCCCCACTCCTGAGAGGTAAAAGCCCCAGGCTGAAGTGGAACCAGCTGCAGTCAGGAGGTGGCAGGAGAAGTAAAGAAGCTGCTGGCTCCAGCTGTAGCAGAATGGAGAATTGAAGCGGCATTTAAGCGCCTGCCTAAATTCTCAGCTTTATTTAGTATGCTTCCTCCTTTGAAAGTTTGAAATGACCAGCCTTTTCTGTAATGCCTTCTTTCCCTTTTGAGAGCTCCAGTAAGCTCTATGTCAAATCTAGTGTTTATCATTGTCCTCCTTCGCCTTTTATTCTTCCCAGGAAGATCCAATGTTTCTATTTTTGGGGTTTCTTTGATAATGTCTTCTAGGAAGCCAGTGAAAAGAACCAAGAGCAGAACCCAGGGATATGTTCTCTCTTTGCCGGTGTGGCTGTTGTAGGCACTCACACCCTGTTGGCCACAAAGGACATTGTCTGACTCTCCCAGTTGGCTGGGGGCCATTAGGGCTTTTCTTTTCTTTGGGTTCTAGGGATGCCAAACTCTATGGCTGCAAGAACCAGTTTCCTATGCCAGGTTAATGCCCAGCTTAAACTAATGGGCAGCTCTCTAAAGTTGCTGTGAATGTGGATAGAGGAACAGAGCCAAAGATTTCCAGGAAAAGGTTGTGGGAAAAAATGATTTCGTCTAAATTTTGTTCCTTTTGGACTTCTTTTCTTCCATTAAGAAAACTCGTTCCCGTTGTTTCCCTTTTGGAATTGAGGACCCAAGTTGTTATAGAACTGAGCCTGCTTTACGGGAAGATCTTTCTGTGAGGAATTAGGAGTTAGGAGAGCTGCTTCTACTTGTGACCTTTTAAGACTAGACTCTAGAGGACTTCCCTCCACTAGGCAACAAAGTTCTTTAGTTTGAGAGAGGAGTTACTCATGCCTTGTTTATTCCAGAGTGTTATATATACAGGATGGACATCTCTAAGGAGTGTTTATCAGAGGAGGGATAAAGTTGGTAGTAATATCACCCAAAGTGGCCACATCAGAAAATCCACTTATATGTGGAGGTCTAATTATAAGTAGTCCCTTAGATGCATACTGCGTCAAGGTATTTTAACTTTATTCTCAAACTTCCTTTATTCTCTGAATTATTCACCAAATATTGAGAGTTTAGTATGTGTCAGGCATTGTTCTGGACAAATGGGACAAACCAGTGAACAAAACAAAAATTGCAGTCCTCAAGAATTCAAGTAGGGAAAGCTTATGTTCCTCATCACCTTGTTGTCAAAAGACTGGGTTCCTTTTACTTCCATTCTGAACTGCTCTCCTCTGCGCCCGCAAACAGGGTTGATTCTTTACATGGAACCATAAACCTCCTGAAGCCTCATGAGGCAATTTATGTTTGTAGAGGCTGCAGTTTCTGGGTTCTTGGCAATGATTTTTTCCTCCTCACTCTTGGATATCTGTCAAACACATACTTTTGTGTTTGGCTCCTGTGAGGACTGTGGGTTTCTTAAATAAGGCCAGGAAAGAGGTAGCAAAGCAACAGCCTTGTCTCAGCACAAGGGATATCAATGGTAAGTAATGTTGATTAGAAAGTCAAGGAATGTAGGTCGGGTGCAGTGGCTCACACTTGCACTTTGGGAGGCCTAGGTGGGAGGATTGTTTGAGCCTAGGAGTTCAAGACCAGCCTGAACAATACAGTGACACCTTTTCTCTTAAAAAAGAAAAAAAAAAAAAAAAAAGAAAGTCAAGGAATGTGAGGCTGCAGATACCTTTCATGCACACATCACTATCTCTCCACACTTTTGGTTTTTTCTATTCAATCAATTAGACATGGGGTTTCACTCTGTCACCCAGCCTGGAGTGCAGTGGCGCAGTCATAGCTCAGCGTGGTCTTAAACTCCTGGGCTCAAGAGATCCTCTCACCTCAGCCTCCTGAGTAGCTAGGACTATAGATGCACGCCACCACACCTGGCTAATTTTTTTTTATTTTTGTAGAGATGGGGGGTCTCCCTGTGTTTCCCAGGCTGGTCTTGAACTGGCCTTAAGCAATCCTCCTGCCTCAGCCTCCTGCGATTTTTCTTCTCCTAGTTAGCTGGCTCCCTTGAAGTTGCAGTGGTAGAGGAGAGCAACAGACCACCACAGGTTTTGCAAGTGATATACTTACAGTTGAAGAAGAACCATTAAGACTGAGGCCGTGATTCCTTATTTGATTCTTGGTAGTGGAAAAAAAATTACCCTCTTGCTCACTCACTCTAGGCCCCAGAGTGTTTCTCAGATAGATCATCTTCTCACTGCTTCTTAACTCCCCCAAAATTCAGGTTGGCTTTTGTCCTTGGAAATTAAGTGGTAGTGGTTAAGGTATAGTGGAAGAATTGGAGAACATAGGAGAGTTTTTGAAGATGGCTGTTTTACTAGGCTGCATTGAGAACTGGTGTGCCTGTGTGTGTGTGTGTGTGTGTGTGTGTGTGTGTGTGTGTGTGTGTGTAAACGCTCTTTTCCCTCTGCTTAGTGTGTGGGTGGTTTAGGGAAGGCTTGCTTTATGCTTCTGCATTGCTACTGCATTCGGACTGCAGAAACTTCCAAGTATACTAGGACATTCAACCCTATTTTCAAATGGCTTTGTTCAGTGCCTTTTAATTAATCTGGTCACATTCTATAGCCACCTGTACATGGGAGAGCAGGAAGGGAGAGGGTAATTTGGAAAATAACTGTACCATAATATTTGGAAATAACAGCATGACCTCTCTTGATTAAGCCCCCTGTGAGTCAGAGAAACTGTTTCTCTGATGGTACTTTGGAATCCTTTGTTTAAATGCTTTCTCTGTCAATTCAGTTTACTTACCCTGGGTCTTTCTCAATGGGAAATATCAAAATCTGACCATGTTGAGGTAAGGGACTTACAGAGGTACCTCTGTATCCCCTTGCAGCCCCAGTGGGACTAGGGGAAGGTATCTGGTTTACCAGTGGTGGTGGGAGGCTTCAGGACTGAAGGTATGTTCATATCTCTTCAGGAACCTTCCCTGTATACTGTCAAAGCCATCCTGATTCTGGACAATGATGGAGATCGACTTTTTGCCAAGGTGAGATTCCCTTTCGAATTAGTTTAGGAACAGCACAAAGGTTTATTCTGAGATTTGAATCTTGGGACTGATACCCTATTAACTCATGTTCCTCAGTAGTATAACTTTGAGAATACTTCCATCTTTTTTTTTTTTTGAGATGGAGTTTCGCTCTTATTGCCCAGGCTGGAGTGCAATGGCGCGACCTTGGCTCACTGCAGCCTCAGCCTCCCAAGTAGCTGGGATTACAGGCACGCGCTACCACCCCTGGCTAATTTTTTGTATCTTTAGTAGAGACAGGGTTTCAGCAGGTTGGCCAGACTGGTCTCAAACTCCTGACCTCATGATTCGCCCGCCTTGGCCTCCCAAAGTGTTGGGATTACAGGTGTGAGCCACCACACCCGGCCTGAATTCTTCCATCTTATCTTGCCTACTCCAGATAAAACCTGTTTTCTTTTGTCCCTTAGTTGTACTGCTGCCCTGCTTGCTGTCCTCAGACTTTGACCTCCTTTGTTGTCAGCATCAGATCAGGGAAAAGCTTTGAAACCTTGGTTCCTAACAAAGCAGTATGTAGATGCTAAGAGGCAGTCCGCCCACGTCCATCATTCCTGTCCCCTTCCCTTATACCATGTCACCCTGCCTGGGTTTTTCCAGAGAATTCTCTTGCAGTTCCAAGGTTCCATTCCTAGGTTTATAGTCACCATCAAGCTTGTTACCTCCTGACTTTCCCAGAGTGATGTTTCCAACTTTAGATCTGTTGGAAGAAAGAAGAAAGGACACCCTCTCTCCCTCCATATTCTCCCCCTCCTGTAGAAATTTCTTCTGTCCCTGGTGTATTAACTTCGGGCGAGCATAGCATAAATCAATCAGCAGGTAGAGATTAGTTTAGAATTCACCAGCTGTTCCTCCCTGTAATTGGATGTAACTATGCAGGACACCTTTTGAAACAGTTATCCAGTTACTAAATGCCAGACCTGTCATGGGTCTTCAGCTGACTGCGACGGATTAGCCCCTAAAGAGCTAGCGATTTAGCAGCCTGCATCTCCGCCCCCTTTGCCAGGGAGAGCCTGGGAATGGGCTCAGTGGTATGCTGGATGCTTCTTTCAGCTTGCAGAAAAGAAAGCTAAGATAGATCATAGGGCAGGGTTTGCCTTTCTTTGGAGGAGGTTTTTGTAGCCTTTCCCCATTCCTCAGCTTCATACAGTGAGTGAGGGTCTATGGAAGTGTTCTGTGCTTCTAGTGTTTTTTGTGTTCTCTGGCACTGCTTCCTGACATGGGGTAGCTCCTAGGAAACACTTGATGAGAATGGTTTTAGGAGAGGTCTAGATTGCAGACAGCTGCAGAGCCTCACTGTAGGGCTGGTAGGCTTCTGCCCTCAGACAGTCTTGGAAATGTGAGGTGGGGTTGCTTATGGCAGGGTCTTTTATTTATTTTTCTTGGATTACTCACTGCCCACTCTCTGCCTCTACAATCCTTCCTTTTCCATGTCAGTATTTCTCCCTTGCCCCATGCCTTGAAGGAGAGAAATCCAAGATCCCAGGGCAAAACATAGTCACTAATCATTCTGGCTTCCAGCTCTAGTGACCCAACCCTGTCTTCTTTCCCTCTGACCAGTACTATGACGACACCTACCCCAGTGTCAAGGAGCAAAAGGCCTTTGAGAAGAACATTTTCAACAAGACCCATCGGACTGACAGTAGGTCATTTTCCTTTCACTACTACCCGTGCTGGGGGGAACCATGGTGGAAAGGGGGTGGTAACAGGACTGCAGAGAAAGGATGAAATGACTCTGCCGTTTTCTTTTTTTTTCCTTTCTCCCCTTGTATAATAAACTCTTCAGAATGTAATGGGGAGGTGAGTGTACCTCACGTGGGAATACCATGCTGGAAGGTTGGCTGTTAGCTACCTGTCTAGTCCCTGGATTTATGAGCCTCACTTGACAAATTTAATTGCAGCTCTGCTTATTGTACTGCATCCATTAGGGCAGGTAAATGGAAGTCTGTAAAGGTGACCGCTCTGCATTTTCACCTCCGAAGGATCGACTAGTATCCTGTCTCATATACAAGGAGGGAAATAGGTATAGTGGGCAGTTATGGAGGATGGTGGTTACAGAAGATACATTTAGACTCCCCCAAGTTCATACTTCTCTTCTCCTGCCACCACCCAAAAAGTGCAGATCATCTTCTGGCTTTGGAAGTCATTACAGACGGCCTCACCTTAGCCCAAAACAGCTGGATACTAGGAATTCATGGTAACGCCTTTTTTTTTTTTTTTTTTTTTTTTTGAGACAGAGTCTCTCTCTGTCACCCAGGCTGGAGTACAGTGGCGAGATCTTGGCTCACTGCAACCTCCGCCTCCCAGGTTCAAGTGGTTCTCCCATCTCAGCCTCCCGAGTAGCAGGGGTTACAGGTGCACACCACCACGCCCGGCTAATTTTTGTATTTTTAGTAGAGACGGGGTTTCACCATGTTGGCCAGGCTGGTCTTGAACTCCTGACCTTAGGTGATCCGCCAGGCTCGGCTTCCCAAGGTGCTGGGATTACAGGCATGAGCCACTGCGCCTGGCTGGTAACTCCTTCTTTCCTACTTCCTTATCTCAAGCCATCCACTCTTTTTACTTTTTTTCCCCCACCAGGTGAAATTGCCCTCTTGGAAGGCCTGACAGTGGTATACAAAAGCAGTATAGATCTCTATTTCTATGTGATTGGCAGCTCCTATGAAAATGAGGTGAGAATCCCCACCCCTCTTTGCTATTTCTGATCCTACTTTCTAAACCACAGGTAGTACATAGCCACTGGTTTGGGGCCCTAATAGAGCCGTGTTCCTCTGGCTTCTGACCAAGCTAATGAAGTTGTCAGAGATCCCACCAGCCTCACAAACATGGCCCGGCAAATAAATCGCCTAGAAAGGAAGCTTTCCTAGATTAATCTTTTATATCCATTAGGAAACATCATATATGTTTTAATACCTTTCCCTGAGTAGTGTTTTTTAAGATGGATTTCTGAGGTATGGTCAAGACTGCAGGGGGATACTTGCTTCTTCTATGAAGGGTCCATACCTGTCTGAGTTTGAGCCAATTAGCTAACAACCTGGGTCATGTTGAAACCATACATTCTGAATGGGTCACTGGAGAAGACCTTGGGTATAGTCCTAACCTGCTTCCTATATGCAGGAAAAGCTGTTTGCCTCAGATAGCAACTTCTAGGAGAATAGATAAATAAAAATAAGCCCCCAGATAATTTGAGGCAAAAGTGAAAGTTTGAGAAAGTCAACTCTTACTGAGCTCTTATTATTGGTATAAGTGCTTTGTAAAGTATATTGTTATTTAAACCTCGTAGCACTTTTATGAGTTGTAGGCATTGGTGCCTTTGTTTTACAAATGAGGAAACCAAACCATGAAGAACTATATGAAATTACTTGTATGTGACCATTGAGAAAAGTACAAAAGTGGCAGTTATCTGATGTGGTTCAACCTAATAACTTTCTCAGGGTCACACATGTAGAAAATGGCTCAGCTTGGATTCCAACCCATATCTGTCTGACTTAAAGTCCGTGCTTTTTAAAAAATTTTGAGACATAGGCCGAACGTGGTGGCTCACACCTGTAATCCCAGCACTTTGGGAGGCCAAGGTGGGCGGATCACTTGAGGTCAGGAGTTTGAGACCAGGCTGGCCAACATGGCGAAATCCCATCTCTACTAAAAATACAGGCCAGGCGTGGTGGCTCACACATGTAATCCCAGCACTTTGGGAGGCTGAGGCAGGCGGATCACGAAGTCAGGAGATTGAGACCATCCTGGCTAACACAGTGAAACCCCATGTCTACTAAAAATGCAAAAAATTAGCTGGGCGTGGTGCGGGCACCTGTAGTCCCAGCTACTCGGGAGGCTGAGGCAGGAGAATGGCGTGAACCTGGGAGGCGGAGGTTGCAGTGAGCCGAGATCATACCACTGCATTCCAGCCTGGGCGACAGAGCGAGACTCCATCTCAAACAAACAAACAACAACAACAACAAAAATTAGCTGGGCGTGGTGGTGGGCGCCTGTAATCCCAGCTACTTGGGAGGCTGAGGCAAGAGAATTGCTTGAACCTGGGAGGTGGAGGTTGCAGTGAGCTGAGATTGCGCCATTGCACTCCAGCCTGGGTGACAGAGCGAGACTCTCAAAAAAAAAAAAAAAAAAAATTTGAGACAGGGTCTTGTTCTGTCTCCCAGGCTGGACTGCAGTGGTGTGATCTTGGCTCACTGCAACCTCTGGCTCCCGGGCTCAAGTGATTCTACCACCTTAGCCTCCCAAGTAGCTGGGACTGCAGGTGCCCACCACCATGCCTGGCTAATTTTTTTTTGTATTTTTTGTAGACAGGGTTTTGCCATGTTGCCCAGGCTGGTCTCAACTCCTGAGCTCAAGCAATCGGCCTGCTGCGGCCTCGGAAAGTGCTGGGATAGAGTCAGAGTCTAGACAGGGTCTAGACGTTACAGGTGTGAGCCACTGTGCCCAGCCAATTAAAGTCCATGCATTTTACACTAACTCTGCAGCCTTCCTCTGACCTCAGCTATTGCTTGGTTAGTAATTTCTCTACCTAAGACATCAGGTAACACATATACAGTTGGTGAAGACATTGTAGAGGACTGTGACAGGGAAGTTCTGTTTAAACTTTTGGCTAAAAGAGATGTTGAATTGTGGGATCATGTAGCAGAATTTATTTCTGTGAGAAATCACAGGGCCTTTTCCTGTTGTGCTCTCACTTCCACCTTATGTTTTTGGTCCTTTGTGAAAGCCTGTGTCTTTTGATGTTTAATGAATTAGGAGGTTTTGTTTTTAGGTAGCAGCTTTCAGGGCCTTGAACCTTATCCTTCTGCCTCCTCTGTTTCCCAACAGCTGATGCTTATGGCTGTTCTGAACTGTCTCTTCGACTCATTGAGCCAGATGCTGAGGTGAGCAGGACATTCTTTTTTTTTCCCTCAAGTTATGATGGAAAGAGCAGGGCATTGTTGATTTCTTTTTGGGAGATAAAGTAACCATTCTTCAGGCCCAGGGATTGTAGGGGATTGGCAAAGGCTCCAGGGAGCTGATTTAGTTTTAGAAGTTGGGTTTTGCCGGGCTCAGTGGCTCACGTTTGTAATCCCAGTACTTTGGGAGGCCAAGGCGGGCGGATCACGAGGTCAGGAGATTGAGACCATCCTGGTTAACATGGGGAAACCCTGTCTCCACTAAAAATACAAAAAATTAGCCGGGCATGGTAGCGGGCGCCTGTAGTCCCAGCTGCTCGGGAGGCTGAGGCAGGAGAATGGCATGAACCTGGGAGGCGGAGCTTGCAGTGAGCTGAGATCGCGCCACTGCACACCAGCCTTGGCGACAGAGTGAGACTCTGTCTCAAAAAAAAAAAAAAAAAGTTGGGTTGATTAATTCACAGTAATTCATGCTACTGGGGAGGATTGGATGGAGAGTATGTCCCTCCCATAGAATAATTCTCTTACTAAGTAAGGGGACTGGGAGGGAGCCGAATCTTTACCTCTGTGTTTACTCTTGTAATCCCCTGTGGCCCTGTCAGATCTGAGCATCCTCAAGGTGCTTTCCTGGGCTTCATTCTTGGCATTAGAAGTAGGGAAAGGCCAAGCATAAGGAAGTGTCCCAGATGAAATGTCATTCAGTACTTCAGGAATGGAAGCAACACTCCCAATTTTTTTTTCTTTTTTTTTTTTTTTTGAGAGGGAGTCTCACTCTGTCACCCAGGCTGGAGTGCAGTGGCGTGATCTCGGCTCACTGCAACCTCTGCCTCCCAGGTTCAAGCGATTCTCCTGCCTCAGCCTCCCGAGTAGAGTAGCTGCGATTATAGGCACGTGCCACCACGCCTGGCTAATTTTTGTATTTTTAGTAGAGACAGGGTTTTACCATGTTGGCCAGGCTGGTCTTGAACTCCTGACCTCAAATGATCCACCTACCTTGGCCTCCCAAAGTGCTGGGATTATAGGCATGAGCCACTTAGCCCAGTTTTTTTTTGACTTCTAGTCCTTGTTTTTTCCCTTCTGTAGAACAGGAAGCACCCAGGCAGGAGGACTGCATGAGTCGAGTTCAAGACAAGCCTGGGCAACACAGTGAGACCCTGTCTCTGCAAAAAATAAAAAATTAGCCAGGTGTGGTGGTGCATACCTGTAGTCTCAGCTACTCGAGAGGCTGAGGTAGGAAGATTGCTTGAGCCCAGGAGGTTGAGGCTGCAGTGAGCTGTGATCATGCTGCTGCACTCCAGCCTAGGCGACATAGCAAGACCCTGTCTCAAAAAACAAAACAAAACAAAACAAAAAACAGGAAGCTTCTGCCACTTACCCTCTCCTCCCTTTCTACCTCCCCACTAGCCCTCTGTTCTCTGTTACCCGTGTAGATGGGTAATAGAAGAGATATAAGTTACTTTTCCTGAAAACATCCAGGGCTCTGAACTTCATTCCCCCAGCAGCTCCCAAGTGAACCCAGTACAGACAGCCATCCAGACCAGAACAGCAGGCACTCTCAGCCCTGCAAAATCAGCAGGGTGAATGGCTCACATTTCCGCAGGAAGGGGATGATTTATTTCTTATCCAGGTGAATGAATAGTAATTCATTCGGGTAATCTAGTGAAAGACTCAAACTGACGGATGTGACAGGCCACATGCACCAACCACCGGATCTGAGGCTGGTGTATGCAGACCCTGCCCCCTCTTTGGGCTTCTTTTCAGGGCCTGAGCAGAGCTGGTAAGGGATAGGGAGAAGAGGGAACAGAGAATGTCTCAGGAGGTTTGTCAGAGCTTGAGTACAAATAAGGTTTGCATTCAACCCCTCTCACCTCCAGCCACCTCCAGACTGAGTCTTAGCTCTGTTTATATTGTTTTTTTCCACCCACTGATGTCAGTGTTTATGAGCAATGTTATGAGCAGCATCATGGCAGGTAGGAAAGAAATAATAGCATGGATAATCAACCCCTGAATAGTCAGAAATTGACTGTGTTATTTGAATCTCTTTCCATACATTCCTTATTCAGCAAACGAGTAGAAAGGGGTTTTGAGTGAACTAGCTAAAAAGTTCTTCACCTTATTTACTTCTTTGTGTGGTTGGTGGAGATGTTTATTGGTCTAGTTTAGGTTCCTCAATTGAGACAAGGTCCTAGGATTTCTTTCACACACAAGTTGGTTTTTCTCTTCTCTTCTCTTGGGGACTCAGGAAAAATGTAGAAAAGCGAGCACTGCTGGAGAACATGGAGGGGCTGTTCTTGGCTGTGGATGAAATTGTAGATGGAGGGTAAGTTCTCTGACCTGCCTTGATCTTGGGTGAGGTGGCGGGATAACTGCCCCTGTCCTAAGTCAAGCAGGCTCAGTGGCCAGAGGTCCTGTTCCCCGACAGTGAGTTGGGCCTTCGGGACAGAGTGAACAATGATCTCTTCTTTGTTTTTGCAGGGTGATCCTAGAGAGTGATCCCCAGCAGGTGGTACACCGGGTGGCATTAAGGGTAAGCAAGAATGTGTTTCTCTGCATCCCTGCATCTATTCACAAACACCCTCCAGAGCCAGACCTGCTGGATGTGTCCAGTAGTTGGGGCTCATAGGATACATACAACCTTCTCTTTTTCTTTCAAATACATTCAGCCTTTCTCTTCCCTTCTCTTCTTATTGTCCCAAAGAAAGAAGCAGAAATAACTTATTTCTACCCCTAATATGCTGCCTAACATCTCATACAGTCTTTGCACAAAGTGGACATTTAATACATACTTATTTAATAAATGATAAAATAAAATAAACTTTAATATTTATGGTTTTGAAATTATAAAGGAACTTGAAGTTGGCTTATTCTCTTCTTGGAGATGGATCTAGTCATCTGAGGCAGAGGAGTGTCTGTTTTGTCTTTTAAAGTGTTACATAGGACTGAGCGTGGTGGCTCACACCTGTAATCCCAGCACTTTGGGAAGCCGAGGCTGGTGGATCACAAGGTCAGGAGTTCAAGACCAGCCTGACCAACATGGTGAAACCCTGTCTCTACTAAAGACACAAAAATTAGCTGGGCATGGTGGTGCATGCCTGTGATCCCAGCTACTCAGGAGGCTAAGGCAGGAGAATTGCTTGAGCCCGGGAGGTGGAGGTTGCAGTGAGCCGAGACTGCACCACTGCACTCCAGCCTGGGTGACAGAGTGAGACTCTGTCTCAAAAAAAATAAATAAATAAAATAATAATAATAAAGTGTTACATAACTGAGGATGGTACCTCTCCATTAGGAAGTACTTATTTGCCAGAACCTCAGTCCTCTTTGGTGCTGGTGATATCAGAAAGGGGCCTCTGAGTTAACCATAGAACGCCCCAGGTCAGCTGAGGAGATAATGGTGGATGCAGAGAGAGCCCACCAACAAATTATACGGGTGCAAAGATGTCTGAGCAAAGCAAATCTCCCCATTCACAGAATGTCCTGGCTCTGACCTCCATAGAGTGAAGGCTGACAGTGCTTGGTAATGGGAAATCTCTCTTAACTGCTGTGGGCTCCATTTGCATAGTTTAATCTTCTCCTCTAACATATGTCTCTATGTGGCAAGAGAGAGGGTCCCCCCCATCAACTCCCTGCTTTGTCTTCTTAGGCTGCTGTTGTAGCAGTTTATTTCTTCAAATTAACATGCTGTCGTTACCCATCAGGCTTTGCGGGATCCATTAAACCACTCCTGGCTCCCCCTCATCCTTTCCCCAGTGATACTGATATTCAGAGAAGGCCTTTTCTGACTAGGGAATCAGGTCCTCCACCCCCACGTTAAGGGAGTTGAGGATCAGATAACCTGCTGGTTACTCAGAATGGAGTTAAATCTTTTAAGAAGTCCTCCTGCCTTAAAATGGAAGCTGGATGAAATGACCCTTTTTTGTTCATAGTCCCTCTGGCCAAGTAAAATTGTAGCTGTACTAATCCCTAGAAGGGACTGAGAAGTTCAGTGCATCTGCCCTTTGTTTCAGTTTAAAGGATCACTTTTTTCTTCTCTAATACCAGACTCCAGTCAGGTCTTACTCCAGCTTTCTCCCACACTAAATGCTTGTATCTCTGTGCCATAGGGTGAAGATGTCCCCCTTACGGAGCAGACCGTGTCTCAGGTATGACTCTCCCTTCTTCCTTTCCAGATGGACTGGGTCACTAAAGAGGCTAGAACAGCATTCCACCCATACCTCTCAAATCTGAGTGAAACTAGAGACTCAAGACACATCTTCCTTGGCTCCCTCTTATTCCAGAGAACTGGGACTCATACAGCCAGCCACTCCCTACCCCTACTTCCAACTCCTTTCTCAGTTACCTGTGAGCAGTGGCTGTCAGCCTTGCTCTGTACCCTTCAAACCCTCCCTGCCTGCCTGATGGCTCATTCAGTGATTTATTCCCCAGCAGAGGCTTGCCTTAAGCAGATGGTCTGTGTGCATTTGTGCACACACACTCTCTTTCTCTTATTATTCAATTGAGGGCTAAGCTGGAAATGCATATTCTAGAATATGCAGGTTTTGCAGATCCATCTTGCTACCTTGACTGCAGATAGATTGTCTACCTGATGTAGGGGGAAGGGAGGGGTTCCGTTTTCTACCCACTTGGAATTCTCACCAAGAAGTCCATCTGGATTTGTTACCCGCCCCCTGCCCGCCGCCCCTTTTAACATATGTCCAGTAACTCCCCTTTTTTTTTTTTCTTTTATACCAGGTATACCTCTTCTCTCTTCATCCCCTCAGTGGGTTTGAATTTTTTTGGAATTTTCCAAACAATCTGCTAGGGCCTTAGAGAGCTTCTTCCCATCTCTTTACCCTTGGGGATTTTCTATTCTCCATTCTTCTAAGGACAGGGAAGACAAGCGAGGGGAAGGAGATCCCCAGCCCTCATCCTTACCCTGCCCTGTCAGCAAGCTTTCCTCAATGCTGCTCTTATCTCTGCAGGTGCTGCAGTCAGCCAAAGAACAGATCAAGTGGTCACTCCTTCGGTGAAGACCTCACTGTTCCTGGCTCTTCATCCTCTTCAAAAAATTTGCATGTCTGCTGTGAATTTTCATCTAGTTCCCCAATCGATGCTCTCAGGGTCATCTCGGGGATCACAGGGATCCTTAAATCTCCATTCTGTTTGTGGTTGCCCCCTCAACCTCCCCTACACCCTTCCTATTCTTTTTCATTCTTCTTGCAGTTCTGGGAGTAAAGCTCCCAGCATATTTAGAAAATAGGGCAGGGGAAGCACCCTCTTTCTTTCTAGACTGGATTATGCTCACATGCTCCCTTGCCCTGACATTTTTGTAAATTCTGTGCCCTTTGCTGTAGCTACACTTCAGATTAAAGTAGGAGAAAGAATGTGCTGAGTGTTTTCCTCCCTTTGCCTCTACCTGGCCCTCATCCCAACAGCCCAGCAAGGGGAGAGAGAAAGAGAATTCTTTTCTATAGAACGAGTGGGGGTGGGGATGGGTAGGGATTTATCCAATCTAAGCCCTAACCCCACTTAGTGACCTCAGTGTTTTCTTCCATTCCTTCTTACTGCCCTGTCCTCTGCCTTGGAAGAGGCTTTGGGAATAGCTCATAGGGAAGGGACAACATGGAAGAAACAGCGATTTAAATTGTATTGAACAGGGCATATAAAATGCATTCTGTACCCTGATCTGGCATATAGCTTCAAAACTGCCGTGGTGAGTGTACATCTCTTAGTTAGCTACCTTAACTGTCCACCCTTACTACCTGTGGGATCGTTGCCTGGTTTGTCTTCTCTGTGTCCTGGAGCAAAGCCAGTTCCTAAAACTAAAACTCCATTCTAGTCTTGGGAAGAAAAGTTTCTACTCAGAACTGGGGAAGGAGTGGAACTTATGACTTGGGCCTCTAGGCTGTCTCTGTCCCCTCAGCTCCCCGACATGCATTTACTCTCTGCCGTGGGTCTGCAGTCGCTGCAACCTACCCTCTCTCTGCCTCAGCCTTACACCCAAGCAGTAGGTCTGTGCTCTCCCTGTCTCTAGGTCGCTGAGAGAGGTGCTTTTCTTCATAAAACCTTTGGGGTTTGGATTTCCCCAGGAAGATGGAGAATGGAATACTCACTCTTGGGTCTAGTCTTTCCCCTTGACCCAGAACTTCCTCCCCACAAAAATGCCTTTAAAAACCTTCCTGAGACTTAAGCATTCTGCCCCACTTACTAACTGCCAGTTCTCCAGCACTGAAGTGGGGCAGATAACTGGGCATATTTAAGGGGGCATCTTTGTGTAAAAGATGCATGGAGTCAGGAGATAGCCACCTTCATAAACTGCTCTGTGCAAAGAGGAATAAAACATTTTTTCCAAACTGACTTTGTGTGATGTTTCTGTTTCTCTTCCTCTCTTTTTGGCAGCTACTCCTGTTCCTCCAGCCTCCCGTCATTCCCCATCTTATAATATTTCTTCCCTCCTACCTCAGAGACTCTCTAGCAGTGCCCCCCCATCCCTAATTTACGGGGCTGTTTGCCTCCTTGGCATCTCTCCGTCCCCTCGCCTGGAAATTGGCGCCAGGGGTGGGGTGGGGATGGTATTTTCTCAGTGGGAGTCCCAGGGAACTGAGTTCTTCCCCCATCACCCCCAAAGCCAGCTGCCTGCTCCCGCCTCAGCCATTAGTAACCCAGAGACGCGCACCTGCGTGGGGGCTCTCCTCCAGCCCTTGCTCCCTTCCTGCACCTCCCACTCCTGCTCTGAAACGGCGCTGAGCGGGTTATTTATCGGAGCCAGCGCTGCTCCAGAAGGTCAGGACGGTGGTGTAAATAACCGCTTCTCGCCATTTCCCCGTCCCTCCAGAGCCTGCTCCCCTCCCCCTCCTCCACCTTTATTCGCACAAATGAATGTGGCTGGGCTGGCGCAGCGCCTGGCCCTGCATCTTAATGGGGCGGTGAGCTCACAAGATGGATTTAGCTGGGGGTTTTATGGTTGCCGCGGCGACAGAATGCTTTGGTTTTCTTTCCCCCTTCCTCTGCAGGATTTTTAAGGAGGGGGGAGTGTGGGGAGCCTCTTCTGCACTGCAGTTTGAAGGGTCTCCTCAGTCACCTCTGCCGCTCATAAAATGGACCTGCAATTCCAGGATTAAGCAAGGGAGACCAAATTAGTATCTCAGATGGGAAAGGATGAGGGAAGGAAGGTAGCAGGAATGGGGAGAGTCTCTCCAGCATCAGAACATGAAACCCAGAGTTTTCCAGTCTTGCCTGCTCTTCTGTGAAAACCTGACAATTAAGCTCAACAACTATGGGGCACCTGTGCATGGGATACTCCTCAGCAGGTAGAAAAGAAAAGAAAAATACCTGGGTGTACCACGTCTGCCAACAGTCCTGCATTGAAAGTTGGAGTGCAAGAGTTTGGATAAAGACTAGGTACTTCTTTTGTCTTTGCCTGTCTGAGCTGGGGAAAAGCAATACTCAGCCTTAACATCCTAATCTTCCTACTCACCACACAGCATTGACCTGGGGGAGGGGCAGTGTCAGTGCCAGAGCTGGGTGGTGGTGATCTGTGATGGTGTGGAGTTCTATCCAGTTCTCAAACTTGGAATTCTCTGAGCTTCAGTTTCCCCAGCCTGGTCTGGGTTAAATCCTGCCTTCTGTTTTCCAGCATGAATGGAACTTTGGTGCCCTGACCTACCCAGTCTTTTGGCCAGCAATTTTTTTTCAGGGCTATGAGTAAACACATCCCCAAGCACTGACTGAAGCAGAGCCTGGGAGCAGGGTCTGATTATTTCTTTTCCTTGGTTTCTTTCTGTCTGTAAGCCTCTGTCTTTCTGTTTGTGAGCCTTTCTCTCTTTCCCAGGGGATGCTGGGAGGCCCCTCCTCCCCTCTCCCCCTTCCTCCCCTTTGGCTGGGAAAGTGACTACAGCCTGAACAGTGCCAGACACCTGCCTGCCAGATGTGGCGATTCCCCATTCTTCCCCCCACCCGCCTATGTCTATTCTTTCCCTACCCCACTGAGCTCAGGCAGAGGGAGCCCCGCCACAGGGTGATTTACTGCTGCTGCCTCTGTTCCTCAAGTGCCCCCCTCCACTCCTCTCCCTCTCCCTCCCCCTGATGCCCATGCCCCCTCTTTTCCCACAATGTTCTGCAGCTACCTTCTTGGTACAGCCTCCTCCCACTCCTACTCCAGGGTGCTAGGCTATGTAAACTCCAGCTCCTGGACTAGAGAGTGAATGCATGGGGCAAAGGTGATTAGCCTTCTGTTTCACCCATGGGAGAGTACATCAGCAACAGGGCTGAGGACAGGGGCAGCCAAAGCTGATGTCATTCTCACTGGGGGAGGAAGGGAGGTGACAGAGTGGAGGAGGTGAATGGGGAAGGAACCAACACTCCAAGACTGTCTGGAGAGGAGAAAAAGGTCTCTGAGAACTTCCTAGGTAGGTGACAGAGAGTCCAGAATTGTGGATGCCTGGTGGACATCACATCTTTCTGGCTGAGCCTCCAGACCTTGTCTTTGAACCTGTATCTCAGTATGACTTAGGAGATGCCCCTCAGCTCCTCCCCTTCACACTGACCCAAAACACACACTTAGAGAGAACTTTAAGTCCGCACCCTTCTCTCTTTAGTGTTTGTCATTCTGTGTCTTTTCTTTTCTCTTTTCTTTTTTTTTTTTTTTTTTTTTGAGACAGGGTTTCACTCTGTCACCCAGGCTGGAGTGCAGTGGCATGATCGTAGGTCACTGCAGTCTCGACCTCCCTGGGCTCAGGTGATCCCCCCACCTCAGCCTCTTGAGTAGCTGGGACTACAGGTGTGTGCCACCATGCCCGACTAACTTTTTGTATTTTTTATAGAGACGATGTTTTGCCATATTGCCCGGGCTGGTCTTGAACTCCTGGGCTCAAGTGATCCACCTGCCTTGGCCTCCCAAAGTGGTGGGATTACAGGCATGAGCCACTGCACCCGGCCTGGTGTCCTTTTTTGTTTGTTTGAGATGGAGTCTTGCTCTGTTGCCCAGGCTGGAGTGCAGTGGTGCAATCTTGTCTCACCGCAACCTCCGCCTCCCGGGTTCAAGCGATTCTCTTGCCTCAGCCTCCCAAGTAGCTGGGATCACAGGCATGCGCCACCATGCCTAGCTTTTTTTTTTTTTTTTTTTTGTATTTTTAGTAGAGACAGGATTTCACCATGTTGGCCAGGCTGGTCTCCAACTTCTGACCTCTGGTGATCCGCCCGCCTCCGCCTCCCAGAGTGCTGGGATTACAGGTGTGAGCCACCATGCCCGGCCTATGCCTTTTCTTTATCAATCTCTTCCCTCTCATTTCACCCTACCTCCCTTAGTTGTGCTTCTCTTTCTGGTCACCTTCTGCCCACCCCGCCCTTCCGTGCCATATCATAACCCAGTATGATTCCCAGACCTCCCACTAAAGCAGGGACTCATTCAGAGCCTCTTTTCTCCTTCCCATCTATTCTTGGAATCTAACTCCCAAAGGTCTCCTCTGGGCCAGAACAGGGTTCTGAGGTGGGACTGAGGTAGGAGGGATGGCTGGGCTGAAGAGTGGCAGAAACAGGACAGATGGAGCAGCGTCCAAGGAATTTGGGGAGGGGCGAGAGGGAGACAAGAAGATGGAAAGAAACAAAATGAGAGAGAAAAAGTGATTGAGAGACCGAGGCAGAGGCTGAGAGACGGTAAGAATAACAAACTGAGAGAATGAGAGACACAAAGAAGGACGGCAAGACTGGGAGCAGAGAAAAAGAATAGAGTTGGAAACAGGAAAGTCATAGCAAGAGAAGGCCACTAGGGAGGGGCCAGGCAAGGGGCAGCCTGGCTCTCCGGGGCTCCCTCATGCCATAAGTCCTGTGTGTGTGAGTGTGTGTGTGTGTGTGTGTGTGTGTGTGCATGGCACATTTGCACAGAGGTCTGCGGTATGGATAGGATGATTTCCACAATATTTTTCCACTTCTTTCAGCAGTCTCTTTCCTTGAGGCACCCCATACTAGCCCCCCATCTCCCAGTATTCCGGATGCTCAAGGGACCATTCCGAAGGTATTTCCACAACTCGGCAATCCTGGCTTTCTCACTTGGAATGCAGGCCTGCTGGAATGTCCAGGATCTGTAGAATGAAGAGCCCCATCCCCTCACTGCCCACCCCCCATGCCTGCCCACCAGCTGCTCCTGTCCATCTTCTCCCATTCTCCTTGTATCTCCCCTTCCTCCACACTGACCCCTCCCCCAGCTCTGACCCCCAGCCTGCCTGGGGCCTGGGTCAGAGGGGAGACAAAGACAGGATTTATCACCAGTATTGAGAAGTAGCCAGAGACCAGGGCTGAGGGCAATGGCTGACCTCCTTCAGATAGGAGGGAGCACTAGGCCGGATGCTGGGAGGCTGGAAACCTGGGTTCCAGTGGCTGCTGCTCACAACCCCATTTTCTGACTCCAGCTTTCCTCTCTCCCTTGTCTCTGAAGACTTGGAAAACAGAGAAGAGTATGACCCTGAGGTGATTTTAGGCCTCTGAAGGAAAACCTGGGAGAAAGGAAGAGATGAGATTGATATCTTAGGGTTATTCTTTTATGGATATGGAAGAGGATTTGGAAACTAGAGGCAATCAGGCACCAACTGTTTCCGGGGCTGGGAAAGAGTTCAGGCCTAATACTGCAACAGTTGAGAGGGACTGTCCTCTAATATAGAGAGGGACTTCTCAAGAACAGGCCCTGGTTGCCAGTAGGAAAGGAAATAAGGGTGATTATGGGTCCTGAAAGGTAGGAGAAACAGTCTCACCTGAAAGCAAAGAAAGAAATGAAATTTACCAAGGGCTAATTCTAGCTCTAGCCCCTCTGAAAAAATCTTCTTCCCTAAGATCCCCAACTCCCTCCTGAGAGGTACAAGGAGCAGCTGGTTCTTTACAGTAAATACACTATTGGCCCAAAATTGTCTCTACTCAGCAGACAGGGTGTGTGCTTGAGGAGAGGGAACGGTATGATCCAGGAGTTTCCGAGAAACCAGACTGTATATCTTTCAGTGGACAGCTCCCGCACCTTCTCTAGCTGCCCTTGGAAGCCCACCACCAGCCCCTCTAGAATCTCAGTGTGTCAGAAGCCTCCACAAACCCAGCTCAGAATCTTTCGTGCCCCTTCCAGCCCCTGGCACCCAACTTCCTGCTTCTTGCCTTTACCCTATTGTCCTGGAAGATGGCTGCTAGAGTTACCTCCAAGTGAGAAGAGAGTGGAAGGATGAGAAACTGAGGGATCTGGGAGTTACCAATCTACCAGTTTCTCACCACAATCCCACCAAGCATTCCCACCCGGGTCTGGTGAGGGAAAACTTGTGGTCTCTCTTAAACTCCTCTGCAAGCTGAAACCATTCTGTCAATTTCTGATGCAAAGCCCAAAATTGGAAATTTTAGTGGGAAGGGGTCGTGGATTGCAAGAGAATGGGAGAGGACAAAAGAATTGGGTGGAGGGGGGGTGGTGTGGGCACACCAAGTAAGGAAGAAACAGGAAAGGGGAGAAGAGAGCATGTCTTTTTTCCTCAGTCCCCCTTCCCCCAGTTGAAGAGGCAGATTTACAGCCTTGGTTTGGAGAGGGGGGTGAGCATAAGGAAGACAGATCTGCAGTTCTGCCCTCTGAGTGTCTGGGTACTTAGCTTTAACTCCCCCATTAGCATCAATCCCCATCTTGCTGCCCATCCGTCTTCTGACATCAGCTCCTTCCCCTCTCTGTAGCCCAAGCTTTCTGACCCTAAGTGGCTCTTAAAGGGCCAGTCTAGACCCTTCCCTCCCTCCTGCCACTCCAGGCAGCAGTCTAGTGTATGTACGCATGTGCATTGTGGCCATCCTTGCTAAGGCCATAGCGGTTGGAGGGCATGGGGGATGGGGGCGATATGTGACTCTTCCCCAGCTCTGTTTTCCTTAGGTCTCCCTTATATTATGGACCTTCATCTTTGTTCACTACCCACCCAAACCCAGAACAAGCCCTTTCACTGGGTTGGGGGGTCACAGACACATGGCTTCTAGAGCTGAGGGCTGGAGAAGGTATGTGGATCCATAGGCAGATCCACCACCCCTTCTCAATTTCCTGGAGGCCCAGAGCAAGGGATGTCAAGAACTATTGGCTGTTTTTAATTCTCAGCAGCAGTGGGGGTGGGCAGGTTGGAGGCCAAGACTCCTAGGAGATGCCCTGAGCCCCACATTCCTAGCCTACTTTCCCAGGGATCCAGGCTGTGGTCTGTGGAGGTGGGGGATTTCAAATCTTCCTTTCCTGTGAGGATGGTGACAGGCCAGAGAAATCTGCCTCTGAATTTTCTGGCCTATCTCCCCTATTCCTCAGCAACTGAGCTTAAGGGGATGGGGGGAAATGGGCTTCTCCCCACCTTCTGCAAAAATGTTGTAACTGCACACTAGGGGCTATACGAATGCCAGGATGCTTGGAAAGTTCCTCCCCTATCTGCCTTCAATCCTTTCTGCTGCAAAGCTCTGCAGTCCTCTGAGGGGCTCTACAGGATAGTCAACCCCTCTTCCTGATACCTGAAACCCATTCCTCACCTCCGTCTGTGCTTCCTTCTCTGGCTCAGGAGGAGAGGGAATGTGTGGGTGGGGCCTTGGAAAAATGGCCATGTTAAAAATAGGAGCCCCCAGCCGCACCCCCCAGTGGCCCCTTATTTATCACCTTCTAAATCTCACTCTCAAAGAAGCATAAATATTCCTAATTCCTGAAGGCCACCCTGGACTCATAAATTTAACTGGGGAGGTGGGCAAGGGGAGGAGTGAGGTGCATGGGATGGGGAGCTTACTGCAGCCTTGAGGAAGCAGAATATCTCCTGGGGGAGGCGCCTGACTCGTCTGTCCCCTTGCAGACGCCAATGGGTCTTCATAGGGGAGGAGGAGGAGCCTTTCTGTCAATATTTCCTTTGGGGAGTAGTCTTCTCTCACTGCACCTTTCCTCCCTCCCCTAAAAACAAACAAAAACCCAAAAACCTACCTTCCTCCTGGTCTTCCCCATTAGTTCTCTGTCGCTCTCCCTCTCTCTTTTCTTTGCTATTACCTTCCAGTTGTCCTTTCCTGCTTCTTCCTCTCTCTCACCTCCCTATTGCGCCTTTCTGTCTTTGCTTCTCTAATGCTTTTCCTTTTCAGAGCCATTGTGTGAAAAGGAAATTTCCGTCTCTTATTCAGTCTGGATAGTGAGATTTGAAAAGTCCCTGTCTCGGTGCCCGATTTCCCTGCTTCAGCCCGTGTGGCCCCTCAAATGCGTCCTTTCTCTTCATCTCTCCTTCTTTCTTCTCGGATCTTGGACAAATTACCCAACCCCCCATTTAGCTCCTTAACCCTCTCTCTCTTCCCCTGCCTTCCTTCTCTCCTCAGCCTTCCTTTCTTTCTGTCATCCTTTTGCCCTCTCAGTTTCCCCTTCGTTCCTCAGCTCGGAATCCTCTCTCCCTGTTCAGTCTCCTCTGCTCTCCCTGTCGGCCCCCATCCACACCCCTCAAACTCGACTTCTCCGCCCATGTGTACCCTCAGACCCCATCATCCCTTCAGTTCCCGTCACCACCACACCCCAGTTTCCCCTCCCAGTGGACGAAAGAGAAGGGAGGAGGGGGCCTGAGGAACAGGTAGAGGGAGCGCCATTCCTTGAGGGGAGGGAAAGAGGGGAAAAAAGCAGGGGAGAGGAGGAGAGACGCGGCGGGAAGGGGAGGGGAGGGGCATCCTCACTCCTCACTCCCTAGCAGCTGCACCCCCCTCCCCGCGGCTGCTGAGCCATAAATCAGGGCCAAGGTGGTTTGGCCAATGGTAGAGTGACTCGTAAATCGGCCTGTCAAGCTCAGCCAATGAGAGGCGGCGTTAAATCAAGTTCTGTCAGCGCTTGGCCAATGAAAGGCCCTGGGCTGACCATAAATCTGCCTGTAAGAGACAGCGAAAGAGAGAGAGCGTGCGAACGAGCAAGAACAGCCCGGGCGGGCGACTGGGGAGGGGGAGGGGGCGGGGGGAGCGCGGCAGCGGGGATTGGAGAGACGAGCTTAGGAGAAAAAAAAAGGCGATAACAGAGGTACAGGAGATGAAGACAGCCTACAGGAGAGACGGACAGATGGAAAGAGACAAAGAGAGGCAGTGAGAGATAGCGTCAGAAAGTCAGCGATAGAGCTCGGACTCGGGCGAGAGACTGACAGAGATAAAGAGACAAAGAGAGACAGACAGTGACTCACACTCGTGAGCATAAAGGGCCTCCAAACACACACACTTCCCGAGACACGCATGACCAACGCACCACGAGGGACCCAGTGCATGGCCTCACTCGCCAAGCACAACCGCAAGAGAGAGAAGGCCTCAAGAAAGCCTAGCTTTTCTTCAGTTTAATTCCCCTCATTCAGCCCTTGTTGAAATTAGGGGCGGGCGTGGCTGTGTGGGCCGTGGCGGGTGGCTGCTTTTTTGCTAAGATCTGTCCTCTATGGTCTTAGACCCCAGGATTTCCTTCTGTGTCTCCTGAGTTTTTTTTTTTTCCCCCCCAGCGACTGATAATTGGGAAGTCCTTTCTGAGGTCTAACCTCAATCCCTATTGCTTCACCTTTCTACTTGACACCGTTGTGATTTGCCTTCTAAGGACATGTAAAGTAAATCCTTTTACAACTCTTCAGAGTTGTCAACTTTCAGAATCTTAGAAGGTCTGAATAGGAAGGACAGTTAGGGATCATCTGGACACTCGATCCTAGTTTTAGAAAGGCGGATTTGAGACTCTGCCCTCAAATCACGGTCTTACAACGTATTAGGCGTTCGGCCTTGGACAAATTACTTAACCTATTTGTGCTTCAGTTTTCACATTTGTAAGAAAGAAATTATAATAGATACTTCATGGTAATTTTGTGAGGATTACATGAAATAATATATGTACAGGGAACTGCACTGGGCACGTGTTAAGAGTGTACCCCGCACCCCGCTTTGTACAGATGATAAAATCTGAGCCCCAGAGTGGTCCAGAGATCTGCTCAAGTTCCCAGAGCTAACTATGAGAGAGCCTTGACTGAAACCTTTGTCTCTACACCCATAAACTGTTGTTCTTCATTGGTCCAACAGTTTACCTGTCTGGACCCCTGCCTTAGTAGCCCCAGCTTGATTTGGTTTAGGCTCCTGTGACTTTCGTGGAAGGAGGACACCCAAAAGTGCATGTTCCATATTAGAAGTCAGGATTCCTGGACCCTAGAAGTGTGTTGCATGTGAGGGTATCAATCTGTCCTCCCCAACTGTGGTTCTTTCTGCCCTTAGTATCTTCAGATTTTACTTTGTTCTCTCAAACCATGGACTTGGGGGAGGGAGGGGACAACATGCAGCCAGAGCATTAAGGTCAGCATGACTCACGTTCCATCCCCAGTGCCACCCCAGTGCCCACACCGCTACTTCCCCCAGCCCCACCCCAAGTAGACAGTAATATCTCATGAATAATAAATGTCTCATTCTTCACTTTTCTTCCTAAGCTTTGGGGGAAAGGGAGGGTGAAGATCCCTGGGTCTCTACTCCCTGGTCAGGGGTCTCTGGATTCCCAGTCCTGCCTTGTGTCCTCAACTGGGAAGCCAGAAAGGAAACGCAGAGAACCAGCGTCACCTGGTGGCCACAGGTGCTTTAAGGATGTGTGTAAGCATGCACATTGTGACAGGATTCGGTCATTCTGGAGGGAAGGAATGGTATGGTTTCCTAGCCTGGCCCCTGAGCCCTTTTAACTAGAGTCTTTGTTTTCCTGCTTTCTTTTTCTTTTCTTTTTTTTTTTTTGTTTGAGACAGAGTCTCGCTCAGCCACCCAGGCCGGAGTGCAGTGGTGTGATCTCGGTTCACTGCAACCACTGTCTCCCGGGTTCAAGCGATTCTCCCGTCTCAGCCTCCCGAGTAGCTGGGATTACAGGCACCCGCCATCATGCCCGGTTAATTTTTGTATTTTATTTTATTTATTTATTATTATTATTTTGAGACAGAGTTTCACTCTTGTTGCCCAGGCTGGAGTGCAATGGCGCGATCTCGGCTCACTGTACCCTCCACCTCCCGGGTTCAAGCGATTCTCCTGCCTCAGCCTTCTGAGTAGCTGGGATTACAGGCATGCGCCACCATGCCGGGCTAATTTTTGTATTTTTAGTAGAGATGGGGTTTCTCTGTGTTGGTCAGGCTGGTCTCGAACTCCTGACCTCAGGTGATCCACCCGCCTCTGCCTCCCAAAGTGCTGGGATTACAGGCATGAGCCACCGTGCCTGGCCCATAATTTTTGTATTTTAGTAGAGACGGGGTTTCACCACGTTGGCCAGGCTGGTCTTGAACTCCTGACCTTAGGTAATCTGCCCACCTCAGCCTCCCAAAGTGCTAGGATTACAAGTGTGAGACACCCCACCAGGCCTGTTCTCTTGCTTTCATAAGTCCAGATGACAAATGCAAGGCAACTGAGGGCCTGGGACTCAGGTGAATTAGCCCCATGGGCAAGACCCTGCCAGGGCAGCTGGAACCTTTTTCTGCCTTTGCCTTAGCTAAGCTCAGTTCCATTTCTACAGACCAAGGAGTCCTCCTCCATGACCATTCCCTTCGCACAGAGTGAGGGCTGGGGGACTGGACCCACTGGAGTAGATATCAAAGCTGGATTATAAAACTTTTTTGAGCTGAATAAACTTGTTTGTAGGGATGGCGGATCCTGGCAGCAGTGGTTAGGGGCAGAGGCCATTTCTGGGAAATTAAACAAAAAGGCAGGCTAATCCTCTTAAATCACCTCACATGTTTTATTACCTAGAAACCCCTCTTCTAAAGGCTATGTCCCAGGCCAGCTGCTTCCTGCTCCTGCTTTGACCTAGGTACCCCTGAATCCTTAGGTATTAGGTTCCAGCTCCTGGTGGCCACAGGTGCTTTAGGGATATGTGTGAGCATGCAAATGGTGACAGGATTTCGTCATGCAGGAGGGATGGAATAGTATGGTGGCCTCCTAGCCTGGCCCCTGAGCCTAACCGTGACCTGTTTCCTTCTTCCCCAGAGACCACACCTGAGCATTAAAAGCACAGAATTCATTTATTAATAATTAATAATACTCTTTGGGCAGTCTAGGGCTGAAACATTGATCAAGTGATGGAGAGACTTGATTTGGGAGGCTGGGGAGAGATTGTTGTGAAAATGCCCACATGTGTTATTTCACCTATTCTCCTATTACCTGGCCACTTTGGTCCTGGAGGAGATAGTCCTGAATTCTGGTGACTAGGGTCACAGTTCTAATGGAGCCTACGGAAACTCCGGGGCCTTCTTTTTAAAACGGAGCCATATGCTTGGCGGAATTGGCGGTTCATGGCTGCATAGAGTACAGGGTTGATGCAACCGTTGAGCCAGGTGAGGTTGGCAGCAAGCATGTGGACCACCCGGGGAGCCTGGACTCTGGCATCCAGAATGTTGAGCAGCAAGAAGGGGATGTAGCTCAGGGCAAAGCAGAGGAACACAGCAAAACACATTCGAGTCACCTTCCCAAATTCCGATGAAGAATCCGGAGCTCTTCTGGCTCCTTTAATTGGCTGGGCTTTGGCAGATGCTTCTGGAGGGCTTTTCTCTGCCATCTGCTTAGCTCTCTTGCTGTTGATCTGGTCTCCCACTTCTGATGAGTCCCCTTCCAGGGTCTGGGTGGTGGCAGCACTGACTGGCTCAGATGAAATCCCCTCACTGGGTCCTCCTGATGCTAACCTGCTGTCCAGCTCCTGGAAATGACCAGGCATGGCCTCATCAGTCCCGGCCACATGGTTGGAGTGGATGCTTGCCTGTCGCAACTTGTATTGGTCCAGTGCCTGTGCTGCTCGTTTGACCTGGCGGTGGATGAGGCAATAGAAGATGCCAACACTGCTGAGCCCAAGCACAAAGTAGATGCCCATGAGGATGGTGGTGTAAGGCCGGCCTCGGATGCGGTCAAAGCTGCAGGTGCAGACTACAGGTACCAGGATATAAATAGGCCAGAGGGGAGCAAAGCTGGCCACGCCCACAACCCAGGTGCTCACCAGTGCCAGCACTATCCCCTTGGCACTGAAAACTTGGGGAAAAAGCTTAGGGTGGGCAATGAGGAGGTAGCGTCCCAGTGCGATGAGGCAGAGGGTCAGGATGGAGACAGAATTGGAGGCAAAAAGGAGGAGCCCAAATACCCTGCAGAAGGTGGCACCGGTGCGCCAGTGCAGGTGGAGGTAGGTGTCCACAGAGAAGGGCTGAAGGAGCGTGCAGTAGAGGAGATCAGCCAGTGTGAGGTTGGCTATGAGCAGGTTGAATCGGGTACGGAGCTTGGGCTGGATGGCCAAGGCCAGTAGGGTGAGCACATTGCCCACGGTGCCTGTCACAGCCACCACCACCCCCCAGCTAACTGCAACATAACGATAGCCCAGCACAGACTCATGGTAGCAAGAGAAGTTGGCGTCAGAGCTGTTCCACATGATAGAGGCTAAAGAGGCAGAGGGTGGAAGAGGAAGAGGGAATCAGAACCTAGCATTCAACTTAGATCTCTTGAACAGTTCTGGGACCCTGGACATCTAAACTGCTCCTGGACCTCACCTTAATTCAGTATCCTCCTGAACCATTCCCAGGCCTCTTCATCTCAAGATCCCTAACTCTCTCCTTAGGTTCTCTTAGTCCTTTCCCATTCTCAAATATTTCCCCAAGTTTTTATCTAAATATCTCTTGCCTAAATATCTTAGTCTTATTCTGCTCCAAACCTCAGTCCTCTTCTATATCCATCCCGCTGCTCTCAGTAAACCCAGTGCCCTCCAACTTTTTAAATTCCTTCCCCATCCCCAAAGACCCCCAGGAGTCCCCTCTCTCTATTCAGCATCCTGTATTCAGGATCCTCTCTGTATTCAGTTCCCTCTGCTCCTTTCCACTACACACACATATAGGCTGTAGTCATTTCTGTTTGTTACCACCTGGGAGATGAGGAGACCAAGAAGGTAAAAGTATACCCACGACAAAAGTGCTTACCTGAGTTTCTCAGCCTTCAATTCTTTCTATAATGGAAGAAGTTCAACTCACCCAAAGAGCAGTCCTTTCTGGTGGACAGTTAGGCTTCAAGCAGGAGACATCCTGCTCTTATGTATCCTATTATAGTCCACTGAAAGAATAAGAAACTCCCCCGTTACCCAATCCCAGCCACTTCCTTCACCACCTCCGGTCCTACTCATTTTGCTTTGGCTAGTGAAATCTAGGCTTCTCTGTTGAAATTCCCCCGCTACTTACCTCAGAGTGGTTTCACTCTTCCTTTCTCCTTCCTGAAACCCAAACTCTGTTTTCTTCCCCTCTTTGCATGGCAGAACTCATCTGTAAGATCATTGCCGAGAATTGCTAGGGCACAGAGTCAGAGCATCAGAACATTTGGGCCACTCCTCAGAGGGTCAAAAGATAAGACCAAGTTCCAGGAGCAACTTTAGGTACCCCCAGAAGCCTTGGGTTTGTTTCAGAGGAGCACTACCTTTCTTGTCTCCACGGCTTAGACATGGTTCAAGTCAGAGGGACCCATGTGACACCCTAGCACATTTGAGAAACCAAGTCAGATGAAGAAAAGTGGGGAATGAGGCATCCAGAATTCTGGTTTCATTCTCCTCAAGGGATCAGGGTCCTGTTCAATCATTCATTTATCCATTTACCGAACAACTTTGTATTGAGTGCCTACTATACACCAGACTCTGATCTAGACACTGGGGATACAAGAACGTCTGATATATGGCCTTGTGCATAGTCTACTAGGGGAGATAGATACATAAATATGCAAATGCTTAATCGATTCTCCTGAGCAAGGGTGCGTAAACTTCACCCTATGGGCCAAATCTAGTCTGCTGTTTTTGTATAGCCTGTGACCCAATAATGTTTTTTTCCATTTAAAAATGGTTATATTTTAGGCCAGGTGCAGCGGCTCATGCCCATTATCCCAACATTTTGGGAGGCCAAGGAGGGCAGATCACTTGAGGTCAGGAGTTCGAGACCAGCCTGGCCAACATGGTAAAACCCCGTCTCTACTAAAAATACAAAAATTAGCCAGGCGTGATGGGTGTGCCTGTAATCCCAGCTACTAGGGAGGCTGAGGCAAGAGAATCGCTTGAACCCGGGAGGCAGAGGTTGCTTGCAGTTAGCCGAGATCACATTGCACCACTGCACTCCAGCCTGGATGACAGAACAAGACTCCATCTCAAAAAAATAAAATAAGAAATAAATAAGTAAGTAAAATAAAAATGGTTATATTTTAAATTGTTATATAAGTACCTATGTAATATCCTCAGTTTTATCTCTTGATCAACACAGTTTAAAATATTTATAATCAGGCCCTTTGAGAAAAAGTTTGCTGAGGCTTGCTTTAAAATACTATATAGGCCTGGCTTGGAGGCTCATGCCTGTAATCCCAATGCTTTGGGAGGCTGAGCTGGGAGGATGACTTCAGGTCAGGAGTTTAAGACCAGTCTGGGCAACATAGTGAGACCCTGTCTTTACAATAAAAAAAAAAAATAGCCAGCTGTGGTGATGTGCACCTGTAGTCCCAGCTACTGGGGAGGCTGAGGTGGGAGGATCATTTGAGTCTGGGAGGTCAAGACTACAGTGAGAAAGATTGTGCCACTATACTCCAGCCTGGGTGACACAGCAGGACGTTGTCTCTGAAAAATTAGAAAAACAAACTAACAGGCTGGGCGCAGTGGCTCATGCCTGTAATGCCAGCACTTTGGGAGGCCGAGGCAGGTGGATCATGAGGTCAGCTGTTCGAGACTAGCCTGGCCAACATAGTGAAACCCTGTCTCTACTAAAAATACAAAAAATTAGCTGGGTGTGGTGGCAGGCGCCTGTAATCCCAGGTACTTGGGAGGCTGAGGCAGGAGAATCACTTGAACCTAGGAGGTAGAGGTTGCAACGAGTCGAGATCATGCCACTGCACTTCAGCCCGGGCGACAGTGTGAGACTCCATCTCAAAAACAAACAAACAAACAAACAAACAAACAAACAAAAATACATCGCTGGGTGCAGTGGCTCGCACCTGTAATCCCAGCACTTTGGCAGGCCAAGGCGGGCAGATCACTTGAGGTCAGGAGTTCAAGACCAGCCTGGCCAATATGATGAAACCCCGTCTCTACTAAAAATACAAAAAATTAGCTGGGTGTGGTGGCAGGCACCTGCAATGCCAGCTACTTGGGAGACTGAGGCAGGAGAATCTCTTGAACCTAGGAGGTGGAGGTTGCAGTGAGCCGAGATCGCGCCACTGCACTTCAGCCCAGGTGACAGTGCGAGACTCCGTCTCAAAAACAAACAAAAAACAAAAAATACATGGCTGGGTGCAGTGGCTCACACCTGTAATCCCAGCACTTTGGGAGACCAAGGCGGGCAGATCACTTGAGGTCAAGAGTTCGAGACCAGCCTGGCCAATATGATGAAACCCCGTCTCTACTAAAAATACAAAAATTAGCCATGCGTGGTGGTGCGCGCCTGTAATCCCGGCTACTTGGGAGGCTGAGACAGGAGAATCGCTTGAACCCAGGAGGCGGAGGTTGCAGTGAGCAGAGATTGCACCACTGCACCCCAGCCTGGGCAACAGAGCAAAAACTCTTTCTCAAAAAACAAAACAAAACAAAACAACCCAGAATGATATATCAGAGGCTTAGAGAAAAGGAGCATACTATTAAGTAGGAGATGAGGAAAGGGTTCACAGAGAGGTTACTGAGCTGCATTCTGAATGATGAACAGGAGAGTTTTTTGGGAGATAAGTAGAGGGACATTCTAGACAAAGAGAACAGTATGTGTAGAGGCGCAGAGGTTCAGGTAGAAGCCAACAAAGGGCATGAGGTAGAGAACAACAGAGAAGAGCTTGGAGAGTTGAGCAGGCAGGGTCAAGGGGGACCTTGTGTATCGTGCTAAGGAGCTGGTTTCATGCTGAAGGAGTTGGTGAGATTTGCACTTAGATTGCTGTGAGTAAAGAATGAAGGCATGCAGCCTGGGAGTGAGCAAAATGGGTAAAGAGGCACTAGTTCAGACGAGAGATAGAATGGCCCTAAGTTAGGGCCAGACCAACCTGTACAACTGCACAGGGCCTTGCAGTTTGAAGGGCCTGGTGCTTGGTTCAATGCTCGTCAATCACTGTTTTTAAATTCTTAATACTATACTTTTTGAATAAGGGGCTCTGCTTTTTCATTTTGCACTGGGTCCCACAAATTATGGAGCCAGTCCTGGTTAGGGCAGTGGTTGTGGGAATGGAGGAATGATAAGGATCCATAGGTTGTTAGGAGGTCAAATAGGACTTATTTAGTGATTCATTGGATGAAGAGTTAGGAAGAAGGAGGAACTAGGATAACTTTCTGTTTTCCAGAGGGATAGTGGTGCTCTTAATAAGATAGGAAATGTGGGAGGAGGAGCAGGCTTAGGGAAAGGGGTAAATAATGAATTCAGTTTTAAACTAGCAGACTTGAGGTACTTGTGGGGTCTGCTAGGATCCCAGACTCTCTAACCCCAATTTCTTCCAGTCCCTATCTCCTTCCCCACATGTGACCCAGCCCCTGCTTTTCTCTACCCACTCTTCTATAGGGCCTCTCTTGTCCCTCATCCTTCTGAATCCTCCCACCCCTTTTAAAGCTAGATTTACCTGGAAACAAACATGCAAACAAACACCAAAACACTCCTTATTGGGTTCCAATTCTGAACCCACAGTGAACACCCTCCTTTCAGCTTCACAGTTGACAAACCCAGGAGTCCCCCATTCCCCTCTCCTTCCTGTTTAAAAGACATCATCCCAACTTCCCTCCTCCTTTCTTCTGCAAGACTGGGAAGTGGGTAGAGTGGGGGAAGTGAGCAGAGATGAAAGTCAGGAGGACCTCACATAGATTCTGGGTTTTGGTTTGGGCTTTTTTGTTTGAACTTCCTGCCTCTCAGTAGGGATAGAGGGGGTCAGGATTACTGGCTGCTCTTGGGAGTGTATGGTTGAACCAAATTTTGGAGATAACGGAGAAACCATTTTCCTCACATACCATGTGAGAGACAGCTGAACAGTGTTTCCCTGTTCCACAGACCATTTAGGGGCCAGTTGAGAAGGTATTCCAGTATATCTGTAAATGGCACAGTCTCAGTTCTTCGGTCTTGGATACATGAGATCTTAATGAACCTTTGAAAGACTCAAGTCTCCTCATTTTGAAGACTGTGACACTGAGGTCCAGAGAGGGCAAGGACTGACTCAAGGTCACTATTTATGTGGGGCCAGAGCCTAGAGCTCAGATCCCCAGTCTCTGCCCCCCGTTTCTTCCTGTGCCTTGAGTCTCGCTGGCGTGGGTTTCCCACCAGACACACAAAAGCCTGGATTCTTTTCTTTGTCTGAGACTGAGTCTAGACCCATCTGCGTGGAATCTCGAAACACATTACAGGAGCGGCTTAGCCTCGAGCTTAGACTCCTTTTCCGGGTCGTTGGCGCCGCCTTGTGGAGTTGTGGCAAATTCTCAACAGCTGCAGCTGCAGTCCCAGACTTAGACTAGAAATGATCCCTCAAGCCAAGTTTACACGAGCTGGACGAGAGTGGGGGTGGGTGGGATGGGGAGCCTCTGCTCACTCTGCACAAGCCTCATATTTTGCCTCCCCCACCCCCGATTTCCGTTTCCCTCCTGCTTCTCGCTCCCTTTCCTCTTTCTGTGCCGGTCCCATACAGATACATTTAACGATAGAATTGCTCCCAAAACAGCGGGCAAAGACAGAGTCTGAGTCTAGGGGCGGAGGGGAGAACAAATTCAGACTTTATTGTCAGGGAGAGGAAAAAGGGGAGGACCGTGGGTGGGGGGCCTGGGTTGCTACATTGTCAAGCAGAAAGAGTTGATGGGAAGGGGAAGACCAGTGTAGGCCAGACCCCTCCCGGGTCGGCGGCTGAAGGGTTGACGATACGGAAACCATGGAGTCGGGGGTGGGGGAGAGGTGTCACACCCCCGCCCGAGTTGTGCAGTGGAGGTGACTGGTGGGAGGGGACAGCCATGAGGTCTAGGAACTTGGATCGGGGAGGCTACAGACTCGGCGAATCCTGCGAAGGGGAGGGGCGGGGGCGAGGCTTCTATTGCTTTTTGCTCACAGTTTTGCGGAAGGCGAGGCGGGGGTGGGCTTGGACTGGACACCCCTTGCCCCCCTCGGTACCCCTTGGGCGATGGGTGCTGGTGAAAAGAATGGAACCCGGACTAGGGAGGAAGAAGGCGAGGGAAAGGTCTATGGTGGCATCTCCTTGGTCCCACCCAAGTGCCGGAGATGCCCCCCAAGTGCTGCCCCCTGCAATGGGCCCGGCTAGACCTGGGGCTAGGGCATGGTGCGGGGCGGGCACAGTGAGGTTGCAGGCGGTAAAACCAAAGTGCTTATGAGGGACCCAGGATCCCGCCTGCTCCCCTCCCCCTACGGAGGACGGGGGTGTTCACGGAAGCGCTTCAGTTTGGGGTAGGGGGCCGGAGTCCCAGAGTCCGCTTATTGCCAAGAAAATCCATTTCTGTCCCCCCCGCACCCCGACCATGGCTTGTGAACCCCGTTTTGTGCTAGGTTTGGGGGGAAGGGCTGGATGGACATGGCTTTTGGGAGGGGGGGTGTCTCCAAGGGGGATCGGGGGTGAGACGGCCCCCCCTTTTCTAGGGGAGAGGGAAAGGCAGGGGGCGGGGTTCCCTGAGATCTGGGGTGTTCCCCCCCTTCTGAAGCCCCCCTCCCCCGCTACCCCTCCCCTTTCCTGGAACCCCGTATCTCGGGGTGGGGGGGGGAAGGAGAGATCATTTAGGGAGTGCCGGGAGGAGGGGCGGGCTGGGAGCCCGGACGCCTGGGTCCCGGCTGGAGGTGGGGAGTTGAATGGGAGGGGTTCAGGGTTGAGGTCAGTACGGGGAGAAGAGGATGGGTCCGTGCGCAGTTCGGATGGGTCCGGGGGCCGGGTGAAGCAGAGGGTGAGTGATCGGCGGTCCCTGGAGAAGAGGTGCGGCTGGAGCCGGGCGCAGGGACAGCGGCGAGCCTGCTGCCGCTGCCATCACTGCAGCCACCGCCAGGGGGCTGGGGAGCAGGCCGCCCGCCAGGGACTTGGGCAGCTCCTTGGAGAAAGTCAGCGTGCCCTGAAGCGGGCGAAAGGCGGAGGAAGAGAAGTCACCCGGCGGTCCTGCAAACCCCACCTCTCCCTGGGCAAAGCCCGCGTCCCTCTCTCCTCCCCGCCCGCGCCCTCCCACTGCTGAATTCCCAGCATCCAGGCCTCACCGCCAGCTCCCCGGCGCCCCTAGACTTCTTGTGACGGCTCAGTAGTGGGTTGGGCTTCCCGGCCACGCCGTCTCGGTGCCGCCGGCTGGAGATGTGCTGCGGGGGCCAGTGGATAGGGGGCTGTGAGCTCCCGGAAAGGGGCAACAGCGAGGGAGTATAATCAAGCTCCAAGCACCGGCCCCCTCCCATCTGGCCCCCTGGGGAAAACCCTGAAGAAGGGCCTTTACTCAAGCTCCTTGCTCCTCTTCCCCACTTAGCGGGTGGAGCGTCCCAGAATTCCTGGGAAGGGCCTTAGACCCACCTGTTTCAGTTGGACCTCCGAGTTGACCTTGACATTGCAGATCTCACAGTGGAAAGTTCGGTCCTGGGCAGGAGCCTCTGGTTCCCCCGGGGTGGGAGGCCCCAGCCGAGGGTAAGCTTTGATGGGCCCGAGCCCACTTCGGGCCTCCAGAATTGTCTTGTGCTTAGTACCTGGAGCCCAGAGAGGGCAGGAGGTAAGGGGTGGAAGAAAAATTATCCAGGCCTACTGGGCCTCAAAATGCACATTCCCAGTTACAATATGAGGGGGAAGAGGGTGGGCACAGTGTGGGTTCTTTCTAAGCTCCTTGGGACCCTCCCAAACAGGTGGATCAGGAGAGAGTCATAGGTAAAGGAGTAAGGTGGAGGGAGGAGCTGAGGAAGTAAAGGGCTAAGGAACAGGAGAGACGGCTGGAGAAGGAGACAGGCAGATAGGCTGATAGGTCTTAGATGGTCTAGGGATGTTGGAAGCCAGGGGCATTAGGATGTAGAGGCAGGGGTGGCCTGAGGACAGGAGAGTCTGGGTGGGGGCAGGGGAGTCCATACCTTTGTTATGTGCCTCAAGCTGGGACAGGGAGTTCACAGCCACCTTGCACAGAGCACAGTAGAGCAGCCGCTTGGCTTTCTCCTCCTCTTCCTTGCTACCCCCAGGCAAGGAAGCCGGGGCTGGAGTCCCCCCTTCACCCTTGGTTACACCCTGACCAGTCTCCGGAATGCTGGGAGGGGATGGGGAGCCAGGCTGTTTCTCTGGGGATCCTGGGGCTGGCCCCAGTCCATTCTCCATGGAAACTGTTGTTGGGGGAGAAACATGGGGATCACCCTAGATGGCTCTTGGAGAAGACTCTTCATGTGGAAGAGACCCCCCCCATTTCCTGGAGGGCAAGGGACCAGGAGTCCCCACCCTGTTACAACATGCATGCTCTCATGCCCTGGTCCAGAGCCAGATGTGGTCCAGCTGCCGCAGGCTGGGTGTGAAACTCCAATGCTTGGCTCATTCTCCATTAGCTGGGAATGGCCAAGGGGTCCAGCCTCACCAGCCTACCTTCAGGGTGAAGCTGGCAGCCAGCCCAGCCAGGGGGAGAGGCATGCAACAAGGATATACCCCTCAGTGGCCTGCCAGCCAGTCTGGGCTTCCTGCCAGGACAGCCCCTTCCTGGAGTCTTGCCCAGCCCCCAGGAAGTACACGAAAGAGCCCTAGGAAGGGGCAGAGGCAGGGTGAGGAAAGGTCTGGAGAGATAAACACAGGCATGGCAAAAGGGAAATAGAAACATCAGAACCGGAGAGGGAAGAAACAGGGATGTAGGCTGCTCTATAATTCATGGCTTGATTAAAGATGCACAGGCCCTAGGCCTCAGTGCTGGGTTCTGGCCTCTGTACAGGGGAAACTCTAGCGCTCCCATTCTTGCTCCAGCAGCTGATCCAGTTTCCGGGTCATGGCGAGGCTGGCAGTGGGGGTGGGGAGCTTGTGGGAGGGGAACTCCTCACCCCTCCAGGTACCCATTTGCTTGTTCATCCTATGTCCTTCCCCTTATTTCTCTTACTTTTTTCTGACATTCTTCACCTCCATCCCAATCCAGACAGCACATCCACATCTCAGTCTGGACAGGACTTCATGGTTTATAAAGCACAGCAGGTATAGTTATCCTGCCTATATCCTCAGAGATACTGTAGGAATTAAATGAGGTAATATGTGTAAAGTGCTATTCAAGAAATGTTAGCTATCACCATCATCATCATCATCCTCTTCCTCTCCATCTTACAGAGATGTTAACAAACTAAGATGATCAGGCTAAGAAGCAGCCAAAGTACAATTAGAACTCAGCTCCCCATGGCCGGGGACGGTGGCTCATGCCTGTGATCCCAGCACTTTGGGAGGCTGAGGTGGGCAGATCACTTGAGGTCAGGAGTTTGAGACCAGCTTGGGCAACATGGTGAAACCCTTTCTATACTAAAAATACAAAAATTACCCGGGTGTGGTGGCAGGTGCCTGTAATCCCAGCTACTCAGGAGGCTGAGGCAGGAGAATCGCTTGAACCTGGGAGGTGGAGGTTGCAGTGAGCTGAGATTGTGCCACTGCACTCTAGCCTGGGCGACAGAGTGAGACTCTGTCTCAAAAAACAAACAAACAAAAAACAGAACTCAGTTCCCCCACCTGCCCGCCTGCCCACTCACTCTGTCTGTGCATCCCTGAGTGGGTTCTGTGTGTGTGTGTGTGTGTGTGTGTGTGTGTGTGTGTGTGTGTGTATTGAGAATGGGGTCCTGGTTTCCAAGCTGGTAGTACAGATGTTTGTTTCTCATTCTTCTTAGGGTGGGGCAGGAAGGACAGGCAAGTATAAGGATGGAGATGTTAGGTCTCTCTGGAATTGGCCATGATTGACATCTGATGTGGTAATCCCAGGATGGGGGTGGCTCATCATATCTTCCTGTCTCAATATTCCTGCTTTCCAATTTCTTGGCTGCAAGTATGACTGAGGATGGTCACCAGCCATGAGGGAAAAGGAATCTTGTAAACTTGGAAAAGACCTCAAAGATCTTAGTCTCACTCCTCTATTTCCCAGAAAAAAAAAAAAAACAAAAAACTCTGACTAGGGAGGTCAAAAGGTCTACTACTACCCAAGATCATCCAGGGAGTTTCCTGGGTTTCTTGCACTCTCTGTCTTCCCCGAGGGGAGCCCCAGTAGGGCAGGAACTCAGATATTCTGATTCCCTTCCCTGCCCCTCTCCCTAAGATGAAAAGGCATCTCTCTGGATTTGGTGGTTCTCTTTTTCTTGGGGATGTTTGCCAGGTGGCCTCACCCTAGCCCCTCTCTGAGTCACTGGGCTGTGGGGAGGACAGACAGTGGGGACTCTGTTGAGAGGAGCTGTGGTGGGGGTAAGGGTGACAGGATGGAAATTTTACATCACTGTGCTTGGCTCCAGGACTCACCTTGGGTGGGGGTGGGGGTATAGGGACTGAGGAAGAGAGAGGTGGAAGCAGAGGAGAGTTCTGGAAAAGGGGGAGAGAATAGAGAAGACAGAGATCAGTTGAAGAATATGCGGGGATTCAGACACACCTGGACGGGGTGCTACACCATCCCCATTTGTTGGGGTGCTGCCTGGGGGAGCTGGGTCTCCAGGTTCTCGGACGCCAGGCTCCCTGCCTCTGGTCTTGGCAGCCTCAATGCCTTTGACTCGTCGGGCGTGGCGATTACCTTTGTAGTGCGCCTCAGCCTGGCTCTTTAGGGATGGAGGAAGAAAATGGAATCTGAGATCACCTTTCATCTGACCGATCTCCCCACAGAGCTCCCTCAAGTCCTGGGGTGATCTCAGCAGGCTGCAGTGAATTTTTCTGTACACCAGTGAGATGTAAAGCCCCATACCAATAAGTCCTGGTTATTCCTGGGGCTCAGACTAGCTTCTCAAGCTTGAGTCCCTGGGAACCTAGGTCCCCACCTAGTTCAGACTCCACCCTACCACCACACCCAGGGCCTGGCTGTTGACTCAGACCCCCCACCTAGTCCTGGTAGAGACAGGGGGGGACCACAAACCTATGGAAGAGTTCTAAATTGGGAGAGGCCTAGCAATCCAGTCAGTCAGCATCCTCTTAGACCCCAAGGCTATGTGCCCAAGTCCTCTGCCCCTAGGATCTAGCCTTTGTTGCTTTCACCCTGAGGCTGGAAGTCCCAGGACCCCTGATGCCTGGGCTCTGTCCTGACTACTTCCCCTTGGGTCTCATTTTCCCTGAAGCCTCTGTGGACCCCCTGGAGGACCCTGGCCCCCAGCCCAGCTCTGGGGACAGAAAACAGCAGTGGAGACAGCTGTCAAAACAGAACCATTTGATGGGGGAGGGGAGGGGAGGGCAAAAAGTGGGAAGGGCTATCTGCTGTTGGCTCCCTGCCCCTCTAGTCTTCCACCATCCACCAGTGAGTGGAGCCAGGGTTGATAGACAGGATGCCTGGGGTCCAAGCTAAAGCAGAGGCCTAATGCTGGGTTAGTCCTGTCTTCCCTTCCCCACCCTGCTCCACTCCCATGTATACCCCTGCTAAGAATGTACCATCCTGGAGGCACAGGGTCACCCAGACAAGGGCAGAAATAAAAGGTGTGGATAGGCAGGAAAAGAAGATTGACAGCCCGGGGTAAAGTAGCAGTGTGCAGAGCCCAGTAGTATGGTGTGTGTGTGTGTGTGTCTCTGTACTGGGTAGAGAAACAGAACATGCTTTTATTTTCCCCTACTCAGCAGAACGAGGCTCTGCTGTTTTTCTCCAAAAGCTCTCAGGGCCTGCACCCCACAAAGTCCCCTCTAGAGCCACACACACTCCACAGAGTCCCAGTGGAGCCTCAGAGGGAGGAAATCTGGGAGGCTGGACATCTGGGTTTTGGGTTTGGGGTAGCTTCTACCCAGGGGAAAGCCCCATGGGATAAGAGTAGGGGCCAGGCCTTGTGTGTGATTTGGAGGGAGGAGAGTAGAAATGGGGTGGAGAGAGAAGGAAGCCAGAAAGTTAGAGGGAAGTGGGTGGGCCAAGGAGGAGTTTAGCAGAGGCCAAAGAGGACAGAGGCTCTGTGGGGGAGCCAATGACCTAACTCTGCCCCGTACCCAAGAACCAGTGGGCCAGAGGCCACACTCCTGCTCAGACACTGATGGCCACCTATGTTCCAAGAAGCTCTGAACCAGGGATGCCCAAGTCTCAAGGGAGGGAGAGGTCAACTTTAGAGGACTGATCTACTTCATGTCAAAATACACAGCAACTTCTTGTGTCTCTCCAGTGCCTTCCACAAGACCTTGCCCCTCCTGCGGTATCCCCATTCCCTGCTCTTTGCCTAATATCCCCTTAATCCCTGCCCCTCAACCAGAGTAAGTGTTCTCACCCAGCCTCTGCCCTCCCTCAAGTTCCCCTGCTGCCCCTGCCCCACCCACTGGGTAGATGAGCAGCTTGGCTTCTTACCTGAGAATTGAAGCGGATTTGACAGACATTACAGGAAATGACGGGCCGCTTAGTCTTGAGCAAGGGTCCCCCAAAAGTGTGGGAGAGCACAGCCTTCTGCACAGGGTCCATCTGTGGAGGCAGGTTGGGGTGAGCCGGGAACCCTAGCGCAACTCATGTCCAGCATTCCCCCAACACAGATATCTGTGTTGAACCAAGGTCCCCAGACCCCTTCTATCCCTTAATATGCCTGAGGGCTCTGAGCCTCAGTCTTCTGATTCTCTCTTAGCCCAATCTTCATAGCACTGAAAGGGACCTGATCGATAACTGGCCCAATGCTCCCATTTTACAGAACATAAAAGTGGTTTGCCCAACGTCACACCATGAGTTAATAGCAGATCTGGTATCTGAACCTGGATTCCTGCCTTGGTCCATCATACCATGAACATCCAACTCTGGCACCTTGACTTATCTCCTGCAGTGAAGCCAATCCACCAGAGGCCTCTGACATGAAGTCCCAAAGCATCCTAGATCCTAGGGCCTTCAGCTGAAGCCTCTGAGCCCTTTGGGCCTCCACTCTGGGGTAAGACTATCACCAAGCCCAGCCTCTAGTCCCAGGAGACAGATGTTCCCAGCCTCCCAACTCTGGATCCCTGGTCGCCCTAACACACACACTCTCTGGACCTCTTAAAGGCAGCAACTTCCAGAGGGAGTAAAAGAACTCAGGAGAGAGTAGGAGCGCTAGTGAATCATGGGGACTAAGTGGGGGGACCTAAGCAGCTGGGCTGGCCCAAGGCAGCCCAGGGATCTTCTGAACCTTTTCTCCCTGATCATCAGGGTTTCTAGGGCAGAGCTGTGGGGCTGGGCGGGATTAGGAACCATCCCTGTCCCCACCCTGGGTCAGCAGACGTCTTTGCAGTCTCCTGCCAAGAGTTCACATGAGTAAGGGAGAGGACGGGAGTTTCTCTGAGGCTTTCTGCTATCCGGGGATGAAAACCAGGGGCTCAGAGGCGTGAAAACTGCCTCCCTCAACAGTTCTCCTCCCTTTCGGCCTCTAGGCAGCTAGGGAGAGGAAAGCCTGGAATGCAGCTGAGACTGAAGATTGGGGGATGGCTGGGCTCTCTCATAAGAATGGGACTGAATTAGGACAAAACCTTATCTTCTGGGTGGAGGGATCAAGTGAAAAATAGTTGCTGGGGACTTGGGGTCCTTATCTCCTCAGCCGAGCCCGTCTCTGTGACAGGTCTTTAGGGTTTCCAATGAGACACTGGTGAGAGAACAAGAAGTGGGGGAAAGTAGTAAGAGTCTGGAAAGCCCTGTTCTCTGGACTCTCCTTTCCTCTCACCAGTAGTTTCACTGGCTGGGTGGGGTTAATGTCAGGAAATGGGCTTTAGTATCCCTGTGAAATAGATGGTGGCCTCATCCACTCTCCATTTGGGTAGTGCTGAAGGCAGGGACCAGGACTGGGTTCAGACAACTGGTCTGACTGACGAGTGTCAATCTCTTGGCCTACTCTTGGTTGGAAAGAAGCCTCTCTGAGGGCTCACTTTTTTTTTTACCTCAGCTTCCCAGAAGCCCCAGTCACATCCAAGGAAAAGCCAAACAGGAGAACGGGTGTGTCTGTGTGTGTTAGGCAGGCTGTGATCAATCTGTGCATGGGTGGAGTGTGAATAAGTGTCATGTACTGTGCGTACATCATTTATATATCAACATTTCTGCGTCGGGGGCTTTGGTGGCACCATGAATGGTCAGGTGGTGTAATCTTCAGCTGTGTGTTTATCTGTGTAAATGTATGATGTGTTTGGCAGAAAGAAAGACAGACCAAGTTGGAGACAGTCTTTAATCAGAAAGGGGAGACAGACTGCTGCTCTCAGTTCCCAGTCTCCAGGCCTTAATCCTTCCTATTTAGAGACCCCCAACTCTGTTCCAGAGTTCTCCTCAGCCCTGGGCTTCCTCACATGCTGGGTGGGGAATGGGAATTCAAACAGAAACTCAAGTTGGGCCAGGAAACCCAAGTCGGATGAAAACAGTAGGGAGAGAGGAGTGGGATGGAAGGGGGGAACAGAGTCTCCTAGTTCTGTCTATGCTCTGCCCCATCATGCCAGCCTGCTCTCCAGAGGGGCTGAGGACACAGTACCCGGAGGATGACTTGTGGACTGGCCATCCCAACATCCATACCATGAGAATGGTTCCTGCCCTACCTGGGTCCTTCCTCCAGGGTGAGAACCTTAGCTCTTGCACAACCCCCTCCCCTGGTTTAAGTCCATAAACACCAACTAGGAGTGGGAGTGGGGAGTGGGGAAGAGGGCAGCAGTGGAGTCAGGTGGGTGCTTCCCACCCTCCTCCAGGAACTAAGGAGACACCAGGATGAAGGTGAGGACTCCTGGGCCCAATCCCTGTGCAGGTGGAATGTGAGCCACTGAAGTGCTGCTCCAGGCCAAGGTCAGGAGGCCCCGGTGACCTAGATGAGGGCTCCCTGGGGAGGGGTGAAGGCCAGCACCTCCCAGAGCCCATCTCACTCCAGAGCCTCTTCCCTGGGATGCTGGCTTGGACACGGCCTCGAAAGGTCCATAAAATAGTCCCCTCCTACCTGCCCTCCAACAGTAGACATGAAGGGGAACCGCTCCCTGAAGCTGGGGCAAAATGAATCAGGAAGGGCAAGGGAGAGGGAAGGCAGAAACCAGATCAGGAACAGGAGGGGTGCTATGATTATATTTCCTTCCATTGCCCTTTATCTGATGGAACTGCTGCCCCTTGTGTGAGCATCCCACTTCCCCACCCACCAAAATTAAGACGAAAAGGGAAAGGTGGTGGAATCTCAGGGATGGGAAGACCTGAGGAAGGACTGAGATAGGAAAGAGAGGGAGCTAGGGGGTATCGAGAGAGCAGGTGCAAGCTGGTGGGGGAGGGATGCTGGGAAGGGGCTGGGGTTGGAGAGGAGGGATCTGATCAGTGTGGTCATTGGAGGGCAGGTGTAGGACCTGACAGGAAGTCTGAAGATTTGGGGGACTCCAAGAATGTGGGAAGCAGAGGTCAGGGTATCCAGTGTGGTGGCAGTAGTCTGGGGGCATGAGCTGGGATCCCGAGATTGGTTAGGGCCGCGCCGATGTGGGGGATGGGCCGGACAACCCGAGGACTAGGCAGAGGGAGAGGTAGCCAGCCCCGCAGGGGCGGGCGGGGACGGGGTGGGGGTGCGCTGCGGCAGCCGCGGGAGTCAGGGAGAGAGGAGGGGCCGGGTGGCTTACCCTGCGAGACCCTGGGGGCCGCGGCTCCATGGCCCGGGGTGGCGGACCCGGGCTGGGGGGCCGAGCCTGGCCGGGCCGGGCAGGCCAGGGACGCGGCGCTCGTTGCCCGGGCGGCTCAGGGCTGTGCGGCCCGGCCGGCGGGGAGAAGGGGAGGCGGCGCTGGCCCGGGCCGGAGCCCGCCCCGGAGGCGGGGCCGAGGACGGGGGCGGGGACAGGGACAGGGAGCTGAAGAGGAATGAAAGGGGGCTAGGGCGGAAAGAGGGAGATGTCCATTATCCAGACACTCCTAGGAAAGAGCTTGTTCTGAAGAGAAGGAGCCACTTGGCCCCGCGGCAGGGGCATTGACCAGATGACCTCGTTGCCTCCACTGGGGCTCCTTCTTGGGTCCAGGGTCCCCACCAACTCAGACATTTCTCCTTTCTTTCACCCCTTTTGCCCCACCTTCCCTAGATCCTCTGCTGACAGTCTGTCTTCAGAGTCCCCAGACGACCCTTCCCCAGCTTCCTCTGCAAACGGCGGCCCCTATGCTGCTACCTTTTTACAAGTCACTTCCCTCCCTAGGGATGGGAAACTGAGCCCGGGTACCCAGGTGTCAGGCACTGCTCTCTCAGAGACTCCTCCAAATTATGGAGCTGAGGGCACCCAGGGCAAAAGCGACCTCAGACTGGGGATGTCGTTCCTAACTTCTTCCCACCTCCTACCCGCGCCCGCCACCTGCTGGAGAACCAGGCTCCCTGACAGCCCACGCTTCGTGCACCTGCTGCCCTCTGGCGGTTCAGTGGGGGCAGCACTGGGGGACCAGAGGCTGTAGGGCCCAGCAGCCCACTCCCCCAGACACCTCGTTCTGTCTAGACAGGTCCTGGGATTCCCAGTCTTTCATCTCTAGGTCTCATCTTCTCCCATTCCACCTAAGGCAGAGACATTAGTGAAGCAGGGGACTGGATCTAGAGAGAGGGTGGCTTTGGGAAACAGTGAGGGACGTCCAAGGGCAGAGGGAAGCAGTGGAGTGAGTGGGAGGAGAATGAGGGGAGACAGTAATTCTAGAAGAGGTCTAAGGAGTAGGAACTGCCCAAGTAGGAGAGAGCACTGGAGGTGCCAGTCCACTGGGAAAGAGAGACTCTGTCATGAATAATAATATCACCACCACCATCTAATGTTGATTGAGCCCTTGCAATGTGCCAGCTTCTGTACTGAGCTCTTTGCATGGATTATCTAACTTAATCTTCACAACCACTATTTGAAGTAAGTACTATTATTATCTTCATTTTATAGAGGAGGGAAATGAGGTTTAGAGAGGTTAAATAATTTGCCCAAGGTCATAAGCTAGTAAGTGACTGAACTGGGATTTGAATTTAAACCTGGGCAGTCTGACTCCAAAGCCACGTACTTAACTGCTGCACAGTACTTCCAAAGGCCTGTCTGCAGCTTTTCTGCAGTCCTCATTCCCCTGCAGAATTTGACAGTATTGATGCAGCCTGCCACACTCTCTCCCTTGGCTTTTCCAACTCTACAGGAACGTATTTCCCTCCCCACCCCCTCCAGTGGCTTTTCCATTCCTTTTGCTGAAGCCTCTTCCTGTTCCCACTGCCTAATTCTGCACGTTCCCGAAGGCTAAGGCCTTGACCACCCTATGTTTCTCTCTTACTCCTTTCTTAAATAAAAACAATAGCAATAGCATAATAATCATAGCAGCTAACACTGATGGAGCACTTAGTTTGTGCTAGGCATTATGATTATGTAATATGATCTCACAACCTTGTGAGTTGGTGTTAATACTATTCCATTCTCAGCCTGGGCAACATGGCGAAACTCCGTCTCTACTAAAAATACAAAAATTGGCCGGGCGCAGTGGCTCATGCTTGTAATCCCAGCACTTTGGGTGGCTGAGTCGGGCGGATCACAAGGTCAAGAGATTGAGACCATCCTGGCCAACATGGTGAAGCCCTGTCTCTACTAAAAATACAAAAATTAGCTGGGCGTGGTGGTGTGCACCTGTAGCCACAGCTACTCTGGAGGCTGAGGCAGGAGAATTACTTGAACCCAGGAGGCTGAGGTTGCAGTGAGCGGAGATTGGGCCACTGCACTCCAGCCTGGGGGACAGAGTAAGACTCTGTCTCAAAAAAAAAAAAAAAAAAAAGAAAAAAAAAAAGAAAAAAAGAAAAAAAAAAAGAAAAAAAGAAAAAAAAACCTATCCCATTCTACAGTCGGTAAAACTGAGGTTCAGAATGGTTAAATAACTTGCCTAAGATCACACAGCCAGTACTTTGGAACATCAGTTTAAATCCTGACAATCAGATGCAGGATGCAGTTCAACACCCTGCTGAACTCTTCAAGCTTATCCATGCTCATCGCTTTAAATACCTCTGCTAGAGGCAGTGGAGCCATGAACTCTGCAGGAGTCGAAACCCTGGATTATCCAATCAACTAAGTAGCTTTGTGACCTTGGACAATTCACTTAACCTCTCTGCGTCTGTGTTTCCTCATCTATACAATGGGGACAATGATGGGGTTGCTAAGATCTGAGGTCAAGTGTAAGTCAGGTGTTTAGATGGGGGGAGGTTTTCTCCCCATCTTATGACCTAGTCACATCCAATCTTGCACTTTCTCAAATGCTCCTTTCTAGCCCTTGTTCATGCTACTTACTTCAGTCTGGAATGTTCTCTAAGACTACTTTAAAAATCTTGCCAATAATTCTTCAAAGCCCAAATTATATGTCACCCGCTCCAGGTTAAATCCCTTTTTCCTCTGCTCTCTGTTTTTCTGCCTAACTCTGGTTGGTCCCTTAGGCCCCACCACATCCAGGAAGGTCTTTCTTGATACTTGGGCTTCCATGCAAGCAAAATGCCTCTGACACAGCTCTTCTCACACTGTACAGGGTAGCTGTTAACTTGTTATCCTTCCTACCAAACTATGAGCTCCCCAAGTGTGGTAACTGAGTCCTGTGTCCCTGACACCAGGCACAGTACCCAGCACATAGTAGGTGCTCAAAAAAAATTTTTTTTTTGGTAAATTGAATTTTTTTTTTTTTTGAGATGGAGTTTCACTCTGTTGCCCAGGCTGGAGTGCAGTGGCGCAATCTCGGCTCACTGCAACCTCTGCCTCCCAGGTTCATGCCATTCTCCTGCCTCAGCCTCCGGAGTAGCTGGGATTACAGGCACCCGCCACCACGCCCGGCTAGTTTTTTGTTGTTTTTTTTTTTAGTAGAGACGGGGTTTCACCGTGTTAGCCAGGATGGTCTCAATCTCCTGACCTTGTGATCCGCCTGCCTCGGCCTCCCAAAGTGCTGGGATTACAAGCGTGAGCCACCACGCCTGGCCCAGTCTGAAAACTTAAAAGTGCAATGCAAATGTGTGTCTGGGTCCTTCGTTTGGGGGGAGCAGCTGTGGTATAACGATAAGTATGTTTAGAGTCAGATGCAATGGGTTCAAATCATACCTTAGGCACATACTGTGTCAACTTATATAAATTACTAAACCCTTCTGAGCCTTAGTTTTTGCTTTCTTATTTGTTAAATGGAATAATGATGTCTACCTTGTTGGGTTGTTGTGAAGGTGAAATGAGATTGCAGATAGAAACATCTGCTACAGTGCCTGGTGTGTAGTCAATGCTCAATACATGTTTATGGCTAAATATGGTTTGATGTGGATTATTTAAGTTGAATAAGGCTGACTTTCCCCAAACCTTTAGCTCTAGCCCACCTTCCAGGCTTCAGATTCTAACTATCTGTAGGACATTTTGGGCTCAATGTCCTACTGGTATGCCAAATCACCATATCCCTTTTTTTTTTTTAATATTTATTATTATTTTTTAAAACAAAACAAATAGGCCAGGCACGGTGACTCAAGCCTGTAATCCCAGCACTTGGGAGGCTGAGGCAGGTGGATCACAAGGTCAGGAGTTCCAGACCAGCCTGGCCAAGATGGTGAAACCCCATCTCTACTAAAAATACAAAAATTAGCTGGGCATGGTGGTACGTGCCTATAATCCCAGCTACTGGGGAGGGTGAGGCAGGAGAATGGCTTGAACCCAGGAGGCAGAGGTTGCAGTGAGTCAAGATCATCATGCCACTGCAATCCAGCCTGAGAGATTGAGCAAGACTACATCTCAAAAACAAAACAAAACAAAACAAAACAAAACAAAACAAATAAAGCTTTAGCACCACGTGCTAAAGCATCATCCTCACTGGAGACCAGCTTCCTCTTCCAACCCTCTGCCTCTGTCAGTGGTGACTTCTATCCAGTCACAAAGGCCTGAATGCTGGAGTCATCCTTGACTCATGCCTTCTCTTCTCCCCCACCCCCAAACACCAGTTGGTCACCTGTCAATATTTCCTTGAAATTACCTCCCCCATTCTCCCTTTCTCTCCACTCATACTGCCACTGCCACCAGCCCAGTCTGGCTTTTGAGGCTTCCCTTGGGCCTGCATTGCTAGGACAGCCTCCTAACTGTCACCTTCCTCCTGCCTCTGTTCCCTTTCATCCAGTTGCCCCACTCACCTTCCTCAAACACTGCTCTTACCAAGTCACTCTCCTGCTCAAGAATAGACAGTGGCGGCTGGGCGTGGTGGCTCATGCCTGTAATCCCAGCACTTTGGGAGGCTGAGGCAGGCGGATCACCTGAGGTCAGGAGTTTGAGACCAACCTGGCCAACATGGTGAAACCCCATCTCTACTAAAAATACAAAAATTAGCCTGGTGTGGTGGCACACGCCTGTAATCCCAGCTACTTGGGAGGCCAAGGCAGGAGAATTGGTGAACTGGGGAGGTGGAGGCTGCAGTGACCCAAGATCATGCCACTGCACACCAGACTGGGCAACAGAGTGAGACTCCGTCTCATAAAAACAAACAAACAAACACACGAATAGACAGCACCTCCTTATTTCATATTGTATTAAATCTAGACCACCTTGCCAGTCCTCCAAGCCCTATCCCACTGATGCTACCCACCCAGCCGTGGACTGCAGAGAGGTGAAACTTACAAACAGGCATGCTTATCTTCCTGCTCATTCCCTCTTTCTGGATTCAGCACCTACACCCCTCCTACCTCCCTACTGTTACTACCACCAATTTAAGTCTCATTACTTCTCTAGATGGTAGGGCGATTCACTGTAGGACTAAATGAGATAATTCATATAAAACACTTAGCACAGTGTCTGGCCCGTAGCAAGACCTCAGCAAATATTAGCTATTATTATTGTTGTTAACACTGTACCAGATGGCCCACAATACTCAAAATTAACTAGAATTAAGGAAGATGGGGTCATAAGAGGAGATAAGGAATTAGAAACAGAAGAAGAGGGCAGAGGTGGGTCTGAGAGAGAAAGGTCGGGTCACAAGAGGATGGAGAAGGCAGGCAGGCTGCTACTTACGGTGCTGTAGTTGCTGAAGAGGCCAAGGGTAGGGGCTGGCTCGAGTGGGAACGGCAGGATCTGCTTGAGGTCCAGTGGGGGCTGCATGATCGGGGGCTGCCGTAGCAGAGGCAGGGGCCCTGCCCGGCTCAGGCTGCCTGAAGGGCGGAGAAAACATTCTGTGGGGTAGGAAGATTAAAGCTTGGGAACCCCACCCAAGCCTGCCAGTCCCACTCCCTAGCCAGGGCCCCCACACTCAGAAGTGTCACCCTCAGTGCACATAGTGTACACACTTCCCCTGCTGGCTCCAGAGCAATGGAGCACAGTGCCCTGTGGGCCTGGGGGAGGGTGTAGACCGGTCCTTCCCTTCTGGGTGGTTTTCACTTCCCCCTTTTCCAGCCTCCCTCCCCCAAACTCTTTAGGCACATTACAGACCCAGTAAGAGCTCATACCTTTTCTGCAGGCTGCCTGCTGAACCAGCAGGACTCCCAGCCTCAAGCCCCTGGCCACCCTCTTCTTCTGGTTTTGCTTTCCCCCAGGGGATCCTAAAGCTTGGTATCGCCCCAGGAAGAAGAGAGTCAAGTGGGTGATTCATCCTACTGACCAGAGGGGGATATTGAGACTTAGATTTGGAGGGGGGCTGCTGAATCTCTCAGATGCCCTAGAATTAGATTTTGCTCTAACTAGAATTCTTAATTAACTATTGACATCTGTGGGGGTAGGTAGTGGGTTGGGTGGCTTTTGCTCTGGGAGGTGAACTACCCAAGCCATTCTCAGAGCCCCTTCTCCCAACCTTCCTCAGTCTTCCCCCATGCCCTTTTGTCTCACCAGGAATGCTCAGCTACAGGTCCAGTTCTGCAGGAGGAACCTCGACCTGGCCTCTGGGCGGGGAATGCCTGGGTCTGACCCCAAGGGGAAATGAAAGTCCAGGCCAGCCATTCAACTACCCTTCTCTGAAACCTTCTCCTCCTCCTCTCAGAGTCACGGGAGGAACTCCACCAGACTCCAAACGGGCAGCCCAAAGGTCCTCAGAGCCCTTCTGGGCTTCCACTGGCCCAGCTCCCTTCTGCGACCCTGCTGTGCACCAGCTGGGGAGTTCTGGCCGCCCTTCACTGCTCCAGTAACCCCCTGACAGCAACAGGGGTTCCCAGGAACAAAGGCAAACCGAGGAGGCTGCGTGCTTGGCCCGTCCTCCCTTGACTTTACTAGAGCAGAAGGTCTCCAGGATCCCTTCCTGTTCCCTCCAGAGACCACCCCCTTTCATACCTTTAGTTTCTGGTGCCTGCTGCCCCCAGGCAGTGGCCTGGCCCTGGCCCCCCAGGGGCCTGGGCCTGACAGCGTCCCCTTCCCTTGGTTCTGCCCTCTGCCCCCTCCCTTGCCAGCCCCCTCCCCCTCAGCCCAGTCAGTAGAATCAGCCAATCAGAATCCTGGAAAAGTGGGGCAGAGGGGAGGGCAGGGGAGCAGGGATTAGGGGAATCTGAGGCGACAGGGAGGGGGTGGGGAGGGCTCAGGCACAGCTGGGGGCTGGGAGCTGGTCCAGAAAGGTCTGGAGGGGTCTGTCTCTTTCACCCCATGCCAGGATGGGTGGTCAGGGTGACTGAGACAGAGCAGGGGGTCAAGGCTACTGGGAGTTTGGGCTTCAGAATTCTCAGGGCTAAAGGAGAGGGTAAGATCCTTGGCTTTGACCCTTAAGTAGCTGGGGGTCTGTATGCTTTGTGTCTATTCCCTCCTCTGTCACCTTCAAGGTTGGGATGGGGTAGAGAGGACACACACACACACACACACACACACACACACACACACACACAGAGACGGACAGATGAAAGTGAGTGAGAGGATGGGAGAGTGGTAGCAGCAGGAATAGGTGACTGAGGAATTGGACAGTGACACTGAGAGAGAAAAGGATAGAGAACAATGGAGAGATGTCAGAGAGCGAAATCAGACATACAAACAGAGAGACACTGCCGAAAAGCTGGACACAGAACTAGAGACTAGGGCAGACAGACTGAGAGACAGAGAACAGAGACAGCGAGAAAGATAAAAGAGAAGAGAGAGGGACAGATAGACGGATGGGGCAGCTTGACCACCTCCCCTTCCTGGTCTGTCCCCTCATGGCATCTCCCCTCTGTGCCCCACCCTCCCTTACTGCCTGTTACCCAAGGCCAGGGCAGCCTTAATGAGCCCCAGGCGGCATCAGGAATGGTGAGAGAAACCTGAGTGCTCCCAGAGTCCCCTGCACCCAGCATCCACCCCCAGCAGCTGGTTTTGGGCTGGCACTTGCCCTGCCCCAGAGCACCAGAGGCTGAAGCTTGGCTTGACCCTTTCCCTGGTTCTAGATTTCTCTAGGCTCCCACTCCTCAAAGCCATCTTAAGAGGAGACAGCAGAGTTCCAGAAAAAGCCACAGAAAAAAATTTGAGGCTACTATGTGCCAGGTAATGAATTCCAAGTATTATTACATTTAACCTCTGAAGTAGCTCAATGAAGTAGCCATGATTCAATGAAGTAGCTGATAATATTTTTCTCCTTGACTTATGAGGAAATGGAGACTCAGAGAAGTTAACAAACTTGGCTGATGTCACACAGCCTGTTAATATCAGAGCTGAGATATAGATCAAGATCTGTTGGACTCTACAGCAAATTCTTTCTCTGCTACCTTACTCCCAAAGGGCTTGAATTTAACTGAAGCAGAGATCTGAGCACAGGCTTCCATCTTGTTCAAGGAGAGGAAGGGGAGAGCAGGTTCCATGCACTTCCTCAGGTTGGAGTCCTCATTTTTCCTCCAGAGGAGGGATAGAGGAAAACGGGTAGCAGCCACTCAGTTATCTATGGCTAGCAACTCATCTTTTCCACAGACATGAGCCCTGGGTGAGCGGGGGAGGGGAGGGGAGTGGGAGAGAGGGGTCAAATGAGGGTACAGTGAGGGAAGGAAGCAGGGCGGGCAACTGGAGACAAACTATCTACTTCCCAGATTCCTGGGTCCACTCCATTCTGAGGTGGCGAGAGAGGCAGATGGCAGCTTTTGGGCCAGGTGGGCAGAAACAGGACTCTCGGTTTCAGGTAGCCCAGGCCTCAGGCCTCTCCCTCTCTTTTTCTGAGGCTAACAATAGTTGCCGCTTTTTGAGGCTTTACTATAGGCCAGGCACTTTACATACACAATCTCCCAGTAGGTGGTCCACCACTCACTAGCTGGGTGAGCAGCTAGGTTCTCTGACTCTCAGTCTCATTTCTCATCTGTCAAATGAAAACAACACTACTTGCCTCACCAAGTTGTTGAGAGGATTGAACAAATCCATGTAAAATGCTGGCATGTCACAGTGAGAACTCAATAAATATTTGCCGAATAAATGAATCTCATCTTATAGACGATGACAATTGGCTCAGAAGGAGAGTTATTTGGCCAAGGTCACACAGTTAGTGAGTGACGTGAACCTGTCTGTCTGGTTCCAGAGACAGGGCTTTCAAGCACTACACTTTTCTGGGTAGATCTGGAAAGGGAGGAGGGGAAAAGGCAGGAATATAGGAATGGCTGGGGAGGCAGGAACTGAGTAGGAAATGTAGGGCTTTTGACTTCTAGCTAGGTAAAATCTCCAGGCAGGTTTGGCAGAAGAGGTGGAGAGCAAATTGAAGTGTGTGTAAGTGTGTGTGTGTGTGTGTGTGTGTGTGTGTGTGTGTGTGTGTGTGTGTGTGTTGTGTGTGTGTGGCACCCATGTCAGGCAAGGCAGGGAGGAGCTGAGGCCTGGCTGGGGCAGGCCACTCTTGAGGGAAGCTCATTAGAGTAATTACCTCCAGCAGATAGAGCCCCACCCAGCTTCATCGAGAATTGCTAAATGCTTTATTAAAGAAAGCTCCCAACATGATTTAGAGGGGGTGAATTCCAGACCCTTGGATGGATGTCCATCTGTCCATTTTCACATCCTACTTAGCCCTGGGCACTTTGATCCTGCTCAAGTTGCGCTGTCAGCACTAACCCTCAACCAGGCCACATCTGGCTTCCTCTATTGGTCTTTTCCTTTCCCTCTTCCCTAGAAATTCGGGCCTGGTCTGGAGCCCCAGCCCTTTGGCTATTTTAGGTGGAGCCTCATGCCTCAAGCCCTGTTGTTAAAGAATGCTTAGGGAGTGGCTGCATCTGAGTAGGAATAGGAGCCAGGAAAGGTGTTAGTATAGGGCTGTGGGTTAGTGTTGGTTGGAAGACTGGGCCAGAATGGGATTAAGATCAGAGAGAGATATTGGGGTTAAGGTTGCAAGTAGTTAGGGCCCAAGGTGGTAAAAAGCACAGGGCCAGTACTGGGTTAAAATGGGAATTAGACTTGGGCCAAAGGAGAAATTCAGATCTCTTCTCTAATTAATCTCTTTTTTCCTTCAGGCCCTTTGGCCTTTTCTCCCTCCCCAGAAGTGCCTAAAATTGAGGGTGGGGGTGGGAGGAAAGCTTTGAATCCCTGGGTCTTTTTTACCAAGTTCCATGTATATGTCCCCTTCTGCCTCAATTCCCCCATCTTGGCAGGAGGCAGGCTGAGGACTGGAAAGGCTTTGAAGTCAAAGATGAAAGAGACAAGGGGGATGATTATGAACAACTACTCAAAACACCATGCCTAATAACCCCAGGGTGGATGTGGGCGGGGACTGGGCCTAGAGGGAGGAGTTGACTGGGAAGGGGAGAGCAGGGAGGCCCCTGGGAAATCTTTCCCCACTTGATTGGAAAGGGCCTCCTTCAATGTGCCACTACCCTTACTGCACCAGGGACTCAGTTGGAAAGGATGGTATAGAAAGGCTTAGAACAGGGAACCTGAGCCTAGAACTGCCATCTTAAACCTGGGTCCCAGACTCTAGATCTTGAGCAGGCTGGCTGGGTGTCACATGCTAGGCAGGGAGGGTTTAGGGTCCCTCCACGGCTACCATGCACATGGATTCAGAGGACCTAAGTGTTCAGAACCGAAACCTTTGTAGGGTCCCTGGGGGTCCCTGGGGGTGGGGCCGGAGCCCTGGCTGGCAGCTTCCTCCCTCTCTCCTTCCTTCCTCATAGAGGGCTAAAGTATGTGGGCTTTGCCAGACTTCCCGCACTCTGTGGGCTTGGCATAAGGAGGGAATTAATTACAGTGTCCTCCAGGGGGATGGGAGGGTACCACTTGTGGCTGTGGTCCAGTTTCAGAAAATGTGGACCCAGGAATTATTCCTGTGGCTGGGGTCTTGGTCAGGCTCCAGCAAGCAGGTCCATGATGTCCTTTTCAGGGCCTGCTGACCAGGGAAAGCACGGCTTATGCCAGCCTATTCTGGGCAAGCATGATGCTGCCTCTCGAGCTGTGCCCAGGGTGGAGCCAGGGTGCAGAGATCACACAGGTTGGAGGAATGTGGATCCTGTGCTCTGGGGGACTGAGTGCAATGTGTGCTGGTGGGGGTCACTCTAGCATCAGGGTAGTATTCATAGAAGGGTGGGTAATACCTTCCCCTGCTGGAGAGGCTCTTGAGAAGGAGGCAGGCAACCAGCCATTCATGCCTTCGTTCAGTCATCCATTCAATAGATAGGTGGAGTGCCAGGTGGAGGGGGTGAGACATACAGCAGAGAGAGACTGAGGACACACAGGAGGAGGAGAGAAAAAGAGATGGAGGAAGGGCAGAAGGACAATAGGCAGTCAACAGGGATAGGCGGTGAAGTGAAAGAAGGTAAGAAAGGAAGACAAATAGCAGAGGGACTCAGGAGAGGGATGAGTGCAGGAGCCAGTCAAGCCCTCCAGGTACCAGCATGGAGCCAGGTGTCCTCAGTTGGGGGCAGGGAGATCACAGGTGTCTAGGCCTGGTTGGGGGGCTCCCATCATAAACAGATCCCAGAAACCAGCCTAGCCAGGGTGGAGGGCAGAGGTCAGAGCAGGCCTGTGGACTATTGTGGAGGCAGGGTGGAGGGCAGGGGCATGCAGCCGGCGCTGATGCAGAGTCCAGAGCACAGCTAGGCCCTTTCCTCCCCCACCCCTGGGGCTCCCTTCCTGATGTAGGTCATGAGGATGGGGTGGCTGTGGCTGACGGGCTGTCAGAGCCCAGCAGGAGTTCCCATCCCCCATCCTTACCCTCTCCATTGCCCCTCCCTCTCCTGGTGCCCCCGGCCCAAGGCAGGGGTGGAGGGAGAAGAAGGAAGTGAGGAAAGAGGGACTTAGGCAGCTACAGCAGGGAGAGAGAGGGGCAGGTCTTGGCGTGTTGGGGCAGGATGGCTGTGGAGACAGGCTCTGAGCCGCAGGAGCCCTGGATGGACAGTTTCCCACCCCCTATTTTCCCCACCCCCTCTTCTCCCAAGCCCCTCTTCTCCCAAGCCCCTCTTCTCCCCAGCCCCTCTGCTCCCCAGCCCTCTTATCTCCGGCCCTCAGGTTCCCACCTCCCACCACACTCACCTCGAAGCTACACCCACCATCTTCTCCTTCCACCCCCCACTTCCTCCTTTCCCCCTTATCCTGGGCCCAGAAGGATGTCGGAGTATCTAAGCTAAGGGTGGGGGAAGACGCTGGGGCGGGAGACGGGTCAGAACCTTTCCCCCAACTCCACCAGGCCAGGACCAGCCCCCTCCCCCAGCCTCTCGTAGACTGGTATATAATATTCATGAGCCTCATGAATACGCAATGTTCTAATTATGGGGCGGGGGTCTCACTCCGCTCTGCCTCCCGCTTTACCACTCCCTAAATTACCCGGAGCAGCGGCAGCCTGGGAAAGAGGGGAAGAGGGGAAGAGGGGACCCCAGATGTGGAGCCAGATGAAGGGGGAGGGGGAACTGGTCGCTGACGGGCGGCCGCAGTCACCGCGGTGCCGGGAGATGGTGGAGGGGGGCGGTGGGTGACCCACAGAGAGGAACCCAGGAGCCGGGAGCCTGGAGTCGCAGAGACCACTCACCGAGGATCATGCTGGGGACCCAGGCGCCCGGGGTTCCGCGTCGCTCTGTCCCGGGGGCCGTTCTGGCCGGGCTGGGGGTACGGGGGGAGGAGCCGGGGAGGAGCAGAGGCCGGCCGAGGCGGAGCGGGGGCGGGGCCCTCAGCAGGTGAAGACGGGAGGAGGGGACCCGGGCACTCAGGGCTCCGCGAGGGGGCGTCCTGGCCCCTCCCGCTTCCTCCCGCCCTTCTTCTTGCTGCCTGCTGGCCTCCTGGGTTTACGGTGTCACTGCGGCCAGGGCTGGGGGAACAGGACGTCTAGAAGACGGTGTGAGGTGATGGACGAAGCTGGAAACTAGGATGCCTGGGTTCCCGGGAAGGGCTGAGTCTGAGGGCGGGAAGTCTGGTTCTGGGCTGATATAGGGTGGGCAGGGGATTGGGGGGGGAGGGGAGGTGCCTAAGTACTCTGGGAGGCGATGGGCCTTAGGTTGGGTAGGATACCTAGGTTCCCTCCAGAGTGATGGACTGAGCAGGGGGCAGGGGAAGTGCAGCAGAAATTGTATGGGTCCTAGTTTGTTGTTCTGGCTTTGGAGCAGGATGCCTGGGGGCTGGGCCTCTGAGGTGAAATGGGATGTTGAAGATGGATCCCAGGTTGAGTTCTGGCTGGGGTCTGAATGCCTGGGTCCTTAGGGAAGGTCTCAGCGAGGAGATTGCAATCAATGGACCTGAGGAGATGGAAATAGAAGCTTGTAACAGAGATCATTAGGGCAACTGGAAGATGACAGAAAATTCAGAACTGAGGCACCTTGTAGAGATGACCTGGATTAGGGTGGGGTGGCGTCAGGGAGCATCTATCCAGGGCCTAAATCCGCGGCATTCCCCACTAAGGTGAGCTTCGATCGAGGAGGACTGGTGGGGGGGCATTTCGTGAGGTGGAGGGGAAGATGGAGGGTAAGACAAAATGTATGAGCAGGGGAGAATGTCAGGAGGGAGAGGAAGTACAGGCCACTTGGAGGTATTCTTTTCTTTTTTTTTCTTTTTTCTTCTTTTTTGAGACCCAAGTCTTGCTCTGTCGCCAGGCTGGAGTGCAGTGGCACGATCTCAGCTCACTGCAACCTCTGCCTCCCGGGTTCAAGCATTCTCCTGCCTCAGCCTCCCGAGTAGCTGGGATTACAGGTGCCCGCCACCACGCCTGGCTAATTTTTGTAGTTTTAGTAGAGACAGGATTTCACTATGTTGGCCAGGCTGGTCTCAAACGCCTGACCTCAGGTGATCCGCCTGCCTTGCCCTCTCAAAGTGCTGGGATTACTGGCGTAAGCCACTGCACGCAGCCCACTCAGAGGTATTCTTAAGGCACCCCAGTACAAGGTAGGAGTCTGGGAGAATGCAGATGTCTGGGGGAGATGGAGGCTGGACCTGTCTGTACTCGTCTCAAGAGGGAGGGTGGCAGCCAGATTTCCCAGAATGCCACACAGCCAGCTTCAGGCCAACCCCAATCAGAAGAAAAGTGGGTGGGAACTGGAACGTTTGAGGTTTAGGGAGGTAGAAGCTGAGGGGAAGAAGTCGGTGAAAGGGTGGTGGGACTGAAGTTTTGGAATGGTTTAGGAAGGGGAAAGAGACTGACATTCCTGGGTTCTGGAGGGAAATTGGGACTGGATGGTCAATTAAGGTGCAGGAAGTTTGAGTTTCTGTTTCTGGGTCCCAGCAATCTCTTGCCCTCACCCCAGTAATCTGGTTTGAAGAAAAGACCTGTTTCTGTACCTGCCAAGACACTCCAGCTCAAGGGAGAGAATGCTGGGAGTGCCAATGCCTTAGTCTCATTCTGATTCAGCGGGGCAGAGATCTCAGGGGATTGGCCTTGCTGCCCAAGTCTGGCCTTGGGAGAGGATATGGGGTTTCTGGGTCCATCAGAGGAGGTCCTCCTGCTCTGGGTCTGACCTACCACCATGCTGGTCAACTCCAGTATGAAAAACCCTTGCTTCTCCTTAGACCCTGCACCTCCTTTCCTCTTCCCATTCTTTCTCCTCCTGGGTGGACTCAGAGACTAAGCAAGAGCCATCATCAGGCATGGTCGATTGGTTTTAGAGACCCCTTTGCACTCAGCTGTTGTCCACCCTGCCACACTGCCCCAGGGACTCTGGGTTAGGAAGATCTCAGAAGAGGGGTTGCTTAAGCTTACCAAGGGGAAGCAGCTGGCTAGAGGACGGGGTGACCTTGCAGGCAGCTGGGGTGGGGGGAAGGTGTGTGGGGTGAATTCATTATTGATGAGCCCTGCACCCCGGGCTACTAATGAGCCCAGGCCGGCTGCTCTAATTGATGTCAAGAAACTTGAGACCCCCAGATCAGCTTCCCGCCTGCCACCTGCCTCTCCTGAGCCCCCTCCCCCTCCCTGCACCCCCAGCTGCTCTGTTCACTTCCTAAGGCCTCCTTTCCTTCTCCTTTTCATCTCCACCAACACACACAAGGATAGGGCTCAGGCCTTCTAGCCCCCCTACACTTAAATTCGTCTGGATTATTCAAGTCTCAAGGTGGGAGCCACACTTCCTTCGAAGGGTTGGGAGATTTGGGAGAAGAAACTTAGACCAGGAGTCTGAGAATTAGAGCTCAGGGAAAGAGAGGCTCATACTAGATTACATCTGTGGCATTTCTGAGCTCCAGGAATTTCTTCCTTATATTGTGCATCCATGGGTAAGAACTTGTCACTCTCTCAAAAGTACAGGCCCTACACAGTGACACACCCATGACACCAGCCCAATTTTCACAGCCCACTTCCCTTCCTTATTTCCTCCTCACAACAGTGGAAGACATTTTAGGTCTGGCCCCTGGAGTTTGGCTGCTTCTACCCCCACCTCTCCCCCAAGAAGGGGATTCCTCTTAATGTATCAGGTATGGGATTTCCTCCCTCTAGAATTTCTGGTGCCTTGTTATGCCACGGCTGCCATTCTTAGAAATGCTAGGGGGTTCTTTGTCTCATCCTGTCTCTTCTACCTCATCAGCCCCTTTTCATTTGTGGGTTCTGTGAAGACATTCCTGACTCAGAGCATTCTAAGAAGTCACAGACCGGAGTGTGGTCCAGGGTTGGTCTCCCAGGTGGGATATTTTTAGGTGATGCAGGCCCTGCTAGGCAGAAGCCTGAGTTAATGAGAATAGTCCTGGTGATGGGGGAAGAGGGTGAGGTGGACCTCATACCCTACCTTCCCAAATTTCCCATAAATTTGTGGCTATGCTGCCCTCTGGTGGCTGAATTTTAGTCTATCCTGACAGGGACATCTTTGTCTCCAACACCCCCAATTGCTCTCCCTCTTGCTGCCTGTTAGGACAGGCCTTGAGGAGAAAAGAGAACCCTGAGGGTCCCTCACTTTGCGAGATTTATCTTCAAAGATCTGAACCCTGTGGCATGTTGGTTAAGAATTCGGGCTTTCCCAGCCAGATAAGGCTGAGTTTCACTCTGTTCTGCCACTCACTGTGTGACTTTGCACAAGTTATGTAACCTCTCTGGGCCTCAGTTTCTGTTTGTGTAAATGGGATAAATAGTACCAACCTCACAGAACTCTGTGAGAAATTAAATGTGATAATGTATGCAAACTAACACCCCCTACCAGCACACAGTAGCAATGAAAACAAAGCAATACAAAAACCTAACTGGGCTTTCTTCTAATTTAGTTCTGTGGCTTTTTCCTCTCAACTCATTTCATTATTCTGATTTAGGGAAGCCTGGTAAATTTTCTGAACCATCCTCCCCCACCTCCACCTTGGACCTCCCCCTTTGCATTCTGCTCTAATCCTCAAACCCAAAGAGAAGAGGTTCCTTTCCCTTCTCCCTTGGGAGTGTTGGGGACCAGGTCTGATGGGGGATGAGGGAGGGGCAGAGGAGTCAAGCCCTGCTTTTTCTCCTTCCATCACCTCTTTCACCTAAGAAGGGAACGTAGAACTAGTTTCACAGTTTCTGGGGGGTCATACTTCTGGCTCCTAGTGGAAAGAAGCCATGAGAGAAATAGGCATCTGCTTTCCGCCAAGTCGCTTGGTTCCAGGATGGGTTTGGAAAGAGTAACATGAGATCACAGATTCTAGTTCTGGTCAGTGGGGGCACTGGGTCAGATTTATTGCACTTGCAACAGAGTTTAAATAAGTCCTGGGTGTCTGGTGCCAAGGTGAGGGAAGGGTTGGGCAGAGAGAGGAGGGGCAGCATCAGTGCAGCTGGCAGGCAGAACCCAAATTCTGCAGGCCCAGGACAGTGGGCTCCCCTTTCTCCAGGGAACAGGGAGGGCCTGTGTCTGGCCAGGCTGAGGTTCCAGATCTGTTGCCATCATGGCCCCTTCAGGGTCCTGGGAAATTCCTGGCTTCTCCTAAATCAGGGTGAACTGGGCCTCCAGGATCAGGTCTGGAGCAGGCCCAAATATAGTCCTGGATCTGCCTGGATTAGGTGCCAATGTCTGAGTCTGGGTTCCAGATCAACTCCAGACCCCAGGCTGGATCTGGCCCCATTTGAGTTCTGATTCCCCTTGGAGCTGGGCTCTGGGCCAGCATCTATCCTTGTGTGGCATCTGTCCTGAGCTGGTCCTGGGGCACCATCCATAGTTAGTGTTCTTTGTTGGCCCACCAGGGTGGGGCTGTCCAGAGCTGCCAGGTCTTAACTCCCCAAGCTCCAGGTTCTTAGCTGGGGGCTTCTTTTGGATTTCTGGCAAGGCTGAGGACAGATCTTTGCAGGTTGGAGCTGGACAGGAAGTCCTTGTGGCATGTCTGGCCCAAAGAACTGTGAATGGATTTCCTAGTTATCTTTCCAAGTTGTTTCAGGAAACTCTCCAAAATGCAAAGGCTTCAGGGAGGCTGGGGCCTCTGTCCCTGGATCTGAGTTCCCCCATCCATGAAGAGGGTATGTGTAAACAAGGGTCCTTCACAGTGCATGGGGGGGAGGGATCCCCAGCTCCTCACCCCCCTGGCTCTGGCCCTTCAAGTATGTCTCTGGGCTGGGGAGAGGAGCTTCTCCCTGGCCGTCAGCACCTTCAAGAAGTAGCCAGACCCCTCCCCTTCAGTAGAATGAGGGTGGGGGGACTGGTTCTTCAGGATTGGGAGTCTGAAATTGGGAGGACTCAGGCATCAGAGGTGGCTGGAGGCTTGAGCTGAGCTTTTTCCATGGCGGTGCCATATGGGAGGGAGCGTTTGAAGAATCCGAGCTGATAAAGGGGAAAAGAGGGAGAGTTTAGGTACTCTGGCTGCCATTTCTCCACAGCTCTTATTCCAAGAAGTAATAAGGAGGACTCTAGTGCCTCCAACCTCTACATCCTGCAAAAGTGGCCTCTGAATTCAGGCTAGGACTACCCCTCTAAGTTGTGCAATGGACCCAGGAGGACTAAACTTGGGGGTGATTTTGTATGGGGGGTATCTTTTACCAGTGCCTTTAAAATTCCCCAGTTAAGCCAGAAATGGCAGATAGGTTTGAACTCAAATGCCAAGTCTGATTGCTTAGTAGTGGCTGCTTCTGTTTGTTTGTTTTTGAGACAGGGTCTCACTCTGTTGACCAGCCTGGAGTGCAGTGGCATGATCATGGCTCACTGTAGCCTCAAACTCCTGGGCTCAAGCGATCCTCCCACCTCAGCCTCCAGAGTAGGACTATAGGCACGCACCACCAAACCTGGCTAATCTTTGTGTTTTTTTTTGTAGAGACAAGGTCCTAGTGTGTTACCCAGGCTGGTCTTGAATTCCTGGGCTCAAGCTGTCTTCCCACCCTGGCCTCCCAAAATGTTGGGATTACAGGTGTGAGCCACCACACCTGGCCATGGCTGCCTCTTGAGAGAGATTCTGAAGCCACTTCTAGATGATCAGTAGCCATTTCTAGGTTAGTGATGGCTGCCATGGATTTTTGGAGAAACTGACAGCACAAATGCCATGTATTTGTCATCTTTGGGTTCCAATGATTTTTGTAAGTATAGGCAAACTTATCATCTTGAGTCAAGAGGACCCTTTCTAAGCTAGGGGCTATAGAATGAAGCGGGGGGGATCTTATAGGGGAAGGGTTAGGATGGGATGCATGTAGCCAGGACAGAGGTGGGGGCACATGGCTGGTGAACTGGTCTAGAGGTAGATACTTCGGACTGTGCCAGGTCAAGGGCAGAGCCTGATGAGAGGGTGGCCAAGTCACAAGCAGGATGTGGCTGACCTTGTAGAGGATGTAGATGAGTAGACCTAGGAGCAGGAGGCCAAATAGGATGGCTAGGATGATGATCCACAGTGGGACACCATAGCTGCCTTCTGCCTTGGTCCATTGCACAGCTGTGGCCACCTGGGGAGCAAGTTGGGTGAAGTCAATGAAAGCTCAGAAGTTCTTTCTACCCTATACTTGGCCCCCACTTGTCATTGGATCTAGACCCACTTCCCACCTCTTATTTTCAACTAACAGCATTCTGAACTTAAAAATTTAAGTTCCTAAAATGTACAATATTGTCTCTTACTTTTGGGCTTTCATATCATATCCATTTTTTTTTTTTGACAGAGTCTCACTCTGTCACTCAGGCTGGAGTGCAGTGGTGTGATCTCAGCTTACTACAACCTCTGCATCCTGGTCTCAAGCGATCCTCCTGCCTCAGCCTCCCGAGTAGCTGGGACCACAGATATGCGCCACCACATCTGGCTAATTTTGTATTTTTTGTAGAGACAGGATCTCACTGTGTTGCCCAGGTTGATCTTGAACTTCTGAGCTCAAGCAGTCCACTTGCCTTGGCCTTCCAAAGTGCTGGGATTACAGGTGTGAGCCACTGTGCTCAGCCTCATATCTGTTATTCACCTCTCCCCAGGATATCCCTTTCCTGAATGGCTAGCCTGGTTAGTTCCTATTTATTCTTCAGGTCTCAGCTTGAACATCACTTCTTCCAGGAAGCCTTCCCTGACCCAGTTAGACTGGGTTCAGGTGTTCCTATTATGTGTTTTCATAAATATCACCACACTTGGAACACTGTGTTGTTCCACGAGACTGTGAACACCAGGAGCAAAGATACCATGTTGATCTTGCTTACCACTCTGTCTCTGGCATCTGCACAGTGCTTGGCACATAGTACATTCTCAACAGTTGTTAACAATACCAAGGCCAGCCCTCACCCAAGTCCCAGCCCTGTTCCAGCACTCTGAGCCCTGTATTCCCTCATCCAGTCCTCTGGCCCTAGACTCACCTGACGCTCCTTTTGGGGCAGCTGCCGAGGCAGGATTCGGTAGGGCATCTTCAGGGCTTTGTACACAGCCTCACACTGCAGGCTAAATGGCTGGTGCTCCCGCTTTGGGTAGGGGAAAGTTGGTTAGCACATCCTCTCTTGGGATCCAGAGGACATAGCGTTCCCCATCGTCTGGCTGGGGTTGTGATCTTTCCCTATTTTGGACTCATTCTTCCTGAGTCTCTCTCTCTCTTTTTTTTTTTTTGTTTGAGACTAGGTCTCACTCTGTCCCCCAGGGTGGAGTGCAGTGGTGTGGGCTTAGGTCACTGCAACCTCCACCTCCTGGGCTCAAGCAATCCTCCTGCCTCAGCCTCCCAAGTAGCCGAGACTACAGGCATGTGCCATCATGCCCAGCTAATTTTTGTTTTGTTTTGTTTTTGTAGAAGTGGAGTTTTGCCATGTTGCCCAGGCTGGTCTCAAACTTCTGGGCTCAAGGGATCCGCCAACCTTGGCCTCCCAAAGTGCTGGGATTACTGGTGTGAGCCACTGTGCCTGGCCCGTGAGCTTCTCTTGATGTTCCTTATATGAGATAATAAATGTGTAACTGAATAATTGTAACTTGATAATATATAATTAGATGACTACGTGTTCAATAAAATTTTTTTTTTAATTATTAATGTGCTTTGACACCAGGACAGTGCCTAGCCCGCAGTGTGTGCTCAAGAAGTGACTGCTCTTTACTGTTCCTACATGTGTTTACCTCTCCACTATGGATTCATCTTCCATCTTACTGTTTTTCTATCATTCTTTGCACACTGGTCTCTCTCCAGCCCTCCCTCCTCTGAATGGGCCAGGAAAGGGAAGCTGCTGCTCCCACTGTGGCCACTAGATGGCGCCAAGGACATACAGCCTGGTCTAGACAAGGGCGAGGAAGGGCGCTGGAGTGCTGGGTCCCATTCACCAAAGGAGAGGTGGCTACTGCAGTGGAGAAGGGGGTGGGTCAGTCTAAGCAGGCCCAAAGGTCAGGGGTCAGGGCTGAGGTAAGGCTCCCTCACCTGCAAGAAAGTCTTGGCCCAGACTCGGAAATGCAACTGCAGACTTTGGCTCTCTTGTTGGTGCAGGGGCCCGAGCTCACAGCGCAGCCTGAAACACTCAGCCTCCGGGCATTTCTAGGAAGAAAGAAGCTTGAACCTGGTGTTCTGCCCTTGTGATGGCTCTGAGAACCCCAGAGTACTCAACACTTTGGTCCACACCTCATTCCCTGCCTGACTTACCAGGATCTGAGGTCCCGAGGAAGCAGAGCTGCGGCTTGGAGCTTCCCGTTTTTGCTGGTGGTGCAGGGAACCCTCGGGATCCAACTATAAAAGAAAGTGTTGGGCCCGTTTCCCATCTCATTACAGCTTCTAAGTCAGCTTGCACCTGGGTTCCAGAGCAGCTTCAACCTATTCTTTCATCTATCTCTTTATTGATTCATCCAACTGTCCACCTCCTATGTGCAAGGCACCGAGCTCAGGGTTAAAATATGGAAATGAAGAAAACTTGGTTCTTGGAGTTCACACTGGAGGAGATGCTTAAATAAATACTTAGGTCTGTGTTCCTGTTTTTGCACTGGCTGTTCCCTCGGTTTGGAATGCTCATCCCTGAGTCTCATAGATAGGTTCAACCTTATCTTTCAGGCCTCAGTTCAGCTGTGACGTCTTCAAGAGGTTTTTCTATGATCCAATTTAAATAGCGTCCCTACAGCTTATTAACTCTTCACTTCATTACCTTTCAATCCCTGTTAATTTTTCTCCTTCTCTTTTTCTTTTCTATGTCTATCACCCTTCACTAGAATGTAAGTTCCATGAACGTGGAGACCTTGTCAGTTTTGTTTGGTGCAATATTTCCTGGGCCTAACAGTGTTCAGTACAGTCACTTATTTAATTAAATGTTAATGAGTAAATGAACTATAAAACAGGCATTGGGGCCCAGAGGAAAAGGTTTGAAGAAGGCTTCCTAGAGGAGGTGGCACATAACTGGGCCCTAGGGGTATGCCGGGAAACAAAGAAGGGATAGTTCAGGCAGAAAGAAACACAGTGGATGAAAGTCCTTTTTCCTCCAGAGGATTTTGAGGTAACTTTGGGCCTTGTGACCCTCAACCCTAGCTATAGGCACATCCTCATTGCCTCTTGCAGGCCCCCAGCAACCTTCCCCAACCCCTCAGCCTTGGTCCTCTGAATCTGCTCCTCTTCCCCATGCCAGTGTTCAGGATCTCACCTCCAGGCCCTTTGGGTTAATGGGGTGATTGGTGGTGCAGTTGAGTCCCGTAATTCTGGTAACATATAGGAGCTGCTGACCTTCCAGAGCCTGGGGACAGCTGAGTTCCAGCACGCCCTGGCTAATGGAGCTGGGGCCTTGGTTGATGAGCTGAGGAGGGAAGAGCACAATCATCATGAGAAGGAAGGGAATGCTTCTGCCCCCTTGAGACCCTGGATCACCATGGCTCCACTATACCCTGCTGTCAGGCTCCTATCTCAGAGATGAAGCAGGGAAGCAATGGGCAGAGGTGAAATCCTCTCTAGCCAACACTTTTGGAGGGGGCTCCATCTTTCTTTCCAAGCCACTCAATTGGCCTGTCTCTCCTCTGGCTGTTTCTCACAGGACTCTGCCTCATGCCTTTGCATATCACTTACTCCTCCCTCCTCTCTTTCTCTCAGTCCCTCACATGGGTTCCAGACATCTGTCACTCATATTAGCTCCTCCTTTCCCATCATTCATTCTGGCCCTGTCCCTTCCCCCCTTACCTCATAGACATGGTGGACAGCAGGTCCCAGGTCCTCCTCCTTCTGAGGCTGGTCTCGGGGATGCCAGTCGCTTACTGGGAATAGCACTGCCTCAGGCTTGGAGACACTAAGGAGGAGGGTGGTTTAGAGGAGGGTGGAAGGAACCCCATATGCATCCTTCCCTAGAAGTCTGTGTCCCCTCTCAGAAAGACCCCATTCTGCCTGGCACTGACCCGTTCAGGGTGACCTGGGCCTGAGCCTCCACGGAAAGCCGGAAGGAAACCACGTCGCTTTGCGAGTTGTTGAGATTCTTGCTGTGGGATGGAGGCAAGACTGAGGTGCTGGAGTGCAGCCAGTGAGAATGGCGCCCAGCCCTCCCTTCCGTCCCCAGCTCAGCCCCAGCCTAGACACACTCACTCCCTACCTGAGGATCTGGAAGTCAAACTGGATGGTTTTCTTAGTGTCCCGGAGATGAGGGACTGTAAACCGAAGGCCACCCCACAGCTGGGGACAGAAAAAGAGGAAAAGAGGGCAGTTAGACTGTGTATTTCACCCTCCCTCCGTACCTCACAGCTGTGCTCTCGGCTGGCTGGTTACCGCCCTCAGGTCTGCTCTCCCTCTGTCCCATCCTCTTTCATCCCAAACTTACACTGGCTCCTGCCTTCATGGGGTTGCCCAGGTCACACACCAGCAGGCGGCTCTGGTTCACGGCAAAGTAGTCACAGCTCAGGCTGGAGAAGTTCTGGAGATGGGGTGGGCACTGGTCAGGTTTTGGTGTCCCCTCTAGAGGGGTATCCTCCCAAATCCCACTCGAGAGTCCCATCTCACCCCTGGGTGTCTGACGAGTCCTGAGTACTCAGCCTCTGGAGGGGCGGTGACCCGAAGTTCAGCCTCATAGGCGCCACCCTCACCCACATTCTGGGCATGGAAAGTGAGGTTCAGGGCATTCTTGTCACCCAGGTACACATGGTTCTGCTCCCTGGAAGGGACACAGAGGGTAAGGGACATTGGTGAATTAATCCTCAAACCAGGACAAAGGACCATTATAAGAGTAGTAATACGAGGCTGGGTGTGGTGGCTCACACCTGTAATCCCAGCACTTTGGGAGGCTGAGGCGGGTGGATCACGAGGTCAGGAGTTCAAGACAAGCCTGGCCAAGATGGTGAAACCCTGTCTCTACTAAAAATAATAATAAAAAAATTAGCTGGGCATGGTGGGAGGCACCTGTAATCCCAGCTACTTGGGACGCTGAGGCAGAGAATCTCTTGAACCTGGGAGGCGGAGGTTGCAGTGAGCCGAGATTGCGCCACTGCACTCCAGCCTGGGTGACAAGGGCATGACTCCGTCTCAAAAAAAAAAAAAAAAAGAGTAATAATAAAGTAATAATAGACACTGTTTACTGAGTTCTAACTCTATGGCAGGCACTAGGCTAGATTTTTTATGTAGATTATTTCATTTAATCTTTCCAAAAAGTCTGAGAAATAAATGCTACTATTCCCACTATACAGACAAAGGAGTTAAAACTCAGAGCAGCTCAGCAACTTCCCAAGGCGACACAGCTAGTATGTCCCTAGCTGATTTTTTCAGGTGCCAGGTGCACCTGGAGCTCCCTAGCTTACCGTCAGCCCTACTTACCCAAACACTTCCAGCTGCAGGTCAGGCACACAGATGTTGTCTTCTCCACAGTCCAGCAAGATCTGAGCCTGGGGAGCAGGGCAGCCTTGAGAGGGGAAGTTTAGACCCATTCCTGGGCTGTAGGCTCTTCTCTTTCCATGGCCCTGCCCCCCCAGTACCCAGGCCTCTGTCTTCCCAGGTCCCTTCTCCCTGCCCTGTCCTCACCTTGTCCTCTATCCGGCTCTTGCTCTGGTAATGTAGGGCTGGCCTGAGGCCGTGGCTGTCCACTGGGGCTTGGGGGTCCAAGGAGAAGTTGAGAGCGATGTGAATCGGCGAGAGTTTGTCTCGAAATTCTGACTCGTTCTGGGGCCAGAGGAGAGAGTTCACGGAGTCAGGGGACTCTGGAGACTTAGTGGCCCTGCTCCTCAGCCTCTCTCATCTCCCTTTGTCTGCTTAGGGCCCAATTCTGACCATCCTCATTGTTTCAGAGGCCCTGGCAGCCTGCTTCCCAGCTCCTCTGACAGAAGGTCTCCCTTTCTCAGCCCCCACAAGAGTCCCAAGCCCTTCACTGGAATCCCCCAATCTTTTTCCCTTCAGGAGGTGCCCTCAGTTCTGTGTGGCCACCCTCCCTGGCCAGTCCACACCCCGCCCTCTGGGCCATACCCTGAGGTAGATCTTCATCTCTCTGCAATCCTCTCGAGCCCCATTCTGGATGAGCAGGGTCTGGGTCAGGGTTGCCTGCCTGGAGGCCAGGAACAGTGCCCGCCGTACCCCTCCCTTCTGCTTCTGCCAGTCCAGCTGAAGTTCCACTGTGAAACCTGAAGCCAGGGACATATAAAGGGAAACTGCTTGTCTTTCCTCATCTTTTCAGAGAGAAGAAATGTCCCCAGGTCCCCAGTCCCTTCATTCTCTGTCCTAGGGCCTGAGAGATCCAGGCAGTCTCCCTCACCAATGGAGTCAGCAACGTGTTTTCCAGAAGCATTGAGGCAGAAGCTAAGGTTGATGCTGGAGAAAGACCAAGAAGAAAGCTGGTGAATCCAACTGGAACAGACATCCTATCCTCTACTTATCTCCCAGCCAGACCCAGACTAGGACACCACCATTTTCCCCTTTTTAAGGCAGACTTGGTGCCCCTGCCCACTCCCAGGCTCAGGTCTCTGCAATTTCCTGGGCACCAGCTCACCAGGCCACAGGGTTCCCCTCTAAGCTGCAGCTGCGCTCCTCTGGGTTGAACATGGCGGGGAAGATGGTGAGGGAGGCACTGGCGGACACGATGGGGCGGCCCCTGCCAAGAGTGAATGTGGGGTCAATAGAATTAGGACTCCTCTGTAACCTGGACACAGGAAACTGATGCCCAAGTGCCAGAATGTGTGTCCTCTGCATTGATTTTCCCAACCTCAGCTCTGTTGAGAAATTTCCAGTTCCAGTCCACCCAGGTTGTCCCCTCATCTCCCTTTGGAGCTCATACCTGTATACCACAGCCTTGTCCACACCAAAGGACCCCACAATCAGATCTGTAAGAAGTCAAGAAATCACCTCTTACAGCAAGCCCCAAATCAGGATCCTTTCTTCCTAACCCCTCCTGGTTTCAATGCTCAGGGAGGTTGAAGTGAGAAGACAGCGCCCTCTGTTGGAATTAGCCAGAACTGCACCCAGGAACTTAAGGAAAGGTGCAGAAGAGAGGGTAGGGGTCAGTGACCAGGGAATTTTAAGGTGAAAAGGGGCCTCAGGCACAACTCACCAGGGTATCCATTGCCATCCAGGTCTCGGCCTCCTCGAAGGGCAGAGCCAAAGAAGTCTGGGGTGTGGCTGGCTGCCCACAGGGGCTGCAGAACCTGGGAAGGCTTAGAGCCCAGCCCTCCTGGGCCCCCTGGAAATACAAACACTACTCCCTGCTGGGTCTCCCCACCAAAGGGAGCCCCGATGGCCACATCTGGAAGACACAGAACACACACTAGTCAGCAGGCCAGGAATCCATGGGCTCAAATCTCTACTACCAGACCCCAGGACCTAGGATCCTATTTTTTCCCATCTGTCAGTCCCTATATTCTAATCTTCAAATCCCAAGACCCAGACAGTGGGATTTTAACCCCTCGGGAAGTCGTGGAGGTCTGGGTATCTTAGCTGACAGATGCCCTCTCCCCAAATCCCTTCTGACTTGGGCCCCTGCCTCCTCTTTCACTCTCTGAGCCCATGGTACTCACCATTGTAGCCATCCTGGTCCAGGTCCCCCAGGGGGGTCAAGGAGCTGCCAAATCGGCCAAACTCATCATGGCCAGTGAGGGTAAGGGTGGTCGTGGGCTCTATGCCGGCTGGGTGCTGCAGGTAGACGTAGACCCTGCCCACCTCCTGAGGCCGCCCATCAGGGGTCCGATCCATGAGCAGGGGTGCCCCCACCAGCAAGTCATCCAGCCTGAGGGGAAGGGCAAACTCAGGCATCTCGATACCCTGTCTTGCCATCCCACCCCAATCCTAGTGCTAGAAATCCCAGACACTCTGAATTCCATCAAGTCAGAAGACCTGAGGTCTCTGATCATCAGCTCTCAGCTCTTTCCTTGTCCCTGAGCAAGGGGAATGCAGGTATGAGCGAGAGTCTAGAGAAAAAGCCCTGGAGAAACTCTCCTTGCATTTTCTGTCCCATTCCCACTCTTCCCTCTTGGATCTGGGAGGGTATCACAGTGCGCTCATTTCCCACCACTCACCCGTCCCCATTGACGTCTGTGGCGGCCACTGCATAGCCAAAGTAGGAGGCCATCTGGGGAGGACAAAGGGGCAGCGCTGGGTCAGAATTAGAAGGTTCAATCCACAGGATCAAGAGGGGCTGGGAAGTTGGGCTGACATCATTAGGTCAGGGCTGGGGCTTCGTTGACAGAGGCCAAGCTGGGGTGGGGTTGAGGGGTATCCTTACCTGTTCCCCTGAGAAGTTGTAGAGGGATTGAATGTCTGAGCCATTAAGGATGGTGACCTGGGAGATGAAGAGATAGGCCCATTGGTCCTGGACTCCCAGAATATCCCATGGTTAAAGAACAGATGTGTACAGGACACCCAGGGGCAGGCATTCCTTAGAGACGCAGACCACTGTCCCTAGCTCCCTCCTCAGCTTTGCCCTCATATTCCCACCTCTATACCAGGTAGTTCCACCCTATGTCTGCTTCACTATTTTTCTCCCTATCAATCACCAACTACTGACAGATTTTGTATTTATCTGTTCGTTGTCCCTCTCCACCCACTAGAATGTAAGATCAATAGGGGCAGGAACTTGATTTTGTTCTTTGCTTTCTCCTCAGAACCTAAAGTCATGCTTGGTGAGTAGTAGGCACTCAATAATAATTATGACTGAATGTGTGCTGGTGCCTCAAACCCATCACGTTCAAAACCTAAGTCATCCTCATCCTCCAGTCCCCCGAACCACAAACACCATTTCTCCCCTATATTCCCTTAGTGACTGGCCCCACCAGGCCTCTTGAATCCTGGTGTGAGCCCTTTCCCAGGACTGCTGGACAGATGTCTTGACAATGTCCCTGCCTCCAGCTCTCCCAGCAGATCTAGGAGGCTACCTCTGGCTTGGAAATCCAGTGGCCCCCTGCAGTCACTGCCCAAAGTCTCAACTTCTTGGCTGGTCCTCCAAAGCTCTGGAGAATCTGGCCCTAACCTATCTGTTTTTGCTCAACCTTTCCATATTCTACTCAGCCTCAATCAGCTCATGAGTCTGCTAAGCTGGGCTGAAATTGTTTCCTTTTCTTCCACCTCATTCATGCTCCTGCACAGGATGCCCTCCTGCCTCATCTCTGCTGAACCTTCATAGAACCTTCTCTCATCTGTCCTCTTCCTTTTTAAAAATTTAAAATTTTTATTTCCTGACTCCCCAAACTTGTTACCATCCTTTTCCTAGAAAGATTATTCCTTCCCCTAAACTGCTATGTCACTGTATCCACTTTGCTGAAGTTTACCAAAATGCAGAAAGAATGCTGATTTTGGATTAAGAGAGACCTGATTTTAAACCTACTTACTAACTGGGTGATCTTAAGCAACTTACTTGGTCTCTTAGAACCTCAGTGTTCTCATATGCAAAATACAGATGATAATATCTACCCCATAGGCTTGTTGTGAAGAATAGAAATCATGAATAGATAGTGCCTGATGCACTGAGTAGAGAATGAATAGTTGCTCCACTTTAGATCATAATTGTATGTGTGTCTTATCTATCATACTTGATTAGAAGCATCTTATAAGATGGGGTATGATACCTTATTCATCTTATCTCTTACCTTGCCTTAATAAATGTTGTTAGTTGAATGAAATCCAATGGCACTCTTATCTGTATCTTTTAAAAAGCACTTGTCCTGGTCTAATAATAACATCTGCCAGTTGTACATTGCCTAACAATTCACTGAGTACTTTCACATGCATTTTCTCATTTCATCCTTGCCAGAGCCTTGTGAGGTCAGAACGATTGTTATCCCAGTATACAGAGAAGAAGAAGGCTCAGAGAGGTTCAGCAGGAAGCAGAGTATGAATAAAGAGCAGAATGATTCTGCCAGAGTAAGTGCCAGAACTTGAATGCCAGTCTGCCTCCAGAGCCCATGTTCTGATCCACCTTTTTGAGCCCTTGCAAACTGCCATGCACGGTTCTTTGTGATTAGGCAGGGGAAGAGAGGAAGTGAGGGGTCAGGCTGGGTCTTACATAGCCGTAAGTGAGGTTCCCTTTGGGCACACCAGCAACAAAGTCTGCAAAGAGAAGAGAAAGTTGTGACCTAAGGGTGGGGAAAGGGAAGCAGATAATGGTAAGTGGTCAAGTTCATGGGCTCTCTGGCCCTGAGCCTCTAACCATCCCCCTCCCTTGGCCCCAGCCTGGGGACACACTCACCTTCTGTGTCATCACCACTGAATTCACCCACAGCCACAGAGTATCCTGGGGGACAGGGTGGGTGGATGTTAGGATTCCTGCTTTGGGGACCCCTCTGCTCTGGCCTATCCGCCAATCCCTTCCCCACCCCTACTGGGCCATCATAGTCAGCAGGCACATGACAAGTATGGCAGGGGTGCTGGGGATGCCTGAGTAGGAGAGGGGAGGCAAGGGGGTGAGTGGGGACAGGAGCACTTGAGGTTCTCCCTCTGCCATCCCTTCCCCACTTGCTTGCTCACCTAGGTAGCTGTCATCATAGATGGAACTGGCCTGGCGAGTCTGCAGCTGCCCCTGAACCAGGTTGATCAGGTACTCGGGGTAATAAGATTCTGCAATCTGCTCCTGAGTGGCAGACAGGATCTGGCCTGGAGAGAGGATGAAGAGGGAGTAGATGGAGAGGAAGTGGCAGAGGGGGCTTGGGACTCTGGGGGCTGACTGGGTAGTATTTCAGAAGTCTGGTTCAAGAAAGGGAAGCATGGGGAGGGTGGTGGCATGTAAGCTTCAGGAAAGGAAGAGGAGAATTGGGAGTAGGGTGGGAGGCTATGTGCCAGGGGACTTAAAGAATGGCAGAAACAGGCAGGGCGCGGCGGCTCATGCCTATAATCCCAGCACTTTGAGAGGCCAAGGGGGGTGGATCACGAGGTCAGGAGTCCAAGACCAGCCTGGCCAAGATGGTGAAACCCCTTCTCTACTAAAACTACAAAAATTAGCCAGGCGCGGTGGCAGGCGCCTGTAATCCCAGCTACTTGGGAGGCTGAGGCAGGAGAATCGCTTGAACCTGGGCAGCAGAGGTTGCGCCACTGCACTCCAGCCTGGGTGACAGAGTGAGACTTCGTCTCAAAAAAAAAAAAAAAAAAAGAATGGCGGAGACAGGACTTACCTTGCCAGAAATAGCTTCCTGGTCCACCTAAAACCACACGGCCAGTCTGTGGGTGAAAGGAGGGGAGTCCAACATCTGGTCCCAATCCCCCCATGTCCACCACCCACGGCCCCTTCTCTCCCAGACCACTCTCTCACCTTGGTGAACTCGGCACTGAAGCCTCCTTGGCAGTAACCCTGTCCTGCTGCCCAGCTGAAATCTGTGAGGGGAGAAGGTGGTGAAAATGAGCCCTGCACAGATGGGTCATCCAGGAAAGAAGAGAGGGCATAGGGAAGGAGGTGTGAGAGAGAACCAGAGAAAGGGCCTTCCTGGACCAGACAGTAAGCATAAAGGCTAACGAACTGGGTTAGCCTTTATCTTAAGCAACTTAGAACCTCATGGGGGCACATGGTGGGTGCGAGTCAACCCTAAGTATATGAGACACTTCAAGTATATGAGAAGGCAGACATGGGGCACAGGCCCCCTCTTGCCCCTACCTGAGCGGCAGGGTGCATACTCCAGAATTCGGGTGAAGTTATCTGTGGAGAGGTAGCAGGTGCCCACGGGGTCGCTCAGTGGCTCCTTCTCTGTGCGCCAGCTGTACAGTGGAGCGCATGCCTGGGAGGGCCCAGGAGGAGGGGCCTTCAGATTCAGTCCAGTAAGGCCCTTCCTCCCTCCCTCCAGGCCCGGCCTTACCCAACCACTGCCCATCCCCTGGCCACCACACCACTGAGCTTGCTGGCCCCTCACCAAGATGGAGGAGCCATGGGCTCGAACTGTTGCCCCGAACCACTGCAAGGACTTGTACTCCACAGGCTCCTCTCCCTCTGAGCTGGACAGTGAGGACTCCAGGAGCCGAGAGCCTTGTGGAAGTGAGAAGGGGGAGTCTTACTGAGCCATGGACATTTGAGCTCTAGGGCAGCCCCTACCCTCAGCCTGGGGATACCCAACAAACGCTTCCAAGCCCTGAGACTCCATGACTCACTGGGAGTGTGGAATTGGTAAGGAGCTTAATTCTGCTTTGTGTAGTCTGTTTGTGTAGCCTGACTTATCTCTCCACTACACACATACACATACACACACACACATACATACACATGCACGCACAGGCACACAGAACCTGGGCTTTCTTTTTTTTTTTGAGATGGAGTCTCACTCTGTCACCCAGGCTGGAGTGCAGTAGCGTGATCTCGGCTCAGTGCAACCTCCGCCTCCCTGGTTCAAGGGATTCTGCTGCCTCAGCCTCCTCAGTAGCTGGGATTACAGGTGCGCGTCACCACGCCTGGCTAATTTTTGTATTTTTAGTAGAGACGGGGTTTCATCATGTTGGTCAGGCTGATCTCGAACTCCTGACCTCATGATCTGCCCGCCTCAGCCTCCCAAAGTGCTGGGATTACAAGCGTGAGCCACTGCGCCCGCCTATAACCTGGGCTTTCTAGAGTTGCCTCCCCAAGGTTCCTGCTTTCTCACCCAACTGAGACAAGGATGCCTGCTGTGGAGTAGGGGCAGGAGAATGGTGGGGAACAGTGGCTATTTCCCAAGAGAGTAACCCTTTGGCTGCACTTCTTTGTCTATACTTGGACTGTGTCTCTAACATCATCTTGTTCCACCTCCTTTTTTTTTTTTTGTTTTTTGAGATAGGGTCTTACTCTGTTGCCCAGGCTGGAGTGCAGTGGCGTGATTATGGCTCACTGCAACCTTGACCTCCCGGGTGCAAGTGATCCTCCCACATAAGCCCCCCAAGTGGGTGGAAACTATACCCAACTAATTTTTGTGTTTTTTGTACAGATGGGGTTTTGCCATGTTGACCAGGTTTTTTTTTAATTTTTTTTTTTTTTTTTTTTAAACAGGGTCTTGCTCTGTCACTCAGGCTACAGGGCAGTGGGGCAAGTAGTACTCATTGCAGCCTTGGCTGCAGTGATGGAGAATCACTCAAGTGATTCTCCCACCTCAACCTCCTGAGTAGCTGGGACTACAAGTGCTCACCATTATGCCTGGCTAATTTTTTTTTTTTTTTTTTTGAGACAGAGTCTTTCTCTGTAGCCCACGCTGGAGTGCAGTGACATGATTTCAGCTCACTGCAATCTCTGCCTCCTGAGTTCAAGCAATTCTTGTGCCTCAGCTTCCCAAGTAGCTGGGATTACAGGCAAGTGCCACCATGCCCAGCTAATTTTTGTATTTTCAGTAGAGACGGGGTTTTGCCATGATGGCCAGTCTGGTCTCAAACTCCTGGCCTCAAGTGATCCACCTGCCTTGGCCTCCCAAAGTGCTGGGATTACAAGCATGAGCCACCGCACCCAGCTCTGTCTAATGTTTTTGGTAGAGACAGGGTCTCGCTATGTTGGCCAGGATGGTCTTGAACTCCTGGGACCAAGTGATCCTCCTGCCTCGGCCTCCCAAAGTGCTGGGATTACAGGCACATGCCACCGTGCCCAGCCTGTCCAGTTTTTATTTCTGGAGACAGATGGCCCTAGTTCATATCCTCGCTCCAATGTTTGCTAGCTGTATAACCTTGGATAAGCTACTTACCCTCTGTCTCCTCACTTAGAAAATGGGGATAATAATACCTTATACAGTTGTTGAAAGGATTAAGTGAACTAATATATGTAAAGTGTTCACAACTGGGCCTGGCACAGAGCAACTGATAGCTGTTAGTCTCCATCTTCCTCCCATCCATCTGTGTCTACTCAGCCCTTGAGCTCCTTGAGGGCAGTGGCTTAGTCATCTTTCAACCCCTGCAGCACCAGCACAGTGCCTGTCATGCACTGTCACTTAGTCAGTACTTAGTTAAAGGAACTGAATAGTTTGTGCAACGTTCCCTGTCTGTCTGTGTTACGGCCCTGGCCTCCCAGAATTGTGGGTGATTCAGGGGAAATGAGAGCCACATGTTTCTGAATCATGCCCGTCCTCCTTGGGCTGGGCTGGATGTGAGAGTGGAGTGAGTGCCATGGGGATCCACTGTAAGCAGTTGGAGCACCAGAGCTGGTGCTGAGAGGTCACGTGGCCGGGGTTCCAGCAGGCTCCACCCCTCGCCCCAGGCCCCACCCAGGCCTTGCCCCCAGGCTGCAGTCCCACCCCCCAGTCCCTCCCTGAATTTCACTGGCCTACCTTTGCTGTCAAATTCAACGGGGGTGCACTGTGTGGGGCTGGCACCCCAAGGACAGAGGTAGACAGCACCACCCTGCAGCACTCCTGGCTGGCTGGTATTAGCCTTGGGTGCTCCCACCAGCACACTGACTCTGTGGGGGGGAAAAGCGAGGCAGTTGAGGATGGCTCCTAGCTTTTCATTGGTGTCTGGAGGCAGGAAGGACCCAGGCCTCTAGGCTGGGGCTGGCTGGGGGTGGAGTAGATGCCCCCTGCGTTGTATTTATATCTCAGAAGATGCCACAGATGCCAGAGGCACAGGCTGGAGTCAGGCGGTCCCCATGTGCCGCTGTCACTAACACAACCCTCCCCTCCTCCCGCCATTCTCTGTCCTCTCCTACCTTATCCTGTTCATAAAGAGAGGAGGAACCACAGTCAATTTCTAGAAGGGGAAGAGGGGCCAGAGCCTGTACCCCTGGCTTCTCCCTCTCCTCTATGTACCTGCTGAGATTAGATGTACAGCTTCTGGAACCCCAAGGTCCTGTGGAGCCTCAGGGTCTCTCATCTAGCCTATATACTCTCCTCCCAAGCCAAATCCCCTCCCTGGGCCAAGACCCAGGCATCCGGCTGCCCAGCCACCCAGCCTTGGGGCGTGTAGGAGGAAAATGTGAGTCTTGGAAATCAGGCAGCAGGAGTGGAGAGAGGAGCTGGAGGACAGTGAAAACAGATTGTTCCACTGGGCCTGGGCCTGCCCTCACCCCGGCCCTGGTGTGGACCTCCCCTTCCTGGCTGGGTCTGTGTTTCAGCCCTTGAACCCCTTTCCCATAGACCACCCCCAGCTGACTGAATTCAGAGTCTGCTCTACCGGGGTCCTAGTTCTGGACACAGTGCCTCTGTTCCCCCTGATATGAGGAGAAGTTTGCCCTGTGTAATGGGGTGGTCATAGCTAAGGGCCTGGGCAGTCCTCCTGCCGTCAGCTCTGCCTCATTCATCCCTAGGTCTCTTGCCTCCAAGACCTCCACACAGCTCTTGGCTCTCTTGGTTTCCCCTAAGGGTCTCCTGCCAGGACTTGTATCTGGCAGCCTGGGCAACTCGACCCAGCCTCTGGACCAGTGCTCCTGCCAGCCTTGGCCTCTGCTCTGCTCTGTGTCTGCCTCTGGCACTGCTTCACAATCTCTCTGTCCCTCTGCCCCTGTGACTGCTTGCTCTGTTGGTTTTGGTTTTTGAATCCTATCTCTCTATCTCAGATTTTACATTTCTCCATCTCTATTGGTTTCTGTTCACTTTCAGCTTTCAACCCGTCCAATACCTACCCTTTCCCTGATATTTGAATACCTTCCTCAGCTTTCTCACTAGGCAAGAAGGCCCAAAGTGAAGGATTATGGTAGAGGTCACAAGAGCTGGGGGTATTTTCCAAGAAGACCAGGTATACTGAGGTGGGGAGGAGTGGCCCAGGAGGTATAGGGGATGGAAACAGCAGAGAGGACAGGTCCGAGGGGACGGAAGAGGAGAGTGAGGAGGGGTCTGTGAGGGCCAGTGGTGAGAATGGAGGGGAGAGAAGGCAGGGTCCAGAGGAATAGGAGATGGGTAGGCTGAAGAGGGAGAGCTCCTGAAGTTAGGAGGGGTGGGGAGGGGAGGTGCCAGTCTCCGTTACTCTGGGGACAGGAAATGTTTACTGCCTGTGGCTTCCTGTCTGTTTCCAACCTCTCACTTCTCCGTTTGTCTCCCACACCCCCACCTCCCTGCCAGGCCCCACCCTTCTCACTTAGGCATGACATCCACTTGTGGGGTCTGGCTGCCCTGCCCTAGGGCTGGGTGATGTGAGAGAAGTAGACCCCTCTCTCAGCAGGGGCAGCCCCCAGAGAACTTGGTTGCTGCCTTCAGGCTCTAGAAAGCAGAAAGGGCCACCAACCGGCACTAGACCAGAACAGCAGAGGTACAGGAAGCAGTGAAAGGAGCACTGGACCAGGAGCCAAGAGTTCTGGTTCAGGCACTAACTGTGGACTTGGGCAATACCCTCTCCCTCTTCCTCTGGGTGAAGAAGAGGTTCTCTCAAAGTTTCCTGGAGCACAGGGCTAAGGCCAAGAGACCCTATTCCTGCTGCCAATTTCTCCAACACCCACTGCTCTTGGAGAGGAGCTGAGCCTGACACTCCTGGGGTGGCCTGAGGAAGTAGCCTGGAGTTTAGTAGGGTTGCAAGACAGAGAGTTTACAAAGCTTGTAAAGCCCACAAGCCAGGGGCATATCCATTCCGGCTGTGCGATGGTTCAGGATACCTGGCATGCAGGCAAGTGACACAGACCCAGGCCTCCTTTCCTCCCGACACACTACCCATGGCTTATTCCTGGACAGGCAGTGGCCCTTCCATCCCAGCAACCTTAAGTCAATCCAATAAATAGTGCCTCCCCTGCCAACATGCCAAGTGAGGTGACTGGTGCCATGGATGGCATGCAAGCTAGTTTGTCCTTATTTTCCCACATCTTTTTCCTGCTTCCTAAATCCTGCAGCAGTTGGGCACTTTTAGGGGTCTAAGAAGGTAACAATGGAGGGTCCGTGTGCTATTTTCAATATTTCAGAAAGCCTAACGGAAATCATGCATTTACCAGATAAGGTGGCCTAGGCTAATTAAAACCTCAAGTGTATTTGCTTTTGGCTGGAATTATATCAACTTATGTGGGAACCTGGTTATCTCATGCTGGTCAGAAACTCTGATTGGCAGCTATAGATGTTTTTGGTTAATAAAAAATGAGAAAAGGGCCAGGTGCGGTGGCTCACGCCTGTAATCCCAGCACTTTGGGAGGCCGAGACGGGCAGATCACGAGGTCAGGAGATCGAGACCATCCTGGCTAACACGGTGAAACTCCGTCTCTACTAAAAATACAAAAAAATTATCCAGGCGTTGTGGCGGGCGCTTGTAGTCTCACCTACTAGGGAGGCTGAGGCAGGAGAATGGCATGAACCTGGGAGGCAGAGCTTGCAGGGAGCCGAGATCACGCCACTACACTCCAGCCCAGGGATAGAGCGAGACTCCTTCTCAACAACAACAAAAACAACAACAACAACAACGGCCAGGCGTGGTGGCTCACGCTTGTAATCCCAGCACTTTGGGAGGCTGAGACAGGCAGATCACCTGAGGTCGGGAGTTTGAGACCAGCTTGACCAACATGGCGAAACCCCGTCTCTACTAAAAATACAAAATTAGCTGGGCGTGGTGGCACATGCCTGTAATTCCAGCTACTCAGGAGGCTGAGGCAGGAGAATCGCTTGAACCAGGGAGGTGGGGGTTGAGGCCAAGATTGCGCCATTGCATCCCAGACTGGGCAACAAGAGCGAAACTCCATCTCAAAAAAATAAAAAATAAAAATAAAAAAAATGAGAAAAGGAATTCATTATTTCTTACTAAATGCAGGTTGGCAGGTACACTTTTCTGAAATAGAGTCTGAGAGAAGAAATAATTGCCATAATTTATTCTGAAGCCTCAGAAATGGAAGGGTTGGTCCTTGGAGACACAGACTACCACAGCTAGAAGGCACTGTAGAGAGCATCCACTGGTTTTAAGACTTCACTGTAGGTGCCTGAGGCCACATGGCATAAAGGCAGACTGGCCTCGTTCTGACACTCCTTAAGAAAAAGTTCAAAGCTGCTCACCTCGTCCCATGTTCTCATTCTGCAGATGGGAAAACTATCTCAGAGGAGTTAAGTAACGTGCTTAGGTCACTCAGAATCCCTCCCAGAATATGAAGCAGAAATCAGGAATCCTGATTTCTACGACAGCATTCTAGTCTACCCCATTGCCAACTTATTCCCTCCTCTCATATCTGCTATCTCCCCAGCTTTTGATTAACCAAGTCCCAGTTCAATACTGGGTTACTGTTTGACTCTGTTGGCCTGACAAGGTCAGGGGTGGAGAGCAGCAAGTGGACCAGCGCCCAGCTCCTACAGGTCCTACAGCAGCATGGGCCAGGCCAGAGGAGGACACCTGGTTTGGGGTCCCCCAGTGCATTCACAAGGGATATGTATGATTGGCTGGGGAAGAACAGCTGTCTCCACTTGGGGCAGTTGCAGAAGGGAACAAGGAGCTGAGCTGAGACTGGCCTGCCTCTCAAGCTTTCAAGTGTCCTGGGCCAAGTCACTGCCTCTCTTCAAGCTTTGGATTCTCTGGCATAAAATGATGGATTTCCCTTGAATGTTTCCTAAACTAACTTCTGGTTCAAAATTTCTATGACTCCTGAAGCCTCAGTTGTTTTTATTTTTTGTTTGTTGTTGTTCTTTTGAGATGGAGTCTCACTCTGTCGCCCAGTCTGGAGTTGCTCAGTACAGATGTGATCTCAGCTCACTGCAATCTATGCCTCCCAGGTTCAAGCGATTCTCCTGCCTCAGTTTCCCGAGTAGCTGGGATTACAGGTGCGTGCCAGCACGCTCGGCTAATTTTTTTATTTTTAGTAGAGATGGGGTTTCACCATGTTGGTCAGGCTGGTCTCGAACTCCTGACCTCAGGTGATCCACCCACCTCCGCCTCCCAAAGTGCTGGCATTACAGGCGTGAGCCACTGCACCTGGCCAGCCTCAGTTTTTGTATATCTAAAAATGGGGCAATAATGCTTCCTTTGCTTTAACACAAGGATTTTTGTTATAATCCAATGGAAAAATCGATATGAAAGTGCTAAAGGAATATGACAGACTATTGTTACTATCACTAGTATAAGCAAATACTCAAAGCAAGTAAGAAATGGGGGAGAACTTAAAGAACTAGGCGGTAGCCAGGAAGGAGAGAACCAGAAACAGAAACAGCTACCCCATAAAAACCATGCCGCCCATGTATTGATCACTCTCTGTGGACCAGGTCCCTTTTGAATATGTTTTCTCATTTAGTCCTCAGAACTCCGTTAGTCAGGTGTCTGATTTTCATGGGAAGACCAGGCTCCAAGAGCTTAAATACCTCTCCCTAGGTACTAGGGTACCACACAAAAAACTAGTAAGTAGTGGGGACTCACACCTACCTCTGTCTGACTGAAAGCTTTGCCCTTTCCTACCATCTAACTGCTTTGGTGCTCGCCCTGTCCTTTAATACTATTTTGGTGTTCACCACAAGAGGTGATGCAGGAAGAACAAGAACACTGAGGCTCTCCCTCTTTGGCAATGGCCGTAGGTGAGGGGCTATGTTTGTCTTGTGTTGTGGGAAAGGGGGTGAAGGCCTAGCTGTGGTGGGAGGAGGTCACTGGGGAGGTAGAATGTTCTACTCTAAGAGGGTATTGTAAATAGGAAATGAGAGGGAAGGAGTGCAAGCTGGACACCTGGGTTCTCTTGGGAGGGGAGATGAGCAGAAGGGGAGGGGGAAGGGATGAGAGAGCTAGGTCCTGTTTTAGAAGAGGACTTTAGGGACTATAGGATCAGGCCAGGGGCCAGACGGACACCTAGGGGACCAGGAATGTGTGAAGTCCAGATGTTTTAGAGGAGTGTTTTAAAGGGAAATTTAGGGGAGGGGAGAGTAAAGAGAAGGTTAAATGCCAGACAACTAGATACTCTGATCTGCGGGAGGAGACCTCATCCCCTTACTCCCTCCCTCTTTTCTGCTCCATTAGGGCTGTGATAAGAAGTTTGAGGGAACCTGGGGGAGACCAGGCCTGGCAGAGGCTCCAGGCCACGGTGATGATGCAATGGGGTTTGGGCAAAAGGCCAGGGGGGTGGGGTGGGGGTTGGGTGGGGACCTTGAATAGCCCAGAACAACAGTTGGGGCCTAATCATTTTTCTTTTCTCCCATCCTCAAGTCCTCCAGACAAAGGAGAATTTGCCTTTCTCCCCAGTTGTATTAGCTAGATTAACCCCTTTTCTCCAAAAACTGTAGGGACTGAGTAGAGATCAGTTAACTGCCTCATGTGTAAAAACAGGTCACTTCTGAAAGAATTCCCCTCAAACCCTGAGATCCTGGGGTTGGGGTGGGGGTGAGCAGTAGGAAGCTCCCAGCTCAGAGATGTAGAAGAAAAAGGATTACACCAGTCATTGTGGAGGACCAGGAATCTGGCATCTATGGCCTAGCCCAGGAGCAACCACCTACCTCTCTTGCTTCCCAATCTCCCCGCCATCCCACATTTAAACAGACACCCTTGGTTCTAATGTTGCTTCCACTCTAACTCCTGTTTCCCAAGCCTGTCAGTACCCCATTTTCTAGGCACTCGGGGTCCGGGTCTGCTTATCACTGTGCTGAGTTGGGAATAAGGATCCTCCTTTGAGATTTCCAGGGTCCTGAGTCCTTCATTCTGACGTTCTTGGCCCCACGGAGCCCCCGTCTCCCCAGCTTCCGACCCCAGCCCCAGAAGTCCCGGTCTCAGCACAGCTCCAGCCCACCAGCTACAGGAAACCAGCTTTTCTCTTCCTCCCAAGAGCCAGAGGAAGAGGGAAACCGCCCACCCCCCTTCACGCGCGCACACACCCCTCCCGACACATCCCAGCACCCGCCCTTGGCTGAGTTCGCCCCCAGCCCCAGGACCCCAGTGCCAGAGTCCCCGCACTCGCCCCCAGTTCTCGGATCCCATCGCCTGAACAGAGATTGGGGGCGGAGGGAGGAGTAGGAGACAGAGGAGAAAGGCGAGGGAGCCGCCGTCCTCTCTCGGGTCTTTCCCCGGTCTGAGCTGAGGGGGGAGGGGAGGATGAGGCTGGCCCCCATTTAACCTTCCGACCCCCTCAGTCTCTGACTTTCCTCCTACTACACGTAGCTCATTCGGCTTCTACCCGTTCTCTCGCCGCACAATGGCTCCTACGGATCCCGAGGTCTCCTGGAGCCCCCAAAAGCCCTTCCCGGCCTCTGCGCCCCCTCTGCGCCCCCACCCGCCCCAGGTCCCAGCAGCCCACAGACTTCAGCCAGAGACCTTCAGCTCTCCATTCACGCCCTCTCCTCTCCCTTGGCCCGGAGACCCCTGCCCAGACTTCTCTAGCTCCGTGTCCTCTCCCCACCGGACACATGTCTCCCCACTGATCTCAAACGCCAGGGCCCCTCCTCACCCGCCACGGTGCCCTCCCTACTCCAGCGCAGGCCCCCAACTCTAGCGCGGGCCCCCAACTGCAGCTCTATTCCTTACAAACTCCACCCTCAAACTCAAGCCCTGGTCCCCTCCAGACCCCAGCCGCGCCCCCAGTCTCCAGGAGGCTCCCCCACCCCCATCCCGTCTCCAGCCCTCCTCACTCACCCGTCTGTTCCCGGCCGGTAAAACTCCACTGAGAATCCGAAGAAGGAGCCCGGGGGCCCCGAGAGTACTGCTGGGGCCTCCGTGTCTAAGTTGAAGCCCCCGACCCTGGGTGGCGGCGGCAGCAGCAGCAACAGCAGCGGCAGCAGCGGGGGTCGGCGCCGGGGGCCCCAGCGCAGCTGCACGGCGTGGAGAGGGGACTCTGGCGTCCGGCTCCCCATAGCGCCCGCTCTTCCCTGTCCTGGGGCCACCGACCCGGAGCCGCTTCCTAAACCTCCCAGAGGCGAATGACTCAACGCGGGGAGGAGTTTGCCAAACTCCCGGCTGAGCCCTCCCCCCGCCTGCCGAGGGGGCTGGCGGGGGGGCATTCCTGGGTCCCTGGAACTCTGAGCCCGCGTCCCCCACCCCTAAGGGGCGTGGGGGGGGGCGCACCTCTCCAACCCCCTTTCCCCAGCCCCAGCTGGAAGCCGGTTGTCTGGACTGGGTTAGACTGGGCGGGTTTGGGTTCTTCCCCCTCCTCTCTGCTTCCCCCTCCTTCCTCCCCATTCCTTTCCAGATGTACAACGTAAACGCTCGGAAAACGAGTCGGAAAAGGGAGCGGAGAATTTCCTAATGAGGAAAGGAATCACCTCTGGTGGGCGGAGGAAGCCTGTATATGTGTGTGGGGTCTCCCTTAGTGCTTTAGGGAGGAGACTTTGGGGTCTAAAGAGACAGGAGACTCCTCTGGCGTCCGGCCAACTGGGATTCCCCCTTGCCTTCCGGGGCCGCCGGGTGCCTGGGTTCTGGCCAGCTGGATTTGGGACACAAGAGTTGAGGTACAGAGACAGCGTTCGCAGTCAGCTTGCTAGAGGACCTACACGGGCTCCTCAAGTTCGGCTGCTTCCTCCTCCAAGCTGCTAGTATTGAAAACCCAGGAGTTTGGGGTCATTCATCAGGAGGATTCTGCTCCAGTTTGCCCCCTTCTTGGTCCTAGGGTATGTAAACCTCTGCTGAGCCCCTTCCTTGGATCTGACAGTTGACCAAAAGCCTGCGAGTGGCTGGCCCCTCAGTACCTTCTTAATTAAAGTGGCCCGGTTCCTACAAACCTGGAGAATTGTGAGAGGTGGTAGTGGTGGTGGAAAGTCTTGCAAAGGGACCCAACCTTCAGCTTCTAATGGCTGTAAACGCTGGGAGCTCTGGCCAGGCACGGTGGCTCACACCTGTAATCCCAGCACTTTGGGAGACCGAGGTGAGCAGATCACCTGAGGCCAGGAGTTCAAGACCAGCCTGGCCAACATGGCAAAGCCCATCTCCACTAAAAATACAAAAATTAGCCAGATGTGGTGGTCTGCACCTGTAATCCCAGCTACTCGGGAAGCTGAGGCAGGATAATTACTTGAACCCAGGAGGCAGAGACTGCAATGAGCCGCGATTGCACCACTGCACTCTAGCCTGGGTGACAGAGCAAGACTGTCTCCAAAAAAAAAAAAAAAAATCCAAAGACCAAAAACCAAAAAAACAATGGGAGCTGGAAGCCAGGACCCCATTCTTCCCGGATTCCCCTGTGGAAGTAGAGGAAGGGACTCTAGAAGGGGAAGGCAGTGACCCCCTGCCCACCTCTTCCCCAAGCTCAGGCTCTGTGTGATGAGATCACTTTTCAGGATTCTAGCCTTTATCTTAGTCTGGGGGAGGGGACTACAAGTCCTTTCAGTCTCTTTCCTCCAGGACTCCTCGCTTTCCAGAATAATACCCCCGAAGTCAACCCTGTCCCTTCTGTTCCCCAGTCCCCTGCCCCACTTCGGGCTGAAAGGCTCAGAATAAGAGTGCCCAGAGTCAATGTTTTTTTCCTGCCATGACTCTCCCCCTCACTCTGCTACTCCACTTCCTGTCCCAAATCACCCATCTGCTTTTTTAAAAGCCCCCCTCCAGAGCCAGCTGCAGCCCAAGGGAGAGGCTGGCTGGCCAGACTGTGGGGCAATGCTGGCCCGTATCCCATTCTCACATCTGCAAGTCCTGACCCTTTCTTAGGTGAGGAACCCAAGGAATCTCTGGGTCAGGATCTTTAAGCCCAGCGTTGCCAAAAAGGCAACCTTTAGGTGAGAGCTACTCAAGCCATGGGCTGGGAACCCCCTTTGGGAGGAGAAGGGCTGAGGCCTGATTGCTTTTTAGCCCAGCAAAACACATGTGTGTGAACCAAACACTCTCCTTTCTCAGTCTAGGCAAACTCTTTAGATTTTCCCAGGATTTGGGAGATTAGGGGTGGGGGTGGGGAGGGGTGCAGGGAAGGAGGTGTGTGACTCAGCTCCTCCCAGGAGCCTTGGTGGGGGACAGGGGACATAGCGTCCTGCCCCAGTCCTCCTCCCCACTCCACCCCTAGCCTTGGCCAACTCAAACAGGCCCCCTCCCTGTCCATTCCCTGCTCCTGTTTACACCGGGAGCCCCTTAGTCATTCTTTGGCTGGCCTTTCTACTCTCCCCAATATCCCTCCTCTCTTGGCTCTTTCTGCCCTTATAAGTCCTCTCCCAGTGGCCCCAACACCTCCTGCCTTTCCTCTCACCATGCCTGCCTTTGCCTGATCCTCTCTTCCTCTGCTCTGGGTTCGTCCTTAACTTGGGGTCCCCTCCTAATTAGAGCTACTTCAGCACAGACCTCCAGGCCTGGAAGCTGACCTAGAAAGGCCAGTGAGGAGGGGGTAGAAGCCATCAGTCCAATCATCTCCTTCAGAAGAGGAAATGGGTGTAGAGAGATGAGGTGATTTGTCCAGGGTCATATGGCTAGTCAGTTAGCGGTGAGCCTAGAACCTAAGTGTTTAGACTTCAGACCCAGTGCCTTCTCCTCTAAGCCCACTGCCCCTCTAAATGCTCTATCTCCTCTCAGCTTTTTCTTTCTGTCTTGTATATCTCTCAGCCTTCCTCTGGCCAAGTCTGTGTGTCTCCAAGTGCCTCTGCTTTTTCTCTTAAACCTGACCTCTTTGGTACCCTCTGTCCCTTCTTTGCTCAGTAGGAATGATTTGCTGTGATGACTGACCATTATTAATCATGGTCTGCTTGATGGAGAGGAAGAAGGGTGAAGGGCAGGGCCAGGACACTCAGCAGGCTCCTGTTGTCGCCAGCCTGCTTGCCCTGAAGGCTGGAGTTTTAGAACCACAAGAGTGAATTTCCACAGAGGAGTTCAGGATACAGGTGCAAGTTCTAATGCCAGGGGTCATGCTGAATTTTAGTAGTGTGGAAGAGGGGTGGGAGTACTGATAATGGTTTATTTAGCACATGCTGTATTCCTGGCCCTGGGCTTGACCTTTAATATGCCTCTATCCCATTTATCCCAACTTATCCAGCACTGAAGGTATCATGATCCTCATTTTACTGTTAGGAAATCGAAGCCTGAAGGAGAGAAGTGACTAAGCGAAGGCCAACAGAAAGGGGCAGAGGTAAATCCAAACCCAATCCCAGTAGATTTCAGAGCCATTGCTTTTCCCACTGCAATGTCAGCCCTGTAAACCGGCTGGGTTTCTACAGAGGTATGGGGGAAGATTCCAGAGTAGGAATTATAACCTAGATCCATTGTCCTTGGGGTGGGGTGGGGGAAGATTGGGTATACAATCCATTAATCCTCTGAAACTGGTTGGAAGTTTTTGTTTATATGTATGTGATTTCTCTGGGGTGAGACTCAGTGGCTTCTTTAAGATTCTCAAATGCCTGGAAATTCTGAGAACACTAAGGCTGGATGCCTTGGTTTTAAAAAACAGACTCAGGTCTTGTTGGGCTGTAAAAAGTCTGGTTGGGTAGAGGTGGTAGAGGCTGAGGTGTCCATGAAATAAAACTTCCTAGGCTGGGTGCAGTGGCTCATGCCCGTAATCCCAGCACTTTGGGAGGCCATGGTGGGTAGATCACGAGGTCAGAAGTTTGAGACTAGCTTGGCCAACATGGTGAAACCCCGTCTCTAGTAAAAATACAAAAATTAGCCACGCGTGGTGGTGGGTGCCTGTAATCCCAGCTACTTGGGAGGCTGAGGCAGGAGAATTGCTTGAACCTTGGGAGGCAGAGGTTGCAGTGAGCTGAGATTGCACCATTGCACTCCAGCCTGGGTGACAGAACGAGACTCCATCTCAAAAACAAAACAAGATGAAAACAAACAAGCAAACAAAGAAGTTGGATCTCACAGAGGGAAGGAAGGTGGGATATTTACGAAAATTATGAAGCTGAAGGCGGGGGTGGGGGGATTTCCAGAAGTAGAATAGGAGCCCAGTTATACCAGGATCCAGAGACTGCTGAAGGTGGGGAGTTGTTCTGTGTGTGTGTGCGTGTATGTCTAAGAGAGGGAAATTGGAAAGTACAGGAGTAGACCATTTGCACCCTCAGGCTCTGTTGCTTCTCTGACTCAGGTCTCTGCCTAGAGGAACTGAGGGCTCTATCATCTGTGAGTCACCTCCACCATCCCTACCCGCTGTCTGACCCAGGAGAAGCCCCTCCCCTGTGTCCTATGCTTAAAATAAACCCAGGCTCCTCTCCTTTTTCTATCCCCAGTTTGCACAGAGCACAGGAGGGGTGGATGGAAGATGTTTACTAGGGTGACAAAAGCAGACCTTAGCAATAAGATGCGTGGGTTCTATTGTTGCTCCAGGACTCCGAACCCAGTGATTAAGACTGTGACTAGAGCCAGATGTGGTGGCTCATGCCTGTAATCTCAGCACTTTGGGAGGCTGAGGCGGGTGGATCACCTGAGGTCAGGAGTTTGAGACCAGCCTGGTTAACATGGTGAAACCCCGTCTCTACTAAAAATACAAAAAATTAGCTGGGCATGGTGGCGGGAGCCTGTAATCCCAGCTACTCAGGAGTTTGAGGCAGGAGAATCGTTTGAACCCGGGAGGTGGAGGTGGAGGTGGCAGTGAGCAGAGATAGCATCATTGCACTCCAGCCTGGGCGACAGAGAGAGACTCAGACTCAAAACAAACAAACAAACAAACAAACAAAACTGTGACTAGATACCTCTGTGGGGACCAAACTGGGAGTTTTTCCAGGCGAGACTAGGTTGGAGAGGCACATGGAGACAGGGACTAGGGGATGGGCACTGACAGGAAAGGAGCAGAGCTAAGAGGACACTGGGATAAAAGATATAAGACCCAGGAATCCAGATTAAGCAGATCAATGGGAAGGAATTTCCCCCACTCTTGCTAATGTCTTCTCTTCCAAAAGTTCTTCAGTTTTTCTTATTTATTTATTGATTTATTTATTTATTTTTGGCATATTTAGAGGCACCAGAATGCTATGGCAAAATGTAACAACCCCAGATAGGAAGTTAAAAGGAAAATAAGATCCTCTGGGGTGTCCTAAGCATTGACCTCATTTTATTTGCTCACTCATGCCACCCCCATGACTTTCCTTTCTCTCCCCTTTGCTGCCTTGTACCTACCTCTGGAGAGGAAAGGGGTGCCTGAAGCTTCTCAGCTCAAGGGCCTGGCAGTCAGAGGAGAGAACCATCCGGGGTGGGAGCTGTGGGTGGGAGTGTCAGCTTCTTGGGATGGCCTTCCCAGATGTAAGCACATCTGGAGCCCATCAGGAAGGGACCTGGAGCACCAGGATTCCCAGTGCACATCCGACTGGGGCTATGAGGGGTTGAGGATGAGCCAGGCATTCCCTCCCACTTCCACAAGTCTGCCTGCCATTTCCAGCCCTCTCTTGGGAAGGATTATCAATCCCAGACAGAAAGGGCATTGGAAAGAGGTTGGGGAGGAAGGCAGGAGGGCCACCGATTGCACTCCAAACCCAGACATGCTATGTTACTAGCTTCAGCTCTTTCTGGCTTTATAGAGATAACAGCATCTCTGATCAGGTAGGAATCAGGGTGTGTGTGTGTGTGTGTGTGTGTGTGTATGTGTAGAGCATAGTGTGCCATTAGTCTTTAACACAATGGCACAAAGTTGGGGATGGGGCACAGCATGTCCCTCTCCTTGCTTTTCATAAGTCTTCCTCATGAGCTCTCTGGACCTCTGGCGCTCCTCATCTCTCTACCCCCAAACAAACACATACACTCCTTCCTTGGCTGCAAATTCCTCCCTGTCCATCATCACTTCACAATGAGCACATTTGTTTTCCAGAGATCATGTACAGGGCTAAGAATAGGTCCATCCCCTTGCCTTTCTCTTCAGGGAGAGCTAACCTATTGGCCTGCTGAACTAGGGGATAAGTGGGGTTTACAGCAATTCCTGCAAAGGTTCCAGGTGTCCCCAGCAGCCAGTGCATAAAAGTAAAATGGAGAGTCTCTGGGGCTGAGATTTATGAGCCCAGTGATATGGAGCACTCCTGGGAAGCAGAGCCCCCTCCTTTTCTTCCAGAGCTATAACTTGAGGAGGAACAAAGCCTTAGAAGATTCTTAACTGCTGGACTCCAAGGTTGAGGCTTACTAAATTGAGATAATAGTATAAAAGAAAGTAATGTTGTATACAGTTTATACATTCACAATTCACAAGTGATTACTTCTGGGTCTAATGTACAAAAATATATTGGACTTCCTACCTTACCTGCAGTAAAGGTTGAATTGCATTCTGTCCTTTGAATACCCACACCCCCCACCTCTGGCCTCAGTCCTTGATTGGACTTCAAAGCCCTAAGGGAGAAGCCAAGAGGAGGAGCTTTCTGACCCTTCAGTTTATATTCCTTTCAACAGATGTCCAGCAGTTGGGAGGTTGGGTATCCTCTTCCAGTCTCTAATCTACATGTGGCTAGAGGGTTCCAGATGACAGAATTGTGGAACTGGGAGGTAGGGCTAGGGCTTCCGGGTCTCTAAGATAGAAAAGGGGTGTGTGATGAGATTGACCTGGGAAGAAGAGAAGTTTGGGGTTTGATTAAAGGGCTGGGTGCCTAGGAACAGGAACGGTGGAATGGCACTCCAAGCTTTCACCTCTAGGGAGAGCGGCCCTCCCTTCAGGCCACACTCTTCCATCCAGTCGGCCAGGGCTGGCCACACCCCCACAGCTGGCTGGGAAATCTCAACCCTACCCCTCTCTACAAGCCAATTGCTTACAGATGTTCTAGGAAGGGGGGTTGTTGAGAGGAGGAAGGGCAGGATAGGGGTAAAGGGAAGGAAAACTCAAGGAAGGAGGGAAGACTCATGGAAGGGAGAGAAGAGTTATGGTCAGGTGGGGAAGCCTGTCAGATGGTGAAGAAGTCAGAGAGAAAGAAACAGTTGAAGAAAGAAAGAGAGAAAATGAAAAAAGGGTCTCATTTTCCCCTGAAATCCACCCTACTCTTTGCAGGCAAATTAATCTTCCTAAACCAAGGCTCTGATGATGTTACTTCTCAGATCAAAACCTTTCATGGCTCCAACATTTTAACTACTAAAGATCTCAGTCTGCTCTAAGATTCCTAGAATTGTGCAAGGGACATTAACTAATAAGTGCCATTGATCTAAGTACTATATATTTTTGAGTGCTTACTACGTATAAAGCTCTGTGGGCTATGCTGGGGAGAAAAAGGAGGGAGAAGGAGGGGGAAATGGGTGAGGTTGGAGACATAAATAAGAGCAAAGAGGTAGACAGAGAGGGTTCAGCGAGAGGAAAAGACAGAGTGGCTAGGGATTGGTGAAGGAGAAGGGGGTGGAGGAACCAGGAAGGAGGATCCTAGAAAGATGGTAGGAGAGAGGAAAGGAGAAAGGAAAGGGGAAGCGCATAATAGAGATGGGGGATAGAGGGAAAGGAACGTGAGGAGAGGGAGGGCAGGGGTGCAGAGTCATGGAGAGTGGGAAATATACTTTGGAAGACTGGATGGAGGGACTAATCCTTTCCTCCTGCCAGGTCAGGAACTCTTCATTGGTCAATGAGAGGCAGTGTAACACTGGTCTGCTCCTTCCTCTGCCACCCCCAGCTTCCCATTTAGGACCCAGCTTTCTATGTCCTTTGTCATTTTGGGGTCACTGAGTTGAATCTATTCTTGAGTTCCCTGCCCTCCCACTCCCACCCCGGGGGACCGATTTCTGAAGTCATCTTCCCCCCACTTATTACACTGCAACCTAGTCTCCCTTGTCTTTTTTGGTCCATCTTTGGATTTATTTCCCTGAAGTGGGTGGGCAGGAACGAAGCAGACTAGAGGTGCTTCCAGATCTGTTCTGCCCTTCATCAGTGTCCACCCTTCCCCTCTGAACCAGTCCAAGACTGCGACATTTGTGTCAGAAGTCCCTTTGGCCCCTTTCCTGCTCCTGAATCCCTGGAGTGGTATTTGGAGGTGGGAGGAGGGGTAAGGTCCGAAGTGGAAAGTCTGATGCTGAGTCCAGGCCCCCAGCCCCACTCAGACTGGCTGAGCTCATCTCTCCAAGCAACCGCAGCTGGACATTTTCCATGTGATCACCTCAGGGAGGGGGGCTGGGTTCCAGAAACCCAGACAGAGTTGACTGAGTATCACAGCTTAGGAACAGAGCACCCTCAGGTGCCTCCTCTCCACCTTCTCCTGTGTTTCGCATGGGAAAGCCCTGGGGGAGTAGCAAGGAATGGAGAAACAGACCTGGAGAAGGGCCAAAGCTGGAATATATTTTGGGCCCAAGTTGACCCAGGTTTCTACATCTTTCCCATGTTCACCATTTGTGCTGGCCAGGCTGGGAAAAGATCCTGTGTGATGTGAATGTGCCTGTGAGGTGAAAATCTCCCTCTCTGTGTGTGTATGGTCTGAAAACCTGAACATGCTTGTGTTGGTGTATTTGCATGGGTGGGGTATCTGTATCCTGATCTGTCAATAGGCTAAAGTTGGGTGTGTGTGTGTGTGTGTGTGTGTGTGAGGTGTGATTGCCCCTGCTCTCTTGCCAGTGCAGTGGGAGGTGAGATAGCAGTTTGGGGAAGAGGGCTGCCTGTTCTTACAACTCTCCCAAACCTCCCCACTACCACATCCCTTCCCAAACTCATGGTGTTCTCTTTCAACTGCAGATACTGGAGGGCCAGAGAAAGCAAGCTTGAAACAGAGAGGAACGGGTCACTTTGGTGGAGGAAATTGGGGTAAGGGAGCTTCTGGAACTGGCTGACATGGGAGTGATCATCTAGCTATTGATGCAGGGGCTGCTGTGAGAATAGCCCCCGGCCTCTGCCATGAAGGCTGCTGAGCTGGAAGCTTTAGAGGGCATTTCGTGTGGGTCTCTGCACTCCTTTCCCTACTCTGCCCTGGGCCTGAGATGTCTGGACAGGCTGGAGGAGGTTGGTGGAGAGGCAGGGAAGGGGATGGGCAGGAAGCACTTGGCTGTTTGTTCCCTCTCTTTCCTGACTCCTTTGTGGCAGCAGACTGGCTTCCTTCCTTCTCTCAGCATCTTGGCTCCCAGCTCATTTCCGCTCTTATGCCCTTAGTCTAGCTCTCAGCCTTGCACAGGGGAGTTTTTCCAAGCCGGGTCTTCTGGGCATAGGGAGTCCTAGATGAGTGGGGTAGGGGCTGAGGAATGCAAATGAGATGTCAGTGTGCCCTTCCCTCAGCCCATTCAAAGTCTGTAGCCCTGGATTGAATGAACTGGAGGAGAAGCTTATTTGCCAGGGGATGGGAAGCAGAAACCCAGGTGTTTGGTTACCTGGGGCCTGCCTCTCCTTCAGCCTGAGATATGGAGAGAGCAGGGCTGGAAGGACTCCCTACCCCCACCTCAGCCTTGCTTCCCTCTCTGCGTCCCTACTTGGCTGTCCTTGCTTCAGTCTGCCCCTGCCCCACCTCCCACCTCCAGCTACTGCCCTACAAGTCAAGGAATGTAAGTTTTATTTCTCACCCTCTCATTGATTAGTCATGGGCACCCCGATCCCCACGGGAACCGTTACTCACCCTTGGGCCCCCCCTCACCAGCAGTCTCCCCAGAACTGGCTGGGTTCCTGTAGGAGGAGTTCACAGCCAGCCGTTGGACTTGGGGGGAGGTAGTGGGGGATGTGGGTGGTGGGCAGTGTCCTGGAGACAGCCACTTTTGGAACAGTGGTTTGACCTTATTATGGCCCGGAAGCATGAGTCTCTCCCTCCTCCCAACACACACATATATACACAGAGACGTTGTACTCCTGGTTCTAGCTACTTTAATCACCATGGGTATTTTGTCAGAATAGGTGAGGTTGGGGTAGGGGAAGTGTCCTGTGACTGTCTGGAGAAGAGCCCAAAGCAACTGAACATTTAGTCTCTTCACTGGTGCTGGCTTTGGGGGCCAGGACTAGGGCCTGGGGCCTGCTCTTTGGACTTGGCTGAGTGCCCAGGCCTGGCCTCTGTCTCCCAGAATCAGACAGGGGCCTTTCCCAATAAGGAGCTTCCCAACTCTGGGTCCACTTCCCTGTTGCCCCCACCCCTTCTCCCCTCTAACAGTTCTTCTGCCCTAAAATGGCCACGTTTTGCCTTTCTTCCCTCCCCTACACCCAGGTTTGGGCCCCAGGGGTAGAGCTGGGGGTTGGATAAGGGTAAGACTGCACAGGGGCCAGATGGGCTGGTTTGGAGAAGGGTAATGAGATCCCAGGAAGAGAGAGGAACCGTGCTACATGACTCAGGTATATATGGGGGGTGGAGGTGGAGGCACGGCTTCCTGGAGTTATTGTCTCTCCTATAATAATAATAGCTTATGCTATATAGTATGTGTTCTAAGAGCTTTATATGAATTAACTTATTTAATTGGCACTGCCCCTTTATCAGGGAGGTACTATTGACCTATTTTATAAGATGAGGAAACTGAGGCACAGACTTGCCCAAGGTAAGCAGAAGAGCTGAGATTCAAACCCAAGCAATCTAGCTTTACTTTAGGAAAGACCAGCCCACTAGGTTTATCTTTGGAATGCTTGAGCCTCACTGGCAAAGGCAAAAGGAATGCCTTTATATGGGGTGGTCATGCTCACAGAAGCTGCTGGTCAAGTGTACCCCACTTTGGACCTAGGTGTTGGATTCAGACTAAACACTTTCAAAGAAAGCCATTGACCCATTCTTCTTTTTCTTTTTAAACTAATTGTTTGTAGAACGGGGTCTCACTATGTTTGCCCAGGCTGGTCTCGAACTCCTCGGCTCAGGTGATCCTCCTGCCTTGGCCTCCTAAAGTGTTGGGATTACAGGAATGAGCCACTGCACTCAGCAACAAATTCATTTTTTAAAAACAAATCTAGGCCGGGCGTGGTGGCTCACGCCTGTAATCCCAGCACTTTTGGAGGCCAAGGCGGGCGGATTGCCTGATTTCAGGAGTTTGAGACCAGCCTGGGCGACATGGTGAAACCTCGTCTCTACTAAAATACAAAAAATTAGCTGGGCATGGTGGCACATGCCTGTAATCCCAGCTGCTTAAGGAGGCTGAGGCACGAGAATTGCTTGAACCTGGGAGGGAGAGGTTGCCGTGAGCCAAGATCATGCCACTGCACTCTAGCCTGGGCGAAAGAGTAAGACTCTGTCTTAAAAAAACAAAACAAAAAACAAAAAACCCCCAAATCTATTGATCTATTGTTGAATGATATGCAAGTGACATACAGGTTAGCATAGAAGCCATCTAAGTGTGACTGGAGGTGGAGGAAGGGAGGAATGCAAGAAGGGGCAGAAATAAGAATTAGAGAAGACCCAGGAAAATATGGAAGAAGCCAGTAAGCCTGTATGTAGAAGGACTTCCTTGAGCGTTTCTCCAGCCTTTGCTCATGTTTTAGGCAGTTAAAAATAGTGATTTATTCTACTCACTGAGAGAGAGAAGGGGATGAGAATTCTTTCACCCTTGAAAACACACAGGGACTCCCTGGGCTGGATCCAGGTACTTGACTTGGAAGTTCCAACTAGAGCAAGTCTGCCCTTCTTTGGCTCTCAATTTTGTCTTTCCTAAATCAAAGGAATTGGGCTAGGTGATCCTTGAGGTTCCATCTTACCCCAACACATTCAGATTCTCATACAGGAACTCAGGGGAAAACCAGGGTTGCGGCTGGAGTCCTTGTGTGGGGGCCAGGAATAAACAAATAATTGGTAACCAGGATGAGCTCAGTGATCTAGGGGAAAGGCTCTGTAGGGGGTGATGGGAAGGAAGCCAGGGAAGGAGAGACCAGACCCCAGAAAACTGAATGGAGCATGGACTCATTCATTCATGCAACCATGTACCTTCAGAAACTAAAACCTAGGGGCCAGGCGCGGTGGTTCACACCTGTAATCCCAGCACTTTGGGAGGCCGAGGCGGGTGGATCACGAGGTCAGGAGTACAAGACCAGCCTGGCCAACATGGTGAAACCCCGTCTCTACTAAAAATACAAAAATTAGCCGGGTGTGGTGGCGCGCGCCTGTAATCCCAGCTACTCGGGAGCCTGAGGCAGAGAATCACTTGAACCCAGGAGGCAGAGGTTGCAGTGAGCCGAGATTGCACCACTGCATTCCAGCCTGGGTGACAGAGCGAGACTCCGTCTCAAAAAAAAAAAAGAAGAACAAAAAAAAAGAAACTAAAACTGAGGAATCTGAGCTTCCCATTCAACAAGGTTATAATGAGCCCATGGGCTCTGGATGTCTAGGAAGGGCAAACTCCCAGGTCCTTCCCCAATTTTTGAGGTATTACAGGAAAAAACAGCTAACAGTTATCAAGTACCAGGTATAGATCTAAGCATTTTACATATGCGACCTCATTTAACCTCAAAATAATCCTATGAAGCAGCATTTTATATCTTTCAAATTGATTTCTTCATTTAATCCTCCTCAACTGCCCTCTAAAGTTAACAAGGGCATTTGACTGATGAGGAATCTTTGAAAGTGGGAAAAGATGAAACTAGATTTCTAGTAGAATTTTCTAAGTGGTAATGGTGGGAGCCCCTGCAAGGAGTTAGAGGATTCTCACTTCCTAGCAAGATCTTTTCTGACTCTAGGCTTCCAGATTGTGGGGGGTGGAGTGTGCTTTCCAGATCTTGACAAATGGCAGATAAAGATATGCATCAAGTTACTGATCAGGAGCAAGAAAATGGCACTCTGGTGTCTTTGAGAATGTTTCTAAGAAGTCTCTAGAGATAGAAACAATCACAGGATTGAGGATTACCTTAAATCTGCAAAGAGACCTTGAGAGGCCAGAGGCAGAATTCTGAGTGAGTTAGCTCCCCTTTGTTTCTACCAACTACTGGTCAGCAGCAGGAGAGAAGGAAATTAGATATATGGAGGGATTTATCTATTGTTTGGGGCTGATAGGAGAATCCTGCCTCCTGTGGGTAATAGTGAAGTTAATTCTTCTATCACTGTAATCAGCAGGAGTTAGAGGTGTGAGTGGTAGTGTTAGTGGAGAGGGGGGATGGTAGTGAGGATGGGCTTGCCTGGAAGACCTCTGACCAGCTAGAAGAGCCTGAGATTTTGAAGGGGAGGAGATAATTTGCCAGACGGGTACTTGCGGAGAGGGTCCAAGTGTTTGGGCTCCAGCCTGGGGTGAAGTCAGAGACATAAATCACACCTTCCAACTGCCTGTTTCCGCTTTGAGCTCAGTTCCCAGCCAAAAGCCCAGCTAGCCTGCCAGAGGAGTAAGTGTGTGGATGGGGGAGGGGCCAAAGAGCTGGAAGCTGGTGATTGGGAATGGGCGTCATCAGCTGGGAATCTGGTCTCATCAGGGTCATGAAATGGACTCAATGCCAGGGCTAGTAGAGCAGGGAGCCCAAGGATCTCAACAGAACTGCTCTGTAGATGCCTCATCCCACGTGAGACACACCCACAACCACACCCTGTTTGCTGAATTCTCCTCTCCCACACATAAAAACCACTGGGACGTGCCTGGAGGCACAGACACCTACGTAGACACCCCCCCCCCACCCCCATCCAGCTGTTGCTCACTTGTGCCAGAAAACTCTACGTCTCCTGGATGAGTAGACCTAGGAGAAATGAGTGCGGGTTGAGAGATAAGGAGGATCCTGGATCTTCATTAAGATCTGGAAACACTTTTCTCTAGTAATCTTAAAGCCCTGCTCTGTGTCATCTTTTTGCCCTTCCCCACTGGGGATGGGTCTGGGTGATTTTCCTTCTCACTTTAGGAGAACCTCAGTGGTCTGTTGTCCTCTTGGTGGGCAGTGCCTGCTAATCACAGTGATGGCAGAGCAGGAGGCAAGAGATTGAGTGTGCATGTTGGGCGGGGTAGGTGCTTGAGGGCAGGAAATCCAGAAAGCCACTCAGACAATGGCCTTTTCCGCACGCTTGGGTCCAGGCTGCAGGCTGCTGGATCCTGTCTGACCCTAAAAGCACCTCCTATTTTTCCCTCTGGTTAGCTTCCCACTCAATGCTCATTTCGGGGCATATAGGAGAGGCAGGATTCCTTTGGAGGAAAGGTATCCTGTTCATCAGCCCTTTTCCAGGCGACTGTTCGGGTTGACCACAAGGATTTGGGGGCATAAGTAACCTTATCAAGCCTGGGACCACCCCACCCATGCTTAGTGTCCTGTTAAATGTAGCATTTGTTATGACCCCCTACATGGTACAGCTGTAAGCACTTTGACATCTTAAGGGAATCATGATGCTTTTATTTTGGGCTAAGTTTGCCCCATTTTGTTCTCTGAATTGTCTGTTTGTATCCTATTAGACTGGAAACTTGAATGAAGCAAAGATTGTGTCTGTCAATTGGTACAGCCCCGGACTAGCATTAGGAAAATAATATGTCTTTTGATATTCAAGGTGACAAAATGATTACACTGAAGATAGAAGACCTTGGGAATGCTGGAATATATTTTTTCCTAGAAAAGTGGGGGTAGGTCACAGCTACCATGGCCACTTAAATGGGGGTAAACTGACCCTGAGGTCTCCAGTCTCTCCCTCTTCCTGTACCTGGGAGAACCAGAAAGCTTCTTTCTAATACACCTTCTGCTTTAGTCATTTGGGTCTCAGTGTCTCAGTATTGTCTCACTAATGTGCCCATTTTGTCTTCAGCTTTGCTGCTGTGATTCCAGTGTCTGGAATGCACTGTCCTCTGTATTGGTCATCAAGGCCCATCCAAGCCCTGCATAAGCTTCCCCATCTCATTCTTTATTTTATTTTATTTTATTTATTCATTTTTTTTTTTTGAGACAGAGTCTCGCTGTGCTGCCCTGGCCCGAGTGCAGTGGCGCCATCTCGGCTCACTGCAAGCTCCGCTTCCCGGGTTCACGCCATTCTCCTGCCTCAGCCTCCCGAGTAGCTGGGATTACAGGCGTCCACCACCACGCCCGGCTAATTTTTTTGTATTTTTAATAGAGACAGGGTTTCACTGTATTAGCCAGGCTGGTCTCGATCTCCTGACCTCATGATCCGCCCGCCTCAGCCTCCCAAAGTGCTGGGATTACAGGCGTGAGCTACTGCTCCCGGCCTCTTTATTTTATTTTAAAATATTTATTTATTCATTTATTTATTTATTTGAGATGAAGTCTTGCTCTGTTACCCAGGCTGGAGTGCAGTGGCATGATTTCGGCTCACTGCAACCTCCGCCTCCTAGGTTAAAGTGATTCTCTTGCCTCAGCCTCCTGAATAGCTGGGATTACAGGTGCCAACCACCATGCCTGGCTAATTTTTGTATTTTTAGTAGAGATGGGGTTTTACCATGTTGGCCAGGCTGGTCTTGATCTCCTGACCTCAAGTGATCTGCCTGCCTCGGCCGCCCAAAGTGCTGGGATTACAGGTGTGAGCCACTGAGCCTGGACTTCCCCAGCTCATTCTAAATCTCAGCAATGTGCCACTATTCTGAAGTCCTAGGCTTATAGTCTGGAGTACATGGTCTAGCACTTAATTATCCAGTGTATTAATAAAGTCCTTGTATAATTTAGAAATTGAATACATTTGAATGCACCTATGATAGAAGCAACTCTAAATATTTTATGAAAGCATATTCCATAGAATTTTTTTTTTTTTTTTTTAGACTGAGTCTCGCTCTGTTGTCCAGGCTGGAGTGCAATGACACGATCTTGGCTTACTGCAACGTCCGCCTCCCGGGTTCAAGTGATTCTCCTGCCTCAGCCTCTTGAGTAGCTGGGATTATAGGCATGCGCCACCACCCCCAGCTAATTTTTGTATTTTTAGTAGAGACGGGGTTTCACCATGTTGGTCAGGCTGGTCTCGAACTCCTGACCTTGTGATCTGCCTGGCTCAGACTCCCAAAGTGCTGGGATTACAGGCGTGAGCCACTGCGCCTGGCCAGAATTTTTAATGATAATGTTTGCTTTTTGTTAATGTGCTTTTATTTTATACAGGGAAGTCATCTGAAAAGACTTGAGTTTGAAAGTTGCCTCCCTTACTTAACAGATATGTAACCTTGGCAAGTTACTTAACCTCCTTGGGTCTCAATATCTTCACCTGTAAAATGGCAGTAATATCTTTCTCATAGATTTGTTGGGATAATTAAACTAATATACTATATGTATGGTTACAGTACTTGGTTATAAATATTAAAGCCTCATTCTGTCTGTTGATAAATCTGAAATCTATTTAAACTCTGATGTGCTCTCTGTAATGTTGTTTTTTGTTTTGTTTTTTTGAGATGGAGTTTCACTCTGTCGCCCAGGCTGGAGTGCAGTGTGGCGTGATCTCGGCTCACTGCAACCTCCGCCTCCCGGGTTTCAAGTGTTTCTCGTGCCTTAGCCTCCCGGGTAGCTGGGATTGAATGGAATGTATTTTATAGATCAAGTCTCAGCACAAACACTGATTCCTCCAAGAAGCATTCATTAATTCCCCACCCAGTACTCCTGATTTCACTAGTCACAGCATCTAACCCACTATATTGTATTTTCCTGTTTGTCTCTCCTTTTAGACTAAGTTCTGTGAGGTAAGGCTCTTGTTTACTTCTGTTTTTCCACTGCCAAGTACGTTGCCTGGCTAAACAAATATTTGAATAAACTGAACCTGTTTTTAAAGCAATGGTAAACATAACACAGCAACATTACAAAACTAATTTCTGAATTGTATGACATTGTTTTTTACAACGTAGTCTTCTAGCAAGATGGCATTTCTCACTATCATGTTTTTAATTTGCATCTAATTATTGAATTGGATCCAGAGATGTGGTCCAATTACTTGTTAACTTTTGTCACCTGACCTGTCCCCGCAAATTATATTTTATAAGTGTGGCAGAGACCACTCATTCTCATCATCCTGTCTCTTCTTCCTTTTAATAATATGACTCTGCTACCCTGCTATCCACACACTAAATCTTAGCAGGGTGCATGGCTGCCAGCTAGACACTACACTGTCCAGTCTGTCTTGCAATTAGAGGTGGTCCCATAACTATGTTCTGGTCAATGGTGTGTGAGTGAAGCAATGTGTGTAACTTCTGGGTCATGTCTTTAAAAAGGAAAGGTAGTTGCTCTCTCACTCTTTCATCCTTCTGCTTGCTATGACATGGTGACACATTAAGCAGCCACCATGGACCCAGAGATGCAAGCCTTTTCTACCAAAGACCATCTACTCCATATATCTCTGTACTATTACTTTATTTGAAGTAAGAGGCTCACTATATTTGTGGGTTTCTTTGTTACAGCAGCATGGCTAACATCCTTTGAATGAAAATTAAGATAACCATATAATTCATTAAATCCCTTAGCCTACTCTGAAGAATGTTTTCAAGGAGTGCAAAAAAAAACCAACTTTCAATGAAAATAGAGTTTACTGAAGTCACTTATTCAATGGCATTTTGTGAAAAACTATGAAATTTATTCTATCATGAGCATATTCAAAGTTCTTGTAGGTTTATAAACATACTAGCTCTTCTATTTAGCGTTACTTTTTATCATAACTTGGAAATCCCAGATAGATTATGTGGTAGCCTCCAAGATGGCCTCATTGACCCTCCTCTCTTGGTATTCATGCCCTTTGTGTTTTCTCTTCCTACACTGAATGATAGCTGGCCCATGTAACAAACACAATACTGTGGAAGTGACATGTGTAACTTCTAACATGAAATCATAAGAGACATTGCAGTTTCCACCATGGTCTCTCTCTTGGATCTCTTGCCAGCCACCAAGCAGCCCTATGGAGAGGCCAATGTGGAGAGAAACTGAGGCCTTCCACCAAAAGCCAGCACCAACTTGCTATCCATGTGAGTGAACCAGCTTGCAGTACAGAGTGGTCAACCCCAGTCAAGCTTTCAGATAACTACAAGCCTAGTTGACATCTTGACTACAACTTCAAGAGAGATATCAAGGCAGAACTGCTTCGCTAAACTGCTCTTGAATTCTTGACCCACAGAAACTGAGAGAGAATAAATATTTATTGTTGTTTCAAGTAACTACATTCTGGGGGTAACTTCTTATGTATAGATAATATATACCATAAATTTCTTGAAAGTAAGATTCATGTCTTATACTTATTTTACCTCAAGTTATTATATCAACTACTCTCCCACCCCTAACCTAGGTGATTAGAGCATACTACAACATCTGATACATGAGAAGTGAAATGATATTCTCTTTGAAATTCAGCATAAGGCAACTCAATGAGAGAAAACAAGATATTAATTAGTCTGACTAGCTTTTCTTCCCTGAGGGCATTTAAGATTTCTCAGGGTGGAGGTGAGGACAAGTGGTAGAACTCAGTTCTCAGATGAGTATTGTTACTTGTCATACTGGAATCTCCCCAAATTCTCTGTTCTCAATAGTTGAATATTTTCTTCAGCCTGGGTGTATATGAAAGCTCTGGTAAATGGAATGTTTCCAATGTCCTGTGGAAACTCACATGGGCAAAGGAAGTGAATCAATGTCTGGAGGGAAAGTAAAGGCATTCCTCTCTTCACAGGATAAATTCAGGCACAGGTCCTTTACCAGGGACCAGGTAAACACTCAACAGGCAGGAAGAACTAACAGAGTCAGCCCATTGCAAATATAAAAGGGCAGGAAGAGACTCTAGTGAGAAAGGGCAGCTGCTGCTGGTGGTGGTGGTGGGGTTGGGTGGGCAATGGAGCAGAGATTAGAGACATATCGGCCTTAGACCCAAAATTTATCTCTATGTATTTAAAGATGGGATCTTACTCTGTTACTCAGGCTGAAGTGCAGTGGCCTGATCATAGCTCACTGCAACCTCAAACTCCTGGGCTCATACCATCCTCTCACTTAGGCCTCCTGAGTAGGTGGGACTACAGGCATGTGACACCATACCTGGCTAATTTTACTTTTTCTTTTTTTTTTTTTTTTTTGAGATGGAGTTTCACTCTTGTCTCCCAGGCTGGAGTGCAATGCCACGATCTTGGCTCACTGTAACCTCCACCTCGTGGGTTTAAGCCATTCTCCTGCCTCAGCCTCCAGAGTAGCTGAGATTACAGGCACCTGCCACCACGCCTGGCTAACTTGTGGATGTTTTTTTTTTTAAGTAGAGACGGGGTTTCACCATGTTGGTCGGGCTGGTCTTGAACTCCTGACCTCAGGTGATCCACTCACCTCAGCCTCCCAAAGTGCTGGGATTACAGGTGTGAGCTACCGCGCCCGGCCTAATTTTACTTTTTGTAGAGACAGGGCTCTTGCTATGTTGGCCAGGCTGGTCTTAAACTCCCAGCCTCAAGCAATCCTCCTGTCTTGGCCTTCCAAAGTGCTGGGATTACATTTGTGAACCACTGCGCCTGGCTTTGATACATATCAATATAATGAATATTACCCAGATGAGCATCACTTTCTTCTTAAAATAGTAGTTTTAGATTCTTTTGGTTACAAGGCTGACTGGAGCCTCCAGCCTTCTCACTCTACAAAAGATTAGGAGATCTGGATCTCTGATATTCAAATCCCTGTAGTGGGTCCCCAGTGGTGGGAAACAGATAGTGGGAAAGGGACATTGGGAGCTCAGAACTTTCATTTTCCCACTCCTTTAGTACTCGGTTCCCTTAGCTCAGACATAGCTTATGTCTGGGGTCACATGGGGTTCTGTGGGTGCTAGACTGGTCACCTTCAACAAGACAAAGTCATTGCTTCTCAGAACTGAACAGCAGATTTTGGAGGAGGACGATATTCTAGATATCATCTAGCCCAATGTCCTCATTTTAAGCAAGGCCCAGAGAAAGGGAATGACTTGCCCAAGGTCATACAGCTGATGTGGGATAGAATTCAGGTGTCTTTATTCCAAGTCAGCTCTTTCCATCATGCCACATTTGCTTTCATTCAGTAGGATAAAATAATATACCATTTTATCCTACTGACTCCCAACTTCCAGTTCTGGGTTGGGAAGGGTCAATTTCCAGACTTTTCTTTTCCAGGGATAGGACGAAGAGACTTTGCTACTATTTTCAGACAAAATAGAGCATTGCCCCCTTTCCCTGCCTCTCTTTCCTCTGTTGTTTTCAATGAGGAACTGAGTCTATTTCTCTACAGGCAGGAGGTCTCCCAAGTTCTGAGCTCCATTCAGTTTGTGGCAGGGAAGCTGATAGGTGCAATGCCGTGGGATGCCCTTCACCTTGGCAGGCTGATTGTACCCAACTGGTGGTCATGGCCTAGTGCCCATTGGCAGGCAGGGTGTCCACTCATGCATTAACTTGATGTTTGTTGTCCATGGATGCCAGATGGCTGGCTGAATACCTATAGTGCATCTTGTCTGGTCTGCTGTTCCCGGTTTGTGTCACTTTTAGATTTGTGTATGTGTGAGAATTTTAGGAGGGTGGTCCCTCCATGGATTTAAGATACTGGCATTTCCAGATTGGCAGAAGGGAGGAAACCTTACTGCCAACCTAGAATCTGTGCTGAATAGCACAGGACCTGGACTTCAGGAAAGTTCTTCAAATGTCTCTGTGATCTCTCTCTTCCCAACTTTCCCCCACTGTAGAGTTCTTGGTGTCACTCCTCCCTACGTGGTATGTACCTCCGTCTCAGCCAAAGTGTCTAAGACGGGGAAGGCAGAGAAGTGAGGTATGTGTGGGTTAGGATGAGTGGACTGGGAAGCAGAAAAGGCACGCTGCTTACTCTTTCCCACAGACTTCAGAAGACTCTGGAAGCTATCTAGTGCCCTAAAATTTCCACTGCAGTCCCAGACAACCTTAGACTATATCTCCACCTACTGGACACCAAGGAGATTGACAACACTGTCTCAGTTTTTTCTTTAGAACTAGCATAGAGTCTAAAAAAACCTCATCAATACTCTACATTTATCCCAAGGTTAAATCATTCCCTCTCAGAATTTGTTGAAGCTATGGGGGCAGATTGACTGCCTTTTCAGGGAGACTGGGTACTAGGGAGACTTGGGTACAATTTCCCCCATACACTGCTTTCTTAAAAAAATCTGTCGGCCAGGTGCAGTGGCTCACAAGTGTAATCCCAGCACTTTAGGAGGCCGAGGTGGGTGCGTCTCCTGAGATCAGGAGTTTGAGACCAGCCTGGCCAATGTGGTGAAACCCGCTTCTCTACTAAAAATACAAAAACTAGCCAGGCATGATAGCGCATGCCTGTAATCCCAGCTACTCTGTTGGCTGAGGCAGGAGAATTGCTCGAACCCGGGAGGCGGAGGTTGCAGTGAGCCGAGATTATGCCATTGCACTCCAGCCTGGGCGACAGAGCAAGACTCTGTCTCAAAAAAACAAAACAAAACAAAACACATCTCAGGGGTTAGATCAAGAGCCTCACTTCCTTGCCTCAGTTGCTCTGGATATAGGTTGGTTAAACTCTATTCACCTCCTATGCCCATAGACAGAAAACAGCAGGTAGGTGGGGTTAGATCAGAGGGTCCTTGTTAGCCTTAGGGCAAGGGGAAAGCAATCTTAAAGAATTGCCTTTTCCTCGTCTCTCTGTCTGCCACCTGACTCAGATATGGGAGACACTGGGGGTGTCCTCTACTGTTCTTTTCACATCCACCAGCAGTTCTCTTCCTATGCTCATTAGTAAAGACAATTCCATTAGAACCCATTAACAATCATTTTGTCCATGCTGGAACCATGGGCTAGCTATTCACCAAAGTCCCTGGGCTATATCTTCAGAAGTGAAGGTCGTATATAAGTAGTGACAGTTCTCAAATGAATCCTTTATTGGTGAAATGGGGATGATGTCAATACATATCCTCAAAATTGATCAGGGTGCACAATAATATCAATTTATGGAGGTTACAGCACTGGGAAAACAATTTACATCAGATCCAGAAATTTACTCTCCTTCTCCAGCTGAACATCTAACCAGGTTAAGTAAGAAGCAGTCATTTCTTTTTTATTTTTTGGATGTCTGGTTTTCATTTAAAACATGCCCTTTAAATATCTTTCAAATTTTTGTTTTAGAGGGAAGGAGTCAAGAAGGAATTAAGACAATGTTGGGGATCATCTTATGCTACATACAGTTCATGTCATTTCTGTATTACGTGTCTTCAGTTTATTCATTATAGCTAAAATGTATTGAGTGTTTACCGTTAAAACTCTTAAAAACTGAGGCTGGGCGCGGTGGCTCACGCCTGTAATCCCAGTGCTTTGGGAGGCTGAGGCGGGTGGATCATGAGGTCAGGAGATCAAGACCATCCTGGCTAACACGGTGAAACCCCATCTCTACTAAAAAAGTACAAAAAATTAGCCGGGCGTGGTGGCGGGTGCCTGTAGTCCCAGCTCCTCGGGAGGCTGAGGCAGGAGAATGGCGTGAACCTGGGAGGCGGAGCTTGCAGTGAGCCGTGATTGTGCCCCTGCACTCCAGCCTGGGCAACAGTGCAAGACTCTGTCTCAAAAAAAAAAAAAAACAAAAAAACAAAAAAACTCTTAAAAACTTTAATGCATTTTTCCCACTTATACCTTTAAATGATCTTATGACATAAATACTATACTTTTATTATCTTCATGTTCTTAATCACTACCATGCTTTTATTTTTATTTTGATACAGAGTCTTGCTTTGATGCCCAGGCTAGAGTGCAGTGGCATGATTTCAGCTCACTGCAATTTCTGCTTCCTGTGCTTAAGCGATTCTCCTGCTTCATCCTCCTGAGTAGATGGGACTACAGGCATCCGCCACCACGCCTGGCTAATTTTTGTATTTTTAGTAGAGACAGGGTTTCACCATGTTGGCTAGGCTGATCTTGAACTCCTGACCTCAAGTGATCCACCCACCTTGGCCTTCCAAAGTGCTGGGATTACAGGAATGAGCCACTTCGCCCAGCCCCTATACTCTTTACTTTGTGATTTGTGTGTAGATTTTTAAAGAACCTGGGTCCTTAAAAATTCAAATAGTATAATTATCTTCCTTCCTAATTTTAGTATTTTAGTATATTCCTAAAAGCCTTCATTCAATAATATGTGGTTTCAGAAACGATTGTGCATATGAATTAATATAAGGGGTACTGCTAAAGATAGATTCCTGTGTGCTGCTTCCAAATATTCTGATTCAGGAAATCTGGATCAAAGCCTAGGAATCTGCATTTTTAAAGCAAGCCTCTAAAATAATTGTGATGTAGGTGACAGTTGAACTCTGCTTTGGGAAACACTGCCTTTGATTATGAATGGTATTATGGTAGGGCTGTAACTAAAACAGATCTTCATGTGTCCATCTCATTTAATTGGCTCCACGTAGCAACAGATACAACACTGGGGTTTCTATCGTTCTTGGCTAAGAACTAAACCCTGCTCATTCACTTATTTATTTATATATTCTGCAGCAAGGAGAGGTAGCCCTGGGGCCTGTCTGTTAAAAGCCCTTAGAAAAGAGGCTATTATATTAAAAAAATTTTTTTTCTTTCTCCTAACCTGAAACATCTCTGTGCAAAGGTTTGGTTAAGGCTGTACAATTTGACATGTTAGCCCTGGTGATTGTGCAGTTCTTTGAAGGAGAGGGCTGAGAAGCAGCTGTTATTTTTTTCTGCCTTTTGACATGCACAATGCAGGGGGCAGGGTAAGGGAGGAGAGTCAAGGGACTAAGCTGGAGTTAGCAAACAAGCTTTGAAGCACAATAAGAAAGCACATTGGCAGGGGAGAAATCAAGGGCTATGTAATACCACAGCATCCTCTGAAGACAGCAGCCGTCGCTCCTGGATCGTCTCTATTTTTGGGCAAATAACAACAACAAAACAGTACTGGCAAACTGTCCCTCCGCTAACATCTGAAGGTTTGTCTGAAAATGTTCTGAAAAGCAGTTCACATCGGAGAAACAAGAGAATGAAGGGCAAGTCTTGAAGGAAAAAAAGAAATTAGGGCAAAAACTCAGCAAGTACCTCAAATAGCCCAGAGGAAGTTGCAGGGACTTAGCGGAAAGCTCCATTTAATCTCTGGCCCAGCTAACATAGCCTAGAGGACACTTTCAATGTACTTTTTTTTTTTTTTTTTTTTTGGTAACAAGCCTAGCTTTTGAGGTTGTGATGAGCCCTTCCAGCTCCTAGAATCAGTGATGGTTCTTTGAAGAATTTTTTCCCTGCTTAACTTCTGGGGACAGATTAACTAAAACCCCCAATTGGGAAATTAGGGAACTCCAAAGCTGCTCTGTGTGTTTAAAAAAACTACATTTGACTCAATATGGTCAGGGCAAAAACCCTTCCTTTTCTAGGTTACTTTCTCCTGCCACTGCTTCTCTCACCTCATCTGGATGGCCTCAGAGAATATTTTAAGGTTGACAGGAAAATTTTACAGAATGATCAAAAGTAAAGCAAGCCCTAGAAATGGTTGCATAATTTTCCTTTTCATTATAAAAATACTTTTTTTCAATTGAATAACTAAAAAACACGAAATTTTATTGTTGGACTGAACCTTACAGGTCATCTAGTTCAATTTGTTCATTTTATAGAAGACAGGATTAAGGCACAGAATGTTTAACTGACATTTCCAAGGTCACAGGGCTCATCTTAGACTCAATATGTTTGTCTGACTGCTAGTTCAATGCTACCTCTCAGCTGCTTTCATAATCACTTTTTTTGAGACAGGGTTTCATTCTGTTGGCCAGGCTGGAGTGCAATAGTGCAATTATAGCTCACTGCAGCCTGAAACTCCTGGGCTCAAGGGATTCTCCCACCTCAGTCTGTAGCTGGAACTATAGGCAAATGCCACCATGCCTGGCTAATTTTTTAATTTTTTTTTTTCTTGTGGAGACGGTCTCGCTATGTTGCTGAGGCTGGTCTTGAACTCCTGGCCTCAGGTGATTCTCCCACCTTGGCCACCTAAAGGGTTGTGATTACAGGCTTGAGCCACTGTGCCTGGGTATAACCACTTTTGTCAAGTAGGTTTGCCTGTCCATTTAGTACTCAACTACTATAGTAACAGTTCTTTTTTTGGGGGGGGGGTGTGGGGGGTTGTTTGGCATATGGTACATATTTCTCTGAGCTTTGAAAATAACTAATTTCCTTCCAAAAAAAAAAAAAAGAGACTTACCTCAATCTTTTTTTTCTTTTATTTTATTATTATTATACTTTAAGTTTTAGGGTACATGTGCACAATGTGCAGGTTAGTTACATATGTATACATGTGCCATGCTGGTGTGCTGCACCCATTAACTTGTCATTTACCTCAATCTTACTATGAAAGTAAACATTCAAAAACCCCAACACACCCTAGAGCAAACTCTCAATGCTCCAGGTACTGATTATCCAGTTTCCTTTATTCTCTCTTCTGTGGACCACGTACTTGGATGTTTACATTAGTCAGTAGCTCTATAAAAAGTCTGATATTACATATGTTGTTGGACTGTGTGGCAGTTTCCTGATCTCTAGATTGTAGCTATGGTGCTATCTTCTCAAACTTAGTATTCCAGTGGTCATCGGAGGTTGTAGCTCCTTTGGTGAGTTAGTTCAGTAGTGTTCTGAGAGTCATTCCTAGACGTCTCACATATAGCCTGCTCCTTCAGCTATTCACATGATTTTGTAAGCACCTAATTTTCTATATTAAATTCCCTTTCTGCTTAAAATATCAAGAGTGGTTTCTGTTTCCTTCTAAACCCTGAAAGATACAAGCATTAAGAAGCTAATTACAACACAACTCAGTAAGTATTATTTTAAAAAGTATGAACAGGCCAGGCGTGGTGGCTCATGCCTGTAATCCCAGCACTTTGGGAGGCCAAGGCAGGCAGATACAAGCTCAGGAGATCGAGACCATCCTGGCTAACACGGTGAAACCCCGTCTCTACTAAAAGTACAAAAAATTAGCCGGGTGTGGTGGCAGGTGTCTGTAGTCCCAGCTACTCGGGAGGCTGAGGCAGGAGAATGGCGTGAACCCAGGAGGTGGAGCTGGAGCTTGCAGTGAGCCGAGATCACACCACTGCACTCCAGCCTGGGCCACAGAGCGAGACTCCATCTCAAAAAAAAAAAAAGAAAAGTATGAATGGGGAAAAGTAGGAGCATAGAATGGGGAACTTGGAAAAATTTCTCCAGAGGTAACATTTAAATTGGAATTGAAGGTGGAATAGGAATATGCTAAGCAGAAAGGCATTGGGAAGGGGAGGGAACAAGTGCATTTCAGCAAACAAGATGTGCTGAGGTATGGTTATTAAAGACCACCATGTATCAGAAAGACGGTGAGTTCGCCATGGCTAGACTATGAATAGGATGGGGAGAGATGAGGCTGTAGCAATCATAAAATACAGCGGGGTTAAGAGTGCTGCCTTTAGGGGTAGCAGACATGAATCCAATTCTGGTTTCTCCATATAGTAACTAAACAACTCTGGTCAAATCTTGTAAGTTTGAGGACCTTCAGCTTCCTTATTTATCAAGGAAGGACTTGTATCTTTACTTGTAGGCACAGTATCCACTTTATTAAGATTATGTGGAATTAAATGTGACATGCATATAAAGTACATTGTATAGTACTTGGTGCCATGCATATAAAGTACATTGTATAGTACTTGGTGCATACCAAGTGCTCATAAGCCTTTGCTATTACTCTTTTATTTATTTATTTATTTATTTATTTTAGCCAGGGCCTCACTCTGTTACCCATGCTGGAGTGCAATGGTGTGAATATAGTTCACTGTAGCTTCTAACTCCTGGGGTCAAGCCATCCTCCCGCCTCAGCCTTCCAAGTAGCTGGGACTACAGGTATTTGCCACTATGCTTGGCTAAATTTTTTTTTTCTTTTTAGTAGAGACAAGGTCTCTTTATGTTGCGCAGGTTGGTTGTGAACTCCTGGGCTCAAGTGATCCTCCTGCCTCAGCCTCCCAAAGTGTTGGGATTACCAACATGAGCCACCATGCCCGGCCTGCTATTTACTATTACTGGGTAAATTAAGAACAATTAAATATCATGAAAGTTGTGCTATGGCAGGTGGAAGATAAACTGAATGAGGAAAACCTAGTGGCTAAAAGACTAGCTGCTGCAATAGTTCGGGCAAAGGTAATGATCTGAAATAGAGTAGTGGTGATGGAGATGCAGCGAACTGGTTGGCTTCGGAAGTCATCTTTGGTATTTAAATGCCAGGATTTGGTGGCTAATTGAATGTGAGGGAATTCTGAAAAGACTGAGAGAACAGTAACATCATTAATCTGGATTAGTCATGTACAAGGAAGGGCAAGTCTAGGTGACAGCTGAAGCTCTAAGTCCCTTCAAGTCCAAGGCCCCTTTGAGGAAAATGGCTCCAAGTAATTCATTTTTTTTGAGACTGATCTCCTTGCTCTGTCGCCCAGGCTGGAGTGCAGTCGCATGATCTGAGCTCACCGCAACTTCTGCCTCCTGGGTTCAAGTGATTTTCCTGTCTCAGCCTCTCGAGTAGCTGGGATTATAGGCGGGCACCATCATGCCTAGCTAATTTTTGCACTTTTTAATAGAGATGGGGTTTCACCATGTTGGCCAGGCTGGTCTTGAACTCCTGACCTCAAGTGGTCCACCTGCCTCGGCCTCCCAAAGTGTTGGGATTACAGGCGTGAGCCACTGCGCCCAGTGCCCCAGCTAATTCTTTCATGAACAACATTGATATGACCACTATCACAAGCATCACAAGAAACAATCTGCTACTGTTGAATGCTTCAGGGAGCAGGACTAAAACGGACCACTGGTCCTGCAAATAGGGGATTGGGTGGTGATGATGGTAATAGGGTGGCCAGATTGCAATGGATTACGGAGTAAGTAGGAATTTAAGACCAGGTATAGACAACTCTTTCAAAAAACTTGGCACTGAAGTCGTAATTGCTTCAGTGGGAGTGTGAAGGATTTTATGTATTTGTTTGGTCAGAATGCACACTCTTCTAGTGTGCAGAAGCTGGAAAGCTAAAGACTAAATTTCCCACATTCTCTTCTGGCTAGCTATCTTAAATCACTTCTGAATTAAGTTCTGCTAATCAGATGCACTAGTGTTTCACTTGGAATCTGAAGCCAGCAGGGGTTAAGACGGGGTGCAGGGCATCCATTTAGGGATGCTGACAGTGGCAGAGGTGGTTACTTCTTGGACTAGCAGCTGCAATGGCAGCTTCCTAACTATTGTAGAAGCTTCTTGAATGTAGTAGAAGCTTCCTAAATATAGTAGAAGCGGTAGCAGCTCCTTTAGCAGTCTTTTTTTTTTTTTTTTTTGAGATGGAGTTTCACTCTGTTGTCCAGGCTGGAGTGCAGCTCACTGCAACCTCTACCTCCTGGGTTCAAGCGATTCTCATGTCTCAGCCTCCTGAGTAGCTGGGATTACAGGCACCCACCACCACGCCTGGGTAATTTTTGTGTATTTTTCGTAGAGACGGGGCTTCACCGTGTTGGTCAGGCTGGTCTTGAACTCCTGACCTCAGGTCATCCACTTGCCTCGGCCTCCCAAAGTGCTGGGATTACAGGTGTGAGCCACCGTGCCCAGCCTGATTAGCAGTTTCTTTTTTGAGGCAGGATCTCACTCTCTCGCCCAGGCTGGAGTGCAGTAGTAAGATCTCGGTTTACTGCAACCTCCGTTTCCTGAGCTCAGGCAATCCTTCCATTTCAGCCTCTTGAGTAGCTGGGACTGCAGGCGCATGCCACCATACCCCAGCTAATTTTTGTATTTTTAGTGGAGACAGGGTTTCACTATGTTGCCCAGGCTGGTCTCCAACTCCTGGGCTCAAGCAATTTGCCCACCTTGGCCTCCCAAAGTGCTGGTATTACAGGTGTGAGCCACCACGACTGGCCTCCCTTAGCAGTCTTTAGGAATCATTTCTGGAAGTCCAGTCTAGAGTTTGTTTCTTCAGCCTTCCCCAGAATTCTGTGATCCATCCATTTAATGCCCTAGTAATAAGTCCTTTACTGCTTAATCTAGCTAGAATCGATTCTGTTCTCTGCAACCAAACCCTGATTAATATGGAGAACAGGGTATATATTTTAAAAAATAAACATAAACATTTTCATAGCTGAAAGAGTTAAGGAAAGAGTAGAGTTAATTTAAAGAGAAGAGGGCTGGGTACGGTGGCTCACACCTGTAATCCCAACACTCTGGGAGGCTGAGATGGGAGGATCACATGAGGCCAGGAGTTTGAGACCAGCCTGGGCAACATAGTGAGATCCCATCTCTACCAAAAAAAAAAAAAAAAAAAAAAAAAAGAAAGAAAGAAAGACCAGTCATGGAAGATAAGGTGGGAAGATTGCTTGAGCCCAGGAGTTTGAGGTTGCAATGAAGTATGATAGCACCCCTACACTCCAGCCTGGGTGACAGAGTGTGGCCCTATCTCAAAGAAAAAAAAGCCAAACAGGAGAGAGGAATTGACTTATGGAAGGTATTGGAGGATAGGAGAAGCTCAGTGTAGTAGACTGCCTTCAAGACAGCCCCCCATTGATTCTTGCCTCCTGGTATTCATGTTCCTGTAAAGTCCCCTCCCACAATGAAAAGGGCTCACCAGTGTAACCAAAAGCATATTGTGAAATGATGTAGCGTGACTTTTGAAGTTAGGTCATAAAATAATTTACAGCTTCCACCTTGCTCTTAAATTGCCCACCATGGGGGAAGTCAGTTGACATGTTGTAAGGATACTCGCAGGCTTTGTAGAGTCCCACATGGGGAGCAACTGAGGCCTTGAATTGCCAGGCATGTAAGGGAGCCACTTAAGAAGCAAATCGTCCCACCTCAGTCAAGTCTTCAGAAATGGCAGCCCTGGCTGACTCTTTCTGTTTTTTTTAGACAGAGTCTCGCTCTGTCGCCCAGGCTGGAGTGCAGTGGTATGATCTCAGCTCACTGCAACTTCCACCTCCTGGGTTCAAGCAATTCTTCTGCCTCAGCCTCCCAAGTGGCTGGGATTACAGGTGCATGCCACTATCCCTGGCCAGTTTTTGTATTTTTAATAGAGACAGGGTCTCACCATGTTGGCCAGGCTAGTCTTAAACTCCTGACCTCAAGTGATCTGCCCGCTTTGGCCTCCCAAAGTGCTGGGATGCGCGATTACAGGTGTGAGCCACTGTGCCCAGCCCTGGCTGACTCTTGACTGCATCTACATGAAAGACCCCAAACCAGGATTACTCAGCTAAGTAACTCCCAAATTCCTTATCCACAGACATTATGAGAGTAATGTTTATTATTGTTTGAATATACTATGTTTTGGGGAAATTGGTTATGTAGCAATAGATAACACATTGTGATGCAGTACAAAGTTCACAGACAAAGTTAGCCTTGTAGAGGAAGTATACTTTTTTTTTTTTTTTTTTTGAGACAGAGTCTTGCTCTGTTGCCCAGGCTGGAGTGCAGTGGCACCATCTTGGCTCACTGCAACCTCTGCCTTCCAGATTCAAATGATTCTCCTGCCTCAACCTCCCAAATAGCTGGGATTACAGGCATGCACCACCACGCCTGGCTAATTTTTTGTATTTTTAGTAGAGATGGGGTCTCACTATGTTGGCCAGGCTGGTCTCGAATTCCTGACCTCAAGTGATCCGCCTGCCTTGGCCTCCCAAAGTGCTAGGATTACAGTCGTGAGCAACCGTGCCCAGCCAGAAGTATACTGAGATAAAGGAAAAAGAGGTGCTATAAGAGTTAAAGAGTAAGTTAAGGTCAATGACCAGTATCTTCTCAAGGAAATCAAGACCAGGTGTGGTGGCTCATGCCTGTAATCCCAGTGCTTTGGGAGGCTGAGATTGAGGATCATTTGAGGTCAGGAGTTTGAGACCAGCCTGGGCAATATACTAAGACCACATCTCTAAAAATTCTTTTTAAAAAGTAGCTGAGTATGGTGGCACACACCTGTAGCTCTAGCTACTTGGGAGGACGGCTTGAGCCCAGGAGTTCAAAAAAGTTGGAGGTAAAGTCAATGTCATCTCCTGATAGTGGAGGATGGAAAGCAGGGACTACGAAGTTGAGAATAGTAAAAGGGCTGCAACGGTCACCAGGTAAATCTGAAAGTCAAACAGGAATGAGTGCCCGAGTTTAGAAATCTGTATCTGCAGTGGAGTTAGGTGGCATATTTATATGATTTTCTGTAACTATGCTTGATAACCTAGCAGGAATAGAGTAAAAGATGGTGGGCTTCACTCAACTTGGGAATTGGTAAAGCAGAGACAGAACAATAGCGGGGGTTAAGGATGCTGGTTTAGGCTACTGAAGTACTGGATCATGGAGTCTAAACTGGCAGATGTGGAAATGAGTTCAGGAGGAAACTCATAGCCTGAGAGAATGAGAAGTTGAGTGCAGAATCAATATTTAGGGAAGAATTGTATAAAAGCAGTAAATTAGAAATCTGAAGTTCCAGGTTATGGTCATAGCTCACTACTAACAAGCTGTGCAAGGATCAAATTTTCAGGGCCTGTTTTTTTTTCCCTCCTGGGTTAAAATACATAAAATGCTAAGTAAGAACAGTAACTTGCCTATAGTAAGAACTTTGCAACTCTTTTAACAATTATTCTTAAGTGTTTTAAAATTATATAGTATTTAATACACACTTGTGAAGCATAATAAACACCAACAAACTCACCATCCAACTTACCAACAGACTACTACTACTATCCTGTGTTTCTTTCTGGTCCCCTCATCCTGGCCTCTTCCCTAGGGATTACCACTATATTGAACTTTGTGTTTATCGTTCTATTTCCTTTTAAAAAACTGTCATGTTTCACACTTGTATAGGGCCTGTTTCTTCATGTGTAAGATGAAGCTTTGGATCAGGTACTCTCTAAGCTCCCTTTCAGTTTTTGTTTTTTTTTTTTTTTTTTTTTTTGAGACGGAGTCTGGCTCTGTCGCCCAGGCTGGAGTGCAGTGGTGTGATCTCAGCTCACTGCAAGCTCCGCCTCCCGGGTTCACGCCATTCCCTGCCTCAGCCTCCTGAGTAGCTGGGACTACAGGCACCCGCCACCACGCCTGGCTAATTTTTTGTATTTTTAGTAGAGACGGGGTTTCAGCGTGTTAGCCAGGATGGTCTCGATCTCCTGACCTCGTGATCCGCCCACCTTGGCCTCCCAAAGTGCTGGGATTATAGGTGTGAGCCATTGCACCCAGCATTTTTTTTTTTTTTTTAAAGACAGAGTCTTGCTCTGTTGCCCAGGATGGAGTGCAGGGGTGCGATCTCAGCTCACTGTAATCTTCAGCTCCTGGGTTTCAGCAATTCTCCTGCCTCAGCCTTCTGAGTAGCTGGAATTACAGGTGTGTGCCACCACGGCTAATTTTTGTATTTTTAGTAGAGACACGGTTTCGCCTTGTTGGCCAAGCTGGTCTCGAACTCCTAACCTCAAGTGATCCACCTGCCTCAGCCTCCCAAAGTGCTGGGATTACAGGCATGAGCCACCACGCCCAGCCCCTTTCAGCTCTATATGGGATACAATAGGTGGATATCAAATTTACATACCTAGTGGGAACCATGTGAATACTTATTTTTGCAGGGTTTTATAAAGCTAAAACAGACTCCTTTGTCGAAATCTGCAGTTCAACAAAAGGATATCTCAGTGGAGCTTCTAATTTCAAGAACAAGACTTTCAATTCCTTTCAATTTGCATCTCTGCTATAAAGATCTACTCTAGAGAAAACCAACACAAGGAGCTAAATCTAAGCCCCGGACCCTGTCCAATGAAAACATATGATTTTCTGTAACTATGCTTGATAACCTAGAAGGAATAGAGTAAAACATGGTGGGCTTCACTTAACTTGGGAATTGGTAAAGCAGAGACAGTAGAACAATAGGGGTGGGGGTCAAGGGGATTCGGGATGCTGGTCTGAGGCAACAGAACTGAAACAGACAAACTTGAAAAAACTTACTTTATTTCAGTGACAAGTATTTTAATAAAAATTAAGAGGCATGGTTGGGTTCATAAGCAGTGGTTTTCAATAAACCTGATTTCCTCCTTACATATATAAAACAACTAAACTTGTCTTCTATAGGTTTCCTCAAAGTCTCTTACACTATTTTAGTTTCATATAAACCGGTCTTTAAGGTAAATACAAATGCAAATCTGTTGACCAAATAGCTGTTCTTTGGGTTACTGTTTAGGATGCTGTTCTTCCTAGCTACAAACAATCCTATATTTCATTTTTGTCTGATCTGTTAACAAGTTTATGAGTTAAATGAGTTGGATCAGGCAGTGAATTGCTGTGTAAAAGGCAAATGCCCTGTTCATACACAGGTTTGCATTTATCAGACCTTAGTGTGGCTGTAATGGAAAGTCAGCTGAGGGGTAGTATGAGGTAACAGGTTAGTGTGTTTTCAGTGATCTCTGAAGAGGCCAACACTGTAAAGTAGGATGTAAATATGTTCTGAACCTTAACAGTATCAGGAAGACAGTGGTCAAAGGAATGAGCAGTTGTTATAGTATTTTTGCATGAAATTTAGGTAGTTTTTCCTTATTTTACCATTGAACTGGCACATGAAAATGCGTATTTTCTTAGATGTCTCTTCTAAGGCCAGTCCAGTTTTAATCATTTAAAATACAGTATATAAATTGCTTTAATTTTTACAACTTGCTTCTTTAAAAATGGTAAAAATAAGTATAATATTATCTCCTCAGTTTTTGCCTATTTTGGAGTTTAATATGAATTGTGAAAAGTACAACTAAAGGAATACAAGAATGCCAGTACAGTATATACTGTACATTTTGTCTGAGAGACAAACACAAGCAGCTACTGTTCTGCCTCACCAATGAAAGGGCATTATTTGAAATTAAGTCCAAATACTCTCCTTGTTTAGCTCAGGTACAACTACCAGGAGAGCTAAGCATCACTTATCACCTACATTTGTTTTTTCCTGGTGAGAGCATTTGCAAATCACAATGGCACTTGTAGAACCCCTATGGAGAAAGGCAATCTTCCAAAAAGCAAATCTTCTCCTTGGGTAGAGTGTGGAAACCCTGGAGGAGACTAAAATGCAGGACTCAAAGCTTAGATCTCTCTGGGCTAAGCTTTTGAAATACCTCTGCATTTAACCTTTAACCATAACACTTGACTTTAGCTGAAACTGAGGCAGAATATTCAACTGTTTACCTTCCATTGTTCACATTCCAAAGGAAGGGTATCCTCTGAAAAGGAAGGTCCCAAAGATGAGCAAGCTTTCCCTCCCAAGAACCATTTCTTTTTTTCTTTTTTCCTTTTTCTTTTAGATGGGAGTCTCACTCTGTCACCCAGGCTGGAGTGCAGTGGCATGATCTAGGCTCATTGCAATCTCTGCCTCCCAGGTTCAAGTGATTCTACTTCCTCAGCCTCCCAAGTAGCTGGGATTACAGGTGCCCGCTACCACACTTGGCTAATTTTTTTGTATTTTTAGTATAGATGGGGTTTTGCCATGTTGGCCAGGCTGGTCTCGAACTCCTGACCTCAAGTGATCCACCCGCCTTGGCCTCCCAAAGTGCTGGGATTACAGGTATAAGCCACTGCGTCTGGCCTAAGAACTGTTTCTTTTTACTAGTTTTTGGGAATCTCCAAAAATTTCCTGCCAACTAAATCTAGGTTAGTGAATCCTACGCCTTAAAAGCTTGTGACCAGACAATTTGGTGGCTTTAATCATTAGTTTACTAAAGAAACAGAACTGGCCGGGCGCGGTGGCTCAAGCCTGTAATCCCAGCACTTTGGGAGGCCGAGGTGGGTGGATCATGAGGTCGGGAGATCGCGACTATCCTGGCCAACATGGTGAAACCCTGTCTCTACTAAAAATACAAAAATTAGCCAGGTGTGGTGGCGGGTGCCTGTAGTCCCAGCTATTCGGGAGGCTGAGGCAGGAGAATTGCTTGAACCAGGGAGTTGGAGGTTGCGGTGAGCCGAGATCGTGCCACTGCACTCCAGCCTGGAGACAGAGCAAGACTCCGTCTCAAAAAGAAAAAAAAAAAAAAAGAAACAGAACTATTTTGTGAGCTAACAAAATCAACACAGGCAGGCATTCTCCTGTAGTGAGTGCTACTCACACTCCAAAAGGTCAGATGGTTTGTGATTATGTCCTAGTAGTCATGAGCAAAGAGATGTCCTCCTAAAATAACAAAATATTTTTCATGAATGATAGATGTTAGCTTACCTTGACCCTTTAAATATTTAAGGAGCACAAAGTAACTATTTTCTTTTTTTTCCTTTTTTGAGACAGAATCTCGCCCTGTTGCCCAGGCTGGAGTGCAGCGATGTGATCTTGGCTCACTGCAACCTCCAGCTCCTGGGTTTGAGCGATGCTCATGCCTCAGCCTCCTGAGTAGCTGGGACCACAGGCACGCACCCTCATGGCTGGCTAACTTTTTGCCATTTTTAGTAGAGATCAGGTTTCATTATGTTGCCAGGCTGGTCTCAAACTCCTGGCCTCAAGTGATCCGCCCACCTTGGCCTCCCAAAGTGCTGGGATTACAGGCATAAGACACTGAGCCCCATGAATAAATTAATTTCTATTTAATTCCTTTGTTGAGTTGTATTTGAGTAGCTCTTTGCAATGACACTCATATTACTTGTTTTTCCTAAACTAGGTAGGAGTTCTAGGTTCTAAGTGCAGTATAGACAGTTTTGTTTTGTCATCACCAAAATAAAATAAAAAAGTGTTTTGTATTTTTCAGTAATATGACTTCTTTAAAATAAAGTTGTTGTGAGGTACTGATATACAAACATAAATGACTACCGGAACTAGGGGACATATAGGTGTATTTTTTCCTCCTTAATATACTACCTTTTCCAGGAGAAATAGCCTACTTATTAAGATCACATAGCTGGAAGCAGAAATACTATTGTGCTGGGTCTTATTTTGAACCTGTTTTTAAAGATTGGAGCTAAATGAACAGCTCTGCTTCATTAGGGGGAGAATCCTGTTTTGTGTAAAACTCTTGGAAGGAGGTATTCCACAGGAGTCCACTCCCCCTTTTTAATCTGTCATCTTCAAACCATGCTAGAGAATCTTTTTTGGAAATGTTTGTCAGTATTCTTCATCCAAGTCCCTATCTATACCAGATCCCAAATGCCTCCCCACCATGCTAGACACTTTTAAAACCAAACCTAACCTGATAAAAACCAAACAAGCTGGGTGCAGTGGCTCATGCCTGTAATCCCAGCACTTTGGGAGGCCAAGGCAGGCGGATCACCTGAGGTCGGGAGTTCGAGACCAGCCTGACCAACATGCAGAAACCCCACCTCTATTAAAAATACAAAATTAGCCGGGCATGGTGTCACATGCCTGTAATCCCAGCTACTCAGGAGGCTGAGGCAGGAGAACCACTTGAACCTGGGAGGCAGAGGTTACAGTGGGCCAAGGTCGCACCATTGCACTCCAGCCTTAGGACCAAGAGTGAAACTCCATCTCAAAAACAAAAAAACAAAAACAAAACTCAAAAATAATCCAAACAAACAAAAAACTGGTCTGGGGAGATTATAAAGTCTCCTTATAAGAATCCACAAGATGCTAGGATAGCCAGAGCTTTGGGTGTTTCAGAAATCTAAGTCGTTACACACATATCCCAGGGCAGTCAGCAGGGCCTTCACACATTTAAACTCCGAAGCTTAATCAAATTTCACACACAGGTGGAAAGCCCATCCCTTCTCCACAGGTATACTTCCTCCCCTCCATTCCAATCTTAATTCCTACATAATCCACACTTAGATTGACCGCTAGTACAATTTCTAGCTGGAATGTGGGGAGATGAATAAAACTACCCTAGGTTGGAAATAGGCAGTAAGATGTCCTAAAGACTATAAATAAGAATGGAGTATTTTGCTTTATAAATGTTATCAGTATCTTAGAGAATGGATAAACAGATGCACTGATCAGAAAAAGTCCATTGCTACAAACACTAAAAGGAATTTGGTCCATGTGTGTCAGAGAACACAAATACACAGTTACCTTTTCTAACCCAAGTTTCCTGTCTATTTCACTTAGATCCTTTAAGAAAACTTTAAATCATTATGGTTCATTAATGTGGAATTGGACATGATCTCTGATCTTGGGGCTGCAGGTACTTGACCAAACTATTAAGCAATCTGTATCAAAGGTTTATTTGGAAGCTTCTGAGTATGAGGGTTCTTGCATTAAATGAGGATTCAAGGGGGGAGGAAAAAAGTGTGCTTGTCAGTTTGGAAAGTCACAGAGAGTTTACCATTCTATAATTAGATTAGGAGGAAAATGAGAACCCACTGGTAGAAGGAAGAAGCAAGAGTCTTCTAGGGTCTGGCATCTGCAAGTAAATGGAGAAAAAAAAGTTCTTAGTTTTTTTCAATGAAAAAAGCACCAACTACATCTGACAATGGGCCACACAACTATAACCCAATTAAATTATCTTGTTCTGCTGGAGGAATCTGCTGTTGTTGATGGCAGAACACCAAGTACCTTCTGATCTTTAACTCTTTACTACCATTGAGCACAGAGAAATTTGTTAATTGAATTAAAAACATTCTATACAGAAATCGATGTGCACTTCTGTGTCAAGAGTTTTACAAGTGAGGAGAATATCAGGAAATTGATTCATTCATACAATTCTGGATTAACTCCAATTATCTTGATCTTTTTCTCACATACTGTATTTACTCATTAGTTCAAAAATAGTTTTTAAGCTTTTACAATGTAAATTAGGGGACAAGAATTGGTATGATACTACCTGCTTCTGAGGTACTTATCTAGTAAAAAGTGGAGGTGTTGATAAAAACATAAATAGGATAAAACACATTAAATGCTAAGTGAACAAACCCTTGTCATGTATGTATATTCAAAAACATTTCACTCACACTTAAGTTCCTTAAGGGCATAGTCATATCTTTTATTTCTTTGTATCCTTCCAAAGAAACTAGAGAATTCTGCAACAACAGGCATTGAAAATAATACTTAATGGCCGGGTGTGGTGGCTCCTGCCTGTAATCCTAGCTATTTGGAGGCCAAGGCGGGTGGAACACCTGAGGTCAGGAGTTCGAGACTGGCCTGGCCAACATGGTGAAACACCATCTCTACTAAAAATACAAAAATTAGCCGGGCGTGGTGGCACACACCTGTAATCCCAGCTATTTGGGAGGCTGAGGTAGGAGAATCGCTTGAACCCGGGAGGTGGAGGTTGCAGTGAGCCGAGATTGCGCCACTGCACTCCAGCCTGTGTGACAGGAGCCAGACTCCATCTCAAAAACAAAAAACAAACAAACAAACAAAAACCCAAAACTTCATTTTTATTAAGAGGATAATGTCTGTGGCTGCTTAAGGATTCTTATCTAATCTAGTTATTTTTCTGATTCCTCAGGAGTTACACAGAAAAATAAATTTTTAGTGTGTAAGGAGTTTAACCATAAAGAGTTAAGTCCCAAAGGAGAGAAGGGTCTGGTCTTAAGTTATAGACACAGAAATTTCTCCTAGATTTTCATCTTAGAGTAGCCATTTTTACTAGACAGCTATTCATATTGTTTGATCGCCAGACACCTTGTATAGCATATCAGAGAGGAATTCAAAATTCACCATTTATCCAGGTCTGTTCAATGTATGCTTCTCTTCCAACCCCTTTTTTTAGAGACAGGTCTCACTATGTTGCCTAGGCTGGTCTTAAACTCCTGGGCTCAAGCAATCCCCCTGTCTTGGTCTCCCAAAGTGTTGGGATTACAGGTGTGAGCCACTGTGCCCAGCCCTCCCTGCTTTTGTTTAAGACACGAGGTCTCACTATGTTGCTAAGGCTGGAGTACAGTGGCTATTCACAGGCACAGTCATGGTACACTATATCCTTGATCTCCTGGGCTCAAGTGATCCTCCTGTCTCAGCCTCTCAAGTAGCTGGGATGATAGGTGCATACCACCATACTCAATGTATGCTTTCCCGATGTACCCCAGTGCTGGTGTATCTCTTTTCCTTCTGGGACCAAATCCCATTTTCTGGCTTTCAAATGTATTTAACAATTTGATGTCAGAATCTACTACGAAAAATGGCTGGTACCTAGAAGCAACTATAAGTATTATTGTCTATAGCTAAGGGATGTTAACTTTTAGCATCTCTTTTCTGCTTCTTACCAGAAGAAACATCAGTTTTACTACAAAATGAAACTAACTCACAGATTTATCTGTTTCACTGTTCAGAGAGAGTGAACAGACTGGAATGCAAGAGGCCAATTATTCATTAATTCAATAAATATTCACTGAGGGCCTACTAACTGCAAAACAGTTGGGATATAATCCCATTTTCAGCCTTTATAACATTCCCTTTGCCAGAAGCAATGTATCTGGGCAACCTCAGCCAAGACGACATTTGAAGGATCAAACTTGGCTCTGCCACAGGCACATAGGGTAACCTAAAGGAAAGGCTTCATCTGTGAAAAGTGAGAGAGATTTTGGTCTCTTCACATAGATTTTGTGAAGTTCTGCTAAATCAAATACTCAGATAAGATCGACAGTGTAAAACTCTTAGAAACCCAAAACTTTTATTTTTTACATTTTATTTTATTTTATTTTTGGGACATAATCTTACTCTGTGGCCCAGACTGGAGTGCAGTGGCATGATCTCGGCTCACTGCAACCTCTGCCTCCCAGTTCAGGCGATTCTCCTGCCTCAGCCTCCCGAGTTGCTGGGATTACAGGCGTGCACCACCACACCCAGCTAATTTTTGAATTTTTAGTAGAGACAGGGTTTCACCATGTTGGCCAGGCTGGTCTCAAACTCCTGACCTCAAGTGGTCTGCCCGCCTTGGTCTCTCCGTGCTGGGATTACAGGCGTGAGCCACTGCACCCGGCCAGAAACCCAAAACTTTTAAGTGCTCATTAAAAAAAGTATGAATTTTTGGATGAGTATTAAACTGTACTGCACAGGGAATGAATTGCAGAGCAGTGAAGCACAGCTCAATGATTAATCTCAGTCCATTAAAAGAGGCATGATAGATCTAGAATGCAACTTTGATAAAAAAAAAAAGGCAATGTGTACTAATGTTAGAGAAAACAAATTGGCATGTTAACAGAATTCTAATTTAACCAGTAAATGCCTATTCATTAGAGTGTAAAGCCATAACAGAGGCTATATACTTAAAAAACACATGCACACACAAAGCTTTAATTTGCTACCATAATCTGAAAGAAAATTGGACCCAAATTGCTTTATGTCCAGTTAAATCTTGCTACCATCTGAAGAGACAGTGAAATAAAACTGAAACACTTACTTGATGAGATAGGTATTCAGTTACTGTGCATTTCCATCTACAAGTAGAAATATTTCAAAATAAATACACCATGTCAATTGAAATTCACTCCATCCCCTATTCTTACTAAACACAAATGACTTATTCCTGTGTATACTGAATTATAATATAAAAGTAGAAGAATTTAATATTAGTAATCAGATTTCATTCAAGAGCATGGGAAAAGAAAATAGACCTTTACCTACCAAGCCTTTTGACATATAATTTGGTGACTTCATTTTTTGGGAAATGCAAGTATCCAGGGAGAAATGTTTTAAAGTGAATCCTCTAGCCACCTAAAAATTAGCTCAAACAGTAGCACAGACTGAAATCAAGAGAATCTGAATCTAGGGGCAACATTGGAAAAGAAAGTTTGTATTAAGTAAAAATGACAGTATCTTGGGTGTTCTCTATGTGGAAATTTCATTATGATGGTAATATGATATAAATTTAGTACTTGTTTACCCAGCATGACCTCTGAAGTCTGGGGAGGACATCTGAATACCATTCTTTATGCTGGTTCTTATGACTTACGACTTTCATTTTCTCTCTGCTCATTTCCTTTTAGGCCCTCACAATCCAATTTCTGATCCCAATTCCCTACTGATATTATGCCTTGAAAGAAATCAGGGATCACTTCCTCCTAGCCCAAATCATTAACCTTTTTATTGGCTCCCAAATTTTCTTATGGTATTTGACGTCAGTGGTCACCCCATTTTGAAAATATTCTTTTGGCTTCTATGATCTTATACTTTCCTGTTCATAATTTCTTGCTCCTAACCACGGTCAGTAGGGTGAACTGAGTAAGGTGCTTAGGGCATAACATTTAAGGAGGCACTCACTTTAAGGGTCATGGAAATGCAAGGTGTTCAGACTGAACGCATCTGAATAATCAAGATCAACTGTATTTAGCACAATGAAAAGAGTAAAACTATTTTGTCTCTATTTCACTTACTGTTTTTCCATGGCAGAACATACGGCAGAGATTTGGGAACTCGCATGCCTGAAGCCAGGTTATTCTTATGTTCTGTAACTATGTTGCTTGCAGGGCTGCAAAAAGATGAATTTGGCTATGTCGGCAGATCAGTATCATTCAAGCAGGCACACGTAAGATAATCAAAATGTGTTTTTTGTAATTTGGGGAAAAACAACAACCTACATTCATCTGAAATGTAAACACATTTCCATCAAAACATTCTGGCAATTAGAATGATTACCACTTACTTCTCTGGAAAGCTCCCTGTTCTGTATAGACATTAAGATGGGTCTAACCATTTTCATTTTCTAGAAATTGAGATAAACAGCAATGCCATCTACTCTTCAGCTGTATGACAGGCTCATCAACTCACTCAATAAACATAAGAGATAAAATAAAGTGCTAAGGCAACCAAACCAAAAGCAGCAAATCTTCAACTGAGGTAAAATTAAAAGTTGTAGCCAATGGAATTCATTTTAAGTTTTTCTATCTTAGTGCACATAAAATAGTATACACTTAAAATTATTTACTGACCTCAGTAGTTAAAAAGTAAAAATTTGACAAGCATTCTGTTTGGGGAAAAAAGTGAAGTCTAGCATCTTATTCCTTCATTTCCTAAACCAGAAATATTCTCATTTGGGTTTGAAACTTGATCTTCCAAGGTTTAAGTATTGGTGTTAATGAGAAATAGTTTCATTCATTTTTATTTTATTTTGGACAAGGACTCTTTCTGTCACCCAGGCTGGAGTGCAGTGGCATGATCATGGCTCACTGCAGCCTCGACCTCCTGGGCTTAAATGATCCTCTGGTCTCAACTTCCCAAGTAGCTGAGACTATAGGCATCCACCACCATGCCCAGCTTATTCTGTTTTTAAAAATTTTTTTGTAGAGACAGGATCTTACTATGTTGCTCATGTTGATCTTGAACTCCTGGCCTCAGCGATCCTCCCACCTTGGCCTCCAGGTATGAGCTACTCTGTGCCTGGCCAGAAATCATCTAGTTTTCAATTAGAGCTGGGCATGAGCAACACTTTGGGAGGCAGAGGGGGGAGGATCACTTGAGGCCAGAAGTTTGAGACCAGCCTGGGCAAAAATAAAGAATTAGCTAGGTGTGGTGGTGGATCCCTATAGTTCTTGCTATTTGAGAGGCCCAGGGGGATTGCTCGAGCCCAGGAGGCAGAGCCTGCAGTGAGCCATGATCATGCCATTACACTCCAGCGTGGTTGACAGAGCCCCTGTCTCTAAAAAAATAAATTAGACACAAAATCAGTGGGAAGAAGAGATGCATATTCCTTCCTAATAGATACTCTGGATTTTCCAATCTCAAATAAAGAATTTTTAAGACTGCTTTTTCCTATACACTAGTTACCTAAAGTAAAAATGATCCAAGTGGTATAGTGGGAGAATTTTTTCAAAGCATTAAAATAATGTAAACCTAGCAAAAAACATAACTAAGACACATGAAAGTCTGGGGCTACTGTTTCCCTTGCTAAACGATAATGTATTTTTGTATCCCTTATGATTGGCACAAAGCACATGACCTTTTTGAATCAAGGAATAAATATGAAAAAATGCCAAAACAATATCTAGACTAAACTACCATCAAGGAACATTGTTAAAGAAAGTGGTCAATTCATGCTCCGGTGGCTTCTCTTGGTAACAGAACACGCTGATTTTGGGAGGCAATGCTGGGATAAGACTATTTCATTTACCTGTTGTTGTCAGAGTAGTGAGTTGTGCCCCAGACAAATGGGGTGCTGGTCTGCTCCCACAAATCTGTTAAAGGAAGCAAAACATAGTTTGTGGTACTACTAGATAAGACACCAGCAGTTCATGTTGGTTGAATTTATAAGATGGGAAATAATACACCTAAGTTTTGCAGAAGCAAGTAAAAATTGATCAAGTGTCCTGCCTAAGTGACACAGTAGCAAGAATTTAATTGAAGAATATAAACACAAGCAACATAAATAATAATAAACGTGCCTACTAACAAACACAGATGGTACAACACAATTTATGGAAAAAAACAGATGTAAAGAAGTGCTTTTTCCAATCAAGAGGGATTGGCTGTTCCACGTGTCTGCACAGCGATACAAATGTGCTCGTTTTGGGGCCCAATAAAAATAATAAGGCATTCTGAACAACATGGTATGTTCATAAAAAAGGAAAATCTTCCTTCTGTCTTAAGCAAATGACTTGAGATTTAGACATTGTGAAGAAAAAGATGTGGAGGCAGCTCACCTTTATCCCAGTCTTCATCGCAAGGAGGGCACTGCCAAGTGCTCTCAGCCAGAGTCTCTTGTCTAAGGCTCCTGGTTTGGTTGACTGCAAGACAATAAAGACTGGATATAAGAGGGGGATATTGCCAAGTTATTGTGTTCAAAAGGGCTAGTAGCTTAAAAGGTTGCAAGGGTAGCCTGTTGGGTCTTTATTTCTGAAAAATGGATAGTATAAAAGCTAAAAGAGGGATCTTATCTCTTTGCTGACAGAAGAAAGAAAAGCAGAAACAAAAATGTTTACCATATTTATGGCAATAAAATATTTATTTTTAGATGAATTATTAGTAAAATGAACCAGGCTGTTCAGGAGAGAAAACAGTATGACACGTACAATCTGACAACCTATTGCTGCCATGATACAAATCTCAAAGGTGGAAAAGTATTGTTCTTCTGAAACACTGAAAGCCAAAAATCAAGCTGACAATCTAGCATAATACAAATCTGAAGGAGCTACCCTCCAGTACTGAAATATTTTAGATACTAAGTCTTACCAACATCTTGCTCAATACAACTTCTGTCATCACAGCTTGAGATATGATGACTAATTTCAGCTCGAGGAACCTGATGGCGAGCATTGAAGGGACAAGTAGCCAATTTGCTTGCAACATCAGGATGATTCTGTGGAACCAAAATTAAGGGATCTGTCAGTTCTCTGGATCTACTAAAGTCAACAGGGAGTAGCTAAGCCTTATTCTACAAATGCCTCCCCTAAAATTCCTCAATAAACCTCTGGCTTAACTATAACAAGTAAACTCAGAGTAAAAAACTAAGAGGGAATTATTTATTGTTTTTATAGACAATTACTTCAAAATCATCAAAACATAAGTCTTTTTGTTATGATTGTAGAGACTGACAACACAGATATTGTTAGCTAAACAATGAATTTAGGATTGGGTATTTGAACGACATCTTTCCCCCATTTATTTCTGAGTCACATGATTCAGGCAGCACAGCCCGTAATGAGAGAGCTCTCTGGATGTCTTTGAAAGCTGATATTCAAGATGAATAGTAACACTAAAATACACTCTTAGTCTGCATTGCAGTAGTGTCCCTGCTATTGCAATACAATAGTGCTGGAAAATAGCTGTTGGAGGGGAGCTGCAGAAGAGGCAAACCAATAATTTTTCAGATTAACACAGTGACGCTTACTTAATGTAATGATGCCTGAAATGAATCTCTGAACAATTTGACCTTCATTTCAGCTATTTCACTAAGGAAAAACCCAAATGATAAGAGTCTACTTTGCTGACCAAGTTCCTTATTTTAAAACAAAACAAAGGGTTTAGTATCACCTATATCCTATGGCAAATATACCAGCAATTAAGAAATTTATTAGGAAAAAAAAGATATGTCATAAATGAAACTCGGAAAAGTAAAAATAATATGAAGTAGGGAGAAGGCTGGAAAAATATATAGGTGTGAGAAACTTGCAGGCATCGCCGTCATTTTCATAAGTGGTATCAGGCATTCAATACAAAGGTTTTGTGGCCAAAGATTAAGAACATTAGAAGAAGGGAGTTATGATAGTGTCTTTTTTACCACTTGGCTCCATTTGGGAAATGTTTGAGAGCCTAGAGGGGACAATGTTGTAGTGGTATCTGCTGATCCATACTGTCCAGGTTTAATGTTAAGGGATCCTTGCTCTCGAGATTAAAAGGAGCTGGAGAAATAACAAAGATACATGATGTTTCCAGGATTACAAGCACTTTTTAAAGGATGTTAAAGCTGAATTGTATGCAGTTTGGATTAAATACCTCAATTGTTTTCCAAGCATAAATTCTAGCAGAATTTTGGCTTCTGTATCAGAATTCTAACAACATTGTCAAAATGTCTCAATTAAGGTAGCATGAAAGTAGTTTATATCAGCTAAGTCTATACAAGAGTGACCAGAAAAAAAATCCTTATTTATTATTTTTTTAAAGATGTTTATTGTTGAAACTTGGAGATACAGTTATTTTTAGGAATAATTTTTCTTGGGCTAACTTCTAGCTGTTCAAGCTCTAAAATTTCTACACAAAATAATCAGAAAAAGTGAGTTATAGCACTCAATCATTGTTAGGCTGATGAATACATCAAATTTACAAGATAGGCAGGATTTCTCATTGTTAGCCAAAATTAGTCTGTTTTACAAAGGGTGAGAAGACTCTAGAGATGCTGTTTATAAAGGGTTCTTTGTCACTAGTTAATGGGAAGAAAACCAAAACAAGAAAAAATTTATCCTAAGGAATGAACAAATGCCTTTCTATAAATGTTGGTATTTAAGAGAGGTAGATTCCCCAAACAATTCTGGCAATCAATTAAAACATGATAAAATTATTTGATATTTATAAAATACGGCCTTTTAAAAGAACTCAGGAGGGTGTTAGAGGGCAAATTATGACCCTACCTTTCTGCACTTGATAAGATGATAAGGAAACCTGCAAGCCCTGATTTGATGGTTTTTGTCATAGGGGCATTGCAATAGCTTCTCAGGGTCCAGGGAGTCGGCTGAAAGACAGAAGTGTTTCAGTAGGTAAAACGATAACAGGCCCTTGTAAAACTACAGCATTCCAGGCACACTGGATTTTTTCAAGAGACTCTGTAATAATAGAACAATATAGTCTAAAGAAAACTTGGATTAAAAAAAAGGGTGACTACACATTTAAAATATTTCTGAATCTTAGTAAGTTCAGCAGAACCAGAAATCTCAGGGTGAAGTCTCAGTTTCATATTGAACTGAACATATTGTTTTTGTTGCTGGTTACTCTTATTATAAAACAAAAAGTTAAATAAAATGTCATCCTCTTTTCCTTTTCTAAAAGTGCTAATTCAGGGTTATTCCTGTTCTCTAGCTAGTCTATCCAGAGCCTCCCAACCAGTATGCTGCAGTTGAAATGGATTGCTAGTGTGCTAATACACTGATTTGGGGGCCCATAGCTAGTTCAAGTCATCCCCTACCCCCCCATTTCCACAGGCAAGTTGGGGGTAGTAATAGCAAGTAATAGTAATACTTGCTATTACCAGTATCTAGATGAAGATACTAGTAACAGCATCTTCATCTATTACTAGTATCCTGTGACATGAAAAAAGTTGGTAAGCACTGCCCTATATCAGTTATATGTTTTATGGAAGCTTGAAAAATATTAGTGGATAGATTTCTTCTTCATCTGTCTGCTTTAACTTACTCCTATAAGTAGTTCCCAATCTTGGTTACTCTAATTACCTCTCAAATGAAACCAATACTGTTATCAGACAGGTAGTTTTTACTTCTCGTATTTTGGAACACATGTGAGAACAAAATAGAGAATTCTTTAATCTAGTGACTACTACATTAGCCAGCTAAAAAAATAGAACAATGTGCAAAAACAGAACCTCCTGAGGTTAAGACAACTGCAGACATATGGAACTACTGTGTGAAAGAAAGCCCCTAACCTATAAAATGCTATTTAAAACAACCCTTAGGCTATACAAGATGCCCAGGCTGTGCCCCAAATTTTAACAAGCCTGGTTAAGGAAGGGAAATTAAATGGTTAAGCACATTCTGGTATATTATGAAGACAAGAGGCAACCTAATAAATTGCTCTTGCCACCCCTGAAGGCAATGATAAAAGTGAAATAAGATAAACAATTCACATTTGATAAGAAGCTTATAAACCAGGAGACTGCTAGGAAAATCAGAAGCCAGTGGGGAATTGAAACAGACAGTTTCACTGGAAGAGTGGTAAACATGGAATAAATTGCCAACCATGATCGTGATGCAAATGAGCCAGAAAGGTGACTTGAAGGACAGAATGAATAGGAAGGAAAAGTCTTAAAGGACAGGCAGGCTTATTATGCTAACCAGGCTCTTCTTGACCAGCAATGTTTTCATATTTCTGAAGCTTCAGGACAACCAGGGAGAATTTACAGATGAAATTCTTGTTAGTTTCCCCTCATTTAATCCATTCCCATCACTAGCAAATGTTAGGCCATGTCAGCAGCTGATAGACTGGATGGTACCTTATGATTCATATATATTATACTGCCCATATAGTAGCATATACCAGAGTTGATAATGAGAGCTTCTCATTGTAATGCTTTACTTCCTGGTCTCCAGCACTTTAGGTCAACTTTAACCTGGCTTTCTAGATTAAAAAAATTTTTTTGATTTAAAAATCTTTTTTTTTTTTTTTTTTTTTAGACAGAGTCTTATTCTGTTGCCCAGGCTGGAGTGAAGTGGCGCGATCTCGGCCCACTGCAACCTTCACCTCCCAAGTTCGAGCGATTCTTGTGCCTCAGCCCCCGGAGTAGCTGGGACAAAAATCTTTAACTGTGATTAAAAACACATATAAAATTTACCATGTTAATGAATTTTAAGTATACAGTTCAGTAGTGTTAAGCATTAATATATTCCTATTGTTGTGCAACTAGTCTCCAAAAGTTTTTTGTTTTACTAAACTGAAACTGTATACCCATTAACCATCAGCTCTCCATTCCCCACTGCCCCCAGCTCCTGGCAACCACCATTACTTTTTGTTTTGGTGAGTTTGACTAGATACATCATATATGTGAAATCATAGTCTTTTGCTTTTTGTGACTAGCCTATTTCACTTAGCCTAAGGTCCTCAAGGTTTATCCATGTTATAACATGTGACAGAATTTCCTGTGTGGTTTTTTTTTTTTTTTTGAGACAGAGTCTCACTGTTACCCAGGCTGGAGTGCAGTTGCACGATCTTGGCTCACTGCAACCTCCACCGCCTGGGTTCATGTGGTTCTCCTGCCTCAACCTCTTGAGTAGCTGGGATTACAGGCATCCACTACCAAGCTCAGCTAATTTTTGTACTTTTAGTAGAGACAGGGTTTCATCATGTTGGTCAGGTTGGTCTTGAACTCCTGACCTCAGGTGATCCACCTGCCTCGGCCTCCCCAAGTGCTGGGATTACAGGTGTGAACCACCACACTCGGCCATTTCCTTTATCTTCTATCTTGCAACTTGCTTTTTTTTCTTTTCACTTAATGTATCTTGGAGTTCCTTCCAAGTCACTACATATAAGAAATATTTCACTGCTGCATATGGATGTATCAAATTTTTGATTTTCTTATTAATGGACATTTACATTGTTTCCAGATTTGTTTTTTTTTTGAGATGGAGTTTCATTCTTGTCGCTCAGGCTGGAGTGCAATGGCGCAATCTCGGCTCACTGCAACCTCTGCTTCCCAGTTCAAGTGATTCTCCTGCCTCAGCCTCCCAAATAGCTGGGATTACAGGCACCCGCCACCATGCCTGGCTAATTTTTTTGTATTTTTAGTAGAGACTGGCCAGGCTGGTCTCAAACTCCTGACCTCAGGTGATCCACCTGCCTCAGCCTCCCAAAGTGCTAGGATTACAGGTGTGAGCCACCGCGCCTGGCCCAGGTTTTACTATTATATACAATGCTGTGACTAACAATCTAGTTTATTCTTCTTTTTGCATGTATGAGTATTTCTTTTCTTTTTTGAGACAGGGTCTTGCTCTGTTGCCCAGGCTGGACAGTGCAGTGGTGCGATCTTGGCTCATTGCAACCTCTGCTTCCTGGGTACAAGTGATTCTTGTGCCTCCACCCCCCAAGTAGCTGGGATTACAGGCACACCTGTTTAATTTTTTGTATTTTTAGTAGAGGCAGGGTTTTGCCATGTTGGTCAGGCTGGTCTCAAACTCCTAGCCTCCTGTGATCTGCCCACCTCAGCCTCCCAAAGTTGTGGGATTACAGGCATGAGCCACCGTGCCCGGCCAATGTGTGAGTATTTCTCTTGGATAAACACCTAAGAGTATTGCATTGAAGTGTCTGTGCATTAAAAGTTGTAATAAATACTATCAAACTGCTCTACAAATTTTTGTCTGGCTTCCTGGGAATATAATTTACTTTCGAAAACAAAGTAGGTCTATTTGACAAGCTTCCTCTAAAAGCACAGACTCAGCTGTTACTCAGATTTGGGTAGGGACCAGAACCCATGGTGAGAAATGGAGAAAACTTCATGGAAATAAGGAACTAGGCCTGACAAAAGTATCATCAGCTAAGAGGTACAGTCCAAAGAGAAAAGACAGAGATGTTCAGAAATCTGTAAGATTAAGCTGGAAATCTAGGTCAATTTGGGAAACTATAGTCTAAGGCAGTGTTTCTCAAACTTTAACTTACTCTCCAGGTGTTACATCACTTAGGGACTGTGTTAAAGTGCTGATTCTGATTCAGTAGGTCTGGGATGAGCGCTGAGATTGTCCATTTCCAACACACTCCCAGGTGATATTTAAGAAAAAAAAAAGTGGCTGAAAAAAGTAACGAAGAAGTAAGAGACAGAAAGGGGAGATGTTGTTTTCTAATTTAATAGAGAGTAGTATGCTTCCAAGAATAAGTGTATATATACCATACAGGGACTTCACATTCTTCTTCTTTCTTTTAATTTTTTTGAGACGGAGTCTCGGTCTGTTGCCAGGCTGGAGTGCAGTGGCGTGATCTTGGTTCACTGCAACCTCCACCTCTTGGGTCCAAGCAATTCTCCTGCCTCAGCCTCCCGAGTAGCTGGGACTACAGGTGAGTGCCACCAGGCCCAGCTAATTTTTGTATTTTTAGTAGAGATGGGGTTTCACTATGTTGGGCAGGATGGTCTTGATCTTTTCACCTTGTGATCCACCTGCCTTGGCCTCCCAAAGTGTTGGGATTACGGGCATGAACCACCGCGCCCAGCCTTCTTTTTTCTTTTTAAGAGACAGGGTCGGCCAGGCGTAGTGGCTTATACTTGTAATCCCAGCACTTTGAGAGGCCGAGGTTGGTGGATCACTTGAGGCCAGGAGTTCGAGACCAGCCTGGCCACATGGCGAAACCCCATCTCTACTAAAAATACAAAAATTAGCCAGGCGTTGTGGCATGCACCTGTAGTACCAGCTACTCAGGAAGCTGAGGCAGGAGAATCGCTTGAACCCAGGAGGCAGAGGTTGCAGTGAGCTGAGATCATACCACTGCACTCCATCCTGGGTGACAGAGCGAGACTCCTTCTCCAAAAAAAAAAAAAAAAAAAAAGACAGCCTGGGGTGCAGTGGTGTGATCATAGCTCACTGTAACCTCTAACTCCTAGGCTCAAATGATCCTCCTGCCTCAGCTGCCTGAGTAGCTGGGATTACACGCATGAGCCACCGCACCTGGCTCACGAATTTCATATATTAAGTAAAAACACTTTAAGAAGGCTAGGTGTGGTGGCTCACGCCTGTAATCCCAGCGCTTTGGGAGGCCAAGGCAGGTGGATCACAAGGTCAGGAGTTCAAGACCAGCCTGGCCAACATGGTGAAACCCGGCCAGTCTCTATTAAAAATACAAAAATTAGCTGGGCATGGTGGCACACGCCTATAACCCCAGCTACTCAGGAGGCTGAGGCATAAGAATTGCTTGAACCTGGGAGGTGGAAGTTGCAATGAGCCGAGATTGTGCCACTGCACTCCAGCCTGGGTGACAGAGCAAGACTCTGTCTCAAAAAAAGAAAACAAAAACTTTAAGAAAAATTAAGGGGCAGGGGATCCCTTTTCTCAAGTGTGGTCCTCAGATCAGCATCACCCTGGTAACTTGTTAGAAATGCAAATTTTCAGATACCAGACCTTTTGAATCAGAAATTCTGCAGGTGGACCCAGCAATCTGGTTCAACAAGCTTTCCAGGTGATTCTGCTGCATGTTAACAAGTTTGAGAACTACTGTGTTCTAGATATTTAATAAAGATTATTTCTATGTAGTTTCTGTATTTTGGAGATATAGCTCTCCACTGGACTCTTCCTAGAGGGTAGAATGGGACTGAAATATCCTTTAGTTGGAACTTTTAATTATAATGAGATTCTGAACAAGACAGCAAAGTAGGAAGAAAAAGTAGGTACTGTTGACAAGTTTTATCCACGGGCATAAACTCAGATATTCCTCAAATTTAGTCAGAGCCTAGAACAGAGCCTGTGGTGTCATGTAGGGTACTAGGTATAAACAATATAGAAGACTCTGGTTCTGACTCTGTCCCTAACTATGTAAACTTGGGCAAATTAATTAATCTAGGTTCTGTTGTAATAGATGATTTTTCAAGTCCCTTTTGGTTCTACACTTGTATGATTCTAGGTGCTGGCTCTGCTTTGATTTCTTGGGCCATCTAAGGTTCCTGGATCACTTGAGAAATAAGAATCCTTCCCAGATTTCTTATCCTAAAAACTAATGTACATCAACATTATTATATATTACTCCTCAAAATAGAAAGTAGAAGTTACTATCCCCGTGTCATACCTACAAGAAGGTGAAGTCCTGCCTCATTTAATAGTTTAACAAAGGTGTCCTAACTGTGGCCTTTTCAAAGCTTTATGACTTCTCATACCTCTTTTCTTAATTTTCAAGTATCTTATTTCAAATCTGGGCAATACCATACAGACTTTTCCTCCTTAGCAGTTGAGAAGTCCGACTTCTTCCCAGCACACTAAAAGTCTTGTCAGATATAAAACTATATGTAAATGATTTAACTTATTTTCTAAAAGCAACAAGGAGTACATACTGTAAGTTTCTTCCATGTTGGAAATGAAGAAGCTGAATCCAAGTGCTGGAAAAAACAAAAGTGTGATTCAGGAAATCAGAAATAAAATGTACCAAAAGGTAACCCTAAGAAGTGGAGTCACTTCTGGATTTGAAACTACCCAAGTTCAATATAAGAAACCTTTACTCTCCCCACTCCCCCCAATATTTTCTTCTCTTTAAAGCATTCTTCTTGGAATCATTTTAACATCATGGCCTAATTCACATTCTTGGAATAAATTCTAGAGCCTACCAAATAGTTAAGAAAAACCAAATATGACTCCTATAGTTCAAATTTAAGCTGTATTTGGGTGATAAGATGTCTACCTTAAGTGCTATTACTTAAGTGCCTGTCACTGTTTAGCATCTATTAGGGTTTGACACTATTAATATAATAGTGATTATAATATAAATATTAATATAATATTTAACATTAGAGGGGGCAAGTCAAGACCACAAGAATACTGTCATTTAAACTTATGCATGAGGGCCGGGCGTGGTCGCTCACACCTGTAATCCTAGCACTTTGGGAGGCTGAGGCAGGAGGATCACTCGAAGCCAGGAGTTTGAGACTAGCCTGGCAACAAAGCAAGACTACGTCTCTACAAAAAACAAAACAACCCCCCCAAAAATAAACAAACAAACAAACAAAAAAACAAACTTAGCCAGGCATGGGGGCACATGCCTGTAGTCCCAGCTACTCAGGAGGCAAAGGCAGGCAGATCACTTAAGTCCAGGAGCTATGAGGTTCGTGCCATTGCACTCTGGCCTGGACAATGGAGTGAGATCTTGTCTTTAAAAAAACAAAAAACCCCTTATACATAAACACAGAAATAATGTTCTATTATAAAGCTTTCCTCTTGGGTTCTTAAAAATACAGATAGGCAGGTTACCAGTCTTGTTCCTCTCTAGGACCTGGAAATGCTGGAAGTCTTTGACAGACAGTATACACTTAACTCTTCCAATATGCTTGGAAACACTAGTTCACCATTTTCATGACTTTTCTTAAACATGATCAGGAAGGGCCACACTAACATTGTCCCTTTTTCTAGTGAGGTTTCACCCCCTCTCATCCCAATCTTCAGTGCTAAAGTGGCAATACTTTAATCTTCTCCAATTAATACTCATTCCCTCTATGCACTGAGGGAAAACCTCTGAATGTTAGGACTCAAGAACTGTCCATATTATGGATAACAGAGTCACAAGAGAACAAATCTGTAACAGGAATGTGAAACATTAAAAGAGAAATGGTTTCATAGTTTGAATCCTTTTCTATTAGAAATCTCTTCTATTGAGCACTGAGACTAAATACATTTATTATTGTGGGAAAAACCTGAATTTATATAAAACCATCCCCATACGAAACTTCTGAAAATTGTCTGTCTCTAGAGCATGCTCTTTGGCCCCTCACACAATTCTACACTCCTCACCACCCCTCCCCCCATTCTGTGACATAAGCAGCGTTAGAACCTATGATAGGAAATACAAGTGATCAGCTAGAATTCTAGTTTTTTTGCTACTGAGCCCATTTGTTAATGACAATCATTAGTGAATTTGTCTTAAAAATATTTTTCATATTTATGTTTGGATCAAGAAATCCCCACCGTCTTTTTGTATATATTTCACTTATACATAGTTACTTCATACTTTTTCATTAAAAATAAGTTTTGGAAGGAAGAACCAAGTATGTTTCTTGATTTTAAGTGATGAGCACCAGATTCAGCAGCTTGTAGGAAGCCAACCTATTCTTCCCGGACAAAAGGACGAATTACAGTACACTAGGGGCACTGGAATTCACAGTACCATCACTTAGCCGTGTCTGTTTTAAGTATCTTCCGCATCAAACTGTTAACGGGATTCTTTACCTTTTCCCTACTACTAGATCACGGTGAAATAGACAAGCTACGCCGGAAGCAATCAAGTTTAGGGGATGGATGTAGTCGGCGGCTACTGGTTAAACGCTTAACAGAATTCCGGCCTTAGTAAAAGAATAATTTTTCTTCCTTTAAACAACAACAACAACAACAAAATCACAGTAGACTTAATCAATGAGACTAAAAAAGAGAAAGTGGGGGAGGTGGTTAACTTAAAAAAAACCATAGAAAAGGCGCCAAGGAGGCCCTCGAGTGGGCAATGCCGCGAAACCTGTTGGTAGCCAAAATAGCTGCATTGAGAGCCCACAAAGCTGAAGGCTACCAGCAGAAAAGCGAAAAGAGGATATGAGAAGGTGAAGGTATCCCGGTACGCAAAATAGGAATTGCTTAGAGGCGCCCCGGGATGCCTTTCCTTACCTCGGTGGACACACACCTTCCTCACAGTCACCTTCCTCCCACGCAAGCCCCAGCAACGGCCACTTCCGGCGCCTAACGTTGGGAGGTGGGGCGAGGGGCCGGCACTTCCTGTGACTGGGAGTCTCGGCTCTGGCTGAGTGTGGGGCAGGGTGGATCAGCTGTGGAGTTCACCTGTGAGCCCCTCGGGTCAGCTCCCTGATGACCCTTTCCCACGAGGATCTCCTCCTTGGGCACCCCATCTTTGGGCCCATCCTCCCCTGGCCCCCAGAACAACAGTGGCCTTGAGAGGGTAGAACTCGCATTTCTTTCCCCGGGTTTTGTGGCGGCCATCTTAGAAAAGGCAGATGAGCACTTAGAAATGGGCACCTGCGATTACCTCAGGAGTTCAAGACCAGCCTGGCCAACATGGTGAAACCTCGTCTCTACTAAAAATACAAAAATTAGCTGGGTGTGGTGGCGGGCGCCTGTAATCCCAGCTACTTGGGAGGCTGAGGCAGGAGAATTGCTTGAACCCGGGAGGTGGAGGCTGCAGTGAGCCGAGATTGCACCACTGCACTCCAGCCTGGGCGGCAGAGTGAGACTCCGTCTCAGAAAAAAAAAAAAAAAAAAAAAAAGGCGCCTGAAGGAATGGGACTGATGGAACTGGTTAGAGGTGGGGAGCTGCCTAGAAAGAAGCCTTGTTTGTGGAAGTTGTCTAGATAGAAAGGTAATTTAGATTTTGAGGGAAGAGAAGAGGAATTATGAAGGAGATAGGCAGTGCAGCCACAAAACAATCACCAAGGACAGGAATTTTGTGTCTGTCTGTTCTTGTTTAGAATGTGTTGTAAAATCCCAAAATTCAAAAGGTACTAACTATCTGAGAATGCTTGGTAGGATGATGGTTGTTGCTGCCTGATGAAAGCGAGTTTTAGAGTTGGGGAGAGAGCTCAATGAAGAGTTGGAGAGGACAAGAAGGCCGGAAGGTTACAACTTGTTAAGGGAAAACCAAACGTAGTGTGAGGCTTTGTTCTGGGGAAAAAAAGTGTAAGCTGCAGTTCTTGTCCCCAAAGTGCTTAGAAAAACGAATCCCAAAGTGGATGAAAGGTTTAATAGCAGTACAAAAAATGCCAAAAAAAGTGGTAGAGACTGTAAATTCCTGTAAGGAAAAAAATTAATGGCGCCTGAAATGACCTGGGAAGGCATTATAGAGAAAAGGGACTTGTAGCCTTTGAAGGTTAGACAAAAAAAGGAAGGTGTTGACACTACAAGTAGATCTGGTGGTAATATTTTTCAAAACCAAGAAGCAAAAGATGTGACAAAACATTCTGTGCTGTTCAAGGTGTAGGAGGCAGTCTGGGTGATTAGTCTGGGCAGTGAAATATTGAGATTTCTACAGCATTTCAGTGGTGTAGAGCCCAAATAGGACTTGAGAGGACTACCCTGACAAAAACTGAATATAGCTTTAGTAAAAAGGATCAGTGGGGCATTTTCTTTTTCTTTTTTTTTTGAGATGGAGTCTCGCTCTGTCGCCCATGCTGGAGAGCAGTGGTATGATCTCGGCTCACTGCAACCTCCGCCTCCTGGGTTCAAGTGATTCTCCTGCCTCAGCCTCCTGAGAAGCTGGAACTACAGGCAGGCACTACCACACCCGGCTTTTTTTTTTTTTTTTTTTTTTTAAGTAGAGACGGGGGTTTCACCATGTTGGCCAGGCTGGTCTCAAACTCCTGACCTCAGGTGATCTGCCTGCCTCGGCCTCCCAAAATGCTGAGATTACAGGTGTGATCCACTGCGCCGGGCAAGGGATGTTTTCGTTTTACATGATTAATTTGTGAGCGTCTATTGTTGTTATTCCCTCCGCACCCCCTCCCCCCGACCTTTTTTTCCTACTAGAAGAGAGTTTGCTCCACAGCCATCAGTTCAGATTAAGACACTAAAAAGAACCAAGTGTTGATGGAAGCCAGGCTCAAGCCATTCTTGTAGGCTAGTGGTTCTTAATCTTGTCTGCACCTTAGAATCATCAGGGGAGCTTTTAAGACATACCATGCCAACTTCCCATCCCACACGAATTAATGTGAAAGAGCCAGGCATAGTTATTTTTAAAAATCTACCCAGATGAATTTAATGTGTAGCCAGGGCTGAGAACAACTGACCTAGGCATTGTTTTGAAATTAAAAAAGCCATTCATTCACCCATGGCCTGGATGATTCATTTGAAGGAGGAGCAAACTGTTAAAGTGGTTTGCGAAAGATAATTGCTAAGAAGGAAAGCTTCATTGCAAGCTTAGCACTAATCATTTTGGAAAAAGTTGTTTTGGCAAATCAGTTTTAGATTGTTAGGAAATATTTTAAAACAATTTTCATGAAATCCTAAACCTCTGATTTTATCACAGTATCATTAATGCAGATTGGTGGGGCCAGTGTGATTTGAAATGAAATATTTTTTCAGGCTTTACATTGCAGTAATCTGGTGAAATTGTTGACAGTGCTACTGTGACCCATAAATACATTTTATTCAGATACCCACAGATTGAAATTTCTGAGGAAGAAAGAGCTAAGGGCTTGGGAGGATAGGGGAATGGGTACCAAACCAGAATCCAAAGTCAGGCTTCACTGCATTCAGTAGTAATGCCTTGTCAGAATGACAGGATCCTCAACTGATAATGCTGTTTCATTTAGCACCTGTGAATAAGCCAACCAACTTTCAAACAAGCAAAAATCAAACCTGTTTTTCAATGGTGATTTTGAAATAAAAATGCACCACACATCTGTTCTTTCTATTCTTCAGTGTTTTGTTCATTCCTTTCTAACTATAAATGTTCTGCTTCGTCTGAGGTCCCTGCTTAGCTTTCTTTTAGACTGGTTTTCCAGCCAGGTTGATCATATTTGAAAAGGAAAAAAAAAATGAGACAAGGCATTTTATACAAGGGTCATTCTAGGAGCTATTGGGAATTAATACCCTAAACTGAATCTGATCCGTGCTGGTTCTATCTGTGTATATACTAGCATTTACCTCTAAATGTTGTGTGTGTGTGTGTGTGTATACATTTTTTGTAGAGATCGGGGGTGGGGATCTCGCTATATTGTCCAGGCTGGTATTGAACTGCTGGCCTCAAGTGATTCTCCCACCTCAGCCTCCAGAGTTGCTGAGATTACAGGTGTGAGCCACCACCCCCAGCCTCCTATAGATTATATTCTTAGAATTAATAATAGTTGGCTGGGTGTGATGGCACATGCCTGTAATCTCAGCACTTTGGGAGGCTGAGGCGGGTGGATTGATTGAGCTCAGTAGTTTGAGACCAGCCTTGGCAAGATGATGAGACTCTGTTTCTCTAAATACAAAAATTAGCTAGGCCTGATGGTGGGTGCCTGTAGTCACAGCTACTCGGGAAGCTGAGGTGGGAGGATTCCTTGAGCCCAGGAGGTCAAGACTGCAGTGAGCTGAGTTTGCAGTTCGTTGTACTCCAGACGGGGCGACAGAGTAAGACTCTGTCTCAAAGAAGAAAAATTTAAAACGAAAGAATTAATAATAGTAAAAATAAAATATCTGAACTAATGAATAAATAGATCTATTCTCTTAGTTATTGGAAAAAAACCTTTGTTAGGAAAATAGTTTTCTCAGATTTTAGGATTGAAGGCATTCCAGTAGTCCTTGAGGTTCTTTAGAAACTTTCTGTTTTCAGACAACCCTAATAAAACTTAAAACTTTTGCCCGTCAAAAGACCAAAATATATTTTTTTGTTTCTGGCTTAGGTTTTATTAATCAAGTCCTGGTTCTCTCATCTAATTACTAATTTTTCTCTCATCTAATTTTGATTTCTGTTTGGCAGTTGAGTGTATAATTAAAAATGGAAAAATTATTCAATAAAGTCAGTTGCAAATTCTTTCAAAATGAGGGTTCGGCTGGGCATGGTGGCTCACGCCTGTAATCCTAGCACTTTAGGAGGCCGAGATGGGCAGATCACCTGAGGTCGGGAGTTTGAGACCAGTCTGGTCAACATAGTGAAACCCCATCTCTACTAAAAATACAAAAAAAAGAAAAAAAAAATTAGCCGGGTATGGCGGTGTCTGTCTGTAGTCCCAGCTTCTCAGGAGGATGAAACAGGAGAATCGCTTGAACCCGGGAGGCAGAGCTGCACTCCAGCCTGGGTGACAGAGCAAGACTCCATGTCAAAAAAAAAAAAAAAAAAAAAAAAGAAGAGGGGCTCTATGGGGTAACAGATATTCTTCTTGGTGAGAATAAGTGAGAATACATTAGGAAATATTGCTTTAGGGGAGGGTAAAAATATGGGGTTGGTTACAATTGTTCAGGAAAAGTAGCAGGGAGAGGTAGTGAGAGCCAATGAAAATAAATTTATGTTTAAAAAAGAGTTGCTAATGAGCACTTGCCCAGAAGAGCCAACATTCAGTTCTAGAAAGCTAAAGCAAAATACAGGATGAATGAAGAAAAACTGGTAGTGATATTTTGTTTGTCCTAGAGCCATTCTATGTTCTAACATGTAAATGTTACGTATTTCTGTAATCCACATTGCCTATAATAGTTACCAGTATACCTGAGAAATCTATTCTTTATGTTTTTCCTTTACATATATAGTTCTTTCCCCAGGACTCAGCAACAAATATCTCTTACTCTCTTTCTAGTGCTGGCATCTAAGATGTAAATTGTAAGCCAAAGTTCATAAGCATCACTTTGGTAACTTCTTAAAAGACTGTTGAAAAGATGGTAGGAGGTGTGAACCTATGGATTATGTTGAAAAAAAAAAAAAGATGGTAGAAGGGCAGAATTATACTAAAAAAACCTTACTAAAAGTTCTGTAAAGGACTGGTCTTCCGTAGAACAATTCTAAAATTCCAACACTGCTGTTTTGTGGATCTATTATTTTAAGGCATATAAAATGTTTAAATCCAAGGTTAATTTTCTCTGTGAAGCCTTCTTTTAACCTTTACTTGGGATTAGTCCTTACATTTTTCCTTCCTTCCTTCTTTTCTTCTCTTTTTCCTTCCTTTTCCCTCCCTCCCTCCCTTCCTTCCTTCCTTCCTCCCCTTTCCCTTTCTTTTTTTCTTCTCTCCACAGGGTTTTGCCCTGTTGCCCGGGCTGGTCCAGAACTCCTGAGCTCAAGGCATTCCCCTGCCTTTGCCCCCCGAAGTGCTGACATTAAAGGCAGAAGCCACCGTGCAGCCCCAAATCCTTATATTTTCTTGTAATCTTCCTCCACCCTCCTATCCTCCCAGCACTGAAACTGTCCCTGACACCAGTGGCCCTTAAAGTGTGGTGCATAGACTAGCAGCATCGGCATCACCTGGGGTTTGAGGAAATGCACATTTTGGGCCCCATTACAGACCAACTGAATCAGAAACTCTGGGGGCTGAGGTGCCCTACAGTCTGTGTTTTAATAAGCCCTCCAAATAATTTTAATATCCGATAAAGTTTGAGAACCATTGCCCTATACTATAGTTGCCAACATTGTTCCCCAATAATGGACCATGGCCACTACAGTTTTTTTTTAGTTGAGGCAATTGGCAATTAAATTGTATATATTTAAGGTGTACAACATGGTGTTTTGATCCAAGTATACCTTGTGTAATGATTTCCACAATTGAACTATTTAACAAATCTATTATCTGACACAGTTATCTTTTTCTGTGTGTGTGGTGAGAATACTTAAGATCTATTTCCTTAGCAAATTTCAAGTATGTAATACATTATTATTAACTATAGTTACCATGCAGTACATTAGGTCTCTAGAACTTATTCATCTTAAACTGAATATTTATACCTTTTCACCAACATCTATCTCCCTATTTCCCCCAATACACTACAGTTCTTAATTAAGTAGTAACATAGTAGATACTTGATTATTTGACTTGAGAACAGGTGTATTTTTTCAGGTGCTGCAGCAACTATATGATATCATCTATCTTGTGAAGAGCATGGGGGAAAAAGAGACTAAAATATTTAGGTTTTTTTGAGCCTGTTTTATACTGCAGCTACTTGGAAAGGCAGAGCAAAAAGGCCTGTAAAGTATGGACCAACCACAGGATAGATAAAGATGTGGAACTAATGGGATATGTTTTGGTGCATATTTTGGTGCATATCTAGGACATGAGTAACGGGCCTTAGCAATTTTTTCCCTCGTAGTTCATACTATGAGTGTAAGGGTTTAAACCTTAAAACCTGATTTTAGGGGATAAACTTTAAAGCTGGAAATTCTTTACTATTCCAGAAATATAACTGAAATTGCCATTTTTTTTTTTTGAGACAGGGTCGCACTGTGTTGCCCAGCAGTGGCACAATCTCGGCTCACTGCAGCCTCAACCTTCTGAGCTCCATCAATCCTCCCACCTCAGTCTCTTGTGTAGCTGGGACCACAGGCACTTGCCACCATACCTGGCTAATTTTAACTTTTTTTTGTAGAGATGGGGTCTTGCCATGTTGCCCAGGCTGGTCTTGAACTCCTGGGCTCAAGGAATACTCATGCCTTGGCCTCCCAAAGTGCTGCGATTATGGGCATGAGCCACCGTGCCTGGCCTTAAATTACCTTAATAGAACTTATTACTTTATTTTATTTTGAGACAGGGTCTTGCTCTGTCCTTGAGGCTGCTGGAGTGCAGTGGCGTTAACACAGTTCACTGCAGCCTTGACCTCCTGGGTTCAAGTGATCCTCCTTCCTCAGCCTCCTGAGTAGGTGGGGCCATAGGTACCTGCTACCATGCTTAGCTAGTATAACTTTTTAGAGAAGAGAACCTGGTTACCAAAGTTTTTGAAAGGTTGATTTATTCTGATAGAAATATTTAGCCCAGGTTTGGTGGCAGTGGCTCACGCCTGTAATTCCAACACTTAGGGAAGCAGAGGTGGGAGGATAGCTTGTGCCCAGGAGTTTGAAACCTGCCTGGATAACATAGTGAGACCTTGTGGTATTCTCCACAAGAAGTAAAGAAAAAAAGACAAAAAAGAGAGAAATATTTAGCCCAGACTACTGAGTCTTTTTTTACCCCATTGATAAGATATAGATTCTCCACATTCAGCAATCTTGCTTGTAGGTACAGGATGACTACATAGTCAAGATCATACCTATCTTCAAGTGTCCTATAGCTTAACAATAATAAAGTGGAATGAAAGGTTATTTGGAGACATGAGACTCCTGTTATGGGAACATGGGGGAATAGTTTAGGCTTTGGGAAATCTAGGAAGGCTTGAGGCAATTACTTTTAAACTCTACTGAAAAAAAAATGCATGTGCTTTTATTTTTTTTTTCCCATAAGTTTATTTGGTGTTTCTCAAAGCTTTGACCAAATGTTATGTTAGAAGCCACAAAGTGATGTTTTAACTTCTATTATGCTTTCTTTCGAAGGCCTCAGAATTTCTTAAAGATTTGAGTAGCTCTGGCACCCATATTTTGAATGACACAGTTGCCTAATAAATGATGTTTTTTTCTCTTAAGACTAGGGTGGCCAACCTGATTAGTCTGGTTGTCCCAGTATCATCATTTTTATTTTTACTTTTTTTAAGATGGAGTCTTGCTCTGTCACCCAGGCTGGAGTGCAGTAGTGTGATCTTGGCTCACTGCAACCTCTGCCTCCCGGGTTCAAGCAGTTCTCCTGCCTCAGCCTCCCGAGTAGCTGGGATTACAGGCACACACCACCACACCTGGCCAATTTCTTAATTTTTTGTAGAGACAGGCTTTTGCCGTGTTGGCCAGGCTGGTCTCTAACTCCTGATCTCAGGTGATCCACCCTCCTTGGCCTCCCAAAGTACTGGGATTACAGCCAGGATAATTATTGATAGTGAGCCCTTTCATACTCAAAAATATCCTTGTTTGGAAAAACAAAATCATTGTGGTCACGTCAAATAAGACTGTATGGCCTTTTAAGGGAAGATTCTCTATATGTAAAATATGATAAAGAAAGACATTTGATGGGCTGGGCGCGGTGGCTCACGCCTGTAATCCCAGCCCTTTGGGAGGCTGAGGTGGGTGGATCACGAGGTCAGGAGTTCGAGCCCAGCCTGACTAACACGGTGAAACCCCGTCTCTACTAAAAATACAAAAATTAGCCAGGCGTGGTGATGCACGCTTGTGATCCCAGCTACTTGGGAGGCTGAGGCACAAGAATCGCTTCAACCCGGGAGGCGGAGGTTGCAGTGAGCCAAGATTGCGCCATTGCACTCCAGCCTGGGTGACAGAGTGACACTCCATCTCAAAAAAAAAAAAAAAAAAGAAAGACATTTGATGATATTGGGTCATTATTCTTAGGGAATTTTTTTTTTGTTTTTATAATGTGGTGTCGATATACCAAAGGATAATTTTAAAAATTGAAAATATGTGTAAGGCCTTAGTCAGGAGATGAAAGTAGGCCAGGTACAGTGGCTTGCGCCTGTAATCCCAGCACTTTTGGAGACCAAAGAGGGTATATTGCTTGACCCCACCAGCCTGTGCAACATAGTGAAACCCTGTCTCTACAAAAAATTAGCCAGGTGTGGTGGGGTGTGCCTGTAATTCCAGCTACTCTGGAGGCTGAAGTGGAAGAATTACTTGAGCCCAGGAGGTGGAGGTTGAAGTGAGCTGAGATTGCCCCATTGCACTCGAGCCTAGGTGACAGGTAAAGACCTGTCTCAAAAAAAAAAAAAATAAATAAAGTAAGAAGATTATTCTAGAAAATAAGTAAGGATTAGCCTCCTAAGGGCATAAAATATTCAGTTGTCTATAACTTCCTTTAATTGTAAATCTAAATACACCTGAAATAATCACTAAACTAAGCAAAAAAAACCATATAGTTATTTTGAAAGGCTTAGCTAGCTGCAATAAAAAAAAACAATTATGACTTCAGAGATTTTGGCCTGTCATAAATTGGGTCTTTTAAGCATTAAGTTTAAGCATCAAGTATTTCAATATCTACTAGACGCACAGCAGCAGACTAGTGGTGTAACAAGTACAAAGCAACACATGATTCTGACTTCTCTCGTGAGGGTTTGTGGTATGGTTGAGGTTGGAGAAAACTGTCTATATTTAACTGCCATGATAGAAATCACTGAAGAAGATGGGGAAGGTTTAAATGAGGTGAGGAATAAGAGTTGGATTAAAAAAAAAAGGCTAGAACAGGAATTTAAACGATTAAAGGGCAAGGGGTGACATTTAAAAATGAGCAGAGTGAAAAAGAATAAGGCATATTTAAGACGGGTGTAAGTTGCCTGTTACAGAGTTAGGAAGGTACATTTGGAGCCATGTTCCAGTCTCAGCTTTCCATAAAACGCTATCCTTTAAGCATGGAAAGTTTTGTGTAGAGAACTGATTGAAGAATAATCTGACGGTCATATAGTAAGTGACTTGAAGAAAAAGCAATTGAAAGATGAAGAACCTCATTATGGAATAGCATTATAGCCCACATGACAAGATTTCCCCTACTAATAACAGAAATAGGCAAATAAGCCCTCCAGACTTTTGGTTGGCAAATGAAAATATAAAAACAAGGAAGAAACTAAAAAATCAAATGAAGCTTGTCATAGAAATTAAATTTTTTAAAAAATTTTAAATATTTTTTAGAGGCAGGGTCTCTCTCTAGTGCCCAGATTGGAGTACAGTGTTACTGCAGCCTTCAACTCCTAGACTAAAGTGATTCTCCCACCTCAGCCTCTGGAGTAGCTGGGACTACAGGTGTGTGCCACCTTGCCTGGCTAATTTTTAAATTATTTTTATTTTTGTAGAGACAGGGTCTTGCTATGTTGGCCAGGCTGGTCTTGAACTCCTGCCCTCAAGTGATCCTCCCACTCTGGCCTCCCAAAGTGTTGGGATTACAGGCATGAGCCACGGCACCTGGCCAGGAAAAATATTCTTTATTTAAATAAATAAAATCGTGTTAAGATGCCAACAGTACCAAGAGTTGTTACCTAAAACATGCTAGTTAAGATTTCTCTGAAGTTTAAAAAAGACTTAAAAATAAATATTTTGTCTGCTGGCTATTTAATCTACAACTTCTACATCGCTTTTTCTGATTTGTAGGGGGAAAGAGAAGACTGAGGTAGTGTCATTTTGATGGCAAGGGTTTTTTTTGTGTGTATTTTTCTGAAATGAGGTTTCACTCTTGTCACCCAGGCTGGAGTACAGTGGCATGAACACAGTTCACTGCAGCCTCAACCTCCTGGGCTCAAGCGATCCTCCTGCCTCAGCCTCTTGTGGGACCACAGGCCTAGCTATTACCCTGTCTGGCTAATTTTTTGATTTTTTTGTGGAGACAGAGGTCTCACGTTGTTGCCCAGGCTGATTTTGAACTCTTGGGCTCAAGCAGTCCTCCTACCTCAGCCTCCCAAAGTGCTGGGATTACAGGCGTGAGCCACTGTGCCCAGCTGCAAGTGTTTTTGTGGAAGATCTAAGCTTGATGTGTGTTAGTTAGTAGCATTTCAAATAGATCCCTAGACAGCCCTTTCTCCTAAGACTAATTTAAAGCCATCAGGACTTTCCCTGCATTCTGTTGTGGGTGAAATAGGAAACTGAAATAGAAAATATGGTTTAATTTTTTTAAGAAGAAAAGTTTGTCTAAGAATCTTTAAAGGCTTAGGATACATTAGTGATATTAGTTAAAACTATGACATCAGTTTTTTAAAAACAATTATTTTATCTTTTCTCCAGGACTTGTTTTTAGGATGTATATCATCCATAGCCTCTTTTTTTCCTTAGGTCTCTTGAGTCACTGTAGGTGATGACTATAAGAGGAAAGTTAGTTGGAATCCAGTACTGGAGAATTAATCTAGATAATCAATTATAGGAGATTAAAGTTACTCTATCCAATGTAATTGATATTACTAAATGTCAGAGTAGAAACCATTGATTTTTTTTTTGCTTACTTCTGTTTTGTACAATTATTTTGCCCTTTCCCATCTTCCTGTGATTGTGGCAGGTAGCTCCATGAATGACTCCTATAACTCTTGGATGTGCCCTTCAAGTTGTTTAGCTGGCAGTCCTCACCTCCTTCATGTACAATATGCTTATTCTTTTCCCTTCACAGTTTTGGAAATTGGTCTTTTATTCTTTGAAAATCTTACACAGAATCAAGAATGTTGTGTATGCAAGTCCTTGATGGGATACAGTCTGAAGCAGAGCCCTTGAGAAGGAATGGAAGTACTCAGGGCCCACCAATACAGATCTTTTACATTCATAATTGAAGCTTAGGCATCTGCCATGACTAGGACCTGATGGCTGTCTCACTTTAAGAACCCAGGTTTAGGCCAGGCACAGTAGCTCATGCCTGTAATCCCAGCACTTTGGGAGGCCGAGGTGGGCAGATAACCTAAGGTCAGGAGTTCAAGACCAGCCTGGCCACCATGGTGAAACCCCGTCTCTACTAAAAATACAAAAATTAACTGGGCTGAGGCAGCAGAATCGCTTGAACCCAGGAGGCGGAGGTTGCAGTGAGCCGACATCACGCCATTGCACTCTCTCTGTCTCAAAAAAAAAAGAATCCAGGTTTAAAGGTATTCTGCTGTCTCTTCCAACAATGAAAAGATGGTTTGTCTTACCTTTCACAAACCAGCATTTTTGGGGCAAAAGTCTTAAGAAAAAAATGGAGTATGATGCATATTACCTAGAAAGAAGGAAGAAGTAACACGAGTACTTAGCATTTTTATATGTTTGTAGAGAAGGTTAGATGGTAGCAGAGATTTGAGTCTTCCTTCCATAGTTGTTGCTGAGGAGTCGGTGCTTTGCCACCTCCCTTACATTTAGGTATGGTCATATGACTAGTTTTGCCAATGGAATATGAATGAAAGTATTCTTTTCCAGGCTGAGGTGGTTGAAAGGCAGTTGCACCTTCTCCATTCTCTTTGTGGCAGCTTTGGAAACCAAGTGTGGAAGGTGACACTCACAAGATGGAAAGAGCCTGTGTCTTCAAGTCACTACCACCCACTGAATACTTGTGTTGGGATTCATACAAGAAAACTTCTCTTGTTTTAAGCCATGATATTAACACAATTTGGAATTGATATATAGAAGCTAGCATTGCTCTAACACACACATGCATCTGTATTTAATATGTCACCCTTGTGAGGGTGATTGTGAGGCAGCCTTGTACAAATGAAGAAGATGTGTTTAAGAAGTAACTTCCCTACTATGCAGCCATAAAAAGAATGAAATTATGTCCTTTGCAGCAACATGCAGCTGGAGGCCATCATTCAAAGAGAATTAACACAGGAACAGAAAACCAAATACCACATGTTCTCATGTTTAAGTGGGAGCTAAACATTGAGTACACACGGACACAAAGATGAGAACAACAGACACTGGGAACTAATATAGGGGGTAGGTTGGAAGGGAGGCGAGGGTAAGAAAACTGTTGGGTACTGTGCTCATTTCCTGAGTGAGGGGATCATTCGTACACCAAACACCAGTGACACAAAATTCACCCATGTAACAAACCTGTACACTGAACCTAAACCTAAACACTGAACCTAAAATAAAAGTCAAAAGAAAAAAAAAAAGGGAAGTAAATTCCGTTAAGGTCAGAGCAGATAGTCAAACCTAGATCTGACTGAAGGCTAATGAGTTCTCCATTATAACATGCTGCACCTTAGAGAAAGAGATCACTGGAGATAAGACAAATCCCACCCTTTCGGATTACAAGTTTCAGTTTATACCAGTAATGATTTTTTATGGATAGGAAAGTGACCAGATATTGGTATGATAAGAAGAATCTTTTAAGTGTTCTAAATGATTTTAGATTTTAGATTCCTTTTTACTGGGTTGCCTCTCCAGAGACAGGTGATATTCTTAGATTGACTATTTTGATTGTTCTTGTGAAGGATTTTGTGGGAAGAGTATTAAGACTTAAGTCTTCAGGGCTTTAGTACTTATTACTATGAAGGGCTTAGGGTCCAGGCCTTAATTCGTGAGTATATTCACTGTTTCACCTTTGTTCACCTATATTCCAGACATCAGGGTCAGGAATCTGTCAGCATTAGAAAGTTTTTCATTTAGTCCTAAACTTGGAGAAATAACCTTTGGAAGATTAAATGGCTCTGAAATAAAGCAGACCACAAGTTATAGAATTAGAGTAGGAACTTATTTTTGTTTTTTCTTCCTCTTGTTTGTAAGGCTTCCATAGCTATGCGATATTGGAGTGGGAAAGGGAGCGACAGAATTTTATGCCACTTATCTGCTCCCAAAATGAAACACTTACCATCATCTACAGCAGTTCTGTTGACACAGCCTCATGTTCCTTGAGCCTTTTTTTTTCTTTTTTTTTTGACATGGAGTCTTGCTCTGTCGCCCAGGCTGGAGTGCAGTGGTGCAATCTCGGCTCACTGCAAGCTCTGCCTCCCGGGTTCACGCCATTCTCCTGCCTCAGCCTCCCAAGTAGCTGGGACTACAGGCATCCCCCACCATGCCCGGCTAATTTTTTGTATTTTTTAGTAGAGACAGGGTTTCACCATGTTAGCCAGGATGGTCTCGATCTCCTGACCTCGTGATCCACCCGTCTCGGCCTCCCAAAGTGCTGGGATTACAGGCGTGAGCCACCGCGCCCGGCCTCCTTGAGCCTTTTTATTGGGACCACATGACTAGCATTATTTTTTCAGTTAGCCATCATTTTAACTATCTTTGGATTTTTCTTTTTTTTTTTTTTTTTTTGAGACGGAGTCTTGCTCTGTCGCCCAGGCTGGAGTGCAGTGGTGCAATCTCGGCTCACTGCAAGCTCCGCCTCCTGGGTTCATGCCATTCTCCTGCCTCAGCCTCCCGAGTAGCTGGGACTACAGGCGCCCGCCACCACACCTGGCTAATTTTGTGTATGTTTAGTAGAGATGGGGTTTCACCATGTTAGCCAGGATGGTCTCGATCTCCTGACCTCGTGATCCGCCCGCCTCGGCCTCCCACAGTGCTGGGATTACAGGCGTGAGCCACCGCGCCCGGCTTATCTTTGGATTTTTCTAGAAGGAAAAAGTTCTAGGTTTTCCCTGTATTCCATCCTCCACCCCTTTCTGGAAATGCTGAAGACAGATACCATGTTCCAACATTAAGAACTGCCAGGTGCTACATATGGTCAGAAGCTTGTTTATTTTCATTTATTTTTATTTATTTATTTATTTATTTGAGATGGAGTCTCGCTCTGTCACCCAGGCTGGAGAGCAGTGGCGCAATCTCGGCTCACTGCAAGCTCCGCCTCCCGGGTTCACGCCATTCTCCTGCCTCAGCCTCCCCAGCAGCTGGGACTACAGGCGTCCGCCACCACGCCCGGGTAATTTTTTGTATTTTTTTTTTTTTTAGTAGAGACAAGGTTTCACCATGTTAGCCAGGATGGTCTCGATCTCCTGACCTCGTGATCCGCCCACCTCGGCCTCCCAAAGTGCTGGGATTACAGGCATGAGCCACAGCACCTGGCCTATTTTTATTTTTTATTTTTAGAGATGAGGTCTTGCCATGTTGTCCAGGCTGGTCTTAAACTCCTGGCCTCAAGCAATCCTCCCACCTTGGCCTTCCAAGGTGCTTGGATTACAGGTGTGACCCACTGCACACAGCCTAATTTTTTTTTTTTTTAAATGTTAACTTTTTATTTCTGAGGTTATTTTCTCCCTCTAGTGGCTTACAGTTCTTATCAGGAAAACTTACTCTTCTGCATGACAGGTGGTACTGTAATCTGCTGGCTGGCCTCCTGTGGTTTGGGTCACAAGGACACATTTCTAAGGCTTCTGGCTCCATGAGGACTAAATGGTAGGAACCACAGGTTGTCAAATAAAAAGAATGACATTTAAGATCAGGTAGTCTTGGCATAGACCTATTTTATATTGTCAAAACAAAAGTAATATGAAAGATAGGAGTATCTCAAGTCTTACCTATGAAAGTTTCGAGTAACCAAAGCAATAGCCTAGCCAGTTAGACAGTAGGGGAAATTCACTGCTTCCGTGCAAAAAATTAACGTTTGTATATATTTTTAGTCTTATAAGTTGTGTTAGATAGAGTGCTTGTCTCTCAAATAAAGTATTAAACAGGCAAAGGTCCTTGGAAAACTCAGTCTGGAGTAAGATGAATTTTTTTTTTTTTTTTTTAAGACAGTTTCACTCTTGTTGGCCAGGCTGGAGTGCAATGGCGTGATCTCGGCTCACCACAACCTCTGCCTCCCGGGTTGAAGCTATTCTCCTACCTCAGCCTCCCGAGTAGCTGGGATTACAGGCATGTGCCACGCCTGGCTAATTTTAAATTTTTATTAGAGACGGAGTTTCTCCATATTAGTCACGCTGGTCTTGAACTCCCGACCTCAGGTGATCTGCCTGCCTTGGCCTCCCAAAGTGTTGGGATTACAGGCATGGGCCACCGCGCCCAGCTGATGAAATTTAATACTGTAAGCTTGAGTGCTGGAGAAAGAAAGGCTGGGACAGCTGGTTCCTTTACTGTTCAGCATTGGTCCCTCCATCCCTTCTCCAACTTACCTAAATTAAGCTCTTTGCCAGGGAAAGATGCTAATTGTCAGATAGGTCAGCATAGCCACTGTTGGAGAAAAGGAATCTGAAGTATGAACAGTACAATGCTTAAGTTCAGGCTACTTTATAATTATAATAATTATTTTTTAGAGATGGGGCCTTGATGTTGCCGAGGCTGGAGTGCAGTGGCTCTTCACAGGTGTGATCATAGCACATGACAGCCTCAAACTTCTGGGCTCAAGCAATCCTTCCACCTCAGCCTCCTGAGTGGCTGGGACTACAGGTACATGCCAACATGCCAATCTTGGGCTACTTTATAGTTACATGAGAATGTCAGTCTCAAATTTCTAAAGTTGTAGGTATTAACATATGAAGACTCCTAGAAGTGATTCAAGAATATACCATCTCAGATCTGCTACATTTTACTGCCAATATAAGGCCTACTTTCTTCCATGGCTAGCTGTCTTTAGCTATCCTAGCAGACGTTCATATTAAGGACTCTCAAGTTTCCAGGCAACAGCTACACCGAGATTTCTGCAAAGCATGGACAGTATAGTTTGATGGGGGAAAAATAAGATCAAGGCAGACTGAAATAAGCAGTAGGGATAGAAAAGTGCCTTAGAATAGTCCATTTCAATTCTGCTTTGCATCATGCCTAGGGTATAGATAAAGGGCACAGAGCTAGACTATTAAATGTCAGATTTTCCTGAGGGCATTTTGGTGACTAAATCCAGGGATTTAGACTCAGGTACCTTTCAGGAATACAAGCCAGGGTAGTTGTTTAAAGCTTTCGCTGCATATTAATGATTATATTAGAGCCATGAACCCTTATTATAAAGTGAATTAGCTCTCTGGAAAATAAAGGCTGCAGTATAATTCAATGTTGTATACAGTTATCTTTAGATTTTTAAAGATAATGGAAAAAGATCTTCAATAACCCAAATGTAGTCTTCAGACAACCCCAAACCCTCATTTTGGCCAGCAGCCTAGAAAAGTATGAAGTTTGACCAGACTGATAAGCTTGGTCTTAATAAATGAAGACTGCTTTAGAATAGGTGGCGAGAATTGGTGATGCTGGGTTATTCACCTGATTATGGATAGCTGAATGGAGGCTAAGACCATTTCCTTTGATATATGTTAGACATGGCCAAAGCATTCCCAACCTTGATGCCACCTTGACACTTAAACCTAGCCTAAAGGATCTTGAAACCTACCTTATTCTTGAAGCAGTGTCTGTCAAGAATCTGAAGGCAAGTGTGACTTGAAGGCGAAGACGATCCTTTGGTAAGACAAAAATAAGACAAATAGCTGAAGTTTGAGGAGAGGGAAAGCACAGTACCTTTTAGTCCGGTGATGTGAATCAACTTTCCATTCAAGCTACTCAATTCCTCTTTTCCCACCATATGTTCTATGATTTCTCAGAGGTTCGGAAATTTTTGATGTCATAGTTAAGTCTTAGAGAAATGGCTCTCAATCCTGATTGTTCATGAGAATCACTGAGTAGTTTTAAGGTGACAGGTCCTTTGGTCCCACTCCAAAACTACTGGATCAGAATCTTCAAGAATGGGCTCTGGCTAATTGTGGCTTTAAAAGAGTTCCACAGGTCTGGCACAGTGGCTCACACCTATAATTCTAGCACTTTGGGAGGCTGACGTAGACAGATTGCTTGAGGCCAGAATTTTAAGACCAGCCTGGGTAACATAGTGAGACCCCCATCTCTATAAAAAAATTTAAAAAATTATCCTGGTGTGGTGGTGTGTGCCTGTAGTCCAAGCTACACAGGAGGCTGAGGCAGGAGGATCACTTGAGCCCAGGAGTTCAAAGCTGCAGTGAGCTATCATGACACACAGTTGTACTCCATCCTGAGCATCAGAGCAAGACTGTGTCTCTATTAAAAAAAAAAAAAGAAAGACTTCTACAGGAGATTCTAGGTCTACCAGGCCATACTTTGGGAGTAATTAAATACCTTTAGAAGGGTTCCTCCAGTTTATGGGAGAAACTGCTGAATGATCTTTCCAATAAGTTTCTCTAAAAACTACCAGTTGGCATAGTTAGTTACATTAATTTTTTTGAGATGGAGTTTTGCTCTTGTTGCCCAAGCTGGGGTGCAATGGCATGATTTTGGCTCACTGCAACCTCTGCCTCCCAGGTTCAAGCGATTCTCCTGCCTCAGCCTCCCGAGTAGCTGGGATTACAGGCGTGCACCACCAAGCCTGGCTATTTTTTTGTATTTTTAGTAGAAATGGGGTTTCTCCATGTTAGCCAGCTGGTCTTGAACTCCTGACCTCAGGTAATCCGCCCACCTTGGCCTCCCAAAGTGCTGGGATTATAGGCGTGAGCCACCGCGCCTGGCAGAAATTTTTTTTTTTTTTTGAGATGGAGTCTTGCCTTTGTCACCGAGCCTGGAGTGCAATGGCTTGATCTCGGCTCACTGCAACCTCCATCTCCCGAGTTCAAGCAATTCTCCTGCCTCAGCCTCCTGAGTAGCTGGGATTACAGGTGCCCGACACCACGCCCGGCTAATTTTGTATTTTTAGTAGAGATGGGGTTTCTCCATGTTGGCCAGGCTGGTCTCGAACTCCTGACCTCAGGTGATCCGCCTGCCTTGGCCTCCCAAAGTGCTGGGATTACAGGTGTGAGCCACCACACTCAGCCCAGAAAATTTTTTTTGAGACAGGATTTTGCTTTGTGTCTCAGGCTGGAGTGCAATGGTGCAATCACAGCTCACTGTAGCCTCAACCTTCTGGGCTCAAACAATCCTCCTGCCACAGCCTCCTGAATAGCTGGGACTACAGGTGTGTGCCACCACTCCTGGCTAATTTTTGTATTTTTTGTAGGGATGGAGATTCACCATGTTTCCCAGGTTGGTCTTGAACTCCTGGGCTCAAGCCATCTGCCTGCCTCAGCCTCCCAAAGTGCTGGGGTTATAGGTGTGAGCCACTGCGCCTGGCCTAGTTCCATTTTTAAACCTAGAGTTTTTCTTTATGAGCGTCAAATAGAATCCACAGAAAGTGACATAACAAGCTCACTACACACTCAAAGATCAAAATTTTACTTTACTGTTGACGTTCCTAATCCAATGTAGCAGGTCTTGAACCAAATGTTTACATATGCCATATTATTTCATCAGTTCCACAGTTGTATGAGGGATTACCACCATTTTATAGATTAGGAAACAACTCAATGGTGATAGATAGCTAAAGTTACAAAGCTAGTAAGTGTTTAGCATTATTAATATTAATTGAGGTAATACATGTAAGCTTGAGTGCTTATAGTACTTCAAATGCTTTACATGTACAGAGTAAGTAACTAGGCTATACCTTTTAAAATATGCACAATAGCTCTGTGAAATAGGAAGTATTATCAATATCATCTTTATTTTACAGACAGGATAAATAGGATGTGAACTCAAGATATCTGGTTCCAGAACCTGGGCTCTTGGTCACTAAATCATAAGGCTCAGCCCACTGTACTCAACTACACTTGAGCCAATTCTGTCTGATAACAACAGGTAGGCTTTTCGCATATACCAAGTACAGGGGAATAAGTGTTTCCAGGTTTCAACAATCTTTTGGTTCAGCTGGCTAGGCAGTATTATATGAAATGGGCAGTTAAGGACAGAACCTGATTTAGATGTAAAGTATGTGGTATAGACCAAGTGTTGTGGGAGTTCGGCAAAACCTAGGCTTGGGACTATTGAGCTAGATCCTGAAGATTGACTAGGATTTGGGTAAGCAAGAAGGAAAGCATGCGTAAGTGAAGTCAGAGAGGCAGACATGAACATAGCACATTCACAGCAGGCTGGGAAGATGGTCCCCACCAAGTTGGGGAGTATCTATTAAGGAGCAGGAAACAAGATTAGCTTGGGATGCAGAGTCTTCAACCACACTTTCAGGATAAAGACAAGAAATTCAAGTGAGTTGGCTCACAAAAAATACAAAAATTAGCCAGACGTGGTGGCCTGCACCTGAAGTCCCAGCTACTCAGGAGGCTGAAGTGAGAGGATCTCTTGAGCCTGGGAGGTCAAGGCTGCAGTGAGCCATGATAGCACTACTGCACTCAAGCCTGGGCAACAGAGCGAGAGCTTGTCTCAGGAAAAAAAAAAAAAAAAAAAAAGGAATGCAAGAAAGAGCCAATAGAATTATACTAACCCCACGAAGACCGGTGCTATGCTGCTGCTAAGCTTCCTGGATGTTGGCCTCTTACTGCCTGCTCCATATTCTCCTTGGTAAAGGTAAAAGACCAGTAGAAATCCTACAATTGCTTTAGTAAAACCTGGGTTTCTTTGATAACAGCAGGTAATTCAAATCTTCATGACCAATATCACATTACCTCGAGCCCATAGCTTTCTAGGGACCCAGTCTAGTAAATAAAATGGAAGGCAGATTCTATATTCCTAAAATGCAAATTCTACCTTAGAGATATTTGAAATTTCATGTGTTAAGTGTTGCCATCTTGCTGCTTCTTTTAAAAATACATTCTCTTTGGAGCATGGATGTTAAGTTTCTTTTTAAAATTAAAAAACATTTAGATTCAGGGGATACACATGCAGGTTTGTTACATGGGTATATTGTGTGATGCTGAGATTTGGGCTTCTAATGAACCCATCACCCATGCCCAAGTAGTGAACATAGTACTCAAGTTTTTTTTTCTTTCTTGCCTTTATGTATTTATTTATTTATTTAGAGACATAGTCTTGCTCTATCGACCAGGCTGGAGTGTGGTGTTGAACTCCTGGGCTCAAGCGACCATCTTACCTCAGCCTCCTGAGGAGCTGGGCCTACAGCCATGTACCACCACACCAGGCTAATTTATTTTATTTTATCTGTAGAGGGGTGGGGGAAGGTCTCACAATGTTGCCTAGGCTGGTCTTGAACTCCTGGCTTCAAGCAATCCTTCTACTTTTGCCTCCCAAAGTGCTGGGATTATAAGCATGAGCCACTTCACCTGGCCCCAACTTCTTAAGTAATAATGCTGATCAGCCTTGTCTCTCTTCTCCCACTCCCTAGAATTTATTGGGACAATGGGAACTCTGGATACGGAAAATGGGAATGATTGAAAACCTGAGAAAAGGAATTGGCAAGGTGGTGGAAATGAAGAGAACTCTTTTTGATTTATAATTTTTCCTAGGACCTTTTGCTTTGTGTCTTGAAAGAAAGTTGAAATAGAGTTGAAAATTTTCTTGAGTTACGGAGTTAAGGCCTCATTGGAATGGCAAGAATATTTTAATGCTAAAATTCATTCAAGTCTCTAAGATTTAAGGGTGATTACTAATTTCCTCTTTTTAATCTTGATTAATTTGGTTCTTCATGGGGCCTATTTCCTAATTTAGTCTTAATAATTCAACAAATAAACCAGCATATTTATTGAGTGGCTACTGTGTCCAAGAGGTATTGTTCTAGATCAGTGTTTCTCAGAATGGAATATTTGTACCAAAACCTCCTACAACAGTGCTTATATAAGTACAGACTTCTAGGCCCCACAACAGACTCGCCTACCTACCAATGCTAATCTCAGAGGACAGGGATTGATCTGTTTCTCAAGCATCCATAAATACCATGGTACTAGAGCACTGGTTCTCAAACTTGAGTGTGCATTGGAATCACCTGAAGGGTTTGTTAAAACACAGAGTGCCTGGACCCACCCCAGAATTTTGGATTCAGTGGTCTGGGGCGGGTCCTAAGAATTTGCATCTCTAACAAGTTTCCAGGTGATGCTGATGCTGCTGGATCACATTTTGAGAATTACTATGTACTTCTTGAGAACTACTTTGAGAATTATTATGTAATGTAGAAATACAATGCACTGTAGTAGAGCATTGTGAGAAATATAAAAAAGTATTAGAGGCCGGGCATGGTGGCTCATGCCTATAATTCCAGTACTTTGGGAGGCTGTGGCGGGTAAATCACCTGAGGTCAGGAGTTCGAGAGCAGCTTGGCCAACACGGTGAAACCCCATGTCTACTAAAAATACAAAAATTAGCGAGGCGTGGTGGTGGGCGCCTGTAACCGCAGCTACTCGAGAGGCTGAGGCTGGAGAATTGCTTGAGCCCAGGAGGTGGAGGTTGTAGTGAGCAGAGATCATGCCATTGCACTCCAGCCTGGGCAACAAGAGTGGAACTCTGTTTCAAAAAAAAAAAAAAAAAAGAAAAAAAGTATTAGGTACAATTCCTGTCATTAAGGAGCTTATGCTGTAGTTGGGGGAGATACAACGTGCACTATAAACATATAAGAAGGAATATATGTATTTGACAATATAAAATATAATACAATATAATATTTGACATTGATGGGGTCTTTAGGAGAAGATGGGATTTGATCTGGGTACTAAAACATGATGAGGCCGAAGGTTCATAGGCATTCTTGGATATAAAAGAAGGAAAATATAGAGGTGTACAGGGGTGGGGTGGTAGATACTTGTTTATCTAGCTTACAGCTTTTAATTTTTATTTTTTATAGAGATGGGGTCTTGCTATGTTGCCCAGGCTGGTCTGGAACTCCTGAGCTCAATGGATCTTCCCACCTTTTCCTCCCAAAGTGCTGGGATTACAGGTGTGAGCCACCACGCCTAGCCTGGTATAGAGCTTTGTCTAGGACACTTATGGGGGCATAAGACCAAAAAGGTTGGTGCAGTCTGTGAAGAGCCTTGAAAGCCTGTCCTTCTCCTCAGCTCCACCCACTTCATAGCCTTACCAAAAGTGCTGCACAGCCAGAAAGAGGAAGTCTCCCCTGCTGAGTGTGCAAGAGGAAGCACAAGAACGCTCTGAGGGCCTGTGAGCCATAATGACTGATTTCACCCATGAGCCAATTGCAGAGGCAACAGAAGACCAGCGCACCAACCAGGCTGGGTCCCTCCGCCAGAGGGTGTCACCATCTAAGCTGAAAGTGTTTGGGGAGATCAGACATCGCTGTCTGGTGCTCCTCTCTCAGTGGCCATCATGTCTTTGACATCTGCTTACCAGCATAAATTAGCAGAGAAGCTCACTATCCTGAATGATCGCGGTCAGGGGGTTCTCATCCGTATGTATAACATCAAGAAGGTAAGCATGAACAATGGGACTAGTACTGATTATTCCAACAATAATAGGGCAGGGAACCCTGAGGCGGCAGGTGCAGCAGTTAGACTCCCATCTTTTTTTCCACTGCTTTTCCACTGACTATAATCTACATAATCACTCAGATTATATAGGCCAGCCAGTTCAGGAAGGCAGAAGTGGAGGCTTCTTTTCAAGGCTTCCCCTTTCTAGATATGATTCTCGCCCCAACGATGGCATCTGCTTTCTTCTGGGGATGGGGGTGAGGGTGGGGATGGGGAAACAACAGTGGTATTCCGAGTGACTTGGATAAAGGTCTGGGGTCCAACCTTCTGGGTTTTATTATTTATTGTTGATCCTCTACACTCTGAAGAGATCTGAAGCTGGGTCTCTGGCAAAAACTTTTCTGTGGAAGTGCTTCCCTAAAAGGAAAAAAATTAGATAATTAGCTATTTAGATTAAAAAGGGTAGGTGTCTTCTGAGCTGCTCCTGGGGTAGTTCATGCTGTGGTGGTTGTGTGTGTGTGTGTGTGTGTGTGTGTTTAGAATAGGAACTGAGGAATTGAAAGAAGCTGGTGACAAGAGGTGGGCTAGCGGCTGGGCAAACCATAGGAAGTAAAGAGATAAAGACGGGTGTTTATGGGGAGTTCCTGGCATAGAAAATAGGGGACTTTGGGGGAGGGAGCTTTTGTGTTTTTTGTAATAAAACAAATCACCAGGAACACGGTTTCTCTGTCACCATGAATCCTGTAAACGCCCTTTGGGATAAGATACTTACATAGTGAACAAAACTGTGACACTGAATCTTGTACAAAGTCTAACTCCTGAGCAGCTGCTTTTGTTGTTCCTTCCGGCTTCAGTTGAGGGGTGGGGAAACAGCTTCCTCTTTGTGCTGGGGCCAAGCAGGCATTAAACTCTACCCATCAAGACAAAATGCCCAGGTTGTTATTTCGCTCTTAGATACTTGGCTTAATGTCTTGGAATTTTTTCTTGACCTACTCTTATGCTTTTTATTTTTATTTATTTATTTTTATTTATTTATTTATTTATTTATTTATTTATTTATTTATTTATTTTCAGAGTCTCGCTCTGTCGCCCAGGCTGGAGTGCAGTGGCACAATCTTGGCTCACTGCAACCTCCGCCTCCCGGGTTCAAGCGATTCTCCTGCCTCAGCCTCCCAAGTACCTGGGACTACAGGTGTGCACCACCATGCCCAGCTAATTTTTGTATTTTTAGTAGAGACGGGGTTTCACCATGTTGGCCAGGCTGGTCTCGAACTTCTGACCTTGTGATCTGCCTGCCTCGGCCTCCCGAAGTGCTGGGATTACAGGTGTGAGCTGCTGCGCCCAGCCTCTCATGCTTTTTAAATTAATTCCCAGGTTGCCTTTTCCTAAGACAGATTATGAGAATGAATGTTGCAAGAAGAGGTATGTTTCTGAGGAGGAGGAGAAAGGGTTGAAATATATATGGTTTCTCTCTGCAGACTTGTTCAGATCCCAAATCTAAGCCACCTTTCTTACTGGAAAAGTCCATGGAACCATCTCTCAAGTATATCAACAAGAAATTTCCCAACATAGATGTCCGAAACAGCACGGTGAGAACTTGGTCCTTCTCTCCTTTCTCTGAATAATTCTCTGCTTGAATGGCTGAAATTCTCCTCTTTTGATGCCTCTCTTCAAACTTGGCAGGGGACGGAGTAGTCTTTATTAATAGTTTTCCAAGGCTCAACCACAGGGCTTCAGGTTGTTGTAGAGCTTTAAGTCTTGAGCATTTTGAGATAAGATGGGACTCTTCCAGCATAAGCTGGAGCGAATCATCACCCATTTTCCATTGCAAGATTCATGGGAAAACATTGTTTTTGTACAAGACAGCTCTATCAACCCAGCAGGGTACATGTATTTTATTGTTTCTGTTTCCCACTCATTGTTTCCTTGCTGTTTGTCTTAGATTTCTGCATCTAATGGGATATCTCTACTTTTCCCTTATTAAATGTTAACCCTAGATTTTTCACCCATCTTTGTAGCATCTTTGAATTCTGTTTCTTTTGACTTTGATATAAATAGTATATCTGTTCATCTGAAAGGGTGCTTAAAATTTCCTCTAATTTAGCCCTCTATATCTAGTCAGGATCACATGCAACCATTCTACCTAGATAGACAATCTCCTTTGTTTAAAGACCTTCAGAGCATTGAAGCGTTTCTAACTTCCTCTGTCAGTATATTTCAACCCTTTTTCTTTTTCTTTTCTTTTCTTTTCTTTTTTTTTTGAGATGGAGTCTTGCTCTGTCACACAGGCTGGAGTGCAGTAGCACAATCTTGGCTCACTGCAACCTCTGCTTCCCAGGTTCAAGTGATTCTTCTGACTCAGCCTCTCGAGTAGCTGGGATTACAGGCACCCGCCACCACGCCCAGCTAATTTTTGTATTTTTAATAGAGACGGGGTTTCACCAGGTTGGCCAGGCTGGTCTTGAACCCCTGACCTCAGGTGATCCGCCTGCCTCGGCCTCCCAAAGTGCTGGGATTACAGGTGTGAGCCACTGCGCCCGGCCTCAACCCTCTTTAAGAATGTTTTAGGTATAACCACTGTTCTTCTTGAGTTATTTGGATCAATTGTCTTATTTTGCACTTTTTATATTGTTTTGTTTTGTGTTTCTCTCAGCAACATTTAGGACCAGTACATCGTGAAAAAGCCGAGATAATTAGATTCCTCACCAACTACTACCAGTCATTTGTGGATGTCATGGAATTTCGGGTGAGCTCTCTTGAGCCGTTTCCAACGTAGGCAAGGTCTTTCAGAGGCTATTCTTTCTTTAGATGTTCATGTATTTGCTTAAAACAAGTTCTTGAAAAAATGAGAGAGATGTACTAATATGGAAAGATATCTAAGTTGTATTGTTAAATGAAAGCAAATTTCAAAATAGTATATGATACATCACATTTCTATTTTAAAAGAGTATGTATGTATATGTATTTAGTAAATATCTAGGAAAGATCTGGACTATTTTACATCAAACTGTTAAAAATAACTACCTTTGGGGACTGATTATGACTGGCTTCAATTTACTATGCTATGCATGTTTTTTCTATTTTAAAAATTATGGTAAAATACACATAACATAAAATTTACCATCTTAACCATTTTTAAGTATACAGTTCAGTGGTACTAAGTGTATTAATAATGCAACCATCTTTTCATCTTGTAAACCTGAAACTCCCTACCCTTTATGCAATAATTCCCCATTTCCCTTTCTCTCCAGCCCCTTGCCATCACAATTCTACTTTGTTTCTGTGATTTTGACTATTCTAAGTACCTTATATAAGTAGAATCATAAAGCATTTGTCTTTTTGTGGCTGGCTTATTTCATCAGCCTAATGTCCTTAAGGTTCATCCCTGTTGTAGCATATTGTAGAATTTCCTTTTTAAGCTAAATAATATTCCATTGTATGATTATACTACATTTTGCTCATCCGATCGTATGTTGATGGACACTTAGGTTGCTTCCAAGTTTTAGCTATTGTAAATGATGCTGCTATGAACGTGGGTGTACAAATATATCTTCAAAACCCTACTTTCAATTCTTTTGATTATAAACATGGAAGTGGAAATGCTGGATCATATGATAATTCTATTATTAACTTTTTTTTTTTTTTGAGATAGGGTCTCACTCTGTTGCCCAGGCTGGAGTGTAGTGGTGCAATCACAGCTCACTGCTGCCTCGACCTCCTAGGCTCAGGTGATCCTCCCACCTCAGCCTCTTGAGTAGCTGGGGCTAAAGGCACATGCCACCACACCTGGCTAAGTTTTTATATTTTTTGTAGAGATGGGGTATCCCCATGTTGGCCAGGGTGGTCTCAAACTCCTGGGCTCAAGCTATCCACCCATCTCGGCCTCCCAAAGGCTGGACTGTGCCGGCCTATTTTTAACTTTTTGAGGAACTGCTATACTGTTTTCCACAGTGGCTGTACTCTTTTACATTCTCACCAACAGTGCATAAGGGCTATAATTCCTCCACATCCTCGCCAACAATTGTTATTTCGTTTTTTTGAGAGTAGCCATCCCAGTGGGTGTGAGGTATTATCTCATCTAAGTTTTTATTTGCATTTTTGCTAATGATTAGTGATAATGAGCATTTTTCATAGGCTTATTGGCCATTTATATATATTCTTTGAAGAAATGTCTGTTTCATTCTTTGACCATTTTTGAATTGGATTTTGTGTGTGTGTTGAGACTTAGGAGTTCTCTATACAGGTTGAGTATTCCTTACGGAAAATTCTTGAGACCAGAGTGTTTTGAATTTCATATGTTTGCAGATTTCAGAATATTTGCATTAGGCAGTTGAGCATCCCTAATCTGAAAGTCTGAAATTTGAAATGTTTCAATGAGCATTTCCTTTGAGTGTCATGTTGGTGCTCAACAGGTTTCAGATTTTGGAGCATTTTGGATTTTCGGGTTAGGGAAGCTCAACCTGTATAAACTATATATCTTTGCATTATTTGAGCTTTAAAAATTTCAAGTATTTTTCCACAATATTTTATTACAAACCTACTGTAAAATTTCTAGTATAGTACAATGAATATTGTTATACTTTTCTCCTGGATCTCCTAATTGTTAGTATTTTGCCACATTTTCTTATCCTTCTCTATTTTTTAATGAACTATTTGAGTTAGCCTCATACATCATGACATTTCCTTTCCCAAATACTTAAGCATACATTTGCTAAGAGCAAGAATATTTTCTTACCCAACCCTAATATAATTATCATACTCAGGAAATCATACACAGGAAATATAACATACATAGGAAATATATCATACACAGGAAATATAACATTATGGCTGGATGCTGTGGCTCACACCTGTAATCCCAACACTTTGGGAGGCTGATGGGGATGAATCGCTTGAGTCCAGGAGTTTGAGACCAGCCTGGGCAACATGGTGAAACCCCATCTACACCAAAAAAGAAAAAAAAAAAATTAGCTGGGCATGGTAGTGAGTGCCTGTAGTCTCAGCTGCTTAGGAGGCTGAGGCAGGAGGATCACTTGAACCTGGGAAGTCAAGGCTGTAGTTAGCCATGATTGTGCCACTGGCCACTGTACTCCATCCTGGGTGACACAGTGAGACTTTGTCTCAAAAAAAAAAAACAAAAAAAACAAAACAAAACCCCACCCAAACTAATATACAGCCCATATTCACATTTCTCCAGTTGTCTCAAGGATAATACATTGGATTTAGTTATGTCTCCTTCATCTTTAATCTAGAATGATTTCCAGTCTTTGTCTTGTATGACACTGACCTTTTTGAAGAGTCTGGGCTAGTTATTTTTGAGAATATCCTTCAATTTGAATTTGTCTTATTGTTAATAGTTTTTGGGAGCAATACTACATGGATGATATTTTATTTGAATTTTAAATAATGAGCATGTATTATTTTTATAAACTAAAAAATAAAAATTAATATGATGTTTTTGAAAGAAAAATTGATAAGGTATTATTAAAATTTTAAAAATTAATGTAGTAATTTTACATTTAGAAATTTGTCATAAGGAAACAGAATTTTTTCATGGGGAAATAAAAAAAGGAAACAAATGCAAAGACATATGTATAAGAATATACTCCATTGCATTATTTATGATAGTTACAATGTGATACTTGATATATCCAATAAATAAAGGTTTGGTTAAAAGTTCAGAGTATGTGCCCACAAATGTATATTCTGTAGCTGTTAAAGTATACACACATATATATATATACATATATATATATACACACACACACACATATATATATTTTTTCTTTTCTTTTCTTTTTTTTTTTAAGGCGGAGTCTCACTGTGTTGCCCAGGCTGGAATACAGTGGCGTGATTTTGGCTCACTGCTGCCTCCACCTTTGGGTTGAAGCGAGTCTCCTGCCTCAGCCTCCTGAGTAGCTGGGATTACAGGCACATGCCACCACGCCTCGTTAATTTTTGTATTTTTAGTAGAGATGGGGGTCTCTCCATGTTGGCCAAGCTGGCCTCGAACTCCTGACCTCAAATGATCCACCTGCCTCGGTCTCCCAAAGTGCTGGGATTACAGGCATGAGTCGCTGCACCCAGCTAATAATATATTTTTTATATTAATTGGTATAGAAAATGTTCATCATATGTTGTTTAATGTAAAAGCAAATTGCAGTAAGACAGTTTAAGACAGATGTAAGATGTAAGATGTCCCTAAAATGTATATTTACATAGGTAAATATGCATATAAAGAAGATTGGAATTTCTGATCGGTGGGATTATAGTTTAAAAAAGCTAGTTAAAATTAAACTTGTCAGTATTTTCTAGTTTTTTCTACAATAAACATGTATTATTTATGTATTCAAGAAATAATGCAAATTTTAGCCCTCTGAGCAACCCAAGCTTGTGGTGGTGTTATAGTATTTTTTCAGATGATACAAGAATAATGTGTTCTGTGCCTACCCTAGGAAGCAAATCCAGGATATTCAGTAGATCACATAGTGAAGACAGAAGTGAGGACAAGAAGGACTGTAATGTATGAATGAGGGTCAGGTCAGAGAGTATTCATTGTGGAATTGAGAGTAGTGGTTAGCAAGAGGGTAGGTGCTGGTGGAGGCAGTGGGAAGAATGCTGGAAGCACATAAAAAAAGTATCTTACTGAGAAAAGTTGAAAGGCAAAGGAGATTTTAGAACACCTTCTGGTTGCTGCAGTGGTAAATAAAGTTCTGAGCCCAAGGTGTTTGGTACGGCCTGTTTAGGAAAGGAGGGGAAATAGGGACATTGAAGTATGATGCACTGTTAAGTAGGCCCTGAATTAGACAGACTTGGTTTCAAATCTCAGCTTTACCACTTACAAACTGTATGACTTTAGATAAGAAACTCTTTAAATTCCAGTTTCCTTATCTATAAAATGGGGAAGTAAGATTTACTGTGTGAGGCGTCTGTGAGAATTAAATGAGATAATGCATGGACAACATCTAGCTCGGTGTTTAGCATATAGTAAGGCAATAGACCAACACGTTATTTCCGTTCCCTTCTGATTCTTGTCTGTAGAGAATAAGACCTGCGTAGTGACATTGGTTGTGTGAGTGGCTGAAAGTGAATTTCAGCTATATTCCACTGGAATTTGGGTGTAGGCTGGAGCTGTAGAAAGGCATTCCTAGCAAATGAGAAAGTATAGACCTAGACAGAGGTCATGTACCATACACAGAAAATCAAAAGCTCTGGGTTCAAGTTCCTTACTAGCTCTATGATCTTAGGCCAGTTTCTTTTTTTTTCTGCATTCATTCAGCAAGTATTTATGATGTCACCCGGCTCCCCGCCACATTGGGGAAACAAGCATGGAGACAGGGCACTGCCTGCACAGGGCACATTTTGGGGGACAGCTACCCTGTCTGGTGTGTTAGGCAAGTTTCTTTTTTCTTTTTTTTTTTTTTTTTGAGACGGAGTCTCGCTCTGTCGCCCAGGCTGGAGTGCAGTGGCGCGATCTCGGCTCACTGCAAGCTCCGCCTCCTGGGTTCACGCCATTCTCCTGCCTCAGCCTCCCGAGTAGCTGGGACTACAGGCGCCCGCCACCACGCCCGGCTAATTTTTAGTATTTTTAGTAGAGACGGGGTTTCACCATGTTAGCCAGGATGGTCTCGATCTCCTGACCTCGTGATCCACTCGCCTCGGCCTCCCAAAGTGCTGGGATTACAGGCGTGAGCCACCGTGCCCGGCCTAGGCAAGTTTCTTAACGGCTCTTGGCCTTGGTTTCCTTATCTGTTAATTTAGACACAGCCTTTTTTTGGAAGATAAGTAAGAAGCACTTTTCCTACACATTTTAATAAATTTTGACAAGTATATATGCCTGTGTAACCACCACTACAAAGTATTGAATATTTCCATCACCCCAAGGGTTCCTTGTGCCTTTTTTTTTTTTTAGCTTCAGCCAATCCCTGCCCTTCACTCCTGGCCCCAGGCAACCACTGATCTACTTTCTAGAATAGGTTTTTCTTTTCTAGCAGTTCAAATAAAGGGAAACTATACAGCATGTATTCTTTTGTGTCTGGCTCCTCTCACTCAGCATCATGTTTCTGAGATTGATCTATGTTGTTGCATGTATCAGTGATTCAGTCCCCCACCTCCTCCCTTTTTTTTTTGAGATGGAGTTTCACTCTTGTTGCCCAGGCTGGAGTGCAATGGTGTGATCTTGGCTCACTGCAACCTCTGCCTCCTGGGTTGAAGGGAGTCCCCTGCCTCAGCCTCCCAAGTAGCTGGGATTACAGGAATGCGCCACCACACCTGGCTAATTTTGTATTTTTAGTAGAGACGGGGTTTCTCCATGTTGGTCAGGCTGGTCTTGAACTCCTGACCTCAGGTGATCTGCCCACCTTGGTCTCCCAAAGTGCTGGGATTACAGGCGGGAGCCACGGCACCCGGCCTCAGTCCCCCTTTTTGCTGAGAACTATTCCATTGCATGGGTACAATTTATTTATCCATTTACCTGTTGATAGACATTTGAGTTGTTTCTAGTTTTAGGCCATTATGTGTAAGTTGCTACAAACTTTCAAGTACAAATCTTTGTGGGGACATATTTTTCATTTCACTTGGGTAAATCTAGAAGTTGAATTGCTGAATCATGTGGTAAGAGTATATTTAATTTTATAAGAAACCGCCAAACCTTTTTTCAGAGTTGTTCCATTTTATCCTCCCACCAGTAATATATGAGAACTTCAGTTTCTCTATATTCTCATCAGCACTTGCTATTATTAGACTTACATTTTAGTTATTCCAGTGGGTGTGTCATGATATCTTATTGTGGTTTAAATTTGCATTTCCCTGATGGCTAATATCATTGAACATCTTTTCATGTGCTTCTTATAAATATATATATATTTTTTGAGACAGAGTCTTGCTCTGTCACACAGGCTGGAGTGCAGTGGCATGATTTCAGCTCACTGCAACCTCCGCCTCTCAGCTTACTGCAACCTCTGCCTCCCAGGCTCAAACAATTCTCGTGCCTCAGCCTCTTGAGTGGCTGTGATTACAGGCATGTGCCACCACACCCAGCTAATTTTTTATTTTTTATTTTTAGTAGAGACGGGGTTTTGTCATGTTGGCCAGGCTCTCTTGAACTCCTGGCCTCAAGTCAACCTCCCACCTCAGCCTTCCAAAATGCTGGGATTACAGGTGTGAACCGCCATGCTTGGCATCATATTTTTTTTATGGTATTAAGTGCCTGTTCAAATCTTTTGGCAACATATTAAAAAATGTATATATATATATTCCTTAATCTATCAATTTTACTTTTTTAGAAATGAAAGTACCAATATTCAGTGGATAAGGCTAGGAACTAGGAACAAAACGAATCAGTGGAAGAAAGGCTGAATGAATTGTGGTATACCATGGGCTATTATGCAGCTATGAAAAAGAATGCATTCATGCTCTAGGAGATAACTCTGAGGACTTTTGGCAAGTAGGAGTGAATGAGCAAAGCAAAATTACAAGCAGGGAATAATATTACCTCAATTTTGTAACACAAATAATGACCAAAAAACCTGTTTCTCTCTCTCTCTTTTCCTTTTATAATCTAATAGTATTATATAAATAGGGAGAAAAATAAGAAAATATTATAAGAAAAATAATATCAGGTTGTTAAAGTGGTTTACCTGGGCGTTCTGCAGGATGGAGGGTGGGTGCTGATGTTGGGGGAAAGAAGTGTCTGCAATAAAAGTGCATATTAATTTAGGTAAAATTGTGTGTGAAAAGGAGAAGAATCCCTATCATACTAGAATGAGAGTTAAATGAAGTATATGCAAATTACTTGGTAAGTACCTCACACATAGTGAATTGTCAGTAAATAGAAACTCATGGACAATTAGACAGTATTCCCATTTGTTAATAATTAACTCCTGAGAACAGGAGATAGAATCCAGGAACAGACTTACTTTGTGGTTTGTCAATACGAATGGTTTGATTTTTGGCATTTTTGAAGCCACCTATTAGATAATCTACATTTTACAACCTTTTTTATTTGGAGGAATGGGGCATAGGGATGATAAGCTCAGGAAAAGTGTGTGTAATGTAATAGAGACTTGTGCCTGTGGAAATGTAGGCATTTGGCAGTGTAGGTGATAGGGGCCCACTGGTGGCTTACTGAGGAGGAACTTCCTCCCTCTTTTTGACAGTGACTTTTCTCTGTTACTTGGTGGCTTTCTAGGACCTCTAAGAGAGAGGTCCCTTTCCCTCAAGTTCTGGTAGTACGTCACCTTCTCTTTGATTTTTTATTAATTCTTATCTTCACTTCCACCCCCAGGATCATGTATATGAACTTCTCAACACCATTGATGCCTGCCAGTGCCATTTTGATATCGTAAGAACCTATGCAATTCTCTTCTATCGTAGAGTCAAAGAAAAGGCCAGGTCTAGGTTAGGAGGTCTAGGTCTAGTCACAGGATGGGGTGGGAAGGGACTGGAAGGATGGCTATTTTGTTTATTCCTTCTCAGGACTACTATAATTGTTTTGTAAAAAGTGCTGAAGTGAAAATATTATTTACATGTTAAGCAGATCAGCAATGTGATTTAATTAATTAAAAAATTACATAAAAATCTTCTTCACCTTTTCCATCTCCTAAAAGCTACCTTATTTCGTGGCCTCCTTATATCTTGAGCTCACTTTTAGCCCCTGACTTTTGTTCCAATTTTCTTATTCTTCTTTTCAATCCTGTCAGTTCCTACTTCTAAATAGATTCACTCGGAATATATCGAGCACTGTCCAGAGTGGTTGGGGAAAGAAGGAGATCCAGGTTAATTGGCCATGCTGTCCTTGGGTTCCTATGTATTTTCCTTGTAGAATCTCAACTTTGATTTCACTCGGAGTTACCTGGACTTGATTGTGACTTACACCTCAGTCATTTTACTTCTGTCACGGATTGAAGATCGACGGATACTCATTGGCATGTACAATTGTGCCCATGAGATGTTGCATGGGCATGGGTGAGTTAAGGCGAGAGTATTATATGAAGAGTCTCACACATGGTGCTATGATGTAGAGAGTCCCTCATGCAAAGGAAATTGATGCCATGATTTCTTATATGAGAACCTATAATCTACACTGACCCAGGCAAAATAAGGTACACTTTTACATATTCAGTTGACTCTGAAACAACACGGGTTTGAACTACGCAGGTCCACTTTATACATGGATTTTTTTCAACCAAACATGGATTGAAAATGTAGTGTTCATGGGATGTGAAATCCACCTTTACAGAGGGCTGACTTTTTAAATGGTGTGGGTTCCGCAGCACTGACTGTGGGACTTCAGTATGCACGGGATATTGGCATACGTGGGAGTCTTGGAACCAATCTCCCTGCTATAATGAGAGACAACTGTGGCTAACTCTTGAATATCTGCTAGTGGATTATTCAATTTGCATCATCTCTGAACAATTTTTAATCCTGGACTGGCTTCTACTCTGATTTTCAGGTTATTACAAAAGGCAAAGAAAATTCTTTTTAGTGTTGGTAGGAATAATATTAGTAAGGTAAATCCATTAGAGGTAACTAATGCGTGATAATACATTTGAAGCCAAATGTAAATGGATTTTGAATTGTCTGCAGTTCTGTCCCCCTCCATTAGTGCAAATGTAAGTATTTAAGGGCTGAAAAAATGAAGACTAGAGGGATCAGAGTGGGTTGTGGCACATCATTCTATGATGACGTGTATTCCCACGTGCCTACGTGGATACCTAGACACATGCCTTACCCGTTAGCTTTGAATATTTATATATCCTTTTGGGTTGTATAACGATTTGGATCTAGGCATATTACTGGATTTTGAACTAATTAACAGATTTATAGAGTACCTATCATGTGTCCAACCCTATTTTTGTGCTTATAAGGAAGAAAATTTCATGGACCTGCCCAAAATGAATTGTTTCTATTTAGCCATAGCTTAGTAACCTGAGCCTGGAGTGGGGTATCTTTATATGTAATTTACAGTGTAGTATGTATATCTTTGGAGGTGGTGGGGAGTGCCAGCCTATGCACATATCTTTATCCTATATGCAAACATAAGAGTTCAAGTCATGGGTAAGGGAGGGCTGTAACCCCTCTCCTCTGCTTTCTTCTAGTGACCCCAGTTTTGCCCGTCTGGGTCAGATGGTCTTGGAGTATGACCACCCTCTGAAGAAGCTGACAGAAGAGTTTGGGCCTCACACAAAGGCAAGTTCCCTGACAGTGGAGAATTCCTCAGGCAAAAGTATATTGTCCTCATGATTGCCGCTAAGGTTTCATTTGCTTTTCCCCACAGGCTGTGAGTGGAGCCCTCCTCTCTTTGCATTTCCTCTTTGTCCGAAGAAACCAGGGGGCTGAGCAGTGGCGCAGTGCCCAACTTCTAAGCCTCATCAGCAACCCCCCAGCCATGATTAACCCTGCTAATTCAGATACAGTGAGTGCCCTTTTCCTTTTGTTAGTGGAAGCATTCTCTTTGCCAAGGCCATCATCTCTGTAGAGGGTGCTTCTTTCAGGAAATATCAGTGCTAAAGAATGCTTTAGTCTTCTTCTAGGGTATGTCTCTAAGTTGAGCACTTCTTGTAGCTAAAAAATCATGGTTGGTTTGGGGCTTTTGTTTGGATCAGGGTTAGTGGTTTAACAAAAGTGATCTATAAGCAGTTAGCCTGTCCATAGAAGGAATTTAGTAAATATTCATAGAATGAATGAATGGATGAAACAGAGTCATTAGGCACCTATTAAGCCTAGCAGCAACTTGATTTTAGGAATCAATTAACTAATTTTTATTTTTTTGAGACAGTGTCTTACTCTGTCACCCAGGCTGGAGTACACTGGCATGATCACTGCTTACTGCAGCCTCCACCTCCTGGGCTCAAGTGATCCTCCCACTTCAGCCTCCTGAGTAGCTGGGACTACAGTTGTGTGTGCCACCATGGTTGGCTAATTTTGTTTATTTTATTTAATTTTAATTTTTATTTTTGAGACAGAGTCTCACTCTGTCGCCCAGGCTGGAGGGCAGTGGCGTGATCTTGGCTCACTGCAACCTCCCCATCTTGGTTCAAGCAATTCTTCTGCCTCAGCCTCCCAAGTAGCTGCAACTACAGGCATGTGCCGCCACACCTGGGTAATTTTTTTTTTTTTTTTGGTATCTTTAGTAGAGACAGGGTTTCACCATGTTGGCCAGGCTGGTCTTGAACTCCTGACCTCAAGTGATCTGTGTGCCTTGGCCTCCCAAAGTGCTGGGATTACAGGCGTGAGCCACCGCGCCCAGCCTGTTTATTTTTTTGTAGAGACGAGGTATCACTATGTTGCCCAGGCTGGTCTTGAACTCCTGGGCTCAAGTGATCCTCCTGCCTCGGCCTCCCAAAGTGCTGGGATTACATGTGTGAGCCACTGTGCCTGGCCAGGAATCAATTAATTAATAAATGTTTTTGTTTGATGACTGTGGGCTCAAAGTCCTTCCCTCAAAGAACTTATAGTCTGGTAGGGAATATATGCCATGTAGTCATAAAATACAACTGATGGTACATGATTAGTGATAAGTGCCAAATGAGTGATTTACATTTTAAGCGGTAAAAGAATCCAAAGGATTAACCATCACAGGCAGAAAGCATGAGAAGGTTTTTGAGTCTTGCTCTCCTCATTTTATTGTTATTAAAAATATCTGAACTGTTGAAGAGAAGTTATGTTAAACCTTTTGCTTGTTCTGACTTCCAGTCCAAGTTCCTCTTTCTTTTCTCAACTGTATTGTTTTTCCCTCACTCCACTTCCAGTGCCTCATCACCTCCATTATTGGCAGGCTTCCCTGCTGTTGGTTTATCAATGTGCCCTAAACTAGTCTGGTAAAATAAAAGTTAGTTTTTAAAAAAAATTTAGAGACAGGGTTTTGCTCTGTTGCCTAGGCTGGAGTGCAGTGGTACAATCACAGCTCACTGCAGCCTTGACCTCCTGGGTTCAAAAGATCCTCCTATCTCCTCCTCCTGAGTACCTAGGACTACAGGTGCACACTGCCATGTCTGGCTAATTTTTAAATTTTTTGTAGAGACAAGGTCACACTGCGTTGCCCAGGCTGGTCTTGAACTCCTGGCCTCAAGCTATCCTCCTGCCCCTGCCTCCCAAAGTATTGGGATTAAAGGCGTTAGCCACCACCCCTGGCCAAAAGTTAGTTTTGATACTCAGATTCTAGTTTGTCCTTTCTCCTTTAGAGGAAGGCCATGTTAAATAACTGATCATCTTTGCTTCTCTTCTCACAGATGGCCTGTGAGTATCTGTCTGTGGAAGTAATGGAGCGCTGGATTATCAGTAAGTTTAGTGGGATTAGATGGGAGTGGATGAAGCAGCATGTTACATGAAGAACAAGTTCTAAAAGTCTTCCTCTGCACTGTTTTCCCACCTACAGTTGGGTTTCTTCTTTGTCATGGGTGCCTCAACTCCAATAGCCAGTGCCAGAAGCTGTGGAAGCTATGTCTGCAGGGCTCCCTGTACATCACCCTTATCCGTGAGGATGTGCTGCAGGTGCACAAAGTCACCGAGGACCTGTTTAGCAGTTTGAAAGGGTGAGAGACACGAGAGCCAAACTGATCTTCCTTGAATAGTTTTTAGCGCCCCCAACATCCTTTTTCAGTCTCCACAAGTGTTCCCAGGTATAGGTGGTAACGATTAATTCTAACTATTGAAGAAATATACATTAAATACCTACTATTAGCTAAGTGCTCCACTGGGTTTTAGGGATACAATAATGAATAAGACAACATGGAGGTTAAGAGCATAGACTCTGAAACCAGATTGCTTGGGTTTGAATTCAGGCTCTACCACTAGTTATGTGGCCTTGGGCAAGTTGCTCAAATTTCCCATGCCATTACCTCAATTTCCTCATCTATAAAATGTGGATAATAGTAGTACCTCCCTATGGCCTACCTCATAGGGTTGTTGTGAAGAATAAAAGGGTTATTATTTGTAAAGCAGGTAGAAAAGTTCCTGGTACATTGTAAGTGCTATGTGCTTGTTAAAGAAAAAAAAAAAGACAGTGACTGCTCTCGAGGAATCTATGAACTGGTAGAAAATAAACAAATTGTTTGATAGAGTAAGAGATTATAATGTGTAAACACAAAGTACTGTGGAAGCATTTAGAAGGACACTTAAACTGGCCTCTCAGGATCTAGAAAAACCTGGAGACAGGTAGATCTGAAAGGCTAAACAGTTGAAGAGTGTGTGTATGTGTGTGTGTGTATGTGTGAGTAATTGTGTGTGTGTGTGTGTGTGTGTGTGCCTGCGCATTGGGTAGAAAGGTAGGGGAGTTGCTTGAGGCAAAGAAAGATATTCTAGGCAGAGAAACTATCAAGATTTTTGAGGCAACAAAGAGCATGGCAAGTTATGAGAAGTTCATGTAGTTCAGTGCATGGGCATCTGGGTTATAAAAATGAAGATGTTGAGAGATGAATTTGGAGAGGTAAATTAGGATGTTGTATGCTTTGCTATGGAGTTTGAATCCATCCCAAAGAGGATGGGGAACTATTGAGTGATTTCAGACAGGGGAGTGACATGATCATATTTGCATTTTAGAAAAGATCATTCTGGCTGCATGGGAGAAAAGAAATTAGATGGGCAAAACTAGAGGCAGAGATTAATTAAGTAAATTAGGAGGAATTGAGGATGATGTCGAGGTTTCTGGCGTGGATATCTGGCATTCCTTAAGATAAGAGAGCACGTGATAAAAGCCAGTTTGTGGGAGAAAGATTGTGTGGTTAGTTTTAAACAGGTTGACTTTGAAATGTCTGTGGGACACTGAAGACAGATGTGTTAGACCTTCTATTTTATGGTTCTGGAACTTGGGAGTGAGGTCTGGATTCAGATAAAGATTGCTGAGTTGGTAATTAAAGCCAGAAGAGTAGTTGAGATTACTCAGGAGCACATGTGGAGTGAGAACAGAATGGGAAAATCCTCTGTGTATGTTGATATTTAAGGGCCAGAGAAATCAGTGGGAGATACTGAAAAGAAGAGGGAAAAGAGAAGCCAACAAAGAAAGCATTCCTAGAAGGAAGGACCAGTGATCTGTTAGACGATGTTGAGAGATCAAATAAAATAAGAATTGAAAAAATGTTCATTGGATTTGGCTCTAAAGATGGTTTTAGTGCCCTTCTTGTGAACAATTTGAGTGGTGAAGTTGAAACCTGGGCTGCAGTGAGTTTAGGAGCAAGTGAGAGATATGGAATTTAATAAACAACTCTTTCAAAGTTTGACTGTAAAGGGAAGAATAGAGAGAGGTAAAATGAGAAGGAGGAGTGGGTTTAAGGAAAGGGTCAAAATACCAATTTTTTTTCTGGTTGCAAATAAAACATCCAGAAATGTAAAAAGTGCAAAGTGGAAGTTGACTACACTATCACCTCCCAGAATAGTTTGATGTGCATCCTCCAGATGTGTGTGTGTGTGTGTGTGTGTGTGTATAAACATATAAAGATGGCATGTATTTTCAACCTTATGAAAGTAATTTTTAAAAAGCAATGGATCCACACTCTATATTATGTTCTATGGTTTGCTTAAAAAAACTTACTACATTTTGGATATCTTTATCAGTCTACAGAGACTTATTATTTTTAACAGTTGAATAATATTACATTATGTGGTTGTAACATAATTTATTTACAAAATCCTCTATTGATGGATATTTAAACTGTTTCCATTTTAAAAAATCATTGTAAACAATGCTGTAATGAACATTCTTAGACATATATCTTTGTGAATCCGTGAATATTTTTTTCTTTTCTTTTTTTTTTTTTGAGACTTGAATTTTGCCCTTGTTGCCCAGGCTGGAGTGCAATGGTGCCATCTTGGTTCACTGTAACCTCCACCTCCCGGGTTCAAGCGCTTCTCCTGTTTCAGCCTCCCCAGTAGCTGGGATTACAGGCATGTACTACCACCCCCGGCTAATTTTTTGTATTTTTAGTAGAGACGGGGTTTTACCATGTTGGCCAGGCTGGTCGCAAACTCCTGATCTCAGGTGATCCACCCACCTCGGCCTCCCAAAGTGCTGGGATTACAGGCGTGAGCCACCACGCCTGGCCTTGAATCTGTGAATATTTCTATAGGCTAAATTCTTAGAAGTGGAATTGCTGAAGTAAAGGGTATGTACATTTCAAATTTTAATAGCTCTTACCAAATTGTGCTCTAACCAGTTATTGTCAAGAGCCTATAAGAATACTGATTTCTCACACTCTCAACAATTAAGTATTATCATTAAAAACCATTGCCAGAGTTAGAAAGAGTAAATCTGAGATTAATACTTAGAAGTTACAGGAGGTGGATTTGGGCGTATGCATGAAAAAAACTTTCTAATGATTACTGCTTCTAAGGAATGGAAGAGATGTTCGAAGGGTGTTCAGTTCTCCATCACTAAGAGCAGCAACTAACTTGTATGATTTACAGTTTAGGGAGTTCTTTGACATAAATGATCTAATTTATCTTCATGAAAATTCAAGAATAAGTATTAATATCTTTTTTTATAAATGAGAAAATGGAGGCTCAGTCTCAGTGTCACTCAATAAGAGGTGAAATTAGGACACAATTCCAGGTTTCTGGACTCTGAATCTTTTCTCTTTCCATTGTGCTATGCAGAGATTAAAATAATTATCCAATAGGATTGCTGTGAAGTTGAATCTTGATTTAATTAAGATACTTTCCAACGCCAAACTTCTTTGATTTTGTGCTAGTTCAATAAAGTAGTGGTTTGGAGAAGGGAAATGAGAGGTGATGAAGTCCCAATAATGTGGTGGCAATAGTGATACAGGACAAGAGAAAACAAATATAAGGAACATAGAGAGGAAAGAGTCTAAGATAATGCTGGGATTCTGAGCATGGGTCACTAGTAGAAAAAAAGAGATGTGGTTAGGAGAATCAAATATTGCAGAAAATTAAAAACAATGAAAAGGCCTTCTAATTTGGTGATTCAAAAGTTCACATTGACTTTAGAGAGAGCAGTTGCTTAGTGCTGAAGGCTTCGTGGGATTCAAGGGTCAGTGAGAGGTGAGGAAGTAGAGGGAGTATAGGTGTCTCTTTAGAGAAGTTTGGTGGTGTGGGAAAATAAGCAGAATTCGGTAGATTGTCAGGGTCAAGCAAGGATCTTCTTAGAATAAGGGAGGCTTTGAACTTATTTGTTGGGAGAAGAGAATAAGCCAGTGGAGAAGGAGAGATTAAAGTATTAAATAGATAACTGATACAGTGAAATTCTGAAAGGAAGTTGGTGGGAATGGGACCCAAGGTAGAGATCGAGTAACTGCTTTTACTTGAGAGCGGGGCCTGTGTTGTATTTATACACTGCTCCCTTTAACCCCCTCAAACCTGGAAGAGTACCTTGATTTGAAGGAGTCAAGGCAGGAGCACAGGAAGAGAAGTCTAGCCCCAGCTTTGCCATTAAAGCCCTATGTGACCTTGACAAGTCATTTCCCTTCCCTAGGTATTATTTTCTGTATCTGTAAAATTATGAGGTAGAGTTGAATGATCTCTAAGCTGTGAGTCTTTTATTAATAGGCTAGGGTGAGAAGTAGGGTTTGGAAAGATCCTGCCTGTGAGGGCTGCCCATGCTCCCACCAGGGTATAGGCTGGACTCTCTGAGGACTGGGAAGGTGAGGCAAGGGCCCTAATGGGTAGCATGGTCAACTCCATTGTGCTTGTGTCAATCCTCAGGTATGGCAAGAGAGTGGCAGACATAAAGGAGAGCAAGGAACATGTAATTGCAAACAGGTAAAGGGTGGTGAATGCACTCTCTGAGAGGGGATGGAATAGGAATCTCTTCTCACTTTTGTTCTCACCTAAGCCATCGTTAGTTTCTGTACAGCTTTATTGCCTCAACCCAAGAACTTGCTGCTACCCCATAAATTCTTTTTTTTTCTTTTTTTTTTTTTTTTTGAGACAGAGAGTCTCGCTCTGTTGCCCACGCTGGGTGCAATGGCATGATCTCGGCTCACTGCAACCTCCACCTCCTGGGTTCAAGCGATTCTCCTGCCTCAGCCTTCTGAGTAGCTGGGATTACAGGCACCCACCACCATGCCCAGCTAATTTTTGTATTTTTAGTAGAGACAGGGTTTTGCCATGTTGGCCATGCTGGTCTTAAACTCCTGACCTCAGGTGATCTGCCCACCTCGGCCTCCCAAAGTGTTGGAATTACAGGCAAAAGCCACCACTCCTGGCCCTTTTTTCTTTTTGAAACCAAGTCTAACTTGAGCATCGAACCTTCCTTCTGCCTGATATCCCTTCCTAAATATAGCTTTCTTCTGTGCTGCCTGTGGAGGGTTTTTAAGGGTGGGAGAGGTGATAGTCATGCTCCCCTTTTCTTCCTTAGTGGCCAGTTTCATTGTCAACGGCGGCAATTTCTGCGGATGGCAGTGAAGGAGCTGGAGACTGTGTTGGCTGATGAACCGGGACTACTGGGTCCCAAGGCAAGAGGAAGAAATGTTGGGAGGGGAATGATGGCCAGTGATAAGAGACTGTGTAGCTACATGGCACTCATGAGATTTTGCGTTTCTGAGTCTTTTGTGATTCGTTTGTATGTATATATGTGATTCCCTTGAACATTCTTGGAGTATCCCAAAACCTTTTTTATCTCTTTTTTTGGCACTATACGTAGTATGTGGTGTATTATAGTTACTTTTATACATGTCTTATCCTCTATTTGAGTGTGAACGAATTGGAGACAGAGCTTGTTTTTTTGTTTCAAACCACATAAATGCCCAGTAAATATTTCTAAAACTTTATTTGTTAGGGAGAGAAGGGTACTGATTGTGAGCCAGTGTCAACATGTGTACCTGCCTGATTGTGTGTTCTATAGTTGAGGTTTTTTGGTGAGTCTGAATGTTTATTATTCACACTGTTGTGGCTACACAATTACATCCATACCTATATTATCATGGTAGTTTTCTCTGTGCTTTGAAATCCATTTTTAAAGTTGAAAATTCTAATAGTCTTTACCCCCTCCATAGGCTCTTTTTGCTTTCATGGCCCTGTCCTTCATTCGTGATGAGGTCACCTGGCTGGTTCGCCACACAGAGAATGTCACCAAGACAAAGACACCTGAGGACTATGCTGACTCGTTAGTACTTGACATGGCTAAGAACCTTGTCCTTAGATGGACTGGGGACAGGGAGGCATCAGATGACCTTAGGAGGTCTCAATTTCTGCCCTGTTATCACTGTGTTTGTCTCAGTTCATATTTCTAGTCTTATTCATCTCTGTTCTCATCCTAAACTTTATAGGAGCATTGCAGAGCTACTTTTCTTGTTGGAGGGGATTAGGTCTCTGGTCCGAAGACACATCAAAGTGATACAGCAATACCACCTTCAGTACTTGGCAAGATTTGATGCTCTTGTGCTCAGTGACATCATTCAGGTATGATATTTAATTGATTATACTTTGGAAATTTCAAGATGATCCCTAGTGATTTTCCTATTGAAACCACTCTGGCTGAATCTCATGCTCTGTAAGTTGGGTGTCAAAAGGTCCAGTCTAGGCCGGGCGCGGTGGCTCACGCCTGTAATCCCAGCACTTTGGGAGGCCTAGGCGGGCGGATCACGAGGTCAGGAGATCGAGACCATCCTGGCTAACGTGGTGAAACCCCGTCTCTACTAAAAATGCAAAAAAAATTAGCCGGGCATGGTGGTGGGCGCCTGTAGTCCCAGCTACTCGGGAGGCTGAGGCAGGAGAACGGCGTGAACCCGAGAGGCAGAGCTTGCAGTGAGCCGAGATCGCGCCACTGCACTCCAGCTTGGGCGACAGAGCGAGACTCCGTCTCAAAAAAAAAAAAAAGGTCCAATCTGCCCCTTCATATTTGTTAAAAGAAAAAGAAAGGACTAATAATCTCAGCAGTCTTTTTTTCCCCACTAAGTGAAATTACATAGAAATAGGAGAGAAAAATAAAGAGAAACTGGATGTTAGAATGGCAGGGAACCCGGAAAGTTTCCTTCATCTCTTGCTTGGCTTTTTCTCTCTGTTTTTAACACTTAGCAATTCTTTCTACCTTCATATGCTGACTGAGCCTCATGGTCCTAGTTTCTGTCCTGGGGAACCTGTGCCCACTTGACAGTAACTGCAGCTCCTTTTTTAGAACTTGTCTGTGTGTCCAGAGGAGGAGTCCATCATCATGTCCTCATTCGTCAGTATCCTCTCCTCTCTGAATCTCAAACAAGGTAACTGGAGGGAGGTGGGGGAGGCAGGACATATGTGAGGATGAACATCTTTTATCTGGAAATATTGATCTTTGAGCCAGGAAGTAGGACAAGATGTTTTTGAAGAGGATCTGCCATTCTATGCAGTTGGATATTGGTGTGCTGTTTATTGTTTCCTTTTATACTTCCATTTTTCTTGCAGTTGATAATGGAGAAAAATTTGAATTCTCAGGATTGAGGCTGGACTGGTTCCGCCTACAGGTAATGATCTGTTCCTGTTAAAGATTCTCATCCTCAGATTCTTCCTCCCCCACAATCCCTTCTCTTTTTATCTCCTAAATTTGCTTTATGGAGTGAGTCAACTTTGAAAACTGCTAATTGGACAAGACATACTCAGGCCAAACTGTAATTCCAAGGCTGGGGGCCTTTTTCATTCATCTTATTTTTCTCCACCCTTTCCCAACTCCAACCGCAGGCATACACTAGCGTGGCTAAGGCCCCTCTGCACCTGCATGAGAACCCTGACTTAGCCAAGGTGATGAACCTCATTGTCTTCCACTCCCGAATGCTGGACTCAGTAGAAAAATTGCTGGTGGAAACTTCTGATTTGTCTACTTTCTGGTATGTCTTGGTTCAGAGCTCTCTTTAAAAAGTTTTATTGTTTCCTTTTTTCATTTTTTTCTCCATTATGCCACTTACTTCAAATAATTTTGTTTAAATTTTTTTTTTAAAGAGACAGATCTCACTATGTTGCCCAGGCTGGTCTTGAACTCCTGGCCTCGAACTCCTGGCCTCAAGCAATCCCCGTACCTCAGCCTCCTAAGTAGCTGGGATTACAGGCGAGAGCCACCAAGCTCTGAACTAGAGCTCTTCATCAATTCATTTGCTCTCTTGCCTGGCCTCTGCGGAGGACTGTCATTCCCCTAGACAATTGGAAAGTGTTACTGTTTTTGAGATCTCCTTAAGGTGCTCAAACTCTGCAGCTCACTTGTGTCAGCTTTTTACCAATAATCTTAAGTGATAGGAATTTGAAGTTGATTCCTTTTGTTCTGTATTCCCTTTTGTTCTTTTGTGGAAAGCCATTTGGATTTTACACAGTCTTCCCTTCTCTGGGGTAGTTAGCCCATATGTCTAGTTTCAATCTCCTCTCTTTGGAAACGTCTTCAGATTTCTTTTTTTTTTTTTTACTCTAGGAACATTGTGATTTAAAAGAAACAGGAAACACTTTGAGTTTTAGTGGACAGGAGTGAAAATAAGTGAGAGGCCTAGAGAATAGGGACTTTGGAGAATGAGCTGAATGAGTTTGTCTTTCTTAGATAGCACTTGACGTTTTTAGGTGACCACTGTTGTACATAATTCCACCCTTTGAAGGATCAAACAAGGAGTATGTAGCTTACTCATTCATTCAACAAAACACAATGTGTTGTCTCTGCCTTCTGTAAGCAATGTAGTTGGGGAGATATAATACCTATATGTGAAAAGGACATCAACATAGTACTTGCAAATGTAAGAAAGTGTAAAAGAGTACATGAAGTTGAGAGGACATGGGTTGAGGAAAGATCAGTCTCATGGGATTAATTTGAGAAGATTTTCTGGAGCCTGAGTGTTAAATTTTGAGAGGAATGTGAATTAACACTACTGAAGGACTTCTAAATTAGGGGGAATGGCCCAAATCATGCCAAGGTTCTAAGGGAAGTATAGCAAATTTTGTGCAAGGAAAGGGAAGAAGATTATCATTAAACTTGCCTGGGGTCCTTTATAAAAGTCTGGAAGGATTAAGTTTCTTGGGTTCCGTTCTACCTTAAGGGTTACAGAAATTAAGGAGGGAGTGGTAAATATCGGTAAATGTTTTTTGAAAGAAAGAATATTCTCTCCGCCTCAAAGGGACTAGCTCTTAAACTCTATTTTTCTTTTCCTTTATTTTTCACTCACCACTTTACTAATAAGGACTAAATCTTGATTTAAAGTCTCCCCGTTTCTCTGCAGCTTTCATCTTCGTATCTTTGAGAAGATGTTTGCCATGACTTTGGAGGAACCTACCATGTTGCGTTATGCCATTGCTTTCCCCCTGATTTGTGCTCACTTTGTCCACTGCACTCATGAGATGTGCCCAGAGGAGGTAGGTATCCTGATCTCCAGACCCTGTCATCTTTCTAGTCATCATCCTTATCACCCAAAACACAATTCCAAGGGTTGATTTTGGTCCCAGAAAGGGTATAAACATAGATGTATGATATGAGTCCCTAAATATCTCAGCTTGATGTAGAATGTATCCTGTCTCTGGGCCTCAGTTTCTTCTTCTGTAGGAATGGGTAGGAATCTTCTGTAAGATTCAGGCAAGGGATGAGAGCAGTATTGTGAGGAAGAAGTGGCCGTGCTGGTGATGACAGTCTCTTCTTTGGTCCCTCTTTCCCATAGTACCCCCACCTCAAGAACCATGGTCTTCACCACTGCAACTCCTTCCTGGAGGAGTTGGCCAAGCAGACCAGCAATTGCGTCCTGGAGATCTGTGCTGAGCAGCGAAACCTGAGCGAGCAGGTAGACTCAGCCCTCTCTGTTTCACTCTCCCCTCTGCCAGCCCTCAGTGCCTTCCCCTCTATCTAACTTTGTTTCCCTCTCAGATGCCAAGCTCAGTAACTCTTTCTCTGAAGTAGGGCTAGGGCCTTTCTGTACTTGAGTTTATGGCAGAATTCTTTTCTTAGTGTAGTCCCTTCAGTCTTTCCTCCCTTAGGACTGGATAGAAGTGTCTAAAAATACTCTTATTTGAACAGCTGCACTCCAACAAAATCTGTGCTCTCACTTGAAGAGTTCTGAGAGATGAGTTAACTTTCTAATTTACCCCTCCTCTCTTTGCCCTGCGTACACATACTAAGGACAGTGGCCCCCAGGTCACCTGTCTTGTCTCATCTTTCCGTCTATCTGCATCTTAATCTGTGGCTATCTGGACATTTTGAAGCACCTCTTCTGTGTTTATCCTCAAGGTTGCTTTCTTGCCTTTTTCTTCTTATTTTTCCCCTCTCCTCCCTTGACTGACTCTTAGCACCTCGTCATAATTAGTTCAACCTAAATTTCAGAAAATTTGAAAATGAGAAACTTGTTTTGCTGTTGCCCTGGAGTCTTCTGGGTTTTCCAGACTACCCACCTTTCCTGGGTTTGAGTCAGGCTTAGTAAAGGGGAGTGTGTGTGTGTGTGTGTGTGTGTATACAGATGCACAGTTACATTATTACTTAACCTTTTTATTTTTCATATGCAAATTACATACAATGGGGATAAAAATAGTTTCTTTACAGAAGTGTCTTAAGGATTAAATAGGGTATATTTAATATTTGACATAAAGCACTCAATAAATGTTACCTGCTATATTAGTTGGTACTTACCGGGCACAAAGCCCTGTGCTGGGTTTTTGGGTGGGGACCCAGAAGGAAGGTACACAATTCCTGCCCTTGGGGAATGTCCCAGTTTAAGAGAAAAGGGAGTATAAATACATGTTTGAAATAAATTTAAATAATTAATGCAAGAAGATATGCAAATGAGTACAATTGCAGGTATATTCATTACTCAATATGCTTAATCTCAGCCAAAAGGCTGAGAAAGCCAAGAAGAGATCATCAGTCAATATGAATAACTACTACATGCAAGAACACTGGTAAAGATATTTGCTTTGTGCTGTCTCAGGGATGACTAAAACATGATGCGAATAATTTTCACACATACCAGAACTTTTGCAACCAAATGAGTATAGGCTTTCTAAAGTTAACATTCTGAGTAAATAATTACTGGCATTGCCATTACTAGTGGAATTACATATTTTGGAACTGCTTTCAGAATCTGCTACAGACACATAATCTTTTGCACAATCTCAGGGTTGACACATCTTTTTCCATCAAGGTGGACTTGATTTTTTTGAAACAGCCAAGAGTTTGGATTTAAAAAAAGTAAAAAAAGAAGGCATGACTAAAAGTAACAAAACTGGTTTCCTTGTGTGGGTCTTATGCTGCTCTCAGAGTGATTTCAACTGAGGAGCTTCCAGACATGCCCTGCTCATGCTCAGCAGCTCTGGAGTAAATGGAGAGAATTCCAGTCACCCTGAAGGAGATGTCTGACTAGGATGTCTGAGTGAAGACAAGAGATGCCAGGTTGATGTTTAAGCTAATTAGCAAGAAATATGCTGTTTAAAAAAAAGGTGGAAAGACAATGCTGGCCACGTTGTGAACTCTTTGGAGGGCTGTGGTGATGTGGGTAATTGTCTCATGAGATAGAATAGGAAGGGATGTAGTATGTGAGATGATTGTTCCATCTAGCAAAAAATAACTGTTTTCCTACATTGGAAGACCCTGCAAAGCACAATTGAGTGGGACTTTTAGATCTTGTTCTTTATACTTGAGTTTTTCCATTAAGAAAGGTTCTCTCAGGATGTGGGTGTGGGAGTGAGGCTCTGATCCCAGAAAGACACTGCCATCTTGAGACTTAGAGCCTGTACACACAGAGATATTTATGAAAACTGAAAGAGGTGAGCACATTCTGAATAGGCCCCCATTAAAGAAAGAGGTGTGTGGAAAGAAAGAGAGAGGAAGGCAGAAAGATAAAATAACAGACAACAATGGACAACAACCTTTTTATAACTGTCAGATGCCATTTTAGCAACAAATCTTTCTCCATTGACCTGTGTTTGTTTCTGAAGCTTCTACCTAAGCATTGTGCCACTACAATCAGCAAAGCCAAGAACAAGAAAACCAGGAAGCAGAGGCAGACTCCCAGAAAAGGAGAGCCCGAGAGGGACAAACCAGGAGCGGAGAGTCACCGGAAGAACCGCAGCATTGTCACCAAGTGAGGACCTGGGCCCTAGACGGCCAGCTGGGTACTGCATCAAAGAAGGCAGGAAAGGAAAGAGGGAAGGTGACACAGAAAGAAAAGAGCGCAAGTCATGGTGGGGAATGAGGGGCATGGAAAAGCACTTAAATGCGAATTTCCTACTTTGCCTTTGAAGTCTACATCAATGTGTACTCTTCTAGGCTGAGTATCCCTAGAAACTGGGTCACGGGCCCAACACGTCCTTCCTAGACATTAGCAAGCAGTGCCAGACCTGTAATCCAGGCTCATTTTCCTTTCTAGCATGGACAAGCTACACCAAAACTTAACAGAACTGGCACTGACAATGAATCATGTATACAGTTTCTCCGTGTTTGAACATACTATCTTCCCTTCTGAGTACCTCAGCAGCCACCTAGAGGCCAGACTCAACAGGTATCACTCTTTCCTTGTCCTCTGTTTGGACAGTAGTCTTCATACCATACCATATACCTCTATGTATAGTATGGTGGACCTCAAAGTTGGGTCCCATTACATTCATCCTGGTGGTCATGCCACACGGTGGAGATTCTGTTGCAGTCAGTCTAGCATAGGTCCCAAGCATCTCTATTAAAAGCAAACAAAAGGAACCCCAAACCTCTATAGGTGGTTTTGATGAACACCCAAAATTGAAACCACTGGTTTAGTAGAATGAGCAAGGCCTTTGCAGTGAGCAGACCTGTGTTGACAACCTGGTCATTAGCTAAGACATTGGAGCAGATCGTCCAACTTATTTGAACCAGTTTCCTTCCTTGTAAAGTAAGGATAATGGTATTTACCTTATTTATGGATAATTGAGAATTACCCATAATTGAGAGTTGGTAGAGAATTAAAGTTAGTAATGAGTGCAAAGCTCCTGACATATGTTAGGCTTTAATAAAATACATCCCTAGCCTCCACTTTGCGCTTCACTCCATTGCCCCGTAAAGTAAGAGGCACATTGGAATTGGGCACTACAGTCTGCAAGTGGGTGAATGGGAGGAAGAATTATTACGAATAAGTCTCAACACTTCTGCGTTTTCTTTTGGAGTAAGTAGCTTATTCATTCATTCAACAAATGTTTATTGAACACCTGCTGTGTGTCAGGAGTATTCTAAAAGCTGTTTATACAGCAATATACGAAACAAATAAAAACCTCTGCCTCCATGCTTACTTCTGGTGGGGAAGATAGATAAACAAAATAAGAAAGCAGAATACATAGTAGATTAGATAGTGATAAGGACCAAGCAGAAAAATAAAGTGGGAAAGGGAGATAGGAGGTATGTGCGGTGCTGGTGCTGGTGGTGGTGGTGGTGGTGGTGGCAGAAGTAGGTGTTGCAGTTTTAGATGGAGTGTCCAGGAAAGGCCTCTTTGAGAAAGTAACATTTGAGTAAACCTGTGAGGACACTGAGAAAGCCACGCATGTAACTACTGGGGAAAGAGCATTCTAGGTAGAGGAAACAGCAAGTGCAAAGGCTCTGAGGTTCGAACATGCCTTCTAGGTTCAAGGGACATGGAGAAAGACAGTGTGTCTGCAGCACTATGAGCCTGGGAGAGACTGGTAGGATGTAAGGTGAGGGAGGTCAGAAAAGTGGCAGATTGTGTATGCGCTCATATGTCATTGTAAGGACTTCGGCTTTTATTCTGAGTGAGATGGGAGATGGGGAGCCCTGGCAGGTTTTGTGCAAAGCTGTAGTGATTAGACTTGACTCAATATTTTACTCTGGCTACATTAGCGGGGGCAAGGACAGAAGCAGGGAAACCAGTTATGAATCTATGTTTTGATTGTCAGAGAAGCAAATTTATTTTTCAATTGAGGTTTTTGCTTGGGTGAAGTTAAATTAGTTTGTTTTCATTACATACACATTAACTATAAGGAAGAAAGTGTCTCAGTTGCATACACAATGTCAGGAAGATGACAGTTTGATAATGGCCCATGTGCAAGCCTTCAGATGCTGGTGGTGGTTTCCAGGCCCTGGAGCAGCATAAGTGTGACATTCAAGTTTTACCCGAATAATCTCTGATACTTGCTTCACTGACATCATTGTTCCCAAAGCCCTAAGGTTGGCCTAGAGGTTTGGCCTCAGTGTTAACTCTAAATTAGATCAGTCTTGCCCTTAGTCTGTCCCTTCTGTATTATTTTCCCTTAAGTGGTACTTGAGAACCTTTTCCCTTTCATTTGTGGAGCAGACCAGCCCCACCTTTCCCATCCCCTCCCCTGCCATAAGCATTTTGCCAAAAAACACAAAACAAACAAAAAACTACCTCTTTCCTCTGTGGTTTACATTTTAACAAGGAAAAAAGTCCTTAGAGGACTGACTCTAATTGTGAAATCTCAGATACTTGGGGGAGGTATTTTGAAAGGAGTTGGGGGTCCAGTGGTGAGGGGTCTTGCTGGTGTGCCCCTACAATAATATAGTGTGGATAGTTATTCTACCTCTCTAATGTTGCCTATAGCTGCATGCCAGCCACGCGTGATCTCTATTCAGCCCTGGCGTGCCATGGCTACTCAGGATTATAATATACTTCCAAGGATTTCTAAGCATGGTTTTCCATTTCTGACAGTGATCGGAACTAATTCTTTTCAAGGAGAAAAGATAAATACTTTCACTGGGAATGCAGAGGGTGTGAACTGTCAGGTAGAGTTAGATGGAATTAGAGAGCCCAGGTCTTCTACTACCTGAGCTATTTCTCCAGAGGAGGAAGAAAAGCACAGTAATTAGGGATCAAATGTTACTGGAATCAAGTCCCAGCTCTGCCACTGCCAGCTGTGTGGTCTTCAGCAATGATTTATTATCTCTGTGTCTCAGTTTCCTCATCTATAAAAATGAGGATAATAACTGTCTCTAGCTTATTAGGTTACTATGAGGTTTACATGAGATAATATGTGTAGTAAAATCCTAGCACAGCACCTGGAACACAATATACACTCAACAATTGTTACTGTATTTACCATTATGATTGTAATTCTATTTTTTTTTTTTTTAATCACCTAGAGCCATTGTGTGGCTGGCTGGCTACAATGCCACGACCCAGGAGATCATACGGCCTTCTGAGCTGTTGGCAGGAGTCAAAGCATACATTGGTTTCATACAGTCACTGGCCCAGTTTTTGGGTGCAGATGCTTCCAGAGTCATCCGCAACGCCCTCCTGCAGCAGACACAACCACTGGATTCCTGTGGGGAACAGACAATCACCACACTCTACACAAACTGGTCAGTGTTGCTTAGGCTTTCCCACTGCCTTACTTTGTGTTGGCACTTTTTCCTTTACACGGTAGGACCTCAGGGCCCGAGCATTTTAGCTCCCAGGGTCATAGACTCCAAAATGGAGGGTTGCTTCTCCTGAGGAATGGAGCAATAACCTCAGACAAGCCCAGATCCCCTTCTGTCCACCACGAAGTTTCCTTCTCACCCTCACTGGAACATCCTTCAGCCTACCCTGCAGTTATTTGACCTTTTCCCTCTAATATCTAGTTCTTAACCTTTCTTTTTTGGATTCTTACTGTTTCAATTTCAAATGATCTCTCTTCCTCTTTCCAAAGTTCTCTTATTTCTCTTTTTGCCCTTACTTCTCCTTCTGAAAACCATCTGCCTACTACCATCTCTCTGGAACGTCTCCTTTTCCCCAGATGTGACTATTGTTCTTAATAGAGAAGGGGGCCTCCTCCCTGCAACTGGAGAAGGTGGGAATCAGCACTGTTTCCTTTGACATGTTAAGGAATGGAAAGGAGCTGGATTTCTACCTCCCCAAGCCACTGGGTGGCGCTCTTAACCCAAAATCAGCTCAGTGGGCAACAGGCTGCAAAGAAGAACCCCCCAGAACAAGGGGAAACAAAGTTTGCAAATGCAAATGTCAGTTGGGGCCAGGCAGGGAAGGTAAATGGATGTGCCACATGGGCCAGGCAGAGACTTTGAGGAGGTGGAGAGAGAATACCCCTCTAAAGGGAACAGCCACCGCTTAGCTCCACCTGATTGCTGCCCTACTAAATCCTTATTTTTTATGTAAAAATCTGTTTCAAAATTTTGACAAAGAATTTTCCATAGGTGCCAGAGAAGGTGATTCAGCCCCTCTTCCCCTGTCAGCCGTTTCAGCGTAAATTCAAAGGAAAAAAAAAGTTCGACTGGGTTTGGCCCACTGGCAGTTAGCTTGTGATGTCTATTAGATACAGACCCAGAGCAAGTGCCTGGGAGAGGCGGGTTGGTCAAGCCCTCCTCTACCCACATTGGCTGGGGTTTGCCCAGAGGTCAGGAGGAAATATTTGGAGACTGATGACCTGTGCTCACAGGTACCTCTTTGCCCAGGAGGTTTGAGAGTATATTTCAAAGGAGTCTAATTAAGTAGTGACTTTTTTCTTGCCAGGTTGAGCCTGTCTTACCTGACAGAGGGTAAGGGTGAGGGGAATACAGCTGTTGGAAAAGAGCAGTGGTTGAGGGAGGGGAGTGCATGCTATTGCATTTGACGGTATAGCAAAATACCCTCCAGGTTAGAGGCAAAGTGGAATTCCAGTACTGCCAGTTGTTTTTGATCCATCAGCTTGGGGTGTTAATTAGAACATTGTGCCATCTTCTTTGAGTTTCTTCTCCCTACCCCAGTCTTTTGCAGAGTTTTTCTTTCTGAGCTCAGTGGTAGTAGTAGGGAATGCTAGTAGGGAGAAGGGATTGGATCCTAATCTATGTTTTCTTGGCCAACCCTGTAGGTACCTGGAAAGTCTGCTTAGACAGGCAAGCAGCGGGACCATCATCCTCTCCCCAGCCATGCAGGCCTTCATCAGCCTGCCCAGAGAAGGGGAGCAGAACTTCAGTGCAGAGGAGTTCTCTGACATCTCTGGTGAGCTCAGGGCCTGGTCTTCTTGTCAAGGAGCTGAGCCCTTCCTTCAATGCACAGAGAATAAAAGACTAGGACATGTATTTAGGTTGGTGCAAAAGTAATTTTTGCAATTACTTTTCATTGCAAAAACCACAGTTACTTTTGCACCAACCTAATAGTGAAGGGTAAGGGATAAAGTGTAAGGAGGACATTCTCCTGTTTGGAATCATTAAATAGTGGTCTGCTGTCATGGCATCTTCTTCTTCTCCTTCTTCTTTTTTTTTTGAGATGGAGTCTCGCTCTGTTGCCCAGGGTGGAGTGCAGCGGCACGATCTTGGCTCACTGCAACGTGCGCCTCCCGGGTTCAAGCAATTCTCCTGCCTCAGCCTCCCGAATAGCTGGGACTACAGGCAAATGCCACCATGCTGGACTAATTTTTTATATATATATATATATTTTTAGTAGAGATGGGGTTTTACCATGTTAGCTAGGATGGTCTCGATCTCCTGACCTTGTGATCTGCCCGCCTCAGCCTCCCAAAGCGCTGGGATTACAGGCATGAGCCACCGCGCCCAGCCAGCGTCTTATGCTTTAGGGATACATTTTAGAGTCTTAGCCAGTGTTTGGATTGCTGATGTTTAAAAATAACGATGATGAGATGATACATGGCATTTATTGTGGGCTAAGTTCTAAGTGTTTATACATATTAACTCACTTAATCCTCATAACACCCTTGAGGTATAATAGATACACTTATTCCCGTTTTTCAGATGAGGACACTGGGACACAGAGAGTTTAAGGAACTTGCCTAAGTCCACATATTCATAAATAGTAGGACTTGGAGTTCGACTCCAGGCAGTCAAACTCCAGGAACTGGGGGCTTAAGCACTGTACAGCGCTGCCTTCCAGTGTCTAGAAGTGCTTTTGTGTCTCAGGGGGAGGCAGGTAAGGAGTGTGTAGTGAATGAGATGGGAAGCCTTTCCCTTTCTCAAGAGGGTTTGAAACTACAAGATCCTTTTTAATAGGTTTGTTTTTACCAACTAATTCATGAACTATCCTACTTCTTTCTCCTTCCTCTCACCTCCATATAAATCAGGGATGCTGCATAGTATCTGGGACAGGGAGAAGATATTCCAGTGACGCTGTCCTCTCCAGTCTTCTTCTTTGGGGGGTGCTAAGAAAGCCAAAGTACACAGTTCTGTTTTCCAGTTCTGCCTCCTTCCCATCATCCCGCCTCCATCAGTAAGCTGACCCTACGCTTTACCTGCTGCAGGTTTCAGATGTCCCCTTCTCATCAACTCTACCCACAAACTGTAGGCAGCCTCTAAAATCAGCTTTAGGTCTTGCTGACAAATGACAAGCAGCAGGAGGTAATGCTGATTCCCCCTTCTACCACCCCCAACCCAATTTCCCTTGGTTGCCATAGTGATGGGGCAATGCTACTGCAAAAATAGATAGATGGAAAGAGAAGGATGCCCTAGGGTTGCTAGCTGGGGGTAGAGAAGACTGGAGTAAGGAGCTTTGGCAGATCCAAACTGGTAGATCAGTGTGTCTCCTTTCTGTCAGCTACAGAGGGCGATTCAGCTCTTCTTCCTCTCTGTCAGCCATTGCGGCATTATCCAAGTTGATCGGTCAGGAAATCCTTTCATAGTTCTGAGCTCAGTTCTTCCTATTAAAACAGGTTGACTCTAAAAATGTCTAACATCTACTGTGGACAAGACTCTGTGTCAGTGGCTGTGACCAGTTCCATTTCCTCTGTCATTGATGAAGGTGGAGATCACTGGTCCTGCTTTGAAAGACTTGAGTGTGGAGCCTTGACTTCCATTTCTCTCTGAACTCTTATTAGTGATATTAAACTTGCCTTTCTTCTACTGGTCTCTTGTTTGTGTTACTTCTGGTCTTTCATGGTTTTCCCTGCTGGGATGGCCCACAGCCAGAGATCATAGCTAGAGCTCCTTCCTATCTGGATTTGTCACTAGTGTTTCTGACATGGGATTTCCCCAGGCAGGCTTTATTTAATTCACAAAGGGCCAGAGCAGGCTGGGTGGCAAGGGATAAAGCACTGGGACTGACTAGAGAAAAGAAGGATTTAGAGGAATAAAGAACTGAGACTCTGCGGGATGTGTGTTGATTATGAAAAAAGAAAAGGTAGCTCAAGGAGAGGAAAATTTGGACAGTGGGACACTAAGTAAGGGAAGTAAAGGGAAAAACATACAAAAAACATCAGATCTTAGATGAGGAAATAGTTGTATCTGCTGGGCTGCAGTAAGGGGCAGTAAGACATTGCACTAGGCTTCCAGTACCAGCCCCTGCTGTGGTTAAGTGGCCTTGGACAAGCACTTAACCCCCTTGTCTGTAAAACCATGATGATCCTTCCTATGCCACATAATTCAGAGGACTCATAACATCATCATAATACTCCTTTATCCATATATTTTCCAAAGTTTTTATAATGTATCTTATTTACTCTCACATCAATTCTGTGGGTTGTTCATGGCAGATATTCATATCCTCATTTTACAGAGAAGTAAACCAGGCTCAGAGAGGTTCAATGACTTAAGGTCTTACATCTAATAAAACTAGTATAGCTAGTACAGCAAGAGTAAAAGCGAAGTGTTCATATAAAGGAACACGGGAAAGTATAGATTCTTATAGGAAAGTAAAGTAATTAGTTATCATTTGTGGTAAGTCTTGGTGTGAGTACCAGTGGAGAGAGGGTAAATGTCCCATGGACTTGCCAGACTTGTCACTTGAATGTAGGATTTTAGGCTATTTTTGCTCCTTGACTTCTCATTTTCTTTTCTTGCTGGAAAACATTTTAAATATTCAAATTACCCTATAGCTGTTGTACAAATACTCCAGTGCCTTCTGAGTCCCATCTGGGGCCTCTGTAACTCTGTTCCAGAGATGCGGGCCTTGGCAGAACTCCTGGGCCCCTATGGCATGAAGTTCCTGAGTGATAACCTGATGTGGCATGTGACCTCTCAGATTGTGGAGCTGAAGGTACTATGGAAACAATCCCTTGGGGAAAAGATCCTACCTTGAGGAAAGAGGGTGGGTACAGGAGACTGGGAGGGAAGATGTAACATTGGTCTCTTCTTTTCCTGCTTAATGTCTCTGTGTTCCTGGACTACAGAAGCTGGTGGTGGAAAACATGGACATACTTGTTCAGATCAGATCCAACTTTAGCAAGCCGGACTTGATGGCTTCCCTGCTGCCCCAGCTGACAGGTAAGCATCCTCTTCCCCTATAGTGAGAAGGAGCTGTGGAATCACATTGCAGATGACAGGGTTTTCAGGAATCTGGAGGCTAGGCTGGGTCTGTAGAATCAAAATCATCACCAATCCCTCTCTAAATTATCTTTTCTAACACGCTTCTTTCTCCTCAGGGGCTGAAAATGTGCTAAAGCGCATGACCATCATTGGGGTTATCCTCAGTTTCAGGGCCATGGCCCAAGAGGGACTTCGGGAGGTGAGTTGGTGGGGAGGGGTCTGTCACAGAGTCACAGATACCTCTGTGGGTAGGGTTTGTATGAGAATTTGTGGAAGTATTGTGGGAATCAGTTTTAACTTCTGCTTCAGAAGGGGTTGGTGAGCATTGAGAAGAGGGAGCGTAATTTGGCAGAGATCCTAGAGGATCCCTAGGAATAAATGAGCTTAGGAAATCTAGAGGCATAAGGAGAGGGATGGCTTGGAAAGCTGGCTAGGTTCTTATCTAAATTGAGTGCCCCTCCTTTTTTTTTTATTTCTACCTATTTTTGAAGGCATTGGTCATGGTCTTGTGGACTCATTTATCTTCTCTTTCCTCCAGGTTTTCTCCTCCCACTGCCCATTTCTTATGGGTCCCATTGAGTGCTTGAAGGAGTTTGTCACTCCAGACACAGACATCAAGGTATGGAGGAGTGCAAAGTAGAATCTAATTAGGAGACTTTTGTTGTTGAAAAGGAGGTAGCTAGGATCTTGTAAGGGAGAGCGGGTTCTGAAGAACACCATAGGGATAAGGGCGAAGGTTTGAATAGGAAAACTGGTCAGATGAATATTCTTGGAGAGAAAGAGCAGAGCTGGCAAGATGTAGGGGGATGGAGAGAAGTGGGAGGCTGGGAGACACTATGAGGGTTGGGGAGACATTACTGGAGGGGGAGGGGTAAGACCTAGGGTAGTATCTGTAGGTTTTCACCTGATACGAGCACTGTGCAAATTAGATAAACTATGTGCAAACAAGTCCGCTCTTTAGTCTTGAGGTTAGGTACTGTTTGTAGGAAGATTTGTTCCTTTCATTCCCACCCACCCTGCCTGCCCTCAGTCTTTTCTTTTCCTGGCCTTTTCTTCCTCCCATCCTTAAGCTTTCTGGTTCCTCTATGTCTGCATCACCTGCCTCAGACCCCCATTTACTACAGGAGATGGTGAGAGGAAGAAGGGCTTCCGCAGACAATATAAGTTAAGCATCCATTTCCCACCCATCTCCCACCTTTGAGTCATCTTGTCTTTTGAATCATCTGGAACTAAGAAGTATGCTATGGCAGGAAATACAGCTAGAGCCTAGGAATAGAATCCTTCAAATGCATAGGGCAGGCTCCTTCTCTTATAATTGATTCCTTTAACGGCGAGTGGTCTGTGTTAAGAGGAAACTAGTTAGCAGGAAGAATTAAAGTTATATGTTAAGAAAATCTTCCTTACTTTGAGATCAAAAGAGTTGTGAAATTTCCACCTCTATCTGCCTAAAATCATGAGGGGCAAGTGACTGTGGGGGCAGTGAGGGGGCAGTGTTTCACTAGGATAGCTGCCCCTCTTGAAAGATCTTTGATTTTAAGCTGAGCCTGGGTTTCTGGCACCTGCTGATGTTGGTCCAAATGCTCTAAGCTGTCAGGACCTTGTCTAGCTGATATCTCCTGGGTAGCTCCAATCTTTAGGCTCTGCCTGCCTGTGAAAATAAGCAGGTAGGGGCAGAGAGGGAGGATGGCCTGTCCATCAGAGATGCTGTTACTGCCTCAGAGGAGCAAGAAGATTAGAAGAAGAAAAGATAAAATCCCTTCAACCATCCCTTTCTTCCTCCAGAAAACCTCATGAACCAGGTTCCTTATCTCCGAGGCCGTGGTTCCACAAATGGTCATTTAGGTAGTAGGGGATTTAAATAAGGGCAGAACAGAAGGTGGCAAAGATTTGGCTTCTGTATCAGTACCACAGCAAAGTGTGTGTATGTTGCTATGTCTGTGGGATTCTTTTTTTTTTTTCTTGAGACAGAGTCTCGCTGTGTTGCCCAGTGCTGGAGTGCGATCTCAGCTCACTGCAACCTCTACCTCCTGGATTCAGGCAATTCTCATGCATCAGCCCCCCGAGTTCCTCCTGGAACTTCAGGTTCATGCCACCACGCCTGGCTAATTTTTGTATTTTTAGTAAAGACAGGGTTTCACCAGGTTGGCCAGGCTTGTCTCCAACTCCTGGACTCAAGTGATCCACCCACCTTGGCCTCCCAAAATGCTGGGATTACAGGCATGAGCCATCGCTCTGGCCAGTCTGTGGGATTACTTGCATAAGATACTTAGTTGTCCAGTATTAAAACAATTATCCTTGTTCTTTCAAAAAACATTTTTTTAAATCTAAAAAGGGGTCTAGGTACTTAGTATGGGAGTAGGAGCTTGGGGCTCTGTCCTGGGAACCTGACTGTGAGTACAATGAGAGATTCAGGTATCAATCAATCAATATTTATTGAATGCCTTCTATGTGCTCAGCATTATGTTAAACACTAGAGAAGGTAAAGAGAAATGCAAAACTCCTGACTTTAAGATAAAGGAAGAGGATGTAAAGGCATCACATTTTCTCTGTTAGTCACTAGGGTCGATGTGTGGTCTAATTTAATCTTCACAACAACTATGTGAGGTAAATGTTATTATGCCAGTTTTATAGATGGGAAAATGAGGGATCAAAGAGGTTAAGTAACTTTTAGTCAAGGTCACACACTTAATAAGTGGTGTTGCTAGGACTTGAACCCAGATCTGTCTCACTCCAAAGCTTTTTGCTCCCTTCACTATGCCATGAGGTTTTAAAAAGCTATCTATTTGGCAAGATAAGGAGATGAGTCTTGCATTCCATCTAAAAAGATAACTAACACCAGATGCTGTGTGTGATCAATGCTAAGTCTGTGGTACCAACGTAAGGAGGGAAGAGCTGGCTTTGGGCTGAAGTAATCAGGTAGCGCTTTACAGAGAAGATGAGATCTAAGGGATGGACGTAACATAGATATAAATAGAGGAGAGAAAAGGACCCTCAAAAGAGGGAAGCACCTGAACCAGAGTATGGGAGAGGAAGTTGTAGTTTGGGGACAGTGAATAAATTATCCTGGCAGCACCGAATAAAGGAAGTATTTAGGAAAATGAAGTTGAAAAAGTAAATTTGTACGATGGAGTGTCCCAAAGGGTTATTTTCCCTGTAGGATTGGGAGAGCTATGAAGGGAATATGTAGAAAAGATGACAATAAGCCAGAAGTTTAAAATCTATGATTAGCTGGACACTGTGGCTCATGCCTGTAATCCCAGCACTTTGGGAGGCTGAGGCAGGAGGATTTCTTGAGTCCAGGAGTTTGAAACCAGCCTGGACAAAATAGCGAGACTCTCTCTCTTTCTCTACATATATATAAAAGTATCTTTTAAAAAAAATTAAATCTGTGATCCAAGAGTCCTGGCTATGCATTCCTTCTGTCAAGCCAGTATGTCCTGCGAATCCTCTCTAGAATGTTATTTTCTTCTCTCCAGGTGACCCTGAGTATCTTTGAGCTGGCATCTGCTGCAGGTGTGGGCTGTGACATTGACCCAGCCTTGGTGGCTGCCATTGCTAATCTGAAAGCTGGTAAGATTGAGGAAAGGGGCGAGATTTGGGAAAGGAGGGCTTGGGCCTTATTTTGGGTGAAAAAATGTCAATGTCAAAGAAGCCTTTATTTGAGATTATATATTCAGAGGATATAAGCTGGGAGTGAAGGAAGGACCCTAACCTTCAGAAAATACTTACATAGGCGATTTAGATTTATCCTCAGGTTCCAACTAGTTGATCTACCGGTCAGCTAAAAAGTACTAAGTGAGAGTCTGTTTGGTGCTCTGCAAGTGCTCAAAGGCATTTACAATCTGGTTGGGAAAATAAATTAATGCAAATGAAACAATGAGAGAACAATACAAAATAGTGGGTTGTGTGGTATAGCACCCAAATTCCCCATAGTGATTTTGTGCTTTCTCTCTCCACATAATCACCTTGACACTGTTTATTTCTTCCCCTCTCACACTTAACACATATTTTCCATTACACATTTCCTCTGATTTCAGTCATACCTATACACACTCAGAACACGATGAACCAAGGGGCTAGGATTAAGGCCTTTCAAAATGGCCAGACTTACCCTTCTTCTTCTCTCATGGTGGGTGAGAACCTTTTGTCTTCCTTCTGCCTCTCCATCCTATCAGGCAGTGGACAGGCATCCTAGGGTTGCATTGTACATCAGCAGAGCCCTTGGCTGAAAGTTCTGCCCTGTTGCCAGGGAGGCCTCCAGGACTCAGGCCCTTCACTATAGGTGGATGCTAGTCCTGTTTCTTCAGGAAAATTAAGTAATAACTTGCCCATAGGCTTTATAAAGTGTATTCATAGATATTTTCTCCTGTGATCCTCACAGCAATTCTGTGAAGTAGGACCCCTGTAACAGATAACTTCTGTTTGCTGACTTTATTCACTTTTCCTCTTTCCTTTTTTCCTTCTCACCAGATACTTCATCTCCTGAGGAGGAATATAAGGTGGCCTGCCTGCTCTTGATCTTTCTGGCAGTTTCCCTCCCACTCCTTGCCACTGACCCTTCTTCCTTTTATAGCATTGAGAAGGATGGTAAGTAAGGGGTAGGTTTGAGACACCAGTGCTATTCAAGTTAGTGTCCTGGGGTAGAGAGAGGAGACAGAGATACTGGAAAATATAGACTTCTGACTTGGGTGTAAAGTTCTATTTCAAAAAGCACTTGAAGGCTGGACACGGTGGCTCATGCCTGTAATCCTAGCACTTTGGGAGGCCAAGGTGAGGTGGGTAGATCACTTGAGCCCATGAGTTCCAGACCAGCCTAGGCAACGTGGTGAAACCCTGTTTCTACAAAAATAAATAAACTAGCTGGGCAGGGTGGCCTGTAGTCCCAGCTACCTGGGAGGCTGAGGTAGGAGGATGGCTTGAGCCCAAGGGGTCAAGGTTGTAGTGAGCCATGATTGCGCCTCTGCACTCCAGCATGGTGACAGAGCAAGACCCTGTCTTAAAAAAAAAAAAAAAAAAAAAAAGAAAAGAAAAGGAAGAAAACACCCCCTACCCTGAAAAAAAAAAAACACCACTTCAGAATGAGAGAATGAACTATGCATAATTCAATTTCAATAAGATTTCATAGGAATATCCTGCCTCTAATCTCAAAATGCCTTCTCATCCTTTTGGTGTCAAATACTGGTGGCTCAGCTTGAAAACATGAGAAATTACCAGTTTGGGTCATCCTGGAGTGGCTTACTTTGTCATTTCCTCTTTTTTCTCTCCATCTATATCAATAATAACCTAGGTTACAACAACAATATTCATTGCTTGACCAAAGCCATCATCCAGGTGTCTGCTGCCCTCTTCACGCTCTACAACAAGAACATTGAAACTCACCTCAAGGAATTTCTGGTGGTGAGTGGGTCTAGCTTATAAGGAATGGAAGATTGCAAAGGGCTGGAATTGGTTTGACTTAAATCTGTAGACAATTATCGTTGAACAGGCTTTTGAGTCTAACTTCCCACCTAATTCATTCAGTAAACAGTGAGAAGCTACTATGTGAAAGGCAAGAGTTTCTTCTAAATTTCCTAACAGCTGGTGTTTCAGCCTCTGCTTGAATATTTGCAAAGATCATTGGACAAAGAGTCAGAAAATCTGAGTTCTGATATTTGATCTGCCATTAAGTAGTTGTGTGACCTCTGAAGTGCCAAGATTTTGGGGCCTCGGTATTTTCATATATAAAACAGTGAGATTAAACTGAACCCATGAATTCAGATTAAACCGAATCCATGCACCTTGGTATGCATCAGAATATCTTGGGGAGCTTGTTAAAATACAGATTCCTGATCTTTACACCAGACCTACTGAGTTAGAATATTGTAGGGTAAATCTAGGCCTCTGTGTTTTTAATAAGGCCTCTGGGAGATCAGATGCACATTCAAGTTGTAGAGACACTGAGTTTTATCATCTTTAAGGCCCTTTCTAACTCTGTATGGACAAATGATCAATGACTACTTCTCAAACTTTAATGTAAATCAGAATCACCTGGAGAGTTTCTACCTTAGTAGATTAGGGTGGGGCTGAATAATGTGCATTTCTGTTCCCAGGTAATCTTGATGCTGCTTGTCTGGGGATCTGACTAGAACCAATGGTCTAGATTTCTAGGGACTGGAACTTAAAACTAGGCAGCAGATTCCACTGTAGGTCATATCCAATTTCTTAAAAAAAAATGTTAAAAATTTTAGCCAAAATTTGACTTCCTGTAACTCTCACCATGGATCTTAGTTTTGCCTCTGGGAAAACTCAGAACAAATACGATAGGCCCTAGAATTTTCCATTCTAAATCCTCCATAGAGGAATTTTGTTCATATACTTCTGATACATGGTCCATTCCCCTCTGCCTGCTTGAGCATTCTCAGTAACAAAGAGCTTATTTCTTTGCAAAGTATGGTCCCGATATAAGAACCAGGGCCTCATCTGTCTCCTTCCAGGAGGAAACACAGCGGATCATATTGTTCTCTCAGGAATTATACCCTCATTCTGAGAAGTACATGTCAGGGATCATAAGATTGGTTGGTGTGTCTCTATTTAAGCTGAGGCACCCAACCAGATAGACCTGGCTCTGAGCATCTTAAATGCAAAGAGGATTCACACCAGATCTCTGAGAAGGGGTGAGAAGGGAATCCCCCACCCTTACCTTCCCTTTTATCCTCTGTTTGCTAAATGCAGGTCACCTGGGTCTGGGATACAATGAATCATGTTTCTTCTTTGATCCTTTGGGGGTTTGGGGATGATGGAGATGACAGCCATTTGGGAGTTGACTGGAGAATACCACGAGCGAGAGCTGTGTCTGAATCAGAGGCTCACTGCCTCTAGTCAGATAGGGAGTCAGCCATAAACAGCCTGATGACAGTGGTGTCTGGAGGCTGCCTAGGAAAAGAGAGGTTAATCTCCTGGCATACATCACCTGCCTTTGCTCTAGGTTGTTTCCCTGCCCCTTGCAATCTCTCCCCTAGCACTCCTGGCAACCTGTTGTCTGCACTGGCTTATAGGCAACATGTATCTCTGAAACCTAGGAGATTTGCCACTTTCCCATCCTGAGTCTTCAGGAACATTCTAGCACTTCTTAACTCTCTCCTTGATCTTTTCTTAACTTCCTGCAGCCTGAGGCCATTTGATACTGACCTGTATAAAAATCTGCTTTACAAATTCTTCCCTTACAGGTGGCCTCTGTCAGCCTCTTGCAGCTGGGCCAGGAGACTGACAAGCTTAAAACCAGAAATCGAGAATCCATTTCTCTGCTCATGCGCTTGGTAAGTATCTTATTTAAATTGGTGTGAGAACAGGGAATGGAAGGGCCAGAGGGAGACTTCTGTTTAGGGTCTTTGCATCCTTGCCATTCTTGTCACCCAAAAGCATTAACTAAGGACTTAACTCTGCATAACCCTCTGAGTGTAGTCCTCACATTCTGATTAACATTCTAAACTTGTCCTATAATCCCAGAGTAGAGTCTTCAAGGACTTCTGCAAGACAGGGCCTTCCTGGCCCCTAAGCTGGCTGGGCCCATGTCCTGCAATGTTCCCGAGTCTGATCTGATAGGGCAGCTGTGCCCCTTATTGGTAATTACCTGTCCAGTACATGTTTGGTTTCACTTGACAATTTTCTACCACTGCATTTCTTGTTTTTAAGAGTACTATGAAAAGAGTGCTGGATAACACAGAGCTGAACTCAGAGGTTGAGGGGTGGGGGCTCAGAGGAGGGCAAGGATTTTAGCTAAAAAGCTGTAAGGCAGGGAGCCTGGTGGACCATGAATCAGGCAGCTCCTGCTGTCTCTTCTCTTTGCTTCCCAAGCTGTGGGCTTCTCTCTACTCTGGCAGAAAGTTTTGGGAACTCTGACTCAGTTAACTTTAAAAGTTTTTTTCCTCATGACCCTGTTTCCCTCTTCAACACTCTTACTCACTCTTTTGCTCTGATTCTCCATGTTAGTAATGCACTTAGGTATGGACAGGAAGGGCTTTTGCCCTGGGCCCAGTGTTTAAAAGGCCCTGCTTGGGCCTTCCTCTAGTAGAGTGTTCTCCTCTGGCCAATGGGAAGGGGTAGAGCCTGTACCCCACCTTGAGGCCCATACGAGAGATATCTGGGGCCCCAGAATACTTTGCTAAGCAGCTTCAGCCCACTTGTAGGGCCTGTGTTAAACTTCTTCCTACTGAGGCGGACCGTCCTACTGGTGGATATACCTCTAGTGCCCAAGGGACGTATGGCTGGAGTTTAGATATGCAGATAAGGAAGTCTACAAGTGCACACAAAATCCCTCTAACTGAGGGTGGGAGGAGAAGGGGGACTGGGCTGGAAGCTTGTTTCTTCCCTTCACCCTGTTCTGGTGCAGAACTTGGAGGAGCCCAAAAATTCTTAATTCAAACCTGGGCTTCCATAAGACTACAAAGGTACATTGTGAAGGTTGAAAGCTAGAATATACTAGCTTGTTAGCTTGATTTAATTAGTCATGTGGTATGTGGACCTCCATCTGTATTCTTGTCCCAGGCCCAGAAATGCTAGGGGCCAGGGATTCCGGGGATTCCCTCCAGGTCTCCTTCTTGAAATACACAGTCACTGAGTGATATTTATGCCTTAGTTTCTCCAGCTAGAAAAAGGCCTAGGCTGGGCTGGTTAAGGATTATGAGAGAGAGGAGAATGGACTTGGGGGTGGATGTATTTGTGTGGGATGTGTTTGGTGAGGCAAGAGGGCAGAAGAGGTAGATGAGGGGAGAGTGAGGGCAGTGCCCATGGTGGTGGGCTATGTGGGGGCACAATACATAGAGCAGCAGCATGGCCTTGGCAAGGCAATGAGCTCTTCTGAGACTTCGGCTCTCTATCCATAAAAGTGGGTAATAATCCTTATGATAGAGTGGTTAGAATCCATAAGGTATTATGCGTGAAAGTGCCTAGTACATAGTAGATGCTCAGCAAATGTTAGTTCCTGCTGTCTGCTGCTCATTTTAGGTTCTGGATTATTTTGGCATGACTCTTCACTTCCTCAGGTAGTTTTCACCCCTGTCAGGTTGGAGGTGATTCTGTATTACCCGCCTGTATTCTTACCTCCTTCTGCTTGGACCCCTTCCAACACCCCAAAATGTGGACAGTGTTTGCCCCTGTGGCCTTCCAGTGAAGCCAACAGAGTGACGGGAACAGAGCTAGGATCAGGTACTTTTTGTTGGAGGGAGAAACTAGAGGGACTAGTTGCTGCGAAGCAATTTAAATGCAAATGTTTCCACAGAGAAATTGGAAATGACCGAAGGTGAAGGAGCTGTATTCTGAGTTAAGAGGCTACTCATGTAGCCTCAAATTCTGACCAGCACTTCTGTCCCCAGAGTCTTTCTGTTTTGGCTGTCAAGCCTGGGCCGTGCCTGCACCTCAGTGTTGCCAGTCTGTTCCTGGCACAGGTTTCCTGGGGAAAAACATGGCTCTTATAGAATCATGGAATCCTAGATGCCAGAACCAGACCAGATCCTGGCAATTAGTCCAGTACTTACAAGTCATAAAGATGAGGAAACTGAAGAATAGGGAGGGAAAGATGACAATCAAGGTCTCCCCTAAAATATATGGCAGATTTGGGACTAGAACCCAAGTTTCTTGGCCATCACTCTAGGGCTGTTTCCACTCCCGTAAACTTCTGCCACTTGGGAGCCCTGTTATTTTCTTGTGCTTTATGGAGAATAGAAAGTCTTGGGCCAGTGGATTTGCTTGAAGTCATTATTCATTTCCCTGTACCTGAGGGTAGCACCTTGGAGAAGACAGCTCATCTCTTTCCCAGCTGAGGGCTTGAAAGTCTTGCCTAGCAAGAAATTCTTTGATATTTAACCTATCATCAGGGCTACAGTTTTACCAGCAGATTTCCCTTCCTTCAGCCTGCAGTTTCTGCTCTTTTGTAGCTGTTGTGTGTGCATGTATTTGAGAATAGGAATATCTTACACATTTTAAAACTTGAAAGGACTTCAGCGAGAGAAACACGTTAGAGTAGATATGGTAGATTCTCTTTCCTTAGTGAATTTTCAGGACTTGGAGTACCAGATATATTGTGGAGAACCCATCTGTGTGAATTGCCAGAGGATATGGGACACCTCTCCAGAGTGTGTTTTTTAGTCTCATTACCTCTTGGATAAGGAAGGCACTGAAGGAAATACACCCTGCTCCTTCCTCAGGGATGGGGACCCTCCAGTCCACCACTAGGCTATGCTGCTCTTCATGAACATGCCCTGTCCACCCACCTCCCCCTCTTCACCCTCACCCCCACTCTCATTCTTCTCCAGGCATCTTGATCTATCTTCCTGCTTGGCTGTGGGGGCTGCTGGGATTAGCGCAGCACACAGGCTTCTAATTAAACTAATTAATCATGCCTGCTCCTTTATGCGGCATCCTTACTGTTCCCCAAGCACTGTACTGAGAGAGGGAGGAGACTGAGGCCCAACACGAGAGGACCCATGTGAATTCCAGGCCCCCTTCCGTGGCCTGCAGTGGTGTTTGTTTCTCTTGCTGCAAAGCTTTGTAATTAGCACTTTTATACATCTTTACCTGCATCTGTGTGCTGCCCACCCACATGTGATTTAGCATGCAGAATGGGAGAGAATGGGTTTTGCTGCACTGGGAAAGTGGTTCTCTCCTGCTGTCTGCTTCTGTGCCCTTCACATAGTCCTGATGAGGGGGTCAGGGTCAATGATAATGGAGCTGAAGATGCCACATTGCCTTCCTGCAGCCAAACCAAGTGAGGGAAGAGGGGGGTGTGATTTGGAACCCTGTTCACTTGTAACTCTCAGGGCCTCAGAGGACCTGGGAACTATGCAAAAGGAACAGGGTATCACAGACAAGTGCCCTACCTGAGGTTCTCATCTCTTGGCCCCATCTCTTTCAGGTGGTGGAGGAGTCATCCTTCCTGACCCTGGACATGCTGGAGTCCTGTTTCCCTTATGTCCTGCTTCGAAATGCCTATCGGGAGGTGTCTCGGGCCTTCCACCTAAACTGAATGCCTGCCAGTACCCACTGAAGAGCCCTTTGGACCTTCCTAAACCCTTGCCATAGTGGAAGCTGTGGTCACTTTCGCAAGGGGTGGGAATGGGGTGGGGTCACTAAGGAGAGAGGGTCAGGAGCCAGAGTTGATGAACAGATCTGTGGAAGAACAATCCAGGGCTGAGAAGTCGTAGAGCAGTGAGGCAGGCTGGGAGCATGGAGGACAGCTTATGGAAAAAGTTAGGGCGTGGGGCCACATGTGTGAATTTTACAATGAAAAAAGGAGTAACGTACAAGTATATTTTCTATCTTCTGGTGACTTGAGCTTGAGCTCTGACAGGCATGGGCCTCTCTGACCTTCATCGCTATTCTTAGGATAATGCTGGCGGGCAGAGATGATCAATCATCATATTAAACCATAATGAGCTTATAATCCTCCCACTGGAGCTGCTATTGTCTCCTGCACATTCATTAGGACCATTATCTTCTCTCTTCCTTTTTCAAATGTGTTCAGCAAACATTCAACCTGCTCCTACTGCAGAGTAGCAGCAAAGGAGCCCCTCTTTTCCTTTGTGGGGCTCTTCGAGGAGTCATTGGGTCTCTTCCTTTGCCCCCAGCTTGACTGCGTTTCCTACTGGGGCAAGGAGGAAGTGCCCTTCAGAGATGTTCACTGCCCACCTACTCTACTACATTGTTTGTTACAAGTTCTCTCTTGCTTTAACCCCTCCTGCTTTGATATCTCCACAACCCAGAGCAGAGGGTCAGTTAGTCTCCGTCAATTCTAGGTTACATGACAACTGATTGGCCCAGACTCAGGTGGGTTTTCCCTCCTGTACCATTTGGGGGTACTCTGCCTTTTATTGGGAGGGACTAATTTAACCCCAAATCCTTTTGTCAGCCTGGGTACCGCTGTTGCTCCAGGCAGGGATTTCTCTTCTGGATCTTAAATTTCACAGACCTCATTAGGTTGTATGGCCCTGAGAGTGGGTATCCTTGAGGGAGTACAAGCTGTTTCAACTTAGCCCTTTTCTGCGCTAATTAGAATTTCAAGCGTCACAGAGCCTGGGGCATTCAAGATAGCACTAAACTAGGTTTACTTAACTCCTTGGCAGGAAATAGTGGCCCCCATGCATCACTTCTGTGAATCCACTGCCAGGGAGAAGTGGAGAAACAGATCATATATGTCACAGGTCTGGAGTGGTTGGAATTGACAAATATAATTAGCTAGTTGGTTAATTAGGGTCATGTCCATACTTTCATGATGAAAGGGAAGCAGTTGTCGGTTTTCAGCAAAAACGATTCAGCCTTCATGAAGCCTATTTGATAGCTGTTTTGGGGTTTTGTACATGTGTTTGCTTTTTATTTCTTGAGACCCAGGCTTAGTCAATACTTTCTTAACTTGGCACCCATAATCAACATACAGATTTTTCTTAGCAACAATTGTCTGCTCTTTAGGGTGGAAGCGATAGAGAATCCTGCTTCGTGCATCAGCAAATCCTCCTTCCTTGCTATGGGAAGGGCTTATGTTCTAAAGGGTGATTCAGTGTCAGGCTTATGAGACTGAGAGTAAAGTTGATGAGGAAGAGAAGGCTCAGAAGTATCTGAACAACTACTCTATATGTTTATATTTTTCTGCTTGAGGGGATAGAGATCCCTCCTCCATCTGCATCTGCATATAGAACTGCTTAAGAGGACAGCAAGACAAGTTGCTGCAGGGGGATGGAGGGTAGACAGAATGCCTTTTTTTAAAACTGAAAATTTTATTGAGATAGTTAATCCACCTGCACTTGTAAGAAATAATACAGAGAAATTCTATTTTCCTTTACACAGTTTCCCTGAATGCTAACATCTAGCAAAACTGTAGTACACTGCCACAACCAGGATAACTGACATTGATATAATCTACTGATCTTGTTCAGATTTCCTTCCCCAGTTTTGCTTATGTTCATTTCTCTCTGTGTGTGCACGTGTGTGTGTTATCTATTTCTATTCAGCTTTATCATGTGTAGGTTTGTGTATCTGCCACTACAGTCAACATACAGAACAGGCCGGGCGCAGTGGCTCACGCCTGTAATCCCAGCACTTTGGGAGGCCAAGGCAGGTGGATCACCTGAGGTCAGGGGTTTGAGAGCAGCCTGGCCAATATAGCGAAACACCGTCTCTACTAAAAATACAAAAACTAACCGGGCGTGGTGGTGCATGCCTGTAGTCCCACTACTCAGGAGGCTGAGGCAGCAGAATCACTTGATCCCGGGAGGCGGAGGTTGCAGTAAGCTGAGATCCTGCCACAGCACTCCAGGCTGAGTGACAGAGCAAGACTCTGTCTCAAAAAATAAATAATAATTTAAAAAAAGATACAGAACAGTTCCATCACCACAAGGATCCCTCGTATTGCTCTTTTATAGCAATTTTCTCCTCCCACAACCCCCTTCCCCATCTCTAGCTCCTGGTAACACAGATATATTCTCTATTTCTAAAATTTTGTCATTTGATATATCTTTTTGTAAACATATAATTATACACACATATTTCTCTACCACTTATACTTTTTCGAAGTGCTTTCACATCCTTATAGCAATTCTGCAAGGTAGCCAGGGAAGGCTTTCCTATTTCAGGTCAGAAAACAGATTAGAAATATTAAATGACTTAATGAAAGTCACATGTTTAGCAGTAGAACTAGAACTGGGACCCAAGTCTGATGTTCAGTCCTAGACCTTTTCTACTTGCCCGGTCTGCCTCTTCACAAGGGAAGACTTGGGTTTTAGAATCCAGAGACCTTAGAAGGAGCAAATTGGAGAAGGTGAGGACATGATGGCCTTTACTACCGGAAGCAAAAAGTGAATGTCTGGAGGTGAAGGGACAGGGAAGTAACAGGACCCATCAGCATTTCAGGCAATTTGCTTCCTTTACCAGGAGGGTCTCTGTCCTCTTACAACCTGGGACAAAATAAGTTGTGTCCCAGGTTGTAAGTTTGCTTTACTTAGGCCCAAAGGAACTAAAGAATGGATATCAGAAATCTCACCCCAATTGTTTTGTCTTACAGGCACAGAGTAGGTTCTAGCCTCAGCATTTTCATTAATGTAGTGTTTTTATTAACATCTCCATTAACTTGCTTGCAGCAATGAGATGGAATTATGCCTCCCACAAGGCCTGGGGCAAGATACTTGCATAGGTGCCCCCTTTTGTTTGGACAGTAGAAACACTGCCTCCCCTGCCATGGTGTTCAATCCAGTTGGCAGGTGGGCCAGCTTCAAAGTGCAGAAGGAACTGGGTGTGGTGGCTCACCCCTGTAATCCCAGCACTTTGGGAGGCAGGCGGATCGCTTGAACTCAGGAGTTTGAGACCACTCTGGGCAACACAGTGAAACCCTGTCTCTCCAAAAATACAAAAAATTAGCTGGGCATGGTGGCTGTTGCCTGTAATCCCAACACTTTGGGAGGCTGAGGCCAGTGGATCTCTTGAGCTAAGGAGGTTGAGACCAACCTGGTCAACATGGCGAACTCCGTCTCTACAAAAAAATACGAAAATTAGCTGGGCATAGTAGTTCTTGCCTGTAGTCCTAGCTACTTGGAAGGCTGAGGTGGGGAGGATCGCTTGAGTCTGGGAGGCAGAGGTTGCAGTGAGCGAAGATGATGCCATTGCACTCCAGTCTGGGTGACAGAGCAAGATCCTGTCTCACAAAAAAAAAAAAAAAAAAAAAAAAATGCAGAAGGTCCAGGGCCTGGCCAAGGGGATGATGCCCTGTAGCACTTTGCTTTGCAGGAAGGGAACAACTGTGCTGTGAATACCAGGATCCAGGAGGGAGGGAGGTCCCAGCTAGGGACAAGGCTTCCTTAACCTTAGGTCCTCATGCTTATATCAGTTCTTCTCCAACAAAGTTTGACTTTGAGAAGAAGCTGGCACATGGCTGAAATGCACTCACGCGGTTGGGGGAAGAGTGTTCTTCCAGTCCTCCTCCCCACAGGGCCTCCTGCTTCTCCTAAGTACCTGTCATCAAAGGAGATGAAGATGAATCCCCCTTCAGCCCCCACACCTCGATGAGTTGTCAAGTACTCTCCCTCCCACTTGAATAGGAAGCAGGAGCAGCAGGCCAGGTTGCAGGTTGAGGAAGTCAGAAGTTAACTTGAGCTGAGTTTGCAGCTCTGGAGAGATTGAGGAGCAGACTTTTCTCTTGTCACTTTGGAAGGAGAGGATTGTGAGGCTGCCCCTTTAAATAGCATTCCCGTAGGAGGCAGATCACATCCATCCGTCACCTACTGCCAAAGCATCATTTTTGGTCTCTATCAAACTCAAAGCTTGTTGGAAAGGATTGTGGGGTTAGGGGAGTGAGGAGGCAGAGCCTCCTAGGGGTAGGGGGCAGTTTAGAAGCTGAAAAGGAGAGGAATGAGAAGGAGCCTGGGAAAGGTGGGGGTTGAGGACAAGAGGAAAAGACAGGGAGAGAATAGTTGTCTTTTGAGCCTCAGAGTGGAACAAGTATACCCAATTCTTATCTGTTTAGAGATGCAGCAAGGTGGAAATGGGATTGTATTGCAACAAGAGGAATGAGGTTGAGACTAAACACCAGGACTGGTGACTAAAGAAAGTGAAAGGAGCCACAGAGTGAAAAAGGCTGGTAGACTTGGCTCTGGTTTTATCACTTACTCTCTGTGAGACCATATAATTTTTCTGGGTTAGTTTAGTTCTTATTTATTTTTATTTTTACTTTTTCCATCAAACTGTGTTGTCTATGAAGTTTTCCCATTTATTAAATGAAGGGAATTAGAGTGGATGAACTCTAATGTCTCTTTCATGAATAACTTTGTGCGTGTGTGTGCGTGTGTGTGTGTGTCTGTGTGTGAATTAGTCTTAAAATGAATCAGGAGCAGGGGGTCTTGGGAGAGCAGGATGTGACACTGTGTTAACAAGAAATGTTGAGAGAGCCCTCTGGATGTATGTCTTGCCTCTTTCCCACCTATTCTAGTTTAAAGACCTGCCTAAATGTGGAAACTCCTTAGCTCTAATCCTAATTTACTAATTAGAGCTCTTTAGCACCATCCTAATTTGCAATTCTTTTGTAGTTTCCAGCCCATTTCATTTTCAGTTGATAAGGAGGAGATTGCTCCCAAATTTTCAGAAATGGACTGTGTAGGAGTGTGACTAGGGTCTCAGATGCAGCCATTTCTTGGCTGGGTCTGGGGAAAAGCCAAGGGATGTGTGCTAAAGGTAGATGGACAGAGGGTGGGAAGTCCCATTATTATTTCCACTTTTTTCTCCATCTCTGACTCTGCCATCTCTTTCTGCCTCTGTACTTTCTGGGAGCTGGTTCTGCTGATACTTCTGCTGAATCTAAATGCTGACCTAACTTGGCAATTCTTTTATGTTAGGAGTCTTAGCTGTGAAAGTTCATCCACTTCTTCGCCCTTCCATTTCACTTCTTTCCTCCTTCTTTGACTGGGAGAGGGGGAGCCTCCACTCAGTATTTAGAACAGAGTAAATACCTTCTCCTGATCACTCCTCCTTCCAACCTCCAGAATTTTTTGAAATTAAAATTCACATTCTGGGATCCTGGATTAGTGGCCTGTTTTGGATTCAGTAGTTAGTGAATATATCTCCACTTTCTGTTGACATAGGAGTTTCCCCAATGCCAAAGCAGGTGGTCATTAAGGGAGAGAACAATATGGAGCAAGAGAGGTGGTTCCTGCAAGAGTCCTAGGTAGGACTCGGTTGGTTGGAGGAGGCTTTGCCCTTTTACAAGGTCTTGAGCTCAAATTCCAGTTCATCCTTCCACAAATGTTTATTAACCAGCTAGGCTGTTTTGTGCTGGGCCTTTAGCTCCTAGATTTCTTTCTCTGAAGACAGAACAGAAAAAATGAGCTGGAAGTGCTTCAGGAGGGGTTTTGATATCAGGAATGCTTTCCTGGCTGTGTAGAGTTATTACCTAGTCAAAGAAGAAGACGTTAAGCTGGGTGTGGTGGCTCACACCTGTAATCCCACCACTTTGGGAGGCCGACATGGGCGGATCACGAGGTCAGGAGTTGGAGACCAGCCTGGCCAATATAGTGAAACCCCATCTCTACTAAAAAATACAAAAATTAGCCGGCGTGGTGGCCCGCGCCTGTAGTCCCAGCTACTCCGGGAGGCTGAGGCAGGAGAATCGCTGGAACTGGGGAGGCAGAGGTTGCAGTGAGCCGAGATCGCGCCACTGCACTGCAGCCCGGGCGACACAGACTCCTTCTCAAAAAAAAAAAGATGCCTGCTCTGGAGAGCTTTGAACTTGGAAGAAATTCCTATCTGCTAGGCGGGCAGGCAGAAGTACCATGGAGAAGGCCACAGTCTTGGAGACAGGTGGGGAAGATCAAGCTGAGGGACCTGAGGCCAAGTGTGGGATGCCATCACAGCTCAGGGCACACCCTGAACTTTTCCAAGACAGGAGCACAGGTGGGGTCCGGTCTGACTGGGTTCCGAGTCCAGGTCTAGCAGGGAAAGATGTGTGCTCATCCCCTACCCCGCACTCAGACATGGGACACGCAGGCAGCTAGGCACACGTGGATACATGGAACCACAACCACATACACAGAAACTCAAAACACACGGAGAGAACCCACACAACCACCCACACCGAAGTCCTGCCCGCCGCCTCCGCTGCGCTCTGTAAACACGCACTCACATCCGCCAGTACAGGGCACACGCAGCCACTCGTCCCCGGCGCCTGTGTGCGTGCGCTCGCCCTTGGGCGCTTCTGTCTGTGTGTGCCCCCGGCTTCCAATCGTTCCTTTGGGAGGGGGAGGAGTGGCTGTGAGGAGTGAGAGACTGGCGGGCAGGCTGAGGAGAAGGGAGGGAGAGCAGAGGGAGGGGGGAACCCGGCCGGGGGAGGAGGAGAGAGGCGAGGAGGCGGCTCTGGCAGCGCGCGGCGGCGGCGGCGGTAGCGGCAGCAGCAGCGGCGGTGCGGAGAGCTTGGACTGGGAGCCCAAAGCTCGGCTGGGCAGCGGGAGAGGAGGAGCCGCAGGAGCTGCAGCTCTGCCAGCTTGGGCCGAGCCTAGAGACACCGGCCTGGCTGGTCCACGCCAGCCGCAGGTGGGAAGGGCCTGGGATGGGGGGTGAGGGTCTCTCGGCTGGGGCTGAAGCTGAGCCGAGGTGCTGTCTCCTCCTTCTGTTCCGTAGACCGTGGCTGAGCATGGAGCTGTCCCCCCGCAGTCCTCCGGAGATGCTGGAGGAGTCGGATTGCCCGTCACCCCTGGAGCTAAAGTCAGCCCCCAGCAAGAAGATGTGGATTAAGCTTCGGTCTCTGTAAGTCCCCGGCCCGGGAATGGGGGGAAGGGACCTTAGGGAGCCTGAGCGGGAGGAGGAGGGGGGATAACTGGAGCGGGGCTGTGGGCTGGTAGATTCTCTTTGGCACACATGTTGGCAGGTGCGAGGAAGCACGGCCCTGACACGCGTGGCCAGGCCACATGTGCAAGGCATGTGCGGAGCAAGCCGGCCAGTTGGAGCGGGCTTAGGAGTTGCAAAGGTAACGATGTGCCTGTGCCTGTGGACCCCAGGCTGACACACGCAGCGCCTAGAGGCAGCACAGTATATGCAGTGTGGCAGGGCTGCAGGAGGGCAGTAGAGGTGCCAGGCTGACTCACACATATCCATGTGCAGAGTTGTGCAGATGTGAGCCACATGACATGTGTGTGCATGAGTGAGCGTGGGTCACAGAGGTATGTGGAGTGATTGCACACAGCTGTAGATCTACTGCATGGGAATACTTGTGCCAACCTGTGGGTCATATGTATTTCAGTTGGGATTGGTAGTTTCTGCCTCCTGCACAGGGAGTGGGGTGGGGAGTACCCCATGCCTGAGCTGCTCATCTCTTGGGGCCTGGAAACTCACTCTATGTATTAATGATGAGGGGACCCACGTGGAATCTGGAGGGGGGTTGGAGCCCCCACCTGGAAGCTGAAGGAGGTGATGATGGTGAAGAAATATTGATTGACAAAGGCAAGGTAACTGGCTTAATCAGAGCCTTTTTGTTTATATAGGGTCTTCCAGGATCTCCAAGCACATTTGGGCATCTTTTCCTATTGTTGCAGTACCAGGGCATGTGGGGAGGAATAAATGGGGGAAGGAAGAACTCAGGTATCTGATACTCTAGTCCCAGGGGAGGAAAGGAACTTTCCCCCTGCTCCTTAGAAAAAAAAGAGGATTGGGTCAAAGACAAGCCATGCACCATGTTTATCTCCCAGTCAGCTGCTGCCATCGGGAAATCTCCGCAGTCTGTTGATTCTTAATCAGGGGACAAGAGAAGATGTCCCTCTCTCCGAGATGAATCCATGGCCCCAGGAAAGAGGAAACAGATAGGAGACTATGGATGTTTAGAGAGGAAACACAGTAAACATAGCCCTGAACCCAGTTCCTCCTCAATGTTCTCCATAGTGAGCACCGAAGCTTTCTATTTCTGGGTTCTGGGAGAGGGAGAGATGGGGGTAGGGGATGGATAGATGCTTATGTTGTATTGTTCTTTAAATACTTCACCTATGGTGATAAGATGACACCTTTTTATGGCAGATGGGTCTGATTTATACACTAGCTACTTGGAGAGGCCTTAGGGAGAACTGAGGCATAGTGGGCAACAAGGCTTGGAATCCAAATGTACTTCTCAGTCCCCCTCCTTGGCTGCCTCTGGCCAATCCAATTTGCTGGGCTCTATGAAGCGCAGCCTTGGAATGAGTTCTGGGATGAAGAAATGGAAAACCAGATTGAATTGATTTTTGTTGGGAGGAGCACTGTGTGATTCTTGATAGAAAATGATGCTGCGTTAATGGTAAATGAGCTGGGGAAAGGGGCAGATAAGTAAGTAGTTGAAAGGTAAAGAAGGGCCCCAGGTCCATAAATGGGAGAATTCAGGATGGCTCCCCTAACACTAGTGGCTCATCATACTTACCTTGCCTGTATTCCAGGTAACAGGGCCCTGCAAAAGAGTAGGTATTACTAGTTTCACTATCTCCCACACATTTCTAACCAAAAGCCTTTCCTGAAAATGAATTGTTGTTTCGTCCTTTAGTGTGAGAAGTGCTCAGTGGTGAGAGAAGAGGATTCCCAGAAGGAGGCATGAAACCTGGGAAGAGAAGGGAGTAGAGGCATCTGTCTCTCCAGAGTGCCTTAGCTGAGATGTCCTTACATGAGATTAGGGTGGACAAGGATCCCTATTCTTATTGATTAGATCATTCTGGTCTTCACTCACTTCAGCAGTCTGGTCCTTAAGAATGCTAGCTTTGTACAATAAATTTACAAGTAAAAAATAAAGCTAGCTACATGTAATATAACTTACCCAAAAAAGTACAATCTCCGGATTATTAACTGGCAGGAATAGATTCCCAGTCTCACGTCCTTAAAGCAGAGAATGACCTTGAAATCAAGGTAGATCCCAACTTGATCTATGCTGATGGCCTACTGGATTTTGCCTTTTTGAATATTGGGGAGGCTTTGACTATCAGATGAAGGGAAATAAAAGGATTTAGGGCTTTGCTGGGTAAGAGGTGGGAATTTCCCAACTCTCTCAATGGGATGGTTTCTGAATAGGTGAGAAAGGAGATGTTCCCCCTTTTAAGTGAAAATAAAGATCCCCCTGCCCCTTTGGTCAAGGTGGGAAGGGGTTGCTAAGTCTGGAAATAGGAAATAGACATGATTATCTTAGGACTGGGTACTGCTTGGAAATGGAAACATGGCATATATACTTGTATGTATTTATCTAACTATGTATCTAGATTATTCTACTCAACACATCCTATTTCCCCCCTTCTACCCTTTTAATTTCTCATCAGGACATCCAGACTTTCTTCAGGGAGACTAGGCCTGGTGTTTTTGACTGGATAAAAAGCCCACACTAATATAATCGTGCAGGGCAATTTTTTGTTGGGAAGAGCATCCAAGAATTCTGTTTCCCACACTAAGACCCTGTCAAAAATAGAATCTAATCTGTATCATATGAGCTGAAGAGAATCTCTTAACTGTGTGATTTTACCTCTATTTTCAGAACAATTTCTCTAATTAAGGAAACTCATAAACTGAGGCATGAAAGAGGGTGAAAGAGGCCATCTGGAGATGATGAGTTGGCCAGGATAATTTTCAGCATTTGTAACCCTAAGAGGAAGTATTTGACGTGGCTGTCCACCCTTCTCTGAGATCAGAGGGCTTTAGGGAATGGGAAGAAGACCAGAAGAGATAGAAATGATATTCTGTGTCTTTTGTGAATCAAGAAAAACAATGAGCAGACATTGGTTTGCCATCCTCAGCTCATTTATTTATCCAACAACTATTTCTTGAGTGCCTTCTATGGACCAGGTGGCATGCTGGATGCTGAGAATACAGTCGGTGGTGGACAAAACAGACATAGTCCCTGTTCCTACAGAGCTTGTAACCTGCTTCAACTCCATCAAGTGGTGTAGAGAGGCAGGGGGCTCTGTATTCCCTGTTTTGCTACACCCACCCAAGTGATGAAATTCTACCACTCTGGGTTTCTGCCTCATTTTTTCTTTAGGGGGGTTATATACATAGGAAAAGCATAAATATGTGTTCTCTTTTTCCCAGGATGGTACAAACATCACTCTCTTTTCTCTGCTCCAGTTTCTTTTGGAATTTTACGTTTTACAGATAGAACTTCCCCCTTCCTTTGGGACATTATAGACATAGTCCCTTTCTCTTTTTCCTTCCCCACATGGTACGCACTCGGGACCCTCAAAGTCTAGGCTCAATGTTCTATGCTGTGGTTCAAGGTCATTATAGATGAGCTGGAGCAGGGACCCCACTGGGGATTATTTTTGCTTATCTTTGTTTCATCAGAGTCTAGTGTGATACCTTGAACATAACAGGCACTCAATAAATGCTGTTAAATAAAGGAATGAACAAATGAAATAGTGAATATATGTACATATGTTACGAGGTCCAGTTCTGTCTCTGGTTCTGTGGTGCGTGTATACCTCCGTGTTTGTTGAGTGGCGGGGGGAGGAGTAGGAAATGGAGGTGGAGGAAAGGGAGATGATGATGATGTTGTTTTTTTGAGAGGGTGATGCTTAAAAGATATGGGGTTTAGGGACCTCAGGTCAGAGCCTGGAACTGAAGGAGTTACAGAGAGGATCCAGAAACTGTGGCGTTTGGATTGTGTGAATGAGATATGTTAGGATGAAATTGTGAATGCCTGCCTGACACGTATCCATGTGTTTGGGTAAAGGTTGATATGTATGCTGGGGACAGAGATCCATGAAGATGTGTCTTTTTTTATAAGTGGCATGTGTAATAATAAATATATTGGGAAGGTGTGCACTTACCTGAATACCTGAAATTGTCCTAGTTATGAGATGATGTATGTGTGTATGTAGGTAATGGGATAATACCTATGTGTGATCTTGTGTAAGTATTTGTGACACTGAGATTTTTTGACATTCCTGGGGAGATCCAGTGGATGGGAGGAAGAAACTGAGACTGGGTGCCTCACTGGTTTAACCCTGGCTTTTGCCCTCTTTTTGTATATGCCCCATGGAGTGATCTTCTATGGTTCTTACCAGTTTTGAAAATCATGCTGCCATTCTCCTTTTTCTGTCCATGGATGTGGAGCTGCTGTGAAGATTGCAGCATAAACTATGGTTCCCTGGACCTCTGGAGAAAAAGGAGTGTCATTTTTCTCATGCCTTGGTGGGGACAGTTTTTTAGTGCTATCCTCAGCAGATTAGTCCTTCCTCCTCTGCTTCCAGCCATAGCAAAGGGAATCTCTTCTCCCTCAGTTTCATACCCCACTTTTCCATCAAATGTCTCCTGTCTCTATTTCCTCCATCAGCTTTGTCTTGAATGAGGACTGTGTGGTATCTCTGGGAAGGTAGAGGGTAGAAAATTCCTGCCTTAAGTTGAAGGGAAGGTGCAGAGGTAGGGGATCAAATTCAGCCCCAAGGAAGAACTTCACAAACCTCTGGTCAGGATAGGTGGCTGGAGGGAGGGAAGCAGGGAGGCAGAGTGGTGGTAGTGGAAGGGCATGGGGAATTTTGGGAGACTTGAGTTCGAGTTCACATTCTGCCCTAACAATTACAACGGTGTAATCTTTAAGTCACATAGTCTCTCTGAGTCTCAGTTCTTCATTTAATATCATCATGTAAAAGTAACTTTGAAATGATAAAGCCTGAAGGTCTTTTTCATCATAGGAGAGCTTGCTTTGTGAAGAGGCAGGGGAATGGGAATGGATGGGCAACTATTGCCTGGGATGAGGGAGACAAAGATTCAAGAGGTAGGAATATGAATTACCTAATAGGTTTGAGCCGTGATTGAAGGAGTCTTGTTGATGGTTATCTGGAAGGAGTGAAGGCATGTGTCTGAACTTAGAGACCAGAAGGATAGGTGGGACTAGAGGAGGGCAATATTATGAAGGATGTGGGCCACTGAGGTCAAAAGAAAGGAGAGGAACTTCCTCCTTATCATTTTTTCCCAATGGTCAAACTGGAAGTGGATGGAGCAATTGCAGTTCTGAGACATGGTGAGTGGGAAGCCCAGGGGCTGCCATAGGTGGGTTCTATGAACATTGGGGAATTCCCTTCTGACATTTATCCCAAGTCCCTAGGCCTGAGGGTATCATCAGTTATACCACATCCTATTTTAGAAAATCACTGAAGTCTCTTAGAATCCAAATATCACTCTGCTTGTCCAGGAGCCTCAGGAGGTGGTTTGAAAAAAGACAGAGGATTCCACATTTGAGGTTGCATTTGCCACCTTTGCCCAGAGGAAGGTGAAAGAGGTTGGGGATGCGTGGGACTAGAAGGCCAGGTGAGATGCTCAGTAGGAAAGAAGCCTGCACATCTATAACTACACCCTGCCAGGGAGTTCCTGAAATCAAAGGAATGGTAGCTTCCCTATCTCCCAGATTCCCCCAACCTTTAAATCTTTCTGCCACCTTCAGACTGGGATAGAGGAGCAGAAAACCTTGAAAACAGGTCTTCCCTCTCTTTTTGAGTCTTTAAAGGAATCCTTGAGAATTTGTGTCCAACTCCTCTGCTCTCTCTCATTTTCCCTTCTTTGATTCTTCCATCTTCTCCTTTGCCTCATCTTTCTCTGGGTTCTCTTTCGCTATGAGGCTCCCTTTTGCTCTTCTCCCTTGTCCCACTTCCTCTCTCTGTCCCATTCCTTTTGACTTACCCTTTCGCTGTTGCCATCAGTACTTCTCCTCCCTCATCTTGGCTAGGAGTCAGAAAATCCCCGTGGCTCCCTCCCCTCACTGAGGGGTTGCTGTGGTGATGGTACAGGATAAGCTTGCTATAGGTGCCCTCTGGGGCCTCAGGAGTCCAGCCCCGACTCCTGTCTTCGGCAAGGCGTGTCTTTTGCCTTCTCAGTGACCTCATCCTCCTAGTCCCTCTGGGGAGGAAGCCAAGTAATTGCCTTTGAATCTCAAGGGGCTGATTTTTCTCAGGTACGGAAGTTGAGTAGCTATTTTCCAACTCTCTTCAGGATAGCAGCAGAGAAAGAGGGACAAAACCAGGACAGCAGGTGGGGTGGAAGTGAGACAACTGGGGAGACTGGAAGTTGTTAGATAATGAAATTGTCCCCTAAGGCAGCAAGACTACATGGTCTGAGAGAACTGTGGGACCATTCCTCCATTCCTTTGGGAAGGGGCATAGATGGGAATTGAGCAGGGAAAAAAGAGTGACTGAGAAGGGAAAAGGATAAAATCAACTTGTTATCCATTCATTGCAGGGAGGTCCCTAGTGCCCCTGCTCTTGCCCCTCTGCCCTAGTATCCCCCAGTCCTGCAACTGCTCCTTTTCCCTCAGCTGGGGTTGCATCTATGGAGCTTACCGCTGTCTGAGAAGAAAACACCAGGCTCAGATTCCATTTCAGCACTCAGACCTGGCAAAGGTGCACTGAGGGAGATGTGTTGGGGTTTTGGTAGAGAGGAAGGCTTGGTGGGAAAAGGGTCAGGTTGTTTTTGGGGTAAGGCCTGGGGGCATAGGGCATGGAGAAGAGCTAGAAAGGGGGTGCTTCAGGTGGTGCTGTTGGATAGAGCCAGACTTCCAGGTCAGTTGATTCCACAGCTGCAGTGAGAAGTCAGATTTGCAAATAATTATGGTGGCTACAGTGGGGTGATTAGGCTGCCAGCTGGTGTTGGCACCATTTAGGTTGGGAAGGGAAGTTGGCTGGCGGGGGGTTGAGGGCTGGGGGCTGGGGGCTGGGGGCTGGGGGCTGGTTGTGGGGAGAGGCTGAGTGATTCTCTGGCAGGCAGGACCTGGGGGAAGTTTTTCCTTTTATTCCTATTTGTTGGCTTCCCTGCTCCCCTGTTTATCAGCTCTTGCATATCTGCTTGGCACCATGTCCCTAGTTCTCTCCTCTGTGCCCACCTTGTTTGGAAACTTCTTGTGGCCTGGACTGAGTGAACACACAGGCCGACAGAATTGCCAAACTTCCTGAACCGTGAGCATCTCTCTTCCAAGCAATTGCTTTAGAAATTCCAATCTGGAAGATGTATAATAAATCAAATTGCACTAGACACCTCAAAGACTTCTTGGTCCCTCCTATTCTCTCCCCTTCTGCTCTTCTTTGAAATGCCAAGAAAATTTGCTGTTGTTTTTTAAATTGCAGTGAAATAAATTGAAGACAGATATGCAGGAGAACTTCCTGGAAAGTTCATGGAGGTTAGACTGTGGCCTTTCTCTGATAAAGAAAAAATCTACCCTTCTCCTCTAAGCACTGGGTTAGAGCTGATTTGGGGAAGCAGTGAGCCAGTCAGAAAGGATGAACTCTGGAACTGGGAAATTGAGGCCCAAGCATCCTACTTCCCCAGTGTCTCCAACCCAGTCCCTGAATCTGAGAACCATAAAGGCTACAGAGGAGGAACAGATCCCCAGAGATAGTAAAATCGGGGCAGTGCTGGGACCAGACCCAAACCCTGCTGATCCATAATCTGATGCTGCCCTCATCACACTTGCAGTCAGACTCTTGCTAAGCTTTTAAGTTACTTTCCCATCCCAGACTACCTTCAACATCTGTTAGGCCCCATGGAAGCAGGGCATCTGCTGGGAACAGCTGTTGGGATGTGGTTTGGAGGGCTGGTGGGGTGGTCCATGTGGAGGTGGTTAATGAGCAAAATCAAATGGTGTAGGGAGGGAGAAGAGGCGTGGACAAATGAACCAGAGAAAGAGTTCTTCTGGACTGGGTACTGGGAGCCTCCTCTTTAGTTTGCCTTCCTTTGACCTTCTCACCCACCCCTCCCAATTTCTCTCTCTCTCAAGGGCTGAAGTCTGATGGAAAGGTGACTCATTTGTGTTCTTGGCTGGGAGCTGGGACACCTGGGTTCTTATTGGTCTGAGGCTCAAGCTGCTTAGATTATTCCCTTTCTCGTGTGATCTGAGTTGTGCTGGGCTGTTGCTAGGAACACCTGTTAGAAATGGCTTCTGGTCAGAAGTCTGAAAGCAGTCTCTCCCACTTCTTCAGTGTGTTCCCAGCTTCTCGAATGCGGCACCTTTCAAATCTCCTTTCCTTTCCTCCCTGCCCCCTTAATACCTCCTACCCCTTTTCCTTATCTCCCTTCACCCTCCTGGTTTCTGTCCTTCCCCCACTATCTTCCAATCTTCCCTAGGGCCTGCCCCATTCCCTTTCCTCATCCCACCCCCACCCGTAGCTCCTCTGTCCAGTGCTGAGGGCTCTCTCACCACTGCTGCCATGTCAACAGTGCCTCCCAGGATGGCAACCCAGCTTTGCCACCGGGGGGCTATTTTTATCTGTGGAGCCACCCCCGCCACAATGCCCAGCCAGCTGCCAGAACTGGGGCTGTCTGTATAGCAATGGAAGCCAGAAGCCAGGGGAGTGGGGGAGTGGGAATGCTCGGGTGAGGTGGAGAGCTGGTTGTTCTTGGTTTCTGGAGCTTCATGCTCTACATACTCTGCAGCCTCTGCCTCCACTGCCTCCCCAGGGCCTCTGGAATAAGAAGCCAGAGAGAAGCCCTAAACGTCCAGAGTGGTGGCGTCAGGGAGACTAGAGCTTTCCCACCAATATCCAGGTGCCATCTGAGGCCTGGATGGAAGGTCAGGGGTCCTCGCTGTAAGAGTGGGCATATGGGACTTTGTTTATGAATGACTCAATGAATATTTGCTGAACTAACTAAAGATTTGGACTAAATAATTATCCTTCATATTCATGTATCACTTTAGGGTTCCTAAGGTGTTCTCATACCATATCTCATTAGGTCCTTGTGAAAATTCTGTGAAGCATGTATGATTTACCCATTTTACAGACTAGGAAACTGAAGCTCAGAGTGACTTTCCCAAGGTCACACATAGTAACAAAATCTAGGCAAAAGTTTGTGATTTCTTTTTAAATTTAGTTTTTTCTTTTCAACTGAGCTAGCCGGAAAAGTCTCCCGATTTTAAACTTACGCCCTCTTTCTATTGGAATTAGATGATTTCCTTGGTTCTTTCAATTTCTGAGATTTTGGAGATTTGAAGTCAGCCAGTGAATCCCTTCCTGAGCACCCACCCCTTTACCCCCACCCACCCCCACACCTTTTCTCTTACCAGAGGCAGAGTCTCCCATCCTTTGTTTCCTACCTCAACCTTATTCTTCACTGCAGGCTGGGCAGGCATTAGAGTTGGGTTCCTTTCTATTTTTAAACTACATTTAAGGGCTAAAGGAAAATCCATACTGGACCCTTTGTTGAGGTCATCACATTTATGTCCTGCCTGCCAGCCAGGTGACAGTCTCCTTAGAGGTAGAGTGTGGGGTGTGTGTATATGTGTGTGTAAGTGTCTATGTGTGAAATTTTTCCTCAGGAAGGGATGATGGTTGATCATTATCCCTCCTTATTAGGAAGAGTAAATAATAATAACAGGCTAGGGCAAAGTATGCAGCATGCATACCTGGGCTGAAGTGGTGAGCAGCCATTCGTCCAACCAGCTTTGGTTCTAATGGGTAAGAGAGGAGAGGAATGGACAAGATATCCTCTTCGAGGCTTTTCTAGTCTAAGAAATCTTTGCTTTTCATTAGGAGAGTTGAGGTTAGCACTTACTTGGCTAGAGTGGCAGGGTCTGGAGTGAGGGTACAAGACGAGGCAGGGAAGCTGGCCTGGGTTGGAGGTTATTAGTGTTTCAGGCTGTGTGCTGCCATCTGCCCCCACTCTCAGCCCCATCCTGCAACGCAAGCATGTCCACAGAACATGCCAAATGACCTGTCCTCATCTCCTGGGTGGCATTCAGGGTCTCTGACACTGGGTCTAGTTCTTTCTCTCTAAAAACACTCATCAGCTTGTGGTCATTGTGGGGAGGGTGGTGGTGGGACACAGAAAGAGATGGATACAGAGAGAGTGGGTTTCTTCTCTCCCAAGATCTGCAGCAGCCCTGCTTCACGGCTACCAGGTGTTCACTAGAGAACAGCCTTAAGATATTTGACTTCCACTCCTCTTGTTGAGATCGAAGCCCACTTCCACTTGTCCCAGTACTCAGTGGAACTGAGAAACAGCAGGTTCCCAGACTTCATTTATTTCTGATTCTTCAAGGCTTTGGCATAATGACAAGGTATTTTCATTTCTTCCTGCTTTTGACGGGTTGGGGTAAAGGGAAAACTTCCTGTTATAAAATCCTAGCTCTTGGCCTGTGTCTTCTCTTTTCCCTTTCTGCTGACATACTCAACCCCATTAGTTCCTTTTCCTCTTTACCACATCACCCCCAGCCATAGACCTACATCTAAGAGATTGCAGATCCCTGAACTCTTTTCACCAATGCGTTGGGCTTCACCCGCCAGCTCCTCTCCTTAGCCCCGCCCAACTCCTCAGCTGGCCAATCACGGCCCCAGCGTACATGTATTGGTGACGTCATCTCCCAGCCAATCAGGAGGCGGGCTGGGACTGTGTGCACACGTCCACTTGGAGCTGCAGAGGCTGGGTTCTTCCCTCCCCAACCTTGGCGAAAGCAAAGTCTGAAGGCGGGAGAGGGGTTCCTGGTCCTCAGACCCCTTCTGGGTGCCTCTTTTGGCCCCTCCTGGGCCATCTCATCGCTTCTCCTTACCTCTGAGCTGATTGACCTCTCTCTGGTTAATTCATGGTTATTCCCCAGTTTCCATTTTACAAATGAGAAAACTGGGGCTGGGGGTGTTAATTTGCCCAACCCCTTGGTTTCTATGAGCGAGTTCTCTTGACTTTCATTCTCTGCTTGCGGGTGGAGGGCCCTTCCCTCCCTGTTGAGCCCGGTCTCTGGATAAGGATCCCCTGACACCTAGCTTCAGGAAGCCCCTCCCTACAGTTTTTTATCCTCTGTGGGAAGTTCATCCCCCTGTCTTGCTTCCATTCTGTGAGGTGGGTTGAAGCTCGTTTTGAAGAATGGCCCCAGAAAAAGACCCTGAGAGGGAGCTGAATCTGCTTAGCTCCTTTTGGGGGTTCTTGCAGGGCCCCTTCCCCTCCTGCTACAGACCTCCTCTCCGTGACAGATTCAGGATGGTTCCCTGTCCCTGCACCCTTAAGCCTCTTGCTAACCCCCTTTTTCCCAAAAGAGGAGCCCCACCTCCTCAGAGCAAGGGGCTGGCCTGTGCTATTTCTGTCCTTTCTGGGCTTCTTCTGAGAACAGATTCTTGTTTTCCGTCTGATTCAGATGTGAAACTTTTCCCGCAGCCTCCCCTCTCACCCAGTTCCGGTAGGCTGGGTCTCTGCCTCCCCACTCTCTTCTTCCTGCAGCCAGGCACCTCCCCAAAGTTCTCTCTGGTCAGTTGCTCAGTTCTACTGGGACCTGGAGGAGGAAGGCAGGGGCCAAAAAGGAAGTTGTCCCCCCTTGGGGGCCCTGGGGCTCCCGGGGTCAGGATTTTGATACTCTGAAGCAGGAAACTTTGATTCCCATGGCAAACCCTGTTCCTGTTCAGAGGAGCCACCTCCAGGGCCCCATTCTCAGGTAGGTGCCAGGGATGAGAAGAGGAAGGGGGAGGAGGGAGAGGACAGGTTGCTCATGGATCCACCAGTTGTAGTTTAGTGAAGTGGAGAGATCAAGACCTGGCAGTCCCCCATATGTTTTGTGCGTGTGTGTGTGTGTGTGTGTGTGTGTGCGTGCCAACTTCACCTTTTACTCTGTCCATCTTGCCCTTTACCTTATTCTCCTCCCATTTCCATCCCCCCCACCTTTTTAAAAATTGCTTCTTCTTGACTATGGTAGGTGACTTATCATTGTTTCTTCCTTTTCTCTCCTTCCTGACTCCCAACATCCTTAGGACCTCACATTCCTTCGAAATTTCATCTTGTCTTAAGAACCCAAACTGGAAATAGAATTCTTCTCCTGACTCCCATCCCCTATCTTATTCTAAAGTCCTTCAGAGTTAGGATCTCCCCAGACCCACTCAAAATCTTCACCTCACTGTTCTTCTGCAGGAAGTCCTTCTCTGGCTTCCCTGTCCTAAGCCCCCTACTTATGGTGATCTTTTTGGGAATGTGGGTGCTGGAAGCAGAGGCAGGGGACTTTGGAAATCCCCAGAACACCAGCCATGGTGAGCCAAAGAAATGAACTGTAGAAGCTGGAGAAGCTGAGCTCTTCTGAGGTGTTGGGGTTATAACTGCCAGAGTCTTTTCCTCCCAATGGCTGCCTAGAGCTAGGAGAGACTGTGGACTTCCGGGAGTCGGGATCTGAGGCTTTTCCAATTGTGCAGGGACTGAAGGTAAAGCAGAAAGAAGTGGTGGTGGTGAAACGGGCAGGGATGGAGTTAGAAGGAAAGTTGGGGGAAGCTGCCAGTTTTCCTTGGGGCCAGATGTGGGCTGGACAGGGTTGAGCATCCTGTTCTACAGGGAAAGGTACCTTTACTGTGCCAGATTCCTTGATGGCTGAAACAGAGGGCTTGGATTAAAACTGATGTTGGTGGGATAGAAGGACTTCCTGCAGAAGAACAGTGAGGTGAGGACTTTGAGTGGTCTGGGGAGATCCTAACTCTAAAGGACTTTAGAATAAGAGAGGGCCCTGGCAGGCCAGAAAGTATGGGGTGTGTGTGTTGAGTGGGTTATTTGACTTCAGGAGGGTGCAGTTCAGCACCTTCAAGAGGGTGCTTTCAGCTGCTTGAGTCCAGGTCCTCTTCTTAGACTTCCCATTTGTCAAATTTATTCTTTAATCTTTTTTCCCCTCCCTCCCTGCCTCCTTCTGGTGTCTGGATCGTGTTTGGTTCAGATTTCAACAGAAGCTATACAAGAGCTCCTGGACAAGATCTGTAAGTGACAGAAGGAGAAACTCGGAGGGAAGCCTGTGCTTGAAGTCAACCTACAACCTTACTCTTCTCAGGCTCACTGTTATTTTTAGAAACCCTGGCTCAGAAATCTCCATTGTGAGCTCTGGAAGATAGCCTCACACCTGATTAATTTTCCCCTTTCCGTTTTATTTATTTAATGAACGTTTACTGAGCACGTTCTGTGTGCTCTGAGGATGGAGGCCAAGATAAACAAGCCACTGTCAGCGTCATCAAGACACTCACAGTCTCCTATGGGCCAACTGACAGAATTAATTAAGGTTGGACGGGCTGAGACTGCAGAAGCTATGGTGGAATGGGTTCCAGCTTCTCTCTAAGCTAACTGCATGATTAGGTTTGTTCTGCCTTAACAGCTTCATTGTTTGGGGGACACGGTTAGGTTCCATTAGCTTGAGTTGTAGGCCTTGACAACCTGACTGAGATGGATGAGTTGTGTGGCCTTAGACAAGTCACTTAACCTCCCTCATAAGGAGTTTGTGAAGATTAAATGAAGTTTGTAATTGTAAAGGAAAGATCATGGCTATTATCTTTCTCCCATTTCCTCTGTTAGGGGGCTTCCTAATTACCAGCCTCAATCCAAACCAATTCAGTCTTCTCCATCTGGACTTGGGAGAGAGAAGGTACTTGTATTTGAAGGGAGTGTGGTGTGAGCTGGGTTAGGACCACCATGATTTGATGTTGATCAGTCAATTCCTATTCAAATTACATTTATTGAGACCTTTTGTATGTGCCAGGCCTTTTAATGTATTATATCACTTAATCCTCTTATTAATACCCCTGTGAAATGTTTATTATCATCCTTACCATTTTACAGATGAACACGTTGAGGCTCTAAGATAAACATTCTCAAAGTTTAGTGTATATTAGAATAATCTGGGGTGTTTTTTAAAAATGCAGATTGGGTTGGGAACTGTGGCTCACACCTGTAATGCTAACACTTTGGGAGGCCTCAAGCTGAGGATTGCTTAAGCCCAGAAGCTTGAGGTTACAGGGAGCTATGATCATGCCACTTCTAGATCTTGTCCAGGAGCTCTTGTATAGCTTCTGTTGAAATCTGTTGAACCATACATGATCCAGACACCAGAAGGAGGTGGGGAGGGAGGGAAAGGAAGATTAAAGAATAAATATCACAGATGAGAAGTCTAAGAAGAGGATCTGGACTAAAATGGCTGAAAGGATCCAGGTGCTGAACTGCACCCTCCTGAAGTCAAATAACACCCCTACACCCATACTTTCTGGCCTGGCAGGACCTTCTCTTATTGTAAAGTCTTTTGGAGTTAAGACCTCCCCAGACCCACTCAAAGTCCTCACCTCACTGTTCTTCTGCAGGAAGTCCAGAGCTATGATCTGGGTGACCTTGTCTCTTAAAAAAAAAAAAAAAAGCAGGCCGGGTGCAGTGGCTCGTGTCTGTAATCCCAGCACTTTGGGAGGATGAGGTGGGAGGATCACTTGAGGCCAGAAGTTTGAGAACAACCTGGGCAACATAGCAGGACCTCATCTCTACAAAAAAAAAAAAAAAAAAAAATTAGCCGGGCATGGTAGCACATGCCTGTAGTCCTAGCTACTCAGGAGGCTGAGGCAGGAGGACTGATTAAGCCCGGCGGGTGGAGGCAGTTGTGCCAATGCACTCCAGCCTGGGTGACAAAGTGAGATCCTGTCTCAAAGTAAAAAAAAAAAAAAAAAAAAAAAGCAGATCCCTGTCCAGCAGATCCCTGGACAGAAATACTGATTCAGCAGCTGTGGAATGAGACCTAGAATCTATATTTTTTACATGGATCCAAGGTGATTCTGATGCTGGTGGGCTACAGACCACATTTTAAAAAGCACCGATTAAGAGTTAGTGACTTGCTCAAAGGCTCACAGCAGGAAGTACTAGCTTTGAATCCAGGATTCCTGCCTCCCAGACTGGTGCTGCTGCTGGATACATCTCACCAAAGCTGCCTCCTGAGCCTTGGTTTCTGCATTGTAAATGGAAATGGCAATTCCTTCCCCGCCTCCCTTCTTCATAGGCCCATTGTGAGGATAAAATGAGATAATGTAGGAGAAAGCACTTTTAAAAATGTAGAGCTGGCAGCATTGTTAGCGATTATGCAAATACATGCAAATGAGTGCCGTGGGTGTGGCTGCTCACTTTGGGAGCCAGTGCTGGGATGTGGGTTTCAAAAGGTGGGTCGAAAAGGGAACTGGAAGAACTTTGGTGATGGGCATTGACCCCTGGGGAAAGTTTTGTAAAAAGGGCCGAATGAAGCAGAAGGCTGGGGTGGGAATCTGGGGGAGAGAGAGAACTATAGGCAGAAGAAGAGGCCTTCTTTCCTTTTTGGGTTTTATGTCACCAGATTTGAGGGTCCCTGGCTATGGGGACTGATCGGCAGAGGGAAGCCCCAGCTTGTGCCTGGGCACCAAAGGCAAAGCATACCTCTTTGTTCTGTGATCTCTGGGCGGGGTACTCTGGGAGACACTGGCTCATAGCCCCTTTCCAGCTCATTTAGCTGGGAAAGCCTTTTATGATATATCTCGCCTCTATTCCTCCTCCCTAATGAAGCTGGAGCTGGGGCTGAGCTTTACTAAAATCATCCTCTTACTTGTTAAACAACCTGCTGTTTCCACATGGAGATGGTGCAGCAGGAAGGCTGAAAGTGAGATTTGAGGATAGCCAACCAAGGAGGCTGCCGTGCCGTCCTCCAACTTCTTTGCCACTTTCCCTTCTGTCCCATTTGCTCTCAGACGTGTCATCCAGGATTGCTAGGCCCTGAGGTGAGAACTGGCCTGTGATGCTTCCTGGGGCTGGCTATTTTGGGCACCCCATTCCAAAGCTGCCGAGACCCCGGGATTCTAGAGCTACTTCTGTTCAGGAACGCCATTGTTCTCCCTCCCCCGGCATCCCTGGGAATTGATGCTAATTTCAGCCTCTGATCCCTGACTCATTCTCTTCTCCTCCCTGACTCATAGGGTGACCTTGGGTTTTTGAAGCCCCTCTCAGTAGGGAATTATGATGGCCACCATTTCAGCCCTAGATTGGTTTTAGGTGGGTGGGGCAGGGTGAGGAAAAGGAGAGAAAGGAATGTTTAACTGCTTTCATTAAAATCACCATCTGAAGAGCTTTGCTTGCTTTGTGACTGCCTGGGCTGAACTCACCAGGCTTCTAAGAAGTCTCCCAGTTAATCAACAAACCCCAGAATTCATAAGTGTAAAACATGAGGTGATTGTTCCTTCAGGCAAAGCATCCAGTGAATGAGATCCCTGGGCCCACCCCACCACTTTTATCCTGGAAGAAGCTTCAGTGGGGACAGAGGCAGGGGATGGGTACAGTAACTCTGTCAGAGGTTCTCTCTGGTGTAAGACTGGAAAGGCAGGGGTTAACCCGGTTTTGTCCTGGTTGATGGATTCTGGAATCATAATCCATTAGCTTTGCCTGCATGGAGAGAGGCCAGGCGAAAGCATTCAGATTTGTCTTTGTTCTGTGCTTTTGCCATCCCTGCCAGGCACAGAGGGGCTGTGGACACGTAACCCCCACCCCCCACACCATGACCAAGAGACAATGAAATACTCTTGGGGGCTATCTTGATTGCTGTTGGTCCCAAAGCCCTCTCCCATGGGGGAGATAAGCAGTTTCAACTCTTGGTTATTCAGGCTATGAAACAGATCATCCTAAAAACATCACTCCAGGGGCTTGTACCTGCCTAATTCTGCTGGGCCCTGGCATTTTAAACAAGACTAAGCACTGACTAAAGAGCGGGTTTCGAGAAGTCAGATGGTGGTGGGGATGGTGGAGTCAGGAAAACCTGGCATTAAACTTTGGGTGTAGATAAACTTAATACAGGCAGTGGCAATAGCCTGAGATTAAAAAAGAAACATTAGCTGCTATTATTATTAATGTTAGAATGATTAACTATTTACAAAAGACTGAGGATGTTTCTGTAAAATGTACCTTATTAGGGAGTATGCTGTTCTCATGATAAGGTAGCTGTGCCTAAGCAGCCTCTCTGTATCTGCTCCCTGCAGGCTGCGCTACATGGTGAAGCAGTTGGAGAATGGGGAGATAAACATTGAGGAGCTGAAGAAAAATCTGGAGTACACAGCTTCTCTGCTGGAAGCCGTCTACATAGATGAGACACGGTGAGAGAGACCGACAGACAGAGAAGGAGAAAGACGTCAGACATAGTGTTCCAGAGACGGGGGTTAAGACAAAGATAGACACATGTGGCATGGACAGAGACCGGAAGAAAGAGAGAGGGTGGACCCGATATAAAGAGCTCTAGGTAGTGGCTCACACCTGTAATCCTAGCACTTTGGAGGCCAAGATGGGTGAATTCTTTGAGCCCAGGAGTTTGAGACCAGCCTGGGCAACATGGCAAGACCCTGTCTCTACAAAAAAAAAAAAAAAAAAAAAAAAAAATTAGCCAGGCATGGTGGCATGCTCCTGTAGTTCTAGCTACTCGGGAGGCTGAGGTGGAAGGATGGCTTGAACCCAGGAGGCAGAGGTTGCAGTGAGGTGAGATTGCGCTGCTGCACTCCAGCCTGGTGTGACAGAGCAAGACCCTGTCTCAAAATAAATAAATAAATAAATAAATAAATAAATAAAGAGCTCCAGGTATCCAGGGAGAAATAGTGGTATGAGATAAAGAAGCAGAGGCAGACATAGAGATGCAGAGATAGAGACAAACACAGATATCAAGAAGGACAGAAGACTGCTTCAGAGTTGGAAGGGACCTTAAAGCTCATCCATTCCACTGTGGAATACCTCTAGATGTGTGCGGCCCAACATGGGAGCCACCATTCTGGGTGGCTATTGAGCACCTCAAATGTGGCAAGTATGAACTGAGATGTGTACATAAAATACATGATGGATTTCAAAGACTTAGAAAAAAGAATGTAAGATATTCATATATATATATATTTTTTTGTTTTGAGACAGAGTTTACTCTTGTTGCCCAGGCTGAAGGGCAATGGTGCGATCTTGGCTCACTGCAACCTCTGCCTCTGGGGTTCAAGCAATTCTTCTGCCTCAGCCTCCTGAGTAGCTGGGATTACAGGCATGTGCCACTACGCCCAGCTAATTTTTGTATTTTTAGTAGAGATGGGGTTTCTCCATGTTGGTCAGGCTGGTCTCGAACTCCCGACCTCAGGTGATCTGCCCGCCTTGGCCTCCCAAAGTCCTGGGATTACAGGCATGAGCTACCGCGCCCAGCCGATATCTCATTAATATATTTTGTAAGGCTGGGCGTGATGGCTCATGCCTGTAATCCCAGCACTTTGGGAAGTTGAGGCAGCCTGATTCCTTGAGCCCAGGAATTCGAGACCAGCCTGGGCAACATGATGAAACCCTGTCTCTACAAAAAATTAAAGAATTAGCTGGGCATGGTGATGTGCACCTGTAGTCCCAGCTACTTGGGAGGCTGAGGGGGGAGGATCACCTGAATCTGGGGAGGTTGAGGTTGCAGTGAGCTGTGATCACACCACTGCACTCCAGTCTGGGCGATAAAGTGAGACCCTGTCTAAAAATACACACACACACACACACACAGACACACACACACACTTGGTTTCATGTTGAAATGATATTTTGGAGGTATTAGGTAAAATAAAATTTATTGCCGGGCACGGTGGCTCACGCCTATGATCCCAGCACTTTGGGAGGCTGAGGCGGATGGATCAACTGTGGTCAGGAATTCCAGACCAGCCTGGCGTGGTGGTAGGCACCTGTAATCCCAGCTACTCAGGAGGCTGAGGCAGGAGAATCGCTTGAACCCGGGAGGCAGAGGTTGCAGTGAGCCAAGATCGCGCCACTGCACTCCAGCCTGGGCAACAGAGTGAGACTCCATCTCAAAAAAAAAAAAAAAAATTATCATTAAAGTGAATTTCACCTATTTCTCTTTTCCTTTTTAACGTGGCCTACTAGACAATTTAAAATTTCATATATGCGGCTTGCATTTTATTTCTATTGGATGGTGCTGCTCTATAGCATCCCTGAAAGATGCGTTCCATTTCCTACTTAAACACTTCCATAGTTGGGATGCTCACTACCTCACATGGAGACCTGTTTCATTGTTGGAGATGTTAGATAAAGAAATAAAAAGATATAGAGAAAGAAAGGAAACAGGGTTGAAGACAGAGAGCTGGCATGAGAGTTACTAAATGTGGGGTATGGCTGGGTACACGGTCTCTAGGCTGTGGAAGCACCTGCTGTCTTTCCTCTGTGACTCCCCTTCTGGGGTCTCAGGCAAATCTTGGACACGGAGGACGAGCTGCAGGAGCTGCGGTCAGATGCCGTGCCTTCGGAGGTGCGGGACTGGCTGGCCTCCACCTTCACCCAGCAGGCCCGGGCCAAAGGCCGCCGAGCAGAGGAGAAGCCCAAGTTCCGAAGCATTGTGCACGCTGTGCAGGCTGGGATCTTCGTGGAACGGTGAGGCTCGCCCACACTCAGCCTCCCTCTGCCTTTAGCTGTGCCCCTCTTTCCCAGCCACCCTGGTCTTCCATGACCACCAGCCGTATGATCCCATGGCTCATCCCCACATCCCCAGCTGGCCACACCTCCACTCCCAGACCTTCATATGTGGGCTTCTTCTCATTGTTCTCTCTTAGGATGTTCCGGAGAACATACACCTCTGTGGGCCCCACTTACTCTACTGCGGTTCTCAACTGTCTCAAGGTAATCTCTGGGTTTTTGGGAAAGAGGAGAAAGTTAGGGGATGGAATAGCCACTGGGACTTCTAGACCCTGTTTATGGCATGATTTTTGCCTTCCTTTTTTTTTTTGAAATGGAGTCTCGCTCTTGTCACTCAGGCTGGAGTGCAGTGGCGTGATCTCGGCTCACTGCAACCTCTGCCTCCCTGCAAGCGATTCTCCTGCCTCAGCCTCCTGAGTAGCTGGGATTACAGGTGCCCACCACCATGCCCAGCTAATTTTTGTAGTTTTGGTAGAGATGGGGTTTCACCATGTTGGCCAGGCTGGTCTCGAACTCTTGACCTCAAGTGTTCTGTCCACCTCGGCCTCCCAAAGTATTGGGATTACAGGCGTGAGCCACTGCGCCCGGCCTGCCTTCCCTTTTAACTGTTGTTCCCACATTTATCAAAACGGCTTTTGCCCAGTGTAGGAGCAAACTCCTGCCTTCCTGTCTCTCCCATACTGAGAGATATATGGGAAGAAAGAGGCACACTTCACCATTTCTTTGCTTTCCTATTTGCCAAGACTTTGTACTCATGGGAAGTCCTTCTTGAAGTCTAACTTCAACCCTTGCTGCTGCTGGAAAGCAACATAATCTATTGTTTCTCCACAGAACCTGGATCTCTGGTGCTTTGATGTCTTTTCCTTGAACCGGGCAGCAGATGACCATGCCCTGAGGACCATTGTTTTTGAGTTGCTGACTCGGCATAACCTCATCAGCCGCTTCAAGGTTGGGCAGCATCCTACCTCTACCTCCAGGCAGGATTCTCCACTCCTCTCATGCCTGTTCTAAAAGCCTCCCAACAAACAGATTCCATAGATCCCCTCACTCAGTCTCAACATCAGGGAAGTCTCCCCATGCCCACGCCCAGCCTAGCCTTTCTTTCACTTGCTGCAGTCTTATTTCCAGACTTCATTAATTGATTTCTAGGGGGAGATTCTCGGTCTGCAACCATCTAGCCTGGGATTCTGCTCTCTCTCGCTTTGCTTTTTTCCCCCAACTTGTCCTCTCTAGGCTGACTTGCAGTGTGGACACTGGAGGCCTGGAGTTCAGATGCTGTCAGCCAGTGCCCTTTGGGACTAGAAACCATGTTTCCTGGATAAAATTGGCCACTCCCTCCCCCATCCCCCAGTTCTGGTCTCTGTGCAAGGAATTATATAGAGAAGGTCAGCTCTTGACAGGGCTGGGGTGGGCTTGTATGACGGGGACGGTGTGTGAACTTCATTTGCTCTTCAGCTTGTCTGGATGGGAAGAATTATATGAGATTAAAGTCCTTCCTAGATCCTGTACAGGAGGGAGCATCTTTGGGGAGGGAAAAAGTGCCAGGAAAAAAACAAAACACTTTCACGTGGACAAATCACATTTGGAAGTAGAGGGTGAGGGAGGTTGAAGAGCCGTAATGGGGATATTGGTTCAGCACTCTGGGGAGCAGTAGATGTTAAAGGTGAAGGGAAACGTGGATGATCTGAAGGGCCATAGAGAGGGGCGGTCAAAGGAGTCCAGGTGGAGGGTCCCCTCCCAGGCCAACTTCGGGAGGTCATTCCATCCATCCTCTGCCTCCACTTCACTAGAACAAATTATCTGTGCATGTGAGCCCTTCCTTCACCCTTGACTCCTCCTTTTACAACAACTCCCTAGGGAGTTTCCAAAACTTTCCTGAGATGCTCAGCTGAAATTTTCTTAAGTGCCTTCCGGAAGCCTGTTCTGCAATTTTACTTTCTTCTTTCCAATCCTGCCCTCTCCAGGACAGAGAATAGTAGGGCTCTCTTTTTCCTAAGACTTTTCCCAGCTCATGTTTCCCCAGACTGGCTCTCAGACTTCAGTCACTAGATTCTCCTAAACTCTGCCTCCTTACCTGGAAGGACTGGGTTTGGGGGACCTCAAGAGTAGCTGTTTTGGGTTAGGTTTGGCCCAGTCCCAGTCTGCTTTGCTCCAAGGCAGTTAGAGGAAGGAGGGGGTGCTTCTTGTTTTAGTTTTCTCTGATGGTAGGGCCAGCAGCAGCTGCCCTTCTCAAACTCCACATTCTCTTCCTGGGCACCTAGCCCCTCCCCTACTCCTCCCTTTTTCTTCCCTTCCCTCCAGGGACGCCATGGCAACGCAAAAGCAAGGGCAGTTGTCATGGAAACAGTCCTTTAAAATTTCCTGAATTTGGGGCACAGCCCTCCAGGGGTGCGGGTGGGGGATGTTAGGGTCTGACTGACTAGTGGTGCTTCTTCTGTGTCTCTGTCACTGTATTGCTCATCTCTACAGAAACCTCCCGAGTCCTGAACCTTCGTCCCCTCCTAGCCTCAAGAGATTCAGGGACAGATCACCAGTCCTGTCCTCTGGGAGCCTTGAGCCTTTTGAAGGAGGCAGACATACCCTAAGGGCGTACACAGAGACAGGGACCGAATTCAGAGTAGCTGGACAGAGCTCTGGCTGCTGGTGCTTTTGTGTGTGTTCTGTGGGACTGAGGGCGCGGGTACTGGTGCATGTAGAGGGTAAGTGGTCAGGGAGGGCTTCTCAAAGGAGAGGGTAACCCACATCTGGCTGGAAGAGTCCTCTCTAGGTCATCTTCTTCATTCCCTTACTTCTGAGCCCTTCTTCATGGTTTTGGATGTGGGGATGGGCTGGGATGTTTGGAAGGTAGGAGGGAAGCTTTCTTTCATTTTCTTTGAAATCTCCAGGGAAATAATAATAATTATAGCTATTCTTTAGAGAGCATTTACTAAATGCCTTGTACTTATTAATTTCCAGGTAGGTGGTATTATCTTTCATTCCGCAATTAAGTATCTGAGGCACAGAGAGGCATGTGACTTGCCCAAGGTTGCACAGCCAGCAGGTGGTAGAGGCAGAATATGAGCCAGGTTCACCTAACTAGGTCCTGTGCTCTCTCCCTATGCCACACTGCCTTCTAAAGAAAGTTGTTGATCTTGGTCCGTAATCACCACCATTCCTGTGGATCCTTGATATATCTCCATTTCCCCCAACCTCCCGCAGATTCCCACTGTGTTTTTGATGAGTTTCCTGGATGCCTTGGAGACAGGCTATGGGAAGTATAAGAATCCTTACCACAACCAGATCCACGCAGCCGATGTTACCCAGACAGTCCATTGCTTCTTGCTCCGCACAGGGATGGTGGTAGGTGCCCTGGAGATGATTCTTCTGTGATTCAGGGCCTATGGCTACAGAACTGGGAGGTCTAGACTGTACTCCCATTTCCATTTCTCCTCGTTGGTTCTTCTTGGGCACTCCAAAGCCTTGACAGAGTCAAACTGGATTAACTCACGCTAGAGAATTCCCAGGTAGACTAAAACTCATTGGACAGTGCTAGGGACATGTGCTGGGATGCAGTGGGAGTGTTGCAGGTTCGGATGGAGGAAGGTCCTTGGCCATTTCAGGAGCTGAGAAACCTGGCTGCATTAACCAAGAGCTGGCCTGGAAGCATGGAAGGGATGGGATGAGTGATCTAGCTTGTGTGTGGAGGTTCCTGGGCAGTGACCTGCAGGCGTCACCCCTCTGTCATTCTTTCTCTTTCCTCCTGTAGCACTGCCTGTCGGAGATTGAGCTCCTGGCCATCATCTTTGCTGCAGCTATCCATGATTATGAGCACACGGGCACTACCAACAGCTTCCACATCCAGACCAAGTGAGGGGTGGGGATGTGGCAGGGGCAGGAGGGGCCAAGAGGAGGTGGGGAGGTTGCCGGAGTCCCTCCTTACAGGGGGTGGTCATGATGACCTTTGGCTTTGTAGGTCAGAATGTGCCATCTTGTACAATGATCGTTCAGTGCTGGAGAATCACCACATCAGCTCTGTTTTCCGACTGATGCAGGATGATGAGATGAACATTTTCATCAACCTCACCAAGGATGAGTTTGTGTGAGCAGAAGCCAGTTCTTGGCATTCCTAAGAGACTCCCTTACCACAAACTCCATTTTCCACTTCCTGGACCTCCTGCCCAGCAGCGCTGAGGGGGCTGATTGCTTCTCTTTTTATGTCCGCTCAGAGAACTCCGAGCCCTGGTCATTGAGATGGTGTTGGCCACAGACATGTCCTGCCATTTCCAGCAAGTGAAGACCATGAAGACAGCCTTGCAACAGCTGGAGAGGTGGCATCTGGTGGGGTGTGGCTGGGGCCAGGCCAGAGGGAGGGGTGTGTGAACTGGGGGGGTATACACAAGGGTAGTTGGTGTGCCAGGTCTTTACCTCGCTGTAGAGACTCCACTGGCTTCAGGTATCAGACTGCATCTCTATGTAAGAGTGTGTGTGTGTGTGTGTGTGTGTGTCCTTACGTTTACTCACAGCCTTGGCAGCTGATCCACTGGAGAGTGCTTTGGGCTGGGAATCTAAGATGGGGGTTCTCATCGCGGCTCTGGGACAGGCTTACTCTGGAATGTTGGAAAATTCATTCAACCCTTCTGCCCCAGTTTTATTACCTCTGAAATGGTGAAAATGACACGCCTCCCCCCACAACAGCTTGCCCCTAGTTCCTAGTCTCATAGGGCTATTGGGAGAGTCATATGAGGTTTAAAAAAATGCATAGAACAAATGCCATAATTGCATCTAATGTTTGCTTAGAAGTGAGTGGGAATGTATAAATGTGTGTGAGAGTGGACTGTGTGTGTGTGTCCTGAAGGTGTGTGTTAATCTCTGTGTATGGTGTTTATGTGTGGGATGCAGTGTCACAGCAGGTCATTGTTGAGGGTATAATAATAATTATTACTATTCTAAATAATATCTACTGAGCACTTATTATGTGCTAGACACTCTCCTGAATACTTATTTGTTGTTTGTCACTTAGTTCTCAGAACCACTCGATATGTGGTAGGGTTGTTATTTCCATTTTAGAGTTGAAGAAAATGAAATATGGAAATTTTAAGTAACTTGCTCAGTGTCACATGGCTAACATGTGGTAGGTATAGACATGAACCCAGGCCCTTTGATTCTAAGAGCCTGGGCTCTCAGCTACTAACCCGTGCTGCTACCTAAACATATATAAGTGTGTGTGTGTCTGTGTGTGGGGTGTGTGTGTGTCTGTGTGTGGGGTGTGTGTGTAGCTTTGGAGGGTGTTTGAAGTTATGTGAGGCCGGGCGTGGTGGCTCATGCCCATAATTCCAGCACTTTGGGAGGCCGAGGCAGGTGGATAGCTTGAGGTCAGGAATTTGAGACCAGCCTGGCCAACACGGTGAAACACTGTCTCTACCAAAAAAATACAAAAATTAGCTGGGTGTGGTGGCATGCACGCCTGTAGTCCCAGCTATTCGGGAGGCTGAGGTGGGAGAATCACTTGAACCCAGATGACAGAGGTTGCAGTGAGCTGAGATTGTGCCACTGCACTCCAGCCTGGGCAACAGAGTGAGACCCTGTCTCAAAAAAAAAAAAAGGAAGAAGTCATGTGATAGGGTGTGCATGGGAAGTTAGGGAATGGTCCTAACTTCCTTTTCCTAAAAGATCAGTCTCCCTTCCCTTGCCATCTGCCCCAACCAGGATTGACAAGCCCAAGGCCCTGTCTCTACTGCTCCATGCTGCTGACATCAGCCACCCAACCAAGCAGTGGTTGGTCCACAGCCGTTGGACCAAGGCCCTCATGGAGGAATTCTTCCGTCAGGTAGCGTGGCATCTTCGCCTTCCCTGTGCCTATGGGGGCCTTCTCTCCCCTTTTGCCCTCCAAGTTCCCCAATCCTGTTCCACATCCTCCTTTTGCTACCTGTAGTCTCTGACCTGATCCCAAATCCTTGGGGTAAAACCCCATTATCCTAAAAGCCTAACAATAGTTGCATTTCATTTGCATATATTTCATTTGCATATTACTAATTTCCAGGTCAACAGTGCAGAAATTTCACACAACAACCCCCCACCCCCACCACTTGCCACCTGTACCCCAGATCTGGTAGGTCTGAGGTATCCTCTCCAGCTTTCCTACCCTGTTCTCTCCTCTAGGGTGACAAGGAGGCAGAGTTGGGCCTGCCCTTTTCTCCACTCTGTGACCGCACTTCCACTCTAGTGGCACAGTCTCAGATAGGTGAGTGTCATCTCCTGCAGGAAGGGGAGGACTGGGAGGGGGAAAAGATGCTGCCTGGGTCAGGATTGCTCCAAGTCCTCAACCCCCCAAACCATTCTTCCTGTAGAGGAAAGCCTACTGTGCTAGAGCATGGGGTCCTGGGATAGGAGGCCAGGGGGCTGCAATGGCAGGGAGGAGCTCTCTGGGGCACCAAGACATCATCCCAAAGCCTGCCCTGCATTGGGAAGTTTTCAGCCCCAGGTTACCTCTCCACCCTCTTTCATAAGCAGCCAGGGGTCCTGGCCATGCCAGCTGCATGCTCTGCCTAGCCCTCCAGATAATAGTAAGACATCTCTACGGCATTGCTCCTCCACTGCAGGGTTCATCGACTTCATTGTGGAGCCCACATTCTCTGTGCTGACTGACGTGGCAGAGAAGAGTGTTCAGCCCCTGGCGGATGAGGACTCCAAGTCTAAAAACCAGCCCAGGTGAGGGTGGCTGGGGTAGCCAGATATCCTGGTTCAGGAAGGCAGTGGTAGGAGGGATTTGGACTCACAGACAGGACCGACTCACAGCCATGGTGGGGTGGTGGGGAGGCAGGCTGCTTCAAGCTTGGGAGTCCCTCTGCCGTCAGGGACAGAAGGATGGGATCAGAAGGGTGTGACCTGTACCTATGCTCCCCTTCACCATATTTTTGTTTCTTCCATTAGCTGTCTTTCTGCCTTCTGGCTAATCTTGTTTTAATTTTCCTTCTACCAGGAGGGAAGATGTGGAGAGGGAGGGGTGAAATGAGGGGGAGAGGGACAGGGACTTGGGGAATATCTAGTAGAGGAAAAGTGGAAGACGAAGTTCCCTGAACCTTCTCCTTGTCTTCCATGTCCTGCACTCCCAGGGCTAAGGTGGTTCTGGAGTGGGCTGGGGCTTACCTCTTGGGGCTGTTGGGGGTTCTGCTTCTAGCTTTCAGTGGCGCCAGCCCTCTCTGGATGTGGAAGTGGGAGACCCCAACCCTGATGTGGTCAGCTTTCGTTCCACCTGGGTCAAGCGCATTCAGGAGAACAAGCAGAAATGGAAGGAACGGGCAGCAAGTGGTGGGTACCATGGCAGAGGGCAGGGGTGAGAACTTGTGTGGGTGGATCATGGAGCACTAGGAGGTCCATTTTTCTTAAGCCCCTGGGGAAACCCTTTGCCAGACTCCTTGATTTGGGAATGGAGCTGATCAGACCAGTTAGATCACAGGAAAGACTGGCTGAGTGGCCTGGAATGTTCTAAGAATGGGGGCCGTAGAGATGATAGAGACAGTCAGATATTCCACAACCCAAGGGTCCCTGTGCACACTGTGGTCCCTGTAAATGGTGCCCCTGTAGATTTGGCTAATTTGGTGGCCCTGGCTGGGAAATCTCTTCCTGTGTGAGGGAGTGGTAGGGTGGTGTTGAGGGTTCTGAGTTTTAGCAAGGCTGGAGAGGCTCTTCCCAAGTGGGGATGGGTGGAATGTAGTTCAGCTTGAAGGCAGGTTGATGGATGAGAATCCCTTACATGTCTCCACATACTCCTTGGGTTCTGGGGAAGAATACTTCTTGGCCTAAGCTCAGCCTCCTTTATGCTTCTCTACAGGCATCACCAACCAGATGTCCATTGATGAGCTGTCCCCCTGTGAAGAAGAGGCCCCCCCTTCCCCTGCCGAAGATGAACACAACCAGAATGGGAATCTGGATTAGCCCTGGGGCTGGCCCAGGTGAGCCTGTTGTGGTGGAGGGTGTAGGAGAGCTGGTGTCTACCATGGCATCTTTGTTGGGTCGTCTCTGGGCTCCAGTGGATGCGACATTCTCTCTCCCCTTTTGAGCAGTAAAATGGAGCGAGTGAAGACATAGAATGGAGCCAAAGTGTGGGTGGAGCAGGGAAATCCTCCCACGCTCTTCTGTCCCCCAGTCCCTGCAGGAACAAAGGAGGTAGTTTCTCAGAACAGCAGCAGAACAGGGTGGGCCCATGCCAGGTGACAGCTAACCTGCACCGCACCTTAGGGAGGGTTAGGGAAAAGGAGCCCAGCCAGGGCACACAGCTCAGTGAGGGCAGCTGAACGTGACTTCGACTTCAGCCCCTATTCACCCCCTTGGCTGGGCACCCTTCTGAAGGGCATTTTTTGCACAACTCTACTCGGGACTAAGTGGGGATCAGGACTTGGAGAAGGAAGGTCAGGTTGGAGGTGAAGGCAAAGCTCAGGGCACTGAAGTTTCTCCCTCTTTCCCCAGGTCTTCATTGAGTCCAAAGTGTTTGATGTCATCAGCACCATCCATCAGGACTGGCTCCCCCATCTGCTCCAAGGGAGCATGGTCGTGGAAGAAACAACCCACCTGAAGGCCAAATGACAGAGATTTGGGGTTGGGGAAAGGGCCCCTCCCCACCTGACACCCACTGGGGTGCACTTTAATGTTCCGGCAGCAAGACTGGGGAACTTCAGGCTCCCAATGGTCACTGTGCCCATCCCTCAGCCTCTGGATTCTCTTCATGGCCAGGTGGCTGCCAGGGAGCGGGGAGCTTCCTGGAGGCTTCCCAGGGCCTTGGGGAAGGGTCAGAGATGCCAGCCCCCTGGGACCTCCCCCATCCTTTTTGCCTCCAAGTTTCTAAGCAATACATTTTGGGGGTTCCCTCAGCCCCCCACCCCAGATCTTAGCTGGCAGGTCTGGGTCCCCCTTTTCCTCCCCTGGGAAGGGCTGGAATAGGATAGAAAGCTGGGGGTTTTCAGAGCCCTATGTGTGGGGAGGGGAGTGGGTTCCTTCAGGGCATGGTACCTTTCTAGGACCTGGGAATGGGGTGGATAGGACATCCTCTTCACCCCAGAATTGCGCTGCTTCAGCCCCATCTCCAGCCTGATCCTCTGCAATCTTCCTTCTCTCCCTTTCTGATATAGTGACTGGGGAGAAAGGAGCCATTGTGACCAGGGGCTGCGGGAGGCCTTTCCTGGGACTTCCTTGGGACGGGTCTGGGCCCCTGGGGCTTGTCGCCTGCCCTGGCTGAGTCCCGAGCCCTTTGCCTCCTTCCTCTCCCCTGGGGCTGGGAGGCTCCATCCGACCAATGTCTGTAAAGTGCTTTGAGGATCTCCCCAGCAAAGCACCTTCAGAATGTATCGACACCAGCTGGGTTAGGGTCAAGGGTGCCTGGGGAGGGTGAGTAATCCTGCATTGCTAAAAGAGAGGGTCTGTCCCCTCCTTTCCACATCCCAGAACTGGCCCAGCTGCAGGCACTAAGAAGCTCCTCCCCTGAGACAAGTGAGGGGTAGTGGGTGAAAGGCAGATGGACAAGGGGCTCACGGCTGCTGCCTTCCTGTCCTCTGGAGAGAACCCAGCCAGGCGCGGTGCCCCTTCCTCTCCTCAGGCTCCTCCTTGCCCCCACCTCGCCCCAGGAAAGGCCAAAGTCCAGGTGACTGCCCTCCTTCTTTCTTGTAAATACCAACCATGCATTTGTACAGTGGGCCCTGTTCATGCGAAATCCACATCCATGGTCTCCTAGACCTGCTACCCTGGTACTTCCACCCTACCCCACCCCGAGAAGGGCAGAGACGCATGTGACTCACCCCTGCCCTTGGTTTCCCAGACCCCTGCTGTAGCCAGAGAACAATAAAGAAGGGAGACCAGGCCTGACTGTGTGTGTTCACTGGGTACAAGTTGACCAAGCATCTTCACATACATACACTCTTTCCAGCATGATAAAATCTGGGTGAGGCGTTCTCCCTCATACATATATATATATTTAGGTATGTATCTGGGCAAGCTGAGGCCCAGGAGGAGGCCCCGAGGGCTCATAGTAGCTGCATGGCAGAAGTGGGACCTGACACTTCTCAGGCTCTGCTCTTTCCTCTGTACCACATGCTTCAGCAGGGAGGGGGAAAGAATCTTGCCTTCCCTCCTTTCCTCTCTCCCACTACCTGGGAAAATCAAAAACAGCAGCAGGAGAGAGGCCTGGCCGTGAGATCTGAGAAAGTTTCTTCTCTTATGCTTGGTTTTTGTCTTATCTGGGCCCCTCAATGTCTAGGACAAGGGAACCCTTCCAGTCTCCAGCATGGGCCTCTTCATTAACAGCCACTGTGTTCTCTATCCATTGTTGCTAACGGGTTGAAATAAGGGACAGCGGTCCCACAGCTGGAAGAGGGAACACATCCTGAAGCTTGGGAATCCAAAAGGAAGGCAGCTGAGGCTTGGAGGGCAGGCGAGGAGGTATCGGCACACCACCACACCCTCTTTCCCATGGGCCAAGTGCCATGGTGCAGTTCCCCTTTTGTCCAGCAGATGGAGCACACCGCACAGTCACAGCGGGACACGGCACAGGCCTTAGAGCGCCGAGTCTTCAGCTGCAGGGCAGGCCTGTGAGGTGGTCGGATCGTTCCTCAATAAGAAAAGAGAACCTGGGGCTTTTCTTCCTTCTTGGCACCCTGGAAGTTAGTCCTCCCACCTATCTGACCCTCATCTCTCTTCCCACAGCAAGTAAAGTCAGGGCTAAGGGAAGAACTCTTCCCTGCTCAAGGCTTCTGCCTAGCTCCTGTTTCTTCCTTCCCAGAGGCAGCTTGGCAGGAGGGTGGGGGCTACAGAGAGGGCAGGGCAAGAAGGCAGGGAGAAAGGATTCTCCCAGTTGGAAAAGAAGGAAAGTGCCAAGGACCTAACACCAAATTTATCACTTTTTAAAAACAAGAGATTTTCCCCAAAAGTGAAGGAATAAGAAACAAATCCGGTGTCCATGCATTCCCAAACTGCAGTCTTGATCCCAAGATACCTCCTCCTCTCTCAGACCTGTTATGGGGGAAAGGGGACAGAAAGAGAAGGTGAGAGGCCAGAGGGTCATTTTGTCCCTTCCCCTTCTGGCCATCCCATTTGTCAACATCTAATGTCTCAGAAAGCTTGTTCTGATGTCTGAGAGCAGTCCTTCCTGTGTCCAGTCTATGCAGGGGGCTGCGGATTGTGAAATCAAAGCTCAGGAAGTTATCTCATCAATGCATCCTCCAGGCAGGGAGAGCCACTGCCCACTTCAGCTGGGCAGGTGAGGATCTCCCTTCGGGTTCCAAATCCCCTTTATCAAAAAATCCATGGCCTACTGCTCTCACCCATTCCAGGAGCCAGAAGTCCTACACAAAGTCTAATCTCAATCCTTCTTGCTGCAGCTATCCATTTCTTTTTGTCTGTCAGAGGAGATACAAGTCCTTTTACCATAAAGAATAACTTTTTAGGGACTGAAGCTGGTTCTTTGTTTTCCTTTTCCTAGACTCCAAATATTAACCCCTTGCTTTTGTCCACAATATTAGCCTCCTCTCCTGTGACCTGGCAGCCCAGCCCTGGGGTCTTACCGAGTTGGCTCCCTTGGAATCCAGTTGTGGTATATGGGTTGAGGGTTCCTTTGTGCTGGGTTCCTTACTGCCTCTCTCCTGAGTTTTAGGGATGCATTCTGCAGGCTCTGGGGAGGGAACATAGGGGTGGGAGGAAGAGGTGGCATTCATAAAGGTGTTGGGGAGGGAACTGCTTCTCCTCACTGCACCCATACCCCAGTGGCCCCTGAGAGGGCCCCAGGACCAAGTTGGGTGCAATCAGGCAAGACCAACAGGGTTTTCTTTGATCACAATTACTACTATATGTTCACTTTTAAAAAATCTTCAATCAAATTGGAAAGAATAAACCCTCTACAGTTTAAAAAACAAAACTCAATATGTGTCTAAACCTGACATGAACTCATAGGAGGCTATTTTTAGTCTTTATTCTGCTTAGTGAGACCATTCACTGGATTGCAGAAATATTATGTGTTTGATTGTAGGGTTCTCTGCTGGGAATACTATGCGATACACAGTTTATGTACTATATCTTCATAAAATTGGAAGCATTCTGAATTCTGGAATATATCTAGGATAAGGGACATAGCACACTGCTACCAGCTTCCACTTATTGCATGGTCTGTGTGTGTCGGGTGCTGTGTCAACAGCCAGTCTCATTTAATAGTCACACACAACCCACTGCAACAGGCACCCTCATTACCATTTTATACCCTGAGGTTAAGTCGTTCAAGGCCTCTCAGCTGGTAAGGTAGCAAGTGGCAGAGCCAGGATTCTAGCCTGTGATTGCTGTTCCCATGAAGGTGGGTTTCCCCCATGTAGCCACAGTGGGGCTCTGAGGTTCAAGTTGGGAGGGCTTGGTGTCACTCAGTAAGGAAAAGTGAAGATTCAAATATATGCCGAACATGCAAACAGATCCATATCCTTGAGACAGTTTTTGCCTACTACTAGGCCTCTCCCAGGCTCCAACTCTTTCCCCTCCCCGCAGTGGGTAAGGCTTGCCTCCTGCTGGGCTGGGAAACAGGATGCCTGGGGCCCTCCCCAGCCTGAACATACTTTTTGCTGTCCCAGAGGTGCCCAGCCTTGACTCCACTTCTGTGTCTGGGATCCCAGGTGGGCGGGACTCCTGGGTTCCTGTGCTCTCAGCGGCCCCCTCAGGTTCCTCTCCTTGCTGCTGTTGCCCCAGGTGATGTTCAACCATCATCTGGAGCTCTGGGGACACAGAGAAAGGGAGGGAACACTGGATATGACTGCCTAGCGTCTCCCCTGTGGGCCTCCGGATTCAACAGCCCCACTAAAGGCTCAGCACACATTGCTGGGTGTTTGACTTTCCCATCCACTGAGATCTGAACAGGGAGGGGACATTAGCTGGCAATAAGGAGGAATGAAAACTAGACCATAAAAAGTACTCTTTTTCACAGATAAGGGAGGCATAGGAGAAGAGGCTTTAAGAACAAGGGATACTCTTCACTTGCTGGGATACATGGTCTTCCCTGGGGGAAGGTGGAAAGGCTCAATTTAGATTCAAGAAAAATTTGAGTATCTTGTACATGTTGTGCACTGTGCTGGTGAGTTCACATATATTATTTTATCTGCCATAATGAGGTAGTATTCAAGGCTCAGTAAGTTAAGCAGTTTCTCCCAGATCACCCAGCTAGTCAGTGGCAAAACTGGGATTTCAGCCTCAGTTTGTCTAGCAACAGTTCTACCATAATAAAGGCAGATTTAACGACCTTCCTTCCAAAGGGCATTCGGTCTCCTCTTCAGCTTCAGGCACAGAGGAGAAAAAGGGATGGGAGGGGTCTTGCAAACCTTTCATTGTGGGTGTAATCCTTGTCATCTTCTTCCGTTGCCGTGGAGACATTGCCAAAGTGGACTGTGAAGGGCACAGAGCACAGATGGGTGCCAGCCCCTCCTTGCTCTCCAGACCCCTCCCTTGCCCTCTAGCCCCCTATGCCCTCCAGCCCCCCTTGCCTTCCTCCTCTGCCTTGCCAGGCTTTTGGATTGGAGCCTGGGGTAGGTGTGAGCTTCAAAAAGTGGGGTAAGAAAACGCCTGCTTCCCCAACCACCTCGACAATAGTGAGCAAGGAGACTGTGAGTGTGTGTGTGTATGTGAGTGTGTTGTGGGGGGTGCATGTGTATATGTTCACTCATGCACATTTTGGGGGTAGAGGTACAGGGAAGCGGGAGTCAAAAAGATCCTAGAGATGGGCGGCAGGGTTTTAAGGAATAATCCCCTAATGAATGTGGGGGTTCTTTGGGCTGGGCTTAGTGGGATGGGCCAGCTCACCTTGAGATGTGGGTTGGGGATCCGGTCTTCATCTATCTCTGAAGGGAACAGGGAAAGGAGAGGGTGATAAGGACAGGAAACCAGGGATCCCCATAGAGCTGACTTCTCAGGGGAGGGGATTCTGCAGCCATGCTCCTCCTGATCTGTCCCTCACATCTGCCCCCAGGCTCTTGGCCCTCATGGCTGCCCCAGATCTCCTCCCCAAAGCTCCTCTCCTGTGCTTCCGCTGCCTCCATCCCCCTGCATCTAGTCCCGTCCTTGGCTCTGTGGTCAATCTGCGTCTGCATCTTTGCCTCAGACCTGGAGATCCCCAAAGGCAGGATCTGTAGTCTTTTTGCTTTTTTTCTTCCTCTGAAGTATCCATGTCTCTTTCTCTTTCCAATCATTCCCCCACCCCAGGGTCAGCCAGAACTAAGCCCTGCATAGGAGGGAACAGTGATAGAGGACAGTCAATTTATTCTGTGCAGGGTCTGGAAGGTATAGCTGGAGGCAAGCTGGAGACCCCGGCATCCTGAACCCCAGCCTAGCTTCTTAGCCTGACCCCCTCTCTTCCACACTCCTGTCAAGCTCTCTACCATTCTCTGAGAACTTGTTTTCTCCCCAGACCTCCATGGGGATGCTGGTGACCAGAATCTCAGCTGCTCCCTGAGCTGCTTCTAACCTTCCCCTCCCACTCTGGGGGCTGTGAAGAGCTGGTGGAGGCGGTCCCTCCCCCTCACAGCTGACACTGCCTCTGGGGGTGGGGGTGGCAGCATCTCAGTTGCTGGAGAAACCTGGAAGGCTGTTGTCGCAGCAACCAGCACTCAGTTGACCACCCCAATTCCTGGGGGGCTTAGGAGCCAGGTGGTCTCCCTCCCTTTCCTAGAACTGCTCCATCTTTCCAAAAGCAAAGGATATTCTGCAATCTAGCCACCACGTTCCTGCCTTCAGGACTGAGGACATCCCCGCCTTCTCAGAGCTGTTCTTCTTCCATTTAGCGCCCATCTTCTCATTGGGACCCACTGCCATAGTGGCCCCCATGCCCTTCAGCAACCTATCCCTTGGCTTACCTGGGGATGACTGGTCACTGGTCAGCACGAGGGTGGCAGGGGTGGGGCGGCGCCTCCGAATCTGAGGGAAGGTGGGAAATGGGGAAGAGGTCAAGTACACGTGGAAGCATCAAAGCCCCACCCAAAACCACTCAGTAACATAATCCAGGCTAGCCTACTTAACACACCTCAAAAAATGCCATGTTAATGCAGCTGGAGGCCATTATCCTAAGCAAACTTATGCAGAAACAGAAAACCAAATACTGCGTGTTCTCACTTCTAAGTGGGAGCTAAACATTGAGTACTCATGGACATAAAGATAGGAACAATAGACCCTGGGGAATAAAAGACAGGGAGGGAGGAGGGCAAGGGCTGAAAAACTACCTATTGGGTACTATGTTCACTCTCTGGGTCAATCATATCCCAGACTTCAGCACCGTGTAATAAACCTTTGTAACAAACCTGCACATGTACCCCCCTGAATCTAAAATAAAAGTTGAAAAAAAAATGCCATGTTACAGTGGTGAACCAGGGTGAACATCCCTGGGCTCCTCCCCCTCCTCTGGGGAGAGCTAATCCTAAGGATCCAGAAGACCACCTCGCCTCCCTGCATGCCCCCATTCCCCTGTTCTGTCTCTCCACCTCCCCCTGGTCCTGGCCCCAGCTCTCCATCTAAGCATATCTGCTCTAATGCATTGATCTCTGGCTTGCTGTCCTTCCGTCCAACCTGGATCAATGGTCAGAAATAACTTAAGAGGGCACAGGGCTTTCTCTCAGTGTTCTAACCCACTCCCCAAGCAGACGTTAACATTTTGTGTGACAGCGCCTGGAGAGAGCATCCTTTTCAAGTGTCCCCCAGCCTGGGAGGACAGCACAGAGGAGGATCTGAACTTGCATCTCCTCTGGCCTGTGCCCCTCACTCCCTAATGTCCTCTCTGTCCTTGGATACATTGCCTTTCTGATTTGTCAAGAAATGGGGTTGGGGGAATCCTTGTCATGGTAAATATAATATCAATACAAGAAGGAGCCCTAGGCAGGACCCTGGTCAGGGCCCAAAGCGTAGCTGAAAAATTTTATCCTAGGCTCCAGGTCCTAGTCTAAGAAATTAACATATAAAGCTGACTGACTGCCCTGCCTCTGAGCCCCCTTTCCCCCCACTGTTGTTCTTTTGTCACGCTGCCAATAAAGTTGATTGTTGTTGAAGTCAGTTCAAGGACTCTTGGGAGGTGTAGTTTTCCCTCTTTCTCTGGAGGCTTTAGAGGCTTGGAAGCAAGTGGAAGGATGGGGGTTAGAGGATGACCCTCTAGGTTAGCAGTGGGGAGGGAAGGCAAATGGGGCTGGGAAAAGGGCTAGAATTATCCTGGGCTGAGAGGAGTAGGATGAGGACACTGAATGATCAAACCCTTATCTTTGCGTGTCCATTATTTAGAATCATCACCACTGGCCGTGGGGGGATGACAGAGGTGAACACTGCCCCTCTCTATGCCCAGAAAAGTGGGGGGTACTGGCTATGGTAAGATGGGCTGTTTAAGCCTGAGGGGGGAACTCTTTCCAAAGAAGAAACAGGATGCACAGAATGGGGGTATGTGGGGGTAGGGCATCATTTTCCCAGGAGAATTCAGTGGCATCTGTTTTTGGTGACATTTCAAGGTCCCCGCAGTACCAGTCCTTTGTGTATGTGTGTAAGTGTGCACATGGGTGAGCCGCACAGACATTAACTGTGAGTCGTCTCTGGACATTCCTGATACACATGGGCTGGGGACCATCTGCTTCATGTATATGGGGTGGGGGCCATCCTTCAACTAGAAGACTCCTTTACTTCTTTCCATCCTGGAGGGGCAGGGTGTGGTGGTGGTAGAAGGAAAGAGACAAGGAGGGTGGAGTGGCGATCAGTGGGTTGAGATAACATCAGAGTGGGGAGCCCAAGAAAGAGACTGCAAGTATGACAGAGGGCAGCAGGGCTGTCTGGTCTTGGACACGTCACTTCCTTAACCTATTCCTTTGCTTTGGACAAGGTTTCTAAGCACTCAGAGTCCTTGGGAATCATGATACCCTTACAGCAGAAAGGAGGAAAGTCAGACTTCCTGAGGTACCTCCCAGGCACCTGAACTAGTGGGAAATAAGTAGATGGTCTCTTTTCCTTTTCTCATACCTATCCCAAATCCTAGCTCTCAGGAGCATGTGATAACTTCGCCTCGGATTTCTTTCCAAAGCAGTCATGCCAAGGATCTGGAAGCTGTGGGCACCCCTCCACCGCCTGCCACTCTGTGCTCTATAACTCAGAGCTTCCAACTCCTTTTGCCCTCCCATGTTGGTCTGGGTTAGGAGCACCTGCCAAGCCTGGAGCTTTTTGCCTAACACAGCAGGAGGGGCTGAGGTTAGGCCATAGGAAGAATTTCAGGCCTAAGAGACACAAATTCTGAAGATGAGTGAAAGTAGGCCCAAGTCCCGGCTCTCTTTTTTCCCTCTGACTCCTCAGGATTGCCTTGTGCCCCTCCCTTTTCTCCTAGATCCCTGAACCAGCTGGCCTTCCCCCTCCTCCTCCCTACCCACCTATTACACCTGCCTCCTCCAACACCCAACAGATACAGGTGTCGGGCCCTGTTGTGCCAGTGGGAGGCAGTTCTCCTTGGAACTGCATCCCCAGCCTCCACAGTCCAGACTCTTGAGCCCTTTTTCCTGGGTCTGAAGTTATCCTGGCTGATGCCCTGCCTCCAGGCATAGCAGCCTTTCCCCTGACTCCCAGGGAACACAACCCATGCTGATGGCTCTCCATCCTCCTCATCCTCTACAGATTTGTGAGGCTTCACCAAGAGCCTTCCCGTAGTCACACCTTAGAGCTCTGAGGTGGTGGCTTACCCCAGGCCAGAGAGAGGACGGAGATGCAGGTACCTAACCCTATCTCCACACTGGGAAGCTGAAGTGGTAGGGAGAGTGTGTACCCCTGCCCCCTTCCCTTCACATCAGACCTTATTCTACCAAACAGCTGGAGCAACAAAAATGACAAAAAACACTCTCTCCACCTCATCCCAAGAGGTCACAAAGTTTTTTTCAGGTGTGGGGTGGCCAGCCAGAGCCTGGTAGCTTGTTGAGAGAAACAGAGAACTGACCTTGTGGGAAATTGATATTCTTTAGGAATGGGAATGTCTAGGCAAATGGACAGAGATTACAAAGAGATGGAGCAATAGGCAAATAAGCAAATATTTGGCAAACAAGGAGTAGTAAGGACCACGGGTGGCCACCCTCTCCACACATACGCTCACTCTCACCCAGGCATACACTTGCTCACACACTCTCATACACTGCCCCCTCTGCCAGGCTGCTCTGAGCTAAAAATAGACCAGGCTAGGAGGCTGGGCCAGGGCCCTGGACTCCCACCCCTTGAGCCAAGGCTGTCACAGTGCTTCTCCCTTGCATATTGTTCAGCTTGGACCCCAGCCCCTGGAAAGACTCCACCTCTGGCCTCCCAGTGCTGCTGGCTCAGTCCCACCTGGACTCCCCACACCAAAGGGCAGGAGTTGGGAATAAGAGCCATGTGCGGAGACTTGAAGAAGGGAGCCTCAGCCTACAACTCGACCACCCCTCTCCCCTCTCCCTGGAGCCCCAGCCCTCTCAGTGGTCCTCAGTCCCTTCCTGTTATCACTTTCGGAGCCCAGCAAGGTGGCCCCCAGTTAGGAGGGGACAGGGAGAGCTGTTTCTCCTCTTCCAGCTCCCACCCTTCCAGGCTCCCTCTCCATTACCGACCCCTCCCCAGGCCCCTCCCGCACTGCTGCTGATTCCCTTCAGCGCCACCACCAAGCTCAGAAACTCTAGTGGGGGTTGACTGGGTGGGGGATGCAGGGTTGTTTAAGGAGGGAGGGGTCGTGTCCTCAAGCAGGCCCCCTCCCCCAGGGCTGGGGAGGAAGAGAGAGACTCGCGGGGCCAGGCATCGAGTGGAGGCGCTCTTCCTTCGGTCAGTCTCAAAGAAGAACAGATTGGAGATGTGGCTTCGACGGTGGGGGAGGGGACAGAAGACCACCCCCACCCCTCGCAAACTGAGCGTTCGTCCTCAAAAGGACGCACTGCTAAGGGAGGACTAGGCAGGGATCCCGGGTCCCACCAGTCCAGGGGTCCCTCGTCCTTGGCTGGGCGAGTGCCCTGCCGCCCCGCCCTGCTCCGCACCTGCTCCGCCGCCTCGGGGTCAAGGTGCGGCTCCAGCAGCGGGACCGTGAACTGGATCTTTCGGGGGCTGTTGTCTTGCTCCATGGCTGGGGCGGCGGCCGCTGGGCCCGCGCTGCGGCGGGAGGGAAGGCGGCGGGACTCGGGGCTGGGGCGGGCGCGCTCCCTCTCCGCTCCGCTCCGGCCCCGGCCCCAGCCCGGCGCGCTCGGCTCCCGGCTCCCAGCACAGCACTCCCAGCTCGCGGCTCCGGGGACTCTGCCGCCGCCGATTGGCTCCGCACCCGCCCCTCCCGGCCCCCTCCCCCTCCCCCAGCCCGGAACCTTAACCCCGTCGTGGCTGCACCGGCGGCTGCGGGGGTCACCGCCCCGCGGGCCGCCGAGTCCGGGCGTGGCCCGGGAGCCGTCGTAGTGGACAGCTCAGGCAGATACCTCAGTGTCCTCGGAGTTTTGGGCAGGGCGTTGGGGTGGGGAGTGGCTAGGAAGAACTTCTCCTAGCCGGAGCAGGTTGTTGGGGCTAGGAAAGTAGAGGGGCGCTGCAGGAGAGGAGACTAAATGCGAGAGGAAGACTGCATTTATGATTTTAAAGGGGGTTGTATTATAGAGAAAAGATGGAAAGGGGATTTAGGCATGCAGCAGGAGGGATTAAGGTTAGACTTCGAGAGGGACTTTCCTTTGAAAGGAAAACACTAGGCGGAGGTAAAAACTTGGAGGGAAATACGAAGTCTGCACACCCGTCCTGTGTTCCCTCAGTGCCAGGGAGAGGAAACTGAAGACTTCAGAGGGTCTCCAGAGGGCGCGTTTCTCTTGAAGTGCCTGTGGGAGTGGGTGGAGGGCTTGGGGAGAGAGGACCATCTGGGACTCGGCAAAAGGAATAACGATGGTGGGGAGCCAATCCTGCTTGTGAAATCGAGTTCACTTTCTGCTTGCTAAATTAGGGGATGGTAAAGTAGGTGAAAGGCCTGCAAGGGGAAAATGCCTGGGGATGGAGAGAGAAAGTCCTTTGGTGGGGTGGCTTGTTTACAGATAGGGCTGGTTTCTAATTTCACTATTGGCAGGATACTGAAAACGAGCTGCTGTAACTGAAGGAATGGAGGTTAGACTATGGGAAGAACTGACTAGTTTGCTGGAAGACTAAGATGCCAGTCAATACGAGCCAGTGAGGGAGACAGGATATTCACAGGAGCTGGTATGCTCGGTCCAAGGACTGGGGATCACTAGATGGGGGAGGGGATGTGCTGGGCACTGGGGAGGGGTAGGGCTGGATGCATCTTTTCGGGAGGAGAAGGTGGAGAGAAGAACTGGGGATGGGGAGGAGGGCACAGGGAGTCCTGGAAGAGGGGAAGGGGTCTGTCTCTTTAGCCTTAAACCAAGCAACTGGCAAGTGCCATACAGATTCATGCCTGGTTCTTGGAGAACCGTATGATCATCTTCTCCTCTAAGGTGTCAGCCTCAACTCTCAGTTGCCTCCTCTCCTGGGCAGCCCTTCCCGGACCTCGATTTCACAAGGCCCCTTCCCCTCTAACCTCCCAAAATAACTTGTCCTGCCTTCCCCCCAGCCATATCTTTTTACACATGTCGGGCTCAGTTTTCTCAGGGTAAGGCTGGGGTTATGGGGACCCAGTGGGCCAGCTGGACCTCTGTCTGCAGGTTAACTGGCCCCTGTTTTGCTGTCACTTGGACTCCAGGATTGACTCCTTACACCCAGCCTGCACTTGCAGGGCCCCTTTGCTCTCTGGTGTGGCAGGGCCAGGTGGAAAACAGCTGGTTGGGCTTCCCTGTCTCCATTCCCAACCTTTGCGCAGATCCCCCCACAAGAAGTGACAGTGGAGAAAGAGATCGTGAAGGCCCTGAAGCAGAGAGGATAACGGTTGGGGGCTAGGGAGATACCTGGCTCATTAGGGCCCAGTTGCTTGCTCTGGCCTCCTTCCTACTCACCCCACCTCCTAACCACACATCCACAGAGCAGGATCCCAAATATCCTCTAAATAGGTGACTTGTCTATTCCCCATCCCATTCTACCAGGACCATGGGATGTGAAGCCAGGATTCCCACATCCCTATGTCTGGGGACTCAGGCTTCTCTCATGAGCCTCCATCTCATTTGTAAAACAGACAGAGGATCCCACCTCCTAGGGTTGAGTATCATCTCGGGTAGAGTACCTGGTGCATAGAAGGTCACGGTTAATTGTAGCTGCTGGTTTTATTGTTATCTCCTGGCAGGACAGCAGAGTTGAGGGGTGGTCACCTCTCGGAGTGGTTACCTCTCCACCCCCACCCCAGACATCCAGGCTGCCTAGTCCTCTTTCGTATTCCATGCTCTCCCTCAAACTTTGGTCTGGTCATGGAAATTCCTCCCCAAGTCTCTCACCCACCCTATGTTGCCTTCTCAAGTCCCGGATTCTCAGAGTCCTTTGTCCTGAAAGCCACGGGTAAGGAGAGAGACCAAGAGAGCTTGAGCTCTGGAGAGATGGCTGATGAGGGGCTGCGTGGGAAGAGGGGTCCTGGCAGCAGCTGGTGCTGGGGTAGAGGCAGCGGAGGAGAGAGGAGGGAGAGGGAAGAGGGATGGCTCCCAGTACTGGCTTTGGGAGGAGGAGACTGGGGAAAGTGGGCGAAGCGTTTATGGTTAGCAGGGAGGTGGTGTGTGGCTGGGTGCAGCCTTTGGTGCCGGGTAAGCTGGAATGTGTCTGTCTGTGAAGGTGTGTGTTTATTGTCATTTTGACTTTTATTTATGTCCATAGCTATGTGAGTGCCTGTTGGGCCGGTGGGTGTGTGAAGGTATGGGTTGCTCATACACAGGCCTGGGGCACTGCAAAGGGCCTGATGCCTGCTCTTGGAACCTTTCCTAGAGTGAGTAAGAGTTAGAGCCTGCCTCATCCCAACTCCTTCCCTCAGCTTGCATGTTTCTATGTTAGGCGCCTGTGTTCACAGCCCTGCTGCAGTCACAGCCTGGGCTGGAGGAGCAGCAGCTGTATGTGGTGCACTGCTGGCTCCATGAAATATTTAAAGTTACAGGGATGTGACTGGGTGATGCAGTCACTTAATGACTCTCACCCTCCCCTATTTTCGGCACTGGACTCTGGGTTAATGGGGCTGCTCTTTGTCGCTGTCAGCACTTTCTGCTTTTATCTATCCACCCTTCTCACCCCCACTAACCCTCACAACCACCCAGGAGGGAGGGCAGGTATTAGGGTGTTTATTTTGCTTCTCGAGGGGAGGGTAGTATAGAGAGGTGTTGCTAAGATGGGCCACCTGGGCCAGGATATGAAAGGTCAGGGTTCAATTCCTCCATCTGCTATCAACTCTCTGGGTGACTCTGGGGTTGCTCCCCCAGCCCCCAACCGGACTCAGTTTCCTAATCTTCAAAATGAAGGGGACCAGGTGACTTTGCAGGTTTCTTCTGCTCTAATATTCTGTTATTCTGAGTTGAGGGTGCTCCTGTCACACAGCCAGGATGTCTCAGAAACAGGGTTAGAACCCAGGAGCCCCAGGATCTTATCTGTATCTTTGCCTTTCTCCCTGCCTGGGCAGTGTGGCGGAGGCACACTCCGGCTTGTTGACAACATGATGCACACACACTTTTTATACACATAGCTCTGAGGAGATAAGGGCAGAGACTGCTGTTATACACCCAAAGGAGCAGCGACCCCATCCAAGTGGTCCCCCAGGAAGCCATATGCTCATGCCAACGTGCTGCAGTTTCTCAAACATTTCTGGAAACTCTTGGAATCATCTCAGAGCTTGAGGCATATGCTCTGAAAATCCCCATGGGGGGTGAATCATTGTCTTTTAGGGTGGCTTTGCTCCTTTGGAAATGACCAATAGCCTTTAGGAGCCAACCCTTGTGAAGACAGAGGGAGGCCAGGTGGGGAGTAAGCCTTCATCTGGAAAAGAGATGTGGGTGCCCGGCAGTGAGACTGTTTGTCCCGTGGGGTTTTGAGCCCATCTAGAAGACTTCCCTGCAAGAAGTTTCCAGAGCTTCTCGTGAGCCCCAGATGCAGCACTGGAGGAGACGGGTGGCCTCCTAGGGGATGACTTGGAAGTCCAGCCTCCTCTGACTGTGCAAGTCCTGGTTTGCCTGTGAGAAAAGCCCGGAGTTGCAATTCTGTCAGGCTTGAGTGCACACCCTCCCTGCAGCTGGCAGTCTTGGGAATGGGGCCAGAGCTGGTGATTCAAACAGAGGGGATGCTCATTTTCAAAGTGCTTTGCCTCTTCATGAATCCCCAAATCCACTGGTAGGGTGAAAGAGACTTCAAGAACAGCCAGTTGAACCCTTCAGGCTAGAGAGGAGAAATCAAGGCAATGGGGAGGAACAGCTCTTCCAAGGACCAGAAGCCAGGCCAGCACTTTCCCCAGTAAACCAGATTTGGTGGCCATGGCAGGGTAATGGCTGAACCTAAAGCAAGGTCATGGACTAGATGACCTCTTGAGATGCATTTTTTTTTTTTTTTTGAGACCGAGTCTCGCCCTGTCACCAGGCTGGAGTGCAGTGGCACGATCTCAGCTCACTGCAACCTCTGACTCTCTGGTTCAAGCGATTCTCCTGCTTCAGCCTCCCAAGTAGCTCGGATTGCAGGCACATGCCACCACGTCCAGCTAATTTTTGTATTTTTGGTAGAGACGGGGTTTTCCCATATTGGCCAGGATGGTCTCGGAGATGCATTTTAACACTGTGATCATCAGCAGTCCAGAAGACCCCATTCCTAGCTAGTAGCTAGCCTCTAGCTAGCCCCTTCTATCCCAAACCCTCTAAAAGGTTAAATTTATTCTTTTAACAAATATTTATTGGATATTCCTATGTGTCAGATATTATGCTAAGTGCTGGGGATACAGTGGAGCATAAAAGAGATACAGTCTGTCCGTTGACACACAGCTTATGGCCTAGCAGGAGCCAGGGCAGTGGTGGGTGAGTCATGATCAACCATGAGTTACAAAAGTGGAAGCACAATATGCTACAGAATCAGGGGCATCAGGAAGGAGGTCAGCGTGACCTCTGACTGCAGAGACCCTCTTCTGCCCCTCCACACTAGCTCCCGTCAGCGTTGTGGTTAAACACCCAGCCTCTGGAGAAGTCTGCCTAAGGCCAAATCCTAGCTCTGCCACTTAGCAGATTTGTAACTTTGGGCAAGGCGCTTAACCTCTCTGGGCCTCAATGTTCTCACCCTTAAAACTGGATTAACAATAGGTATCCCTATTATAATAATATATAGTGAGAGGTAGGATGAGATAATGTCCATAATGTGCTTAGCACCCCTTGAACACTTGCAACTATTTTCTCCTTTGATTCTTGAAAAAAAAAAGGGCTGAAGAATGGGGATTTCAGTGCTTTCAGAATTTAGAGGGAAGTTGTCTACAGAAGCACAGCTCCTGCGTCTTTTCAGCCAGGTCCTGCTTCTCCCCAGCCTTGTTGGATCAGCTATTCTTGATGTCCAGCTGTGTCCTCATCAGCATGGACAATCATCCTGTTTTGCTAATTAACACCCGCCCTGTTAATGATTAAATCTAATGACTTTGACTTGCGTGTGGGAGGATGGAAAATTCCCCAGCCACAGGACGGGATGAGGGTAGGTTTCCAGGAATGGGAGGGCAAGGGCCCCTTGGGCTCTGGACATGTTCCTCTAGGTGACTGGGGAGCAGATGCCTGCTTTTCTCTTGGGGCTGCTCAGCAGGGGAGTGTGTATAGGGGAGTCATTTGAAAGTTACAGCCCAGCCCTCCTTTCCCCGTCCTCCCAGGCTTGGCAGAGGGTACTGGGCCCCAGCCCCAGCCCAAACCTTGCATCCCTCTTGCCAAGGGTTAGCCATTGCTTGTTGCTGTGGCTGGAGCATGGGGTGAGAAGTGAGAAGTCCCTAGGACTGCTGTAACAAAGTGCCACTAACTGGGTGGCTTAAAGAACAGAAATTAATTCTCTCACAATTCCAGAGGCTAGGAGTCTGAATTCAAGGTGTCAGCAGTGCCATAGACTTTAGGGAAGAATTCTGTGTGCCTCTTTCAGCTTTTAGTGGCTCTGGTGTTCCTTGGCTTATGGCAGCATAACTCTGATTTCTGCCTCTATCTTCATACAGCCTTCTTCCCTCTTTTCTTTTTTTTTTTTGAGACAAGGTCTTGCTCTGTGGCCCAGGCTGGAGTGAGTGCAGTGGTGTGATCTCACCTCGCGGCAATCTCTGCCTCTCGGTTCACATGATCCGCCCCCCTCAGCCTGCCGAGTAGCTGAGACCACAGGCGTGCTCCACCATGCCTGGCTATATTTTGTATTTTTAGTAGAGACAGGTTTTCACCATGTTTGTCAGGCTGGTCTCGAACTCCTGACCTCAGGTGATCCACCCACCTTGGCCTCCTAAAGTGTTGGGATTACAGGCGTGAGCCACTGTGCCCAGTCCTTCTTCCTTCTTGTGTGTCTGTGTTCTCTCCTCTTCTAACAAGGACACCAGTCATTGAATTTAGGGCCCACCCCAAATCCAGTATTATTTCATCTTGAAATTGTAATTAATTACATTAGCAAAGACCTTATTTCTGTATTCTGAGATTTTGGGTGGACATGAACTTTTGGGAGACACTAATCAACCTACTACAGATGGTGAGAGTGCCTGACAGGGCAGGGAGATGGTGAGTGCTCTAGGATTAGGATAGGGGGTCCTGCCAGAGCAGGCATAGGAGGCCAGTAGCCTTCTGTCTCTCTCCCCTCCCCAAGAAGACGAGGATGTGTTCAGAATCCCTGGTTGGGGTTGGGCTGGTCTGAAGAGGCCTTAAAGAGGAGGCTAGTGGTGGTGAAGACGGGGAAGAGATGGGAGGACCCGTGGTCTAGACTGGAAAAAAGAAGGCTGAGAGGAGGACTTGGAAGGGAAAACTTTGGGTCCTTGTAATTTAGTCCCAGTGGAAGGGGAGACTGTAACATGTGTGATGAACAATCACAACCTGTCGTATGATGAAAAAATGAAGTTGCATTTTGCTTACATAGTCCAAGATGCATTTTAGTTTCATGATACTTGTTGTTTCCCAGCATTCCTTTATACTTTATTGCGGGGTGGATAGGGGTAAAGTTTTCCTTGCTTCTGGGCGAAAACCCAGGAAAGCCTCTGAACCTTGCTGCTCACTCTCAGGTGAGGGATAGTCTCTATTCAGAAATTAGAACAACCAGGCTAATATATGAATCAAAACCTGAAACCATTTAGTGTCACTTCTCCAGGCTGCTGGGCCCTGCTTCAGTCAGAAGCTCGTGTGGGAAAGCAGGGAGTGAGTGGCTGGCTCTGCTCCACTTCTCTGTCCTGCTCTCCCTCCTGCTCTGCCCCTAGCCCGGCCTTTCCCCCGCCCTCACTAGAAGCTGTTTCAGAGTGAGGTGTGTTGGTGAGGGGTGGGGTGGTGCAGAGCCGACTGGCAGGGGTAGATCAGTTTTGAGATCAGTTGGTACTCAGCCTCCTCCATCAGCTGGTACCACCCTCAGACTCTTTCTCTGTGTTCTCTGGTGATTATTCTCTGACAGGCGTTTTCCTGGGTCCTCAGGGTTCACCTCACCTGTGTCCCAGGAGTTGAGACTCCTTCCTCAGCTGCTGGGGTCCTTTTGTTCATTGAGGTAGCCCTATTGCACAGGATCCAAGATGGACCCAGGGGAATGCACTGGTCTCCTTCTCAGGGGCCCGTAGCTGGTTCTGCCCTGATTAGGCAAACCCTGTGGTGCAGGGTGTCTCAGCAGCAGCTCTGCTGGAATGCTCACATGTCCCCAGTCCTCTCTCTCCTTCTAAACTTCTGGGAAGTACCCAGACTCCAGAACACTCTGTTCCCAATGCTGGGGGCCACATTCTCAGCTCTTCAGGTAACCCATGCAGGCATCTCACTGGGTTTGCTGTAAGGGAGTAGGCGCCTCTCTCCTTCCTTGGGAGGGAGGGGATGGGGCTAACAGCAGTTTTCTCCATACATTTCTTCCTCGCAGAATCCTCCCTCCCCTCCATACTATGACCCTCTTTTATATTCTTGATCTGGCTGAGGGGGTCAGAAACTAGTTTTTAAAATTTTTCACATGACGATTTGGTGCCTCGGTTTGAAATTTCCTTTGTTGTATCTTGGTGCCTGGAAATTATACTTTTATATCCTTTTACAAAAGGAACTGGGTTTAAGACTGTGCCAGGAGGGAGGGGTGTCAGGCTCTAAGTCTATACTAGCAACTTCGCTTCTCTTTGTCAGGGAAAGCTGGACACAAAACAAACATTCCATCCCAGAGGTGGAATGGCCAGCAGAGGGCAGCAGATCCTGCTTAAAACCCTGCTTCCCTCCTTGGACTCATTGGTGCTAGATTATTTCATTCAATCTCCAGACGCCACATGTCCCCCAGGTGCTGGGGCTCACCTCTCATGGCATCTCAATCAGTTCCCTGGCATTAGCCCCACTTTCTGGCTCTCTGCAGTCTAACCACCATTCTTGCTTTTTGAAGTATCGAAAATGAATCAGTCTGCATTTGATGCTAACAGCCGTGTACTAAGCACCTGTGTTGCTATGAGTGCAGAGATCAAAGCCATACTCTCTGCCCTGGAGAAGCCCAGCTGGTGAGGGAGACTTGTGAACAGACACTGAGAGCTGCAAAATAGTAACTGCTGTTGTAGAGGCAGAAATAAGGACTTTGGGAGCATTGAGGAAGGGGCAGCCTGAAGGAACTAGAGAAGGCTTGCAGAGGAGGGCGAATTGGAGTTAGGCTTTTTTTTTTTTTTTTTTAATTTAAAGTTGAGTAGGACTTACAGGAAGAATAATGTGAGAATAAGGGGGAAGCAGATTGACAGATTTCTGGTGGACAAGGGAGGTGAAATTAGCAAGGGAGGCGGAGAGAGGGTAGCAAAGAGTGGTGGCTACGGCAGTGTTTGGAGACTAAGGGGAGACTGGGGTCTTGGGGGACCCTGGGGGAGACACCTTAGCAGAAGAAGAGCTTCCTTTTGCTCTCCCAGTTTCCAGAAAGAGGGTCTGAGGCTCTGGGGCTGCAAGGATTCTATTGAACTTAGAGGTTATTGGAAGAAATGGAGGGGGATGGGAGTCTTGAACTCTTCAGAGAAGCAACACTTGAAGGATTCGATGTTGTTTAGCTGGGAGAAAAGAAGATTCGATGTTGTGTAGCTGGGTGGGTGAGCTTGGCATAATAGAGGGAGTGAGAGCATGGGCTTTGGATGGAGTCAGTCTGGCCTTGGAACAAATCCTGATTCTTCCAATACTCCAGTGACCTTGGGCTGGTTGCTTTACTTCTCTGATCTTATTTCCTTATCGAAGAAATAGGAATAATAATAATTCCTACATCTTAGAGATGTTTCAAGTATTGAATGGGATAATATACACAAAACTCTTAGCACACTTCCTTGTTAGTTCTCATTAAATGGTATTATTTATTATTAAAATGATTGTCTTTAGATGTTTTAAGGGTTGTCATGTGGAAATAAGAACCCACGTACCTGTGCTGCTCCACCAGGCTGAACAAGTTAGAGGGAGACAAGTTTGACTGGCAGGGAGGCAGAGGGCCCCATCTAAGCCACCAGGGCCTAGAGGAAGCTACCTTATGCAGAAGGAGTTCTCTGCTGATGGAGGGATCCAGGCAAAAACTGTCTGGGGGCTCTTTCCAAATCAATGCTTCAGAATCCTGGGTTGTTCTGAAATTATGCATCAGTCTATAAGTGAAAGATTCTGTGATTCCACTTGAAGGAAAAGGGCCCCTGGGACAGGAGAGAAGGAGCTAATAGGAGAAAGAATCAGTGCTTTGCTAATCTAGAGCCTCATAATCTGAGGCCTCAACTGTTCTGTCTCCTTGGGTGAGGGACGACTTGCGGAGGGCTCTATGGAGGCTGTCCTGACCCTCTTCCTACCCCGCTGTGAAGGAACTCCATATTCTGTATAGGAAGTTTGGGAGTGAAGGGGGACATTGTTTTTTTGATAAGACCCTTTCCCACCCCCCATGAAAGAAAGTCCCCATTTTGGAGTCCCCCTAACTGAACATGTGTTGAGAAGGCCTTTCTGCGCTATAGCTTCAGGCTTCTTTACTTCAGGCTTCTTCACTTCAGGCTTCCTCTGATGCTGGGTTAGGTTCTGTGGGCAGGTGATCTTCTCCTCACTTCTTCAGGAATCCTGTAGAGGTGAGCGGGGAGAGCACTGGGCTTTTGAGCAAGAAGGCTTCTCAGCCCCTCCCAGCATCCTTTTCTTCTAACCACTCTGGGAAAAGGAGACCCTTATCGGCTGCCCCATCCCTATGCCCATTTCCATTAGAGGGGAGGACTTTGCTCCCTACCTCACACGGGGGTGGGTGTCAGAGTGAACCCTTCTAGCCTCTAGCTGTTCCTTACTTGCTCTTTTCTAGAAAAAAAAAGTAGCTAATTTTACTGATCATTCATTCATTTGTTTATTCAATTCACTCATGAATTCAATTCAAATTCATTCATCGAACTTCAACTCTTTGCCCAGTAATTACTGTTCAAGGTACTGGAGAGAAAATAGTGAATAATAATGATTGATACGTTCCCAGGTTTCATGGAGCTTACATTTTTGTGAGGTAAAAAAGTATATAAACAAGTGAATAAATGTATAAATAGGAAAATTTCAGAGCATAGGAAATGCAATGAGGGGAATAAACAAGGCGAGATGACAGAAGTAACTGGGGGGAGGATGGGTGGGAGTGGCCAGGGAAGCTCTCTGATAGGATGACATTTGAACCAAGACCTGAAGGGTGAGAGGGAGTCAGCTATGCAGACAGCAAGAGGAAGAGGATTCTAAGCAGAGTGAACAAGGATGAAACTGGGAAAGAGGCTGGTGTGTCCAAGGACCGTGAAGGGCGCCAGCATGGTCACGCTGTATTGGGCAGGAGAGCGGAATGAGATGAGGTTGGGGGGATATTTGGAAGCCAGACCACACAGGGCCTTGTAGACCCTGCTAGAGAGTTTGGATTTTATTTGAAGTGTAATGGGAACCACCTGATAATTTTAAGGAGCAGACATGATCTGATATATACTTTGAAAAGACCACTTGTCTAGTTACTGACGGAGCCTGGATTGTACGGGCTTAGAGTGGAGGCAGAGAGCTTACTCAGAAAGCCATTGCAGAGGTTCAGGTGGTCAACAGTGGAAGTGGAAACAGGGTGGTGGCAGAGAGATGGGGAGAGAGGGGTGAAGTCAGGATATATTTCAGAGATAGAATCTGTAGCCTTGTTGGTGAATTAATTGCGGGGATTGAGGGAAAGGCAGAAATCAAGATTGACTCTTAGGTTTTTGGTTTGAGTAATTGAGTATATGGGGGTGATACTTAACGAGACAGGAAGATGAGATGAAGAGGTCTATGAAGGCATTAGTCCAGGGGTAGTAACAAGATTGTAATGGCATGGCTGCAACAGAACAGAAGTTAAACAGAGATAATATGGTGGCTCCACAATATTCTGGACATTCTATCTCGTTACCCTTTCTTTTCAATATGTAGCTTCCATTTAGTGGCCTAAGAGGGCTGCTCTAGCTCCCATGCCTTTATCTCATTCCAGTCAGCGTGAAGGATTTAGAAAGGAGAAAGGGAGGACACACTCTTTCTGTCAAGGGCACCACCTGTCATTTGCCCTTACTGTATTTGTTCATATCCTCCTGTCCAAAACCTAGTCACGGGGCCACATCTGTCTGTAAGAAAGCTTGGGAAATGCAGTCATTAGCTACATGGAAAAAATGGCAGGGTCAGCGAATCGGAGGTCTGGATCAGGTCAAAGAATTGTTACAACTGGACTTCTACTGTAATGGAGACGGAAGGGCAGGAAATTGTGGCCAGAGCGTGGGATTCTTGAATTTAGGATTTTGGAAGTGGCTGTAGTGGCACGTAGGCTGAGGTACAAAGGTTAAGGACTGAGAAGCCAGAGTGTTGGGGGGTCATCGGCATGAACACTGACCGTCCTCAAAAAAGGGCAGGAACAAGTGGGAAGAGGAAGACCAGATGCTGAGGTTAGGGGCTCCCTGTAAGGGAGAGGGGTTGGTAGGAGGGCGCAGCATGTATTCTGAGCTTCAAAGAAGGGGAGATTTTGGAGTAGAATGGAAGAGGAATGGTTTAGAAGTGGCAGTGGAGAACAAGGAGGAAAATCCTTCTTCCCACCTTCTGATTCTGAGGCGGTTGGTGGCTAAAGGAGAAAGCAGTTTCCACTTGAGAGTGTAATAGAGGTTGTCAGAGTCTCAGAAAATCTGAAATTATTATTATTATTTTTTAAAGGACAGGTTCTTACTCTCTCACCCAGGCTGGAGTACAGTGGCATGACTGTAGCTCACTGCAGCCTTGAACTCCTGGGCTTAAGTGATCCTCCCACCTCAGCCTCTGAAGTAGCTGGGGCTACAGGCACGTGCCACCATACCCAGCTAATTGTTTTTATTTTAGAGACGGGGTCTTGCTATGTTGCCTAGTCTGGTCTTGAAAACCTAGCCTCAAGCGATCCTCCCACCTTGGCCTCCCAAAGCTCTAGAATTACAGGCATGAGCCACCACAACTGGCCTTAAAATGTTATTTTAGATTAGGCAATATCAGTTGAAAGATGGGAGAAGAAAGAAGAAAAAACGGGTATCAGTTGAAAGGTGGGAGAAGAAATAAAAAAAAGGGAGATTAAGCAATAGAGAGAAAATTCAAAACAAGACATTGGGAATACCAAGGAATTTACTGACCACCGATCAGGAGTTCTAGAGGGCATAGTAAAAGGGTTTGGCAGAGAGACACTGGGCAGAGAGAATTGGGCTAGATTTGGGGCTGACAGAGCCAAACAGGGTAGGGGTTCTGGATGACAAATATATCTGAAAGCTTTGGCTTGGTCCTGGAAGTGACTGTGGTCAACAGAGAGACAGGACCCAAGGATCTTGGTTGCCCACCTTTCTACAAGAGGAATCAGGACAAGGAATAGACCTTGGTGCTGACCTGAATGGTTTCAAGGCCTTTGGTGACTGATTCCTGTGGCTTAAGGGAGGATGTGAGTGGTGGCTAATCCCATGGGAGATGTGTGGGAGCAGAATAACTAATGGCCCCACAAAGAGGTCCACGTCGGAAATCACAGAACCTGTGAGTGTGTTGGGTTACACTGGCAATAGAGAATTAAGGTTGCAGATTGAACTGAGGTTGCTAATCAGCTGGTCTTAAAATAGGGAAATTCTCCTAGATTATCTGGGTGGGCCTGGTATAATCTCAAGCATCCCTAAATGTGGACAAAGGATTCCAAAGAGAGAACTAGACTGATGGCAGGGTGAGAAGCCTTGGCCGGATGGGGCTGGCTTTGAAAATGGAGGAATGGGGCCATGGGCCAAAGACTGTGGACAACCTTTAGAAGCTGGAAAGGGCAAGGAAATGAATTCTCCCCTAGAGACTCCAGAAAGGAACGCAGCCCTGCCTGCTGACATGCCTTGATTTTAGCCCAGTGAGACCCATCTGGAACTCCTGAACTACAGAACTGTAAAATAATTAATTTGTGTTGTTTTAAGCTGGTAAATTTGTGGTAATTTGTAATTTGAAAACTAATACAAGATGAAAGGCTCTCTTCTGGGTGACTGCTCCTTCCCACAGGGTGAGATGCTATGACAGCTGGTGAGACAGAACATTTATTACACCACGTTTCACCAGGGGGCAGAGTTAATGCATCAACAGGAATGTTCCTCAATAGCTTTGCCTCTTTCTCTCCTGCTCTCTCTCATGAGGGTGCACACTCGGACAGGACTTCACCTTCCCACCTCTTCCCTGGGGGATGCATGCTGTTTCTCTCACCGTTTAGTGGCTCAGGCACGACAGAGAGAAGGCCCCTTCTGGGCTTGTGTCTCGATAGCATTCTCCAGCTCAGCCTTGCCAGAGAGGTCAGAGTGCTGTGGGTTCCCCGGCACTTGTCTTGCTGTTAATACAATCGATGTTTTGGTTTCCTCTTTGCTCCTTGTTCTCTGGACACCTTCTCCATTGGCCAGACTCAGAGGGGCAGAGGGATGACGTGCTGGTGGCCCTCCCTGGAGCTGTGATGGTGAAGTCAAAGACTGGCCTTGGGGGACCCAAATACAGTGGATTTTAACAGCAAACACTCTAAAGGTAACTCTGACCTGCAGCTGCCTGGGTGCAGCTGAGGCTGGATGAAATTATCCCAATTCCACTTGGGTACAGAGCATAAGGCTGTGAAATTTTGGCTTCAGATGATGTGTGCTAATATTTAGTAGGTGATGCTAGGTTGGCTGTCCAACTGATTGTCTAGTTTGGTTTCTTTTATGTTGTTGTTCACTTTTTTCCTAGTTTTCATTTAACACATTTCTCTTGTTCTTTTTTCTCACCCACAGATGCAGGTCCCAATGTGTGCTTTGTTTTGAACTGCATTTAGGGTGGCAGGAAGACTCAGGAGGGATTTTGTTTATGGCCTGATCACAGGCTCCTGGGATTATTTCCTACCACATAGTCTCAAAGTGGCTTGGGCTTGTACATTTATGAAGCTCCAGCCAGGGTTTCAGATTTCAGAGTCCCACCGTGGGATTAACCACAGAGGTGTGGTCGACTTCATACAGATAAAAATAATGGGATCCTTTATGTGGAGGAAATGTCACTGGGTGAAAGTGAAGAAAAACTCCATGGAATTACTATAAACTTGAAGAGTATGAGAGAAATGAACAAGTCCTGTACTGGAAAACTCTTTAGAAATCATATTTTCCTAAGAATCAAGGAAACGTGGGGTTCATATAAGGTACAAGTCTTGGTCTTATAGTGAGACAAGTCAGACAGAAAGGGAAAAGAAAAAAGAGAGCAGTTCTGTTGATTGAGCTGGGAGAAAAGATGAGATTTTCTCAGGAGAAAGTTTGAGTTCATAGAGCCCATGCTTGAGATACATTAAAAGAGAAGGGAAATGGCTCCATGCCTAAATAGTTTTAAGGATGGAACTAGAAGAGAGCAGAATATTTATTTATTTCTAGATCAGGGAGGGTGAATGGGGCCTGGAGAGATTTAACAACTATGCAAAACAGTTTGAGGCCGCTAGAGGGAGCGTTGACCCAGTCACTTGCACAGAGTGAGGGAAGACGACCAGGAAGTTTAGTGGTGAAACATTATTAGGTAAGTTTCAAAGGAATGCAGGTTTTTTTTTTTTTTTTTAATGGGGGTTTGGGGGCTGTTATTGCCCATGTCCTGAGGAAGCATGCCACAGAATTACTGAGAAGATGAAATACACTCTAAAGGGAATTCATGCGTGAAATAAATAGATCTAGTCACATCTGAGATTCTATGTTTTCTAAAAATTTTTAATTTTTTAATTGACAAATCATAGTTGTATACATTTAAGGGGTACAATGTGATGTTTCGATATATGTATACATTGTGGTATGATTGAATCGAGCTTAAACTTCGAAATATCATAAGATGATAGAAATATCCTAAGCCCCCACTTTGAAAGAAGAGGCTGTATACATGACCCCACCCTCTGAAGGCAAACTTAATGCCAACATTAGTCACTCCACGAGAGATTTCTCCCACTTGTGAAGTCAAGGCTTTCTCTCTTCTTGCAGATACCACTTAGTTTCTGCCACAGTATGACGCTGGCATTAGCCATGGGATTCCTGCACAGCTCAAGTGCCCCATGTGTCTTTTGAGCCTTGAGGAGGAGACTGACATGGAGATGCCTTGCCATCCCCTCTTCCAACGCAACTGAACCTTCCCTGGCTAAGCAAGACAAATTCCTCCCGCTATGCTGCCGTGAGCTGCTCACTGATAATGACATGTAGGAGGAGCACAGATGACATGAGGCCCAGAAGCAGCAGCAGAAGTGTGGCTGGAGAACCTGCATGGAGCCAGGTACACCTGAGGCACTGCGGCTGAGCGCTGGCCCTCCATGACATCTCTCTCCTGCACCTTGAACCTGTGTAAAAGGTTTTTTTTCTTCCACCTTCTACCCCTGCAAAAACAAAAAACAAAACAAAACAAAAAACCAACCACCCTTAAAAGCCCCACAAAAAACCATGCACTAGGGCCTGGGCACGTAATTGCTCTGGGGCCTGAGAATGTGCTTGTGTTTTTGAGTTTGGTTGGTGCGGAGCTGGTGCATGGTATTTCATGTATCCTAGTTACTCTAACTTTGAAAAGGAGGGATCCATGAGCTCCTTGGGGTTGGATTAAGTCAACCTTGTAGATGCCAGAGGAACTACTCACATTTCAGGGGGAAAAAGACCAGGAGGCAGCCAGTCCCCTGCCTCCCGGCATAGCAGCCTTTCCCCTGACTCCCAGGGAACATGCCCCATGCTGGTGGCTCTGTGTCCTCCTCATCCTCTACAGATTTGTGAGGCTTCACCATGATCCTTCTTGTAGTCACACCTTAGAGATCTAGGCGGTGGCTCACCCCGGGCCAGAGAGAGGATGGAGACGCAGGTACCTAACCCTATTTCCACATTGGGAAGCTAAAGTGATAGGGAGAGTGTGTGTACCCTCCCTTTCTCTTCCAGATCTTATTCTACCAAACAGCTGGAGCAACAAAAATGACAAAAACCACTCCCAGGCTGGGTGCGGTGGCTCACGCCTGTAATCCCAGCACTTTGGGAGGCCCAGGCGTGCGGATCACGAGGTCAAGAGATTGAGACCATCCTGGCCAACATGGTAAAACCCCATCTCTACTAAAAATACAAAAATTAGCTAGGCATGGTGGCCCGTGCCTATAGTCCTAACTACTCGGGAGGCTGAGGCAGGAGAATTGCTTGAACCCAGGAGGTGGAGGTTGCAGTGAGCTGAGATCGCGCCATTGCACTCCAGCCTGGTGATAGAGCGAGACTCCGTCTAAAAAAAGAGAGAAGGAAAAAAAAAAAAAAAAAAGAAAACAAAACCACTCTCTCCACCCCATCCCAACAGGTCACAAAGTTTTTCATGTTTGAAGGCCCAGACAGAGCCTGGCAGCTGGCTGTGGGAGACAGAGAATGAGTTTTTGGGAATGGATTTTCTATTTATTTATTCAGAGACATAGCCTTGCTCTGTCACCCTGGGCTGGAGGGTAGTGGCACTTCATAGCTCACTGCAGCATAGAACTCCTGGGCTCAAGCGACCCTTTTGTGTCAGCCACCCAAATAGCTGGGACTACATGTGTGCACCACCATGCCCAGCTAATTATATATATATATATATTTTTTTTTTTTAAAATAAGGATGGGGGTCTTGCTATGTTGCTAAGGCTGCTCTCAAACTCCTGACCTCAAGTGATCCTACCACTTTGGCCTCCTAAAGTGTTGATATTACAGGCGAGAGCCACCATGCCTGGCTGGGAAATGAATTTTCTTTAAGAATGGAGATGTCTAGACAAATGGACATACCTAGGTGCCTTTTGAATGAGACTCTGGGCTAAGGATGAGTAAAACATTGGGAGGGGAGGAATTTTGGACTTTACTTTTCTTGCACTGAAAGAGTGTATTTCAATTTTGTTCTTTGTGCCTTTTGAAATTAGGAGGATTGCTTGAGCCCATGAGGCAGAGGTTGCAGTGAGCTGAGATTGTGCCACTGCATTCCAACTTGGGTGACAGAATGACAGAGTGAGACCCTGCCTAAAAAAAAAAAAAAACAAACAAGAAAGAAAGAAAGAAAGAAAAATTAGAAGAGGTTTTATGTTCGAATTTAGGACTTTTTTTTTTTTTTTTTTGCTGGTGTTGAATTATTTGATCTTTTATGCTGCTACATAGCACTTATTTGTAACCCTCAAGTGAGCTCTACTGAGCAACATGACTGAGCAGATTGGAGAGAGGAAATAGAGTCTAGGGAACAGTACAGTCTTGGAGTTAATTTGTGTCCTATTTGAACTCAAATCAGAGGCTTGGGTATCAACAGTAAACTTGTCAAGCCACCAATTTCAGGAGGAAAGAACTGTGGTGAGGAGCTGTACTTTAATTTTTTTCATCTTAAAATGGAGATAACAAACTTTTTAAGTCTTTTGCAAGGGCTAAATTGGTAAATATGTATAAAGCATTTGCAACTAGGGCCTGCCACATAGTGGGAGCTACTGTATATTAAATCAGTGGGCATATGGTAAGGCCACTTTTTAAGGCCACAAATGGCCAAATAGCTGCAGGGTAGAAGACCACTCTGATGTGCTGCTGATCTTCTCTCCCGCACCCCTCCAATCACAGCTGTGGCTGATCGCAGATCTCAGGCTCACCTGTTAAGCCCGAAGGCTGTCTCTCTTATGTGACTCTGTGTTGGGGGCGTTCTTTCCTACCCCCTCCCAACAAGAAGAGCAGGTTGGAGGGAATATTTCCCAGCCTACCTTTCCATTCCTTCCTTCCTCCTCCCTGGGGAAGAGTAGTTGATCTTACAGATAAGAGCCTGATAGTGGCTTCTCCAGCCCTGTTTCTGTTCATTCAGTGAGTCAGTCGGGGTTGGGAATGTGGGCAGGGGCCCTTTAGCCTGAGGTCTCCCACCCAGTTTCCACAGACAGCCCTGCGCTCTGGGCTGTGGCACAGCTGTCCAGCCATTAATAAGATGGATGCTTTGATCCTTACTGGGTAACAACTCTCATATCCTTTTCTGTATTGGCCTGAACTGGAGGATCAAAAGGATGAATCTGGGGCTTCTTAATCTGCAAGACACTTCCATGTTCCTAATATCACCCACTCAGGAAACTTCCCTCCAGTTTTTTTTCCTGAATTCCACAGGCTCCTACCTTCCCTCCTCTGTCATTTTGAAAATAATTTTTCCTTATCTTAAGCTATATCTTGAGAAAGACCCATAATAGAACTTTCGATCTAGCTTGGGAGATGTTTTTGGTGGAGTTGTGTGTTCTTCCACTGGGGGGAAGGTGGGTAAACTAGGGAAAGTGGACATGTGGCAACTTTCTATACTAGGAGAAAGCAAAGGGAGGAAGTAGATTATTTTATCTGCCTCCAGGTCTGAATGTATTTCCAGATTTTCCTGGGCCAGGACAGACCAGTTCTGCATTGCAGTAGGTCAGTTGCTCTGTTGATCTTCTAAGCACATCTTTTCATGTGTCCTGGAGGTAGGACACTAGAGATCAGAGATATTTCCCTTCCTGCCATCCTCCCTGCCCTTGAATGACAGCTTCCCTTCATCTGTAAGACAGAAACCTTCATTTTCCCATGCTCTTCTTTACCCATTGAATCTCATATGCTGTTACAGTGAGAACTGGCCAGGGTTGGGAGGAGATAGGCACATATTAGGTAGATGCGCCTGGCACATAGTAAGCATGTGGGGGGTGTTTGTCGAGTGTGGGAATGGGAGTCATCCACTCTGTGGTGAAGCAGAAGTCTTGGCAGATGAGGGTGTAGAGGAAGAGGGTGGAGAGAAGACAAGAGGTTACAGGATGAGATGCTGGGAGCACAGAGTGTAGCCCAAAAATGTGCTGGGAAAGGAACAGGGAGCTTGGAGAGCTAGGAGAGGGCAGTGTCCTGGAAAGTTAGTGAGGAGAAGTTTCTAGAAGGGGTAATTGTGTCCAGTTCTACAGAGGTTGTCACAGGATTTGTTGATGCTTGTGACTCTTTGGAGAGCAGTTGTGGAGGCTGGATGGATGCAGATGGTAGACTGTAGGGGCATGAGGCGTGCACAGGAGCTGAGGGGCATGGGGCAGTGCATTGGTGAGGTGGGGGCAGTGGCGAGGAGGGTCAGGACTTTGCAGAAATGTTTTGGGATGTGGAGACATGAGCAGGTTTGTAAGCTTAGATGGATGAGAGGTTTAAACTCAAAGGGATAGGGTAACTAAGAAAGAAACCCAGTAGAGTGGGGGCATCCTGCCTCTCTTCCTGAGCCCAGCAAAGCCACTACAGAGTCAGACTTGGGACACAATGCTTTAATACATGAATTTGAGGAGCCGAAAGATGGTTTTGGGATGTGGCGTCTCCCACAGCCTAGCCTGGAATTCAGGCACCCTCATCATTAGGGCCTCATGACATCATTGGCGCTAGGGATTAGGTTTTTCAGATAGTTTATGATTCCTTTCAATACTTTGTCCAGATTCTTCCCGATTTTATGGGCCAGTTTGGCTAGTTTTCCCTCTGAGGTGGTTGCTGAGGAGTATTGAGAGGGAACTGTCAAGTTAAGGCTGGTTCCCTTCCACCCTCTCCCCTCCACCCCAGCAACAGCCTTTCACAGGGCTGGCGATCAATGCTTCATTTGACTCACACTTACATTTAGTTCTTGTTCCTCCACAGCCTCCTTTCTTTTTCTAACCCCACCTATTTCCACCCAAGTAGCTCCCAGCCCCTTCCTTTTCCTGCTCAATACCTGCCCAGGGGCTTCCCCCTTCCCTGGCTCATACCAGCCCTGGGAGCCAGTTCTGTAGTCTCTTCTAATTGGAGCTTAACATTTTTGAAATTGTCCTCTTGGGGTGTGTGCTCTTTTGACAGCATTCTTTTTGGAAACCAGCTCTTCTTTGGAGATAAAGCGCTCCTAGAGAGGCTTCATTGGAAATATGGTCCTTCTTGGGGTGGCTGCTAGGGGTGACCTGGGCAGCTGGAACCAGGAAGATAAAGGGAATGGGGGGCGGAGTGAGAGCACATGGTGAGAAGCAGTCAGTCATCCCATGTCGTGTCCCTTAACATGTGGAGTCTATCAGGGTTGAGTCATTGCCTAATTAACATACAAGTAGGACTGAGGTCCCGTATCAGAATCCAAATCTATGAGCACCTGAAAGGCACATCTCTGATTTTGAATGCCATTGATTAGGAATTCCACTTTCCCCAGCAAATTTACCTTCCCAATGAGAAGAGATTAACTTTGCAAACATAGGTCCCATTGTCTGGCCCACTGGAGGAGTTCAGTAAATATTGTTTTTCTTTTTTTTTCTTCTGAATTCTGGGTATTGCTTGAATCTGCCTTCTCTGGCTTCTCCAAGGTAGATTGGGGGAAGCTAGCCTGAGATTAAACCATGTCTACGGATAATACACAAAGCAGAATCCTGAAATGTTCATGGTTTCTGGGCTGTGGCAGTGGGGAGCCTGGAACGGATGAGCCACTCCAACATCCTCACCTCCATGAGCTGAAACCTTTTACCTACTAGCACTTGGGTGTGAGGTGTAGTCCCCATTCCTATCTCCAATGACTAGCCAGCAGAAAGGACTACTCAAATGATTCCTGGCCCTCACATCTTGGCCAATTAGTGCAGCAGGAAGGATTAAGGTTCAATACTAGGAGGGCTTATCTTTGCTCCACTTCTTTCCCAGAGGGAGAATTCATCATTTACTGGACAATCTTTTACCACCAGTGACTTACTCTAAAGGATGCCAGCATGAGACTTACAGGCATCTGCGGGCTGAGTCTCCGAGTGAATTTCACCTTCTGGCTCTGAAAAAGAAGAGGTTAAAGTCTTCAGAGGTCTCAAGACAGTTAATATATGAGTTTTTCCCTCTGTAACTCCTCCTGCCCCAGCATTTTCAATCTTCCTTACCTTGCTTTACATCCCCCTTAGCATTTCAAACATACTTTGTAATTTACTTAATATGTTCATTGTTTGTTACTTTATCTTAGAATGTAATTTCAATGATGACTGAGTGTCTATTCTATTAGTGTATCCAAGTGCTCAGAACTACGTGTCTGGCACAGAGTTAGTGCTCAGTAAGTAGCTATGGAATGAATATGTGTGTACATATTGTACAGAGGGAGGCACGGAAGTCCAGAGAAAGGCAGTGACTCTGCCTGGATTATCCAGCATCACCAGAGGCTGGATTCTGATCTGAACCTCGATTGACCTACAGTGCATCCTGATTTGGCCCCTCTGGCTCCTGCTCCAGGCTTTCTAGGTTGCAGAATTCCCGGGATGATATGCCCTAGTCCCTCACCTCCATACCTAGGTCATCCCAGGTGTGAACTTTTGGTTCTGCAGCTTTCCACCTCTCCACACAGCATATTACGAGGATTAAGGAAGGCCCTTTCTAGTGCTGAGGTCTCTCCAGCTGACAGCTCAATAACCCTTAGGGGACCGAGAGTTGTGGAAGGAGGCCAGATTCAACATCAAGGATGGCGAGAGAGGTGGAGGCTAGGCTGGCCGGCATCAGGACCATGAAGAACTTCATGGTGGAGCTGTAGCAGGATCAGTTTTTCCTGGGGGAGGCTGCTTAGAGTTGCTGAAGAGGCAGCCTGGCAGGGGCTTTATTTATTTTGGGGTAGGGATGGACTCTGGGGAAACTGGACCTGGGAACATACTAGGTTTCCCCTCCTGAGTTTCCCATTCTGAATAGGTTTGTTTTTGGGAACTGGAGTTTCTGGGAAACTGGTTAACTGGAAAGTAAGGCCCCCAGCCTTCCCCCTGGCTTGGACCATGCTGAAGGTGTGTCGGCTCCAGCTTTTATCCCCAGAAGTCCTTGGAATAAGGACATGGGTGTGAGTTTCCCTCTTTCATGGTACTCATTACTGTGTAATTTTACTTTCATTAGTATGATCATTTAATTAACATCTATCTCCTCCAGAAGAATGAAACTTCCAAAATGGCTGGGATTATATCTGTTTTGCTTGCCATTGTTTTTCCAGTACCTAGTAGGTATCTGGCACATAGTAGAGTCCTAGGAAATATTAGTGGAGTGAATGAATGAAGGAATGGTCAGGCTGTCCTCTAGGGCAGCAGTCCCCATCCTTTTTAGCACCAGGGACCAGTTTCACGGAAGACAATTTTTCCACGGCCAGGGGGAGGATGGGGATAGTTTCAGGATGAAACTGTTTCACCTCAGATCATCAGGCACTAGTTAGATTAGCGTGCAACCTAGATCCCTTGCATGTGCAGTTCACAATAGGGTTCACACTCCTGTGAGAATCTAATGCTGCTACTGAGCTGACAGGAGGCACATCATGGTGGTAATGCTCACTTGGCTGTTGCTCACCTCCTGCTGTGTGGCCCGGTTCCTAACAGGCCACAGACCAGTACCAGTCCATGACCTGGGGGTTGGGAACCCCTGCTCTAGGGTGCAGATAAAACTCCCCATCAGTTCAGGAATGAAGGAGTGAGGCAGTTACAGAAATTCTGACTATATGCCAGGTAGTGTCCTGAGTTTGTTCCTATGGGATATCTCATTTAATTCGTGATGGTTTGGGAGGTATGTGTTATTTACCAAGGAAAAAAAACCTGATGTTCATAGAGGTGAGATTACTTGCATAAGGCCACATATATGGGTGGATTTGAACCCACGTCAGTCTAACTCTACATCTGGGGTCTAGTGGCTCTAAAAGCGGACAAGATGGAGCAGTGGGATGCCCAGAGAGGCATCTGGAGAGCAGATGAGGGTTGTGCGTAGGGCCTGGGTCTTGGTCGTGGGCCTAGGAACTGATCTAGTTGATCTCGTGTCCTCCTCCAGCTGGAAGTTTGATATTCTCTCTGAAACCTCTCCAAGAAGGAGAAGGCTGCTGTACCCTAACACTGAGTCTCTTATCCTCAGCAGGGGACATGGCTTGCTGGGCATGTGGGTAAGTAAGGTAACACCTAGAGACCACAGTTGGCTGTGCTAGCCAGTGTGGGGCCTTTGCTGGGGAGAGCCCTAAGGGGCTGGCAGTTGTCCTCCAATTGTTCCAGCAAAGGTCTCTCCTTAGGCAAGGTGGTGCAGTGAAGGAAGTTTGTCTTGGGCTGCCTCCAAGCACCCCTTCCTCCCTGACTCCCCCTCTCACCAGCAACCTCTCCTCCCGTAGCCCAGGGCACTTGGGAACAGGACGGGGGGCAGATGAGGGCATTCACAGCAAGTCTATGAGGGTAGGGTTTCAGCACTGCAAGCTTATTTCCTAATATACATAATTCACATGTTGAGGCTCTCATCATCTCCAGACTAGGCTATTTTAGTTTTTCACTGCTCTTCTGGCTTCCAGTCTGTCTCCACTACGGTCCATTCTTCATGCTAATGCTGGAGGGATCCCACGAAGTTCATGCCACTTCTGTACTCAAAAGTCTTTAACCACTATCCATCACCATGTGATCAAAGTCCAAACTCCTTGGTCTTCCACCTTCACAGCCTCATTTCCTACCCCTGTGAATTATTCCCTACTCCTGGAGTGTTATACTTGGGTTCATGCCGTTACTCTGTCAGGAATCTCTTTCCTCTCCATCTGTCTGCTATGTTCCCACAGCATGATCCAGATCAGATGTCATCTCCTCCCTGGAGTGAACACAACCTTCTCACCATCCCTCCTCCCTTGGTTAGTCACTCACCTCTGTGGTTCCATGGTGCATTGTTGATATCTTTATCTTTTCATTATTACATTCCACTATTATTTATTAAGTGCCTGCCATGCAGCAAGATTTGGAGATATAATGGTGAACAAAATCACCTGGACCCTGGCCTTAGGCCTTTATTGTCTAGCACTTACCACACTCTATTGTAGTGATCTGTTTTGAAATCTATTGCTGTTACTGGTCAGTTACCATGTTGAGGACAGGAGCCATAGCTTACTTGTCTCTGAATCCCAATTTATTTCGAGCAGATCTTAACTCTTGCTAAGTTTCCAGTCTGGTTTTGTCAAATGAGTCAATGTGCCTTTTCAAAGATGGCCCCTGGGGGATATGTTTGTTCAACAAAGTATCTCTTTAGTGTATGTGGCAGGGGACTTCTGAGAGACCTTCTCCCGCACAGAGTTCAACAAGAATGTCTGCCCTACACCAGGTATGGTGTGGGCGCTTAAGCTCCAATGCTGAGCAAAACAGACCAGATCCCTCCTCTCCCAGGTAAGGGTGCCAGATAAAATGTAAGTCACCCAGATAAATGTGAATTTCACAGAAACAATGAAAATGTTGTCAATATGCCTCAAATACTGTGCAGTACCTAAGTATGTCTCAAATATATCTGAAATTGCATTTAACTGGGTGTTCTGTGTTTATTTGCTAAATTTGGCTCCGAAGGTTCCAGACCAGCCTCAGACTTGGATTAGAAGCAGGCAAGGCTTTCCGTGTCCATCCTTCCTGATCTGTGCTCCTCAGAGCCCAGTCTCATCCTGGGTACTCAGTTACGGGAAAGATGTCCTGGAGAGGTGACCACGTGTCTGCCACACCTATAACTCCCTTCTGAGAAATGAGGTCACGTGGTTCTTTGCACACAAGATGCCAGACTTTGGGTCAGATATCTTTGTTACCCTAACCACTCCTGTTTGTGAGGAAGTCTGGGCTTATTCAGAGGTACAATCAACAGGCTGGACACAAGGGAGGCCATGGCCTCTCAGAAGATCTGTCCACTTCCGGGGCTTTCTACTGGATAGTTCCTAACCAAGGGGATGGGGTCACTCTCAGTGAAGTTTGAGTCAGAGAGACAGAGAGAAAGAAAACTCAGAGATGTAAAAACAGTAGAAGAAGAGACAGGCCAGGATGGAGGGAGAGGTGAAGACTCTTGTCTAGGGGAGCCTCTGGGCCTCAAGCTATGACAAAGTGACTGTCCACAGAGTGGCTGGAGGGGCTCACAGCCCAGCTGGTCTCTGCTTGGTACTCTGTGAAGCCTGCTGAGATGGCTTCCTGATCTTCCTTCCTTCCTTCTGTCACTTAATGGAATCTGAGTGAGTCTTGTAAACTTGAAAAAGTCTATTTTTAAAGCTCCACCCACCCCACCTCAAGCATCATTAGTTTCTAGTGAGTACACCTGGGTCCAAGATTCAGCTCTGCCATGGACTCACTCTGCAGTCCTCGACCAGCAGCCGCACCCCCAACCCCTGCCCCACCGCCACCTCTCTGGACCTCATCCTTTTCCTCAGCAAGGAGAGGGAGAGTCCAGATGGATCTCCAAGGATCTCTAGGACTCTTGTTCCAAGACCTGACACCCTCTTGGAACAGGGGTGGAAAACTTCTTGGGAGATTTTTATTTCAAGAAGAACAGCATCAGGCTGGTTGTTCTCAAACTTCACAACCAGCTGGGAAGTGCATTTGAATCCCCTTTCCTCTCCATTTAGTAGGCCTGGGGTGCAGCCCAGGAACCCACATTTAAAGAGCAGCATCCAGGGCAGTTCTGATGCTGAGAACAGGACTACCCTAGGCAGACACAATGGCTTCTACACAAAAGCTCAAACTTCTTTTCTGGTAAGGATTTTGGGAGGTAGAGAGTCTGTTGTTTTGGTTGTGTGAGTGTGTGAATGTGAGAGTGTGAGTGTGTACGTGTGTGTGTGAGTGTGAGTGTGTACCTGTGTGTGTGTGAGAGTGTGTCTGCGTGTGTGAGTGTGTGTGTGTTTGAGAGAGTGTGTTTGTGTGTGTGTGTGTGTGTGTGTGTGTGAGAGAGAGAGAGAGAGAGAGAGATAAGGGGGGACATCACCATGGGGGCTGCTGCCCTGGGGCAGTGGGGCTGGAGAAGAGAAGGGGGAAAAGGAGACCAACATTCTATGAGGTCTGACCTTGAGCCAGGTGCAGGATTATTTAATTCTCATAATAATCTACAGGGTAGTATTGATAGTCTCTGACAGATTGGGAAAACTGAGGCTCAGAGAGGTTAAGTAAATTTACCAAAGTGACATGACGGCAACTGGCATGGCTGGGATTTGAACCTGGAACTGCTTGGCTCTGATTCCCGTGCTCTTCCCATAATGTCCCACCCACACCAAGCATCACTAGAGTCAATGTCACAGTACAGCAGCCATAAATCCTTGGCTTCCCGGTGGAACTCCATTTCACACATTCTGTGCTGTTTCCCACATATCCATTGACTATTCTAGGAAATCAATGTTTCTGCCTCCAAACGCTTCCCAAACTTCACCTCATCCCCTATTACTAGAATAGGGAGGAAAAAAAGCCTTCGACAGGGGAGCTTAGTAGGTAACACAGCCAGAGGGAGCAGGTCCACATTAGAGATGGGAGAGTCATTAGAGAAAGGAGTCAGGAGAGAGCCAGCACAGGGGAGATAACTGCAGAGAGGTTCCACTGCTGTGGGACCCTGGTGTAGGTGGGAAGGCGAGCAGCTTCTGTCTTGTTCCCAGTCTGGATCTAGCAGTTCTTTCTGAGTGAGTCTCTATTCTCTTCTTCAGGGTCCATTGCTGTCATGTCCATTCCAGCTATATCCAGTTTCTCCACAAGAAGCTCTGAGCCAGACTTGGCTCAGCCTGGGCAGTCTGTGAAAACACACTCTCTCTCCATCTGGAAGATGGGGCCTTGGGAATGTTACCCACATGGGCTAGCGGCTCAGTGTCCCACATACAGCCCCATGAGCTGGGTTGGGAGTGGGTGAGTGGCTGTGGATGTGGAGCTGGATGGGCCAGCTACACGGAAAGCTGCAGTTCCTGGCATGCCTCATGATCACTCACCCATCCATGGGTAGGCTTTTTCCTTTCCTCTTCAAGTCCTTAGGAGCCATCCATCAAACTACATAAGCATAAGCAATTCCCAAATTGGATGCTTCGTGTCAATAGCTCTGGTAAGCGGGGTTATATTCCAGTGTGAGGACTGCAAGCTGTGAGAAGGGGCCATAGCAAATCAGGATGGTTGGAGGGTAGACACCCTGAAGGCCAGGGCACCTGTCCTTCCCACTTGCACATCAGGAGAGGAAATGCAAATGGCAGAGTACACAGTCAGAGGATGGAGGTTGTTCTTGGGGAAGACTGAAGATCAAAAAATTTTGGAATTCTGAATCTGGAAGGAATCGTGTGACTTGTGAATCCACAGAGAGGACTCTAAGTAAGGGAAAACCAAAACACGTTGTGGTTGTGACCCATCATGGTAACATCTATGTGTTAGGGAGACTTGAATTCCCACTAATTCCCTCCCGGGTGTGGGGAGGAGGGTTTAACACTGGGGCCCTTGTTTAGGGATGTACAGGCTTCATAACATAGACTTCAGTTGCAACCCAGAGCACCCAATTTCCTACATAGCCTGAGGTAGGATGCTCTTAGTGGGGAATAATGGGCAGTCCAAATCAGTTGGCTCAGACAATGAAAAAGGCATATCTCGTGATGCAAGAACACTAGGGGTAGGCTTGGTAAATTCAGCAGCTTAATGAATTCACGAAGGACTTAGATTCTTTCCATTTCTCTAGCCTATTCTTCTCTGTCCAAGAGCCTGGTCTTCTGGTTACCTCTCTTCAGGTAGCTGGCTGCTGCCATACCAGGTAGCTTCAGCTGGCTGCTGCCATACCAGGTATCACATCCTCACAATGTCCAGAGGCAGAAAAACGACCTTCTATTCCTGTGTTACCTTTTATGCTCAAGAGAATCCTTTCTTGGGAGTCTTGATAGCGTACTCTCTCTCATGTCTTGCTAGCCAGAATGGCATCACGACATGTCAACCAGGCTTTGGCAAAGGCAACGGGACCACTTTGATTGGCTCTGGCTGACTGTGATTCATCTCCTGATGGGGCCTGCCTCCCCAGAAACACATGGCCATGAGAAAGGGGCATAGGGAATAAAATCAATCTGTCCACAAGGAGAAAGGGAGGTGCAGCTGTTAAAAAGGCAAACAACAGCATTTAATGGGCATATTCAACAGTCTGAACCCAGGGTTCAAATATGTAGTTGTTTTATTTTCCTTTAATTGCTGCCTTAAAAATGCTCCAGGGAACCTCCATTTCTAATCCTTTAATAATATCTCTGGTATATTCTATAGGTAAGTCCAATTTAACATTTCAATTTCACATCCAATTCAACACTCGCTTTCTCCACCTCCTTTTTCTTCCTTCTAGTTCGTTCTCTGCTCCTCCCAGCATGTTTAAGCAAGGAGAGAATCATTGAAAAGAAATAAACATCCCTTATCTGATTGCTGTCAGACTCTCTCTTCTCTTGGCTAGTGCTGCTTCTCGGGCCAAGACTGGCTGATCATGTCCTGTTTGTGGCAAGAGACCAAATGATGGCTATCTCAAGGAAAGGTTGCATATGTGAGTCTTTGGGGCACCTTCAGGCTCCCTACTGTACAGTTTTCTCTTTCAACCACCCTAAGAAGCCATTTGGCAGTCCACCCTATATTTTCTCACATCAGAGGTCCGCTTGTCAAGCGACTTCCCCTTTTGAGTGGGATGCCAACAAGATGGCTCAAGCCACAAGATCTGTTTAATCCACAGGAAACTCTTGCCCTCTTTCCGTACCAATCAGTATAAAAGACTGGTCATCGCACTCCTCGCTTCCTTCTAGTCTTCTATTTTTTCCTCTGTTTGAGCAGGCACAGAGGGCAGATCAGCAAGTCCACTGTGCAAGCAGGTGTTGAATTTGGAATGAGATTTCATTCTTCGTTTTGGCAGGCACCAAGCCCTTGCTGCTTGGCTTGAGGGAGGAGGGAAGGGATGACAACTCATGACCCTGAAAAATCTCCAGTTTTCCTTCTCACTCCTGTTCTTAACACATACTGGAGAGTAGGGTGATGGTGACAGGACAAATTCTGTGACTTCTGAATCATCAATCCTGACGGTTGTGTCTGGTACCTCCTTGTTGGCTCTCTTTAGGTTGTAGAGTACTCAGCACTTTATTGTTTTCAACTTGTAGCTATAGTTACAATAGAGATTTTATTTGGCATCTTTCCAAATCATCCCCCCACCCTAGCCTTTCAAGTAGCTGGGACTAAAGGTGCATACCACCACGCCTGACTAATTAAAAAAATTCTGGGTGGGGATAGAGACAGGTTTCTCTATGTTTCCCAGACTGGTCTTGAACTCCTGGCCTCCAGCGATCCTCCCACCGCATTGGGATTAGAAGTGTGACACATGTGCCTGGCTTTATTCAGCTTCTTATTTTAGGTGTCTGCTACAGTTCCACTTTTGGCTGTCCATCGTTTATAAACACCGTTCATCACATATACACACTTAAAATTTTTCGTGCTAGATGAAACACAATGCCTGCATCTCTAAAAGAAGATACTCGAAAGCTTCTCATCTGTTTGCTGTACCTAATTGCAGATCCAGATCTCAAGCCTAGCTGCAATTCCTTGATGTACTATGACCTATGTTTAAAAGATGTTATATATCATCGAAACATCCAGTATACAATAGTGGGAAAGGAAGACTGTAACATAATGAAAAGTTCCATCAAAAAAGGAGTGATGGGAAATTTCTCCAGTAACCAGAGATTCACAGTAAATATTCTGCTGGGCAGAAATAGCAAGGGTGCCCTTCCTAGCGCTGAATTAGTACCCTTTGTTGGCCAATTTGGCAGACCTCAGGTCTGTTTTCTGGGAGAATCTACTGTCTATTGTCCTTGAAGGCCATTATCTCTAGGGTGGACATTGAACAGAATGCCTTTGAGGGGATTTACTTCACTTTACAACCAAGCCTATTTAAAGGATTGGTTGTATTCATTTTGGCCAATTCCTACCACACTCATTCTAAATCAGGCTTTCACCCAAACCATCCCACTGAAATTGTTCTTGTCAAGGTAGCAATATTGCTAATTCTAATAGTCAGTCCTTAGATCTCTTACTTTACCTATCAGGAGCGTTTGACACAGTTGATCACCTCATCTTCTTGGAAATATATTTTTTCTTTTGGCTTCAAGGACACCACGTTTTTCTGGCTTTCTTCCTACCTTACTGGCTGCTGCTTCTTTGCTGTTTCTTTTTTGCTAACTTTCCCCAACCTCTAAGTATTGGAGGAGACATTTTTCTCTATTTATAGTTCTTTGGCCATTTCATTCAATTTCGTAACTTTAAATCCTATCTATATCTGATCTATGTATTAATTGGTCCTAAATGTGTATCTTCCAGCCTAGACCTCTCCCTTCAACCCCAGCAAAGAAATAAAGTGGAAAAAATTGCTGAAATGTTGGTGGGAAGGAAGAGGATACCCCACATCTATATTTCTTCTCTAAAAAGTACTTCATGTTGCTATGTCCCTTTGGTCTTCTTCCCCCACATCCTGCCATGTTAATATTTTCTAGAATTTTAGTTTTGTGATGTTATAGATTTAGTTCTATGACATTCTCTTCTCCCTTTCTTTCATTTCTTTAGATAATAATTATTATCATTTCCCATATCTCTTGGGGCATGTTCCTAGACTGATTTATCTGAATGCTTCTATGATTGTTTTCTAAGTAGAACTTTTTGTGGCAAACCTTTTGAGTGTGGTTTTATTACCACTACCACTTAAATGATAATATCACCTTTAAAAAATATGAATGTTGAATTGTTGTCAAAGTGCTTTGGAGCATCGTGAGGATATAAACATATGCTTTTTATTTGTTAACAATTTTTTTATATATATATGCACACACATATGTATTATATATTTATTAACCATATATATAATATATAATTATATTCATACATTTCCTAATATCAAACCATTCTTTCACTCCTGGCATGGACCCTACTTGCTGCTAGATTTTATTGATAGTATCTCATTTAGAACTTTGCCCTAATGTTTGCAATTAAGAAAGATGGATCTATATTTTCTTTTTTGGTGGGCAGTCTTTTGGGTTTTTAAATAAATAATCTGCTGACTTTGATATGTATTTGGAAGGGTTCTTCCTCCCTGTGTTCTGGAAGAGTTTAGTGAAATTTGGTTCCTTAAAGGGATAGAGAATTCACTTGTAAAATTCTCTGGGTGTGGTGCTTTTTGGTGTGATAGCTCTGATATTTTCTATGTCCTGTATCGTAACTTATCTGTTTGTAGTTCACCTCATCCAGGGTCAGTTTTCTTGGATATTTTTTCTTTTTTCTTTTCTTTTCTTTTTTTGTTTTTTTGAGATGGAGTTTCACTCTTGTTGCCCAGGCTGGAGTGCAATGGCGCGATCTCGGCTCACTGCAACCTCTGCCTCCTGGGTTCAAGCGATTCTCCTGCCTCAGCCTGCCTAGTAGCTGGGATTACAGGCATGCACCACCACACCCTGCTAATTTTGTATTTTTAGTGGAGTTGGGGTTTCACCATGTTGGTCAGGCTGGTCTTGAACTCCTGACCTCAGGTGATCCACCCTCCTTGGTCTCCCAAAGTGCTGGGATTACAGGCGTGAACCACCGCACCCAGCGGTCTTAGATATTTTTTCTAGAAAATAGTTCATTTCATACGTTTAAAAATCGATTTACTCAGGTTTAAGCAAAATAATCTTTTCATTATTTGAATTTCCTTTTTACCTTTGTAATGTCCCCATTCTTATTTCTTATTCTGGTTTCTCTCATGCCTGCCCTCTTTACCTCTCCCTTTTTTAAAGTTAGATAATAGTTTATATTTTCCATAAATAATTAGCTCTGGATATTTTAAATTTAGATTCTATAATTTTCTGTTGTCTATTCAACTAATTTCTGCTTTTACTAATTTATTCTTTATGTTTTCATTAAATTTAGTTCATTCTTTTGAGGTGGGTGTTTAATTAATTTTTAAACATTTTTTTGATTAATATTAATATTTAAGACTTTGAAATTTCCTATGCGCACAGTTTTAGCTGTATCTCATAGATTTTAATATATAGTATATATACTATAATATATAATATATAGTATTTTCATTATTGTTTTATTTTAGATAGCAATTTTGGTTTTGTTTTCTTCTTTGAATCAAGAGTTGTTTAAGAGGGTGATAAATCTCATATGGATAAGATTTTAAAAATTACTTAGTTCTGTTCTTAATTTCTAGTTTTATTGTGTTATTATTGGGGGATGTTCATTTGCATCATTTCTGCACTTTAGAATTTATTCAAGTATTGGTTAGGAGTGTAGACTCTGGATCCACACTGTGTGGGTTCAAGTCCTGGTTTTCCCATGTATCAGCTGCATGACCTCAGGCGTGTTGTTTAACCTCTCTGTGTCTCAAGTTTTATCATGGGGTTGTTATGGGGATTAAAATAATTAAGATCTACAAAGTACTTATGAATAGTACCTGGTACATTTTAAAGTTTCATAGATATGTTAACCATTAGTATTCATATAGTTGTTTATCATATACTTTTTGATGAGTTTTTCAAAAGTTTCTGAAATGAAAGGATATTCTGGTTTTTCGGGAGTATTACATTAACTCTATTTTCCTGTTTAGGTTGCTTAGATACTCTGTAGTCAAGCTTTTCTTGTTTATTTGACCTTTATGGCTTGAGACAGGTGAATTTGAGCCTGTCCAACTATGAATCTCTGCATTTCCTGAAGTTTTGGTGCTCTTTAAAAGGTGCAGAAATCTTTGTGTCTGTTTTTATTGTGGAGTGTGGAGTGCAACTTTTATTCTTTTTTTTTTTTTTTCTGAGACGGAGTTTCGCTCTTGTTGCCCAGGCTGGAGTGCAATGGCACGATCTCGGCTCACTGCAACTTCTGCTTCCTGGGTTCAAGCGATTCTCCTGTCTCAGCCTCCTTGTAGCTGGGATTACAGGTGCCCACCACTACGCCCGGCTAATTTTCGGTATTTTTAGTAGAAGCGGGGTTTCACCATGTTGGCCAGGCTGGTCTCGAACTCCTGACCTCAGGTGATCCGCCCACCTCGGCCTCCCAAGTGCTGGGATTATGGGTGTGAGCCACCGCGCCCAGCCGCAACCTTTATCCTTATAAATACTTCTCCTTGTCTCATTTAATATGTTTACTCTGAAATAAATATTGACTTGATATTAAGATCAAGATTCTGTTTTTTTCATTTGCTTGGTGGGTTTTTGCTCATCTTTTGACTTTTACACTTTCTGAGTTACTTAAATATTCTTTTTCTATTGAATTTTTTGGTAATTCTTACAAACAAGGACATTTCATCATAACCTCAATGCAACCATTAAAATTAGGAAATTAATATTTGATACACTACTGATACATTATAACCATGTCAACCACACACCCCATTTAGATATTTCCCATTGTTTCAATAATGATCCTATGACAGAAGGATCCAGTCCAAGATTATGCATAGCATTTAGTTGTCACAGTTCTTCGACCTTTCCATGACTTTCATGACATTGCCACTTTTGAAGATTATAGACCAGTTATTGTGCAGAGTGTCCCCAATTTGGGTTCATCTTATGTTCTTCATGATTAAATTTCAGGCTTTTCACTTTTGGCAGGAATATCAGTCAGTCATACTGAATTCTCTGCATTGCATTCTATCAGCCGGCACATGATTTTGATTTATCCGATTTCTGTGATGGTACTGATTAAGGTGATGTCTGCCAGCTGTCTCCACTGTGAAGTTACTCTTTTTCTTCTAGTGAAATTAATAAATATTTTGTGGAAAGGTACTTTGAAACTATGTAAGTATCCTTTTCCTTATCAAACTTTTACCAATTAGTTTTAGTGCTCATTGATGTTTCCTGGTTGAATTATCACCCTGATGGTTGCTGAATAGTGATTTTCTACTTCAATCATTCCTTCTGAATTTATTAGCTACCATTCTACTGTAAGAAAAACCTTTCTGATATCCCCATTTACTTATCCATTCATTTATTTAATCAATATGGACTCATGGCTTCCTATTTATTCAATGATTTATAATCTTCATTTCTTTTCCTTTCTTCCTTTTTTCTCTTCTTTTCTTTTCCTTTCCTTTCTATTTATTCAATGATTTATAGTCTTCCTTTCTTTCCCTTCCTTCATTTTTTCTCTTCTTTTTCCTTCCTTCCTTCCTTCTTTCTTTTCTTTTTTCTTTCTCTCTCTCTTTCTTTCTTTCATTCGTTTTCTTTCTTTCTCCTTCCTTCCTTTCTTTCTCTTTCTTTCTATTATAATCTTTTATAATACTTTTCCTTTCCGCTGAATTTTGTTAGTCTGAGATAATTCAATATTATTGGGATTAAGCTAAACTTCTCATTAGATTTTGTATTCTTTTGATATGTCTCCATCATTTTTTGAGCATTTTCTTACTTTCTGGTACAACAACTCATTCCAGCCTTATCATGTACTTTCTCTGTCCTACCCCTGGTATTAGCCATTTCTCCAAGGATCCCTGTTCTCTTAATGGTATTTGGAAAAGAAGATATAGGCTCTATATATGCTCACTGTTCTTAGGATGTTACTGCTTCTAGGTCTCCTAGTGGTCAAGCTAGGAAATGTATCTATGTATTTATATATGTATGTGCATTCCTATGAATAAATTATATATGCATATTTACACCTACATGTATTTCTACATCGAATTATATATCAAAGACCAAAAGTTCTCACCATTACCTCCAATTCCAATCTAACACCACATTGTTCAGGCTCAGTCAACCTGCACCACCTAGACCCCCTCACTCTGTTTGAGCTGCAACCCCCCACATCAGGCTGGATGGGTGCCCTTCTCATCCTACTCGGGCCCTGATGCCCCATGCCAGGTCACTGCTCCCCTTCACCCACTGTGCTCCTGGTAGATGCCCTCCTCATCTTCTGTTCCAACACCTTTCTCTGGCTTTCTCGTAATCCCCCACTCCTTGTTCATGCAGATGCCTGCCTTGCTCTGCTCTACCCACTGGCTTTTGTACTGAAATTCAGAAAGTAAGGCAGGAATATAGGCAGACAGGAAGAGAGGCAAAGTAAAGCAGTTCCATTGTTCTTGATGTATAATATTTATGAATCCATTGTTTATATTTTTGTTTGTTCACATGAAAGGCATGTTTGTACTAGTTATATCTTCTTAATGCCATCCTTTTATTTTAACAATTTAAAATGTATATTTTGCTATATGATCTGTTTTTTCCTTTTTATGTATAGTTCTGCTAATATAAAAGATTTATAGTTTGTTTATAGTCCTATTGCTTATCTTTTTAATCAACTTCAAATGATGTACTCAAATCTTTATTCAGAGTTTACTCCCTCTACTATCAACTATTAAAACAGTATACTTCTACTTTCTCCTTTTCCCTTCCTTTTTATCATCTGGTTTTCATGGATTATATTATTATGAATTCTTCTAGTGATTTACTTTAAACCTTGATTATTTGATTCAGCAGGTTAAAAATATTTTTTGATCCTTCAACTATAAAAGTTGTAAAGTCCACCTACTTATATGAATTCCCTCTTTCTCTTCCATCCGTATGCTGATTTTTTGTTACATTCTCATAGTTTATAACATTTACCCCCTACTCTGTAACTATAATTTCCACAGCACTTTTAGCTTTGTCCTGCATTAAAATGGATTTAGCACTCATAGCTACTCCTTTTACTTCATAGTCTCCATTTATCTCTTGGCTGGCTGAAGTTTATCTTCTAATGGTTTTTTAAAAGAGTTAATAGAATGGAATTCCTTCAATTGTTATATATTGAAAGTATTTGTCTATTGCCTTAGCCTGGTAAAATAGCTTGACTAAAGACAGAATGCTTGGATATCACCTTTCTTCTCCCAGAGGACTGTGTAGGAATTTCTCCATGGTCTTTTGATGTTGAAGTCAGGAGCTAGCCCGATCTATTTCTTTTCCCTTCAGTCCGTGTGTTGATAGTTTTGGCTGGATGCCCAGATGATTCTTTCTTTATCTTTGAAGATAAGAAACTCTATTAGGCCAGTTCTTAAAATTGGTCTTTTTGAATCAGTTTTTTTCTTTCAATCTGTAGATTCAAGTTTTTTTAAAATTAAAATTTTTAATTGTGGTAAAATACACATAACATAAAATCTACCAGCTTAGCCATTAAGTGTACAGTTCAATGGTGTTAAGTATATTCACGTTGTTATATAACCAATCTCAAGAACTTTTGCATCTTGAAAAACTGAAACTATATTTATTAAACAACTCCTTATTTCCCCCTGCCCTCTGCTAGATTCAAGTTGTCTTCCCTCCCTTCCCTCCTTCCCTTCCTCTTCCCCTTCTCCTTCTGTCCTTCCTTCCTTCCCTCCCTCCCTCCTTCCTTCCTTCCTTCCTTCCTCTCTTTCTCTTTCTGTCTATTGAGAGACAGTCACACTATGTGCAGGCTGGTATTGAACTCCTGGGCTGAAGCAATCCTCCTGAAGCAATCCGCCTGGGATTACAGGCGTGCACCACTGCTTCTGGCTAGAATTTTATTTTTAAGAAATCTTTTTTCACTTATGTTTCCTATTCCGCGTGTTCAGTTCTCTTTTTCAGGAGCACTCATTATACATATGGTTGCTCTGGTTACAAACAAGGTGACCTTGCTTTTGCTCTTCTGAGTTTGTCGTGTACTTAGAGAAGTCTGTGTATTGCCAGCTCTGCCCATGATCTGTTATTATGGGACACTGTGTCAGCATCCTCCCTCCATTTGGTTCCAGTTTCACTGGAATTGGCAGAATTTCTTCAAAGAAAGTGTTATTTGGGGTTGTAAGGGCTTTCTATTTTCATCTAAGATGGAATTTACATATCTGCATTTATTTTCCTTGTTGTAAAATTCAGTTGGTTTCAGAGGTAAGAAATTAGTAGATATATCTTTATTTCTTTTCCTTACATTTAGAATTATGTTATTGAATGTTTTCCCCATTAATTTGTATATAATTTATTTAGAATATCATCCATATCTGAATGTTAAAACTTCCATAACCTCAGAAAGCAGGAGAATGACTGTCAACCCAGAAGTAGCCTGTTTTTCATTAAATCAGCATTTTCAGTCATTTCATGAAATATTCAGTGGAAAGGGAGGTAGAAGGCTATGCTCAGCCTTCCATCTGGTACAGATGTGTTTGTGTATGCCTTGAGTAGTTTGAACATGGGTCCACCCTGTCCTCACAATAAAGTCACATAGTCCACAGGCCTGTGCCACAAGGGGGAACTATCTGCTCCTTGTTTCTCATAGACCCTTTGGATTGCTGCCATTGTCTCTGGGGTTGGCAGGGATTTCATCAGGATTGGGGTTTTCTCTGAAACAGTATCTGGGGTTAGCTCTTGCTCCTTCATCAGGATTTGTCATAATCACTGTGTGTCCAAAGTCACCAATTTGTGAATGTGAAATGGTTGAAGTTTTCTCTCCTTTGAGGAGGATGAACCTGGGGAATTTTGGGGGTGCTGTGGGGCAGGTAATCCCAGAGCTTGCTTCTCCTTCGTTCAGTACACAGACAACTGGTTAACCGCCTGTTACCTGCCGAGTGTTAGGCATTCTGAGATGAACTCCGCCTGGACCTACTTCTGAAGTGTTGCCTCTCTGGTGAAGAGGTATTATAGCAGACATGCAAATGCGTATTCTAAGAACAGAGAGGATGGAGACATTCATCTCACAGGATATAAATGAGGAGGTGGGTGGAAGTGGGTGAATTCATTCAACATTGAACCAATGTTTCTTGGGTGCTTTCTGTGTTCCAGGCACTATTCTAGGCACTGGGGATATAGAAGTAAAAGAGCAGACAGAAATCCCTGCTGGTACGGCTTCACTGTGTCCCCATCTAAATTTCATCTTGAATTCCCATGTGTTGTGGGAGGGACCTGGTGGGAGGTAATTGAATCATGGGGGCAGGCCTTTCCTGTGCTGCTCTGGTGATAGGGAAGGGAGGGAAGACAACTTGAATCTAGCAGAGGGCAGGGGGAAATAAGGAGTTGTTTAATAAATATAGTTTCAGTTTTTCAAGATGCAAAAGTTCTTGAGATCTCATGAGATCTGATGGTTTTATAAAGGGGATTTTCCCTGCACAAGCTCTCTTCTCTTGTCTGCTGCCATGTGAGATGTGCCTTTCACTTTCCACCATGATTGTGAGGCCTCCACAGCCACGTGGAACTCTAAGTCCAACAAACCTCTTTCTTTCGTAAATTGCCCAGTCTCCACTATGTCTTTATCAGCAGCATGAAAACTGACTAATACACTAAACTGGTACTGTATTAGCACTGATTAATACAGTAGAGTGGGATGTTGCTGAAAAGATACCTGAAAATGTGAAAGCAACTTTGGAACTGGGTAGCAGGCAGAGGCTGGAACAGTTTGGAGGGCTCAGAAGAAGACAGGGAAATGTGGGAAATTCTGGAACTTCCTAGAGACTTGTTGAATGGCTTTGCCCAAAACGCTGATAGCAACATGGACAATAAAGTCCAGGCTGAGGTGGTCTCTGATGAAAACGAGGAACTTGTTTTGGGAACTGGAGCAAAGGTGACTCTTGTTACGTGTTAGCAAAGAGACTGGCAGCATTTTGCTTCTGCCCTAGAGATTTGTGGAACTTTGAACTTGAGAGAGATGATTTAGGGTTTTTGGTGGAAGAGGTTTCTAGGCAGCAAAGCATTCAAGATGTGACTTGAGTGCTGTTAAAGGCATTCCATTTTATAAGGGAAGCAGAGCATAAATGTTCAGAAAATTTGCAGCCTGACAATGTGATAGAAGATAAAATCCCATTTTCTGAGGAGAAATTCAAGCCGGTTGCAGAAATTTGCACAAGTAATGAGGAGCTGAATGTTAATCCACAAGATGATGGGGAAAATGTCTCTAGGACATGTCAGAGGTTTTCACAGCAGCCCCTCCCATCACAGGCCTGGAGGCCTAGGAGGAAAAAGTGGTTTTATGGGCCAGGCCCAGGGTACCTGTGCTCTGTGCAGCCTAGAGACTTGGTGTCCTGTGTTTGAGCTACTCTAGCCGTGGCTGAAAGGGGCCAACATAGAGCTTGGGCTGTGGCTCCAGAGGGTGCAAGCCCCAAGCCTTGGCAGCTTTTATGTGGTGCTGAGCCTGTGAGTGCGCAGAATTCAAGAATTGGGGTTTGGGAACTTCCACCTAGATTTCAGAGGATGTATGAAAACACCTGGATGTCCAGGCAGAAGTTTGCTGCAGGGGTGAAGAACTCATGGAGAACCTCAGTTCTGTGGAAAGTTTGGATCTTCTTAGAGATTTGTTAAGTGATTGTGACCAGAATGCTAATTGAAATATGAACAGTAAGGCCATTCTGATGAGATTTCAGATGGAACTGAGGAATAAGGTATTGGAAACTGGAGTGAAGACCATCCTTGTTATAAATTGACAGAGAACTTGACTGAACTGTGTCTACATTTAAGGGCTTTGTGGAAGGCCAAACTTGAGAGTGACAAACTAGAGTATCTGCAGAGGAAATTTCTAAGCAAAATATAGAAGGAGGTGCATGGTTACTTTTGGCCACTTATGCTGAGATTTGGGAGCAAAGGAATAATTCAAAGACAATTATAAAGATAAAGAAAATTTACATTAAACTGGAAGCAGAGTGGAAAGAGTTGGAAAACTGTCAGCCTGGCCGCATGAAGAGTGAAAAGGTGCATTCAGAAGAGGAGATCAAGGGTGCAGCTAAAAAGATTAGTACAGATAGAAGGGAGCCAGATGCTATTTCTCAAGACAATGAAGAAAGACCTGAAATGCATTTCAGAGATCTTTGAGGGTGCCCCTCCTGTTATAGGCCCAGAGGTCTAGAAGGGCAGAATGGTGCCTTGGGACTCTGCCCTGGAACCCCAGTGCAGAGCTTCATGGCTGCCCTAGCCAAGGCTCAAGTGACCCCAATTGCAGCTTGTGCTGCAGTTTTGGAAGGTAGAAGCCATAAACCTTGGCAGCGTCCAGGTGGTGCTGACTCTGCAGGCTTGCAGACAGCAAAAGCCGTGGCAGCTTGGCAGCCTCCACCAAGATTTCAAACGATATCATCAAAAGCCTAGGAGCCCAGGCAAAGATTTGTCACAGGGGCAGAGCCACTGCGAACAGTCCCCATCTAGCGGAGCCATGGAAGTGGTGCCACCATAGAGAGTCTCCATTAGGGTAATGCCTAGTGGAGCTGTGGGAGTGGGACCACTACTGGGAACCCAGAAGTGTGCAGTCACTGGCAGTATGCAACACCTACCTGGGAAAGCTTCAGGCACCAGACTCCAATAGCTAGGAGCAGTCACATGGGCTGCACTGAGCAAAGCCATAAGGGTGAGGCTGCCTGAAGTCTTGGGGGCCTAACCCATACCCCGTTGTGGATGGGAGGCCACACACAGAGTCAAAAGAAATTATTCTTCAGCTTTAAGATTTAATGTCTGCCCTGCTGGGTTTCAGATTTGCTTGAGACCTGTTACTCGTTTCTTTTTGTCTATTTCTCCATTTTGGAATGGGAATGTCTGTTTTATGCTTTTACCACAACTGTATCTTAAAAGTAGATAACTCATTTGTATTTCACAGGCTCACAGATGATACTCTGGACTTTGGACTTTTGAGTTGGTGCTGGAATGAGCTAAGATTTTGGGGCTATGGAGTTGGAATGAATATATTTATATTTGAGAAGGACATGAGTTTCAGAGGGCCAGGAGTAGAATGGTATAGTTTGAGTGTTTGTCCCCTCCAAAACTTACATTGAAACTTAATCCCTAAAGTAACAATATTGAAAGGCAGGGTTATTAAGAAATGATTGGTTCATGCTGGGTGCAGTTGCTCGTGTCTGTAATCTCAGCACTTTGGGAGGCCTAGGCAGGTGGATCATATGAGGTCAGGAGTTTGAGACCATCCTGGCCAAATGGTGAAACCCCGTCTCTACTAAAAATACAACAAATTAGCCAGGTGTGGCGGTGGGCACCTGTAATCCTAGCTGCTTGGGAGGCTGAGGCAGGAGAATTGCTTGAACCTGGGAGGCAGAGGTTGCAGTGAGCTGCGATTGAGCTGTTGAACTCCAGTGTGGGTGACAGAACAAGACTCTGTCTTAAAAAACAAAAAGAAAAAGAAATGATTGGGTCATGAGGTCTTTGCCCTTGTGAATAGATTAATCCATTTATGGATTAATGAATTAATGGGTTAATGGATTAATGGTTTGCCGCAAGAGTGAGACTGGAGGCTTTCTAAGAAGAGGAAGAGAGAGCTGAGCTAGCGTGGACAGCCACCTCACTATGTGATTCTCTGTTCCAGCTTGGGATCCTGCAGAGATTCCCTGCCAGCAAGAAAGCTCTTGCCAGACATGCCCCCTTGACCTTGGACTTCCTAGCTCTAGAACTGTAAGAAGTACATTTTGCGTCTTATAAATTATCCAGTTTTAGATATTCTGTTATGAGCAACAGAAAATAAACTAAGATGGGGTGGGAAGAACAGTCTAGAATCAATGACTCCGGGCATGTTAAAGAGCAGAAGACCCTGTGCCTGGCCTGGGGTGGGGTCTGGCAGAAGATCTGACTGCTTTCTTTGCCCCCTGAAGTCATGAGTGATCTTCCCTGGTTCATCTGTGTGCAAGACACAGCCATGAGCTGTAGGGGAGGAAAACAAAGTTGCAGGAGGAGAAAGAGGTGACCAAGACCCCTTTGAGAGACTTTAGTCCTTTGGGGAAGATAATTCGCACATCTAAAACGCAGTCAAAAGTGGTTTCTCTGCACCACATCACAGGAATAACCTTAATGGATTCAATTGGTCTTCTTAGTCAAGTGCCAGTTGTCACTGTAGTAGCTCATTACTTTACTGTCTGACCTAATTAGCCATTGCCAGCCACTTTGGCCCAGTGTAGAATGTACGAATAGAAGGCAGGAGAGATGAATTTCCGATAAAGGTACCAGAAAGTGGCTTTAGCATAAATGGCTCAGGCTTTGATTATTTTCAGGATGATAAATCCTGGTTCTTTGGAATTTGATTTAATTTTTGGAAATGCTCAAATGTCACTAGGAGTAATGTGTGAAGAGTAAGAGGGGGACGAAAACTGGAGTGGCATTTGGACTCAAAGGAGGCTCAGCGATGTGGATGTGGCTCGAAGTGAATAAAAGGGCTTGTTAGAGGCTCTGCCTTCCAGGCAGGCTGTGACTGGCCAAGGGCCTGGGTCAGGACATCCTATGCCTTGTGTTGGTCCAGGGAGGGCTTTTCTCCCTGCACTTCCTCCAGGGCCCATCCCATAGAGCACAGGCACACAGCAAGTTGGATGCTTTCGTTTTAATAGCTCTGGGCTACAAGGGTATTTAAGGCTTTAAGTCCAATGATCCCATTCTTTTCAGCTTCTCATGCCCAAGGTTTTAATAGACTGAATTTCTTCAGTAATTTTTGTGCAACTTCACTTCCATCTAGAAGGAAAGATGAGACAAAAGAGGCTTTTAGGACCCTAGGCACCAGCTCCACCCCTTCCATTTCTCCTCAATTCCATCTCTGCTTTCCAGACTTACTGAGACTCTGGAGAGGCTTACACAGAAGTTGGAGGGATTGAGATTAGATTCACCAGAGCCTGAAGGACCTACCCTCTTCCCCACCTTGGCAGGGGCAGGGGACAAGAATAGAAACAAGCAGGCTCTGCTGTGGGAAGGTAGGGGGTTAGACCCCAGGTGAATCAATATCAGACAACATGGCACATTGAATCTGTTCTTTTTTTTGAGACAGGGTCTTTCTCTGTCACCCAGGATGGAGTGCAGTGGCACAATCTCGGCCCACTGCAACCTCTGCCTCATGGGTTCAGGTGATCCTCCCACCTTAGCCTCCCAAGTAGCTGGGACTACAGGCATGTGCCACCACGCCTGGCTAATTTTTGTATTTTTTTGTAGAGATGGGGTATCGCCATGTTGCCCAGGCTGGTCTTGAACTCCTGGGCTCAAGCGATCCACCTGCCTTGGCCTCCCAAAGTGCTGGGATTACAGGCATGAACCACCGTGCCCAGCCGGCAATTTGAATCTGGATGAGAAATTGGAAACATACGAAAGCACAAAGTGAGGGGTCTTCAACAGCAGGGGCTGTGGCAATTCCAAGTCTCATATGTGAGGTGGAAATGGGGGCAAGTTCTGTCCCATATCCCACCCCCGGATGGTGGGTGGTGAGTATTCTCATTCCCACAAAGCCTTGCCTTGGGATGCACTCACTTTCGATGAATTGTTTTCCACCTGGCACGCCTCCGTGCATTCCTTTTCCTGCTCTTGCAAAGGCTTGTTCTGTTAGTAAGATACTTTTCTCCACTATGGATTCTAATTTTGGAGCAGAACAATCACATCAGCAGAAAAATCATCTCATTTAAAGAGAACTCTGCACTGCCCCACCTGCACCCGCCCCCCACCCCCACTCCACCCAGGACATCATCCCTACAGAAAGTCCTAAAGTGCAGAAGTTTTGCTGAGGGCTCCAGCACTTCTCTCATAGGAAGTTGTGTGAGCCAGGCAGGACAGAAACCATGTATTGTGCAGGCTGCAACATCTACTATTGTGGAAACGTTGTGTGTGGGTGCAATGCACAATCCCATTTGTGCCTTTGTGTTCAGGTGTTTGAGTCTACCTGCTTCTCACCAGGCTTATCTCTGTGCGTGGAGGTGTGATGTGGGCCTGCAGCCAGAGACTTTTCTAGGTTGTTGATCTGGCATAGAGACAGAGACTTACTCAGGGGGTTTAGTTCCTGCCTGCTTGAGGTGACCTTGGCTGTCCCCTGAACTGCTGCCGAAGTCTCCTGGGCTGTTGTGGTTGTCTCTGGGGGTGAAGCTGGTTCTGCTGGACCTGAGATCTCTTCATTAGGCTTAGCTGTGAATGCACAAATTGATGGATTTTAGCAAGGTCAAAGTGTTTGTTTCTTTTGGAATGGGTTGCAGGGCCCCAGGATACCTAATGTGTGCTGGGTGCCAGGATACAGAAGTGATATGGCTTAAACGCTGCCCCCTTAAGGGAGATAGCATTTCTGCATGCTGTGTGTCTCTTGGAATGCAGTGGGCAGGGTTGGGGAAGGATTTGGGCTAGGGGATGGTGAGAATCGGGGAGCAGTTCGTAGAGAAGCTGGATCTTGAAGGCAGGATGTTAGCAGGAGAGGATGTACCAAAGGGGCTTCCCTGGGGGCAGGCAGTGAGTAAGAGGTCAGGCGAAGGCATGTGTGGGGAATGGAAACAAGTTCAATTTAGCTGATGTGGGTGCGACATAAAAGAGAGTCATGGAAAATGGGGTTGGAAAATGAGGTTAGAGGCCAGATAATGGTTATCTTGCTAAGGAATTGGGAGTAATGGGAGGTGTTTGCAGGTGAAGGTATTAATGCCATGTGAGACATTGCCCTTACCACTTAACCTCATGTTTCTCTCCCTTTTATTCACAATAACCTTTTCCCCATGCTCCCTATTGTCCTTGCCTCTCTGGGTCATCCTCTTTTGTCCTTAGCCTTGTGCCATTTCAACCCATGCTACCTTCTTTATTATATTACCTGCCCCTCCCCATTACCACCAAGCACAGAATCCAGATCTCCTCCCACTGGCTTCTTCTCCCAGCCACCACTCACATCCCTAACTGTTAAACCTTCCCAATGAGGGCTAGAGCAGGAGGGAGAGGAGGACTCACAGGTCCCAGCTTCCTGGGCAGGATCAGCACCCGTCGAGTCAGAGGAGGCATCTTCTGCAATGGGGGAAACATGCCAGATGAGGGCAAGGACCGAACCGGACCTACTCGAGCCACCCTCCCCTCGCGTTCCCAAAGCTTATCTCCTGGGAATGCTCATGGATAGAAGGGGATCAATTTCCCTTTGGGTTGGACATGCCCTTCCACCATATCAGCGGGTCTGCTGGGGCACTCTCTGATGTTTAACTCCTGTGGCTTTTGAAACAAGTTCCCCTCTGAGAAGTGTAATGTCTCTTGGAACAGTGCCTTCCTCCTGACTGGCCCCTGGCTTGGGAGGCTTCCCTGAGGTGTCTGTCATGGAGCTGGCCGTGGTCAGAGGGGCTCAACCTCCTCTGTGGTAGAGGAGGACAGTATGTGGGGGTTATGGGGCCATATTTGAGCGATTTGCAGGATTGAGACCCCAGACTTGATTCCCTTTATTCTTTCAACACAACATTTATGCAAAGCTCTGTGCCAAGAGATGGAGGTGCAGTGCTGAAGAGGGCAGACAAGACCCCTGCCCTGACAGAGCTTACATCTGTCCTTTTACGAAATTATTTAATGGCTGGTGTGACAGTGCTGGAAGGGAACGTGCAGCCTGGTGCGAGAAGGGCACACGGATCTGATTTGTTCCGCATGTGCATGGAAGGCCTTTTTGGGGAATTATATCTAAACTGAAATTTTCTAGATGAAAAATCATTGGCCAGGTGACATTAGAGTTGGTTGGGGGAAGGGGCCAGGGAGAGGGAAAGCATTCTAGACAAGGAAAGGACAAGAAGGAAGATCCTGATGTTCAAGGAACAGCAGGATCATCATGGCCCAAATGGTGCTTCTGTGGATCAAAAAAGGCATCCCAGCCGGGCACGGTGGCTCACGCCTGTAATTCCAACACTTTGGGAGGCCAAGGCAGGCGGATCGCCTGAGGTCAGGAGTTCGAGACCAACCTGGCCAACATGGTGAAACACCGTCTCTACTAAAAATACAAAATTAGCTGGGCATGGTGGCATGAGCCTGTAGTCCCAGCTACCCAGGAGGCTGAGGCAAGAGAATCGCTGGAACCCAGGAGGTGGATGTTGCAGTGAGCCGAGATCACGCCACTGCACTCCAGCCTGGGCAACAGAGGGAGACTCGGTCTCAAAAAAAAAAAAAAAAAAAAAAAAGGCATCCCTTCCTCCTAAGAGACACAGCCAGGGGCCAGGCTCACTGCTTGGCAAGTAGAGTGTCGGCCAGATTTTAGCTTCTACCACTCCTTGCCTGGGCACCCTCGTGTAGGGGACACCCTGCTCAACTACATGCAGGGGACACCAGAGAAGCCAGTGTAGCTGAGGCATAGTGGGTAAACAATGGTGTGTGAGGAGATGAGCTGGGAGGGCAGGCAGAGGCCAGAGAGTTCTGGGTTCCTCTGGCCAGTGGGGTGCAGAGGCCACGTGTGGAGAACTGGGAGAGGAGTCACTTGCAGAGGCAGGGAAGCCAGAATAGCACTGAGAGAGGAGGAGAGGGGTGAAGGCAGGAGTGAGGGGCTCCTTGGACTGGGAGGACTCTTGTGGGGCGCAGAGGAAAGGCCATACTCACCAGCATAGACCAGGGCCCCTGCTACAGCTGCCAAGAAGAGGAGAGTGGTAAATTTCATTCTTTGGGATGAGGAGTGAGTATAACCACAGAATCTGCAGAAGGTCTGGGGAATAAGGATGCTGAAATTGCTGGGCCCTTTTAAGGATATCAAGGGCCAATGGGAACCAAGCCTGGAGAGGTGTGACTTCCGCATCCTCCTCCCCTTCTTCCCCAAACTGTCACCTGCTAAGTCAACAAGGGCTAGGTTGGGCTGGCTGATACCTGGGATCCTTGCAGGCAGGTCCTGGATAGGAGCCTTTCTCTAACTCCCAGCCATCCCTTTTCTTTCTCCCTCCTCCCTTCCCCACCACACCTGCCCTCTGGGTTCACACCCCTGGGCTCTCAGGGACGGTAGGTAGAGCACATTTCACTTGGGGAGATTTTGGGATGTGTCTGTTGAGGGTTCTGGTAGAGAAATCTTAATCTTGTCAACTCTCCAGGAGGAGGTTGAGGGCTCAGGAGATTACATTGTCCACCTTTTGTCCCAGTCTACATAGGACTCAGTGCAGGGTTTGAAGGTTTCCCCAAACTAAGTGAGCCCGTTTCCCTGGGAGACCACACCTAGAACACTTGAGGCCTGAGTTCCTGGCTGCTTTCTCCCCATGAGGGGATGGGTTTGAAGGTGTGTGTGCCTTCTCTGGAGTTGTTCTCTGTTCTTGACATTATCCAGCCCCTAAAAAGAACTCCTCCAGGCTCACAAAGGCCTGTCAATCTCTGTCTTCAGGCCTAATCAATGGGACCCCACATTTCTGAGAGGATCTCCTGGTCAAAGCATGATGGTGGTTCACTGAAATTGGAGCTTGGTTCTGACTTCAAGTGGGGAGCTGACCCATGGTGTGAATAATCCAGAAAAGCAGATTATTCTAAAGAAGCTTCTCTTTGACTTGGCGTTTCTTCCTTTCCTGATCTGGGACTCTAGAGGTCTGGATTTTGAGTTCTGGCTTTGTCATATGAAAATGTTAGGATTTGAAAAGTGATAGGATTTTTATTTGTTGTCTAGGAGTTGTGGCTCCTATGTACAGCATAGTGGTGGAGATTAAGTGAGATAATATATGGCAAAGCATTTTTTTAGACAGCGAAGTTCTATGGAGTTGTGTGGGGTTCCTGTACCATCTTTCCAGGTAGATTTTTGTCCAGGCTGGTGCTAAATGCTAGATATTAATAGAATGGGCCGTGGAGCAGGAGTCAGTTGAGGGAATGAAGAGTGGAGAATAAGGTGCTGGATGTCAATTTGTGACTTTCCCCTTGCTTGGTGTTGGCACTCACCCAGCCCCATGTGGGCTGATTCTGGAGGCTTCTCTGCCTCATGGTAGCTCTGAAGATGAGTGTGAGAAGGGGGTATTGAAGAGTTTTCAACATGAGGGTGTTTTGGGTGCCAGGGTTTAAAGCATTAATCTTTTCAGGAGATAAAGGAAGATAAAATTAATGGGGTGGGACATTAAAGCCTTGGCAATTGCTACCTGCCTGAGGGTCTGGGCCTGGGAGCCTTGAAGGTGGTGGTGGCCTTACCTGGAATGGAGAAGGCTGAAGAACAAGAGAAAGTTTTGATGGCACCAGTGCCCTGGGTATGTGCACATACGTGTGTGTGGGTATGTGCACATACGTGTGTGCACGTGTGTGTACACTGCAGAAGGAGAAGTCCTGCAGATCCCAAACAGATATAGATCCCGAGCAGTCTCCATGAGCACATTAAAAAAGTCAACAGGAGCAAATTATGCTATTTGCACAAGACTTTTCTAAGAGGAAATGAGAACTTTGGCGTCAACGCTAGAACTGTCACAGAGCAGGGTCTTTCCAAATGTCACTGCATAGCCCTTTCCTCTCCCAAATCTTCCTCCTGGCCTCAGTAATTAAAGAGGCAAGCATTTACATAAATAGGGATGAGGTGAAAGTAAGGACATTTGTTTTATAGAAAATTTTCATTATTCTATAACAGGGCCTGGAGAAATGTTACCCCAAATTATAGAGCCTGGGAAAGAATTGGGTGCATAGATTAAAGAGGCAGACCTCATGGATATGGGTGAGGGGCTGCTCTGTGTGATGTCTTGTTTTCTAGGTTATCTGACCTCCATGATGACTGTCAGTTCGCTGATCTGTGTCTTGTCTCATGGGCTGCTCGTTGTACCTCTCTCCCCTCTGCCTCAGGCTTATTCTCTCTCATCTCTGCACTGGTCTGGAAGGATGCCTCTATGGGCTGTATCACCTGGGCTCCCATGCCCTCTAGCTTCGAGTTGAGTTTGGCCAATGGGAGACACAGGTGGGAGATGGGAGGGTGGGAAAAGGGAGAGGTCAAGGCATTTGTTCCTCCTGCTCCCTCTCTTGCTTTGGCATGTGTGGTAGGATGACTTCAGAGATAGCTCCTGGTGATGCCTACGTCTTGGCATTGGTGCCCTGCTGTAATTTCCTCTGCTTAAGTGGGCTGGGTCTCGAGATTCACTCCTAATAGAAGATGGCAAAGTGATGAGGTAGTCAGTTCTGTGACTATGACTTTAGTCTTGTTTACACACACTCTGTCTCTGGATCTTCTCAGCTTGCTCTGATGAAGTGAGTGGCCATGTGTGAGGCTGTCCTGTGGAGAGACCTACGTGGCAAGAAACCGAGGACAGCCTCCAGCCTGTAGCCAGTAAGGAACCGAGGCCCTTAGTCCAGCTATCTGTGAGGAACTCAACCCTGCCAGCTACCACGTGACTGAGCTTGGAAATGGGTCTTTCCTCAGCTGAGTTTTGAGGTGACCGCAGCCTCGATGATAACTTGACTGCAGCCTCATTAGAGACTCTGTGTCTGAGGGCGCATCTGTACCTGGACTGCTGATCCATAACAACTGTGGATAAGAAATCATGTGTGAAGCCACCAAATGTTTGAATAATTTTTACAGCCACGGATACTTAATGCAGCATGGTGTGGCAATGGTTGTTTCTCTCTAACTGCAGCTTCTGTCTGGTCCCTGTTTCAGAGCGCCATCTCTTGGTGTCAGGTGACATTATTCACCCCCCCAACACGCTGCTTCAGACTTCCTGCTGTTGCTAGTCCTTACTTGAATCTCTGTAAATAATAGATACATTTTTCCTTAAAGAATCTTTTTAAAAAAAAGCCCTCCTGAGGACCACAAACCACTGCTTAATGAAATAAGAGGACACAAACAAATGGAAGAACATTCCATGCTCTTGGATAGGAAGAATCAATATCGTGAAAATGGCCATACCGCCCAAGGTAATTTACAGATTCAATGCCATCCCCATCAAGCTACCAATGACTTTCTTCACAGAATTAGTAAAAACTACTTTAAAGTTCATATTGAACCAAAAAAGGGCCTGCATTGCCAAGGCAATCCTAAGCAAAAAGAACAAAACTGGAGGCATCACACTACCTGACTTCAAACTATACTACAAGCTTACAGTAACCAAAACAGCACGGTACTGGTGCCAAAACAGATATAGACCAATGGAACAGAACAGAGGCCTCAGAAATAACACCACACATCTACAACCATCTGATCTTTGACAAACCTGACAAAAACAAGAAATGGGGAAAGGATTCCCTATTTAATAAATGGTGCTGGGAAAACTGGCTAGCCATATGTAGAAAGCTGAAACTGGATCCCTTCCTTACACCTTATACAAAAATTAATTCAAGATAGATTAAAGACTTAAATGTTAGACCTAAAACCATAAAAACCCTAGAAGAAAACCTGGGCAATACCATTCAGGACATAGGCATGGGCAAGTACTTTATGACTAAAACACCAAAAGCAATGGCAACAAAAGCCAAAATAGACAAATGGGATCTGATTAAACTAAAGAGCTTCTGCACAGCAAAAGAAACTACCATCAGAGTGAACCGGCAGCCTACAGAATGGGAGAAAATTTTTGCAATCTACCCATCTGACAAAGGGCTAATATCCAGAATCTACAAAGAAAAACAAATTTACAAGAAAAAATCAAATCAAACAACCCCATCAAAAAGTGGGCAAAGGATATGAACAGACACTTTTGAAAAGAAGACATTTATGCAGCCAGCAGACACATGAAAAAATGCTCATCATCACTGGCCATCAGAGAAATGCAAATCAAAACCACAATGAGATATCATCTCACACCAGTTAGAATGGCGATAATTAAAAAGTCAGGAAACAACAGGTGCTGGAGAGGATGTGGAGAAATAGGAATACTTTTACACCATTGGTGGGAATGTAAACTAGCTCAACCATTGTGGAAGACAGTGTGGTGATTCCTCAAGGATCTAGAACTAGAAACACCATTTAACCCAACGATCCCATTACTGGGTATATACCCAAAGGATTATAAATCATGCTACTATAAAGACACATGCACACGTATGTTTATTGCGGCACTATTCACAATAGCAAAGACTTGGAACCAACCCAAATATCCATCAGTGATAGACTGGGTTAAGAAAATGTGGCACATATATACCATGGAATACTATGCAGCCATAAACAAGGATGAGTTCATGTCCTTTGTAGGGACATGGATAAAGCTGGAAACCATCATTCTAAGCAAACTATCGCAAGGACAGAAAACCAAACACCACATGTTCTCACTCATAGGTGGGAATTGAACAATGACAACACTTGGACACAGGGTGGGGAACATCACACACTGAGGCCTGTTTTGGGGTGGGGGGATGGGGGAGGGATAACATTAGGAGAAATACCTAATGTAAATAATGAGTTAATGGGTGCAGCAAACCAACACGGCACATGTATACATATGTAACAAACCTGCACATTGTGCACATGTACACTAGAACTTAAAGTATTTTATATATATATATAAAAGCCCTCTTGAGTGTGCCATTTGTTTTCTACTTGGACCTCTCCACTGATACACCACTTCCTGTCTGAACTGTGATGAATGTCTTTTCCTCATTCCCCTCCCTGTGTGTTAGGCCATGTTCTGGGGGCTGGTGGGGAAGCAGAGACTCCAAAGGGAGGAACTGACATGGACTATTTAGGGTAGACTGCTCCTGCATTGGAGACACAGGCACACGTTGATCTCCGAGGGCCATTCTACCCTGGCTGCTGTGCTCGACATGGCTTGTCTTCTCTGCCAAGCCCTGTGGCCTGCACAAGCTCTGCCACACTCCTGTGATGCCTCCGATCTTCCACCTTGGCCATCGGGGAGGTGTAAAGACAAAGCAATGGAGTGAAAAAATTTTAAAAATGTGAATTCTGTTTCTTTAACATACATACAGCATGTAGTATGTGCCAAGCACTATTTTCAGAGCTTTATCCATTTTAATCTCATTTAATCCTCCTAACAACCCAATGAGATAAAGTACTATTAATACTCTCACTTTCTAGATAAGCAGACTAAGGCAAAGGCAGTTTAAGATGCTGGCCCATGATGACACAGCTAGTGAGTGGCAGAGCTGGATTTCAACGTGGGCTTCCTAGTTTCAGAGTCTGTGCTGTCAACCACAACTCCTTGCTGGAATGTTAAATTCCATTTTAAAATAAATATGAGGCCTCTGTAACATTACGTTTCTCTAGTTTAACTAATTGGTACCTGTATTCATTAGGGTTCTCCAGCGAAATAGTACTAATTGGATATGTGTGTACTTGTATGTATATGTATTTATATATAGTGTGAATATTTATAGACAGACACACACACACACACACACACACATATATATATATATATATATATATATATATATATATATATCGAGAGAGAGATTGAGACAGAGAGAGAGAGGAACAGAGAGAGGTTGATTTATGTTAAAAAATTGGTTCATGTGATTATGGAGGCTAGCATGTCCAAAAGCTGTAGTTCAGGTCTGAAGGGTGTTAGCCTGAAGACCCAGGAAATAGCTGATGTTGTGGTTCAAGTCTGAAGGCCACCTTCTGGCAGAAGTTTTTCTTGCTCAGGGGAGGTCCGTCTTTTGTTCTATTCGGGCCTCAACTGACTGGATAAGGCCCACCTTCAATCTGCCTTACTCGAAGGCAATCTGCCTTATGCAAGGTCTACCAATTTAAATGTTAATCTCATCCAAGAAAACCCTCACAAAAACATCCGAATAATGTTTCACCACATATTTGGGCATTGTTGCCCAGCAAAGTTGACATATAAAATTAACTAGGACAGTACCCTTCAGCATTTTGATTTTGGAAGGTTTAGTGGACACCAACTGGGCCCAGAGGAAAAAAAAGGCATGTTATGTGCATCTTTGGAAAGCTTTTTCCAGACCTTAAGGGGAAGGATTTTTTTTTTTTCTATCTCTAGTTTCACAAGTGAAGGGGTAAGCTCCAGGAAGCTGTGAAACAGTCCACAAAGAAGACCAATAAGTGGGCCCTCTTCCTGCCTGTGGTCTAAGCAAAAAGGATTCTCACGGCTCCCATGGGGTCTAGCTACCTCATCTGGCAATGTCCAGAAAGGGACTTGGGGTCAAAGGTCAGGGCTAAGGGTTGCAAATTTCAATGCCTACAGGAGTCAAGCAGGTACCATTAATGAGCCTGGCAGTCCAGGTACAAGGCAAACAGCAGCATACGTGCGTTGATAAGTAGTAATTGTCCTTCCCTTTCAGGTGCAGGAAATCAGGAGGAAGTGGTAGAGTTGGAGCAAATTGGAGTGTGCCTGCCCTTTGTAAAGTGGTCAGCTGCCTCTGCCTTGAGCCGATGGCTGCCAGGCATTCTAATTCTTCAAGGAAAATTGGAAATCTGGATTTTCTTGTAAAACTCCTAATTTTCTTATTATTTCAGAACACTTCATTTAATATTTTTACTTTGTATTATTATAAAACTAATTTAAAAATTGACAAATGAAAATTGTATATATTTATCACATACAATGTGATGTTTCGAAATATGGTTGCATGTGGAACAGCTAAATCAAGCTAATTAACATATGCATTACCTACTTTTTGTTTTGAAATAACTTCAGACTTACAGAGGATTTGTAAAAATAGTACGAAGAATTTTCACATCCTCTTTCTAGATCCAATGGGGACTTGAGCTCCCAAATGTCAACATTTAATTGTACTTGCTTTATCATGCTCTGCCTTTGTTTCCATCTCTTTGCTTTTTCCTTAACATTTTGAGAATTAGATTTGAATTTTTAATATACATAACAGAAGGCCCCTTTAGAAATGGCTGTCCTTGATTTTTTTTTTTTTTTTTTTTTGAGATGGAGTCTTGCTCTGTCACTCAGGCTGGAGTGCAAAGGAGCGATCTCAGCTCACTGCTGCAACCTCTGCCTCCCAGGTTCAAGTGATGCTCCTGCCTCAGCCTCCTGAGTAGCTGGAATTACAGGCACACGCCACCACACCCAGCTAATTTTTTTGGATTTTTAGTAGAGATGGGGTTTCATCATGTTGACTGGGCTGGTCTCGAACTCCTGAGCTCAGGTAATCAACCTGACTCGGCCTCCTAGAGTGCTGGGATTACAGGCGTGAGCCACTGTGCCCAGCCCCTTGATCATCATTATGATGACAAATACTGATGCTTGTGGGTTTATTTTTAGAAACAATATTTTCTTGAATAGGCAGGACTTGGTGGAGTTTGTTTTTCTTCAAACGGTGCTCCCAAATACGGATAGTCCCTGACTTACAATGTTTTGACTTTACGTCGGTGAGAAAACAATACACATTCAGTAGAATCCATACTTCTAGTACCCATAAAAGCACTCTGTTTTCCACTGTCATTACGGTTTTCAATAAATTACATGAGCTATTCAACACTATTAGAAAATAGGCTTTGTGTTGGATGATTTTGCCCAGTTTTGGGTGAATGTAAGTGTTCTGAGCACGTGTAAGGCAGGCAAGACTAAGCTATGATGTTCAGTAGGTTAGGTATGTTAAATGTACTTTTAACTTATATTTTCAACTTATGATGGGTTTATCAGGCTGTAACCTCATCCTAAATTGAGAGGCATCTTGTATGTGTTGTTAAATCTCCCTTTCCCATTTACTGATGACAAATTGAGAGGATTCCATTTATTCTAGTTCTTTGTGGTTGTTGAGAGTCCCTCCAGTATAAAATCTTACCTCCCTTTCCTTTCCCCAGCATATGCTTCACTGGAGAGACATGAAAAAGGGTGGGGTCTGGTTCTGGATCTCAGGCGAGGTGGGATGGGGCGGACAGAGATCTTCTAAGGTCACTGATCACAGTCAATGAGGGAGAAATCCTGATCTCCTCCTGGCTTGGTCTCCATTCTTCTGCTCCTCTGGAGGCCTCCACTGATGCAGGGTGTGGCGGTCACCAGATAGTTGGTGGTTAGCTTCACCCCAGCCCTGCCATTGCTGTGGAAACCCTCAAAGAGTGGCAGTTCCTTTGGGCCAGTGGCCCACACTCTCAACCCTCTCACAAGGTTCTGCCTCCTCCCATCCAGCCTGGAAGCCCCCAGTGCAGCTTCTTGGCTTTCAATCCCTCTTCTAAATGCACTCATGAGAGCAAAGAGAATCCTAAGTTCTCTTCCTTGCTCTTCAGTGGCCTCAGGAGCTTGGATGAGAGTGTCTTCTTGCATCTCTTCCATTGGCTACCATGAAAAACCTCTTGCTTCTAGAAATGTCAGACGATAAACAGGTACCCACCTTTTTGTTCACTTTGCCCTGTGGCAGAAGTTGCTACAGGGAGACAAACATTCATTTTGACCATCCTACAGCTAGGCATTTCCAGTCCTTGCAGTTAGGTGTGGTCACTGGGAGTGGGTTCTTATATAACTTGCTAGTATAGCTCATACAAACCTCCAAGCAATCTGTTCCATGCTCCTTCCCCCTTTCTGTAGTTGGAATGGTGATAAAGATGACAGAATGATCTTGAAGCTAGATATTGAAGATGGCAGGGCTGTTGGCATCCTGGAATCCTTAAACGACTCTGTGGAGAAGACAGACTATTGCCTCTTTCCCCCAAATCTGGAGCAAACCATCTTGACTTGTACATGTTTGTGCAATTATATCTTGGACTATTGTTTATAGTAGATTAGCCTTCCCTAATTAATATAATCTTGATGCCTGGGGACACGGCTTTCTCAAGAGCTGTCCTACTGTGCTCCAGTCTGGGCAGCTTCAGGTCAGTCTAGAGGGTGCATTCAGCTGGGGATGGGAGGTTGGTGGGGGAGATGCCTGTCTCCTCCTGGACTGGAACCTTCAATCTAGGAGTGATTTCCACAGCCCTTCACTTGACTTGAAGGGTAGAAGAAGCATCTCCCTCCCTTCTTCCATGGAGATCTTCAAGAAAAATCTCTTTGTTATGAGCACTGCTTTCCCCACAGAGCCAGTGACCCTGATGATTCCACTTTTCTCCTTCTCCACAGGGTAGAGAATGATAGTTCTGTGATTGATTGGGATTGGGCTGGCTTTTCTAGCTCTAAGGAAGTCCCAGGGTGGTGGGCAGGCTCCAGATGTCAGAAGTTCTCCATGGAATGTGGGGTATTTGGGGGGTCTATGATTCTAGCTGTGGGTCCTGGAGCCAAATCTAGGGCAATGAGAAAAGTCCCACTCAACACTGATGCATAGTAAAATGGCATTGGGCAGGCAGAATGAGGGATAAGGAGGCAACCAGTTTGGGACTTGAGGCTTAGACCCTGCAGATATGGGTGAGGGGCTGGGCATGAATCAAAGAACTTGCTGGAGCTGTGCTCTCTGGGAAGACTGGGTCTGGAAGCTGTGTTTCGGGAGGAAGGGCCAGGGTGCCAATTGAAGCCTCATGGAATGCTCTTCCAACCTTTTGGGCTCCTGGCCAGGTTTCTTACCCCATCTCTTCTTAAGGAAAACACACACATACTCCAAGTATTACAGATGCTTTCAGTTTAATAGCTGTTTTAAATTTTTTTTTTTTTTTTTTTTAGGTTTTAGGCTGAAGATGTAAAGCCTGCTGCTCCTGGGCATCATTTCTCAGCTTCTCCTTACAGCTATAGTACTGAGTCAAGGACGTCTTTAACGTCATGGACGGCTCCTAGGACAGCCACAGAAAAAAATGGGGTAAAGGGGTAGGAAGAAAAAAGGAAGGGAAAGAGAGCCAGGGAATTGGGGAAGGAGAGGTAGGGGAAGGGGAAGGGGAAGGGAGGCCTGGAGGTGCTTACACAGAAGTCAGAGGGATGGAGGTTAGATTCACAGGAGCCCCAAAGACCTACCTCTCTTCCCCACCTTGGCAGGGGCAGGGGGCAAGAGCAATAAAAAAAAAAGCAAGTTAGACCCCAGGAAGTATCAATATCAGACAAGAATGGCAATTTAAATCTGGATGAGGAATTGGAGACATTTGAAAGCACAAAGTGAGGGGTCTTCAATGGGGGGCTGTGGCAGTTTCAGATCTCATGCAAGGGGTGGAGACTGAGGCTGGTCCTGAGGGAGGAGTGGGGACATACTCACCTTTACCCACGCTTTCTAGATCTTCGACTGCATCTTTTCCTAGTTTTCCGAGTCCCCCCACAGCTTTTTTTGCTCCGTCTAGGCCTTTTTCTAGGGTGGATTCAGAAAAGAAGAGGTCATAGAAGCAGAAAAACTACTTCCTTTGTAGGAGAGCTCCCCCGCTTCCTAGGCACCATGGGCACCCCTAAGGTGAAGTGGTTTTGCTGAAGGAACCAACTTCGCTGTCATGGGAAGGTTGGTAGGCCAGTATTAGCTGCAAAACATATGGCCCAGAAACCCTGTATGTAGAAGCAGGTGTGCACCCCAAGCTCTCCCTAGGAATATGGGTGTAGCTGTGTCCCTGTGCTTGTGCCTGTGAGTGCAGATTGGCCCCCAGATATCTTGCTGTTTCATGCATCAGAATTCTATACCAGGCATTGGGAAAGAGGCTTACCCAGAAGGCTGGATCTCTGCTTCCTTGGCTTTGGTGCCTGTCTGGCTAACCCTGGGTCTTCACCTGCATTTTCCTTTTGAGCTGCTGATGCTTCATGGCAAGCTGCAAGGGTAAGGGAGTGAGAGGAATAGTAGCTATTTCACTCTTTCCACCCTGGTCAGGGAGCAGGTGGTGCTTTTACCCCCTCAAGGTCTGCCTTGAGGATAGCTCCCTCTCTCCCAATTCCTCTAGAGCTTGACTTTTATGATGTGTTAGGTTCTTTAGCATCCCTCAAGCTTTTTCCTGCTGCCTCCAAGACTTTTCCTGCTCCTCCAGGGCCCTTTTCTAGAGTAGATTATGGTTCAGGGAAAAGTAAAGTCATTTTGGCAGAAAGGTCACCTTAAAGAGACTCCCCCTAGTTTTCATCCCTTATACCAGCCCCCTAGTGTGGGGAGGTTTTGCAGAGGGCACTAGCTTCTCTCTTCTAGGCAGGTTGGTGGATGAGGACAGAAATTTGGCAGTCTCTGAAGGGGGCTTCTGTAGCTGTAAACAATCCATTTGTTTATCTGGAAAATCAAAACTTCTCTTATTGCATTGGTGTGAAACGCTCCAGGGGCATCTGAGAAGACACCAAGGTGCCCGGTGTTCCCTCTGGGCTGTATGTGAGAAGACAGGGAGGGTGCAGGTGTGTGCTGTGGTTGGGGCTCACAGTGCAGTGAAGATGTGCGGAAATACAGTTTATCTTTCTGCTGTTAATTATCCAGAGTGTGTACATGGCTGGGGAAGTAGAAATGAATGAGAATTAGATCTCTCTCTCAGGGGCTTACAGTCTAGGAAAAGAGACAAAGCTGCTATATATGGGAAGCCCAGAAGAGGGAGGGATGAAAGGAGAGACTGGGACAGAAGCACCATACACACCAGGCAGGGAGGGCTTCAGAGAGCAGCTGGGACTTGAAGCTTGTTAGAGCACGGACAGGTAGGGGTTGAAAAGGCACCCAGGAAGAGGAACGTTGGGTAGTAGAAAGTTACTCATGTTGTCTGATGAAACAAATGTATAACGTTTGATGTGGAGAATGCAAGCAGTGGAGTCTAGGGGAATTATATTTGAAAAGTACCCTGGATCTAGATCGTGGATACCCTGAATGTCAGGCTAGGAGGTGAGAGTTTCGTGATGAGAAATGGGAAACCACGTGAAAGGTTTTTGAATTGAAATTGTTGGTGAAGGTGGGGCAGATGAAAACCTCTGAACCCATCTAATGTGAAGTTCCTCCTCTTGCTCAAGAAAAGTATTCCTTTCTTTCCCATTTTTCTTACTCCACTTCTACTTCCAGACAGGGCCACCCTTTCCCCCATGCTCTGTCCTTCTCCAGTGCATGAGTCTCTCAGGAAGTCTCCCTTCTCCATGTCTCCTAAAAGTCGGCTTCCCAACTCTCCTTCCCCTGGATCCCCCTTCTGCTTCTCTGACTTCCTCTGCTCATATCCCAAGTCATTAACCCTCCCACCCAGGACTGGGGCAGGAGGAAGAGAAAGGACTCACGGTTCCCCGATCCTGGGGCAGAGGCAGCCTCTGGATCATCTGCAAAGGAGGGAACAGTGACCATGTCAAGTAGGGCACAGTTGCATGAGCTGTATCCAGCCAGGGCTGCCTAGAATTCCCAGGCCTCTAATCTCAGGAGTGTGGCAGTGGACAGACAGGAGAGAAATCTCTGCTACACAAGGGGCCCACTAGAAATGCCTTTTGGTATCTCAACCAAATCCCTCTCTCTGTTATCCTCCCTAGACCTAGGCTACTCAGAACATCCCTATGGAAATGGAATCATTCTCTGACTCTCTTCTATGTCTTAGATGTCCAAGTTTCATAATGAAAGTTGAAGGGGCATGACCACGAGGGCATGACCACAGCACCTGCTCTAGTGACAGGGCAGGAGTTGTTCTGATTGTCACCTGATAGAATGACCTCAGAAGGACCTTCCCTCCATTTCTTTATTCTTCCAAAAGCATGAATGAAGCACGCATTATGCACCAGACATGGTGTTAGAGGCTAGAGATACAGCTGTGAGGAAGACAGATAGTGTTTGCTCGGGGAAGCTGACAGTCAATGGGGGATTTGGAGGAATTAACATAATTACATAAACAATTATTTGATTACATTTGTGATAGTGCTAGGAAGGAAAAATACAGGAGGCAAGAAAATGCAAAATAGGGGCCAAAATGATTCTGGGGCTTCAGCAAGGCTGCTGTGAGGAAGTACATGGACACAGAGAGCTAGCAGGGCAGACACTTGGAAATTGAGTAGGAGGGAGGTTGACATGGGTGGGTGAAATAATGGGCAGGGGAAAAGACAAGAGGATGTGCAAAAGTCTTGGCAGTGGGAAATGGCTTGGTTCATTGAGGGGAAAAAGAATGCCAGAGTGGTTGGAGCAGAGTGGGCCAATCACAGACTGAGAGGAGAGGCAATGCAGAGCCAGGCTGGGGCCACAGGGCTCCTGGCTTCCTCTGACCATAGAGTCCCTGTGTGGAGAAGCTAGTGGGAGGCAGGAGCGGGCTACAGAGACAGACTTGGGTGAACTGCCTCTGGAGAGGAGGGGAAGGGGAAATGAAGGCAGGGCCCAGTCTTCAGGGGACTATATGGTTGGGTGTCGGGGAAGAGCCATACTCACAGGCACAGACCAGGGCTCCTGCCAGAGCTGTCAGGAAGAGGAGAGTCATGAACCTCATGCTTCTGTGTGCTGGAGTGGGTATGCCACCAAATCCTTGGAGATCTTGGGATCTAGGGTGTCAAGACTGCCTCTCTGGGCCTTTTTTAAAGCATGACAGGGACCAATGGGAACCAGTCTTCCAGTGGTGTGTTCTCCTCCTCCTCTTCTCCCACCTCAGAGCCACCTGTTAAGTCAACAAAGGCTGGCTGGGGCTGGCTGGTGCCCGCCTTCCCTGCAGGTAGGTCCTGGACAGCAGCTCTGGAGTTGGCACTGTCCTGACTGGCATCCTTTGCCTGCCTCTCCCCTTCCCATCTCGCTTGTCCCTGGGCTCCCATCTCTGATTGCATCTGGGGTCCTGGGGAAGACTGTGAGAGGTTTCTGGAGAGGGCCCTGGCAGGAGGGCTGTGCCCAGAAGGCTCTCCTTCCACCTGGAAACAGAAGGGGGGCCCAGGACGTCAGATCCAGCCTCCTTAGGAGAGAGTGGGGGTGGCTGAGGCTTCCCTTGAGTGGGTTAAGCCCACCCCAGGGGGCTGCCCTCACAGCATTTGGGGATCCCACCTGACTAAGGTCCGGAGAGGCTGCTGTCCTCTCTAGGGGTGTCCATGTGGTAACCAGAGCTTCCCAGCCTCAGTAGGCCCTGACCAGGGTGTCTTCAGTCCCAGCTAATGATCCTCTACCCCAGAATATGAAGTCAGTTCCCAGTTTGCCCTTCAGATAGGGGAGGGAGGCCAGTGGTGTGGATAATCCAGAGAAGTGGAGAATCCAAAGGTGCTTCTTTCTGCCTCAGAATCCCTTCCTGTGGACTTGTGTTTGCTTCGAAATGGCAGAAAGTCCTGGAGATACGGGTTTATGACTCGATTTTGTTGTTTACTAGCTGTGTGGCCTTCAGAGAGGCAATTTACCTGCCCCACTTCAATTGTTTTTCTTTCTTCTTTTATTTTATGGTAATATTTAAGGTGTAACATGAAGTTTTGATATACACGTATTTAGTGAAATGGTTACTATAGTCAAGCAAATGAACACATCCATGATTTCACATAATTAGCCTTTTGTGTGTGTGTCTCTCTCTCTCTGTGTGTGTGTATGTGTAAGAGCACCCAAAATCTGCTTTTCCAGCAAAAATCCCAAATTCAATACAGTATTATTGACTCCAGCTCTCGTGTTCCACTTCAGCTGTTTTGCATTTGATGGTGAGAAATGATCATTTTAATCCTACAGGTTTCGTGTGAGGAATACATGTGTCAAAACTGGTCAGCTCCCTCCTCCATCTATTCCAGACCCAAGCTGGGGAGCTGAGGATAACTTGGAGCCTTAGTTTCTGCTCCTCACAAAGCCAGTTACTTCCTTGAGATGTCTTCTGTCCACGGAGTGGAGCCTGCCCTTGCCCTGTTCCTGGGACCTTGGTGAAAATGGACTGAGATTTGTTTCCTGAGGTGCTCTGTCTGTGCCAGACACCGTGCTGGACCCAGACAGATAAAGATGAGTAGACTGTGGTCTTGCCTTGAGGGGATACACAGTAGGCAAGGATCTCAGACAGATGAAGGGACAATTGATGGTAACAGGGGACTTTGTCCTGGTAGAGAAAGCATGCTCTTCCTAGCCTATGGGATTGAAGCAAAGTTGTGCTCCACCAATTAGAGGCTGAATGATTTTGGCATGTCACATAATCTCTCTGACTCTCATCTCCACAGTGTGACCCAGGGTACTTGTGAAATTCGAACAGGAATAGCTCAGATCCACTTTCTGGGTCAACTTTCTGGGGCTCTTCCCTGTTCTCTGGATGTCTACCTCTCACCTCCATGGGAACTCAGTCCATCTGAGCTCTCACCATCTCTCCTGTTGTGTGGTTCATTGTGAGACTTTCTTGGCTTTTTTCCTTCAACATACAGACATCTTAAAAATAAGTAAAATGTTCCCTTTATACTCTCCCTATCTAGCTTCTTTCCAATCCTTCTGCAACCAAGCTTTTTGAAAACAACTCCATTTTTTTTGGCCTCAACATCCGTGTTTTGCTTTATGTTCTTATCACCCTGTAATGTTTGTACCACCATCCCTGGAACTGAGATACATCCTTGCCAAGGTACTCGGATACAGTCGCCACTTTTCAGCCTTTATCTTATCTGATCTCGGTGGGCTCTGACACTGTTAGAGCCACTCATCTTTTGAGGTGCTGGGGTTTTCTTTCTTTCTCTCCTTTTTTGGACCACGCTTCAGTCCCACTTTGACTCACCTTGCCTGCCTCTTTGATATTCTCCAGTGTTCTATTCTTAGCCTGTTTCTTCTCTCCTATTACAAACTCTCCTGTGTGACTCATTCTTGGAGTCACACTTCCTGGCTCCCACATCTTCATTCCGGCCCAGACCCCACTCCTGAACACTAATATCCACCAATGGATGGGCAGTAATGCACTGATGAACCCTAGGGGTTGCAACTGGCCTCACCTACGTTCCCCGCATCTTCCCCATCACCTGCTCCTCCTCCTGCACCATTTTCCATTCTGATTAACAGTACTGACATTCACCCAGTTATCTAAATAGAGATCTGAGAGTAATTTTACATTTTTCCTTCTCTTGGCCCCCTATGTACAAGGACACCGGGGTCTATGAAGTTCTGCCTCTTTGTCAATCCCAGGGCTCTGGCTCAGAAGCCTCTGCCTGGGGGCCTTGCCATTTTTTATGTTCACTGAAGAAACAGCTTCACAAATGGTTTTCCCTCTGACAGTCTCAAGTTCTTTCTCCCAGCTGTCTAAGTGATTTATAGTAGACAAACTATGTGCATAGCACACACCATCTTTCATGAGCTGGCTTCTGTCTGTCCCTTCAGTTTCAACCCTTCTCATTCCCTCATCAAGACTCTGCCTCAGTCACATTAAATTTCTTTCAGTTTCCTGCACAGATTTAATTTTTTCTTGCTTCTGCCTCTTCACGTATTTTCCTCTGTGTATTGTCTTTAATGCCTTCCTACGATTAGATGACAGAGCTTTTTCCTACTCATCCTTTAAGATTCAGATCAGAAATACCTGCTTCCTGGAAGATTTTCTTTTTTTCTTTTCTTTTTTCTTGAGACGGAGTCACGCTCTGTCACCAGGCTGGAGTGCAGTGGTGCAATCTCAGCTCATTGCAACCTCCGCCTCCCAGGTTCAAGCGATTCTCCTGCCTCAGCCTCTCAAGTAGCTGGGGCTACAGGCACCCACCACCACCCCGGCTAATTTTTGTAGTTTTAGTAGAGATGGGGTTTCACCATGTTGGCCAGGATGGTCTCGATGGTCTCGATGTCTTGACCTCGTGATCCGCTCACCTCGGCTCCCAAAGTGCTGCGGTTACAGGCTTGAGCCACTGGGCCCAGCCCCTGGAAGATTTTCTGGGCATTCTTCTTGTCTTCCTTCCTCTCCCCACCAAAGTGAAGTCAGAGTTCTGGGCTAGGCACTTCCACCAGCCCCTTGCTCTTCTCTTTATCTGTGCATCACCTCGATGGTATTGGGATTGTCTGTTTAGTGCTTGATTTTCCACACCAGACTTCAGCTGTGCAGTGCAGGACCATGTTTAATTTGTCTGTGCACCCCAGCCCCAGTGAGGATGCCAGACACACAGTTAGAATGCAGTAACTTTTGGTGAAGTGCAGCTAGAAACCTCCAAGTGAGTGGGGCTAGAAACCTTCAGAATTTGGGCAAGAGATGTGGACTGGTGGACAAAGCTTAGATTAGACTAATAACATTAATCTGTTGGAAAGAGATATACCAAGCTGCTTTTTAAGAAACTATTTAATATTTGTTTATAGTTTTTTTATTTGAGGTAAAACTTATATACAATGAAACTATACAATGAAACATACATATTAACTGTATTTTTTCGTCTTGACAAATGCATCTACTGATGTAACCCAGACTCCAATCAAGATATGAAGCATTACCAGTAACCCAGAAAACTTCCTCCTGCCTTTTCCCAGGTGATACCTGCCCCAGCTCCTAGAGGCAAGCTGAACTGCTTTTTAAATACACTCTTTTTTTATTTTAAGAGACAGGATCTTGCTCTGTGATCCAGGCTGGAGTGTAGAGATGCCATCATAGCTCACCACACCCTCAAACTTCTGGGCTCAAGCGATCCTCTCACTTCAGTTTCTCAATTTAATGCACTCATTGCTGGAATATCTGTGGGGTTTATTCAACCCTAGCTTGATAGCCTTCTTTCTCTGTCTTGTAATGTGGGCTTATGCCTGTAGAAACCTGACAATTCAGGCCATAGAAGCATCCTTGGGTCAGGAAAGAGAGCTTGCATGTTTTCAAAGGTGTGGAGAGTCTCTTTGGTGTTCCATGGTGAAAAGAGTCAGCACTGGGCCTTCAATTTTCATGCACTTCATCGAGTGATTCCCCAGGAAGGGCCCAGAAGAAAGGTTAAGATATGGGGAATACTTGGCTTTGGACAGAATCCGTTTCTGTTTAACTGCTGTCTTCCAGCTGGTTCCTCAGAAAGAAAACGTCAGGTAGGTTCAGAAGTCCAGTGTGGGAATAATGTGGTTAAGAGTTGGGAGTCAGGAGGTGAGTTAAGTCTAATATCAAAGGTGGGCAGTGGAGATCTGTGCAGGGCAAGGAGAATTCAGAGAAAGGTAGGCAGGGGCTTCATTCATTTTGCAGGTACTGGGTACTGGCATCTGAGGGATAAGTATGAGTTGGTATCCACCCTCATGGAGCTCATAGTCTCGGCTTGGAAATAAAGTTATGCTAAATAATTCGATATTAATATGACCCATAAAGGAGTACCTAGAAGGGAAAAATGAAGGTCTGAAGCAGTTCAGGGATGTTGAGAAGAGGGGAAACGTTAGAGGAAGCACTCAGGGGCATTATGGTCAGGAAAGTGAGGGAGAGGAAGTGCTCCATTCCTGAAGATCTGAAACCAAGTGAGTGATAGGGCCGGAGATGGAGAGGCTTGAGTATGGGGAGGACACATGTTTGTGCATGTGTGTGCATGTGTGTGTGTGTGTGTGCATGCACATTTGAGTGGGAGGTATGTGAAGGCAGAGGGTGATGCTTCCTTCTCAGTAGGAACGTCATCTCGGACAGATCATTACACAGCCCTCAGGAACAGTTCTTGCTATTTGCACAAGTATTTTCCAGGAGGAGATTCCAGGAGGAGGAACCTCAGGGTTCTGGAATCAGCACTGCCAAGGAGCAGTTTCTCGGTACTCCTCCTTGCCTCCCTTCCCTACCTGGGCCTCAGGAAAGAAAGGAGGAGGTACTCCCAGGAATTGTGGGGAGGGAGCAGAGGCCTGTAAGGTAAATACCTTTTTTCCCCCAACACTAAAAAAAGATGCTTTTCATGAATTTAAAACAAGTCTGTAATATTCATTACCAAGCTTAGCCTGTTACTCATTATGGAGAGGGAGGCATGGGATGGGAATGGGGGCAGGGATGGTACCCAGAAGACTGCAATTCCTTCTCTCCTGGATGTGGTTAAAGAAAAACACGCCAGTTCTCTGGCTTCCTTGAGGGAGCAATTGTCCGTGGACACCTGGTTGAAGACCCTGGTGCTTGCTGGGGTGCTAATCTGCCCCTTCTCCTGTTCTGCATGTTCTTCCCCTGTTCTTCATTCTTCCCTATCTGGGTACAGTGTCCTATCCTAGACAGTGGGGTGGGGAATGTGGAACACAGAGGGAGGAGGTGACCCTGCATTTACGAGGATGGGAGGTTGATTCCTGTATCTGGGACATGGACATAAGGGCCTTTACCTGGCCATCTCACGCTGATCCTAACTGACTTCAGTGCTGTTTCTGTTATGCACCCATTGGCACTACAGTAATGCATTGTTTCTCTGGGCTGGTGGAAGCTAACCAGTCATCTTTGTCAAATGTCAAAAGGTAAACTGCCTGAATTTTATAGGCAATTGCCAGAAAAAGCATCCTCAGAATCAATGTCCCTGGCTTTGAATAATTTCCAGGTGACCCATTATGTACCTCTAAAAATCAAATTAATATTTGGAAATGGTCATTAAGAACCAAGATTGAGGAATAAAGTGGAGAGGCATTTGGGTTGAAAACTCTACTTTGTTATTTCATCATAAGGTTCCCATTCTTGTCTGGCTTCTAAACAGGTTCTGAAAATCAGTTCAAAAGGGCAGATAATTTTGGAGCAATGAAAGCCCATTTGGGGTGAGTATGGCTTCCCAAGGTGACTAGTTTGAAGAATGTGGTGCTCATTTAGATGCAGAAGTTCTGGCTTATTTGTGACAAATCAGTTCTCTTCTCCTTATTATCAAGTTTGAAATTGGCCTTAGCAAGGTCTTTGGTACACTTAGGACATTCTAAATTTCTCTATCCCAAGGGTCTGGAGAATTGAGGAGTCATCAGACCTTAGGAAGTTACTGGGAGTTAATCTGGAGAGGCTTCCTGGACCAAGAAGACTGTGGAGAGAGATGGAAGTGACAGCCTTCAATACTGGGGGTTGGTTAGCATAAGGACAACAGTGCTATCCTTGGATGCAGAATTTGGGCATGTGAACTGAGCGGAATTGACTTTGGGAACCCTTAAAATAAGGGCACAACAGAGCTGAGGGCAGCAGCTGGTAGAAGGCTAAGATAAATTGTTAGAATGGAGTTTTAAACAGGAGGAGAGGAAAATCATCTTGGTTGTCTGCCATTCCTGCCTCTGAATAACTGGAGCCAATTCTAAAGTACTAATAGGGCCTGAGTAGGGTCTGGTACTCCCCAATTTTGTGATGCACTCCCTTAATCCCTAGAGGTGGCAGGGGGTCAGGCCCAGCTGCATGGAGAGCCAATTGCCTCAGGGAGATGACTTAGACAAATAGGACTTTTATGTTCTTGTTAATTCATGTGTGAGCCAGGGTGTGGGAATGGAGCTGAGGAAAAGGGTTGCCAGTGAGGTTTGCAGGAAGCAACCGGCTTTGTTCTCTGCTGAGATTCAAGGAACTCCAGGAGGTTGCTTTCCTGAAATGCCCCTAACTGGCCACAAGCCCTGGCTCCCTTTGCCCCTCTGGCTCTCTTCTGGGTAGAATTCTGACCACTTCCCTTCTTCCTGTTCTGAGCTAATGACCAGGAAAGAAGCTGCTGGGTAGGTGGGAACATATAACCTCTTCAGAGACTTAGAGACTCTGCAAGGGGGAGGATTGAGCGAGAAGTCATTCCATCCCTTTCAGACTGGCAGAGAGAAGGGAAGCAACTGGTCTAGATTGAAGGTATAAAAGAGACTGTGAGAGACAAATTCCTTGTCTTTGGCTCTGCCATTTACTCTGTATAATTCTTGCTATATCATGTTTTCTCTGTTTTATGCATTCGTAGTCCAGCTTTCTCAATGTGGGGTCAGTGGAGAAAGCCTCTAGATCTATCTGCTTTATCTAATACTTTTATTTTTTTATATATTTATTTATTTTTAGAGACAGAGTCTTGCTCTGTCACCCAGGAGTGCAGTGGTGTGATCATAGCTCACTAACCTCAAACTCAAACTCCTGGGCTGAAAACAATCAATTAGCTCAGAGGATAAGCCTAATTCTCTGACTAGCCTCTGAGTAGCTGGGACTGCCGGCATATGCCACCAGGCCCAGCTAATTGAAAAAAATGTTTTTTGTAGAGATGGGGGTCTCACTATGTTGCCCAGGCTGGTCTTGAACTCCTGGCCTCCAACAATCCTTCCTCTTTGGCCTCTCAAAGTGTTGGGATTATAGGCATGAGCTACTGAGCCAGGCCCTCTAATACTTATTTTTAATACATGTTGAAGAGACTTAACCCTCCTTCCCACTGGGAGATATTCAACTCCCTTGTCAACATCTGTGTAGATTCTCAGGAGCTTCAACTCTTAAAATCACTGTGCCCTGTGATTTTCTCTAATGAATTATCATTCATTTGTGTCTTGATCCCTTCAGTTATTCCCTGTTCCCTGAATCCCTCCAAATATGGACACAGCTCCTTTCTCTGCATTTCTCTGGGCACCACCAATATAAGGCTTTTGTCTTTGCTGAAAATTCCAACACAAAAACACTTTAACAATGCACGTGAATCATCCATGCCCAAATTTAATTGGCCCTAGGGAACCTGAGCCATTGAAGTTCCCTGCTATGGGGAGCCTCACACCATCTCTCCTTAGACCTTAAGTCTCTCCTGGTTGTTCTCTTTTCCCTAGCACTCCATACCGGTTTACTTAACTTTATTCTTCATTTGTTCACTCAATACATGTTTATTGATTGCCTACCATATGCCAAATACCACGTTAGTCACTGATACGTTTAAGTAGTTTAGTTGTCTTTGTCTCCTACCATCCAGGGGAAATTCATCTTTCTTCACTGAGAATGCAAAATGGACACTGGGTATGCCCCCATTTTGACTAATTGTGTACATCACATACTTCACATGTCTCACAGACAAAACTTTGCATGCTGTGGTAAACCAAAACAAACTCTGTCAAACATTAGTCCTCCAAACAAATAAAGCCTTGGACCTTTATTCCGTGAGTTGCTGACTCCCTAGTGAGGTGAAACTTATCTCTGACTTTTACAATATTGATGTCTGCAGATGACATAATAGCTCTTGCAGATATGGTAATCATGTGAGGAACTGCCGTTTTTATAACAGTGAAATAAGAAAGTGACCAACTGCTACTTCGCTGTTTTCCTTTACCTTCTGGGTATCTTACTCAGGGAGCCCAGTTCTAAAGGAATTCTTTGCAAACACTGAAAATAAAAATATTTTAAATGTTCAAATTTGCCTCTTTCTGGCTTTCTTTTAGTATCACCCAAAGGTCGTTTCTTTTGATGTTACCCGAAGCTCACTGAAACATTTTCTTACGCACAGAACCACGTACGTCTGGACAGATTATGCCATCATTTTCGGAGGGCAGGAGATCTGCAGCCAGTTATTTTTTAAAATAAATTTTTCTGTAATAAGAATGATGCAATTTGGTTTGTATGTATGAGGAGGGCCTGGGAACAATGAGGAGTGTCTCATCAGGAGGTCCACAGTTATTTTTGTTATAAATTATTCATTAACAAGAATGATGCAATTGGTTTGTAGACATGAGGAGGGCCTGGGCAGAAGAGGAGAGTCCCACCTGAAGGATGAGGTAATTCCCTGGGCTATGGTTGACCTCAGGCCCTTGCTGGTTCTGACACACTGAGCCTTAGTTTCTGGCATACTGTCTACCTTTCCTCTGTACACCGAAACTCCTATCCTCCAGCTTTGCATACACTCCTCAGCCTTGTGGCTGACTGCCATAAAGAAAACAGAAATGGCTGGCTGATACTAGGGAGACGGGACTGCCCGTGAGCCCTACAGGGAGCGCTCCCGGGTAGGGTTAGAGTTCTGTTAGCCAGGCTGTGTGAATCTGGTTTTTGTTTTTTAAATTCCATCTTTATTCTCCTTAAATAAAGTCATGCTAAACATTCCAGACCACTTCTGCTGGGTTAAGTGTGTTAATCTAAAGGTATTTTGCCACACACGGAGCTGGGGAGGATTTCAGGGGCCAGAATGTGGTAGCACGGCAGTGACATTCTCCAGAACGATTCACGGGGACGATTCTGGCTCCCTGGCCTGGCGGTCTCCCCTGTCTCTTCCAGCACAAAACTCTTAGCATCTCTGTTTCCAGGTCCCATTTATGAGTTTTCCAAGAGGATCAGGGGCATGGGGAATGGTGCGAAAACGAGCCTCGTCTGAGGAGAGCGTCTGAGAGGAGTGATGAAGGGCCCCCACGGCAAGATGGTTTCTGTCACAACTCTGGACCTATTCTGGGTCCGTGTTGGAGCTGCTGTAGGGATAACACAGCCACCCTGGGTTTCCTTATACTTAAGCAGAGGCACCTGGAACTACCTTCCCTCCTTGATCGTAGAACGATTTTCAGTTTTGCTGTAGATAATGCTTAGAAGCTGTGCATCTCTGGCCACGGCTGACATCCCATCCACAGGAAGCGTCCTACCACGCATCTGGTTCACCTTCGGTCTGTGAATGCCATTTCCAGGGAACATCGCTGAGTGGCTGAGAGAACCTGGATTCTTTTCACGGCTCTGCCACTAGCTCGCTAGGTGTTCCTGGAAAGCTACTACCCCTCCCTTGTCCCGTTTCCTCCTGTGAAAAACAAGTGGGCTTCCCCAGATCTCTCTCAGTCCCCCGCCAGTTCTGACAGGCCCTGTGTGTGGGCTGGGCCCTCCCAGGTCTCCCAGCGCCCTTGGGCTGACACGGGACTGCCTGAGACTCAGGGGCTGGAGCCCTGCGTGGGCGGGCAGTTCACCTTTCCAGAGAGCGTTCTGAGTACATGCCCTGGACTGACGGTCTTCACCCTCCTCTCTCCTCACCCTTTTCCCCCCAACCCCAACACTCTTCTGCTTTGGAAAAACACTGGCTTAACAGTTTTTCCAGCTTTGTAGGTTTTCTGCTTCTCCCCAGTCCCAAGATCCGTTCTCAATATGTGGCGGCTGCCGCTGCGTGAATGAGGTTTAAAGTGCTTGAGGGGAGCTGCCTCCCAGGCTTTCCCCCTAGGTCTCCAGCATCAGGAGCTCTGTCCTAACAGCTATAGCAAATCTGGGCCAGCAGAGGGCACTATGGAAACAGCCTGAAGCTCTGAGGGCCTCCCTGCCTCCAGAAAGCATCTTCTGCAACCCTCGCCTTAAGCCACTCTCCTTTACACAGCCCAGGCCAGCCCTTATCTCTTACAGTGTTGTAATTCCCAGGGCGCAATGTACACACACAGAAGATACATTGCGTAGAAACATACTTGGCGCATATTTGTCACAGGAAGGACTAGCTGAAAGAAACAAGTCTCTTCTCAGTTTCTACCTTCTAAGACAAAGGAGAGATGCCCTTATCTCAGCCGCTCCCCTGCACCTCCCTAGCCTTGCTGGCTCACTGAGGCCTCACTCTAAGGGTGTTGCTTCCAAGTGGCTAGAGACTACAGAAGCAGGCAGTGTTGAGTCCTGAGCAGCAGTCTTGGGTCTTTGGTTATGTGTAGGCTCTGTTCATTATTTGACTAAATCTCAGGGAGCTCCATCCAACTTCAAAAATATTCCTGAGAGAGAGAGACAGAGAGTCAAAGAGCATCGGTCTATGTCCATTCCCTGGAAGGAAGGTGGGGACTGCCCCCTGCAGCCTCCTGCCTGATGGGAGTCTCATGGTGGGAATAATCAAGAAACCAAGGCCCTGAAAGACATGGACGTGGGCAGCATGCCACCTCTTCCTCCTGTAGAGGTGGTTCTGGTGCTCAGCATTGTGGTGAGGCCTGAGGCGAAGGTGCGTGGGGTTCTGGCTTGATTGCGGCAGGCTGTTTTCTCAGGGAAGAACACAGGCTGCTGGGGCCTTGGGTTGTTATTTTCTTTGAGCACCTGCACTGTGCCAGGCAACATGCCACGGACTGTTGTTGTAGGCTTTCAGGGAGCTTAGAGTTTAGCAGGTGGAGAGAGGAAATGGAGGACGCCTCAGAAGTGATTGAGATCTATTGAGTATAGACTCCACTGGCGAGAAAGGAAGGAGATCAGCAGGAGTGAAGAGGCTTCTTGGAGGATATAGCTAACTCACGGAGGAGAAGGCAGGGAATTCCTGGGATTGGGAGCTGAGAGTGGGGATTAGTGGGACTGGTGGTGGTGGTGGTGGTGAGTTGTTGTCCCAGTCTACAGAAGGGATGTTCTTGAGAACCGCTGGAGAAGAGTCTGGAGGGTTCCATCCTGACTGTAATGAGTTCTTGTTCTATTAGTTCCTAGGAGAGCTGGTTGTTAAAAGAAGACTGGCACCTTCCCACCTTTTTGCTTCCTATCTTACCATGTGATCTCCACATACTCTCCCCTTCGTCTTCTGTGGTGAGTGGAAGCAGCCTGAGGGCCTCTGCAGATGCAGATGTTGGTGCCATGCTTCTTGTACAGCCTGCAGAACCATGAGCCAAATAAGCCTCTTTTCTTTATGAATTACCTGGAATACTACCCAGAATACTCAGGTATTCCTTTTTTTTTTTTTTTTTTTTTTTTTTAAGACACGTTTTCGCTCTTGTTGCCCAGGCTGGAGTGCAATGGTGCGATCTCGGCTCACTGCAACCTCCACCTCCTGGGTTCAAGTGATTCTCCTGCCTCAGCCTCCCGAGTAGCTGCACCTCTTTGATTTCCACTCTGAGCACTAATGGCTCCTCACATAGTTATTTTTGTGAAAGACAGGCCAGCGCTCTGTCCTCAACCCCATGTCTATGCACGGCTGCTCCTTTTGCCTGGCATAACCCTCCCAAGGTTGGCACTGTAGCCCTGGCTGGCTGTACTCCTAGTCTTGGCTCTTGCCAGGTTTTGATTTCCCTGGTTTCAGTTACCTGTGGTCAGCCACGGTCTGAAAATATTAAATGGAAAATTCCAGAAATAAACAATTTGTGTGTGAGTAGTGTGAAATTTCATGCTTTCCTGCTCCATCCCACCCGGGATGTGAATCGTCCCTTCGTCCAGCATATTCATGGTGTCTATGCCCCCTGCCTGTTGTCCCTTGGTAGCCTTCTTGCTTATCAGATGACTGTTGCACTACTGCAGTGCTTCTGTTCACGTAACCCTTATTTTACTTAATAATGGTCCCAAGCACGAGAGTAGCGATGCTGGCAATTCGAATATGTCAAAGAGAGCCAGAAAGTGCTTCCTTTAAGTGAAAAGATTAAAGTTCTTGACTTAATAAGAAAAGAAAAATCATATGCTGAGGTTGCTAAGGTCTATGGTAGGAATGAATCTTCTATCTAGAAGATTGTGAACAAGATATTGTTACATTGTTCTATTTTATTATGAGTTATTGTTGTTAACTTCTTACTGTGTTTTATTTATAAATTAACTTTGTCATATGTATGTATGTATAGGAAAAAAACATAGTGTGTAGAGGATACTATCTGCAGTTTCAGGCATCCACTGGGGGCCTTGGAACATATCCCTGCATAGGGGAGACTACTGTATAGTACCCAGTTCCTCTTTCATAATTCAGACCAATTTGGAAATCTGCCATCATCTAGCTGTTACCATCTCTCAGGTGTAAGTCACCCTGGCTTGCTACATGCTGAGGGAGACCAGAGGGCCTCTCATTGTCTGCTTAGTTCTTGGAGACCCCCGTCTTCTTTCAGGGCCTGTGGCGTTGGAACTTAAGGCTGTTCCCTGTACTAATTTCCCTGTGAGTTTATAGTCTTTGGCACTACTCACGTTCCTCTTTAATCTTCTTAGTCTTAACTTCAGCAAGGACACACCATATGTATTTTGGCCTCTGTTTTAGTCGTTAGGCCACACATTTAGCAGTTGGGAAGGCTGATGAATCCAAGAGGAGGTGAGTGTGTGGCTGTAAGTTCTTGCATCAGAGAGGCAGCCAATGTGGTGACGAGGAAGAGCCAGCACTGGGTAGTGCCAAGGATCAAGGTCATGGCTCTTTTTTTTTTCCTTTTTAACAAATTAACAGTTAAAATAGTGTGCATTTATCAAGTACAAAATGATGATTTGAAGTAAATTTACATTGTGGAATGATTAAATCTAGCTAAGTAACATGTGCATTGCCTCACATAGTTATTTTTGTGGTGAACACACTTGACATGCACTCTCTTAGCATTTTTCAAAAGTATGGTCAAGGTTCTTTCATTGATTTCATGCCCTGTCTTTGTTCCCAAAACCCAATACCAGGCCGGGGTTGTTGGCTTTTTGATCAGAGTCACACGTTGGGTTGGAATCAGCTCCCCCAACATCCTAACCTGGGCCCTGTGTAGGGAAATCCTTTTTGGAGACCTCTGGTACCCTTTTCTATCAAAGACCCCATTGGAATACCCTCAGTCAAGGAGAAGGGTGTGCACTACTATTGAATTCCAGGAGAGAAGGGGTCAGTGTCTTGATTCCTTTCCTCACAGATGCCTTGTTGGCTTCTGTGCATATTTGCCCACTTTCTCCAGGGATCTGTTGTAGTTAGTGAGGGTCATAAATCAACTCGCCTGTCCAGCCACATATAAACGGTCTGATGACACAATTTCCTCAGCGGAGTAAGTACTTACCCACCTTGAAACAGCATAATTAAAAGAATTATTCAGTGATCCCTACCATAACAATGATAATAAAAATCTGCTCAGAGGTGACTCTCTTCTCTGTAGACGTAATAGAGGCTGATGAAATCTTAAGTTCTATATTAAAAAGCATCCCATTTTATAAATAATAATACATTTTATATTTGTATTAGTTAAGACACGTAACTTGTTTAGCATGAGCTAATTAAGGTTGGCACATTGATTTCATGTAATTTAAAATAAAAGGAGAGATATTTTATGTTTTCTGTGCATCCTTATTAGTTACATGTGTACTATTAGAATTGTTGAAAGATGGCAAATAGAAGACCCACACTATCATCTTCATGGACCAGTAGAGATCTGGTAGTTTTGTTTTATATGACAGGAAAACTTTGTTTCATATTATACAGACATAGAATATATTCCAGCTCAGGACTTCCTAAAAGGATGCTCCACTGGGCCTGAAAACATGCATGCCCTGCTCTGCTTGTTTGCTTGTGTCTGTCATAGGCTCTGCTGAGGCTTTCTTACTGGATACACTAGCCAGAGAGAGAGAGAGAGAGAGTGTGTGTGTGTGTGTGTGTGTGTGTAGTATACAATTCAGCATGAACATATATGTTTGTGTTGCAGGAAGTTCATGGGGAAAATAATAACTAATATTTCCAAAGTAATTTAGAATTTCAAAGTCAACATGCTTTCACATACATTAGATTATTTAAAGTATCTCTGAGAACAAAACAACATTCTGTACATGTATGAATATTTTTGAAGATAGACTCTTAGAGTTTGAATTGCTGGTTTAATTTTCTATGTATCCTTCCAAACTTTTCCCACCAATTTACAAACATGTGTATGATTAAAGGTGAAGTCCTTAAGCACTCTCAAAAAACAGAGAATGGACATTGAGTTCATCCTCATTATACTGGTTTCACCTTAGGCTATTCTCAACATCGTGAGTCTGAAAGTAGATGCATAATTATAAATATTGGCGAGGAAAATAATGGCACTCTATGATCCCAGAGCAAAGGACTGACCATAAAGTCTGGACTTCAATCAGACTTCAATCCCAAGGCCCGAGATTTTCCAGGATTCAGGTTAGGCTTCTAGAACAGGGAGAAATGTCCTAACTGTGCATGTCCACACATACCAGAGGGCTTATTGAGAAGGAAATTATCCACATGGTCAAGGTAGTAGGGATTATAAAAGGTCCACTTGAGACCAAGAGGCAGATAGTTGGGGATTCCTTCCTTCCTTCCTTTTGAATTGTTGAGCTTCTACCAAGAAGTGTCTTGACCCTAGGGATTCACTTCTTGACTTCAAGAGTCATAGTGTAGTGGTGGAGATAAGAAAACCCACGATTATAATACTGTTTGAGAGACTGGCGGTAAGGCGATGGAGTCTGGCTATCACGAAGATTTGAATACTGGCTCTTCTCTATAAGCAGCACCTTTAATTTTCTATGTACTCTTCCAAATATTTTCCCACCAATTTATAAACATATATACATATGTTTATTTAAAATTGATTTAAAAATTCAAAACAGGATTATAATTATATAATTATAATGCTAATGTATTTAGCATTATAAAAATGCTAATATATTATAATTTAATTATAATTTTATAATTAAAAACAGGATTCTATTTTTATCTAAAGCTCTATGTCTTAATAGTTTGACTTTCTCTCGTATATCTTTCTTATTTTATTAGTATGTATAGCTGTATCTCATTCTTTTAAAACTATAGCCTAATATTTCAAATGATGAATATACTCATTTTATTTAGACTCTTCCCTATTGATGGATTTGTTAGGTTGTCTCCAATGTTCCCCTATTATAAATAATGCTGAAATGGAATAATGCTATTTTTGTACATGTATGAATAATTTTGAAGGATAGACTCTTAGGGGTTGAGTTGCTGGTTCAAAGAATATGTTTATTTAAAATATTGATAGATATTTGACACTGTCTTCTTTTTTTTAATTTTATTATTATTATACTTTAAGTTTTAGGGTACATGTGCACAATGTGCAGGTTTGTTACATATGTATACATGTGCCATGTTGGTGTTCTGCACCCATTAACTCGTCATTTAGCATTAGGTATACCTCCTAATGCTATCCCTCCTGCCTCACCCTACCCCACAACAGTCCCCAGTGTGTGTTGTTCCCCTTCCTGTGTCCTATGTTCTCATTGTTCAATTCCCACCTATGAGTGAGAACATGTGGTGTTTGGTTTTTTGTCCTTGCGATAGTTTGCTGAGAATGATGGTTTCCAGTTTTATCCATGTCCCTACAAAGGACATGAACTCATCATTTTTTATGGCTGCATAGTATTCCATGGTGTATATGTGCCACATTTTCTTAATCCAGTCTATTGTTGTTGGACATTTAGGTTGGTTCCAAGTCTTTGCTGTCGTGAATAGTGCCGCTATAAACATACGTGTGCATGTGTCTTTATAGCAGCATGATTTATAATCCTTTGGGTATATACCCAGTAATGGGTTGGCTGGGTCAAATGGTATTTCTAGTTCTAGATCCCCAAAACAATGGCAACAAAAGCCAAAATTGACAAATGGGATCTAATTAAACTAAAGAGCTTCTGCATAGCAAAAGAAACTACCTTCAGAGTAAACAGGCAACCTACAGAATGGGAGAAAATTTTTGCAACCTACTCATCTGACAAAGGGGTAATATCCAGGATCTACAATGAACTCAAACAAATTTACAAGAAAAAAACAAACAACCCCATCAAAAAGTGGGCAAAGGATATGAACAGACACTTCTCAAAAGAAGACATTTATGCAGCCAAAAAACACATGAAAAAATGCTCGTCATCACTGGCCATCAGAGAAATGCAAATCAAAACCACAATGAGATACCATCTCACACCAGTTAGAATGGCGATCATTAAAAAGTCAGGAAACAACAGACACTGTCTTCCTTGAAGTTGTTCCAGTTATATCTTAACCAATAGTGTGTGAAAGTGCCTGTTTCCCATATGCTGATCACCACTAGATACTGTCAATATTTTAAATTTTGGCCAACTTGTTGGGCAAAAGATAATATTTTGTTGTTAATACTTTAATTTGCATTTCTCTGCTTACTGGTGATTTTGACAGGATTAGTAGTCTTTTGTATTTTCTCTCCTGTGAATCATTTATGTCCTTTGGCTTTTTTTGCTATTTAGAAAAAACTTTATCTCTCTGACGTAGCTCCTTAAGTACTTTGATTGCTAACCTTTTGTTTGTTGCATATTGTTAGAAGAGGGAACAGCTTTCCTTCATTCCAAATGTTCCCATGTTGAGGAAACTTGAGGCACAACAGTTGAGGTCTCTCTTTACCTCTAGTTAAGAGTGACTTAAAATAATTGTGGAGTTTGGAAGAAAAGATGAGGCAGATGTGGCCAGCAGAGAGCCTTATTCTCTTCCTTCCTTTGGGACCCAGGCTGTCTGGGGGAGCACGTGTTCTGCTGTTTGCCTTCATGCTAGGAGCCTCCAGTGGGAGGAGGCCTATGGTGGCCCAGAACTATCTTTTGGTAACTGTGTTTAAAAGAAAGTTTCACTTCTATAGATATGACCCTCAATAAATATTTGGTGAATAAATGAACAGTGATTATTTTTCTAATTAAAAAGCTAAAAGAGAAACAAAGCTTCTGGAATCAGATGATGGAGAAACTTAAGCAAAAAGAAAAGCGGGAGAGAACTACTGCAGAGATGAGACCTGCTCTTCCCCAAGGAACCCTGGAGAAAGTTGAAGCCAGGGATCAATAAGGCCAAGGTGAAACTGGCCCAGGGGATAATCATAAAGGTAAATAAGCAAATGACTTTTCCTGGAACAGCCATTTCTGTTCCATTCCATTCTTTCATTTGCTTATTTGCCAGTCTCCAGCCATTTGCCAGTCTCCCTCCCTCCCCTTTTTGTGTTTACAGAGTGACTGGTTGAAGGATGTGCCCTGGAGTGAGCAAATGGAGGAAGGAGTCGAGCAGGACCTGAGGTAACTCTGGGCCTTCAGATGGTCACAGAGGAAGAAAGGAAAAGAAAGGAGGAATGTTCTTTACAACGGGACACCAGATTGCCTATTGGCTGCACTTCCATACATTCATCATCCACCATCCAACCTTATTGGGAAACCTTTCTGTCAGCATCCTCATCGTATTCACCCCTTACACCTTCCATGAGAGAAGATGAGAGAAAAAGAGAGAGAGAGAGAGAAAGAGAGAGACTCATCATGGAAACAGACATATAGAAACCTATGCCAGATGCCTATAGCATTGCAAAGTGCCAAGAGAGGAAGAACCAAAGGTATTGCATTTAAAACAAAGAATTACTAAATATTGAAGGAAAATGAATGATATTGAAAAAGAAGAACCTCCCTTGTAGCCTAGTGGTTAGGAAAAATAAAAATAAAAAAAGAAAAAGAAAAGAAGAACCAAGATGAATAAACACAATAACTGATCAACAATGAAACAAAACTTTTCATTTCAGATAAAATGCTAATTGCTTAAAAAAATTAAGTGGATATTAAATCAATAAAGCTAAGGTAGAGTTCCATGAAGAAAAGCCAATCACTAAAGAAGAAAGACTTATGATTTTAAAAGATGATTATAAGAAGAAAGCAATTAATAGAAGGGCTGAGTAACTGAAAGTATGTGGTCGCAGAATAAATTAGTGATTTAGAAATTAAGGTGTTTATTTTTTTTTGTAATGTGGAGGCAGAAATAGAAATTATGGGACTCACGTTAAAAGATATGGAGGATATGCCCAGGGGACCAAATACTCATTTAAGAGAAGTAAAAGAGAAGAAAACAGATGGGAGAGACAGTGTCAAAGAAATAATAGAAGAAGTTTCCCTGATAGCAAGACATCCTCCAGACTTTAGATCTAAAGCATACACTAAGTGCTAGGTAGGAATACTGAAAGACACCCACACCTAAATTCATGTGGGTGAAATTTCTGGATTTCAGAGGTTTAAAAAGGCTTACTAATTTTCAGAGAAAAAAAGTCACTTGCAAAGGAACGCAAATAAGATTAGCACCAGGCTTCTGGTCTGCTCCAGAAAATTAATGGACAATGGATCAGGGCCTGCCAAGTTAGAGCTAGAGTTATATAGCCAGTCAAATATGAGGCCAAAATAAAGAACTATGAAAATATATCACTCATGCTCCTTTTTGGAAAATCTAGTCTACAGACAATACAATTTCAAGGAAGGCGAATAGGATATACAAGAAAGAGTGGTAAACAGAGAAACTAACAGAATGTATAGTTAAGTCTAAAAAATTCTTGTTATTATCATTGTGTTTAATACCATTGCTAAGAAATCCTAAAATAGAAATACATCTATTATATAATAAAATAATTATATTATTTGTATAATTATATATATGATTATATATAAAATAATATATAAAATAATACAGTTATATGTTATATTAATAACAAAAATTAACCATATCTGAAATAAAATTATAGATACTGTTAAAGTCTTACAAGATAGGGAAAGAGGGATAAATTATACATGATACAGTTCTCATTTTTTGAGGAAGGTAAGGTCTGGTTATTAGTTGCTGATACTGATACAAGCATTGATTTAAATAGGTTTGTTAGAAACTTAAAAATATCATAGAATGGGTATGGTATGTAGATGGTGGTGGTGATGATACTGGCCTACTCAGTATCCATACTTGCTTTCTTTCTAAATAATAGAATTCTAATTTTAGTTATCGGGGTAATGTGTCTAGTTAAAAGATAACATTCCCAGCCACATTTGCGGTTAGTAGTGGCCACTTGATTGAATGTAAATGGAAATACTGTGTGAAATATGAGCAAAGATTTCTTAAAAGGAGCTGACTCAGCAGACACATGTTTTTGTGTCCATTTCCCTTCTTTCTTCCCGCTGTTTGGAAATTGGACAGGTTGGCTGGAGCCATCACAACTGCCATATGGCCTTGAGACTAGAAGTTGTGTCCTTAGGTCCTTGAGAATGATGGGGCAGAAAGAAAAGAGGTGGCTGGATTCCTGAGGACAGCGGGGCCTCCTACCAGGAGTCCTAGGCTGCCTTTCTCTAGTCTTCTTTTACTTAGGGGCTGGGGAGAAGCTTATGTCTTTATGCTGCTTATTTTGGAGTTTCTATTCCATGCAGCTGAACTGAATTCTAACTGATTTATAAATCTTTTAACGTGGCAGAGTAGAAAAGAGCAACAACAACAAAGAACTTGATCAATCCAGCAAAGATTCAGAAGGAAAGAAAGAACAAGAAAAGAATAAATAAATGGCAGGGTTAGAAGGTGAACTGCAGTCACAGATTTCTTTTATAATAGACACACCAGAAATAAAGTGACACACAAACGTTGAATATAAAGAGATGGAGAGAGAAATGTTAGGTAAATGGAATAGCAACATTATCTGGCAAAATAGAACACAAGGCCAAAATAATTAAAGAGAACATGAAGTGCTGTTTTAAATCGCATAGGTTTAAAAAAGGTAAAATTCACTGAGAAGATATAATAGTTACAAACTTTTATGCATCACACTTGCATTGAAACAAAGCAAAAACTGTGATGACTATGAGGACTACCTGACAGAGCCACACTCTCTGTAGGAGACATCGATCTGTTAAGTCTCGGGAGGTGACCGTTTATGTGGACAGAATATAATTTTGTATACAGAACATTTGAATAACACAATTGATAAACTTGCTTGAATGTTATAGCCAATGAAAAGAATAAACATTTTTTCAATACCTGTGTGGTTTTACAAAATCGATTAAATACTAGGTATCAAAGAATACCTCAATCCATTCTCCAAAGAAGAAATTGTAAAGGCCACTTTTTCTTACCACCATATAATACAAGTTAGAAATTAAAAATGAAAGGCAAATCATAATAATTAAAAAAAGAGTCCCTGGGGAAAAACAACAATCTTTCTCAGGTTAAAAGGAAAACAGTTGTGGGGTGGGGGGAGGGAGGAGGGATAGCATTAGGAGATATACCTAATGCTAAATGACGAGTTAATGGGTGCAGCACACCAGCATGGCACATGTATACATACGTAACTAACCTGCACGTTGTGCACATGTACCCTAAAACTTAAAGTATAATAATAATAATAAAAAAAAGAAAACAGAGCCTTAAGTGATGATTGTTTTGGAAATGGATATGTGAACGCTGCGCACCTTTACTTTGCAGCCAACTGTTCTTAGAGGATCCCTGGTGTTTAGTATTTTATGAGAAATGAACATGTAGCAAAAGTAAATTCAAGTTTAGAAACTAGAAAATGTCTAATCAAACAATGTGAAAAATAGAAGAGGGCATTAATAGATATAAAAGCAGAAATTAACTAAATTAAATTATGCAATCCCAATAGGAAAACATGGTTCTCCCTGACTCTCTTCTGAAGTGCAGCCCACTCATTCCCACAGCCATGCTTCTTAGGTTGGGCAGTGGAATTCACAGACATGTGGATCATCCTAGACTCCACTGCAGTGTCCATTGAGTCATATCACTAATACCTCCTCCTCGGAGGAGTCTTGGGTCATCTGTCTACCCTTCCTCATTGTTTCACCTGCTGGGCTCCCAGCCACTCCCTTCCTTCATGGAAGACTTACTCCTGAGTGGTGGTCTTCCTTTTTGTTTTAAGCTGCTGGACAACTTCATGGATCATGACCATGACTTACCCAGAAGTCTGGGTTCTAGGGAACCATGGAAGTTCAGGTGAAAGTAGAAATTGACCTCATAACTTTCACCCCAACTCCCATGGTCAGTCTGTGGCCGTGGTCATTTCTTAGAGTTACTCCAATTCTGAAAACACCCACATCCTTACCACATATCACCTATCCTTCCAACTCTTTCATTCTGATACTTCTATATTTATTTTTCAAACTTCAGTTCCCTGACCATTTTATTTTCTCTTTTTCTGTATGCCTACTCCAGTCTTCACGTTCTTTCCTTTCCAGGTTAAATTACATGGTCTACCACTTAGAGAAGTTTTTTGCCAATCTGTGTCACTTCCTGACCTCATTTTTACAAAGTTTGGCAAATTCTGAGTCTTGATAAATCTAGCTCTCTACTCTCTCTGTCCTATTCCAGGGCTATTGAGCACTTTTAGGAAAAAAGGATATAAAACCATAAAGATTATACATTATAAACTTCTGGTTTGTAACCTCAACTAGGATCCCACTACATCCTTCACACACACCTAGTGACTTCATCAGCTTCACAGAGAAAATACAAGTGTTTTGGTACAAATTCCCTTTATTTCCTGCCAATATATCTGTAACCTTACATGTACTTGTGTCCACCTTTTCTTTCTTTTTTACAGTAACTATGTGAGAGTTTTTCTTTCTCTTGCCTAAAACTTAACCCTTCATCTAAGATCTGACTCCTGTCTCCTTCTGCCTTCTCAGGAATATTGCTCTGTTGATTATCGCTACTCTTCCTTGCACTTTAATTTCTCCTGGACCTTTAAAAAATATCAGTTAAACAAGGCTTTTGAGGTCTTTCATGCTCTGGCCTCTTCCTACCATCTTTTCCACATTTCACCTCTTAGTTTATGTCCTAGCCATGCATTTTTCTTTGAGTTCCTTAAGCACACGTTGTTTGCACTTATCTCTGGGATTTTGCACATGCTGATGCTTCTTTCTGAAACATTATCTTCCCTTTCTCCTCCAATACTCATATTTGAGTAATTTTTCATTTTATATCACTTTCTCTGGGAATCTTCTATCTGGAAAGTTTTGATTAGGCATAGTTCTAATAGCTTCATTGCACCCTCTAATAGACTATCGTGGAACTTATTATTCTAAGATGTACTAAGAAATTTATTTTTCTGACCTTTCTCACTCTTGTTTCCTCCAACAAGACCAAGATTGTCTTGTTCAGTGTTGATTTCCTGGCATCTGGAACATGTCCGGCATAAGAAGCATTAAATATTTTTTTTGTTGGATTGATTAAAATCTTTGTCTGAATCTTTGGTCCTAAAGCATAGTATAGAACTTTAGGAAGCTTAATTGGACCGCATGGGAAATACATTTTGTGTGGTTTAGAGTCCTAAATTGTGCCATTTGTTAAGATTAAATCTTGGAACTTGCCACTCAAGAAAGATGAAATTCACACCGTCGGTGTCAAAGGAAAATGAGTCATAGAGAGGTTTTCATGTACACAGGCACATTTATTCTGCCCTGGTCCTCAACTAGAAAACATGGCCTAATGATGGTCTAGAATCTGACCAATCAACCAAGCATTTCCCCTCCTTCAAAATGAGTGAAGAGGGAGCTTCTTCCCCTAGAGACCAGTATAATAGTATAACTCAGTGGAGAAGGTTAATCGGTGAAACGGAGGACTAATATTTGAGCTCTGCTAATGCAATCCTGCTTGGGCATCTTACTCACTTTGGATATATTCTTAACAAATACTCCCTACTTGAATAGTATTTTTAAGAGTTGGGGAATTTGTAAGATTTTATATTTCACGTGGTGAAAGCAGGCAGTATATAAAATACTTAACATGGATATTGAGTAGGGTAGGGTGGCCATATGTCCTGTTTTGTCTGGGACAGTCCCAGTTTAGGGCTGTTCCCCCTGCTCCCCAAGTGTCTGGTCTGGGTAAGCAAGTGACCTGGATTTTTATATTTTAATGAAGTATTATTATTATTAATGGCTACATTAAAAAAAACTGACATATTTTGGCAGACTTTCCCTTTGAATTTCTGCCATAGTCTGGTCTTGTAGTGAGAACTACTTTCACACATTTGGAATACAACTAGACATAACTTTTCTTTCTTCTTCTTGTCTTTTCTAGGTGCAACTTGACTAACACCCCCCTTTCAAGGACAGCATGCAGGGCACTCCCTGATAAAAATAGTGTATATATTGGGACAGTAAGAGACAGTGTTCACTTTCAGGTCTTGGAGGTGGTGGGAGAAGTATTTGATATTGCTCCCCTGTCAGCCACTTGGTGTGCCTTCCAGTTGTTCAATGGCCTGTGAAATGAGCGGGGAAATGTGCAGTATATCAGGGCATAGGCTGATAGAGCCAGCGGGAAACTTGGGAAACTGTGCGAGATACGTGTAAAAAACAGGCTGATCAGTTACACGATAGACCTACAGAAAATAGCCTGCTTGCCCCTTGCTACAGTAGTTTTGTCATCTATGATATGGTACAAATTTCACTTATTTATTTTATTGTTTGGTATTGCTTTTTAAATTGTGAACACTTTTGGCAGCAATGAACTAAAAAAAAAAACAAAAATTAAGTACTCAGTATTCATTTTTTAGAGAAAGCTGTTGATGCATATAAAACTTGTACAAAATGTTGATATTTACCATCCACTTTGGAGATCTTAGTGCTATCACTGACCACATGAAAGCCAGAAAGCACAAGTTTGCTAAGGAAGTATTTAGTATCAACTCGCAGTTAGTAGTTATTTGAGAAGACAACAATGATTTAATACCTGCAGCTGCTGAAGCCACATTTTTGTATTACTCCACAGAAGCACAACTTTTTGCTTAGATCAGATGGATATTCGAAATAATTTTTACAATTTTGAATTTCTGAGTTTTCTTGAGCATGTATGAAATCTGAACTTATAGCTGTTAATTTATTAGCTCCATTAATAAATGAACTTTGCAAATAGTTAAAAAATGACGATTTTATATCAGTGTCCTTAAGTGTTTTAAGTAGAAAATCAGTTAATTCTAGTAATGATTCTATTTTTTTTTTTTTTTGCAGCCAAATCCTGGAATCAAAGTAAAGCTTTTGGAAGTTCATTTGACATTGTTGTTAATGCTACTGTAAATTAAGTTAAAAGGTTTAATTTTGAAGACAAAATTATTTGTTTTTGTGGTGATAATATGAACAAGGTTTTCGGTATAACATAATGTGTGGTAAATATTTTAAAATAAAAAAATCAATGGAGTAGAAAGTACCTGTGCTGTGTACTTGTGGTACACATGCAATTTAGAATTGAGGCCACGTAAATGACAATATTCTACCAATCCAAATGTAGAGGGATAACTATCAAAATTTATAAATATATATATGTGTATAATATGTATGCATGTATTATATATGCATATATGTAAAGTGTGTATATTTTATATATTTTGTATATGTGTATGTGTGTATATATATGTAATTTGTGAGGAAGCTGATATCAGTCAACCTAAGTGTTTTACAATGATACTAGAGTTAAAAAAATTAGCAGAATAATTATTGTTATATATTCATGGACATTAATCTGTGAATTGTTGAGTGTATTTTGTTTAAGAATCATTGTAAATCTTTCATCAAAATATTCCAGTGCAGTGCTCAAAACTTCACCACTGGAATCTTTCAGTAAATTTCAATGATTGAAAACAAAGCTTGCAAACAAAAGGACAGTGAAATTTATCTGCACAAAAGCAAGTGAACAACTGAACAAATTAAATGATGAGTACTCAAATAGTTTACAAGGTTTAATCTTGAGATTTTAGACTATCTCAACCTTGTGGGAAGAATCTTTTGATAGAGCTTCTATATTTGAATTAATATATTGATACTGTATTCTGGAACTGGGTGAAATTGAGGCCTGTGATTTTTCAGCATCTAAATCTGGTGAAGCATTCAAAGAACCATAAACAAAGATAACTTACCAATTCATCTTGTCTTTTAAAAATATTTGTTAAGCAATGCTACTCTGAACAGGATAGAAAGACAGTATCTGTGAAAATATCTGGGCTAAAATCTTTACACATTTCAATGAGAAAAACTTAGACTAGAATATTCTTTCTGGCAGAATTTTTTGTTTACCATGTACTTCAGCAACTGTGTACAGAGTATTTTCTCACCTAAAATATTCTGATCTGTAGAAAAGAGTTAATTGATGATGTCGACAAGTTTAAATTTTTAAATAATAAAACACAACTTTGGCAAAGTTTATTGGCAATTTTAATAAAATATAAGACCAGGCGCAGTGGCTCACGCCTGTAATCCTAGCATTTTGGGAAGCCGAGGCAGAAGGATCATTGAGGCCAGAAGTTCGAGACCAGCCTTGGCAAGATGGCAAGACCCCTGTCTCTACAAAAAATTAAAAAATTTTCCTGGTGTGGGGGTGTGTTACCTGTAGTCCTAGCTACTTGGCGGGAAGATCCCTTGAGATCAGGAATTCGAGGTGGGACAGTGAGCTAAGATTGTGCCACTGCACTGCAGCCTGGGTGACAGAGCAAGACTCTGTTTCTTTTTTTTTTTTTCTTCTTTTTTCTGTTTTTTTGAGATGGAGTCTTGTCCTGTTGCCTGGGCTGGAGTGCAGTGGTGCGATATCAGCTCACCGCAACCTCCGCCTCCCAGGTTCAAGTGATTCTCCTGCCTCAGCCTCCTGTGTAGCTGGGATTACAGGCAACCACCACCATGCCCAGCTAATTTTTTGTATTTTTAGTAGAGACGGGGTTTCACCATGTTGGTCAGGCTGGTCTCTAACTCCTGACCTTGTGATCCCCCCGCCTTGGCCTCCCAAAGTTCTGGGATTACAGGTGTGAGCCACCGCGCCCGGTGGTTTCCTAAAAAAAAAAAAGAAAGAAAACCCAAGATCATATTGAAAAGAATGTTCTTCAGAATAAAACTGGTGACATGGTGTTAGAGACAGACATGACTGAGAAACAGATTACAATCTGTGAGTATATACCCAGAGTAATTATTCTACTGATGTTATTTTCTAATGTATGGTTTTGAAGCATGCTGTGTCTATTACATTACATTCTAGAAATTTCAACAATTGTACTTGAATTGTACTAAAATTTACACAAATACATTAAGTGATAATTATTCTGTTATTTTCTGTTTTCTCTCTCTAAAAGTGTTGGGAATTAATGGCCTTCTAGAAATAGTCCACCTAGGACTCTTTAGGTGAGAGATGTTTAATCACATTGCCTGACAATTTCTGGGATCTCTAGGGTATTATCCAGTCATCAGAATCAATACATCAGAATGTTTAATCCCTTGAAATGATTCTTTGTCAGAGATAGTCCACTCAGGTCCCTAAAACTACAGCACTTGGAGCTGGCCTTGTGGCTCCAGGGTGTATTGTCTGAATCTTACTGTTTAGAAAAGGAGGAAAACATCAGTGAAACTTCCAGTGACAAAAGTATCCCTTTGTAGTCAGGTCTTACCCCTCTAAAGAGGGAGAAATCAAGGCAGGATTTTTGGAACTTCTGTTGCCAGAATCTATGCTTTATAGAAATCAAAAGAGATGGAGAATTCAGAAACAAAGCTTCATTGCTCTATTTCACAAAGCATCAAGCAATAATCCCAACCTTTCCTGACTTTCTGAGTTTTTGGATCATAGTTTGAATCATATACTAATCTTTCAGTGGACTCAAATATTTAAACCATTTGACTTATTTTTTAAGAATGATTTGGCTGTCATACACATTGTTAAAGTACCTGTAATCCTAGCACTTTGGGAGGCCGAGGCGGGTGGATCACCTGAGGTCAGGGGTTTGAGACCAGCCTGGCCAACATGGTGAAACCTCGTCTCTACTAAAAATACAAAAAATTAGCCAGGTATGGCCGGGCGCCGTGGCTCACGCCTGTAATCCCAGCACTTTGGGAGGCTGAGGCAGGCGGATCACAAGGTCAGGAGATCGAGACCATCCTGGCTAAACAGGGTGAAACCCCGTCTCTACTAAAAATACAAAAAAATTAGCCGGGAGTGGTGGCTGGCACCTGTAGTCCCAGGTACTTGGGAGGCTGAGGCAGGAGAATGGTGGGAACCCGGGAGGTGGAGCTTGCAGTGAGCGGAGATCATGCCACTGCACACCAGCCTGGGCGACAGAGCGAGACTCTGATTCAAAAAAAAAAAAAAAAAAATTAGCCAGGTGTGGTGGTGGGTGCCTGTAGTCCCAGCTACTTGGGAGGCTAAGGCATGCGAACTGCTTGAACCGGGAGGTGGAGGTTGCTGTGAACCAAGATCATGCCACTGCACTTGCACTCCTGCCTTGGCAACAGTGCAAGACTCCATCTTGAAAAACAACAACAACAAAACAAAACCAACCAACCAAACAAACAAAACCCAAATTGTTAAAGTATCATATGAAGACCTTCGGCAAGGCTGAGACCTCCCTAGAGAGTGGGTCTGCAATAATCTGGGAAGGGTACAAAGGGTTGTTCATGGACACTCAGGGTATGGGAGATGGTCCAGTGATGTTGTCATGGATATTTTTTAAAAATGCAGTTTGTGTAAAATTGGTCATATATTAGTTTAAGTGAAAAGAAGTCTGTCACAGAGTCCTTAAGCACATACATAACTGTCCCACTCCTGCCTTCTTGGTGTCTGTACTTCTTCAACTGACCATTGTTGGAGAAAATAATATGCTAGTTGGTCTTAGTTTAAATTGATTACTACAAATCTACACTGGGCACTTATCATTGCCTATCAGTTCTACAACATTTCTCTAGTCAATGTGTCTCTCTACTCAGCAGACGGATGAGAAACCTGAAAGGTCCACCAAAAAAAACAAAACAAAACAAAACAAAAAAAAACCTGTTAGAGGCTGGGCATGGTGGCTTATGCCTGTAATCTCAGCACGCTGGGATGCCGAGGCAGTTGGATCATGAGGTCAGGAGATTGAGACCATCCTGGCCAGCGTGGTGAAACTCCGTGTCTACTAAGAATGCAAAAATTAGCTGGGCATGGTGGTGCCTGATTATAATCCTTGCTACTCAGGAGGCTGAGGCAGGAGAATCGCTTGAACCAGGGAGTCAGAGGTTGCAGTGAGCTGAGATCACGCCACTGTACTCCAGCCTGGTGACAGAGCAAGACTCCATCTAAAAAAAAAAAAAACCTGTTAGAACTAATAAACAAATTTAGTAAAGTTGCAGGATACAAAAATGACCACACCAAAATCAGTTTCCTTTCTATACACTAACAATGAACTATCAAAAAAGGAAATTAAGAAATCAATCTCATTTATGATATTGCCTAAAACAATAAAATAATATAAAGGAAAGTCTCTCCAACAAACGGTGTGAAAAACTGGATAAATACGTGCAAAAGAATGATATTGGATCCTTATTTTACATCATTCACAAAACTCCCCTAGACTGGATTAAAGATTTAAATGTAAGACCCCAAAACTATAAGGCTCCTAGAAGACAACATACGGAAAAAGCTTCCTGGTATTAGTCTTGGCAATGGTTTATTGGATATGACACCAAAAGTGCAGTCAGCAAAAGTAAAAAATAGACAAGTGGGGCTATATCAAACTAAAAAGCTGCTGCACAGCAAAGTAAACAACCAACAGAGTAAAACAGCAACCTATGGTATGGAAGAGAATATTTGCAAACCATATACCTAGTAAGAGGTTAACATCCAAAATATATAAGGAACTCCTACACCTCAATAGCAGGAAAACAAAGCCCTATTAAAAAATGGGCAAAAGACTCGAATAGACATATATCTTCAAAGAAGACATACAAACGGTCAAGAGTTGTATGAAAAGGTGCTCTAATTATCAGGGAAATGACAGTCAGAACCACAATGAGCTATCACCTCACACCTGTTAGGATGCCTGCCAGAATGGTTTTTAAAATGCAAATATGATCCTGTCACTCCTTGCTTAAAATCTTCCAAAGCCTCGTAATTGCTCTTAGGGATACAACTCTGATATTTAGCAGAGCAAACATGACCTTTCCTGATCTAGCCCCACCTAGGTTTTAGTTTTTTTTCCTCTCCTCAATCCCTCATTTGGACTTCATGCCTTTGATACAAGATTCTTTTTGAAAATTTCTCAGTGGATCAAGTTTTTCGTTAGTTGATAACTTTTCCCGTGTTGCTGCCCTGAGAACCTTTGTCTTATTTTCACAGTGTGTCTAAATCTACTCAACGTTTAAGGCTCAAATTGGGAATCTCTTTCTACCTACAGCTTTTTCTGAAGTTCTCTGAATTCCCCCAATCCTTTCCAGCGTGGGCAAAGAATTTTGGCTGTGGGCTTCCCTGGCACCCTGTGGAGGTGCTGTGTGAGGTTCTCTAGGACAGGCCTCATGGGAAGTGTCAGAAGTGGGGTTAAGACACCTTGCCTGGCTTGTTGGTGAGCAGGCCTGCCCTATGTCAAAGGCTGCTTCTTGTAGGGGTTGGGAGATAGGGAGGAAGTTCCAGTAGGTTTGCAGGAGACACTGAACTCAACACGAAGTGGAAATAAAGTGATCGGGAATTGCAGGACCTAGGAGTCAGCCGGTCCTCTAATTAAGAATGTTCAGGAGGAGATTCCTGGCAGTGTTGGGGTAGAATGGGGTGGAGGAGATAGCAGGAGATGGGACAGGATTTCTAGACTTGGGCCCCATTTATCCATTAGGTAATTTTTGTTTTCAGGCACTGATTATGGAGGGGGAAATGTGTAGATTCCTATTCTTAAAGGATTCATAGTCAGCATTAAAATTGATATAAAGAATTTGTGATTGCTCTGGATTCTTAATGGGGGATCTCCCAAAAGAGAGAGAATGAGGGTCTGATGTACTTTAGGGTCAGTGTGTAAAGGGCAGGTGCTGGACAAATATTCAGAGGTGGCGTGGACTTTGGAGTTACTTAGATGAGAGAAGTAGGGGAAATGGGTAGGTCCTGCATGTCTGAGGGCTTGAGTCTGGGAATACACTGGTGTGTGTGTGTGTGTGTGTGTGTTCGTATGTGTGAATGTGTGTGTCTGTGTGTGTATGTGTATGGATGGGTGGGCAAAGAGAAAAGCTCTGAACCCAGGACCCCAACAATCTCCAGCAGCAGAGCCTTAGAACCAACCATTGCAAACTTTGGAACTGCGTGTCTTTTCTAAGAGGAAATCATATCTCTGACACTAACACCAAAACTGCCACAAGGCAGGGTCTTTCTAAACATCATTACTTATCATTTGCCCAGTCCTCCTGTTGCCTCACTCCTGACTTCAAGAGTTAATGGTAAACCATTTACAGAAATGGAGATTTGAGACATAGAGGCATGTATTCTGTGGCATTTTCCCCCGTTATATACATTAGGTCTCAGATGCAATGTCATTTTAAAATGTAAGGGAAAGGAAGAAATTGAATGTGCCTGTCAGGTGGATACTCTTTGGAGCCTGTCAGAAAGAAGACTCCTCCCCTCTCGTGTGCCCTGTCGAAAGCCTCTTCTCCACTAAGTCGTCTTAGAGCTGATAAATAGCCATCTATTTGCAAAGTTGGATATCCTCAACCCGTTAGACTTTCCTGAACAACTTTACCCATTCTTCTGCCTTCTCCCGTGCAGAACTTGCCTGGGAGTAGGACGAGTAAGAGACTCCAAAAAGGAGAAAATGACTCCGACTCATTGAGGTCCAGATGTAGACAGGTTGTGTCTATGAGGGCCATCTTAGCATGACTGCTGTGATTGATGTGACTGGTCTCTGCCAAGCTGCTTCACTCCCCTGACGCCCTTGGCTCCTCAACTTGGCCTCGTAGGGGATAGGTAACTGGAAGGCAATGGAGCTGAATTTTTACTAGATGCCTCAGAAGATCCTTCAAGAGTCAACATGGGCAAATCTTGGTCTTTTGTGGGTTGACTTGATTTTTGTAAACAGCTGTAACTAGTTTATGGAGCAGTTTGAACTTGGTGTGGTAAATATATCATGGTTTTATTTTTCCTGCAATCATTGCCTCCAGGAATGCTCTGTCAAATCTTCCTTTCCTGTTTTTTAATGGCACACTGGGAAGATCCCATGACTTTCTAGTCATTTGGTTACTAAGGTCTATTCTTGAAACTTTACTATCAAGCTCATTATAAACCTCATCTTCTTTCCTCCTCCCAACACAGGCTAGACAAGAGGCAGGTGTGTGGTCTGGTTCTCGGATACCTAGTATCTGCTAGACAAATGAAGTTCCAGCTACATTTTCTGTTCAACCCTACCTAACGCTGTTTCCTGTAGCTCCCCCTCCAGCTGCTGGGCACTGGAGTCAGAGAAATTAGTTTAGTGAGATTCCCCGCCTCAAAAACTTTACAGCCTAGGAATGAAACTGAACTTAATGTAAGATTTTGAGATCAATGTAACCTGTGCTAAGAAGCCCCTAGAAGAGAGGGACCGTAGTTTAGGAATGTGGGGCTAGAGGAAAGGGTATGTGTTGAATAAACACAGCAGTTTATTCAACTGTAAGGACAAGATCAGTTATTCAACTGTAAGGACAAGATCTGGCTCCTGGCTGAACATGGGGATTACGGGTGAGGGAGAGGGTGGCATGCCCACGGGATTCAGTGTGAGTGGCTAGCAGGGTAGCGTGATCTTGGCAGGAATGGAGGAATCCGAGGCGGAGTGGAGGTGGGGTGTGTGCGTGCACTGGTAAGTGCACCACTACAGGCAGAGGTGGGTACTGCATTCTTGGTCTCCAAAGTCTTGTTAGATCCCTGAAAACACAACAGGGCAAGTCCCACTGAGCATGAGCCTTTTCTCAGATGGAAATTAGCCCTCAGAGTTCCCAACTCAGAACTTGCAGCAAGAAATTACGTCTTCAGCTCCAGCCCTGCTTGCCTTTCTCTCCTCCTAAAGCCGAGGAATTGAAGGGGAATGTGCTTAACAGGAATGAAGGAGAAGGGGAGGGGCCTGTTTGGTCAAGACTTTTTCATTAATTTAAAAAAGGTGGCCCAAGTTCAATATCAGTCCCAAATGGGGTAAGAGGGACAGGCATAGGATGAAATGGTTAAAAATATACCCCTTTGTTGGCCAGGCTGGTCTTGAACTCCTGATCTCAGGTGATCCGCCCGCCTCAGCCTCTCAAAGTGCTGGAACCCTGTCTCTACCAAAAATACAAAAATTTAGCCGGGCATGGTGGCATGTGCCTGTAATCCCAGCTACTTGGGAGGCTGAGGCAGGAGAATCGCTTGATCCTGGGAGGTGGAGGTTGCAGTGAGCTGAGACCACACCATTGCACTCCAGTCTGGGTGACAGAATGAGACTCCTTCTCAAAAACAAAACAAAACAAAACCAAAAACCAAAAACCAACCAAACAAACAAAAAACCAAACATACACACACACACACACACACACACACACACACACACACACACACACAACAACAACAACAAAAACATACCCCTTTGTGAGTAACAGGGCTGGGAGGCTGCCGTCAGCGGAGGACTGGTGGAAGGTCCGATGGTTACATGCCTCACTGCCCCCGTGTCCTGCATATCCTTTCTCTAGTCCTTATACTGCATGCAAGGACCTGTCCTGGACAGCAGAGGGTAGAGAATGTGGAATCCTGTAGGAGAGAATGACCTAGATCCTTCTAGAAGCTCCTCATCTGATGGAGGAGACACTTTGCATATCCAAGACACAGATATTAATTGTCATTACATGAGCCATCTCATACCCAGCACTTTGACTTCATGGTCTTTCTATCAAGCACCTGTAGGCACTGCAGTGGAGGCTGTTTCCCTGATTGGATGCAAGCCAACCAGTCACCTTGGTCAAGGTCACTGGGTATGACCAGAAGGCAAAGAGGCTGAATTTTATATGCACTTACCAGAAAAACACCTTAGATAAATGTCTCAGGCTTTCAATTGTCTTGGAGTAACACATTATGGACCTATAAAGGCTGAGTTTATGTTTGGAAACAGTCAAATGGCATTGCCATTTAATGGTAAGGAGTAAGAGGAGAGAGATTTAAATTGAAAACAGGGCTTGGCTACACCATGCAAGCCTTTCTGGTTTGCATGGCCTGCTAAAAAGGTTCTAAAAGTTATTATAAAAGGGAGGTCCTACAAATATTTTTAGAGCAATGGCTGCTTTTTTGGAACAAGTGCTTTACCTTTTAGAGTGACTAGTTTGAGGAGGATAATGGCCACTTAGGAGTTCCGGTTTATTTGTGACAAAGCTGTGCTTCTCACCTTGCCATTGCATGTCTTGGACTTGGCTTTAGCAAAGCCACTGACATATTTAGTGAAAGCTAAACTTCCTTGTCCCAGAGGGATGGGGAGCTGAGGCATCATTAGATCCTGGGAAATTTTGAGGGAGGCAATGAATTTTAGGGGGCTTCCTGAAAGAAGAAACCTGTGTGGCAGCAATGGAAATGAGGGCAGGTAGAAGTGCGGGCCTGTGGAAAACACTGCTCATTGTGAGTCTTGGATGTAGAAGGGGAAGGGCAAAGCCAGGATAAGTGAGCTTAGTGGTATTGATTTTAAGTGAAGAACAACATAGATGTGAGGTGGAAGGAGTCGTCTGAAGAGTGGGATGGTTTATTTTGTGGGAGGCTGTTATAAGACAGAGTCCTAAACAGGAGAAAAGAGTCACCTGTTTGCTCTCTGTCTTTATCTACTTTTGGCAATTGGAGACAGTTCCAAAGAACTGATGGGCCTGAGTTAGGTCTGGGTCCTTGCCAACCTCCGTTCCTCCTGACCCACCCCTTAATACCTGGGGGGCACCAGGGATTCAAGCCCAGATACAGGAGTTGCCAATTCCTTTATGGAAATGACTTGGACAGGTACAATTTTTACGTTCCTGTTAGTTCACTTGTGAGCTGGGGTTGGGGAAAAAAGAATTGCCCAGTGGGGTATGAAGGACACAAGGGTTCCTATTCCCTGCTGAGATTCCAGGAACTCAGGAGGTCATTGTGTCCTGAAATGTCCTAAATGGCCACAATCCCTGCTGGGTTCCCTCTGGGTGTCTCTTGAGTTGGATTCCATTCCCTCCCACTCTTCCTCTTCTGAGGGAGTCACAAGGAATGGGCCAGCTGGATGCATGGAGGGATTCAGCTTCATTCATGATTCAGAGATAGAGGGGTGAGGGCTCAGGTGGGTATCATTCCATCCACACCTATTAGACAGCCCGGAGGAGGGAAGGAATGTGCCTGTCTGGTGTGTAGCAGAGTGTGTTGGTGTGTTGTGCACAGTGGAGCTGGGTGAGTTCTTTACTCTGGCTTTACGTCTTGCTGTAAGTGCATAGCTTTTCTGTAAGGGTGTATGCTATGGCTGTATATTTATAATGTATCTATCTCAAGTCTGGGAGTCTCCTTGTCCTCTAATCTTCTTTAATCTCTCTTTTTAATACATGAAAAATCACATATAGGAGAAGACCAGCCCACTCTTCCCAAATATCTGCAGATCCCTGGGGGGCTTTTGAATGATCATCTCTCCCTATGATTTCCTCTTCCTGCACCACTGCTATTCTCATTGGTACCTTGTTCTCTGCAGCTATTCTGTCAGCTTTGAATCCCCACTGCCCCCATACCAGACTTAGTCTCCTTTCTCTGAGTTCCCCCTGTTGTGGGAGACAAGTTCTTGCTGAAGGCTTGGGTTGACATCACAGCATGACAAACAATTTTGTATTGACTATTAATCACTCACAGCCTAAGTTTATTGGCCATGGCTGACAGAATTTCTCACTATCCAACCTCCTCTCAGGCCTCGTCCTCCCACAAGGCTTCTCTCCCTGGACTGTCTCCTGGCTATTGTCTCTCACCTTGGGCCCCTTTTGTAATTTCTTTCACTTTTTGAGGACACTCATTCATTTACAAAACAAGTATTTATTGAGTGCTTACCACCTGCCAGGCACTGGTCTGCACACCAGTTAGTTTAGTTCTCCTGTCTCCTGTTGCGTAGGAGAACCTTAGTCCTCTCCAGCAAAGACCATTCAGAGGTGCTCAGGATGTATTTGTAAGAAAAAAAAAAGACAGAAAGAAAGAAAAACAAAGACAAAACCCCAAACAAAACAAAATAATGAAAAACATCTGTCCCTGGATGGAAGCTGTCAATCTCCTACATGACAGGAAGTCTGTAGTCAGTTATTTTTGTCATGGTTTTTAAAAGTCTCTAGAGTCTATAATTAAGATGGAGGTACTAGGGGTAGTGAGAGAGAGAGAGTGTGTGTGTGTGTGTGTGTAAGGACTGGGAGAATAGGCAGGGTCCCACTGAAGGGTGAGGTGATTCCCTGGCAGTGGTCGATAGCATTTGTTCATAGCAAGATCTGAAACTGACTGTAGGCTCCCGTCCTCATCTCTCCCCAGCCCCTGGTGTGCTCTTAGCCCTCTGGCTGACTGCCTGCCCAGGACCGGTGCTGTGGGCCCAGTGCTGCACAGTTGATCTTATGGGGGGTGGTAAGGTGGTCTCTTAACTGTCACAGGGGAGTAGACTGTGCATTGACAAGCTCCTGGGTGGTGAACGGGAGCTCCCAGGTAGGGAGCAAAGCAAAGTCAGGGAGGTTTCTGTCCATCCTTTCAGGGGAGCTTGGGAACAGCGATTTTGGGAGGCAGGAAGTAGAATGGAGCTGTGGCTGTAAGCTCAGCATGGTTAGGCCAGGACCCTATGGGAGAGGCAACATAACTGGCTCTAGGGTTAGGGTCCCCAGGTTTGAATTCCAGCCCTGCCCCTAATTTCCCAAGTGACCTTTAGGATTTCCTGGGCGCTTGTGTCTGAGAGATGGGCATGGCAGGGTTCCTACCGTCTAGTTCTGATTAAAGTTAAGTAAAAGAATTGGAGGTTAATTAGCTTGTATCACAAGGGGGAAGAATAGAAGGAGGAGATTAAGAGAGATTAAGGGTCTGATATTGTTCAAGGACAATGGGTATGGAGAGGAGGGGAGGCATTAGATGTAAACACTGCAGTGTCAGCCAGGACAGGATGTGGCATCTGCCTGGGAGGCAGGGAGAGGGAGAGGGGCTGGCAGCCTGAGGGTTTCAGTGTAAGAGTGTATGAGGGGTGTGAGGTGTGTGCATGTGCTGTGTCCGAGGATGTGTACACATGTGTGTATGTGTTGGGTCTGTGTGTTTGGTACATGTATGTTGTGTATCTATTTTGCCTGTGTGTGCACATGTTGTATGTATGATTCACTTTAATTTTAATTTTCCAGGGCTAGCTTTGGGAGAAGTGTCCCAAGCAGCAGGAATGTGAACAGGTGAGGCTTCCAGCCCACAGGAGCCTGCAGAGAGTGCGCGAGACTGAATTGGAAGGCTGCCCACAGTGTGGTTTTCTGTGCCTCTGTTGCCTTCTCAAGTCTCCTGAGTGACATTCTGGGCTTAGGGCTTGGAGCCAGGTGGGTCATCTGTCCAGGAGAGGTAGGCACCCGGGTGACTTGGAAAAGAATCTTCTCTTGCAAGGTCCATGTCCCTGCAACCGCTGCCCCCTCACCTTCCCCAGCCCACTTTTTCTATGACCTTGGGAGAGTGTACTTCAGGGCGACAGTGATGCCAAAATAAATACCAGGCCGGTGCTGGCACTGAACCCTGGAAAAACACTTGCCAAAGAGCAAAGTATAATAATGCCCCCAGGCAGGGAAAGGTCGATCAATGGATTTGGGGACAAATGAAGGATAGAGGGAGAATGGGAGCTGAAGGACGATTCTTTTGGCAAGGTGGCCTGAGCCCTGTGTGGGCTACTGAGGATGGTTCCCTCTGGGGTTTAAGGATGAGCGTACAACTCTCAGATTTCTGGGGGAACATTTGGAAACTTCCACTACATGTTCCTCCTGTGGCCCTATTTCTCTATCTGCAGGAGGGAATGGCTTGGTTTCTTGGAGACACCTCCCTCCTTAGATGAGAACGGACCCAGTGAGTGAGGGAGGTCATGAAATCATTCTCCCTGGCTGGGGTGGAGGGTTGAAATGGAGTCCCGGGTAGTGTCCTCTTCTCTTAGGGTTGACAAGGGACATCTAGCAATGACCAGTGAACACCTGTGCCTGTAAGATGTCTCTGTGTCTGTGCACACCTGTGCCTGTCTCTGTGATCCACAACTGTAACTTTGAGTGTGGTGCATTCAGCAAGCCTCACCCAGCTTTGGGAGAGACAGACACTTGGAAGAATATAAACAACTCCACTACATTCTATTGGGAAACCTGAGGGAGGTTAGCTCCTGCAAGTGTTTTCTGTCTAGTTCCTCATACCTGTCTCTCCCTGTGAGCCACAGCTTAGCTCAAGGGGCAGACTTGCTCACACTCACCTGTCTTTTCACCTTTTTCTTTCCCTTTCATTGTGCCACATGTAGTTTCTCAGTCTTTTTCTCCCCTGTGCAACTATTGCCTGCTTTAAATTCATTCTGTTTTAAATAGTGAGTTTGATTTCTGTTTTCCAAGTTGGGCCCTGGCTGGGATAGAGTAGTGATCAGAACGGACTAGGTGCCCCTAGTCATGGAACTTATATCTTTGCTGGGGGTTGTGGGGAGGACACAGAAAATAAACAACTATAATATGCCAGAAGGTGATGATGAAGATAGGTGATGGAGAATCCCATGCTGGGGATGGGGGGAAGGGAAGACCCTTTGGATGAAGTGGCATCTGGGCTGCAGAAGGTGAGGAAGTGAGTGCGGCTGGTATCTGAGAGAAGAGTCTGCCTGGCAAAAGTCCCAAGGGGCAGCATGCTGGCACGCTGGGAGCAGTGAGAATACTGCATGGCAGAGTGGAGTGAGTGGGAGGGGTGGTGGTAGGAAATGCAGTGGAAGAAGCAGTGGGGGGCAGACCATTCAGGATATTGCAGACCACTGTGAGCACTTTGGCTTTTACCCTGAGTGAGAAGCAAAACCACTGGAGGATTCTGGGTAGAGAAGGGATGTGATCTGACTTGTATTTAAGAAGGACCACTTAAAATTAGCCAGGTGTAGTGGTGTGCACCTGTAGTCCCAGCTACTTGGGAGGCTGAGGTGGGAGGACGGCTTGAACCTAGGAGGCAGAGGTTGCAGTGAGCTAAGATCATGCCACTGCACTCCAGCCTGGGCGACAAAGCAAGGCTGTCTCAAAAAAAAAAAAAAAAAAATTAGATCATTTTAGCTGCTGGGTGGAGAATAGACTGAAGAAGCAGAGAGACCAGTTTATCTACCCAGCTTGCTACATGTAACAGAAAATCTAAGATTTTTTTTTTTCATCTTAAAAAAATCCGGAGGTCATGGTTGAGAGCTGGTAAGGTAGCTTCCCAAAGTCATCAAGGATGCAGGCTTCTGTATTGCTGTTTCACCGTCCTGAGTTTTGGCTTTCACCCTCCTGGATACTTCATGGTCTCTAGTGAGTGCTGAAACTATGGACCCTGGACCCACTCTGAAGGGAGCAGAAGGAGCTGGTCTGCCCCCCTTTAACAAGTCTTTTCAGCAGTCTCATTCAGCATTTCTGATTCCATCCCAACTGCCACATGGGAGCCACATGGCCACACCTAGCTGCAAGAGAAGCCAGGAAATATAGCTTATCTGTTACACATATGTCCAGGTTTTTGTCCCTGAGGAAGAAGGGGAGGATGGATTTTGGATGGCAGTTAGCATCCCCTACCACCCAGTTGGAAGGCTCTTGTAATAATCCCAGGGAGAGGTAATGTTGGCTTTTACCAGCTGGTAGTGGAAGATATGGTGTAGGTGGTCAGAATCTATAATATTTTGAAGGTAAATCTGACAGCATTTGCTGAAAAATCGTGTGTGTGTGTGTGAGAGAGACAGAGAGAGAGAGAGAGAGAGAGGAATTTCTGCTATGGAATGAATGTTTGTGCCCCCCTAAAATTCATATTTTGAAGTTCTAATCCCCAATGTGATGGTATTTGGAGGTGGGGCCTTTGGCAACTGATTAGGTCATGAGAGTGGAGCCCCCATGAATGGGATTAGTGCCCATTATGAGAAGAGACCTCAAAGAGATGACTGTTTCTCTGTCATGTGAAGATACAACAAAAAAGGAGGCTGCTGTCTGCAAACCAGGAAGCAGTCCCTCACCAGACACTGAATCTGCTGGCACTTTGATCTTGGATTTTCCTGCTTCTACAATGGCGAGAAATAAACGTTTGTTGTTTAAGCCACTCAGTCTACCGTAATTTGTTATATCAGCCCAAGCTGATAAGCTTTGACTAGGATCAAAGGGAGGATGATGCCAGGTTTTTGGCCCGAGCAGCTACAAGAATGGGGTTGCTATGGACTGAACTGAGAAAGGCTCTTGAAGGAGCCCCGTTGGTGAGGGAGTGTTGTCTTGGCTGTGTGAAGTTTGAGAGGCTTAATAGACATCTTGGTGGAGCTTTAAAGCAGGCAGTTTGATACATAAGGCTAAAGTTCTGGGGGTGTTTCTGGGCTGGATGATGTTTACAGCCAAAAGATTGCATGGGACTACCTTGGGCATGGTACAGATGGAGAAGAGGACGAGGTCAGGAAGATGGGAGGGGCCAGCAAAGGAGACTGGGCAGCAGTGTCCAGTGAGGGAGCAAGGGAACAGAGTGGGGCATGTCTTGGAAGCCTGTAGGATATAGTGGGTCAAGGAGGCCAAGATTAACTATGTCATATGCTGCTGAAGATCAAGGAAGACAAAGTGGGGATTAATCAATCAAAAGGTGATTGATAATCTTGAGACTCTACTGATGGGGAACTGAAACCTGATTGGAGTGAGTTCAAGAAAGACTGGGGTCAATATGATGAACTAGATGTTCTGAAATTTTTCTCCCACTACAAAGCAACTAGAACCTGCGTAGAACATATCTTTCCTTGCATTATCGAGCTGGCAAGAAGTCAGGGAACTCCCCAGGAAGCACAAATCCTCAAACCGTGAGCTGAGAGAGGGTGAATTCCAATTTGCTGCTAAGGAGTGAATTCACAGCAGTAAGCTGCTTCTGCTGGGCACAGAGATTCAGGGGCATCAGGGTTCAAAGTTCTTAGCCTCAACCACATTTGATCAAACACCCTCCTTCCAAGGTCACTCTCCTTTCCCACCAGTGCGCAAACTTTGGCATAAGAGACCTGGAGCAGCTGAACCTTTAACTGGTTTTGCAACTCTGAAACTCTTCCAGTCAGACCAGCCATGGTCCTCAGCCCTATGTTCCCTGTGACTACAGGAAATGAGAGAATCCTCCAAAGCTGCTACGAAGGCCTCCTGTTCTCTACATGTTCCTGGTTGTATATTAATAGTTCTTTCTCTCTCTCACTCGTTCTCCTAATTATACACTCTAGCACTGTAAGAAGAAGCCAGGTGACTACGATTTTTACAGCGCACCATTGTTGTTATAGCAACTAAGTGCTGAAGCCAGTCCATCTCCTGGTGCCTTTCTTGCTCTCGACCTGCACTTCTTCCGGTGTTACCACTAGTGACAACGGGAGTAATACGATGCAGCAAGCACAAAACGTGGATTACTAGTGTCTCAGTTCCCCATGGCAAGGAAGGCTATTATGCCAACTGTTGAGAAAATCATCAGATGCGAATGACCTTGGCCAGGCTTGTTGCACGAAACCTCAGGAGAGTGATGAATATTAACAGAATGTGGAAGATGTATCAGGAACACCACACAATTTTCCTGACATGGTGATAGTGTGGATGATCGCATGTTGACAGGATAGTCTCCCCTTCTTTCTACCTCTTCCTCTGCCCACTGAGTCTATAACAGCCAAAAGACTGGAGTAGTACAGGGTGCTGCTGACCTGGTAGCAGTTTTTCTAGCAGCATATAAATTATCAAAATTAATTCAAGAATATTTAGAAAAATGGACAGTCGAATCACAGCAGAATTTTAAAAGATGACTAAAACCTACACAGTACTAAAAAGGCACAGGGATCAGCTGACTTTAGAGCTGAATTATATCTAAGTTTTAAGGTAGCGTTCCTCAAAATTTCTCAGGTGAAGAATCAACTTTAAAAATTTTCAGAACATTGTAGACTGATATCTGCTAATAAAAATAAAACAAAAAGACATGCAAAACACAAACCCCAATTTTCTATTAGTAGATTCAGCAGACATAAAATTACTCTGTGGAACTGCAATAGAAGTTTCTAAACACTTGCAATTCTTGTGTGTGGTAGGCAGAATAATGCCCCCAAAAGATGTCCACATCCTAATCTCTGGAACCTATGAATATGGTACCTTACAGGGCAAAAGGACGTTGAGGACGTTGCAGAGGGGACTAAGTTAAGGACTTTGAGACGGAAAGATTATCCTCTATTATCCAGGTGAGCCCAATGTCATCATGAAGGTCCTTATAAGGGAAGGAGACTTGAGGAGTGAAGCAGAGGTGGGAGTGAGATGAGCTGAGGAATGTGAGCAGCCTCTAGAAGACTCGAACAGGCAGAGAAGAGCTTCTCCCCTAGAGCCTCCAGAGGGAGCACAGCCCTGCTGATGCCTTGACTTTTAGCTCCTTGAGAATTCTGACCTCCAGAACTGTATCATTCATGCCAGTAAGTTTGTGACAATTTGTTACTGCATCAAAAGGAAATTAAAACACTGTGCTTACCTTGTTGTGGATTGGGAATGTACATTTGGCAGACTGGCACTGGTTTGAGGGCCACACTTGAAGTAGGGATGCTTTAAAGACCGTATAATTTGATGTTATTTGAATTATTCCAGTCCATAGAAAAAGATGACAAGCTTCCCAATTCATTTTATGAGGCATGAATATGCTAATATCAAAATCTAATAAAAAGGAATATAAAAATAAAACTATAAAGAATTTTACCTGTTAACATAGAGGCAAAAATTCTAAAACATATTAGCAAATGAAGTTGGCATTATATTAAAAGAATAGTGTACTATAATCAAGAAAAGTATATAAATAAGCGTAAGGATGATTCATTATAGAAAATCTTATTAAGAAATATTTTAATATATTTTATCACATCAACACATAAAAAGAGAAAAACTATTAATAGATTATTTCCAACTTAGTAGATTCTCTAAAGGTCATTATTATACTCATCAGCCATTCTGAATTAAACTCTAGATAAAAAAAGAAGCCAGGAAACTATAGAGACTATATATTAAAAATCAGTAACAAACATTTTACAAATGACAAAATATGAAAGCAATTGCCACTTACATGAGGAAAATATGGGGTGCTCACTATCTCCATTATTACTCAATATTATTTTGAAGGTTTTATCTCATATATTTAATAAAAAAGGAAATAATCAGAATTAATATGGTAAAAAAGAGAAACTGTATTTTCATTTACAGATGATTAGCTGATTAAATGATACATTTCTAGAAAATCTCAGGTAGTCTGCTAACAAAAACCTATAAAAGAACTTGGGAATATGTTTGGATGTAAGACAAATGCAAGAAAAGCCAGTAGCTTTTTTCTAACCCAGAAAAAACCCCAGTTAGAATTAGAAATGTAAAAATATATTCCTTCTTCAATGTTGAGGAAATGTGTGGGAACTGCCAGTACATTTGGAAAGAAGAACAATGAGAGCACTGGCACTCCAGATATTAAAACTCATTCTTAAACTACTATAATTCATTCATTGGTTCATTGACTTTTTGAGCACCTACAATGGGGAAGGCACTTTTCTAGGCATTGAGGCATCTTTGGGGCACTGGAGATATAGCAAAGAGAATATAAAAAACAAAGTCCTTGTCCTATGGAAGTTGTAGTGTGGCTTTGACACAAGAATAGAACAGAGTTTAAGTCAGAATGGAAGTTGTAGTATGGCTTTGACAGAAGAATAGAGAGAGACATACTCAGTAAGACTGAGTGGAGAATCTACATGACTTAAGTCTAATTGGAATTCAGTGGCTGATTTGTCACTTAATAAAAGATGTAAGAATAATCAGCTTTCAACTAGAAGAAAACAGTTCCTTACTTTACCTAATGTATAAAACATATTCCAGATGGCCTAAACAATTTTTAACCCCTCCATCTCTAAACTTAGATGAACATTCAGGAGAATATGTAAATCCATGGAAATCAAAAAGATCTTTTTAAGCAAGGGAGAAGAGAAACTGAAAAAGAAAATAAACATTTATGAGAACCTACAAATTTAAATGTTGTCCATGTCAAAAGATACTATAAATGTTAAAAGATAAAATAGAGTAGGATATATATTTTTAGCTATACGTATGATATTCAGAGGGTTACTATTTTTCTTACGGAGGGAATGTCTATAAAATGACAAGAAGAGAAAAATAACAATCACCAAACAAGCCATAATTATAAAGAGGAAATCTATTGAAAGAAAATACATATTGCCAATAAAAATATGGAAATCTTTCTGATCATTAGGGAAGGGAAATTAAAACACCAATTAAGGAATTTTTTTCAGCCATCATATGAGGAAAAATTGGAAAATTGATAAGATTGAGCAGTACCAAGCATATGGGGAAATTCATGGGCTGTCAGTGAGAACATGGCTTGCCACAATCTTTCTGGAAAATAATCTGACAATGTCTATTAAAACAAAAATATATAAATAATTTGTCCTAACATTCCCAATTATGGGACTGTATACTATAGAGTATACAGAAGCACGCATACATAGGGATGTTTATCACAGACTTGTAGCAGCAAAAACCAAACAGATAAATACATACATACACTCAGCTAAAAAAATGAGAACCAAAACTAAAACCACATTAAAAAAAATACCTGTGTGTCTGTCTATAAGGGGTTACTTGTATAGATTGTGGTACAATCTCAGTACTGTCCAGCTGTTAAGAGAGTGAATTGGATCTGTATAGTGGATCCGGAAGAATGTTTCTACCAAATCATTAAGTTAAAAAAATGAGTTGTAAGAGCACACAGTGAGATTCTGTATGTGAAACAAAACAAAACAGCACAGATATTGTTCATAGGATCTTAGAGAGAGGTGTGGAAGACTATATACAAAACTATTCACATATTACCTCAGGAACTGGGATTGGAGAATGTGGGACAGGAAGGGGTCATGACCTTTCTCTATCTCTGTGCTGTTTATTTAGTGTAAGAAAAGAGCTTTGTAAGGACAGGGATTTGTATCTTGTTCATTGCTGCCTCTTTGGTATCTAAAACATAACAGGCAGCTTGGATCCATTCAGTAAGATTTTTTGGCCAGACATGGTGGCTCACACCTGCAATCCCAGAACTTTGGGAGGCCAAGGCAGGCGGCTCACTTGAGGTCAAGAGTTGACCAGCCTGGCCAACATGGTGAAACCATGTCTCTACTAAAAAATACAAAAATTAGACAGTTTTGGTGGTGCACGCCTGTAATACCAGCTACAAGGGAGGCTGAGGCAGGAGAATCACTTGGACCCAGGAGACAGAGGTTGCAGTGAGCCGAAATTGTGCCATTGCACTCCAGCCTGGGCGACAGAGCAAGACTCTGTCTCAAAGAAGAAAAAAAAAGTATGGAATAAATAATCATTTATTATTTCTTTAATTTAAAAAAAATGGGATTAGACAATGGAGAATTTAGAGTAGAGTAACCAAGAAGAGATGTGGAGAGGGCTACTGCAGAAATGAAAGCTCTCTTCCTAGAGTAACCTGGGAACTTTTAAGTCAGGAGTCAAAAAGTATACGGAGGAGGAGCTAGCCACAGGGTGAATATAAAGGGGATTAAGCAAGCAACTCTTCCAGGAAAAACCAGGGTCCTCTTCTCCACTTGTTTTCAGGAGTGGCTGGTTTCAGTGTTTGCTTCCAGGTGAATGTGAAGGGCTCAGCTGGTATGAGAGGTCAGAAAGAGACAGGGCAGGATCTGATGTAATTCTGGGTTTTCAAAGTGGTCTCAGAAAAAACAAAAAACAACAGGCTGTTACAGAGAAACATACTAAAGCCAGTCATTTATAGCAAATTCATTCCCAGATTGCCTGCTAGCTCCCCATTCACACACCACAAGGGAATTGGTCGGCAACCTCCTCATCCCATTTATCATGAGCCTGCAGTTGGCCAGCTCCAGGGAGAGACAGTCCCCCTATACAAATGCTGAAGGAGCCAATGCCTGGTGTTGATGATATTTAACTTAGTACTTCATTTAAAGCAAAGCATTAGCAAATATTTGAGGAAAATTAGCATCATGAAAAAGAAGTGTGAAGAAGATTAAACAGGATGACTAGCTAAGGAAGAAACAGAGAAAGATACCCTAGAAGAAAACCTAAGCAATAGCATTCAGGACATAGAAATGGTCAAAGACTTCATGACTAAAACACCAAAAGCAATTGCAACAAAAGCCAAAATTGACAAATGCGATCTAATTAAACTAAAGAGCTTCTGCACGGCAAAAGAAACTATCATCACAGTGAACAGGCAACCTACAGAATGAGAGAAAATCTATCCATCTGACAAAGCTCTAATATCGAGAATCTACAAGGAACTTAAACAAATTTACAAGAAAAAACAAACGGCCTCATCAAAGAGTGGGCAAAGAATATGAACAGACACTTCTCAAAAGAAGACATTTATTCAGCCAACAAACACATGAAAAAAAGCTCATCATTACTGGTCATTAGAGAAATGCAAATCAAAACCACAACGAGATACTATCTCATGCCAGTTAGAATGGCAATTATTAAAAAGTCAGGAAACAACAGGTGCTGGAGAGGATGTGGAGAAATAGGAACGCTTTTACACCATTGGTGGGAGTGTAAATTAGTTCAACCATTGTGGAAGACAGTGTGGCCATTCCTCAAGGATCTAGAACCAGAAATACCCATTACTGGGTATATACCCAAAGGATTATAAATCATTCTACTATAAAGACACATGCACACATATGTTTATTGCAGCACTATTTACAATAGCAAAGACTTGGAACCCACCCAAATGCCCACCAATGATAGACTGGATAAAGAAAATGTTGCATATATACACCATGGAATACGATGTAGCCATAAAAAAGAATGAGTTCATGTCTTTTGCAGGGACATGGATGAACCTGGAAACCATCATTCTCAGCAAACTAACATAGGAACAGAAAACCAAACACCGCATGTTCTCACTCAAAGGTGGGAGTTGAACAATGAGAACACTTGCACACAGGGAGGGGAACATCACACACTGGGGGGCCTGTTGGGGGGTAGGGGACAAGGGGAGGGATAGCCTTAGGACAAATACTTAATGCATGCAGGGCTTAAAACCTAGATGATGGGTTGTTGGGTGCAGCAAACTAGCATGGCAGATGTATACCTATCTAACAAACCTGCACGTTCTGCACATGCATCCCAGAACTTAATATGTATAAAAAAAGAAACAGAGAAAGATGAAAAAAACCTTCAGAAATGATATTTAGTATCTTCAGAACATGTTGAGAGGATGTGATATTCATAATTCAAGGGCTAATCATACACAAAAAAATTCTTACAAATTAAAATATTGCTTATCAAAAGAAAGTTCCAAATAATTAGAAGACATGATTTTAAAACTAATCGCTGAGTTGGAAATCAAGGTATGATCCCATAACATAGACCAAAAAGACAAGGAAATGGAAATTATGAGGATAAGGATAAGAGATCAAATATATATACATATATATGCATATATACACCCATATATATACACATATATATGTACATATACACCCATATATTTACATAGATGTACATATACACCCATAAATTTACATATATATGTACATATACACCCATATATATACATATGTGTATATATACACCCATATATACACATATATGTATATATACACCCATATATACATCTATGTATATATACACCCATATATACACATATATGTATATGTACACCCATATATACACATATATGTATATATACACCCATATATACATATATGTATATATACACCCATATATATACATATATGTATATGTATATATATACACCCATATATACATACATATACACCCATATATACATATATATACCCATATATACATATATACCCATATATACATATATACATACATATGTATATATACCCATATATACATACATATGTATATATACCCATATATACATACATATGTATATATACCCATATATACATACATGTGTATATATACCCATATATACATATATGTGTATATATACCCATATATACATATATGTGTATATATACCCATATATACATATATGTGTATATATACCCATATATACATATATGTGTATATATACCCATATATACATATATGTGTATATATACCCATATATACATATATGTGTATATATACCCATATATACATATATGTGTATATATACCCATATATACATATATGTGTATATATACCCATATATACATATATGTGTATATATACCCATATATACATATATGTGTATATATACCCATATATACATATATGTGTATATATACCCATATATACATATATGTGTATATATACCCATATATACATATATGTGTATATATACCCATATATACATATATGTGTATATATACCCATATATACATATATGTGTATATATACCCATATATACATATATGTGTATATATACCCATATATACATATATGTGTATATATACCCATATATACATATATGTGTATATATACCCATATATACATATATGTGTATATATACCCATATATACATATATGGGTATATATACCCATATAAACATATATGTGTATATATACCCATATATACATATATGTAGGTACATACCCATATATACATATATGTAGGTACATACCCATATCTACATATATGTAGGTACATACCCATATCTACATATATGTAGGTACATACCCATATCTACATATATGTAGGTACATACCCATATCTACATATATGTAGGTACATACCCATATCTACATATATGTAGGTACATACCCATATCTACATATATGTAGGTACATACCCATATCTACATATATGTAGGTACATACCCATATCTACATATATGTAGGTACATACCCATATCTACATATATGTAGGTACATACCCATATCTACATATATGTAGGTATATACCCATATCTACATATATGTAGGTATATACCCATATCTACATATATATGAATGCATATACCCATATCTACATATATATGAATGCATATACCCATACCTACATATATATGAATGCATACACCCATACCTACATATATATGAATGCATACACCCATACCTACATATATATGAATGCATACACCCATACCTACATATATATGAATGCATACACCCATATCTACATATATATGAATGCATATACCCATATCTACATATATATGTATACATACACCCATATCTACATATATATGTATACATACACCCATATCTACATATATATGTATACATATACCCATATCTACATATATGTATACATATACCCATATATAATGTATAGGTATATATATACCCATATATACATGTATAGGGGTGTGTAAACCCATATATACATGTATAGGGGTGTGTAAACCCATATATACATGTATAGGGGTGTGTATACCCATATATACATGTATAGGGGTGTGTATACCCATATATACATGTATATGGGTGTGTATACACCTATATATACATGTATATGTGTATATATATACCCATATATATATACATATATATGGGTATATGTACACCCCATATATATACATATATATGGGTATATGTACACCCCCATATATATATACATATATATGGGCATATGTACACCCCCATATATATACACATATATAGGTATATGTACACCCCCATATATATACATATATGTATGTATATACCCATATATATACCCATATATATGTATGTATATACCCATATATAGGGGTATATATATATACCCATACATATACACATATAGGTATTTGTATACCCATATATATACACATATATATGGGTATATATATACCCATATATATACCCATATATATACACATATATATGGGTATATATATACCATATATACATATATGGTATATATATACCCATATATACACATATATGTGCATATATACCCATATATACACACATATATGTGCATATATACCCATATATATACACACATATATGTGCATATATACCCATATATACACACATATATGTGCATATATACGCATATATACACATATATATGTGCATATATACGCACATATACATTTATATATATACATGTATGTAATATATACCCGTATATATACATGTGTATGTGTATATATACCCATATGTACACATGCATGTGTATATATACATATATACATGTATGGGTGTATATATATATATATACCCATATATACATATATGTATATATACATATATATATATACATATATGTACATATATACATATATACATGTATGGGTAAATATATACATATATATGGGTATATATATACATATATATGGGTATATATGTATGTATATATGTATGTATATACATATGTACACATATGTATATATATGTATATATATGTATATATATACCCATATATATACACATATATATGTGTGTGTATATATATACACGTGTATATGTGTGTGTATATATATATATACACACACATGTATATGTTAGAAGAATAACAGGAATTAGGAAGGAGCAGGAGGAGGAGGAGAAAAATGTAAAAAGTGAAAGTATATTTCATACTTCTGATCAAAAGTACATCCTGAGGGTAGGAGGGAATAGCTAGGTTAAATTTCCAGATTCTGAATTTTAGGGCTAAGGATAATAACTTACGAGTTTTCAGAAAATAAATTACACGCAAGGAAAAGCCAGTTGGAAGGGCTTAAGACTAGTTTAAGATTAAATGTCAGTGGACAAGGGAGCAGGGGCAACTTGGTTCTGAGGAAAAAGAATTGAGAAATTGAAATTCTGTAATTAGAAAATGTCATATAAAATTTGGCCAAAAATAGGGTTTTGGAAATCTGCCACACCATTTCTGGAGAAATTACTATTAGATGAAAAATTCAAGAAATAAATGATGGAGATTACAATGGTAGTTGGTGAGCAAGAAAACTATTATGCCTCACAGTTACATTTAATAACAATTATTATTAATAATATATTTCATACAATTACTAATAGTGATTCTATGATAAAATAGTGTATAGTACAAAACTGATAACTTGGAAGTAAAATCATACTAACATTTGGGAGGCATGATTGGGAAAGACAGAAATTAAAAATGATACATATCTTATTTTGAGGGGCAATCACAATGATTAATGGTTGACACTTACAGGGAAATGTCTCTTTAAATAGCATTATTAAAAAATTAAATGTAATAGCTGGTAGAATGGCTATAGTATGTATATTTTGGCAGAGATTTCAGTTGCCTATCTAGTATCCTTTCTACCCTTCTTCCTTACAAAGAGAAGGAAGTGGTGCTATGCTCAACTAAAATACCATGTTTTCTTATTTTCCAGCCACACTTGCAGATTGGTATATACTACATATCTATAGCCACATCCATGTGATTATGTTCTGGCTAATTCTATGTAAGTAGAAGTGCTGTGTGAGACTTCAGAGAGGGCTCCTGCAGTGGAGCTGATGCAGTTGAACATGCCCTTTTTCGCCCTTCCCTCTTTCTTCTCCTTGTTGCATGGAACTTGGGCATGAAGGTGGGAGCCCTAGCAGCTACCTTGTGACTTTGAAAAAATAAATTACTCTCCAAGAATGGTGAAGCAGAAAGAGAGTGGAGCCTGGGTTCCTGAGGGCAGTGGTGCCTCCGTCTCAGCCCTGGACTGTCTTCTTCTAGACTTGTTTTACATGTAAGAATGTATGTCTTCAGCGACTCTTCTTTTGGGTTTCTTTACTCAGTGGAATCAAGTACTGACTGATATATAGATCCTTGAAACCACTAGAAGAGAAATAGAAGCAACAACCTAAAACCCAATGGATCTTGCAAAGGTCTGTAAGGGAAGAATAAAAAATACAAAAATGAAGGGAAAAAAGCTATGAAAATAATAGATGGTAGAGTCAAAAAGTAAAATCCAGAAGTATGTTTTTTACAAGAGATGCACCAAAAATAAATGAACACAGCAAGGTTGAAAAATAAATGGATGGACAAATATATATGTGAGGTAAATGCTAACCAAAAGAAAACAAGGTTTGATACCATGGAAGGATCAAAGCAGAATCAAGTCCAAGATCTTTAAGTGGTACAAATAATACTGTTTTATTTAGAAAAAAAGGTGTGATTTGCCAAGAAGCTAGAACAGTCACGAACTTTTTTGTACCCAAACTACTTTGCACTGACACATACAAAACAAAATCTGTTAAAAATATTAGAAAAAAACCCAATAATCATAACAGGGGACATTTAAAATATCTCTATTTAAAAAACCAAAAGAAAACAAACAAACACAAAAGAGAAGATTTGAGTACTATGATGAAGAAGCTTTATTATGACTTTGTGCACAATGAACAAAGAATTTTAATTCCCATGGGGCATTAAAAATGGGACATGGATCAATACTAGGCACTAAAGAAAATCTCGATAAACAACTAAGGTTGAAAATGTACAGGTCACATTTTCTAATACAATGCCACAGAAGTAGAATTAAAGACAAAATTCGAAGTAAAACATTTCAAACCACTTGGAAACACTAAAAAAATAAATAAATAAAAGAACAAAAAGGAGCAGTTTTCTGAATATCTTCCCGTCAAAGGGAAAAGTGAACATTCAGTTACTGGCTATTTGGGAATTGACAACATGGACTCTTCACATCTTAACATGTGGTTGCAATCAATGTGGTTCTCGGAGAATTCGTCACTTTTAGTGATTTTTTAATTGCAAAATGAGATGTATCAAAAGCAAATAAACCAAATATTTAGTTTAAGGAACTAGAATATAAAGCCAAATAAACTAAAAGAAACTAGGAAGGAATGAATAGACATAAAAGCAGAAATCATTTAAATAGAACACTGCAAACAGAGTGAAACACGGTTCTCAGGAACACCTGTTTCCCCCAGAGGCTCCTGAAGTGCAGCCTCATGTGCTCTGCAGCCTGTGCTCCTCAGGCTGGGAGGGGGAGTTCACAGTCACATTGAGCACCTTGGTCTGTATTGCAGTTTCCAGACCACACAGCTTACTCTGCTCCCCTGAGGCTCCTGTCCTCTGGATACCCCTTCTTATTACATCTTCCACTCATCTCCCAGTTACTCCCCTTCCTTGATTTAGACTGACTCCTGGATCACCCATCCCACATCCTGCCAACATTCCAGATAATTTTGTTTTCTAGAGCTTTCCAGTTCTTTTACCTCCTCTTTTCCAGTAAGTTTCATCTCAACTGCATTGGCAACACACAGGCCTAATTCACTACCTAAATTTGCTCCATTAATGAAATTCTTCATTTCAATATCACCCTGCCCCTGACTCTTCCTGCCACCTATTCCTGACTCTCTGCCATAGATAATTCCTTGATGCCTTTTCTCTCACCTTTGGTGCCTTGGCTTCTCCATCCCTGTCTTGACCACCTTCCCTTTCTGGGTTAGATTTCCTGATTCAATACACTCAATGCATGAAATGTAGAAGTTCTGGTTTGTGTGTGGAAAGTGACTAATCAGTTTTCCTCACCTGCCATCAAGATCACTAGCTGATTTATTGCAAATTAAATTCTTAATTCCTAATGAATCATCAGGAGCCCTGAGGAGTCATCAGCTTTGAGGAGTGTGAGGATAATTTGGGAAAGCTTCATGGAGGGAGAGGCCTGAGGGGTGGTTGATCTGGGGCTTGTCAGCAGGGAAAGGGGATGTAGAGTGGGGTGGGAACGCCTCTGGGAGCCCTGAGGATTCAAAGGGTGATATAATTTGTGAAGGGGCCAAAATATCATGGAGGTCCCATCAGAATGGATGGAAGAAGTTAGTGCTGGGAATACAGTATGGGTGAGGCTTCCCCTCCCCCTCCCCCTTCCCCACCCCCGCTCCTCCTCCTCCACGGAGTCTCGCTCTGTCGCCCAGGCTGGAGTGCAGTGGTGTGATCTCGGCTTACTGCAACCTCCACCTGCCGGGTTCAAGTGATTCTCCTGCCTCAGCCTCCCGAGTAGCTGGGATTACAGGCGCATGCCACCACACACGGCTGATTTTTTGTATTTTTAGTAGAGATGGGGTTTCATTATGTTAGCCAGGATGGTCTCGATCTCCTGACCTCATGATCTGCCTGCCTCGGCCGTCTAAAGTGTGCTGGGATTACCATGTGAGCCACTGCGCCTGGCCGAGGCCACCTCTTCTGATCTTATTTATGATTCCAGGAACTCCAGGTGGTGAATGAATCCAGAAATCCTCCAGCCTTGCCACATACCTTGGATCCCTCCTGTCTTCTGGCCTTTTCCAGTCAGTTACGCCTCCCTCGAATTCTGAAAGAGTAACTCACAGAGAAAGGGACAAGCTCTGCAGTGGGATAATTTAGGAATCAGAGAGACTGAGAGGTTGAGGAGGATTTATTATTATTTAGGTGCACCGATCCAGTCGGATTACCATACAAAGGACTGAGCCCTGAACAAAGAGTCAGGTTACCTTTTAAGCATTTTGTGGGGTGGGGGGAGATCTGTGCAGGGGGAAGCATATTACAGAATCAAGAAACAAAGGCAGTTATTTAATTGAGACATGCGTTACATTATTTCTTATTTTTCAAGGAAAAACATGTTTTACGACTTGGGTTTATCTGTCTAGTGACCTTGCAGCTGCACAGCTAGAGAAACAGGGTCTTCACAATGCGTGGGAAAGGGAGAGATAAGGCTCAATAGCCACAGGCAGAAAAACAGGGAGTTAATTTTTAAAGGACTCCACCTCTTTCTCTTTCTCAGGGGGAATTGGGTTTTCTTACATACAACTGAGTTTTTGCTTACACATTCATTAATTTCTTTTAATTCCTGTTCCAGGTCCACAAAAGATACAGGTACAATTAGAGGGAAAAGGGCTCAGAGAAGTTATCCCACCCTTTTCCTTCTTAGGTAGGAAGAGACCAAGGATGTCACTGCTGTCCTTGAGTTTTCTGGGAATCCTGGGGGCTGGGGCCCTGTCTACAAAGGACAGAGGAAGAAGCCCTCCCTGAAACTCTGGTCAGTCAACTGGTCAGTCAATCCTCTGCCTGTCTTGGTAACTCTGTGCCAGGCTCCATGGTGGGAGAGAGCAGTGAGGAAACACGGAAACACTAGAATCAGGACACCCACTCAGAGTGACATTGAGGCCTTTTCTCACCTGATTAAAACTTCTTTTAGCCTCATTTCCCAACCCTTTTCCCTCCATCCACTGCTTTCATTCAAGGCACATCCAACTGTTCCTGAACATTCCAAGATGTTCCCATCTCCTTGCCTTTATTTATCCTACTCCCTGTGTCTGGAATGCTCTTCCCACCCTTCTCTCTTGTCAAAAGGCTCTCTGTTCTTAAGGCCTTGCATAGAAGACATCTCCTGTGTGGATTCTCCACGCCTCCCAGGGCTTAGTTAATTATTTCCTTTTCTTTCTCTTGTCAAAATGCTATCTGTTCTTAAGGCCTTGCATAAAAGACATCTCCTGTGTGGATTCTCCATGCCTCCTAGGCTTGAGTTAATTATTTCCTTTTGACACTCATGCACTCTTCAGTGCAGCACTGAGCTCTGCAATTGGCTTGTGTGTGTGTATGTGTGGGTATTTGCATGTGTGTTGACCTGTGTTGTAGACACTGTGCTCCTTGAGGGCAAGAATTTTTGTGTACAATTCTGGCATGTAGTAGGTGTTGAACAAATATGTCTTGAAATGAAAATAATTTTTGCTCAACGATGTCCTGAGGGGATATAGAAATATGCAGGAAGTAGAGGGGCTTGGAGGTGTAGAGGAATCTCAGAAGGGCTGGTTGATGTTGGAGGAATAGAAGAGCCCATTGGTGGTAATGCGAGAGGGAGGGACATCTTGTATATGTGAAATTATTGAAAGATAAATGATACAATTCTTGTTCTTGAGGTTATTTGCACACTTTTAGGCTGGTAATTGAGATAAGGCCTGTGTGTGTGTGTGTGTGTGTGTATGTGCATATGTGTGTCTGCAAATGAGAGAGACACACACACACACACACACACACAGAGAAGACTATCAGGAAAGGATAGGGGAAGACCATGAGTTGAAGTATGTAGCCTTTCTTCAAGCCAATACTGGCTATGACTAATGTGGTAGGCAGAAAAATACTACCCCCTCTCCAAGATGTCCACATCCTAATCCTGAGAACCTGTGATTATGTTATGTTACATAGCAAGGGGGAATTAAAGTTGCACATGGGATTCAGTTTGCTAATCTAACTGACATTGAGATAGGGGATTATCCAGGATTATGTGGGTAATCACAAAGGTCCTTCTGAGTAAGAGAGGGAGGCAGAGGGTCAGAGTCAGAGAAGGAGATGGGAAGCATAGTCTAGAGTGATGTGATGTGATTGCCAGCTTTGAAGAAGGAAGCGGGGCCATGAGCTAAGGAAAAGGCAAGGAAATGGATTCTCCTCCAGAGCCTGGAGAAGGAATACAGCTCTGCTGATGCCTTGATTTTAGCTCTGTGAGACCCATTTCGGACATCTGATCTTTAGAATGGGGAGGTCTGTGTTGTTTTATTAAGCTGCTAAGTTAGCGGTAATTTGCTAAGCAGCAATAGGAAATGTAGACGGAGGCAGATCTTTTTGGCAGGCTATTTTGTCCAGCAGCATCTCCCTCAGTGAGATTCTCCTCCCAGGGCAAAGCCCTAAGCAGCTCTGAGTTTTGAGCTAATATGGGAGGGCAATTCTGTGACAGCCCCTCATGTGCCCGGCTGGCTCATGGTGAAGATGGTGGGAAAGGAGAGCATATTAACAGGAATAGAGTGCAGCATCCACGTAAGTGCTTAGGACTTGATGAGGACTCATGCATGAGGACAGAGTACTACCATGTATCTAATTCCCTTTCCCTGGGTGCATTTCTTGGTGTGACTTGGAGTCACTGGGTGATCCAGGAAGAGATCTTAATTTTTGAACCTCAAAGTCCTCATTTGTAAATAAAGGGGCTGAATCAGATTTCTCTCAGGCCACTGGCAGCTCAGACCCCAGCTTTGCCCTTCACTCACTCAGTGTCGCCTTTACCCCACCCACCCTTTTATTATCTTGCCTGTGACATACTGACGCCATGGGGCCCAGAGACTTCTCTCTGGGGTGTGTGCCCTGCACAGACACCTTTCCTCAAACCCCTGGCTCCTCATTATCCTGGGAGAAAATCTTTGTACAGAATAATTCTCACAAACTATGTGTTTTTACCATATTCCCCAGATTCCAAAAGATGGTACTTCTGATGCAGAGGCTGCTTGCTGCTGGGGTGGAAGAGGGGAAGTACTGTATGGAGAGACCTCTCCAGCTTTTTCAGTGTTGATTTTTGCTGTAAATAGTTGGTCCTAGCTTATACAGAACAGCAGAGGGTGCTGTTGGACAACTAAATTTTGAGATGTTAAATGAATGCCTGTGTGAATTTCATTTTTGATGATTCTGTGACAGGTATCTAAAACTGATTACAATTAATCTAGTTTGTGAAATAATTCAAATAAATACACAAGAATATAATAATATATTGAACACCCATGTGACGAACCTACTACTAGATCAAATTTTAATTGTGTATTTCACATTTTTAAAAAAGAAACAGCACAGTATTAATTTACCCTAGAATCCTCTCTTTCCACTCAGAACTACCCACTTTCATTAGTGTTTAATCTCGCCTTTCATGCTTTTAGTTTTTGTTACATAACCATGTATCCATTAGTTATAATGGATACATTATACTATCCATTAGTTATAATGGATACATTATACTATCCATTAGTTATAATGGATACATTATACTATCCATTAGTTATAATGGATACATTATAGTATCCATTATAAACTATATATATAATAGTTATATATATATATACTATATATAATAGTTATATATATACTATATATATAATAGATATATATACTATATATAATAGTTATATATATACTATATATAATAGTTATATATACTATATATAATAGTTATATATACTATATATAATAGTTATATATATACTATATATAATAGTTAATAGTTATATATATACTATATATATAATAGTTATATATATACTATATATAATAGTTATATATAGTATATATATAATAGTTATATATACTATATATAATAGTTATAGATACTATATATAATAGTTATATATATACTATATATAATAGTTATATATATACTATATATATATAATAGTTATATATATACTATATATATAATAGTTATATATATACTATATATATAATAGTTATATATACTATATATAATAGTTATATATACTATATATATAATAGTTATATATATACTATATATAATATATATATACTATATATAATAGTTATATATATACTATATATAATAGTTATATATATACTATATATAATAGTTATATATATACTATATATAATAGTTATATATATACTATATATATAATAGTTATATATATACTATATATATAATAGTTATATATATACTATATATATAATAGTTATATATATACTATATATATAATAGTTATATATATACTATATATATAATAGTTATATATATACTATATATATAATAGTTATATATATACTATATATATAATAGTTATATATATACTATATATAATAGTTATATATGTACTATATATAATAGCTATATATATATACTATATATATAAAATAGTTATATATATATACTATATATATAAAATAGTTATATATATATACTATATATATATAATATATAATCCCATATATATTATACGGGATTGCTTTGCAGATTTAAAATTTTATATAAATGGTCTCACACTTTCATTTTCTTCTGAAACTTGTTTCCCTCCCCCCCTACTCTACAGTATACTTCTGAGCTTTATTTTTGGTGCTAAGTGTATCTCTAGTTCATTTATTTAAACTTCTGTGCAATATTCTGTTGTATGAACATAGCTGACTTATCTATTCCTCAGTTGACAAATTTTTGGTTTTCTATTTCTTTCTCTTATTAAAAATACAGGCTGGGCACAGTGCCTCATGTTTGTAATCCCAGCACTTTGGGAGGGGATCGCTTGAGGCCTGGAGTTCTAGTCCAGCCTGGACAACATAGTGAGACCCCCATCTTTACTAAAAATAATAATAATAAAAAATAGCTGGGAGTGGTGGTGCATGCCTGTGGTCCCAGCTACTTGGGAGACTGAGGTGGGAGGTTAGCTTAAGCCCAGGAAGTCAAGGTTACAGTGAACTGTGTTTGTGCCACTGCACTCCAGCCTGGGCAACAGAGAGAGACCCTGTCTCAAAAAAAAAAAAAAAAAAAACCCCAGCAAGAATGTTTTTGTTCTTACCTGTTGTGTACATAAGATAGAGTTGTGGGACTGTGTGATATGAACATCTTCAACTTTAGTACACATTGCCAAGTTGTTCTCCAAATGATTGAGCCAAATGCTCAGCAGCGGTGGTGTACAAAATGTATTTGATTTTTCCCATTGCTCCAACACTTGCTATAATCAGACAAAAATTTTGCAAATACAATAAATATGAAAATGTTTCTCCATGTTTTAACTTGCATTCCTCTAATTTTCAGTGAGATTGAGCTTCTTTTCATAGGCCTATTGTCATTAGCATTTATTCTTTGAATTTCATTTTACCCTTTTTTGCTCATTTTTCTATTCTCACTTGACTTTGCTTTAATTTATTAGGTTATTAAAGTTTTCTATAATATTCTGACTACTATTCCTTAGGTATATGAGTTGAAAGTATCTTCTATGTCTGTTTCTTGTCTCTTAGATTTATTTATGGAGACAGTTTTGGTTAGTTTTAAGTTTTAACACAGTCGTATTCATCAGAATGTATCTGTATAATTTGGGCTTTTTGAGCCTTGTTTAGGACTTCTCTACCCCTATATGTTATAGAAATATTATTGTATATATTTCTAAAGGTTTAAACATTTTATTTTTCACATTTAAGGCTTTAATCTACCTGGATTAAAGTAGGCATATAGTTTTATTTTATTTTATTTTTTAAAATTTTACTTTAAGTTCTGGGGTACATGTGCAGAACGTACAGGTTTGTAACATAGGTATACACGTGCCATGGTGGTTTGCTGCACCTATCAACCCTTCATCTGGGTTTTAAGCCCAGCATGCATTAGGTATTTGTCCTAATGCTCTCCCTCCCCTTGACCCCCACCCCCAACAGGCCCTGGTGTATGATGTTCCCCTCCCTGTGTCCATGTGTTCTCATTGTTCACCTCCCACTTATGAGTGAGAACGTGAGTAGTTTATTTACACGTGGATAATCAGTTGCTCTGAAGCCACTTATGAAATAGTTCCTCTTTCCTCAGTAATCTGCAATGTCATCTTTGGCATATCTCAAGTTTCCTTATATGCAAAAATATGTTTCTGGGATCTCTATTCTATTCTATTAGACCAGAGTTTTTCAACCTTGGTAATATTGACATTTTGGACTCGATGATTCTTTGTTATGGGACACTGTCCTCAGTACTGCAGAATATTTAGCAGCATCCCTGGCTTCTCCTCACTAGATGCCAGCAGTATCTCAGTTGTGACTATCAAAAATGTCTCCAGACATTTCCCTTAGCTGAAAATTGCATTAGGCTAATTATCAATCCCTACACCAGTACTAGAGTATATCTTTTCCCATCCATTTATTTTTCAGAAATATGTTCAGTCCCATAGAAGGAAGGAAAGGACAACAAGAAAGCAAAGAGAAAACATTACAAACAAAAGGCAAACTTAGATGGAAGAAATAAATCCAAATATGGTAGTCACGAACATGCAAAAATTAAACTGAACAGTTAAAATGCTAGGGAGTCTCATATTGGTTATAAAACCAAAATTTTTCATATCATTAAAAAGAAACACAACTGAAAGCATAGTGACACAGAATGCTGAAAGTAAAGAGAAGGAATTAATATCCCAAGGAAATCTGTAGCTATGTTAATATCAGGCAAATGGAATATTAGATACAGGGACTATTAAGATAATGTGGGGTGCTCCTTATGAGGAAAAAATACCTTACCCAAAAGATGCTAAATCTGTTTGTGCCAAATCATGTTTCATCCACTGGATCTGTCCTTCATGACTTTTTCTTTGTATTTCTTTTTATCTTTTATACTGCAATTCAGAAGAACTTCTCACCTTGCTATTTCAGTTCACTAGTTTTGATTTTAATTTTATCCATTTTGCCATTCAGACCATCTTCTTTTCTTTTCCTTTTTTTTTAAACTTTTATTTTAGGTTTAAGGGTACAGGTGCAGGTTTGACATACAGGTAAACTGTGTGTAATGGGGGTTTGGTGTACAGATCATTTTATTACCCAGGTAATAAGCATAGTACCTGGTAGGTATTTCTGAACCTCTTCTTCCTCCCACCCTTCACTCTCAAGTAGGCCGCAGTGTCTGATGTTCCTCTTCTAAGAGCCAAATGTTCTCGTTGTTTAGCTCCCACTTATAATTGAAAATATGTGGTATTTGATTTTCTGTTCCTGTGTTTGTTTGCTTAGGATAATGGCCTCCAGCTGTATCCATTTTGCTGCAAATGGTAAGATCTTCTTTTCTATGACTGTGTAATATTCCATGATGTGTATGTACCATGTTTTCTTTATCCAATCTACCATTGATGGGCATTTAGGTTGATTCCATGTCTTTTTTATTGTGAATAGTGTTACTTTGAACGTACGCATGCATGTGTCTTTATGGTAGAACAATTCATTATTGGGTATATACCCAATAATGGGATTGCTGGGTCAAGTGGTAATTCTGTTTTAAGTTTTTGTGGAATTGCCACACTGCTTTCCACAATGGCTGAATTAATTTACACTCCCACCAGGAATGCATAAGTGTTCCCTTTCCTCCACAACCTTGCCAGCATCTGTTATTTTTTGACTTTAATATAATAGCCATTCTGACTGGCGTCTTTTCAATGAGCCTAATAAACTCTTGAATATTTCTGAGGGTAGTTGCTCTGTTTATTTTGTGTTCTCAGTGGTTAGTTTTCTTTTTTAATGCTTAGTATCTCTCCTAATGTTAGTTTCTCCCAAATGTTTGGTTAGTTTTCAGTTGTTGCATATCTGAATTTGAAAATCTGAGCTTGCTTATTCTGTTACTGTCGTCTACCTCTAGTGATGGCGGATAATTTCTCACTGTGGGAGCTCCTCATCTTTCCTGTGAAAGGCAATGCCCCTAAGCCCATTGTCCACACACATCGCTGCCCAGTGCACTGGAGAAATAGAAGGGAGATCAGCTGTTTAAATGACCTGAATGTAGTTTCTCACTGATCATGCTAATGAATGCTCTTGAAGCTCACATTCCATATATCCATTGACTTTGGACTTAGTCTCCTCAAACTGCTCCTTCCTCATCGCTATCTTTGCTCCTTCCTCATTGCTTCTCCTTGCCCTGCTTCAGGCATAGTTTTGTCTCATTTTGTTCCTCGATTTTCCCAATCCTCTCTGCTTTCTATTTTTTAAGATTCCTTAAAAATACTGGCAGTGCTTATTCTGGTCCCCAAATTATTATGAATATATTCTGGTTTCTTTTGTCCTTTATGTTATTTCTCCGAGGCTGGGGTGGGAAGGAGAGTGATGCTTGTGCTTAATTTGCCATCTTTATTTACTCATTTATTGCCTTATATTTACATATACTGTGTAATTACAATCCAGACTTTTTATTTAGCAGAGTATAAATTTCCAAGTGTATTATTTGAATCTCACATAATGAGAATATATTTATGTCACCTGTATATTAAAAGAGAAGAAATGAATGGCAGTGAGAACATTATCTGTCAAAACTTATGGCTGAAGTGGTGTCTGACCAGAGAAGGCTTTGAAATGCATTAGCTATTAAATAAAAAACAATAAAAAGAAAAGATCTAGTTAGAGAAAGAATAACAAAATAAACTTAAGGAATGTAGAATAGAAGAAGAAAAATGATAGATTAATAGACCAGAACACAGATAAAGAGGAGAAATAATAAATAAATTCAAATATTTTAAAAAGACCAATAAAATTAATCAATAGAAATGGCAAAAGACCAAACACCTATTAATGAAAATTAGATACAAATATAACCATAGATACAGAACTTGAAATAAGATTACTCTTGGCTAATATATCTTAAAATCTCAAAATAATAAATACTACTTTCTATGAAAATATGAATACTTAACATTTGCTCTGAATAATTAAGAATACAAATAGACAAATAATTATAGAAAATGTTTTAAAATTTGTCATCATCGGCCGGGCGCGGTGGCTCACGCCTGTAATCCCAGCACTTTGGGAGGCTGAGGCGGGCGGATCATGAGGTCAGGAGATCGAGACCCTCATGGCTAACACGGTGAAACCCCGTCTCTACTAAAAAATACAAAAAAAAAAAAAAAAAATAGAATTAGCCGGGCCTGGTGGCGGGTGCCTGTAGTCCCAGCTACTCGGGAGGCTGAGGCAGGAGAATGGCGTGAACCCGGGAGGCGGAGCTTGCAGTGAGCTGAGATTGCGCCACTGCACTCCATCCAGCCTGGGCGACAGAGCAAGACTCCGTCTCAAAAGAAAAAAAAAAAAATTGTCATCATCATTCCCAAACTCCTTCATCATCCAAAGCATCAGATCTGCATGGTTTTACTGTCTAGTTCAATTAACCATCTTAGAATGAGAGTATACTTCTGGTATTTAAATGATTTCAGAACATTGAAAAGATGAAAAATTCCAAATTCATTTTTGTGAAGCTAATGTAACTATTGTACTGAAACTTAAGTAAAAATACAAACATTAAGATCAATCCTACTTATGAAGAACAATACAAAATTCTAATTACCATACACGGTAATGTCAAATCTAATTTAGAAACAAATTATGAGGACAACACATGATTTATGACCACCAAGGATGCTTCCCCCGTCCAGCTTCACTGAGGTATAATTGACAAATAAAAATGTATATATTTAAGGTATACAACATAGTGATTTGATATATGTATGCATTGTAAAGTGATTACTGCAATCAATTAACACATTCATCACCTCACACAGTTACCATTTTTTTTTTTTATGGTGAGAGCACTTCAGATCTACTCTCTTAGCAAATTTCAAGTATACAATACAGTATAATTAACCATAGTCACCATGCTGTACATTAGAGTCCCTAGAACTTATTCATTTTATAACTCAAACTTTGTGCCCTTTGACCAACATCTCCCCATTTCCCCCACCCCTAGCCCTTGGCAACCACCGTTCTATTGTCTGCTTCTATGAATTTGACTTTTTAAGATTACGCATATAAGTGAGATCATATAGTATTTGTCTTTCTCTGTCTAGCTTATTTCACTTAGCGTAATGTCCTCCAAGTTCGTTCAAAGATGCTTTTTAAAAGAAGTATAGCAACGGGTTAAGATTATAATTTTTAACATTAAATTTAGCACATCACAAAGCAAATGGAGAAATGTCATATGATCATTGTGATAGATCTATAATTGACATTTGTAAAATAAAATAAAAATTTAAATTAAAAATTCATTTCTGTTAAAAACTTTTTGTATGCTTGAAACAGAATCAAACTGTCATACTCAATAACGTAAATTAAAATGTGTTAACTTTTTTTTTTTGAAATAGAGTCTTGCTTTGTCACCCAGGTTGGAATGCAGTGGCACGATCTTGGCTCACTGCAGCCTCAACCACTCAGGCTCAAGTGATCCACCTGCCCCAGCCTCCTGAGTGGCTGAAACTATGGGCACCTATTTTTAAATGATAAAGTGCTCATAAATTGTACCAGTTAATACACATTTTTCTTCAAGTTATGTAATACCCAAACTAATAGTAGCTTAAGCAAAATGATGTATATTATTTCTATAAACATTACAGAGATAGGATAGTTTCAGTTCCAGGATTAATTTAGTTGCTCAATGGTGTTGTCAGGGATCCAGTTTCCTTTTGGCTCTGTGGTTCTGCATCCTCAACATATAGGCAACGTTGTTCCTCATGGTGGCAAGAAGGCTCCAGTACTTCCTACATGTCCCACGAAGACAAGACAATGGTGAAGAATATGAGCATCTCCCCCTAATCATTTATTTTCATTAAGGGGTGGGAGATACCTTTTCCAAAAGCCCCATCCAAGCCTTTTTTCAGCTCCCATTGGCCACCTTCCCCTAATTGAAAGGGAGGTAAGAGGCCAGGCGCGGCAGCTCACGCCTGTTATCCCAGCACTTTGGGAGGATCACCTGAGGTCGGGAGTTTGAGACCAGCCTGACCAACATGGAGGAACCCCATCTCTACTAAAGATACAAAATTAGCTGGGCGTGGTGGTGCATGCTTGTAATTCCAGCTACTCCAGAGACTGAGGCAGGAGAATTGCTTGAACCCAGGAGGCAGAGGTTGCGGTGAGCCGAGATCATGCCATTGCACTCCAGCCTGGGCAACAAGAGAGAAACTTCATCTCAAAATAAAAAAAAAAAAAAGAAAGAAAGAAGGAAAGGGAGGTAAGAAAGTGGCCATGATCTGCCTTTGGATCCTTGATAGGGCAAGTGAGCTTCTGGGAGGAAGAGGAACAGGGTGGGTGAAGAAGACATGGGCTAGCAGTCGGATATCCCGCTGAGCGTCCACCACATAAGTCAGTGAGAAGAAGTTGATGAATCTAACAGAAAATTGTGCTAAGGATATGATCAAAGAATTCATAAGAGAATCCAAATGGCCAAATAACTGAAAAAGTTCAGCTTTGCTAGGGAGTAAAGAAATGCAAATTTAAAAAATGGAATATTACCATTACCTATTATTACCTTTGCCTAAATACTACCTTTGTCTATTATCTTTGCCTGTTGGTGAAGGTGGAAAAAAATAAAATTTGGTGGGATTCTGGAGAAATTGGGAACACACACACCATGTTAAATGATTGTAAATGTGCTGGTGTATCTTAAAATTGTTAAAAAGACATATATATGCATGTATAGTATATTTTATTAGTCAGGGTTCTCTAAAGGGACAGAACTAACAGGCTAGATGTATATATAAAGGGGAGTTTATTAAGGAGTATTGACTTGCACAATCACGAGGTGAGGCCCTACAATAAGCCATCTGCAAGCCGAGGAGCAAGGAAGTCAGTCTGAGTCCCAAAGCTGAAGAACTTGGAGTCCAGTGTTTGGGAGCAGAAAGCACCCAGCATGAGAGAAAGATGTAGGCCAGAGGACTAAACCAGTCTAGTCTTCTCATGTCCTTCCTCCTGCTTTTATTCTGGCCATGCTGGCAGCTGATTAGATTGTGCCCAGTCGGATTGAGGGTGGATCTGCCTTTCCCAGTCCACTGACTGAAATGTTAATCTCCTTTGGTAACACCCACACAGACACACCCAGAAACAATACTTTGCCATTCTTCAATCCAATAAAGTTGACACTCAATATTAACATTATACATATCTCTATCTATCTAATCAATCTATCTATCTATCTATCTATCTATCTATCTATCTATCTATCTATATCTATCTATCTATATCTATCTATCTATCATCTATCTATCTATCTATCTATCTATTATCTATCTATCTATCTATCTATCTATCTATCTATCTATCTATCATCTATCTATCTATGTAGTTGGGCAAGATACAATTTTTTTGCTTCTATCCATTGTGGAATTTTCCATAATGGGATAATTTATTTAACCATTTCTCGAGTGATGGTTACCAGGTTTGGTTCCAACTTTTTGGATTGGGATTAGTCAGTTTTAGGATGTATGCATATTTAATATCACCTCAGATTGCCAGACTTCTTCCAAAATAGTAGAACCAGTTTATGCCCCCTAGCAACAGCTGATGAGAATTCTCTTTCTCCACATATCCTCATCAATACGGAATATACAAACATTTGGTTTTATCTACTTTTCTATTTTTTTTTGCGAAATTAATGATGGTAAGATGGTATCTCATTGCATTTCTGTTACTAAAAAGTTTAGAATATCTATTTATACTTATTAGTCATTTGTGTTCCTCTTTCTGTGAATTACATATCCTTTGCCCATATCATTTATGGAATTTCATATCCTTTATTATATCTTGTTTTATTGATATAATAAAAATCAGCTAAGATTTATTGAATATTTTCTATGTGCTAGAGAAACACTCCTCTAAGTAATTTTGTACTCACAATAACCTTATGAAATAGGTATTATTATTGCTATCTTCATATTATTGGTGAAGAAAATGTGACCAGAAAGGTAAAACAATGTATTCTAAATTAAATGGCTAGTAAGTTGTGGAACTGGGGTTATACAAGTGCTCTTTTATATATTACATATTAATCTCTCATTTTCATACATTGCAGATGTATTTTTGAGTCAGTCATTTGTCTGACTTATCCTTTTCTGAATACAAACCCTTAATTTCTATAAACCAAACTCATTCTTTTTTGCCTTAACTTTTGTACTTATTGAGTCGCTTATAAGATGTTCTTTCCGACTTCTAGTAAAAAAGATATCCTCACCTATGATTCTCTTTTATTGGCTTTATTTTTTGTTTAGTTCTTCCAAAAATTTTAATTGACAAAAATAATTGTGTAGATTTATTGGGTACAATGTGATGTTTTGATGTATGTATGCAATGCAGAATGGTTAAATCAAGCTAGTTAACATCCACCATATCTCTTATCTTTTTTTTGCGCTGAAACATTTGAAATCTACTTTCTTAGAAAATTTGAAATATGCAATACATTATTGTTAACTATAGTCACCATAGTTGTACAATATCAAAAACATTCCCCCTGTCTGACTGAAATTTTGTACAACGTTGATCAATATCTCCCCTTTCTCCATCCTCTCCTCCCTGCCCCCATAACCACCATCCTACTCTATACTTCCATGAATTTGACCTTTTCGATCCCACATATAAATGATTCTATTGGCTTTGTAGTTTTGGCTTTCACATTTAGAACTTAATTTTTCTGGAGTCCACTTGCATCATGTATATACAGAGTAATTTATCAGTTATCTTCACACAGTGAGACAGTTATCGTTATACTCTCTACAAATCTATGCTTTCTCCTTTTATTTGTAGAATATTAAATTTGGATCTATTTCTTAACTTTTTAGTCGCTTGCTTTGTTTTATTATTTTCTATGCTGATACCATGCTGTTTAGTTGATGTGGCTCTGTGGCATGTCTTAATCTCTGAAAAACTGAACGTCCACTCCTATGTTTTGTTTTCCAAAATGTTGTTAGCTATCTATAAACCTTTATTCTTCCATATAAATTTTAGAGTAACTGTATCAAGTTCCTAAACTTATCCAGCTAGATTCTATCAAGAAAATATCACATTTATAGATTAATTTAGAGAAAACTGCTATCTTTACTATGTTGAATCATTATATCATAACCATGGTACACTTCCGTTTTAAACTTTCTTTTATACCTTTTAATATCTTTTTTTGAACCAAAACGGTCTTGTCTTTCTTTAATAGGTCAATTCTTCAATATTTTATAAATTTTGTTGCTATTGTGAATGATGTCCTTTTTTTCCTGGTTGGTTATCGACATTATAGAGAAACACACTTGAGCCTTGTAAATTTTTTATTTGTGAACTTTTCTGAATTCCTTTGTGATTTCTTACAGTTTATCTGTTTTTTATGTTTTCTTGTGTTGCTGATATTATCTGAAAAATATATTTCTTTATTTTGCTTGTTATTTGCATTTAATTTCTTCTTTATTACTTGCCTGCCCTCTTAGTATATTATCTGCATGAGACCAAAGGCTTTGTTCTGCTGCATCCCCAGTGCCTAGGATACTATCTGTTAATATAGTATATGCTTAGTATATTTTGTGGAATGAAGAAGTAATGGCAGTTGTTAGCTATATTCCATTATGTTCATTACACATTACTGTTTTAAAAAACTCACACTACAGTGTTGCCGAGGAATTGTAGAGCTATATTAGATCATAAAGGTGATTCTGGGAATCATTTTCTTGCTCCCAATCTTATGTAAAATGCTTTTAACAGTTCTCCATTATTGTGATGATTTTGGTTGATTTTTTGTTATATAGCTTTTTCATTCCCATTTTTACTCTCTGAGAGTTGATTTGTTTGTTTACTTTTTAAATTTATGGAATCAAACTTTAACAACCCAGGGTCAGCTCCTTCTCGGACAACCTGAGGATACTGCCACCTTCTAATATCACCTCATCCTAAGAGTCTAAAGGTGAATCCCTAATTGCCAAGTGAAAGTGTCAGACAATGAGGGTAATTGGCAGTGGTTCTTTGGTATTTTATGTTTTCTACCCTGAGGATTAATTTTTTCCACTCTGCATAAATGAACCTGAGGGGACACAGACACCCAAGGTTTTTGATGTAAGCAACTGAAAGGATGGACACAAGCAACTGAGATGAGAAAAGCTGTGGGTTTGCAGAAGATCAAAATATTAATTTTGGATAATTAATTAGAAATGTCTATTAGAAGTTTAATATTTAGTAGTTTAATTAAAGATCTTTATTAGGTGTCAAGTAGGCAGCTCAATATGCATAATGGAACTTGGCTTTTTGCTTAACCTGTGTCCAGGGCAAATAACTCTTTTAATGAGTTTTTCGCTAAAGAAGAAGGAAGAAATGGTGTAGACATATTTTTTCTTCCTTTAGTCCTAATTTATTATTATTATTTCTTTAAAAAAATTTATTTATTATACTTTAAGTTCTGGGATACCTGTGCAGAATGTGCAGGTTTGTTACATAAGTATACACATGTCGTGGTGGTTTTCTGTACCCATCAACCCGTCATCTACATTAGGTATTTCTCCTAATGCTCTGCCTTCCCTAGCCCCCCGTCCCCTGACGGGCCCTGGTGGGTGTTGTTCCCCTCCCTGTGTCCATGTGTTCTCATTGTTCAACTCCCACTTATGAGTGAGAACATGCAGTGTTTGGTTTTCTGTTCCTCTGCTAGTTTGCTGAGAATGATGGTTTTCAGTTTCAACCATGATCCTGCAAAGGACATGAACTCATTCTTTTTTATGCCTGCATAGTATTCCATGGTGTATATGTGCCACATTTTCTTTATCCAGTCTATCATTAATGGGCATTTGGGTTGGTTCCAAGTCTTTGCTATTGTGAACAGTGCTGCAATAAACATATGTGTGCATGTGTCTTTACAGTAGAATGATTTATAATCCTCTGGGTATATTCTCAGTAATGGGGTTGCTAGGTCAGATGGTATTTCTGGTTCTAGATTCTTGAGGAATGGCCACAGTGTATTCCACAATGGTTGAATTAATTTATACTTCCACCTAAAATGTAAAAGCGTTCCTATTTCTCCACAGCCTCACCAGCATCTGTTGTTTCCTAACTTTTTAAAGAACTCCATTTTAACAGGCATGAGATGCTATCTCATTGTGGTTTTGATTTGCACTTCTCTGATGATCAGTGATGATGAGCTTTTTTTCATATGTTTGTTGGCTGCATAAATATCTTCTTGTGAAGTGTCTGTTCATATCCTTGACCCACTTTTTGATGGGATTGTTTTTTTCTTGTAAATTTGTTTAAGTTCTTTGTAGATTCTGGATATTAGCCCTTTGTCAGATGGATAGATTGCAAAAATTTTCTCCCATCCTGTAGGTTGCCTGTTCACAGTGATGATAGTTTCTTTTGCTGTGCAGAAGCTCTTTAGTTCAATAAATAATGATAAAGGGGATATCACCACTGATCCCACAGAAATACAAACTACCATCAGAGAATACTATAAACACCTCTATACAAATAAACTAGAGAATCTAGAAGAAATGGATAAATACTTGGACATAAACACCCTCCCAACACTAAACCAAGAAGAAGTTGAATCCCTAAATAGACAAATAACAAGTTCTGAAATTGAGGGAGTAATTAATAGCCTACTGGCTGGGCGCGGTGGCTCATGCCTGTAATCCCAGCACTTTGGGAGGTTGAGGCGGGGGGATTATGAGGTCAGGAGTTCGCGACCAGCCTGACCAACATGGTGAAGCCCTGTTTCTACTAAAAATACAAAAATTAGCTGGACATGGTGGTGGGCACCTGTAATCCCAGCTACTCAGGAGGCTAAGGCAGGAGAATCGCTTGAACCCAGGAAGTGGAGGTTGCAGTGAGCCGAGATTGCACCACTGCACTTCAGCCTAGATGACACAGCGAGCCTCCGTCTCAAAACAAACAAACAAAAAACAAAGAAACAAACCAACCTGGGAGTAGATGGATTCACAGCCGAATTCTACAAGAGGTACAAAGAGGAGGTGGTACCACTCCTTCTGAAACTACTCCAAACAATAGAAAAAGCAGGACTTCTCTCTAACTCATTTTATGAGGCCAGCATCATCCTGATACCAAAACCTGGCAGAGACACAACTCTTGCCTTTAAAAACCCTTACCTGTGTGCCATCAGGGAGTTTGGGTTTTAAGCAGCATGAGCTGTTCTGATTCTCTTTGCTTGGTGTCTTGCAAATAAATGGCTCCCTTTCTACTGCTGCAATAACCTTTTTGTGGATATCTGGACTTAACTGCACTGGGCAAATGGAACCTAGTTTGGTTCTATAACAATATCTAGTAGGCAGCAAAGACTCAGATTTTGGAGGCTGAAAGTCTGGTGACTCTCGTTATGCAGGGGCAACACATTTGGATAAAAGAAACTGCAACAGTTGGAAAACTTAACTGTCTGCCACCTGGTGTGGTGTCAGTGAAAATGACGGCAAAAAGGCAGAGTATTGGGGTTGGTTGGCTGCTTCTTGCTGCTTTCATCCAAGTTCTAGAAAAGAGATAAATTCAGGCTAGAGCTCACCAGTCTGTTAACGGAGATACAGACTGTTGGAGGTATAGCTCTCTTGCAGGTGCTCTGTGCCTGAGGCCTCTAATTTAAATTGACTGAAGGTCTGGAATTGGAGCCTTGCAGTTTGGTAAAGAAAATCATGAGCGTACCTCAAAGGGAAGCAGTTATATGCTGTGGCTCTGAAAAGACAGCCTAGGCAGGAGATAAAACTGTGGTCCTAAGCCTTTTTCAGTACCTTTTATTAAGAGTTTTCTGCCAGACAATGGGAGCTCAGTGCAACAGCAAAGATCAGATTAAGAATCTTGTTTTTATGCTAAAACAAAGGTTTTTTTTTTCTTTCTGAGGGCTTCTAGACTGCTGCCATTAACTTTATGGCTTAAGGGGCATGGATAGAGGAGAGAAGCCAGTAAGCACAGACCAGAGTCTTCAGATTTAAAAACGATGTGCAGATGCATTTGGTTGTGGAATATTTGCATGTGGGATGTCTGGAACTAACCACAGGCAAACAGATCATAACTCTACTAAGGTTTTGAAGGAATTATACTGACAGAGGAATCACAAGCCTGGCTGTAAAAGCCTGTGACTGTTCCACCCCTAAAGCCCAGGCCTCCAAACCACAGAGAGTGGGAAGTTGTGCAACACCCAAGTAGGTAATACTTTCCAATGTTGTATTTGTCAGTTCTCACACTGCTATAAAGAAATATCTGAGACTGGGTAATTTTTAAAGAAAAGAGGTTTAATTGGCTCATGGTTCTGTAAGCTGTGCAGGAAGCATGATGCTGGCATTGTCTTGGCTTCTGGGGAGGTCTCAGGAAACGTACAATCTGTACGTGGCTGGAGCAGAAGGCGAGGGGAGGTGCCACACACTTTCAAATGACCAGATCTTATGAGAACTCTATCATGAGAACAGCACTGGGGGCCGGTGCTGAACCGTTAGAAACTGCCCTTATGATCCAAATCACCCCCTACCAGCCCCCTCTCCAGCACTGGGGATTACATTTCAACATGAAATTTGGATGAGGATACAGAGTCAAACCATATAAAATGTCTATCTCAATTTGTTCATGGAAGATAATAGACAAGAGAGAACAGATTAGACAGGACAGTGGACAAGGGAATTACTCTCCAAGACCAGAATCCAGGATGTCAGATGGTCAAAATAAGCTCTCTACTACCAAAGAACAATGGAATTTATTAATTATAATGGACTAGTGACTGCTGTGTATTTTCTCTGCTCCCCATTACCAAATCGTAGATTTAATTGCATGCAGTTAATCTGCTTCTCGATCCTCCATTGCATCTTTGGTGTTTTTGAGGCAGATGAGGTCACCAGATCACAAAGATCCATATCTAGACTTGACTGAAAGTTATCTCCCAGAGGTCCTGGACTTTGATCTGGAAGCTGTGCCTGGTTGGGGCTTTGCTGTTGTGTCTTTTGAGGAGGGTATGAACATGTCCTTTACGGAGAGGAAGGTTGTGCACAGGTGGTTGGGTGACCAAAGGGACTGACTGTGTTGGAGACTGCAATAAGAGTTCCAAATATTCATTCTTCCCTTCTTCCTTAGTAAGAATCCTCAAATGTTAGATGGAAGCTTGGCTGCTGGACCTAAAGATTATTTTTCAGCTGTCATTGCTAGTCCTGTGGACACAAGACTAAGTTTTGGCCAAGAGTGTACAAATGACTGTGCTTGGTGCATCTGCTGAGAGGTGTCATTAGAGGGAAGAATGGGAGAGTCCTTTAAAACAACAACAAAAAATCTTTCCTGCTGGCCAGAATGAGTTTGCTGGAAGTGGAAGGGATATTGTCAACCAGGAGGTAATGTGGAGTCCACATGATGAAGATGGTGGTATAACAAGATAGAAGAAAGCTGGATTGTTGACAATGGAGCTCCCCAGAATAGTTGTAGGTTGCCTGTACTTATGTGAAATAAAAATGTATTTTTGGATCAAATTCCAATGAATACACATTTTACCTTAGATTTATATAATTAGGTAAAAAAACCAGAGCAGCTTTTTTTTTTTTTTTTTTTTTTTTTTTTGAGATGGAGCCTCACACTGTCACCCAGGCTGGAGTGCAGTGGCGTGATCTTGGCTCACTGCAACCTCTGCCTCCTGAGTTCAAGTGATTCTCCTGCCTCCGCCTCATGAGTAGCTGGGATTACAGGTGTGCACCACCATGCCCGGCTAATTTTTGTATTTTTAATAGAGATGGGGTTTCATCATGTTGGCCAGGCTGGTCTTGAACTTCTGTTCTCAAGCAATCCACCAGCCTTGGCCTCCCAAAGTGCTGGGATTATAGGCATGAGCCAACACACCCAGCCCATTGCAGCATTTTTAATGATCAAAAAAACAAACAACAAAAAGCAACCAAACTTAAGAGACCCCACTGGAAGTGGAGGCAATATGGTGAAGATATGGATTTGAATAATGTTTTATATTCAATTTGACTCTAAAGAGACATAACAAACAAGTTGTATTTTCTTTTCTCTCAGAGACCACTTCATTGAGTAAAAGCACCTGATGTGTTGCTTGGGATTTAGGGGTGGAGCTGCTTTGCAACTTGATGGCAATTTTGAAGCAGGCCCGTGTCCCTGAGATTGGCTTGATCCTTCCCAGTGAGGTACATTCCTTGAACAGTTTCTCTAGTGATATTTTTCATAAGCAAATTTTTCTTTCCTTCAACATCAGGCATAAATTAAATTTATAAAGGGGCAAAATAGCTTGGTTCAATGTTAAGAGGACTACATATAAATAATGTAAATGCTACCTAAATGCCACATAAAGGTAAAGTATTTTAAACAAGTTGCAGTTATCAGCCCAGTTATGATACCATATAACAATAGAGTATGTGATACTGGCTACTTTAACAATAAATGTGTCTATATTCTATGTATATTAGAAATACTCTTTATATAATACATTAGTCAAATGGAATTATTATACCACAGTGAAAAATTTAATGCTAAAAAGTATATTTGAAGCATTTAAAGGTCATAGACATTTCAAAATATATGAAATAAAGAAACCATAATATCCTTTGTTTCTAATAAAATCTTACTCTGAAGTGTGGTACTTAAAGAAGTTGAGAGTTGAGTTCCTCTGATACAATCTCTGATGGATACATGGTACAGAGCCCTGTTCACATAGCCCTCTCCCTAATCCTGGCTTGGGCTGCTCAGAGGTCTCAGGGAAATGCCCAGGGCCTGTGGGGGTAAAATAGGTAAAAATCTCTCTAGTTCTATGCTCTCATTTAACATAGGAGGCAAAGTTACACTTTTTGGGTCATATCATTGAAACTGCTTTTGCAAAATTATATCAGTGAGAAAATTATGGCAGTGGGTGAGATCTGATCTAGCCAAGCACCCTTTTGCCTTTAGCCTCCAAGCTGCCTTTAATTATCCCTGGTGTAGCTTTGAGAGACATTTAGTTTATAGTTTAATTGATAACAGGCCTTCCCCAAAACTCAATCATCTTTGTAAAGCTAACAAAAGGCCATCAGGGTTGGAGGAGGAGAGAAGCCTGAATTCTCCTGAGGTGTAGACATAAACAATTGCCAGCCACTATTCTGGAGGTCACAATATATGCAACTTCCCTGATTACTCCTGGAAATAACATCACTATTCTAGAATCTCCTTTTGTGATATCTTTTTTTTTTTAAATTTATTTTTTCCCAAAATTCTTACTTCAGTTTCAGTCATTCTAAATCTTTTTTTTTTTAAGTTTTTTTTCTTTTATTATTATACTTTAAGTTTTAGGGTACATGTGCACATTGTGCAGGTCAGTTACATATGTATACATGTGCCATGCTGGTGCACTGCACCCAATAACTCGTCGTCTAGCATTAGGTATATCTCCCAATGCTATCCCTCCCCCCTCCCCCCACTCCACAACAGTCCCCAACATGTGATGTTCCCCTTCCTGTGTCCATGTGATCTCATTATTCAATTCCCACCTATGAGTGAGAATATGCGGTGTTTGGTTTTTTGTTCTTGCGATAGTTTACTGAGAATGATGGTTTCCAATTTCATCCATGTCCCTACAAAGGACATGAACTCATCATTTTTTATGGCTGCATAGTATTCCATGGTGTATATGTGCCACATTTTCTTAATCCAGTCTATCATTATTGGATATTTGGGTTGGTTCCAAGTTTTTGCTATTGTGAATAATGCCGCAATAAACATACGTGTGCATGTGTCTTCATAGCAGCATGATTTATAGTCCTTTGGGTATATACCCAGTAATGGGATGGCTGGGTCAAATGGTATTTCTAGTTCTAGATCCCTGAGGAATCGCCACACTGACTTCCACAATGGTTGAACTAGTTTACAGTCCCACCAACAGTGTAAAAGTGTTCCTATTTCTCCACATCCTCTCCAGCACCTGTTGTTTCCTGACTTTTTAATGATTGCCATTCTAACTGGTGTGAGATGGTATCTCATTGTGGTTTTGATTTGCATTTCTCTGATGGCCAGTGATGGTGAGCATTTTTTCATGTGTTTTTTGGCTGCATAAATGTCTTCTTTTGAGAAGTGTCTGTTCATGTCCTTTGCCCACTTTTTGATGGGATTGTTTGTTTTTTTCTTGTAAATTTGTTTGAGTTCATTGTAGATTCTGGATATTAGCCCTTTGTCAGATGAGTAGGTTGCGAAAATTTTCTCCCATTTTGTAGGTTGCCTGTTCACTCTGATGGTAGTTTCTTTTGCTGTGCAGAAGCTCTTTAGTTTAGTTAGATCCCATTCGTCAATTTTGGCTTTTGTTGCCGTTGCTTTTGGTGTTTTAGACATGAAGTCCTTGCCCATGCCTATGTCCTGAATGGTAATGCCTAGGTTTTCTTCTAGGGTTTTTATGGTTTTAGGTCTAACGTTTAAGTCTTTAATCCATCTTGAATTGATTTTTGTATAAGGTGTAAGGAAGGGATCCAGTTTCAGCTTTCTACATATGGCTAGCCAGTTTTCCCAGCACCATTTATTAAATAGGGAATCCTTTCTCCATTGCTTGTTTTTGTCAGGTTTGTCAAAGATCAGATAGTTGTAGATATGCGGTGTTATTTCTGAGGGTTCTGTTCTGTTCCATTGGTCTATATCTCTGTTTTGGTACCAGTACCATGCTGTTTTGGTTACTGTAGCCTTGTAGTATAGTTTGAAGTCAGGTAGCATGATGCCTCCAGCTTTGTTCTTTTGGCTTAGGATTGACTTGGCAATGTGGGCTCTTTTTTGCTTCCATATGAACTTTAAAGTAGTTTTTTCCAATTCTGTGAAGAAAGTCATTGGTAGCTTGATGGGGATGGCATTGAATCTGTAAATTACCTTGGGCAGTATGGTCATTTTCACGATATTGATTCTTCCTACCCATGAGCATGGAATCTTCTTCCATTTGTTTGTATCCTCTTTTATTTCCTTGAGCAGTGGTTTGTAGTTCTCCTTGAAGAGGTCCTTCACATCCCTTGTAAGTTGGATTCCTAGGTATTTTATTCTCTTTGAAGCAATTGTGAATGGGAGTTCACTCATGATTTGGCTCTCTGTTTGTCTGTTGTTGGTGTATAAGAATGCTTGTGATTTTTGTACACTGATTTTGTATCCTGAGACTTTGCTGAAGTTGCTTATCAGCTTAAGGAGATTTTGTGCTGAGACAATGGGGTTTTCTAGATATACAATCATGTCGTCTGCAAACAGGGACAATTTGACTTCCTCTTTTCCTAATTGAATACCCTTTATTTCCTTCTCCTGCCTAATTGCCCTGGCCAGAACTTCCAACACTATGTTGAATAGGAGTGGTGAGAGAGGGCATCCCTGTCTTGTGCCAGTTTTCAAAGGGAATGCTTCCAGTTTTTGCCCATTCAGTATGATATTGGCTGTGGGTTTGTCATAGATAGCTCTTATTATTTTGAGATACATCCCATCAATACCTAATTTATTGAGAGTTTTTAGCATGAAGCATTGTTGAATTTTGTCACAGGCCTTTTCTGCATCTATTGAGATAATCATGTGGTTTTTGTCTTTGGCTCTGTTTATATGCTGGATTACATTTATTGATTTGCGTATATTGAACCAGCCTTGCATCCCAGGGATGAAGCCCACTTGATCATGGTGGATAAGCTTTTTGATGTGCTGCTGGATTCGGTTTGCCAGTATTTTATTGAGGATTTTTGCATCAATGTTCATCAAGGATATTGGTCTAAAATTCTTTTCTTTTGTTGTGTCTCTGCCTGGCTTTGATATCAGAATGATGCTGGCCTCATAAAATGAGTTAGGGAAGATTCCTTCTTTTTCTATTGATTGGAATAGTTTCAGAAGGAATGGTACCAGTTCCTCCTTGTACCTCTGGTAGAATTCGGCTGTGAATCCGTCTGGTCCTGGACTCTTTTTGGTTGGTAAGCTATTGATTATTGCCACAATTTCAGCTCCTGTTATTGGTCTATTCAGAGATTCAACTTCTTCCTGGTTTAGTCTTGGGAGAGTGTATGTGTCAAGGAATTTATCCATTTCTTCTAGATTTTCTAGTTTATTTGCGTAGAGGTGTTTGTAGTATTCTCTGATGGTAGTTTGTATTTCTATGGGATCGGTGGTGATATCCCCTTTATCAGTTTTTATTGCGTCTATTTGATTCTTCTCTCTTTTTTTCTTTATTAGTCTTGCTAGCTGTCTATTTTGTTGATCCTTTCAAAAAACCAGCTCCTGGATTCATTAATTTTTTGAAGTGTTTTTTGTGTCTCTGTTTCCCTCAGTTCTGCTCTGATTTTAGTCATTTCTTGCCTTCTGCTAGCTTTTGAATGTGTTTGCTCTTGCTTTTCTAGTTCTTTTAATTGTGATGTTAGGGTGTCAATTTTGGATCTTTCCTGCTTTCTCTTGTGGGCATTTAGTGCTATAAATTTCCCTCTACACACTGCTTTGAATGCCTCCCAGAGATTCTGGTATGTTGTGTCTTTGTTCTCGTTGGTTTCAAAGAACATCTTTATTTCTGCCTTCATTTCGTTATGTACCCAGTAGTCATTCAGGAGCAGGTTGTTCAGTTTCCATGTAGTTGAGTGGTTTTGAGTGAGATTCTTAATCCTGAGTTCTAGTTTGATTGTAGTGTGGTCTGAGAGATAGTTTATTATAATTTCTGTTCTTTTACATTTGCTGAGGAGAGCTTTACTTCCAAGTATGTGGTCAATTTTGGAATAGGTGTGGTGTGGTGCTGAAAAAAATGTATATTCTGTTGATTTGGGGTGGAGAGTTCTGTAGATGTCTATTAGGTCCGCTTGGTGCAGAGCTGTATTCAATTCCTGGGTATCCTTGTTAACTTTCTGTCTCGTTGATCTGTCTGATGTTGACAGTGGGGTGTTAAAGTCTCCCATTATTAATGTGTGGGAGTCTAAGTCTCTTTGTAGGTCACTCAGGACTTGCTTTATGAATCTGGGTGCTCCTGTGTTGGGTGCATATATATTTAGGATAGTTAGCTCTTCTTGTTGAATTGATCCCTTTACCATTATGTAATGGCCTTCTTTGTCTCTTCTGATCTTTGTTGGTTTAAAGTCTGTTTTATCAGAGACTAGGATTGCAACCCCTGCCTTTTTTTGTTTTCCATTTGCTTGGTAGATCTTCCTCCATCCTTTTATTTTGAGGCTATGTGTGTCTCCGCACATGAGATGGGTCTCCTGAATACAGCACACTGATGGGTCTTGACTCTTTATCCAATTTGCCAATCTGTGTCTTTTAATTGGAGCATTTAGTCCATTTACATTTAAAGTTAATATTGTTATGTGTGAATTTGATCCTGTCATTATGATGTTAGCTGGTTATTTTGCTCGTTAGTTGATGCAGTTTCTTCCTAGTCTTGATGTTCTTTACATTTTGGTATGATTTTGCAGCGGCTGGTACCAGTTGTTCCTTTCCATGTTTAGCGCTTCCTTCAGGAGCTCTTTTAAGGCAGGCCTGGTGGTGACAAAATCTCTCAGCATTTGCTTGTCTGTAAAGTATTTTATTTCTCCTTCACTTATGAAGCTTAGTTTGGCTGGATATGAAATTCTGGGTTGAAAATTCTTTTCTTTAAGAATGTTGAATATTGGCCCCCACTCTCTTCTGGCTTGTAGGGTTTCTGCCGAGAGATCCTCTGTTAGTCTGATGGGCTTTCCTTTGAGGGTAACCCGACCTTTCTCTCTGGCTGCCCTTAACATTTTTTCCTTCATTTCAACTATGGTGAATCTGACAATTATGTGTCTTGGAGTTGCTCTTCTGGAGGAGTATCTTTGTGGCATTCTCTGTATTTCCTGAATCTGAACGTTGGCCTGCCTTGCTAGATTGGGGAAGTTCTCCTGGATAATATCCTGCAGAGTGTTTTCCAACTTGGTTCCATTCTCCCCATCACTTTCAGGTACACCAATCAGATGTAGATTTGGTCTTTTCATATAGTCCCATATTTCTTGGAGGCTTTGCTCATTTCTTTTTATTCTTTTTTCTCTAGACTTCCCTTCTCGCTTCATTTCATTCATTTCATCTTCCATCACTGATACCCTTTCTTCCAGTTGATCGCATCGGCTCCTGAGGCTTCTGCATTCTTCACGTAGTTCTTGAGCCTTGGTTTTCAGCTCCATCAGCTCCTTTATGCACTTCTCTGTATTGGTTATTCTAGTTATACATTCTGCTAAATTTTTTTCAAAGTTTTCAACTTCTTTGCCTTTGGTTTGAATGTCCTCCCGTAGCTCAGAGTAATTTGATCGTCTGAAGCCTTCTTCTCTCAGCTCTTCAAAGTCATTCTCCATCCAGTTTTGTACCGTTGCTGGTGAGGAGCTGCGTTCCTTTGGAGGAGGAGAGGCACTCTGCTTTTTAGAGTTTCCAGTTTTTCTGTTCTGTTTTTTCCCCATCTTTGTGGTTTTATCTACTTTTGGTCTTTGATGATGGTGATGTACAGATGGGTTTTTGGTGTGGATGTCCTTTCTGATTGTTAGTTTTCCTTCTAACAGACAGGACCCTCAGCTGCAGGTCTGTTGGAGTACCCTGCCATGTGAGATGTCAGTGTGCCCCTGTTGGGGGGTGCCTCCCAGTTAGGCTGCTCGGGGGTCAGGGGTCAGGGACCCACTTGAGGAGGCAGTCTGCCCCTTCTCAGATCTCCAGCTGCATACTGGGAGAACCACTGGTCTCTTCAAAGTTGTCATACAGGGACATTTAAGTCTGCAGAGGTTACTGCTGTCTTTTTGTTTGTCTGTGCCCTGCCCCCAGAAGTGGAGCCTACAGAGGCAGGCAGGCCTCCTTGAGCTGTGGTGGGCTCCACCCAGTTTGAGCTTCCCCGCTGCTTTGTTTACCTAAGCAAGCCTGGGCAATGGCGGGCGCCCCTCCCCCAGCCTGGCTGCCGCCTTGCAGTTTGATCTCAGACTGCTGTGCTAGCAATCAGCGAGATTCCGTGGGCGTAGGACCCTCCGAGCCAGGTAAGGATATACTCTCGTGGTGCGCCATTTTTTAAGTCCATCGGAAAAGCGCAGTATTCAGGTGGGAGTGACCCGATTTTCCAGGTGCCGTCCCTCACCCCTTTCTTTGACTAGGAAAGGGAACTCCCTGACTCCTTGCGCTTCCCGAGTGAGGCAATGCCTCGCCCTGCTTTGGCTCGTGCACGGTGCGCACACCCACAGTCCTGCGCCCACGGTCTGGCACTCCCTAGTGAGATGAACCCGGTACCTCAGATGGAAATGCAGAAATCACCCGTCTTCTGCGACGCTCACGCTGGGAGGTGTAGACCCGAGCTGTTCCTATTCGGCCATCTTGGTTCCTCCCCCTTTTGTGATATCTTTTCAGGTTTTTTGCGTGTCTGACACCTGGCTCCATCTGGACCCTCCAACTACTCCTGTGACCCTACCCAGAAGCAACTCAGTGAAAGAGACAGCTTCGACTCCTTATAATTTCATCTCCTACCCAACCAATCAGTAGCAAGCACCTATTGCCTAGCTACTCCCACCCCTTCCCCCAAAACACTTTGAAAAACCCCTAACCTCTGAGCCTTTGATGAGATTGATTTGAGGAATAACTCCATCTCCCGTGTGACATGGCCAGCCTCATGTCAACTAAACTCTTTCTTTATTGCAACACTGTGAATTGGCTTTGTTTGTGCAGTGGGCAGGAAGAACCCATTGGGTGGTTATGTCATGCGCACTGAGAATCCTCACTGTGATTGGTCTGTCTCAGGAGCTCTGTAGTGTTATGGCCCAGGGTAGGACTTCTGTCAGGAAGTGCCTTCTGTATAACTCTGATTTGTTTGCTGGGTATGCTAGAGAGAGCCTGCAGGTGCGAGAGGGACAGAGAAGGGAAACGAGAGGTGATGAAGGGGAAGGGAAGTGTCAGTTTTACTCCTTATTTAGAGTAATCTGATAAGAGTTTCTTTCTTCTTTCTTTCCTTTCTAACTTCTATCAAACTATACTTTTCAAGAAATTAAAAAAAGACTCACGATATAATATGAGACTATGTAAAAGACTTACTTAAGTCATTAAGGAGGAAACCAGCAATATAGGAGGGATTGATATACTTGTTAAATTAAAGAAAAATGCTGGAATAAGGTTGCAAAATTAGATACAAAATTCGTTAATATCCTACAGGATATTAACTTTGGAGTAATTTTTTCTGCTGGACAGAAACTCATTTGTGACTTACCAGTCTCCTCCAAATTAACATCTAACTTTACAGAATAATAAATAGTAAGCCAAACAATACCATATTCCCTAGAATCAGATGACCATTGAGTGAGCTTGTTAGACAATGTCCTAGTGTTACCAGCAGCAAATTTACGTGAGTCCGCAGCCTACTCAATTCTTGCCTCCCTGGAGGAAAGAATTTGGCCAAGGAGCAGAAGTAGTTTTAAGGCAAAAGGAGAAACGGAGGCAAGTTTTAGAGCAGGAGTCAGAGTTTATTTATCAAACATTTTAGAGCAGGAATGAAACGAAGTAAAGTACACTTGGAAGAGGGCCGCGCAGGCAACTTGAGAGATCCAAGTGCCCAGTCTGGCCCTTGACTTGGGGTTTTATACATTGGCATGGTTCTGGGGTTTGCGTTTCTTCTCCCTTGATTCTTCCCTTGGAGCGGGCTGTTCGCATGCATGGTGGCCTGCCAGCACTTGGGAGAGGCCACACGCCCAGTGTGTCTACTGAAGTTATGCACATGCTCACTTGAAGCATTTTTTCCTTAACGAGCGCTCCTCAAGGAAGGTCAGATACCAGTTAAACGCTGCCATTTTGCTTCTCAGTGAGCATACTTGAGCCCACAGCTGCTGATCACCAGCTTCAGGTGTTTTCTATCTATTGGGAGGCTGTCTTTTCCTGGTGCCAGCTGTGACCAACAATTATTTTAGAGAGACAGTTTAACAACTACCTGACCATCACCTGATGGTCACCTGACATTTCTTGGTGGGGGGGCTCTCCACTCTGCTAATTTCTGCCTAGCTACCTACTCTAACACTAGTACGACTTTGAAAGGGTGCATAGTAGTCTTCCTGTCTTATTTCAAGTTTTAAATAATTTTTCTTAATTCTTTTTAATTTAAAATTTCTTCTTCTTCTCCTCCTCCTCTCCCCCTCCTTCTCCTCTCTTCTTTTCTTTTTCTTCTCCTCCCTCTTCTTCTTCTTCTCTCCTCCCCCTCCTCTCCTCCCCCTCCTTCTGCCACTCCTCCTCCCCTCCTCCTCCTCAGCGGCTGCCTCCTTCTTCTTCTCTCCTCCCCCTCTTCCCCTCCCCCTCCTTCTCCCACTCCTCCTCCCCTCCTCCTCCCCTCCTCCTCCTCAGTCGCTGCCTTCTTCTTCTTCTCTTCCTCCTCCTCCGCCTCCTCCTCCTTCTTCTTCTCTCCTTCCCCTCCTCCCCTCCCCCTCCTTCTCCCACTCCTCCTTTCCTCCTCCTCTTCCTCCTCTTTTTCTTCTTCTCCTCCTCCTTCTCCTTCCCCTCCTCCTCCTCCTCCTTCATCTTATAATCCTTTCTGAAACTGACAGAGCCCTGTTCTGTGCTCTGAGATACAATGGTGAGAAGGCATCTCCAGAGCTCTAACACCTCTTGCTCTATCCAGCTGTCTTCATTGGGATGACAGCTCTACCATCCAACCCAATCTGGTGTGAGAGGTGAGGGCAGTCAGACCTGCCTGATTCTGTAGTCCTGCCTCAGGATTTAGTCTAGTCCATTCATCTGATAGGGATGCTCTGACAGCTTGGTAAGGCTAGTCTCTGCTGTTAGTTGACAGACTGCCCTGTGGAAGGGTGAGCAGGCACGCCATTTGTTGCTCATAAAACAGCCACAACCAGTAAGTGGAGTTCTTGAGGTCACATAAATTTATCTAGGTCTTTACCATGTTTTTGGCCCTACATTTGTAAGGCATTTCATAATACACATATCCAATATTCTGCTCGTCATTCACTCTTCCCCTGCCTTTTACCGTTTCCATCTCCCTCCTCAGTCAGTCCTTGTTCTTTTAAAAAATAATAGCTGTGATTCCATTTTGTTTGAACATAATTACATGACAGAGAGCTTCCAAAATAATTCTTGTGACAGACAGAAAATGTGGTGACAGTGGCTCATTATTTTTCTGTTTCCAGCCAGTAATTTTGTTAATTACACTATGCTTTACTACTTTCTGAATAAACAACTGAAGAGCATGAACCAAACATGATGTTACAATTGTGTGAGTTTGCTTAATGCCTTTACAGTTTATAAATATTTCTATAGCCAACTTTGCTATAGCTGTGTGAAACCCTGAAATCGCTCTGAAATCAAATGAAGGAGCACCCCAGTATAATGCATATTTTGAATTAAAAACCTTTAGGAATCAATGGGCCCTAGAAGAGACTTTTCTCCTGTCTCCATAAAGATCAGATGGATCCATCAAGAACAATTGCTTTTCCTTTCCTTCGCTGTTATCTCATTATCTATTAATATTTCAGGTAAGGAAAGAATATAACCAGACCTGGCCCAACCATTTTACAAAATAATTCCTGTCTCTCAGTTCATTCAACTTCCAAAGAGAACCATTTGAAAGTCCATCTCTGGTCTCCCTTTCATTCATTCTCCCAAGTACCCATTCTTTTTCCTTTGGTAATCATTTACTGTCTCTCCACAGTTACTATATTCCCTATCTTCCCCCTTCCCTCTGAAAGAAGATTATATAAGTGTTTGGGCCCCATTGGGAAATTGGGTAATCACTCTGTGATTCTCCCCATGCACACGGTTAAATAAATTTGTACGCCTTTTCTCTTATTAGTCAGCCTTATTGTGAGGCAAAAATGGTTCCCTGATTTTTTCATTGAAAAGAATTTGCTGATTTTTTTTTTTCAGTGAACCTTTCTAGGGCAAGGGGGAAGCTTCCCCATGGCCCCTACAGTTTTGGCATAGTCAATAATGGTTCGCTGATTTTTTCACTGAAAAGGGTTTGTTGATTTTTTTTTCTGTGAACATTTCTAGGGCAAGGGGGAAGCTTCCCCATGGCCCCTACGGTTTTGGCATAGTTGGCAGAATCATCAAAGCCATTGTGCACTTCTGGAGACCACAGTGAAGGGAATCCAGGACCCAACAAAGTTGGCAAAGAAATGGTAAGAATTCCTTACTGGTCAGCCTCCCAGTTTCTTTCTTTCCATGAACTCTCTGGTCGAGTGAATGGTAAAAGAAAAAAAAAATCACTCTCTCCCTTTTCCTTTCCAAATTTAAGATTAGTGAGAGAAAAGGTTTTATATGGGACTAGTTGGGTTTTAGCAACTCTGGTGTATTTAATTTGGGGTATGAATATTCATATTGTTTTATTACTGGAAAGGGGTCCCAATCAGACCCCAAAAGAGGGTTCTTTGATCTTGTGCAAGAAAGAATCTGGGGCAAGTCCATAGCGTAAGCTGAAAGCAAGTTTATTAAGAAAGTAAAGGAATAAGAGAATGGCTACTCTATATGCAGAGCAGCCCATTTTTATGGTTATTTCTTGATTATATGCTAAAGAAGGTATGGATTATTCATGAGTTTTCCGGGAGAGGGGTGGGCAATTCCTAGAACTGAGGGTTCCTCCCCCTTTTTTTTTTTTTTTAGAACATTTAGGGTAACTTCCTGACATTGCCATGACATTTGTAAACTGTCACAGTGCTGTTGGGAGTGTGCCTTAGCATGCTAATGCATTATAATTAGTGTGTAATGAGCAATGAGGACCAGCAGAGGTCACTGTCATTGCCATCTTGGTTTTGGGAGGTTTTGGCTGGCTTCTTTACTGCAACCTGTTGTATCAGCAAGGTCTTTATGACCTGTATCATGTGCCGACCTCCCATCTCATCCTGTGACTAAGAATGCCTTAACCTCCTGGGAATGCAGCCCAGTAGGTCTCAGCCTTATTTTACCCCGTCCCTATTCAAGATGGAGGCACTGTGGTTCAAATGCCTTTGACAGTTTGCACTCTTTTTCTCTCAGAAATAGCCTTTTTTTGTTGTTGTTCCATTTTCGTTTGTCTTTCTGTGTTATTCTTTTATAAAGAGGGGTACCACAGGGTAGAACATGAGCCTAGATCCCCTATAAGCCCACTGTTCCGGCTGGCCCTGCAGACTGGTTAGTTTTTTGCTGAGCTGACTAGATGAGCAAGCATCTGTAAAGATAAACTGCTTTTAGTCCCTGAAACAAAAACTGGATTTTTTTTTTTTGGTTTATAACCTTGGGAGCTTGTCTTTGTGACTAAGTGTGGGTACTCTCTTAGTCTCTGCCATCAGGAGGGTATGAATTTTTGGGTTCATGTTAGGTGACCAATCTGAAAAGACTGGGAGTCTGAGACATGTACGATTTTAAGCAGCACATTATTTATACCAAATGTGCCAAGCTTTTAGGGGAGATTTGCCATAAAAGGTCCCATTTTTATGGGACTTTTGTTGTCTTTTGTTACTTTCAGCCTACTTCTGAGAGTGAATTTTTGGGCATTATGGGGACTGCCTCTTCTGTGTCCTCTCCAGAAACACATCTTGCTTATACAGTGACAACCTATTCTCAACCTGGGAAATTACCACCTGGGCTTACTATGAAGAGGCTTATTGGATTAAGTCGCTATTGGAATAAATAAACCATTGAAAATTCTAATTATAAGTGGCCAGCAGAGGATCTTTTGAATGAGAAAGGCTTAAATTTAAGGAAAATTTTAAAGAGCTCTCATTCTAAGCATTTGCCTTATTTGTATTTATGAGAAGATCAAATTGAAAGAAAGACATGCACTAGTGTTGTGGCTAGCTTTAAGAACTCTCCTGACAAGATTAAAAAACAGAAATCTAATCTAGAACAAAAGTTAAAATCTGCCCCCAATTTAAATTTCCCTACAACTTATACTCTTCTTTATCCTCAACTACGTGTCCCAGACCCCCCAAGAAGATTCTTTGATCATCTGGGCCCCTGGTCAAAATCCCCCTCCTCAAAATCCAGTCTTAACCCCACAGCAAACTTCTGTAATAACCCCTAAAACAATTACACCCCTAATGTCTCCAGAAAATCCTTTAGCTAACCAACTGCCTAATCTGACTTCTGTGTCTCTGCAGGATTTGCAGAAAACACTTAGACCTAATTTAAAGTCCGGATGCATACAGGTCAATTGTATAAGAGCTGACAAGCAAGAGAAACCCGTTAGATAAACCAGGCAGTGCTTGACTTCTTGTGCCATATGATGCTTCTTCCTTTCCAGGCTATATAAGTAACTCCAACAGCTCCAGGCTTTCCTAGGCAGTGCCCCCTGAGAATATATCCATGGCCTCCATGACAAAGAATTTATGTCCCCTAGATGGCAGCAAATCTTCTGAATTATGAAACCCTTTTGCTCCTACTTTCTTAAGATCCTACCGAATCAGAGAGGCTAGTAGCCATTTACAGTCTCACTCACAGGGACCTTGACTGGCTACTAAGGGGTGTACTTCCCACCCATCCCACCCATGATTATCCTGTAGTCCATAGACAGGTCAGAAGGCCTGCAGGGGAAAACCCTAAACACAGGGGGAACAGGTGGCCAGATCCTCTCCCTGGCCTCCCTATGGATGACCAGGAAATGGCTCAGCTGGAGGCTAATATTCAGGGTCTGATGTGGTGATATTAGAGGCTTTCCCTCCTAAGGTTAATTGGTCTAAGTTCCAATTATGTAACCAGAAGGAGGGAGAACACCCTAAGGCTTTTATTGAGGGGTTTATGCAAACTTTTGAGGGGCATACTGGATTAAAACCCGATGCATCAGAACACAGAAATCTTTAAATTTCTGCCCTTGTTGAAAATCTACTTCCATAACCACACACACACACACACACACACACACACACACACACACACCCACACACACACACACACATATCTAGAACAGTATAGTTGCTTGGGCTAGTCAGCCTCTCTATTAGTCTGTTCTCACACTGCTATAAATAACTACCTGAGACTGGGTAATTTATGAAGAAAAGAGGTTTAATTCATGCACAGTTGCACAGGCGGAATAGGAAGCATGACTGGGAGGCTTTAAGAAACCTACAATCATGGCAGAAGGTGAAGGGGAGGCAAGCACTTTCTTCACATTGCGGCAGGAGAGAGAGACAGAAAAGGAGGGGGTGCCATACACTTTTAAACCATCAGATCTCATGAGAATTCACTCACTATTATGAGAACAACCAGGAGGAAATCCACCCCATGATCCAATCACCTCCCACCAAGTCCCTTCCCCAACATTGGGAATTACAAATCAACATGAAATTTGGGTGGTGACATAGAGCCAAACCATATCATTGCAATCCAGAGCCCTCTCAAATCTCATGTCCTTCTCACATTTCAAAACATAATCATGCTTTCCCAACATTCCCCCAAAGTCTTAACTCATTCTAGCATTAACTCAAAAGTCCAAGTCCAAAGTCTCATCTGAGACAAGGCAAGTCCTTTCCACCTATGGGCTTGTAAAATCTAAAACAAGTTAGTTACTTCCAAGATACAATGCAGGGACAGGCATTGGGTAAATGCTCCCATTCCAAAAGGGAGAAATTGGCCAAATGAAAGGGGCTACAGGCCCCATGCAAGTCTAAAACTCAGCAGGGCAGTATTAAATCTTAAGGCTCCAAAATAATCTCCTTTGACTCCATGTCTCACATTCACGGCCCACTGATGCAAAGCATGGGCTTCCAAGGCCTTGGGCAGCTACACCCCTGTAGTTTTGCAGGGTACAGCCCCCTTGGCTGCTTTCATGGGCTAGCATTGAGTGCCTGCAGCTTTTCCAGGTACATGGTGCAAGTTGTTGGTAGATCTACCATTCTGGGGTCTGGAAGACGGTAGCCCTTTTTTCACAGTTCCACTAGGCAGTGCCCCAGTGGGGAATTTGTGTGGGGCTCCAACCCCACATTTCCCCTCCACTAGTAGAGATTCTCCATGAATGGTCTGCCCCTGCAGTAGACTTCTACTTGGACATCCAGGCATTTCCATACATCCTCTGAAATCTAGGTGGGGATTCCCAAACCTCAACTCCTGCCTTCTGTGTATCCATAGGCCCAACACCATATGGAAACTGCCAAGGTTTGTGACTTGCACCCTCTGAAGCAATGACCCAAGCTGTACCTTGGCCTCTTTTAGCCATAGCTGGAGCTAGAGCAGCTGGGACACAGGGTACCATGTCTTGAGGCTGCAGAGAGCAGCAAGGCCCTGGGCCTGGCCAACAAAACCATTTTTTTCTTCTAGGCCTTCTGGCCTGTGATGGGAGGGGCTGCTGTGAAGGTCTCTGACATGCCCTGAAGACATTTTCCCTGTTGCCTTAGCTATTAACATTAGGATCCTCTTTACTATTGCAAATTTCTGCAGCAGGCTTGAATTTCTCCCCAGAAAATGGGTGTTATTTTCTACTATGTGGCTGGGCTACAAATTTTTCAAACTTTTATGCTCTGCTTCTTCTTAAAATATAAATCCCAATTTCAGATAATCTCTTTGTTCAGGTATTTGAGCATATACTTTTAGAAACAGTCAGGTCAATTTTGAATGCTTTTCTGCTTAGACATTTCTTCTGCCAGAAACCCTAAATCATCTTTCTCAAATTCAAAGTTCCACAGATCTCTAGGGGGTGCAAAATGCCACCAGTCTCTTTGCTAAAACATAGTAAGAGTGATCTTTACTCAAGTTCCCAATAAGTGCCTTATTTCCATCTGAGATCACCTCAGCCTGGACTTCATTGTCCATATCACTATCAGCATCTTGGTCACAAGCAGTTGACAAGTCTCTAGGAAATTCCAAAACTTCCCTCATCTTACTGTCTCTTTTGAGCACTCCAAATGGTTCCAACCTCCTCCTGTTACCCAGTTCCAAAGTTGCTTCTACATTTTCAGGTATCTTAATAGCAATGCCCCAATTTTCTGGTACCAATTTTCTGTATTTCTCTGCTCTGACACCACTATAAAGACCTACCTGAGACCAGGTAATTTATGAAGAAAAGGGGTTTGACTCACAGTTCCACAGGCTGTACAGGAAGCATGACCTGGAGGTATCAGGAAACTTACAATCATGGCATAAGGTGAAGGGAAAGTGGGCACCTTCACGAGGCTGCAGGAGAGAGAGAAAAGACGGAAGTGTCGCACACTTATAAACCATTCGATCTTGTGAGAATTCACTGACTATCATGAGAGCAAGGAGGAAATTAGCCCCCATGATCCGATCACCTCCCACCAGGTCCTGGCCCTAACATTAGGAATTAAATTCAACATGAGATTTGGGTGGGGACACAGAGCCAAACCATCTCAGCCTCTAAGCATTATTATGGAAGCAGCTACACAGTTCTTTGAAAACAACTCACAGAACAACAACAAAAGAGAAAGATTTAAAATATGCAGCCCTTGGTTTGCAGGTTGAGTCACTGCAAAAGTAAAATCAGACCCCTGAGAGCAGATCAAAATTCTCTCATCAGTCACAGAACATTCCTCCAGATGTCTGCAGATGCTGTAGGAATTCTGGACATTTGAAAAACAATTGTCTAGCCCTTAAAGTAAAAGAAAACTTAAAAAATTCCTCCATCTGACTCAATGTTTGTTTCTCTCCTTCTGTGGGACAATATCTTGTTGATTGGCAGGGTCAGCCAATCTTCAGCTGCACTCCAGAACTTACCATTAAAGTTAAGATAGAGCATCAGGCTGGGCACGGTGGCTCATGCCTGTAATCCCAGCACTTTGGGAGGCTGAGGCAGGTGGATCACCTGAAGTCAGGAGTGAGTTCGAGATCAGCCTGGCTAACGTGGTGAAACCCCGATTCTACTAAAAATACAAAAATTAGCCAGGCGTGGTGGTAGGCACCTGTAATCCCAGCTACATGAGAGGCTGAGGCAAGAGAATCGCTTGAACCCAAGAGACAGAGGTTGCAATGAGCCAAGATTACACCACTGCATTTCAACCTGGATGACTGAAACTCCATCTCAGAAAAAAAAAAAAAAAAAAAAGAATAAAAAAAGATAGAGGATCAAGAACTGGATTTTAAAATTGATACTGGGGGTTATGTTCTCTACCGTTTGACCAGAAGAATTACCTCTACCTCTCACCTCTAATTCTATTCAAGTCTCTGGGCAACCTATTTCATTTCATTATTTATCTCTCAGATCATCCCGATATTCCTAGGCCCTCTGAACACACACCATGACTGTTCTCTGCCCTCAGACAAAACTCCAAACTTTCTACTCTCCCTAATGGAGACCCACTCTGATTTAAATTCCTCTGAAGATAAAATCTTAAAGAATGCTCCATCTAGTTTCTAGTACTCGCATGCAAATGAAGTCAAATTGCTGTTGAGTGTAGAGTCTATGTACACTTCCTGAAAAAGGAACAAATCAGCCAGGTGCAGTGGGTCTATAATCCTAGAACCTGGGAGGGGAGGCAGACAGATTGCTTGAGCTCAGGAGTTTAAGACCAAACTGGGCAACATGGTGAAACTCCATCTTTACAAAAAAACCAAAAAATTAACCTGGCTTGGTGGTGTGCCTGTAGTCCCAGCTATGTGGAGGGCTGAGGCAGGAGGATTGCTTGAGCCCAGGAGCTGAGGCTACAGTGAGCCCAGATCACATCAGTGCACTCTAGCCTGGGTGACAAAGTGACATCTTGTCTCAAAAAAAAAAAAAAAAAAAGAACAAATCTTTCCAACACTCTTTCACTTGTTTTTACTACTTCATCCTGTAACACCCCAATTTTACCAGTAAAAAAGGAAGGAAAGTTTGATTCAGATGGAAATCAAATCTATCCATTTGTTCAGGATCTAAGAGCTGTAACTTTGTAATTCGTTGCCACCCTATTGTGCCTAATCCTGCTGCTCTCCTGACCTCAGTTCCCACTGATGCAGTCTGGTTTATAGAAATTGACCTTTGCCCAGCATTCTTTTCAATTTTGTTGCACCCTGACTCAAAATTTCTCTTTGCCTTTAACTTCAGAGGGAGACAGTTAACACGGACTCGAATACCTCAGGGATATGAGTCTCCTTCAATATTCGCTCAAATCCTCAAAGCTGATGTAGACTCTGTAACCTTTACCTAAGGTTCCATTGTTGCTCAGTATGTTGACAGTCTTTTGCTCTGTAACCTGACCAAGTAGGCTGCCCTTCTAGAGTCCCTCACACTCTTGAAGGCTGTAGCTGAATGAAGCCACAAAGCCTCTAAGTCTAAACTTCAATGGGCGCAGACAACTGTTATTTACTTAGGACATGAGATATTTCAAGGCACTCAAAAAGCTCACTCTGAAAATGCCACGAGTCTATTTTGTCTACTTCTGTTCCCCAAACTATGAAACACCTATTAATTTCTAGCAGCAGCTGGCTATTGCCGCCGGTGAATTCCCAATTTTGGTGCTCTCGCAAAATTTTTATATGCCCTCCTCCCGAATACCATTCCGGAAATCAGCATTATTCATATCCCCTGCTCTCAGCTTACCTCTTATCTCACTTAATTTTGATAAACCCTTCCACTTACATTGCCATGAAAATAATGGGACTGCTGCTGGTATTTTAGGACAGTCCTCTTCCTCCCAGATCCATCCTATAGCAAATTTTTCTTTCCTCCCCTTCCCCTTTCCCTTTCTCTTCCCCTTCCCCTTCCCTTCCCTTCTCTTTTTTCTTTTCTTTCTTTTTTTTTTGTTGAGACAGTTTCGCTTTGTTGCCAGGCTGGAGTGCAGTGGCGTGATCTCAGCTCACTGCAACCTCTGCCTCACAGGTTCAAGTAATTCTCCCGCCCCCAAGTACCTGGGACTACAGGCGCACGCCACCATGCCCAGCTAATTTTTGTATTTTTAGTACAGACGGGGTTTCACCATGTTGGCCAGGATGGTCTTGATCTCTTGACCTCGTGATCCACCCACCTCGGCCTCCCAAAGTGCTGGGATTACAGGCATAAGTCACTGCGCCCGGACCCTTATAGCATATTTTTCAGGCCAGCAGGACCCTGTGGCAGCAGGTGTGCCACCAGGTCTATGTGCAGTAGCAGCAGCTGCCACTTTAATTGATAAAGTCAGCACTGTCACATTAGGTTTCCCTATTCACTCTTATGTTCCTCATACTGTGTCTGCTGTCTTACAAGTTCATAAAACACAGCACCTCTCTACGTGATGACAGGCCACCTATGAGCAACCCCCATTGACCAATCCCTCCATTATTTTATATCATTGCAAGCCTATAAATCCAGCTACCCTCCTGCCTCTCCCTGAGGATGGAGACCCTCACTCCATTTCACATGATTACCTTGCAGCTGTTGGTATGGTTTGAAAGTCACAAGAGGGTCCCTCAGACATTTCTTTAGACAACCGAGATTTACTTATTTTTTTGTGATGGCTCTTGTAAATGAGATTTCAAAGGGAATATAACTGGCTACGCTACAGTTTCCTCACATGAAACCCTCTCTGGTAGGCAGACCATCTGCCTACCATAAAGTCAGCTGAAGTTGCTGAACTTGTCGCCCTTACTAGAGCTTGCACATTGGCAAGAAACAAACAAACAAACAAACAAAAACAAAAACCAAAAAACTGCCACTATTTATGCAGACTCCAAATATGCCTTTGGAAACTGTCATACACTTAGTACAATTTGGAAATCCTGTAGTTTCTTAACCTCTGCTGGCACTTCTATTGCCAATGGGCCTATAACTGCTGGCCTATTATAGGCTATCCACCTTCCCACTAAGATTGCTGTTGTTCATTACCCAGCTTATACCAAGGATATGGATACTCTACGCCAAGAAAATGATTGAACAGACAGGGCTGCTAAATCTGTGGCCAAATGGCCCTCCATATCCTTTTTATACTCAATTTATTAATCTGCCCTTATCCCTGTCTAACATTATTGATTATCAGGCTAATGCCTCACAATGTGAAAAAGGATAAATGGATATTAAAGGGTGCCAAGCAATTATCAGATGGGTTGTATACTGGGCCAAATGGACCCCCATAGCCCCTTTCCTTTTAACTCTTTGCCTTGCACTTATCTCCCATCAGATGGGATGTATATGCAAATGGGGAATAATTAAGAAATTAAAAGATAGTTGGTACTGCCCTGGGAACTATAAAATTTATGGCCAAATTATTTCCCAGTGCACTATTTATAAATCTCACCAAATCTCTAGAGGAAACCAATATTCCTCAGGAAGCCCCCAAAGGCCCATGTTGCCCCTTGCCGCGCTCCAAATAGACTTTATGGATTTACCTCCAGCTTTGTGCTTTTCTCACTGCTCCGTTATTTTTCTGCATGTTCAGTGGGTGGACTGAATATTATCCAACTAGGTGTCCTGATGTTACAGCTGTGGTAAATAAATAAGTAGCAGATTATTCCTCATTTTGCTATTCCCTTATGGATTGGGTCAGACCCATGGACTTATTTCACAGCAGAAATAAACCACTTGCTTGCAGAAGCTCTGGGGTACTCATTAAAATTTTATACCCCACATCATCCCCAATCCTCAGGGCAAGTGGAACCTAAAAATTTAGACATAAAAAGAATTTTGGGAAAATTTTGTCAAGATAGTGGACTTAAATGGCCAGAAGCATTATCTCTGGCCCTTATAAAAATCTCTAATACTTCAAATAGGAGACATGGATTAGCCCCTTTTAAAATAGTGTTCAGTCACTCCATACCTACTGACACCTCTAAACCTTCTCTTCTTGGGCTGAATGAACACCATGGGGATTTTTATTAAAAATTTTACTTTACGTTCTGGGATACATGTGCAGAACGTGCAGGTTTGTTACATAGGTATACATGTGCCATGGTGGGTTGCTGCGCCTATCAACCCATCATCTAGGTTTTAAACCCTGCATGCATTAGGTATTTGTCCTAATGCTCTCCCTCCCCTTGTCCCCCACCCCCCGACAGGACCCGGTATGTGTTTTTCCCCTCCCTGTGTCCATGTGATCTCATCTTTCAACTCCCACTTATGAGTGAGAACATGTGGTGTTTAATTTTCTGTTCCTGTATTAGTTTGCTGAGGATGATGGCTTCCAGCTCCACCCATGTCCCTGCAAAGGACATGATCTCATTCCTTTTTATGGATGCATAGTAATCCGTGGTGTATATGTGCCACATTTTCTTTATCCAGTCTATCATCAGTGGGCATTTGGGTGGGTTCTGTGTCTTTACTATTATAAATAGTGCCACAATAAACATACCTGTTCATGTCTCTTTATAGTAGAATGATTTGTATTTCTTTGGGTGTATACCCAATAATAGGATTGCTGGGTCAAATGATATTTCCGGTTCTAGATCCTTGAGGAATGGCCACACCGTCTTCCACAATGGTTGAACTAATTTACACTCCCACCAACAGTGTAAAAGCATCCCTATTTCTCCACAGCCTCACCAGCATCTATTGTTTCTTGACTTTTTAATTGAAAGGTGATTAAAGATTGCCTGAACTTATCTCTCTCATACTCCCTTTGATCTCTCGCTGTGACTCTTCTTTTGAACTGTGCTTTGCTTTTACTAATTCTTGCTATTTTTCTAGATGGTCGGGCACAAACCCTTTGCACCAGTCTTTTAAATCCTGACAACATTAACTAGTCAGTCTAATTTTGGTTATGCCAATATCTAGATGATGCAAAAGAACCTGAACTTATTTTTGTTTCTGCCAGTATGAGCACCTGGTGGATTCAGTCTAGAAGATGGATGTATGACAAGATATGGCATCCAGAACCAGAGAAACAAAGTCACATTGCCTCTCTTATGGTAAGTCAGCTGGACACAGAAAAGCCACCATGGAAGCTCAAAACTGTCTTTTGCTTAGATAAAATTACTAGAAAGAAAATTTTCCTTCTGCATTGAAAACAGGAATGATGCTGGACCCTTGCTAGGTGACATACTAGGCAATATTGAAATCAGACCTTATAGTTTGATTCCACAGATGGCATTCTTGCACTTCTTACACAGACCATAGATGGTCCTGATGCTGACTCATGAAATCAATATTTATCAAATCACCAGATGTTATGGATGGCTCACAAGCCAGCCCTGGTGTGCAACTTGGGGTAGCTTACCTGTCAGATACTAAAGATTACATATGGATAGACCCAAAGTCTGGACTGATTTGGCTAGGTGACAAAACCAAGCCCTATAACAGTCAAAACTAAAGGTCTTTTATATAAAATATTTCACAACCTGTTTTGCTCCCACAGATTGACAGGGAGACATGATAGCTGGAGATGTGGAAATGCCAATAACAAAGATGAGGCACAGCAAACTCCAGGCTGAGGTGCCACAGGCTCCACCCTGACCCTATCTGTAAATAACAGTGGCCTTTTAATATTGCGTGGTGACAAGATATACAAGTGGTTCCCACCTAGATACTCAGGGTGCTGTGGACTCAGTTATCTGACATCCTCTGTTACTAGGTACTCCACTTTAAATGTCAGCCAAATTACAAATGGGCCTTTTTGTTCATAAAGTGGTGCCACACAGAGGTAATGAATGTGACTTTGTAAAAAACCCACCTATATATCACAAATCTATGTTCTTTTCAGTCCTCAGAACTTTTCCCCTGGCATTTGGAACTTAAGAAAATGAAAGGGCAGTTTAAAATCTTTCCATGGCAATAGAACAAGACTTCAATATCACTACCCAAGCCTTGGGAGCACTCCAGTCAGAAGTCAACAGTCCAGCTTCTGCTGTACTTTAGAACTGCTGCAGCCTGAATGTGCTGACAGCCCAACAGGGAGGAGCTTGTGCAGCTATTGGTGACAAATGCTGTTTCTACATAAACCGCTCAGGGCAAGTAGAGACTGATCTGCACCTCTTGAAGGTCAAGGTAAAATATTATCCATCAGGTAAACAAGGCTAAACTGTTCTATTGGTGTGACCTATTCCTGGGAATGGGAGACTGGTTTAATGGGGTGTGGGGAAGTGTGCTTAGATATGTTCTTTTCTCATTTTAATCTATGTTCTTTTCTTCCTTTTCAGATCTCTTACTACCCAGCTACTAAACCAACTTCTCTCTCCAGAGCCACTAACTTAGGATTTTTTTTTTTTTTTTTTTGAGACAGAGTCTTGCTCTGTCACCCAGGCTGGAGTGCAGTGGTGTGATCTTGGCTCACTGCAACTTCCGCCTCCCAGGTTCAAGCAATTCTCTGCCTCAGCCTTCCAAGTAGCTGGGATTACAGGCACCCGCCTATAATCCATACCCAGCTAATTTTTGTATTTTTAGTAGAGACGGGGTTTCACCATCTTGGCCAGGCTGGTCTTGAACTCCTGACCTCGTGATCCACCTGCCTTGGCCTCCCAAAGTGCTGGGATTATAGGCATGAGCCACCGTGCCCGGCCTAACTCAGCTTTTTATGTGTGAAACTTCTAGGGGAGTTCTAGACAGGGAGAATGAATAAGCTCCTTGGTATAATGCATATTTTGAATTAAAAGACTTTATAAATCAACAGGCCTCAGAAGAAACTTATCCCCTAACTTCAAAAAGATCAGATAGGCCCATCAAGAACAATTGCCTTTTCTTCCCTTCCCTGTTATCTCACTATTTCAGGAAAGAAGAGGAAGAATATAACCATACCAGAACCAACCATTTTACAAAATAATACCTGTCTCTCAGGTTCTTTTAACTTCCAAAGAAAACCATTTACAAGTCAATTTCTGTTCTCACCTTCCATTCATTCTCCTAAGTACCTATTCATTTTTCCTTAGTAATTATTTTATGCCCCTCAACCAGAATTACCTCTATATTCCCCATCTTCCCCCTCCCCTCTGAAAGAGGTTATAGAAGTGTCTGGGCCCTGTTGGGAAATTGGGTAATCACTCTATGATTCTTCTCGTGCACATGGTTAAATAAATTTGTATGATTTTATCCTATTAATCTGCCTTACTGTAAATTGATTTTTTTCAGCGAACCCTCTGAGGGCAAGGGGAAAGCTCCTCCAATGCCCATACACAAGTGAGGAAGATCAAGAAGAATTTATCACAAACCTGCCTTGCTATACAAGTGTCTGATGTACAAAAGACTGAAGTGAAATACTTGTTAGCACCAATAAAATATAACTCAGTGACAAATTTTCTAAAAAGAACTTTGTATCTAGGATTGATAGGCTTGGAAAAATCTTACAAACTTTTCTTCAACATCTGAAAGTGGTTTTCAGTCTATAGTAATTGTCAGGCCTCTGAGCCTAAGCTAAACCATCATAACCCCTGTGACCTGCACGGATACATCCAGATGACCTGAAGCAACTGAAGAACCACAAAAGAAGTGAAATAGTCAATTCCTGCCTTAACTGATGACATTCTACCACTGTGATTTGTTCCTGTCCCACCCTAACTGATCAATTGACCTTGTGACGTTCCTTCTCCTGGACAATGAGTCTCAGGAGCTCCCCACCGAGCACCTTGTGACCCCCACCCCTACCCGCAAGAGAAAACCCCTTTAACTGTAATTTTCCGCTACCTACCCAAATCCTATAAAACTGGCCCACCCCATCTCCCTTTGCTGACTCCTTTTTCAGACTCAGTCTGCCTGCACCCAGGGAATCAAAAAGCTTTATTGCTCACACAAAGCCTGTTTGGCGGTCTCTTCACACAGACGTGTGTAACAGTAATAATATTATTTTATTTTTTTGAGACAGGGTTTCGCTCTGTTGTGCTGGCTGGAGTACAGGGGTGTGATCATGGCTCACTGCAGCCTCAACCTCCCTGGGCTCTAGTGATCCTCCCACCTCAGCTTCCTGAGTAGCTGGGACCACAGATGTGCACCACCACACCCAGCTATTTCTTGGTAGAGATGTTTTTTTGCCATGTTGCCCAGGCTGGTCTTGAACTTCTAGGCTCCAGTGATCCACTTGCTTTGATCTCCCAGTGTTGGGATTACAGGCATGAGCCACCATGCCCAGCCCTTAATAATAATTTTAAAAAGTCTTTTAGTTTGAAGTTTTTGATAGCCTGAGAACTGAGGCAGCATCTTCTTAAATTATTCTTGTAAAATCTGTGGGTTTGAAGTTTGATTAATGAGAACACAATGTGTTTTTCCAATGCTTCATATAGTGTCCCTTGTTCACATTCCTGTTTTATTCTTACTGCTTGTGTTCTTTATTATGGCTGGATTGGTACTAGGAAAAACAAACCTTGTTTGTGTATGAGTGTGGATGTGTCTGACAAGTACTTGAAATGTGACTTACATGATTTTGCTGTTTTTCTTTTTCATGAAATATTAAGGTGGGAAAGTTGATATTTTGCTTTTAATTCAACATAATATAATGTGAAGAATTTCCAAATAAGATTGTTTTCATGTAAGACTCATGCCTAGATGCAATTAAAATAATAAAATAAAAATAAAATATGATTATTAAAAACTATTTTGCTTAATGTCAAACATGCTGGTATACTAAACAATTCTACAAATATTAATTTTGATTAGTCTTCCTCTTAATTTTATTATTTAAAATATATTATCTTTTTGCTCAAAAGGATATAATATTCTTTCTAAATTCAAGTAGCCAATTTACTCTTTTCATATTTGTATTAACCAACAATCAATTTATTGAACGATTTAAAAGTTCTTAAGAACTATTTTTCTACATAAATGAGTGGATTTTGTAATCATCATTAATCCTTGCTGTGTCAGGGGTCCCGAAGACTAACCTTAGATTTGATGATTCTCTGGAAGGACCCACGGAATTCAGAAAGGCTGTTATAGTTACACAGTTATAGTTTATTACAGGAAAAGGAAACAGATTAAAACCAGCAAACGAAAAGGTGTGTAGGCAGAATCCAGGATAAACCAAGAATGAGCTTTCAGTTGTCTTCTGCCAGTGGAGTTGAATGGATAGTGCTTAATTCTCCCAGCAGTAATGTGTGATATCATTTTTTTCTTTTTCTTTTTTAAAAAATTTTATTTTTCCATAGGTTATTGGGGTGCACGTGGTGTTTGATGATATGAGTAATTTCTTTAATGGTGATTTGTGAGATTTTGATGCATCCATCACACAAGCAGTAAACTGCACCATATTTGTAGTCTTTTATCCCTCACTCTCCTCCTACTCTTCCCCCCAAGTCCCCAAAGTCCAGTGTATCATTCTTATGCCTTTGCATCCTCATAGCTTATCTCCCACATGACAGTGAGAACATACAATGTTTGGTTTTCCATTCCTGAGTTACTTCACTTAGAATAATACTCTCCAATCTCATCCAGGTCACTGTGAATGCAATTAATTCATTCCTTTTGTGGCTGAGTAGTATTCTATCTATCTGTATGTCTGTCTATCTATCTGTCTGTCTATCTATCTATCTATCTATCTATCTATCTATCTATCTATCTATCTATCTATCTATCATCTATCACAGTTTCTTTATCCACTCATTGACTGGTGGGAGTTTGGGCTGGTTCCATATTTCTGCAACTGTGAATTGTGCTACTATAAACAAGCAAGTGCAAGTATCTTTTCCGTATAATGGCTTCTTTTCCTCTAGCTAGATACCCAGTAGTGGGATTGCTGGATCAAATGGTAGTTCTACTTTTAGTTCTTTAAGGAATCTCCACACTGTTTTTCATAGTGGTTGTGCTATTTTATATTCCCACCAGCAGTGTAGAAGTGTTCCCTGATCACCTCATCCACTCCAACATCTACTGTTTTTTGATGTTTTGATTATGGCCAGTCTTGCAGAAGTAAGGTGGTATCACATTGTGGTTTTGATTTGCATTTCCCTGATCATTAGTGATGTTGAGCTTTTTTAAATATGTTTGTTGGCCACTTGTATATCTTTTTTTGAGAATTGTCTATTCATGTCATTAGCCCACTTTTTGATGGGATTGTTTTTTTTTTTTTTCTGATTTGTTTGAGTTCATTGTAGATTCTGGTTATTAGTCCTTTGTCAGATGTATAGATTGTAAAGATTTTCTCCCACTCTGTGGGTTGTGTGTTTACTCTGCTGACTGTTCCTTTTGCCATGCAAAATCTCTTTGGTTTAATTAAGTCCCAGCTATTTATCTTTGTTTTTATTGCATTTGCTTTTGGGTTCTTGGTCATGAAATCCTTGCCTAAGCCAATGTCTAGAAGGGTTTTACCAAGGTTATCTTCTAGAATTTTTATAGTTTTGGGTCTTAGATTTAAGTCCTTAATCCATCTTGAGGTGATTATTGTATAAGGAGAGAGATGAGGATCCAGTTTCATTCTCTTACACGTGGCTAGCCAATTTTCCCATCACTATTTGTTGAAAAGGGTGTCCTTTCCCCATGTTATGTTTTTGTTTGCTTTGTTGAAGATCAGTTAGCTGTATTTGGGTTTATTTCTGAATTCTCTATTCTGTTCCATTTTTCTATGTGCCTATTTTTATACCAATACCATGCTGTTTTTGTGACTATGGCCTTATAATATAGTTTGCAATCAGGCAGTGTGATGCCTCCAGATTTGTTCTTTTTGCTTAGTCTTGCTTTGGCTATGTGGGCTCTTTTTTGGTTTCATATGAATTTTAGAATTTTTTTTTCTAATTCTGTGAAGAATGATGTTGGCATTTTGATGGGGATTGCATTGAATTTGTAGATTGCTTTTGGTAGTATGGTCATTTTCGCAATACTGATTCTGCCCATCCATGAGCATGGTTTGTGTTTCCATTTGTTTGTGTCATCTATGATTTCTTTCAGCAGTGTTTTGTAGTTTTCCTTGTAGAGGTCTTTCAACTCCTTGGTTAGGTATATTCCTAAGTATTTTTTTAAATTTTTTTTGCAGCTATTGTAAAAGGGGTTGAGTTCTTGATTTGATTCTCTGCTTGATCGCTGTTGGTGTATAGAAGAGCTACTGATTAGTGTACATTAATCTTGTATCCAGAAATTTTGCTGAATTATTGTATCAGTTCTCGGAGCCTTCTGGAGGAGTCTTTAGGGTTTTCGAGGTAAACAATCATATCATCAGCAAACAGTGACAGTTTGACTTCCTCTTTACTAATTGGATGCCCTTTATTTCTTTCTGTTGTCTGATTGCTCTGGCTAGGACTTACAGTACTATGGTGAAGAGGAATAGTGAGAGTGGGCATCCTTGTCTTGTTCCAGTTCTCAGAGGGAATGCTTTCAACTTTTCCCATTCACTATTATGTTGGCTGTGGGTTTGTCATAGATGGCTTTTATTACATTGAGGTATGCCCCTTGTATGCTGATTTTGCTCAGAGTTTTAATTAAAAGGGATGCTGGATTTTGTCAAATGCCTTTTCTGCATCTATTGAGATAATCATGTGATTTTTGTTTTTAATTCTATTTATGTGGTGTATCACATTTATTGACTTGCATATGTTAAATCATCCCTGCATCCCTGGTATGAAGCCACTTGATCATGGCAGATTATCTTTTTGATATGTTGTTGGATTCTGTTAGCTAATATTTTGTTAAGGATTTTAACATTTATGTTCATCAAGGATATCGGTCTATAGTTTTCTTTTTTGGTTATGTCATTTCCTGGTTTTGGTATTAGGTTGATGCTAGCTTCATAGAATGAATTAGGGCAGGTTCCCTTTTTTTCTAACTTGTGGAATAGTGTCAAAAGGATTGGTACCAATTGGTCTTCGAATGTCTGGTAGAATTCTGCTATGAATCTGTCTGGTCCTGGACTTTTCTCTGTTGGTAATTTTTAAATTACCATTTCAATCTTGCTGCTTGTTATTGGTCTGACCAGGGTATCTAATTCTTCCTGATTTAAGCTAGCAGGGTTGTATTTTTTCAGAAATTTATCCATATCTTCTAGGTTTTCTAGTTTATGTACATAAAGGTGTTCATAGCAGCCTTAAATAACCTTCTATATTTCTGTGGTGTCAGATGTAACATCTCCTGTTTTATTTCTTATTGATGCTATTTGGATTTCTCTCTTCTTTTCTTTGTTAATCTTGCTATTGGTCTATCAATTTTATTTATCTTTTCAAAGAACCAGCTTTTTGTTTTATTTATCTTTTGTATTTTTTTGGTTTCAATTTCATTTAGTTTTGCTCTTATCTTGGTTATTTCCTTTCTTCTGCTGGGTTTGGGTTTGGTTTGTTCTTGTTTCTCTAGCTCCTTGAGGTGTAACCTCAGAGTGTCAGTTTGCACTCTTTCAGTCTTTTTGATGTAGGTATTTAGGGCTATGTACTTTCTTCTTAGCACTGCCTTTGTTGTATCGCAGAGGATTGATAGGTTATGTCACTATTGTCATTCAGTTCGAATAATTTTTAAATTTCCATCTTGATTTTGTTTTTGACCTGATGATCATTCAGGAGCAGGTTATTTAATTTCCATGTATTTGCATAGTTTCAAAGGTTCCTTTTGGAGGTGATTTCCAGTTTTATTTCACTGTGGTCTAAGAAAGTGCTTGACATAATTTAAATTTTCTTAAATTTATTGAGGCTCATTTCGTGGCCTATCTTATGGTCTATCTTGGAGAAAGTTACATGCACTGTTGAATAGAATGTATATTCTGCAGTTGTTGGATGGAATGTTCTGTATATATCTATTAAGTTTATTTGTTTCAAGGTATAGTTTAAATCCATTATTTCTTTGTTGACTGTCTGTCTTGATGACCTGTCTAGTGCTGTCAGTGGAGTATTGATGAAGTCCCCCACTATTATTGTGTTGCTATCTTTTTCATTTCTTAGGTCTATTAGTAATTGTTTTATAAATTTATGAGCTGCAATGTTAGGTGCTTATATGTTTAGGATTGTGATATTTTCCCGTTGGACAACACCTTTTACCATTATATAATGTCCCCTTTGTTTTTTTTAACTGCTCTTGCTTTAAAGTTTGTTTTGTCTGATATAATAATAGCTACTCTTGCTTGCTTTTGGTGTCCATTCACATGAAATGCCCTTTTCCACCCCTTTAAGTTTATATGAGTCCTTGTGTGTTAGATGAGTCTCTTCAAGGCAGCACATAGTTGGTTGGTGAATTCTTATTCATTCTGCAGTTCTGTATCTTTTAAGTGGGGCATTTAGGCCATTTACATTCAATGTTAGTATTGAGATGTGAGGTACCATTCCATTCATCTTGCTATTTCTTGACTGTGTACCTTGGTGTTTTTGTTTTTGCTTTTTAACTTGTGTTTTTGTTTTATAGGTCCTGTGAGATGTATACTTTAAAGATGCTCTGTTTTGGTGTATTTCCAGGATTTGTCTCAAGATTTAGAGCTCCTTTTAGCAGTTCTTGTAGTGGTGGCTTGGTAGTGGCGAATTCGCTCAGCATTTGTTTTTCTGGAAAAGACTGTATCTTCCTTTACATATAATGTTTAGTTTTACTGGATAAAAAGTTCTTGGCTGATAATTGTTTTGTTTGAAGAGGCTGAAAACAGGGCCCCAATCCCTTCTAGCATGTAGGGTTTCTGCTGAGGAATCTGCTGTTGATCTGATAGGTTTTCCTTTATAGGTTACCTGGTGCTTTTGTCTCACAGCCCTTAAGATTCTTTCATTTGTCTTAACTTTGGATAACCTGATGACAATGTGCCTAGGTGAAGATCTTTTTGTGATGAATGTCCTAGGTGTTCTTTGTATTTCTTGTATTTGGATGTCTAGGTCTCTGGCAAGGCTGGGGAAGTTTTCCTTGATTATTACTCCAAATATATTTTCCAAACTTTAGATTTCTCTTCCTCAGCGATGCCAATTATTCTTAGGTTCAGTCATTTAACATAATTCCAGACTTCTTGGAGGCTTTGTTTATGTTTTCTTATTCTTTTTTCTTTGTCTTTGTTGGATTGAGTTAATTCAAAGACTTTGCCTTCAGCTCTGAATTTCTTTCTTCTACTTGTTCAATCTATTGCTGAGACTTTCCAGAGCATTTTGCAATTCTATGTGTCCAGCGTTTCCTGCAGTTTTAATTGTTTTTTTATTTATGCTATCTATTTCCTTGAATATTTCTCCCTTCACTTCTTGAATTTTTTTCTTTTTATTTCCTTGCATTGGGTTTTTGCCTTTCTCTGTTGCCTCCCTGATTAGCTTAATAACTAACCTCTTGAATTCTTTTTCAGGTAAATTGGGGATTTCTTCTTGGTTTGGATCCATTACTGGTGAGGTAGTGTGATTTTCTGGGGGTGCAAAAGAGCCTTGTTTTGTCATACTACCAGAATTGGTTTTCTAATTCCTTCTCATTGGGGTAGGCTCTGTCAGAGGGAAGGTCTAGGGCTGAAGGCTGTTGTTCAGATTCTTTTGTCCCATGGGGTGTTCCCTTGATGTAGTACTCTCCCCTTTTCCTATGGATGTGGCTTCCTGAGAGGTGAGCTGTAGTGATTGTTATCTCTCTTCTGGGTCTAGCCACCCAGCAAATCCATCAATATCCAGGCTGGTGCTGGGGGTTGTTTGCACAGAGTCCTGTGATGTGACCTGTCTATGGGTCACATCCCATGGATACAAGCACCTTTTCCGGTGGAGGTGGCAGGTAGGTGAAATGGACTCTGTGAGGGTTCTTAGATTTCTTGGTTTAACGCTCTATTTTGGTGCTGGTTGGCCTCCTGCCAGGAGGTGGTGCTTTCCAGAGAGCATCAGCTGTGGTAGTATGAAGAGGAACCAGTGGTGGGCAGGGCCCTAGAACTCCCAAAAGTACATGCCCTTTGTGTTCAGATACCTGGGTGGATAGGGAAGGACCATCAGGTGGGGGCAGGGCTAGGTGTGTCTGAGCTCAGACTCCTTGGACGGGTCAGTTGTGGCTGCTGTGGGGGATGGGGGCGAGGTTACCAGTTGAATGGAGTTATGTACCTAGGAGGATTATGGCTGCCTCTGCTGAGTCATGCAGGTTGTCAGGGAAGTTGGGGAAAGCTGGCAGTCACAGGCCTCACCCAGCTCCCATGCAATCTGTAGGGCTGGTCTCACTCCCACTGTGCCCCACCTAACAGCACCGCCTCTGTTTCCAGGCAGTGGGCAAGCAGGGCTGAGGACCTACCCCAGACTACCTACCTCCCAGCTACAAAAGAATAGGGCTTTAGTTCTTCCTCCGCCTGTGGAGTCTGCAGGCCAGATTCATGCCTTCCCCTGAGTTCTGGCCAGGAGGCTTCTGGAGTGTTTCAAATTGTTACAAAGTTAGCTGGAGGTTTCCTTCTCCCTGTGGCATTTTCCCCACACCTCTGGCTTCCCTCCCAAAGGATCCCTGTGATGCCAGGCAGGAATAGCCTGCTTCGGGACCCAGTCAACTTCCAGGGCCTTTCCTGATGCTTCTTCTACCCTTGTGTTTCACTCAGCTCTCTAAATTGACTCAGCTACAGGTAAGGTCGGAATCTTCTGCAAACTAGACCTTCAGTTTCCCCAGTAGGGGTGTGTGTTCTGGGATGGAGGATCTCCCTTTCTCACTTCTGCAGTTTGGGCAGTCACAGTATTTGGGATGTCTCCCAGGTCCTGCAGGAACAGTCTGCTTCCTTTGGATGATTTGTAGATCCTCTCAGGTTTCCTGATTTATTCCTGCAGTCATTCTGGAGCTAAAATTCACAATGCAAGCTTCCGCATGCAGCAAGCTAGTCCTGCGTCCCATCCACCATGATGATATTTTAAGTCTAATGTGTGACATCATTTTTGAAGTACTGCCAACCAGCTTGGCTCATTGGAGCCTTGTTGTCCAGAGTTTTTACTGGGGGTCAGTTGCATGAGCGTGGAACATCCACTTGACTGACCTAAGCTACTCAGTTGCCAGCTCCCCCAGAGGTCAAACTGATGCATTGTGGCCCAGAAACAGATAAACAGAAACATGAATTCAACATAAATCACATTGTTCGCATAAATTATCTGGTGTGGCTCAAGGTCTTGGGTTTACAAAGACATTCATTAAGAAGGCTATTCCAAAAGGCTCAGAGGTTATCTCCCAGGAGCTGATCAAAGGCCAGTCCTTTGTTTGGAACGTGCAGGGTTTGAACACACCAGGCCTAGCTGAGCTAACCTTTTACTGTATTTACAGAATTTACTGCACTTGCAGAATTTACTCTTCACACAGAATGCTATGAGGGTTTGCAATGCATCTGAATGGCACAAGTTTGTATTATTGATATTGTTAGGTTATTGGCTATCAAGGAATCTTTAGGATAATATGATCATTGGTCATGCAGATGTTCAGTAATGCCAGAAATGGATGTGGAAGTAGGTATTCAGATAAAGGCAGAAGTTGAAGTCAAATTTGAAGAGCAGATTCAAAGACAAAAGAGACTTTTTTATAAAAATGCATCTAAAAATTATTTATTTTTATTGATATATAATACTTTACATATTTATGGCATAAATATGATATTTTGTTGTATGCACAGAATGCATAATGATAAAGTCAGGGTATTTGGGTTATGTATCACCTTCAGTATTATCTCTGCATTGGGAACAATTCAAGTACTCTCTTCTAGCTACTTGGAAGTATATGTTGCAACTATAGTCACCCTACTCTGCTATTGAACATTAGGACTTATATCTTCTATCTGACTGTATTTTTGTAGCCATTAACCAACCTCTCTTCATCACTTCTTCCACCCACATTCTGTTCCCAGCCTCTGGTATCTATCTTCTACTTTCTGCCTTCTCAAGATCAAGTATTTAGCACTCACATATGAGTGAGAATGTGATATTTGAAGCCACTTGGTGAAAGTGGGCATCCTTATCTTGTCCCAGTTGTTAGAGGAAAGGCTTTCAGCTTTCTACCATTCAGTATGATATTTGTCACATATGGCCTTTATTGTTTTGAGGTACGTTCCTTCTATGCCTGGTTTGTTGAGAGTTTTTATCATGAAGGATGTTGAATTTTATCAAATTATTTTTCTGCATCTTTTGAGATGATCATATGGTTTTTGTCCTTCATTTTGTTGATGTGATGTATCATGTTTAATGATTTGCATATGTTGAAGCATTCTTAGATCCCTGGGATGAATCTTACTTGATCATGGTGTATGATCTTTTGATGTTCTGTAGGATTCAGTTTGCTAATATTTTGTTGAGAATTTTTGCATCTATATTCATCGGAAATATTGGCCTGTAGTTTCTTTTTTGTTGTGTCCTTGTCTAGTTTTGGTATCAGGTAATGCAGGCCTCACAGAATAAGTTAGGGAGAATTCTTTCCTCTTGAATTTTTTGAAATAATTTGAGGAGAATTGGTGTTAGTTTCTCTTTAAAGATTTGGTAGAATTTGGCACTAAAACCACCTAGACTCCTAGATTTGATAAATGAATTCAATAAAGTCCCAGGTTACAAAATCAATGTACACAAATCAGTAGCACTGCTACACACCAACAGCAACCTAGCTGGGAATCAAATCAAGAACTCAACCCCTGCCTTTTTTTTTTTTTGAAACAGAGTCTCACTCTGTCACCCAGGCTGGAGTGCAGTGGCGTGATCTTGGCTCACTGCAACCTCTGCCTCCCGAGTTCAAGCTATTCTCCTGCCTCAGCCTCCTGAGTAGCTAGACTACAGGCACCCACCACCATGCCCAGCTAATTTTTTTTGTATTTTTAGTAGAGACGGGGTTTCACCATATTGGCCAGGCTGGTCTTGAACTCCTGACCTTGTGATCTGCCTCCCTCAGCCTCCCAAAGTGCTGGGATTACAAGTGTGAGCCACCATGCCTGGCTGAACTCAATCCCTTTTAAAACAGCTTCAAAAACATAAAGTATCTAGGAATACACCTATCCAAGGAAAGATTTCTGCAAGTAAAACTGCAAAACACTGCTGAAAGAAATCATAGACCACACAAACAAATGGTAACACATCCCATGCTCATGGATGGGTAAAATCAATATTGTGAAAATGGCCATACTGCCAAAAGCAATCTGTAAGTTCAATGCAATTCCCATCAAAATGCCGCTATCATTCTTCACAGAACTAGAAAAGACAATCCTAACATTCATATGGAACCAAAAAAGAGCCCATGTAGCCAAATCAAGACTAAGCAAAAAGAACAAATCTGGAGGCATCACATTACCTGACTTCAAACTCTACTACAAGGCTATAGTTACCAAAACAGCTTGGTAGGCAGTGTACGGTGGCTCATGCCTATAGTCCCAGCACTTTGGGAAGCTGAGGCGGGCAGATCACTTGAGGTCAGGAGTTCAAGACCAGCCTGGCCAACATAGTGAAACCCAGTCTCTACTAAAAATACAAAAATTAGCTGGGCATGGTGGCACGTGCCTGTAATCCTAGCTACTTGGGAGGTTGAGGTGGAAGAATTGCTTGAACCCAGGGGGCAGAAGTTGCAGTGAGCCGAGATTGTGCCACTGCATCCCAGCCTGGGGGACAGAGTGAGACTTTGCCTCAAAACAAACAAACAAGCAAACAACAACAACAAAAAACAAAAACAGCATGACATTGGTAAAAAACAGGCCCATAGACCATGCGAACAGAATAGAGAACCCAGAAATAAAGCCAAATACTTACAGCCAACTGATCTTTGACAAAGCAAACAAAAGCATAAAGTGGGGAAAGGACACTCAATTCAACAAATGGTGCTGGGATAATTAGCAAAACACATGTAGAATGATCCTCATCTCTCACCTTGTACAAAAATCAACTCAAGATGGATCAAAGACTTGAATCTAAGACCTGATACCATAAAAATTCTAGAAGATAATGTAGGAAAAGGTCTTCTAGACATTGGCTTAGGCAAAGAGTTCATGACCAACAACCCAAAAGCAAATGCAACAAAAACAAAGATAAAGAGATAGGACTTAATTAAAACAAAAAACTGCTGCACAGCAAAACAAATAATCAGCAAACAGAAAACCCACAGAGTGGGAGAAAATATTCGCAAACTATGCATCCAACAAAGAACTAATATCCAGAATCTGCAAGTAACTCAAACAAGTCAGAATGAAAAAAACAAATAATCTCATCAAAAAGTGGGCTCAGGACATGAACAGACAATTCTCAAAAGAAGATATGCAAATGGCCAAGAAACACATTAAAAAATGCCCAACATCACTAATGATCAGGGAAATTCAAATTAAAACCACAGTGTGATACTACAGTCTTGTAAGAATGGCCATAACTGAAAAATAAAAAAAATTATAGGCGTGGATGTGGTGAAAAAGGAGTACTTTTTCACTGCTGGTGGGAATGTAAAATAGTACAACCACTATGGAAAAGAGTATGGAGATTCCTTAAAGAACTAAAAGTAGAACTACCATTTGATCCGGCAATCCCACTACTGGGTATCTGCCCAGAGGAAATAAGCCATTATATGAAAAAGATACTTGCACATGCATGTTTATAGTAGCACGATTTGCAATTGCAAAAATATGAAACCAGCCTAAATGCCCACCAATGAAAGAGTGGATGAAGAAAACGTGATATTTTATATATATATTATATAATATATATAATTCCATGGAATACATATATGAATTCTACTCAGCCATTAAAAGGAATGAAATAATGGCATTCACAGCAACCTGGCTGGAGTTGGAGACCATTATTCTAAGTGAAGTAACTCAGAAATGGGAAACCAAACATTGTGTGTTCTCACTGATATGTGGGAGCTAAGCTATGAGGACGCAAAGGCATAAAAATAATATAATGGACTCTGGGGACTTGGGGCAAGGGTGGGAGGGGGGTGAGAGGTAAAAGTCTACACATTGGGTATAGTGTACACTGCTCGGGTGACAGGTGCACCAAAATCTCACCACTAAAGAACTTATCCATGTAACCAAATACCACCTGTTCCCCAAACTGTTGAAATAATAATTAAAAAAAGAAACTAAATTAGTGTTACTCACAAGTAGAGGCCTGTTAATATCCCAATTTTCTATATAGCATCCTGGGATCTGACCAATCATAAACTCGTAGCAGATTCCTATTTTCTGGGCAAGAGTGATGGTGAGGGGGATTGGGACTATTAACCTTTATTTTTTCTCCTGTTATCCCATGTGTTTCAGCTTCTTGGAAGAATAATAGTTAAAATTTATTGATCACTTACAATGTGCCAGGCTCTATTCTAAACAATTTACATGTACAATTTAGCTTGATTCTCAAACTCATCTTTTGAATTAAGCATTATTATTAACTTTATTTTTTAGATGAGGAAAATGGGGCCAAGAGAAAGTTTCATAACTTGTCCAAGATCTTCTAGTTGTCAAGTTGGGATTCAAACTCAGGCAGCCTGGCTTAGAGCCTGCACTCTACCATTATTCTGATGGCAAAGATGGTAAAGTAGCTGATGCTGTGAAAAAATATTACACATACATTCACTTGAGACCAAACAATTGATTATACATGTTCTTTGATGTTTCCAGAGATGCTTACTTAATATGTCCATGTAGAACTGAAATCAGTTAATTCGAACACAGTGCAATGGAGTTTATCTCTGCTGCTTGTTCATTCTTCCTGATTTTACTTTTGGATACAGCGTCGTAAGTTTCGTTACTGCACAGTTTTACAGTGACCTGCAGATGGCAGTATAGCCCAATTTAATACAATGCCAGTAATAGAAAATGCCCTCTATTGAATGGTTCTGTTTTCCTCCCATTTTCATATCTCCATACAAAAGTTATGTCTCTAAATTGCATATTCTGCACCCTGATCCCACAGAGAAATTAGCTTTTAAGAATATTTCTTTTTTTCCCCAATTACAGCCACATGAATCCTTTCCGGGGAGGGTGGGTGTGGGTGGAATCTGGGTGGCTTCCTCTGCAGCTGCCTCAGACCCTGGGCTTCTACTGGTTACATTTTCACTTTCAGCACCTACGTCAGAAGCTTATTTAGGGAAGGTGATGGATATATTAATCAGCTTGAGTCAATCTTTCTACAATCTATACATATATCAAAACAGCACACTGTACCCCATAGATATATACAATTATTATTTGTCGATTAAAAAAAGCTTATTGGTGAAACACATCCAACTATCGATGGAAATAAAGTGTTTCATTTTTCAAATAATTGCATCAAAAGCACTAATATCGTTACCCCACCCCAGGGATTTACTGAAGCCTCCTTGTTCTCCCTTTGGGTCTATAGATGAAGCTTAAAATTCTGACTTTCTCCCTTCCTGTGGTTCCAGGAATCCTGGCATCTTGATGCTACATTAGTGTTGGTGCTATCTATGGGCACTACCATGGTATCACATTCCTACAGCCTTACTCACCTGTTCTGCTCATTCTGTTTCTCTCTTTCTTGAAGGAACTCAAGGATATTTCCAGCATCATGTCATTTACAATTACTGCCATAGCTCCCAAGAAGGTTTTTATGCCAGAAAAATCAAAGAATATTCTGCCTTGGCCAAGCCATTTTTCTTCTAAGCAAGTGCTCCTTAGAAAGATAAATGTGCAAAGGAGTCAAGAAAAGCAAAGCAGCAAGGTTTTTTGGTTTGTGGTTAACAAACTCCTTTTAACAACTGCTTTCTCCCTACTTTCTTCTTCTTCTTTTTTTTTTTTTTTTTCCGAGATGGAGTTTTGCTCTTGTTGCCTAGGCTAGAGTGCAATGGCACAACCTCCCTACTTTCTTTCCTTGACTGAGGTCTGTCTCTCTCTTGTAGATGCTCATATTTTTATAACCTCTTAATGGGAGACTGCTCCTGATCCCACATTTCACATTCAAACCAAGGATCTTTTTTTTTTTTTCACCTATACCAGCTTCCACCTTCCTCATTTTCAGACTTTCCCGGCACACATGGACGCCTTCAGTACTTGCTCCATCATCTGCTGTATTTTAAGCCCTCGCATCACCATCATCTAGTGTCCCTACTCCTATTTGTCTTCCCAGAGCTTTTCGACTACCTCTTTCTGGGAGGGCCCAAATCATGTTCTTCTTATTCTTTGTTTTACATTTTTACAACCTGTTATTTCACAACCTGTAGCCAGCTATTAAATAGTTATTGGATTAGATTGATTGAACTGCTTATTATCTTGCACGTGGTTCCTAAAGTAGAGATGTCTAGGAAACTGTGATACCAGTAATCCTCATGCACACCTTGGCTATATACTGCTACTGGTAGCTTAAAGGGAATACATTTCCAGATACTCAGTTTCCACATACTCTTTTCTAAAATTTGTTTGCCTGAGAACCAGCCTGTAACCAAGAAATCCTGCTGATGTGTCTTTCCCTTCTCCCTTTTCCAATTATCCTTCTATTTGAAAAAGAAAAGCAAGTTTCTCACCTATGCAGAACGGTGTAGATGCATTACACTGATGCAAAAAAATCTCTAAGACATCAGAGGGATATTTGAAATGTGTTGCCAGTGTTAAGAAAGTGAATGACTTTAACGACTGAATAACCAGTCATTTTCCAAATCAAGTGGCGTCTAACTTTTTGTCAACTAATAGACTTTTACTTTTTTGATAATAGATGTCTGTGTGATGTTTCAAACATATAACTTAAAAAGGGTTCAAAGAATTGAGTTACATTGTTGAAAACGTTTATCTATTTTTGTCAACTGATTTATTTGAAATGATATGGTCAGTGCTTACAAATAAAAGTAGGAAATAGAAGTAGCTTTGATGCTGAACTCTGTATAATTAAGTAACATTCATTCTTAGCTTCATGAACTAATTGGAGAAAGTCCCATCTATGAGATACATTTCCAATATTATGTTTGATATTTGTCAGGATTTATAAGTTGCATGTACTATTTTGATCAACAGTGAATAAATAAAAATTGTATCAAAAGTAAATTTTTAGCATTTGGAAACTTACGGCAACAGAAAAATTTAAATAATACACATATGTTCATTGCAGAAGAATATGATGAGGTAATCAATAATACTTTCAAGTACAAATATATATTAGGATAAAATTCTGTGGGAGGATAGAATATAAATACAAGTTCAAGAAGAAAAAAGAATCTTGTGAAATTTTTAGCTTTAAAAGTACCTTGTCTTTTAAAAATGTTTGATGGTGGGTGTCAAATTGCTGTGGCATTTAGATTCCACTGGATACATTTAAAAGAGTGAAGTAGCAGTTTTATTTAAAATGTCAGTATTATAATGTGCAAGAAGTTATATCACTTGCAACTATTTAAGCTTAAATAGTTTCTTTAAAAATCTTAAATGCCAATTACAAAATGTACGAGAGGAGATATAGTTTTTCCACATCTTTTTAGGGTGCTTGTGAGTAAATGTTTAGGAATCACTGGGCTGGGCCACAGAGTATCTCCTTTGACTCCAGGCCTAAATGGCCCCCTTCTGCTCTTGCTCAAGATTGAATTTTAGAAGTTACTACATTAGTACGATGACAGTTTAAATCTATAAATGTTAGAGGAGAAAGAGCCAAAGTGAGAATTTCCCCATTGCCTCTACCCACTGAAAACATGTCTTCATACTTGTTCTGAGCTTTGATCATTCAGAGCAGCACTCCTAGAGAATAAGTGAGGTATCAGTTGTCAATAGAAACAGTGAGGAAGGAGTTTGTACAGCAATCAGAGACCAGCAAATGATACTATGAATCTAAGGAATAAAATCAGTGAACCTGTGAATAACAAATTTGGACATGCTTATATAATTTTAGTGAAATACATTCCTTTTTGGGGGGATATCTTATGAAAACTATTTTAATTTGAATGGTAGATATGTTTAGATATGCTTAGTGACTATTATGGGTTATACACGCATTATAATGTGTACATTATACTATGCTATGTATTGAGTTGTGGCATGCCAAATCCAGGTTCACAATTTGAACATTTGCCATGAAACTACTATAAAATTCAACAATTGTTACATTATTATTTTCTTTTTATGTATGTGTTTCCCTGCCTAAGAATGTGGGAGATTTCTCAAAATTTGTCCTGTTTATTCTTGATTATTTTGGTGATTAATTTGTTAAATTTTCTAATATTTTATATTGGATGCTTTAAAATTGGGTGATTGTCCAAGTGGCTCATAGGCATTACAGTTTGGTTAATAAGGAACAAATGAATACTTAAGGCTGCTTAGGTATCTGTAAAGTCAAAGATTATAGTGTGTTCCCTGGCTCTGGGCTTTCTCTGTTGTGCTGTGGATTTAGGAGAACGAGAAGGAATCAGCAGTGAAATTACTTCTGACTAAAGATGGACATTGCTTATGAACAGATAAACTATATTAGTAGTGGGAGAAGAGATAATCACAAATGCTGCAGAGACTAAAAATATAATGAAGATGTCATGAATAATTTCATGGTAATGAATTTGAAAACATGAAATGTGCAAAGTTTCATAAAATGTAAATTAATGAAACCAACTCAAAAATAGAAAACCTCAATGGTGTTATGACAAACAAATGGAATCTGTAATTAAACATCTTTCCATAAAAAGCAAGCAAACAAGCAAACAGATTACAGTAGGAGGTTTTACACATGTCATACCGATAATTTCAAGAATAAATAATTCCAAACATATACAACTCTTTTTGACAATATAAATTAAGAGGGAATACTATCTACTTACTTTATAAAAATAGCATAACTTTGACACTAAAATCTTTTTTTGAATGTTTTTTACTGGTATGTAATAGTCACACATTTTTTGAAGTACGTGTAATGTTTTGATACATGCATGCAATGTGTAATGATCAAATCAGGGTAATTGAGATATCCATCACCTTAAACATTGATCTCTTCTCTATGTTGGGAACATTCCAATTCTTCTCTCCTAGCTATTTTGAAATGTACAATATATTATAGTTAACTATAGTCACCATATTGTACTATCAAACAGTGCCTCTTATCCCTTTTAACTGTATTTTTGTACCCATTAGCCAATCTCTCCTCCTCCTTCCTTCCTAGCCTCTGGTAACCAGCAGTCAACCCTCTACCTTCATGAGATCACCATGTACAAGTGAGAATATGAAGTATTTGTCTTTCTGTGCCTGGTTTATTTCACTGAATATAATGACCTCCAGTTACATTCATTTTACTGCAAGTGACAGGGTTTCATTCTTTTTAAATGGCTGAATAATATTTTATTGTCTATATGTACCACATATTCTTCATATATTTGTCTGTTGATGAACATTTAGCTTGATTCTATGTCTTGGGTATTATGAACAGTGCTACAATAAACATGGGAATATAGATCTCTCCTTGATATACTGATTTCCTTTCTTTTGGACATATACCAAATAGTGGGATTGCTAGATCACACGGTAGTTCCATTTTTAGTTTTCTGAGGAATCGTCATACTGTTTTCCATAGTGGCTATACTAATTTCCATTCCCACCAACAGTATATAAGTGCTCCCCTTTCTCTGCATTTTTTTTGTTGTCTTTTTGTTAAAACCCATGGGATCAGATGACATCTTACTGTGGTTTTGATTTGCATTTCCCTGATGATTAGTGATGTTGAACATTCTTTCAAATACCTGTTGGCCATCTGTATGTCTTCTTTTGAGAAATGTTTACTCCGATTTTTGCCCATTTTTAAATTGGATTATTTGCTTTTTTTGCTATCGAGTTCTTTATATATTTTGGTAATTTATCCCTTGTCAAATTGATAGTTTGCAAATATTTTCTTCTATTCTGTAGGTTGTCTCTTCACTTTGTTGATTGTTTCCTTTGCAGTGAAGACACTTTTTAGCTCGATGTAATCCCATTTGTCTAGTTTTGCTTTTGTTTCCTATGCTTTTGAGCTGTTACCCAGAAAGTCTTTGCCCAGACCAATGTCCTGAAGCATTTCCCCAATGTTTTCTTGTTTTCTAATATTTTCAGTTTCAGGTCTTAAACTGAAGTCTGTATTTTGATTTGATTGTTGTATATGGTGAGTGATAGGCATCTAGCTTCATTTTTCTCCATATGGTTACCCAGTTTTCCCAGCACTATTTATTGAAGGGACTGTCCTTTCCCCAAATAATATTATTGGCACTTTTGTTGAAAATAAATTGGATATAAATGCAGATATTAATATGTATTCTGTTCCATTGGCCTATCTGTTTGTTTTTATGCCAGTGCCAGGCTGTTTTGGTTACTATGGCTTTATAAGATATTTTGAAGTCAGGTAGTGTGATATCCTCAGCTTTATTCTTTTTGCTCAGGATTGCTTAGTCTATTTGGGGTCTTTTGTGATTCATATGAATTTTAGAATTGTTTTTCTATTTCTGTGAAGAATGTCATTATTACTTTGATAGGGATTGCATTGAATTTGTAGATTGCTTTGGGTAATATTGACATTTTAACCATATTAATTCTTCCAACCCATGAGCATTGGAAATCTTTTCATTTTTGTGTTCATTTCAGTTTCTTTCATCAGTTTTTAAATAGTTTTCATTGTAGAATTTTTTTACTTCTTTGGTTAAATTTATTCCTAGATATTTTATATTTTGTTTAGCTTTCTAAATGGGATTGTTTTCTTCATTTCTTTTTCAGATTGTTCACTGTTGGCATTTATAAATGCTATTAATTTTTTATGTTGATTTTATGTCTTGCAACTTTTCTGAATTTGTTTATTAGTTTTAACAGTTTTTTGGTAGTCTTTAGGTTTTTCTAAATATGCTATGTTATCTGTGAACAAGGCTAATTTGACTTCTTCCTTACAAATTTGGATGACCTTATTTCTTTCTTCTGCCTAATTGTTCTTGCGAGGACTTCCAGTGCTGTGTTAAATAAAACTTGTGAAAGGGGGCTTTCTTTTCTTGTTCTAGATCTTGGAGGAAAGCCTTTCAATTTTTTTTCAGTTCGGTATGATGTTAGCTGTAAGTTTGTTAGATGTAGCCTTTATTATTTTGAGGTATGTTCCTTCTAACAGTTTATAGAGAGTTTTTTATCATAAAAGGATGTTGAATTTTGTTGAATGCTTTTTCAGCATCTTTTGAAATGATCATGTTTTTTTCCTAGACTCTGTTGATGTGATTTATTACACTTATTGATTCATGTATGTTGAATCATTCTCGTATTGCTGGAATTAATCCCATTTGGTCATAGTGAATGATCTTTTTAATTTGTTGCTGGATTCAGTTTGCTAGTGTTTATTTGAGAATTTTTGTGTCCATGTTCTTCAGGGACATTGTCCTGTAGTTTTCTTTTCTGATGTATCCTTGTCTGGTTTTGATATCAGGGTAATGCTGGACTCATATAATAAGTTTGGAAATATTCCCTCTTCAATTTTTTGGAATAGTTTGAGTAGAATTGGCAATTTAAATGTTTGGTAAAATTCAGCAGTAAATTCATCTGGTCCTGGGCTTTTCTTTGATAGGAGACATATTACTGCTTCAATTTGTTATTGGTATGTTCAGGTTTTCTATTTCTTTTCAATGCAATTTAGGCAGATTGTATGTGTCTGGGAATTTATACATTTCTTCTAGGCTTTCCATTTTGTTGGCATATACTTGTTCATAATAGTCTCTAATGATCCCTTGTATTTCTGTGGTATCAGTTGTTATGTTTCCTTCTTCAAGTTTCATTTTGAGTTTTCTCTATTTTTTCTTAATTGTTCTTACCGAAGGTTTGCCAATTTCATCTTTTCAAAAATCAACTTTTTGTTTTGTCTGTACTTGGTATTGTTTTTTAGTCTCTGTTCATTTCATCTGGCTCTCGTCTTTATTATTATTTTCTTTCTATTAGTTTTGGGTTTCATTCGCTCTTGCTTTTTTAGTTTCTTGAGGTGCACCATTAGGTTGTTTATTTGAACTCTTTCTATTTTTTGGAACATTTATTGCTATAAACATCCCTCTTAGTACTGCTTACACCATAGCCCATAGATTTTATTATTGTGTTTCCATTTCTTTTGTTTCAAAATATTAAAAAATTTCCTTCTTAATTTCTTCATGGGCCCATTGATCATTCAGGAACATGTTTAATTTCCATGTGCTTGTATAATTTCTTCAGATCCTCTTGTTAATAATTTCTAGTTGTATTCTATTGTGGTCAGAAAAGATATTTGATATAATTTTGACTTTTTTGAATTTGTTGAGACTTGTTTTGTGACTTAAAATATGATCTATCCTAGAAAATGTTCCATGTGCTGATGATAACAATGCATATTCCATATCACTTGGATGAAATGTTCTGTAAATATTAGTTAGGTCCATTGGGTCTAGTGTGAAGTTTAACCTGGATTTTAAAAAATTGATTTCTGTCTGGATAATTTGTTCTTTACTGAGAGAAGGGTTTAAAGTCCCCTAACATTATTGTATTGAAGTCTATCTCTGACTCCATATCTATTAATGTTTGCTTTACATATTTGGCTGCTCTGGTGTTGAGTGCATATATATTTACAATTGTTATAGACTCTTGCTGAATTGGCCCTTTTATTATCACATAATGACATTCTTTTCTCTTTTGATAATCTTTGACTTGAAGATTTTGGTGTCCATTTGTATGGAATTTTTTTTGTATCTCTTCATTTCAGACTATGTGTGTCTTTATAGGTAAGGTGAGTTTCTTTAGGCAGCATATATTTGAACCCTGTTTTTTTTTTTTTTTTTTTTTGTATTTTGAGACACAGTCTTGCTCTGTCGCCAGGCTGGAGTGCAGTGGCACAATCTCGGCTCACGGCAACCTCCGCCTCCCAGGTTCAAGTGATTCTCCTGCCTCAGCCTCCCGAGTAGCTGGGACTACAGGTGTGCAACCCCACACCCGGCTAATTTTTGTATTTTTAGTAGAGATGAGGTTTCACTATGTTGGCCAGGATGGTCTTGATCTCTTGACCTTGTGATCTGCCTGCCTCGGCCTCCCAAAGTGCTAGGATTATAGGCATGAGCCACCATGCCCAGCCTGAACCCTGTTTTTAAATCGATTCATTCATGTATCTTATTTTTAAAATTAATTAATTGATTTTGCGATGGAGTCTCACTCTGTTGCCCATGCTGGAGTGCAGTGGTGTGATCTTGGCTCACTGCAACCTCTGCCTCCTTGGTTGAAGTGATTCTCCTGCCTCAGCCTCCCGAGTAGCTGGGACTAGAGGTGACTGCCACTGGCTAATTTTTGTATTTTTAGTAGAGACAGGGTTTCTGATCCCCCGTCTCGCCCTCCCAAAGTGCTGGAATTACAGGTGTGAGCCACTATGCCCGGCCCATTCATGTATTTTAATTGGAGTATTTAGTCCATTAACATTCAGTATAATAATTGATAGGTAAGGACTTACTGTCATTTTGTTACTTGTTTTCTGGTTGTTTTTTAACTCCTCTCTTCCTTCCTTTCTGAGTGTCTTCCTTTGTGGTTAGGTAATGTTTTCTGGTAATACATTTTAATACACTGAGCTTTATTTTTGGTATATTTAATATAGGTTTTTGCTTTGAGGTTGCCATGAGGCTTACAAAATTATCTTATAAATATAATAAGTTATTTTAAACAGATGACAACTTAACTTTTATCACAGAATAGAACAGAACGGAAGGAAAAACTAAAAAACTCTATACTTTAATTCCACCCCACATTCTGACTTTTTGTTTTTTCAATTTACATCTTTTTATATTGCCTATCTCTTAAAAGGCTGCAGTAGCTATTTTTTATAGATTTTTCTTTTGGTCTTCTTTCTAGATTTTTGAGTAGATTACACAATGACAATATTAGAATATTGTTAATTTGTCTGTTTGTCTGTGTACTTTCTTTTACCAGTGAGTTTCTTTCTTTCTTTCCTTTTTCTTTTTTTTGAGATGGAGTCTCACTCTGTCACCCAGGCTGGAGTGCAGTGGTATGATCTCGGCTCACTGCAACCTCTGCCTCCTGGGTTCAAGTGATTCTCCTGCCTCAGCTTCCCAAGTAGCTGGGATTACAGGCACCACCACCACACCCAGATAATTTTTGTATTTTTAGTAGAGATGGGGTTTCGCCATGTTGGCCAGGCTTGTCTTGAACTCCTGACCTCAGGTGATCCTCCCCCCTTGGCCTCCCAAAGTGCTGGGATTACAGGTGTGAACCACCGCACTCAACCAGTGAGTTTCATATCTTCAAATGTTTTGCTTTTGCATGATAGCATCATTTTCTTTCAGACTGAAGTACTTTTAGCATTTCTTGTAAGATGGGTCTAGTGGTGATGAATTCCTTCTGTCAGCTTTTGTTTGTTTGGGAAAGACTTAATCGCCCCTTCATGTTTGAGGGAAAGCTTTTTCTGGGTACAGTATTCTTGGTTGGAGGTTTTTTTTTTTTTTCCCCATTAGCACATTGAATATGTCATTCTACTTCCTTTTGGCCTTTATGTTTTCTCCTGAGAAGTCTATTGCCAGATGAATCAGAGCCCTTTTATATGTTATTTGCCTCTTTCTCTTGCTGTTTTTATGATCGTTTCTTTGTCCTTGACCTTTGAGGGTAAACTCTCAAAGTCTTATATGCCTTCGGTGGTATTATTTGGATTGAAGTCATTTGGTGATCTCTAGCCTTCCTGTAGCTAGATTATACCTTTCTCTAGGTTTGGAAACTTTTCTGTTATTATTTGTTTAAATAACCTTTCTAACACTTTCTCTTTCCCAATTTCCCCTTTAATGGCGATGACATGTAGATTTGCTCTCTTAAAGGTATTCTCTATATTTCGCCAATGTTCTTCATTTCTTTCCATTCTTTTTTCTTTCTTCTCCTTTGACTGTGTATTTTCCAATAGCCTGTCTTTGAACTAACTGAGTTTTCCCACTGTTGATCCATTGTGCTGTTGAGAGCCTATAATGTATTTTTCAGTTTAGCAAACATATTTCTCAATTCCAGGATTTCTGTTTAAATTTTTAAATTATTTGAATATCTTTGTTAAATATCTCTAGTAAATTTCTGAATTGCTTTTCTGTGTTATCTTGGAGTTCACTGAGTTTCCTTTGAACTGCTACTTTGGATTCTTTAACAGAGCTTATACATCACTGTCTCATTAGGATCAGTCTTTGGCTCATTGCTTTGCTCATTTGTGGAGATCAGAGTTCCCTGTTTGCTGTTGTTTCTTATGGATATACATCTATGGCTTTGCATTGGAGGATTACTTACAGTTTTTGCTGTCTGGCTTGTTTTGGTCTTCCTAGGGTATGTTTGCTATGGGGTAATTTTTAGCTGCCTGTTGGTCTCCTTATCCTACATTGTTGCCTCCTTTTCAACACTAGATGGTGCCTTAAGCCCAGGTTTGGCTTGGGCTTCTTGCAACTGCTCAGAGTGTTGCCCATCCCTGACTGAGGAGAGAGAGGAAGTCTCAAAGAAGTTACCATACCCATGAGGGAAACCTGGCTAGGGATTTGTGCTCAAAAGACTGGTAGAATGTGCCTCATACAATGTCGTACTGCTGAACAGACACTCTGATTTGGCATCTCCTTTGCCTTAAAGACCAGGGTTTCACAGGCTGGGGTTTCTAGTCCCACTTTCCCTCTTTATCTCCAGCTGCCCTTGGGGTTTTCCTTCCTACAGGTATTTCCCATGAGTTGAGGCAGGAATGCTTTTCCTACAAGGGAATCCATGATGGTGGAGAAGCTGGCTATCTACCTCAATCTCACTTTTTCCGATCTAGAAACCATGAGTCTGGGGGGAATTTTCCACAAATGGTGCCTGGCAGATTGAGGATCGGTATCAAAGATAGACAGGTTTGTTTCTCTTACCCGAAACTCGGAGTTTCTCACTTCTCTGTGGCTGTAGGGATTGCCCCAGCCTCAGATTTGAGTTTTAGGATTTTGCTGGTTATAATATATATATATATATATATATATTTTTTTTTTTTTTTGGAGGCGGGGACAGGGTCTTGCTTTGTCACCCAGGCAGGAGTGGAGTGGAGTGGAGTGGCTCCAATATGGCTCACTGCAGCCTTAACTTCCTGGGCTCAAGTGATCCTCCCACCTCAGCCCCCCAAGTAGCTGGGACTACAGGTGTGCACCACCACACCTGGCTAATTTTTTGTGTTTTTGTGGAGGCAGGGTTTTGCCATATTGTCCAGGTTTGTCTCACACTCCTGGACTCAAGCAATCTGCCCACCTCAGCCTCCAAAAATTCTGGGATTACAGGTGTGAACCACTGTACCTGGCCCCTGGTGATAATCTTGATGCTGGATATTTGTTCTTGGTTTTCTGTTGGGGAGAGCAAAGTCAGATTGTTTCTGCTGTACCATTTTGATGACATCCTTTGATACTAAAATCTTTTAAGGAAAATATAAGAATAATGTATCACAGGCTAATCTTGTTTATATAAAGATGCAAAAATATGGTCAAATTAGCAGCAAAGTGAGCCTAACTATCTTAAAGACAAGACATTACTTCAGGAAAACTAGACTTCTTTCTGAAAAGAATTTTTTAAAAAGAAGTGTGTTATTATTACTCATCATATTTAGATATTAAAATAAAACATATATGATTATCTAATTAAATGTAGAAATAGCATTGGTAGCATTCAACATCCATTCATTGTTAAAAGTCTTAGAAAACAAGGAATAGAGGAAACTTTCTTAACATGAAAAATTAAGGTTATTTACAAATAATTTACAGGAAACATCATATTCAATTGTAAATTACTGAATGCACTTATCTTAAAATCAGAAATAGGCCGGGTGCGGTGGCTCATGCCTGTAATCCGAGCACTTCTGTGGCTGAGGCAGGCAAATCACCTGAGGTTGGGAGTTTGAGACCAGCCTGACCAACATGCAGAAACCCCATCTTTACTAAAAATACAAAATTAGCCGGGAGTGGTAGTGCATGCCTGTAATCCCAGCTACTCAGGAGGCGCCTGTAATCCCAGCTACTCAGGAGGCTGAGGCAGAAGAATTTCTCGAACCCAGGAGGTGGAGTTTGCAGTGAGCCGAGTTCATGACATTACACTCCAGCCTGGGCAACAAAAGCAAAACACCGTTTCAAAAAAAAAAATTCACAATAGCAAAGATTTGGAACCAACCCAAATGCCCATCAATGATAGACTGGATTAAGAAAATGTGGCACATATACAGCATGGAATACTATGCAGCCATAAAAATGGATGAGTTCATGTCCTTTGTAGGGACATGGATGAAGCTGGAAACCATCATTCTGAGCAAACCATTGCAAGGACAGAAAAACAAACACCGCATGTTCTCACTCATAGGTGGGAATTGAACAATGAGAACATTTGGACACAGGATGGGGAACGTCACACACCAGGGCCTGTCATGTGGTGAGGGGAGAGGGGAGGGGTAGCATCAGAAGATATGCCTAATGTAAATGACGAGTTAACGGGTGCAGCACACCAACATGGCACATGTATGCATATGTAACAAACCTGCACGTTGTGCAAATGTACCCTAGAACTTAAAGTATAATAAGAATAGTAAAAAAGAAAGCTTTGGAACATGAAAAAAAATCAGAAATAATTCAGAGAATGCTGCTATTACTACATTTATTCTCATTATACTAGAGTTTCTAGCCTGATTATTAAAGTAAGAAAAGGAAATAAAGGGTCAAATAGTTGGAAAGGAAGAAAGACAAAAATGTCGTTATTTGTGGATGGCCTGATTATAAAATCAAAAATCAAAATAACCTATAATTTATCAAAATTGATATACTTCAATATCTTCATTTATAAAATATATATAATAATGTCCACTCTGTTTATGAGAATTAAATAAAATGCTGTGTATAGTCCTACGACATTGAAATTATACTGCAGTTTCTCAGCTTCTCCTGCAACCAGAATGCAGACTTGTGAACTAGCTCTTCTAATTTTAGGAACTTTCACAAGACCTTAGCCTGGAGATGAGCAGTGTGTGAAAACAGCCTTCATTTTGCTGGCATATATTGCCTGCCAAAACATACAGGTTGAAAGGACAGCAATGATTGCAGGACTGATTTCTGATAAGGAAATACGTTTTACTGTTGTTTTAATCAAATTCTTGGCATTTAGTACTTGGCAGCACCCATGGCCATGCAGGAGGTTTTCTCATCAAACCAGTCCTGTGGCAAAGTTGTTAGCATTTTTACCAGAAGCTTGGACATCTTTTTCTCCAGCCTTTCTAATAATTTCAGGAACTGATAGTCTTTATTAAATTACTTTTTTGTTTAAGTTAGCCTTAGACTAGGATAGTTTGCAATAACTACCTTGACTAATACACAATTACTTTCACTTTTAAAAATCTGTATCATGTATGCTTATTTTACAGGGTTGAATTAGTTGTGTGTAGACAATATAGAATTTATATTTCTTTTTTAAATTTTATTTTATTTTATTATTATTATACTTTAAATTTTAGGGTACATGTGCACAATGTGCAGGTTTGTTACATATGTATACACGTGCCATGTTGGTGTACTGCATCCATTAACTCGTCATTTAGCATTAGGTATATCTCCTAATGCTATCCCTCCCCCCCTCCGAAGACATTTATGCAGCCAAAAAACACATGAAAAAATGCTCACCATCACTGGCCATCAGAGAAATGCAAATCAAAACCACAATGAGATACCATCTCACACCAGTTAGAATGGCAATCATTAAAAAGTCAGGAAACAACAGGTACTGGAGAGGATGTGGAGAAATAGGAACTTTTACACTGTTGGTGGGACTGTAAACTAGTTCAACCATTGTGGAAGTCAGAATTTATATTTCTTACCAATTAATTTACCATGAGTATTCGTTCTACATTATTTGCTTTTCACTGTTTTTTATTTTAATGATTATAAGATAATTGAACATTGTGTTAGATCCATTTTGCTGCAGGACACTTAGGTTATTTCCAGGTTATGGCTATTTTAACCAATGTAGCAATAATCACTTTTATGCATTTAACTTTTTCCCCTTCTTTGAATCCATTCTTAGGATAATTCCCGTGGTGTGCATTTTGTACCTACTGCTCTGTTGATTTCCAAAATATTGCCTCACGTTTCTGAACATAACTTTTGAAACCCTGGAATGTAACATATTTTCAGAGAATTTTTATACCCATTGCCTTGTTTATCCGAAAAAATTCTGTGTTTGACAGGGCAGGTTTCATTAAATTCTTTCAGTCGATAAACTGAGCTTCAGATTTTTTCATGATGTGCCCAGTTTTTACCCTGTTGGTAGGAGAGCTGACATGAGAACTCCGTGATGCCAGTAGTCTATTTCTGATGCCTTTAATTTCCCTCAAGCACCTACTTGATTCCGAACACTGTTCTAAGCTATGGGGCTATAGCTGTGAGCAAGACAAGGTGAAAAAAAGTTCTTACTCTCATGGAATTTACCTTCCATGAGACAAGAAACAAAGGGGATAATTTCAGATAACTGTGTCATGAAAGTCCTGCTAAATAGATGAGTCATTTAGATACAGTTTCCATTTTGATGTTTCTGTGGAGGTATATCTTCAAATGTGTCAAGATAATCCTAGTTAAATTGATAATAATTTTACTTTTTTTTTTTTTGATGGAGTCTGGCTCTGGTGCCCAGGCTGGAGTGCAGTGGCATGATCTCAGCTCACTGCAGCCTCCACCTCCCGGGTTCACTCTATTCTCCTGCCTCAGCCTCCTGAGTTGTTGGGACTAGAGGTGCCCGCCACCACACCTGGCTAATTTTTTGTATTTTTTAGTAGAGATGGGGTTTCACCGTGTTAGCCAGGATGGTCTCGATCTCCTGACCTCATGATCCTCCCGCCTCGCCCTCCCAAAGTGTTGGGATTATAGGAGTGAGCCACCGCCCTGGCCAATAATAATCTTACTTTTACATCTTACTTGTTATACACTGTTATACTGTTCATCCCACTCGGCACTTTACAGGCACATCCTTCTATTGTCAGAATGAGTTCTGTGTAACATTAGGCGGGTTTATGTCTGAACTAAATGAGGATTTCACTCACTTACTCACTTGTTTATTCCTTCATTTATCTAATTTGCTTTTTCATTCATCAAATATTTTCAAAACTGTGCTACATGTCAGACATTGTGCTAAACGCTGTAGCTATAAAGAGAAATAAAGCATGGTCCCTGCTATTGAAAAGCTAAGAGATGAATAGACTTTTGGATGAAATGTGTCGTTTCAGTCTTGTAACATTACCTGACTGTAGCTTATAGAGTTGTAAAATCAATATTGTTTGCCTTATTCATCCTCGCATGATTTTCATTTTGCTTTAATCTTATCCTCTTTTGCTTTACCAAAATGGAGGACCTAATGTTAGTTTTGCTTCTAAGCAAGAACAATGTGTATTCTGTAGGGTGTCCTTTAAAGTTTCATGCCTCTGTTTTTAAGGTTTAGAGGGCTGATAACAGAGATTTCAGATACTTCAACCTAGTTAACAGTGTGAAATCCTACACCTTACCTCTGTAGTTTCTCAAAATATCGTTTCTCTGAGTGAACTGTCATTTGAAAGATGTCTTAATAGAACCTTGTATTTAAATAGCAGTTCGTTTGTTTTTGTTTCTTATTAATGAAAAGTTATATAATAATTGCTGATCTGAAAAAATTGGTATAAATTCTGTCTCTTAGACTTAAAAAGCCTAATTACCTTAATAACATATTCTTTACCTTTCTTATCCTATTTTTTTTGTGTGTGTGGAAGATGTACACATATCTATCCCCATCCTTCCACCACTAAATTTGGCCACTTGTGAACAATCAGAGAAGCAAGGGTGGAATTTGCACTATCTGCTCACATACATTAGTGTGAGCATCCTTGTGTGTTTCTTTACAAATGTGAGCATTTATGTTTGTGTGCAGTTCAAAAACATGGTCAGTTTTGATAGCTAGAAATGTCATAACTATAATTTATAGAATATTTGACTATAGAATTCAAAATGGCTATGCAATGAAATAAATCAATTTTAGCAACACTTTTTTTTCATATAGATTCAGGGCTTTGTGTTTTTAGGACTGGAAATGGCTGTATTTGAGGGAGAGATTGTAATTCTCTGAAGTGTGTGTGTGTGTGTGTGTGTGTGTGTGTGTGTGTTGGCCTAATGAGATAAGGAATTAATCATATGGCATTTTCTGTAGATATCAGTTGCTTATCTGAAACTTCAGTGTTTGTATGAACTGATAATTCTTTTTGTCTTCTTCCTTCCTACTTGTCTGCCTCTCTCTTTTCTATCTTATTTCAGTTTCAATTTCTCCTTCTTCCTCTCCTATGTTTATTGAGATATGTATGAAGGACTATGACCTACTTGGGGCATGGGTAAATATTTACAGTTTGAAGAGTGAACAAGATTTATAGAGTTACAAAAATGATTTATTAGGAGTTCCTGATAGAAATAGCACAATAAATTTCAGAAAGGGATTTTTTTTTTTTTTTTTAAGAAACAGGGTCTGGAGTTCCTGATAGAAATATCATAATAAATTTCAAAACGGGATTTTTTTTTTGTAAGGGACAGGGTCTTACTCTATCAACCAGGCTAGAATGCAGTGGTTTGATCATAGCTCACTGCAGCCTCAAACACCTGGGCTCAAGCAATCCTCCTGCCTCAGCCTTTCACGTAGCTAGGAATATAGGCGCATGCCACCATGCTTGGCTCATGTTTTAATTTTTTAAATTTCTGTAGAGACAAGGTCTTGCTGTGTTACTCAGGCTGGTCTTGCACTTCTGGCCTCAAGTGATCCTCCCTCCTTGGCCTCTCAAAGCACTGGGATTACAGGCATGAGCCACTGCACCAAGCCAAAAAGGAAAATATTTTTAAGAGTATGATTTTGCAAACTTTTATTTCATTATTTTAACGGTTGGTTTATCATTTTTTTATGATTGGCCCAGTGAAATACCTAGACCAATTGTTCTCAACTGGGTGGAATCTTGCTTTCCCAGGAACATCTGGCAATATCTGGAGACGTTTCTTATTGTTGTAACTTGTTGGTGGGGCAGTGCTACTGGCATGTAGTGGGCAGAGGCCAAGGAGGCTGCCATAATGCCCAGGGCTTCCTTGACAACAAGAATTATCCTGCCCAAGAGAGCTGAGACTGGAATCTCACTGTTCCCCATCCCCACAAAAGCTGGGTATCGTGATTAAAGAGAAAGTGCCAGTGGGTCTTGGCATATTCTTTTTTTTTCTAACAAAAACTTTTATTGTGAAATATGACATACATACAGAAGAATACATATACACATACACACATAGCCATGCAATTTAAATAATATATGGATTTTTTATACTCACTACCCAGAATAAAAATAGAATATTACCAGCACCTTTGAGATATTATGAGTCTTTTTTTATACACATATATTGTTTATTGTTTTCAGTAATAGGTACTGTGGTACTTCCAATACTTAGAATTCTTTTTTTTTATTATACTTTAAGTTCTGGGGTACATGTGCACAACGTGCAGGTTTGTTACATGTGTATACATGTGCCATGTTGGTGTGCTGCACCAAGGAACTCGTCACTTACATTAGGTATATCTAATGCTATCCCTCCCCCCTCCCCCAACCCCACAACAGTCCCCGGAGTGTGATGTTCCCCTTCCTGTGTCCATGTGTTCTCTTTGTTCAATTCCCACCTGTGAGTGAGAACATGCGGTGTTTGGTTTTTTTGTCCTTGCAATAGTTTTCTGAGAATGATGATTTCCAGTTTCATCCATGTCCCTACAAAGGACATGAACTCATCACTTTTTATGGCTGCATAGTATTCCATGGTGTATATGTGCCACATTTTCTTAATCCAGTCTATCGTTGCTGGACATTTGGGTTGGTTCCAAGTCTTTGCTATTGTGAATAGTGCCGCTATAAACATACATGTGCATGTGTCTTTAAAGCAGCATGATTTATAGTTCTTTGGGTATATACCCAGTAATGGGATGGCTGGGTCAAATGGTATTTCTAGTTCTAGATCCCTGAGGAATCACCACACTGACTTCCACAATGGTTGAACTAGTTTACAGTCCCACCAACAGTGTAAAAGTGTTCCTATTTCTGCACATCCTCTCCAGCACCTGTTGTTTCCTGACTTTTTAATGATTGCCATTCTAACTGGTGTGAGATGGTATCTCATTGTGGTTTTGATTTGTATTTCTCTGATGGCCAGTGATGATGAGCATTTTTTCATGTGTTTTTTGGCTGCATAAATGTCTTCTTTTGAGAAGTGTCTGTTCATATCCTTCGCCCACTTTTTGATGGGGTTGTTTGATTTTTTCTTGTAAATTTGTTTGAGTTCTTTGTAGATTCTGGATATTAGCCCTTTGTCAGATGAGTAGGTTGCAAAAATTTTCTCCCATTTTGTAGGTTGCCTGTTCACTCTGATGGTAGTTTCTTTTGCTGTGCAGAAGCGCTTTAGTTTAATTAGATACCATTTGTCAATTTTGGCTTTTGTTGCCATTGCTTTTGGTGTTTTAGACATGAAGTCCTTGCCATTCCTATGCCTGAATGGTAATGCCTAGGTTTTCTTCTAGGGTTTTTATGGTTTTAGGTCTGACATGTAAGTCTTTAATCCATCTTGAATTAATTTTTGTATAAGGTGTAAGGAAGGGATCCAGTTTCAGCTTTCTACATATGGCTAGCCAGTTTTCCCAGCACCATTTATTAAATAGGGAATCCTTTCCCCATTGCTTGTTTTTGTCAGGTTTCTCAAAGATCAGATAGTTGTAGATATGCGGCATTATTTCTGAGGGCTCTGTTCTGTTCCATTGTGTATATCTCTGTTTTGGTACCAGTACCATGCTGTTTTGGTTACTGTAGCCTTGTAGTATAGTTTGAAGTCAGGTAGCATGATGCCTCCAGCTTTGTTCTTTTGGCTTAGGATTGACTTGGCAATGTGGGCTCTTTTTTGCTCCCATATGAACTTTAAAGTAGTTTTTTCCAATTCTGTGAAGAAAGTCATTGGTAGCTTGATGGGGATGGCATTAAATCTGTAAATTACCTTGGGCAGTATGGCCATTTTCACCATATTGATTCTCCCAACCCATGAGCATGGAATGTTCTTCCATTTGTTTGTATCCTCTTTTATTTCCTTGAGCAGTGGTTTGTAGTTCTCCTTGAAGAGGTCCTTCACATCCCTTGTAAGTTGGATTCCTAGGTATTTTATTCTCTTTGAAGCAATTGTGAATGGGAGTTCACTCATGATTTGGCTCTCTGTTTGTCTGTTATTGGTATATAAGAATGCTTGTGATTTTTGTACATTGATTTTGTACATTGATTCCTGGGACTTTGCTGAAGTTGCTTATCAGCTTAAGAAGATTTTGGGCTGAGAGAATGGGGTTTTCTAGATATACAATCATGTCATCTGCAAACAGGGACAATTTGACTTCCTCTTTTCCTAATTGAATACCCTTTATTTCCTTCTCCTGCCTGATTGCCCTGGCCAGAACTTCCAACACTATGTTGAATAGGAGTGGTGAGAGAGGGCATCCCTGTCTTGTGCCAGTTTTCAAAGGGAATGCTTCCAGTTTTTGCCCAGTCAGTATGATATTGGCTGTGGGTTTGTCATAGATAGCCCTGACTATTTTGAGACACATCCCATCAGTACCTAATTTATTGAGAGTTTTTAGCACGAAGGTTGTTGAATTTTGTCAAAGGCTCTTTCTGCATCTATAGAGATAATCATGTGGTTTTTGTCTTTGGTTCTGTTTATATGCTGGATTATGTTTATTCATTTGCGTATGTTGAACCAGCCTTGCATCCCAGGGATGAAGCCTACTTGATCATGGTGGATAAGCTTTTTGATGTGCTGCTGGATTCGGTTTGCCAGTATTTTATCGAGGGTTTTTGCATCAATGTTCATCAAGGATATTGGTCTAAAATTCTCTTTTTTGGTTTTGTCTCTGCCAGGCTTTGCTATCAGGATGATGCTGGCCTCATAAAATGAGTTAGGGAGGATTCCCTCTTTTTCTATTGATTGGAATAGTTTCAGAAGGAATGGTACCAGCTCCTCTTTGTACCTCTGGTAGAATTTGGCTGTGAATCCATCTGGTCCTGGACTCTTTTTGTTTGGTAAGCTATTGATTATTGCCACAATTTCAGATCCTGTTATTGGTCCATTCAGAGATTCAACTTCTTCCTGGTTTAGTCTTGGGAGGGTGTATGTGTCGAGGAATTTATCCATTTCTTCTAGATTTTCTGGTTTATTTCCGTAGAGGTGTTTATAGTATTCTCTGATGGTAGTTTGTATTTCTGTGGGATCGATGGTGATATCCCCTTTTATCATTTTTTATTGTGTCTATTTGATTCTTCTCTGTTTTATTCTTTATTAGTCTTGCTAACAGTCTATCAATTTTGTTGATCCTTTCAAAAAACCAGCTCCTGGATTCATTAATTTTTTGAAGGGTTTTTTTGTGTCTCTATCTCCTTCAGTTCTGCTCTGATTTTACTTATTTCTTGCCTTCTGCTAGCTTTTGAATGTGTTTGCTCTTGCTTTTCTAGTTCTTTTAATTGTGATGTTAGGGTGTCAATTTTGGATCTTTCCTGCTTTCTCTTGTGGGCATTTAGTGCTATAAATTTCCCTCTACACACTGCTTTGAATGTGTCCCAGAGATTCTGGTATGTTGTGTCTTTGTTCTCGTTGGTTTCAAAGAACATCTTTATTCCTGCCTTCATTTCGTACCACATTTTCTTAATCCAGTCTATCATTTTTGGACATTTGGGTTGGTTCCATGTCTTTGCTATTGTGAGTATTCTTGACAGCTTGTGAGTGAGGTGCACATCAGGCCAAGTGAAATATGGACATGTGGCAACTGATGCACAAGGTCAGGTTGAGGAAGGGAAGGACAAGGAGAGTAATAATTGTCCCTGTTACTCTGTGTGCCCTCAGGGCTCGTTTCAGATTTGACTACATTTGTTTGGCCTTTCTGGGTTTGTGACACAATAGGCGCTCTTACTTCCTGCCTTTCTGGAGGCTCATGCTAGGTTTACCATTCCTGGAATCCAGTGGCGTATCATGTAACTTACATTTTCCTTTAAAAAAATATTTTAAAACTTTTTTGAAATTTATATAGAATCACATGAACTTGCAAAGATAGTACAGAGAGATCCCATCTACCCTTCATCCAATTTCTTTTAATGGTTACATCTTAAAGAATTGTAGGACAATATCAAAGCTAGGAAATTAACATCAATGTAACGGGTGTAGTTCTATAAATTTTTTTTTTTTTTTTTTTAGATGGAGTCTCACTCTGTCACCCAGGCTGGAGTGTAATGGCCCGGTCTCGGCTCACTGCAACTTCCTCATCCCAGGTTCAAGCGATTCTCCCATCTCAGCCTCCCTAGTTGCTGGGACTACAGTGCACCGCCACACCCAGCTAACGTTTCTACTTTCAGTAGAGATGGGATTTCACCATGTTGGCCAGGCTGGTCTCAAACTCCCGATCTCAGGTGATCCGCCTGCTTCAGACTCCCAAAGTGCTGGGACTGTAGGTGTGAGCCACCGCGCCCCGCCAGTTCTGTGATATTTTATGACACATATAGATTCATGTAACCACCATCACAATAAAGATCCAGAATGTTTTCATAATTACAAAGATATCCCTCTACCCCTCTGTGGCCACATCCACCCCGCTTCTCCTACCATCCCTGACTCCTGGTGACTACTAGTTTTTTCTTCATCTCTATCTTTTTATTATTTTACATCTTCATTCTTTAAAATAACTTTTCTATTATAGGGAAGGTAAAATAACAAATTTAAAGAACATTATAGGATAGAGTAATAAAGCCTTCAATTTTACACTATTTTCATCTATTTATGTCAGGGAATATCTGTGAAGCCATGTTGTCCATTTCTGGAAGAAATTCATTTGCAAAGTATTTCTTTTTCCTATTGAGTCATCTTTAGGTTTATATTAAATATGTTTTGCATGGAGGTCTGGAATTTGATTCTTCCTGCTTCTGCTTCTCTCCTTTGTTTTCTCTCTTGCCTTCTTCACAGGACCCTGGTATTCATACTACATGAGTCTTTCTGGTCAAAACTGGGTGAATTCTTGTTTTTAAGGCTTGGTCCACTCACTTGTGTCATTACTCTGGGAAAGTAATTTTCCTGATTACGAATGAGGTTGAGCACCTTTGCAAATGTTTGTAGGCCATTTGGATGGGGTGTGTGTGTGTGTGTGTGTGCGTGTTTGTGTGTGTATGTGTGTGATGTGCCTGTTTAAATGTCTTAAATTTTTTTCTATGTGGTTGTTCATATTATTTTCTTATTGATTTGTAGGAATTATTTGCATATTTTATATGAAAGTCTCGTTTTGTAATGTTAGCCGACAATATTTCCCCCATTATATGGCTTTAAAAATTAGACTTTATTTTTAAGAGTTGTTTTGGATTCACAGCAAAATTGAATGGAAGGTACAAATATTTTTCAAATATCACCTGTCCCCTCACATGCATGCTCCACTAGAGTGGTGCATTTGTTATAATTGATGAACCCACATTGACACATCATTATCACCCACTGTCCGTAGTTTACATTAAGGTTAACTCTTGATGTTGTACATTCTTTGGGTTTTGACAAATTTATAATAACACGCATCTATCATTATAGGGTTATACAGAGTAGTTTCACTGCCTTCAAAATCCTCTGTGCTCTGCCTATTCATTCCTCCATCCCCTGGCATTTCTCTTTTGACTGTCTCCATAGTTTGACCTTTTCCAGAATGTCATATAGTTGGAGTCATATAGCACATAGGCTTTTCAGATTGGCTTCTTTCACTTGGTAATATGCATTTAAGGATCCTCTATATCTATTCATGGCTTGATAACTTCTTTATTTTTAGTGCTATATAATGTTCCATTGTTCGACTGTACTGCAGCTTCATGTTTAGTCTTTATTTGTTAAGTTTTTGTAAGTACATAGTAAGTGTATATATTTACGGATTACATGAGATATTTTGATACAAGTGTAATAATCACATCAGGGTAAACAGAGTATCCATCACCTCAAGCATTTGTCCCTTGTGTTTCAAACAATCCAATTATACTCTTTTAGTTATTTTTAAATGTAAAATTAAGTTATTGACTATAGTCTTCCTGTTGTGCTATAAAATAGTAGGTCTTATTCATTCTACTTTTTGTACCCATTAACCATCCCCACCTCCCCACCAGCCCCCCACCACCCTTCCCAGCCATAAACATCCTTCTACTCTTTATCTACGTAAGTTCAATTGTCTTTATTTTTAGACCCCACAGATAAGTCAAAACATGCAATGTTTGTCTTTCTGTGCCTGGCTTATTTCACTAACAAAGTGACTCCAGTTCCGTCCATGTTGCTGCAAATGATAGGATCTCATTCTTTTTTATGGCTAAATAGTACTCCATTGTGTTTATGTACCTAGGAGTAAGATTGCTGGATTGTATGTTAGCTCTACTTTTAGTTTTCTGAAGAAGCTGCAAACTGTTCACCATAGTGGTTGTACTAATTTACATTCCCACCAACAGTGTGTGCAAGTTCCAATTTCTCCATATCCTTGCCTGCATTTCTTATTGCCCGTCTTTTGGATATAAACCGTTTTAACTGGGGTGAGATGATATCTCATTGTAGTTTTGATTTGCATTTCTCTGATGATCAATGATATTAAGCCCTTTTTCATATACCTGTTTGCTATTTGTATGTCTCCTTTTAAGGAATATTTGTTCATATCTTTTTGCAGATTTTCAAATTGGATTATTAGATTTTTTCCTATAGAGTTGTTTAAACTCCTTATAAATTCTGATTGTTAATCTCTTGTCAGACAGGTAGTTTGCAAATATTTTCTCACTTTCTGTGTGTTGTCTCTTCACTTTGTTGAATTGTTTCCTTTTTATGCAGAAACTCTTTAACTTAATGTAATCCCATTTGTCTGTTTTTGCTTTGGTTGCCTCAAAAACTGTTGGTTGAATGAACAATTAAATACTAAACTGTATAGTCTCAAAATGGTTTATTTATTTATTTCAGAGACAGAGTCTTTCTCTGACCCCCAAGTTGGAGTGCAGTGGTGTGATCATAGGTTACTGCAGCCTTGAACTCCTGGGCTCAAGTGATCTTCTTGCCTCAGCCTCCCAAGTAGCGAGAGCTACTGGCATGTGCCACTGCACCTGGCTTCAATGAGTTCTAGTAATACCTAGATCTTTAATATCTTATGACTCTTGTGCTGAAATGATTTTGGAAGTTTTAGCACTCATTGTCACTCGACTGGAGCCTTTGGCAAATGCCTGTTATTGCTACCTAGTGGCAATTACTGGTATTTTTAGACTAGAAACTTTGGACTAGCAGCTTCAAGGTACACTCCATTTGAAAGGTAATTACTAGCTTATTATTGGGCTCTGGTTGAACATGCTTCAATCAAATTTATGTCCAAACTGATGGACATAAAATTATTTTGAGAGTGAAAATGTACATCATGTCATGGGATATCATCCCAATAGGGATGAGGCACAGAGGCACTCCCTCATTAAATGGAAACAACATATTCAAGAACATATGACACTGGGTACCACTGGGGCTACTGATCCATATACATGAACAGGTGGTGTCTCTGTCTTTGCTCCCTACATTAGATCTCCTGATAAGTTACCTAATGCCATAGCTAAATGCATACCCCTTTCTCCCTGACCAATTATCAGAGAGTGCCAAACAAGTAGCATGACTTATAGATGATAGCTTGAGGACAGAAGGGTAAAACTCAATGTAGAAAGCACCAGCACTGTGACTACTTGATGGCTCAATTTTAATTGAGGAGGGAAGAGACAAGTGTGCTCAATGGATAGAATTAAGAGGAGTATCCTCATGGCATCAGAGGAACTAGATAACAATAATGATATGGTATGGATTTTTTTGGTTTTTGATTTTTTTGGTAGTAGCCAATGGACTGGCAGTATAGTTTGGAAAATGGGTCTTCTTTTACTGCAAAATAAAAGAAATCCAAGTGTGGGCTACTTTGTTACAGAAAATTTTATGGATTTGAAGAGGAAAAATAAAAAAGGTGTATGTTAGCTCCTCATTTAGTGAATACCCTTCTGAACTCAGAAAGTGCTCTAAACTACAGTGCATTAACAGAAAATTTGAGGTATAATCAGACCAACAGATCAGGAGACAATTGCCATTGCAACACCATGAGGGGCCACATGGAGAAGCACAGGTTGGTCAGGAGGCAGAGAGGGAGAGGAGGAAACTGGGCAAAAGGCTTTTTGTAGTTTCTGTGGAAGGAAGGAATGATTAAGGCAGGGTAAGCAGGCCTAGGATTGCCTAGTTTGAATAATTTCAGCACACTCTGGAGCCTAGGGGCAATCCCTAATCATCTAGTAGTTGGCCCTGGGCTAAGTAGAGCAAGTGGATAGTGGTCCAGAGCACGAGAGCCTGGTGAAGGTGATGGTTAGGACTGTGTGGGTTCTGGAATGGTTGGTTTGTATTTGAAAGGTGTACTCTTAGTCAAGTAGTTTACTATTTCTAGGAATTGGCTAACCTAGGAGGGGCAGTCCCTCTGAAGTCAGCAAAATCCCAGATATCAAAGTATCAGAATACAGAAAATAAAGAACATGGTTAATACAATTGCCCCTGTGATATTTTGACATCATATGGAGGCCTTGGTAGAAAGCTAGAAGTGGGAAGTAATGGGAGTTTTTTTCTCCGGGGGGACTTACTTATATGAGGTGGTTGCCTCCTGGGGAAGGCAATCATATCTACTGATTTTTTAGAATGGAACAGATAGTAGTAACCTCACCCAGATTTCCCTCTGTGCATGGGTGTGTAGGAGTGCATGTTTTGGTAGAGAGCAAGGAGTTTACCAACATCATGTGCTAAACAGACTGTGAGCTCAGAAAACAAATAGAATCCCTAATATCAAAAAAAGAAGAGCAATAAATGTTCTGTGTACAATTTTTTAGCACCTTAGGAGAAGCAGTCCATGGACATTACTGGGACAGAGGTTTTAATGTCTGGGGTAAATACATCTCCAGCACAGGGTGCAAAGTAATTTCCAAAGATGAAGTCTTGCGCTGGGATGATGTCATCTGAGGTGGTGTCACTTACAGAAGTGAGCTCCTGGGCTGAGGTGATACCAACTGGAATGTGGGAATGGGGAATACATTCCAAGTAGAGACCTGCTCAGGTTGATGTGGGTACTGTGTTTGTATCTTTTATAGTATTATAACAAGTCTGAGCTGTTTGCATAATTTGAAGACAACATTGGAACTGGAAGTTTGACTTGTAAATATTTCTTACATGTAGGGCCTTGTGGGTGCACACCTAGCAAAGCTGAAATTCTAGAACTTAATTGGGACAGATAAAACCCCAATTAAGAGTGGCTGAGTCTCACAATTTCCAACAATTAGAGGTTTTGCCCAGATGGGTGATAAGAAGGGTTCTGTTGCAAATAAGTTTTAAATCATATGGCTCGGTTTAGGTATAAGTTATTAATAGGATGTCAGGCTGTTTGCCAATTAAAATATCTATGGCTGAGATTGGAGCTCCAGCATTATCCTATGGGCAGACCTCTAATTTGTTAAATGACTGTGGGCTCTTTGCCTCAATTGTTGGTTTGGTTGGTGATGAGCAAGCTTGCAAGGTTTGGGTTGGAGGGCTCGTATTAACTAAACTTGATGGCAAGTGGGCCTCAGCATTTCCCATAATCGATTGAGCAATTACTTGGAAGGTCTGGACTGCAGACCAATGAAAGCATCCAGACCAATAGTAGTGATACCCACAGTTAACAAAATGGTGTACAGCTGCACTTGACAGTGTTTTTTCTTTTTCTTTCTTTTTTTTTTTTTTGTGGTAGTGGTGGTGAGAATTTAGACTCAAATAGGTCCTGGGAAGACTACGCACCTTTGAATTGGCCTCCAGCATTTATGGGATAGAGGCAAGATTAAACATTTATAAGTATGAGGAAGATATATTTAGGAGTCTCACGTGTAATGAATATTTATATATGTGAAGGGGAGATATATCCCCCCTTTAGATGTAGGAAAGGGCAATGGGAAAGTTTTTAAAAAATTGGTGTGAGACATGAGTCACTGAAAGGTCCTTGATTTAATGGAGATTAAGGCCTGGGGCAATATAGAGACCCATTCCAGGGTCCATTTTACGTGATGAAATTTGAAAAAGGATTGTTTGAGGAGATTATTATGTCTATCAATTAAACCAGCTGTCTGGTATCTATCAGGGACATGAAAATTCTACTGATGCCTTTATGAAAAAGAGCCTGGGGGCAGTTCCAAGATGGCTAAATAGGAACAGCTCCAGTCTACAGCTCCCAGTGTGAGCGATGCAAAAGATGGGTGATTTCTGCATTTCCAACTGAGGTACTGGGTTCATCTCACTGGAGCTTGTTGGACAATGGGTGCAGGACAGTGGGTACAGCCCACCGAGCATGAGTTGAAGCAGGGTGAGGCATTGCCTCACCCAGGAAGCACAAGGGGTCAGGGAATTCCCTTTCCTAGCCAAGGGAAGCTGTGACAGACCGCACCTGGGAAATTGGGTCACTCCCACCCTAATACTGCGCTTTTCCAGTGGTCTTAGCAAAGGGCATACCAGGAGATTATATCCGGCGCCTGGATCAGAGGGTCCCATGCCCACAGAACCTTGCTTATTGCTCACAGAGCAGTCTGAGATCGAACTGCAAGGCTGCAGCAAAGCTGGGGGAGGGACGCCCATTATTGCTGAGGCTTGAGTAGGAAAACAAAGTGGCTGGGTAGCTCTAACTGGGTGGAGCCCACCACAGCTCAAGGAGGCCTGCCTGCCTCTGTAGACTCCACCTCTGGGGGCAGGGCATAGCCGAACAAAAGGCAGCAGAAACCTCTGCAGACTTAAATGTCCCTGTCTGAAAGCTTTGAAGACAGTAGTGGTTCTCCCAACATGGAATCTGAGAACTGAAAATGGACAGACTGCCTCCACAAGTGGGTCCTTGACTCCTGAGTAGCCTAACTGGGAGGCACCCCCCAGTAGGGGCAGGCTGACACCTCACATGGCCAGGTACCCCTCTGAGATGAAGATTCCAGAGGAACAATCAGGCAGCAACATTTGCTGTTCAGCAATATTCACTTTTCTGCAGCCTCCACTGCTGATAAACAGGCAAACAGGGTCTGGAGTGGACCTCCAGCAAACTCCAACAGACCTGCAGCTAAGGGTCCTGACTGTTAGAAGGAAAACTAACAAACAGGACATCCACACCAAAACCGCATCTGTACATCACCATCATCAAAGACCAAAGGTAGATAAAACCACAAAGATGGGGAAAAAACAGAGCAGAAAAGCTGAAAATTCTAAAAATCAGAGCGCCCCTCCCCCTCAAAAGGAGTGCAGCTCCTCACCAGCAACAGAACAAAGCTGGATGGAGAATGGCTTTGATGAGTTGAGAGAAGAAGGCTTCAGATGATCAAACTTCTCCGAGCTAAAGGAGGAAGTTCGAACCCATTGCAAAGAAGATAAAAACCTTGAAAAAAGATTAGACAAATGGCTAACTAGAATAACCAATGTAGAGAAGTCCTTAAAAGAAGCTGAAAGCCATGGCATAAGAACTATGTGATGAATGCACAAGCTTCGGTAGCCAATTCAACCAACTAGAAGAAAGGGTATCAGTGATTGGAGATCAAATGAATGAAATGAAGTGAGAAGAGAAGTTTAGAGAAAGAAGAGTAAAAAGAAATGAACAAAGCCTCCAAGAAATATGGGACTATGGGAAAAGAGCAAATCTATGTCTGATTGGTGTACCTGCAAGTGACGGGGAGAATGGAACCAAGTTGGAAAACACTCTGCAGGATATTACGCAGGAGAACTTCCCTTACCTAGCAAGGCAGGCCAACATTCAAATTCAGGAAATACAGAGAACACCACAAAGATACTCCTCAAGAAGAGCAACTCCAAGACACGTAATTGTCAGATTCACTGAAGTTGAAATCAAGGAAAAAATGTTAACAGCAGCCAGAGAGAAAGGTTGGGTTACCCACAAAGCGAAGCCCATCAGACTAACAGCGGATCTCTCGGCAGAAACTCTGCAAGCCAGAAGAGAGTGGGGGCCAAAATTCAACATTCTTAAAGAAAAGAATTTTCAACCCAGAATTTCATATCCAGCCAAACTAAGCTTCATAAGTGAAGGAGAAATAAAATCCTTTACAGACAAGCAAATGCTGAGGGATTTTGTCATCACCAGGCTTGCCTTACAAGAGCTCCTGAAGGAAGCACTAAACATGGAAAGGAACAACCGGTACCAGCCACTGCAAAAACATACCAAATTGTAAAGGCCATCGATACTAGGAAGAAACTGCATTAACTAATGAGCAAAATAACCAGCTAACATCATAATGACAGGATCAAATTCACACATAATATTAACCTTAAATGCAAATGGGCTAAATGCTCCAATTAAAAGACACAGACTGGCAAATTGGATAAAGAGTCAAGACCCATCAGTGTGCTGTATTCAGGAGACCCATCTCATGTGCAGAGACACACAGAGGCTCAAAATAAAGGGACAGAGGAAGATCTACCAAGCAAATGGAAAACAAAAAAAGGCAGAGGTTGCAATCCTAGTCTCTGAAAAAACAGACTTTAAACCAGCAAAGATCAAAAGAGACAAAGAAGGCCATTACATAATGGTAAAGGGATCAATTCAACAAGAAGAGCTAACTATCCTAAATATATATGCACCCAATACAGGAGCACCCAGATTCACAAAGCAAGTCCTTAGAGACTTACAAAGAGACTTAGACTCCCACACAATAATAATGGGAGACTTTAACACCCCACTGTCAAAATTAGACAGATCAACGAGACAGAAAATTAACAATGATGTCCAGGAATTGAACTCAGCTCTGCACCAAGCAGACCTAATAGACATCTACAGAACTCTCCACCCCAAATCAACAGAATATACATTCTTCTCAGCACCACACCACACTTATTCCAAAATTGACCACATAGTTGGAAATAAAGCACTCCTCAGCAAAAGTAAAAGAACAGAAATTATCACAAACTGTCTCTCAGACCACAGCACAATCAAACTAGAACTCAGGATTAAGAAACTCACTCAAAACCGCTCAACTACATGGAAACTGAACAACCTGCTCCTGAATGACTACTGGGTACATAACGAAATGAAGGCAGAAATAAAGATGTTCTTTGAAACCAATGAGAACAGAGACACAACATACCAGAATCTCTGGGACACATTTAAAGCAGTGTGTAGAGGGAAATTTATAGCACTAAATACCCACAAGAGAAAGCAGGAAAGATCTAAAACTGACACCCTAACATCACAATTAAAAGAACTAGAAAAGCAAGAGCAAACACATTCAAAAGCTAGCAGAAGGCAAGAAATAACTAAGATTAGAGCAGAACTGAAGGAGATAGAGACACAAAAATCCCTTCAAAAAATTAATGAATCCAGGAGCTGGTTTTTTGAAAAGATCAACAAAATTCATAGGCTGCTAGCAAGATTAATAAAGAAGAAAAGAGAGAAGAATCAAATAGACACAATAAAAAATGATAAAAGGGGACATCACCACCGATCCCACAGGAATACAAACTACCATCAGAGAATACTATAAACACCTCGACACAAATAAACTAGAAATTCTAGAAGAAATGGATAAATTCCTCAACACATACACCCTTCCAAGACTAAACCAGGAAGAATCCCTGAATAGATCAATAACAGGCTCTGAAATTGAGCCAATAATTAATAGCTTACCAACCAAAAAAAGTCCAGGACCAGATGGGTTCACAGCCAAATTCTACCAGAGGTACGAGGAGGAGCTGGTACCATTCCTTCTGAAATGATTCTAATCAATAGAAAAAGAGGGAATCCTCCCTAACTCATTTTATGAGCCCAGCATCATCCTGATACCAAAGTCTGGCAGAGACACAACAAAAAAAGAGAATTTTACACCAATATCCCTGATGAACATCGACGCAAAAATCCTCAATAAAATACTGGCAAACTGAATCCAGCAGCACATCAAAAAGCTTATCCACCATGATCAAGTGGGCTTCATCCCTGGGATGCAAGGCTGGTTCAACATACGCAAATGAATAAACATAATCCAGCATATAAACAGAACCAAAGACAAAAACCACATGATTATCTCTATAGATGCAGAAAGAGCCTTTGACAAAATTCAACAATGCTTCATGCTAAAAACTCTCAATAAATTAGGTATTGATGGGACATATCTCAAAATAATAAGAGCTATCTATGACAAACCCACAGCCAATATCATACTGAATGGGCAAAAACTGGAAGCATTCCCTTTGAAAACTGGCACAAGACGGGGATGCCCTCTCTCACCACTCCTATTCAACATAGTGTTGGAAGTTCTGGCCAGGGCAATCAGGCAGGAGGAAGAAATAAAGGGTATTCAATTAGGAAAGAGGAAGCCAAATTATCCCTGTTTGCAGATGACATGATTGTATATTAAGAAAACCCCATTGTCTCAGCCCAAAATCTCCTTAAGCTGATAAGCAACTTCAGCAAAGTCTCAGGATACAGAATCAATGTGCAAAAATCACAAGCATTCTTATACACCAATAACAGACAAACAGAGAGGCAAATCATGAGTGAACTCCCATTCACAATTGCTTCAAAGAGATAAAATACCTGGGAATCCAACTTACAAGAGATGTGAAGAACCTCTTCAAGGAGAACTGCAAACCACAGCTCAATGAAATAAAAGAGGGCACAAACAAATGGAAGAACATTCCATACTCATGGATAGGAAGAATCAATATTGTGAAAATGGCCATTCTGCCCAAGGTAATTTATAGATTTAATGCCATCCCCATCAAGCTACCAATGACTTTCTTCACAGAATTGGAAAAAACTACTTTAAAGTTCATATGGAAGCAAAAAAGAGCCCACATTGCCAAGTCAATCCTAAGCCAAAAGAACAAAGCTGGAGGCATCATGCTACCTGACTTCCAACTATACTACAAGGCTGCAGTAACCAAAACAGCATGGTACTGGTACCAAAACAGAGATATAGACAATGGAACAGAACAGAGCCCTCAGAAATTATACCACACATCTACAACCATCTGATCTTTGAGAAACCTGACAAAAACAAGCAATGGGGAAAGGATTCCCTATTTAATAAATGGTGCTGGGAAAACTGGCTAGCCATATGTAGAAAGCTGAAACTGGATCCCTTCATTACACCTTATACAAAAATTAATTCAAGATGGATTAAAGACTTAAATGTTAGACCTAAAACCATAAAAACCCTATAAGAAAACCTAGGCAATATCATTCAGGACATAGGCATGGGCAAGGACTTCATGTCTAAAACAACAAAAGCAATGACAACAAAAGTCAAAATTGACAAATGGGATCTAATTAAACTAAAGTGCTTCTGCACAGCAAAAGAAACTACTATCAGAGTGAACAGGCAACCTACAGAATGGGAGAAAATTTTTGCCATCTACTCATCTGACAAAGGGTAATATCCAGAATCTACAAAGAACTCAAACAAATTTCAAGAAAAAAACAAATGACCCCATTAAAAAGTGGGCAAAGGATATGAACAAAAACTTCTCACAAGAGGACATTTATGCAGCCCACAGACACATGAAAAAATGCTCATCATCACTGGCCATCAGAGAAATGCAAATCAAAACTACAATGAGATACTATCTCACACCAGTTAGAATGGCAATCATTAAAAATTCAGGAAACAACAGGTGCTGGAGAGGATGTGGAGAAATAGGAACACTTTTACACTGTTGGTGTGACTGTAAACTAGTTCAACCATTGTGGAAGACAGTGTGGCAATTTCTCAAGGATCTAGAACTAGAAATGCCATTTGACCCAGCCATCCCATTACTGGGTATATACCCAAAGGATTATAAATCATGCTGCTATCAGGACACAGGCACACGTATGTTTATTGTGGCACTATTCACAATAGCAAAGACTTGGAACTAACCCAAATGTCCATCAGTGATAGACTGGATTAAGAAAATGTGGCACATATACGGCATGGAATACTATGCAGCCATAAAAAAGGATGAGTTCATGTCCTTTGTAGGGACATGGATGAAGCTGGAAACCATCACACTCCGCAAACTATTGCAAGGTCAGAAAACCAAACACCACATGTTCTCACTCATAGGTGGGAATTGAACAATGAGAACACTTGGACACAGGAAGGGGAACCTCACACATTGGGGCCTGTCATGGGGTTGCGGGAGAGGGGAGGGATAGCATTAGGAGACATACCTAATGTAAATGATGAGTTAATGGGTGCAGCACACCAACATGGCACATGTATACATATGTAACAAACCTGCACGTTGTGCACATGTACCCTAGAACTTAAAGTATAATAAAAAAATTAGAAAAATAAAAACAATAAAAAAGATCCCAGCATTAAGTATTCCGAGAATTGAAATGTGTGCCTTGGCTACTGTCAGGAAAGGAACTCCAAAGGGTTCAAGGAGTATACTTGTTATTGATTACTAGTGTTATTCCATTGAGGTCTGAGGGGATACTTGATATAATGTTTTTTTTTTTGAGACAGAATGTCACTCTGTTGCCCAGGCTGAAGTGCAGTGGCACAATCATGACTCACTGCAGCCTTGGCCTCCCAGGATCAGAAGATCCTCCCACCTCAGCCTTCTGAGTAGCTGGGAGTACAGGTGCATGCCACCACACCTAGCTAATTAAAATTTTTTTTGTGTATAGACAGGGTTTTGCCATGTTACTCAGGCTTATCTTGAACTTCTGAGCTCAAGCAATCTGCCCTCCTTGGCCTCCCAAAGTGCTGGGATTACAGGCATGAACCACCACACTGGGCCTGATTTCAATGTTTAAAAAGAGACTTGTTTTGTGTCTTAACATATAGTCTATCTTGGGGACTGTTCTGTGTACTGATGAGAGGAATGTGTATTCTGTAGCTGTTGAATAAAATGTTCTGTAAATTTCTTTTAGGTCTGTTTGATCTATAGTACAGATTAAGTCCAATGTTTCTTTGTTGATTTTCTGCTTTGATGATCTGTTCAATGCTGGAAGTAGGGTGTTGAATTCCTCAACTATTATTGTAATTGGTCTATCTCTTACTTTAGCTCTAATAGTATTGTTTTATATATATGGATGCTCCAATGTTTAGGGGAAATATATTTAGAATTGTTATAGGCTCTTGCTGACTTGATCCCTTTATCATTATATAATGACCTTCCTGTCTCTTTTTATGTTTTTTTCACTTAAAGTCCATTTGGTCTGATATAAGTATAGCTACTCCTGCACACTTTTGGCTTCTCTTTGTCTAGAATAATTTCCCCCATCTCTTTACTTTCTGTCTATGTGTGTCTTTACAATAAAGTGAGTTTCTTGGAGGCAGCAAATAATTGAGTCTTTTTAAAAAACTTCTTCAGCCAATCTATATTATTTAATTGGGGAATTTCAAGGTTGTTATTCATTGGTGAGGACTTACTCCTGTCATTTTGTTAATTGTTTTCTGACTGTTTTGTATATTCTCTCTTCTTCTTTTTTGCTTATCTTTACTGACTGGTGGTTTTTTGTAGTGATAACATTTGACTCCTTTCTCTTTCTCATTTGGGTATCTGTTCTATCAGTGAGTTTTATATTTTCTTATATTTCCATGATGGTAGATATTGTCCTTGTCCTTTTGCTTCCAGATATAGGACTCTTTTAAGCATTTTTTTTTTGTAGATCTAATCTAGTGGCAATGAATTCCCTTTGTTTTTGATTGTGTAGGAAAGCCTTTATTTTTCCTCTATTTTTGAAGGGTAGCTTTGCTGGGTACATTATTCTTGGCTGACAGTTTTTGTTTAGTTTAGTTTTGTTTTGTTTTGCATGGCCTTCCAGTGAATGGCAGTTTTTTTCCATCAGGACTTTGAATATATTTTCCCATTCTCTTCCAGCTTGTAAAGTTTCTGCTGAGAAATAGGCTGTTAGTCTGATGGGGATTCCCATGTATGTGACTAGATGCTCTTCTTTTGCTGTTTTTAGAATTATCTCTTTGTCTTTGACTTTTGACAATTTGGCTATAATGTACCTTGGAGAAAACCTTCTTGGGTTGAATGTATTTGGAGATTTTGAGCTTCCTATATCTGGATGTATGTCTACATGTCTTATGAGGCTTGGGAAGTTTTCAGCTATTATTTTGTTAAATAGATTTTCTATGCCTTTGCTCATCTCTTCTCTTTCTGGAACTCTCAACATTTGAATATTTGGCCACTTTGTGGTGTCCCATGTGTCAGATGGGCTTTCTTCATTCTTAAAAAACTGTTTTTTGTCTGATTGGATTACTTCCAAATAACTGTTTTCAAGTTTAGAAATTCTTCTTGATCTAGTCTATTCTTGAATATCTTGATTATAGGTTTTATTCCATTCACCAAATTATTCAGTTCCAGAATTTCTGCTTGGTTCTTTTAAAAAATCATATCTGTCTCTGTGGAATTTCTCATTCAGATCATAGATTGTTTTTCTGATTTGCTTGTATTGTTTATCTTTGTTCTCTGTGTCTCACTGAGTTTCTTTAATATTATTATTCTGAATTTTTAAAGGCATTTCATAGATTTCCTTTCTTTTGGGACTTGTTAGTGCACATTTATTATGATCTTTTTAGGTATCATATGCTTTACTTTTTCATGTCTCTTTTGTTCTTGTGTTGATATCTGCTCATCTGGTATAACAGTTGCTTCTTCCAATTTTATGGGTTGGGTTTCATTGGGAATCAATTTTTTCCTGTAGATATATCTATAGTGTTGGTTTAGTAGGTTGCTTTGGCTTTGATTCTGGGTGGGAACAGTAGTGTAGTCTCCATATAATTTCTTCAGTTGTAATTACTGTCAGTGGTATCTGTGATGTCCTTAGTGGCTTAGGGTGCAGTTGTTAGTGGAGGCTGTAGTGAGGATTTATAGAGATGGGCACACAAGGTGGGTCAGTCCTCAGACACTATTGGTGGCAACAATGGGCTGGTAGTGTCAGTCCTCAGTCCTCTAGGTGTCATACACAGGCATCGGTGGTGGCAGGTTTGGGTGGGCTGGTTCTCAGGCCTCCAGATGACATGCTTGGGTGTTGGTGGTGACAGTAGCAGACCAGGTGGGTGGGTCCTCAAGCTCCTGGGTAGCGTACATGGTGTTGGCAGTGGCAGTAGTGGTGATGCGCCAAAACTTCAGCCCCCATGAGGCACACGTGGGTGTATGCTGGTGGAGGCCTTGGTAGCCCTGTTCTCTGGCCCTGGGTGGCACATGTGGGTACTGGCAGTAATGGGGGGTGCAGGCCTGTTTTCAGGTTCCCTAAACGCACATGCAGGTAAGTGGTACCCTGCTGCTGGAGGGAACAGGGTTGCTGTCAGTGGCAGCAGCCCCAGGTGGGTAGCTCTCAGGCTCTGGGGAGTATACACTCAAGCTCCCTTTGTTCCAGCGACAGCCTCCCTGATGTGCCGCTCCATATGTTCCCTGGAGTGTAGGACATTGCATGAGCTAGATTGCTGGAGATTCAGGTGAACTGCTGGGTCTAGCTGGCATAACGATTCTATAGTCTTCTGGGTGGACATGGGGAATGTCAATGGGGCTTCAGGGATGTGGAGATGGAAAGGCTATTGGGCCCCAGGGCACGACGTAGTCTGGCAGGGGTTGGGCTCTCAAAATGGCACTGTGCTGTGGCTGCTTGGATTTTGGGTGGTGTGTGGGACCCAGTGCAACCTAACTTTCTGGAACAGTGCTGTCATATGGACTCCAGGTAGCTCCCTGTACTGGTCTCAGTGCCCATGAGGGCCGAGGGGCTCTCCCATGGCTAGGATTTCAGGAGTCTCCAAATAGGAATTTAGACCACTGCGATCTCTCGCTTATCTTTCCTCACAATGGGAAGTTCCTCTTGGCTTTGAGGCAATCCTGGCTGGGATGGCTGTTTTGTTTTCCTCTCCTTCTATGCCTCAGAAGTTCTCTGTCAACTTCCCTCCTGAATGCCATTGTTGTCTCTGAGATGCTTTATTAGATACGTGCTTATCTCCTCATTGTTTTAGTCCTTTTTTGTGCAGCAGGTGCTGGGTGCCTGTAGTCAGCCATCTTAAAGCCCCTCTTGCTTTGTCTTTATGAATTTGACTACTATACGGAGCTCATATAAATGGAGTCATACAATATTTGCATCTAGCTTATTTTACTTAGCATAATACCTTTAATATATATCCATGTTGTAGCATTTCAGAATTTCATTCTTTTTAAAATTTTCATTCTTTGTTTCATTGTATGTAGATACATTTTGCTTATCCATTCATTTGCTGATGGACACTTGGGCTGTTTTCACTTTTTAGTTATTGTGAATAATGCTGCTATGAATATGGGTGTATAAATATCTCTTTCAGACCCTACTTGTAATTATTTTGGGTATTATATAGAAATGAAATTACTGAATCATATAGTAGTTTTTTTTTTTAATGTTTTCCGAAACCACCACACTCTGTTCTATAGCAGCTGCATAGACCAATGGCACATGGGGTTCCAATATCTCCACATCATCTCTAACACTTTGTTATTTTCTGTTTTTCTTATAAAGCCATCCTAATGGGTACAAAGTGGTGTCTCATTGTGGTTTTGATTTTTATTTCCCTAAAGATTAGTGATGTTTAGCATCTTTTCATGTGCTTATTGGCCATTTGTACATCTTTGGAGAAGTGTTTATTCAAGGCTTTGATCATTTTTCAGTTGGGTTGTTTTATTATAGTTGAGTTTTAGGAATTCTCTGTATATTCTGGATATTAACCTCTTATCAGATATATGATTAAAAATATTTTCTGCATTCTGTTGGGTACTTTTTCACTCTGTTTACAGTGTCCTTTGATGCATGAAAACTTTCGATCTTGATAAACTTCAGTTTATCTATATTTTCTTTTGCTACCCATGTTTTGGTGTTATGCCCAAGAAATCATTGCCAAATCTCATGCCATGAAGTTTTTACATACGTTTTCTTTTAAGAGTTTTATAGTTTTACCTCTTACACTTAAGTCTTTGATCCATTTTGAGTTAAACTTTGTATGTGGTGTAGGATAGGAGTCCAACTTTATTCTTTTGTATGTGGATACTATTTCCCCAGCACCATTTGTTAACAAACTGTCCTTTCCCCATTGAGTAGTCTTGGCACCCTTATTGAAAATCATTTGACCTTATACAGGAGAGTTGATTTCTGAGCTGTCTATTCTATTCCATTGGTTTATATGTCTGACTTCATGCCAGTACTACACTGTTTTGATTACTGGAACTTCATAATAAGTTTTGACATCAGGTAGTGTAAGTCCTTCAACTTTGTTCTTTTTTGAGATTGTTTTGGCTATTTGGGGATCCCAAGATAACCTTTGAAGCTTGCGCTAATTCTGCCCTATTCCATTTAACTGAGAATGGACAAAGGGGAGGCATTGGTCAGACTCATACCTAGTTCTATGGTCCTATTCTGAGAAGAGGGTCTGAAGAGGGTGAAAATTAATATCAAATGGAAAGAAAGAGGAACGACTGTTGATGAAAAGGAATTCAATCAATATATAACGCAAAAGAAAAAGCTAATGTTACCTTGGTGTCTTGTGAGAGGTTGGGAGCAAGAGAATATTATCTTTTAGCTATATTTATAGATGACCATAAAGGTGGAGCTATTTTTCTGCAGAAACGCTCTTCTTAGTTTGAAGCAGGAGGTTCAGGATAGGCCCCAGTGAAAATAAAGGCATTCAATCTGGATTCATCTCCATGATGTATCTTGATGACATTAACAACATCTCGTGAGTGAACACCTGGAATAAATCTAATGTAACTTTGTCTTTTGGCTCCTATTTTGTGGGTTATATCTATTACAGAGGATTCCTTTTGAGAGGTAGCATGTGGGAAATTTTGTCTCATGGATGTGCACAAAGGACTTTAACAACAGAGTCACAGATCACTATGTAACCATTAGCCTAGTTGAAAAAGTTTCCCAGATAAAATATTTGCTGTGCCTAACTTGTCATAGTATCATGTGCCTATAAACCATGTTTTTGTGAATGGATAGCAATAATCAAGAAACAGAAACTAATGCCAATGCTATGGACTTAGTTGCGTCCCCCAAAATTCATTGTTGAATGAACCCATCACCCAATGTAATGGTACTTAGAAATAGGACCTTTGGGAGTTAATTAGGTCTAGATGAGGTCCTAGTATGGGGTCCTTGTGATCGGATTAGGACCCTTGTAAAAAGAGACAGCAGAGAGTTTGCTTTCTCTCTCCATTATGTGAAGACACAGGAAGAAGGTGGCAGTCTACAAGCCAGGATAAGAGCCCTCACTAGAACCCCACCATGCTGGCATTCCAATATTGAGCTTCCAGCCTCCAGAATTATGAGAAAATAAACTTCTGTTGTTTAAGTCACCTAGTCTATGGCATTTTGTTGTGGTATCCTGAGATGACTAAGACAGGCAGTTTAGAGGTTACTTCCTGGGGGCTCATTCACACAGTGCATAACCATAACATCTGCTGAGCATGCTTACGGGAAGTTGTTTGGCACCCTGAAACTAAAATGTAATTGGAGGTGATTATTACCCATATGACGTTATCTTGGGAAAGACAGAATGAAACAGGGTATATGATGAGGCCCATAAGAAACTTGGAATCCAAAATTAACTTGAACTTAGCCCTTGATTCATACACCAATCCATGATAGCGTTTGGTATATCAACAAGGGCCACTCTATAGGGAAGGCTGAGAAAACACTGTTGTAATTTGGACTGATTTATTTTACAGTGATCTTAGTTGAACTCATAACTACTCTTTGGTGTAATATTGGTGTCATTGGTAAGATTACTGATTTATATTATCATAATCTTCGTTCAACTTATAATACAACTATCTGGTGTAATACTCACGTTACTGGCAAAATTAATTTTACTGATTTACTTAAACCTTATCTGATGATACAAATTAATTAGAGTTTTGGCAGTTATTCCTTTGCTTTTTTTTGTCTTCTAAATGTTGCCAAAGATGCAGAAGGAGGAGTGATGAGGAGCAATTTTTATTTAAAAAGCCTTGCCCAAGAGTCAGAGGGTGAAATGTAGGGGATTTAGTTGACTTACAGCTGAATCGAAAAAACTCTAACTTTATCTCTGGAGGCTCCTGGATGTCTGCCTTTGGATCTTGGTCAAAATAAGGGCAGTGGGATTTATGATGTCAGAAACTCCCCAGGCCAGTTTGTTTGTTGATAATTTACAAGTGTCATAAACTGGCTCAAATATGTGCCCAATGGGGCATAACAACCCCGCTGGGAACTTCTGTGTTACGCTTTCCTGAAGCTAGGATTTCTTGCACAGATCTTGGTGGTTCATCTGGAAACAGAGTACCTCTCTGTGTGAATGAGAACCCTGGGAACTTCTGCATGATTGTCTCTCGGACTCCAATGCTCGTTTATACGCTCTTTCTCTTGCTGCACCATATCCTTTGCCTTTAAATATCTTAGTATTCCCTGTGGGGTTTAGAGAGGACTTTCAAATATCTGAACTTGGGAAATATTTGCATTATCCTACCACATTTCTCTAAAACATAATAGACAAAAACATAAATTTGTATTTCATTAGTTTATAAATATTGAAGTGTTAACAATTTGGCATTAAACAAATAGCATTATAAAATAATTAGTAAAATTAAAACAACATTAATATGGTACAAACTATGATAAATAGTGCACAATAAAAAATTAAATATAGAGATAAAGGAAAAGCATCTTCTATCTCTTACATTACCGTGTACTTAGAAGTCAAGGACTTCACTTTTATGTCCTTTAAAGGTGAGTGAAGATGGAAAATAGACAAGTGTATTCCTGACCTGGACACCCCAGATATCCTGATTGGGGCTTCAATTCTAACCTAAGAGACCCAAAGCTATGCTAAATTGGAAACAAATTTCACGTCCTGGTTTGTGTTTGAGTTTCAGTGATCAGGAGGTTTATTATCTTGAGCAAGTCCTCATATCCTGTTATCACTTGGATGCCTCAAATTCCATATTTTAAAAATCCAGGTAAGAATAATATTGAATGATTTTATGAGAATTAAATAAGTTGATGTGTGTATACTTGATATAAAAATAAAGTGTTACACTAAAATGTATCTTATAATGACTCAGTAATATAATTTTTCATATTATTATTTCCTATTCTCACTGGCTCCATGATTTGCTGCAGAATCTGCCCTGGCACCCAGGGTGCTTCTGCATCTTCCCACTCACGAGTCCTGTGAATACAGAAACACTGTTTGTTCTCAGAAAGGAGCAGCATGTCCTTGGCTTCAGCCATGGCTACTGTTTGTTTACTTTGCCCAGCATTGGGATTCTGCTGGTTCTTGAGGCCCTGGCACAAATTTGGGTAATTGTATCCTTCTGGGTACTGGCAACCCTTCTCCTATTTTCTGTGTCCTGTTAGGTCCTAGGTGAGAGAGAGCTGAGCTTTCAGGTAGTGGATTAAAACAAGAAGTCAAAAATGAGAGTTAAGACTTTACTCATTTACTGCAATGGTATAAGCAAGAGGCTAACACTGGAGAAAATGCTCAGTCCACCTGTTCCATTTTCCGCCATTGAATGGCACACTAGTCAAGGGTCAGGTGGATCAGCTCAGACACTGAGATTGTCTCACTGTAGCTCAAAAGGCTTCTACAGTTTTATGGATTCTGAGGTGGGAGGGGTGGAGAACAGGGGGATGGGGCTTAGAATGGAAAAATAATGGGAACAGAGTCAGAGTGGGGAAAAATGTCTTCACGGTTTCTCCCTTCTCCCTCCATAAGGAGGTCTTAGCAGAAGTGCCTGAAGAGGACCTCTGCCCAGGGTCTCAGATAAAGAGACTTAAGAATTTGGGCATTAGTCAAAAACTGCAAATATGTGAAAGAGCATGGCCAGCCTGCACCCCTCTTCAGGGACTGCAGAGCACTGGTCGTGCACCAGTTTTGGTGTGGGGACGTCAGTTTTCTCCCATGAAATCTGCCAGGTGAAACCATTGCCTGTGATCAGGCTTGAAAAATCACACATAGGTCTTTAAGTAGGAGCTGGACTCCACTCGTCCCATCTCTTGTAAATCTGGGTTATGAGCAGTTCTGCTAAGTTTTTCAAAGTTGTTTTTTCAAACTTTTTTTCTATCTAGAAGCCTTTAATAAAAAATCTATCATTCTGTTGCTCACTCTGTTGTCCTCCGAGTGCTCTGATGACTTAGTACTTGTTCTTTGTCCTTGAGGCAGTGTCCCTCTGTATGTGATGAGGGAGCCTTCATACTGCTTTTCCTCCTCAGTTCTTGTCCATGCCAGTCTCTTCTTTCTGAATTCTTGCAGTCCTTATATTTCCACCACAAAAATCTATATTATTTTAAAATTTTACATTACAAAACATCATACAGTAAATTTTGCTTTTCTTTCCCATTAGTGTTTGGTCACATTTTTGGGTAGATTTGTGCACAGATTATGTAACCATCACAACAATCAGGACATAGAACAGTTCTATCAACCCCCAAAACTCCTTTGTGTTGTCCCCTTGTAGTCACAGCCTTACCCCACCCATTATTCCTGGAAACCACTGATGTCTTTCTTATCACTATAGTTTTGTTTTTTTGAGAATGTCAAATCAATGGAATCAAACAGTATGTAATCTTTTGAGACTGGCTTCTTTCACTCAACATAATGTCTTTGAGATTTGTCCAAGTTTTTGAGTGTATCAATAGTTCTTTTTTACTGCTGAGTAATATTCTGTCATGTGGACATACACAGTTTGTTTATCCATTCACCCACTGGAGGATATCAAGGTTATTTCCAGCTTTTAACTGTCACAGATAAAGCTGCTATGAAAATTTGTGTACAAGTTTTTTGTGTGAACATAAGTTTTCATTTCTCTCAGGTGAATAACTGGGAGTGGAATTGCTGGGTTATATGGTGAATGTTTGCTCAACTTTATAATAAACTGTTAAATTGAAAAATGCTTCTTTTAATAAAAATATTATCATGTGATTTCAAGCAGTTTTCACTGTATTGGAAAAATAATTAGATTAAAGGAAACATTTCAGAATTTGTATTAAAACGAACAACTGCACAACCCTAATAGTATCAATGATGCAAAATTGTGAAATTTGAGGCTGCTTGTCATCTTCTGAATAGCTTTTCTATGTTTGGGACAAATATAAACCCAACCCTAAAAGAAAGGTTGAAATACAGTTTCCCAACCATCCTTGCAGCCAAGGCTCAGGCTTGTGTACTAAACTCTGCCAATCTGGCCAATCTCCCCAGGATTTAATTCTGGATGTGAACAGCATGTGATAACAGGCTTTATAGGGAGCTTCCGTTTCCTGGGCATATACTGGTTTCAAAAGCATCCAACTTTCAAGGCTATAGTGATTGCAAGATTGGATTCTCATTCAGAAGTGCATTATGCTAACATCATTCACTGTTACTTGTAAACTTTTGGAATTTAGTGTTTGGCAGCACCAGTAGATGTTGTGGTTGTTTTCTCATCAGCCCAGTCCTGTCAGGTAGAGTTGTTGGCATTGTTCCTGAAAGCATAGGCTTAATCTGTTTGTCCAAGACCCCAAGGACTTTGTGAGCTTCCTTCTAGTCTGCTGTTCTTTAAATCACTTTTCTTTTTAAACTATTCTTAGATGAGGTTTCTTTTCATACTATTTTATTCTTTATTATATATATTTTATACAGTTGTATATGCACAGGCTACTTTGTGTATTCGCTTGCTAATTCATGATTTGTCTTTTATGGTTTAAAAATTAATTGATCATAAAATATTCCATAGTTTGAATCCCAAGGAGCAGCGAAGATGCTGACAAATTTAAGAAATAGCATAAAGGCGTTTGACTTCATGGGCCATGCAGTGAGGGTTCTCTGGACTTGAAAATGCCCCATAGGGATCTAATTAAACTAAAGAGCTTCTGCACAGCAAAAGAAACTACCATCAGAGTGAACAGGCAACCTAGAGAATGGGAGAAAATTTTTACAATCTACCCATATGACAAAGGGCTAATATCCAGAATCTACAAAGAACTCAAACAAATTTACAAGAAAAAAATCAAACAACCCCATCAAAAAGTGGGTGAAGGATATGAACAGACACTTCTCAAAAGAAGACATTTATGCAGCCAACAGACACATGAAAAAATGCTCATCATCACTGGTCATCAGAGAAATGCAAATCAAAACCACAATGAGATATCATCTCACACCAGTTAGAATGGCGATCATTAAAAAGTCAGGAAACAACAGGTACTGGAGAGGATGTGGAGAAACAGAAACGCTTTTACACTGTTGGTGGGACTATAAACTAGTTCAACCATTGTGGAAGACAGTGTGGCGATTCCTCAAGGATCTAGAACTAGAAATACCATTTGACCCAGCCATCCCATTACTGGGTATATACCCAAAAGACTATAAATCATGCTGCTATAAAGACATATGCGCACGTATGTTTATTGTGGCACTATTCACAATAGCAAAGACTTGGGACCAACCCAAATGTCCAACAATGATAGACTGGATTAAGAAAATGTGGCACATATACACCATGGAATACTATGCAGCCATAAAAAAGGATGAGCTCAAGTTCTTTGCGTGGACATGGATGAAGCTGGAAACCATATTCTGAGCAAACTATGGCAAGGACAGAAAACCAAATACCACATGTTCTCACTCATAGGTGGGAATTGAACAGTGAGAACACTTGGACACAGGGTGGGGAGCATCACACACCAGGCCTGTCATGGGATGGGGGGAGCAGGGGAGGGAGAGCATTAGGAGATATACCTAATGTAAATGACGAGTTAACGGGTGCAGCACACCAACATGGCACATGTATACATATGTAAGAAACCTGCACATTGTGCACATGTACCCTAGAACTTAAAGTATAAAAAAAAATGCAAAACAAACAAACAAAAAAGAAAATGCCCCATAGGGGCTTAACTGAAAGGAGGCTCACCATGTCATTTTCTTCTTCTTGCTTCTATCTCTTAATGTTCCCAATATCAAAATGTATGCTCCCAGCTCAGAGCAGTGCGACCTTGGGACTAAGGCCTCAGGTACCTTGGGGAACCATTTTGTCCCCAGAATTTATGCCTGCTTTCATGCTCTGTCACTAACCTTCCTTCATCGTTGGAGCCAACAAACTGGGCAACAGTGATGTCAGAGAAAATGCCAATTTTGCATTGGCATAGGTGCCTGGCAACACTTAGCAGCCTGCAAGAAACAAGAAGCCATATAATGTTGGCAAAAATGTCAGTTGAGTCACATGGTCAGGCTAGCAAAGGAAAATAGCCTGGAGATCTCCTGTTAGGTCCACTTTTGTCTCTGCTGAAAGGGTTCCTTGATTATGCTCTTTGCTTGGTGTCACTTCAGCGCTCTGTTCAGCTTTCACTGTATTTCACCAGGCTTTTATGTAATTTTCTTTTTATAGCAATAGAGGTTTTGATTTGCTGTCTTTCTGAAGGCTCACACTGGCTTACTTTCCTGAAATAATGTAACTTCTACAAAATATTAATTTTGTAATTACATCTCAACTTGGAGAATCACTCTATTCCTTGGTAAGAGGAACCAAAAAATTAAGATTTAATAATAAAATCAATCAGTCATTAATTCGTCATGAAACAAAATTTTCATTCATTCATTATGCTATGCAGTGTCTGGGAGATTTTTTTACTCCTTTAGAGAGAATCTATTTTCCTGTGTCTGATAACAAACTCATTGGGCACCTGAGGCTGTTATTCAGTGTTTATTTGTTTCTCTCATATATCACTTTTAAGTTCATAGTCAAAATCAGATAACTTCTGGAAATGGATTTTTTGTAGTCTCCTTCCCTCATTTCCTTTTTCATCTTTTGCTTTTTCTCAAGATCCCTGTGTCCATCCTTTATCCCATCTTTCCAGACAAAGCTATGGTCATTGGTTCAGTTTTTGGTTTTTATTCTGACATGACCTGAGTGATGATTTTTTGTAGTCTCCTTCCCTCATTTCCTTTTTCATCTTTTGCTTTTTCTCAAGATTCCTGTTTCCATCCTTTATCCCATCTTTCCAGACAAAGCTATGGTCATTGGTTCAGTTTTTGGTTTTTATTCTGACATGATGTACTGAATCTTTGTTTCTGAGGCTTGGCTTCACTCATTTCTGACTCTCCTCTGGGGTGGTGATTGTAGATACTTCTTTTTTTTTTTTGAGGTTTCAATATTTTTTCAAGTTTTTTAAAGTGATGTTAATTACAGCATTTGAAGAGGAGGATCTAATTCCACACAAAATGGAAGACTCTAAAATGTACCCATTAAACTGCTGAAAAACAAATTGAGTGGTGAGAATACAACAGAAGTCCAATTTAGATTCTGAGTGTTGTTACCATGTGATTACAATCACACAGACTCTTCTAAGCTTATAACTGGAGCTCCTGGAAGCTATTTCATACTTTGGTGCAAGGGCAAAAAAACACAACACGAGAAGGAATAAGTCCAGAATTATTGGCTTCCTCACATCCACCCTCTCCACCCCAAAATGGCACAAAAGAAACAGTGACCACACCCCGCAGACCTTTTGGTGTAAAAGAGGTGACGATGAACTGGGGTGGGAACAGGTCATGAAGATCTGCCTAAAAAAGTCCCATTCAGGCGAGTTTATACACACCATCAAGCAGTGAGCCTCTCATCAATCAGGGTTAGGAAACCAAAGTTTGATTATCAGGAAATCACAATTTCATTCATTTACTCAATATGAATTTATAAAGTGCCTACATATTATCAGCTTCCACTTGCAGCCATTTCTAGATAAAAAAGAAAACTGGCCTCTCACAGGGGCCACCAAGTTTCCCCCAACTCTACCACTGAAAAGACCTTTTTTGGAAACGGGTTTCTTCTGTACCTCTGAAAGGGTAACGTCTTAAAGCTGAATCATCTTTAACCTGGCGGTCTAACATATTTAGCAATACTTGCATCCCAGACATACAACATTAAAGGATACACCAAATTCTGAAGGTAGCTGTGCTGCAAAATAGTTTAAAATTGAACAATTGTACAGTATTCATTTATGCTTGAAATTCCAGTCCTAGACCAAGCGTGGGGCCACCAGCACTGACCTTCTTGAGATCCAGAAGAGCTGACAGTGTCAGTTTGATACCTGGCTTTAGGGTCTGAGTTTATCCTAAACCTATCAGGCTGGAATTGTTCACTTTAGCCAAGAAGCAAACGTCAGGGTCAATCTGATACTTGGCTGCTATTCTGAAGCGTATTACTGTTTCCTGCTGTCCAGACGAGACTGACAGCGGTCTCCAACTTCTTGTTCACCTTCTGGTAAATGGAGCCACCAAACTCTGTTCTGTCAGACATTAGTGTGAAGCTGGAATTCATCAGTCTTGTAGCCAACTGCAAAGTTGCTCTGAGTAACTCGGGACTTTGCAGTCTCAAAATTCATCTGGTAGTTGGCCAGCCAGCTGCCGTAACCCAGCACCAGAGCACACTGGATGGAAGGCCCAGCAATGTCGAAATCCATGTCGCAGCCCAGATTGATGTGTTCCCACTTGTACCCTGTCTTGATTTTAGCTTTTTTTCCCCCAGTGTTAGATGAGAAGGATGAATCAAAGGTCAGCTTCAGTACACGTGCAAGCTGATCTTCCACGGTAATCTCAGTGCCTGGTGTATTGTCGGTGTTCCATTTCTGTGTAAATGTCAGGCCGTACTCAGTCCATCTGTACTTGGTTTCCAGACTGCCCATCACTTTGGTGGTCACAGTGTTGGCAGAGTCTGAGCTTGGAAATTCCAATCCATTCTCAGATTTTGTTTTCAAATCAAGCTTTATTAAGCCAAATCCATAACCTTTGGTGAAGACATCCCTGGCAGATTTGCCAAGATTGGCATACGTGAGTGGCACAGCCATCTTCTGCTCAGAGGCGGTGGCGGCAGGCTCCGCAGCGGCTACCGATTGTAGATACTTCTGTTATTCAGAGTGGAAGATCTAAGGATACATTTCCTTTCTCTAATCTGTATCAGAATATATTCATTAATGGTATAATCTCAAAACATTAATAATATACCAAACTACCTCATCCCTACCATGGATGGGCATAGAGGGGAAAAGCAGCAAGTTAATGAAAAAAGAAGACAGAAAACCTGTTAAATGATTACATTGTCAAACTAATAATGCTGCATAGGCCACCTATTATGATAACTATTTCCATATAGATTCAATAATGCTATATAGAATAACTGATATTGATGTTTTTCAATTAGTTTTCTGACTTGAATTTGTGTTTTGTTTTTTATGTATTCTCATTCTTTTAAATCTTTCCATTACTGTGAAATGTGTCTCACATAAAGAAAAGTGTAATGAATATAAATTTATAGCTCAGTGTATCTGTGGTGTTCAAACTGATTATTAAATGGGAGAGTACCAGCACACGAAACATCTCACTGATTTTTTTTTGTACATTGATATTCATATTAATAGCAGCTTTATTCATGATTGCCAAAACTTGGATGCAACCAAGATGTTCTTCAGTAAGTAGATAAATAAACTGTGGTACATCTAAACAATGGAACACTATTCAGTGCTAAAAAAAGAAATAATCTATCAAGCCCTGATAAGATGTGGAGGAACCTTTTAAACTGGGGTACATGTTCAGGTTTGTTATATAGGTAAATTACATATCATGAGGGTTTGGTGTACAGGTTATTTCATCACCCAGGTAATAAGCATGATACTCAATAGGTAGTTTTTCAATCCTCACCCTCTTCCCACCCTCCACCCTCAAGTAGGCCCCAGTGTCTATTTTTCCCTTTTTTGTGTCCATGTGTACTCAATGTTCAGCTCCCACTTTTAAGTGAGAACATGTGGTATTTGGTTTTTTGTTCCCGTGTTATTTTGCTTAGGATAATGCCCTCCAGCTCCATCCATGGTCTGGCAAAGGACATGATCTCATTCTTTTTATGGCTGCATATTATTCTCTGGTATATATGTACCACATTTTCTTTATGCACTCTACCATTGATGGGGATTTAGGTTGATTCCATGTCTTTGCTACTGTGAATAGTGCTGTGATGAAGGTACATGTGCATGTGTCTTTATCTTTATGGAAGAACAATTTATATTCCTTTGGGTATATAACCAATAATAAGATTGCTGGGTCAAATGGTAATTCTGTTTTAAGTTCTTTGAGGAGTCACCACACTGTTTTCCACAGTAGCTGAACTAATTTACACTGTCAGCAGCACTGTGTAAGTGTTCCCTTTTCTCTGCAACCTCACCAGTATCTGTTATATTTAGACTTTTTAATATTAGCCATTCTTGCTGGTGTGAGATGGTATCTCATGGTGGTTTTGATTGCATTTCTCTAATGATTAGTGATGTTGAGCATGTTTTCATATGCTTGTTTGTCATATGTATGTCTGCTTTTAAAAAGTGTCTGTTTATGTCCTTCCTTTGCCCACTTTTAAATGGGTTTATTTGTTTTTTGCTTGTAAGTTTAAGTTCCTTATAAGTTGTGGATATTGAACCTTTGTTGGATGCTTAGTTTGAACGTATTTTCTACCATTCTGTAGGTTGTTTGTTTACTCAATTGATAGCTTCTTTTGATGTGCAGAAGCTCTGAGATTTAATTAGATCCAATCTGTCAGTTTTTGTTTTTGCTGCAATTGCTTTTGGTGTCTATGTCATGAAATCTTTGCCAGGGCTGATGTCCAGAATGGTATTTCCTAGGTTATCTTCCAAGGTTTTTATAGTTTTAGGTTGTACATTTAAGTCTTTAATAGATCTTGAGTTGATTTTTGTATGTGATGTAAACTAGGGGTCCAGTTTCAATCTTCCGCATATGGCTAGACATTTACTGCAGCACAGTTTATTGAATGAGGAGTTGTTTATCCATTGCTTGTTTTTGTCAGCTTTGTCAAAGATCAGATGGTTATAGGTGTGCGACCTCATTTGCCGGTTCTTTATTCTGTTCCGTTGGCCTATGTGTCTGTTTTTGTACCAGTACTGTGTTGTTTTGGTTACTGTAGCCCTGTATTATCACTTGAAGTCCGGTAGCATGATGCCTCCTGCTTTGTTCTGTTTGGTTAGGATTGCTTTGGCTATTTGGACTCTTTTTTTGGCTCCATATGAATTTTAAAGTAGTATTTTCTAGTTCTGTGAAGAATGTCATTGGCAATTTGATAGGAATAGTTTTGAATCTGTAAATTGCTTTGGGCAGTATGGCCATTTTAATGATATTGGTTCTTCCTATCTGTGAGCATGCAATGTTTTTCTATTTGTTTGTGTCATCTCTGATTTCTCTGAACAGTGTTTTGTAATTCTAACTGTAGAGATCTTTCATCTCCTTGGTTAGCTGTATTCTTAGGTATTGTATTCTTTTTCTGGCAATTGTGAATGGGATTGCATTTCTGATTTGGCTGTTGGCTTGGATGTTGTTGATGTATAGGAATGCTACTGATTTTTAGACATTGATTTTGTATCCTGAAACTGTGCTGAAGTTGTTTATCAGATCAAGGAGCTTTTGGGCAGAGACTATGGGGTTTTCCAGACGAAGAATCATGTAATCTGCAAACAGGTATAGTTTGACTTTCTATCTTCCCATTTGGATGCTTTTTCTTTCTTTCTTTTGCCTGATTGTTCTCACCAGGACTTCCAATACTATATTGAATGTGAGTGGTGAGAGAGGACATCCTTCTCTTGTGCCAGTTTTCAAGGGAAAGGCTTCCAGCTTTTACCCATTCAGTATGATGTTGGTTGTGGCTTTGTCAGAAAAGGCTCTTATATTTTGAAGTATTTTCCTTCAATGTCTAGTTTATTGAGGGTTTTTAACATGAAGGGATGTTGAATTTTATCAAAAGACTTTTTTTTGCATCTATTGAGATAATCATGCTTTTTATTTTATTATTTGTTTATTCTAATTTTAATTTTAATTAATTAATTTAGTTTTAAAATTATACTTTACGTTCTGGGATACAAGTGCAGAATGCGCAGGTTTGTTACATAGGTATACACGTGCCATGGTGGTTTGCTGCACCCATCAAACCGTCACCTACATTAGGTATTTCTCCTAAGGCTATCCCTCCCCTAGCACCCCAGCCCCCGACAGGTCCCACTGTGTGATATTCCCCTCCCTGTGCCTGTGTGTTCTCATTGTTCAACTCCCACTTATGAGTGAGAACATGCAGTGTTTGGTTTTCTGTTCTTGTGTTAATTTGCTGAGAATGATGGTTTCCAGTCTCATCCATGTCCCCGCAAATAACTTGAACTCATCCTTTTTTATGGCTGCGTAGTGTTCCATGGTGTATATGTGCCACATTTTCTTTATCCAGTCTATCATTGATGGGGATTTGGGTTGGTTCCAAGTCTTTGCTATTGTGAATAGTGTTGCAATAAACATACGTTGTGCATGTGTCTTTATAGTAGAATGATTTACAATCCTTTGGTATATACCCAGTAATGGGATTGCTGGGTCAAATTGTATTTCTGGTTTTAGATCCTTGAGGAATTGCCACACTGTATTCCACAATGGTTGAACTAATTTACACTCCCATCAACAGTGTAAAAGTGTTCCTATTTCTCCACATTCTCTCCAGCATCTGTTGTTTCCTGTCTTTTTAATAATCGCCATTCTAACTGGTGTGAGATGCTATCTCATTGTGGTTTTGATTTCCATTTCTCTAATGACCAGTGATGATGAGCTTTTTTCATATGTTTGTTGGCCACATAAATGTCTTCTTTTGAAAAGTGTCTGTTTATATCCTTTGCCCACTTTTTGATGGGGTTGTTTTTTTCTTGTAAATTTATTTAAGTTCTTTGTAGATCCTGGATATTAGCCTTTTGTCAGATGGATAGATTGCAAAAATTTCCTCCCATTTTGTAGGTTACCTGTTCACTGTGATGATAGTTTCTTTTGCTGTGCAGAAGCTCTTTAGTTTAATTAGATCCCATTTGTCAATTTGGGCTTTTGTTGCCATTGCTTTTGGTGTTTTAGTCATGAAGTCTTTGGCCATGCCTATATCCTGAATGGTATTGCCAAGGTTTTCTTCTAGGGTTTTTATGGTTTGGGGTTTTACATTTAAGTCTTTAATCCATCTTGAGTTAACTTTTGTATAAGGTATAAGGAAGGGGTCCAGTTTCAGTTTTCTGCATATGGCTAGCTAGTTTTCTCAACACCATTTATTAAATAGGGAATCCTTTCTCCATTGCTTGTTTGTTTGTTTGTTTTGAGATGGAGTCTCACTCTATCTCCCAGGCTGGAGTGCAGTGGTGCGATCTCAGCTTACTGCAAATTCCGCCTCCTTGGTTCATGCCATTCTTCTGCCTCAACCTCCCGAGTAGCTGGGACTACAGGTGCCTGCCACCATGCCTGGCTAATTTTTTGTATTTTTAGTAGAGACAGGGTTTCACCATGTTAGCCAGGATGGTCTCAATCTCCTGACATTGTGATCTGCCCACCTTGGCCTCCCAAAGTGCTGGGATTACAGGCGTGAGCCACCATGCTCGGCCCACCATTGCTTGTTTTTGACAGGTTTGTCAAAGATCGGATGGCTGTAGATGTGTGGTGTTATTTCTGAGGCCTCTGTTCTGTTCCATTGGTCTATATGTCTGTTTTGGTACCAGTACCATGCTGTCTTGGTTTCTGTAGGCCTGATAGTTTCTTTTGATAGTATAGTTTGAAGTCAGGTAGCTGATGCCTCCAGCTTTGTTCTTTTTGCATAGGATTATCTTGGCTATGTGATCTCTTTCTTGGTTCCATATGAAATTTAAAACAGCTTTTTTCTAATTCTGTGAAGAAAGTCGATGGTAGCTTGATGAGGATAGCATTGAATCTATAAATTACTTTGGAAAGTGTGGCCATTTTCATGATGTTGATTCTTCCTATCCATGAGGATGGAATGTTTTTTCCTTTTGTTTGTATTCTCTCTTATTTCCTTGAGCAGTGGTTTGTAGTTCTCCTTGAAGAGGTCCTTCACATTCCTTGTAAGTTGTTTTCTTGGGTGTTTTATTCTCTTTGTAGCAATTGTGAATGGGAGTTCACTCATGATTTGGCTCTATGTTTGTCTATTATTGGTGTATAGAAATGCTTTTGATTTTTGCACATTGATTTTATATCCTGAGACTTTGCTGTAGTTTCTTATTAGCTTAAGGAGATTTTGGGCTGAGACAATGGGGTTTTCTAAATATACAATCATGTCATCTGCAAACAGAGACAATTTGACTTCCTCTCTTCCTATTTGAATATCCTATATTTTTTTCTCTTGCCTGATTGCCCTGGCCAGAACTTCCAATACTATGTTGAACAAGAGTGATGAGAGAGGGAATCCTTGTCTTGTGCTGGTTTTCAAAAGGAATGCTTCCAGCTTTTGCCCATTCAGTAGGATATTGGCTACGTTTGTCATAAATAGCTCTTATAATTTTGAGATACGTTCCATCAATACCTAGTTTATTGAGAGTTTTTAGCATGAAGGGCTGTTGAATTTTGTCAAAGGCCTTTTCTTCATCTATTGATATAATCATGTGGTTCTTGTCATTGGTTCAGTTTATTTGATGGATTACATTTATTGATTTGCATATGTTGAACCAGCCTTGCATCCCAGGGATGAAGATGACTTGGTCATAGGGGATAAGCTTTTTGATTTGCTGCTGGATTCGGTTTGCCAGTATTTCACTCAGGATTTTTGCATTGATGTTCATCAGGGATATTGGTCATAAATTTTCTTTTTTTTTTGTTGCGTCTCTGCCAGGTTTTGATATCAGAAGGATGCTGGCTTCATAAAATGAGTTAGGGAGGATTCCCTCTTTTTTCTATTGTTTGGAATAGTTTCAGAAGGAATGGCACCAGCTCCTCTCTGTACCTCTGGTAGAATTTGGCTGGAAATCCGTCCGGTCCTGGACTTATTTTTCTTTGTAGGCTATTAATTACTGCCTCAACTTCAGAACTCGTTATTGGTCTATTCAGGGATTCGACTTCTTCCTGGTTTAGACTTGGGAGGGTGTATGTTTCCAGGAATTTATCCATTTCTTCTAGATTTTCCAGTTTATTTGCATAGAGGTGTTTATAGTAATCTCTGATGGTGGTTTGTATTTCTGTGGGATTAGTGGTGATATCCTGTTTATCATTTTTTATTGCGTCTATTTGATTCTTCTGTTTTTCCTTCTTTATTAGTCTTGCTAGCAGTCTATCTATTTTGTTGGTCTCTTCAAAAAACCAGCTCCTGGATTCATTGATTTTTTTGAAGGGTTTTTCATGTCTCTATCTTCTTCAGTTCTGCTCTGATCTTAGTTATTTCTTGCCTTCTGCTAGCTTTTGAATTTGTTTGCTCTTGCTTCTCTAGTTCTTTTAATTGTGATGTTAGGGTGTTGATTTTAGATCTTTCCTGTTTTCTCTTGTGGGCATTTAGTGCTATAAATTTTCCTCTACGCACTGCTTTAAATGTGTCCCAGAGATTCTGGCATGTTGTGTCTTTGTTCTTATTGGTTTCAAAGAACTTCTTGATTTCTGCCTTAATTTTGTTATTTACCCAGTAGTCATTCAGGAGCAGGTTGTTCAGTTTCCATGTAGTTGTGCAGTTTTTAATGAGTTTCTTAATCCTGAGTTCTAATTTGATGGCACTGTGGTCTGAGAGGCTGTTTGTTATGATTTCCATTCTTTTGCATTTGCTGAGTGTTTTACTTCCAATTATGTGGTCAATTTTAGAATAAGTGTGATGTGGTGCTGAGAAGAATGTATATTCTGTTGATTTGGGGTGGAAATTTATGTAGATGTCTATTAGTTCTGGTTGGTCCAGAGCTGCGTTCAAGTCCTGAATGTCCTTGTGAATTTTCTATCTCGTTGATCTGTCTAATATTGACAGTGGGGCATTAAAGTCTCCCACTGTTATTCTGTGAGAGTCTAAGTCTGTTTGTAGATCTCTAAGAACTTGGTTTATGAATCTGGGTGCTCCTGTATTGGGTACATATATATTTAGGATAGTTAGTTCTTCTTGTTGCATTGATCCCTTTATCATTATTAATGGCCTTCTTTGTCTCTTTTGATCTTTGTTGGTTTAAAGTCTGTTTTATGAAAGACTAGGATTGCAACCCCTGCTTTTTTTTGCTTTCCATTGCTTGGTAAATCTTCCTCCCTCACTTTATTGTGAGTCTATGTGTGTCTTTGCACATGAGATTGGTCTCCTGAATACAGCACACTGATGGGTCTTGATTGTTTATCCAATTTGCCAGTCTGTGTCTTTTAATTGGGGTATTAAGCCCATTTACATTTAAGGGCTTACACATAATACCGTTATGTGTAAATTTGACCCTGTCATTATGATGCTAGCAGGTTATTTTGCCTGTTAGTTGATGCAGTTTCTTCATAGTGTCAATGGCCTTTACAATTTGGCATGTTTTTGCAGTGGCTGGTAGAGGTTGTTCCTTTCCACGTTTAGTGCTTTCTTTGGGAGCTCTTATAAGGCAGGCCTGATGGTGACAAAATCTCTCAGCATTTGCTTGTCTGTAAAGGATTTTATTTCTCCTTTGCTTATGAAGCTTAGTTTGGCTGGATATGAAATTCTGGGTTGAAAATTCTTCTCTTTAAGAATGTTGAATATTGGCCCCTACTCTCTTCTAGCTTATAGGGCTTCTGCAGAGAGATCCGCTGTTAGTCTGATGGGCTTCCTTTGTGGGTAACCCACCTTTTCTCTCTGGCTGCCCTTAAAACTTTTTCCTTCATTTCAACCCTGGTGAATCTGATGATTATGTGTCTTTGGGTTGCTCCTCTTGAGGAGTATCTTTGTGGTGTTCTCTGTATTTCCTGAATTTGAATGTTGGCCTGTCTTTCTAAGTTGGAGAAGTTCTCCTGGATAATATCCTGAAGATTGTTTTCCAACCTGGTTCCATTCTCCCCATCACTTTCAGGTACACCAATCAAATGTAGATCTGGTCTTTTCACACTGTCCCATATTTCTTGGAGTCTTTCTTTGTCCTTTTCATTACTTTTTCTCTTATGTTGTCTTCTTGCTTTATTTCATTAAGTTGATCTTCAATCTCTAATATCCTTTCTTCTGCTTGATCGATTTGGCTATTGATACCTGTGTATGCTTCACAAAGTTCTCATGCTGTGTTTTCCAGCTGCATCAAGTCATTTATGTTCTTCTGTATACTGGTTATTCTAGTTAGCAATTCATCTAACCTTTTTTCAAGGTTCTTAGCTTCCTTGCATTGGGTTGGAACATGCTCCTTTAGCTCGGAGGAATTTGTTATTACCCACCTTCTGAAGCCTACTTCTGTCAATTCGTCAAGTCCATTTTCTGTTTAATTTTGTTCCCTTGCTGATGAGGAGCTGTGATCCTTTGAAGAAGAGGGTTTCTGGTTTTTGGAATTTTCAACATTTTTGCGCTGGTTTCTCCCCATATTCATGGATTTATCTACCCTTGGTCTTTGATGTTGGTGACCTTCAGACAGGGTCTCTGATTGGACGTCCTTTTTGTGATGTTGATTCTATTCATTTCTTTTTGTTAGCTTTCCTTCTACTAGTCAGGCCCCTCTGCTGCAGGTCTGCTGGAGTTTGCTGGAGGTCCACTCTAGACCCTGTTTGCCTGGGTACCACCAGCAGAGGCTGCAGAAGAGCAAATAGTTCTGCCTGTTCTTTCCTCTGGAAGCTTCATCCCAGAGGGGCATCTGCCAGATGTCAGCCAGAGCTCTCCGGTATGAGGTGTCTGTCAACCCCTGCTGGGAGGTGTCTCCCAGTTAGGATACACTGGGGTCAGGGATCCACTAGAGGAGGCAGTCTGACCCTTAGCAGAGCTTGAACATTGTGCTGGGAGGTCTGATGCTCTCTTCAGAGCCATCAGGCAGGGATGTTTAAGATGGGGGTTTTATCTATAAGTCCCTGACTGGGGCTGCTGTCTTTTTTTATTATTATTATATTTTAAGTTTTAGGGTACATGTGCACACTGTGCAGGTTAGTTACATATGTATACATGTGCCATGTTGGTGTGCTGCACCAAGGAACTCGTCATTTAACATTAGGTATATCTCCAAATGCTATCCCTCCCCGCTCCCGCCACCCCACAACAGGCCCTGGTGTGTGATGTTCCCCTTCCTGTGTCCATGTGTTCTCATTGTTCAATTCCCACCTGTGAGTGAGAACATGCGGTGTTTGCTTTTTTGTCCTTGTGATAGTTTGCTGAGAATGATGATTTCCAGCTTCATCCATGTCCCTACTAATGACATGAACGCATCATTTTTTATGGCTGCATAGTATTCCATGGTGTATATGTGCCACATTTTCATAATCTAGTCTATCATTGTTGGACATTTGGGTTGATTCCAAGTCTTTGCTATTGTGAATAATGCCACAATAAACATACGTGTGCATGTGTCTTTATAGTAGCATGATTTATAATCCTTTGGATATATACCCAGTAATGGGATGACTAGGTCAAATGGTATTTTTAGTTCTAGATCCCTGAGGAATCGCCACACTGACTTCCACAATGGTTGAACTAGTTTACAGTCCCACCAACAGTGTAAAAGTGTTCCTATTTCTCCACATCCTCTCCAACACCTATTGTTTCCTGACTTTTTAATGATCGCCATTCTAACTGGTGTGAGATGGTATCTCATTGTGGTTTTGATTTGCATTTCTCTGATGGCCAGTGATGATGAGCATTTTTTCATGTGTCTGTTGGCTGCATAAATGTCTTCTTTTGAGAAGTGTCTGCTCATATCCTTTGCCCACTTTTTGATGGGGTTGTTTGTCTTTTCTTGTAAATTTGTTGGAGTCCATTGTAGATTCTGGATATTAGCCCCTTGTCAGATGAGTAGATTGCAAAAATTTTCTCCCATTCTGTGAGTTGCCTGTTCACTCTGATGGTAGTTTCTTTTGCTGTGCAGAAGCTCTTTAGTTTAATTAGATCCCATTTGTCAATTTTGGCTTTTGTTGCCATTGCTTTTGGTGTTTTAGACATGAAGTCCTTGCCCATGCCTATGTCCTGAATGATATTGCCTAGGTTCTCTTCTCGGGCTTTTATGGTTTTAGGTCTAACATTTAAGTCTTTAATCCATCTTGAATTAATTTTTGAATAAGGCGTAACAAAGGGATCCAGTTTCAGCTTTCTACATATGGCTAGCCAGTTTTCCCAGCACCATTTATTAAACAGGGAATCCTTTCCCTATTTCTAGTTTGTGTCAGGTTTGTCAAAGATCAGATGGTTGTAGATATGTGGTATTATTCCTGAGGGCTCTGTTCTGTTCCATTGTCTATATCTCTGTTTTGGTACCAGTACCATGCTGTTTTGGTTGCTGTAGCCTTTTAGTATAGTTTGAAGTCAGGTAGCGTGATGCCTCCAGCTTTGTTCTTTTGGCTTAGGATTGACTTGGCAATGTGGGCTCTTTTTTGCTTCCATATGAACTTTAAAGTAGTTTTTTCCAATTCTGTGAAGAAAGTCATTGGTAGCTGGATGAGGATGGCATTGAATCTATAAATTACCTTGGGCAGTATGGCCATTTTCATGATACTGATTCTTCTTACCCATGAGCATGGAATGTTCTTCCATTTGTTTGTATCCTCTTTTATTTCACTGAGCAGTGGTTTGTAGTTCTCCTTGAAGAGGTCCTTCACGTCCCTTGTAAGTTGGATTCTTAGATATTTTATTCTCTTTGAAGCAATTGTGAATGGAAGTTCACTCATGATTTGGCTCTCTGTTTGTCTGTTATTGGTGTATAAGAATGCTTGTGATTTTTGCACATTGATTTTGTATCCTGAGACTTTGCTGAAGTTGCCTATCAGCTTAAGGAGATTTTGGGCTGAGACAATGGTTTTTCTAGATATACAATCATGTCATCTGCAAACAGGGAGAATTTGACTTCCTCTTTTCCTAATTGAGTACCCTTTATTTCCTTCCCCTGCCTGATTGCCCTGGCCAGAACTTCCAACACTATGTTGAATAGGAGTGGTGAGAGAGGGCATCCCTGTCTTGTGCCAGTTTTCAAAGGGAATGCTTCCAGTTTTTGCCCGTTCAGTATGATATTGGCTGTGGGTTTGTCATAGATAGCTCTAATTATTTTGAGATACATCCCATCAATACCTAATTTATTGAGAGATTTTAGCATGAAGTGTTGTTGAATTTTGTCAAAGGCCTTTTCTGCATCTATTGAGATAATCATGTGGTTTTTGTCTTTGGTTCTGTTTATATGCTGGATTACGTTTATTGATTTGCATATGTCGAACCTGCCTTGCATCCCAGGGATGAAGCCCACTTGATCGTGGTGGATAAGCTTTTTGATGTGCTGCTGCATTTGGTTTGCCAGTATTTTATTGAGAATTTTTGCATCAATGTTCATCAAGGATATTGGTCTAAAATTCCCTTTTTTTTTTTTGTCTCTGCCAGGCTTTGGTATCAGGATGATGCTGGCCTCATAAAATGAGTTAGGGAGGATTCCCTCTTTTTCTGTTGATTGGAATAATTTCAGAAGGAATGGTACCAGCTCCTAATCGTACCTCTGGTAGAATATGGCTGTGAATCCATCTGGTCCTGGACTTTTTTTGGTTGGTAATCTATTAATTATTGCCTCAATTTCAGAGTGTGTTATTGGTGTATTCAGAGATTCAACTTCTTCCTGGTTTAGTCTTAGGAGGGTGTATGTGTCGAGGAATTTATCCATTTCTTCTAGATTTTCTAGTTTATTTGCGTAGAGGTGTTTATAGTATTCTCTGATGGTAGTTTGTATTTCTGTGGGATCGCTGGTGATATCCCCTTTTATCATTTTTTATTGCATCTATTTGATTCTTCTCTCTTTTCTTCTCTATTAGTCTTGCTAGTGGTCTATCAATTTTGTTGATCTTTTCAAAAAACCAGCTCCTGGATTCATTAATTTTTTGAAGGGTTTTTTTGTGTCTCTATCTCCTTCAGTTCTGCTCTGATGTTAGTTATTTCTTGCCTTCTGCTAGCTTTTGAATGTGTTTCCTCTTGCTTCTCTAGTTCTTTTAATTGTGATGTTAGGGTGTCAATTTTGGATCTTTCCTGCTTTCTCTTGTGGGCATTTTGTGCTACAAATTTCCCTCTACACACTGCTTTGAATGTGTCCCAGAGATTCTGGTATGTTGTGTCTTTGTTCTCGTTGGTTTCAAAGAACATCTTTATTTCTGCCTTCATTTTCTTATGTACCCAGTAGTCATTCAGGAGCAGGTTGTTCTGTTTCCAAGTAGCTGAGCAGTTTTGAGTGAGTTTCTTAATCCTGAGTTCTAGTTTGATTGTGCTGTGGTCTGAGAGACAGTTTGTTATAATTTCTGTTCTTTTCCATGTGCTGAGGAATGCTTTACTTCCAACTATGTGGTCAATTTTGGAATAAGTGTGGTGTGGTGCTGAGAAGAATGTATATTCTGTTGATTTGGGGTGGAGAGTTCTGTAGATGTCTATTAGGTCTGCTTGGTGCAGAGCTGAGTTCAATTCCTGGATATCCTTGTTAACTTTCTGTCTGGTTGATCTATCTAATGTTGACAGTGGGGTGTTAAAGTCTCCCATTATTATTGTGTGGGAGTCTAAGTCTCTTTGTAGGTCTCTAAGGACTTGCTTTATGAATCTGGGTGCTCCTGTATTGGGTGCATATATATTTAGGATAGTTAGCTCTTCTTGTTGAATTGATCCCTTTACCATTATGTAATGGTCTTCTTTGTCTTTTGACCTTTGTTGGTTTAAAGTCTGTTTTTTCAGAGACTAGGATTGCAACCCCCGCCTTTTTTTGTTTTCCATTTGCTTGGTAGATCTTCCTCCATCCTTTTATTTTGAGCCTATGTGTGTCTCTGCACGTGAGATGGGTTTCCTGAATACAGCACACTGATGGGTCTTGACTCTTAATCCAATTTGCCAGTCTGTGTCTTTTAATTGGAGCATTTAGCCCATTTGCATTTAAGGTTAATATTGTTCGGTGTGAATTTGATCCTGTCATTATGATGTTAGCTGGTTGTTTTGCTGGTTAGTTGATGCAGTTTCTTGCTAGCCTTGATGGTCTTTACAATTTGGCATGTTTTTGCAGTGGCTGGTACCAGTTGCTCCTTTCCATCTTTAGTGCTTCCTTCAGGAGTTCTTTTAGGGCAGGCCTGGTGGTGACAAAATCTCTCAGCATTTGCTTGTCTGTAAAGTATTTTATTTCTCCTTCACTTATGAAGCTTAGTTTGGCTGGATATGAAATTCTGGGTTGAAAATTCTTTTCTTTAAGAATGTTGAATATTGGCCCCCACTCTCTTCTGGCTTGTAGAGTTTCTGCCGAGAGATCCGCTGTTAGTCTGATGGGCTTCCCTTTGTGGGTAACCTGACCCTTCTCTCTGGCTGCCCTTGACATTTTTTCCTTCATTTCAACTTTGGTGAATCTGACAATTATGTGTCTTGGAGTGCTCTTCTCGAGGAGTATCTTTGTGGCATTCTCTGTATTTCCTGAATTTGAATGTTGGCCTGCCTTGTTAGATTGGGGAAGTTCTCCTGGATAATATCCTGCAGAGTGTTTTCCAACTTGGTTCCATTCTCCCCGTCACTTTCAGGTACACCAATCAGACATAGATTTGGTCTTTTCCCATAGTCCCATATTTCTTGGAGGCTTTGCTCATTTCTTTTTATTCTTTTTTCTCTAAACTTCTTTTCTCACTTCATTTCATTCATTTGATCTTCCATCACTGATACCCTTTCTCTCAGTTGATCAAATCAGCTACTGAGGCTTCTGCATTCCTCATGTAGTTCTCATGCCTTGGTTTTCAGCTCCATTAGCTCCTTTAAGGACTTCTCTGCATTGGTGATTCTAGTTAGCCATTCTTCTAATTTTTTTCAAGGTTTTTAACTTCTTTGCCATGGGTTCAAACTTCCTCCTTTAGCTCGGAGTGGTTTGATTGTCTGAAGACTTCTCCTCTCAGCTCGTCAAAGTCATTCTCCATCCAGCTTTGTTCCATTGCTGGTGAGGAGCTGCGTTCCTTTGGAGGAGGAGAGGCACTCTGATTTTTAGAGTTTCCAGTTTTTCTGCTCCATTTTTTCCCAACTTTGTGGTTTTGTCTACCTTTGGTCTTTGATGATGGTGATGTACAGATGGGGTTTTGGTGTGGATGTCCTTTTTGTTTGTTAGTTTTCCTTCTAAGCATCAGGACCCTCAGCTGCAGGTCTGTGGGAGTTTGCTGGAGGTCCACTCCAGACCCTGTTTGCCTGGGTATCAGCAGTGGAGGCTGCAGAACAGCGGATACTGGTGAGCAGGAAATGTTGCTGCCTGATCATTCCTCTGGAAGTTTTGTCTCAGAGGAGTACCCGGCCGTGTGAGGTGTCAGTCTGCCCCTACTGGGGGGTGCCTCCCTGTTAGGCTACTTGGGGGTCAGGGACCCACTTGAGGAGGCAGTCTGTCTGTTCTCAGATCTCCAGCTGCATGCTGGGAGAACCACTACTCTCTTCAAAGCTTTTAGACCGGGACATTTAAGTCTGCAGAGGATTCTGCTGCCTTTTGTTTGGCAATGCCCTGCCCCCAGAGGTGGACTCTAGAGAGGCATGCAGGCTTCCTTGAGCTGCGGTGGGCTCTACCCAGTTCTAGCTTCCAGGCCACTTTGTTTACCTACTCAAGCCTGGGCAATGTTCAGTGCCCCTCCCCCAGCCTCGCTGCCACCTTGCAATTTGGTCTCAGACTGCTATGCTAGCAATGAGCGAGGCTCCATAGCCATATGACCCTCTGAGCCATGCGCAGGATATAATCTCCTGGTGTGCCGTTTGCTAAGACTTTGGAAAAGCGCAGTATTAGGCTGGGAGTGACCCGATTTTCCAGGTGCCATCTGTCACCCCTTTCTTTGTCTAAGAAAGGGAATTTCCTGACCCGTTGCACTTCCCAGTTGAGGCAATGCCTCACCCTGCTTTGGCTCATGCTTGGTGGGCTGCACCCACTGTCCTGCACCCACTTTCCGACACTCCCCATTGAGATGAACCGGGTACCTCAGTTGGAAATGCAGAAATCACCCATCTTCTGTGTTGCTCACGCTGGGAGCTGTAGACTGGATTAGTTCCTATTTGGCCATCTTGGCTCCACCCCTCCTTTTTTTTTTTTTTTTTTTCCAGAGATGCCTTGCCCAGAGGGGAGGAATCTAGAGAGGCAGTCTGGCTGCAGCAGCCTTCCTGAGCTGTGGTGGGCTCTGCCCATTTCAAACTTCCCGAGCAGCCTTATTTACACTGTGATTATAAAACCGCCTACTTAAGCCTCAGGAATGGTGGAGGCCCCTCTCCCCACCAAGCTCAAGTGTCCCATATCAACCTCAGACTGTTGTGCTGGTGGTGAGAATTTCAAGCCAGTGGATCTTAGTTTTCTGGGCTCTGTGGGAGTGGGACCCACCGAACCAGACCACTTGACTCCCTGGTTTCAGCCCCCTTTCCAGGGGAGTAAATGATTCTGTCTCTCTGGTGTTCCAGGCACCACTGGGGTATGAAAAACAAACAAACAAACAAAAATCTCCTGTAGCTAGCTCAGTGTCTGCCCAAATGGTCACCCAGTTTTGTGATTGAAACCCCAGGCCCTGTTGGTGTAGGCACTGGAGGGAATCTCCTGGTCTGTGGGTTGTGAAGACCATGGGAAAAGTGCAGTATCTGGGCTGGAATATACCATTCCTCATGGCAAAGTCCCTAATGGCTTCCCTTGGCTAGGAGAGAGAAGTTCCCCAACCCCTTATGCTTCCTGTGTGAGGCAACGCCCCACCCTGCTTTGGCTCACTGTTTTTGGGCTTCACCCACTGTCCAACCAGTCCCAGTGAGATGAACTGGGTGCTTCAGTTGGAAGTGCAGAATTCACCTGCTGTCTGCATTGATCTCACTGGGAGCTGCAGACTGGAGCTGTTCCTATTTGGCCATCTTGCCAGCAATCCCTGTCTTGCTTTCTTGTTCCCCTCCTTTGCCAAGTCCCTGTTCTCTACATGGTCTCTACCACCCTCCAGCAGATGCAGGATGCTCTGCGGGTTGTGGGCCAGAGAGGTCAGTTGCCTCACTCCAACATCTGTGGCCTGTTTCATTTCTGCCTTGGCCTGCTCCAGCCTTTGCTTCCATCTTGCAATTTCTTGGTCAGGCATCTCTGCAGGTTGCCAACAGTCAGTGCTGTCATTCAGATCATCGCGGTTTGCCCCCGAAGATCTCCACTGTGCTGTGCAGCATGTGGGAATTGTTCTGCATCAGTCACTTGGGGAAGTTCAGGAGGCTTGCGTTTTTGTACTGTCTTCAGAAGCTCACTTATGCCCTGAAGGGAAGACCTGTTCATTTCATTTAGAAACCTCAAGCAGAGGGTTTGGAGCAACTGAGGACTGGCCTTGGCATGGTGGATGTGAGGCCATCACTGGCCTGGGATGCTGGCCCCATCTTGGCTTTGGCCTTTCCGTGAACCTCACCCTGGGTTGAATCTCTTCCGGCCAGCTCTTCCTTTTTTCTCACCATATGTTATCTCCTGCTCATAGAGGCCAACACAGCAGTGCATGCCTGGATCACCCAGAGTATATACAGGGTAACTGATGCTAGTCCCAGGATTCTGTACGTTACTAGTAGTACTGCCCAACTGCCCACACATGGGCCAGCAGCAGCTGAGTATGTATTTCGTGGTGGGCAGCAGGCCCACCATGGCTCCTAAGGGCTTCACAGCTCTGGCTCCACTTGCCAGTGGCCTGTGGGCCACAAGTGACCACTCAGAACCATGTGGAGTGTTCTTTCTCTAACACAAACAAGGGCCCACAAAGCAGAGTAGACCATCTACTGAGCTGGGAGGAGGGGAGGCACCTCATGTTCTAGAAAACTATGTCTCTGATTTTGCTGAGCAAATAGAAAGCAACATTACTTATGCTGCAGTGCCTTGAGGGAGTGGAAAGAGCTCATGGCAGCCCCCAGCTCAGGCTACTCCAGGCTCCCACCTCACACTACAGCACAGCTAGAGGTTCAAAGAAGGGCCATGCCATAGCGCCGGGTCCACAAATGATTCTCTTGGTGCAGTGTGGTGACCTGTCCCTGGTGAGGCTCATTACCCTGATTTCACATTTCCTTCTGCTGCAGGGAAGCCTTCTTTTGGCTACAAAGAGTCTGTCTATCTTGCTAGATTGAGCTCCTTGAAGAAGGGGCTATGTTTTCTTCATCTCCATATCGCCAGTAGCTAGCCAATGCCCAGTATACACTAGAGGATCAGTCATTTTTTGTCTTGTTTTCTTTTTGACTCTGCTCTCACTTGGGACATGTCACTTCCCCTCTTGACCTCCATATGCAGATCTGTAAATATGAGTAAATGGGTAAAGGCCCCTCTAGCTTTAAAACCCTTCTGACATAGAGAGAACTCTGAACAGAACCAGAAGCTAAGGAATGATGAATAGAGCATTTTCCCTGGCATGATGGGTAGGCTCTACAGATCTGGCTATTAGGGTGGTATCTTGCCACTTGAATTTGACATTGATTTTCAAATCACTTGCAAGAATGATCTTTAGAGTTGGTGGTTTTGTGTGTGTGTGTTTTTTTAGACTTTGTTGTCGACAACACCTTCTGGAAATCTTTTTCACAGAGAATATGGGGGCTTCTTTGGACAAATTGAGTGGATGCAGGGTCTATCTGCCTGACAGCTACTGTTTGGGCCACATCATGACTGCTGTATCCTGCTCCTCTACCGAGGTTTCTTCTACAATATAGTGTGTCTGGCCCTGTCATTTGTTACAGGTGTAGAAACAACAACCGAGAACCTGAAACTGCTGGGTTAAGTGCTTGCCACTGAATCCTGTCCCCTCGCAGGCACATCTACAAGGTGCACCTGTGCTCTGGCCCAGGTGGTGGTGGTGAGGAGGTGGTGTCTGATTTCCAAGAAGACGGACCGTAGGATCTTCCAGGATAATGTTGCCTTGGACACCACAGTCTGTGTGAACAGCAGGACCGAAGTTGTGAGAGTTGCCATGATGGTGAGGGCTGATAGCAGGACAGTCACATTAGAAAGGCAGCATCCTGGCCTTCCACGATAGGCTGAGTGACTTGGCCTCTGTCTCCCCATTGGACCTGCCATCTTATTGCCAGTTCCTGGAGGAGCACGGTGAGCTCCTCCCCAAGACCTGCTTCTTGGCTTCCCTTTGCCACGACTCCCTCTGAGCTGTGGTGGCAGCCTCTCTGGCCCTGTGGGGGAGTGGTCACAGGGAGAGGAGGGGCAGCTGATGAGCTTGAGGCAAGTGGGCGGCCTGCTCTGGCTGTGGCACTTTCTTGGGCCAGCCCTGGCCTGGCTCTGGGGCTCTGCCTACTCCACCTCCAGGATCCTCAGGCTGCATCCTGCTGGCACGGCATCTTCCACCCACTCTCTGGATGTATTTTGCATGTGAGAAAACATGAGTTTTGGGGAGCCAGGGGTAGAGGGCTGAGGTGGGAGCCTGGAGAGGCCTTAGCTAGGGGCTGCCATGAGCTCTTTCCACTCCCTCAAGGCGCTGCATAAGTAATGTCACTTTCTATTTGCTCAGCAAATAGAAACATAAGTTCAAAACTTATGTTGAAATTTAATTACTTTTGGGATAGTACTGCAAAGTGGGACTGTTAAGAGGGCTGTTAGGCCAAGAGGGCTCTGCCTTCATGAATGGATTAATGTCATTGTCATGAGAATGAGTTCATTATTACAAGAGTAAATGGTCATAAAAGTGAGTTTGCTTTCTCACTTGCTCCCTCTTTTGCCCTTCTGTCATTGTTCTTGGGAGCATGCAGCACAAAGGCTCTTACCAGAGGCTAGTGCCATGCTCTTGGACTTCCCAGCCTCTAGAACCACAAGCCAAATAAATTTCCATTCATTATAAATTACTCAGTCTGTGGTATTCTGTTATAGCAACATTAAATGAACTAAGACAATAGCTATATTCTTAGTTTTCTGAGAATTTTTATCACGATTAGTACTGAATTTTGTCAAATGATTTTTGCTGCATGAATTGATGTGATCATATGATTTTTATCATTTAGCCTGTTCATGTGAGGGATTACATTGATTGAATTTTGAATATTGCACCAGCCTTGCATACCTGGAATAAATACCACTTGGCATTGATATAGGAATTAAAAAGAAATTATTTAGGCAGATAGTGAGGGTAAGGAAGTCCTCAGTAAGGCTTTTCTTTTAGTGAAAAGCAGCCCCCAAATCATTTTCTTTTCTAACAAAGAGCAGCCAGTAAAATTGAGCTACAGACATAGACAAGTAAGCTGGAAACCTGCACAGGTGAATGCTGGCAGTTGTGTCAATAGGAAAGGGGCTACCTAGGGGTTAGGCATGTTCAAAATGGTGGTTCCATCTTCCCTTTTCCTTGCCAACAATGTGTGCAGTCAGAAGCAGACAACATGGTGCTGACCAGGCAAAGATACCATTTGCATAATATTAGTGTGGGGTGGCCAGCTTCTCCTTGTGCTACGTAAATGTCACACCTGGTCCAACCAATCTTTGGGCCCTATATAAATCAGACACCACCTCCTCAAGCCAGTCTATAAAACCCTGTGCAGTCCACTGTGGGCTGGAGGTCCCACTTGGGTACCCCTCTCTCTGGCAGAAGAGAGAGAGCTAATCTCCTTTCTCTTTCTTTTGCCTATTAAACCACTCCTAAACCCACTTCTTGTATGTCTGTGTACTCAATTTCCTTGGCATGAGATGATGAACCTCAGGTATTTACCCCAGATAAATTACACTGCTTCAGTATGATGTATGATTCTCTTTATATGGTTTGGATTTGATTTGCTAATACTTTGTTGATAACTGCATCATGAGAAATATTGATCTTTAGTTTTTACTTTTTTTTAATTATACTGCCTTTGTCTGGATTTACTATTGGAGTAATACTGGCTTCATAAAATGAGTTGGGAAGTGTTCCCACACCTCTTATATTCTGGAAGAGATTATGTAAAATTGTTGGTAATGTCTTTAAATGTTTGGTAGAATTCTCCAGGGAAACCATTTGGACGTGGAGTCATCTTTAAAGGAGATTTTATATTATGAATTCAATTTATTTAATTGTTATGGCCTTTTTCATATTACTTATTTCATATCAAGTTTGGGTACTTTGTGTTTTTTAAGAGATTGGTCTAATTCTTCTTCTTTTTTTTATTATACTTTAAGTTTTAGGGTACATGTGCACAATGTGCAGGTTAGTTACGTATGTATACATGTGCCATGTTGGTGTGCTGCACCCAGTAACTCGTCATTTAACATTAGTTATATCTCCAAATGCTATCCCTTCCCCCTCCCCTGACCCCACAACAGGCCCCGGTGTGTGATGTTCCCCTTCCTGTGTCCATGTGTTTTCATTGTTCAATTCCCACCTATGAGTGAGAACAATTCTTCTAAATTGTCAAATTTATGAGCATAAGGCTGTTCATAGTATTCCCTTATTATCCTTTTTTATTTTCCATTTTATTGTATTTTATATACATATATGTATATATACTTTTAATCTCCCTTAAAATCTCTGCCCTTTAATTGGTATATTTGGACTATTTATGTTTATGGTAATTACAATTAAATCTGTCATTTTTTTTTTTTTGAGATGGAGTCTCGTTCTGTTCCCAGGCTGGACTGCAGTGGCATGATGTCCGCTCACTGCAAGCTCTGCCCCTCAGGTTCATGCCATTCTCCTGCCTCAGCCTCCCGAGTAGCTGGGACTACAGGCGCCTGCTACCATGCCCAGCTAATTTTTTTGTATTTTTAGTAAAGACCGGGTTTCATTGTGCTAGCCAGGATGGTCTAGATCTCCTGACCTCGTGATCCACCTGCCTCGGCCTTCCAAAAATCTGTCATTTTATTATTTGTTTTCTATTTGTTTCCTCTGTTTCTTGTTCTTTTGTTTATCTCCTTTCTTTTCTGTAGGTTTCTTGAATACATTTTAGAATTTCATCTTGATTTATTTATTGCAGTTTCCAGTGTATCTCTTTGTAGGTTTCTTAGTGGTTGCTTTGGGTATTACAATGTGCATGTGTGACTTACCACAGTCTAATGGTATCAACATTTTAACACTTTGAGTGAAATGTGGAAATCTTATTTCCATTTAGGTCTCTTTACAACTTTTCTTGAGTATCACATGTTGTTATTTTTTTAGTCATCTAATATGATTTATAAAATTTATGCAGAGAAGGATGGTCTATTTTATGTACCCATATTTCTACTCTTACCATTGTCCTTCCTTCTTGATGCTCCAATATTTTTTCTATTATCAATAGCTTTTTGTTTGAAGAAACTTCCTTGAGGATAGGTAAGTCTGCTAGTGACTTTTTAAAATTTTTGTTTATTTATTTTTTTAGTTTTTCTTTATCTGAGAATGTCTTCATTTCTCCTTTATTCCTGAAGAACTGTTTTGCTGGCTATGGAGCTTACAGTTGATGGTTCTTTTTTTTTTAGCACTTGAAAAATATGCCTCTTTCTGTTTTAGCCTTCGTAGTTTAGTTTCAGTTGAAAAATTATTTAGTATGTGTCTTGTTCCCTTATAGATAATGTGTCATTTCTCCCTACCTGCTTTCAAAATTTTCTTTATCAAATTTTGCTTTGTTTCCAAAAGTTTAATTAAAATGTACCTTGACCTGGATTTTTAAAAAGATTTATCGTATCTGGGGTTCACTCAGCTTCTTCAATCTCTAGGTTTATATCTTTACCCAATTTTAGGAAGTTTTGTCTTTATTTATTTGAATTTGCTTTAAGATCCACTTTCTTTCTCCTCTCCTTCTTAAACACCAATGATGTGAATATTGGCTCTTTAGTTATTGCCCTATTCTCCCAGGCTCAGTTCTTTTATTTCAGTCTAATTTCTGTCTATTGTTCAGATTGGATAAATTCTGTTTATCTGTCCTGAAGTTCCCTGATTTCGTGCTCTGTCATCTCCTCTCTACTATTGAGCGCATACATTGAGTTTTTCATTTGTTATTGTATTTTCTAGTTCCATAATTTAAATTCAGCATTTTTATAACCTCATTTTATTTTGCTAATTTTTTTTTCTTCATTTGTGTCAGAAAAATTTGTAAGTATTTTTTGAAACATTTTAATGATGGCTTCTTTAATATCCTTGTCAGACAATTCCAACATCTGATTCCTTTCAGTATTGGCATCAATGAATTGTCTTTTCTCATTCAAGATATGATTGTCCTGGTTCTTCGTATCATGATGGTTTTTAATTGTATGCTAGATAGTTTTACTATTATGTTAGGAGACTCTGGATTCTATTTAAATCTTTTATTTTAGCAGATGGTCACCGTGTTTAGGTGTAGCACACAGAGTCTGTTTTACTTTTGTGAGTTGTGGTTCCAATTACATTGAATTTCCAAAGCCTTTGAAGAGCTGTTTTGGTTTTCTTGGTGTATTTGTTACTGCTGTGGCTCCCTCTGGTTCCTGCTGGCACTTTCTTAGGCCAGTCTGCCTGGTACCTGTAAGTTGGAGAAGGGGGTCTCTGGTCTGTGGGGACAAAGAAGCTTCCAGGCCACTTGTGGACAGATTCCCCTTGCTGTTGTCTCCCAAACACATGGTCTTTTGATAGCAGAGGGGAGTCTCAGGCCCAACAGAAACAAAAGTACAGGTGGGCCAGGTTCCCTCTTCCCTCTTCACTTTGAGGTACAAAGAGTTGTTTTTTTTTTTTTTTTTTTAGGTTGGGCTGCTGATTGTGGTGGAGTGTTTCTTGCTGCTGTTCCCTGGAAGTCAAGGGTCTCTTGGTTGAGCTGTGGATTCTTAGGCCCGAATGAAAAGGAGAGCACTTTTCCTGGCTACTGATTGTCAGTGGGGATTCCAACAAATTTTTATTGCCAGACTCAACTGGTACTTTGGGGGCTTGGACACCATCTGTTGCTAGGTTTGAGACTGGGAATCTTTAGACCTGGGTCACCCTTTTCTGTTGGAGGACAGGCAAAGGTCCTAAGATGCTTTGACACTATATTGCTTCTCCAGTCACGTGGTCTCTAACCTGTCTAACTTTCTCTTTTTTCCCATTTCAGAGTTGTTGTTTGATGCCTCTTCTATTATTTCTAGGGGTTACAGTTGTATTTAGCAGGGAGGAGTAGAGAAGAACAATTGTATATCACATTGTCTGAACTGGAAACTTCTACACCATCTTTCAATCTTTCCATCTTTTTTGTTTGTCCTCAGAATGTGTTTATTGAGCACTGTATTATGCCCTGATATACATTAATTTAAAAAGAAATATATAACCTTTTCTGTCAATTCTAACTCCTTGCTGCCTCTTACATTCTGATGGTAGCCCTGTTTCTCATGGTAGAGATGAGGTTATCTAAGATGTGATGGTCAACCTGTATTCTTGAGTTTACAGATCATTCTCTCAGGATATCCATGTGCCCTGCTCAATTTATCTGATGGAGACCTGCTACCACCTCTTGATAATTCCAGTATCTGCAGTTGCCTGATGAATTCTCCTGTGAAAACAAGAAGAGGCTTGTTCAGTGTTGCTCCAAAGGGCAGATACCCACCCAGCGAGTGGGTATCCTTGTCAGACAATTCCAACATCTGATTTCTTTTAGTATTATAAAGTTTTTTTTTTTTCTGTAAAAGAAGAAGCTTTAAGTCACCAGAGTTATCCAGCTGCAGACAATGCTTTTTTGTAACAGGTAAAAAGTTATCCACCTCTTTAGGTGACTCAGGAAATGTAGGGCAGCTGTTTCTCTGCCAAGCACAATAGAGAAGACATTTTACCTCGGTGAGGCCTGCTTATGGTTATGATAAGGACATATGCCATCTCACGGTTGGCTATCCTGATGTGTTGTAGCAACTGAAATGATTCTTTCTTTCCTCTTCCAGTGAAGGGCATGTTACTTATATCATGGTGCATAGCTCGATCTTAGCTATTGTAGAGAGACTACAAACACTGGAAGGGTTTTTTAATGTTCTCTTTTCTCTTCCTGGGATACAGTTCCTATAGATACTACACGGTAAATTCCAGGTTCTTCAAGTCTTTGTTCAAATGTCACCTGATCAGTAAGTTTTCCTTTAGCAACTCTAACAATTGTAACTCTGACTCCCCAGCAGTCATCACTCATTCTTCCAATCTCTTTTTTTCTATATTATTTTTCTCTTTATTCTTATTGCCACTGAATGTACTATGCACTATGCATGTTGTTTATGATATTTCCTGAAATAGTATCTACATTTCATGAAGGCAGGAATTTTTCTGTGTTTTTTTTTTTCATTATTGTTTTCCTATTGCCTAGCATCACAACTGGCATATGATAATGCTTCATAAATATTTGTTGAGAGAGTGAATTAAATGGTTGTGAACTAACAAATGTTAGTTAAGTATTGCCATCTTAACAATATGAAGTCTTTTGATCCATAAATGAAGGATGTTCTTCCAATTATTTGGGTCTTTTAAAATTTCTTTTAATTATGTTGTTTAGTTTTTAATGTACAAGTTTTGGACACTCTATTAGAGTTCTCCAGAGAGAATGAACCAATAGAAGATACAAATAGACATAACTATAGTTATAGATATAGATATGAGAGGGAATTTATTAGGAGAATTTTCTCATGCAATTACGGAGGCTGAGAAGACCCATGATAGGCTGTCTGCAAGCTGGACATCCTGGGATGCTGGTAGCATGGCTCAGTCCAAGTCCAAAAGCCTAGAACCAGGGAAGCCAATGGTGTAATTTTCAGTTCATGGCCAAAGGCCTGAGAAACTGGAGGGCTGCTAGTCTGAGTTATGGAGTCCAAAGGCTGGAGAGGATGAAGTTGTAATGTCCAAGGGCAGGAGAAGACAGATGTCTCAGGTCCAGTAGAGATAAAGAGAGACAGAGAGAGAGACAGAGAGAGAGAATGAGAGAGAAAATGAACTGACCTCCTCTCTGCCTTTTTGTTCTGTCAGGTCCCCCAGCCAGTTGGGTGGTACTCACCCACATTGAGGGTGGATCTTCCCCACTCAGTCCACTGACTTACAAACGAATCTCCTCTGGAAGCATCCTCATAACACATCTAGAAATAGTGCTTTGCCAGCTATTTAGGTATTCCTTAACCCATTCAAGTTGACACATAAAATTAACCATCACACACTTTTTCGGTTAAATTTATTCTTAAGTATTTCATTATTTTTGATGCTATTACAAATGAAATTATTTTCTTAATTTCACTTTTGGATTATACATTGCTGATGTTTACAAGTGCTATTGATTTATTAATATTTATTGTATTATCCTGAAACATTGCTGAACTAGTTCATTAGTTCTTTTTTTTTTTCTTTTTGAGATAGGGTCTCACTCTGTTGCCCAGACTGGAGCGCACTGTCGTGATCCACCTCCTGAGTTCAAGCAATTCTCCTGCCTCAGCCTCCCCTGTAGCTGGGGTTACAGGTGTGTGCCACCACGCCTAACTAATTTTTGTATTTTTAGTACAGATAGGGTTTCACCATGTTGGCCAGGCTGGTCTGGAACTCCTGGCCTCAAGTGATCTGCCTGCCTTGGCCTCCCAAAGTGTTAGGATTACAGGTGTGAGCCATCATGCCTGGCTAGTTCTTAAGTTTTAATAATATTTCTTTTTAGTATACCCCTCAGTATTTTATATATACCAGGTCATATCATCTGCAAAGAGAGATAGTTTTACTTATTTCTTTCCAATCTTGATATTGAATCTTGCCTACCTTTTTCTTGTGTAATTGCCCTAGATAGACTTCCAAAACAATGAACAGAAGAGGTAAAAATAGACATTCTTGTTTTTTTCGTGATATTAAGGGGAAAGCATCCATCTTTCACCATTATGATGTTACTTGTAGGTTTTTTTGTAGACGTCTTTTATCAGGTTGAGGAAATATCCTTCTATTTCTATCTTATTCAGTGTGTGTGTGTGTGTGTGTGTGTGTGTGTGTGTGTGTGTGTGTGTGTGTATGTGTTTTAATCAAAAAAGGGCACAGGTTTTTTTCAAATGCTTTTTCTGTGGTTATTGAGATGATCATGTGGTTTTTGTCCATTATTCCTTTAACATGGTGCCCTCCTTTGATTGACTTTTTCATGTGTTGAAGAAGTCTTGCATTCTGGGATAAGTCTTATTTGGTCATTGTATATCTTCCTTTTATTTTTTTCCCAGCAGTTATGTGCTGGAAGGGGAAGTACTTTCCTCTTTATATGTTGTAAAATCCCATTGAGATGGAACCTACATTTATCATCATATTCCCCCCTTAAATAAAGTCTACTTTAACAAGTGCCATAAATATTTTCTTCTTTGAACATCTATGGTGCCTGTGACTTGCGTAGAGTCAGAGTCGTCATCATTGTACCCCAACCTCTCATCCAGGGCCTTACATGTGTTCCTTTGAACCCTTTGTCTTCAATCCCCAGGGACTGGTCAGGAATCCGTTGGTGAGTCAGATTCCTGAACCATTGCTCTAGATGACAGTTCACTGAGGCTAAGGACAGATTTTGATTCTTAAGATTCTGAGTATACTAAAAAATCTGGATTAGAGTCTCAGAATAACAGAAGCTGAATTTGAGGCCCACGTTTCTTTGTTTGCAAGAAGTTGCGCTATAAGCAGCTGTTTATAAGAAACTAGGTTAGTCCCAGGTAAAAGGAGGTGGGTTAGAGCCCTAGACTTCTTTGTTTGAAAGATATCTGCTGGACTAGCAGTCTTTCTTCCTGTCTCTCTCTGTCTGGAGGGAGGATTGATCCCTGACTTCCTGGGTTGGTAGTTTTTCTTCCTGGCTCTCAGTCTTGAGTGGGAAATTTTTCTTGGCTCTTCGTGAGGCCTCTCCATTCTCTCTATTTTATCCTGTCTCTCTCATGGAAAATTCTCAGTTGGCTGAAACTCCCTTCTTGAACTCCTACTGACTATATGCTCTACCAATCTGTCCACCTCCTTCCTGTTGGCATAAATTTGCAGAGAATAATTTGGAACTTCATTGTCCTCTTTGGGAAACTTATGATCTCCCCAAACTGGCTTCTGTAAGGCCTCTCCCTTCCCATTCCTCCTTTGTTCTTTAACCACTTTTGATCTTCCCTTCAGCGACCTTGAAGCCTTTGATATATCCCCCTTTTAACTCTACCACCTTCATCCCTCTGTTCATTCTGCCAGGCTTTTCATTTCCCACTTCAACCTCTCAGCTCCCAACAGTCACTTGAACTATAGACCCCTTGGCCTCCATTGGGGGCTCTCCTTAAGAGACTGAGGGATCCCTGAGGGATCCCCAAAAGCAATGATTAGAGGCTGAAAACAGAAAAAAAAAACTTTGGAAACAGACTGGATGTTTTGTCCACTCAGGTGAGTGTTGGATACACACAAACAGCTTCATAATAATTCACCAAAATTTTAGCCCACAACTTCCCTAACAAAGAAAGTCTTAAAAATGTCTACTACAGATGTTGGTGAACAGATATCCTTAATTTGTCCTATTTGCCAGAAACGTGATTTGGATAAAAATATAAAGTAGAAGAAAGGTGAGAGGCAATTATTTTATATAAACCAGAGAGTTTTGTATTACTAACTTATGGCTAAACTTTGAAAATGAAAGCACTAAGATCTCTACAGTCTGTATATTTCTGTATGTGTATATGCATGTATGTTATGTTTATGTGATATTTTTCTACTCCCAAATGGTATTATCAAATTAATTTATGGAATTTCTTAGAGGAATTCTGTGCAAATTGACTTAGAGATAAATGAGTGCTTATATAAATTAAATATTCCTAAAACTCACAGAAATTTAGAAACTCAAATGTCTTTCAAGTTCATGTGACTTGGGTAAGTCTTTGGTAAATAAGATTAGTTTAATATTGTTAGTTTAGTAAAAACAGCTGTGTTCTGGGTAATCAGCATTAAGTATAATAGAAACATACATTTATATTCTACGTGGGTTTAATAGTCATATAAGGTTAAAATAGTTAAGGGGGAAATAACTTGAGATGATGACTAACTTTGCTTAATGTTACAATAAGTCTACCTGAAAAATAGTTTCTTTTTGGTAACTTGAAACCTTAAGTTATACTAAGTTAAATGATGCATATTCATTGAATATCTAGATTATTTCCAAATAAGATAAAATACTGAAACAATTACTGAGCATAAGTTTAAGTTTATATATTTTTGGCATCTTGCTTTTATACAGTATAAAGAGACCAAATATATTTGAGTCTGTTAATTTTTGTCACATTGAAAAATTATACTATGAGGAAGCATATGCCTCTAAAATTGTGAAATGGTATATTCATCACATTTGCAAGCTTGCTACAGAATGCTGCCATGTAACAAAGACATTTCACAGTTATCTACCTCCTAATTTTCTCTATAAAAGAAAGCTTACTAATGGTTAAACATTACAATTAATATGTGAAAATAATTAGGAAAACAATTCTTCATCAAAAGTTTTCAGGGAAAATAGGATATATCTTTGATAGGAAATATACGAGTATGAAGGATGTGTTTTTGTTAAGGGAAAAAGAGAGTAATTTTATCCTAAAGTTAGATGACTAGTTGTTCCAGAATGAGGAATAAGAAAAATATAGAGCAAAAACTAAAGGATATAGGAAGTTGCAGAAGGCTTGTGGAAAATGAAATTTATGTGTAGTCAAGCTGGCTAAGATCTGAATTCCTTTGTTTACACATTTAAAAATATGAGCCTTAACATCAAAATACACTAATGCAAAGCTAGGATATGGCTTTCTTTCTGTTAAAAAGACAAATTTTGGGTGGGGGGATTATTGGTTTGCTCTTAATAAGAGATTGTGAAAGGCTTTTCTTTAACTTTTGCATAATCTGCCTGGGAAACCAATGTTTTGTGTCTTTTCTGAATAATTTCCTCTGTTTTATGTTGTCTTTATCATGTCTTTGATTACTTAAGAGTCTTCACAATATTAAAAGAGCTAAGGGTTTTGTTTACAACTATGTAAGCTTCTGTATTTGCCTTTAAAATCTTTTATTGTCACTTTGGTTAAACGGATAACTGTTGTTTCATGGTGGCCTGTGATCCTACTTACTCGTCTATTTGAACCTTTTGACATTTTTGACAATCTCTAACAATCGGATGCTTTATGAGGTCTTTTTGACCTAAAACTGACTGAGACATCACAGACAGCCCCTGGAAAATATCCAAGAGAATTTTTCTTTCATTTTGCAAAGGAATCTGGTAAAAATAATTTAGATTATTTGATATGTTAAGCTGCATGAAAATGTGTCAAATAAGAAGTGATGCTTAACCTTCCCTAGGTTACATTTGTATAGGTAAAATGCTATTTTCAAGAAATCATATAAAATTTCTAGAAATTTTGTATGTCCTGGTATAAAGTGATCAGTTATAATTTGAGTTATTATTTTAAACTTTGTATGTCACAAAATAACCAAGCTTTCTTATTAAATGAACTATCATCAGATCTTTAACCTGGATTTATATTATGTTTTTCTTTTTAAATTCCTGTACCAGTACAGCACTATTGGTTACTGTAACTTTATATTAATTTTTGATATCTAGAAGAGTAAGCGTTGCTCATTTGACTTTCCTTAGAGCTGTCCTGTCCATTCTAGGTCCTTTTTCCTTGGCTTTTTATGTATGTTTTAATAAAGCATATTCTGTTGTGCATGCATTCATATTTACCTACACACACACATCCAACCTTTTGAAATTTTGTCGAGTTTTGCATCGAATATACAGAATTATATGAGGAGAACTGGAATTTTCTAATCTATGCAAATGTTTTATTTCTTAGTTTATTTTTCCTTTTATTTAGTTTCAATAATATCTTCTAGTTTTTTGTATAGATGAGATCCACATATCTTTACAGTTATATACACCTTTCCAATACTTGGTATTTTCAGTTCATAAAATTTCAACCCATCTGATGATGCCTAGTGCTATCTAATTATTTTAATTTTTTTCCTTATGTCAAACAAATTAGAGCACATTTTCATAAATTTATTGGTCATAAAGATATCCCCTTTTCTGAAGTCTTATTCAAAACTTTTCCCCAATGGTTATATTGGATTATCTTTTTCTAAGGAATTTATACACCATGGAATACTATGCAGCCATAAAAAATGATGAGTTAATGTCCTTTATAGGGACATGGATGAAGCTGGAAACCATCATTCTCAGCAAACTATCGCAAGGACAAAAAACCAAACACCGCATGTTCTCACTCATAGGTGAGAATTGAACAATGAGAACACATGGACACAGAAAGGGGAACATCACACACTGGGGACTGTTGTGGGGTGGGGGGAAGGGGGAGGGATGGCATTAGGAAATATACCTAATGCTAAATGATGAGTTAATGGGTGCAGCACACCAACATGGCACATGTATAAATATGTAACAAACCAGCACGTTGTGCACATGTACCCTAAAACTTAAAGTATAATAAAAAAAAGTCTACTTAACAGTCGTTTGTTAATTACATGCATTATAACTATACCCTCTGAATGTGTGGCTTGAATAGTCATTTGGATGTAAGAGCTTTTATATTCATTGTAGTTTAATTCATCAACCTATCTCTTCAGGGTTAGTGCTTTGATTTTGTTCTATATAAGACATATTTGCATGAACTTCATGAACTTATTTTTCTATATTCTCTTTTAGAAGGTTTACTGTTACACTTATTATTTAGATATATTCTCTACATAATAAACTGTATGGAATTTATTTTAGTGTATTGAGTGAAGTTGAGTATTTTTTGCCTTTTATATGAATCTTGAATTTACCTATCAGCATTTTTAAACTATCTTTTCTTCACTTTATTTTAAAATTCAATCAGTCACTGTATATTTGTGAATTACCTTCTGGTCTCTCTCTTCTTTTCATCGTCTAATTGTAAATCCTCATCACAAGCCATACTGTTTCACTGGTGCAATTTTATTATATTTTATTTTTAAAATTTATCTTTAAAGTTTTGTATATTTAAGGTAAACAATGTAATGTTTTGATATACACAGTGAAGTTGTTACCACAATCCAACTAATTAGCATAACATTCTCTTTACATAGTTACTATTTTTTGTGGTGAGAATACTTAAAATCCACTCTCTTAGCAAATTTTAAGTATACAATACAGTATCATTAATCATAATGAACTAGCTGTGCATCTCTAGAATTTATTCATCCTACATGATTGAAATTTTATACACTAAAAATAAATATATATATTTTTTATTTCAATAATTTTGGGGGTAAAAGTGGTTTTTGGTTATATGGATGAATTGTAGAGTGGTGAAGTCTGAGATTTTGGTGCACCTGTCACCCGAGCAGTGTACATTGTATCCAATACGTAGGTTTTTATTCCTCACCTTCCTTCCACTCTCCTCCATTCTGAGCTTCCAATATCCATTATGCCAATCTGTATGACTTTGCATACAGATAGTTTAGCTTCCAGTTATAAGTGAGAACATACGGTATTTTGTTTTCCATTCTTGAGTTACTTCACTTAGAATAATGGCTTCCAGCTCCATCCAAGTTGCTAGTTGCTGCAAAAGGCACTATTTCATTCTCTTTTATGGCTGAGTAGTATTCCATGGTGTACATATACCAGCTTTTCTTTATTCACTCATTCGTTGATGGGCACTTATATTGGTTCCATATCTTTGCAATGTTGAATTCTGCTATGATAAACATATACACGCATGTGTCTTTTTGATATAATGACTTATTTTCCTTTAGGTAGATAGCCAGTAGTGGGATTGCTGGATCAAACAGTAGATCTACTTTTTGTTCTTTGAGAACTCTCCGTATTGTTTTCCATAGAGGTTGTACTAATTTACATTCTCATCAGCAGTGTGTAAGCATCCCCTTTTCACCACCTCTACACCAACATCTACTGTTTTTTTGACTTTTTAATAATGGCCATTTTGGCTGGGTTAAGGTGGTGTCTCATTGTACTTTTAATTTGCATTTCCCTGATGATTAGCAATGTTGAGTATTTTTTTCATATATTTATTGGCCATTTGTATATCTTCTTTTGAGAAGTGTCTATTCATGTCATGTGTCCACTTTTTGATGGGATTGTTTTTTTTTTCTGGCTGATTTGTTTGAGTTCCTTGTCTTGTTCCAGGTCTTCGTGGGAATGCTTTCAACTTTTCCCCGTTCAGTATGATGCTGACTGTGGATTTGTCATATATGGCTTTTATTATTTTGAAGTATGTTCTTTCTGTGTCTAGTTTGTTGAGAGTTTCTATCATAAAGGGGCAATGGATTTGATTGAATGCTTTTTCTGTGTCCATCGAGATGATCATGTGATTTTTGTTTTAAATTCTGCCTATTTATAAATCCTGCCACATTTATTAATTTGCATATGTGGAACCATCCCTGCATCCCTGGGATGAAACCCGCTTGATCATGATGAACTATCTTTTTGACGAACTGTTGGATTTGGGTTGCTATTATTTTGTTGAGGACTTTTGCATCTGTGTTCATCAGGAATATTGGTCTGTAGTTTTCTTTTTTTGTTGTTATGTCCTCTTCATGCTTTGGTATCAGGGCATACTGGTTTCACAGAATGAGTTAGGGAGGATTGCCTCTTTCTCAACCTTTTGGAATAGTTTCAGTAAGATTGGTATCAATTTTTCTTTGAAGGTCTGGTAGAATTTGGCTGTGAATCTGTATGGCTGTGGGCTTTTTTGTAGTTGTTGTTGCTGGCAACTTTTAAATTACTAATTCAGTCTAATTGCTTGTTTGTTATTGGTTTGTTAAGGATTTCTGTTTCTTCCTAATTCAAGTTAGGACGGTTGTATGTTTCTAGAAATTTATCCATTTCCTCTAGATTTTCTAGTAGTGTACATAGAGGTGTTATAGTAATCTTGAATTATCTTTTGTATTTCTGTGTTGTTGGTTGTAATGTCTCAATTTTCATGTCTAATTGAGCTTATTTGAATCTTCTCTCTTTTCTTGGTTAATCTAGCTAATGGTTTTTCAATTGTGTTTATCTTGTCAAAGAAACAACTTTTTGTTTCATTGATCTTTTTTGTATTTGTTTCAGTTTCATTTAGTTCTGTTCTGATCTTTATTATTTCTTTTCTTCTGCTAGTTTTGGGTTTGGTTTGTCTTTGTTTCTTTAGTTTCTTGCAGTGTGATGTTAGGTTGTCAACTTGTGATCTTTTGAACTTTTTAATGTAGGCATTTAGAATTGTAAACTTTCCTCTTAGCACTGCTTTTGCTATATGCCAGAGGTTTTGATGACTTGTGCAACTATTATCATTCATTTTGAAGAATTTTTCAATTTTCATCTTGATTTCATAGTTAACCTCAAAATCATTCAGGAGCAAATTATTTAATTTCCATATATTTGTATAGTTTTGAGGGTTCTTTTTGGAGTTTATTTTTAGTTTAATTCCACTGTGGTCTGAGAAAACACTTGATATGATTTCAATTTTTTAAAATATATTGACTTGTTTTATCTCTTATTATATGGTCTATCTTGGAGAATATTTCATGCACTGAGGAGAAGAATGTATATTCTGCAGTTCTTGAGTAGAATGTTCTGTAAATATTTGTCAGGTCCATTTTTTCTAGAGTGCAGTTTAAGTCCAGTGTTTCTTTGTTGACTTTCTGCTTCAATGGTCTATCTAGTGCTGTCAGTAGAGAGTTGAAGTCCCCAACTACTATTGTGCTGCTGTCTATTTCTTTTATTAGGTTTAGTAGTAATTGTTTTATGAATCTAGGAGCTCCAGAGTTAGGTGCAATATATTGAGGATTGTAATGTTTTCTTGTTGGATTGATCCTTTTACCATTATATAATGACTTTTTTTGGGTTTTTATGTTTTTACTGTTGTTGCTTTAAAACCTGTTTTATCTGATATAAGAATAGTTACTCCTGCTTGCTTTTGGTTTCCATTTGTGTGGAATATCGTTTTCCACCCCTTTACCTCAAGTCTATAAGAATCCTTATGGGCTGGGTGTGGTGGCTCACGCCTGTAATCCCAGTACTTTGGGAGGCCAAGGCAGGCAGACCACGAGGTCAGGAGATTGAGACCATCCTGACTAACATGGAGAAAACCCGTCTCTACTAAAAAAAAATACAAAAAATTAGCCAGGCGTGGTGGTGGGTGCCTGTAGTCCCAGCTACTCGGGAGGCTGAGGCAGGAGAATGGCGTGAACCCAGGAGGCGGAGCTTGCAGTGAGCTGAGATCATGCCACTGCACTCCAGCCTGGGTGACAGAGCAAGACTCCATCTCAAAAAAAACAAAAACAAAAACAAAAAAAATCAATGCTTATATGTTAGGTGAATCTCTTGAAAACAGAAGATATTTGGTTTGTGATTTTTTAATACGTTCTGCCAATTTGTATCTTTTAAGTGGAGCATTTAGACCATTTACATTCAGTTACATTCATATACATATTTAACATTGAGACATGAAGTAGTAGTTTCAGTCATCATATTTATTGTTACCTTGATACTTTGCTATCTTCTTTGCATTATTGTTTTATAGGCTTTGTGAGTTTTATGCTTCAAGTGGTTCTATTCTGGTGCATATCCATCTTTTCTTTCAAGATTGGGAACTCCTTTTAGCATTTCTTGTAGGACTGGTCTGGTAGTGACAAACTCCCTCAGCATTTGCTTGTCTGAAAAAGACTATTTCTCTCCATTTATAAAACTTAGTTTTGCTTGATACAGAATTCTTTGCTAACAGTTATATCATTTAAGGAGGCTAGAGATAGGACCCTAATCCTTTCTGGTTTGTAAGGATTCTGCTGAGAAGTCTGCTGTTAGTTTGATATGTTTTCCTTTATGGGTTATCTGATGCTTTTGTCTCACTGCTCTTAGAATATCTTCCTTCACATTGACTTTAGATGGCCTGATGACTATATGTCTTGGTAATGTCTTTTTGTCATGAATCCCACAGGTGTTCTTTGAGCTTTTTATATTTGTATGTCTAAATCTTTAGCAAGGCTAGGGAAGCTTTCCTCAATTATTCTCTCAAATAAGTTTTTGAAACTTTTTGCTTTTTCTTCTCCCTCAGGAGCACAAATGATTCTTAGGTTTGGCTGTTTTACATAATCCCATATTTCTTGGAGCTCTTGTTCATTTCTTTATATTTTTTTTCTTTATTTTTTCTGATTGAGTTAATTCAAAAGGCATGTCTTTGAGTTCCAAAATTCTTGGTCTAGTCTATTGTTAAAACTTTCCATTGCACTTTGTAATTCCCTAAATGTGTCTTTCATTTCCAGAAGTTCTGATTTGTTTTTCTTTAAGATATCTATCTCTTTAGAAAATTTTTCATTATTATCCTGAACTGTTTTTTAAATTTCTTTATGTTGGGTTTCACCTTTCTCTTGTAACTCCTTGAGTGGCTTCATAATCAACATTTTGAATTCTTTATCTGGCATCTCAAAGATTTCATATTGGTTTGGATTCATTGCTGGAGAGGTAATGTGATCTTCTGGATGGGTTATAGAACACTGTTTTGTCATATTGCCAGAATTATTTTTCTAGTTCCTTCTCACTTGAGTAGACTGTTTCTCCTAATTATTTTTAAATTTATTTTTAATTTTAGTATGTCTTCTTAAATTTTTTTCTCATTGAGGATGTGACCTTATCATTATAGTTTATTAGAACTTAATTTGGCTCTGGGTGCTTTCAGATATGAAGACTCTGTAGGAATTCCTTGGTTATAGAGAGTCTTTGTATAGTGGCTTACTCAGCTACTGGTTGTAGTACAATATGCTTGGTGTGTGAGCAGGTGAGATTGGAATGGTGGGGGTGTCTTGCTTATCTCATTCTCCAGTGGCATGCACTTATTTATTTATTAATTTTCTCCCTCAGTATTTTATTTACTGGATTGAACAGTTCAGGCTTCTGGCCAGTATGGGAGGTGACCATGGGTATCAACTGGCTGTGACTAAAGCAGGTGGGTAAATGTGATATCCAATTGTGGACAGAGATCCCAGCCTTGACAGAGGCAGCTGGGGGAGGTCTCAGTGAAATGCACTGAGGTCTTTTCATGGGGGTAGGGAGGGAGCAACCTCATCCTCCTGTCAAGTCGCAGGAAAATGATTTGCCTCCCAGTCACACTGCTGACCAGTGTTTCAGCTATTTAGATCAGACAGGTACCTCTTTTCTTCTTCAGGAATGCTGATGTTCCATGTAGGAAGGGATTGTGACTACTCCTTGTGGAAGCCTGAGCCTGGAGGGCACTCCTTGTGTAGGGATATAGTCACCCTGAAGTGTTCCAGAAAGGCTGTGTACAGGTGCACCCATGCTCAGTTCCCATAGGAGAAGCTCCAACTGTGTCACCTGTGGTGGGCAAACACTCCTTGAGCACCAGGGCTGCCTGACTGTTGTGGCAGAGCTGCAGACTTTCTGTGCTAAGCCCTGCACTGCACCTGTGCCTTTGCTTAGAGTCGCTTTTCACAAGCAGAAAGTTCTGGGACTCAAGGCCTGCTGTCTGGATTCTTTTGTCCCACCTGGTATTCCCTTGATGTGGTGAGTTCCCCCTGCCCCTAGAAGTAAGAGTCCCTGAGGGTCAGACTACTGTGAGTTCTACTGCTCCTCTGGCTCTTGCTGCCCAGTGGGGTTGCCACACTCCAGGCTGGTGCTAAGGAATGTCTGCAAGGAATCCAGTGATGTGATATGTCCTCAAGTCTCCCAGAAGCAGGTACCAGGACCAGTTCTGATGGCGATGGCACAAGAGTGATGTACAGTCTGTGAAATTCCTTGGTTGTAGATAGCCTTAGTGTGTTGGCTTTCTCAAATACCAGCTGCAGTAATAATAAACTGGTCATGTGCACAGACTCAGGACCTCCTGCTCAGCTAGAGTGATGCAGACAATGGTGATAGCTGATGATATGAATAAGTTTCCTTCCAGAATGCTGTATTATTCTGCCTGCAGATGCTGTAATGGACTGTGTCAGTTGGCCTCTAGCCAGGAGGTGGCACTTGCAAAAGAGCTCAGCTGTGGTGGTAGCAGTGGGATTGGTGTTTTCCTTACATTACCCAAGGGAGGTACTCTAGTGCCTCAGGCAATGAGCGGGGTCATAAAGTTTCCACAAGTTTCTGTCCTTTGCATTAAGCTACCAGGGCAGGTGGAGGGGAAAAGCCAGGTTATGTCTGGGTCAGGCAAGTCCCACACTCTGGCTATCCATATGTAGGTATAAGCAGTGACTCCAGTGGGGATTGGAGGGCAGTTCTCTGGCTGCTGGCATAATGTTCCAGGGAGGAGCACAGCTGCCTCTGCCACACAAAAGAATCCACATGGGGAGTGGGGAGTAGCAGGTGGCAGTAAACCCCACCCAGCTCCCACGCATTTGGCAAAGCAGGCCTCATACCTGCAGTATTCCACTAGTAGCAGCTAGCAAGCTTCCAGGTAGTCTGTGCTCAGAACTCAAAACTGCCCCATGCCATAAACCCTCCCCAGGGATGAAACTGTGTAATTTGACCAGTAGCTCCCCTTTTCTCTCACTCCTGTGTCCCCGGTATCCACCATTCTACTCTCTGCCTCTATGAGTTCAATTATTTTTAACCTTCCACATGTAAGTGAGATCATGTAATATTTGTCTTTCTGTGCCTGGTTTATTTCACTAAGCATAATGTCCTCCAGGTTCATCCATGTTGCCATAAAATGGAAGGGCTTCCTTCTTTTTTTAGCCTAAATAATACATATATATATATATATATAGTTATCTATACATATATATATATATAGTTATCTATCTGTCTCAGAATTTCTTTATTCATTTATTAACCGACACTTAGATTGTTTTTTCATATCATGGCTATTGTAGAACGATGTTGCAATCAACACTTGAAGGGGCACAGATATCTCTATAAGATGCTGATTTCCTTTGAGTATATACATAGATGTATTGCTGGGTCATATGGTAGTTATTTTTTTAAGTTTTTGAGAAACCTCCATACAGTTTTCCATAATGGTTGTACCAATTTTCATTCCTACAAACAGTATACAAATGTTCCTTTTCCTCCACATCCTCACCAACCCTGCTGTACTTTGTCTTTTCAATAATAGCCATTCCACTAGGTGGGAGGTGATATCACATTGTGGTTTTGATTTGCATTTTTCTGAAATGAATGATGTTGAACACCTTTTCAAATCCTTGTTGGCTAAGTGTATGTGTTCTTTGGAAAAATGTCTATTCAGGTCCTTTGTCTACTTTTTAATTAGCTTACTATTAGTATTTTTAGTTGTTGATTTTGAATATTAACCCTTTATCAGATATATGATTTACAAGTCCTTAAGTTTCATTTCATTTTGTCGATTGTTTCCTTTGCTGTGCTGTGTAGAAGCTTTTTGGTTTGATGTAGTCCCATTTATTTTTGCTTTTGTTGCCTGTGCTTTTGGTATCATATCCAAAAAATTATCACCATGATCAACATTCAGCAGGCATTCTCTTATGTTTTCTTCTTGGAGTTTTACAGTTACAGGCCTCAATAATTCTATACAAGTATTAGAGCAATTTCTGTAATTTTTCTTCAAGATTATCTTGACTCTATGTGGCTTTGAATTTTAATACAGAAAAGAATCAACTAATTAGTTTCCAAAAACAAATTCCCTACAATTTATGCAATTGCCTTCAATCTATAAATTACTTTGGAGAGAACAACATCTTTATAATATTGAGTTTTCCTGTTCATTTGTATTTTATCCCTCCATTTATTTTGCATAGTTCCTGCAGAGATGCTTTGAGCATCTGTATTTATTACTATTTACTTGGTTACATTGCTGTTTCTATAAATTATATCATTAAAAATTCTAGTTGTTTGCTGCATATATATATAGATACAATTTAGTTTTGTATATTGACCTTGTAGATAGAAAATGGCTACAGTTAATTTTATTTTTATTTTTAAAATTTATTTACTTTTAATTGACAAAAATTGTTTATGTTTATCACGTACAACATGTTTTGAAATTTATACTGGGGGATTGCTAAATCAAGTTAATTAGCATATGCATTACCTCACATACTTATCTTTTTTTGTAATGAGAACCCTTAAAATATACTCTCAGCAATTTTCAAGGATAATATTTGTCTTTCTGTGCCTGGTTTGTTTCACTAAGCATAATGTCCTCCAGGTTCATCCATGTTGCCATAAATACACAAATACATACATTGTTATAGTCACCATTTTGTACAGTAGATCCTTGAACTTATTCTTCCTGTCTAACTGAAACTTTGTATCTTTGACCAACATCTTATAGTTGATTTTAAATTCTCATTGTTTTTCTGTAGATTGTTTTAGATGTTCTATGAATACAATTGCTTCATCTATAAGTAATTATCTTTTCGTAATTTCTTTCTATTCATCTTTTCTTTTTTTCTACTTCCTGCCTGATTGCCCTGTTTGAATCTCTAGCACATTATCAATATACAGTCATGCACCATGTAACAGTGCTTTGGTCAGCAACAGATTACATACAGGATGGTGGCCCCATAAGATTATAATACCGTGTTTTTATTGTATCTTTTCTATGTTTAGATACGTTTAGACACATAAATATTCCCGCTGTGTTACAATAACCTACAGTATTCAGTGTAGAAACATGCTGTACAGGTTTGCAGCCTAGGAGCAATAGGCTATACTATATAGCTTACGTATGTACTAGGTTATAACATCCACATTTGTGTAAGTACACCCTGGGATGTTTGTGCAATGATGAAATCACCTAATCACCTAATGACGTGTTTCTCAGGATGTATTCCCGTCATTAAATGATGCAGGACTGTAAATGGTATCTATTGTTGTCCCAGGAGAATGCTTTTGATGCTTCAGTCTTTAGTATGATGTTTGCTGTTAATTAAAACAATACTTTTCTATTTATATTTTTGTAAGAGCTTTAAAATAATGAATGGGTATTGAATTTTATCAAATGTTTTTATGCATCAGTTAAGATAATCCTATGATTTTTAAAAATTCTGTTAATTAGATGACTAACTTTGAAAGACAGAATATTGGGGCCCCAAAGATGGTCCACATTTTAATGCCCGAAACCTGCATTTATGTTAGATGGTATGGAAAGGTGTGATTAATGTCGTAGATGAAGTTAAACTTGTTAATTAGCTGAACATATAATGAGCAAGTTATCCTGGATTATTCAGGTAGGCACAGTGTAATTGCAAGGGACTTTTAAATGTGGAAGAGGGAGACAGGAAAGTCAGGGTCAGGGTCATACAGAATGAGACAAACTCAAATAATCATTGCTGCCTCTGAGCTTAGAAAGGGCCCACAAGGCAAGTAATGTGAGCAGCCTCCAGAAACTGTAGAAGGAAAGAAAATGGATTCTTCTATAGAGACTTCAGAAAGAATGCAACCCTTGATTTTGGCCTAGTGAGACCCATTTCAGACTTCTGGACTCCAGAACTGTAAGATAATACATTTATGTTTTTTGAAGGCACTAAGTTGGTGGTAATTTCTTATGCAGAAATACGAAAGTAATACACTGACATTCATTGATTTTCAAATATTGATCCTATCTTGCATTCTTGAAATAAATTGAATTAGGTAATGTCTTAACCTTTTTATTTATCACTGGATTTGGTAATTTATTGTTTATAAATTTTGCTTTTATGGTCATGGTAATGAATGTTTTGTAAATTTTCTTTCTTATATTTTTGAGGCTTTGGCATCAAGGATATACTGGTGTCATCAAATTATATTAGAAGTCTTCCATCATTTTCTCAACATTTGGGAAGCATTTTGATAAGATGAATGTTTTTTCCTTTTCAAATTTTAGGTAGAAAGTCTTGATGAAGCTACCTGGGGCCCCAGATTTTTTTTATTGGGGGATAATGTATTATGAATTTAATTTATTTAATAGATCTATGGTAATGCAAATTAAGGTTTCTTTTAGATAGATTTTTTTGATGCCTTAAGAGGTTGCTGAGGAACAATGCCCTTATGATTCCTAGGAGCTTCATGCTTAACAGGGATGACCCATGACACACATTTATAAAATCCTAAGACAGCCTAAGGATCTGGCTGAAAGGTGACACTGAATTTCTGAGATCTTAGCACAATATCTTTATAAATCTCATCTCTCTCTAGTTGTGATGTGCACCTAAAAGAGAAACTGATGACACTTTTCACATTTTGTCAGGAAATCTCCTTAACTAGATCTAGCAGTTCATTAGGTATATTTTTATGTCTTACCTTTCTTTAGGCAAGAGTTTTGCCAATTTCTCCCAGCCCTTAATAACATCTTACTCAATTTCCTTTAAGCCCTCAACAACAAGCTTTGGTCTTGTCAGGTGTTGGACTATTTTCTCCACATATCTTTTACATCTTCTTTCTTGCAATTTGTCCAAAGCCAAAGCTACATGTTTTATGTTTTTGTTATTACAGCATCCCAATTTTGGTGCCAAATTTTATTTTGATCACTTATTTCTGCAGGAAAAAACCACTGCAAAATATCATGACACTATACAAAAACTATTTTAATAGACTCACAGACACTGTGGGTGAAGAAGCTGGGTAAGGCACTGAAGGAATGTCTTATCTCTTCTTGACTATGTATGGGGCACACTTGGGACTAATTAAATGGCTGGAGGTAGAAATCATTTGGAGGATCCTTCAGACATATTTCTTGCACTTGGTCTCAGATGACATTAAGGTTGAGCTCAGCTGGGACTGTCGGCCAGAATGCCCACACATGGCCTTTCCTTGCAGCTTGAACTGCCTCAGTATGATGGCCTCAAGGTAGTTAACACAATGGAGATGGTTCATCTTCTTAGTCAGATACTTTCATTGGGTATACTTTGTTAAGGAGCTCTCTGCCCAATGCATATAGCAGTCAATGCTATAGCACCAGCTTTTGAGAAAAGGAGGGCCTTTATAGTGAGTTGACTGGCAAGGAGACAGGAGGTAACACTCAAATTTGTCTCCCCGAGCTGTGGTCTTGGGGCAGGTTTTACAGGCAGAGAATAACAATGAGAGAGATAGGAAAATGCAACAAGATGTGATCTGATTGGATAATGCAAAGAGGTGATGACGGTTTCCTGTCTCTTAAGTCTGTTCTGCAACAAAACAAGGCACCCTTCACTTCATAATTTGGTCCCCATTCTCAAACCAAGTACTTAGATTCTGCTTGTGGTTGACTTTTTTGTTCCAGCTGACTCTGGGGTTACCAGTAGGGTACACTTGGTTCATCTGGGCATGCTCAGGTTATGTGACCTGCAACTTGACGGCCATTGCACCCAAAAACAACTCATCATTTGGTTACATTTTGTTACTGACAAAGTGAACTGGACTGGACTGGTTCTGCTGTTATAATTTCTGTACTGCTAAATATTTAGTGTATGTTTTAGCCAAAATTTTCTTACATACCTACAGTACAGTTTTCAATTTTAGTAAATTTAACATGGGTGCAATGTGTTCTTTCTCCTCTAAAAGTGTTTCTGATGTTATTTTTGATCCAGTGAGTTTCCTTATAAAACTGTTTTTCTCCAGTACACAATCAGGTTCAAGATAATGTACTGCATTTAATTGCCTCATCTCTTTTGTTTCCTTTATTCTGCAAAAAAAAAAAAACCTTGTAGTTTTTTTATGTTTTAAGGCATTGACAAATTCAGGAATACTTTTTTTTAAATAAACAAAATATTCCTCATTAGGGGTTTGTTGGATGATTTCTCACAATTTGATTTAGGTTTTGCTTTCCCGCCCAGGCAAAAACTACCAGAATGATCAAGAAACTTGACTAAGTTTCTGAATAAATATTTCACAGTGTACAAAGTAAACATCCAGCAAGTGTGATGGTCAAAGACTGACAATGCAAATGTTAGGGTAGACGGAGTTTAGCTAGAGGAAGAGTCTCCTTTAAGTGTATCAAGGTCAGTCTGGCACTCTATTTGAATGATAGTGCTCCAAAGTGTCAGGAAGGAGGCTTGCAAGTGTTGTCAATGCCCAGAAGGGTCAAGTGATGATCAAAGACTGACAGGGTGAGTGCAATGGTAGAGAGAGGTAAGGGGAGAAAGAAGGAGGCTCTCTTAAGTATTCTAGGGTGAGGCTGATACTGTATTTGAAATGGTATTTCCTCAAGGTGTTAGGGAGAAGATTCACAGACTGTAATTATTTCAGATTTTCATATAGGGAATTGTGGAAGCCTGCAAATATTGCACAGTCTACAACATTTATTTAAATAAAATAAAGGCAATGTGTTAGCAAAGCTTAAGATGGGGTAAAAGATGATCTGACTGATAGGTAAACTGAGTATGAGAAAGACATTCAGAGAGACAGAGAGACATTTAGAGAGAAAGAGTAAGAGCTGCGAATTCATAAAAAGGAAAAGAATGCAACAAATAATATAGGAGGAAGAAAGAGTGCGATAGTTCTCAGAAAGACAGAAGAAGAGTGAAGTGATGATGATACAGGAGTGGGGCAGGGAAATGCTGGGTAGAGAACAGCAGTGTCCCTGGTGAGGGCTCCACCCTTGGGCCTGTGCCCACAGATCTAAATGAGAACAGGCACTCCTGTTTTCACACCCAAAGGTTGCATTTTCCAAGACTGCTCTGGCCCACTACACCCCACATCTTGTGTCCATGTAAACACCAGACCTTAGAGGGCACAGACAAATCAACTGAATGTTGAGAGGAGCAGAGGAACAGACCAACACACACCAGCAGAGACCAGTAGATCGGCAGACCAGTGATGGTGGAACTGCGGCAGAGAAAGAGGGAAGGGATATCTGGATGCCGAGGGGAATTAGGTGGGGGTGGGGCGAGGCAGTCAGAGAAGAGTCTGGCCGCTGGGCGGCCCGACTCCAGGGGAAGACCACCTTCCCACTCCACCCTCCCCTTCGGCTCACCATCCATCTCACTGGGAGCCACCTTCACCACTCAATAAAACCTTGCACCTGTCCTTCGAGCCCATATGTGATCCAGTTTTTCCGGTACACTGGGCGAGAGCTTGGGATACAGAAAATGGTCACACTGGCCCTCTACGCTTGCCATAGGCGGAGGGTCCATTGAGCTGGTTAACACAAGCCGTCTGCAGATGGCAAAACTGAAAAAGCACACTGTAACACACACCCTCTTGGGCTTCAGGAGTCACAGACACCCATCCCTAGATGCTGCCATGGGGCTAGATCCCAAAAGTGCTCCCCATGGCCTCTGCACCTGCCCGTCTGCATGTTCCTCCTAGGGGTTTGACTACTAGGGCAACTGAAGGAGCGAGCCACATCCCTGTGGCATGACCTGCGAAGGGGATCAGGGAACTCTCCCATTTCAATAATAGTTGAAAATATCATTCTTCTGATTGTTTCACTTCATGGGAGAGTATTTTGTGGTTTGTTCCCGGGTTTCCAGCTTGGGGCAGCCCTTCAACATTAGTGGGAGAAAGATAGGGCAATGATAGGAAATGAGTATATAGCAGTGAGTGGGATGAGCCAAGACTGGGGAAACAATGAGAAGTAGGAGAAAGACTGGAAGTTCTTTTACTTAACTGCAAAGAGCCAGTGGTAGAGAGAATTTGTGTTTAAGAAAGATCTTTCCTGGTGGTAAAATAATGAATCAGGACACACAGAGCTCTGGAAAGAACTTCCCTTGCTTTTCATCATAGGAAGTGCCTGTGAGGTTTATTAGGGTAACTGAATAATGACTATGCTCACTTGTGTGGGTAACTTGTACTTTCAGCTTTAGGTGTATGCTGTTTTTCCTGTGTAACTGTTTATTTCCAGATTTCTGGGACTATAGGATCTTCCAGGCAATAAAACATTCCTGTACCTAAACACTATTTGAGTTTTATTTAGTTAATTCTGTTTGTGGTTTTCCTGCCTGCCTACCCTTTCACAGCCTGAGGTTCTGCCTTCCAAGATGTCATCCACATCCTGCTTAGTCCTTTTCATAGACCTACGCTCCCTCCTGAATACTTTATGAAAAGCCATCCATTTTTGTCTCATGCTTATCATATGAATTTGTCTTGCTTCTTTCAGCCTGTCTGCCTTCCTTCCCTCCTTCTTTCTTTTCCTCTAGTTAACTCTCATATATCAAGAAGTAACCAAGTGCTGGGCACTCTTCTAAGTATTGTGAAATAGTGTTGAGCAACGAACCTATTTTTCTCTCTGTCTCTTAGAGTTTATTTACTGAGAGGGAGGCAGAAAACTGACAAGCAAAGAGCAAAGAAAGGCCGGGCACAGTGGCTCACGCCTGTAATCCCTGCACTTTGGGAGGATGAGGCAGGTGGATCGTCTGAGGTCAGGAGTTCAAGACCAGCCTGACCAACATGGTGAAACTCCGTCTCTACTAAAGATACAAAATTAGCCGGTCTTGGTGGTGCATGCCTGTACTCCCAGCTACTTGGGAGGCTAAGGCAGGAGAATTGCTTGAACCCAGGAGGCAGAGGTTGCAGTGAGCCAAGATCACGCCATTGCACTCCAGCATGGGCATCAAGAGTGAAACTCCATCTCAACAAAACAAAACAACAAAACAAAACACAAAAAGCAAAGAAAGAAAGAGACAAGCAAATATCAGGCAATAATGGGTATTATGATAAGAACAGAATCAAATTATGTAATGATAATTTTGGGGATTACTTTAGTTTGGAAGCCATCGAAGGTTGCCTGAAGATGTATTTAATTTGAGATTGAATGGCAATAAAGTACGACAGAAGTTACGGGTCATGCATTGAAGAAACATGCTGTGTCTATAGATCATGCTTGGGGCATGCATTCAGATTTCTAATGCTAGACAGTCACTGCACAGCCCTGTGTATGCCCCAGCTCCCTTGGCATGATCACAGGATGAGATCTTACCTTTGGTACTAACAGCAAATCCTATTTCATCTCCCATCATCCTAGGACTTCCCTTCATTTCAATTCTTTTTTTTTATTTTAATAAATGCAGTATCTGAACCCATTGTTAGTCTGTGTCTAGTTAATTCTTGTTTTGCTGAAACTCAGCTGTGTGTCCTTGATGATCCCAGGCCACGGCTGCTGCAGGTTCTTCCAATTTCTCTGTGGTATATGGTGAGGAGTGAGGAGTCTGGTTTTGGACCAAGTTCCTGATGCTCCCTGAAGACCTCTCTTCAGGTTGGGGCTTCTGTGGTGCTTTCTCTAAGAGCCTGTCTCCCTTTGTGATATGCTCTACATTAGAGTGTGCAGTAATGATTAGGGCAGGTTTGTGATCCTTGAGTAAATCTGGGGATTAATAATAGATATGATTTTTGTGTGGAGGAATATTAAGTTATCACAGTTATAAGATGACCCAGCTGTGTGTTTTTCAAATTGTTTAATGTAGAAATTATAATGAAAACGGCAGTTCCACTTAATTTAAAAGCTCTAATCGTATATTGTGAATAAAATTAAAATGTATTAGATTGGAAAACTTTTTTATTTCTATAAAAGATAATAAGTTAATATTTCGTATATACTCAGAATCCTTAAAGGGATAAACACAGGAAATGCAATAGATAAAAAGATTAGAATATGTAAATCATGGAAGAGGAAATTCAAGTTGTCAGTAAGCCCAAACTTACTGCATTCAGGGAAATGCAAGTTAACATAACAAATATTGCTTCTGGCATAACAGTCCAGCAAAATTCAACTGAGACAACCTTTACTACTTGCAGAAATGGTCATAAAAATATGCTCTGATATTTGTTCTTGTTATTTTAATTTTTAGAACTCTTTGAGAAAGCTGTTGGTAATACATATTAAATTAAGTGTATACATATATTGTGAGTAAAAAACCTCTGAACATTTATAAAATAGAGACTTTGTACATAAGGGTACATTAAAAAGTATATCAGTGGGTTCACGATTTGATAATAGCAAAAGAATACAAATGACCTGAATTCCTGTAAGCAGGTAATGCTAGAATAAATTATGACATAATCAAGCTACTGAAAGGAAAGATACAGATATATAGGGACTGAGTTAGAGTTCTAAGAAGTAGTGTTGAGTGCAAAAAGAAGAAAGAATGGTTTATAATTTAAGGCCATTTTGTACAGCATTTTAAAAGAATTTGTGTACAAACACAAATATATGGTCACTTGCATCTACATATATTTGCCTATTATAATAGGAATATGGGGAAATTTATTTAAAATTTGCTTTTTGGTATTGATGATAGCAGTGTATGAAATATTAGCCATAAAGGAGTAGGAATAAATAACTACATATAAGTTCATATATGCATAAAATTTTCACAAATATATAATTACCAAGTAAAAATGGCAGTTATCTCATTGTTTTGGCCCATCTAGAGACTTTTACTTTCTTATGTATACTTCTATTTTAATTTTTATAAAAAATGCAAAAATAATCTTGTAATGGGAAATAGAAGTAGTAAAAAGTTTTGGAGCTATGTCATCCATTGAATTTCACTCTTAAAATTACATATCTACTAGTATATAGTATATACATATAGAGAGAGATAAAGTTTGGTTATACATACGATATATGATTTTATATAGAATATATTGTGTAATATTTGACAGATGTTACACAATGTAGATATTAGAAAGATCTCAGTTTAATTTTAACATAACATGCCCTATATATAATGCTGTTCATTTTAATGAACAAATTTGGTGTTAGATCTGAGTATATTTTATATACTCACATATGATACTTTATGCTTGAATTTTAGATCCCTCTTAAAGTGATAATATTAAAAACCTACAATTTGAAGCATTATAATATTATCAAAATCTAATAACTTCAGAAAAATAAAGCCTCAAAACTGTTGTAGGCCCCACGGGGCTCCCCTACACCCTGAGCCTTCATGTCCTCTGCACACTCAGGCCACTGGTTGCAGATTGTCTGCTTCCCCAGCAACTGCAGACCAGCTTCAGCTTGGGCAAACAAGCACTGTTCTCTGCCACCCAGAGGGCTGCTTCTCCAATAAGTTCTGAATATGAGCTTCAGGGAGGAGGGCTCTTTATTGTTGTCCTTCCTTGGATATTCTCCCTCAACCCTAGGGTTTCATAAAACTTCCTTATAACTACTCATTTTTTTTATTATTATACTTTAAGTTTTGGGTACATGTGCACAACGTGCAGGTTTGTTACATATGTATACATGTGCCATGTTGGTGTGCTGCACCCATTAACTCGTCATTTACATTAGGTATATCTCCTAATGCTATCCCTCCCCCCTCCCCCCACCCCACCACAGGCCCCGGTGTGTGATGTTCCCCTTCCTGTGTCCATGTGTTCTCATTGTTCAGTTGCCACCTATGAGTGAGAATATGCGGTGTTTGGTTTTTTGTCCTTGCGATGGTTTGCCGAGAATGATGGTTTCCAGCTTCATCCATGTCCCTACAAAGGACATGAACTCATCATTTTTTATGGCTACATAGTATTCCATGGTGTATACGTGCCACATTTTCTTAATCCAGTCTATCATTGTTGGACATTTGGGTTGGTTCCAAGTCTTTGCTATTGTGAATAGTACCGCAATAAACATACGTGTGCATGTGTCTTTATAGCAGCATGATTTATAATCCTTTGGGTATATGCCCAGTAATGGGATGGCTGGGTCAAATGGTATTTCTAGTTCTAGATCCTTGAGGAATCACCACACTGACTTCCACAATGGTTGAACTAGTTTACAGTCCCACCAACAGTGTAAAAGTGTTCCTATTTCTCCACATCCTCTCCAGTACCTGTTGTTTCCTGACTTTTTAATGATCGCCATTCTAACTGGTGTGAGATGGTATCTCATTGTGGTTTTTATTTGCATTTCTCTGATGGCCAGTGATGATGAGCATTTTTTCATGTGTCTATTGGCTGCATAAATGTCTTCTTTTGAGAAGTGTCTGTTCATATCCTTCACCCACTTGTTGATGGGGTTGTTTGATTTTTTCTTGTAAATTTGTTTGAGTTCATTGTAGATTCTGGATATTAGCCCTTTGTCAGATGGATAGATTGCAAAAATTTTCTCCCATTCTGTAAGTTGCCTGTTCACTCGGATGGTAGTTTCTTTTGCTGTGCAGAAGCTCTTTAGTTTAATTACATCCCATTTGTCAATTTTGGTTTTGTTGCCATTGCTTTTGGTGTTTTGGACATGAAGTCCTTGCCCATGCCTATGTCCTGAATGGTATTGCCTAGGTTTTCTTCTAGGATTTTTATGGTTTTAGGTCTAACATGTAAGTCTTTAAATCATCTTGAATTAATCTCTGGGATGCAAGGCTGTTTAACATATGCAAATCAATACACGTAATCCAGCATATAAACAGAACCAAAGACGAAAACCACATGATTATCTCAATAGATGCAGAAAAGGCCTTTGACAAAATTCAACAACCTTCATGCTAAAAACTCTCAATAAATTAGGTATTGATGGGATGTATCTCAAAATAATTAGAGCTATCTATGACAAACCCACAGCCAATATCATACTGAATGGGCAAAAACTGGAAGCATTCCCTTTGAAAACTGGCACAAGACAGGGATGCCCTCTTTCACCACTCCTATTCAACATAGTGTTGGAAGTTCTGGCCAGGGCAATCAGGCAGGGGAAGGAAATAAAGGGTATTCAATTAGGAAAAGAGGAAGTCAAATTGTCCTTGTTTGCAGATGACATGATTGTATATCTAGAAAACCCCATCGTCTCAGCCCAAAATCTCCTTAAGCTGATAAGCAACTTCAGCAAAGTCTCAGGATACCAAAATCAATGTGCAAAAATCACAACCATTCTAATACACCAACAACAGACAGAGAGCCAAATCATGAGTGAACTCCCATTCACAATTGCTTCAAAGAGAATAAAATACCTAGGAATCCAACTTACAAGGGATGTGAAGGACCTCTCCAAAGAGAACTACAAACCACTGCTCAACGAAATAAAAGAGGATACAAGCAAATGGAAGAACATTCCATCCTCATCGGTAGGAAGAATCAATATCGTGAAAATGGCCATACTGCCCAAGGTAATTTATAGATTCAATGCCATCCCCATCAAGCTACCAATGACTTTCTTCACAGAATTGGAAAAAACTACTTTAAAGTTCATATGGAAGCAAAAAAGAGCCCACATTGCCAAATCAATCCTAAGCCAAAAGAACAAAGCTGGAGGCATCACGCTACCTGACTTCAAACTATACTACAAGGCTACAGTAACCAAAACAGCATGGTACTAGTACCAAAACAGAGTTATAGACCAATGGAACAGAACAGAGCCCTCAGAAATAATGCCACACATCTACAACCATCTGATCTTTGAGAAACCTGACAAAAACAAGCAATGGGGAAAGGATTCCCTATTTAATAAATGGTGCTGGGAAATCTGGCTAGCCATATGTAGAAAGCTGAAACTGGATCCCTTCCTTACACCTTATACAAAAATTCATTCAAGATGAAAAACTACTCATTTATCAAACTTTAGAAATTCTTTGTATCACACTTTTCCTGTTTAATCCACTGTGCGGTTTTGATCTCTTAAGGGGACCCTAACTGATACATATGTTTAATCTTTTTTTCTTAGCAAGCCAGTCATTGTCTTAAGTCTGTGTGGTGGGTCTCTGCCTCTGTGGAGGGACACAGTGGGCTCTCAATAAGTAACCATGTCCTAGAAGACCCTTCAATTTGTGTCAGTGTTGTTGGGAGGCCTTACAAGGGTGACTGTAGGGCTTATTCCCTACGGGGTATAATCAGATAGTATCTGTCTTTTAAGTCTTCCTTCCTTCTTTGTCTCTTTTAAATATTTCTCTCTTTCACTTTTCCTTCAGAATATGTGTTTTTTTCTTAGCGTTATTTATGCTAATCTCTCACCATATTATGACAACTCTGTGCCTCATGGCAGATATGAGTTTACCCAGGATGAGGACACTGACTTGTCTTTCCGAGGTTGAAGACCACTCCCTCAGGAATTTCCTCTGCCTTTCGTCATTCACCTGATGGGGACCCCTTAGCATGTTTGGGGGAGTAGACTGGTTGCTGTTATCAGACAGACTCTCCAATAAAAGGAGAAATAGATGTTCAGTGCTGTTCCAGATTACAGAGATCCTTCCAATGAGGGTATGACCCCAAAAGGCATACTTTGTATGAACAAGAAGAACTTTAAAGCTAGGGAAATCTTTAAAATGTAGAGAATTCCCTATGATTCTGGGTATTCCAAATGTTCATCACCCCTCTTTGAGGCCTCAGTTGGGTCCAGCACTTGATTGTGCTGTAAATGTGGATTGTTTTCCTCCCTTGCTGTCTTTACTTAGCAGCTTGGCTCCATTATGACAAAGGGCAAGTAGATTGATGGAACTTGGGGCAGTGCTGGGCCCTACTCAACAACTGCAGAGAAGTCTGGATGACCATATTCTACATGCACTCACCATTGCTTTCCTTCAGACTGACCATTTCCTTTCCGTTGCATTATCCAAATATACCACGTTGTTGATTCCTCAGCTCCTTAAGATTCTGTTCAAATATCACCTATTCAGTAATGCCTTTTTTGGTCACCTTATATAAAATTGCTTCCCATTTTCCATCTCTAAACTCTACTTTCTTCTTTCCTGCCTTCTTTTTTTATTAGGCCTTATCACCTCACACATAATACATTGTGTTTTCTTTTTCTTTACTTTTTTAGTGTATGAATTCCTGCAAAACCATGTATTAAATAAAATTTTTGTGTGCTTTGTTCGCTGTTATTTTTCTAACATCTAGCATTGTGTCTGGCACACAATAATGCTCAATGAATGTTTTTTGAATGAAAAAATTGATTAAATGGATGCATGAATTAACAAATGTTAGTTTATTCTGTATACTTACTCCTTGATTTTGAATTTTTACACAATGCTTGCTAAATCCAGTAAGGTCATAGTTCGTTCTTTAGATCATTCAGTGTTGGACTCACTCTGCACCAGTGTCAGATAACCTAATTACATGTTCAGGAGAGAGGCCATGACTCGAAGAATGCACAGCCTGAGTTACACAGGATGGTCTTTGGATCAGGCTGCTCTACCCCGATTATTCCCCTAGGGGGAGACAGAGGTCTAAGCACTCTGTAAGTGTATGACTCCTAGAATCTATGAAAAGAGCACTGCAGATTTCAGGAAGGCTGGTTATGGGGCATCTCCAACCTGTCAGAGGAGCTGGTAATTATGGAGACACTATACCCTACATGTAAGAGGATGCCTGGAAGAGAAGTTGCCTGGAGCATATTTAATATGAGAGACTCGAATTGAAACGTGTTTAGCCAGAACCAATGATTTGAATTCACAACCTTTCCAAAGGGCCCCTGGCTGTGTTGTTGATTCTCCAGTGGTTTGTGTCCCAACGTTTCCTGGCATTACCTAACCTGGATTCTGGTTGACAGCTTCTGATTGGTGCCCTCTGCATATATATTGTCAGGATGTGGAATCCTGAAGTCAGCGCCTTGCCTTCTCTTAGGCTTTGAAGCATTTTTGTCTGTGCTCCCTGATCTTCAGGTCACCACCATGAAGTTCTTAGCAGTCCTGGTGCTCTTGGGAGTTTCCATCTTTCTGGTCTCTGCCCGTAAGTAAAGATTCTTACCTGAACATGTTTTGTGGGAATATACATAAAATATCTCCTCTAAAGATGTGGGCTTATGGTTGCTTAGAATGTGCTTTTTTACCTCTCCTAACTTGTTCTATCACCATTTTGACTGACCGTTCAAGATGGAGATGGTTATCCTTAGGCTCTTCTTAATTCAGTCAGATCTTAATTCAATAATACCTTGGAACCCAAGTTTATTGTTACTGTTAGTAAAATATGTTCAAGAAGGTAATCAGAGGTTTATTTCAGGAAAGGAAAAATGACCACATATTAGGTTTTTATTGGTTTTCATGGGTTTTATCTTATCTGTGCACTTGTTCTTCCTCAACTGGTACACCAAGGACTGAGGGTCTCCCATTGTAAAGTCTGGAATATTGCCCATATTCTCTCTTACCTCCATCCTCCAAACTGGTATTCAGCTAACATCTTAATTTTTCCTTCTTCTCTTTCAGAGAGTCCGACAACAGCTGCTCCAGCTGACACGTATCCAGCTAGTGAGTCTGCACTTGAATGTCATCTCTTTCCTGCAATAGCCATTTTCCACTTCCAGCCTCATGTCAAACAGCCAGTTTCCATGTGCATAGTCTTTGTTATAAGGAATCCTAAGTAAAAGTCTGTGAAAGCTATATTCCTGATTTTAAAATTCACCACAAACATAGTGAATCTGCTTATTTCTTATACATTCTTAGAATATATGAAATCTAGGCCATAGACTTATACAAATGTGGACTTATTATTCATTGTTTTTCAGCATAAGGCACAAGAGCATGAGGTCTGATGTTGTAGCCTGAGAATTTTTGAGAGATGCCTCTAATAAATGGAAGGACTGAATATATAGCCAGTGTCAAAAAGAGACCAGTGGGTCTCAGAATTTGAAGTGATATGAAAATAAGTCCATTTGGATCACAAGTGAGGGAGGTGTGTGGGATGTGGAGTGCACGGGTCAGGTCTAAGCTTTACTCTTTGTAATGGTCTATATTCCTTATTCCCAGGCTGATGTTTGTTTCCCTTCTCTAACCTGAAAACGAAGGTGGTAGACCAAAGCCTTTAGTCATTCTTGGGCTTCTCCCAAAGTGTTCTTCACATTCTGTACTGTGTGTGTGTTGTGCCCATGCACAAGTTAAGGAGGTCTGTCTTTATCCTTCACATCTTGGGAATTTGCATCCTTTGGTCACAAGGGCATTAGCTTTAGCCAGACCTCACATATATTTTTCCTGCCATGTGAGGCCCCATTTAAAAAATATTTTCTCTCTTAAATAAAGCCTGAGACAGCATGGATAGAGTGTGGGTTTGGAGGTGGAGCTACTTATTTGCTGAGGTGAGTCTAACTCACAAATGTGGGGCCTGAGTCTTGATCCTTATCAATAGCTCTGGTGTAAGGTCTAGAGAAAGAGAGATAATTTTCAAAACTCTTACCCAGTCCCCTTTGTACATATAGTAATTGATGGGGAATTTTTTTACTATCAGAAGTGTACTAATTTCTCCTGTTATATCTAATGTGGCTCTCACAATTACCTCTCTAATAAACAGAGTCCAAGCTGCCACAGAGGGTGAGACAAATATGGCTCTTTTCATTCTAGAACCTGATAGAAGATATCTTACTGCACTCTAAGACAGGAGATGTGACTCTAAGATGAGATACATCTTCTTAGTCTGCCTCCTCTTTCCCTCTAGAGTTCATCCCTTTACTCATCCTCATTCATGCTACATTGGAATGTATGCTGTCTTAGGTTATTCTGTGGGAAGGCATCAGAATATCAGGCTACTAGAGATTTCCTTATTGCTTCTGAGCAGTAGTCCCTGTGAATAAGAACACTCGTGGCCTTGGTCTTTTGTGCTCATACCTGGGACAAAGTACTTGCTTGTCTCTTTAATCAGTGTCATTGCCCTTGGAGGGAAATCCCAAATTCTTTCTGTCCCAGCAAAGACAAGACAGGGAAGGATGAAGCACAAGGAAAGTGGACAGGTAGGCTAAAGGTAAGACAGAACTGATGACAGATTTGCAGAGATGAATTCAGGATGAGGAATGTATGTCTACCCCTGGGTGGGATAAATTTTGTTCCAGAAGGAGTCAGTCTCACCTAGAGCTTTTCCTTCTAATTTCAGCTGGTCCTGCTGATGATGAAGCCCCTGATGCTGAAACCACTGCTGCTGCAACCACTGCGACCACCACTGCTGCAACCACTGCGACCACCACTGCTGCAACCACTGCGACCACCACTGCTGCAACCACTGCGACCACTGCTGCTCCTACCACTGCAACCACCGCTGCTTCTACCACTGCTCGGAAAGACATTCCAGGTAGCAAGACTCCTCCATCTGTGTGCTTCCTTTATGTGGCTCCTTGATTCCTTGGGTTCTCTATTCTCACAGAGACTCTGTTTCTGAGGTCAGGGAGAACTCTTCTTTACATTGTTCTCTAAATCCTTGTAGTTTCTAAGTCAAGTCAACAGATAAATATCAGAGGAGTCAGGAGGTTACCTGACTCCTAGGTTACCAATATTACCTGAATGGATCTTGAAATATTGGCATTTATTAAGGAAAACTCTTCCTTAGTAGAAACATCATTGGAAAGACCAAAATAAGTGTCTCCATGAAGCTAGGTAACCGCTTATTATTATTATTTTTTTAAATCAGGTAGTGTGTGTGTGTGTGTGTGTGTGTGTTTAAATCAGCCAATTTAAAAATCAGGTAATCAAGTAAAATCTTTGTTTCCTTTAGAGAATTTTCCCGAAATAGAAAATAGCTTAACAATGAATGATTTTACAATCTTTCTTGAGGCAGATTATTTTGAGTGCTATTCAGGGTATTTCTGGGGTTTTGGACATTCATTGAGGATCAAGGTACATTCTTCCTATTCTGGGTTCACTTTTTCTTGACCTTTAACTTTCACGTAGTGTTGATTACAACATTTATTCAATCGGAACATATGCCAGGAACTGTGTCATAAAATTTACATATATATTATAATTTAAATATCACAGTCATTCTATGAAATAAACATTTTAAAGATGAGGAAATGGAAGAGTTGCAATGAGAAACTTTCCTTTGAGCACACAGGCAGAAAGAAAAAGGAAATTGCACTCAAACAAATGGAGAGTTACAATGAGAAACTTTCCTTTGAGCACACGGGCAGAAGGAAAAAGGATTCAAATTACACCCATACAATCAAAGTCCCTAAGAAATTTTCTTCAAATATTGCTTTATACTTTTTCATGTCTGAATCAGTGCTTGGAACTCTGTCAATAATCTGTAAAGTAGACTGTGAGTGAGAAAATGGCTTTTCTCTCTTACCAGAAGAAGGCAGGATCTCTGTGCCATGTTATAGGAAAACTCATACGTATTGACTTTCTTCTAGTTCTCTCTAAAGTTCCAACCTACCTGGGCTTCCGTCTAGGGCTATATTTCCAAAATCTTTAAGGACAGAAATTGGTTGTTTATCTTCCCGTAATTACAATCCCATGTTCCTTTCGAATCCCCTGAGTTTAGTTGACATTTGACACTTGTTAGTTCCCTCAGATTCTGAAGAATAAATCCACATTCTTCATCCTTTGTCGAAGCCCCTTGACAATATGTTTTTCTCTTGCAGTTTTACCCAAGTGGATTGGGGATCTCCTGAATGGTAGAGTGTGTCCCTGAGATGGAATCAGCTTGAGTCTTCTGCAATTGGTCACAACTATTCATGCTTCCTGTGATTTCATCCAACTACTTACCTTGCCTACGATATCCCCTTTATCTCTAATCAGTTTATTTTCTTTCAAATAAAAAATAACTATGAGCAACATAAAAATGGTATTTCTTAAGGGCTATGGGGTGGTTGTCCAGTGTTTAGACAATCCAAGTGACAGACACTTCAGATTTTACCTAATACTTCCTTGTGCTCCTACTAATAACTAGATTTCCTATTTATTTCAGTTTCTTTTTTAAATAAGACACTAGTTTTGGGCATAATACTAAGGACTAGAGATTTCTCTAATATGGATAGACTGATCAATACTTACTAGGTACAAATGTTCAGTTTGATTCTGCCAAACTCTCCTATCAACTGACAGAATTTTTTTCTTACCCGTAATGACTTAGCATGTGTGGTAAGAAAGAAGAAAGGAACTCCTGGCATCTGGGTACTGGTTTGACACAGCCAAGTTTCAGAGTTGTTAGAAGGTGACTGGATGCTCACAGTTAGGCAATGGTGTTTTCCTGTTGGACACAATCTCACAAAATACCAGCATCAGACAAGGCCATTCAGTGACTGATGAATTGAGAGTAAAAAGAAAAACCAATGCATATTTTTTTAAGCACAGACAAAACCGGAGTTAGTGTGCAAACCATAGAATACTAAACATTCCTCTCTCTCATTCAGTGGTTGCTGCTTCATTATGAATTATAGGTTAAGCTTCACTGTAGTCTGCCCTCCTTTTAGATACTGTTTATCAACACACCTAATCTTAGCATTATTTGTGTTTGCTGACAGCATCCAATCCAGAGGTTAGCCTCACTTCCCTGATCACTCCCTCAAATCTCCTGACTCAAGCCCAAATCCTAAAATACTCTTTTCTAACACCCTGACAATAAGACACCTCTCTCAGTTCCCCATGGTGTGTGCTGTCTCCCATTGAAACAAGTAAGAAATCCAACTTTTTCAATCCAGATGTGCTCCTGGTTGTCACTGGCTAGAGGACTTTGACACCTGAATGCATAATTGGGATGACTATTATATATGAATAAGACATGGTATGTTGGTTTTTTTCACTGACTTGGTTATGATCAGATTCATCACTGGAACCTTGGACATCTCACTTAGGACTCTAATTGTGTACCTTTGAAGGCTTCGTCTTCACTCCCGACTGATTGATCACGGATCCATTGGTGGGTCAGACTCTTGAAGCATTACTCTGGATGATGTTGATAATCAGTGAGGACAGATTGTTATTAGGATTCTGTGTGTATTCTAGAAGCTGAGTTAGAGTCGCAGATGGAGGCTGCATTAGGATTCTGTGCTTTCTGTTTGTAAGAAGCTAGGTTAGAGTCCCAGGAAAGCAGAAGTTATGTCAGAGGCTCAGGTTTCATTGTTTCAAATACCTGTGGGGCTGAAGGTCTTTCTTACTGCTTCTTTGTTTGGAGTAAGGATGATTCTTTTCCTGACTCCTGGCTCTGACCCTGGCCATGGGCTGGAAAATTCTTAGCTCATTTGTTTCAAGGGAGGATGCACTCCGTGACTCCTGGGCTGAACACTTTTTTTCCCCGGTTCTTTGTGAGGTCTCTTTGTTTTCTCTATTTGATCCTGTCTCTCTCATGGGAACGTTTTAGTTGACTAAAATCCCCTCCTTGAACTCCTGCAGACTTTATGCTTCTCTGAATCTGTCTACCTCCTTTCAGTTGGCATGATTTTGCTAAGGATAATTTAGAACTTCATTGACCTCTTTGGGAAACTTATGATCTCCCCAAACTGGCTTCTCTAAGACTTCTCCTTTTCCATCAGTTCCTCTCTTCCTTCTTCTTACCACCTTGAATCTTCCCTTCAGCACCTTTGAATCCTTTGATATGTCTCCCTTTAAACCCTACCGTTTCTACTCCTCTGTTCACTTCTGCTGGACTTTTTGCTTCATACTTCAATCCCTCAGCTCCTTATAATCACTTGAACTCTAAACCTTCTGCTACCATTGGGGGCTTTTAAGGGACTCAGCTTCCCCCAGTAGCAACTACCTGAGGCTTAAGACGTAAAAGGCTAATTGGAAACACACCGGATATTTTATTATCCATTTAGACGGGTATTGAAGCTCTCCAAACAGGTGCTTGATGTCTCCTTAGTCCCTGGACTAGAATCTAGTCCCAGCCTCCATTAAATTGTCCATCAGAGCAATGAAAATCTTAAAGATGTTTCAACAAATAATACTTATTTCAACAAATAATGGTAAGAACTTTAGCCTTATGTTGAACAGGCAAATTTACCATGTTCCATTTTTGCTAGAAACGCAATTAGGATAAACATTTAAAATGGTAAAAAGATGAGATTCAACTGTTTTATACAAAGCAGTGTTTTATATTATTGACTCATAACTAATCTTTAAAATGAAAGCTATAGAATATCTGTTTTCATCAGTAAGCATGCATGTTTATGCATATTTATGTATGTTTATGTATGTATGTTATGTATATGTGACATTTTTCTATTGCTGGATTACCAGATTAATGTACAAACTCTCTTAAAGAACTTGTATTCAATTGGCTTAGAGATTGGTCCGTGCTTATATATATTAAATATTCCCCAAACTCCCAGATATGTAAGGACTAACCCAAATATCTTTCAAGTTCAGGTGACTTAGGTGCATTTTTGGTAAATAAGATTATTTTAATATTGTTGGTTCAATAAAAACAGCTACATTTTCTGACTGATTAGCATTAAGTATATGAACATACCTTTTTATTCCTCTTGAGCTTACTAGTCAAACTAATATTATATATACTCGATGTTTAAGATTATAACATTTACAAATTCAATCTAAAGACAAATGTACAAGCAAAGATGCAGTAAAAATGAAATACGATTATCTCATGCTGTGTGCAAGGGATTGGCTCCAAGACACTTCCCATCCACTCGCCACCTGCGAATACTGTATTTTCAATCCAACTTTGGTTGAAAAACATCTGTGTGTAAGTGGACCTTCACAGTTCAAACCTGTGTTGTTCCAGGGCCAACTGTGCTTGATATCTATTACTTAATATATGAAGGACAGTAGTAAAGAGAAAACAAATCCCATGTACTTAGCTTTTTAGGTGTTTGCTTTTGTAATGCATGCCTAACATGTATGTGTTGTAAAAATAATTTAACAGATACTAATTTGTGAATGATGACTAGTTTTATTTGGTGTTACAGTATGTCTGCCTAAAAAGAGTTTCAAAACTTAAGTGACTAGCAACCTAAGAGCTATGCTAAGTTAGGTAATACATATTCATTAATAATTTCTTTTTTAGACTAGAAATGTATTGCAATTTATTTAAACTTTTTGTGTGTATAGATGTAAATAGTTACCAATATTTCCCATTATAAACAGTGAGATGATGAATATTCTTGTACAAGAGTGATTTTACACATGAGCAAATAAAGCTGTAGGATAAAATCCTAGGAATAGAATTGCTAAAGTATAGATAGATTTTAAATAATCATATGTGTTGTCAAATTACTTACCACAAAGATTGTATTAGGATGAACCTGAAGAAATTGCTGTTTTATTTCTTAATGCGTTATGATAGTATATCTTTATGGGGCACAATTTGATGTTTTGATACATATATACATGTTGTCTAATGATCAAATCAGGACAATTTGTGCATTCGTCACCTCATGCCTTTATTTTTTCTCCCAGGTGATAACATTGAAAAGCCTCTCTTCCTGCTATTTTGCAATATACAATATCTAACTGTTAACCATAGTTACTCTTCTGAGCAATAGAACACCAGAACTTATTCTTATCTAATTGCAACTTGGTAGTCATTTACCAACCCCTTCCCTCCTTGTACTTCCCCCTCCTTTCCTCAGTCTAGTAACCACTGTTCTAGTAACTTCTAGGATATCAACTTAAGAAAATTGGATTCCACAGATGACTGAGCTCATGTGGTATTTGTCTTCCTGTGTCTGGCTTATTTCACTTAACATAATGTCATACATGTTCATCCATGTTTTGCAGATGACAGGATTTCATTCTTTTTTTATGGATAAATACTATTCCATTGTGTATATATATCACAAATTTTGAAATCCATTCATCCATTGTTGGACACTTAGGTTGATTCCATATCTTGGCTACTGTGAATACTACTACAATAAACATGGGAGTTCACGTATTTCTTTGACATACTGACTTCATTTCGTTTGGCTACATACTCAGTAGTGAGATTGCTAGATTACATGGTAGTTCTATTTTTAACTTTTTGAGGAAACGCCACACTGTTTTTACACAATGGTTGTGCTAATTTACAATCTCACCAACAGTGTGCAAGTGTTCCCTTTTCTTCACATCCTTGCGAACACTTGTTTTCTTTTGTCTTTTTGATACTAGCCATTGTAGTTGGTGTGAGATAATATCTTGTGATTTTGATTTGCATTTCCCTGATGATTAGTGATGTTGAGCATTTAAAAAACATATTTGTTGGCCATTTTTGAGGTGTAGGCAACAGTGGATGTAGTATGTGGGAACACTGAACTCATTGTGATAGTGTTTCTCAGAGCTAAAGGAATCCAGAGAATTCTGTATGCTGTATCCAAGTTGGTGGATGAAGCTCAGGCCATGGAATACCTTTTCATAGGCTGTAGAAAGATTCAGTTAGACATTTCTCAGTTCAAACAAATTCCACTGAGGTATTGTATGGTGGAGAAAAGTAGAAAGAAGAAGAAAAAAAGCTTACTAGCCTCTTTAGTTCTGTCTCCGTTTGATCTAGGCATAATACTCCTATCAAGGTTTATGTGATCATACAAGAAGTCAAGGAGACCCTCCTAAAAAGTAAGGGATTGACCATTGCCTGAGTTCCCATTTCAAGCTGTCTATAATTTCAGTGGTAAGTGAAGAAAATCGTAGGAAATCAGACCATGGCAGGACAAAGTTTGGACATTCACCAGAAAACATGGTAGTATCTGGTATGACATGAGAATAGGAGTGGCCTTTAGGGAGAATATTTTAAGGCATGTGCACCATGAATTTCCAGAGAGTGTCCTCTGTAGAATTAGATACAAGTTATTCTCACACCTACGGCCAACTGATTTTCAACAAAGGTGCCAAGAACAGCACCTTGGGGAAAAGACAGTCTCTTCAATAAGTGATACTGAGAAAATTGTATGGCCACATGTAGATGAATGAGACTAGACCCCTACTTCTCACCATATACAGAAGTAAGCTAAAAATGGCTTAAAGACTGAAATATAAAACCTGAAACTATAAAAATACTAAATGAAAACAGAAGAGAAGTCCCTCAAAACTGAGCTGGGCAAGTATGTTTTAAACAAGAACTCAAAAACACAGGCAACAAAGCAGGAATAAATAAATGGGATTACATTAAAAAATATTTGCAAAGCAAAAGAAAAAATTAACAGAGACAACTCATAGAATGAGAGAAAATATTTGCAAACTATGCATCTGACAAGGGGTTAAGATCCAGAATATATAAGGAACTTAACAGCAAAGAAAACCAAGTAACCCAATTTTAAAATGAGAAAAAGACCTCAATAGACATTTCTCAAAAGCAGTTGATATTGGATCTCTCCTTTTCTCCTATCTTAGAATTCTACCTTAGGATTTCAAAGTTCAAGGTCTGAGAGATGCCTTATAGTGATCTTCTCTTCCCCTCTCAACTCCAATGCCCCTGTCTTTCAAGCACTAACAGTTCCTAGCACCTTTCGGAATCTTACTCCTTAGCAATTTTTTTTTTCCCAGTGAGAAAAACCACATACATTTAAATTCAGGTACAAAAACATTGTCAACAGCTGAGAAGCTGCATCTCCAGCTAACTTTCTTACATATTTTAAAAATCAAACTCTTTATATGAGTCATTTTCAAATAAACTCAGTGGAAATACAGAGACTACAGTAATATGGTTTTCCTCATTTGCATACATAATTCATTACTAGGAAAATAAAATATTTAAAAGCATTAGCAGTAATTAAGAAAGTCCAAAATAAACGTACAGTTACAATTACTGGTTGTGGTTGAACGATCTTCCTTGGAGACCTATGCTGCTTATGAGTGGGAGAGACAGAGTCTGTTTAAATTAACTTTTGAGTTTCTCCAGAAAATTAACATATGGGGATTTTCTTAATGAAACCACATTCTTCATAAAACCACTCATTTTAATGCACTTATCTATTGATGAGCTGCTAGGACTGTACACACATCTGGCCTTTACTCTCCAAAACCTGGGTTGCAGTGACTTTGTCTTGTCTTTTTCCATATGCTAATTGAATTGCTAACTCAGCCATTTACATTGCTAATGTGCAAAGACATTAAGACAATAATAATAATTCTGCTACAGGTAGGAAATTCTTACTTTACATTCAGTACTCCCTGATGTCTTGTCAGACCACACTCTTATTTCCCATTTTCTACTGGAAATAAAATATAGATATTTGCAAATTTTGTAAGATCTAGTTTTCAGAGACTTCATGGTTAAACAGCATTTATTAAGAAGCTGCTTTCTCCACAGCCCTGAATTTAATGAATAGAAGAAAAGTCCCCTTAAACTTCTGGGGAGTAATTTTCTTCAAGTCTCATAAAGGAGTAAGAATTATTGTTTGTTCCAATAAGCAGGTGAAGGAATGAAATAAATTCGAGTGTAATCTTCTTGTATCAAATTGCTATGTTCAGATCGTCTCTTAGAAATGCTAGAAAGACTCAGATTGTCAAAGGCTAGGGATAAGAAAATATTGACTTGTGAGAATAAAAACCTTCTTTTTTTTCTTCTGACTTTTATTTTAGCTTTGAGGATACATGTGCAGGTTTGTTACATGGGTAAATTGTGTGTTGCAGATGTTTGGTGTACAGATCATTTTGTCACCCAGGTAATGAGCCTGGTATCCAATAGGTAGTTTTTCTTTCTTTTTGTTTCAAACAATTATTTGCATGCTTTATTACTTGGTTCAATTATATACATTATTATACCAGTAATAGGGGTTTTCTGGGAATTTACCAAATATAAAACAAGCAGAGAAACAAACAAAAACAATCTTTAAGTAAAAGTATTTCCTCCGTGGAAAAAAAAAATCAAGTATTCAAATTAATTTTGTCTCTAGCTAATAAAAACCTTTCTGGAAGAGTCCTATCATTTTCTCTGTGGCACCAAATTTATTCATAATTAAAAGTTCTGACTTGCTAATAAAAGATGTCCAAAATGATCTGAAGCACTGCTAAAATTAACCTTGAATTTTGATTGAAAGAAGAAAACCCAATAAACTGCATTTATGTCATTCCATTCAAGCCTTGACATGATGCTTTTAGACGCTTTAATTTAGACTTTTAGATGCTTTAATTTGAAGATGTATTTGAAGGATTTTCCACTTAGTTCTTGATATTTTAGGGGGAAGACTTACATGATAATTAGGATAAAGCTTCTTGTTTTATTCTTTGAATGGATCTCCAGCAATCAGGAAGGCAGCTAGAGTGGTGTATTAGTCTGTTCTCACACTGCTAATAAAGACATACCCAAGGCTGGGTAGTCTATAAAAGAAAGAGGTTTAATTGACTCACAGTTCCACACGGCTGGGGAAACCTCATAAATAGTGTTCATCCCCTGAAATGATCTCAGGTTGCAAAACACAGTAGTTTATACCCAACCCAATGTTTGTAGGTTGGAATGTGGTGATTGCGATGGAAAAAAACAGTGGGTTTAGGGATGCAGAGAGGGGAGCATTGGGCCCTAAACTCAAGATGTCCTTCCTCATTTGATATGGTTTGGCAGTGTTCCCACCCAAATCCCACACTGAATTGTAATAATTCCCATGTGTCAAGGGCAGGGCCAGGTGAAGATAATTGAATCACAGGAGCAGTTTCACCCACACTGTTCTCATGGTAGTGAATAAGTCTCATGAGTTCCGATGGTTATAAAAATGGGAGTTCCCCTGCACAAGCTCCCTTGCCTGCCACCATGTAAGATGTGACTTTGCTCCTCCTTTGCCTTCTTTTTTATTTTATTTTATTTTTGAGAAGAAGTCTTGCTCTGTTACCCAGGCTAGAGTGCAGTGGCACAATCTCAGCTCACTGCAACCTCCGCCGTTGGGGTTCAAGCGATTCTCATGCCTTAGCCTCCTGAATAGCTGGGATTACAGGCATGCAACACCACGCCTGGCTAATTTTTGTATTTTTAGTAGAGACAGGGTTTTGCCATGTTGGACAGGCTGGTTTTGAACTCCTGACCTCAAGTGATCCACTCTCCTCAGCCTCCCAAAGGGCTGAGATTACAGGTGTGAGCCACCATGCCTGGACTTCTTTGCCTTCTGATAGGTAGTTTTTTGATTCTCATCCTCACCCTCAACCCTCGAGTAGGTCCCAGTGTCCATTGTTCCATTCTTTGTGTCCATGTGTACTAAATGTTTAGCTTCCATTTATAAGTGAAAACGTGGTATTTGGTTTTCTGTTCTTGTATTAATTTAGGATAATGGCCACCAGCTCCATCCATGTTGCGGCAAATGACAAGATTTTATTTTATTTTATTTTTTTAGGGCTGCATGGTATTCCATGGTGTATATGTACCACCTTTTCTTAATCCAGTCCATAATTGATAGGCATCTAGGTTGATTCCATGTCTTTGCTATTATTGTTAATAGTGCTGGGATGAACATACACATGCATGTGTCTTCATGGCGAACAGTTTATATTCATTTGGGTAAATATGCAGTAATGGGATTGCTGGGTTGACTGGTAGCTCTGTTTTAAGTTCTTCGAGAAATTGCCAAACTGCTTTCCACAGTGGCTGAATTAATTTACACTCCTGCCAACATTGTATAAGTGTTCTCTTTTCTCTGCAACCTTACCAGCATCTGTTATTTTCCTGACTTTTTAATAACAGCCATTTTGACTGGTGTGAGATGGTATCTCATTGTGGTTTTGATTTGCATTGCTCTAATGATTAGAGATGCTGAGCATGTTTTTGTAAATTTGTTGGCTGTGTGTATGTCTTCTAAGAAATGTCCGTTCATGTTCTTTGTCCATTTTTTAAATGGGGTTGTTTGTTTTCTGCTTGTTGATTTGTTCAAGTTCCTTATAGATTTTGGACATTGGACCTTTGTCAGATGCATAGTTTGCAAATACCTTCTCTCAATCTGCAGGTTGTCTGTTTACTCAGTTGATCGTTTCTTTTGCTGTGAAGAGATGCTCTTTTGTTTAATTAGGTCTCACTTGTTAATTTTTTGTTTTTGTTGCAATTGCTTTTGGAGTCTTCATAATGAAATCTTTGCCAGGGCTGATGTCCAGAATGGTATTTCCTAGGTTTTCTTCTAGGGTTTTTATAGTTTTAGGTTTTATATTTAAGTTTCTAGTTCATCGTGAGTTGATTTTTGTATATGGTGAAAGGAAAGGGTCCAGTTTCAATCTTCTGCATACGGCTACCATGTTATCTCAGCACCATTTATTGAATAGGGAATCCCTTCTCCATTGCTTATTTTGTTGGCTTTGTCAAAGATCAGATGGTTGGAGGTGTGCGGCATTATTTCTCTACCCTGTTCCATAGGTCTATATGTCTCTTTTTTGTATTGTTCTATGCCATTTGGTTACTGTAGCCTTGTAGTATAGTTTGAAGTCAGGTAGCGTGATGCATCCAGTTTTGTTCTTTTTGCTTATGATTGCTTTGGCTATTTGGGCTCCTTTTTGGTTTTCATATTAATTTTAGAAAAGTTTTTTTCTAATTCTATGAAAAACGTCATTAGTTCCATAGAAATAGCCTTGAATCTGTAAATTGCTTTGGGTAGTATGGCCATTTTGCCAATGTTGATTCTTCCTATTCATGAGCATGGAATGTTTTTCTATTTGTTTGTGTTATCTCTGTTTTCTTTCAGCAGTGTTTTGTAATTCTCATTGTGGAGATCTTCACTTCCCTGGCTACCTGTGTTCCTGGGTATTTTTTTTCAACATTCCTTTGGTGGTTATTATGAATGGAATTGTGTTCTTGATTTGGCTCTCAGCTTGGATGTTGTTAGTGTATAGAAATGCTACCAGCTTTTAAAAATTGATTTTGTATCCTGAAATTTTGCTAGAGTTGTTTATCAGATCTAGGAGCCTTTGGGAAGAGACATTTGGATTTTCTAGGTATAGAATCATATCATCTGCAGAGATAGTTTGACTGCCTCTCTTCCTATTTAGATGCCTGTTTTTTTTTTTTTTTCATTTGCTTGATTGTTCTGGCTAGGACTTCCTAAAATCCTTCAAGTTGGGCAGATTCAAGACTTACCAGATTGATGTCTTTTTTGGAGGTGATGACAGGATGGTCCTCTAAAGAAGAAAAGAAGAAATTTATAGTTTTACAGTGTAACATATTTGGGAAACAGTGAGGGAAACATTAGGAGTATATGGTCTCTTCCCCAGTGAATAGCCCCTCTCTGAAAAATAACTTGTATCAGTAGTTGTGGAGCAAGAGTAGGTTTACCTCAACCCAAACTTTGGTTCTTAAAATATTTAATGTTACAGGCGTTTTACTCACATCAAGAAAATAATGACCAAAAAAAAAAAAAAAGAAAATAATGACTACTTCCCTTCCTTACAAGGTATGTTGAGATTGAGTACAATGGAATCTGTGCTACCCAGTATGCACAGAGTCATACGGAGAAATAAAGGACTTAAGATCAGACTGACTGACGTGTAGACTTTATTTCTCTCAATCTAATCTGCTCTAGCTCTGTAGACAAGTGTCTGACCTATACTTTCCTTCCTATGCCATCAGGAAGGATTCAAATGCCCAGTTAAATTCAGTCCTCACAAAGGAACATTATTTGGATGGCTAACAATCCTTCTCCATTTAGACTCAAGATAAGAAGGCTAAACTTGGATCTAAATTGTAAATCTGTCTTTGGCTTGAGGGTGGGCACAACACAGAGTATGTGGTTAGAGAGAATAATGAGGCCAGTAACTGAAAGACATAATTAACATCAATCCACCCTCCTTCAATTAATTAAGTCTCCTTCAAATATGCTTGATTAAAAATTTTAAAATTCAATTTCGGGGTACTATTTGGACACATGGCTATTTACTAGGAGATTGTCATGCCCATTGATATCAGGAATGGCAAGGACTTCATGATAAAGTGTGGCAGGACAGCTCTACTGCTGAGGAAGAGGATAGAAACTGGGTTCCAGGCCCAGCTCACAGATTTGTTAACAGTAGAGAAATACAGGTACTAGGAAGAAACTTTAGCTCTCATGTGCAATAGGATGGTTCAGCCCAATAAGAATTGTTTTCAGAGAAACAACCATTTGAAGAACCAACAACTCAACCTGAGAGCTGAAGGCTAGAACACAGGTGTTTGGATTTGTGGTGAGCCCTACTTTTTGTCACCTGCTGGTCAGACTTCAACTTCGGTGGCTAGTCACTACCAATCTGTGACTCCTTTAACTAAAATATTTGTGTGACAGCAGTCATATTAAACCTTTTTTGAGGATATGACTTCTAGTGGAGAAATTACATGAGCTTGATCTATCTTTTTTTCCACTGAGTTCTTTCTCCTCACATGTCTTTGTAAGCTTGTTATACTAATTAAGCCCTTTGACACCTTTCGCTTGCACCATTCACTGAGCATATAAGTATTCTCATATTTTTCCATTCTTAAAATAATTATTTTCTCTACATTTCACCTTATCTATCTACCAAATCATTTATTCTTTTTCCGTTTATAATAAACCTTTCACAGCGGTGAAGGAGTGTGGATGTGCTAAGTTGACAATATTCAGTCAATAATTATAATAAGGATTGAAGAAGTCTTGGAAGTTTTATTATCTGGTGAGTGAAGTGAGAGTGAATGTCAGTTCATCTTCCTTAACAATTTCTGTCCCAATAACCTTAATGGAGTTGACTTGAATCAGAGAATTTGTAGTCTCACAGTTTGTGGAATACTGAAACACTGATATAGAAACTCCTGACAGCAGCAGGATAAATATTTGAACAGAAGAGTGCTCATGTGAAGTTTGATCCAGCATGCCACTCAACATCAGGCTGCTCAGGAAATTAAGCAGTGCCTTATTGATATGAGCCAAAAAGTAACCAGTCATTTGCGTATGAAGGACAATAAAAAATAATCAAGTTATACTGTATGTATCCTACATTTTCAAAGTGTGGATTGCAACTTGGAGCCACTATTTCTTTTGTCCTCTTTCCCCCATCTCTGTTATGGACATGATAGTCTGTGGGAAAGATACATACACCTACAAACATACATTCACACATCCTGAGATAGATGAGCTTGGTTTTTGGAATTTTATCCCAGTAAGAGAGGAAAACAGCAGATATTTTGTCTACACTTTGACATTTTAATGAGTGCTAAGGATTTTTCTAATTCTAAAGCTCTACCTTGTATATAAAGATAATTTTTTTCCCTGTAGACCAGGAGTCAGCAAACTTTAAATGAGCAGACAGGCTTTATGGGGGCATATATTCTGTCGGAACTACTCAACAACGCTATTGTAGTGCAGCTGTAGACAATAGGTAAACAAATGGGTGTGACTATGTTCCAATGAAGCTTCCTTTACAAACAGGTGGTGGCCCAATAGTCCTGTGACTCATCCTTTGATGATTCCCTTAGACTCAAGCTGAACAGTTTTCCGTTTTAGAATACTTGACGACTATGTGCTAGTTTAGTATATCTTCCGTTTATCTCTAAGCCAGTCTTTCTAACCTTAGGCCAAACTCTTGAATTTATTTAATTACGTTAATGATGGTTAAGAAGATGATGACATCTACTAGTTATGGAGATCCAGAAATATTTTAGGTTTTTTTTATATGTATAGTCAATTATCAATATTTGCAGGAGTTATGTTGTAAAAAGTCTCCACAAACTCTGAATTTGTGCATAATGAACCATTGTTCTTAGCATAGTAAAGGGTTATATTCCTGAAAGCCTCTGGCACATTTTTGTCAACTGATCAAAGCAAAACTTTATTAAAATAATGTGTGTTTCTGTTTTAAAGTTATTCTATTTAATATATATTCTGATTTATTAAGATTGAACTCATGTCCAACAGCGTTATAATTCACGTCTCAATGATGTTTATCTAACCCACATATTTTTTCCCTATGGCACATCACAGTGTTTTTGTACCTTGGAACACTGGACAGCACTTCAGTACTATGCTTGCAAGACATTTTAAACAGTGAAATCATCAAGAAAATTAACAAAAATGTGAAAACATGGCACTGAGTAGATCACACACAACAAAACTTTACAGTACGAGAACTGAAACAAGGAGGCAGAGCATTGCCTTGTTCATCCTCAGCTGGAAACATGCACATCGGTGACAAAGTTTTCACCAGCTCTGCATGTCCATAAATGACCATGAAAGTACACTGAGTATCGACTTTGGGCTTAGAAATAAGCTTTAGCAAGTAGACAGATGTGCAGATATGCAACCTATGAACAATGAGGATTGATTCTAACTTTAATAGATTATTTAAAATGTGATATTTTATTAATATTCCCATTTTACAATTGGGGAACTAGAAGGTTAATCCTTAAATACATTTTACAAAGTTACACAGTTAGTAAATGGAGAACCCTGTATTTCAGCTTTTGTTATACGATCTTAAGCAAATGATTTAATTTTGTTATGCAGAAACTGTGTGTTACATTAGGAATGTTAAAATAAATTTATAAGTATTTACTTGGAAATATCCACCTTGACCCTCACTAGATTTCAGGTTGTATGAGTTTTGGCTATCTGTAAATGCAGGTCTCTTTGCTCTGCTTTCTCATATGCTGTTTGTTGAAAGTGTGGCAATGATGTTGAAAGTGAATAGAGTGGGACAAACACATCATTGCATTATTTAAAGAAATTTAAGCATAAAAGAGGGGATATTGAGGGCAATTCTTAAACTGTTAATAATGCTAACAATAGTAACATTTAATAACATCATAGGCATATGCTAAATCCTTTCCATAGGTTACCTCATTGTTTTCCTCTCAGACTGTCTGGTTTACAAGTATTATCATTCTTATTTTATAGAAAAGAACACTATGACTCAATAAAGTTATGTCATGCCAAGATCACAACTGCTACTAGGAATCAAAGCTTGGTTTTAATCCAAATACTTATCCTGTTTTATTATTTTTACTTTAGATTTAAATATATTTGGGAAATCTTTTGATTATTTATGAAAATTGAAAGATTCAGAGAGAAAGACACAAGTTGTCATGGAGACAAAAATCAAATTCAGATTCCTTGTACTCTTTTTGGTCCTATACCATTGCATTCAGCTGTCTTCAAAGTTCCATAAAAGTTAAGAAATGGCAACATGAGTTCTCAAGGTGTATGTGTGCATAATGCTCAAGCTCTCCTTGGTCTTAGGAAACTTTGTGCTCATGTAGTTGTGAGGGCATGAAACACTTCACACTGTCCCTAAAATTCCACATTCTTGACTTACTTATAGAGAACAAATATTTTCTGATGCATCTGTAAACTTTGTTTTGTCTTTATCTTTGTAAGTCTTTGAGTTCTGGAACCTACATCTCATTTTCACCTCCTACTCTAATGTGATCCATTTTCTTGAAGCATAGTCAATAGCCCCAAGAGGAAGGTTGCTTTATTTAATGGGGTTAATTTATTATTACTATTAATAAAATTAATATTGGTTTTGTCGGTTTTGTCTGTTACATTAAGAATTTTCACAAATACTGGTGATGACGGTAGTAGAAGAGTAAGAAGTCAGAAGAACAAAAAATGTGACTCTAAGAACTTAAAATACAATCAGGAACACAAACATATAAATATTTCTAGTAATTTCTAGTAATTTGCTGATAAATATTTTTAAAACATTTTTTAAAATATAAAGTCTTCTATTTATAGCATTTTTTGGTTTCTAGGGTACAATGTTTCTACCATGGCTAATTTATTTATTACCTTAAATGTAAATGAATTAATCTAATCTCCTCACTGAAAAGGCAGTGGCTGAATGGATGAAAAATATAAGACTCAAAGTATAAGCTGTCTATAAGAAGCTCACTTTGAAATGAAGAATAGACATAGGCTAGAAGTAGGGGAGAATTTCTTTTTTTTTTTTTTTTTTACAAATGCCAGCAAAAGACAATAGGATGACTATACTTATATCAGACAAAATAGACTTGAAGTTAAAATCTGACACACTAGACAAGGGCTCTGTATAGTGATAAGGCGGCCAATTAATCAAGAGGTTACTAAAATTGTAAATATATATACACCCAGCATATGCACAACTAAATATATAAGGCAAACATTGACAGAACTGTAGGGAGAAATAGATAACAATACAGTAATAGTAGAACTCTTCAATATCCTACTTTCAGTAGTGGATAGCACATCCAGGCAAAAGACCAATAAGGAAACAGAGGACTTGAATAACACTATAGACCAAATGGACTTAAAAGACATATACAGAGCATTCCACCTACCAGTAGAAGAATACAGATTCTTCTTAAGCATGTAGGTCTTTCTCCAGGATAGACCACATGTTAAGTTACAGATCTTAACAAATTTAAAAAGATTAAAATTTAACTAAAAATCCTTTCTGACCACCATGAAATAAAACTAGAAAGCAACAGCAGAAAGAAACCTAAAAAATTAACAAATATGTGGAAATTAAACAACAAACTCTCGAACAACCACTAGGTCAAAGGAAAAATTAAAAAGAAATTAGAAATTACAAAAATGAAGTACAACATACTAAAACTTATAGAATGCACCAAAATCGTATTAAGAGGGAAGTTCATAGCAATAAATGCCTACATTAAAAAAAGAAAAATCTTGAAGAACCTAAATTTATACTTAAAGGGGCTATAAAAGAAGAATAAACTAAACCCAAGGTTAGCAGAGGAAAGAAAAAACAAAGATTAGAGAAGAAATAAATGAAAAAGTTATTATAATGACATTAGAAAAACCTCAGTAAGACTAAGAGTCGGTTTTCTGAAAAGGTAAAAAAAAATCGACAAACTCTTAGCTAGACTTAGAAAAAAAGACAAAAGGCTCAAATAAATAATACCAAAAATGAAAGAAAATATGTTACTACTAATGCCACAGAAATGAAAATGATCATAAGACACAACTATGAACAATTATACACCAGTAAACTATAACCTAAAATAAATGGATAAATTCCTACAAATATACAATCTATCAACATTAAATAATACAGAAATAGAATGTTTACAACAGGCTTATAATTTGTATAAAGATTGATTCAGTAATTTAAAAATTCCCAACAAAGAAAAGCTTAGGACCAGACGGTTTCATGGGTGAATTCTACCAAATATTTAAAGAATTAACCCTAATATTTCTCAAGCTCTTCCTAAAATATTGAAGAGAAGAAGGCTGTTAAATTATTCCTGTTTACAGACAATATAACCTGATTTGTAGAAAACCCTAAAGACTCCACCAAAAAGCTGTTAGAACTAACAAACACATTCAGTAAAGTTGTAGGACATGAAAACAACATGTAAAAATCAGTTGCAATTCTATAAACTAACAACAAAATCTCTGAAAAAAAATTAGGAAAACAACCCCATTTGCGACAGCACCAAAAACAATAAATACTTAGAAATGAACTGCACTAAGAAGGTAAAAGACTCTTATACTGAAACAATAATAATGGATAAAAGAAATTAAAGCCTCAAATAATAGAAAGATATCCTGTGTTTATGAATTGGAGGACTTAATGATATTAAAGTCTTTACTATTCAAAGTGATCTACAGATTCAGTGCAATCCTTGTCAAAATGTCAATGGCGTTTTGGATTAAAATGGAAAAAACAATTGTAAGATTTAGGGAAATCCACAAAACACCATGAACAACCAAATCAATCCTGAGAAAGAACAAAGCTGGAAGCATCATACTTCCTGATTAAAATATTTTAGAAAGCTACAGTAATTAAAACAGTACGATGTTGCTATAAAGACAGACATACAGACCAATGAAACAGAACAGACAGCCCAGAAATAAATCCATACATATATGGTCAGCTGATCTCCAATAAGGATGCTAAGATAAATAATGGAAAAATGATATCTCTTCAACAATTGGCGTAGGAAAAGTGGAAATCCACTTAAAAAGAATAAAATTTGACCCTTATCCTGCATCAGATAGAAGAACAATCCTAAAATAAATTAAAGACTTAAATGAAAGACCTGAAAATGCAAAATGCCTAGAAGAAAATGTAGGGTGAAATCTTCATTGTATTGGTCTTGGCAATGATTTCTTGGGTATGACACCAAAATCACAGGCAACACAGACAAAAATAAAGTGGAAGTACATCAAACTAAAAATCTTCTGCACTGCAAAGAAAAAAATTATAACATGAATTTGGGATAAATCCCAAAATCTGAAAAAATATTTGCAAACCACGTATCTAATAAGCGGTTAACCTACAAAATACATAAGTAGCTCATGCAACTCGATAGAAACAGATAAATAACTTGATTTTTAAAATGTGCAAATGAATTGGTATTTCTCCAAAGAAGACATATAATTGGCCAACAGATATTTGAAAAGATGCTCAACGTCACTAATCATTAAGAAAATGCAAATCAAAACTGTAAATAGATAGAGGGATATATTAACATATGGATTGGAGGCCCAAGAATTAGCCCTCCAGGACCCACAAACACTGGAGCCAGCATAAGCTATTCTGGTACCACTGGGGCCCAAAGTCTGGCTCAGTTAGGTCCAAGTCCTCAATAAAACCTTACTACAGCCTCAACTAACAACTGTACCATAAGCCACCAAGGAAATCACAGATACCACGGGTCCTGTGTACTGCCAAAGAAATCACACAAACATTGCACTGCCTATTGGCAAATACCCCATTGGCCAATTGTATGTCTTCTTGGGAGAAATGTCTATTCATTTGCAGATTTAAAAAATCAAGTTATTTGTTTGTTTCTATTGAGTTGTATGAGTTACTTATTTTGCAGATTAAGCCTTTATTAGATATATGCTTTGTAAATATTTTCTCCTATTTTTGAGTTATCATTTCATGTTATTAATTGTTTTCTTTATAGTGCAGGCATTCAAAATCAAAGCCAAAATATCCTACTCAACCAACAACATATGTACATCTTCAGAAAAAACTGTTCCCCTACAAATGCAATTTCAAAACATTGAAACAAGTGATGGCTATACCAGATGTGTAGATACCAACAGAAGGACACAAAAAACATGAAAAGCAGGGAAATATGACACCACCAATGAACAGAACAATTTTAAACAAAATATTAGCAACTAAATTTCAGCTATATATGTAAAGAATTACACACTATGACCAAGTATTGCTTATTCCATGACTGAGGATTGGTTCAATATTTGAAAAAAATAAATGTAATCAACAATATAAACAGGATAAAAATTACCTGATTATGTGATGCAGAAAAGTAATTTGACAAAATGTAATACCTCATCATGATAAAGAAAATCAGAAAATTAGAAAGAAGAAACATATCCAAAAAACACAGCTGGCATTATAGTTAATGACAATGACTGTTCTCCCCACCAAAATCAGGACAAGGAAAGGATGTACACTCTTTTCTACTTTTATTCATTATAATGCTGGAAGTTCTCACCACTGCAATAAAGCAAGGAAAAGAATGAAAAAGTATAGGAGCAGAAAGGAAAAAATAGTAAAGAATCCTAGGAAAACTTTGCAGATGTCAAAATTGTCTATGTAGAAAATACTAAGAACTCTACAAAAATAATTTTTAGAACTACAAGTGAGTTAACTACGCATACAGGACACAAGATAATCATACAAAAATCAATTATATTTTGATATACCAGCAGTAAATATGCAGACACCAAAATGCAAAATGTATTATCATTTGTACAAATGTATTATCAAAATGGAGTTACCATTGCTAAAATACCCCAACTTAGATGTAAATTCAATAAAACACATACTAGACTTCCATACTGAAAACTACATAATGCTAATAAAAATATCAAATAATTTGTTAATGGAGAGACATACCATGTTCATAGATTGAACAACTCAACATAGTAAATATGTCAATTCTCTCAAATTGATATAAAGATTTAATGTAATTATAATCAGAATTCCAGCAAGATTTTTGTAGATATAGACAAGATTATTTAAGAATTTATATAGAAAGACAAAGGAACTAGCATAGCAAAACAATTTTGAAAAAGAATAAAATGGGAGAAAACAGCTACCCAATTTACATAGCTACAGTAATCAAGATAATGTGTTTCTGCGCAAGAGATGAATACATAGATCAATGGAAAAAAAAACCAGAGAATTCAGAAATAATCCCTGGAAAAATATACAACCAAGTTTTGACAAAGAAGCAAAACAATTCAATGGTAAAGAAGACAGCCTTTTCAACAAATGGTACTGGAGCAATTGCACATTCAAAGAAAAAAAAGAAAAAATTTTTGACCTACCTAAATCTCATAACTGATGCAAAAAATAACTCTAAATTGACCAGAGAGTTAATGTAAAAATGTAAAACTATAAAACTTAGAAAATAAACAAGAGAAAATCTTTGGTATTGAGGGCTAGGCAAACAGTTCTTTGATTTGGCACCAAAAGTGAATAGTGTAATGCAGGTATAACTGCATTACATGAGCACTATGGAATACTAAGCAATAAAAAGGAATGGACTACTGATCATGCAACATGGTAGGTGATGCTCTAGAGTATTATGGTGAATGGAAAAAGCAATCGTATAAGGGTACATACTATAGAATTCCATCAAATAACATTCTTGTCATGGCAAAATTGTACAAAAGGAGAAGAAATTAGAAGTTACTTGGGGCCAAAGACGTGGTGGGAGTGGGAGGGAAGTAGATATGGCTATAAAAGGGCAACATGAGGGATCAGCATGGGGCTGGAATTGTTCTATATCGTGTCTATATAAATGTCAGTATTCTGTTTGTGATATTGTACTAAAATTTTAAAAGATAGTATTATTGGGGGACCTGTTTAAAGGTTTATGGGATTTCTCTATACTATTTCTTAGAGCTGCACGCAATCTGCAATTATCTTTAAGAGTTTAATTAAAAATGATTATCACCAAAAGCTTTATGATCATGAGTGATGAAGCAGATTTAGGATACATAGATTTTTAAAAATAGACCATTGTCTCTTGTCATTAGCTTAATTAGCAGAAGACTGTGAAATTCAGAGTAGCTCACTAGATTGCTAAAAATTTGAAACAAAACAGTAAGCCTATTATTGAGAATTGAAGTTTGTGGGTGTCTCGTGTATCCTTCGAAACATAAATCTGAACCATAAAGGTTTGTGGTCAAATAATCAATGTAAAACAATGTACAGAAAGATGTGTTTGTGCACTTTGGCCTGAGGACCTTGAAAATGGGAATGAAATCTGGAGCAGAATTATAATTGTAAGGGCAATTCCCACTTGGACTTGCTAGTCTGATCATTTCCTTTGTGTCAGTGGGAGTTAGTTCATACTTAATAAGTCATATATAAAATCTTCAATGTTATTCATTCTTACCTGTAATTATTCCTTTACATTTATTGATTTTTGTAAAAGTATCCACATACTTGCAGGTCTCTTTGAATCCATATAAAGCCTCTGTTTTTTGATGCTATCTCAAGGTCCTGCCCCAAAGCCCAGCTACACAATGCTTCACAAAGGGCTGTTGGTGAAGCCATAGATATCCTAGTCAACTCTAATAGATAATTGATTCTATTTAGGAGCATTGGCAATACTAGGTAATTATGTTTATTCTTCTAATACTCATTGGCTGCTCTTATAACTCATAAGATATTAGGTTAATCCTTAATATCAGTACTTTAACAGAAACAGGTATTTTAATGCAGATTAAATTGTTTCCCTTTAATATACCATAGGATAATGTCTTCCTTTGTAGTAGACAAAGATTTTTTAAAAATCAGGTGTCTTAGTCCATTTTGTGTTGCTATAACAGGTTCCCTGAGACTGGGTAATTGATAAAGAATAGAAGTTTATTTCACTCATGATTCTGGTGGCTGGAAGTTTCAAGACTGAACAGCTGCATCTGGTGAGGGCCTCGTGCTGCTTCCAGTAATAATGGAAAGCAGAAGGGGAGCACATGTGTACAAAGAGATCATATGATGCAAGAGGAAGAAAGACTCTCTAAAAAAAATAACCTGCTCTTGTGGGAACTAATCCATTCCCACTAGAGTGAGAACTCATTCGCTCCGTGGGAGAGCATTAATCTATTCATGAGAGATCCTCCACAATGACCCAAACACCTCCCACTAGACCCCACCTCCTAATACTGATGCATTGGCAATTAAACTTCAACATGAGTTTTGGCAGGGAGATACCACATACAAACCATAGCATTAGGACAGAAGTGTGTTAACTATAAAGATAAGATGTATAATTAGAGCATATTAAGAAATTTTGTCCATCAAAAACCACCATTAAGTGACTGAAAATTCACATCTGGGAGCACAGTTTCATATTTTTAATTCATATATACACATATGAGTCAATTTTCAAATGACTCATATACAGAATATGAAAACCATTTCCATAAAATATCAAGAAGACAAATAACCCAATTAAAAGTGGTGCACTGAATAGACATTTCATAAAAGAGAATATTTAAATAATGTAGATACCTCAAATTAATTTACTTTAAAAGCTTTTCCTCTTTGACTATTCTTTCATCATGTTTTATTTTCCCACAATCTTCTAAGTGCTTTATGTATTTTAAATTTAATATAATAATTTCAGTTGAAGTAAACTTAGTTGTTCTTTATCAAAGTCATTTTTTCTATTTTAGGTCTTTTACCTTTCCACATACATTCTAAAATCAGCTTGTGAATTTCTACAAAATTGCCAATTGGGACATTAGGGAGCATTGACACTTTTATGGCAGTTTATTGACAATTTATATACTTCCTTGTTATCTACCATTTCTTTTTGTGTGCGCCACTTATTACCTGTGTCAACTCAGACTTTGTGTCTGTGGGTGAGAATGTCTGTTTTGACCATATTATCTTCTACAGGGAAAGGAAGCAGAGTAGTCTTGCTAGAACATCCTTTTGTCATTCCTAGGAAGAAAGCATAAGGTTAAGATGACAGGATTCTCTCTGCCATTAGTAAGTAGGGCAGTACTCATGGTCAGTTCATGGTTACTTGCATTATCTGAAGCCAATTTCCAGTCCATTTTTTTCTTAGACATGTACACATCTAACAAGACAGAGTAAAATAGTGTCCTAAGCAGAAATGTCTTATTCTTCTGGCACAAGAAGCACAATTTCAGTACAATTGAATATGATAAAGTAAAATAAACATTTTCAGAAAGGGGAAGACAGTGCTGTGTAATTGCATCACCAGTCCATCAGACTTGATCACCATATCCCGAAAATTTCCTGCAGGTGTTCCATCTTCACTACCATCATACACAGATGAAATGCCCAATTATACAGTTGATCAACTTAGTCTTTCATGTTCCTATTGCCAGCCCATGAGAAATCTAGGATTGTCTGAATCCACAACAACTTTAGAGGCAATATTTTAATATTTTACATTTCCATATAAGAGATGACATAAAATCTCTCACCTTTAGAGAATTTATAATCTAGAATAAAATACATAATATAAATGTTTGCCTCAGATATTGTGCAAAATGAGCACCTGAGTGAGAGGCAGCAGTGCTATCATAAGAAAACCAAAAAAGAGAAAAGATGATTTGAGGTCTAAAGAGAAGAAATCATGGATATAAATATGGAATGGGAGGTTGTATCAGTGTCCCAGAGAAAGCACAAAAAGTGCCTAGAAAATTGTATACATTCAGTAACCAAGATGAAGATACTAAAATGTGAGAGACATTGTACCCTGACCTCAAGAATTTGTTAGTTCTTCAGACAATATAGAATAAGCTAAAATATCAGTGATGATGTCAGGTTATAAAAGTGCACATTGGGTGAAAAGAAGTTGAACAAAACTGCAGCTCCTTTTGGGTGTTGGATTACACCAGGTACTAGGAAAATAAGGATTTGGGAATCTAGCTCCTGAATATTTAGGGAAAGTCTTGTAATGCAATGAGCTAAGTGCAACAGGAGACTTGGAGAACATGAAAGTGCAGTTTATGGATGCACAGGATTAATATACCTTGATCCGTCTGGGGAACCATTTCCTATAGAATTTCGACTGAATATAGAGAATAAAAGAGTTTTCTAAATGATAAAACACATTAACAAGTGATGGGAAATATTCTAAGTAGAAGAAACAGCAGACTGAGAACATATATAACAGCTTTTCTGAGAATTATAACAAGTGGACTGGTGAGTAGAGGACAGACCCACGTGGTGTTTAGAATGAGAAATTGATAGGGTAAAGACTGAGAAATAATGACTTGGATTTTTACATGGGAGAGTAGATGGAAGGTGATGCTGTTTTCAGAAATAGAGTGAAGGACTAAAACAAGACAGATGAAGAACACAATTAGAAAATAAATTTAAGACTGTAAATTTACAATAATCTTGAAAAGCCAAATGGGTGTGAGATCAGCAGTTTAATTTTACAAAGGTATCTGGACTAGAGATATTGGTGGTATCTACATGCCAATATGTTTAAATATTCTTCCATCTAAATCTTGTTGTTGGATCATGCTGGAAATCTGCATATTCGTGCTAAAACAAATATATTTATTAAGTTTTTACTCTGAGGCAGGTACTATTCTGGGCATTGAGGAGAAAGCAGTGAACAAAACAAATATCCCACTCTTTTAGAGGTTACTTTCAGTTGTGAGGAACAGAATAATAAATGAATAAATAAAATATATCACATGGTGATAGCTGTTTTGCAGAAAAATAAAACAGGAATTAGAATTAGCATGAGGCACAGGAGAGTAAATAAGGGAGGTGCTTTTACTGGTCAGAGATGATAGGGAATATGTTCTTAGTGGTGTAGAATAGACAAGCTGGTTATTCTAGTATTTTTTGGATAGCTGTCAAAAAGAGGAATAAAATGTAAATTATGTTTGTCTTGATGGTCTATAGGAGAGAGTGGTGGTGAAGATGTGTGTTCAGTGGCAAAGAGGAAGTCAGGATAAGAATGGTATTACACATGAAACTTCATTTCCCCAGAGCACAGGAACACCCTGGACGTGCTCTGAAATATTATGCACCAAATTTTGGAGTGTTGCGAAAGGAAGAAGCTCAATGACACTTCCTTTCCCTAAAATGTTCTTTCATTTCAAAAAGATGATTTTAATTCCTCCTTTATATCCAAGCTCAATGTGCACTTTTTTCAGGGAATGCTCTGATTTTTACTACTAAAATAAACCTTTATATTAAATCTGATTAAAACACTCCAATCTATCCCTTCTATAGCAATGACCAGAGTTATGATTTTTCTCTATTTTTTTTACATTTTATCATTTGATCTCAATTATTAGCTTCATAAAGTAGGAGAGACATTTTATTTCTGTTGTCCTTTGGCTTACTTTAAAAAATCTCTTGTGCCTATATGATTTCAGGGTATATAGATGTCATCAATATTTATTTATTTATTTATTTATTTATTTATTTATTTATTTATTTTTGTTTAATACTTTTTTTATTTCAATAGCTTTAGGGGTAAAAGTGGTTTTTAATTTTTTTATTTTTTTACTATTATACTTTAAGTTTTAGGGTACATGTGCACAATGTGCAGGTTAGTTACATATGTATACATGTGCCATGCTGGTGTGCTGCACCCATTAACTTGTCATTTAGCATTACGTATATCTCCTAAAGCTATCCCTTCCCACGCCCCCCGCCCCACAACAGTCCCCAGAGTGTGATGTTCCCCTTCCTGTGTCCATGTATTCTCACTGTTCAATTCCCACCTATGAGTGAGAATATGCGGCGTTTGGTTTTCTGTTCTTGCGATAGTTTACTGAGAATGATGATTTCCAATTTTATCCATGTCCCTACAAAGGACATGAACTCATCATTTTTTATGGCTGCATAGTATTCCATGGTGTATATGTGCCACATTTTCTTAATCCAGTCTATCATTGTTGGACATTTGGGTTGGTTCCAAGTCTTTGCTATTGTGAATAGTACCGCAATAAACATACGTCTGCATGTCCTTATAGCAGCATGATTTATAGTTCTTTGGGTATATACCCAGTAATGGGATGGCTGGGTCAAATGGTATTTCTAGTTCTAGATCCCTGAGGAATCGCCACACTGACTTGCACAATGGTTGAACTAGTTTACAGTCCCACCAACGGTGTAAAAGTGTTCCTATTTCTCCACATCCTCTCCAGCACCTGTTGTTTCCTGACTTTTTAATGATCGCCATTCTAACTGGTGTGAGATGGTATCTCATTGTGGTTTTCATTTGCATTTCTCTGATGGCCAGTGATGGTGAGCATTTTTTCATGTGTTTTTTGGCTGCATAAATATCTTCTTTGGAGAAGTGTCTGTTCATATCCTTTGCCCACTTTTTGATGGGGTTGTTTGTTTTGTTCTCGTAAATTTGTTTGAGTTCTTTGTAGATTCTGGATATTAGCCCTTTGTCAGATGAGTAGGTTGCAAAAATTTTCTCCCATTTTGTAGGTTGCCTGTTCACTCTGATGGTGGTTTCTTTTGCTGTGCAGAAGCTCTTTAGTTTAATTAGATCCCATTTGTCAATGTTGGCTTTTGTTGCCATCGCTTTTGGTGTTTTAGACATGAAGTCCTTGCCCATGCCTATGTCCTGAATGGTAATGCCTAGGTTTTCTTCTAGGGTTTTTATGGTTTTAGGTCTAACGTTTAAGTCTTTAATCCATCTGGTATTAATTTTTGAATAAGGTGTAAGGAAGGGATCCAGTTTCAGCTTTCTACAAATGGCTAGCCAGTTTTCCCAGCACCATTTATTAAATAGGGAATCTTTTCCCCATTGCTTGTTTTTCTCAGGTTTGTGAAAGATCAGATAGTTGTAGATACGCAGCATTATTTCTGAGGGCTCTGTCCTGTTCCATTGACCTATATCTCTGTTTTGGTACCAGTACCATGCTGTTTTGGTTACTGTAGCCTTGTAGTATAGTTTGAAATCTGGTAACGTGATGCCTCCAGCTTTGTTCTTTTGGCTTAGGATTGACTTGGCGATGTGGGCTCTTTTTTGCTTCCATATGAACTTTAAAGTAGTTTTTTCCAATTCTGTGAAGAAAGGCATTGGTAGCTTGATGGGGATGGCATTGAATCTATAAATTACCTTGGGCAGTATGGCCATTTTCACGATATTGATTCTTCCTTTCCTTGAGCATGGAATGTTCTTCCATTTGTTTGTATCCTCTTTTATTTCATTGAGCAGTGGTTTGTAGTTCTCTTTGGAGAGGTCCTTCACATCCCTTGTAAGTTGGATTCCTAGGTATTTTATTCTCTTTGAAGCAATTGTGAATGGGAGTTCACTCATGATTTGACTCTCTGTCTGCTATTGGTGTATAAGAATGCTTGTGATTTTTGTACATTGATTTTGCATCCTGAGACTTTGCTGAAGTTGCCTATCAGCTTAAGGAGATTTTGAGCTGAGACGATGAGGTTTTCTAGATATACAATCATGTCATCTGCAAACAGGGACAATTCGACTTCCTCTTTTCCTAATTGAATACCCTTTATTTCCTTCTCCTGCCTAATTGCCCTGACCAGAACTTCCAACACTATGTTGAATAGGAGTGGTGAGAGAGGGCATCCCTGTCTTGTGCCAGTTTTCAAAGGGAATGCTTCCAGTTTTTGCCCATTCAGTATGATATTGGCTGTGGGTTTGTCATAGATAGCACTTATTATTTTGAGATACATCCCATCAATACCTAATTTATTGAGAGTTTTTAGCATGAAGGGTTGTTGAATTTTGTCAAAGGCCTTTTCTGCATCTATTGAGATAATCATGTGGTTTTTGTCTTTGGTTCTGTTTATATGCTGGATTACATTTATTGATTTGCATATATTGAACCAGCCTTGCATCCCAGGGATGAAGCCCACCTGATCATGGTGGATAAGCTTTTTGATGTGCTGCTGGATTCGGTTTGCCAGTATTTTATTGAGGATTTTTGCATCAATGTTCATCAAGGATATTGGTGTAAAATTCTCTTTTTTGGTTGTGTCTCTGCCAGGCTTTGGTATCAGGATGATGCTGGCCCATAAAATGAGTTAGGGAGGATTCCCTCTTTTTCTATTGATTGGAATAGTTTCAGAAGGAATGGTACCAGTTCCTCCTTGTACCTCTGGTAGAATTCGGCTGTGAATCCATCTGGTCCTGGACTCGTTTTTGTTGGTAAGCTATTGATTATTGCCACAATTTCAGAGCCTGTTATTAGTCTATTCAGAGATTCATTTTCTTCCTGGTTTAGTCTTGGGAGGGTGTATGTGTCGAGGAATTTATCCATTTCTTCTAGATTTTCAAGTTTATTTGCATAGAGGTGTTTGTAGTATTCTCTGATGGTAGTTTGTATTTCTGTGGGATCGGTGGTGATATCCCCTTTATCATTTTTTATTGCATCTATTTGATTCTTCTCTCTTTTCTTCTTTACTAATCTTGCTAGCAGTCTATCAATTTTTTTGATCTTTTCAAAAAACCAGCTCCTGGATTCACTGATTTTTTGAAGGGTTTTTTGTGTCTCTATTTCCTTTAGTTCTGCTCTGATTTTAGTTATTTCTTGCCTTTTGCTAGCTTTTGAATGTGTTTGCTCTTGCTTTTCTAGTTCTTTTAATTGTGATGTTAGGGTGTCAATTTTGGATCTTTCCTGCTTTCTCTTGTGGGCATTTAGTGCTATAAATTTCCCTCTACACACTGCTTTGAATGTGTCCCAGAGATTCTGGTATGTTGTGTCTTTGTTCTCGTTGGTTTCAAAGAACATCTTTATTTCTGCCTTCATTTCGTTATGTACCCAGTAGTCATTCAGGAGCAGGTTGTTCAGTTTCCATGTAGTTGAGCTGTTTTGAGTGAGTTTCTTAATCCTGAGTTCTAGTTTGATTGTGCTGTGGTCTGAGAGACAGTTTGTTATAATTTCTGTTCTTTTACATTTGCTGAGGACTGCTTTACTTCCAACTATGTGGTCAATTTTGGAATAGGTGTGGTGTGGTGCTGAAAAAAATGTATATTCTGTTGATTTGGGGTGGAGAGTTCTGTAGATGTCTATTAGGTCCGCTTGGTGCAGAGCTGAGTTCAATTCCTGGGTATCCTTGTTAACTTTCTGTCTCGTTGATCTGTCCAATGTTGACAGTGGGGTGTTAAAATCTCCCAATATTATTGTGTGGGAGCCTAAGTCTCTTTGTAAGTCACTCAGGACTTGCTTTATGAATCTGGGTGCTCCTGTATTGGGTGCATATATATTTAGGATAATTAGCTCTTCTTGTTGAATTGATCCCTTTACCATTATGTAATGGCCTTCTTTGTCTCTTTTGATCTTTGTTGGTTGAAAGTCTGTTTTATCAGAGACTAGGATTGCAACCCCTGCCTTTTTTTGTTTTCCATTTGCTTGGTAGATCTTCCTCCATCCTTTTATTTTGAGCCTATGTGTGTCTCTGCACGTGAGATGGGTTTCCTGAATACAGCACACTGATGAGTCTTGACTGTATCCAATTTGCCAGTCTGTGTCTTTTAATTGGAGCATATAGCCCATTTACATTTAAAGTTAATATTGTTATGTGTGAATTTGATCCTGTCATTATGATGTTAGCTGGTTATTTTGCTCATTAGTTGATGCAGTTTCTTCCTAGTCTCGATGGCCTTTACAATTTGGCATGATTTTGCAGTGGCTGGTACCAGTTGTTCCTTTCCATCTTTAGTGCTTCCTTCAGGAGCTCTTTTAGGGCAGGCCTGGTGTGGGACAAAATCTCTCAGCATTTGCTTGTCTGTAAGGATTTTATTTCTCCTTCACTTATGAAGCTTAGTTTGGCTGGATATGAAATTCTGGGTTGAAAATTCTTTTCTTTAAGAATGTTGAATATTGGCCCCCAGTCTCTTCTGGCTTGTAGAGTTTCTGCCGAGAGATCCGCTGTTAGTCTGATGGGCTTCCCTTTGGGGTAACCCGACCTTTCTCTCTGGATGCCCTTAACATTTTTTCCTTCATTTCAACTTTGGTGAATCTGACAATTATGTGTCTTGGAATTGCTCTTCTCGAGGAGTATCTTTGTGGCATTCTCTGTATTTCCTGAATCTGAATGTTGGCCTGCCTTGCTAGATTGGGGAAGTTTTCCTGGATAATATCCTGCAGAGTGTTTTCCAACTTGGTACCATTCTCCCTGTCACTTTCAGGTACACCAATCAGACATAGATTTGGTCTTTTCACATAGTCCCATATTTCTTGGAGGCTTTGTTCGTTTCTTTTTATTCTTTTTTCTCTAAACTTCCCTTCTCACTTCATTTCATTCATTTCATCTTCTATCGCTGATACCTTTTCTTCCAGTTGATCACATCTTCTCCTGAGGCTTCTGCATTCTTCACATAGTTCTCGAGCCTTGGCTTTTAGCTCCATCAGCTCCTTTAAGCACTTCTCTGTATTGGTTATTCTAGTTATACATTTGTCTAAATTTTTTTCAAGGTTTTCAACTTCTTTGCCTTGGGTTTGAATTTCCTCCTGTAGCTCAGAGTAGTTTGATCATCTGAAGCCTTCTTCTCTCAACTCGTCAAAGTCATTCTCTGTCCAGCTTTGTTCCATTGCTGGTGAGGAACTGCATTGCTTTGGAGGAGGAGAGGCACTCTGCTTTTTAGAGTTTCCAGTTTTTCTGCTCTGTTTTTTCCCCATCTTTGTGGTTTTATCTACTTTTGGTCTTTGATGATGGTGATGTACAGATGGGTTTTTGGTGTGGATGTCCTTTCTGTTTGTTAGGTTTCCTTCTAACAGACAGGACCCTCAGCTGCAGGTCTGTTGGAGTTTGCTAGAGGTCCACTTCAGACCCTGTTTGCTTGGGTATCAGCAGCGGTGTCTGCAGAACCGCGGATTTTCATGATCCACAGATGCTGCTGTCTGATCTTTCCTCTGGAATTTTTGTCTCAGAGCAGTACCCTTCCATGTAAGGTGTCAGTCTGCCCCTACTGGGTGGTGCCTCCCAGCTAGACTGCTCAGGGGTCAGGGGTCAGGGACCCACTTGAAGAGGCAGTCTGCTCATTCTCAGATCTCCAGCTGCATGCTGGGAGAACCACTGCTCTCCTCAGAGCTGTCAGACAGGGACCTTTAAGTCTGCAGAGGTTATTGCTGTCTTTTTGTTTGTCTGTGCCCTGCCCCCAGAGGTGGAGCCTACAGAGGCAGGCAGGCCTCCTTGAGCTGTGATGGGCTCCACCCAGCTGGAGCTTCCCAGCTGCTTTGTTTACCTAAGCAAGCCTGCGCAATGGTGGGTGCCCCTCCCCCAGCCTCGCTGCCGCTTTGCAGTTTGGTCTCAGACTGCTGTGCTAGCAATCAGTGAGACTCCATGGACTTAGAACCCTCTGAGCCAGGTGTGGGATATAATCTCCTGGTGCGCCGTTTTTTAAGCCCGTCGGAAAAGCGCAGTTTTAGGGTGGGAGTGGCCCGATTTTCCAGGTGCAGTCTGTCACCCCTTTCTTTGACTAGGAAAGGGAACTCCCTGACCCCTTTCACTTCCCGAGTGAGGCAATGCCTCGCCCTGCTTTGGCTTGCGCACGGTGCACTGCATCCACTTTCCTGTGCCCACTGTCTGGCACTCCCTATTGAGAAGAACCCGGTACCTCAGATGGAAATGCAGAAATCACCCATCTTCTGCGCAGCTCACACTGGGAGCTGTAGACCGGAGCTGTTCCTCTTGTGCCATCTTGGCTCCACCTCCCCTCAATATTTATTGAATCAAATGAAATAAACAGCCTGAATAGAATGGAAGCTAGAAACAAAACGAAGGAGGAAAAGAAGAAAAGAAAGAAAGACAGAAAGAAAGGCAGACTGGGAGAAAATATGGAGTGAAAAGAGAAATGGAAAAATATTATCTCTTCCAAACACATTTAATACTAAGGGCAAGAAGAATGAAATATGAGGGATTGTAGGAAGAATTTATCAGAAAATTAATGAGGGTAATGAGTAAAAAGTAGGTAATGCAATATAAAGATCTTGAGTCAATCAATTGCTGTTTTTAAAAACTAGTTTACAATGGAGACTGTGGGACTTGCTTTGTAAAGTGAATTATTAAATGAGAAGACGTAGTGTGAAGTAGTGAATCGGACACATACTTCTAGGTTTTTTAAGGCACAGAAAGAAGGCACACACACACAAACACACACATAATCTGAAATGTAACTGCTGCTGCTATTTTTCTGAAGTCTTTGAAGGATAAATGTAGAGGTGAAGTGTGCACTGTCTAGGAACTGTGAGTTAAAGAGGACAGTTCTGAACCTTAGAGATTGTCAGTTCATATGAAGTGTTCCTAATGTGCTCTTTTAAAGATGAAGCAGGCAGCTACAAGATAAGATGGAAGTTGTCAACTGCATGACAAAGGTTGCAAAGTAAGTGGATAAAATTGGGGATTAGGGCAGGTGTGAGAGCAGGTGTCTGTGGACTTGAACAAGTGGGTGAAGGAACTGAGTTCTGAATCTGGAGGGTAGAGGCAGTGAGTAGTAGCCAAATATCCTGCGAAAGAGAGTTGGAGTTTTTGGAAAAGTTGGAGATTGGAGTGGAGATAACTACCTAACCTACACACACACACACACACACACACACGCACACACACACATTCAACTTTGCCGTGGTTCCTTCTCTAAAAAGATTCCTTTTAAGTCACTGTTTAAAAGGAAACTTCAGCTTCGTTAAGAAAGACATACTCATGTCCCACATACATACCAATCACATTATCATAGGCAGGTATGAAGCTGATGATTTGAAAACAAACTTATCTCACCTGTACAATTTTACATCCCTATGGGGTAGCTATGATTTTTCTGTCTGAAAAACTCCTTCAAGTAACATGGTAGCATCTTAACATCTTAATCTCATGTATATATTATATATTTTGATAAAATAAGGCAATACGTCTCTTTTCTTCTCTAAATGATTCCCTGTAACAGTAACATTATGTACGACACTGGGCCTCATCCAGGGTCATTAATATGTTCTTGTTAATACATACAGTATTTCCCCTTTATCCACAGTTTTGCTTTCCAAGGTTTCAGTTACCTGTAGTCAGCCCCAGTCCAAAAGTATTATACGGGAAATTCCAGAAATAAACAATTTATAGGTTTTTAATTGTGCAGCATTCTGACTAGCATGATTGCATTTCGCACCATCCATCTCCATCCTGCCGTAGATATGAATCATTCCTTTGTCTAGCATAGCCATGCTGTACACACCACCTGTCTGTTAGTCACTTCACAGCCATCTGGAGAATTTGATTGTCACTGTATTGCAGTGCTTGTATTCAAGTAAATCTTACTTTGCTAGTAATGGCCCCAAAGCATAAGATTAGCGATGCTGGAAATTTGGGTATGTGAAAAAGAGCCATAAAGTGCTTCCTTTAAGTGAAAAGGTAGAAGTTATTGAGTTGATAAGAAAAGCAAATAAATTTTATGTTGAGGTTTCTAAGATCTACAGTGCCATAATATATTTTGGGAGGGAGAGAGAGATATCATACATCATTCACATAACGTTGAAGTATATTGTTATTATTGTTCTATTTTATTATTGTTCTTGTTAATCTCTTCTTGTGCCTAATTCATAAATTAAACTTTATCATAGGTATGTTTAGGAAATATTATAATATACATAGGGTTCAGTACTATCTGTGGTTTCAGGAATCCACTGGAGGTTTTGGAATGGATCCCCCACACATAAGGGGGAGTACCGTAATCCAAATCTCACGAGCTCTAGTTAAATCCTTCTTTGTCTTGTGCTTCCTTTTTTGAATAGGAATAACAACTCAGTTTCCCTGGGATTTGCTAGACCAGGGCAGGTGCAAACACGGCAGAAACTTTCTTCATACAGGGTACTACTAGTTCTGCAAGTTCTCCACTTTTCTGACTTGGTCTATGCCTAGGCTTTATATCCTTTTGAGGCAGTAAAACAATTGCAGTTGTGTGAAACCCTGATCTTAGTTATTGGCCAAATCTACAAATGACCATGTTTCCCCATAATGGAGTATGCAATTGCTCTACCATTTTCCATCTTTCTAAAATACTTAGGGATCCACTTGTGTTTTGAACATATGCAATTTGCTTTTTTTTCCCCCTGGGAAGAAATGTCCCAGAGGCTCTACTTAGATCCAGAGCTAAGAGCAATAAGTAAAGTATTCCCCATTCCCATCAGATGCATTGTCTGTCTGTTTCCTTCCCACTAAAACCCCTTATATGCCTCCTAATCTGTTACATCAATAACACTACACAGAAAGGAGGAGAGGCCCAGAGATGTTTTTCTCTACTCAGGAGGGAGCTGGACAATTCAGGGGAATTAGAATAAAAATAAATAAATGTTGGTGCAACTCATATGTAGTGACTGTCAGAGCATTGGCTTCCATGTCAAGAGCAGGCTCCTGTCCTGTAGCTAAGATGGAAGACAGAGACACTGGAAGAGACCTGTACAATTCTGATTCTCCCTCAGTAACAGAAAAGCAGATTTTTTTTTTTTCATATTCACAGGAACCCAAAGGCTGAGAGCAATCTCATGAATATGGAATTGCTACAGATACATGGCTCCTCCTTCCCAGGCAAGTTCTTAATGCTACTTCTTGATTACTCTGACCATTTGTTAACTTATTTCATCTGCAAGTATTTATTACTTGCTTGCTATGTAACACCACCTTTGCTAAGTTCTGGTTAAAATAATGTATTCTCCTCCCATATTCTGACTACCTTTCTTTAGGTAAGAAATACATTGAATAAAAAATTACTTGTGATGAATGTAACAGTGTAAAATGGAAGGTCAAACAGAAGGTTATAAAAATGAATACAATCTCTCTTGAGTTGGGAGTCACTGAACCATTCTTATTTCAGTGACGTTTGCACAAGGCCACAAACGCTTCTGGCAGTTCAGTGAAATGAACCAAGGGGCGGATCCCTGGGAGAACAGCAAATATAAAGGCTGAGAGAAAGCAGGCCCTTTTGAGTTCAATGTAAACAATATATTGGATCTGGCATGCTGAGGGTAAATATGTTGGATCAGCACAATGTGAGTTAATCTGAGGTCAGATCTTAAATAGCCTGGTAGGCAACATAAGAAATATTCTCTATATTGAAAGTCACTGGGGCTAGGAGTGGTGGCTCATGCCTGTAATCCCAGCAGCACTTTGAGAGGCTGAGGTAAGAGGACTGCTTGAGGCCAGGAGTTCAAGGCTGCAGTGAACTATGATTGTGCAGAGACCCCGTGTCTTAAAAAAAAAAAAAAAAAGAAAGAAAATCCATGAGACTGTCATACAGCACCTTAAGCAGAACTGGATTTCTGATTCAATTTCCTTACTAGTTAAAGGTCTGTTCAGATTTTCTATTTCTTCATGATTCAGTCTTATTAGGTTATATGTTTCTAGGAATTTATCCATTTCTTTCAAGTTATATAATTTATTGGCCTGTAATTATGCATAGTAATCCTTTTTGTTTCTGGGGCATCAGTTGTAATGCCTCTATTTCTTTTTTGACTTTTTTATTTTTTACTCTGGATTTTTAAATTTCTTAGTTTAGCTAAGGGTTTGTCAATTTTGTTTACGTTTTTGGAATACCAACTGTTAGTTTTATTTTTTCTAAATTTTAAATTCTCTATTTTATGCTTGTCTGCTTTAATCTTTATTTCCCTCCTAATATTTTTGGCCTTAACTTGTTCTTTTTCTATTTCTAGTTCCTTTAGGTTTAGAATTAGATTGTTTATTTGAAATCTCTCTTCTTTTTCTTACTTTTTTTTTTTTAGTCTGTCACCCAGGATGGAGTGCATGGCATAATTGCAGCTCACTGCAGCCTCGAACTCCTGAGCTCAAGTGATCCTCCCACCTCAGCTTCCCGATAGATGGGACCACAGGTGTGCGCTACCATGCCTGGCTAATTTTCTTTATTTTTGCGGAGATGAGGTCTCACTATGCTGCTCAGGCTTGAATATTTTCAAAATACCTTTCTTAGACATTTTTTCCAAGTTAGGACACAAATATGTTCTTCCAATTTAATCATTATATCTTCTAAGTTTTTTTTTTTCCATTCTATTACAGACATCCCCCTGCCTTTATCTCCATGTGTTTGGCTTAATGTGGAGTTCGAGCAATTTTTTCCCTTTTGAAATGTCTCACATTCTACATATGAATAATTGATTCCTCTGTATCTTTCTAACACAAATGGAATAGTCAGTATGCCTTTGGTAATTTATAATAGGTACATCAGGGTTTCAGGAAGTTTGAACGGTCACAGATTATTAGGATACTATAGGGAAATTACATGACATCTTAAGAGTAGATAAAATATAAATTTATAAAAGTAGCCTTATCAGGCTACTTTTACTGTGACTGTAAATTCACCTCAGGAATGTTTATATTTCATAAGCTCTACCACTTTGTTAAAGGACATCTCTGTCCTGAAACTCTTGGAAACATTACAAAATCTGATCAATTGGGTTGTGACAGTCTGTTCAAACTTCTTTAAACTGCATGTTAATAGTTCATTGATTATCCATTTATTCTCTCTTCTGAACAACATTCAAAGGCCCCCAGAATAACTTTGGGTTGTCTGGGCCTGGTATCTAAATATGGATCAACCGACTGGCAAATTCACATATCCAAGGGATCCTAATGAGCCTAGAAAAAAATCCTAAATCCTCATTTAAAAATAGATTAATTTAACAAATGAAAATAAACAAAAACAAATATACCCCACCCCCAATATGTGGGTATATGCACACACACACACACACACACGCAACACATGCCTACACACACTTTGGTATGCTGTAATAGATAAGTGAGTTCCTTCTTCTGCACCCTCACAGAAAATAATTAGGGAAATGTGGATAGGCTTTACCATTTGTCTTTCACTATGCATCTATTTCTCTAGGCCGTTGTCTCTTAAATAAGTGAAGGGACATGCATACATGTGAACATGCATAAATGGTTTTACACCTTCAAGTCTGTTTTTGAGTATTCTAAAATGTTTCTTTAGTTACTTACAGTGTTTTTCTATATCAGCCAAGATAATTACATTTATCTAATTGAATTTACAAATTATTTTGATTGTATTATTGATGTTGAACCATCCTTGATCTCATAGATCATGTTGTGCTTTTATACACATTATTTTAATACAGAGTTCACATTGATTTACTGCTATTTTATTTTCATGCAGCTAGATTATAAATTGGTTTGTGTGTGTCATTTTATTTTTTATGCCATTCTTGGTTTTTCATAGCAGCAAAAAAAAAAAGATGTGATTTTCAAGAGTTCATATTATAGGACATTTTTCATCATGGCAATTTGCTAAACTTAGGCTAAAGACCTTAACAAACACCTCACCAAAGAAGATATACAGAGGCAAATAAGCATATGAGAAGATACTCTACATTATATGTTATCAGAGAAACGTAAATTAAAACAACGAGATACCATTGCACACCTATTAGAATGGACAAAATTCAGAACCCTGACAGCACCTAATGCTGGTGAGGATGTGGAGCAACAGGAATACTCACTCATTGCTGGTGGGAATGCAAAATGGTATAGCCACTTTGAAAGACACTTTGGCCATTTCTTACAAAACTGATCATACTCTTACCATATGTTCCTGCAATCATGCTCTTTGATATTTACCCAAATGAACTGAAAGCTGCAGATATCTACATAAAAATCTGCAAAGAGAAGTTTATAGCAGCTTTATTCATAATTGTCAAAACTTGAAGCAACCAAGATGTCCTTCAATAGGTGAATGGAAAAGTAAACTGTGGTATATTCAGGCAATGGAATATTATTCATTGCTAAAAAGAAATGGGCTATCAAGCTATGAAAGACATGGAAGAACTTAAATTCATATTATTAAGTTAAAGAAGCCTATCTGGAAAGGCTACATATTGTATAATTTCAACTATATGACATCTGGAAGAAGCAAAACTACAGAGATAGTAAAAAGATCAGTGGTTGTCAGGGCTGAAGAGAGGAGGAATGAATAGGCAGAGCACAGAGAATTTTAGGGCAGTAATAGTATCTTTATGATACTGTAATGGTGTATACATGGCATTTTACATTTTTCTAAACCCATAGAATGTACATCAAGAGAGAACCCAACCATAAACTAAATAAAGACTTCAGGTGATAATGTACCAATATAGGTTCATCAACTGTAACAAATGTACCACTCTAGTGGGAAATATTGATAATGGGGGAGGCTGTGCATGTGTGGGGACAGAGGCATATGGAAAATCTCTGTGCCTTTCACTCAATTTTGCTATGAAACTAAAACTGCTCTAAAAAATAAAGTCTTAAAAAAATTAGCTATACTTTGACAACTGAAGTATTTGTTAAATTTCTTAATCCTGTATTTTCCCAGGAGTAATTTCCTTTAAAATATGTTTTGAATCCCTTTTGAAAATTTTTATCTCTTTTTCAGTCGATTAGGAGATGTCAGTGGATCCTTTATTTTAAAATTTTGAAATCAATAATCCTTGGATTTACATATTTTTAATGTAAAAATTGAATGAAGTATAATATCATAGGAAAATGTTCACAGATTATATACATACAGCTTGATGCATAAACACAAATTGAATACAACTTTTAAACCAGCAATCAAATTGACTTTACAGAAATGGGATCATTCAGTAAGAGTTATTTTGTGTTTATTTTCTTTCATTCAAGATAATGTTTCTGTCATTCGTCTTTGTTGTTGGCGTACAGTTGTAATGTTTACGATTTCCCAACTAAATAGTATTATACTGAATAAATATACCACTATATCATTCTCCTGCTGTTGAGTATTTTGGTTGTTTTCAGTTTTTTAGCTCTTACAAATAGCTGTTGCTGTGAACACTCTTGAAAAGATTTTCTGGTTAACATAAGTATGAATTTTATTGAGTGTACACCTAGATAAACATTTGTATATATTTTATTGTGTATATGTTGAAGCTCAGAAAATGATACCCACAAAAGAAGGCCTCAGAAACAGCCTCAGATATTTTCTCTCTGACCTTCTTCTTCCCTCCTGTCTGTCATTCCTCATTCTTCCCCAAGGCTAACCATGGAAACTAGAATCCCTCTTCCTCGAGATGGGTCATAGAAACCAGAACGCCTTTGCCCTAAAGCCAGCCATAGCACCTAAACATTTTATCTAACTTTCCCCCACCTTTCTATATAAGAACTAGCCATAAAGAAATTCTCTGATCTACCTTGTTCGATTGTAGGTCATAAGACCCTCATTCCAGAAAAGGTCCTGCCCCATACCTCGGGGGAAGGAGTGCTGCACGGAGAGACCAAGAAGAATCTAAACAACAGGCCTTGCTGGGTTTCCTTACTCAGTCTTTTCCTGTTAGATCATACCCTTTTTGCTGTCCATTCTTCATTGAACCTAGCACAAAATTTGATAGTTTTCTCTGTATCTTTGGGTCTTCATTCTGAAGGCTCCTGTCTCATGTGGAGCTATGATCAAATAAATTTGTTTTTTTTTTCTCTTGTTAACCTGTCTTTTGTTGTAGGGGTATCAGTTGTAACACTTATGATGGGAAGAAAAGACATTATCCCCTTTTTGCCACTATATATAAACCTAGAGGTCACGCTGCTAGGTCATCACATATACATAAGTCCAGTTTTAGACGATATCAATAAATACTTAGATGACAGCAAATATTTTTACAGATTTACACTACCAATAGAAGTATATGTAAGTTCTTTTTCCGCATTCTTGCCAACACACGGTGTTTGTGCCTTTATCCTTTTAGCCACAGAGAATGTAATGATATTCACATTGTAGTTTTAATCTGCATGTTCTTTGTAATGGTTGAAGTTGAATGCCCTTTCATATGTTTACTGTCGCTTTGCATATCCTATCTTGTGATGTGCTTGCTCATATATTTTGCCAACTTTTCTACTGGGTTGTCTCCATTGTTGGTGGAGCTGTAGAAGTTGCTTATATAGTCTGAATGTTAGTTCTTTGTCAGACATACAGTATGGAGCATAATTATCTTCTTCCATTTTTGTCAGTTGCATTTCCACTAACATTGGTATTTTTTCATGAGCAGAAGTTCTTGATTTTAATTTAGTTCCATTTAGTCTTTTTTTTCTTTGTTGTTAGCACTTTTTTGCATCTTAAGAAATCTTTGGTGTTTAATTAGATATGTAATCAATCTGGAATTAAGTTTTTCATATTGTATAAAGTAAGAGTCATGATGCATTTTTTTGTTGGATCCATTTATTTTGTTTAATACTACTCTCATTGTTCTAGTATCAATTACTGAAAACAACTTTATTCTCTGTATTGCAATTGATGCTTTTGTTATAAACCAAGTGATTGTATGTGCCTTGGTGGGCTTCTGTACTGTCATCAGCCCTTTGGTCTACTTATCTGTGCTTGCAACAATTACTGCACCTCAGAATTACTATACCTTTATAATTGCTCATTTTTGATAAGTTCTTCAGCCTTGCCTTTTATCTTCAAGAGTGCCATTACTATTTTTGGCCCTTCTCATTTTCATATAAATTTTAGAAGATTCTCATCAACTTCTACCAAAAAACCTCCCTAGTTTTAAAAATGAGATTGTATTCAATCTATAGATCAATTTCTAAGATTGCAGTTTTCAAAATATTAAGTTTTCCAATCCATAAGCATAGCATATCCTTGAATTTCTATTTTTATAGATGTTTTTAAAATTTCTTTTTTATAATGCTTGCATTTTTCAGTAAACATATCTTAAAATATTTCATTAGATTTATTCCCAGGTATTCATGCTCCTATTTATTAATGAAGAAAGGACTCAACTATCCTGTTTAAATCTATAACATGGGTGCAAAAAACTGATTACTAATGTTTTTTCTCGTTTCTTAAAATCAACCTCTCTCTTGTTTTGGGTTTTCCTAAAAGCAAAGTATAAAACCTTGTGTATTTTATGCCACAAGGACTTGGGTATAAAAGATTATTTGGGAGCAAGAGAGAGTGAGGAAATGAGGGAATAGGGATAATGTAGCAAGGCAAAAAAGACAATAATATGTGAGTTATTCAGCTGAATGTTAATGTAGGCGATGTCACTCAGTCCCATTGGAACCCTTTGAAGAAATGTCTAGAATGTATATCGGAACTGCCTCTGAAAATCCCCCCTGCATATATATATATCAGAGTATTAAAAACACACCAAGAACTTAGACTTGATCTGACCAAAATTTTGCCACAACTCTACACTTAACACAACAAACATCATAAAGAAAATGTAAGAACTAACTCACTCATAAGTGGGAGGTGAACAATGAGAACACATGGACCCAAGGAGGGGAACATCACACACCGGGGCCTGTCGGGGGGGTGGAGTGAAAGGGGAGGGAGAGTATTAAGACAAATACCTAATGCATGCAGGGCTTAAAAACCTAGATTACGGGTTGATAGGTACAGCAAACTACCATGGGACATATATATCTATGTAACAAACCTGCACATTCAGCACATGTATCCCAGAACTTAAAGTGAAATTAAAAAAAAGTTAAAAAGAACTAAATATATAAAGGGTATACCATAATTAAATGGAGAGATAGAGTCAATATTATTAAAATTAAAACAATCTCAATTAAATAAATCTCAGCACAGACTGATGTGGAAATTGAAAGATAGATACTAAAATTTATCTGAAAGTACATAGGACCTAGTATTGCCAAGGCAATGCTGAAGACTAAGAACATGGCTGTAGAATTTATACTACCAGATTTCAAGACTTATTACAAAGCTACATTAAATGAAATATTGTATTGGCTGGGCACAGTGGCTCTCCCCTGTAACCCCAGCACTTTGGGAAACCAAGGCGGGCAGATCACTTGAGACCAGGAGTTCAAGACCAGCCTGGCCAACATGGTGAAACCTCCTTTCTACTAAAAATACAAAAATTAGCCTGGCGTGGTTGTGTATGTCTGTAGTCAGCTACTCAGGAGGCTGAGGAACTAACACTGCTTGAACCAGGAGGTGGAGGTTGCAGTTAGCCAAGATCATGCCACTGCACTCCAGCCTTGGTGATGGAGCAAGGGAATCAGTGACTATCTCAAAAAAAAAAAAAAAAAGAGTATTGTCAACACAAATAGAATAGAATAGATAGTTTGGAAACAGATTCAAACATATATAGTCATCTGATTTATACAAAGCATTCAGTACAAATCAATGGGGAAAGGTGGTCTTTTCAACTCCTACATGTCAATTGCATATCTAGTAAAAAAAATACATACGATACACAAAATTATTTTGAGCTAAATCATAAAGTTAAAGTGGATTCCTTTTTATCAATTAGAAAAAGAAAGACCAATTAAAAATGAACAAAATACTTGAATACGTACTTCCCCTAAAAGGATATCAAAATGGCTATTTTGACCCATTCCAATCATTACTTGTTCCTAGAGTAAATAATATCCTAAATTGCATGTGTTTAAACTTTATGTAAATAGAATCATACAGTATGAATCTATTTGAAATGTTCCCAACACATAGAAATGATAAATACTCAAGATGATTGTATTAGTGCATTCTCACACTGCTATAAAGAAATACCTGAGCCTGGGTAATTTATAAAGAAAAGATGTTTAATTGGCTCATGGTTCCACAGGCTGTACAGGAATCATGACAGTTTCTGGGGAGGCCTCAGGAAACTTTCAATCATGGTGGAAGGCAAAGGGTAAGCAGACACATCTTAGATGGTTGGAGCAGGAGAAAGGCGGTGGTGGGGGTGGGGTGGGGGGGCAGCAACGAGGTGCCTCTCACTTTAAAATAACCAGATCTCATAAGAACTCACTTATTATCATGAGAACAGCACCCAGGTGGAAATCCATGCCACGAACCAATCACCTCCCACCAGGTCCCATCTCCAACATTGGGGATTACAATTTGACATGAGATTTGACTGGGGACACAGATCCAAACCATATCAGGATGGATACCCTAAGTACCTTGACTTGATTATTACATATTCTATACATGTAACAAAATATCACATGTATCCTACAAATATGTGAAATATTACATATCAATGATCTAAAGAAGAATTAGTATTAAATGAACACATTTTGCTGAACATAGAATAGGGGTCATGGAAGACAAAGTTGAAAAAAGCAAACATGGGAACCAAGATGGCCGAATAGGAACAGCTCCGGTCTACAGCTCCCAGCGTGAGTGATGCAGAGGACAGGTGATTTCTGCATTTCCAACTGAGGTACCGGGTTCATCTCACTGGGGAGTGCCAGACAGTGGGGGAAGGACAGTGGGTGCAGCACACCATGCATGAGCCAAAGCAGGGTGAGGCATCGCCTCACCCAGGAAGTGCAAGGGATCAGGGAGTTCCCTTTCCTAGTCAAAGAAAGAGGTGACAGATGGCACCTGGAGAATTGGGTCACTCCCACCCTAATACTGTGCTTTTCCGATGGGCTTAACAAATGGCACACCAGGAGATTATATCCCGCACATGGCTTAGAGGGTCCTACGCCCACGGAGCCTTGCTCATTGCTAGCACAGCAGTCTGAGATCAAACTGCAAGGTGGCAGCGAGGCTGGGGGAGGGGGGCCCGCCATTGCTGAGGCTCGAGTAGGTAAACAAAGCGGCCAGGAAACTTGAACTGGGTGGAGCCCACCACAGCTCAAGGAGGCCTGCCTGCCTCTGTAGGCTCCACCTCTGGGGGCAGGGTGCAGACAAACAAAAGGCAGCAGTAACCTCTGCAGACTTAAATGTCCCTGTCTGACAGCTTTGAAGAGAGTAGTGGTTCTCCCAGCACGCAGCTTGAGATTTGAGAATGGGCAGACTGCCTCCTCAAGTTGGTCCCTGACCCCCAAGTAGCCTAACTGGGAGGCACCCCCCAGTAGGGGCAGACTGACACCTCACATGGCCGGGTACTCCTCTGAGACAAAACTTCCAGAGGAACGATCAGGCAGCAGCATTTGCAGTTCACAAATATCCACTGCTCTGCAGCCACCACTGCTGATACCCAGGCAAACAGGGTCTGGAGTGGACCTCCAGCAAACTCCAACAGACCTGCAGCTGAGGGTCCTGACTGTTAGAAGGAAAACTAACAAACAGAAAGGACATCCACACAAAAACCCGATCTGTATGTCACCATCATCAAAGACCAAAGGTAGATAAAACCACAAAGATGGGGAAAAAACAGAGCAGAAAAACTGGAAACTCTAAAAAGCAGAGCGCCTCTCCTCCTCCAAAGGAACACAGCTCCTTACCAGCAACGGAACAAAGCTGGATGGAGAATGACTTTGACGAGTTGAGAGAAGAAGGCTTTAGAAGATCAAACTACTCAGAGCTAAAGGGGGAAGTTCAAACCCATGGCAAAGAAGTTAAAAACCTTGAAAAAAAATTAGACGAATGGCTAACTAGAAAAAACAATGCAGAGAAGTCCTTAAAGGACTTGATGGAGCTGAAACCCATGGCAGAAGAACTATGTGACGAATGCAAAAGCCTCAGTAGCCGATCCAATCAACTGGAAGAAAGGGTATCAGCGATGGAAGATGAAATGAATGAAATGAAGTGAGAAGAGAAGTTCAGAGAAAAAGCAATGAACAGAAATGAACAAAGCCTCCAAGAAATATAGGACTATGTGAAAAGACCAAATCTACGTCTCACTGGTGTACCTGAAAGTGACAGGGAGAATGGAACCAAGTTGGAAAACACTCTGCAGGATATTATCCAGGAAAACTTCCCCAATCTAGCAAGGCAGGCCAACATTCAGATTCAGGAAATGCAGAGAACGCCACAAAGATACTCCTCGAGAAGAGCAACTCCAAGACACATAATTGTCAGATTCACCAAAGTTGAAATGAAGGAAAAAATGTTAAGGGCAGCCAGAGAGAAGGGTTGGGTTACCCACAAAGGGAAGCCCATCAGACTAACAGCGGATCTCTCGGCAGAAACTCTACAAGCCAGAAGAGAGTGGGAGCCAATATTCAACATTCTTAAAGAAAAGAATTTTCAACCCAGAATTTCGTATCCAGCCAAACTAAGCTTCATAAGTGAAGGAGAAATAAAATACTTTACAGACAAGCAAATGCTGAGAGATTTAGTCACCACCAGGCCTGCCTTAAAAGAGCTCCTGAAGGAAGCATTAAACATGGAAAGGAACAACCAGTACCAGCCACTGCAAAAGCATGCCAAATTGTAAAGACCATCGAGGCTAGGAAGAAACTGCATCATCTAATGAGCAAAATAACCAGCTAACATCATAATGACAGGATCAAATTCACACATAACAATATTAACTTTAAATGTAAATGGGCTATATGCTCCAATTAAAAGACACAGACTGGCAAATTGGATAAAGAGTCAAGACCCATCAGTGTGCTGTATTCAGGAAACCCATCTCAGATGCAGAGACACACATAGGCTCAAAATAAAGGGATGGAGGAAGATCTACCAAGCAAATGGAAAACAAAAAAAGGCAGGGGTTGCAATCCTAGTCTCTGATAAAACAGACTTTAAACCAACAAAGATCAAAAGAGACAAAGAAGGCCATTACATAATGGTAAAGGGATCAATTCAACAGGAAGCGCTAACTATCCTAAATATATATGCACCCAATACAGGAGCACCCAGATTCATAAAGCAAGTCCTTAGTGACCTACAAAGAGACTTAGACTCCCACACATTAATAATGGGAGACTTTAACACCCCACTGTCAACATTAGACAGACCAACGAGACAGAAAGTTAACAAGGATGTCCAGGAATTGAACTCAGATCTGCACCAAGCAGACCTAATAGACATCTACAGAATTCTACACCTAAAATCAACAAAATATACATTCTTTTCAGCACCACACAACTATTTCAAAATTGACCACATAGTTGGAAGTAAAGCTCTCCTCAGCAAATGTAAAAGAACAGAAATTATAACAAACTGTCTCTCAGACCACAGCATAATCAAACTAGAACTCAGGGTTAAGAAACTCACTCAAAACAGCTCAACTACATGGAAACTGAACAACCTGCTCCTGAATGACTACTGGGTACATAACGAAATGAAGGCAGAAATAAAGATGTTCTTTGAAACCAACGAGAACAAAGACACAACATACCAGAATCTCTGGGACACATTCAAAGCAGTGTGTAGAGGGAAATTTATAGCACTAAATGCCCACAAAAGAAAGCAGGAAAGATCCAAAATTGACACCCTAACATCACAATTAAAAGAACTAGAAAAGCAAGAGCAAACACATTCAAAAGCTAGCAGAAGGCAAGAAATAACTAACATCAGAGCAGAACTGAAGGAGATAGAGACACAAAAAACCCTTCAAAAAATCAATGAATCCAGGAGCTGGTTTTTTGAAAAGATCAACAAAACTGATAGACTGCTAGCAAGATTAGTAAAGAAGAAAAGAGAGAAGAATCAAATAGATGCAATAAAAAATGATAAAAGGGGATATCATCACCGATCCCACGGAAATACAAACTACCATCAGAAAATACTATAAACATCTCTACGCAAATAAACTAGAAAATCTAGAAGAAATGGATAAATTCCTTGACACATACACCCTCCCAAGACTAACCCAGGAAGAAGTTGAATCTCTGAATAGACCAATAACAGGCTCTGAAATTGAGGCAATAGTTAATAGCTTACCAACCAAAACGAGTCCAGGACCAGATGGATTCACAGCCGAATTCTACCAGACGTACAAGGAGGAGCTGGTACCATTCCTTCTGAAACTATTCCAATCAATAGAAAAAGAGGGAATCCTCCCTAAATCATTTTATGAGGCCAGCATCATCCTGATACCAAAGCCTGGCAGAGACACAACCAAAAAAGAGAATTTTAGACCAATATCCTTGATGAACATTGATGCAAAAATACTGTCAAACTGAATCCAGCAGCACATCAAAAAGCTTATCCACCGTGATCAAGTGGGCTTCATGCCTGGGATGCAAGGCTGGTTCAACATATGAAAGTCAATACACATAATCCAGCATATAAACAGAACCAAAGACAAAAACCACATGATTATCTCAAAAGACACAGAAAAGGCCTTTGACAAAATTCAACAACCCTTCATGCTAAAAGCTCTCAATAAATTAGGTATTGATGGGATGTATCTCAAAATAATAAGAGCTATCTATGACAAACCTACAGCCAATATCATACTGAATGGACAAAACCTGGAAGCATTCCCTTTGAAAACTGGCACAAGACAGGGATGCCCTCTCTCACTACTCCTATTCAACATAGTGTTGGAAGTTCTGGCCAGGGCAATCAGGCAGGAGAAGGAAATAAAGGGTATTCAATTAGGAAAAGAGGAAGTCAAATTGTCCCTGTTTGCAGATGCCATGATTGTATATCTAAAAAACCCCATCGTTTCAGCCCAAAATCTCTTTAAGCTGATAAGCGATTTCAGCAAAATCTCAGGATACAAAATCAATGTGCAAAAATCACAAGCATTCTTATACACCAATAACAGACAAACAGAGAGCCAAATCATGAGTGAACTCCCATTCACAATTGCTTCAAAGAGAATAAAATACCTAGGAATCCAACTTACAAGGGATGTGAAGGACCTCTTCAAGGAGAGCTACAAACCACTGCTCAAGGAAATAAAAGAGGATACAAACAAATGGAAGAACATTCCATGCTCATGGGTAGGACGAATCAATATTATGAAAATGGGCATTCTGCCCAAGGTAATTTATAGATTCAATGCCATCCCCATCAAGCTACCAATGACTTTCTTCACAGAATTGGAAAAAACTACTTTAAAGTTCATATGGAACCAAAAAAGAGCCCGCATTGCCAAGTCAATCCTAAGCCAAAAGAACAAAGCTGGAGGCATCACACTACCTGACTTCCAACTATACTACAAGGCTACAGTAAGCAAAACAGCATGGTACTGGTACCAAAACAGAGATATACACAATGGAACAGAACAGAGCCCTCAGAAATAATGCCGCATATCTACAACTATCTGATCTTTGAGAAACCTGACAAAAACAAGCAATGGGGAAAGGATTCCCTATTTAATAAATGGTGCTGGGAAAACTGGCTAGCCATATATAGAAAGCTGAAACTGGATCCCTTCCTTACACCTTATACAAAAATTAATTCAAGATGGATTAAAGACTTACATGTTAGACCTAAAACCATAAAAACCCTAGAAGAAAACCTAGGCAATATCATTCAGGACATAGGTATGGGCAAGGACTTCATGTCTAAAACACCAAAAGCGATGGCAACAAAAGCCAAAATTGACAAATGGGATCTAATTAAACTAAAGAGCTTCTGCACAGCAAAAGAAACTACCATCAGAGTGAACAGGCAACTTACAGAATGGGAGAAAATTTTTGCAACCTACTCATCTGACAAAGAGCTGATATCCAGAATCTACAATGAACTCAAACACATTTACAAGAAAAAATAAAACAACCCCATCAACAAGTCGGTGAAGGATATGAACAGACACTTCTCAAAAGAAGACATTTATGCAGCCAAAAGACACATGAAAAAATGCTTATCATCACTGGCCGACAGAGAAATGCAAATGAAAACCACAATGAGATAGCATCTCACACCAGTTAGAATGGTGATTATTAAAAAGTCAGGAAACAACAGGTGCTGGAGAGGATGTGGAGAAATAGGAACACTTTTACACTGTTGGTGGGACTGTAAACTAGTTCAACCATTGTGCAAGTCAGTGTGGAGATTCTTCAGGGATCTAGAACTAAAACTACCATTTGACCCAGCAATCCCATTACTGGGTATATACCGAAAGGATTACAAATCATGCTGCTATAAAGACACATGCACACGTATGTTTATTGAGGCACTATTCACAATAGCAAAGACTTTGGACCAACCCAAATGTCCAACAATGATAGACTGGATTAAGAAAATGTGGCACATATACACCATGGAATACTATGCAGCCATAAAAAATTATGAGTTCATGTCCTTTGTAGGGACATGGATGAAGCTGGAAACCATGATTCTCAGCAAACTAACGCCAGGACAAAAAACCAAACACCGCATGTTCTCACTCATAGGTGGGAATTGAACAGTGAGAACACATGGACACAGGAAGGGGAACATCACACACTGGGGACTGTTGTGGGGTGGAGGGAGGGGGAAGGGAGAGCATTAGGAGATATACCTAATGCTAAATGACGAGTTAATGGGTGCAGCACACCAACATGGCACATGTATACATATGTAACAAACCTGCACGTTGTGCACATGTACCCTAAAACTTAAAGTATAATAATAATAAAAGAAAAGAAAAGAAAAAGAAAAAAGCAAACATAATTACATTATAATAAATGAAGAAATAAAAGTCATCCTAGAATAAATGTTACATATGTATAAAAAATTAACACAGATATTATTATCTGTGAAGAAGAGAAACAGAATAATAAAGTGGAAAAATATTTAAAGATATAACCTTAAATAAATTTTTATTAATGAAAATAAACAGGCCAAAAAGTACATAGTGCCTAAAAACAGTTGAAACAGAGCAGTCAAAACAAAGAAATAGACTTTGCGAGGCCGAGGCGGGTAGATCACGAGGTCAGGAGATCGAAACCATCCTGGCTAAAGTGGTGAAACCGTGTCTCTACTAAAAATACAAAAAAAAAAAAACAAAACAAAAAAAAAAAACGAATTAGCCGGGTATGGTTGCGGGTGCCTGTAGTCCCAGCTACTTGGGAGGCTGAGGCAGGAGAATGGCGTGAACCCAGGAGGCAGAGCTTGCAGGGAGCCGAGATTGCGCCACTGCACTCCAGCCTGGGCCCCTGGGCAAGACTCCGTCTCAAAACAAACAAACAAACAAACAAACAAAAACAAATAAATATCCAACTAGGTATTGGTGGATTTTAAAATACAGTGAACAGAGACTTTTACCAGTCAGACAAAAAGATAAAGTCCACAAGGCATAAATCAGGCTTGCTTCATAATTCTTCATCCCATCACTTAATGTTACAACACATTAGGATAATGCCTGTAAATTTTAAAAGCCAAAAATCTGTGACAATATTTTTAGATTCAGATAAAATGTAATTTTAATATCAAAGCAGGAATTAAAGAGATATAACTCCTAGTAAGTCTTCATGAACACAACCAGAGAAAGGAGTTCACTCAAGCAAGTAAAGAGTAGAGAAACTATGGCAGTAAGCAGTGAATCAGTTTAAATGCAGGCTTATGACTAAAATAAACATGATGTGTTTGATAACATGGTATGTTATCAAATACCATATAAACAATATAAATACCAATATCAAATACCATATAAAACAATATAAATTCTTATTTTGTAGAAATAATTATTTTATGTTGGTCACATCACTTAATAGAGATAAGTCATAAGCTAAGTGATATGTTCAATTAAACTAGATGCTAGAAAAGAATAAAATCCATGGAGGAAGGGGAAATACACTAATTTTCATAGTAGACAAACACAGATAGAACCAAATAAAAATAATGATTAGCATTAAAATGAAAACAAACATTTATTGATCTTTTTAGTGTACGTCTGATACTATTTCAAGTGACTGTAGTTGTTACTAACTCAAATTCTGACATTATACTTAGAAATTGTATACCTTATCTCCGTTTTGATGAGAAACAAATTGGGGCTCATAAAGGGTGAGTAATATGCTCATAACTTCACAGTGTTAAATGACAGAACTGATATTTAATACTATAATAAAATAATTTGATAAATTGTTGCTTCTAATAATATTCTTTATTGCAATAAACTTAAAGGTTTTATACATAAAGCAATGAAACAGTCAATACTGTGTATTTGTGGAATTTAGAGCATGGAGTAACAGGGAGCATAGTCTCTTTTACAGATCGTAGTTTTAAAATTCCAGTGTATACTTTTAAAGATTGGCACTTAAAAATATCAATAATGTGGGAGGCCGAGGTGGGCAGATCACGAGGTCAGGAGATGAAGACCATCCTGGCTAACACAGTGAAACCCCATCTCTACTAAAAATACAAAAAATTAGCTGAGCGTGGTGGCGGGTACCTGTGGTCCCAGCTACTCGGGAAGCTGAGGCAGGAGAATGGCGTGAACCCAGGAGGCGGAGCTTGCAGGGAGCCGAGATTGCACCACTGCACTCCAGCCTGGGTGACAGAGCAAGACTCTGTCTCAAAAACAAAATAAATAAATAAATAAATAATGCAGCATCAATAAGCAACTTTTTGATTGCATACCTGAAAATGTTTTGACCAGAATCAGAGGGGAGAGCAACTTAAAGTATGTAATAGATATACTATACTTTTATTATATTTATGTTTTTAAGTAAATACTAATAGTTTTTCCTTATTCTCTGATGACTGCTCCCTATTTCAAATTCTCCATTCACTTCTATTCCCAAAGTAGTATTAGTCTAATTTACCTTTTTGCATTTAGCTACATTAAGAACAATCCTAAAGGAACTCAGTTTCATTTCTGAAACATTTATTCATCATTACCTATTCCTTGCTAAGTCCTGTGCTTGCCATATACAATATAAATGTTGAATACATAAAATCCCTCACCTTGAGAGGTTAAAAATCTGAAACAAAATATATAATAAATTATGACTGTGAAAAGCACCCATTTGAGAAAAAGGGATGTTACTATGAGAAAATAAAGGAAAAATATTGCCTAAATTTTGAGAAAAAAGCTCAAATATAAATATGTCAGAAGGTTCTATTATTTCTAATGGATACTTCAAAAATTTGACTGCAAACAAAATGTTAGGGAAGCAATGATATATTGGAGATCCCACGATGCCAGAGTCCAGGCACTCTGTTTCCCAGTTGTTCACAGTCAAGCAATGTAAATAAAGAGAATTCTTAAATATTCTGTCAGTTTATCAATGCGAATAATGATTAAAGTTTTACACCAGTGGTGTAAAACAAAAGCAACACTTCCAACATTAAACAAGGCGTAGAGAATCCATAATGTCTATACTGAGGTGGAAACAAAAGAAATGAATAAATTCCTGGACACATAAAACCTACCAAGATTGAATTATAAAGAAATAGAAAATTTTGGCCAGGCACGGTGGCTCATGCCTGTAACCCTAGCACTTTGGGAGGCTGAGGTGGGTGGATCCCTTGAGGTCAAGAGCTCTAGGCCAGCCTGGGCTACCTGGTGAAACCTGTCTCTACTGAAAATACAAAAATTAGCTGGGCATGATGGCGGGCACCTGTGGTCCCAGCTACTCGGGAGGCTGAGGCAAGAGAATTGCTTAAACCTGGGAGGTGGAGGTTGCAGTGAGCCAAGATTGTGTCACTGCACTCCAGCCTGAGCAACAGAGCAAGGCTCTGTCAAAAAAAAAAAAAAAAAAAAAAAAAAAAAGAAAAAGAAAAAAAAGAAAAGAAAAACAAACAAACAAAAAACTCTCAACAAAGCAATAGTAGTGAGATCAAAGCCGTAACAAAAAGTCTCCCCTCAAAGAAAAGCCCAGGACCTGATGAATTCACTGCTCAATTCTATCAAATATTTAAAGAAGAACTAACACTAATCTTAAACTCATCAAAAAAACTGAAGGAGAAAGACTACTTCCAAAGTCATTCTACAAGGCCAGCAATAACTTGATACCAAATCCAGAAAAGAACACAATGAAAAAGCAAATTATAAGCCAATATCACTGATGAGCATAAATGCAAAAATCCTCAATAAAATACTAGCAAACCAAAACAACACATTAAAAAGATCAAGTGATCACCGTGATCCAGTGAAATGCATTCCAGGGATGGAAGGATGATTCAACATTTGCAAATCAGTGAACGTGATATATCACAACAGAATCAAGAACAAAACTTATATAATTATTTCAATAAGTGCCCAAGAAGCATTTGATAAAATTCAACATCCGTTTATGCTAAAAACTCTCATTAAAATGGGTATAGGAGAAACATACCTGAAAATAATAAAGCTCATATATGATAAACCCACTGCTAACATTGTACTGAATGGGGAAATATTAAAGGCCTTTCATATAAAGGCTGTAACAGGACAAGGATCCCCACTGTTGCTGCTATTATGCAAGGTAATACTGGAAGTCCTGGCCAGAACAATTAGGCAAGGAAAAGAAATAAAGGGAATCCAAACTGAAAAGGAAGAAGCCAAATTAGCCTTGTCCATAGACAACATGATCTTATACCTAAAAAAACCTAGACTCTACCAAAAAACTGTTAGACCTGATGACCTAACCCAGTAAAGCTGTAGAATACAAAATCAACATACAAAAATCAGTAGTATTTATATACATGAATAGCCAACAATATGAAAAAGAAATCAAGAAAGCAATCCCATTTACAATAGCTGCAACAATATAAAATACCAAGAATCAGTCTAACCAAAGATGTAAAAGAAAAGGTATAAAATGCTGATGAAAGAATGAGAAAAGAACCCACACAAAAATGTAAAGATACTCCATATTCATGGACTGGGAGAATCAATATTGGAAGAATGACAATACTCCCAAAGCAATTTACAGATTCAGTGCAATCTATATCAAAATACCAATGATGTTCTTTACAGTAATAGAAAAAAAAACTTCTAGAATTTATATGGAACCAGAAAAGGCCCTGAATAGCCAAAGCAATTCTGAGCAAAAAGAACAAAGCTAGCAGTATCACACTACCAGACTTCAACATTTACTCCAAAGCCATAGTAACTGAAACAGCACAATGCTGAGATAAAATAGACACAGAGATATAAATTGTGTAGCTTTATATCTACACAATTACATCTAACTCATCTTTCACAAAGATACCAAGGACATGCAATGGAAAAAGAACAATGTTTTCAATAAATAGTACTGCGAAAACTGGATAATTATATGTAGAAGAATTAAATCAGACCCCCCTCTCTCACTGTACACAAAAATCAAATCAAGATGGATTAAAGACTTAAAATGAATACCTGAAACTATAAAATTACTAGAGGAAAACACTGGAGAAATGCTCCAGGACATAGACATGGGTAAAGAATTTTTTTGTCTAAGATCTCAAAAGTATGAGAAGCCAAAGTAAAAAATAGACAATTGGGATTATATCAAGCTAAAAATCTTCTGTTCAGCAGAGGAAATAACCAACAAATTTAAGAGAAAACCCACAAAATGGAAGAAAATATTAGCAAACTATTCATCTAACCAACACATTTAAGAGACAACCCACAAAATGGAAGAAAATATTAGCAAACTATTCATCTGACAAGACATTAATAAATGGAATATATAAGGTACTCAACAGCAAAAAATAAATAATTTGACCAGAAATTGGCAAAAGATCTAAACAGATATTTCTCAGAAGAAGACATACAAATGGCCACCAATCATCTCACCTGTTTAAATGGCTTGTATAAAAAAGACAGGTGATAATAGATGCTGGTGAAGACGTGGAGAAAGGGGAATCCTAGTACACTTTTGGTGGAAATGTAAATTAGTGCAGAAACTACGGAGAACATTATGGAGGTGCCTCAAAAAACTAAAAGTAGAACTGCCATATGATCCAGGAATTCCACTATTGAGTATGTATCCAAAAGAATGGAAGTCAATGTATTAAAGAGATATCTGCACTCCCATGTTTGTTGCAGCACTGTTCGCAATAGCCAAAATATGGAATCAACCTAAGTTCCTATGAATGGATAAAGAAAGTGTGGTATATATACGCAATGTAATATTATTTATCCATAAAAGATAATAAAATCCTGTCATTTGCAGCAACATGGATGGAACTGGAGGCCATTATGTTAAGTGAAATAAGCCATGCACAGAGAGGCAAATATCACATGTTCTCACTCATATGTGGGAGCTAAAAAAGTGGATCTCATAATGATACAGTGTAGATTGGTAGTTACCAGAAGCCAGGAAAGAGAGGGGTAGTCGGGGGGGATGAAGAAAGAAGAGGATATAAATGTATTTATATCCACTGAACTGTGCACTTAAAATGGTAAATATGGCAAATAAAAGATTTATGTGGTAGGAGACCCCTTTTGTTGTTATTGCACATGACTATTGTTGATGACATTGTTATTATTGTTATTCTTTCCAAAAACCATGTGACCCACAGATTTCTAGCACAGAGATGCCTCTGGATAAATAGTTGTTTACAGAAATAAAATAAATCATGAATTAGAGTAAAAAGGCAGAAACATAATAAATGGAAGGAAAAAGAAAGGAACAGAGGTGAAAGAAAGAGAGAAGCAAAAGATAGAATTATTCTAAGAGATCATATGGAGAAAAACGGAGAACAAAATTCCCTGCAAATTTTAATTCTAAGAACAAGAAGAGAAAAGCCTGCACATTTCAGTGAAATATTTATCAGAGAAATGTTAGAATAAAGATGAAAAGTTTGGAGTTGGAATAACTGAAGAACTTGATAAACCAATTTCTACTTTTTGTCTCTTTCCTTATTTTTAAACAAGGCTAGAACTGGTATAATCTTCAACTTGCTTTCACCTCCAATACTCTAAGAAGATAAAATAAAATATAAATAATCATACTTTGGCTCATTCTTAGTCCATGGAGGTCTTTGGTATATATACTGCAAGTGCACACCCACAGAGGAACAAAGATGGCAGAAGGCAAGGAGGAGCAAGTCACATCTTACATGGATGGTGGCAGGCAAAAAGAGAGAGAGCTTGTGCAGGGGAACTCCTCTTTATAAAACCATCAGATCTCATGAGACTTATTCATTATCACAAGAACAGCATGAGAAAGACCTGCCCCTGTGTTTCAATTACCTCCCACTAGGTACTTCCTAGAAATTCAAGATGAGATTTGTGTGGGGACATGGCCAAACCATATCATATGGGAAGGCTGAGAGACAACAAACAAAACAAAGCAAAAACCAACAAAAATGGAGAAAGTCAACTAAGAAAAGAAAGGTGTATATGTGGACTTAAATGAACTCAAGGTCGAGAGTTTCTGAGGCTATAATCAGGAGTCAGTAGGGAGTGAGTGAACAGCAAGATATCCTGCAGTAGGAAGTTCCTACAAAATGTGTAAAGGAGGGTGAAAATACTAAGCCCAGCTATGAGCTAGTCACACAAAAAATAGGAAAATCTAGTCACAGTCTTTGAAAAACAAACTGGGCTCCCCTAAAAACACAACTGACAGGCTCTCATGTGTAGGCCACTCATTACCATTTTCACACTACATCCCAAGTGCTTAACATAAGATTAGGAATTAATTTCTTTTTTTCTTTTTTTTTTGAGACGGAGTCTCGCTCTGTCGCCCAGGCTGGAGTGCAGTGGCGCAATCTCGGCTCACTGCAAGCTCCTTCTCTCGGGTTCACGCCATTCTCCTGCCTCAGCCTCCCGAGTAGCTGGGACTACAGGCAGCCGCCACCACGCCCGGCTAATGTTTTTTGCATTTTTAGTAGAGACGGGGTTTTACCGTGTTAGCCAGGACGGTCTCGATCTCCTGACCTCGTGATCCGCCCGCTTCAGCCTCCCAAAGTGCTGGGATTACAGGCGTGAGCCACCGCGCCCAGCCAGGAATTAATTTCTTACTGCCCTTTAGCATTTGCAGCATTTCTTGGGTGTAAGTCTAATTTGTTTCCTATAATTAAAAAAGTTTTAAAATAATTGTATAACCCTCTTACCCCCAAATAGGTAGTAAAATTACTAGCTGCTCTTTTTAGATAATTATCTGTGTGTAATAGATTTCTCATTTACACAATTGGACCAGCCATGATAACTAGAATCCTGCCAACATCTTTACAGTGTCTCTCCTGCAGTGGCTGATTTCCTGTGTTCTCTCTTGAATTCTCTTCTTAACCTGGGAGGTAGAGCTTATGTTTCTCTGGACACATGCAATTTCATAATTGCTTCCTCTCGTACTAGGCTCTCTACTAATCACCTACTCTAAATCTAGCTCTCTGCCAGACCTATTTATTTCTTTAAGACACTAAAACTCTGCCGAATTAACAGAATTATAACAGAATTCATCAGTATTCCTGATGAACATAGATGTAAATATTCTTCAAAAAATACTAGTGAACCAAATTCAACAGCATATTCAACAAAAGACCATTCACCATGGTCAAGTGGGATTTGTTCCAGGGATGCAGGGATGGTTTAATACATGCAAATCAATAAACATGATACATCACTGTAACTATATTTTGTCTTTTAGCAGAATAAAAGACAAAATCAATATAATTATTTAAACAGCTGCTAAAAAAGAATTTGATAAAATTCAACATCTTTTTATTACAAAAACTTTCAACAAATTAGTTTGGAAAGAATGTACCTCAACAAACTAAAGGTTATATGTGACAAACCAACAGCTAACATTATACTCAATGGGGGTAAAGCTGAAAGCCTTTACTCTAAGACCTGGAACAGGAAAACGATGTCCACTTTTACCACTTCAATTAAACACAATCATATAAGTCCTAGCCAGAGGAATTAGGCAAAAGAAAGAAATAAAAGGCATCAAAACTGGAAAGGTGGAAGTTAAATTTTCCCTGTTTGCAGATGACATGATCTTATACAGAGAAAGAACCCTAAATAATCCACCAAAAAACTGTTAGAACTAACAAATGAATTCAGTGAAGTTGCAGGATACAAAATCAACATACAAAAATTAGTAGCATTTTTTTTGAACTTTTAAAAATGATGTTTATTTACATTAATTTTTAATCAAAGAAAAACATATACATAGTTAAAAAGAAATCAAATAATGCTGCTGGATTGGTAGTGAAAACCAGCAAACCTTTGCCTTTTCTCTACCCACCCCTGATTTCATTTTTCCAGAGACAACCACTTTTAACCCTTAGCAGTTTCTTATTGTAGTTTTTGTTTTGTTTTGTTTTGTTCTGAAAAGACATGTGTATACTGCTTTTTCTGGACTTTTCTACAACAGATCTTGATTGGCTTGCCACCATTACACACACATCTCTCTTCTCTCCCATCCTCCCAATGTTATAGAATTATTTCTTATAAAATCAGTATTCAGTAATTACATAATTATGACTAACTTTATATGGCTAGTATTGTTCACAGTTGAGATATACAGCGTAGTTTTTGAATTTTTATTTTTCCTGGGTTTCATAATTACCTCAGTTTTGTTTTCTTAACAAAAGAAAAATGTGCAGATCACTAATTTATCCCCATGCTCTCTGGAAAATGAAAGCTCTCTATATTCAAATACACCAGGTACTCTATCAATTTTTATTTTTTCAAATATTCTACCTGAGTTCTCCATCTTTAGGCATTTCCTGTTGACTTCTTACTGTTCTCCCCTACCATTCTCCCTCTTTAATACAGTTATATTACTATTTTAGAAACTTTATGGTTACCTTGTAAGTAATAAATGTCTTTTCTCCCTCAACAACAGACCATATCTTTCAACTTCCCCCCCCTTTTTGTTTTTTGTTTTTTTTTTGAGACGGAGTTTCACTCTTGTTGCCCAGGCTGGAGTGCAATGGCGTGATCTCGGCCCACTGCAACCTCCGTCTCCCAGGTTCAAGCTATTCTCCTGCCTCAGCCTCCCGAGTAGCTGGGATTTCAGGCGCCCGCCATCACACCCGGCTGATTTTTGTATTTTTAGTAGAGACAGGGTTTCGCCATCTTGGCCAGGCTGGTCTTGAACTCCTGACCTCAGGTGATCCCCCCGCCTCGGCCTACCAAAGTGCTGGGATTACAGGTGTGAGCCACTGTGCCTGGCTGAACTGTCCACTTTATAAGGACACTATCACCATTCCATTTACCTTCCTCTCTCTCCTTCAACGTTCCCACTTGTATTTCCACTGATATTTTTAAAATATGGCAGATAACATTTGCATTCCACTTGGTAACCTTAATTAAGTATGCCCCTAATCAATAAAAATCATAAACAGGATTTTTATTTTACGGTTATTTAAACGTTATTCACTGAACAGCCAAGCTTTGTGCTAGGAAGGGATTTCTTTTTCTTTGGCTCCAAGCTCTTGATTGACATCCTGCCACAGGAGCATTGAAATACAGCCCATTTTCTTACACTCTCACCATTCATTCAAAATCTTGCAGCATCTTATATTTGGTACTTGGAGGAGGATGCTTTTCCTGTACAGTTTTATTTTTTTTTCACCTAGTTTCTAATTATTATTGTTTTCTCTTGTGGGATGAAGAAGTATATGCCTTCTATATCATATCCTTAATACCTTCAGCTTCTTACTCCTTGAAGCCTGGCTTACAATCCAATCCAATATTCCTGAAGTTTACTGATATTTTTTCCTGTAAATTTTAGCCTTTAGAAAAAAAAAAAAAAGGCGTTCTCTGCCCTTTTTCACGTCCTGAAATTTGTCAGGTGTTTATTTTAAGGTTGCATAGTGTCTTAGATCTTTTCAAGGTTCTTAACTGAAGTTCTCTGTTCCCGGAGTCGTATATTTCCTCTTTCTAGGAATTGCAGGCTCTCCGTGCTCCCAGAGGAGTTCCACTGGCAGTGAAGAGCCCAGCCACGAAGGGCGCCTGAGCACTCTCAACAGACTGTGGGACTCGAGGTAGGCAGCTCTGCTGCGCCGCGGGGGCCCCTGGGAGTCTGCCATCATGCTGTCCGGGGAGGCCGAGGCTGGCAGCTCAGTCGCGGCTCTAAAAGTGTACCTGCAAGCAGATGTTGAGGATCACAGAGCCTGCAACGACATACAAGTATTGGAAGTTCATGAGTGCCAGGACAGCTCAAAGAAGGCAAGGAGGGTGTGGGAGAGTCCCTTGCAGAAGACCCCGTACGAGGTGGGGGCCGCAGAGGGGCTTGAGGCCCTGATGGCCAAGGAAGACGGAGCCAGGGGCAGGGCTATGGGCCTAGTGTGGCCCCCCACTCAGATCCTGGAGCCAAGGTCCGCAGACCTCCCCAGCGATGGCCAGGACTGGTGGCAAAGGAAGGCAAAGCAGCCGCTGCTGCTCCGTCCAGTGCAGCAGGAGCAGGTCCTCCAACTAGTAGTATTTCTATTGGTTAATAGTGAACTACCTAAACAAGAAATCAAGAAAGCAATCCCATTTATAATAGTGCTAAAAAACCTAGGTATAAATAATATAATCAAGGAGGTGAAAGATCTCTACTAAGAAAACTGTGAAACACTGATGAAGGAAATTGAAGAAGGCACAAATAAATGGAAAGATATCCCATGTTCATGGGTTGGAAAAAATCATGTTAAATGTCTGTATTACCCATAGTGATTTACAGATTCAATGCAATCCCTGTCAAAATGCGATGACATTCTTCATAGAAATAGAAAACAATGTTTAAATTTGTATGAAAGCACAAAATACCCTAAAGAGCCAAAGCAATCTTGAGCCAAAAGAACAAAGCTGGAAACATCACAGTACTGAATTTCAAAATATCCTATAAGCTATAGTAGCCAAACAGCATGGTACTAGCATAAAACAGACATATAGACCAATGGAACAGAATAGAGAATTCAGAAATAAATTTACATATTTACAGCAAACTGATTTTGACAAGAGTGCCAAGAACACACATTGGGGAAAAGACTGTCTTTTCAATAAATGGTATTGGGAAAATTGGATATCCATATGCAGAAGAATAAAATTAGACCCTTATCTCTCACCTGATACCAAAGTCAACTCAAAATGGATTAAATACTTAAATATAAGATTGAAAACTATGGAACTACTAGAAAAAAATATAGGGGAATACTTCATGATATTGGTAGGAGCAAGGAGCTTTTGGAAAAGGCCTCAAAAGCATGGGCAACAAAAGCAAAAATGAACACATGGGATTTCATCAAACTAAAAAGCTTCTGTAAAGCAAAGGAAACAATCAACAGAATGAAGAGTCAATCTACAGAATGGGAGAAAGTATTTACAAACTGTGCATCTGAAAAGGGTTTAATATCCAAAATATATAAGGAACTCAAATAACTCAATACGAAGAAAACAAAGAACCCGATTTAAAAATGGGTGAAAGACCTGAATGGACATTTTTCAAACGAACTTTTGCAAATAGTCCACAGGTATATTAAAAAATGCTCAACATCACTAAACACTAGGGAAATGCAAACCAAAATCACAGTGAGATATCACCTCACTCCAGTTAGAATGGTTATTATCAAAAAGACAAAAAAAAAAAAAAAAAAACCAAGTGTTAGCAAGGAGTGGAGAAAAGGGAAACCTTACATACTACTGTTGGGAGTGTAAATTAGTACCATCATTATGGAAAACAGTAGAAGAGTCTTCAAAAAATTAAAAATAGAAATACCATATGATCTAGTAATCCCACTACTGGGTATACACTCAAAGGAAAAGAAATAATATCTCCTGCACTCGCCTATTTATTGCAGTACTGTTCACAATAGCTAAGATATGAAATCAACCTGTGTCCACCAATGGGTGAATGAAGAAAATGTGATATATATGATATATATCATACATAAATATATACACACATATATTCACACATACAATGGAATACTATTCATCCATAAAAAATATAAAATCTTGTCATTTGCAACAACATGGATGAAGCTGGAGGACATTATTAAGTGAATTAAGCCAGACACAGAAACACAAATATTGCATCATCTCACTCATATGTGAATCTAAAACTGTTGATCTCATGGAAGTATAGAGTATAAGGGTGGTTATCAGAGGCTGAAGTGGTTGGGAAGAGGGGGCATGGTGAGATAGTCATCAAATAATACACAATTACAGTTAGATAGGATGAATACATTTCAAGAGATCAATTGTAGAGCAAGGTGACAATAGTTAATGATGATACGTGGTATTCTTGAAAAATGTAGAGAGTAGATGTTATTTGCTGTCACCACAAAAATGATAGCTATGTAAGATAATGCATCTGTTAATTAGCTAGATTTAACCGTTGCACAATGTATATGTACATCAAAACATCATGTTGTCCATGACATACTACATGTTATTTATCAACTTAAATACAAATAAATAAAAAAAATCAGTTCTACAAAGAAAAAAAAGTTTGATAGAATTCATTAGTAGAAAAAAAAACTAGTTGCCCCAAACCACAAATAATTTGCCCTCTGCCTCTAATATAATTTTTTGGATATATTCAAGTTTTACATCTGCCCCATAAACCCTTCTTTTTGGAGAGCAAAGCCCTGGAGGCTCAGCATATGTTTTAAATTGGTGCTTAATATTCAGAGCCCCCGTCAAAATGAAAGAAGCTGCCTCTGCTCAGATCACTTGTCCATCTGTCTTTCTGTTCTCTTCGCATTAACATTTCCACAATCTTTCCTAAACCTGCCATATCATTAACATGAAACATTCAAGTGGAAAGAAGCCAACCAGTATCTTCCTACAATCAAAGGGAGGCTGGGCAACTTAGGTGAATCAAATAGAGATAAATCTTCAATGCTACTCTCAGTGACAATGTGAAGGGCTCTGGCTGAAGTGACAGCAGTCGGTTGCTGTCCTGTGGCTAAAAGGAAAGATAAAGGTGTTGAGATGAGACACCCGCTATCTTAAATCTGTTGAGAACTGAAATGCCAAGCTTTATCTATTAGGTTAGTGCAAAAGTTGACATTAGCTTTAATGGCAAAACCGCAATAACTTTTGCACTAACCTAATATGTCCCTATGATCCCCAAACTGGAAGCATCCTAGTAAAAAGAGAGGTCCAGAAAAGTTCCAATACTAAGTCCTGGTTATTCTATTTATTTATGGTCTCTCTTTGAGTATTTAGTACATTCTTTCTATGTGACAGGACTGTGTTGGTGAATAAGATGATAGGTTCTTTCTCTTCCAAATGCTGAGGAGTATTCATTCGGAATCATAGACATTGAATAAATAGCTACATATATGAATGTAACAAAATAAAACGAAGGGCCATAAGAAGGATTAAAAATGAGCACAAACTCTTTCCTAGCACCCCCACTGTGGAGAAATGGATTCAAACAGGAGAAATTATGGGAGTGAATAGCCTGGCTTGGTTTCTTATCCTACCTCACCTATCTGCATAATATGATAAACAAGCTCAATTCTCTTTTCTCCTGTGCAAAGAAGTGAAATTTTTCTCCTTTATGAGACAAAGAATAAAAGCAAGAATGAAGTGAAACTGGTTATCAGTATTATTTTGACACTGGAAAACATGATAACTAATTAATGGTTTATACTTTCTCAGTGGCAAATGAAGCATGACTTCTTCCATACTCCCAAACCAGATAGCAGTCCCCAATATCCATGGATCCATCTCCTGAACACCAGAAATGATTTTTGTCATTCTTCTCTTAATGTATCCTTTTATTTTCATTTATAACCAAGACCCTCAAACAAGCGAATGGTTATGACGTCTTCTGGCATTTCCCAATGAGTATTTTCTTCAGCTAAGAATTAGGTAGGAAATCATTAAGTTCATTGAAGGCAATACACAATTTATTTTTTAGTACAAATGCAGCTCTTCCTCTGGGCTTGGGCATGATATGTGGTACTCCAGTTTGTTGGTTTATTTGTGTCAAAACATGACACAGACATTTTCAGCTTTATCTACTGATACTTTCCTTAATCTGATACCCAAGCTAAAAATAACAACTTTGTTCTTTATAGCCAAATAACCAAGGAATCATTAATCTTGCAGTGCTACAAAATGTCCTTCCAGATTTCTAAATAAAATGCATCATTTAAGTAACCTATATTTGTCTGTATTTTAATACTCTACCATTGAACAGTATTGAAATAGAATGAATGTGTGGTCATTTATAAGTATTCTTATCATATATCCCTGTCAGTCTCTTTAAACTGCCCAGTGTCTCCATGACAATTCATAGGCCTCAGGAATATACTGACACTATGTAAAGAATATTACTACAATGATACCTCCTGTGAAAGTGTGATTACAAAGCATAAGCTCAGAAACTTACTAATTGTAGTTGTGTCTTCAGAAGAAATGATGGTCATGACCTCTGGAAAATAAATAAGATAAATTAAGAAATTACTGATACGCCTACTAAATAGTTGGCCAGCTAATTTCCTACCAACTCAGTTAGATTCAAATGATATAAACTAATGATAGATAAAAGGAACAGGAGTAATATAAGAGTATTCGTAAAAAGCATAATTAATAATAATAATTTCTAATTGTTTTTAAGATAAAACTTTAATTCTACTAAAAAATAATTTTTTACTGATGTGGCAGTCTTCTTTCCCTGGATATATAGTGGTTAAGAAAGAATAAAATTTCTCAATATCAAAACTTGTGTTTTCACCTCTATCATCAGTATTGAATGAAGTATCTTTAGATCCAGGGTGAAGCTGCTCTTAACTAGCTTCTAAAGAGTTCCTCAATCTTTATTCCCATAGACTTACCGCTGGAAACTATGAGGCTGGACACACCCACCATCACAAGAAGAACCAGGAAGGTAAATGGAACAAATCTGTGAAATACAGAAGGCTCAAGTAGGTAATACGCTAAGTGCTTCGATATTAGTTGATGGTCCTTTTATATCAGGCATGATCTAATAGGACCTGCTTTTCATATTAAGGTTTAGTGATTTGAAACAAGGACAATAAAACTAAAACAAACAACATAGCCTGAGGCCCAATGACAAGGACACTGACTTCAAAGCACCTTAGGCATTTAAATGGAATGTGAGGCCAAGTTGTCTAAACCAAAGAATTATCTAAAGAAGACTCTCATTTCTTAGCTAACCTTCAGATATTTTTCTGAGATTTTCTATCAAAAATTATTTGAACTCAAACTTTTAGCTTCTTATAGCCTGTTCCATATAAGTTAGAATGTTCCCCTTTTCCAAGATGAAGTTATCTTATCCTCCAGATTCCCTTCTCTTCAATATCTTCTAAATTATCCCCTTTCATTTCTCTTTCTTAAAGTCTATATTTCTTGTTATTCCTGACTTTTAACACATTATGTAATTCATTGTAAATCCTTCTTTTATTAATCATTAAAATAAACAAAACAAAAGAGAAATGGGATCTAGAAGTTAAATCTTCAAAAAGAAATTTTCCAATCTTTTACCCATCACTGTTCTTATTCCTTTTCAACCTTTCTTTATTCCAGAACACACTACATTTACTATCTTCTCTTCTTCCATTTTCCATTCATTTCTTATCTTGTGTTAATGTAGTTTTCAACCCTGTAACACTATCTTACTTATCTGCTTTATGTAGTACTATTGACTATTTCTTGAAAGTCCTTGATCAATTATTTTCTTCCAACTTCTTTGACTACACCTTTGCAGTTTTCTATTTTAGATTATTTTTAATAACCCATTCCTATGATTTTGTTCTGTTCTTCCTCTTCTCTCATTAATTTACTTTTTTCCCGTGTCAACTAATTCATACCAATATATCATTCATGTATTCATTTTTAATTTTTTAACATTTATATTTAACCAAGACTACCCTTCTTAGTTCCATAGACAGATAAGTAGCAAGGTAGGTGATAGAAAGTTAAAAAGATAGATAGAAATTGTTAGAAAAACTTCAGCCAAAATGTAAAGGAGTTTAATGGAGCAATGAATGATTCACAAATCAGGCAGCCCCCAGAATCACAGCAGATTCAGAGAGGCTCCAGGGATGCCTCGTGGTCAGAACAAATTTATAGACAAAAAAAGTAAAGTGACATACAGAAATCGGAAGTGAGGCACAGAAACAGCTGGATTAGTTACAGCTTGGCATTTGCCTTATTTGAACACAGTTTGAACACTCAGCAGTGTGTATGACTGGTTGAGATATGGCTGCTGAGATTGGCCAAGACTCAGTGATTGTTACAGGTGTATACTCCTGAGTTAGGTTTTCAATCTTGTCTACCTATTAAATTAGGTTGCAGTTTATCCGTAAGGACTCAAATATAGAAGTATGGAGTCTTTCTCCAGCCATATTTAGCTTGTTTTAACAATATTCACCTACTAAGCTGTCTTCTGTTGTCATGAAGACTAGTTTAAGATTTACACACACACACAGACGCATGCACACACACACACACACACACACACACACACCTCTTTTGCTTATGAGCGATCAGGCCCCTTAACCAGAGAAATGTAGCTATATAAGAGAGCAATAGTTGCATCTTGTATATCCTTTTCTCAGGGCACACTTTTATACCTGAAGTAAAGTAAATCATCCAAGATTGGCTGGTAATTATATTTTCTATTTAATAATTTTTCAATTTTTGATATTACAGTTGTCCCTCAGTATCCATCAGGGATTTGTTCCAGTACCCCCTCAGATACCAAAATCCATGGATGCTCAAGTCGTACAGTAGCCCTGTGGCACCCGTGAATAGAAAAAGTCAGCCCTATGTATTTATGGGTTTCACATCCCATAAATACTGTGTTTTCCATCCATGTTGGGTCGAATCTATAAATATGGTATCTGTAGATCAGGATGGCTGACTATTTGCACATAACCTATGCACAACCTCCCATATACTTTAACTCATCTCTAGATTGTTTATGTACCTAATATAATGTAAATTCTATGTAAATTGTTGTTATACCTCATTGTCTTAAAAAGTCTGTATATGTTTAGTACAAATCATCCATTTTTTATTGGTCAAATATTCTCAATCCATGTTAGTTGAATATGCAGATGCAGAACCCATGAATATGGGGGGCTGACTGTATTATAAATAATTCTGTGCCATAACAATAAGGCTTCAACTTCAATGAGGGGACTTCTGGTTAACATTAGTAGGAACATCTAAATGAATGGGCTTGGCATTATTGACATAAACAATGTAGGCAACTTTGTAGCAGAATTTGAAAAAGTGACACACACACACACATGCACACACTTATTATACATATATTAGTGGTGTTTCTTCCAATGACTGGTAGTGATGCTGTGGGAGTTGGGTGGGCATGAGATTGCAAAATCTCCAGTTCAGTGACTTAGAGATGTCTCAAATTCAGCTTTCCCCAAATCACACTTTTTATATTGTGAACCCAAAATATCTGAGACATGTCTCAGTCAATTTAGAAAGTTTATGTTGACAAGGTTATGGAATGCCCATGACACAGCCTCAGGAGGTCTTGATGACATGTGCCCAAGAAGGTTGGGATACAGCTGGCTTTTATACATTTAGGGAGGCATGAGACATCTATCAGTACGTATAAGATGTACATTGGTTCGGTCTGGAAAGGTGAGACAACTTGAAGTGGGGGGCGGGGGGGATCCAGTTCAGAAGTAGATAAGAGACAAAAGGTTGCATTCATTTGAGTCCTTGATCAGCCTTCCACTGAATACACAGTTTAGTCTGGCTCAGTGAATCTGCATTTTTACATAAACAATAAGGCAGAGGAAGCAATCAGACATGCATTTGTAACAGGGGAGCCTCAGAGGGATGACTTTGAGTTTTTTCTGTCCTTTGTCCACAAGGAATTATCTTGCTGGCAAATTGTGAGGGAGTTAATGTAGCATTTTATCTTTGTAGCTATCTTATTATTTAGGAATAAAATGGGAGGCAAGTTTGCCTGACATAATTACCAGCTTGATTTTCCCTTAGCTTAGTGATTTGGGGATCCTGAGATTTATTTCCCTTTCAAAATATATTGCTCCTTCTTTATTCTGTAATCTTAATTTAGGTACTGAGACGGTTTGGCTGTGTCCCCACACAAGTCTCATCTTGAACTGTAGCTCCCACAATTCCCATGTGTTGTGGGAGGGACCCGGTGGGAGGTAATTGAATCCTGGGGGCAGATCTTTCCCATCCTATTCTTGTGATAGTGAATAAGTCTCATGAGACCTGATGGTTTTATAAAGGGGAGTTTCTCTGTACAAGTTCTCTTCTCTTGTCTGCCACCACATGAGACATGCCTTTCATCTTGTGCCATGATTGTGAAGCTTTCCCTAGCCACGTGGAACTGCAAGTTTATTAAACCTCTTTATTTTGTAAATTGCCCAGTCTCATTTATGTCTTTATCAGCAGCATGAAAATGAACTAATACAATAAATTGGTACCAGTAGAATGGGGCACTGCTGAAAAGATACCCAAAAATGTGGAAGTGATGATGGAACTGGGTAACAGGCAGAGGTTGAAACAGGTTGGAAGACCCAGAAGAATACAGGAAAATGTAGGAGCTTGGAACTCCTTAGAGACTTGTTGAATGACTTTGACCAAAGTGCTAATAATGATATGAACAATGAAATCCATGCTGAGGTGGTCTCAGATGGAAATGAGGAACTTGTTGGGAATCGGAGCAAAGGTGACTCTTGTTATGTTTTAGCAAAGAGACTGGCAGCATTTTGCCCCCGCCCTAGATATTTGTGGAACTTTGAACTTGAGAGAGATGATTTAGGATATCTGGCAGAAGAAATTTCTAAGCAGCAAAGCATTCAAGATGTGACTTGGGTGCTGTTAAAGGCAATCAGTTTTAAAAGACAAGCACAGTATGAAAGTGTGGAAAATTTGTGGCCCGACAATGCAATAGAAAAGACAATCTCATTTTCAAAGGAGAAATTCAAGCCAGCTGCAGAAATTTGCATAAGTAACAAGGAGCTGAATGTTAATCACCAAGACAATGGGGAAATGTCTCCAGGGCATGTTAGAGACCTTTGCATCAGCCTCTCCCAGCACTGGCTGGAGGCCTAGGAGGTAAAAGTAGTTTTGTGAGCCAGGTCCAGGGTCCCTCTGCTGTGTGCAGTCTAGGGGCTTGGTGCTCTGGGTCCCAGTCACTCCACCCATGACTAAAAGAGGCCAAGGTACAGGTTGGACCATGGCTTCAGAAGGTGCAAACCCCAAGCCTTGTCAGCTTCCATGAGCCTGTGGGTGCACAGAAGTTAAGAACTGAAGTCTGGGAACCCCCACCTAGATTTCAGAGGAAGTATTGGAATGCCTGAATGTCCAGGCAGAAGTTTGCTGCGGGGCAGGGTGCTCATGAAGAACCTCTGCTAAGGCAGTGCAGAATGGAAATGTGGGGTTGGCACCCCCACACAGAGTTCCCACTGGGGTGCTGCCTAGTGGAGCTATGAGAAGATGGACACCATCCTCCAGACCCCAGAATAGTAGATCCACTGACAGCTTGCACTGTGTGCCTGGAAAAGCTGCAGACCCTCAATGCCAGCCCGTGAAAGCAGCTGGAAGGGAGATTGTGCGCTGCAAAGCCACAGGGGTGGAGTTTCCCAAGACCATGGGAACCCACCTATTGCATCAGCATGACCTCGATGTAAGACATGGAGTCAAAGGAGTTCATTTTGGAGCTTTAAGATTTGACTACCCTGTTGGATTTTGGACTTGCATGGGGCCTTTAGCCCTCTCATTTTGGTCAATTTATCCCATTTGGAATGGGTGTATTTATCTAATGCCTGTACCCCCATTTTATCTTGGAAGTAGCTAACTTGCTTTTGATTTTACTGGCTCATAGATGGAAAGGACTTGCCTTGTCTCAGATGAGACTTTGGACTGTGGACTTTTGAGCTAATGTTGAAATGAGTTAAGACTTTGGGGGACTGTTGGGAAGGCATAATTGGTTTTGAAATGTGAGGACGTGAGATTTGTGAGAGTCCAGGGGTGAAATGATATGGTTTGACTTTCTCCCCACAGAAATCTCATCTTGAATGGAAGCTTCCATAATTCCCATGTGTTGTGGGAGGGACCTGGTGGGAGGTAATTGAATCACGGGGGTGGGTCTTTCCTGTGCTATTCTTGTGATAGTGAATAAGTCTCAAGAGATCTGATGGTTTTATAAAGGGGAGATTCCCTGCACAAGCTCTCTTATTTTGTCTGCTGCCATGTGAGATGTGCCTTTCACCTTCCACTATGATTGCGAGGCCTCCTCCACCACGTGCAACTGTGGGTCCATTAAGCCTCTTTCTTTTGTAAATTGCCCAGTCTGGGTATGTCTTTATCAGCAACATGAAAATGGACTAATACAGGTACCATAACATCAAGTATGACTCTTGCATGCTATCTGTATCATCACAACATGTAAAATGCTTAAATGTCCTTGGGCATGTTAGCAAGGTCATACAGAAACATAGACTAGGAATTTTTATTCATGACGATAAAGAAGATGTTAGGTGTGTTAACGTTAGTCTATGACTTTTTAAAAAATAAACAAATGCTAGTCAACTTCATTTATATCCTTTGCCTAGTTTGTCCATGTAGATTGTTTCCCTTTTTTCTTATCAATTTATAGGCATAGTTTTACCTTATTATGTGTTTGATACAATGAAAGTTTTATTTGATACGTAAATAATATCATGTAATTTGAGTAAAGCTTCCTCATGGGAAATGAAGCTCCTTTCTAATGTTGAGGATGTGGACTCCATCAATATCCTTTCAAATGTGCAAAGTGGGAAGGGGCAGGGATGCAATTCATACCAATTTTACATCACTAACCTGTTCTTACTTGTTATTCTCAGTGTATTAGCATTGGCTTAAGAAGACATAAAATCTAACCAAATTTGCAGCTCCAGTATAATTCAGAGACATAATTATGAACTACAGTTGTAGTTTCTATGAAGAAATTTTTGGACATACCAAACAAGTTGGCCCATATGAGAGATAATGAATGGCTTTAACTATTTCAGAATTTGGGTACCGTAGCATGCCATTTTGGGGCTTAGAAGATAATGCTCCAAAATATGGTGTTTTGGCATGCTGAGTGCTTGAATTAAAGGAAATAAAAACCCTCAGAACCAAGGTATCTCTCTGACTTTCCCCTGACTTTCTGATCTTCTTTCTTTTCCAAGTACTGAGAAATTTCCTCTTCTGACTAGGGGAGCTTCTTTACAAAAGAAATACAATTGTTTTAAGATTTTCTCCCTGGTAATCTCATCAAATAACCAGGAAATATTAACTACCAGAGAAAAGACTGGGAGTCATCACATCCAGACAGGTTTTCATTTATTCTTCTGAGGGTAACTCAGAGGGTTTACATGGGAAAGTTTATCTACATAATGAAATAACTTTTGTTTACTGTGAAATTCTACTCTTCCCCTTCCTGCCACCTCCCCTAGAGCACATTCTCCCTGAAAATCAATTACTCCTATACCCACTCCCCATCTCACCTTCTTCTATGAAGAAGGGTATATAAGCATCCGGACCTCTTTGGGTTATTGGATAATCATTCCCTTGAAATTCCCTGGTGTGCATGCACATTAAATAGATCGGTAAGCAAATTTTTATATTTTAAAACATTTAGCAGAGATAGTATTTGATCTGTTAAATTAATTTGAAGATGTTTCTATTTTATTTTACCAAAGATTTTAAAAACGATCTTTACCAAAGATTACTAAAGTCATGTGAACTGAAAGGTATTTGAGTTAAAGTTCTAATTTTTCTGATAAAATATTTGATTTAAGTACTTTTTTCTTTAAGCCAATTAGAGTTCTTTTATATATTTCAGTAGTAAAATGTTATATACACCTGACATATATAAATACATAGACATATAATAGCAGACCAAAGTGTATCTTATAGAATTATAAGATCATTATTTTGTCAGTTTTCAAAATTTCTCTGCCCCATTGTAGACTTGCAATTTTTTTGAGAGCCTGTCTCATTGCCCTAGGCAATTGTCAGCTAGACAGCTCTAAATTTGCATTCTAAAGCAACAACTCTTAGGTGAAATCAGATTGAGAATTTACATCTCAAGGTACAGAGCTAAGAAGTTGGGCCTAAAAGATCATTTTACGCTCAAAACAAGGAAATAAAAAAAGAAATGGTGTAAGTACATTTTAGTTAAGAAAGCCAGGAAAAGCACTTTGAATGGAGGCATGACTTACGACAGTAAAGAGAAGTTTTAGATTTAAGAATCTCTCTTCTTGCAACTCTGAGGGTTCCATGAGGAAAACAGAGGTTCCTCCTAAAATGGAGTTTGTAGTGACTTTTCTGTTTCTCCCAAAGGAATCCCAGGCTGTTGAAAATTATTTTGGGTCGTCTCATGTGGGCATCCAAGATGGCAAGAGGAGAGGGAGGCCAAAAGCCCGACTGGTAAAAACTTTACCATTATGTGGACATGTCAGGCTTTTTGGTTCCCTTCCCCTGAGCCCAATCCTAAGCCAACCAGTTTAGGGTTTAGGAAATCAACTCTTTCCAGTTTGGAGGATGCATCTGAGGGGAGTATCCCATAGTATGGAGACAGAATTATCAGTGAAGAGAGACAATGGAGGAGCAAGGAAAAAAGGTGCTTTTTAAGGGAGTCCCAGGATTTCAGGATGCATTCAAGAGGGGTACAGACTGAAGATGAATGGCTACTCATCTAAGAAGGAAGTGTACTATATGAATCATTATCAATCTATTGCACAGGAAGACATAAGTAGTGAAAATAAGAGTGAGAACTCCCACTAATAAAAAGTGAGGGTCTCAAAGGGGGGAAATGAGAGAAGAGAGACAGGCCCTCTCATATTTTTTTATATTGTTTTATACTCAGAAAAAGAATGAGAAGTGAAACTAAAGGCAGGTAGCCCAGCTCCTAGGAACCAGACCCAAAACCAAGGAACCAGACCTGAAACCAGGCCTGGGCCTGCCTGACCTAAGTCTGGTAATTAAAGATCGATCCCTGACCTAACCGGTTGTGTTATCCGTAGATTCCAGACACTGTACAGAAAGGCATTGTAAAAATCCCTGTCCTGTTCTGTTTCATTCTGATTACTGGTGTGTGCAGCCCCCAGTCATGTACTCCTTGCTTGCTCAATCAATCACGATCCTCTCACACACACCCCCTTAGAGTTGTGAGTCCTTAAAAGGGGCAGGAATTGCTCAGTTGGGGAGCTCAGCTCTTGAGACAGCAGTCTTGCTGATGCTCCCGGCCAAATAAACCACTTCCTTCTTTAACCCGGTGTCTGAGGAGTTTTGTCTGCTGCTCATCCTGCTACACCTACAGGTTTTGGGATAGGCAGTGGAGTTAGGAGCAATGTTTTGCAGACAGGGGGTGGATCTCACAAACTACATTTTCAAGGGTGGGGAGAATTACAAAGAACCTTCTTAAGGGTGGGAGAGATTACAAAGTACATTGATCAATTAGGGTGGGGCAGAAACAAATCACAATTGTGGAATGTCATCAGTTAAGGCTATTTTCACTTCTTTTGTGGATCTTCAGTTGCTTCAGGCCATTAATAAGAAAAATAAAACAAAATAGTGGTAAAGTGTTGGGGCAGCAATAAGTTTTGAGGGTTGTTTGGAGAGCTAATAGGCAATGTTTCTCAGGGCTGCTTCAAGCAGGATTAGGGGCAGCATGGGAACTTACAGTGGGAGAGATTCAACTGAAGAAAGATTTTGGGGTAAAGGATTATATTGCGGGGTTGTTAGAAGGAGCATTTGTCATATAGAATTACTGGTGATGGCCTGGATGCAGTTTTGTATGAATTGAGAAACTAAACGAAAGACACAAGGTCTGAATAAAAGAAGGAAAAAAATAGGTATTAAAGGACTAAGAATTGGGAGTACCCAGGACATCCAATTAGAGAGTGTCCAAGGGGGTTCAACATTATTGTTTGCTTGGTTGGCAAGTTTTTGGGCTCTATGCTTGAGTTTTTTTATGTTGTCATATACCGGGCCAGATTGATTTAAGTAAAAACAACACTCTTCATTTAAAAATATACAAAGTCCTCGTTTTTCAGCAGTGAGTAAATCAAGGCCTCGGCAGTTCTGGAGGACAACTGCAGCTAAATACTCAACCTGGGCTTGGAGAACAGATAAAGTTTGTGATATATCTGTAATGTTAGCAGAGAAGTCATTAGAGAGACTGCAGAATGTCGTGGCAGTGGTTGAGATGCCTGCTATTCCAGTTCCAAGTGCAATAGTGGAGGCAGAAAGTCCTAGACCCACAAGTAAAGGGATTAGTGGGATGACTCTTTTTTGTCATGTTGATGTCATGAGGGGGACAAGCAGTTGTTCGTTCCCACCTGCGAACTGGATTTTGGGGGTAAGGAAGACTAGAATACATGTGCCCGTCAGTTGGCCGGTAGGCACATGTAGGTGGAAGAGCCACATAAAAAGAAGAGACCTTTTGCCAGGCAGAACTGGAAATGTAAAGTGAAAAGGTGAGAGGGTGTACTGAAAGAGGAATCCTGCACCCAAAATCCTAGAGATCCAGCAAGGGTAGCAGCTGTTAGAGGTTGTAATGGGGATTGATGGTGCTACTGTGTAGAGGGAGGGGTTCAGTTTTCATGGTGTATGAAAAAGCAAATAGTGTCTACAAGTAACCTTTCACTGCTATTCATGGGGCTGGGTATAAGCAAGCAAGAGGAGGGGCTAGGAGGAGATTCAGATGAGCAGGGGGAGGGTAGCCAATGATGGAGTGAGATGCAGGGTAGGTGTCTTCCTAAACAATAGTGACTGCCAATGTTTTTTAGTTTGTCAGTAATGATAGAGGTCTTATCAGTAATGCAAAGTTGGAATGCTACCATCTGTTTGATAATGTGTGTGGCTGGGTTCTGGAGATAAAGAGTAAAGGAACATGTGGACAGTGGAAGGTTGCCTAAACGGATTCCAGTAGGCTGTTGTCGGGAGATGCACAAAGGAGCGGCAACAGGGATAGGATAGTTGTTTGTGTGGTTAGGGGTCCACATATGGGGGGGGGGGGTGCAATTGACATAAGGAGAAAGGTGCCGTAAGTAGATGTGGAGAAGTGTAGCAGCTTGTTGGTGTGAAACATCTGAGGAGTTCTCACCAAATCTGTCTAGAAAGTAAAGAAGTTCCTCAGGCGGGTAAAGATGAGGGCTATTTTCACTTCTTTTGTGGATCTTTAGTTGCTTCAGGCCATCTGCATGTATACGTGCAGGTCACAGGGGACATGATGGCTTAGCTTGGTCTCAGAGGCCTGACATTCCTGTCTTCTTGTATTAATAAGAAAAATAAAATGAAATAGTGAAGTGTTGGAGCAGCACAAAATCTCAGAGGCCTGACAAGTAAAGATTTTATTGGGTGAAAAGGGTGGGGGGAACGGAAAAACAGAGACTCTTGGTGAAGCGAGAGAGTGTGCTTTCTGCCTTGCAGATTGAATCCCAGGATCCACCCAGGAAGAGGAGAGGCCAGGCTCCTCCCCATTGCAAATGGCACGAACTTCTGTGGCTCCACCCCAGAGTGCACTCCTCCCAGTGTGCAGACCAGCTGGAGTTTTGCCAGGGAGCCCTTCCCACCTGGCTGTCTCATTATTACCAGATTTTAGCTGAGGCAAATAGCTGATATTTCTGGCTTTTGAGCATCTTTACAAAGGGTAATCTCCCCAATGAAGCCAATAAGCATTAATAAGGTTATGACTTAACTATGGAAGGGTTCATACAATTTATATGATTACTGAGTACTCTAATTGTAAGGAGAAGTTAAGAATAGCTGGTTGTCAATCTTTATGTTAGTGGAAAGAGGGTTCTCAGATCTCACGAAATAAAAATTAGGGGTGAGTCCACAGAGTCCACAGAGTAGAGTGAAAGCAAGTTTATCAAGAAAGTAAAAAAATAAAAGGGTGGTTACTCCATAGACAGAGCAGCCCTAATGGCTGTTGTTTGGCTATTTTTATTGTTATTTCTTGATTATATGCTAAGCAAGGGGTGGATTATCTATATGTTTTTCCAGTAAAGGGGAAGGCAATTCCTGGAACTGATGGTTCCTCCCCATTTTAGGCCACACAGGGCAACTTCCTGGCATTGCCATGGCATTTGTAAACTGTCATGGTGCTGTTAGGAGTGTCTTTTAGCATGCTAATACATTATAATTAGTGTATAATGGGCAATGAGAATGACTAGAGCTCACTTTCATTGCTATCTTGGATTTGTTGGGTTTTGGCTGGCTTCTTTACCACATCCTGTTTTATCAGTGAGGTCTTTGTGACCTTTATCTTGTGCCAGCCTTCTTTCTCATCCTGTGACTAAGAATGTAGCCCAGCAGGTCTAAGCCTAATTTTACCCATCCCCTATTCAAGATGGAGTCACCTGGTTTGAATACCTCTGGCACTAACTTAGTCATTAAAGAGAATTTTTAAGACAAAATCTCAACTTAGCTGTTATCCAGGAATGAGGCTCAGGCTAAAGACTGCTCTCTACCATTGTAAAAGCAGGAAAAGTCACCTTCCTTTCCAGAAGCAAGCAGAACTCCAGAATGGAATTGTAATAGCAAAATAAACCTTAGATCTCACTCCAATTTTGGGAGATCAAGGCTTCACTGGAGAGGATGAAGCTCCCAGACCTCAGCAAGTTGTCCTATTGGTTTCAGCAATAAAAACAGCCCAAGTTAGTATCAGGCACTGTTAGGAGTTTTGCCACAGGCCAAGGGCCACCTCCACTCAGAATTTCATCATGGTTGCCAATTTGTAAACCTAAGACAGTGTCTCTATTAATTTAAAGGTTCATTTTGTCAAGGTTGAGGTTGTCCCTAGGAAGAAGAGACACAAGCCACGGTAGGATCTGTGGCCCACAATTTTTCCAAAGAGGATTTTGAGGGCTTCAATATTTAAAGTGGAAAAAGTGGGTGGGTGGGGAAAGGAGGAAGGAAAAAAAAGGGAGAGTATGGTCACATTCTTGTGAGGCTTGGGTTAGCTATCACTGAATCTACCTGTTACATGTGAAAAGGAAAAGATAGGGGAATAGCCAATTATATATTTGTCTTGCACTTCATAAATCTGTACTTTGCTTAAGTTAAAGTAAACAAAGAGCAAAAGTCAAATATGCATTCATCTCAGGGTGGACAGGGGGACAATTTTTAGTTTCCTTTTGTTCCGTACCTGTAAAGATAAGCTGTTAATTTACATTGTCATGGTGAGGGAGGCCCCTTGAGTAGATATATGTCCTCCTGTCTCATAACTATCTGTTTAGGAACAAAAGTAAAGTCAGCATTTTACATGACTCAGTTTCAAAGCTTTATTTTTCCCTTTGGTATAGTGAGTTGGAGTCCTGAGATTTTATTTCCCTTTCACAGGGGTACAGACACATTGAGGATGAAGAGGTTTCAACCATTTTTCTTCTAAGAAGAAAGTATAATAGACTCTTGGGTAGGACCTCAAAAATTGATCATCAGGAATTAATCATCCCTTTCCACTCCCAATACTTCTACCTTTCTACAAGCATAGTTGATTTTTAATCACATTTTTTTTTTTTTTGAGACAGAGTTTTGCTCTTGTTGCCCAGGCTGGAGTGCAATGGCACAATCTCAGCTCACTGCAACCTCCACCTCCCGGGTTCAAGCAATTCTCCTGCCTCAGCCTCCTGAGTAGCTGGGATTACAGGCACCCGCCACCACACCTGGCTAATCTTTTGTATTTTTAGTAGAGACGTGGTTTCACCATGTTGGCCAGGCTGGTCTCAAACTCCTGACCTCAGGTCATCCATCTGTCTCAGCCTCCCGAAATGCTGGGATTACAGGAATGAGCCACCACGCCCGGCCCACATTTCTTAATTGCCATGAATTCTTAAAGGTTTTTCTGAACTCACAGCCCTTTCAATTTTATGGAAAATTTTTGTTTGCAAGGATTTCCAAAGCAGAAGGTTTTAGCACTTGCTCAGTAATCGTCATGTGCTTCCTTATTATTACTGACAGTTAGTTCCCTCTTGGGTCCTGTCTTAACTTTGTTATACTGAAATCTTAGCTCTTTCTCTCCTCCAATTCTTTGGCAGGAAGAACATCCGTTCTCTGTTCTTTGCAGGTAACAACGTGGCTTAGACATGTAAGCAATGACTCAGTTCCTACTCAGTCTGCTCTTTCTTCAGCTGAGTCATCCTGACACCCACTGGACAAACTGAAATAGTCTCTTAGTCTTTTTTGTGTTGCTATAATAGAATACGTGAGGCTGAGTAATTTATAAAGAACAGAAGTTTTTTACCTCACAATTCTGATGGCTAGAAAGTTTGAGATTGGGCAGCTGTATCTGGTGAGGTCCTCAAGCTGCTTGCAATCATGGTGGAAAGTAGAAAGGCAGGTTGTGCAAACATATCACATGGTGAGACAGGAAGCAAGAGAGAGAAACCAAGGAAGCCAGGCTCTTTTTAACAAACCACTCTCCTACGAACTAATCTATTCCTATGAGAACAAGCGAGAACAAGAACTCGCCCCCACAAGAGAACATTAATCTATTCAGGAGGGATCTTCCCTTATAACTCAAAAACCTCCAACTAGGTCCCACCTCCCAACACTACCACAATGGGGATACAATTCCAACATGAGTTTCAGAGGGAACAAACTCAAATCTATAGCACAGCCCAATGCATTTTTAAGGCACTTTTAGTAACAAATAAACTTAGAAAAAAAATAATCTCAGCCGTCTCTTTGCAACTGGGCAGGTTCACTTCCTTCTGAAGAACTAGACTCCTCAAGGACAGGAAATGGGCCCAGGCTTCCCTCATACTGTTCCATCGGGTAGCTTATAAGGCTCTACTTTCAAATTGCTTACCTTGTTTCTTTGGGCATACATACGAATAGAAGGGCCCAGTGCCTGCATTCTAGTAGTGACATACATTGAGAAACACATTGTATTCAAATGGAAAACTTGAGATCTATTTCTGTTGTAGGAACTAGCATAGAATTCATTTCAGTGTATAAGAAAGCCTTTAGATCTAACTTGAATCATTCTGGTTGTTTTTAAGCTCATTGAATGTAAAAGTATTTCTTATAATTCATTTGGGGGAGGATAATGCAAGGTAGAAAGAAACCACATGGAAAAATACCTCATGACTAAATCAAAGATTCAAACAACTAATATTGGTAAATCTGAGGTAATCTAGTTTAATATCTTTAGTCTTCATTCATTCATGTATTTAGTCACAGAGTGACTCAGGCATAAAGCACTATTCTAGCCCTTGAGGATAATAGTGGACAAAAAGTACAAAAATACCTTCCCTCATGAGCTTACATTCTACTAAGGAGAAAGAGACAATGAACACATTAAATAAGTGAACATAAAATGTGAAATAGGATAAGTTCTATGGAGAAAAATTATGGCAGGAAAGGGGTAGATAGAAGATGTGGGCTGCTGCAGGTGGAATTGGAAGTGGATGAGAACACTGAGGCTGAAAGATGGAGAGAGACTTGTCCAGGGTCAGGCAGCAGGTTGGAGCCATGATGAGACAAGAATCAAGGTTTCTTTACTTTCAGTCCTGTGTACATTTCTCTACTCCTCCCGCATGTGCCAAGATCAGAAAGCACCCTTACACAGATCACTGCATCCTGACTCACCCTGTTGAAAGTCAACAGGTTAAAATGCAGAACAATGTATTTTTTTCTTAAAATGTTGATACAATAGCTGGTAAGTTTAGGGAATGGTGGAATATGAAAAGGGAGTAACTGTGCCTTAAACTGTGACTTGTAAAAAAAATATAATTCCCTGGTATATATTTGACTTGGTTTAGAAAGCACTCTCTTATTCTTTTGTCTGATCTTCACAACAATAACTTGAGATGAAAGCAACCTTTATATTATTATCCCCATTTTAACAAATGAGGAAACTCTTAGGGTGCTCTTGAGCTGTCTCTAAATCTAACTAGAGCCAAATACCTGAGAATTTGGCTAACTGGAAGAGCTAACTTGAAATAAACACCCAATCCCTAGATTTTAGCAACTCTGGAGACCTTGTTAAAAATTTAGACAAATTAGATTTAAAAGAATTTATTTGAGCAAAGAATGATTCATGAATCAGTCAGCACTAATGTGATGGTTAATATTAGGTGTCAACTTGGTTGGATTGAAGGATGCCTGGATAGGGGGTAAAGTATTGTTTCTGGGTGTGTCTGTGAGGCTGTTTCCAGAGGAAACTGATATTTGAGTTTGTAGACTGGGAGAGGAAAGCCCACCCTCAATGTGTGTGGGCACCGTTCAGTTGGTTACTAACTCAGCTAGAACAAAGAAGGTGGAAAAAGGTGGGATAACCTGGCTTGCTGAGTCTTCTGGCTTTCATCCTCCTCCCATGCCAGATGTTTCCTCCCTTTCCTCCTGCCTTTGGACATCAGCCTCCAGGTTTTTTGGCCTCTGAACACTTGGACTTACACCAGTGGTTTGCCGGGGGCTCTCGGGCCTTTGGCGACAGACTGAAGGCTGCACTGTCAGTTTCCCTGCTTTTGAGCCTTTTGGACTATCAGCTCCTTTCTTCCTCAGTTTACAGGTGGCCTATTGTGGGACTTTGCCTTGAGATCATGTGAGCCAGTTCTCCCTACTCAACTCCTTTCATATATACATATATCCTATTAGTAATGTCCCTCTGGAGAACCTTGACTAATACAACACAGAACCAGACAAAGTTCAGAAAGCTCAGCCAAGCAGTGTGAGCAGTGAGCTTTTACAGGCTACACACAGAAGCTGAGTAGACGTATCATCTGATAACTAGGAATCTGCCTTATTTGGATGATGAAATGATGAAGCATTTGCCTTTTTTGGGCGTGATGTGATGATTGAAGTTTAATTATTTGTAATTGGCTTTTGTTACAAAAAAAGTTCCAGGCATACTCATTTTGTTGTGTTTTATTTTATTGTACTTTGCAGATATTGAACTTACTACAAATTGAAGGTTTGTGGCAACCTTGCATGGAGCAAGTCTGTTAGCACCATTTTCCCAATAACATGTGCTCCTTCACGTCTCTGTGTCACATTGTTGATATTCTTGTAATAGTTCAAACTTTTTTGTGCTATGGTGATCTGTGATCAGTGATCCTTAATGTTACTATTGTACTTGTTTTGGGACACCACAAACTGCCCAAATATGATGGCAAAGTTAATTGATAAAGGTTGTGTGTGTTTTCTGACTGCTCCATTGATTGGCTGTCCCCACACCTCATCTTTCTCCCTTTCCTCCGGCCTTCCTATTTCCTGAAACACAACAATATTGAAATTAGGCCAATTAACAACCCTGCAATGGCTTCTAAGTGTTTAAGCCAAAGGAAGAGTCGCATATCTCTCACTTCAAATCAAAAGCTAAAAATGATTAGGCTTAGTGAAGAAGCCATATCAAAAGCTGAGATCGTCCAACAGCTAGACCTCTTGCACCAAACAGCCAAGTGGTGAATGCAGAGGAAAAATCCTTAAAAGAAATTAAAGTTGCTACTCTAGTGAACACACAAATGATAAGAAACTGAAACAGCCTTATTGCTCATATGAAGAAAGTTTTAGTGATCTGGATAGATCACAGAAGACACAACATTCCCTTAAGCCAAAGCCTAATCCAGACAAAGATTCTAACTCTCTTCTATGAACTTCGTAAAACTCTTAGTTCTATGAAGGCTGAGAGAGGTGAGGAAACTTCAGGAAAAAAGTTTGAAACTAGCAGAAGTTGGTTCACGAGGTTTAAGAAAATACATTATCTCTATTGCATAGAAGTGCAAGGTGAAGCAGCAAACTGCTGATGTAAAAGCTCCAGCAAATTATCCAGAAAATCTAGCTAGGGTAATTGATGGAGGTGGCTACAGTAAACAACGAATTTTCAGTGTAAGTAAAACAACCTTCTATTGGAAGAAGATCCCATCTAGGACTTTCATAACTAGAGAGGAGACATCAATACCTGGCTTCAAGGCTTCAAAGCTTCAAAGGACAGCCTGATTCTTGTTAGGGTCTAACACAGTTGGAGATTTAAGTTGAAGACAATCCTCATTGACCATTCCAAAAATCCTAGCGTCCTTGAGAATTATACTAAAACTATTCTGCTTATGCTGTATAGATGGAAAAAAACCTGGATGGATGACAGCACATCTTTTTATAGCATGGTTTACTGAATATGTTAAGCCCACTGTTGCAATCTACTGCTCAGAAAAAAAATATTATTTTTCAAAATATTACTGTTCATTGACAATGCACCTGGCCACTCAAGAGCTCTGATGGAGATGTACAAGACAATTAATCTTTTTCATATCTACTAACAAAACATTTGTTCTGCAGCTCATTAAGGAGTAACTTCAACTTTTAAGTTGTATTGTTTAAGAAATACATTTTGTAAGGCTTTACAAAATGGATGGATCTGGGCAAAGTAAATAAAAAACCTTCGGGAAAGAATTCGCCATTCTAAATGCCATTAAGAACATTTGTGATTCACGGGTGAAGTCAAAATATCAACATTAACAGGAATTTGGAAGGTGTTGATTCCAACCCTCAAGGATGACTTTGAAGGGTTCAAGACTTCAGTAGAGGAAATAACTGCAGATGTGGTGGAAATAGCGAGAGAACTAGAATTAGAAGTGAAGCCTGAAGATGTCATGGAATTGCTGCTTTGATAAAACTAACAAATGAGGCAGGGAGTGGTGGCTCATGCCTATAATACCAGCACTTTAGGAGGCTGAGGCAGGTGTGTCACCTGAGGTCAGGAGTTTGAGACCAGCTTGGCCAACATGGTGAAACCCTGTCTCTGCTAGAAATACAAAAATTAGCCAGGCGTGGTGGAGCGTGCCTGTAATCCCAGCTACTGGGGAGGCTTAGGCAGGAGAATCGCTTGAACCCAGGAGGTGGAGGCCGCAGTGAGCCCAGATCGCACCATTGCACTCCAGCCTGGGTAACAAGAGCAAAACCCCATCTCAAAAAAAAAAAAAAGAGCAGTTATTTCTTATGGATTAGCAAAGAAATTGGTTTCCTGAGATGCAATGTACTCCTGGTGAAGACGTTGTAAACATTGTTGAAATAACAACAAAAGATTTAGACTATTACATAATCTTAATTGATAAAACGGCAGTGGGGATTGAGAGGATTAACTCAAATTTTGAAAGAAGTTCTGCTGTGGGTAAAATGCTATCAAACAGCATTGAAAGCTACAGAGAAATCTTTCATGAAAGAGTCAATCATCGCACAAACTTTATTGTTTTATTGTAAGAAATTGCTACAGCCACACCAACCGTTAGCAACCACCACCCTGATCAGTCATCAGCTATCAACATGGAAGCAAGACCCTCTACCAGCAACAAGGTTACGGCCTGCTGAAATTTCAGATGATCATTGGCATTTTTTAAATAATTAATAGAATGTTTTAATATTAAGATGTATGCTTTTTTTAGACATAATGTGATCACACACTTAATAGATGGCAGTATAGTGTAAACATAACGTTTATATGCACTGGGAAACTAAAAATTCATATGACTCACTTTACTGCGATATTTGCTTTATTGCAGTGGTCTGGAACTGAATATGCAATATCTGAGAATCCGGATGAGGTAGTCCTGTGCTCTTAAATTAGGTTGCAGTTTGTTAGAAAGCAACTCAAAGTACATTCACAGCCTCAGGCTAACAGCCTCCTACTTTTAAAATTTAACAGTCTGTATCTTCTCCAAGCCAGATGAATGCTTCCTCTCCCTCACTTCCCATCCAAGGCGTCCCCACTGCCGTATTCCACCCAGTAGCCTCAGAGGCCTCTCTGTAGCTCAGGAAAGTGATCTCCTAAAGGCTTCTCCACCCGTGTCACTTTCCCTGGAATTAGCTCCCTGTAATGACCTTGGCTTTCCCTGGCCTCCCCTTAGAATTCACTTAGGAACTCCAATTTGCATACATACGCTTGTCACTTTTTGTTTTTTTGGGCAGCACTTATGAGCTCTAGCCTGTTTCCTGAGGGAGCCTATCTCCCACGTTGGCCTCTCTTCCTTCTACACGGCTTTCAGATAATGCAGGATAGAAATGGGAGGTGGGAGAAAGTCATGGCTGAGAAAAGTCAGCACTGAAAGGGGACAGTGAGGAATTGGGGGAAAGGCTTGGACAACATGGAGAATGCATGTAACAGAAAAAAAAAAGCACTTCTGCTCATGGCCATAGGACCAGAGCTCTAGCCCTGGATGCCCGCCTGCGATCTTGATCACATTCCTTTGCTCTCTCTGGCCCTTTTTTGTTTCTTTACTACCAGACAACTGGGCTAGTCCTTTTGAATTGTGGTAGTCTGTAATTTCCAGCCTCAGTTTACCCATTGAGAATGGAAATATTAGCCCCTGCTTTGCTAAGTTCACAGTGTAACAATTTGGCTTACAGCTTGTAAACAAGCGTACAACCTTATCGAGACCGCAGTGTTGCGCTCTGCTTAAGAAACCACTGAATTGCCATGTGTCTAATCCATTATTCCTACCTAAACAGTGCAGCAGCTCTGCCATCCACCCAGCTTCTGTCACTCACATGGGAGAGAGGAGGGAACTGCAGAGTGGCCTAGAAACAATGAACTGTTGTTAAGCAGCAACCAGCCAGTTCCCTTGGAGTGTGGAATCCCTCCTCCCATCGCCCCATTGCCCCTTCACTTAAGGACAGTTTGTGGCTTGGGAGGCTGGCAGAGAAGCCTGGTCCTCCCTGGTAGCCAACTGGAGAAGGTGGAGCCAGGCAGATTCTGGAGAGACCTAAGGCAGCAGGGGAGCAAGGGAAGCCTTTGTTCTCAAGGCTAATAATAGAACTTGCTGCAAAATATTCGCACTCACCAACTCAATTCTTTCAGAATCTTTGAGGTGGGTGGAGAGGGTAGGGCAGCAGGGGAGCATGCATTGTTTCTTTCTCCCTCCCTGGTGTTTCCCATGCCGATCCATTTGTCACTCCTCATGGTCTGTGTGGCCTGAGACTAGAGACTGAGGAAGCCCCTAGGGAACAGAGGAGATTATCTTGATCATTCCCCCGCTACCTCCAAAATGAGATCTCTGATAGACACACACTCTAGATGCCTTTCAGTTGTCCACTTTCAGTTGTTGAGGAGTAGTGTCTGGCAAAACTGAATGTGGGGATTGCCTCATTCTGCAGCCCCAACCCATTTCCTCATGGAGATGGGATCAAGGATGCTGTTAGTCTCTTAGGTTCTTAACATGGTTTGTGTCACATGGGTCTGAGTGAAGAGAGCACCAAACAGGCTTTGTGTGAGCAATAAAGCTTTTTAATCACCTGGGTGCAGGCAGGCTGAGTCCAAAAAGAGAGTCAGCAAAGGGAGATAGGGGTGGGGCCATTTTATAGGATTTGGGTAGGTACTGGAAAATTACAGTCAAAGGGGGTTGTTCTCTGGTGGGCAGGGGCGGGGGTCACAAGGTGCTCAGTGTGGGAGCTTCTGAGCCAGGAGAAGGAATTTCACAAGGTAATGTCATCAGTTAAGGCAAAAACCGGCCATTTTCACTTCTTTTGTGATTCTTCACTTGCTTCAGGCCATCTGGATGTATACGTGCAAGTCACAGGTGACATGATGGCTTAGCTTGGGCTCAGAGGCCTGACATTCCTATCTTCTTATATTAATAAGAAAAATAACATAAAATAGTGTTGAAGTGTTGGAGCAGCAAAAATTTTGGGGAGGTGGTACAGAGAGATAATGGGTGATGTTTCTCAGGGCTGCTGTGAGCGGGATTAGGGGTGGCATGGGAACCTAGAGTGGGAGAGATTAAGCTGAAGGAAGATTTTGTGTTAAGGGGTGATACTGTGGGGCTGTTAGAAGGAGCATTTGTGTATAGAATGATTGGTGATGGCCTGGATATGGTTTTGGATGAATTGAGAAACTAAACAGAAGACACAAGGCACAAATAAGAGAAGGAGAATAACAGGTATTAAAGGACTAAGAATGGGAAGACCCAGGACATCCAATTAGAGAGTGCCCAAGGGGGTTCAGCATAATTACTTGCTTGGTTGGCAAGTTTTTAGGCTCTATCCTTGAGTTTTTATGTTGTCATATACTAGGCCAGATTGATTTAGATTAAAAAAAAAACACTTCATTTAAAAATATACAGAGTCCCCCCTTTTTAGCAGTAAGTCGGGGCCTTGGCGATTTTGGAGGAAAGAGAAATGCAAAGCCAGCAATTGTTTGTTGAAGAAGGATTAGAAATGGCTAGGAGAGAGTGAGTGAGATTGATAGTGTGGTAGAGATAGCTGGGGAGAGGTAGAGGGTGGCATAAGAACAGAAACGAGAATAAGAGTGAGTTTAAGGTAAAGAATAGGACTTCATCAGGGTGAAAGTATTGGAGGGTGCCCTGCCAGCAAAGATTATTTACTTTAAGAGGGAGTTAAGAGTGGTGGTTTGGGGATAGCACCAGGAGATATCAGCTGTGATGGCTTGGAGAAACAGTGTAAACCGACAGTGTAAACAAGAGCAGGGCATTTATGAGTAGTTGGGAATGGTGAATAGAAGAATGACTAGAGAGAAGATAGTAGGGATGACAAGTTTTTGGGGCACAATCCAAGTTGGGCTGGTGTCTGGAATGAGACTGGGGCCTAATAAAAAGGAGCATCCATAGAGGAGCTCAAATGGGCTGTACCCTGTAGCATTCCAAGAACAGGCCCGAATTCTGAGAAGGGTAAGTTGTAAAAGCACTGTCCAGTCCTTAAGTTGGAAGCTGAGCTTGGTGAGGTGTGTCTTTAAAAGACCATTAGTCTGTTTTACTTTTCCTGAAGATTGAGGATGGTAAGGGGTATGAAGTTTCCACTGAATACCAAGAGCCTGAGAAACTGCTTGGGTGATTTGACTAGCAAAGGCCTGTCCGTTATTGGACTGTATAGAGGTGGGAAGGCCAAACCATGGAATTATGTCTAACAGAAGGGAAGAAATGACCACGGTGGCCTTCTCAGACCCTGTGGGAAAGGCCTCTACCCATCCAGTGAAAGTGTCTACCCAGACCAAAAGGTATTTTAGTTTCCTGACTTGGGGCATGTGAGTAAAATTAATTTGCCAGTCCTGGGCAGGGGCAAATCCCTGAGCTTGATGTGTAGGGAAGGGAGGGGGCCTGAACAATCCCTGAGGAGTAGCAGAATAGCAGATGGAACACACTAAGAAGTGATTTCCTTGAGGATAGATTTCCATGATGGAAAGGAAATGAGAGGTTCTAAGAGATGGGCTAGCGGTTTGTAACCTACATGGAAGAGGCTATGAAATGACAAAAGAATAGAATGGGCCTGTGAGGCTGAAAGGGGATATTTTCCTTGGTCTAAGAACCATTTTCCTTGTGTGGGAAGAGATTGATAGGTGGAAGTTTCAGTGGGGGAGTAGGTGGGAGTGACCGATGAGAAGGAGAAAAACTGGCAGTTAGGGACAGAAATTGGAACGCTAGCTGCTTCTTTAGCTATCTTATCAGCATAAGTGTTGCCCTGAGTGATGGGATCTGATGCCTTTTGACGGCCCTTGCAGTGAATGACTCCAGCTTCCTTTGGAAGTAAAGCGGCCTTGAGAAGACTATTTATTAAAGAGGCATTAATGATGGAGGACCCTTGTGTAGTGAAGAAACCTCTTTTTGCCCATATAATAGCATGGTGGTTCAGGATATGGACAGCATATTTAGAGTCAGTATAAATATTGATGTGTACTCCTTTTGCAAGAGTGAGGGCTCAAGTTAAGGCAATGAGTTCGGCTTGCTGAGAGGTAGTGGAGGGGGGCAGAAAGTATATGCATCAGATGTGAGGAAGAAAATAGATTTTGGAAGTTATGACAACTGCAGAGAGTGAGTTGAGCATAGTTTGTGATTTTGAGGACCTCTAAAAGTATTAAAACAGTGGTACCTGCCACATGCAGACATGAGGGCTAGGCTAAAACAGTAAGGTCAAGTTGTTTGGACAGAAAGGCTAAAGGGCGTGGTCCCAGCTCTTGTGTAAGAACTCCAACTGCACAGCCCTGCACTTCAGCTGTGTGCAATGGAAAGGGAGTGATAAGTTAGGGAGAGCTAGTGTGGGAGCTGTTTTTTAAGGAATGGATAGGGGAGTGGGGAAAGGATTTAGGATCTATGGGGTCAGCTAGGTTTACCTAGAACAGAATAATGGGTTGTGGAGGGAGGTATTGAGGATAGGAGAGTATATGGGTTTCACACCACAGGGTGGATGCACAAAACAATTTGGTTGATAAGGCACAGATCCTGATGTAACCTGTAAGACTTGTCCGGTTTCTGGACAGGTAAAATGGGGGAATTGTAAAGAGGGTTTATAGGCTTTAAAAGGGCATGCTGTAACAGGCGAGTGATAACAAACTTTAATCCTTTTAAAGTGTGCTGTGGGATGGGGTATTGGCATTGAGTGGGATAAGGGTTATTAGGTTTTAATGGGATAGTATTGGGCGTGTGACCAGTTGCCAGGGAGGGAGTAGAGGTGTCCCATACCTGTGGATTAAGGTAGGGAGATACAAGGGGAGGATTCGAAGGAGGCTTTGAACTGGGGAAAAGGGTGGCAATGAGGTGTGGCTGTAGCCTAGTCAGGGAAGCAGATAATCTAGTTAAAATGTCTTGGCCTAATAAGGGAGCTGGGCAGGTGGAGATAACTAAAAAGGAGTGCATAAAAGAATATTGTCGAAGTTGGCACCACAGTTGGGGAGTTTTGAGAGGTTTAGAAGCCTGGCTGTCAATACGCACAACAGTTATGGAGGCAAAGGAAACAGGCCCTTTAAAAGCAGGTAACGTGCAGTGGGTTGTCTCCATATTGATTAAGAAGAGGAAGGACTTACCCTCCACTGTAAGAGTTACCGAAAGCATCTGTGATGGTCCAGGAGGCTTCCGAGGCAACTGGGCAGTGTCAGTCTTCAGCCACTGAGCCAAGAAGATCTGGGAAGGAGTCAATCAGAGAGCCTTGGGCCAGAGTTCCAGGGGCTCTGGGAGTGGCTGCCAGGTGAGTTGGACAGTCCGATTTCCAGTGGGGTCCTGCACATATGGGACACAGCTTAGGAGGAATCCCAGGCTGTGGGCATTCCTTGGCCTAGTGACCAGATTTCCAGCACTTGAAACAAGATCCTGTGGGAGGAGGTCCTGAAGGAGTGCCTGACTGCTGTGGCTTAGGCGTTTTGAAGTTCTCATGTGCTGGAGATGTGGCTGGAGTTTCTCACAGCAGAGGCAAGTAATTGCAACTCTTCTGTATTATTGTACACCTTGAAGGCAAGGTTAATTAAGACCTGTGTGGGGTTTAAGGGCCAAAATCGAATTTTTGGAGCTTTATTTAATGTTGGGAGTGAATTGGGTAATAAAATGCATATTGAGAATAAGACAGCCTTCTGACCTTTCAGGGTCTAGGGCTGTGAAGCGTCTCAGAGTTGCTGCCAAATAAGTCATGAACTGGGGTGGGTTTTTTACATTTGATGAAAAAGAGCCTAAACGCTAACTGATTTGGGAGAGGTCGGATAAAGAAAAAGGAGCATTAACCTTGACTATGCCTTTAGCACCAGCCACCGATTTAAGAGGAAATTGCTGGGCAGGTGGGGGAGGGCTAGTCGGAGAAAGAAACTGTAAGTCGGACTGGGTGTGAGAAAGGGAGGTGATAGAAGGATTATAGGGTGGGGGAGCAGAGCCTGAGGAAGAATTGGAGCCTGATTCAGCCTGGTGGGGAGCGACCTGAGGAGGAGCAGTCTGGGGATGAGGGGAGAGGTCAGATGGGTCTGTAGAAAAGGAATATTGAAAAGACTCAGTGATGCTTGGGGTTAGGACTGAGGGGAAAGGTGGAAGGGAAAGAAGGAGGATTTGGGATGAGTCGCATTGGGAAAAGAGACTAGAGAGGGACCCATGTGTAAAAGAATGCATGGACCTCAGGCACCTCAGACCGTTTGCCCATTTTACGACAAGAATTATCTAGATCTTGTAGGATGGAAAAATTGAAAGTGCCTTTTTCTGGCTATTTGGAACCATTGTCGAGTTTGTATTGGGGTTAAGCGGCATTGCAGAAGAAAATAAGGCATTTAGGTTTCAGGTCAGGTGTGAGTTGAAGAGGTTTTAAGTTCTTGAGAACACAGGCTAAGGGAGAAGAAGGAGGAATGGAGGGTGGAAAGTTGCCTATAGTGAAGGAGGAAAGCCCAGAGAAAAGACAGGGTAGAGACACAGAGAGAAGGGGTGGGGGGTGCTTGCACCCTAGGAAACTGGTGTTTGTCACTAAGGGTGAAGGATCAAGGCAGGCATCCCTGCGGTGATCAGGCACCTCTGAAACGTGGGTGAATAATCAAGCAGGTGTCCCTGCAGTGATTAAACACCAAGGGAAGATTGTCTTCCCAAGTCTGTGACCGGCACCGGAGTTTTGGGTTCACGGATAAAACGCATCTCCTCTGTCTCTACCAGAAAAGGAAAGGAACTGAAATTAAGAGAAGGGAGAGAGTGAAGGATGGTGCCAAGATTGAAAGGAGAAAGAGGCTGAGGGATAGTGAGAGAGGTTGGAGAAGGCAGTAAAAGGAGGCCGCTTACCCAATTTAAAATTGGTGAGATGTTCCTTGGGCTGGTTGGTCGGAGGACCAGAGGTCATAGGTGGATCTTTCTCATGGAGTAAAGAGCAGGAGGACAGGTGATTGATCTCCCCAGGGAGGTCCCCTGATCTGAGTCACAGCACCAAATGTCATGGGCGTCCGTGTGAAGAGACAACCAAACAGGCTTTGTGTGAGCAATAAAGCTTTTTAATCACCTGGGTGCAGGCAGGCTGAGTCCAAAAAGAGAGTCAGCAAAGGGAGATAGGGGTGGGGCTGTTTTATAGGATTTAGGTAGGTAGTGGAAAATTACAGTCAAAGGGGGTTATTCTCTGGCAGGCAGGGGTGGGGGTCACAAGGTGCTCAGTGGGGGAGCTTCTGAGCCAGGAGAAGGAATTTCACAAGGTAATGTCATCAGTTAAGGCAAAAACCGGCCATTTTCACTTCTTTTGTGATTCTTCACTTGCTTCAGGCCATCTGGATGTATACATGCAGGTCACAGGGGATATGATGGCTTAGCTTGGGCTCAGAGGCCTGACAGTTTGGATCTGTGTCCTCACCCAAATCTCATGTCAAACTGTAATCCCCATTGTTGGAGGTGGGGCCTGGTGGGTGGTGACTGGATTACTGGGTAGAGTTTTCATTAATCGTTTAGCACCATCTCCCCTTGGTACTGTATAATGAGTGAGTTCTTACAAGATCTGGTCATTTAAAAGTGTTAGCACCTCCCCTTTTCTTTGTTCCTCCTGCTCACACCACGTAAGATGCCTGCTCCCACTTTGCCTTCCACCATGAGTTAAAGCTCCCTGAGGCCTCCCCAGAAGCTGATGTTGCCATGCTTCCTGTACAGCCTGCAGAACTGTGAGCCAATTAAACCTCTTTTCTGTATAAATTACCCAGTCTCAGGTATTTATCTATAGCAGTGTGAGAATGGACTAATACAGTTCTTTAAATGAAATATTGTCAGATATTTCTGTTCTCTTGTGACAAGATAGCCTTAACTTTCCCCTCAGCTTGACCAAATAGGTTTCTTCCTGACTTCAGGCCCTTGACCTCCCTTAAGAATATTTGCTTTAGAAAATTTGCTGTAGTTCTTTCTATTTCTTGAGATGTAAATCTTCTTCCAGCCTCTTCCCAGTTTTACAACTCAGGAATATCTTTCTCTAGGACCTGAGAACCACCTCTTTGAAATATTAACATCAAGGACGATAGTTCCCCTGTCTCCTGGTTTCTGTGGGTGGGAAGGGTAGGAAACTTGGAGTGGGGGGCTTTTTCCAAATTGAAAAACTATCTTTTACCATGAAATAGGAGAAAGTTCATTTTTTTCTTTTGGTATGGGGAATTAGTAAACACAGACGGTTTAAAATTTTTTCCACCCTAGCCCTTTGTCTCTGCCTCACTAGGTATCAGACTTAGTTTGTGCCTTCTCCCCTAATGCTGGCAATAGCATCAGAACAAAATCAACTTCTGTTTATCATGTCTGGTGCAATTTTTTCCTTTAAATTTTTGGTTATGATTTCCCTCAAATTCCCTCAAGTCCCTCTCTTCCTGTTTTGTTTTGTTTTTTTTTGGTCTCACAATTTATTAGGCAGCCAAATAATATACTTCTGGAAATGCGTGCATCTGACTTCTCCCATTCTATTAATGCTAATATTTTCTCAGGGGAGAAATGTGTCCAAGATGCTCTGAAACCACATACTGCCTAAGAGAGCACTGCATGTGCTCAAGCCCTGTTTATTGACAAAACATTTAACTTCCAAAGCAAACTACAGCTGTTAATTAACTTTAAAAACATGCCATGATTTAAAAAAAATATTTGTATTGTTTTCTGCCAGCAGAAATAGCATTTTTTCCCCCCGCAATGGCTAGGAGAAGAGACTCTGAATCCTACTTATCTCTTTTTCTATAAAGATGCAAAATTTTGGGTAGAGAAAGAAACTGGATTTAAGGAGGAGCCTCCAAGTTGATTTCTTCAAAGGAGGTCTCAAGAAGAAAAATAGGACTCCGGTGTTGTGGAAGACTTTCTGGAATTTAGTTAGGAACACAGGGATGAACAGAGGTGCAGAGGGAATCCTAGTGTGAGATGTACCATGCTTTTAGAGCCAGAAAGTGAGGTGTCCTTCCTCTCTTCACTTGGGCCTTTTGAAAGTATTAGAAAAAAACTTGTCCCCTACACTTGATCCTGAAGTCTCCTAACTGCCCTTGGCAATGTCAAAGCTTGGGAGAAAATTAAGGCTTTGTTCAGTTTACTATCGTCCACATTATATATTTTAATACACACATAGTAGAGAAACCAGTGTAGAGAGAAATGAAGTGATGTGCCTAAGGTCTTTGTGCATGCAGCTTGTGGCAGCATTAGGATGTGGATTCCAAATCGCTCAGTCTGGTCTTCCTCCCCATGTACCATGCTGCCTTTCTCCTGCAGAGTTTGGGGGTTTGGAGGACCAAGGAGTAGGGGCTGGATGTTGAGGGCAGTGCAGTTTCCTGCAAGAGGTGGCTTTTAGGTTCTTCTATGAAGCCAATTCTGTCAGACCACATGCTGTTGTGGTGGTGGAGAAAGCCTGCAATGGGAATAAAAAAGACACATATCATGCATTTTTTAAACAACTTTGGGTACTGAGGTTGGTAGGAACTTTCATACCTCAGCTGTGGAAATGTTTCTCAGTATTATAAGTGATATTTAAAGTTATTAGCAGCAGCAGCAAAGAGTCATGTGACTTGGGGTTTCTGCTCTTTTCATCTTGAGGTGAGATTCCTGCAAGAGTTTACCTCTTACTGTTTAATACTTATAAAGGCATACATTTATACCTTTATTTTTTTGCATGGATTGCTGAGCACTGTTGGCGAATATCACTAAACCACTATCAATTCATGTTCTGCACCTTGAAATGAGCCTAACATTATTCACCTATTCAACTAGCAATGCATTTTCTATTAATAAGTATTTCTCTTATTTTTTCTACATAGTAGAATTCTCAAATTTTTACCATTCTTTTCCTGACTCACACTTTTTAGTAATGACCCCACAGGAAAAAGAGAGAAAGAAATAGGCAGAATTTTTCTTGACTTCCTCTCCAGATGACCAATATAACTATATTGACACTTAAAATTTTTTTCCATTTTTTTTTTCCTTTAAACTCAGAGAAATATCTGTCACACTATTTTATGGCTAGCTACACCCTCCAAAAGTGCCTTGAATCTCATCTCATCCCAGTTCTCAGTGACTTCACACCATTAACATCCCTGATATAGTTTGGCTCTGTGTCCCCACCCAAATATCATGTTGAATTGTGATCCTGAGTGTTGGAGGTGGGGCCTCATGGGAGGTGATTGGATCACAGGAGCAGATTTCCCCCTTGCTGTTCTCATGACAGCGAGTGAATTCTCATGAGATCTGGTTGTTTAAAAGTGTGTAGCTCTTCCCCCTTCTCTCTCTCTCCTGCTGACCATGTGAATATGTGCTTGCTTCCCCTTCTGCCACGAATGAAAGTTTCTGAGGTCTCCCCCTAGCCATGCCTCCTGCACAGCCTGTGGAACCGTGAGCCAATTAAACCTCTTTTCTTTACCCACTCTCAGCTAGGTCCTTACAGCAATGTGAGAACAGACTCATACAATTCCTTCCCTCCTAAACCATAGCCTTTCCCATTCTATTGATTCTTTCCTTCCAGGGAAATATTTACTGTATGCTTAAACTTTCACCATCCTAGAAAAAAATTATTTACCTACTTTCTTTTCAACATTTCTTATTCACTTTTCATATTAATATTTTAAAGCCTTGTCACCCAAATAAAAATATTCTTATCAAGTTTAGTAATTGTTATCTAGTCACAAATACAATGGTATCTTTGCATTTTCCTTCCTATTGGATATTTTATGGTAAATGTTACTGAAGACTACACCCTCCTTCTTGAGAGAAACATCACTTGGTTTCTATTTGCAACCTTCTTTTTCTAATCAATATTGCTCCTTTATATACATTGTTCCTTGATAAAACTTTAAATATTAATATTTCTAAGTTGTTTTTTTTTTACTTCAGATTCTGATTCTGCATACTTTCTTGGGTGAACTATCTTTCCTCATGCCGTCACCTATTGTAAGTAAGCCTTGAACTCCAAAAGCCTCCATTCCTAGATTCCTTTATCCAACTGCCTTATGGACTGTTGTTTGAGTTTGCCCTCCAAAATTCATGTTGGAATTTAATTGCCATCGTGATAGTATCAAGAGGTGAGGTCTTAGGGAAAAAATTAGGATTAGATAAAGTCATCAGGGTGAGGCCCCATGATGGGAATCTTGGCTATATAAGAAGAGGAAGGGAGACCTGAGATGGCATGCTCTTGCTTTTTTACCATGTGATATCCTCTGCCATGTTATGATGCAGGAAGGAGGCCCTCACCAGATGTGGCCCCTCAACCTTGGACTTCCCAGCTCCCAGAACTGTAGTAAATAAATTTCTTTTATAAAGTAAAATACCTAGTTTGTAATGTTCTATTATAGCAACAGAAACCAATGAAGACATGAACCTCTTTATCATAGTATTTTAGAAGTACCTTACACTCACCATGTTCAGATATGAACTCATCAGCTTTTTCTAAATAGTCAAACAAGATGACTAGATATTCTTTCAGTACAGTGTTAATCTTCACTTTCTATTTACACTGCTATTTTATAGTTTTGCGAGGGCAGAGATTACCTTAGTGATTTATGTTGGGTAGAGATGCAAATAATTTCCATCCAGTGGAACCAGTAATCCCAGAGATAAAGTTTATGCTGTTATTGGATATTAACCAGTTTTGTATCTAATATGGCGATCTGTTAAATTATCTCTCTGTATAAACTGACTTCTCAAATAGTCTTTGGACCAGGTCAAGCATATTGCTGGTGCCTTCAGTAATTAATGAGTTGAGTAAAGTCTTTGAACATGTTTATCTACATTTGCATGAGAGTCATTATTTTACCTTTTTGAAAATTATACTTTAATATATTTGCCTTCCAAATTGTTATTCCTATTTTACTTCATTCTTAATAAAATGATATTTACATCCATTTAGTTGCCCAAGAGGAAACCTGTATGCCCTATCTTTCTTTCTGTTCCTTATTCCATTTTTCTTCCCCAAACACAAGTCTAATCGGTCCTGGCTTAGATATTTTACCTCCTGAATATCTCAAAATCTCATTCGTCCTCCCCTCCATTCCCACTGCCTTCAGCTTGTTTCTGATCATCACATTTCTCCCTAGGTTTCTGCAGTAGATTCTTAAATTATTTTCCTTACTCCGCCGGCTTCCTACCCAGTCCATCTCCCATACTTCTGCCAGAATAATCTTTCTAAAAGACAAATCTAATCACATCACTTCCTTTGTAAATTTTTCAGTGGGGTCCTATCTTAGACTAAATCAAAACACTTAAAATAACATAGGAGACTTTGTTTTATAACTTCCTTTCTATTTATCTTTCTTATTTTCAGTTTTGATCTTTCTCCAGCACATCCCCTTTCTCCCACTAGGCATAAGGTGTAGTTTCATAAGATACTGTGGTATTCCATTCATCTGTCTTTGAACTTATCTTTCTCTCTGCCTAGAATATCAATATTCTGCTTTTCCTTTTTCTAGTCTCCTCAGCCACCTTCTCCCTGTTCAATGTTGGACACATCTGTCCAGACTTACCTTCTTTACATCTTTTTTTTATTTACCTTTTTTTTTTTTTTTGAGACGGAGTCTCGCTCTGTCGCCCACGCTGGAGTGCAGTGGCACGATCACAGTTCACTGCAAGCTCCGCCTCCTAGGTTCACGCCATTCTCCTGCCTCAAGCCTCCCGAGTAGCTGGGACTACAGGGGCCCGCCACTACGCCCGGCTAATTTTTTTGTATTTTTAGTAGAGACGGGGTTTCACCGTGTTAGCCAGGATGCTCTCAATCTCCTGACCTCGTGATCCGCCCGCCTCGGCCTCCCAAAGTGCTGGGATTACAGGCGTGAACCACTGTGCCCGGCCTACCTTCTCTACATCTTTGCCAACACACATCGTTAAAAAAAGTAATGTCATCTTCTGAAAGGTTAATTTCTGGTCCCTATGGCATTTAATGAAAATTATTAATAATTACTGATTTTCTTGTCAAGTTTTTCACTAAACTATGAGCTCAAAGCATCCTGTGAACATTTCTGCTTATTCTGTATAATGCTTCTCTTGCTGGTGACTTTATAAGAAGGCAAGTATATTTCAGTGGTGACAAAGGTAGTGAGAGTATTGGTACTTAGCATAAAGGGTCAAGGCACACAGTAAATGAAGCTCAGATCCAAGTACAGGTAGTGAGGCTTGCCCTGATCCACAGTAACAGCCTAAACTTCTGCTCAATCAGGGCCATATGCTCTGATGGAAACGGCCTTGGCTTGGATCTCAGGAGACCTGGGCCTTAGTTCTGGCTCTGACACTAACTAGTTGCATGATCTTGCTAAGTCCTTTCTTGAGCCCATTCAAGTATAAAATGGATTTCAGGTAAATGAAATCACAAAATGCAAAACCACAGACAAAATAACACTTCTGTATCTTCTTTTCTCTTCCTCAGTCTTCCCTTTATCTATACTGTCTCATTCTTTCTTTGGCTGTGGAAGGCAGAAAGATAATCTTTATCTGCATTGCATAATCCCCATTTTCTAAGTTGTAGTTCAAATGGATCACCAAGATTACTTCCAAGGCTGCCAAGGCACACAACATCAGGTGTCAACATTCACATAGAAAGCAATGTAAGAATTGCTTTTGAGGATGTGCAGAGAAGAGGAGGTCCTGGCTTCATCCACACCACTTTACACAGTCCTGGTAGAAAGAGCGTCTAGTAATTATACTGTATAGCATTTTCAGAAATATTGTCTCATATAAGTCTTATATAGAGTGACGATGTCCACAGGATTCATCCATGCCATCACATATTGCAAGGCTTCCTTTCTTTTAAAGGCTGAATAATATTTCACTGTATATATATATGTCTCATTTTCTTTATCTATTCATCCACTGATGGACATTAAGTTTGTTTCCACATCTTAGTCATTGGGAATAGTGCTGCAGTGAAAATAGGAGTGCTAATATCTCTTCAAGATCCTGATTTCAATTCTTTTGGATAATTACCCAGAAATAGGATTGCTACATCATATGGTAGTTCCACTTTTTATTTTTTGAGGAAACTTAGTACTCTTTTCCATAGCCGTTGCACCATGTTACATTCTTACCAACAGTGTACAGAAGTTTCAGTTACTCTACATCCTTGCGAACACGTATCTTTCTTTTCACTAATAGCCATCCTAACAGGTTTAAGGTAATATTTCATTGTGATTTTGATTTGCATTTTCTTGACGATTAGTGATACTGAGAATCTTTTGATATACCTGTTGTGCACTTGTATGTCTTCTTTCAATAAATGATAATTCCAAAATATATGAGAAACTTCTTCAACTTAATAACAAAACAAACAAATAGATCATCCAATTAAAAAAATGGACAAAGGTTGACAGCCATCCCTTTGAGATGTAATTATCAAGGAAGGTAGCACCTGTCTCTTCCAGTCTCAATGGGCAGGTGGGCATCTAACTTAAGCACTTTGTTTTAACTTGCAAAAACCACTTTCTGTCTTAAAAATATGAGGTTTATTTTTCTTTGCATAAAGCCAATTGACTGACACAGATGGCCACTCCAATTACCAGGTAAGTCTAGGGTGAACTGTGAGTGACAAATGATTCTGTTAAGTCTTCTTACTTGAGGACAAAGTATTGTTTATTTGACAACAGCCATGTAATGGGTTGTATCTGCTTGGCCATGTACAAGGGTAAGATTTCGTTCTGTGTTTGCAATCTGTTTAGTTGATGTTCTGTAATGCATATCATAGTCTGCTTCAATGGTATTCAAAAATAAAACTTTCTTTCTTTTACACCTTTGTGGAGCGATTTCCTGGGGTGGGAGGAGATTTTGTTTTTAATTATATTTTCCCAACAGAGGCAAAACAACCTTGGTAAGAATTGTAAATGAGGTGGAAAAATATTCACATTTTCGTGATGTCCTCCCACTATCCCTCCCCCTTGTCTAATCTCTTCTTACACTTCACATCTGACAGTCCCTCTTCAGAATTTATTTTGGTATAAAAAGAACTGTGTCCAGTATCATCATCTATAAAATGGGGAATAATGAAAGACCTTATATCATAGGATGAAATGATTTAATATCCATCAGTGCTAAAGATACTGTCTGCTATGTAGTAATCCCTATATATATTGTTATTGGTAATATTATCATATAGGACAATCTTACATCAAAGAGAAGACTGTAGCTACCCAACTTACACAGGTTCCACCAAGTACAAACAGATAGTGCTTTGAGTTACCCACCATTTGGGGGTATCTCAAGCTAGTTTTCTTCTTTGTCTTGTGCTCTGAACGAGCATTCCCACCTAGTCCCTCCTGTCTCTTCTGCTGCCACCAGCAGGGGTGACCATAAAAATGAAAACTTCCACCTCTAGATATGGTCACTTCACAAAGAGAATAAATATTGACCTGTGCTACCTCAGATCTGGTGAAAGAAACAAAAAGAACAACAAAAAATAAAAACTTTCTCCTTGGCTCTGCCGCTTATAAGTGTGATAAAGGTCAAGTGGTTTAAATGTCAACACAGGAAACCAATAGAAAGGGCTGTGAATTTGACATTTTTGAGCATGGTGGAAATTATGAGGAAAGATGTGGGTCATCCTTTCTCAGGAACTTGGAGGAAGATTAAAACCTCTTTCCCAGCAGAGACTAAATGAGAAGGTGGCAAGTGAAGAAAGCTGTTGGCTGGGGGTCAAGGTCCTCTTTTAATAGAAAAGGTGCCTGTTTGACTTCATTTCGTGTTGCCATCACAATACCACAGATAGCGGCAATTTTTAAAGAAAAGAAATTTATTTCTTACAATTCTGGAGGCTGGCAAATCCAAGGTCAAAAGCCTGCATCTGGTGAGGGCCTCCTTGTAGCATCATCCCATGGCGGAAGATGGAGGGGGAAGACAGCGTGAGAGAGCAAGAAAGCAAGACACAGCCAAACTTGGTTTTATAACAAGCTCACTTGAGATAACGAAACCTCTCCCACAATAGTGACGTTAATCCATTTACGAGGACAGAGCCCTCATGACCTAGTCACCTCTCAAAGGTATGACCTCTCAGCACTGCATGGGGGGTTAAGGTTCCAATATACCAACTTTGCGAGACTCATTCAAACCACAGCAGTGCCCTTGTGCTAATTACAGAAAGGCACTCACCTTATGTGAATGAATTAGAAAAAAATGGAGCTCGCTCTTAGAAGATGAAAGCCCTAGAGTTTTTGGATGGCAAGCTCGGTAGGGCTGGATTCTAATTCCCATTTGCCTGCTCAGCTGGGTGTCTCTGGGCAATGCATGGGCTGCACAACGCTACATGGTGGCTGGCTGAGTGCTGCTACCACTTCCTATCCACTACTAACAAGTAGTAGTTAATACCTGGGACTTGAAACGACATTATAATGGAAGATCATTAATCTCCAGGAAATAATTACAGACTCTGAAAAAGGGAGAAGTGGGACTATTTCCCAGCAGAACTGAAAAAATTATCCCACTTAGCTCTGCCTTTGATTGTGGTGAGTGAACTTCCGCCTTCCATATTTATCACACTGCCTTTAATATTGGCAGTACTGAGCTGTTGCTATAGCTCTCTCCGCTTCTTGAGATTTCTTAAAGGGTAATAGAGGAGTGGATTGAGAGAAATAGATTATAGCTTTGTGAAAAGATGGTTAAACAAATGCACAGGACATTGGAAAAATTTGGGAACTACTGTGACCCCTTCCTCAGCCAAAGACTGTGTCAGGAAAGAAGAGATCTCTTATTCTTCTAGGTAATCATAGAAAAAAAATCACAAAATATTTTCCTAATTTACTTGAGAGAAAAAGTGCATTTAATTTATAAAGTTGTTCTATTTCATTGATGATGATAAACCATTTTTTGTAAGACTCATAATTATTTTGCACTCCACTTAAGGAGGCAAAAAAAGACAACTAAATTGGCTGACACTACGAATCTTAAGGCACAACCTAATTTCAGAGATGTTAAAATGTGGAAAAATGTGTGCCTTAGAATCAATAAAATACAGCATTTTAAACCATTGCCTCTCCTGCTGTAATGAAGCCCCATCACTGGCAGAAAATGGAATCTAGTTAGGTACTTGAAATGTATGACTCCTAGCAATACTTTCTCCCTAGCAATTCAATTCTGATATTTTAAAATACTGACCTTTAGACAAAGTTGGGACAGGTTTGTGAGAGGAACTTGTGTTCTGGGCATTGCACAGATTGCCCAGGAATGTATAACCATATAAATCCTGCACACAGCCTGCTTTGTGGAACATCTTGGCATTTTTTTTCTTGTGCAAGGCTGACATCTGCTGGACAAACAACACTTAAGCAAAGTGTTGCATTTTAGAGTAAATTCAATTCTTGGCAAGAACCTACTTGTGGAGTATATACTACACATTTTCTGAGGAGAAGTTGCATGTAATTCTTATCTTTGTTCTTTTATAGGTAAGGTGTTTTTTCCTTCTGGCTTCTTTTATGATTTTTCCCTTTACTTGTGATTTTCTGTAGTTTAAAAATTATATGCTTAGGTGTAGATTTTTGTGTTTTTTTTTTTGCGTTTATTCTTTTCGGTGTTCTCTGAGCTTTCTGGATCTGTGGTTTGGTATCTGACATTCATTTGGGGGAAATTCTCAATTATTATTGTTTCAGATATTTCTTCTATTTCTTTCTCTCTTTCTTCTCCTTCTGGAATTTCCATTATGCATATGTTACACCTTTTGTAACTGTCCCACATTTCATGGATATTCTCTTCTATTTTTTTCAGTCTTCTCTTAGCTTTTAAGTTTTGGTGGTTTTTATAGCTATAGTCTCAAGCTCAGAGATTCTTTCCTCAGCCATGTCCAGTCTACCAATAAGCCCATCAAAGGCATTCTTCATTTCTGTGACACCATTTTTTATCTCTAGCATTTTTTTTTTATTCTAAGGATTTCCATCTCTCTGCTCATCTGTTCTTGCACACAGACTACTTTATCCATTAGAGCCCTTATCATTTTAGTTGTTTTAAATTTCCAGTTTGATAATCCTAACATCCCTGTCATATCTGAGACTGGTTTTAATGTTTTCTCTGTTTCTTCAACCTGTTTTTGCCTTTTACTATGTCTTTTTTTTTATAACTGGACGCGATGTACTGAGTAAAAGCAATTGATGTAAATAGGCTTTTAGTAATGTGGTGGTAAGGTTTAGGGAGAAGGGAAGTGTTCCATGGTCTTATGGTTAGGTCTCAGTCTTCCAGTGAGCCTGTGCCTCTGGATTGTGACTCTCACCTGTGCTTCTCATCCTCTCTGTCCCCTTTAATGGGACGGGATGGCTAGAGTAGGCTGGAGTTGGGTGTTTCCCTTCCTTCAGGTCGGTTAGTCTCTGATAAAACCTCATCCGGTTAGGTTTTTGGTATCTAGTTTCTCCCGAGGGAAGACTTTGTTAAGAGGAATAGAATGCTCTGCTGCATTTCAAAATGGTTCCTTTCTCCCGTCCCCTGCAGGAAACACTAGGGGATTTTTCTCCAGTATTTCCTGTGAGAACATGGTTGAGCTCCTAGAAGTAAGACTCCCAGAAATAAGGGGCCTCCCAATGACTGGGTCTCCCTAGAGTTTTTATTTCTCAGACTGGTCCATGCTGAGCATCCAGTAATTCCTCGGTTATTGTCCAGGTTCTCTACCGTGGTTCTGATTCCTGGGGGAGTTTATGCTTTGGGGTTTTTGCTCTAACAAGTCATAAATCTTTGCATTTGCCTATTTCTCTAATTTGAGGAGAAGTGGTTTGCCCTGTGACCCACTTCTCTGATGGGTCTAGAACGGTTACTAATTTTTCAGTCTGTTCAGCTTTTTACTTGTTGTTTGGGTGGAGTGGCCGCTTCTAGCTCCTAACATGCCAGACCAGCAACTGAAACCATCTGAAACTTCTTGAAGTGCGTATGACATATTGATGCCTTCTGCTATTTACCTCGTTTGTGAGTGACTAAATATCTACATATGATTCATATGCCCTGAGATGTAGGTAGTAGGTAAGAGAGAAACAAGAGTGATTAGATTCCTAAAACCACAGAGAATTAGAATTAAAACAGAATTGTAAATATCTTTGTGTGTCTGAGCAAGTACCACTGAAATTTTGGAGTATTAACTAAGAAAACAATTAGACTAGAAAATGTAGAAAATGGTACCAAGATATCCAAAATAAAGGAATCTCTAAGCAAGATTTATTTACTTAATTCGATAAAGATTTTAATTTATACTACCTGGGGAAAATACCATTATCCCTTATGCCATTTTCTTTGTGGTTGTAGTAGATAGGTGGTTAAAACTACAGAAAGATTAATTTTCATTAGTTTAAATAATAAATTACTGGCCAAACTATTTAAGGGTATAAGAGATATCTCTGAAAAAATTAATACTTGAAAAACTCATATCTGGAGGAAAGAAATTTTAGCTGCAATAAATAACAATGTGAAATTCATTTCCTGCTTTGAGAAGTGGAGGGAGAGCTACCTTCATCAGACCACAGTTGCAGAAGGGAGCTCAGACCCTAAATAAGCATAGCTGTGAGGTACATTGAGGAGTCTGCTCTGAGTCCAATAATGTGGGCTGATTAGAACATAGCTGAAAGCGGGTGTTGGGATATTGATTTCCATGGCTGGTCCTCACCTGTTACAAAACTTCTACTACAATGAGTTTCAAACTTCAATATGCAATCAATTATCTACCTAAAGATCTTGGTAAAACTGTGATTCATTAGGTCTGGGGTGGGGGCTGACAGTCCACATTTCTAACAAAATCCCAGGGGATGCTGATGCTCCTTGTATCTGTAGACTACAGTTTGAATATTAAAGTTCTACACAGTGTCTCCTGGAACAGCAGTTCTCAGACTGTGATTACCAGACCAGCAGCAATAGCATCACCTAAGAACTTCTTAGAAATACAAATTCTTTGGTTCTATCCAGGCCAATTCAATCAGACACTCTGGGAGCTGGGATCTGGTCATTTGTATTTTAACAAGCCCTCCAGGTGATTGTGATGCCTGCCAAAGCCTGGGCATCATTGATCTAGAGAGGTATTTTCCAGCCATAATAGAATTACCTGGAAGCTTAAAATAATTAGTCATTGGTTTCCAATTAAATCAGAATTACAGAATGTGGGGACCCTTTATTATGGGTTAAAAAAAAAAAACCTTTCTCATTTGATTACAATGTGCAGCCAGGTTTGAGAACTGCCTGAGAGAGGCCCACTTACTTCACGAGTCTTTGCCAGCAAAAGTCTGGTGGTGGTGGGGGTGCCTGGGTCGGCTGGGCCAGCGACTCTGACTCTGCTCCTCCTCACTGTTGCTTTGCACCTGTAACCAAGATCCCACAGAACTCAGCCAGAGCCAAGGGGGAAAGGGGGTAAGGAAAGGTGCAGGTGGCAGGTAGCTGTAGGGGAAGGAGGCTGAGTGTACTTGAGAGACAGCCTCTTCTGTGGTGTCAGGGACACAGTAATGAGGAAGGCAGGAGCGGAGGTGTAGCTCTACATTCAAGGAGAGGTGACATACATGCAAATGATATTTCAAATAATCACGGCTTCTTTTTGTGGCAAGGATTTAAAAGCTTTTTAAAGAGATCCCAGCACTTCATGGAAGTACCTTCCACAGACCCAGGCAAGAGGAGTTCTGAGTCTTAGAGGGTCAGAAGAGTTGGTGGACTTAGAGAACATGAAGAGATGGTGGACTTAGAGAATGTGCCCACCTAGTCCTGCACTATTCCTTCTAGAACGTTCTTTGGTTACCCAGAATCACAAAGTTTGCTGGTCAAATGGCCCCAAGCCGGTTGCTGGAATGTGCGCTGGTTTTGCCTGATGACTGTTCTCTCAAGGGCTGACCTCTCCAGTAGTGTATGCAGCCTAGGCCCAAATGACGACCAATGGCTGTTTGTGTAGGTGGGAGCTTGTGGCATTTGGATGTGCAGGCTCGGGTGACCAAACATGGACATGCAAGGTCCCTTATGGTATAGGACAGGTCTGGGCACTGGAAGAGAAGGGAACAGGTCAGGAGCTGGGGAGTGGTTCTGCTCACACTGTCACATTCTAGCACAGAAGTCCTAAGAGTCTGAGAATCCTGGATTGAAATCTGGACTTCTGGGTCTTTATGGTTAGATATTTGTCAAGGTAAGGGAGAATTTATTTTATTTAAGAGTGGTTAGCTTTGTGTAAAACTGCTCTCCATTTTTATTCTCATGAGGACCACAACAAATGTTAATGAGAGGTGTACTTAATGAGAACATTAAATGGCAATCAGATCAGGTAAGTATTACCAAAGGAGCTCTGAAAACTCGACTGCTCTTAGGAAACCAGGCCTCTGTCTCTTTCTCCCTGTATATTAACCCTGAATTGAAATCAGAAAGTGGTGTATCTGGCTAGGACAGGAAGCCTGGATTTTTTTTCCCCCAAGGGTTCTAACCCTTCATCTTCTGGGAAAGAATCTACAGCCTTTCTCTGCCAGTCTCTCCCTCACCTCCAACCCACTTACCTCCTCCAAGTCAAAAGTGTCCTGTGGCTGCTGGCTTAAAGACCGACGCAGTTCTGGTCTGTCTACACTCTGCTTCCATTTCTGCTGGGTGATGGACAGGTCCAAGGACTTAACCTTCCTGCCCATGAGATTCTTCTGGAAGAGGCTCTTTCTTGCTCTGCTCTTTCTTTTCCAGAAAGTCTCATCCTTGGCTGGATGGGTTTCCGTATTGGTGGCTGGTAGACTACACAGCTCTCTCCTTATCTGAGCTGGGTCTGTGCTCCACTGTGGATCTTCTATGGGCAGAGAATGTGTGCAACAGGGTACCTTGGGTTTCGAATCCAGAGTTTGGGATGGTGCTAGCACTGTGGACATCCTTTGCTGTGTTTCCTCTTTGCAGCAGAGGACACATGGATAGGGAGAAGTGGGCAACTTTTTACCCTCAACAGGGGGCACAGGATCTTCCTGTGAGAATTGCCCCAAATCAGAGTCTTGCTGGAGGAACTGCTTCTCTTCTTTCACTTTGTCCATCACTTCCAACACAACTTGGTCCAAACTGTTCCTTTTGGGGGTGTTGTGGGGTGGTGGTGGCCGGTCTCGGGGGCATGTGTACAGACACATCTTGGAGATGGCTTTCCGAAGGCGGTCTCTGGGTGACTGGGGTTCAGGTTCTCGGGACAGAATCCTGATGGAGGGCACATCAGTTGGATGGTTGCAATTCCAGAACATGTGGGATGGTGTGAACTTTTGGACAGGTGTCTTAGACACATAGGAGTAGAGACAGAAGAAGGCATCAGCAGTGACAGCCAGTGTTTGCACCTGCTTAAACCTGCCTGGGTACAAGAGTTAAAGATGGTAAGTCTGGGGTTCATCAGCAAATCTTCTTAAATCTCTCCCTTCAGAAGCCTCCCCAAAGCTCAAAATTCAGGGAGAAGCTTCCAATTTTCCTACTAGTGTTTCTCCCTTTTCGATTTCTAACACTCTTTTTCTGGAATTTCGTGACTTCTTGACACCCCATCCCATGTAGATATTCCAACCGGGAAATAAAAAAGAGGGATAAGATTTATAGACATCATGCTGATATGATTGACTGAAAGGCAAGAAGGCCTAAAGGAAGCAGTAGTTGCCTGAAGTCTGTTAAAGGCTATTTCTTTAAGAGAAAGAATCAGACAGAGTTCTCCATCTTCATTGAAGACAACATAAGAGGAAATAGACACAATAGGCAAAGGGTTAAAGATAACCAAGAGAAAGCAGGATTTGAAGCCACTGAGCCCTGCTGTGAAAATCTAAAGGAAAAGGGAAGTAGAGCAGGTGCCTGGGAGGGACACTCACTGGCCAGCATGAGGCAGGGGTCTTCCATTTCAATCCTCCGCACCTGGGACTTCAGGAAGAGCTGGAAATCAATGCCCTTGGCCTGAGAGGGGGTGGTGAAAAATCGGGCGGGTATCCGAGAAGTGTCTTTGTGATCCTCTTGGCCAAAGCCCAGACTGAAGAGGACATCTTCTGCATCTTCTTGCACTTTGTCCAGAATTTCTGAGATGCTGAAATGAGGGAGTTTGGGTAAATAAGGGACAACTTTGAGACACATGGTAATTCAGAATATCAGAATATCTAATAAAAGTGTCAGAAGACTGAAATTCTTTTCTGTCCATTTCTCTACTTTTCACTGTGACTTTGAGAAAAGCTTTCACTTCTCTGAACCTAAATTATCTGTTGGAAACATGGAAACTACAATCCAACCCTAGTTATAAAAACTGAATAAAATTTTAGTACAGTACTTTGAACAACTTATTGCAGATGAATAAAAATTTAAGTAAATACAAAAGGATTTTGAAAAGTAAGAGCAGTATAGATACAAATAAATTTCACAGTTGCATCATTAAGTGCTCAGTTCCCAAATTTGCCATCCGACTTGCCCCAGTGGTTGTTGCGTGGGACAACTAAGCAATGAATATGTAAGAAACATAGAACCCCTGAAGGTTAACATTTTTATTCTGATCTTAGGGCAAAAAGTAATCAATAAGTACATCCAAAACCTGATGTTCAGAGGTATGCTCCTTTCTAGCACTATTTTCAGTACAGAAGTCCTGTGTCACAGAAGATCGCGTGCACGCACTCTCTCTTTATGGTATCAACCTGGATTTATGTCTAAATCGGAGTTCCACCAACCTGGGTGACACTAGAGCTTAGTAATTGTGTTTCAGACAGTGAGGCTAAGGGAAGCTATTATTATTTGAGGCTTTGAATAATCACTATCACTCTCTTCAGAAAGTGTGCTGGGCTTTTTGATCAAATAGGGACCATCTTGTTTAGCTAATAGCTGGACAGTCGGAATCCCTGGATCTACTCTTGTCCTTGCCAGCTTTTATCTCCATGGTCCTAAGTTTCCCTATCTGTGAATTGTGGGCATAAAACTGGATCAGTGCTTCTCAACCATGGCTACATGTTAGGGTCACCTTTGCAGGCTTTAAAAATGCATATATTTGAATCCCATCTCCAGACATTCTGATTAAATTGAACTAGGGTATGAACTAGGACTAAGGCTCAGTGAGGATAAATTACTAAATTTGGTCATGTGACAAAATTTAAGTCTCAGAACCAAGTCTCAAATTCAAATTTTGACTTCAAATTTCAGATACTTTTCATTATATCATACTAGTTTTCCTGACTTTTCATCTTTTTCAAAGAGTTATTTGTGTGTATATTTTGTCCACCCTGTTAAATCATTCAGCTCCTGGGATCAAGCTATTTGTCTGCTTCATCTTTTCTTTTTTTATTTTTATTTTTGTTTTAAGTTCTGGGGTACATGTGCAGGAAGTGCAGGTTTGTTACATAGGTAAACGTGTGCTAGGGTGGTTTGCTGCACCTATCAACCCATCACCTAGGTATTAAGCCCAGCATGCATTAGCTATTTTTCCTAATGGTCTCCCTCCTCTCACCCCATCCCCTGACAGGTCCCAGTGTGTGTTGTTCCCCTCCCTGTGTCCATGTGTTCTCATTGTTCAGCTCCCACTTAGACGTGAAAACATGTGGTGTTTGGTTTTCTGTTCCTGTGTTAGTTTGCTGAGGATAACGGCTTCCAGCTCTATCCATGTCCCTGCAAAGGACACGAATGCGTTCCTTTTAATGGCTGCCTAGTACTCGTGTATATGAACCACATTTTCTTTATCCAGTCTATCACTGATGGGCAGCTGGGTTGATTCCATGTCTTTGCTATTGTGAATAGTGCTGCTTCATCTTTTTCAAATTCCATACAGTCATTGCCTGGCCTGCCTGGCCTGCCTGTCCGAATGAATTAATATTTTATTGCTTCATTCAGTCAACAAATTAGTCAATTAATCAATACATTGTTTACTGAGCACCTACTCTGAGTCTTGGAACTGTGATGGTACCAATACTATACCTCCTGGGGTACAAGTTTCAGTGGGAGGAGACACCTGTATTTTACACATAGTATTCAGCTCTGAGAAGACTCCTCTGTGTCTTTCACAATTCTTGAAACAAATATGGTCACATTTTTCAAGTATGCAGTAAAAGTGCATAAAAGCTCCAGTAAGATATCCCAGAAAAAACAGGCAATGGCTCTTGGTTCCATTCTCCTATGCTTCTCATCTTCTCCACCCTTCCATCCTGCCAAACTTCAGTACCTACCTTGAACTAGTCTTGTTGGTCCCCCCAGTCATGCTGCTGGAAGCCAAACTACAGCCAAGATCAAGTAGCTGGCAAGGCCTGGCTGTCTCGAGGAAACTCCTGCAGAGATCAAAGCTGATGTCATACAAATCTTGTTTCTAGTCTGCACCCTGGCTTCAAGGAATCCCTGCTGGACTTATTCACCCCCTGAACAGTACCTTTTAGTCTATGCAGTGGTTGTTCGTTGGAAAGTCTCAGTCTCTAATGTGAATCTTTAGCTCTTTATTTTAATCTCTTTGACCTACCCCAATTCACTGATTCTTAAAGGAGACATCATTCACCCTGGCTGAACCTAACACTTACCTGGAGAAGAGTTTGCCATTGGCGGCCAGTAGTGCGGCTGGACAAGAAACAGAGAAGCAAAGAGCAAATTAGAAGGGAAAATGAAAATCACCTGTGTTGCCCCTCTGAACTTAAAACTCAGTCCCCTCTGTTTCCTTTTGTGACTATGACAGGCTAGCTGGACCCCATAAATTCTACACTTCTTGGGGCCTCAAGATTACCTAACACAGTTCTGGAATAGGGACAGATATGCCAGAGAGTAACTGGCCTTAACCCTCTGAACTTCTGACCCATGACTGATGTTTAGGCAAGAGCTCCTCTGTCCTAAAAAGGATAGAGTCATTTGGCCTTCCTGGCTAGTGTTCCTGTCCCCCTACACAAGTCTTTACAGCTCCCAGGAGACACTGGTAGGTTGCTGTGCTTTCATTCTTTACTGATGTCCTTCTCCTCCTGCAGTATAGTCTCTATTTTACATCCAATGCACAGACTTGTTTGGAGTTTCTGTACAGAAAACAGTCTTAAAGCTATCTGGGCAGCAAATGTTATAGTAATTTTATATGTTATCATCCCAGGGGCCAAAGGAAAGTTCCAGTGATGAACCAGTAAGAGTCATGGTAGGCTGATGAGGAGGTGTTTCTGGGCATGTGATGCCTTCTGTTTTTTACATTAGATAATAATAAGACTGCCCTTTCCCTGTACATAAGACCCCAGGGATGGGCTGTTTCTTTCTGAAGTTTTGCACTTCCATCCTATCCTGAATTCATCCAATGTATATCCTGTTTTCTCATCCCAACCTCAGAGAACTGTGCCACTTACCCTCTGCTCCCAGGGTCAAGTCATCTTCAAAGCTGGTCCCATGGCTGCAGAAGCCTGTCCAATAATCAGGTGAGGGTCACAGAAAACCAGGATGGAACATATACACATGCACACGCACACCCCCTGCATACACGAACATCTTCACATGCCCTTAGACTAGACTTGCACAACCAGATAATCATACTAGATACCCACATGTTTGTCAAATTACCACAAACTGTACATATATCACCTCAGAAGTCATATTCATTTTTGATTCAGAAATAATCATACATGCATTCACCTATAACCTTTCCCCTATATCACATAGTTATGTACACAATCCCCTGCCAAACAGCAAACACATGGGGGTGTGCACTCACACCCATATAAACACAAATTTTATAAAGTTCTTTTCCTATAGCAGTGGTTGTTATCTGAGCAACTACTAGCAGAAGATAGCCTATGACTGTTAGTGAGCCTGTGGGCTCTGAGTCAGCACTTTCTTCTGGATTTCCTGAAGTCTTGTGACCATGAATAGTGTTTTTGCAGCCAGTTTAAGAACACTCAGGGACTCTTTTGCATGCCTATGCATGTACATGTGCATAAACACTCACATACACACACGCACAGGTATATCACTCTCCAGGTAGAAGAAAAATAGATGGACAGAACCTATACTCACCATTGTAGATAAACTGTCCCACTTCCTCAGAAAATCCTTCTTCAGAGTATCTAAACCAAAAACAGTCTTATAGGTTGAAGTCACTACATTTTCCAAGGAGCTTTTTCATGGAAAAACTCACACATATTCATATTCTTTTCCAGTGAGAGTCAGTAGTATTTAATTTGCTTTTATGTTGGAGAAAACAAAGACAGAGTGGTTACTTGTCTGAAAAATTCATAGAAGTAGTTGGGGAAACCGGGGCTGGAACGCACTATATTTTAGATTGTGCTTCTGTTGTCCTGGCCACAGGACTAAAGGACGAAAGTCAACTTAACAATGATTCTTCAGTCTTTAGGTGAAACAGGAAAGAAAGAATATTGAAGCAAAACGGGAGAATTACATTCATAGAAGCAGGGGTTTGTGTGCCATAATTTCCAAATCACAAATACAAATTTCTAGGTTTTCTTAAAACTTTTAGATCACCTTAACTACCCACACTTCCTTCCTTCTCTCTGAACCATGTTATTGCTGAATATCATGTCATTCAGGAAACAGCAGAAATTGTATCCTGGTTAGAGATATTTTAAAATTTTCAGACATGGTCTTATCAAACATTTACCATCTCCACCAGAAGAACAAACAGAAATCAGCACAAATGGTGGTAGCTCAGTTTTACAAACAAGGAAGAAATTCTCTCTGTCCAAAACAGGTGTGTGAAGTAATCTGTGACAGGGCTTTGAAATGTGATCAGCACATCCAGATTCTAGTCCTGGCTCATTGTGGCTGTTTTGTTCTCAAATATTATGTAAGGGAATTTGGATCCCTAGATATTATCATCATCTGAGTCTACTTCAAACAGATATGTTGTGTATTTTGTAGAGTTTGCTTTCCTACAGCTTTTTACATGGAAGTTGTTCATGGTGCTTTAAAGGTAATCTCAAGTGGAGGTTGGAGGGGAAAAGCGTCAGTAATGTGAGTTAGCAGAGAAACTGAAGTGCATCCACTGGTGCTGGTCCTAAAGGAGCTTTTGTCTTTATCAGTCTCCAGCAATCCAGATTACTCTCAGGCCACTGGAGTATCACTTCATGGCGTGTGTAACAGTGGGAATAGGCTTACTAACCAAATATCTGTAGGTCAAGTTCTGCCTAAATTTTACAAAATAAGTCACTACATATTTATATATATATATATATATATATATATATATATACACGTGTGTGTGTAGATAGATAGATATAGATATATCTTTTGCTTGTAACTCCTTTCAATAGCAAAAAAATCAACCATGTTTACCAAAATCTGAATTTTAATATGTCCTTATGAAAAATACTACATCAAAGGTTCATTATAAAATATGAAATAATAGGCAAGCTCATTAAGAATAGGTAACTCTAATAATGCACCTAGAACTATAAATATATTTTTCTCTTCCTAATATATAATTACATAAAATATGTTGTGGTATAATGCTACAAACATGTGTAACTGTAATATTTACTATTACTACTAAAAACAGCATGATAGCTAATATAGTCAAGTACTAGAATATTGCAATTTACTACTGTATTTAATGCTTGTGTTGTAGCTGCACAGTAGTGCCACTACTAAGGCCTACTATTACTAGAGGTACAGTTTAAATAGACTACAATTCCATTTCTAGGTTGTACCCAATGGACATGCCTGTATAGGTTCCCCCAAGTAAATACTAGTCATGATAACCAAAAAATGGAAGCCTCCAAATCCCTATTTATCATAAAATTAAACAATTATATAATAACTATACAACTTAATATTACACAATAATAAGAATGAGTTACTGCTGCATGCGAATACTTGGATAAGCATCGTAAACATAATGCTAAGCAAAAGAAACACACATAAAACAGTACATGTTATATGACTCTATTTCTATAAAGTTCAAAATAATCCCAAACATATCTATGATGTTACAAGTCAGGGTATTTGTTATCCTTGGAGGCAGGATACTGAATGAAACGGACGGAAAGGAGGCATTTGGAATGCTGGTGATGCTCTGCTTTAGGTTTCATGGGTGTATTCCCTTTGTGAAAATTCATTGAGCTATTTATGTATTTATTTATTTGCCTATTATTTATTTGTTGACAGGGTCTCACTCTGTCTCCCAGGTTGGAGCACAGTGAGAATAGCTCACTGTAGCCTTGAACTCCTAAGCCCAAGAGAGCCTCCTGCCTCAATCTCCTGGGTAGCTAGGACTAAAGGTGCTGCCATGCCTGGCTAATTTTAAAAAACTGTTGTTTTTTTTGTCCTTGCAGAGATGCAGTATTGGTACATTGCCCAGGGTGGTCTTGAACTCTTGGGCTCAAGCAATCCTCCTGCCTTGGGCTCCCAAAGTGCTGGGGTTACAGGCATGAGCCATGTGCCTAGCCTCAGCTACGTATTTAATACTCATTTATTTTTCAGTTAGTATATTATACTTCAATATAATTTATATTAAAAAGGAAAATGTTACTGATATGTATGCTGAACTTCAATACAATTTACATTTAAAATGTCACTGATAAAATTTCTGGTTTGTCCAAAGCAAAACTGACTTGTATTCATTGGATACAAGTTTTTATTGGGTGCTTATCCTACATTTCTCTTCTTTAGTTATAATCTGCCAAGTATTTCTATTCTCTTTATGAGGAATAGCCATTGGTGGGTCTTGGGGCATTCTGTGGAACCTACAACAGCAGTGTGGACATGGGCCTGGAGCTATTGATGCTTTCTCACCGAGCACGATGATTTGAGACTTTATGTCCATCACTCAAGTCCCAGGCCTTCCATGGGTTATGGGATAGGCCATAAAATCAATGACCAGGGACTAGATGTACAGTTGCTCCCCTCTTCCCACCCTTGCATTGAAAAATTCCTTAGCATCATTTTAAGTCTCAAATGAAAGAGCCAAGGTATTGCTCTTTCTGTATATGCAGTTCATAAACAAATAGTAGGGAGGAGGGATTGGATTGTGGGAAGAAGTATATGGCTATTTTTAGCTTCTTCTAGATGTTTCCATAGCTACCTGCCTGCAGAGATTTAAGCTGAAGCCCACACAGATGATTTTTGGGCTCCCAACCCCACCTCTGGTGATTCATGAGCAACACAGTCATGTCCCAGAAAATCCCGAGAGCTTAGGAGGAGAAAGAAAAAAGGAGAGGCATAGTTTGCAAAGACATGCATGATCAGATCCTGTGTCAGAATAGTCGGCCGCTAGATTCAATTGCACTGAGAAACATTGACACTAAATTGCCTGAGATGTTGGTGAACTCTCCTGCAGAGCTTGTCAGAAAAGAAGATGCTCTTGCTACCAGAGGATGTTTGGCTTTGGAAAGAAAAATGGAAACTATATGGTCTTGGAATAAAATTTGAAGAGTGCCCCTCAGGGCACCTGGCAGAGTGGACAGATAATCAGTAAATGCGGGCTCCTTGTTTATCCTCTTTCCTCTGTGGCCTTGGAGGATGGAATACTGTGGTAATTCAGAATCTCATATTTAGAATGCGTTTTCCCTCTATCTTCTTCATTAGCTATTACCAAAAGTCAAGTGTACTCTCACTATCAATCATTGTCATTATCGTCCTTTAATTTTTCTAGCTTTTCCATGCAATTAAGAAGTATTACACACTTAAACAGAATTAGAAGACAGAGGAAATTGGAAAATGTTCTGACTCCAACAATTCCCCTTCCAAAGACAAATGCAAGTATGTTGATTAGCTCTTTATGGCCGTTTTGAAGTTTAAATATTTGAAATCTTTTCAAAACACAGATACATAATGAAAATGTAACAGATACCCTTGCACCAGTCACTCTATTTTCACACATGTAAACATTTTGCTATATTTGCTTCAGAAAAAATAAAATATTAAGTAATATATAATGTAAAATACAAAATTAAATATTAAAGGTATAACTAAAGTCTTATTTTACTTCTAAAGTCAATTCTTTTCCTTCTTCCAGGTAATCACTATCCAAGAGTTAATATGTATCATTTCTGGGAATTTTTTTTCTGATAAATAAACAGATGTAGATAGATGGATAGATATAGACAGACATTTTGTGGAATTATAGGTAGGTATAAACTCCTCCTTTATAAAACTCACCAGTCACTCACTATTAAAAGCATAAAGCACATACACATATATCATCTCATTTAAACCTCACGAGAACCCTTAGACTGTATTATTTTAAGTGTCCCACTTTATAGCTCAGGTGTCTACAGTGAACAGAATTTAAGTTATTTGCTTATAGTTGGTTAAACACTTAGTAGCACAAGAATTAGGCTCAAATCTTGGAGACTTTTCACTAACCAGACCACCTTGTCATAAATTTTGGTTCAGGGTTTATCTTTGTAGAGCATGAGTGAAGAAAGATGATTTCTAGAGTTTATTATCTTGTATTTCTGTGAATTTATTATTTTCAATTAGAATGAAATATGTTCTAAGTCAATGAGCATATTTTAAACTACTTGGCACCCCTCGAGGTTATTCAGATAATCAGACAGTTAGCAAAAGCGTAATTAATAATTGCTGACATGAATTGATGACTCAAGAGTAGTTACTGAGATAAGGACATTAACTGAGCTGACTGTTTCCCCTGTACATATCTGGGAAGTATTTTAAATCCTAGGACAGTTCTCATCCTAGGCTTCTCACCCAAACCTGCAAACATTCTGATTACCACCACTCTTTTCTTCCTGTATTTTGTGGGTCCTCTAATTGACTTTGAAATCAATGAATTATGAATAAGATGAGGGCAATGAGAACAATAGGTTTTTTCAAACAACAAAACAAACACAAAATAAATCCTTCCTGGCATTGCCTTCTTGGGTACAGGTGAAATAAACAACCTTGGATTATTTGGTGCTATTTATTTCCTACCAAATAAGCAAGAATGGGTTTCTTTATGCCAATTAATAGATGAGTTTAGATTAAAGGCTATATAAAACTTGAGACATTCCTGGAGGGAAAATAAGGAGCAGGCAGAAGTTGTCCATTCTGAGAATTCATTATTACACAGAAGACTAAATAGATCACAGAATTCTTCCTTTTGTGTCTGGGTATACTGAGCCTAAGAACGGTACAGGCTGATGGGCTGTGGGGTCTCATAATTTAAAGTATCTCTGAGGAAAGAGATAATGCACTGCCTTGAAGTGCCTGCTCCAATTCTCTCCTGCTTTGAATGACTGTCATAAACCCTAAGCTTCTCCTGTGCTCTGCAGTAGAACTAAATAACACAGATGAATTGCTCTTCAGCAAGAATGATCAGGTTTCCAATTCCTTTTGTTACACAATGTAAGACTCCAATCTAAAGGGGGAAGTCAGGGGAGTAGGGGTCTGGAACTCACCCCAACTATTCCCCATCCACTCTTAGCTTTAGCTCAAACCCAACCTCTGTTCCTAGATCTCGTGCCTAATTTAGTCTTAGCCCCAAGTTGCACTTGATTCACAATTGTGATTACCAGTTCACCGTAAACCCGCAGCACCCCTCCAACCACCATCTCAACCTTACTTCTAATCTTTAGGCCCAAATCAAATCCATCTTCCTGTCTCTGAGTTTCCAGGAGTTGTGTCTGTTAGCAAATTCAACCATCAGCCACATACCACCCCATTGCCTGTCCAGCACTTACCCGCAATCCTGCAGCCAGTCTTCAATTTTATTGATTGGATTCCCTAGAAAAGTCAGACACTAGATCACTGTGAGAACTGAACGAAATCAGACCTCCTCCCTGCAACTAATTCCATTCCACAAGTTTATTCTTACATAAGCTGCGTCATGAATCTTTTTTTCTACATAAAGCTTTTCTTTAAGATATGAGAGGAATACACCGTATATAAAAATAGTAGATATTTCTTCTCTCTCTCTGCTTCTTTTCTCCCTTCCTCCCAAGAACCTGGAAAGTGCCCAAGATGTCAGGCCCACTGCTGTCTTTTGAGAGTTCCTTTCCCACAAGAGTGGATCCTTCTCATTTAAAAAGAAAAAGAAAAAGAAAGACAATCTTGTTTTTGTGCTTTTTGCTTCCTACCAAATAAGCATTTATTTCCATCAGAATTTTTGTTTTACTCTTATGACTGTGGTCTCATTTGAACCTCAAAGAAGCTCTGAGAAGTGTGGGAAAGGTACTACTACTTCAATTGGACAAATAAGTCTTAGAGAGGTGAGTGACTTCCCAAAGGCCACACAGCTTGTTAGTGACAGCATTGTGGCCAGAATCCAGGCATCCAGCCTGGATGTGGTCTTGTTACACAGACAAAATAGAAACACCCCAAAGCATTCCTAGAGAGCCCCCAGCCTCAGGTTCTTACAGAAGCTTCTCAGGATGATGCAAAAATGTGCCCTTCCCTTTTTCCTAATCTTATGCCTGTCTCTTTCTCACATAATTCATATTTCGTATTACTTTAGCTTTTCTCCTAAACATATTTAAACCAGTCAAAACAGTCCTCCCTGAGGGCCTGGCTAAACAAGGAACCTGTTCACACTCTGCAGACCTGGGCCTGCTGTCACCTTTTGCCGCCAGACAACATAGACGTCTGTCTGATGTTCGTCTCTTACCTTCTTGGAAAACGTCATCCAGGCTGGAAGGCTCAGGATCTGGGACATCCTGCAGGGCGGCGGCAGCCTCCTCTTCCAGGACCTGGGTCTGCCAGTTACGGCTCTGACGGAGCCAGGCCCGCCGTTTCTCCCAGGATGTGGGGCTCAGCACAGAGGCCTCCATGGCCCTGTCTCAGACTTCAGGGCCTCCCGTAACAGTAATGCCGTCCTAAGAGTTGAAAAACAGTGATACTCCCTCATCATATGCTCAGAAACCACCATGATGCTCAGGGTTGCCCCCCGAATTTTCCTGTGTCTGCCCAAAGGAGCTTGGTCTCTCTGACCATTCAAAAGCAGGGAGGACATGCCTAGCTCATTTTCTGTCTCTCCTGCAAAAAAAGGAATGCTCTGAAAACTCTAAATACCGGGATAAGTCTTTCAAGTCAGAAAGTTTGAAAGCTTCAAACATCATGATTTAATGGACATTAAGAAAACTCTTCTGACTTAAAGAATCTCTATTTCTCAGGGTAACCGAAATGCTGTATTAGAAAACATTTTTTTCTTTAATCCTTAAGAATGTTGTCTACCAGAATCTTCCATTATGACTAAAACATCTTTAAGTTTACAACTTATAAAATTCACTTCATTTTTTTATCCTCATCAAGACATATGAAAAAATTTAGGGTCTCAAAGGTAAAACAGATTTTCTAAGGTCCCACAACCAGGATGTCACTCCAACTATAGGAATTCTGGGTTTTGTTTGTTTAGTTTTTGTCTTGATTTTTTATGTTCCTGTTTTATATATTAGGAGTCTACATATGATTTCTCTCAGAAAAAAAAAAAAAAAAAAACCCTGTGAATTAAAAGCAGGGAGACACTGCCTTAAGCAATTAGCAGCCAGCACCTTCAGGATAATGACTAATTTGTCAACTTGTGCTTCTACCTAACTATGAATTTATTCCTCAGCTCATCAATGCAATTACTAATCCTGTCGATTCATATTTCATGTAACATTACCAAATATTGATGTATTTTTCCAAGAGACACAATGATGGCACTAGATACACATTCAAAGAGGAACAGAGGGGAAGAATCATTCAATTATCCAAATAGAGCTTAAAAAAGCTTGAGGCTAATGTAATATTCATTGGCTCATACTCTGTCCTGCTGCCTCTCCCCCGCTGGCCACACTTGCATCCCACCACACTGAGCAAATAGGAGTGGGGCTGAAACTCTCCAGGTCTTATCCCCCTATTTCCTCGAGCTGCCATAAACAACATCATCTTAACAGCTACACTTTTAACTACCGGAATAAAATAAAATAAAATAAAATAAAATAAGAAGACTACCAGTTAGTTTACAGAGACTTCTGTTCCTCCAAAACTTAAAACCATTAGTGAGGCATCCAACAAAATAGGCATTAAAATAGCTTTTTTGAAAAGAATATCCTGAACATAAAATGCATTCCTAGGGCAATAAAATTGTTTTTAATGCCTCTGCTTGTTACAGGCAAAACATACCTAGGAAAAAATAATACATAATTACTGTTGTCTGATCTAACTTCCTTCACTTCAGGTCCAGTCCAAGACATATTTTTCTTCCAAGTGAGACGGTAGTTAGCACTATGAGACTTTGCTCTTTAACCCCGAGCACCTGGCTCTTTGTCTACTGCCTGTGCCTTTTAGAGAAAATTAAATCACTGAATTAAGTTTGTGTCATAAAGAAGCCTCGAAGAGGAGTAGCAGAGATGACTTGCTATTCTTTGGTCAGAGCTGTCGTGAGGAGATAATGTCCATTAAATCGTGATGTTTGAAGCTTTCAAACTTACTGACTTGGAAGACTTACCCTGGTATTTAGAGCTTTCAGAGCATTTAATCCAACTGCCACTAGAATGACCTTAGGACAAGAATCTAAAAAGTCTTATCAGTTTGTTTACCTAGTCCTGTGATCCAAAATATTTAAGAGATTGGTTCCAAAACCCAGAGAAGAAAATCACAAAGGCTGACTTGCCTATTGTTTTTAATTCCTGAAGGAAATGGACCTCCCCTAGGTCACTGGGAATCTTCAGCTCACAGAACATTTTTGGTGGTAGAACTCAAAAGGAAGGCAGGAAACCAGGAAGCCAGGAGGGCAGGAACGCAGAAGGGCAGGAGGGTAGGCAGAGAAGGAGGAAAAGAAGGAGGGAGGGAGGGAGGGAGGAATAGCTGGATTCCATACTTTATTCTGCCACTTCAAATGGTATAACCTTGGAAAATTTCATCCTTTTATTTGATCTCAGTTTGTCAATGAAAACATTATAGCCCTAACGTTGATGCATCTAGTACTACAAACTTCTGGATGTGCTATTTTACAGTCGAACCCCTATACTGCCTAGCACAATTCCAGAATCTCACTAATTGAAATGGAGGTGGGGGGTTTCAACATCCTCTGTGATATGAATCTATTTTACATTCCTCCCACATCTTCAAAAATATATCGCAATAATATAGGCTAATTTCCTCTGCGTCCCCTGAAAATACTTACCTCTTTTTTTAACCTCGGTTTTCTCAAATTCTTTCCCTCCTTCTCTTCATCTTCCTCAGTCTTTGCCACACTCACCCTGCAGTGTCCAGCTCTTAACCAACCTCCTCCACGGAGCCATGCCTGGCTTCCACAGCCTACCTTAATCGCTTTCACTGAGCTCTTTCTCTGCTTGATTTTTTTCTTCTTAGGTCTTATCACTAACATACTTTACATTTTATTTATTTACCCAATTTATTGTTTACTCTTCTGATTAGAATACAAGCTCCAAGAGGACAGAAATTTTGGGTCATTTACTGCTGTGTGTCTAATGCCTAAAACAGAATCTAACACATTGTAACCACTTAATGAATACTCATTGTCTGAACGAGTGAATGTTTAGAAGGTGCCCTTTCCTCATAGGAGCCCAGTGCCTTCCAGAGTCATCAGAGACACATGCAGGGAGATCAGCTTCAAAACAGTAACAATAAGCTGGTAACTACGTGCTTACTAAGCATGTAAAAATGTTGTGGGTTGAAAGTTGGAGAAAAGAGAGATGGTTATTCTAAGACTTGTTTTTATCCTAGAAGTTCCTACAATTGAGAACAAAAATTGCATTTTCTTGACTAATCCCTATTTACTGCCTGTCTCTATGTCCTATGTACAGAAGTTTTACTTAATGTTAATTCTTAAAAGAAAATGCCTATGAAGGCAGAATCCTTAATGCTTAAGAGTTCCAAAGAAAGGCTTACAAATAAATGGCAATTGTAGGTATGACAATAAAAAGACCAGACAGGTTAAGTGTTCACTGAGAATGACAGACATTTTCCTGGCAATTTGGGTGAGAATGTAATAATTTTTCTACTTGAAAAAGTAATAGTGATCTCAAGTCTTGAAGAAAAGACACAAGGTAGATCTAAGCTAATCTTCACAACTCTAGCACACAGGATAGAGGACTGGGAAATTGCATAAATAATTTTTTTCCCAATCTCAGCAACACTTGAATTGTAGAGCCCTGTCCATGGAGTGTTATATGGGAATACTATAAGTACAGCAATATCAAGAGGCAAGAAGAAATGGTAGTGTCTGGTTAGTGGTAATAGGAGGAAGCTGTACTGCTGGGAGACAAGAAACCGTTGTTTTTTTTTTTTTTTTTTTTGGTTTTTTTTTTTTGTGCGTGGAAATCTGCAGGAAGCGGCAAATGATTATCAGACAAGCACATCAGCCATGAGAGTGTTAGACAGAATTAAAAAGTGAGTGCGCACAGATGTCAAGATAGCAGCTTTGTAGGTCTTGGGGCCCCTTGTAAGAGAGACAAAGACATGGAGATGTTTCCTCCAAATAAGTCATTCGAAAACGTACACTGATAATACAATGGAGTTTGGTGCAGTGAAAAGAAAACTGACTAGAAATCAGAAGACTTGGACATTTTTCTGACTTGTCCAATTAATTGACTTATGGCATATCAGTTAGGCTTTTTTATTACGGTTTCAGTTTAATCCTCTAGGAAAGGGATTGGCTGGACTCAATGCTGTGTAAATTTACTTCCAGTACCAATGTTTATTAATTTATTTAGGTGAGTTTGAAATATGCATAGGAATAGTACCCATAAAAGAAAGTGCATTTATACAGTTTTCCCCATTAAAAAATGCGAAATGCTTCAGTGGTCTCTGGAGTTACTTCCCATATACCAAATTCCCTTTCAAATTAACACCAACATATGGAGCTCCTGCACATGCGACCTTCACATTGGATCCAGGAAAGTGGTGAGCCTGAACAGGAAGGCCATACAGGAACTTATACAGGGAGTCAGTCAGGTGCTACTCATTGACTCTCAACATTGCTTGAACTTTTCTGCTTTTTTGCTTTAGCTTATAGTTTCATCCCCCTTCCTCTCTAATTAAACAAATTCTTTCTACCCTTTAAGGGCCTACTTAAGTCATCTCCTTTCTCTGTCCTACCTGTAGCAACAAACACCCATGCCTGCACCATATGCAACAAGACAGTAAGTGGCTACCTCTCTTGTCATCATTCACCACTACTTGTAACTTCTCCCCTAAACCCATCATAGAACATAGCACAGTACTTTGCAAAAGAAGGGACTCCATAAGTGCTGTATCTGCAGAGGAACAAGAATCACCCTGGCACTGGGAAATTATCCCCAATTAGTATTCGTCATAGGACGGGTGCTCCTGACTGTCCTCATGGCCTTGGATCCTAATGTACATTTTTGCACAGTTTGTAGTGAAGAAGAAAAAGGCTTGGAGCATAGTCTTTCCAGTCTTTTGTTGATATAACATAAGGTCACCCAAGTCTGACTTAATTTATGAAGCTTGAACTACCAAATTCTCCTATTTAAAAAAAATATTTTCCAGAGTCTTTCATTTCAAGTTTTTATTCACTTCTTCATCAAAATTTCCTTCTGGAGTTCATCTATCATCTCTCTTGATGCTGCTTATAGTATATGATCATATTTAATATTCTCTATGAGGATAGAAATATAAAGCCTGTAGATATCTGTTCTCCAATTTTCCCATGAAACTAAGAAATTCCCACAGTGGTACTATTGCTTCTTGCCTGAATCCACCCAAACCCTTATTTCCCCCCTCTGCTACCATTTCCAGCCTTTTGTTCTTTCCTCTTTTCTACATTTCTCTAGAGGTTCATTCCATAAATCCTTCTCCACAATCTTTCAAGAGTTCTGGAATCTGGGTTCAGCCAAGTGGAGTAAGATAGAATTCTTGTTCTGAGGATGCTATAGTTAAAAGCAGAAATTGTAGTAGATAGGATTGAGGTTAGACAGGAGAAATATCCTCCACTGGTTTAAGATTAGGGAGTTAAGAGCTGTGAAATGAGTATCTTCCAACAAAAATTATTATCAGAGGCAGTAACTGTAGCAGCAGCAGAAAACCTGTAGAGGTATGTCATAATTATGACTCGAAGAATATCGCCTATTTCTAGTCTCTGTTTTCCCAGGGAAGCAGTTGGGGATTCACTACACATTGACACGGGCAAGTCAAAGGTAGGTAGTCATAATAACTGAAATGTATAGAGTACTGCATATTTATCCATAAAACTTTCCTGTAAACTGCTTAACTTAATCCTGACAACCACTTTAGAGCTGATTACGGTTACCTGACCCTCATAGAGATATGTTATTTGTCCAAGGCCACATCCCTGTAGTGCTGAGATTAAACTCAAGTTGGTCTGACTCCATGTTATATAGTTTTTCCACTGACATTAGAATAAGAAAATGGCCCAATGTCACCATCCAATGTAATTTGGGGTTAAAAAAAAAGGAGAAGTTATTTCAGTAAATTCTCCATTTTGCACCTACGTAAGCTCTCCATCTTATAGTCTAGTAGAGAAGAAGCACCATAAACACAATGTAATTTATATTTGGTTCTGTGACAAATTTATATTTGGTTCTGTGACAATCTTAGTGCAGGAAGTGTTGCTTTGTTTGTGTTATTAGAATAGTTTCCTTTCTGACTCCAGCTAGGTGATTATGAAGCAGTTTAGCCTTCCTCAGGCTTACAGAGTGGTTTTTTTTTGGCAAGGGCCCACCTAACTTCTAGTGGGGAGGAGAGAATCTGCCTGGAATTCCGCATTACTTTCAGGTTGTTGTGGCATTCAGAATATTTCATAACGGTTTGGGGCACCACAGAGCAATGAGAGCTGATACCATCACAGCCCTGTGGTGGGGCCCCGCCCGGTACATGGCTGATGTGGCCTTGAATTTCTGGGGCCTGTCTGGGGAGTCTTGAGGAAAGAGCTGGGATAGCTGGGCTGGTCATGGGCACTCAGAGGGCTTGGGAAAGTGGATAATTATCATTAGTAGACATATTTTAATATTTTAGCAACTATTAGCCTACCAATTTGCACCTGATAAATATCAGCTCTGCTTACAGATACTTCACCATGGGGCAATTTTCAAGGGGCTCAGTAAGGATGACCAATGCTTCTTTTTCTTTAAAGTTCAGAGTGTTATTTAGAAATTAAAGAAAAGGAAAACTGTAGAAAGAGTTTGGGCCTTGGAATCAGAGTAAGCCTAATTTGGAATCATAGTTCTGTCTGCTTTCTGCATATTTGTCCTTGGTAACACTATCTTTTCTTCTATACCTAAGTTTCTTTTTCTTTTTCTTTTGTCTTGCTGTGTTACTCAGGCTGGTCTTGAACACCTGGCCTCAAGCAATCCTCCCACCTTGGCCTCCCAAAGTGCTGGGATTATAGGTGTGAGCCACCACACCTAGTCTATACCTAATTTTCTTCATAAAATAGATACTGTGCCAAACTAGTTGGGTGATTGGCAGTTGTAATCAGGTAACATATATTAAGTCCCTGATGTATAAAGGTGGTGCTTAATAAGTGATAGATATGATTATGATTATGAATCTCCCCTCAGTCTAAGATGTTCACTAAAGTTGAAACATCTTGAAGAATAAGGAAGGAAAGAAGGAAGGAAGAAGGTGAGAATTGCAGGGTACAGTTGACAGTATAAAATCAAGATGGTGAAAAAGATTTTTTTAATCTGTGTTAAGCAGAGATAAAAAGTAAGCAATGAAAAGTCTTTCTTTCCTGGGGCCTGTCCTAGGGTGGGGGGAGGGGGAGGGATAGGATTAGAAGATATACCTAATGTAACTGACGAGTTAACGGGTGCAGCACACCAACTTGGCACATGTATACATATGTAACAAACCTGCACATTGTGCACATGTACCCTAGAACTTGAAGTATAATATATTTTTTTAAAAAAAGTCTTTCTTACCTAATTCCCAAAGGGACCAGAGAGATTACCTAATCCTGGTCACTCATTTTGTAGTTGAGGAAACTGAAGAGAGAGAGAAAGGAGGGAGAAAGAGAGAGAGAGAGAGAGGGGGAGAAGCAGGCTTGCCTGGAGTCACAAAGAATATTAGTGGTTTTAAATGGGAACCAAACTCACAAGTTCTGAGTTCCAGATGCATGCTTTCTTCCTTTATATCATACAGCCTTCCTCCTGCCACACTTGGTTTCCAAGGACCCAGTCCCAGGTTTGTCTTTAGTGCTCTGGGGGACATGTATGAGACAGACCTCTCTTCTCTTCTGTCTGTTTTGTACCTATGCCCCAAGCAGTGCCTGTGAGTTGAGACTGAGAGTGAGAACCAGTGTGGGAGGAGAGAAGAAGGAAATGGGGTTTCCATGATGTGGCCCATAAGACCTTCTGCATCCACAGCCAAGATATACATCATTACCATCGCAGAGCTGCGGGAAATCCCAGAGTAGCTAACATTTCTCTGTTCATGAACTGGACAAACTCCACCTCAACCCGGGTGGATTGTCCCCCATTTGACATACCCCAATCTGCAACAAATTCTCACATTCCTTCATAGAACTGTCTTCTAGCTCCTAACCCTCTTCCATGTCAAGCAGGTTGGAAGATCATCAGAACAATAATTTCCCTGAGTATAATATTTGAGCATTCTGAGACTTCTATTGTCTAAGGAGCAGTTCAATCTGTTCAGGGAAAAGGGGAGAAGTTACTCGGTAAATAACAGAAAGAAAAAATGCCCATTAGTCAATAGAACTCCTATTCCCCTCCCTTTTCATACTCTTTCTCCCACAAATAAGCGTAGCTGAATAAATACTGAAAGAAGACCATCTAAGACCTTTTTCCTCTCCTTCCCTTTCTTCCTTACTTCCACTTTCAGGATATGAATTTTAAGAAAGGACTTGTATAATTGCTACAGGAAATATTAAAGTTGTGGATTTGGAAAAAAAATTAATCCCTTGTTCTCAATGTAGGGAGACATCAAATATCTTCTTTTGAATGGGCAATAAAGACATCAAGAATAAGAAACAGCAGTTTATCTGAGCTGATTTATAGATGGCTTCATCAAGAGAAGTAGGAAGAATGAGCAGATTTCTCAACCATTGTGTTAGCTCTGTGAGTTCGTATCTTTAATTCTTCAGTTTTATTTCCTTGGTAATAAGCTCTGTCCTGCATATGTTCATTTTTCTTCTTTCCTGCTTTTCTTTTTCAATATCTACACACTCTCTTCTCCTCGTCCCTCTACTTATTTGACTGAACTCTTTTCTCAATCTAAAATCTGTGTTTAGGCCATTCTGCTTCAGGCCTGGGTGTGGTAAGGCACACAGTACTGCGGGTACTGGAATATCCACTTTTGTTTTGTGCCTTAGGTGGAAAAGAGAACAGTTGTCAGTTTGCAGGTGGAAATAAACGTGTGATCTTTTCCCCTTACTGTAGCCCAGAAGGAATCTTGTAAGTCACAGCATTGGCTGAGATGAGACCTCCATTTAAATTCTCTACTAGAATCCAAATCAAACATGGAACTGAAAATGACGGTTGGGCCTTCATGTTCACTACATAATGCTGAATCGCAGGGTTCCATCTTAATTTTCAAAAAACCCAAGAGTTATGAGAACATGTTGGTAGCGTGGCTGTAAATGGTTTCTAAACACCCTGGGGTGCATGCAAATAACTCAGATGTTAAATTGCTTTCTATCCCTTCTGCTATATCTTCAGCTTGTTATTTCTGATAATAGTCCAAGTAGAGACAGACAATAAACCTGACTTCCCTTCTTCCTACTAACACTTCATGCTGCAAGAGAATATTACGAGATCTTTATCTCTAATCACTCAGCTGAACAACTATTGAGTCTGATAGTTGGACACACAAGTTGAAGGTTCCTACCTCCAACCTCCCATCCTAGGTACTGCCCTGCACCATCTAGAAAGTCTCCTTACCTCTCTACTCAGGACCATTTGTGGTATACAGAGTCACTAGTACTTCCCTGGATATCTCCTGTAAATGCTCACAGTCTTGTCAAATCATTTCTGTGGAACTCTCCTTTCTTGTCCTTGCCCTGCCCTGGGGACCCACCCTTTTTCTTCCACCAACTGGTGAGCTTAGTGGCACAGAAGGGGCATGGGAAAACCCCAGGGTGGAGGATCTTTCCACTCCTCCATCTACCCCAAAACTCATGTAGGTGGTGACATGCTCTGCCTGCTACCACTGGGGCAAGGGGTGTTGGAGGAGCATGAAGCCCCCAATATTATGTAGGTCACTGAGAAGGCAACACATCCATCTATCTATCTTTGAGATGTGAACCCTGAAATCTGGTCCTGATGGTGGCTATCCATCTATCTTGAGCCTCCTGGTGAATTTGACCTTACCTCACTCAAGTGTGTACATCCTCCCTCATAGGTGACCTCAATATATCTTGCTGCAGTTTATCTCAACAAGTTTCTTCTATAGCTTCTGAAGAAAGAGGTCATACCCACAGAAAGCAAAGTTGATTTCAGCCAGGTACTCTTAATGGTTGGAGCTATGGACACTAGAGTAGGGCCTGAAATGAAACCGGGAAACTTCTTCCTTGAGAACTTTTCGATGTTATAATCAGATGGAAATTGCAGCAACAATGAGTTCAGCAAGATACAGAGAAGAACTTTGCAGGTGAGAAAGGTGAAAAAAAATTCCTAAAATGTTATTCAAGTCATCAAGGAGACCCAAGTTTTGAGAATCTAGAAAGATTACCTCTCTGATAATAAAGAGAAAACAAACAAACGAAAGCAAAAGGGCACCCAGCATCGTTCTCCTAGGCATAATGATGGATGCTTTTAAGGTTGAAGTAAGAGTGGTGGAAGATTTTCTCTTGATTTTCCCTTGACTTGACAGCCTGATTTTTCTCTGACATGTTTCCTTCTTTCTCCTAGCATCACCCTAAATCAGTACAGCCTTGAAACTGAGATAAAGGCTGTGCTTACCTGTCTGCTGGTAGAAAGCTGAGTTTGAGGCAAAGCAGTTGTTGAAGCTGGGCCGAGGCCTTCACAGGTGTGGGCACAGAGGTGAAGCGAGTGAGAAAGTATCATGTTGTAGATTATGCCTTTCTCCCTGAACTCATTCAACTGCTGTTGCCTGCTCAAAAGGGGAAGCGGAAATGAGAACACACCACACACACACACATCCACACATGTAGATGCACTCCCCGCCTCCTGGCCCAGCCACATCCTTTGCTCTGGCTCAGGAGACTGAGCGAAGGACAAACCATCCGTAGACACGGTGCCCACAACTAGGAAGACCTTCCTGCCCCAGAGCTGCCTCTGTCTTTCCAGAAAAACAGGAGATCTTTTCCTATTAAGGCAAAGGTACAGTCCATTTAAAGAGGTGTGTGCAGGAGTCTTCCTACCATATAACTAGAATTCCACTGCTGCAGATAAATCCTTCTGTCCTCAGGAGAGCTGTCTGAAAATGGGAAAGCTCTCTCTCGTAAATGATCTGGCGTTTATCTCAGAGAAGATGTTTCCAGCCGTATCACACACTTGAGAGGGCTCTGAGCCAGTCGCTCTGTGTTGATAACTTTCATACTCTGGTAAATTCCCCCGAAGCTTGTTTTTGAATACTGCCTACTTTTTTTTTTTCTGTTAGTTTCTTAACTTTGTTTTATGTTCAAACCACTTCAAAGTTTTCATTTTTGTAATAAATGACTGCTTTCCCCAGCGTTTTCAAAGCTGAACTTTTAAAATCGGTTACACCCTGAAGATGTCTTCAGTTTATTGGTTTTCAGTTTGGAAAAGGCTTGTTGAACTCTAAAAGGTTTCTCCCAGGCCTCAATCACTTTCACCCACCGGGGGCATCCAGCACTGCTAACTATCCCTCCTCGCTTCTCCAGTATCTCCGAACACTCTTCTCTGTAGGATGCTGCTGCATTTTGGATATCTTCTTTCTGTCTCTCTCCTGATTCTACTGTTTCCTTCTTTAAATCATTTATTTATGAATGTATATCACAATATTTATTCTACAAGGCACTCCTCTAATGTGTTAATTGTGACTGATTTTCACATGTTCATTACCTTCTTTCTGATTTTTTGGCTATAGGTATAGTTAGATTTTTTTTTTTACCATGTTTCTAAATTCCATTTCCAATAATCAATGGGACAACTCCATTGAGTATCCATAGTATAGCTATAATATGGTAGAAATAATCCTAAACAAAATTCTTGCTTGGCAAATTAAGTTCTCAAAACATTATTTTCTTCAAGTATAATGTGAGGAAAATAACAATTCTCTCTGTTTCTCACTCAACCCTTCTCCCACGCTATTCCTTTTACGTAGGCATGAAAATATCTAACATATTTTCTCAGGACATAGTAGATGCTAAATATGTGCTTCTCTGAGAATTAGCTTCACAGTCAACAAGTAAAATGCTAAATCCAACACGCCCTAATTCTCTTTATTTACTATTCTTTTCCCTACAAATTAACTGTAAAAGCTGAACTAATGGAAACTTAACAACTCTTTTAAATCCTAAGTTTCTAGAATTCAATGTTTTCCTTAACAGTTGTTTTTCAATATGTTTGGGAAATGGAGAATATAACTTCGGTAGGGAGTTTGGAAATATGTGAGAGAGATTTAATTTTCAAAGAAATGGAAAGCTGATACTGGTATTTAGTACCTGAGGGCCAGTGATGATAAGTGCTTTTGAAGGGATGGGACTGTTCAGTACAAGGAATAATTGTCCTGGCCCAAATGTCAACATTTTGTTAACATCGATAGTTTGATGGTTAGGAGAGCAGGCTTTAGAGTGAGGCTCTGGCATCAAGTAGCTCTGTAGTCTTGGATACGTTAACATCTCTAGGTCTCAGTTTGTTAGCTGCTAAATGGGGATAACCTTACAGGAGTGGTTGTAGAGCTATAAGAATAAAGGAATACAGAGTATTCAGTCCAGCGCCTACCTTACAGCAAATGCTCAAGAAATTGCAGCTATTTTTAAGACTCTTGAAATATAATAGTTTCTTTTAACTTTTATTTTAAGTTCAGTGGTACATGTGCAAGTTTGTTACATAGGTAAACTCCTGTCATAGGGGTTTGTTGTACAGATTATTTCATCACCCAGGTATTAAGCCTAGTACCCAATAGGTATTTGTTTTGATCCTCTCCCTCCTTCCACCCTCTACCCTCCCATAGGCCCCAGTGTGTGTTGTTTCCCTCTATGTGTCCATGTGTTCTCATCATTTAGCTCCCACTTATAGGTGAGAACATGCGGTATTTGGTTTTCTGTTCCTGTGCTAGGTTTCTAAGGATAATGGCCTCCAGCTCCATCCATGTTGCTGCAAAGGACATGATCTCATTCTTTTTATGGCTGCATAGTATTCCATGGTGTATATGTTCCACATTTTCTTTATCCAGTCTACCATCACTGGGCATTTAGGTTGATTCCATGTCTTTGCTATTGTGAATAGTGTTGCAGCAAACATATACGTGCTCGTGTCTTTATAACAGAATGATTTATATTCCTTCAGGTATATACTCAGTAATGGGATTGCTGAGTCTAAAGATATTTCTGTTTTTAGGTCTTTGAGCAATCGCCACATTGTCTTCCACAGGGTTGAACTAATTTACACTCCCGCCAACAGTGTATAAACATTCCTTTTCCTCTGCCACCTCGCCAACATCTTTTATTTTTTGACTTTTTAATAATAGCCATTCTAAGTAGTGTGAGATGGTATCTCATTGTGGTTTTGATTTGCATGAAATATAATATTTTCAATTTATCCAGAATACTGTGTCTGTCAAAATTACCTCACTCATTAAAGATACCATTTCACAAGCAACTGCTAGAGTTTTTTTGTTAATAAAAAAGATGTATTAATTTTTGGTTTTTATTTATATTTATTCTTAATTTTTATGAGTACATATGTAGGTTTATATGTTTATAGTATTTGTGATTTATTTCTTGAAAGAAATATTTTTCTCTTCTACAAGCAGCTTCTGAAAGACAAAGATGAAGACTATATGATTCGTAGGAGGAGGAGGCGGCCCAGGGTATTCCTCTGTTTATCTTCTTTCTCAGTTGTATAGTCTTTCTCTTTCTTTCTTTGTTTCTTTCCTTCTTTCCCTTCCTTCCTTCCTTCCATTCCTTTTCCTTCCTTCCTTCCTTCCTTCCTTTCTTCCTTCCCTCTTTCCTTCCTTCCCTCCTTCCCTCCTTCCCCTTTCTCTTTTTTCCCTCTCACCTGCCCTTCCCACCCTTTGAAAACATTGTCTCTATATCTTTGGCACCATGAACTTCTCTGAGCATATATTCCAGGTGCTTCATGAAAACAAAATGACTTGTTCTTTTTATACTAGATGCAGTAGTTCAGGGTTTCTGAAGGTTTTTTTGTGAGCTTGTTCATTTTTTTTCCCTTGGTTAAAAATAAAAACCCTTATGCTAACTGAGATAATGAATTAGCTCTCTACTGCCTATGTGATTCAGCAGTTTGGTGCCTCATCATAGGGCCTATTTGTCATTCCATGGCTCCCTCTCTTGTGTTTCATAGAATTTAGTAAAAACCCTGAACTAGGGGTAAAAGAGCAATCTGAGTTTAAAACTATAGTAGTTACTTAATTTCACTGGATATCAGTGTCACCTTCTGACAGAGAAATATTTTCTAAGATCCTCTTGGCTTTAGATGTCAGTAACACCTGTACAGACTATTTTTCTCTACCCTTTTATAACTGCATGTAGTTTATTATGGAAAATGAAAATATTAAGTGATATTTGGTAAGAAATTATTATAAAGGTATTAGAAAAAGTATTTTGAAAGACTCTTTTCCATTGAAAAGCCAAGTAAATATTGCTTTTGAATAATATTATCCTCTAGACATGTAACCTGATAACACTGATAAATAAGAACAATTTCTGAACACTGATGAGCCCATCAAACAGATGGGCTGTAGTGAGTATAAGTTCTGGAGCTGCAGAACTACAGGCTGAGCTGGCAGGTTGCCCAGACCTGGGGCAGAGCCAGGACAGCTGTCCATAGAGGCTGTCCCAAGACAGAGAAGCTGCTGCTCAGAGCCACTGCTCTGGGCCGAGCAGCTGGGCCCCTCTGCCCAGGCCCAGATGCAAATCATCTGCCTCCATTTCAGCTCTCAACCTTCTTCTTTCTCAGATCCTGGGGTTTGCAAATGCCATTTTTGTTTTGTTTTGTTCGGCTGTTTTGTTTTTTTTTCTAGGAGTCTGTTCCTCCAAATTGCTGATGTGGGAGTTTGAGTGAGTTTGTCTCCTTCCTGTACCACAGGCTCAAAAGTAGAAAGAGAGAGTGGATAGAATTGTAGGGGAGAGAGCAGTGATTTAACTCACCAAGGATTTTCTGAACTTTCTCCAGGCAGAAAAGTGTCCACCAAGGTCATCTTGTTCTTTTCTCTGCTTCTATGTTCTGGTTGTTAAGGATACAAACAAATGGGATTCTCTAACTTTTCTAACCTACCCATTCTACTAAATTACTCCACTCAATGCCAGAAAGTTCTTCCTTCTGTCTGGCTGTATCTTCCCTCTGTAAGAGTCCAGCAGAACAGAAGAGCAATCCATCTCAGGCCCCTGCAGAGGGTGTTCTTTCAGTGATCTGGATTGTAATTCTACCCAAAATGTATTTCATTGGATACCTTCTGAGTGTCAGAAATGAGATAGATCTGGGGAAGGGGCTGAGGGGAGTGTAGAAGGAGAGGAAGATATACAAGGGGGAGAAACAGTATCAAATACTGTCCCTTAGAGGGCTTATTTTCTAGTATGATCAAGTAATTTGGGGAAATACAGGGTTAACAAAAGACAAACATGTTCCTTTAAGGCAGTGGTCCCCAACCTTTTGGCATCAAGGACTGGTTTCATGGAAGACAATTTTTCCATGGGAGCAGGGTGAGGGGGAGGGTTTGGCGATGAAACTGTTCCACTTCAGACGATCATGCCTGCCACTCACCTTCCTGCTGTGAGGCCAGGTTCCTAACAGGCAACCAAACTGTGCTGGTCTGTGGCCCAGGGGTTGAGGCCCCCTGCTTTAAGGCATAACTTCTTGAGGCTTTTAATAGATTAACATGAATTGTGACTCTCCTAGAAGGAGAAAGTTTTGTATTTCCCAAATGTATTGGCCTATGGATTCCCCTCCCCTCCCCTCCCCTCCCCTCCCCTCCCCTCTCCTTCCCTACCCTTCCCTTATCTTTCCTTCCTTCCTTGGAACATCCCGAGGAAATTATTTTGGAAAAGTTTTCTTCCACTACAGCCACTTCTCTGGATTAAATCGTGACATTAACATCTTTGATTATATTCAGATGGCTATGAACACAGGATTGACTTCTCAGTGAGCCTATGTTTCATCTTTCTTTTGATCAAGCCCATTTAACTCAGAATCACAGGTCTTAATTGAGTTCTTCAGTGTGATTTGCATGGTGAGTGCTCAGTGTTTTGTAAGCCCATGGAGGAGGACAGAGCCTGGATGTGGGTGTAAGTGCAGTGGAGGAGGAGAGATCTGAGGGTTTCATAGGATGGGAGGCAGGAGCCTTTCAGGGCTAGAGAGAGACCTATCAAGAAAAATCTCATGGACTTGACAAACAAGAAATGTGGAAGACTTTTAAAACTTGATCTCTCTACCTAGAAGAAAAGAGGGCTTCTAGCAGGGCTCCTCCCTACACCTGGGACCTGGTACAAAGTAAACACTTGTAGCAACGGTATAATTATTGATGGGGAAAGAAAGAAGAGGAGGAGTGAAAAGCAGTCAAAATGTTTAGATGATAGAGGATTTAAGGTGGGTCGAGCTATTACCTTACTATGTTCATCTGCTACAACAGAGAAAATCCCATAAAACGGGCGATTTACAAACAACAGTAATTTATTTCTGGCAGTTCTGGAGAGAAGTCCAAAATCAAGGTGCTGGCGGATTTGGTGTCTGGTGAGAGCCTACTTCCTAAGTCTTAGATACCTGTCTTCTCACTGTGTCCTCATGTGATGGGAAGGGAGAGCTAGCTCTCTGGGGTCTCTCTTATAAGGCCCTAATCCTGATCGTGAGGGCTCTGCTCTCCTGACCTAATCATTTCCCCAAAATGCCGCCTCATGATACCATCACCTTGGGGGTTAAAGTTTCAACATATGAATTTGGGGGCTGGCATGAACATTCAGACTACAGCAACCTTGGAGAAACCATGAAGGGAGCATCAGGGGTTAGTGACTTCACGGATTTGGGGAACATTTAAAACCGGGTTCTTCAGACCCAACATTCTAAAGCCTTGAAAAGGATAGGCATCAAAAGACACAATAGCAGGTAAAATTCGGGCGTCGTTGTAGACTTGGTATAAGGGAAAAATAGGTAGGGTGAATGAATATGGGGTTAGAGATTAGAGGTAGAACATGAAAACATGAGTTATTGTGAGAAAGGGGCAGGAGGTCACAGATTGGAGGAAGGGGCAGATTTTTTTTTTTAAGAGCCTAGGTTCTTCTCTCACCTCCACAAAGGGGAGGCCCTGAAGTCTGAGGCCACTCTACCAAAGTCAGACTGCACTCGCTGTCCACAGGAGACTGGAGACCCTGGTGCACGGTGGACACAGGTCGAAGCAGAAGAGGGTGTGGGGCAGAACCCAGCAATGAACTGCAGAACGATAGACCAAGGTTTCTGGAAAGATGTTAAGTGTTTCCTCAGTGTAGTGTCGGTTAATCAGAGGAAATGGGACAACTGCGGCCTTCTGATCAGAGGGATATCTGCAGGTGGCAAGATGGTCCATGTGGCACCCCAGGGTATGTTCTGTGCGCACAGGAGTGTCAGATCCAAGGAGAGTTCTCTCTGTTAGGTTTGAGAAAGAGTAGGAGGAAGAGGTGGAGGAGGAAAAGAGAGAAGAGAGACTGAATCAGAGAGAAGCAGAGAGAGAATCTGAGGGAAATGATTTACATGCAAGAGAAAGTGAAACTGAAGTGTAACCACCCACCCACACTGCAAAAGGCAACTTCTCTTGTCCACCCACTGGAGGAAACATCTCATCTTTCTCAGGCACCTGGCCTGGCAACACTCATCCTCCTCCCATAGCCTGCCCTGCCTCCCTTAGAAGGTAGGAACAAATGAGAAAGTGGGAGTGAAGGAGATTTAAATGACTTAAAGTGCTCCACAGCTACATATTATAATTTTCCCTATACTTACACTGAACCTGTCCCTTTTCACCTATGTGTTAAGGAGTGAGAAGTAAAAAATCCTGTCCTTTAGGCCTTACTCTGCTTCTTTTCTGGGTTTCAGAGTCCTTAAATGTAAAATGAGGAAGTAAAAATAAATTGTCTTTAGGGTTCTTCCCAGTGTAATGTTTTATATTTCTAATAATACTATCATTTAATGAGTGAATACTCTGCGAACAATGACTAATATATCTTAACTTGAATCCTGAAAACAATCTCAAAAGTGGATATTGTGACCCATAGATGAATTAAGTAAGACTGTGTCTCTTTCTGACTTTTCCCACCCTGCAAACCTCTGTCTTCATAGATGAACCCCCAATCTGTTACACAGTCATGCATCACTTAGTGACGGGGACATGCTCTGAGAAATGCGTCCTTGTGTGAACATCATAGAGTGCATTTACACAAACCCGGATGGTATAGCCTACTGTACACCTTGGCTATGTGATGCAACCTATTCCTCCTCGGCTTCAAATCTGGACAGCATATTACTGTACTGAATGCTGTAGGCAATTGGAACACAGTGGGAAGTGTTTGTAGCTCTTAACACATCTTAACGTAGAAACAGTACAGTAAAAATATAGTATAAGAGATAAAAAATGGTACACCTGTATAGGACACTTACCATGAATGTGGCTTGTAGAACTCGAAGTTGCTCTGGGTGAGTGAGTGAGTGGGTGCAGGTGACCGTGAAGGCCTAGGACATTACTGTACATCACCGTAGACTCTATAAACACTGGACACTTAAGCTACACTAAACTTACTTAAAAATATTTTTCTCTCTTCATTAATAAATTAACCTTAGCTTACTGTAATTTTTTTATTTTATACAATTTTAAATTTTTGACTTTTTTGTTAATAACACTTAGCTGAAAACACACATTGTACAGCTGTACAAAAATATTTTATTTATATCCATATTTTATAAGCTTTTTTAATTTTTAAATTATTTTATTTTACTTTTTAAACTTTTTAAAAAAATTATGACACAAAAACACACATTACTTTTGGCCCACACAGGGTCAAGATAATCAATATCACTGGCTTGCACCTCCACATCTTATCCCACTGGAAGGTCTTCAGGGGCATGGAGCTGTCATCTCCCTATGATGACGATGCCTTCTGGGAGAGGTCCTGAAGGACCTGCCTAAGGCTGTTTTACAGTTCACTTTTTAAACAAGTAGAAGTAGTGCACTGTAAGACAACAATAAAAAGTATAGTGCAGTAAACACATAAACTGCATAAACTATACATAACTATACATAAAAGTATAGTGCAGTTTAGTATATATATAGGTACAGAGCAGTATACATAAAAGTACAATGCAGTAAATACATAAACTACATACAAAAACTGTTACTCCAGTAACAGTTGTTTATTATCATGATTAAATATGTACTATACGTAGATGTATGTACTATACTTTTATATGACTGGCACGCAGTGTTTGTTTACACGAGCAATCAACACAAACATGCAAGTAAACGTGAGTAATGCATTGTGCTACCACATTACCATGGCTACGACGTCACTAGGTGATAGGAATTTTCCAGCTCCATTATAATCTTACGAGACTGTGGTATATACGGTCCATCCTTGATCAGAATATTGTTATGCTGCTCAAGACTGTACTCCTAATTACCACCAGGTGGCAGCCTATACCCATTCTTTAATCTCACAGTTACATAGGTGGAAATCTCAGATTAGCCCACTGCCCAGGAGGTTGTCTAACCCAGACTGATGAATTAACCCAGTTATGGAGTATCTGGACAACCCCTGTTTGTCTGATTTGTATCACAGGAGATTGAACGAATTTAGGAGCTGAATAAGCAATCGAAGATTTCTTCCTTTTATTTTTTTGGATTTCTTTTTCGTCTTTGGAGACAGGGTCTCCCTAGGGCCCAGGCTGGAGTGCAGTGGCACAGTGATGGCTCACTGCTGCTTCGACCTCCTGGGCTCCAAAGATCTTCCAACCTCAGCCTCTCGAGTAGCTGGGACTAGGCACCACCACCATGCCTGGCTAATTTTTTTGTAGAGACAGGATCTTACTTAGTTGCCCAGGCTGGTCTCAAACTCCTGGGCTCAAGCAATTCTCCCCCGTCAGCCTCCCAAAGTGCTGGGATTACAGGTATGAGCTACCACCACGCCCGGCCAGATTGTTCATTTTAAATTAAAGAATTTTCAGGGTTGAATAGAATTTCAAAAGGTTAAGGAGTAAAAAGAAGTCTGTACTCACAGAGAGATCTGAGTGAGCATAAATACCAAGATGGAAAAGTATAGGGTATGTTTGGGAAAAATCAAGTAGCTCAGCATGGCTATATTGTGAGTTGTGTTATGAGAAAGAGTGAGTGGAACCTAAGATAATTAACCTAAATTAAGTTTAGATCTAAGAAATCTTGAATACCATATTTTGGGTTATGAACTTTGTTTTAACTTTAACAGTTTTCCTTTGAAATAGAGAACTTCTGTACACCTGTCACTCTGACTTGAAATTGTTAATATTTTGCTTTATTATAATGTATTTTTTCCCAACATTTTGAGAATCAGTTGTAGATATTATGCCCCTTTGCCTCTTAAAATTAAAGACAATAATTTTCATACCTATAGTATAATTATCAAAATTTTAAAAATTAACATTGATACAATCATCTAGTTTACAGACTTTATTGTTTTCCAAATAATATGTAGGATCACACCCTGCATATAGTTTTCATGTCTCTTTTGTCTCCTTAAATCTGAAATTCTTTCTCTACTTTTCTTTATCTTTCATGGAAATTGACTTTTTTTCCTTTCCAATTTTTGTTTTAGGTTCAGGGGTACATGTTACATGGATAAATTGGGTGTTGCGGGGTTTGCTGTACACATTCTTTCCTCACCCAGGTAATGAGCATAGTACCTAATGGGTAGTTTTCTGATGCTCAGCCTCCTTCCACTCATTACCATCAAGTAGACCCAAAGTTGCTTCCTGCTTTGTGTCCATGGTGTACTCGATGTTGATATTTTTAAAGAGTATAGTCCTTCTATTCTGTAGAGCATCTCTCAATTTGATTTGTCTGCAGCTCATGTGATTCAGTCTGCATTAGACAATTTTGTCAGGATTACTACATGTGATGATGTCTCCCCAGTGCATCACATCAGGAAGTATGTAGTATCAGTTTTCCTGTTATTGGTAATATAAGGTGGTATTCTTTTTTTCCACTGTAAATTTATAATTTTCCTTTTTAAATTAAAAAGTACTTTTAAATATTTTCAAACTATGTCAATATCCTATTCCTTATTAAGCTTTCAACTCTCACCTACTAGTTTTGGTATTTTATCTTCTTAAGAGTTGGGAGTCATCAAAAATATATTGAGCTGGATAGGATAAAATCAGAACCATGTTTAGAAACGTCACCCTAGAAACTGCGAGTGTGTGATTTTACTATCTTCAACTCTGATACATTGTAGACCTTCTTTTTTTTTGTTTGTTTGTTTGTTTTATTTTTTGAGATGGAATCTCGCTCTGGCTCCCAGGCTAGAGTACAGTGGTGCAATCTCAGCTCACTGCAACCTGTGCTTCCTGGGTTCAAGCAAATCTCCTGCCTCAGCCTTCTGAGTAGCTGGGATTACAGGCACCTGCCACCACACCCAATTAATTTTTGTATTTTTAGTAGAGACGGGGTCTCACCATGTTGGCCAGGCTGGTCTCGAACTCCTGACCTCAAGTGATCTGTCCGCCTCAGCCTCTCAAAGTGCTAGGATTACAGGCGTGAGCCACCGCACCCAGCCTAGGCCTTCCTTTTGTCTGGGACTCTGGTACCCAAGTTCTGACCTGCTCCAGGTAATCTTTTAAACTTGAGTCTAGCACATACGAATCTTGGTAGATTGGGGATGCCCTCCTATCAGGCCAGTGCAGCCCAGGCTCAGATCACACATTTTGGATGGATTTGTTCCTTTGGGCAGATTCCCTTGTGCAAGGAACAACCAGCACAATCATAAGTGCAGAGACCTAACAGCTCTGGATTAGATTTGGAAAACATTGGAATATGGGAGAAAAGAAACATACATTAAGCTCTTCCAACTCACCCATCTCTCTTCTGGTTGTTTCTCTGTACATCCTCTCATGTAAATCTCACAGCAACCCTTCAAGGCAGGCACTAGCATTCCAATTATACAGATGAAGAAACTGAGGTTCAGGAGTCTCTGTAGAAGGCCACGATTTAAAGCTTGATGTCTCTGATTCTGAAACCTATATGCATTATATACGCTACTTTATAATCCATTGATTGCAATGACAATACTAACATTGGCTTGTCACTGACATACCAGCTTTTTAAATACACATTTTCCTCACATTCTCATGACAAGTTGTGGGAAATGGAGAGCAGGTGCCAATTGTCTCATTTGACAGATGAAAATCAATGCCCACACAGCTAGTGGGAAAATCAAGCCTTTTGACTTTTAGTCAAGAGATCTCTGTAATTTTAGCATGTGCCCTTTTTGGGCACGTGTGGATTTAGGGGAGTGAGGGAGAAGAGATAAGGAGAGAAATCTGTAGGGGTGGAGGACATCAGCAGGAGGAAATCTGTACAATCAAGATGGCTTCCTGAACGTGAGCTGTGGGGCTGCCCAGCGATGCCCGCAGGCTTCAGGATGCAGGACACATCTGCGCCCCTGGTTCCTCTTGCCAGAGCCCAGGAGATTGGCAGGGACCCTAGGGAAGACGAGTTCTGGGTGCAGGGCAGATGCTGAGCAGCTGAGCAAGCAGAACTCTGCAGGCGGGCGTTGGGGGTTCTCCTCTAGCTAACTTGGGTTTCCAGAGGCCTGAGAGCACAGCTTCCATATCTTCCTCCTTTGGGAGGAGGAAAGCTGCCTTCTCTTCCCTCTGACTCCCAGTGGTTCTCAAGGCCCCAGTGGGAGGTATTTGCCTGGGAAAAACAGAGCTGAAAGAGCAACAGAACCTCAGAGTATGAAGGAAAAGGAGAAACTGGCTTCTCCTCTGCTTTTTCTTACAAGACAAGAGGCAGTTAGGGCAGGGCCAGAATGATTTTGCGAGTCCTTGGAGGGGAGAGGAAAGGTTAAAAGCCACAGGGAAAATTAACTCTGAGGGTAAAGAAAAGGATCCCCAGTGTATCCCTACATGTCTACCTACTCTCTGCAATAACAGACAGACATCTGAGTGGGACTGGCTTAGGTTTGTCATAAAGATTTCTATGGATCTCCAAGATTTTCTGACAACGGGAGGGATGCGATGATGCCTGGAGGGGCCATGTGTCCCATAGGGAGGCAGTGACTAGAGAATGGGCTGTCTGGGTTTGACTCCCTGCTCTGTCATTAACCTGCTATTTGAATTTGGGCAAGTTACACAGCCTTGAAGCCTTCGCCTTCTCATGTAACACGAGACGATCATAGTGGCAACCTCAAAGTGATGTGCAAGTGAAATGAGGGAGTATGTAAAGCTTAGTATATCATCTAGTACATAAGAAGGGAGCAGAGACTTTAGCTGTTGTCACATTTGTCACTTACAGTGAAAGAGCATTGGGTTGAGGGTGAGGAAACCTGGTTTCTATTTGTTTCTTTCTGTATATCCAGCTCTTTCCTCGGCAAACAATATCTTCTTTTCCCCATATGTCCTCTGGTAAAGAGGCAGTATTGCATAAGATCCAAATTCTATTTTAACTTCTGATAGTAACTCACATTTTGAGCTAATGCAAATTACTTTACCACTCTGAGCCTCAGTTGCCCCATATATAAACGGAGAAGATAATAGCTATTTGGAGTTGTGGATTATTAGCATAGTGTTTAGAGTCAGACAAGCCTGGATTTGAATCATACCTTCAAAACTTACTAGCTATGTGACTGTGGGCATTTTACTTAAAGTCTCTGAGCCTCAGTTTCCTCAATTGTTGCATGAGGATTATAACACCTAACACTTTTGTTGAGCTTGGCAAGGACTACTTAAGACAGTAAGTGTAAGCTGCTTAACCTAGAGCCCAGCTGAAAGTAAGTACCCTGGCAGCAAATTTGTACCTGGTAGCTTTCCTGTATGAACGAATGAAATCACCTAAGAAGTATTCTTTTAATCACATCTCTTCTGCCTGAAACAGAAAGGAGATAATACATGTGCAAATTTCATGTCTTCATTCTGCTTCCCCCATTTAGATTGATCCACTGAAAAAGTATCTAAGGATATTTGTCCCAAATTCAGCCATAACCTGCTCCAAAGTCCCCCATCTATTCCCTCCAGGGTAACTCACAAGGCCCATCCATCAACTCTCAAGCTCACCTTTGTCATGCAGAGTGGACCAGCCTGGAGCTACGAATCCCCCTCCCCCAACACCCAACACCCCAACACACACACACACATATATACTGCACACTAATTTCTCAAAAGCCAAATTAAAGTCACCGTCCATCCACTGCCAGAAGCCCCTTTCCTCTTCCTTACTCCCAAAGGAATCCTCGCCCTCCATAGACATCACCCTCCCCCCAGCTCCATCCTCTATCACAGACACACACTGGTCACCATCCCACTTCTCCTCCCCTTCTCTATTGCTCAGTAATTATATTCTCCTCCTCCCAGTGTCATGCTAATATAAGCTCCTGGCACAGCTGCCCAGATTAAATTAGAGCCCAAACCAGCAGGCCGACTAATTATATTTTCTGGGATGGAATTGTCTTCCCCCACCTTTGGGGTACAGGGCCAATAAAAAGTAAATGAGCACTGCCAATATTTGCAGAGGATATTTGACTCTTCTTGCCTGGGTGGTTTTGTCTTCCCCAACCAATCTGGGCCCTTGAATTAGATTACACCAGAATGGGAGAGGAGAGTTTTACTCAAATGACCCTTCTAAGTCCCATCCATTGTCCTGCAGGTCAGCTCAGCTGGGCCTGACCACCACCATCAGGCCAAGGAAGAGAACATAGCATGGAACTCTTTCTTGTGAATGAGACTCTTCTGCTACCTTTGTGAGTCCCTCGCTTGTTCCCAGCACCAAAATCTTTCCTTCAGATACTCACTGCAACCTGTCCTGAAATGATTGTTGCTGAATTCTTTTTACTTCTGTCTCATGTGAAGAAGAGTGTTGCTTCCCTTACAGAACACTGTTTCAAGGCTGATTCTTCAGCTTTTACCTTTCCTTATTTATGGCTGGAACAACATAAAAGTTTCAATTGTGAAAAGAAATATTTTAGACAAGTTAAATTTAACAGAGTTTAATAGATTTTTTAATTAAATTTCTTTTTCTTTTTGCAGAGACACGGTCTTGCTATCTTGTCCAGGCTGGTCTCAAAATCCTGGGCTCAAGCAATGCTCCTCGCTTGACCTCTCAAAATGCTGGAATTACAGGTGTGTGGCATTGTGCTGGCCAACAGAGTTTAATTGAACAAGAAAAAAAAAGATTCATGAATTGGGCAGCCCCCAGAATCACAGCAGATTCAGAGAGGCTCCAGGGATGCCTGGTGGTCAGAGTGAGTTTATGGACCGAAAAAGGAAAGTGATTTACATAAAACGGAAGTGATGTACGGAAATAGCTAGGCTGGTTACAGCTTGGCATTTTGCCTTACTTAAACATGGTTTAAACAACAGCCTGTGAATGGCTGGAGTATGGCTACTGGGATTGGCTGAGACTCAGCTTTTGTTACAGAAGCATACTCCTCAGTTAGATTTCCACCCTGCCTACCTACTAAGTTCGGTTATGGTTCATCCGTAAGGACTTAAGTATGAAAGTATGGAAGCTTTCCAAGCCCAGGTTTTAGTCTGATGTAAAACAATTTCCCTAGAGACAAGGTTTACTTAATTTCTTGATTCCACAAACATTTATTGCGCACTTGCCATATGCCACATACTGAGATGGGTATTGAAACATGTAAAGGCATAATTCTTGCCTTCAGAAAGATCAGGGCCTCGTGATGGGTCTAAATGTGTGTAGATGTGCAGAAATCAAGAAATCTGTGCAAGGCGCAGAGGCAGCACAAGAGGCTTGCAATAAGAATCAGAAAAGGCATCATTGACGCGGTGATTCTTGGTGAGGCTTTGAAAAATTGTTCAGAAGGCCAATAAAATAAGGATAGGAATTCTGGGTAGAGAGAGAAAAGATACAGGGACAAGAAAGTCATAGCAATTTCATGACCCGCACCCATAAAGGATAAGACGAAAGGAGTAGCCAGAGACAGCCTTGAGCAGCTGACGGATGTTTTACTTCTGGAGTTTTCTGGACCCCAAATTCATGTCCTCCTAACTGAGGGAGAGCAGATCTGCCTCTTAAAGGTCTGGGCAACCCCAGTTAGGGCCCTTTCTTTTGCCACCAACTTTCCTCCCAAATTTGCCTACAATGATCCCTTCCACAAATAATTGTCCCATTTTTGTGTGACTACTTCCTTTGGAAGTACATTTAAGGAAGAATCTGATATTTCAAAGCATTGAAGGAAAAATTTCTGGTAGTAGAATTTCTAAAAACAAAAGAAAACCTCTGACTGGATCTCTGATGTTCTTCCACATACTCAGCAACCTTCTCTGCCTCTTTATTCATTCATTTGATCATTTAGTGCCAAGTTTTCAGCACCTTACCAAGCACTGCTCTAGAGATGATCCAGGGTAGAAGAAAAGGAGAGTCTTTCCCCTGCAGAAGTTGCAATGAGAGCTCAGAGGAGGGGCATTGTGTTTGTTTCCAGTCACTGCCATTAACAAAGTGCTGGAAATTGAGTGGTGTTTATTGTAGGGTAGCAGCCTGAAATCAAGGTATCAGCTGGCCACATTCCATGAAGCTTATAGGGGAATTCTCCCTTGTCTTCTCCTAGATTCTGGTGGTGTGTCGGCAATCTTTGGCATTCCTACTCCTGTAGATGCAATACTCCAAATCTCTGTCTTCACATGGAGTTCTTTGTGTGTGTGTTTGTCTTCACGTAGTCCCCTCCTTTTTTTTTTTTCTTTTTTAAGATGGAGTCTCGCTCTGTTGCCCAAGCTGGAGTGCAAAGGTTCCATCTCAGCTCACTGCAACCTCTGCCTCCCAGGTTCAAGCGATTCTCCTGCCTCAGCCTCCTGAGTAGCTGGGATTACAGGCCCGCGCTACCACACCCTGCTAATTTTTGTATTTTTAGTAGAGATGTGGTTTCATCATTTTGGTCAGGCTGGTCTCAAACTCCTGACCTTGTGATCTGCCTGTCTCGCCCTCCCAAAGTGCTGGGATTACAGGCATGAGCCACCACACCCGGCTCATAGTCGCCTTCTTATAAGGACAACAGTCATATTGGATTAGGGTCCACCCCACTCAAGTATAACTTCACCATCATTTAACTAATTACACCTGCCATCGCCCAGTTTCCTAATAAGGTCACATTCTGAGGTTCTCATTAGGATTTCAAAGTATCTTTTTTGGGGGAAACACAATTCCACTTGTAATGGGCACCTAATTTTTCATAGGTGTATCAAGAAGTTTCTTAGAAGCAGGAATGATTGAAGTAAGTGTTTATTCCAGATAGTCAAGTAAAAATGAACTAAAACAGTGATTTAGAGAGAAATGGTCCCATGGAGGAAATGACATGAGAAGAGACGTGTGAGTGTATAGAAAAGGCACAAATAGACCAGGGCAGTGTGAAGAACTTCCTGTAGCTGTAGTATACAGTATTCAAAAACAAAGTGGTGAATGATGGGATGTGAGAAAGGCATGCAGATCATATAGTTACGGGCTTGGTAGCTGTTTTATCCTGGTATCAGTTGAGACCATTTCTTACTTATGGACTTGGGATTTACTGCCCTGACACCACTGAAAAGCAGGAGGCTGAGCAGTTAGTAAGTGTGATGTGGGAAAGGGGAAGTGGGAGACAGCTCTGTCCTCAGCAGCTGCAATGGTCCCCCTGCTCCCCTCCTTCCCTTCCAGAGTAGGCACAGCCATCATCACTGGACTTTCCTGTGAAATGTAAATCCCATCAGAAAGAGACTCTGTTGTATTCATCCATATATTCTCAGCACAACAGCTGGCCCAGTGTACACACTGAATTTAGATTGGTCGAATGAATGAATAGATGGAAAAGTACATTTAGCTCAGCAAGACCCTGAGCAGGCTCTGCTGACCAAGTAATGCACCTAGGCGGATGCCATTTATGCATCCTGGTGCCTACTTTACTTCTCTTTGCTTCTCTGTCTTTAAGATTCCATCAGGGAAGTTCTTTCAAGTGATAAAGAAAGACTCCCAGAAGTCTCTAGTAATCTGTGTTTACTACAAGGCTATGTGGGGAAGTGAAATAGTACGGGAGTATACAGCAACAGAAGCCTGATTATTCTGAGTCCCAGGGATGCCAGGATGGTGAGCACAGAGAGGGAGAATGAGATAATTAAGGCACCAACCTGGACTCGAACTCACTTTCTGTGTATACTTAATATTGTTACTTCCCAAGAGAGGATCTGCCAAGTTCCTCTCACCAACATCCAAAATGAAGAATTTCTACTGGCGAAAGTTTTGTCTTTGGCCCCTTCAGAGGGGTTTGGTCTCTACGTCAAAGCTACACAAGGTCTTCTCTGACCCTTAGCCCAATCAGCTACACTGTTGGGCTTTAATTTTTACACAACACCTATATTATAATTTTAGAGAGAATGAACCACTGTTCTCAGAAAGGGACAGTAGACCAAACAACTTATTTTAAGACCTCTCTTCAGAATAAACCACTGACTGTATCAGCATGATATTGGTCTGGAATTCCGTAGCCCATGAGAATCTTTACACTTCCTAAACACATGCCTTATATGGACATATTTCTGCCTTTCATGCTGTCTTTCAAGCATTTCCTCACTCAGTTATCTGTCTCCCCAACCACTCTGAGCAATGAGAAGATTATGAACCTTGCAGTCAGGCAGACAAGGGTTAGAGTCCTGCCATGGCATTTAATAAGTTTGCACATTGGGTGATTAATGTTCCTCTTAGCTCCTCAGTGTCCTTATCTGTTGTAAAAGATGCAATAGGCCTGGCGCGGTGGCTCATGCCTGTAATTCCAGCACTTTGGGAGGCTGAGGCAGGTGGATCATGAGGTCAGGAGATTGAGACCTTCCTGGCTAACACGGTGAAACCCCGTCTCTACTAAAAATACAAAAAATTAGCCGGGTGGGGTGGCACCTGTAATCCTAGCAAATCGGGAGGCTGAGGCAGGAGAATCTCTTGAACCCAGGAGGCGGAAGTTGCAGTGAGCTGAGATCGCTCTGCTGCACTCCAGCCTTGGCGACAGAGTGAGACTCCATCTTAAAAAAAAAATGCAATAATGTTTCTTCATAATTTATATTGAGTATTAAATTAGAAAATGGTGTGAAATTAGCTGAAGACATGCCAATTTTCTTTCTCATTTCCTTAAGGGCAAAGATAATTTGTCGGAGTTCTTTGTAAGCATTTTCCTAGGACCCGTTTCAGAGCAGGCACACGGTTTGCTTATTGATGGACTAAATCAGTTTGAACATATGTCTAAAAGAACATAGCTTACAAGGCTTAACAAACATTATAGCTACTGACAACAATGAATCTGGGTCTGAAGTTCAAAATTGTAAGTGTTCCTGGCCGGGCGCGGTGGCTCATGCCTGTAATCCCAGCACTTCGGGAGGCCGAGGCTGGTGGATCACGAGGTCAGGAGATCGAAACCATCCTGGCTAACACGGTGAAACCCCGTTTCTACTAAAAAATACAAAAAATACAAAAAATTAGCCGGGCTTGCTGGGCATGGTGGCGGGTGCCTGTAGTCCCAGCTACTCAGGAGGCTGAGACAGGAGAATGGCGGGAACCCGGGAGGCGGAGCTTGCAGTGAGCCGAGATCGCGCCACTGCACTCCAGCCTGGGCGACAGAGTGAGACTCCACTTCAAAAAAAAAAAAAAAAAAAATCCTGTAACTGGCGCTGCTTTCAGAATACGGGAAAGGAACGTATAATTTGTTTCTTGCCTAATTTTGAAAATGCCGCAGAGCCTGAGCGGTTTACTAGACCTGCTCCCTCATTAGCAGTTCCTCTTTTTATGGCCAATTTTTTCTGTACATGTATCCACCCAACCAAAGGATGAGTTATCCAAGAGCAAGGTATGGAGAGGAGTAGAGAGGATTGGAGGGGAGGAAATCATCCAGGAGAAGGAAGAGAGCTGATGGGAGAAGAGGGGAGGATTCTAGACAAAGACAGAGAAGGCAAAGTTCTACATCTTCTTTCTCATTTTAAGCCATTCTCCTTTCTCTTTTTTGCAGACTGACTCTTCAAATAAATTATTTGACCTCCCGCTATGTCCTCTTGCCATGCATGTATATTCTATAACACATTTAATTCAATCGTTTCTACAGTGTCGTAAGCATTTTAAAGTCATAAGCTCCTTGAGGCACAGGACAAAGATATTTGTTTTGAGTAAAGAATTCCCAACAAAAACTTCTCCCTGGAAAAGAGAAAAGGATTTCTTTCATAATAGGAGGGATCTAGGACAAGCTGAAACCAAGGTAGAACATCTGACTGTAAGTATCAGGAGATTTTTTCCTAAGAACAGCTGTGAAATTTAATTTTCAAGTTTGGATTTAAACATAAACAACATCGTTCAATTGGAAAGAAACTCGTTAGTCCAATTCCTCCACTAGATCCCCAGTGCCTGGAGCAATGCCTGGGAATCATAAATACTTTGTAAACATTTCTGCAATGATGTCAGGTTGTCACATCAATAATGTGGGGATTGTCGAGATAACCAGAGTTCTGCTCAACATACGTAGTAAGTGTACTGTGTTTTGTGTTGCAGAGACTACACTGAGGAGTATGACAAGTTTTCAGCTTGAGAAGGGCTTGCATTCTGTAGGAGAAATGAACAAACAGCATTAATGGTGATGATGCAACATGGAACAAGTGCTATGACAGAGATTAAAAAAAAAGTGCTTGTTCATTTACTGGAAAGACAGAAGACCGATTCAGCCTGGAAAGAAAAATCCCTGAGAAGATGGTATGGACTAAACAAATAAATGGGATTTTAACAAATAAAGAATAAAAATTATTTTATTTTATAAAGGGAGGCACAATAATCTAATCTGAATATAATTTGGATGTGAGTAAGGGTTGCAGGAGGTGAGTAAGGGTTGCAGGAGATGAGGGAGGGAGTGTGTAGATATCTAGGGTGAAAGCATTTCTGGCTGAGAAGACAGCAAGTGCAAATGCCCTGAGACAGGATCAGGGCTTCTGAGGAATCACAAAAAAACCCAATGATCTTGGAATAGAATGTGCAAGCCAAAGTGGGTCCAAGACCAGATCAGAGTGATAGGAAGGGGAGAGGGGCAGAATATGTAGCGCCTGGGATGTCATTGTAAGAACCTGGGCTTTTACTCTGAGTAAAATATTAAGTCATTAGAACTTTTGGAACCAAAAAGGGGCAGAACTGTCTCTCTCACTGCTGTGTTGAGAACAGAATGAAAGGATCAAGGACATAAGTCGGAAGACCAGTCAGGAGACTATGAAGGTATTCCAGGTAAAACATGATGTGTCTCAGACAAGGGTGGTGGCAAAACTAGTGGGATTCTTAAATTTTGGATGTGGGATCAATAAAAATGTGTTAATGGATTGGAAGCATAAGAGAAAGGGCACCCAGGAATGACCTTAAGTTCTTGGCCTGAGCAACTGGGGAAAGGAGGTTGCCAATAGTAACTGAGAACCTGAAGCTTGGAGGAGGAGTGATATAGGGGACGAGCAGGAGCTCAGCTATAGACATGCTAAATTTGAGATACGTTTTAGTCATTGTTTGGTGATATCAGGTTGGCAATTGGATGTACTGGTCTAGAGTCCAGGGTGGGGTCTGGGCTGAAAATGCATACTTGGACATCATCAATTTTTGACAAGATGGCTTTAGAGCATAATAATATACATTTAGTTGATTGTAGAAGGAAGATAGAATTGTGATGCCAAAGTTTGTGGCTTGCTCCACCATGATGAATTGCTTTCTAAATGATTTTAATGTTCTCTGTGTTATAATGATGCGGAATGTTTATTGGAATTGCACATTTGACTGTTAACTTACTTAAAGTGGTAAAACATTTTTACTCTAAAAATAAAAAATTGAAACAATCACACATAGCCTACTGCCTAAGTGATAATCATTGCTAAAAGTCTGCTATATTTCTTTCCCATCTTTTTTCTTTGAGTGTTTCTAAATGTGAATTTTCTAAAAAGTCTACCAAAATAAGTTGTTGATAAGACAAAGCTGAGTTTTTCTTTTCATCAACTTTTTTTTTAAGTTGCAGGGTACATGTGCAGGATGTGCAGGTTTCTTACATAGGTAAACTTGTGCCATAGTGATTTGCTGCACAGACCAACCCATCACCTAAGTATCAAGCCCAGTAAGCATTACCTGTCCTTCCTGATGCTCTTCCCCCACCCTGACAGGCCCTAGTGTATGTTGTTCCCCACAGTGTGTCCACATGTTCTCATCTTTCAGCTCCCACTTACATGTGAGAACATGTGGTGTTTGGTTTTCTATTCCTGCATTGGTTTGCTGAGGATAATGTCTTCCAGCACCACCCTTGCCCTTGCAAAGGACATGATCTCATTCTTTTTTATGGCTGCATAGTATTCCATGGTGTACCTGTACCACATTTTCTTTATCCAGTCTATCATTGCTGGGCATTTGGGTTAATTCCATGTCTTTGCTATTGTGAATAGTGCTGCAATGAACATACCTATGCATGTATCTTTATAATAGAATGATTTGCATTCCTTTGGGTATATACCCAGTAATGGGATTATTGTGTCAAATGGTATTTCTGCTTCTAGATCTTTGAGGAATCACCAGACTGTCTTCCACAATGGTTGAACTAATTTACATTCCCACCAACAGTGTAAAAGCATTCTTATTTCACTGCAACCTCACCAGTATCTGTTATTTCTTCACTTTTTAATAATTGCCATTATGGCTGACATGAGATGGTATCTCATTGTGGTTTTGATTTGCATTTCTCTAATGATCAGTGATGATGAATTTTTTCATGTTTGTTGGCCACATGAATATACAAAGCTGAGTTTTTTGCTGGCAAGAGAGATCACTATCTTGTTAGAATTTTAATATTATTTTTTATGAAGAGAAGGAGGAGTCAAGATATTTATAAGGTTTGCAGGCATAGTTTAAGAAGGAGCTTTCAATGTGAGGAATGAATAGACCTGAGTAAGAATTACAATATAATACTTTAGAATGGGGAGAGAAAGCAAGATAAGAGTTATGAGGTGAGAATTTTGAAGGATCTTGGATGGTAAACAGTCATTTGATGTTCATTTAATCTTTTTTTGTGAATTCCAAAAAAAATTTATTTAATACATATTTTTGGTCAGGCATGCTGGCTCATGCCTGTAATCCTAACACTTCAGGAATCAGATGGATCACTTGAGCCCAGGAGTTCAAGACCATGCTGGGCAATATAGTGAAACCCTGTGATATGGGTTGGCTTTGTCCTCACCCAAATCTCATCTTGAATTGTAGCTCCCATAATTCCCACATGTTGTGGGAGGGTCCCCAGGAGGAAATAATTGAATCACAGGGGCAGTTCCCCCATACTGTTTTTGTGGTAGTGAACAAGTCTCATGAGAGCTGATGGTTTTATAAGGGGATTCCCCTTTCACTTGGCTCTCATTCTCTCTTTCCTGCCGCCATGTAAGATGTGCCTTTGCCTTCCACCATGGTCGTGAGGCCTCTCCAGCCATGTGGAACTGTGAGTCCATTAAACCTCTTTTTCTTTATAAATTACCCAGTCTCAAGTATATCTTTATCAGCAGCATGAAAACGGACTAATATACCCTGACTCTATAAAGAAATACAAAAACTAGCTAGGTGGGATGGCATGTGCCTGTAGTCCCAGCTGCTTGAGAGGCTGAGGTGGGACGATTATCTGAGCCCAAGAGGTTGAGCCTCTGGTCAACCGTGTCTTAAAAACAACAACAACAACACAAGACATTTTTCTTCTGAGCAACAGCTTTCTGGAATTGTAAAGCCACGTTAAAATAGACGATAAGCTGTATGGGTGTGGAAAGATTTCAATTCGTAGTATGCCTTGTAGGAAATTGTGATCATATTGTATATATAATTTTGTATATTATGTTATTTTTATTTATTTTATGCCATTTTCTATGTTGTGTGTATCTACTGCAAACTCTATAGGTAAAAGCTATGAAGTTTCATGTTTTGAACTTACCTAAATTGAATTAATGATTCTACTGAGCCCATTTCAGTTATTCCTTATTTTCACTTATACAGACAACAGATGAATTTACTTGCACACAAGAATAATTCTGAATATGGGATTGTTTCCTGTAGATAGAAACATGTGAGGTAAAATATGAGATAAAAGGATTATAGCCACATCTTAACTCCAAAGAGGCTATAAGTGGTTTGATTTTGTTTGTTTCCAGATAAACTCCACTCACGTAAGTCAAGCCATCTTAGTGGGTAACTTCATTCAACTCACTATGGGTATATTATTTTTTCTTTTATTTTCATCCACAAAATAATCCAGACTTTCTGCCCAATGAAGGAAAAATAAATATAAGGCAGACATTTAGAGGTCTTGGCAAATATGAGTTTGATATTCTCTATGACTCCAAATGATTAGAATCTTAAAAGCTGGTATTATTATGCAATACTTTTCCCAGAAAACAAATATTTGCATTTTCAATCCCAGTCAAAAATGATATACCAAGGAAATCTGCTGACTTTCTCCAGCTCTCACAACTCTTCCACACCAAAATCAAAAATAAAACACCTAAGTTTCAAAAAAAATCTTCTTAAGTTAAACTTCTTCAACTTTACTTACACATGGTACCTAAAGTAGGTTACTGTGAAGCTTTAGAGAAAAATTCATGTAAATATCCAGACCATATTTGGTGCTGAGTTAATGGGAATACAGTACAAAGCTGCATCTGTCTCAAAGCACAGATCAAATTTCACCTCCTACTGGAACCATTCTCTGAGCCATGAGACATCTTCTCTTAGAATCCTAGAGCATGTTTTATACTCATCATACTTTTTCCTCTATTAAAGTTATTCGTATGTGTGAATAGTCTCCATTGGACTATGAAACTCTGGAATTCCTGAATCATTTCTTATTTTATTCACATTTGCATCCCCAGCACCTCACAGGATTTGAACAAATAGATACGTGTTGAATGGGATATAATTTTGGATTATCAGGTGATTGGCATTTTCTGCATCACTGCTCCCAACCATCAGTGTGCCTGATCCTGACTTTATTGATAACCCGATGTACTGTTGCATCAGTAAGTCTTAATTATGTAGCCTCAGGCATCCCAGTATGAGAGCAACTTCACTAAACAGTACTGTTCTCACTGACTTCGGTGACTTCAAAGGCTTTCCTTGAGGGGATAACAGGAATCAAGTTGAGTGAGCGTGGGGGAGAGCAGGGAAAATAGAGTGGGGGAGAGCAGGGAAAATAGAGGCCTCCAGCTAGGGATGAAGTGGGCTGAAGTGGGGAAAGGGAAGTTTACCGAAATCTTCCACAGCTCTCTTAGAAACTGCCCACAGGGAAGAGAAAAGGGAGGGGATGATGGCTGGGGGCCAGAGTGGGGATGGTGAAAGGCTGACAGATGGAGTGCTCCCTTTGAGGGCTCTCTAAGGACCAACCGTTGCACAGCCACACAATGTACAGAAGTAAATCAAATCGAGGAACATGTGCACTAAAGAAGAAGAAAGAAGGGAGGGGGAAGAGGGCACACAGTAGGGAGGGGGCTGCGAGGGAGGTGGAGATACCCAAAAGCCTGAAGAAGAGAGAGTGAAGGGAGTTAGTTAGGGAGAGGGGAAAGAAGCTCATAGATCCGGAGGCCTGCATTTTTCTGGAGCCGTCTGGGAGAAAAAGGGAAGATGTGGACAGGGAGGGCAGATCTATCATATCTTAAGGCCTCAGGGAATTTGACTGGGCATTTCATTCATTCTTAAGGGCAAGATAAAATCCTTAATACCACAAATAAATAACTATACATGAGTGTGGACAGGCGAAGACTCCACCAGCACCCTTAATAATAGGGAGCAACATCTCCCTGCAAATTACCACAGGAGGTTCCTAGAGGATAGTGCAGTGGTTTAAGCCTGGCCACAGCTGGTACCCACAGGAAATATTCAGAGCCTCAATTTAGCTATTAAAGACATTAAATCTCTTTTAGCCTGGGGGAAAACAACTCTCACCCTTAAAGCTGGATTTGGGCTTCTAACTCCTGGATTCATCTGGGTGAAGGTAGGAGTGAGGGCTGAATATAAAGAGAATATTTTTTCACTGAGTCACTGGATAGGGTAAAGAGAGCTCGGTTTTGTTTTCGCATTTTTACTTCCCCTCCTTCACCTTAGTTTTCCAATTCTCATTTTAATCATCTTTCATTTGTTAAACCCTGAGCCCCCAATATCTTTATACTCCTCTAACCCCCTTCTTCACGATCCTTTTCAGCCTAGTGAGGATGAGACAGAGGTTTTTCCTTTAATGATGGAGTTAACTAGGATGAACCAGGGAGCGTTATGGTCCTAAAGTCAAGGAATGGGCAAGTTTGGTACTTCAATGCACGGTGTGAGTGGGGGACAATACAATATACATACGAGCTGTGGTATTTTAAAAGTAAATGAAGCTCTGAAAATAATTAATAGGCATTAGTTGATCTATAACAGGTGGTGACTATGGCTGTGCTAAGCAAACCAGAACTCACTGTCACCCTGGATGTGACTAAATTGTCATGTAACCATATAGTTGTGTATTCTCTCTCTCTCTCTCTTTCTCTCTCTCTTCCTGTCTCTTTGTCTCTTTCTCTCTCTCTCTCTCTCTCTCTCTCTGTGTGTGTGTGTGTGTGTGTGTGTGTGTGTGTGTGTGTGTGTGTGTGTTTGCGGAGAGGGCAGGGGAGGGTTGTGGAAACTATTCAACTTGCCATGGAGAATCTCCCTTTATGGTAACTCCCTGGGACCATTACTTCCCTTTATCTAACCAATGTTACTCCTTGGAGGAGACGGGATTTTGGAATGGGGCATTAACTTATTTAATTTTTATTAAAATCTATCCTTCCAGTGCTTAAGAATAAAGGGAATAGAATAATAATAAAAATAAATAAAAGAGGCATAGAAATAAGCAGGCTTTCAAAGTACAGCATTTATTTCCTGGTTGTGTGATCTTGAACAAGTTACTTGTCCTTTCTGTTTTATTCACTGATACATCCCCAGTGCCTATTGCGCATAGAAAGCACTCAAATCTTTATTGAATGGATGAATTAATGGACCTCATTCTCCTCATCTCTTAATAAAAGTGATAAAATAACACCCATCCTAAAGAGTTGTTGCAGCAATTAAATGAGGTAATTCAGGTAATTAGATGAGGTAATGCTCTCAACTCAATGCAAAAAACTCAGAAAATTCTGGTTATATGTGTTTCTAAGGGAGATGATAATATATGCAGACTACTGCTACAACAATCGTATGGTACAGACCCTTAGAAAATGTCAGTTTCTTCATCTGTATTTATCCATTTTCCCACCCTAAAATTCTGGTATCTTAAAATACTTACTTTTGAACCCCAAAGGGCTAGTACAGCTTTGTGTGGCAGGTGTTGCCTCTGTTTCCTGACTCCCTGCCATCCTAGTTCATACCAGCATTAATGAGTCTAGAAGTTAAAGTAGTTGTAGCTGAGAGAATAGGAGGGCAGGAACAAGGGCAAAGTGAGAATTTCAACTAGACCTTGTGGTAAAAGAATCATTTATAGTAGAAGCAAAATGTCAGAGTTGAAGAACTGGGCTGTGTGAATGTTTCTTGTATTCTTTTGCTATTTCTGATTCTTAAAGTTAGTGGAACAATGAGAAAACTCCACCTGGAAGCTGAGTCTCAGGCTGGTGAACAGAATATGGCTTGCTTTTACAACCAGCTCCCATAAGGTTCTCCTTTCAACACTCTAATTGGCTCAAATCTTAAAGGGCTTAGTATTCTATTTTCATGAGACAGGTTATTCATGATTTAGAGTCTTCAGACATGAGATTAAGGAAAGGTAGGGCTCAGGGAAGGGCCCATGAGTGGGAGGATATGTTTCTTATTGTAAGAGCTTCTAGGGACCAAGATACTACCATCCCCTCATGTTGCATTGTGAGCTGTGGTGGTGAAAAATCTTTCCTAAAATTGAATCTCCAGCAAGCATATCGTGGGCAAAATATGGCTCTTCTGAACATATTCTGGACAATGGGGAACCAAATGGGGATGCCATTTCACCAGCTGCTTCAGGATGAGTCAACAGAAGAACTACTGATAATCATTTTACTTTCAGTGTCTCTCCTAGAGCAACCAGAGAATAGATTCTGGACTTATACTTAACTATCCATTACCTGCTTTAGGATGGCAATATAGTGCAGTGGAGGTAGACTGCTTATATCCAAATCCCAGTACTGTAGGATTTGGATACAAGTGCTATGATGTTGAGCAAACAATTTTCTCTGTATCCCATTCATTCATTTATAAAACAGAGATAATAATAATAATACCTACCTGATATGGTTTGGCTGTGTCCCCATCCAAATCTCATCTTGAATTCCCACATGTTGTGGCGGGGACCCGGTGGGAGGTAATTGAATCATGGTGGCAGGTCTTTCCCATGCTTTTCTTGTGACAGTGAATAAGTCTCAGGAGATCTCATGGTTTAAAAATGGCAGTTTCCCTGCAGAAGCCCTCTCTTTCTGTCTGCTGCCACCCATGTAAGATGTGACTTGCTCCTCCTTTCCTTCCATCATGATTGTGAGGCCTCCCTAGCCAAATGGAGCTGTGAGCCAATTAAGCCTCTTTCTTTTATAAATTGCCCACTCTCAGGTATCTCTTTATCAGCAGTGTGAAAATGGACTAAATACAGTAAATTGGTACCAGTAGAGTGGGGTGCTGCTGAAAAGATGCCTGAAAATGTGGAAGCAACTTTGGAACTGGGTAACAGGCAGGGATTAGAACAGTTTGGAGGGCTCAGAAGAAGACAGGAAAATGTGGGGAAGTTTGAAACTCCCCAGAGACTTGTTGAATGGCTTTGACCCAAGTGCTGATAATGATATGGACAATGAAATCCAGGCTGAGGTGGTCTCAGATGGAGATGAAGAACTTTTTGGGAACTGGAGCAAAGGTGACTCTTATTATGTTTTGGCAAAGAGACTGGCAGCATTTTCCCCCGGCGCTGGAGATTTGTAGAACTGAACTTGAGAGAGGTGACTTAGGGTATCTGGCAGAAGAAATTTCTAAGCAGCAAAGCATTCAAGAGGTGACTTGGGTGCTGTTAAAGGCATTTAGTTTTAAAAGGGAAATGCAGCATAAAAGTTTGGAAAATTTGCAGCCTGACAATGCAACAGAAAAGAAAATCTCGTTTTCTGAGAAGAAATTCAAGCTGGCTGCATAAATTTGCATAAATAATGAAGAGCCAAATGTTAATCACCAAAACAATGGGGAAAATGTCTCTAGAGCATGTTAGAGACCTTTGCAGCAGCCCCTCCCATCACAGGCCCAGAGGTTTAGAAGGAAAAAGTGTTTTTTTTGAGCTGGGCCTAAGGTCCCCATGATGTTTGCAGCCTAGGGACTTGGTACCCTGTATCCCACCTGCTCCAGATGGGGCTGAAAGGGGCCAATGTAGAGTTCAGGCCATGGATTCAGAGGATGCAAGCCCCAAATCTTGGCAGCTTCCATGTGGTGTTGAGCCTGTGAATGTACAGCAGTCAAGAATTGGGGGTTGGGAACCTCTGCCTAGATTTCAGAGGATGTATGAAAATGCCTGGATGCCCAGGCAGAAGTGTGCTGCAGGGGTGGGGCCCTCATGGAGAACCCCTGCTAGGGCAGTGTGAAGGGGAAATGTGGGGCAGAGCATCCACATTGGGTCCCTACTGGGGCACTGCCTAGTGGAGCTGAGGAAAGAGTCACTGTCCTCCAAACTCCAGAATGGTAGATTCACTGACAGCTTGCACCATGTGACTGGGAGAGCTGCAGACACTTAATGCCAGGCTGGGAAAACAGCCAGGAGGGGGGCTATACCCTGCAAAGTCACAGAGCCACCCAAGGCCATGGGAGCACACCACTTGCATCAGCGTGACCTCGACCTGAGACATGGAGTCAAAAGAGATCATTTTGGAGCTTTAATATTTGACTGACCTGCTGGATTTTGGACTTGCATGGGGCCTGCAGCCCCTTTGATTTGGCTAATTCCTCCTATTTGGAATGGTTGTATTTACCCAATGCCTGTACCCCCATTGTATCTAGGAAGTAACTAACTTACTTTTGATTTTGCAGGCTTTCAGATGCAAAGGACTTGCCTTGTCTTCAATGAGACTTTGGGCTGTGGACTTTTGAGTTAATGCCAAAATGAGTTAAGACTTTGGGGGACTGTTGGAAAGGCATGATTGGTTTTGAAATGTGAAGACATGAAATTTTGGAGGGGCCGGGGTAGAATGATATGATTTGGCTGTGTCCCCACCCAAATCTCGTCTTGAATTCCCACGTGTTGTGGGAAGGATCCAGTGGAAGGTAATTGAATCATGGGGGCAGGTTTTCCCCATGCTGTTCTCATTGATAGTGAGTAAGTCTCAGGAGATCCGATGGTTTTAAAAATGGGAGTTTCCCTGTACAAGCCCTCTTCTCTTATTTGCTTCCATGTGAGACATGCCTTTCACTTTCCCTCATGATTATGAGGTCTTCCCACACACGTGGAACTGTAAGTCCATTAAATCTCTTTCTTTTGTAAATTGCCCAGTCTCAGGTATGTATTTATCAGCAGTGTGAAAACAACTAATACACTACCTCATAAGGTGGTGCAATGATAAAATGATACATGAAAACACTTTTAATAGCATTTGACATATGGTAAGTGTTCTGTAAGGATTAGCTACAATTTTTACTGTTAATAATTAGTTTCTTCTCACTGGCTTCTACCTCCCTCAACTGATGAGTGCTTAGGAGAGATGGCATGACTAGAGCACAGGCCTAATGGAGCAGACCACCCAAAGCTACCATGCATGCAAGGAAACTGCACTTAATAGAGCTTTGACTTTAATCTGAGAATGCTCAGTGTAGTGCTCTGTTTGGTCCTTCCAGAACACTGAATGCACCTTGAGGATGGTAGTTGGTTTTCATAATCTCTTTATCCTATTATTTTTGCAGTGGTATAAATTAAGTCTGCATTCTCAGGAAATTCTCACTGCCCTCCATCAGATATTTGTCAGAACTTAAGAAAGTCCTGATTGAAGCCTTTTAAATTCAACTTAAAGTTTGCTCCTAAGACTGGGCAAGTGTTCCTGGGGCTGAGTGTATAAGGGGAGAGTTGGTGGAAGCCAGTGTGGTAATCTTTTCATGAAAGAGTCATATCAGCTTATATATATATTCCAGTGTTTGGTGATGTAGGGGGTGGCTATCAGATCCTTTCCTGAAAATAAATTTGGCTATGAGTGGGGAATAGGATTTTAAAGATAGCATATTTTAATTATGTTTTAAAATCAATTTCGCATTCACAAGTTACATATGAATAGATTATACTTGTGTAAAAAAAAAACAATTTCCCTCAATAACTACCTGATCTCAATGTATTTCATGCCAGTTCTGAGATTTCCTGAGATAAAGACCCACTGTTCTCAGTTCGTGTGTGTGTATATGTGTATCTGTAAATTATATGTATTATTTGATGCATGTGTGTACATCAAAAAAATAAGTATATCATATTAAACCTATAGTTCTATAATGGTTTTATATTTCCCCCTAAGCATGTTAGTATATGCGGTATATTTTTGTTAGTATAGATAAATGGCATATCTTTGGCTAAACCACTGGTCACTTAATGTATTGATAATAAACTTTTTCATTATTAAAAACAATGCTGCAATTAATATATCTGATACATAATAGCTCCCTGGGCACATTATGTTAGAAAGTCAGACACAGAGAAGAGGTTTTAGGTATATTTGTATATTTAGTTTACTGCCTCTGCCACTACACTGAAAGTTGGTTAGGAATGAGAAGTCTTACAGCACTCTGTAGTCCCAGAATCTTGCACGGTGCCTGGGACTTTATATATGCATAAAATGCATTTGTGGGGTAAATTAATAGTGTGGTCATTATTATAATAAAGGAATACTTGGATTGAGATAGGAGCACAAAAACAGGGCCTTTTTAAGGAGATCCTGATAATAGCTTTTCTTTGATTTCTAAGACATACAAATTTGATTTAAATGTTTAAGATAAAATACCAATAATAACTATCATTTATTAAGCACTTGCTAAGTGCCAGACTGTATACTAGGTACTTTGCATGTATTATTTCATACATATTTATCAGAGCAAGTTCATTGAATAAGCAGTATTACCTCCAACTTACAGGTAGAAGAACTGAGGCCCAGTGAGATAAATAACTTGTCTGAAGTCACGTGGTTAATAAATGTCAATGTTATGATTCAAGGATTCCATCGAATCCTAGAGGACCTTGCTCTTAGGAATTAGATATAGAAAGTGCAGAAATGGACGCTGGAGGATGGTACAGAGCTTTTGAAGGTAGAGAAGTTTCCCCAGCAGATCTGAACAAATTCGGGCAGTTTTGTGTAGCTAAAAACTACATAATGAATGAGCCACTCTGTATACCCTGTGAATGCCCAAATGTATAGCTCTTGAATGAATGTGGTGTGAGAAGGTTGAATCAAGTGTTCTTCTCAACAGGGACCAGTAATCTAGATAGAAAGAGGACGCCCAAATTTATTACCTGGTTTCTAGACCCACTTTTGCCATTAACCTAATATATTGCTTTATTCAAACCTGGGGACTCTGTCTCCATACCTTTGAATGGGCCAGTATTATTCACCCTCAAAAAAGAATTGTGACTCTTAACTATGTTATATCATTGAGTATCAGAGCTGGAAGGATTCTGAGAGATCATAACCCAAGCTCATCATTGCCTAATGAGGAATGTGAGGCCAGAGAGGTTAGATAACTCATCACAGCCACACAGAGGCAGACTAAGATTTAGAGCCCAGGATTCCTTAGTCCTAAGCTTTTCCCCGACCCCACTTCACTACGGAGTTTTTGAAAAGAATGAAGCACTTCACTTTGCTACTGTAAAGGAAGGTTATTGAATCTCCCTGATGCTATTCTCCAAACTATTCATAAACCCAACTGACACCTCTGTGTTTTTCTCTAGTCGTTATGCAGGAGAGGTTCATGTCACAAATCACTTTTTGTTTTAACCTGTTTCACAATTATTTTTGAACCTGTATTATTTCCCTACTGGGACGCTGAACTTCTCGAGGTCAAGGACTATGTTTTATTTACCTTCTCCCCCAGCCCTCACCCCATCTCAACCCCATCCCAGGCCCCAGTGCCTAAAACTTGGAGAGCAACTTTAGGGTCTGCTCAAGTCTAACCTGAAAATGGTCAGCCCGAATCATTTCTTACTTGGAAGTTCACCTTCTTGCTCTCTACAGTTCCTGATATATGTCCCTGGACTCCATTTGTTGGTCGCATTTGATTTTAATTCAGCAGAAGCTAGTGATCTCCGATGGGAAGGTGAGAAGGAGAGACATCTGGGGACCGTCAGCAACAGGATCTGTGGCTTGAGGCTTAGCACCCTGGGGCCTAATGTCAGACATTGGTTTCAGGTCTTCACTGTCTGACTGAAGAAGGCAGTTTCTACCCCCCTTAGGGGCCCACAGGCAGGTCTCCTTTGGGGGTCAGGATTACTGGGAATACTAATTAATTCATTAGTGGGGTTGATGGATTATCAGGCTGTCTCCTGGCAGAGGGTCCTTGGGGGAGGAGGGGAACAGATTGCTGCTCATAAATCTGCCTGTTGCCTCCCCTCTCTCTGCTTCAATGGCTCCCGGGCGTTAGGCCTGTGGGCCAGCAACTGAGTACTGGTCTCCTTTTCCCCACTCAGCAGATGGTTCTTACAGGTTAGCTCAGAGCTTTATAAAAAGCAGCAGAGAAAGAAGGAAGGGCTGGGGATTGGCCCTCTGGCCCAGGAACCATGTGGGGGGAGGAGAATGCATGCAAATGCCTTGTATTCTCCTTTCCTAGGGCAGTCACCACCCCTTTTCCTTTGCTGACAGCACACACCCCTCCTGCCCCTTCCTGCCCTCTCAAAGTTGAACAGCCAACTGTACAACTGTCAATGAGTTGTGACGAGGGTGACCCTGATGAAATAGATTCCACCCATCCCTCTGCAAAAAGCAGCTCTTAAAGAAAATTTGGCATTCACGACTCCCTCCCCATTCTTCAGGGGTGTGCACGTTCATGTACGCGTGTGTATGTGTGTGTGTGCACTCACATACACACACACACGAATGTATTTTGAAGGCTAATCCTATTGTGTCCAGTCCCTTACATCTGTCAGAGAAAGCAAGGAGTCCTGCAGAATGTTTTATCCCCACCCTCATCTTTGTCTCAATATGTTCACCTTTCTGCTAATCTGCTATTACTCCCTGCCCCTGAAAATTTCACAGGCATCAGTGCCATCAACTTCTAAATATCCATGGACAGGGCTTTGAAGACACAAAGCAGGAGATCAATTCATTCAGTAAGCGCTCATTGAACAATGATTAAGCACCTCTATCCTAGACATAAATTACCTCATAGATAAATTTCCTTTGGCCCAGGAGTGAATTCTGATTTGTTTTTTAGAGATCTGCTATTCCCATCATGTGCTGTTTAATTATTCTGAAAATGAAGTTTATTTTCCTGAGCAGATATTTTTCTGGATAGGGATACAAATAAAGATAAGTAAGAGATTAAAGAGCTGCTGAAAATAAATAACTTCCCATGAAAACTGAAAAAAGTGTTAATTTTTGTTTTCTTGTTTTCTGTGAAAAACAAGTCATATGACACTTATATCAGAATTAAAAATAACTATTTTCAAACTTAAGATACTCTTTTCAACTTTACGAGCAGTGAAACTATCTTTTGTTTCAGCCCTCTACAGTTTTCCTTGCACACAGGCATATTAATAGTTTTTCATTTCTGTTTGACGCATGTGCTAGTTATGTTGTTAGACCACGCGATTCTCAAAAAGCTGGGGATACTCTGGTTTCTTTTCAGATTGTATAAATATTTTGCCTTTTGCCAAAACGCCTGAGGAATTATCCTTCAAGTCAATTTCTAAAAGAAGTTGAACTTGGATTCGTAACTCTATCAGGCTACTGATGGAAAAACTCATTTTACAGATATGAAAACTGATGCCCAGACTGAAGTTGACTTACTCAAGATCATTCAGCCAATTGCTTAATCTGAGCACCTTTCTTTTTCCTTCTTGGAAACACAAGATGATTAGAAAATCTTTGGTATCTTAAGTTCACAATCATTTATTTTTCCTTGGTGTAGTTTTAAATAAGATAGTATGAATATTTATATACTTAAATTATTCCAGATGTAGTTTTCTTTCTGTCTTCTAGCAATTTAATTCAACTTCCTAATACCAAAGGAGTTTTAGGAACTATTATGAGCCTTCTCTTCTTCTAAGCTTATTACTACTCAGGTGGACTTTTTCTACGTGAATGCTTAATGATGTATTTTTGAAAAACAATAGTAGACCTCAGTTTGCAACTCAAGGAACTAAATGCCCTTAAAATGAAGGATTTTATTAATTTCCTTTTTGTTTTTATAAATTTCAAGTGATCAGAAAGTTGAAAGAATAGCACAACAAATATAGCTTCATCTAAATTCACAAATTAAAAGTTTTAATGAGTAGCTTTGACGTGCTGAAAAGGTGGGAGAGACATACTTCTTCCTTCTACTTTTAGAACGCTGAAGTTTAAAAGCCAAAGACCCCAGTCCACATGTGTAAGGAAGCAGCCACTGACGCTGTGTCCTTGACACGCATCTTTCTCACCTTTTGATTCTTTTCAGACGTGGGTCAGCAGCGTCATCTGCCCTTTTTAGCTCTCTCTCCAAGTCTATCCCCAATTTTCTTTCTCCGTTCTGTCCACACTACTCCGCTCCCATTTCTTACCTTTTTAATCACAAAGGTTTCCAGTCCTCTTTTTCTTTACTCCTTAACTTCAGCAACTCTCCTCCCCTGCTCCCCTTCCACCAACCCCCATCTCTATTTAAACAAACAAACGGGCGGCAAAACTGGACCTGGCCAGAGGAGCCTTTCAAGTGGGCGTGTCTTTCGGCTGGGGAAAGGGAGGAGTTAGACTCTGGGCAACATCACTCCTCCCTGGTCAGCTGGGAGAGCAATCAAAACTGCAGCAAGTCAGAGGCTCCGGCCAGAGAGCAGGAGCTGCCCAGAGGCTGTGGTCCTGAAAGCTCCTCTCCGGGGAGCTAACCAGGGAGAGGAGGTACTGAAGAACGACTAAACTGGCTGCAGCGGAGAGATCAGCCCGAAGGCGTCCTTGAGGAGCATACGGAACTCCAAGGAAGGAGTAGAATAAGGAGCAGGCAGAGAAACCAGACCCGGTGGAATCTCTAAGAGGTAACAACCGGGTTTGACATGGATCGCTGAAAGCGTCTCTTTCTCCTACCATCTGGATGGTCAGGGAGACTTGGCTTCTCTGACTGTCCTCTAAGACGCAGATTCACAGAGTTCACTCCAGGAACGGCCAGTGACCGAGGTGAGCCAGTGGTTGGGGTGGTAAGGGGCTAAAGTTTCTGTGGGAAGTTCCCACTCACCTAGAGGAGCAGTTGGGGTGAGGAAAGTCTCTTCTGGGTAAGGCAGGAGGAAGTCAGATTTAGGAAACTTGGAATGTGGAAGCTAGTGAGTTGGAACACTTAGGGACAAATATAAACATTTTAAATAATTTTATTAAATTTTATAGCACTTGCCACCCAAAGTGAAACACATAGACACTCACAATCATTTTAATAAAGTGAAGAATACAGATGATCTCCCCCAATTCCTGTCAAAGCCACTCTTTCATTTTGCTAGTGGTGAAAATGTCGAAAAGTTTAACTGCTTTTCCAAGGTGGCCCAGCAAGTAGGTTGGAAGAATTGACCCAATCCACCACTCTGCTCACAGCATTTTAGGGCTATGCAAGGACGGAGGGGAAGGCAGGGAAAGGAAAACAGAATGAGGAATCAGAAAAGATTGGGGAAAGTCCTCGGGGTAGATTCTCACCATTAACTATTTTGTTTACTAAAAATGCTTGAATAGTTGGCACAGGGTGGGGGAAATTTCCTTTTCCTCAGCTCTTTCAGATGGGAAATTAGAAGAAAAAGATTGTCCAAGTATATTTTTCCTTTCTCTGCTTCACACTCATCATTTGCCCGCAAAAAAAGTATACTCAGAAAATACTAATTAAATGTAAAATACCCACCCCCATTTTTTTGACAGAGGAAGCAGAGGTGAAATGCTGAAGAACATGCAGGGAAAAATAAGGGACTGAATAACTTCTGTTAACTATTAAGATCTGAGGCAACGGCACCTGAAGTATTACATGGCTTTGCTGGACAAAATGTGTGTGTATGTGCATGCATGTACATACATGTGCACATATATTAATAAAGGGGAAAATAGTAGAGTAGAAAAGAAGAGCATAGAGCAACCTACTGGCTTTTTCCAAGCAGTACAACTTGTGAACATCCTGATTTGGATTCTGTCTTTTTAGCGCCAAGACTGTGCAACTCTGGGAAAAGAATTTAGTCTATTTAGTTCTTAGATTTCCTAGAAACTGGGCTGGACAGCCCCTTTTCTGTTGTATTTAGTCATCGGATCAGGAGGTAAAGAGATTATCACCAGCTTTTAAGAGGAAAGACACCATCTAACTACCACAAATCCACATGTGAGTTCCCCTTACCTATTAATTAGTTGAAATATCTCCACAATAAATAAAAAATTTGTAAAAGTGTAGAAAGAATTCCAGGATAGCTTCACATAGTAGTAATGCTTAACGACTTTGGCCCTAGTAGTAAAAATATTCGGTAGTAACAATCATTGCCTAAGCAAACACTTTGCTAGAACAGATTTAAAATTTTTAAAAATACGAGAAATATTTTGAATTAAAGAGAATTGGCCAAACTTGAAATTTCACTGAAAGACCCTATAGAACGAGGAAAATTCTGTTATATTGTGTAGGTATAAAAGAAAATCCAAATACCAAATGGCTAAAAATGGACTTTATAAGACCAGAATGTGTTTATGTGTATGTGTAGGGAAGGGCCAGATTCTGCCCCTTGATCCAGTATTCATTGATTTTTGTCATATTCGAGCCTATTTCCTATGTAATTTGTGAGCTAATTTCTTTCCTAGGAATTGAGGCAACCTTAAGATGGTATATCATGATGCTTTGTGAGATAGTGTTACAGACTTTCTCAAACAGCTTCTGTAAAACAATTGCCAACCCTCACATTGGCATAACAATTTTACAAAGTACTTGTGCTTGCATTATCTCCTTATTTTTCATGAAAACTTCTAAATGATGTAGGAAAGACAATCTTATTTTCATTTTGCCCTAAGGGTACAAAAATTACAATAATTACAATAATTTTTCTGTGCTCATTTAATGAGTGAATGATGAAACAGTCTTGGTTCCATGCTTCTTTCAGTACACCTGTGAGATGGTTCCTTAACAGGCTGAAAGCAACATTAGATTTAGGCACCTGTTCTGGAGACAACCCTTGGTTTCTTTGATCACAACTTTTGTTGTGATCAGTATGTGTGATCACAGTACACATATTTTCAACACTCAAATTTAAAACTAGATGTTTCTATTTTTTTCCTGTTAACCTTTTTGATGCATTGAAAATATTTAGGTGAAAAAAGTCAGATAAACATTTTTCTTCATATTTCAGGAGTCTTGGCTTTCACTGCTTTCACTTCTCTCTGATAGACACTGCATATTATCCTCAGAGCTCTGCCATTTGGTTTTGGTGGGAAAAATTGTATTCCCAATACAGAAGGTTCATGAATCTGAAAATGTATGTGATTGAATAGGAGTGTCAAACTAACTGTTTTCTCCCAATTATAAAACAGAGTGAAAGTTTGGGAGCTAACTTCCATCTTGAATATGATGGAAGAGTTCTAGTCAACTCAGTGGAGGCAGTTGATAGGGCTTGGTTTCCTTACCTCTTGCCACAGAACAGAACCTTTGATTTCAGTTTCAATAGGAGACTGGAGGAGTAGGTGTATTGGGGAATTTTTTCAAATAGATGTTGAAATGAACCCATTGGCTTTTGTTGATGCAAAATCAATATTAATAACAGATTCTAATTATACCTATTCTTGTCCAAGTGGCCAGAAAAATTCATGGTGATGTTTAGGAGAACAATACCTAATACTTAACATGAAATTCATGCTGTATGACACTATTCAAAATGCTTCAAATATATCAACTCATTTTATGCTCCTAATAATCCTATGAGGTAGGACTGTTATTATTCTCATTTTAAGGAGGAGGAGACTGAGGCAGATAAGGGTTATGAAACTGGCCTAAATTCATGTATCTAGTGAGTAGTGGAGCTGAAGTTTGAATCCAGGTAATCTGACACTGGAGTCTGTGCTGTCTATCCCACCATGGGAAAAATGACAGGCTACTGAGTAACTGTCAGATGATTTTCTAAACCAATCAGAGGTAATATCCAGATAATAAGAGACACACTAGTTGATACAGTCTGTTTTATTATTCATCTGTGAGAAATAATTTTTATTTTTGAATAAGCAAACGTGTGTGAATAGATTAGATAAGAAAACCCAAGAATAAACAGGAAATAAATGTATAGATGTTTTATAGCATTTACAGCTATAAAATTTTTTATTATATTTTTCTCTTACAAGAATCACATAACCTGTATGTTAGCCTTATCTTATTAGAGGAAATGGAAGAACAGATAACTTTATATAATGTGTTTGGGATCAACAACACAGGAATTAGAAGAATTGGGACTAGAGTTCACATTTGTGTTATTCTAGCTTCCATTCTTTTGAAACCATACTATATACTCATGGGATTCTCTTGGAAGTTAATGGACCGGCACCTGTGAGAACAGAGGAAGTTAAACTGGAGCCATCTATGTCCTTCCCACGATTAGTAAGAGAACAAAGGTGAAAGAAAACTGGTTGACCTTTTCATTACTTTGGCCAAAGCCAGTTGATTCTTTTCCTTTATACCCACCAACAAGCTGATTTGAAAGCAGTTCCTTGACTCTTACAGAAACCATTAAATATGTTAGAAGTAAAAGATGGTCTATTCTATCCTCCCAATCTCACTTATTTTGATGTGTGTGAATATTGACAGATCTTAACAAGAGTCCAGAGGTATAGAGGTAGGGATGGTGAAAAAGGCTAAATCCCCCATCTAGGATGGTATTCAGATCCAGGGACAATTCAGGAGACTCTCCTCTCTTGCACCTTCCTTCTTTCCTTCCTTCTTTCCTTTTCATGCATCTCAGTATGAGCCAGTGATCATAATGATAATGAAGATAAGAGAATGAGGATAAGGAGTAAAAGGGGGAGGATGAGGAAGAGATGATGATCTCTTGGATGATGATCACTCCTGTTGACTCAGTTCTATTGCTGTACATCTCCTGAAGCCAAAGTGCCTTTCTTTCTTCCTGTAGCTGTGATAGAAGAAGAACAAGGAAAATAAAAACATAAAACCTAAGATGTAAAATAAGAAGAATTGGTTTTATGTCCCACTCCACCAGCACTATATCTTTGCATTTCCATCACTTAAACTACCTGACCCACAGTGACCTTGAGTATAAAATGAGCATAAAAATTTCTATCTCCCTCAAAGGTTTTCTATAAGAAACATATGAATTAATGGATACAAAAGTGCTCTGTAAACTTTAAAATGCTACACAAATGTTATTATAATTACATGGGGAGCATTAGGTTTCCCAAGCCCACTCCATCCTTTTTGGCCTTAGAGTGCACCTGCCTCTGGAAGAGCTGTGTTACTTTAACAGAAAGTTAATTAGGTTCTTTACCCTCCCTCTGGATATCTGCCTGAGTTAGAAGTGCAGCTCAGCACACAAGCTCTATCATCCATATTAAAAGTGGGATTTTCTGAGTTGGCCTGGGCAGCTAGTTGACCAATAAGTTCCAATGTGTGTTTTCAATAAAGCTGCTTACCCAGGAAGCCTTATTAAGTGAGTAAGTCAAGCTGACATGATTTCCGTGCTGATTAACATGAAACCTAGGCTGTTTTCGCAATGCAGTTACATTAATTATTTATAGGAGGTAAATGAGGTTACAAGGAAAACAAGCTCCAATTACCAGAAACAAATCAAATAATATATCTTTATTTTTAAAAGCTATGTACTAATCCCTGGGTTCATTGATTTGAGGCTCAAGCTTCAAAGAACAGAAAACATTTATTACATTCTCCTCTTTCTCATAATAAAAGGTGATAGTGGGTTTAATATTTCAAAGAGTAGCTGGTAAACTGGGATGCCCCAATGGAGCTTATCAGATACTTTTATTTGGTAAACCATATGCCTAAAAATTGCTTAGCAAGCTTTAAAACAATTCAAACTCTTCCAGAATTGAATGCAAAATGTTTACTAAATCACTAGTCTCTTCTGGTTTTCAAATAGTGAATTTTGCATACAAAATTCTGATTAAACAGTGTGTTAGTGAATTAAAGTAGTCAGGCTATTCCTGTGTTTGCCTGAAATAGTTCTCACTTGTGTTAGCAGTCACTATGTTCTGTTCCACTACTTCACTAGTATTTGTTCCAGATTTTTCATTTTAAATAAAGTATTATTATAGTAGTTGTACTAAACCTTGGATGGGTTTGGTAGACCACTGGCTGCACTCCTAGCTGTTGCCATGGTCTTGTCTGACAGTGTGAGATGCATGTGCAAAGAGATCTCACTTTAACATATGGGCAAATTTGAAAGATGAGCAGTGATAACCCTCCTTTCTTTTCATGATTCTTTCAAGATGCCATGTCACTAACACTTCTAACATAACTCACACTAGACAGAACACAAAGTGCTTACTGAAAAACAGAATGCTCCTCTGGTGATAGAGTAATGTTTGAGGGTCACGTGTTGGACCAGCCAGTGAGAGTAATGTTTGATGGTCACATGTTGGACCAGCCAGTTGTGTCATGGACAACTTGCAGGAGATGATTGAGGCCACCAGTTAGCAATACTGGTGAGAAACATCGGGTATTATAGGCTAGATGGATGTGAAATGCTTCTAAATACAGGTTGAGTAGTCTTTTGTAGAACACATACAAAGTAGTCTGAATGATCTTGCTACAGTTTTTTATTTTGTATGGTGTAAATATACAACAGTGTGCTTATTTGACTATTTGATGGGTTTTTTATTTTGTAGTAACAATAACTATTACACACATAGACTTATTTTTAGCATGCTCTTTCACTTTCAGAAATTTCTCTATTTGGACAGTAATTTATATACTCACCTCATTTTTTCCCTTTTATGTTCTGGATTCTGGAAAGAAAGAAAAATATATCTTTGGACTGGTATATCAGTCATTTTTGTATAAAATATTCATGAGATAAAAAATCTAAGAATAAAAACAGTTAGGCACTAACACTGCAATGAATAATCAAGTCAATTTTCTTTTTCTATAGTATATTTTCTTATACTATGCCATAACTAAAGGAGTATTCTGGGAATTTCTTTCAGTTTTGGATTGGTCATTTAGAATGGAAGACTTGGACAAGATAATTACATATAAAAAACTTTAGTTTCAAATAAAATCAGGTACTCACAGGAATTAACCTTTGGTATTTCCCTTTTCCAGAGTCTGGAAATGTCAAAAACTTTTGTAAAATCCAAGGAGATGGGAGAGCTAGTCAACACACCATCCTGGATGGATAAAGGTCTGGGCTCCCAAAATGAGATGAAGGAGGAAGAGAGCAGACCAGGTACTTATGGGATGCTCAGCAGCTTAACTGAAGAGCATGACAGTATTGAGGAAGAAGAAGAAGAGGAAGAAGATGGGGAGAAACCTAAGAGAAGGGGTCCCAAGAAAAAGAAGATGACCAAAGCTCGCCTTGAGAGATTCAGGGCTCGAAGAGTCAAGGCCAATGCCAGAGAACGGACCCGGATGCATGGCCTGAATGATGCCCTGGATAACCTGAGGCGAGTCATGCCATGCTACTCTAAAACCCAAAAACTTTCTAAGATAGAGACTCTTCGACTGGCCAGGAACTATATTTGGGCTTTATCTGAAGTCCTGGAGACTGGCCAGACACCTGAAGGGAAAGGCTTTGTGGAGATGCTGTGTAAAGGGCTCTCTCAGCCCACAAGCAACCTGGTGGCTGGATGTCTCCAACTGGGCCCTCAGTCTGTCCTCCTGGAGAAGCATGAGGATAAATCTCCTATTTGTGACTCTGCCATCTCTGTCCACAACTTCAACTATCAGTCTCCGGGGCTTCCTAGCCCTCCTTATGGTCATATGGAAACACATCTCCTTCATCTCAAGCCCCAAGTATTCAAGAGTTTGGGAGAATCGTCCTTTGGGAGCCATCTACCTGACTGCAGTACACCCCCTTATGAGGGCCCACTCACTCCACCCCTGAGCATCAGTGGGAACTTCTCCTTGAAGCAAGATGGGTCTCCTGACCTAGAAAAATCCTACAGCTTCATACCACATTACCCTTCTTCAAGTCTAAGCTCAGGGCATGTGCATTCAACTCCTTTTCAGGCTGGTACCCCCCGTTATGATGTTCCTATAGACATGTCCTATGATTCCTACCCCCATCATGGTATTGGGACCCAACTCAATACAGTCTTCACTGAGTGAGGCAGTTAAGTTCAATGTTTCAGAGAATGACGTGGAGACATTTTCCATAATTCAAGTGGTTGAGCTAAAGATTCAATGACCTTAAAGGATCCCTATGGATATATATCAAACAATATTTCAAGTCCATTTAGGCTTTCCTTCACCTATCACCTCTTTTCTCATCACCTTCTCACATTGCATTGATTTCTTTATAGAGTCCTCAAGTGAAAATATTTGATGATTTAACAACCATGTGAAAATAGAACAGAAGACCTGGGCCCTATTCCAGTGGTGCCAAAAACTCATTGCATAATCTATGCCAATTAATTTTCCATTTCTGGCCTTTGTTTATTTACTAGCAATTGTAAATAAACAAATTGTATTTATATGAGGCAACTATTCTAAGTCCAGATGATTTCTAAAGTCCTTCACAGTTCTGAAATGCTATAACTGTGGTGATCACTCTTGACAATTTCTTGAAACTGAAAGAATAGAGAAATAATAGGAAAGGGATGCTATGCATAGAATGATCAAATTGAGTTATCAGAGGGATCACAAGGTACATGTCTTTTGGCTCACAGAATGCAAATCTTGTGTGGATTTAATGATAGGACCTCTTTGTATCTATTGAAAAATAGCTTCTGGAAGCTAAAACTCTAACATGGCTGTCACTGTGAAGAACAAAACATGTTCTTTAAGAGACTAACTCTATTTGTTATTAGACTAAAAGTTGAACATATCTTCCTTATGATTTGAAAAACCATAATAGAGAACCATAATAGAGGCCTCATGCCAACTTTATTCTTGATAATATTTCAAAACCATTTTTCTCAGTACTAGAGGTAGGGCAAACAAGTCACTGAAGCCTCAGACTCCTATAACTAATGGGACATAGAGAAGTCTTTTAGACCATGACCTCCATAACCAGAGGGCTCTGGAACTTCTGATGAAGCTCAGGTGCTGCTGTTAGAATCAGCACACAACACAGGTTTATATTAAAGAGCAATAAAATAGCTATTGGCTATAATAACTACCATAGTTCAGGGACTCTCTCCAGCTCACAGTTGCCCATGGGAAAAACCAATGGATTTTTTTTTAAGCAAGATGAATTTCATTTGGTTAAACGTGATTAAAACCATCCACCTCTGTCCACACCAATATATTTTCCAGAAGCACAAGCACCAATCAATTTATTGATCAAGGTTAAATTTTTCCAACATGTATGTAGTTCCTTATCTCTCCCCCTACACTAATTGTTACCTCTTCCTCACTTCTAAGATAGAATATGTTATTATATATTGTAAATAACATTTCAGGTGACCAAACTTAAGGATGCAGAAATGAAATCCAAGGTTGGTGAATATTTTTACCAACTATGTCTTCATCACAGGTTTAACCCAATTTGCAGAGTGTTTATTTTTCTTTATGTAACTCCTTTTTCCTTTATATCAATGCTAACTTCATCAAATTTGTATTTTTTTTCAGAAAATGGGACCTGAGAAATTTTCCTATCTTGTTCAATCAGCCAGGACAGTTATTTAAGTCAAACCAGAGCCTGAATGGCTTATTTGATAGTAGATTAGGTCCTGCTCCTGCCAGAAAGGATAAGTTTAACATGCAGGGTACATCAATAGGGCCAATTTAAAAAATGATAACACATATTAGTATGTCATTTTCTATAGCTCAGCTATCCCCTAAAATCTGCCAACTATATGTGTATCTTGTCTGTTTACCTCTCTTATTTATTATCTCCATACAGTATAAGTTATTTTTTTTCCATTTTGCTCTCAGCACTTACCCTGCTGTACTTTGCACCCTTGGTTTGTAAATTCACTTGAAAGTAGCCTTGCAGAGAGATCTTAAGCCCCATCAGTGACCAAAGTGGTTCCCTTCATCATAATCTGCCCTAGAGGAAATAGGCAAGTAAAATGATGTATAAAGCCATACTATGTGCTTTCTGAGTATATACTGCACTTACCTTTGTGAGGGGCTGTAGGAGGGTCTATCCTCGAAGCTAGCATTTTCTGGCATTTAAGTTTGTAGATAATCACTGTTGTCTGAGTTATTTATTAGATATTATTTATTTAATTTATTTCTCTCTTCCTTTCACGAAAATTCCTTTAGCCTCATAGATGTGCTTGCAAACCCTTCCTAAAATTTTGTTTGGAAAGTAGCTCATAATTTTGCTAAGAACTGATGAGTTTTGGAGTGAGGGGAAAGGAAAAAATAGAGAATTACCTCTGTGATAATTTTTATAAAAAGCAGCAATAATTCGAATGGCTATGCAAGTTAATGTTTTTAGAGTCTTTTCTTCAGTCTAAAATGAGCCAGAGTTATTCTTTAATAATATGCTGTTTATGCCTTTGGGGAGTATGGTACCCCTGAGCCAGGCCTCCCTGAAATTGTACAGAGGGATTTTATAATTGAATTAAAATTTAGGAATGCAATAGCTTGTAAAGAGCCTGCTCTCCAACCTAGGGTGGTCTCATTCTTCTGGAGACTTTTTTAGATAAAGTAAAATAATTGTTTAAATATTTTGTTTAAAATATGACTGTTTTTCCTCCCTTTTTCCTAGCAGAAATAAAGCTGTAAGTCTTATTAGATGTTGTGTTGTGCTGTGTTGTTAGTCTTCAAATCTTTCATTCACTCTCATGTATTCATTTTCTTGGGCTCTATGTCCTACAAGCAGCTAGCTGAGCAAAGACTGGTCTGTCAGGACGATTTACACATTCCCTAATTCAATTGATCTTGCTAGAATATTCGAAATATGCAGTTAGAAGTCTAGAAGCACTGGTCTCTGCCACTCATATAATCAAGTATAAAATCTACAGTTAAGAAAAAATAATCTTATAGATTACAGGGCTATGGGCAGTCTAAGCAATCAAACCACAGATAAATGGGAAGATGTGCTATTATCCAAAGTAGGTGGGCTGAACAACTTTTCAAAAAAATTATGAAATATGTTTTTTGGCAACTCTTCCTCTTGATTTTTTTCTTTCAGGTTTCTCTAGTTAAAACTTTCCAGGATCCCTTCTTGCATGTGTAAAGTGATGATAATAAAGAAATAATAGTAATGATATTATTAATAATAAATATAAATAGAAAAGTTAGTTAATCAAGGTAGGGACTTGACTTAACATATTTGAGAAACAAAAATATAGCATAAAAGTTATCTTTCCACCCCTATCTTCCATCTTCCAGTCCCCACTCTCCAACTGGAAAATACTTAAACATTTTTTTTAGCTTACTAGTTATCAGAGACCTTTTATGGATATATAAACAAATATTAGGTACAAATATTAAGGTGTATTATTCTCTTTTTTTCCTTCAAGTGGTAACAATATAACACATTTCTGCATATTGTTTTTTTACATTTAGCCACAAATCTTGGGGTATTTTAAATAAAAGTTTCTTAATTCTTTGTTATAACTGGCTAGCATTCCATACTAAAATAACATCATTTATGAAATTGAGTCCCATAATTTAGATTTTTTTCCATCTCTTGCAATATCAAATAAATGATTATGTACACATGTCATTTGACACATTAGAAGAATCTTTACCTTGCAAAGAATGGTCCAGAGGGGCAAATAGAAACGGACAGATAATAACAACCCCATCTAGCAGATTGTGGATGCTTACTACGTAATGTTACATTTCTAAGTGTCTTACACATATGAATTCATTCAATTCTAAAGTCACTCCTATAAGGCGGTCACTATTAGTATTCCCATTTCACAGATAAGGAAACTAATCCGTTTAGTTTAGTGAAACTAAACAAATCCTGGTGGAACCAAGATTGATTTAAGCTAGTGGGTTTATGCAGAAGATTTGAAATGATCCTCAGTAGCTGTTTGCCTGGTAGGTATATGAGGATGTCATATCAGTGCAATGCTGGAGCCAGCGAAAGTGGAATTACTATTTGACACCCCTCAAATTGTCCTTTACATATGACACCCTGTTACATCTATGACCCAGGCTGACCCATGTCCACATTCTGCAACAGAATCTGAAAGAAGGCCATCTTTCCCTTGATAGAAGCTCAATTTTCTATTCGACTTTGCCCAGGTAGACCACATAGTGTAGGCCAGATCACAAACCAATGCCTTGTTGCTTGAAAGTACCCATCTTTGAGAAGGCTTAAATCCATTTCAAGCTTTAATCTCACATATCTTTAGAATTTAAGAAAAATGTTTTAAAGGGGAATTATGGATATGAAAATAACAAAATATTCTATCAACATAGAAACATCCTATCTTCAAGATTATTTTAAAAATCTATATAAATTTGGAGTATAGTTTGGTGTAGTAATTACAAGCACTGGCTTTAGAACGAAATAAATAGTACTTAAGCTATGCCACTTACTGATTGAATGACCTTTGTTAAATTGATTAACCCTGCAAAGCCTCAGTTTTCTTGATTTTTTTAAGTTTTTATAAACAAAAAATAGTTTTATAGGTGCTAACATTTTTTCTACATTTCCCCCCTTTGGCTTTTTTATTAATTGACACATAATAATTGTGCATATTTATGCAGTATAATGTGATTTTTGGTACATGCACACAATGTGTAATGATCAATTTGAAAACAGCAATCATAATAATGCCTTCCCTTCAGGTTTATCATGGTGAATTAATTGAGATAATACATCTGAAGCACATAGCAAGTATTTAGCAAATGGTAATTATTACCATCTATGTTCTATTAATTATTCTTTGATTACAGTCATGTTACCTTTTCTATTTGCCTCCAATATATGGCCAGGAGAGTGCTGATGGTGACAACAGCAGGCTTAGGGAGTCCACAGAATTATGGAGTCAGACAGACTTAGATTTGAATTTAACTGGCTGAGAAGTCCTAGGCAATTTATTTAACGTCTCTGTCTCAGTTTTCTTCTTTATAAAAAGGGCATACAATACCACCAATCCATAGAGTTGTATGAGGATTAAAAATGATGATAATAGCAGTGAAGTGTTTATCTGAGGTTCTGGAACCTAGGAAGCACTTTACTCTTATTGTTATTATTATTACTGAGAGTAGAGTGAGAATAGGTGAGGTAATTGAGAACCAGCGAAAACAATAGATTCTTTTCATTTAAACAGTAAATAATTTACTGGAGCCAACGACAAAATCCAAGCCTATTGGCCAGTATTCCATACATTGGACATGACATTTTCCAACTCTTCATGGGGATAGTTCACGCAGAAATCTTCAAAGGCAAACTTTCTGAATTCAGAATATAGGAAATATTGAATTTTTCTTTCTTTTCCAAAAGTTGGCATAGAGCTAAAAGGAGCCTTGTAGTAGCTCTTTGCTGTCATCTGGCTTAAGACTATGTAGAGAAAGAATACTATTACCTCACAAATATATGGTACTATGTACTTGATTTCAATTTAATTTTTTCAAGTAGTAATAGTTACTGAGAATTTCCTCTAGGCCAGGAACTAAGCCACTCTGTCATAGCTAAGGAACTCTGTCATAGCTGTCAGAATACACATGACAATAAAGATGTTTGGTCAATGCCTTACGTGTAAGTAAGTGAATTCAGTTATTAAATGTGAACAAGAAGATTTTAGAAACCAATAGCTAAAAACTCAGGGGAAAAGGAAATTTCTGTTTATTGAGTATCTTTACCATGTACAAGTCATCAAGTTAAGTTCTCCATATTGAATCAGTCTTCAAAATAAACCACTGAAGTAGGTTCCAGATGTAGAAACCTACATAGAAATGTGCAAATAAATACGAGAACATGGAAAGTCATGTAAATCTCAGAAGTGCCTGAGCTTCTATTTTCTCATCTATAGAGTGAGATGATTGTGCCATTAGACATCCGAAATTTCTCTCATCTTAATATTTTAACAGTTCTATGAGCAGCTAATGTCCATTTTCTCTCTGGCAGAGAAGCACATGCACACATTCTTGGAAAAAAAAGAGTGAATAAGTGGTTGAGTAAAAGCTAAAAGATGAGGCAAAAATCGACTACAAAACATTAAAATCAAGGTGGTGTTTGGATGCCTTGTGTGGTTTGCTTGCTGGTCAGCCATCTTAAGGAGCTGGGGTGCTTTCAGTTTATCTATTTAGAAGACAGTTTTCTAGGCAATGATCTTATTCTCTAGAGACAACTACTCCAACATGTTTAGCAATTAAAAGGCCTAAATCTATGTTGAGCTAAAATAATTTTACTGTAAATCAAATTGAGGAATTATACTATTCCTAGAATTGTACAATTGCCCCTTTTCCTTCCTCAGTTGGAAATAATAGGAAGATGTTGACTATATTGTTTACTTGATTACAAATACAGTAAGTTCTCAGTTATCCATATGAATAATCTCTGTTGAGGATTATGGAAAGAAAATATTTTATATAAGGCTTGTTTCTCCATGTCAGCTGACATGTTTCTAATTTTTGTTTTTCTTTGTGTGTGTAGACACACATATTAATATATGCATATTTGAAAAAATATATATGAAGGTATATAGATGTATGTTTATCTATATATCCATAAATATATATATATCCATAAATATATATATTTGAAGACATGTATATTTAAACACATACACTTCAGTACATGTTGAATACATACACATATGTGTGTATATATATAATTTGACATATGTATTTGAATGCACTCTAAAGTCAAACGGAAACACTTTTTGTATCATTTAATTATTGGCAACTCTACAGGCTGAGTTCTTTCTTTTATCAACTCAGTGTTAAGAACTGGGCTAGAAGGTTAGGCACTGAGAAAGGAGGTGGAGACAGAGAAACAGGAAGGAAGCATGCTGGGGGTCTAGTTTCTTCAATTGGGATAGACCTGAAGGGGCATCCTGGTAATGGAAAACGTTCTTCCTTGATCTAAGCCTGTGCGCGCTCTTCCTTTGAGAGCTGGCCTCTGAGCTGAGGCAGATCCAGAGCAGGCAGGCACGTGGCTGGCCCACTGAGGGCCAGGAACAGCCGCAAGCTGCTCAGGGAGTTGGAGCAGACTATCCCCTGGCTCCTGCTCAGCCCACTGCTGCCAGCCGGCAGCTTCCCTCCTGCCAGACCCCTGGGCATGCTGATGGGAATGGCACAATTACTTAATCCCTGCCCAGGGAGATCTAGGACACATGCAGACAGATGGAGGACCAGGGGGATTCAGAACTATTTAGTACTGGAGGAGCAAAGGAGACAGGCCTAGGAGCAATAGGCCAGGCTTGAAAGGCAGTCCTGAAACCTCTTCTCTCCAAGCAGCTCCAAGGCAAGCTGTTTTCTCACCTGAACAGAAGCTCTGGAAGAAAAGACCTAGAAGACCTTCCCTTAGCTGCTGGCAAACAACCTAAGAGGGAGCATTGACCCACAGTGTCTGGGTTTCCACAAACAATAGATGGTCACGGACAGGTGCTGAGGAAAGAAGAATCGAGGAGAGTCAGAGCTCCAGAAAGGCCCATACAGAGGGGGCAATACGGAATTAGAGAGACAGAGATTAAAATAGCACATGCATGAACTTACCACATGCATGGATTTAAGAATGAAACTGCTATTTCCACATCTGTCTCCTCTACTAGTTTATATCCTTTCGTGTTCCTTAACCCTCACTAATGCATTCTCACACTTACTGCCAACTGCCCTGGTTCAAGTATTCACTATCTATCTGTCTAGATTCATGTAATAGTGTTCTTCCAAACCTCCAATCTTTTTGTACCCAGTACCTCCTTCCTTCTACAATTCATCCTAGCTGTCTTAAAATAAAGCCATGACCATGTCATTTCTTTGGTCAAAAATCTGCATTAGTTTTCTTATCGTTATAGAATGAAGTCCAAACTTCCCAAGTTAATATTTAACCTGCCTCATCACAACTGGTCTTGGTCTACATTTCCAGGTGTATGTATACCACACATTCTTCTCTTACGTTCCTCGAAAGCAACCCATCCCACTTATCCACCCCATTTCACCACCTTACATACACTTTTGTGTTGCCCACCTGGATTACTTTTCCTCTAATCAATACGAAGTGAAATTTTCCCTTACCTTTGCTCCTGGCAACACCTTTCCCTGGAGTGCTCTCTCCTCTATCTTCACTTACTGAAACAGTGTCGATCCTTCGGGGCCTAGCAAAAATCTTTCTTGATAAAGCCTTTACAGATTACCCCTGTAAGAATCATTGCCTTCTTCTTTTCTAGTTTAGGGAATTATGACAATTGACTCTAAGAGTGAAGCTGCTATTTCCACATATAGTGAAGCTGCTATTTTTCCTCTACTGGTTTATAAGCTTCTTGAGAGGAGAGGCTGTTTTATCCACTTGTTATATTGACAACTCCCAGTGCAATCGTGTGCACACAGTAAGGAAGAGATAAAGAAAATTTGGGTGGCTGAGCACATAATCAGGTGCTGGCATTGTGATGTTACAACATTCTAACAATCTTAAATAACTTTAGGAGAAAGTGTTTTCTTTTCTGCCTTAGAGAAGATCACAAGGAGGTTCAGATAATGTCCAACTCCACTCAACTCATAAAAAGGGAGTGATGGAAATTCTTATCTAGGGTTGTTTCTATGTCAGAGTGACTTTTGCACTAATATATGCATGAATTAAAAAGAGTAAACATGGCCGGGGGTGGTGGCTCACGCCTGTAATCCCAGCACTTTGGGAGGCCAAGGTGGGTGGATCACCTGAGGTTGGAAGTTCAAGACCAGCCTGACCAACATGGAGAAACCCCGTCTCTATTAAAAACACAAAAAATTAGCCGGGCGTGGTGGCACATGCCTGTAATCCTAGCTACTCGGGAGGCTGAGGCAGGAGAATCGCTTGAACCGGGTAGGCAGAGGTTGCAGTGAGTTGAGTAGTGCCATTGTACTCCAGCCTGGGCAACAAGAGCGAATCTCCGTCTCAAAAAAAAAAAAAAGAAAAAAAAGGTAAACATTTCATGAATTTTGTCTACCCAATGTCCACTAAACTATTGACTATATTAATAAGAATAACTTCGGTTAAAAAATTTTGCTTAGCCAAAGCAAGAGTGGCCAGTTGAAATAATAGAGTAAAATACAGAGACAAAAACTACTAAAGAATCGGAATTTCAGAAATGAAACCAGAGAAACAAAATAAGCCAAGTTAGGGGGAGGAAGAGAGCAGGAAGCCACAAGAGGAAGTTTGAAAGAAAAATAAAATCAAGGCAAGATAAAAGATTGTGGGTGCGAATTCTTCAGTAGGGACATCTCATGCATTTTTAGGTGTTGTCCCAGAGTGCCAAGGGCTTCCATGAAAGTAGCTGGAAGGTGAGGGAATCGCTATCAGGGAATAGGAAGCTGTTGCCTCTGTCTTTCTCTGGTGGGAGCCATGTGTCTTGATTCCTGTTGTACTACAAACCCTGGGCACCATGATTCTCATCACCAAGCTTCCTTGAGTATGGTCCCTTGTTATTTGTCTTCAGAGCAGCCGAAAATCACAATCACTTGTTTTGGAGAAGAACAAAGATTACCAGTTTCCCAAGTTTTCTTATTCACCAAAAGACTTATTTTGCAACATGAAAGTTTCTGTTTGGTTACTGGATATGTCTTCTTTTATGAGAAGGCACAGCAAATACAACATTGTTTAGTAATGGTGTGGATGAACACATTTCACTAGCTCCCACAGCCATTGATGGTCTAATGATTTGTTTTGAGCTGGTGAATCCAACAAATTCTGTGTGAATGCTAGGTTTGCCATTGACTCTGGGCAAGTAAACTAGAACTTCAAAATCTTTATCTGCAAAATGATGAGAATGATATCTTGCAGGGTTTTTAAACACTAAATATAATTGGCATAATACATGTGGCATGAGGCCTGGCACCTTATTGGTGTTTAATAATCGGTAGTCATTCCTTTTTTCTTCTTCATTATCATCATCACCATCATTCCCTCCTATGTGGGTGAGATCTCCATCACACTGCTCTGGTGGAAACAGAGACTAATGCAGAGGTGGACTATTGAGAAAAGGTGACCCATGGGAGTAGAAGCAGTATTGAGTAATGATTAAAACCATCAGAAGGAATTACTGGGTTGCAGTCTGGAGTGTGTGACTCAGCTGGAGTCTGAGTACAAAGGTCCCCAAGCAGAAGCATCAGGGACAGACAGGGGGCAGCTGATACTGTGCCCATAGTTGGCACAGTCCAACAAGATATTCAAGGATAAATGGGAAAAAAAAAATCAGTCCTGAGAGAGAGCACTGCTGAACCATGTTGCCCTGTTTCTGAGCAGCAGCTGCAAGCAGAGCTAGCAGCTGCAGCTGTTCTTAGGAGCCTGGATTCCCAGGGAAAGTGGGCATCAGGCAAAGCAAAAGGGAAGGAGAGGCAAGCACAGGGTAATACCTTGCGTTCTCAGGATGGGAGATTCCACCGCACAGAAATAAGGGAACTGGGCAAAGAGGGAGGTGTGAGGGATGACAACGACTGGGCGTTCTTATGTGAAATGATGCCGATTATTGAAAGCAAGCTGATGGATCCATAGAAAGAGCTAGACTGGGGATCAGGATCTTTCTAGCCACTTATATCTTTAGAGTGCTACATAAACATGGACCAATAATTACTAACATGAAGTGAGTGCTAAGCAAGTACAGGAAACGTTCTTAATCTTTTACAAACGTGAAACTGTGTAATTCTTACTACAATGTTATGACGTCTGAGGCACACAGGGTTACAAAGCAACTCTACCAGGCTGTATAACCAGCAAGTGTCAGAGCTGAGATATAACCCCAGAAGTGTGGCTTCTGAGCCTGCACTTTAATCCATCACTCTCAACCAGATCTGTCCAATAGAGCTTTCTGCAATGATGGAAATGTTCTATAACATTGAGCACTTGAAACTTGGCTAATGCAATGAGGAACTAAATTTTAAATGTTATTTAATGATAATTAATTTAAATCTAAGTAGTCTTATGTAACTCGGGACTACACAATGGGCAGCACAGCGTTACATTGTCTCTCTAAAGAGACAGATCTCTTTACGAACCTCGGTTACTAATTTATTTTCTATCTGAAAATTGCAGGATTGTACTCAGGCATGGGAAATATGTGAAATGATTCCGACTAATTTATCTTTACCTGCCCATATAGATACCACGATTCAAGCATGAATCTCTTTACTACTGAACCTAGACATTCCTCTGAATCTGTCATTAACAGAGGACTCTAGGCAGTTGCTGTTAAGAACTTAGACTCTTCATTTGAGAATAAGGCAATATCCATCTCTGAGCAGTAGGTGGGAATTTCTGAGGAATGACTACGCTGAGGCCTCAGAGGGAAGGGGCTACCTGGGAAAAGTGTCTCACTCAGCCCTCACATTCCAGCAGCACTGCCTTTCTTTCCTCTCAGACAGTTGTACCCCCACCAAGCCACTCTTCTCCCACATAGTACCTCTCCCACTTAAGTGTAAATCTGGGGGGACCCACATATTGTTGTATACTTGAGTTTTTCATTGGTTTTTCTCAGAATCCCTGATCCAAATCATTTCTGCTGCACTGATTGTCTATTTTCCTTTCAGTGGATGTGAATTGGTGCAAAAGGAACACTTCTTTTCCTTCTACACGTATCACTGAAAAAGTTCTCTACCAAGACCCATGCAGGAAAATGCTATGTCCTGCAGACACACAGGAAGCAGCAAGCAACCGTTCTCCATATAATTCTCAAAACTGGATTTTTATTTTGAGCCTTGAGATCCCCTGAATAACTCATCATTGACATCAGCCTAAGCCTCTGGAAGCTCCAGGGCCTTATTGGACAAGTATTTTCCTAGTTGGTTCCTAACTAACTTATTCTCTGTGTTTGGAATGTCCTACCAGCTCCCCTGCCTTCCCTTGCCTTTTTGCCTGTCAAACTTCTACTTAGATTTCAAAATGCAGCTCAAATGTCACTTGCCCTAGGAAGCCTGTTTGATTCTGCTCCCAAAACACACGTCTCCTAGGCTGGGTGAGGTTCCCCTACTCTGTTATAACTCCTTTTCTCACCCCTACAAAGCATTTTGTTCACACCTCTAACAGAAGAGCATTTAACTAATTCTGCTGTAATACTGTTTCTAAATCTGTCTCCCTGAAAGCTCTTAGCTCATCAATAGTAGAAAGATAAATTACAGATTGCTGTCCCTACTACCTTGCAGAGCTTGATATATGGCACGAGTTAAATAAATATTCATTGAATGGACAGAAAGATAAATGAGTGAGCTAGACAAGATCAGACTCGCGTGGCAGAGCAGATCAGTGTTACTGACAGACCAAACCCAAGGTCGGGAACAAAAGAGGCTGTTCCCTGGCCAACCTGACCTTTTCTGCTCTGAACAGAATAATCAAGGATAGACTCTCTCCTCCTCATTCCCTGAGACCCCCATAAAAATTCAGCCATTCTAATTTTATCCTCACATTTGCCTTCCCCCCTCACCAAATCCTGCACAGTTCCAAAACACTTGGCTTCTCTCTCCCTCTGTCCCAATTGTTCCTCTTTCTATAGCATCGGAATCTCATTGTCCTCCCTGCCCTATTCCCTCCTGACCTCTCAACTGCCCATTGTAAGATGTCAGGAGGACCCGGGTGACAGCTGGGCCCCAGCAGGGCAGGCCTGGCATCCCCAGGGCATCCCTGGCAGGTGCTGGAATACTTAACAGCCGGGCTTGTTATCACCACCCCCCTCTCTCTTTCCATAGGTTTCCTGTCCCCTCCCTCAAGCTCCAACTCCCCTTCTCAGGGGTTGTTAGGGACTGTATGAGCAGCATGGCTGGGTGCAAGTATAACCAGAGGAAACAGTCTGATCTTTTCTCTGGGCTATTTGCACTCCTATGCATATCTCTTCTCAGATGGACGTCTTGTATGCTATTAGCCTGTGTCCCTGAGAACAACTCGGAAGCGCTGCTGTTACCTCCCTCTGCAAAACTCTCACTACCACAGCATTTGAGTCCTTTAAATGTTGATCAAATCATTCAGATCTCTACTCCACAAGAGAGCCTTTTTCAATTCCAGCATCTCCACCTTCTATGACCCTTTCTGGACCCTGAGTATTCCTCTGCTAGGGCATGAATCCCACTGTTACCTCATTACAGTTGGTGTGTGGGATAGTGACCAAAAAACCCAGTTCACTGCTTGACACATAAGAACTAAATACTAATACTAAATACTATGTACAGTATTTATCAGGAAGTTTACCCTTCCTTATAATTTCATTTAGTTTGATTCTTATAATAATCCATTGCAGGGATCTTATTCCCATTTTACAGATTAGGAAACTGAGATGCTGTGTTTATATTATGCCCACAGTCACACAGCCAAAAGGTGGCAGAATCAAGACTTGATTTTTAAGGTTTTACATCACCTGATCTCTACTAAAGTTTACCAAACATTTAATTAAATTTTATTAATAGAATTGCTAAGTTTAAAGATAACACAGATATCAGGGACACAGACAGAATGGGAGAATACAGTTTAGATATTAAGAAGGACTTCCTAATTGTAAGAGGGAAAACTGTTTATCTCCTTACGGAAATCTGAGAAAAGAATAGGAAATTCCTAATTTTATGGGGATGGATTAAGTAGTGACTTAAGACAGAGGGATGGATAAAATGATTTTTAAAAAATTCTTTCACTTCTCATTTGAACTCTTCACAACCGTGCTTTCTCCTCACTTCCAATGAATTAATAGCAATATCAAGTAATTAGTGATCCTCATACTTAGGGAAGTAACTTCTCCATGAAATGGGAAGTTTATGCACTTCCTTTTTTTCCACCTTTATCCAACCCTTTACATCCAGACACTGAAGTCCATGAGCCTTCTTATTTGGCAAAATGATACCTGCTAAAACACATTTAATCCCTGAAAGAGGTCTGGTTTATTTATAAGCTATTTACTCCAAGCCTCCTCAAGGCACTAATGTGTCTGAATGAAATCACCAGTCAGAATTCAACTCTAGACTTCACATCTGGAGACTTAGTCATCATCCTCCTTGCTCCTTATTTGATACTGCCAGGTCCTGGACACTTGATTGGGGTGTGAAGGCTGTGGGAAAATCAAATGCAGCGAACGCTTTACTCTCTTCTACTGGAAATGAAGAAGACAGAAATTTGATGATGTTGATTTTTTTCCAGGGCCCAGCAGAGAGGATTGTGGGGTCTTAGTCCCTCCTGCATATTCATGTTGGCTTAGGGAGGCAGCCAAGCAACTAATTGGGTAACTCCTCAATAATCTGTCCTCTGAGGAAGGCTGCTGACTCACTTGGGGCTCACAGAATCAAATGTTCAGCTTCCAGTCTTTGATTTGATTTGTACCCAGAGGTGAGAAATAGACAACTTGTTGATTCCCTGGGGCAAGAGAATAGATTTTTTTGTAAAGATGTATAATAGCTGAAAACTCAAGGTTCTGGGCAGGAGGAAACATATTTCTATTCCCAGCTAAGGGCTGCTTCTTCTGCCTTTGCCTCATTGTTACCCTCAGACCCTCCTCCCAGATACTTCCCATTTCTACACCAGTGTAGCGCAGATAAATGTGGTTTTGTAAACCAAGTTATATCTTAATGAGTAACATTTGAATGACTTCTGTGTTGGAAAATTTTAACTGCCACCTTTCCAAAGCAAATTCTCCTTATTTTCTCTCTCTGTCTTTTAGAAGAATGATTATAATTTTCTTTTAAAAAGAATGATCCTTTACTTTTAAAGAATTATTGAACCTTTCTTAAAATGGGTCAGACCCGTATATCTATGATTTCCCTGATATAGCTTTCCCGTTTTTTGATTCCATTAACAACAATTAATGACATTGGTTGTATACACATCATTATCCCATGCCTCAATTAGCATATCTGGAAAAGAAGAGGGAAGAAATGAATCTCTGTTTTTCTATCCCTAAGAAAACCAATCCAATAATAATTGTGCATATTTCTAGAGAAATGCAAGACGGCATTAAAAGTAATTTGGAGCACAAGTCTGTAAGAGTCCATCAATGTGATATAGATTAAATTTTATCTTTTTAACCTCTTTTCCTGAAGCAAAAATCCCACTGGCATCCTCTTGCCATGAGGATTAGACTGCACATCACCAAACTCCAGCTCTACTGCTTCAATAGCCTTAAGCAAGTCACCTTCTGCTCGGCTCTCCTCTAGAAAATCACTGCATTGACTTGAATGGCATCCACTGAGATAGAGTCTAATTAGTGATATTTAAACTTGTGCTATACAATTGTTTGTTAAAAGAAAGTTTAGGAGAAAGAAAAATGGATATATTCTTGAAGAATAGCATAAACACAAGCAGATTTAGCTAGTTTGTCATCCCTTCCATCAGCCTGTACTTTCTCCCATTCATCTCCCCAACTTTTCCAGAGGGAGGCCTGCAGAGCAGTTTGAAAATCACTGTTGTGGACTCTAAAGGACTCAGATCTGTGCTCCTTGTCTTAAGAAAGCACATAAAAATAGGGAATAGTGCACAGTGTAAAATAAAAATCTACAAGTCTGTACCGATGTAAATAAATAATTGAATAAATAAATAGACAGATGGGGGCAAATAGACAAATATATTGTGCAGAATAATTTTAAATAAGTTATGTAGATGCTCTGTCCTCAAGGAGGTAGAGCATAACTTTCTACTCTTAAATGTAAACTGTGCATAGTGACTTCCTTTGAAAGAGTACATGATGAAAGGGGGTAAAGCATGACTTTACAGTAAGGAAATCTGACAAACACTACCTCAGCCAGGTGATCAAGGTTAATATTTGTAGTGATAGTCATGATAAGCCATCATGTAAACATTTCCTTGATGTAATGAAAATGACACTTTGCCTCTGCAATCTTCCTACAAAAAATAAAACTCCAATCTAATAATGAGATAACTATCAGACAGATTGCTACTGAGGGATATCCTACAAAATACGTAACCATCACTCTGCAACACTGTCAAGGTCATCAAAAACAAGGAAAGTCTGAGAAGTCATTATAGCCAAGGAGCTTAAGGAGACATGATGACTAAATATAAAGTGGTATCCTTTTTTTAATACTTAAAAAAAAAGAATTGAAAACAGATATTCAAACAAAAACATGTGTTTATAGCAGCACTATTCACCATAACAACAAAAAAAGGAAACAACCCAAATGTCCATCAAGAGATGAATCGACAAACAAAATATGGTATATCTATACAATGGAATAATATTCAGTCATAAAAGGGATTGAGGTGCTGACACGTGCTACAACCTGGAAGAAGCTGAACACAAAGGGTCACATATTGTATGACTCTGCTCATATGAAATATCCAGAATAGGTAAATCCATAGAGAAAGCAGGTTAGTGGTTACCAGGGGTCAGAGGGAGGGCAGATGAGGTCACAGCTGCTTAATAGCTAGGGTACTTCCTTTTGGGATGATGAAAATGTTTTGAAACTAAGAGCTGATGGTTGCACAATATTGCACATGCACTAAATGTCACTGAATTGTACATATGAAAAGTTAATTTTTTAAAAAAAGTGGCTTCCTGGATGGGATCCTGAAATAGAAAAAGGAAAATAGGTTAAAAAGAAGGAAATCAGTGTAGACTTTAGCTAATAATAATGTATTAATATTGGTTCATTATTTATAACAAATAAACCATACTAATGTAAGATGTTAATAAAAGGGGAAATTTAGTGAAGGGGATACAGGAAATATCTATACTATTTTCACATATTTTTCTGCAGATCTAAAGCTGTTGTAAAACTCAAAGCACTTTAAAAAAATTTAAAAGGAGGGTGGGGAATTAAGTTTATAAGAATACAGAGAATTGTCTGCTGAGGAGAGAACTGGAGTGAGCATCACATTTCCGAGGTTATTGGAGGAGAGTGACCTGCTGTGCTGCATCTCCATGGGGGATGATGCAAGAAAAGATGCCCTTCAATTATAGGAGAAGGATTGGTCAGGGTTGAGAACTCTGTTTCCAGCTTCAGATACCTTGACTTTAAGACCTCTCTCCAGCGGAGGGATTGCTATCTACATATGGATGGGGTCAGGGGGAAGGATGCGCTCACAACTGCTCAGGGCAGGCAAGGGTGATCCTTATTTTGGGGATGGACAGCTAGGTAGATCAGGAAAAATGTGTGAGGTTCAAAGAAAAAATTGTGGTACTGTTCCCAGCTGCCCCTCTGCTTCCATACAGCCTAGTGACTTATATCAATCATATTGACCTCTAGCAAGAGACAACATCTAACTATCCATGTTACTTAGTATGTAGTAACTAAAAGCATTCCCAGTCATCTTCGTGGTGTTTGGCATCTACTAGGCGTTCAATTAATATCTGTTGAATGACTAAATCTATTATAAGGTTAATTTTTATTTCCACTTACTTAAATAAATTTCCCATTGATGCAATACTTTCTCTCTTTCTACTTATTTTAGCTTCATAACAACTCTGAAAGATAGGCTGTGGGTATAAACAGCGAGACCTCAAACTATCAGCCCTGAGCACTGCCTGGTGCACATCCAGCTCCTTTCTTCCTGGGGTGACAGAGTTTGGAGTGTGAACTGATCAAACCAATATGCATTGCACCACTAAAGTGTCCGCATATTTTTGGCCCTTGCAAAGGCTTCCTTTTTCTAGGACATATGGGAAATGAGGGTAGAGGGGATTACCTCATAACCCTCTATAATCATCCTCTTGGCAATTTTTCCTCAGGATTATGTGCTCATCCAAGCTCATCCCAGTTTGCAGTCGAGCATTGTCTTTAGTCCATTCAGGCTGCTGCGACAAGATGCCTTAGATTGCATAATTTCTAAAATGCAGAAACTTATTGATCACTGTTCTGGAGTCTGGGAAGTTTAAGATGAAGGTGCCAGTAGATTCAGTGTCTGGTGAGGATTCCCTCTCTGCTTCAAATTTGGGCCTTCTAGCTGTGTCCTCACATGCTGGGAAGAGCAAAAAGGCTTCCTCAAGTCTCTTTTATGAGGGCACTAATCCCATTCATGGGTGCAGAGCCCTCATGACCTAATTACCTCCTACAGGCCCTATGTCTTAATACTATTGCTCTGAGAATTAAGTTACAACATAAGACTCTTGGGGGGACACGAGCATTTAGGCCGTGGCAGGAACATCTCTCATTTCACAGCTCATTGCTTAGGTCTCATGGACACTACTAGATGCTGCTCCTGTGGGTCGACATTGGAGAGGCCACAAAGAGACGCAGAACACACCTTCCTCTACTCTTGCATACCTTCCTCCTAAGGTCTCCTCCTAAAGAATTAAGATACATTAGGATAAATATAACATTAAAGGAAGAAAGATTAAAATTGTCCCCTAAAAATGAGTGCTCTCATAGGCCACATGAAAAGTATTCCAAAGTACTTACTTCACCAAAGGCCCCCTTCTCAGTGTTCCTAGTTTCTAAACTTGTTTCCTGTTCTGCTTGTGTCTATGAGGTGGATTTTCTTTTTTCACAGTTTTTAAAATGTTTTTAAAATTTTTATTTCCATGGGTTTTGGGGAGAACAGGTGGTAGTTGGTTACATGAGTAAGTTCTTTAGTGATGATTTGTGAGATTTTGGTGTACCCATCACCTGAGCAGTATACACTGAACCCAATTCATAGTCTTTTATCCCTTGCCCTCTTCGTATCCTTTCCCCTGGAGTCCCCAAAATCCACTGTGTCATTCTTATTATGAGGTGAATTATTTTCTTACTGCAGCTTTATGCATGTGATCTTCCTACCAACATGGGCTGGTCTCAATCTAGGATCCATCTTCTTCCCTGAGAACATACCTTTCCAGCTCTTACTTTATCAAATCTAGAATAATACCCTAAGGTCTCCAGTAAGTGAATTCCTCGAGGTTTTTTATAGTATTCAGGGTGGACACAAGCACTCCAAAGCAAGAATCCTTAAAAATCTTTCTAGGAGCCTGTGTTATGATACACGTTTTAATTATTCCAATTGTCAGCAATTAACTGTTAGGTAAGTACTATACCAAATAAGTAACATATGTGTACTCACATATCACACTCACACATAAAATTCATATGACAAATGAGAATTCTCAAAAAGAATAGAGGCCAATATCATAAGAAGGATGATACATATATATTTTCTGTTTTGAACTACACGTTCCTCTCTCTTCACACAGAAACAGGCCCAATTCTGTACCTTTTGCCTACTAATGGTTGCTACTTTAGCATCAGGAAAAATAATACAGCTTGTAATTGTTCCATTAAGTACTTAGACATGAGCCACCCTCCTTCCACTTGGAGAGCTAGGGGTTGGTGGAATGAGGAGTAGGGTCAGTGGTGTCATTCTTCCTCTTAGGCGTGATTGGTGAAAAGAATATTGCTGTGTGCCTTTGGATTTTCCTTCCTTTCGCTCTGTGTGATCTTGGGAAAATTCACTCAATATATCTGGGTTTTAGTTTCTTATTTGTAAAATAATGATAACAATAAACTTTCCTACAGATTACTTAAAAATCAGAATTAAAAGGGGTTACATGTTTGGATTAACAGGTAACATGGACACAGTGAGTGTTCTCCCTTCTCACCCTCTTGCTTCTCCCTCCTTTCTCTTCCACTGGTTAAGATCTTGTGAGAAAGAAGGATGAGTTAGGTTAGGTGGAGCGTTGTGGATAACTGGGACATGCATATCCTGCTAGAGTTTTTTAAATTCCCTGTTAGTTCTGAAGAATTTCAATAATCTTTCAGAATTAGGATTAGCTCAAGAACTCTCATTTTTTTTATCCTGGTGTCACGGTATCACCTACTCTGTTCCTGAGCATAATCTTTAATTCAAACAATATTCTCTCTTCTATGCTTGGCCCATATTCCTGAGGCAGAAGAAACACCTAGGCTGGGCGCGGTGGCTCATGCCTGTAATCCCAGCACTTTGGGAGGCCGAGGCAGGTGGATCAAGAGGTCAGGAGACCTAGACCATCCTTGCCAACAGGTGAAACCCCGTCTCTATAAAAAGAACAAACACAAAAATTAGCTGGACATGTTGTGCATGCCTGTAGTCCCAACTACTCGGGAGGCTGAGGCAGGAAAATCACTTGAACCTGGGAAGTGGAGGTTGCAGTGAGCCGAGATCATGCCACTGCACTGCAGCCTGGCGACAGAGCGAGACTCTGTCTCAAAAAGAAAAAAAAGAAACACCTAGAAGCTATTCTGTTACCAGTTAACTGTATCATCTCATGATGGTTTTCAATCTTGATGAGCTACATTAAAAAAAACCCGGCTGGTCCTTTCAAAAAACCAGCTCCTGGATTCATTAATTTTTTGAAGGGTTTTTTGTGTCTCTATTTCCTTCAGTTCTGCTCTGATTTTAGTTATTTCTTGCCTTCTGCTAGCTTTTGAATGTGTTTGTTCTTGCTTTTCTAGTTCTTTTAATTGTGATGTTAGGGTGTCAATTTTGGATCTTTCCTGCTTTCTCTTGTGGGCATTTAGTGCTATAAATTTCCCTCTACACACCGCTTTAAAAAAAAAAAAAAAACCTGCTGGGCGTGGTGGCTCACGCCTGTAATCCCAGCACTTTGGGAGGCCGAGGAGGGCGGATCACGAGGTCAGGAGATCGAGACCATCCTGGCTAACACGGTGAAATCCCTTCTCTACTAAAAATACAAAAAATTAGCTGGGTGTGGTGGCGGGCGCCTGTAGTCCCAGCTACTCTGGAGGCTGAGGCAGGAGAATGGTGTGAACCTGGGAGGTGGAGCTTGCAGTGAACCGAGATCAGGCCCCTGCACTTCAGCCTGGGCGACACATCGAGACTTAGTCTCAAAAAAAAAAAAAAAAAAAAAAACCCACTAAATTTCATGAATTATACTCTAATATAAATGACTTCCAGATTTTACACTAATGAGTCTAGTCCTCAAAAGTTTATACATAATAAGTTGTGTTTAAATTCAGCCTATTGGTCTCTGACTCCTAGATCCTGAATTGAATCACTATAGGTAAGGAAATGGCACTGGGAGAGGAGAGAGGTGACTGCTTTCCTTGACCTGGGCAAATGGAGAGAGAATGGTAATCCTCACTTAATATCATGCCTTGATGCACTGCTCACTGGAAAATTTGCCACTGAGTCACTTTGAGGAACTTTCATAGAGTTTATTAGACACAACACAAATTACTCCTTATCCATGTTTGCCAGGGGGAAAAATACCCCAGAAACTTATGGGAATGAATTTTGCTAAGAAGGAGAAAAACAAGTTTCTTACGAAAGGCCTGCAGGATCCATTTCCCCGCTCAAAGCTGACATAAATCCTTTTTTCCCCCCTCACTGCTTTAACAAGGATGGACCTCGGCCTTCAGACAGATCCCAAAACTCTTGATTCAATAGGTGTGTGTGCATATGAGAATGGCTTTGTGTGTGCATGTATGTGTGTGTTTATTCTTTCAGCATATGCCAAAGCTTACTCTTTGTTTATATGTTTAGCCATGCCATTGACTGAATCTCATAGATTTTAGACACACAAAAATAATTACCAGTTTCCTGAAGCTAATGAACCATAATCCCCTCCCTGACCTAATTCTTTGTCTCTAATCCCCAATAATCAAAGTGCTTGATACATACTAAGTCTTCATCAAATCTTTGTTGCTAGGATGATCAAAAAGATAGCTGACCTAGGTCTAAACACCATGTTCTCCACAATTCTACACAATATCAGGAAGGAAAGTGGGTGTAGGTGGTGAACCTGCTTTTCTTGGTGGTGTCATTCTTCCTCTTTATTTCTCTCTTTTAATTAGTTAAAAAAAATCAGTGTGGGATTGACTGGAATTTGTGCATCCGCAGATGAAAGCAAGACTAGCAACATGAATACTTTATATTTTTCACTCCGTATCACCTGAGGCAGCCTCCAGTGATTGAGAATAAGGGAAATGGGAATGACAACCGGGTAGGCAACCAATAATGCCTGCCAGAGTAACGTTTAATCAAAGCTTGCAACGATCTCAAAGTTTACAAGGTATTGTAAATTATTCATTTTTTTCTAGAGAATATTTTTTCTTACTTGGGAGTTGTCCTACACATAAATTTTAATGAACTGTGTTAATCTGATCCATCATTGTTTAAATTATGCAGACCTGTTATGAAAATAAGAAATCCTCAAACTTGTAGCTGTGTTTATTTTCTATGAAGTCTGGGCAAATAAAATAAAAAGTGGCTGTTGTGGACTTAAATCCCAATACATCTGAATTTTCAATAGCTGCACTGAGAAACACACTGAATAAGATAGAAAACAGGAACCGTTAGCTGCGTCATCCATTTTTCAACATTGTTACAGAATAAAGTCAAGCTCATTATGTACAGATTGCAGAATTTTTCTTCTATTGAAAAGCATGGTAATATTTTCTTATCTCAAAAGTTTCCTAAATATTATAAAGCAGCGATTCCCAACCTTTTTGGCACCAGGGACCTGTTTCATGGAAGGTGAAAGACAATTTTTCCATGCGGGGTGGAGAGTTGGGGGTGAAGGTACTGGGGAAGGCATTAGCTCCTGGTAGGGAGCGTGCAATCTAGATCCCTCGCATGCGCAGTTCACGATAGGGTTCCTGGTACTATGAGAAGCTAATGCGGCTGCTGATCTGACGGGTGGTGGAGCTGAGGCCATAAAGCTCAAGCGTCCACAGCTCACCTCCTGCTGTGCGGCCCAGTTCCTAACAGGCCAAGGATGGGGACTGGCCCACGGCCCAGCGGTTGGGGACCCACGTTATGAAGAGCAAGCACATCACCAATCAGATTTTCATCTTTATTTGGCACTACTGTTTCGAGAGGCTTAAGTTTACGTAACACAACTCAGTGCTCGCTGATAATCTTTTCTCCTTATGAGCTTCGAAGTTCACCTTCAAAATATTTATTTTCCTGTATTTTCCAGACTGCTTTCTGTACTGGGTCAGTCAGAAGTGGAATTCTGCCTTCTCTCTGCTACTTGTTAGAATAACTACATCTTCACCAACCAGCACCTAACTCTTCCTTTTTTATCTTCTTTCATAAACCTTGGCTTATAATCAGCCCCCTTTTTACTGGGCAATATTTATGGCCATAGTATTATTTTCTGTACAGGTTTGAATATAGGATCCTTATTCCGAACATCATGTATGTCTTTTTAACTTGAGATTTTTTTAAAGGATCCTTATTGTCATATTGGTTCTTTGTAAACCTGGAGAAGTGGAATTGGATTTGTACCCTTATAGTGAAACCCCGGTTCTGATACACGATAGGTTTATAATCCTTATCGAATCATTAATATTATTTGACTATCAGTCCAGGTTTATTATTTGCTTTTTCATTGGCACTATAATGATTTCAAGTTTTAAAGTTTTCTGTATAACTGTGTGGCCATGTGAGGACTATAATATAATGTTATTTTAAATAATTCAAAAGAGAAATGTGTAATATAAAAAAGTTCTTTATAACCCATGCCCACTGCAGATAACTAGTACGTAGGGGTGTGTGTGTGTGTGTTTGTGTGTGTGTGTGCTTAACTGAAAGGGAGGTAGACTATATATGATGGTCTGATATTTAATGGCACTTTGAATTTCTTCTCTGTTTGTAGTGATGGTTTCAATGTTCCTTTTTTTGAGGGAGGACGGATCATTTTGTCCTATGTGTACAAATAGCCAATTTCTTCTCTTCCTCACTGTCAGAAATTATTTTTCCTTCACGTTTACTAGTTTACCTAGTTTAGGATTGCTGACTCAATCCTGGTTAGAGTATCTGGGCACTCTGACTCCATGGTCAGCTTGACTTGGTCTCTAGCATCCTTGGCCATGCCTACGGTTTCCATTCTGCATTTCTGTCCTTCTGTGGACAAGCCACTGCCTCATAGTTTTGGTATGATGATGTCCTTAAAGAAATCATACTCTATTTCCCAACCCTAACTGGAATTTTCTCATGAGGGAACATACGTAATATCTTCTTAAGTTGTTTAGGATCAGGGAACACTTTAGAGGTGAAGAAACAGCAAGTTTAGGTAATCCATTAATTAGGTAATCAGATCCTATGAGCGGGAGAGCTGGGTCTACACTGAATGTTCTAGGACTCTTCTGTGGGTGGCGCTGCTGAGCTTGCATACTTGTGGGCAGCAGGGTGAAAAGGCAGAGGTAGCAGGGGATGCACCACAGTTACTGATGGGAGCCTATACGCCAGACATCCTCTCCCACATTTGCCTTTGTCTCTTTTGTTCTTATACTTTGACCAGGATATTTAACTCAGTAATCTCAATATGGGCTTGGGTAAAAAAAAAAAAACAAAAAACAAAAGTGGGTAAGCTAAGTCCTCTGACAAGTAGAAAGTACTACATAAAATAGAAAAGTGACTGGACATAAGAGGAGGTGTCAGGTGTGACTGCTGTTATTGTGAAGCCGTGACTCACTCTGTGCTGCATATGTCAAAGTAGGCAGTCCCAGACTTGTTTGTGTGAATGTTTTCTGCTAATTAACTGCATTCAGGCAGACGACCTAGTAACATCAGCAAACTGGGGCGGGGAGGTCGTGCACAGAGGGTGGTCATTTCTATGAGATCAACTTTGGAGCAGTGCCATGGGATCTCAGGCCTGAGAACTCCTGGGTTTGAATCCCAACCCTTTACTGGTTGTATGACCTTCAGGAACTTATTTAACATTTCGGGCCCTCATTTTTCTCATTTATAAAAAAGGCATAATAATAGTACCTTCCTCACAAGCTGCTATGATGATTGAGTAAACTAATGTGTAACAGATAGTTGGCTACATCATCGCTATGACTTACAGCGATGGTGAGCAAGTTAAAGGAGAACTTCTCCTGATTCTGTGGGAGTGTTAGAAACGAATTATAATCACCTTTATTTTACATGTGGTGGAGCTAAGGCCCAGAAAGAGAATGTAATTATTCCAAGTTTATTCTGATAATTAATAATGACATTGGCTCAAAGCATTTTTGTTTCTTAACTCCTTCTTTTATGCAAATTACAATCAGTCTACTCTGATTCTCTGGGGAGTATCTTCATTACTTTCCAAAGAAGGCCGGTCAATCCTTTGAAGTGGGACCTATAAAATCGGGGACTTCTGTTCTAGCCACAGCAGCCATCTCTGACTGAGTTCTACTGGCTAGTAAAACTTTCCCACCATGTCCCTGAGTGTCTCATCTTTTTTCTTTTTCTTTCTTTCCCCTCCCTTCCTTCCTTCCTTCCTTCCTTCCTTCCTTCCTTCCTTCCTTCCTTCCTTCCTTCCTTCCCTCCTTCCTTCCTTCCTTCCTTCTCTCTCTCTTTTTTTTTTTTTTCTCAGAGTCTCGCTCTGTAGCCCAGGCTGGAGTGCAGTGGCATGATCTCGGTTCACTGCAAGCTCCGCCTCCCAGGTTCACGCCATTCTCCTGCCTCAGCCTGCCGAGTAGCTGGGATTACAGGCGCCCGCCACCACGCCCAGCTAATTTTTTGTATTTTTAGTAGAGACAGGGTTTCACCGTGTTCACCAGGATGGTCTCGATCTCCTGACCTCGTGATCCGCCCGCCTCAGCCTCCCAAAGTGTTGGGATTACAGGCATGAGCCACCGCACCCGGCCTCATCTTTTCTTGAGTTTAGAAAAAATATTGCTTATTTTTTCATAAAGCTGTTTGTTCAAGGATAAGAGAGATTTGAACAAGACCAGGAGAATCATCTCAGTCCTAGGCCATTTGTTGATAACAGCTCTACAAACTTTTGATGCAATCCTATATCAGAGCTGGAAGGGGACTTATCCAGCTTAGAGACACAATGAAAGGGGTAACCATCACACAGTCGGAGTCAGGGCTGAGTTTAGAACCAAATTACCTGACTTCTAATTCCTGTGAAGGTCTCTGAGACTCTGTACCTCTCTACCCTGAGCATCTTTGCCTGTGTAATGCCCAGGTACAGGCTCACCACTCCTTAGTCTCTGGGATCAGGTTTGGTACATAGACTCCACATGTGTTTTCCATAGAGACCATCTAGTTGCTCAACTTTTTGTTCTTTGTGTAGTCTGATTTAATACTCATAACTGAATTATCTCTTGTCTTCAGTTTTCAAATACCTCTGCTTTTCACCTACTTTCCTGGTAATATAGATTTTCTGCTCTGTTCCTCAATAATTAAGTCCTTGTCTGGGACTTCATTTATTGGATATTTACTGTTATTATTGCCAGATTCTTCCTAGGATGTTCATCAGAACTGTGGAGCCACTTGGATACCAGTTAATTGTGTATCCGTTGATTATCTGCCCAGTCCTCCTCTCTCCTGTGCATACTCTGCTTGGACTCAGTTGTGTGTGCATATGTATACATTTTGTTTCTTCCCTCTATTGTAAAATGAATGATCATTTGAAGTGTACCCTATGTTTGTATTCATCTTCCTATTTACATGTCACTAAATTATCAGTCTTGTATGCCTTTCATGCTCTCTTTACCCTTCACCTGACCCTACAGTTCCTTTTAGATTCTTAGTCATTTTTCCACTAATCTGATATTTCTGGGTTTTTGATGTCATGTTATAAAATCTCATGTTGTTCTATCCCTTAAATGTAGGAGGCAGAAACCGAGGATATCCATGTAAATTTTGGAGATAATTTGGGGGGACTTTGTGGTCTGGATTTTCTTTTTTTCACTATAGATTATACAGTGGTACTTGTTTCAGACTCTCCTGATCCCAGGTTTATTTCTGTGTTTTATTTCATTTTGTTTTCTTTTTCCATTCTTATAATATTTAGTAATCCAAAACATTTGCATTTATAAATATTTGTTCTCCTTTTCTGTTCACTTGAAGTAAGTTTAATAGATGCACAGAATTTTTGCACACACAGAAATCAAATGAAGCTTTAAAGTACTCCTCCCACAGTCTCCTAAAATTAAATTCCTCTTAGTCACCTGGAAACCTAATAGGGGAGGGAAGTTGCATCTTCCACAGAAACTGGATTAGGGAAATGAGAACAGAAGAATGCAGGCCAGGCGCAGTGGCTCACGCCTGTAATCCCAGCACTTTGGGAGGCTGAGGCAGGCAGATCACGAGGTCAGGAGATCCAGACCATCCTGGCTAACACGGTGAAACCTCGTCTCTACTAAAAAATACAAAAAATTAGCCTGGCGTGGTGGCAGGTGCCTATAGTCCCAGCTACTCAGGAGGCTGAGGCAGGAGAGTGGCGTGAACCTGGGAGGCGGAGCTTGCAGTGAGCAGAGATAGCAGGACTGCACTCCAGCCTGGGCAACAGAGCTAGACTCTGTCTCAAAGAAAAAAAAAAAAAAGAGAGAGAGAACAGAAGAATTCATCCTTATATTGCTCTCAGGCTCTGTAACTCAAACATCATGACTACAGCCTCAACTAGCAGGTAGCAGAGTAGATGTCAGCATTGTGCTTCCTAGGGACTCCAGCTTCCACAGGTTCTGTAGAAGAGTCATATTTACAAACTCATTCATAAAGGTGGGCAACCTCCCCCTACCCCGCCAAATCCTGTGCCTATTTTCTACACAGGACTCTTTCAGCTCATCTTCGGATTTTAGTCTGGTCCCCGAATTCTCTGTGAAGCAAACAACTCGATGTCTCTCTATCCAAGACTGAGTTCAATGTTTTTATTTTTCTGTGTATACACTCTTTACTCACCTACTCGTTAGTGAGCAGCTCAGAGTTTGGAACAGTTCTTTGTGCACACAGAGCCCTCTACACTTTGAGTGACGTTAATTTTGCCAGATATCAATGAAGAGGTTGTCGTAACCCATTTAGCATTTAATGTCCCTCTTTGAGTTAAAGTGATCTGTGCCTATATTTGTTTCCTCTTCTGCATTGTGAGTACCTGGAAGGCAGGGATATGCTTTACTTATCATTATTTTTTCATATCTCTGCATCCCTCTGCATCTAACACAGAGGCTGGTGCAAAGAAGTAATTTGTAATTTCTAAATTCAGTAGATGGTTGGTTAGGTGGGCTTTTAGGCATTGCCCATGCAGACTATGGGGAGAAAATTTTGGCTTAACTTTTGAAGAATCTGTCATAAATGATACCCACTATAACTTTAAGCATACTATATTTTAATGAAAAATAACCAAGCCAGGACTTAGCTCAATATCTAATGTATAGTAGTTGCTTAATAAATATTTGTCAAATAAATGAAAAGCTTCTGTCATAAATTGATTTGCATGACAAATTATAAACTCAAAGTAAGAGAAATGAAGTGAGCTGTAGCAAATGTACTGAGGAAGTTGTCAAAGCAGTAATTGCACTGGATAAACCTTAAGCAGGCAAGGGAGACATTATTCAAGGCTATTGCAATAGGGTAGAGAGTCCACACTCAGTCTAATCTCAAGTCCTCCGAAAAAAAGAGGGGGAGGGTTTTTAAGCTCTTGGGTGAGCTAGTGGAAAAATACCAAAAGACATTAGGAGGGCCGTAAATCTTCTATGCTAGTTAATTGGCTTCATCCAAAGGAAAATATAAACTTCTCATATCTTTAAGAAAGTAGGCAGTTTTGCAACTTGGAACAAGCAAGGCATCTGCTGAAGTAAGGCTCCTACCTTCCCACAGAGACTAGGAAATAGCAACACTATCCTCCTTGATGGCTACATTTCAAAGGGATGGCTCCCAGGCCCCTGAGCAAGACATTTCTAGGTTGTAGAACTGGCAAGAGGATTTTATTTTATTTTTATTTTTATTTTTTTAACTCTTATTTTAAATTCAGAGGTACAAGTGCAGGTTTGTTACGTAGGTAAACTTGTGTCTTGGGGGTTTGTTATACAGATTATTCCCTCACCCAGGTATTAAGCCTACTACCCATTAGTTATTTTTCCTGATCCTCTCCCTCCTCCACCCTCTGATAAGCCCCAGAGTGTTTCATTCCTCTCTACATGTCCATGTGTTCTCATCATTTAGCTCCCACTTATAGGTGGGAATGTGGTATTTGGTATTCTGTTCCTGTGTTAGTTTGCTAAATTTAATGGCCTTCAGCTCCATCCATGTCCCTGCAAAGGACATAATCTCATTCTTTTTTATGACTGCATAGTATTCCATGGTGTATACGTATCACATTTTCGTTATCCAGTCTGTCATTGATGGGCATTTAGACTGAATCCATGTCTTTGCTGTTGTGAATGATGGTGCAATGAACATATGTGTGCATGTGTCTTTATAATAGAATGATTTAGAGGATTTTAAAAATATTTATATCTCAAAGGAGCAGAGACAAAATTTGCAGTGATAAGTTTTTTAAAGAAAATAGTCTAAGAGAAAAGGGGCCATGGATGTAGAGCTAAGAAGAAGCCTATTTAAGGCTTAGTCTGGCTGACGACAACATTAAGGCCTTCTTGGTCAAAGTCTCAGATGATCCATGACTCAGTGGAAGCAGCTCTGTTTTGAATGTCGGTCTTTCTGACTTCTAGACACAGCTCCTTTTTCAGTTACTTTATAGCCTGGCCCTGTTACTTAATCTTTCTTGCGTATTTTAGGACAGATGAGAGTAACAGTAATGGTCTAGCTCCTTCATAGGTCAAATGGATCTAATCTCATCAGATCAGATTGCTTTGTAAATTAAAGGTGTTATGCTGTTGTCCTGCAGGGAGGGGCTGAAATTATTCTATTTTCTTAAGATGTGGGAACTCTTGGGCTCTGTCTCAGACCCTTCAAGTGTATTTTCTTCATTCTGAGAGATTCTACTTGAGCATTTGTCTGCCATTCATGAGTGAGGGAAGACTCCTTCAGATCTTATCCAACCTTGCAATTTCATATAAGGGAAGACTGAGTTCTTGAACAAGGAAGGAACTGGCCTTCGGACATACCTGAGTAATAGCAGCAGAACCTAGGACTCCTGCTTCTTTTCACTACACAATAATGCATAAAATATTCACCGATAAGCCAAGCCTTTTCGCTCAGGAGCAGCTCTAAGTGCACTCCCTAGGAAGCCACCTTTACTCTGGGACTGCTATTTCTATTACACTCCATGCACCAATTGTTGCCTTGACCGTGCTAAATTATTTCTGATGTCAGTTATCCAAGGTTGCCTTTCCCATGTCTCTGTGCTCCTCTGGGGCCTTGGACATCCAGAGACAGGGCAGACTGGCCACCCAGAAACAGGATTGCTTTTCTGAGTTCTTGTATACTGATCTCTGCTTATCTGCTGTGGTTTGTTTCTTCATCTCACAGATGAGAGTGAAGATTTGATAATTCTGGGGCCCTGATAAAAGAACTGCAGCAGTCTGGGCAGGGTGACCCAGAACTTGATCCCAATAGTCCCCATGGGCTAATCCCAACCTCTCTTCCCCCGCCACCATCTCAGGAGGTCAGGCAGTGAGGTTGCTGACGTTGGTGTGGGGGTGGGAGCGGGATTTTGAGCTTCCCTCCCTGTCAGCTGGTGTCTGTTTTCATGGCAGATGGTGGGTGGTGACGTGGCCCTATTGTCCTTCCCTGCCTGCCCTGGAGGGAGATTTCCTTTGCCAACAAATGTGCTGTACTTCCAGAGGAAATGGCATCTGCCTCTGAGGGCACGTCCAGAAGGCATCTCTAGCGTCTCCATTGCCTCCCTTGGCCTGAAAGCAACTCTAGGCTCCTTTAAGTCACAACGAGTAACCTGTTGTTCTTAGTTGGCTGGAAGGGCTATAGCAAATGAGTGAATTTAACCTTCCTCAGGAGGCACTAAAGTTAGACATCAGCATGGACTTTTTAAATATAAGGATGATTAGATATGACTTAACAAGGTAAAACATTTGAAATAAATTGATAATCATGGCTGCTTTCCCACTCCATGCTCTTCGTCTCGGGTACCTGTCCCTGTCCCAATACCGTGATATTTCCCTCTAAGATTGCACAGTAGCAATCCTACCTTTAGATAGTGGAAAATGGAGAAATAGAAAAATGGATGCCTTTCTGAGTCTTCGGTAGTGCTTAAATTTTAACATGCATCAGAATTGCTTATGTGCTTATATTTGTGTGGGAAGGGTATAGGAGAGCTTGCAAAGAAGTATGTTTTGGGCTATGTCAGCAGATTCATAGTAGGCATGGCTACCTTAGGGTATGCATTTTGTGTGTGTGTGTGTGTGTGTGTGTGTGTGTGTGTGTGTGTGTGTGTGTGTGTTTGTGTGAGAACCTCCATGATAGTAAATTTAAATAGTATTTTCTATAGTTTTAGACAGAGGTTTTTCATTTAACAGACAAGAAATGTTTTGGAGGAGGAAGAAATAGAGAAAAGGTAGGAAGACTCATTGCTATTGGAGGGCAGACGAAGAAGGCAAGAGACATACAGTTAGATAAGAAAAGAAAAGGGTCGGGGGACTCTGGAAATTACAGAGCGCAACTACTTGTGCAGAAGGATGTTCTGGAGACTAAATGATGAAAGGTGAAGTGAAGGGATTTGGCAGTCTCATCTAATGTGGGAAGTAATCGGGATGTCAAGCCCCTTCAAAATAATGCTATTACATTGTTCTTTGGATTAAGCTAGACTAAAATGAAAACAGTGCTCTGCTGAATGGAAGCTGTTTAATGTAGAAGCTAAAACTTGGAGCTTTTCTTCAGGACCACACAGGTTATAGGGCCTTGAGATATCCCTGCTCCTAGGCAGCTACTAGAATAATATTAATAATGACAATAATAATAATTTATATTTATAGAATGGTGGAACGGTTAGGATATTAGGATATCCATTTGGTTACTGAACCAAAGAAATTCAAAGTAGTCATTGTGTAACACAGCAGGTTATTTTTCCCTTATACAATGTCTAGAAAGTGTGATCAGGAATGATGGGGTAACTACACGGTTATCAGAGACTCAGGATCCTTCTGTCTATTTTTTTGCCATCTTAACATGAGGTTTTTATTTATCTTTCACATGGCTGTCCTAGATGCTTCTCTCATAGTCACATTCCAGGTGGTGTGCAGGATAGAGACTGGGGGTAGGGGTGGAGAGAGGAGAGGCATAAGCTTGCTGTATAAGAGCATAAGCTGTAATTTACTGTATACCAGTGGCCTGAACTTAGGCATACATAGCTGCGAGGGGGCTGAGTGGCCCTACGTCTAGCTTCACCTTATATTCTACATAAGAAATGAAAAAATAGATATTGAAGACTGTCAGTGATCTTTCCCACAAGCAGGTTATAGTTATCTAAGATCTAACACATGAATCATATCTTCTTAGAGTGAGACAAGTAAGATGGTTACTAGTATTTCCATTTTCAGCTGAGAAAACTAGGAATATAAGTGGTAAGTGGCTGAGTTTGGCTTGGAATTCAGATCTTTTGATCAGGTATGTCCTGTTCTTTCCACTATGTTGGGATGTTTTCCACTAAAGTAATGTGAAGGTAGAACTCTCCTGACCTTCCTGATTGTTCTCAGTAACCAAGAACAACTCACATTGCTCTGGCACCTTCAAATTTAGTCAACCCCCCCTCTACTCTCCTCCCTACCCTAGTTCATTCTCCCATCCCTCTATGCTTGATTAAAGAGAAGTTTCTAGGTCCCTTGCTTTGAGCTCAACAGCTGCCAGGAATAAGAGGGCTATACTTTGTGGCTATTTTAATACATGTTTTGGGAGCAGTCTCTCAGTTTAATCCTTGACAGATAAACTAACAGTAGAGAGATTGGGAGTTATTTGCGAAGACTTGCTGGCTGTAGGAGATTGGGCCGTTGTTAATCTTTTCAGCTGAGGTTGAGGGAGCCCATTTTAATCAGAATTTGTGCAGGAATAATCCTTTCTTTAAATTCTGACCCAATCCTTCCAATAATTACAATGAGGGCAGTGCTCTTTGGAAGCCGATGTGTTAATACGGCATTTAAAGGGATAAAACAGGCCGACTGAAATACTACCATAAGAGTACCTGACAAGGGCAGTACCCTTGATTACTTAAGGTTTCCATGACTGAAGGAGTCTAGAAGTTACCATCCTTCCAGTTGTGTCTGGGGACTTATTTGAAGTTATCTCACATGTGATTTTGGAAAAGGAGAACCAAAATAAAAATAATCATTACTTTCTAGAACATTTTACTCAAAGAAAACATAAAAAAGAAGCAAAGATAATTTGTATACAGATCTATAGAGAGGACTTCTTATGATGGAACCACTGAGTAAATGCATAATTGTGTTTGGGTGGGGAGAGAAGAGATCCCTCAGATATAAGGGAAGAGACCAAGTAGATTAATTCAAGATGTTTGAGAAACAGATACCAAGATATAAATTAGGCAACCAAGAGAACTTTGTGGGAAGAAATGCCTATGACAGACAAAGGAAAGAGAGTATGAGTAGCCAGGGACAGCCTTCAGATCATCATGCCGGTCTGACACCTATAAAAGCAGAGGAGAAGGAAGAAGGATCGTGCAGAAAAGGACCTGAAACTGCAGCATGGTTCTAAGACAGTTTCAGACATGCCAGTGGGGAGGCTCTGAGTCAAAATTGTCTGTTGGAGGAGTCCCGCATGCTGTAGGACCTGTGCTGTGCTGAGTCATTGGCTGGGAGCAGCACAAGGGTAATGTGGCCTCCCTGCATATACAGTGGCACATCCAAGAGGGGCCAAACTGGACTTGTCAGTCAGTTATGCTCTCTGCAGTAAGTTTTCTTGCAGAAGATCTATGTAGTGTAGTTCCATGGCCATCACACGAGGGTTCTCTGCTGTTTGTCTTTGGGGAACTTCCTTCCTTATCTGGGCTTTAGTTTCCTTATTTATAAATCAAATTGGTTAAGGCTAGATGATCTTTAGGGCTTATGCATCTCTTTCATTTTCTAATTTTGCAAAGAGTCCCAGCCTTTGATCCCCAAACGGTGGATTTGTGTGTGTTGGGCAGGGAATGCAGGCAGTGGGGGAGGTTGTCATGGAGAGAAATGGATTAATGGCTAGGAGGAAAGACAGATCACTGTCAGGTGCCTTCTTTCTGTCTGAGCCTGCCCCCTTTTTCTGTGCTCCAACCTGGGCTGAGGGCTGGGCTGGCCACAGCTTCAGCCTAATCTAATCTAGTCTATCAGAGAGGTAATGAACTATAAAAGTGTGGATTCAATTACAATTAGCGGGGAGTTTTGTGTTGGCTGGAGTCTGGTGCTAGCCAGAGAATAGAAACTCAGGCAGCGCTGAAAGGCCCATCTGTGCTAGCAAGGTCTGCCGTTAGGGGCTGGGCAAAACCTTACCAAACACAATGAGGAAAGAACGGTACCCCTATCAATAATTTTCTTTTAAGGAGAAAAAGTATTCACTCTTTAGATTTTGCCTTTTTTTCATGACGAGGTAAGAGGAAATGATTTCTTTCTTAGGTTGTCTTACCCTCATTCTCTGGGTAGAGCCCAAATATACCCAGAGCCTCCCTGAATCTGACTTTTCCTTCTCTATCAAAGTCTCCTGGATCCTCCACTTCAGCCCTCCTCCCTTCTCTTCCTAAACGGTAAAGATTGAGGCAATGGGTAGCCTGTCCTTTGGATTTTGAGAAAAGTCTCATTCTGTCGGAACCCCTACAAAGTCTGCCACAGAGCTTTCTGAGCACTCATTTGCCCTTTATATCTGTCAGAGTGTAGTCTACGTTTTTACTCATTTTTCAAGGTTCAGGGAGAGGATATTTGCTCAGAATGCACCCTCAGAAGGCTCTTAAAGAATCGTGATTTTTTTTTTTTTCCTGAGCATCCATGGCATTTTGTAACTCTCAATGGGATCTATCATATTCTGCCTTCCTTTAGAGATATTTACATACTTATTTTACTCATTTTTAGTCTTTTTTACTCAATTATAAGCTGATTTCAATGATTTTTTTTTTACTACTCTCTGCATCCTCTGTACTGAGCCCATCTTTAACTTGCATTTAATTGTCATTAAATACAGGTTTACTGAGAACGATAAATACATATTTGAGAGGGGTTGTTTTCTCTGTTCTCTTTTGCTTCATTGTTACCCTTCTTTCTTGTTTCTTTGGCTAATTTTCCTTTCCAAAGAGCACATTGAGCAAGACAATTAAAAACAGTAAAATTTTTAAAAATGAAGTTTTTTTCTTCTTCTTTTGCCATGCTATTTGCTCTTCTGCTGTTCCTTGACCCAACTATAATTGTTCTTACCTGAGCTACTTTAATTTAAAGTATCAGTGTGGGGAGCCCCACAGCAATATGTGGCTTTCCTGAAATCCTGTATAAATTTAGACAAGACTTTCTCAGTATTCATCCACCCATATGCCAATGTGTTAACGTTATTTGTATATACTTTTTTTAATTTTTAACTTTTGTTAAACAAGTCGTACGAGGTATCCTTCATCCCAGCTGTTCCCCTTACTAACAATATAATCTCGGGCATACAAGAGTTCTCTGTGTCTCAGTTTCCTTATCTGTAAAATGGGTAAAATAATTTTATCTTTGTTATAGATCTGTTGTGAATATATTGTGCATAGCAAATGATATGTATTTGCCTTTTTATTGCTATTATAAAAATTATTAAAAGCAAAATATTTTTAAAAAACGATAATAGTCATTCATAGCCCATTACCATGTGCCCAGGTTTCTTTGGAGAAATTTTTAAAAAATGGCTAAAATCAAGATTGTGCCACTGCACTCCAGCCTGGGCAACAGAGTGAGACTCCGTCTCAAAAAAAAAAAAAATGTCTAAAAATTTCTTTTCTTCTTTCAAAGGATACATTTATGTCAGGGACTGAACCAATAATATTTTGAGGATTTATAAAATGTCAAAAAAAGAGAGGTTTGTGCCTTCACACAGCCCTGATTTAACTTGAATTGAAGAGCAATTCCAAGATTAGATCCTGGTGACAGCTTAAAAAATGCCTACGGTAAGGAAGTTTTTGATTCTGGCAATTTCTTGAGATGATAGATGTCTTTGGACCCATCCAACTGTAACTGAAGAACACCTGGATCACGTAGGGAGTGAGGATTGATGCACTCTGTTATGGAGTGGGAACCACAGAGAGAAGGGCTCCTGCTTATTTTAAAATCAAGTAAATAACATGAAAATCAGATGCAAAATAAAACCCAGATTAGCATATAATCACATTAGCAGACTAATTGAGTCAGGAGCTCAACACTTTGTGTAATAAGGTTGCACCCTTCAAAGGGGGAATAAGAGAAAGTCCAAATTGTTTATCCATCCTTCTATTTCAATGCAGAGCAGAGGGTCCTGAGACCAGATGTGGCCAGAGTCCCATCCGGGCAGTCAGCACAGTATCACTTACTCTAGGGGGCCTATAAGAGGGGATTAGGGGTCATCGACTGAGTGTGGCAGCCCCCTAAGGCCTGAGGGATTAGCATCTAATGCATCCAGCTTTGCAGAAAATAGGGCTCAGATGAGGATCTAACCTCCTTTATTCTTCTTTGTTTTTCAAAAGCTCTAAGAGTAAGAGGGTTTCTTTTTCTTTTCATACAGTGAAGTCCTTCCATCTTGAGAAGCAGGGGTGGGGATGGGGATGCTGGATCTACAGGTGATCTAGCAGCTCTGAAACAGAATTTATTTTCCTTCTATCCATACTTCTCTTCCTTCTGGGCTTTTGTTCTTCCAGCCAAATTTCCCTTTATCCTCCTCTCCTCTTAGATGCCTGATACCAAATATTTATTTTTTAATTGAAACCAGTTTCTTTGCTCTTCCTAAGTTCTCAGAGGAAACATCAAAACATCTCTTACCTTCTAGCATCCTCAACTTACTTGAATCAGTCATTAATGTTGTAACCTTTGCTTTCAGTCCTTCAAAAGATACTTATTTAATGCTTACTCCTAATTTCTGCTACCAAAATCATTAAAATATATTGAAGGTGATGAGAATATAATAGACTAGAATTTAAGGCAATGATATATCTAGGCTGACTATAAATTCATCCAGTCCAACGAAAGGAACTGTAAGCAAAATGTGTAAGATGAAGTTATAAGATATTTAACAAGGTGTTTATGAACCTGGATCTAGTGTAAGATGAAAAAGCTATAATCCACGGCTATTCACCTTTATAACAGTGTTCTTTTCACTGTACCTCTCTGTGTACAATTGTTTTCTAATTTAATTTCCCTCTGATTTTTTTTAAAATAACTCATAAAGTTGCGATGCTTACAACTTATCTACCTCTTCTGTAGAGAAAGAGTTCAGGTTGACAGTGGAACATTTTGTCGTCATTTTTTTTTTTCTCCCTCAAATTTGCATTACATGTTATTCAAGGGAATCAGAAATTTCTGTGAAAGACTCATATCTCCTGCCCTTTTCTCTGAGACATAGGAAAAGCACAATAGCAGAAACTGAAGAATAGATTTCTTAATAATTCTATGACCTTAATGAGAACACAAGGGACTGTGGAAAAAGCATCAGAGTTGAGCCGGGGTTCCAGTAACACTTCTAATACTCACAACTGTGTGGCAGTTAGCAAGCTCCACAACCGAGCTTCAGATTTCATTATCTGTAACTGTGAGAAGGCTTGACCCTCCCAGGGTGGTTTTGAGAATGAAGGTTTTATACTGTATATGTCAAATGGCTGGCATGCAGAAGTCACCAACAAAGTGGTAATCTGTAGGCAAATATGTTTATTAACCACCCACTGTATAAGCTGCGTTATACTTTGTGGACCTGGCATGACAGCAGGGGAATTTAAAGGAAGAACACAGCACAGCATAACCTATGCTCCAAAGATATCTATAAGCTTGAGAAATGGCCAGAATAAAACAATTCAATTCCATAGGCATTTTTAAAAACTGTCACCAGGATCTAGTCTTAGAATAAAAACATAAGGCCTTGCTGAATCCTTTAAGGGGGTTTACGTCTCTTACAAAGACAGAGTATTACATAGGTACAGAAAATGTGATATTTGCTAATGTGTAAGTATTGACTCAGTACCACATGACACAGAGAAAGGAGGTTTGTACAGAGAGAAGTCAGAGTTATAAAGACGTTTAAGCTGTACCTAAAATAGTGAAAACAGAGAGAAGTAATCCAAGCAGTGGGAATGGCAGGGAAAACACAAACTTGAAAGTAATTGGGGTATCTTGGGAAGAGGGAATATTCTAAGGGACACAGATTGGTGGTCACTGTGTGTGTGTGTGTGTGTGTGTGTGTGTGTGTGTGTGTGTAGAAGTCTGGTTAAGGATGAGATTGGGTAAACTATGACAGACTAGAATCAACCTCAGGTGTATGGATTTGGCCCTGCTGACCATGGGGAGACATTGTGGCATTTCTACACAGAAAAGTGACAAGATTCAATGTCAGTGGCTGTATACTGGCTCTGGGAATGGTATATTTTGGTGAAGTTGCCCTCAACAAACCATTGTTTCCCGGAGGAAAGTTTGTTGTCTTCTTAGGGTGGCATATTTTCACCAAAACTTGTCTAGGGAGCTATAGATTGCTCATTGCCTCTTTCATAAGTGGAGGGTGGGTCAGAAGCAGGGATGTCCCCAGATCTGGTCTCCGCTCCTATCCCTCTGCAGGCCCATGAGAAGCTTTTTCAAGGTGCCGGTCTGGTATTCATACCCCATCTGTCATGATCCCAGTCTCAGTCCTGACTCTCATTAGAGCCGTGGGCAGAGCTGCCCTTCTCAGGGCTACCTCCACCTCCCTCTCATCCAGCCTCTACACCCGAACAATCAGACCAGAGTCAAGTTGATTGTTTCCTATGGAAATCAGCCATGTGGAGCCCTGGGGGAATAGCTCTGCTCTCTTGTGTTCATTTTCTTCCAGTGTGGACAGGGATTGGGGAGGGCAGTTTCTAGCCCTTCACATATGCCAGAGAGAGACTGAGACAGGAAAATAGAAGAGAGACCTGGAGGTATAGGCAGGGGTTTAGGGTGGAAAAGGGTAAGAAAGTAACAATAGAATTGCTTGCCTATGCCACAGACCATTTTGTTTGGGATGAATCTCGTATTTCTGGGGCTATGGGAACTGAGAGAGGGCAGCCTCATAGCTAGCTATCCTAAATATTAGCATGTTAGGACATCAGCATAAAGATGGCATGAGTAGACACCTTATTCGTTTTACTATTACCCCCCAAATGCCACAAGTGAACAGAGCATCATGCAAATTTGTAGGTCATGTGTTTATCTTTGTTCTGCTGGATGTAACTGAATGGATTTTTGAAAAAACTGATTAGATACTCAGTGATGTTCAAAGAGGCAGAATGTTTGGCATGCAGATAAAATACCTGCAGATTTGACAATTGGTTTTATACTTCATCTGATTACTTACTTTGAATCTCCCACATTACTTTCAAACTTCACTAGAATTGCTTTGCAATTTGATATATACATAATTTATTTTGTTTTTGTTTTTCACTTTGTTTCCTTGACATCTTGTTGCATTTTAAAAATGTTGCTAGATATACCTTGTCCATAGCCCTTACTACTCACCTCTCTATCCTGTCTTTTGTCAATGAAAGCAAACATGATTTACTGTATAACCGTATTCTTTTAAAAATCCAAACTTGATGTATTTATGAGGAAAAATTTTTATAATATAAAATTAGGAATATTCCTGCTAATCAGAGACATTGGTGCAAATTCAAGGCTGAGATCAGCTCAGGGACTAGGTGTTCTCCCCAAGGGGTGATATGGGTGGATGGTGGGGTTGGCAGTTGGATCAGAGGATGACCGAATGGACAGAGCTAGGCAGCTGAGATTTTGATTCTTTGATTGGATTTGAGAAACTTAGACACAGAATAACCATGTCCCTTTCTTTGGCTTTCCTGGTGCTTAATCTTTGACAGTATCTTTTGGAACACTTTTTAAAAGAAATTACAAGACCTTCCTAATTTCTTATTGAAGTAAGTAGTAATATTGAGAATAGTCTGACATTCAAATCCTCCACACAACAGTCTTAATCTACCACTCTGATCACTTATTCAAATACTTCCTAATAATGTACTTTATACACTTGCCAAACCAGAACATATTTTTTTCCCCATTTAATGCAGACTTGGCTTTTGGGTTTTCTTAGTTACAGTGCTTTTGCTCTTATGTATCCCTTTGATTGAGATTCTTATTTTTTTCAAGCCCCCTTTTCTCCCCTCCATGAACTATTTCAATCTTGCCTGACTTATTGAAATCAGCTAAATGGGTTCTGGCTCCTTCCTTTAAGTCTTCATGATAGTTTGTTACTTCATCTGTTATTTATCACTTTTTAATCTTAAATTTCTTTTTTTTTTACTGAATTCCCAACTGCAGTTCAGACCCTCATTTAGAGAAGTGGGTAGCCTCTTTTATTCCCATCCCCATTCTCATCCCATCAGACCCTCATGCCTGAAAAATATATGATCTCTCATGTATATGTATATATATGTATATATATATACACACACACATATGTATATCTACAACTGTATATATAACGAATTTAAGCACCTTTTCATCTTCAAAATTTACAGTTTTAACAGGTATTGATTGATTGGCAAAGTGTTACAGATTATACAGTGCTTTCTTGCTCCATCAGTAAGGGCATAATTTATGATTGTTGGGGTCAGGAGCTAGCCTTTAAAAATAATGTCTTACTCATAGAATCTGTCCCACACATATTTATTGGAATTATAAACAAATATCTAGAGTGTTCTTTACTTCTGTAAAGTTTAAAATGAGTCTGTTTTTTCCTCCATGCCTTCCCCATTTAGCAGTGATCCTCTGTGACTGTGGCATCCGTCCCTGAACTTGGGCCTCAGCTTGCTGGGAGCTGAGCTTTCCAGAGAGGGCTGCAGACGCTGGGAGGGTGACAGATGGCTCCGCAGCAGCAACAGTTTGAGGAAGGAGTCATTGAGGGGCATCCAGGAGGGGCGTGTGTCAGACCTTCCTACTGGGTAGAAGAAAAGACCCAAAGGGGGTATACATACCAGGGGTTATTTTATAGACCGGCTTTTGCAAATTTGGATTAAGGAAACAAGTGCAAAATAAAAAGCTTCTTCCTTGCCAAAGATTTATTTTTCACTCTCTTCACCATCCTCAGAAGCCTCTGCACAGGTTACTTGTCCCTGCTGTCTCTTCCTGGTCAGCCTCCGTTTGTAACTTCAGACAGAGTTCTTTTCTGATTTAACAGGTTCTGAGAGGGGTCAGCACCTCTCACACCCAGGGCTAGGCCCTAACCTGACACTTGAGCTCTGGGTCATGATTTCTAGAATGCTGGTGTTTCAGAGCTGGAAGGATGCTAAGGGGCACTGAGATTTGAACCCTGAAAGTCCAAAGAAGGATCCTGCAGTGGCAGGAATGACCAGGGTGTGGATAGGATTGGGGGACTGCTATGATTTTGTTTTCATGTCTGCTTCTGAGCAAATGATTAAATCTCAGGGCTTAATCGTGCTGTTGAGAGTCTGTTCACTCGCGTGCAGCCCTGGCCTAGTCCCTCCCCATGGGGCCATTAACTCTGGAAATCCTAAACCCTCTAAGCCATTTCCATTAGCTCCTCAGGATTACACTGGGTATCCACCTAGTGGCTGACAAGGAAAACTGCAGCTTGAAAAGGCTGTTCCTCAATCACCTTCTGCACAGGCTGCTGGGAGAGAGAACAGGGAGGAGCAGCACCAAGGCCCAGCCATCCAGCCCACACTCCCCAGACCTGTCCCCAGTCAGCTGATTCCAGCGTCTTGTAACACTTTTCATTCAAGCAAGTTCTTCTGAAGCGCCAATCATACCGCTTTCACCAGAGGCTAAACCTACCAATTATTTTATTTTAGTTTAGTTTTTTTAGACTGAGTCTCTCTTTGTCGTCCAGGCTGGAGTGCAGTGGTGCGATCTCAGCTCACTGCAACCTCCACCTCCCAGGTTCAAGTGATTCTCTTGCCTCAGCCTCCTGAGTAGCTGAGGTTACAGGCGTGTACCACCATGCCTGGCTAAGTTTTGTATTTTTAGTAGAGATGGGATTTCATTATGTTGGCCAGGGTGGTCTTGAACTCCTGACTTCAAGTGATCCTCCTGCCTTGGCCTCCCAAAGTGCTGGGATTACAGGTGTGAGCCACTGGGCCCAGCCTATGAATTTCTTTAAATACACCATGGATCAAGTTTTAGCCTCTTTCTCTGCAAGAGTGTGATCAAGTTAGTGGTTGTGTGGTCTAGGATATTGGACTTGAGTATGGCTTGGACAAATCAATTTGTTGAAAATCCATTTCCAAATTTTTAAAATGAGGATGACATTTTTTGTGTTTTACCTAATGACTAATGCTTTACAGTTCATAAAAGTGTTTTTAAAATATTATTTATATAATTCATAGTGGTATGGTAGATGGTCAAGAGATACTGTTAACATGAAAATGTAGTTTATACTACTGAGAAGTTTCATATTATTCAGGATCTTCATCCTAACAGAATTCTGAGGGAGATCTGAGGTGATTCTACCTACTTCCTAGCTGGGAAATCTGAGGTACTGAATGAGAAAGCGACTTATCACAGAACTGGTCAGCATCGAAATAAAACTAGAGCCTGGCTTCTTCTCATGACCCTCCTGGCACCGTCCATTAGATTACACTGTCTTCAACCATCCTAATATAGACTCACCCATGAAATGATGGTATAGTGCCTGTTTCTTGCACATGCGTGAGCCAAAAGTGAGAATTCAGTTATCCTTTGACTTCAAAGAAGTAGAGGTAAGTTCCCCCTGACCACCCCATCCAGGATGTTTGTGGATTTTTTTTCAAAAACAAATTTTTCTGAGTCCTAGCTGAAGGACTGGAGAGGAAAAATACTTACTGAGCTTAATTACGTGCTGGTGACTGAGATAACTGTGGGCTATTTTACATTTATCATTCTGACTTTAATCCCAACAACAATTCTAGAGAGAAAATGTAATGAAAGAAACCAACTTATATCAAAATGAGAGAGATACAGAAGAATTTTCTGACTTAGATTGTCAAATATTTGAAGAAATATTGGACAAATAAAGCTCATGCAATTTCCTTCTCAACCATTTAAATCTTTAAGGGGCAAATGAAACATGTTTATTGATTATTAGTGCCAAATACTGTATATATCTCTTTAAAACTTACAGCAACTATCTAGTACAATTATAATTATTCTCATTTTATAGATGAGGCAACTGAGTCTCAGAGAGATTTAAAGAAAAAAATGTTACTCTAATTCACACGGTGGTTGAGTGGTGTGGGTACGAATAGCAGGCTGAACAGTCTGATTCTAATGTCCACTCTTTTTATGTTACACTACATTGATCTACTCTGTTACATTCACATGACATAATACAAACCCAGGCCTGTGCTGTCCAATACAGTAACCATTAGTCCTATGTGACTATTTAAATTAATTAAAATGAAATAAAGTTAAAAATTCAGTCCTTCAGTCACGTAAGTCAATATTTCCTATGTTCAATGGTCATGGGTGGCTAGGGGCTACTCTATACTGGAAAGAGCAGATATAAGACATTTTCATTAATGCAGAAAGTTTTTGACAGAACAAGATCCTCTCTAGATGAGAAGTAGTACAGTGGAGTGGGTGAGTGCATAGGCTTTAGAGTCAACAGATTTGGGCTTGAAACCTACTTTTCCCACTGTTATTTGTATGATGTTGTCCTTGATTAATTGTACTTTTCTTATTTAGTCCTCAATTTACTGGTTTGAAGCCTGAGGACAATAACAGATTTTCCCTCAAAGAGTTATTAGAGTCAGGCAGAGAGCAGAATTCCAGAAAATTGGTAAGGAGTTGGCAGAAGTTAGCTATTATCACAAGCTATCTACAGTTTTGAAAAAAATGACTATGTTTTGTTAGAAATAGGCACAAAAGGGTGTATACATATTTGATTTACTGTATTTGTAAAATAAGCCAGGTTGATATGAGAATTTTCCTAAAGCAGATTTAGTAAAAATTTTGTCCAGGAATCATATTTGTGCAAAAATTTGCTACCCTACTCAGAGTAGGGATACTATATTTCATCCTTGAATTCCTGTGGCCTAGCACAGTGTGTGTCTTGATTAGTTTTTTGTTGCTGTAACAGAATACATTACAGTGTATTCTGGGGAAACTTATTAAGGAGAGAAATTTATTTCTTACAGTTCTGGAGACTGGGATGTCCAAGGTCAAGACACTGGCAGGCTTGGTGTCTGCTTCCAAGATGGTGCCTTGAATGCTGCATCCTCCAGAGGGGAGGAACACTGTTCCTCACATGGCAGAAGAGCAGAAGGGGAACCCACTTCCAAAAGCTCCTTTATTGCAACATTAATTCATTCATTAGGACTGAGCCCTCATGACCTAAACTCCTCCCATTTGGTGCCACCTCCCAACACTGTTACATTGATGATTAAGTTTCCAACACATGAGTTTGGAGTAGACAAAAACTTTCAAACCATAGCAGAGCCTTACATTTAGTAGTCCTATATATGTGGGCTCAAGTGAAGTCAGAGATGGCAAGAGATACAAAAAGGGATGGTCAGATGCATTTTGTTTTGTCTGGTCCATCATATTGTACATCACACCACAAACCCCAGTTTCACAAAAATGAGCTAGGGTGACCAACCATCCTGGTTGCCCACCTCAGAACTTTCCCTGTTTTAGAACTGAGAAACCTCTCAGGCCCAGGAAAACCAGAATATTTAGTTACCTGACTGGGTTCAGCTTTAATGAGAATCTGACTTTAAGGTCAAGTAAAAGGTTTATCTACTTCTACAGCCCAGTATTACTTAAACGTGAGAGATATCCATTCATTTTATCATCAAAGTAAACAAATGAAGTTCAGCCACAATATGAATAAGGCTCTTGATATCAGAATATCTCCTATTTTGTTGTGGGAAAGGGGTTAGGAAATGGGAAGATACTGAAGGAAGAGTGTTAGGTCAGGGAGAGCTGGAACTAGAAAAAGGTTTGGAGTGATGCAGGATTTTTCTCAGCCCCTTTGTCAGACTCATGACAGGGGCGCCCTGTTTACTTGGCCCACCACACTCAACCCTTTGTGACAGAGAGCATGTGAGTAAGTGAGTGGGATCCAGCCAGCTGCTTTGGGCACCAGCAGGAGCAAGCTCAGTGTGGAGCCTGCAGTGGTGCCCAGGTGGGGGTGCCTGCCACCCCAAAACCCCAGAGGGCATGTTTGCAGTGCTCTCATAGCTCTGCCATCCGCAGACAGCAGTGTCTTATCAGCTCAGTTGGCCCATTGCCTCATTGTGTGGGGTGGCTGCCCTCTGCTGGCAAGGGCAAAGAGCCAATGTGGCAGCCTTTTTGGGGTACCTGCACTCAGTGGGTTCTGAGCTCTTGGATGCTGGACAAGAAGAATGAGGTTAGCCTTGAAGGATGGTGAAGGCGGACAATTTTATTAAGGGATGGAAATGATTCTCTGTGGACAGGGGAGCTGGACAGGGGATGGGACAAGCAGGTAGTCTTTCCCCCAAAGTCTGGCTGGCTCTTTCACAAAGTCCAGCCAGCTATTCCCTGAAGTCAAGCCGCCTCAGTGAAGTCAAGCTGCCTCTCTTCTCTACTGACTGAGTCTGGGGTCTTTATAAGCACAGGATGGGAGTGGGGGCAGGCCGTAGGTAGTTTTGGAAAAGGCCATGTTCGACTGGTAAAAAGACATTACTCAGAAAGAGCCAACTGGGAGAGAGTGGGCAAAGAGGAATGGAAGTTCTCACTTTGGGCTGCAGGGCTCAGGCCACTTTGGCATGAAGGTGGGTTTTCACCGGGGACCCGCCCCGTCTGCCTAGAATTTCTCTGCCTCCTGCCTCTATCAGGAGGACCTAAGCAAAAATTTTGCTCACTACTTAGTTTACATATTTTGTTATTCCACCGTATCCTTTCTCTTAGAAATAACAGTCCCTAGAGGATCTGGGATAGAGAAAGGCCACAGTGAATGTTTATAATACTGTGAGGGAGCTGCCCTGGAAACTAAAAGATAAGGTTCTAATCCTGGTTCTGTCATGAACTATTTTTGACCTTTGATAAGTCGCCTACCTTTTCAGAAATTCAGTTTCCTCTTTGGACTCTGAAGGAAAATGTGGGCTCAATTGATCAAAAGATCCTAGTTCTTTGTAGATCGAATACTTAGGATTTAATAGGAACATCCTCTCAGAAGCCCATCATGACTTTTCACCACTGACTAGGCCAAGTATTGATGGTGCTATCATGGGGATGTGCTGCCACCTTGCGGTAGTTTGAGTTGTCTGCATGCACTAGTTTACTGGGAAAATCTCTGATTTATTTTCCTACAATATGTTGTTATTTTCACCCAAAGGAACACATTCTTTTAAAATTTGGAATCCTTAGGATATCTTCATTTACTTAGATTTTTTTCGTAGCAATATTTTGTAGTTTTAAATGTAGAAATATTAAACATCCTTGATAAAATTTGTCCCTAATTCTTTATTTTGATATTATAAATGGTACTTTTAAAATTAAAATAAATTTAATTTTACAATTTCTGTTGTTAGTATATAGTAATAAATTGATTTATATATATTAATTTTGTATCCCAAGATTTTGTTAGATTTATCTTTCGGTTTTAGCAGTTTTTTGAGGGTGGTAAGGGGGCTAGATCCTTAGGATTTTCTATATGCAAAATTATGTAATTTTGAATAAGGAAATTTAAACTTCTTCTTGACCAATCTGTATGCTTTTATCTTCTTTTCACCATTGAATATGATGTCATAAGGTTTTAGTAGACAACACTAATAGAATGCTTACTGTTGTTTCTGTAGTCTTATAAAAGTATGAAATACATTAATCTTTATTTATTTATTTATTTATTTATTTATTTATTTATTTTTGAGATGGAGTCTTGCTCTGTCGCCCAGACTGGACTGCAGTGGCGTGATCTCAGTTCACTGCAACCTCCACCTCCTGGGTTCAAAAAATTCTCCTGTCTCAGCCTCCCAAGTAGCTGGGACTACAGGAGCATGCCACCACACCTGGCTAATTTTGGTATTTTTAGTAGAGTCGGGGTTTCACCGTATTGGGCAGGCTGGTCTCGAACTTCTGACCTCAGGTGTTCCACCCACCCTGGCCTCCCAAAGTGCTGGTATTACAGGCATGAGCCACTGCGCCTGGCCCCATTAATCTATTTAATCATCATAGTCCTCTGGGATATGTACTATCATTTTTCCTGCTTTAAAGATGACGAAATTAAAGTTTAAGGAGGTTAAATGTCTTACTTGAGGTCATCAATGACAGAGCTATCAAATGGAGGAGCTGGATTTTAAACTTATTCAACATGTTATTCTATTGCTCTATGCTTCTTCCAAGAATTCTTAAAAGTTACATTTATTGTGGTACAGTTTCTTGGGCTTTGTTTATCTGAGAATATTTTTATGATATCCTTACACTTACGTTATAAAATTTTAGATTCTAACTTCTTGACTCAATTCTTTCAGTGCAACCTTTAAGAAATCAAATGGCAACATCATTCTTCTTTTAAGGTCATCTGCTGTTTATTTCTGAAGGGTTTTCCAGATCTCTCTGTATTGTAGATATTTCTAATTTTTTCTATAACATGTCATCGTATTTTCTCCTTAAGTGTCATGTTTAGTCTTCTGTGTTCCCTTTTTGTTTGAAATTGTTCACATATGTATGTTTTATGTATAATTCTTGCAAATTTTCAATCAGCGTGGCTGTTCTTAAGCACGTTTCCATCCATGTTTGAGCTAGGGATAAAAATAATGAGATGGTGAGGGACTTCCTAAATTTAAAATAAACATCTATTCATCTAAAGATCATGGAATTCTATTTTTTCCCAATTGCTTTGATAAAAAGAAAACAACATGAAAAAATTATTCGCAGGTTGAAAAGTCTAACAGAAAACATTTGCTTAAAGCTGGTCTTCGGCTCTTTGTTTCCACTTTTATGACGGTTAGGAAGCACCTGGACTAAGCCTGCAAGGCACCATGCCAAATGGAGCAGAAACAAGTTGCTCAGAAATTCATTAAATTTACATCTTAATGAAAACTATTTTCTGCCTAGAAACAGTATGAATATAATAAATCCCAGTGGGGAGATTCTGGGTTTGTTGGATAGGACTGAAAATGAAGAAAGTTTTTGTGTTGTAGTTGCAATTGTTAAATGATGAAAGAGAAGTTCTAAGAGCACTAGTGATTGGGAGAATAGGAGACATGTTTTTTCTATATGTAGAGTTCCAACTCAAACCCCCTAAATGATTCATAGACTACTTGACATTGTCTATAAATCACTAACCAGTGACTTTTATTGGGTTTAACTCATCTTCTCCAACTTCTAAAACTGAAGAAGCTTCTGGGCAATCTCAATTGACAAAATTATTTAGCCACCTCTTCTAATATTACTTCTAAAGGATATATTTAACATGAATAACAGACCTTGGATTCAATTAATAAAATGATTTATTCTTCATAATTAAAAAAGAATAATCAATTTCTTTTCTTAATTTTTATTTTAAGTTCCAGGGTACATGTGCAGGCTATGCAGGTTAGTTACATAGGTAAACATGTGCTATGGTGGTTTGCTGCACCTATCAACCCATCACCTAGATATTAAGGCCTGCATGCATTAGCTATTTCTCCTAATGCTCTCCCTCCCCCTACCCCACACCCTGACAGGCCGCAGTATGCATTGTTCCCCTCCCTGGGTCCATATGTTTTCATTGTTCAGCTCCCACTTATAAGTGAGAACATGCGGTATTTGGTTTTCTGTTCCTGTATTAGTTTGCTGAGGATAAAAGCTTCCAGCTCCATCCATGTCCCTGCAAAGGACATGATCTTGTTCTTTTTTATGGCTGCATAATATTCCATGGTGAATATGTACCACATTTTCTTTATCCAGTCTATCCATGATGGGCATTTGGGTTGATTCCACGTCTTTGCTATTGTGAGTAGTGCTGCAATGAACATATGCATGCATTTATCTTTGTAGTAGGATGATTTATATTACTTTTGAGTATGTACTCAGTAATGGGATTGCTGGTTCAAATGGCATTTCGGGTTCTAGATCTTTGAGGAATCACCACGCCATCTTCTCCAATGGCTGAACTAATTTACATTCCCACCAACAGTGTAAAAGCATTCTATTTCTCTGCAACCTTGCCAGCATCTGTTGTTTCTTGACATTTTATAATTGCCATTCTGACTGGAGTGAGATGGTGGCATCTCATTGTGGTTTTGATTTGCATTTCTCTAATGATCAGTGATGTTGGGTTTTTTTTTCATGTTTATTGACCACATGAAAGTCTTCTTTTGAGAAGTGTCTGTTCATGTCATTTGCCCACATTTAATGGTTTTTTTAATGTAAATTTGTTTAAATTCCTTGTAGATTCTGGATATTGGACTTTTGTCAGATAGACAGATTACAAAAATTTTTTCCCACTCTATGGGTTGCCTCTTTTCTCTGATGATAGTTTCTTTTGCTGTGCAGAAGCTCCTTAGTTTAATTAGATCCCATCTGTCAATTTTTACTTTTGTTGCAATTGCTTTTGGCAATTTCATCATGAGGTCTTTGCCCATGCCTATGCCCTGAATGGTATTGCTTAGATTTTCTTCTAGGGTTTTTATAGTTTTGGGTTTTACATTTAAGTCTTTAATCCATCTTGAGTTAATTTTTGTATAAGGTGTAAGGAAGGGATCCAGTTTCAATTTTCTGCATATGGTTAGCCAGTTTTCCCAGCACCGTTTATTAAATAAGGAATCCTTTCCCCATTGTTTGTTTTTGTCAGGTTTGTTGAAGATCAGATGGTTGTGGATGTGTGTGCTCTTGTTTCTCTAGTTCTTTTAGTTGTGATGTTAGGCGTCAATTTGAGATCTTTCTAGCTTTCTGATGTGGGCATTTACTGCTATAAATTTCTCTCTTAACACTGCTTTAGTTACGTCCCAGAGATTCTGGTACGTTATTTCTCTGTTCTCACTGGTTTCAAAGAACTTCTTAATTTATGCCTCGATTTCATTATTTATGCAAGAATCATCAATTTCTAAGATAGTTTCTGAAATTTGCTATCATTCTTATTTTAAAAATGCAGATTAAATTGAGTTGAGACTCTTGATTTCATGTGTTACACACAGAGCATATAAATATTAGATGAAGCTAGTGTTTCAGGATGTGGAAATGGATTTTTATTGTAATATTCTATTCCAAAGGCAGTCCTAGCACATGCTAGATATCAGTGGAGAGAAATTGGTGATACTGTGGGGTTTCTAAGTGCTGAGGCAAAACTAAATAACGAATAGAAATTCTGAGTAGTTATTCTCACCAAGGGAACCATTGGGGAGAGAGACTCAGGAATTGGGGAGAATTTTTGAAGAACCTACAAAAACTCATTAGTAAAATAGTCAATTTTCAAGCTTTTCCTAGCAAGAGAGCTATGACGGTATATCATAATAACAGTATCTTCAAATCCGAATTTCCCTATCCTCTTTCTTCATTTCTCCACTTCAATTATGAAAGGTTAGAGAGATGGGAGAGAAGAATTCCTATGCAAAGGAAGACTAAACTAAATCTTGCACCCACTCTTCTATTGCAGAGCTCGCTGCATGTGATGTGTTATAAACTTTAAAACAGGTGTTTACCCATCATCTCTGTGGATTTTACATTATGATATAACATCCGCCTTGGTATCTGGTCTGTATTATCTCTTTACTTGCAGCTTAAATATTTATTAAGCTAGCTACATACACGAGTCCTATCTTTTAATCTACAGATCTATATTTATGTATAGAATATCATGGATGAATCTGCCTCAGAGGGATCAAGTCTATAACTTTCATCAGCTCTTTAAATAATTCATACTTTTAACTGCTATACTATCAAATAAGTAGTTTCTTGCATAGTAAAAACTGCTTCTATTCAAAATCTAAAATCTGAATTATATGTGTAAGCTTATTTTCCAGAGATATTTGCTGTTAACATTAAATATGTCTGCATATATCTTATAGTTATTTTTCTTAAAGCAAATGATACAGCATATTTAGATTTTAAATTTAATAGTCACCTATTAATTAGTTGATACATTAGTTACATTATTTTATATTATTACTTTTCTATGTCTTTCAATTGGCTTTTTACTCCAGGAATGGTTCAAATCACCTAATTTAAAGATAATTTTTAAAGCGCAATCAGAAACAACAAAGTTGACATTACAACTGATGCCCCAGAAATACAAAAGATCCTCAAACACTATTAAGAACACCTCTATGCACACAAACTAGAAAATATAGAGGAAATAGATAAATTCCTGAAACACAATCTTTCAAGATTGAATCAGGAAGAAACTGAAACACTGAGCACACAAATATTGAGTTCCAAAATCGAATCAGTAATGAAAAACCTAGTAACCAAAAAAGCCCCAGACCAGATACAGTCACACTCAAATTCTACCAGATGTACAAAGAAGAGCTGGTACCAATTCTACTAAAACTATTCCAAAAAATCAAGGAGGAGGGACTCCTCTCTGACTCACTCTATGAAGCCAGCATCATCCTGATACCAAAATCTGGCAAAAACACAGTGAAAAACAGAAACTTACAGGCCAATATCACTGATGAATATAGATGCAAAATTCCTCAACAAATTACTAGAAAACTGAATTTAACAGCATGTTAAAAAGTTAATTCACCATGAACAAGTGGGCTTCGTTGTCGGAATGCAAGTTTGGTTCAACATGTGCAAATCAATAAACGTGATTCACCACATAAACAGAATCAAAACTAAAAACCGTATGATCATCACAGCTTTTGATAAAATCCAACATCCCTTCATGATAAGAACCCTCAAGACAGGAACCCTCAAGAAACTAGTCATTAAAGGAACATACCTCAAAATAATAAGAGTCATCTATGACAAACCCACAGCCATCATCATACTGAATGGGCAAAAACTGGAAGGATTCTCCTTGAGAACTGGAACAAGACAAGGATGTCCACTCTCATCACTCCTATTCATTATAGTACTGGAAGTGCTACCCAAAGCAGTCAGGTGAAAAAAGAAATGCAAGGCATCCAAAAAGAAATAGAAGTCAAACTATATCTCTTCATAGATGATATGATCCTATATCTAGAAAAGCCCAGAGAATCTACCAAAAGCCTCCTAGAACTGATAAACAACTTCAGTAAAGTTTCAGGATACAGAATCAATGTACAAAAATCAGTAGCTTTTCTATACACCAATAATATTCAAGCTGAGAGCCAAATCCAGAATGCAATCTCATTTTTAGTAGCCACACACAAAACTAAAATACCTAGGAATACATCTAACCAAGGAAGTGAAAGATCTCTGCAAAGAGAACTAAAAAATACTGCTTAAAGAAATCACAGATGACACACACAAATAGAAAAACATTTCATGCTTATGAACAGAAAGAATCAATATTGGTAAAATAGCCATACTGCCCAAAGAAATCTACAGATTCAACACTATTCCTATCAGACTACTCATCTCATTTTTCACAGAACTAGAAAAAACCATTCTAAAATTTATATGGAACAAGAAAACAGCCTGGATAGCCAAAGCAATCCTGAATAAAAAGAACAAAGCTGGAGGCATCACATTACCTGACTTCAAACTATACTATAAGGCTACAGTAACCAAAACAGCATGGTATTAGTACAAAAACAGACATGTAAACCAATGGAACAGAATACAGAACACAGAAAAAAAGCTGCACACCTACAGACATCTGATCTTTGACAAAGTCAACAAAAACAAGCAATGGGGAAAAGACTCCTTATTCAATAAATGGTGCTAAGATAGCTGGCTAGCTGTATGTTGAGGAATGAAATTTTGCCCCTACCTTTCACCATATACAAAAATTAACTCAAGATGGATTAAAGTTTTAAATGTAAGATCTCAAACTATAAGAATCCTAGAAGAAAGCCTAGAAAACATCATTCTGGATGTCAGCATTGGGAAAGCATTTATGACTAAGTACTCAAAAGTGATTGCAACAAAATAAAACATGGACATGTGGGATATAATTAAACTAAAGACCTTCTGCACAACAAAAATATCTATCAACGGAGTAAACAGACCACCTACAGAATGGGAGAAAATATTCACTAACTATGCATCAGACCAATATCTAATATCCAGAATCTATAAAGAATTTGAACAAATCAACAAGCAGAAAACAAATAACCCTATTAGAAAATGGGTAAAGGGAATGAACAAACATTTCTCAAAAGAAGAGATACATGAGGTCAACAAACATATGAAAGACTACTCCACATCATCAGAGAAATAGAAATCACAACCACAATGAGATACCATCTCACGCCAGTCAGAATGGCAATTATTAAAAAGTCAGGAAACAATAGATACTGGTGAGGCTGTGGACAAGTAGGAACGCTTTTACACTGTTGGTGGGAGTGTAAATTATTTCAACCATTGTGGAAGATAGTGTGGCAATTCCTCAAGGATCTAGAATTAGAAATACCATTTGACCCCACAATCACATTACTGGGTATATACCCAAAGGATTACCAATCATTCTACTATAAAGACACATGCACGCATATGTTTATTGCAGCACTATTTACAATAGCAAAGACTTGGAACCAACCCAAATGTCCATCAATGATAGACTGGATAAAGAAAATGTGGCACACATACACCATGGAATACTATGCAGCTGTAAAATAGTGTTTTAAAAAGACAAGTCTAGAAACTAAAAATAACGAATGTTGAGAAGAACAAGAAAATCAGGGTATGATTTAAAAAAAATTAAGTGAAGTTAAGGTGATGCTAAGTCTGGATTATTCCTGTAGCAGTGAAAATAAACAAAAATGGATGAATCTGAGGGTTATTTTGAGGTACTAGTTAGTTATGTTGAGGTACTAGGCTAAAAATATTATCCTAGAAAATAGAAAATATCGTATTATCACTTGAAGTGTGATAACTAGTATAGAAACCTATTAAAAGTCATCACATTAGCTATTGCTCTGTGTGTGTGTGTGTGTGTGTGTGTGTGTGTTGGATGAAATGGAGAAAACAGAGAGCTACATCATGTGTTTGATGGTTGGAGGAGTAAGCATGTAAGAGTAACACACTTCCACTTTTTGTACTGGTTTATTTGTCTTACTTCTGATATTTCCTGTTTCAAAAAAAGTAGTGTTTAATCTGTCTTTTAATGTGTATGTTATACAACGTGATATTCTGTTGTATTGAAAACAAAGATACAAAACAAAAGAAACATTAGGATCCTAATTCAATCTGAAGGGATAAAAAAGTCCAGCTGACTTTCTTAATAACATATTACTAAAATGACCATACATTTCCTGGTTGGGAAATCATTTTCTTTTTCTTATACTACCTTTTTTATTCATAGTTGCAGTTTGCTTTCTTTTCTTTTTCTTCTGTTTGTTGTGTGTGTGTGTGTGTGTGTGTGTGTGTTAAGAACACTTAATATGAGATGTCATTTCAATCAAGTACTGAACAGATACTTTCTTGGTTTTACACTACACCACCTAAAGTTTTAAAAATGATTTTCTCAACAGCCATCATGTAAATAAGATGTCATAAGCTGATGAAAATCTATTACTTTTGAGGAAGCAATGTTCTTTGTGTTCCCTCCTGTCTTTCCTATTTGTAGCTATGCCACCAAGCCAGGATTGAGAGAAGGGTTGGTTGGCCTAAGTTGTTTGATATGCTGATAGGACTTCCAAATAGGCACCTGGTTTTAAACTATACATGCCAAATTCACATTAAAGGCAATATTTTAAGTTGTGATGGTAAATGAATACACCAAGTGTTTAGAGGTTGTGATGATGCTATCAATAAGTTATTTTAGTATAGAAGTGAAAATAAAAGGGCGGGAAAGAAATTCAGGTTGATAAGTGAATGAATGAGTAACAACAGGGAGCCAGGAAACCCCCATCTATTCTGGAAATGGGAGTAGTAAACTGAGGGTGATTATAAGCTGGAGAAGAAGGAGGATGGGACTTAAAGCTGGGGATACATGTTGTGAAGTCAGATTGTAAAGAGCTCGCATTTGAAGCGAGTTTCTGGATCCTTGGCTTTGTGAATTAGAAGCATCGTAGCTCACACATTTGAACAGTTTCTGAGATGACAATTCAGTATATCCATAGACAAAATGATGAAAGTTTATTTTACATATTAAATTTGTAGTTATGTATACATATCACAATGCTTGGAATATATCTGACAATTTGATACAATATCTTAGGTTTTACAGAATTATTAGGTTCCTGAAGAATCAGGAAAAGTGAATTGAAACCCTTTTCTGATTAAAGAAATTGTCATTCGGAAGATTATCATATAATGTATCTTTGTCTGATAAAATATTTTATAGTCTTTGTAAATAAAAGGCTAGATTTATAGTGGTTGAAAAAGTGTACACTTCTCAAGCTGATTAATTGATCTTCATTAACCTGGAAGCAGGCTTTATCAAACAACCTTGAATTATTTCTGTTTAAAAGTGATATCAAGGCCGGGCGCAGTGGCTCACGCCTGTAATCCCAGCCCTTTGGGAGGCCGAGGCAGGTGGATCACGAGGTCAGGAGTTTGAGACCAGCCTGGCCAACATGGTGAAACCCCATCTCTACTAAAAATTACAAAAATTAGCCGGGTGTGGTGGCGCACTCCTGTAATCCCAGCTACTAAGAAGGCTGAGGCAGGAGAATTGCTTGAATCCCAGAGGTGAAGGTTGCAGTGAGCTGAGATTATGCCATGGCACCCCAGCCTGGGCAACAGAGCAAGACAGTCTCAAAAAAAAAAAAAAAGGTTATATCAATAAACACTTAAAAGCAATAAAATGAAACTTCCTTATGTCCAAAAACATGCAGCACTCACTAATAAGACATGAAGGACACACAAATATATGACATTGGTTTTTATAACATGGAAATATAGTATGAAAGCATCAATCTAAAAGGTAAAAAATGGTTAGATATAAAATATTGAAAAAGTGTAGTTAGAGAAAAGACAATATGAGAGAAGTCACAGAACAAGAATATGGAGCACCAAACTCAGTAGCAATTTACATAAGACCAAAATAAAATAAAAACAAGAATAAAACTAAAGGTTTCTTTTGGCTGAAAGATCAGTATGAAGCAATATTAAAAAAAAACACTTTCTGTCTCATATGCCTTAAAAGAGTATACATCGCAAGTAATTAAGCAGTCATATTTCAACTTGATAGACTATATACAGCCTGATGTCAAATTGTGGCAATAGATTTTTTGAAAAGGAAACTTAGAAATTATTCAATCGCTACTAAAAGATCCTAACAAATTAAGGATGCTGAATCCAGAAATGTAGACTATGGGGCATTAATGTATTTGTCTTTTAAAATTTAGAAAGCATGTCAGAAGATAGAAGTATTCAGTGGACCTTCAGAAAGCAGAGTAATGGGTAGAGACTCTGACATTCAGGTGGTTGGAATTTATAGAGAAGCAAACTTTCTCTTAATATAAAGAAAAAACTTTATAATAAGGAGTCTTGTCCAAAATAACTTGGTGATTACCCCAAGAGTATTCAACAAGTAAAGAAATCACGCTTAGTGTTTGCTCCTCATATGTCCTCATGGGATGGCTCTAGAGTTTAAGCTTGTTATGAAATTATAATTGACTTATTTTTCAGCCTTCTCTCAGAGGAACTTCTTCCTCCAAAATTCTGAAAAATGTTATGCTGCAATTCTCTGAAATAGTTTCATGAGATTGGAAAAACCTAAGACAACTATGGATGCTAGCTGCTGCTATCTTTGTAGGTCATCAGGGACCAGGGAGTTTTGTTCACCTTAAATTTCCATTTTGCTCCCATATTCATTCTAAGGCCTGTGAAATGTGACAGCAGGGAGGCAAGAGATTTTCATGTAGTTTGATTTCATAGATTCAATTAGCATTTATTCAATTTTGGTAGGGAAATACCCATTATTCTCTGAGAAAACTACAGAGATTCCTAGTCCATCATCTTCACACTGTGTGCAGAAAGACAACTGTAACAGGTTTTCAAACAAAATTATATTAAAGAAAGAACAAACTTCAATAATAGGTAATGGGAAATTACAGAGCCAGGAAAAACTCCTAAGAACATGGTCGTGCCATGTCTATGAGGGTTGTTATTTTGCTGGGGGTTAAACATTATTTGAGATGTTTAGTTTTGATGTTGTCATTGATAGCTTTTATTTTTCAAAATATCTTTTTTATAGAAGGAAGTAAAAAGAATTTGGAACTCTGTAGTTTCATGTGAAAAAGTTTACAAGACAAAAGAAACAAAAGTTCAGGTAAGAATAATTATAAAACAACACATCATATTTATTTTAATCATATAGTAAGACAGCCAGAACATTTTCAATATGCTTAAATACATTTTTTCTTGAGTTTCAAAATGTGCTAAGCCACAAATTAAAAATTATTAACATGAAAATAAACTTCGATATTCCTATTTTATTTCTTGAAGAAAGATCATGGCTAAATCAGACTGGGAACATGATAATTGATATTTAAAATCTAGTCCTAGTGATGTGTATTCTATAATTTCTCTTGTTTCAGTGCTTAGAAAACCTCACAATCATAAAAATTCTCCATTATCTCTATTCCAATTATTTCATACCAAAATTGGCTCTTTATTTAAAATTCTTTATTAATGGAGATAAATATTTTTATGGTAAATATTCTATAAATTTGCATGCAAATTCTGTAATTATAATCTTGTAATTATTCTAAAGTCAGCTTGCTCTCAAAAGCCTGTCTATACTAAAGTTCCTGCGCTCCAAGAACATCTTACCTAAAGGTTTTATCATCTTTAGCATTTAAAAAAATGTGTTCTTTAAAAAGTTAGCAGTGAGCTTATTTATTTACTATTGGTCATTTAGTAATGAATTAAAGGTAGTTATTATATTATAATAAACATCTCATATCATGTATCATACCATGTTTTAAGTTGGAATTACGTTTAATTCTTTTTTGTCTTCATTTTTAGTGCCAAACACAATACTTGACACAGAATAGATCCTTAAAAATATTGACTCAACACATTAGTTGATAATCAGACAGATGGAAATGGATTAATTCTTGAAAAACTAATATTTCACTTTCAAAAAGGGTCAAAAAGTAGCATTTGATTTGGTATAAGAATTTAAGAGTTTTTCCTTCTCTTTCTACTGCCCTTCTCCCTCTTTCTCCTCCTCTACTTCTTCCTTTTTTAAAAAAAACAAGATTAAACAACAAGGCCTGTTAAGCTTAAGATTTTTTTTAAGAGTTGACATATCATTGATATAAAAATTATATATACTTAAGGTATAAGACTTGATGTTTTAATATCTACACATTGTGAAATGATCACTACAATCAAACTAATTGTCACAAGCTTGTGACTTATTGCGGAAGGGAGAGATATGTGTGAAATTATTTTACATGTCTTAAAAGTCATTCCTATTCTCTATAACTGACCTCCTTTTCCTATTCCAAACCAACAAATGGTGGCTGATGTTTGAAACTGTTCTATTCAGCTTCATGCCTAAAAAGCTTTATTCTATTCCCGGAATAAAATTTAGTCATCCTCATGCATGTTAAGCTGTAAGTCTAATTTATCCCCCCCAATAAAACCAAATGACTATACATTTATTTGAATAGGTTTCAAATATATGGTGGAGTAGTTGGTGTGAGGACAGTGGAGACACAGAATACTAATGCTTTTATATTCAATCATTTTTTCTGTTGATTTGAATGTATTTGGATTAATTTTAGTCTTTTTTGGATGAAGTTATTGAGAGAGGTAACAAATGAAAGATGTAAGGAAGGTCATGAAGGCTTTGGGGTCTGAGAGACTTTTGTAGAACATGGGAAAATGAAAAAAAGTAAACCTCTTAAACCTCTTACAGTTGAGGGAGGATAAAGAGTTAAAGAGGAATTCTGCATGCTCTGTAATTACGATTGCTAGCATAGCATTTATTTCAATTTTGGCAAAGATATTTTCTGGATCATTTGCTCACTTTTATTATCCATACCACTCCTTGGAAGGATGAATGATGCTTGGCTTAAATGCCACCAAAGAAGAAAAGATGTGGTAGGATCATCTTTAATTGCTAGACAACTTAATAGACAATGAGTGTGTTGTTTTACATAAAAATAAAAAACAGAAATATTTCAAATTAACCAAAGTTGTTTTAGTTGCTTAATAGGTCACCCAAATTCAAATAAGTTAATTTGGATGCATTTAAGAAATTAATACTATTTATTCTTAAACTATTAAGCTCTTACCATCAGCTTAAGAGTTCAAAAAATTTGCTATATAACCTAATACATTCTTTTACACAGTCAATAAAAATTATGGACTGTGTAAAAGAATGTATTAGATTGTATAGCAAATATAATTTTCTTAATTTACATCTATTTTTTTCTCAAATTTGGAAAAGTTTGATGGCATGACCTTCTTGACAGATTTATGTAGAAAAAAGCAGGATCAATAAGCTTCACAGAATAAAAAATATAAAGACATTGTTTACATTTTGCTTTTGTCCTTAAATAAAATTAAACTAGTTCCAGGAGCTGAAGACTGGTTGCATTTTAAAAGATCCCTGTATACCTATGCAATAAACCTGCATGTTCTGCAAATGTATCCCTTTTTTTTTCAAGAAAAAATAAAATAAATAAAAGATCTCTAAATAAGACAGTTAACTGATAATTTCCTTGAGGTTGTAAGAGCTCTTTTGGTAGAAAGTTCATGTTACCTTGGAATGTACTTTCAGCTTTCTTTTCCCTCATTTATTTATTACCATTTTGAAGCAATGTGTTTTTAAAGGAAAAGTGAATATTACATGATAGATTAAAACTTAAGGAAGAGTATTTTTCTTAGTATTAGGAATTTACTGACAATATTTTGAAATCAACACCTCAATTACAAATGACATCTCATAAGCCATCTCATGTAACAAGGTAGAGAGATATAAAAAAGTATCAAACTACATTGTGTTGAAATTATTACTAGTCTGGATACAAAATACTGTATCTTGGGTCCAAACTCCATTGTTAGCCAGTTGTGTTACCTTAGGCAAGTCAAAACATCTCTCATCTTTCATTTGCTCATGTGTGTAAACTTAATGGGATAATGAAGGCATATGCCAACTATAAAGTCTCCTTTAATGTTAAGTGTTTTTGTTATAGTAGAGAAACATTTATTTGCTGACTTTCTCTTATATCTTGAAGCAGAAATTTGCCATGGGTGACAAGGGAGGAGACAACTATTCAGAAGTGACTGACTTCATTCTTGTAGGCATCAGAGTTCGTCCAGAGCTCCACAGTCTCCTTTTCCTACTATTCCTGATTATTTATGGGATGGTTCTTCTGGGAAACCTTAGTATGATTGGCATCATTGTGACTGATCCCCGGCTGAATGCACCAATGTACTTCTTCCTAGGCAATCTCTCCGTCATTGATCTCTCCTATTCTACTGTTATTGTACCCAAAGCCATGGTCAACATCCTATCTCAGAAAAAGACCATATCCTTTGCAGGTTGTGTGGCGCAGCTGTTCCTTTATGCACTTTTCATGGTAACAGAGGCCTTTGTTCTAGCAGCCATGGCCTATGACCGCTTCATTGCCATCTGCAACCCACTCCTCTACTCAGTTCGCATGTCAAGAAGTGTTTGTATCCAATTGGTGGCTGGTTCCTACCTCTGTGGCTGGGTCAGTTCCATCCTTCAAATCAGTGTCACATTCTCCATGTCTTTCTGTGCCTCCCGAGTCATTGATCACTTCTACTGTGATTCAAACCCGATTGAAAAGATCTCCTGTTCCAATATCTTCATGAATAAGATGGTGTCATTTAGTTTGGCTGTCTTCATTATTTTGCCCACAATAGTTGTTATTGTCGTATCTTATATGTACATTGTGTCCACAGTTTTAAAGATCCGCTCCAGTGAAGGAAGGAAGAAAGCCTTCTCCACTTGCAGCTCCCACCTGGGGGTTGTAAGTTTGCTCTATGGAACTGTCTCTTTTGTGTATCTCACACCTCCAAATAACCCTGAACTTCGTAAAGTGGCTTCAGTATGTTACATTTTGTTCACACCTATGTTAAATCCTTTAATCTACTCTTTAAGAAATAAGGATGTTAAAGATGCCGTGAAAAAAGTTTTATGGAAGAAAAAAGTTTTACTCTGAATCTGCTTTTATTTGTTTTTCTGTTTCTTGCATCAATTATTTTTTAGTGCCTGATTTTCTAGATGTAGGCATTTAAAGTTCAAATTAATTAATTTATTTATTTATTGAGATGGAGTCTTGCTCTGTCACCTAGGCTGGAGTGCAGTGGTGTGATCTCAGCTCACTGCAACCTCCGCCTCCTGGGTTCAAGTGATTCTCCTGTCTCAGCCTCCTGAGTAGCTGGGATTCAGGCGTGAGCCACCATGCCCGGCTAATTTTTGTAATTTTAGTAGAGGCAGGGTTTCACCATGTTGGCCAGGCTGGTCTCGAACTCCTGGCCTCAGATGATCCATCTGCCTCGGCCTCACAAAGTGCTGGGATTACAGGCGTGAGCCACCATGCCCAGCCAAGTTTATTTATTTATTTTTTTAAAATAAAACTCCTTAACTCTTCCATTCCACAGCATGAATAATTTCCCATAACGAATGTTACACATGAAGTACTTACTTTTTCCCAAGGCAATGTTAAATTGGAAAGTTCTGGATATTTATGAAAACTTGTTATCTTTCTACAAATAGTAATGTATTTGTCACTTTCTTTCTGCCTCTTCATGTGATAATATGTTGGGTGAAATGGGGAGGTATAATATTTTACTATTTCTCTTTGCATGCCTAGGTGAAATTTTGATACAGAACATACTTTATACGATGATTAACTTGGAAACTGTGTGTCCCAACTGGTTTATATGCAAATGATATTTGTTATAAATGCTAGTATTGTGTTTTGGTTTTTTGTTTTTTTTTTTATTATACTTTAAGTTTTAGGGTACATGTGCACATTGTGCAGGTTAGTTACATATGTATACATGTGCCATGCTGGTGCGCTGCACCCACTAACTCGTCATCTAGCATTACGTATATCTCCCAATGCTATCCCTCCCCCCTCCCCCCACCCCACAACGGTCCTCAGAGTGTGATATTCCCCTTCCTGTGTCCATGTGATCTCATTGTTCAATTCCCACCTATGAGTGAGAATATGCGGTGTTTGGTTTTTTGTTCTTGCGATAGTTTACTGAGAATGATGGTTTCCAATTTCATCCATGTCCCTACAAAGGACATGAACTCATCATTTTTTATGGCTGCATAGTATTCCATGCCGTATATGTGCCACATTTTCTTAATCCAGTCTATCATTGTTGGACATTTGGGTTGGTTCCAAGTCTTTGCTATTGTGAATAATGCAGCAATAAACATACGTGTGCATGTGTCTTTATAGCAGCATGATTTATAGTCCTTTGGGTATATACCCAGTAATGGGATGGCTGGGTCAAATGGTATTTCTAGTTCTAGATCCCTGAGGAATCGCCACACTGACTTCCACAATGGTTGAACTAGTTTACAGTCCCACCAACAGTGTAAAAGTGTTCCTATTTCTCCACATCCTCTCCAGCACCTGTTGTTTCCTGACTTTTTAATGATTGCCATTCTAACTGGTGTGAGATGATATCTCATAGTGGTTTTGATTTGCATTTCTCTGATGGCCAGTGATGGTGAGCATTTTTTCATGTGTTTTTTGGCTGCATAAATGTCTTCTTTTGAGAAGTGTCTGTTCATATCCTTCGCCCACTTTTTGATGGGGTTGTTTTTTTCTTGTAAATTTGTTTGAGTTCATTGTAGATTCTGGATATTAGCCCTTTGTCAGATGAGTAGGTTGCAAAAATTTTCTCCCATGTTGTAGGTTGCCTGTTCACTCTGATGGTAGTTTCTTTTGCTGTGCAGAAGCTCTTTAGTTTAATTAGATCCCATTTGTCAATTTTGTCTTTTGTTGCCATTGCTTTTGGTGTTTTGGACATGAAGTCCTTGCCCACGCCTATGTCCTGAATGGTAATGCCTAGGTTTTCTTCTAGGGTTTTTATGGTTTTAGGTCTGACGTTTAAATCTTTAATCCATCTTGAATTGATTTTTGCATAAGGTGTAAGGAAGGGATCCAGTTTCAGCTTTCTACATATGGCTAGCCAGTTTTCCCAGCACCATTTATTAAATAGGGAATCCTTTCCCCATTGCTTGTTTTTCTCAGGTTTGTCAAAGATCAGATAGTTGTAGGTATGCGGCGTTATTTCTGAGGGCTCTGTTCTGTTCCATTGATCTATATCTCTGTTTTGGTACCAGTACCATGCTGTTTTGGTTACTGTAGCCTTGTAGTATAGTTTGAAGTCAGGTAGTGTGATGCCTCCAGCTTTGTTCTTTTGGCTTAGGATTGACTTGGCAATGCGGGCTCTTTTTTGGTTCCATATGAACTTTAAAGTAGTTTTTTCCAATTCTGTGAAGAAAGGCATTGGTAGCTTGATGGGGATGGCATTGAATCTGTAAATGACCTTGGGCAGTATGGCCATTTTCACGATATTGATTCTTCCTACCCATGAGCATGGAATCTTCTTCCATTTGTTTGTATCCTCTTTTATTTCATTGAGCAGTGGTTTGTAGTTCTCCTTGAAGAGGTCCTTCACATCCCTTGTAAGTTGGATTCCTAGGTATTTTATTCTCTTTGAAGCAATTGTGAATGGGAGTTCACTCATGATTTGGCTCTCTGTTTGTCTGTTATTGGTGTATAAGAATGCTTGTGATTTTTGTACATTGATTTTGTATCCTGAAACTTTGCTGAAGTTGCTTATCAGCTTAAGGAGATTTTGGGCTGAGACAATGGGGTTTTCTAGATAAACAATCATGTCATCTGCAAACAGGGACAATTTGACTTCCTCTTTTCCTAATTGAATACCCTTTATTTCCTTCTCCTGCTAATTGCCCTGGCCAGAACTTCCAACACTATGTTGAATAGGAGCGGTGAGAGAGGGCATCCCTGTCTTGTGCCAGTTTTCAAAGGGAATGCTTCCAGTTTTTGCCCATTCAGTATGATATTGGCTGTGGGTTTGTCATAGATAGCTCTTATTATTTTGAAATATGTCCCATCAATACCTAATTTATTGAGAGTTTTTAGCATGAAGGGTTGTTGAATTTTGTCAAAGGCTTTTTCTGCATCTATTAAGATAATCATGTGGTTTTTGTCTTTGGCTCTGTTTATATGCTGGATTACATTTTTTGATTTGCGTATATTGAACCAGCCTTGCATGCCAGGGATGAAGCCCACTTGATCATGGTGGATAAGCTTTTTGATGTGCTGCTGGATTCGGTTTGCCAGTATTTTATTGAGGATTTTTGCATCAATGTTCATCAAGGATATTGGTCTAAAATTCTCTTTTTTGGTTGGGTCTCTGCCTGGCTTTGGTATCAGAATGATGCTGGCCTCATAAAATGAGTTAGGGAGGATTCCCTCTTTTTCTATTGATTGGAATAGTTTCAGAAGCAATGGTACCAGTTCCTACTTGTACGTCTGGTAGAATTCAGCTGTGAATCCATCTGGTCCTGGACTCTTTTTGGTTGGTAAACTATTGATTATTGCCACAATTTCAGCTCCTGTTATTGGTCTATTCAGAGATTCAACTTCTTCCTGGTTTAGTCTTGGGAGAGTGTATGTGTCGAGGAATGTATCCATTTCTTCTAGATTTTCTAGTTTATTTGCGTAGAGGTGTTTGTAGTATTCTCTGATGGTAGTTTGTATTTCTGTGGGATTGGTGGTGATATCCCCTTTATCATTTTTTATTGTGTCTATTTGATTCTTCTCTCTTTTTTTCTTTATTAGTCTTGCTAGCGGTCTATCTATTTTGTTGATCCTTTCAAAAAACCAGCTCCTGGGTTCATTGATTTTTTGAAGGGTTTTTTGTGTCTCTATTTCCTTCAGTTCTGCTCTGATTTTAGTTATTTCTTGCCTTCTGCTAGCTTTTGAATGTGTTTGCTCTTGCTTTTCTAGTTCTTTTCATTGTGATATTAGGGTGTCAATTTTGGATCTTTCCTGCTTTCTCTTGTGGGCATTTAGTGCTATAAATTTCCCTCTACACACTGCTTTGAATGCCTCCCAGAGATTCTGGTATGTTGTGTCTTTGTTCTCGTTGGTTTCAAAGAACATCTTTATTTCTGCCTTCATTTCGTTATGTACCCAGTAGTCATTCAGGAGCAGGTTGTTCAGTTTCCATGTAGTTGAGCGGCTTTGAGTGAGATTTTTAATCCTGAGTTCTAGTTTGATTGCACTGTGGTCTGAGAGATAGTTTGTTATAATTTCTGTTGTTTTACATTTGCTGAGGAGAGCTTTACTTCCAAGTATGTGGTCAATTTTGGAATAGGTGTGGTGTGGTGCTGAAAAAAATGTATATTCTGTTGATTTGGGGTGGAGAGTTCTGTAGATGTCTATTAGGTCCGCTTGGTGCAGAGCTGAGTTCAATTCCTGGGTATCCTTGTTGACTTTCTGTCTCGTTGATCTGTCTAATGTTGACAGTGGGGTGTTAAAGTCTCCCATTATTAATGTGTGGGAGTCTAAGTCTCTTTGTAGGTCACTCAGGACTTGCTTTATGAATCTGGGTGCTCCTGTATTGGGTGCATATATATTTAGGATAGTTAGCTCCTCTTGTTGAATTGATCCCTTTACCATTATGTAATGGCCTTCTTTGTCTCTTTTGATCTTTGTTGGTTTAAAGTCTGTTTTATCAGAGAGTAGGATTGCAACCCCTGCCTTTTTTTGTTTTCCATTTGCTTGGTAGATCTTCCTCCATCCTTTTATTTTGAGTCTATGTGTGTCTCTGCATGTGAGATGGGTTTCCTGAATACAGCACACTGATGGGTCTTGACTCTTTATCCAACTTGCCAGTCTGTGTCTTTTAATTGGAGAATTTAGTCCATTTACATTTAAAGTTAATATTGTTATGTGTGAATTTGATCCTGTCATTATGATGTTAGCTGGTGATTTTGCTCATTAGTTGATGCAGTTTCTTCCTAGTCTCGATGGTCTTTACATTTTGGCATGATTTTGCAGTGGCTGGTACCGGTTGTTCCTTTCCATGTTTAGCGGTTCCTTCAGGAGCTCTTTTAGGGCAGGCCTGGTGGTGACAAAATCTCTCAGCATTTGCTTGTCTGTAAAGTATTTTATTCCTCCTTCACTTATGAAGCTTAGTTTGGCTGGATATGAAATTCTGGGTTGAAAATTCTTTTCTTTAAGAATGTTGAATATTGGCCCCCACTCTCTTCTGGCTTGTAGGGTTTCTGCCGAGAAATCCGCTGTTAGTCTGATGGGCTTCCCTTTGAGGGTAACCCGACCTTTCTCTCTGGCTGCCCTTAACATTTTTTCCTTCATTTCAACTTTGGTGAATCTGACAATTATGTGTCTTGGAGTTGCTCTTCTCGAGGAGTATCTTTGTGGCGTTCTCTGTATTTCCTGAATCTGAATGTTGGCCTGCCTTGCTAGATTGGGGAAGTTCTCCTGGATAATATCCTGCAGAGTGTTTTCCAACTTGGTTCCATTCTCCGCATCACTTTCAGGTACACCAATCAGACGTAGATTTGGTCTTTTCACATAGTCCCATATTTCTTGGAGGCTTTGCTCATTTCTTTTTATTCTTTTTTCTCTAGACTTCCCTTCTCGCTTCATTTCATTCATTTCATCTTCCATTGCTGATACCCTTTCTTCCAGTTGATCGCATCGGCTCCTGAGGCTTCTGCATTCTTCAGGTAGTTCTCGAGCCTTGTTTTTCAGCTCCATCAGCTCCTTTAAGCACTTCTCTGTATTGGTTATTCTAGTTATACATTCTTCTAAATTTTTTTCAAAGTTTTCAACTTCTTTGCCTTTGGTTTGAATGTCCTCCCGTAGCTCAGAGTAATTTGATCGTCTGAAGCCTTCTTCTCTCAGCTCGTCAAAATCATTCTCCATCCAGCTTCGTTCTGTTGCTGGTGAGGAACTGCATTACTTTGGAGGAGGAGAGGTGCTCTGCGTTTTAGAGTTTCCAGTTTTTCTGTTCTGTTTTTTCCCCATCTTTGTGGTTTTATCTACTTTTGGTCTTTGATGATGGTGATGTACAGATGGGTTTTCGGTGTGGATGTCCTTTCTGTTTGTTAGTTTTCCTTCTAACAGACAGGACCCTCAGCTGCAGGTCTGTTGGAATACCCTGCCGTGTGAGGTGTCAGTGTGCCCCTGCTGGGGGGTGCCTCCCAGTTAGGCTGCTGGGGGTCAGGGGTCAGGGACCCACTTGAGGAGGCAGTCTGCCCGTTCTCAGATCTCCAGCTGCGTGCTGGGAGAACCACTGCTCTCTTCAAAGCTGTCAGACAGGGACATTTAAGTCTGCAGAGGTTACTGCTGTCTTTTTGTTTGTCTGTGCCCTGCCCCCAGAGGTGGAGCCTACAGAGGCAGGCAAGCCTCCTTGAGCTGTGGTGGGCTCCACCCAGTTCGAGCTTCCTGGCTGCTTTGTTTACCTAAGCAAGCCTGGGCAATGGCGGGCGCCCCTCCCCCAGCCTGGCTGCCGCCTTGCAGTTTGATCTCAGACTGCTGTGCTAGCAATCAGCGAGATTCCGTGGGCGTAGGACCCTCCGAGCCAGGTGTGGGATGTAGTCTTGTGGTGCGCCGTTTTTTAAGCCAGTCTGAAAAGCGCAATATTCGGGTGGGAGTGACCCGATTTTCCAGGTTCGTCCGTTACCCCTTTCTTTGACTCGGAAAGGGAACTCCCTGACCCCTTGCGCTTCCCAGGTGAGGCAATGCCTCGCCCTGCTTTGGCTCGCGCATGGTGCGCACACCCACTGGCCTGCGCCCACTGTCTGGCACTCCCTAGTGAGATGAACCCGGTACCTCAGATGGAAATGCAGAAATCACCCGTCTTCTGCGTCGCTCACGCTGGGAGCTGTAGACCGGAGCTGTTCCTATTCGGCCATCTTGGCTCCTCCTCCTGTGTTTTGGTTTTGATGACATGCCAAAGAGGTGAGAGCATGTGTATCTGATGAAAAGGAAATAGAATGGAAAAATAATCTTTTCCATTAAAAGCATTAAGTAAAATAAAGCTCTTTGTTGAATTAAAGGGGCCAAAGAAGAAGACATATGGGCAAATTGGCTTGATTTGGTTTAAATCAAGACATTTTATTTAATGCTCTGTGAATGACAGTCATCCCTGTTTTGCTCTAATATAATGAAAATGTCTTCTTATGATTTCATAATGTTTTCAGCTATCTTTGGGATAATATCAATTATTGGTTATAAATATGTAATTAGTGAAAGTTTTATATTGAAATGAAGTCAGCTTGAAAATCTCAGTTACAGATATCACAAGATTTTACAGTAGCCTTTATGAATAGTTGAATTCTATGTGTATATATATATATGTATGCATGCATACATTACAGTAGCCTTTATGAATGGTGGGATTGTATATGTGTGTGTGTATGTGTACATGCATATGTGTTTGTTGGTGTATATCTCTGTATATTAGTTTGGGTATAAGATATTTAAAAATGTGATTAGTCCTAAACTTTAAATGTCAGTTGAGAAAAGGGTAGTTAAGCGACTGCCCCACAGCTTTGATAGGTATCAAGGGAACCCAGGTTCCAGAAAAAGTCATGTCAGAGTTACTATTTTTCAAGTGATTTTTATTTATTATTTTTTTAGATGGAGTCTCACTCTTGTTGCCCAGGCTGGAGTACAGTGGTGTGATCTCGGCTCACTGCAACCTCCGCCTCCTGGGTTCAAGTGACTCTCCTGCCTCAGCCTCCTGAGTAGCTGAGATTACAGGTGTACGCCACCATGCCCAGGTAATTTTTCTATTTTTAGTAGAGATGGGGTGTCACCATTTTGGTCAGGCTTGTCTCGAACTCCTGACCTCATGATCCAACTGCCTCAGCCTTCCAAAGTGCTGGGATTACAGGCATGAACCACCGTGCCCAGCCCTGCAAGTGATTTAACTAATACTTTAGACAGACAATTACCATCCATAAATCTAGAAAATATCATCAAAGACAAAAACTAAACCTAATAAATAAAATACATCTTCCAGTTTTGTTCATATATTTGACATCTTGAAAACCTAGAATATGGATCTTTAGGTCTATTTTTTCTGTTTTTCTTTAACTAGCTAAGTCTCCTTTGATAAATGTACAATGGAATGCATATTTGTAGATTAAATTTTATTAGGGGAAGGGATTTGATGATAATTATTCCTATCTAAGAGATAAAGAAGGAAGCTAAGACATTTAACAAATCAAGGTTATATTTATCTACCCCTCCCTAGGCCCGTCAATATGCCATTTCTCTTAGTGCTTAATTTCATAAAAATGATATTTGAGAGCAAAATAGAAATTCAACTCACTTGGGAAATGGATTTTTGGTGTAAATTATTATTAGTCTGGAGATTCCTTTCTTAGACTTAGGTTTTACTATTTATATTGAATGCCCATTAACCTTAGACTATCATTCTTTGATACACCTACCGAGTGTGAGTACTTAAGGACTATTGGGGAAAGGCGGTAGAATACTGAATAAGAATGCAGCCTTGATCCATTTGCTTTAGTCTTAAATATGTTAGATTATGTAACTGCTTTGTAGCCATAACAGATTGCAGTATTCTGGGGAATAACCTCATAAGTGGCGTTGCTTAAATCACCTCAAATATTCAAAGAAATCCAGAAAAAAAAAAGGAAAACCCAAGGCAGACTGATTTCCAAGGTGCTAAACTCAGATATTTCTTATTTTCTTTAAAATTGCCATAAATATTTTCCTTCGTAAATTTTTTTTCTGGGTTCATATGCCTCATATAAAAAGTAGTCCCCAATTTATAACTTTCTTGTTACTTGTGCCATTAAGATTCCATCAGAACAACCCAATGTCATATCAACATTTTGTTGACTCTCATTAACAAAGTGTTTTATTTTTAAATTATGTGTAGATTGCTTTTGAAACATTGCTACATCAAAGAAAGTTTGAAGTTCACATTCTGCATCCTATACATCAAAAGTTTTTATTTAGAGGGGACTTTAAAACTTTATACAAAAATCCACATCAAAAAAGCTTTTAATGTAATGATATGATCTTGAGAGGCTGAAGATTATATTAGGCTTCTTAAACGCTCAACGTACTTGTATTGCATTGTTTTATTTTCCCTGGTTATAACTTTTCATGCATACACATATACTGATTGATCCGTAGCATCATGTACTTCACTTTGTCTTTAAATTTGATGTGATGTTAGTGTTTACCTAACATTTAGTTCTATTAACATTTGGCGTACTGATATGGAACTTCAGTGAGGGTACTTAGAATACCATTTTCTATTACCAGGGTGCTAAGATTCTCTGACTCAAATAGTTGCAAATGATAAGTAATGATTTAAACTTCACAAATTACGTTAAAATCACTAAATTAAACATTGTTTACTAGCACCCGGAGCTTGCTCCATTTGCTTTCAAATAGTTTCAACCCCTTATTATGGGATTTAAATTATGTTGATTGAAGTAGCTGAACTAATAGAGTATTATAAAAATGTTTCAGTGGTGGATTGATACTGAACTATGTTATTCTTACCCTTGTGAGTTGAGAATGAGATACCACTTTGCCCAATTTCGTGATACCAAAATAGGTGATAAAATCAATAAAAATTCTGAATGCAAACTATTATCCTAGTGATCTCAGTGAGGACAAAACTACTAGTTGAGGCGGGGAGAGGAAGAGGAAGAAAAGGGAAGAGGTGGGTTAAGAAAAAAAGCAGGATATGTCAGAACTGAAAATAACATGAATGCCTGAGCAAACTATTGCAAGGACAGAAAACCAGACACCGCATGTTCTCACTCATAGGTGGGAATTGAACAATGAGAACACCTGGACACAGGGTGGGGAACACCATACACCAGGGCCTGTCGTGGGGTGGGAGGGAGGGGGGAGGGATAGCATTAGGAGATATACCTAATGTAAATGTAACAAACTTGCAGGTTGTGCACATGTACCCTAGAACTTAAGGTATAATTTAAAAAAGAAAAAAGAAATAAACACCAAAACACCAAGACCAAAAAATAAATAAATAAATAAAAAGAAAATAACATGAATGAAAAAAAGAATTCATTTCAAAGTCGTTTCCTAATTATCCTAATTTTGGATAAAAAGACAAAACAACAACAAAACCCAAAAACTTTACAAATACTAATTTCCATATTTCTTAGGTTTATAAAATATGGCTTGTAGATTTTTGAAATAGCTCCTTCTTTCTCTTTTTTGTTCTGTTTTGTTTTTTGAGACGGAGTCTCACTCTTGTCGCCCAGGCTGGAGTGCAGTGGCGCGCTCTCGGCTCACTGCAACCTCTGTCTCCCGAGTTCAAGCGATTCTCCTGCCTCAGCCTCCCGAGTAGCTGGGACTACAGGTGTGTGCCACCATGCCTGGCTAATTTTTTTTTTTTGTATTTTTAGTAGAGATGGGGTTTCACCGTGTTAGCCAGAATGGTCTCGATTGCCTGACCTCGTGATCCCCCGACCTCGGCCTCCCAAAGTTCTGGGATTACAGAATGGAGCCACGGCGCCCAGCCCCTTCTTTCTTTGTCAACACTTTTAAAGCACCCACTTGTTCAAATTTTTTGACACTCTGATGATTTGCCAGCTTCCTCAGTTGAATGTCTTATAGTTAGATTTCTGTTGTGACAACCTACACAAACTAGCTTTGGGTTTAAGCAAAAGATAAACATTTAGTCATATAAATTTCATTTTGCTCTGTCTGCACATACACAATGGTAAGGCTGGAGAAGATGAGTTTCTCCTGAACATTCTAGGGAACTAGAAAACAGAAAACAGACAAAACTTCACATGCAAGCCAAACTTGTCAAATGCTACTCTTGGAAATGTTTACTTCGATAAATTTAAGGCTCTTTTTCCTTCTACTGGAAAATTAAATTCCAGTGAATAAGACTCTTATGTTCCAGCTTTGAGCATGTGTCCACTCATTATTCTAACAATCCATCTCATCTATTTCACTGTCCAAATTCTTTTCTTTCAGTTAATACAGTTATCAAACTTCCAACATGTAACATAATGCAAGAAGTTCATGTCTTTGTAAAATTATTGTCATTCTATCCCTTAAGAGACATGATTCAAAATATTATGTGTTGCTATATTTAACTCCTAGTCTAACATTCCTGGTCGATTTCCATTCTTATATTAATTAATTGAGTATCCTGTTTTAATAGTTTATAATCTATACACTGATGGTAAGCTATCATCATCTCTACTATAATTAATAATAAATAAAATATGTAAACAAATATACATTTCAATATGAATGAGAAAACATAAACAGTTTAATTAAATGTTAAAGTTGTCTTAAAACATTCATCAAGGAAGTAAATTTGAACCAAACTATAGTCCTTATTTGTGAAACAGGTCATGAGGTTACATTTCTTACTATACATTTCTTACTTCTCTTTGTATTTGGTGTTTTCTTGCCTTTGATCTCAGCTTTTCAGAATCTAATGTCTAGTGAGTTTATTCTAATCTGCATCCTCGATGGTTTTAGTTTTGTGGGGTACACGTACTGTAGTAGATACTCTCAGTTGCCTACGTAGGGAAGCACTGTCTTCTTTCTTCTTGACAAACCTCAAGTCAGAAAAGTTTCTATCACCAGTGGTAGATCTTTAGTTTACTCTTATTATAGTGTTTTTATTCCTTTTTAGTGGTAACTAGTTCAGGAATGGAAATATATTCTATTAAAACATACTTAAATAATTTGAAGTAAATAGTCTGCTGGAGAGTTTGGGAACTACATGCATTTATTTTTCCTTATTTTAAAAAAGAGGCAGAATTAATGAAAGAGTACAGCTCCTCAATTTCTTTTTGGACCATGTGAGAATAGAGAATTTACAGGATGGCAAATGTTTATTTTTTTGTTATCAGGTAAAAACAAAGTGATTTTGTTCCATCTTCAGCAGAAAGGAGAAACATTTTCAAATAAATATATGCATAATTATTCTCATGCGCTGAATGTTTTTGTTCTAGTAAGAATCATATCTGTTTTAATAACTACCACTACACTCATCATTTGATAAAATTATGATAAGCTAAACTGGCTCTCAAGCGCCCTATCCTTTCACTGGCTAAACTATAAGACAAATGCAAAAAAAGCATCACATTTCTTTGTCATCTTTGCTGGTGGCACTAATTCTCTGCTATTCCTCTTGTGATCTGTATACATTTTAATATGATATTTTAGCAAGAAGTGCCATGAAATTCCATTTGTCCCTTACTACTTTATTAGTCCTTACTCTATGTCATGGATCAACTGTGCATGTTTACCAACTTCTTCAGCCTTATACCACAATTACATATACACTTAGGAAGTGGGAAATATACTACGGATTTTTAGGTTCCATGGTACCTATTAGGAGATGAAGACAAATCAAAACCCATTCCCTGTCTTACCCTCTGGAGTCCTTCATTCTGATGAGCAGCCTGGGTAACATTCTGGGTTCTTAAGATTTGGTGATAGTTCTAAAACAGGATCCAAATATCTCTAAAGGTCCACAAAATATTTGGGTGTACACTTTTCTTTAGTGTTTAGTTAGCCATAAATCAGCCACCAAAATACTCAGAGAAGGATTGTTGGAAGGATTTCAGTTCATATCTTTGGTATTAGAATGAGAACCTTACTTAGAGCTACCTAGACTTCTTCATTTTGGTGACTCTGTCAGAATTGGAAGTGTACAGGTTGTGAATTATAGTGGCTTAAGTTAGGTCTCTGTTGAGTAGATTGGTTCTCTCTCTCTCTCTCTCTCTGTCTGGGTCGCTGGAGTGCCCACTTATTTCATTCCCCATGATTAACTAACTATAGGTGGAGATCACTGTGCCACATCCATCTTTTTGACTAATAAGCCAAAGCTGCTACTATCGTCTAAATGAAATTTTCCTTGGCTCTCTCAGTCAAATGCCACAATTTGAAGTCTGTCACTACACCATTACTACTAATATCAGGGAGATCGTTTTAACTGTATCATTGCCCCATGAACATTCTTAGGGAGAAACATCACAGCTGATTTGAAAGTCGCTGGTTGTTTCCTTGGTCACTGGTAAATGAAAAATTTTATAGCACCTCAGGGTGCACCTATCCAGGATATATTAAATAATTATGAAAGTAGGTCTTCTTAATTGATTAAAAGTTTAATAGAAACACCTTTAGGAGTTTATTAATGTGATGTTGGAGATAATTTTGGAGATATGTTTAAAAATATTTAAAATAAAATAATTTACTTAATATTTTAAAATATTATAAAAAACAAATTCTGTATTATTGAGTTAACTCTGAGGAGGGTGGGGATATACAGCATTTTCGTAATACTTCTCTATTAGGCTGGTCCAGGGCAGAGAGCCATCTGTAGGAATCTGATTTAGACAATGTTAAAAAAATGAGAAGGTTGGATTTATCATGAGATTTGCATGACTGAGGGCAGAAATTCTAAGTCAACAGCACTTATGTTTAACAGAACCTTAATTAAATTTGAGACTTAAAATAGATGGCTCAAAGTCTACTTTAAAATAGACCATTGAAAGAAAAGTAAGTTAGGCATAATTTTAAAGGTGTTTTGGCAATGTGAGCTAGCAATTGCAGAGAGATTATAAGGGGAGATAAAGAGGGCACAAAACCATAGCAGATATGAGAGCCGCTGGCAAAAATATAGCAGTGACAAGCTCCATGGTGAGATTATTGAGAGACATTTAAAAGTGTGAGGTCTAGCATCCAGTTTAAGTAAATTTCTATACCCCTTTTCTGTTACCCTTAAGCTCTTAAGAGAAGTCTGCTTTGCAAAATAGGTGTGTGCTAGTGTTGCTGTGGGAGGCTAACAGATTGTAAAGGTCATGGACTCTTTAGGAAATCATCTCGACTTTTGAGTTCAGGGTGGTAACTTCACAAACTGGGTGGGCAGTATTTTTAGTAGTTTCAGTTGTAGCAGCAAAATGAGCACAGGACCAGAGTCTGCCTGAGAGTCACAGGCAGGAGCCAGCTGACAAATGAGAATAAGCAGCAATGTGGATGGGCTTGAGAATAGCATTAGAGAAGCTTAGGGACATGGATGAAGCTGGAAACCATCATTCTCAGCAAACTATCGCAAGGACAAAAAACCAAACACCGCATGTTCTCACTTAGAGGTGGGAATTGAACAATGAGAACACATGGACACAGGAAGGGGAACATCACACACCAGGGCCTATTGTGGGGTGGGGGGATGGGGGAGGGATAGCATTAGGAGATATACCTAATGCTAAATGACGAGTTAATGGGTGCAGCACACCAGCATGGCACGTGTATACATATGTAACAAACTTGCACATTGTGCACATGTACCCTAAAACTTAAAGTATAAAAAAAAACAAAAAAAAACAAAAAAAAAAACAATGACTTTAAAGTACAGAGTTTGCCTTATACACTATTAGAAAACTATGTGTCTCTAACAGAGAATGTTATGTATCCCTTGCTGTATATTTTGCTATTATTTAACTTAAAATTTCATCAAATTCATCTATTTGTCTGTCAGTAGGAAAGATTTTATTTTTCCTGAGCTCCCTCTGCAGCTCTATGTTGCCTTGTAATAAATTTGTCCAGGTCGTGAGTGAAGTGTAAGGACAATACACAGCCAGCTTTTTGGAGGGAGACTGGGCATTTTCCTACCAACAAAGACAATCTCCTGCATGATCATATTTCAGTACTCAGAATCAGGATTGCTTTACCATCGTCTAAACCTCCGAACTGACCAGTTGTTCCAAAGGCGTCATTGATAGTAAAAGGAATGGTAATATGTAAAGTTTAGAGTCACATTTTGCATCCAGTTGTATATGTAAGTCTCCTTAAATATAGAAGAGTTTGAAACTTGATTTTGAAACCTGGGCAAGGAAGGGGCTCTAAAAAATATAGAGTAAACTCAGACAATATTCTCCTTCTCATAGTTGGAGCAGAGTGTCTCTTCCATTCACATGAAAGATATTTTTAACCTATTTCCAAATACACTCGACTGGCCACTAAATATGTACTATAGTGCTATAGGGTAGTGCTATATAAGTGGATCATCAGATAAATATGATGTTTTCAGAGTTAACACACAGAAACATTACATTTAGAAATAATCTCAAACTTATAGAGAATTTCTGGTACAAAAGAAAAAACTTTTAAAATAAACCATTTGAGAGTAAGTTGCCAACATAATGATCCATCTCCCCCAGATACTTTCGTGTGTAATTCCTACCACCAAAGACATTCTCCTCATAATCATATTTCAATACTCAGAATCAGGATTGCTTTACCATCGTTTAAGCCTCTGAATTGACCAGTTGTTCCAAAGGCCTCATTGATAGTAAAAGGAATGGTAATATGGAAAGTTTAGAGTCATATTTTGCATCCAGTTGTGTATGTAAGTCTCCTTAAATATAGAACAGTTCATCAGTCTTTCTTTGATACTCCTTGATTTTTTTTGTCTTGATATTCTTGATGATTTCAGGCCAGTTATTGGGTAGAATGCCCCTCAAATTGTGTTTTTCTGATTTTCTTAATGATTAAATTCAGGTACGTATCCTTGCAGGATTATCAAACAAGTGTAGTGAGCCATGTTTACAATATGTTATCTCAGTGGCACACAATGCCAATCTGTCCCAAACCCATTTGATTAAAATAGTATCTGCTCTCTTTCTCCTCTGTAAATTTACTTTCTCTTTTTGTAATTAGTAAGTATTTTTATTAAACATTGTGAGACCATGTAGGTATTCTAGTTTTCTGTTTTGAAAAATTTATTTATTTATATATGCGTGAACTCATGGTTTTCTACTTTATTTAATGTGTTATAATACATTATTGACTGTTTATTTTGATGCTCAAATTATCCCCAATTTAGCCAGTGGGAGTTTCTTTGAGCTAGCTTCTGTGTTTTTTTGACTTATCTCCAACATTCTTTTAGCACTTTATACTTTTTGACACAAAACAACAGAACAGATTTTTGTGTTCTTTGACTATCTGATATGAAATTACGCATTTCTTCAAGGATCCCTGGTTCCTTTTAGTGGAGAAGTGTATTTAGAAATCAAGATATGGGTGATGTGTGTTCAATGTTACTGCTATTTAGGTGCTGGTAGGTCTCTTAGTTGGCAGACATACATATGTATGTATGTATATGTACACATCCACATACATTCATATGTGCACTCATACATGTATGCATACATACCATCATTTGCACCTACATTTCTATATCTATTACATATTGAAAATGATGAGTGATATGGTTTGGATTTCTGTCCCCACCCAAAGCTCATGTTAACTTGTAATCCCGCATGGTGGAGGCGGTACCTGATGGAAGGTGATTGTACCATGGGGGCAAATTTACCCCTTGCTGTTCTAGTGATAGTGAGTGAGTTCTCATGAGATCTGGTTGTTTAAAAACATGTAGCACCTCCCCCCTTCTCTCTCTCTCTCCTGCTCCACCATGTGAAGATGTGCCTGCTTCCCCTTTACCTTCTGCCATGATTGAAAGTTTCCTGAAGCTTCCCCAGCCATGCTACCAGTACAGCCAGCAGAACCATGAGCCAATTAAACCTCTTTTTTTAATAAATTACCCAGTCTCAGGTAGTTCTTTATAGCAGCATGAGAATGGACTATTACAGTGAATCTATTCTGATACTATAAATTCCAATCCAACAGTACAGAGTTTATTCTGGTTTCTCAACTTGCATATTGCAAACTCCCTCTCCAATACTCATTATGTTTAATATATTTACTTTTTGACTAATTCCACTTTATATGTTCTCTATACTCTCATTACTGCTGTCTCTCTTTCCCCTACATGATTGTTCTTTTTATCCTAATCTGGCTTCTGCACCTGTTGCTGGGCTGCTGCTAGTATAAACCTGTGTAAATACCCTTTGCATCCTGACCATTATCCAACACTCTGCCTTGGGCCTTTCTGCTGTATGGAAACCATCTACAACTCAACCATGCTCTGATATCCTATGCCAGGTCCCACCAATTGACTACTATGAATGCTTTCCTGATCCCACATTTACTCTGATACCATTATAAATATGGAGAATCTCATGGATTTCTTCTGTTATAATGTTACGGCAAAGATCTTTGTAAATGCTGTCTGGGAAAGTTTTTGTGGATGCTGTTTGGGAAAGAGACACCAAAAGAGTTTCATTATTCTGAATTTGTGGCTTGAATTTGGGAAGAGTTGATAGAAGAGACAAGATATGAACACTAACCATTAAAAATGGTTATAGTTTCAGGCTAGAGTGAAAATTAACAGAGAAGCAAAAACTGATAATTAGAAATTCTAGCTTATTCAGAATAGACAAAATTAAAAACTGTTTTCAATACATAGAAAAGTACACAATGTTAATAGTTCTCAAGTGAGATTATTTTGACATTATAAAGAGCGTCTGCACTCTGTGAACCAATTAACTTGTTTTAGGGCAGACTATGTACTCAAAAATCAGTTTGTCATGTTTCCATCTGTGTAACATGTTGCATGAGAGGATTCAAAAGATTTTCCCCGGTATATAAATAAAACATGAGGCACCCAACAATGGCCAAAACTGTAAACATTTTATTGTTTTTTCTCATACTCATTTTTTGAAAGTCTACCTCCAAACCTTCTACAACATACTATAATAAAAAAGTTGTCTTTTATATTTTGTAATGTGTTGACACAACCAGACAATTTTAAATTGGTGTTATTCCCTTTATTTTCTTTCATACACATGCTCCCATAGTCAGGCATGACTTTTCAGATATGCCTTAAAGTGTTAAATATGAAAATGATACTAATGCATCCCAAATCCTACATATTCTTTTCCACATATTAAATGATGGCCAGTTTATATTCTATGTAATAAAAGAAGTCCATGTATATATTAAACCTATACTTGAAGACTGAGCATTGTGTCATGCATAGATATGGTATTTAAATGTTTTTCCAAGTAGTGTAAGTGGAATTATTAAATTTTCATCATAATCAGCATTATAAGAAGTAAATATGTTTATAAGAGGAAATACTTGTTAAAAGTAACCAGATATTATACTTTGCTTCAGTTGAGCTTTTAATTGATTTAATTATAAATTCCTGCTTTTTATATCATTTTTGTGAAAGTGAGAACTTACTTATTATAAAATATAGTAAAGGTAATTAAGGACATTTAAATTGATTAGGCTTTGTGTGAGAAAATGAACCTAAATCTTGTATAAATGAAATTATTATTTTCACATTATTTTTTAAAACCGATAAGAGCAGGCAGAAGAAATAACATTGTTTCTAAGCCAAAATTATTGTCAGCTTACACAAGGTTTTTTTTTTTTACCACATTAATATATCAAATATAAATCCCATTTTTTTTGAGAATACTGAAGTTTACTTCGTATTCTTCTCTTTCTAACAACTTGCACTACATTGCCACCTGCCGTGAAGCCTAATAACCAAAACCATTACAAATTTAGCTAAATTATTTTTCTCCTTAAGTAAGTTTTATCAAGTGTCTGAAGCTTATTTTAAGCAAGCCAACAAATGTAGAACATTTTGCATGAAGTATTTCTAGAAAATTTTACAGTTCTCTCATATTAAAAATGCTTTTCTAGTCTTTATAAGCTAATGAAGAACAGCTTCATTTGATAAACAGACTACTGTGTAGTTCTATAAGTGAAGATATATCAATATGTTTGCTGAGAAAGTATTTCTGACTCAAAACACACTTTATTCTTATCAAACTCTTAGGTAGATTAGCACATTCAGGAACAGTTTTTAGCTGACTAACTCTCAACATATTGTGTGTTGCTTTTTCTGTAGCACCTGTTGAGTGAGATTGAGGGTTCAGCTAGGGTCATAACTTTAAGCACCATTAAGTTCGTGTTGTCAGTACATGAAGCACAGTTTTACATCTGAATTTTCCATCACTTGTATATTTCTATGGGCCTTTCTTATAGTATGAAAGAGGAGAAAGAGAAATCATGTACTCAGAAGCATCAGATTTTTCATAGTCATGAAACTTTTCTTCTCAAATCAAACGTAATTTTCCCCATTCTTCATTCCATTCTTTCATTCATTTGTTCTATTTTGTACAGTTTGTTCAAATTATGAACACTTTTCTTAAAAGCCAGAGGCTTTGCCATACAAAACCAGTTTCAAAAGTTTTTGGGAAACATTTACACATTTTCTCCCCATAGATGGGAATGTGCCTGTTTGAAATAGATGTTATTACAGTGTGTGAAAATGGCTTTACAACCAATTAATCTCCAAATATTTCCTGTCATGAGAGAATTTGCCACAGATACAGAAAAAGTACAAAAGATCTTTGTAAGAAATGAATTACTTCAGGATAGAAAAGGCATTTTTAAAATTTACATGCTCATTATGAGAACTAGAAGTCTCATTTTCCAGTGGCAGCTGTAAGTCAAAGTAAACTTAGCACAAAAGCGCTATAATAGTCACGGTTATTCCAGATCTCTACGATCTTCCCTTTATTCCAGAGAGAAATGTATTGTTTTCTTTCTGATGATTTAGGCTCACAATGGCATACAAATAAAATGCATAGCTTAAAGGATGTTAAAAGAAAGTGAAGACTCAAGATGAAAAATAAAAAAGGTCAACTCTATAGAACATCTGTCTTGTTGACTGTCATCTAATAGATACTGTCCCACAATATCAGATTTCCATGGGGAAACATGAGGCTGGGGACAAATCAGGATCAGAGTTAGATTTGCTGAAAAACCAGAATTAGGAAAGAAATACAAAATTAGAGCAAGAGTTCTCTAGCTATATGACATTCACCCTGGGAACTGAGAAAAGAGAGATCTTGGTGAAAACACTTCAGAAGGCTCAAATCTCAGTACATGAGGTTGAGTTAGGTTTGGCCCTCAGTTTACCCAGCAAAACCTTCAAAAGAAGTTTCAAAGGAAAAAGTAAAAAAAGGTAGTTTTTTTTCCTACCTTGAAAAAAAAAAAGGTAGTTTACTTGCAATGAAAGTTTGCAATAGAGTCCAGGCTTTAGGACTAGCTCACCAGATTGAAGAAAAAAGAAAAGCAACGGCCATTTAAAGGAAAAACAAAATCCCCCAAACTCTCACGAGATTATCAAGGTTACAGGTATTATAGTTAATTTGATCTTGGTGATAAAAAAGCCAGTTATGTCACATCCATAAAGGCCATGGCATATCTTCAGATATAAGCATTGTGAAATTCAGAAAAGAGTTGTTTTTAATTAGGAAGTCAGCAATTTATGGGGAATATCAAGATTTATCTTAGGGAGGGGTCAAAATTGGACAGAAAGACTCTGTTTTTATTTTTTTGTTGTTTTATTTGATGTAAAGAAGCAAAACTCATGTGATATGATAATTAGTTACCACAAGGGCAGCCAAGCAAGCTGACATGTTTACATCAGGTAATTAACCACAGTAACATAGTGTGATGGTTAATATTAAGTGTCAACTTGATTGGATTGAAGGATTGAAGGATGCAAAATATTGTTTCTGGGTGTATCTGGGTGTTTCTGGGTGTTGCCAGAAGAGATTAACATTTGAGTCAGTGGACTGGGAGAGGAAGACCCACCCTCAGGAAGACCCACCCACAGTGTGAATGGGCACCATCCAATCAGCTGCCAGTGTGGCTAGAAAAATAAGGCAGAAGAAGGCGGAAGGACTAGACCGGCTGAGTCTTCTGGCCTACATCTTTCTCCCATGCTGGATGCTTCCTGCCCTGGAACATCAGATTCCAAGTTCTTAGCTTTTGGACTCTTGGACTTACACCAGTGGTTTGCCAGGGGTTCTTGGGCTTTCAGACACAAACTGAAGGCTGCACTGTTGGCTTCCCTACTTTAGAGGTTTTGGGACTTGGACTGGCTTCCTTGCTCCTCAGCTTGCAGATGGCCTATTGTGGGATTTCATTTTGTGATCATGTGAGTCAATTCTCCTTAATGAACTCCCCTTCATATATACATTTATCCTATTAGTTCTGTCCCTCTAGAGAACACTGACTATTACACATAGTGAAGTCAGTAAGGATCCTGCAGCATTTTAACTCACATTGTCTGTCTAAACTGTAAAACGCGCTAGAAAGAAGTTAGAGAAATCTTTAAACAAGAATGGGAGGCAAGAATAATACTGGTAGAATATAAAAGAAAGACTACTTTTGCACAATGAGTTTAGAACTTGAGTGTTTTTCATAAGATCATGTATCAATTCTACAACAAAACAAAACTACAAGAAATCTCAAGTGAATCAATATATGTAAATAAGAAGTATAAATTAGTTTGACTTTGTAACCTCAAATATATTCTAAGCTGCATAAGTTTTATTACCTATAATTATATTTCCTTGTTAGTGAGTTCAATGGCATGGTTATGCAATGAATAATATTTATATTATATTCTCTTAAATGTTTGTTGAAATGTTTTTGAATAAACTTAGAGCTAAAGCAAGAACACATTGTTTTGTCTCACTTTGACAGTAATTACATTATGTAACTTTCCTTTTGTACTTTTGTTTGTAGGGCATTTTTTGAACTACGAAATGACATTTTGTTACTTTTTGCTTTATGGATTTTATAAACAGCGATAAAATTATGTTTACCTTTATAGACTACAGATAAGTAATTTTAATTATGTGAGTTTAGCAAGGTATATTTAACCAATTTTCCAACTATTTTTATTTAGCAATGTTATAGAATGTAATATACTAAAACTAACATGCAAAAAAGAAAAAATATTATCCTTACTTTATCACACAGAGAGTTGCTTTCAGTTTGTTGTCTATATACATTATAATGTATTTTTGAATTGTATGCTGTGATTCTTCAATATTAAGAATATTTGACACATACTAAAAATTCTATTAACAGTTCAGATTACTGTTTTCTTATTGTAAAAGAAAATCTTTTATAGAAACTGTAGAAAAATGATAGAGAAGTAAATACACATGACTTTATCTTATGTCTTTCAAGTTTATTTGCTAGCAAGTATAAAATGTTAATAAGTAGTACCAGAGAGTGCACTAATTTCACCAAACTTTAAAAGGTACTGATACGGTTTGGCTGTGTCCCTACCCAAATCTCATCTTAAATTGTAGCTCCCACAGTTCCCATGTGAATCATGGGGTGGGTCTTTCTGGTGCTGTTCTCGTGGTAGTGAATAAGTCTCATGATGTCTCATGGTTTTATACGGGGGAATTTCCCTGCACAAGCTCTCTGTTTGCCTGCTGCCAACCATGTAAGATGTAACTTGCTCCTCCTTGCCTTCCACCATGATTGTGAGGCCTCCCCAGCCATGTGGAACTGTTAGTCCATTAAACCTCTTTTCTGCATAAATTACCGAGTCTTGGGTATGTCTTTATTAGCAGCATGCAAATGGACTACTACAGGTACTATTCTAGCCTGAATATTCTAACATAATTAAGCAATTAAGCAATTTATGTTTTTTGTTTCTGACTAGAATTATATTTTATGTAACACTTAATTTTTAGCACAATTTTTAACCTTCCTTTGTCATTCAGGTATATCTTATTATTTTCCTTTATTCCAATGTTATAATCTCCAAAATTATCAGAAGCATGTATTTGAGAGCACCTGTCAAAATTCTATAGCTTACTGTAAACCACCTTTTGAAAAGGATTAAAACAAGACAACAATTGTCTGTGAATAGCAAAATGTCCAGGGTAGTTACAGTTATAAATATAATTGACAAAGAAATTTGGTTATCTCCATCCTTTACAATAACTTAACATAACAACCTTAATTATGATTGATAGCATATACTCACACATTATAATTTTAGGAATCCCATACAATTTTGGAACACATATTAGCATTATTCACAAAAATATAACCTAAAGAAGATTGAACATCATTTTGGCAATCCCATATACCTAAATATGTCAAATAATTCTGTTTACCTCTTTTCTAGATGTTTCAGGGACCCTCTGATCCATCCAAAAAGCCAGACATCAGGAAAGACAATTTTGAAACTGAAGTTTGATTTTGGAAAGCCTGTTAAATATGTTCAAAGTTTAAAACACTTGATATTATGAAATAGAATTTCAGATTACTGTAAGTTACTTATTTTGCCAAAATGATGACTCAGAAATTTAAAAATTTTATAACCCCTTACAATTTTGCTAAAGAGCAGAGTAGTGCCTTAAGAATACCTTGTCGTGCTTTTATTTTAATGCTCAATTTACAGAATAACCATATAATACCCCCTTTGAATGTAGTCAATATGTTCACACAGAGAATTTCTATTTCAAGATTAAATTTTAGAAACCTTCCACCACTTGTTTGAACTTTCAGCTTTATCTTACGTAATTTAAAACAATTTTTTAACCCTAGGCAAAAAACAACTAGAGAGAGCAAAACCAAATTTCATGGACAGACAAATTTATATAACAAAGTGTGATTATGAATCTCCAAATATTAGCAGGTGGGAACAAAGCATCAGCCTCAAAACCTGAGCATTATTGGCTGCAGTGTTGGAGAAAGCAAATGGAAGAAATCAGATTTCTTTTTATTTTATTTTATTTTATTTTATTATTATTATACTTTAAGTTTTAGGGTACATGTGCACAATGTGCAGGTTAGTTACATATGTGTACATGTGCCATGCTGGTGTGCTGCACCCATTAACTCATCATTTAGCATTAGGTATATCTCCTAATGCTATCCCTCCCCCCTCCCCCCACCCCACAACAGTCCCCAGAGTGTGATGTTCCCCTCCCTGTGTCCATGTGTTCTCATTGTTCAATTCCCACCTATGAGTGAGAACATGTGGTGTTTGGTTTTTTGTCCTTGCAATAGTTTACTGAGAATGACGATTTCCAATTTCATCCATGTCCCTACAAAGGACATGAACTCATCATTTTTTATGGCTGCATAGTATTCCATGGTGTATATGTGCCACATTTTCATAATCCAGTCTATCATTGTTGGACATTTGGGTTGGTTCCAAGTCTTTGCTATTGTGAATAGTGCCACAATAAACATACGTGTGCATGTGTCTTTATAGCAGCATGATTTATAATCCTTTGGGTATATACCCAGTAATGGGATGGCTGGGTCAAATGGTATGAGAACAAACAAATTCAAAGTAGCCAACAGGTATTCCCTAGAAAGTGTGGCAGACCAAAATGAGAATAGCAGCTGATATAGGAGAGCTTTTACCCACTCTAACAGTGAGTCTGTGTAAGGAACACATGGTAAGGCCTAAAAAGGTTATGAAAGCCTAACCCATGTAAACTTTCAAAATATACCAGCTTCATATCTGGACATAGCCTCACGTTGAAAAGAAGCGGTCATAATTATTCACCCCCTCCCTTTGACCATCCTTTTTGCTATGTCATTTTTCAGTGCTCTCCAACTCAGGGAAGGGATGCTCTGCCCATTCCTTGATTCATCCACATCACTTGCTTTGGCCAGTGAGATGCTTGCTTGAAAAGTGCTTGTGGTATATTTCTGCTTTTATTTGTCTTTCTCAACCATAGCTATAAGAAGATGCCCAGGGTTGCCTGATGGAAGACAAGACACATGCAGAGAAGATACAAGTTGCTTCAGTCATCCCAGCTAAGGTCATCCTCAACCAGCCAACAATAGAGACTGCATAGCTAATATCATCAGAGATTCCTAGTTGATGACCCCAGTAACATGAGTTTAACGACACTTAGGTTTTGTGGTTGTTCTGTACACGTTATTTTTGTAATAGCTGGTAAGTATGCTAAATAAAATTTAATTTAGATATTTAATCTTGTACATTATATCCTAAGTCTTTGGTAACTGAAATTCAGTGTATGGTATACCGAATGGCTACATGTTCATTTCTTTCAAGCTCATTAGTTTTTTTCATTACTTCTTGTATTTCAGTGAGATAGGCACATTCTAATGTTTGGACTCTCAATCTTGTGGTCTAGCTAGAACCACAGTACTTAGTACTTCAGAGGTGACTTAGTACATCGGAGGCGACAAGGCCTTGAGATAATAATTGTCACTTATATTCAAATAGGCTTGCTTGTTAATTGAATCTTGCTCATTAATTTTAATTATAAATACATTGGTAACCTGGTATGTAATATATTGTATGATACAATAGGCAAAATAGAAATCACGTATGATCGCACAAGAAAATGGCAACAAAAAAACCTATAGAACATAAGACTATGAGCTATCATGTAAAAGAAGCAATACAAAAATTAATTGTGAATGTGGAAGGTATAAATTAAACTGAGAAACGGAAATTATGTGAAATACATTACCTCAACCTAAAGCAAGTTTTTCTAACAAGAAATTGTTTCCACAAAGACTCCGAGATGGTTCAAGGTAAGTAATAAGGATAGATAGTATCCTTTTCTTGTTGTCTCTTCCTTCCTATGTGGCCCTGGTGGAATGAACCTGGAACTTTTCATTGTTATCACCCATAATTGACTTATTCTTAGCTTCCCCCAGAGGGATCCCCTTCCACCCAATCTATACCGTAATTACCTGAAATAGTTGCAATAGCACTAACTAAGGGCACCACCAGTCCCTCCTGCCGTATTCCATAGATCATCAGGGATTACCACAGTTCACTGGTGATTTAATCTTTGCCTTATTTAAATTTCCTTTTTGCTTTCATTGTTCTCATTCCAATGCCTGTAATATACACTACAACGCAGGGGAGGCGTGTTCATGCAGTGCGATCCTTTAGGTTCAGTTGCATTTCCTTTTCAGTTTCAATAAAGAAATATTCATAGGCCTGGAAGAGGCTTTGATAGATTCTCTTCCATCCTCTTTTCTCATGAGAGGGGTATATAATTACAGGGGATTTTCAGGCAAAAACACTATTAAGGAAATGAAAAAAGACATTCTTAATTCAAGAATGAGCTATTATTAATCTATAAGGGTCTAAAACAGAACAAAATTACATATTTCAAAACAAGATTTTTATATCTCACGCTAAACTTTTATTTTTATTATGCTTAATTTTGACATTGTCTTTAATTTCCATAATATAGTTTTACAACCTTTTTGCCTTTCTAGAATTAAATACAATAACTTTTTTATCCTCACATCCACCAGTAGAAAATTGCTTAACAAAAGTCAAGAAAGAAGACATATTCAGGTAAGAGATGAGATTTTTTTTATTTTAGTCAAATAATTAATCATCCTTAAGTATTTCTGCATGCTTTATCAAATAAAAATTATTTTATGATTGGCAACGTTTGCTTGTTACCAATTATAAAATAAAGCCAGTATGCACCTTAAAAAATCACAATCTTTTTCTTGAAGGGCAGATCACAACATGCTGATTATTTCATAATAAATTGAAGGTGAACAAAGGAGAAAATGCAGGTGCACTTGTAGTTTGAGAAGAAATTAATTTCTAATACTCATGGGTCACCTTATTCTGGCTGGCATACGGTAGATGGCCCACAAGTGTTCAGCGATTGAACGAATGATTGTATGAGTAAATATTATTCTCGAAAAAAATTAATCTCAATAATTACTTCCTGATCATACTGGATACTGTCAGGTATAGTTTCAGAAAATATTCTGTAATTTAATTAATAAAACTGGGAATTAGAAGAAAGAACATTTGCTGCTAAAATACTGCCAAATATCCAGTTGTGTGGTGTGAATTTGGTGGCTTCAATAAGGCCTTCTTATTTACTCTAAAAATTTCTAATATTTTACTTGTTCTATTAGCCACCTATTATCTGATGATGAGTGGTTGGAATTTCTCTGTTAAATCTTCATTCCCTTAGCCCTAGTTTTACCTTGATATTTAAGTGCAATCATTCTTGCAGACATTAACAGGAACACCTAGTGCTTTTCTTAACAACAAATTTAATTAGGATTATTTAAGTGGGTTTCAAGATGGAGCAGTGGGGGAGAGAAGAAATCTAGGAATCATATTGAGTTGTTAACCAGTTATTTTTCTTATGAACTAGTTGCTAACTTTTAAAAAATATATAGTATTGGGAGGAGAGGAGAAAGATCGGGTGATGAGAAGATGATAACAACAGGAGCTGAGTGATTTGGGGAGAAGATAAAGCAGACAGAAAGGTCACATGTGTGAGGGAAGATGAGAGCCAAGGCCAAAATATGGTGACTCTGTCATTCATGCCAAACCAAGATAGTACTTTTTAGATTGTTTTCTGCGTTTGAAAACCAGAAAGCCTGCAAATTTATAAGACAGAGAAATTTGACTACTTAAGATTTGTGTGATAGATTCAAAGTAACCATCATGACTATTTTAATACATTCAGAAACAGGCTGGGCACAGTGGCTCATGCCTGTAATCCCAGCATTTTGGGAGGCCGAGGCGGGCAGATTGCCTGAGGTCAGGAGTTTGAGACCAGCCTGGCCAACATGGCAAAACCCTGTCTCTATTAAAAAATACATAAATTAGCTGGGCGTGGTGGCACGCGCCTATAGTCCCAGTTACTGTGGAGGTTGAGGCAGGAGAATCGCTTAAACCCAGGAGGCAGAGGTTGCAGCGAGCCACAGTTGCACCACTGCACTCCAGCCTGGGCAACAGAATGAGACCCCATCTCAAAAAAAAAAAAAAGCTCTCAAAATTAATACACTTTTTTCCTAGCCAAAAATTTTATTCAATTTATTGTGTTGAAGCTTCCTTTTTTTTTTTAATTCCACATGTGTTTAAGATTAACTTGGCTTCTTGACAGACCTGTGAAGGATTTGTAAGGTTCATGGGTTTCTTTTCCTGGTAATGTGTCTGCACTTTATCCACTTCATGAAGGTGATGATGCATTCTATTTTTAAGGGTTTTTTTTTTTTTTAAGTTTAGGAGACTCAGTTAAATCCCTTGGTAACCTATTTCAAACTATCACAAACAGTTAATACTCTGTTAATGTCTAATGTCTATTCATGGAGTCTTAAATCATTTTTAAATTTGATTCTTCTATTGTAAAATAGAAGCATTATTAAGAATAAAATAAATTTGAAATTACCAGCTAAAGATGACAACAAATATTTATACATCTCTCAAAACTTTCAGTTACTGTATATTAAACTTACCATGAATATCAAGTGAGGATCTAAACAGGTATAAAGAAAAGAGTGAAAGGCACATTGTCATAACGGGAAGAGCACTGGGTTTGGAGAAACACATTAGAAATCAATGAGTTTGGTAACTTATATTTGTGTGAAGATGGGCAATTAAAATATACCTCAACGTTGAGTTCCTACAAAAGGGTGCAGCAGTTCATGCCTAACAGAATTGGGTGGCCAAAAGGACATGACAACACAAATTTCAGTATCTTCCACAACTAAAAAACGGATATTTTATCATCCCGAGAAATAGGCAGAAAGTTCAATTTTTAACCTTGTCTTGTACCTTTTAACAGGTTCTTGTCATGGGTGACAAGGGAACAGGCAACCATTCAGATGTAACTGATTTCGTTCTTGAAGGCTTCAGGGTCCGCCCAGAGTTCTACATTCTCCTCTTCTTCCTGTTCCTGCTGGTCTATAGCATGATTCTTTTGGGGAACATTAGTGTGATGACAATCATTGTAACTGACTCCCAGCTGCACACACCAATGTATTTTTTTCTAGGCAACCTCTCCTTCATTGACGTCTCCTACTCCACTGTTATTGCTCCTAAAGCCATGGCCAACTTCGTATCTGAAAAAAAGACAGTCTCTTTTGCAGGTTGTGTTGCCCAATTATTCCTTTTTGCCCTGTTCATTGTAACAGAGGGGTTTGTCCTGGCAGCCATGGCCTATGACCGCTTCAGTGCCATCTGCAATCCTCTTCTTTATAGTGTTCACATGTCAAGACGCCTCTGCACTCAATTGGTTGCTGGTTCTTATTTCTGTGGCTGGGTCAGTTCCATCCTCCAAGTCAGTGTAACATTCTCAGTGTCCTGTGCTTCCAGAGTCATTGATCACTTCTACTGTGATTCTTACCAAAATGAAAAGATTTCCTGTTCTAATCTCTTTGTCAATAAGATGGTATCTCTGAGTTTGAGTGTCATCATTATTTTGCCTACAATTGTTGTTATTATAGTATCTTACCTGTATATTGTATCCTCAGTCTTGTAGATCCCCTCCAGTGAAGGGAGAAAGAAAGCCTTTTCCACTTGCAGCTCCCATCTGGGTGTTGTAAGTTTGCTCTATGGGACTGTTTCCTTTGTGTACCTCACACCTCCAAGCAATCCTGAACTTCACAAAGTGGCTTCAGTATTTTACATATTGGTTACACCCATGTTAAACCCTCTGATCTACTCTCTAAGAAACAAAGATGTCAAAGAAGCTTTGAGAAAAATCCTGTGTAACAAAAAAGCTTTATCCTAATTCTACTCCCTTATGATTTCCTCATTAATGGGTCCATTGATTCTTTCACTTTGATTTGCTTTTAATATGGGGTCAAGCTTGAGTCACTTAAGATCCTTTAACATTGAACAAATAAAAGAGATTTAATAGGAGCAAACCTTGATATTTTCTTTGGCAATCCTTTCTATTGATTTTATCACATTTGGAAATCTGAAGTACTTACAATTTACATTTAAAAGCATATGCTTGAATCAGGAAAATCATAGTAATGTGGAAACAAAATACTACTTGAAAAATATAAATATCCTCATTCATTAAAATACAACATCGATACAAGAGTTAATGGATGCTGGGCTTCATACCTTGATGATGGGATCATCTGAGCAGTAAACCACCATGGCACACAAAACAAACCCGTACATCTGGCACATGTACCGCTGAACTTAAAATAAAAGTTGAAGAAAAATTAAATGTGATCATTTTGTCTTCCAAACATTTGTTGTATTGATGCTGTTTTTTGTTTTGTTTTTTTTTTTGAGACGGAGTCTCCCTCTGTCACCCAGGCTGGAGTGCAGTGGCGCGATCTCGGCTCACTGTAAGCTTCGCCTCCCGGGTTCACGCCATTCTCCTACCTCAGCCTCCTGAGTAGCTGGGACTACAGGCGCCCACCACCATGCCCTGGCTAATTGTTTGTATTTTTGGTAGAAAGGGGGTTTCACTGTGTTAGCCAGGATGGTCTCGATCTCCTGACCTCGTGATCCGCCTACCTCGGCCTCCCAAAGTGCTGGGATTACAAGCGTGAGCCACCGCGCCCGGCCTCCGTATGAATGCTGTATTTTAATGAATGAGGGTATTTATATTATATGTGAAAGTATCAAGGTTTGCTGCTATTATATCTCTTTTATTTGTTCAATGGGATAAAGTTGTAATGCTGATGGAAAGATGTAGAAGTAAGGGGATGTTGTAAAATATGTCACACTATTTCATGAATGTTTGCTTACTTCCATAATATCAGAATATATCAATTTAGCGAATCAATTTTTTTTTTTTTTTTGAGGCGGAGTCTCGCTCTGTCGCCCAGGCTGGAGTGCAGTGGCGCGATCTCGGCTCACTGCAAGCTCCGCCTCCTGGGTTCACGCCATTCTCCTGCCTCAGCCTCCCGAGTAGCTGGGACTACAGGCGCCCGCCACCACGCCCGGCTAATTTTTTTAGTATTTTTAGTAGAGACGGGGTTTCACCCTGTTAGCCAGGATGGTCTCGATCTCCTGACCTCGTGATCCACCCGCCTCGGCCTCCCAAAGTGCTGGGATTACAGGCGTGAGCCACCGCGCCCGGCCGAATCAATTTTTTGAAAGATCCCAGTGATCATAGGGAGTATGATCCAAATTCCTTTCAAAGTTTAAAAAAGGAAAGGTAGAATAGGGAGAGATGGGGAATAGCAGAGCAGAAGTACACTGGCATGTAACATAATCTTAATAAAAAAAAGGCTACTCAATTTTTATGCATTCCAATTAGAAAGTTAGAAAAATTTCTTAACCAAAGACCACAATATCTTTTATCACAGTAAAGATCATTTTTATACTATTCCAAATGTGGTTCTCTATTTAAAAAATAGATTTTATTCATTTCTTACCATTATTTCCAATAAGTCAATTTATATTATATCATCACCTTCTGTGTTTCAACTACAAACATCTCTTTTTCATTTGCTTTATTGAGTGTATTACAGGTAGGTTTACATGTATGTAAAATATTGAAAATCACTTTGGCTAAAGTAAACAAGAGGGATATATTGGGTGTGTATGTGGAGCACACTAAATAAAGAGAAAAATGAGGGAAAAAGTCTTGCAATTTGTTAGGAATTAAGGCACCTCAACGAATCAAGGAACAACTGCTAAAGAGTCTGCTAGTAGAATCCAGTCTCACTGAGTGTTACATGTGAACTCCATGCATTTTCAAACTTTTTTTTCATTTGATGTAAATTTGAGTTCTGATACAGAGTATCATGTAGACCAAGTTTTGGGTAGTAGCCTGCTCTTATACTAGAGGATGGCTAGACCCTTGATTATGACTTTATCTAATTGGAAGTTATGAAATCCTCAAAGTATAATGGCACACCTAGTAAGTGGCTAAAATTTAAAAAACAGACAATATTAAATACTGGTGAGGATGCAGAGTAATAGGAATGCTCATTCATTGCTGTTGGGGATGGAAAATAGTACAGCAGACAGTGTGGCAGCTATGCAGCCAATTAACTGTACAAGCCAGCATTTGTGCTTCTGTGTATTTACCTCACTGATTTGAAAACTTATGTTCACATAAAAACTGCACATGAAATATTTGTCTTTCTGCGTCCAGCTTGTTTCACTTAAGATAATAACCTCCAGATATTAATTGTTGCAAAAGACATGATTTCATCCTTTTTATGGCTGCATAGTATTCCACTGTATATGCATACCACATTTTCTTTACCCAGTCATCCATTGATGGACTCTTAGGTTGATTCCAAATCTTTGCTATTGTGAATAGTGCTGCAATAAACATACAAGTTCAATTATCTTTTTGATGTATTGATTTCTTTTCCTTTGGGTAGATACCCAGTAGTGGTATTCCTGGATCAAACTGTAGTTCTATTTTTAGTTCTTTGAGAAACCTTTATACTGTTTTTCATAGAGGTTGTACTGATTTATACTCTCGCCAACAGCATATAAGTGTTCCCTTTTTTCTACATCCTTACTAACAACAGTTATTAATCATAAATGGATGCTAAAAATGTGTACACATGGATGTAGAGAGTGAAATGACAGACAATGGAGACTCAGAAAGGTAATGGCGTGTGAGGGGAATGGATTATAAGAAGTTACTTAGTGGGTACAATGTACTTTATTTGGGTGATAGATACCCTAAAAGCCCTGACTTGACCAGTACACATGTAACAGAATTGCACTTGTACCACACAAATGTATATAAATAGAAACTGCATGTAAATGTTTACAGACTTAATCATAGTCACCCCAAACTGGAAGCAATCAAGATGTTCTTTGGTAGGTGAATGTATAAACAAACTGTTTTATATCAATACAATGGAATACTATTTATTTATTTTTCTTTCTCTTAAACAAATTTTTGAAAGAAATTGAATTTATAACTTTATTTATTTTATTAATATTCTTTTTTGAGACAGTCTCCAGCCCAGGCTGGAGTGCAGTGGCTCAATCACAGCTCACTGCAGCCTTGACCTCCCAGGTTCAAGCGATCCTCCCACCTCAGACTCTCAAGTAGCTGGAACCACAGGGATGTGCCACCATGCTTGATTAATTTATTAAAAACTTTTGTATGTAGGGGTCTTCTTACGCTTCCCAGTCTGGGCCTGACTCATGGGCTCAAGCAATCCTCCCACATTGGCCTCCCAAACTGCTGGGATTACAGGTGTGAGCCATCACACCCAGCCTGGAATGCTATTTAGAAGTAAAAAGGGCTGGGCATGTTGGTTCACGCCTGTAATCCCAGCACTCTGGGAGGCCCAGGTGGGTGGATCACCTGAGGTCAGGAGTTTGAGACCAGCCTGACCAATATGGTATAACCCCATGTCTACTAAAAATATCAAAATTAGCTGAGCATGGTGGCGGGCACCTGTAATCCCAGCTACTTGGGAGGCTGAGGCAGGAGAATCACTTGAACATGGGAGGTGGATGTGCAGTGAGCCAAGGTTGCTCCACTGCACTCCAGCCTGGACAACAAGAGCAAAATTCTGTCAAAAAAAAAAAAAAAGAAAAGAAAGAAAAGAAAAGAAATAAAAAGAAGAAACTTTTAATTCATGTAAAGATATGAATCAATCTTAAATGCATTTTACTATGTGAATGTAGGATTACATTCATATGATATTCTGGAAAAGGTAAAATTACAAGGGAGAAAAATAGATAGGTAGTTTCCAGGGATTTGAGGTGGGAGTAGTGTTTGACTAGAGGACCTTTAGGGGATTTTCAGGGTGGTGGATATAATCTATATGATACTACAGAGGCAGATACATGAAGCTATGTATTTGTCCAATCCCATTGAACCTTGTAGCACAGAGTGAACCTTATATCTACAAATTTAAGAAATCAGGAGAACAGGGGATCCCAGGGTGAAATGCAGACTCTGAAAAAAGAATCATACTGTACTACACATGTATAACATCATCTCACTGAAGAGGAATGGGGAGAAAGTGCTGTCCTAAGTAACTTTGGAAAACAGTTTTTTGGCTTGTAACTATGAGACTAAATACAAAAGCAATAGTTCATGAACATAGTACTCCGGTTGGTAACATTGTTTCTCACAGGGAGGCAGGTTTGTAATTGTGAAAGTTCTGTGTTTATAGACTGAGATTGGATAAATAAGTGAATATGTGGTGAATGCCGGAGACCTCCAGGTTTCTCACTGTTGGAATGAAAGTTTAAAAGCAAAGGAGAAGATGGGAGTGAATCATGTAGTATAGGACTAGTATTGGAGACAGCAGGAATTCATCTTTAGATTATTATAAATATAGATGGAAATAATTATGTATGTGTATATATATACATATATATATACACACACACATATATATATATGGGTTGGCATGTGTATTTTCTAGCTGTCTGTTGGGACAGTGTAGAGGCAATGACACTGCAATACTAACCAAAACATTTATCACCCCAGTTCTGTTTTCTGGCACCATTCCCCAATTAAAGTAACCAGGAATAATTGGAGAAGTGTCTTATTCTAGGGGTAGGGCAAGAAGCACCAGCTTAAGCATCTTATAGTGCCAAAAAGTAAGGGAGTATCTATTGTTTATATAGAGTAGAGTATGGAAAGTGTGGGGAAAAACTTGATAATGGAGAAACCTAGAAAACACTCTTTCACCCGGGTGTCAAGGTTAAAGTAAATAATCAGTGATAAGCTATGTTGATAATATGTATTATATATTATACTTACTGATGTGATGTGATGAGAATGGCACTTCATCTCTGTTGTCTTCCTTCCCACACCCATGTTTCCACCAGGAGGAAAAAATCAGAAAAAACTGAATTGGGGATATTCTATAAAATACCTTATAAGTGCTCCTCAAAACAGCCAAAACGATCAAAAACAAGAAAAGTCTGAGAAACTCTCAGAGACAAGAGGACCCTCAGAGATACGAGAACTAAATTAATGTGGTGCTCTAGATGGAATTCTAGAAAAGAAAGAAAATATTAGGGGAAAAAGTTAGTAAAAGATGGAATCAATTGTGGGGTTTAGTTAGTAGTCATATACCATTATTGCTTCCTTGGTTGTGACAAATGTTCCATAGTAATGTAAGATGTTAACAATTTGGGAAACTTAGAGGTTTGTAGGACCTCTATGTACTATCTTTACAGTTTTTCTGGAAATTTAAAATAATTCTAAAATTAAAAGTGCATTTAAATAAAAAGTATGAGCATATTTTTAGGAAAAGGAAATGAAAAGCAGGCAGGCTACGTTAAAAATAAGTCCACTGCAGGTGACTGGCAAGATGGCCGAATAGGAACAGCTTCAGTCTGCAGCTCCCAGCGAGATCAACGCAGAAGGCGGGTGATTTCTGCAGTCCCAACTGAAGTACCCTGCTCATCTCATTGGGACTGGTTAGACAGTGGGTGCAGCCCACGGAGGGCAAGCTGAAGCAGGGTGGGGTGTCGCCTCACCTGGGAAGTGCAAGGGGTCAGGGAACTCCCTCCCCTAGCCAAGGGAAGCCATGAGGGACTGTGCCATGAGGAACAGTGCACTCCAGTCCAGATACTATGCTTTTCCCATGGTCTTCACAACCTGTACACCAGGAGATTCCCTTGGGTGCCTACGCCACCAGGGTCCTAGGGCCCTGAGTTTTAAGAACAAAACTGGGTGGCTATTTAAGTAGACACTGAGCTAGCTTCAGGAGTTTTTTTTTTCTATACCCCAGTGGCACCTGGAATGCCAGCAAGACAAAACCGTTCACTCCCCTGGAAAGGGGGCTGAAACCAGGGAGCCAAGTGGTCTTGCTCAGCAGATCCCACCCCCAAGGAGCATAGCAAGCTAAGATCCACTGGCTTGAAATTCTTGCTGCCAGCATAGCCGTCTGAAGTCAACCTGGGATGCTCAAGCTTGGTGGGGGAGGGGCTCCCACCATTACTGAGGCTTGAGTAAGCAGTTTTCCCCTCATAGTGTAAACAAAGCCACCAGGAAGTTCGAACTGGGCAGAACCCACCGCAGATCAGCAAAGCTGCTGTAGCCAGACTGCCTCTCTAGATTCCTCATCTCTGGGCAGGGCACATGTGAAAAAAAACAAAAAACAAAACAAGCAAACAAACCAAAAAACAGCAGCCCCAGTCAGGGGCTTATAGATAAAATTCTCATCTCCCTGGGACAGGGCACCAGGGGAAGGGGCAGCTGTGGGCGCAGCTTCAGCACACTTAGAAGTTCCTGCCTGCCAGCTCTGAAGAAAGCAGCAAATCTAGCACAGTGCTCGAGCTCTGCTAAGAGACAGACTGCCTCCTCAAGTGAGTCCCTGACCCCCATGCCTCCTGACTGGGAGACACCTCCCAGCAGGGGTTGACAGATGACTCCTACAGGAGAGCTCTGGCTGGCATCCGGCAGGTGCCCCTCTGGGATGAAGATTCCAAGGAATGAACAGGCAGCAATCTTTGCTGTTCTGCAGCCTCTGCTGGTGAAACCCAGGCAAACAGGTCAGGAGTGGACCTCCAGCAAACTCCAGCTGACCTGCAGCAGAAGGGCCAGATTATTGGAAGGAAAACTAACAAACAGAAAGGAATAGCATCAACATCAACAAAAAGGACATCCACACAGAAACCCTATCCAAAGGTCACCAACATAAAAGGCCATAGGTACATAAATCCTTGAAGATAAGGACAAAAGTGCACAAAAGCTGAAAATCCCCAAAACCAGAATGCCTCTTCTTCTCCAAAGGATTACAACTCCTCATCATGAAGGGAAAAAAAGTGGATGAAGATTGAGTTTGACAAATTGACAAAAGTAGGCTTCAGAAGCTGGGTAATGACAAACTCCTCCAAGCTAAAGGATCATGTTCTAACCCAATGCAAGGAAGCTAAGAACCTTGAAAAAAGGTTAGAGGAATTGCTAACTAGAATAACCAGGTTAGAGAAAAACATAAATGAGCTGATGGAGTTGAAAAATACAGCATAAGAACTTCGTGAAGCATACACAATTGTTGATAGCTGAATTGATCAAGTGGAAGAAAGGATATCAGAGATTGAAGATCAACTTAATGAAATAAAGCATGAAGACAAAATTAGAGAAAAAAGGATGAAAAGGAATGAACAAAGCCTCCAAGAAATATGGGACTATGAAAAGACCAAACCTACATTTGAATAGTCTACCTGAAAGTGACGGGGAGAATGGAACCAAGTTGGAAAACACTCTTCAGGATATCATCCAGGAGAACTTCCCCAACCTAGCAAGACAGGCCAAAGTTCAAATTCAGGAAATACAGAGAATACCACAAAGATACTCCTTGAGGAGAGCAACCCCAAGATGCATAATCATCAGATTCACTGAAGTTGAAATGAAGGAAAAAATGTTAAGGGCAGCTAGAGAGAAAGGTCGAGTTACCCACAAAGGGAAGCCCATGAGACTAACAGTGGATCTCTCTGCAGAAACCCTACAAGCCGGAAGAGAGTGAGGGCCAATATTCAACATTTTTAAAGAAAAGAATTTTCAACACAGAATTTCATATCCAGCTAAACTAAGCTTCAGAAGCAAAAAAGAAATACAATCCTTAACAGACAAGCAAATGCTGAAAGATTTTGTCACTGCCAGGTGTGCCTTACAAGAGCTCCTGAAGGAAGCACTAAATATATAAAGGAAAAACTGGTACCAGCCACTGCAAAAACATACCAAATTGTAAAGACCATCGACACTATGAAGAAACTGCATCAACTAATGAGCAAAATAACCAGTTAGCTTCATAATGACAGGATCAAATTCACACATAATAATATTAACCTTAAATGTAAATGGGCTAAATGCCCCAATTAAAAGACAGAGACTGGCAAATTGGACAAAGAGTCAAGACCCATTGGTGTGCTGTATTCAGGAGACCCACATGTGCAAAGACCCACATAGGCTCAACATAAAGGGATGGCGGAAGATTTACCAAGCAAATGGAAAGCAAAAAAAAAAAAAAAAAAGCAGGGGTTGCAATCCTAGTCTCTGATAAAACAGACTTTAAGCCAACAAAGATAAAAAAGACAAGGGCATTACATAATGGTAAAGGGATCAATGCAACAAGAAGAGCTAACTATACTACATATATATGCACCCAATACAGGAGCAACCAGATTCATAAAGCAAGTTCTTAGAGACCAACAAAAAGACTTAGACTCCCACACAAAAATAGTGGGAGGCTTTAACACCCCACTGTCAGTATTAGACAGATCAACAAGGCAGAAAATTAACAAGGATATTTAGGACTTGAACTCAGCTCTGGACCAAGCCAACTTAATAGACATCTACAGAACCCTCCAACCAAAATCAACAGAATATACATTCTTCTCAATACCACATTGCACTTATTCTAAAATTGACCACACAATTGAAGTAAAACACTCCTCAACAAATGCAAAAGAATGGAAATTATAACAAACTGTCTCTCAGACTACAGTGCCATCAAATTAAAACTCAGGGTTAAGAAACTCACTCAAAACCACAAAACTACATGGAAACTGAACAACCTGTTATTGAGTGACTACTGGGTAAATAATGAAATTAAGGCAGAAATAAATAAGTTATTTAAAACCAACAAGAACAAAGACACAATGTACAAGAATCTCTGGGACACAGCTAAAGCAGTGTTCAGAGGGAAATTTATAGCACTAAATGCCCACAGGAGAAAGCAGGAAAGATCTAAAATTGAAGCCCTAACATCACAATTAAAAGAACTAGAGAAGCAAGAGCAAACAAATTCAAAAGCTAGCAGAAGACAAAAAATAACTAAGATCGGAGCAGAACTGAAGGAGATAGAGACATGAAAAACCCTTCAAAATATCAATGAATCCAGGAGATGGTTTTTTGAAAAGATTAACAAAATAGGCCACTAGCCAGACTAATAAAGAAGAATCAAATAGACACAATAAAAAATGATAAAGGGGATATCACCACTGATCCCACAGAAAAGAGACAAACTACCATCAGAGAATACTATAAACACCTGTACACAAATCAACTAGAAAATCTAGAAGAAATGGATAAATTCCCGGACACATACACCCTCCCAAGACTGAACCAGGAAGAAGTCAAATCCCTGAATAGACCAATAACAAGTTCTGAAATTAAGGCAGTAATTAATAGCCTACCAACCAAAATAAGCCTAGGACCAGGCAGATTCACAGCTAAATTCCTCCAGAGGTACAAAGAGGAGCTGGTACCATTCCTTCTGAAACTATTCCAAACAATAGAAAAAGAGGGACTCCTCTCTAACTGACTTATGAAGCCAGCATCATCTCAATACCAAAACCTGGCAGAGACACAGCAAAAAAAGAAAATTTCAGGCCAATATCCCTGAAGAACATCGATGCAAAAATCCTCAATAAAATACTGGCAAATTGAATCCAGCAGTACATCAAAAAGCTTATCCACCACGATCAAGTTGGCTTCATCCCTGGGATGCAAGGCTGGTTCAATATATGCAAATCAATAAATGTAATCCATCACATAAGCAGAACCAATGACAAAAACCACATGATTATCTCAGTTGATGCAGAAAAGGTCTTCAATAAAATTCAACAGTGCTGAATGCTAAAAACTCTTAATAAGCTAGGTAGTGGTGTAATGTATCTCAAAATAATAAGAGCTATTTATGACAAACCCACAGCCAATATCATACCGAATAGGCAAAAGCTGGAAGCATTCCCTTTGAAAACCAGCCCAACACAAGGATGCCCTCTCTCACCACTCCTATTCAACATAGTATTGGAAATTCTGGCCAGGGCAGTCAGGCAAGAGAAAGAAATAAAGGGTATTCAAATAGGAAGAGAGGAAGTCAAATTGTCTCTGTTTGCAGATGACATGAGTGTATACTTAGAAAATCCCATTGTCTCAGCCCAGTATCTCCTTAAGCTGGTAAGCAACTTCAGCAAAGTCTCAGGATACAGAATCAATGTGCAAAAATCACAAGCATTTCTCTACACTAATAATAGACAAACAGAGAGCCAAATCATGAGTGAACTCCCATCCACAATTGCTACAAAGAGAATAAAATACCTAGGCATACAACTTACAAAGGATGTGAAAGACCTCTTCAAGGAGAACTACAAACTACTGCTCAAGGAAACAAGAGAAGACACAAACAAATGGAAAAACATTCCATGCTCATGGATAGGAAGAACCAGTATCATGAAAATGTCCACACTGCCCAAAGTAATTAATAGATTCAATGCTATCCCCATCAAGCTACCATTGACTTTCTTCACAGAATTAGAAAAAACTACTTTAAATTTTATGTGCAACCAAAAAAGAGCCCGTATAGCCAAGATAATCCTAAGCAAAAGGAACAAAGCTGAAGGCATCATGCTACCTGACTTCAAACCATACTACAAGGCTACAGTAAAGGTAACAGCATGTTACTGGTACCAAAACAGATATATAGACCAATGGAATAGAACAAAGCCCTCAGAAATAACACCACACATGTCCAGCCATCTGATGTTTGACAAACCTGACAAAAACAAGCAATGGGGAAGGATTCCCTATTTAATAAATGGTGTTGGGAAAACTGGCTAGCCACATGCAGAAAACTGAAACTGGACCCCTTCCTTACATCTTGCAGAAATATTAACTCAAAATAGATTAAAGACTTAAACGTCAGACCTAAAACAACAAAAAAACCTAGAAGAAAACCTAGGCAATACCATTCAGGACATAGGCATGGGCAAAGACTTCATGACTAAAACACCAAAAGTAATGGCAACAAAAGCCAAAATTGACAAATGGGATCTAATTAAACTAAAAAGCTTCTATACAGCAAAAGAAACTATCATCAGAGTGAACAGACAACCTACAGAATGGGAGAAAATTTCTGCAATCTATCCATCTGACAAAGGGCTTTTTTAAGTTTTATCAAAGGGCTAATATCCAGAATCTACACATAACTTAAACAAATGTACAAGAAAAAAACAAACAACACCATTAAAAAGTGAGTGAAGGATATGAACAGACACTTCTCAAAAGAAGACTTTTATGTGGCCAACAAACATATGAAAAAAAGCTCATCATCGCTGGTCGTTGGAGAAATGCAAATCAAAACCACAATGAAATACCATCTCATGCCAGTTAGAATGGCGATCATTAAAAGGTCAGAAAACAACAGATGCTGGAGAGGATGTGGTGAAATAGGAATGCTTTTACACTGTTGGTGGAAGTGTAAATTAATTCAACCATTGTGGAAGACAGTGTGGCGATTCCTCAAGGATCTAGAACCAGAAATACCATTTGACCCAGCAATCCCATTACTGGGTATATACTCAAAAGATTATAAATCATTCGACTATAAGAACTCATGCACTTGTATGTTTATTGCCACGCTATTCACAATAGCAAAGACTTGGAACAACCAAAATGCCCATTAATGATAGACTGGATAAAGAAAATACGGCACATATACACCATGGAATACTATGCAGCCATAAAAAAGGATGAGTTCATGTCCTTTGCAGGGACATGGATGAAGCTGGAAACCATCACTGTCAGCAAACACACACAGGAACAGAAAACCACACACAGCATGTTCTCACTCATAAGTGTGAGTTGAAAAATGAGAACACATGGACACAGGGAGGGGAACATCACACAACAGGGCCTGTTGGGGGGTGAAGGACTACGGGAGGGATAGCATTAGGAGAAATACCTAATGTAGATGAGGGGTTGATGGTTGCAGCAAACCATCATGGCATGTGTATACCTATGTAACAAACCTGCATGTTCTGCACATGTATCCCAAAACTTAAAGTATAATAAAAAAAGGTTATTGGTATTCATATACTTATAAAAGGTTTCATTAGTATATGAAATTGTTTTAATGATTAAATTATGAAATTCCTGTAAAGTGCATAAAAAAATGCTTGGCTCAAATTAAATTTTGAATACATTTAATAAATTATTTTGTTACTGCAGTTGTCGCAAGTTACTTCAAAATTTTTTTTAAAATAAGATGTATTAGTCATGGTTCTCTAGAGGGACAGGTCTAATAGGATAGATGCATATATGAAAGGAAGTTTATTAAGAAGTATTTACTCATATGATCACAAGGTGAAGTCCCACAATAGGCTGTTTGTAAACTGAGGAACAAGGAAACCAGTCCGAGTCCTAAAATCTCAAAAGTAGGGAAGCTGACAGTGCAGCCTTCAGTTCTGTGGCCAAAGGCCTGAGAGCGCTTGGCAAACCACTGGTGTAGGTTCAGGAGTCAAAAAGCTGAAGAACTTGGAATCCAATGTTCGAGGGCAGGAAGCATCCAGCACAGGAGAAAGATGGGGGCCAGAAGACTTAGCCAGTCTAGTCCTTCCATGTTCCTCTGCCTGCTTTTATCCTAGCTTCACTTCGCTGGCAGCTGAATAGATGGTGCCCACCAGATTGAGGATGGGTCTGCCTCTCCCAGTCCACTGACTCAACTGTTAATCTCCTTTGGCAACACCCTCACAGACACACCCAGGAACAATACTTTGCATCCTTCAATCCGATCATGTTGACACTCAATATTAACCATCATAAATGAACTATAAATGAATTCAATAAATTAAAAATGAATGAGCACTTATGCTGCACTCGAAATTATGATAAGTGTTACTGAATCTTGCAAGTAATGCATTGCATTGTAAGGAGCTGAAAATTCAATTGTAAATGTAAAATGACATTCATTAAATAATCAAATCATAAATAGATGCTATCATATATAGGGATAACTATAATATTTAAAAAGAGTATGGAGAAGTGATGCCAAGTTTGGCTACTGTAGCAAGACAGTGGTAATTCTGGGGAGATATGAATGGAATCTTAAATATTGGTAGGATTTAGAACTAGATTCAAAGAGAATGTATCAGGTATAATTAAAATCAACGTGTTAAGCCTATACTGTGCAAGATGAATGGATGCAGTGAGACATCTCATCTGGTTTCACAGAGATTACAATTTGGAGAGTAATAGAAAGCCCAATTTGCTAAATAGGAAATTGGGAAGTAACAAAATCTCTTAAGAAAGAAGTGACATGATTAAAATAGTGTTTGAGAAAGATAAATCTGGAAGCTTAAAAAGTAAATGCTGAGGAGAAAAAGTAAATCAGATAGGATTTTTAAAAAATAACGTTCAAGTTGAGTTGAGTAGGTACCGAATCTGGATTATCAGTGTAGTAGTGAAAATATAGAAAAAAGGGGAAACCCGGGGTTAATTATGAAGCACTATATTAAAAATGTTATATGAGAAAGTAGAAAACATAGTGTTACCACTTACAGAAGTTTGATAACTAGCCTATTAATAAAAAAGCCTATTAATAAATGTCACCAGTAGGCAATTGTATTAGTCTATCCTCACACTGCTATAAAGATATACCTGAGATTGGGTAATTTATAAAGAAAGAGGTTTAATTTACTCACAGTTCTGTATGGTTAGAGAGGCATAAGGAAACTTACAATCATGGCAGAAGGTGAAGGGGAAGCAAGTACCTTCTTCACACGGCGGCACGAGAGACAGATAGTGAGGGGGAAACTGCCACAGACTTTTAAACCATCAGATCTTGTGAGAAGTCACTCACTATCACAAGAACAGCATGTGGGAAACCACCCCATGATCCAGTCACTCCCACCACTTCCCTCCCTCAACACACAAGGATTACAATTTGAGATGAGATTTGAGTGGGGACACAGAGCCAAACCATATCAGCAATGCAGATGTGTGTGTGTGTGTGTGTGTGTGTGCATGTAAGCTTGTCATGTATGGCCTTTATTGTGTTGAGGTATAGGTATATTTCTTCTCCACATGTTTTTTTGAGAGTTTTTATTTTATTATTAAAAGATGTTTGATTTTGTCAAATTTTTTTTCTGCATCTATTGAGATGATCATATGGTTTATGTTCTTCATTATGTTAATATAGTATACCATATTTATAGATTTGTGTTTGTGTGTTTGCACTCTGGGATAAATTTCACTTGATCAACTTCTATGGATTTATCTACAGAGGACATAACTTCTGATGATGCTGCTGTACTCACCTGTTCAACAGAAGAAACAGGGTTCCCATCGAGGAATGCAAGAAGTGGAAAGGCATGTACTGGATAAGCTGCTAATCTGGCCTGGATTTAGATTTTCTTCCCTCTTCCCAAACTGGCTGAACTACAGTGTTCTTGGTAGTTTCTAATCCTTTTTTCTCAGAGTCAACCAGGAGACCTGGGTCTATGCTAAATTGTCTTCCTGATAGCATGGCTTGGAAGTCGTCTAAACTGCAATCAATACTGTCAAGATAATCCAACAACTCAACCTTTCCCAAAAGATTGATGTTATCATTCAAAATGGAATCCATCATGGTCACTGGATCTTCTGAGGTCAGACTGGATGAGCCATTTAGCTGGACAGCACTAGACATGAGAGGGTTGCTGCCATCACTGCCTGAACTTAGGGATTCTCTGGCTGGTTCACTCTGCTCTCCACTCTGAATGGCAGGTGCATACTCATCTTCATTGTCGTCTTCAACGACGACAATATCAGGGTACTGGCTACAATTGGAGGGATCAGACATAACATCCTGGAGATATATATATATATATATATATATATATATATATATATATGATATATGGATATGATATAATATCCCAGTTTCCCAGTTTCTGGAATAACTGGTATATTTTCTTCATTTGCATTATCATCAGTAACATTGTAAATAATGATGTCATCTGAAATCATCTCCCTTGGCTTTAAACCTTCAGTCCTACTGTGTGGAACTTTATGATGGTGATTATCAGTCGGTTCTCTGACTATGTGCTGAAACAGATTCTTCTTTTGGGCTCCATTGGTGTTTAAAGTAGAGGCCTTTTAAGTTTTAAACTCACAAGTTGGTTATTTTGAACTAATGCAACAGTAAACTGGACAATCTTTCGAATAACTTGTTCCTGTTGTGCATGCTTTGCTCATAATTCTGACATCTCCTTCCAAAGGGACTCATTCTCACTTTTTAATTATAATTTTTTTAAAATTCTTCCTGAAGAATTTTTATTTTATTCTGGTTTTGAAGATGAAACCTTCCTTTTAATGTTCTCCAACAAGTCATCCTGTCCTTGTTTGAAGTAAGGATGCTGAAATTCTACAGGACCATCTCTTTCCTGCTTTACAATTTCAGAGTCGATATGTACTGCTTTACGGAAATCATACGTATTCAGTTGCCTCACAAAGCTTGCCATGTTATTGCGCTTGAAATAGTTGGGAAGAATTTCTTTTGCAAATCGTTGCTCATCCAAGACCAGAAAACTTTGGCCATTCTGGTTCCAGGTGATGAATTCGTTAGTGTGGGTTTCCTCCACAAGTGTCCACAGCTTGCTGAGGAAAGCTAGCAGTTCAAACTCTGCTTCCTTGTTAAGAGGGGTGCAGGGATTCCAAATTCTACATCCAAACGCCCTGGTAGCATCGGCTGCAGCGACCGGAATAATTTATTAAAGATTCAGTTGTTGGACCAACTGGATGTCATTACTTTAGAAAGGTGAGTAACTGTCATCCAGGATATAATCTGTGCTCTTCATTAGCGACAAATATATGAAACAATTACAGGTCCAACTACAAGGGGTCAAAATGGGATTGTCAGCCACCACTGTAAAACCTATCAACTCACTCTCAATTTTTTTTTGCTGGATGCCTGCATGACATTTGTCCCTGCTGAATGAATATTCTTACTGCTTAACAGAGAGATAATTTTACTAGGGGAACACAACAATTGATAAAATGAGCTCTAAATTCAGTCTCCTTACTGAATTTACATTCATTTTGCTGAACCAACTGAGAGGTGAAGCTGGCTGGGCTTCTGGGTGGGGTGGGGACTTGAAGAGCTTTTCTGTCTAGCTAAAGGATTGTAAACACACCAGTCAACACTCTGTGTCTAGGTAAAGGTTTGTAAATGCACCAATCAGCACTCTGTAAAAACGGACCAATCAGCACTCTGAAAAATGGACCAATCAGTGCTCTGTAAAATGGACCAATCAGCAGGACGTGGGTGAGGCCAAATAAGGGGATAAAAGCAACCCGCTAGATTCCCCTTCCACCATGTGGAGGCTTTGTTTTTCAGCTTAGCAACAAATCTTGCTGCTGCTCACTCTTTGGGTCCCTGCTGCCCTTATGAGCTGTAAAATTCACCACCAAGGTCTGCAGCTTCACTCCTGAAGTAAGCGAGACTACAAACCCACCCGAAGGAAGAACAGCTCTGGAGGTGCCACCTTTATGAGCTGTAACACTCATTGCAAAGGTCTGCAGCTTCACTCCTTTTTGTTTTGTTTTTTTCTTTTCTTTTTTTTGTTTTTGTTTTTTAATTATTATTAGACTTTAAGTTCTAGGGTACATGTGCGCAACATGCAGGTGTGTTACATATGTATACATGTGCCATGTTGGTGTGCTACACCCATTAACTCATCATTTACATTAGGTATATCTCGTAATGCTATCCGTCCCCCCCGCCACCTCAGGACAGGCCCCGGTGTCTGATGTTCCCCACCCTGTGTCCAAGTGTTGTAGTTGTTCAATTCCCACCTATGAGTGAGAACGTGTGGTGTTTGGTTTTCTGTCCTTGCCATAGTTTGCTGAGACTGATGGTTTCCAGCTTCATCCATGTCCCAACAAAGGACATGAACTCATCCTTTTTTATGGCTGCATAGTATCCCATGGTGTATATGTGCCACATTTTCTTAATCCATTCTATCATTGATGGACATTTGGGTTGGTTCCAAGTCAGCGAGACCACAAACCCACCAGGAGGAACGAACAACTCCAGACATGCCACCTTTAAGAGCTTTTAAGAGCTATAACTCACTTTTGAAGTCAGTGAGACCACAAACCCACCAGAAGGAAGAAACTCCGGACACATCTAAATATCTGAAGGAACAAACTCCGGACACACCACCTTTAAGAACTTTAACACTCACCAGAAGGAACCAACAGATCTTTAAATTATTTTGAACTATATACAGGGACTGATGAGAAGTTACTAACTTAATACATGACACCTGAATAAACAACTTTAAAGCAATTAAAATTACAATATAAACCCAACTTCAGATCCAGTTGATCATGTGGCCTTTACTTGATGGATTAGAGGGCGTTTGTTGGATTTTTGCCCACATCATGGTCGTGCTGTTCTATCTTCTCAATTACTATTGAGAAAATATAGTTAAAAAGTCATCAAGGAGAGATTTGGGTGAATAGAATTCTGAAAGTAAATATGAAATTAACTTTATGATTAGGACTCAAAATTTTCCTACAAATGGCATTATGAACCACAGCATTTCCTTTCATATCTATTTCTACTTGCTTATCAAAAACTGTGCTATAATGATAAATTGAAAATGCTGCTTTTTCAGTGAAGAAATTAAAAGATCCTTGTGATTTTTCCTAAAGAATGTCTCATATGTACTTTAAGTACTCTTAGGCTTTTTAAAAAAATGTAGAATCTCTGAGGTCTTCATGGATCTTGCTTTTAGATCCTAGAAGTCTTATTAATTGACTTGTGTTCTTCTCTCCCAGAGGTACTGTCTCCCAGAACATAGAGGAAATCTCAATACTGTAATTATATGAAAAAGCTGTAGCAAAACCGAAGCCCTCGTGGATAACTGCTGTTGATATTTTGGCAGTATTCAGAGATGCCAAAGAGCTCAAGACCTCTACTTGCATATCCATGGCAATCTATCCTCTTGCCTTGAAAGCATACAAGTTTCTGAGAATTCAGGATAGATAATATCCTGTGGATTGATTCCTCAGGTTCACTTTGCTTATCTATAGATTATTGTTCCTGGAATCACTTCAGTTTTGGCAGAACATGATTTGAAAAATTCACCTTGACTCTCTTCTAAAAAGGACTATAAAACTTTTCAGGAAATCAACTACTGAAAAAAAGACTTTTTAAAATAGAGCGATGAGGCACATAAGCCACATTTATCTATGGGAAGAATCTAAAACTGTAATAATAAATGTGGATTTGTGGGGAATGATTCATTTTATTTCAAAGTAATTATTTTTCAGTACTTATAATTATGACAGTCATTAATTAACTTTATGTTTATCCTTTCTAGAATTAAAACAATAAACAGAGGAAAACATTGGAACTCTGCTGATTGATTTTTACCAGAATCTGACAAGTTACTAAACAATACAAGGTAAAAGTAACTTTTAAAACATGTGAGTTTTTGAAAAATAAGTCACAAACTGACTACTTGTTGTTGGCTTTTGCGGGAATAACTCCCTTTTCCAGGTAAAAAATGTCATCAGCAATGCATTTATTAACATTTATAATGTTACAATGTTTATAACATTTATGATATAAATTTATTTTAATAAATTTGTTTTTTTACATTCTCTGATTCCACATACTCATTATCATTCAGCTTTTTTCTACGTAATAATATGTATTGAATTATTGTCATTCACTAGATTCAGAACATTATGTTGACAGTACGCAGCAAACAAGCTGAGTTTGATGTTAAGGATATTATTGTCAAGTGAGGAATAATTATTATTAATAATAATATTAAATTATAATGTTGAAATGAGTTTGATAGAAATAAATCTTAGAAATTAAAATAATCTGTTTTGCTTCTAGATGAGAATAAAACGAAGATAAATGATATATATTATTTTTCAAAAAATGATTTTTCATGCTGACTTCAGTCAGCTTTCTTTCACTTCTTAAATGTCTCACATCTTTCCAGACCCTAAGTGTAATCTAATGTAAGCTCTTACTACTTCTTAATTACTTACATATTTAATTTTTGATAAAACGGGTGAATATTTTATTTTCAACATTTAATACAGTCTTAAATAATGATAACATCTTATGCAGCTTTTCTCTTAATAATCTTTTTTCTCAGGCAAAATATTCCATTTCTCCAAGAGTTCTTCATCTCTCTAAACTTTTAACAGATTGATTCTTCCCCTCAACTGAGAATGTTTTGTCCAAAAACGACCATATATATTATTGGTTTTCAACCTAATAAGCACTATTTGGTATGAATAGTGGGACTGAGCACTGAAACGTATAATAAAAATAATGGCTAACATTTACTGAATACTTAGTTTACCATAAATGGTGCTTAGTGATTTACATACGTATGTCATTTTCTATTCCCAAGAAAATTTTGAGGGCTCTTATTTCCACTTTATATATGAGCATACAGTAGCATAGAGAGAGAGCATAAGTAACTTGTCCAAGATCCCATTTAGAAAGTGAGAGAAGCAGAACTGGAGCCTAGATTTATTTAAACCTAAAACCCATACTAACCACTGCAGTATTGGATGGATAGTTTTTATATTTTTCTCTGTTTCTGCATGATCATTATCATTCAACTTTTATCTATAATAAATATGTATTAACTGCCATTTACCAGACACATAACGTTATGCTGACAATATATGGAGAACAAATTGAATTTTGTCTTAAGTTATTGTCAAGTGAAGAATAATTAATATGTAATCTCAATATTAAAATATGGTGGCAGTTGGTCTCTTCAAATTATCTTTGGATGAGATGTTTTGACCCAGGTTGAAGAATTAGAGATTTTATTTGGAAATATGAAATTTTAACTACACTCTAAAGTACAAGCAGAAGTAAGGTAGGGGAACAGGAAGGGTCCTTTATTTAAAGTTGATATAGTACAGTGATTAATCATTAATGACGATTAAAAGCATGGATTCTGGAGCCAGTTTTCCTGGCTTCAAATCTTGATTCTGACTCGAGTAAGTGAATTTCAGCAGACTTCATTTCTCTGTACCTCAATTTACTCATCTGTAAACTTGGGAATATAATAATAACCACCTAATGTTATTATTGTATGGATTAAATGAGCTACTATGAAAGCACTTAGAAAAGTGTCTGGCACATAAAAAGTGCCATATACATATTTGTTATTACTGTTGCCTAGACAGAATCATGCACATAAAGCCCTTAGGACAGAGAAAGAGTGGCTTGTATTGTTAACATACCAAGTTAAAAAATGTATATGAGTAGTAATGAGTTAATAATGGCTACAAAAGTTGTATTCAGGGTAAATAAAAGTGTAATCAGCAATGCCCCCATATGTATCCTTTGCAGTATTAATTTCTAAAGTAACTCTTTTATCTGTGGAAGTGTTCTACTATAGATCTCTTTTTAAAGAACTGCAAGTCACATGGACACATAGATGGGAAAAACACACTGGAGCCTTTTGCAGGGTGGAAGGTGGGAGGAGGGAGAGGATCAGGAAAAATAACTAATGGGTACTAGGCTTAATACCCTGGTGATTAAATGATCTGTACAGCAAAACCCCATGACACAAATTTACCTATGTGACAAACGTGCACTTGCACCCATGAACTTAAAAGTTAAAGATCTCCAAGTCTTGGGATCAAGAAATGAAGGGAAGTTTTCTTTATGAAAGTGCTTTGATGGCCCATCTGGGACAGAAATTCTTGAATATGAGTAGTAATACTTTTGTGCTTGGTTGCGCACACCTTTTATCTTAGTGGGTACATAACTTCCATCAGAATCCAGTTTCCATGACTTGTGAAAGGTAATTGCGCTTCTCAAGTAGTTTTTTTTTTTTTAACTCAGTCACTTCCTTTATATTTGTTGGTACTCCAAATTAAGTCTCTGTTTTCCTAAACTTGACTACTAAAACCCCAAATATCTCCCAACCCAAACTAACTAATGTGCTTCCCAAAGTCGTTTATTAAATTAATTGTGCTCTCTTCCAGTCACTGCTTCATGATGTTGAAGTTATTGTGTGAATCATGAGTGGGAAATGTATAAAAAAGTGGTACTTGGAAATGTGAAAGGCATTTGGGTAGAAAGGCATTGTATTAGATGCAGAGGCAAAAAACCTAACTCTAACACTTAAAGAATTAAGAAATGCAACTAATCTTTGGTTTCAACAGCAATTGATTGGCTTTAAGTCACAGTATACTTATGAGGCTAAAATTAATAATAACATTAATTTAAAAATAGCTTTGTAAATCCTAATACCGTAAGAGATTATTTGTAATGCTAGGATCCAAACCAAGAGTTCATTTGTATATTTTGCCCTGTGCCTCTCAACAGGTTTCTACCATGGGTGACAGGGGAACAAGCAATCACTCAGAAATGACTGACTTCATTCTTGCAGGCTTCAGGGTACGCCCAGAGCTCCACATTCTCCTCTTCCTGCTATTTTTGTTTGTTTATGCCGTGATCCTTCTAGGGAATGTTGGGATGATGACCATTATTATGACTGATCCTCGGCTGAACACACCAATGTATTTTTTCCTAGGCAATCTCTCCTTCATTGATCTTTTCTATTCATCTGTTATTGCACCCAAGGCTATGATCAACTTCTGGTCTGAAAACAAGTCTATCTCCTTTGCAGGCTGTGTGGCCCAGCTCTTTCTCTTTGCCCTCTTCATTGTGACTGAGGGATTTCTCCTGGCGGCCATGGCTTATGACCGCTTTATTGCCATCTGCAACCCTCTGCTCTACTCTGTTCAAATGTCCACACGTCTGTGTACTCAGTTGGTGGCTGGTTCCTATTTTTGTGGCTGCATTAGCTCAGTTATTCAGACTAGCATGACATTTACTTTATCTTTTTGCGCTTCTCGGGCTGTTGACCACTTTTACTGTGATTCTCGCCCACTTCAGAGACTGTCTTGTTCTGATCTCTTTATCCATAGAATGATATCTTTTTCCTTATCATGTATTATTATCTTGCCTACTATCATAGTCATTATAGTATCTTACATGTATATTGTGTCCACAGTTCTAAAGATACACTCTACTGAGGGACGTAAGAAGGCCTTCTCCACCTGCAGCTCTCACCTGGGAGTTGTGAGTGTGCTGTATGGTGCTGTCTTTTTTATGTATCTCACTCCTGACAGATTTCCTGAGCTGAGTAAAGTGGCATCCTTATGTTACTCCCTAGTCACTCCCATGTTGAATCCTTTGATTTACTCTCTGAGGAACAAAGATGTCCAAGAGGCTCTAAAAAAATTTCTAGAGAAGAAAAATATTATTGTTTGATTATTATTTCTCTTTCACCAATTTTATTGTGGCTATTTATTTAATACACCTGTGGTCATTAATAAAAGTTACTCTCCTGAATGTCATAAAAATACTCTTAGATGTTTTCATGTGATGTGCTCTTTCCATATTTTACTTTTTTACCTCCCAAGACATCATTAATTCTGAAAATCTTGGATATTGGAGATATCCTGGACATTAGAGAAGTATTTTTATGATAAACCCTCTCACTGGTCTTCAACATTTTATTTCACAGAATTTATATCTATTGATTCTTGTGGCATAATGTAGAACAATATTTTGTATTTTGTTATAGTGCTTCAGCAAGATTTTATCTGGTTGTTTGTCTTTGGGATTGCCCATCCCTCCTACACACAATCATGGGTAGTTGACAAAGATGCCCAGATTATTTTTAAATAAAATGTGTCTTTAATTTTATAGCTAGTTTCATTAGCATGCTAAATGAGTATTAAGTTTTCACCTTATGTGTGCTAGATAGGAAGTACTAATAATAAGAAACAAACTATAAGTAATCTTTACTATATACATTAATTTGGAAAATGTTATACTTCATTATTGCGGAGTGCTCTAAGGTACTGCTAGTTGCTGGATCCCAGTGCAAAGAACTAAAATAGGAAATAGAGATCTTCAAACATTTTGATCAATCATGCCCTCAATTTTGATCTTCATGATTTTGTCTTGTGTTAATAATTGATAAGGAATAGTTAATAAAGGTATAGAATCAGGGAAGTCATCAAAACGGATTATGATCCAAAATTTACTTATCTATGCCTCTTAATATAGGTACATATTTGATTAATCTTATTGAATATCTGTATAATATGTTCTGGCCTTACAGTGGGCTCAGGGATAAATAACCTCATTCTTTTGAAAGTTTAAAAGTTAGTGAGATAGTCAAATCCTTGGGCATAAAACTAAAATCCAGACATTTTGCCAAAGGTACTCATAGAGATCACAAAGTGGGGTGCCTGAAAGAAGGTGGTTGGTAATCAGAGAAACCCTTCTTGGGCTGCATGGAACATTGAGCAAAGGGGGATTAGATTGAAGTCAGGAAACCTGCTGCAGTGGTTTATAATATTGATGTGGGCTCAATGGTATGTCGATATTAATGAACAAAGGCAGATTTTTTAAACTGCAGGTAAAAGACCCAAAATATATTAACTGACTAGTATGAAGAGAGTGTACAAAAGATGGTATGTTAGCCCATTTTTGAAATTGAGTGTGTGCATGGTCATGGTATGAACAGATAAGAAGTATGGAGCTCTCAGAAAACCTGAAATAAAGGGGGAACTTTCTTGCCTTGATGAACATGTATGAAAAACCTACAGTGAAAATTTTAAATGACAAGAAACTAGAAGCTTTCCTACTATTATCAGGAAAAATGCAAGGATGCCTTCTCTCACCACACCTTTTCAATATTTTAATGGAAGTGCTAGCCAATGCAACAAAATAAGAAAAGGAAATAAAAGTGTTATGGGTTGAATGGTATTCCCTCAAAATTCATGTGTTGAAGCCCTAAACCCTAGTACTTCAGAATGTGACTTTAATTAGTGATAGGGTCTTCAAAGATGTAATTGAGTTAAAATAAGGCTGTAGGATAAATCCTAATTCAGTATCATTTGTGTCCCTATAGAAAGAGGAGATTAGGGCACACAGAGGGACACCAGGGGTGCATGTGCACAGAACATCAGTCATGTGAAGAATCAACAAGAGGGCAGCCATCCGCAAGCTAAGGAAAGAGGGCTCAGAGAAAACCAACTCTGCTGACACCTTGATCTTGGACTTCCAGCCTCTATCACTAAGAAAATTAATTTCTGTTGTTTAAGAACCCAGTGTGTGCTGTTTTGTTATGGGATCTCCAGAAAATTCATACAAATAGGTCTATAAATTGGAAAAGAAGAGAAAACGTTCCTTGTTTGCAAATAACATATCTATGTAGAAAATTAAAAATAATAAACCCTTCTGAAACTAATAAGTGGTTACAGCAGAGTTGCTGTATATAAGGTTAATATACAAATGCCAATTTCTTTTTTACATATCAGCAATGAATATTTGGATTTTAAAATTAAGAAAATGACTCTGTAGGTGATATCAGCAAGATGGCAGTATAGGAATTTCTAGCCCTGATTCCCTCACAGAAACATTAATTTGACAATGAGCCAAAATAGAATTCTAGAATGCACTTAAGAAGTTGCAGTACCCCCAGGCAACCACAAAGCCAAGGAAAGCGACAATGAAATGGGTAAGAAGAGAAATTTCATTTTGCCCACATCACCTACTCTACCAAGCTGGCACAGCTCTGCACTAGGACAGCACCCTGCCTCATGACTTCTCCCTTGGGAACAAAGATAACAGTGCAGAATCCAAGCCAGAATCCAATATTCTAGCTTTTCAGAGGGTTGCAGGAGGGACTAATTTCTATCATTCTCCACTAAGAGCACTGATGGAACTAGTATAGTTTTAATGCCTGGGGGCTTCTGAGAACAAGGAGAGTGTGTATACGGGGTGGGAGTGGAGGTGGTTTGCTGTAGCTGGCATGGCTAGGCAGAATCAGAAAAAACCACATAACTTCAGCCTTCTACTTCAGAGGCAAGGAGAGTGGCAGAGTCTACATCTGGTTATAGGCTTTTGGGAAGGCTACTTGAAGGAATGGAATCAGTTTTGCCTGACTCAGGATGCTGATAAGGAGCAGCATACTTTGGATACCTGGTGACCACTGAAACCAAGGAAAGACAGTACTAGAGAACTAGCAGTACTGTGCAATGACACCAAAGAGGCAAGATATGAACTCCTGAAAAAGAAACGAGTAACCAGCTCTGAGAAATTGCATGAATGGACTCAGAGAAGTCACATCTTCCCCCAAAAGGTTTCACATATCCCTGGAATTTCTAGAAGGGCTGATTGGGGAGGGTCTCTTATACAAAGCCAGTCTGTAAAGACTGGTAGAAGTGGCTGTTTTTTCAAATGGGTGGGTTCCAATGTAAAGTTATGAGACACATGACACATATGAGACATATGAGACACATGAAGAAAAAAACAGAAAAACAAGGCTCAAAATAGGAACAAAATAAATCTTCAGTGACAGTTCTAAAGATTTGGAGATATATAATCTAAAGAATTGGAGATATATAAATTATCTGAAAAAGAATTCAAAATAGCTATCATAAAGATGCTCCAGGACTAAAGAAAACTATGCATGAACAAAATGAGAATATCAACAAAAAGATATAAAATATAAAAAGAAGCAAAGAAAAATTTTAGAGCTGAAGAATACAATACTTGAACTAAAATTTACTAGAGTTTTACAGCAGGCTTCACAGAGCAGAAGAAAATCAGCAACTCAAAGAAAGGCCATGTGAAATTATTCAGTAAGAGTAACAGCAACAAACAATAATGAACAGTAAAGAAAACCTAAAACACATCATCAAGTGAAATAATATATAAATTATTAAGGTTCTAGAAGGAAAAAAGAGAAGAGGCAAAAAACTTATTTAAAGAAATAGTGGTGGAATACTGCCCAATTCTGGGGAGGGAAATGAACATCTATATACAAGAATCCCAATGGATTCCAAATAGGATGATCCTAAAGAAATCCACACAGATAAACATTATAATTAAATTTTCAAAAGTTGAAGACAAAGAGAATCTTGAGAGCAGCAAAAGAAAAGCAACTAACCAATTACCAGGAAATCTTCATAAAACTGTCAGTATATTTCTCAGCAAAAACCTTGCAGACTAGAAGAAAATAAGATGATACAATTCAAAGTACAGGAAAAAAAATGCCCATTAAGAATACCATATCTGGCAAAATATCTTCCAAAAATGAAGAATTAAAAACTTTCTCAGACTAACAAAAGTGACAGAGTTCATCACCACCACATCTGCCTTTAAAAAATACTAAAGTCCTTCAAATTGAAATGAAAGTACATTAAACAGCAGCATGAAAGCATATGAAAGTATAAAGCTTGCTGGTAAAGGTAAATAGGTAGAAAACACATAACACTTTGATACTGTAATGGCAATGCACAAATAACTTTTATTCTGGTATAAAAGTTAAAAGACAAAAGTATAAAAATATGTTAACGGACAGGCAATATTAAAAAAATGTAAGTCATGACATCCATAGCATAAAGTGTGTGTGTGGGAGGGAAGAATTAAAAGTGTAGAGTATTTGTATATGATTGAAATTAAGTGGTTATCAGTTAAAAATAGATTGTTATAATTGCAAGATACCTTATGTAAACCCATTGCCCCCACCCCTGCCACTGGTAGCTATGCCTGCAGGCAATGCCTTCTAGAACTTCAAGCCTAGCAATCCCACTTCTGTGTGAACACAGCTGGTGGGTACAGCTTCCTGCTGTCATGGGAACCACCTGGATGGCATCGTGGGTGACCCAACTCACTTCTGCCACTGGTAGCCAGGTGGGCAACACTTGCTAGAGTTGCCAGCCCAATGATCCCTCTTCTACCTGAACTCAGCCAGCAAGTTCAGCCTCCCACTGTCCTGGGAAACACCAAGACAGCCGGACACGTGACCCCCCCCCACCCCTTCTGCTGGTAGCCAGACAGGCAATACAAGCTAAATCTTCCAGCCCACCAGTCCTGCTTCTGTGTAAACTCAGCTAGAGGGTGCAGCTCCCTGTTGTCTTGGGAAGCACCCAGATGGTAGGGTGGGTGACACCTGCTGCTGGCAACGCCTGCTAGACTCCACACACACCTGCCAGGCAAGACATGTCTGCTACAGCTTCTAGCCCAGCAGTTACACTTTTGCTTGAATTTGCCAAGGGGTGCAGCCTCCTGTTGCCTTGGAAACACCCAGATGGCAGGGCAGGCAACTCCATCCACTCCTGTTTCTCATAGCCAGATGGGCTATGCTTGCTAGAGCTTCCAGCCCAGTGGTCTTGCTTCTGCCTAAACTATGTGGGCAGGCACAACCCTGTGTTCCCCTGGGAAGCACTTGGACAGTGGATTAGGGCTGACCTGTCAAAGATGTGGCCTGTCTGCTAACTGAAGCCTCAGCATGAAGAAGTCCCATGTACTAGATCACCCAACAGAAAAAAAAAAACATGGACATGGAGACAGTAACTGGAGGGGGCTCTTTCAAGACCCAGGAGCAGATTAGAATCAAAGCCGGTCAACTGAACCCAGCTCATACTATAGTCAAACTCCCAAGGGCATCAAATAAGATAAAAGGAAAACAAAAACCCAAACACATCCTAAGGAAAGCAGCTTCAAATATTGAAGGAATATCCACCCACACAGATGAGGAAAAAAAAAAAGCAGCACAGGAACTCTGGAAGCTCAAAATACCAGAGTAGAGTTCTTACCTCCAAATGACTGCATTAATTCCCCAGAAATGGCTCTTAACCAGTCTGAAATGACTGAAATGGCAGAAATAGAATTCAGAATATAGATAGGAATGAAGACGATCAACATTCAGAAGAAAGCCAAAACCCAATCCAAGGAAGCTAAGGAATACAATAAAAAGATACGGGACATAATAGATGAAATGGCCATTTTAAGAAAGAACCAAACTGATCTAATAGAGCTCAAAAACCCACTTCAGGAATTTCATAATACAATCACAAGCGTTATCAGCAGAATAGACCAAACTGAGGAAAGAATCTCTGAGCTTGAAGACTGGTTCTCCAAAGTAACTCAGTCAGGCAAGAATAAAGAAAAAACAATAAAGAAGAACGAACAAAATCTTGGAGAAATATGGGATTATGTAAAGGGACCAACTCTATGACTCATTGGCATCCTTGAAAAAGAGAAAGGGAAATCAAGCAACTTGGAAAACGTATTGAAGACATCAGCCATAAACATTTTTTCAATCTAACCAAAGAGGTGAACATTCAAATCCAGGAAATGCAGAGAACCCTTGTGAGATACTATACAAGAAGATCATTCCCACAATACATAGTCATCAGATTATTTAAGGTAGAAATGACAGAAAAATGTTAAAGACAGATAGGGAAAAGATGCAGGTCACCTACAAAGGGAATATCATCAGGCTAACAGCAGACGCTTCATCAGAAACCCTACAAACAAGAAAAAATTGAGGGCATATATTAAACTTTTTGAAATTATTATTTAACTTTTATTTTAAGTTCAGGGGTGCATGTACAAGTTGTGTAGGTAAACTTGTATCATGGAGGTTTGTTGTACAGATTATTTCATCACCCAGGTATTAAGCCTAGTACCTATAAATTATTTTTCCTAATCCTCTCTCTCCTCCCACCCTTCACCCTACAATAAGCCCCAGTGTGTGTTGTTCACCTCTATGTGTCCATGTGTTCTCATCATTTAGTTCTCACTTATAAGTGAGAACATGCAGTATTTGGTTTTGTGTACCTGCGTTAGTTTGTTAAGAATAATGGCCTCCAGCTCTATCCATGTTCCTGAAAAAGATATTATTTTATTCTTTTTTATGGCTGCATAGTATTCCATGGTGTGTATGTACCACATTTTCTTTATCCAGTCTACCACTGATGGGCATTTAGGTTGATTCCTGTCTTTGCTGTTGCAAATAGTGTGGCAATGAACATACATGTGCATGTGTCTTTATAATAGAATGATTTATATTCCTTTGGGTATATACCCAGTAATGGGATTGTTGGGTCAAATTACATTTCTGCCTCTAGGACTTCGAGGAATCACCACACTGTCTTTCACACTGGTTGAACTAACTTATGCTCCCACCAGCAGTGTATAAGTGTTCTTTTTCTCCACACCCTCATCAGCATCTGTTATTTTTTCACTTTTTAAAAGTAGCCATTCTGACTGGTGTGAGATAATATCTCATTGTGGTTTTGATTTGCATTTCTCTAATGATTAGTGATGTTGAGTTTTTTAAAAAAATATTATTATTGGCAGCATGTATGTCTTCTTTTGAAAAGTATCTGTTCATGTCCTTTGTCCACTTTTTAATGAGGTTGTCTTTTTCTTGTAAATTTGTTTAAGTTCCTATAGATGCTGCTTATTAGGCCTTTGTCAGATGCATATTTTGCAAAAATTTTCTCCCATTTTGTATGTTGTCTTTTCACTCTGTTGACAGTTTCTTTTTCTGTGCAGAAGCTTTTTAGTTTAATTAGATTCTATTTGTCAATTTTTGTTTTTGTTGTAATTGCTTTTGGTGTCTTTGCCATAAAATCTTTGCCTATTCCTACGTCCAGAATAATATTGCCTAGGTTGTCTTCCATGGTTTTTATAGTTTTGGATTTTACATTTAAGTCTTTAATCCATCTTGAGTTAATATTTTTATTAAAGAAAGAAATTACAACTAAGAATTTCATATCCAGCCAAACTAAGCTTCCTAAGTGAAGGAGAAATAAGATCCTTTTCAGACAAACAAATCCTAAGGGAATTTGTTACCACCAGACCTGCCTTACAAGAGATTTAAGAGAATGCTAAATATGTAAATGAATTACAATTACTGGCCACCATAAAAACACACTTATGTACGTAGACCACTGACACTACAAAGTAACTACACAATCAAGTCTGCATAATAACCACCTAAAAACATGATGACGGGATGAAACCATGCAATCAGTCTTAACCTTGAATGTAAATGGGCTAAATGCCCCAGTTAAAAGGCACAGAGTGGCATGTTAGATGAAGAAGCAAGGCCCAACTATATACTGTCTTCAGGAGACCCATCTCACATGCGATGACACCTATACGCCCAAAGTAAAGGGATGGAGAAAAATCTACCAAGCAAGTGGAAAACAGAAACAACAACAACAACAACAGCAACAAAACAGAAAACAGGGGTTGCTATTCTATTCTAATTTCAGACAAAACAGATTTTAAACCAACAACAATCAAAAAAGGAAAAAGAAGGGCCTTACATAATAGTAAAGGATTCAAGTCAGCCAGAAGACCTAAATATCCTAAATATATATATACAAAATACAAGAGCACCCAGATTTATAAAGCTAAGTTCTTAGAGACCAATGAAGAGACTTAGGTAACAACATAATAAAAGTGGGAGACTTCAAAACCCCACTGACAGTGTTACACAGATCATTGAGGCAGAAAAATAACAAAGATATTCAGGACCTAAAATCAACATTTGACCAAATGGGCCTAAGAGACATCTACAGAACTCTCCACCCCAAAATAACAGAATATACATTCTTCTCATCTCTACAGGGCACATACTTTAAAATAGACCAGTCAGCCATAAAACAATCCTCGGAAAATCCAAAAAAATTGAAATCATACCAACCACTTTCAGACCGCAGCATAATAAAAATAGAAATCAGTACTTAAAAAATTGCTCAAAATCATACAATTACATGGAAATTAACCTGCTCCTGAATGACTTTTGAGTAAACAATGAAATTAAGGCAGAAATCAAGAAATTCTTTGAAACTAATGAAAACAAAGATACTACATACCAGAATCTCTGGAATACAGGTAAAGCACTATTAAGGGAAATTTATAGTGCTAAATACTTACATTAAAAATTAGAAAGTTCTCAATTAACAACCTAACATCACACTTGGAGAAATTAGAAAAAACAGGAGCAAACCAATCCCAAAGCTAACAGGAAGCAATAAATAACCAAAACCAGAGCTGAACTGAAGGAAATTGAGATGTGAAAACTCTACAAAAGTTCAACAAATCCAAGAATTTGTTTCTTGAAAGGATAAGTAAGATTGATAGACCACTAGCTAGACTAACAAAGAAAAAAAAAGATGATCCAAATAAACACAATTAGAAATGACAAAGGGGACATTCCCACCACCCCCTCAAAAATTTAAAAAACCCTCAGCGACTACTGTGAACACTTCTATGCATACAAACTAGAAAACCTAGAAGAAATAGATAAATTTTTGGAAACATACGACCTCTGAAGATTGAACCAGAAAGAAATTGTATCACTGACAGACCAATAATGACTCCCAAAATTAAACCAGTAATAAAAATGCCTACCAACCAGAAAAGCCCAGGACCAGACAGATTCACAGCTGAATTCTACGAGGTATATAAAGAATTGCTGGTATCATTTCTCCTGAAACTATTGCAAAAATGGAGGAGGAGGGACTCTCCCTAACTCATTCTGTGAGGACAGTATCATCCTGATACCCAGACCTGCAGAAGAACAACAACAAACAGGCTGATATCCTTGATGAATATACATGCAAAAATCCTTAATTAAATACTAGCAAACTGAATCCAGCAGCACATCAAAAAGTTAATTCCTGCAATCTTGTAGGCTTTGTCCCTGGGATGCAAGGTTGGTTCAACATATGCAAATCAATAAATGTGATTCACCACATAAACAGAACTTAAAACAAAAACCACATGAACATCTAAGTAGATGCAGAAAGGACTTTCAATAAAATTCAACTTCTTTTGTGTTAAAAACCCTCAACAAACTAGGTAGTGAAGGAACATATCTCAAAACAATAAGAGCCATCTATGGCAAACCTATAGCTAACATCATACTGAATGAGCAAAAGCTGGAAGCCTTCCCCTTGAGAACCAAAACAAGACAAGGATGCCCATGCTCACCATTCCTATTCAACATAGCACTGGAAGAAATAATAGGCATCCAAATAGGAAGAGAGAAAGTAAAAAAAAAAAAAGGCATCCAAATAGGAAGAGAGAAAGTGTTTGTGCTGGCAGACAACATGATTCTAAACCTGGAAAATCTCAGTTTGCCCAAAAGCTTCTTAAGCTGATAAACAGCTTCAGCAAAGTTTCAGAATGAAAAAGATCACTGTACAAAAATAGGTATCATTTTAATACACTAACAATATTCAAGTTGAGAGCCAAACCAAGAATGCAATCCCATTCACAATAGCCAAAAAAGGAATAAAATACCTAGGAATACAGCTAACCAGGGAGGTGAATAATCTCTATCACAAGGATTACAAAACACTGATGAAAGAAATCAGAGATGACACAAACAAATGGAAAAAAATTCCATGTGCACGGATAGGAAGAATCAATATTGTTAAAATGCCCATACTTCCCAAAGCAATTTACAGATTCCATGCTATCCATATCAAACTACCAATGATATTCTTCTCAGAATCAGAAAAAACTATTTTAAAATTCATATGGAACCGAAAAAGAGCTCAAATAGCAAGGCAATATTAAGCAAAAGTAACAAAGTTGGAGACATCAGGTTATTCAATTTCAAACTATGTTACAAGGCTACAGTAATCAAAACAGCATGGTTCCAGTACAAAAACAGACACATAGACCAATGGAACAGAATAGAGAGCCCAGAAATAAAGTCATATGCCCACAACCATCTGATCTTTGGCAAAATAAACAAAAACAAGCAATGGGAAAAGGGGTACCTATTCAGTAAATGATGCTGGGATAACTGGCTAGCCATATGCAGAAGATTGAAACTGGACCCCTTTCTTATACCATCTACAAAAATAAATTCAAGATGGATTAAAAACTTAAATGTAAAACCTAAAATTATAAAAATCCTGGAAAATGAAAATAACCTAGAAAATACCAATCTGGACATAGGCCCTGGCAATGATTTCATTACAAAATGCCAAAAGCAATTGCAACAAAATAAAAAATTGACAAATGGGACCTAATCAAAGTAGGGAGCTTCTCCACAGCAAAAGAAACTGTCAACAGAGTACACATACAGCCTACAGAATAGGAGAAACTATACATCTGACAAAGTTCTAATATCCAGCATCTATAAGGAACTTAAACAAATTAACAAGCAAAAACCAAATAACCCCATTAAAAAGTGGGCAAAAGACATGAAGAGACACTTTTCAAAAGAAGACATACACATAGCCAATAAGCATATGAAAAAATGCTCAACACTACTATTAGAGAAATAGTAGAGAAATGCAAATGAAAACCACAATGAGATACCATCCTATACCAGTCCAAATGTCTATCACTAAAAAGTCAAAAAATAGATGCCGGAGAGGTTGTGGGGAAAAGGGAAGGCTTATTCACTGCTGATGAGAATGTGAATTAGTTCAGCTATCATGGAAAACAGTGTGGCAATTTCCCAAAGACCTTAGAAGTATCATTTGACCAAATAAATAAATAGAAATATATAAAAAAACATAAAAAATTTCCTTTCCTTTAAACACGTTAGCATTGGTAAGAAAAAGAAACTAAAATATATGACCAGATTAAAAAATAAGTACAACTTCTAGAAACAAAAAAGTAAAATTAAAAGCTTAATAGTAAAACAAAGTTTACCTTAAAATTGAAAATGTAAATACAGATGAAGGATAACTGAAGAAAGAATTAGGATACTTGAAAAAAAAAAAAACCAGCAAAAAGAGACAGAGATAGATGACACCAATAGTGTTAGAGAGTCTGCAATATGTCCAGTGGAAATGATGGAATTAAAGAAAGAGAATATGGGTTGGTAAAATGATACCAAACAGAATGTACACTACAAAAAGTGTACCATAGTGAAAACGCACAAAACCAAAGACAAAGAGAAGAAGCCGGAAGGAAAGACAAAATAAAGATAAGTTTAGTAAAGGAAAACTTAGACTGATGGCTGAATTCCCAAAAGCAGCATGTGAATCAGAAAACAGTGGTATGATAACATCAATGCCCTGAGACAAATAGCTTTACACCTAATATTGTATATCTGGTGTGGGGGAAAGTATTTCATATTGGTTAAAAAAAAGGATTTCAAATAAATAAATAAGGAAAATTTATGAGCAAATATCATTTACCAATGCAGCTTTAAACATACGGGTATCAGAAGGGATGATTACCCTAAAAAGAATATGTGAGCTCAAGAATAAATATTCTGTTAAAATGTTAAGCATTTGATGAATATGTAATATATTTCATACATATGTATACACACATATATATGCATAAACTATGCAGAACCATAGGGCATTTCTTAATTTTAGAAGATAATAACAAATCATTTAGTTCCTATCATCATATTACATGCCACATTGATTCATATCCTTGCCAATAGCTGGTAGCAATCATACTTTAAAATGTTTTTATACAATTATGGTCATGATATTGCGTCATCTCATTGTGGACTTATTTTTGCATTTTTCTGATTATATCAAGTGCCTTTTTGGCATCTATTGAGATAATACAATCAGTTTTATCTCTTTTTCTATTAATGTGGTGAATTATATTAATTGGTTTTCTAATATTAAACCAACTTTACATTTCTGAGATATAATCAACTTTTTCATAATGCACTACACTTTTTTACATTTTAAATCCTATTTTAACGTAACAAAAAAGTTTCAAAATGTATTTTTTTCCCCTTAAGAGTAAGGATCTTGTTGTGAAGTAAATGGTGTGATCCAGGATGTGCGGAACTGCTCAGGATTTCTGGGTAGTTGTGACTCCAGAAGGAAATCCTGTACTCAATTGTAGTTTGCTGCCATCTGGTGGCTGTTGTCTACTGCCATGAAATCTAAAGATTCTGGGTACTGTGAAGAATGGAACTTCGAGCACAATGGTAAGAAATCTAACTATTTCCAAGAAACCTGGTTTTCATCCCCACCATATTACCCTGAACAAGGGAGATTGGTTGAAAATAAATGGAATTGTGCGAGCCACCCTCTAACTCCTTGTTTCCCAAGATAAAGTTGTCTGACACTGTCTGCCTTGTTTTCCCTCCCCTCCTTTTGTTTTTTTCCCTCACTGAAAATAATTCCTGTAAGATTTTATCCCTGTTCCAGAAAAGGGATGAAGAGAAAATGGAAAATATTTGCCAGTAACATTATATCTGAACTTGTCTTATTCTGAGGTGCATTTTCATGGAGTTTCACTGAACTTCATTTATAATTGTGTATATGTTCATCATCAAGACAGAACATTATTTATTTTCCACCTTTTGGACTCAAGCTTTGTATTACATCATTAAAAGGTGAAGTTTTTCTTCTTTTTATTCTAAAGAGGAGGTTGTATAACATTGAAATTTTCTGCTCCTTGAAGGTTTGCAAAAACTGACAAGATGCCATCTGGACAAGTGTTTTTTATGGGAAGAGTTTTGAGGAATGATTTGTTTTAGTGGTTAACAGAAGGGGTTATAATCAACATATTTAACAGCTGTTCAGTAATTGATATATACAAATGCTTATATATCAATACGTAAATCAATAAAAAGTCCCTTTTATGATCTTAGTAAACTGCTTAATGAATGATAAAATTTTTAGCAAATCTATTGATTTTTACAAATTATTGGGGGAATCTTTGGATTTACATCTTACCACTAAATACTGTCTGAGCCACAGTTTGATGTGAAACGACTAGACTAGACCAAACCATTACAAAAGTTGTCCCATTAAATTAAAAGTTATCACATGATGTGGTGTTCAAAAGAATTTTTTTCAGCAAAATTTCTATAGTGCTGAATTCTCTTCAAATTTCTGATAACTATTATCAACATTTGAAGTTTTCTGGCTCCTTTAATGCTCTCTGATAATTTTTATATTCAATAACTCCGTTATTCAAGAAGACAAAATCATTTTTCCACTGACATATTTAACTAGATGATTTAAATTTATTAATGTTTTTTATTTTCTTTCTTTTTCTTTTCTTTTTTTTTCTTTTTTTTTTTTTTTTTTTTTGAGACAGCATCTGGCTCTGTCGCCCTGCAGAGGTGCGATCTTGGCCCACTTCAAACTCCACCTCCTGGGTTCCAGCAATTCTCATGCCTTAGCCTCCCAAGTAGCTGGGATTGCAGGCAGGTACCACCTCGCCTGGCTAAATTTTGTATTTTAAGTAGAGACTAGGTTTTGCTGTGTTGGCCAAGCTGGTATGAAACTCATGGCCTCAAGCCATCTGCCTGCCTTGGCCTCCCAAAGTGTTGGGATTACAGGTGTGAGCCACCACGCCCAGCCTGTTTGTTTACTTTTTATTCAAAAAAGTATGCAAATGTTCAATAGAGTTTCTTATGCAATAGTTTGAAAGAACTTAAAAGTTCACTACATATTTTTTACTGTTGTCTAAATCAATTTTTTTGCTTTTCTTTAAATGTTAATTTTTAATTATTTTATTATCAAATTATTGATCATAGTTTTTATTTATTTTATGTTGGTAATTTTTATTTATTGTATATAAAAATAATGAAATAAAGTTCCTTGTTTTGCAATGAAAGTGTATTAGTCAGACTTCTCCAGAAAAGCAGAGAAACAACAGGATGTATATAAATGAAGAGATTTATCATGAACAAATTGGCTTATTCAAATCCCTGTAAGGTTGTCCTGAAAATATTATTAAAACCAGTTTTTTAACATCAAATATAAATTTTGATATGGTATTTTAGGTATTGTTCTTTCCAAATTAGTGAAATTCACAAAAACTAATAAATGATCTTCTAAATCCCAAATTTTACATTTTAGATAAGTTATTTAAATTTTTAAGGTTAAAAAATAAAGATTTTTTGATAATAAGTAATGTCTCCATGATTTATATATTTTTCTAAATTAGATTCCTTTTTTAGTAGATGCACATTTTAACCAATTTGGAACATAGCTAGATTACAAAAATATTTCTCAGTACCATTATTTTTATCATAGACCCCATTGAAATTTTACCAGTTGACCTGACAATTCTCTTGTTAGGAAAAAAAAAATGCTTTCTTCTCTTATACCCTTTTCTCTCTTGTTCAGCATCTGACCCAGTATTACATGTTGCATTTGTCATACCTCTCTAATCTCTTTCAATATGAAACTGTTTCTCAGTCTTTCCTTTTTTTTCACATCTTTGACCTTTTGAAATGTCTGTTCATTTTAGTTTAATATTTCCTGTTGAACTAGGTTCAGGTTCTGTGTTTGGGGCAGGAATGCCGCGGAAGTGTTGCTTCTTTTATTAGTCCATAATATCAGGAGGCTCGCCATGGTGATGATTTGTCTCCTTACTGACAATGTTAACTTTTATTATTTTGTTAAGATGATGTCTTCCAGGTTTCTCCACTGGATAGATAATTAATAAGTGTATTTAGTGTTTAATAAGAGTAATTGATAACTATTTTGTTGAGAGATATTTTAAACTGTGTAATAGTCTCTTTCTTATCACACTTTCGTCCATTATCTTTAGCCCGTGCATGACTCAAATGAATCAGTTATTACTTTGAGGGTTGCCAAGGGCTAATTTTCTTATTCCATCATTTCTTCTATATCAGTTACTTTACATTTTATGGTAAGGTTGCATTCCATTCATTCATTCACAAATAGATAAAACACGGAGTATAGAATAGTAATTGTTGAAAATAAGTGGCAGGACAGACCTATTGTCTTGTTCCTGACCTTAGGGAAAATGATTCAGTCTTTCACCATTAAGGATCATACACCTATAGGTTTTTCATAGATGGCCCTTATCACGCTGAGGAAAATTCCTGAGAGCTATTATCAGGAATGAGTGATTGGTTTTGTGAAATGCTTTTTTGTGCATCTAGTGGGATGATTATAGTTGTTTTTTTCTTTCTTCTTCTGTTTTTTTGAGATGGAGTTTCCCTCTTGTTGCCCAGGCTGCAGTGCAATGGCGCGATCTCGGCTCACCTCAACCTCCGCCTCCCGGGTTCAAGCGATTCTCCTGCCTCAGCCACTTCAGAGTAGCTGGGATTACAGGCATGTGTCACCACGCCCGGCTAATTTTTTGTATTTTTAGTAGAGACGGGGTTTCACCATGTTAGCCATGGTCTCCATCTCCCGACCTCAGGTGATCCGCCCGCCTCAGCCTCCCAAAGTGCTGGGATTACAGGCGTGAGCCACCACGCCCGTTTTTTTGTTTTTTTTTTTTTACTTTTTTTTAGATTGTTAATATAGTAAATTAAGTTGATTTATTTTTGAATGTTAATCTAGCTTTGCATTCCTAGGATAAACCTTATGTGGTCATAGTGTATTATCCTTTCAATGTTTTGTTGGATTGAAATTACTAAAATTTTGTTTAGGAATTATGTTCACAGAAGATACTGGCCTGTAGTTTTCTTTTTCTGTTCTGTTTCCACTTGGTTTAATATCAACATTACATTGGCTACATAGAATAAGTTGAGAATATCCCCTCATTTAAAATGTTCTGGGAAAGTTTTCTTAGAATAGAATGTTTTTGCTTAAATGTTCAGTAACATTCACCAGTGATTAAAGTGGGCCAGGTGGTTTCTTTGTGGGAAAGTTTTAAACTATAATTTCCATTTTTAAAAATGCTATCAATGAAATAAACTAAGGCAATCATTGGACTTACCATATTTGTTTCTTACCTTTGTGGAGCCACTGTTCTTTATTGTATGCTGTCTAGTGTCTTGTGGAATATATATACACATATGTGTGTGTGTGTGTTTCTGTGTTATATATTATATATATATATTTATATACATATCCTATATGCATCTATCGATCTATCACACAAAAGGAGCGGGGAGAGAAAGAGGGAAAAGGAGGAGGGGTGAGAGAGCAAGAGTAAGAGAAAGGCAGAGAGAGAGACAGACAGAGATTGAAATTCTCTTTTGTTGTTGTTTACTCAGGAAAGTAAATCTGTTTTCTATTACTTCATCTTGGCCAGAATCAGAAGTCTAGTCACAGCTGTTTTATTTTCCCATTAATTAAACTTCTTTTCTAATCATCCTGAAGAGCTGAAAAGCAGGTATTTTCCGTTGGGACCTCCAAGTTTATTATTATTATTATTATTATTATTATTATTATTATTATTATTATTAATTTAACCAGAGACTCTCACAGGTATGATCAATATCATAAACCCATTGTTTCTCAGCCTGGTGTGGTGTCTCTTGCCTGTAATCCCAGAACTTTGGGAGACCGAGGCTGGTGGATCACTTGAGGCCAGGAGTTCCAGACCAGCCTGGCCAAAATGGTGAAACCCTGTCTCTACTAAAAATACAAAAATCAGCCGGGGGTGGTGGCACATGCCTGTAGTCCCAGCTACTCGGGAGATGAGGAGGGCTAATCACCTGAGGTCAAGAGTTCGAGAGCAGCCTGGCCTACATGGCGAAACCCTGTCTCTACTAAAGATAGAAAAATTAGCGGGACATGGTGGCACGCACCCATACTCCCAGCTACTCGAGAGGCTGAGGTAGGAGAATCTCTTGAACCCAGGAGGCAGAGGTTGCAGTGAGCTGAGATCGCGCCACTGCACTCCGACCTGGGCGACAAAGCGAGACTCCATCTCAAAACACACACACACATACACACACACACACACACACACACACACACACACACAATAAACCCATTGTTTCTCATTGAACATTCAAGAGTTACTGATGGAAGTTAAATTTCCTATGGATAAAACTGGCCTGCTGTTGATGAAGTTGCGTGAAAAGTCTAGAAGATGATCGAGGAAGAAATTATATATTTCTGTTGATTTTTTGGCAGAATAGTCTTGTATTCGGAAAGTCAGATTCTGTCAGGATGGTAACTTTCTTAGGATCACATCTCTTAGTTCTCAGCATTTTTTGTTCTATCCTCAAGAATCTCTTTGATTCCATATTATAAATAATATAGATATCTGTCATTCATGTACCAGGAACTCCAATTCCTTATTTCCTTAACAGGAATCATCACACGAGAAGTCAGTCATGTATCTTTCTTTAATTTTAAAAATGTAAAGTCACTATGTTTTATGAGTTCAGGAGTCTCTATCTTTTTACCTAATAAGCGTCGTCGGTCAGCTTTTCTGGACAGTAGAGCTCACTGATTATCTCCAGGAGACTTTACACTGTCACTCTCACAAATTTGGGAAAAGAGCTACCTTCATGTCTCATTAATGATTTACTCTCTTCAAATCATCTGAAGCAAATTTTGAACACCTCTATAACAAATTAGGGAAGAAATGGAATATAAAACTTACATCTTCCATAACATATTGTTTTATAGGACCCTAACTTTATAGATGATTGGTCTCTGTTTCAATTCTTTCAAAATTGTTTTGCTCTAAAGGATTACAACTTTCCTCTTTCAGGTGAAGCCTCATTTATCTTTTTTTCCCCTCACTATTCTGAACATTCCTAGTGCTAATATCGTTGTTACTGTTGCTCTTTGAACTGTAGCTTATTTTTTCATAGTATATTTGAGATACAATAATGTTAACTTACACATACAGTGCTGTGTTTTACATACATTAATGTATTTAGTCAACACAGCAACTTCAAGAAGAAGTTACCATTGTCATCTCCAGTTTACTGATGAGGTATGTATGTGATTGAAAAGTGAAAAAAATAATACAGATTATGAAAAGTATATGTGAAAATAAAAATTTAAATGTATTTGATATCTTGTTTTGGGGGAGATTATAAATGCTGGTAGAGTTGACTATATAAATATTCAAAAATTAATACGTGTACATAAGAAGTTAAAATAACAATGTGAGAAAATGCAGCAATTTTGAAAAATTGAGAAAACGGAGTAACTGTAAATCAGCATACTTTTAGTGTTACAGAATTTTAAAGTACTTGGTAACTATTATATTTTATAAAATATATTTTAAATATACTCATAATTTTAAAAATAATCTATAATACCAAACGTATACTATGTATTATGATGACTGAATGGTGCATATTAAAGACACTTCGGCAGTTTGAATGTGAAAAAGGTTACATATACTCTTTGTTTTCCTTGTCCAATTATTTTTGACCAATACGTATATCACTTGTCATTTTATTCCTACTCGTTTTCAGTCACATTGTATTTAGAATTTAACATGAATCATGAAAGGTATCTATTATACACACAAAATTTTGTTTACAATTATAGGAGTTTTGTAACATCTTAGAAATTCCTTCAGATGTTCCAGACCAAGACCCCACACTCTATGTAAAATATACTTTCTATTTTTATGATATTTCTCAGTAGCTCTTTTAGAAACCAAGATAAAACTAGGTGTATAAAGTGGAAATTTTAACAAAAACCAAAACCAAAAAACCTAAAGAAATGCCTGGGAATGTGTGTGTGAGGTGGTGCGGGGGGAGATGGTGGTGAGCCCGATTTACGTAAGCGGCATTTAGTGATCACCATTAAATAAGTGTCATCAACTTAACCTAGTATCCATTGGCATCAGAAAGCATGAAATGAGCTCAGTTTATTGCATATTTGTGTATAATAAAGACAGAAATTCCTGGAAGTCATATTTGTGAAACAATGCAGGAAATATGAGAAATACCCTTTCAGAATAATCTTTACAATTATTAGTGACTTTGAGTAACTTTGAATGAGAAAATTGTTGTTCTGCTTGGAAGCAATGAACTGGTCCTCAAAATTCTAGAAACTTCTACGTCTACAGGGAGTGACTTTATGATTTAGTTGGGACTCTTGAAAATAAATGAGTACCTCCCCACACTCATCTCACTAATAGACTCTTTTCAATATTCAGATTAAAGTGTGACCCAGGAATTAGTATTAAAAGAAAAGCAAAACAAAACCTCCAGGTGATTCTGAGGTATGGGAAAGTTTGTCAAATAGTGACCTAATTGACCTCCAGAGTCCTTTATATTTTTCAAAAAGACGACACATTTATATATATTTTCTAATTTACTTTCTCGTTTTTAAGAATACCTGTATTGCTGGATCAAAGGACTTAGAACTTATGGCAGGTAGCATGTAGGAAGATTTTTCAGTCCTGATTTTGTATAATATTAATAGCAAGATTTTCTTGAGGTTCAAGCTGAAGATTCAGTCTAAGATTCTCTTTTGATTCTAATAAGGAAGAGGCATAAGAAACTTAGAAATAAATAGATACACTTGTCGAGTGTACTCAGACGCTTGAATAAATCTACATATACTGTGAAGCATTTTTTGTAATTAATTATGCTTTCCTCAAAGCTTCCTTTAAAAGAACAAAGAACTTTCTTTTTTCTTTTGAAAAGAACTTTCAAAATACTTCAATGACGCATTTTTGGGAACAAGCTGGATATCAAGAGAGGTACTTATTTTTTTAAAAATCATAAATTTTTCTGAATATACATTTTAAAATTTAGCAAAAGTTTTTCTATTTTTCTTGCTCATTTTCTTATATATCAATTATTTATTGAGCCCTTTCTCTTTCCCATGTGTTACATATTTCATTTAATTTATATATATCATTTAATTTATTCCTTACAACAGAAATTCTGTGAAGCAGATGATCCAAACGATATTTTGTTGATGGGCAAACAGAGGCTAATGGAATTTAAATAATTTGCCCAAGATTACTCAGCCAGTGAGTGGCAGAGCATGAATTAAAAACTAGATTTATGTAAATGAAAACACCATTCTTTTAACTAATAAAACTTTGACTTCATAAAAAATTCATAACAGAAGCCAAATCAGCTTCATTTTTCTGACTATAATGTACTTTTAATTTTATGAAAATTTTTTAAATTTTATTATTATTATACTTTAAGTTCTAGGGTACATGTGTACAATGTGCAGGTTTGTTACATATGTATACATGTGCCATGTTGGTGTGCTGCACCCATTATCTCGTCATTTAGCATTAGGTATATCTCCTAATGCTATCCCTCCCCCCTCCCCCCACCCCACAACAGTCCCCGGTGTATGATGTTCCCCTTCCTGTGTCCATGTGTTCTCATTGTTCAATTCCCAACTAGGAGTGAGAACATGCGGTGTTTGGTTTTTCATTCTTGCGATAGTTTACTGAGAATGATGGTTTCCAGTTTCATCCATGTCCCTACAAAGGACATGAACTCATCATTTTTATGGCTGCATAGTATTCCATGGTGTACATGTGCCACATTTTCTTAATCCAGTCTATCATTGTTGGACATTTAGGTTGGTTCCAAGTCTTTGCTATTGTGAATAGTGCTGCTATAAACATACGTGTGCATGTGTCTTTATAGCAGCATGATTTATAATCCTTTGGGTATATACCCAGTAATGGGATGGCTGGGTCAAATGGTATTTCTAGTTCTAGATCCCTGAGGAATCGCCACCCTGACTTCCACAATGGTTGAACTAGTTTACAGTCCCACCAACAGTGTAAAAGTTCCTATTTCTCCACATCCTCTCCAGCACCTGTTGTTTCCTGACTTTTTAATGATTGCCATTCTAACTGGTGTGAGATGGTACCTAATTGTTGTTTTGATTAGCATTTCTCTGATGGCAAGTTATAATGAGCATTTTTTCATGTGTTTTTTGGCTGCATAAATGTCTTCTTTTGAGAAGTGTCTGTTCATATCCTTTGCCCACTTTTTGATGGGGTTGTTTGTTTTTTTCTTGTAAATTTGTTTGAGTTCATTGTAGATTCTGGATATTAGCCCTTTGTCAGATGAGTAGGTTGCAAAAATTTTCTCCCATTCTGTAGGTTGCCTGTTCTCTCTGATGATAGTTTCTTTTGTTGTGCGGAAGCTCTTTAGTTTAATTAGATCCCATTTGTCAATTTTGGCTTTTGTTGCCATTGCTTTTGGTGTTTTAGACATGAAGTCCTTGCCCATGCCTGTGTCCTGAATGGTATTGCCTAGGTTTTCTTCTAGGGTTTTTATGGTTTTAGGTCTGACATTTAAGTCTTTAATCCATCTTGAATTAATTTTTGTAGAAGGTGTAAGGAAGGGATCCAGTTTCAGCTTTCTACATATGGCTAGCCAGTTTTCCCAGCACCATTTATTAAATAGGGAATCCTTTCCCCATTGCTTGTTTTTCTCAGGTTTGTCAAAGATCAGATAGTTGTAGATATGTGGCATTATTTCTGAGGGTTCTGTTCTGTTCCATTGGTCTATATCTCTGTTTTGGTACCAGTACCATGCTGTTTTGGTTACTGTAGCCTTGTAGTATAGTTTGAAGTCAGGTAGTGTGATGCCTCCAGCTTCGTTCTTTTGGCTTAGGATGGACTTGGTGATGCAGGCTCTTTTTTGGTTCCATATGAACTTTAAAGTAGTTTTTTCCAATTCTGTGAAGAAAGTCATTTGTAGCTTGATGGCGTTGGCATTGAATCTGTAAATGACCTTGGGCAGTATGGCCATTTTCACGATATTGATTCTTCCTACCCATGAGCATGGAATGTTCTTCCATTTGTTTGTATCCTCTTTTATTTCCTTGAGCAGTGGTTTATAGTTCTCCTTGAAGAGGTCCTTCACATCCCTTGTAAGTTGGATTCCTAGGTATTTTATTCTCTTTGAAGCAATTGTGAATGGGAGTTCACTCATGATTTGGCTCTCAGTTTGTCTGTTATTGGTGTATAAGAATGCTTGTGATTTTTGTACATTGATTTTGTATCCTGAGACTTTGCCGAAGTTGCTTATCAGCTTGAGGAGATTTTGGGCTGAGACAGTGGGGTTTTCTAGATATACAATCATGTCATCTGCAAACAGGGACAATTTGACTTCCTCTTTTCCTAATTGAATACCCTTTATTTCCTTCTCCTGCCTGATTGCCCTGGCCAGAATTTCCAACACTATGTTGAATAGGAGTGGTGAGAGAGGGCATCCCTGTCTTGTGCCAGTTTTCAAAGGGAATGCTTCCAGTTTTTGCCCATTCAGTATGATATTGTCTTTGGGTTTGTCATAGACAGCTCTTATTATTTTGAGATACGTGCCATCAATACCTAATTTTTGAGAGTTTTTAGCATGAAGGTTGTTTAATTTTATCAAAGGCTTTTTCTGCATCTGTTGAGATAATCATGTGGTTTTTGTCTTTGGCTCTGTTTATATGCTGGATTACATTTATTGATTTGCATATGTTGAACCAGCCTTGCATCCCAGGGACAAAGCCCACTTGATCATGGTGGATAAACTTTTTGATGTGCTGCTGGATTCGGTTTGCCAGTATTTTATTGAGTATTTTTGCATTGATGTTCATCAAGGATATTGGTCTAAAATTCTCTTTTTTGGTTGTGTCTCTGCCTGGCTTTGGTATCAGAATGATGCTGGCGTCATAAAATGAGTTAGGGAGGATTCCCTCTTTTTCTATTGATTGGAATAGTTTCAGAAGGAATGGTACCAGTTCCTCCTTGTACCTCTGGTGGAATTCGGCTGTGAATCCATGTGGTCCTGGACTCTTTTTGGTTGGTAAGCTATTGATTATTGCCACAATTTGAGATCCTGTTATTGGTCTATTCAGAGATTCAATTTCTTCCTGGTTTAGTCTTGGGAGAGTGTATGTGTCAAGGAATTTATCCATTTCTTCTAGATTTTCTAGTTTATTTGCGTAGAGGTGTTTGTAGTATTCTCTGATGGTAGTTTGTATTTCTGTGGGATCGTTGGTGATATCCCCCTTATTATTTTTTATTGCATCTATTTGATTCTTCTCTCTTTTTTTCTTTATTAGTCTTGCTAGCAGTCTATCAATTTTGTTGATCCTTTCAAAAAACCAGCTCCTGGATTCATTAATTTTTTGAAGGGTTTTTTGTGTCTCTATTTCCTTCAGTTCTGCTCTGATTTTAGTTATTTCTTGCCTTCTGCTAGCTTTTGAATGTGTTTGCTCTTGCTTCTCTAGTTCTTTTAATTGTGATGTTAGGGTGTCAATTTTGGATCTTTCCTGCTTTCTCTTGTGGGCGTTTAGTGCTATAAATTTCCCTCTACACACTGCTTTGAATGTGTCCCAGAGATTCTGGTATGTTGTGTCTTTGTTCTCGTTGGTTTCAAAGAACATCTTTATTTCTGCCTTCATTTCGTTTTGTACCCAGTAGTCATTCAGGAGCAGGTTGTTCAGTTTCCATGTAGTTGAGCGGTTTTGAGTGAGATTCTTAATCCTGAGTTCTAGTTTGATTGGACTGCGGTCTGAGAGATAGTTTGTTATAATTTCTGTTATTTTACATTTGCTGAGGAGAGCTTTACTTCCAAGTATGTGGTCAATTTTGGAATAGGTGTGGTGTGGTGCTGAAAAAAATGTATATTCTGTTGATTTGGGATGGAGAGTTCTGTAGATGTCTATTAGGTCTGCTTGGTGCAGAGCTGAGTTCAATTCCTGGGTATCCTTGTTGACTTTCTGTCTCGTTGATCTGTCTAATTTTGACAGTGGGGTGTTAAAGTCTCCCATTATTAATGTGTGGGAGTATAAGTCTCTTTGTAGGTCACTCAGGACTTGCTTTATGAATCTGGGTGCTCCTGTATTGGGTGCATATATATTTAGGATAGTTAGCTCTTCTTGTTGAATTGATCCCTTTACCATTATGTAATGGCCTTCTTTGTCTCTTTTGATCTTTGTTGGTTGAAAGTCTGTTTTATCAGAAACTAGGATTGCAACCCCTGCCTTTTTTTGTTTTCCATTTGCTTGGTAGATCTTCCTCCATCCTTTTATTTTGAGCCTATGTGTGTCTCTGCATGTGAGATGGGTTTCCTGAATACAGCACACTGATGGGTCTTGACTCTTTATCCAATTTGCCAGTCTGTGTCTTTTAATTGGAGCATTTAGTCCATTTACATTTAAAGTTAATATTGTTATGTGTGAATTTGATCCTGTCATTATGATATTAGCTGGTTACTTTGCTCTTTAGTTGATGCAGTTTCTTCCTTGTCTCAATGTTGTTGATGCAGTTTCTTTCTAGTCTCAATGTTCTTTACATTTTGGCATGATTTTGCAGTGGCTGGTACCGGTTGTTCCTTTCCATGTTTAGCGCTTCCTTCAGGAGCTCTTTTAGGGGAGGCCTGGTGGTGACAAAATCTCTCAGCATTTGCTTGTCTGTAAAGTATTTTATTTCTCCTTCAGTTATGAAGCTTAGTTTGGCTGGATATGAAATTCTGGGTTGAAAATTCTTTTCTTTAAGAATGTTGAATATTGGCCCACACTCTCTTCTGGCTTGTAGGGTTTCTGCCAAGAGATCCGCTGTTAGTCTGATGGGCTTCCCTTTGTGGGTAACCTGACCTTTCTCTCTGGCTGCCCTTAACATTTTTTCCTTCATTTCAACTTTGGTGAATCTGAAAATTATGTGTTTTGGAGTTGCTTTTCTCGAGGAGTATCTTTGTGGCGTTCTCTGTATTTCCTGAATCTGAATGTTGGCCTGCCTTGCTAGATTGGGGAAGTTCTCCTGGATAATATCCTGCAGAGTGTTTTCCAACTTGGTTCCATTCTCCGCATCACTTTCAGGTACACCAATCAGATGTAGTTTTGTTCTTTTCACATAGTCCCATATTTCTTGGAGGCTTTGCTCATTTCTTTTTATTCTTTTTTCTCTAAACTTCCCTTCTCGCTTCATTTCATTCATTTCATTTTCCATTGCTGATACCCTTTCTTCCAGTTGTTCGCATCGGCTCCTGAGGCTTCTGCATTCTTCAGGTAGTTCTCGAGCCTTGGTTTTCAGCTCCATCAGCTCCTTTAAGCACTTCTCTGTATTGGTTATTCTAGTTATACATTCTTCTAAATTTTTTTCAAAGTTTTCAACTTCTTTGCCTTTGGTTTGAATGTCCTCCCGTAGCTCAGAGTAATTTGATCATCTGAAGCCTTCTTCTCTCAGCTCGTCAAAGTCATTCTCCATCCAGCTTTGTTCCGTTTCTGGTGACGAACTGCGTTCCCTTGGAGGAGGAGAGGCGCTCTGCTTTTTAGAGTTTCCAGTTTTTCTGTTCTGTTTTTTCCCCATCTTTGTGGTTTTATCTACTTTTGGTCTTTGATGATGGTGATGTACAGATGGGTTTTTGGTGTGGATGTCCTTTCTGTTTGTTAGTTTTCCTTCTAACAGACAGGACCCTCAGCTGCAGGTCTGTTGGAATACCCTGCCATGTGAGGTGTCAGTGTGCTCCTGCTGGGGGGTGCCTCCCAGTTAGGCTGCTTGGGGGTCAGGGACCCACTAGAGGAGGCAGTCTGCCCGTTCTCAGATCTGCAGCTGCATGCTGGGAGAGCCACTGCTCTCTTCAATGCTGTCAGACAGGGACATTTAAGTCTGCAGAGGTTACTGCTGTCTTTTTGTTTGTCTGTGCCCTGCCCCCAGAGGTGGAGCCTACAGAGGCAGGCAGGCCTCCTTGAGCTGTGGTGGGCTCCACACAGTTCGAGCTTCCGGGCTGCTTTGTTTACCTAATCAAGCCTGGGCAATGGCGGGCGCCCCTCCCCCAGCCTCGCTGCCGCCTTGCAGTTTGATCTCAGACTGCTGTGCTAGCAATCAGCGAGACTCTGTGGGCGCAGGACCCTCCAAGCCAGGTGCGGGATATACTCTCCTGGTGCGCCATTTTTTAAGCCCGTTGGAAAAGCGCAGTATTCGGGTGGGAGTGACCCGATTTTCCAGGTGCCCTCCATCACCCCTTTCTTTGACTCGGAAAGGGAACTCCCTGACCCCTTGCGCTTCCCGAGTGAGGCAATGCCTCGCCCCGCTTCGGCTCGCGCACAGTGCACGCACCCACTGACCTGGGCCCACTGTCTGGCACTCCCTAGTGAGAGGAACCCGGTACCTCAGTTGGAAATGCAGAAATCACCCGTTTTCTGCATCGCTCGTGCTGGGAGCTGTAGACCAGAGCTGTTCCTAATCGGCCATCTTGGCTCCTCCCCCCAATTCCATTTTATTATCTTAAGTTTAGAGAATTTAAACTCAAAAAATCTATTTGGTGAAATTTACAGTTATAATGCTTGCTTGACAAGATACTATGGTTTGTAAATATTCCATGAATTTAAGCAAAGGATGCCTATCGCTTACATATTATCAAATTGAAACTTACAATGTATTAGGTATAATAAAAGTTGATCACTGTGGGTAAGTTGGTGTACCAGATAGACATTAATGGTTGAATATTAAAAATGTAGTCACATTCCCTTTATTAACTAAAAGATTTTTAAAAATTATTGTCTCAGAAGCTGTAGAAAGACCATTTGACAAATTTTAACATTATCAAAAAACTTAGTAACCTTAGAAAATAACTAAGCTTCGTTAACCTAATAAAGTAGGTGTATACAAACAGAATAAACACATATTTAAAATGGGAAAATAATAGAAGCATTTTCTTTAAAATTAGGAAAAAGACAGCCAGGCACGGTGGCTCATGCCTGTAATCCCAGTACTTTGGGAGGCCAAGACGGGTGGATCATGAGGTCAGGAGATCGAGACCATCCTGGCTAACACGGTGAAACCCCGTCTCCACTAAAAATATAAAAAAATTAGCAGGGCATGGTGGCGGGCGCCTGTAGTCCCAGCTACTCAGGAGGCTGAGGCAGGAGAATGGCGTGAACCCGAGAGGCGGAGCTTGCAGTGAGCTGAGGTCGCGCCACTGCACTCCAGCCTGGGTGACTGAGCTAGACTCCATCTCAAAAAAAAAAAAAAAAAAGGAAAAAGACAAGATGTCTATTATTTTTGTTGCAGTTCAACATTCTATCAGAAATCTAGCCAGCGCAATACGATAATAATAAAAATTAAAAGTATAAGGGATCAAATGTGAGATTAAACTGTCATTTATATGGTAATTTAAAGAAGAGTTTATACATTGAGTACACGTGGACACAAAGAAGGAACAATAGACAACGGCGCTACTTGAGGGTGAAGCGGGGAGGAGGGTTAGGATTGCAAAACTACCTATTGGATACCATGCTTATTACCTGGGTGACTAAATAACCTGTACACCAAACCCCCATAATGTGTAATTTATCTATATAACAAACCTGCACATATACCCCTGAAAGTAAAATAAAAACTAGTACAAAAGATAAAGAAGAGTTTATAAAGATGTTTTGGTTAATGTACAAAAATCAATTGCACGTTTACACAATAGCAGTAAACAAATATGACGTTTAATTTAAAAGATTATACCATTTACATGTGTATCAGAGATTATCAACTTTTTAGGGATAATTTAGTAAAAGGTGTATAAGACTCTACGTGGAAAAGTATAAAATTCTTTATATCATGCAATAATTTTTTTTTTTTTTTTTTGGAGATGGAGTTTTGCTCTGTTCCCCAGGCTGGAGTACAATGGCATGATCTTGGCTCACTGCAACCTCCGTCTCCCATGTTCAAGCAATTCTCCTGCCTCAGCCTCCTGAGTAGCTGGAATCACAGGCACGTGCCACCACGCCTGGCTATTTTTCTATTTTTAGTAGAGGTGGGATTTCACTATGTGGGCCAGGCTTGTCTTGAACTCCTGACCTCAAGTGACCCAGTGGCCTAGGCCTCTCAAAGTGTTAAGATTACAGGCATGAGCCACCACACCCGGCCTATATCATGCAACACTTTTATTGCTGAAAAATTACAAAGTGCATCAACCATGCAAGAAAAGATAGGTACATGTAAATACAATAGAATTAAGTATTGTTTCCTCCAGAAGGATGTTTTGTAAAAAGTAAAAGTACAAAATATAAGCCAAAAGAATCGAACAAGATTATATACTAAGTGCCTACAGATCTATAATAATGTCTAATCAATTACATGAAATGGGTAAAATTGATTAACACATTTTATAGAAGAGCAACCAATAAAATGTATTGGGTTTTTAATAAAAGAAATGGAAATTAAGATTATAACAAAATTCCATTTTACACCCATTCAATTTGAAATAAATAAAAAAGTCTGATGATGCCAATGTTGGAGAATATATGGTCTACAGCACGCATTCTTAACAGGGGCACTGTTGCCTCTAAGGGTGAAAAATTGCTTCTTGTATGTGGTAGAAAAATCTTACTCCCCATAATTTCATAGAAATCTTATCTTTTAAAAATTTATACATACAAATAAATATAAAAATTCTACATACAATAGATGAACAGTTATACAGTGGTCTATGGTATTAACATATAATGATGACTAAAAATGTACAAAGGCATTTTTTCATAATTTCTCATTGTCATTGGGGTGATAATGAAAAAATAAGATTGTATCTACAGGTGGTCTACAGACTCTAGTTCACATTGCATTTGTAAATAAACGAAAATAATTAGAGAACACATTTGTCATTATCTCCTGTAGTGGGACATATATGTCTTATGACCCAGAAATTCCTCTCCTGAGCAGATATCCAAGAGACTATCTTACACATATGCTGGAGAAGATATATATATAAGAATGTCTATAAAAGCATAGTAAACAAAATAAAAATTCCAGAAATAAATCAGATGCTTATCAATGGGATTGTTCATTGATTAAAAAATGGTGTATTTACACAATAGAATATTCTGAGACAAGTAAATTACAGATACACCCCAAGCAATTGAATCTAAGCAATAATATATTAACAAGAAAAAGTAAGTCTCAAAAGATCACTTACAGAATGCTTCTTTTAAAAACACTGAAGTCTATACTTTATTCGAATTTTATTAGTTTTTTCCTTAAAGTTATTTTTCTGTCCCAGGAACTCTTCCAGGATATCACGTTGCATTTCATCGCCATGTGTCTTAGCCTCCACTGGACTGTGACAGTTTCTCGGACGTCTTTGTTTTTAATGACCTTGACTGTTTTGAGGAGTAAGGGTCAGGTATTACAGAATGCTGCTCTGTTGGGGTTTATCTGATGGTTTCTCATGGTTAGACTGTGGTTATGACTTTTTGGATGACTACTGAGGTGAAATGTCATTATCAACACATTATATCAAGGATACGCACTATCAAATATAACTTATCCCTAATGATATTAACCTTGATTACTGGCTGAGGTGGTGTTTATCAGGTTTCTCTACTATAGAATTGCGTTCTTTCCATTTCTATACCATCCTCTTTACAAGCAAACTACTAAGTGTAGCTCACACTTAGAGGGTGGGTAATTAAGCTCTCCGTATTGAGGAGGAAATACATAAATATATTGTATGAAATTCTGTGTGTGATACAAATAAGATAAACATATCTAAAATAAAAACAATTAGCAACGTATACATATGCAAACTATATTAAATTATAACAACTGAATGATTCACATGGGAATCAGAATGTTATCTTGGTTGGGAGGATATAGGTGTATGGAAAGAGAGGGAACCACAGGGTTAGATATCAGTTATGGTTAATGTTCATATGTGGTCCAAAGATGATAGTGTAACATGAAACGAGAATAATTATTATTTTTTCTGCACATGAGAAAGCCAAATATATTAAAACTGTAATGTAGTATCCTTCTGTGTATGCTTTATGATTTTCCCAGAATCTTACCTAATATATTATTAATATTTTTGCTTCTACTTTTTTGTTTGAATTTGGTTTTCCTTTTAGCTCTTGTAACCATTTTTACTTTTGATATTTGTTTAGTTATTTTTCTTCCTACTTGGCTCATTTTTGCTAATATTAGTTTCTTCCAGAGGTTTTTTTTTTTCTTTTGGTTTGTGGATTTTTTTATAGATGTTTCTTCAGTTAGTACTTCATTAACATTTGAGAATAAAGCAATGCAATTCTAATTAATTTGTATTTCCTTAACTTTGATATTGAATATATTATATTTGTGTATATTGAAAATTATATATTCACTTTGATGACATGTATGTTCAAATTGTTTATGTCAAATTTCATTGTACTGTTCATTTTCTATTTGTTGAGATTTAAAAATTCTAAATGATGTTTTTAATAAGGTATGTGATTTGCAAGTATTTTATCTGAATATGTTGTTTTTTGCTTACCATAGCAAAGTATTTCAAAGATAAGTTCTTAATTTTAATGAAGTTCAATTTATCATGTTTTTATACATATATATATGGTGAGTTATCTAAGAAATCCTTGTCTAACTCAAGGTCATAAACATTTTCTTTTGTTTCTGATGTGGTGTGGGTGTGTCCCCACCCAAATCTCATCTTGAATTGTAGCTCCCACAATTTCCACATGTCGTGGTAGGGACCCAATGGAAGGTAATTGAATCATGGGGGTGGGTCTTTCCTGTGCTGTTCTCCTGATAGTGAATAAGTCTCATGAGATCTGATGGTTTTACAAAGAAGAGTTCCCTTGTACAAGCTCTGTCTCTGTGCCTGCCACCATCCATGTAAGACGTGACTTGCCCCTCTTTGCCTTCCACCATGATTGTGAGGCCTCCCCAGCCATGTGGAACTGTGAGTCCATTAAACCTCTATCCTTTATAAATTACCCAGCCTCAGGTATGTCTTCATTAACAGTGTGAGCACAGACTAACACTGTAAGTTGGTACCAGAAGTAGGGCACTGCTGTAAAGACATCCAAAAATGTGAAAGTGACTTTGGAACTGTGTAACAGGCAGAGTTTGGAACAATTTGGAGGGCTCAGAAGAAGATAGGAAAATGTGGAAAAGTTGGAACTTCCTAGAGACTTGTTGAATGGCTTTTACCAAAATGCTGATAATGATATGGATGATAAAATCTAGGCTGAGGTGGTCTCAGATGGAGAGGAGGAACTTCTTGGGAACTGGAGTAAAGGCTACTCTTGCTATGTTTTATGTAGTGAAAGTATGAATACATTTCTGTTTTTTTGCAAATGGATATTCAATTGGTTCAGCACTATTGGTTGAAAGGTTATCTTTTTTTTTTTTTTAACTAAATTACTTTTTTAGTGGACTGTATTTTCCTTTGGTCTATTTGTGTTTCTTGATGTAAATTTCACACTATCTTAATTATTGTAGCTTTTTAAGTTCTCTTAAAATCAAGAGGTTTGATGCCTTCAATTTTGTTCTTTTTGAAATCATTTTGGCTATCTTGGTTGTTTGCATATGTATGTAACATTTTGGACAAATTTTTAAATTTCTACCAAAAAGATCTACCAAAAAGAGGGTCCCCTTATCTTCCTTGAATCTCCGACACACCCCATAAGTGTTTATATCAGATGCTTTTGTGCAGATGAGGGAACCTGCCCAGGGTCTTGTCTGGGCATGCCTGCCATAAACTGAGGGCCTGCCTGGGCACTGGGAGAATGAGTGGAGCCACTGGGAATTCATGCCTTACGTAGTGAGGAGGAGGCTGGCCTTTTCAGCTTGAGTGTGGTGGCCTGGTATTCAATGAAGTGTGAGCCTGTTGGCAGGACCCCGTTTTTCTTGGCTGAGAGTTTTCTTTTTGCCTAATAAATCTGTCCTCCTCACCCTTCAAAGTGTCCATGTGCCTAATTTTTCCTGGTTGTGAGGCAAGAATGTGGATTTTAGCTCAACTAAGGAGCAAAATATCCCACATCATTTTGGTGGCCTGTATGGGGACATGAGGAAGGGTGAATCAAATGCAGAATCCCCCACAAAACCTCTTTCCCTTTTGTTTCTCAGCTTTTTCTTGCCCTCAGACATCTTCTGAAGGTAGAGAAAACTGTGACCCTCCACTTCCGTTGCCTTGGGGATTGGGAATGTCAGCCTCAGTCCAACCCAGTCTTTTCTATGGCATTTTCCTTCTTTTGGGGGGGATTGTAATGGCACCTATCTTTTCTTTTACAATATTGGGGGTGTTCCACCACCACCCCAATGGTCACAGGCATGCATGCAAGACAGATAGGTGAGTGGTGACTCCCTGCCCACCTCCCAACCCAGCTGGGGCTGGGGCACCTGGCCCAAGGGCTCCACACAGCAGGCTGGCCAGCATTCCCAGCAGCATTGAAAAGTTTCTCTCCAGTCCAACAGCAAGTAAAATTTGTCTCCCTGTTGGAGGAACACATTTGCATAAGAATAGGAGATTCTTCCCCCAGGCATCTTTCCAGCTCTGTACTTAAGATGTTTTATTTTCTTTTCTTCACCCCATCAGCACTTAACACATCCCTGCACTTTAAGCTGTATTTTTTCTTTTCTCCACCAGGTCAGGAGTTGGTGGGTTGGTGCAAAAGTAGTTGTGTTATTTGACATTACTTAGCATGATGGGGACCATGAATGCTTTGGCACCAACCTAATAACACGCTTCTGCAAGTAGAAGGGGCTTCTCTATGCCAGAGGCCTTTTTTCCTTTGAGAAGACATTATACTAGGCCAGGACCCAGTTCACAAGACACCCTTTTCTCTCCCTTGTTGGAGGAGGACTCAGTTCCACAGCTTCACCTTAGCATTTGGCTTGCAAAGTGTCCACACAACCCGCCGAAGCAGTTCTTTTGTCCCAAACTCAATTCCAAGCTTTGAGTCGAAGCCCTAGGAAAGAAAACTCAATCTGGGGTATAGTGTTGAATAATATTCTATTGTCTAAATGTGCTACACTTTCTTTATCCATTCACCTACTGAAGAGCATCTTGATTGCTTCTGTTTTGGTAATTATGAAAAAGGTGTTACAGATATCAGGGCATAGGTTTCTTCGTGGATATGTTTTCAACTCTTTTGGGTGAATACCACACAGTGTGATGGCTGGGTCATAATGTAATAGTGAATTTAGTTTTGTAAGACAAGGCTAACCTGTCTTTCAAAGTGTCCGTGCCATTTTGCATTTCCATAAAAAATAAATGAACATGCTTGTTGCCCTGTATCCTCACCAGTATTTTGCATTGCCAGTGCTCTGGATTTTGGCCATTCTAATAGATATGTGGTAGTATCATGTTATTTTAGTCTGCATTGCCCTGATGACATTTGATGCAGAACATCTTTTCATATGCTTATTTGACATTTGGCTATTTTTTGTGTGTCTGTTAAGCTATGTGGCCTATTTTTAATATTAAGTTACTTGCGTTCATATTGTTGAGTTTTAACAGTTGTTTGTATATTTTGGTAACAGTCCTTTATCAGATATGACTTTGCAAAAATTTCCTTTCAGCCTGTGGCTTGTCTTTTTATTTTGCTGACTTTTTTTTTTAACTGTACAAAGCTTACACATTAGTCAAATCTATTACTAAATATTTAATGTTTTGAATCTATTCAGTGGTGTATTTTTAGAAGAACCCAGTTATACTCTAACTCTCCCAGAGTTATATTAGAAATAGTGTATAACACTCCCAGAGATATGTTAGAAATAATATATCTAAACTCATCGTGAGGCCAACATTACTTTGAAAACATATCCATCTCTCATGAATATAGATACAACAATTCTTAATAGAATTTCAGAAAATCAAATCTGCAAATATAAAAAGAGGAAACATTAATGTTACCATATTATAAGAAATCAATGTAATTCTCAAGGCTACACTAGATTCAAAATATGGAGAAGTATATGTAAATTCTATCTCTTTGTAAGGATGAGCTGGCAAATATCAGAGTGATATTTGCAATTCTTCACAAGATAGTAACCCCCTGTTGAAGGGTGTGAAGTAACACACTAGAAGGGGCAGGTTGATGAATATAGAGCCACTGTATAATCTCCACCCTTTTTCCTTAATACTCCAATTTTTTGAAAGAGAAATAAACTTACAGCTTATTCAGGTTGCATTGATTTTGTGATTTATGATCTTCATAATTTTCAAGAACAATCCTTGTAAATATGCTATTTCTGTGTGGATCCTTCCTCCACTCCTTGATGCTGGATGCTTCTCCCATACTGCAGATTTGAGGTTTGCTTCCCAGAAAGTGTAAAGCAGAGGGTTTCTAGACTTGGAGACATAATGTACAGAAGATGAGTGGTTTTATACCAAAACTATGCGATTAAATTCCATATTCTGAACATATGTGAGATGTCCCAGGACTCCTCCCTCATTTGTCAATTTTTGCTTCACATATTTTAATGGTCTGTGATTAAGTGTGTGAATGTTTATAATTGTTTTATCTTCTTGTGGTATTAAAACTTTTATTGATATGTCCTCCTTTTTTCTTGTTATTTTTAAAAATTTAAAGTCTATTTTTCTGATGTTAGTGGAGCCACTCCTCCCTTCTTTTAATTACTTTTCTATCATTTCACTTTTAATCTATTTCTCTCTTTAGATCTAAAGTGAGTTCCTTGTAGGAAAGTATATAGTTGTGAACCATGCTTCAAGGGGTTAAAAAAATTAATAAATTCTTGGGCTTACTGCATAGCAGATAAGAAGAGAAACAACTTACTAAAACTGTGCCCCGAAAGTAAGAAACTAGTAATTAATAGAAATTATTGAGTTTTCAGGATAGCAGATAAGAAAGTAAACAACTTGATGAAATGCTGAAACTCTCCGCTGTAAGATAAAGAAAAAACTTGCTGAAGTCAGTTGGAACCAAGATGGCTGTGTCAGTCCATTTTCACACTGCTCATAAAAACGTACTTGAGATGGGGTAATTTATAAAGAAAAAGAGGTTTGATGGACTCACATTCTCAGTCTCACAGTTCCACATGGCTGGGGCGGCATCACAATCACGGTGGAAGGTGAAAGGCACAAGCAAGCAAAAGTGGTTTCTCCATTATAAAACCATCAGATCTCATGAGACTTATTCACTACCACAAGAACAGCATGGGAGAACCGCCCCCACAATTCAATTATCTCCCACCAGGTCCCTCCCGCAACATGTGGGAATTATGGGAGCTACAATTCGAGATGAGATTTGGGTAGGGACACAGCCAAACCATATCAGTGGCCAACTAGAGTTTGCACATAATGAGCTTGCTGATGTCACCACAGCCTTAATTTCCACTGCATGTTTTATACTAACTCCCCCTGAATTTGCATATGCAATGCATGAGGTAGTACGAAGAGATAACTGCACATACCAAAGGACTTTCCAGACCTCCTCTTTCCTTTCATCAATCACCTGCTAATTTCAGAATTAACACCCTAAACCTTTTCTAATGAGATTACTGCCTTAAAGCCAGCACAGGGAGGAAGACTTGAGCTCAACTCCTGTCTCCTTATGAGTCAACTTGGCAATAAAAAGCTTTTCTTTTCTCAAAAACCTGGTGTCATAGTATCGGCTTTTAGTGCATCAAGCAGCAAACCACTTTTGTTTCAGAAAAATTGAATCTTTTTTCGTTTTTTTCTTCTGATTGGAGAGTTTAATCATTTACACTTAAAGTAAGAATGGGCTTATTTCTGTTACTTTATTATTTATTTCTATATGCCTTATAGTTTTTAAAAATCCTATTATTTCCTGCAGTACTTTTTTATGGTGTTTAGTCTTTTTTTTTTTCTACTGAAACATTTACATTCCTTTCCCGTTTAACTTTTTCATGTATATTCTTTACTTATATTTTTGTGGTTACCATGGGAATTACCTCTAATATTCTAAACTTTTAATATTTATACCAGCTGATTTAAATTTATACCAGCTTCAATAACACACAAATTCAATAACATACAAAAGCTCAGCTTCTTTAACAGATCCATCTCCACACCTTTCAGTTGCTGACATCATAAAATTACGTTTTTATACATCGTGTTTCCAAAAAATAACTAATGATTTTCTAATGCAATGACCTCTTAAACATTTTTCTAATATATTATTCTCTTGAATCATGTAGAAAACAAAAAGTGGAGTTACACATCATTGTTACAATAATACTAGCTTTTATAATTTCGTATGTATTTATTTTTACTGAGATTTTTACCTTTTTATATGGCTCTGAATTACTCTCAAGTGTCTTTTATTTCAGCACTTTAGCATTTCTTGCAGGGGCAGATCTAGTGGTTACAAACTTCATTGATTTTTATTGTCTGGAAATATATTTATTTCACTCTCATTTTTGAAAGATAATTTTACCAGATATATGATTCTTGATTGACAATAGTTTAAAAAAAACTTTTAGCACTTTGAATATATCAACCTACCATTTTCTGACTTCCAAAGATTCTGATAAAAAGTCTTATAATCTTATTAAGTATAACTTTTAAGTGACTACCGCTTTTCTCTTGTTGATTTCAAAATTCTTCTTTGGCTTTGTCTTTCAATGGTTTGATTATAACATTCCTCAGCTGAGTCTCTGAGTTCATTTTTCTTGGAGTTTGTTGAGCATCTTGCATGTTTATGTTCATGTTCTTCACCAAAGTTGGGGTTTTTGGCCATTATTTGTTTGCGTATTCTCTCTGCCTCTTTCTATCTTCTCCTCCTGGAACTCCCATAGTGCATATGTTTGTCTGCTTACTAGTGTCCCACAGACTGTTTAGGATTTTTTCACTTTCCTTCAGTCTATTTTCCTCTTTCTCAGACTGAATAATTTTTATGGCTCTATCTTTAAATTTGTTGATTCTTTCTTCTGCCTGCTCAAATATACCTTTGAATCCCTCTAGTGAATTTTTCATTTTAATTTTACTTTTTAGCCCCAGAATTTCTTTTTGATCTCTTTTTGTTTTCCATTTCTCTATTGACATTTTAATTTTGTTCATCTATTATTTTCTTGACTTTCTCCATTTCTTCTTTAGCTTGATGAATATCTTTAAGACAGTTGTTTTACAGTCTTTGTCTATTAGATCTGCTATCATGCTGTTTTCAAAAAGGTTTCTGTTGCTTTATTTTTTTCACCTTTGAATACACCATACTTTCCTGTCTCTTTTATGCCTTGTAATTTTTTTAGTGTTGAAAACAAAACATTTGAATCTAATATTCTAAGTCTAGAAATCAGATTCTCCCCTTTACCCAGATTTTGTTGTTGTTGTATATGTTTTATTTTGTTTTTGCTTTTTTGATTGTTTTATGTTGTCTTGGTGCCAAGGATTAGCCTGAGGTGTAAAATTAAGGTTTTCTCAGATTTTCATTGAGCCTGCACCTCACCCTGAACATCTGTGGTGACTTTTTAATTTCCCTCATGTAGGCTGTTGCTTTGGAATGTCATAGTCATCCTGATCTGGCCCCCCAAAAGAGAAAAAACAGAAAATCGACTACAGAATGAAAAGAGAAAGGATGCTGGTTCTTCCACTCTTCTGGAAGTCACTTTATGCAGAAAGGAGGAGCTTGCCACAAGTAAGGGAAGTGCAACAACAGTGGCCATGTTTCTTTGTCTGTGCCTGTGATCAGAAGCAGCTTTTAGTAATTAGAGCACAGATCTTGGCTATTTGGAGCAGAGTTCTTTTTGCCTACTCTGGCTCCTGCAAACTGTGTGTATGTTGCTCCAGGAACACATGCATAGCTGCCTGCCATGGGACTGAGGGAATAGGAGATAGGTAGCTAGCTACTACTGTGCTAAGAGCTGAAAGTGACCAGAAATAACTGTAATTCACCATCCAAGTCCTCTCCCTGGAAGTTGCAAGGCTTTAATAGACTCCAGTGTTTCAAAATGCTTAAAATCAGATAGAGTGTGACAATGCAATGATTGTCTAGGTAGGAAAACAGATCAATTTTGGATGCTTCCTGATCCACTATCTTCCTAGAATGTTAAGTATTTATTCCTTTTTGAGTAAATTGGGAGGATTTTATCTTCTACGGGATTATTTTATTTTACTTCATTTATGTCACTGAACTTTTTTGGCACTGTTTTTAGTAGTCCCTAATAACCTTTTAATATCTGTGGATCTGTAGTGATGCCATCTTATTCTTGATACTGGTTAATTTGTGGTCTCTTTATTTCATCTTCGATTAGTTTAGATTTTTGTCAATTTTTACTGATGTTTTCATATAGCTTTTTGTATGTAATAATTTTCTCTACTTTTTAAAAATTTCGGTGATGTCTACTCTTATCTTTCATCTACTCTTATCTTGTTGCCTTCCTTCTGCTTATTTTGCATTTTCTTTCCTCTTATTTTTTCTAGTTTCTTAATATAGAAGCTCAATTATATTCAATTTATCTTTTTATTTTATTTATTCAGTAATTGCTATAAATTTCTCTTTAAGCCCTGCTTTAGCTTCATCTAAATAATTTTGATGTAATTTTTTCAATATTATTTAATTTATTTTAATTACTTTTTAAAGTTCTTGTTTTGACCTATCCTTTTAAAAAAGTTTCTAATTAAATGTTGTGTGATACAAAAACATACCCTGAAAGATTTAATTATTTTAAAATGTATTAAAATTTGTATATGGCTTAGGATATGTTTTATTCAGCATTCTATGTGTAATTTAAAACAGTGTTGCTGTTGAAAGAATTCAGTTGTTGAATGCAGTATTCTACAAATATCAGTTAGACTAAAGTAGTTGATACTATCATTTGGCTCTTCTATATTAGTAATGATTTTTTTTTCTATTTGTTTTATATTTTACTAAGAAAGGCATGTTATAGTCCCTATCTATTACTGTGATTTTAATTATTTTCCTCTTTTCACCTGTCAGGTTTTGCTTCACACATTTTATGTTCAGTTACTAGAGACATTTATATTTACAGTTGTTGAATTTTACTGCACTATTGATCCAATGCTAGGTGGGATAGATGCCCCTAAATTCTTGAGTCTGGACACCAGCTTGAGTCATTTGGGTATAACGTTCTACTTCTAATGCCCAGGCAGCAACCTTTACTGTGTTGTTCCAATTACAGGCAGATATCTGGATTAATCACACTGAGGAATTGGGAGGAGCTGTAGAACTGGATACAGTGGCAAGGGTGGCTGAGCTCTGCTTCTGGTATAAAAGTTAAACTTATATTCAAAATGGATGCTGAGGCAAAATAAAATTATAATAATTCACTGCATCACCATCCCCCAAAATTTCAATGATTATTTTTTAGCAGAATATATTATCTTACATAATCCTTAATACAACCATGAAAATCAGGAGACCAATGTTATTACATTATTATAATCTAAACCTTGGACTCTATTCAAGTTGCCTCAGATTTCCCAGTAATACATTTTTATATCAAAAGGATCTGTATTAGAAGCAGATACTGCATCCACTTGTCATTTCTCTTTATTCTCTTTCAGTATGGAACAGTCTGTTTGTCTTTCTAACTTTTATGACATTGAAAATTTTGAAGATCATTGACCAGGTACTTTATAAAATATTCATTAATTTAGATTTGTCTGCAGTGCCCTTATGATTAGATTCACTTTGCACATCTGTTGCAGGAATATCACAGAAGCGATACTGTCTTCTCATTGTAGGTGGCACATGAATTCATTTTGTCATGTCCTTGAAAATTCTCATTTAACCCCTTTATGCAGATGTTTCTGCTAGAATTGTCATATACAAAGTGAAACATTATTTATTTTGAAATTAAATAAACAAATACAGATGAAGTAATAAAGTAGATCAGTGTAAAATGACATCCTATATTATTCAAGTGGTTACACTATTTTACTGTCAATCTCGATGCTCAAATTTTCCTAAGTTTGGCCTGTGGGATCCCCTCCAGCTGGTTTCTATGTATAAGTGACAAGTGCATAATGAAATAAATAATTGAATAAAGAAATGCATTCATACATTTATAAATAAATAGAAAATTTTTATGAGGAATTAGGTATTTTCAAGATGTAAAATACAATCCTTGTTAACTGTGTGAAATTATTATTTAAAAACAACAATAAAAATATAAAAATCCTTGCTTTTGTTGCAATTACTGCTGGCGATTTTGTCAAATTTTTGTCTGTGCCTATGTCCTGAATGATATTGCCTAGATTTTCTTCTAGGATTTGAATAGTTTTGGGATTTATATTTAAGTCTTTAATGTGTGCTGAGTTAAATTTTGCATAAGGTGTGAGGCAGGGGTCCAATTTCAATTTTCTGCATATGACTAGGCAGTACTCCCAGCAACATTTATTAAATAGCAGACCCTTTCCCTATTGCTTGTTTTTGTCAGGTTTCTCAAAGACCAGATGGTTGTAGACATGTGTTCTTATTTCTGAGTTGTCTGTTCTTTTCCATTGTTCTATGTGTCTGTTTTCGTACCAGTACCATGATGTTTTGGTTACTGTAGGCTTGTAGTACAGTTTGAAGTCTGGTAGCATGATGTCTCTAGCTTTATTCTTTCTCTTTAGGATTATCCTGGCTCTGCAAGCTCTTTTTTGGTTCCAAATGAATTGTAAAGTAGCTTCTTCTAATTCTGTGAAGAATGTCAATGGTAGTTTAATGGGAAGAGCACTGAATGTGTAAATTGCTTTGGGCAGTGTGGCCATATTCACGATATTGATTCTTCCTATCTATGAGCATGGAATGTTTTTCCATATGTTTGTGTCCTCTCTGATTTCCTTGAGCAGTGGTTTGTAGTTCTCCTTGAAGAGGTTCTTCACTTCCCTTGTTAGCTGTATTCCTAGGTATTTTATTCCCTTGGTAGCAATTGTGAATGGGAGTTCATTCATGATTTGACTACTAAGAGCTTCTGCACACCAAAAGAGACTATCATCAGAGCAAACAGGCAACCTACAGAGTGGGAGAAAATTTTTGCGATTTGTCCATCTGACAAAGGTCTCATATTCAGAATCTACAAGGAACTTAAACAAATTTATAAGAAAAATAAAATCAATCCAATTAAAAAATGGGCAAATGACATGAACAGACTCTTCTCAAAAGAAGACATTCATTCAGCCAACAAACATGAAATAAAGCTCAACATCACTGACCATTAGAGAAATGCAAATCAAAACCACAATGAGATACCATCTCACACCAGTCAGAATAGCAATTATTAAAAAATCAAGAAACAACAGATGCTGGTGAGGTTGCAGATAAATAGGAACATTTTTACACTGTTGGTGGGAATGTAAATTAGTTCAAGTATTGTGGAAGATGGTGTGGTGATTCCTCAAAGATCTAGAAGCAGAAATGCCATTTGACCTAGCAATCCCATTACTGGGTTTATACCCAAAGGAATAAAATCATTCTATTACAAAGATACATGCACATATATGTTGATTGCTGCGCTATTCACAATAGCAAAGACATGGAATCAACCCAAATGCCCATCAATGATAGACCAGGTAAAGAAAATGTGGTCCATACATACCATGTAATACTATGCAACCATAAAAAGGAATGAGATCATGTTCTTTGCAGGAATGTGGATGGAGCTGGAAGCTGTCATCCTCAGCAAACTAACACAGAAACAGAAAACCAAACACCCCACGTTCTCCCCTATAAGTGGGAGCTGAATAATGAGAACACATGGGCACAGGGAGGGGAACAACACATGCTAGGGCCTGCCGGTGTCCTGGGGCGGGGTCGGGGGGAGGGAGAGTTTTAGGAAAAATAGCTAATGCATGCTGGGCTTAATACCTAGGTGATGGGTTGATAGGTGCAGCAAATCACTATGGCACACATTTACCTGTATAACAAACCTGCACATCCTGCACATGTACCCCGGAACATAAAATAAAAATAAACATTAAAAAAGTATATATATAAATCTTATTTCAGCTTCTGCAATATTGTTGTTATACCATACCACTAGGACGTATACTGTCTTGTTCACTATACCTTTCAACTTTGGTACTTTGCCTTCCATCTGCAGCATAAGATCATTGGATTCAGGACAATATGAGGATATATATATAATTATGAGAAATAAGTGGTTCATTAATAGAGAAAGCAACGCTATTCCCTGTTCTTGCTTTTATTATTTTTTTCCTGAATTCAATATTTAGCTTATTTTAATTTTTAAAATAAAAGCATTTAAAATATATAATATTTTCAATATTGACATATCTTCTTTTCATAATTTTGTACGTTACTATATAACATTATTTCATAATTATACAAAATTGCAGATTTTATTTGCTATTGGATTCAAGAGTTTTTTATAAGGTTTTGTTTGTTTTTGTTTTTAAATTTGTTAGTTCCCTTTTCCTTTTTTCTCCTTTTGTAATTATTTTTCTGTTTTATTATAATTTTTTCAGAAAATTCAATCTTTACCACATAGTTTTATCTCATAAGTGTTACTTTTTAATAATGTGTGACTAAATTAATAATTTTAATTGAGATTTTGGGGAAGTTTTTTCGTTTGTATGGTAAATTTTTTAATATTCAAGTAATTAAAACTTTTTGAATTTTCCTATTTTCTACATTTCCTTATTAATTTTTTCCACTTGTTCTGTTGCCAGTGAGAAGCACATATAGATATTTTCTAATACGATTTTTATTATAGTCAATTTCTCCTTTTATGTAATAAAGTTAACACATATTTTGCCATGCTGTTTATAATGATACATTTTTATTACTGTTTTTTTCTATTGTATATTGCACCAAGAAGAAGAAAAATACGGCTATTTTTGAAGACTTATTTAACAATGATAATTTATTTTGACAATGATAATTTATTTTGACAGCCAGGATTGTGAGACTAGAATGAGAAATTTAAAGGAATTGACAAATCTTTTGTTTTGGATTTTTTTTCCCACTCTAAAATAAGATAGGATGCTGTCACTCATAAGTGGGTCTTAAGCTATGAGGATGCAAAGGCATAAGAATGATATAAGGGACTTTGGGGACTTGGGGAAAAGGGTGGGAAGGGGGTGAGGGATAAAAGACTACAAATTGGGCTCAATGTATATTGCTTAGTAAATGGGTGCACCAAAATCTCACAAATCACCACTGAAGAACTTACTCATGTAACCAAATACTACCTGTTCCCCAAAAACATACGGAAATAAAAAATTAAAAAATTGATAAATAAAATTAAAAACTACTTAGCAGGGACTACTCTTATCATCTAGGTGACAAAATAATCTGTATACCAAACTCCTCCGAAACAATTTACCTATATAACAAACCTGCACGTGTACCCCTCAATTTATAATAGTTTTTTTTCTGTTTGTTTGAGACGGAGTCTCGCTCAGCCGCCCAGGCTGGAGTGCAGTGGCGCGATTTCGGCTCACTGCAACCACCGTCTCCCGGGTTCAAGCGATTCTGCCGTCTCAGCCTCCTGAGTAGCTGGGATTACAGGCACTCGCAATCATGCCCGGAGACGGGGTTTCACTGTGTTGGCCAGGCTGGTCTTGAACTCCTGACCTCAGGTGATCAGCCGGCCTCGGCCTCCCGAAGTGCTGGGATTACAGGCTTGAGCCATTGCACCTGGCCAATAGTTTTATTTCTACTAAAATGTCTAGTTCTATCAAATTTTTATTACTGAACAATGTTATAGGCTAATAAAATGCGCCTTGCTTGCTTCAAAAAAATGAGTGAATAAATAAGATAGGTACATGGTCATTTGAGTTGATTATGATGCAACCTGGGGAATGGAATAGGAGATAGAGTTGCATTGGTTAGAATTCTTTAACTTAGTTTTTAAAAGATTCTGCAATATAAGGCTGGAATGTTTAAGACTTTTAAAACAGGATCTCCACAAAATGTAAAACGATTAGTCTATGTCCCTATTTCTTATTTGTATAAATTTGCCAGTATAATCCAACTCTCTGTATTCCAAATTCCATGCTTTTTTTTCAATAACACTTTGCCCATGTTTAGATTAGATAAGAGAAAAATATTTCTTAATAACTAGTTTTTTGCCCTCCAATCCTGAGAATTTATGAAATTGATGAGGAAACTTTCTGATTAACATTTTTTTAAAAGTCTCATCTTAATTATGGAAGAGAAGAAAATCTTTCTAATATATATTTTTCATGTAAATTGTCTAGGGTGCCTTCTGGAATCTACTGTTAACAGAAATTTACATCTTGATTGTAACAAACCCTGGAGACTAACCAGAAACTTACATAGAACTCCTTTATTGTTGTCATTAATCATCTTTGTCCTGGGAGAATATTTATACAAATATGTTAAATTAAAGATCAAGTCATTCTTAGAGTAGCATGTTTGGAACCAGCTCTACTCTGATGCTTTCCACATAGTGTGAGTCCCTCTGGGTGTGTAAACGGATACTTTATTTTCACAGTTTAGTGTGTCAGTTAGGGGGAGACCTAAGAGAGATTTGTGCCTTTGAGAAGGTTAATGTGAAGATGAGACCCGCTGGTCTCAAGTATAATTGGGTATAGGGAAGCTAATTTCTCAAGTATACAAATTAATCTGGCTTTGCCGTAATTAGCTATAGGTTGCTCCAGAGTAATCAGATGATTCCCACTGGTGGAATGAAACTTTTGTATCCTGCTGTGAATTACTTAAAATAAAGCCTGCATAAAATAACTCATAATTTTAATCAGTCTCATTGGGCCCTATTAAAAAGTGAATATAGTAAGGAACAAAATTAAAAATAACCTTAAGAAATTCCTTAGATAAATGATTACAGTGCAGCTCAAGCTTGAGACAGCTTTAAGTGATACATTAAATGTTAAAAAATATAGGGTAAGATACTAGCATTTCCTTTATATTTTCATGCTTGACACACACACACACACGCACACCATAAGATTCTGTTGGGTGGATGTCAACATTATTAGGTTAATTCCCAAAGAGTCCGTATGTTAAAAGTAACTAATATATCTGCAAACACAAGTTTCTTATTCCTTCTATGGAGAATTACATCTGCCCTTAACCACAAGTCTCTCTCCTTTTTTCTAAATCTTTTTGAAGGTGTAATGTATAGCTTCTAGTTTACCACATTTTACATTCTTGAATAGCTAGAAGTTAGTTTTTAATTGATTTACCACAAGTCTCTCTCCTTTTTTCTAAATCTTTTTGAAGGTGTAATGTATAGCTTCTAGTTTACCACATTTTACATTCTTGAATAGCTAGAAGTTAGTTTTTAATTGATTTACATTTATTATTCCTTCAGTGAAAGTACTGTTCTTTAATTATTTGTTAGGTTTAATAGACATAACATAGAATAAATGGGGAAAAATATCTTCCTAAAACTGTTCCCCTTCTCTATGGACAAATTTGTGTTATAGGTTCTCTTACGTCTAGAAAAATTAATTGTAAAATGTAAACGATAATTTACCCAATTCCTTGGCATTTTAAATATTTTTTAAACTCAGTTTGAATTGCAGAATGCAATTTAAACAATTTCTGTTAGGATACTACCAAGATTTTTTTGAAGAATTCAAAGAAGATATTAGGCAAATAAACATGTTACAATCTTCACTTCGCCTGTTTAAAATACTCTTATTTTTATTTCCTTCAGCTCACATCAGATGTATAGATACTGTATGCGTTTATTGCCTCATGGCTATTGTTTAGTTGATCAGATTGAATAGTTCTGGTTTGAATTATATTCGACACTATGTGGTATAATGCATTATTATTTAACCAGAGCAGCCACACAATGGAATAATGAAATAATGTTACCATTAATGCCCATTGAATTTTATATGAGATAAATATCAAATTACATCACAAGCAACTTATCATAGTAATTGAGTATACACAGGATTTGAGGAATAGCTACCAAAAAATATCCTTGTCCAAGTTTTCCCAAAGACATCTATTATGCTCAGCATCTTTTAAAAAAGTTTTCCTCTTGTCATGCTAGGGATAACTCCAGGAAAATAATTATGGGAAGGAATTCCCTGACTATGATGAATAAAATTGGTAAATATGAAAAAAGATTAAAATGATGAGAATGCTGAACCTGCAACCTATCAAAAATAGTGCAATATTGTCTTTCTACTTATCTATTCAGAATAATTAGAAGGAAAACAAGGCAGTTGCTAACTGTTGATAAAAAATAAAATATTTTATACTTCCTAATTGAGGCTAATTTTAGACACCCAATAATTAAGTCATGATTCAAATTATTTCTTTTACATTTCCCAGAATCTCGTATCTCACAGAGGTGGGGGTAGTTTTATTAAGTGAGAAATCGTGTTTTAAATTTTAAAGGTATCTCTTAAAGTGGGTAGATATTCTTGGTGTCTTTTTTAGTTAAATAAAATAATTTTAGTCTTGATAATAAGTATCAGATGATTATGGGACAGAAATTAATTATTCTTAAAGAAGTGTTTAATTATAATTGTCTGAATTATAGAATTCATGCATATAAATAATCCCCCAAAAGACTGGAAACCATATTCTACCTAAAGATAGGAAATAACAACCAGGTGAGAGTAAAAAACCCTGAGATTTAAATTTTAGGTGCTCTCTTAAGTACCTTAAGTGTTTAATACCTTCAAATGCAAAAGATTCTGTGTTATGTCATAGATGGGTCTTAAATAATCTAACAAATAATTCAAAATGAATACTATCTGTATGCATTCTAAATCAGTAACCAATTAGAATTCACTTGAATAGCTTCATCAGTGCAGAGTCTTATATTTTTGAAGGCAGTTTATTTCATTTTCAAAAAACTCTGCTTCTTAGAAAATTTTCCTCGCATTGAGCAGCAAGGTACTTTCATGTTGCTTCCTCCCATTGTTTTTCATTATACTCTATGTATCCTTGAGAATAAATCAAACCTCTTGATACATCTGTTAACCGTGTAATGGCAATGACTTCAGTCTTCTTGTATAACATTCAACTTTCATAATGACTTCAGTTACATCTTATCTGTCATGGCTGAATATGACAATACTGGCCACCCCTATGAATGTACTCTACCATATTATCTGGGCCTTTCAAATGAAGCAATACCTAGAATGTAACACAATATTCATTCATTCATTTATTTTACAAGTACTTATTTAGTATGGTTTAGGTCCTTCTTTAAGGATGGGGATATAACCAATAGACCTTTTGGACTGAACACTGGAAATCACTGATGGACATGACAAAAGCTGATTCTCCTCTCAAGCAGTTTGTGTTATTGGGGAGAGAGATGCCAAGGAGTTATAAATTCTATGGACAAAAATAGAGTTAGACGACAGAAAATGAGTCATATTTGACATGTTCTTCATCTGGTATACACACACAACTGAGCAAAGGAAGGAATAATTCTGTTTCTTTGTATAAATTTTAAATTGCTTAAACAAATGTAATACTGTTAATAAAATTGCATTTGTCACATTATACTGAAAGCTAAAATGTCACAAAGTGTCAGGTTTTTTTTAAAGTTTAAAAATGTTCAGACATGAGATCATATGGATACATGGTGGGGAACAACACACACTGGGGTCTGTTGGGAGGGCGTGAGGAGGGAGAGCATCAGGAAGAATAGCTAATTGATGCTAGGCTTAATACCTAGGTGATGGGTTGATCTGTGCAGCAAACCACCATGGCACACGTTTACCTGTTTTTAATCAGTAACTAAAAATTCTGCCAAACAAATGGGTGAGTTGTTTATCTTGTAATATATGAATACTATTTGTGGAATTAATTTGTATTATTTTTGAATTATTCTTAAAAGATGTATGTATTAATATATATGTTTGATTAAATAATAAAATTTATTTTCATTCATGAAATTTGTAGGGGAAATCACAGAACAATGTAGTCATATGAAGATATGTCAAACTAGAAGAATAATCTATAGTAATAATCTTTTCTAGAATAATAGAAAGATGGAGTAAAAAAACTGTCTCTAGAACTTTAGTTAAAATGTCTTTTGAATTATTATATAGCCATTTTTAGTTACTTATTAAAAACTAACAAACCTGCATATCCTGCACATGTACCCTGGGACTTAAAATAAAAGTTGATACCAAAAAAATAAGTTCAGACATGACATATACTCATATACAATCACTATACGTTCTTTCCACCAGATGGCACTGTTAGGTAGCTTTTCATGGGCATGTCACTATCCTACACCTATGGGGATATAAGCTGCCTCTGAATTTCTTTGAATAGTAGGGTGTATCATGATATAGCAATTTCCTTCTTATAAGGCATTTATTTGGCAATTAGTAACTTAAATTGATTGTATTTTAAAAATTGAAAACATAATTTGGTGAAAAGTTTGTGAGTGTACAAAATTCTATTTTGGGTAATCATTATTATTACCAGATTAATCAATATTGCCAGATCAACCAATAAATAATAACAGATATTTGACACCTACTTTTAGGCGATGAAAACTGTATGCAGAAACTGAGAAGACATTATTTTTTGAATCTTTTTAAAGCAGTATTTTAAATTTTCAAAAATTAAAACATAATCACACTGCATGTATTACCACCCTAAAAATGGTATGGACACTAATCATATGTTTTGGTTTGTGTATTTGGAAAATTTTTCTTCAGTTCAGGGAATCATATCACAAAGATAACTTTTGCATTATATGATTTTTCCAGCCCTTTCCTTCTGTGGAAAATAGAAAAACCTCATAAAATAAAGTTAAAATCAGTAGGAATTCTGCCAAACAAATGAATGACTTGTTTATCTTGTAATATATGAATACTATCTGTTGACTTAATTTGCATTATTTTTGAATTATTCTTAAAGGTGTATCTATTAATATATTAGATATGTTTGATTAAATAATAAAATTAATAAAATTTATTTTATTCATGAAATTTGTAGGGGAAATTACAGAACAATATAATCATATGAAGACTTATCAAACTAGAAGAATAATCTATAGTAATAATTAATCTTTTCTAGAATAATAGATGGAGTAAAAAAACCAATTCTCTAGAACTTTAGTTAAAGTGGCTTTTGAATTATTATATAGCCATTTTTTAGTTACTGATTAAAAAATCCTTAACTCAGAGTGATGTAAGCAAATGATAAAACAGTAGGAGGAAGTTATTATCTCATGTCACAGAAAATTCCAGTGCATAACTGAAGCTGGGTTCACAGGCTTCTATGACATCATGACTCAAAACTTACACAGTTGTAGGTAGTATTTTCTTCCTATCGATATTACTGCAGAGTTACTCTCTTTGGTTGTGCTACAGCCTCAGAAGATCCACAGTTATATCCTCTCAGGTTCAAATCTAATGGAAAAGATAGCACTTCTATTTTCTTAAGTGAAAATTCAACTTCGTTTAAATGGACCTGAGTCATGTATCAGACTTTGAGCCAATCTCTTCTGTGAGGCCTTGGTCACGTGCCTACCCCCATGTTCTGTGCTGCTAACATGTAGTTGGAGAATTGGCAAGGTGTGTTTCTTTAGTGAGAAACAAGGTGAAGGGAGAATGACTGCTAAGGAGTCAAAGATTCAAAAAGTGCCTCTCACATTAGGAGTAATAAGAATGTAGAAACAAAAGCAGAGTAAACATAAATAGAATACATTTCTTCCTTCTCCTTCTCCTTCTCCTTCTTCTTTTTGAGACAGAGTCTCACTCTGTTACCCAGGCTAAAGTGCAGTAGCGTGACCATAGCTCACTGCAACCTGGAACCTCCTGGGCTGAAGTCAAGCAATCCTCCAACCTCAGGCTCCCAAAGTGCTGGAATTATAAGCATGAGCCACTATGACTGGGTGAATAAATGTCTTTATTATAAATCAGGTTAGATGGGTGTCAAGCAAATGTACTGATTTGGTATTTTATATATTTCTAATTTTCTATCAAATTTCTGAAACTCAAAATGCATATCGATTAGTTGATTTTAGGATTGGGGTGGGGTTAGGTACAATAATACCACGTGACTGAATTAATATTTCCATGTCTGTGTTTTTTAAAATACATTTATTTTAAGTTCAGGGGTACATGTGCAGGTTTGTTACATAGGTAAACGTGTGTCATGGGGGGTTTGTTGTACAGATTTTTTATTGCCCCGGTATTAAGCCTAGTATCCATTAGTTATTTTGTCTGATCCTCTCCCTCCTCCTACCCTCCACCCTCAGATAGATCCTAGTGTATATTTTTCCCCTCTATGTGTCTATTTGTTCTCATTATTTAGATCCCACTTATAAGTGAGAAGATGTGGTTTTTGGTTTTCTGTTTCTGCATTAGTTTGCTAAGGATAATGGCATCCAGCTCCATCCATGTCACTGCAAAGGACATGATGTTGTTCCTTTTTATGGTTGCATAGTATTCCAAGGCATATATGTACTGTATTTTCTTCATCCAGTCTATCACTGATGGGTATTTAGGTCGATTCCATGTCTTTGCTATTGTGAATAGTGCTGCAATGAACATACACGTGCATGTGTCTTTATAATAGAATGATTTATATTCCTTTGGGTATATGCCCAGTAATGGAATTGCAGGATTGAGTGGTATTTCTGTCTTTAGGTCTTTGAGGAATCACCACAATGTCTTCCACAATGGTTGAACTAATTTACACTCTCACCAACATTGAGAGTGTAAAAGCATTCCTTTTTCTCCACAACCTCCCCAGCAACTGTTATTTTTTTTAACTCTTTAATAATCGCCATTCTGAGTGGTATGAGATGGTATTTCATTGTGGTTTTGATTTGCATTTCTCTAGTGATCAGTGATGTTTAGCTTTTCTTCTATGATTATGGGCTACATGTATGTCTTCTTTTGAGAAGTGTCTGTTCATGTCCTTTGCCCACTTTTTAATAGGGTTGTTCGTTTTTTTTTTCTTATAAATTTGTTTAAGTTCTCACAGATGCTGGATATTAGACCTTTTTCAGATGCATATTTTGAAAAGTTTTCTCCAATTCTGTAGGTTGTCTGTTTACTCTGTTGAGTTTCTTTTACTGTGCAGAAGCTCTTTAGTTTATTTAGATCCCATTTGTCAATTTTTTCTTTTGTTGCAATTGCTTTTGTCATCTTTGTCATGAAATGTTTGCCCGTGCTTAAGTCCTGAATGGTATTGCCTAGGTTGTCTTCCAAGGTTTTCATAGTTTTGGGTTTTACATTTAAGTCTTTAATCCATCTTGAGTTAATTTTTGTATATGGCTTAAGGAAGGGGTCCAGTTTCAATCTTCTGCATAGGGCTAGCCAGTTATCCCTGCACCATTTATTGAATAGGGAATCTTTTCCCCATTGCTTCTTTTTGTTCATTTTGTGAAAGATCAGATGATTGTAGGTGTAATATTGCTCTTTTAATTCCCCCTTTTTATGCTTTGTCTCTGTCAATTTTATAACCTTCAGATATCTATTAGTTATTAAAATTGAGAGAATTTAAAAATTTTCAATCTCATTTAATTCAAAGCTCAGGCAATATCAAATGTTTTTAGACCTTATATTCTCCTGTGAATTGATGTGTCATGAATGAGGGAGAGAAAAGGGCACATTTCTTTACTGAGTGAGTCCCAGACAGTGATAATATGTAGTTAACAATGCAGTTCTGTCAATATGATTGCATGTTATTCCACAAAAGCTATTAGGTTTCCCAATGATAATATGCGTCATTTTCTTGCAGCACTGTTACGTCTACCTTACTTCAGTGTTGAGAACCTCTTCCGAAAGGGGCCAGCTATATTGCCGTTGCTCCCCTGGTAGTCTATACCCAAAACCTCTTCTCCTATTTCCTTCACAAGATTAAATTTTAGTGGTTATTTATGGAACCTGACATAATAATGGGCACACTGTTTTTCTTAACTCACATGTATCGTTTTCCCACTTCCAAGCTTCTTTCAAATAAATTAATTGCACTTGTATTGGAGTTTGACTCTAGAGTATCAACACTAAGATAAAATCAAAAAACTTTCAGGTTGACAAAATGTCTCTGAACATTTACATTTTTGTCAACTTCTCTAAAGTTGCCATAAGAAACCAACAGTTTTTTAAAGTTCTTTGTTTTAGTGTCTTATAGAAGACTTGCTTTTTATTATTCAAAGAGACAAGAACAATATATATTAGCTAGAATATATACACAGTGACAAAAGAAAATTATATTTAAATCAATACATTTAAACAGGGTTTACAATAGGTGTAATAAGATTGTATGTCTCAAAGGGAGACATTTCCCTAAGTCTTTACTCACATGAAAAACAAATAAACAAACCAACAAAAAACAGGTGGATGAGAGCAAAGAAAAACTCATGTTTCAGATAAAGAATTCAGGTCTCTCACTGGATTTACAAGCTAAATATTTAAAGTTCTTTCATGGTGTACACCACTCATTAGTATTTATTAACAGTTGGTTATTTAATATGTATGACCTTAAGATGTACAGAGAGCACACTAATTAAAGGAGCATACTCCACTTAAGAACTTAAGTTCTAATAGACTATATTTGATACTAAAATAGTATTACTTCTTGTTTATTTCATTTTTTTGTTTTATACTCATAAAGGATATTTCATTTTCCTCAGGAAAATGGCATGAAACATACTGGACTTAATGCTATTACCACTGGAGAAGGAGAAAATGGTAGCTTGACACATGAGATGCCCCGTAAATACTGTTGAATGAATGAATGATTAACAATTGAATGAATCTACTGTGTAGTTTCCTTTTACTTATAGACATTGAAAAATGCGTGACAAATCCAAATGTTTTTTGGTAGCTAGGCTATAAATGCTTTAATAAAAGAATATGTTGGTAGAAGAATCATAAAATCGGATAATCTCTCTGTACAGTAGCATAGGTTTCAGCTACTATGACTGGTTTAGGCCATTTGTCTAAGAGAGTTCCTTTGGGTTATCCTTTGAAAGGCTTCCTTTACTTCCTTGTTCCTCAAGGTATAGATAACAGGATTCAAAGCAGGTGTGACCATTGTGTGCATGAGTGCAGTTGCTTTGTCTGTTTCTGGAGTGTGTGCAGTCTTAGGTTGCAGATAAGTGAACAAGGCAGTGCCATAGAACAGAGAAACAACCAAGGTATGAGAAGAACAAGTGGAGAAAGCTTTGTGTCTTCCAGCTGCTGAAGGGATTCTCAAGATGGTCACAAGGATGTGCATGTGGGAGCACAGAATGAGGAAACAAGGACTCACAATAAATAGCACGGAGAGAGAAAACATCACAATTTCAATTTGGGAGGTATCAATACAAGCCAGTTTCAGTACAGGCATTATATCACAAAAAAGTGTTGAATCTTTCCTGTTCCACAGAAAGGCAAAGTGAAGATCAGGGTGATCTGGGCTGACTCCATCACCACTGTGGTGAACCAAGATGCTGCAGCCAATTTCAAACAAACACGAGGGCCCATGAAGAGAGTGTAATGCAGTGGGTAACAAATAGCTACAAAGCGATCGTAAGCCATAGCTGCTAGCAAGCAGCATTCTGTCAATCCCAAGATGGCAAATATGTACATCTGGGTTGCACAGCCACCCACACTTATGGTTTTGGTCTCCACCAGCAGGTGCACCAGCATGAGGCACCACACTGGTGGTATAGCACATCTCCAGAAATGAGAGGTTCACCAGGAAGAAATACATTGGAGTGTGCAGGGCAGGGGCGATCCAGATCAGGGAGAAGATGATGAGATTTCCTCCTATAGTGCATAAGTGATGATTAAGAACACAATGAAGAGTACAAGCTGTAATTCTTCTATAGAAGAAAAAGCCACAAATGTGAATTTGGCACACAGGGACTGATTTCCATCTATGGTGGGCTCAGAGCTAAGCATCTGTGAAGACAACAAAGAAGGCAGGTTAATGGGAATGCAGTGACATCTCTCTACTGAACCACAGCAAAGGAGCTTTCCTAGAATCAGTAGTCTGAGATGAGAATCTAGACACCTGGATTTCTTCTGTTAAATCTTTCTAAACAACTACACAATTACATTGAATACATATTTCTTCCTGATTTTGAGTTATGGATTATATGCTATTTTCACAAACATTTAGAGAAAATGGTTTTAAAGTTGCATATTCTGAATTTTTTGTTTTCATCTTATCACTAATTATATACAGAAGCTATTATGCAAGCAATATATGAAGACTTATAATTTTAAAGGAGTCACATAAAAATTAATAGATTCAGATGTAAAGGTGTTATACTCTGGTCTTCCAAATTCTATAACCTTCCTTAAAGCTACACTTAAGGGCTTAAAAAGGAATATATTTCCAGCTGTTTATCTATGTATTTATATACATATTTTACTTGATCTGAACAGAATAAGCAAATAATTACAAAGCTAAGATCCAAGAAAGCCAAAATCGACAGAATCTCCTTTCTACAACCTCAGTGTAAATTTGCAAGAAATTACGAATAGGAGAACATACCTAGGACCACAAGGTAAACTTTCTTTTCCTTTTTGGGCTCCTAGACTTCCTATGGCTCTAAATTATAGCACGGTGATAGAATAGGCAGTATTTTTATTTCTACTAGAGACCATAGGGAATACATCCACTGTGCAGCTTAATTATATTTGTCTCAAGAGGAGTATATTAAAAGCAATGAGTGTTTAATGTGCAAGTTGGTTTTCAGTTGTAAAAGACATTTCCAGAGATACCTATTGCTGTCAGTTATATCACCTGTTCCAATGCATAAAACTAAAAGTTTCTAATTGGAACCCATCATATAATTGAAATTATTATTAAACTCTATGGATGTTTGCCATAGTAATCCTTTTTAAGCTCCTCAAATGGACAGTGACTAATTAGGCCTTTGTAATATTGGTAGGCACAGTGCAGGGAACATAGTAGCCTCCATAAACCCCCAAAATAGCATTCACTTAATTCATTATTTATTATTCAATTGCTAGCAGCATTAAAAAAAAATAGGCATGGGAAGAAAAGCCCAAATTTCCAATGGAATTAATTAAAGTAATTGGTCAAAAACATTAAAAAATGTATTTTTCTTCTACTGTCTTCAAGAAATGAAAATATTGTTCATTCTGAATGATCCTCATTGCTCCATTCCGGACACATTTTCTTTTCACTGTCAGGTCAATATGGTAAATTCATTGGGACAGAGAGTAAGGCAAGTAAAAGAGGTTACAAGATCAGTTTTGAAACTAATGCGTTAGATGGGACTGCTATTCTCGCCTCCCACGATTCCCATGCCAAACCAAAAGGCAGGAGTTTTAGACATTGTCCCTCCCTCCTTAAAAAATATGTATGCTTTTTTTGTGCCACTCATGCTGCCTCAGAGATGAAAGCCATGTGTTTTGGGGAGCGCTCTTCCATCAGTGTGGAGGTACTGCCAGAATGAATGTATCACATTGAGAATGTTTAGTTGGTGCAAAATTAATTGCGGGTTTTTGCCATTACTTTGCACCAACCTAATAATTAAGAAAACACATTCTATTTGATGGTATAGCATCCCTGAAATACTGCAGCAGCAGATCACATCATGCATAATCAGTGATATTTTGCCAAATCTCCCCACCAGGGTCTGGGAGTAAGAGTAAGTACATAGCTGTATTTCTTTGATATGTTTTTGCCACAAAATACTTACAAAACAAAAACAGCTGCTAATTTCTCCACATTAATTCCCACCTGGACCCTGTGTTGTGTTTCTCAATCTGATTCGGAAATCAGAGGAATTTTTTTTAAATATGGATACATGATTGGATGTGGGGTATTTAAGTGAGAAAAGTAAAAAGTCCTCTCCTGCTGCCTCAGATCTGCTTTTGTCCTAAGTGGGTAAGAGGAAACAATGTTTGGTGAGATAATGGCCAGATTAGTATATGCGCTACTGATAATAACAACAACATATAGACTCCAGATTCCATCATGCTATCTATCGCACATCCTCCTAGAGTCCAGGAGTTTTTCAATGGTCCTGGAAAAAGTACTTGAGACGAAAGGGTGGATCTTATCTATGTGGTATTTTTGAAGGCAAGAAAAGAGAGTATTTAGGAAGGGAGTGATCAACTGCACCAAATATTTCTGAGATGGTGTGAAAAAAATAGCTTTTAATTATCTGTTGACTTTTAGCTCCACATAGGCTATTGATGACTTCAGAAAAAAATAATTTGGAAAGAGAAGTAAGAACATGAACCAGAGTGAAGTTGTTTTTGAGGAAATAGAATTTTAAAAATGAAAAAAACCAGTAGGAGCAATACATTCTAGAAATTTGGCCATGAAGGGCAGGAGGAAGACAGAGTAATAACTGGAGAAAATGAAAGGACAGGACACAATAACTTATTGTGATTCACTACGTTTTTAAGATGGGAGAACCATGAGCTCTTTTATTTTTATTTATTTTTATTTATTTTTTTGAGATGGAGTCTCGCTCTGACCCCCAGGCTGGAGTGCAATGGCGTGATCTTGACTCACTGTAAACTCCGCCTCCAGGGTTCAAGTGATTCTCTTGCCTCAGCCTCCCAAGTACCTGGGATTACAGGCACCCACCACCGTGCCTGGCTAATTTTTGTATTTTTAATAGAGACGGGGTTTTGCCATCTTGGCCAGGCTGGTTTTGAACTCCTGACCTCAGGTGATCCGCCCACCTTGGCCTCTCAAAGTGCTGGGATTATAGGCGTGAGCCACCACACCTGGCCTTAATAGCTGGTGTGAAGGAGCCATCTAACACACAGCTTTTCTTTCCCGCATTTTGAAAATAAAACAGTACAACTTTAATTTCAATTTTTGATTTTTGAATTAAAAGTGTAATTTAAAACTATGAGTATCTCATGGTAGAACAATTACAAATAAACATGTTTATAATATTAAGTCCTTGGGCTTACACTGTTTGATATGAGATGAGGATTCATTGTAATGTCATTCCAAAACACGTTTTATGAGAGTTAATTTATTCATCACTTGTAACAGTATGAAGATCATCTTTGTCAATAGAAATAATATGATCAACATAGCAGCTAATAGTTTTAGTGTTTACCATTTGTTAGATACATGTTTCACTATATAGATATATGTATATGTATCTCCTCATTTAATTTTTATAACAATTTTCTGAAAGAGTTATTGTTATCTCCATTATAAAGACCAGGAAACTTAAATGTAGTCATTATATAATTTCCCGAAGTATTATAGGTACAAAAGAGTAGAGTTGGGTTCTGAAGTCAGGCTATTTCAGTTAATACCAGCATATATATTCTTCCTTTTATTTTATTGTCCTATGCTGTTTCTTCTAGATTAATTTAACTATAATGAATGATAAAAATTGTGTTAAGAAACACTGTGAGAATACCGAAATCTCTGTGATCAGACTACTAATAGAGATATATATGTTAAAGGCACTTCTGGTAAGGGTTTAGAAGGAAATAAATGGTGTGTTATTGGAATGTGAAGGAAAAAGCATCCTTGTTCTATAGTGGCAGAAAGTTTAGCAGAATTGTATCCTGCAGTTGTGTGGAAAGGAATCCTTAAAAATGATGGACTTGTATATTTAACTGAGGAAGTTTCCAAGTTTTGAAATCTCTTGCTATTTATACTAAATGTGAGAGGAGAACGGATAAGTTGAAGTAAGAAATATCAAATGAAAAGGAATCAGGAGTTGATTTCAAAAAATGTTTGTAATGTTATCAAATTAGAGTCAATGTAATTTAGCAGTTAAGGGAATGGGCTTTGGGGTCAGAATGCTTAAATATTTACCCTCATTCTCAACTTATAACTATGATTTAGGGCAATAAAAATCTTTTTTTGTGTGTTCATGTATTGATTTATAATGTGGCAATATAAATATTTTATGCTTAATTAAAGTTTTGTAAAAATTAAAGGCATAGTGATATCAGGAACATGGAATAGGAAGCTCCTAACTCCCCCTCCACCCATGGATTCACCAAGTAAACATCTGTTCACACATCAATTCCCTTTGAGTGAAAGTCCGAGACCAGTTGAGAGACTCCTACCCACTGGGAAACTGAGAAAACATTTACATTGAAGAGGTAGGAAAAACCAAGGCATACATGGACACAGACCCAGCTATAAGCACTGCACCATAAAATTGGGAATGAAACACCCAACTTTCAGCTTCTCCCTGTGGAGAAGAGGGTCTGGACCCCAGTAGAGGGTCTTAATCCTAAGTTTCCCCTTGGTTTAACTTTTGAGTCATCAACTATGGGAATGGAGGATATCAGACACAAATGTGTCTCTCTAGACAGTAGACAGTAAAGAATAAAATGGCAGTTTTATATGGGTGCACAGGCACTTCTAGATACTGCATCTACCTGGGAGCATTGCAGGAAATAACCTTAAAAAACAGTCCTTTGTTTCTCCCTGGAAACATCTCGAAAGGCTGCGTAGCTGTTGGATTTCTGTCTAACTTGCATTGGGGAATTAAAAAGATAGTCAATTCTTAGCCCATTTTCCAACCCTGGAGAAATCTGCACTAACACTTGGTATAGTTTGGCTTTGTGTCCCCACCCAAATCTCATGTTGAATTGTAATCCTGAATGTTGGAGGAGGGACCTGGTGGGAGGTGACTGGATCATGGGAGCAGATTTTCCCCTTGGTGTTCTCATGATAGTGAGTGAGTTCTCATGAGATCTGGTTGTTTAAAAGTCTGCAGCACCTCCCACTTCTTGCTTCCTCCCTCTTCAGCCATGTAAGACATGTCTGCTTCCCCTTTGCCTTCTACCATGATTGTAAGTTTTCTGAGGTCTCCTCAGCCATGCTTTCTATACAGTTTGTGAAACTGTGAGTGAATTAAACCTCTTTTCTTTATAAATTACCCAGTCAGGTAGTTCTTGATAGCAATGCAAGAATAGACTAATACATACTGAAACGTCAAACTATCACTTCACTTAGGGACTGCATCCTAAATCTCCTGGATCTGAGAGCACAAAGGACTGGCATGTACATATCTCTCTACACTGCAGAAAAAAGTGGCATTTCAGATACATACCAGATTTAAATTATCTGTATTGCTCCAGATAAAATCCCTTGAGGTTTATGCAAGCAACTTCAGGGATTTTATCTCCCTGGAGCAATAAGGAGAATCTAAATCTCCTGGCTCTGGGAACAGAAAGGACGGGCATACATATGTCTGTCTACACTGCAGAAAAAAAGTGGCATTTCAGACAGGCATGCAAGCACCCCTGGGGAGTTTATCTCACTGGAGCAATACAGAAAAGGGGCTTAAAAAGATGCTCTCTCTGTATTTTCCCAGAAGAAATACAGGTCACACATAGAGAACAAAAAGTTCTAACTCTACTTCCCAAGAACTCCACCCTAAACCTAGTAGTTCTGGAAGCAGAAGAGATTAGGCATATGCAAGTCTCCCTTGATCACAGAACTGAGAGGTGATACTAAATGGGTATCCAAACACTTCCAGATGCACCATTCCCTTGGTACAGTGCAGAAAGGGGGCAGGAATGTGCCACTCTCACATTCTTTCAATAAGGAGCATATAACACACACTCCCAGTGGCTACCTGATGGCCTGGTTTCTAATGAACTTATATTGAGAAGCTAACAGGACAAAGAAACAACAAGCTTTTGGTTGCCAAAGCAAGAGCGAGGTACTTTCTGAGACCTCTTCTCAGCTTACTCCAGAGATAAATCTAGGCCTATTCATTCTTTCTGGAAGAAATTTAGCTATGTATCAAATGCCACAACTTCCATAGCTCCCACCTAAGGAACTATCTCCTTAGAGACCTAGCTTTGAAATCAAGGGGGCTTTGTGAATCTGAGTGACCCAGGACCACAGAAAACAAACATGTAGACATATAGTAAGACCATTTCCAGAAGCTGTCTGTCTAGGATAAGAAGATGTAGCCTGCATGTGAGAACAGGCATTTGCTGCAGATCCCCTTCCTAGTTTAGTGCAGAGAGACTACAAGATAAGTGCCCACCATCATCTTCACCATGAAAATAGAAAGAACTAGAACACATATCAAAAACCTCAACCTTTTCAGCTTCATCCTAAGAGCTTAGCTCTTATACTGATAACAGAGTACTGACAAAATGTGACATGCCCTAAGCTCCAGAGGGCCACCAAAAACCAAGATAGCAATCTGGACAAACACACAGATTTTGGAGGCATCTTAAAATCTTTGGCCAGTTGAATTGGCCAAAACCTTCTCAAACACAAGACCAGTCTAACAAGATGAAGAGAGGTAATCTTATCTAATTTGCAGAAACCAAAAGAGGGAATCAAGGAAAATAAAGAAAGAGGGGATTATATTCCAGACAAAAGTACAAGTAACCATCCAGAAACGGAAACAAATACAAAGAACTAGAAAAGCAATAGCAAACCAAACTAAAAATAAGGCAAAGAAAAGGAATAATAAAGATCAGATCATAAATAAATAAAATTGAAACAGAAAATAATACTAAATATCAACAAAACAAAATTTGTTTTTTTTGAAAAGTTAAACAAATTTGACAAACCTTTAACCAGACTAAGAAAAAAAGAGAGAAGACACAAATAAATAAAAACAGAGATAAAAAAGTAGCTATTAAAACTGACAGCACAAAAATTCAAGGGCTCATTAGTGGCTACTCTGAGGAACTATATGCCAATGTGTTGGAAAATCTAGTAGAAACGGATAAAGCACTAGATACATACAACCTACCAACATTGAGCCATGAAGAAATCCGGAACCTAAACAGATCAATAACAAGTAACAGGATTGAAGCTGTAACAAAAAGTCTCCCAGCAAAGAAAAGCCTGGTGCCTGATGACTTCATTGCCGAATTCTACCAAACATTTAAAGAAGCAATATTACCAACCCTATTTCAAACTATTCTGAAAAATAGAGGAGGAGTGAATACTTCCAAACTTTTGCTACAAAACCAGTATGATCCAGACAAAGCCAGATGGCTGAATGGATTGAAACCATTCAATTGCCAAAACCAGACAAAGACACAGCAAAAAATAAAACTAGAGGCCAATATCTCCAACAAAAATTGATGCAAATATCCTCAATAAAATACTAGCAAACCAAATTCAACTATAAAGATACTATTCATTGTGAACAAGTGGGATTTATCCCAGGGATGCAAGGATGATTCAACATACACAAATCAGTTAATGTTATACATTATATCAACAGAATGAAGAACAAAAAGCATATGATCATTCCAATCGATGCTGAATAAGCATTTGATACAATTTAACATCTCTGCATGACAAAAACCCTAAAAAATGGGTATAGAAGGAATGTCCCTCAATATAATAAAAGCCATATACGACAGACCCATAATTAGTATCATACTGAATGGAGAAAAGCTGAAAGTCTTTCCTCCAAGATCTGGAGCATGACAAGGATGCCCACTGTCTCCACCATTATTTGACACAGTACTAGAAGTCCTAGAGCAATCAGTCAAGAAAAGATATAAACAGCATCCAAATTGAAAAGGAAGAAGTCAAATTATCATTGTTTACAGATGATGTGATCTTACATTTGAAAAAACTTAAAGACTCCTTCAAAAAGTATTACAAACAATAAAGAAGTTTGGTGAAGTTACAAGATACAAAAATCAACATGTAAAAATCAGTTAGCATTTTAACATACCAATAACAAATAGTCTGAAAAAGAAATCAAGAAAGTAATCCCACTTATAGTAGCTACAATTAAAATACAATACCTAGGAATTAACCAAGTAGGTGAAAGATCTCTACAATGAAATGATGAAACATTGATGCAAGAAACTGAAGAGGACACAAAAAAATGGAAAGATATTCTACTTTCAGGAATTGAAAGATTTAATATTGTTAAAATTTCCATATTACCCAAAGCAATCTACAGATTGAATGCAATCCTTATAATTCCAATGACATTCTTCAAAAAAATTTTAAAAACCCTAAAATTTTTATGGAACCACAAAATGCTCAGTGTGGGCAAACCTATCCTAATCAAAAAGAACAAAACTGAAGGAATCACATTACCCGACTTCAATTTATACTACAAGGCTATAGTAACCAAAAGAGCATGGTTCTGGCATAAAAACAGACAAATAGACCAACGGAACAGAATAGAGAACCCAGAAATAAATCTATGCATCTCAGTGAACTCACTTTAAACAAAGATACCAAGAGCATACATTGGGAAAAGGACAGCCTCTTCCATAAATGATGCTGGGAAAACCAGATGTCCACATGTAGAAGAATGAAATAGACCCCTATCTCACATCGCATACAAAATCAAATCAAAATGGATGAAAGGCTTTAATCTAAGACCTCAAGCTATGAAACTACTACAAGAAAACATTGGGGAAACTCCCCAGGACATTGGAGTGGGCAACCAAAACAAAAATGGAAAAATGTGATCAATCACATTAAATAGCTTATGCACAGCAAAGGATACAATCAAAAAAGTGAAGATACAACCCACAGAATGGGGAAATATTTGCAAACTGCCCATCTGACAAGAGGTTAATAACCAGAATGTATAAGGGGCTCAAACAACTCTATAGAAAGAAAATCTAATAATTTGATTAAAAAATAAGCAGAAGATCTGAATAGACATTTCTGGAAAGAAGATATACAAATGACCAACAGGTATGTGAAAAGGTGCTCAACCTCTCTGATCATCAGAAAAATGCAAATTAAAACTGCAATGAGATATTTAATCTCACTCCACTTAAAGTGGTTCACATTCAAAAGATAGGCAATAACAAATGCTGATGAGGATATGGAGAAAAGGTGACCCTCCTACATTGTTGGTGGGAATATAAATTAGTACAATTGCTATGGAGAACATTTTGGGGGTCCCTCAAACTACTAAAAATAGATCTAGCATATGATTCAACAATTTTTCTCCTAGGTACATACCCAAAAGAAAGGAAATCAGTATATCAAAAAGATATTTGCACTTCCATGTTTATTGCAGCACTACACACAATAGCAAAGACTTGGAAGCAACCTAAGTGTCCATCAATAGATGAATGAAGAAAACGTGGTGCATACACACAATAGAGTACTATTCAGTCATAGAAAAGAATGAGATCCTGTCATTTGCAACAACATGGATGGAACTGGAGGTCAGTAGGTTAAATGAAATAAGCCAGGCACAGGAATACAAACCTTGCATGTTCCCACTTATTTGTGGGAGCTAAAAATGAATACAACTGAACTCATAGAGATAGAGAGTAGAAGGATGGCTACCAGGGGCTGGGAAGCATAGTGGACTGGAAAAGAAGTGGAGATGGTTTATGGGTTCAAAAAATAGTTTAAAATAAGGAATGAGAACTAGTATTTGCTAGCACAGCAGGGTAACTAAGAAATAATTTAATTTTATGTTTAAAAATAACTAAAGGAGTATAATTTGATTGTTTGTAATACAAAGAATAAATGTTGGAGGTGATGGTTACTCCATTTACCTGGCGTGATTATTACACATTGCATGCCTGTATCAAAATATCTCATATATTCCATAAATATGTATACTTACTACTTGCCCGCAAAAATTAAAAACTAAAAAAAAAAATAGTAAGGTAATTGAACACCCCACTTTCAATAATGGAGAGACCACCTAGACATAAAATCGAAAAAGAATCAGTGGAGTTAAACTACACTCTAGACCAAATGGCCCTAACTGACACTTATGGAGCATTACATCCAACAGCCACACAATAAATATTCTTCTCATCAGCACATGAAACATTCTCCAGGATAGACCACAGGAAACTCTGGAACAAATTTTTAAAAATCTCAATCATGGCTGGGCACAGTGGCTCATGCCTGTAATCCCAGCACTTTGGGAGGCCGAGGTGAGTGGATCACGAGGTCAGGAGTTCAAGACCAGCCTGGCCAAGATGGTGAAACCCCGTCTCTACTAAAAATATAAAAAAATTAGCCAGGCATGGCGACGGGCGCCTGAAATTCCAGCTACTCGGGAGGCTGAGGCAGAGAATTGCTTGAACCCGGGAGGCAGAGGTTGCAGTCAGCTGAGATGGCACCACTGCACTCCAGCCTGGGCTACAGAGAGAGACTCCATCTCAAAAAAAAAAAAAATCTCAATCATATGAAGTATATTTTATGACCACAATGGAATAGAGTTAGAAATCAATAACAAGAGAAACTTTGGAAACTTACATGAAAATTAAACAACCCTCCCCCTAACAACCAATAGGACAATGAAGAAATTTAATAGAAAGTTTAAAAATGTATTGAAACAAATAAAAATGGAAACACAACAAAACTAAAACCTATGACATACAGCAAAAGCAGTACTAAGAGGGGAGTTTACACTAATAAATGCCTACATCAAAAAAGTAAAATGATTATAAATAATAAACCTAATAATGCACCTCAAGGATTAAGAAAAGCAAGAACAAACCAATTCCAAATTTAGTATAAGAAAAGCAGGAAAAAAAAATCCCAAATTTATTATAAGAAAAGAAATAATAAAAATCAGCATAGAAATAAATAAAATTGAAACTAAAAACCAAATTCAAGAGATCAACAAAACAAAAATTTGTTTTTTGGAAAAGATAAACAAAATTGACAAACCTTTAGCCACAGTAACAAAGAAAAAGAGAGATGATCCAATTAAATATATTCAAACGGGAGAGATTACAACTGGTATCACAGAACTATAAAAGATCATTAGAGATTACTATGAACAACCACATGTCAACAAATTCAAAATCTTAGAAGAAATGGGTAAATCTCTGGACATATACAATCCACCAAAATTGAACTATAAATAAATAGGAATCCTCAAAAGAAAAATAAGAAGCAATGACATTGAATCAGTAATAAAACCTCTCCTAAAAAAGAAAAGTCCAGGGCCAGATGGTCTCACTGCTGAAATGTACCAAACTTTTATGAAGGACTAATACCAATTATTTTCCAAATATTCAAAAAATGGAAGGGGAGTGAATTCTTTCAATTCTACAGGGCCATCATTACCTTGATACCAAAAACAGATAAGGACACAACACAAAAAGAAAACTGTAGGACAACATCCCTGATGAATATAGATGCAAAAATCCTGAATAAAATACTAGTAAGAAAAATTGAGCAGCACGTCATAGAGATTATACACCATGATCAAGTGAAATTTATCACAGGCATGCAAAGATGGTTCAATATATGTAAATCAATAAATGTGATACATCACATCAACAGAATGAAAGTCAAAAACCATAAGATCATCTCAACAAATACAAAAAGCATTTGATAAAGTCAACATCTCTTTATGATAAAAGCTCTCAGTAAATTAAGTAAAAAGAAATTCACCTCAATACAATAAAGGCCATATACATCAAACCCATAGCTACCATCATACTGAAAAAGTTGAAAGTTTTTTTCTAAGATCTGGAAAAAGGGAAGGATGCCTACTTTCACCACTTTTATTTAGCATAGTATGGGAACTAGCCAGAATAATTAGGGAAGAGAAAGAAATAAAAGACATCCAAATTGGAAAGGAATAAGTCAAATTGTTCCCATTTGCACATGACATTACCATGCAGTTAGAAAAGCCTAAGGACTATACTCGAAAAAAAAGCTGTTGGAACTGACAAATGAATTTGGTAAAGTTGCAGAATACAAAATCAATGTTCAAAAATCAGTAGCACATATATACAAAAGGTGAGCATTCTGAAAAAAATCAAGAAAGCAATTTAATTTATAAGAGCTCAGATGAAATAAAATACCTAGAAATAAATTCAACCAAAGAGGTAAAAGATATCTACAATAAAAACTATAAAACACAGATGAAAAAATTGAAGAGGACAAAAAAATTAGAAAAATATCTCATGTACATGGATAAGAAAAATTAATATTGTTAAAATGTTCACACTATCCAAAATGATCTACAGATTCAATAAAACCCTTATAGAAATATCAATGACATTCTACACAGAAATAGAAAAACCAATGCTAAAATTTGTATGGCAAAGATCCTGAGGAGCTAAAGTGATTCTGAGCAAAATGAACACAGCCAACTGGAAGCATCATGCCACCTGATTTTAAAATATACCACAAAACTATAGTAACCAAAAAAGCATTGTACCAACAGACACATAGACCAATAGAACAGAATAGAGAACTGAGAAATAAATCCACATATTTACAGGCAACCAATATTCAGCAAAGGCACTTAGAACATACATTGGAGAAAGACTAGTCTCTTCAATAAATGGTGCTGGGAAAACCATATGTAGAAGAATAAAACTAGACCCTTATCTCTCAATATATACAAACATCAACTCTAAACAGATTTAAGACTTAAATGAAAAACCTGAAACTACAAAACTACTAGGAAAACACATAGGGGAAATGTTTATGAACATTAATCTAGGCAAAGATTTTCTGGATAAAACTACAAAGGCACAAGCAACAAAAGCAAAACATAGGCAACAAAAGCAAAAACTGGATTATATCAAACTAAATATTTTCTGCATAGCAAAGGAAACAATCAACAGAATGAAGCAACAACCTACAGAAAGAGAAAATATTTGCAAATTATATATCCAACAAGGGATTAATATCCAGGATATGTAAGGAACTCAACTCAATAGAAAAAAATAATCTGATTAAAAATGTGCAAGAATTCTGAATAGACACATCTCAAAAGGAGACATCCAAATAGCCAGCAAGTATATGAAAAAATAATCAATATCACTAATCATTAGGGGAATATAAATCAAAACCACAAGATATCCTCTCACCCCAGTTAAATTGGTTATAAACAAAAAAACCAAAACATAACACATGCTGATGAGGATGCAGAGAAAGAGGAACTCTTATATACTGTTGGTAAAAATGTATATTAGTACAGACATTATGGAAAATAATATGGAGGTTTCTCAAGTAACTAAAAATATAAATACCATATGGTCCAGCAATCGTACTACTGGGTATGTATCCTAAGGAAAGATCAGTATGTCAGTGAAATATTTGCACTCCCAAGTTTATCACAGTACTATTATAATAGCCATAATATGGAATCAAACCTGTCCATGAGCAGATAAGTGGATAAAATGTGGTATATATACACAATGAAATATTTAGCCATAAAATAATAAAATTCTGTCATTTGTAGCAATGTGGATGAGCCTGGAGGACATTATTATTATTATTATTATTATTTTTGAGACGGAGTCTCGCCCTGTTGCCCAGGCTGGAGTGCAATGGCGCAATCTCGGCTCACTCCAACCCTGGAGGACATTACTTTAAGTGAAATAAGCCAGGCATGGAAAGACAAATACTGCATGCTCTCATTCACATGTGGGAGCTAAAACAGTTGATCTCATAGAAGTAGAGAATAGAAAACTTCTTACCAAAGCCTTGGAAGGGTAGGGGTAGAGGGGAATAGGGAGAGGTTGGTTAACAAGCACAGAATCAGTTAGAAGTAAGTTCTAGTGTTCTATAACACAGCAGGTTGACTATAGTTTTCAAGAATTTATGTATATTTCAAAACAGCTAGATAAGAGGATTTTAAATTTTCTCAATACAAAGAAATAATAAATGTTTGAGGGGATGCATATGCCAATTAGTCTGATTTGATTATTATACATTATATCCATGTATCATAATTTCACATGCACCCATTAAATATAATTGTTTTCTGTCAAATAAAAAATAAGAGTAAACAAATAAAAAATATTTAGAATGCATCTTGAATCTATGCATTTAATGTTTATTATCAAATAAATATTATCAAGAATGTCTTTATTAAGAGTTTTGAAGAACTGGCGCTTATCTGCTATATTCATCTATTTTGGAAGGTATAGTGTTCTTTTCCATGAGACCAGAACTGGATTACTAGGGGATAATAAACCTAATGTTTAATATCTGCAATATGCTTGAACACTATAGTAGATGCTTTACAATAATTATTTTAATCAAATTTTTCCTGTGAGATAAGAATATTCACCATTTTGCTAAAAGGGAATGATATGGTAATTATCTTGCTTAAGATCATATATCTAGAGAATGAATCAATGAATATTCAAGACATTTTATTTGCAGTTTCTCCTATATACACTTACCTATCTTGTCTGATTGTTGATGGTTTTAATTTATTGTTTATAATAAATTATTAAAGGAGAAATTATATTGTAATTATGTGTTGAATTGCTTATTTAATGCTGTCTGAGAGACAGAAATACTATGGCAAGAAGGTAAGAATATTCTATTTTAAAAGGCATGTACACAATTCTCATAAAATCACTGTTCAACATAGATTTTCAAAGCCTATATGAAAACACCTCAAAACTTCAGGCATTTAAAAAAATATTGTTTTTAAAGTAATATTTTGGCTACTATTTTAATTACTCAAGTGATCTGACTTCTAAACAGTAACTTCCAGATGAATTGAAAAGCTTAGTCTGGTTGCTAAAAAGATATATAACCTTCTTTAAAGCGTACGAATGCTATTTTATACACCTTTAGTGTCTACATACCTTTAGTGCATACACACCACCTTTGGATAAATTTAACTTGTTTTTGCCATTCCTGAAGGTTTGATGTCCTCTGGATTAATTCATATGTTTAAGTTCTGAAACTGAAGTCTGTGAACCAAGCCCTAGACCAATGTGAGATCACATTTGACTTTCTTCATGAGACACTAAATGGCCTCTCTTACTGACACTTCTTTATTCTTTATTTCCTTAAAATGAGCCTCATTAAATGAGACTTATGAACAATATAATCTTTTTTTAGATAGGAGTCTATGTCTATTTTACTCATCAAATCCACCACCTCACATAGTGTCTACCACTTCATGGGTGAACCAAAATATCTATAGAAAAATAACTATTGATTTTTGTTTTTTTACTTTATACACTTTTTTAAAATTATATTTTAAGTTCTAGGGTACCTGTGCACAACGTGCAAGTTGTTACATACGTATACATGTGCCATGTTGTTGTGCTGCACCCATTAACTCATCATTTACATTGGGTATATCTCCTAATGCTTTTCCTCCCCACTCCCCCCACCCCACAACAGGCCCCAGTGTGTGACGTTTGCCTTCCTGTGTCCAAGTGTTCTCACTGTTCAATTCCCAACTATAAGTGAGAACATGTGGTGTTTGGTTTTTTGTTCTTGTGATAGTTTGCTGAGAATGATGGTTTCCAGCTTCATCCACGTCCCTACAAAGGACATGAACTCATCCTTTTTTATGGCTGCATAGTATTCCATAGTGTATATGTGCCACATTTTCTTAATCCAGTTTATCACTGATGGACATTTGGGTTGGTTCCAAGTCTTTGCTATTGTGAATAGTGCAGCAATAAACGTTATGTGTGCATATGCCTTTATAACAGCATGATTTATAATCCTTTGAGTATATAGCCAGTAATGGGATGGCTGAGTCAAATGGTATTTCTAGTTCTAGATCCCTGAGGAATCACCACACTGTCTTCCACAATGGTTGAACTAGTTTACACCCCCACCAATAGTGTAAAAGTGCTCCTATTTTGAGTGGCACCCAAGATGGCCAAATAGGAACTGCTCCGGTCTACAGCTCCCAGGGTGAGCGATGAAGAAGACGAGTGACTTCTGCATTTCCATCTGAGGTACCGGGTTCATCTCACTAGTGAGTGCCAGACAGTGGGTGCAGGACAGTGGGTGCAGCACACCATGCGTGAGCCGAAGCAGGGCAAGGCATTGCCTCACTCAGGAAGTGCAAGGGGTCAGGGAGTTCCCTTTCCTAGTCAAAGAAAGGGGTGACAGATGGCACTTGAAAAATCGGGTCACTCCCACCCTAATACTGCGCTTTTCCGACGGGCTTAAAAAAGGGTGCACCAGGAGATTATATCCTGCACATGGCTTGAAGGGTCCTATGCCCACGGAGTCTCACTGATTGCTAGCACTGCAGTCTGAGATCAAACTGCAAGACAGCAGCGAGGCTGGGGGATGGGCGCCCGCCATTGCCCAGGCTTGCTTAGGTAAACAAAGCAGCTGGGAAGCTCCAACTGGGTGGAGCCCACCACAGCTCAAGGAGGCCTGCCTGCCTCTCTAGGCTCCACCTCTGGGGCAGGGCACAGACAAACAGAAAGACAGCAATAACCTCTGCAGACTTAAATGTTCCTGTCTGACAGCTTGGAAGAGAGCAGTGGTTCTCCCAGCATGCAGCTGGCAATCTGAGAACGGGCAGACTGCCTCCTCAAGTGGGTCCCTGACCCCTGACCCCTGAGCAGCCTAACTGGGAGGCACTCCTCAGTAGGGGCAGACTGACACCTCACACAGCTGGGTACTCCTCTGAGACAAAACTTCCAAAGGAACGATCAGACAGCAGCATTCGCGGTTCACAAAAATCTGCTGTTCTGCAGCCACTGCTGCTGATACCCAGGCAAAGAGGGTCTGGAGTGGACCTCTAGCAAACTCCAACAGATCTGCAGCTGAGGGTCCTGTCTGTTACAAGGAAAACTAACAAACAGAAAGGACATCCACACCAAAAACCCATCTGTACATCACCATCATCAAAGACCAAAAGTAGATAAAACCACAAAGATGGGGAAAAAACAGAGCAGAAAAACTGGAAACTCTAAAAAGCAGAGCGCCTCTCCTCCTCCAAAGGAACGCAGTTCCTCACCAGCGATGGAACAAAGCTGGACGGAGAATGACTTTGACGAATTGAGAGAAGAAGGCTTCAGACGATCAAACTACTCCGAGCTACAGGAGGAAATTCAAACCAAAGGCAAAGAAGTTGAAAACTTTGAAAAACATTTAGACGAATGTATAACTAGAAAAACCAATACAGAGAAGTGCTTAAAGGAGCTGATGAACCTGAAAGCCAAAGCTCCAGAACTACGTGAAGAATGCAGAAGCTTCAGGAGCTGATGCAATCAACTGGAAGAAAGGGTATCAGTGATGGAAGATGAAATGAATGAAATGAAGTGAGAAGGGAAGTTTAGAGAAAAAAGAATAAAAAGAAAACGAACAAAGCCTCCAACAAATATGTGACTATGTGAAAAGACTAAATCTACGTCTGATTGGTGTACCTGAAAGTGACGGGGAGAATGGAACCAAGTTGGAAAACACCCTGCAGGATATTATCCAGGTGAACTTCCCCAATCTAGCAAGGGAGGCCAACATTCAGATTCAGGAAATACAGAGAATGCCACAAAGATACTCCTCGAGAAGAGCAACTCCAAGACACATAATTGTCAGATTCACAAAAGTTAAAATGAAGGAAAAAATGTTAAGGGCAGCCAGAGAGAAAGGTCAGGTTACCCACAAGGGGAAGCCCATCAGACTAACAGCGGATCTCTCGGCAGAAGCTCAGCCCAGAAGAGAGTGGGGGCCAATATTTAACATTCTTAAAGAAAAGAATTTTCAACCCAGAATTTCACATCCAGCCAAACTAAGCTTCATAACTGAAGGAGAAATAAAATACTTTACAGACAAGCAAATGCTGAGAGATTTTGTCACCACCAGGCCTGCCCTAAAAGAGCTCCTGAAGGAAGCACTAAACATGGAAAGGAACAATTGGTACCAGCCACTGCAAAATCATGCCAAATTGTAAAGACCATCGAGGCTAGGAAGAAACTGCATCAACTAACGAGCAAAATAACCAGCTAACATCATAATGACAGGACCAAATTCACACATAACAATATTAACTTTAAATGTAAATAGACTAAATGCTCCAATTAAAAGACACAGACTGGCAAATTGGATACAGAGTCAAGACCCATCAGGGTGCTGTATTCAGGAAACCCATCTCATGTGCAGAGACACACATAGGCTCAAAATAAAAGGATGGAAGAAGATCTACCAAGCAAATGGAAAACAAAAAAAGGCAGGGGTTGCAATCCTAGTCTCTGATAAAACAGACTTTCAACCAACAAAGATCAAAAGAGACAAAGAAGGCCATTACATAATGGTAAAGGGATCAATTCAACAAGAAGAGCTAACTATCCTAAATATATATGCACCCAATACAGGAGCACCCAGATTCATAAAGCAAGTCCTGAGTGACCTACAAAGAGACTTAGACTCCCACACATTAATAATGGGAGACTTTTACACCCCACTGTCAACATCAGACAGATCAATGAGGCAGAAAGTTAACAAGGATACCCAGGAATTGAACTCAGCTCTGCACCAAGCAGACCTAATAGACATCTACAGAACTCTCCACCCCAAATCAACAGAATATACATTTTTTTCAGCACCACACCACACCTATTCCAAAATTGACCACATACTTGGAAGTAAAGCTCTCCTCAGCAAATGTAAAAGAACAGAAATTATAACAAACTGTCTCTCAGACCATAGTGCAATCAAACTAGAACTCAGGATTAAGAAACTCACTCAAAACCGCTCAACTACATGGAAACTGAACAACCTGCTCCTGAATGACTACTGGGTACATAATGAAATGAAGGCAGAAATAAAGATGTTCTTTGAACCCAATGAGAACAAAGACACAACATACCAGAATCTCTGGGACACATTCAAAGCAGTGTGTAGAGGGAAATTTATAGCACTAAATGCCCACAAGAGAAAGCAGGAAAGATCCAAAATTGACACCCTAACATCACAATTAAAAGAACTAGAGAAGCAAGAGCAAACACATTCAAAAGCTAGCAGAAGGCAAGAAATAACTAAAATCAGAGCAGAACTGAAGGAAACACAGACACAAAAAACCCTTCAAAAAATTAATGAATCCAGGAGCTGGTTTTTTGAAAGGATCAACAAAATTGATAGACCGCTAGCAAGACTAATAAAGAAGAAAAGAGAGAAAAATCAAATAGACGCAATAAAAAATGATGAAGGGGATATCACCACCGATCCCACAGAAATACAAACTACCATCAGAGAATACTACAAACACCTCTATGCAAATAAAGTAGAAAATCTAGAAGAAAATGAGAAATTCCTCGACACATACACTCTCCCAAGACTAAACCAGGGAGAAGTTAAATCTCTGAATAGACCAATAACAGGCTCTGAAATTGTGGCAATAATCAATAGCTTACCAACCAAAAAGAGTCCAGGACCAGATGGATTCACAGCCAAATTCTACCAGAGGTACAAGGAGGAACTGGTACCATTCCTTCTGAAAGTATTCCAATCAATAGAAAAAGAGGGAATCCTCCCTAACTCATTTTATGAGGCCAACATCATCCTGATACAAAAGCTGGGCAGAGGCACAACCAAAAAAGAGAATTTTAGACCAATATCCTTGATGAACATTGATGCAAAAATCTTCAATAAAATACTGGCAAACCGAATCCAGCAGCATATCAAAAAGCTTATCCACCATGATCAACTGGGCTTCATCCCTGGGATGCAAGGCTAGTTCAATATACGCAAATCAATAAATGTAATCCAGCATATAAACAGAACCAAAGACAAAAACCACATGATTATCTCAACAGATGCAGAAAAGGCCTTTGACAAAATTCAACAACCCTTCATGCTAAAAACTCTCAATAAATTAGGTATTGATGGGACGTATCTCAAAATAATAAGAGCTACCTATGACAAACCCACAGCCAATATCATACTGAATGGGCAAAAACTGGAAGCATTCCCTTTGAAAACTGGCACAAGACAGGGATGCCCTCTTTCACCACTCCTATTCAACATAGTGTTGGAAGTTCTGGCCAGGGCAATTAGCAGGAGAAGGAAACAAAGGGTATTCAATTAGGAGAAGAGGAAGTCAAATTGTCCCTGTTTGCAGATGACATGACTGTATATCTAGAAAACCCCATTGTCTCAGCCCAAAATCTCCTTAAGCTGATAAGCAACTTCAGCAAAGTCTCAGGATATAAAATAAATGTATAAAAATAATAAGCATTCTTATACACCAATAACAGACAAACAGAGAACCAAATCATGAGTGAACTCCCATGCACAATTGCTTCAAAGAGAATAAAATACTTAGGAATCCAACTTACAAGGGATGTGAAGGACCTCTTCAAGGAGAACTACAAACCACTGCTCAAGGAAATAAAAGAGGATACAAACAAATGGAAGAACATTCCATGCTCATGGGTAGGAAAAATCAATATCCTGAAAATGACCATACTGCCCAAGGTAATTTATAGATTCACTGCCATCCCCATCAAGCTACCAATGACTTTCTTCACAGAATTGGAAAAAACTACTTTAAAGTTCATATGGAACCAAAAAAGAGCCTGCATCACCAAGTCAATCCTAAGCCAAGAACACAGCTGGAGGCATCACACTACCTGACTTCAAACTATACTACCAGGCTATGGTAACCAAAACAGCATGGTACTTGTACCAAAACAGAGATCTAGATCAATGGAACAGAACAGAGCCCTCAGAAATAATGCCACATATCTACAACTATCTGATCTTTGACAAACCTGAGGAAAACAAGCAGTGGGGAAAGGATTCCCTATTTAATAAATGGTGCTGGGAAAACTGGCTAGCCATATGTAGAAAGCTGAAACTGGATCCCTTCCTTACACCTTATACAAAAATCAATTCAAGATGGATTAAAGACTTAAACGTTAGACCTAAAACCATACAAACCCTAGAAGAAAACGTAGGCATTACCATTCAGGACATAGGCATGGGCAAGGACTTCATGTCTAAAACACCAAAAGCAATGGCAACAAAAGCCAAAATCGACAAATGGGATCTAATTAAACTAAGGAGCTTCTGCACAGCAAAAGAAACTACCATCAGAGTGAACAGGCAACCTACAAAATAGGAGAAAATTTTTGCAACCTACTCACCTAACAAAGGGCTAATATCCAGAATCTACAATGAACTCAAACAAATTTACAATAACAAAACAAACAACCCCATCAAAAAGTGGGCAAAGGACATGAACAGATGCTTCTCAAAAGAAGACATTTATGCAGCCAGAAAACACATGAAAAAAGCTCACCATGACTGGCCATCAGAGAAGTGCAGATCAAAACCACAATGGGATACCATCTCACACCAGTTAGAATGGCAATCATTAAAAAGTCAGGAAACAACAGGTGCTGGAGAGGATGTGGAGAAATAGGTACACTTTTACACTGTTGGTGGGACTGTAAACTAGTTCAACCATTGTGGAAGTCAGTGTGGCGATTCCTCAGGGATCTAGAACTAGAAATACCATTTGACCCAGCCATCCCATTACTGGATATATACCCAAAGGACTATAAATCATGCTGCTATAAAGACACATGCACACATATGTTTATTGCGGCACTATTCACAATAGCAGAGACTTGGAACCAACCCAAATGTCCAACAATGATAGACTGGATTAAGAAAATGTGGCACGTATACACCATGGTATACTGTGCAGCCATAAAAAATGATGAGTTCATATCTTTTGTAGAGACATGGATGAAGTTGGAAATCATCATTCTCAGTAAACTATCGCAAGAACAAACAACCAAACACCGCATGTTCTCACTCATAGGTGGGAATTGAACAATGAGAACACATGGACACAGGAAGGGGAACATCACACTCTGGGTACTGTTTTGGGGTGGGGGAGAGGGGAGGGAAAGCATTGGGAGATATACCTAATGCTAAATGACGAGTTAATGGGTGCAGCACACCAGCATGGCACATGTATACATATGTAACTAACCTGCACATTGTGCACATGTACCCTAAAACTTAAAGTATGAGAATAATAAAATAAAAAATAAAAAAAGAAAATTCTTGATTGCAAAGTAATACAAAAAAAAAGTGTTCCTATTTCTTCACATCCTCTCCAGCGCCTGTTGTTTCCTGACTTTTTAATGATTGCCATTCTAACTGGTGTGAGATGGTATCTCATTGTGGTTTTGATTTGCATTTCTCTGATGGCCAGTGATGATGAGCATTTTTCATGTGTCTGTTGGCTGCATAAATGTCTTCTTTTCAGAAGTGTCTCTTCATATCCTTTGCCCACTTTTTAATGAGGTAAGTCCAAAATTATAACAACATGAAAAGTTTTCAGCTAAAGTAATTATGATGAACTACCTACAGGATGGCAGTGATATATAGTCAGTTAATGAATTGTACAATTCAGTTTTAGGAATTGCATGATAAGGAATTGGACTACTCTGGAGTGGCAATTGGGCACATATATAGTAGGTTGTATTTTACGTTTTTTAAAGATGTTTCTCCATGGTGGGATTAGGGTAAGAGTAATTTAGGAACAGATAATGCAGAAATAACTCCACTGAAATTTCACCTTATCTTCAGATAATGGGATTTGAATGGTCTTCTTGTTAAGGTCTTATAAATCTTTTTAAAAAATATAATTTCAACTTTTATTTTAGATGCATGGGTACATGTATAGGTTTGTTACATGGGTATATTCTATGACCAAACTTATATCTTTCATTAAAAATTTTTAAAAACAAAACAAAAGCGTGATGTGTAATTCAGTAATGGACCATTTTTCACTTGATTGTTCTTGCCCAATATTACAAATGTTTTCTTCAGTATGGTGCATAGTTAATTATTTGGTATAAGTGTGAATGAAGATAGGCCAAATATATTTTACAACATGGTTTTTTATTGGAAATGATTAGAGATTTATTTTACTTGTTTTAACTGTAGGTGTACCCTATGGGAGATTTTTTTAAAGAATAGATTTTGGCCTGGTGCGGTGGCTCACGCCTGTAATCCCAGTAGTTTGGGAGGCCAAGGCAGGCGGATCGCCTGAGGTCAGGAGTTCGAGACCAGCCTGATCAAAATGGTGAAACCCCGTCTCTACTAAAAATACAAAAATTAGCCTTAGTGGCGGGCGTCTGTAATCTCAGCTACTCGGGAGTCTGAGACAGGAGAATTGCTTGAACTCAGGAGGCGGAGGTTGCAGTGAGCCGAGATTGTTCCACTGCACTCTAGCCTGGGCGACAGAGTGAGACTCCATCTCAAAACAAAATAAAGCAAAACAATAAAAAAATAGATTTTAACCTATTATACTATTATTTAGTTTCCTGGGAAAATAAGGGTTAAGGAATTTTCCTTCAACTTCTAGAAATATAGGAAGCTTTTCTTTTTCTTTTCTAGAAAGGAGTAAAATTAGGAAATGATGAACCTTCCTATCTAGCTGTTTGTTAAGGCTCCTGTACATGCATAGGTTGACCTGAAACTCCAAGGGCCTTTTCAAGGTTTTTTTTTGCCCCAAAGACTTATTAGAATTTTTTGAATTATTCCCACTGTGCTAATTTGTAACTGTTTTAAAGTTTATATTTATTTATAAAAGTTGCTTCTGCAACACATATAGTGTAAGGAAATAAAGGGAGTTATTTACACAGTTCTGTTTGCTCATTACAAAACACTTCAAAGTATAATGTTATTTCTCAATATTAAAATTACCTCAAAAATTTCAAGAATAAACAATCCCAAGGAATACAAAAATTGCTTACTTCTTCCTGACAGTAACCATGTTAGACATTATAAGGCACCACTGACTGAAATAGTATATGAACCATGGCATTGTTTACAATGTTCTCATAGTAAAACGAACCAATAGCCAAACGACTTAGGGTATAAGACAACAATAAAATACATGCCAATTATCAGCTGAATTTGATGTATTTGATTATTTAAAAATATTATTATGGAAATAAGTTTAAAATATTAACATTTTAAAAATCAGTTAAAAATAAAATTTAAAAATCATGTAAGTTTCATGAGCATAGACAAATTTCTCTCACCAATACTGAACCAAAACCTATCCCACAAAAAATACAAAAATCTTATACGGAAAATTAAAATCTGTGTTCTTCACATAGCCTGGCATGTTAAAAGTTGCAATTCCAAGAGACTCAACCAGTGTGTCCAGTAGCCCCACCACAAAATATCCATTATTGAGAAATGCATATTCAATTGCAAATATGACTTACAGGAAATATAGATAATTGTATGAACATTCTGTATTTCCCCCTGTGAGATAAAAGCAGTTGTCTAATTAACCATAGTCCTTTCTAGTGATCCAGGGATCATTTCCCCAAGGCCAGTCACACTTTCAAATGCTGTTACTAAAATATAGCAACCATGTAGTGCCAGTGCAAGGCATGTTAGCCTGTCTAAGGTATTAACTTCATTATGAAGATTTGAGCTATCAATAGGTTTCAAGATCATTTAACATCTATGAAAATATTGCATATCTTTAAAAAAAATCATTAAATTTCTAATTACAGAAGAAATATGAGGTTTTATTTGGTAAGATACATGCAGATATTTCTTTATGATTTGTTATATTTCTCAATTTTGTTAAACTTCTAAATTTATCTGTACGTCTGTGTATTACAAAAGCATTCTAAGAAAAATAAATAATGAAATATTAATTATCAGAAAAGGAATAACTTTATACTTCTCTAAAATAAAAGAAAACAAAAAATAATGAGGCCTTCATTCTGTCTGGAAAGCAACAGAATGCTAAAGAAGAGAGTATTAATAAAACAGTAGCTATGTAATAAAGAAATACTGTGGATTATAACTACACAAAGTACTTTTAATTCAGATACTATGGCAATTTATTCATTTACATGTAGGGTTGTTAGAAGTGTTGCTCCATTTAGATAAATTTAATAACTATCTCAGATTCATGTTGTATTCCAAATACTGAAGATATAATCGCATCATCCATAATAATTTTATGAGAAAACATATACTTATAAAAAAGTTAGCTAAAACAAGAGGTAAAGTCTATTTTCTAAAAAAAAAAAGGCCAAAGTTGACTGCTTAATGGGACACGAAAAAAACTATTTGGCCTCATTAAGATATTACCAACTAAATTAATGAACTTAATTAAATGACATCAAGTTATCAAAATGCCATGCGACAAGTAAAACAGTACATTCTCTAGAGCAATGTAGCAATCATGGCAACTCAACAACACTTTGCAAGTTTTTTTTTTAAATCAGTATAAATTTGTGGTAGTGATTGCAGCATCACTGCTAATTAATCTCTTAGTTTAGTGAATATATGCAAAGTAATCTGTAGGCTTTTTAGGATATAGAAAGACTGAGAGGAGTATTTAGAGGTACATCCTGTGACATTATAAACCTCTAATTGTCTAAACTTTTATTAAAACTTAAATGTCTTTGGGAAAGGTGAAAAATGTGCAATGGTAATTATTAAAAATTCAAGAAACTGACCATTTTTGGATATCCATATTCATATTTCACATGGATTGTACACTATAGAACTTACTACTCAATGAAAAGCCATTCATCTTAGTACTGCTTTCTGCCACTGTTAATATTAGAATTCTGAGAGGCAGTTGGTTGAGGCATTTTAGGATGCACTAAATATTGTAACTACTATAAAATCTTGATGCCTTCATCAACTCCCATATTTTTTCAAAACAAAAGATGGCATAATTTTAGACCCATAACAAGTTTAGAATTGCTCCAAAATGTAGGTAAGCATGATAATGCATATGAAGTTTTTCATAAGTTTTATGAATATACCAGGAATATGATGTTGTTGTTTCTATTCCTGATGACAAGAATGATAGTGAAGCTGGTTTTGCAATAGTAGTGAGAGAGTAATGATTGTAATCACTGTCACGTTACCTATTATTTTGGGACTTACAAGGGCATGGGAAACCTGAAATCACCAGAGTTGTTTCTTTCCTTTTGCTACTGAGGACATTCCTTTGAGAACTTACAATATAGAAAATACACAGGTAAGATGTTACATGTCTTAAGAGTAGAATTAAAACATAGAATTATTTAAATGAGCCACAGTTTCAGAATGATTCCATACACTGTAAGTTTTTACCTACTCACTTCGGGAGCGGATATCTATTTTAAATTATTTTGACTATAAAATGAAATATGCATTTTTTTCTGAATTAAATTTAAAAAGTATGTAAAATGATTGATACGATATTTACCCAATTCTAATATTTGGAAAAAATTATTTTTCTAACACATCCTCCTGTAATTGCTAAATTTTGGTTCTAAGAATGACCTCCTGTAAAGAAAACAATTGCATAATTTAATGTTGGCCAAAATATTTTGCTCTAAGTAAGATATAGTATCTGAGTTTGTAATGGTTGAATTAGTGCTTTTGGGACTGGATCAGCTGACATACAAAAGTAAGTATATGTACCCTACTTCTGATCATGAAGTTTTAAAGAAGATGGACAGTCATGAGAGGAACTATTTTGGCAGAGAAAAGTTAAGATGAGTGTTGGGAGGATATTTCTCTATTGTAAGTCATATTTGTTTGGAAGTTTTTAAAAAATATAACTTAAACAATATAACTATAACTCTATGTATAATAAGAAGTGGGGTTCCAGTGAAGTTGAGTTACGGTTCAAAGGACAATATAAAAATGTCATAAACTATTAGGCAGATGGAGACTACAGAGAAGCACCAAAATCATAAGCATATATTATGTTTATTTATTAAGTTTCTTGTGTGTGTGTGTGTGTGTACTGGGCATGTTGGTATATGTATATATTTATAGTGGGTGAATGGTATAAAATGTACTATATTCAGTAGAAATGTGATTAATATAATTAAATATTAGAATGTCAAACTAGCCCATTATTTATCTTTATTGCATCCTGAAATCATTTAAAAATTAGTACACTATTCTATTTTAATTATCTATCTACACTCTTTCCACTTTATCCTACAAAATAGCATGCCTACGTTGAAGAATATGAGCACAGACTATGACTACTCATGAGAAAAAAATTACATCTAGGTGGTAAACAATGAGTAAGATTTATACAGAATGTTTATTTTTCCTTAATTTTATCTTATCATAAACATCATTTCTGCCTCAGAGAAACAGAATGGTAAGACAACTGAGAATAAAGATGTTTTATGGATGTTATTATTATTTTTGAGATTACCTCTATATTGATTTAATACCCTTTGATGCACATACTTTGATTTTTAGAGAGAAACTCATCTAAGATATGATCTGTGAAAATCACACCAGAGTCACTGAATTTATTCTTCTTGGTTTTACAAACAACCCCGAGATGCAAGTTTCCCTCTTTATTTTTTTCCTGGCCATTTATACAGTCACTTTGTTGGGCAACTTTCTTATTGTCACAGTTACCAGTGTGGATCCCGCACTTCAAACACCCATGTACTTCTTTCTTCGAAATCTATCACTTCTTGAAGTATGTTTCACCTTGGTTATGATGCCAAAAATGCTTGTAGATCTAGTGTCCCCAAGGAAAATAATCTCTCTTGTGGGCTGTGGTACCCAGATGTATTTCTTCTTCTTATTTGGAAGTTCTGAATGTTTCCTTCTCTCCATGATGGCTTATGATCGCTTTGTGGCCATCTGTAACCCTCTCCATTATTCAGTCATAATGAACAGGTCCCTATGCTTGTAGATGGCCATAGGCTCTTGGATGTCCGGTGTTCCTGTGTCTATGCTACAGACAGCTTGGATGATGGCCCTTCCTTTCTGTGGACCAAATGCCGTGGACCACTTTTTCTGTGATGGTCACCCAGTGTTAAAACTAGTCACAGTGGATACAACCATGTATGAAATGCAAGCACTTGCCTCCACACTCCTGTTTATCATGTTTCCCTTTTCTCTCATTTTGGTTTCCTACACCAGCATTATCATAACAATTCTGAGGATGTCCTCTGCCGCTGGCCGCCAGAAGGCATTTTCTACTTGTTCCTCACACCTCATTGTGGTGTCCCTCTTCTATGGAACAGCCAGTCTGACCTACCTGCGGCCCAAATCAAACCAGTCCCCTGAGAGCAAGAAGCTAGCGTCATTGTCCTACACTGTCATCACACCTATGCTAAACCCCATCATCTACAGCCTGAGGAACAATGAAGTGAAAGGGGCTGTCAAGAGGACAATCACTCAAAAAGTCTTACAGAAGTTAGATGTGTTTTGACTTCTATTGTGTAACAATGCTTCCAAAGTAGGGACAGCAGAACCTACTAACCAAAGCTTAAAACGGAATGGAAGAGTTGCTCTTATTTCATCACTAACTGGTGGGTGCATTTCTGTGTATCATTCAGGTTCCTAGCAGGAAAGAGATGGTACTCCTGAATTGGGATAAGTGAGAAAACGCTTTATGAGAGGGCTATTTAGAAATTGTGAACAAGATTAGGTAATAGCCACACAGATCATACAACAGAACTTTTACACTTCCTGGCCTGAAGGAGCAAGTAGAAGGAGTGTTAACTGGAACCAATAGAATGCTACAACTATTAAAAAAAAAAATTCACCTGATAGGATCTCTGTTCTTTAGTACAGCAAGGCAGCCATCCCAACCTTATTTTGAGCTGACTCTCTCAAATCTATTGCTGGCTTCTGTTCTAAGCCAAACCAAATACGACATGGGGACAAGAATGTCTGTTGATGCAATGTATAAATGCCAGCCTCCTGGGGCACAGAGCGGGATGAAAAAGGGTAAGGAAAGTTATGAAAGATAAGTAAGAACAGCCACCACAAACCACTGTATATTCTGCAGCTATTGCAATGTAACAACGAATCATGGTATCTAACCTTACAAAAATTATAAAAGGTAAAGTTTTGCAGATGCCAAGAGTCCATAATACAAATTCTTTATATGGGTTGTATGTTTAAATAAAGTTATTTCATAAAATTACCTTAATATTAATATTTGGTGACATGACTTTGGACTTTTTTAGTCATTGGCTAAATTATCCATTAATTATTTAATAGTAAGCTCTTCTTAGAGTTTAAACAAGAAATATTTGCTTGACACCAGAGTAAAGCAAAAGAGTAATAGTAATAGCAAACATGGTTTATTGAGGAACTGTCTTTGACACATGCCCTCGCAACAACTCAAGAGATAATTATTATATCTATATTTTTCATAAAAGATAAATTACAATCAGAAAATGTAAGTAACTTGGTAAGGCAAAAGCTATTGAGATGTGGCCACAATAGTTTGAGTCAGACCCTTTTGAATTTGAAATTCAATATATTAACCTCTTAAAAATGTCTAGTCACATTTTTATTAAGGTAAAGTTGCCACCTACATGGGAATTTGGCTTTCAAAACAATGGAGAAGACAAGATTGTCAAATTTAATTATGCAAAATTTATATTTCCAGTAGAATACGCTTATATCGGCTTTGAATATGCAACTTGAACAATAATATATGTTCCCGTAAACCTTCCTTAGCCAAGGTTTCTGTTAATTGTACAGTTTCTTCTTCAAGCAGTAACAAACCTCCATGTTTCTTTGTTAATTTTCAGAAAAATCTAAAAGCCACCACAAATTTCCAACTTGTGTTGACTGTTTTAGTTTAATTTTGATTTGCTGAAGTACATATTTATTGCATGTAATGGGAGTTTGAGGTAAAAAAAAAACTATTCCTTTAAATCTTTCTCCTTCAATAATCTCTTAATTTTTAAGCCTAACTCAGATATTCTTGAATTAATGTAACTAAGTTCAATAACCATCTCATAAGACTCCATTATGATGGTTTTCTACCAGCTGCATGTGACTCACAAGTAGATTGTAGGTTATAAAATGAATTTAGTAGTGCATGTTAATGTGTCCAACAAACTAGCACAGCAAAAAGAAGTATATTCTTGACAATTAAAACTTGTATATATTTAGAGTGTACAACATGATGTTATATATAACAATTATGAGAACAAAAAATATTGAAGATATATATGCATATGTATATACACATACGCACATTGTGTAATGGCTAAATCAAGCTATTTTAACATACGCATTACTTCACATACTTATCAACTTTTTGTGGTGAGAAAACCCACAGGCTATTTCCAATTCTTTCATTCAGTATCTTATTGTTCTTGGTTGAAACAGAAACTATTTGAAAATCACTCTAATAATCTGTAAAGAAGGTTCTAGAACTGTAAGAAACTAAAATTTGACAACAATAAATAATAAGGAATGCTTTGTGATTGACATGGGAACACTCGTAGTGGAGGTCTAGTAGAACTTAGTCATTTTACAAGTTAATTGGTATTTCCTCTTTTTCTTACCCACTTTCTTACAGATTCAGCTTTTACATCTTTCATAAATTTACAGGCTATGTTTATAGCCTGTGTTATTTATGGTATTTTGTTTCTCTTAAGCATTTTTTACAAAATATACGTAGTCACTGTAGTGGACTGGTTTGTTTTCCCCAAAAAGATATGCTGATGTTCTCATCCTTGATACCTGTGAATGTGACCTTACTTAGAAACAAGGCCTTGCAGTGTAATCAATTTAAGATGAGGTTAAACTAGACTAGGGTGGATCCTAAATCCAATGGCTAATGTCGTCACATAAGAAGAGAGAGAGAGAGAGATTTGAAGACAGAGTCGTACACACAGGGAAGACAGTTATGTGAAGATGGATGTAGAAATCGGAGTGATGACTGTGCAAACCAAGGAACACCAAGGATTGTTGACCACCAAATCGAAGGAGAGGAGCATGGAACAGATTTTCCTTTAGAGACTTCAGAAGAAACAGACATGCTGGCATCTTAGTTCCAGACTTCTGGCTTCCTGAACTGTAAGAGGATAAATTACTGCTGTTTTACTATTTATTTATTTATTTTTTTGAGGTTACAAGGATTTTCTTTTCTTTTTATTTTATTATTATTATACTTTAAGTTTTAGGGTACATGTGCACAATGTGCAGGTTAGTTACATATGTATACATGTGCCATGCTGGTGTGCTGCACCCATTAACTCGTCATTTAGCATTAGGTATATCTCCCAACGCTATCCCTCCCCTCTCCCCCCCACCCCACAACAGTCCCCAGAGTGTGATGTTCCCCTTCCTGTGTCCATGTGTTCTCATTGTTCAATTCCCACCTATGAGTGAGAATATGCAGTTTTTGGTTTTTGTTCTTGCGATAGTTTACTGAGAATGATGATTTCCAATTTCATCCGTGTCCCTACGAAGGACATGAACTCATCATTTTTTATGGCTGCATAGTATTCCATGGTGTATATGTGCCACATTTTCTTAATCCAGTCTATCATTGTTGGACATTTGGGTTGGCTCCAAGTCTCTGCTATTGTGAATAGTGCCACAATAAACATATATGTGCATGTGTCTTTATAGCAGCATGATTTATAGTACTTTGGGTATATACCCAGTAATGGGATGGCTGGGTCAAATGGCATTTCTAGTTCTAGATCCCTGAGGAATCGCCACACTGACTTCCACAATGGTTGAACTAGTTTACAGTCCCACCAACAGTGTAAAAGTGTTCCTACTTCTCCACATCCTCTCCAGCACCTGTTGTTTCCTGACTTTTTAATGATTGCCATTCTAATTGGTGTGAGATGGTATCTCATTGCGGTTTTGATTTGCATTTCTCTGATGGCCAGTTTGCAGATGACATGATTGTATATCTAGAAAACCCCATTGTCTCAGCCCAAAATCTCCTTAAGCTGATAAGCAACTTCAGCAAAGTCTCAGGATACAAAATCAATGTACATAAATGGTGCTGGGAAAACTGGCTGGCCATATGTAGAAAGCTGAAACTGGATCCCTTCCTTACACCTTATACAAAAATTAATTCAAGATGGATTAAAGACTTAAACGTTAGACCTAAAACTATAAAAACCCTAGAAGAAAACGTAGGCATTACCATTCAGGACATAGGCATGGGCAAGGACTTCATGTCTAAAACACCAAAAGCAGTGGCAACAAAAGCCAAAATTGACAAATGGGATCTAATTAAACTAAACAGCTTCTGCACAGCAAAAGAAACTACCATCAGAGTGAACAGGCAACCCACAAAATGGGAAAAAATTTTCACAACCTACTCATCTGACAAAGGGCTAATATCCAGAATCTGCAATGAACTCAAACACATTTACAAGAAAAAAACAAACAACCCCATCAAAAAGTGGGCAAAGGACATGAACAGACACTTCTCAAAAGAAGACATTTATGTAGCCAAAAAACACATGAAAAAATGCTCATCATCAATTACTGCTGTTTTAAACCACCCAGTTAGGTGATTAGTAATTAGGTGATTTTTCATGAGCTGTGTGGTAGATAGATTAAAAAAGAAAAAAACAGCCATGCCCTTTATGATGTGACTCAGGAGTGCCTCTCATCAGGATTGTGTCAATTTCCTTATCTCTTGAGTCTAGTCTAGATGTGTGACTTGTTTTTGCAAAATGAATGTGACAGAAGGAATATTGCACCATTCAGAGTGTAAGGGTCAAGAAACCGTGCATCCATCTTATCTCTCTCTCTCTGGCACACACGTGATTCTCATGAGAACAAGCCAAAGCCAGCATGCTGGAAAAAGAGAGATGTTTTGAAGCAGTGTTGAATTATCCCAAAAGAGTCCATTCTAGATCAGCTTACAGCTAGCTGATTCCCAAAAATGTGGAGGAACCTAGTTCAGAATCCAGCATATCTGCCTAGCCAACTTATAACTCAAGAACAATTACAAATAATTATTGCTTGAATACACTATGTTTAGTGGAGATTTGTTACATAGAAATGGCTAAGTGGTAAAAGATGCACTCCAAATAATAAGAATCACATATGTCAGACTCATCCTTGACTCAATAACTGAAATTGTTCCCACTATGAAGTCTGGTGCAGAGAAGCCATAACAGATCTGGTACTTGCCTTTTTTTTTTTTTTTTTTCCTGCATGAAATGAATAATATCTTGCATATTTATTGGTTCAAATTTACTATCAATTCAGTTCAAATAATTTCCATTTAAATTTAAAGTGAAGTATTTTAAATTTTCTTTTCCTTTAGAAATACATAAGCTCTCTGGTGCCACAATTCTATATGGATACCAGACATTTCAGTAGCTATTCTGAGCATTAAAAATCTTATCAGAGCTTTAACAGTTAAAGAAACTATTTCAAGGGTCATCAGGTTCAGAGAAGTGGTTTCTCCTGAAGAATTCAAAGAATAAAAGTGTTAAAATTTGCGGTATCTCTAAGTTTTCAGTCCTGCGCATTTTTCACCAGCCTCTCAAAGCACAGAACAATTTTTTCTTTTTAAGATTTTTTTAAATTGACAAACATTGCATATATTTATGGTGTTTTGAGATATGTATACAATGTGCAATGACTAAGCTAATTAACATATACATTACCTCACATACTTTTTTGTGAGAACACAATATCTACTCTCTTAGCAATTTTCAAATGTACAATACATTTTTATTAACAGCAGTCATCGTGTTGTGCAATAGATTTCTTGAACTTATGTCTCCTTTCTAACTGAAATTTTGGGTGCTTGCCTTAGTGAAATCTTGCCTTAATATGTCTATCTCTGAAAATTAACTTTGTCCTCAACTTTCCAATATTTTTCTAGCTTTTACTTGAACTCCTTTATATGGCTTATCAACTGAGATTTCCACTTACCTTCTGTCTTGCCTTAATCTGTCTATTTCTGAAAATTAACTTTGTCCTCAACTCTCCAATATTTTTCTAGCTTTTACTTGAACTCCTTTATATGGCTTATCAACTGACATTTCCACTTACCTTCTGGATCCAAATACTACATTGATCTCCAAATCAATGATTGCCTCAGTTAGGCAATACTTCTAACTCCATTAGCTCTTATATATCACTACTCTCAGTAGTGATTTATAGTCCTTATAAATTTCCTTTTAGGAAAGAAAACATTACTTAGTGAGGTTTATGATAAAAATGAGTAAAATAACTATAAGTAATATTTACTCTGTACTATATTTTAAAACTGTAGAAAAAGAAAAAATGATAATGCCCCAACACTGGCTGTTTGTAGAAAATACGCAATGGAGACAGAATATCTGAATATCTGTCTTTATTGCTCATAATGCTTCATTGGGGAAATTGGCAATTGCTAAAAATAGGCTTTATATCCATTCTTTTGACTTATACTTACTTAACAGCACAGCTGAAAGGCTGATAAATCCTTCACTAGTGAATTCATCCAGCATGTGAAAGCAAGCTCAAGGGAGAATAATATGAAAAATTAATATATGTACATTGCTGAGTATATAGCAATCTCTGTTCTAAAGCTATTTACCATGGTAAACTTTGAGGTTAGGGCTAATATGATCTACACTTTACAGATGAGGAAACTGAAGACAGGAATATTAAAGTTTTATTGGCAGTTTCTGATTCATTTCCAACTATAGATACATTCATCAATCACTTTTTAAACCCATATTGTCGGGACTTAATCTTCTGTCAAGAATCACTTTATTTTTTCTTATTAAACAAGTTTAGTTCATTTGCTGAAAAGAGACCTGACTCTAGCTGGTGAAAAATAATTCATATATATGGTTTTTGTTCTCATCCTGCTACAGTTAATGTGGTGTGGAAGGTATCCTGAAAAAATACCTTGAATTGAGAATGCATACATTATGTTCAGAGGACTGGAGGTTCACCAGGTGTAGATGCCAAAATGTTCAAAGTTAACTATTGGCAAAAAAGACTTGACAGGTATATTTATGCCATAACATAGAAGGAGCTGGAGGCAGTTAATGAATTTGAAATAGTATGTAGGTAAAGAGGTCATTTTCAAGCAGAGTAATGACAGCATTAAAATTGGAGGAACAAGAATGATGGGAGGTACAAAGCACAGGTTTGATTCAGAGAGATTGACCAGGATATTAGTGTAATACAGCTAGTGTGAGGTGTTAAGCCCATATTCCAGTGCTAGGGGAGAGATGGAACATGTAGGGAAGAATGAAAGAGAAACCACAAAGGAGCTATTTGCTAATTCATTGGTTTTGTGAGACAAGAGAGAAAGAACATCAAATATATTTCAGAGGCTAGAGAAGTAGTGGAGTCAGTCATAGACGACAGGCTTCTATACATGAAATTAGAGTGTGGAGAATGGGAAGCAGTTGAAATGACAGCATATATGATGATGCTCCTAATGACGTTTGAAATAGTATTGAATGAAACATCATTGAATCCATCTGTAGAATTTTACATTGATTTTGCTTACACATGTCACCCTAACTGGAAAATTTTTTTTATGAAGGGGAAGTAAAGATAAACCAGAACATAGAAGTTTTTTTTCCTTTTCTTAAATTTCAATCTCGCTTCTCTGTTTACACATGTCCTCACTGCCCCAGGCTAAAGTATCTAATGAGAATTGGCATGGTACTTTTATTGACTCAAAGTTCCAATTGCTGTTACTATGATTCTCTATGGAAAGTATCTTTTTTCCTTCTCTTTAAAAAATTACTATGCAATATCTTGTATGCTCAGAGTGATTGATTCCCTTGATAAACTCTAATAAATTTCATTCTTATCCTGCAAAACATAAGATAGGAGATGTTTTGTGCTATGTTTCATGCACAAAATTATTAAAAGTATTGCATAAAATTAACTTTAGGCTATGTTCATAAGGTGTATATGACATAGATGAATTTCATGTTTACACTTGGGTCCTGTCCCCAGGATATCTCACTATATATATGCAAGTATTCCAAAATCTGAAAAAAAATCTAAAATTTAAAATACTTCTGGCCCCAAGCATTTTGTATAAGAGATATTCAATCCATAATGATAATAACAATAATAATTAATTTCAGTTAGTATAGCTACCACAATTTTTGTCTGTCATCCTCCCTTCGCTCCAGTTAACAACTTCACTGTGTAAAGAAATTTATTTTACACTCTGTCTTTCCCTCTTTCCTTTTTTAGAGTTTCTTAGGAATTGATAGAAAAATAATTAGGGCAAGTCAAACCCAGACATTTTTTTTCCTCCTCTGAAAATGCTACTTCAAATGAAATAAAAACAATAAAAGTTATAAATCAATAAGAAAAAAGAATGGTAGAAGAGATAACAAAATAAAAACTTGGAAGCTGAAAGATGGGTAGGTGTGACGGAATTATCAGAGAAACAAAAGGAGAAACTAAACTGGTAGAGAAATCCTAGAAGTAAGCAGATGGAATTCCAAGGTCAAACACACATGAGAAGGCCACAAGGAAAATGATTTCTAAAGAAGGCTTGAAAGTTTGTATACAAATGAATTAGTTAGAATTTTTTCCATCTGAGAAATAACTTTTACTCTTGCCAGCAACTGTTGCTTCCTCATTCGAGCACAACGCTGGAGGGGCTCTGGAATCAGACAGAAATGTCACAGTTTAGAGATGGTGTGGAGGAAGAGGTGCTTCACTAAAAGCTGGAGAATTAACTGGAAGGATATGTACTGATTGGTGAGAATCCCAGATTCTCCTGCCACTCAGATCCAGAACATTAGCAGGCAATAGGCTGTTACTTTAAAGGCTGAAATCTAGAAGATGTATTTCTGGAGAAACTTGGCAATCTGAAACAAAATACTATAGAAAAGCTGGATAACCCTGAAGTACAGCACTCTACCTAATGGGCATTTTCAGTATACACAGAGCTTCAGAGAGTATTTCCCCCCTCACACTTAAATATAAACCAGAATTTGAGAAAATTTATAACACAAAAATAGATACCAAAATACATAAATGAAAAAGGAAACTTAAGAAACATCAATAGAAGACAAGGAGTAGAAGGAAGGGCTCTTCAAAAACCAGTAATAGTTTCAGAAATTTAAGAACCTACCTCAGCCTCACGAAATAAGAATAAAGGGGCATAAAAATAACATACAGAAGTATTAAGAGAACTTTTGAAAATTGTGTATTTATTAGTTAAAAGTTTAATAAATAGTTATGAATATAAAGGTGAAAAATTTTATAAACTAGAACAAGATTTTTTAAAAGACTAAAAAAAGAAGAAGAAAAGTAGAGTCATCCAGGGAGTTCAGCACCTGAAAACTAAAAATTTCAGCATCTGTGAGCAGGGAAAATAGAAGGTAACACCCTCAAAATAATATAAGAAAATTTAAGTTAGGATTATCTAAAATAAAGGGAAAAGAATCCCATTTTAGCTAATACAATAATAGAAAATAAAATAAAAGCTATAGTGATTGGAAAGGAAGCTATATAACTGTATATTTTCTCTGATGACATGATTGCCCATGTAGACAAGACAAAAGAATCAACAAAAAATCTCTTTGAACTAAGTGATTACAGCAAGTTTACAAGCTACAAGGTTAATACACAAAAGTCAGTCATTTTACTATATACCAGCAATGAACATGTAGAATTTGAAGTTAAAAACAACCCATTTACATTAGTACTCCCTAAAATGAAATAGTTAAGTATAAATGTAACAAAATATGCCCAAGAAGTATATGAGAAAAATTATAAAACTCCATTGAAAGAAATCAAAGAACTAAAGAAAGCGAGAGAACTTCCATGTTAATGGATTGAAAGACTCACTAGTGTCAAGATGTCAGTTTTTCCCAACTTTGTCTATAGATTCAATGCATTTACCATCGAAATTCCAGCAAGTTATCTTGTAGATAATGACAAACTAACTTTAAAGTTTATATGGAGTGGCAGCAGACCCAGAATAATCAAGAAAAAAATTGAAGGATAAGAACAAAGTTTGAGGATTGACACCACCTGACTTCAAGACTTGCTACAAAGCTACAGTAATGAAGAGAGCTTAATACTAGTGAAGGAATAGACAAATAGATCAATGGGATACAATATAGAAATAGAGCCACATAAATATAGTTAACTGATCTTTGTCAAAGGAGAAAAGGCAATACAATAAAGAGATAGCCTTTTCAACAAATTATGCTGTGTCTTAGTCTTTTTGGGCTATTATAACAAAATACCATAAACTAGGTGGTTTATAAACAACAGAGTTTATTTCTCAGAGTTCTGGAATCTTGGAGGTCCAAGATCAAGGTGCCAGCAGATTTGATGTCTGGTAACGGCTCACTTCCTCATGAAAAGCCACTTTCTGACTGTTAGCTTACATGGTGGAAGAGGCAGACGAGCTCTCTGGAGTCTGTTTTATAAGGGCACTAACCTCATTCATGAGAGTGCTGCCCTTACTCGTGACCTAGTCACCTTTCAAAAGGCCCCACATCCCAGTATCATCACCTCAGAGATTACCATTTTACAATATGAATTTGGGGTAAGACAAACGTTCAGATTATAGCATTCTAAAGAAGAAACTGGGCTCACATGCACATTACACTCTTCACAAAAAAATAACTCAAAATGTATCACAGACCTATATGTAAATGCAAAACAACAAAACACTTTGACGATAGCATAGGAGAAAATCTAGATGACCTTGGGTATGGCAATGACTTTTTAGATATGACATCAAAGACACATTCATGAAAGAAAGAAATGATAAGCTGTACTTTATTAAAATTAAAGTTCCTTCTCTGTGAGAGACACAGTCAAGAGAGTGAAAGAGAAGTTTCAGACTGGGAGAAAGTATTTCCAAAATATATTTCCAATAAAAGACTGTTATCCAAAATATGCAAAGAACACTTAAAAACAAAAATAAAGAAATCAGCAACCCAATTACACAATGAGCTAAAGGCCTGAACAGACTTCTCACCAAAGAAGATATACAGATAGTAAAAAAGCATATGAAAAGATGCTCAAAATTGTATGTAATAAGGGATACGCAAATTAAAACAACAATGAAATGTCACTACACACATATTAGAATGACCAAATTTCAAAATACTGATAACACCAAATGTTGAAAAGAATAAAAAGCAACTGAAACCTTCATTTATTGCCAATGGGAATGCAAAATGGTATAGTCACTTTGGAAGACAGAATGGTGGTTTTCTACAAAACTAAACATTCTCTTATTATATGATTCAGCAGCAATCATGTTGCTTGATGTTTACACAAAAAAAGCTGAGAACTTATGTCCACACCAAACTTGCATACAATAGTTATATCAATTGTTTTATAATTGCCAAAACTTTGAAACAACCAAGATGTCTTTCAGTAAGTTTATAGATAAAGAAACTGTAATACATCTAGACCACAAAATACTATTCATCACTGAAAAGAGGTAAGCTATCAAGCCATGAAAAGATATAGAGAAAACTTAAATGCATATAACTAAGAAAGAAATCAATCCAAAAGAGCTACATCCTATATGATTCCAGTGATATGATATTCTGGAAAAGACAAAACTATGGACGTAATAAAAAGAGCGGTGCAGGGAGGGAAAGATGAATGGGTGGAAGACAGAGGATTTTAGAGCAGTGAAACTACTCCATATAATACTATTATATGGAATACATGTCATGTGAATACATGTCATACATTTGTCCAGACCAATAGAATGTACAACACCAAGAGTGAACCCTAGTATAACTATGGACTTTTGGGTAGTAACAATGTGTCAAGAATGTTCATCGATTGTAATAAATGTTCCACTTTGGTGGGGATAATGATAATGGGGGAGGTTATAAATGTGTGGGGGCAGAATATATGTGAGATAGCTCTATTCCATCCTCTAAATTTTGCTGTGAACTTAAAACAGCTCTAAAAATAAAGACTTTAAAGATACAATAAAATAAACATTTTCCTCTCAATTTTCAATATGATGAAATACATTTTGGCACATCATCGCATATTCCATTACACTAAATTGATAGAAAAATCCTTTGGTAGTGAGCAGAGAACATCATGATTGGGAGTACTTATAGTTTGGGAGAGTTGTTTTTATTTTACATTATGTATTTTATTTTTAAAAATTTTATTCAAGTTATTCATGTAAATAATGCAAAATATTTAATAATATTTACTATGAAAAACAGCTGTGATTCTTTTACCTTTCGTTAGATAGCCAATTAAAATTTTGATTGGTTCTTTTGGCATATATCTCTATAGTTTTAGTTAATGTTCAGGTATTACTAATTCGTAAGTTTTTAGTGCAGATATAATTTCTTGCCTTCATACTACAGAGGTTGAGGATGTGGCTCTCATTAACCTATTTCTCGCCTTGCAACATGTGTGCACCATTCTTATCTGCCCCATCATAGGTTGCTTTTTTAAATATATATTTATGCAGTTTGCCATCATGTTTATTTATAAGTCTCTCTAGTCATCTCAGTGAAGAAACTGCTTTCAGGAAAAATTTTACTGTTTTCTTGAAAGATTACCTAAAATAGTGATACAATTCTAGTCAGGGGCAGAAAGGACGTTTCAAAAAATAATGCCCCCAAACCTTCTAACTTGATAAAATACATGAAACGACACATTCCAAAAGCTCAACAAACTACAAAGATAAATCTGAGATCCACAGAGACACATGATAATCAAACTGTCAAAAGCCAAAGACAAAAAGAGAATCTTGAAAGCAGCAAGAGAGAAATAAGACATACGGAAGACATCCTCAATAAGATTAATAGCTGATTTATCATCAGAAGCCATGGAAGCCCTAAGTTAGTGGGATGATATATTTAAAGAGCTAAAATAAAAAACAAGCAAATCTATCAGCCAAGAATTCTACAGCTGGCAAAAAATCTTCCAAAAATCAATGAAAAATAAGATATTCCCAGATAAACAAAAACTGAGAGAGTTTTTTGCTAGTGGACATGCCTTACTAAAAGTGCTAAAGGTAGTGTTTTGGGCTGAAATAAAAGGATACTCATAAGCAACTCAAAGCCAGATGAAGAAATAAAGGACACTGATAAAGTTAACTACATTGGTAAACACAAAAGTCAGTATTATTATATTTTTGGTTTTAAACTCTACTTTTCTCCTACATGACTTAAAAGACAAATGTACAAAACAATAGTTATAAATCTGTGTTATTGGGTTTCCAATATATAAAGTTGTGATTTGTAACAACAATATAAGAGAAAGAAATTGGAGCTGTATAGAAGTATATTTTTGTATACAATTGAAACTAACATTGTATAAATGCAAAATATATTGTTATAAATTTAAGATGTTAATCATAATCCCCAGGGTCACCATTAAGTAAATAAATAAAAACATAATAGCATAGGAAATGAGAAAGAAATAAAAATATACTACAGAAAATCAATTGAACAGAAAGATAGCAGTAATGAAAGAATAGAGAAACAAAAAAATTAAAACTCATGCAAAAACAATAACAAAATGTCAGAGATTATCCCTTTCTTATCAGTATTTACTTTTGAAGTAAATGGAATAAACTTTCCAATGAAAATGCAAAGATAGGCAGAATGTATTTAAAATACGATTTAATTTTATACTCAGAGTGGCTCAATTTAGATTCAAAGTCATGGATAGATGGAAAGTGAAAGGATAGAAAAAATTATTCTATGAAAATAATAACCAAATTAGAGCTGGGATGGATATCCTAATAGTATAAAAATTAACTTTAAGTAAAAATGTTTATAAGGGTCAAAGTATTAACCAATTAGGAAGATATAACAATTATACACATATACTAACCTAAGAGAAGGGCCCCAGATATGTCAATAAAACCTTTACAATGCTAAAGGTAGAAACAGATATACAATAATAGTTGAAAACTTCAAAACATCACTTTCAATGAATTGTCAGAACAAATTAGATCTAGTAAGGAAATAGGGAATTTGAAAAACACTATAAACTAACTAGATCTAGAACATATAGAGAATTGTCCACCCCAAAACAGCAGAATGTACATTTTTCTCAGGTGTATATACAATGTACTCTAGAAGAGACCATATGTTAGGCCACAAAACAAATTTCAATAGGAACTTAAAAATTCAAATCATATGACATATTTTATTAAACCACAATGGAATGAAACTAGAAATTAATGAGAGAAAAATTTAAAAATTAACAAATTTGTAGAAATTAAATAACACACTATCAATGTGTTAAGGATGAAGTTACAAGGGAAACTAGGAACTTGGGGACAAATAAAAACAAACACATATCAAATCTTATGGAATACAGTGACAGGAGTCCTCATATCTATATTTTTCTGAATATAGATATAAAAATCCTCAACATAAAACAAGCAAAACAAACCCAGCAGCATATTAGAAGGGTTATGTATTATGACAAAATGGAATGACTCTTAAGAATGCAATGATGGTTTAACGTGGGGAAAAGGGAATGCTTATTCATGGCTAATGGGAGTGTAAATTAGTTTGGCCACTGTGGAAGGCAATATGGCAATTCCTGAAAGAACTAAAAACAGAATTATCCTTCGATCCAGCAATCCCATTACTGGGTATATACCCAAAGGAATATAAATCATTCCACCATAAAGACACATGCATTCATATGTTCATTGCAGCACTATTCACGATAGCAAAGACATGGAATCAACCCATCAGTGGTAGACTGGATAAAGCAAATGTGGTACATATACACCATGGAATACTATGCAGCCATAAAAAGGAATGAGATCATGTCCTTTGCAGCAACACTGATGAAGCTGGAGGCCATTATCCTAAGCAAACTAATGCAGGAACAGAAAACCAAATACTGCATGTTCTCACTTATAAGTCGTAGCTAAATGATAACACTTGGACACAAAGAGGGGAAAAGACACTGGGGCCTACTTAAAGGTGGACAGCTGGAGGAGGGAGAGGATCAGAAAAAATACCTATTGAATACTATGCTTATTTACCTGGCTGATGAAATAATCTGTACAACAAACCCCCGTGAAGCAAGTTTACCTACAAAACAAACCTGCATATGTACCACTGAACCTTAAATAAAAGTTAAAGGAAAAAAAAAAAAAAGAAAATCAATCAATATAATACACCACATTGCAGAATGAAAGGGTGAAACAAGTGATCATATCAATTAATGCGGGTAAAGTATTTGCAAAATTCAAACACTTTCATGATACAAAGCATGACAAACTAGGAATAGGAAGTAATTTCCTCAACCTGACAAAGAGCATTCATGACAAGCCCACAACAAAAATCTATTCGATTGTGAAAGACTAAGAGACTTTCCCCAAAGATCAGGAATAAGAAAGGATGCACCCTTTCACCACTGTTATTCATCATTGTGCTGGAAATTCTGGCTAGGACAATTGGGGGAAAATAAAAGAAAAAAAAGACATTTGTATCAGAAAAGAAATAAAGTTATCCCTATTTTCAGAACACATAATATTACAGACAGAAAATCCTAAAGAATCCACTCAAAAATATTAAAGCTGAAAAAAATCCAGCAACATTGTAGAATACAAAATCAGTCCATAAAAATAATGTGTATTTCTATACATAAATGTGAATAATATGAAAAGGAAATGAAGAAAACAATTCAATTAACAGTACCATCAAAAACAACCAAATGCCTAGGGATAAATTTAACCAAGAAGGTGAAATACTTGTGTACTCTAAACTAAAAGCATTGCTGAATGAAGTTAAAGGTCTAAATAAGTAGACAGACATTCCATGTTTATGGGTTGTTAAGATGCCAATGCTGTGCAAACGATTTGCAGATTCAGTGCATTCTCTATCAAATTCCAAGGGCATTGTTTTCAGAAATGGAAAAGCCAACCTTTAAATTTATGTGGAAGTGCAATGAATCCTGAGTAGTCAAAACAACCATTAAAAAGTAGAAGCAGGTGGGAGGACACACTTTTCACTTTCTAAACTTACTACAAATCTTCATCAATAACTTAAAAAATGTGGTACTGGCATAAGAATAGGTATAACAAAAAATGAAATAGACTTTTTCTGGGATGGAATCCAGAAATAAGCCCATACATCTATGGCTAAAATTAATTGTTTACAAGAATATGAAGACCATTGAATGAGGAGAGAATAGTCTCTTCAAGAAAAAATGCTGGGACAATTGGGCAGCTACCTGCAAAAGAATGAAGATAGATTCCTATTTCACACTGTATACAAAAAGGAACCCAACATGTATCAATGACCTAAATGTAAGAGTCAAAGCTATAAAACACTTAGAAAAAAAATACAGGGTAAATCTTCATGACCTTGAAATTATGAAGAGTGAAAAGACAACTGACAGAATGGGAACAATAGGTTCTAGTACATGGAATATTTAAACAACGATTACAATTCAGCAACAAAGAATCAACAGCCTATTTTTTTAAATCTGCAAAGAATTTGTAGAGACATTTCTCCAAATGACCAAGAAAGACATTTTTGTTTTACATTTACAGTTTATTAGGTAGTCAACATGCAAAAATAAGTGCTAACGACAAACCTCTACAATATGGTTCTGTGTAAACTACAATGGTTCATTTGTTTTGAAAAATCATCAGTACTTCTTTCAACTGAAGTATTAATTTCTGTAATGAATAGTATTTAGACTCTACAGTTATGGAACCATCTGGCAAGGCCCCTGCAGAATCTTGGTCCACTGGATTTCCACGTGAATACATTTTCGAAGCAGGAAATAAGGCAGCACACGGAAGACGTGATACTGAACCTAAGCACCACGAACACAGTCCTGCGGACACTGCCCGCAAGGCAGGCGGGGCAGTCCTCGAAGACAGTCCCCCATGGGCTGTGGCACCAGGCATTTTGGCAGCAGCTCTGGAATGAAGTCGTGAATGTCCCTCATGGCACGGCATCACAGGTCACTACAGGTCAGTCCAGAACCACTACCACCTTTCCCAGGCCATGCCAGAAAGACATGCAAAGATGCTCATCATCAAAGTCATTATGGCAATACAAATCAAAACCATTTCAAACCCACTAGGATGAGTATACCAAAAAACAAAAAACAAAAAAAGCCTGGGGTGGGGCGGGGGAAGTAGGAATAAGTGTTGGGGAGGATGTGAGAAACTGAAATGCTTGTACATTGTTGGTGGGAATGAAAAATGGTATAGCCACTGGAGAAAACAGTTGTGCAATTCCTTAAAAAGTTAGAATTACCATATAATACAGCAATTTAACTCCTAGGTATATACCTGGATAATTGAAATCAGGTAGATACCTGATTGCATATATGTAAAATATCCAAAATAGGTTAATACATAGTGACAGAAAGCAGACAGATATGACCCAGGGGCTGAGGGGAGAAGAGATGGAGAATGGCTGCTTAATGCATACCATTCTTCTTTAGGGATATTCAGAATGTTTTAGAACTTAACATAGATAGTGCTGGCAGAACATCGTAAATGTACTAAATGTCACTGAATTTAACATTTAAAATAATTAGTTAACAAAAACCCAGAACGGTGGAGTATCATCAAGTAATATAGTCAAAAACGTAAGGGAAAAAGTATCAGAGAAATATAACTGGCATTTAATATTTTTTCTGGATTTTATTATTTTAATATCTTAATTTAATTTGTGACTTGTTATGATTCTCATTCTAAACAAAATTTATTTTTGTTCCTATTTCAGTGCTTCTGAATTTGTCACTGATAATTTGTAATTGCTTCTTCAAAGAGAGAATCCTAATATGAGGAAGCTTAAAAACTCCATTTGTGTCAACACATGGAAACAGGAGAAATGTGAATATAGTTTCCATGATTATGGAAACATCCATTTCAGTACAAAAGTTGTGCATCAGCCCCAGAAATCAACTAGCTGTAATGGCTTGGCAGAGAAATAACTCCAGGACTGATGCTGATGAGGAAAAAAAAAAAAGTGAGGGTTTGCTTAATGTATTTGAATCTATCGAGGGTATATCTGTTCTTCCGTTGGCTAGCCTGGAGAAGGAACACTGAAGAGCGCATAAATAACGATGCAATTATTTTAATTAGGCCCAGTGGAAACAAAACATTGATGAATAAAGAAACAGAATAAGGGTAAGGTGTGGCTCAACTAGAAAAAAAATTACATTGTCAAAATAACAAATTAGAATATAATTTTACTGACAATTATAATAAAATTATTACAAAAAATAAAATAAAAGACAGAGAAAAAAGAAATGTGTATAGGAGGGCTAAGTGTAAGAAATCAAATGTTCGTCTTTCATACTTAAAAGCCAATAACTAAACTACAACTGAAAATATCATTTAAGAAATAGTATTGGATAGAAAAGGAAAATAAAAGCTAACAGTGGAAGTCTCTGGGAGTAGGAGTTATGGAGGATGAGGACTGGAGCAGACAGCTACTAATTTTCATTAACAGAGTTATAAAATGTTTGACTTTTTGAACTCGGTATTAATAACAACAAAATAATAAACCTACTGAAATAATATTTAGGGAGGAGAAATAACACAGTTATTAAGTTACTTCGCTCACACAAAATTCCTTAGTCATAATGAGCAGTTTTCTTGGCAGTGTATTCAATTTTTCTAAGACAAAAAAGGAAACTAAAGAGAAATTGAAGATTATTTCATTCAATCATGAGTGACTGCTGCTCAGTGCATAAAAATTGGATGCATTTTTCATATTTTAAAACATTTTAATATTATTTTAAAATGCTTTCAGAGTTGCACAAATTTGAATTACTGTCTTTTTTTTAGTGTTGGTTATTTTTTTCAAAATTTGAGAAGAGTTATATCAGAGGATTTGTATACAGATGAATTCCTGAATTGAATGTTTAAAAATTAGCTTCTCATTACAGTCCAACTCCTCCAATTTTCCTCCATGCTTACTGCCAAGACTTCCTCTTCCTATGCTCTCTTAGTCAGTGACAGTGCCTTATATCTTATTTCTTCTTGTTCAGAATCTCAGAGTAACCTGCAACTATTTTCATATCCAAATAATTCAACCTTTTTATTGCTAAACACATATTTATTCAATTCGTGTTTAGTGTCAGGGATATTCCATATCTTAAGTATTAAAGATGAATAATACAATGAACATATTCTCAGCTCTGATGCACTTATAATTTTGTAGAACTAGGAGAAAAAGGATTATGAAGAAATGGTATTTAAAAACAAATATTGACTGTATTCAGAAGAACCAAAGTCTGAAATAAAGATTTTAAAGATGGGACATTTCTCCTCACATATGCTCTTCTTCTCAAATTGATATTTTTATGGAGATGATATTTAATCTTAGGCCTAGAATTTGGAGGTGGAGCAGGGGTGAAGGTAAGAAGGAGAGGTGACAAAGAGCTTGAGGAATGGAAAGAAAGTCCATGTTCTAATGAATAACATAGCAAATAGGGAAAGAGTGGAAGGACATGAAGTTAAATGGGGTAGTGAGGGGCTATGCCATGGGATGTTTTGCTGGCCAGTCATAATCTGCATTTCAAATATATTTCATGACCTAATTTTAGTACCAAAGTGGCATAATCTGAATTAAATTTTAGGAAACATAATTTTAGATTCTCCATAGAAAATCGATTCAATAATGGAAGAAAGCAAAAAAGTATTTATAAGGCTACTACAGGTTATTAAGTACAGGTGGGAGGTAGGAGTGATACAAAAGGGGAGCAGGAAAGTGCTGGGAAGGGAACGGCGTGGTCCCTGGCTAAGGCTCCACCCCCAGGCCTGTACCCATGGACCTCAGTGAAGACTGGCATTTCTGTTTTCCTGCCCAAATGTTGCATTTCCCAAGACCACCCCGGTCCACCACACCCCTATCTTGTGCCTATAAAACCCCTGAGACTCTAGGGGGCAGGCACACAATTGACTGGACATCAAGAGGAACACATCAGTGGAAAAAGACACAGCAGCTGGACATCCAGAGAATGTCAAAGGGAGCATGTCAGTGGAAAAGCACACTAACCGACGCCCGCAGACTGGCAGACCATCGACCAGTGGAACGACATGGAGTTTGGCCGGGGTGGTTGGAGGAGAGCCCTGGCCAATGAGCAGCCCGACTCCAAGGGACAACCACTTTCCCACTTCATCACCCTTCTGGCTCCCCCATCTGCTGAGAGCTATTTCCAATCAATAAAACCTTGCACTTATTCTCCAAGCCAACATGTCCTCTGATTCTTCCAGTACACCAAGGCCAGAAACCCCAGGATACAGAAAGCCCGTCTGCATGCTCCCCCTAGAGGTTTGAGTAGTGGGGCATCCAAGAAGTGAGGAGGAACACATCAGTGGAAGAAGACACAGGTGGCTAGACATCAAGAGAGGACATCAAGGGGAGCACGCTGGTGGAAGAGCACACTGACAGACGCCAGCAGACCGGCAGACCATCTACCAGTGGAACGACATGGAGTTTGGCCGGGGTGACTGGAGCTAAAGCCCAGGCCGATGAGCGGCCCTACTCCAGAGGAAAACTCCTTTCCCACTTCATCATCTTCTGGCTCCCCACTGCTGAGAGCTACTTCCACTCAATAAAACCTTGCACTCATTCTCCAAGCCGACATGTCCTCTGATTCTTCCAGTACACCAAGGCAAGAAACCCCAGGATACAGAAAGCCCTCTGTCCTTGCGATAAGGCAAAGGGTGTAATTGAGCTGACTAACACAAGTTGCCTACAGACAGCTAAACTAAAAGAGCACTCTGTAATACTCACCCATTGGGACTTCAGCTGTAAACATTCACCCCGAGAAATTGCCATGGAGTTGCAGTCCCACAACCTGCCCGTCTGCATGCTTCCCCTGGAGGTTTCAGCAGTGGGACACTCAAGAAGTGAGCCACTCCCCCATCGCATGCCCTGTGAGGGGGAAGAGGAAACTTTTTCTGTTTTAGTAGTAGGTTGATCCCAGCACTTTGGGAGGCTGAGGCGGGAGGATCACGAGGTCAGGAGATCGAGAGAGACCTTTCTGGCTAACACGGTGAAACCCTGTCTCTACCAAAAATACAAAAAAATTAGCTGGGCATGGTGGCGGGCACCTGTAGTCCCAGCTACTCAGGAGGCTGAGGCAGGAGAATGGCGTGAACCCGGGAGGCGGAGCTTGCAGTGAGCCGAGGTCGCGCCACTGCACTCCAGCCTGGGCGACTGAGCGAGACTCCGTCTCAAAAAAAAAAAAAATTGTAGGTTGGATTAGAATGATGGAAACTGTAGCAGACACTGCTTATCTAATCACAAAACTTTTCTTGCTGGACCCATCTAGACTAGATATCCCAACATTTCAGTATTTAGGTTTGGCTACGTAACTGAATTCATTCCATGCCAATGGAAGGTGAATGGACGTTATGAAAATCACTTCCATGCCTCACAATAAAAACCTCCTAAGTAATTCATTGCTCTGTCTTTTTCTTATCCTGCCCTGCTGGCTGTAGATCTACATTCAAGATGTCAGTGTTAATTAGGTAGACTCTGAATGACTGCATAGGGGTTAAACATCACCATCTCACCTCTCCTAACAAACGCACACAATCCCTGCCGTACATGCTGCATATTTGACCTTAAAGTTTCAAGAAATGCTTTCTATTTTGTTAAAAGTGGCAAAACAAATCTGTTCTGTTGGAATTCAAGATAGTGATAGGCTTGAAGGGTGAATGACCAGAAGGGAGGAAGAGCAAGAATTCTGGAATACTGCTAACTTTCTGTTTTTTCATCTGAATGCTGCTCACGTGGATATATTCACATGAAAGGTGACCAAACTGTACAATTAGGATAACTGCATTTTATACATCATTAAAATGTTTAAAAATGTGTGGTGTTCAAGCCTTAATAATTTTAAAATTTATCTGCTATGGCAGCTAGTATTTAAGTACTTAGCAGTGGAAATGTTAAAAAGTCCATGCACTTGAAATAAAATTTTTATGTAGAACCAATAAAATTTTCCTACAGAATGGATGTGGACACTCAGCAGGTGCAAACACGTTTGACTTGCATGTATCTGTCCTGAGAAACTCAACACAGGCCTTATTTCTCTTCAATCCAATTTTTTATACTTTTGACCCTGACATACTAATGTCACCTCACACACTATTTTCTTTGCTAATGATGACATAGCCTAGCTCTCTAGATTCTAAACCAGATTGTATCTAAATCTGCCACCCGAAAAGATAGCATTGAGAGTGAACCTAAGGAATGTAAGTCTTTATAAGTCTTGTTTATGTCTTTATTGAATTAATCTGAATCCAAAATTTTAGTAATGCTCTGAAGTTGTTTCACCCTATAGATCAGTGAGTTTATTCTTTTTTGAAATGTGTGTTTTTTATGAACATGTAAGCCAACTTAAGTATTTTTAAACTGCCTTATAGTTTATAACATATAGCCACCTCAAAATGTAGTTCTTTTCTGGTTTTTAAACTTCAGCTTATGAATTATAGAGTTTTTGCCACTCAATAAAATGATTTTAATACATCTTCAGCATCCTAGTCCAATAGTCTTCAGGGAAATGTTTCCTTCTTTTATAAAATTACTAAATCAGTTAATCCTCTTGAGACAAATGGCACAGTGTATAAAAAAGATTATAGTTCTTCCAGTCTTAAAAACTATAAGCTATCGTATTCCTCATATAGACTAGAAACACCTCAGCGTGAACAACAAGCTAGAAACCTTCTCTTTGTTCTTCTTCTCTCTAGATTATATATACACATATATGTATATATAGAAGAGATATGATAAACATAGAGAGATAGATATATGCTCCAAATTTAATTTAATACAACATAAATCAGAGAACATCTTATTAATAAAGATCATAAGAAGAAATGAACCTAGGTAAGATTAATGTCATAATAAAATCTTCAAGCCTAAACATCCTGAGTGTTTCTGGCATTAATGTATTTTTTGGATGAGAAATATGGACAAAAGCAACATAAAAATATGAGAAGACACAATATTCAAAAATTACCTCTGTGCTGGGACTTACCTGAAAAAAGACAATTGGGAATGAAATTGCTACTAAATACATTAAAGTTTGGAAAAAATTATGTCTTTATTTTAATCATACTAACTTTGTTGCATGAAGCTAGAGGAAGAAAATAATTTCTTTGTAAAGCTATTGAAACAGTATGGCATGAAATTATAACTAGTTTGTTTTTGTTTTTGTTTTTTACAAAGCAAACATTAAGCTAACCATTTGAGAAGTTGTACTGAAAAAATTAAGTGTGTTATAAGAAAGCTTTGAACCTTTCACCTTGCAGATGCCTAGTTTTGATGAAATATTCTTTGCAACATACAATCGAATCTCAGGAATCCATTTTATTAAATGAATGCATTTTCCTTTCTGTAATTATAATTGCATATGCCTCTAGTATTCATAGTCTTTGTAAACATTGTGAAATATAATACTGAAAAAATAATTTTTTTCCTGAACTTGAAAAAATTTTTCCCTATATGTAGTCATGTTGCATTCAATGTTATTTAAACATTTCATGTAAAATCTACTTTTCATATCCCAAAGGAATCTATCTTACCTATAACTTGCCAAAACAGCTGCAGTTGCCTTTGGGACTATACTGGTGGTTGGAAACATATGACTATTTTACTATCACCCAGCAAGCATTTTATTGTGGGATTCAGTAGAAAATTAATGCTGTCAAGTAGGTTATAATAGTTTTTTCATTGCTGTTTTGCTTGTTATTTTTATATTTTGTAATTTAAATTTAGGCTGGACAGTGTCCATATAAATTGCTTTCTGACTGCATTCTCTGGCTTATAACTCATCTTTTGTTGATTGAGGTTTTCCTGTGTTTTTTGAGCTTTAATATAAACTATGATTTTTAATTTTAAAAAACTTCCTAATGAATATGGACTACATTTAAATGACCATACATTTTTAGAAAAATGATCAACCAAAAATAATGGGAAAGGAAGGGGAAAAGTACAAAAGAAAATGAAGAGAGATTAGGACAAAATTTTATTTATTTTGTAATCATTTATAATCACTGGAAATGCTTGTGTATGTGTTTCACCCCAGAGCTTGAATATACACAATGTAATAATGTTCATATACAGTTTAACATATGGCACAATATTCTTCTTGGGGAAAGTGTTGTCATTATTAAGAAAAACTTGGTGATGATAGACTTTTCAGGTGATAAACGTGAGGACCTAAGCATGGTCTGGAAAAAGATAGAAAAACAAGAAAAATTAAAAAGTTAACATAATTTTGAATTGGTATGTGCTGAACTAGAAAAAAGAGAGAGGATGTGAATAAGATACAGAAGAAAAGAGATGGCCATGGCAACAGGGGGAAACATGCAGAGCAGTGACACTAATGACAATTACGAGGGAAGTCCAGCTAACGTTTGATTTTCATTGATTTATTTATAGGCATGGTCTTGCTCTGTCATCCAGGCTGGAGTGCAGTGGCATGATCATAGTTCACTGAAGTCTTGAATCCCTGGTCTCAAAGCAATCTTCCTGCCTCATTCTTCCAAGTAGCTGGGATTACAGGCACAAGCCACATTTTATTTTTAAATAGTTTGTTTTGTAGGACCCTCCTCTGTCACTGCAAATATTCTGCAAATGTACTACATAAACAACACAAGCATCATGTATGAGGATAGAGTTTATATCTGCTTGAGTAAATACAGAAAAGAGAACAACCGGAGTGAGTGAGATAAATGTAAACTCAAGTTTTCAGGAAAATTGGGAAAGCAGAGATAAAAATGGTCATGAGGATGGAGACCTTGGAGAGTTTTTAGAAGTTTGGTGAGGGTATTGAATTCCCACTGTGGAAGCCAAGAGATGTTTAAATCAACTTCGCTTTGATCTTAAAAGACAGAGTTCTCAGCTGAAATCTGAATTAATGAATAGCAGAGTCTAGAAAAAAGACTAACAAACACAGAAAAAAACTTCATTGAGCAAAGAGTGAATCACCAGATGGTATAAAATAATTTGAATACTTCAGAAAAAATTCAAATACAGAATATAAAAGTTGAAATATTATGATAGTTCTTGTGTTTGTTTTTATATTGACATGACTTTTATCGATGCAACATATTATCCCTTCGCAATGCTTAAATTTATGGCCATTGAGTAAACAGAACAAACTCAAAAAGTTGCATGTATTTAGCAACATTTTGAGTAAAAAATCACATAAGCTAATTTTTATAGGCTGCTGTTAAAGGAGGTCGGGTGTGGGTAGCAATGTCTTTATGGTGGATTTCAAGAAAAATGGGTATCTCATGCAGACCTTTCCTCTTCTGTTCTAATTTTTCTTCTTATTTTTAAAAATAGAAATCAACTATGAGAAACCATACAACAGTAGCAAACTTTATTCTTCTTGGACTGACAGATGATCCACAATTACAGGTGATTATTTTTCTTCTCGTTTTTTTCACCTACATGTTGAGCATCACTGGGAATCTAACCATCATCACTCTCACCCTACTGGATTTGCATCTCAAGACACCCATGTATTTCTTCCTCTGAAATTTCTCATTTTTAGAAGTCTCATTCACAACTGTCTGCATTCCCAAATTTCTTGTTAGTATGGCAACAGGTGATAAGACCATTTCTTACAATGATTGTGCAGCACAGCTGTTTTTCACTATTCTCTTGGGGGCAACTGAATTTTTTTCTTCTGGCTGCCATGTCCTATGACCGCTATGTGGCCATCTGCAAACCCGTGCATTACACCACCATCGTGAGCAGCAGAGTTTGCAGCTTGCTGGTCTTTGCTTCATGGATGGCTGGCTTCCTAATAATTTTTCCGCCACTCCTGATGGGTCTCCAGCTTGATTTCTGTGCAGCCAACACTGTAGATCATTTTTTCTGTGATGTTTCTCCTATACTGCAGCTCTCTTGCACAGACACTGACATAATAGAATTAATGATGCTTCTCTCAGCCATTTTGACGCTCCTGGTTACACTGGTATTAGTGATTCTCTCCTACACAAATATTATCAGGACTATTCTGAAAATACCTTCTTCTCAACAGAGAAAAAAAGCATTTTCTACATGTTCTTCCCACATGGTGGTCGTGTCCATTTCTTATGGCAGCTGCATCTTCATGTATGTGAAACCCTCAGCAAAAGAAAGAGTGTCATTAAATAAAGGGATAGCTCTGCTCAGCACTTCTGTTGCCCCCATGTTGAATCCCTTTATTTATACACTGAGAAACAAACAAGTAAAAGATGTTTTTAAGCACATAGTCAAAAAGATTGAACTTTTCTCAATGAAATGAATCACTTTAATGATATTATTCAGGTTATTAGTAAAATAAAACAAGAAGAATGGAGTATGTACAAAGTTTTTCAATGTTTGTATTCAATAATATTACCTCTTTTTTGACTTATAATTTTCATTATGGCCTTCCTAATCTCCAAAGCCTAGCCTTCACTGCCATTTCTCCCTCATGCTGAGAGCACATAGAAAAGATATTTCTTGGTTTTGGTCAAAATCATTTGCCTGTTATTTATTGCCTCTTTTATCTCCTCTCAAAATTCTCTCAGAGGAAGACAAAGTGAGACTTCAGTTTTTCCATGCTCTTTTCCACTCTTCTGGAATTCAGGGACCCAATTTGTCATATATTCTACATAGAGTTCAGTAGACTACCTAGGTTTGATCACTTAACGCGTGCATTATTGGTGGATACAAAAGTGAAATCTGCTTTCTTACTTAGTGTTTAGTAGAATCTCGAAGCAAATCAATTTAATGGCATTTCTTTAATTACACAGTTTAATAGCTTCAATTTTTTTAACCAGGCTTAGAGATATAGTATATTCTCAGAAATAAATGAAAGAAACTTCAGAGAGGTTAAAGCATTACTGCTATTGCAGCTATCATATAGAACTTACAGCTAGCATTTATTGATTGCTTACAATGTGCCAGATGTTATTAAATTTATTAGTTCCATCTTCAAAACTCTGTAAGACAGGTATTTATATGCTCCATTTATGGATTAAAAATATGTCATAAGGATTAAATAATTTGTTGATGACAACAAAAATAAAAACCCAAGGATGACAAAAATGATGCCTTCATGTCCACTCACCGCTTACACATTTTTAGCAAAACGAAGTGAAAATCTCTCTCTGCTCTTAAGTCACTTAGAATGCAAAAGAACAGTAAGACCTTTGTAGAACATTCTATGGATTTATGGATGTCATAGATAATATTAAGACCTTACAGCTCCACAGAGTACCTTATTTTTCAAATTAAGTGGTTTGAACATTAAAATTAGATATAATGACTGATCATGTGCAGAGTATTTAAAAACTTTTCCTTTCAATAGTACCATACCTCAGTGTTATAAGACAAGAAAACTTTTTCTGACAGACTAATGTCAGTTTCCTCAAGAAATATTTGTCTATGATTTAGTTTCCACATAAGGTAACTGATAACCTTATGAATAATTCTGACTGGAAGGATTTATTTTTCTGACTTATAAAATTATTATATACATTTTATCTTAATGTATTTCCAAGTGTATATAACTTTGTCATATCCCCAGGCTAGCAAGAAATTTTATATGAAATTTACAAGCATTAGTGAGAAGCTTTAAATATATATATCTAAATAAATATTAACAGGGCACTGAGAAGCTGACAAGATTCAAATAGACTTTTCAATAGTGGTCATGTGTGTGTAAATGGTTTTTATAATACTGCAATACTTTAAGAACATTTTATTTGAAAATAGAAAATAAAATATCTAGGGAGTATTCTTTAACTTTCACTATTTGGCTTTCTTTGCATCAGGAATTTAAGTTTTTTTTTATTATTATACTTTAAGTTCTAGGGTACATGTGCACAATGTGCAGGTTTGTTACATATGTATACATGTGCCATGTTGGTGTGCTGCACCCATTAACTTGTCATTTACATTAGGTATATCTCCTAATGCTATCCCTCCCCTCTCCCCCCACCTCACAGCAGGCCCCTGTGTGTGATGTTCATCTTCCTGTGTCCAGGTGTTCTTATTGTTCAGTTCCCACCTATGAGTGACAACATGCGGTGTTTGGTTTTTTGTCCTTGCGATAGCTTGCTGAGAATGATGGTTTATACACAAATAATTATACTTTATAGATAATAACGACACTCAAGAAAAGTTGACTCAAAATGTTTGGAATCTGACAAAAAGTCTGATCTGGAATATCTCAGATTTTCTTCTGAACACTCTTCTCCACAATTTAAGTTGTTGCCAAATGCAAATATGTAACATATTTATTTTATATTTCTAAGTATTACATTGCTTACTTTTAAAACTTATTCTTATACATGAACTCTAAGCTCAGCTCTTTTTAAAGTCTAATATATAGGTAAATCCATAAATCATTGAATGTATATTAAAAACTTTTTCTCCCCTTTTTAATCCAAAAATGAATTATTGACAATTTTGTGAAATTCAGAAATATACTTAGTAGACTTAACTACTTAGAATAGATGGATTTTTTTTCTATTTCTAGGTTGTTTGTAAGTAGATAACAGAAAAAGCAAAAGGAAAGAAACCCTAGGCCTAAGTTACGATGGGAAAAGATTAGTGAAGATCATTTTTTACTTAATTTGAAATAAATCACTAGCAATCTGATTTATTGTGTAAATACCAGAGATCAGGGTCCATTATAGGCACTTAAAATTTTTAAATTGTGCTAGGATTCTAAAAAATATTAAAATCTCATTCATTCACCTGTTTAACTCTTTTCTAATATTCATTTTTCTGGAAGTGAAAAGGAAAAAAATAACCAACTATTTTTCACCAGTATTAGGTTCGTGCAAAAGGAATTGCAGTTTCACCATTAAAAGTAATTAAAATTTCACCATTAAAATTTAATTTCACCACTAAAAGTAATGGTGAAATCACAATTCCTTTTGTACCAACCTAATATATACTGAATAAGTATTAAGACAAGCTAGACTCAAGGTATGTCAATTGTCTATTACATAGCCCTCCTGCTTTTGATCTCTAACTCATCCTCCACATTGCTAGTAGGATACTTTCTAAAATACAAATCAGTCATGCCACCACTCTACTAATACATTATTGATGGTTCTCCGTTGCCTGCAAAATAATGACAAAATTCCCCAAATATTTGCATAACCTGGCCTGTCCGGTTTGGTTTCTTATCTCTTCCAACTAGTACTTCTATGATGTAACCACACTAAACAACTAAGTATATTGCAAAACTTGTGTGCTGTCACATGTATTGAATGCCTGCCCATTGCCCAAATCTCTGTTAGCTTGCAAAACTTCAATCAGTTAAAGTTAATTAACATGGAGACTTCTGTGGAAGGCTGGTCGACAAGTATATGTTAGTCACTTCATACTCAAATTTTGTAGTGTTTGTAGTCAACTCTAGATGGTGCTTATCATAGCACATGTAATTAACTATATTTATCTCTTGCAACGAACTCTAAATCTCATAGTTTTCTACATTCTCTTCATCCAAGCCAGTGCCTAGTAAGGAATAAATAAAATAAATAAGGCAGCAAATGACAGGAGATGAGTGAAGTTAATACGTTCATCTATAAAATAAGATTAAAATGTGGCATTTGATAAGGCTTAATATAAAAATGTAAGCCTAGATTAAGGATGTCTATTATAAAATAATTAATAGATTGGACTTGATGACAGGCAATATGAAAAAAATTTAGGTGTTAGAAAACTACAAGTTTACTATAAATATGGAGTGTTTATGAGCATTGAAGAGATAATTCAATTGTATGATACAATAAAGTCCCATTGTATCATACATATCTCAAAAATTCTGTTTAGTTTTATCCTTTAAAAATCTTTTGAAGTAAAAGAATAGTCAATATTATCATAAATTTAGAAATTATGTCATATGAGAAAATATTTAGGGTACTAATGATATGGAGCTTGAGAAAAAATTGCTTAAAAGAAAAATAAATGCTACCTTCAAATATTAAGATTACTGTGTTCTCAAAAATTATGGACTTGCTTTTCTTTTTATAAGTATAGGTGTGCAACTGGTATTTATCAAACATTCAGTTAGTAAATATATATATATTTTTCATGGTACATGCACATTTATCAGTTTATAATTTATATATAAACAATAGTATAAAATATTTTGAAATTTTAATAGAAAAATAGGAATTAATAAAGGAAATTATACAAAATGATCAATATATTTTAATAATATAACTTTACAGTATAACTTTTAATTTTACTTATGGTACAAATATTAGTTTCATTTTAATTCAACATACTTTATTATACTTGCAAATACTTATGTAATTATTGTGTGAAATGAACTGCAAGTCTTATTACAGTTTATTTTACCTTGTACTTAGTTATGTGGATTGTCATAGTGCAAAGTTAATGCTTCACAATAATGTGGATCCATTTTAAATGAACTGGAAATCACAATAATTATTCTTCAATCCCATTCAAATATGTGTTTTTTTTTTTGAAATTGACTACATTAATGTTAATCAGCTGTCTTGATTTTGCATCTTTATGTAATTTTCTAAAAGCACACAAATGTTTTAAAAGATTAAAATGATTATGTTTTCAAGTTTTCTAATGAGTAGATGAGTATTTTTATATTTAATGAGTTTAAATAATTTCCAGTAACAAAAATCGTGGAAAGAATTTCAAACAGTCAATTTCCAAATTTCTCTTTTAATTCAACTTTCTTTTGATAATGGGTTACTTTTTCCCATATTTTTAAAACACCATCTGTTTTGGAACAGAGTAAGGGGGTAATATCTTCAAGAAAACATATTATTGATGGAGACCTGTTGTCATAGGGAAGGGAAAACTAGGCTATGTCTACTTATAAAATAAAATTCCATAATTCTCTTCAATGTGTCTTTTAAAATACTTTACATAAGAAATTCTGATTCTGTATCTGATACAAGTTTTTAAATTATTACTTAGCATATCATCATACATTTCTGATTTGCTTCTCTTCCTTTTTTTTCTTCTCCACCTCCCCTTCCTTCTCCTTTCTCTTCTAACAACCCTTTAAAAATGTAAAATACATCTCAGGATCTCAGGTGGAAGTCTGTACCAAAACAATCCTTGGCCTGCGGGCTATGGTTTGCTGGCCTGTAGAATAAATGATGGCAAAGGGCTAGAGTACAAACGTATACCATTTTATCTGCAGGTTGTGCAAATAAATTCTTGTATTATCTATTAATCCATAAACATTCATTCCCAAAGTCAATAACTGGATATTTAGTGCCAGAATTATTTTTGATTTATTCCAATAAATGGGCCATAACTGAAAAGACAGTTGCAATTGAATTTACTACCTAATTTAACTTATGGGTTCATTATCATCTGCTAAAATTTATCTGTGTTAGGAGAGGCAGACAGCTGAGTTCAATGGGTATGTGGATTAAGTCACCACTCCTGCATCTTCGTTTTTTAAGTCTTTGATGGTGGCACTAGCTTTGAAGCTTTTCCAAGGATATAATGATGCTGTCTGTTTATTATCTGTTAGTGAGGGAGACCATATGGTTTTCCACTTGGCCCTGAATATATGTGTTTTAACTATATGCACAGGACAACTTTGCACATGCACTAGGATCACTGTAAAACAGACTAGCACATAATCATAACTTATCAGGAAAATGTCTCTGACTCCAATATCTTCCACTCTTATAAGTAAACACACTGGCATTTTATAGTCATTGTAATTAAGATTAGCTCAGAAATGAGGTGGAATAACCTCTGAAAAATCCATGTTTCATTGATTTCACTGTACGGTTTTCTTGGGAAAGGACCACATATCTATTGAAGGACACTAGCGGAAGATTTAGATATTAATATGCATGACAGTTTTGCAAAGACAACTTTCTTCATGGGTTCTGGTTCTATGAAAGGATTGAAGTCTGTAATTGAATAACGAGCTTTAACTCCATTATGATGGCTAATTCATTCTTCCTTTCACTTGTCCTAGAGTTCTTTCAATTATATGGACCAGTTAGAAACCTAATGAGCTGCCTATTTATTTTAGTCCTAGGAACTTCATAATCTGTTGTTCACTACTAAAGTGCATCATGCAATTTTGATAACTACTTCGGCCATACTGACCAATAAGTAACCACACTGAATATGCTCATATCAGTTAAGTGCTATTACATAGCCCCTGACTTTCCATGATCCATCACGTCCACTGAAATCAGGGAGTTCATTTTAACAAAAGCATCTTCCATCTTCATTTCAAACCAGTGGTTACAATACTTTTTAAAGCTGCTAGCAAATACCCTTGTGAATATTTTAATATCTTGCCAAAAGATTTTCCTCTGGGTATTCTCCAGTTACGTAGCTAAGGGGTATGTAAGTAAATTGCATACAATAAAGCTGTTCCATATTGCAATTCCTCTAAGTTTTAGATGTATATTTACATATATGAAATACATACACACATACACACATATATGTAATTCCCAATTGGGATCCTTTCAGATTTCCAATCAATTAACTTTCACAAAAGATATCTGGGAAGGATGTAAATTTAACCAATATTGCTGTATAATAAACTGCGAGATCAGAGCCTACCTTTGTTTTCAGCACCAAGTGACATGAGGATTTAAGAGATAATAAATTTATTTAGGACAGTCATGGGAACTTCATGATTTGCTGATTATTGTATAATTCAAGATAATAATTAAAGGATACAACCTTGTAATTTTCTTTCTTTAAGATCCTCAATATGGATAGAAATAGCCTTACCATGTTGTAGCATGTGCAGTACTTGTATTTCACATGCTTATCACAGTGCTCTTTACCTTATACATCTACTTTGAGAAAGCTCAGCCTTAAATATAAGCTTCTTTCCAAGTGATAATATTTGATGCCATAGACTTGTAATATTCCATTTTCTTATGGTTGCAGCACTTCTCAGACCTTTCAAGATGATATTAACTAATTAAAAATTACCCTTCTTAAGGATCTATTTCATGCAACCACTTGTAGTACCAAATATATCAGTTATCACTGTTAGGTTGCAATTCTCCATGGCATTTCTACACATTTAATATTATGCTTGGTCTGGATTTTTTTTACAAAGGTGTTTTAATATCATTCAGCCTTGAAAGATCGAAATAATACCTCCCTCCAGGGCAGAAGGGAGATTTGCTTCCTGACTAGGATTATAAAATAGATGTCTCCCAGGGTGGCCAGGTTGGGCAGGTTTTCTAGCTATCTCTTTAAAATAGTGGGGGTTCCCTAAGTTCAGGATTTCACAGTTGTGTTACAGACTGATTGTGTCTGCTGTACCCATGGAGCCCCCTCTGCATTGCACCCCCTGGGGACTGGGAGGCAAAGGGAACGAGGAAACAACAGATGTTGGTGAGGATGTGGAGAAATAGGAACACTTTTACACTGTTGGTGGGAGTACAAATTAGTTCAACCATTGTGGAAGACAGTGTGGTGATTCCTCAAGGATCTAGAACTAGAAATACCATTTGACCCAGCAATCCCATTACTGGGTATATACCCAAAGGATTATAAATCATTCTACTATAAAGACACATGCACACGTATGTTTATTGTGGCACTATTCACAATAGCAAAGACTTAGAACCAACCCAAATGCCCATCAATGATAGGTTGGATAAAGAAAATGTGGTACATATACACCATGGAACACTATAAAATACACATCCATAAAAAACGATGAGTTCATATCCCTTGCAGGGACATGGATGATGCTGGAAACTATCATTCTCAGCAAACTAACACAAGAACAGAAAACCAAACACCGCATGTTCTCACTCATAAGTGGGAGTTGAACAATGACAGAGAAGAATTTTAAATGCATATTTTTCAATGAAACTAGGCGGACTTAAAAGGCTATAAATTATTTAATTTCATTTATATAATATTCTGGTAGAGATAAATTTATCACAATAAATTGTGGGATATCACAATAGAATGTGGAAGAATTTAGCTATATTACAAATGTGTGACACAAGCTCACTGAAGGGCATAGTGTAAAAAGTTGCTGACCTAAGAGAAATAAGTGGAGTCAGTAAGACTAAAGTCAAAAGGAACTATACATAACCAATATAGTGAAGTTAATAAAGTTTTCTCCCAATACACATACATACTGGAACTGAATGATTGAGCAAGTGGATGGCAGATGATAGAAGCCAGTGTCTCACTGTTGTGTTGGGAGATTACTGATAAGGAATGACTCGTGATGGCATTTTAAACATGGTGACGGTATAATATAAAGTTTAATATATATACAGATTGATACTATAAAATATTTATCATTGTGTGTCTAGGTGTAGGTTAATATAAACACCTATATTTCCTTGCTCTGTCACCTGAGAGGGTCTAGAAGCAAAAACAGCCCAGTAGCAATAAGCACACCCAGTGCCCAGATCTTGGTTTTTAACACCATTTTCTCATAAGAAAAATAACTAGAATCAGGCTGCTGATAGAGTTTGGCTCTATGTTTCTAATGCAGATGCTATCATTGCATGGCGTATTTGCAGCTCCTGTCAAAAGTTGACTTGCTTTTCTCATGCTGGGGTAGGCCATATTGCAAGGAATGCTGCCTCCTCCTGCTTTTGGCAACTTGACTACCTTGGGTCTATTGGTAGTGCCTCACCAGGTAGATGCTGTTTTAGGTTACTGATAAGTTGACTATGGCACACAACTGTGATCTTTGACATTATCTGTGTCATGTCTTTAGATCCTCAGAGCATCTACAGTTTGACAACTTTTATTGTCCAAGCTATTCAGCAAAGGACTAATAGCCTCTGCCTCCTCATCTCTTCCTGATCCGTGCACCTAGGTAAAGCAGTATGGTCATTGAATGCAGCTGTTCCCGGACTTGACTACTCATCTTCTTCCAGGGTAATGATCAAGATAAAAGTGGTTGGGAATTATACAGACTTACTTTGAAAATTCAAAATTCCATCTCAGTCATTCAAAGAATGATGTACCTTTCTTTTCCCTAAGATCAAATCTAGATAAGCCTGGTGCCATACCTTCCAGGTGGTAATTTGGACACAAGGGGGCCTAAGAAATTAGAGTTTGATACTTGTTGAAATCTAAAAAAATTTCGTTTTTCTTCATTTATCTGACTCTTCTAGACGAAAGATCTGAATATGAGTTGGCTATGATTGGGAGAAAAAAAAAGGTGAAGCTATAGCTACAGGAATGGAGAACCCAGATTTGAAGGAAGTATAGGTAGAGAAAAAGCTGGCATATGAGGAGAAAACACCTTGTATACTCAGGGGCCATGGAGAGAGGTATTAGTAATCTTTGCCTTTAAGAAGTATCCTGGGCCCTTTCCTCCAGAAGAAAACTTCCACTCTACGTCTGCCACAAGAGCCTTAATTTTGATTGACTGCTGCATCTTCCATCCTTTACCAGACAGAGATGGCTCTGTCAGGATAACAGAAACAATAAGGTACTATTACACCACCTGCATGTCACTTGATAGTGACAGGAGGTACTATTACACCACCTGCATGTCACTTGATAGTGACAATAAGGTACTATTACACCATCTGCATGTCACTTGATAGTGACAGGAGGCAGTCAAATGCTTAGGCAGATAGAGGCACGTCCCCAGTGAAACCTCACCTCCAAGCAGAAGACAGTTTAATGCATGAAGTCCAAGCTACAAGTTAAATCCTTGAACTGAATTGAGAACCTGTCTTCCCATTGGGCGCACTTTTCTTTGATTGATCCTCACCCTCCACCTATTTTACATAAACTTACACTTTCCGAATTGGTTTTCTACATTGTTGTGCCCACCTTTGAGTGGTGTCTTTCTTTTTTACTGACCAGAGTATTGTCTTCTAGTGGGAAAAAGTTAGGCAGCTTTGCAAGTAGTCTCTAAAAAGACTGGGAATTTAATATACTTGGGGTCCCCCATTTGTGAATTGGGTGCATTGTGTGCACATTAGGGCCTCCTCTACATTGTCCTCCACCTTTAGGGGAAAAGAGATGCTGACAAGAACATGAAGGATGATTCCGGGAAATTGCACAAACTATCTATGTTTCCATCCTTTGGCCAGAATTTATCCACAAGGTTACCATAAACTGTACCAAAGGCAAAGACATGGAAACTGCTATTAATATGGAAGAAGTGGAAAATGGTTATCTATTATGAAATGTGTTTCAGACCACTAGACAATATCCCAAATACTTCAGAAAGTATAACTTGCAGAAAAGAAAGTCAAGTTTATATAGGACATAAAATGTTCAGTTGTACCTGATGAATTAATGATGTGCATTTAGCTTGAGGTGGATTTTGTCTATGACAGGCTACGTTCTCCATTTTATATTCCCGCCTTTTAGTCTCGCATAAAATAATAGTTTTCTTTTTTATGTCTGTCAATGTTTAATGTAATATTTCAATTAAGGTAAAGAATGTTTATGAGCACTAAGTGTACTTAGCTTCAAGCTTCAACCTTTTAAACAAGAAAAACAAGGCCCAGTACATTTTTTATTCTTCGTGGTTAATGCACAAAATATCCCCACTTCCCTTGAGAAAGAGTATCATATTTAAAAATACACTTTGATGAATATTGAATGTTAAAACACTATATGATACTATATAATGCTTCCAAATCCTCATCTATATGTCTGGGATTTCAAAACATAGAGATGGGAGGACAAACACATATTGGGGCAATCTACACTGATTTCTCTTGAGAACACAGTTTGTTTAATGTAGTTATTTTTAAGTAGGTATTTTGTTTTTAAAGTTATTTAGTGCCTTGAGAGAACATTTGAATAACATATGAAGTAGTCATCCTTTGGGAAATGGTGTTCTTGGATCTGATATTTTCCTGAGAATCCTTCATAATCTTTATTTTTCTTCAGGGCACAGAAAGTATAAAAACTCCAAGGGATCAAGAGTTGATTAATTTTATGTGGCACTGTGTGTAATACTACTTAGGAAAACATTCAATACATAAATAATTAACATACAGTTAAGAGGAATTTTAATGCACTAGTCTAACTGCAATAAAATAGCTAAACAAACCATTTCCAAGATTGCTATTTATAGGTGAGAAATAATCATCATAGATTATGGGATAGAGAGATTCATTCAGAGAGAAATGTAGTATCAATATGCTTGATTCAGCATAATGATAAACGAGTTAAATGTTAAAGCAGAGATGCTTTTGTCTAAATAAATCTGTATATATCTTTAATAATTTTTTGCATGTTTCATATAAATGTTTTTATTTTAAAATTTTGAAGACATATAACTCAAAAAGATAAAAATAATTAATGTTTCTAAAAGCTAAAGGAAATATTTCCTTTCAGACAAGTTGTGATTAAGGTTCGTTCTTATTTTACCATTAAAGTTTAATCTTTCCTTTTTTTAACCTTTAAATTGCATTCATAGGCCTGACTTCTCTTGGTTTTATACAGTGAATTTCATGATTTTTACAGTGCTGTTGGGGAATAGTTGATATGTATGATGGTTGAAGTTGGTCAAAGGAATGGTCTAACATGACAAAACTCTGATTTAGGTGTTTTAGATACATGGATTCCTACAATGATGGCTTCTACGGCAATTTGTATAAACAAGAAAAATTTTGTGACAGATTGGTTCATAATTATATGAATGTGAAAGCAATGTCCAGGGAAAAATAACAGTCATTTCATTTCACTCATGTATGCCTGCATTATTAACACGCACGGTTTTAATAGCAGAATGCTACTCATTGTTTCTAATGAAGTCATGCATGTGCCCTTCCCTTTGTTTCTGTTCAGGCTTTCCCTTTGCTAGGAATAACTCATCTTATTTCCTTATCTCCCTCTAAGACCTATCTTAGAATCCAAATTACCTCCTGTAAAATTCTCTAGATATTACGTGAAACAGCTTTGACTTGTTTTCATATGTTTATTTTTACTCACGTGTCTGCCTTCTTAGTAATGTATGCTTCTGTGATTGGAAATAATTAAATTGATATTTTCACAACAGAAAACATAGTCCTATATAATGTCATGCACATCACAAAGACTTATTTCATGTGTTTGGTGATTAAAATGCCCAGGAAGAAAATTTTCCCTAGATATATCATTAATTGCTTTGTTTTAAGAAATGCACTATAGCTGGTATACAATTGCTTGTGTACCAGAAGACATTTTGGAAAATAAACTCAATCTTAATACTGGATCTCAAATTTGCTAGCTGTGTAAACCTGAACAATTTTGTTTCTTGATCTCACTGTCTCACTTATCACATATACCGGATGTAGAAAAGTGTTAACTATTATTATTATCTCTTTAATTCCATATTAGCTGGATATTTGAATATCATTACATGCCTCCTAAAATTTTGTGTCAACACTCTTCAATGATTCATTATGCATTTGTAATTTACCAAATATTCCTTTTTTAAGGCCATGCTGAACTCAAAATTGTTCATGTTTTCAATCTCTATTTTACACAAAGAAGAAATGTGAGTATGTAGAATAAAAACACAGAGAAATTTCATTACTAAAAATTTCACCCTTATAATTTTTATTAACTTACCTATTTTAAACTTCTTTTAATTCTTTCCTCTATCTCATTACCCTATCTCTAAAATCTTTCTTGTCTCTCTAGCTTTTCATACAGCTTTGTCTTTACTTCTTTCACAACATACAATTTCCTAAACCCATATTTATGTATTTCTCTCTGCTTCTGTTTTCCTATATCCCACTTTTCACTTTATCTGGTCCATTCTCAAGAGCAAAACCTCAGAGGAAAACTGCAGTGGCTTGCTAACATTATTAGACTGTTACTGCTGATTTGGTATTGAGGTTCAGTATGGGAAAGCTTGGGTAGGTACCAATAGAGATTAAGGTGATGGAAACACTAAAAAGAATAGTGAATGAAATCATTCCCTGTGCCTCATTTTCACTGATCTGAAACTGGATCTTATTAGAAATGAAAGTTAATGAGACAGGAATCAAGCATTTGAGTTTGATTAGTTGAGTAAAATGATAAAGGTGTGCTAGCACTGGTTATCAGTGATGGTTAGATTTGTGTGTGTTTGTGTGTGTGTATGTGTGTGTGCATGTTAAATGCAAAATATGGTCACATGTACTTCTAATGACTGGTATCATTTGGGGTTTTATGTGCAAAATTTAAAAATTTTTCTTCAATTAAACTTCTTTGAGCAAAAAGTTGTGTGCCATCCAAATTCTTGCATATCATCAAGAAAGAAAAAGCATTTTCTATCCTTTAAGTTCTTTTAATTTCTCTGTAATTAATTCACATAAAATAAACGAACAATTACTATCAGAATGTAGATTATTCTTGGGTAGCAAAGTTTTAGTTCTCTATCCAAATCCTCTGGAAACACAAACTATTATTCTTCCTGTCATAAGCATCTTGAAAATATTAATGAACATCGTATTGCTGTATCTGAAACCTCACTTTGCTAACTTTAGCTTAAACACTGTGATCACTGTTATTTTTCTGTAGAGATAATTATTACTTTTTTCTATATAGAGCTGATAAAATTCAGAGGATGGTAATGAGAAACCATACCAGAATGACGGTGTTCATCCTAGCAGGTTTGACTGATAACCCAGAATTGAAAGTTGTGTTGTTTATCTTCCTGCTTCTCACCTATGTGCTGAGCATCACTGGCAATCTGATTATCATCACACTCACCCTGGTGGATATTCACCTTAAGACTCCCATGTATTTTTTCCTTCGGAATTTTTCCTTCTTAGAAATTTCCTATACTACTACATGCATCCCTAAATTGTTAGTTACTATGGCAACTGGGGACAAAAGCATTTCCTATAACAGTTGCGTCACTCAAGTGTTTTTTGCCTTCCTACTTGGAGGGTCAGAATTTTACTTGCTGGCAGCCATGTCCTACAACCGCTATGTGGCCATCTGTAAGCCCCTGCATTACACCACCATCATGAACAGCAAAATCTGCATGCATCTTGTGCTTGGGTGTTGGCTTGCTGGTTTTCTCACCATCTTTCCACACTCCCATTAGGCCTAAATCTTGACTTCTGTGCCTCCAACGTCGTTGATCATTTCTGCTGTGACACTACTCCACTCCTGCAGATTTCTTGCACAGACACGCAGCTCCTGGAGAGGATGGGATTAATTTCAGCGTTGGTGACACTCTTAGTCACATTGGTAATGGTGATAATATCATATACTTACATTGCCCTGACAATTCTAAAAATCCCTTCAACCAGTGAGAAGAAAAAGGCTTTTTCCACATGTTCTTCTCACATGATTGTGATATCCCTTTCTTATGGCAGCTGCATCTTCATGTATGTTAAGTCATCGGTCAAACAAAAGATATCTTTTTCAAAGGGAATTTCGGTGCTCAATACCTCTGTTGCTCCACTTTTGAACCCTTTCATCTATACCTTAAGAAACCAACAAGTGAAAAAAGACTTCATGCATGTAATGTACAGGATTGTCTCTTTCTCAAGGAAATGAACATTCAGTTGTATTATATAAAGGTAATGAAGAAAGGAGTCTCAAATAATGTCATTGTAGTACAGTAGTAGCTTCCATGACACAGTTCTCTCTCTTTTTCTTTCTATTGCTTTGATATTTATCTTCATGTCTTTTCAAACTTTTTCATAAAATTTTTTGTTTTAGAGAAGCTAATTTTCTTTCACTATTTTATGATAGGTAGTTTTTATTTCTATCTTATTTTTTATTTAGACATCTAAAAGAAATTGAGCTAAATTTTTCACTATATCTCATTTGACTTTTAAGCATTCCAGTTAATCAAGACTATTAAGTATTATTTTATTTAAATTTCATTTGATGTATCATGCAATGCAAAGATTATTATATTTTCTTTTACCTGTGATTAATTATAACCAAATTAAAACTAATATTTATTTATATTTTGTCACACTACTAACTTATTGGTATATATTCTATTTAAGGAAATTGAAAGACAATTATAACATATTTGATCATAAGTGTTGAGAATAATTTAAAAATGTATATTAATGTAGATAATTTTTATTTTAAAACATATTCTACAGAATCTAGTTATTTTGTTTCTATGAGAAGCTATATTTACAAACAGTTTAAGTTATGGTTGAGAGACAATGCATTATTGTATTGGTTTATTTTTAAAATAGAATATTTAATTCATATTTTCATACCTCTCAAAACTCTCTTTGTCTCACTTGGGATGCTCTGAAGCTAACTGCAAATGATTTGTGAATGATTATTAAATAAGATCAATGTGAACTCAATGTGGTTATTTTTTCAGAATGTATTTTCTAATATATATATCAAATATATATTTATGAATGGTATACATAGATATAGACATATGCATACATAGATATAGTTCCAATCAGTGAGACCAGGATAACAGAAGAATTAAAACTGTCTCTTAAGGAGATTTTCTAGCTATAGGTCAGATTCGATTAGAAATTAATTTCTGTGTGATGACCAGAATATTTTTAAATAAAAAAATAGAAAATATTTTCACAGATACACATCCTATTTCACGATTTTTTTTCCATAAATGTTTGTGTATTAGGCCACATTATTTTTTATTTCATATTTTAAAAATCGTGGATCTTGATTGGAAGAAAATATGTTTGAATAATAACATCTAAAGGGGCAGAACAAAATATAGTCAGGGAGAAAAATACATATAGTATGTAATTAACTGGACAATTACACAAGTGTTTGTAGAATTTATAAAATGAATTAGGCCTTGAAAGATATTTGGATTATAAATATGATTTTAGGAAAAGGGGTTATTTAAACATTGATTAATTTTCTTCTGTCATTTAAGTATACTTACTTTTCCATTTCCATTTCCTATAGTGTTAGTTAACTTTTAGATTTTCTTTTTTTTTTTTTTTTTTTTTTTGAGATGGAGTCTCACTCTATCACCCAGGCTGGAGTATAATGGCATGATCTCACTGCAGGATCCTCCTTCGGGGCCCAAGCTATTCTTTGCTTCAGCCTACCTAGTAGCTAGGACTGCAGGGGCGCACCACCACACCCGGTTAATTTTTGTATTTTTAATAGAGATGGGGTTTCACCATGTTGGCCAGGCTGGTCTTGAACTCCTGACCTCAAGCGATCTGCCCGCCTCAGCCTCCCAAAGGGCTGGGATTACAGGCATGATCTGCCATGCCCAGCCAAACTTTTAGAAATTTTAAGAGCACAGGAAATGAAAAATACACATACAACATTTTGACGCAATCTAATAAAAGCAAATCCTAAGGCTCTCTCAATCTTCTGATTAGTTTTTACTGTTATGTGCCAAGGAGTATCAGTTTGCTTAAAATATCTTGCCCAAGTTAAATCACTAATTTGTTCCTGAGTTATTCTGAAATAGTTTATATGTTTTAAATTTTCTGTCATCTACTTTAGAAAGTGAATGCTCTGTAACTCTTAATAAAGATCTAGTACACTTAAAGCAAAATTTCCCCATTCTTCCTGACTTCTTCCCTTTCCAGGTGGATTAGTTATATCATCTGCCATCTCTGGTGCTTCAGTTGGTTTATGACATATCACTTACATCATACCTATTAGAATCACTACCACTAGCCTCTGAATTATTAATCTCCAGGTAGTTTATTAATAGTGTCTCTTTTGTTTTTGTTTTGTTTTAAATTATTGGTCTTCAGCTTGTAACACAGCTTTTTAAATACAGGTACTTCTTACTTCTTGAGAGAGCTTTTACCTGAAATGTTGAAATGCTTTATCCTAAAATGCTTTCAGCTTTTCTTCTCAGGTGATGTACAAGCTGTGGTATTAAAAATAAGACCTTTATCTTGTGTACTACTCACTAAATGACAGGGACTGCTTGATATTCTATCTGATTGACCAATTCTGGAAATAACAGTGTGATATAAAAATTATTATTAGCATTAGGCATAGGATCAAAAGATATCTCAGTGAGGTTAAGATGGCCTTGAAAGATGTGGAGCTAAAAAGCATGGTCAAAATTTAAGCTCAGCAAGGCTTAGTTTTCACTATACAGTTGAAGACTTTGTTGTCTTTTAAACTTTAATCTTCTGTCCTTTCTGAGCTATGCGTTAGAGGACATTTATTTTCTTTGCATACTGAGCACTCCAGGATAAAGACTAAAAGGATAATTAATGGTATTACTTTTCCCTGGTTGGTAAGGATCCTCACATAAAGCTTCCACACTCTTTTGCCTCCTAATACCTTGTGTTACCTTTCTTAAGAACATCAACTGTCTTTACAAGGCAGAGTTAATCATTCAATTCTCTGTGCAACCTTTTTGTACCATTTAATTTTTGTTTAGCGACTCAATAGCAACTATCCTACAAAGGTCATTCTAGTCTGCCAGTTGACTTAGCCATCAAATTACTTATTTTACTTAGTTCGTTTCACAATAAATTATAATAGATATGTGCTTCTCCAACTAACTATATATGCAGACACGTTTGGTTAATCCATCACATTAATATTTCCAAATTAAAATACATATACTTAAAAGATATTCATTTGCTATTCAAAGGAAAACTGTCAAAACTTTCATGGTTTGTCTCAAGAAATCGCTCAAAATTTGATCAATTAAACAGTAATATAAAATGCTTTCCTCTCCAGAATAAATTTTATTTGTAAATTTCTTAATGAGTAAATTTCTTAGTAAGTTAAAAATAATTTAAGGCTAAGTCACATTAGCTGTAATCTATGATTAGAATCTTTTAACATTTTAGGACATTTCTCATAAAAAGAAGTTCTCAGCAGAGCCTGAACTGTTACTGAATATTTCAAAATGTATTTTTTTATATTTTAGAACGTATTGCCTATCCTTCATGTCTCTTTTCCTCAAATATGTTAGAATACCTATAGTCAGATATTGTAACTTATAACAAATAGATACTAATTTTTATTAGTTGGTAACAATTTAGAAAGTTTAGTTACAGATGCTTTCTTTTCTTATTTTTTTACTTTTTTTTTTGCTTTATATTTATGGTATTATTTACTCAAAGCTGAATCAAGGTTTCTATTGTAATCAAATACTTGGAATATTCTACTTCTAAAAGATACTTCTTGCTTGTTTTGTAATATTGATTTGGAAAGCACCATTGCCTACCTATGTCTACCTATGGCTATTATTGTTATCCTTACTTTTCAAATTCACATTCTCTTCTCAATTTCAATCTCAATCTCTTCTCAATTTTTAGCCTGTAATTCACCAATCCTTCTTTTTCCAAATTCATGAATCATCTATTTAGTGATGATAATGAATCTCAATTGATCACTGCCTTCTATTTGATGTAATTTCTTTGTCTAGGTTTAATGAAATATTATCTGGTTTTCTACATAGCCTTATTAGTGGTTCTTTCTCATTTCCTTTGCTGCATTCTCCTCTGAATGATTCCTAAATATTAAATTTATCAATCAACACTTGATATGGTTTGGCTGTGTCTCCACTCGAATCTCATCTTTAATTCCCATGTATTTATCGAGGTACCTGGTGGGAGGTAATTGAATCATGGGGGCAGGTCTTTTCTGTGCTGTTCTCACAGTAGTGAATAAGTCACAAGATCTGATGGTTTTATAAGAAGGAGTTTCCCTGCACAAGCTCTCCCTCTCTCTATTTGCCTGCTGCCATCCATGTAAGATGTGACTTGCTCCTCCTTGCCTTCTGCCATGATTGTGAGGCCTCCCCAGCCACGTAGAACTGTGAGTCCATTGAACCTCTTTCTTTTGTAAATTGCTCAGTCTTGGACATGTCTTTATCAGCAGTGTGAAAACAGACTAATGCAGTAAATTGGTACCAGTAGAGTGGGGAACTGCTGAAAAAGATACCTGAAAATGTGGAAAGGACTTTGGAACTAGGTAACAGGCAGGGGTTGGAACAGTTTGGAGGGCTCAGAAGAAGACAGGAAAATTTGGGAAAGTTTGGAACTTCCTAGAGACTTGTTCGACAGCTTTGCCCAAAATGCTGACAGTGATACAGACAATAAAGTCCAGGCTGTGGTGGTCTCAGATTGAGATGAGGAACTTGCTGGGAACTGGAGCAAAGGTAAGTCTTGTTATGTTTTAGCAAAGAGAGATCATTTATGGTATCTGGCAGAAGAAATTTCTAAGCAGCAAAGCATTCAAGATGTGACTTGGGTGCTTTTAAAGGCATTCAGCTTTATAAGGGAAAGAGAGCACAAAAGTTTGGAAAATTTGCAGCCTGACAATGCAATAGAAAAGAAAATTCCATTTTCTGGGGAGAAATTCAAGCTGGCCGAAATTTGCATAAGTAATGAGGAGCTGAATTTTAATCCCCAAAACAATGGGGAAAATGTCTCCAGAGCATGTCAGGGGTCTTCATGGTAGTCCCTCACATCAAAGGCCTGGAGGCCTAGGAGGAAAAAGTGGTTTTGTGGGCTGGGCCCAGGGTCCCCATGTTGTGTGCAGCCTAGGGACTTGGTGCCCTGTGTCCCAGCTGCTTCAGCCGTGGCTGAAAGGGTCCAATGTAGAACTTGGGCTGTAGCTTCAGAGGGTGGAAATCCCAAGCCTTGGCAGCTTCCATGTGATGTTGAGCCTGCAAGTCACCAATATCAAGAATTGGGGTTTGGGACCTCTGCCTAGATTTCAGAGGATGTATGGAAATGCCTGGATGTCCAGGCAGAAGTTTGCTACAGGGGTGAGGCCCTCATGAAGAACCTCTGTAGGGCAGTGTGGAAGGGAAATGTTTTGTGGAAGCACCCCCTGCAGAGTACTTACTGGGGCACTGCCTAGTGGAGCTGTGAGAAGTGGGCCAGCATCCTCCAGACTCCAGAATGGTAGATCCACCAACAGCTTGCACCATTCACCTGGAAAAACCACAGACACTCAATGCCAGCCTGTGAAGACAGCCATGAGAGAGGCTGTACCCTGTAAAGCCACAGGGGTGGAGCTGCCCAAGACCATGGGAACCCACCTCTTGCATCAGCATGACCCAGATTTGAGATATGGAGTCAAAGAAAATCATTTTGGAGCTTTAAGATTTGACTCCCTTGCTGGATTTCAAACTCGCAAGGGTGCTGTATCCCCTTTGTTTTGGCCAATTTCTCCCATTTGGAGCAGCTGTATTTATACAATGCCTGTACCCCCATTGTGTCTAGGAAGTAACTATCTTGCTTTGGTTTTACAGGCTCATAGTTTGAAGGGACTTACTTTGTCTCAGATAAGACTTTGGACTGTGGACTTTTAAGTTAATGCTGAAATGAGTTAAGACTTTGGGGGACTGTTGAGAAGGCATGATTTGTTTTGAAATGGGAGGACATGAGGTTTGGGAGGGGCCAGGGGCAGAATGATATTGTTTGGCTGTGTCCCCACCCAAATCTCATCTTGAATTCCCACTTATTGTGGGAGGGACCTAGTGGGAGGTAATTGAATTATGGAGGCAGGTCTTTCCCATGCTGTTCTCATGATAGTGAATAAGTCTCATGAGATCTGATGATTTTATAAGGAGGAGTTTCCCTGCACAACCTCTCTCTCTGTCTTTCTGCCTGCTGCCATTTAAGACTTGACTTTCTCCTCCTTGCCTTACACCATGATTGTAAGGCCTTCCCAGCCATGTGGAACTGTAAGTCCATTAAACCTCTTTCTTTTGTAAATTGCCCAGTCTTGCGTATGTCTTTATCAGCAGCATGAAAACAGACTAATACAACACTACACCTAAAAAGAGTATAGTGAAACTACTTTTAACATAACATACACAGAGATCTTTGTCAGAAAAATTCTCATTAAGAACAGTAACATTGACAGCCAAATTTTCAATAGAAAAGTGAGTAATACAGTTCAAGAGAAGTTTGATATATACTTAGAACACACAACAATGCAAAATAAAAGTATTAAGCGAATAAAGTCAAGAATGATAGCTCAAGAACATTAAAACTGACCCAAAGTAGCTTTTTGAAAAATGGATCGTGTATATTATTTATTTGTAAACTGACAAAGACAGTGCAAAAACAACAAAAAAATCCCAGAGATCAATATATAACATAGATGTGCCTGCAAAAATTCTAAATAAAATTTTAGTAAAAACTTCAACAACAAAATAAAATAAACCAAAGAGAACTTATTACTAGACATAAACTAAAACTCATATTATTATTCCCACAGAGGCTTAAAAGGGTCTTAACAGTTTGAAAAATTATTTCTGATGAATAGAAAACAATAAAGAAAATGTAAATTGGTTATATTTTTATAACAAGTGTGCACTGACACACACACACAGACACACGCCCTTATATTAAAACTAGATTTTTACAGATTGTGCAAATAGTTGATACATTTTCACTAAAATGGCAAACAAGGAAAGAATATCTTCTATATCCACTTCTATTTATCATGGAGTAAAAAGATAAAATTACAACAAATTTAGTTCAAAGATCTCAATTGGCTTTATTGCAATTCTAGAATCTGGCAATACTTCATTTCATAAAACAGAATACATGTTCCAATGAGTCCAGTGGAGAAGATTGGCTTTCTAAACAGAAAAAGGGCTGAAAAAAACAGAAACAAAGAACAGAAAGCAGATTGGTCATTTCAAAGCCTTTCCTTGTAAGTTGGGGACAGGAGACAGAACAGTAGAAAGATTACTGACTGACTAACATCAGGTTACTTCAGGTTACTTTTGGTTGTAAAGATTAAAACAGAGGGAACTTAATTATCATGTCAGTTGAAGATTAAACCTGGGCTTTTTGGAAAACTGGCTGTTACTCTCTCTCCTGATTTCATAAAGTCAAGTAACAACTTAGTTTCCCTTTGTTGATGTGGATCTTTAGCATGAATGACTACAGTCTGATTTGTAGTGTGGTCTGTTGGGGCCTAGTGCAAAGCTTAATCTAAAAAAGTAATTTCCTATAAGTTTTAGTTAACAATTGTAACAGTGGCTAATTAACCGTAATTAGCCACTGCTATTAGAGAAGTGAAATTAATCAGAGGTAGCATTATTAAATAAGAAGTATTTTTAAAAATTTATTTTTATTGTATATATTAAAGATATACAACATGATGTTTTTATACATATACATAGTTAAGTGATTACTAAAGGTAAGAAAATTAAAATATGCATCACCTTTCACAGTTATCTCTTGTTTGTGGTAAGACCACCTAAAATCTACTGTCTTCACAAATTTTCGATATATATTACAATATTATTAACCATAGTCCTGCTGTCCATTAGACCTCTAGACTTATTCATGCTACACAACTGCAAGTTGGTACCCTTTGACCTACATTTCTCCATTTCCTTACCCTCACCATCCCCGGTAACCACCGTTCTATTCCATAGTAAGTATTAATAATATCATGCAGTATTTTTCTTTCTGTGTCTGGCTAATTTCACTTAGCATAATGTCCTCTAGGCTTCTCCATGTCATCACAAAATGACAGTATTATTTCTCTGTGTGTGTGTGTGTGTGTGTGTGTAACAAATTTCCTTATCCATTCATCCATCCATATTCACTTAGGCTGCTTCCGTATCTTACCTATTGTGAATAGTGTGGCAATGAACATGAGAGTGTAGATATTTATATGAGGTGTTTATTTTAGCTCCTTTGGTTATATACCCAGAAAAGAGAATACTGGATCATGTGGTAATTCTACTTTTAAATTGTCGAATATCCTCCCTACAGGTTTTTATAACGTTTGCACCAATGTACATTCCCACAAACAATGTACAAGGGTTCTCTTTTCTCCAAACCTTCACTGACACTTGTTGTCTCTTGTCTTTTTGATAGTAGACATCTTAACAGGTGTGAGGTAATGTATCATTGGTGTTTGGTTTTACATTTACCTGATGACTAGGGATGCTGAATACCTTTTCATATACATATTGGTCATGTTTATGTCTTATGAGAAATGTCTATTCAAGTCTTTTGCTCATTTTTAAATTGTTTTCTTACTATCAAGTTACATTTCTTTATAGATTTTTTATATTAACCCCTTATCAATATATAGTTTCAAATATTTTTCCTATTCTTTAGGTTGTCTTTTCATTTTGTAAATTGTTTCTTTTGTGGTACAGAAGTTGTTTAGTTTAATTAGATCCCCCTTGTCTAGTTTTGCTTTTGTTGGCTGTGCTTTTGGTGTCATATCTAAAAATAATATTGCCAAGGCCAATATAAAAGTGCTTTTCTCCTATGTTTTCTTCTAGAAATTTAAGATTTAAGATTTTTCATTTAGGTCTTTATCCATTTTGAGTCGGTTTTTGTGTGTGTTGTAGATTTTTGAAAGATCTGTACACTGAATACTACAAAATGTTGATAACAGAAACTAAAGAAGAGACAAATAAATAAAAAGATATCTCCTGTTCATGGATTGAAAGAATTCATATTGTAAAAATGTCCACAATACTCAAAGCAACAAATAGATTCAATGATGTCTTTATCAAAATTCTAAAGGTATTTTTCATGGAAGTAGAAAAACTATTCTAAAATTCTTATGGAATCACAAAAGAAACTTTGTACATTCTCACAAAGAAGGACTATGCGGCTATAAAATATTTTGGGATATCTCCATAAATTGATATGGAGTGTTTGATTGGATATATTGTTAAGTGAATAAACAAAAAGGAAATAGGTATTTATAATGTAGCACATTCAGCTCTAGGGCAATTGGTCTTCATGAGGCTATGTTTTCCATCTCACATTCACTTTTCATACTCAGTTAAAACACCCTTCCTTAACTATGTATCTGGGATTTCAAAAGAAGGATGTGTGGTGGACAATCAATGTATATTGAATTCTCTGGAGGCATAGTTACAAGAAGTAAAAGTGTGTGTGTTTATGTGTGTGCGCGTGTTTGTGTGTGTTTATGTCTATAGAGACCATTTTTGTAAGATCCAATATGGTAATTCCCTAGGAGATGATGTTCTTGGATCTCAGTTATTCTGAGAATTATTTGTTTGTATTTCATATTTTCCTGTAATGCACAGAAGGCACAAGTTTTTTATGGCTTAGAGAGATGATTAATTTCCATATTGCACTGTGTGTCATATTTAGGAAAGTATGCAATATTTAACATAAGTAAATTGTATAAAAAGTTATTTGATAATCTTTCCTAACATGCAATAAATTATTTAAAAATAATATTTCTAAGACAATCATTTAAGCAGATCATATTTTGGGGTAGAATAAAGTGCTTAGGGAAAGAATGAAATATCAATTTTTCCTGTTCACCAGGATTTTTAGTTTAAGTATTGAAGTACAGAAGAGTTGCCTGAATCTGTGTATATAACTTATTAAAGAAAGCAGTTAACCTACCTATTAAGGAGTTAGTCTTTTTACCTCCTTTTACATTTTAACCTGTAGATAATGGTGAAAGATTATAAATAAAAAGCAATAATTACTTAGATTTGAAAGTTTTAAAATTATTGATATTTATGTTATAATATTTAACAAAAGTAAATATAATTGCATTTATTTGTCCGTGTTATCTTGATTTTATAATGTGATTTTTTTGTGTGTGTTCTTTCACAGTGCATGTTGGATGGATAGATGGTATGTATGATTGTTGAAATGGAACAAACAAATGGTTTGATATGATAAAATTCTAGTTTATGTAGCGTATCACTGTGCATTTGTATTAATGTTGCCACTAGCAAGATTTGTATAAATGAAAAACATTTTATAATCTATTCCTTCACTATTACCTGAATGTGCTAGATTAGAAAACTCTAGGAGGTAAGGCCACTTTTCTTTTTACTAGTTTAGGGGTTTATAAGAGATTACTAAATAGAACTCTATTTTTTCTAACTAAATCATGATTGAGCCATTCTTTTTACTTTTGCTTATGCTACTTTGTCTGCCTTAAATATTTTGTCTCATCTCTTTGTCTTTTTGTAGGACTTATGAGATCATTGCGTAGAGCAGGCTCACATGATGATATAGGGTCATGATAGCTAAGTGGTATGCAGTTACTTTTGAGGTGATGAAAATGTTCTAAGATTGACTGTTCATATATCTGTGAACATACTAAACGCCTTTGGATTGTACACTTTAAATGTATGGATTGTATGGTATATGTACAGTACCTCAATAAGCCTGTTTTAAGTTTTATATAGTTGTTCATTGAGCAGTGCACTTTTGTTTTCAGCACTAGTGAAAATGCTATATGGATCTGTATCCAATACATCCAAGTATGGTCTTTGTAAATAGTTTCCCTTTTTAATAAAAGGCATGACTAAAGAATGACATAGGGTTTAAATGGTTGCCCGAATTAAAGGGTGGAAGTGGGCTGTGTTTTTTTCTAGGGATAAAAAATAAAATGATTTTTAATTATTTCAAGTTATATAATTTTGTACCCCTATCAGTTATCAGTTAAATTTCCTCAAATATGTAGATATCCCTCATCAGCCCATACTTTTAAAAACAAAAACACAGAGATCACTCCATATTTTTTAAAGGTGCACAATTTCATTATTAAATACATTACAAATGAGGACACAAATAACACTTACCAGTAAACAGACTGAACTGTCACTTAAGACGATTTATTGCAAAATCATTTTTATTAATCACTTCCTAAAATGCTGAATCATGTGGGGAGGTGGAGAAGTGAATAGAGAAAGTTGCCTACCTGGGCTACAGCCCAGCTGGTGAATTCACAAAATGCCCAGAATTTCAGACAGTTGATGTTTTTGTTACCTCATTTGTAATTTTTAATCATTCACAATGCTCTTTTGAGAAAGCTGTGACTTCTCAACCTTCATTAAAAGCAGTGTACAGAATGGTAATTACTTTTTCTCAATGCTAGTCTCAAGAAAATATTATTTTCCTTTATTCTTCGTATTTTGGTTGATTCCTTTAAGTTTTAGTGTGAAAAAAATGAGAAAGTGTATTGGCACCATGACATTTCTTTATATGTCCCAAAACATTCTTCTCTTACATCTTTACTATAATATCAAATTGCATGGAAATTGTAATATAGTTTCTAAGTTTTAGGTAATATTAATCTCATATTGAGTTTCTCTGTATTTTTTGTTTTTATTTTTACAAAAGAAAAGATTAGAAGATATAATAATTATTGCATAAATTAGACTTTTCCAATAGATTTTTTTAAACACCCGCATCCTGAATTTTTTAGGTGACTGAACTTGTATGGGGGTAGAAAATATTTACAGAGTTACAAGTTTCATATATAAACCTTTGGTTGTAATCCTTTCCAATAAAATCATGAGGGTTCAGTATTTTCCTCTAAAAATTGAATGAAGTGAGTAAAATTATAAATGTTATCATTATTTTGATACTATTTCAATCATGTTTTCACAAATTAAACAGAGTAGTGTCGGATACTTCATGAAAAGTATATTTAATGTATAAAATTTGATGAGTTTGGACATAGACAGACAACTGTAATACCATCCCCAAAATCAAGTAATAAATATAACCATCACATCCAAAAGTTTTGTTGTGTCTTTTTGCATTATTCACGTGTGGTTGTGTATATGTGGTAATAACACAACACAAACTCTACCTTTTTAATGAACTTTAAGGGCACCATACCATGTTAACTATAGTCACTATGTTGTACAGAAGATCTTTAGAACTTTAATCATCTTGCATAACTGTTTAATTTATGAAAATTGAACAACTCCTCATTTTCCCCTACTCTTAATTTTTATCAACCACCATTCTATTATCTATTTCAGTGAGTTTGGCTATTGTAGATAACTCATATATGTGGAATCATGTAGTAATTGTCTTTCCATGACTAGATTATTTTACTTAGCATGATATCTTCCAGGTGTATCCATATTGTTGCAAAGGGCGGAATTTTCTTCTTTTTAAATAATAATATTACATTGTATGTATAAACCACCTTTTCTGTACCCATTTGTCTGTCAATGAGCATTTGGGTCAACTTCATATCTCGGCTATTGTAAATAATGCTGCAAATAACATGGGAGTGTAGACATCACTTTGAGATCCTAATTTTAATTCTTACATATATATGACCAGAAATGGGATTGCTGGATTATGCAGTAGTCCTATTTTTAATTTTTTGAGGAACCTCCATGCTATTTGCCATAGATGTTGTACCATTTTATATTCCCACCAACTGCTTGTAAGGGTTCTGATTTCTCCACAAAGTTGCCAACACTTGTTATCTTTTTAAATTTTTTATGACAACCATCCTAAGAGGTGTAAGGTGGTATCTCAAATAGTACGGGGAAAACAGAATAGTCACATGCAAAAGAATAAAATTAGACCTCTATCTTACACCATACACTCAAGTCAACTCAAGATGGGTTAAAGATGTAAATCTAAGACCTGAAACCATAAAACTCCCAAAAGACACCATATGCTTGAGAAAACTTTATGACATTGGTCTTGTTAATGATTTCATAGACATGACATCAAAATCATAGGCAACAAAAGCAAAAGTAGGCAAATGGTACTACATTAAATTAAAAGCATCTGTACAGAAAAGGAAACAATCAACACAGTGAAAGGCAATCTACAGAAATAGATACAATATTTTCAAACCTTATATCTGATATGGGATTTATTTCCAAAGTGTATAAGAAACTCCTACAACTCAACAGCCAAAAACAAAAAACAAAAAAGGGCAAAGGACTTGAATAGATATTTCTGCAGGGAAGACATAAAGATGAATAAAAGGTAATGTAAAGGTGCTCAACATCACTAAATATAAATCAAAATCACAATGAGGTTTCACCTCACAACAGGATGGCTTTAATTATGTGGTTTTGATAAGGTTCACTAAAGGGTAATAATAACCAATTAATGAAGATGAAGTTCATTGGGCTTAGACTGACAAATGATCTTTGATAATATACTGTGATTTTTCTGTTTGAATTTCTCAAGTGCATGTTGAGTATGATGCAGAACTTATTGTCTTCTTCACCCAGCTGAACTCTGCCTCAAAATGCCAATGTATTTCTTCTTTCAAATCTTCTTGAAAATCTGAATGACATTGATTTATATTCCTATATTTCTTGTGTTAGTTCATTTTTACACTGCTGATAAAGACATACATGAGACTGATAATTTATAAGGAAAAAGGATTAATGGACTCACATTTCCTCATGGCTGGGGAGGCCTCACAATCTGGGTGGAAGGCAAGGAGGAGCAAGTCACGTCTTACATGGATGGCAGCAGGCAAAGAGAGAGCTTGTGTGGGGAAACTCTCCCTTATAAAATCATCAGACTTTAAGAGACAAAGAGGCCACTGCTCGAACAGTCACTGGGGCAACTACAAAGAAGCACTGTGGAAGCATTATGGCCTACGTCACAGCAACTAACATGACAGACAGAATAATTAGATTTATCACCCAGGAAAAAAATTCTTAAGTAGTCCCACATCAGAGGAGATGTGAAAAGGTGCCATTTGAATCAGAAAGAAGGGAGAGGGCACTCAGGAAAGCCGGTTAGGTATCTGAGGGATAACATTTTTATTTTCTTTCTCAAGTAGCCAATTATACCTTCACAACTTATGAAAAAGCGTCCTGTTTTCACCTATTTGAAATACTAACTTTATCAAATATTAGTTTTGCAAGTTTTTTGTGGTATATGAATAGCAATCAATGTAACTATTGATATATTCGTCATATATAATCTAGCTCTACCATCTATTTGTAAAAATTTCAAAAACTTTTACTTTATTCATCTTCATTTCTCATTCTTTTTCAATATCTTCTTTTCTTTCATGACATCACCTACTTTTAGTGCAATCTTTATGAAAATAAAATTGGTTATTTATTTCATTATTCAACTCCTTTAAATTATTTTTCTTTTTTTATAATGAAGTATGAATTCTCTTAGAATAAACCAAAATCCTTTAATGGTTATTTTGTGTCATATGAATATCCACTTATTTCAGCACTGTTAGCTGATATAAAAACTAAACATTTACTTAAACAGTCATAGATAATAATATCCTATATCCACTGAATCAGCAGAATAGATTCCATAAGACAAAAAGCAAACAAATAAAGCAAATTAAAAACAAAAACCAACAATAATAAAGAACAATGAAGGCAAAATCCAATTCTTAGAGGTGGTAAATATAATTGATATAGCTCTAGTTAGAATGATCAGGGAAAAATGAAAAATTACTAATTTTAGAATTGAGAAAGATGGACATTACTACATATCCTACAGATATTAAAAGAATGTTGAGGCCAGGCATGGTGGCTCACACCTGTAATCCCAGCACTTTGGGAGGCCGAGGCGGGCGGATCACGAGGTCAGGAGATCGAGACTGTCCTGGCTAACACGGTGAAACCCCGTCTCTACTAAAAAATACAAAAAATTAGCCATTAGCCTGGTGTGGTGGCGGGTGCCTGTAATCCCAGCTACTTGGGAGGCTGAGGCAGGAGAATGGCGTGAACCCAAGAGGCAGAGCTTGCAGTGAACCGAGATCATGCCACTGCACTATGGCCTGAGCGACAGAGCGAGACTCCGTCTCGAGGAAAAAAAAAAGAATGTTGAGATACTATGAATAACTTTATGCTAAATAATAGACAATTTAGATGAAATGGACAAAATCATTGAAAAACACTAAATGCCAAAGGTCACCCAAAAAGAAATACATAAGTTGAATAGTCTTATATCTGTTAAAGTAATTGATTTGTATTTTAAAAGCTTCACATAGGAAAAAAAAAAAGATCTAGGACTGGATAGCTTTCCTGGTAAGTTATGCAACAAATTTTTAAAAATATCCATTACATACAAATTCTTCTAAAAACCTGAGAGGAGGAAATATTTTCCAATTTATCTTCAGGCAGCATTACTCTGACACCAAAAATGGACAAACACATTAAAAACATACAACCACAGTTAATATTCCTCATAAGCATGCATACAAAAATTCTGAAAAACAATCAAAGTGTATTTAATAATATTAATATATAAACATGATAATATATAATGACCAAAGTGAGGTTTATCTCAAGAATGCACTGTTTAGTTTAACATTAGGAAAAAACTAATGCAATTTACTGTGTGTTAAAAAAACTAAAAATTTATTTAAAGAGTCATAGATAAATAATTTGATAAGATTCAATATTTATTGCTAAGAAAAACTCCAAGCAAGCTAGGCATAGAAGGGAACTGCCTCAATATGATGAAGGGCATCCAAATAATTTACAGCTAACATTGAAGCCAAAAAACTGAATGCGGCCAGGCATGGTGCCTCACGCCTGCAATTCCAGCACTTTGGAAAGCTGAGGCAGGAGGACTGCTTGAGCCCAGGAGTTCGAGACCAGCCTGGGCAACATAGACAGACTCCCATCTCTACAAGTAATAAAAACAAAATTAACCTGGCATGGTGGCATGCTCCTGTGGTCTCAGCTACTTGGGAAGCTGAGGTAGGAGGACCACTTTAGTCCAGGAAGTCGAGGCTGCAGTGAGCCAAGCCATGATCACACTACTGCACTCCACTGTGGGTAACAGGAGAATGAATCTCAAAATACAAAACAAAATGAAAAACCTGATAGCTTTCCCACTAAGATCAGGAAAAAGACAAGGATATTCACTCTCCTCATTTCTATTCAACAAGATACTGGGAGTTCTAGCCACTGAAATAAGTCTAGAAAAATAAATAAAAGATAGCCAGATTGAAAAATAAGAAATAAAACTATTTTTATTTGCAGACAGCATCATCATGAAAGTAGAAAATCCAATGAAATCTATAAAAATTGTACTAGATTTAGTAAATGAGTATAGAGAGTTTGTAAGATATAGTATCAATCCAAAAATTAATCATATTCCTGCCTACTCTAAATTTAAAAAAAGTCAAATACCATCTTAAATTTTAAAGCCCAACATATTTAGAGACAAATTTGACAAAAGATGTATGTGATGTGTACACTGAAAACTACACAACATTGTCAAAATAAATTAAGAAGACCTTAAAAAATTAAGCGATAGACTGTGTTCATGGGTCAAAATGCTGAATATTTTTCAATTGTCTATTCTTCCAAAATTGATCTATAGGTTCAATGCAATATCAATCAAAACTCCTAGAGCTTTTTTTTGGAGAAGTTGACAAACTGATTCTTAAATTCATATGGAAATGTGCAAAAGACCTGAAATTGTCAAACATCTTTGGAAGAAAATAATAAAGTTGGAACATTAAAACTATCTGATTTTAATACTTGGAATAATGGTACAATGTAGCATTGCCCTAATTTAAACAAGTAGATTAATGGAACAGAATAGAGTACCGAAATACAGCACACCTATTATATATAGATAACTGATTTTTTGACAGATGTTCAAAGGCTAGTTAAGAAAGAACAAATTTGTTTTTATTTTTATTTTCCCAAGGAATTGTTCTGATGTATTTCATGTATAAGAGTAGTAGGTCTGGACTGTTTTTCAACTCTGAATTTCTATAGTAGACCTGATGCTTTCTTAAGAATGGATGACAGTGAGCATTTTTTTCATGTCTAAACATTAGTAACTAGTCATTTGGATTTGTTTTTGATGACATTTGTTTTGAGTCATGTTTTGTGGTCCTTAGACAGGGCTTTGTTTAATACCTTTTAGAGCTTGGTTACAAAGACAATATACACGACCAATCCTTTTTACTCATTTTGAGTATAGTCTTTATATTAATACGATTCACGGGCTTCAGATATTCAAATTATCCTGCACCTGCATGTCACAAACCAAATGCAATACTATTGATTTTCTCCAAATTTATAAAAAGGACACTTTTAAAAATAATCAAACCCATTACCCTTGCATACCCAGTGTCCTGCCAGTACACAATTGAAACCTCATTTTAAGTTTGAATTTGTTTGCAATATTCAAGCCTGCTGTACACTTGTTTTGAATTTCTTCTTTTTTTTTTAGTGGAAGTAACAGAAAGATCTTTTTGTTTGAAAAAACTGGCCCAGCAGATTTTCTCACGTTGCCTTATGACAGTGAGAACAATTGATGTTTTGTTGCATATTGCCTAGATTTTAAAAACAGACAGTATAGATTGTTATATGCATAAATAAACTTTTTGAACAGCAGTCTCTAAGGAATTTTTTCTCTATTTTCTTTTGTTTTGTAGTTTCAATAGATTCCCTTGTGTCTTTACTGAGCAAAAAGATAAAACTGTAACTCTAGCTTAATGGGATACGTGACATTTCTCTACTTAAAGTCTGTTCTTTTTCCTAGGCTTTCATCTTTGGTGTAACAAGTCTAGTTAAGTATTAATGAAAACTTTTAGAAATTTAACCAGACTGTAGAGAATGATAGAGATACATTAGAATTTTGTGTGTGTGTGTCTGAATCCTGAGATGTGTAGTGAATATGAACTTAAGTGAAAGTGGAAAATATTTAAACAAAATATTCTCTCATTTTATCTTTACATGGATCCTTCTGAAGAAAACTAGGTATTTAATATCTCTTTAATAATGGGACATTGTATTGAAATGATTATAGATATCCTTAATTTAGTTAGCCTTTGCATTCTATCATGTACCATAATATAAAAACAAATCCAAAATATACCCTGTGTAAGGTAACACCATTTTTAACTTATCTTTTTGTGCAACAAAAGTTAGGGCACAACTTTGGAAATCCAAGTCAGGGAATTAAATTTGCCCTTAAATTGTCCTATTTGCTTTATTCCTTCTGATGAAGAAGAAAACTTTCTAATATATACATTAAATATATATTATTATATATTTATAGATATATTAAAAATTCATAATATATATTTCTATTATATATAAGAAATGCTTACTTCAGCTATATTTTCATATTTTTACCTCATATTTATCTTATATATAATGTAATAGAATACATTTTTTAAAAATACAAATGAGTCTAATTTTTTTTCTTCAGCTTTTATTTTAAGTTTTGGGGTACATGTGCAGAATGTGCAGGTTTGTTACTCTAATTAATTTTTTAATCTCTCTCTATGAGCTTGTAGTTGCATTGAATGAATCATAGAGGAAATTAGAAAGCAGCTATTTACATGTTGAGAAAATCTACAAACACATTTACATCCAGCTTAAGATTAAAGATAGCTATTGTGTTTAACAAAGCCCAGATTTTGATCAGTAGAACAATGATGAAATTTAAAAAAAATCTTCACTAATTATACTTAGTCTACCACATCATAAAAATTTCACAGATAATACATGAAAAAAGTAAATTTCTATTTATTACATTACATGTAATAATATGTAGTTATATGTAAAATATGTATTATAATGCATATACACGTAAACTACATGTAAATTTTGTTATACTAGAAAAGGAGTGACTAATGAAAAACCCAAGAGATAACAAAAATAGAAATATTTTTATGTTGCAAGTACTATTATGCATGCATTAACTTATTATTTATGAAAGACACAAATTAAGATTACTAGAGAGCAATCATTGTTTAAAACAAAGATTCTAAGGATTTCTTAATTAAAAACAAAGGTTTTATAGGGATTCAGTAATTTTAAAATGAATATATATAAATAAAAGAATATTAAGCTATGTAAAAAAGCAGAGAAATAATTAAATATTTTAATCAAAAAGAAAAATAACTTGCATGATATTTGATTTTTTTATTATAGCTTGCATGTTATAAAAGGAAGCCAGAAAATGGAAAAAACGCCCTTTTGAATATTGCCCGGGAATTCTGAAAATTGGCTAAGACGAAGCAGCCTTTCTTTAGCAAAAATAATTAACGAAAAATAAATTATAATCAGTTACTATGGAACATAACTGCAATACTAGTCAGTAAGAAGACCTGCAACTAGTACTTAAAATCATTTTACATTGAAAATAAAACAATATATAGCTTCTTACTGTATTTGCAAAAGAAAGAGATAACAAACCATTATAAACAGTTTAAAGAAAAATGGAAGATAAAATACAGAAAGACTAGTTTTCGTTTTTCTGTTGGATATATCTCTGTCATACAGAATTGAGGCACTGTTAATGACTTACTGGAAAAGTGGTGAATCTAAAGGCAATTGATAAAGTACGAATAGGCACATAAGTGGAGCTAGAAAAACTGTAGGAATGGAAACACAAAAACTAAGTAAATAAAATGTAAAATTGAACTTGATGATGGATAAACATATATCAATGAATAAATATAAAATGGGACTTGATGAATAAATGAATCTCTTAAGTAACAAGTTACTTGAGATGTTAGCTAAATTCAGAAATTTCAAACTACTAAACATTTAAACTGCCTTTTGGGATAAAGTGCTTGAAAGATGAATCAAAACTTAACACTAACCAAAGTGTGAAACTTATTTCAAATGACTGAAAAGCCTTCAGTAACTTGGCAAGTAGGACTTATTTAACTCTGGATAAGAGAAGAATCTCTCAACATTCTTATAAACATGACTGATGAATTGGAGGATATGATCATTTTTATGAACTCTAAGTTGATTTGTGAAAATATCTGCACATGGGTAATTTTCTAAATACGAAATTTTCTATGGCTGAGAATGAAGTAATGTATTTTCTTACTTGTGGTATTAGTTTTTATTTTCTGCAGATTTCACAGGACAAAAGAAAAATGAAGAACCAATCAATGGGAATAGTGTTCACTCTGCTTGGACTGACAAACGACCCTCTACTACAGATTGTGATTTTTTTGTTTCTATTTTTTAATTACGTCCTGAGCCTGATGGGGAACTTAACGATTATCCTCCTTAGCCTGCTGGATCCATGGCTCAAGACTCCAATGTATTTCTTCCTCCGAAATTTCTCCTTCTTAGAAATTTCATTCACAACTGTTTGCATTCCATGATTCTTGACAAGCATTCTGACTGGAGACAAGACAATTTCCTACAATGCTTGTGCAATTCAATTATTCTTCTTTCTTTTATTAGGAGTTACTGAGTTTTACCTCCTGGCTGCCATGTCCTATGACCGCTACATTGCCATCTGCAAACCACTGCATTATCCAATCATTATGAGCAGCAAAGCGTGCTACCAACTTGTAATCATCTCTTGGGTAGCTGGATTCATAATCATCTTTCCCCTTTTGGTCTTGGGACTCAAGCTGGATTTCTGTGCTTCCAAACTATTGATCACTTCTTATGTGACACTTCTCCTATTCTACAGATTTCTTGCACAGATACAAGTTTTATAGAATTAATGGCTTTTATCTTAGCTGTGCTGACACTCATCACCACATTGTTGTTAGTGATCCTCTCCTACACATACATCATCAAAACCATTCTAAAATTCCCTTCTGTTCAACAACAAACCAAGGCTTTTTCCACTTGTTCTTCACACATGATTGTTGTCTCTATTACTTATGGGAGTTGTATCTTTATGTATATGAAACCATCAGCAAAAGAAAGGGTGACTTTAACTAAAGGAGTATCTGTAGTCAATACCTCTGTTGCCCCTTTACTCAGCCCTTTCACACTCTAAGGAACCAACAGGTGAAAGAAGCTCTCAAGGACATGCTTCAAAGATTTTGCTATTTTCGAAACAAGGCAAAATTTGAATATAAATAATACACTGTTGGAACATGGATGGGAAAATTGAATGCAGTCTTCAATAAATTACCTTCGTTGAGAGTTATTCCATTTCTCCACTTGAATAATATCATATTAGGTTTACTATATCTCTGTGTTCTCTGCAGCACTCTGTGTTGTTCTTTCTGAGTAGCTCTTCCCACTCTGTAGTGATAAACTACCTTCTTCAATCCAGAATATTAAATTTCCTCTGTGCCTAGAAATAGCTCTTCCATAAATAATAGTTTTATATACTGAGTGTTTTGTACCAGTGAATATTGCTAGATATACTGAGACAATTACTTCAATATGTGTGTTAATTGCTAAGTATTGTATCTGCTCTTAAGTATTTTGTGTTCCTAAGACAGTCAAAAACACAGAATCTGATAATTATTATGTTATGTAATTGATGCTGTGATAAAAACGAGGTAGAAAATCTGATTAATTTTAAAGATCAAAGTAGCCCCCCAAGAGATCATTGCTTATGATGGACCTTGAAAGATGAAGAAAAAAATTAAATGTTCTAGGATGCTGTAATCAGAGTATAAAATATGCAAATAAATTAGTCTACTGTAGAAGGTTCACCTGGAGAGTTACAATGATTAAGAATATTAAAAATTTTTATGTATATATATTTTGTTATACTTTAAGTTCTAGGGTACATGTGCACAACGTGCAGGTTTGTTGCATATGTATACATGTGCCATGTGAAAAAAAGAATACTAAGAATATGATATTTGTAAACATTTTCGGTTGTTTGGGGGGATAAAAATAATTTAACTTGGCCAGGTGCAGAGGCTCATGCCTGTAATCCCAGCACTTTGGGAGGCTGAGGCAGGTGGATCATCTGAGGTCAGGAGTTTGAGACCAGCCTGATATGGTGAAACCCCATCTCTACTAAAAAAGACAAAACTTAGCCAGGCGTGGTGGCATACGCCTGTAATCCCAGCTACTCGGGAGGCTGAGGCAGGAGAATCGCTTGAACGTGGAAGGCATAGGTTGCAGTGAGCCAAGATCGTGCCATTGCACTCCAGCCTCACCGACAGAGTGAGACTCCATCTCAAACATAAATAAATAAATTAATTAATTAATTAATAATTTAACTTAAGGCCCTGGTTCGAATTGTTTATGTTGTCTTATAATCTCTGAAGTCTACATGTGATAGTAACCCATGAAATAAATTCAAGGTATAATTTACTTATATTTGAGTTTGGGAAACTTTTCATGTATTTTAAATAATTCATAAACTAAAAGCTTTCTAATCAATTCTGCTTGTGTAAATTTTTACCAAATTAATTAAGTATATCTTTTATACCATAGCATACATAAAACAATGCATTTGGACAAATATTCACATTCATGTAAAAATACAGAAAACATTTACAACATATTAAATAGTTTCCTTTGCCTCTTTCCGGTCATTCTCCATCTCCCACCTCTAACCCCATCTGTCACTGGATTGAGGTGTTCACTGGTGTTCTTTCAGTCACTACAGATGTGTTTTGTCTTTTCTGAAATTTCTTTATTTTATATATATATATATTTTAAGACAGTGTCTCAGAGGCTGGAGTGGAGTGGCATAATTATGGTTCACTACAGCCTCGAACTCCGGAGCTCAAGCAATCCTCCCACCTCAACCTCCCAAGTAGCTGGGACTACAGGTGCACACCATCACACCCAGCTAATTTTTTAATTTTTGTAGAGGTGAGGTCTTGCTGTGTTGCCCAGGTTGGTCTTAAATTCCTGAGCTCAAGCAATCCTCCTGCCTCTGCCTCTCAAAGTGTTGGCATTACAAGCATGAACCATGGTACTCAGCCTGGAATTTCTTATAAAAGAGGGCATACTCTGTGAACTTTATGTATGGCTGCTTTTGCTCAAGATAATATTTTTTGAGTTTCATTCATGCTATTGCATGCATTCATAGTTAATTCCTTTTTGTTGATAGAATTTAGCAGAATATCTAGTGTCCTTTTGTGACAGCCAGCATTATCTCCTTTATCCCATACTTTGGTATTTTTATTCTCTGAAGAAAATCTTCACATAACTGAACCATTTAGTTTGATCAGTGTGAAACCTGATTACATTCCATATTCTGAATTGCCAATCCCTGAAGGCCTCTATCTTCCTATAATGTCTTTTAGAAATAAGCTGATCCAACAAATGGGAGTTAATTGGAAGGAATTTTTGCCCTATGTCTTGGTGACTCTACTTCTCAATCCTATTCTCCAAGGCGGTGGAGCTTCAAAAATTGTCTCTAAAGGAAAAGAAAAAGGATACACATGGAGGATCTCAATTCCTCATTTGGTTGCTCATTTTAGTGACCCATTTCAACCCCAAATTAACTTATACTCTTTTGTATGCAGTAGGCTCCAAGACTCAACCTTCTTTTGAAGAGTGGAAGAGAAGCAAAAGTCTGAGAACCAGAGATGAAGCTTGAGGAAACTAGAACTAGAGATTTCAGCTCCAAGCCCTACAGAGAATGATTCAGGAAAGCTCAGTGGGAAATGGCAGTGACTTTCAGTAATTTTTGAGAAAGTTCTAACCAATAGTCTTAGCAGTAAAGTATGTAGTTCTCAAACAGTTAGTGAGAAGTTACTATGGATCTCACCTTGCTCTCCGGTTTGACTATAAATACCTCTGGAAAATAACAGCCTCTGCTTCTCTTACAACTTCCAAATTTTGAGCAAAGTACTCTCACTGAAAAACTTTGAGATAGAACTATACTGATCAGGGGATTCTGAAAAATGGCCTCCCAGTATCTCCTTTGCATTTACAGAACAATGAAAAAGGTCAAATACGAGAATACTGCACAATCATAAAAAAAGAATTAAATCATGTCTTTTGCAGCCACATGGATGCAGCTGCAGGCCATTATCCTAAATAAATTAATGCAGAAACTGAAAACCGAATACTGCATATTCTCACTTACAAGTGGGAGGTAAACATTGGGTACACATGGACATAAAGATGAGAACAATAGCTACTGGGGACTACTAGAGAGGGAAAGGGAAGTGATGGTTAAAAAATGACCTATCAAATACTATGCTCACTACCTGGGTGATGGGATCATTTGTACCCCAAACCTCAGCAACTTGCATTTCACTCATGTAACAGACCTGCACATATACCCTTAAACCTAAAATAAAAGTTGAAAAAAAAGAGTCATATGTGGTATTCAGTTGGCAACATAGAATTCAAAGTAGCTTCTTTGAAAGAACCAAAGCCATGGTTTCAGAAATATCAAATCATTGCTTCTATCACTGGCTCTACCCAAAGAGTGATATCAGTGTTGGAGACATGCTAGGAGAAATTGAAATGGTCTAGGGTCGATGGTCTCGTTGCCTGAAGTGTTATCCGAGCTCATTGTCTCACAACCAAGAAAATTAATAAGTGTGGACACAAGGGTGAGGTTGGAGCGAAAGCTTAATAAGCAAAAAAAAGTTCTCCACAGTAAAAAGGAGGCCAAAATGGGTTGCCGTTTTTACAGTTGAATCCAAATTTGGATTCAATTTATCCCCAATTAAGTGTTTATAGTTTCACTGATTACAGACTATGGGCAGACTTATTTTTTTCTTTTTTCTTTTTTCTTTTCTTTTCTTTTCTTTCGTTTTTTTTTTTTAAGATGGAGTCTCGCCCTGTCGCCCAGGCTGGAGTGTAGTGGTGCTATCTCGGCTCGCTGCAACCTCCACCTCCCTGGTTCAAGCAATTCCCCTGCCTCAGCTTCTTGAGTAGCTGTGATCACAGGCGCACGCCACCACGCCCGGCTAATTTTTTGTGTATATTTTTAGTAAAGACGGGGTTTCACCATGTTGGCCAGACTGGTCTCAAACTCCTGACCTCAGGCAATCCACCTGCCTCGGACTCCCAAAGTGCTGGGATTACAGGTGTGAGCCACGGGGCCCAGCCAGGCAGACTTTTTAACATTCTCTGTAGTTATACTTTAACTAATTTTAATAGTGAGACCCTTATAAATGAATACAGTGTTTCAATGCAGGATTACTCTTTTAATCATCAAAACAATAATGTTGTTTTCAGGGGTAGTGGGGTGTGAAATACCTAAAGATGAAGCTTTCAGAAGAAATGGAAAATAGGACTCTAGGAGTAGAACATGGAAAAAAAACATTTTTAATAATTTAAGAGTCTCGGAATCATTCAGTGATAATACTAGTAATCACACTTTTGGTAATAAATAAAAGTAGCTTGCAAATTTGGCTATTAAATGAGAATTTCATATTGCTCATGAATTGCTATAAACGTTCAAAATATAAGGCATTGTATGCCAGTCTAAAGACTGTCACCAACAACTGGAAGTAGATGCATTTATGTCATGCTTACAAAGAGCTGGAAGTATTGATCTTAAAACCAGAAACAAGAGGAGTGGGATAGAGAAAAGAAAAAATGTGGTTCGATTACCTTCCTGAAGCCAAGTTGAAATACCTACACAAAGAAATTGTTCTTTTCCTGGCTGGAAGCTTGCTGAATGATTGAATGTGCTGACCCACACTAGTGCTGCTCAAGGAGAAGACTGCATTATTTCCCATGATCAGAATTACTTAACATAAATTTGCTATGTAGAAAAGGAACTAGAATTGAGAAAAAGACTTTGAGATAAACCTTATATTAACCAGTGGTTTTAATGACATTATGTTGATAAGGAACAACTCTAGATTTGTTTTCATAACAGTTTTATAAAACCATTGGGTCTTATATACAAAAAGCACATATTTATTATATGCAGTATTTATTCAGCAAAGTGATTCATTTTGAGTCAATACACATTTTAAAAGCTTTATTGAGGTGGTATGGAAGAAACTGCATAGATTTAAAGTATATAATATAAGCTTCGACACGTGTAAAATATTTTATATTTTCTTTCTTTTTTTTTTTTTTCTGAGACAGAATCTCTCTCTGTTGCCCAGGCTAGAGTGCAGTGACACAATCTCAGCGTGCATGAACTGCAACCTCCACCTCCCAGATTCAAGTGATTCTCCTGCCTCAGCCTCTGAAGTAGCTGGGATTACAGGCGTGCACTACCACACCCAGCTAATTTTTCTGTTTTTAGTAAAGACTGGGTTTGCCATGTTGCCCAGGCTGGTCTCAAAGCCCTGGCCTCAAAAGATCTACCCACCTTGGCCTCCCAAAGCGCTGAGATTACAGGTGTGAACCACAGTGCCCAGCCTTATTTTATATTTTCTAAGAATTATATAAAGCTGAAATCATCACTGCAAGTACAATATTGAACATATCCAGCACTACCAAAAGTTTCCTAATGCAACATTGTATCCCTGCTTACTATACCTCTGTCACTATACTTCAGGAATCACTTACCTGCTTTATGTCACTGTAGATTACATTTCTATTTACTATCACATTTTCTAGAATGTTATAGGAATGGAATAATGCAGTATTCTTTTTGACTAGGCTTCTTTCACCCAGCCTAATTATTTTGAGATTCGTCTGTACTACTGCCTATGTTAACAGTTTCTTTTTTTTTTTTTTTTTTTTTTTTGAGACAGGGTCTTGCTCTGTCACCCAGGCTGGAGTGCAGTGGTGCAATCTCAGCTTACTGCAGCCTCCACCTCCCGGATTCAAGCTATTCTCATGGCTCAGCCTCCCAAGTAGCTGGTTGTCTTTCAACTAGTAAATTCTATCTGAGCATTTGCAAGGTCTAATCTAAATCAAAACTACCTCATGCATCATCAAGGATAGAGTGAGAGAATTACAGATCATCTGCTATTAATGCTTTCATTCTCAGCAATTTTGATTTTGTACAATAACCATTCCCTTTCAAAACTGATAATTTGTTATATGAAAAAAGTTTTATTTGGAATGATTAGAAACATTACAACTGAATATTTAATTTTTTCTTAATTTTCGAGGTGCCTATTTGATTGAAACAGAACCATAAAAATACTTTATTAACTGTCATCTACATGCTTAAGATGGTATCATAGCTAGCACTTCATAATTTGCTAGCAATGCATTATTAAAACTGAGTGGTAAAATAAAGGAATTGAACATAAATTAAGATTTGATATAGTACTGTGGTAAACAAGAATAGCTTTTGCCTGCTTTTGTCTACATACAGGAAACCAGAGAATGAATAAAGATGATAATAACATTCCTACATCAATAAGAAATATAAATCAGTTCTGTTCATACATTTGAAGGTCTTAGATATGTGATCATGACAATGATGACAATGATGACAATGACAAAAAAAGATGAAAATGGTGATGAAAATGACACAATTATGGTCCTGGGGATGAAAGTCTTACACCATTAACCAATTACATTATCTGAGGAAAGCTATCTGAGATCATGGGTCCTGAGTTTCCTCAGAGATAAATGAATACATGGAAGGATATTTTCAGACTGAAAATCAAGTGATACTACAATTTTATATTATGAAGATATAGTCTAGATTTTCAGAAAGCGGAGATGAGATTTGTATACAGAATGAGAAGAATTAGTGTCTAAGTATTAGGTTGTTTCAGAACTCCTGAAAAAAATAAATCTCATTTAGTTGGGATCAAATCTCTCTCTCTCTCTCTCCCACTGTGTCTCTCTCACACTCTCTTCCTCTTTCTCTCTCTCCTTATCTCTCCCCACACTGTTTTTATCCAGATGCATGAATATAATAAGATTAAAACTTGTGGGCAAATTGTTTATCTGAAGGACATGAAAGGATTATCTTAATTCAAAACCAAAATGCAATAGTCAGAATTGCTGTATGCTGTGGAGTAAAATGAACTTCCTTAAAATCATTTACTGTATATGTGGTTGGGAATGAAAACAGAGAATTAAACCTAAACTCTCCCATTGAATTATACTCACAATCCAAAAGTTTATTAAAATCTCTAATTTCTTTCTTGTAAGTATCTTTGACTCTTTACCTGTATTCTAGTCCCACTGTCACATTTATACACTAAGATTTAAAATTTATAAATAGTTTAAAATAAAGGCCCCCTCACCTGCACCCTGATAATAAGACAGCCCATATTCCATATCATTTCCAAGAGTAATCTCCCTAAAAACAAGAAGTTAACATTAAATTTTTCATCTTAAATACACTTTCAATGACTTCTGTCTAGTTGGAAATGTCAATGAGATTGTAGCCTTTACTTGACATTTAACATGCAGGTTATCTACAATAACCTGGGGTGCTTTTTTTTTTTTTTTTTGAGGTGGGAGTCTCACTTTGTCACCCAGGCTGGAGTGCAGTGGTGTGATCTCAGCTCACTGCAACCTCCACCTCCCGGGTTCAAGCAATTATCTGCCTCAGCCTCCTGAGTAGCTGGGTTTACAGGTGTCCACCACCAAGCCCAGCTAATTTTTTTCTATTTTTAGTACAGACGGGGTTTCACCATGTTGGCCAGGCTGGTCTTGAACTCCCGACCTCGTGATCCACCCACCTCAGCCTCTCAAAGTACTGGGATTACAAGTGTGAGCCACCGCACCCAGCCTCCTGGGGTGCATATTAAACATAGGCTACATTAACTCTATCCCAGAAATACTGACTCAGAAGCAGTAAAAATGATAACTCGAAACTACATTTACAAAATATCTAGGTCAAGCTTGTCCAACTCACGGCCCATGGGCCATATGTGGCACAGGACAGCTTTGAATGTGGCCCAACATCAATTTGTAAACTTTCTTAGAACATTGTGAGATGTTTTTGTGATTATTTTAAACTTCATCAGCTGTCATTAGTGTTAGTGTGTTTTATGTGTGGCCCAAGACAATTCTTCTTCTTCCACTGTGGCCCAGGAAAGCCAAAAGATTGGACACCCCTGATCTGGGTGATTCTTGAAAGTCAAACCTTTGAAAATTACTGATATGATAGATTTAAGTCCAAAATACTATCCTGGCAAACAGGGCCCTTTATGCTTTCACCCTTCAACCTCCTCAAACTTATTGTTGACTTTACTTTCATCAGCACACAAAAATATTAGTTGTCCCACATTCTTGAATTGTTCAAAAATTTAAGTGCTATCTTTTATTGAGTGGTAAATAGTTCTAATAGCATATATTTACTGAGCAATGAGGTATGGGGTACATTTCTCCCACTTTACATGTGGAGAAACTAACACATAAAAAGTGTGCATGATCTGCGCAGTGTTCCAGAGTGTGTAGAAAAGCTTTTACTGAACCTAACTGAATATCTTGAAGCCATTTTCTAATAATGAAGTATACTAATTCTCCAAATGCATGCGGTTATCTAATACCTCTGTGTTACTTGCATATATTTATATCTCAGTCATCTTTCCTTATGCATATTTTAGCATAATTATTACTTTCTCTTGAAAGGCTTCCCTTATCTCCAAAATTCCATGGAAGCCATCCTCTCTGCCCCATAAATGTTTTTGTAGATCTTTATTACAACACTAATTAGATGCTGTATATCAATACAGTCATGTCCCACGTAATAACATTTTGGTCAATGACAGACTGCATGTACAATGATGGCCCCATAATATTATAATACCATATTTTTATTGTACCTTTTCTGTGTTTAGATATGCTTAGATGTATAAATACTTACCATTGTGTTACAATTGCCTACAGTATTTAGTACAGTAACATGCTGTACCAGTTTGCAGCCTAGAAACAAGGGCTATACTATATGGCATAGGTGTGTAGTAAGCTATACAACCTAGGTTCCTGTAAGTACACTTGGATATTTATACAACAGAATCACCTAGCGATACATTTCTCAGAAGTATCCCCATTGTTAAGCAATGCATGATCCTATTTTGTTTATGTGTTTATGTCCTTTAAACAATGAAAGCTTCTTAAAGGTACCGATTGAACCCTTCACAATGTCTGCAATAACATAGATTACAATAAATACATGGTGAATTAGTTATCAAATTACATATGCCAAGTTACATTTATACAAGGCATATTTTATTCAAAGTCATGGTTTCTGAAAAGTGATATGCCATAAAGAGGTGTTATTTAAAAGTTGGATTAAAGAATCGAGGAAAGTGATTGTAGTAGTGTGAAACATTTCATGAGAAAGAATATAATGTAAGAGTGGAACTGAGCTATAAAGTTCTTCAAGAGACTACCCTATGTGAGATAACTCTTAAGGTGGGAGAACATGATCAAAATAAATGTATAAAACATGTTTTCCAGTTTTTCTTCCTTATCAGTTATCAGTTATAGGATAGTCTCTTGAAGAACTTTATGGCTCAGTTCCACTCTTTCTTCGATTCCTTAATCCAACTTTTTTTATATTTATTTTTATTTATTTATTTATTTATTTTTTGAGATAGAGTCTCACTCTTGTCGCCCAAGCTGCAGTGCAGTGGCACCATCTAGGCTCACTGCAACCTCCACCTCCCGAGTTCAAGCTATTCTCTCGCCTCAGACTCCTGAGTAGCTGGGATTACAGGCACTCTCCACCACGCCCGGCTAATTTTTGTACTTTTAAGTAGAGACAGGGTTTCACCATGTTGGCCAGGCTGGTCTCGAACTCCTGACCTCAGGTAACCACCCTCCTCAGCCTCCCAAACTGCTGTGATTACAGGCATGAGCCACCACGCCAGGCCGTTTTCCAGTTTTTATGGTAAAGTTGTAATTTGTAGCAGATTCTTAAAACGATCTTTTAGAAAAACACAAATTCTTTTGTAATACATCCCAGAAGACTTCTTTCACCTGCTGGTTTCTGAGAGTATAAATGAAGGGATTTAGTAAAGGGGCAATTGAGGTATAGAGCAAAGCTATACCTTTGGATACAGTCACTCTTTCTTTTGCAGATGGTTTAATATACATAAAGATACAGCTACCATATGTCATGGAGACAACAATCATGTGGGAAGTACAGGTGGAAAACGCTTTGCTCCTTTGCTGCGCAGAAGAGAATTTCAGAATGGTCTTAATAATGCAAGTGTAAGAGAGAATCACTAATACCAGTGTGACCACAAGTGTCACCACAGCTAAGGTAAAAGACATCAATTCTAGGACATGGGTATCTGTGCAGGAGATCTGCAGAATAGGAGAAGTTTCACACATAAAGTGGTCAATAGTTTTGGAAGCACAAAAATCCAGCTTGAGTCCCATGACCAATGGGGGAAATATGATGAAGAATGCAGTTACCCAAGAGCTAAGTACAAGTTGGTAGCAGACTTTGCTGCTCATAATGATTGGATAATGCAGTGGTTTGCAGATGGCAACGTAGCGGTCATAGGACATGGCAGCCAGGAGGTAAAACTCAGTAACTCCCGGTAAAAGGATAAAAAATAATTGAGTTGCACAATTATTATAAGAAATGGTTTTGTCTCTAGTCACAATGGTTATCAAGAATCTAGGAATACACACTGTTGTGAATATTATTTCCAAAAAGGAGAAGTTACGGAGAAAGAAATACATTGGCGTCTTGAGCCGGGGATCCAGCAGGGTGAGGATGATGATGATGAAGTTCCCCATCAGGCTCAAGGTGTAGTTGAGAAATAGAAACAGGAAAATCACAATTTGCAACTGTGGGTCATCTGTCAATCCTAGGAGAATGAACTCTATTTCCATTGATTTATTCTTCATTTCTCTTTTGTGGTCCTTATCAAATCTACATAGAAAGGGAAAAACAAAATTTATACATATATATACATATATGTATTTCTAAAGCAAAAAATATATCTTTCTAAATTTATCTATGTGCAAATGGTTTCTCCAGCCTGAAATTGTAGATGACACATAATTACATGCCATAGGTGAATTCAAAATTTGCTCTAATCTACTAGTCCTCTTTATAATATTCCTCACAAAGTTTCTTCCAGAACTTGAATAATATATACTTTTGGTAAATATGAATTTTAGCTTGTCACTGTCAGATGAACTCTACTCTGCATTTGTAATTTAAACAAAATCATATTAATATTTTAAATTTTTTTCTCTATTATTTCTAACAAATCTGTACAAATTATACTTAGTTTGTCTTTTTATAACTAGTATGAGGATGATGTTTCAAAACCAGGATTTAGGGTCAAATTATAATTCCTGTACTGATCAATGACTATGGCAGTATTGATGCAATAAACAGTTAAAGATCCTCATTTCAATAGTTTTGATATTTTCTTTGCATTGAGTATACACCATATTATTAACATTATTTTTATTGCCACTTTTCTATATTCAAATCAACAGTCGTTTAAGAGCTTATGGGACAAATAAGTGAAAACATGATAAAATAAAGAAGTTATATATTTTAATAAAAAATTGTGTCTTCTTTTCAATTAACCTTTTTGAAATGTCATTTTATTAGTGTGGCTACATAATTTTGGCTATTTTTTACTTCCTCCATATTCTTTATAACACCACTGAAAATCCCTGAAGAAATATTACTTTCTATCCTTTCTACATATAAGAATTCTATTTAGTCCCAGTTTGTACTATTTTTCTGTTATATTAAATGCGTCAGTCTACTTCATTATATTGATGCAACAGTATATGAATAAAACAGATTACAACACTCATTAGTATATAACTATAAAATTAATGTACTATTAAAGCACATTTATAAAGCACGAAAATTCAGTAGCAAAATTTAACTCCATGAGTTGCACTTACTGTACATTTGCCTTAATTTCTGATTTTAGACTAAGTTAAAATTATGGTTGACTTACCTTTTTTGGATCTATTATTCATTTCTTTCTGTGTGCACGGAAGAGATGCATGCTAACATAATTAGTGACAATTCTACTCATTTTATGACCACATTTTATTATCCAATAGGCATATTTATTACCAATGATTTTTGTGGGGAGAGGCAATGTGTACATATTGTGTTTCTGTAGAGAATTTCCACATTTCCTCAACTTCATCCTCACTATAAAGATTGATACTCAGGTATTAATAATTTTAATGGACATCTATCTTTCATTCCAAGTAACTTAAACTTTGTGAAATTTTGTTATTACAATTGAGATTGCCAACACTCAAAGCCTCAAACAAGATAGATATATATTCTTTGAAATAAAATAAGATTGGGAAGTGAAAATAAAAATCAAGAAATTATTTGATGAAAGATAAACAATTATTGCAAGAAAGAGATATTCTATATTACCAATTGTGCATTTATAAAATGCTGCAATTTTATCGTTTTTACTTACTATAGACTCAAGGGAATCTATTAAAATAAAACAAAGACAAACTTTTCTCTGGGGGTCAGTGTTACAGAAGCACTAATTATCAGCAATGAAAGACACCACTCTAGGCTACTTTAGCTGAAGAAAAAGTATCCCAGAGGAGTATTGTAAGTGATTTAGAAAAATCAATGAGATATTTAACAGTAACATCAGCAGTTCACCGTCCAGGGCAACATCGGACCATCTCAAACTGGTTTACACATATATCGGAATAAACTACTGATACATAAAAAACAAGAATCTTAAAAATGGTATGCTAAGTGAAAGAAACAGATACAAATGATTTATAATCATATAAAAGTACTATATGGTTTCATTTATATGATTCTGGAAAAGACTAAACTACGGGAACAGATATTTGATCAGTAGTTCCAGAGGCAGAAAATTAGCTACAGAAGAGATTAGCTGCAGAAGTTCCCGAAGGGAACTTTTTAGGGTAATGAAAATGTTTTGTAACTTGATTGTGGGGGAATTGCATGACTATATATATTTGGCAAAGCACATCAAATGATGTACTCACAAAAGGTGAACTTTTTCATTAAATTCAAACTCATTCATTAACCATTAAAATTATTTCGATATTAGTTGCCTCTTTTTTAACAGGCTATTTAGAAGACTACTTAGGTCTACACTGGCCCATAAGATAGATATATATTAGATACAGATATAGATATAGATATATAGATATAGATATAAATAGAAATATATGGAGACACAGAGAAGAGAGATGATTTTATACATGCTATATCAACAATGATGCATTGAACGTGGGAGTGCAGATATCAATTTGAGATCCTGGTTTCAATTCTTTTGGATGTGTACCTAGAAGTGGGATTGCTGGATCTTATGATAGCTCCATTTTAATGTTTTTCCCTATGACTGCACTGTTTTCCATTCCCAACAACAGTGTACAATAGTTCTAATTTCTCCACATTCTCATGAACAATATCTTTTATTTTAAAAGGAAAACATTTATTTTAGGTTCAGAGGTACATCTGCAGGTTTGTTATATAGGTGAATTGCATTTCATGGGGGCTTGTTGTACAGATTATTTTGTCACCCAGGTAATAAACATAGTACCCAACAGGCAGTTTTTCAATCCTCACCCTCCCGCTACCCTCTACCCTCCAGTAGGCATTGGTGTCTATTGTTACCTTCTTTGCATCCATGTGTACTCAATGTTTAGCTCCCAGTTATAAGTGAGAACACGAGGTATTTGGTTTTCTGTTCCTGCATTAGTTTGCTTAGGATAATGACCTCCAGCTCCACCTATGTTGCTGCAAAGGACATGATCTTGCTCTGTATTTATGTCTGTGTAGTATTTCATGGTGTATATGTACAACATTTTCTTCATCCAGTCTACCGTTGATGGGAATTTAGGTTGATTCCATGTCTTTGCTATCATGAATAGTGCTACAATGAGCATACACATGCATATATCTTTATGGTAAAACAATTTGTATTCCTTTGGGTATTTACCCAATAATGGGATTGCTAGGTCGGTGCTGGGGTAACTGGCTAGTCATATGCAGATTGAAACCACATCCCTTCCTTACACCATATACTAAAAGCAACGCAAGATGGATTAAAGACTTAAATGTAAAACCTAAAACTATAAAAACCCTGGAGGATAACCTAGGAAATAACACTTTGGACATAGGCCCTGGCAAAGATTTAATGATGAAGACACCAAAAACAATTGGAACAAAAACAAAAATTGACAAGTGTGACCTAATTAAATTAAACAGTTTCTGCACAGCAAAAGGAACTATCTTTTGCTTTTTGATAATAGCCATCCTAACAGATGTGAGGAGGTATCTCATTGTTGCTTGGATATGCATTTCCTGATAATTGTGATGCTGAAGATATTTTCAAATGCTTCTTTGTTATTTGTGTGTGTGTGTGTGTGTGTGTGTGTGTGTTTTGGAGAAATGTATAGTCAAGACCTTTGCCCATTTTCTAATTGAGTTATTATTTAGAGTTGTTTACCTAAATTTAGGGTTGTTATTCAATTGTAGAAGTTTCATTTATATTTTGGAGATTAATCTTTCATCGGGGTTTTACAATTTACAAATACTTTCTCCAATTCCATAGGTTGCCTTTCCACCTTATAGATTGTTTGCTTTCCTGTGCAGAAGATTTTTATTTTATACATATATGTATATGTATAGCCATTACAAATAGCATAGAATAAAATTAAAGTGAAGGGAAAGTAACAAAGTTATGTATTAATTTCATACACTATATGACCTTATGATAAATAATGTATATGTGCTTTTACTTGTGTATATAAGAGATAGTGATGTTAAGTTTATTATATAGTGAATGGGCCAAATAAGTTTGAAATTGTAGACTAACAAGATTTGTTTGATTTTACATGTTATATTTTGAATAAAGTTGGAACTCTTCGTAAGGGCAAACAAATAAATTATCTTAGTCAATAATCCCTATGCAAAACAGCATCAAGGGAATGGCCAAAAGAAGAAAAATATTTTCTATTTTTTATAGACAGGCTACATATCCTAAATTTTTATGAGTTTTTGTAGTAAATAAATAATCAAGGATGAAATCTTCTATAATGAAATTGTAATGATAAGAATAATGTGTCAGCTTCCCTTTTGTATTTTAATAAATTTTAGAACTTTAGTCACTGTGAATTTAGGAATATGATTCTACACAATACCATCATGAACATATAACCCTGTTTTGAACAATACAAAGAGCAGTGTACATCCTACCATTTCACCAAAATGTTTGATTGTAATAAAAACAACCCTGGACTTTCAGTCAATGAACTTGGGTTAACATACTGATTCTGCCTGATACTAGGGATAATGGCACTCACTTAAATATTAATATTCAATTTTAGTATATCTAAAGTAAGCAAAATTACCTCCCATATTTTCTGCTCCTATGGATTATTGATTATATTTACATTATTATAGGCTCTCCAAGATTGATATTTTTGATGGTAAACCCTTTCTCTATCTTCATGTCTCACTTTCGTAGTCAAGCAACTAATATTTTTCAAGGGAAGATGAAGCATTCACCAAAATAAGTCAAATTCTGGACCATAAAGTGACAATTTGCATTCTCAGGCCACAATAAAATTAAGCAAGAAATCAATAATGCAAATACATTAGAAAATCAACACATATTTGGAATTAAACAATACAATTCTAAATAACTTATGCATGAAAAAGAAAGTCTCAAGGGAAAAATAAAATTATCTTAAGCTACATGAAAATAAAAAAAACCATATCAAAAATTTGGAGCTAGAAGTACAACAGTGCTTAGAGAGAGAAATTTACAGCATTAAATGCACATTTGGGGGAAAATTAAATTATACCATGACATATACATATATATACACACATGCATATATATGTGTGTACACATGATTAAATGCATACAATTGAAATCAGAACATTATTTCCACCTCAGAAAATTAAACAAGGAAGAGCGAATTAAATGTACAGCAAGCAGAGGGGGAGAAATGACAAACATTACAACAGAAATTAATAAAATAAACAGAAAAACAATAAAGAAAATAATAAGTCCAAAATCTGGCTTTTAAAAAATATCCAGGGAATTTATCAACATCTAGCAAAACTAGGTAAGAAAAACCTTAAAAAGACAAAAACACCAATATCAGGAAGGAGGGAAAAGGCATAGCTATGATCCCCCAGTGCATTACAAATAATGCATGCCCATGAATTTGATAACTTACGTGAAATGGACCAATTCCTAATAATATAAAGACTAAAACTCACTGCAGAATGCATAGTAACTTCAGCATCCCTGAGTCTATTAAAGAATTAGAATGTGTAGTTAAAAACCTTCCAAAAATAAAATATGAAGCTCAGATAATTTCACTGATTAATGTTACCAAACGTTTAAGGAATAAATTAAAACATATGTACACACATCTTCCAAAAAACAGAACAGTAGAGAAACGTACCAACTTATTCTGAGGCTAGCATTACCCTAATTTGAGAGTAGAAAAATAAATTACAAGAAAAGGAAACTACTATAGCCTTATATGTCTCACGAGCATAGATGACAAAATTCTTGACAAAATTTGATCAATATTCAATGAAATAAAAGAGGATACAAATAAATGGAAGAACATTCCATGCTCATGGGTTGGAAGAATCAATATCGTGAAAATGGCCATACTGCCCAAGGTAATTTAGAGATTCAATGCCATCCCCATCAAGCTACAAATGACTTTCTTCACAGAATTGGAAAAAACTACTTTAAAGTTCATATGGAACCAAAAAAGAACCCGCATCGCCAAGTCAATCCTAAGCCAAAAGAACAAAGCTGGAGGCATCATGCTATCTGACTTCAAACTATACTACAAGGCTACAGTAACCAAAAGAGTATGGTACTAGTACCAAAACAGAGGTATAGATCAATGGAACAGAACAGAGCCCTCAGAAATAACGCCGCATATCTACAACTATCTGATCTTTGACAAACCTGAGAAAAACAAGCAATGGGGAAAGGATTCCCTATTTAATAAATGGTGCTGGGAAAACTGGCTAGCCATATGTAGAAAGCTGACACTGGATCCCTTCCTTACACCTTATACGAAAATTAATTCAAGATGGATTAAAGACTTAGACGTTAGACCTGAAACCATAAAAACCCTAGAAGAAAACATAGGCATTACCATTCAGGACATAGGCATGGGCAAGGACTTCATGTCTAAAACACCAAAAGCAATGGCAACAAAAGACAAAATTTACAAATGGGATCTAATTAAACTAAAGAGCTTCTGCACAGCAAAAGAAACTACCATCAGAGTGAATAGGCAACCTATAAAATGAGAGAAAATTTTTGCAACCTACTCATCTGACAAAGGGCTAATATCCAGAATCTACAATGAACTCAAACAAATTTACAAGAAAAAAACAAACAACCCCATCAAAAAGTGGGCAAAGAACATGAACAGACACTTCTCAAAAGAAGACATTTATGCAGCCAAAAAACAGATGAAAAAATGCTCACCATCACTGGCCATCAGAGAAATGCAAATCAAAACCACAATGAGATACCATCTCACACCAATTAGAATGGCAATCATTAAAAAGTCAGGAAACAACAGGTGCTGGAGAGGATGTGGAGAAATAGAAACACTTTTACACTGTTGGTGGGACTGTAAACTAGTTCAACCATTGTGGAAGTCAGTGTGGCGACTCGTCAGGGATCTAGAACTAGAAATACCATTTGAGCCAGCCATCCCATTACTGCGTATATACCCAAATGACTATAAATCATGCTGCTATAAAGACACATGCACACGTATGTTTATTGCAGCACTATTCACAATAGCAAAGACTTGGAACCAACCCAAATGTCCAACAATGATAGACTGGATTAAGAAAATGTGGCACATATACACCATGGAATACTATGCAGCCATAAAAAACGATGAGTTCATGTCCTTTGTAGGGACATGGATGAAATTGGAAATCATCATTCTCAGTAAACTATCACAAGGACAAAAAACCAAACACCGCATATTCTCACTCATAGGTGGGAATTGAACAATGAGAACACATGGACACAGGAAGGGGAACATCACACTCTGGGGACTGTTGTGGGGTGAGGGGAGGGGGGAGGGGGGAGGGATAGCTTTAGGAGATATACCTAATGCTAAATGATGAGTTAATGGGTGCAGCACACCAGCATGGCACATGTATACATATGTAACTAACCTGCACATTGTGCACATGTACCCTAAAACTTAAAGTATAGTAATAATAAAATACAAAAAATTTCGATCAATAATTCAAGTATAGTGATTTGTAAAAAGGATAATGCATCAGTATAGTGATTTGTAAAAAGGATAATGCATCAGAATGAAGTTTTGTGTTGCAACATCTCTATGTGAAACTGCATATATAAATGTGAATTAAACAAGGCCCTTGTCAGAGTTAGGTAGGTTTTTAATAGAAATGAAAATATGTAGAAATAATTGCAAATGAGTAAGGTGACAGTAGGAATTTAGAAAAGCAGAAAAGAGGGTGACTAATCCTGGCTTTGCAAACGGAATATTTCATAGATTGCCTGATATTTAGATGAAACTTTAAAGAAAACTGTGTGAGTATGGGTTGGAGTGTGCATGTGTGTGTATGTGTGTATGTGAGAGCGAGAGAGAGAGACAGAGAAACAAAGAGAATGCCTCACAGTCACAAGAAATGGTGAACAATTTGATGAGGTCGGAGCAAAGGTTGCACAGAGCCTATGCTCTAGAAAATATATCATGCACATAGTTAATTCCCTAACAGTCATAAAAGGAGAAATAACTACTTCTCCAGTTCTCAGTTATATATTTCATTTGTATTAAATGTAAAAGAATATTCATATAAACTTGAGGTAAGTAGGAAAGAACGTCCTAAGAAAAATAGGCCACCAAGAACTCATGACAAACTGTCCAAACTTTTTGTGTTGAAACACATAATTAAAAAGTTAAAAAATAAGGATAGGCTCTGAAAACCTGTTGCAATGGATAAGACACACCAATAGTTTATATTCATAATACGCAAGTATCTCCTGTTCATAAATAAGACAATAAATCCAATGGAAAGTGAAGACGGGTTATTAATAGGCAATTCCTAGGGAAGAAATACAAATATTAAAAATATTCAACCTCTATTAATTGGTGAATGTGAAATTTAAAAATATATAACATGTATATACCAAGAATTTGCTGTACCATAACTACTCTGCTAAGCACTTTTATCCATTATCTCATTCAAACTCTATAATATTCCATGACCTTGGAGTATTGGTCTTCCCCTTTTATAGGCAAGTAAATTGATGCTCAGAATGGTTAAATAAATTTTGCAACTTTAAAAGGAATTTGTTCTTTTTAACCTCAAAACCCAGGCACTATGATCTGGACTTTATGATACCATCTTTATCATTAAATGAATTGTGATATCATTTTTATGCCTCTGCTTATAAAACTTTCAAGTGATTTATAATATCCAGTGTTGGTTAGGACGCACTGAAAAGAATTGATTCGTGTCTATAGGAGGGAAATGTTGAAGTATCCATCAAAATTTAGCACTTGTTTGTATGTTATACCAAAACTTGTACATATGCAAATGAATGCATAAGAATGCCGTGTAGGTCTGGAGTGGACCTCCAGCAAACTGCAGCAGACCTGCAGAAGAGGGGCCTGACTGTTAGAAGAGAAACTAACAAACGGAAAGCAACAACATCAACATCAACAAAAAAGACCCCCACACAGAAACCCCATCCAAAAAACATCAGCCTCAAAGATCAAAGGTAGATAAATCCATGAAGATGAGGAAAACCCAGTGCAAAAACACTGAAAATTCCAAAAACCAGAAAGTCTTTTGTCCAAATGATCGCAACTCCTCTCCAGTAAGGGCGCAAAACTGGACGGAGAATGAGATTGATGAATTGACAGAAGAAAGCTTCAGAAGGTGGGTAATAACAACCTCCTCTGAGCTAAAGGAGCATGTTCTAACCCAACGCAAGGAAGCTAAGAACCTTGACACAAGGTTACAGGAACTGCTAACTAGAACAACCCGTTTAGAGAAGAACAGGAATGACCTGATAGAGCTGAAAACCATAGCACAAGAACTTCTTGAAGCATACGCAAGTATCAATAGCTGAATCAATCAAGCAGAAGAGAGGATATCAGAGATTGAAGACCACCTTACTAAAATCAGGTGTGAAGACAAGATTAGAGAAAAAAGAATGAAAAGGAATGAACAAAGCCTCCAAGAAATATAAGACTATGTGTAAAGACCTAGAAACCTACGATGGATTGGTATATCTGAAAGTGATGGGGAGAATGGAACCAAGTTGGAAAACACTCTTCAGGATATTATCCAGGAGAACTTCCCCAGCCTAGCAAGACAGCCAGCATTCAAATTCAGGAAATACAGAGAACACCACTAAGATACTCCATGAGAAGAGCAACACCAAGACAAATGATTGTCAGATTCTCCAAGGTTGAAATGAAGGAAAAAATGTTAAGGGCAGCCAGAGAGAAAGGTCAGGTTACCCACAAAGGTAAGCCCATCAGACTAACAGTGGATCTCTCTGCAGAAACCCTACAAGCCAGAAAACAGTAGGGGCCAATATTCAACATTCCTACAGAAAGTAATTTTCCACCCAGAATTTCGTATCCAGTCAAACTAAGCTTCATAATTGAAGGAGAAATAAAATCCTTTACAGACAAGCAAATGCGGAGGGATTTATGTCACCACCAGGCCTGCCTTACAAAAGCTCCCAAAGGAAGAACAAATATAGAAAGACCAGTACCAGCCACTACAAAAACACACCAAAACATAGAAACCAATTACACTATGAAGAAACTGCATCAGCTAATACACAAAATAATCAGCTAGCATCATGATGACAGGATCAAATTTACACATAACAATATTAACCTTAAATGTAAATGGGCTAAATGCCCCAATTAAAAGACACACAATGGCAAATTGGAGTCAAGACCCATCAGTGTGCTGTATTCAGGAGACCCATCTCATGTGCAAAGACACACATAGGCTCAAAATAAAGGGATGGAGGAATATTTATCAAGAAAATGGAAAGCAAAAAAAAGCAGGGGTTGCAATCCTAGTCTCTGATAAAACAGACTTTAAACCAACAAAAATCAAAAAAGACAAAGAAAGGCATTACATAATGATAAAGGTATCAATGCAACAAGAAGAGCTAACTATCCCAACTATATATGCACCCAATACAGGAGCACCCAGATTCATCAAACTTTCTTAGATACCTACAAAGAGACTTAGACTCACACACAATAATAGTGGGAGACTTTAACACCCCACTGCCAATTTTAGACAGATCAATGAGACGGAAAACTAACAAAGATATTCAGAACTTGAACTCAGCTCTGGAGACATCTACAGAACTCTCTACCCCAAAACAACAGAATATACATTTTTCTCAGGGCCACGTAGCACTTATTCTAAAATCAACCACATAATTAGAAGTGAAACACTCCTCAGCAAATGTAAAAGAACAGAAATCATAATAAACAGTCTCTCAGACCACAGTGAGTGCAATCAAATTAGAACTCAAGATTAAGAAACTCACTAAAAACCGCACAACTACATGGGAATTGAAAAATCTGCTCCTGAATGACTACTGGGTAAATAACAAAATTAAGGCAGAAATAAATCAACACGTTCTTTGAAACCAATGAGAACAAACAGAAAACGTACCAGAATCTCTGGGACACAGCTAAAGTAGTGTTAAGAGGGAAATTCATAGCACTAAATGCCCACATCAGAAAGCTGAAAATATCTGAAATTGATACCGTAAAATCACAATTAAAAGAACTAGAGAGGCAAGAGCAAACAAATTAAAAAGCTAGCAGAAGACAAGAAATAATTAAGATCAGAGCAGAACTGAAGAAGACAGAGACATGAAAAACCCTTAAAAGAACTCAATGATTCCAAAAGCTGATTCTTTGAAAAGATTAACAAAATAGATAGACTTCAGCTAGTCTAATAAAGAAGAAAAGAGAGAATCAAATAAACCCACTTAAAAAATCATAAAGGGGATATCACCCCTGATAGCACAGAAATGCAAACTACCATCAGAGAATACTATAAACACCTCTATGCAAATAAACTAGAAAATCTAGAAGGAATGGATAAATTCCTGGACAAATACACCCTCCCAAGACTAAACCAGGAATAAATTGAATCCCTGAATAGACCGATAAAAAGTTCTAAAATTGAGGCAGTAATTAATAGCCTACCAATTAAAAAAGCCCAGGACCAGATAGATTCACAGCCGAATTTTGCCGGAGGTATGAAGAGGAGCTGGTACCATTCCTTCCAAAACTATTCCAAACAATAGAAAAAGAGGGACTCCTCCCTAACTCATTTTATGAGACCGGCATCATCCTGATACCAAAACCTGGCAGAGACAAAACAAAAAGAGAAAAATTCAGGTCAATATCCCTGATGAACATTGATTGAAAATCCTCAATAAAATACTGGCAAACTGAATCCAGCAGCACATCAAAAAGCTTATCCACCACAATCAAGTCGGCTTCATCCCTGGGATGCAAGGTTGGTTCAACATATGCAAATCAATAAACATAATCCATCACATAAACAGAACCAATGACAAAAACCACATGATTATCTCAATAGATGCAGAAAAGGCCCGCGATAAAGTTCAACACCTCTTCATGCTAAAAACTCTCAATAAACTAGGTATTGATGGAACATATCTCAAAATAATAAGAACTATTTATGACAAACCCATAGCCAATATCATACTGAATGGGCAAAAGCTGTAAGCATTCCCTTATAAAACTGGCACAAGACAAGGATGCCCTCTGTCACCACTCTTATTCAGCATGTAAGTTCTGCCCAGGGCAATCAGGCAAGAGAAAGACATAGAGTGTATTCAAATAGGAAAAGAAGTCAAATTGTCTCTGTTTGCAGATGACATGAATGTATATTTAGAAAACCTCATCATCTCAGCTCCAAAACTCCTTAAGCTAATAAGCATCTTCAGCAAAGTCTCAGGATACAAAAGTAATGCAAAAATCACAAGGATTCCTGTACAGCAACAATAGACAAGCAGAGAGCCAAATCATGAATACACTGCCATTCACAATTGCTACAAAGAGAATAAAACACCTAGGAATACAACTTACAGGGGACACGAAGGGCCTCTTCAAGGAGAACTACAAACCACTGCTCAAGGAAACCAGAGAGGACACAAACAAATGGAAAAAAGTTCCATGCTCATGGATAGGAAGAATCAATATAGTGAAAATGGCCATACTGTCCAAAGTAATTTGTAGATTCAACGCTATCCCCATCAAACTACTATTGACTTTCATTGCACAATTAGAAAATACTACTTTAAATTTTATAAGGAACCAAAAAAGAGCCCACATAGCCAAGATAATCCTAAGCAAAAAGAACAAAGCTGGAGGCCTCATACTACCTGACTTCAAACTATACTACAAGGCTACAGTAACCAAAACAGCATGGTACTGGTACCAAAACAGATTTATAGACCCATGGAGCACAACAGAGACCTCAGAAATAACACCACACATCTACAACAATCTGATCTTTGACAAAGATGACAAAAACAAGCAATGGGAAAATGTTTCTCTATTTAATAAATGGTGCTGGGAAAACTGGCTAGCCATATGTGGAATAAGACTGAAATGTAAAACCCAAAATCATAAAAACCCTAGAAGAAAACCTGGGCAATACCATTCAGGAAAGACTTCATGACTAAAACACCAAAAGCAATTGCAACAAAAGCCAACATTGATAAATGGGATCTAACAATCTAAAAAGCCTCTGACCACCAAAAGAAACTACCTGAGTGAACCTAGGCAACCTAAAGGATGGAAGAAAATTTTTTCAATCTACCCATCTGACAAAGGTCTAACATCCAGAATCTATAGGGAACTTAAACAAATTTACAAGAAAGAAACAACCCCATCAAAAAGTGGGCAAAGGATATAAACAGACATTTCTCAAAAGAAGACATTCATGCATCCAGGAAATATATGAAAAAATGCTCATCATCACTGGTCATTAGAGAAATGCAAATCAAAACCGCAATGAGATACCATCTCATGCCAGTTAGAATGGTAATTATTAAAAAGTCAGCAGACAACAGATGCTGGCAAGGGTTTGGAGAAATAGGAACACTTTTACACTGTTGGTGGGAGTGTAAATTAGTTCAACCATTGTGGAAGACAGTGTGGGGATTCCTCAAGGATCTAGAACCAGAAACACCATTTGACCCAGCAATCCCATTACTGAGTATATACCCAAAGGATTATGAATCATTTTACTATAAAGACACATGCACACGTATGTTTATTGCAGCCCTATTTACAATAGCAAAGACTTGGAACCAACCCAAATGCCCATCAATGATAGACTGGATAAAGAAAATGTGGCACCTATACACCATGGAATACTATGCAGCCATAAAAAAGGATGAGTTCATGTCCTTTGCAGGAACATGGATGAAGCTGGAAGCCATCATTCTCAGCAAACTAACACAGAAACAGAAAACCAAACACTTCATGTTCTCATTCATAAGTGGGAGCTGAACAATGAGAACACATGGACACAGGGAGGGGAACATCACACACCAGAGCTGGGTCTGTCAGCGGGTGGTGGGAAAGGGGAGGGAGAGCATTAGGACAGATACCTAATGCATGCAGGACTTAAAACATAGATGATGGGTCAATAGGTGCAGCAAACCATCATGAAACATGTATACTTATGTAACAAACCTGCACATTCTGCACACGTATCCCAGGAAAAAAAGAATGTCCTGTAGCATTGTAACTAATGAAAATAGTAACAATAAAATTCCCTAAATTTTAATCAATAATATTATTCAATTACATACAAGTATTTCTCTGGTATTCTATGCAATTGATACAAAAGGATGACTCTGTTTAGATAACTTGAGAAGGAATGACATTCATTATTTCTGGTTAACTAAAAAAAAAGAAAAAAATACACAATATTTTCTGTAATAAAAATTGCATAACTGTACAAAAAAACCTCTTCTCTCTGAATGTGTTACTGTGACTGTTTATTGATGAATATACAGGACAATACCTGGTAGAACATATTATAAATGTTTAATACTGGTTTATTTGAAAACTGGTTTATTTGAAAATGAAGGTTTGGTTGGAAACATAAGGGCCATTCCATGTATCATGATATACTCCTGTGACACTTGACTCTCATAATCTTAATCATAAATTAGTTTTAAAATTAAAAATGAAATGCTGAAGTTTTAAATACTTTTATGATTTTTATAATATTAAAATGCTTTATTTAGTCATTCATTCTGCTCAACGCATATAGAGATGTATGAATGAATAAAGCATTGTTGGTACTACCCTCAAAGAGTGGTCCACTGTTGAGTAGTTCAGCTCTGGAATTAACCAGCCCCGAAAGGAATGGAGAATAAATTATCTCCTGAGTGTAGACTCTGGGTGCCATGTGCGTACTAGGAAAATTAAGCATAGCCAAAAGGAAAGCAGATTCATTGTATAAGCTGATTGGTACATTTTTATCTTGTTACATTGCTTGGCTTTCCAGAATGGTATGTGATGACTCATTACTTCTCTTGAATGTATCTCTCCATGCATCCTTCCTTTCTTCACTCTAGTCTCCCAGGGATCTATACGGTGACCAGAGAAGGTAAAATTGTGATATCTTTGTTTACTATTCAATCTTTATCTTATTCAGAGACCTTTGAATGGTTTTATCTTCCAATTTCTTAAATAAATATTCCCTGAAAATTTACTTAAAGTCTCAGAATTACAATAGTAGCTTCTTGGAGTTCAGGCCAGAGCAACATGTACATTTGTATGCAAAGATAAAAGATAAATTTATTTTTACTAATAACAGAGGCTGCTAAAAATCTTACATGTAATTCAGCCTATATTTTCTCAATGTGAGGGATTTTTATGTAATGGAGACAAGGGTAAACTAAACGACAAAAAAGTCTCCTGAAATGTATTATAAACGCATTATATTTCATATTTTAAATAAAACAAGAAAAATCTATAATTATATTTATGACTACATAATTAGACCTACCAAAAAGTATTTTTCTTATTTGTCAATAAATAGACAAATTTTTATCTTTTTTATCCAAAAGTTAATTTTGTTGGAATAAATACCAGGGATTCCCAAATTATCACTTTAACATCTTTACTACTATTAATTTTACATTTAATATGTTTCAGCATTGTTCAAATCACAGTAACAATCTCTGTCTTTTGATCTGCCAGTTTTGATGATATGCTAATGACCAAGTGTGTATTTTCTTGAAAGAAAAGAATGATAATTGACAGAAGAATAAAACAAAAAGTAGGAAAAAATGCACAGTAACAGCTTTGATACTTATCATCTCCTGAGTGGCTCAGTTCATGCTACAGAGAGAAGGTAATACAACAAATATTCAGAACTCATATCACAGAGAGAATGCCATTTGCTAAGGATAAGGAGAGAACAAGACAGATAAAAGTCATATAGATCACATTTTAGAGATTTGTGGTTTCTATAAAGAAAATCCTACGTAAAATTTATTCAATTATTTAGTCTTCAAAAAAGGAGGCCATGTGATTTTATGGCATCAAAAAAACTCCCTTGTAAGTTGCTTCTTGTCATCAGGCAAGTTTAAGATTAAAAAGATTAAGTTAATATAGTTTTTTTTAAAGTCAATTTTTATTTTAAATAACAAACATGAAAATTATATACATGGATCATCAGTATGTTGTAGAACGATATTATTGAACTCCATCTATGTGACAATCAATTTCTCTGGCTTGTATTTTCTTTCCCATAAGTTAAAAACTTTCGTTTGCAACCACAGCAACTCTAGTCTTTTATATTTCTGTGACTGCAAACACATTTATTTTTGTTGATCATATTTAAAAGAATATAAGTTAAGGATAAAAATAATCATAGCTACTATTAAGCTCAGAAATTGTGATTAGGTAATAAATTTATACCAATAAAATTTATGTTTGTAAATAACATTGGAATTCAAACTAAAAATCAGATATTTCAGTCCTAAAAACACTGGAAACTGAAAAACCATATGTAAAAATAAAAATGACATATATAATTTTAAAATATTGCTGTAGAGATCTGTAATTCAAAGATATATTGCACATGTAGAAGATTTTATTAGATGAAGAGGTTTTATATAAAGTCACCAATAAGAAGACTTTTCATATATGTGAATACGTGTTTTCATTTTAATAGAGGCTATGTAGAATTTTTTTGCTTTAATAGGAATAAGTGGATATTACAAAAATTACTACAAGGAAAGACATCCATTGCTTCATGTCGCTGAAGCCAGTTATTGCAAATATTTAAATTTTAATTCCTTTACATTTCACTTACTCTTTTTGTGTGTTTTATTTTTCGCCAACGGATCTTCTTGAAAGAAAAAAATCTCAGCATGAGAAACCACACGACGATTACAGAGTTTGTACTCTTGGGCATATCAGACAGCCCAGAGCTTCAGACTGTAATTTTTATCTTTTTATTTATAACTTACGTATTAAGCATAACTGACAATTTAACCATCATCATCCTTACCTTGACAGACTCTAGTCTAAAGACTCCTATGTATTACTTCCTCCGGAATTTCTCCTTCTTAGATATTACATTCACTAGTGTTTCCATCCCCAAATTTTTGGGGGCAATTATTACTAAAGTCAAGACCATTTCCTATAACAACTGTTTAGCTCAATTATTTTTCTTCATCTTCATGGGTGCGTCTGAATTTTTTCTTCTAGCTGCAATGTCTTACGATCGTTATGTGGCCATCTGCAAGCCTCTCCACTACGCCACCATCATGAACAAGAAAATTTGCACCCTGCTTGTCTTTAGTTCACGGCTGGGAGGATTTCTGACCATTTTCCCACCACTCACGCTTATCCTCAAATTAGATTTTTGTGCTTCCAATGTCGTTGTTCACTTCTCCCGTGAGTATTTCCCCATTTTACAACTCTCATGCTTAGACATATGGCTTTTAGAGATGATTGGTTTTTACTTTGCCTTTGTTACTCTGCTGATCACCTTGGCATTAGTAATTCTGTCCTACGTATGCATCATTTGCACTATTCTGAGAATCCCATGTGCCAGTCAGAGGAAAAAGGCTTTCTCCACTTACTCCTCTCATATGATCGTCATCGCCATCTCTTATGGAGACTGCATATTCATGTATGTCAAGGCTTCAGCAAAAGAAAGAGCATCATTGACCAAAGGAGTAGCTATTCTGAACACTTCAATTGCCCCCATGCTGAACCCTTCTATTTACACCCTGAGAAACCAGCAAGTAAAACAAGCTTTTAAAGATTTGGCTCACAAAGCAGTGTTTTATAGAAACAAATGAACATATGTACTAACACAAATGAATGTCATCGTAAAGATTCAATAAAGGAAAAATGAAGTTTTAACTTGTCCACTATCCTCCTATGCCCATCTCACAACTACCAGAAATGCTGAGTTCATTTGCTTCAGTTTTCTTTTTAACTTGAAAGTGACTGTGTTGTGCCTTCCTTTAAAACTATCTGTAGGTTCCATGTAACCATTGATTTCCAATTTTGGTTAAAAAACCAGTGGCTATAAACATAAATCACCTTGTTGATTATTCTAAACAATACAAATAGTTCATACCATGGTTACTTAAAGAAGTAAACACTCTTTTAATCAACTTACTCTTAAAATTTCTCTTCTTGGTTACTAACATAACAATTTTTTCAAATGTTCTATATATATGATATATGAAATAAATTACTATCTGCAACAAACCTTTTTTGCAGGCAGTATCCGTCCAATTCTTCCTACTCATCTGATGGACTTGGGTATTTATTTTCCGACTCACAAGTAATTTGAAGTTGTTATGCTGAAGGTACACACTATGTCTAACATATGTTCTCCTTATTCATCATGTTTTTGTTTTTGAAAATGTATAAAAAGATAAATATTTAGGCAGCCATCATTGCTCTTAGGCACCCTGAGAGTCTGATATAAACTTCCTAAATAATAATAGCTCCTCTATAGAGAGTACTTATTCTGTTCCATATGCTGGGGTAGGTATGTTCTATCTCATATCTCATTTAATCTTTATAGCTACATGCAAAATAGACATGGTTATCTGCTTTGTATAAATGTGTACATTGATACGTAGAAAAGTTGTGTAATTTGCCTAAGGTAACTGAGTTATAGTACACAATATAATAGTATATTTTAAAAAACAAACCAAAAAACTAGTCTTTGCTCTATTTTTACACATAGTGGAAACTCTGCAAGGACTTGCAAATTTTGCATAGCTTTTACTAAGAATCTGCACAATTTTATTGTCTTGTTCAGTTACATTATCTCATTTGGGCATGATTATACTATTATAGTCTAGACAGACACTAACTCCTAAAAATATATTTGGTATATAAATTGTAACATTAATCAATCAAAACAAGAAACTCTTCAACTGCCATTGCTGGTGAGCAATACAGTGAGCAGAGAAAAGTGTGAGCAGTATTACAGTAGTAAAAGTTACTAGAAGGCAGATTAAAAATAATGGAGTAGTAGTTTCCCAGTTTTACAAATGGCATGGAGTATTGAGTAGAGAGATCTGCATTAAGAATGAAGATATTTGATTGCTATCTCTATATGCCATATAATGTCAAGGGAAAAAAATCTTCACACTTAGTATTGTTTTTGTTTGTTGTTATTTTCTTTTCTGTCTCATTGGACACTGTGCCCCAAGCTTCCTTTTCCAATTTAAATACTAATGTGTATTATGTTTTATATTCCCTAGTGTTTTGTGTACATTTCTCTTCTGGCAATTTTGATTCACTGAATTAGTCCCCTTGAGCCAGTGGCAGACAGACTAGATGAAACATTAAGTACCTCGTGACATCTAGTATCTATGTAGAAACCATGCCAGACAGTTCTAAAACACTTTCAGATACTTTCCCTATTTTATATTTTTGCTCCTTTCTCACTCTCTACTATCAAAGACACATATCCCATCTGGATAAAATGGGAAAATTAAGACAAAAGATTGAAAATAGGAAGAAAATTTGTTCAATGAGAAAGTGAATGTTTTCAGAAATCCTGGTTTTACTGGATAGCAATGGCATTTGCTAATATTTCTACTATTCCAGCCATTCTGAATGTTAGTGAAACTATATGAAAATCAGAGGTAAGTAAAACCTGTGGAAGGCAATGGAAGTCTCTCAAATCATAGCATTGAATCATTACTTAACAGCTCAACTTTTATTCAAAGTAAATAGGTATTATACTTTGAAACTTCACATAATAAAATGTATAAAAAGGATTAGCATGTCCTATTATACCAGTTTATTCATTCTCTAATAATTAAAAGCAGGAAATCACTATCTCTGTCTCTGTGTTTTTAATCAAATATAGCTATATAGTACTGTGCTTAACAGAAGAGGCTAAGTCGTCTGAATTACACTTAATGTTTGCTAGCTATATGAATTAAGTTATATAATTTCTCTGAGCCTCAGCTCTTCTTTTCGGAATAAGGATAAAATCTTCAGTTATGTTATAAAGTCTAAATGAGATTAAGAAAAAAATCCCTAGTTCAGAATGAATACTGGCTTTAATAAATCACAACTACAATGAATATTTTTCCCAAATTAATTTCCGATAAAGGAAAAATAAATAATATAACTATTCCTAGAACCTACTAAATGCTGCATGATTTATGGAACACTTATTTATAGTATTTCAATTAATTCCCAAAAACATCCTTGAAATTTCAACTCTGTTTTAAACAGAGAAAACTGAAATTTAAAGACATTAAGTAACTCACCCAAAGTCACAAATCCATTAAATGTCTCATTCATATCTCTCTAACGTTAAAGCCTATATACTTTCTGTGATAATAAATTGGCCTTATAGGTCATAAATAAGAAATTAACAGTGTGTTAATACCACAGTTTTCTGTTAATTTATGTCCTTTTCCTATCTTGTTAAAATTATAAATGGCTAGTTAATGAACTGAAGGAATGAGGTTATGAGTGTTTATTTTCCAGAAACCTTTACAGAAATGAGTGTTACTATTTATGAAATTAAGTGTGATTTGGTGACACCTCTTTTCCCTTGATTTGTTTCTATACACACCTGTATGAAGGTTGAGAATTAAACCTGCCCATCATTATTGAAAGGAAGAAATATGAATTATTCCTATTTCTCCAGGGAAATAGTCATCTAAAATTATTATAAAAACAGTAAAAAACAAATTTAATAAAATAATTATTTCAAGCACTCAATGAATTTTCCTGAAGAGCCACTGTTTCATTCAGGCCTACAGAATTTCTCAAAGTAATCCTTGTGTCATGGCCCACAGCCTAGAATAACCGAGCAGTACCAAAGTGTATTTCAGCATAATTATAAAACTGAGCTATATATTGCCCACAACATTGAGCTAAATAATTTTCTTTTTCATTAGTGTATTAACCTAAGCTCTAAAGTTGAAAAAAAACACAGAGTGATATGAGTAATATAGTTTTTGAAGATACGCTCTGCAAAATTTTTTCAGTGATCTCTATTAAGGTGAAGAAGAAAGAACTGAGTAAACACAGAAAAATTTAAAAACTAGATTTTCAAAGTATTTGCATTACTAAGGGAGGTCTCAACTCAGTGTAATTTAATACCTTATTAAAAAGTACATACACACACACACACACACACACAGAGAGAAAGAGAGAGTAATAAAATAGAGCCAGTCAGTCCCTTATCTCAGTCTCTTAAAAGCACATACCTAGATTCTTCAAACTGATTTAGTCTCTAACAGTCCCTTTCTTACCAGGCACATCAAATAATTGCTGATATTTAACCTAATTTATTTAAGGGGTCATCGTTAATATTTACTTGATGGCAGAGCAAGATATAGGGTTGTTTCTAGAAAGCTCTGAAGATGCTTTGTAACCATTTTATTTAGTAAATATTAAATATCACCCTTAATTTTCATTTTAAATGGCTCAAATAATTTGTTGCAGGAATCTTTAGAAAACAAGTAAGTAATTTTGTTGAAATGGTGGAAGGAAATGAAAACAACCTAAGCCATATTCTTCCAGGAGAAAATATGGATTTGCATTCAGATATAAAAATCCAAGATAATTAATTAAATGCTTGGAGCTATTCCTCATTATCTATATGAATACGTCCTGAGAGCTTTTAATTCTCTAGGAATTCATTGCAACTTGTTAAACATTGAGGTTCAATCCTCTCAAAGGACTATGGATGCTGATAATTTTTATCAAGCTTATTTTATATTGGCAACTGAATACAGTTCATTAAACTTTCATAAACATTTCTACATAAAAGCATGATATACCACACCCAGTTCTTGTTATTGGATCACATACTACTAGAGTTTCTTTAAGCCTGTTTCCCTAGTCTTTGAAGACCAGCTATGGAAATGTCTATTTTTTTTTGTGAAGTCTCTCATGAACCCTTCAAATAACAACTTATATCTTCCCTCACAGCTTTTCCTATGTTCCCTCACAGCTTTCATCTGAAGCAAAAGAATGAGTCACGGTATTATTATTGAGTAAAGTGTTAAAAAAAATTAGCAGGGAATTTAAGAGGAAAGCAGATATACAAAAAAAGTTGAAATAAGGTGAATAATACAGTGCATTGATACATTATTCACTATAGACCAGTAATAATATAATATATATTTTTTAAAAACTTGAGTCTCTCATGTCAGTAAGTTGTTAAATAAAATTGAATCTTCAGATTGAATCCAAATCTTGTATATTTGGTATGAATGTATTTTGTGACTTCACAGTGTTATGAAAAGCTCATGCTTTTAATGAAAAATAAACCCTGATGAAATAAGGGTGATGTTGCTGGAGCTGGAGTAAGTGAAATGAAAGGATGAATTGTAAAAAAAATTTAAACCCAGTCATTCAGAAATAATGTTTCATGAAGTTTTCTTTAAACTTATGTATCAATAAAATGTGGTTCCCTTTTCATATCTTTTGTTTTAAATTTAGCCAGTACGGTGAACTTGATCCAAATATGTAAACACAGCTCACAAGGTAAGACATGTAAGAAAATACATCTTGTAAAACAAAGATAAAAAACTAAGTAAGATCCAGGCTAGAATATCAGCATAAAATAGCAAACTGCACTGATGGCAGTGTGTGATTCAATAACAAACTCAACTTTAATTAATTAATTAATTAACTAGATGAGTGTTTCCTTTAAGCCTACCACAACTATACTAAATACTGGATTATGTTGAAATAGCTTTGAAGATAAAATCCTGTTCTAACTCTCAAGAATGCACAGAGTAACAGAGGAGTTAACAGGAGATTTCAGCCTGTTGTAAGTGTGATGAGTTGGGAAGAATGAGCATAATATTCTCATGCAATGTACACAATGGGTATTAAACCTAGTGTTGTATAAATAAGAACAAAGGTAATTTGGGATGTCATTACAATGTATTACTCACAATGTATTACCCACAATGCTAATATATATATATTATATATATATATACACACATACACACACACATATATACACATATATATACATACACATATATACACACACATAAATACATATGCACACTCACATATGTATATATAATATATATGCACATATAATTTACTGTAAGTTTCAACCACTTTTAGAAGGGTTATTACTAATGAAGAGCAGAGAAAATAACTGGCTGTGAGTAGCAATGTTGACAAGCTATTAACATCACAGTGATCAAATCCTGGTTGAAGATAAGAGAAGTGGAGTGTGTGTGTGTGTGTGTGTGTGTGGTGGTGGTGGTTATGAGGTGAAAGAGGCAGCTATACCGTGGTGGGAGAGGTCAGCACCATGTAGACAAGGAAGAGCAAAGATTTACTTGCCTAGAATGTCTGACAGGTACTATGAAACCTGGTGACTTTTTTCCTATTGCTTTGTTGTTATTGTTCTCATGTGACTCTCTTGGTGCCAAATATAATTATTACTATTTATTTAAGACATAACCTTTTGGACAGGACACCATCCCATTTCCAGAGATTTTCAGCTCAATGGTTAGGAAATACTTTCTCCATAGAACAAAGCCTCATACAGCTTTCGCTAAATGCTAAGCATTTTTCTAAATGCTTTATAAATATATATTATACAATATATAATAACTTTATTTATATAAAAATATAAATATAAATTATACAAATGCACATATTTATAAAGAATTTAGAAAAGTTATAAGTAAGCTAATATATATTAAGTTATATGAAAGTTATTAAGTTAAATATGTTAACTTAATGCTTACAAAAACTCTATGAGACAGACTTGTATACATTGGAAGAAACTAGGTGAGGATACTGAGACACGGAAGTGTTAAGTGATTTTCAGACGTAGTAAATGGATTGGATTCAAAACTAGATAACCTCACTCTCTTCTATGGAAATGTTTATGACAATATCATCTGAACTTTATTTTTAAAAAGAAAGAATTAAAAATTGCTATTTCAAAGTATGAATACACAATTAAGCAAATCTTGGAGAATACTTATCTATCATCTCTTTAACTGAGGGCATCCTTCTCAAATTAATAATATTTTATTATTTACTTATTCAATTAGAAAGCAAAATGGCTTCTACATGAATAAAAGTCATAAAATGACACATAGGTAGGCTGAAATATCATGAAATATCATGAAATATTGATTCACATGCAATAAACTTCAGTTTTGGGCTCTTCCAGCTTACATTATTCTATACTTCTTCCTTTTCTGTATTCCAAACATCTGAAGTTGTTCATGGTAATGGCTTAAGTATTTCTGATTTTCAATAAAGTGGACATAGGAGTTGGAAAATCTGAATATTCACAAAAGTTGATCGATGGCATTAAGGTTAAATAAAATACAGAGACAAATCTCTAAAATTTAAAGCATCTTAGGTGGTAACCAAAAACTTCAATTCAAGGCATACACACAGACCAGGTTGTTTTTCAGTATGTCCAAAGAACGAAGAGAAGGTTAGAATCTGTATAAAAAAGAGAAATGTTATGTATTGCTCTTCAAGAAAGTTCATTGACACTGGAAAGGTTTAGGGGAGCTGCCAAGTTTTGATTGGTAAGTTAAGGCAATGAGTAAAACTACCCATAGGATACCCATAGGATCACAGCAGGTGATTTCAGCAGCTTTTAGATAACACAGATTTCAGGTTACAGCAGGCAGTTTCAGCAGTCAGGCTTACACAGAATTACATTCTTAGAGCAATGCTATGTGCCCTGTGTGCTTTTTCCCCCCTGGCATCTTGACCCTGTGTTGGTTGGGTATGACAAAAATGACCCAACCCAATCCATACAATCAACTTTCACAATGGCTAAGGACAAAGCACTCACTTTTTAAAAACTGGGCCGGGTGCAGTGGCTCATGCCTGTAATCCCAGCACTTTGGGAGGCCAAGGGGTGTGGATCACTGGAGGTCAGGAGTTCGAGACCAGCCTGACCAATATGGCAAAACCCCATCTCTACTAAAAATACAAAAATTATCCAGGCGTGGTGGCACGTGCCTGTAATCCCAGCTACTCAGGAGACTGAGGCAGGAGAATCGCTTGAACCCAGGAGGCAGAGGTTGCAGTGAGCCAAGATTGCACCAGTGCACTCCAGCCTGGGTGACAGAGTGAAACTCCACCTCAAAAAAAAACAACTTCAAGTATCTTCTCCATATTGAGAATCATCAGAGTAATCAAACTTTCACATAAATAGGAAACTTGTATAGGGATTTGTGCAAGAATACAAAGGTGGTTCTGATTAGGGAGGAAACTTGTAGGCATGTCTTTGAAAGATAACAGGCATTATGTGGAGTCAGAAAAGTCTGGTTTCAAATTCCTCCCCTACCACTTCCAACTGTGATAACAAACTTTAATTTTTAACCTGTCTTATGTGAAGAGTTTTCACCTGTAAAACAGTGGAAATTAAAGGACCACTGCTATTATCGGGTGGCATTAAATTTCCCCTTGAAGTAGAAATGGCATACTATGTCAACCAAACTCCAGCTCCGTACTTGGATATTTGTTAATCGATAACTCTTCAAGTTTGTTCTTTGTACTTTCTCTTGTAGGTCTGGCAGGGGAAAAAAGAAAGCAACTGAAGAAAGAGAAACCATACAGAAATAACAGAGTTTATTCTTCTGGGATTAACAGATGACCCAAATTTTCAGGTTGTAATCTTTGTCTTCCTGCTCATCACCTACATGCTCAGCATTGCTGGGAACCTGACCCTTATCACAATCACCCTGCTGGATTCCCACCTGCAGACCCCCATGTATTTCTTCCTCAGAAATTTCTCCATATTAGAAATTTCGTTCACAACCATCAGTATACCCAAGTTTCTGGGTAACATTATTTCAGGAGATAAAACCATTTCCTTTAATAATTGCATAGTTCAGTTATTTTTCTTCATTCTCTTGGGAGTCACAGAGTTTTACCTTCTGGCTGCCATGTCCTATGACCGCTATGTGGCCATCTGCAAGCCTCTGCATTACTTGAGTATCATGAATCGAAGAGTCTGCACACTGCTTGTTTTTACTTCTTGGCTGGTTTCATTTTTAATCATATTCCCAGCACTCATGTTGCTTTTAAAGCTTGATTACTGTAGGTCTAATATTATTGACCATTTTACCTGTGATTATTTTCCACTGCTGCAACTTGCTTGTTCAGACACAAAATTCTTAGAGGTGATGGGATTTTCTTGTGCTGCGTTTACTCTAATGTTCACTTTGGCATTAATATTTCTGTCCTACATATACATTATCAGAACCATTTTGAGAATTCCTTCTACTAGTCAGAGGACAAAGGCCTTTTCCACATGTTCTTCCCACATGGTTGTTATCTCCATCTCTTATGGCAGCTGCATTTTTATGTACATTAAACCGTCAGCAAAAGATAGAGTGTCCTTGAGCAAGGGAGTGGCAATACTAAACACCTCAGTAGCCCCCATGATGAACCCCTTTATTTACAGCCTAAGAAATCAGCAAGTCAAGCAAGCTTTCGTTAACATGGCAAGGAAGACTGTATTTTTCACAAGCACATGAAATGGTATGGTGTGATGAATTAGAGGCACAAGAAAGGACAATATGAATTTTCAGTAGCTTCTTCAATCAAAATGGCCTCCTTACAGTCTTCTGCATCATTTTCTTTTCCCTAAAAGTTTGCAAGCATATTTATTTAATATATTTCTCATTTGACTTAAAATAATTTTCTTGTGTCTTCCTGACACCCCCTCCTTTGAACAATTTTTTGTAAAATTACAAGCTCTTCAAGAATATTTTGAAAACTAAAATTATTCTTCAGTTTACTTCAAGAAATAAAATTATACCTAGATACATTGGAATGGCTTTATAAATATCAATATGATATGCTACTTGTTATACACAGAACATATAGTTTTATCATTTTAATTTATTCTTATAGAAATTCCCTTCACTATGCTACTGATGTTCTAGGAAATATGTGAAAGATACAATATAATTTTTAAAAAATGTAAGTGAATTCATTTGAAAAGCAAAAAAAAATTTCATTACTCATTTTAATTAGGTATGTTCATGAAATTAATCTATTGATAAAGGAGCCTAGACCATTATCAATATATACTTTTTTGTTATAAGTGCTAAGTAGAGCTCCATATTTGTGAATCTCATAATATTCTCTCTGTAGAATGACAGATGATGGATAGACACATATACAAATACATACATAGGTTTTGTCAAACATAGAGAATGTATAGTATATTCCTAAGATATGTTAATTTTCTGTGAGTGGAAAATAAGCTTCTTTCTATCATTACCTAAAAGTAGTATGTAAATCTTCTTAAATTTTAGACTAGTTTAAAACAGGATATGTACCCAAATTATTTTATACCTGAACAAAATTATTTAAAGTTTAGTTTTATAGAAAATAAAAGCTTCAGGAAAAAGCAAAAGTTTTTTAGTATATCTAAAATTATGATTTTTATCTGTTAAAATTTTGCTTCCTTGTACTTAACATATTAATAAATGTCTAAAATATGCAAGCAAGATGAGTGTGTGTGTGTGTCTGCGCCCATGGTTTCAAAAGCTGAAATAAGAATTAATTATACTAAAAAGTACTATAAATTTTATAGACCACATTTTTAAGTAATAGAAAAATTATCATTCTAATCAGTGATACAAAATTCCTTAAGATTTTTGTGCAATATATTCAACTGGGAGACTAAGAACAAGGTTTGCATAGAAAAAAAGTCAAAGAAAACTGAAATGAATTCAAAATGTTAAACAGAAGATAGAAATGGTTTCTTAATTTTATTACTTCCTATTAGAAATAACATTTTCATGTTAAACAAGAAAAATGATTGAAAGTCTGTGGTTTCTATGCCCTCTGAGCACATATTTTCTCATGTGTAAACCAGGCATAACATCTTAAGTAAGTTACTATAAGAATGAAAATCAATCTGTAAAGCATGTAACATAATGAGCTAACAATACATAGTAACGACTATTTCTATTGTTATTTTTACATATAGTACATCTACAATTATGTTCAGATTTAAATTTTAAAAAATTTTATTTCTTTAGGATTTCAGGTCAATAATAGCTGACAGCTGACAGATGCATTTATAAAAATTAAAACTAAATGACATCAATGTTTGAAAAGATGTATAAACTAAATTCAGCAACAGATGAGGAGGAGAAAATTTTACTCAGAGTTATCTATGGAAACCTGATAAAGATGATTGTATGATTATAAAATATTGAGAAATTCATTATGCTGTAACATGATTGATATGAAAAATAATTACAGAATTTTGGAATTTTTAAACGAGAGAGGTGAGAGAGTCCTTGGAATATTGACATTGGTGCATATTATATTGTTACTGAGAAACAGGATATGTATAGCCAGAAACAAATTATAGAATTGCTTGAAGACCAGTCTGAAATATTTGTATTCTTTATGGTAATTGATTTAGAATTATTTTAGACTCGTTAGAAAGTAATCAATATGATTACCAGGAATAAGTGCTTAGATTCTAAAGAATAATAACTCAACCATTGTGTTCTTTATATGCAGATGGGTGATCCCACATTTGCAACACATAATCACACCGTTAGATTCTTATTGCTATAAACTTTGCTTGTCCATAATAGAGAGATTAGCATTCATTTGTCAGGCACTTTTTGAAGAGAGAGATAAAAAAAAAACATAACTCATGTAACTAGAGTTCATTCACAGTATTATACAAGAAATCTAAAAGATAACTATCATAGAGGGCCTGGATGATAATGCAGCCAGACTTCCATCAGAGACACCATTAAAATACCCACAAAAAGAAGTCTTTTTAGGCCAGGTGCAGTGGCTCATGCCTGTAATCCTAGTACTGTGGGAGGCCGAGGTGGGCAGATCACCTGAGGTCAGGAGTTTGAGACCAGCCTGGGCAACACAGTGAAACCCCGTGTCTACTAAAATACAAAAATCAGCCGGGCGTGGCAGCATGTGCCTGTAATCCCAACTACTCAGGAGGCTGAGACAGGCGAATCACTTGAACCTTGGGAGGCAGAGGTGGCAGTGAGCTGAGATCGCACCACTGAACCCAAGCACATGCCACCCAGCCTGGGTGACAGAGCATGGGTGACATTCATCCTAGGTTGACAGTTCCAAACTAACAGATTAACAGCTCAAAACAATTCAAATATATTATTGTCCTTAGAAACAAGTATAAGTTACATAGTTATAACCAACAGTATAATTCCTCTAGTGTCTTCCAAATAAGCTTTCACTTTCGGGAAGTGCTTGTAGACATTCAACATTTAATTCATATTACAGGTTTCTACCCACTAGGTATCTACTGATATACAGACATTTTACAATGGTGTTGAATGGATAACTCTACCTTCAGATAGCTAGGTTTGGGTCATTTCCCAGGCTAAACTTCTATACTGATTTTACTTAACAAACAAGCTTTATTTAAAGGAAGTCTGTAATAGGAAATTGGACAGAACCTATACATATGGACACTTCAGTTTCAACCATAAATTATTAGAGCAGTTTAGAAAGAATACAGTTGTGGGAAGTGGACTGTATTACTGATGAAAAACTTAGCCTGTATCCAGGAATAGGTTGTTCTCTGCATATTTTGAGACCTGAGATTCCTGAAATCCCCATTTCTCTTACCAACCAGTCTGCAACAGTAGGGCTGCATTTTTCATTTCCAATATCTTAAGAATTGGATAAATGTCTTTAAGAATTTGAATAAACTGTAGTATAGCTATACACTGCAGCTGTAGAAGGGATGAGAGATATACACTGTTGTAGCATGGTCCTCAGGACATATATTGATTAAATTAAACAGGGAAAATATTTGTATGTTTTACTAAGAAGGAGGAATATTAATGTGTAAATTATTTATGATTAAAAGGTAACAAATGAGGCCAGCTGTGGTGGCTCATGCCTTTAACCCCAGCACTAGGGGAGGCTGAGGCGGGTAGATTACCTGAGGTCAGGAGTTCAAGACCAGCCTGGCCAACATGGTGAAACCCGGTCTCTACTAAAAATACAAAAATTAGCTGGGTGTGGTGGTGTGCACCTGTAATCCCAGCTGCTTGGGAGGCTGAGGCAGGAAAATCACTTGAACCCATGAGGCAGATGTTGCAGTGAGTTGAGATCACACCACTGCACTCCAGCCTGGGTGACAGAGCAAGACTCCATCTCAAAAAAAAAAAAAAAGGAACAAATGAGGAATAAGCCATAACATTTTTTAAAACTGCCTATAGAGAAGGAAATGAGAGACAGGACTAGCTAGATTTCCTAGGCTGACTAAGAATCCTTAAGCCTAGCTGAGAAGGTGACTGCTTCCACCTTTAAACACGGGGCTTGCAACTTAGCTCATACCCAACCAATAAGATAGTAAAGAGAGCTCACTAAAATGCGAATTAGGCAAAAACAGGAGGTAAAAAAAAAAGCCAATCATCTATTGCCTGAGAGCACAGCGAGAGGGACAATGATCGGGATATAAACCCAGGCATTGGAGCCGGCAACGGCTACCCTCTTTGGGTCCGCTCCCTTTTTATGGGAGCTCTGTTTTCACTCTGTTTCACTCTATTAAATCTTGGAACTGCACTCTTCTGGTCCGTGTTTGTTAGGGCTCGAGCTGAGCTTTCGCTCTCTGTCCACCACTGTTGTTTGCCGCCATTGCAGACCCGCCGCTGACTTCCATCCCTCCAGATCTGGCAGGGTGTCTGCTGTGCTCCAGATCCAGCGAGGCTCCCATTGCTGCTTCTGATCAGGCTAAAGGCTTGCCATTGTTCCTGCATGGCTAAGTGCCAGGGTTCATCCTAATCGAGCTGAACACTAGTCACTGGGTTCCATGGTTCTCTTCCGTGACCCATGGCTTCTAATAGAGCTATAAACACTCACCAAATGGCCCAAGATTCCATTCCTTGGAATCCATGAGGCCAAGAACCCCAGGTCACAGAACACGAAGCTTGCCACCATCTTGGAAGCGGCCCGCCGCCATTTTGAAAGCAGCCCGCTACCATCTCGGGAGCTCTGTGAGTAAGGACCACCGCCCCGCCGCACGGAAACAGAAGGAAAGAGGTTGAAAGAATCAATGTTTAAATGTAGACTTTTTGAAATGTAATTAGGATTTATTATTGACTTTGGGCAAATATTAGTATTTAATAATTACAAATGCATTAATTTTTTTAAAAATCCCTGAAAAATAAAACTTAAGTGAATTAAATATAATAAACTGTGTGTTAAGTTGGTGAAGTAACCACCTAAACAGAATTATTCCAGTTGGTTTTCAATACATCAATTGGTCTGTACCTCCACGTGGCGTTTAATCTAAGGGCACAAAGAGAAGAGCTAAAAATAAATCTGAAACTGTTCTCAGGAATGACATTGTGGGTGGCAGTGGCATCATTGTTATTCTAATACTGTTGTATATGCAATGTGAGGAAAAGAAACAAATGAAAATTAATGTGATAGCCAGGGTACTCAATATGAGAGAAAGAAGACACAAATGGATCAAAGAGAGAAGGGATTATGTAAAAATCGTGTAGTCCTAAATTTGAACAATATTAACATGCTTTAGTGATACAAGACCTAGAAAGAAATTATTTAGGTAGTGAGGGTAAGAGAGTCCTTGGCAAGGTTTCCCTTTTAATAAAAAGCAGCCCCCAAGTCATTTCTTTTCTGACAATGAGCAGCCTGAAAAATCAAGCTGCAGACATAGAAAAGCAGGCTAGATGCTTGAACAGGTGAATGCCGGCACTTGTGCCAATAGGAAAAGGCTATCTGGGGCCAGGCATATTCAACATGGCCACCCCCACTTCCCTTTTGTTTGTCAACCACATGTACAGTAAAGAAGCAAGCAACATGGCACTGGCCAGGTAGAGAACTCATCTGCATAATAAAAAATTAGGGTGGGGCAGCCAGCTTCTTTGTGGGCTATGCAAAAGATACATCTGGTCTGACCAATCTCTCATCCTCTATGTAAATCAGACACCACCTCCTCAAGCTCATCTATAAAACCCTGTGCGTTTCACCATGGGGCCAGAAGACCCACTCAGAAGCCCCTCTCTCTGCATGAGAGGGAGCTTTTCTCTTTCACCTATTAAACCTCCACTCTCAACCTCACTCCTTATGTGTCCATGTCCTTGATTTCCTTGATATGAGGCAACAAATCTCAGGTATTACCCCAGACAAATAATGTTGTTTCATTAGTATGCTCTTGTAAAGATTTTTTCAACAGCCTATTGTCCAAAGAATATTATGTGTTATAAAAATATATTTGCTTGTCCTTTCCACTGAAAATACCTCGAAAAGATGATTGACTTCATGACAATTATTATAACTAGTGCTCAGATTGTTATTTTGATTTAATATTTTCCAATCAATGCAAAGAGAACTTTTTGGAGAAATTATTGATTCCAGATGTAATACAGGAAAGTGTAACATGAACCTGGAAAGACATACTACTTAAGAAGGAAACAATCTAAGAGTAAAAGCAGAATGTCCATGAGAGTCAGAAGACAACTTGAAGACTTTCTCCCTGGATAAATCACTCCAAAGAGGTAGAGATGTTAATTTAAATCTTTCTTGAAATACATATGTCAAACACTAACATGACCTAAAGCTGATTTCAAAATTGTGAATGTGTGTGTTTATAATGATACCAACAAACAGATACTGGAGAATCAACGTGGAATACTGAATGACGAACAAGTAAGGATTCATCTGAGATTTTCTATATGAATTTGTAACAATGTATAAGGAATGGTAAATGTTAGGTTAAGAATATAATCATTTTGTAGCACATAGTGAACAAATGAATCCAGCCATGGATCACCAATGAAACCACCACTGCAGGATTGCAACTGAGACAGTGAAGGAGATCCGACCTAGCCAAGTCCATCTTGCTTCTAACCTCCAGGCTGTCTTTGTTCATTTCTGAGTGGCTGAACTGACTTTGGGAGAAACTTAGTTTTCCAGGGCAGGCCTTCCTCTTGCCTGGGGAATAGACTGCCTTTGTAGGACTAACAAATTAGCTACAAGATTAGAAATTATGGTTTAGGAGTCATGCAGCTGGAGGCTACAGGATTCTGACCCTCCCTAAACTACTCCTAAGATAGTGCTTGAGATATTTTGCAGACCCTGCACTTGACGGATCAGCTGGCACAACCCAGATGGATAAACTGGCTCATCTAATCTTGTGGCCCCCACCCAGTAACTGACTCTGTGCAAGAAAACAGCTTCGACTCCCTATGAATTCATCTAGGTCCTGACCAATCAGCACTCCCTGCTCACTAGCTTTTCCCCACCCACCGAGTTATCTTTAAAAACTGATTCCCACACCTTGGGAGGCCAAGGCAGGCGGATCACCTGAGGCCAGGAGTTTGAGACCTGCCTGGCCAATGTGGTGAGACCCAGTCTCTACAACAAATGCAAAAATTAGCCGGGCACCGTGGTGCACGCCTGTAGTCCCAACTACTCGGGAGGCTGAGGCAGGAGAATCTCTTGAATCTGGGAGGCGGAGGTTGCAGTGGCATGATCTCAGGATCATGCCACTGCACTCCAGCCCGGGCGACAGTGAGACTGTCTCAAACAACAACAACAACAAAACACCTCTGATCCCCGAATCCTCGGGGAGACTAATTTGAGTAATAATAAAATTCGGGTCTCCTGCACTGCCAGCTCTGCATGAATTACAGGATTCATTCTTTCTCTATTGCAGTTCTCCTGTCTTGATAAATCAGCTCTGTCTAGGCAGCAGCAAGGTGAACCCACTGGGTGGTTACACCAATAGCTGCTAATTATTTTTTTAATCAATTAAACATGTATCTCTGTTGAAAGTATAAAATTCCTTTTTGGATTAGTTTTGAAAGGAAAAAAAACCCTAAACCTAAACCTCAATTAAGCCTTTACATCTAAATAGCAACAACAGGATATCAATAGGACAAGGATGCAATCAAGCAAGGCATTATTGCACTTTTCCCTCCATGAATAATGATAGAATTTCCTGCTTATTAATTGAGCTGTTATAATGAAAACATAACATCATTTTTATAATAGCCAGAAAAGTGATCAACAAAAATTAAATGATTAAGGGTAACACTCCCTATGATATGGAAACATATCTGCCAAAATGTTCCTTTATTAAATGCTCCTTTATAAAAGTAAAATACATCTTAAGTATATACTATTTTTGATTTCTAAATTATACCCCAATAAAGCTGGAAAAGAAAAAATAAAACATTATTTGATTGTATAAATTTATTATTGTATTTTTATACATTAAATACACATTTCATAATTTTATTAAAACATATAATGCTTATTTTGTGTTAATCTGTATTATATAATATGCACTATTAGTTTAAATAAATTATATGTTAAATAAATGGCTTATCTGATTACACATTTTTTTTTGCCAAAATATTTGGGAAACATAAAAAGAACACTAAAGAGAATAATTAGTTATAATTCACAAACCAGAATTTCACATAAATAAAATCATATTTTGTGGGTCTTTTTATTAGAATGTTGAAGAGATAACAGATGTAAAGGCCAAGATAAACAATAAGATGGACAAATTGACACTGCAATTAAATATTGCAATTTATAATGATAATTGAATTAGTTAACCTGATAGCATTTTTTAAAAACTTGTGAGCACAATACTTGCATTATGATAGTTATTCTTTACTTAGCATTATGAAATAACCTTTTGCTTCTTGATGCCCTAACACTTAACAAAGCCTAAGTATAAAAAACAAAAATGGGATATGTAGAAAACTTTTTTAATCTCAAAAAGATGCTTAAATATCAATTAGATTGAGCTCTAGTTTTGTAAGAAAATAGATGTCATAGCTATTTTTATTACTTATGAAATATTAAGTATGCATAAAATATTAATTGCAGTTAATGGAAGTAAATATTCCACAGAAGACAATATTTGAGGTCCTCTGTGGGCTAAAAGATGAACCTAACTGCTCTCAAGGGAGATCGACTACAGATAAGAGTTAGGAGGCTACTGAGAAATCCAAAGGCGACTTCCAGAAATCTTTCATGGTCTATAATACAGCAGAGATGTGGCCTGGACTTTGCTTTGTTCCCAGGAGATCAAATCTTTTGAGGTCAAAACAAAGAAACTTGAAATATTGTAGATATAAGTATGACCAGGGGGAACCCAGATACCAGAATCTAACTCATAATATCCAGTGTGTCATATATTTACCTATTTTCTCTTTAAATGTTTTTTCTTTTGAACTTCTAGCTCAACATTATTGAAGAGGAATACATTTTTTTTGAACTTCTAGTTCAACATTATTGAAGAGGAATATAATGTATTTCCACATCTTCCAAAGGTTTCTGGCATTCCATTTTTATTTCCTGAAATATATCCCTTAAACCATTATAAAATAGAGAAAAACATAAAATAAAATTTGATTAGTGTGAACTTTGGTAGTGTCCAGAAGAGAAGCAATAATTTTACATTCTATCCATCATAGCAGAAATTTGACAATCTAAAATATGGAGGAGACAACTATCAGGATTTTAGCAGACAACATCTATAGAATAGAACATCCAGCAGTTCTTGAATAGCTGAAAATTAACTGACTAGGTTAGAATGAATGTGAGAGGGTTTCCTATACAATTCTGGATATCCTTATGAATGAACGGTTGCATAAGGATGAATGGTCTTATGTGGGACAAAATTTACTAGGAAATAAAACTTTTTCCATAAAGCTCTGAAAGGAAGATGTTCAAATGGAAGATGCACTAAGCTATAATCCAAGTGAGAGAGCTGCTGAGATCTAAGGCAAGTAGTTACTTTTCCAATTTACGCTTCAGAGCAAAATGAAAAATAGATAAATATCACATGTTCCCTTAAGCTCAAAATTAAAATGTCTGTATGTATAATATATACACACATTTCTTGTGAGTCATAGAAGACATCAAACATTAAAGATTTTGATGGAATTATAAGACAAACCAATAAGTAAGCGAACATGTTCCCTATTTGTTGAGTAAAATAATTACATTACTTACTCTTATAGTAAATATACATCATATATAAGATGTTCTATTATCTTGACAATTTGACCAAAATATTAATATTAAAAATAAAATGAATAAATAAAATAACATTATTTTAATATTAATATATGTTTTATTTGCTAAAAATCTTTAATTGGTTTCTCACATCATAAAAAGAATAATGGGTTATTAACAATCTTCTAATTTTCACTTTTATCTTTTGATGAAGTTAAGAGCACCCATTTTATGTTTAGGTGGTAATATCCTTTAATGTATACATGATGAAAAAAAAGAAAAATGTATGTTTCGTGTGATTGTTTCAACAAAAAAGATAATGATATTTTGCATTAATGGGACACAAAGCAGGAATTATACATTTTATTAGCTGTTTCTCAGTGATGTGGCTTATTGTCTGAAGATATCCTAATTTCTGTTAGATTTAAAGTAAGAGAACTAGTAAATAGGCTGGACTTAGAAAAAAATATTAAAACATAATGCAAACAAGATAGTCAAAATAAAACTGTCATAGACTGTAGAAGATTTTTAGAATTGTATTAATGATAATTATAAGGATCATGATGAATTATATCTTTTATCTATTTTCCTTAATTATCATTCTACCAAAATATCTTTAAAAGAACAAAAAGGAGAGTGGAAGAGGGAGAGAGAGAAAGGACGAGACATGAACCACACAATGGTCACAGAGTTTGTCCTCCTGGGCCTTTCTGATGATCCTGACCTTCAGATTGTGATTTTTCTCTTTTTATTTATCACATATATATTAAGTGTTACTGGAAACCTGACTATCATCACCCTAACCTTTGTGGACTCCCATCTGCAGACACCTATGTATTTCTTCCTCCGGAACTTCTCTTTCTTAGAAATCTCATTTACAACCGTATGCATCCCCAGATTTCTGGGGGCAATTATCACCAGGAATAAGACTATTTCCTATAACAATTGTGCAGCCCAACTCTTTTTCTTTATCTTCATGGGGGTGACTGAATTTTACATTTTAACTGCCATGTCCTATGACCGCTACGTTGCCATCTGCAAGCCCCTTCATTACACATCCATCATGAACAGGAAACTCTGCACTCTACTTGTGCTGTGTGCCTGGCTAAGTGGGTTTCTGACCATTTTCCCACCCCTTATGCTTCTCCTCCAGCTGGATTACTGTGCTTCCAACGTCATTGATCACTTTGCATGTGACTATTTTCCCCTCTTACAACTATCTTGTTCAGATACATGGCTCCTAGAAGTAATTGGTTTTTACTTTGCTTTGGTTACTTTGCTGTTCACTTTGGCATTAGTGATTTTATCTTACATGTACATTATCAGGACCATTTTGAGGATCCCGTCTGCCAGTCAAAGAAAAAAGGCTTTCTCCACTTGTTCTTCTCACATGATTGTCATTTCCATTTCTTATGGAAGCTGTATATTCATGTATGCTAATCCATCTGCAAAAGAAAAGGCATCATTGACAAAAGGAATAGCTATTCTCAATACATCTGTTGCCCCCATGCTGAACCCCTTCATTTACACTCTGAGAAACCAGCAAGTAAAACAAGCCTTCAAAAATGTGGTCCACAAAGTTGTGTTTTATGCAAATCAATGAATTTTTGGTCAAAAATAAAGAGCGCTCTAAAAAAACAGTTAAGCAAAATTTTGAAATTTCTCAATATCTCTGTAAGTATCCTTGCTCTCCTAGTTTCTTTATATGCTATGTTATAGTTAATTTTATATTTTCCCAGTCCATTTCTTCCACTTCTATACAAGTTTCTCCACTGCATTGTTTATTGACCTACTTAAAAGTAAAGTAAAATTTATTTTCCTTACAAAATTGTCTGGAATTATATACATTTATTTAAAACTCAACTTGTGTATGATTTTATAGTAAAGTAATTTTACTATAGTAATTTTAATTCTGTGTATGAGTTCCTTAAAGGCACATATGTCATCATGTTGTACTTCAAATGTAGTTTCAAACTTTAATTTCTTCTGTATTTTCAAGATAAATATTGATAATGTCATAACACTTTTAGACTCTACATGTTCTTTTTCATGTTCATTAAATTCAGTCCCTAGAGGTACTATGCTCTATTGCATTGTACTTTAAATGTAGAGCTTTACTTCATGAAATTTAGTGCATGCCATTTTTATTTTCTTTGTAAATTTAGTTCCTTATTTAAAATACAAGAATAAATTTTAAAAGCACAGTAATTTTTAAAATTATATTAATATCAATTCAATTATTAATCATTAGGCTTGAGGTATAAGTCACTGATTAATGGCTGGACTATCGGAGAATTCCATCTTCAAATGTTAATTTTACTCTCATGTTCTCCCGAATGATGTTGATAAAAAAACTTTAGGTCTAGCACACTTTATTTGTAAATTTGTATACTGCTGTAACTTACAAAGTAAAATGTAGAAAAATTTTTCAAGTATTTGTAAAATAATGAAAACTTCAATTTTATAGATTTTAATATATTTCAAATAATTTTTAGTCTTTTATGTCTCAACTATTTGCTGGTAAGATCTGGAAACCAAAGTCTTCCAATATGAGCAATTAACATGGAGACATCTCTGAGGAACTTAATCTTTAGGAATTTGTGATACTTTAAAAGTTAACCTGTGCCTATATTTGAAATAATTTTAAGAACCTTTCACATGTGCCTTTTATTTGTTTATTCACTTATTTATTTATAAATGTATCTAATAAAGAAATGATTCAGTGATTGAAAAGATTTGTTCTTGCTCTCACACAGATCTAGTAAGAGAGAAAAACATAAGCAAATGGATGACCACAATGCAATTTTATGTGTTGTATCTCTATGAAGAATATATTGTGTAGATATGTACATTCTCTATGAAGAATATATTGTATAGATACGTACATTCTCTATGAAGAATACATTGTATAGATATGTACATGTACAATCTATACATATTGTATAGATATCTAAATGATAATAGACTTACAACATTGATAATATTAATAATTTGAAAAGATATACTGATAAGGAAGTTAGAATAATTGTTATTTTTTTCTTCTGTCAGGATAGCCATGATGAAGATAACAGGTAAAGAAAAAAATACAATATCAGAAAGCCTCTGATAAATAGACATACCACTCAGATCTAACAGTTAGTACTTACAATGTCAGACATATTACTAAGTGCATAAACTTAATTATTTCTTTGCACTCTTATGACATATAGAGTCATATTTTTTCAGTTGCTAAATGACTTGATCAATGTTGTCACATAAATGATATGAATAGATTTTATTCTTTTAAACTCTCCTGGCTTATCCAAACAAAAGCTGTAATTCTGATCAACTTCATTACATTAAAATATTTTTATAAGTATAATATTTGGTCTGTGCAACTCTAGCAAAAAGAAAAAATAGTGTTCATATATGTAAATTTTGGTTCCATCAAAATATTAGATTTTAATTTTGTGGCTTTTTATCTACAATTACCCAACAAAGTATAAGCAATGAGAAACACGTTTCTCTTTGGTTAAATGAGTTGAGGACCATTTGTGGAATTTTTGAGTTATGATGCTTGACCTTCAATTTGCCAACAGTAAGAACTTAAGAAAATTAGACATGCTAGCTTTTTGAAGCTAATACTTCAGTTTTTATATTATTTTCTAATTGTGAGATCAATTACAAAATACATGGAAACTTTTTTTTACTAAGAAACGTTATTCAAATGCAACATTAGTATGCGCAGAGGCTATGAGATGAAAGTCTTAGATTTTGTTGCAAGTCCATGGTTTTGTTTGGCTGTCGGGAAGGTGGAACTGCCTCCCTAACAGGTAGAGACAGTACTCCTTGCAAGCAGTCATCAATCAAGTTGCCTATGAAATCTTCGGATAAAATAAATATTAACAGTAAGGAGAACAGTGCTAATTAAGTTCATGTTGAAACAATGTGTCTTCATTCCCATTTATTTGGGTGTAGACCAAGGTAATTTGCTACTCAATAAGGAATCAAGACTAGATGGATTCACTGGGAAAATGATGCTTTCACTCTCATCATGTGGGTGTTTTACCCTAACATGCTGAGTTACTCCTGTAATAAGAACTTTGGCTATCAGGAAAAACTCTTGTCTCCTTGAGAAAGTTATTTTCTGTGCCTCGTTTTCCACATAAACTTACGAACGTTTCATGGCCTAGTACATATAGGAAACTCCCCCTTATATGCAAGGCAGGGTGGTTTTTCTGTTGTTATTGGTTTGGTTTTGGTTTTGGTTTTGGTTTTGGTTTTGGGTTTTTTTTTTTTTTCCAGGCAGGGTCTGACTCTGTCCCCCAGGCTGGAGTGCAGTGTCACGATCTCGGCTCACTGCAACCCTCGCCTCCTGGGCTCAAGCGATCCTCCCACGTCAGCCTCCTGAGTAGCTGGGAATACAGGTGTGCCCAAACCACCACGCCCGGCTAATGTTTTATTTTTGGTAGAGACAGGGTTTCGCCATGTTGCCCAGTCTGGTTTTGAACTCCCCGGCTCAAGGGATCCACCTGCCTTACTGTGCTGCTGGATTTGGTTTGCCAGTATTTTGTTGATGATTTTTGCATTTATGTACATCAAGGATATTGGCCAGAAGTTTTCTTTTTTAGTTGTGTCTCTGCCAGGTTTTAGTATCAGGATGATGCTGGCCTCATAGAAGGAGTTAGGGAGTAGTGCCCCCTCCTAAATTTTTTAGAATAGTTTCAGGAGGAATGGTACCAGCTCTTCCTTGTACATCTGGGAGAATTCAGCTGTGAATCTCCCTGGTCCTGGGCTTTTTTCATTGGTAAGCTATTTGTTACTTACTCAATTTCAGAGCTTGTTATTGGTAAGTCCAAGGATTCAATTTTTTCCTGATCCAGTCTTGGGATGGTATATGTGTCCAGGAATTCATCCATTTCTTCCAGATTTTATAGTTTATGTGCATAGAGGTATTTATAATAATTTCTGATGGTTTGTATTTCTGTGGGGTCAGTGGTAATATCCCCCTTGTCATTTCTCACTGTGTTTTTTGAATCCTCTTTCTTTTCTTCTTTATTAGTCTAACTAGTGGTCTATTTTATTAATTTTCTCATAAAACCATATCCTGGATTGTTAATCTTTTGAGTGGTTTTTCATGTCTCAGTCTCCTTCAGTTCAGGTCTGATTTGGGTTATTTCTTGTCTTCTGCCACCTTTGGAATCGGTTTGCTCTTCGTTCTCTACTTATTTTAGTTGTGATGTTAGGTTGTTAATTTGAAATCTTCTAATTTTTGACTTGGACCTTTAGTGCTATAACTTTTCCCATTAACACTGTTGTAGCTGTGTCTCAGAGGTTGTGGTATGTTGTATCTGTGTTCTCATTAGTTTCACAGAACTTCTTGATTTCTGCCTTAACTTCATTTTTTATCCACATGTCATTCAGAAGCCGGTTATTGAATTTCCATGTAATTGTATGGTTTTGAGTGAATTTCTCACTCCTGATTTCTAATTTGATTGCACCGTAGTCTGAGAGATTGTTATGATTTCAGTTATTTTGCATTTGCTGAGGAGCGTTTTATGTCTGTAGTTGATTTTACAAGTGATTTATTTTAGAGTATTTGCCATGTGGCAGTGAGAAGAATGTATATTCTGCTGTTTTGGGGCAGAGAGTACTGTAGATATATATCAGGTCCATTTGATCCAGTGCTGAGTTCAGGTTCTGAATATCTTTGTTAATTTTTTGTCTTTATGATCTATCTAATATTGTCAGTGGCATGTTAAAGTCTCCCACTCTTACTGCATGGGCGTCTAAGTCTCTTTGAAGATCTCCAAAAACTTGTTCTATGAATCTAAATGCTTCTGTGTTGAGAGCACCAGTATTAATCCTTCTGCCATTTGCTTTAGTTTCAGTGTTCATATCACAGAGAGGTTCATGTCATAAAAGAAGTCAAAAGAATTCTTGAATAATCAGAACCTTTCTGCCAGATTGTCTAGTGTAAATTTGTTTTCTGGCACTGCTTCTTCTGTATCTTCTTCCTTATCATCTGGCTCTGGTTTGGGAGCACTTATCTCCATTGAGTTATCTCCTGTTTTCTCTTTTAGTGGTGTCTATTAGCTCTTGAAGTTCTCCAAGATGCATATCTTGAAATCCTTCATCGCCTCTTTTTTTTTTTTTTTTTTTTTTTGCCATATCCACAATCTCTTCCATGATTTTCTTGATTGTTTCTGTCTTAAATCCTGTGAAGTCATGCACAACATCTGGACAGAGCTTTCTCCAGCACGAATTTATTGTTTTCGGCTTGATGGCTTTCACAGCTTTTTCTGTAATAATGATGGCATCTTAAGTGGTGTGATCTTTTCAGGCTTTAATGATGTTCTCTCAGAGTTCTATAGTATTGACAATCCTTTCCATAGAGTACCATGAATAATGAGCTTTAAAGGTCCTTATGACCCCTAACCTAAAGGCTGAATTGGAGATTTGTGTTTGGGGGCAAGTAGATTACTTTGGTGCCTTCTGCATTGAACTCATGGGGCTTGGGGGGCCAAGGGTATTGTCCAATATCAAAAGAACTATAAAATGCAGTCTCTTACTGGCAAGGTACCTCCTGACTTCAGAGATGAAGCACTATGAAACCAATCTAGAAAAAGAGTTCTCGTTCACTCCTTCTGGTTGTACAACCAAAACTGGCAGGTGGTGTTTATTTTTTCTTTCAAGGATCAGGGATTGGAGGCTTTATAAACAAGAGCGGTTCTGATCATAAATCCAACTGGATTTGCACAAAAATTAGAGTTAGTCTTCCCTTCTTGCCTTAAATCCTGGTGCTCATTTCTCTTCCTAATAAGTGCCCTTTGTGAAAAATTTTTTCTAGAACAATGCACTTTTGTCTGCATTAAAAAAACTGTAGGGGCAAATGTCCTTTCTCCTCAATGATTTTCTTAATAGTGCTTGGGAATTTGTCTATGGCCTCTTGATCAGCAGAAACTGCTTCTTCGGTTAATTTCCTTATTTCATTTTTTACAATGGTCCTTACACTGGATTATTTATTTTGAAATAGTGGGCCACCACAGCTGCAGACTTCAATCTCTGGTACATATTAAGCAATTCAAGTTTTTCTTGCAATGTCATGATTTTTTTCTACCTTTTGGGGGCATTTCCACCGTCACTAGTGACACTTCACATGGGTCTCATATTTCTAGGCTACGTAGTTTATCTGCAAGTTTTTTTAAATTGTTGCAAATCTCCAAAAGTTTTCCCAATACAGTTATTGAAAAAAGTTCATATAGAAGTAGACCTGTGCAAGTAAAACACATGTTGTTCAAGGATCAACCATACTTTAAAATTATGTATAATTTATTTTTACTTTATATTTAAAATTTTCCTCACAATAAGGGGCTCCATGAAATATTATTTTCATTTAAAAAATAAAAAAACTAAAATTCAGAGATATTAAGTAATTTGTTCAAAGTCACAATATTGTATGTAGCTAAATTACATTTATAATCCAAAACCCATAGGTTGCTCCATTAGTCCCACAAATTAATATTGTTATGGTTTTCATAAGAACATCTTAATGTCCTACTTTTCAGGAGAACTTCTGTTTTTTAAGTTAAAAATCATCTTCAACTATAGATAGCTAGTTAACAAATAGAGACACTTGGAGTATAAATAGAACATATCTGAAAACCTACAGATTTTGAGAGTAATTTGGATGATTACTATTTTTACTTATTGTTCTCATTCACACTTGTCAGTGCTTTGGTCCGACTTGGGATTCAAATTCACCGATTTCTGTTAGAAAAAAAATTAAAAGTCATTTTTCCCCCCTGAGGACTCCAAGGCAACAATTCTGTACTAATTATAGGAATGTCATAAGACAATTCCAAAGTAATAATCTCTAAGGTAAAATCTGAGAAAAGTTGAAACTGATTTTTATGAAGCCTTTTGCATTCAACCAGATTATATTATTGCACTCTGTATGTTAGTGTGTACCCATTGTTTAACTTCCACTTATAAGTGAGAACACATGGCGTTTGACTTTCTACTTCTGAGTTATGTTACTTAGGATAATGGCCTCCAGTTCTATCCATGTTGCTGCAAAAGACATTATTTTATTCTTTTTATGGCTGAGTAGTATTCCATGGTATATAATTTATACATATATATACCATATTTTCTTTATCAACCATCTGTTGATGGACACTTAGATTGATTCCATGACTCTGCTGTTGTAAATAGTGTTGTGATGAACAAATGAATGCAAATATCTTTTTTATTTAATGGTTTATTTTCCTTTGCGCACTCAGAAGTGGGATTGCTGGATGAAATGGTAGCTCTATTTTTAGTTCATTGATAAGTCTCCATATTGTTTTCGATAGGGGTTGCACTAATTTACATCCCCACCAACAGTTAAGAAGCATTCCGTTTTCTCCCTCTTCTTGCCAGTATCTGTTTTTTTTTTTTCTTTTTAGTAATAGTCAAATAAATGCAACTTTTAGCAAATATTGCTCTGACATTGGTAGTGGGACTTGGGAAGGGTTTCTCTAAATTCAAAGGACCGGACAGGCACGGTGACTCATGCCTGTAATCCTAGCACTTTGGGAGGCTGAGGTGGGCGGATCACGAGGTCAGGAGATCCAGACCATCCTGGCTATCACGGTGAAACCCCATCTCTACTAAAAATACAAAAAAATTAGCCGTGTGCGGTGGCGGGAACCTGTAGTCCCAGCTGCTCGGGAGGCTGAGGCAGGAGAATGGCGTGAACCCGGGAGGCAGAGCTTGCAGTGAGCTGAGATCGCGCCACTCTGCACTCCAGCCTGGGCAACAGATCGAGACTCCATCTAAAAAAAAAAAAAAAATTCAAAGGACCAATACAGGGATAAAGCTCCTGGTAGGACCTTACTATTGTCCATTTCAGAAGACAATTAAGTCATACTGGAAATCCAAAGCCGTGTTTTCTACCATCTCATAGTGAAACAGAAAAGTCTCTTTTCTGGGTTGCCAAAATTCAAGAGATACGCTTATGTAAGTATGTTAATTCTCCTGAAGATAGGTCCAGATTTTCTGGAAGAAATGTATGGATTATTACAATTGCAGAAGAATCAAATTCTAAATCAAAGTTTCATACATTCATTGTCACGTGTGGTTTATATATTTGCCTCATTTACATTAATAATTATGTTTTTATACTTTCTTATCAATATTTACAAAATGTCTAATACCAGTGATTCATCTGTATTTTTTACTGATGCCTCACCTTGGCACACTTTGCTTACATAATGAATTCCCATGAGCCAACCAGAAAGACACATAAAATAAGTCTAACTCCATTTGTATAGCATACATAGGGAGGGATATTCTTTATTTTCTATTGCTCAAATCAGAATTTTCAGGAAAATGTAAAATTGTCTGAAGCCTAAGGGAAGTATGAATTAGATTTTATGAATATATAATTATAAGGTTTTAAAATATTTTTTAAAATGTTTTCATAAATTCAAAGAAGAATGTTTTAACAAGTGTTTGTGTATTACATGGAAAGGAGAAAATGGAAGACTACTTTACTAGTCAATCCAGGTATAACTGTGTTTATAAATGGATCTTGTGTGAGAGAGAGGAAAAGCAGGAATTCATTATAATATAATAAAATGTTCCAACAATTTTACAATATCAGGAATTAAGGGTATTGTGGGTCAAATATTTCTAGTCTAGGGGAGAACTGTAATGTCTAAAAGCCATGAAAAATAACCACATTTGTTTTATAAGTACAAAAGAAACCAAATCAATTGATAAATAAATTTTCCAGCTCTGAAATTATATGGTTATTTAAGAAAGCTAGATGGTGAAATTTGAGATAAAATTATTGAGAAAAACCAAGGAGTAAGTAAGTTTGTTACTTTTAAATTTAATACATATTATTCCACTTACATGTTTTAAAAGATTATTTGCGTGTATGATTGGGGACTTATAGCCCTTACAATAATAAAAGTTGTATAGTTGTTTATTACTGAGAAGACTATAAATGTAGTCCCAAAGCAGAAACACAGCAGTAACTTTTGGTTTGTTCATTTTTCTAAATAAGTTTAGATGTTATGCTGTGATAGAAATAGGATTTTAAAAAGGCATTTACTATTTGAAATACCTATTTCCCATTAAGTGTTATTTTGACCATCCACTTGTTTTTTTGCTATAGCGATATTGTTTAAAAAAGAAAAAAACTACAAAACAAAAAAAAATTGTGTATTATATTAATTAAAATGTTTTTAGGCAATTATTTGTTTTAGCAACAGAAGTTTTCCTTTATTGTTCTTCTCATCTTTTTACTAAAAAAAGAAAAAAAAAAGTGGATCAGGGAAGGTGATAGCATCAACCAATCCCATAAGTAATACCAGGAGACAATGCCAGCAAAACATTCCCATGAATAGACATGCATTATGTTTCTAAAGTGAGATGGTTTTCTATGGTGACTAGTTGTTTAACCTCATGAAAGTTTCCTAACCTATGTGAGACTGAGTTTCTCAAAATACGACATTTCAAGATAGAACTAAATAACATCCGTAAATTTTTAAACTCTATATTTAGATTGTGCTGCATTCCAGGTTGATTTAAGTAACTGGAAGATTAGTTTTGAAGAAATATTAGAAGAAGTGGCTTCTGTTTAAATGTTAGCATCATAATTTTTTATTTATGGCCTGTAATAATGTATTTTCAGTGAAGAAAGACTGATATTTAACTTCTAATAATATTTGTTACTTGAATGAAAGGCAGATTGGAAACTGCTAATGGGGAACTCTTAAAATTTTATAGATTATTCATCAATTATGTATATTTTAAAAATACTATGCCTATCTTCAACAGTTTTATTTTTTTTTAACATTCTATAGGAGGAACATACATTTTCTCTTCTAAAGGGGAAAATAAAGATCAGCAATGAAAAACTACACAGTACTCACAGAATTCATTCTTCTAGGGCTATCAGATGACCCAGAATTTCAGATTGTGATTTTTCTCTTTTTAATTATCATGTACATATTAAGTGTCACTGGAAATTTGACCATCATCACTCTCACCTTGGTGGACTCCCATCTGCAGACCCCCATGTACTTCTTCCTCAGGAACTTTTCTGTATTAGAAATAACCTTTACAACTGTCTGTATCCCTAGATTTCTGGCCACCATTATCACCAGAGACAAAACTATTTCATACAATAGTTGTACAGCTCAGTTGTTTTTCTTCATCTTTATGGGTATAACTGAATTTTACCTTCTAACAGCCATGTCCTATGATCGTTATGTGGCCATCTGTAAACCCCTTCATTATATGACCATCATGAACAAGAGAGTCTGCATATTGCTTGTCTTTTGTGCTTGGTTGGCAGGGTTCTTAAATATCTTCCCCCCAGTTATTCTTTTTCTCCAGTTAGATTACTGTGGCTCCAATGTCATTGATCACTTTGCTTGTGACTATTTCCCCCTATTGCAATTATCCTGCTCAGACACATGGCTCCTAGAAGTGATTGGTTTTTACTCTGCAATAGTAATTCTGCTTTTCACTTTGGCATTAATCATTCTATCCTACATGTTTATCATTAGGACAATTTTGAAACTCCCCTCTGCTAGTCAGCGAAAAAAGGCATTTTCTACATGTTCCTCTCACATGATTGTCATTTCCATTTCCTATGGAAGCTGCATATTCATGTACGCTAATCCCTCTGCAAAAGAAAGAGCGTCGTTGACCAAAGGAGTAGCTATTCTCAATACCTCCGTTGCTCCTATGATGAACCCATTTATATACACCCTGAGGAACGAGCAAGTGAAGCAAGCCTTTAAGGACACCATCCAAAAGGTTATGTTTTTCTCTGGTAAATGAAAGTATTAATAAGATTTTAAAAAGACCAAGTTACAGTAAATGCTTTCTATTATATATATCCTCTCAACACTCTCTTTCCTTCATTATAGTTAAACATGCATTTTTTATTTCCATATTAAAATTTCCACCACATTGTATTCAATAAATTTGATAAAGCTGAATATTGCTTCATAGTTTTCTGAAAATTAAAGTATTTTATTCATGTGTATTTGGATGAAGTAGAAAATCTGGGTGAATGATTGTGATTTTGAATAGGAGTGGTTAGCTTTGGAAGAGACTTAAGGCATTTAGTTTGATGATGTAAGTGTCACGATAGATGTGGACCTGGGAACTATTCATTCTTACCAGATACTAGATATGAATGTTCTTAGGAAATGTGATCCTACTTGGCATTTCTGTCAAATCAAATACTCACAATCACCAAGAGTTTGAGAATAAAATATAAATATCCATGTAAATGTTTGAAAACATTAGAAACTCATTTGTATACAGCATTTTTATGATATTAATGATAAGTATGATAATAATGAAAGTAATAAGAGGAGGAGAGCAGAAGAAGAAATAAAGTTTTTTTAGCAATTATCGTATTGCAGGCCTATTTTAATTGTTTTCTACGTATTGGCTCATTTAATCCTGCTAACGACTTTATGAGGTACCTACAATTATTATTATCTCTTGTTCAGAGGTATTTTTAGGTAGATTAAATAACTCTAAAAATGAATAACAAAAACCAGAGAACAGAAAATGTAAAATAATATCAGGAAAATGCATGGATTATGGTAAACTGGTGAGAGTTCAACTTTCTATAGAACTGAGTTTTGATCTGAGGATCCAGAAATAACTTCAGAGTTTCTGGAAGTAGAGAAGCGAAATGAAATCTGCTGTGATAGTGTTCTACATCTCTACTTTGCACTACACAAGTCATAAACAATAGCATTTTACAAAACCCCATAGACAGTATTATACACTGACTTTCATTTGTAATAATTAATAGTTCATGTTAAATTGTTAAAGGACTTTCTAATGTACCATTAATTCATTCAGGTTATACTTATGTATCTTATGACACATATTGTGGATGTAGTGATGAAAAAAGATGACTCTTATCCCAAGTTTTCCAAAATTCTAGTGAGAAAAAAAAACACACAATTAAATTTAATTCGACAAATGCAACAATTTGGATCTAAACTGCCTATAGGTCAAGTAATGTTACCATGATCAAAGATAGAATTTCAGTTTTCCTGACTTTTCTCTTAGCAGAATTATTTCCAATTTCACAATAATTACTAAATATGGGTTCATTTTAGCTCTACAATCACAAGCATATAAAAAATCCTCAGCTGTCACCTTAGTGACATTATCTTTCTTCATTACTTTGTGTGCTATAACGAATGGCATTGTTTCCTGATTTTAAAAAGTTACTGGGAATAAGATGATGATGGTCTCCAAGCAGTGACAAAACTCTCCATAGTAGCTCTCTGTGGCTCTGATCGGTATCATGAATCATGAATTGATCTTCCACTCAGTTTGACCTGTGTACCCTGCCATATCTATTATGCTCCAAGTCTATTTGAAAGAAGTTATATGTATATAACCATGTCCTAGATTTCTAGAAAATGCCAAACAGTTTCAAGCACTTTTAGTTTGCATCCAGAAAACACTGAGTTTTATTTCTCATTTTAAATCCATGCACAAGCAAACAGAAAAACCATAACAATTAATAAATATTGAATATCCTAAGATAACATCTGGTAAATAATTGATTTGGTAAATAATTGATAAATAATTGATCTGGCAAATAATATCTGGTAAATAATTGATGCTTAAAGTGATTATGCATGCACTATTTTTTCTAACTCAATATCTGTATGTTTTCTATAAACAGAATAAGAATCTCCCAAATGTAAATTCTTCCCAATTCTTATATGATTATGAAAATTCATTCATATATTATTCTAAAAATATTTTTTAAAGCAACTAGGTTGCAAGTATGTGCTAGCCATTTGGGTTAATAGAATAATACTATCTTCACCTGCTGGGATTTCAGATGACAGTTAAAAAGGTAGATATTTACATATAGAATAATTTTTTCATAAAAACATATACCACATGCTGTATCAATGTAAAAGATGGGGTTGCTCACAACACCTGCATTATCCAAGAAATACTTCTGGTAAATACAAGAAATTCAATTATATGAATGTTCTGGGCAAAAAGAATCATGATTGCAAATAACATGGAGTTGTAAAAGTGAAGGAAGTAGTGTATGGTAAATTATGATGAGACAGAAAGCAACAAATAGCAATTGATTTCTTTTTATGCTTTTCATGAAAGAGCTAATTTTATTAGTTCAATTTATTATGCAAAGCAACATAATGCTATAAAACAAATACTTATTTATGTCATGTGAATATTATGTTCTAAACTCTATTAAATTTTTTATCTATTCCTCTAAGACTTTAACAGCCAATTTGTTTTTCTCCTCCTTCTAAAGAATGAAGCATAAAGAGTCATGGGAAATAGGTAATCACATACAGCCAATACATATCAGAACTGATTCAAATCAGGGCTATGCCCCAACAAATAAGCCCTGTACCAACTCCTGGGGGAGGGGAGAAACCTTGCAAAATAAAAGTATCCAAGGGAATCTTACAATTTCAGAATGAGTACTATGATATCATTTATTCCTTTACAAAAGTATTAAGTGAGGACATCAAAAATGCCAAGCTTGGCTTATAGGGGTTTCTTTCCAAATTATCATACTCTGAAATTTAAACATTCAGGAGACAATTACTTTTTTGGAATTAAACTTACATCTCTTAGACAACAAAGAAAACACTTTAGCCAAAGACACTCAGAGTCCTCCAACACTTCTATTACAATTTCATATGTAATATTTACCTGCGTGATAACTGTGGTGCGCTTTCTGTGTATCCGTTTTTCTTTAGGGTTTTATGGGCAAGACTCTGTTACTTTTTGATTGAATACCGAATTATCCACACCAACAACATCAACCATAGCTAGAGAATATGTGGTTGATAATTTATTATCTCACTCGTAGATATTACTTAGTCATTCTCCATCCAACTGATTTAGGTCACAGAAACCTTTGTATCCTCAAATAATTAAAGGGCGTTCATTATGTCCTACATCTCTTTCTGATGTTAGGTCTCTTGTGCTGAATTTCCCAAGCTCAAGTTGACTTTTTTTTTGCCCCATTTATATAATTGGACTTTTATTGCTATATTTTATGGTCACATATGATCACATAAGCATCCTGGAATGCAGAAGTGTGCTTATCAATATGATAGCAATTTTTACAGTGTACTAGAACTTTATTTTTCTTGGCTATCTCTACTAATAACCCATAAACATTTTTTAAGCAAAGGAAACATTTTCTTCATTATTGCCTACTAAAGGATTTATTGTAGTGTAGCAATTCAATAAAGTATTTGTTAATCAACAAATGGATGGAAGTCTCAAAATGCCTACTATTTACATTATCATATATTTTGCCTTTAAATTATCATTGCTCTGCTCTGACACCTTTTTTGAAGAAGTTCTTATATCGGGGCTTTCTAGGACTCCTTGCTTTTCATAACTATGGATACAAATCTCTATATCCCATCAACAATGTTGGCTACCTCTTAAACTCCTTATTCACCCAACTGAACCTCTCTCTGATTTTAGGTCTACTTCCCAGGATCTCCACTGTGGACATATATGGGGCAAAATGCTGTCTGTTACTCATTAAGCTACTAAATAGACTTCTATGATCAGATTTCCATGGCCATCACATTTTTGAAGTTTTATTGACTTCAAATGTTTTCATATACACGATAGTGAAATAGCACAGTAACACTCAACAATATTATTAACTTAGGGAAGTTCTGTATCACTCCTTGATAACAGTGGCTTCCATAAGGTGGAGTTATTCAAGTATGAGTAGCAGCTTATATACTCCCTCATTCACTGTATTAAAATCTCAGAAATCACAGTCCATTTGTATGACCTCAGGCAAATTAGGAAAACTCTGAATGACTCAGTTTCCTTATATGAAAATTAGGAGAAATAATACTAATTTTCTCAGAGTAGTCGTGAATATTTATTAAAACAACACTTTAAAAAGTGCTTACAAACATGTCTGATACCTTCCAAACACTAAATAAAGTGTGACTGTTACTATTATTATAATGCCAATTTTAATTTAATGACATACAACTATCCACATACAATTTATTAAAAAATATTTCAGTTTAATGCAGCCCAAGAATGTCAATAGAACAACTGCCTTGTATTAATATATTATGTGGAGCTCCCTTAATCACAACTAAAGCATCCCAGTTTTCTCATCTGTAAATTGAGGATTACAGTAAATTTTAGTTAATTTATTGTTATAAATTATTTAAATTTCTCTTCTGGGTATTACGACTCTAAAAATGTTATGTATTTGCTCATTTTGCATCTTTCGAATACCTTCAAATAAGCCTATCTATGTGCAGACACTGTAAGCACCACATTTTCCATTGCAATGTGATTTGGTTCTGCTAATCAGATACATTCATAAAAGAACTTTTAACTCAGTTAGTCATCTATATTGCTGATGCAGATCATAGTAAGTGCAGGTGACCCTGAAGCTTGCGGCAATAGTGCTGAATTCCTGAGGAGCCATTCTCATGGAGACTCATGGCTTATGCATTAGGCTGTGCTTCTAAGTGCATTAAAGAGCTTAAAGAGAGAAAATGTAACTTTAATGTTTCAAATATCTCATATTTTAATGTTTTAATTATCTCATTATTTTAATATTTCAATTATCTCATAACTGCAGAGATGACATAGCCAATAATAAATCCTGAGTTTCCTCAATTATAAAGTTGATTTAATTTACAACGTCTATACCTATGTAAATGTTAGTGTGTTGACTGTGAAAGAGTTGGGATTGAGCATTGGAATGAGACTAGTTTCAGAAGATTTTGAGTACCTGAATTTGAAAGCACCACCAGCCTCCCTTACCAACACAAGAATCCATATTTCTCTGCCTCATGAAGGTGGCCATACATTGTTTAGAAACACTGTTATTTGGCCATCTTGCCAGCAATTCATCTGCTTGCAAGTTAGCCAAATTACAGGGTTTCTAAACCAAATAGGAACAGCTCTGGTCTGCAGCTGCCAGCGAGATCAACGCAGAAGGCGGTGATTTCTGAGTTTCTAACTGAGGCACCCGGTTCATCTCATTCGGACTGGTTGGACAGTAGGAGCAGCCCATGGAGGGTGAGCCAAAGCAGTGGAGAACGTCGCCTCACCCACAAAATGCAAGGGGTTGGGAAATTCTCTCCTCTACTCAAGGGAAGCTATGAGGGACTGTGCCATGAGGAATGGTGCACTCCAGCCCAGATACTTTTCTCATGGTCTTCAAAACCTGCAGACCAGGAGATTCCCTCTCGTGCCTACCTCACTAGAGCCCTGGATTTCAAGCACAAAACTGGGTGGCTGTTTGGGCAGACACTGAGATAGCAGCAGGAGTTTTTTGGTTTTTGTTTTTTTTCCCATACTCCAGTGTCACCTGGAACACCAGCGAGACAGAACCGGAAAGAGGGCTGAAGCCAGGGAACCAAGTTGTCTGGCTCAGCGGGTCCCACCCCCACGGAGCCCAGCAAGCTAAGATACACTGGCTTGAAATTCTTGCTGCCAGTACAGCAGTCTGAGATCGAACTGGGATGCTCAAGCTTGGTGGGGGAGGGGAATCCACCATTGCTGAGCCTTGAGTAGGCAGTTTTACCCTCACAGTGTAAACAAAGCCACTAGGAAGTTTGAAATGGGCGGAGCCCACCGCAGCTCAGCAAGGCCACTGTGGCCAGACTGCCTCTCTAGATTCCTCCTCTCTGGGCAGGGCATCTCTGAAAAAAAGACAGCAAGCCCAGTTAGGGGCTTATAGATAAACACCCGATCTCCCTGAGGCAGAGCACCTGGGGGAAGGGGTGGCTATGGGGGCAGCTTCAGCAGACTTAAACGTCCCTGCCTGATGGCTCTAAAGAGAGCAGCGGATCTCCCAGCACAACACTCAAGCTCTGCTAAGGATCAGATTGCCGCCTCAAGTGGGTCCCTGAGCCCTGTGTAGCCTGACTGGGAGACACCTCCCAGTAGGGGTCGACAGACACCTCATACAGGGAGCTCTGACTGGCATCTGGCAGGTGCCTCTCTGGGATAAAGTTTCCAGAGGAAGGAACAGGCAGCAATCTTTGCTGTTCACCAGCCTCCGCTGGTAATACCCAGGAAAACAGGGTCTGGAGTGCACCTCCAGCAAACTCTAGCAGACCTGCAGCAGAGGGGCCTGACTGTTAGAAGGAAAACTAACAAACAGAAAGAAATAGCATTAACATCAACAAAAAGGACATCCACTCAGAGACCCCATCCGAAGGTCACCAACATGAAAGACCAAAAGTAGTTAAATCCACAAAAATCGGAAGAAACCAGCACAAAAAGGATGAAAATTCCAAAAACCAGAATGCCTCTTCTTCTCCAAATGGTCACAATGCCTCGCAAACAAGGGAAGAAAACTGGATGGAGAATGAGTTTGACGAATTGACAGAAGTAGGCTTCAGAAGGTGGGTAATAACAAACTCCTCTGAGCTAAAGAAGCATGTTCTAACCCAACACAAGGAAGCTCAGAACCTTGAAAAAATGTAAGACGAATTGCTAACTAGAATAACCACTTCAGAGAAGAACATAAATAACCTGATGGAGCTGAAAAATACAGCACAAGAACTTTGTGAAGCATACACAAGTATCAATAGCCGAATCGATCAAGCAGAAGAAAGGATATCAGAGATTGAAGATCAACTTAATGAAATAAAGTGAGAAGACAAGATTAGAGAAAAAGAATGTAAAGGAATGAACAAAGCCTCCAAGAAATATGGGACTATGTGAAAAGACCAAATCTATGTTTGATTGGTGTACATGAAAGTGGCAGGGAGAATGGAACCAAGTTGGAGAACACTCTTCAGGATATTATCCAGGAAAACTTCCCCAACCTAGCAAGACAGGGCAACATCCAAATTCATGAAATACAGAGAACACTACAAAAATACTCCTCAAGAAGAGCAACCCCAAGACACATAATCGTCAGACTCATCAAGGTTGAAATGAAGGAAAAAATGTTAAGGGCAGCCAGAGAGAAAAGTCTGGTTACCCACAAAGGGAAGCCCATCAGACTAACAACGGATCTCTCTGCAGAAGCCCTGCAAGCCAGAAGAGAGTGGGGGCCAATATTCAGCATTCTTAAAGCAAAGAATTTTCAACCCAGAATTTCATATCCAGCTAAACTAAGTTTCATAAGCAAAGGATAAGTAAAATCCTTTACAGACAAGCAAATGCTGAGAGATTTTGTCACCACCAGGCCTGCCTTACAAGAGCTCCTGAAGGAAGCACTAAATATACAAATATACAAAGGAACAACCAGCCACTGCAAAAACATACCAAATTGTAAAGACCATCGACACTATGAAGAAACTGCATCAACTAACGGGCAAACTAACCAGCTAGCATCATAATGACAGAATCAAATTTACACATAACAATATTAACCTTAAATGTAAATGGGCTAAATGCCCTAATTAAAAGATGCAGACTGGCAAATTGGATAGAGTCAAGACCCATCAGTGTGCTGTATTCAGGAGACCCATCTCAAGTGCAAAGACACACATAGGCTCAAAATAAAAGGATGGAGAAATATTTACCAAAAAAATGGAAAGCAAAAAAAAAGCAGGGGTTACAATCCTAGTCTCTGATAAAACAGACTTTAAACTAACAAAGATAAAAAAAGACAAAGAAGAGCATTACATAATGGTAAAGGGATCGATGCAATAGGAAGAGCTAACTATCCTAAATATATATGCACCCAATACAGGAGCACCCATATTCATAAAGCAAGTTCTTAGAGAACTACAAAAAGACTTAGACTCCCAAGCAATAATAGTAGGAGATTTTAACACCCCGCTGTCAATATTAGACAGATTAATGACACAGAAAATTAACGAAGATATTCAGGACTTGAACTCAGCTCTGGACCAAGCAGACCTAATAGACATCTACAGAACTCTCCACCCCAAATCAACAGAATATACATTCTTTTCAGTACCACATCACACTTATTCTAAAATTGACCACATAATTGGAAATAAAACACTCCTCAGCAAACGCAAAAGAATGGAAATTATAACAAACAGTCTGCCAGACCACTGTGCAATCAAATTAGAACTCAGGATTAAGAAACTCACTCAAAACCACACAACTACATGGAAACTGAACAACCTGCTCCTAAATGACTATTGGATAAATAACAAAATTAAGACAGTGATAAAGATGTTCTTTGAAACCAATGAGAACAAAGACAAAACGTACCAGAATCCATGGGACACATTTAAAGCAGTGTTTAGAGGGAAATTTATAGCAGTGAATGCCCACAACAGAAAGCACAGAAGATCTAAAATCAACACCTTAACATCAACATTACAAGAACTAGAGAAGCAAGAGCAAACAAATTCAAAAGTTAGCAGAAGACAAGAAATAACTAAGATCAGAGCAGAATGGAGGGAGAGAGAGACACGAAAAACATTTCAAAAAAATCAATGAGTCCAGGAGCTGGTTTTTTGAAAAGATTGACAAAATAGATAGACTGCTAGCCAGGCTAATAAAGAAGAAAAGAGAGAAGAATCAAACAGATGCAATAAAAAATGATAAAGGGGATATCACCACTGTTCCCAAAGAAATACAAACTACCATCAGAGAATACTATAAACACCCCTACACAAATAAACTTAAAAATCTAGAAGAAATGGATAAATTCCTGGACACATACACCCTCCCAAGACTAAACCGGGAAAAAGTTGAATCCCTAAATAGACCAATAACAGGCTCTGAAATTGAGGCAATAATTAATAGCTTACCAACCAAAAAAAGTCCAGGACCAGATGGATTTACAGCCGAATTCTACCAGAGGTACAAAGAGGAGTTGGTACCATTCCTTCTGAAATTATTCTAAACAATAGAAATAGAAGGAATCCTCCCTAACTCATTTTATGAGGCCAGCATCATCCTGATACCAAAACCTGGCAGACACACAACAAAAAAAGAAAATTTCAGGTCAATATCCCTGATGAACATCAATGCGAAAATCCTCAGTAAAATACTGGCAAACCGAATCCAGCAGCACAACAAAAAGCTTATCCACCATGGTCAAGTCGGCTTCATCCCTGGGATGCAAGGCTGGTTCGACATACACAAATCTATCAATGTAACCCATCACCTAAACAGAACCAATGACAAAAACCACATGATTATCTCAATAGATGCAGAAAGGCCCTCAAGAAAATTCTACAGCCCTTCATGCTAAAAACTCTCAATAAATTAGGTACTGATGGGACGTATCTCAAAATAATAAGAGCTGTTTATGACAAACCCACAGCCAATATCATACTGAATAGGCAAAAACGGGAAGCATTCCCTTTGAAAACCTGCACAAGTTTCTCTCTCACCACTCCTATTCAACATGGTATTGAAAGTTCTGGACAGGGCAATCAGGCAAGAGAAAAAAATAAAGCGTATTCACATAGGAAAAGAGGAAGTCAAATTGTCTGTATTTGCAGATGACATGATTGTATATTTAGAAAAACCCCGTTGTCTCAGCCCAAAATCTCCTTAAGCTGATAAGCAACTTCAGCAAAGTCTCAGGATACAAAATCAATGTGCAAAAATCACAAACATTCCTATACACCAATAACAGACAGAGAGCCAAATCGTGAGTGAATTCCCATTCACAATTATTAAAAAGAGAATAAAATACCTAGGAATCCAACTTACAAGGGATGTGAAGGACCTCTTCAAGGAGAACTACAAACCACTTCTCAAGGAAATAAGAGAGGACACAAACCAATTGGAAAACATTCCATGCTCATGGATAAGAAGAATCAATATCATGAAAATGGCCATGCTACTCAAAGTAATTTATAGATTCAATGCTATCCCCATCAAGCTACCGTGGAATTTCTTCACAGAATTGGAAAAAACTACTTTAAATTTCATATGGAACCAAAACAAAGCCCACATAGACAAGACAATCCTAAGCAAAAAGAACAAAGCTGGAGGCATCATGCTACCTGACTTCGAACTATACTACAAGGCTACAGTAACCAAAACAGCATGTTACTGGTACCAAAACAGATATATAGACCAATGGAACAGAACAGCGGCCTCAGAAATAATGCCACACATCTACAGTCATCTGATCTTTGACAAACCTGACAAAAACAAGCAATGGGAAAAGGATTTCCTATTTAATAAATGGTGTTGGGAAAGCTGGCTAGCAACATGCAGAATGCTGAAACTGGATCCCTTCCTCACACATTATACCAAAATTAACTCAAGATGAGTTAAAGACTTAAATATGAGACCTAAAACCATAAAAACCCTAGAAGAAAACCTAGGCAATACTATTCAGGACATAGGCAAGGGCATAGACTTCATGACTTAAAACACCAAAAGCAATGATAACAAAAGCCAAAATAGACAAGTGGAATCCAGTGAAACTAAGAGGTTCTGCACAGAAAAAAAAAAAAAACTATCATAAGAGTGAACAGGCAACCTACAGAATGGGAGAAAATTTTTGCAATCTATCCATCTGACAAAGGGCTAATATCCAGAATCTACAAAGAACTTAAACAAATTTACCAGAAATAAACAAACGACCCTATCAAAAGATGGGCAAAGGATCTGAACATACACTTCTCAAAAGGAGACATTTATGCAGCCAACAAACATATGACAAAAAAGCTCATTATCATTGGTCATTAGAGAAATGCAAGTCAAAACCACAATGAGATACCATCTCACGCCGGTTAGAATGGCGATCATTAAAAAGTCAGGAAACAACAGATGCTGCAGAGGATGTGGAGAAATAGGAATGTTCTTACACTGTTGGTGGGAGTGTAAACTAGTTCAACCATCGTGGAAGACAGTATGGTGATTCCTCAAGGATCTAGAACCAGAAATACCATTTGACCCAGCAATCCCATTACTGGGTGTATATCCAGAGGATTATAAATCATTCTACTATAAAGACATATGCACACGTGTGTTTATTGCGGAACTGTTCACAATAGCAAAGACTTGGAACCAACCCAAATGTCCATCAATGATAGGCTGGATAAAGAAAATGTAGCACATAGACACCATGGAATGCTAAGCAGCCATTAAAAAGGATGAGTTCATATTCTTTGCAGGGACGTGGATGAAGCTGGAAACTATCATTCTCAGCAAACTAACACAGAAACAGAAAAACAAACACCACATGTTCTCACTCATAAGTGGGAGTTGAATAATGAGAACACATGGACACAGAGAGAGGAACATCACACAGCAGGGCCTGTCAGGGGGTGTGGGGCTAGGGGAGGGATAGCATTAGTAGAAATACCTAATGTAGACGACAGGTTGATGGGTGCAGCAAACCGCCATGGCATGTGTATACCTATGTAACAAACCTGCATGTTCTGCACATGTACCCCGAACTTAAAATATAATTTTAAAAAAGACAGAAAAAAAGTGGGCAAAAGACAAAACATTTTATTTTTTTAACTGATAAATAAAATTGTACATATTTATAGGTTACATAGTAATGGTTTGATACATATAATGTGTAGTGATAAGATCAGAGTAGTTAGAAAATTTGTCATCTCAGGCATTTATAATTTCTTTATGTTGGGAACACTTGTTTATTCATTTTTTAGAGACTAGGTCTCACTCTGTTACCCAGGCTGGAGTGTGGTGGCGTGATCACAGCTCACTGTAACCTTGAACTCCTGGGCTCAGGCAGTCCTTCTGCCTCAGCTGCCTGAGTAGCTGGAACTACAGGTGTGCACCACCACACCTGGCTAATTTTTTAAAAAAATGTTTTCAGAGACAGGGTCTCACAATATTGCTCAGAATGGTCTCAAACTCCTGGCCTCAAGGGATCCTCCTGCCTCTGCCTGCTGAGTTTCTGGGATTACAGGTGCAAACCACCATACCTGACTGCATTGGAAACGTTCAATATCCTCTTTCTAGCTATTTGAAACTGTATAGTGTATTATTATTAACTATAGCCATCCTACCATTGTATAAAACACGAGAGCTTATTCCTCTTACCTAGCTGTAATTTTCTGGAGATATGAAAGTCCAGGGGAAGCAGCAGTGACCTATCCCCTGAAACAGAGGCGATGAGTAATACCAGAAGGAGAAGCTAGTGTGAGAACAGGTTCAAGATATCCTCTGACAGGACAGTTATGGACATAACCCCTGGACAAGGAGCAGAGCAGGAAGAACTCAAAGGACCTCACATGAGGTGCATGAAGTTAGCACCTCAAGGAAATTCATAAGTTACCCAAGGATATTAAAGGAGAGTACATTCCTATCTGGGGACATAGACATTTGAAGTCTTTAAGTGTTTTTTTTAATGAAGGTGCAACCTTATTTTATACCTACAAAAAAAATGTAGAATTTTCACACTTTTCTGCAAGAAGTAAAAATTATGCTAAGAGCTATCTTTATCATCTCTGCATTCTCACAACCTAAGGCTGAGCCCGACACATTACACGCTTTAAAAGGTAAATATTGAATGAATAAATGGTAGTGATTATGATCACAATCTTTCTATGTTGTCGTCAATGGAAAAATTTAAAACCTTAAACACAAGTCTGACATCTTTTATGATGTGGAATAATGGAGGCCACTGGCCCATTCTAAAACATGAGAATGAATTCTTAACATTTCCCTAAAATAGAGAATCAACTCGTTCACAGTTTAGTAGTTTACCATTTAAAGACTACGAATCTTTTTTACTTCATTATTTATTTTCTTCTATTACTGCAGTTTTAGATTATTATAAAAATGTAAATTCTTCTATATATTTTTCTGCTCCAATTTGAGGCTTCTGTATCACCTAAATATTTTATTCCAAATTATATACCAATTTGACTATTATTTAGTGGTTGGTGTCATGAGAACGCCAATCTTCATGGTACCTTTTATTTGTTCATTTAACTAATCCCCCTGAGTCCATTGTAAATACAGTAGATAAAATCATGGCTAGCCTGAATAACATTGCTTCTGCACAGAAGATCATTTCTTCTTACCTATCAAGCTCGGAAAGCCACTACATTAGCCTTCATTTCAACTAAAATTTGTATCAAGATAATACTTTTTAAAGCGGCGATAGGTAGGATATCCTGAGACCTCAGATCCTTGGTGAAATTTGGGTTGATGTATAAAAATGTATTTATGTATGCCCTTCTTGTAAACATTATAGAGAAGCTCTTGAAATTGTTCTTTATTATCAATATTTTGGATATTTTGTTACAAATACAAGATGATAAAGGAAAAACAGATTGCAAAAGCTCTTGAAAAATCCAACAGCATTTATGTTTAAGCAATGAAAAAACCTTTTGAAATAAGATACACTAAACCATTCATATTTACCATAAAAGTATGTTTTTTCAGGAATATAATTTTTGCTTTAATAGCTTATATTTATGTTTTATATAAATTCAGTTATTCACATTATATATAAGTAAAATTACACCACACAATTTAAATGAAATATATAAAGAAAAGATAATGTAAAGAATATGATATCTTCTGTCCACTAAACACTTCTATATACCATTATCAGGGACATGTCTCTGGATGACTGAGTTGTCTTTACAACTCAGTCAATTATAAAAAGTAGATTATAAAAATTTGAATGAGGATGGAGAAAGAGATGCTCTCTTTTTTTCTTTTCTTTTGAATAAGCATATCTTTCTCCACCCTCATTCAAAAGAAAAAGAACAAAACAGATGAAGAGAAAAATAACAACAAAAAATTTTCAAAGACTACCATAGTATGCTGGCTATGAATTCTCATAAGCTTCATTTGAAAATGCCTTAATCTGAGAAGTTTTAATTTCTTTTTTCTTGTTTTCAGGGAATATACTGAAACATTTAGAAGACAGAGATTTATTCTGAAATATATAAAAATATAATGAAGGAAATACAGAAATAATTGATTTATAAGGTAACAACAGAATTTTTAAAATGTATTTGGTATCTATGTACTACAAAACCATTTTTCTCTATAAGCAAAAAGCAACAATGAAGTTTTTTAAAGTCCTTTTTTTTTTTTTCCGAGACAGAGTCTCCATCTATTGCCCAGGCTGGAGTGTAGTGGCACAATCTCAGCTCACTGCAACCGCCGCCTCCTGGGTTCAAGCAATTCTCCTGCCTCAGCCTCTGGAGTAGCTGGGACTACAAGCATGCGTCACCATACCCGGCTAATTTTTTTGTATTTTTAGTAGAGACGGGGTTTCACCATATTGGCCAGGCTGTTCTCGAACTGACCTCAGGTGATCCATCTGCCTCAGCCTCCCAAAGTGCTGGGATTACAGGCATGAGTCATTGCGTCCTGCCTAAAGTTATTTTTTTTTTACATTTAGTTTCTTTTCTTTTTTTTTTTTTTTTTTTTTTGAGACGGAATTTCACTCTTGTTGCCCAGGCTGGAGTGCAATGGTGCGATCTCAGCTCACTGCAACCTCCACCTCCCAGGTTCAAGCAATTCTCCTGCCTCAGCCTCCCAAGTAGCTGGAATTACAAGCCCCTGCCACCACACCCCGCTAATTTTTTGTATTTTTAGTAGAGACAAAGTTTCACTATGTTGGCCAGGCTGGTCTCGAACTCCTGACCTCAGGTGATCCATCTGCCTCAGCCTCCCAAACTGCTGGGATTACAGGCATGAGCCACTGCGCCCAGCCTACAGTTAGTTTCATTGTGTATATTTAAGGTATATAACATAATCTTTCTATATGTGTATATATAGAGAAAGGAATACTACGTCCAAGCAAAATTATTCTATCCATCACATCCCATAGTTATCTTCTTATACAATACATTACTAACTGTAGCCTTTGTGCTATACATTAGCTCTCTTGATTTATTCATCGTACATAACTACAAGCTTAAACCCTTTGAAGATACTGAATATATACATATGTATTAAATAGATAGATGCATCGGCGGATAGCTAGACACAATGGAATGTTATCCAGCCTCATAAAAGAAGGAGATACTGCCACACTGCCATTTGTGACATTACGGATGAACCTGGAAGGCATTATGGTAAATGGAAAGAGCCAGACAGAAAAAAAATACTAATTTTCTTTACTGGTGTCATAGCTTTCTGGTTTCTTCACCTATTTTACAGCGAAAATACAGAATACTTTTCTAAAGAAAAAAATAATGAGAAATTCCACAGCAGTAACAGACTTTATTCTTCTTGGGTTGACAAGTGACCCACAGTGGCAGGTTGTACTTTTCATATTTCTTCTTGTTACCTACATGTTAAGTGTGACTGGGAACCTGATCATTATCACCCTCACCCTTTCAGATCCCCATCTGCAGACTCCCATGTATTTCTTCCTTCGGAACTTCTCATTCCTGGAAATTTCATTCACGTCTGTCTGCATTCCCAGATTCCTTGTCACCGTTGTGACAGGAAACAGAACCATTTCTTATAATGGGTGTGTGGCTCAGCTATTTTTTTTCATCTTCTTGGGGGTGACAGAATTTTACCTTCTGGCTGCCATGTCCTATGACCGCTGCATGGCCATCTGCAAACCTCTTCATTACACAATCTTCATGAGCACCAGAGTGTGTACCCTTCTTGTCTTTAGCTCCTGGCTTGCAGGGTTTCTGATCATCTTTCCACCAGTAATGCTTCTGCTGCAGTTGGATTTCTGTGCCTCCAATGTAATTGATCATTTTATCTGTGACTCTTCTCCAATGCTGCAGCTCTCTTGCACAAACACTCACTTTCTAGAACTCATGGCATTTTTTTTAGCTGTGGTAACACTGATGGTCACCTTGACATTAGTTATTCTCTCCTACACAAACATCATCCGGACAATTCTGAAAATTCCTTCTATGAGTCAAAGGAAAAAAGCCTTTTCCACTTGCTCCTCCCATATGATAGTTGTCTCCATCTCTTACGGTAGCTGCATCTTCATGTACATTAAGACTTCTGCCAGAGAAAGGGTGACTTTAAGCAAAGGAGTAGCTGTGCTCAATACCTCAGTGGCTCCTCTCTTGAATCCCTTCATATACACACTGAGAAATCAGCAAGTGAAGCAAGCCTTCAAGAGCATGGTCCAGAAGATGATCTTTTCTTTAAATAAATGAATGTGATTATATAAAAAATGTACCCCCAAAGGCAAAGCTGAATGAAAAACTCTCTACCCTTCTCTATATAAACTCTTTCTAAACACCTTATTTCACACTTTTAGTTAGACATAGTTACATATCATCAACACTTCTTAATGAAATTAGCCTAAAAACCAAGATTTAGCTCTTCTAAACTATATAGAAAGTGTTCGCTCTCTCACCTATGTAACTAAATTTTAGGTAAATTAATAATCACTATGGTTTATTATATAAAGGCAAAATAGATTCTTAATTCATCCATGAAATAGAGGTAGCTATAAATTAAAAACTTACTAAAACCACATTTAACTATGAAATTAATTTTATATGAAATGTTTAAACTATGTATCTTAATTAATATATCTAAAATTTTTTCTTCAGTGTCACCAGGAAAAACATGTTATAAAACTAAAATGTCTCCTTGTATTTGTCAATAAAATGTAGTTAAAATGTGTGTAAACATTAAAAGTGTAAGACAAATGTGCAGAGATATTATCTCTGTTGTTTGAATTAAGGCTGTATTACTTTTTGTCTTAGCTTTCCTAGAAAAAAAGAGCAAAGCGTAATCAAAGAGTTGATATTATTTATCTTATATTTTCCTTTGATAATATTTCCTTAAAAATAGATTATTTAACAGAGAACTTTTCTGTTTCTGCCAATATTTTAAAAGGAAAACCATGATCTATAAAGGCAATTCATATTTGTGTTCAGATTCCTCACATTGATACAAAATTGCCTTTCTACTGATATGATGAAGAAAATGACAAAGTAAGAGTCTACAATGGTGTGATACTGCCTTTTTATAAGGTATTTGGCGAATGATGACGTGGATTATTAATGTCTTGGTTTTTCCTTTTCTAGTAAACCTATAATATTTTATTTATCTTTCCATTGTCTCCTTCACAGGTTTCACTCCCCTCACCTATATCCAAGAAAATGACTTTTAGAGGTATTTGAGAACTGTAAAAAAATGTGTTCAAGCCCACTTCCTATAGTTAATGAGTCCCTCAACTCCCATGTATCATTAAGAAAATTTGTTGTTGAATCCAGCAGCACATCAAAAAGGTAATTCACCACGATCAAGTGGGCTTTAAACCTGGATGCAAGGATGGTTTAACATACATGAATCAATAAATGTGATTCATCACATAAACAGAACTAAAAACAAAAACCATTTGATCATCTCAATAGACACAGAAAAAATAGTCAATAAATCCAACATCCCTTTATGACAAAAACACTCAACAAACCACGCACTGAAGGAAAATAGCCCAAAATAATAACAGCCATCTATGACAGACCCACAGCCAATATCATAATAAACTAGCAAAAGTTGTATGCATTCTCCCTGAGAACTGGAACAAGACAAGGATGTCCCCTCTCAGCACTCCTATTCAACATAGTACTGAAAGCCCTAGCCAGAGCAATCAGGCAAGAGAGAGAAATGAAAGGCATCCAAATAGGAAAAGAGGAAGTCAAATTATCTCCGTTTACTGAAAATATAATCCTGTACCTAGAAAACTTTAAAGGTTCCTCCAAAAGACTCCTAGGCCTGATAAACTACTTGAGTAAAGTTTGAGGATATAAAATCAACATAGAAAAGTCAGTAGCATTTCTATACACCAATAACATTCAAGCTGAGAACCAAATAAAAAACGCAATCTTGGCTGGGTGTGGTGGCTCATGCCTGAAATCTCAGCACTTTGGGAGGCCAAGCGGGGAGGATTGCTTGAGCCCAGAAGTTTAAGACCAGCCTTGGCAACATAGTGAGACTCTGTCTACACAAAAAAATTTAAAAATTAGCTAAGCATGGTAGCATACACCTGTGGTCCCAGCTACTCAAGAAGATGAGGTGGGAGAATTGCTTGGACCTTGGAGGTTGAGGCTGCAGTGAGCTCTCATCATGCCACTGCACTCCACCCTGGACAACAGAGTGAGACCCTGTCTCAAAAAAATAAATAAATAAAAGTTGCCCAAACATGGTGGCTCACGCCTGTAATCCCAGCACTTTGAGAGGCTGAGGCTGGTGGATCACTTGAGGCCAGGAGTTCAAGACCAGCCTGGACAACATAGCAAGACCCTATCTCTACTTAAAAATAAAAAAACAAGATGCCTGTAATTCCAGCACTTTGGGAGCCCAAGGCAGGCAAATTACTTGAGTACAAGAGTTCAAGACAAGTCTGAGCAACATGGTGAAACCCCAATCTCTAAAAAAAATACAAAAATTAGCTGGGCATGCTGGCATGCACCTGTAGTCCCAGCTACTTAAGAGGCTGAGGTGGAAGAATCGCTTGAGTACAGGAGGTGGAGGCTACAGTGAGCCAAGATTGCACCACTGCACTCCAGCCTGGGCGATACAGCGAAACTCTATCTCGATAAAATAAAACAAAATAAAAAAGTTATTTTAAAATTTCTAAAACAAGAAAAGAAAATTGGCTGTCTTGGGACAGTAGCTATGAATCTGACTAGATACAGGATAAATGGATTTTAGTTTGATTCCTTGATTTTCAGCTTTGTCTGATATACAGGTGAATGTAAAGAGCTCTACAGGTTTTCTAAGTCTGTGACAAATACTTTTTTTTATAGATGTGAGTGTCCTTCAGCACTTGTCTATTTCTTACCATTGTGTTTTATGGAATGGCATACTTTTTTAAAAAACAGATTATAATATAATATCATCACAAAATGAAAATTACATGAAAATGATTACATGACTATTTCATTATGAATTCTTTATTGTGGCAATTTGTAAAGAAATGAGACATTGTAAGTTTGCTTTTATTAAGATTACAACAAGTAAGCAGAAATGCAAAAGTGAAAATCAGGAGTGTGGAAACAATATGCAAACGTTAACTAAGTGAAGATAAAGTATGTGTACATATACAACTACATGATAGATAGATAAAGAGAGATAGAGGGAAAGAGAGGGAAAGAAGAGAAACCGGAAAATTAGAGAGTAAGGGAAAGTAAATTTTCTTAATCAACAAAAACTTATCTGAAGAAGTTGATTCTAATGTTCAATAAATGTAAACCCATGAAAATCACTATGAATCTTTCCTTAAGTAGTAGTATTATGCTGTAAGGTGAAATATTATTCACTATTATTTATTATTTATTTTTATATAAATATTATTTTATACATAAAATAGGTCAGGTATTTAGAGGTTTTTGATTAAAAGTTTATACTCGTATTTGATGTTCATATTGTACTATCTCAAAAAATACTTTTATTTTAACAATGTGAAAAATTACATTTGTATAACGCTCACAGAAAATATATCTGGGTCATAACCAGTTTTAAATTACATGGCAATTATTGTCACTTTATTTTTTCGAAGTTACAGTGATCATAAATAATTATTAAATTTCATTAGTAAAAAATCATCTTGGAAATTGATTCTAGCAAATAAATGGTTGTTAAGAATGAAAATGTCAATGTTACTGTAATTTGGAACTTCATTAACTCATATTCTCTTGGAACATTACTCATCTTAAATATTAAAGATGCTCTCAACAGAGTAATAATCATTCATAAACCACTGATTCTCTTTGGATCATAATAACAGGCAGTTATTGATAAATAAAAATGTTATAATCATTAATCATAAAAGTGATCATAAAATCTAAGTAAAATCAGACAATTTTAGTAAATGCTTTATTTTAGTATATATATATATACACTCAGAAGGAAAGGTAAATTAAATTAATAGATAATTAGGATGGAAAAATAGGACACCAGTAATGTTTTATCTTACATGACATTTCTGTCTTGATTTTAATTTGAATTTAATCAAGTACAGATGCTTGTATTTAAATTTCTTTAAGTAAGACTAGAGTAAATGTGTTAACATTTTTCTGATATTCCACATAATCATGTTTTTATAAAAGACAAACTACATTTATCATTTGTTCAAAAACAACATTATAACTCAGGAATCATGGTGGTATTTTCAACTTGTTTGAAACTACTTTCTATATTATCTCTATGCCTTCATAAAAATTCAGTTATTTTCTTTGTGTCTAATTCACAAGATGCTAAGTGAAACCTTTAAATAGTCATTCAATAATTCTACCTTCAATCCCTCCTGAAATTGAAATCATTAATACAGATCACTCTATAAAAAGAGAGATAGAAATAGGTAAAAAGACAAGGGAGGAATTGCCTCAGAGCACAGAAAGGTTATCAATTTTGCCATCAGTAAGGATTTTAGCTTGATATACAAATGAGATTATTAACACTTTAAAATAGTGTAGAGAAAACTGGACAAAGCAATCTGTTTACTCTCTTTCTATGGCCAAAAATACTAATAGGCAAAGCTCCACATGAAAAGGGTTACTATCCAGAATGATGTATTATTTAGGAATCAGGTAAATAAATTTATAGCACATTCAATTACTTAAATTTCCCTCGTGTTATTTTTATAAGGCATATTATTAAAAAGCATTAGATATATTTTTATTTTTGTTTTTTATTATTTTTAAATTGACATAAAATTGTATGCATTTATTGTGTATAACATTATGTTTTGAAGTATACATATTTGTGAGATGAATAAATCTAGTTAATTAACATATTCATTACCTCACATAGTTATTTTTTGTGGTGAGAACACTTTACATACACACTCTTAGCACTTTTCTGGAGTTGCCATGTCATACAACAGATTTCTTGAACTTATTCCTTCTTTTTGACCAACAGCTACCCATCCAATCCATCTACTCCCAACCCCAACTACCCTAGATGCTGGTAACCACCATTCTGCTCTCTCCTTCTAGACACCAGCCTGGCCAGCATGATGAAACACCATCTCTACTGAAACTACGAAAATTAGCTGGTCATGGTGGCGATGGCAGGCACCTGCAGGCCCAGCTACTTGGCAGGCTGAAGTAGGAGAATCGCTTGAATCCAGGAGGTGGAGGTTGCAGTGAGCCGAGATTGTGACATTGCACTCCAGCCTGGGTGACAAGAGTGAAACTCCATCTCAAAAAAAAAAAAAAAAAGATCTCATGTACTCCATAATTACATATCCCTACTACGTACCCACAAAAATTAAAAATTAAAAAAGAACTAATGAGGTTGAAGACAGGCTATTTGAAAATACACAATAAGAAAAGAGAATAAAAAGCAATGAAGCATGCCTACAAGATCTACAAAATAACATCAAGAAGCCAAATCTAAGAGTTATGTTTTTTGACTTTTTAATAATAGTCATTCTGACTGGTGTGAGATGTTGTCTTATTACGGTTTTGGTTTGCAAGAAACTTATTTTTTCACATTTCTGAAGGCTAGCAATCTGAAATCAAGTTGACAGCAGGGTCGTGCTTCTGAAGGCTCTAGGGAAAAATCCTTCGTTCGCTTTTCCAGCTTTTGGTAGTAGAAAACAATTCTTGGCATTCCTTGGCTTGTAGCTCCATCATTATAATTTCTGCTCCTTCTTCACATGTCTTTTCTCTGTGTGTCCATGTATCCTCTTCTAAGGATAACAATCATATTGGAGGGATAGAATTAGGAGAAATACCTAATGTAGATGACGGGTTGATGGGTGCAGCAAAACACCATGGCACGTGTATACCTATGTAACAAACCACTTTCTGCACATGTATCCCAAAATTTAAAGTATAATAAAAAAAAGAAAGATACTACAAAACTTCATTCTTTGTCCCCACATTCAGAGGATAAGTTGTTTTATTTTGTTTTGTTTTGTTTTTTAGTTAACAGCCGTTTTTTCTCCCTCAATAGGTTCCGATACTAGAAATAAAGTGATGTTTGAGTATATTATGATGTATTTCTTAAAGTATAAAAGAAATGCATGTAGTGTGGTGAGCAGTGGTGGTGATTTATTGGATTTTCATCGATATAATGCACAAGTACACAAATATTTTTGGGGAAAATATTTGTCATACACCCTGTTGATAATTCTGGTTTTTTAATTGATTCTTTTAGTTCAGAAGATCAAATGAATAAACAGAGAGGATACTGGAATATCTCACATGCACAAAACAATGGTAATGGGAGTTATATACAATACTCTGCCTTTAGAGATTTGACTGTAACAAAACAAAGTTTAAAATATAAAAGAAAAACGTAATATAAAACCTATAAAAAAGAGAAGAAAGAAAATATGTGGAAAATAACTGTCATTCAATACACTCAAAAAATAAGAAAGAAAGAGGAAGGAAGGAGGGAAGGAAGGAGGGAAGGAGGGAAGCAGGGAGGGAGGGAGGGAGGGAAGGAAGGAAAGGGAAGGAAGGAAAGATCAATCTTCAGTAGGCCAGCTCAAAATATAAAGCCTACCTGTCTCCTGATTCTAGTCAAATTCTGTTATACGGAGCTTGTATTTTCTAGGAGTATCATGTTTCATTATTTCATTTTCATTCTATTTCTGTATTTTGGGTTTTTTTGTTTGTTTGTTTGTTTGAGACCAAGTCTCACTCTCTCGCCCAGTCTGGAGTGGAGTCCAGTGGCACGATTTCGGCTCACTGCAACCTCCACCTGCCAACAAGTGATCCCCCTGCCTCAGCCTCCTGGGTTACTAGGATTACAGGCATGTGCCACCATGCTGAGTAATTTTTGTATTTTTAGTGGAGACGGGGATTCACCAGGTTGGCCAGCCTGGTCTCGAACTCCTGACCTCAAGTGATCCACCCACCTCAGCCTCCTAAAGTGCTGGGATTACAGGCGTGAGCCACCGCGCATGGCCTATTTCACTCTATTTCTGACAACAGTTTTCCCTCATAAAAATATCAAATTTATCAGTAAAACAAATTTTAAACAAAAGACATACACAACACTCACAGAATGAGAAAGCTATTTCTGAAAATTCCCAAATCCACAAGAAAGTTTGAAAGATCACTTGGTAATTTCAATGCCATTTTTTAAATTATGTAGTCATTAGGCCGGGTGCGACGGCTCACACTTGTAATCCCAGCGCTTTGGGAGGCCGAGGTGGGCAGATCATCTGAGGTCAGCAACTGGAGAACAGGTTGGCCAACATGGTGAAAGCCCATCTCTACTAAAAATTCAAAAAAATTAGCCAGGCTGGGTTGCACACACCTGTAATCCCAGCTACCCAGGAGGCTGAGGTAGGAGAATCGCTTGAACTCAGGAGGCGGAGGTTGCAGTGAGCCAGGATTGAGCCACTGCACTCCAGCCTGGAGGACAAAGTGAGACCCTGTCTCAAAAAGAAAAAAAAATGTAGTTGTTATTTTAAAGTAAAATATAAAGTCATGCAAAAAAGCAATCAAATTATGACAATAGTAGTAAAAGTAAAAGAAATCAAGAGTATAAGAAAGGCTTAAAAGAAAGATAAAATAACAAAGCTCTACAGATATATAAACTGATAAATTTATAATGGAAAGAGAAGTCAAATCTATAAAAATTCATAAATCTGATGTTGCAGCAAATCAAAGCTGTGATTAGACCAAAAAACATTAAAATTCAGAATATTTTTAAATGACCAAAAATAATTTAGTGGAAATGTGGAAAACAAATAACAAGAGACCAAAATGTAGAACTTAAGTTTCACTTTAATAGAAAAAATAAGTGATACAAAGGTAGAGAAAACACAGATAACTACCTGGAAAAAAGAATCATAAAAGCAAAATATAATTACAATTGTAGATAGAAAGACATATGTTAGAATAGATAGAAAATAAATGGATGATAGACATAGATATACATAGAAATATCTTATGATCAACTATGATAAGCTATGTATAATAAACACAAAATTAAAGATAAATATTATTAAAATGAGTTGTAAAAGATAATTAAAAAGAAATATTGGTAACTTCCATTAAAATATAAACTGCAATCTTTTTAAATAGAGAAAACGTCTTATTGTTTACATTAACAGAAAACATGAAACGATCCAAAAAAATTCCGACAAATATATTAAAGTGTAATGTTAAACAATTATTTGAAGGGTTGGGGGAAGTGGGAATGATTAATGGTACAAAATTTGTTAGAAAGAATAAATAGGATTTAGTATTTGATAGTACAACAGCGTGACTACAGTCAGTAATAATTTAATTGTACATTTTAAAATAACTCAAACAGTACAGTTGAATTGTTCATAATACAAAGGATAAATGCTTGAGGCTATGGATACCCCATTTACCCTGATATTATTATTACACATTGTATGCCTGTATTAAAGTATTTCATCCCATAAATGTATGCACGTACTATGTACCCACAAAAATTAGAAATTAAAATTTTTTAAAATCTATTATTTTTAAAAAATTAAAGACACAGTCATTCTAGAGTTGGCATTTATTTATTTAACAAATGTAATTTAATATCGCTTTGTACCAGATAGTGTGGTAGGCCTTGAAAATAGTATGTTGAACAAATTAGAGCCTCTACTTTAACTGAGCTTATATTCTACATGTGAAACAAATAATTAATAAATAATTTTTATTAATATAAGCCATAAAGACAAATTAATCCAGATAAAGAGAAAATAATGAGGCTGCTATATGAGAAATTAAATTTGAAAACTAAAATGCCATGGTTTAGTCAGATGGTTTAATTATGTATATATGCCCCCTTTTATTATTGTGTCCAAACACATAAACTCACATATACTGAATAAAAGTGTCTCTTAAGAGAAAGGGGGCTGTTAAGACTAGAAGAATATTAACAATTATTCAGAGCAGAACATTTGGAATACGAAGGAAGAATTGCAGGGCAAGAAAAGGGCATGTGTAAAGACACTAGTGAGAGAAAACATAGCACATTACAAGATATAAAAGAGTTCTGTATAAGTTAAGGTATATATTTTAAAAATCTCAAACATAAGATTTAGTTGTGTTCCTAGAGTTATACAGAGCCAATCTTCCCTGCCTCCCAGGATGGCTTTTTAAATATTTTAAAATAGCTGTTTTTTCTGAAGTTTTTTTCAGATTAATGCCAATTGATAAAAACTCAATATTCCCTGATGATTGCTTCATAGGATTTGAATTTTTAAATCTAGATACAAATTTAAGATCTAACATTTACTTGCTGTGTGACACTGAGATAGTCTACCTAGGATCTTTAAGTTAGTTTTCAACACAAGCTTTCTTTCCTAAATGAAAAAGGCTCCTTTCATTTACACTAGCATAGAGATTTGGAGATTTTTTTTTTTTTGCATTTCTTTTTTTTTGCATCTAGATAATATATTTTTCTTTTTTTATTATACTTTAAGTTTTGGGATACATGTGCAGAATGTACAGGTTTGTTACATAGATATACACGTGCCATGGTGGTTTGCTGCACCCATCAACCTGTCATCTACACTAGGTATTTCTTTTAATGCTATCCCTCCCCTAGCCCCACACCCCCGACAGGCCCTGCTGTGTGATGTTCCTCTCCCTGTGTCCATGTGTTCTCATTGTTCAACTCCCACTTATGAGTGAGAACATGTGGTGTTTGGTTTTCTGTTCCTGTGTTAGTTTGCTGAGAATGATGGTTTCCAGCTTCATCTATGTCCCTGCAAAAGACATGAACTCATCCTTTTTATGGCTGCATAGTATTCCATGGTGTATATGTGCCACATTTTCTTTATCCAGTCTGTCATTGATGGGCATTTGGGTTATATTATTAAGCCTGAAAATAAACACTTTTTTTTTTTGAGACGGAATTTCGCTCCTGTTGCCCAGGCTGGAGTACAATGGCACCATCTCGGCTCACTGCAACCTCCGCCTCCTGGATTCGAGCGATTTTCCTGCCTCAGCCTCCCAAGTAGCTGGGATTACAGGCATGCGCCACCACATTTGGCTAATTTTTGTGTGTGTGTGTGTGTTTAGTAGAGACAGGGTTTCACCATGTTAGTCAGGCTGGTCCTGACCTCAGGTGATCCACCCGCCTCGGGCTCCCAAAGTGCTAGGATTACAGGTGTGCGCCACTGCACCTGGCCCAATAAATACTTCTATTTAAGTTCGCTATTATGTTTCTGGAAACATCACACACTTTAATAAAATAATAACATTATTTGGTTTTAAGAAATAAATCTATCTTAGAGATTTATAAAATCAAATAAATCAGTATTGAAAGAGTCCACAAGTAATCTATATTCTGGGCACATTTATGCTAGAAAAACAGAGAGCTTTTAGATTTCCAAAATGAATTCATAGTGAAATATTTTTAGGGTGAGCAAAGTCAACTATTAAGTTAAAAGAATGAAGTAATTCCAGCAATGCATAAGAGAATATCATGGATACAGAAAATACCATTGAAATGATAAAAATTCAGGAATAGATAAAATGGCTCTTCATGGGTGACTTCAGTTACTATCATAATATAAACATAAAATAAAGGGGTATGTCAAAAACCCAGCTAATTCAGGCTACAATTTTCAATAAGTTTGAGTGGCATTCTATTATAATACCTAAAACTATTATTTCATTTCAAAGTAGTAAAGATATACTTTTTTACTATATTCTTCAGGGCTTGTTTCACTTGCTTATTTCTTAAGGTATATATAAAAGAATTTAATACAGGTGCAACTGAAGTGCTGAGTATTGCTACTCCCTTGTTTAAAGCTACCCCTTCTTCTGCAGAAGGTTTAATATACATGAAAATACAGCTGCCATAAGAGATGGAAACAACAATCATATGGGAGGAACAGGTAGAAAAAGCCTTCTTCCTCTGCTGGGCAGAAGAAACCTTCAGAATAGATTTTATGATATTTGCGTAGGAGTACATTACCAGGACCAATGTAATCAGGAGTGTGACAGTGGCTAAAATAAAGCTTAACAGTTCTATGACCTGTGTGTCTGTGCAGGAGAGTTTCAGAACAGGAGAATAGTCACAGAAAAAGTGGTCAATAATATTGGCATCACAGAATTCCAACCTCAGGCCCATGTAAGTCTAGGAAAGATCGTTAACAAACCAGCCCACCAAGAGACAACAGCCATCTGGTTGCAGACTCTGTTGCTCATAATGGTTGCATAATGCAGGGGTTTGCAGATGGCCACATAATGGTCATAGGACATGGCAGCCAGCAGAAAAAACTCTGATATACCCAAAAAAAATGACAAAAAATAATTGTGTCACACAAGCATCATAGGAAATAGTTTTATCCATAGTCACTATGCTGACTAGGAATCTAGGGATGAAGACAGATGTCAACAAGATTTCTAAAACAGAAAAATTCCGAAGGAAGAAATACATGGGTGTTTTGAGGTGAGAATCCAGCAAGGTGAGCAGGATAATGATTAGATTTCCAATGACACTCAATAAATACGTTAATAAAAATAACTATAAATCATTGTTCATGATGTTATTCTAATAGACAAACCTAGAGACTTTTAAATATATATATTGAATCTTTAATCAAGAGTTACATAAATATTTTCTTTATTTTTCTAATTCTGAATTTAATGGGTTTAATCTTACGGAAACACATTCAGAATAACGTATGTATCAATTGTCTACAAAAAACAACAAAATACTGAAAATACTTACTTTGCATAAATTTCACAAGGTTTTTGTTTGCTGAGGTATTGTGAAATTTTTCTTTTGTATCATTAGCCAAAAATGTAATATTAAATGATTTTTCCAAAAAATATTTATTTCTTCCTAACCCATGTTTTTTCTCTATTTCCTCACTCTCAACAGAGAGACCTGTTCATGCTAAAAGCCAGGGATATTTAAAAACATTTGTGGATCTTTCTCTTTATCTCCTTCTCTTCCCTTCCTCCCTTCCTTCTTTCCTTCCTTCCTTCCCACCCTCCTTCCTTCCTTCTTTCCTTTTCCTCTCTCTCTCTCCAATCAGCTTACATGTGCCATTTCAAACACATTTTTCTGACTTTTCCTATAAATAAAATGAATAATGTCTGGATTCAGTCTAACTTAAAATCTGAAAATCTGATTTATTTATTATAATCAAAACAGTATTTTTTTTTTCAGTTTGTCTTTTAAGAACTCTGGTCACTACTTAGAGTTTCTCATTCTCTCTGGAATAAAAAAGGTTTTGTCTCCACAGTGCCATAGATTTATCTTTGTTCTTTAATAATGAGTATGTTTACTCAGAACTGATAAAGAGCTCTGGGGATTCTTTTGAAGAAGATACCAATTGGCTATTTTCTTCCTTAACTCTAAAAAGAAAAACAAAATCGCAAAGCTAATTAAAAGTCTTGTTATGGCATCTGTAGAAAAACCGGAAATGTTGATGTTAAAACGAAGTCTAATTCCTGTAGTGGGATTAAAAGGTTGTATAAAGTACTTTAGGCTTTTCAAAGTGTCTGAGCTAATACTGGTCCAAAGAAAGAAGAGAGCTGGAGCTTTTTCATTCTTTGTTCCAAAAGAAGAATCAATCTATCTAATGACATCTGTCTAATGACAACATTGTCTGTAACTTCTAATTCACTAAATCTTCACAAATTGACTCATATGCTTTTTTGAGTCAAATATACTTATTTCTTATTCTCTCTATACAACTTCATAACATGAAATATGTATTATATACTAATATAACAACTAGGAAAGCAATGGCATAATTAGAAAGTAACGAATAATAGAGAAGTCATTAATAAAACCCCTTTAGAAGAAAACACATGTAGATTTTTGCCTACATGTCCCTTAAACCAAGGAGAAGACTTATTATGACATGAGATGTAATGTAAAATTATAGGAACATAAGAAGAGCAAATCTTTTATATTTATTCTTTATTAAGAAAACCAAATTAAAATTATAAAAATTGATGAAAGAACAAATTGAATTGGTAACCAAGAAGTTAGAGAGATTTTCTATAGATGGTAATATCAGTAACTGATTCAAATATATAGGAATGGTAAGGTATTTTCCTTGCAGAGGATTGGTTATGTTTTAGAAAATATCTAAAATGTAAATATTAAATTAACAAGCGAAATGCTTCACTTTTTATGTATTAAATATATTCTCTTCACATGAACTTTGAAAACAGCAGAGGAAGATGGAATACTTATTAGAGTTCTATAAGGGAAGAAGATCTATTTTGAGGGATATAAAATAAAATAATTTTTAGAAAATATGAATGTATTAAATCATGTATGATTGTGTAATTGATGAAGAAATATGTGAAAGATTGTTGCTTTAATTTCTGGTGATACTCCTGAAGTTTTTTTGCAGAAAGCAAGGTAGTCAGTTTAGAAGAAAGCCAGAGGTGAAGCAGGGAGACATCTTACTTTTAAAGAAACAGATTACTGCAGAAATAGTGATGATTAGAGAGATTAAAATTCCAGAAAGAAAAAGAAAAATCTTCAGAGATAACATCAATATACATACAGGTGTTTTATTTATTATTTTTTTACACTGGGATTTTTTTGTTATATATGACTTTTGGTCAGAAATGAGAATTTTGGCTTGACCCTGGTAGAAGGCTGCTTTCTTGGGTCAGATACATCAAGAAAATTATTGATAATACAGCAGAGTAAGAGTGAAAAAATGGAAAAATTGATGGATTTTGAACAAATGGCCAATTGTACCATTAAAGACCCTTGCTCAATTTTAAAGCTGTGTAGATTTGGAAGCTAAATACTTAAGCGGATCCAGCAGGCTTCTTCTCAAGATGTTTGCCAAATTTTGAAGATGAATAGAACAGAAGTTTGAAGAGATAATTTCTGCATTTCTAAAATGCCTAGACTCTTAGTGGTAGGAAGACATATATCTCACCTCCCACTCCAAGGTATTAACTGGAATCTTGAAAGAATCACACACTAGGTACTGAATTAAGCCAAAGGTACATTGAATCTATCTATATAAATCCAGCTTCAGTTCAAAATCTAGCTTAATTCCAGTTCAGGTTAAGTTGTTCTCCAGAGCGGCCATTTTAGAGGCCTACCCCTAGATCTGTTCCTTGCTGAGAAAAAGAATTCAACGATATTTCTCCTATTTGCTTTTGAAAGAAGAGAAACATGGCTCTGTTCCGCCCGGCCCACAGGCAGGCAGACTTTAAGGTTATCTCCTTGTTCCCTGAACATCGCTGTCATCCTGTTCTTTTTTCAAGGTGCCCAGATTTCATATTGTTTAAACAATTTGTGCAGTTAACGCAATCATCACAGGGTCCTGAGGCAACTTTCCTGAGGCAACTTTCATCCTCAGTTTACAAAGATGACGGGATTAAGAAATTAAAGTAAAGACAGGCATAGGAAATCACAAGAGTATTGATTGGGGAAGTGATAAGTGTCCATGAAATCTTCGCAATTTATGTTCAGAGATTGCAGTAAAGACAGGTGTAAGAAATTATAAAAGTATTAATTTAGGGAACTAATAAATGTCCATGAAATCTTCACAATTTATGTTCTTCTGCCATGGTTTCAGCCAGTCCCTCCATTAGGGGCCCCTGACTTCCTGCAATACCCAAGGCAATAAAAAAATTGATAAAATAATTAAAATATTGAGATTGCAATAGATTTGAAATATATAGAGAGGGATCAATAAACTTAATAGAATTAAACAACATAATACCTAAATTGAAGAATGTAGTAAATCACTTTAATAGCTAAAAGTATACATTTGAAGATAGGCATGAATAATAAATATCCAAAATAAAGAGAGAAAATAAGAACATGGAGAATAAGATACATGTGAAACCGTGATCAAAAGTTCTAGTACATGTAATTTGGCGTCCCAGAAGAAAAGCAGAAAGAATATAGGGGGGAGCAATATCCAAAACAATAAGTGCAAAGAGTGTCCTAAAGTGCTAAAAGACATCAATCCAAAGATTCAAGAAGCTCAGTGAACCCCAAGTGAAAAACCACACTCAGTGGTATCTTGATTGGTACCCACTGAAAATGAATATAGACAAAATCATTGTGAGTTCAAAACCCTAGATATGAATTTTTGTATCTCTTCAGCTAGTAACTAAATGTACTTTTGCTAAAGTCTGAGCCAATGTCATAGGGGAAATATAATAACTAACAGAAGAATGATGCATAAATACCACATATGGTAGTCACTTCTGCTATTTATCAATATCCCTTTCTTCTCAATTAAGATTCAGAAAGGAAAAGGGAAAATATCACCAGGGTAAATTTCACACCAGAAATATTTAATTCAGGTTGGAAAAGGTGAAAGGGAAAAAAAAAGAAGGAACACTGAGGTCACCCAGAGATAAAAACTATCCCATGAAGGATGAGGTTTGAATAAAAGGAAGTATGATGTATAACTTCTGAGGATAGATCATAAGGGGCATTGATACTTTTGCCTTGGTCTCTTGAATTATCTGTTCTGGGGAAAGAGCTGGATTTCCAGAACTCAGGATCTAGAGTAGGTGCTAGATGGAATTGGTGCTCTTTTGAGGCTGTAATACTGCATGGATTCCTTCAGTTGCTAGGAACTCCTTGCAAAGCCCCCACAGATTTTATACTCCTATCTCTGAAAAGGGGGCACTGTCTGTTACTGCTTACACATCTGAAGGCCATGATGTAGCCAGTTCTTGTAATGAAGAAATACTGATCCCTGGGGCTAATTGCCTCTATAAAGTCAACTGCCACTGTTAGGACCATCAGACAGATACTCAAGACTCGTCCCCGCACATACACAAAAAGGGAAAAAATAAATTCTCTCACTTTCTCCCACTTCTGATTTTGCTGTAGTGCCTCTTATTGGCAGTGCATATTAGGAAATCTGATGGTGAAAGAGACTGTAGTTTGCAGTACTGATCCCTGATATTACAGAGCTAAATAATAAATGTTGGGTTTGGAGCTGAAAAATAATCAATAAAAACTAACATTTTCTGACATTTAGTATTATTTCTTTATATTCATTATCATAGATATGTCTATTTGACTATTTTAGGCCATGAAATGTAAGTAGAAATCCCGTATCACTTATTAATGGTAGTATATAATGGCCTCTATGTTTATTTTCTACCTTATTTTCCTCCTGACAGTTGTTGATTATGTTTAAATCAGATTAACTTGGGTCCTGAATGGAGCAAGATGTAGAACAGAGTCTTTAGCTGGCCTTCACTTGATATGTGTTGAGAATGAGAAATAATTTTGTTTTAAGCCATTGAATTTTTTTTTACATAAACCAGTAACATAGGTGTTTATTATCATTATCAAGTACGCACAGTACATAATTGTATGTGCTATACTTTTATCCAACTGACATTGCAATAGATTTGTTTATACCAGCATCACCATAAACACATGAGTAATGCATTGTGGTACAACATTACAGCGATGTTGTACCACATACAATGAATGTGGTTCAACAGTGATGATGGCGACATCCCTGGGTGACAGGAAAATTTCAGCTCCATTATAATATGGTTGGAACCATCATCGTACATGCAGTCCATCATTGGCAAACATAGTTATGCAGTGCAGGACTTTTATACATACATACACACACACACACACACACACACACACACACACACACAGAGTTATAGTTATCTATAGCTATTATATTTTTTTAAATATGTTTTTCTTTTTCTTTTCTTTTCTCTTTTTTTTGAGACAGAAACTCACTCCGTTGTCCAGGCTAGAATTCAGCGGTGAGATCTTGGCTCACTGCAGCCTCCGCCTTCTGGGTTCAAGCAATTCCCTTGCCTCAGCCACCTGAGTCAGCTGGGATTGAAGGCGTGCACCATCATGCCCAACTAAGTTTTGTATTTTTAGTAGACACGGGATTTCATGTTGGCCAGGCTGGTCTTGAACTCCTGACCTCAGGGGGTCCGCCCACCTCGGCCTCCCAAAGTGCTGGGATTACAGGTGGGAGCCACCCCGCCCAGCCTTAAATGTTTCAACTTTAATTATAGAATAAAGGGTACATGCGCTGGTTTGTTACAGGGATAAGTTGTGTGACGCTGATGCTCGGGGTCCCAACAATCCCGTCACACTGAGGTAAGCATAGTACCCAACAGATGGTTCTTCAGCCCATGCTCTCCTCCCTGGCTACCCCAAATAGTGACTCCTAGTGTCTGTTTTTCTTTATGGCTAGTCAATTACCCCAACACCATTTTTTTGAACACAGAGTCCTGTCTACGTTGCTTATTTTTGTTGATTTTGTTGAAGATCAGATAGTTGTGGGTGAGCAACTCTATTTCTGGGTGATCTATTCAAGATTACTCGGTTGCTGGCAGAACCACATTTTCTGTGGCTGTCGAATTCATGGAAACTGTTTACTTCAAAGTCAGCAATGATACACTATAGCAAATTGGCAAGCAAGAGTCTTTTATAACATAATCATGAGTGTTAACGCATCATCTTGGCCATATTGCATTGTTTAGAAGCAAGTAACAGGCCCTGCCCACACTTCTGGAGAAAAGGTTATACAAGGCCATGAAAACCAAAAGTTGGATACTATGGGGACTATTTTATGGTCACCTGCTACACCTTGGAAAAAAGATATATTCCTAGAAGCTAGGTGGTGAAAGTAAACAAACAAAAAAGTATCTGAAACACTGAAATGGAAACATACTGAATATAACATGTAGAAAATATTAGAAAAAGAAATGTATTAATTTTTGGTTAGAAAATATTGTCCTTCTTTGAAAGTTCTCTTGAAATAAGACAATCAGCCTAAACCTCCAATATTTTTCCCTCATTCTAATAGATTCAGCTCCTATAGCAAGTCCAGGTAAATACAAACATATAATCCTAAAAATGAAAATAATTTGAATCCAGTGACCATAACAAACATACTGTAAGAAAAAGATTAAAAATGAGAATGAATTCAGTAGCTGTAAACAATATACTAGGTCTAAATTGTCTAATATAAACTTTGATTTCTTTGTTTTCTTTTTTTATTATTATTATTATACTCTAAGTTTTAGGGTACATGTGCACATTGTGCAGGTTAGTTACATATGTATACATGTGCCATGCTGGTGCACTGCACCCACTAACTCGTCATCTAGCATTAGGTATATCTCCCAATGCTATCCCTTCCCCCTCCCCTCACCCCACAACAGTCCCCAGAGTGTGATGTTCCCCTTCCTGTGTCCATGTGTTCTCAATGTTCAATTCCCACCTATGAGTGAGAATAGGCAGTGTTTGGTTTTTTGTTCTTGCGATAGTTTACTGAGAATGATGATTTCCACTTTCATCCATGTCGCTACAAAGGACATGAACTCATCATTTTGTATGGCTGCATAGTATTCCATGGTGTATATGTGCCACATTTTCTTAATCCAGGCTATCATTGTTGGACATTTGGGTTGGTTCCAAGTCTTTGCTATTGTGAATAGTGCCGCAATAAACATACGTGTGCATGTGTCTTTATAGCAGCATGATTTATAGTCCTTTGGGTATATACCCAGTAATGGGATGGCTGGGTCAAATGGTATTTCTAGTTCTAGATCCCTGAGGAATCGCCACACTGACTTCCACAATGGTTGAACTAGTCTACAGTCCCACCAACAGTGTAAAAGTGTTTCTATTTCTCCACATCCTCTCCAGCACCTGTTGTTTCCTGACTTTTTAATGATTGCCATTCTAACTGGTGTGAGATGGTATCTCATTGTGGTTTTGATTTGCATTTCTCTGATGGCCAGTGATGGTGAGCATTTTTTCATGTGTTTTTTGGCTGCATAAATGTCTTCTTTTGAGAAGTGTCTGTTCATGTTCTTTGCCCACTTTTTGATGGGGTTGTTTGTTTTTTTCTTGTAAATTTGTTTGAGTTCATTGTAGATTCTGGATATTAGCCCTTTGTCAGATGAGTAGGTTGCAAAAATTTTCTCTCATGTTATAGGTTGCCTATTCACTCTGATGGTAGTTTCTTTTGCTGTGCAGAAGCTCTTTAGTTTAATTAGATCCCATTTGTCAATTTTGGCTTTTGTTGCCATTGCTTTTGGTGTTTTAGACATGAAGTCCTTGCCCATGCCTATGTCCTGAATGGTAATGCCTAGGTTTTCTTCTAGGGTTTTTATGGTTTCAGGTCTAACGTCTAAGTCTTTAATCCATCTTGAATTGATTTTTGTATAAGGTGTAAGGAAGGGATCCAGTTTCAGCTTTCTACATATGGCTAGCCAGTTTTCCCAGCACCATTTATTAAATAGGGAATCCTTTCCCCATTGCTTGTTTTTCTCAGGTTTGTCAAAGATCAGATAGTTGTAGATATGTGGCGTTATTTCTGAGGGCTCTGTTCTGTTCCATTGATCTATATCTCTGTTTTGGTACCAGTACCATGCTGTTTTGGTTACTGTAGCCTTGTAGTATAGTTTGAAGTCAGGTAGTGTGATGCCTCCAGCTTTGTTCTTTTGGCTTAGGATTGACTTGGCGATGCGGGCTCTTTTTTGGTTCCATATGAACTTTAAAGTAGTTTTTTCCAATTCTGTGAAGAAAGTCATTGGTAGCTTGATGGGGATGGCATTGAATCTATAAATTACTTTGGGCAGTATGGCCATTTTCACAATATTGATTCTTCCTACCCATAAGCATGGAATGTTCTTCCATTTGTTTGTATCCTCTTTTATTTCCTTGAGGAGTAGTTTGTAGTTCTCCTTGAAGAGGTCCTTCACATCCCTTGTAAGTTGGATTCCTAGGTATTTTATTCTCTTTGAAGCAATTGTGAATGGGAGTTCACTCATGATTTGACTCTCTGTTTGTCTGTTGTTGGTGTATAAGAGTGCTTGTGATTTTTGTACATTGATTTTGTATCCTGAGACTTTGCTGAAGTTGCTTATCAGCTGAAGGAGATTTTGGGCTGAGACAATGGGGTTTTCTAGATATACAATCATGTCGTCTGCAAACAGGGACAATTTGACTTCCTCTTTCCTAATTGAATACCCTTTATTTCCTTCTCCTGCCTGATTGCCCTGGCCATAACTTCCAACACTATGTTGAATAGGAGTGGTGAAAGAGGGCATCCCTGTCTTTTGCCAGTTTTCAAAGGGAATGCTTCCAGTTTTTGCCCATTCAGTATGATATTGGCTGTGGGTTTGTCATAGATAGCTCTTATTATTTTGAAATACGTCCCATCAATACCTAATTTATTGAGAGTTTTTAGCATGAAGGGTTGTTGAATTTTGTCAAAGGCCTTTTCTGCATCTATTGAGATAATCATGTGGTATTTGTCTTTTGTTCTGTTTATATGCTGGATTACATTTATTGATTTGCATCTATTGAACCAGCCTTGCATCCCAGGGATGAAGCCCACTTGATCATGGTGGATAAGCTTTTTGATGTGCTGCTGGATTCGGTTTGCTAGTATTTTATTGAGGATTTCTGCATCAGTGTTCATCAAGGATATTGGTCTAAAATTCTCTTTTTTGGTTGTGTCACCGCCCGGCTTTGGTTTGCCAGTATTTTATTGAGGATTTCTGCATCAATGTTCATCAAGCATATTGGTCTAACATTCTCTTTTTTGGTTGTGTCTCTGCCCGGCTTTGGTATCAGAATGATGCTGGCCTCATAAAATGAGTTAGGGAGGATTCCCTCTTTTTCTATTGATTGGAATAGTTTCAGAAGGAATGGTACCAGTTCCTCCCTGTACCTCTGGTAGAATTCGGCTGTGAATCCATCTGGTCCTGGACTCTTTTTGGTTGGTAAGCTATTGATTATTGCCACAATTTCAGAGCCTGTTATTGGTCTATTCAGAGATTCAACTTCTTCCTGGTTTAGTCTTGGGAGAGTGTGTCAAAGAATTTATCCATTTCTTCTAGATTTTCTAGTTTATTTGCATAGAGGTGTTTGTAGTATTCTCTGACGGTAGTTTGTATTTCTGTGGGATCGGTGGTGATATCCCCTTTATCATTTTTTATTGCGTCTATTTGATTCTTCTCTCTTTTTTTCTTTATTAGTCTTGCTAGCGGTCTATCTGTTTTGTTGATCCTTTCAAAAAACCAGCTCCTGGATTCATTAATTTTTTGAAGGGTTTTTTATGTCTCTATTTCCTTCAGTTCTGCTCTGATTTTAGTTATTTCTTGCCTTCTGCTAGCTTTTGAATGTGTTTGCTCTTGCTTTTCTAGTTCTTTTAATTGTGATGTTAGGATGTCAGTTTTGGATCTTTTCTGCTTTCTCTTGTGGGCATTTAGTGCTATAAATTTCCCTCTACATACTGCTATGAATGCGTCCCAGAGATTCTGGTATGTTGTGTCTTTGTTCTCATTGGGTTCAAAGAACATATTTATTTCTGCCTTCATTTCGTTATGCACCCAGTAGTCATTCAGGAGCAGGTTGTTCAGTTTCCATGTAGTTGAGTGGTTTTGAGTGAGTTTCTTAATCCTGAGTTCTAGTTTGATTGCACTGTGGTCTGAGAGATAGTTTGTTATAATTTCTGTTATTTTACATTTGCTGAGGAGAGCTTTACTTCCAACTATGTGGTCAATTTTGGAATAGGTGTGGTGTGGTGCTGAAACGGATGTATATTCTGTTGATATGGGGTGGAGAGTTCTGTAGATGTCTATTAGGTCCACTTGGTGCAGAGCTGAGTTCAATTCCTGGGTATCCTTGTTGACTTTCTGTCTCGTTGATCTGTCTAATGTTGACAGTGGGGTGTTAAAGTCTCCCATTATTAATGTGTGGGAGTCTAAGTCTCTTTGTAGGTCACTCAGAACTTGCTTTATGAATCTGGGTGCTCCTGTATTGGGTGCATATATATTTAGAATAGTTAGCTCTTCTTATTGAATTGATCCCTTTACCATTATGTAATGGCCTTCTTTGTCTCTTTTGATCTTTGTTGGTTGAAAGTCTGTTTTATCAGAGACTAGGATTGCAACCCCTGCCTTTTTTTGTTTTCCATTTGCTTGGTAGATCTTCCTCCATCCTTTTATTTTGAGCCTATGTGTGTCTCTGCATCTGAGATGCGTTTCCTGAATACAGCACACTGATGGGTCTTGACTCTTTATCCAATTTGCCCAATTTGCCAGTCTGTGTCTTTTAATTGGAGCATTTACTCCATTTACATTTAAAGTTAATATTGTTATGTGTGAATTTGATCCTGTCATTATGATGTTAGCTGGTTATTTTGCTCATTAGTTGATGCAGTTTCTTCCTAGTCTCTATGGTCTTTACATTTTGGCATGATTTTACAGTGGCTGGTACCAGTTTTTCCTTTCCATGTTTAGTGCTTCCTTCAGGAGCTCTTTTAGGGCAGGCCTGGTGGTGACAAAATCTCTCAGCATTTGCTTGTCTGTAAAGTATTTTATTTCTCCTTCAGTTATGAAGCTTAGTTTGGCTGGATATGAAATTCTGGGTTGAAAATTCTTTTCTTTAAGAATGTTGAATATTGGCCCCCACTCTCTTCTGGCTTGTAGGGTTTCTGCTGAGAGATCCGCTATTAGTCTGATGGGCTTCCCTTTGAGGGTAACCCGACCTTTCTCTCTGGCTGCTCTTAACATTTTTTCCTTCATTTCAACTTTGGTGAATCTGACAATTATGTGTCTTGGAGTTGCTCTTCTCGAGGAGTATCTTTGTGGCATTCTCTGTATTTCCTGAATCTGAACGTTGGCCTGCCTTGCTAGATTGGGGAAGTTCTCCTGGATAATATCCTGCAGAGTGTTTTCCAACTTGGTTCCATTCTCCCCATCACTTTCGGGTACACCAATCAGACGTAGATTTGCTCTTTTCACATAGTCCCATATTTCTTGGAGGCTTTGCTCATTTCTTTTTATTCTTTTTTCTCTAAACTTCCCTTCTTGCTTCATTTCATTCATTTCATCTTCCATCACTGATACCCTTTCTTCCAGTTGATCACATTGGCTCCTGAAGCTTCTGCATTCTTCACGTAGTTCTCGAGCCTTGGTTTTCAGCTCCATCAGCTCCTTTAAGCACTTCTCTGTATTGGTTATTCTAGTTATACATTCTCCTAAATTTTTTTCAAAGTTTTCAACTTCTTTGCCTTTGGTTTGAATGTCCTCCCATAGCTCAGAATAATTTGATCATCTGAAGCCTTCTTCTCTCAGCTGGTCAAAGTCATTCTCCGTCCAGCTTTGTTCCGTTGCTGGTGAGGAACTGCATTCCTTTGGAGGAGGAGAGGCACTCTGCTTTTTAGAGTTTCCAGTTTTTTCTGTTCTGTTTTTTCCCCATCTTTGTGGTTTTATCTACTTTTGGTCTTTGATGATGGTGATGTACAGATGGGTTTTTGGTGTGGATGTCCTTTCTGTTTGTTAGTTTTCCTTCTAACAGACAGGACACTCAGCTGCAGGTCTGTTTGAGTACCCTGCCATGTGAGGTGTCAGTGTGCCCCTGCTGGGGGGTGCCTCCCAGTTAGGCTGCTCAGGGGTCAGGGTCAGGGACCCACTTGAGGAGGCAGTCTGCCCATTCTCAGATCTCCAGCTGCGTACTGGGAGAACCACTGCTCTCTTCAAAGCTGTCAGACAGGGACATTTGAGTCTGCAGAGGTTACTGCTGTCTTTTTGTTTGTCTGTGCCCTGCCCCCAGAGGTGGAGCCAACAGAGGCAGGCAGGCCTCCTTGAGCTGTGGTGGGCTCCACCCAGTTGGAGCTTCCTGGCTGCTTTGCTTACCTAATCAAGCCTGGGCAATGGTGGGCGCCCCTCCCCCAGCCTCGCTGCCGCCTTGCAGTTTGATCTCAGACTGCTGTGCTAGCAATCAGCGAGACTCCATGGGCGTAGGACCCTCCGAGCCAGGTGCGGGATATAATCTTCTGGTGCGTCGTTTTTTAAGTCCATCGGAAAAGTGCAGTATTCGGGTGGGAGTGACCCTATTTTCCAGGTGCCATCTGTCACCCCTTTCTTTGACTAAGAAAGGGAACTCCCTGACCCCTTGTGCTTCCCGAGTGAGGCAATGCCTCGCCCTGCTTCTGCTGGCACACGGTGCGCGCACCCACTGACCTGTGCCCACTCTCTGGCACTCCCTAGTGAGATGAACCCAGTACCTCATATGGAAATGCAGAAATCACCCATCTTCTGCGTTGCTCACGCTGGGAGCTGTAGACCGGAGCTGTTCCTATTCGGCCATCTTGGCTCCTCCCTCGCTTTCTTTGTTTTCTAATGTGAAAGAAACAATACTTAAGGAGGTCTTTAGATAATCAATTTCATGAGTTTTATGTTTACATTGTGCTTTCTATTTTTACTGCATCTTAATGGTATGCCTATATACTAGTTACATTTTCCCTAAAATACTCCATCTATGTATTAACAAATAAAACACTTGAATAGCACATTTTATATCCTGGGGCCCTTTTCTCATTCTATTTTCTGCTTCTTCACGTGCTTACATGTAATTGAATCATATTACCTTGGCAGACATTTATTTCAGGTTAAAATAATACAATATTGTCAATATAAACTTCAAAATAATTCTAATACTGTTATTTCCTCACTGCTGTTGTTTTCATTATACACCTCTCTAACATTTAATGATTAAAAATAATAATTTCCAAAGGATGCCTAATTAAAATTATTCAACATAACCTCAGTGTGCATTCACCACTACCGTCTCTCAAGAGACATTTTAACTCTGTTTTACTGCAACAGTCTTCTGTGCATATTTTGAAGGAGAAAGAAAAAAGCTGCTAGAAACAGCCTGCGTTGGAGAGAATACTTTAAAAAAACAAGTTTTCCTGTGGGAAGGTGAAGAAAGGAAAAAAAATTATAACAACGGATCTTTTTTTTCACAAGAGTTACTGACAGTCACTTAAAATATTACATTGGAAAGTTTTCCTAGTATCCAGGGTCAAGACATTGTTATTGTCATGGAAATTTTGGGGAGTAAAAAGAGATACTGAATGCCTAGGCTTTGGAGAGCCCTTTTACGTTTCAAGGATGTTCCATCCCAACCGTTTTCATTCATATGCCATGCAGCTCATCTTTTCCACTGGTGCTGTTTTTGGATTCTTTCTTGTGATTTGAACCCTCTCCTTCTGATGACCTAAGAACTTCACTTAATTAACAAGTGAAATATACAACTTCATCATCTCTGTTTACCAATTTCCCTGTAAGTATTGTCCTGATTCTAACAAGGATCCACATTTCTTTCCTTCCCTCCTTCCTTCCCTCCCTCCCTCCTTCCCTCCTTCCTTCCTTCCCTCCTTCCTTCCTTCCTTCCTCTTTTTGTTTTTGAGAATCTCATTGATTGACACTCCAGGAAAGCTTGATCTTCCCTGGAGTGTCAGCAGAGGCTGCATCCGGTTTGGTCTGAAGCCCTCTGCTGTAACCAGATGCAAACTGCCCATTTTGCTACTGCCCTTTCCCACTTCCATGGCCTCTAGCTTTACTACTAACAACAAACTAGTACCAGAGACACTGTTACTCAGTGAGTTTCAGACTTTCAGACTTTTGCCACTGATTGAGACACCCAGATTTTTCACTGTATTGTCAGCCCTTTCCTGGATCTCCAGCTGCAGGACCTTTTGGATACTTTCCCGTAGTCTGGTTGTAGCACCTCTTAACAGCAACTGGGACTATGTCACCTATCGGGGCCTCTCCCACTTCTGGAAGAGAAAGCAGAATTTTCAGCTGGACTTGTTCCTACGTTTTTTTCCATCCCACTGTACATAACCGGGTTCATCTTTCCAAATTCCATCTCCTCATTATATAAGTATGTTATTATGTAAGAAAATTCAAGACAGAAACAAGTTGTGAAGCTTATGAAATGTTCCCGAAGTAAAGCATCAAACACTGATGCCAGTTAAAGTAAAGCCACATAACATTTGGGTTTTAGCAGTTAAACTGCTACCACATGGAATTATATTATTGTAAGTGTATTTTCAATTACTTGCCTCATTTTTTGCATTTTTCTAATTAATTTATAACTGAGATGACTTAACTTTGGCTGTTAGAATGTCTTCTATAGAATATTATTTAATTCAGAAAGAAAAAACTTCGAAAAATTCTGTTTGTATTTTAGGATTATACAAATATTAGTTTGATGGTCCTGATTTATTTATAAATTATTGATTATATAGACAAGACTGAAATTAAATATCTTGAAATATTACGGAAAATAACTTCTAAAAATACTTCAAAATGTTTTATTTTCAGACAATCAGGACATGTGATCTTTGGTATAGTATCTTAATAACCGTAAAAGAATATTTTACATTTTAATGTTTTTTATGTTTGTAGTTTTCATGTACATAAGATCAAATTTTTTTTTCTTTTTGAGATGGAGTCTTGCTGTGTCACCCAGGCTGAAGTGCAGTGGTGCAATCTCGGTTCACTGCCACCTCCGTCTCCTGGGTTCAAGCAATTCTCCTGCCTCAGCCTCCTGAATAGCTGGGATTACAGGCACCTACCACCACGCCTGGCTAATTTTTATATTTTTACTAGAAACAGGGCTTTGCCATGTTGACCAGGCTGGTCTCGAACTCCTGGCTTCAAGTGATCTGCCTGCCTCAGCCTTCCATAGTGCTGAGATTACAGGTGTGAGCCACCGTACCTGGCCAATCAATTTTTTAAGAGAAAGTAAAACACATTTGGTAAGCATATTTTTGTTATACAGATGTATTTATTAAACCTATCAGGTAACACACTCAATATTATTATTTTATTATTATTATTATTTTACTTTAAGTTTTAGGGTACATGTGCACAACGCGCAGGTTAGTTACACATGTATACATGTACCATGCTGGTGTGCTGCACCCATTAACTCATCATTTAGCATTAGGTATATCTCCTAAAGCTATCCCTCCCCCTCCCCCTCCCCCCTCCCCCCTCCCCCACCCCACAACAGTCCCCAGAGTGTGATGTTCCCCTTCCTGTGTCCATGTGTTCTCATTGTTCAATTCCCACCTATGAGTGAGAATATGCGGCGTTTGGTTTTTTGTCCTTGTGATAGTTTACTGAGAATGATGATTTCCAATTTCATCCATGTCGCTACAAAGGACATGAACTCATCATTTTTTATGGCTGCATAGTATTCCATGGTGTATATGTGCCACATTTTCTTAATCCAGTCTATCATTGTTGGACATTTGGGTTAGTTCCAAGTCTTTGCTATTGTGAAGAGTGCCGCAATAAACATACATGTGCATGTGTCTTTATAGCAGCATGATTTATAGTCCTTTGGGTATATACCCAGTAATGGGTTGGCTGGGTCAAATGGTATTTCTAGTTCTAGATCCCTGAGGAATCGCCACACTGACTTCCACAATGGTTGAACTAGTCTACAGTCCCACCAACAGTGTAAAAGTGTTCCTATTTCTCCACATCCTCTCCAGCACCTGTTGTTTCCTGACTTTTTAATGATTGCCATTCTAACTGGTGTGAGATGGTATCTCATTGAACACACTCAATATTAAATAGTTGGTGACCAACAAGGCAAGTACCAGACATAGATTTTTTTTGTCATGGTTAATATATGTTTTTATAATTCAGTATAACTTGGTTGGCTGATTTTTCTTTTGGTTTATTATAGGCCTTATATGTTTCCTAACCCAGCAGATGTGATAAAATGTAACCCAAACTCACTAAATCATTGTTTCTTGTTTTCCTTTATAGACTTGGTAGCAGTCAACAATAAGAAATGAAAAATTATACTTCTGTGAAACAGTTCATTCTTCTGGGATTAACAGATGACCCAAAGCTAAATGTTTTGATTTTTGTATTTCTATTTTTCACATATATACTGAGTATAACTGGGAACCTGACAATTATTACTCTCACTTTGATAGATGTGCACCTCAAAACACCCATGTACTTTTTCCTTAGGAATTTCTCTTTTCTAGAAATCTCATTCACAACACTTTGTATTCCTAGGTTTCTGGTCAGCATCGTAACAGGCGATATGACCATTTTTTATAATTCTTGCATGGCCCAGGTATTTTTCTTTATACTCCTTGGTTCAACAGAATTTTTCCTTTTGACTGCTATGTCCTATGATCATTATGCTGCTATCTGTAAGCCACTGCACTACACAACAATAACGAACAGCAGAGTCTGCATCCAGCTTGTAATTAGCTCTTGGCTAGCTGGATTTCTCATTATCTTTCCACCTGTAATCATGGGGCTTCAACTGGATTTCTGTGACTCCAACATCATTGATCACTTTACCTGTGATTCCTCTCCTATGCTACTGATCTCCTGCACAGACACAGGGTTTCTAGAGTTCATGGGGTTTTTCCTGGCCATATTCACTCTCATGGTAACCTTAACATTAGTGATTCTTTCCTATGTATTCATCCTTAAGACAATCCTGAGAATTCCTTCTGCTGAACAAAGGAAAAAGGCCTTTTCCACTTGTTCTTCTCACATGATTGTTGTCTCCATTTCTTATGGAAGCTGGATTTTCATGTATGTCAAAACGTCAGCAAAAGAAGGAGTGGCTTTGACCAAGGGTATAGCAGTGCTCAATACCTCTGTTGCCCCAGTGTTAAATCCTTTTATTTACTCCCTAAGGAACCAGCAGGTAAAACAGTCCTTTCAGAACTTCATCAAAAAATGTTTTTCAAATAAATTTTAGTCACAAAGAAATGTATAGCCTGAACTTGAAATGGAAACTTATCTGTAACATAATACTGACATCGTTCTATATCTCCATCCAATACCGTTAATATATTCAACTATTTTTCCTTCAGGATTTATTCTTCTATCTCATTTTGACCTCACTTGGCTTGATAACCCATTTATATTTACATGCTGTGAACGTTTAGGTGTTGTTTTATTTGGTTTTTTGTTTGTTTTTTGTTTTTTGTTGTTTGTTTTTTGAGATGGAGTCTCACACTGTTGCACGGGCTGGAGTGCAATGGTGCCAACTCGGCTCACTACAACCTCTGCCTCTTGGGTTCAAGTGATTCTCCTGCCTCAGCCTCCTGAGGAGCTGGGATTACAGGCTCCTGCCACCATGCCCAGCTAATTTTTTGTATTTTTAGTGGAGACAGGGTTTCACTATGTTGGCCAGGCTGCAGAATTTAGCTTTAAACAATCATTGAAAGACTTTCCCTTTGATCCCAAGAAAAAAATTTTTTTAAAAAGTTACCATCAAGCAATTCTGAAAAATTATTTATCCCAGTGCATTAGCACAATATACTAAAATAAATTCTTCTATGAGATGAAGTCTCCTACCTCTAGTATATTTATATTTCTCCTTTTATCTCCTTTGGTTTTTGCATTATAAATGTTTACACATGCTATTTGGTACATTGGCATTCTATATCTTCAATGTGAATTCCATTATTTAATAGTATAAAATATCTTGCTCAATGTCTTTTCTTGGCTCAAATTCCAAAATTACCTCAAGTCCGGTTCTGATATTTCTGTTAGGCCCCAATACTCTCACCACAAATCACCCTTAATGAACCACACTGATGATAGCCCATTTCTTTCTGTTAATTTGCTGATGCTGGGCCTGGAGTTTACCTGCAGCTCCTTTGAAAAGAATCTGGCTTGCCTTTCTCTCTTTTGATTTTACTAGCCCTTTAAACCCCTGTGCTTTCTATCTCCCAAGTGGTTCTTAAAATTTCTAGTATACTAATGATACCCTCGATTCTATTTATATGGTTGCATTCTTTTAAAAAAGTTTTGATTTTTTTATGGACAATGGAGAGTATGGGATTAAGTATGTTTACACTGCCTGCACCTTGATATAAACTTTTCCTATAAGAGGTTCTTACTTATAGTTATACACTTGTAAGGATAAAAATTTGTTTAGTATTTATCAATTTGCTTTTTTCCTGTCTTCTTCCACAAGCAATGCATGAACACATAAAATCATTTAAGTTACTATCGGATCACTTTTCCTTAACATGTATTCAAATTCCTAGTTTTGGGTTTCTCTTTTCTCCCCCATTTAAAAAATGAGTTATTCAAACAAGTATTTGTAGAAAAAAGGTTACACGTAATCAAAAGCAGGTGAATGAAAACTAACACATTCAATCTGAGAGATAGTATGAATGTCTAAATGTCTAAAATAGCCATATGATATTTGCATCTGTGAATCTGAACAAAATGATTTACTACATCTGCTTATAGGAAGTGTTTTGTTAAATTGATAATAAGTTTAGTTAGAATTGGTAAGAATACTGGACTCCTTTAGGCATCATAAAGCTAAATATTCCAGCTAATCAAAAATTACGTTTTTATTTCTCTTTGCTTTACAAAACTTTTTATTTTTCTGGTAGTTGCTTAGCAGATTCTATGCAAATCTGAATTTAATTTGCATCTATTGATGTGGATATGGCTCAAGCAATGTGATGCTCAATAAAGGCCAGATCCTTCAGTGCATGTGGGCAGAGAGAAAGGATATGCTGCATAATGTTTAACAACTAGCCCTCCAAAAAATAGAAACCTGATGTAATTATAAATTTTAGTGTCAATTCTATATACCCAGTTGATTTTCATGCAATATTTCATTGACTTTTACCAAACTTATGTTCATAAGCAACTTATTTTTGCAACTCAACCACAGTTTGACAAATGGAATTGTATTTCAATCTGTGAACTCTTTTTCTATAAGTTTACTGTCATTAAATCTGAGAATTAATGTTTTGAATTATTATGTTAATTTTAATTTCTTTAATTACAAGTTTTTATAATTTATGTTAGAATTATGTATGACCTTTTAAAATAACTGCTTGCCGAGAGTCCTAAAAACTAAATGTTATGGGATCTTTAGAGTGTCACTTTTCTGGCTGGAAACCTCTGTGGCTGGTGGCACTTTTGCCTGAGTTCTTGCCCCACATCCAGGAAGAATGAGGTATGCATACAAGTGGAGGATGAACAAGATGAAGAGAAGCTTTACTGAGTGATAGAACAGCTCAGAGGAGACCAGCAGGGGGCAGCTCCTCTCTGCAGGCAGGTTGTCTCATCCAGAGTTCAGCTCTCAGCAGAGAGGAGGCCCTGAATTGGGTGGCTCCTCTCTGCCCTCAGGTCGTCTAGTGGTCTCTGCAGCTCTCAGCAGAGTGGGTAGCTCCTCTCTTCAGCTGGTCCTCTAGTCATCTCCAGCTATCAGCAGAGAGGGTAGTTCCTCACTTCAACCAGTCCTCTGGCCATCCTCTCCATCCTCTGCCTCATTCTGGCTGAGCCCAGGGCTTTTATGGAACCCAGAGGAGAGGAAGTACATGCGGATTGGTCCATGGGTAGCCATCAGCAGCAGAAAAGGCACCACAAGTTCCCACTCCAGTCTGCGGTCTACAGGACTGGCAGCTCAGTGCCCAGCCTTCAGGCCATCCCTGGACTGAAGGTGGGGCCTTACAGGGGCACCACCCCCTTCCTCCCAGGAGCCTGTCTGCCTACAGTAGCTATCCATGGCACCCAGGCTGCTGGCACCAAGGGGCACCTGCAAGCCAGCACCCAGCCACCCTCACCACCCTCTCAGCTTCTCCTCCTGTGCTCCTCTGCACCCAAAGTCCAGAGGGGGCCCAGTCCACTGGGGACTGGCATGTCAGCCGTGCCCCAAGCGTGAGCACACCCGGCCAGACTGTGACAGTGCCTGGGTTGGCCCCAACACCACTCCGAGATCTGAGCGGGCATCGGGAGTGGGGAGAGGACAGGCAGCAGGAGCAGGCACCTCCGAGCCTGCAAAGGCAAAGGGAGCCTTCCCAGGTCGCCCAAGAATGCAGGGTTTGCTGGGCCTGCAGCCCGGGTTTGGGCGGCTACAGCCGTGCTGAGGGACCGGGCTCCTGCCTGCTCCATGGAGCCAGAGTCCCAGGTCTACAGCCTGGGATTAGGCGGGCACCCGGGAAGCTCCTGCCCCAACTCGGAATGGACTGGGCTCTCACTTGTCCCAGACTCCCGCCGGCTCCACTGAGCGTGCACCTCCCTGTGGCACCTCCCTGCTGCAGCCGGCTTGAGGACAACAGCTGCTGCCATCATAAGCACTGTGGCATTATCCTGTATACTCAAAATTCAGAATAAAAAGGGCTATATTAGATCATCTACTAAAAAGTGTACCCATTCTACACCTCAATTTATTTTTTGTTCACTATACACATTAAACCAATTTTCCATCTTTCTTTATGTCATGCTACTACTAAATGTACACTTTAAAGTAGTATTTTGATCTGCAAGTAACCATCTTCCTATAATAAATAATTTTATGACAACCTCTTTATTAAAGCATACTTACAATGTTTACTCAAGTTCTTGGCTTTAATCGTGGCTAATTAAATATTATATACTTTGAACTTAAAGTAGCTGTTACACTTTAACAATTTTTTCTTCATATGCCATCTGTATTGTTTAACTATATACCTTTAATAATTTTGTTGTAACTGTATTTTACAACTTTGTTTCCCAAAGAAACATTAAACATCTTCAAATCTTTAAGAAGTGTCTAGCATCCTATGACCATTAAATAATCTTAGTTCTGATTTAACTTAAAATACTTATATGTTTGACGGAGCTCTTGGATTAAATGTTGACTAAATATGTCTCAAAATAACTAGTGTAAAAGGGATATTATGGATTTTTTTTATATCAAAGCAGAGGATAATAAATTGACATCTGTGGGAAAATTGTTGGCTGGAGATATGAAGAAGGGATTGTGAAATTTAACAAATAATGTAGCCTTCTAACAGTATTCCAGAAGATGTAAAAACTATGCAAGCAGCTAGCTTTATCATTACTGTGTTCATATAACCCAAGAGTGAGCTCAATACATAATAAATATTTTAAGTTATCTAATAAGCAGTTATGATTTTTATTATAATCATATTTTCTACATTTTCAATCAGTGGGAAAATAAAAAACCTTAAAGACAATCTGGACATTTGATTCAGTGTAATGAGAACCTTGGCCTAAGTCTAGAACATCACAATGAATTTTTGACATTTTCCTTAAGATTAAAGATAAACTTACTTGTTCACAGCATAGTCTGTCATTTAGAGACTGCCAGTATCTAGTACTCCACCATTAAGTTTCTTCTCATTGTAAAGTTATAAGATATTTACATATCTGTAAATCTTCCTATATCTTCTGCTTTGTTTTTAGGCCACTATTACCTAAATATTCTATTATAAAATGTGTGCTAATTCAGACTATTGCTTAGCACCCAGTGTCTTCAGAACACTAATCCCCTTTTGTTTATTCACTCAATAAACCCCAAGGTAGTAATACTATTATTCAAGCCAGCCATTATTCTGTTTCCTCCATTCAGAGGAATATTAATAGGAACATTAATAGAATAAGCTAGCCATTATTGTTTCCTCCATTTAGAGGAATATTAATAGGAATATAAGCAAGCCATTATTCTGTTTCCTCCATTTAGAGGAAACAGAGCTTGAATAATAAGCTTTGCAGGCTATCCTCCATCTAGAGGAAACAGAATGATGGCTAGCTTGAATAATAACATTACCACCCCCAAAATATGATCTTGTGTATCAGGCTTGGGGAGATGTTACCTTCACCTCTACTTCAACTACAATTTATTTCATTTTAAATGCCAGGATAATACTTCCTTAAGTAGAAATAGGTAGAGCATCCAATGACTTCAGACCTTTAGACAAATTTGACTGGATGTACAGAAATGGATAAATATATACCCTTCTTGTGAACATAGTAGAGGTACTCCTGGGATTTTTATTTTCTACCCATATGTTGAATATTTGGTTACAAATACAAGGAAAAAGAAGCAGAAAAATATGCAGAGGTTTTTTGAAAAATCTTGATGCTTTAATTTAAGTAAATTTAAAAATCAACTAGAAATGACATTTTGACTAATCCAGTCATGTTTACCTTAAAAGTATGTGTATTCTTAATTGTTATTTCAGGAATATAATTTTTCTGCTTAATAGTATATGCTTACGCTTTATACAAGTAATTTCAATTATGTACAATATTAAGTATTAGCACATTTAAACCACACAATTATGACATTTCATAATATCAAAATATGTAAATAGCAGGAAAATTTAAAAACCATTGCATTCCTATAGTTTGAAGCAACAAGTTTCAAGTTTCTTCCTTATAGCATGGGTTGCGACTCATGGTACTGAATGACATTTTGTGTTCTTGTAGAGATATCCTATACAATTGCTTGCAATATAATCAATATCAGAAAAACATATGATTATTTTTGCACAAGATTCAAAAGAATTTGATGCATTTTAACACAGTAGATATACCTTATGTATTTAGTCTTACACAATGTGAATTTTACATGTAGTGAAGGTCAGTATCCATAATATAAAGGCAAAAGACCAAAAGAAACTGCAACTCTGGGTTCACAAAGAACATGGATAATAAGAAGGGCAAATATCTCCCTCTTAGGAATCTTGTAGGTAAAAATTGGTGACAAATATATTCACATAATAAATTATCTAATCCTGAGAAAATATTCCATTTGAAAGTGCTAAATCTCTGAAGAATACTGGAACCAGATGAGACTTTACAAACTCAGAAAAGCTGTCTGGACCTTTAGTGCTTTAAAAAATTGTGCTGAGTGGCAGCACATTTAAGCTTTTGAGGAAAATAACTAAACTTGAACAAAGAAGTAAAGCATCATAACATCAAGGATGATATCAGAAGAAAGAAAATGAAGGAAAAACAATCTTGCCTCATCTAAAATGTATCCTGAGTATCGAACTAATTTATCACCACTGGAGAAAAGAATACACAGTAATGTGAAGACATGCTATATTGGTCTAGAAATAGGATTAATAAAACACTTGCAGCTTACTAAAATACAGTTAGAATTAAATAAAAGTACTACTTTACATAATGAACAGCAGCTTTATGACAGGTAGCTGGTAAATAAAAACAGATTCAAGAAGAGTACATTTTACAATCTTACAGGAGATTATCATAGATGATTAACTAAACTAGAATGTCTTTCATTACAACATTACAATTAGAGTAAAAACCACTTTCAGACATTAAATATCTCTGCAAACCATTATTAGGGACAGACTACTCTACCAGATTAATGAGTGTGCTGACTTTTTTAACTCTAAAATTTTAAATAGGGAAGGTGAAATGCATGCTTATTCAAAAGTTTTAAAAAATTAAAAATATCAAGGGAAAGAAAAATAAAATATCAAAAGGTATTGAAATGAGTATCAAAGTATTGAAAAATGCTGGTAAATGAACTCTCAGAATGTTATTTGAAAAGTTTCAATCTAAGAGGTTTAATTTTATTTTCAGGAAGTATGTTGAACATTCAGAAGAGAGATATTTGTATTGTAATATATGAGAATGTAATGAAAGAAATATACAAGTAATGAATTAATATGTGAGATAATAAATAACAAAATTGTTAAAAAATATTGTGGGTCTATGTACCACAAAATCATTTTATTGTAAAAGAAAAGATAACAATGATGTTCTTAAAATATGTGTTTGTGTGCGTGTGTGTTTAAGTTTCTTTACTGGTGTTATAGCTTTCTTATTTCTTCATTTATTTTATAGCTAAAATAAAGAGTAACATAATAAAGAAAGAAAGTAATAAGAAATTGCAAGGCAGTAATAGAATTTATTCTTCTTGGATTGACAAGTGACCCACAGTGGCAGGTTGTGCTTTTCATATTTCTTGCTACCTACATGCTAAGTGGGACTGGGAATCTGATCTTTATCACTCTCTCACCCTTTCAGATCCCCATCTGCAGACTCCCATGCATTTCTTCCTTCAGAACTTCTCATTTCTGGAAATATCATTCATGTCTGTCTGCATTCCCAGATTCCTTGTCACCATCGTGACTGGAGACATAACCATTTCTATAATGGTTGTGGTTCTCAGCTATTTTTTTCATCTTCTTGGGGGTGACCGAATTTTACCTTCTGGCTGCCATGTCCTTTGACTGCTACATGATTCTAAAGAGTTTTCTATAAATGAAGAGATAAAGTATTTATATGTTAGTTTTCCTTTATTGCCAAACCTGTGATACTGCCTTCATCCTTTCATTGTCTCTTTCACAGTTTCAACATCTTCCCCAACCCAAGTAAATGACTTTTGGAGGCCTTTGAGAACTGCCAGAAAATGAGTTCAGGCTTATTACCTTTAGTTATTGAGTCCCTCAAAATCAATGTGTCATTAATAAAATTAATTATCAGGACTCAGTAGCTGTGACTCTGACTAGGTATAAGGTATTTGGATTTGATATTGGCACCTTGATTTTCAGCCTGATCTGATTATCTTGATTAATGTAAATGACTGTAGAAAATCTAATTCCCTGGCAAATAGTTTTCATTATTGTTCAAAGAACAGGCTGTCTTTAACAATCACGTACTGCTTACCATTGTGTTTTCATGGAATGACTCACATGTTTTTTCAAATTCTAACATAATACCAACAGAAAACTAAAATTATGATTACTTTGTTTACAAGTTCCTTATTATAACACACAATTTACAAAGAAAATGAAACAATGCAAGTCTTTTTGTAAGACTATAATACATATGTATTATATATGATATATACCATATATACACATACGTATATAGGTATTATATATGGTATATACATTCTCTATTCATATATTTATGTATCATTATGTATGTATATGTCCACATATGTATATATGTATGTATAATGTATATATGATACATAATAGTTATAGAAATCTATAGATAGATATAGATACTAATAGATATCAGGCAAATGACAGAGTTAGGAAAACTCTATCCTCTTAGTCAAAATTTATCTGATGAAGTTCATTATAATAGTTAATAAGTGGAAATAAATGAAAATCAGTATAAATCTTTCCAGAGCAAAACTTTTAGAAAATGTATTCATTTCCAAGTGCTACTAAAGCAAAGTACTAGTAATCGGCTGGCTTTAGACATTTTATTTTAATGTGTTTCATGGTATATTTTCTTGAATTTATTCTACCTGGAATTCATTAAGCTTCTTGGGTATGTAGATTCACATCTTTCCTCAAATTTGGAAAGTTTAAAAATTATTTCTTCAAATACTCTTTTTAACCCTTTCTCTCTTTCTCTTTTTCTTCTGGGTCTTCCATAATGCAAATTTTAGTACACTTGATGGTGTTCCAGAAGTCTCATTGGCTCTGTTCATTTTTCATTATTCTTTTTTTATTTTGTTCCTCTGACTAGGTAACTTCAATTGTCATATCTTTAAGATTGCTGATTCTTTCCCTGTTTGCTAAAATCTGCTATTGAAGCCTTCTGTGGCTTTCTCATGTCAGCTATTGTATTTTTCAGCATCATTATTTTTATTTGGTTCATTTTTATAATTTTTATTACTTTGCTGATATGCTCTTCATTCATCATTCTCCTGTTTTCTTTAAGTTCTTTGTCCATGGTCTACTTGAGGTCTTTGAATATATTCAAGACACGTGATGTGAAGTCTTCATTTAGTATGTCCAATGTCTATACATTCTCAGAGTCAGTTTCTATCAATTTCTTTTTTTTACCTAATGCCCCTCACGCCACCCCCACTAAAGTAAATGTGTCATTCTTTCCTATTTCTTGTAAGCCTTGTCACTTTTTAAATTAAATATTTTGAATATTACAATGTGATCACAGGGAAATCAGATTCTTTCCTCTCATTAAGTTTTGCTATTATTGCTTGTCGAGGGCTGGATTAATCCATTTGTTTACTGACCTTACTAAACTATTTTCGCTAAGACTGTATTATTTGCTAGTTTGTTATCTTAATAGCAAGCCAGTGACGTGGCAGGGATTTCTTTAAATGCCAGGAGCCAAAGAATGAGAGAGAGAGAACTCTCTGATCTTTGCAAGTTCTCTCTGGGATGGGTCACTCCTTCAATGTTAAGTAAGGCTGCCTAAAGCCCTGCTTTAACCTTCACCTCCTACTTGCATGAAGCTCACAGATCAGCCAGAGGTGCAAGCCTCAGGCACTATGAGATAGCCATTCCTACTTGAGGAGGGTGAAGCAGAGGTTAGCCTATTCACCAGTCCATCAGGGAAGCCCAAACTGGTGAAAATGCATAACCAAAAATGCACAATGCAGTATTTTTTATTATACTTTAAGTTCTGGGATACATGTGCAGAACGTGCAGGTTTGTTACATAGGTATACACGTGCCATGGTGGTTTGCTGCACCCATCAACCCATCATCTACATTAGGTACTTCTAATGCTATCCCTCCCCCAGCCCCCCATCCCCCAACAGGCCCCGGTGTGTGATGTTCCCCTCCCTGTGTCCATGTGTTCTCATTACAATGCAGTATTTTAAGAACAAGTTTTGTGTTAGCCCCCTTGCATCAGCAAGACACACCAGGAAAGCATGTTTTTGTCCCCATGGCTGCCATTTTGCTGGGAAATGGGGGATATTAGGTAGGTAAATGCAACACCACAATGTTTTCTTACCAAAATGTAGCTACCTTTTTCTTCATTAAGCACTCCTCTTGTTGCTTTGTTTTTTATTAGATTCCAGAGTTCCAAAAAATTAACTTCTCTCAGTTTTGCCAGCTCAATGTCTTCTTCAGTGGAGAGACTGACTGATTATTTAACTTCCCAACCTGTTATTTTCTGTCATCCAAAGCAGAACTTTTTAATTTTCATGATGGCCAACTCAGCCTTTTTTTTTTTTTTGAATTGTTCATGAAGCAGTGACCTTTAAATAACGGACAAAAATACTCTTTCCAAGTGTATGTTTTACACAGATTTGTTCTGTATGTTTTCTTTAAAGCGAGCTTTTTAAAAAAGAAACAAGAAAATAAATGAGAAGAAAGCAAAACATAAAATTTAGTTGAATATTACTGAGTATATACACTGCTCAAAGGTCAGGTATTATGTGGCTAATATTGGTATAAGAATTAGACAGCTTCTCCAGGTAGACTCAGGCTATTAGGTTTCATCTAGTCCTAACCACTGTCTGATAATCTGAGAGTGTTGCTTACCGTAATTATGACTTCCAAGCCCACACATATTTCCTGTTATTCAAGGTAACATGTGCTGTTTTAGCTTTGACATCATGGTAGAGCAAGGACCTTATGATCTGGCATTCCCACACCACCATTAAATGAAGCCTGGAATGCATTATGCTAATGACCTACCTAAAATTATACCATAATTTGCTAAATCTTGGGTCACATATTTTATCTATTCTCTCTAAATCCACAAATGCTAGGCATTTGAGACATCTGTAATATTTTACTAAGTCACTCAACTAAAAATGCTTGGTTTTCTCCATAGAGAAAATAATTTCTTTATCTTTACTTGTGCTATAGAATCTTCAGATTGGGATTTTGTTTAAGCCCCAATTACCGTACATTCCAACCCCTTAATTCATGTTTTCTCATAGAAATCTACTAGACAGCCAACATGAATCTCCTTTCAGTTGAAATAATAATCAGAAGGATAATTTTAAAAATTAGTCAAGAGATCATTATTTCATCTTTCCCTTTGTGTCTTGCAAAGTTTAACATTATATGCAAAATGCTATATTCTTCCAATATTTAATGTCTCCCAAGAGAACCCAATTAAAATGTTGCCAAAATTAATAGCGTTGTGAATACACTAGTTTTTCTGTCTCCAGGGAGGGTCTTACCATATTTCCCTTAAAAACAACCTCCACTCTAACATTATATCTTAAAACACACAAAATATGCCTTTCTATTTCTTTTAGAGAAAAAGCTTTTTGGAAAGCCTGTATCACTGAGCAATGTCAGGGAAAATATGAAACAGTTGACATTTAAATGCAAAAAAAAATTTCAAAATATGCCAACTGCATTTTCTCATACTCACTGAGAGTAGCTTTTGGGTTGAGAAATGGATGGTTTACAACAAGGGGGAATCTGGAAAAAAATCTTCAAAATTTTAATAATTTAGCAGCTGTACAAAAATGAATTAGTTTGATAAAAGGTGTAAAACTGATCGTTTTCTAGCTAAAACATTACGTTTCTCTTATAGATAATGAGAAAACTAATTAGATTTAAACTATTACTTGAATCTATCAAGGACTAACATAAGTGAGTATATTTCTTGTTTTTTTCATGTGGTTAATTTCTCTTCCCAAATCATAGAACTCTTGACAGCTACTCTTTTTGAAATCTACCACGAAGGCATTTTGTCAATTCTTTTTTTTTTTTTTTTTTTGGTTTTTATTATCAATGCTTGTATTGTTTTCTCTCTCCGAGTCTTTTTTGTTTTTTGGTATGCATTACATTTATTTAAACTTACTGAAATTGACACCATCATCATTACTTCCTTTTCTGAGAGCACCGTTATTTAGCATGGATGTTTTCTTAATCCTGAGGAGTCACATCCTGTATCTTTTGCATGTTATCTGGTATACTTGCTCTAATCAAAGATGATGAAAAAAATGTCCTAGAACAATCTTAGCAGATAAATTGAGAAATTGCCTGAGCATATTTTGTTATGTTAACATGTGGCCAGCCAGGTAGCTAGCTGCTTGATCAAGAGCATCACTAGCATCCTAGCCCCTCTGTTTGAAGGAGCTCCTTATATTTTGTGCAGGGAATCACAGGGTCCCCACAGCATGATTTTCAACTGGTCACCAGATATCCCTGAAGCATCAAATATGCCCATTTGAATTTGAAATTTAAAGATGATCCCGTCAAGACCATGAAAATAACTTTGTGTTGTATGACAGAAAAGTACCTCACAATATTCAATAGCCAAGTACCTAGCCAGGAACCTTTGACACCAAATTTTACATCAAATTGTCTATAAAAATGAGAGAGATGTCACAAGAGAACAAAACCTCATGGATGCAGTTTAAACTTCAATGTAGATCTCCGAGTCTTTTTAAATTTGTCACAGCTTAGTTCAGAAGCATACAAATACCTGCTTCAGGAAGGAGTTAGACAGCATTTTCTTAGATAAACCTCAGCTGGTATGACTTATTGCAGGGATGCCAGACCCAGGATGCATGACCCCATTTCAATGTCATCTTTACCCTTCCTAATACCTCACACTTTGACTCTGTTCATTAAATCAGATTACTCTCATGGTTCACTCAAAATTTGTCAAGATGGTTTCTCTGTTTCTAGTACTGGTAGCAACAGATCATGCTGAGCAATTCATATTTGGGATGTTGATTATGTACTTCACTAAAATTCCTATTTTGTTGGCATAGACCACTACAGGTACCTGTATCAATCAAAATGGACTAATTCAGAATAATTGATGCATGCATGCAGAGTTTGGCCCATAGAACTAAAACAAACACTGGATTGATTGACTATATTTAAAAAGTCCGATTGGAACTTTTATACTGTGATCTTGTTCATTAATAAAGGTCGGCATTGTGTTTATGTCAACTTCAATCAGAAAGGAGCTAAGAGGATCAGTTTTGCCTACAGCAAGAGGAGATGGAGTTCAATTAATTTCCCATAAATATAGGATTTTCTGTGTTTTTGTTTGTTTTTGCTATGAAAAGAAATCAAGGCTCATTTTTTAAATTGAAATAACTCAAAATATTTTCTTTTCTTTTTTTTTTGTTTTTTTGTTTTTTGTTTTTTTGAGATGGAGTCTTGCTCTATTGCCCAGACTGGAGTGCAATGGCGTGATCTGGGCTCACTGTAAGCTCCGCCTCCTGGGTTCACGCCATTCTCCTGCCTCAGCCTCCCGAGTAGCTGGGATTGCAGGCATACACCACCACGCCCGGCTAATTTTTCTATTTTTTTTAGTAGAGATGGAGTTTCACTATGTTGGTCAGGCTGGTCTCGAACTCCTGACCTCGTGATCCTCCCACCTCGGCCCCCCAAAGTGCTGGGATTACAGGCGTGAGCCACCGTGCCCGGCCGAAAGTCTGTTTTCTAATGACAATATTAGCATTTGTATTTTATGGCCTTTAAGTTTTCAAAATTACTATGTATTCTGATAACTTGTTCAATATTCCACCAACAGAACAAAGCAAGCAAAATATTTATTATTATTTAACTATAAAAAACCTTTCTGTACATTAAGTAATCAAAACTATACAGCAGAGAATTATCAAAGATAAAACTTAAATGTTTTTTAAAGTAATGAAACACAAATTAATCTTTTCAATACTAAATAAATTCTGTCATGAACTTGCAATTCTAATGGATATTCTGCCACTTCTTGTTGAATGGGTCTTAAAGTTCTTGATGCAGAATAAGAGCAATCCTAGTGTATTTGAAATCAAATCATGTATTGACATTCACTCTTCTTTTTATCTACAGACCTATCAGAATTCAGAACTAAGCCACGCCAAATATGACATCAATTAGAGAATTCATTCTTCTGGTACTTACAGATGACCCAGAGTTACAAGTTCTGATATTCTTCTTTATGTTGATCACATACTTATTGAGTGTAAGTGGAAACATGGTCATCATTATGTTAACACTGTCAAATATTCATTTGAAAACTCCTATGTATTTCTTCCTTGGGAATTTCTCTTTCTTAGAAATTTCATTTACCACAGTCTGCATTCCTAGATTTCTGATCAACATTGCTACAGGAGACACAACCATTTCCTGTAATGCTTGCATGGCCCAAGTATTTTTTTTAATTCTTTTGGGATCAACAGAATTTTTTCTTCTGGCTGTCATGTCTTATGATCGCTATGTGGCTATCTGCAAACCTCTACATTACACAACCATCATGAGTAACAAAGTCTGTAATTGGCTTGTAATCAGCTCCTGGCTGGCTGGTTTTCTCATTATTTTTCCCCCCATGATTATGGGCCTCCAACTGGATTTTTGTGACTCCAGCACTATTGACCATTTCATCTGTGACTCTTCCCCTATGCTGCTGATTGCTTGCACAGACACACAGTTTCTAGAGCTTATGGCATTTTTGCTAGCAGTATTCACACTCATGGTAACTTTGGCCTTGGTGGTTCTCTCCTACACACTCATCCTTAAAACAATTCTGAAGATTCCCTCTGCCCAGCAAAGGAAAAAGGCTTTTTCAACTTGTTCCTCCCATATGATTGTGGTTTCTGTTTCTTATGGGAGTTGCATTTTTATGTGTGTAAAAACATCTGCAAAAGAAGATATGGCTTTGAGCAAAGGTGTAGCAGTGCTTAATACCTCTGTTGCTCCTATGTTGAATCCCTTTATTTATACCTTAAGAAACCAGCAGGTAAAACAGGCCCTTAGGGAATTCACCAAAAAAATATTATCATTGAACAAGCAATAATGATAACTAAATCTGTGGCTGAAACACAAATAAGCCAATAAAAACACAAAGCATCTTTCTACGTAATAGGTACACACAAAGGAACACACATGCAAAGATTCACACCATTGTAGAGCTTACCTCTAGTGATAAAACACACATATGGAACAATCTATATAATAGAAAATTACCTAGTACTTTAGTAAGGGAAAAATGCTATTTTAAAAAAATAGAAGAAATATGGTATAGAAAGTAATATGGCAGGTAGAATTCAAATTAAATAGCTTGGTCAAAGATTTCATGGTCATCTTAAAGCTTCTTTTATTTTTTTCTATATTCAAGCACGTTTTTATGTATTCTTTATATATATTTTTTATTATACTTTAAGTTCTAGGGTACATGTGCACAATGTGCAGGTTTGTTCTTAATCTTTTCCTTTTTTTCTGTAATTTTTCCATCTTATCATATCTGTTTTATATTTATCAAGCATATCAAGATTGTGAGGTGTGACTATTAAATAAATATTGGTCTTTGCTTTAAAAAGATATATAGCAAGATCTAAATAGCCTATTCCAATCCTACCTGAAAATAAATCATTTTATAAAAAATTAACAGCAACTCACAATTAATGAATGGATTAGCACCTAATTTCAACGTTGAGAAAACTGTGCTTTGTAATCCCGTATTCTATTGAACCTGATATTCAGAATCTGTACATGGAAAAACAGCTGAGAAACAATAATCTTCTGTGAAAATGGGCTATTTCAAGCCATCCAAGTTTTGCCAACTCTGCTTCATCAGAAAGATTTATCTGTGTCTTTCCAGATTTCACATGTTCTGTTAAGCAAAAATGGAAGTGTGAGAGACTGGAGCTGTTGGGGAGAACAATCTCCAATAAAGTGCTGCAAGCAGAGATATTAGAAATGATTGCTTTTACACTAAATGCAGTGACTTTACATTTTGTGATATATTATCATAACAATCCACCATCAAATAGTGAAGGTAGGAGGTCATAAAAGTGCAATCCATGAAGTTGCTGAAAATTAATGCAGGTTTGATACACACCCCTTTACCATGCACATAATGATCAGAGAACACAATTTTATTGATGCCCAAATAAATAAGAATAGTTCAAAGACAAATCATACACCTATGCAGTTTCCAAATAGTCAGCATAAATAGTGCACACAATTTAATTAGTAGGAATAAAAATATTTTAAATAAATATGAAATTCAGAGCCTTGAAAATGAAAAATTTAATTTGAGGAAAACCAAATATATATATATTTAATTTTATAAATTAATATAAAATAGGAAGATTAATACATAAACTAATTACTTATAAATTCTAATCTTATATAAGATATGAGACTAGACCTTAAATTTATAAGGTTATAATTTTTTAATACTAATAAAACCATAAAATTGTGTAATTATGTGTTACTAAGGTAATAATGGTACTATGTGCAATTACATAAAAACATTACTTTTAAGGAAAAGTATTAACTAGAAAATATTTATAAAGCAGCAAATAAACTGAATATATATTTTAACTATGAAACAAATTACCAAAAGATACAAAGTTCTAAGAGCTATGCCTCTGAAACATTTCCAAGATTTTAATATTATTTTATTCTAAATTTTAGAAGTATAAAACATTCATTTAAAGTATATATTCTTGTAAATAGTTGTAGACTATAAAACGGTTGAAAAAAATATTCACTTAGTAATATACAAAATATCCATAACATATATGCATGTTTCCTGTATAAAATCCTACTGTAATGGATCAATACTATAAAAAAGATACTAGTATAAGATAAGAAACATAAGGAAATTTGACTAGGAAAATTTGGGATATAATGTATCATTTTATCTTTTAAATAGGCCCAATGAAAAAAATGTATCAGATCTTAAATTATACTACTATTTACCCACAAATCATCAACAAAAAATTTTAAAATCTCTTAGTTGATACTGATATGAAAATAATTATGTTAAAGCCACAAGGAAAACACATGGTAAATGAGTAATTAAACTTTTACTCAAACGTGAAACTAATATAATTTGTATTCCTGACAACAAAATAATAATGCACAACCCCCACTTTGTATTATAGAGACGTTTGTCCTAGATGCATTTAACCAATGCTAAAACATACAAAGCAGAAGCAAAATTCATAATATTCAAAATGAGAAGACAGATATAACATTTTTTCGATATTTTTTACAAATATTCCCCAGAAAAGTTTTAAAATTACTGGAAACTAATCATAAAAAATTGAAGAAGTAAAAAATAAATGGAAAGATATCATGTGTTCATGGATTCAAAAAATTAATATTGTTAAAATGACTATACTATCCAAGTGAACTACAGATTCAATGTAATCCCTATCAAAATTCTAATGGCACTTCCATAGAAATAGAAAAAAATCAATCCTATAATTGATAAAGAACCACAAAATCCCAAATAGCCAAACCAACCATGAGAAAGAAAAAACAAAGCTGGAGGCACCACATTTTATGATTTCAAACTATATCACACAGTCATAACAATCAAAACAGTATGGCACTGGAATATAAAACAGACACATAGAACAATGTGACAAATTAGAAAGCAAATTTTTTTTTAGAAAAAAAATCACATTTGATCAGGTTCCAAGAATAGAAATGTGGAAAGGATAGTCTCTTTGATAAATGGTATCAGAGAAACAGAATATCCACATGCAAAAGAGTGAAATTGAACCCTTACCTCACACTGTATACAAAACTTAATCCAAAATGGCTTAAAGACTTAAATGCAGTACCTAAAACCATAAAATGCCTAGAAGAAAACATAGGGAGAAAGTTTCTTGACATTAGTCTTTGCAATGATTTTTTGGATATGACACCAAAAGCTCAGGCAACGAAGGCAAAATTAAACAAGTGGGACTACACCAAACTAAAAAGTTTCTGTAGTGGAATGAAACAATCAACAAAATAAAAAGAAAACCTCCTATGAGCTGGGAAAAAAAATAATTCTGTTAAAAGGTTAACAAGCCAAAATATATAAGTAACAAATACAACTCAATAGAAAAAAAATCCAATTTTAAAAATGGGCAAAAACCTGAATAAACATTTTTTTTCCAGAGAAGACATACAAATGGGCAAAAGGCATATGAAAACATTCTCAACATCACTAATCATCAGGAAAATGCAAATAAAAATCACAATATCACCTCGCACCTGTTAGAGTAGGTAGCCTCAGAAAGATAAGAGATTAAGTGTTGGTGAGGGAGTGGAGAAAAGGGAACAGCCATATGTAAATTGGTACAGTCACATGGAAAACAGTTTGTAGGTTTCTCAAAATATTAAAAATAGAATTACCACACAGTTCAACTGTGAGCATATATTTATATATTTATGACTGTATATTCATAGGAAATGAAATCAGCATTGAAGAGATATCTACACGCACATGTTCATTGCAGCATTGTTCACCAAGGCAAGATATGAAGATAATCTAAGTGATAAGTGACTGATGAATACATAAAGAAAATGTAATATATATGTATATACATATATGTTTACACACACAACACACACACACATAAAGGGACGTTATTCAGTCATAAAGAAGAAATCCCTGCCATTTGTGAAAGCATGGATGAAATTATGTTAGCAATGCTTTGTCTGAATTCGATAGGTTATGAAATGATGCGTTTTCATTTTTATTTGTGATTTCTCCTTTGACCCGTTGGTTGTTTAAGAGTATGCTGTTTAATTTCTATATATTTGCAAATTTTTCAATTTTTTCCTCATATGGATTTCAAGTATTATTCCATAGTGATTAGAAAAGATGCTTTGCACAAGTTCAATATTTTCAAACTTACTAATGCTGATGTCATAAAATGGATTAGGAGTTTTTCCTTCTTTTTCTTCTTTTTTTTTTTTGGAAAAGTATGAGAAGGATTTATTCTTTAAATGTTAGCAGAATTCACAGGTGAAGCCAGCAGGTCTCTGATTCTTCTTTGCAGGGAGGTTTTTGATTACAGAGTCAATCTCCTGACTAGTTACCGGTCTGTTCAGATTTTCTATTTCTTCATGATTCAGTCTTGGTGGGTTGTATCTTTCTAGGAACTTGTCCATTCATCTAGGTTATTTAATTTGTTTACACCTATAAATTTATATCTTAGCATTGCTTACACTATATTCATAAGATTTGATATGTTATTGGTTTTTGTTGTTGTTTTTCATTGTTTGTTTTTTTGAGATGGAGTCTCATTCTGTCACCCAGGCTGAAGTGCAGTGGCACAATCTCGGCTCACTGCAACCTCTGCCTCCCGGGTTCAAGCAATTCTCCTGCCTCAGCCTCCTCAGGAGCTGGGACTACAGGTGTGCATTACCATGCCTGGTGAATTTTTGTATTTTTAGTAGAAACAGGGTTTTGCCATTTTGGCCAGGCTTGTCACAAACTCCTGACCTCAGGTGAGTTGCCAACCTCAGCCTCCCAAAGTGATAGGTTTTATACTCATTTTTCTCAAAATATTTTCTAACTTCCCTGTGGTTCTTTTTTTGGCCTCTTGGTCATTTAAAAACGTGTTGCTTACTTTCTGTATATTTGTGCAGAAAATTTTTTAGTCATCACTCTGTTATTGATTTTTATGTCATTATAGGAAAACTACATTACTTCTTAAAAAAAAAAAAAAAACTACCGAGACTATTTTGTGGCCTTACATGTGTTCTATCCTGTAGAATATCCTGTGAACTTTAGAAGAATATATATTCTGATGTTGGGTCAAATATTCTGTATATCTCTGTTCATTCTAGCTTATTATTTTATTGTTAAAGTCCTCTCTTTCCTTATCTTCTCTCTAGTTGTTATATCCATTATTGAAAGTGGAGAACTGATTTCTACAACTATTATTTTTGAACTGCATGACCCCCCTCTCAATTTTGTAAATCTTTGCTTCATATATATTGAATGCATTGTTAAGTGAGTAAATGTTTGTAATTTTTCTATCTTCTTCGAGATGAAAACTTTTATTAATATATAATGCACTTTATCTCTTATAATATTGTTACATTTAAATAGTATTTCGTCTAATATTACAGGTAATCCAGTCCCATTTGGTTACTATTTTAATGGAACATCTTTTCCATACATTCACTTTCAACATATTTATATATTTGAATCTAAACAGAGTCTCAGGAAGACAGCACATAGTTGGATCTTTTAAAATCCTTTCTGCAATTATCTCTTTTGATTGGAGAGTTTAATCTGTTTTGAATTTAAAGTAATTATTATAAGAGATGTGCTTCTGCTGCTTGCTATTTTGCTATTTGGTGTTTACATCGCCTATAGTTGGCCCTTCATTTCCACCATCACTGTCTTTTTTTATGTTTAGTTGATTTTTTGTAATGACATATTTTCACATTTTATTCCTGTCTGTGTATATTATATAGACATTTTCTTGGTGTTCATCATGGGAATTATATTTAACATCCTAAAATTACTAGAACCGAATTTAAATTTATTCACATTTAACTTTAATACCATAAAAGAGTCTCTTCCTATAAATCTCCCTTTCCCTTTTTGGTAATTGATATCACAGATTTCATTGCTGTGCACTGTGTGCCAAATATCATAGAACAATAGTTTTATGCATTTTATATTAATTCTTTTATAATTAAAATTGGAATTATAAAACAAAATTAAAATCATAGTAACTTTTATAATTGTCCATGTATTTACCTTTATCAGAGACCTTTATTTCTTCATATGGAGTGCTGCTACTGTCCAGTGTCCTTTCATTTCTACCTGAAGAACTTACTGTAATATTTCTTAAAGGGCAGTTCTAGTAGTAACGAACTTCCCTAGCTTTTATCTGGGAAAAATCTTAATTTCTCCCTAATTTTTGAAGAACAGTTGAGCCAGATATAGGATTTATAATTGCCAATAGTTTTTTTCCTTTCCACACTTTGAATATAGTCATGTGTGACTTAATGATGAGGATACATTCTGGGAAATGTGACATTAGGTAATTTTGTCATTGTGCAAACATTATCAAGTATATTTACACAAACTTAGATGATATAGCCTACTACATGCCTAGGCTATCTATATGATATAGCCTATTGTTCCTAGGCTACAAACCTGTACAGTATGTTACTGTGCTGAACAGTATGTTACTGTACCGTGGGCAGTCATAACACAATGGTAAGTGTTTGTATACTTAAAACATATAAAAGGTAGAGCATTGTGCTACAACATTGCTACAATGTTCACTAGGCAATAGGAATGTCTCAGCTCCATTTTAATCTTATGGGACAGTCATCATTTGTGCAGTCTGCCATTTATCAAAGTGTTATCATATGGTGTATGACTGTACATCAACCTACTCCCTATTGCTTTCATGAGTTCTAATAAGAAATGGAGTGATAGTCTAATTGAGGATAACTTGTATGTGATGAGTCATTTATCTCTTGCTGCTCTCAAGATTTCCTCATTTTTGGCTTTCAATTGTTTGATTAAAAATATGTCTTGATGTGGGTCTCTTAGAGATTATCCAACTTAGAGTTTATATAGCTTCTTGGATTTGTAGGTTCGTGACTTAAACTTGGGAAATTTCTATCCATTATTTTTTTAATATTATTTCTTCCCCATTATTTTCCCAGCTCTCCATGTGGGATAAACACAATGCTCTTGTTGGTCTGCTTGATTGTGCCTCACAGATTCTTTAGTATCTGTTCACTGACTTCATTGTTTTCCTCGTACTTCATAATTTCAATTGTTCTATTTTTAGGTTCTCTGATTCACTTGTCTGCTTGCATAAATTTGCTTTTGAATCCTTCTAGGTTGTTTGTATTTCCGTTGTAATTTATGGCTCCAGAATTTTGATTCGGTTTCTTTTACTATTTCAATTTCTTTGGTTATGTATTTTATTTTGTTCATGTATTGTTTTCTTGTCTTTGTCCATGTCTGTCTTCAGTTTTTGGAACATCTTCAAGGGAGTTGACTAATTATTTTTTAACATAAGAAAAGTATGCAAATTTTATTTGATGTTAAAATTTTAATTTTTATGTGTGCATAAAGGTTTTCATGGAAAAAAATAAGACTTGAAGAAAGGCTAGACCCAAAAGCCTATATACCATTATAATAAAAAGAGATAAATTGTGGAGTTGTGACAAAAAATAGAAAAAGGAGTATGGCCTGGGGGCAGTAAATTGTGGGAATGTGATGAGGAAATGTATAGGGGAAACTAATGAAAAGACGGGTCAATTTAGTAAAATTTGTTCTTACACATTCTCTCAGTGTTACCTCCCCATCTGGTGATAAGAGTGTTCTCCTCTCCTGTTACAGGAAGAGCATCTTTCTCAGAGGAAATTTATACCCTGCTTTTAGGTAGAAAGTGGAAGGCCAAAGAGCTCTTCCTGCATCTACTGTTTTCTCAATTGCCTTTAGCTCAAAATAATCAATATGCTAAAGTGTCATATTTGGGGATAGCATGTTCTGATCTCCTTATAATCTTATTTTGTATTGTTTTTCTTCTTTTTTGTAAGATAAAGACAAATATTTATTTAGTCCCCTGGCTTTATTATTTCATTTAGATAAATATAGGACTTTTAACTTTTAGGTTCAGGGGTACACGTACATGTTTATTATACAGGTAAATTGAATGTTATGGGGGCTTGGTGTACAGATTATTTCATTACCCAGGTAATAAGCATAGTACCTGATAAGTAGTTTTTTGATCCTCATTCGCCTTCCACCTTCCACCCTCAAGTAAGCCTGGTGGCTGTTGTTTTCTTCTTTGTGTCCATATGTGCTCAAAATTTAGCTCCCATTTATAAGTGAGATCACATAGTATTTGGTTTTCTGCAACCTAAGCATTGTAGAGGTCTATGCTACTATGAATAGTGCTTCAGTGAACATATGCATGCATGTGTCTTTATGGTAGAATGATTTATATTCCTTTGAGTATATATCCAATAATGGCATTGCTGGGTCAAATGGTAATTCTAAGTTCTTTTAGAAATTGCCACACTGCTTTCCACAATGCTTGAACTAATTAACATTCCCACCAACCATGTATGAGTGTTTCCTTTTCTCCACAACCTCACCAGCATCAGTTATTTTCTAATATTTTAATAGTAGTCATTCTGACTGGTGTGAGATGATATCTCACTGTGGTTTGGAATTGCATTTCTCCAGTGATGTTGAGCATCTTTTCATATGCTTGTTGGCCACATGTATGTCTTCTTTTGAAAAGTATCTGTTCATGTCCTTTGCCCACTTTTTAATGGGGTTGTTTGTTTTTTTGTAGTAAGTTTGTTTAAGTTCCTTACAGATGCTGGATATTAGACCTTTGTCAGCTGCTTAGTTTGCGAGAATTTTCTCCCACTCTATAGGCTGTCTGTTAACTCTACTGATAGTTTCTTTTGCTATGCAGAGCTCTTTGGTTTAATTAGGTCCCATTTGTCAATTTTTACTTTTGTTGCAATTTCTTTTGGCATCTTTGTCATGAAATCTTTGCTAAGTCCTGTATCCAGAAGGATATTTCCTAGATTTTCCAGGGTTTTTATAGTTTTAGGTATTATATTTATGTCTTTAATATATCTTGAGTTGATTTTTGTATATGGTGTAAGGAAGGGGTCTAGTTTCAATCTTCCACATATGGCTAGCCAGTTATCCCAGCACCATTTATTAAATATTGAGTTCTTTCCCCATTGCATATTTTTGTCAATTATGTTGAATGTCAGATGGTTGCAGGTATGCAGCCTCATTTCTGGGCTATTTTGTTTCATTGGTCTACGTATCTGTTTTTGTAACAGTGCCATGCTATTTTGGTTACTGTAGCCTTGGAGTATAGTTTGAAGCCAGGTAATGTGATGCCTCCAGCTTTATTCTTTTTGCTTAGGATTGCCTGGGCTATTCAGACTCTTTTTTAGTTCCATGTGAATTTTAAAATAGGTTTGTTGTAATTCTATGAAGAATGTCATTGGTAGTTTGATAGTAATAGCATTGAATCTATAAATTGCTTTCAGAAGTATGGTCATTTAAAAATATTGATTCTTTCTATCCATTAATATGGAATGGTTTTCCATTTATTTGTGTCATCTCTGATTTCTTTGAGCAGTGGTTTGTAATTCTCATTGTAGAGGTCTTTCACCTCCTTGGTGGGCTATATTCCTAGGTACTTTATTCTTTTTGTGGCTATTTTGAATGGGATTGTGTTTTTAATTTTGCTTTCTGCTTGAATATTATTGGTTTATAGAAATGTTACTGATTTTTGTATACTGCATTTGTATCCTGAAACTTTGCTCAGATTGTTTATCAGCTGAAGGAACTTTTGGGAAGTGATTATGGCATTTCCTATGTACGGAATCATATCATTTACAAACAGAGATAGTTTGACTTCCTCTCTTCCTATTTGGGTGTCTTTTATTTCTTTCTCTTGCCTGATTGCTCTGGCTAGGTCTTCCGGTACTATGTGGAATAGAAGTGGTGAAAGAAGGCATTCTTGTCTTGTTCATATTTTCAAGGGAATGCTTCCACCTTTTGCCCATTTAGCATATTGGCTGTTGGTTTTTCACAGACGGCTGTTGTTATTTTGAAGTATGTGTGTTCGTTGCTTAGTTTGTTGCAGGATTGTAAATTATAGAGAAGATGATTTTTGTCAAAAGCCTTTTTTGCATCTACTGAGATGATCATGTGGTTTTTGCTTTTAGTTCTGCTCATGTGGTGAATCACATTAATTGATTTGTGTATGTCAAACCAATTTTGCATCCCAGGAATAAAGCCTGCTTGATCGTGGTGGATTAGCTTTTCGATATGCTGCTGGATTTGGTTTACTAGTATTTTGTTTTGTGTTTATCCACCTATGTTAATCAAGGATATTGACCTTAAGTTTTCTTTTTTTGTTGTTATCTCTGGTAGGTTTTGGTATCAGGATGATGCTGGCCTCATAGAATAAGTTAGAGAGGAGTCCTTCCTACTCAATTATTTGGAATAGTTTCAGCAGGAATACTAACAGCTCTTTATTACACATTTGGTAAAATTCAGGTGTGAATCTCTCTGTTCCTGGGCTTTTTCTGGTTGGTAGTCTTTTTATTACTGATTCAATTTCAGAGCTCAGTGTTGTTCTCTTCAGGGATTCAATTTCTTCCTGGTTCATTCTTTGGAGGTTGTATGTGTCCAGGAATTTATCCAGTTCTTCTAGTTTTTCAAGCTTGTGCACATAGAGATGTTCATAATAGTCTCTGATGGGTTTTTGTGTTTCTGTAGGGTCAGCAGTAGTGTCCCTTTTGTCATTTCTGATTGTGTTTCTTTGGATCTTCTCTCTCTTTTACATTAGTGTAGCTAGTGGTCTATCTTATTAATTTGTTCAAAAAACCAGCTCCTGGAGTCATTGATCTTTTATATGGATTTTCATGTCTCAGTTTCCTTCAGTTTAGCAATGGCTTTAGTTATTTTTTTTTCTGCTAGCCTTGGGATTAGGGTTGGTTTGTTCTTTCTCTAGTTTCTCTATTTGTGATGCTTAGGTTGTTAATTTGAAATCTTTCTAACTTTTTGATATGGTCATTTAGTGCTATAAACTTCCCTATTAACACTGTGTTGACTGTGTCCCAGAGATTCTGGTATGTTGTGTCTTTTTTCTCATTATTTTCCGAGAATTTCTTTATTTCTGCCTTAATTTCATTATTTACCCAGAAGTCACTTAGAAGCAGTTTGTTTAATTTCCATGTAATTTTATGGTTTTGAGTGGTTTTCTTAGTATTTATTTCTATTTTACTGCACTGTGGTCTGAAAGCATGTTTTGTAAGATTTTTTTTTAATTTATTGAGGATTGTTTTAGACCTGATGTGTGGTCATTTTTGGAGTATGTGCCATGTGCAGGTGAGAAGAATGTATATTCTGCTCTTTTGGGATAGATGTAGATGTCCATTTGGTCAAATGCTGAGTTTAATACTATCAGTGGAGTGTTAAAGTCTCCCACCATTATTGGCTGGTTATCTAAGTCTCTTCGTGAGTCTCTAACAACTTGCTTTATGAATCTGGGTGCTCCTGTGTTGGGTATATATATATATATATATATATATATATATATATATATATATATATTCATGATAGTTAGGTCATCTTGTTGAATTGAGCCCTTACTATTGTGTAATGCCCTTCTTTTAATTTTTTATCTTGATTTAAAGTCTGTTTTGTCTGAAATTAGAATAGCAACCTTTGCCTTTTTATATTTTCCTTTTGCTTGTTAGGTTTTTCTTCATCCCTTTATTTCGAGTCTATGGGTGTCACTGCATCTGAGATGGGTATCTTGAAGCTAGTAAACCATTGGGTTTTCATTGAGGCATTTAGCCCATTTACATTCAAGGCTAGTATTGATACATGCAGATTTGATCCCATCATCATGTTGTTAGCTGGTTATCATGCAGAATTGTTTGTGTGGCTGCATTATAGTGTCACTGGTCTAGGTACTTAAGTGTGATGCCAGTAATGGTCTTTCTTTTGTAGTTGCCAGTAATGGTCTTTTCCATAGTTAGCACTCCCTTCAGGACTTCTTCCAAGGCAGGTCTGATGTTGATGAATTCCCTCTGCATTTGCTTGTCTGAAAGGGCCTTATTTCTCTTTCACTTATTAACATTAGTTTGGCTGGACATGAAATTCTTGTTTGTAAATTCTTTTCTTTAAGGGTTCTGAATATAGGCCTCTAATCTCTTCTGGCTTGTAGAGTTTCTGCTGACAGTTCTGCTGTTAGCCTGATATAATTCCCTTTGTATATTACCTGCCTCTTCCTAGCTGCCTTTAACATTTTTCTCTCCTTTTGACCTTGAAGAATCTAATAACTATGTGTCTTGGGGTTATCTTCTTGTGTAGTATTTCACAGAGGTTCTCTGCATTTCCTGAATTTGAATGTCGGCCTCTGTAGTGAGTTTGGGGAAATTTTCATGGATAATATTCTGAAATATGTTTTCCAGGTTGCTAGGTTTCTCTCCCTCTCTTTCATGGATGCCAATGAGTCATAGATTTGGTCTCTTTACATAATCCCATATTTCTCATAGGTTTTGTTTATTCTTTTTTATTGTTTTTCCTTTATTTCTCTCTGACTTAGTCATTTTGGAGAGCCAGTCTTCAAGCTCTGATATTCTTTACTCAGTTTGTTCAATTTTCCTGTTAATACTTGCAATTGCATTATGAAATTCTTCTAGTATGTTTTTCAGCTCTATCAGATAAGTTTGATTCTTTCTTATAATGTCCATTTGGCTATCACCTCTTGTATTGTTTTCTTGTAATCCTTAGATATCTTGGATTGGGTCTCAAGTATCTCCTGTATTTTAATGATCTTCATTCCTTTCCATAGTCTGAATTTTATTTCTGCCATTTCAGCCATTTCATCCTGGTTAAGAATCATTACTGGAAATATTATTATGGTTGTTTGGAGGTAAGATGATACTCTGGCTTTTTGAGTTGCCACAGTTTTTGTGCTGGTTCTTTCTCATTTGTGTGGGCTGATGTTTCTTTAATCTTTGAAGTTAGTATCCTTTGGATGGTTTGCTTTGCTTTTTTCACCTTTGATGCCCTTGGGAGTTTGATTATGGTATAAGGTGAACTCGGTTGACTGGCTTTGATTCTAGTCTGCTCCTGGGTTGTGGAAAAGCCCCCTCTGATTACTGTCTCTGTGCTCACATTAGTTTTGTTGGGTGTTCTAGTCAACAGGAATCACTCAGGCAGCACCTGCAGTTGGCATATATATTAGTCCATTCTCACACTGCTATAAAGACATATCTGAGACTGGGTAATTTATAAAGGAAAGAGGTTTAATTAAGTCACATTTCCACATGGCTGGAGAAGCCTCAGGATGCTTACAATCATAGTGGAAGGTGAGAGAGAAGCATGTCTTACATGGTGGAAAATGAGAGAGTTGCAAACAAGAGCAGGGAAAACTGCCTTATAAAACCATCAGATCTCATGAAAACTCACTGGCTATCATGAGAACATCATGGGGGGAAACCACCCTAATGATCCAATTACCTCCACCTGTTTTCTCCCTTGACATGTGGGGGTTATGGGAACTAGGGATTATAATTTAAGATGATATTTGAGTGGGAACATAAGGCCTAACCATACGAAAATACAAGCCATGTCCTTGCCAGTGTGGCCCTAATCTGCTGTCTGTGTATTTCCTGGGGAAACATGGTGTTGGGCCTGCCTGCAGAGTCTGGGGGAAATGGGACCACTGGGTTGGAAGTTCTAGTGGGTGTGGTCTATCTGGCTAGAAGAGGCAGAGGAGGGTGGAGTTGCCCACCCTGCCACTTGAGTGTTTGCACAGTAACAGTAGGCTACGCCCTTCTGCAAATTCAGGCAGAAGTAGGACTGCTGGGCTGGTAGCTCTAGCTCCCCACCATAGGCCCAATAGAAGCCACACTTGTGGTACTTGGGAGCAGTAAGATTGCCAGACTTTCACTGTCAGACGGGGCTTGGTGCCAGCTTCCAGCCCAGTGGTCTTGCTTTGGCCTGAACTGGGCTAGCCATTCCACCCACCCCCACCACTGGTAGCCAGGCAAGCAATACTTGCTAGAGCTTCCAGCCCAGCAATCTCATGTTTGTGTAAACTCAGCTGGAGGGCACAACCTCCTGTTGTCCTGGGAAACACCCAAACACCATAGCACATGACTTCACCTGCCCCTGCCACTGGTAGCTAGGCAGACAATGGTAGCTAGGCAGACAATGTTAGCAAGAGTTTCTGGGCCAGCGGCTCCTCTTCTGTGTGAACTCAGTTGGAGGGCATAGCTTCCTATTGCCTGGGGAAACAGCCAGATGGCTGAGCGGTAACCAGGTAATCCTACCACCAGTAACAAGGTGGGCAGTGCCTGCTAGTTTCTGGCCCAGTGGCCCTGCCTCTGTGTGAACTCAACTACAGAGCACATCTTCCTGTTGTCCTGGGAAGCAGTCACATGGCAGAGCATGTGACCCCATCTGCCACTACTACTGGTGGGCAGGTTGGCAACATGTACTAGAGCTTCCAGCCCAGCAGCCCTGCTTCTGCGTGAACTCAATGGAAGTATACCATTAGCTCTCCTGGGTCTCCAGCTTGTCAACTGCAGCTCTTAGAACTTTTTAGCATCCACAATTGTGTGAACAAATTTCTTATAATAAATAAATAAATCTATCTATTTATCTATCTATCTGTCATCTATCTACCTATCTACTCATCCATCCATCCTATTGGTTCTGTTTCTCTAGAGAAGCCTGACTAATACAACTGTCTTTTCTCTAATGTCTCTTTTTTTCTAATAGGTGCAGACACACATATTTATATTGAACACATTAACTCATACTAAGTAAAGACTTAGATCCCATGACATTCATGAACATGAGCTATTTTAGGTTCTTATTAAGGGATTGACAATTGAGGATGATAAAAAATACATATATTTAATACTATGAGGTGACATAATGAGTTTTTACCCATTATTTCAAGTAAATTATTACTTATTTAGATAAGGAAATAACCAATAACTCTTGGAATTTGAGTGTAACATGTGAAGCTTGGCTGAGTTCTGCATTTACTTACACATTATCACTTATGTGGATGAGGAATTTGTCGTGTTCTTGATGTGGACTACAAAAAGATACCAAATGGGATATTAAGGACTTGACTTTTATATTCCAAATTTTTATCACTGAGCATTAAACAGATGTACTTATTATAAACAAAGTAGAAAGAAAGGATTATAATCACAGTTTACTCTGGTACAAAGGCAAAAATGCATATCACAGTAAACTATAGATCTTTTTAAAAGTTTGCACTACAGCAAGGCCACCACCAAATAAAAACAGTAATTCCAGTGAAATTCACAGCAAACTTACGTCTACTTTACTGTGTAGAGGTAGATCTACCTCTTTACTGTCTAGTAGATTTACCTCTATACCAATTACTACTGTGTAGTAGATTTACCTCTATACCAATTTCTTTCTTTCCCTTATACTTTGTGTACTTTTCCTTATAAATTCTCTCTATTTTATTTCCTAACATAATGGCTTTCTTTTGAGTACAGGCTTCCCAGTCAAGAAATGTCTTAAACTTGACCATGTCTAACAAACTGAAATCATTCAATATTTTCTTAATAATATGAAAATTATGCAAGTATTTCATGCTTTTAAATCAGTGTTGAATTTCTCAAAAAATAGTGCCTTAATGCTTTATACTTATGTGTAACATTTCTCTAGAATCAAGAAACAGGACATTTATTCTAAATCTTCTAGAAGATATTATGCTCTATTGTAAAATTAAAAACAGAATATATTTTGATCAAATATTTAAAATGGACAGCTTTTTTTTTTCTTTTTTGAGATGGAGTTTCACTCTTGTCACCCAGGCTGGAGTGCAATGGCACGATCTCGGCTCACTGCAACCTCTGCCTCCTGGGTTCAAGCAATTCTCCTGTCTCAGCCTCCCAAGCAGCTGGGACTACAGGCGTCCGCCACCATGCCCGGCTAATTTTTGTATTTTTTAGTAGAGACGGGGTTTCACCATGTTAGCCAGGCTGGTCCTGAACTCCTGACCTCAGGTAATCCACCTGCCTCGGCCTCCCAAAGTACTGAGATTATAGGTATGAGCTGCTGTGCCCGGCCCATCTTTTTTGTATGTGTCTATTTGCATAATACAAATAAAAACCATCATACTTCCTTCTTAGAAACATATTTAACAATTTATAAAAAATGGAAAATTTACCAAGATATCAATAAATAATAGGGAAAAAGAGAAATAATTATACTACCAGGTATCAAACTGAAGGATAAACAACCACAATAAATATTCTGAAATCAGTAAGACATTATCAAAATAGAATCAATATCCCAGAAGCAGGCACATAATCCCTGTTTTATTCTCTATTACACTAGGAAGGATTAAAGGTATTAATCTTTTATAAGCTGAATTTATATTAAAATAATCATTTTTGTAGAAACAGGTAAGGCAAACAAACAGTTCTCTAGGAAAACACGGAGATATTTATGAACATTTTAATTGTGCAAAGTTGTGGCTCAGTAACTCATTTGAGAAAACTTACAATCAAGGGATGATAGAACAATAATGCCAAGATGCATTTGTGTGTCCATGCATTCTAATATTATTTATAATAAGGAATATTTTCAAAGATTGGTACGTTCAGCAAAGAATAATTTTATTCATTATGGCATATCCATACAATGAAACCATATTTAGTCATTAAAATGGATGTTGTAATTGTCTAAGCTAATATTAAATGGTTAACTATTGCTTAGAGACAAATGGAAGATTTTCTATTTGGGTATCAATGCTTAAAAATATATTACTAAGTGTCAAAGAGAGGTGATATCGTTTGGCTGTGTCTCCACCCAAATCTCATCTTGAATTGTAGTTCCCATAATCCCCATGGGTCATGGGAGGGACCTGGTCGGAGGTAACTGAATCATGGGGACAGGTTTTTCCCATGCTGTTCTCATGATAAAGAATGAATCTCATCAGATCTGATGATTTTATAAAGGGCAGTTCCCCTGCACACAATCTCTTGCCTGCCACCATGTAAGATATGCCTTTGCTCCTCCTTCGCCTTCTGCCATGATTGTGAGGCCTCCCCAGCCATGTGGAACTGTGAGTCTATTCAACCTCTTTTTCTTTATAAATTACCCAGTCTCAGGTATTTCTTCATAGCAGTATGAAAATGGACTGATAGAGCAGGTGTCCACAATTAAAATGTATGTGGAGTAGTATACATCAAATTGGTAACAGTGGTTATCTCTGCACATAAACATTTGAATATATGTTAACATCACATGAAGGCATCTTTTTCAAATAAAAAGATTCATGTTGTGATTTTTTTATTAAATTATATTTGTCTCTACAGTTGTGATAAAGTCTATAATAAATCAGTGACTGAGTTTTTATTACTGAAGTACTATTACTGTTTATGCAAATGTAATTTAAATATCCTGGTTTCCACTTATATAACATATTCAACAAGAAGATACTATTTTTTAAGCCGGGAACAATGGTGCACACCTGCAGCTCCAGCTACTCAGGAGCTTGATGCAGGAAGTTCATTTGAGGCCAAGAGTTCAAGGCTGCAATCCTGCCTATGAATAGCTACTGCACTTCAGCTTGGGCAACATAGTGAGACCTCCTCTCATAAAAAACATGTAATTATTTTTTTAAAAAAAGAAGAAGATACCATTTTAATCATATTTTTAGCACTGTATTTAATCACTGCATTGAGAATGATCTCAATTTATTGTGCTCTTATGTCAAAATATATTTTGCATAAAGTATTAAAAGTATTTGTTGTTTTATATATATGTGGAAAATAATACAGAAATGTATAGATGAAATTTGAGTTGCTTCTAATTTTAGATAAATACTAGCCAGCTCAATTGATGAAGGGAGTTACACTCCCTATATAAGTTTCACCAGTGATAGTGTATAATAGTCTTCAGTGATTCCAACATTGTTTCAAAGATTATAATACCAGATACTTTTTCTTTCATAGACCCGTGGATTATTTTGCTTGTCATATTTTAAATTGCTTTTTCCCATAGTCTTAAGGATGATACATGACAATGAACATTGCAGGTTGTTGGTTTATTCTTGCTAGACCTCACTCCTCCCCAGATACCTGGCTAACATCCTGCTGGATAATTTTCTCAGTCTTCTCCTGGGACACAGGTCCCAAAATCAACCAATTAAAATATGATTGCTGGAGTCAAACTTGTACATGGATTCACTAGTGCCCTATTAGTTTTTATCCCAAATGTCATTAAGCATTTGTTTCCTTAAAGCATATTTCTGAAATTATGTAAAGGAAAACATATTAAAGGTATTATTTACTTTTTTCCTAGGGAAAATTAATAGAAATGGCCCTCTGTGAAGTATCAGAATAGCCTATCATAAATAATTCTAGAATTTTTTTCATTTATGTCAGCAAAACTTTTAACTAAGGATTTATTGTTAAGATGGTTGGTGGAATATTTCAGGCTTCCAGATTTTGGACAATGTTGGGTGGAAACATGAGGAGACTATTTCACTGGATGTTTTAAGATGAAACATCAAGATCTTTATGATGAAATCTGTAACTTTGTAGGAAGGGAGAAAAAAACAGTTATTTCTTCATGTAGAATTGACGCACTACATGACTTTTGATTTAAGAGAATTGAGCACATTATTTTCTGTTCAATATTTAACTCTAACCATCCAAATTTTCATAATAGGTAAGTATTTTAAATTTATTTTTTGTGATTTAGCTTCTATTCATTCTATTCTGTAGCACTGATTAATCTCATATAATATTTATTTCCCTCTCTGTCTCTTATGTATATGCATATTTAATAGTTCAGAAATTAATGGAGATTTAAAAATCTTTTAAATGGTAATTTCTAGCAATTAAATAGGTAGAACACAGCATATTTTTCTTAATATTTATACATTTACACTTAGAAAGAGCTGGTGCATATTACAGATGTGGGTGTCCAAGATAGTTACTAGACAACATATGTGAAGTATTTGTGCATTTTATATTTGATTTACATATATGAAGTAGTTGTGTACTTCATTAAAATATTTTCTGAACATGCTTTTGGGTGCCTGATTACATTTAAAACATTTTACTAGAAATTTTAAAACACTCAACTGAAAAACACTACATTAATTGGATTTTAATGAAAAGGCTCTTAAAAAAAAATCAAGAATAAAGATAAGAGTTTCGGAGGCACCCGTATTACCTGAAAATAGAATGTGTGGTGGATTGAAAAAAAAGTGGATACTATCTATATAAAGCCATTGTTTAAATGTTCAAAACACATTAGAATGACTTACCCACTGAATTATTATTTTGTTTTACAAAGAAAGGGGTAAATACATATGTAACTAACCCGCACAATGTGCACATGTACCCTAAAACTTAAAGTATAATAAAAAAATGGCACTCCCTAGTGAGATGAACCCGGTACCTCAGATGGAAATGCAGAAATCACCCGTCTTCTGCGTCGCTCACGCTGGGAGCTGTAGACCGGAGCTGTTCCTATTCGGCCATCTTGGCTCCTCCCCTGATTTTCTAATTTTCACCATGAAGAGGTGGCTTGAGTAGTTGTTATCATAACCAAAGTCTTTTTTTTTTTCTTTTGGATCTTAACCCCAAAATAACCTCAAATAAGCCTACTCTCCAAAACAACAACAAAAAAAACCCATCCTTGCTAAACAATATCACATAAAATAACATCTTAGTCATAATATCATTTATGGAGATTGCCTGACAAGCTGTCCTTTCTACAGCTTATAGTGCAATCTCCATAAATGATATTATGGCATGTCTAGAACTGCCAAAGCAAATATTCCATGGACTTTTATTTTATTTTATTCTTTTTTATTTGTATAAGTTTATAGGGTATAAGTGTAATTTTGTCACATGTGTAGATTGGGTAGTGGTGAAGTCAGGGCTCTTAGGGTATCACCCAAATAACATACATTGTGCCCATTAAGTAACTTCTCATCATCCACCCCCCGCACCTCATCAGCCTTCCAAGTCACCATTGTCTATTATTCCACACTCTACATCCATGTATGCACATTATTTGGTTCCTACTTATATGTGAGAACATGCAGTACTTGTCTTTTTCTGTCTGACTTGTTTCACTTAAGATAATGGCCTCCAGTTGCATCCATTTTGTTTAATTTTATACTTCTGCTTTTGTGAATAGCACTGTGATGAGCATATGAGTACAGGTACATATCTTTTTTATTTAATTATTTATTTAAATGATTTAATAATTAATGATTTTAATGATTTCTTTAAATTATTAGTGACTTCTTTTCCTTCTTTCCTTTTCAATGATTCTTTTCTTTCTTTCCTCTTCACTAGTAGGGTATTGCTGGATCAAAGGGTAGTTTATTTTTGTTCTTTTAGAAATCTTCATAGGATTTTCCATAGAGGCTGTACTAATTTACATTCCCATCAATCTTTGTAAGAGTTCCCTTTTCTCCACATCCTTGCCAACATATGTTATTTTTTTATCATCTTAGTAATAGCCATTCTGACTGGTATAAGATGATATCTCATTGCAGTTTTAATTTGCATTTCTCTGATGATTAGTAATGTTAACCATTTTTTCATATACCTGTTGGCCATTCATATGGCTTCTTTTGAAAAATGCCCATTCATGTCCTTTTCCACTTTTAATGGAATTACCTGTATTGTTGTTATCATTGAGTTATTTTGAGTTTCTTATAAAATCTGGATATTTGTCCTTTGTCAGATGCATAGTTTGCAAATATTTTTTCCCATTCTGTAGGTTGTCTTTTCACTCTGTTATTACTTTGCCGTGCACAATTTTTTTTTTGGTTGAATTAAGTTCCATTTGTCTATTTTTGTTTTTTGCCTGTGCCCCAGCTACATTTCTCTGTGGATATCTGGCTGCTCATAAAAATCAAGCTTCAAAAACTGAAAGATTTGTCTTTTTCCTGCAGTCAAATTTGCTTTCCATCTGATCATTTATTTGCTGAGTTACCTAATTTGCCAAACCATAAGCCCAGAGTTCATCTCTTACTGCTTCTTTTCCACTTCTTACCTCAAATTTTCATTAAATTTCATTTGTCCTACTTTCACATGTTTCTCACATCATCTTACTGATCTCTGTACCAATGAGATTCTGTTATAAAGACAGAAAATACCCAAGATCAATGATCATGGGTATCTTCAGCAATGAGGCTCACAATTCTCAAGGTGCCCAGAAGCCACTGGTCGAATCACATATTGACTCACTGTTGACTCTTACTTGCTGCCAGAAACTGCTGCCAAATAACACTGGCTTCTCCTTTTTTTGATAGTCTAAATCCAGTGAGAATGTTTCTAAGGTCAAACCTTACCTGCTGGAAAGGCAGAATCTTCAAAAATTTTCTAGGCTTACACAACCAAAAAAGAGAATTTTAGACCAATATCCTTGATGAACATTGATGAAAAAATCCTCAATAAAATACTGGCAAACCGAATCCAGCAGCACATCAAAAAGCTTATCCACCATGATCAAGTGGGCTTCATCCCTGGGATGCAAGGCTGGTTCAATATACGCAAATCAATAAATGTAATCCAGCATATAAACAGAACCAAAGACAAAAACCACATGATTATCTCAATAGATGGAGAAAAGGCCTTTGACAAAATTCAACAACCATTCATGCTAAAAACTCTCAATAAATTAGGTATTGATGGGACGTATCTCAAAATAATAAGAGCTATCTATGACAAACCCACAGCCAATATCATACTGAATGGGCAAAAACTGGAAGCACTCCCTTTGAAAATGGGCACAAGACAGGGATGCCCTCTCTCACCACTCCTATTCAACATAGTGTTGGAAGTTCTGGCCAGGGCAATTAGGCAGGAGAAGGAAATAAAGGGTATTCAATTAGGAAAAGAGGAAGTCAAATTGTCACTGTTTGCAGACGACATGATTGTATATCTAGAAAACCCCATCGTCTCAGCCCAAAATCTCCTTCAGCTGATAAGCAACTTCAGCAAAGTCTCAGGATACAAAATCAATGTACAAAAATCATAAGCATTCTTATACACCAATAACAGACAAACAGAGAGCCAAATCATGAGTGAACTCCCATTCACAATTGCTTCAAAGAGAATAAAATACTTAGGAATCCAACTTACAATGGACGTGAAGGACCTCTCCAAAGAGAACTACAAACCAGTGCTCAATGAAATAAAAGAGGATACAAACAAATGGAAGAACATTCCATCCTCATGGGTAGGAAGAATCAATATCGTGAAAATGGCCATACTGCCCAAGGTAATTTATAGATCCAATGCCATCCCCATCAAGCTACCAATGACTTTCTTCACAGAATTGGAAAAAACTACTTTAAAGTTCATATGGAACCAAAAAAGAGCCCGCATTGCCAAGTCAATCCTAAGCCAAAAGAACAAAGCTGGAGGCATCATGCTACCTGACTTCACACTATACTACAAGGCTACAGTAACCAAAACAGCATGGTACTGGTACCAAAACAGAGATATAGATCAGTGGAACAGAGCAGAGCCCTCAGAAATAACGCCACATATCTACAACTATCTGATCTTTGACAAACCTGACAAAAACAAGCAATGGGGAAAGGATTCCCTATTTAATAAATAGTGCTGGGGAAACTGGCTAGCCATATGTAGAAAGCTGAAACTGGATCCCTTCCTTACACCTTATACAAAAATCAATTCAAGATGGATTAAAGACTTAAACGTTAGACCTAAAACCATAAAAACCCTAGAAGAAAACCTAGACATTACCATTCAGGACATAGGCATGGGCAAGGACTTCATGTCTAAAACACCAAAAGCAATGGCAACAAAAGCCAAAATTGACAAATGGGATCTAATTAAACTAAAGAGTTTCTGCACAGCAAAAGAAACTACCATCAGAGTGAACAGGCAACCTACAACATGGGAGAAAATTTTTGCAACCTACTCATCTGACAAAGGGTTAATATCCAGAATCTACAATGAACACAAACAAATTTACAAGAACAAAACAAACAACCCCATCAAAAAGTGGGCAAAGGACATGAACAGACACTTCTCAAAAGAAGCCATTTATGCAGCCAAAAAACACATGAAAAAATGCTCATCATCACTGGCCATCAGAGAAATGCAAATCAAAACCACAATGAGATACCATCTCACACCAGTTAGAATGGCAATCATTAAAAAGTCAGGAAACAACAGGTGCTGGAGAGGATGTGGAGAAATAGGAACACTTTTACACTGTTGGTGGGACTGTAAACTAGTTCAACCATTGTGGAAGTCAGTGTGGCGATTCCTCAGGGATCTAGAACTAGAAATACCATTTGACCCAGCCATCCCATTACTGAGTATATACCCAAAGGACTATAAATCATGTTGCTATAAAGACACATGCACACGTATGTTTATTGCGGCATTATTCACAATAGCAAAGACTTGGAACCAACCCAAATGTCCAACAATGATAGACTGGATTAAGAAAATGTGGCACATATACACCACGGAATACTATGCAGCCATAAAAAATGATGAGTTCATGTCCTTTGTAGGGACATGGATGAAATTGGAAATCATCATTCTCAGTAAACTATCGCAAGAACAAAAAACCAAACGCCGCATATTCTCACTCATAGGTGGGAACTGAACAATGAGAACACATGGACACAGGAAGGGGAACATCACACACTGGGGACTGTTGTGGGGTGGGGGGAGGGGGGAGGGATAGCTTTAGGAGACATACCTAATGCTAAATGACGAGTTAATGGGCGCAGCACACCAGCATGGCACATGTATACATATGTAACTAACCTGCACATTGTGCACATGTACCCTAAAACTTAAAGTATAATAATAATAAAATTAAAAAATTTTAAAAAAAGAATTACACTTTGGAGGGTGGGGCTGGGGACACTATATTTATCCTTATCTGAACAGTGTAATCACCTTGAGACCTTTTCTTTAGTAATAATCACACACACACACACACACACACAGTCCCATTAAACCTCACAATCTTTTTTCAATTCAGCATAATTTCGATTACTTATTTAATTACAAATGTAAATATTAACACACACACAATGAAAATCAATGCCACAGAGCCCTTCATCCAGTTGCCTATGCTCAAGATTTTGAGTGCAGACACCCGACACCGTTCTTCCAGGAGCACGTGTATGTCACACTCTGTCATGCAAATTAGCTAAACAAAAGGTTTGTCTCTTCCTCTCCTGAAAATGCACATTTCCCTGTTTTGAGCATGTGTGTTGTTAAATGATGTGGGTCTCCACAGGAGCTCTTCAGCCCCTGGTGACTTTGAGTGGCAGCAACATTCTCTGCTGTGAGTAAGGAATCCCTGTATGGCCAGGCCACCTGCTACTGTTGCTTCCGTAATGATCTCAGCAGCACAGAATCCCTGATTAAGAAAAATAAAAGTATTAATTCTAATGGCTTCACAGAGAGCCATTAATTTGCATATCCCCCAAATTGTATCTTGCTTAAACCTAGAAAATAAATGATCTCATGACCAAAAAAAAAAAAAAAAAAAAAATTATAGGCTTAATAAATGAAATTAGCAATTTTGTAAGACAGAAAGTTAATTTATAAAACTAAATGTGTATATTTATAGTAGCAATAAGTAGTTGAAATCCAAAATAAACAGTACGATTTACTGTCCTCAAAAATGAAATGCTTAGGTATAAATCTAAGAAAATTTGTATGGAACGTATAGGCTTAAAAATACAACCATTGGAACAAAATCATATGACCTTTGAAAAATGAAGTGATATACTATGTTTCTGAATAGAAGACTATTTTAATATGCCAATTGTTCCTATCTTAATCTATAGATTCTTGTAATCCCAACCAAAATCTTAGTATATTTGTAGATATTAACAGCTTAAACCTAAATTTGATGTCTAAAGGCAACAGAAATATGTTAGTCAAAACAATTTTGAAAAAGAATAAAGTATGAGTACTCATAATACTTCATTTCAAAATCTGCTATAAAGCTACAATAATCAAGATAGTGCAGTGCTAGTAAAAAAAATAAAGGCATATATCAATTTAAAAAGAATAGACATACATGGAATGATGTCCAACAAAGGTACAAAGGCAATTTAATCAAGAAGGATTTTTTTAATAAATAGTTATATAACAATTGTATCTCCATATGTAAAGAAATAAATCTCAACATTTACCCCAAGCCTTATATAAAATGTGACCCCTAAGTAAAATATAGAGCCAAAGGTAAAATGTAAAACTATAAAACTCTAGAAGAAAACATAGGAAACAATCTGAATGACCTTGGTTTTTCAAGAAGTTTTTGTGCTTGACCAAAGTCATAATCCACAAGAAGAAAGTCTGGTAAGTTGAAATTCATTTTATTCATTGTTTTAAAGTTCTTAAAACAACACTGTTAAGAATAAAATGATTAACTAAAGACTGGGAGTAAACGTTTTCAAATCACACTCCTGAGAGCACACTTGCCTCTAGAATATGTAAAGAACACTCTAACCTTAGAATAAAAAAACGAGCAACACAATAAAACCTGTGCATAATATTTGCATAGAGACTTCACCATAGAAGATTTATAGATTGCAAATATGTATATGAAAAGATGCTCTATGTCATGAATTATTAGGGAAATGCAATTAAAACCTGCATATCTATTTGAATATTCACAACAAAAATACTGGCAATACCAAATGTTTGCAAAGATATAGAGCTACTGGGAGCCTCATACTTTTCTAGTGAGAATATAAAATGGTACAACCACTTGGGAAACCATTTGGAAGACTCACAGAAAGTTAAATTTACACATGTCATATGAACTAGCAATTCTACTCCTATCCAAAAGAAATGAAAAATTATGTTAATTCTCAGGAGTCTGGCTCTTGATCTTGATACTGTTCAAAAAAACAATGTGTGATTTATCAGCCTCTACTATAGGAAATTACAAAGGCTTTCCCTAGCAGGGTTCACAGGAGCAAGCTGCCCTTCCCATATCAAATGATACACTGTTATGCATTACAGTCTTTGAAGGAAATAACAGTAAAGGACTCAGATCATCCTGGCCAAATATGCTGTTACATTTATCTTTAATTCCAGCGCAGGTGCCTCCACTTGCAGGCCTCCTTCTTGGGAAAACTTGAAGACACTTTTCTCCACTCGGATTCAGTACTCAGCACTTTTACATTCCTAGCCCTGCCACTCTCTCCTTCCCATGGCCCCTTGCCTCCATACAACTGCAAGAGACTTTTGTTGGGTGATCCCATGGTAGTAAAGGGACCCCTGTGTCTGTGTTGTTCTACCTGACAATCAATGCTGTGTCATTTCATGGTAGAAAATGGAACAGGCAGGAGTCCACACTTTCTCTGATTTTAGCCTTTCCTATACTATTTGCAGTGATTGATTTCAAACTTGACTGTTACTTTCCATTCAGGCTGGTTGCTTTTACCAACCACTGATATCTGGCAGCTCAACTCTCTCTTCAGCTCAGCAGGGCTCTTGATACCTCACAAACATGTATGTGAATCTTTATGGCAGCTTTATTTATAATCAGCAAAAATGGAAACAATATATATGTTCCTCAACTGAGGAATGGATAAACAAACTGTGGTACATACATATATTGACATATTACTCAGCAACAACAAAAAATGATTCATTCAACAATAATGAATTGGAAAACAGGGTTTAAGTGGATTTCTTTTTTACAAAAATAACTGTAAACAATGTAGTTTGTAGACTTGTAACATGGGTTAAGAATTATGAAACTAATTGTTGTACAAGATTTAAATAAATATTTAGATATATTGTCATAATAGAAGTCAGTATTTCTATGTTGAAGAAAGAAGTTACAATTAAAGAAAGATAATAATTACAATAAATTCTGTGATTGTAGTCAGAGGTATCATGATGGACTCTTGATTTGTTTCACTTGTTTTAATTTATAATCAGTAAATATAGGAATAAATATAGATGTGTCTTTATGCATGAATTAGCACACAATCATGTGCCACACAACGATGGTACAGTCAACAATGGACCACATATATGACAGTGGTCCCATATAATTTTAATGGAGCAGAAAAATTTCTATCGCCTGTTGACATCATAACTGTCATAATATCATAGCACATCACATTACTCATTTGTTTGTGGTGTTGCTGGTGTAAACAAACCTATTACGCTGCCAGTCTTATAAAAGTATAGCACATACAATTATCTACAGTACATAATATTTTAAAATAATAATAATTGGCTATGTTACTGGTTTATGCATTTGCTATATTATAATTTTGTTATTTTAGAATATGCTCCCTCTATTTATTAAAAAAGTTCATTATAAAGCAGCCTCAGGCAGATCCTTTGGTACGTATTCCAGAAGAAGGCATTGTTACCCTAAGAGATGACAACTCCTAGGCATGTTATTGCTCCTGAAAACCTCCCACTGGGACAAGATACGGAGTTGGAAAACAGTGAAACTGATCATTCTGACCCTGTGTACACCTAGGCTAAGGTGTGTGCTTGTGTCTGAGTTTTTAACAAAAAAGTTTAAAAAGTAAAAAAATGATAAAAATTTTAAAAGCAGAAAAAAGCTTATAGAATAATGATATAAAGACAATGTTTTTGTACATCTATACATTGTGTATGTATTTTAAGCTAAGTATTATTATAAGAGAGTCAAAAAGTTTTAAAAAATGAAAAGGGTATATGGTTAAAAAGTTATAGTAAGCTAAGTTTAATTGATTATTGGAGAAAGAAAAAAATTAAAATAAATGTAGTGTGCCCTAAGTGGAGGCATTTATAAAGTCTACAGTAGCATACAGTAATGTCCTAGGCCTTCACATTCACTCACCACCCACTCGCTGACTCACCCAGGGTGACTTCCAATCCTGCAAGCTCCATTCATGGTAAATGCCCTATACAGGTGTACCATATTTATCTGTTATACCATATTTTCACTATACTTTTTCTATGTTTAGATACACAAACACCACTGTGTTATAATTGCCATACAGTAGCATGCTACACAGGTTTGTAGCCTAGGAGCAATAGGCTATGCCATATAGCCTAGCTGTGAAGTAGGCTATACCATCTAAGTTTGTATAAGTATACCCCATGATGTGTGCACAATGGCAAAATCACCTAATGAAGCATTTCTCAGAGTGTATCACCTTTGTTAAGTAGTGCATGACTATATATATTGAATATATATATAATCTCCTATCTCTAACTACCTTGAAGGGGAAAAAGCAGTGACACCTCAGTGGCAATGGACGCACCTAGCACTCAGGCATTGGGTTTTCCCTTGCCTTTCCTTCTCTAATAAATGGAATTACTTCTCCTTGTAAAACTGGTATATTTTAGGAATGAGGTATAGAGAATTCAAGGTAAGTCTGAAGCAACTTTTGGTTTCAGAAAATAAGGATGGTCTAAAAATTCCAAAAGATGATAGCATATTGAAAGGTCACAGCACTCCACCTAAAAACGCTCCCAATAGCCAGTTAAACATCTTGATTGGATTGGATTATAATCCCCAGAATAAAATGAATATTGATGAGTCTACATTGACATAAGCAAGTAAGTAAATAATCAATTAGGAAGAAGTGGCAAGCTCTTCCTCACAGAATTTCAATTAGTAAATGTAGAAGGAATGAGGAAAATGATAAATCACCATCAGCACACCACCATAATCATTGCTCCAAGTAAGATTTACAGATGAATGTTAAAGTGAATGGGTGAAAGTTTATATAGCATACTCACAGAGTATCAAAAAAAATTCTCCCAAATATTTTGTAATTAAAATGATCATTGTAGCATTATTCACAATAGTCAAAATATAGAATCAACATAAGTGTCTATAAACAAATGATTAGATAAAGAAAACATTATATATATAAATATATATATAAATATATATACACACACACAGTGAAATACTAATTATCCTTGAAAAAGAAGAAAATGCTGTTGTTTGTAACAATGTAGGTAAACCTGGAGGACATTAGGCTAAGTGAAATAACTCAGGCACAGAAAGATAAATATGGCATAATTTTACCAATATGTGGAATATTTAAAAAGTGGAGCTGATGGAAATAGAGAGTACAATGGCATTTACTAGGGACTTGGAAAATACGAGGAGTTTGAAGAGATGTTGGTTAAAGGATATAAAATTTAAGTTAGATAGGAGAGATAAGTTCAACAGATTTATTGAAAAAAATCGAAGATAAGTAAAGTTAAATGAAGCATTTCAGATCAGCAAAATCCAAGAGAGTTCTTTATCAACTGAACCACAAAAAAAGACATGAGAATTAAAAGATGAAGGAAGAACTGAGGAATTGAATAAATAAGGATTCATATGTTGGTAAATCAAAATGAATATTGATCATCAGATTAAGTATAATATCTGGAGAATTGTAAAAATATTTAAAATTAAAATGAATTTTAAAAATTATGAAAAGTTTATTTACACTTATTTTACATGTTGATTGTACTCTTCTCCACATATTTTTCCTCCTAGGGCCCAGGGGTAAAAGGAACCCTTATCTCAGACATGCCCTTTTCATCACAGAGTGGAGAGAGTATGGGTAAAACCACCTGGTGATTCTTGGGTAAAATTAACTCAGATTACAGAAGCTAATGACAATGATTTGAGAAAATTGAATTCTCACAGGGAAGAACAGTGAATATTTAAGAATGATGAGATATTCTACCACATTTTACCCTGTTGGTCACAAATATTCACTTCCCTCTTTGCTGCATGCAAAATATATTTATCCCTCTCTCAGGGAGACAGTCCAAAGGTCACATCAAGTCAGCCATTGTGCTCAACTTCCAGGATCTAATGGCAATTTCTATACTTTAGAGCCACAACTGCCTTCTCTAAATTCAGACAGTTGATTTGTCTAATGCACACACCTTACAATTACTAGAGGAACAGGGAAAAAACAATCTAAGAAACACTATCATTCAGAGAGGATAGGAATTGGGAATACACAGCAAACACTGTCAATATCAAGTCTAAAATAGAACTTGATAGGCGATGCAGGGGCCTCTTACTCTGTAGCTGTGGGAAGCCTCTTGATTGGTTCCCAGTTACGTTCCTTGAGAATAAGACCCAGCCACTTTTATTTCATGGCTCTTGAGTCACAATCTGAGAGGTCTCTGCTTTTCTTTTTTACTTTGCCATATCCAAAAACGTTCTAAAGAAATTTTAAAGAACACTTATTGGGGGATCCCCCCCTCCAATAATTCAACGTTTTCTCACATAGGTTCTTTTCTATTTCCCTAAGTGTCAGCCAGTCTGAGAAATAAAGGGAAGGAGTACAAAAGAGAGAAATTTTAAAGCTGGGTATCTGGGGGAGACATCACATGTCGGCAGGTTCCGTGATGCCCCTTGAGCCGCAAAACCAGCAAGTTTTTATTAGTGACGTTCAAAGGGGAGGGAGTGTACAAATAGGGTGTGGGTCACAGAGATCACATGCTTCACAAGGTAATAAAATATCAGAAGGCAAATGGAGGCAGGGTGAGATCACAGGACCAGGGCAAAATTAAAATTGCTATTGAAGTTTCAGGCATGCATTGTCATTGATAACATCTTATCAGGAGACAGGGTTTGAGAGCAGACAACCAGTCTGACTAAAAATTTACTAGGCGGGAATTTCCTTGTCCTAATAGGCCTGGGAGCACTACTGGAGACCGGGGCTTATTTCATCCCTTATCTGCAACCGTGAAAGACAGATGTTCCCAGAGCGGCCATTTTAGAGACCTACCCCTGGGAATGCATTCCCTTTCTCAGGGCTGTTTCTTGCTGAGAAAGGGAGTTCAGTGATATTTCTCCTATTTGCTTTTGAAAGAAGAGAAATATGGCTCTGTTCCACCTGGCTCTCAAGCAGCCAGACCTAACGGTTATCTCCCTTGTTCCCTGAACATCACTGTTATCCTGTTCTTTTTTCAAGGTGCCCAGATTTCATACTGTTTAAACATACGTGCTTATGAACAATTTTGCAGTTAACACAATCATCACAGGGTCCTGAGGCGACATACATCCTCAGTTTATGAAGATGATGGGATTAAGAGATTGAAGTAAAGACAGGCATAGGAAATCACAAGACTATTGATTGGGGAAGTGATAAATGTCCATGAAATCTTCACAATTTATGTTCGGAGATTGCAGTAAAGACAGGCATAAGAAATTATAAAAGTATTAATTTGGGGAACTAATAAATGTCCATGAAATCTTCAAAATTTATGTTCTTCTGCCGTAGCTTCAGCTTGTCCGTCCATTCAGGGTCCCTGACTTCCCTCAACAAACATTAAAGAAAAATAAAACTCCCTTGGGACTAAGTTTATTTCTTAGCCTTCTTTTTTCTTTTTCTTTTTGTCTACAGACTGTGGAGCAGAAAATTGATTTACATTCAATCTCTCCTACCCAGGCTAACCACTCAAAAACATGATCCTCTTTTAACATGCTGGATTTTTACTTGTATATATCAATAGTCTCACTCATTATTATTTTTAAGTGCCTATTTACACTTAATTACAGATACTTTAAACTTAAGAGATTTTTAAGGCAGAGCTATGTCCTTCTGAAAAAGTCCCACACCCAACAGAAATTACATACTTAATGTTAAGATATTGAGTTAATAGGTTCAGAGGTTGAAACAAATAATGTGGTAGCAACATCACTGGCATGTTCTTGCTGTGAGATGGTTTTAATATACCTCAAAGAATGATTAAATTTTATTTTTAACTTGGGGAGGTGAGATATGGTTGCATCTTCAACTCTAATTCCCAGTTGTTTGTGGATTTTCTCTATTCCCATTCATACCAAGCACCAAATAGGCCAATTCTTTTATCAGTTTCTTTATAGCAAACAGGTTAATTCCAAATTCCCATTCATAAAGCCACAGATGCTTTTGGTATATATCTACCTTTCAGATTATATCAGATGACAACTTTACTAAAATTTTCACTACTGCAGCATAACCTAGGCTGTTGCTGCTATATTTTCACTTCCAAGGAAGTCTACAGGTCAAGAAATAAATTTCTTTTAAATGGAGGGGCCCTGAATAATCATTAAAAAATCTACCAAGTGTACATAAAAACATTCAACATATTCTATAGACAATTTTAATTGTATAATTAAGTTTAACAATGTTGATGGAGCAATGGTAATCTGCAAAATTAAATGAATTTCTAATATCATTATATCAAAAATATGGTATGTATAAATAATATGTAAATAATATATACCTATATATTATATATAATTGAAAACAACATAGAACTACACAAATACTTGACAATGAATCTAATGATGGAAGCATAACATACACAAAAGAAACAATAAAATCTTATTGATAAAAATTTACATGGAGGCTATGACTTTCATATCTCTTTGTTATTTAACCTTAAGCAATACTTCTGGCCAGCCCTCCAAACCTAATTTTGTGCACTTTTAAAGCATTCACAGTCAGTTTCAGATGTTACTTTTAAATACGCTTATTTAAAAATCCCAGAAACAAACATTACAAAGCTGGAATGCATTGAAACAGTGGTTCTTAATGGTGTGAGCTGTTTTTGAAAATCATCCATGTAATGATGGTCTTACAAGACATTGTCTGTAGACAGAATAAATAATATATCTGACCTATGTAATTTCTTCTGTTTTTCAAATGTAAATAAGTTATCCTATGATTAACACAATATGAACTGATTTTACAATATCTCTGTGTACATAGTAACTTTCGTCCGTACTGATTTCCATATATGGTAGATACTTCACCAAATTATATTATGGGGGATTAGATTAAGCAAAATATTTTGATTATTAAAAAACAGACATACTCATATCCTTAGAAAGTGTATTAGGAAATAGAATCAGACTTGTGCATTATTTTTCTCATTAGCATGGGCACCAGGCCTCTATCTGATGCTATTGTTCTGCATTACTCTCTCAAAGGAAAGTGTCTCTGTTGCCTCCTATTTTAGTTGCTTTGCCAAAGTTAATTACACAGAAGCTTCATTAGTGATGTTTGAACCTGGCCACTAAGGATCCTTTATTTATTCATATGATCCCAGTGCACTTCCAAGAGATAGAGCAGAAAAAAATAAATATTTTGGGAATAGAAAAGCTAACTCTCCGCTCTTCTGAAATCAGAGGAAATCTGTTGCTTTCCTCCCTTACATCAAAATTTCTTACCATTATGACAGAGTCCAAGGAAAATATTTCCAAAGTGTAAAATAAGGAAGTTTCTAAAAAGAGTGTTCATTGCAGTGCGAAAATGCAAAACTAGGAGACCTCAAGATCCTTCAGGAAGTACCTGAAGGTTGATGATCAAGTTAAACCAGTACAAAGTTACAACTTCCTTAACACAACACAGTTCAACCCATTAGGGAGCTGCCACCTGAAATCGTGAAAAATTATCAAAACAGTAAGTATTTTAAGGTAGGTATGACAATTACTTTCTCATTTCAGAGATAAGAGAAAGAAATTTTTGTTGGAGTACTCTTCCGTAATTTTGCTAGTTTAAGCTTGTTTCAAATTTTTAATATGGAAAACTATAGCGAACATGTTTTTAAACTATTAACAGATCTTTGATAAGACTAAACATCATAGCTAGGACATATTTATGCATTCCTGTATAGTCACACATGCAGTAGTTTGTGGTCACCCATAAAATATAAAGGACACACAGAAATATGCCTTCCAAATCCTTGGAATATATACAAAAAAGCATATTACATTGCTTATATTACATTGCTTATAATGTTAGCTTTTTTCTAAATTGTAAATATTCCGTTATGGTTAAATGTCTGGCCAGAAATAATTCAATCCCTCATATTTATTAGTTCAACAAAAATGCTCCTTTAATGTCTAAGTGACACTAAGACCGAGAGACCTTTGTGTTGTTGCTCATGATGCACTGCACTGCACAAGATGATCAAGGCGTAGGAGACTATTTCACTAAGATAGCTTTTGCCTAGTGTGTGTTCAAAGGGAGAGGCATGAAAACGAAGATGTCAGAAAGGATGTCAATTCTCAGTTACTTCATAGTTTATGCTGCTTATTGTACTTTTCATGACCCTGAAGTAGTTGGGAGAAAATTAGTTCTTAAACCAAAATCAAAGAAAAAGGCATAGTAAATTATTAGTACACTACTTTGCTTGTATAAAAGCAAAACTTAGAATACATTGACTTTATCTAACAAAGTCAAAAATGGGATTTGCATGAAAGAAAGAGGATTGAGGCAACATGAAAAACCTCAGAATATTTGAAAACAAGGAACTGTTTTTCTTTCCTGGAATAAGGTGATGAATAGTGTGAGAGGCTTGCAAAGAGACCAGTTTTGGGGGCAGTAAGGTAATCAAAGGCAACAGTTTTAGTTTTATGGATTTCTTGAAAAACCTTGAGAGTTTCACTAAGAAGTACTAAGAAGTAAGCATATGTGACAAGCTGACTGTGTCCTACTGGCCAGTATGCTCTGTTAGCATCTTCATTCTCATTATGCCAGATTCGTACCATCTCTCTTAACAGATTTGTATTAGGCTTTCTGCATAAGTGTGTATTTTCCTGTAACGGTACCTTTAAAGCAAGATGGGCCTTGCCATATGTACCACATGGGATTTTATGAAGCATATGTCCATAAGAGTAAGGAATTCATTTTCCCAGGCCCAGAAGACTCATGATATTTGCAGTAATTTTTTATACACAAAGCAGGTGAAAAAGCATTCATATAACAAACTAATTGGTATCTTCTAAGGAGATACAATTTCATTGAGTGATGGAGAAATAGCAAGAACCCTAGAGACTGTGTTGTCAGATAAGACATATGTTTGTAGTTACCATTATAAATAATTAATGCAGGCTAAGGACTGGAAGCAGTTATTGCTCCATGAACAGAAATAAACTCATTTCCTCTTGCTGAAGAATGTCATAATGATCAGAGACGACATGAACAAAATAAGACCCATAATGCAAATTAAAGAAGCCAGTTAGTATTTTAGTCATCCTTCATTTGTGCCTGAAATTATAAATATATAAATTAGGTGATTGCTGATGACATAAGGGACAACACTGATAGGCGGCTTAGATGATGATGTCAAGGGCGGGCAACAAACTTCCTTAATTGCCTAGGTGGTTCTCAAATATTGATTTGCATATAAAACTCTTGGTAATTATACCACAGCTATTCTAATTTCTAATTTATCCACTAGGGCCTAACCTCATTTGCCTATTTCCTGGCTAAAACGTATTAGCTCTGTGTCCCAGAAATCTATACTTGTGACAAATGTCTTTGATATTTCTAATTCAGAGAATTATACACACTAAATAACCTAGTCAAATGCAAGTATTTCTGGAAGAATAAAGTAAAGCATTGGATAAACACTACAGTAGTAATTTCCTTCCTTCCTTCCTTCCTTCCTTCCTTCCTTCCTTCCTCTTTCTTTCTTTCTTTCTTTCTTTCTTTCTTCCTTCCTTCCTTCCTTCCTTCCTTTCTTTCTTTCTTTCTTTATTTCTTTCTTTCTTTCTTCGTGAGACGGAGTTTCGCTCTTGTTGCCCAGGCTGGAGTGCAATGGCGAGATCTTGCCTCATCGCAACCTCCACCTCCCAGGTTCAAGCAATTCTCCTGCCTCCGCTTCCCGAGTAGCTGGGATTACAGGCATGTGCCACCACACCCGGCTAATTTTGTATTTTTAGTAGAGATGGGCCTTCTCCATGTTGGTCAGGCTGGTCTTGAATGCCCGCCTTGGCCTCCCAAATTGCTGGGATTACAGTCATGAGCCACCGCGCCCGGCCAGTGGTAATTTTAGTGTAAATTAAATGAGTTTCAAAATACAGAGCCTCGCCTTGTGCATGGCTTGCACCATATTTTCCAACAGCTAGGTGGAAGCATATCCTAACACAGAATTTAGTGGATGTGCTCTGACAGGAGAGCAAAGAGAGAGAAGGATCCAGAGCTGCTTAATTCCTTGAGAAGAGTGGAGAACTCCATGCAATAAATGCACACAGCCAGTATACCTCAGGGAATCAGGCAAAAAGAGGTTGGGAATTTAGAAAGTTGAGTGTGGAGAACAAAAGCTGTGGAGGCAAAATACACTTGTCACAACTTGTCTTCTGAAAAAGAGGAAGATATATTCACTCTTAGTCAATACAATATAAAGACTGAAAAAAAAATTAAAAGTGCCATTGCATTTCTGAAGAGAAAAAGAGATGAGAGGCTAGTTAAATTCAAAGTTCAGGTAAAGGGTCATGTGAGAAGGTGAAAAGTAGAAAAGGGCAAACCATAGGTCCAATAATTAAATAGGTAAATTTTGTCTTTAAGACCGTCAGAATAAGTATTCTATCTCCTCTCCAAACCGTATTGTTGAACTTACACCTGTAGATGCAATTCACCGATAGCCTAGCCTATTCACAAGGAACTTAGACCAGTGAGTCTAGGGCTGAATGCTATTCTGCAGAATGTGCTGCAGCCTGTTAATACTTACAGAAGTTACGATTCATTTAGATAGTCTCATGGTCCTCACTATATACGTTTTAAGAGTTTTATTGAGGTATAATCTATACTAAAAACTGCACTTGCACACAACCATGAAACCATCACCACAATCAAGGTGATAAACATATCCATCACTCCTCCAAAGTTTCTGTGAGTGTTAACTTAGTTTTCTTGGATTCTTTTTAGTTTTTGGGGGTTTTTTTAACATAAACACTTAACATGATATCTATTCTCTTAAGCCTTTCCAGTGCACAATAAGGTTTGCTAACTATAGGCACCATGTTGTTCAGCAGATCTCTAGAACTTACTCATCCTGCATAACTGAAACTTTATAACTATTGAACAACAACTCCCCATTTTCCCATCACTTCAACCCTTGGCAACCAAGATTCTAACTCTCCGCTTCTGTGAATTTGACTATTTTACATGCCTTATATAAGTATAATCATGCAGTATTTGTCCTTCTGTAACTGGATCATTTCACTTAGTATAAGTAGGTTCATCTGTGTGGCCACAAATCACATGATTTTCTTCTTTTTAAAGCTGAACGACATTCCATTATTGTATTATATATTCCACATTTTCTTTATCCATTCATCTGTTGATGGACATTTGGGTTGTTTCCATATCTTGGTTATTGTGAATAATGCTCAATATTTAAGAGTAAAGTTAGTTCTTTAAACTCCTTATTTCTATAATTTTGCATATATATACCAACAGGTGGGATTACTGGATCATATAGTAGTTATATTTTAAATTTTTTGAGGAAAGTTTCATACTATTTTCTATGGTGGCTACACCATTTTACATTTCTAACCAGAGCGTACATGCATTTCTATTTCTCTATGTACTTGCCCAAAGTTACCTTTTGTTTTGTTTTTCTTGTTTTTTAATAGCCATCCTTATATGTGTGAGGTGATATCTCATTGTAGTTTGATATGCATTTCCCTGATAATTGATGATATTAAGCATCTTTTTATATACCTTTTGGCCACTTATAAGTCTTCTTTGGAGAAATTTCTATTCAACTCTTTTGCCTGTTTTTAAATTGCATTGTCTTTTTTATGCTATTGAATTGTAGGAATTTTTTATGTATTTTGGAGATTAAGCCCTTATCAGATATATGGTCTGTAAATATTTTCTCCCATTTCATAAGTTGTGTTCTAAATTCCCCAGCATTCTCCAAATTACTACCGTTTATCTGTTCATTTTGAAAATATAAGGATGAGTGAATTTTTATAACATTAATTAGAAATTAATTAATTTAATTATAGAAAAAAATTTAAAAACTGTTAGCTGAGTAGTCACAGTTATTTTTTCACTATACCTGGTTCCAAACTCCTGAGAATTCCAACATAGCAAAGAAACTTAACCATGATTACCCCTCCTGAGGGGTAATAGAATCACCAAAAAAGACAGGATTAAAAAAAAAAAAAGACCTAAAACTAAATTTTCCTACCCACATATCTTTTACCTTATCCTGTATCTGGCTTCCATTCACTGCAAAAAAAAAAGAAAGAAAAAAAGAAAAGAAAAAAGAAATATACTGCTATTGTAGGGTTGTTTTCCTTAACTCAAAAGTGTTGGGTCATAAGAAATTTAGAATGCTGTAGCATTTTAGGTGGACTGATGTACTGGAAAAAGAGGGAGGGGTTCTGACCAGGCAAAGAAAAGCTGAATAATACAGTGTTTTAAACTCCATGATTATTCCAGGCTATGGAAATGTAATGACATTATTTTTCTATTACAAGAAGTAGGTTTGTTCATATTTCTTTATGCTAAGTATTTTTGTTTCTCTAAAAACACTCCTCACTGAGGTTGGTTCTATTATAGCACAGAAAATTGGGCAACTAAATGAACCTTCTAATATGTGTAGAAAGAGATGGATGGAACTAGAATTATGCAAATAAAAAGACTATTTCACTAATACATTCAGGTTGTATTAATTAGCAAATGTACTAGGAGTGTTGGTATGAAAGAAACAGACTTTAGGATATAAATAAGAAAGCAAATTATTTAAACAAAGAAGGAAATTCTACCTTGGTAATAATCATAAGCATAGCAGCAATTCTAATCTTCTTGACATTGCAGTATAAGCCTTTTAGCTTAATATTGTCTAAACTTTAAAATACTTTTTAAAAATGGGTTTTTCAAAAAAACTTTTAAAACTCTGCTTTTTAAGAGATAAAAATACAGATACAGTTGTATAAAAGGTACATTAACTCATTGAAAAATTATTGAACACATGCTATGTGTCAAGCAGAGTCTCCACGGCAGTAAAAGATGTAACAGAGAAAGAACAAAGCTCCTATTCATAGTGTTCACTTTTGAGTGACCCTAAAGATCCACTGATCCTAAGAGTATTAGGATATCTTTGAACTTCTTGGGTATATCCATGCATATAATCTATATGAATTCCACCTGATTTTTCCATAAGAGAATCCAAAGTCTCTCTTAGAAAAGAAATGAATCTTTAGACACATAGTAGGTGATTTCGGCCTTTAAAAAAAGAGGAAAACAGAGAGTAAAACAATTGTAGTCTCTAGAAAATGATATATGAGAATCAAATTCTGGAAAAAAGGAAAAAAAAATTCTAAGTTCTTAAGAAGGAAAAGGTCAGGAAAGAGATTACTATAAACAACCAAGCAGATAACAATAGCATATAAGGAATTCTAATATCAAGGTAAAGAAAGAAGTAGTTCAGAGAGCAAAGAAAAACTCTGGAAAATGTATTAGCAAAATAGCATTTGCAGAACTTTGAATTGAAAATAGTCTGGCCTTTTGTCTAAGAATGTACTAAAAATGATAGTGCAGTTTGAAACAGGTATGATAATAAGAACTTTGAACCAACTGACAGGAATAAGCATTAAAAATATAGCTTACTGTCACTATGTAGACAAATCTGTTTTATTTCTTCACTAAATTTACCAAGAACCCTACATAGGCCAGATATAAGAGAAAATAAGGGTATATAAAATATTGTCTCTAAAGAAGTTTACAGAAACATACGGGAGAAATACAAGTATAGTGAAGAGTATAATACAATGTGATATAATCCAAACCAAGTACGTAAGTACTTGGGAAAAACACAGGAGCATAGTTTCACATTCACTGTGTGGGTAAATGAACATTTCCTTGAAGAATCAATATGTATGCACCAGTCAGTCAAAAGATTAGCCTGTGCAGACAAGAGCATGTAGAAAATTGAAGAATTGCAAGTAGTCAATGCTAAGGCAACTTGAGCCATGAAGAAGAAAGGTAAGAAAATGGTAAGTGATGAGATGGGAAAATCAAGGAAGGTCCTGCCCATGAAGAGCCTGGCAGTCCACATGAAAGTGATTAACCTGTAACAAGCAATAGGTAACACCAGTGGAACAGAAATCTCAAAGAAGGAGCATGACTTGACTTAGAGCATGTGGTATGTGAGGTGTCTGTGGAACACCCAACTTGTGATGTATACTTAGCAATGCTTTTTACCTGGTCTTTGGCTACATCACATACATGATCATCAAATCAACTGGACTGGGCAAAATCACCCTTGAAGAGTAGAGGGTAAGAAGAATAACAAACAGAAAACAAGAAGCAGGAGGTCTGAAGATTATTGAGAATACCAATATTTCACAGATGGAGAAAGAGGAGACTAAAAAGAGAAACAATAAAAAGACAGATATAGAAAGAATATCAGTATTAGACATGAAGCCCATTGAAAGAATTATTGAACTTTAAAACAAAAATACTATAGCAATTACAGGCAGGATTTAAAACCTAAATGTGCCCTTAGCTTCAACAGTAATGAAGTCTTTGCAGATTCTTCAGGGGGTGGAGGTGAAAGTGAGGACACAGAGGGTTAAAGCATAAATTGAGTAGGGGTGAGATGAGGAGACATTAATTTCTTTTTAAATTTTTTTTAATTTTATTCGTACATAGCAAATGTATGTATTTATAGGCCACATGAAATATTTAGATACAGGGAGGTAATATTAAATAAGACATCATGGAGAATGAGTTACCCATCCCCTCAAGCATTTATCCTTTGAGTTACAAATAATTCAGTTATATTGTTATTTTAAAATACACAATTAAGTTATTATTGACTATAGTGTCCCTATTGTGCTATCAAATAGTCATTATTTATCCTTTCTATTTTTTTGTACCTGTTAACCATTCCCACCTACCCCCGAAGCTCCCACTATACTTCCCAGCCTCTGGTAAACATCCTTCTACTCTCTATGTCTATGAGTTCAACTGATTTGATTTTCAGATGTCACGAATAAGTGAGAACATATGATGTCTTTCTAAAGGACCTAAAGATATATTGAAAAAGACGCAGCCCAGAAGACTATATTTAGTGGTGTTAAATGTAGATTTGCTTCTGGAGCTTTGAGAGGAAAGGAATCGCAATTAACTGAACATCAGATGAAAGTCTATGAGAATATTCATTTTGTAAGAACCTTGAACACAACTTTTTCTCACATTATAGATAAAATAATTGTACATCAACCCATCTACAGGTACTAGAGGGTTGAGAATAAGGAATGCCAGCAGAGAAGAATAAAAAGACCGGGGAGAGGCTCAGGGACAACGGTTGTATTCTGTTGTCATTGTTGTTTGTTTGTTTTTCAGGAAAAATGCAATTTAATCTTAATACAATCCTCAGATGATAACAACTGAAGAGAGTTAATGTTATTAATTACCTGGATATATCCTATATTCAGAGTTTGTCCTGGACAAAAAATGTTTAAGTACCTATAAAATGACATCATTTCTTTCTAACCCATTTGTAAATCCATTCCACGTAACAAACTACAATCAACTGCATTTGTAAATTCTGATGGATAAGGAATGATCAAAGAAAAAGTTGGATTGTTTTACAAAGCTTGATTTCTTAAGGAGATATCCACTGCTCATATATGTGAAATTTAGAAAGGTTATTGGAACACTGGCAACATTGATTATTCTATAAAGGGAGAAAATAAATGTAGGCTGGTCAGCTTGGCTTCTAGATGCATATCCTTTTGCTATAGAATTCAAATATCTACCTCCTCATAAACTGTGATTTTTAAAGGAGGATTGGGTAGATATCAAAGAACAGTGATGAAAAACCACACAGTAATAAGAACTTTTATCCTGCTGGGACTGACAGATGACCCACACCTGCAAGTTCTGCTTTTTATCTTTCTATTTCTCACCTACATGTTGAGTGTAACAGGGAACCTGACTATTATCACCCTCACATTGGTGGACCACCACCTTAAAACTCCTATGTACTTCTTTCTCAGAAATTTTTCCTTCTTAGAAGTCTCATTTACTACAGTCTGCATTCCCAGATTCTTGTACAATATATCAATGGGGGACAATACCATTACCTACAATGCTTGTGCCAGTCAAATATTCTTTGTTATTCTCTTTGGAGCAACAGAATTTTTTCTCTTGGCAGCCATGTCCTATGACCGCTATGTGGCCATCTGTAAACCCCTTCGTTATGTGGTCATCATGAACAACAGGGTGTGTACCTTATTAGTTCTCTGCTGTTGGGTGGCTGGCTTGATGATCATTGTTCCACCACTTAGCTTAGGCCTCCAGCTCGAATTCTGTGACTCCAATGCCATTGATCATTTTAGCTGTGATGCAGGTCCTCTCCTAAAGATCTCATGCTCAGATACATGGGTAATAGAACAGATGGTTATACTTATGGCTGTATTTGCACTCATTATCACCCTAGTTTGTGTGATTCTGTCCTACTTGTACATAGTCAGAACAATTCTGAGGTTCCCTTCTGTTCAGCAAAGGAAAAAGGCCTTTTCTACCTGTTCATCCCACATGATTGTGGTTTCCATTGCCTATGGAAGCTGCATCTTCATCTATATCAAGCCCTCTGCAAAAGATGAAGTGGCCATAAATAAAGGAGTTTCAGTTCTTACTACTTCTGTCGCACCCTTGTTGAACCCCTTCATTTATACCTTGAGGAACAAGCAAGTGAAACAAGCTTTCAGTGACTCTATAAAGAGGATTGCATTTCTCTCAAAGAAGTAGAAGCTGTGATGAATTGGCATAAAGTGGACGAAGAATGCTCCCTAAATGTCATCCTACAGCTTTTAACTTATTTCGTTGCTTCCTGACTACAGTTTAGTCATGTGAACCTTCTCAATGACATTTAATATTGCATCCTAATCCCATCTTTATCAAAATCCTTATTATTTCGAACCAAGGTCATACATTGTGCTTTCCCTCATTGTGAAACTAAAAATTACATTTCCAAAAATCAAGGTTTTCTCCACTTCTGATCTAGTCTTTTCTTCATTTCTCTAGGGAAGAAAAAAGTAAGAATACTTATCAGTGTATACATTATCTACAAGTTAATTTATGTAGTAATAAAAAATTCTTTCTCTAATACAAAATTATCAAAATTAATATTGTAAATCTAAGAATCAAAACAAAAAATAGAAAGCAATGAGAGACATATATTAAAAATAAATTAAATCAAATAAGGTATTCCAGGCCTATCAGGATAACTGGGAAAGAAGACATCAACAGGAGTTAAAATTAATCCTATTTGAAGAAATGGAAACACCTTCAAAATCTCTGGCAAGACATATTAGCTATTGCTTTATATTACATGAGAGGAAACTCATGCAAAATGTATACATTTAATTTAAAACAAATGTAAACATAAAATTACTTATTATGGGTTACAAAATCAGAATGAATGCATAAGAGCAAACTGAAACACCGAAATTTAAGTGCTTATTAAATAAGATAACTATTTACCACAACATAAAGGTAATTAAAGGGTTAAGAAGATATGGAGGATATCCAACCAATATTCTGTTTTATACAGAAAAAAGAAGAAACTAAAAATGTAAAAAAAATAGAATTATGATCAAGCGGAAAATAGAGGAAAATATTCAAAAGTTTAAAAGGTTAGAGCTGAAAGAAATAATTACTTCTACAGGCTGAAAAGGATGAAGATTAAATTATTACAAGAAAATTGAGAAAAAAACCTCATTGAATTACAAACTCAGGGATTATTTATTTTAAATATCAAAAGTGGGCTTTGACATAGCAATAAAACATTTCTTCAAATTATTTCTATTGACATAATTTTGAAAACAACTGCCACTTTTGAACCACATCAAACTCTTTGTAAATGTCATAATTAATGTCTTTACCTATCCTGTAAATGCATTTTAAGTGCATCAAAATATAGAAATAAAAAGGTTGCATACACTGGCCAATATATCATAGGTAGGAAATGATGGAGCCTGATTTCTGATTTAAAATCATGTTCAATCCACTATATGACTTTTCCTTTGAGGTGGGAGCAGAGTGAGAAAAGATACTCTAACTGGAAATATATGAGCTCACACAGCTCTGTTTCTCTCTCTCTTGCTCTCTTTATATAAAATTACAATGTTAGTTTATCAATGTGTCTGCTTCTATTTTTTAAACGGCTTTATTGACTTTAAAGAAAAAAATTAAAATCTTACAATTTATGCAACAGATTTTATATACCAGCATCTGTCCTATTCTAGTTTAAGTAAGATTTTATGTTTTGATAAGGAGAAAGTAGATGGCATAAAATTGAAGCAATCACCTCCCTGCCAATATTGAAACAAATTTATTATCAGCATGACTTCAGGAAGCATTCACCTCAGAGCTCTCATGTACTGAAATCACATAAGAAATATCTAAATTAGGAAACCTGCACAAAGGACTCTCTAAAATATTCATAATCTAAACCAAAGTAAATGTAACTATTATATATTATATATTTGCAAATCAGGACTAAATTTTTAAAATTAACTCTTAAGTTGGATAACATATTATAAAATATATTAGTTAAAAACAATTCAGGACACCAATATGCAAATTGAAACAGATAGAAGAGTAGAAGCAAAGAAACTAAGCCAGGTAGCATTGTTCCCATCTTCTTTAGATGTTACTCCTAAGTGTTAATCTTCACTAAGGAAAAACAATGATATTTAGTAATTCACATCAGAAGCTTTGAAATTTCACTCAGAGTGAAAAATAGTATTCTTTTGCCTTGTAGGTATAAGGTGAGGAATATAATAGTTGAAAAGAAAAGAATGAAAGTCACTGATACTGAACAGCTGCTTCAAATAGGATTAAAATATGTTCATTTTATCAGACCAACATACACTATAGCACTTATTTAAATAGCTCTCATGCATATGTTCTGACATTCTGGCTCCTAAAGTAAATTCTCAGAATTGGGAGCATGGCTTTGAAATTATTTATATGTTCTGATTACTGGCATCCGATTAAACCGATGTGTCTGTAATTTTTTTTTAAAAACTTGATTTCGGAAACTTTTAACAAAGGCTTCCAAACAAATCACTGCTTGATCTTAACATAAGTGTGTTCCAGGTAAAATGGATTTTAGATAGAACATCACCACCCTGTAGATCAATATTCTAGCTCAGTTCAAAGCTCTGTCCTGAGCTTTGGTAAAACAAGATCACCACTCCAGATATCTGTTTGGTGCTCCCTAAAAGTCTAAGCAGAAAATAGAGGAATCTTGGTGCACATAGAAATCCAAATACAGGCCAAGTGTGGCAGCTCATACCTATAATCCCAACACTTTGGTAGAGCAAAGTGGAAGGATCATTTGAGCCCAGGAGGTGGAGACCAGCCTTGGACAACATAGAGAGATCCTGTCTCTAGAAATATTTTAAAAATTAACCAGACACAATGGCACATGCCTGTAGACCCAGCTACTTTTGAGGCTGAAGCAGGAGGATCACTTGAGTCCAGGAGTTAAAGACTGCAGTGAGCTACGATTGTGCCACTGCATTCCAGCTGAGTGACAGAATGACACTCTGTATCATAAATAAATAATTTTAAAAGGAAATGCAAATACACCTAGATGAAGCCAGTGAAATTCTTAGCCTGGAGTATTAAACTGTGAGGTACAGAGAACCTCTGAGGCACATGAACCTAATCACTTCACCTAGGTTAAGAGTGATGTCATATAGAAAGCCATCTTGGATAGTGAGGAAGCCACTGACTATGCTATCATCATTTTGCCCAAGCATGCAACAGGGTCTAAGGAGCTGGCCCTGTGGTAAAGGAACTGTGACAAAAGTAGTTAAACTTTTAGAACGCCAGCTCACATCTCCCTGACCATAGCAATAATTCCCCAGTTCTGTGTTAAATATACTTAATTAGACCAGTCTCCCCTATTTAGACTGACCATTTGAAAACAGTTCTTCTTTTATCCTAATATATCCACGAAGTATTGGGCTGCCTTGTACTTATAAACTTTCTGTAAACCTTCAGATGTTTACATTCAACTATAAAATTATAACATAATTTTCTTTAAAGAAAGATTTTTTGTTTTTATTTTTTTCAGCCCAGTCTGGAGTGCAGTGGTGCAATCTCAGCTTACTGCAACCTCTGCCTCTAAGATTCAAGGGATTCTCATGCCCCAGCCTCCCTAGTACCTGGCATTACAGGTGTGTGCCACCACACCCAGCTAATTTGTTCGTGTTTTTAGTAGAGATGGGTTTTGCCATGTTGTTCAGGCTGGTCTCAAACTTCTGGCCTCAAGTAATCTGCCCACCTCAGCTTCCTAAAGTGCTGGGATTACAGTCGTGAGCCACCACATGTGGCCTAAAGAAAGCATTAAGATAAATATTTTTCAAGGCCATATTATCCTGGAAAAAAACATTGGTACAGTTATCTAAAATTGGGGGGCAAATGAAATTGTGATGAAGTTTCTTAATGCATTTCTTTGCACTGATAAAAACTGTGAATTATCAACTAAAAAATAAATAGAACAAACAATGGTTTCCTGTGGCCAGGTGATATTTAGAAAGCTTAAAATCCATATGGCCACTAATGTGTCCTTTTTTATGAGGCACTGTGTTTATTCTGATAGATGTATTAATTAAGATGCATTTATTCCCATACTAGATACAAAATGAACAGATGGTGGATCTATCCACTTTTAGTCTTCTCCCTGAACTAAAAGTGCAGATAATTTACAATTGATATACTATTTTGTACCTTGTTATTGACTGCCCGACAGTTTCGATATTCATTTAATCTAAAAAAACACTCTGAGTAAACAATGAGAAAATATCACTAATGCATGAGAGTTCTGAAATGTAACCATTATAAGATTATTACATTTTAACCACAATGTCTGCCGTCTAATAAAAAATTAAAAGAAATGATTAAAGAAGTGACCATTAGTTGGTGGCAAAAACAAGAAAAACAGTCCACAGGTGACTCAGATGTTGGAGCCTGTTGGTAAACACTTTCAAATAACTATTATAAATATTTGAAAGATGTAGGAAGAGGGTAAACAAAATAGAAAAAACATGAACAATTGAAAATGAGCCTGAAATCTACATGTAGAAATCAAATGAAAATTCTAAAAGTAGGAAATGTCATATTTGAAATTAAAAGTTGGGGGTGAGTAAAACAGGAGGAAACAGGTGAAGATAAATTTGTTGTACTCAAAGGCAGGTCAGTCGGAAATATCCACACTCTCAAGTTCAGAGAGATCAGAAAAGAAAAGACTCAAACAGAAGTTCAGAGACATATGAAACAAACAAACTTTCCAAAATATGTGTATGTCCCACAAATGGTGGAAAGAATATGTATGGCAGAAACAATGTTTGAAGACATAATGACCAAAGAGTTTCCAAAACTTACTAAAGATATCTGTCAACTGATTTGGGAATCTCAGAAAACCTCAATAAGAGCCAAAGAAAACCACAACTGTGTACCACATATCAAACCATAAGAAGCCCAACAGGAAATCTTAAAAGCACTCAGAAAAAGCAGGCACAACCAGACAAACAATTGATAGTTTTAGTAGAAAGTGGAAGCCAAAGGATAATGGAATAGCACCTTCAAAGTTCTGAAGAAAAAAATCTTCCATTTCAGAGCTGTATACTAAGGAAAATAAAGGCAAAGTAAACAAAAGCATTTAAATGTTATTGGCAGCATAGCTTCATAGTAAGACACACTACAGAAAGTTGTTATAGTTGAAGGAAAATGATTCCAAATAGAAAACAGAACACTTACACACTGTTGGTGGGAGTGTAAATTAGTTCAGCCATTGTGGAAAGCAGTGTGGCGATTCCTCAAAGAGCTAAAAGCAGAACTACCATTCAAACCAGGAATTCCATTACTGGGTATACATACAGAGGAATAGAAATAATTTTGGGAGTAGAAATCATTCTACCATAAAGACACATACACGCAAATATTCATGGCACTATTCACAATAGCAAAGACATAGAATCAACCTAAATGCCCATCAGTAACAGATTGCATAAAGAAAATGTGGTACATATACACCATGGAATACTATACAGCCATTAAAAAGAATGAGATCATGTTTTTTGTGGGAACATGGATGGAGCTGGAGGCTATTATCCTTAACAAACTAATGGACAAACAGAAAAACCAAATGCCAAATGTTCTCACTTATAAGTGGGAGCTAAATGATAAGAACTTATGAACACAAAGAAGGAAAAAACAGACACTGCAGTCTACTTGAGAGGGGAGGGTGGGTGGAGGGAAAGGAGAAGAAAAGAGAACTATTGGGTACTGATCTTAATACCTGGGTGAGGAAATATTAATAATATGTACCACAAACCCCCACCCCCATGACACATGTTTACCTATGTAACAAACCTTCACAAAAATACAAACCAAAAATTACAGTTAAAAAAAGAAAATGCATGCAACTGACAAAGACATGAAGAGAGAAAAAGGTAAATGTAAAAGACTACAAAACAAAAATCTTAAAATATGTTTTGCTGAGTTTAAAATATGCATACAAGTACAAAACATGACAATAATTACCAAAGAGCAAAAAAAGCTACATAGAGATAGACTATTTCAAGTCATTCTTGTAGATCTTATGTTGTTCAGGTTGTGGTTAAAAATACTAACTAAGCTGTAAAAAGTCAAATAATAAATGTTGTACTCATTACTGAAATCATTAAAAGAATATTACAAAATGATAAAACTAAAAAGTTAATAGATAAGAAAAATGGAACAATAAAAAATGTGTAATCTAAAAGATTTTATGAATGTATTAATAAGAATGAAGAACATATGAGGCAAATAGAAAATAACTAGCAAGATAGTAGACATAAAACCCATTATAATTATTAGAGTAAATACTTTGTAATTGCTGATAAATATGAAAATGTGAGGTCCATTCCAAGATGGCCAAATAGGAACAGCTTTGGTCTGCAGCTCCCAGCGTGATCAACACAGAAGACGGGTGATTTCTGCATTTCCAACTGAGGTACCTGGTTCATCTCATTGTGACAGGTTGGACAGTGGGTGCAGCCCATGGAGGGTGAGCTGAAGCAGGGCGGGGCATTGCCTCACCCGGGAAGCACAAGGGCTCGGGAAATTTTCCTTTCCTAGCCAAGGGAAGCAGTGACAGACTGTACCTGGAAAAATGGGACACTCTTGCCCAAATACTGCACTTTTCCCATGGTCTTAGCAACCAGCAGACCAGGAGCTTCTCTCTTGTGCCTGTCTCGGTGGGTCCCATGCCCATGGAGCCTTGCTCACTGCTAGAGCAGCAGTCTGAGATTGACCTGGGAGGCTGTAGCCAGGTGTGGGGAGGGGCATACAACATTGCTGAGGCTTGAGTAGGTAAACAAAGCGACCAGGAAGCTCGAACTGGGTGGAGACCACCACAGCTCAGCAAGGTCTACTGCCCCTATAGACTCCACTTCTGTAGGCAGGGCATAGCTGAAAAAAAGGCAGGAGAAACTTCTGCAGACTTAAACGTCCCTGTCTGACAGCTCTGAAGAGAGCAGTGGTTCTCCCAGCACGGTGTTTGAGCTCTGAGAACGGACAGACTACCTCCTCAAGTGGGTCCCTGACCCCCATGTAGCCTAAGTGGGAGACACCTCCCAGTAGGGGCCAACAGACACCTCATACAGGTGTGTGTCCCTCTGGGATGAAGCTTCCAGAGGAAGAATCAGGCAGCAATATTTGCTGTTCTGCAGCCTCTGCTGGTGATACCTAGGGAAACAGGGTCTGGAGTGGACCTCCAGCAAACTCCAACAGACCTGCAGTTGAGGGACCTGACTGTTAGAAGGAAAACTAACAACCAGAAAGGAATAGCATCAATATCAACAAAAAGGACATCCACACCAAAACCCCATCTGTAGGTCACAATCATCAAAGACCAAAGGTAGATAAAACCACAAAGATGGGGAGAAACCAGAGCAGAAAAGCTGAAAATTCTAAAAATCAGGGCACCTCTTCTCCTCCAAAGGATCACAGCTCCTCGCCAGCAATGGAACAAAGCTGGACAGAGAATGACTTTGAAGAGTTGACAGAAGTAGGCTTCAGAAGGTCGATAATAACAAAATTCTCCTAGCTAAAGGAGCATGTTCTAACCCATCTCAAGAAAGCTAAAAACCTTGAAAAAAGATTAGATGAATGGCTAACTAGAAAAAGCAGTGTAGAGAAGATCTTGAATAACCTGATGGAGCTGAAAACCATGGCACAAGAACTTGGTGATGCATCCACAAGCTTCAATAGCTGATTCAATCAAGTGGAAGAAACGGTATCAGTGATTGATGATCAAATTAATGAAATAAAGCGAGAAGACAAGTTTAGAGAAAAAAAATAAAAAGAAATGAACAAAGCCTACAAGAAATATGGGACTATGTGAAAAGACCAAATCTACATTTGTTGGGTGTACCTGAAAGTGACAGAGAGAATGGAACAAAGTTGGAAAACACTCTTCAGGATATTATCCAGGAGAACTTCCCTAACCTAGCAAGGCAGGCCAACTTCAAATTTTCTGAATTTGAATACAGAGAATACCACAAAGATATTACTAGAAAAAAGCAACCCCAAGACACATAATTGTCAGATTCACCAAGGTTGAAATGAAGGAAAAAATGTTAAGGGCAGCCAGAGAGAAAGGTCGGGTTACCCTCAAAGGGAAGCCCATCAGACTAACAGTGGATCTCTCGGCAGAAACCTTACAAGACAGAAGAGAGTGGGGGCCGATATTCAACATTCTTAAAGAAAAGAATTTTCAACCCAGAATTTCATATCCAGCCAAACTAAGCTTCATAAGTGAAGGAGAAATAAAATCCTTTACAGACAAGCAAATGCTGAGAGATTTTGTCACCAGCAGGCCTGCCCTAAAAGAGCTCCTGAAGGAAGCACTAAACATGGAAAGGAACAACCCGTACTAGCCACTGCAAAAACATGCCAAATTGTAAACACCATCGAGGCTAGGAAGAAACTGCATCAATTAACAGGCAAAATAACCAACTAACATAGTAATGACAGGATCAAATTTACATATAACAATATTAACCTTAAATGTAAATGGGCTAAATGCCCCCAATTAAAAGACACAGACTGGCAAATTGAACAAAGAGTCAAGACCCAACAGTGTGCTCTATTCAGGAGACCCATCTCATGTGCAGAGACAAATATAGGCTCAAAATAAAGGGATGGAGGAAGATCTACCAAGCAAATGGAAAACAAAAAAAGCAGTGGTTGCAATCCTAGTCTCTGATAAAAAAAGACTTTAAACCAACAAAGAGACAAACAACTCAAAAGAGACAAAGGCCATTACGTAATGGTAAAGGGATCAATTCAACAAGAAGAGCTAACTATCCTAAACATATATGCACCCAATATAGGAGCACCCAGATTCATAAAGCAAGTCCTTAGAGACCTACAAGGAGACTTAGACTCCCACACAATAATAACGGGAGAATTTAACACCCACTGTCAACATTAGACAGATCGATGAGACAGAAGGTTAACAAGGATATCCAGGACTTGAACACAGCTCTTCACCAACTGGAACTAATAGACATCTACAGAACTCTCCACCCCAAATCAACAGAATATACATTCTTCTCAGCACCACACCACACTTATTCCAAAATTGACCACATAGTTGGAAGTAAAGCACTCCTCAGCAAATGTAAAAGAACAGAAATCACAACAAACTGTCTTTCAGACCACAGTGCATTCAAATTAGAACTCAGGATTAGGAAAATCACTCAAAACCACACGACTACATGGAAACTGAACAACCTGTTTCTGAATGACTACTGGGTAAATAACGAAATGAAGGCAGAAATAAAGATGTTCTTTGAAACCAATGAGAACTAAGACACAACGACCAGAATCTCTGGGACACATTTAAAGCAGTGTGTAGAGGGAAATTTATAGCACTAAATGCCCACAAGAGAAGCAGGAAAGATCTAAAATTGACACCCTACCATCACAATTAAAAGAACTAAAGAAGCAAGAGCAAACAAATTCAAAAGCTAGCAGAAGGCAAGAAATAACTAAGATCAGAGCAGAACTGAAGGAGATAGAGACACAAAAAACCCTTCAAAAAATCAATGAATCCAGGAGCTGGTTTTTTGAAAAGATCAACAAAATTGATAGACCACTAGCAAGACTAATAAAGAATAAAACAGAGAAGAATCAAACAGACGCAATGAAAAATGATAAACGGGATATCACCACCAATCCCACAGAAATACAAATTACCATCAGAGAATACTATAAACAACTCTGTGCAAATAAACTAGAAAATCTAGGAGAAATGGATAAATTCCTGGACACATACACTCTCCCAAGACTAAACCAGGAAGAAGTTGAATCTCTGAATAGACCAATAACAGGCTCTGAAATTGAGGCAATAATTAATAGTCTACCAACCAAAAAAAGTCCAGGACCAGATGGATTTACAGTCAAATTCTACCAGAAGTACAAAGAGGAGCTGGTACCATTCCTTCTGAAACTATTCCAATCAATAGACAAAGAGGGAATCCTCCCTAACTCATTTTATGAGGCCAGCATCATCCTGATACCAAAGCCAGGCAGAGACACAACCAAAAAAGAGAATTTTAGACCAATATCCCTGATGAACATCGATGTGAAAATCCTCAGTAAAATACCGTCAAACCCAATCCAGCAGCACAAATAAAAAGCTTATCTACCATGATCAGGTCAGCTTTATCCCTGGGTTGCAAGGCTGGTTCAACATACACAAATCGATCAACATAATCCATCACATAAACAGAACCAATGACAAAAACCACATGATTATCTCAATAGATGCAGAAAAGGCCTTCAACAAAATTCAACAGCCCTTCATGCTAAAAACTCTCAATATACTAGCTATTGATGGGACGTATCTCAAAATAATTAGAGCTAGTTATGACAAACCCACAGCCAATATCATACTGAATGGGCAAAAACTGGAAGCATTCCCTTTGAAAACTGGCACAAGAAAAGGATGCCCTCTCTCACCACTCCTATTCAACATAGTACTGGAAGTTCTGGCCAGGGCAATCAGTCAAGAGAAAGAAATAAAGGGTATTCAATTAGGAAAAGAGGAGGTCAAATTGTCTCTGTCTGCAGATGACATGATTGTACATTTAGAAAGCCCCATCATCTCAGCCCAAAATCTCCTTATGCTGATAAGCAACTTCAGCAGTCTCAGCATACAAAATCAGTGTGCAAAAATCACAAGCATTCCTATACACCAATAACAGACAAACAGAGAGCCAAATCATGAGTGAACTCCCATTCACAACTGCTTCAAAGAGGATAAAATACTTAGGAATCCAACCTACAAGGGATGCGAAGGGCCTCTTCAAGGAGAACTACAAACCACTGCTCAATGAAATAAAAGAGGATGCAAACAAATGGAAGAACATTCCATGGTTATGGATGGGAAGAATCAATATCATGAAAATGGCTATACTGCCCAAGGTAATTTATAGATCCAATGCCATCTCCATCAAGCTACCAATGACTTTCTTCACAGAATTGGAAAAAACTAAAGTTCATATGAAACCAAAAAAGAGCCCGCATTGCTAAGTCAATCCTAAGCCAAAAGAACAAAGCTGGAGGCATCATGCTACCTGACTTCAAACTATACTACAAGGCTACAGTAAACAAAACAGCATGATACTGGTACCAAAATAGAGATATAGACCAATGGAACAGAACAGAGGTCTCAGAAATAACACCACACATCTACAACAATCTGATCTTTGACAAACCTGACAAAAACAAGAAATGGAGAAAGGATTCCCTATTTAATAAATGGTGCTAGGAAAACTAGCTAGCCATATGTAGAAAGCTGAAACTGGATCCCTTCCTTACACCTTATATGAAAATTAGTTCAAGATAGATTAGAGACTTAAATGTTAGACCTAAAACCATAAAAACCCTAGAAGAAAACCTAGGCAATACCATTCAGGACATAGGCATGGGCAAGGACTTCATGACTAAAACATCAAAAGCAATGGCAACAAAAGCCAAAATAGACAAATGGGATCTAATTAAACTAAAGAGCTTCTACATGGCAAAAGAAACTACCATCAGAGTGAACAGGCAACCTACAGAATGGGAGAAAATTTTTGCAATCTACCCATCTGACACAGGGCTAATATCCAGAATCTACAAAGAACTTAAATTTACAAGAAAAAAACAACCTCATCGAAAAATGATCAAAGGATATGAAAAGACACTTCTCAAAAGAAGACATTTATGCAGCCAACAGACACATGAAAAAATGCTCATCATCACTGGTTATCAGAGAAATGCAAATCAAAACCACAATGGGATGCCATCTCACACCAGTGAGAATGGCGATCATTAAAAAGTCAGAAAACAACAGATGCTGGAGAGGATATGGAGAAATAGGAATGCTTTTACACTTTTGGTGGGAGTATAAATCAGTTCAACCATTGTGGAAGACAGTGTGACAATTCCTCAAGGATCTAGAACTAGAAATACCAGTTGACCCAGCAATCCCATTACTGGGTATATACCCAAAGGATTATAAATCGTGTTACTATAAAGACACATGCACTCATATGTTTATTGCAGCACTATTCACAATAGCAAAGTCTTGGTACCAACCCAAATGTCCATCAATGATAGACTGGATTAAGAAAATGTGGCACATATACACCATGGAATACTATGCAGCCATGAAAAAGGATGAGTTCATGTCCTTTGCAAGGACATGGCTGAAGCTGGAAACCATCATTCTACATAAACTATCACAAGGTCAGAAAACCAAACACTGCATGTTCTCATTCACAGGTGGGAACTGAACAATGAGAACACTTGGATACAGGGCGGGGAACATTGCACACCAGGGCCTGTTGTGGGGTGGGGGCTGGGTAGGGATAACATTAGGAGAAATACCTAATGTAAATGACAAGTTGATGGGTGCAGCAAACCTACATGGCACATGTATACCCATGTAACAAAACCTGCATGTTGTGCACATGTACCCTAGAACTTAAAGTATAATAAAATATATATATAAATGTTACTAGACTAAACATTATAATGAAAAGATAAGCATTATCAGAACAAAGTTTAAACTTTTATTATCACAAGAGAAAATTTTAAATGTAAGAGCACAGAGCAATTGAAAGTGAGAGGCTGGAATTAAAAGGTATTCAGGGTAAAACTAAAATAAAATTTTAAAAAGCAAACAAAGTGGTGTGGCTATATTAATATCAAACCAATGAAATTTTAAGGCAAGAAATATTGGTGAAAATGAAAAGTAAAATTTCATAATGATGAAGGGGTCAATTAAACTTTGATAAACAAATCTTATGCACGTATATTCCTAATGATAACACCAACAGATACTAGGCAAAGATCAACAGGGAAAAGAAGAAACACATGCAAATCCACAACCCTAGCTGGGGATTTTAATGAAATGAAAAATGTTACATTTTTCAGTAAATCAATTCTTTCAAAACTGGACTTTTGAGATAGAATTAAATTCCATAGAAAAGTACGCCAAGAGAAAATGCAGAGTAAATTATTACCAAAATTACTCTTTCAAGCGACTCTGTTGGAGAGTACAGTAGACTGACTGCATGTAGGAGGGACAAAAAATTAGTTTGTGCAGGCTTTCTTTTTCTATCCTTTTAAAAACCTTGAACCCACTTGTGTCTTTGTACCTAAGGTATGTTTTTGTTAACCAGCATGTAAATAAGCTATTTTTCCCTTCTAACCTGAAAATCTTTCACTGGGTATTAAGTCTGTTGGTATTGTATTTACTGTGGTTTACTTTATGTCTTTTCTTCTACCATCATTTAAATTTATCCCACATCTTTTATTTTCCATTGTTTTCCTTTCTTGACTAATTTAGTTTTAATTAAATATATTCTTGCTTTGTTTCTATTGACTTATTTAACTAAATATTTTGTCATTATTTTAGTGCTAAGGCTAATTTTGATTACTTCATTCAGGAGGTATCTGTCAGGTCTTGCCACTGTAAAGTTACTCTTTTCCTTTATAGTTAAGTAATAATTTGAGAATATGTATATATACTTTTCTCATTAAACTTTCACTATCTTGACATCTTTTGACATTTTATAACCCAATTTTTTTCTATACTTTTTACTTGCCATTTGACTATATGAAAGAGCTTTCTTTTTTCTTTATTTATTCTATATAAGTACATACAGTATAGGTTTTAATTTTATTCTATGAGTTATAATGTGTTGCTCTCTTTATTGTATGACTCTAAATTTCTTCCAGATTTGTTTAGCTGGAGTCCCTTTAGTTGACATCATGTCCTTTTTAAAATTACTCAATATACCCGAGACGTTTAATGCTGAATTCTATGCCAAGTGCTCGATAGTGTTTCCACATGCAATGCAGTTTCATGAGTGGACCTAGATTTTGAACAAAGCAACAAAAATGAATTTTGTGAGAAAGTGAAGCAAATTGATGTCATTTGTGGAAACATTTGCAAGCATGCAAATAAGAAGATGGTCATTACAATTTCTTGGTAAGTTGTAATCTTATGAGAAAAACAAAGTGCATGGTTCAGTTTAAGACATTGATTTTCATATATTGAGTGTTACTTTTTTTGAGCTGCTATTCCTCCAGTCATGATAATAAGCAGAAAATGTTCCAGTCTATCATATGAGGAAGAGCTGAAATCACCTTCACTCACACATTTGGTAGTTGGCATCTGGCTGTCGGTTTGAGGCCTCAGTTATTTTTTATATGCCCCTCTCTGTGTTGTCTCTCCTTAGAGCCAGTTTGGGCTTTTTCACAGCACGGTGGTTGAATTCCAAAGGTAAGTGTCCCAAAACATAGGGATCTAGACAGCAGCTATAACATCTTTATCACCTAATTTTGAAATCACAAGGCATCTTTTCTTCCATACTCTACTAGGTGGAGCAGTCACTTATTTTCACCCAAATTCAACGAAAGGAAGCTTAGAATCCACTTCTTGGAAGGAGTGTCAAAATTGTATTGTAAGAGCATGTTGGAAGAGAGATACAGTTGCTTTACATTTCCTTAAGATAACACAGTCTACCAAAGAGGTGAAAGTGGTGAACAGAACATGTCACTTTATTTCTCATTCAATGAGCTTATACAGATAATGAAACTTTATAAGAAGTTTCTGCAGCACACTGCCATATGCATTTAGCTTTTCCAGTTTTTCTGGACAAAGTGACGCAGCAATCACTGTCTTGATAATTGAGGAAAAAAATCTGTCTTTTTGACTTTGCATACATCTTTGTAAATAAACTTATCTTCTTGTAATTTATTGTGAAGATGAGTCCGCCAGGAATCTTGTAATAAATTTTGTCTTTTTATGTTTATTTTTCTCATTGCCATTAAAATTAACTGTCGAATATTTTCAGAAATATTGACTAGGTAAATTCATGGTAACTATAGATATACATAGAAACAAATACCACTGCCACATTTCAAGATAAAGTAGCTTAATCACCCTCATAGTATAATTCAATTGGTATAATGGCATATCCACATATTTATCAGAAAAATATAGAGTGTGATATCTAAGTGCTCTAGCAACTGACACACGTGAGTAAAAAAGAAAAGCACATACTTTCATATCGCTGGTTTGGAGGAAATAAAACATAAGCTTATTTTTAAAATCATCGTTTCATATCTCTGGTTGGGAGGAAATGAAACATAAGCTTATTTTTAAAACCACTCAAATTTTAAGACACTGATATTCAATATAATGTACTGTGGGAAACTTGGGCAAAAGTTAAACTAATAATCATGTGACAGGTAATACAATTCATTATATATTCCCATTTACTTAACACATTAATTGACATGTTCAAAAGATTAAACTTGCTTATATGGTCTTGAAAAACATTGTGTGTGAAATCAACTGCTTGTGATTAAAGCCATATTTTATACTCTACTGCAATTTCTAAAATCTGTCCAACATAAATAATAAATATCACATGCATGAAATGTATGATTCCCTTCAAAGGAAATTATGCTTTTCTGTGTTGACAATTGACAGTTCGAAAAGTTCACTTTACAAAATAATTTTCTACATTATTTTTAAGGAGTAAGCTTTCTTGAAACATTTTAAATATATTTTTTAACAATGACAATATTTGATTTATCTAAGACTTTTAAAGAACATGGCATTTAACTAAAACAAGGTACATTTCTTTAAATTACTTAGCATAAGATCTACTATTTAATAGCACAATAGGGAGACTACAGTCGATAATAACTAAATTGTATATTTTTAAATAACTTTAAAAATGTAATAGGATTGCTTGTAACTCAAAGGATAAATGCTTAAGGGGATGGATACACCATTCTCCATGATGTATTTATTTCACATTGAATGCCTGTATCAAAACATCTCATATACCCCATAAATTTATACACCTACTATGTACCTGCAAATTTTCTTAAATAATTTTTTAATTTTTATAAATTATTTAGCAGATCAAACTTGAAGAACTTATATTCTATAATCACTGAAAACTACTCATTTATTTTATTCTAACATGCTTTTAGAGAAAATCAATTTTGCAATTGTTTTCTTTCTAATACAGAAAGGTTTGAATACTGAAAAAGAGAAAATTAAAGTCAGAATGGATAGAATGAAAAACGTTCTGATTGTTGGACAAGCTAAAGTCATACAAATAATTGAATATTGGGTATCAATTCTTAAACTAGAAGAGTCAAATTAGTGTTTTGTTCAAAGATCCTTTTATGTTTTCATGTTAATTATTTCAACAAGTTGTATTACTTGTCTGAAGCAGAAAATATCTTTCTAAATACAGCTTTGAAGCTTGTTTAACTTGCTGATTCCTCAGAGTATAAATAAATGGGTTTAACAACGGGGCAACTGAAGTATTGAGCACAGTTACTCCTTTGCTTAAAGCAACTCTTTCATTCGCTGATGGCTTTATGTAGATAAACATACAACTACCATAAGTGATGGAGACAACAATCATGTGAGAAGAGCAGGTGGAAAAGGCTTTCTTCTTTTGCTGAGCTGAAGGGAATTTCAGAATTGTCTTGATGATGTAAGAGTAAGAAAGGATTACTAAAAACAATGTGACAATAAGTGTCATCACAGCTAATAAAAAGGCAATCAGTTCCAGTAAATGTGTGTCTGAGCAAGAAAGTTGTAGGATAGGAGAAATGTCACAAATGAAATGATCAATGATCTTTGAAGCACAGAAATCCAAGTTAAGACCTAAAATCAGTGGAGGGAAAATGATCAGGAATCCAGTTACCCAAGAACTGAATACAAGCTGGTAGCAAACTTTGTTACTCATGATGGACATATAACGCAAAGGTTTGCAGATGGCAACATAGCGATCATACGACAGAGCAGCTAGAAGGAAAAATTCCGTAACCCCCAAGAATATGTAAAAAAACAACTGAGATATGCAACCATTATAGGAAATGGTCTTTTCCCTGGTAACAATGGTGATTAGGAATCTGGGAATGCAAGCAGTTGTGAATGAAATTTCCAGAAAAGAGAAATTACGGAGGAAGAAATACATTGGAGTCTTGAGCTGGGAATCCAGCAGAGTGAGGGCAATGATAGTGAAGTTCCCTATCATGCTCAACACATAATTTAGAAGTAGAAATAAGAAAATTACAATCTGTAACTGAGAATTATCCGTCAGTCCCAGAAGAATAAATTCTATCTGCCTTGTATGATTCTTCATTTCTCTGTTGTGATTTCAATCAAATTCTAGGAATAAAAAGGTGCAAGGGTTGAGCTAGGTCCAGGAAAGTTTCCACACTTACAAACATATACATTTAAGAGGTAGTACTCCATGGATGTTGAGGATATGATATAGAACTATGCAACAGAAATTGTAAACTAGGGGTTTAAAAGTACAACAAACATCATCTCACTTTGGAAAACTGATTTGCAAAGCCCTTAATAGTTGATTTTCAAGCTAGTTTTTTTCATTCTTCCACTTCAAGATTCCACTTAATTGTAACTAATTCCAAGTTTGTCAAGTTGTTAAATAAATTAGGTAAAGATCTTGGTTCAGGATTCAAAAATAGTTCATTCATTTTAAAATTATTAATTTCATCTAAAGAAAATGATGCCAGTGTAATGAATTAAGACCTAAGTTAAGGGAAGGCACAGTGACTCATGCCTGTAATCCCAGCACTTGGGAGGCCAAACTGGGGATCGCCTGGGGCCAGGAGTTGAAGATCAGCATGAGCAACATAGGGAGATGCCAGCTTGGGTGACAGAGCGAGACCCTGTCTTTTTTGTTAAGAATTAAAAGACCTACAGTCAAATTTTGAAACTTTATATTATATTAAAGTGACATTTGTTTAAAGCCCTGCTATACAGCCTTTTTCAACTTCTCTATGAACTACATATGAAGATATGGAAAAATGCCCCTAAAAAGTATGAGTTGATACCACAACAAAATAAATACTAGTTGAATCTAGGAAACTCAAAATTTAATATTATGCATATATTGCCACATTTACAAAAAAAAAAGTCTATTTAGAACTTAAAAATTTTGTCTTGTGTAATCAAGACCATAGGAGTAAGAAAGAAAACAGATAAAACATTGCATCTCTTCCAAATCGCTACAGTTACAGGTACCTACAGTCTAAACCTACTTTCTAGATGTAATACTGTGAGTGAAAAATCAGTGCTTTCTTGCCACACTATCTGAGTCCCCAACAATTATTCATGCAGGTAACCAACGACTATTAATTTAGGGAAATAATGGGGTAGGAAGGGTGTAATCATTTAAATGGGACAAAAGGATTCTGATGGTATTTTAAGTTTGTTATTATAGGTTTCCCAGAGTATCAGGTTGCCAATGAAAAAAGTGAAGTGAGTAATAGTACAGAAGTAAAGCAAAGGTGACAGACTGCTAGGAATTAGAAAGTAGACTTAAAATCCAGCTAAGGATCTGAGAAATAACTTATCAATGGCTACTGAGAAAAATGGCAATCCACTCTCAGGGTTAAAGTTTGGGAAGCTTCTTTATTGTTTAATAATTAATTTTTAAATGTTAAGCTGAGTATTACAAACAAACGAAAAAAATAAGACATAAGAAAGTGTAAAATGGCTAAGTTAACAGTTTAAAGTCAAAGATCTTGAAATTTTAAAAAAAGTTTAATAAAATTTGGAATTTTCTCCATTATTATTAGTTATATAGTCTTGGGAAAACTAACTTTCTTACTTTAGTTTTTTCATCTACAAAAAAAAGGTAAAATAATTCTGATCTCAGTTAGAAGGATTAATTGAGATGTATACACAACACATGTCTAATAACTTTAATAACCAGTGAAGGGATTAATAAAAATTAAGGCCGGGCACAGTGGCTCACGACTGTAATCCCAGCACTTTGAGAGGCCGAGGCAGGCAGATCACGAGGTCAGGAGTTCGAGACCAGCCCGGCCGATATGGCTAAACCCCATCTCTACTAAAAATACAAAAATTAGCCGGGCATGGTGGTGGGTGCCTGTAATCCCAGCTATTCAGGAGGCTGAGGCAGGAGAATCACTTGAACCCAGGAGGCGAAGGTTGCAGTGAGCCAAGATCATGCCATTGCACCTGGGTGACAAAAGCAAGACTCTGTCTCAAAAAAAAAAGAAAAAAATTAAAAATGTAGTTAGTCAGAGTGTCCATTGTTTTATTAAGCTTCAAATAGCTGCAGATATAGCAGAGCTCCCTAATCACCGAAATCTTTGGAGACTGGTGGGGGCTTCTGGATAGTGGAAAAGATATTCCATGTGTATCATAAAATAAATTACATAATTTATAAAAATCACAGTTCTGTAGTTAAACATAACTATGTTTCCAAATTTCAGCATCTGATGAGTATAGAATTTGTTCTATTTTCTCAGTTCTGAGAAAGCAAATATATTTGAGTGAAATTTCTTCTAGCTCGCTTTTAAGATAGAGGGAAGGGCTGGGTGTGGTCACTCACGCCTGTAATCCCAGCACTTTGGACGGTTGACAGAGGATATCTCTTGAGCCCAGTAGTTCAAGACAAACCTGGACAACATCATGGAACCCCATCTCTTTAAAAAAAGAAGTAAAAAAGAAAAATGCAGAGAAGAAAAACAGTGATAAGGAGGACTGTAGAAAATTCTGCTCACAGCATCTTTGTCTAAAATCGTAATGTTAAGAAACTGTTACTAATACAATACTAAATTTTATTTTTTAATAGTGTAAGAAATCTACTTACAACGTTTCACATTTTAAGTGAAGGGTAAATGATGCTGAATTAGTTCTCATCTAATTGATTTCATTATCCAAATTCAGATGTAATATTAGCAAATTAAATGATGTTTATTTTAGTAAAATTTTGCATGCTTATTTCAAATAGCTATAAAACTCAAGTTATTCGCTAGAATGCAAACGTCACTGACTCATTTGACTTAAAACTAAAACTAATATATTCTTTAGAAAATGCACTAATAATAACTTTGCATATAATGAGAATAAAATTCCTGATTTTTAAAGTACATATTATTTGAGAAAAAGCTTAGTAAAAGAGACACACCTATGACAATCCTTAAAGAGGACATATTCCTGTGGGGAAAAGACAATATCAGAAAGAAGGATGAGGCTAAAGTCATAATATTTTAAAATTTTCAAAATATAAAGGCATCTTCCAACCTTCTTTTTGAAAATTAAGTTAGGAATTGAGAGTTAGGATAAGAAACTTTTGAGGAAATAGTAAACTATAAGTTAGCAAATATAAAAATATAACCAGAAAATTGCTACAATGAAAACTAAAAGAGTTTTCAAAAACATCTATCTTCCAACTTCAATAGGTATAAAACATTTAACTGGCTTATTAAGCGACTATAAACATCTTCTAAGAATAAATAATTTTCATTTTACTTACATACTTCTTATATATAAAGATTAATGCGTGCTAGCTATGCCAAAATAGCTAAGACTTAGAAAAAGAACACAGATAACTTGAAAGACAGCCCTCCTTTTTGCATATAAGTGCAAAAATACAAGATAAAACAATATAAATGCATAATAAATAACCTGTGATTTGTTCACTTTCAATGGAATATTTTGCTGCAGATAAAATGTTCAAACTATAGCTACATACACTACATAAATAAATCTTAGATATGTAATATTAAGTCCAAAAAGCATGTCCCAGAAAAATCATATAATTGATACAATATATAGAATACTAGTTCCCATATAATATGATAGGGTTGATAAATGATTGATGGATACATACATACTTACATACATACACAGAGACAGATTCAGGGAGACAGAAAATGAAAGAGTGTGTGTTGGGGGGGTGGATAAACACATTATGCTTGTTGCAAAAAATTGTCTTTTCTTCCCATGATTATTCCCATCAGAAATGCCTAAATACTTCCAGTAACTACATGTTCCCGAAGAAATTTTACAATACTAAAACATGGTTGAAAACATTTTTGGTTCAACTTCATATGAGAAGCTATAACATTGCCAATACTAAGAAAAATAATACGTGTTGCATCGAGTAAGTTTTATTTTCAACTTAAATGATACATTGACAGTCCAAAATTAGTAATTATCTGTTAGTAATTAACTAACAGTATAAAGGAGGAAAGCAGTATTTTCGAGATGTCACATTATACTCTGCCATCAAATGTCGATTCCTAAACTAAAGCAATATTAAGCTTTCCTAGGGTAGCAAGACTAAGTGAATGGGCATTACTAATTGACCAATTAAATCCCAAGAGTTTTTTTTCACTGAAATCAAAACTAAACAAAGATACTGGCCATCATCACTATTATTCAGCACTACTCTGAACTCTGTAACCAAATTAAGCATATAAAGGCAAATTATACATGATGAAATTCAATTAAATACTTGATTGGTAGATAAAATAGATTTACTTTCTATTGATCTTGACTGAGTCCTTAGAATATGACAGATAATAGACTAAAACTATTACAATAAGAAGATAATTCAATAATGAGAGCAGATAAAGCAAATTTCTGAAAAGGAAAACATTTTTAGAATATATAGTATAAAATGTACCTTTTGAAAAAACAAGCAATTCAATTCTCATATTATATATCAACTAAAAGTCATGGTAGAGTTTAAGAGTGAAAAATAACTTAATATTTAAAAATAAGCAAATCTAAATAATTTATTCATTCAGATAATTTTTTTGGTGGGGACATGGTATCACTCTGTCGGCCAGGCTGGACTGCAGTATCATGATCATAGCTCACTGCTACCTCCAACTCTGGGCTCCAGCAATCCTCTTGCCTCAGCCTCCTTAGCTGGTATTACAGGTGCCAGCCCCTGCACTTGGCTCTAATAATAACATATTTGGATGTGAGAATATTGATAAATATATATTCTCATAAAAATATTCAAAGTATACATTAGATACAAAATTCCAAAGAAGTTTGTGTAAATTGATTTTATTTTTTAATAATGTCTACATTTGCTGCATATAGCTATGACTTTTGCAAATGTGTACAAAACAGTCATGATGAAAAATAAAATTCTCTTGTAGTGAGATTAAATTATGATATATTTATATTTTTAATAAAATTCAGTTATTCTTAATAGTATTTTATCAAAGGAAACGATTAAATCATTATGTTTTTTTATCTCTTTTTTTAATAAGAGTGAAAACAACTACTAATGAATTCAGAAATTGATTATATATTTTAGAGTCATATTTTCAACTAAGAAAATGGTGATGCACTTCATTTATTTTTTCAGGGATAGGGTCTCACTCTATTGCCCAGGCCGGGTTGCAGTGGCCCAATCATAGCTCACTGTAAGTTCAAACCCTAGCTCCTGGACTCAGGTGATCCGCCTCCAGAAGTAGCTAGAACTACAGATGCACATCACCAGACCTGGCTAATTGTTTTGAATTTTTTTTGTAGAGATTGTTGGGATGGGTGTAGGGGGTGTCTCATTATGTTGCATAGGCTGGTCTCAAATCCCTGGTCTCAAGCAATCCTTCCACCTCAGCCTCCCAAAGCACTGGGATCCTCCCAAAGCACTGGGATTATAGGTATGAGCCACCACACCCAGATTTGTTTTACTCTTGAGCAAACCTTTGTTGTTAATTTGTAAAGCAGCTAAACTATTTCCAAATAAACTTAAAACATAAGATCCGAAAGAGAAAAAAGTAAACTATATTATGTAATATACAATATTTTTTCTTCTCTTAAAACATTTAATTAAATTTCTTCTGAATTAAATTTTGTCAATCAATATTTTTGCCTGTTCTGAAGTGTTATTTTTATTGTTGAATATGTAATGTTTTTCTTCTACATGACTTAGCATATTATCTCAATGTAAATTCAAGAGCCCCCACATTCATCTGTCAATGTTAATCCTTTGGCAAATTTTTTCTCTATCATCCTTCTTAGTATATTTCTTCTCCTCTTGTAGTAATTTTTCAGTCAATTATTTCCAAGCTTTTAATGGAAATGGTAGATGTTAGAGAACCACAGAAAACCCACTTCCTTGATCTCATCTTATTTTGCTACTTTTCATTTTGCCAATGAGTCTGTGTTCTAACATATATATTTTCTGTAAAATACATTAAGCATTTCTGTAAATTCAATGTGATTATCAGAGTACATAAAGCAGACTTTTATTCTTCAACCAGAGCAAATATGGCAATCAATAAGTTGTCATTGCTCACACATATTGGTCAAAATAAGCAGTTCCAAAAGAAATATTTTTTCTATTTTTAAAAATGCATCAACACAATGAAGTCAATTCTCCAGGAAAAAAACCTTTAACCTTGTTATGTCTGATTGACTTCTAAAATTGTTCAGGTTTTCTTTATCTAGACGGAAGTAGAACAAACTTCATTCCTTCCAAAATTCTACAGTGCAGTGTTGGTTTAAATTATTAAAGCATTAGAAATGCAGGTGCAAGTGAGTGCGTAAATGAAACTTCACATTCTTGCATTTAGGGATTCATAACATGGAAAATGAGGAATTATTAATGTTTTATTAAAAGAGGAATAATAAAGTATAATCTCTGAGTCACTGTTACGTTTGTAACATACATTGTATTCATAATTCTTCTTCTATTTGTGAAAAAAGTAACACCACTATTTTACTTACCATTAGCAGTATATAATGATATTCCTTTCTTTTCCTCTAGAATACATGAACAACTGTAATAAAAGGCAGATGCATTCATTGTGAAACAGTATTTAATTTGTCACCAGGAAAATTAACATAAAATAATCTCTCCGTTTAATTCAAAGCAGAAAGCTGAGATGTAAATGTAATTATTCTTCAATACCACACATATCTGAACACATGTTTTCTATCCATGTTTTCTATAATAAAGATTGCTAATAAATTCCTGTTTTTAATACCGGATAAATTATAAGATAACATGTATGTCCAAATAATTCCACCACAGAAACCTTTGCAAAGATTATTATAACTGAGAAGATCTGCTTTAAACTTGTGAAATATTTACTAGTTTCCAATTAATTAAAAGGAGTGACTGTTTCTCTATGGAAAATCTAAGGGGATGGTGTCCCTAAGGAAAAACAGAGAAGAATAAATATATCCAAAACAGCCTATAAACACCAGTTGACTTATGTCTTTATCATTTAAATAAAAGTAGATTTATTGTTTCAAACATGATGATATAAAGCACCATTAGGTTTGTCACATTAAAAACAACCATTTCAAGATGATCATGGAGACACTGCAAATTAGCAGGTTGTATTGGATCATAGATAACACATGTGTCCTGTTGCCAAGATAATTCCTTTTGATGACATTTTTTCCCTAATATATGAATCTATCTATCACCAGGAAAACAGCATATGAGTACCTAACACAAACATTATTTCTACTTATATTTTTAAGAGGCAATTGTGTTTAAGATTAAGAAAAAAGCACAACTTCTGCATAATATTAAATTTGAGAATAAACTTTTGAATATTTTCTGCAGCGATTTGAGAATTGACACCTAAATTCAACCATTTTAGTATTACAAATGATTATACCTGTCATGTATTGAATATTCACTATGCATAAAGCCTATGCTAACTGTTGTGCATACATTATTCTATTTAACAATAGAATAATAAAATTCATCACAATAAGCAAGGGAGGAATAATTATGAACTTTTTGCTGTTTAAAAACAGAATTAAGCAAATAATCATGCTTGTTCACACTCATGGCAGAGTTTAGAAATTTTGGAGACATGACTGCAATCAGATCTTTGATTCAAAGCATAATTTGTTAACCCTTGTGACATACTTCCAATAAAACAAATGAATGGATAGATGAATGGATGGATAGATAGATAGATAGATAGATAGATAGATACGTAGAGGGAAGAAGATATTTAACTTAGAAAATAGTCTATAATCTGATACCTGATATGGTAAATGGGATAAGAATGTTAAGCAATATTTTTAATTAAGTAAGTATACAATTTAAGGAATGACATTTTATACCATAACATGCAAGTTTGTTTCAATAAATATAATTAATTCATAAAGCTTTTCTGAGTTTACATTTTATACAGACTGTTGATTTTTAACAAAATTACTAAGTTTTAAAGTACTATGTTATACATAAGGACAGGAAAAAAACTGCAGGTGAAAATCAGGTGCCTATGTGGGTGCCCACCAAACATCTGAAGTTCTATCATGAGCCACAGCTCATGGACCCACCTGTACAGTCTGAATTGAAGGTTTGAAAAGCCTCAATTTGCTTTCTCTGTGCCTTCTGTTAGAAGGGGCCTGCTTCTCGTTATCAACAGTTAAGTTTTACCCCATTGTAATTAAACAAAGAGGCAGAAGCTGAGTTACAAATGCTTCAGCAATGGCATGCCTCCTGGCTACAGCCACAAAAGTTTTTGCTTCTGTTTCAGTAGATTTACTAACGTGGGGGTGAGAGTATGCTTGTGTTTTTGCAGGAGATGAATGAACCGTATGGATCCCCTCAAGATGTGTACGACCATGGAAGTGGAGACTGGAGGGACCCATGGATCCCAACCATGGACCAAGTTCCCCCAGCACAAGCCATGAGCCAGTTGAATCTGAATGCAAAAATGGAATGAAGACGGACCAGAGTCACGATGCTTAATGGACCAATGCTTTCTGACTCAGCTCCTCTCTACCCTGAATACAACAGACCCTAATAGTTAGGCAGGAACATCTTCCCCCTATTCAGCATGAAGAAGTTACAGAAGATGGACCTTCATCCTTCTGCAACCCCTAGGATTAAGGGTCCTCTTGTAAAAGGGAAAGGGGAGATATGTGGGAAGCATTCAAACCAGAGTGACTCCAGTTTGAATAAGGGCTAAGAAAAATGAAGCTGGATCACCAACTGGCAATTAAGTGCTGCACAGCCTGCAAGCTCCTTGCTCAATTAAAAGAGGCCACCTTTTATGCTAGTAATAATGATAGCTAGTAATAATGATAGTAATAATACCTTGTCTTTTACAAAAAAAGAAAAGGGGGGCATGTTGGGAAAAAGCTGAGTGTTGGGAAGAAAGCTGAGGCAGGGCTTGCATGTCTGACATAATGTCATCTGAATGTGTCTAGACTTGCTGGCTCCTTGCTTCTAGCCATCCTAGGCTCCTAGATCAATTGTATTCCCATTGTCTCAAGTAGCAGAACATGTTCCTTATAAACGCTAAACCTTCACAGATCATGCCCCTGCCCTTTTGACCCCCACATTCTCACCACCTGTTTCTTTGTTGGATTACCAATAAACAGCATGGGCTCCCAGAGCTCAGGGCCTTTGCAGCCTCCACAATCACGATGGCCCCCTGGTCCCACTTTTCTCTCTCAAACTGTCTTTTTCTCAATCCTTTGACTCCACCAGACTTTGTCACCCCCATGACCTGGTGTTGGGTCTGATCACCCCAACAGCATGTGATCTAGTTTGCCTTTATGCCTCTTTAATTGCTCGTTACCTTGTGATATTAAGATAGTCCACTTACCAGGTTCAATTTCTCCCATTTTTCTTGCAGATTGGAGAAAAATCAGAAGTTAGTCATGAGAAACCTTACAAGAGTAACCACATTCATTCTTTTGGTATTTACTGAGGATACACAGGTGAAAGTCCTCCCTTTCATATTTCTACTTACAAATACACGTTGAGTGTATCAGAGAAACTGACTAGCATCATGCTTTTATTTGTTGATTTCAACCTTTAAAAAAATTACGAAAATCTCAATGGGATGCAGAAAAGTCATTTGATAAAATCCAGCATATATTTCCAATAAAATATCTAGAACTAAGGATAGAAGACAATTTCTACACTTGGAAAAGGGCATCTGTAAATAACATACAGCTGACATAATATTCAATGGTAAAATACTGAATTGTTTCTTTTTTTTTTTTTCTTTCTTAGCTGGAGTTTTGCTCTTATTGCCCAGGATGGAGTGAAATGGTGCGATCTTGGCTCACTGCAAACTTTGCCTCCCAGGTTCAAGTGATTCTCCTGCCTCACCCTCCCGAATAGCTGGGATTACAGGTGCCGGCCACCATGCCCAGCTAACTTTTTTTGTATTTTTAATAGAGACTGGGTTTCACCATGTTAGCCGGGCTGGTCTTGAACTCCTGACCTTGGGTGATCTGCCCACCTCAGCCTCCCAAAGTGCTGAGATTACAGGCGTGAGCCACCACGCCCAATCCTGAATTGTTTCTTACCAAGATTAATACCAAGTAATCAATGTCTAATCTTGTCACTTCTATACACCATTGTACTGGAGGTTCTAACCCATGTAACAAGACTAGAAAAAAAGCACTCAGGTTGGAATGGAAAAAACAAAATTATATTTACCAAAGACTGTCTATGTATAAAATTCTAAAAAGAACTCTCCAAAATACCTACTGTAGCTATTATAGTAAGCTGACAAAATACAAGGTCAATAATCAATAATCATAAAGTTAAATAAAAAACATTAAATACTTAAGGAAAAAATTCAACAAAAGTTGTGTAAGACGTTTATCATGTAAACTAATAAATGTTGCTAAAAAATTTTTAAATCTAAATAAATTGAGAAATATACCATGTTTATGAAACTGATGCCTACAAGTATAAGGAAATGAATTCTGAAAATAACCTGAGTGAACATGGAAATGGATCCTTCCCAGTCAAGCCCCAAATGAAAACGCTACGCACCTGACACCATGATTGAAAACCCTAAGCAGAAGATCCAGCAAAATGTGCCTGGATTCCTGACCCATAGAAATTGTAAGATCATAAATGTGTGTGTTGTTTTAAGCCACTAAAACTATGGCTTAATTTGTTATGCAGGAAGAAAAAATAATACAAGGCTTTAGGAATTTTTTACTGCTTTTGAAATGTGATTCTTTTGATTATGTTATCAAGAGCTTATTTTATTTACTTATCTTTCAGGATAAAAGCAAATGGCTTCAAACTGATTTAATAGAGAAAACTAATACAGAAACTCTTTGTATGTGCATCTCCATTGCTTGATAATTGACACAAATAAAAGTTCAACTTCTTAAGCCATGGGAAATATAATTATGTGGGCATAGCAAGAGAAAACTGCTTTTGATATAAAAATGTCCTGATAATGTACAGATAGGAGAGACATATACATATAAGGTGATAATGAATATTACAACAGCAACCTCTATAACCATACATTTTATGAATTATAATTCTGATCACGTGGTTTTTATCTGATTCATATGTAAAGAGCATACTTTACAGCAAAGTGATCAATAAGATTAGATTCACAGCATTCCAAGGTGAAATCTAAAGTAATTGACATGAACATAATCATCCCTGTTGCCATCAAACAGCAGATAAACAGTCTTTTACAGACACTGTTGTTAATGGTGGTCATATAATACAGGCATTTTCAGATGGCCACATGACAGCAGTTTTTCTTTCCTATGTTCTTTTTACCCAGATAATTGTGACACATTCACCTGCTTAGTGTTTCTGAGAGTGAAAAATGGGAACACTAGAGAACATGGACTCTAATATTTTGCATATTTTACAAACAATTGTCTTTTTACAGATTGTTTCAGGCTATCACTCCCCTGATAAATGCCCCATGGTGTCAACTTTTCTTTCATTATTAACAGAAAGTTCCTATTAATAGAAACACTGGGCCCTAGAGAAACCAATTAGTTTGTTGTAGGAATGGTTTCCAATACGTTGTTGTATACCATTACTCACAAAGCCTTTAGAGTATCCCTTGAGGCTGGGGACATGTGGTGTTTTCATTGATGTGTCAGTGACAGGATGCTCTGGGAGCCATTTTACAAAGAATCATTTACAGGCACCTTTAAAAGAAAGGGGCACCATTACAGCCTCAGGGAGAAGTTGAATAACTGGAAAACTGGAACTGTCTTAGTGCAGGCTCACATAGGAATTGAGTGTGTTCTGACATAATGGAGATTTAATCATAAAAGTCCCAAAGTTGAACACAGAAATTTTGTGGATGACATAATGGCAACATTCTTATTAACACACACAATGAGTATTCTGGAATTTAATAGAGGTCTTCTAATAATTTCCTACCTCAACACCCCAAAATCACTCACTTATGACTTTAAATATTAGATGAAAAACTCTGAAGTTTATTTTCTGATTATGAAAAAAGTAATTATATGACTTCTGACATATAATCATATTTTATAGCCAGAAAAGAAAATGAATAAAATCTGTCTCCAGAGAAGCAGAACCAATAGGAAATGTATGTATATATGTATATATGAAGGATGATGGTTGGGGGAGCGGGATTATTTATTTATTTATTTTTTAAATTCTTCCAGAGAAGAGGTGACATTGCAGCTTGCATATGATTTAAATGTGAATTTCATCTAAAAATATCTTCACAGCAACATAAAATAAAGCCTGGTGACAGATTTTATTCCAGTAAGAATATGTACACACACAGGCACACTCACACACATACAAATACACTTGTCTTTAAATGGTAAGAAGAGATCTAAATGATCATTTATACTCAGTTTCAAAAATTACTAATGAGCCTATTGTGTAATGCACTTCTGCAAAGTAAAAGACAAAAAGGCAGTAGTGGGGACAGCATCCTTAAAAGACAGTAAGATGCAATAATACCATCAGACACAGAGGAAGTATAAACAATAAGTGTCAGATCGCGTTGGCCGCTTTCCATTTTTAAGGTATTTGGGAGAATACAAAACCCCCCTTCTTTCCTTTATCATTTCTTCATAATATCAAAGCATATCATTATCAAAATAGAAATGTATTCTAGAATTCAAAACTGTCACAACACAGATATAATCAAAGATAGAACTAATTAAGAGCTTTAGGTATACATTTCTAGCATGGGTACGTGTGTGTATGTGTGTGTGTACATATATGTACACTGTACATTATAACCTAAATTATTTTATATTAACTTTTCATTAATATTTTCTATGTAAGTATAAATACACTTGTGATAGCTAATTTATGTGTCAATTTAGCTAGGCCACAGCTCCCAGATATTTGGTTAAATATTAGTCTATACGTTGCTGTGAAGATTTTTTTTAGATGAGATTATATTTAAATCATATGCAAGCTGCAATATCACCCCTTCTTTGGGTCTCTGACCTGTTAGCGTACCCTGAAAATTTTGAACTTGCCAGCCTCCACAATCATGTGAGCTAATTTCTTAAAACAAATAAATAAATAAATAATCCACCCTTCATCTTCCATCATATATGCACACATACATAAATCTCCTTTTGGGTCTGCTTCTCTGGAGAACTCTGACTAATAAAGTACCTAATCATTTTCAAGTCTATATGGCATTCTATTGAATGCATGAACCATTAAGCCATGCTCTATTGTTGGAAATTTACTTCGCTTACAATTTCCACTGTTGTTTAAAAAGCTATATTAAATGTCTTTTTGTGCCTTACAGAAACATATAATACTATTTTGTTTCCAAACATAATTTCAGGAAGACATTTTTCAGGTTACAGTGAGACACATTTTAAACTTTTCGTTATTTGTCATATTTTCTTCCCGTGTCACAAATGTACTACTTCTTAAGAATTAAGTCAGAAATCCATTTTACTCACCTTTAGGAAAACGTAAGGAATTGTGATTATTCTTAAGAATAGTTTATATTTGTTTCCAGCATTAAAGGACCTCCTCAGTGACAGCCTGCCTCAAACCCACTGTGGAAAATGTTCCTCACATTGCTATCTTTCTCACACTATGCTGTTTTTCTTCACATTTACCACCATCTAAAACATTATATACTGTACTAATTTATCTGATTGTTTTCTATCTCCATAAGATTAGAATATAAAGACCTGCATGGATTTTTGTCTTTTTTGTTCACTGATGTAACATTACTACCCTGAACAGTACCCAGAATACACAATAGGTTCTCAATAAATACTGGCTAAATGAAAGAATGCTTGTGTTTTAATGAGAAAAAAGGAGATAGTCAATCGAGTATACAAAAGAAGGAAGAGAATAAAATGAGATTTGGAAATGTTTATTTGGAACAGTCTCTAAATATCTAAGTGCTCCACATTTCTACCTTATTTTTCTCTCAGCATTGCCCCCAACCTTTCAATAGCCTAGCTGTTGTCATGGAGATGGTGTTCTCTGACATCTCTACTCATACTTATTGGAGACATCTAGAGATGTCCTTTTAGACTAAGAAAAACAAAATTATGTCGACTGAACTACTATTCTCTTTGTGTAGTTACAAGAGAACTCTTTCGAGTACAAAGAAAGTTCCTAAGTCTACCCAAAGGATCTATTAAGATTATCCACCCAATCATATCTATTCTAATGGTTTCTTTCTCCAGATTGAGACCACATTTTTTTAGTGTATCTGGTGGGAAATGCATATCAAAAGCCATACAAATGCAAAAATTTTCTACCTACAATTAAGAATTTCTCCTATGAGAATGCTCTGGTATATAAACAGTTATGTGTGCAAAGATAATTATATAAAAACTTCAGGGCAGTATTTTCATTACAAAGAAGAAATGTAAACAATTTAAGTTTCCAAACTGGTGGTACTTATTATCATATTGAGATTTAAAATATTCAGTCACTAAACATGATCATTAAAAACAGCTATAATAAACAAAAATAGTAGATTACAACTGTTTTTACAGGTTTACTTATGTGCTAATATTTGAACAGTTATCTGTGTGTCTTTTTTGAATCTTCATATTTTTCATGATATCCATGAGTTACCTTTTAAAAGTAGAGAAAGTGTTCCGATACCAGTTTTATTGCCTTAGACAATACAAGGAAAAAAACAAACACCTTATTATTTGACTTATATTGTCCAGTCTGATCACAGTATGTCTCATGTTGCATTTTTTTGTCCCCAGGGACTCTGTCCCCATTGTTGCCTGTATGAGGTTGATTGCCAAAAGTGATTACAATAAAGATTCCTTAGTGACTTTTAAACCTGGGCTCCAAAGACTCTATTGTTTGTTGACTCTTGACTTCTTTTATAAATGAATATTTAAGGCCAAACATGTTTTTCTGACTGATAAGTTCAGAAGATCAACTATCCTTTATCATCCAATAGCTCATGGTATCCCCAGCACTTTACACCAGGTATTTCTTTATTTTAGATAACAAGAGAACAAAAACACGGCTTCTTAGATTAAAATGGCAGAAGCCCTTTCAGGGGAAAAAAAAAATCTGTGAAAAAGGGCCCTGGGCACTTCCAGGGCCTTTTCTGGTTCCTGAGAAAACAGCATTCACATGACTCCACAGTCGTATTCCTGTTCAGCCTCTCTTACCGTGAGCTTCTGCAAATAAACTGTCAACAGATGTCATGAAATAACTTACTGCTTAAAGGGTAAGTGTGAACACATTTGTTACTTTAAGTTATTTTCAGTGTATTTCAGTGTACAGTTGCATATATACTGGCAGGAAGAGAGAGGTGAGTGGGAAGTGTAATGATATATTTCTCTCTTTAAGTAAAGTGTTAGGCTTAAATAATCAATATGTTGAATACTTATGTTAGCATTTGATGGAAAGATCCTACAATCATTTATGAAATGCCTTTTTTTTTCTAGAATGATGAGCCTAGAAATCATTATCAATTCTGGGCGGGAAATATTCAGAAATAAAACTCCCCCCTGCCACACACACACAGGTATGCAAAAAAATATATAAGTTCAAGTGTACAGTGTGCATAATAGCAGCAGACTGAAATATTACATGAGATCTTATTATGAATTTCTGATCTCTTGCCAAATCGAAATACTTTCTGGAAATTAAATATGCAAAGCAGTATTGAGTCAATATGAATATGATGATATTGTTAAATATTTAATATTTATGCAAGACTGGATTCAGGGAAAGCAAAATATCAAAAATGAAAGATAGTCTTAAGACCCAAATAAAGCTGAATCCAATACCAAGAGAACTACTGGATGGGAAATTGAAATAGTGAAAAAGAAGAAAACAGGACAGAGGTTCTAAGTGTGAGTTACAGAGTCATCTTCTGATTACAATGTTCTCTCAAAAGGATATTAGCTTCCTAGCAAGCTTTATCTACCCTGAGCCTAGATTAAGATGTCTGCCCTGTGATGGTGTTCCTCTACCATGGAGATTTTGCTCAGTATATTGGGTGTATACTAGCAGAAGACAGTGCTTACTTGATTAGACAAAAAAAGAGAAAAACACTGATTGTTTAAAGCTCTTGTAGTAGATGCATTAGGGCTTTCTGAGGGAAATGTTCTAAAACCATAAGAAAATGCCTTATTTTATATCTCTCTTGCATTTAATAAAGGTAAGAAAATTTGAAGCTCTTAAGACATTACTTACAAATTAGAAACCTGTGAATATCTAACAATATGATTGAGAATACATAACAGCAACTTCTACCTAGCTATTGAACTTAGCCCAGAATAACAGAGTCCCTAGTCTTCAGTCTTATTATTTCACTGAAAGAAATATTGAGGAAACATTGAGGGATCAATATACTAAAAGAAATAAAGAATAAGATGGGAAAATTAGCCAGTTGCACTTTGGCAAATTTTAATCTCCATTAGCCCTAATATTACACCTGAATCAAGGAGTAAGTAATTGTATAGAGAATGGCACACATTTAGTTTTTGCTCTTGATAGCCCTGTTTACACCAGTTGTATCAACGTAATTATTAACTGCCCCCGCTGTGCTTCTCAAGTATCTTGGTTTAGATAATAAACTATGTAGTAACCCCAGCTTTGTTTCAATTACCAATAGACAGAATATTATCTTCATGAAATTAAAACATTCAGGTAAAATGTTCACCACAAACACAGTGCAGTGATTAAAGAACTGGGACTCTGGGGTTTCTCTAGCCACTTACTATCCTGAAACAATGGCCACATACTTTACCTCTTTGTTGATCAGCTTTTTCATTTTTTAAGTGGAGATAATATACCTCTCTACTTCACAGGTTGTCCTAAGGATTATATTAATTATATATGTAATATACTTAAAAGAGTGCCTGAAGCATAGCAAGAGATTTGCCTGAAGCATAGCAAGAGATTTGTGTTTGTCATATTATGATTATACTGGGTTAAGTCACAGGAAGTTAACTGATTAAGCACTTTTAAAAATCTGGTGAGGTGAAAAATAAGAGAGTAACAGATTGAGAAACGAATGCGTACTGTGGAAATAGAGTCAAAGAATGTAGATCTGAAGGAAATGAAAAAGGAGAGAATATTGTGTCATGGCGAGGATATTCAGCAATTTTTGTCTTGACTTCTATCCATGTTGTATAACTTGTTCTAATCTGAGTAGCTAACTGAACACAGGAAGATATAGTTTTTATATTTTTCAGCAGTTCATTTATTATAATCAAAACTGTCTTGCACTGTGATAAAAGGGCACTGAAAAATAATCAGATTATACTACACAGCATTATCCAGGGAGTAGATATAAGATTTAGATAATGAAGCTTAGAAGAGATATGTAAAATTATAAACGTGGATGCCTTAGGGTCAAAAGATGGTTTTCTCTTAAAATGAATAACCAACAATTAAAAAGCAGTCAAAAAGCAAATAAACATACATCTTAGAGGGAATTGAAATGTTTTGTTTGGAACCTGATGTACGTTTTATTTTAGGGTTTTACAATTCCCAAATTTTAAAACAGAGATGAAACTAAAGCGAATTATTTTAATGTAGCTTATGAGTTGCAGAAAAACATTTGGCAGCATAAAAAACAGTCATATTTCAAAAAATAATGCAATCCAATAAAAAGGCACAACTCAGAATGAGTTAAAATGTTTAATACACTATAAATTAATTACTATAGAGGATTAATAAAGAAAAGTTATTCTATAGTTCGTTGACTAAAATTTATAAAATAATCTTATTTGGCCATTTTGTATAAATAGATCAAGGGAGCTCAACGTACTAAAACATGTACATATATGTTATTTATATTCTCACTATAAACTTCTGCAGATCAACAAGTAAAACCTATGATGTTGGATAAATGAAACATGCATGAGAGTGTTCATCATTAGCTGCTTTTTTTATTGAATGCTGCAGTTCAAATTTCTCTGACATTTACATGTAGTTTTGGAAAAATGCAGAAGTCGGTAATGAGAAACCACACAGCAATAACAACATTCACCCTTCTGGGACTGACAGAAGATCCTCAGCTGCAGGTTCTGCTTTTCGTGTTTCTATTTATCACCTACATGTTGAGTGTAACAGGGAACCTGACCATCATCGCCCTCACCATGTTGGATCCCCACCTGAAAACACCCACGTATTTTTTTTTCCAAAATTTATCTTTCTTAGAAATCTCATTTACAACTACCTGTGTTCCAAGATTCTTATACAGTATCTCAACTGGGAACAAAATAATAACGTATAATGCATGTGTCATTCAGCTATTTTTTGCAGACGTCTTTGGGGTAACTGAATTTTTTCTTTTGGCTACCATGTCATATGATCGCTATGTGGCCATCTGCAAACCCTTGCATTATATGGCAATCATGAGCAACAAAGTGTGCAAAACAATGGTTATTTGTTGTTGGATGGCAGCACTTATGATTATCCTCCCACCACTTAGCTTAGGTTTTCATCTAGAATTCTGTGACTCTAATGTCATCAATCATTTTGGCTGTGATGCATTGCCTATTCTGAAAATACCATGCTCAGACACATCATTAATTGAGCAGATGGTTGTAGCCTCTGCTGTATGAACCTTTATTATCACTCTTGTATGTGTAGTTCTGTCCTACACATATATCATAAGAACAATTCTAAAATTCCCTTCTGTTCAACAAAAGAAAAAAGCCTTTTCTACCTGTTCTTCACATATTACTGTGGTTTCCATCACTTATGGCAGCTGCATCTTCATCTACATCAAGCCATCTGCAAAAGAAGAGGTAAACATTAATAAAGGTGTGTCAGTGCTTATTTCATCCATATCACCTATGTTGAATTCTTTCATATATACTCTTAGGAATGAGCAAGTTAAACAAGACTTTCATGACTCACTCAAAAAAATTGCATTTCTTTTAAAAAAGTAAAGTGTACCTAAGTTGATAAATCAATATAAAAGATCTGCTTCATATTTTTCATAAAGCCAATAACCAACTTTGTAAATTCTTAGTCTATAGAGCAATCAAGTTGACTGCATAGCCATTTAATCATTAATTTTTTATTAATTTACTTACTGAGAAATTAATTATTGAATAATATTCTATGATAGACAAAATATATCACTTTTAATCCTTAACCAGATTAAACCACTCTTTTTTCCTTCTTTCCAGTTGATTTTCTCTGATAATTTTAAAATATGGGTGTGAAGTTATTTTTTTCCCAACTTCTATGAGAAGTTATTCTTTTTTTTTCCCCCCTGGAGACAGATTCCCACTCTGTTGTCCAGGCTGGAGTGCGATGGCGCCATCTTGGCTCACTGCAACCTCCAACTTCCAGGTTCAAGCAATTCTCATGACTCAGCCTCCCAAGTAACTGGAACTAAGAGCATGCGCCACCACGCCCAGCTAATTTTTGTATTTTTAGTATAGACAGGGTTGCACCATGTTGGCCAGGCTAATCTCAAACTCCTGGTCTCAAGTGATCCACCCACCTCGGCCTCCCAAAGGTGCTGGGATTACAGGCGTGAGCCACTGCACCTGGTCTATGAGAATTCACTCTTAATCAAGATACAAATTCCTTCCCTCACTGAAAAAAAAGTCGGATTTAAGTAACAAACTTTAAAATATCTACAGCAAAAAGAGAAAATTAAAGGAAAAATATTAAAGAGAAAACATAAGTAAAAGAATAGCTTTATGGTACAGTTAACATGAAAGGCTTAATATAATAAATATGTAGGAAGTTTCTATGAATCAAAAAAGGCAACAAATTTACTATAAATACCAAGAAAATATTAGATATTTATTTTACTAAAAAATAAAATTACCTATAGCAATAGGAAGGGATGCACAACTTCACTATTAGCCACAGATTTAAACATTAAAGTCATGATATACATTTCACCCGTCATATCTGCACAAACTAAATTTTTCGTATGTTCAATATTAGCCAGTATGCTAACACTTAAAGTAAAACATACACCTTAATGCACAATTTACTTGAAAACATTGGAATTTATATTTACTAACAGTACATATAAGATTTCATCTAGAAATCAACATCTAGGGATTTATGCCAGAATCTACTTGCCAATTATTATACTCATTGCAGTCATTTTGTAATAGTAAAAGATTGAAAATAACCAAATGAACATCACTTGGCAATGTGTAAGTCAATTAGGGAATTACAGCATAAGATGTAGTACTTATCAAATGATATAGAACTTGATCTTATAATGGAAGAATATTAAAAATTTTAAAAACTGGCTGGGCACGGTGGCTCACGCCTATAATCCCAGCACTTTGGGAGGCCGAGGCGGGCCCATCACGAGGTCAGGAGATCAAGACCATCCTGGCTAACACAGTGAAACCCTGTCTCTACTAAAAATACAAAAAATTAGCTGGGTGAGGTGGTGGGCACCTGTAGTCCCAGCTACTAGGGAGGCTGAGGCAGGAGAATGGCATGAACCCAGGAGGCAGAGCTTGCAGTGAGCCGAGATGATGCCACTGCACTCCAGCCTGGGCGACAGAGCGAGACTGCAACTCAAAAAAAAAAAAAATTTAAACTATTTGCAAGATAATACATACATCATTATGCCATTTAGGAAAAATAAAATCTTATGTTGATCATAAATGCATAAAGATAGATAATACATGTTTTAGTCATCCCTTTCCCACACCACGAGCACCAAATACAATAATCTTGCTGCACAATGCACAGAACATATTTGATGAATGAACGAATGAATAATTGCCTGTATGAAAGTTTGAATATGTGAATAAATTATTCTGTGTAAATAGAAGTGAAATGTAAAAACACACTGTACAGTTTACACCATTCATCTTGGGATAATAGTGAGTGACATAAAATTCAAGAATATTCACCTGTTCTCTAAGCCCATGTCATTTGTTTCTATTGGTAATATTTGACAAATGCCTCTCACTTTGTTTCTCAGCCTACATTAATCTTTGGGGTTGAGGGTAAAACACCCAGTGAACAACTTTATCAAATTGAATGTTTCAGGAAAGTTGTTTCCATTCCTAATTTCAGTCGAGAACCTCAAAACCCCCCAAAAGTTAATTATTGCATTCTATTAACCAATCCACAGTGTTTTTAATTTAGGGTTGTGATCTAAATCAGGCCAATCAGAGTTAATCAAGACTTCTTCTGGAAGTCTGATACATCGTACATTCTTTCTCCGATATGGTGTGAAAAAGTAACGTCTAACACTGCTATGGTTACAGTTTCTATCAGCGAAGGAACTACCCTGAGTACCAGGCCAGCACACAGATAAGGTTAGAGCACATAGCTCAGTGAGTCACACAGAGATGGAAACAGTACCCTTATTGCTTCATGGACCTCTGGATCAAACTATGAGAAAGGTTAATTCCACAAGTTATATGAACTCAGTCAATAATTTATTTGGAGTATTGGTATGTATATTGATGTATTTCTTACACCAACATAGGTTTTTTTGGTAACTTGCCAGTAAAAGATACTTATTCATGAGAAATTACTACCAAGAGTAGCAGAAAGAGGTGACAGATCTAAAAATTGTAATTGTACAAACCAATGTAAGAAAGGAAAAATTTCTTATACTGTAGTGAACAAATTGGTTAAACTGCCACCAGGCTTGTGTTGAGAATGCAGGATTTGTGTCTAGCAAAACTGAAGGATTAGGGGACACAGTGGAAAAATTTTAGGGTGGTTGACTCTAAGTAGCTTTCTATAGCCATCAAAAAGGTCATATAATAGAGAAAAATAAAGCTTACTTGAAACTGACTCACACAGAAAAAAGAAAAGATACTAAATTATTTCTCACAATTCCTGTAAATTGGTAATCTGCAGCCTTGCAAGTTTGAAAAAGTCAATTTTGTATATTGCAAGTTAAAGTTAATGAAAGCAAGTCTAGAATAAAGAACTCTAGTAAGAAATAATATGGGATATGGGACTCAACAATAGGTTTTATTACTCGGGCACTGTACCACAGTAAATAATTTTCATGATGCATCCCCTGCTACAACTAGTAAAGATTGACTCCAGTTTACAACAGAGTAGGAGGGATCCATTCTGGAGACACAAGGCAGATTAAAGGTGCTTCCCTACACCTGGCCACTGATTTGAATTGTCTCCAGTTCATGATCAAGTGTAAGACAGTTACTAATGAGAGGTTTGAATAAAGCACTGGAAAAGAGCTGGATGTCATGTCACAAGTCCTCAGATTCATTTCTGAATCTGACTTGAAAATATCTTCAGCTTTGCTTCTGTAATGACTTGGCTCATAAATGATAAGTGAATAGGGATATATTGTCAAGATAACATGGGAGTCTTTAGTTTATTTATCATTTTTTCCCAGCATGTAATATTTTGTACTGTCAAGTAATAGCAAAGAGCACTATCAGAGAAGAATGCAGGAAACCATAGAGCATTATAACATCGTGAAACCAGACTGATTCATCCAGAATTCTTCCTCTTGGCTCATTTTGGCATATGTTGTCTTGAAACTACCCTTATCGCCACAACTCAGCATCTTCAGCCCTTTCCTACCAACCCTTACATTCAACTACTTTTTAAGGTAAAGTCCCATATTTGCTATAGTGTTTATTTATTAAAAATTTAACATAGATTTTACCTGTGCTAGTATTTTTATTAGAATTGCTTTGCACAAACTTAATTTTTAAAATAATGCTTATTATTTTTACTGTGTGACATTACCTAATACAAAGCTTTTCATGGTTGCACGTATTGAGCTTTTGCAAAATACCAATAATTTAAGCTCCTCCAATGCCAAAGAAACACCAAGTCTGTCCAACAGCTTATGATTGCTTAGCTCCTCAGAAAATCTCAAGAGACATACACTCCCATTTTCAGCAAGAAGTGAACTGTTAGTTTTGTACAAATCCCTGTGGTGGAAAGCTTTAGTGCCCATTTCAAGTATGTGCACTCTGACAAGATGAAGACTATTTCCCAAATTTCAAAACCACGGGAACCTGGATTGGCCACCAATTGATTCACTCCAGTTGGGCAATTAATTCTTGCTATGCCTTCCAATTAGAACATGACACAATTTAGAGACTAGTAACTGCTATACATTATTTTCCTTATTATTCCAAACGTGGAATAATGAAATGAAGTCATTTTCATTATCACCTTCTCTCTCTACCGTGGTATATTGGGTGTGTTGGATGTGGCCAACGTTATTTAATAATAACTTCCATATCTGAGGAAAGATGCACCTACAACCAATAAAAGTAATTCAACATTATCCAATATTCCTGGACTTAAAGGAAAATGCACTTTGGGTTTGCCTTTTGAGAATTATTTATTATGTTCTATGCACCCTTGAGCATTTTCAAAAGCTTGTATACTAAAACGTGTACAATTTCAAAGGATAAATGTTATGATACATAAATTGTATCTCAATTTATTTTAAATATAATTTTAAAGATGTTTAAAAAGCATATGTAGAGGAAGAAGCATGCTTGTGGAAACTAGGCTATCAAAAAGTATACATATTATAATAAACATGCATTGTTTTAGTTTCAGTTTTTGTTTTATTCTGCTTAGCACCTTTTCTCCTTTCTCATAATAGACCATATAAGGCAAAACAAATAGACAAACAAAAAAAATGTTTATCTTAAAGTTGACTACAAGAGTAAATGATGTAGTCTAGGATTATTCACATAGCATGTTCTGTTTGTCTAGCTACCGTAGTGCCTTGAAAATGACCCTACGAAAACAAGCAGATCTTAATTTTTCCTGAAAACCCTAGGGACCAGACTACTTTCTTTCTTCTCACTGACGTTATATAAGGATATTATATACAGAACTGCTGTCACAAGTATTGCTACTATAAAGGAAGCCAGCATGAGGATAAAAAGTCATACTGAGAAGAGTAGAACCTAGAAATTCTTAGGGAGGTGGAACCAGAAAAGAAAAAAAGTGACACGAATTTCTGAATCATAGTGTACCAAGCACCAGCCCTACCATCAGACTTTCTGTCTCACATCAATCAACAGAGTCTATTGTCTCTAACAAGTTGAAAATAGGTGTCTCATACGTGCAACCAAACATTTCTAGCTGAATCAAAAGCTTTGTCACCCTACATGCCTCCACAGCACTCTGGGTTTTCCTAGGGTTACTAACAATAGAAGTCATAACAGATCGTTTCATTAATGGACTACGGAGTCATGGTTCCCTTGCTGTATCATTTGCAAAATGATACAAGGAGAGGTGGAAAATGCTTGTACATTTGAGCTTGCCTTCCGTCTTTCTGCTTTTGGAACACAATTATTATGTGAAGATGCTAGGGCTCACCTGCTGGAAATATGTGTGGCCTATCCAGAGCCAACACCAACCACCAGACATGTGAGTAGGACTGCACAAAACAGATCTGTCCTCAGTTGACTTACTAAATAATTGGTAATACCTGACTGAGCCAAGCCAGCATCCCTTGGAGTAGAGAGGAACTACATCAGCAGAACCCTGACCAAATTGACAATTCACAGAATTATAAGCAAAAAAAAAAAAAAAAAGGCTGTTTAAACCACTAAGTTTTAAAATGGTTTGCTCTGCGGCAAAGGGTAGCATATAGAAACTGGCCCAGAATAAGGTAAGCAGAAAAGAAATTTACTGCAAAATGTAAATGCTCTGATAAATTTAATTAAGCAAGCCTAGAATGTGATCATGAGCAGAGATGAGATGAGCAGTAGGAAGGGTCTTTCCCAAAGACTACAGATACTGTCGAGAGTTCTCGTCTGCTAAAAACAACTTTCATTTGAAGCTGTTGCCATTGAGCCAGATGTTGGCAAGCCTGTAGGAATACATGACATGGTTCGGATCTGTGTCCTCACCCAAATCTCATGTCAAAATGTATTCCTCAATGTTGGAGATGAGGCCTGATCGGAGGTGATTGGATCACGGGGACAGATTTCTCATGAATACGTTAACACCACCCCCTTGGTGCTTTCCTCATGATAGTAAGTTCTTGTGAGATCTGGTCATTTAAAAGTGTATAGCGCCTCCCCACTTGCTCTCTCTTGCTCCTGCCCTGGCCATGTGACATGTCTGCTCCCCCTTGGCCTTCTGCTCTGATTGTAAGTTTCCTGAGGCCTCCTCAGAAGCCAAATAGATGCCAGTGCTATGCTTCCTACACAGCCTGCAGAAAAGTGAGCCAATTAAACCTCTTTTCTTTATAAATTACCCAGTCGCAGGTATTTCTTTATAGCAAGGTGAGAACAGCCTAATACAATATCTAATCTCACCTTCCTTCATTTTTATATCACTCACTAAGATTGGAAGTACCAGTTTTAAGAATCCAATTAGCTCATCTAAAACCACATACCTATGCCCTGGGTTTTGCAGGGAGTAAAAGTGAGGGAGAAGGAAAGGAAAAATTACTTGGGTAAACAACTAAGAGACCAGTCCTTAGAGAAGCTGCCTGCCTGAAAAATTACAGCTACAGGCAAAAATAGATCAGCCTGGCAAAAATTCAGACTACAGCTGCACGAATAAGCCACAGATAGGTAGACAGGCAGGCAAAGTCCAGCATACAAGCCCTTTGTTCTTTGTATGATTAACAAGCTCCCAGGAAAAAGTTTCCTTCTCTTTTTAGACAGGTACACAGTGGGCTCTGTGGGCTCTTGCACAGGGAGGAGGCAGGCTTACCTAAAACAAACCCACACTTACACAGACAAAAAAAGCTGCGCTTTGTGCTTGCCTAGAGACATACCCACAGCTGCATAAGATAAAGTGAGCTGCACAGACAGCTTTACTGATAAGTTACTTGAACTGCTACAGAGATGAGAGAAGTTTCTTATAAAAGCTTCTGAACTCAACCGTAAAAATGGAAATCCACTCAGACTCCCCTCACCACTGTGCAGAGCTTTCTTCTTTCACTTATTAAACTTTTCCTCCAACCTGACCCTTGTGTCTGTGCTCCTTAATCATCTTGGACATGAGACGAAGAACTCTGGGTAATACCTCACAGGAGAGACTATTACATTGTGGTGCATTGGTGAGACTGTAACAGAAGGACATTCAAAATGTATATTTAAAATGTATGCTTCATCAACTTTGTGAAGCTAATGAAAATAAATAATGTATGCTTTTGTACATTCATTTTGTATGTACAAACACAAATGAATATTTCGGCTGGTGGGTGTGTGGGTGTGTGTGTGTGTGTGTGTGTGTGTGTGTGTATGAGACAGAGAGAGACAAGAGACAGAGACAGAAAGACAGAGAAGGCTTAAGAATCCATTTGTCTTTACCCTAAGGGATAAAATTTAATTACCAAACATTTCATCCAGCCCATGCAAATTTCATGATCTTTTTTGTTTGTTTTGTTTTGTTTTGTTTTGTTTCATTTTTTGAGACAGAGTTTCACTCTTGTCACCCAGGCTGGAGTGCAATGGCACGATCTCAGCTCACTGAAACCTCCACCTCCTGGGTTCAAGTGATTCTCCTGCCTCAGCTTCCCGAGTAGCTGGCATTACAGGCACCTGCCACCATGCATGGCTAATTTTTGTATTTTTAGTAGAGACAGGGTTTTGCCATGTTGGCCAGGCTGGTGTCGAACTCCTGACCTAAAGTGATCCACACACCTTGGCCTCCCGAAGTGCTGGGATTGCAGGCATGAGCCACTGCACCTGGCCAAATTTCATGCTCTTTAGATGCTGCTCAATCTTTCTCTGGTTTTCTCATGATCCTATTTTAATTTTATGCAAACTTCAGATGAAACTAATCATCTAAAATATGCCTAAACAAATCCAGTATTTGATAAAACAGAAAGGTAAAAGAAGATAAAAATTAGCACCTAATCACAAGTCCATATATTTTATTCAAATTTCCCCTCCTATGTTACTTATCCAGATTACAATTTCCTTCATCTAGCATTTTCTCAGTTTTTTATACTTAGCTGGGTGACCAAAACCTTTATTGCTGAGAAATAGTAGTGTTTGTTCATCTTGCTTATGCTTGATTTAAGTACATCTTTATCACGTGTTTTATTCATATATCCTCCTGCTCTACTGTAGTAGTGAATAAATATATTTTAACTTAATAATCAGATTAAGTCACCCGCCTAACACATTGTTTTCTTTTGCGTGTTTATATAGTGGTATTAGATGTTCAAAATAGTCATCATACAACATATGTTAGTCTGATACCATATCTTTGCTATTGTGAATAGTGCTGTGATGAACATATGTGTGCATGTGTCTTTATGGTAGAATGATTTATATTTCTTTGACTATATACCCAGTAATGGGATGTCTGGGTCGAATGGTAATTCTTTTTTAAGTGCTTTGAGAATTGGCCAAACTGCTTTCCACAATGGCTGAATGAATTTATATTCCCCCCAGCAATGTGTAAGTGTTCCCTTTTCTCTACAACCTCAGTAACATCTGTTAGCTTTTGACTTTTTAATAGTAGCCATTCTGACTGCTGGGAAATTGTATCATTGTGGTTTGGGTTTGCATTTCTCTGATGATTAGTGATGCTGAGCATTTTTTCATATGCTTGTTGGGGCCATACGTATCTTCTTTTGAAACTTAAATATCCATCAACAGTAGACTGGATAAAGAAAATGTGGTACATATACAGCCACAGTATACTATGCAGCCAATGAGATTATGTCCTTTGCAGCAACATGGATAGAGCTGGAAGCTATTATCCTAAGCAACCTAACACAGGAACAGAAAACCTAATACTGCCATGTTCTCACTTGTAAGTGGGAGCTAAACACTGAGTACATGTGGACACAAGGAAGAGAACAACAGACACCAGAGCCTGCTTGAGGGTGGAGGATGGGAGGAGGATGAGGATAGAAAAACTACCTATCAGGTACTGTGCTGATTACCTGGGTGGTGAAATATGCCAAATCTCCATGACACACAATTTACTTATGTAACAAACCGGCACATGTACTCCAAACCTAACATAAAAGTGAAAAAAATTAACAAGTGTTAGTTTGTTTAAAACATTCCTCCTTCAGATATTAAAATATTTACTCAGCTGAGTACAGTAATGTAAAATTTAACTGCTGCAGACAGACTCTAAAATGCCCCCCAATGATCCCTGCCTTCTGACATCTCCACATTTGTACAATTTCCTCCTCTCTAGTGAAGGCTGGACTAGAGATTTGCTTTGAACGTATAAAGTAAAACAAAGATAATATAATGTTACTTCTATGACCAGGTTACAAGAAACTGCAACCTCCATCTTGCTAGCAAAAGTTCCCTACTGCCTTTTTGTCTTTCCTGCTTTGATAAATCAAGTGGCCATGTTGGAGAGGCCTCATCCCCTGTGGCAAGGATCCAAGGGTTACCTCCAGCCTACGGTAAGCAATGGACTTAAGCTCTCAGTTCAAAAACCAGCCTGGAAGTGAATCATGCTAACAACCATGTAAACCCAAAAAATGATTCTTTCCTAGTAGAGCTCTAAGATGAGACTTCATTTGTGAGGACCCAATTAAGCTATGCCTGAACTCCCGACCCAAAGAAATTGTGAGATAATACATGCATATGGTTTTAAGCCTCTAGGTTTGTGGCAATTTGTTACAAAGAAATAGATAACCCTGTATTAGTCAAGGTTCTCTAGAGGGACAGAACTAATAGGATATACATATGTGTGTGTGTGTTTATATGTATATTTCATATATATCAAATATACAGCACATATCAATTTGATATATATTTACAGAGAGAGAGAGTGGAGTTTATTAAGTAGTATTAACTCACATGATCACAAGGTCACACAATAGGCCATCTGGAAGCTGAGGAGCAAGGAAGTGAGCTCCAATACAAAAGCTGAAGAACTTAGAGCCCGATGTTTTAGGGCAGGAAGCATGCAGCACGGGAGAAAGATGTAGGTTGAGAGGCTAAGCCAATCTGGCATTTTCACGTTTCTCTGCCTGCTTTATATTCTGGCCGCACTGGCAGATGATTAGATGGTGTCCACCAAGATTAATGGGGATTAGATGGTGTCCACCCAGATTAACAGTGGGTCTGCCTTTCCCAGACCATTGATTCACATGTTTATCTCCTTTGGCAAGACCCTCACAGACACACCCAAGATCAATACTTTGCATCTTTCAATCCAATCAAGTTGACACTCAGTATTAACCATCACACTAACTGAAAACTTGTTGGTGAGTCATTGTTGCAAAACATGAAAAGCACAGCCACCTTCTTCTAATTCTTCATTCTCTGACCCATATATTATCTATGAAAAATTTAGAGCATACGTAGGCTATTTGTTCGTAACATTATGTATATCTCCTACAAGGCAACATTGAAGATAATGTACCCATCCTCTTGATATTCAATAGGACAATGCATCATTCTGCAAGGACAAATTTTTCCATATGTTATGGTATATGACAACACTGGTGAATATATGTGGCACCAAGCCATTGCCTTATTTATTTTGCTGAAATAGACATGTCTTAATCAAAAACGTTACATGTGGGATAAGTTGCCAGTGGAAAAGCATATAGATAGTTCATCAATACTGGTACTGGTATAACATGACAGGAAGAAAAATCATATCCCCTATCCCTATATAAAATAAAATTTGTTTTAGAAACAAATATTTCCCATTTGCTTTACAGATATGATGCCTAAACAAGTTCTTAGGATGGGTCACTTTCTTGGACAAAGTAGGCCCGCATCATGGTGAAAGTCAGTATTGTTGTCAAAGTACATATCTTGAGCTTGTAAATAACGTCTTAAAGAATCAGCATGGCTGTTTTTATTATTTTCCCAATTAAGTAAACAACAGAGTAGTTAGCTAAGAAAAGTGACTATTATACACAGAAAGAAAACTTTATGTACATGGTTATTAACTTACTTCTGCTTAGATAAGCATATACTCAAAGATTATCTACAAGCTAAGCCCAATTGTTTTTCTTCCTGGTAAATTGGTTAAATGAAATTCTCCCCAAAATATAGGTGCGTATTGAGGGAGGAGATGCATTGGCTAAGAATAAGCATTTGCAGGACTGCCAGGATTTCGTTCATAAAAAATCCCTGAACTTTAAACATTACTGGGCATATAACTCCTCATAGTGGTGGAGTGTTTCTTGCCTAGTAAGAATTCATGATTGAGCTATAATATATACAAAAGAAGGAACATACGATAAGTACACAGCCCTATGAATCATTACAAACTAAATAATTGCATGTAACCACTATCCAGATCATAAAACACAGCATTGCTAGAACCCACAGTACTCCCTCATGCTGCCCCAATCACAGTTCCTTCCCATCATTCTAACATTAAATCATTTTCTGATTTTTATACCCATAAATTTATTTTGTCTTTTTCTTTTTTTATTATTTTATCATTATTATACTTTAAGTTTTAGGGTACATGTGCACAATGTGCAGGTTTGTTACATATGTATACATGTGCCATGTTGGTGTCCTGCACCCATTAACTCGTCATTTAGCATTAGGTATATCTGCTAATGCTATCCCTCCCCCCTCCCCCCACCCCACAACAGTCCCCGGAGTGTGATGTTCCCCTTCCTGTGTCCATGTGTTCTCATTGTTCAATTCCCACCTGTGAGTTAGAACATGCAGTGTTTGTTTTTTGTTCTTGCAATAGTTTGCTGAGAATGATGGTTTCCAGTTTCATCCATGTCCCTACAAAGGACATGAACTCTTCATTTTTCATGGCTGCATAGTATTCCATGGTGTATATGTGCCACATTTTCTTAATCCGGTCTATCATTGTTGGACATTTGGGTTGGTTCCAAGTCTTTGCTATTGTGAATAGTGCCACAATAAACATACATGTGCATGTGTCTTTATAGCAGCATGATTTATAATCCTTTGGATATACACCCAGTAATGGGATGGCTGGGTCAAGTGGTATTTCTAGTTCTAGATCCCTGAGGAATCACCACACTGACTTCCACAATGGTTGAACTAGTTCACAGTCCCACTGACAGTGTAAAAGTGTTCCTATTTCTCCACATCCTCTCCAGCACCTGTTGTTTCCTGACTTTTTAATGATCGCCATTCTAACAGGTGTGAGATGGTAACTCACTGTGGGTTTTATTTGAATTTCTCTGATGGCCAGTGACGATGAGATTTTTTCATGTGTTTTTTGGCTGCATAAATGTCTTCTTCTGAGAAGTGTCTGTTCATATCCTTCACCCACTTGTTGATGGGGTTGTTTGTTTTTTTCTTGTAAATTTGTTTGAGTTCATTGTAGATTCTGGATATTAACCCTTTGTCAGATGAGTAGGTTGCAAAAATTTTCTCCCATTTTGTAGGTTTCCTGTTCACTCTGATGGTAGTTTCTTTTGCTGTGCAGAAGCTCTTTAGTTTAATTAGATCCCATTTGTCAATTTTGTCTTTTGTTGCCATTGCTTTTGGTGTTTTAGACATGAAGTCCTTGCCCATGCCTATGTCCTGAATGGTATTGCCTGGGTTTTCTTCTAGGGTTTTTACGGTTTTAGGTTTAACATGTAAGTCTTTAATCCATCTTGAATTAATTTTTGTATAAGGTGTAAGGAAGGGATCCAGTTTCAGCTTTCTACATATGGGAAGCCAGATTTCCCAGAACCATTTATTAAATAGGGAATCCTTTCCCCATTGCTTGTTTTTCTCAGGTTTGTCAAAGATCAGATAGTTGTAGATGTATGGTATTATTTCTGAGGGCTCTGTTCTGTTCCATTGGTCTATATCTCTGCTTTGGTATGAGTACCATGCTGTTTTGGTTACTGTAGCCTTGTAGTACAGTTTGAAGTCAGGTAGCGTGATGCCTCCAGCTTTGTTCTTTTGGCTTAGGATTGACTTGGGAATGCGGGCTCTTTTTTGGTTCCATATGAACTTTAAAGTAGTTTTTTCTAATTCTGTGAAGAAAGGCATTGGTAGCTTGATGGGGATGGCATTGAATCTATAAATTACCTTGGGCAGTATGGCCATTTTCACGATATTGATTCTTCCTACCCATGAGCATGGAATGTTCTTCCATTTGTTTGTATCCTCTTTTATTTCATTGAGCAGCGGTTTGTAGTTTTCCTTGGAGAGGTCCTTCACATCCCTTGTAAGTTGGATTCCTAGGTATTTTACTCTCTTTGAAGCAATTGTGAATGGGAGTTCAGTCATGATTTGGCTCTCTGTTTGTCTGTTATTGGTGTATAAGAATGCTTGTGATTTTTGCACATTGATTTTGTATCCTGAGACTTTCCTGAAGTTGCTTATCAGCTGAAGGAGATTTTGGGCTGAGATTATGGGTTTTCTAGATATACAATCATGTCATCTGCAAACAGGGACAATTTGACTTCCTCTTTCCCTAATTGAATACCCCTTATTTCCTACTCCTGCCTGATTGCCCTGGCCAGAACTTCCAACACTATGTTAAATAGGAGTGGTGACAGAGGGCATCCCTGTCTTGTGCCCGTTTTCGAAGGGAATGCTTCCAGTTTTTGCCCATTCAGTATGATATTGGCTGTGGGTTTATCATAGATAGCTCTTATTATTTTGAGATACATCCCATCAATACCTAATTTATTGAGAGTTTTTAGCATGAAGGGTTGTTGAATTTTGTCAAAGGCCTTTTCTGCATCTATTGAGACAATCATGTGGTTTTTGTCTTTGGTTCTGTTTATATGCTGGATTACATTTATTGATTTGCATATGTTGAACCAGCCTTGCATCCCAGGGATGAAGCTCACTTGATCATGGTGGATAAGCTTTTTGATGTGCTGCTGGATTCGGTTTGCCAGTATTTTATTGAGGATTTTTGCATCAATGTTCATCAAGGATATTGGTGTAAAATTCTCTTTTTTGGTTGTGTCTCTGCCCGGCTTTGGTATCAGAATGATGCTGGCCTCATAAAATGAGTTAGGGAGGATTCCCTCTTTTTCTATTGATTGGAATAGTTTCAGAAGGAATGGTACCAGTTCCTCCTTGTACCTCTGGTAGAATTCGGCTGTGAATCCATCTGGTCCGGGACTCTTTTTGGTTGGTAAACTATTGATTATTGCCACAATTTCAGCTCCTGTTATTGGTCTATTCAGAGATTCAACTTCTTCCTGGTTTAGTCTTGGGAGAGTGTATGTGTCGAGGAATTTATCCATTTCTTCTAGATTTTCTAGTTTATTTGCGTAGAGGTGTTTGTAGTATTCTCTGATGGTAGTTTGTATTTCTGTGGGATCGGTGGTGATATCCCCTTTATCATTTTTTATTGTGTCTATTTGATTCTTCTCTCTTTTTTTCTTTATTAGTCTTGCTAGCGGTCTATCAATTTTGTTGATCCTTTCAAAAAACCAGCTCCTGGATTCATTGATTTTTTGAAGGGTTTTTTGTGTCTCTATTTCCTTCAGTTCTGCTCTGATTTTAGTTATTTCTTCCCTTCTGCTAGCTTTTGAATGTGTTTGCTCTTGCTTTTCTAGTTCTTTTAATTGTGATGTTAGGGTGTCAATTTTGGATCTTTCCTGCTTTCTCTTGTGGGCATTTAGTGCTATAAATTTCCCTCTACACACTGCTTTGAATGCATCCCAGAGATTCTGGTATGTTGTGTCTTTGTTCTCGTTGGTTTCAAAGAACATCTTTATTTCTGCCTTCATTTCGTTATGTACCCAGTAGTCATTCAGGAGCATGTTGTTCAGTTTCCATGTAGTTGAGCGGCTTTGAGTGAGATTTTTAATCCTGAGTTCTAGTTTGATTGCAGTGTGGTCTGAGAGATAGTTTGTTATAATTTCTGTTCTTTTACATTTGCTGAGGAGAGCTTTACTTCCAACTATGTGGTCAATTTTGGAATAGGTGTGGTGTGGTGCTGAAAAAAATGTATATTCTGTTGATTTGGGGTGGCGAGTTCTGTAGATGTCTATTAGGTCCGCTTGGTGCAGAGCTGAGTTCAATTCCTGGGTATCCTTGTTGACTTTCTGTCTCGTTGATCTGTCTAATTTTGACAGTGGGGTGTTAAAGTCTCCCATTATTAATGTGTGGGAGTCTAAGTCTCTTTGTAGGTCACTCAGGACTTGCTTTATGAATCTGGGTGCTCCTGTATTGGGTGCATATATATTTAGGATAGTTAGCTCCTCTTGTTGAATTGATCCCTTTACCATTATGTAATGGCCTTCTTTGTCTCTTTTGATCTTTGTTGGTTTAAAGTCTGTTTTATCAGAGACTAGGATTGCAACCCCTGCCTTTTTTTGTTTTCCATTTGCTTGGTAGATCTTCCTCCATCCTTTTATTTTGAGCCTATGTGTGTCTCTGCACATGAGATGGGTTTCCTGAATACAGCACACTGATGGGTCTTGACTCTTTATCCAACTTGCCAGTCTGTGTCTTTTAATTGGAGAATTTAGTCCATTTACATTTAAAGTTAATATTGTTATGTGTGAATTTGATCCTGTCATTATGATGTTAGCTGGTTATTTTGCTCATTAGTTGATGCAGTTTCTTCCTAGTCTCGATGGTCTTTACATTTTGGCATGATTTTGCAGCGGCTGGTACCGGTTGTTCCTTTCCATGTTTAGCACTTCCTTCAGGAGCTCTTTTAAGGCAGGCCTGCTGGTGACAAAATCTCTCAGCATTTGCTTGTCTGTAAAGTATTTTATTTCTCCTTCACTTATGAAGCTTAGTTTGGCTGGATATGAAATTCTGGGTTGAAAATTATTTTCTTTAAGAATGTTGAATATTGGCCCCCACTCTCTTCTGGCTTGTAGGGTTTCTGCCGAGAAATCCGCTGTTAGTCTGATGGGCTTCCCTTAGAGGGTAACCCGACCTTTCTCTCTGGCTGCCCTTAACATTTTTTCCTTCATTTCAACTTTGGTGAATCTGACAATTATGTGTCTTGGAGTTGCTCTTCTCGAGGAGTATCTTTGTGGCATTCTCTGTATTTCCTGAATCTGAATGTTGGCCTGCCTTGCTAGATTGGGGAAGTTCTCCTGGATAATATCCTGCAGAGTGTTTTCCAACTTGGTTCCATTCTCCCCATCACTTTCAGGTACACCAATCAGACGTAGATTTGGTCTTTTCACATAGTCCCATATTTCTTGGAGGCTTTGCTCATTTCTTTTTATTCTTTTTTCTCTAGACTTCCCTTCTTGCTTCATTTCATTCATTTCATCTTCCATTGCTGATACCCTTTCTTCCAGTTGATCGCATCGGCTCCTGAGGCTTCTGCATTCTTCACGTAGTTCTCGAGCCTTGGTTTTCAGCTCCATCAGCTCCTTTAAGCACTTCTCTGTATTGGTTATTCTAGTTATACATTCTTCTAAATTTTTTTCAAAGTTTTCAACTTCTTTGCCTTTGGTTTGAATGTCCTCCCGTAGCTCAGAGTAATTTGATCGTCTGAGGCCTTCTTCTCTCAGCTCGTCAAAATCATTCTCCGTCCAGCTTTGTTCCGTTGCTGGTGAGGAACTGCATTCCTTTGGGGGAGGAGAGGTGCTCTGCGTTTTAGAGTTTCCAGTTTTTCTGTTCTGTTTTTTCCCCATCTTTGTGGCTTTATCTACTTTTGGTCTTTGATGATGGTGATGTACAGATGGGTTTTTGGTGTGGATGTCCTTTCTGTTTGTTAGTTTTCCTTCTAACAGACAGGACCCTCAGCTGCAGGTCTGTTGGAATACCCTGCTGTGTGAGGTGTCAGTGTGCCCCTGCTGGGGGGTGCCTCCCAGTTAGGCTGCTCGGGGGTCAGGGGTCAGGGACCCACTTGAGGAGGCAGTCTGCCCGTTCTCAGATCTCCAGCTGCGTGCTGGGAGAACCACTGCTCTCTTCAAAGCTCTCAGACAGGGACATTTAAGTCTGCAGAGGTGACTGCTGTCTTTTTGTTTGTCTGTGCCCTGCCCCCAGAGGCGGAGCCTACAGAGGCAGGCAGGCCTCCTTGAGCTGTGGTGGGCTCCACCCAGTTCGAGCTTCCTGGCTGCTTTGTTTACCTAAGCAAGCCTGGGCAATGGCGGGCGCCCCTCCCCCAGCCTCGCTGCCGCCTTGTAGTTTGATCTCAGACTGCTGTGCTAGCAATCAGCGAGATTCCGTGGGCGTAGGACCCTCCGAGCCAGGTGTGGGATATAGTCTCGTGGTGCACCGTTTTTTAAGCCGGTCTGAAAAGCGCAATATTCGGGTGGGAGTGACCCGATTTTCCAGGTGCGTCCATCACCCCTTTCTTTGACTCGGAAAGGGAACTCCCTGACCCCTTGCGCTTCCCAGGTGAGGCAATGCCTCGCCCTGCTTCGGCTCGCGCACAGTGCATGCACCCACTGGCCTGCGCCCACTGTCTGGCACTCCCTAGTGAGATGAACCCGGTACCTCAGATGGAAATGCAGAAATCACCCGTCTTCTGCGTCGCTCACGCTGGGAGCTATAGACCGGAGCTGTTCCTATTCGGCCATCTTGGCTCCTCCCCCAGAATTTATCCATTTCTTCTAGATTTTCTAGTTTATTTGCATAGAGGTGTTTGAAGTATTCTCTGATGGTACATTGTATTTCTGTGGGATCGGTGGTGATATCCCCTTTATCATTTTTTATTGTTTCTATTTGATTCTTCTCTCTTTTCTTCTTTATTAGTCTTGCTAGTGGTCTATCGATTTTGTTGATCTTTTCAAAAAACCAGCTCCTGGATTCATTAATTTTATGAAGGGTTTTTTGTGTCTCTATTTCTTCAGTTCTGCTCTGATTTTAGTTATTTCTTCCCTTCTGCTAGCTTTTGAATGTGTTTGCTCTTGCTTTTCTCGTTCTTTTAATTGTGACATTAAGGTGTCAATTTTGGATCTTCTCTGCTTTCTCTTGTGGGCATTTAGTGCTATAAATTTCCCTCTACACACTGCTTTGAATGTGTCCCAGAGATTCTGGTATGTTGTGTCTTTGTTCTCATTGGGTTCAAAGAACGTCATTATTTCTGCCTTCATTTCGTTATGTACCCAGTAGTCACTCAGGAGCAGGTTGTTCAGTTTCCATGTAGTTGAGCGGTTTTGAGTGAGTTCTTAATCCTGAGTTCTAGTTTGATCGCACTGTGGTCTGAGACACAGTTTGTTATAATTTCTGGTCTTTTACATTGCTGAGGAGTGCTTTACTTCCAACTATGTGGTCAATTTTGGAATAGGTGGGGTGTGGTGCTGAAAAAAATGTATATTCTGTTGATTTGGGGTGGAGAGTTCTGTAGATGTCTATTAGGTCCGCTTGGTGCAGAGCTGAGTTCAATTCCTGGATATCCTTGTTCACTTTCTGTCTCATTGATCTGTCTAATTTTGACAGTGGGGTGTTAAAGTCTCCCATTGTTATTATGTGGGAGTCTAAGTCTCTTTGTAGGTCACTAAGGACTTGCTTTATGAATTTGGGTGCTCCTGTATTGGGTGCATATATATTTAGGATAGTTAGCTCCTCTTGTTGAATTGATCCCTTTACCATTATGTAATGGCCTTCTTTGTCTCTTTTGATCTTTGTTGGTTTAAAGTCTGTTTTATCAGAGACTAGGATTGCAACCCCTGCCTTTTTTTGTTTTCCATTTGCTTGGTGGATCTTCCTCCATCCCTTTATTTTGAGCCTATGTGTGTCTCTGCACATGAGATGGGTTTCCTGAATACAGCACACTGATGGGTCTTCACTCTTTATCCAATTTGCTAGTCTGTGTCTTTTAATTGGAGCATTTAGCCCACTTACATTTAAAGTTAATTTTGTTATGTGTGTATTTGGTCCTGTCATTATGATGTTAGCTGGTTATTTTGCTCATTAGCTGATGCAGTCTCTTCCTAGCCTTGATGGTCTTTACATTTTTGGCATGTTTTTGCAGTGGCTGGTATCAGTTGTTCCTTTCCATGTTTAGTGCTTCCTTCAGGAGCTCTTTTAGGGCAGGCCTGCTGGTGACAAAATCTCTCAGCATTTGCTTGTCTGTAAAGTATTTTATTTCTCCTTCACTTATGAAGCTTAGTTTGGCTGGATATGAAATTCTGGGTTGAAAATTATTTCCTTTAAGAATGTTGAATATTGGCCCCCACTCTCTTCTGGCTTGTAGAGTTTCTGCCGAGAGATCTGCTGTTAGTCTGATGGGCTTCCCTTTGTGGGTAACCCGACCTTTCTCTCTGGCTGCCCTTAACATATTTTCCTTCATTTCAACCTTGGTGAATCTGACAATTATGTGTCTTTGAGTTTCTCTTCTCGAAGAGTATCTTTGTGGCGTTCTCTGTATTTCCTGCATGTGAGTGTTGGCCTGCCTTGCTAAATTGGGGAAGTTCTCCTGGATAATATCCTGCAGAGTGTTTTAGAGTGTTTTCCAACTTGGTTCCATTCTCCCCGTCACTTTCAGGTACACCAACCAGACATAAATTTGGTCTTTTCACATAGTCCCATATTTCTTAGAGGCTTTGTTCATTTCTTTTTATTCTTTTTTCTCTAAACTTCTCTTCTCGCTTCATTTCATTCATTTGATCTTCCATCACTGATACCCTTTCTTCCAGTCGATCAAATAGGCTACTGAGGCTTATGCATTCATCACATAGTTCTCATGCCATTGTTTTCATCTCCATCAGGTCCTTTAAGGACTTCTCTGCATTGGTTATTCTAGTTAGCCATTCATCTAATTTTTTTTCAAGGTTTTTAACTTCTTTGCCATTGGTTCATACTCCTCCTTTATCTCCGAGTAATGTGATCTTCTGAAGCCCTCTTCTCTCAACTCGCCAAAGTCATTCTCCATCCAGCTTTGTTCTGTTGCTGGTGTGGAGCTTCGTTCCTTTGGAGGTGGAGAGGTGCTTTGATTTTTAGAGTTTCCAGTTTTTCTGCTGTTTTTTCCCCATCTTTGTGGTTTTATCTACCTTTGGTCTTTGATGATGGTGACATACAGATGGGGTTTTGGTGTGGAAGTCCTTTCTGTTTGTTAGTTTTCCTTCTAACGGTCAGGACCCTCAGCTGCAGGTCTGTTGGAGTTTGCTAGAGGTCCACTCCAGACCCTGTTTGCCTGGGTATCAGCAGCAGAGGCTGCAGAACAGCGGATATTGGCAAACAGCAAATGTTGCTGCCTGATCATTCCTCTGGAAGTTTTGTCTCAGAGGAGTACCTGGCTGTGGGAGATGTCATTCTGCCCCTACTCAGGGGTGCCTCCCAGTTAGGCTACTCGAGGGTCTGGGACCCACTTGAGGAGGTAGTCTGTCCGTTCTCAGATCTCAAGCTGCATGCTGGGAGAACCACTACTCTCTTCAAAGCTGTCAGACAGGGACATTTAAGTCTGCAGAGGTTTCTGCTGCCTTTTGTTTGGCTATGCCTTGCCCCCAGAGGTGGAGTCTACAGAGGCAGGCAGGCTTTCTTGAGCTGTGGTGGGCTCCACCCAGTTCGAGCTTCCCAGCCACTTTGTTTACCTACTCAAGCCTCGGCAATGGCGGGCGCCCCTCCCCCAGCCTCACTGCCACCTTGCAGTTTGATCTCAGACTGCTGTGCTAGCAATGAGTGAGGTTTCATTGGCATAGGACCCTCCAAGCCAGGCAGGGGATAAAATCTGCTGGTGTGCCATTTGCTAAGACCATTGGAAAAGCACAGTATTAGGGTGGGAGTGACCCAATTTTCCAGGTGCCATCTGTCACCCCTTTCTTTGACTAGGAAAGAGAATTCCCTGACCCCTTGCACTTCCCAGGTGAGGCGATACCTTGCCCTGCTTTGGCTCATGCTCGGTGTGCTGCACCCACTGTCCTGCACCCACTTTCCAACACTCCCCGGTGAGATGAACCCGGTACCTCAGTTGGAAATGCAGAAATCAACCATCTTCTCCATTGCTCATGCTGGGAGCTGTAGACTGGAGCTGTTCCTATTTGGCCATCTTGGATTTAGACCCAGATTTTCCAAATTAAAAGGATATATATAAGTATTTCTTCTCTTATTATGTGTTCTAATTCAAATCTACCATATTGTCTGATTAATAACCAAAGTTTCTTTTTCATATTTTTCTCCATTCATACCTTTAAATTGATGGCTTTTTTAGTGCAAAAATAATTTTTCTCGGGAATTTTTTTCTTGTCTGGCATCTTTTGTCCCAAGAAGAATAAGTAGAGGTGATGTATTTCTCATTTTTTTGTAATGCAAGCCATCCTGCTACAGGGACCCTATAAAGCAGAATTCAAGGGTTTAACTTTCTTCACAGTTGACAGAGAAATAAACAGGCTAAGAAGGAACTATTTTATCACACTAATTTTACATTAAAGTAGAACTTAAAACCTTTCTCTAAAGAAGAAAATAAGGACTATGCTTTCTTAACATCTTCTTTCTTCCTCAGACTATTTATATGGCAAAGACATAGATGAAGAAGCCTAAAAGTCAGTAGGACCTAAATTTATATTTTTGGCCTTCTTACACAAGTAACTCAGCCACAGTTTTGTTGATCTTACTTAGATATATTCTCTATTTCAGTGCATTAGGCAATGAAATTTATTCATAATCAGAAAGAAAAATCAATGTTATGAGCACTTGAACAACTATTTCTAAGATCGCCACAGGTATCTTAGGATTTCCATGCTCATCTATCAAACCATGGGCTGAAAGGTCTAGAACTCCAGTACCTGTCTTTTTCTACAAGACTGCAATACAGTGTTGTAAAATATAAAATAAATGCTCTAACAGCCTAATTGCTCAATTCCTCCATCTCTGTGACCATGGCCATTTTACTCATCATCCCATGGGGAAAAGAAACAGGGGTAGCAGGAGAAGAGGCTAGGTGATTACCCACAGAATGAATAATTTGATCCACCTAATTTACAAGTTTTTTCTCTGCTGAGGTTGCTATTTAGTTAGTATTTACATGGGATACAAATATATTCACAACGCTATATCCATTTTGAAGCATATAATCACACACCTCTTAGTTATCAATTGTGTTTCTTACAAAAGTTCAGAATTTATAGTCAAGCAATTAGCCATTGATAATGAATTAGTATAGATCCATACTTTTGGTCATCTCTCCTTTCAGGCAAAATAATCGATGAGGTGCACAGCTCAAAGTTCTTTCCATTGGTAAGATTTCCTTTTATTGTATTTTTTCAGGACAAGCTCTGCAGCGTTTGCATTCAGATATTACCAATAAATCACTCAAAAGCATCTATAGAAAATACCTGAATTTTTTATTGATGAGTTTATTAGTCAGTTGGTCATAGGAATCAATTCATAAAGCCAAGGGTGTGGGTTGAAACACAGATGGCAATGTAGCAGGGATAGGAGAAATGAGAATCTGAGCCACTTCCTTGTACAATTTACTTTTGCCTTAAGAACTATCAAAACATGACTGATCCCAAATATGCCACTGCCTCTGATGATGAAGTTCTGCTACCAACACCCAATCTTATGGCTTAGTAGGCCAGAAAACTCCCAGGCAGCTCAGACTTCATGGTAACTTGGTGGTTCATGGTAAAGTATTCAGTCTGTATTAGGTCTCTGTCTCTAAAATCTTTCTCAAAATAACATTAGCTACAGATGATAACACAATTTGTTCCAAAATTATAAAAGCTCACATCATGAATCACCCATAGGGACCTGCCAAAGCCTCTTTACAGCATCTTTATCTGACAAGACACTTCAAGTGGCATTGGGTCACTTAGGGACAGGTGATCTAAATGGCAAAGAATCAGAGCAGACTGGACATAATCCATAGCCTTTATGTTACCCTAGGAAGTACTCAAAACTGGCAGCCCTGTTGTTATTCTGCAAATGTGTCACAATGCCACATTTACCTGAACCACGTCTTGCCTCCAAATTCCAAAAGGACATTATTCAACAACTTTGTCAGCACCGCAGGAGAAATATCTTGACACAGCATATACCATGACCTGTCAAAATTTCATTTAAATTTTGGTAGGTTTCTATTTTAAGCCCGTTGACACACATGTGTCCTCTCAAGGATTTTATGGAAATTGATCCTTCCTGCTTATTGGTCCAAAGAACATGCCTGCATAAAAGTACTGGATGAGTATGATGTCCTGTGGAATGGAAAAACACTCAAGTTCTTGCAGACTGGACAGTAGAGAGTGACTATAGAGTAAATGTGTACTTCACATTGCTGTATATAATAATAATAGTGAAGGTGTACTTCTGACCCCACCAGCTAAAAGCAAAATGCTTCCAGTAGTCTTTACTAACATTATAGAGAAAAACTCGATTGACAAATTGGCACCAGCATGCCAGGTCTAGGGAACGTATTATCTGAAATGACAACAGCAATTGGAGTCACTGTCTGATTAATTTTATAATAACTGCCTGTCAATATCCAGGACCTATCTGCCTTCATCACAATAAATAGCAAGTTAAATGTAGTGAGAATTACCAGTTTTGCATCTTTCAAGTCCTAATATTAGCACCAATTTTGTAATTCCTTCAGATGTGTCATGTTGCTTTTGGTGTACTGTTTATTATAACAAAGGAACTTCTATAACAAAGGAACTTCTAGTATCTACCACTTAGTATTATCATAATACCACTTAGTATTATCATAATTGCTCCATAAGTTGGGAGACTATGTAGAGATTCTACCAGTAGATGAAAGTCTGGTTATTTCCTCTTCCTTAATACACAGTCACCTGTGTAAGAAGCCATACTTTTTTTCAGGGAAATCTGGGAAGAATATTTACAAAACAAATTTTTGGATGTGTAGTGAGTTCCTTCCTTAAAGAAACCTGATTCATTTATATTTGAGGAGCTCTGAGTCTGTGAATGGGTTCATGTCTGGAGATTGACTGAGAAGCCATGGCCCTCTGGTGTGGTGATTAATATTAGACTTCAATTCACCAGACCTAAAACTTCTGAAGTAATATTTTAATAGGCAGCCCATCTATTTCACTCCTGCAGACATAATGATCATTAGCCAATACCAGAGATCTCTGCAGGGCAAATCTTTTGTTTCTGCTGGTTTTTGTTATTAATTCTGTTTATGTGGTGAATCACATTTACTGATTTGCATATGTTAAACCAACATTGCATCCCAGAAAGAAAGCCTACTCTATTGTGGTAAATTAGCTTTTTGATATTGTCTTTCAATTCTTGGATTGTATTACTGTTTTCCTTAAATTGGGTTGATATCATAATTGATATAATAATTAATAACAACGTGCTATTATCATAATTCTTATATTATCAATAAGGGAACTGAGGCATAGAGCTTAAGTCATACAGCTAATATGTAGAAAAGCTAAGATTTGAACCCAGCTAATCTGGGTTGAGAGTTCATCCGCTTGACCAGAACACAATACTGCTTCCTATTCTGACAGGCCTGGTGAAGAGACAGAACTCTTCTTAGAGTCAGAAAAGATTGTAAAACGTGAAGGAATAAGTAGGCAGAGAGCATTTCTTGCAAGAGGACAGAATCAAATAGATGTATTAGACCGTGCTTCAAAACTTTTAGCAAATCTATCTACCTGGGCAACAGGTTACCTGAGGCAGATATAAAAATTAGAAAAAAAATCAATGACATTTACTGACTGATTAATAAGTGAAATGAGAGGAAAGTTAAGTCTTTCTCACTAGTAGAGTTTAAGTTTCCATGACTGGAAGTATGCTGCACTTGATACAAACAGGCAATTAACATAAAAAATCAGTATTGTACTTTTCAGTTATTTCTCCAAATTGGTCTTCCTACCTCCTTTCACACTCTTACTTCTTAAATTCAGCATTCAAACTCTTCCCAGAATAATTTTCCAAAAAAACAATATGAGCCCTTTACTTCATATGCCTCAAAAATTCAATGGCTGCCTATAGAGGACAGAGTAAAGTCAAAGCTCCTCTATCTACTTGGCATCTGTGAGCATGTACTCTACTTTTCCTCCAGTTACCACCTAGTAGTAAATTTGTCCTAACTATGGTGGAATTACTAACAAATGAACAGTGACACACACTTCAGAACACTAGCCTATTATTTATTTTTCAAACTTTTCAGGAAATTGGGAAATAATTAAAACTTTTCCATGATAACTGAGCCAAATTTTTCCAGGACCAACTGCCAAGACTGGCTTCTTTGGTAGCTGACAGGCAGTCAGATAACTCAGTGGGGAAAATGTAAAGTTCATTCTTTCCTCACTGTCTTTGTATGTGCTTGTGGGGGTTTTTTCCCCCTTCTTTCCCCTTTTCTGTTTTATTGTAAATATTATAATTGCTTTTGTTCCAATGTATGCAAATAAATTTATATGCATATAACAAAATAGATTGGTTTGTTATTTGACATGCTAAATGAAATAGTCATTCTCTTAAGACCATCTCATCCACTGTGCAATAGACCCCACATCCACTCACAAAGACAATGCTCCCAAAATTGACTCCTTTCCCCCCAGAATCATCATCTTTTGCCACTCTAACAGATTGTTCCTTTGCACACCATTACAAACATGCATATAGTTTATTTCATTCTAAAATTCCCTTTCTTATCTCCACCAACCACTTCATCTTCTACCCCATTCTGTTTGGATTTTTACAGTCATATTTCCATAAACACTTCTCTATATTCCCTGTCTCCAATTCATCTCCTTCTAGTCTCACAAAAACCCACTCCAGTCAAGCTTTTGTCCTCACCAATCACCAAAACAGCTTTTATCATGGTCACCAGTGGTCATCACATCAAAGCAATGGCCAAAGTTTAGTCATCATCCTGTTTGATCTATCAGCTGCATTTGACTTGATAAATTACTCCTTCCTCCTGGACCACTTTCATGCCTAGTCTTTCAGGATACAACATTCTTTGAGCAGGGTCATGAGGTCCCCTTCCAGGCCCTGGCTCCTGGACGACATGTCTAGATACACCCTGGGCCAGAAGTGAAACTGCTGCCTTTAAAGGAAGCATCCAGTCATGGCAGGACCCATCACCTTCTGACTAAAGATCCCTTGGGCCCTGAATAACCAGTAGCAATACCCAGGTAGTACACCAGGGGCATTGAGTGAGACTCTGAGAGGTGCTGCCTTCAAGTGAGACTCAGTACATTCCCAGCTAAGGTGGCTATGATGAGAGACTCCTACTTGCGAAAAGTGGAGAAAAGAGTAAAAAGGACTTTGTCTTGTATCTTATGTACCAGCTTGGTCACAGGAGACTAGAGCAGCAAGCAGGCATTTGGAGTCCCTGATTCCAGAACTTGACTCTTGGATGGCATTTCTGGACCTGCCCTGGGCCAGAGGGGAGCCCACTGCCCTAAAAGATGAGTCCTAGTTCTGGTAGCATTCACCACAAGCTGACTGAAGAGCCCTTCAGCCTTAAGTGAACATTGGTGGCAGCCTGGTGGTACTCCTCATGGACCTGTGGTGGTGGTGTTTATGAGGTAAGGGTCCTCTGACTGTGGAAAGGGGAGGAAAAAGTGGGAAGGATTGTGTCTCATGGTTTAAATGCCAGCTTAGCTACAGCACAGTAGAACACCAGGTCGATGTCCAAGGATTTTGACTCCAGTCCCTGGCTCACAGATGCCCTCCTGGGGGATAGGGGAACTTGACACACTGAAGGGAAGAACACAAGCCTGTCTGCCTTTGCCACCTGCCAATTGTAAAGCCCTAGGGCCTTGGGAAGACATAGGAAGCAGCCAGGCAGTGGTTACAGCAGGCCTTGGGCAAGATCCAGTGTTATGGTGACTATAGGTCTGACCCAGCACAGTCCCAGTGATGGTAGCCACAGAGTTGCTTGCATCACCACACCCCCAGCTCCAGGTGGTTCCTCACAGAGAGACTCCATCTGATTGGGAGGAAGTAAGGGGAGAGAATAAGAGTCTCTGCCTGGAAATTCAGAGAATTCTTCTGGCTCTTACCAAGACCACCAAGGCAGTACATCTATGAGTCTTCAAGAACCACTGTGTTATTGGGCTTGCTGTGCCCGCTAATCCAGATACAAAACACCAAGTTCTTTCAAGTACTCAGAAAGACTTTTCAAGAAGGAGAGGTACAAATAAGCCCTGACTGTGAACACTAAAATAACTACCTAACTTTTCAAAGCCCAGACACCAACAAACATCCACAAGCATCAGCATCATCCAGGAAAACATGACCTCATCAAACAAACTAAATAAGGAACCAGGGACCAAACCTGGAGAAACAGAGATATGTGACCTTTCAGACAGAACTAAAAATTGCTGTTTTGAAAAAACTCAAAGAAATTTAAAATAACACAGAAATGGAATTCAGAATTCTATCAGATAAATTTAACAAAGAGATTGAAATAATTTTTTTAAATTGACCACTCCTGCTTGCAGCACACAGAGAAGGCACACAGACCTGTGCCCACCAGCGCACTGCCTCTGTGCCAACACTACCACCACTGTGACTGATATGGTTTGACTCTGTCCTCACCCAAATTTCATCTTAAATTGCATTCCCATAATTCCCATGTGTTGTGGGAGGGACCTGGTGGGAGATCATTTGAATCATGGGGGTGATTTCCCCCATACTGTGCTTATGATAGTCAATAAGTCTCAAGAGATCTGATGGTTTTATAGGAGTTTCCGCTTTAGCATCTTCCTCATTTTTCTTGCCACCACCATGTAGGAAGTGCCTTTCTCCTCCAGCCATGATTCTGAGGCCTCCCAGCCATGTGGAGGTTTAAGTCCAATTAAACCTCTTTTTCTTCTCAGTCACAGATGTGTCTTTATCAGCAGTATGAAAATGAACGTATACAGTATATTGGTACCAGTAGAGGGAAGCATTGCTGAAAAGATACCTGAAAATATGGACGCAACTTTGGAACTGGGTATCAGGCAGAGGTTGGAACAATTTGGGGGACTTAGAAGAAGACAGAAAAATGTGGGAAAGTTTGGAACCTCCTAGAGACTTGTTGAATGTCTTTGACAAAGATGCTGATAGTGATACAAACAATAAGGTCCAGGCTGAGGTAGGTCCATCTCTCAGATGGAGATAAGGAACTTGTCGGGAACTGGAGAAAAGATAATTCTTGTTATGTTTTAGCATAAGGTCAGAAGACAGAAAAATGTGGGAAAGTTTGGAACCTCCTAGAGACTTGTTGAATGGCTTTGACAAAGACGCTGATAGCAATATAAACAATAAGGTCCAGGCTGAGGTAGGTCCATCTCTCAGATGGAGATAAGGAACTTGTTGGGAACTGGAGCAAAGATGATACTTGTTATGTTTTAGCAAAGAGACTGGTGGCATTTTGTCCCTGCCCTAGAGATTTGTGGAACTTTGAATTTGATAGGGATGATTTAGGGTATCTGGTGGAAGAAATGTCTAAGCAGCAAAGCATTCAAGAGATGACTTGGGTGCTGTTGAAAGCATTCTGTTTTAAAAGGGAAATGGACCATTAAAGTACAGAAAATTTGCAGCCTGATGATGCAGTAGAAAAGACAAACCCTAGGGGTGGAGCCAAGATGGCCAAATAGGAACAGGTCCAGTCTACGGCTCCCAGTGTGAGCGATGCAGAAGACAGGTGATTTCTGCATTTCCAACTGAGGTACCGGGTTCATCTCACTGGGGAGTGCTGGACAGTGGGTGCAGGACAGTGGGTGCAGCACACTGTTCATGAGCCAAAGCAGGGCAAGGCATCGCCTCACCCAGGAAGCACAAGGGATCAGGGAATTCCCTTTCCTAGTCAAAGAAAGGGGTGACAGACAGCATCTGGAAAATCAGGTCACTCCCACCCTAATACTGCACTTTTCCAATGGGCTTAACAAATGGCACAGAAGGAGATTATATCCTGCACCTGGCTCAGAAGGTCCTACACCCACAGAGCCTCACTCATTGCTAGCACAGCAGTCTGATATCAAACTGCAAGGCGGCAGCGAGGCTGGGGGAGAGGTGCCCACCATTGCCCAGGCTTGAGTAGGTAAACAGAGCAGCTGCGAAGCTCGAACTGGGTGGAGCCCACCACAGCACAAGGAGGCCTGCCTGCCTGCCTCTGTAGGCTCCACCTCTGGGGGCAGTGCACAGACAAACAAAAGACAGCAATAACCTCTGCAGACTTAAATGTCCCTGTCTGACTGTTTTGAAGAGAGTAGTGGTTCTCCCAGCACGCAGCTTGAGATCTGAGAATGGACAGACGGCCTCCTCAAGTGGGTCCCTGACCGCTGAGTAGCCTAACTGGGAGGCACCCCCCAGTAGGGGTGGACTGACACCTCACATGGCCAGGTACTCCTCTGAGACAAAACTTCCAGTGGAACGATCAGGCAGCAGCATTTGCAGTTCACCAATATCCGCTGTTCTGCAGCCACTGCTGCTGATGCCCAGGCAAACACCGTCTGGAGTGGACCTCCAACAATCTCCAACAGACCTGCAGCTGAGGGTCCTGACTGTTAGAAGAAAAAATAACAAACAGAAAGGACATCCACACCAAAAACCCATCTGTACATCACCATCATCAAAGACCAAAGGTAGATAAAACCACAAAGATGGGGAAAAAACAGAACAGAAAAACCGGAAACTCTAAAAATCAGAGCACCTTGCCTCCTCCAAAGGAATGCAGCTCCTCACCACCAACAGAACAAAGCTGGATGGAGAATGACTTTGGTGAGTTGAGAGAAGAAGGCTTCAGAAGATCAAACTACTCTGAGCTAAAGGTGGAAGTTCGAACCCATGGTAAAGAAGTAAAAAACTTTCAAAAAAAATTAGATGAATGGATAACTGGAATAACCAATGCAGAGATGTCCTTAAAGGACTTGATGGAGCTGAAAACCATGGCATGAGAACTACGTTATGAATGTACAAGCCTCAGTAACTGATGCGATCAACTGGAAGAAAGGGTATCAGCGATGGAACACGAAATGAATGGAATGAAGCATGAAAAGAAGTTTAGAAAAAAAAGAATAAAAAGAAATCAACAAAGCCTTCAAGAAATATGGGACCCTAACTCATTTTATGAGGCCAACATCATCCTGATACCAAAGCCTGGCAGAGACACAACAAAAAAAGAGAATTTTAGACCAATATCCTTGATGAACATTGATGCAAAAATCCTCAGTAAAATACTGGCAAACCGAATCCAGCAGCACATCAAAAACTTATCCATCATGATCAAGTGGGCTTCATCCCTGGGATGCAAGGCTGGTTCAATAGATGCAAATCAATAAATGTAATCCAGCATATAAACAGAACCAAAGACAAAAACCACATGATTATCTCAATAGATGCAGAAAAGGCCTTTGACAAAATTCAACAACTCTTCATGCTAAAAACTCTCAATAAGTTAGGTATTGATGGCATGTATCTCAAAATAATGAGAGCTATCTATGACAAACGCACAGCCAATATCATACTGAATGGACAAAAGCTGGAAGCATTCCATTTGAAAACTGGCAAAAGACAGGGATGCCCTCTGTCACCACTCCTATTCAACATAGTGTTGGAAGTTCTGGCCAGGGCAATTAGGCAAGAGAAGGAAATAAAGGGTATTCAATTAGGAAAAGAGGAAGTCAAATTGTCCCTCTTTGCAGACGACCTGATTGTATATCTAGAAAACCCCATTGTCTCAGCCCAAAATCTCCTTAAGCTGATAAGCAACTTCAGCAAAGTCTCAGGATATAAAATCAATGTACAAAAATCATAAGCATTCTTATACACTAATAACAGACAAACAGAGAGCCAAATCATGAGTGAACTCCCATTCACAATTGCTTCAAAGAGAATAAAATACCTAGGAATCCAACTTACAAGGGATGTGAAGGACTTCTTCAAGGAGAACTACAAACCACTGCTCAATGAAATAAAAGAGGATACAAACAAATGGAAGAACATTCCATGCTCATGGGTAAGAAGAATCAATATCGTGAAAATGGCCATACTGCCCAAGGTAATTTATAGATTCAATGCCATCCCCATCAAGCTACCAATGACTTTCTTCACAGAATTGGAAAAAACTACTTTAAAGTTCATATGGAACCAAAAAAGAGCACGCATCGCCAAGTCAATCCTAAGCCAAAAGAACAAAGCTGGAGGCATCACACTACCTGTCTTCAAACTATACTACAAGGCTACAGTAACCAAAACAGCATGGTACTGGTACCAAAACAGAGATATAGATCAATGGAACAGAGCAGAGCCCTCAGAAATAACACCACATATCTACAACTATCTGATCTTTGGCAAACCTGAGAAAAACAAGCAATGGGGAAAGGATTCCCTATTTAATAAATGGTGCTGGGAAAACTGGCTAGCCATATGGAGAAAGCTGAAACTGGATCCCTTCCTTACACCTTATACAAAAATTAATTCAAGATGGATTAAAGACTTAAACATTAGACCTAAAACCATAAAAACCCTAGAAGAAAACCTAGGCATTACCATTCAGGACATAGGCATGGGCAAGGACTTCATGTCTAAAACACCAAAAGCAATGGCAACAAAAGCCAAAATTGACAAATGGGATCTAATTAAACTAAAGAGCTTTTGCACAATGAAAGGAACTGCCTTCAGAGTGAATAGGCAACCTACAAAGTGGGAGAAAATTTTCACAACCTACTCATCTGACAAAGGGCTAATATCCAGAATCTACAATGAACACAAACAAATTTACAAGAACAAAACAAACAACCCCATCAAGAAGTGGGCGAAGGATATAAACAGACACTTCTCAAAAGAAGACATTTGTGCAGCCAAAAAACACATGAAAAAATGCTCACCATCACTGGCCATCAGAGAAATGCAAATCAAAACCACAATGAGATACCATCTCACACCAGTTAGAATGGCAATCATTAAGAAGTCAGGAAACAACAGGTGCTGGAGAGGATGTGGAGAAATAGGAACACTTTTACACTGTTGGTGGGACTGTAAACAAGTTCAACTATTGTGGAAGTCAGTGTGGCCATTCCTCAGGGATCTAGAACTAGAAATACCATTTGAGACAGCCATCCCATTTCTGGGTATATACCCAAAAATTTTAAATCATGCTGCTATGAAGACACATGCACACATATGTTTATTGCGGCACTATTCACATTAGCAAAGACTTGGAACCAACCCAAATGTCCAACAATGATAGACTGGATTAAGAAAATGTGGCACATATGCACCACGGAATACTATGCAGCCATAAAAAATGATGAGTTCATGTCCTTTGTAGGGACATGGATGAACTTGGAAATCATCATTCTCAGTAAACTATCGCAAGAACAAAAAACCAAACACCGCATATTCTCACTCATAGGTGGGAATTGAACAATGAGAACACATGGACACAGGAAGGGGAACATCACACTCTGGGGACTGTTGTGGGGTGGGGGGAGTGGGGAGGGATAGCTTTAGGAGATATACCTAATGCTAAATGACGAGTTAATGGGTGCAGCACACCAACATGGTACATGTATACATATGTAACAAACCTGCACATTGTGCACATGTACCCTAAAACTTAAAGTATAATAATAATAAAATTTAAAAAATATATATATATATATATTTAATAAGAGCCTATGGCTGGTCTCTCATATAATGCTCAGCAGTGACTTTCCTGTAGCATGATTAGTTAACTACCACTCCAACATCCTGCTGGTTAACAGATAAATAAAATAAAATTGTGGCTTATCTAACATTTTCACCTCACCCCACTGCTAACTTATGCTGACAGTCCCTTTCTCTGCTCTAATTTTTCTGTTATTTTTAAACACAGTCCAGGCTATAGTCAGGAATCAGTGATGAAAAATTATACAACAATAAAAACATTTATCCTGGTGGGACTAACAGATGACCCACATCTACAGATTCTGCTTTTTATCTTCTTGTTTCTAATCTATTTGTTGAGTGTTGTTGGAAATTTGACCATCATGACCCTCATTTTGGTGGACTCCCACCTTAAAACACCTATGTATTTTTTCCTCTGGAATTTTTCCATCTTGGAAGTCTCATTTACAACTGTGTGCATTCCCAGATTTCTCTACACAATGGCATCTGGGGACAATACTGTTACCTATAATGCATGTGCCATTCAATTGTTTTTTGTTGTTGTCCTGGGTGTGACTGAGTTTTTTCTCCTAACAGCTATGTCCTATGATCGTTATGTAGCCATCTGCAAACCCCTGCATTACACGACCATCATGAACAACAGAGTTTGCATCAAGTTCCTCACTGGCTGTTATATAATTCCTCTAATCATTGTCATCCCACCATTTCGCATGGGCTTTGAGCTTGAATTTTGTGATTCCAATGTCATAGATCTCTTTGGCTGTGATGCTGCCCCCATCCTGAAGATTACCTGCTCTAACACAGAGTTTATAGAGCGATTTGTATTAGTCTTGGTGGTGTTGACACTCCTGTTTACCTTGGTGTGTGTGATTATGTCCTACACTTACATCATCAGGACCATTCTCAGATTCCCTTCTGCCCAGCAAAGGAAAAAGGCGTTTTCCACTTGCTCTTCCCATATAATTGTGGTTTCTATCACTTACGGAAGCTGCATCTTTATCTATGCTAAACCATCTGCAAAAGAAGGGGTAGCTATTAACAAGGTGGTGTCAGTGCTTACCAGTTTGGTTGCCCCAGTTATGAATCCCTTCGTTTACACACTGAGGAATAAGCAAGTGATACAGGCTTTCAAAGACATGATCAAAAGGATTGCATCTATCTCAAAGAACTAAAGGACTAATGAGTGCAAACTGAAAAATTATAAAAGAATTCATTATCTCTATTTTATTTTTCCATAATTCTATACTAGTCACAATTTTTGTATATTACAACCTCATTCTGTTACACCTACAGCCCACTATCTATATAAGTATTAATTAACCTTTTTCATTTCAAGCTATTCCCAGAAATAAGCAGAAATAGACCTTCAGCAAACTTTTATAACATTATACCTATTATTACTCACATAAGCAAGAAATGTAGACAGCATCAACTTATTGCCATATTGGTGCTCATCTATTCCTCTTGCACTGACCTACATGTCTGGATTTGAGCCCCAAATTTTCCAGGGACATCAATGATCATCATCTATGTCTGCAAGAATGATCCTGTGAGCACCCCACTTGATAACAGTCATTATTCGATCTCTTCCACTTTTCAGCAAGATATAAATATAGACTAAAATTTTCTTCAAATGTCATTTGCTTAAAAGCTGTACAACTTCTTTGTATAAACACTGTAACTCTGTGTAAATAGAATTTCATATGTCTGTCACTGTGTGTATACCTGGGTGAGCCTATGTGTATTTTTCACCCTTTCAGAATGTCACCTTAACAAGTTTGAAGAGGTTAATGGGAAGGACAAAATATAAATGACAATTTATACTTCAAAATTTTATTCTGTTACCCAAATCATTCACCATAATGATTTTTCTAATCATTTTTTCTAAATATTTTTATAATCTCTTGATTATATAAAATATTTGTCCATATGATTATTTCATTGATGTATCTCTCCTTCACTAGACACTAAGCTCCATGAGGTCAAGTACTGTGCTTGCCAATCATACTTCCAATAGGGTTTAAATTTACTCCATGCATCTTTTAACTGGCTGCAGATAGCCTCAGCCATTCTTTTTTGTTTTTGTTTGTTTGTTTGTTTGTTTGAGACAGAGTTTCAGAGTTTCACTCTTGTTGCTCAGGCTGGAGTGCAATGGCACGATCTTGGCTCACTTCAACCTCTGCCTCCTGGGTTCAAACGATTCTCCTGCCTCACCCTCCCAAGTAGCTGGGATTACAGGCGTGCACCACTGCATCTGGCTAATTTTGTATTTTTAGTAGAGATGGGGTTTCTCCATGTTGGTCAGACTGGTCTCAAACTCCCGACCTCAGGCGATGCACCTGCCTCAGCCTCCCAAAGTGCTGGGATTACAGCCATGAGCCACAATGCCTGGCCAACCATTCTTAACCTACCCCAACCCTAGCCATCCCATGGTCTTACAAAGGCCACAGAGAAGATCCTCCAGACGTTAGCCTATGAAAACAACCATTGGCCTCACTCACACAGCCTTCATGTTCACGAGCTCCACTGCTTCCACACAATGATTATAAATGGAAATCTTTAGGACAGACAGAACCTGAGAACATTTTAGGCCTAGGATCTAGCATCACATAATGAACCCACTGACTTGTGATTGCTAGGGAGGAAGGCACAGGTCACATTCTTTGAGGAACACCCACACAATCTTTTCTTAAAACTTTTACTCTATTCTCAATAGGATCAGTCTGAGAAATGAAAGTTAGAAAGCCCTTAATTTATTATCTCAAAACTTAACTTCCCAGACAAGATTCATCTTTCCAAATCTATCCAGAACTCTCCTCCACCTTGCCCAGACACACCAGTCTTAGTGGTAATGGCTTTCGTTTGGTCTTGTTAATACTCCTTAACTCTGTGGTATTCGTGATTCGCTATGCTAGGGCACTGTTAGGTAAGATCTTATAAATGCAAACAATATGTGTGAGCACATAATTCAAGATTGTTAGAAAGGTAAGAAACTATATATTTAAAGTTCATAACACATATTAGTAGTTCAAATGGTGAAGCCATATATAGAATAAAACAGGGAAAAGGGAAAGGTAGAGAGAAAAATATTTTTTCACTCTTTCCTTGAATATTCCAGTCTTATTATCAGGTGTCCTTTTCTATTAATGGCAGTCAAGTGTATCATCTGGGTGCCACACATAGGTCCTGCCTGCCCTCATTATGGAAGCGTGGCTCTTGCTCAATCCCAGATGTACCACTTCCATTTTATGATGGATTAGGCCTCCTCAATCTTATGACACAGTTGGTCTGCCAGAACAAAACTCTTGATGGCTGCTTCCAGAAGTGTAGTTACTTGCCATCCACTGGTTGGGCATTTTGTGCCTACCAAGGCCCATTAGCACAGCAGTTTAAATTTACTCCATGAACCTCTTAACTGGCTGAAGATAGCCTCAACCATTCCTATCCTACCCCAACCCTGGCCATCCCATGGTCTCACAAAGGCCATAGAGAAGATCCTCCAGGCATTAGCCTATGAAAACAACCATTGACCTTACTCACACAGCCTTCATGTTCATGAGCTCCACTGTTTCCATCAATGCTTGTAAATGGAAATCTTTAGGAAAGACAGAACCTGTGATTTGTTTTCATAGGATGCATAATTTTCCAGTGAAGATTTCATGGCCTTGTCTCAGAGCCCACAGACCTGCATTGTGATTCTCACCCTGGGCTTTAACATAAGATCCATGCGGCATATTTTCCACTACTTAAGGCTTGACCTTTAATTTTCCCTGCTGTCTTTACAGAAGATCGATTCTCTGTGCAAGCTACCACATAGATAGGCCTTCTAGCTTTTCAATAGTCAATTAATCATGCTCAGTTTTTTGTCATGTTTTTCTACAGTGTTGATAGGACTTAGCAATTGCCTCCCGTATTAGTTCTATATTGCTATATGACAAATTACTACAAAATGTGTGGCTTAAAACAATATACATTTATCATCTCACAGTTTCCATGGGTCAGAAGTCTGGACAGAGCAGGTGGGGGAGAAAAAAAATTTTTTTTTAAAAAGTTTGGGCACAGCTTAACTAGGTCCTCTGCTCAGGGGTTCATGAGGCCATAATCAAGGTGCCAGCCAGGCTGCATTCTCTTTTGGAGACTTGCATCCTCTTCAAAGTAGTATACATGAATGTTGGCAGAATGCAGTTCCTTTCTACCATAGACTTAGGCCTTTAGCTTCTAGAGATTGCGGTTTCCTGCCATGTAATGCTCTTCATGAGCAACTTAAGTAACAAAGGCAGTCTTCTTAAAGGCCAAAAGGAAAGCATTTTACTCCAATATTTTAAGATGTAGTTTTACATAATGTAATATAATCACGGGAGTGATATTCCATTACCTTTGCCATATAACATAACCAAGTGAAGGGAGTGGCATTCTCATTTCCTTTGCCATATTCTAATGGTTAGAAGAAAGTGATCAGTTCTACCTGCACTAAAAGAGGTGGAATTACCCAAAGCCATGGATACCAAAAGGTGGGATTATTGAGTGTCATCCCAGAGTCTGTCTTCTGTGTCATCCTATCCCATTGTCCTAATAGTTATTATTTTCCCCATATTTCTCAAACACCTAATATATCTCACCAGCTAGTTATGTCGCTCCACAGTGTATACCACACCAATTCACCAGTATTGAGAGTTTTAACAATTAGGCTATGTGGCAGATTATGTTTTCCAAAAATGGTCACATCAATATACACAACATTCAACAGAAGCCAGAGATTTATGTTCACTGAAATAAACACATATTTTGGATATCCAAATTCTGTCTTTATCTCCCCTGTCTATAATGCTTTTACCAGCACCACCATTCATGGAGTCACAAATCTTACACACCACCATGGCTTTCTATAATGCACCTAATTCACAGCAAAGGAAGAATAGCAATGAACTCACACCCATAAAATTAACTAGTTAGTCTTACCACATACCTCATCGTTCAGAAGTGGCTAACCTAATTGGAAGGTGGAATAACTTACTGAGGATAAAGTCATGAAACTAGTTGGGAGGCAACACCCAAAAGGATGGGATTTTGTCTTACAGGATGTAGTGTATCTTTTGAATTAAACACCATTATTTGGTGCTGTCTTCCTCATAGCCAGAATGCATGGGTCTGGAATTTTAAGAACAGAAGTGGGAATTACTACTTTTACTATTAAACCCAATTACCTGCCAGTAGAATATTTGCTTCCCATGAAAGAAACATTAAGTTCTGCTGGTTTGGAGGTCTTAGTTCCCAAGTGAAGGATGCTTCCAACAGAAAACATGACAATGGTCCATTGAATTGAAAGATGAGGCTTCCATCTAATTATTTAAGGGTCTTTATTCCTCTAAACCAAAAAGCTTAAAGAGGAGTTAGCCTCCTAGCTAGAGTGATTACTCATGACTACAGAGGACGAATTAATTGTTGTATACAATGAGAGCAAAGAAGACTATATCTAGATCTCAAGGGATTCTCTGGTGTTCTTCTTAGTACTTCCATGCCCAATAGTAAAAATTAATTTAAAACTGCAGAAACCAAAAAGGTAGGATGATTGAAAACCAAAATCTCTCAGGAACAAAGGAATACCACCTCACTCCCGCAAGAATGGCCATAATCAAAAAATCAGAAAATAACTGATGTTGACTTGTATGTGGCGAAAAGGGAACATTTCTACACTGTTGATGGAAATGTAAACTAGTACAACCACTATAGAAAACAATGTGGAGATTCCTTAAAGAACTAAAAATAGAACTACCATTTGATCCAGCAATCCCACTACTGGGTATCTAACCAGAGGAAAAGAAGTCATTATGTAAAAAAGATACTTGCACATGTGTGTTTATAGCAGCACAATTTGCAATTGCAAAAATGTGGAACTAACCCAAATGCCCATCAATCAATGAGTGGATAAAGAAACTGTGAGATATACACACACACACACACACACACACACACACACACACAATGGAATACAACTCAGCCAAAAAAAGGAATGAATTAATGGCATTTGTGGCAACTTGAATGGGATTGGAAACTATTATTTTATTTATTCATTTATTTTGAGATGGAGTTTCACTCTTGTTGCCCAGGCTGGAGTGCAATGGCATGGTCTCAGCTCACTGCAACCTCTGCCTCCTGGGTTTGAGTGATTCTCCTGCCTTAGCCTCCCAAGTAACTGGGATTACAGGTAGCTGCCACCACGCCCAGCTAATTTTTGTATTTTGGGTAGAAATGGGGTTTCACCATGTTGGCCAGGCTGGTCTTGAACTTCTGACCTCAGGCAATCTGCCCACCTCTGCCTCCCAAAGTGCTGGGATTACAGGTGTGAGCCACTGCGCCCAGCCTGGAGACTATCATCTTAAGTGAAGCAACTCACAGTGAAAAACCTAACATCATACGTTCTCACTCATAAGTGGGAGCTAAGCTATGAGGATACAAAGGCATAAGAATGACACTATAGACTATGGGGACTCAGGAGGAAAAGGTGAGAAGGGGGTGAGGGATAAAAGACTACAAATTGACTCAGTGTATAGTGCTTGGGTGGTAGGAATACCAAAATCTCACAAATCACCGCTGAAGAACTTATTCATGTAACCAAATAGCACCTGTTCCCCAAAAACCTATGGGGATAAAATCATTTTTAAAAATAAAGCAGCACATCTAAAAATTAATTCACCATGATCAAATAGGCTTCATTCCTAGGATACAAGGTTGGTTCACCATATGCAAATCAATAAATGTGATTCAGAATGCAGAAAAATGGTGGATAGGAGACCAGACTAACAGGCAGCTCCCACTTGGATGGACAGAACAGCATCTGGAGACTCACATTTAAACTTTTGCACCAAGAACCACCACAGAAGCATACCAGGAAAAACAAAATAATTCACAGATCCTTTGAAAAAAGCAGCTTGCTGCTACAAATGTCGCAAGACCACCAACAAACTGTGAGTTCTCAAAGTGTGAAAGGGGGAAAAGTCAGCCTCTGAACATACATCCCCCCAGGGAACCTGAAAATCTGGATCACAGGAGAAGGATTTAACTTTATCTAGAATAGAAACAGATTTAGGGAGCTGAGTGAAATGAAAAAGTAGAAGAAGCAGAAGAAAGAGCCCTGTAGAAATTCCTAGTCCCCAGTTCAAGCCCAGGGAAGCCATTCTTAGTCTTATCTCACAGAAGCCCTTAGGAAAGGGAAGGCAGACAGCAGAACTGGGGAGGGTCCACAGAGTGAAGGAAGCTCCTAGCTGAATTTTGTAATAATTTCAACTGAGCATGAATTTTCCTGAGCAAAATCCAGGGTTGGGGGGTGAATGGGAAGTATAGATACAAGCACAGAAGCCACCATCAAAAAAAAAAATGTATGCTGGTGAGGAGGGGTGAGGCCTGAAAACCCTACTTGGCTTTCTCAGTGGGGAGGCTTGTAGCCTGAGGAGAGATCTCAGCTCTGCTCATTGGCTGCCTGGATATAAACTCAGTGCAGTTGTGGGGATTGGCATGGTGGGAGTGAGACTGGCCTTACTGGCTGCATAGGAGGTAGCTGAGGCCTGTTACTGCCAGCTTTCCCCTACTTCCCTGGCAACCTGTATTATGCAGCAGAGGCAGCCATAATCCCCCTGGGAACATAACTCCATTGGCCTGAGAACCATCTTCTCATCCTCCACAGGGGCCATAGCAAGCCCCACCCAAGGAGTCTGAGCTCAGACCCACCTAAACCTACCTCCACCTGAAGGGTTTTCTCTACCCACCCTGGTAGCTGAAGACAAAAGGCATAAACTCTTGGGAGCTCTATGGCCCTGCCTATCACCTGAGAAACTGAAGTACTCACCCTGACCAATGTAGGGTAACATTATATCCCCCTTCTACTACTGCAGCTGGTGCTCTCTTGAAAGCACCACCTTCTGGGTGGAGGCCAACCAACTCAAGCCACTACAACAATTCATAACTGAACAATCCTGCTCCAAAAAAGGAGAAAACAACAGCTAATTCCATCACCTGCAACACCCTGGCTAACCAGAGCTCTTGAGTCTGTCCACGTGACAACTTCACTGTTAGCATAACCACCATTCAAGAAAACCACTGCACTAAACAAAACTACAACTAAGGATTCCCACAGAGTCCACTTTGCTCCTTGCCACTTCCACCAGTGCAGGTGCTTCTATCCATGGCTTGGAGACCGGAAGACAGATCACATCACGGGACACTTTGCAGACATTCTGCAGCACCAGCCTGGAGCCACGTAGCCCTGCGGGGTGGCTAGACCCAGAAAGGCAATAACAATCACTGCAGTCTGGCCCTCAGAAAGCTCCATCCCTATGGAAAAAAACAAGAGCACCACATCAAGGGATAACCCTGTGGGATAAAACAGTCTGAGAGTAACCCTTGAGTGCCAAATCTTTCCACTGAAACAGTATACCCAAATGAGAAGAACCAGAAAAGTCATTCTGGTAATATGACAAAACAGGGTTCTATAACACCCCCAAAAGATCACAGTAGCTCTCCAGCAATGGATCCAAACCAAAAAGCAATCTCTGAATTTCCAGATAAAGTATTCAGAAGGTTGATTATTAAGCTACTCAAGGAGGCACCAGAGAAAGGTGCAAACCAACTTTTAAAAAAAATTAATAAAGGATATGAATTAAAAAGTCTCCAAAGAAATAGATATCATACAGAAAAGACAATCACAACTTTTGGAAACAAAAGACACACTTGGATATAAACTAAAATGCTTCTGCACAGCAAAAGAAACTATCATCAGAGTGAACAGGAAACCTATAGAATGGGAGAAAATTTTTGCAATCTACCCATCCAACAAAGGGCTAATATCCAGAGTCTACAAATAACTTAAACAAATTTACAAGAAAAAAACAACCCCATCAAAAAAGTGGGCAAAGGATATGAACAGACACTTCTGAAAAGAAGACATTTATGCAGCCAACAAATGTGAAAAAAAGCTCATCACTGGTCATCAGAGAAATGCAAGTCAAAACCACAATGAGATACCATCTCATGCCAGTTAGAATGGTGATCATTAAATTGTCAGGAAACAACAGATGCTGGAGAGGATGTGGAGAAATAGGAATGCTTTTACACCATTGGTGCAAGTGTGAGTTAGTTCAACTATTGTGGAAGACAGCATGGTGATTCCACAAGGATCTAGAAATAGAAATACCATTTGATCCTGCAATCTCATTACTCGGTATATACTCAAAGGCTTATAAATTATTCTACTATAAAGATACATGCACACATATATTTACTGCAGCACTATTTACAATAGCAAAGAGTTAGAACCAACCCAAATACCCATCAATCATAGACTGGATAAGGAAAATATGGCACATATACACCATGGAATACTATGCAGTCATAAAAAAGGATGCGTTCATGTCCTTTGCAGGGACATGGATGAAGCTGGAATCATCATTCTCAGCAAACTAATAAAAGACCAGAAAACAAAACACTGCCTGTTCTCACTCATAAGTGGGAGTTGAACAATGAGAACACATGGACACAGGAAGGGAAACATCACACACTGGGGCCTGTCAGGGTGTGGAAGGCTAGGGGAGGGATAGCATTAGGAGAAATAGCTAATATAGATGACGAGTGGATGGGTGCAGCAAACCACCGTGGCACATGAATACCTATGTAACAAAATTGCACATTCTGCACGTGTACCCCAGAACTTAAAGTATAACTTTAAAAAAAGCACATTTAAAGAATTGCAAAATACACTGTAAAGTTTCAATAATAGACTTGAACAAGTAAAAGAAAGAACTTCAGAACTCAAAGACACAGCTTTTGAATTAACCCAATCCAACAAAGACAAAGAAAAAAGAATTTTAAAAAATAAAGAACACCTCCAAGAAATTTGAGATTATGTTAAATGACCTAACAAGAATAATTGGTGTTACTGAGGAAGAAGACAAATCTAAAAGTTTGGAAACTTATTTGAGGGAATAATTGAGGAAAACTTCCCTGGCTTTGATAGAGATCTAGATATTCAAACATAGGAAGCTCAAAGAACACCTGGGAAATTCATCACAGAAAGATTATTACCTAGGCACATAGTCATCAAGTTATCTAAGGTCAAGATGAAGGACAGAATCTTCAAATTAACAGCAGAACCCTGAAAGCCAGAAGGGATTGGGTTCCTATCTTTAGCCTCCTTAAACAAAATAATTATCAGCCAAGAATTTTGTATCCAGAGAAACTAAGCTTCATACATGAAGGACAAATAAAGTCATTTTTCAGACAAACAAATGCTGAGAGAATTTGCCACTACCAAGCCAACACTACAAGAAATGCTAAAAGGAGTTCTAAACCTTGAAACAAAACATCAAAATACACCAAAATTGAGCCTCCTTAAAGCATAAATTTCACAGGACCTATAAAACAATAACACAATGAAAAAAACACAAGGTATTCAGGCAACAATTATTATGATGAATAGAAAAGTAACTCACATCTCAATACAAACATTGAATGTAAGTGGCCTAAATGCTCCACTTACAAGATGTGGAATGGTAGAATGGATAAAAATCCACTAACCAAGTATCTTCTGTCTTCAAGAGACTCATCTAATACATAAGGACTCACATAAACTGAAGGTAAAGGGGTAGAAAAAGATATTCCACGCAAATGGACACCAAAAGTGAGCAGGAGTAGCTATTCTGATATCAGACAAAACAGACTTTAAAGCAATAACAGTTTAAAAAGACAAAAAGGGACATTATATAATAATAAAAGGATTCATCCAACAGGAAAATATCACAATCCTAAATTCATATGCACCTAACACTGGAGCTCTCAAATTTATAGAACAATTATTAATAGACCTAAAAAATGAGATAGATGGCAACACAATAGTGGGGGAATTCAATACTCCAGTGACAATACTAGACAGGTCATCAAGAGAGAAAGTCAACAAAGAAACAATGGACTTGAACCATACTCTGGAACAAATGAACTTAACAGATATTTACAGAACATTCTACCCAACAACTGCAGAATATAGATTTTTTTATAAGCACATGGAACATTCTCCAAGATAGGCCATATGATAGGCCACAAAACAAGTCTCAATAAATTTAAGATAATCAAAGTTATATCAAGTATTCTCTCAGACCACAGTGGAACAAAATTGGAAATTAACTCCAAAAAGAACCCTCAAACTACATAAATGCATAAAAATAAAATAATCTGCTCTTGAATGATCTTTGGGTCAACAATGGAATCAAGATGGAAACTGAAAAATTCTTTCAACTGAATAATAATAGTAACACAATTTAAAACCTCTGGGATACAGCAAAAGTGGTGTTAGTACAACTAGACAATCTAAGGTCATGCCTCGAGGAATTAGAGAAACAAGAACAAACCAGACTCAAACCTCTAGCAGAAGGAAAGAAATAACAAAGATTAGAGCAAAAAAGAATGAAATTGAAACAAAAAATACAAAGATAAATGAAACAAAAAGCTGGTTCTTTGAAAAGATAAACAAAATCAATAGACCAGGTTCCACCTCCTCCACTCCAGTAGCTCCTAGGTGACTCTACCATAGACTCTCTTATCCTGTGATCTGCCAGTACTGAGAGATCCATAGGAAGGGTGCAAAAATATCCAGAGGCTGCAAAATGGAATCATGTTTGATAGTGCTATAAACAATATGTCAGGCACTGTTCTAAGAAATATTCAGATAGTAACTCATGATATCAAAATGTAGTGTGAGTAGAACATTGTGAATGTAAGCTCAGTTTGACTACAAGAAAATACCAGCAATCCTGAGAGGACCCAAAGACCCTCTGAAGGAAGCAGACTGCTCATGAAGGACCCAGGAGGTGCCCCAAATACCGTGAATGCCCCAACTGTGGAAGTGTAAAAAGGGGGAATCCTCTCCCAAACACACACCCCCACTGGAGAAACTGAAGATCCATTTGTGGGAGAAGTTTCTGACCTTACCTGGAGCTGAGCCAATTTAGAGAGCCAAGTGAAATACAGGAGTAGAGGAAGCAGCAGAAAGGCCCACGGAGCTCACTGCATCCCCTAGCAGGCCATTCCTGCCTGGCACCACAGGGATCCATTGGGTGGGTGACCAGAGTAGCATGGGACATAACTCCACAAGGAGAAGGAAATCTCTAGCTGAACTCTGTAACAATTTGAATGGGGCAAGAAGCCTTCTGGCCAGAACTCGGGGAAGGGTGCAAATCTGGTGTGCAGACCCCACAGGTGGAGGAAGAACCAACCCCTTTTCTCTCTCATCTGGAAGGTGGGTAGCCCAGGGCAAGCTGTCAACCCAGTCACACCCTCCACCTGGAAACAGACTTGAGGCTGTTGTGGGGGCATGATGGGAGTGAGTCTGGCCCTTCATTTCGCATGAGAACTGGATAAGGCCTGTGACTGCTGGCTTTCCCCCACTTTCCTGACAACCAGCATGACTCAGGAGAGGCAGCCACAATTCTCCTAGGTACAAAACTCCAGGGACCTGGGAATCCCACCTCTATCCTCCACAGCAGCCACAGCAATACCTGACCAAGGAGAGTCTGAGCTCAGGCACGCCTAGCCCTGCCCCCACCTGATGGTCCTTCTCTATCCACCCTGGTCGTGGAAGACAAAAGGGCATACAATCTTGGGAGTTCTAGGGTCCCGCCCACCACCAGTTTCTCTCTATGCTACTATTACAGCTGATGCTTTCTGGAAAGTGCCACCTCCTGACAGGAGGCCAACTGGCACAAAAACAGAACATTAAACCAGCAAAACTAAGAACCCTCACAGAGTCCATTTCAATTCCTTGCCACCTCCACCAGAACAGGTGCTAGTATCCATAGCTGAGAGACCCATAAACAGTTCATATCACAGGACTCTGTGCAGACAACCCCCAGTACCAGTCCAGAGCCAGGTAGACTTGCTGGGTGGCTAGAACCAAAGAGAGATAACAATCACTGCAGCTTGGCTCACAGGAAGCCACATCCATAAGAAAAGGGGAAGAAAACTACATCAAGGGAACACCCTGTGGGACAAAAGAATCTGAACAGCCTCCAACCCTAGACCTTCCCTCTGATAGAGCCTACCCAAATGAGAAAGAACCAGAAAACCAACCATGGCAATACAACATAACAAGGCTCTTCAACACCCCCAGAAAATCACACTAGTTCACCAGCAATGGATCCAAACCAAAAAAGAAATCCTGATTTACCTGAAAAAGAATTCAGGAGGTTAGTTATTAAGCTAATCAAGGAGGAACCAGAGAAAGGTGAAGTCCAATGCACAAGGAAATCCAAAAAAAAAATACAAGAAGTGAAGTGAGAAATATTCAAGGAAATAGATAGCTTAAAGGAAAAACAATCAAAAGTTCATGAAACTTTGGACACAATTTTAGAAATGAGAAATGTTCTGGAAAGTCTCAGCAATCGAATTGAACAAGCAGAAGAAAGAAATTCAGAGCTCAAAGACAAGATCTTTGAATTAACCCAATCCAATGAAGACAAAGAAAAAATAATAAGAAAATATGAAGAAAGTCTCCAAGAAGTCTGGGATAATGTTAAATGACAAAACTTAAGGATAATCAGTGTTCCTGAGGGAGAAGAGAATTCTAAAAGCTTCAAAAAAAGTATTTGGGGGAATAATAGAGGAAAATTCCCTGGCCTTGCTAGAGACCTAGACATCCAAATACAAGATGCACAAAGAACACCTGGAAAATTCATCACAAAAAGATCTTTGCATACACATTGTCATCAGGTTACCTAAAGTTAAGATGAAGGAAAGACTCTTAAGAGTTGTGAGACAGAAGCATCCGGTAACCTATAAATGAAAACGTATCAGATTAATAGCAGATTTCTCAACAGGAACCCTACAAGCTAGCAAGGATTGGTGCCCTATCTTTAGCCTCCTCAAACAAAACAATTGTGAGCCAAGAATTTTGTATCCAGCTAAATTAAGCATCATATATGAAGGAAATATATGGTCATTTTCAGACAAACAGATGCTGAGAGAATTTGCCATTACCAAGCCACCACTACAAGAACTACTAAAAGGAGCTCTAAATCTTGAAACAAACCCTGGAAACACATCAAAACAGAACCTCTTTAAAACTTAAATCACACAGGACCTACAAAACAAAAAATACATGTTAAAAAGCAAAAGCAAAAAACAAAAGTACACAGTCAACAAAATGCATGATAAATGAAATCATATTTCAACACTAACATTGAATGTAAATGACCTAAATGCTCCACTTAAAAGATACAGAACCACAGAATAGATAAGAACTCATAAACCAACCATCTGCTGCCTTCAGGAGACTCAACATATAAGGACTCACAGAAACTTAAAGTAAAGGGGTGGAAAAAGGCATTTCATACAAATGGACACCAAAAGTGATCAGGGGTAGCTATTCCTATATCAGACAAAACAAATTTTAAAGCAACAGCAGTTAAAAGAGACAAGGAGGGACATTATATAATGGGAAAAGGCCTTGTCCAACAGGAAAATATCACATCCTAAACATATACACACCTAACACTGGAGCTTCCAAATTTATAAAACAATTGGAAATCATCATTCTCAGTAAACTATCGCAAGAACAAAAAACCAAACACCGCATATTCTCACTCATAGGTGGGAATTGAACAATAAGAACACATGGACACACGAAGGGGAACATCACACTCTGGGGACTGTTGTGGGGGGGAGGGGGGAGGGGGGAGGGATAGCTTTAGGAGATATACCTAATGCTAAATGATGAGTTAATGGGTGCAGCACACCAGTATGGCACATGTATACATATGTAACTAACCTGCACATTGTGCACATGTACCCTAAAACTTAAAGTATAATAATAATAAAATAAAATAAAAATAAAAACAAAACGATTACCAATAGCCCTAAAAAATAAGATAGACAGCAACACAATAATAGTGGAGGACTTCAGCACTCCACTGACAGCACTAGACAGGTCATCAAGACAGAAAGTCAACAAAGAAACAATGGATTTAAACCATACCTTGGAACAAATAGACTTTACAGATATTTACAGAACATTTCAACCACCAACTGCAGAATACACATTTATTCAACAGTGCACGGAAATTTTGCCAAGATAGACCATGTGATAGGCTATAAAATGAGACTGAATAAATTTAAGAAAATTGAAATTATATCAAGCACTCTCTCAGACCACAGTGGAATAAAACTGGAAAACAACTCCAAAAAGAACATTCAAAACCTTGCAAATACATGGAAATTAATAACTTGCTCCTGAATGAGCACTGAGACAAAAAGGAAATAAAGATGGAAATTTAAAAATTTTTTAAACTGAATGACAGTAATGACAACCTACCAAAACCTCTGGGATACAGCAAAGGCAGTGTTAAGATAAAATTTATAGCCCTAAACACCTACATCAAAAAGACTGAAACAGCAAACTGACATTCTAAGGTCACACCTCAAGGAACTAGAGAAGCAAGAACAAACCAAACCCAAACCCAGCAGAAGAAAAGAAATAACTAATATCGGAGCAGACCTAAATGAAATTGAAACAAAAAAATACAAAAGATAAATGAAACAAAAAGCTGATTTTTTGAAATAAAATTGATAGACCAATAGCAAGGTTAACTAAGAAAAGAAGAGAGAAAATCCAAATAACCTCACTAAGAAACAAAACAGAAGATATTACTACTAACACACTGAAATACAAAAGATCATTCAAGGCTACTTTGAACACCTTTATGCACATAAACTAGAGGACCTACAAGAGATGGATAAATTCCTGAAAAGACACAAACCTCCTAGCTTAAATCAGGAAGAATTAGATACCCTGAACAGACCAGTGAAAAACAATTAGATTGAAATGGTAATTTAAAAATTACTAACAAAGAAAAGTTCAGGACCAGACAGATTCCCGCAGAATTCTACCAGATATTCAAAGAAGAATTGGTACCAATAGTTTTGACACTACTCCACAAGATAGAGAAAGAAGGAACCCTCCCTAATTCACTCTATGAAGCCAGCATCACCCTAATACCAAAACGAGGGAAGGGCATAATCAAAAACTAAAACTACAGACCAATATCCTTGATAGATATAGATGCTAAAATTCTTAACAAAATACCAGCTAACTAAATCCAACACCATATCAAAAAGATAATCCACCATGATCAAGTGGGTTTCATCCCAGGGATGTAGGGATGAAATAGAAACTAGAAAAATAATTTTTTAAAAACAACAGAAAGAAGAATAGAATGAAACAGTGAATTGGGTACTTTTTCTTTTTTTTTTTTTTTTTTTTTTTTTTTTTGGTAGAGATGGAGTCTTGCTATTTTGCCTAGGCTGGTTTCAAACTCCTGGCCTCAAGTTATCCTCTCTCCTTGGCCTCCCAAAGTGCTGGAATTACAAACATGAGCCATGGCACCCAACTTGCATCTGCTTCTTAAATGCCATCAGCTGAATGGTCTTTATGCCAAAGAGGAATATTTTGGGGTAGCATATTGTGGTCTTCCACAAAACAAAATGGCTCATCCTTCAACTCATAAAACTACAAGCAAGTGTTAATGCAACAACCCTCCCTGACTCCATGACTGTGGCATTATAGAGTTGATATCCTAACCGTCTTTGTCCCAGAGTTTTGTTTCCCATGCTGCTTTATTCAGGCACACACACCAATACTTCAGAACATGTATAATCATCCATGCTTCAGGGAAGTTTGAGGAATCACTGTTTAAAAAATTATTTAACACATCTTGATGTAATAATCCTCACAACTCATGATTGTTATCCTGGGGACACAACATTGGATAGAAATAAAAATGATGTGTAGTTCCTTTTTACATATATATATATACACACACACACACACACACACACACATATATACACACATATATACACACACACACATATATATATACACACACATATATATATATTTTCTTTTTTTTTTTTTTTGAGATAGGGTCTCACTTCGATGCCCAGGCTGGAATGCAGTGGTGTGATCTCGACTTCCTGGGCTCAGGTGATTCTCCCACTTCAGCCTCCTGAGTTGCTGGGACTACAAGCATGTGCCACCATACCCAGCTAATTTTTTGTAGAGATGGGGTTTCACTATGTTCCCTAGGCTGGTCTTGAACTCCTGGGCTCAAGTGATCCACCCACCTCAGCCTTTCAAAGTGCTGGGATTACAGGTGTGAGCCACTGTGCCCGGACCAATGTTTAGTTCTTAAATAAGATATAGGGAACTAGGAGAGATTTTACAAATTTAATCGTGGTACTGATACAGCTCTGATGACTGGAGGAACACCAGGGTCCTTGGTCGTGCTCCAATAGGATTAATGTCACAGACACACGTGGAGTGCTTTTGAGGAGTGAAAAGTTTACTAGGCAAGAAAGAAGAGAACAGCTCCCCTGTACAGAGACAAAGGAGGAGGGCTTGGAACAAAGAGAAACCTCGTGTGTAGCAGAAAGGTGGTCTATCATATTGGGAGGCTGAAGGAGGTGATGTCTGGTTTGCATAAGGCCCAGAGGATTGGTTTAACCAGGTGTGTCATTCACGTAGCCCTGAAAAACCTGGCCCTCCCACCTTAGCCCTTTACTATGCAAATGCGGGTCGCCATGATGTTTTGAACACATACTGTTATGTCAGGGTGGCCATGACACTTGACACACCTGGTGACAAGGAGAAGATGGCAGGAATCGCCATGTTGGGTAGACCCAGTTTCTATTGCTGGTATTTGCATATCAAATATGGCCTGGCTCTTCTTTTATTTTTTTTGAACTTTCTTCTTTTTTTATATATTTTTTTTACTATACTTTAAGTTCTAGGGTACATGTGCACAACGTGCAGGTTAGTTTCATATGTACACATGTGCCATGTTGGTGTGCTGCACCCATTAACTCATCATTTATATTAGGTATATCTCCTAATGCTATCCCTCCCCCCTCCCCCAACCCCACAACAGGCCCTGGAGTGTAATGTTCCCCTTCCTGTGTCCATGTGTTCTCATTGTTCAATTCCCACCTATGAGTGAGAACATGTGGTGTTTGTTTTTTTGTCCTTGCGATAGTTTGCTGAGAATGATGGTTTCCAGCTTCATCCATGTCCCTACAAAGGACATGAACTCATCCTTCTTTATGGCTGCATAGTATTCCATGGTGTATATGTGCCACATTTTCTTAATCCACTCTGTCATTATTGGACATTTGGGTTGGTTCCAAGTCTTTGCTATTTGAGTAGTGCCACAATAAACATACGTGTCCATGTGTCTTTATAGCAGCATGATTTATATTCCTTTGGGTATATACCCAGTAATGGGATGGCTGGGTCAAATGGTATTTCTAGTTCTAGATCCCTGAGGAATCACCACACTGTCTTCCACAATGGTTGAACTGGTTTACAGTCCCACCAACAGTGTAAAAGTGTTCCTATTTCTCCACATCCCCTCCAGCACCTGTTGTTTCCTGACTTTTCAATGATCGCCATTCTAACTGGTGTGAGATGATATCTCATTATGGTTTTGATTTGCATTTCTCTGATGGCCAGTGATGATGAGCATTTTTTCATGTGTCTGTTGGCTGAATAAATGTCTTCTTTTGAGAAGTGTCTGTTCATATGCTTTGCCCACTTTTTCATGGGGTTGTTTGTTTTTTTCTTGTAAATTTGTTTGAGTTCTTTGTAGATTCTAGATACTAGCCCTTTGTCAGATGAGTAGATTGCAAAAATTTTCTCCCATTCTGTAGGTTGCCTGTTCACTCTGATGGTAGTTTCTTTTGCTGTGCAGAAGCTCTTTAGTTTAATTAGATCCCATTTGTCAATTTTGTCTTTTGTTGCCATTGCTTTTGGTGTTTTAGACATGAAGTCCTTGCCCATGCCTATGTCCTGAATGGTATTGCCTAGGTTTTCTTCTAGGGTTTTTACGGTTTCAGGTCTAACATTTAAGTCTTTAATCCATCTTGAATTAATTTTTGTATAAGGTATAAGGGAGGGATCCAGTTTCAGCTTTCTACATATGGCTAGCCAGTTTTCCCAGCACCATTTATTAAATAGGGAATCCTTTCCCCATTGCTTGTTTTTCTCAGGTTTGTCAAAGATCAGATAGTTGTAGATGTATGGTATTATTTCTGAGGGCTCTGTTCTGTTCCATTGGTCTATATCTCTGCTTTGGTATGAGTACCATGCTGTTTTGGTTACTGTTGCCTTGTAGTATAGTTTGAAGTCAGGTAGTGTGATGCCTCCAGCTTTGTTCTTTTGGCTTAGGATTGACTTGGGAATGCGAGCTCCTTTTTGGTTCCATATGAACTTTAAAGTAGTTTTTCCAATTCTGTGAAGAAAGTCATTGGTAGCCTGATGGAGATGGCATTGAATCTGTAAATTACCTTGGGCAGTATGGCCATTTTCACGATATTGATTCTTCCTATCCATGAGCATGGAATGTTCTTCCATTTGTTTGTATCCTCTTTTATTTCATTGAGCAGTGGTTTGTAGTTCTCCTTGAAGAGGTCCTTCATGTCCCTTGTAAGTTGGATTCCTAGGTATTTTATTCTCTTTGAAGCAATTGTGAATGGGAGTTCACTCATGATTTGGCTCTCTGTTTGTCTGTTATTGGTGTATAAGAATGCTTATGATTTTTATACATTGATTTTGTATCCTGAGACTTTGCTGAAGTTGCTTATCAGCTGAAGGAGATTTTGGGCTGAGACTATGGGTTTTCTAGGTATACAATCATGTCATCTGCAAACAGGGACAATTTGACTTCCTCTTTTCCTAATTGAATACCATTTATTTCTTTCCCCTGCCTGATTGCCCTGGCCAGCACTTCCAACAGTATGTTGAATAGGAGTAGTGAGAGAGGGCATCCCTGTCTTGTGCCAGTTTTCAAAGGGAATGCTTCCAGTTTTTGACCATTCAGTATGATATTGGCTGTGGGTTTGTCATAACTACCTCTTATTCTTTTGAGGTAAGTCCATTCAATACCCAATTTATTGAGTTTTTAGCATGAAGGGATGTTGAATTCTGTCAAAGGCCTTTTCTACATCTATTGAGATAATCATGTGGTTTTTGTCTTTGGTTCTGTTTATATGCTGGATTACATTTATTGATTCGTGCATGTTGAAACAGCCTTGCATCCCAGGGATGAAGTCAACTTGATCGTGGTGGATAAGCTTTTTGATGTGCTGCTGGATTCAGTTTGCCAGTATTTTATTGAGGATTTTTGCATCAACGTTCATCAGGGAAATTGGTCTAAAATTCTCTTTTTTGGTTGTGTCTCTGCCAGGCTTTGGTATCAGGATGATGCTGGCCTCATAAAATGAGTTAGGGAGGATTCCCTCTTTTTCTATTGATTGGGATAGTTTCAGAAGGAATGGTGCCAGCTACTCATTGTACCTGTGGTAGAATTTGGCTATGAATCCATCTGGTCCTGGACTTTTTTTGGTTGGTAGGCTCTTAATTATTGCCTCAATTTCAGAGCCTGTTATTGGTCTATTCAAGGATTCAACTTCTTCCTGGTTTAGTCTTGGGAGGGTGTATGTGTCGAGGAATTTATCCATTTCTTCTAGATTTTCTACTTTATTTGCATAGAGGTGTTTATAGTATTCTCTGATGGTATTTTGTATTTCTGTAGGATTGGTGGTGATAGCCCCTTTATCATTTTTTGTTGCATCTATTTGATTCTTCTCTTTTTTCTTCTTTATTAGTCTTGCTAGCGGTCCATCAATTTTGTTGATCTTTTCAAAAAACCAGCTCCTGGATTCATTGATTTTTTGAAGGGTTTTTTGTGTCTCTATTTCCTTCAGTTCTGCTCTGATCTTATTTATTTCTCTTTTTTTTATACTTTAAGTTTTAGAGTACATGTGCACAATGTGCAGGTTTGTTACGTATGTATACATATGCCATGTTGGTGTGCTGCACCCATTAACTCTTCATTTAACATTAGGCATATCTCCTAATGCTATCCCTCCCCCCTCCCCCCACCCTATAACAGGCCCTGATGTGTGATGTTCCCTTCCTGTGTCCATGTGTTCTCATTGTTCAATTCCCACCTATGCGTGAGAAGTTATTTCTTGCCTTCTGCTAGCTTTCGAATGTGTTTGCTCTTGCTTCTCTAGTTCTTTTAATTGTGATGTTAGGGTGTCAATTTTAGATCTTTCCTGCTTTCTCTTGTGGGCATTTAGTGCTATAAATTTCCCTCTGCACACTGCTTTAAATGTGTCCCAGAGATTCTGGTGTGTTGTGTCTTTGTTCTCATTGGTTTCAAAGAACATCTTTATTTCTGCCTTCATTTCGTTATGTACCCAGTAGTCATTCAGGAGCAGGTTTGTTCAGTTTCCAGGTAATTGAGTGGTTTTAAGTGAGTTTCTTAATCCTGAGTTCTAGTTTGATTGCACTGTGGTCTGAGAGACTGTTCTAATTTCTGTTCTTTTACATTTGCTGAGGAGTGCTTTACTTCCAACTATGTGGTCAATTTTGGAATAAGTGCGATGTGGTGCTGAAAAGAATGTATATTCTGCTGCTTTGGGGTGGAGAGTTCTGTAGATGTCTATTAGGTCTGCTTGGTGCAGAGCTGAGTTCAATTCCTGGATATCCTTGTTAACTTTCTGTCTCGTGGATCTGTCTAATGTTGACAGTGGGGTGTTAAAGTGTCCCATTATTATTGTGTGGGAGTCTAAGCCTCTTTGTAGGTCTCTAAGGACTTGCTTTATGAATCTGGTTGCTCCTGTATTGGGTGCATATATATTTAGGATAGTTAGTTCTTCTTGTTGAATTGATCCCTTTACCATTATGTAATGGCCTTCTTTGTCTCTTCTGATCTTTGCTGGTTTAAAGTCTGTTTTATCAGAGACTAGGATTGCAACCCTGCCTTTTTTTGTTTTCCATTTGCTTGGTAGATCTTCCTCCATCCCTTTATTTTGAGCCTATGTGTGTCTCTGCACGTGAGATGGGTCTCCTGAATACAGCACACTGATGGGTCTTGACTCTTTATCCAATTTACCAGTCTGTGTCTTTTAATTGGATCATTTAGCCCATTTTCATTTAAGGTTAATATTGTTATGTGTGAATTTGATCCTGTCATTATGATGTTAGCTGGTTATTTTGCTTGTTAGTTGATGGAGTTTCTTCCTAGCATCGATGGTCTTTAGAACTTGGCATGATTTTTCAGTGGCTGGTACCGGTCATTCTTTTCCATGTTTAGTGCTTCCTTCAGGAGCTCTTGTAAGGCAGGCCTGATGGGGACAAAATCTCCCAGCATTTGCTTGCCTGTAAAGGATTTTATTTCACCTTTACTTGTGAAGCTTAGTTTGGCTAGATATGGAATTCTGGGTTGAAAATTCTTTTCTTTAAGAAAGTTGAATATTGGCCCCCACTCTCTTCTGGCTTGTAGAGTTTCTACTGAGAGATCCACTGTTAGTCTGATGGGCTTCCCTTTGTGGGTAACCCGACATTTCTCTTTGGCTGCCCTTAACATTTTTTTCTTCATTTCAACTTTGGTGAATGTGACAATTATGTGTCTTGGAGTTGCTCTTCTTGAGGAGTATGTTTGTGGTGTTCTCTGTGTTTCCTTTGAATATTGGCCTGCCTTGCTAGATTGGGGAAGTTCTCCTGGATAATATCCTGAAGAGTGTTTTCCAACTTGATTCCATTCTCCCCATCACTTTCAGGTACAACAATCTGACATAGATTTGGTCTTTTCACATAGTCCCGTATTTCTTGGAGACTTTGTTCATTTCTTTTTGCTCTTTTTTCTCTAAACTTCCCTTTTACTTCATTTCATTCATTTGATCTTCAATCACTGATACCCTTTCTTCCAGTTGATTGAATCAGCTACTGAAACTTGTGCATACATCATGTAGTTCTCGTGCCATGGTTTTCAGCTCCCTCAGGTCATTTAGGGTCTTCTCTATGCTCTTTATTCTAGTTAGCCATTCATCTAATCTTTTTTCAAGGTTTTTAGCTTCTTTGCAATGGGTTCGAACATCTTCCTTTAGCTCAGAGAAGTTTGTTATTACCTATCATCTGAAGCCTTCTTCTCTCAACTCATCAAAGTCATTCTCCATCCAGCTTTGTTCTGTTGCTGGCGAGGAGCTGCATTCCTTTTGAGGAGAAGAGGCGCTCTGATTTTTAGAATTTTCAGCTTTTCTGCTCTGGTTTCTCACCATCTTTGTGGTTTTATCTACCTTTGGTCTTTGATGATGGTGATGTACAGATGGGGTTTTGGTGTGGATATCCTTTCTGTTTGTTAGTTTTGCTTTTAACAGTCAGGAGCCTCAGGTTCAGGTCTGTTGGAGTTTACTGGAGGTCCCCTCCAGACCCTGTTTTCCTGGGTATCACCAGCAGAGGCTGCAGAACCACAAACATTGCAGAACAGCAAATGTTGCTGCCTGATCGTTCCTCTGGAAGCTTCGTCTCAGAGGTGCACCCAGTCGTATGAGGTGTCAGTCAGCCCCTACTGGCAGGTGCCTCCCAGTTAGGCTACTCGGGGGTCAGGGACCCACTTAAGGAGGCAGTCTGTCCATTCTCAGATCTCAAACTATGTGCTGGGAGAACCACTGCTCTCTTCAAAGCTCAGTTGGAAATGCAGAAATCACCCATCTTCTGCATCGCTCACACTGGGAGCTGTAGACAGGAGCTGTTCCTATTCGGCCATCTTGGAACCTCTAATGTGAAAAGAAATTTATTTTTTACAGTTATGAAGCCTGACAAGTGCAAGTCAAGAAGGTGTATCTGGTGATGGCCTTCCTACTCTTGGGGACCCTGCAGAGTCGCAAGGTGGCTCAGGGCATCATGTGGTGAGGGAGCTGAGCATGCAGACATGCTAGGTCAGATCTCCCTTCCTCTTCTTATAAAGGCAGTATTTCCACATCCATGATAAACCACTAATCCATTAATCTGTGAATGGATTAGTCTATTTTTAAGGACCAAGCCTTCGTGATCCAATCACCACTTAAAGGCCCTACCTTTCAATATTGCTACATTGGAATTTAAGTTTCAACCCAAGTTTTGGAGGAGACATTCAGACCATACCATTATTCCCCTGAGCTCCTAAAACTTGTGTTCTTCTCACATAGAAATATGTTCATTCCAGCCCCAAACCCCCAAAGTCTTAACTTGCTCCCACACCAACTCTAAAGGCCAAAATCCAAAGTCTCATCTGTGAGCCTGTGAAAGACTCACTCCCATTCCAAAAGGGAGAAAATAGGCAAGAAGAAAGGGATAACAGGCCTGAAGCAAGTTTAAAACCCAAGAAAGTAGACATTAGGTCCTAAGACTCCAAAATAATCTCCTTTGACTCCATGTCTGGCACCCTCTGCACTTTGGCTTGATGATTTGGCCCCCCAAAGCCTCAAGCAGGCCTGCCCCTATGACTTTGCTAGGCTTAGTCCATTCAACTCTCCCATGCTGGCATTGCACATTGGTAGCTCTAAAGTTCTGGAGTTTCAGCAGCAGTTCTTCTCCCAGGACTCCACTAAGCATGGCCCTAGTGAGGACTCTCTGCAGTGGCCTCATTCCCACAGCCACACCAGCCCCATGGTGGGGACTCTGCAGCAGCTCCCACCCCGAATTTCTGCTCAGTATTGTTTTGATTAAGGTTCTCTGTGGTGACTCCACCACTGTGACACATCTCTGCTGAGAACCTTAGAATTTTGAAGCCATTCTTTGAAATCTGGGTGGAGGCTGCCAAGCCTCCACAGATCTCATTTTCTGAAAGCCTGCAGAATTAACACTACATGGACACTACCAAAGTTTATAACTTGTGCCTTGCAGAGCTGCAACATGAGCATCACCTGGGGCAACTTGACCCATGACTGAGGCAGCCATGGAGCACTGTGCTAAAATGTAGGAAGCAGAATCCTGAGGCAACCCTGGGCAGTGAACCCATGAAGATCACCCCAGGCCTATCCCCTGAAAGCATTCTGCCCTCCTAGACCTCTTGGCCTGTGATGATAGAGGCAGCACTGAAGATCTCTGAAATGTCTTCAGGGTATTTTTTCCATTGTTTTGAGACATAGTACCTGACTCTTTTTCACCTTTGCTAATCTTTTTAGCAAACGGTCCTGCACACTTGGTTTCCTCTCCTGAACATGATTTTTCACTCTACATGGCCAGGCTGAAAGTTTTTCAAATATTTCTACTCTGCTTCCCCTTTAACTATAAATTATGTTTTTAAATTGTTTCTTTGTTCCTGAATCTCAGTGAAAGTGGCCAAAAGCAACCATGCAGCTCCTTCTATTTTGTTTAGACATTTCTTCTGCCACATGCCCTGGTTCATCAATCTCAAGTTTGATGAACAAAGCTCTCAAGCATTGACACAGCTCAGCCAAGTTCTTGTCCAATTTATAACAAGGATAGCCTTTCCACCAGTTTCCAAAAACTTGCTCCTGAGTTTCATTTGAAATTTTATCAGAATGGCTTTTACTGTTCATATTTCTTTTTATTATTATACTTCAAGTTCTGGGGTACATGTGCACAATGTGCAGGTTTGTTACATAGGTATACACTTGCCAGGGTGGTTTGCTGCACCCATCAACTTGTCATTTACATTAGGTATTTCTCCTAGTGCTATCCATCCCCCAGCCCTCCAGCCCCTGACAGGCCCTAGTGTGTGATGTTCCCCATCCTGTGTCCAAGTGTTTTCATTGTTCAATTCCCACCTAAGAGTGAGAACATGCAGTGTTTGGTTTTCTGTCCTTGTGATAGTTTGCTGAGAATGATGGTTTCCAGCTTCATCCATGTCCCTGCAAAAGACATGAACTCATCCTTTTTTATGGCTGCATGGTATTCCATGGTGTATATGTGCCACATTTTCTTAATCCAGTCTATCATTGATGGACATTTGGGTTGGTTCCAAGTCTTTGCTATTGTGAATAGTGCCACAATAAACATACATGTGCATGTGTCTTTATTGTAGAATGATTTATAATCCTTTAGGTACATACCCAGTAATGGGATCACTGGGTCAAATGGTATTTCTAGTTCTAGATCCTTGAGGAATCGCCATACTGTCTTCTACAGTGGTTGAACTAATTTACACTTCCACCAACAGTGTAAAAGCATTCTATTTCTCCACTTCCTCTCCAGCATCTGTTGTTTCCTGACTTTAATGATCACCATTCTAACTAGCATGAGATGGTATCTCATTGTGGTTTTGATTTGCATTTATCTGATGACCAGTGATGATGAGTACTTTTTCATGTGTCTGTTGGCTGCATAAATGTCTTCTTTTGAGAAGTGTCTTTTCATATCTTTTGCCCACTTTTTGATGGGGTTGGGTTTTTTTTAATTTATTTAAGTTCTTTATAGATTCTGGATATTAGCCCTTTGTCAGATGGTTAGATAGCAAAAATTTTCTCTCACTCTGTAGGTTGCCTGTTCACTCTGATGGTAGCTTCTTTCATATTTCTATCAGCATTCTGGTCATAACCACTTAACCAATCTCTGAGAAGTTCCATGTTTTTCCTAGTCTTGTTGTATTCTAGGCCCCCACCAGAACATAGGCTTTTTCTAACCTACCCTTCCAAATTCTTTCAGCTTCTGCCAAGTATTGACTTTTAAAGCTGCTTCCACATTTTCAATGGTTTGTAATTAGCAACATGTGTGTTCCTGGAAAAAGTTGAATGTGGTTAAGATCTTGCATGCAAAGACTGTGTGCTGGTAGACCTGTTGAGATATCCCATGGGGAAGTGAGTGAAAGTATATTTCCTTCAAAAGTGAAGGCTGATTGCTTCTGAGAGGCTGTTTGAACTATGCATTGAATTGGACATATTAGCAAAATATGCCAACAGCAAACTATTTTCCAGCTGTTGGTTTGATGGAGTCAGTAATTTGGTAATTTAGACATGGGAGATTCATGGAGGATACCACAGCATTCAGGTTATGGTGATTTACTGTGAGTTGTCATTCATTTATATCATGTTGGAGCACTGGCCAAACCGGATTATTAAAGGAGAGATAATGGAAATAATGACAAGGCCAGGCACACCCATCCCCAGGGAGTGTCCATCCATTGCTCTACATTTCTCCACAAACTTCATGGCTGTGGCAGATTCTCTCATGGAGCCTTTATCTCAATGGTCTCTCTGGAACCTCTCTTCTCAGTCATATGTTTACAGTTTGTTCTCAAAATTGCCAACGACTGAGGTTCATTAGCCCCTTTTGAACTTGGGTCCACAGGGCTTCTTTAGCTTCTTCAGGAAATTGATCCCATGTGCCTGCTCTAAAAAGAGCAGATAAAACCTGTGTTGCTCTAGCTATCACAGAAACTGCAAAGATGCCCATCCTCTGCCATCTAAGAACTTCAACATAATCTCTCTTAGAACATAAATTTTCAGAAATTTTCTGTCTCTCAAAGTATTTTCTTCCAATTCAATAACTGCTATGGGCTTTGTTTTTCTTTTTTATTACATATGTGAAGTTCTCTGTCTCTCAGGAACTATGATTTGATTCTGGATTGGATTCTTAGAATGGAAAATAATATGCTCCTTTTTCTGGTTAAGTTCCACAAGTTCGGATACTTCTATTAAGAGAAAGGTAAAATGTGGATGGAAGCCAATAGAAAACATGTTAAAGTTTATACTACTCAAAGATTCACGTGGCATATCTCATCTTTGATTTACCTCTTAGGAACAACAAGGTAAACAGTATACTATAGTCATTCAGGTTGTCAAAGGTATGAGCAACATATGTTTTTAAAGTCACTGATTTTATCATTCTATAAATGTGGATCATGAAATGAATCAACTGTGAAAATCTGGAAGAAAATGCAGTACTTGCCAAAGACCACAGGTTAGTATAAACAAGGAAAAGAGGGCTGCAGGAGACCCAGGTCAATGTTTCACATCATCTAAGACCTCCAAAACCTGTATGGAAAGATGGGAAGGTTGACAAGAATGATTTTAATAACATAATTTTTCTAATCCATGTGCATGTAAATTAGAGGGACCCCTTTATATTATATTTGCCTCTTAATCAGAAAAATCTAAAGATGCACTCACAATACTACCACCAAATTTTGCTTCCCTGAGAATTACCACTTTATCTACAAAGAACTCTTATTATCAAAAACTTTTTCTGGTTTCTGTAAGACAAGAATAGAAAACAGGAGAGTCTGGGTCATGATAAACTGTCATCCTTAGTTGCCATTGGGGACTCTAAGACTGAGAAAAATCCATTCCGTGATGCTGCTTACAGAGTTCTCAAAATTTTTCTTCTCAGAGACATATCTCAAATCAGTGCCTGGAAGACTCTGAATGTGGCAGAGAAACATAAAATGTAAATTAATATGACATATTGATGCTTGAGCCTTGTTCATGTAGAGGAAAAGATTCACAATACAAAATGAGATGATCTTCAGCATTGCCTGTGTAGGGAAATTCCTACTTGTTTCTGAAACAAGGATGTCAGAGATTTGGACAGTAATGGAGATAAGGATCTATAGCAGATATCCTGTGAGGCATCAAACAGTGCAGAGAAAGGAAAGAAAGAAACAGGAAAGCACAGAAAACAGAATGAGGTAGAGAGATGTGTGCCAAAAGCACAGAATTAGGAGAGCTTATAATACAGTCAAGAGAAAGTGCTTTACTTGTGAAGATTGTATAAACATTTGAAAGGAAACAACAGGTTCAAAAACTTCTATTTTTCTGAAAAAAAAAATGAGTTATTCTATAATAAGTTTTCTTAAGTGCCCAGGAACAGGTCAACTTGAGAAATGAAAAAGGTCACTTAAACAAAAGATATGGGGCTTGCATGGAGCCAAGTGCACCCCAATGGGACACTGGTTTGGGCCATATGGATGGTGAGCAATGTATGACCTGATTCTATTCATTAAAATAAGCTTTATGTCTCCTACTCTAAGAAACTCTTCAATTTTCATCATTCTCACCTTTTGCCTTTAGGTTTTCTGAAGGTCAACAATGAAAAACAGAACCATGTTTGGTGAGTTTATTCTACTGGGCCTTACAAATCAACCTGAACTCCAAGTGATGATATTCATCTTTCTGTTCCTCACCTACATGCTAAGTGTCCTAGGAAACCTGACTATTATCACCCTCACCTTACTAGACCCCCACCTCCAGACCCCCATGTATTTCTTCCTCCGGAATTTCTCCTTCTTAGAAATTTCCTTCACATCCATTTTTATTCCCAGATTTCTGACCAGCATGACAACAGGAAATAAAGTTATCAGCTTTGCTGGCTGCTTGACTCAGTATTTTTTTGCTATATTTCTTGGAGCTACCGAGTTTTACCTCCTGGCCTCCATGTCTTATGATCGTTATGTGGCCATCTGCAAACCCTTGCATTACCTGACTATTATGAGCAGCAGAGTCTGCATACAACTAGTGTTCTGCTCCTGGTTGGGGGGATTCCTAGCAATCTTACCACCAATCATCCTGATGACCCAGGTAGATTTCTGTGTCTCCAACATTCTGAATCACTATTACTGTGACTATGGGCCTCTCGTGGAGCTTGCCTGCTCAGACACAAGCCTCTTAGAACTGATGGTCATCCTCTTGGCTGTTGTGACTCTCATGGTTACTCTGGTGCTGGTGACACTTTCTTATACATACATTATCAGGACTATTCTGAGGATCCCTTCTGCCCAGCAAAGGACAAAGGCCTTTTCCACTTGTTCCTCCCACATGATTGTCATCTCCCTCTCTTATGGCAGCTGCATGTTTATGTATATTAATCCTTCTGCAAAAGAAGGAGGTGCTTTCAACAAAGGAATAGCTGTACTCATTACTTCGGTTACTCCCTTGCTGAATCCCTTCATATATACTTTAAGAAATCAGCAAGTGAAACAAGCTTTCAAGGACTCAGTCAAAAAGATTGTGAAACTTTAAAAAAGGAGATTACACTTCAAAATACATTTTCACTTAACAAATATGCATTGAATGTCTATATTTCAAATGCTAAATTGGCCCTTGAAGATAAAAATAGGAAAAGTATATGTCTTAATTTCAAGAAAACTATAGTCTAGAATTAAGGAAAGATACATAAATGGTAAATTTATGTAATACATTTACAAAAAAAACCAAAATAATATTTTAATTGTTATTAGAGAAGAGTGAATGGGGATCTGAAAAGGAACAGTTGGAAAGAATTAGTTCTGTTTTCCATAAATTATTTGAAATTTAAGAAGCAAAACAGATTGTTTATTTAGAAGAGTAGGAGGTTAAGAATTTAGAGTGAAAAAGGAAACCAGATCATAAAAGTAAGTAATTACAGCTACTGAGTTAGCTGGGTTTCATGAGTCAAGAAATTTTCAGAATTGTTTTGAGGAGAATGTAGTATCAGCATTGTTCTTCAGCATGGAGCCCTGGAGACTATGTTTCCATCGAGGAGTGAATAATTTTTATTCTCCTCCATTTTTTCATCTATATTTCAAATGTAACCATTGCAACTTCCATCCTTTCATAAGAGGAAAATGAAAGAATATACATTTATTCTACTTTTCTCCAAATGAGGAGAAAATTTTTAAGATTTTTGTCAACTTAATATGTCCATTTTCTAGTTTATGGTTAAAACAGGTTTCTAGAGACAAGTTTAGAAGGTTTTCATTCTCCTAGACAAAATCTATTGTTTCTTTTCTGAGGTGACATTTTAAGTTAATGGCATGAGATCTGTTTTCTCTCTCTTTGATAGTTTCTGGTGATTTTTTCCTTCCTATCATGATTTTATTTTCATCCTTTTGTTTCACTTTATTAGATATTAGAAAAGAAAATTCTGTTATCTGGCTCTACTTCTTTAACTTTCCCCCAGATTTTTGCTTTTGTTTGTAACATAAACCATGGATGACCTTTTTATAAAGTAAAAAGAATATAAAGTGTCAATGCAATCTTATATCTAGAATTTTCCAAATTATGAGTCTTGAAAAAACAACTAGAAATAGACTATCCTACCAAAAACTTTACACATGGATTCAAGGCAATGACAACTTGAATTTGAATAGGTAGTGGTAGTGTCCAATTTCAATGGAAGTAAGCACGTTTTTTTAATCTGAGCATTTATACACAGTTTAACAATATCTTAACAAATTGCAGGAGCTTTATTACTATTTGGGGTAAAAGTGGAACACAATCTGGTATTTCCACATGCTTTATATGTGGTAATATGTTGAGTAAAATGAGGTACTTCTCAAGCATTTAAGGAACAAGCTGGATTGAACTGATTATGAGAGCAAATTATCAGAGCCACAGAAGGTATTGGAGAATGTATAATATTTTTGAAAAAGTATTTTATGTAAAGCTGTTGCTATTCTGAGTATCTTGTTTTCTTTGGTTGCTAGCTAGAGATTAGTGATAATATTCAATATATTCCAAATTTAATGCACTACAAGAACAAGAAGTGTTCTTGAATAGCCACATCTAAATCATTAAGTTCCCCTACACCCACATTTCTACTAAAACCTATGGTACAGTGGGAGCAATGTCATATAGTGGCTTAAAACATAGGCTTTAGTTCAAATCCCAGATTTCCAACTTTCTACCAAAGTTACCTGGGGATAGTTACTTGATCTCTCTAAGGCTCACCTCTGTCAACTCTAAAATGTTTACAATAATAGTGTCTATCTTATAGTTTTGAGCATTCAGTGAGAAAATAGATGTAAAATATTAAAAGACAGCCAGTATTTATTGTGTTTAATAAATGACATCTATTATAACTATATTATAAACAATATATTTTTCAAGGAACTGGAGCTTAACTAGAAAGAAGGTATTAAATTGGTTGGTTTAATATAGCAGGGACAGTAAAAATGTTGGCCATTGTACTTGAAATCCATCTGCACAAGGCCAGCATATTTCTACTCTCCACACATCCAGCTGCATGCTGGGTAGCTGGGTCAGCAAAGATCTTACCTACACTTCAGATAAAGCCATCAAAATACTTGGCAGCAGGTTATAAGAACTGGGCTAGCATCAACTTCATTGCCCTAGATATCTATGGGAGAGACGGGATGTATTAACATGCTGAGACAAGGAAGGAAGGTACTTTGTGTAAATTAATGTTTAAGATCACTAGGCAAGAGTTCACTCAGCATTCTTTATATAAGCATTTGGAAATGAATATGGAAAAGAATGTATCACCTTCTAAATGAGCTTGTCAAAAAAAAAGCAAGTCATATTCTTCTAAAGCTGTTCATCTAGTCTGGGTCTATGTTAATTCATACTTGGAATGTAATCCAAGTCATAGATAAGCAAAAGGAATGACTTCACAGAGTCTGGTGCTGAGCTACCAGAATACTCAGTATCTAAATATATAAAATGGTGAGTTTGATTCCTCATGTCACCAAAGTGGACAAGAATTAAAAGAAACAGCTTTAGCTGCCTAACATTCTCAGAATCATATTATACCAGTGCTAGGGTGAGGAGACTATGAAAATGAGTAAAAGCCAATCTGCTACATTTGGGCATTCATTCTTCTATTGCCTCTCTTTAAAGCTGCCAGAGCTTGTGGATGTATGGATTACAATTCTAAAGAGGTAGTCTTCCAGCATCATTTCTTGCAAAGAGTTTTAAATAAAATTCAAAACAATAAAATATATTTTTTAATTTTTTTTATTTCAGCCAGGATCAGTGACTCACACTTCTAATCCCAGCTCTTTGGGAGTCTGAGGCAGGCGGATCACTTGAGGTCAGGAGTTCAAGAACAGCCTGGCCAACACAGTGAAACCCCGTTTCTACTATTACATTGATACAAAAGTAATTGTGGTTTTTGCTACTAAAAGCAATGGCAAAAACTGCAATTACTTTTGCACCAACCAAATAAAAATACAAAAATCAGCCAGGCATGGTGATGCGTGCCTGTAATTCCAGCTACTGGGAAGGCTGAAGCACAAGAATCACTTGGAGTACAAGTGGCCTTTTGTTACATCAGTGAATTAAATAGTGGTGAATTCTGGGACTTTAGTGCACCTGTCACCCAAGTAGTATACATTGGACCTAAGGTGTAGTTTTTTATCCCTAGCCCCCTCCCATCATTCCCCTTCTGAGTCTCTAAAGTTCATTATACCACTCTGTGTGCCTTTGCATACTCATAGCTTAGCTCCCACTTATGAGTGAGAACATACTTATAAGTGAGAACATAGTTTTTGGTTTTCCACTCGCGTATTACTTCACTTAGAATAATGACTTCCAGCTCCATCCAAATTGCTGCAAAATACATTCTTTTGTTCCTTTCCGGGCCAGGTGCAGTGGCTCTTGCCTGTAATCCCAGAAATTTGGGAGGCTGAGGAGGGTGGATCACTTGAGTTCAGGAGTTCGAGACCAGCCTGGCCAACATGGTGAAACCCTGTCTCTATCAAAAATACAAAAATTAGCCTGGTGTGGTGGCATGTGCCTGTAGTTCCAGCTACTTGGGAGGCTAAGGTACAAGAATCACTTGAACCAGGGAGGCAGAGGTTGTAGTGAGCAGAGTTTATGCCACTGTACTCCAGGCTGGACAACACAGCAAGACTCTGTCTCAAAAAAACATAAAATAAAATAATAAAAAATGTTGTTTCTTTTCATGGCTGAGTAGTATTTCATGGTGTATATATAGCACATTTTCTTTATCCATTCATTAATCATTGGGCACTTAGGTTGGTTCCACATCTTTGCAATTGTGAATTGTGCTTCTATAAACATACATATGCCAGTGTCTTTTTCATATAATGACTTCTTTTCCTTTGGGTAAATACCCAGTAGTGAGATTGCTGGATCAAATGGTATGTTTGCTTTTAGCTCCTTAAGGAATCACCATACTGTTTTCAATAGAGGTTGTACTAATTTACATTCCTACCAGCAGCAATAAGCTTTCCATTTTCCCCACATCCACACCAACATCTATTGCTTTTTGACTTTTTAATAATGGCCATTCTTGCAGGAATATAGTAGTATCTCATTGTGGTTTTAATTCTCATATCCCTGATGATTCATGGTATTGGACTTTTTTAATATGTTTCTTGGCCTTGTGTATATCTTTAACAGAGAATTTTTTAGGAAACCAGGTAAGGTATAACATAGCATGATTATGGACAGTTTGTAATGACTTGGGTTCTCTGGCCTGAAAATCACATTTACCCATTTATTTAAATTCACGTTGAAGGTCAAAAACCAGGGCTTAAGCTTTTTTTCATACGTATCATTAGATAGTATAGCTAAAGCTATAGTGGAGTCACATGCTCTAAAGCTAAAGCAACCACTCATCTGAGGAACAGATCTACTTGGAGGGGAAAAAGCTACATACTGGAAAATATATGATATAAAAAAATTAGACAAGTTAGTGGGTGCAGCACACCAGCATGGCACATGTATACATATGTAACTAACCTGCACAATGTGCACATGTACCCTAAAACTTAAAGTATAATAAAAAATAAATAAATAAATAAATAAAAATAAAAAAAGAAAGCAAAAAAAATTAAAGCAGAAATATCAAAAATTTTGAATAATTATAATTTCTTCAAAAAGATAAAAAAGATACTGGTAAAATTAAGGACAAAACATTATAAAGTAATGAGGTTTAAAAACGTAGTAAGTGTCCAAATTCACAAAAGGTTGTAAAAGAGAAATAGACAAATAAAAAACATAATAAAAGAAATAAAGAATAAAACAAGTGAGAATAATACCACGACAGGTAGAACCAAAGCAGAAATAATGAGCTAGAAGATCAGGTCTAATAAACTCTCCATTAAGACAGAAGAAAACAATAAAAAGATTAAATAGGGAGAAATGATAGATCAATAGATAGATAGATACCAAAAGACAAGTGCAAATACCAAAAAAAATCTAGACGATAAGAATCACGGGTGAAAAGAAAAGGAAAAAAGAGAATAAAAAAAGGAAATAATATATTTTCTATAATATAGAAAGATAGCAACTAACAGATATCATAAATATCATACAGAATAGATAAAGGAAATATACACCTTTAAAATCAGACATTTAAATGTGATGGTAAAATAGATCATCAGACATTTAAATGTGATGGTAAGATAAAAGATCACTTCAGAAGGCTCACCACACAAAGAACAAATTCAAAATAATTTTTAAAAGAAATACACAAATTAGAAAAGAAATAACAATAGAAGTATGATGCAAATAATATGAAAGATTAAAATAATAATATAAATTGTATTAAACACATAGAGTATATTTTTGACCTTTGTGTACAAATCGATGGGGTACAATTGTAATTTCGTTACATGGATATGTTGCATAGAGATAAAGTAAGGGCTTTTGGCGAATCCATCACCAGAGTAATATCCACTGTACCCCTTAATTAATCCACCCTCCTCCTGCCCCCCACCATTATGAGTTTCCATTGTCATTATTCTGCATTCTACATCCATGTGTATGTATTATTTAGCTTCCCCTTATAAGTGAGAGTGTGCGATGTTTGTCTCTGTGTCTGATTTGTTTCACCTAAGATAATGACCTCTACTTCCATCCATCTTGCTGCAAAGACATGATTTCATTCTTTTTCATGGCTGTGTAATATATATATATCATATTTCTTTATTCCATCATTCGTTGATGGACATTTAGGTTGATTCCATATCTTTGCTATTGTGAATAGTGCTTCAATAAACATACAAGTACAGGTATCTTTTCACATAATGATTTCCTTTCCTTTGGGTAGATACTTAGTAATCGGATTGCTGGGTTGAATGGTAGTTCTATTTTTACTTCTTTCAGAAATCTCCAAACTGTTTTCTATCACGCTTGTACTAATTTATATTCCCAGTCACAGTGTATGCATCCCTTTTTCTCCACAGCCTCACCAACACCTGTTATTTTTTGTCTTTTTAATAATAGACATTCAAACTGGTGTGAGGTGACATCTCACTGTGATTTTAATTTTTCTATTTATCTGATTAGTGACAATGAGCATTTTTCATGATTTTTGGCCATTACTATGTCATCTTTTGAAAAATGTCTGTTCATGTTCTTTGCCCACTTTTTAACAGGATTATTTGCTCTGGTTGTTGTTGCTGCATTGTTTGAGTTTCTTGTAAATTTTGGACATTAGTCCCATCAGATGCATAGTTAGCAAACATTCTCTCCCAGTCTGCAAGTTGCCTTTTTACTCTATTAATTTTTTTTCTACTGTGCAGAAGCTTTTTAGGACATGAATGAGAAATTTAGCAATTAGACATCTTTTTTAAAAATATGGAACTGAAAGATTCATTGAAGAAATTACAAACTACATTTGAAAGCTTTAATAACAGATTGGACCAAGGAGGAGAAAGCCTTTCAGAATTTGAAGACAGATCTTTAAAAATAATACAGTCAGACAAAAAGAAAAAAGAATGAACAAGGCCTTCAAAATGTGTGGAACTATTTAAAGCTAATGAATTTATGAATTGTCAATATTCTTAAGGGGAAAGAAAATCAAATAGTTTAGAAAACCTATTTAAGGAAATAATATATTTTGTCTGTTCAAAAAGTGAGACTCAAAGAAGAAAAATCTATTAGGTTGGTGCTAAAGTAAATGCAGTTTTTGCCAGTAAAAGTAACTCATAACCAGAACTAAAATTTTAGAAAACATGCATTGTAGGGTTGCAAAGGAGGACCAAAGTAAGATAAAAGAAAGATAATATAGAATAAAAATTAGGGAGAGCAGAGCAAAATGGCAGATTAGACCTCTCCATCCCTCCACAGAAACACCAATTTGAACAACTATTCATGCATAAAAAAGCCTTCACAAGAGCTAAGGAAATCAGGTAAGAGATTGCAGTACCTATTTAGAGCATAATAACAGGAAAAAATGCTTGAAGAGGATAGGAGGGACAATTTTGCATTATCTGCCCATTCCTCCCCCAACCCCAGGCAGCACACCACAGAAAGAAATACAGTCAGCTTGGGATAAAAAGAGGGAAATAAGCATAGGACCTTGCCTTGGACCATAACACCAGTTGCCACAGTAAAACTCAGTACCAAGCAAATCTCTACAGTTTCTGAATCCAGGCCAATACCCACAGATTAAGCCCCTAGACCTGCCTTGGTGTCAGATGGAAATCCAGAAATCCAAGGCACCTGAGCCATAGACTACACCTCCAGTGCTCACAAATGCTAGCTGACTACAATAGCCTCAGGCTCTGGGCAGCTCTTCGTGGCTGGCAGGCAGGCCTCCACAGCCACTAGCTTCAGGAACTCAGCAGTGCTACACCAGCCTCAGCAGCCACAGCATTCCAGCCCAGCACCATAGTAACCACAGAGGTCTTGGGCCTAGAGTTGCCCCTAGCACTGAAAAGGCTGCAAAAGTCTCTGACATAGTGACCATGCTAGATGGCCTGACCAGAATCTCTGCACTGGCTTAATGTTAAAGAGAGTTTCCAGACAAAGCCAGTTTGCAATCACTGAAATAGATACCTACTACTTCAAATTACAGATATCAACACATGACCACAAGGTTCAAGAACAATCAGGAAAACATGAAATCCCCAAAAGGCCAAAATAAAATGCCAGTGACAAACCCTAAAAAATGGAGATATATGAAAGACCTGACAAGGAATTCAAAATAACTATTTTAAGGAAACTCAGTAAACTTGAATAAAATGTTGAATAAAATACAGAGAAATACTTTCCTCAAAGAAACAAGGAAAACAGTAAATGACCAGAACAAGAAATTTAATGGAGAGATTAAAACAATTAAAAAATTAAACAGAAATCTGGAGCTAAAAATATAATAAAATAAAAATAGATTGTATAAACAGTGGACTTGATCAAGCAGGAAAAAAATCTGCAAACTTGAAGACAGTTTATATGTAAGTATAAAGTAAGCAGAGAAAAAAGAAAAAGGAATAAGAAAATATTACAGGATTTATGGGAATGCATCAAAACAGCAAGTGCTTTCAGTTACTAGAGTTAAAGGAGCAAAAGAAAGACAAAGAAGTAGAAAAATTGCATAAAGAAATAATAGCAAAAACATTTCCAAACCTGGAGAAAGATATAAATAACCAAGTACAGGGCTGTCAAAGGACAATGAAAACACCACCTACCAAAACTTATGGGTTACAGCCAAAGCAGTTCTAAAACTAAACATTAGAGGAATAAATGCCTACATTAAAAAAAAGATAAACAACCTAACATTATACTTCAAGGAACTAGACAAACAAGAACAAACTAAACCCAAAATTAGTAGAGGAAGAAAATAATAAAGATTAGAGGAAAAATAAACAAAATCAAGATGAGAAAAATGAGAAAAATATGAGACAATGAAGTTAGTTTTTTGAAAAGATCAAAATCAACAAATCATTAACTAGAATAAGAAAAAAGAGGGGGTGCAGCCAAGATGGCCAAATAGGAACAGCTCCGGTATACAGCTCCCAGCATGAGCGATGAAGAAGACGGGTGATTTCTGCATTTCCATCTAAGGTACTGGGTTCATCTCACTGGGGAGTGCCAGACAGTGAGTGCAGGACAGTGGGTGCAGTGCACCATGTGCGAGCCTAAGCAGGGCAAGGTATTGCCTCACTCGGGAAGCGCAAGGGGTCAGAGAGTTCCCTTTCCTAGTCAAAGAAAGGAGTGACAGACGGCACCTGGAACATCGGGTCACTCCCACCCTAACATGGCACTTTTCCAATGGGCTTAAAAAATGGCACACCAGGAGATTATATCCCGCACATGGCTCCAAGGGTCCTATGCCCATAGAGTCTCATTCATTGCTAGCGCAGCAGTCTGAGATCAAAATGCAAGGTGGCAGTGAGGCTGGGGGAGGGGCGCCCACAATTGCCTAGGCTTGATTAGGTAAACAAAGCAGCCTGGAAGCTCGAACTGAGTGGAGACCACCACAGCTCAAGGAGGCCTGCCTGCTTCTGTAGGCTCCACCTCTGGGGGCAGGGCACAGACAAACAGAAAGACAGCAGTAACCTCTGCAGACTTAAATGTCCCTGTCTGACAGCTTTGAAGAGAGTAGTGGTTCTCCCAGCACACAGCTGGGGATCTGAGAACTAGAAGACTACCTCCTCAAGTGGGTCCCTGAACCCTGAACAGCCTAACTGGGAGACACCCCCCAGTAGGGGTGGACTGACACCTCACATGGCCAGGTACTCCTCTGAGACAAAACTTTCAGAGGAACGATCAGGCAGCAGCATTTGCGGTTCACCAAGATCCGCTGTTCTACAGCCACCACTGTTCTGCAGCCACCACTGCTGATACCCAGACAAACAGGGTCTGGAGTGACCTCTAGAAAACTCCAACAGACCTGCAGCTGAGGGTCCTGCCTGGTAGAAGGAAAACTAACAAACAGAAAGGACATCCACATCAAAACCCTTCTGTACGTCACCATCATCAAAGACCAAGAGTAGATAAAACCACAAAGATGGGGGAAAAACAGAGCAGAAAAACTGGAAACTCTAAAAAGCAGAGCACCTCTCCTCCTCCAAAGTAATGCAGCTCCTCACCAGCAATGGAACAAAGCTGGATGGAGAATGACTTTGACGAGCTGAGAGAAGAAGGCTCCAGATGATCGAACTACTCCGAGCTACAGGAGGAAATTCAAACCAATGGCAAAGAAGTTAAAAACTAAAAAAAAAAAATTAGACGAAAGGATAACTAGAATAACCAATGCAGAGAAGTCCCTAAAGGAGCTGATGGAGCTGAAAACCAAGGCATGAGAACTAATTGAAGAATGCAGAAGCCTCAGGAGCCAATGAGATCAACTGAAAGAAAGGGTATCAGCGATGGAAGATGAAATGAATGAAATGAAGTGAGAAGGGAAGTTTAGAGAAAAAAGAATTAAAAGAAATGAACAAAGCCTCCAAGAAATATGGGACTATGTGAAAAGACCAAATCTACGTCTGATTGGTGTACCTGAAAGTGACGGGGAGAATGGAACCAAGTTGGAAAACACTCTGCAGGATATTATCCAGGAGAACTTCCCCAATCTAGCAAGGCAGGCCAACATTCAGATTCAGGAAATACAGAGAACGCCACAAAGATACTCCTCGAGAAGAGCAACTCCAAAACACATAATTGCCAGATTCAACAAAGTTGAAATGAAGGAAAAAATGTCAAGGGCAGACAGAGAGAAAGGTCGGGTTACCCACAAAGGGAAGCCCATCAGAATTTCATATCCAGCCAAACTAAGCTTCATACGTGAAGGAGAAACAAAATACTTTACAGACAAGCAAATGCTGAGAGATTTTGTCACCACCAGGCCTGCCCTAAAAGAGCTCCTGAAGGAAGCACTAAACATGGAAAGGAATAATCGGTACCAGCCACTGCAAAATCATGGCAAAATGTAAAGACCATCAAGACTAGCAAGAAACTGCATCAACTAAAAAGCAAAATAACCAGCTAACATCATAATGACAGGATCAAATTCACACATAATAATATTAACTTTAAATGTAAATGGACAAAATGCTCCAATTAAAAGACACAGACTGGCAAATTGGATAAAGAGTCAAGACCCATCAGTGTGCTGTATTCAGGAAACCCATCTCAGATGCAGAGACACACATAGGCTGAAAATAAAGGGATGGAAGAAGGTCTACAAGCAAATGGGGAACAAAAAAAGGAAGGGGTTGCAATCCTAGTCTCTGATAAAACAGACTTTAAACCAACAAAGATCAAAAGAGACAAAGAAGGCCATTACATAATGGTAAAGGGATCAATTCAACAAGAGGAGCTAACTATCCTAAATATATATGCACCCAATACAGGAGCACCCAAATTCATAAAGCAAGTCCTTAGTGACCTACAAAGAGACTTAGACTCCCACACAATAATAATGGGACACTTTAACACCCCACTGTCAACATTAGACAGATCCACGAGACAGAAAGTTAACAAGGATACCCAGGAATTGAACTCAGCTCTGCACCAAGCAGACATAATAGACATCTACAGAACTCTCTACCCCAAATCAGCAGAATATACATTTTTTTCAGCACCACACCACACCTATTCCAAAATTGATCACATAGTTGGAAGAAAAGCTCTCCTCAGCAAAAGTAAAAGAACAGAAATTATTACAAACTGTCTTTCAGACCACACTGCAATCAAACTAGAACTCAGGATTAAGAAACTCACTCAAAACCGCTCAACTACATGGAAACTGAACAACCTGCTCATGAATGACTACTGGGTACATAACGAAATGAAGGCAGAAATAAAGATGTTCTTTGAAACCAACAAGAACAAAGACACAACATACCAGAATCTCTGGGACACATTCAAAGCAGTGTGTAGAGGGAAATTTATAGCACTAAATGCCCACAAGAGAAAGCAGGAAAGATCCAAAATTGACACCCGAACATCACAATTAAAAGAATTAGAAAAGCAAGAGTAAACACATTCAAAAGCTAGCAGAAGGCAAGAAATAACTAAAATCAGAGCAGAACTGAAGGAAATAGCAACACAAAAAACCCTTCAAAAAATTAATGAATCCAGGAGCTGGTTTTTTGAAAAGATCAACAAAATTGACAGACCGCTAGCAAGACTAATAAAGAAAAAAAGAGAGAAGAATCAAATAGATGCAATAAAAAATGATAAAGGGGATATCACCACCAATCCCACAGAAATACAAACTATCATCAGAGAATACTACAAACACCGCTATGCAAATAAACTAGAAAATCTAGAAGAAATGGATAAATTCCTCGACACATACACTCTCCCAAGACAAAACCAGGGAGAAGTTATATCTCTGAATAGATCAATAACAGGCTCTGAAATTGTGGCAATAATCAATAGCTTACCAACCAAAAAGAGTCCAGGACCAGATGGATTCACAGCCGAATTCTACCAGAGGTATAAGGAGGAACTGGTACCATTCCTTCTGAAATTATTCCAATCAATAGAAAAAGAGGGCATCCTCCCTAACTCATTTTACAAGGCCAGCATCGTCCTGATACCAAAGCCGGGCAGAGATACAACCAAAAAACAGAATTTTAGACCAATATCCTTGATGAACATTGATGCAAAAATCCTCAATAAAATACTGGCAAACCAAATCCAGCAGCACATCAAAAAGCTTATCCACCATGATCAAGTGGGCTTCATCCCAGGGATGCAAGGCTGGTTCAATATACGCAAATCAATAAATGTAATCCAGCATATAAACAGAACCAAAGACAAAAACTGCATGATTATCTCAATAGATGCAGAAAAGGCCTTTGACAAAATTCAACAACCATTCATGCTAAAAACTCTCAATGAATTAGGTATTGATGGGATGTATCTCAAAATAAGAGCTATCTATGACAAACCCACAGCCAATATCATACTGAATGGGCAAAAACTGGAAGCATTACCTTTGAAAACTGGCACAAGACAGGGATGCCCTCTCTCACCACTCCTATTCAACATAGTGTTGGAAGTTCTGGCCAGGGCAATTAGGCAGGAGAAGGAAATAAAGGGTATTCAATTAGGAAAAGAGGAAGTCAAATTGTCCCTGTTTGCAGACGACATGATTGTATATCTAGAAAACCCCATCGTCTCAGCCCAAAATCTCCTTCAGCTGATAAGCAACTTCAGCAAAGTCTCAGGATATAAAATCAATGTGCAAAAATCACAAGCATTCTTATACACCAATAACAGACAAACAGAGAGCCAAATCATGAGTGAACTCCCATTCACAATTGCTTCAAAGAGAATAAAATACCTAGGAATCCACCTTACAAGGGACGTGAAGGACCTCTTCAAGAAGAACTACAAACCACTGCTCAATGAAATAAAAGAGGATACAAACAAATGGAAGAACATTCCATGCTCATGGGTAGGAAGAATCAATATCATGAAAATGGCCATACTGCCCAAGGTAATTTATAGATTCAATGCCATCCCCATCAAGCTACCAATGACTTTCTTCACAGAATTGGAAAAAACTACTTTAAAGTTCGTATGGAACCAAAAAAGAGCCCGCATCACCAAGTCAATCCTAAGCCAAAAGAACAAAGCTGGAGGCATCACACTACCTGACTTCAAACTATACTACAAGGCTACAGTAACCAAAACAGCATGGTACTGGTACCAAAACAGAGATATAGATCAATGGAACAGAACAGAGCCCTCAGAAATAACGCCGCATATCTACAACTATCTGATCTTTGACAAACCTGAGAAAAACAAGCAATGGGGAAAGGATTCCCTATTTAATAAATGGTGCTGGGAAAACAGGCTAGCCATATGGACAGACACTTCTCAAAAGAAGACGTTTATGCAGCCAAAAGACACAGGAAAAAATGCTCATCATCACTGGCCATCAGAGAAATGCAAATCAAAACCACAATGAGATACCATCTCACACCAGTTAGAGTGGCAATCATTAAAAAGTCAGGGAACAACAGATGCTGGAGATGATGTGGAGAAATAGGAACACTTTTACACTGTTAGTGGGACTGTAAACTAGTTCAACCACTGCATTGTGGAAGTCAGTGTGGTGATTCCTCAGGGATCTAGAACTAGAAATACCATTTGAGCCAGCCATCCCATTACTGGGTATATACCCAAAGGACTATAAATCATGATGCTATAAAGACACATGCACACGTATGTTTATTGTGGCACTATTCACAATAGCAAAGACTTGGAACCAACCCAAATGTCCAACAGTGATACACTGGATTAAGAAAATGTTGCACATATACACCATGGAATACTATGCAGCCATAAAAAAAATGATGAGTTCATGTCCTTTGTAGGGATATGGATGAAATTGGAAATCATCATTCTCAGTAAACTATCACAAGGACAAAAAACCGAACACCACATGTTCTCACTCACAGATGGGAATTGAACAATGAGAACACATGGACACAGGAAGGGGAACATCACACTCTGGAGACTGTTGTGGGGTGGGAGGAGGGGGGAGGGATAGCATTAGGAGATATACCTAATGCTAAATGATGAGTTAATGGGTACAGCACACCAGCATGGCACATGTATACATATGTAACTAACCTGCACATTGTGCACATGTACCCTAAAACTTAAAGTATAATAATAATAATAATAAATTTTTAAGTAAAAAATAAAAATTGTTGGCAAGGATGTGGATAAAAGAAATCCTTTGGACTGGACACAGTGGCTCATGCCTGTAATCCCAGGACTTTGGAAGGCTGAGGTGGGAGATTCACCTGAGATCAGGAGTTTGAGACCAGCCTGGCCAACATGCTGAAACCCCATCTCTACTAAAAATACAAAAATTAGCTGGAAATGGTAGCATACACCTGTGATCCCAGCTACTCTGGAGTCTGAGGGAGTAGAATTGCTTCAACCTGGGAGGTGGAAGTTGCAGCGAGCTGAGATCACACCACTGCACTCCAGCATGGGGGACAGAGTGAGACTCCATTAAAAAAAAGGAATCCCTTGCACATTGTTGGTGGGAATGTAAATTAGTACAGCCATTATGGAAAACAGTATGGAGGCACCTCAAAAAACTGAAAATGCAACTACCATACAATCCAGAAAACCCACTACTGGGTATATATTCAAAGAAAGGAAATTAGTATGTTAAAGAGATATCTCTAGTCCCTTGTGTATTGCAGCACTATTTACAATAGCCAAGGGATGGAATCAACCTAAGCATTCATCAACAGATTAATGGATGGAGTGCAGTGGCCCAGCCTTGACTCGCTGTAACCTCTGCCTCCTGGGTTGAAGTGATTCTCATGTCTCAGCCTCCTGAGTAGCTGGGATTGTACAACTGGCTAACTTTTTTTTTTTTTTTTTTTTTTTGTATTTTCAGTAGAGATGGAGTTTTGCTGTGTTGGCCAGGCTGGTCTTGAACTCCTCGCCTCAAATGATCCACACATCTTGGCCTCCCAAAATGCTGGGATTACAGATGCCCAGCTGAGTTGTGGTCTGGCTGCTTCTAACAATCTTGCTCATATATGTGAGCAAATAAATGATATGAAATTGGAACTTACATCTAAAGAGGAAGGAGAGAGTAAAGATTTGAAAAAATTACAGCCCAGTTATGTGATAGAAAAAGAAAGCCCATTTTCAAGGAAGGAATTCAAGTGGGGCTACAAAAATTTGCAAACCTAAAAGGAATGCAAGTGCTGATAGTCAAGACAACAGAGAAAAGGCCTCATAGGTGTTTCAGAGACCTTTGAGGCAGCTACTGCCCTGCACATCCTTGGGACACTGCTACCTGCATCCCAGCCACTGTAGCTCCAGCCATGGCTCAAAGGGGCCCAGGTACTCAGGCTGTTGCTTCAGAGGGTGCAAGACATAAGCCTTGGTGGCTTCCATATGGTGTTAAGCTCACAGGTCACAGAACACAAAAGTTGTTTCTTGGAAACCTCCATCTAGATTTCAGAGGATATATGGAAAAACCTGGATGTCCCAGCAGAAGCCTGCTGCAAGGGTACTGCCCTCATGGAGAACCTCTACTAAGGCAGTGGAGGGAAAATGTGGGGTTGTAGCCCCCACACAGAGTTCCCAGTGGGACACTGGATCTGTGAGAAGGCAGCCACCAACCTCCAGATCCCAGAATGGTAGAGCCACCAACAACTTGCACCATGCACCTGAAAAACCCACAAGCACACAACCCCAGCCCATGAGATCAGACATAGAGATTGACCCCTACAAAGCCACAGGGGTGGAACTGCCCAAGGCCTTGGCAGCCACCCCTTGCATCAGTGTTTCCTGGATGTGTGACATGGAGTCAAAGGAAATTATTTTGGAGCCTTATAATTTAATGACTGCCTTTCTGGGTTTCAGACTTTCATTGGAGCCTGTAGCCCCTTTCTTTTGGCTGATTTCTCCGTTTTGGAATGGAAGTATTTACCCAATGCCCGTATATCAGTTCTATCTTGGAAGTGACTAACTCATTTTTTATTTTACAGGCTTATAAGTGGAAGGGACTAGCCTTGTCCCAGATGAGACTTTGGCCTGTGGACTTTAGAGTTAATGCTGAAATGAGTTAATACTTTGGGGGACTCTTGGGAAAGCATGATTATATTTTAAAATGTGAGAAGACATGAGATTTGAGCAGGGCCAGAGGAAGAATAATACGGTTTGGATATGTGCCCCCACTCGAATCTCGTGTTGAAATGTAATCCCCAATGCTGGAGCAGGGCCCTTATGGGAGATGATTGGATTATGGGGGTGGTTTCTCATGGTTTTACAACACTCCCCCTCAGTGCTGTCATCACAATAATGAGTTCTTGCAAATGTGATTATTTTAAAGTGTATATCACCTCCCACCCCTCTCCCTCTTGCTCCTCCTCTGGCTATGTAAGACATGCCTGCTTCTTCTTCACCTTCCATCATGATTGTAAGTTCCCTGAGGTCTCTCCAGAAGCAGAAGCCAGTGTGCTTCTGGTAGAGCCTGCAGACCTGTAAACACATTAATCCCCTTTCCTTATAAATTACCCAGTCTCAGGTATTTCTTTGTAGCATGAGAACACACTAATGCAGGAATATAAATTATTCTTCCATAAAGACACATGAATGTGTATGTTTGTATTAGCCCATTGTCATACTGCTGATAAAGACATGCCTGAGACTGGGCAATTTACAAAAGAAAGAGGTTTAACGGACTCACAGTTCCACGTGGCTGGGGAGACCTCACAATCATGGCAGGAGGTGAAAGGCATGTCTCAAATGGCCACAGACAACAGAAGAGAATGAGAGCCAAGTGAAAGGGGTTTCCCCTTATAAAATCATTAGATCCTATGAGACTCATTCACTACAAGAACAGTATGGGAGAAACCACTCCCATGATTCAATTATCTCCCACTGGGTTTCTCCCACAAAATGAGAGAATTATGGGAGCAACAATTCAAGGTGAGATTTTGGTGGGGACACACCCAAACCACATCATTCTGTGCCTGGCCCCTCCCAAATCTCATATCCTTACATTTCAAAACCAATCATGCCTTCCCAACAGTCCCCTAAAGTCTTAACTCACTTCAGCATTAACTCAAAAGTCCAACAGTCCTAAGTCTCCTCCAAGATAAGGCAAGTCCCTTCTGCCTATGAGCCAGTAAAATCAAAAGTTAGTTAGTTGTTTCCTAGATACAATGAGGATACAGGCATTGGGGAAATACGCTCATTCCAAATGGGAAAAATTGGCCAAAACAATGGAGCTACAGGCCCCATGTAAGTTTGAAATCCAGAGGGGCCGTCAAATCTTAAAGCTCCAAAATGATCTCCTTTGACTCCATGTCTCACATCAAGGTCATGCTGATGCAAAAGGTGGGTTCCCATGGTCTTGGGAAGCTCTGCTCTTGTGGCTTTGCAGTATGCAGCCTCCCTCCCAGCTGCTTTAGCAGTCAGGCATTGAGTGTCTGTGGCTTTCCCAGGTGAGCAGTGCAAGCTGTTGGTGGATCTGCCATTCTGGGGTCTGGAGGATGGTGGCCCTATTCTCATAGCTCCACTAGGCAGTGCCCCAGTAGGGACTCTGAGTGGGGGCTCCAGCCCACATTTCCCTTCTGCCTTGCCCTACCAGAGGTTCTCCATGAGGGCCCCACCCCTACAGCAAACTTCTGCCTGGGCATTCAGGTATTTCCATACATCCTCTGAAATCTAAGTAGAGGTTCCCAAACCCCAATTTTTGACTTCTGTGCTCCCACAGGCTCAACATCAAGTGGAAGCTGCCAAGGCTTGGGGCTAGCACCTTCTTAAGCCACAGCCTGGGCTTTACATTGGCCCCATTCAGCCATGGCTAGAGAAGCCAGGATGCAGGGCACCAAGTCCCTAGGCTGCATACAGCACAGGAACCCTGGGCCTGGCCCACAAAACCATTTTTTCCTCCTAGGCCTCCTGGCCTGTGATGGGAGGGACTGCCATGAAGACTTCTGACATGCCCTGGAGATATTTTCCCCATAGTTTTGGGGATTAACATTTGGCTCCTTGTTACTTCTGCAAATTTCTGCAGCCAGCTTGAATTTTCCCTCCTAAAATGGGATTTTCCTTTCTATCACATCATCAGGCTGCAAATTTTCCAAACTTTTATGCTCTACTCTCTTACAAAACTGAATGCCTTTAACAGCACCCAAGTCACCTCTTGAATGCTTTGCTGCTTAGAAATTTCTTCTGCCAGATACCCTAAATCATCTGTCTCAAGTTCAAAGTTCCACAAATCTCTAGGACAGGGGGATAATGCTGCCAGTCTTTTTGCTAAAACATAACAAGAGTTACTTTTGCTCCATTTCCCAACCAGTTCTTCATCTCCATCTGAGAGCACCTCAGCCTGGACTTTATTGCCCATATTGCTATCAGTATTTTGGGCTAAGCTATTCAACAAGCCTCTAGGAAGTTCCAAACTTACCCACATTTTCCTGTCTTCTCAGCCCTCCAGACTGTTCCAACCTCTGCCTGTTACCCAGTTCCAAAGTTGCTTCCACATTTTTGGGTATCTTTTCAGCAGCACCCCACTTCTGGTACCAATTTACTGTATTAGTCCATTTTCACACTGCTGATAAAGACATACCCAAGACTAGGCAATTTACAAAAGAAAGAGGTTTAGGGGACTCACAGTTCCACATGGCTGGGGAGGCATGACAATCATGGCAGAAGGGAAAAGGCACATCTCACATGGTGGCAGACAAGAGAAGAGAATGATAGCCAAGTAAAAGGAGTTTCCCCTTATAAAACCATCAGATCTTGTGAGACTTACTTACTAGCATGAGAAAAGTATGGGGGAAACCACCCCCTGATTCAATTATCTCCTATTGGGTCCCTCCCACAACATGAGGGAATTATGGGAGCTACAATTCAAGATGAGATTTGGTAAAGACACAGCAAAACCATACCTATGTTCATTGCAGTACTGGTCACAATAGCAAAGACATAGAATCAACCTAAAAGTCCATCAATAGTAGACTGGATAAAGAAAATGTGGTACCAATTCACCATGGAATACTATGCAGCCATTAAAAAAGAGCAAGATCATGTCCTCTGCAAGAACATGAATGGAGCTGGAAGCCATTATACACAAATTAATGCAGGAACAGAAAACCAAATACCACATGTTCACACTTATAAGTGGGAGCTAAATGAAAACAAATGGACACAAAGAGGGGACCAATAGTCACTGGGACCTATTTGAGGGAGGAAAGCAAGAGGAATAAGAAGAAGATCAGAAAAAAATAACCACTGTGTACTATGCTTAGTACCTGGGTGATGAAATAATCTGTACACCAAACCTTCATGACACAAGTCTACCTATATAACAAACCTGCACATGTACCCCTGAACCTAATATAAAAGTTAAGAAAAGAAAGTGTGGCTTTTTAGGACCTCCAAATTTTTCCACCTAACCTGTTTGTCCATAACCAAGTCCAGCTATGACCACCCACCTGAGAAAGAAAAATATAATTACTCCATACTCTTCTTCTCTGTGGCTAATGTTCTCTGGATACCTCCCCCACCACCGCCAATGTGTCTCCAAACTAGTCTCCCTGGACCCTCTTCTCTCAGCTGTCTATTTAAAGTTTGTTCCCAAAGTTATTCACAAAGGACATTCATTAGCCTGTTCCAGATGGGGATCCCCCAGGCAACTTGTGTTTCTTCACTCGATTGATCCCCAGTGCATGCTCTCAATAGAGCAGGTATAACCTGTGTCACTCTGGGTAAAGTTTAATCTGGGGTAGGACAGGGAGTTCATATTATGCCTTCTGAGATCATCAGTTTATTTCTCCTACAACAGAAAAATTCAAGACTACTCTGCTTCTCAAAGTCCTTGTTTTAGTGTCCTAGTTATTGGCTATGCTTTAAAAAGAGGATGTCCAAAAACTCTGATTCAGCTCCTGCTTAATTAGTTGAATAACAGATCAGCAAGTCCCCACTGAAATGATAAGAAACAGAAGCAGCGGACTACTTCTTACCAGGAGAAGTTTGGAAATTTGTGTATTTCTATGAAATGTAGTATAGAACTCGGTGGCAGAAAAGATAAAACAAAAAATGCAATAATTCTTATACTATTTTGTAATTATGTTGCCTTCTAATTTTAATTTGCCACCAAGAATATTTAGGATTAAAATCTCACAATAGTCATTTGGATAGTCAGGTCAGGAAGTATGTTACCTGTTTATAGCTTCATTTATTTTACTTCTCTGGAGTTGTAAAGCCTGAAACTGATGCAGATGTGAATATTCAACCACTCCCTGAAGACTCCAGGTTAGTAACCAGGAGGAGAGGGCATCTGCAGCTGATGCTTTCTGGCTACCATCCCCAGCACCACCAACCCATCTCCAAGCTAACTTCTCTGGACCCTCTTCTCTCAGCTGTATATTTCAAGTTTGTTCCCTAAGTTATTTACAATAACTTTTCTTGATCCCTGATTTCAACTGTTGACTGCAACCCAATAGGAGGTTATAAAATCAATTTAGTGGGCTTCAACCAGCATTTTAAAAAGTAAATAGAAAATATCAGATTTTATCACATGGGTCAGGTACAGTGCCTCACATCTGTAACCTCAGCACTTTGGGAGGCCAAAGTGAGAGGATCATTTGAGCCCAGGAGTTCAAAACCAGCCGGGGCAACATAGCAAGACCCCATCTTCACAAAAAATAAAAAATAATAATTAGCTAGGCATGGTAGTGCATGCCTGTGGTCCCAGCTACTCAGGAGGCTGGGGTTGAAGGATCACTAGAGGCCAGGAGGTCAAGGCTGAAGTGAGTCATGATCATGCTAATGCACTCCAGCCTGGGTGTCAGAGTAAGACTGTGGCTCAAAATATTTATATATATATATATTATACCTTATGTGGTAAGGAATGCTCTATAAAACTTTTAAGTGAGATCTATATGTGTTTATTAAAATATATATAATTTAGAATGAATTTTAATCAAGAATGCTTTAAAGCTGCTGCCTTATAAACATTTATAAAAACATAACTAGAAAGAAATCTTGAATAAATCAATAAGGGCACTCCCAGATAATGTGACTCTTTAACTGCATGGGCTCACAAACAAAGTAGAAACTTGAAATGCCCATGAAGTACCCAAATATGGAATCTCCCAGAAAATCCTGTATCATAGTTTTGTATATTTTCCCCATAAAATTCACATGCCCACATACAAAAAATGTTTTACACATAATTTAATGGATTGACAGACGTAGTAAATCTAATCTAGGGATTAGTAGATCCCTGGTTTAAAAGTTCTTGCTTTAAATATTCTTAAGATCCTAACATTTCCTTGGAATTTAATAGAATCTCCCTATCCTTACAGGAAGCAAAATTCTAGATCTAAAGATTCTGAATGTGTTTGAGGAAATATTCTAATCTAATATTTACTGACCCCTAGAAAGTATGTAGAATGTTTCAAAGGACAGAATAGCATAACCCTAATACACAAATCTTTGAATCTAACAGACAGACATAGGCTAAGAAGTTGGAGGGTCCACTGGAAAGAAGTGGGAAGATGATACTTTTTTGCTTCAAGGGAATTAAGGAAGCTGAACCTGAAGAAAAATGAGAAATTGCTATATTTATATGAAAAAAAGGTAGGGAAGAGTAAGAAAAATGACAATTCTGAGAAGAGTTAGGCACAAAAAGGAAGTAGGGCAATGAATGGGATCAATGAGAAATAAAGTTAATGTTGGGGGGAAGAAATTCATAACCGTTCTGGAAGGAGGTAGCAGCTGGAGGCATTCTTTTATTAACTTATTTCACAATGTTTTGAATATCATTTATGAGGCAGACACTTGCCTCATGTGAGCACTAGGGAGAGTACAATGTGGAAACATAATGACAAGAACTTTCCTCCATAGGGCAAATGGGACTGGGAAGGATCCAACATCATTCAAATGGGCCACTGGTCTGGACTATGTCATCAGAGGAGAAGTTCATCATCCATTTCATTTTTTTCTTGTCAGACTTCATCCGTTCATTTCAGAGCACCTCTTCCTTTCTCACCTTTGATTACTACTCTCTTTTTCACTTTGAGACTCAAAATTTTTTCAACAATGAAAAATAAAACCGTGTTAACTGAGTTTATCCTTCTGGGTCTAACAGATGTCCCTGAACTCCAGGTGGCAGCTTTCACCTTTCTTTTCCTTGCGTATTTACTCAGCATCCTTGGAAATCTGACTATCCTCATCCTCACCTTGCTGGACTCCCACCTTCAGACTCCCATGTATTTCTTTCTCCGGAACTTCTCCTTCTTGGAAATTTCCTTCACAAACATCTTCATTCCAAGGGTCCTGATTAGCATCACAACAGGGAACAAGAGTATCAGCTTTGCTGGCTGCTTCACTCAGTATTTCTTTGCCATATTCCTTGGGGCCACAGAGTTTTACCTTCTGGCTGCCATGTCCTATGACCGCTATGTGGCCATCTGCAAACCTCTGCATTACACCACCATCATGAGCAGCAGAATCTGCATCCAGCTGATTTTCTGCTCTTGGTTGGGTGGGCTAATGGCTATTATACCACCAATCACCCTGATGAGTCAGCAGGACTTTTGTGCATCCAACAGACTGAATCATTACTTCTGTGACTATGAGCCTCTTCTGGAACTCTCATGTTCAGACACAAGCCTCATAGAGAAGGTTGTCGTTCTTGTGGCATCTGTGACCCTGGTGGTCACTCTGGTGCTAGTGATTCTCTCCTATGCATTCATTATCAAGACTATTCTGAAGCTCCCCTCTGCCCAACAAAGGATAAAAGCCTTTTCCACATGTTCTTCCCACATGATTGTCATCTCCCTCTCTTACGGAAGCTGCATGTTTATGTACATTAATCCCTCTGCAAAAGAAGGGGATACATTCAACAAGGGAGTAGCTCTACTCATTACTTCAGTTGCTCCTTTGTTGAACCCCTTTATTTACACCCTAAGGAACCAACAGGTAAAACAAGCCTTCAAGGATATGGTCAAAAAGCTTCTGAATCTTTAAAGAATTTAAAAATTATGCATCGCGGCATTATTCACAATAGCAAAGACTTGGAACCAACCCAAATGTCCAACAATGATAGACTGGATTAAGAAAATATGGCACATATACACCATGGAATACTGTGCAGCCATAAAAAATGATGAGTTCATGTCCTTTGTAGGGACATGGATGAAATTGGAAATCATCATTCTCAGTAAACTATCGCAAGAACAAAAAACCAAACACCGCATATTCTCACTCATAGGTGGGAATTGAACAATGAGAACACATGGACACAGGAAGGGGAACATCACACTCTGGGGACTGTTGTGGGGTGGGGAGAGGGGGGAGGGATAGCATTGGGAGATATACCTAATGCTAGATGACGAGTTAGTGGGTGCAGCACACCAGCATGGCACATGTATACATATGTAACTAACCTGCAAATTGTGCACATGTACCCTAAAACTTAAAGTATAATAATAATTTTAAAAAATAAATAAATAAATAAATAAATAAATAAAATAAAATAAAGAATTATCTGTGGGACTAGGTATGAAAAAAAGAGAGAGGAAAAAAAGAATTTAAGAATTTAAGACTTCATTCATGAGTCCCTACTATGTACTAAGCTCTTTGATAGTTACTAAGTACTCAATAAAGAGTTAAACTTCAGTTCAGTGGGAGAGACTTGGAAATAAATTGCAATCTGTTAAGTGTTAATAGTGAAATGAATATGGTTTTATTCTATTTAGTTACTCAATTGAATAACTCAACCTAAGTTAGAGAGAAAATAAATGTTTTCAGAGGGGGTAAAGAAAGAAATTTTGGTAGAATAAATATTGTGAATAGGAGCACAAAATTTCAATCCAAGGAGACTGAGTAAATATTACCACTATTAGTTTCAATCAAAACAAAACAAAAAGCTATGGAGATGATAAATTTAGTTTTGAATTAAGTTAAATTCTCATTTTAAGTAAGTTAAATGCCCATCTGAATTTGGAACCAGATCTATGAATTTCACAATCCTTAACATGTACATAGTAGTTGATGATGTGGGAATAGATGAGGTCATAAATAAAAGCATGTATAGAAAAGGCTTAAATATTAAATGCTAAGGTTCATCCCAAAATTTAAAAAGCAGAAGAAGCAGAAGGGTTAATAAGAAAGGCAATAAACCTATCAAATTTATGGGAAGAGATGTCTCAAGAAACATAGTTTGTTGTCTATGTGAAATGCTGCAGAGAGCGATTAACAGGAAGAATGAAAGTGTGAGAACTGACAATTGGATTGTTGTTGATCTTAGCCATTTTCAGCAAATGTGAAAGTTGGGTAGGAAGTTGGGTTGGGTAGGAAGAAATCAGATTGTTGTGGATTACTAGTGAATGGGAGCTGACAAGTTAGAGAATGATCAAATGGAATTTCGAGAACAGAGAAATGAAAAGAATGAGCCCCAAGTTACATTTCCCCACGGTATTCTGCACTTTTTCACGGATAATATCGTAACAATGGTTATAGATGTAAATCTATATTCACCTCTAGTCTGTAAGGCATAGGAGTGCAGGGATAATAACTTCTTAATCATAATTTCATCTGCAATGCCAAGCAATGGTAAGTGCTCATTAAATAGTTCTTAAATGGATGAATGAGTGAAGGATGGATGGATGGATGGATGGATGGATGGATGGATGGATGGATGGATGGACAAATGAATGAGGGGTCTCAGACAGATTTTTTTTAATAAAGGCTCATGATCATTTGAGGGTTTATATACTTTGAGAAAGGAATTATCAAGACATGCTACATATGGTCTTAGATGTGCCTGGAAATTCCACTGTGTTTTACATATGGGGAACTGAAGCTTCAATAAGTGAAATCACTTCTGCAAGGTCACACAGCTAAGTGCCTGCACTACAATCAGAAGCCAAATCTGTCTGGTTCTAGAGCCCACCTGCTTAACTACTGAGCCATACAGCCATTCTAACTGGTTTTACCATTTCCTCTCCCCAACACTTCTAATTATTTTAAGTGACCTTGATTTTTTACCTATCTTATTTTTCCAAGCTCTCAACAGCTTTGTTAGAAGCCTTTGGGACATGATTCTCTTTAGGAAGTTGCAAGTATACCCAAGCCCATATTATCCCACCCTATGGCTCTTGACTTCTCTCAAAATCCTTCTCCTTTCTATATCCATATCTCTTGTGAAGAATGTGGATCTCCTGTTTATTTTCTCCCTTTCAGTAGGAACATAAAGATCCCAAAGAGCGTGAGAACTAACAAAACAGTATTTTGCTTCCATCTTCCCCTGCCAATAATAAGATTTCAATGAGGATTAAGTAATGAACAAGGAGACTCATATAAGCTGCTAACTGGGCTCACCTCCTCCCTATTTATCTTCTTTCTGAGCTATAAGGAAATGGCCTTGGCTTCTAGACTTGAGGGTACAAATGGTGGTCTACTACATATAATAGTGTCCTGCCCATAATAGGTACTCAATAAATGTTCAATTAGTAAAATAACTAATGTACAAATGAAAAATTTCTTTATTACTTAAGGTTCAAGCAATTGTCATAGCTTTTTTTTTATTATACTTTAAGTTTTAGGATACATGTGCACAACGTGCAGGTTTGTTACATATGTATACATGTGCCATGTTGGTGTCCTGCACCCATTAACTCATCATTTAACATTAGGTATATCTCCTAATGCTATCCCTTCCCCCTCCCCCCACCCCATAACAGTCCCCAGAGTGTGATGTTCCCCTTCATGTATCCTTGTGTTCTCATTGTTCAATTCCCACCTATGAGTGAGAACATGCGGTGTTTGGTTTTTTGTCCTTGCGATAGTTTGCTGAGAATGATGGTTTCCAGCTTCAACCATGTCCCTACAAAGGACATGAACTCTTCATTTTTTATGGCTGCACAGTATTCCATGGTGTATATGTGCCACATTTTCTTAATCCAGTCTATCATTGTTGGACATTTGGGTTGGTTCCAAGTCTTTGCTATTGTGAATAGTGCCACAATAAACACGTGTGCATGTGTCTTTATAGCAGCATGATTTATAATTTTTGGGTATATACCCAGTAATGGGATGGCTGGGTCAAATGGTATTTCTAGTTCTAGATCCCTGAGGAATGGCCACACTGACTTCCACAATGGTTGAACTAGTTTACCGTCCCACCAACAGTGTAAAAGTGTTCCTATTTCTCCACCTCCTTTCCAGCACCTGTTGTTTCCTGACTTTTTAATGATTGCCATTCTAACTGGTGTGAAATGGTATCTCATTGTGGTTTTGATTTGCATTTCTTTGATGGCCAGTGATGATGAGCATTTTTTCATGTGTCTTTTGGCTGCATAAATATCTTCTTTTGAGAAGTGTGTGTTCATATCCTTCACCCACTTGTTGATGGGGTTGTTTGATTTTTTCTTGTAAATTTGTTTGAGTTCTTTATAGATTCTGGATATTGGCCCTTTGTCAGATGAGTAGATTGCAAAAATTTTCTCCCATTTTGTAGGTTGCCTGTTCACTCTGATGGTAGTTTATTTTGCTGTGCAGAAGCTCTTTAATTAGATCCCATTTGTCAATTTTGGCTTTTGTTGCCATTGCTTTTGGTGTTTTAGACATGAAGTCCTTGCCCATGCCTATGTCCTGAATGGCATTGCCTAGGTTTTCTTCTAGGATTTTTATGGTTTTAGGTCTAACATTTAAGTCTTTAATCCATCTTGAATTAATTTTTGTATAAGGTATAAGGAAGGGATCCAGTTTCAGCTTTCTACATATGACTAGCCAGTTTTCCCAGCACCATTTATTTAATATGGAATCGTTTCCCCATTTCTTGTTTTTGCCAGGTTTGTCAAAGATCAGATAGTTGTAGATATGTGGCATTATTTCTGAGGGCTCTGTTCTGTTCCATTGATCTATATCTCTGTTTTGGTACCAGTACCATGCTGTTTTGGTTACTGTAGCCTTTAAGTATAGTTTGAAGTCAGGTAGCTTGATGCCTCCAGCTTTATTCTTTTGGCTTAGAGATGTAGATTTGGTCTTATTTATTGTTTTCTGGTTGTTTTGTATATCCCTTGTTCCTTACTTCCTAGCTTATTGTCTATTTTTGTGGTTGGGTAGTTTCTGTAGTAATAAGATTTGATTCCTTTGTTTCTCCTTTCTCTATTGGCTCTACCAGTGAGTTTATAGTTTTGCATATTTTCATCATGGTGGTTATCATCTTTTCTCTTCCAGATGTATGACTCCCTTGAACATTTCTTGTAAGTCCAGTATGGTGACTATTAATTCCCTTCATTTTTGCTTGTTTGTCACATATTTTATTTCTCCTTCATTTCTGAAGGATGGCTTTGCTGGGCATAATATTGTTGGCTAGCAGGGTTTTTTTTTCTTTCAGTACTTTGAATACATCATTCCATTCTCCCCTGGCCTGTAAGGCTTCTGCTGAGAAATCTACTGTTAGTGAAATGGGGATTCCCTTATACATGACTTAATGTTTTTCCCTGGTGTTTTTAGAAATTTTTTCTTTGTCTTTGGCTTCTGACAATTTGACTAAAATGTGTCTTGGATAGGACATGTTTGGGTTGAATCTATTTGGGTTTCTTTGAGATTCCTGTATTTGGATGTCCAGCTCTCTCTCAAGAATTGGAAAATTTTGACCTATTATTTTATTAAATATGCTTTCTATATCATTTCCCTTTTCTTCTCCTAAAATGCCCAGAATATGAATATTTGTTTGCTTAATGGTGTCCTGTAAATCCTATAGGCTTTGTTCACTTCTCTCTTTTGTTTTTCAGTCTGCCTGTGTTATTTCAAAAGACCTGTTTTCAACTTCAGAAATTATTTATTCTGCCTGGTCTAGTCTCTTAAAAGTTGAAAATCTTTATGGTCAAGGACCTCTTGCCACATTACTAAATTCAATGGTGGATGTCTGATAGGTATCTCAAACTCAACCATTCTAAGTGCCTAATCTACACCACCTCTCCATCTCACCTGACAATCTCTCCTTTCCTCCAGCCCCTGGCAAATTTTCTTTACCCACAGCCTTTCCCAGCTCAATCCCATGGTTTTAGTCTTGAACCATCCCACTAGTTTTGGTTTCTCTGAAGATCTCACCTGATTGGAAACAAGTGCCTATAAATGCATCACTCTGAGCAGCTATAGGTAAAGTTAGCCTCAAGCTGGGCAAAAATGTCTCTGTGAACACTAATGGGAAGGGACACTTGAGAATCAAATGACAAAATCAATTTGAGAACAAGATGACACAGAAGAATCAAGGCTAGCCCACTGTGCAGAAGGTACAAAGTTTTGTGAGGCATAAGACATATCTGTCTGTACATTAATTGAAGAAATGCTATTCTTTGAGCATGTGTTCCCTATTTCTTGTAAAGGATTAGAAAGACTTTTACCCAGGTTCACTTGAACAGCCATATTAATTGGCTCAACAGCAACAGGATTTACAATTTTTTGAAAGAGGCAGTCTCTTCTTAGGAGAGCAAGCCTCTGAATCTAGGGCATGGATCAGGGTTCCTATTGACAAGGTGGTAGGTGCACAGACTCTGTGGCAGAAGCCTGATCAATACCTCACACCACGGGCTCAGCCAGGGAGTCAGTTGCAGGCTCAATGAGAAGCATAGGAGAAAACTGCATCACATGTAATTTAACAAGAACCACTTTGGGCTGTGGTAAATGCAACTTCTAAGGCTACTTCAGAGGTGTTGTAAGAGTCTGCTTTCTGGCATTAGAGCTTCAAGATTCTTTAAAAAAAAAAAGCTACTGTTTTTATTTCTGAAGTTTCTGGTTCTTGAGTGTCTGTCTAGAAGTTGGTTGGTTGCTTAGTGATTCAATGGTCTTATTTGACCACCTCTAGTTTTATAGACTGTTTTACATTTTCCTTTTCTAACTAGGTAGATCCCTGTATTCTGCAGGGATCATGGCCAGTTTAGTAAACGTGAGACTGTAATACCATTCCACTGGCATAGGGACAGACACACGTGCACTCAAAGATCTTGCCACAGTCCGAGTGTCTCTTCAAGTCTCATTACTACATTTATGTTCTCAGCATGCATTTTCATAAAGTGCTGCTTTACGAGAGAAAATTGAGAAAATGGTTTGTGAGAGCCTCCAGGGCATCCATCAACTGGACAACAGTAAAATTTCAGTATGGGTTTTCAAACCATTTCTTTTTCTTTTTTTTAACCTTTATTTTAAGTTCAGAGATATAAGTGCAAGTCTGCAACTTAGGTAAACTTGTGTCATGGGAGTTTGTTGTACAGATTTCATCACCCAAGTATTAAGCCTGATACCCATTAGTTATTGTTTCTGATCCTCTCCCTCCTCCCTCTCTACCCTCCAGTAGGCCCCAGTGTATGTTGTTCCTTTCTATGTATCCATGTGTTCTCCTCATTTAGCTTCCACCTGTGAGAACATGCAGTATTTGGTTTTCTGTTCCTGAGTAAATTTGCTAAATATAATGGCCTCCAGCTCCATCCATGTCCCTGCAAAAGACATGATTTTTTTCTTTTTTTAAGGCTGCATAGTATTCCATGGTGTATATGTACCACATTTTCTTTATCCAGCCTATCATTGAAGGGCATTTAGGTTGATTCCATGTCTTTCCTATTGTGAATAGTGCTGCGATGAGCATGCGCATGCATGTGTCTTTATAAGAGAATGATTTATATTGCTTTGGATATATACCCAGTAATGGGATTGCTGGGTTGAACAGCATTTCTGCCTTTAGGTCTTCCAGGAATCACCAAACCATTTATTATTGTTGGGTCTACTGTTCCATCCTACAGGCAGTGGCTGTTGACCAAGAACATGCTGAGCGTGGCGCTGCTGGGCAGGATCTTGCACAGCCAAGCACTGTGTGCAGGTTATTGGTCCACACTGCCTGGGACAGCTTGATCACCAACTGCTGGATCAGCTCCCAGGCTGATGGCATCAGGCTGCAGGCTGCTGTCCCTCAGCTGGGGTCCCAGAGGCCCCCACAGGCTTGAGGCAGCCTTGACTTCCCTTGTGGCTGCCAGGATGGCCAGGGAGCCAGCCACCAGCACTGCTGTCAAGGTTCCCATACAGCCACAGAGGCTGATCATCTACACTACTCTCTGATCTGAACTATGATTATCTGTGAGTCAGTTAGTGAAAGATATTTCAACTATATCTGCTATGCTATGTTCCTTTAATTTAGAAAAACACAAATATGAAAAACATTGTAACCTCAATTCTGAGTAGAGTAAAGGCAAGAGTATAAAAATTTCTTTGTACGTTTCTCTAATTTATTTTACTTTATTTAACACACAAGGAGACAACATTTCTCTACTTTAAATATCTCAATAAAGAATCTTTACTTGGTGACCATTTTTATCAAATGTGTGGCATTTGATGAAATCATATATACTTCCTCCAAAATATTATGATATAGCCTCCTTTGTGACAAAGAAAACTCCACAGAACATAATATTCTTGGAAAATACCGTCTCCAGTTTGACATGCCATAGATACTAGGCATGTTAGGCCTGTACCATAATTCAAGTATTCTCTGGATGGAGCTGGACAGCGAGGCAGCTATCTAATCCTACTAGCCATAATACTTTATTTCATGTTAAGTTCCCACACCAATGTTATGTTTGTCCTTTCCCAAAAATATAGAAAACCATAAAAATATCACTAGTAAAAATTCAGACTGTCATAACATTTAGTTCTTCCTGCAATTTTGGAAAATTATCACAATTTCAATAAAATTTCTAAGAACTTAAAAATAGGAAGAGTATCAACAGTAGTTAAAATTCATGGAAATTCAGTGTCTACACCAGCAATTCCTTGTTTTGCTTTCTTTTCTAAAACTGTCAAGAATAATTGCAAATAAATACCCAAAAGGAAGAGATTATATAGATTATAACTGGCTTATTAATGATTTAAATATTTATTGGCTTGAACTGTGGGTGAACAATTCTTTGCATGAGAAAATGCAGGGAAATTCTAGAACTTTCACAGCTTTGCATAAAGTTATTTCTTCTTCATGGGAGCTTCCTGCATCTTTTTGGATCTTTTGGATGTGAAGTCTCTGATAGCATAGATCTAATTACTCCCAGAATATATACATGCTCACAATGTAGCATCATCATAAATTTGATGGGCTAAAACTGTGCCCACCTAGGTCATCCACCTCTAGACTGCCTAGTACCAGGTTCATACTGTGCATATTTAGTGCCTCTGACTGGTCTGATCCTATATATGAAAAGGGTCTCATTATTATATAACAGAAGCTTGTACATCAAAAGTTGATTCAGCACAAACTGTTACTCCTCCCCACTCATGCCCATATCACTCACTCTTTATTCCAGACATATTCTCCCTCTCAACACCTTTGGCTTTGGCAATTTCTCACAAAGTGATGTTCCCCTGCAGTTCTTGCCTGATTCAATTAACTTCCTTTTGTCAATAGCTGTCATTTTTGCTTGTGTTAGCATCTCCCTTTCTTTGATAAATATTTCACCCTGCTCCAGTCTTGGATTTCTGATGGAACTGTCAATCCACTCATCTCTCCTTATTTGACGTCATTAATAAACATACAAACTGGCCCATTCAATTATGATACCACATTCCGCTAGCTAAAAGATTGAGTCGGAATTAAGCATATGAACCAAGATGGACCTTATGACCTTTTTGATTTAGACTTGAAAGAAAAGAGAGATGGTGCCATGCTTTCTGGATCATAGATTTCAAGGACTATATATTGGAGACTGTCTACTGTCTTCCAAGTGAAAAAATCTGTCTCAAGAAAAACACCAACCTTAAAGGAAGAAAATGGGGAGAGAGTAACTATGTTTGAGTCCCTGTATTCTAGATCTAGTAACACCTGAAACCAGTTACTGCTGGACTTATACATTATGTGAATTATAAATTTCTGTCTTCACTTAAGATAGTTTGGCTTGGGTTGCTGTCATGTGAAATCAAAAGATTCCTGATTATTCCTTCCCGGATTTTAGTTCTGTGATTTTAAACTAAGCTCTACTCTTCACCATAATACACAATTAATACCCAACAAAAATGGAACTTAGGACATTCCAACCCTATTATTGGCCAAAGTTCTAGATTCTCCCATGTTATTCTATATTTTTCCTTACTTCTACTCCATTTCTGCATTTGACTGGATCCCGACATGTGCCCAATGCTCCAAGATGCTTTATTTTTTCTGGGATACATCCATGATATAAGATTATTGGTATCACAATCTCAATTCAGGAAACAGTCTTTCACATCTTGATAAGCCACACATTTTGTCATTCAAGAAAAAGAGGTATAGATGTATGCCATTTTATGATTGCAGAATAATGGTTTATCTGTGTTCTCAGGGATTTAGAATTTTAAAAAATGGAGGATTGGCTAACATACTCCAGGATGACTGCAGTAGAAGAACATAGATATACCTCTCATAATGTGACTAGAGTTGAGAATACTTGTATTCCACATGAATATGAGTACTCACCATAAGTCTTCTTCAACAAACAGACATATACATACATCTATTAAAAAGTTGGTAGACAAGCTGACTTTTTCTGTGGATGAGAACAAATCTTATTCTCCACCACTTTAATGCTTGTTCAATGAGCTCAAAAACAAAGTAAACATTAAAGAAGGACTGTAGAATTATGCATGAGCCTTTCCTTACCAAGACTCATCTGGCTACTGTCATTGCTGTGTCCAATCTTCTAATAGCAGAAATCAAAGCCAAGCCTATTGCATGGCACCTGCTACTTCCATATGCAATTGGTTAATTAGTTAATTGCTAATTAGTTAATTGCAAAGGGCCCCTTATATTATAGTGGGGCAGCAATTGTCTTCACTGAAACAGCCCTTCCTTTTGGATATGGATTTCTTCTGCTAGCTCAGCATTATCATCCAAGGGCAAACTGGATGACTTATTTACTATCATTTTATCCCACAACATTTTTTTAAACAAGAAAAAATATTATCAAAATTAAATGTATACATATTTATTATATATCACCTTCTACCTTGATGACCCATAGTTTACCAACACAGAATCTATAACTAACTGCAAATTCCCAAAAGAGAGAAGATAATTGGTTCTGTTTGGCTCATGACTACACTTACTTCATTCTCCTCTGGCCAAGTTCATTCTCTTCTAGTTTTCTCAATATGTGGTGTGGGCTGGAAGAGAAAATAAACAATGAGCTATCTTATGTACTATAAAGTTATATCTTTGTCTTCCTCCTGACTCAAGAATTACCCACAAACACATGTTCCCACAAAGCTGTAAACTAGATTGAATCAATCCCTTCAGAAAATTATACTGTTCTGTTGTTACTCCCTCTTTGTTGCCTTTTCTCTAAACTCTTATTGTCCTGGTGTATATGTTATTGCTCTCCAGTAATCTTCAGGACCATGTTTCTCTTTCCTAAAGAAATCTGTATGCTATAATTCTCTATCACATTGGCATGCTCAAAAATCCATACTTGGCACACTCATCTATTAGGACTCTCTGTCTAAAGCCCAACTGTGATCAGAGGAGAGAGATTTTTCACAAGTTAATCACAGACATCATCTAGGATCAACCTCAAATACAAACATTCCTCTCACCAAACATAGCTGAGAATTAATCCTGTATATAGGACTCTAGGTCAAAGGCAAACACTGATCCTTCCAAGACCATGTCCCTCTACTCCTTCCAACCTGAAATTCCTTTTGTCAGGGAGAGTCATATTTAGTAGCTATTAGGAGTCACATGACACTTATCATTTCCATGTAAACATTTAGAGATCGCAAGTGTGTAAACTTGGAAAAGTTTGAGCCAGAGTGCCAGGAACAAGTGGAAGAGCAGTTCTCAAGCCTTAGAAGAAATAGAGGAAGAACAAGACCTCCTACCTCTCATCAGAGGACAGTTATCAGGGTACAAAAGACTGAAAGAGAAAAGGAGTTTCTGGGAGGAAATACTAAACCACACTCCATCTCTCACATTTCTTGACCAATGTGTGAGACCATCACAGCAACAGAAGGTAAATGCCCTAACTATCTCCCTCTTTAGGAGTCATATGGTGTAATGAACATTAAGAAAACAAGTTATATTGTCTAGCTTTATACATAAATATAATAAAGGTATTTTATTTAACATTATGCCCAGGACACACTAGACTTCTCAAAAAAAAAATCATTGCAAAATGACAGTGCTAAGTCCTTACCTAACAATAATAACTTTGAATGTAATGAACTAACGTCTCCAGTTAAAAGACATAGAGGTCTGAATGAAATAAGAAAAACAGCATCCAACTATATGGTGCCTACAACAAACTCAATTCATCCTTAAGGACACTACAGACTGAAAGTGAAGAGATGGAAAAAGATATTCCATTCAAATGGAAACCAGAGCAGCAGTAGCTATACCTACATCAGATAAAATATACTCTAAGCCAACAACTGTAAAAAGAGACAAAGGAGGTCATTATACAATAATAAAGGGATCGATTCAGCAAAAGAATATAACACAGATGCAGCAATCTTTAACAAAATACTAGCTAACTGAATCCAACAGCATATCAAAAAGATAATCCACCATGATCAAGTGGATTTCATACCAGGGATGCAGGGATGGTTTAGCATACACAAGTCAATAACTGTGACATACCACATAAACAGAATTAAAAACAAAAATCACATGATCATTTCAATAGCTGCAGGAAAAACATTCAACAAAATCCAGCATCACTTTATGATTAAAACTCTCAGCAAAATTGGCATACAAGGAAGATACCTCAATGTAATAAAAGCCATCTATGACAAACCCACAGCCAACATAATAGTGAATGGGAAAAGTTGAAAGCATTGCCTCTGAGAACGGGAACAAGACAAGGATGCCTAAGTCTCACCATTCCTCTTCACCATAGTACTATAAGTCCTAGCCAGAGCAATCAGACAAGAGAAAGAAATAAAGGGCATCCAAATTGGTCAAGAGGAAGTCAAATTGTCACTGTTTTCTGATGATATAATTGTTTACCTCAAAATCCCTAAAGCCTCCTCCAGAAAGCTCCTAGGACTAATAAAAGAATTCAGCAAAGTTTCTAGATACAAGATTAATGTATGCAAATCAGTAGCTTTTCTATACACCACAGGGACCAAGCAGAGAATCGAATCAAGAACTCAACCCTTTTTACAATAGCTGCAAAAAATATAAAATACTTAGGAATATACCTAACCTAGGAGGCAAAAGACCTCTACAAGGAAAACTACAAAACACTGCTGAAAGAAATCATAGATGACACAAATAGAAACACATCCCATGCTCATGGATGGGTAGAATCAATATTGTGAAAATGACCATAATGCCAAAAGCAATCTACAAATTCAATGCAATCCCCATCAAAATACCACCATCATTCTTCACAGAATTAGAAAAAAAAACAATTATAAAATGCATATGGAACCAAAAAGAGCTCACGTAGCCAAATCAAGATTAAGCAAAAAGAACAAATCTGGAGGCATCACACTATCTGATTTCAAACTATAAAATAGGGCCACAGTCAACAAAACAGTGTGGTACTGGTAAAAAAAAAAAAAAAAAAAATAGGCACATAGACCAGTGGAACAGAGTAGAGAATTCAGAAATAAGCCCAAATACTTAAAGCCAACTGATCTTCAACAAAGTAAACAAAAACATATAAAGTGGGGAAAGGACATCATTTTCAAAAAATGGTGCTGGGATATATGGCTAGCCACATGTAGGAGAATGAAACTGGATCCTCATCTCTCACCTTATACAAAAATCAACAAAGATGGATTAAGGACTTAAACCTAAGACCTGAAACTATAAAAATTCTAGAATATAACACTGGAGAAACCCTTCTAGACTTTGGCTTAGGCAAGGATTTCCTGACCAAGAACCCCAAAAAAATGCAATAAAAACAAAGATAAATAGTTGGGGTCTAATTAAACTAAAGAGCTTTTGCACAGCAAAAAGAACAGTCAGCAGAGTAAGCAGACAATCCACAGAGTGGGAGAAAATCTTCACAATCTATATATCTGACAAAGACTAATATCCAGAATCTACAACAAACTCAAACAAATCAGTAAGAAAAAAAAGCAAACAATCCCATCAAAAAGTAGGTTAAGGATGTGAATAGACAATTCTCAAAAGAAGATATACAAATGGCCAACAAACGTATGAAAAAATGCTCAACATCACTAATGATCAGCGAAATGTGAATCAAAACCACAATGTGATTCCACCTTACTCCTGCAAGTATGGCCATAATCAAAAAATTAAAAAACAGTAGATTTTGGCATAGATGTGGTGATCAGGGAACACTTCTACACTGCTGGTGGGAATATAAACTAGTACAGCCACTATGGAAAACAGTGTGGAGATTACCTAAAGAACTAAAAGTAGAACTACCATTTGATTCTGTAATCCCACTACTGGTTATCTACCCAGAGGAAAGGAAGCCATTATATGAAAAGATATTTTCGCATGCATGTTTATAGCAGCACAATTCACAATTGCAAAATTGTGGAACCAACCGAAATGCCCATCAATCAACAAGTGGATAAAGAAACTGTTGTGTGTGTGTATCTATCTATCTATCTATATATATATATATATATAGATATATATGATGAAATATATGATGAAATACCACTCAGCCATAAAAAGGAATGAATTAATGGCATTTGCAGTGACCTGGATGTGACTGGAGACCATTATTCTAAGTGAAGTAATTCAGCAATGGAAAACCAAACATCGTATCTTCTCACTGATATGTGGGAGTTAAGCTATGAAGATACAAAGGCATAAGAATGATACAGTGGACTTTGGGGACTTGGGGAGGAGGTTGGGAAGGGGGCAAGGGTTAAAGATTACAAATAGGGTCTGGTGTTATCGCCCAGGTGATAGGTGCACCAAAATCTCACACATCACCACTAAAGAACTTACTCATGTAACCAAATACTTCTTGTACCCCCAATAACCTACTGAGTGGAAAATAAATAAATAAATAAAAATAAAATGGGTTCTAAAAAAAGAATTAATAAAGATCAAAGCAGAAATAAATAAAATTGAGACTAAAAAAATACAGAAGACCAACAAAACAAAAAGTTGGTTTTTTGAAAAGATAAAATTCACAAACCTTTAGCTGGACAGAAAAATTAAGAGAAAACACAAATAAGTAAAATCAGAAATGAAAAAGGAGCCCTCATAAGAGATACACAGTAATATAAAGGGTCATTAGAGACTGCAATGAACAACTATATGCCAATGAATTCAAAAACCAAAAGTAAATGGATAAATCCCTCAACACATACAACCTACTGAGATGGAGCCTAGAGGAAACCAAAAACCTGAACAGACATGAACAAGTAACAAGACTGAATCAGTAATAATAAAAAGTCTCCCAACAAAGAAAAGTCCAGAACTAGATGCCTTCACAACTGAATTCTACCAAACATCTAAAGAAAAATTAATATCAGCTATTCTCAAACTATTCCAAAATGTTGATGCAGAGAGCACTTTTCCCAACTTATTCCCTGAGGCCCTGATTCCAAAACCAGAAAAGAACACAGAAAAAAAAAACCATGGGCCAATATTCCTGATGAAAATACACACAAAAATCCTCAACAAAATACTAGCAAACAAAATCAAACAATATATCAAAAACATAGGGAGGAGCCAAGATGGCCGAATAGGAACAGCTCCAGTCTACAGCTCCCAGCGTGAGCAACGCAGAAGACGGGTGATTTCTGCATTTCCATCTGAGGTACCAAGTTCATCTCACTAGGCAGTGCCAGACAGTGGGCGCAAGTCAGTGGGTGCGCGCACCGTGCGCGAGACGAAGCAGGGCGAGGCACTGCCTCACTCCAGAAGCACAAGGGGTCAGGGAGTTCCCTTTCCTAAGTCAAAGAAAGGGGTGACAGACGGCACCTGGAAAATCGGGTCGCTCCCACCCGAATACTGCGCTTTTCCGACGGGCTTAAAAAACAGCGCACCACAAGATTATATCCGGCACCTGGCTCGGAGGGTCCTACGCCCACGGAGTCTCGCTGATTGCTAGCACAGCAGTCTGATATCAAACTGCAATAGGGCAGCGAGGCTGGGGGAGGGGCGCCCGCCATTGCCCAGGTGTGCTTAGGTAAACAAAGCAGCCGGGAAGCTTGAACTGGGTGGAGCCCACCACAGCTCAAGGAGGCCTGCCTGCCTCTGTAGGCTCCACCTCTGGGGGCAGGGCACAGACAAACAAAAAGACAGCAGTAACCTCTGCAGACTTAAATGTCCCTGTCTGACAGCTTTGAAGAGAGCAGTGGTTCTCCCAGCACGCAGCTGGAGATCTGAGAACGGGCAGACTGCCTCCTCAAGTGGGTCCCTGACCCCTGACCCACGAGCAGCCTAACTGGGAGGCACCCCCCAGCAGGGGCACACCGACACCTCACACACCAGGGTACTCCAACAGACCTGCAGCTGAGGGTCCTGACCATTAGAAGGAAAACTAACAAACAGAAAGGACATCCACACCAAAAACCCATCTGTACATCACCATCATCAAAGACCAAAAGTAGATAAAACCACAAAGATAGGGAAAAAACAGAACAGAAAAACTGGAAACTCTAAAAAGCAGAGTGCCTCTCCTGCTCCAAAGGAACGCAGTTCCTCACCAGCAATGGAAGAAAGCTGGATGGAGAATGACTTTGACGAGCTGAAAGAAGAAGGCTTCAGATGATCAAATTACTCTGAGCTATGGGAGGACATTCAAACCAAAGGCAAAGGAGTTGAAAACTTTGAAAAAAACTTAGAAGAATGTATAACTAGAATAACCAATACAGAGAAGTGCTTAAAGGAGCTGATGGAGCTGAAAACCAAGGCTCAAGAACTACGTGAAGAATGCAGAAGCCTCAGGAGCCGATGCGATCAACTGGAAGAAAGGGTATCAGCAATGGAAGATGAAATGAATGAAATGAAGCGAGAAGGGAAGTTTAGACAAAAAAGAATAAAAAGAAACAAGCAAAGTCTCCAAGAAATATGAGACTATGTGAAAAGACCAAATCTACGTCTGATTGGTGTACCTGAAAGTGATGGGGAGAATGGAACCAAGTTGGAAAACACTCTGCAGGATATTATCCAGGAGAACTTCCCCAATCTAACAAGGCAGGCCAGTGTTCAGATTCAGGAAATACAGAGAACGCCACAAAGATACTCCTCCAGAAGAGCAACTCCAAGACATAATTGTCAGATTCACCAAAGTAGAAAGGAAGGAAAAAATGTTAAGGGCAGCCAGAGAGAAAGGTCGGGTTACCCTCAAAGGGAAGCCCATCAGACTAACAGCGGATCTCTCAGCAGAAACTCTACAAGCCAGAAGAGTGGGGGCCAATATTCAACATTCTTAAAGAAAATAATTTTCAACCCAGAATTTCATATCCAGCCAAACTAAGCTTCATAAGTGAAGGAGAAATAAAATACTTTACAGACAAGCAAATGCTGAGAGATTTTGTCACACCAGGCCTGCCCTAAAAGAGCTCCTGAAGGAAGCACTAAACATGGAAAGGAACAGCTGGTACCAGCCAGTGCAAAAACATGCCAAATTGTAAAGACCATCGAGGTTAGGAAGAAACTGCATCAACTAATGAGGAAAATAACCAGCTGACATCATAATGACAGGATCAAATTCACACATAACAATATTAACCTTAAATGTAAATGGGCTAAGTGCTCCAATTAAAAGACACAGACTGGCAAATTGGATAAAGAGTTAAGACCCATCAGTGTGCTGTATTCAGGAAACTCATCTCACATGCAGAGACACACATAGGTTCAAAATAAAGGGATGGAGGAAGATCTACGAAGCAAATGCAAAACAAAAAAAAAGACAAGGGTTGCAAACCGAGTCTCTGATAAAACAGACTTTAAACCAACAAAGATCAAAAGAGGCAAAGAAGACCATTACATAATGGTAAAGGGATCAATTCAACAAGAAGAGCTAACTATCCTAAATATATATGCACCCAATACAGGAGCACCCAGATTCATAAAGCAAGTCCTTAGAGACCTACAAAGAGACTTAGACTCCCACACAATAATAATGGGAGACTTTAACACCCCACTGTCAACATTAGATGGATCCATGAGACAGAAAGTTAACAAGGATATCCAGGAACTGAAATCAGCTCTGCACCAAGCGGACCTAATAGACATCTACAGAACTCTCCACCCCAAATCAACAGAATATACGTTATTTTCAGCACCACACCACACCTATTCCAAAATTGACCACATAGTTGGAAGAAAAGCACTCCTCAGCAAATGTAAAAGAACAGAAATTATTACAAACTGTCTCTCAGACCATAGTGCAATCAGACTAGAACTCAGGATTCAGAAACTCACTCAAAACTGCTCAACTACATGGAAACTGAACAACCTGCTCCTGAATGACTACTGGGTACATAACGAAATGAAGGCAGAAATAAAGATGTTCTTTGAAACCAACGAGAACAAAGACACAACATACCAGAATCTCTGGGACACATTCAAAGCAGTGTGCAGAGGGAAATTTATAGCATCAAATGCCCACAACAGAAAGCAGGAAAGATCTAAAATTTACACCCTAATATCACAATTAAAAGAACTAGAGAAGCAAGAGCAAACACATTCAAAAGCTAGCAGAAGGCAAGAAATAACTAAGATCAGAGCAGAACCAAAGGAAATAGAGACACAAAAAATCTTTCAAAAAATTAATGAATCCAGGAGCTGGTTTTTTGAAAAGATCAACAGAATCGATAGACCACTAGCAAGACTAATAAAGAAGAAAAGAGAAAAGAATCAAATAGATGCAATAAAAAGTAATAAAGGGGATATCACCACCGATCCCACAGAAATACAAACTACCATCAGAGAATACTATAAACACCTCTATGCAAATAAACTAGAAAATCTAGAAGAAATGGATAAATTCCTCGACACATACACCCTCCCAAGACTAAAGCAGAAAGAAGTTGAATCTCTGAATAGACCGATAACACGATCTGAAATTGTGGCAATAATCAATAGCTTACCAACCAAAAAAAGTCCAGGACCAGATGGATTCACAGCTGAATTCTACCAAAGGTACAAGAAGGAGCTGGTACCATTCCTTCTGAAACTATTCCAATCAATAGAAAAAGAGGGAATCCTCCCTAAATCATTTTATGAGGCCAATATCATCCTGATACCAAAGGCTGGCAGAGACACAACCAAAAAAGAGAATTTTAGACCAATATCCTTGATGAACATTGATGAAAAAATCCTCAATAAAATACTGGCAAAATGAATCCAGCAGCACATCAAAAAGCTTATCCACCATGATCAAGTAGTCTTCATCCCTGGGATGCAAGGCTGGTTCAATATAGGCAAATCAATAAATGTAATCCAGCATATAAACAGAACCAAAGACAAAAACCACATGATTATCTCAATAGATGCAGAAAAGGCCTTTGACAAAATTCAACAACCCTTCATGCTAAAAACTCTCAATAAATTAGGTATTGATGGGACGTATTTCAAAACAATAAGAGCTATCTATGACAAACCCACAGCCAATATCATACTGAATGGGTAAAAACTGGAAGCAGTCCCTTTGAAAACTGGCACAAGACAGGGATGCCCTCTCTCACCACTCCTATTCAACATAGTGTTGGAAGTTCTGGCCAGGGCAATTAGGCAGGAGAAGGAGATAAAGGGTATTCAATTAGGAAAAGAGGAAGTCAAATTGTCCCTGTCTGCAGATGACATGATTGTATATCTAGAAAACCCCATCGTCTCAGCCCAAAGTCTCCTTCAGCTGATAAGCAACTTCAGCAAAGTCTCAGGATACAAAATCAATGTATAAAAATCACAAGCATTCTTATACACCAATAACAGACAAACAGAGAGCCAAATCATGAGTGAACTCCCATTCACAATTGCTTCAAAGAGAATAAAATACCTAGGAATCCAACTTAGAAGGGATGTGAAGGACCTCTTCAAGAAGAACTACAAACCACTGCTCAATGAAATAAAAGAGGATACAAACAAATGGAAGAACATTCCATGCTCATGGATAGGAAGAATCAGTATCGTGAAAATGGCCATACTGCCCAAAGTAATTTATAGATTCAATGCCATCCCCATCAAGCTACCAATGACCTTCTTCACAGAATTGGAAAAAACTACTTTAAAGTTCATATGGAACCAAAAAAGAGCCCGCATCGCCAAGTCCATCCTAAGCCAAAAGAACAAAGCTGGAGGCATCACGCTACCTGACTTCAAACTATACTAAAAGGCTACAGTAACCAAAACAGCATGGTACTGGTACCAAAACAGAGATATAGATCAATGGAACAGAACAGAGCCCTCAGAAATAATGCCACATATCTACGACCATCTAATCTTTGACAAACCTGACAAAAACTCGCAATGGGGAAAGGATTCCCTATTTAATAAATGGTGCTGGGAAAACTGGCTAGCCATATGTAGAAAGCTGAAACTGGATCCCTTCCTTACACCTTATACAAAAATTAATTCAAGATGGATTAAAGACTTACATGTTAGACCTAAAACCATAAAAACCCTAGAAGAAAACCTAGGCAATACCATTCAGGACATAGGCATGGGCAAGGACTTCATGTCTAAAACACCAAAAGCAATGGCAACAAAAGACAAAATTGACAAATGGGATCTAATTAAACTAAAGAGCTTCTGCACAGCAAAAGAAACTACCATCAAAGGAACAGGCAACCTACAGAATGGGAGAAAATTTTCACAACCTACTCATCTGACAAAGGGCTAATAACCAGAATCGACAATGAACTCAAACAAATTTACAAGAAAAAAACAAACAACCCTATGAAAAAGTGGGCAAAGGATATGAACAGACACTTCTCAAAAGAAGACATTTATGCAGCCAAAAGACACAGGAAAAAATGCTCATTATCACTGGCCATCAGAGAAATGCAAATCAAAACCACAATGAGATATCATCTCACACCAGTTAGAATGGCAATCATTAAAATGTCAGGAAACAACAGGTGCTGGAGAGGATGTGGAGAAACAGGAACACTTTTACACTGTTGGTGGGACTGTAAACTAGTTCAATCATTGTGGAAGTCAGTCTGGCAATTCCTCAGGGATCTAGAACTAGAAATACCATTTGAGCCAGCCATCCCATTACTGGGTATATACCCAAAAATTATAAATCATGCTGCTATAAAGACACATGCACACGTATGTTTATTGTGGCACTATTCACATTAGCAAAGACTTGGAACCAACCCAAATGTCCAACAATGATAGACTGGATTAAGAAAATGTGGCACATATACACTATGGAATACTATGCAGCCATAAAAAATGATGAGTTCATGTCCTTTGTAGGGACATGGATGAAATTGGAAACCATCATTCTCAGTAAACTATCGCAAGAACAAAAAACCAAACACCACATATTCTCACTCATAGGTGGGAATTGAACAATGAGATCACATGGACACAGGAAGGGGAATATCACACTCTGGGGACTGTTGTGGGGTGGGGGGAGGGGGGAGGGATAGCATTGGGAGATATACCTAATGCTAGATGACGAGTTAGTGGGTGCAGTGCACCAGCATGGCACATGTATACATATGTAACTAACCCGCACAATGTGCACATGTACCCTAAAACTTAAAGTATAATAAAAAAATCAGAAATGACACAAATAAATGGAAAAACATTCCACCCTCACAGACAGGAAGAATCAATATCATTAAAATGGCCATGCTGCCCAAAGCAATTTATAAATTCAATGCTATTCTTATTAAACTATCATTGGCTTCCTTCACAGAACCAGAAAAAACTATTTTAAAATGCATATGGAACCGAAAAAGACCTCGAATAGCCAAGGCAATCCTAAGCATAAAGAACAAAGCTGGAGGCATCACGCCACCTGACTTCAAACTATACTATAGGGCTACAGTAACCAAAACAGCATGATACTGGTACAAAAACAGACACATAGACCAGTGGAACAGAATAGAGAGCCTAGAAATAAGGCCACACACCTACAACCATCTAATCTTCGACAAAGCTGACAAAAACAAGCAATGGGAAAACGACTCCCTATTCAATAAATGGTACTGGGGGAACTGGCTAGCCATATGCAGAAGATTGAAACTAGACCCTTTCCTTACACCATATACAAAAATAAACTCAAGATTGATTAAAGACTTAAATGTAAAACCCAAAACTATAAAAACCCTGGAAGACAACCTAGGCAATACCATTCTGGACATAGGAACAAGCAAAGATTTCATGACAAAGACACCAAAAGTAATTGCAACAAAAGCAAAAATTGGCAAAGGGGATCTATTTAAACTAAAGAACAGCAAAGGAAACTGCCAACAGAGTGAACAGACAACCTACAGAATGGGAGAAAATTTTTGCAAACTATGCATCTGACAAAGGTCTAATATCATATATCTAAAAGGAACTTAAATTTACAAGAATAAAAACAAACAACTTCAAGTGGGCAAAGGACATGAATAGACACATTTCAAAAGAAGGCATGGCATACATGCGGCCGACAATCATATGAAAAAAGCTGAACATCACTGATCATTAGAGAAATGCAAATCAAAGCCACAATGAGATATCATCTTACACCAGTCAGAATGGCTATGATCATTAAGTCAAAAAATAATGTTTGCTGGCAAGGTTGCAGAGAAAAAGAAACACTTATACACTGTTGGTGGGAGTGTAAATTAGTCCATCCATTGTGGAAGACAGTGTGGCAATTCCTCAGAGATCTAAAAGCAGAAGTACCATTTGACCGTGTAATCCCATTTCTGGGTATATACCCAAAGGATTATAAATCATTCTATTATAAAGACATGCACATATGAATGTTCACTGCAGCACTGTTCACAACAACAAAGACATGAAATCAACCTAAATGCCCATCAATGGCAGACTAGATAAAGGAAACGTGGTACACATACACCATGAGATACCATGCAGCCAGAAAAAAAGAACAAGATCATGTCTTTTGTGGGAACAGGATTGGCACTGAAGGCTATCATCCTTAACAAGCTAATTCAGAAACAGAAAATCAAATACTAAATGTTCTCACTTATAAGTGGGAGCCTAATGATGAGAACACATGGACACATAGAGGGGAATGACACACACTAGGGGCTGTCAGAGGATGGAGGGTGGGAGGAGGAAGAGGATCAGGAAAAATAACTAATGGGTACTAGACTTAATACCTGGGTGACAAAATAATCTGTACAACAAAACCTCATGACACAAAGTTTACCCGTACAACAGACCTGCACATGTACCCCTGAACTTAAAAGTTAAATTTAAAAAGAGAAACTGAAACTATGACACGAACATACATAATCCTTACTCTATTGCTATGTACCTAAGTAGAATTCATTACATTAAATTGATATAGTGATGGTAATTATAATAAATATTTTCCAAGTAAAAAAATAACAAATGTTGGCAAGGCTGTGGAAAAAAGGGACTGCTTATACTCTGTTGGCGGGAATGTAAATCCCTTCAGCCACTGTGGACAGCAGTTTGGAGATTTCTCAAATAACTAAAAATAGAACTACCATTTGACCCAATACCCATTACTGAGTATATATATCCAAAGGAAAATAAATTGTTCTACCAAGAAGACATGCACTCATATGTTCATCACAGCACCATTCACAACAGCAAAGACATGGAGTCAACCTAGGTGCCCATCAATGGTGGAGTGGATAAGAAAAACATGGTACATATATACCATGAAATACTATACAGCCATAGAAAAGAACAACATCATGTCCTTTGCAGCAACATAACTGCAGCAGGAGGCTATTATCCTAAGCGAATTAATGCAGAAACAGAAAATCAGATACCGCATGTTCTCACATATGAGTTAAACATCAGGTATACGTGGACATAAAGATGGGAACAATAAACACAGGACTACACAAGGATGGAGGAATAGAGAGGCAAGGATTGAAAAACTACCTATCAGGTACTATACTCACTACCTGGGTGATGGGTTCAATCATACCCTAAACCTCAGCATCATGCAATATACCCATGTAACAAACCTGTACATTAACCCTCTGAATCTAAAATAAAAGTTGAATTTTTTTAATTAATTAAAAACAAAAGATGAAAAAAGACTTTCATTCTGTCTTCCCCATAATCATATCTCAGCATCTTCAACATTGCCATGCCTAGTGTATAGCAGAAACTCCACAAATATTTGCTAAATGAATTGCTGAATATGTGAATGGTTCAGTATTTCACATCCACCAGTTTTGTTTCTCTTTTGTTATGAAATCTGTATGCACTTTATCAGTAATTCTTAAATAGTTCTGCTTTGGTATTCTTTGGGTTGCATTGAGTTTGTTCATTTTTAAATACTTTTCATGAGTGTTTTTTAACACTGTATATATCATATTATCTGTATACATCTGCAATATTAATATTGCTACACCATCTCCTCTTCTAGTTGTTTTATCTCAAGAAAAACACATCAGAAAAAGTTCAGAGAAAGACATTGTGGGATGGTTTCTTTTTTTTGTTTGTTTGTTTTTGTTTGGATGGTTTCTATCATGGCCATAGAAATGATTAAGAGTCTTCAGGAAAAGCAGGCAAAAGGGAGAATGGATTTCAGGTGAGATCAGGAAGGGCATGGGAAAAGTAAGCAGAAACCTCTTCACTCCAGAATACAAGAAGTGTAAGGAAAGGCTCTTGAAGCTTGAAAACATTGAAATTAAGACAAACAAAAAGACATCCTAGTTCACACCATGCCATTATTAGCTATAAGGTGCTTTTAGAAGCTGAAAAATTAAGACTAAGGAAAGGAAAAAGAATTGTGCAAGATCCCTGTGTCAGCAGCAGAACTGCAACTAGAATTTAAGTTGTCTGACTTCTGATATAGCATACTACATTCGCACCATGCAGAGCTACCCATGTGCAGTGCAAAACCCGAGCATGTTTTAGCAATAAAATTTTAATGCAAATTAAAATTGCTGAACAGGCTGGACATTCATAGATGACTGTGGCTGGACTTACCAAAATTGTGACAAAGTTGTCTTTGATGCCTTCCCCTCCACTTATCAGTTCTCAAAAATATTTACCCAATTGATGTTGCCAACTACATTATTAACAACTGACAGTAACACAAATATTTATTTAAGAGTAAGTTCTTAGGTAAATATTTTGTCATCTTCTCTGAAGATTTTTTGCAAATTGTTTTGCTTACGAGGCCAGAGCAGCCATATTCTAAGTTCATTAGTGAATTTTGAGAGCAGATTTCCCTGAGCACCGTTTGTTTTTTTCCCCCGCCTCTGAATTGATCCCCTGGGTCTGTAGTAAAAGAGTCTATAAAGCAAGTGTCCCTTTCCATTGGATGGAACCTGTGCAGAAGCCTCTTACATGACCGGAAATTTCAGAACCTTAGATTCCCAGCGGAAATCATGTGCCATGATAAAAAGGGGAAGAGGTTTCCAGCCTCAATTCAGATTCTAACCCTCTGCTATGTGGTTTGGATGCTGACTGAGCAACAGAATTGTCTCTGTAGATAGCTATGTTTTTGGATTGTTGCTGCTGAAGGGACAGGTAGGTTGGAGAAGGCCAGAGAGAAATGAAGGAAGTCAAAAACAAATTTCTATGGAAACTTAATCCTGAAATTATTTCTACAGAGTTGCCTCCACATTTTGCTGCAAGGCTGAGCTCTTTTCATGAAACCACATAGGCCATTTGGGCCTTTAAACTCTCTGCTCCCTCTTTAGGGAATCGTTAGAGATCTAAGGAGCTTGTGTTGTCCCTGGGCTGGTGAATCTCTGAGGCTGCTTCCCAGGTAACCAGTCGCTGTACAGAAAGGAAGGGAGATGCATGTCACAGCTTGCCTTGCCAGACCACAGAAGTCACCCAAGACCAAGGTTTCTAAATCATTCAGCAAATTCCCTATGGCCTGGTGGGAGCTCTCTCTTTTTAAGCTGAAAAAAACTGAAGCTGAAGAACTGCTTCTCCTCCCCAGAAATGGGCCTTTTTGCAAACACTGGCTGGTTGTAGGTGGGAAGACCGATAGCAAATCCCTAGGCAAGAATTCTCTCCAAACTTTTTAAATTCATATATCCCATCAGTAAAAATAAAATTGGGAAAATATCCCCAATATATGGGTATGTTTATCAATGTTTAAGTTATTTGCACTACTACTATATATATAGTTTGTGTTTTAAAATATACACAAAAACAGACTCTTTTAAGCTACAGAGCTTTGGAGGCTGGTTGTTTTTTATTATTATTATTTTTCATTTCCAAATGTTATTGGGGAACAGGTGGTGTCTGGTTACATGAATAAGTTCTTTAGTGATGATTTGTGAGATGGTGCACCCATCACCCAAACAGTATACACTGAATCCAATTTGTAGTTTTTTATCCCTCACCCTCCCAACTCTTTCCCCATGAGCCCTAAAGTTCATTGTGTCATTCTTATGCCTTTGCATCCTCATAGCTTAGTTACCACTTATTAGTGAGAATATGTGATATTTGGTTTTCCATTCCTGAGATACTTCACTTAGAGTAATAGTCTCCAATCTCATCCAGGTTGCTGCAAATGCCTTTAATTCATTCCTTTTTATGGCTCAGTAGTAGTCCATTGTGTATATATATATACCACAACTTTGCAATTGCAAATTGTGCTGCTATAAACATGCATGTGCAAGTATCTTTTTCGAATAATGACTTATTTTCCTCTGGGGAGACACCCAGTAGTGGGATTGCTAGATCAAATGATAGTTCTACTTTTAGCTCTTTAAGGAATCTCCACACTGTTTACCATAGTGGCTGTACTAGTTTACATTCCCACCAGCAGTGTAGAAGTGTTCCCTGTTCACCACAGCCATGCCAACATCTACTGTTTTTTTATTTTTTTATTATGGCCATTCTTGCAGGAGTAAGGTGGTATTGCATTGTGGTTTTGATTTGCATTTCCTTGATCATTAGTGATGTTGAGCATTTTTTTATATGTTTGTTGACCATTTGTAGATATTCTTTTAAGAATTGTCTATTCATGTCCTTAGCTCACTTTTTGATGGGATTGTTTGTTTTTTCTTACTGATTTGTTTGAGTTTGTTGTAGATTCTGGATATTAGTCCTTTGTCAGATGTATAGATTGTGAAGGTTTTCTCCCACTCTGTGGGTTGTCTGTTTACTCTGCTGACTGTTCCTTTTGCTGTGCAAAAGCTCTTTAGTTTAATTAGGTCCCAACTATTTATCTTTGCTTTTATTGCATTTGCTTTTGGGTTCTTGGTCAGGAAATCCTTGCCTAAGCCAAAGTCTAAAGGGCTTTTCCAATGTTATCTTCTAGAATCCTTATAGTTTCAGGTCTTAGATTTAAGTCCTTAATCCGTCTTGAGTTGATTTCTGTGTAAGGTGAGAGATGAGGATCCAGTTTCATTCTCCTACGTGTGGTTTGTAAATTACCACAGCACCATGTGTTGAACAGGATGTCCTTTCCTCACTTTATGTTTTTGTTTGCTTTGTTGAAGATCAGTTGGATGTAAGTATCTGGGCTTATTTCTGGGTTCTCTATTCTCTTCCATTGGCCTATGTGCCTATTTTTATACCAGTATCATGCTAAAAACAGATGTTTTTAATGAGCTAAAGATAAATGCCATAGTTCATTCACTTCAAGACACCCATTTTAACATCTTTGAGATTGAGATTATCTTATAATCAATGGTATCTTAGCATAATGCCATAGTCTTCTTGGCAGTCTTTTTTCTTTCTTAATGGCACGTAAAATAATAGTGTATTTCATATCAGATTGTATCCTAGATTTTATGAAATATCATATAACTTGAAGGATCTCATATCTCCTTCTCATATCCCAGTGGATCACGTGGCATATCCCATGATGTGAGCAGCCTCCCCATTTAAAGACCAGTGACATAGGCCATGGAGTTTCTGGGCCATCAATCTCAAATAAAAAAAAGACAGAGTGAATCACTCTTAAGATTTTTACAGATTTCTCCAGGGGGAAAAAATCCCTTTTCTACTCAATCAAATAACAAGCCTGAGAGCCTTAGTGAATCTGATCATGGCAAGAAAATACTCAAGTGGCTCCCAGTTATGTTTTAGAATCTCACTGTACCTTAGACCAATAGTTAATTTCTCTGGATTTTACCTTCCTTATCAGAAGATGAGTGTGATAAGCCTCACTGGGTTTCATTTCTATAGATGACTATCAAATGCCAGGCCCCAGGAATGAATATGAGAGAGGGGAGTGAACAAGGATGAGTAAGATATTCGCTATCTTCAAATCTCTTACAGTTCAGATGCAAATGTCAGGCAGTTTTTAATGATGATCTAGTGTAAGAAAATGGCAGGGTAAGTGAAAATGGCTTCTTCTTCCAAAACTACATGCTACATATGCAAGCAATACTTTACAAACTAGGAAGCTTTGTTGTGAATGCAGATCTGAGAAGGCCAGTGCCTCTACTGGAAAGGGGGAGGTAAGTGCTAAGATACCCAGATGAACAAAAAGTCTGTGAGCTCAATGTGTTGGTGGTTTAGCACAGAAGACAGGCTCTAGCCTATACAGCTCACTATGGAATATAGCAGAGGCAAAAACTATGTTATGGGAGCCATGAGGAAGCAGCTAATTCAGCCTAGGACTTCAGAAAAGCCTTCATAGAAGAGGTCACACTTGAGCTGGATTTTGAAAGATGAGTGAGTGACAGTTCTAAAGAGGACTGAGAAGAGCAGCAGAAAATTCTTTGTAGGCTTTCTCAGAGGGAAAAAAACAGAAGGAATAAAAGAAAAAAACAGGGAGGAATAAAGGGAGGGAGACAGGAGAGTCATTGTCATTCAATAGTTCCTCAGATTCTGAAAGAGGCAACTTTTCTTGTTAGGGAAGAACCTCCAGAAGCTTCTGCTCTGCTTTCCTGAATCCATGGGGAAGCAGCAGGGAGGGGGAAAAAAATGATGCATTTCAGGAGAAATTTTTCCCTTTTCATCCTAATTTCTGATGGTCCTATTTGCCCAGAATTGCACATTTCTGGAAAGGGCTTTGAGGTCCACAATGGCCAATCAGACTGTGGTGACTGAGTTCTTCCTCCAAGGCCTGACGGATACCAAAGAGCTTCAGGTGGCCGTTTTTCTGCTCCTGCTGCTTGCCTACCTTGTGACTGTCTCTGGGAACCTGATCATCATCAGCCTGACCTTGCTGGACACCCACCTGCAGACATCTATGTACTTATTTCTCCAGAATCTGTCCTGCTTAGAAATTTGGTTCCAGACAGTCGTTGTGCCCAAGATGCTGCTCAACATTGCCATGGGGACCAAGACCATTAGCTTTGCTGGGTGCATTACCCAGGACTTTTTCCACATCTTCCTGGGGGCCACAGAGTTCTTCCTCCTCACAGCCACGGCCTATGACCAGTATATTGCCATCTGCAAGCCCCTCCACTACCCCATGCTCATAAGTAGTAGAGTCTGCACACAGCTCATCCTCACCTGCTGGCTACTAGGTTTCTCCTTCATCATCGTGCCTGTCATCCTGACCAGTCAGCTTCCATTCTGTGATACCCACATCAAGCATTTCTTCTGTGACTACACGCCTCTAATGGAGGTGGTCTGCAGTGGGCCAAAGGTGCTGGAGATGGTGGATTTTACCCTGGCCTTAGTAGCACTGCTTGGCGCCTTGGTACTCATCACCCTGTTCTATGTTCAGATCATCCAGGCAATTGTCAGAATCCCCGCTGTCCAGGAGAGGAAGAAGTCTTTCTCTACCCGTTCCTCTCATGTCATTATGGTTACCATGTGTTATGACAGCTGCTTCTTTATGTATGTCAAGCCCTCTCCAGAAAAGGGGGTTGATGTCAACAAGGGAGTGTCTCTAATCAACACAATTATTGCCCCACTGTTAAATCCCTTCATCTGTACTCTGAGGAACCAACAAGTTAAGCAGGTAATGAAAGACCTAGTCAGAAAAATGACTTTGTTCCAAAATAAATAAGGGCCCTAAAAGGCATCTTCTGGGGAAAAAATGGGTGCCTTCTCCAGAGTAAGTCCACATGACATCAGGCCAAGAGGCAGGAGTCAGGGGCTTAGGCCCCCATTGCACCCCCAGCAAGGTGCAGGTTTCCCCACAGGCCATAAGGAAAATGTCCTGATATCATATGAAGGGTCTTATTACCTAGCCTCAGTCTTAGGTTTGCACCTTCTTTTAGCACTCTGTCAGCCAAAGAAATGAGAAATAGCTAGCCTATGTCCCCAGGTGCCCTCAACTAGACTCCAGTAACAGCTGACATTCATCAGCATGCCAGTTTCATTTCTAATACCTATAATGTTTGTAGAACACTTCACAGTTTCAAAAGCATTTTCTCAACACTAACCTCACTTAATCTTCACAATAACCCTGTGAAACAGATGGAAAAATTATTATTCACATTTTACATAAAGATGTTGATATACTCAAACAGTTTAAGTGTACTACCAAAGATCACACAGGAGACCAGGGTTCAAACCCACAACTTCTGGATCTAAACGCAATACCACATTTCCTACAGATGTGAGACATCTGGATTTAATAGTCATCTCTTGCTGCACACAAATTATCCCAAAATTTAGCAGCTTAAAACAGCAAGCATTGATTATCTTGGTTTCTATGGGTTAGTAATTTGGGTTCAGCTTAACTCAGAGCAGCTCAATAGGGCTGTTGTTTCATCTAAAGACTCTACTGGGGGTGGGGCATGGTGGTTCATGCCTATAATTCCAGCACTTCGGGAGGCTGAGGTGGGTGGATCACCTCAGATCAGGAGTTTGAGACCAGCCTGGCCAACATGGGAAAACCTCATCTCTACTAAAAATACAAAACTTAGCCAGGCATGATGGCATACACATGTAGTCCCATCTACTCAGCAGGCTGAGGCAAGAGAATTGCTTGAACCTGGAAGGTGAAGGTTGCAGTGAGCCAAGATCATGCCACTGCATTCCAGCCTGGGTGACAGAGTGAGACTCCATCTCAAAAAAAAAAAAAAAAAAAAGACTCAACTAGGGAAGGATTAACTTCTGAGCTGCTCACTCCAGTTGCTGTTAGCAGGCTCTAGTTCCTCAGTGATTATTGCCATGTGGGCACTCTATAAGAAAGCTCATAACATGGCAGCTGGCCTTCTTTAGAGCAAACAAACGAAAGAATGGCCAAAACAAAAGTGTTTTATAACCTAATGTTAAAAGTGACATCACATCATTTTTATCATATGCTATTTGTTAGAAGCAAGTCACCTAGTCCAGCCCATATTCAAGAGGAGGCGAGCACACAAAGACATGAATATCAGAAGGCAGGGACAATTTGGGAAACATTACATGCAGTACCATCCACCCTCTGGCACAGTCCACCAATGATTCATGTCCCTCCCACATGCAATATATATTCCACCCTTCTCGAAGTCATCAAAGGTCTCATCTTGTTATAGTTTCCAATCAAAATCCACAATCTTATCATCTAAACCAGGTCCAGGTGTAGATGAAGCTCCTTGGGTGTAGTTCCATAGGTACATACAGCCCCCTAACTACTTTTCTCAATCTGTGACCTGTGAAACTAAAAAAGACAAGTTAACATCCCCACACACACCCAACATACAATGATGGGGTAGGCATAGAATAACAACTATAACTATTGCCACTCAAAAATAGGAAAAGAAAAGGAATTACTGGTCCAGAAAAATTATGAAATCCAGCTGAAAATGATGGAAACTCCTTAACTCATTCAAAACTTGGGAGTAATTCATTATTCCTCTTGGGCCCTTGGTCCTGCCCTCTGAGTCATTTTTCCTTTTTCATGAAAAGTAGCACACAATTGTAGCTGAATAGTTTTCTCAGCCTTCTTGCTTCCAGTAGAATTACAGTGACCCAAATGCCTCTTTCTTATTCTGTACTGTCTTCTTTTCAATCCAAGATGACAGAGTTTCTGGGGATATAACTCATTCAGGAACTTTATGGATCTCCAGCGTATCTTCTTGATGCTTGCTTCATTAGATAAAAACCACAGCTAAGGCCTGAAAGATCTTTAAAGGTCCTGGTGTCCCTATTATTTTATTGAAAGGACCACTGAAACACATTCTTAATTTCTTTAAAAGGTCTTTTGTGCCTGGTACTCGGGCACCACCTTGATATTTCTGAGGTCTTAAAGTATTACAGTCACACTCTTGATATCACCTCTGGACTAGTTTTCCTGACAGTGCCCTGTCAGGAATTAAGAAATTAAAATTAAGAAACCATTTCTTAATTTTAGCATCATTTATCATTAGAAGAGAATTTCAAAAACTATCAAGTCCTGGATCCCTCCTGTTTAACAGTGTTTACTTCAACTTTCCTCTCTCCTCTCACTATAACCATCAGGAAGAAATCAAGTGGCACCTTCAACACTTTGCTTAGAAATTTCCTTAGCTAGATTACCCAGTTCACATTTTCCACTTTCCACTTAACTGCAGGAGACAGTGTTGCTAAGCTTTTGTCGCTACATAACAAAGGTCCTTCACCAGTTTCCAGTAAGATTTTCTTCAGTTTCCTGAAAGCCTTCATCCATAGCATCCTCAAAGTCCAAAATTCTATGAAAAGTATTTTGAAAGTTAAGCTTTCACCACTAGTCTTCTAAAATCCTTAAAAGTTTTCCAGCTTCTACCCACTCCCTAGCCCCAAAGCCATTCCTGCATTTTAGGTAGTTGTTATGGCAGTACCCCACTTCAAAAGCTGTATTTTCTATCTATTGCTGCTTAACAAGTTACTTCCAAAATCTAGTGGCTTAAACAGCAAACATCTATTATCTCACAGTTTCATTGATCCAGAAATCTAAGTGTTGATTAGCTGAATTACTCTGGCTCAAGATCTCTCATGAGGTTGCCGTTAACCTGTCAACCAGGGCTATGGTCTCATCTGAACGCATGACTGAGGGAGGACCTCCTTCCAAGCTCACATCTATGGTTGCTAGCTAATTTTAAATCCTCATCAGCTGTTGGACTCCCTCAATTTCTTGTCATGTAGCCCTCTCCAAAAGATAATTTAAAACATGGCCACTGGATTCCATCAAGCTGAGTGAGTAAGAAAGTACCCAAGATAAAAGCCAGTCTTTTTGTAACCTAATCTAAGAAACATCATCCCATCACTTTTGCCATATTTTATTTGTTAGAAGTCATTCACTATATCAACCCTATACTCAAAGGGTGGGGATTACACAAGTGAATAAACCAAGAGGTAAAGACTATTGGGGGCCATCTTAAAGGCTGCCTATCCTGTGGGCTTAGCCTGTTTATTTTACAAATGAGGAAACTGAGGCCAAGAGCTCATGGCCCTCCACTAGGGAGTTGTTCAATGTAAACAGTCATTATACCCATTTCAATTAACGGTATAAAAAATTGTGTTCAATTTTTAGAAAACAAAAATGAGTGACTCTACATATAATTAATACTCAAAGTTGATTTCTCAAGAGAGATTACTTTCAAGAATAACAAGAGATGGAAGTTTACCAAGAGTTTCTTCTCTCTACTGTTGCCAATAAACCAGGTAAAGTCAATGGATGACAAGAATTCCAAATCCGGGACAAATTCATTAACAGAGAAATGAATGAGATGTTTGGAAAGATAGAAAAACATGTTCCATGTGGTGAGAGATGACTTCTCACTTTTCTGCCTGATGTTAACATCTCCTCTAGCTCCCCCACCAAGTTTATATCTACAACTAGCCCCAGAAGAATGAGCTGCTTCCAGACTCCAACTCGGTAAGGAGAAGTTCCAAGTTTATTTGCCAGCACGTCAGCAGGACCTCTCTTCCTACTACCTATCCCACTAATAACCAAGTCCTTACCACTCCTCAGCTCCCAGGGCCCTGTGGGTTTTCTGTAGGAAAATAAACCTAAGAGACAGTGTTGTCTTCAAACTTTCTCTTGCCTCATCCCCATTTTTTCCTCCAAGTCTTGTATCTCATTTCAGTGTTCTAGTTCTCTGCAAACCACATCCAATGTTCCTTCTATACTTCACCTTTATTTGAAACAGAATCGCCCCTATTAATAGAGGCATGAGGCAGACAAATGCCAAAGTAGATAGGGGCGGATCCCCAGTGAAACCCCACCTTCAAGCCAAAGACAGTTTAAAGCCCAAAAGCCAAGCTACAAGTGAAATCCACAGACCAGATTGAGAACCTGCCTTCCTGTTTGGTGCACTTTCCTCTGATTGATCTCCACCATTCACCTATTTTATATATGCCTACCCTTCCCTAATTGGTTTTTATAACACTATCGTGCCCACCTTTGAGTGATGCCTCTTTTTTTTTACTTTTTTTCATACTCACAAACCAATCAGCATGCACTCCCCTATTCTGAGCCCATAAAAGCCCTGGACTTAGGCACATGGGGAGAGAGACAACCCAACTTCAGATGAGAGACCATCTTCCCATAGCCTCTCCACCAAGAGCTGTTTTGTTGCTCAATAAAATTCTCCGCCCTCATCACCTTCAATGGTAGGCATATCCTCATTCTTCTTGGGCATGGGACAAGAATTTAAGAACTGCTAAACAAGGGTATGAGTTATAACACAGGCGGGCAGGGGCACACCTGGCCCAGCCACAGGCTGAGCCGGTGCACAAGCCAAGCATGGCCCTGGCAGGCTGAGTGGGCAGGCTCTCTTCTGCGGCAGGTAGTGTGGCCGAGGAAGGCCCAGGCAGGGGTATCACCAGCTGGAGGTCCTCAGCTTGTTGCAAAGTGACCAAGAAAAATCCTGTGTCACTATTGCCCCATTACCTTTCATCCCTAGCCCCTCACCATGTTGCCTCTTTTGAGGTAACAGAGATGCAGAGATATCACCTTCTCTGAGAGGAGTTTATTCCCAACACTCACTCCAAATCATCCCCATTGACATCCATGGCACCATTAAGCTTTCACTCTTTGAGACTAAACACTTTGAAGTCATCCCTGACTCTTCCCTACTATCTGTCACCCACTCCTGTTGTCTCTTCCCTTAGAATCCCTCTTGGATTCACTCTACTCCTGTATTTCAAGAGCCCTCACATAGTCCACATGTCAAATGTGACCAACTGTCAGAGACTGCAAGAAATGGTCACACATTCTTTGCCTCCCTACAGCCACCCTCTTTGGTAGTGCCCTTCTACACTGACTCTGGAATTGGCCATGTGGCTTGCTTTGGGCAATGTGACACTAGCAAACATAATGCGAGCAGAAACTCAAAAAGCATATCCTCCGACTACCATGTGAACAAGCCTGGGCTAGCTTACTAGATGACAAAAGACACATAATCCACTTGCCCCCATCATCCCACCTGACAATAGTCTCACATACACACACACCCCATGGCAGAACTCCCCAGCTGGCCACTGAGGAGGCATGGGTGAGCCTATCAAAGACCAACAGAAGAACTACCCAAACGAGCCTATGCTAAATTGCCAACCCACAAAATCATAAACTAAATAAATGATGTTGTATAAGCCATTAAGTATTAGGGTGATTTATGAATCAATGAAAATTAGCCAATACACTAACAAAAAGTAAATATATGTGGCAAACACATGGTGACCCTTGATTAAGGATCTAGGATTAAGAAGCAGCGATAAGAGAGTGTTTTCCCATGTAAGTTGAAATTGATTTGATAAAATCAGGAAGTTGAACCTGGTCTCTTCTCATGTATGGTCACAGGCTACAGGACTTTATCAAGGAAATAAGCTCTAAACAGGAGGCCAACTGAGGCAGAACTATTTCTTTTTCTTCTGGAGCATTCAATGCTCTCCCCACTGGGCAACTGGCTTCCAAGGTGAGACTCAGATGGGGATACTGACCTGGTGGATTTTGAAATTCTAGTCCCAAGGACCCTGACTTGAATGCATATTCTATGTGAAATAAGATTGTAAAGTCTCCAGAAAAGCTCAAAAGTCACTTGTGGCCTGAAGTCCCACACTCTCGTCAGGAGCATTTCTGGGCCACCCTTCTCCAAGGACTCTGTCCCCTGATAATAAAATTCTCAGATGGTATACAAGAGAGGTGCCCAGAGCTGCCCAGTCTGAATATGTATTTCTCAAAAAGTTCAGAAAATGGTCAGGAGGGCCGGGTGCAGTGGCTCACGTCTGTAGTCTCAGCATTGGGAAGCCGAGGTGGGTGGATTGCTTGAGTGCAGGAGTTTGAGACCAGCCTGGGCAACATGGTGAAACCCCGTCTCTACTAAAAATAAAAAAAAAATTAGCTGGCCAGGCGCAGTGGCTCATGCCTGTAATCCCAGCACTTTGGGAGGTCAAGGTAGGCATGAGGTCAGGAGTTCAAGACCAGCCTGGCCAACATGGTGAAACCCCATCTCTACTGAAAGTACAAAAATTAGCTGGATGAGGTGGCAGATGTCTGTAATCCCAGCTACTCAGGAGGCTGTGGCAGGAGAATCACTTAAACCCAGGAGGTGGAGGTTGCAGTGAGCCGAGAGTGTGCCACTGTACTCCAGCCTGGTTGACAAGAGTGAGATTCCGTCTCAAAAAAAAAATCAGCCAGGTGTGGTTGTGCACGCCTGTAATCCCAGCTACTTCAGAAACTGAGGCAGGAGAATCACTTGAACCTGGGAGGCAGAGGTTGCAGTGAGCCAAGACCATGTCATTGCACTCAAGCCTGGGCTACAAGAACAAAACTCCATCTCAAAAAAATAAAATATAATAAAATTAGCAGGGCATTGTGGCTCAGCTACTGTGGTCCCAGCTACTGAGGAGGCTGAGGTGTGAGGATGGCTTGAGCCCAGAAGGTGGAGGCTGCAGTGAGCCAAGATGGCACCACTGCACTCCAACCTGGGTGACAAAGTGAAAAAAAAAAAAGAAGAAGAAAAGAAAATAGGCAGGAGGAGGATGTACCCATCTGCTTACTTCCCAAACTGAGTCAGTCTTGATTGGATGTTTTTCTTTCCTTTCACCAAACCCCACAGACACACAATTTATGAGCCAGGTTAAGGTAAACAAATGCTGTATCTGCCAACAATATGCAGTCTCATATTAAGCACTAGTACACTGCATTAGTAGCTTGCAAATTTATCCCATCTTCCATTTCAAAGTTATTATGATGTGAAAATAATTCCTGTATAAGGCATCCATGGGAACTGTGGAATGGGAGGTGGGGGCTGAGGACCTAGGACATTGCTTTTAGCATGTCTACGTGTAGAAGGGACCAAATTCTCAGGTCATAGACGCAATATTCCAGAGATAATCTGGGTCAATGGCTCCCTCTAGTGGGACATATTATTTTTACAACGTCTCACACACACCACGTGTTAAGAAATTCTTGAAAGGACTTAAATTCTCACGCAGTGGGATCACTGTCCAGGAATGATCTAAACAAACCCCTCTAGTGGAGATTTTTTTCTTTAGAAAATGTCAAACACTGAAGGGGAGTACTCACAGATTAATAAACTCTGCCTAAATACAATTGCCAAGGAGGAGCCTTAAGGGCACTCAATAAAAATTAAAATATCACCAGGCCTGGTGGCTCACACCTGTAATCTCAGCACTTTAAGACACAGAGGCGGGCAGCTCACTCAAGGTCAGGAGTTTGAGACCAGCCTGACCAACATGGTGAAAACTTGTCTTTATTTTTTTTAATTTTAAGGAAAAATAAAGAAAAAATTAAAATATAAAAATAAAATTATTAAAGAAAATCGTTATAATTGACCATACATCTGCTTTTTCCACATCACACCTCAAGTAGGAAGGACAATAACTTGGAATTTTCTTTTCCTCCCTTTGTAATAATGTGTGCCAAGGTCTTCTATGAGGAGGAGGACAATGGAGCTCAGAACTGCTGTAATTTGCAATGCTGTTTTAACATGTGTAAAGTAATTTTTGTTTTTATCCTCAAAAGGCAGCACCGTCTGGGGGGGTGGGGATATGGATGAAAGAAGAAGAAAGGGGGAAAATAAAGGCTAAAGAAGAACTGAAGAGGGAAAGAAAGGAAAGGAACAAAAAAAATTGGAAGGCGAGAAGGAAGAAGGTGGGAAGGAGAAGAAATTAGGAACCCCGTAACCTCGAGGCTACCATTTACAAATAGATTTTAAGGTGTTTTCAAAGGAAGGGTTCTCACAAATTACGCTGTACTTGGAAATTTCCTTGTAAGTACAAGATTTTTAAATATATTATTGAAATATAAAACTTGATTTGTGAAGACACAAAACTTTTTTTAACTTCTATTTAAAAGGTGAACATATGGATATGACCTGGCCAGATAGGTTGGATGCTTGGAACAAATCTAATGAGCAAAATTGTACTTCCAGATTTCAGTATTTCTAAGACCATCCATGGTTTCTAGATATAAGAATTGAGGCCGGGAACGGTGGCTCACGCCTGTAATCCCCACACTTTGGGAAGCCAAGGTGAGTGGATTACTGGAGGTCAGAAATTTGAGACCCGCCTGGTCAACATGGTGAAACCCCATCTCTACTAAAAATAAAAAATAAAAATTAGCTGGGCATGGTGGCGCATGCCTGTAATCCCAGCTGCTGGGGAGGCTGAGGCAGGAGAAGCACTTGAATCCAGGAGGCAGAGGTTGCAATGAGCTGAGATCGTGCCACTGCACTGTAGGCAACAGAGAAAGACTCCGTCTCAAAAAACAAAAAACAAAGAAAGTGTTATCAAAATCCCAAAATAGCAGAACTTGAGTAATTGGCATATGCGGATTCACTACAATCTTCTCTGTTTTGCCTGTCTATAAAAAATGTTTAATTTTTTAACGTGTAAACATAAAATGGGTGGTGCTCAAATCAAATCACTAACTTTTTTGGTCTCAGGTTTGATATACTTTCTAAATAAAAAGAGAACAGAGACAGACTTCAGCAGCCCTGATAAAGTAAAGCAATCACAGATCAAAGTCGGAAACATTTAAATGGCCACAAGCCAAAAATCAGTAGCCATTAGGCTTGTTTTTAGTTTAGCTTTAGAGAAAAGTTTAAAGCCTTAAAGCAAACGTGGCTTGAGTTCTTGGCCATTCTATTAATTGTATCTTGAAATCATGGTGATCTAAGAAACACTAAAATCTACAGATACATTTGCTCGTCAGATTTGTCCCAAGCATCCAAACTGTCATGCCAGGTCACATCCATATATTCATCTTTTAAGTAGGCATTTCAAAAGAAAAATTTCACACCTTTACAAATAAAGTTTTACGTCTCAATAAAATGCTTTAAAAATTTATACTCAGAAGAGAATTTCCAAATAGAAAGCAATTTCTGGGAATCAATCCTCTGAACACCTTTAAATCAATTTGTACACAACAGTTTCAAGATTAGAGTCTCTCTCTCTCTCAATCTCTCTCTACCCCACCCCCCAAAAGAACTTTTCAACATCTTTCTAAGCTGAAAAGAGACAAGAAACTCCTTTTTGTTTCTGATAAAAGCAATTTTAAGGTGATTAAAGTAGCATGTTCCCAATATTTTTAAATGTGCATCATTCTCAGCTGGTGTTTATGTGAGAAAACTTCATGTTTCATTCCAAAAACTCCAGACATTTCAACAAAAGCATTGTATAGTCTTGGGTTACATTCTAAATACACAGAGAGATAATTTGAAATAGGCATCCTGAGAAAGAATGTGCGTATTGAATGTTGCTGGCTAGAAGACAGGCTATGTTGCTACATACAACGCAACTGTTTGTTAACAACCATGTTAATTGATGATCAGGTGTGATGTTTTAAGCATTTTCTATCCAAACATAATAGCTTGTTATTTATGATAACATGTTACTTTATTATGTTTTAGGCAATTGGTTGAAGGTTTAGGGTAGACATGTATCACATAATATTTTTTACCACTCAAAGTGATGAGAAATAGGTTCCCAGGTAGCATATTCACACAGAACATCTGATTTTCATGAACAGATTATTGATATTAAACAGGAGATGGCTATGTAAGGATTCAGATATCTCAACACAGCATTGGAAGCCTGAAGACAACAAAACAATACCTTAGAAATTCTAAAGAAACATTAATTCCATCTAGACTACTATACCCAGCCAACTCTCAATCAAGTACAAAAATAGAATACTTTTTTCAGATGTGCAAAGTACCAAAAATTGTATTCCACCATCCAACAGCACATGGAGCTACTGAAGTGTATACCCTCCCAAAACAAAAGTAAGCTAAGAAAGAGAAAGACTTTGGGTCCAAGAAACAGGAGCTCTGATTAAAAGAGAGATGAAAGACATCTCCAGACACCCCAGATAGAAGCTATGCTGAAGGCTGGAGAAAAATCAGTCCACAGGGCAGCCTATAGACACCCACCTTCCACATACTACCCTCCACCAAATACACCACAAACACCCATAGGCCCATCACACTTAAACTACACACAATTCACACCTCACTCATGGCAATACACACTACACACAGGCTACAGGCTTGATCCCCAGAGTCTGTGACTAATGGAAATATTGGACATTCTTTGTCAGGTCCCAAGTTTAAGAAAAGACTATCTTTCTCGGTTCCAAAATCAAAACAGACTTCTGATGACCTTCCAAGCCAGAGGTCCCCTCCTTCAGTGGGGCAATTCCTCAAGAGACTCTTTCTACTTCACACACACTCTGAGAGTGTCACCCCCACTTTCAGGGGTCACCTAGCCCTTCAGTCATTCAACCAACCATCCACATCTCTACCTATCCATCCTCTGTTCATCTGGCCAATTGCCCATCCATTTATGTGCCTATGTGTCCACCAATCAATCAAGTTGACCACCTACCCTGGACTTGTCAGGGTAGTTTTCAGACCCACAAAGAGCCTTAACACAAACTCCTTTCTAGGGAGCTGCTGTTCCACCTTCATTTCGTATCCCTGTGAATGAAGCAGGAGAGCTACCCCTGGAGGAGGAAGCCTGGCTCACTTTCTCTGTCCTCAGGCCCAGAGGCCTGAATTTTTTCCCAGAATGTTTTCTATCCAAGGTTGGATGAATCCACAGATATGGAACCCATGGATATGGAGGTTGACTATATACATATGCACACAGTCATCCCTCGGTATCCATGGGGGAATGGGTCCAGGACTCCCTACAAATACCAAAATCCAAGGATGCTCAAGTGCCTACATAAAATGGTGTAGGATTTCCAGATAACCTATGCACATCCCCCATATGCTTTAAATCATCTCTAGATTACTTATAAAACCTAATACAATGTAAATGCTATGTAAACAGTTGTTTACTTGTTTTTTCATTTGTATTATTTTTTACTGTTGTCTTGCTGTTTTTCTTTTTTTTCCAAATATTTCTAATCTGCTACTGGTTGAATCTACAGTTGCACAGCCCATGGATCCTGAGGGCTGACTACATCTATATGCAGTCATGCACTGCATAAGGACATTTTGGCCAATGATGGTCCACATATACAGTGGTGGTCCCATAAGATTATAATACCACATTTTTACTGTACATTTTCTCTATATAGATACACAAATACTTACATTGTATTACAATTGCCTACAGTAATCAGTACAGTGACGTGCTGTACAGGTTTGTATCCTGGGAGCAACAGGCTGTACCATATAGCCTAGGTGTGTAGTATGTTATACCATCTAGGTTTGTGGAATTACACTCTATGATGTTCACACAATGATGAAACCACCTAATGAGTCATTCTCAGAATGTACTCCATCATTAAGTGATGTATAATGGTATTATTCATGACAGGATTATCTTACCTGATGGGGAAAACCCAATTATTCATTCCTAAAGAATAGAGTCTTTGGTGGTCTTACTCTACTGGTTTTCCCCTGCAACCAGCACACCAGACAATCCCTTGGGGGTTGGTTTGGCTTGGGTGGTTTGGGGTTTGGTTAGGATCACTATGTTTTCCCTCTTGGGTTTTAAAGTGAGCACCTTCCTGCTCATATTGTACGACAACCCTATATCAATAATATAATCACCATCAATCATCCCACCTAACATGAGATTATCCTCTTTTTTGCTTATGTGTACAGTGTCATGAGAAGCCTTAAATGGACAGAAATAAGTCTGAACTTCTAATTCTATGAAATCATTATTTTGTCCCTGATAGTAGCATTCTTGCTATGTTAGTTAAGATACAGGTTAATTGCTATACCAAAGAAACTCAATAGTACAGTGGATTAAATAAGATTAAAATTTCTTTTTCTGTAATGAAACAGAGATATGCTCTCCAAAGGTGAGAGGTCTAGACCTGCCAGTGTGGATCTGCTATATGAAGTGATGCCAAGATCCAGCTCCCTCCAATATCCTTGTTCCTGCCATCTCCTCAACTCCTCATACACAGGAGTATGAAGGTGTGTGTTACCTCCATACCCTCGTACTAACCCAAGGGAAGGGACAGAGAAATTCTGTGTAGGCAGCTTGAACTTTAAGGAGATCACTGTCTTAGTATATTTTCTGCTGCTGTAAGAGAATATCACAGACTGGGTAATTTATAAACAATCGGCATTTACTTGGGTCATGGTTCTGGAGGCTGCTGGGAAGTCCAGAGCATGGTGCTGGCATCTAGTGAGGGCCTCTGTGCTGCAGGAGGTGGCAGCCAGAAGAGCAAAAGAGTATGCACAGGAGAGAGAGCCCATATAACAAAGCCGCCCCCACAATAACCCACTCTCGAGAAAACGGCATTCATTAATCCACTCATGAAGGTGGAGCCCCCATGACCTAATCACTCCTTTAAAACCCCACCTCCCAACATTGTTGAATTGGGGATTAAGTCTCTGACACATAAATTTTGGAAGATGCATTCAAACCATAGCCATGACCCAGAAGTTTCCCACATGAATTCTGCTCACATCATTGACCCAAATTTAGTGATTTGATCACATTTTAAAACAAGAAAGCTTAATAACAGTGGGTTCTTGCTTGACAACCAAGTGCCCAGCTAAAAATAGGGGAGATTTATTGCTAAAAAGTTGAGAGTGAAATGGATAATGAAAGGCCATTTATACCTCCTTAATGTACTAATATCTCTAAATCAACAAAGCCCAGAGTCACAAGGACAGGAAGCAAATATTCTGCGAGTAAGTCGTTAGGTTTAGTGGCAAGGGGTGCCACTCCTACTTCAACTCCTTGGTTACCAATGTATTTTGTATTTGTATTTTGGCTATTTGACTATTGTATTTCGGTTATAGGAGAATACCACATATTGGTCTGGGGTTCAGAGCCTATGTCTCGCCTATAAGAGATCACTCAAACTTTTCAAGGTTTTTTCTCCCAACTGGTGCTGTATTTGAGTTTTTAATTGGCCATTCTGTTGTTCAAAAAAGGCCAGGTGGTTCTGGGGAATGAAGTTACAGGGTAATCCCAATGAGTCCTGTGAGCTTTGGCACATTGTCTCACTTGTTTTGCTATATATTTGTTCCTTGGTTAGATGCAATATTATGTGAAATATCATGACAACAAATGCAGCATTCAGTAAGTCCGTGGAAGGTGACACTTGCAGATGCAGGCAGACAGGAAAGGTAAATCCATGCCCAGAGTAAGTGATTATCCCAGTGAGTGCAGAGCATTGCCTCCTTCAGGCAAAGGGTACAATGTAATCAAACTATCCCCAGGCATATTAGTTACCCATTGCTATGTAACAAATTACTACAAAACTTCCCTGCCTAAAACCACAGACAATTATCATCTCACAGTTTGAGTTGGCCAAGAATCCAGGAGAGAGCAATGAGCTGGGTGCCTCTCGCTCAGGGTCTCTCACAAGGATGGAGTCAAGCTGTCACCGAGGGTGCAGTCACTTAAGGGACAACTGAGGTTGGAAAATCCACTTCTAAACTCATTCATGTGCCTGTTGGCAGGCCTCAGATCTATTTCCAGGCTCACTCACATGGTTGCTGGCAGGCTTTGGCTCTTCCTCATGTGAGTCTCTCCACAGGCTGCCAAGTGTCCTCAATATGGCAACTTGTGAGAAGGGGGAAGAGAAAGACAGAGACAGAGGCAGAGGAGAACCAGACAGGACCCAAGATGAAAGCCAAGTCTTTTTGCAACATAATGTCAGATATCCCATCACTTTTGCCATGTTCCCTTCATTAAAAGCAGGTCACTGGTTCCAACCTACACTAAAAGGGAGAGAATTACACAAATGCATGAGTATCAGAAGATGAGTTTCATGGAGAACTATCTTAGAGACTGCCTACTACACCAAGCTATTGTTACTGGCAAGTTACACACTCAGCCATGGCATAGCCAGACCAGCCTTGGTGAGGGGAACCATTGTCGGTAAGCCTGTGCCTAACCTTCATTCCTTCCACCATGGACATTTTGATTGTGATCCCTTGAATAAGCACTGGAGATGCTGGAGAAGGTTGACTGACATCTACCAGCTGGGTCATCTTGATCCCTAAGTATTAACAGTATCTTCTGCAGTGAGAGACCTTTCGTGAGCATCCACATTGTCTCACCATTGTCTCACATATTCACAAATAGTCTCACAGTCTGGACCCATTTTCAAAAGCTCATTCATAGTATAGTAAGATGGTTGAGAGCATGAACTCTGCAGCCAGATCACCTGGATTCAAATGCCAGCTCAGCCATTTACTAGCTGTATGGTCTTGTTCAAGTGCCTAACCACGCTATGCCTCAGATTCCTCTTCAGTAAAGTCAGCATAATAGTTGAAACTACCCCACAGTGTTTTGGGAATATTCAATAAGTTAATATATAAAAAGTGCTTAGAACAATATCTGACACAGAGTGAGCATTACAGAAGTGTTAGTGATGATGATGATGGTGATGATGATGATCCCCAGAATGCCTTGTCACTCATTCTCCTGTATTGTTCCTTCTACTTCCTAAACCTCCTGCCAAACAAACCATTAGCTGCTGCTCATGGATCAATGTAAATCCATATCTCAGGCCATCCTTCTTCCAGGAAAAGCAGACTCTTTAAGTTGTACTATCAAAATTCTGCTCAGCAGGCATTTTTCTTTTCCACTCTTCCTCAGGTCACCCCTTTTTTCCTCAGGGTTAACCCCCATTACTGGGGCTATAATGCCATAGATGTCCATATCTAGTTAGTCCCAGCAGAGTTGTGCAAAGTTCTCTGTAAAGCTGGGCCCAAATATTTTTCCTCCTCCATCAACCAGTCATGAGGAACACTACATGAAGCCATAGGAAGAAAGGACATTAGTGCGTCAAGAATAGACATGACGGGAGTGTGGACCATGAACTGGTGGAATGTCCTTGTGACTTCAGGACTTCTTCAAGTCTGATCTCATGTACGCCCCTTCACTTGAAGATGGGGTGCTTCTGGGCCTGACCATGCAGCTTTATCAATTGGGAAACACCCAGGTCATAAAGGGCAGCTCAGGTCGCAGAGTCACCTGGTATCCCAGGGTCAGGTGTTTATCCTCCGCCAGAGATCAAATAACAAGCAGTGGCTCAGAGCAGTGGCTTGTGCTTGTAATCCCAGCACTTTGGGAGGCCAAGGCAGGAGGATAGCTTGAGCTCAAGAATTTGAGACCAGCCTGGGGAACATAGTGAAACCTCGTTGCTACTAAAAAAGTTTTAAAACTTAGCCAGGCGTGGTGGCGCACACCTGTAGTCCCAGCTACTCAGGGGGGCTGAGACAGAAGGATTGCTTGAGCCCAGGAGGTCGAGGCTGCAATAAGTCCTGATTGTGTCACTGCACTCCAGCCTGGATGACAAAGTGAGACCCTGTCTCAAAAATACATAAATAACAAACAAGGAGATAATTCTCAAAAGTATAATAGTTCCTTGGTGAAGAGGGTGTGGACTTTCTCTGAATCCTTGGGGCCTCCACTACAACTCTTCTGTGAATGGGGCTTTTCACAGGCTCCAAACAGCACCAATTCAGCCATGGCACTACTCACACCTTCAGATTCCCTTAGTCATAAAAGCCAGCAACAGAATTAGCTGTATTGCAGCCTGGACCAGCCAATATCCTTCTCTTACTCTGGGCCCCTGGCAAAGCTACAAGTTTTATGTGTTTAGCTGAAAATATAAAAGTCCTAAGCCTGACAGTTTCTTTTTTTTTTTTTTTTTTTTTTTTTTTTTTTTATTGATCATTCTTGGGTGTTTCTCGCAGAGGGGGATTTGGCAGGGTCACAGGACAATAGTGGAGGGAAGGTCAGCAGATAAACAAGTGAACAAAGCTCTCTGGTTTTCCTAGGCAGAGGACCCTGCGGCCTTCCGCAGTGTTTGTGTCCCTGGGTACTTGAGATTAGGGAGTGGTGATGACTCTTAACGAGCATGCTGCCTTCAAGCATCTGTTTAACAAAGCACATCTTGCACCGCCCTTAATCCATTCAACCCTGAGTGGATACAGCACATGTTTCAGAGAGCACAGGGTTGGGGGTAAGGTCACAGATCAACAGGATCCCAAGGCAGAAGAATTTTTCTTAGTACAGAACAAAATGAAGTCTCCCACGTCTACCTCTTTCTACACAGACACGGCAACCATCCGATTTCTCAATCTTTTCCCCACATTTCCCCCCTTTCTATTCCACAAAACCGCCATTGTCATCATGGCCAGTTCTCAATGAGCTGTTGGGTACACCTCCCAGACGGGGTGGTGGCCGGGTAGAGGGGCTCCTCACTTCCCGGACGGGGCGGCTGGCCGGGCAGGGGGCTGACCCCCCCCACCTCCCTCCCAGACGGGGTGGCTGGCTGGGCAGAGGGGCTCCTCACTTCCCAGTAGGGGCGGCCGGGCAGAGGCGCCCCTCACCTCCCGGACGGGGCGGCTGGCCGGGCAGGGGGCTGACCCCCCCACCTCCCTCCCGGACGGGGCGGCTGGCTGGGCGGTGGGCTGACCCCCCCCACCTCCCTCCCAGACGGGGCGGCTGGCCGGACAGAGGGGCTCCTCACTTCCCAGTAGGGGCGGCCGGGCAGAGGCACCCCTCACCTCCCGGACGGGGCGGCTGGCCAGGCGGGGGGCTGACCCCCCCACCTCCCTCCCGGACGAGGTGGCTGCCGGGCGGAGAGGCTCCTCACTTCCCAGACGGGGTGGCTGCTGGGCGGAGGTGCTCCTCACTTCTCAGACGGGGCGGCTGCCGGGCGGAGGGGTTCCTCACTTCTCAGACGGGGCAGCCAGGCAGAGACGCGCCTCATATCCTGGACGGGGTGGCAGGGCAGAGGTGCTCCCCACATCTCAGACGATGGGCGGCCGGGCAGAGATGCTCCTCACTTCCCAGATGTGATGGCGGCCGGGAAGAGGCGCTCCTCACTTCCTAGATGGGATGGCGGCAGGGCAGAGACTCTCCTCACTTTCCAGACTGGGCAGCCAGGCAGAGGGGCTCCTCACATCCCAGACGATGGGCGGCCAGGCGGAGACGCTCCTCACTTCCCAGACGGGGTGGCGGCCGGGCAGAGGCTGCAATCTCGGCACTTTGGGAGGCTAAGGCAGGCGGCTGGGAGGTGGAGGTTGTAGCAAGCCGAGATCACGCCACTGCACTCCAGCCTGGGCACCATTGAGCACTGAGTGAACGAGACTCCGTCTGCAATCCCAGCACCTCGGGAGGCCGAGGCTGGCAGATCACTCGCGGTTAGGAGCTGGAGACCAGCCGGGCCAACACAGCGAAACCCCGTCTCCACCAAAAAAATACGAAAACCAGTCAGGCGTGGCGGCGCGCGCCTGCAATCACAGGCACTCGGCAGGCTGAGGCAGGAGAATCAGGCAGGGAGGTTGCAGTGAGCTGAGATGGCAGCAGTACCGTCCAGCTTCGGCTCGGCATCAGAGGGAGACTGTGGAAAGAGAGGGAGAGGGAGAGGGAGACCGTGGGGAGAGGGAGAGGGAGACCGTGGGGAGAGGGAGAGGGAGAGGGAGAGGGAGAGAGCGAGAGCCTGACAGTTTCTTTCTTTAAGCTGCCAGAGCAGTTATGAACAGCAACCAAACTCACTGTCATTTAACTCCTTTTACCCATACCATGCTCAGGAATCACCATTCAGAGGCACTTCAGATGATGATAGGTAGTTATTTATGTAACTGTTTCACATCAGAAGGCTGAAAACCAAAGATTACCAGTCTTCCATCCTCCAATAGTACTGAATCCTCATTGTCTTTAAACCCAATGAGATCAAATCATCATTCCCAGATTCCCACCCTTGCAACAATTTCTGGTACTAAACTCTGTGTCAGTATATGTCAGAGTTCAATTGCAAATAATGGATACCATCCTAGCTAGTTTAAGCAAAAATATGTTTAATTCAGATAATTAGGTGCTTACAACACAAAATCAATGAAGGGACTAGAAGAGCATATTCTCATCTAAGCTTCTAGAAATGAGTTTTAGAATAACACTGTAGATCAGACCTGCCAAGAAATTTGCTACCACTGCCAAGGTCAAGAAAGTGGGGCACTAGGAAGACATTGCCCCAACTGCGTGGCTCCAAAACCACATCACCTCCAGCTCCATCCATGCCAGGCGAAATGGATACTCCAGACCTTGCCTTTGGACACCCACAGCACTGAGACCCCTGCTACAACTGCCACAGGAAACCATGACTAACCTTTTCAGGGGAAACAACAGAAGCAAGAGAAGCACAGCCTCCGCCTCACTTCTTCTGCCTTGACTTGAATAAGAACTCACTTGTGGGAAGATCAGGGCAAGAGCCTCTGGACAGACGGAACAGAAAGTGCAAAGAACCTGAAGTGTATAAGAGAAAGAGAAAGCAGGCTAGCATGCCTGGAGCATAATGAACAAGGAAGACAGAGCAAGGTGTTTTTAAACATAGGTTGTATTATTATTATTCAGATACAGTATAACCAACAGATCAGGAGACAAGCCATTGAAAAGATAGTCTATTACAATTCCTGAGAAGGGGGTCACACCACACCATACAGGGCCACATGAGAAAACACCAGGTCAATCGGGAGACAAAGGGAGCAAGGGGTAAATGTGGGCAGAAGCCTTTCTTGTGGTTTTCATGGAAGAAATGTGCAATACAGGGGAAGCAGGCTAAACAGGCTGAGAATTGACTGGTTTGAGTAATTTCAGTGAGCTCTGGGGTATAGGGCTGTCTCTAGGTGTCTACCTGACCCTGGGTGATTAGGACTGAGGAATATTGCCCCAAAGTGTTAAAGCCCAATAAAGAAGGCAGTTGACCCTGGACCCTGGATTGGTTGGTTTGCACACAAAAGGCACTCTTGGCGGGATTTTTTCTAGGAATTAGCTGACCCTGGGAGGGGCAGTCTCTCCAAGGTCAGTAAGGCCCCAGATGTCAAAACATCAGAATAAAAAGACAGGCTAAAGTGGGGTGTGGTGGTGCGCACCTGTAGTCCCAGCTACTTGGAAGGCTGAAGTGGGAGAATTGCTTGAGCCCAAGAGTTGGAGTCCTGCCTGAGCAACATAGTAAGACCCCATCTCTAAAAAAAAAAACACAAAGAAAGGAAAGGACAGGCTTAAGACAAGGGATCAATTCAGTGGGGTCTTGTAAATCAGTGAAAGGAGTTTGTATTTTATGCCCCCTATAATGAAAAGCTATGAGCTGTTCAAGGAAGGCAATGGGCAGGTGCGGTGGCTCATGCCTGTAATCCCAGCATTTTGGGAGGCCGAGGCAGGAGGATCACTTGAGGTCAGGAGTTCGAGACCAGTCTAGCCAACATGGTGAAACCCCATCGCTACTAAAAATACAAAACTTAGCCTGGCGTGGTAGTGCATGCCTGTCATCTCAGCTACTGGAGAGGCTGAGGCAGAAGAATTGCTTGAACCCGGGAGGCAGGGGTTGCAGTGAGCCAGGATTGCACCACTGCACTCTAGCCTGAGCAACAGAGTGAGACTCTGACTCAAAAATAAAAATAAACATAAAAAATAAAGGAAAGGAATGACATTGTCTGATCTACACTTGGAGAAAATCTCACCAGCTGAGTGAGATGTAGAGGGGCAGCAAAGGCCCAGTGAAAAACAATTTGCTGTGCCCAGGTTTTAGCAGCAAACATGGTAAGAGAGGGTTGCTTGGGATTAACTTTTTGAAGTAGAACTGTGACAGGACTTGCTGAGAAAAATTAAGTGTGGGATGTTAAAAAAGAAATATTAATAAAATGGACAGCTGGATTTTTGGCCTGAGCAACTGGGTGGCAACAGGTCTCTTACTGCACTGGAGAAGCTCGGGAGAGGAACAAGAGCTCTATTTGGGACACGGTAAGTTTGGGGTGACTCTAAAACACCTAAGGGGAGATATTCAGTTGTGTTGATAAGGAAAGGCTAGGGACAAAGAAATATGTTTGAAAGTCACAGAAGTTAAATGAAGTGTTTCAGGAAGAGGAGGGGACCAAATGTGTTAAAGACTGCTAAGAGGTTAAGATGAGGACTGAAAATTAACCATTGTATTTGGCAACATGGAAGTTGTTGGTTATCTCAATAAGAGAAAATTCTGGAGTAGTAGGGACAATTGGAGAAAATGGGAGATAAAAAGTGGAGACAGCAAGTGTCAACTAGAGGACATCAGGGATTTAGGCAAAGGCCCAGGTTATCTCAGATAACACCTCTGTTCTATCCCCAAATGTCACCACCCTTCATCATCCACCACACCGTTTCTATGCTGAAAATATTCAGAAGGCTGAACTCTCTGTGTAAGTGCCCTACTCAGCACATCTGCAATGACATAGGAGATTGGGGATTGATGGAAACCCAGCTCTCCCTCCTGTGAGCCCCTGGATAAGCAGACAGGCAGTGTCCTCACTGGACCACTTTCTTCCAAAAAAGCAAACCAAGCATGGAGATCAATGACATCACTGGCATAGCCTCTAGAATTCTCCAGGAGCATCTACATTTAACAGGAAGCTGAGATTTCACTCACGGGAGTTAATTCCCAGGATGAGACTCTAGACATGAGGGACAGAGACCCTCAAACCTCATGCCATCTGTAACCAAAGAGACCCTTCATGAGTGGGGAGGCAATAGTTATCCCAGAGAAAAAAGGTGTCAGGAAGTTGACCAAGGGCAATGAGCCTAAGGACAGGAGAAGAACACAGCAGGCACTGAGGATCCAGACAGAATTATCTGGCCCATGACACTCTCTCAGCTCTGGGTTACCCAGGGAAACCCCAAGAGTCAGGGGTTCCCAAATCTCCAGCAGGGTGGAGGCACAATGCCAGCTGGAGAAAGACTATGGGCACCACAGAGGCTGAGGCTTCCAGGGAGGAGAGAGGGCAACAGTGGAGCCTCCCCTGTGCCCAACAGCCCCCCTCCCTGGCAGGATGACAATTTCACCTCCTTGGGTAAGTGCTCCACACAGTGCCAAGCAACCTTGGGCCTTTCTCTGATGCATCTAGACCCTGCCAAAAACAGGAAGAGAAGAGGAACAGTGGGCAGATCAGGGCCCATTCAGGGCCTTAGGACCTCTTGCTGTGTGTTGGGAGTCAGTATCTGTCCCTGGGCGTGGGAGAAAAAAGTCCAGAGACGGTTCCCAAATCTCTACTATTGCATTTGCAGAGGTGTGATTCAGATATCATTGAGCTGGCTGGACAGGGAGAAGGGCTGGGAAGGAGACAGAGAATGTTGGACAATTTCTGCCAGATAAAATTGCACATAACAGAAGAAGGCAAGTGTGTATATACACAGACTGTGCAAACCTTTTATGTATGGTGTGAGTAGGTATGCTGTGGGGTATGTGTAGCATGTTATAAGTGTGGTGTTCGTGTCATAGGCATGTCTGTGGTGTGTCTAATAGGATGGGGTGTGTGGGGTGAAGTGATGGAGTGAGGCAGTGGATTGTGTGTACAGGCTTGTGGGTTTGCGTGCAGTGTGTAAATCAGCCGGGCATCACAGCCTCAATACTGTCTATGGTCAGCATCTCTCAGGCTCCTGTTAACGGGTCCCATCCCAGAGCCCACAGACAGCTGCCTGCATCCTCCTTTGCTGCCCCACACCTTCCCCAACACACACACATATACACCATGTGCAGCTCCCATTAATACTTTAGACAAAACAAAAAATCTGAAAGAACAAAAGCTAATTTATTGCCTGGCTGTGCTCCCACAGACCTCTCTGACCCAATAAATGTTGTCCTTCCCTCATTTCCCCCATTTCCCGCAACCCCATTAGGCTCCAGAATCCCAACTCCCTTGCCCCCAAGATGTCAAAGCTACCCCTCAAGATCTGCTTTCTGTTCCATTCAGCCTTTAACAGCCTCATCTCCTGCATCCAGGGGTCATGGGTAACCAGTCCTGTAGCCAGCCAGCCACACCCTGCTGGTCATCCTCTGTCCATCTAGCTGGTTAACCACAGGTTAGCTCTTCCCCAAGCCACATGCCCATTCACTGATCAATTTGCCCATCTGCCTGTCTCTCTAAGGCTTATTGGAGGTATACGGATGGTTTTATGGTTTTAAAAAGAGCCACGGGAGGGGGAAATGGAGAGTTGCTTAACGGGTATAGAGTTTTCATTTTGCAAAATGAAAAAGTTCTTGAGCTGTGTTGAATATACTTAACAATACTGAGACATACACTTAAAATGGTTAAGATAGTAAATTTTATGTTATATGTTTTCACCACAATAAAAAATAGTGTTTTTTAAAAAGAACTTCATCCCCTCTCTGTGACCCTGCGGGCAGTTACTCTCTGTCTTTCTCAGCGATCCTCTGTGGGAGGCTTTGAAAAGGATAGTGGTGACTTCAGGGCCAATGTCTCTCTGAAGATTGTCCCAACTGTGTCAGGATGTGTGGGAAGAGGAAGAGGGAAATTATCAGAGTCAGAGTGGAAATAGGGAAGGAAGAACAGACAATCTGGGGGAAACTTGCCTCTCCACCCTCACGGACGACATCTTAATGCAAAATCTAATTAGAGGTCTGAGAGTGAAGAAATGCTCACAGTGTGGAAAAGGTGAGGTGAGTATGGAGGGAGGGACAGGGAGGGTCAAGGAGTCCAGAAGGGGGCAGGGTGAGAGAGGGCTGAGGGGAAAAAAAAAAATCCTATTGGCACAATGTACACTATTTGGATGACGGGTGCACTAAAATGCCAGACTTCATCACTATACGATTCATCCATGTAACCAAAAACCACTAGTACCCCTAAACCTATTGAATTTTTTTAAGGGACCTGTTTTACTAAGAGATGAAAGGTTGGTATTGCCACTCATGTGTCCAGCTACAGGAATCCAAAACAATTATAACACAGCGAGACCCATAAAAATGTCCACATGCGTAGCCAATAATATTACTCTTAATTTACCCTAAGGGAGTAAGCTAACAGAGCAAACTGAGACACACACGAAAATATTGTTTGCATCATTGTCTACCATAGCAAAAAAAGATGGGACAGCGTAAAGTGCACAAGGATGAGAAGTGTTTGTTAAATGTTAGTGGAGAAATTCAATGGACTACTACAAGAAGTTTTTTTGAAAGATTGTTCAGAATACCATGCGGTCTCATGGCAAAATGCTTACAGCAAACATTAAAAAAGGAAAAGAAGACATAAGGTATATACACTATGACTACAAGCATAGAATATGGGTTTGCAGTGGGACAAAGACTTGAGGGTGATATACGAGAAAAAAAGAATTTAAGGTGATGGAATAATGGTGGATTTATTCCAAATGTTTCCTAAATATTTTTAATTGAAAAAAACAACATTTTAAAAATTTGAAAACATCAGGATCTATTTTGTGTTTTCTTGGTGGTGTGGACATCTGAAAAGTTTTTTTTTCCTTTTTAATCAGCCAGCCCAAAATGTCATGAAGATTTATTGACGAAAGTAGAGAGGACTAATGAACTCAGATACTCCTTCTGTCCAAACTGACTACATGCAAGTTCATCTCCCAAAAGTGTAGGGTGAGGCTATTGGCCTCACAAGACATATAGTAAGTATGTGGTTGATACCTCAGGCTCAAAATTACAATTCTGGTTCTGCTGTTCACTGACTTTGTGATCTTGCATAGGTCGTTTAAACCCTCAGAGCTCTGGTTCTTTATCTGCAATGACAAAATAACAATTGTCACTAATGTTGTTATAAAGGTCAACTGATATACTGTATAATCCCCAGCACACAGCACTCTCTAAACATAAGCTAGAATAAATGGTTTAAGGCCACAAAAAAAAAAAATATGTTGAGAGAGCAGAGTGAGGGTGGGATGAAAGTTAAGTGCAATGGATAGAACTTTGAGGCTCTGTTTCCTAAATATGAAGATGGCTAGACTAACCTCATGGCGTGGGTCAACGTGGGTGATCAAAGCTCCGTGAATCTTGGGACCAGGACTTCTGAAAGTCCAGTCCAGTTTCCTGTCTTTGTCTAACTAGCTGCCTAAATTTAGGCAAATCACTTAATTGTTCTATTTATCAGTTCCTCTGTCTTTATAACTGAGATTCGTTCACTCATCTAATAAATGTTTAGCGAACACTCGACATGGTCCAAGTACTGAGCTTGTTTTTCTGGTGATTAACCTCTTTTTTTTTTTTTTTTTTTTTTTGAGGCAGAGTCTCACTCTGTCGCCCAGGCTGGAGTGCAGTGGCGCGATCTCGGCTCACTGCAAGCTCCACCTTCTGAGTTCACGTCATTCTACTGCCTCAGCCTCCCGAGTAGCTGGGACTACAGGCGCCCACCACGCCCAGCTTATTTTTTGTATTTTTAGTAGAGACGGGGTTTCACCGCGTTAGCCAAGATGGTCTCGGTCTCCTGATCCACCCACCTCAGCCTCCCAAAGTGCTGGGATTACAGGCGTGAGCCACTGCGCCCGGCCTTGGTTTTTTTTTTCTTTTTTTTTTTTTTTTTGACTGGTGATTAACCTCTAAGGCAGTTGATAACTTGGTGGTTAAGATCACAGGCTCTGGGGTTAGGCAGACCTGGATTTGAACCCAAACTGTCACTTACGAAATGTGTGACATTGAGAAAGTTACTTAACACTGTCTGGGCTTCCCTCTCCTTATCTGTAAAATGGAGAAAATGAAGGTTTCTATCTCATAGTGTAATTAGGAAGATCCAATGATTTAATGAATGTTTAGCCCTTAGCATGGTGCCTGGCAGGAACCAAGCACTTGGGAAACATTAGCAGCTGCTAAAATAGGTAACTGCCTCCCCACCTCCCCACCATGTCCTGCAGGATCTCACAGTGGAGTAATAAGTGCTAGGACCAAAGGACAAGCAACATCTCATGAAAGCAGAGATAAAAGTGCCTTCCTCAAATACTCAAGGGCTCTCTGGTGCAAGAGGAGTTAAACATTGTATGAAATATTAAGCATTTAGCCAAGACCAATACAGTAAAGCCTTTTCCTACAGGCAAAAGAGGCCATAGCTAGAAAGGGCTACCTCAATAGGTGGTGAGTTCCCCATCACTGCAGATGTTCAAACAGACTCTACACAGCACCCTTCTAAAATGTTGAAGATAAGATCCGAGTACTGTCATATGGAAATATATGCTCCTAAATGTCACTTTTAATCTTGAAATGCCATGGATAATTATTTCTGAGCCTGAGGATCACAGAAAGCTGCCACCGAGATAGCGAAACTTGAGTGAAGGCTTGAAGTATGATGGGATTTTAATATGAAGAATAGAAATATCCTCTGCAAGGAGACACTATGGCAATGCATGGAGGCCTGACAGAACAGGGTGTGCTGGGACAGAGCAGCTAGTGTAGCTGATCACAGGGGCCCAGATAAGAGGAGAACAGAGAAATCAGGGAAGGTGTCAGAATCCCAATGATACCATTGGGCAGTATTATCACAAATAGTCATATCACTGTGTGACCCTCTTAACCCACAGCTCACTATGGTGAACATTAGACACCAGTTCGGGACAGTCCTTGGTGCTACCCAGTTTCTTTTGTGCCTCAGCATCCATCTAGAGAGTACAAAGGCGCCTAGGTCATAGCCTAGCTCCACCCCTCACTCTGGAGAGAGATCCAAAGATCAGAGCTAGAGTCTTTACATGACAGTCAGGCCCCAGACACAGAACGAGAGCCCAGGAAACAGTGAGAAAGGCATCGAATTTGGAGTCAAGAGACCTGGATTCAAGTTCCAGGCCTGCCACTTTCTAGATATTACCTCAGACACATTATTTAATCTCTCTGAGACCCATGGCTCATTCAGAGAAAGGTATTAATTCTCTCACTTGATTTTGAGAGGAACTGTGTGGCAAGTGCTTTACCAAATTACAGAAATGTTGCTTGTTATTTCTAAATAACTTCTCTTCTTGGCTGTGCCTCAGCTTCTGGCCCGGAGTGATGGCTGGGGAAAACCATACTACACTGCCTGAATTCCTCCTTCTGGGATTCTCTGACCTCAAGGCCCTGCAGGGCCCCCTGTTCTGGGTGGTGCTTCTGGTCTACCTGGTCACCTTGCTGGGTAACTCCCTGATCATCCTCCTCACACAGGTCAGCCCTGCCCTGCACTCCCCCATGTACTTCTTCCTGTGCCAACTCTCAGTAGTGGAGCTCTTCTACACCACTGACATCGTGCCCAGGACCCTGGCCAATCTGGGCTCCCCGCATCCCCAGGCCATCTCTTTCCAGGGCTGTGCAGCCCAGATGTACATCTTCATTGTCCTGGGCATCTCGGAGTGCTGCCTGCTCACGGCCATGGCCTATGACCGATATGTTGCCATCTGCCAGCCCCTACACTATTCCACCCTCTTGAGCGCACGGGCCTGCATGGCCATGGTGGGCACCTCCTGGCTCACAGGCATCATCACTGCCACCACCCATGCCTCCCTCATCTTCTCTCTACCTTTTCCCAGCCACCCGATCATCCCGCACTTTCTCTGTGACATCCTGCCAGTACTGAGGCTGGCAAGTGCTGGGAAGCACAGGAGTGAGATCTCCGTGATGACGGCCACCATAGTCTTCATTATGATCCCCTTCTCTCTGATTGTCACCTCTTACATCCGCATCCTGGGTGCCATCCTAGCAATGGCCTCCACCCAGAGCCGCCGCAGGGTCTTCTCCACCTGCTCCTCCCATCTGCTCGTGGTCTCTCTCTTCTTTGGAACAGCCAGCATCACCTACATCCAGCCGCATACAGGCTCCTCTATTACCACAGACCGCGTCCTCAGTCTCTTCTACACAGTTGTCACACCCATGCTCAACCCCATCATCTACACCCTTCGGAACAAGGATGTGAGGAGGGCCCTGCGACACCTGGTGAAGAGGCAGTGTCCCTGGCCCTGAAGGGACTCGGATGTCTGCTCACTCACTCAGTGCTCATCCTCCCAGCCTTCAGGGACTGGATTTAAACCCCACTCTCACAGAAATCATGCAGCACCTCAAAGGAAAAGGCTTCCTGGAAGAAAGTGCTGAAATTAAAACAGAGATAAATCTACATATTGCCTCTTATCCCAGAGTCCACACTCACTATCAGAGCATGAGTTATTAGGTCAAGGTAGAATGGAAGTGATTGCTGCCCTAGGGAAAGAACATTTATTTAGCATCTTCTAGATTGTTCTGGATCCCTGAGCACAGTGATTGCCATGGCTGCACCGGTAGCCAGAGGTCCCTGTCAGTCATGAAAGCAGGTGTCTGTGAACTTGACATCCAAGTAAGTGACCCACGCAAAGCCTGTGGAGGAGTTTACCTAGCCCCTCTGTTACATTTTCTTCCACCACCTGTGTCTGAGCTTTCCTCTACTCAGTGGAACATCTGTTCTCCCCTTGGCCTTCAGGAAGAGGGGCATCTGAGGGTTCCAGTCATAAGGCTCTCTCCTTCCCAAGATACCAGCACAAAAGGGAAGATGGTCAGATGGTATCAAAAAGGACCAAGTTAAACATCAGGAAAAGCTGTCTCCCAGGACAGCCTATACATGTCTCCCAGAAACACACTGGGGTGTCCTACTCTGGGTGCTTTTGGGAAAGAGCTGGTCAGGGATTCCAGAAGACCCACCAGCTTGAGAGGTAGGATCCAGAGCTGGAGCTAACCAGGGAGCCAGAAGCAGGACAAGGTGGAAGGAAAACACTCCCATCCCTCTGTGCTGAGGTGCCACCGGCTGCCCACTTCCCTCAGGCCAGGGACAGAAGTTTCTCCTGCTTTATTCCCTGGAGGCCCCCATAGCTAAAGGGCAGCAGAAGGCCGAGGCAAAAAGACAGGCTGTTCCAGGTCCCCTCTATTCCCTCACCTCTCACAAATCATTACCACCTTTGTGTCCTCTAGCCAAGAAATGCCAGAAACTCTGGCTTTCAGTGAGGAGAGACCTCAACATTTCATCAATAACATGAGCTGTTCAGGAAATGATGGGAACCCAGTCTTCCCTCTTACCACCCCTGTGATCCTCAAGGAGTCCTTATCCCTCACAGAGACTCTGCTCTTGTGCGAAGGAGTATTCAACCATGGGAATCGTGTGTTCTTCTGTAGCCCAGCCTCTGCACCCACTTCTTTCTTTTCTTTTTTCTTTTTTTTTTTTTTTTTTTTTGATGAAGTTTTGCTCTTGTCGCCCAGGCTGCAGTGCAAAGACGCAGTCTCGGCTCACTGCAACCTCCACCACCTCCCAGGTTCAAGCAATTCTCCTGCCTCAGCTTCCCAAGTAGCTGAGATTACAGGCACGCCCGGCTAATTCTGTATTTTCAGTAGAGACGGGGTTTCACTGTGTTGGCCAGGCTGGTCTCAAACTCCTGACCTCAGATGATCCAGTCAAAATAAGTCTCATGAAGTTGATCTCATTCCTAGAAATAGAGAGTAGAATTGTGGTTACCAGAGCCTGGAGAAGGAAGTGGGGAAGGGGACATAGGGAGGGATTGGTCAGTGGATACAAAGGTACGTTTAGAAGGAATAAGTTCTAGTGTTCTATGGCACCATAGGGTGACCTCAGGTAACAATATTGTATTGTAGATTTCAAAATAGCTAGAATAGAGAATTTTGAATGTTTTCACCACAAAGAAATGATAAAGGCATAAGGTAATTATAAATTTAGAAAGGAAGATTTCTTTTTTTTTTTTTTTTTTTTTCTAAGACAGGGTCTCACTTTGTCACCCAGGCTGGAATGCAGTGGTATGATCTCAGCTCACTGCAACCTCAGCCTCCCTGGTTCAAGTGATCCTCCAGCCTCAGCTTCCCAAGTAGCTGGGACTACAGGCACATGCTGCCACACCAGCTAATTTTGGGGGGTTTTTTTGTTTGTTTTTGTTTTTTTGTAGAAACGGGGCTTCACCATGTGGCCCAGGCTGGTTTCGAACTCCTGAGCTCAAGTGATCCATCCACCTTGGCCTCCCAAAGTGCTAGGATTACAGGCGTGAGCCACCGACCCCACCAGGAGGCTTTATTTCTTAAAAACTGTTACAGCATGTAAGGTGGCCATTCTAACAGGCTGGGAAGCATAGGCTCCAGCCAAAGCCCAAAAGGCAGGCACTTCGAGGGAGAGGCAGGTGGAACAGGGATTTATGTGCTAAGCAGATTGGCCAAGTGTACACATTCAGTAGGTTATGGGAGGAGCTAGGAATATTCCTGAAGGTGGTCCTAACATGTAAGTGCTAAATAAACATATATGTAGCATATGACCCATGTTCACCTTGGGGTGCAAACTTAACATTTAAATGCATTACAATTTAGACCCTTACATCAAAAGGTGAAGCAGAGACACAAAAGCATTCAAGTGTGCAGCCTCTGTAAACTGGCCAGAAGCAGTCCCTGGGCAGTGGTCTTCTTATCAGGAGAAAGTTACTGAAATCAATCATTTGGCCAATCAAAGCTGTAGTTATGGCTTGTGGAACAGGGGAGTCAGCCAGTAAGTGTCTGGTGGTGGAGGAGCTACAACTGTTTTGCTATTGCTTATCTCGAGGCCAGAGCTTGTTTAGCTGCTAGAGAAAAAGGAAAACCTTGTGGCAGTTAGAACATAGTTTATTCTTTAAGTGTAGGAATGTGTGACTTAACCTTTGCCTGGCATGGCCTTAAGTCCTGTTCATAATTTGGTATCTTATTGCCACAAAGAGTCTATTCTGTCAATCTCATGATCTCTATTTTAACATTAATGCTGGTCAATTGTTGTGTCTAAACCATAGAAGAGAGGAGGTACAATAAAGTGTGTCTGACCTTCTATTCCATCATGGCTGAGGACTCCGTTTTTAAGGTTTCTCAGTGGGTGGGGGGCGTAGGATTTCATCTTTAGTTTACAATATGCTAAATATCTTGATTTACTTATTACACAAATGTATACATGTATTAAAACATCACACTGTACCCCACAAATATGTACAATTATTATGTGTCAATTAAAATAATAGGCCAGGTGCAGTGGCTCATGCCTGTAATCCCAGCACTTTGGAAGGCTAAGGCAGGAGGATTGCCTAAGACTAAGAGTCTGAAATCAGCCTGGCCAACATAGCGAGACCCTGTCTCTATTTAGGTTTTTTTAATTAAAATAATAAAACAAAATAAATGTCATACTCCCTGCATTCACCACTATCTCCCAGTTACAGACAGAGGATCCATACAAATTACAGGTCACTCCAAGCAGGGGCTCACCATTTGAAGGGAAAAGAGTACATGTGGCCAAAGGCAAGCCAGCCTGAAAGAAAAACCAAAGAAGGCAAAAATGCTCTCTACAGTACCATGAGTAACTAAGGTCACTCCTCCACCTATGAAGAAGCAAGTCAGGGGCCAGAGAGGACGGCAGGAAGTGTTTCTACACTTGTTTCTCTCTGGGAGTGGAATAAAAAATCCCTTCACCTTGTGGAAAGCCTAAGGATCAGGGTAATTACTAGTGCTCCCACCTCCACTGAGTACAGACCATAAGGATGTTGTGGGCCACTTGAGAACTTGGGGGCTCATCCTCAGTGACAAGACCAGGTTTGAGTTTTTAAAAGATCATTCTAGCTGTGGTATGGAAAATAGGTAATAGAGGCACCAAAAAGAGACACAGAGACCACAAACCAGTCCATCAGTCAGGGCACTTAGTTGCAAACAACAGATTCCACTCTGATCATCTTAAGCAGAGACTAATTATTCAAAGAAGATTTCACAGTGCACAGCGTCTCCAAGGAGGGCAGGTTCCCCAGCCGCGTGGCCAGGGTGACACTCAGCACCCACAAGGGCAGCTCCAGTGTCAACTCCATGGCACTGGCAGCACAGTTCACACAGCACTGCCCAGTGCCTACAGCTGGCTCTCGGGATGACATGCCTGGGCTCTGCCAGATGCCTTCCCTACAAGCTCCTTAGATGGTGAATTCTGCATCCTCCTCTGTAGAATCTGGAAAAGCAATTTACCTTGGGGAGTGAAGACCAGTGAGGCGTAAAACTTCCCAAACATTGAAAGGGTGTTCCAAAGGCACTGGACAGACAGAAAAAAAGATAAATGTCCCCCAGAGATGCCACTGCTGCAACCAGGATCCAGGTGGCCAAGACACTCTTTACTGAAAAGATACAGAGACACGGTGCAGTGATCTGGAGCAGGCAGAACTTGAGATGATTAGAATCTGAACAGGAAGCATGGAAAGACAGTCAAACCAGAATGACTAGTAATAAGAATAGGTAACATCACATACATGCTAGGTACCAAAGACTATACTAACCTCTTAACTTGTAACTGTCTTATTTAATCCCCATAAAAACTCTACGAGGTACAGATCTCAATTTTATGGGACCTAAAGCTCATACAATTTAGGACTGCTCTATTTAATAAAAAATATCCATGGCTACTTCAACACCCACCAGCAGAAGAGGAAATGTGACAGAGAGGAAGCGAGAGCGAAAAAGACAGACATTACAACAGCCTGCAGTTAACACATCACTTCTGCAATTTATATGAGGACATTTGACCACAGGAACACAATTGCTAAGGCTCTTTCCACACCTTTATGAGGGACCCATACAAATGAAGAGCCCCAAAAGCTTAAGCTTGACAGTAGGTCCACCTGTACGTCGACTCTATTGTTATGCCAATTTCAACCAGTTGAGGAAACCAAGGCACAGAGATATTAAACAACTTTCCCTAGGTAACACAGCTAGGAAATAACAGACTTGAGTTTCCAGCTCTAGAGCCCATGCTTTCAATTCTCCCTCCAAAAACGTGAGTTTAGAGAAAGTAGAAAGATGAGGGCAGCCAAGGAGCTAAGGAGCATAAACAGAGGCAAGAAAAGGAGATCAGTGACACACGGTGTGGGGGGCGGGGACAGGGGAGCCTCCTCTGCTGGAAGCCACTTCCTCTCATCTGGACTGGGTATGCAAATCTTGAGAAAGAAAATGCAATTTTTCCCATCTCATAAGCAGAGAAGATTCCAGAAGCCACTTGCTGTTGCCTGGCAGGGCACAAGGTCACCCTTCTTATCCTGCCTCAGGGTTACATCGGCTTTCTCGCTCTGCGCCACCAAATCCACAGGCACCTTCATCAGGTCACCACCCCGTAGAGCACCACACTGGTCCATTCTATTGATGAAACTACACTGACAGCATCTGGAGAGAGGAAAATGGCAGGTACCCTTGATGTACATTTATAACTAGGAGATAAATTTAGGGGCCTGGCCTCTCTGTGAAGGTTTTCTGGGGATATCAGGGTATCTCCTCAAATGTTACGGACAAGTTGCCTCACCTTTTGCTCCCTACAGTAAGAAAAGACCTCTTGTAGTTATCTGGATTTGGGAAGCGACATATAGTCCTTTTGGGTTGGCTGCTTCAACCCACTTATCGGATGTCCTAAAAGCCAGAGGAAGCAAATGCTCTCCCAGTGGCCCACGCTGCAGTTCTGCCACTGGGCCTCCCAACTGCCCAGCAGACTGTAAGAGGCTCAGTGTCAGTGGCACTGGAGCCTGTGGTAAATCCAAGAGGTGAATCACAGATTTGGGAGTCACACCTTGCCCTTTGGGGCAAACAATCAAGATCCTTTTGTGAAACTGCTCTTGGGCTGCTTATAGGCAACAGTATACACTGAACAACTGACCACTGGACACCAGATGACTATGGAACAGTATTGCACACCATGAATTGGGTGTAATTTGACCCACTCACCCTAAAGTTAGGTATCCCCAATAGCACTTAATAGACAAGTGAAATTGGTAAAATCAGATGGGGCCCAAGCACATCCTGAAAACAAAAGGAGGTTGCATCTACCTCATTCTCGAGCAAATCAATCTTTTTGAGGGGTATGGGGATGTGGGAGCAGGAGCTTGCTCTGTCGCCCAGGCTGGAGTGCAGTGGTAAAATCAAGGCTCATTGCAGCTTCGAACTCCTAGGCTCAAGTGATCCTCCCGCCTCAGCCACCCAAATAGCTAGGACCACAGGCACATGCCATGACCTCCAACTAATTTTTTATTTTTATTTTTGTAAAGATGAGGGCTCGCTATGTTACTCAGGCTGGTCTTGCACTCCTAGCCTCAAGTGATCCTCCCACCTTGGCCTTCCAAATTGCTAGGATTACAGGTGTGGACCACTGAGCTTGGCCCCAGTTCATTCTTAATAGGCCTACAAATAGAAGGGTCATAATGGCAGGAAAGGAGGCCATCCATGAACTTAACAGAGTCTTCCCCCCAAGCTCTAAGTGGATACAGCTTGTGGGGGACAAAGCTCTATCCACTTCTACAGAAGCCATTAGGCCCAAATTTGTGGATTCCCTAAACTCTGACAGCCGAGACACAGGCCTGTGATCTTAGCTAGTCCTAGCAGATGCAACTGCCTAAGACTTTGAATCAGGTGCAAGTGATTCAAAGAAGTAAAGTTTACAATTCATTTTGGTGATGACCACAGTGGCATCCAGGCCCACCAGCAGCAGCCTCAGCACCTGCACGGTGCCAGAGGAGTCACGGGCAACAGTGCCAGCAGTGCCTGCAGCATCCTAGCCAACCACCCCTGCGCTATGACCTGGCCTGTGGTTCTGGCCTCTCAGCTTCTTTTGGTACCTGATCATTGCCTAAGCCTGGTTTTCCAAGATTCCTCTCAACTCCTTGAGCTACCAGAGTCAGGTTTTCTCTAACCCAGAATTGTTCACCTGCTTCTTTCCTCCTCTTTCATGGCCCGTATGGCCCATCTGATCCTTTCTGAGTTATCCCCCTCATAGCTCACACCAGGATTTCCTCTTTTCCAAAAACTCTCTTCCCCAAATCCCACACACACTTCTCCCCTTCCTCTCTTCAGCGTTAACACATTTTAGACTTTCCAGCAACAAAGTCTCAAACTTTTAAGACATCTAAAAACTGCTCTGAAAGTCATCATCAAAGTTCATAAGAAGGCAAATGATAGTAGTAGCAATTATAGTATAATCGAAATAGATTAGTGAACACTATTATCTACATGCACTGTGCTAAGCAGCTTTCATATATTCATTTATTTATCGATTCAGCAAATATTTCCTGAATATCTACTATGTGCCAGGCACTAGGGATACACTGGTAAACAAGACAGGCAGTTTCTTCCCTTCCCCCTTTATGGGACATCTCATTTTAATGAAAGGAGAGAAGCCACAAACAAACAAGTTAATTTATATGTCAAGTGATGATGTGGTATAGAATGGCTGAGGAAGGCTACGTTTAATCCTCACAGCAACCCTGTGATACATAGAAACTATTATTGTCATGACTTTACAGATGCAGAATTTAAGGCACAAAGATGTAAAGAAAACTCCCACTATTTCAGATGGTAAGTGATGATCAGGATTTGATCTTGGACTTGCCTAACACCAGAGCCAAGCTCCAAACCACCGGGTCATAGTGCTATCTACAACCCAGCCTTCTGGTCAGCCTTCCTTAGCCAGCTCCTTATCCTCTACTCCTAGACTTTCCACTAAAAGAAAGAAATCTATTCTCTTCTTTGATGTCCCCTACTCCCAAGGACAGACATGGGCTTTTTGCTCCCTGGTATTCATAGTGTACTTCCAGTCCACATATGTCCCACCCAGTCCTTGGTAAACTGAGGAAAAGTGAGTTTGTGTCTTCATTGGATCCTTTCTGCATCATAAGAATATTAAGTATCTATACCTTCCCCATTCTTCTCTTCCTTGCACCATCTCCCAACTCATTCCTGACTCTTAGTCCATTTCCCTACCCTGAAAATTGTGGGAAAAGGGGGGAAAGACACTTGATTGGACTGTAAAGCAATAAAAATTTTTGTGGAGGGAAATTTGGCAAAATGTTTCAAACGCTCTAAAACTATGCAAACATACATTCTGACCCAGCAATTCGCTTTCTAGAAGTTTGTGCTAAGAAAAGCATAAAATAATATATAAATATATAAGTGCAACAATATCCATCTCAGTAATATTTACAAGAAAAAAATGTTAAGTTCCAGTGATGGAATATTGTTTAAAATTTTGTACATCTGGCGGGCGCAGTGGCTCACACCTGTAATCCCAGCACTTTGGGAGGCTGAGGCGGGCGGATCACCTGAGGTTGGTAGTTCGAGGCCAGCCTGACCAAAATGGAGAAACCCCGTCTCTACCAAAAATACAAAATTAGCAGAGCGTGGTGGCGCATGCCTGTAATCCCAGCTACTTAGGAAGGCTGAGGCAGGAGAATCGCTTGAACCCGGGAGGCAGAGGTTGCAACGAGCCAAGATCGCACCATTGCACTCCAGCCTGAGCAACAAGAGCAAAAAATCTCCGTTTCAAAAAAAAAAATTGTACATCCACATAGTAGGATGCTGTATGGATAATAAAATCATGCTTTAGAAGTCTGCTGATGTAGAACAATGTTAAAATATAGTTTAATAAAGTAGAAAATAACTGTTATGAAACAGTTTAGACAATATAATCCCATTTTATATATATATATATACAGGTTGCAATAATTTCCCAAGGGCATTATCAGCACCAAAGGGTTAATATTTTGTTTTCTTCTGGATGCAAAATTCTCTGCAATTAACACTGTAACCTTTGTAAACTGAAAATCAATTTTTTTAGTTATAAAAATGAAGCATTTATTAACAGAGTGACCTGAAAACTATGATTTTCCTGATTTTCTTTTTTTTTAACTTTTAAGTTTAGGGGTACAAGTGCAGGTTTGTTACATAGGTAAACTTGTGTCATAAGGGTTTGTTGTACAGACTATTTTGTCACCCAGGTATTAAGCCTAGCACCCATTAGTTATTTTTCCTGATCCTCTCCCTCCTCCCAACCTCCTCCCTCTGAAAGGCCCCAGTGTGTGTTGCTCCCCTCTATGTGCCCATGTGTCCTCATCATTCAGCTCCCACTTATAAGTGAGAACCTGTGGTATTTGGTTTTCTGTTCTTGTGTTAGTTTGCTAAGGATAATGGCCTCCAGCTCCATCTTTGTTCCTGCAAAGGACATGACCTTGTTCTTTTTATGCATGCATAGTATCCTATGGTGTATATGATGGTTAATACTGAGTATAAACTTGATTGAAGGTGCAAAGTATTGATCCTGGGTGTGCTGTGAGGGTGTTGCCAAAGGAGATTAACATTTGAGTCAGTGGCCTGGGAAAGGCAGACCCACCCTTAATCTGGGCGGGCACCATCTAATCAGCTGGCAGTGCAGCTAGAATATAAAGCAGGCAGAAGAATGTGAAAAGACGAGACTGGCCTAGCCTCTCAGTCCACATCTTTCTCCTGTGCTGGATGCTTCCTGCCCTTGAACATCGGACTCCAAGTTCTTCCGTTTTGGGATTCAGACTGGCTCTCCTTTCTCCTCAGCTTGCTGATGGCCTATTGTGGAACCTTGTGAGATATATATACATATATTCTAGTAGTTATATAGATAGATAGATTTTATATATATATATATATATATATATATATATATATATATATATTCTATTAGTTCTGTCCCTCTAGAGAATCCTGACTAATACAGTGTATATGGATCACATTTTCTTTATCGAGTCTACCATTGATGAGCATTTAGGTTGATTCCTTGTGTTTGCAATTGTGAATAGTGCTGCAATTAACATATGCATGTATGTATCTTTAAAATAGAATGATTTCTATTCCTTTGGGTGTATACCCAGTAATGGGATTGTGAGTCGAATGGTAGTTCTGCTTTTAGGTCTTTGAGGAATTGCCACACTGTCTTCCACAATGGTTGAACTAATTTACACTCCCATCAGCACTATACAAGTGTTCCTTTTTCTCCACAACCTCATTAGCATCTGTTTTGTTTTTGTTTTTTGCTTTTTAGTAATAGCCATTCTGACTGGTGTGAGGTGGTATCTCATTATGGTTTTGATTTGCATTTCCCTAATGATCAGCTAAGTTGAGCTTTTTTTCATAAGCTTGTTGACTGCATGTACGTCTTCTTTTGAAAAGTGTCTATTCATGTCTTTTGCCCACTTTTTAGTAGGATTGTTTGTTTTTTTTCTTGTAAATTTAAGTTCTTTTTTTTTTTTTTTTTTTGAGATGGAGTCTCACTCTGTTGCCCAGGCTGGAGTGCAGTGGTGCGATCTCAGCTCACTGCAAGCTCCGCCTCCCGGGTTCTCACCATTCTCCTGCCTCAGCCTCCCGAAGTTCTTTATATATATGTTGGATATTAGACCTTTGTCAGATGCATAGTTTGCAAAAGTTAAGAAAATCAGTGTTATTATAAAGGTCCTCATGTACTGTGCCTTGAGAGTGATTTCCCCACTTGTGCTGCTCCCTTCTGTGGCTTATTGCTGTAGGAGAGTTTATTCACAAGCAAGAACTGACTTCTCAAAAAAAGTAAAATGATGCTGGATCTCTCTGGCAGTAAATAAAATTCCTAGCATCATGGACAGTTTGCAAGAAACAAAAGTGTCATTTGGGATTCAGACTGGCTCTCCTTGCTCCTCAGCTTGCTGTGGGAGAGGCCACAGGAACAGCCCACCTCTCCTTCCCGCCCAGAAAACCCCTCTGAACAGGAAGAAGATCAGCCCCGGGAGTCTAGGGACCACATTGGACTTCTGGATCAGAGGCAGGGAAGAGAGATGAATGTGCATTTCCACCCTAGGATCACAGGAAGAAATGAATAGCAACTCAGTAAGCAAGGGGTGGCAAAAGTTGAGTAGAGAATACCAACATCTGAGGGATCCCAGGAGAGAAGTTGTAAGTCAGGAGCGAAGTCACTGCACAGATGCCACCAGACTTAAAGCAGCACCAAGCAAAATGCAGCGCCTGAGCTTCCAAAGCAAATCAACTACTCCCTGCCCCTGTTCCTTCCCTGCTGCTTCAGACACCCATATTTGACATCACACCTGGAATAAAGGAGCTCTTGTTGACCAAAGATGACACATGTAAAAGAGAAAGGTTTGCAATGAGTAGTCTCCGGGAGAAGGAAAAAGAGCAATGTTTCAGGAAGCATAGGCCCAGGAAGGCACCCTGACCCTCAGCAAAGACCAGGAAATACTAGATCCTCACACAAGATCATCATACCCACCTTACCTCCTCAGCCTCCCTTCAAATGTGTGTTTCCCCACCCGTACATCTACAAACAAGGCAGGTCAAGGTCATAGAAACATGCCCCAGAAGCGGAGCTCTGGGCAGCATGTCCCAGGATCAGGCCTTTGTCTCCAAGAACTCAGGGGGTAAAGGTCTCCAAAGTATCTCCTTATGAACCACCTCATGGCCCCAATGACCTCCTTGTTCTCGGAGTGTAGACAGAAGGGCTGAACACAGGGTGACAACTGTGTAGAAGAGGGTAAGGCTCTGGTCCATGTCCTAAAAGAAGCCGGCCTGAGGTCTCACATAGGCAATTGTCTCAGTCCCAAAAAAAAGTCTAAACACAAACGGGGGGTGGGGGCAGGTAGAACAGGTAGAGAACACTTTGGGACGCCCCTGGGATGTCTCAACCCCAAAGATGGTGGCAAGAATACTGGCCAGGCACGGTGGCTCACACCTGTAATCCAAACCGTTTGGGAGGCCGAGGTGGGTAGATCATTTGAGGTCAGAAGTTCAAAACCAGCCTGGCCAACATGGTGAAACCCCGTCTCTCCTAAAAATATAAAAATTAGGTGGGCGTGCTGGCGGGTGCCTGTAACCCCAGCTACTTGGGAGGCAGAGGCAGGAGAATCGCTTGAACCCGAGAGGTGGAGGTTGCAGTAAGCCGAGATCGTGCCGCTGCACTCCAGCCTGGGCAACAAGAGTGAAACTCTGTCTCAAATAAATAAATAAATATAGAATACAAGCATAGGAGGCCACGATCCGTGAGAAGGGGCCAGCATAGAGGCCGTCTGACGGTTGAGATTCCCCACTTCAGCCCAGAAGTCTCAGCACAGGCCGAGAATCCAGCCGGAAGTAGCGGGTGGTGCTGCGCCGTAGAAGCGCAAGGTGAAGGTGAAGCCGGCTCGGAAGACTAGGGCTCCTCAGGTAGTAGAACGCAGCGGCCGGCAGATGGCGTCACAGCGGCGGACGCCATGGCCGTGCGCAAGCGCATTCGGCGATGCCAGGGAGGGCGAAGAAACCCAGCAGCGGGAAGCCGCCGACCTGTGGGCTAGTGCGGCGGGGGAAGGGAATCGGCCTGCATTCGAGACTCCGCCGCTGTGGCGTGGGACCTCCCCTAAGGAGAAGTGGTGCAGGAGGAAGTGCGTGGGCCAGCGCAGGCAGAGGCTGCCAGGGCGAGGACGACGATCAGGGAGTTGTCCAGCAGGGTCACCAGATGTTTGCAGAGCACTGCCCAAAACAGAAGGCCCCGGAGGGAACCAAAACCTGAGAGCACCAACAAAACAAGCTCAGTCATGCTGTGCCATTGCCACCGCCATGTCCCCAAGGCCAGACTGGAGGACGGGGCCAGAGGAGGGCTCGTGCTGCCCCAGGAAGCATCCAGGCAAAGACAAAGGCCGCAGCAGGAAAGCTGTGGGAGAGGCCACAGGAACAGCCCAGCTCTCCTTCCCGCCCAGAAAACTCCTCTGAACAGGAAGATTAGCCAGGCGAGTTGAGGGAAAATGGCAGGACCTTCCTCAAGGCTGGGGACTTAACGGACACCAGGGTGGTTCCACTCACCCGAGTTCTGGCCTCTAGGAGCAAAGAGCTGGGACCGGCGGGACAGCTGCCTTTGAGAAAGTGGTTGAGAATATGGGCAGAAAAGTGGGTGAGCAGACAGAATAAAGCTGACAGGAGATCAGAAGAAAAATGGATCCACCGTGAGGTGGAGAGTGAGTGGGAGTGAGAGCAAGAGTGAGAGAGAAGACAGGATCAAAGACCACGGATAAAGGCCCAGTGGGGCTTTACCTTCAGATGGGGCCCCTCCTGGGCAGCCCTCGCAGCAGCTCAATCTCCCCAAGAGCCTAGTTCGCAGAGCAGACAGTGGGGAGGGAAAGTAGGCAAGGCAAGATGAAGAAGGGGGAATAAAGTTTTGCCCAGGGACCAGGGAAAAGGAAGTGACTTTCTCCTGCCTCATCACCGTGCCTAAGCTCCTAGGTCTAGAGTCTCCATCCCAAACAGTGGAGAGACTACTTGAGGAGGGGGCTGGGATTTATTTGCGGTCCGTCAGCAAGGCCTGAATGAAGCTGGGTTCAGAAACCAAGTGTTTCAATGTCTTGGCCAATTTCTATCTGCTAAACTGCCCAGCCCATTGCCCAAAGGGCTGCCTTCTGCCTTTGTGGACCATGCGTAGAATTATTCCCTAGCTTAGCTGCCTTCTTCTTTTATATGTATATAATTTTTTTTATGAGACTCTCTGACACCCAGGTTGGAGTGCAGTAACACAAACACAGCTCACTGCAACCTGAAACTCCGGGGCTTAAGCGATCCTCCCACTTCAGCCTCCCAAGTAGCTGACACTACAGCACGCACCACCACATCTGGCTAATTCTGGAAAGTACTTTTTTTTTTAATTTTTTTAGTATTTATTAATCATTCTTGGGTGTTTCTCGGAGAGGGGGATTTGGCAGGGTCATAGGACAATAGTGGAGGGAAGGTCAGCAGATAAACATGTGAACAAAGGTCAGCAGATAAACATGTGAGCATGTCTCTGGTTTTCCTAGGCAGAGGGCCCTGCGGCCTTCTGCAGTGCTTGTGTCCCTGAGTACTTGAGATTAGGGAGTGGTGATGACTCTTAACGAGTATGCTGCCTTCAAGCATCTGTTTAACAAAGCACATCTTGCACAGCCCTTAATCCATTTAACCCTTAGTGGACACAGCGCATGTTTCAGAGAGCATGGGGTTCGGGGTAAGGTTATAGATTAACAGCATCCCAAGGCAGAAGAATTTTTCTTAGTACAGAACAAAATGGAGTCTCCTATGTCTACTTCTTTCTACACAGACACGGTAACAATCTGATCTCTCTTTCTTTTCCCCACATTTCCCCCTTTTCTATTCGACAAAACCACCATCGTCATCATGGCCCATTCTCAATGAGCTGTTGGGTACACCTCCCAGACGGGACGGCCAGGCAGAGGCACCCTCCACCTCCCAGACGGGGCGGCGGCCAGGCGGGGGCTGCCCCCCACCTCCCGGATGGGGCGGCTGGCCGGGCGGGGGCTGCCCCCCACCTCCCGGACGGGGCTGCTGCAGGGCGGAGACGCTCCTCACTTCCCAGACTGGGCGGCTGCCGGGCGGAGGGGCTCCTCACTTCCCAGACGGGGCGGCTGCCGGGCAGAGGGGCTCCTCGCTTCTCAGACGGGGTGGCTGGTCAGAGATGCTCCTCGCCTCCCAGATGGGGTGGCGGTGGGGCAGAGACACTCCTTAGTTCCCAGACGGGGTTGAGGCCGGGCAGAGGCGCTCTTCACATCTCAGACCGGGTGGCGGGGCAGAGGCGCTCCCCACATCCCAGACAATGGGCGGCCAGGCAGAGACGCTCCTCACTTCCTAGATGGGGTGGCGGCCTGGCAGAGGCTGCAATCTTGGCACTTTGGGAGGCCAAGGCAGGCGGCTGGGAGATGGAGGTTGTAGCGAGCCGAGATCACACCACTGCACTCCAGCCTGGGCAACATTGAGCACTGAGTGAGCGAGACTCCGTCTGCAATCCCGGCTCCTCGGGATGCCGAGGCTGGCAGATCATTCGCGGTCAGGAGCTGGAGACCAGCCCAGCCAACACGGTGAAATCCCGTCTCCACCAAAAAATACGAAAACCAGTCAGGCGTGGCGGCGCGTGCCTGCAATCCCAGGCACTCGGCAGGCTGAGGCAGGAGAATCAGGCAGGGAGGTTGCAGTGAGTCGAGATGGCAGCAGTACAGTCCAGCCTCGGCTCGGCATCAGAGGGAGACCGTGCAGAGAGGGAGAGGGGTGAGGGGACAGGGGAGAGGGGAGAGGACTTTTTAAAAATCCTTTTGTAAAACAGTGCTAATCTTCAAAGAAAACCACTGAATGAGAAACAGGCCTGACTTGTGGGAGAACTTCGCAACCCAGCTGAGGGATTCAGCCCACTCCCTAGCTGCTGCAAAAGACTTCAACATTCTCTGTCCTTTAGAAATAGGAAACATTTTCTTAGATCTGAGTTGGGGCAAATGACATCTACTGCAGCAGGGGATGACAGAGGTGACACAAAAGAAAGTATTTCTCAAGCACTAATGGCTCAATGAATAAAAAATTGTAGGTCCTTAATATGTGATATGGTTTGGCTGTGTCCCCACCCAAATCTCATCTTGAATTGTGGTTCCCATAATCTCCACGTGTGGTGGGAGGGACCCAGTGGGAAGTAATTGAATCATGGAGGTGGTTTCCCCCATGCTGTTCTCATGACAGTAAGTTCTCACAAGATCTGATGGTTTTATAAGGGGCTTCCCAATTCACTCGGTTCTCATTCTTCTCTCTCCTGCCACCATGTGAAGAAGGATGTGTTTGCTTCCCCTTCTGCCATGATTGTAAGTTTCCTGAGGCCTCCCCAGCCATGCCGAACTGTGAGTCAAATCTCTTTCCTTTATAAATTACCCAGTCTTGGATATGTCTTTATTAGCAGCGTGAGAACAGACTAATACAGTAAATTGGTACCACACAGAGTGGAGCACTGCTGTAAAGATACCCAAAAATGTGGAAGCAATTTTGGAACTGGGTAACAGGCAGAGGTTGGAGCAGTTTGGAGGGCTCAGAAGAAAAATGGAAAATGTGGGAAAGTCTGGAACTTCCTAGAGACTTGCAGAATGGCTTTGACCAAAATGCTGATAGTGATATGAACAATTAAGTCCAGGCTGAGGTGGTCTCAGATGGTGATATGGTTTTGTTCCTGGACCAAACTGAGGGTCGAGCTGCTATTTCTCGTGGCCCAATAATGAGATGCAGAGGAACTGGGGAGGAAGAGAGTTTTTATTTCTGTAGCCAGCTACTGGGAGAAGGCCTGGAAATTATCGCCAGACCAACTCAAAATTACAAAGTTTTCCAGAGCTTACATGCCTTCTAAGCTGTATGTCTACATGTAAGTGTATATTTATCTAAACAAATAAGTGATTAACTTCTTTTAATCTATAACTAAGATCTGAGTCCTGAAGACCTTCCTCTGGAGCCTCAGTAAATTTACTTAATCTAAATGGGTCAAGGTGCTGGAGTGATTACCCTTATCTTGTCTCCCACTAAATCATGGAGGTTTGGGGAGTTCCTTCAGACCCCCAATAAACTTGTTTGTGGAGGCCTGAGGAGTTTCTTCAGACCCACAATAAAGCTTGTTTAATCCTAAATGGGTCCTGTTAAGAATTCCTGTTATTTTGTCATGCATTAAGGCCCAAGAAAGGCATAGGCAAAACTCTTGATGGGCTACTGTTACATCCCAGCCTTTGTATAAGGGCACTGGCTTTTAATATTTAACTTAACCACTCAGTCAGTACTGAAACAGTTGTTATGGAGGCCTGCATTAGTGAGACCTGGCCTGCCACAGTTTGGCTGTGTCCCCACCCAATCTCATTTTGAATTGTAGTTCCCATAATCCCCACATGTTGTGGGAGGGACCTGGTGGGAAGTAATTGAAACACGGGGGCAGTTACCCCCATGCTGCTGTTCTCATGATAGTGAGTGAGTTCTCACAAGATGTGATGGTTTTATAAGTGGCTCTTCCCCCTTTTGCTCATCACTTCTCCTTTCTGCCATCATGTAAAGAAGGACATGTTTGCTTCCTCTTCCACCATGATTATAAGTTTCCTGAGGCCTCCCCAGCCACTTGGAACTGTGAGTCAATTAAACCTCTCTCCTTTATAAATTACCCAGTCTTAGTCATTTATAGCAGCATGAGAACAGACTAATACAGATGGAGATAAGGAACTTGTTGGGAACCCGGAGTAAAGGGCACTCTTGCTTTGCAAACAGACTGGCGGCATTTTGCTGTGGAACTTTGAACTAGAGAGAGATGTTTTAGGGTACCTAGCAGAAAAAATCTCTAAAGCAGCAAAGCATTCAAGAGGTGACATGGCATAAAAGTTTGGAAAATGTGCAGCCTGACAATGCAGTAGAAAAGAAAACCCCATTTTCTGGGTAGAAGTTCAAGCCAGCTGCAGAAATTTGCATAAGTAATGGGGAGTCAAATGCTAATCGCTAAGACAGTGGGGAAAATACCTCCAGGGCATGTCGGAGATTTTCACAGCAGCCCCTCCCATCACAGGGCCGCAGGCCTAGGAGGAAAAAAAATGGTTTCTTGGGTTGGGTCCAGGGCCCCGTGGCTATGTGCAGCCTCAGGACTTGGTGCCCTGTGTCCCAGCTGCTCCAACCATGCCTGGGGCCGAGGTACAGCTCAGGCCATGGCTTCAGAGGGTGCAAGCCCCAAGCCTTGGCAGTTTCCACTTGGTGTTGAGCCTGCGGGTGCACAGAAGTCAAGAACTGAGGTTTGGGAGCCTCCACCTAGATTTCAGAGGATGTATGGAAATGCCTGGATGCCCAGGCAGAAGTTTACTGCAGGGGCAGAGCTCTCATGGAGAAGCTCTGCTACAGCAGTGCAGAAGAGAAATGTGGGTTGGAGCCCACACACAGATTCCCCACTGGGGCACTGTCTAGTGGAGCTGTGAGAAAAAGACCACCATCCTCCAGACACCAAGATGGTAGACCCACTGACAGCTTTTCCACCCTTGCACCTGGAAAAGCCACAGATACTCAACACCAGCCGTTAAAGCAGCTGGGAGGGGGGCTGTACCCTGCAAAGCCATGGGGATGGAGCTGCCCAAGGCCATGGGAACCCACCTCTTGCATCAGTGTGACCTGGATGTGAGACATAAAGTCAAAGGAGATCATTTTGGAAATTTGAGGCTTAGTGACTGCCCTATTGGATTTCAGACTTGCATGGGTCCTGTAGCCCCTTTGTTTTGGCCCATTTCTCCCATTTGGAATGGGTGTGTTTACTCAATGACTGTACCCCCATTTATCTAGGAAGTAACTAACTTGCTTTTGATTTTACAGGCTCATAGGCAGAAAGGACTTGCCTTGTCTCAGATAAGACTTTGGACTTGGACTTTTGGGTTAATGCTGAAATGAGCCAAGACTTTGGGGGGCTGTTGGAAAGGCATGATTGTCTTTTGGAATGTGAGGACATGAGATTTGGGAGGGGCCGGGGTGGAAAAATATGGTTTGGCCATATCCCCACCCAAATCTCATCTGGAATTGTAGTTCCCATAATCACCACGTGTGGAGGGAGGGACCTGGTGGGAGGTAATTTGAATCATGGGGGCGGTTTCCCCCATGCTATTCTCATGATAGTGAGTAAGTTCTCACAAGATCTGGTGGTTTTATAAGGGGATTCCGCCTTTACTCAGTGCTCATTCTCTCTCCTGCCACCCTGTGAAGAGGTGTCTTCCACCATGATTGTAAGTCTCCTGAGACCTCTCCAGGCATGCTGAACTGTGAGTGAATTAAACCTCTTTCCTTTATAAATTACCTAGTCTCAGGTATGTCTTTATTTTCAGCATGAGAACACAGTAATACATTATGTATGTCACTTAACCAAGAAAGAAGTTTTCTTCATTGTCACAGATTCATATCCTCATAGTATTCTTTGGAGATACTTCTAATACAAGGCAGTCTCTTGTTTGTTTGGGTTATTTTTCTTTTTTAGATTGCAAAAGTGTGTTAAAAACTCCAAAAAATATGTAAATATGTAATATATAAATAATATATAAATAAAATATGTAAAAATATGTAAATATAAAAAAGTGTAGGTAGCTTGCCCTCAAGGAGGGAAGACATAACCCCCTACTCCTTAAGTGTGGGCTACAGGTAGTGACTTTCTAGACAGGAGAGGAAAAGAACAACTTTACCATACAGCAACCTGACAAACACACCACCTCAGGCAGGTGACTATGGTCAACATTGACAGTGACAGCCCCTTATAAAACCACCAGATCTTGTGAGAACTTACTATCATGAGAATAGCATGGGGGAACCGCCCCCATGATTTAATTACCTCCCACGGGGTCCCTCCCACCACACGTGGTGATTATGGGAACTACAATTCAAGATAAGATTTGGGTGGGGACACAGCCAAACCATATCATTCCACCCCAGCCCCTCCCAAATCTCATGTACTCACATTTCCTCTATGGCCTTCCTCCCAAAATCCATAACCCCAGACTAATCATGATAAAAACATCAGACAAAGTGGAATAACAGGGCCAGGCACGGTGGCTCATGCCTGTAATCCTGGCACTTTGGGAGGCTGAGGTGGGTGGATCATGAGGTCAGGAGATCAAGACCCTCCTGGCTAACACGGTGAAACCCCATCTCTACTAAAAATACAAAAAAATTAGCTGGGCATGGTGGCGGGTGCCTGTAGTCCCAGCTACTCAGGAGGCTGAGGCAGGAGAATGGTGTGAACCCGGGAGGCGGAGTTTGCAGTGAGCCGAGATTGCGCCACTGCACTCCAGCCTGGGTGACAGAGTGAGACTCCATCTCAAAAAAAAGAAAAGAAAATTTCAATAATAGGGCACCCTAAAAACACCTAACTACTCTACTCCTTGAAATTGTCAAGATCATCAAAAACAGGAAAGTCTGAAAAATTAAGGAGACATGACAACTGGATGTAATATGTTATCCTGGATGGAATCCTGAAACAAAAAAAAAAAAAGGACATTAAATGAACACTAAGAAAATCTGACTGAAGTACAGACTTGAATTAATAATAATGTATCAATATTGGTTCATTAATTGTGACAAATGTACCTACTAATTTAAGATAATAATAAAGGAAACTGGGTGTGGAGTATATGGGAATCGTATGTACTAACTTAGCAATTTTTCTATAAATTCACAACTATTCTAAAACGAAATGTTATTCTTTAAAAGTTTTTTGACATAGAAGTTTATAATATATTGCTAAATGATAAAAAAGTTTAAAAATATTAAATTTTCAATAAAATATGTATTCAGATCAATACATGATAGGTAGATATATATACATCTGGATAAAATATGTATCTAGATGTATAAAATATATGTATTCAGATCAATAGATGATAGATAAATAGACACATACATACCAAAGTATTAACAATGATAAGCTTTAAGTGGAATGGATTTGGGTGTTCATTATGTTGTTTTGGTTTTATATTTTTATATTTGAGATCCACTAATCATACAATAGGAAAAATAGTGTATAAAACATTTAAACAAAATGATAGAATGTTTTATTTTGTTTTTTTAAGAAAGGATATATACATATATATTTTTGTTTGTTTGTTTGTTTTGTTTTTTTAAGTGGGCTCTGGGAACAGGGTTAGTCCATTAGGGCCTTCAGTGTCCTGGTGGTGATTTCGTCCTTCTCAGTGATGTGGACAATGACTCCCATGCCTGACACGGCATCCCGGTCCACAGCATTCAGCGTGGCTTGGAAGATGGTTTCAAACAGCTGTTCTGGATCCATGTTGGACTCCCAGAGGGACTCGCACATTTCATACATTTGTTCTGCACAGGTGCCACCGACCATAAAGTCTTCAGTCACCATGGGTCAGCCAATGAGCTCTAGAGAGCAAATAAAGGGCTTAAAGGTCTTCAGGTCCAACCCAGCAATGACTGGCTCAGTATAGTAGGGGCCAAACGTTTCTCAGACAAGAGGCCTTGGCCACCATGCTCATAGGGTATAAGATTTGACTGCCGACCTTCCTTCAACTCACACAGGTTCAGCCGGAACTTGAGGCACTGGACAACGGTCTCGATGTCAGTGACGAGCCGGGCCAGATGGATATACAGCCGGTCACCCATGGGAAAGATCTGGAAGTCCGTGGTAACCATTTGGGCCTGGATCCCGAAGCGCCTGTCTGCAGCTATAGCCAAACAGCTCTTCTCCTTCATGGCCATGAAGGCCCCTCGGTTATGGGACATAATAAACATAATTGTGGTATACTAGCAACCCTCCATCACCAGCGCAATTCCGGTAAACTGGGTCTAGCCTTCCCTTATTTTGACATTTTTAACGCCTATTTTTAACCAATTGTGCCTACTTTACGCCTTTAGAAATGTTTTATCAATAGTTTTATCTTGTAGTCGGGGTGTGGTGGCTCACGCCTGTAATCCCAGCACTTTGAGAGGCCTAGGTGGGAGGACGGCTTGAGCCCAGGAGTTCAAAACCAGCCTGAGCGCCAGGCGCGGTGGCTCACGCCTGTAATCCCAGCGCTTTGGGAGGCTAAGGCAGGCGGATCACGAGGTCAGGAGATCGAGACCATCCTGGCTAACACGGTGAAACCCCGTCTCTACTAAATATACGAAAAAAAAAAATTCGCCGGGCGTGGTGGCGGGCGCCCGTAGTCCCAGCTCCTCGGGAGGCTGAGGCAGGAGAATGGTGTGAACCTGGGAGGTGGAGCTTGCAGTGAGCCGAGATCGCGCCACTGCACTCCAGCCTGGGCGACAGAGCGAGACTCCGTCTAGAAAAAAAAAAAAAAAAAAACAGCTGAGCAACATAGGGAACCCCGCCCCCCACCCGCCGCCGTCTCTACAAAAAAATACAAAAATTAGCTGGGTCAAGTGGCGGCACCTGTGGTCCCAGCTACTCGGGAGGCTGAGATGAGAGAATCGCTTGAACCCAGGAGGTGGACGTTGCAGTGAGCTGAGATCGCGCCACTGCACTCCAGCCCATGCGACAGAGCCAGACACTGCCTCAAAAAAAAAAGGGAATCTGATCAATAGTGAATATTTCCCAATTGTCAATGCCCTTTTTTTTTTTTTTTTTTTTTTTTTTTTTGAGACAAAATCTCACTCTGTCTCCAGGCTGGAGTGCAGTGGCGTGATCTCCACTCACTGCAGCCTCCGCCTCCCGGATTCAAGCAATTCTCCTATTCTCCTGCCTCAGCCTCCTGAGTAGCTGGGACTACGGGTGCGCGTCACCACGCCCAGCTAATTTTTGTTATTTTAGTAGGGACAGGGTTTCACCATGTTGGCCAGGATGGTCTCAGACTTCTGACCTCGTGATCCGCCCGCCTTGGCCTGCCAAAGTGCTGGGATTACAGGCGTGAGCCGCCGCGCCCGGCCGTCAGTGCACATTTTTTAAATGCATGCGTGGTAGAAAGGCTACAAGCAGAACACAGAGTGCTAAGTACTTAACATTGTTTCCAGCTTTATGATGTTCAAAATTTCTGAAATTTCTCGTTAAGGTGAGTCAAAAATAAAAATAAGAAGGAGTAGAGTCTGAAAATGGACCAAAAATTGAAGTTTTGTTTGCTTTTCCCAAAAATCTGCTGTTCTGGAGCCGGTTCAAATGGGGTCATATCGCCCCCGTGTGGTAAATCTCTGAACAGCCATGTTCAACAAGGCGTCCCCCCTCCCTGAGCTGCCTGGGAGACGGTAAAGGGGGTCTTGAACATCTTCTACTGGTCCAAACCCCTCATTCTGCACAGGAGGACGATGAAGTCAAGAAGAACTCATTTAGTTTACCCAAGATCAATTAGTGAATTAATGACTGAGCTAAAACCAGTAATAATATATATCATGTATGGGACACGGCACTGTTACATAAATCACCACCTGATACAAAGTTTAAATAATCCCACTCTGCTGATGAGGAAACTGGGGTGAGAGAAATGAAGTTCCTTGTTCGAGGTCACACAGCCCTACAGCAACAGAGCCAGACCCAAACTTAGTCTATCTGCCCCCTAAGCCAGTGGAACTAGACACTATAAACCCAGCCTCCAAACACAATGCCCACCCCACCTGTCTCTGTAACGTGTCTGCATCTGGGTCACAGAAAGAAGATGCCTTGGAGACACCTGCTCTTATTCCATCATGTGGCAGAAGAGGAAACAAAGGCAGAGAAGAATATGGTTTATCCACAGTCACTAAGGGTCAGAGCTGGGGCTTGATCCCATGACTCCAGGATGCTGGTCTAATGCTGTCTCTAGGACTGTTCCACCAGCCCGTCTACTGCAAGTCTATGTGTGGATGTATGCCTTGTGTTGAATGTGTCAAGGTCCGTGTGTGTGTGTGTGTGTGTGTGTGTGCACACGCAGGACAATCCTACCCACAGAAAGAGTAGCCGGGAAAGCCCAGAGTAATCCCCACCAGTAAAGGTAGCTTTTCCAATCAGCACCTGTTCCACGGCAGAGCCATGAAGTCAGAGACAGGGATCAAAGTTTAGGGGAAGGAAGGGGCCATTGGTGATGTAAGGTACCACAACTGGGCCCCTGAGAGACTGAGGGTGCTTCCATGGGTGCAAGATCCCAGAGACTTACTTCACTGAAGTCCAGAGTGCAAAGCTCAGAGGGTCATATAGGCCACCATGGGATCAGACATTGTACGAATAGGAAGAGTCTAAGCCACAAGCCTGCCTTCCCCAAGACAGAAGCCTCTTCCATGCTCCTGCCTCAGCAGCAGAACTCAGTGTCTCTACATGGATCCTGGGGGCGGAACAGGCACATGGAGATAGAGGACAAAGATGGTGCAAGAAGTGGCCCTGGCAGGAGAGTGTCAAGCATGGCCAGAGATAGGGGCAGAATTTCCCTGATGCTCCCATGGCAGGGGCTCCCTAAGTGCCAATGAGCTCAAGCCAGAGTACCTAAGGGCAAGGTGTGAGGCAGCACAGGACAGAGGCCACAGGTCCTGTGCAAATGTATACCCATGCACAAGACAGTCCACTCTCACTCCAGATGGGACATCCTCCAAATGGAGAAGGAAGGAATGAAGGAAGTCAAGGGGAGGGAAAATGAACTGAAGAATAACATGAACATAAGAGAAAGGAGACCATGACCACAGAGGTCTACAAAGAAAAAACAAAAAGAAAGGGGATCAGTGGCTGTTGGCCAACCCACAAAGTTAGAAGGTGAAACTGGCCTCAAGTTGTAGCTGAAGACATTGCAATTAGACCCAAGAAATTAGAATCGCAGTGGTCTCTTCCCTAGAGATCATGAAAACATATGAGGGAACAGAGCTGCTAGGAGAGGGGGCCCGAAGGTTGGCAGCACTGGGTGGTGTATTCCCACGTAAGTCTGGGGAAGCCATTTACCCTGAACCCTGCAACTTCTTGACTCTCCTGGGCCAAATTCTGGGGTCAGGGAGCGGTTATTTGTTTGGTTTTGGTTTTTTTTCTTGCAGAAAATGTGTGAGCAAAGATCTTACCTGTGCTAAGAGCTCCTGAGAGAGTACTTGAGACAGGGGACTGGGCTCTGTAAACCCCTGAGATCCTTTTCACTCTGAAAGTCTAAGCAGTAAACTGTGTACATCCGAATGCAACGTAATGATTAACATGTACTTTCTCCCCACAGATGCTGGGTAAGTTTTAATTAATTCCCTGGGATCAGTCAAGTCTCTCTGTTTCCCTGAGGCCTGCTCCCCAGCTCCACAGCACCCAGTGCCTCTGCCACAGTCATTACCTGCTCCACATAGGACCATCTCCATGAAGCACAACTGTAATCACAGCCATAATAATTCCACAATTATTTTTGTCCCTCAACATTTAAAAAAAGAAAAGATTTGCAGCCTAGCAATGAATAGAGCACTTGTGCAATTTCATTGCATCATCTCATTTGGTACTCACATCAACCCCAGAGATAAACCTAGCAGGTATTCATTAATACTCTGGTTTAGTGATAGGAAATTAAGGAGCCAGGTGACTCCTTAGTCACCAGGCCAAAGTCACTTGGCCAAGAAGAGCAGAACTCGGACTTGAAACCTAGAAGCCTAATCCCCAGCTCCCAGTCCAGGACACTCCCTAATATACCACCCAGTCCCGCCCACCTGAGAGCCCCCTCTCCTACCAGGTCTGTTCCCACATCTGTTACTTGTCCTCTGAAAGCCCAGCTTTTTCCACCACTAAAAGGATGCAGTGTGCTGCACAGCAACCCAAGAACAGCTGATCTCCTCTAGGAACCCCCTACCTCCTCATACCCTGACTCCTCAGCACCTGCCCAGGCTCCTGGAGTGGGAAGTACACCCTATGGGGAGGTCACTGGTCCCTGCCCACAGACCTCACTATTCCTCTGTCATACCACCCACAACTCTTCCCGCCACTCCCATCTCACAGCTAAGGAGAGACTCGCTGCTTATATTTATTTTTTCAGAGTCCTGTTGCACAGCATAAATAGCTTACCAAGACATGTAAAACACCATGAGATGGCAGGTATTAAAACTAGGAACAAATAAATACAAAGAAAAAAGAGACTTTAAAAACGAAAGACGGAAATAGGGATCTAAAATCGCACCAGGAATGAACCTTAAAAATGTGAAATACAAGACCTGTACCCTTCCTAAGGGTGAGCCACAAGTCTGACTCAAAACTGTTCAGCAGCCAACCCAAAAAGGAAAGTCTGGTCCGTTCTGAAGTTCACGGTGTCCATGAGATAAAACAGACAGATGACGCAGGGAAGCACAACTATTCTTGGAACTGAGACCAGACAAAAGTTTCTCCCAAGGACACTCCTAGAGAGATGACGGTGGTTCACAGCCTTACCGTTGCCCTGACGGTGAGTTTCCCAGGATGGATTCTAAGAGCCGCCCTCGACACAGGGGAGGCCCTGGCACTGAGGGACCTCTGTGGTTGTGGGAGATAGAGGATGCACCATGACCCTGCTCTTTCCCGATGAGTTTGTTGTAAGGCAGGACTGTTCAACCTTGGTACTAGTGACATTAAGGCCAGATAATTCTTTGTTGTGGGGGCTGTTCTGTGCATTGTAGGATGTTTAGCAGCATTCCTGGCCTATGCCCACTAGATGCCAGTAGCACCCTTCCCTCCAATTGTGATACCACAATGTCCCCAGATATGGCCAAATGTCCCCTGAGGGACAAAATTGCCCCCAGTTGAGAACCAATGATCCGAGAGTAGAAATCATTGTTTCTATTTTCCTTTTAACATAGAAAGGCAAAGAAGGAACATCTAGTTTTGTTTCTATTTTGTTACAGGTTTATTGAGGTACAATTTATATACCATAAAATCCACTCATTTAACATATACAATTTAGTGGCTTTTACTGTAGACACAGGATTATGCAACCATCATCACTGATTTTAGAACACTTTATCAATCCAAAAAGTAACTCTGTACCCCTTAGCAATCACTCCTCATTCTTCCTTCCTCCCAACCCCCAGCAATCACTACCATATGGTCTCTCTATGGATTTGCCTATTCTGGACATTTTATACAAACAGAATCATGCAATGTGTGATCTTTTGTGACTGACTTTTTCACTCAGCTTGATGTTTTCAAGGTTCATTAATGCTGTAGCATGTTTTAATACTTCAATCCATTTATTGACAAATAATATTCCATTGTATGGATATATTATTTTATTTATCCATTCTTCATTGTATAGACATTTGTGTTGTGTAAACTTTGGGACCATTATGCATAATTCTACTATGAATGCTCATGTACAAGTTTTTGTGCAGACACATGTTTTCAGCTTTCTTGCGTGTATACCTAGGAACTGAATTGTTGGGTCAGATGGTAACTCTAGGTTTAATATTTTGAGGAACTGCTAAACAGTTTTCCAAAATGGCTGCATCACTTTATATTCTCACCAGCAATGAATGAGGGTTCCAATTTCTCCAGATCTTCATCAACACTTGTTATTGTCTTTATTTTAGCCATCCTAGTGGGAATGAATTTGTATCTCCTTGTGGTTTTGATTTCCATTTCCCAATGGCTAACAATGTTGAGCATCTTTCATGTCCTTATTGGCCATTTGTATATCTTCTTCGGAGAGGTGTCCGTTGAAATCCTTTTTTCATTTTTTGATTGGGTTATTCAACTCTTTGTTGTTGAGTTATACGACTGCTTTATGTATTCTGGATACAAGGCTCTTACTAGATATAATTTGCAAATATGTTCTCTGACTCCATGGATTATCTTTTTACTTTGTTGACGGTATCCTTAGAAGCACAAAAGGATTTTTCGTGGGTTTTGTTTTTTGGTTTTTTTTGAGACAGAGTCTCACTATGTCCCCAGTCTGCAGTGCAGTAGCCCGATCTTGGCTCACTCCAACCTCTTGGCTGGGTATGGTGGCTCATGCCTATAATCCCAGCACTTTGGGAGGCGGAAGTGGGTGGATCACTTGAGGCCAGGAGTTCAAGACCAGCCTAGCCAACATGGCAAAACCCCGTCTCTACTAAAAATACAAAAATTAGCAGGGCGTGGTGGTGCACACCTGTAGTCCCGGCTCCTTGGGGGGCTGAGGTGAGAGGATCGCTTGAATATAGGAGGTGGAGGTTGCAGTAAGCCAAGATTGCACCACTGCACTCCAGCCTGGGTGATGGAGTGAGGCTGTGTCAAAAAAAGAAAAGAAAAAGAAAGAAAGAAAGAAAAGAAAGAAAGAAAGAAAGAAAGAAAGAAAGAAAGAAAGAAAGAAAGAAAGAAAGAAAAGAAAGAAAGGAAATCGAAAATAGAAAAACAATAGAGAAAAATCAACAAAATGAAAAGTTAGTTCTTTGAAAACATTAGCAAAGTTGACAAACTCTTAACTAGACTGACAAAGAAAAAAAGAGAAAGAGTCAAATTACTTAAATCAGGAATGAAAGAGGGGACATCACTACTGATCTTACAGAATAAAGCAGATTATAAGGAAATATTATCTGTCTAGTAAGTCCAACATCTGAGCTTTCTCACAGAAACAAGCCTATTGATTGCTTTCTTTCTTTTTTTTTTTTTTTATTTATTTATTTATTTATTTATTTATTTATTTATTTATTTTTTGAGACAGAGTCCCACTCTGTCTCCCAGGCTGGAGTGCAGTGGCACGATCTTGGCTCACTGTAACCTCTGCCTCCTGGGTTCCAGTGATTCTCTTTCCTCAGCCTCCTGAGTAGCTGGGATTACAGGCACATGCCACCATACTCAGCTCATTTTTTTCTATTTTTAGTAGAAACTGGATTTCACCACGTTGGCCAGGCTGGTCTCAAACTCCTGACCTCAGGTGATCCACCTGCCTCAGCCTCCCAAAGTGCTGGGATTACAGGTGTGAGCCACCGCGTCTGGCCAACATTTTATTTTTTAATCATACTGTATTATCTTTGACTAAATGCAAAGACCTTTCCAACATGTCACCTAGAGACCATTTTACCCACTGCTCTGTTTGACCATCAGTCAGTCTCTTGTCCCTCTCTTTGACAATGGTGAGGTGGATACATTTTCCTTGGGGAAGAGAAATCTATGATTTGTTGCCTTTGCCAATAACAAAAATGTTGGAGAGCTGGGTGGCAAAGCTGTTGCCACTGGCATCTTTCACAGAAACCACAATATTTTAAGTAATACACTGTGGCAACTTCAGAAATCACATTCCTACTCCCTCAGGACTTTTTGTCGTTGCCGTTTGTTGTGGCTGCTACTGCTATTGCTGCTCTCGTATGTGTGTTTGTTTAGTGACTTTCCTGGACTAAGTCTGTAAATTGTGTATTCTTTGTCATGTGTGTCTGCTTGGTTAGCTTAGCAGTCAGCTAATGCTGAAACAGAGATTTCCTTAAATGCCTTTGACCATTGAATCTCCCACCCTTTGTTGAGGAGTGTGTGTGTGCATGTGAGTGTGCGTGCGTGTGCATGTGTGTGTGTGATGCCTTCAATACTCCAATTACTCTGACCTAGCCTTCACTTGCTGCTTGCACAGGGCTTTAAGATGAGCCAAAAGTGAGAGGTGCACAGCCTTGCACGTGTGTGTTGCCTTCTAGACCCCCAAGAATAAGTAAGAGCTTTCCAAGCCCCCATGAACATCCCCAGATTTTCTCTGTAAGATTTTGGCCAGCCTGATTTTGCTCCAGTGCGTATCACTATCTCAGGCAACTGCAATTCTTAAATTGCCACTGATTATTTGACCAATGCTCTGGGGAAAGGGCTTTCCTCAGTGACCAAATAAAGATAAGCCCTATGAAAGAGGCTTTTCCAGGGATCTTCTAGACAGGTCGAATAGTGACAATTCTCTGGCAACCAGGTCTTTGGGGATCTTGAAACCCACTCTACCACCTCCAATGGCTGCTAGGCCTCTGGTTTTCAGTGACTCTGGTTCCAAGGCTGCTGGTTTCAAGGCCACCATAGAGCTGGGAAGAAGGGGTGGAAACAGGACAAGTTAAAACACCACAAACCGCACCGTTCTTACAAGAGCCAGCCACTTTTCTTGAAAAAACTCTTAAGATTGTTGTAAGCCTTTGGTCAATTTCTAGAGTTCTGAAAAACTTGATATTGACAATTTTTGCCAATGTTCTTGCTGCTCTTACAGAAGAGCAGATTTTCAGAAGTCTTTTTTCCACCATTCTAGAAGTACTTTCTCCTGGTATTATGTTTTAACCACACTTCCTCAAGAGTCCCCCAGGGACTCGGGAGAGAGTGAGTCCTGAAGAAACAACCCAACAATCAAATGTAGATTGGTGGAGGCATTATGGAAAACTGTGTGGAGGTTCCTAAAGAATTAAAAATAGAGCTATCTGCAGGGTGCAGTGGCTCATGCCTGTGATCCCTGACTCTTGGGAGGCTGAGGTGGTAGGATTGCTTTAAGGCCTGGAGTTCAAGACCAGCCTAGGCAACCCCATCTCTATTTCTTAATTTTTAAAAAAAAAAAATACAACCATCTCCTCTGGGTCTTTGTAGTCAGAAAAAAAAAATTTTTTTCAGGATCTTTAACTTTGTTAGCAGCTACTGAGCTACAGAATACAAACCAACCGAAAACATTAAAGAAAGGCTGCTTGAAACATATATGTACAGGTATACTACACAGAAGCAAAACCTGTATCATCCAATCCCAAAGCCACCCCTGTGGGGAAGGATGGCCTTAGCTATGGGCCAAAGGAGTATGGAAGTTACAACGTAAGAGTCCCGTCCATCCAGGAAAGCAGTGAACAACTACAGCCGCATGGGCACCAAAAGTTTATCTGAGATTAGTTTTTTGTTTGTTTGTTTGTTTTGAGACAGAGTCTCGCTCTGTCGCCCAGGCTGGAGTGCAGTAGCGCGATCTCGGCTCACTGCAAGCTCTGCCTCCCGGGTTCACACCATTCTCCAGCATCAGCCTCCCGAGTAACATGGGACTACAAGTGCCCGCTACCACGCCCCGCTAATTTTTTGTATTTTTAGTAGAGACGGGGTTTCACCCTGTTAGCCAGGATGGTCTCTATCTCCTGATCTTATGATCCGCCCACCTCAGCCTCCCAAAGTGCTGGGATTACAGGCGTGAGCCACCGCACCCAGCCCTGAGATTAGTTTTAAAGGTTTAAAGGTTCAAATGAAAATAGGTACCCCTCTTCCTGTAGGCTTTCCAGCTCACTACCCAAAAGACTTGAGTACTTGTATTAAGGCAGCTGGAAGCCCACCCTGGACTTGAATGGCAACTTGTCCTTTCTCAGCCTGTAATGCAGTCCAACAGAATATGCCACAGGGAAGACAGGAATTTCCACAGTGCTGCCCTCTGGTAAAAGGGAAACACAGCACTCAAAGCCAAAAGCCACAGAGGGCTCCCTGAGAATCCAGTACAACTAAGCGAGGCCTTCAACTATCGAGACACACTTTGCAACTGGATCCTGGTGGGACAGTGCCCTGCGGCGAGGAGTAGTGTATATGCCAATGAGAGGGTCCAGCTTCCAGGAACTGTTACAATGGCGTCCGGAGTCATTTTCTCTCTTTCACTTGCATTCGAGAGTGAGAAAACACACACCGTGGCCTTGATTCTCGCTCACCACAATCCCCCTGTACAGAGGGGTTTGTTTCTAAGTTTGGATCCTCAACAAGAGGCTGCGATGCTTCATGACGTGCTCTCTCCCACTGTCCAGCCATCTTTGGTGGTCTCCCCACAGTGCTTCCCCATCTTCTCACGCTCCTGTGGAGGGACCATGGGATGGGCCAGGAGGAAACTTGGGATCACTCTGACAGGAAACGGACAAGCACAGCTGCCAGCTGCTCTGGCCTCAGTCTCCAGTTGTTAGTCTCAGGATCAACAGAGAACTGGAAAGACCTCTGGGTCTTTGTAGTCAAGAAAAAAAACTTTTTAAGAAAAAAAATAGAACTACCATAAGACCTAGCAATCTGTCTTCTGGGTATATATCCAAAGGAAATGAAATCACTACCACATAAAGATATCTGCACTCCCACATTCACTGCAGCATCATGTGCAATAGCCAAGATACGGAAACAACGTACATGTCCATCAACAAACAAATGGATAAAGAAACTATGGTGGCCAGGCACAGTGGCTCACACCTGTAATCCCAACACTTTGGGAGGCCAAGGCAGGTGGATTGCTTGAGCCTAGAGTTCAAAACCAGCCTGAGAAACATGGTGAAACCCCATCCCTAAAAAATAAAAATAAAAAATTAACCAGGCATGATGGCATGTGCCTGTGGTCTCAGCTGCTTGGGAGGTTGAAGTGGGAAGATCACTTGAGCCCCGAAGGTCGAGGCTGCAGTGAGCCATGATTGTGTTACCAATGGGGAGAGTCCAGATTCTTGGCATCTTGAACAAAGAATTGGACAAAATGCACAAACAAAGCAAGGAAAAAATGAAGCAACAAAAGCAGAGATTTATTGAAAATGAAAGTACACCCCACAGGGTGGGAGCAGGCCTGATCATATGGGTTCAAGAGCCCCGTTACAGAATTTTCTGGGGTTTAAATGCCCTCTAGAGGTTTCCACTGGTTACTTGGTGTATACCCTATGTAAATGAAGAGGATAAAGTTACAAAGTCATTTACTCAGCGTACACCCTATGTAAATGGAGAGGATATTTCCTGACATAGCTGAAGTGTTTCCATCTGATTTAGTTCTAGGAAGTCAGCATGAATTGACCTTATGTTCCCTGCCTCCAGACCCTATTCTCCTGCCTCAATTGTACCACCGCACTTCAGCCTGGGCGACAGAGCAAAACCCTGTCTCAAAAAAAACAAAGGTTAAAAAATAATAATCATAATAAACAAATAGAGTATTATACAGCCTTTAAAAAAGGAGATCCTGTCATTTGCCACAACGTGGAGGAACTTGGAGGACATTATGCTATGTGAAATAAGCCAGACATAGAAAGAAAAATATTGCATGATCTCACTTATATGTGGAATCTATAAAAGTGGTCAGGCTGGGCGCGGTGGCCCACACCTGTAATCCCGGCACTTTGGGAGGCCGAGGCAGGGAGATACCTGAGGTTGGGAGTTCGAGACTAGCCTGATCAACATGAAGAAACCCCATCTCCACTAAAAATACAAAATTAGCCAGGTGTGGTGGCATATGCCTGTAATCCCAGCTATTCAGGAGGCTGAGGCAGGACAATCGCTTGAACCTGGGAGGCGGAGGTGGCAGTGAGCCAAGATTGTGCCACTGCACTCCACCCTGGGCAACAAGAGCAAAACTCCATCTCAAAAAAAAAAAAGAAAGAAAAGAAAAGGGGGAATATCATTTTCACACTGTTTCAGAGCATACAGAACCATGAGTAACTTTCTGCAACTGTCATAGCTGATTTCACTTTCTACCTATCACCTGGGTGCAGCAAGCAGGGCTACTCAGAGGTCCCGAGGTAAGAGGCAGGACTCGACTTCAGAGTGGGGGCTCAGACACTGAACCAAACTGAGAATAGCTAAAATAGGGACGGGAGGAAGCAGCTTTCCACAAGACACGCCCACCAGTGTGCCTTGTCAGTTTACCACTAACATGGCAGCACCCGGGGTTTACTGCCCCTTCCCATGGCAATGACCTGATGACCCAGAGGTTTTTACCCTTTCCCTAGAAATTTCTGCATAAATCACCCCTTAATCTGCATGCAGTTAAAAGTAGGTGTAAGCCGGGCGCGGTGGCTCACGCCTGTAATCCCAGCACTTTGGGAGGCCGAGGCGGGTGGATCACGAGGTCAGGAGATCGCGACCATCCTGGCTAACACAGTGAAACCCCGTCTCTACTAAAAAAAATACAAAAAATTAGCCCGGCGTGGTGGCGGGTGCCTGTAGTCCCAGCTACTCAGGAGGCTGAGGCAGAATGGCGTGAACCTGGGAGGCGGAGGTTGCAGTGAGCCGAGATCGCGCCACTGCACTCCAGCCTGGGCGACAGAGCCAGAGAGCGAGACTCTGTCTCAAAAAAAAAAAAAGAAAAAGAAAAAAGGAGGTGTAAACATGACTGCGGAACTGCCCTGAGCTGTTACTCTCAGCACACTGCCAATGGGGTAGCCCTGCTCTGCAGAAGCAGTCACAGAGTTGCCACACCGCCTAGGCTATAACACTGCCACTTCAATAAAGCTGTTTTCTTCTATTACAGGCTCACCCTTGAATGTTTTCCTGGGAGAAGCAAAGAATCCTCCCAAGCTAAATCCCAATCTGGGGCTCGCCTGCCATGTATCAAGAGGACTAGACTTCTAGTTTTCAGCCTGTGGGTATTTTTTAAAATGAAGAAATGCCAGAAATGAGTCAATATAATAGTGATGTGGTTTCGAAGTTTGGTTTTTGTTTTTTTTTGTTTTGTTTTGTTTTGTTTTGTTTTGTTTTGTTTTGTTTTTTTTGAGACGGAGTCTCGCTCTGTAGCCCAGGCTGGAGTGCAGTGGCGCGATCTCGGCTCACTGCAAGCTCTGCCTCCCAGGTTCACGCTATTCTCCTGCCTCAGCCTCCCAAGTAGCTGGGACTACAGGTGCCAGCCACCACGCCCGTCTAATTTTTTATATTTTTAGTAGAGATGGGGTTTCACCGTGTTAATCAGGATGGTCTCAATCTCCTGACCTCATGATCCACCCGCCTCAGCCTCCCAAAGTGCTGGGATTACAGGCGTGAGCCACCGCGCTTGACTGCAGATGTTTGTTTTTAACCAGTCAAAACTTTGAGTTAATCCAATAAATACAAAGACAGTGTGATCTTATATGGCAATAATAGCAAAGTCTATACTGTGCTTGAGGCCCTTCATGAATACCAGGCCCAGGCCACACTTCTTCTGGTTCCCTGAGTAACAATAAGACCCTTCCTTTCCTTCCTACTGGGAGTTCTTTGCTCTCCTATGGACAGAAGGGAATGAGAATTCAGATAAATCAGCCTTACGTTCTCTCTTGCCAGGAGAGCCACTTGCAGCTTAGTGGATCACAAGTTGGCTCCTCCTAGCAAACCCAAGGTGATGGGGACAGGTGCATCCACTCCCCATCCATGGCCATCATATCTCAGCCCCTGCCAGCATTCTCTTGCCTCTCCAGGCTTCCACGGGGAGAAAAAAAATCACTCTCACTGCTTTAGTGGATCTACACTATTTTCTTTCCTGTCACGCCAGGGAACTATTACAGAGAATTGTAGAGTAAAAGGACTGGAAGTTGCTGATTTATCTAAATAACTCATTCCCAGGCCAGGCGTGGTGGCTGCTGCCTGTAATCCCAGCACTTTGGGAGGCCAGGACAGGTGGATCACTTGAGACCAGCCTGGCCAACATGGTGAAACCCCATCTCTACTAAAAATACAAAAATTGGCTGGGCGCGGTGGCTCTAGCCTGTAATCCCAGCACTTTGGGAGGCCGAGGCGCGCGGATCATGAGGTCAGGAGATGTGGACCCTTCCTCTCTCTCAACCCATGTTAAGCTTCAGATTTTAGCCAAATAATAACAATCTTTCTTCTTTAAAGATTTTATCAGGTCCAGAGTGGCAAGGAACTATCTCTGGTTCCATGAATGAAGAAGACATTGCATGCTGCATCCAGTTTCTTCACAGGTAACCAAAGAAGCAAGCACACCTCACCATAGCAAGGATTAATTTTTCTATCAAGTCAAGACAATCTAGTTTCATATTAAGAAAGCATAGGCTGGGTGCAGTGGCTCGCGCATATAATCCTAGAACTTTGGGAGGCCAAGCAAATGGATCACCTGAGGTCAGGAGTTCGAGACCAGCTTGGCCAACATGGTGAAACCCCATGTCTACTAAAAATACAAAAGAAAATTAGCCGGGCGTGGTGGCGGGTGCCTATAATCCTAGCTACTCGGGAGGCTGAGGCAGGAGAATTGCTTGAACCCAGGAGGCAGAGATTGAAATGAGCCAAGATGGTGCCATTGCACTCCAGCCTGGGCGACAGATCAAGACTCTGTCTCAAAAAAAAAAAAAAAAGAAAGAAAAGAAAGCATATATTGCCCCTAATGTTAATATTTTTACCATATTCCTTCCAAAATGATAACACTAATATGACTGCACCAAGGAATTACTGAGTTTCTGAGCCTGCACTAGCTCTAACAGGTCACTCAGTCCCTCCCAGGTCATGGGTGCGAGCTCCAAATTCTGATCCACAACTCTCTCTCCTGACAGAAAGAAAAGGGAGGTCTTAGAACTTCTTAAGTGTATAATAGTTCACATTCTAACGTGTATCTGGATGGTTTCAATTATTTTTGCTGTGAAATATCAAACCATCGTATTTGAACACAAGAGAATGACATGCAGGAGTCACACAACAAATACATATAACAAGAGCACATTGGGGTGCTGGGAGGGCACGCGCTCTTCTGCAACTTCACCCCATGCTCCCTGTAAGATGTCCTTAGAAACAGAGGCCTGAAAGTCTGCTAACTTCAGTAAAAAGCAGGACATTTTAACAGCCACCCCTTCAAAATGTAAAAATATTGCTTCAGATTGCCAAAAACCATTTTGCACTGAACATTCTGACCTTTACCCCAACCCTGAGCCTCACCCCATTCCTGAAGCTTGCCCTATCCCTGACCTTCTGAGCTGAGGGCCCAACCCCAGTCCCTGCCCCAGCCCCAGGAACTACCTCATCTGATTCTCACACCTGACCCATGCTTGCTGACCAGGCCTCTGACTATCTGGCCTACCAGTTCCATCTAGGCCCACTTACTGCCACACCTAGCCAGCCTGATTTTGGCTAGATCTATTTAGTCATACTTAGCCAAGCCCAGTCTCAGTCCCAGTCCCAGTCCCCAGACAGCTCCTGTTTAACCCTGCCTGTGAGATGCTGAGTCTCCAGACCTGCTCATCTGGTCACACCTACTAGATTCAAGTCCTTTGCTCTATTTCTCCTGAAGTCTGGCTCTAACATCCGTCAGCCGAGCCCCACAGAGCACTACTTCCTGAGGAGCAAAAGAGACCTAAGACCTGAGCTCACAGGCTCCATCCTTTCCCAGGCAACAGAATTGTTTTCTTGGACAGTGCCTCTCAAAATGGAATGCACATACGAATGACCTGGGAGTCTTGTTAAAAATGCAGATTCAGATTCAGTAGGTCTGGAGTGAGGCCCTAAAGCCTGCATTTCTAACAAACACCCAAGTGAAGCCCATGTTGGTCCAGAAAACAAACTTTAATTAGCACAGTTCTGGAATACCAATTATAGTTTTGCAAAATTAAAAAAAAATGTTTACAGTATCAACAGCCTTAATTTCTACTAAGGGAAGAGAACTCATCCCCCCATAGAATGCTCCAGCCTACAGAACTTGGAGTCTGTCCCACATATATTGTGCACTAATCACACAGTGCTTTGAATTTCACTCGATAGTTTCCTATATGTGTGTTTTATTATTTATTTGGTTCCTTTACAGCATTTGTTCATTCTGCAAACATTATTGATCATTAATCTATTAGGGCCATAAGAATATATAAGGCATAGTCTCTGTGTCCGATAAGGCAACAGGCCATTAAAGAAGATAGATATGGGCCAGAAGTGGTGGCTCACACTTGTAATCCCAACACTTTGGGAGGCTGAGGCGGGCAGATCACCTGAGGTCAGGAGTTAAAGACCAGCTTGGCCAACATGGTAAAACTCTGTCTCTACTAAAAATACAAAAAAATTAGCTGGGCATGGTGGTGCATGCCTGTTAATCCCAGCTACTCTGGAGGCTGAGGCAGGAGAATCACTTGAACCCGGGAGGTGGAGGTTGCAGTGAGCCAAGATCACGCTGCTGCACTCCTGCCTAGGCGACAGAGCAAGACTCCATCTCAAAAAAAAAAAGATAGACAGATATGTAAGCAGATCGTTTCAGCACAATAATAGTATATGTATATAGCGTGGAGGAAAAAGAGACCTGTAACCCCTTTGGAGTTGGGGAATCAACAGGAAAGCCATTCTGGGCAAAAAAGTAGCCTGAGCTGAATCTAACAGAGGAGTGAGTCAAATGAAGTGCAGGGGACCCACAAGGCAGAGGAGCAGTCTGGCAGAGGCCCCGGGGTGAAATGGCTGGGTCGGAGAAGAGCTGCACACACCCGGGTTGTTGGGGCACAGTTAGCAGGGAGGAAGCCTCCAAGAAGAGGCTGAGGTGTCAGCCAGGAAACGATCACAGGGACCTTGTCTGCCACGTTAAGGATCTTGGACTTTAGCCTGTGGACAATAAGGAAACAATTTAAGTTTTTAAATAAGGCCAAGGCACGTTTGGGTTTTAGGTAAATCATGTTTGGTGACTGTGCAGAAAATTAAACTGAAGGTGCCAAAACTAGAAACAGGCTGGGCAAGGTGACATATGCCTGTAATCCCAACACTTTGGGGGGCCAAGGTGGGAGGATTGCTTGAGCTCAGGAGCTCGAGACCAGCCTCAACAACATAGCAAGACCTCATCTCCACTAAAAATAAGTGTAAAAAATTAGCCAAGCATGGTGGTGCATGCCTATAGTTCCAGCTACACTCTGTTGTCCAGGGTGTAATGCAATCGTATAATCATGGCTCACTGCAGCTTCGACTTCCTGGACTCAAGCAATCTTCCCACCTCAACCTCCTAAGTAGCTCAAGCAATCCTCCTGCCTTGGCCTCCCAAAGTGCTGGGATTACAGGCGTGAGCCACCACATCCAACCAATGCTACCTTTCTAACACCTGTATAAATATCCTCCTCTCTGTCCCCACCACTATTGCTTCATTTCTCATTAGCCTTTCCTTGTACCATAGCAAATCGTCTCTTAACTGATCTCCCAGCCTCCAGTATTTTTTCCCTTAAATCAAACATCGGAGAAATGTTTCCAACAGACTAATCTGACTATCTTAGTCTGTTTTCTGCTGCTGTAACGTAATACCACAGACTGGATAGTTTATAAAGAATAGGAGTTTATTTTGCTTGTAAGTCTGGAGGCTGGTAAGTCCAAAAGACCATGTTGCCAGTGTCTTGTGAGGGTCTTTGTGCTGTGTCATCCCATAGCATAAGGGCAAGCAAGTCCATGAAACAGAGAAAAAATTAAGCCTATTCTCATGATAACTAATCCACTCCTGTGACAGTGGCATCAATACATTCATGAGGGCAGAGCCTTCACAATTTAATTGCCCCTGAAAGGCCTCCTCTCTCAATACTATTATATTGAAAATGAAATTTCAACATGAGTTTTGGAGGGGACATTCAAGTCACATGGCACTGACCATGTGACTCTTTCCCATTTCCTATAGGACAAGAGGCAAACCCCATAGATTAGTGTATAAGATCCTCAATGACATAGACATTTCTCAATGACATGGGTCCTTTCTCAATGATATGGGTCCTTTCTCAATGATATGTACCTTTCATTAATACATCTACTAAATGTGTATTGAGTGGTCCCTGAGACAGGCACTAGAAATGGCCCTGAAGATATTACCATGAAGAGAAAAATATACTCTGGCATTGTAGAGCTAACATGCTAGAGGAGACAGCCGATTTTAAAATATAGACAAGCCAGGCATGGTGGTGCACACCTGTAGTCCCAGGTACTCAGGAGGCTGAGGCAGGAGGATCCCTTGAGGGCAGGAGTTCGAGGCCACAGTGCTGTAATCACACATATACTCATATGCCACTGCACGCCAGCCTACACAACACAGTGATACCCCATCTATAAAATTAAATTAAAATATAGAAAAATTTAAAAGCTTAAATGTGATAAAGGTATTCATCATCTATTTGACATACACATTTTTAGTGTCTACTACTTGCCAGGCACATGCTAGATGCTAAACATGTGATAAGGGAAAAGGACACAATCCTTACTGTTATGGAGCTCATGGGCAGACACTAATACCATAATAACAGTCATGAACAGTATCACAGACTGGCCTAAGGGCTGTTGACCAAAATGAAGAAGGGAAGGGATGCTTGATACAAGAACCAAAAAATGAGTTAAAAAGTTAACTAGGCAGGAGGGAGGAGGGACTGCTGAAAAGAAAGCAAGCGTATCAGGAAGAGGAAGACAAGCTCAACAGCACTGAAGCTAAAAGGAGTGAGAGTATGAGGAACTGAAAGAAGATTGTATGGCTAAAACACGGGGTTAAGGGAGGGTAACATGAGAGGTGGACAGGGGCCAGATCACACAGGGCCTTATGGGCTACAGTAAGGAGTTCAGATTTTGTACCAAAGATAATGGGAATCCACTAAAAGGTTTTAAGCAGTGGGTGAAAGTGGAGAGACAGTTAACGAGGCCCTTGCAGTGGGCCAGGCAGCGGAGGGTCATGATCTGGTCTAGGGTTATGCCAGTGGAGATGAAAGAAATGCATGAAATTAATGAACTGGGAAATAGAGCTGACAGGACTTGTGAGTAACTTGAAAGTTATATATATATTGGCCGGGCGCGGTGGCTCACACCTGTAATCCCAGCACTTTTGGAGGCCAAGGCAGGCAGATCACGAGGTCAAGAGATGGAGACCATCCTGGTCAACATGGTGAAACCCCGTCTCTACTAAAAACACAAAAATTAGCTGGGTGTGGTGGTGCGTGCCTGTAGTCCCAGCTACTCAGGAGGCTGAGGCAGGAGAATTGCTTGAACCCAGGAGGCGGAGGTTGCAGTGAGCCAAGATAGCGCCACTGCACTCCAGCCTGGCAAAAGAGCGGGACTCTGCCTCAAAAAAAAAAAAGAAAAGAAAGTTATATATATGTTATAGAGAGATACGGATGGAGATGAAATGACATGATGTTTGGGATTTGCTTCAAAATGACACACAGGAGAAGGAAGCAGAAAGTAGAAAAGGATGTGGATGGGGAAGGATTGGCTGTGGGTTGATAGTTGTTGGGATGAGTGATGTATACATGGGGGTATCTTATACTGTTCTGCCAACTTTTGTGTATATTCAAAATTCTCCATTATACAAAGTTAGAAATGAGAAAAGAAAAGGAGGAGACAGAGAAGAAATAGAATAAATCCTAGGCTTTTGGCTGAGCAATCAAGAAGCTAATGGTGCCATTCACTGAGATGATGAAGAAGATGGGCAGAGTAAGACAAGAGACTTGGGAAGTACCGTGTCATTTTGGACATGTTAAGTTTTATACGTCCAGAAGATATGCTGAGGAGGAGGATGTCAAGTACACAACTGGGTATACAAATTTGAAACTCAAAGGAAGGAACTGCACTAAAGATATAAATGTGTGAATAATTTGCATATACATGGCATTTTAAACCATGAAAATGGATGGGATTTGGTGATAATTATGTGTCAATGTAGGTTCATCAATTGTAATAAATGTCCACTCTGGTGGGGGATACTGATAATGAGGAAGGCTAGTCGTGTGTGAGGAAAAAGGGTATGTGGAAAATCTCTGTACTTTCCTCAACTTTTCTATGAAGCTAAAACTGCTCTAAAAAATAAAGTCTATATTTAAAAAAAAAAGATGAGGTTATTTAATGAGAGAATTTAGACAGAGAAAGACCCAAGACTAAACCCAAAGAAACAAAATTTAAAGTCGAGTAGATGAGAAAGATCTAAAAAAAGAAGTTTCTACGAAGTAACAGCCATGGGAATGCTATAGAAACAAGAAGACTGTTATGTTAGGACAGCCTAGATGAGAGAATTTTTCAAGAAGAAATAGTAGCCAACTATTTCTGAAGCTGTTGAAAGGTCAGATAAGATGAGAACAGGGAATATTCGCTGGACCTGGCAATGTGGAAATAATTAATAGGCTTGATAATAATAGTTTCGGGTTTCTTTGTTTTGTTTTGTTTTGTTTTTAGAGACAGGGTCTCTCTCTGTCTCCCAGGCTGGAGTACAGTGACCCAGTCATGGTTCACTGTAACCCTGAACTTGCAGGCTCAAGCAATCCCCTTGCCTCTGCCTCCTAAGTAGCTGGGGCTACAGGCGCATGCCACCACACCCGGCTAATTGGCTAATTTTTTTATTTTTTGTAGAGAAAAACAACAGCCTATATTGCCCAAGCTGGTCTCAAACTCCTGGGCTCAAGCCGTCCTTTCCTCTCGGCCTCCCAAAGTACTTGGATTACAGGCATGAGCCACCATTCCCGCCCAAAGTCATAATTCTTGAGTCATCTGCTCGTGTTATCTTGGTTTCCTCACCTTCCATTCACTCTTTCTCCCACTCCAATCCATCACTAATAAAAATTTCTTGGGCTTGGCACAGTAGCTCACGCCTGTAATCCCAGCACTTTGGGAGACCAAGACAGGAGGATGGCTTGAGGCCAGGAATTCAAGATCAGCCTGGGCAACCCTGAGAGATACCCTGTCTCTACAAAAATTTTTAAAAGTTAGTAGGCATGGTGGTATGCACCTATAGTCCTAGCTACCCAAGAGGCTGAAGCAGGAAGGGCAGCACGACCCCAGGAGTTTGAGGCTGCAGTGAGTCAGAATGGTGCACTCCAGCCTAGGCAACAGAGCAAGATCCTGCCAAAAAAAAAGACTTTGACATAGATTTGTAAAATGGAGTTTTAGCTAAAGTGACATGTGGTGTCAAGAGGGTCAGTTTATTATTAACCTGAAATATATTACAGCATATTCATATTTTGAAATATCCATGGAAAGGTAGAGATTAATGATTTAGGAGAAAGAAAGATAAAATGAAGACAATAATTCATAGCAGCATTGTTTATAGTACCCCAAAAGTGGAAACAACCCAAATGTCTATCAACTGTTGAATAAATAAACAAAATGTGGCATATCTGTACAATGCAATGCTACTTGGATATAAAAGGAATGAAGTATTGATACATGCTACAACATGTGTAAACTTTGGAAGCATTATGCTGTGTGAAAAGCCAGTCACATAGGCCACATGTAGTATGATTCCAATTACATGAAATGTCAAGAATAAGTAAATCCATACAGACATAAGTAGAGTAGTGATTGCCTACAGAAAAGAAATTGATGGTACTGGGGTTGGGATGGGGATGGGGGAAATGGGAGTAAGTGGTAAAAGCACAAGTTTCTTTTGGGGTAACGAAAATGTTCTAAAATTGATTGTGGTGGCTGGTTGCACAACTCTGAATATACAGTCACATGTTAAGTCATGTGTTGCTTAACAACAGGAATAAGTTCCGAGAAATGCATCGTTAGGTGATTTTACCATTACGGGAACATCATCATAGAGTGTCCTTACACAAGCTTGGATGGTGTAGCCGACTATACAGCTAGGCTATATGGCGTAACCTATTGCTCCTAGGCTGCACGCCTGTACAGCATGTTACTGTACTCAATACTATAGGCAATTGTAACACCATGTTAAGTATTTATGTATCTAAACATGGAAAAGGTATGGTAAAAAATACAGTATAAAAGATTTAAAAACGGCATACCTATATAGGGCACATATCATGAGTGGACTTTGCAGGACAAGAAGTTGCTCTGGGTGAGTCAGTGAGTGAGTGGTGAGTGACTACACTAAATTTATTTTAAATTTTTTTTTCTTTTCTTCAATAATAAACTAGCCTTAGCTTACTGCAACTTTTTTACTTTATAAACTTTTTAATTTTTTTAACTTTGACTCTTGTAATAACACTTAGCTTAAAACATAAATATTCTACAGCTGTACAAAAATATTTTATTTCTTTATATCCTTATTCTATAAGCTTTTTCTATTTTTTAAATTTTTTTAACTTTTTTGTTAAAAGCTAAGACACAAAGACACACATTAGCCTAGGTCTACACAAGGTCAGGATCATCAAGACATCACTACAGGACAGGGATTTTTCAGCTACATTATAATCTTATGGGACCACCATCATATATGTGCTCTGTCATTGAGCTAAATGTGTTATGCAGCACATGGCTGTACAGTTGACCCTTGAACAACTCAGGACCTAGGGGACTGACACCCCTCACAGTTGAAAATCTGTGTATCTGCAGGGTGGGGAACACCACACATTGGGGCCTGTCATGGGGTGGGGTAGGGGGGAAGGATAGCATTAGGAGATATACCTAATGTAAATGACCAGCTAATGGGCGCAGCACACCAACATGGTACATGTATACATATGTAACAAACCTGCACGTTGTGCACATGTACCCTAGAACTTAAAGTGTAATTAAAAAAAGAAAATTAAAAAAAAATATATGTGTGTCTGGCCAGACATGGTGGCTCACGCCTGCAATCCCAGCACTTTCGGAGGCCGAGGAGGGTGGATCCCGAGGTCAGGAGATCGAGACCATCCTCACTAACTCGGTGAAAACCCATCTCTACTAAAAATACAAAAAAAAAATTAGCCGGGCATGGTGGCAGGCGCCTGTAGTTCCAGCTACTCGGGAGGCTGAGACAGGAGAATGGCATGAACCCGGGAGGCAGAGTTTGCAGTGAGCAGAGATCATGCCACTGCACTCCAGCCTGGGCGACAGAGCAAGACTCAGTCTCAAAAAAAAGAAAAATTAGCTGGGCATGTTGGCATATACCTGTGGTGACCACTACTCAGGAGGCTAAGGTGGGAGGATTGCTTGAGCCTGAGAGGTTGAGGCTGCAGTGAGCTGTGATCGCACACTACACTCCAGCCTGAGTGACAGAGCAAGGCTGTCTCAAAAATAAAAAATAAAATGAAAATTTCTAGAAAAGGAAATACAGAGGCTCTTAATTATAAGAAACAAAAATTCAACCTCACGCAGAAAAGAGTAAGTAAGCCGGGCACGGCAGCTCATACCTGTAATCCCAGCACTTTGGGAGGCCGAGGCCAGTGGATCACCTGAGGTCAGGAGTTCGAGACCAGCCTGGCCAACATGGTAAAACCCTGTCTCTACTAAAAATACAAAAATTAGCCAAGTGTGGTGGCATGCGCCTGTAATCCCAGCTACTCAGGAGGCTGAGGAGGGAGAACCGCTTGAATCCGGGAGTCAGAGGTTGCAGCAAGCCGAGATAGTGCCACTGCACTTCAGCCTGGGCGACAGAGTGAGACTCTGTCTCGGGAAAAAAAAAAAAAGGAAAAGAAAAAGAAAAGAGCAAATAAAAAGCACAGGATAATACTATTTTGCCTCTTTCTGTGTCCATGGAGCAGGCCCAGGAGCAATTACTCCCAGTGATAATCACATCCAGCATTCAGATCTTGGTTTTTAAATACCATCCTCCTCACAAAAGACCAGTGCTTCTTTGAGAAATAACTAAGTTCGGGGCTGGAGCAGGGGAAATACAAGATGAGCCTGGAACATCTTCTTGTAGCAGAAAGTAAGAAAATGCTCAAAGAGTGATGGAGTTGTGTCAAAAGGAGAAAGGAGCCAGCTTGCAGGTGCTCCCCCAGCCAAATCTAGGGCAATTTGAACATCAAAATACACACCCAGGTATTCACCCAAGAGAAATAAAAGCATACGTCCACACAAACCCATGTACACAAACAGTTCATAGTAGCTTTATTTCTAACAGTCAGAAACTGGAAACAACCCAAACGTTTATCAACAAGTGAATGGATAAAAATATATGTGGTATATCCATACAATGGAATACTACTCAGAAATAGAAATGAACTGCAGATGCATGTACAACATGGATGACTCTCCAAATAAACATGCTGAATGAAATAAGCCAGATGCTGAAATCCTATACATTATAGGATTCCATTTACACAAAATTCCAGAAAATGCAAACTATTTGGGAGGCCAAGGTAGGCGGATCACCTGATGTCAGGAGTTTGAGACCACCCTGGTCAATATGGTGAAACACCATCTCTATTAAAAATACAAAAATTAGCCGGGCATGGTGGTGCATGCTTGTAATCCCAGCTATTCAGGAGGCTGAGGCAGGAGAATCACTTGAACCTGGGAGGTGGAGGTTTCAATGAGCCAAGATCAAACCACTGCACTCCAGCCTGGGCCACAGAGTGAGACTCTGCCTGAGAAGAGAAGAGAAGAGAAGAGAAATTAATCTATACTGACAGAGAGCAGATCAGCGGTTACCTGAAGATGGGGATGAAAGAGGGGAGAATGGATTACAAAGAAACACAAGGAAACTAATATAGTTTGGATGTTTGTCCCCTCCAAATCTCATGTTGAAATGTAATCCTCAATGTCAGAGGTGGGGCCTGGTGGGATGTGTTTGGCTCCTGAGGTCCCACCCCTCATCAGTGGCTCAGTGCCAACCCCTTGGTGATGAGTGAGTTCTCGCTCTGGCAGTTCCCGCAAGGTCTCTCTTGCTCCCTCTCTTGCCATGTGATACACTGCTCCCCTTCGTCTTCCACCATGATTGTAAGCTCCCTGAGACCCTCACCAGAGGCCAAGCAGATGCTGGTGCCATGATTCCTGTGCAGCCTGCAGAACTATGAACCAATTAAACTTTTTTTCTTTATAAATCAACCAGCCTTAGGTATTTCTTAACAGCAATGCAAAAGCCTAACACATAGACGTGTTCATTATCTCGACTGTGGTAATGGTTTCCCAGGTATATACTGTGTCAAAAATAATCTATATACTGTAAATATGTAAACCTTCTTATATATATTATACCTCAAAGAAACTGTAAATAAATAAATAGGGTATTAGGTTACAAATCAGTGAATAAAATATGAATCTATGCATCAATAATAATATGAACACATAAAAGACACATAAAACCAAATATTGCTGGTGGACGTGTAAATGGGTACAATCACTTTGGAAACCCATTTGCTATTATCTACTAAATCCAATACATTGTTAAGAAGGGGGGGAAGCAAGGTATACAAGAGTGTGTACAATATACTACTATTTGTAAAAGAAAAGGGAATATGTATGTGTATATATGTACATGGATCTAAACACGTGGTGTGTGTGTTCCCTGCTCGTTCACAGGTCATCTCTGGAAGGATTCACAAGAAATTAGCAATATGGTATTTAGTGCCTCCAGAGAGGAGATCTGAGTGGTTGGGTCACAGGAGTAGAAGAGAGAATTTTCCCTGTAATCTCTTTAGTATCTTTTTAATTTTGTACTAAGTGAATGTACTGCCTCTTCCAAAAAAAGTTGTTTAATAATGTTTTGTAAAAAGAATTCTTCTCAGCCAGGCGCAGTGGCTCCCAACTGTAATCCCAGCACTTTGGGAGGTCGAGGTGGGTGGATCACTTGAGCCCAGGAGTTCAAGATCAACCTGGGCAACAGGGTGAAACCCTGTCTCTACAAATTACAGGAAAAAAAAAAATTGCCGGGCATGGTGGTATGCACCTGTAGTCCCAGAAAATCAGGAGGCTGGTGTAGGAGGATCACTTGAGCCTAGGGACATTGAGGTTGCAGTGAGCCCAGACTGCTGCCACTGCACCCCAGCCTGGGCAGCAGAGACCCTGTCTCAAAAAAAGGAAAGAAGGAAAGAAGGGAGGAAGGGAGGGAGGGAGGGAAGGATCTCTAAAAAGTAGCTATTCTCTGACCTCACTTCCCCCCATTTGTCCAACTCACCCCATTCCCCACAGAACTAAACTTCTCACCCTTTCCAGGAGAGGGCATGCTGTCTCTGTCCTGTACACCTACTTTTTCCTCTGCCAAGAGCACCCTTCCCTTCCTATGGCCCCTCTGAAGTGCCTGACCTGAGGACGAAATGAGGCCAGGATATGTCCCATGAGTCAACTCTGTCCCCAGCATTCGCCACTACCCACCCACCCCCAACGCCCTGCCAGCCCCCGACACTCCCCCGCCATGAGTCTGTCATCTGAAACATATCCCCTTACCCCTTCCCACTCCCTCTGAGATGACTCAGCAGCCCCTGCCCCCCTTCAGCTGGGCACAGTGCCCCAGAACTCAGGAACATGGGTACCACCTGTCCCTCCGCCCACATAAAAGTCATTGAAGAGCTTGTGGGGCTGTGGGACCTGCGCCCTCTGGAGGAATTCCATACACCCACTCAACTCTGGCAAATAGGAAATTGTCAAGTAGGAGACAAGGAGCAAAGTCCTATCACAGCGGGAGGGGACGCAAGTGCCTGCAGAGTCTGAGCAGGGAAAAAGCCAGTGCCCCAGCGGAAGCACAGCTCAGAGCTGGTCTGCCATGGACATCCTGGTCCCACTCCTGCAGCTGCTGGTGCTGCTTCTTACCCTGCCCCTGCACCTCATGGCTCTGCTGGGCTGCTGGCAGCCCCTGTGCAAAAGCTACTTCCCCTACCTGATGGCCGTGCTGACTCCCAAGAGCAACCGCAAGATGGAGAGCAAGAAACGGGAGCTCTTCAGCCAGATAAAGGGGCTTACAGGAGCCTCCGGGAAAGTGGCCCTACTGGAGCTGGGCTGCGGAACCGGAGCCAACTTTCAGTTCTACCCACCGGGCTGCAGGGTCACCTGCCTAGACCCAAATCCCCACTTTGAGAAGTTCCTGACAAAGAGCATGGCTGAGAACAGGCACCTCCAATATGAGCGGTTTGTGGTGGCTCCTGGAGAGGACATGAGACAGCTGGCTGATGGCTCCATGGATGTGGTGGTCTGCACCCTGGTGCTGTGCTCTGTGCAGAGCCCAAGGAAGGTCCTGCAGGAGGTCCGGAGAGTACTGAGACCGGTAAGCAGGGTGGGAAGGGGATGGGTGTGGGGCAGGCAAACGCAGCATCAGCCGCCCCAGGGTTCGGCCCCCAGAATGGGGCGTCTGAGGTAGTAAGTAGCACATTAGACACCCCATCCACCCCTACCTGCTGGTGAATAGGAGACATGGCCAGTGCCATGACGGGGCACAATTGGGTGCTGTGGAAGCAACAGGAGAATCACCTACCACCATGGGACAGGGAGGGGAGCGGGGAGGACACCTAAGGGACTGAGGTTTAAATCGAGATCTGTGCTTGGGAGGCTGAAGCAGGAGGATGACTTGAGCCCAGGAGTTCGAGACCAGCCAAGGCAACATAGTGAGATGCCGTCTCTACAAAAAAAAAAAAAATACAAAAGCTAGCCAGGCGTGGTGGCACATGCCTATAGTCCTAGCTACTCAGGAAGCTGAGGTGGGAGGATCACTTGAGCCCGAGAGTTCAAAGTTACAGTGAACTATGATCGCACCACTGCACTCCAGCCTGGGCCACAGAGTGAGACCCTGTATCAAAAAAAATAAATAAATAAATAAAAAGAGAGAGAGAGATCTGAGGGATTAAGCAGAGTGTGGACGGGGTGGGGAAAATAAAAGAGTGTTCTAGGTAAAGATAGTAGGGGAAGTAGAGTAGAATCCATCAGACTGTGGAGAGAACGTTCAGAATAGTTTCCAGGTTTCTAGCATGAGCAACTGAGGGGAGAGCCGATGAAAAGTGCCATTTGCTGAGATGGAAGAAAGCTGTTTTGGACTTACTAGGTTTGAGATCACCTAGGGAGAGTATAGTGAGGCGAGGAGCTTGAGGAACCCCAGCTTCAGTCAAGAGTTGGGCCTGAGGTTTCCCTGGGATGTTCACAGCGATGTCCAGGAAGCAGCTTGTGCATGCATCTGGGTTTTGTGAGAGAGGTTGTGCGTGTATCTCAGAATACAATAAGCCCAGCTGGGCAAGGTGGCTCACGCCTGTAATCCAGCACTTTGGGAGGCAAGGCAGGTGGATCTCTTGAGGCCAGGAGTTTGAAACCAGACTGGCCAACATGGTGAAACCCTGTCTCTACTGAAAAATACAAAAAGTAGCCGGGCGTGGTGGCTCATGCCTGTAATCCCAGCTACTCGGGAGGCTGAGGCAGGAGAATCGCTTGAACCTGGGAGGTGGAGGTTGCAGTGCGCCGAGATCACGCCATTGCACTCCAGCCTGAGCAACAGACTGAGACTCTGTCTCAAAAAATAATAATAATAATAATAATAATACAATGAGCCCTCCACTCCTGTTTCTCAGTTTCCCCTTCTGCATGCCCTCGGTTATTCTGGTCAGGTTTAAAGATCTCCCACCAGCCACTCCTTTCAGTTATGAGGTTCTTCACATGCACTTTGAAGGCAGTAGCAGGGGATGCAGAAAAGGTCAGGGGCACGACAGTTTGCTCCATGAACTCTCAGACCAGCAGCTCCCATTTCACCAAGAAGTTTGACTGTCTTGATCGGCGCGATAGGGAGCAGGGTCAGAATGGAGCCAAGTGACACTAACTCTCTCATCCCTCCCAGGGAGGTGTGCTCTTTTTCTGGGAGCATGTGGCAGAACCATATGGAAGCTGGGCCTTCATGTGGCAGCAAGTTTTCGAGCCCACCTGGAAACACATTGGGGATGGCTGCTGCCTCACCAGAGAGACCTGGAAGGATCTTGAGAACGCCCAGTTCTCCGAAATCCAAATGGAACGACAGCCCCCTCCCTTGAAGTGGCTACCTGTTGGGCCCCACATCATGGGAAAGGCTGTCAAATAATCTTTCCCAAGCCCCAAGGCACTCATTTGCTCCTTCCCCAGCCTCCAATTAGAACAAGCCACCCACCAGCCTATCTATCTTCCACTGAGAGGGACCTAGCAGAATGAGAGAAGCCATTCATGTACCACCTCCTAGTCCTTCTCTCCCCAACCTCTGCCAGGGCAATCTCTAACTTCAATCCCGCCTTCGACAGTGAAAAAGCTCTACTTCTACGCTGACCCAGGGAGGAAACACTAGGACGCTGTTGTATCCTCAACTGCAAGCTTCTGGACTAGTCTCCCAACGTTTGCCTCCCAATGTTGTCCCTTTCCTTCGTTCCCATGGTAAAGCTCCTCTCGCTTTCCTCCTGAGGCTACACCCATGCGTCTCTAGGAACTGGTCACAAAAGTCATGGTGCATGCATCCCTGCCAAGCCCCCCTGACCCTCTCTCCCCACTACCACCTTCTTCCTGAGCTGGGGGCACCAGGGAGAATCAGAGACGCTGGGGATGCCAGAGCAAGACTCTAAGAGGCAGAGGTTTTGTTCTCAAATATTTTTTAATAAATAGACGAAACCACGAAACCACTAGACTGATGCAGCAAACTAAGGTCAGATGAGAGGGGAAACTAGAGAGGGAGCAGCCTGAGTCAGTGACACAACCTCCTCCCCGACCCTCTAGGCTAAGGCACTTCCGGGGAGGCAGGTCCTTGGGGTCCTGTTACACAGGGTGAATGGGAGAGGAAGGGATTAGGATCCCTTCTACCCACCTTTGCATCAGGACACCCCTGCCCTTCTCACCCTACCCCATGGCCCTGTCCCTGATTTACCCACTCTCATCTCACAGCACTCTAAGGGGAAGTTGGGTGGGAGGAGTTCTTGTGGGTGGGAGAGGTCTGTGCCCCTGAGGAAGCCGATCCTGCCAAATCTTGATGCGACACCAGCAGCCCACTCTACCCTCTTCATCCCAAGGAGCCATCTCTGGGGAAGGGATGGAGGGCAGCCACAGGCCAGGCTGGGACATGGGAACCTAGGCGGTGCCTGGCCCTGGATGCCCATCGGGGCCCAGCTCGGGATGCCCGTCGGCAGCCAGGATGGGGTGTGCATCCGGGCCCTCCCGCCGGGGGCTGCCCCAGTTGTTCCTCAGGATGGTGCCCGTCTTCTCCTCCTTGAACTGCTGTCTGTCTTCCCGAGGAATCTTCACCGCATGGTACTGGGGCACGGTGGCCTCGGGGTGCTTCGCCCGTTTGAAGAATCCCATCTATAAGGACACCAGGCCAGACCATGAGGAGCCTGAAGAGCTGCGGTCCCTGGAGCAGATGCCTAGCGCGGCACAGCTCCTCACCCTCACCATCCCTGCTGCGGCAGAAAGGAAATAGGCTGAATAGCATCTGGTGTGGTGGGCAGCACCCACAGTGCTCCCATCAGTGCCGTGTCCCCAGGTTCTCATTCACAGCAAGAGAGAGACCAGGAGGGCGTCCAAGAGGCAGGACCAAGGGTATCTGCCTTGGCCCCTGAAAGAGGGCCTTGAGGGTGGAGCATCAGGACCTGACTCAAGATTTGTACCCACTCTAGCTTCTTAAGAGACCCAATAGTGTCCCCCAGAACATAAACAAGACCTGAAGAAGAAAATGGCTTCCTAGTCCCCTGCATCTCTGGAATGATACCTCTCAAGCCTCATAAACATGCACCCTGTGTACTTGCACCTTGGGCAGCACGCCCCTTACAGCAATACCCTCTTGTCCATCAATACAGTAGTCTAGCCCCACCCTAAATGAGGACCATGCTGGCCCTTACACACCAGGGTGGGAATGTGCCCCTGCACACTCACACTCAGAGGCCCAGGACTCCTACATGCTCAGACTGCATGGCATCTCCTTACACATTCATCTCCTTGCACACTCATGCCCATAGAAAAAAGCATGCATGCGACCTCCCCACACTCCCACATGCTCACACCCCATGAGCCCACCAACCCTTTGTGCACGCCTCAGGCTGTGTAGACTTACCCTTATATCTGCACCCTTCTAATTACCTCTCACCTCACATCACTCTCATGCAATCTCATTTTTCACCCTGAACATTCCTGATCCCCTGAATGCTGGGAATTCTCCTTATATTCACACACATACATACCCACACACACATAGACACATGCACACACACAACAGTTACCCCACAGTCCCTGGACCCCCAACTTCCATGGCTGAAGGCTGCACAGCCAGACAGGCCCGGTGATAGTTGGTGGGAAAAGATGAGCTCTGGCTGCTCCGATGGAAGAAGCCACACTGGGATGTCGAGGGAGAAGCAGGGCAGAGGAGGCAGAGGATGGAAAGATTGAGGAAGGACAGGAGCCCCTATCTCTGCTCTGTCTTCCTTCCATGGGAGCAGGGAGCAAGCATCCTGGGACCACTTTCACAGAGGCATCAATCTCCCCTAAGACTGGGAAGGTTCCCAACAGCTTGGATGCCACTCCAGAGCCTGGTCTACTGATGATTCACACTTGCCAAAGGGTGGCTCAGTCTCTGATTGGTCCCAAAGAGCAGGCACAGGCAGGGGCAGTTCTCCAGAGCCCCAAGGACATGTGTGGTTCTGAACACAGCCCCCGATGTTGCAGATGGCTCAGCATATGACCCCTGGTGATATATGTGATTCCGTGTACTGACGTGTGCACGTGCATACTTTTACATTGAGCCCTGGATGCCAATATGATTCGGTATACAGCTCTGGGTGTACAAGAATGCTTCCATGCAGAGCCTGGTATGTGGAAGCTCCAAGTTCCACCATAAGGGCAGTTCCCTGGAGGCCGTTCTCCGTGCTTGTTGGCCTTCTTGGCCACATTTACCTTTCCAGTTTTCACTGCCACATTCTAGTTAAGTCAGATCACACTTCTCTGCCTCCACGACTTTGCCTATCATGGTCCCGCTGGACCCCACCTACCTCATCCCCTTACATCCTGACCCTACTACCCCACCTTCCTCTAAGGACTGGTTCCAGTGCTACCTCCTCTCAAGCTTTTTTCCCTCTAAACTCCCACGCCATTTTCTCAACTCAGCACTTCCTGCCTTGTCCTTGACTACAGGCTCACCACTCCCATCCCACTGGACTATAAAATCCCTGAGAACGAGATCTGCATCTGATTTCTTTTTTTTTTTTTTTTTTTTTTGAGACAGAGTCCTGCTCAGTCCCCCATGTTGCAGTGCAGTGGCGCAATCTTGGCTCACTGCAACCTCCACCTCCCGGGTTCAAGCGATTCTCCTGTCTCAGCCTCCCAAGTAGCTGGGACTACAGGCATCCCCCACCATGCCCAGCTAATTTTGTTTGTTTGTTTGTATTTTTAATAGAGACAGGATTTCACCATGTTGGCCAGCTTGGTCTTGAACTCCTGACCTCAGGTGATCCACCCACCTCAGCCTCCCAAAGTGCTGGGATTACAGGCATGAGCCACCATGCCTGGCTTTTTTTTTTTTTTTTTTTTTGAGATGGAGTCTCGCTCTGTCACCCAGGCTGGAGTGCAATGGCGCCATCTCAGCTCACTGCAACCCCCACCTTTCGAGTTCAATCGATTCTCCTACCTCAGCCTCCCAAGTAGCTGAATCTACAGGTGCGTGCCACCACGCCCAGCTAATTTTGTATTTTAAGTAGAGATGGGGTTTCACCATGTTGTCCAGGCTGGTCTCGAACTCCTGACCTCAAGTGATCCACCTGCCTAGGCCTCCCAAAGTGCTGAGATTCCAGGCATGAGCCACTGCACCCAGCCTGCATCTGATTTATCTTTGAAACATCCAGGGACTAATAGAGTTCCTGAGACATGCAGGGCAAGTGTTCAGTGCAGATTTGCTGAATACATGAGTGTGTGGGTGGGTGACAGAACCATAATACAAAATGCTGCTCACCTGACCAGGAAGTCCACCCCCATCAGCCCCACCTCCAAGCCTCACCTTCCACAGGAGCAGCACCAGCAGTGCTAGCACCAGCAGCCCAGCCAGTACAGCCAGGAGGATGACCCACCAGGGCACTCCTTCTGCCACCACAGCCACGGGGTCCAAGTATACCATCACTGGGATCTGGGGAGCAAGGGGTCAATTGAGCAAGAGGTCAATGGAACAAGAGCTGGAGGGAGCAGGAAAGAAGAGAGTCCTCCCCACCTATCCCCCAACCCTGCAGCTCACCACTATGGAGGCATCTCGGAGCATCAAGTTCTTTATGGAGGACTTCACTGTGATGTTGGCCCGGACAATCACTTCCAGGGACTTCACAGCTGAGTACTCCTAAGGGAACAGGGAAGGAGACCCTTCTCCTAAATGCCCCATGTCTCCCTCCCTTCCCCTTACCTCCTGAAATTATAAATGTAATGGTGCCCAACACAGAGGATGTTTCTGCCTGGTTTGGGTTAAGAGTATGCTGCGTTTGGGCCGGGCGCAGTAGCTCACACCTGTAATCCCAGCACTTTGGGAGGCCAAGGAGGGTGGATCACCTGAGGTCAGGAGTTTGAGATCAGCCTGGCCAACATGGCAAAACCCCGTCTCTATGAAAAATACAAAAATACCGGGTGTGGTGGCACGTGCCTGTAATCTCAGCTACTCAGGAGGCTGAGGCAGGAGAATCTCTTGAACCCGGGAGGCAGAGGTTGCAGTGAGCTGAGATCGCGCCACTGCACTCCAGCCTGGGGGACAAAGGAAGACTCCATCTCAAAAAAAAAAAAAAAAAAAAAAAGGGGATGCTGCATTTGGACAGTGAGGAAGGAGGAGGAGAAGTGAGTCCTGGAGGGGCTTTGGAGGAAGAAGAAACACAGACTAGAGCCGAGTGGTATCCTCACCTCCAGAAAGGTGCTGTTCCAGAGACGGCCCCAGACATGCAGCACAGCCGCGCGGTCAAAGCTGTAGAGTGGGCAGCTGAACACCACACAGTTGGCCGTGCCCCGGGCGCAGTCCTAGGGATAAGGACAGACAGGGGTCTAAGCCACTCAGCTCGACCCTGCTGAGACTGCCATCTCTCCCATTTTCCTTACTTGACCTCAAACTCCCCTCCTCCAGGAAGTCTTCTCAAACTAATCTTATATCCAAAATAGCTGCCTGCCCCAAATCTGAGCTATTCAGCTTTGAAATGCATGGAGGGGGCAGCATGGAAGGGAATCTCTTACTTGACAGCACAGGCAGAGTAGCTTCCCCAAGTGATGCTTATGTTACCTAATGACAGTCCCCTTTATTGAGCACCCACTACTTGTCGGGCACTTATCTCACTTAAGCTTCACAATAGTCCTACAAGGTGCACATTATCATCCTCATTTTTCAAAGGAAGAAACTGAGGAGGCCCAAGGAGGCCAAGCGACCTGCCTCAGGTCACAGCACTAGCAAAGCTAATGAGTGGTGGAGCAAATATTTGAACTCAGGTCCATATTCGGCAAAGCCACACCCCTGCCCTAAACCCAAACTCACTGAAGGAGGAGGAGGTAGCCTCCGGAGCTCCTGGGGAGACAGGGGACTCAGGCTCTGTTCTTTCCAGGACTGACCTAAATCCATTTGGCCCAATCACCACCTCACGACCCATTTGCCTGAAAGTTATGTTATATTCATCACACTACGATCCAGACACAGAAGAATGGCTTTAAGAGTGTCTGAATTATTTGAGTTATCTTTTATTTTGCCACTTTTGAGCCATTCAAGAATCCTTAGCCAAGCTGTCTAAAAGCAAGGCCTTCTGCCTTTTTTGTAAAAGAATCTACTTTAGTACTGGTACCAAAACAGAGATATAGATCAATGGAACAGAACAGAGCCCTCAGAAATAACGCCACATATCTACAACTATCTGATCTTTGACAAACCTGAGAAAAACAAGCAATGGGGAAAGGATTCCCTATTTAATAAATGGTGCTGGGAAAACTGGCTAGCCATATGTAGAAAGCTGAAACTGGATCCCTTCCTAACACCTTATACAAAAATTAATTCAAGATAGATTAAAGACTTAAATGTTAGACATAAACCATAAAAACCCTAGAAGAAAACCTAGGCAATGCCATTCAGGACATAGGCATGGGCAAGGACTTCATGTCTAAAACACCAAAAGCAATGGCAACAAAAGACAAAATTGACAAATGGGATCTAATTAAACTAAAGAGCTTCTGCACAGCAAAAGAAACTATCATCGGAGTGAACAGGCAACCTACAAAATGGGAGAAAATTTTCGCAACCTACTCATCTGACAAAGGGCTAATATCCAGAATCTACAATGAACTCAAACAAATTTACAAGAAAAAAACAAACAACCCCATCAAAAAGTGGGCAAAGGACATGAACAGATACTTCTCAAAAGAAGACATTTATGCAGCCAAAAAACACATGAAAAAATGCTCACCATCACTGGCCATCAGAGAAATGCAAATCAAAACCACAATGAGATACCATCTCACACCAGTTAGAATGGCGATCATTAAAAAGTCAGGAAACAACAGGTGCTGGAGAGGATGTGGAGAAATAGGAACACTTTTACACTGTTGGTGGGACTATAAACTAGTTCAACCATTGTGGAAGTCAGTGTGGCGATTCCTCAGGGATCTAAAACTAGAAATACCATTTGACCCAGCCATCCCATTACTGGGTATATACCCAAAGGACTATAAATCATGCTGCTATAAAGCCACATGCACACGTATGTTTACTGCGGCACTATTCACAATAGCAAAGACTTGGAACCAACCCAAATGTCCAACAATGATAGCCTGGATTAAGAAAATGTGGCACATATACACCATGGAATAGTATGCAGCCATAAAACAGGATGAGTTCATGTCCTTTGTAGGGACATGGATGAAATTGGAAATCATCATTCTCAGTAAACTATCACAAGAACAAAAAACCAAACACCGCATATTCTCACTCATAGGTGGGAATTGAACAATGAGAACACATGGACACAGGAAGGGGAACATCACACTCTGGGGACTGTTGTGGGGTGGGGGCAGCGGGGAGGGAGAGCATTAGGAGATATACCTAACGCTAAATGACAAGTTAATGGGTGCAGCACACCAGCATGGCACATGTATACATATGTAACTAACCTGCACATTGTGCACATGTACCCTAAAACTTAAAGTATAATAATAATAAAATTAAAAAAAATAAAAATAAAAAATAAAAAAATAAAATAAAAAAGAATCTACTTTAGACATTATGTTAAGCAAAGTAAGCCAGACTCAGAAAGATAAATACTGCATTATCTCACTTATATGTGGAATCTGTAAGTTGAACTCATAGAAGTAGAGTAGAATAGTTGTTACCTAGGGCTAGAGTGGAGGCGGGGTGTGGCTGGGGAGATGGAGGAGATGGTGGTCAAAAGATACAAAGCTTCAGTTAGACAGAAGGAAGAGATATCTATTTAAGAGATCTAATGCACAACATGGGGACTGTAGTTAATAACAACATATTGTATTCCTGAGAATCACTAAGAGAATAGATTTTAAGTGTTCTTACCACAAAAATAAGTATGTGAGGTGATGCATATGTTAATTAGCTCAATATAGCCATTCCACAGTATATACATATTTCAAAACATTGTATTATACATGATAAATATAATTTTTGTCATTTAAATAAATAAATACATTTTAACATGAAAACAAAAAGAATCTATTTCAAAGTTCCCATTTAAAAGGGAGGCCTCTCAGAGGAAATCGGTCACGTGGAGAAGGGAGGATTATCCATGTAATAGAGCAACAGCCACGACATGGGTTCCTACAACCCCTGACGTTCTTCAGTTTGCCTCATGCCATGCTCCCAGGGGAGCTGAGGGCCCAAAGCAGGGACTGCAGCAGCTGCTGACATTCCCCTGCAAAGGATCTCCTTGGCTCTACCTGGGGTTTACCTCCACCTCCTTACAATCAAGCCAAAGACCTCCTAATCTAAGTCCCCACCACATTCTCACTGCGAGCCCCATCCTAGCAGGGAGGGGCACAGAGCATGTGCGGATCTGCTCAATACCTTCACCTAAACAACACAACTCTGCAAAACAAGCAGAAAAGGGGAAAGCAAAACTGCTCAAAAGGGGTAAACTTAATAAATCATATATAATATACGGTTGTCTTAATTATTAGAACTTTTAGAATTTAGTGTTTTTGCTGAGCGCGTGGCTCAGGCCTATAATCCTAGCACTTTGGGAGGCCGAGGCAGACAGATCGCTTGAGGTTAGGAGTTCGAGACCAGCCAGCCTGGCCAACATGGTGAAACCCCGTCTCTACTAAAAATACAAAAATCAGCCGGGTGTGGTGGCATGCACCTGTAGTCCCAGCTACTTAGGAGGCTGAGGAAGGAGAATCGCTTGAACCAGAGAGGCAGAGGTTGCAGTGAGCTGAGATCGTGCCACTGCACTCTAGCCTTGGTGACAGAGCAAGACTCCATCTCAACAACAACAAAAAAGAACTTAACATTTTTAATACTGTAAAAATCGAGCAAGTGTCCTTACACAAATTGACTTTTTTATCTTATAAGAGTTCAAAAGAACGACAAACAGACCTCAAAGTGTGAGGATGGGCTAACCCCATCCCATCACCTATAAAATGTAATGCTTTATATAAACGTAATGCGAATCAATTGCTTGGCTAACTGGCTTCAGGTGGAGTGACCTGTTCTAGAGTGAGCAATTGCAGGGGCTGAGCAGGAAGGGCGTCTGCAGTGTCAGTAGCTACCTCCCGGGCACCCCCTCCTATGAATTGTGATGGGAACATCTGGTCAGCTTGCACCCAGACCATCCTGTGTCTCAACAGGCTACCCTTCCTGGACACACAGCACCCCGGAGCTCTGGCTGCACCAAGTCTGGCCTGCCCTCACCAGGGTGATGTTTTTCTTCTTCTCAGCAGAGGACACTGGCCACCAGGACATGCTGGGCTCCTGCCGCTCACCAGGCTCCTGCTGCTCAGGTGGCTCCAGCTCCCGCCGCCTCCTATCCCTACTGTCCACATCCTGGACACAGAAGGGGGGTCTTAGTGAGTGTCCCTCCAATCACAGCAGTGCTAAGATCGAATCTCCTCCCCACCGCCTTCCTCCTGCCCCATCACTGCACTCACTACCCTTACTCCCCATAACATCTGTCCCAACATCTAACCCCCACCCCCACCTAAGCCTCACCAGGTGGAGGATGTTGGGCCTGGGAGAGCAAAGCCCTTTCTGCCCAGGCCCCTGCCTGCCCTCCAGCTCAACCCGCATTGGGTACAGCAACCACTTCCCATTGGCAATCTCATGAGGCCACATGATGTTGAGGAAGGCAGAGCCCAGGGTTCTGAGCGACTGGCCTTGGTTGGAAACCTGTGGGAAAAAGAGAGTATGAGGGGAGAGACCTCAGTTTTTCTTTTTTTTTTTTTTTTTAATTTTTTGTAGAGACAGGATCTATGTTGCCCAGGCTTGTCTCTAACTCCTGGGCTCAAGTGATCCTGCCACCTTGGCCTCCTGTAGTGCTGTGATTACAGGCATGAGCCACCGTGCCCAGCCAAGGAACTCAGCTTTCAAGTGGATCCTAAATCCACAGAGATGGAAGGAACAAGGGCTGAAGAGAAGGCCCTCAGGAAACACAATTTCAACAAATACTCAGGATCCTAGACCCCACCAGGCACCATTCTCTCCACCCACCAAATCCGGGAAACCCTGGAAGTCTCCCTGGAAGGTGTGAGGAGAGGCCCCAGCCAAGCAAAGGCAGAGTTCTAGGGAGAGACATTAACCCCCCGCCCCATGTTCCCATCCCCCAGCTGAGGCCCACAGCAGAGAAGCTTCCCTGGACTCATGGCCTACCACACCAGCAGGTGAGACAGCCAGACAGAATGACCAGGAAATGGTCAAGTGAGGCCCCAGCAGGAACACCTTCCCACAGCCAAGGTCCATATGCAGGACAGAGGCCTCAAACTGCATGCTGCCACATGGTAGAAGAGCCCCAGCCCTGGGGACACAGCTCAGCCTCTTCTCTGTGCCAAGGAGGGAGGGTGACCATGGAGGGGCCTCATCCCTGACACTTACCGTGACCTCATACTTGACCTTGCTGCCCACATCCCGCTCAGACTGCATGGCTCTCTCGCCCCTCACCACACCAGAGAAGAAGAGTTGCTGGGGAATGGCCATTCTGGCGTGGAGAGGTCAGAACAGGGGTGAGAAGGTCTGGGGCCTGGCTCAATGAAGGCAGGGTCCTGGCCAAGGTTTGGAAATGTCAATGCCCCCTCCCTCCAATGGAGGTGCCCCCTTGGGCCAGGCTCACCCTGCAATGGACAGTGGCAGCTCAATGAAGACACGGGCTCGTGCAGAGACTGGATGCAGCTCCTGCTCACTGATCCTGGTGAGTGGGCAGGGGCAAGTATGGGCATCAGGCACAGGCACCTTCCAAGGGGTCAGATGACTACCCCCACCTCACCCCTCCGGCCCCGCCTGGCTTACGTGGCCAACAGCAGCTCTACCTCCAGTTCCGTGGTCTCAATGCTGATCCCTGAGGTGCTAAGGATGAGGTAGAAGGTGACCTAGGCCAAGGGTGGAAAGAGATTAGAGTCAGGGGTGGTCTACGGGCTTATGGAGAGGCTACTCACGTAGGGATAAGGGCAGATGTGCCAACCTGGGCACCTCTCTTCATGGGGTTCCCCAGCTCACACTCAACATGGGAGGCATTCTCATTGGACAGGCAGAGTGGCTTCTCCTGGAATGGGAGAGAAGGCAAGGTCAGTCTGGGTTACTGGAGCCCCTCAAGACCCCATCCCATCCTGCCCCCAGGTCCTCACCGCAGGGTCCAGGGCCCGGACCCCTGAGTAGTGCAGTGAGTCAGGAAGCATGACCAGGAGCTGGGCTTCATGGGCATCATCCCCATCAGCCTGGGGCTGGGCTGGGTCCGATGGCAGGTTGGTGACCATCAGCTCCAGGCCAATGACTGGCTGCCCACTCAGTGCAAACAGGGCTGTTGTTCCATCCACATCCCTGGAGAGTCAGACCCCACTCCTGCTAAGTTCTGAACACCTCCCCTTACCATTCCCCCTCCCAGTCTGCTCCCCCAGTACCTGCCTTCACTCCCTGAGCCTCTCTTCCCACCCCAGGTCCCCATCACACCCATCCAAGCCTCAGGCCTCTGTACACACGACTGGGAGTCAGGGGACCTCCGTTCTCATCTCAGCTCCACCATTACTTACCTTGGGCAAGTAACTTAACCTCTCTAGGCTTCAGTTCTCCATCTATAAAATGAGACTAATATAATTCCTACCTCACAGAGGTTTGAAGACCAACCAATGAGATGTATGTAGACTGCATATTATTAGTGTACTGTGAAGGATTGCTATTCCTTGCCATGGGAGCCCCCGTGGCCCCATCACTGACCCTCATCTCAGTCTCCAAGTCCATCGGCAGGTCCTCTTCCACTTTCTGCCTTTTCTGCAGGCTCAGCCCTTCCCTCTGACTGGTCCTCCTGAGAGGGCTTTCTCTCAATCCTTGAACTCTTGCCCTCCCACCCCCACCCAGCTCTCTGCCCCCCTCACATGGGCAGAGGTTGGAATTCCGTGTCGCTGACCCGGGTACAGAAGCGGGCGCGGACCAGCTGCAGATTGCTCTGGCAGATCTTGTCTTCACCACAGCCTTGCTTCAGGAAGTGGATCTGGGGAGAGACATGAGATAAGGGGCATTCCTAGGGGGCAAGGCAGGGGGCAAACCTGTCACCATGGCATATGGTGGGTTAGAGTATCACAGGATTAAACAACCTGTCCTCAACTCTCAGATCTGCTGCTTACTAGCCATGTGAGCCTGAACTGGGTCCTCTCCTCTGCAGTAAAATGATGGGAGCACTACCATGCCATGGTAGAGACTAGCAGCAAGTCAAGAGCTGGGCCACACTGCCCCAGCTCACATGCATGTAACTGAGTTCCGGATTTAGAACGGGAAAAGATGTCAAGGGCACCACTTCTGGGCCAGCCATAAAAACCATGCAAGCAAGGGGCCTCATGTTCTCCCTTCCAGCTGAATGGGATGAATGTGACTTCAAGAGCTTGAAGGCCGCATTTGAGATTACAGAATCCCATCAACCTGAGCCCCCTGAATGACTACATGGAGTAGAGGAGCTCTGTCCCCTTGACTAGGAACATGGTCATTTAGGCACCTAGAGATATGAGGAATTACTGGAGTAGCATATGTGAAAGGGCTCTGTGAGCTGTGAATTGGTGTCACTGGGGAGGGACCATGATCTTTGCCCTCCCAGCTCCTCCTCCTGGGCTAAACCAGAACCCATGCTCACCTCTGCCCGCTGGGTGCTGGGCTGGTGGGCATTGAGGATGGGGGCCACTGGAGGCAGCCCCTGGCCAGGAGCCTGTCGCCGGAGCCGAGGGGTCTGGAGACTGTAGGACAAGGTCACTACAATGGCCCGAAGCTTGTCTTTGACATTTTCCTAGGAAGAGGAAGGTCTATTCCTCACTGGAACAATCCCCAGGCCTCAGCCCTGCTCAGTGCCCCAGCCAGACCTAGGACCAATTCTAAAACTTGGAAAGAATATTAGGGAGATGAATGAGAGAGGTGGAGAACTGAGCAAGGAGGAGGGAGAAAGACTGGGGTAGGGGACAGGGGAAACCTTTAGGGCTTTGAGGACCAGATGTGATGATAAAAGCTGCCACCTCCTCCATTCAGCTGGAAGAGGGGACATGAAGCCCCTTGCACCTCCTCCTCCTCCAGGGAGTGCAGAAATGACAGGAGAGGGCAGCAGATGAGGAGGAAGTGAGCTCAGAAGACAGGCTTCCCACGTGTCTAGGTCTTAGAAGGAGGCACGAGTGTGCTCGGGAAAAAGCAGCTAAGAGGAATCAGGGAAAAGAGATGGAGCCATGACAATGACCCTCAGAAGCCAAGGGGTCAGTGTCCACCTGGAGCTGGAACATGGCGTCTCCACAGACTCGGTCATGCTGGTGCTTCAGCCACACGGTGCCCGAGGCCTGGTGCTTGGGTTCTTCCAGGTTACGGCTCAGGAACGTCACACGGGGAACCTGGCCCCGGAGCCTCCGGTCTGTGTCCGCATCTAACACGTAGTCCAGGGCTGTGGCATGTTGGGAGAGGAGAAGCCGCTGAGCTGCAGAGCTGCTCCAGCTCACCCCATTCCGAGGGTGCTCTTCTATCACCTCGAAGTGACCCCCCTCCCTGGGAAACCCAAAAGGGCAAGCCACAGAGGGGGGACTGCACTCACCCACAGTAGGGCTATAGCTGCTGGGGACTGCAATGTAGCTGAAACAGACCCTTAGGTCCACACTGCGGGGGCAAAGGTGGCTCCTGAGCCAAACGAGGCTGATGGGCCAAGGCCCCTACCCCCACCCCATCTGTCACATCCTGTCACAGCCCCAGCCCCAAACTGGGGAGATAAAGGGATCAAAGGGAGGGCAGGGGAAGCTGCCAGGGTCCAGGTGCCACCCGATCCCACCTCACCAGACCGAGTGGCCGCCAGCACAGTTGGGCTGCTCCAGGTCGATGCTTCGTGGAGCAATAGAGACCTCATGGGAGACATGGAGGATGGGTCTGGCCCTGGGATTGGGGAGTCAAGAGCACAAGAAACATGAGAACATGAGGCTGGGAAACACTCTTCAGCATTAGATTTGGTGCTGAGGTCGGGGTCAGAGTCACAGGGAGGGGCTGACGGCCTCAGGGAGGGAGAAGATTGAGGGGGGCTCACCTGAAGAGCACTGCGGTGTCAGCCAGGGAGCCCACCAGCAGGTCAGGGTACTGGTTCCCATCCATATCCAAGCTGCCTGACAGGGAGTAGCCGAAGCTCTTGATGCCCACAGCCTCGCCCTCCAGCACCTACAGAACCGGCTGTCAGCCTCCCTCAATCCCACCTCCCGCAGGCCTCTGCCTCCCCTGATGCCTCTGCTGATTCCACCCACACCCATTCCCTCATCCCAGCGACTCCCCTCACCTGTGAAGGTTTGGCGACAACCCCCAGGCTGCTCCCGTGGTAGATGAAGACTTTCCCATCACCATCAAAGGGGGCACCCACTGCAATATCTGCAGGGCACAGGGAAAAGGCAGTCACGCTGGCTGGGGGCCTTGCAGACAAGATCCAGGCCTCAACTCCCCCCAGTCACTCAGGTATGTTTTCTATTTTATTGAGAGGCTACAAAATCCCAGGCACTCTACGTACATCATCATTAATCCTCTTGGCCACTCCCTGCAGATATTACTAACGCAAAAAGGTTAGGAACTTGCCAAGGTCAGAAAGCTGGTAAATGGTACAGCTCAGACATAAGCTCAGGGACCCTCTCTCCCTGAGTCCTCAGAAGACTACACCCTGACCTCTGAGGGGCTTCCCCATCCCTCCTGTGGCCCCTCCCTCCCCGAGCCTTTCCAGTTCCCAGTCACACCTGGAAAGCCATCTTGGTTGAGGTCCCCCAGGACAGCCAGGCTGATCCCGAACATGGAGTCAGGGGAGCCGCAGAGCCGGAGAGGGGAGATCCCAGCCCAGTGACCCCCCTGGTTCAAGTACACATACACAGCACCCCCCAGCTCTTCTTGGCGCTCAAAGAAGTAGGGGGCACCCACTATCAGGTCTGGCCAGCTATGGAGAGAGGGAAACATTCAGTGCGGGTCCTCCCTGGCCAGAGGAGCCAGCAGGAGGCTAAGTGGCCTCAGCCAGACTGGGGCTACTGGACCCAGCCTCCCTCAGGTGGCACGGCCCTCTACCCACTCACCCATCACTGTTGAGGTCAGCCACAGCCAGTGAGTAGCCGAAGCCGGAGGTCAGGCGCTCCCCAGACAGCATAACCTCGGGCACCAGGCGACTGGCGCTGTCCTTGCGCAGGATGACCACAGCACCCTTGTGGTTGGCACGGGGGGCTCCAGCCACAAAGCTCAGCTCTTCTGCACGCACCAGACCTTTCCCCGAGTCAATAGAGAAGCCTGGGGGAAGGGTGACTTACCCCTAAGTCTTCACCCCAAGACTCAGAAGCTGGGGTGTGTCACAGCTCCCCCAGCCCCTGCCCCCTCCCTACAGATAAAGAGCCAAGTCACAGCTCCCCTGCACCCTGCCCCCTCCCCTAGGTTAAGAGCCAAAAGATAGGTACCCCCCAAGTCATCAGCACCACAGCTGGATAGCTCTTCCTCCCCACAGGGCCTGGCAGCCTCCCACACCCACCAGGCCCAGAGACAAGCTTGGCACAAAAAGTGCAGTGAGGTCAGCCTCAGGGACTGGGCAAGAGAGAGAAAGGTGATGGCTGAGAAGGCCAGGAGCCCAGGTAGGAAGCTGAGCACAGTGGCCTCACCCTGCCCACACCCAAGGAGCTAGAAGAGCTAGAGGTCCCTCTCAGGCCCGAATCCCACCCAGTGCACCTCTTTCCCCCGACTCCCTCATCCTGGCAGGGAGGGGAAGTCTTCACATGGATGAGGGGGAGACAAGAGGGAGTGAGAGAGCGCCTGCTTCACCCAAACATCTCCCAAGCCTGGTTTCCTCCTCCTCTGCAGAGGAATGCAGATGAGACAACGAGAGGGACTTACCAACAACACTAGCCCTTTCTTCAATATGTGCCCACCATCCATCCCCTCAGGGAAAGTCCCCCTAGAAGACAGGACTGTCCTTCCCAAAATATCCTCAGCCCTGGCCCTCTCATTCCACCTGAATCTTCCTCCACGGAGACCCCTGGCTCACAGCCCCAGAGGCCATCACCCTGGGGGCCTCCTCTTCTTAGGCCTGATCACTGGACCCAGCTCTTCTCTGCAATTTGGGCCCTATGTCTCCCTGGGTGTGTGTTGGGGGAGGAGGAGATTATAAGGCACCAAAGGTCGAGTTCCCTGGGGAAGGAGGGGAGGCTGGGCCATGCCCCTAGAGTCCAGGAGGTGGGAGCTTACAAACCTAAGTAGCTATTGAGGGCCAAGTCTCCGGCTGGTCCTGGGAGCCGGTCAGCAGGGTCCAAAGTTTTATACACCAGCTGGTCGGGGTCTGAGCTATCAATGTTGGTCACAAAAAGCAACCCTGTGGGGGGTGGGGTGAGACACCAGGGAGGGGACATCCAGAGGAGGGGCCACAGAGTAGGGAGACAGAGCCACAGAAAGGTCATAAAATGGTGGAAGAAGAAGAAGTGGAGAGAGAAAAAGAGACCAGAGAGATCACAGCCAGAGACAGAAAGACAGAGAGAGACAAGGTGAGAGACAGAAACAGAGACAGAAGGATGGGAGCATGGAGAGGGAGGACAAGAGAGAGGAGCAGAGGGTTAGAGCAGTTCTGGGCCGGGGAGAGGTCCCTACCAAAGTAGCTGTTGGCAGGGACCGGGATGAGGCGGGGGTCCTGATCCTTCTCTCCCCCCGCCTCGTAGGGACCGTCGTCCAGGTGTGCCAGGTCCGCTGAGCCCTGTGCACAGAGCTCCACCCTGGCCGTGCCTGCAAGGACAGACCTGTTAGTGCCCAGGGCAGGGCACAAGGAACACCCCTCAGGCCGGACACTGAGTTAGACAGGCACACGGGGAAGCCCCTCCTCTTCTTTCTAGCCCTCTCCCCACCCTGTCCCCAACCCAGGCTTCCTGGAGTCCCCCAGATGTGGCATCACACTCACCGAGTGTCAGCTCAGCCAGCAGCAGCGTGCGGAGACGGGAATGGCAGTGATGAGGTGTGGGCTAATGTGTTGGAGCATGCAGGCCCCAGCTGCAGGCCCAGCGTGCACTTGGGGCCCATGCCAGCATGTTGAGGAACACTTGGCCGTGCGAGGGAAAGGAGGCACCCCCCATTCACGTGTGCACTAGCTCAATGGGGTGGAAGGCATGGCAGTGCCCTGGGGCCATACAGCAGTGCACATGTGGTCATGCTTGGCCATGTGCCATCCCCAACCCTGTCTCTGAGGTAAGAGGAGGTTTTGGTCCCCTTCTCCCCTTCCCGAGGAGTGACTCACCCTTCCAATTATAGGTTCCTGGGGCCCCAAAGAGGAGGTAGTGGCTATCAGGAGAGAAGGCGGCAGCTGTGCCCTGCTGGCAGAACCCAAATTGTTCATGGCCTTGGGGGCGTCCCTCACAGAACTTCCATTCCCCACCATCCAACTCATCCCGGATGGCCAGGTCCTGGCTAAGCACAAAGCAGCGACCAATCATATCCCGCGTCTCCAGGATCTGGTCCACTCGCTGCCTTGCCTCGTATCGGTGTGCACAGGTCTGGGGGAGGAAGGGATGGGGATCATTTCACTCTGTGGGCCAGGGACCTGCTTGAGGCATGCTGCCCATATGCAGAGATTTGGCAGATACTGATACATGTGTGCTCACATGCACACGCACATGCACACATACACACACCCCTATGCCGGCACCACTCAAGCACCATTACCCTGCCAGTGTTACACAGGTCCATGCATAACCCAGCAACCTGTCTGCACCCACTTCCTTGCCCTCAAATGGAGATCTTCTTGTTCCACATTCTGCCTGGAGCCAAAAGACACAATTAAGCCACCACATAGGATGTGTGTCTCCCTGATCATGTCACAGTCCTCCAAAATGCCAAGCTTGGCTCTGTCCCTGGACCTTTGTAAGTGTCACCATCTCATCTGCAAAGAACTTCCTGTCCGCTTCACTCTCCAAGTATTACTTTTTTTTTTTTTGAAGCAAGGTTTCACTCTGTCACCCAGGCTGGAGTGCAGTGGCACAATCATGGCTCACTGCAGCCTCGACCTCCAGGGCTCAAGTGATCCTCCCACCTCAGCTTCCTGTGTAGCTGGGACTACAGGCATGCACCACCATGACTGGCTAATTTGTTTTTATTTTTTATAAAGATGAGGTCCCACTATGTTGCACAGGCTAGGTATTACCTATTATTAAAGCCTGGCTCAAATCACCCCCTCTGCAGAAGTCTTCTCTCTACTCCTCCTTTGGACTTTTATAGACTGGAGACTAGACCACTCACTTAACATGAACCAGATTCTGCCCCACAGTGATCTGCATTGGTAATTGTGTGTCTATGCGTGTTACTGAAAGATAGAGAGAGAGAGAGAAACAGAGAGCCCTGGTTTTTTCGTTTGTTTGTTTGGTTGGTTTTGAGACGGAATTTTGCTCTTGTCTCCCAGGCTAGAGTACAATGGTGCAATCTCAGCTCACTGCAACCTCTTCCACCCAGGTTCAAGTGATTCTCCTGCCTCAGCCTCCCGAGTACCTGGGATTACAGGCGCCTGCCACCACACCCAGCTAATTTTTTTTTTTTTTTGAGACGGAGTCTCGCTCTGTCACCCAGGCTGGAGCGCAGTGGCGCGATCTCAGCTCACTGCAAGCTCCGCCTCCCGGGTTCACGCCATTCTCCTGCCTCAGCCTCTCCGAGTAGCTGGGACTACAGGCGCCCGCCACCATGCCCGGCTAATTTTTTGTGTTTTTAGTAGAGACGGGGTTTCACCATGGTCTCGATCTCCTTACCTCATGATCCGCCCACCTCGGCCTCCCAAAGTGCTGGGATTACAAGCGTGAGCCACCGCGCCCGGCCACACCTGGCTAATTTTTTTGTATTTTTAGTAGAGACAGGGTTTCGCCATGTTGGTCAGGCTGGTCTCGAACTCCTGACCTCAGGTGATCCACCTGCCTCGGCCTCCGAAAGTGCTGGGATTACAGGCATGAGCCACCAAGCCCAGCCTTCCCCTGTAGTAACTAGCACAATGCCTGATGCTTAAAAGGTTCTCAGTAAGAGTTTGACAAATGGATGGATGAATGAATGGACAAACGTTTTTACATTTATAAGGACAAGGACCATGTCTCACACCTTTTTATATCTCCCTGATGTACTTGGAATCATACCATATTCCTAACTTGTGTTCTCTAAGCACACCTAAGCATATGCACACACCATAAACAAACACACACATACACACACACCCCATCCGTGCATTCAGTCATGAGAAGCAATACTCACAACAATCTTGCCCCCAGGCCCCTGGCTCCGAACACTGACTCCCAACCACTGGTTCTCCTTGCTTTCCTTTTGCATATCAGCTAGAGGCAGGACACTGGGAATTAGGGGAGGGAAGAGGAGCCCAAGTCCTCTCCTCCCCGCTCACACGCTTCCCCCACTCTGTTCATGCAGGGCCACACCTCCCTGGTCGATGTCCACTCTGTAGCAGTCAGTCTCCTCCAGGCTCAACGGGCAAGCGAAGAGGCCTCCAGTGCGATTCGCCTGCTGCCCAGGAAGAGCCAGGGCCTGGGGAGCACCCACCAGCAGCCTGCAAGATGGGGCAGGGGCAGGGACAGGGACAGGAGTTAGAGGTCAGAATGACCCAACCTCCTTAGAGCTGCCCAGGCCCAACCCCTCAGTACTAAAGAGAGTGTTCAAGGACTAAAGAGAAGGGGCAAATGTCAGTTTTCTCAAACCCTGGCAAGGACAAATTAATATGCTTTGTCATGCAGTCATCACGTTGCATGTACATACTATCTGGATGAGGGATCAACATACACAGTAGATACACACACACACACACACACGCCAACCCGAGCAGCCAGGCCAACAGTGCTGGTTTGAAAGAACTGCCTGTTCCCAGCACCTGTTCCTGAGTAGGCCTTCCCTATCCCCTCCTTGGCCCCATCCCCAAGCTCTGCCGTGCTCCCCAACCCAGTCCAGTTGAAACCCAGCCAGAAATGCAATGCTGGGAGCAAAAGTAACAGGGCCCCAGACTGGCATCAGAGTGTGGCTCAGGGACCAGTTTCAGAGGCCAGGCAAGAGGCTAGATACAGACCCACTGCCCCCTCATCAGGGACCCAGGAAAGACCCCACCTCCCAGAAGCTGTGCCAGCCCAGGATTCGATCAGTCACTCTGGCTGGCATGGAGGTAGGGACAAGTTTCTCCTTCTGCCTCCAATGCTACCCCATTCTCTTCCCGACATCCTGAATCCCCTTCCCATTCTTCCTTCTCCCCATGTCCATGATTTCTCCTTCCCTTCCACCCCCACCCAGTCTTCTCTCCTGCCTCCCCCTCAGCCTCTTTCCCAGCTACAACTTTCTTGGCAGGATAATTTTCCATGATCACAGCCAAGCCGTCTTCCCCAGGGGAGCACAGTGCTGGGAATGGAGGCTGCCTGGGTCCCCTGGGGCTGAACCCCCAAGCCAAAGTGAAGGTGGGGGTGAGGTAAGATGACTGACACCCAGCTGGCTGCATGGGTCCTCTCTTTGCAGAAGGAGAGACTCAGAAGCGGCAGCGGGACAAACCTCAACGCCTCTCTCCCACACTCTTCTCCTCCATCTCCCTTCCTGGGGGGCAAGGCCCAAAACCATGTTAGGCAGTATTACAGACAGGCATCTGTGGGGCACTGTGCCAGGTCTGATGGGGTGGAGGGGGAGGGCAGAGAACCATTCTTCCTTCCCACAACTCCTCCTCATCTCTTAGCAGCTGCCATCCCTTGTCAGAGCCAGTGTCAAGAGAGAGAAGGGGTATAGGGAGTAGTAGAGAAAACACATTTGGCATTCAACTACTTATTGAGAGTCTATTGTATGCCAAGCCCTGTGTCAGGCACTGGTGAGACAAGGAAATCATATTTATTCAGCACCTACTATGACGTCAGATCCGAGGCTAGACACCAGGGATATGAGAAACTAACATTCATCACTGTCCACATATGTGCCAAGCACCAGGATAGGCAAGTCACATGCATTATGTCATTTAATCATCAGAACAGTCCTATGAGATAAGGATTCTTTTCTTGTCTTTCAGATGAGGAAACTCACTCAAAGACATTAAGCAGTGATGCTGGAATTCAAATCCACATGGGCCTAACTCCAACACTTTGTCACTCCACCCAGTGACTGACCTGTCTCTAGAACACTGAGACCACCCCAGAAAGGGAAGGAGAGAGTGGGGAGATGAGGGTACCCTGGGCAGAAAAGGAAACGGGGTGATACAGCCCTGCACAAATAAATGGCAACCTTCAGGCAAGTCAGCAGTACCCCCAGCCTCCAAACATAGAAGTGGCCATCTCTCTGAGGGTCGGGGCTGTCTTTTCATCTTTGTGCTTGCCCCATAGGGAGTGTCAGAATGTGTTTACTGAACACACACATTTTGTGGACTCATAGAGATACCCAGTGTCACAGCTGGTCAGTGCATAGCTAAGCACCCAGATAAGTTATCCTTGTTCTATGTTCACATCTCCTCTGGAGGCCAAAAGTAAGGAGGAGGGGAGGGGCCCATGTGGAAGAAAGAAGCTGAGTGCATAGATATGCCCAGTCCGCTCTTGGTGGAGAAGAGACCAATCGATCCCTAGTGGAACGAGAGCACCCAGCAGCATCCTCTCTAGTCCCTCCACCTCTGGTCCAGCCACACACACACTCCTTCCTGGCTTCATGCCATGAGCCCTAACCACCCCAGGCTTCTGGACAGCCACAGTGTAGCCACTGCAGAGAGAAAAGCAAAAAAAAAAAAAAAAAAAAGTGTTGGCAGCTGGGGGCAGAGGGACCCCCTGGGAGCTCAGCTAAGTGAAGACAAAGGAGTAGCCCATGACCACTGCACTTCTCAATTCTCCACACACTCCAGGGCCCCAGCCCAAGTCCAGCCCCTCTTTGGCCCCTCTCAATCTGGGTGGCCCTCTGGGGAGGATGCTTGGCCTGGAAGGCTGGCTCAGCCAGGGAGGCCCTCTAGCCAAGCCTTTGGATCCAGAATCTCTGTAAGGCGCTCTGTGAATCACAATACGAGAATAGCAATACTACTAACACTTCACAGCACTCACTGCGGGCTATGCACTATTCTAAGCATTTTACATATATTAAGAACTCTTAATCTGCACAACAACCCTATGTAGTAATACTATTGTTTATATCCATTTTACAATTGAAGGAAGTAAATGAGGCTGAAACCACACAGCAAAGGTTAGACCTTAAAGTCTCATCCCAGAGCTAGACTAAAAGACATCAAAACAGGCAAGAAGTTTTTTTCATCGGTGAGTGCTAAGGCAGGCCACCTGCAACTCAAAAGCTAGGGACTGAGCAGGTGCCTGGCCTCTCACATACCCCCCGCCCCCCAGCAGCAGAGCACCCCCTGCTGGAGCAAAAGCAGGGTGAGGCAGTCAGGCCCTCTGGGAAAGGCCCCAGCTTGGCTCTGGGAGACGGAATCAGGGGCCACCTTCAGAGAGGAGGGGGAAATGACAAGAGACCAAGCTATTAAAAATAACCTAGAATTTGCCTGGAAATAGCTTAGAGAGTTCAGCATGTCCTAAAAAGGCCTCCAGTCCTCGAACTCTGACAGATGGAGAAGGAGGGAGGAAGGGAGGGAGGGGGCAAAGGTGAATGAGGAAGCAGATGGTAAACAGAAGAGGAGATGAAGTCCGTTGCTTTCTATCTCTCCCAAAGTTTTGGGGACCACCAACCCTGCTACCAGATGATAAGGATAATGGAAGAAGAAAGATTAGAGCTAGGCCCCCACTCCCCAAGCAAGTGAGGAGAAATGAGCTCTTGTCCCTGCCCCCTGCCCCCAGACCGATAGTAGAGGGAGAAGACAGTCCCAGTGGACAGCATTGATCCCAGTAATGGATACTTAATGTGGCTTAGGCACTGGTTGAAGAGAGAAAAGCCCCCTAGCAGGAGCAGGTGAGAAGCTTTCTTCACCTCTGGCCTCCCTTTTTATAATCAGACATGTAGCGAGAGCCAAGGATACAGGCAACATGACCAGTCACAGGCCCCTCACAAAAGTATATCCATCTCCCATGGGTCCTGAACTGATTAGAAAGAATTAGAATTGTCCTCCACCCCTTACTCCTCCTGGCCTCTCCCAGCTGCTGAGATTCCTGGAGTTGGAAATTTGCTAAGGAGGAGGAAGGGGAGCAGCCTGGCCAGCATCCTTCCTGGATCTCTCTCACTGCTACAGCTGCTGCGGCTACTACTACTGCTACTAGTACTTTGAGGGTTCAGTTTGCTGCCACTCTCTATCACCAAGCCACCTACTGCAGGTTGGCAGACCTGCAGATCCTCTCCCAATCTTCCAGTGGTCTTAAGCCACAGAAGTGGAAGCTCTCTCCTGGCCTTCCAGTGCCCTGCTGCCCTCATTCCATCCATGGCAATGCTCTGGCAGGAAGTTATTTCTGGAGTCTGCCCTGCATGCATCCCTCTCATGGCACCCTCAACTTCTATGTCCCTTCCATCTCCTCCCATTCTAAGCAGAGACAGTCTCCCTCCCTTGGGGAATTCAGCCCTTGGAAGAAACAGGGAAGCCAGAGGCCCTGGGGCTGGATCAAGGATGCAAGTTGGGGGAAAGGCCCAGAAGAAGGAGATGGTTCGCTGCCAAGACAAGAACCTTGCTTTCCAACTCATCCCTAAAGCAAAATACTGGGTCTCAGGGCCGGGAAGTGCAGCTTCAGACGCAAGCCAGATGAGGCAAGGCTCCAGGTTGGGATGTGGGATGTCTGTGGGCAGTCTAGGTCTTGGTGGGGCTAGAAAACAGAGAAATGAGGTGGCCCACAGAGTGGGGAGGGGGACGATCTGTGGATCGGGCATCGCGACTCTGGGCGGGTGCGGTGACTCACCAGCTCTGGGGTCGGGGCTGCAACTGCCGGTGCAGGGCCACAGAGAAGCCGAAGAGGCTGCCTGGCTCGCCCTCCTTGCGCAAGGCACCCATCACGTCCAGATTGAAGGCGACAGCCCGTGAGAAGAGCAGTTCGACGAGCAGGGAGCCAAAAAGGTAGCAAATCCCGGAGGTCCCCCAAGGGTCGCGGCTCCGAGCCCCGGCCATGGGACGATCCCTGCGCGCGCTCCCAGCGAATGCAAGGGAACTCTCGCACGCCCCAAGCCCCAGGTCCCCCCAGGCGCGTCTCTGGTCTCCGAAGTCTCGTTGGTCTTTCAGACGTCTCCCAGTCGTTCGCCCCGCCAGCCCTCCCTCCCGCCCGCCGCTCCGCCACCCCGCCGCCCCAGCACCGGCTAGGACAACTACAGCAGCCGCAGCTCCGGCGTCCACTCCGGCTCCCGCCTCCTCTCCCGGGGACGCCACCCAGGCCCCGCCTCCGGCCCCGCCCCTCGCTCCCGCGGCAGGTGGAGACCCAAGCGCGTCTCCAAGGGGATGCCCAGGCTGGTGGCTGGGGTGGAAACTAGCCTTGCTGACCCCCCCACCACCACGCCCCCCAAGCCCAGCACCGTCTCCGGCTCCGCCCCTGCGCGGCGCTCTCCTCCCCTTCTCCCCCCACCACATCCCCACCCCGGGAGTGGTGGAGGCGGCGCCTTGGAATGCGGAGGGAGAGAAGTACAGATAGAAAGAGAGGGGCTGAAACAGAGGAAGGAGGGTAAGAGATGAGAAGTTGGGAAGACGCTAAAAGACAACCTGGGAAGAGAGATGTGCAGATAGAGAGGACATGAAAGGGGAGCCGTCCTGGGCCTGTGTGCAGCGTGGCATCTTAGTGCTCCCTGTTCCCCCATGGTCACATAGAGCACTCTTTCTGCTGTTGGGATCAGACCGCTGCCCTCCCCCATCCTATCCCATCCCCCGCCCCCAGCCCGGCAATGACCACAGCAGTGCTAGCCACATCGTCAGGATTCAAGGGAACAGAGAAAAAGAGGCAAGAAGGGAGAGAGAAACTCGGGAGATACGGGGAGCAAATGGAGAAATGGAAAAAGGAAAGGAATAGAGAGGAAGAAAGAAGGGCAAGAGATTAATTGACAAGGGATGGAATGAAGGGAGAAAAGAAAACGACTGGGGATGATTACAGGAAGAGGAAATTAAGCAGTGGGGAGGGGAGTGGGTGTCAAAGAAGGCAAAGATGAAAGAGACTGGACCCAAGAGGCAGAGGGATGTAAAGGGTGTCCCCAGCTACCAGACCCTTCCCAGGACTGCACATTTCCTATCCATGAAAGGGGATGGGAGGGGGCAGAGTCCTGGGCTGGCTCAGCAGGACCTGGGTGGGGCTGAGATGGGATCTCCACAGGGACCCAATGGCCTGTCCCTCTTCCTCTCCCTTTCCCTCAGGCTGGGACAGAGGCAAGGGGGTGGGGGGACACTTTCCAACTCTCTGCTATTTATAACTCCGATACAGAAATGGGGCCAGAAGGAGAGACAGGAAATAATTTGGCATAATGGGAACCTCGAATGCTCCCACTTCCCCTTCCTACTCCCCTTGCTTACTGGTGTTGGTCTTGTGAATATACATCTGTCCATCTTCCCTTCTCTCTCTCACTATCTGATTTTGTCTCATCCCAAATTCTATTTTGTCATCATTCTTGTCTCTGCCACACTTGGAATCTTTCTCAGAGTATTTCTCAATGTTTCTAGTGTTGTCTCTGCCCTTCAAACACTATCATATTCTTACGATTCTTTCTTCTCCTTCCCTTTCTTAAAAGTTCCAATAAGTGTCCTACCTCCTTCCTCTTCCTGTGTTCTCTTTGTCTTTCCAGCTTCATTGTTCAGGATTATACTTCTTTGAAAACAAAAAAAAAAGTGGGTTCTTACTCTGATGCCCTGGGACAGTCTTTGCCTTGGATAAGTTAACAGACATTTGGAAGTCTGGCCCTCTGTTTTCCAATACTACACCTGTGGCTATCCCCTCCAGAGCACTAACACATCTCTAAACAGGTACTATAAGGAAATACATATGCCGTCAGCAGGGCTGGCACCAGGATTCTACTTTCACCATGCCCTCCCCATCCTTTTTAATATCTCAGAGCCCCAGACAGTAGAGAAGAGCTGACATGGGAATGCAGAATTGCAAAATTAGGACAGAACTGGGACTACTGACTCCCTGCCCAGGTCCCCCTGCCCCCGACCCAGCTCAAAATGCCTTTAGAGCCCAAGCTGCCTCCTATCGGCACCTGCAGCTTCTGCCTGTCTCCATTCCCACTCCACTGGCTTCTGTGATCCAGGGCTGAAATCAGATGCCAAGAATCTGCTTCTGACCTCCTCTCTCCAAATATTTGATAAGTCACCTCACCACCACAGGAGGAAAGATCAGGAAAGAAGAGAGAGAGAGGCCACCCAAAATTAGCCTGGCTATAAATAGAGGGGCAAAGGAGGGAGGGGAACACACAAGAGCGCGCTAGACCAGCCTAGTAAATTTAGACATGTAGATTTCTCTCAAGGAGAAATGAGACCAGAATGTTGGAGTGGAAGATAATAACGTAGGTGAATAGGGAAATTAAGAAACTAGAGGGGGCCGGGCGCGGTGGCTCACGCCTATAATCCCAGCACTTTGGGAGGCCGAAGCAGGCGGATCACCTGAGATCAGAAGTTCAAGACCAGCCAGACCAACACGGTGAAACCCTGTCTCTACTAAAAATACAAAAATTAGCCGGGTGTGGTGGGGGGTACCTGTAATCCCAGCTACTCCAGAGACTGAGGCACAAGAATCACTTAAACCCAGGAGACGGAGGTTGCAGTGAGCTGAGATGGCACCACTGCACTCCAGCCTGGGTGACAGAGACTCCACGTCAGAAAAAAAGAAAAAAAAAAGAAACTAGAAGGATCCAGAGAATGGGGTAAGCTCAATATTAAAATAAATAAACTGTTAGAGAACTTCTTGTATTTCAGTCAAGAGCTTAGTTAAATTAAAAATTAATGCTGAGCTGGGCACAGTGGCTCATGCCTACAATCCCAGCACTTTGAGAGGCCAAGGCAGGAGGATCACTTGAGCCCAGGAGTTGGAGACCAGCCTGGGCAACATAGGGAGACCCCCATCTCTACAAAAAATACAAAAGTTAGCCAAATCTGTGGTCCCAGCTACTCAGGAGGCTAGGCGGGAGTGTCACTTGAGCCCAGGAGGTGAAGGCTGCAGTGAGCCATGATCTTGCCACTGCACTCCAGCCTGGGCGATAGAGTGAGACCCTGTCTCCAAACAAAAAATGCTGAAACTGTATTATTCCACTCGCATACCATTATCAAAATGACAAAACTATAGAAATGAAGACCAGATTACTGGCTGCCAGGTGACAAGGATGGAGGGGGGTGGGGACAAACATAAAGGAATAGCACAAGTGGGTTCCTTTGTGGTGATGGGTTTTGTATCTTGATTGTGGTGGTGATTATCCAAATCTATACATGATATAAAACTGCACAGAACTACAAACAAACAAATAAATGCATGTAAAAAATGGTGAAAACTGAGTGAGGTCTGCAGGACAGTTAACAATACTGTACCAATATCAACTTTTTGGTTTTGATTTTATGCTACAGTTACATAAGATGTCACCATTAGGGGAAACTGAGTGAAAGGTACACAAGACTTCATGTGCTATTTTTACAACTTCCTCTGATCTATAATTATTTCAAAATAATTTCCAAACCAGACATGGTAATCCCAGCACTTTGGGAGGGAGGGAGGTGGATCACTTGAGGTCAGGAGTTTGAGACCAGCCTGGCCAATATGACAAAAACCCATCTCTACTAAAAATACAAAAATCAGCTGGGCGTAGTGGTACACACCTGTAATCCCAGCTACTCAGGAGGCTGAGGCACAAGAATCGCTTGAACCCAGAAGGCGGAACCTGCAGTGAGCAGAGATAGCACCACTGCACTCCAGCCTGGGGGACACAGTGAGACTCTGCCTCAAAAAAAAAAAAAAAAAAAATTTTAATTTTTTGCTTCTAAGGATACCACTAACAAAGTAAAATGATAATCCATGGAATAGATTATCCACTCCACTCCATGGAATAGATTAATACACTGTACTTCAGCCTGGGCAACAGAGTGAGACTCTGTCTCAAAAAAAAGAAAAAGAAAAAGAAATGTGGCTAGTATGACTGAGAAACTGAACTTTTTAAATAAATTAAATTTAAAAATGAAAGATTAATAATCTTTATAAAAATTTCCAAAATTTTAGATGTTGAGAAATGTCCAGATCCAGCCAAGATTTTAGCCCTTTAGCTTTTGTATGAGTGGAAGCTGAGGCTTTCTCCAGCTCCTTCCCTTTTCAACATCTTCTCCCCCGCTTTGAGATCAGTATTTTTCAGCTCCCTCAAATCACACTTTTTGCAACTGTTGTCTCTAGCTTACAAGCAAACACTTCCAGAACACACACTTCAGGGCTAACTTCTCCCTCCACCTCATCTGGCAACAGAGCCTTGGAGCTTATGTCCCAGGGTCAGGCTTTTCCATCCCAACACGCACACCATGAGAACTTTTTCACTTCACTCACCTCCCCAGCACTGGAATCCTTCTGCCTGCCTCTGAATTCTGGTTGTAGTCAAAGCTTGAACCATGGGAGTGGCTGGGAGGAAAAGAACATAAATGTGATTGAGGGAATTCAGTGGGGAAACAGCTTGACTGCTCCGGTCTTTGACGATCCAAAAGAAACCCTTAACACTTGAGAAGGACTGGGAGGTCACTTACCAAAGGGAGCCATTTGGACTGTCTTGAGGGCCCCCTTTCTTTGAGCACTGGCTTCAGGCCAACATTTGGAACTTAGCCACACCACCACCAACCCCCTCTCTTGAAGCCCAGCCAGATTTCCCAGTATGTGAAGCCTTGTCTACTCACTCTGTGTCCTCCCTCAGCCCTCATCCAACCCCTAACAACTCAGCAGCTTCCAGCCCTGTTTGGCCCAGCCAGTCAGTTTGGAGCTTGCTAATTAAAGCTAACTCTGAAAGAGACCTCAAAATAAGAGGGAAATGAGTGAAGAAAGGAGTGTGGAGTTGCATTCATTCAGTCCAAGGGAAAATAATCTGAGTAGGAAATCGTAAGGAGAGGTAAGCAGAAAGAGACTTCAAATTTCAAGTCATTCTCCAGATAGATATGTATGCGACTTGTGTCCATCTCTACCAAGGACAAGTGAAGCTGAGCTTCAACTGCAGCAGAAACTAAGGTTAGACAGTGAACAATAAAGGCCCAGAAAAAGAACAGATGGAGGATAACCCTAGAGAGATCAGATGGGGACACTAGATACAGATACCCCATGTCCTCTGCTCAGCTCTAGGGCAAAGGAACAGCCAGTGTGTGGGAGAGGAGGGAGAGGCTAATGTCTGCAGAATCCTGGCAGTCTCTACACCGATTGTGAAAATGTCAGGCAGTTGTGCCAAGAAGGGTGAGGGTAATACAGGACGGGCCTGACACTCTCCCTGAGTCGGCCTAATCTTAACATTTAGACTCACCTTTGAGACCCACCCAACACTAACCCCCATTAGCCCTCACCCTCTGTTTCACTTATCCCACATCACCATTATCTTGACACTTCCAACCCATGTCCTTCTCTTCCAGGCCCCACAGCTCTGGAGGTGAGGCACCAGGCATTTCCAATCTGCCTCTATTTTGCTTGCTCACTGCAGTTGGAAGCTGGAGCCAGAGAGGGGGGAGGACAGAGCCAGGCTGCTCTGTGATGCTCTCACTCTTCCCACTTCTATTGATTAGCCCTTCTCTGGAGCAGAGCCTCTTCCCAAACACTCCTCCCCTGCCAGGATTCCCTACAGCTCATGCCCAGCAAGCTAGAGGGGCATAATGATTAGAGACAGAGAGATTCCCAGAAAAGTGCTCTGGGTCTACCCTCCTGGGGTCTCAACTGTGGTTTATGCAGTATACAGTGGTAAGACTCAGGCTCTGGAGTCAGATAGCCTGGATTTGTATCCTAGCTCTACCACTAATGAACTCTATTACTTAACTGCCTTGTACCTCAGATTCTTCATCTGCAAATTTGGGATACTCGTAATAATATTTCACAGAACTGTTCTAGGGATTAAATGAATACATACATGTAAAGTGCTTGACTATGATGAGTACTAAGAAATGTTTAGAAAGAAGATACAGTACACATATAATTTTGACACATACACACAGTATCTAACGTTTTTATTAGAATTTTTATTTTGGCACTTAAAATGTTTTGCTTTATGCTGCCACTTAAGCATTTCATGTGCTTCTCCTCACTAATCCTTTGACAGTTGCACATCTCCCAGGATTTGGGATGCTATTCTGCAAATAGTTGAATGAATCATTGATCAGTAATTCTCAAATCTTACTCAGAAAATTCAAGAATGTTTTCTTCTAACGCAATCAGCACCCATTTCTCCTCCCCCTGCAAGTAAATATAATGACATCAACTTCAACTATGCCAGTGAATCACAAAATGAGAGAATGCCAAAGTTGGAAATAGTTTTAGATATGGTTTAGCCCAGTGAGTTTCAACCCTGGATACACATTAGAATCACCAGAACAGCTTTTAAAATATACTGATGAGGCCAGGCACGGTGGCTCACACCTGTAATCCCAGCACTTTGGGAGGCCGAGGCGGGCAGATTACCTGAGGTCAGGAGTTCAAGACCAGTCTTACCAACACGGTGAAACGCCATCTCTACTAAAAATACAAAAATTAGCCAGGTGTGGTGGCACACGCCTGTAATCCCAGCTACTCAGGAGGCTGAGGCAGAAGAATCGCTTGAACCCGGGAGGTGGAGGTTGCAGTCAGCTAAGATCACGCCACTGCACTCCAGCCTAGGCGACAGAGCGAGACTCTGTCTCAAAAATAATAATAATTTTATATATACATATATACATATACATACATATATACACATATATACGTATATATACATATATACATACATATATATAGTGATGTTTGGTCTTCACTCCTTAGATTCTATTTAATTAGTCTGGAATCAAGGCTTTTTTTTTTTTTTTTGAGACAGAGTCCCACTCTCTCGCCCAGGCTGGAGTTCAGTGGCGTGATCTCGGCTCACTGCAACCTCTGCCTCCCAGGTTCAAGCGATTCTCCTGCCTCAGGCTCCTGAGTAGCTGGGATTACAGGCTTGCGCCACCACGCCTGGCTAAATTTTGTATTTTTAGTAGATAAAAGGTTTCACCATGTTGGTCAGCCTGGTCTCGAACTCCTGACCTCGTGATCCGCTCGCCTCGGCCTCTCAAAGTGCTGGGATTACGGGCGTGAGCCACCGCACCCGGCTAATCACGGCATTTTTATAAGCCTTGTGATTTCTGTGATTCTAATGTTTAGATTCTAATGCTTAGCCAGGGTTGAGAACCACCGATTTAATCCAATCCCTTCTCCTAGTTTTACTAAAGAGAAAACTAGAACCTAGAATGGTGAGCAACTTGCCCAAAGTCACCCAACATGTTAGTGCAAGGTGCACCGAGAGAGATTGTACCAGTAGCAAGAATATGCTCATGATGTTTATAATTGTTCTCGCTGGAGTTAATCCCGGAAGCATTTCTTTTTAGTTCACAGAGGCCTTATATAAATTACTTTTTACTTTGGCACAGCACTTACGCTTCTGCTAACACTGAAATGGGTTCGCATTCCTGACCACAAAAGGACAGAGATGAAATTCTACATTCACACAGCCCGCCAAGTTAGCCAAGCTCCCTAGGAGGCTGTCTGAAGTGCCTAAAATGCTTCTCTACAATGATCACCCAGAGCTGAGAGACTTCAGTGGGGTAGTGAGAAGAAAGAGGGTTGGGAGAGACAGGAAAGCATTCTCTCCTTGAACGAAGGAACTGGGAATCAACTGAGAACCAGCTAGCACTGCCAGGAGGTAAGGAGAGGGAAGGAGAATAATTTAAATGAGTCCAGGGAGCTTCTGCTCCCTCAACTAAACGGTGATAGACGGCCTGACACCACCAGCCCTCGAAGCCTGAGATCCACAGGAAATGTTAAAAACTGGCTTGGCAATATAAGTATTAGAAAATACTTCTTCCAACACTCACCAAAAACTAAGCTCCCAATAAAGAACACTTCACCTGCCCTCCGCAACCCTCTACCTCTCTTCCCCGCCAAGATCTTCACCCAACGTCTCAAGAGGGCGGTTCCCAACCTCACGTGACACAGCGGTCACGTGACATGGCCCCGGGGAGCCGAAGTGAGCGTTCCAGCTTCCGGAGCCGGAGGGGGCCCGGCGTACCCAGCCCCCAGCCCGACGTGACCATGCTGTCCCGCCTCCTAAAAGAACACCAGGCCAAGCAGAACGAACGCAAGGAGCTGCAGGGTGAGCCAAATATCCTGTCGGCCGTTTTCTCTTCGGCCGCGGCCTAGCTTCAGCCCGGAGCCTGGATCTCGAGTAACTACCCATATCCAGGGAAAGACGCCAGCTAGCAGGCAACGGGCATGGGGGAGAGGGAATTTCAGAGAGGCTTTTTTTGAAACTCCTTTCCCTTGCCAACTGGCTCCGGTCCCTTGGGCAATACTCCGGTCCCCTCGGCAACGCCCCCAGTTCCCGACCTGCCGCACCTTAGCCCCGCCCCTGCCCCGGAGCGCCCTGCCTATTGGCCCTGGGAGCCTCTCGTCCTGGCGGCGAGAAGGAGCGACTCTGGAGGGAGGAGGGTGTGGGGAACCCCCCAGAGATGGGCTTCCTGGAGGCCTGAAACCACCGGAACGGAGGTGGGGCACTTGTTTCCTGAGTCCGGGCTGGAAATCTCGGAGTTACCGATTCTGCGGCCAAGTAGTGGAGAAAGAGTGCCTGGGAGTCAGGAGTCCTGGGCACTGCCGCTGACTTCCTGGCGTCCCTGAGTGAGTCCATTTCCCTCCCAGGGTACCAGTTTCCTCATCTCTAAAATGAAAGAGGTTGCGCTATGTTTTGCAAGGTCCTTTTCAGCTCCGGCATTCAGAGATTAGTTAAGAAATTTCGGCAACTAGCAGAATAGTAATGGATGGGTAGGGAACCTTTAACACTACCCCTCAAAAAACCAAGTCTCCCCTCCAATTCCTTTTCCCCCTCTCCCCAGAAAAGAGGAGGCGAGAGGCTATCACTGCAGCGACCTGCCTGACAGAAGCTTTGGTGGATCACCTCAATGTGGGGTATGGACCTCTTATCAACATCAGTTTCCTCCTTCCCCACCCCGCCCAAGTTTAGGCACTGGCCAGTCTGGCCCTCAAATCGCTGTTGAAGGGGTGGGATGTGCCACTAATTCCCCTATCCTACCCCGCCCCTCCCAGTTCTTTGTAGAGCAACTTGAGTCAACTCTGAGTCCTAGCACTGGGCAAGGGAGGAACAGCTGCAGTGGTTAGAGAAGCAGCCAGATTTCCCCTTCCGCACGTTAACTTCCCTGGCATTTACAACTTGATGCCATCTGCCCACCTCCCTTCACCCTTCCAAGTCCAGCTGTCACTTCAGCAGGAGGGAGAGCACCCTCCTTCATTACAGCTTACCACCCTCTCCTCTGCCTCCCACCCTCTGGCAAGCCTGGGGAGCAGCTGGCAGGAAAGAGATGGCACAGCTGGTGGTGGTGAGAGTAGAACCTGTTCCAGGAGCTATGGCAGAGCCAGGCTGTCTCTTACCTTCCTACTGGGTCTCTAGGGACCACACCCTGCCCCAGCCCTAAATGAGAATGCCAGTAACAGCCAAAGACTTGGGAAAAAGCAAAGAACATTGTCTCTTGACCCTAAGTGACCCAGAAGCGTGCAGAGATGATGATTTGCTAGTCTGCCTATTGGAAGAAAGGCAGTATGGTACCTTCCACCCCAGGTCAAGTAGAACAGCTCGGTGTGAATCCAGAGACTGAGTCATCCAAGTGAGCCATGCAGGGGCTGGGGTCATCTTTGTTACTCATCTTGGGGGAAGGTTGAGAAAAAGAAAGTTGTGGCTGGGGCCTCTGATCTCCCTTCTCTCCAGGCAGCTCTGTTTACTCAGTGTGAATATAGAAGCAGGTGGTCAATGGGAAAAACCAGAAGTTCAGGAATTCTCAGGGGAGTCTGTTTCAGTTCCTACCCGACCCTTGACAGTGACCCAGCTGTCTCCCAAAAAGAAGGAACAGGGTCTGCCCTCCCATTTCCTCCCTCCCACATTGGCACCTCCTGGGCTCTGCTGTGCCCATCATTTGTGAGATTGGCCCAGGCCTTTCCCTCTTCTTTTCCTTTGCTAGATGCCACCCCACTTTCAGCTTAGAGGGCAGCTAAGCCAAAGCCAGATTAGAAAGGGTTTTGTGTTGCTGCCCACGGCTCCTCTCATTCCCCGGAAAGGAAAACAAAGGCTCAGTCTATCTTGGCCCCTGTCAGGTGTCCTGCCCACTCCCTCAGCCCCCACCAACCCCTTCCCCGCTCCAGCCCCCACACATTCCAGTGGGTGGGGGCACCGGATGTGGAATCTCCTGGCTGACTAGAGCTTTGGGGTGGGAAGTGAAAAATTCAACAGCCAATAAAGGAGAACAATTATTGCAGGGGTTGGGGAGGGCAAAAAACACTGGCAGAAGGTTGGGGACACCAACCCCATGGTAGTAATGGTAACCACAGCCCATACCTTGATTGAAAAGAAAAACTAGTGCCTAAGGCAGAAGGGAGGGAGCGTGTGTGTGTGTGTGTGTGTGTGTGTGTGTGTGTGTGTGTGTGTGTTCCTTGATCTGTGTGGGCGAAAGCGAAGGCTTGGGAGAGCAACTGAGAGCCGAGAAGAAACCCCTGGGATACCCTCTTTTGACCCAGGGTTCCTGGGGTGGGGGTTTGTGCTCCCATCCTAACCCGGCTTCAGGGAGGGGCCCAATTTCCCTCTCCAACTTCTTGCATAGATCCCTAGGCTTCCAATCACTGCCAGATGTGTTCCTCCTGCTGGATTTTCCCAGTTTTTCCATGCCCCTTTTTCCCTCCCAGCTTTTTCCTCAGGGATATCACCCCAGGTTTTCCCTCCCTTCCCCCACTCAGCTGCAGGAACTCCTTTTTGGGGTTTGGAGCTGGTATGTTTCTAGTCAGCTCCGAGCTTGGCTCTCCTGGGAATCCTGGGAGTGAAAGGAAGGAGCTGGGTTTATTTGCATGTACTGGTAGTCATTTGCATCACATCCAAAAATGGCCAAAATTATGAGCCCTGATTCTTGGCTGAACTCCCACTGCTACAATGGAATATTAGTCCCGGAGACCACCCCCAACTAGCTGGGTGAGCTGATCTCCTCCCTCCTCCAACCCCCCAGTGTGGCCCAGGCCTACATGAACCAGAGAAAGCTGGACCATGAGGTGAAGACCCTACAGGTCCAGGCTGCCCAATTTGCCAAGCAGACAGGCCAGTGGATCGGAATGGTGGAGAACTTCAACCAGGCACTCAAGGTGGGCCATACTCCCTACCTCACCACCCCAATCCTGGGCCCCCATTGGCTGCCTCCAGTCAGGTTACCTCAGGTTTAGGTTAAGGAGGAAGTAGGGTGGTCCCAGAAACCCCATCTATAGCCCCAGTGTCAGAAAAGGTAGAGAAAGAAAGAAAAGCAGTTGGTGGGTCCAAGTAAAGCCTTTTCCAGGAGATGAATAAAACGTATTCCCCAGACTGGAAGCCATACTCTACCCATTCTGATTCCTGGGCTCCCACCTCCTCTCCCCCTTCCCAGGAAATTGGGGATGTGGAGAACTGGGCTCGGAGCATCGAGCTGGACATGCGCACCATTGCCACTGCACTGGAATATGTCTACAAAGGGCAGCTGCAGTCTGCCCCTTCCTAGCCCCTGTTCCCTCCCCCAGCCCTATCCCTCCTACCTCACCCACAGGGGGAAGGAGGGAGGCTGACAAGCTTTGAATAAAACACAAGCCTCCGTTTCTCTGTGGTGTGTTTCAGAGAGCTACTAGCTCCAGTGTTGGGGGTGGGAGTGGAAGGTTCAAAGGTGGTTTCCCTGAGGGACAGGTACCTTTTGGGTAGAGGGTGGAACTAGCTTCCTCCTACTGTCCCAACTCTCTTCTCCTCCATGGCCCTTGTGCAGGTGTCTGTTAGGCAAGCAGAGGGTGGGAGTTCCCATCCCTCCTGAGAGAAGGTCCTAGTAGCCCTGCCCCAAGCTTTCTAATTCAGGACTTGTTTCCTGCAGAAGAGAAACAAGGCAAGGTACAAGCCTGGTCCCCAGCTCTGGCTTTCTGCCTCTCCACGTGCTCATGGCCTCTCCCAGGCTAACACTAAGCAGTGTCATGAGTCTGAGCCAGGTGGGAGATTAATTCCTAGGGGCACTTCAGGGCTGAGAAGGGGGAGGAATGACAGGTCCAGTAACCGTTACCAACAGAGCAGTGCAGCTGCCATCCTTGACAGCTCCCTCCTCCTTGGAGACCGTGACATAGATGGTCAGGAACCCAGGCTGAGAAAGACAGCCAAGCGGTGGGGGGAGCCTAGGCAAATCTGGCCTCTGCCAAGTCCTGGCTTCAGCCAGGCAAGCTCCAGCCTCCCTGGCTCCTCCTCCTCCTCAGTCCTATCCCCACCCTGTCACACATACACTTAATACGCCTGGCATCCAAGTCCACCCACTCCAGACTTTGGCCTTAGCAGTAGTTAGTGTGGGAGGCTGGGAAGACTGGGAGCAGTCTCTTAAACAAAAGTAAAAGAATAAGCTTCGGGTGCTGTAGTACCTGCCAGCTTTCTCCACAGGAGGTAAGTGGATACTGGGAGCTGGGGGAACTATGAGAAGACTAGCCAGATATTACATGTATTGCCAACTCAAAACTTTCAGCTTTTAACATGCTTCCTCACACATCATCCCCTTTGATCCTCCACAACTCTGAGGTGGACCTGGTGGGTCTTAGCCCCACTTGGTAGATGAGAAAATAGGTTGAGAGAGACAGTGAGATGCTCAGTATCACACAGCAAACCTGAGGCCACCAGGACTAAATGCAGGGTTCTTGGCCCTATACATCATTCCAAACACAAGACCCAGGTTGCATATAGAAGGTTCAGTGTCCCTGGTTTAGAAGGAGAGGTGGTGTGAGGCAAGCAAGAAGATGCCTCTGCTGCACTCCAGCCTGGGCGACAGAGTGAGACTCCATCTCAAAAAAAAAAAAAAAGGATGCCTCTGCTCCATACAGCAGGTCTATACACAGGATCTGGCTCATGTGGTTTTAGTTAAGTTAGCCACAAATACGGGGTCTGCCCACATCTTTGCTTTGAACAGATGAGCCATGGTTGGCCAATTATCTGCCAACCAGATAATTTCTCAATATGCTCACACCAGATGCTTCCAGCTAGGGAGGGTATTAGGGGAAAGGGCTTGAGGGCCACAGTAAACTGGACAAGTTTTTCTGCCCAGCCTAGGCTGCCACCTGTAGGTCACTTGGGCTCCAGCTATGTGGCTGCCTCTTCTGCTGGGTGCCTTACTCTGGGCAGTGCTGTGGTTACTCAGGGACCGGCAGAGCCTGCCCGCCAGCGATGCCTTTGTCTTCATCACCGGCTGTGACTCAGGCTTTGGGCGCCTTCTGGCACTGCAGCTGGACCAGAGAGGCTTCCGAGTCCTGGCCAGCTGCCTGACCCCCTCCGGGGCCGAGGACCTGCAGCGGGTGGCCTCCTGCCGCCTCCACACCACCCTGCTGGATATCACTGATCCCCAGAGCGTCCAGCAGGCAGCCAAGTGGGTGGAGATGCACGTTAAGGAAGCAGGTAAGTATGGTAGACCACCAGGAATATGGTGTGGGGTGTCCTGATCCCCACAGTGACCCCAGGAGTCACCTGCAAGGGCTGTGGTAAGCTAAAGGGACAATTTGAGGAGGAGCAGTTTTCAGATGCTCCCAGGAAGAAGAGGGAGCTGTGGGAGTGCCTCACCTACCCCCAGCATCGTTTTCATCTCCCCACAGGGCTTTTTGGTCTGGTGAATAATGCTGGTGTGGCTGGTATCATCGGACCCACACCATGGCTGACCCGGGACGATTTCCAGCGGGTGCTGAATGTGAACACAATGGGTCCCATCGGGGTCACCCTTGCCCTGCTGCCTCTGCTGCAGCAAGCCCGGGGCCGGGTGATCAACATCACCAGCGTCCTGGGTCGCCTGGCAGCCAATGGTGGGGGCTACTGTGTCTCCAAATTTGGCCTGGAGGCCTTCTCTGACAGCCTGAGGTGAGGGGTACAGGGCTCTGGGTTCCAGGACTAACAGCAGCCCACTCAACAAACGTGGGCCAGCAGAGGTGGTTAAGATACAGCACATTGGAATAGTTAAGAAGAGACAGTTTAGGGCTAGAGTTCATGGGTTCAGTGAAGTCTACCCTTATGTAAGCTTTGTGACCATAAGTAGATTACTTCTCTTTACCCATTTTTAACGTGTTTGTTTTTTGTTTTTTGAGACGGAGTCTTGCTCTGTCGCCAGGCTGGAGTGCAGTGGCACGATCTTGGCTCACCATTTCCGCCCCCGGGGTTCAAGCGATTCTCCTGCCTCAGCCTCCCGAGTAGCTGGGACTACAGGCATGCGCCACCATGCCTGGCTAATTTTTGTATTTTTAGTAGAGACAGGGTTTCACTATGTTGGCCAGGTTGGTCTCAAACTCCTGACCTCGTGATCCGCCCACCTCAGCCTCCCAAAGTGCTGGGATTACAGGTGTGAGCCACCACGCCCGGCCTTGCCTCTCATCTTTAAACAATAAGGTTCAAAGTTCCATGGGAGCACAAAGGAGACATGATGAGGACAACGGGAGTAGGGCCTGAGTTTTTTTTTTGGTTTTTTTTTTTTAAGCGTTTTGCTCTTGTTGCCTAGGGTGGAGTGCAATGGCGAGATCTCAGCTCACTGCAATCCCTGCCTCTCAGGTTCATGTGATTGTCCTGCCTCAGCCTCCTGATTAGCTGGGCTTACAGGCACGGGCCACCACTCCCAGCTAATTGTTTTGTATTTTTAGTAGAGATGGGGTTATACCATGTTGGCCAGGCTGGTTTTGAACTCCTGACCTCAGGTGATCCACCCGACCTGGCCTCCCAAAGTGCTGGGATTACAGGCATGAGCCACCACACACGGCCCAAGGCCTGAGTTCTTAGCAGGAGTATAAGGCGCCTAAGCTTAGTCTGCCTTCTAAGGAAGCCTGCATTTGTCACCATCACTCAGCAAATAACCTGAATGTCTCCTGTCTCTCAGCCTTAATTTTTCAGGCAGCATCATGGGACACATACTTTTAGTTTTGAGACAAGGCCTTGCTCTCACCCAGGGTGGAGTGCAGTGGTGCAGTCACGGCCCACTGAACTTCAAACTCCTAGGCTCAAGCAGCTCAAGCGATATCCACCTCAGCCTCCTGAGTAGCTGAGACCACAGGCGTGTGCCAGCATGACTGGCTAGTATTTTTTTACAGATGGGGTCTTGCTGTGGTGACCAGACTTGTCTCAAACTCCCGGCCTCAAGCGATGCTTCCGCCTGGGCCTCCCAAAGTGTTGGGATTACAGGCGTGAGCCACTGCATACTGGAACACATACTTTATACTTGAATTTTTTTTTATCCCCTTCCCTCCTGCTCCTTACCTATACTTGGATTTCTACATCTGTGCCAGGGCAGTGGGATGTATCCCCACTTTCCCCATCAGCTTACCCTCCAGCAAATACGAGACTATACCCTTCAATATCCAGCACTCAGGGCTCAACCCTGTGTTTTGGGAGCAAGGGAATGGGGTTCCTTTAGGTCAGGAATCGGCAAACTCAGTACTCAAGCCAGATCTGGCCAGCTGCCTACAAGCTGATAATGGTTTTTTTATTTTTAAATGGTTACATTGTAAACTGTTATATAAGTACCTGATAATATCATTAATTTTGTTTCTTGGCCTGCCATGCTTAAAATATTAACTCTCTGGCCCTTTAAGAAAAAAACGTGCTGACCCTGCTCTAGATCAAAGAAAACAAACCTCAAAAATACTTTCCTCCCTCTACCCCACTTGACCCTTGTCCCGGGGCAGTAGGCATCTCCGTCAAAACTCTTGTCCCTGGTCTGTGGTAACTTTCTCAGCTCCCCCAACCCATGTCCCTCAAAGTCCCCTCCCTATAGGGCAAGAACCCAGCAACTTCCCTCTGCCCCCACTCTAGGCGGGATGTAGCTCATTTTGGGATACGAGTCTCCATCGTGGAGCCTGGCTTCTTCCGAACCCCTGTGACCAACCTGGAGAGTCTGGAGAAAACCCTGCAGGCCTGCTGGGCACGGCTACCTCCTGCCACACAGGCCCACTATGGGGGGGCCTTCCTCACCAAGTGTGAGTAGCCAGGCCCACACAGGGGCACAGGAAGGGAAACAAGTACCAGAAAGGCCAGTCCTGCATAAGCCTGCTGGGAGGTGGGTGGGGCACCCAGGGCAGGGTTGAGGGTGAACAGGATGTTACAAGAGTGCCCAGGCCATGTGGAACCTGCCCACTTCCCACACTGAGGAGGGGACTGAGGGTGACAAGCCCGGGGCCCCAGAAGACAGTACCTAAGATGGGCTGGAGTGAGGAAGGGAAACTGATTGCAACCACCTATGGGGCTGCAGACCTGAAAATGCAACAGCGCGTCATGAACCTGATCTGTGACCCGGACCTAACCAAGGTGAGCCGATGCCTGGAGCATGCCCTGACTGCTCGACACCCCCGAACCCGCTACAGCCCAGGTTGGGATGCCAAGCTGCTCTGGCTGCCTGCCTCCTACCTGCCAGCCAGCCTGGTGGATGCTGTGCTCACCTGGGTCCTTCCCAAGCCTGCCCAAGCAGTCTACTGAATCCAGCCTTCCAGCAAGAGATTGTTTTTCAAGGACAAGGACTTTGATTTATTTCTGCCCCCACCCTGGTACTGCCTGGTGCCTGCCACAAAATAAGCACTAACAAAAGTGTATTGTTTAAAAAATAAAAAGAAGGTGGGCAGAAATGTGCCCAGTGGAAGGCTGACCCCATTTAAGTGCCAACTACTCCAAACCGACATGCTCACGGTCTCTGGCCTGTTCAGTGCCTGCAAAACAGCTAGCACCCACAGTGGGGCGCCAGGGAACTGCCTCACATCTACAGCTGCACGTCGGAGAGTGGCCATCAAAGGGCACTTTAATACATTTCCCTTATTTTCTGAAGGGGAGTAAGGTTGCAATTCAGTGTCTGTACTGGGAATGGTCTTCATATTTCTTGGGGGAGAAGAGCAGGTGATGAAGAGGGTTCGGGGCCAGGCTGGGTGGCTTCCATGGAAGAAAAGGCAATGTTCACGTAAATTCTCCTGCTAAGGACACTGACCACACAGGTGTCAAGGCAACTTATCATACTTTGAAAGGAGCTGGATCCCTTGAGGATTGGCCAGGAAGGGAGGTGCTGGGCCCTTAGCGGTGCACAGAAGGCCAGGAAGATGTCCAAGGCAGATGTGGGCTGGGCTCTCGCAGGTGGGACCTTTCTGGGGAGCTGCTTTGACTTATGCAGCAGATGGCTTCATGAATGTTCATAGTGAGCCTGGCAGCATAAGACTAGGGGGCAGAAAGCACCACAGTCTCTGGATCCTCACTTCTCCCACTGCCTGCCCAACCAACACCTTCAGCAAAGTCCTCCTTTCCCAAACACCCCCCAAAATAGACCTTCTCGAAGTACACATGCAGTAAGGTCCCAGAGGACAGGGAACATCGGTAAGGAAAGGAAGGAATCAAGCATCACTCTAAGACAAACTCAGACCATCTCTCTTTTCGGTCTGAAAAAATAATCCGTTTAATTGAAAAACCTGGAGGATACTATTCCACTCCCCCAGATGAGGAGGCTGAGGAGACCAGACCCCTACATCACCTCGTAGCCACTTCTGATACTCTTCACGAGGCAGCAGGCAAAGACAATTCCCAAAACCTAGAATGAAAGATGGGGACGGGGGTGGAGAGGAGTCAGAAGGGCTAGCTGCCCCAGACCCATGCAAGAGACTCCAAACACACACTCCCAGGCCAGTACCTCCTGTTCAGCACCCTCCTCCCCTCAGCCCCTTCCCTCCAGGCACCCTGGACGGAGTCCCAGCCCCTGCTCAGGGTTATCTCTTACCTCGACAAAAGCAATTCCAAGGGCTGCTGCAGCCACCACCAGCACATTTTTCCTCAGCCAGCCCCCAATCTTCTCCACACAGCCCTGAAGGTGGCAGGCACAAAGGACAAAAGCACCATCAGAAACTTCCCACCCCAACCCCCTCCCTTGGTCCATCAGTCTCTTCCCTGCCCCTGTACCTTTCACCCCACCCTTAGCATTTCCAGATCCCCTCCCCATCCCTGACCCCGTCCACCTCCATCCTGGGTCTCTTGCCTTCTAAAACATTTCCCAGGTTTCCCAAGTCCCATATACAGTCTCCTCCCTACCTCCTTATGGATCGCCTTCTCGTTGAAATTAATCCCACAGCCCACAGTAACATTAATGCAGCAGGAGTCGGGGACTCGGTTCTTCGACATGGAAGGGATTTTCTCCCAATCTGTGTAGTTAGCAGCCCCACAGCACTTAAACTGGGGGAGGGAAGAAATATGGAGAAGAAGGTTAAGTGAACCTTCACCTTCAGTATGGAGATGAGAATTCTTTTTTTTTTTTTTTTTTTGAGACAGAGACTTGCTCTGTTGCCCAGACAAGTGCCCAGCGGTGGCTCAATCTCGGCCCACTGCAACCTCTGCCTCCCAGGTTCAAGCGATTCTCCTGCCTCACCCTCCTGAGTAGGTGGGATTACAGGCACTCACCACCACACCTGGCTAATTTTTGTATTTTTAGTAGAGACAGGGTTTCACCACGTTGGCCAGGCTAGTCTTGAACTTCTGACCTCAGGTGATCTGCCCACCTCGGCCTTCAAAAGTGCTGAGATGACAGGCGTGAGCCACCACACCCAGCCTTGGAGATGAGAATTCTCTATTCCCACCACCCCTGCTCCCAGCAACCCCACTCACATCTGCCTGCATCCTGTCCAGGATCGAAGCAGTGTGGTTGTTTTTCGGGTAATTCTCCATCTGCTGCCGGAAGTTGTTATTAAACTCTGACATCACCTGAGAGTACGGAGGAGCACTGTTGCAGTCAGAATTCAAGCACCAGGGTCCCACACCCGGCTGAGGCAGGCCCTTCCCATTATTCCCTGCTTACCTTATCTCTAAACACATAGCCAGCAATGGCTGCGGCCACCTCCACCAACATGATAAGAGACAGAAAGATGGCAAACTGCAGGAGCAAAGGACAGGAGTCAAGTTTGGAGTCTATGCATTACAGGGGCCCGTTCTGGCACAGCCGGTCCCTGGACACTCACAAAGGTCTTCCTCACCCACCCACCTCACCCACCTTCCTGAGCCCGAACCAAGCTGCTCTGGCAGTCCCAGACCACCCATGTTGGTCCCGCCCCCCACTCACCGTGATCATAAGACAATAGTTCTCCTTGCAGGCCCCGCAGCAGCCCACAAAAGCCACCAGGAAGAGGAAGACACCCACTGCGATGATGACCACTGGCAACAGAGAGCCAGGGGTAGCCCCCTGGATTATGGTCTGACTCAGGACAAGCTGTGCCCCGACACCCACGGCAATCAGTCCCACTGCACAGGCCTAAGAGAAAATCAGGTGAAGATTAGGCCATATCCACAACACAGTGGCCCTCCATGGTGGAGGGCAGGGGGTACACCTAGGACACAGACTTGACCCCATCCGGAAGAGAGATTCTCACACCTCTAGGGAATTTCTTTGGCTGTGGGGTAGGGGGATGACCCATCCTTGCCTGCCCCTACCTCCCCTGATCCCCTCCCGGCTCTTTAATCAGGGACGTGACCAAATTCAAAAACCTCCCAGAAAGCCTTGACCTCAAGACACGTATTTCTGACCTAGAATAATGCTTTCTACAGGCCTCCAGGGCTCCCAGCTCAATTCTCTCCCAGAACTGCCCCCTCACTATCCTCCAGTGCACATCCCACGCGCGCATCAGCTGTGACTAAGGTTCCTCTGGCCAGTTAGGCCAGGAGAAGGGAAGAGGAAAAGGGAGCAAGAGTGATGTGCCCCTCCCTAGACAAACAGTAGCCTCTCAAGCCAGGAGCCCAGGGCAGGAGCAAATTGAAGTGGGCAGAGCCCTTCCTCACCCCCAAGCGCTGGGAGGAGGGAAAGGGGGAGAGGGGCTGGAGAGGGATGAGAGGGTTGGGGAGGGAGAGAGGGGAGAAGGGAGAGCGAAGGGAAGCCCCATGGCGATAGCATCAGGCCGTTGGCTGGTTGCCCCACTGCCCCATATCACAAGTGGTTGGGTCACCAGACAGGAAGGGCCAGGAGGGATGGGGGTAGGGGTTGCTGCACACCCAGGATGGCCATTCTTGGTGGAAACAAGCCTCAGGTGTCCAGGAAAACTGGAGGAGGGAGTGGCTGCGCTGTCTTTCCCCGGCTTTCTTTCCACATCTGGTCTCCAGCTGCCTTAATTCTCATTCCCTCAGCCCTCACCACTGTGGAGCCAGGTCTCCCCGCACCCTGCCGGCGCGCCCCCCAGGACCCCTCGCCACTCACGCAAAAGGCCAGCAGGAGGACGTAGAGCAAGAACTTCACACATTTCATTCCTCCTTCCACCGCCATGGCTGCCGGGCCTGGGGCAGAGGGGAGGGCGGGGGGATTAAAACTGGCCGAAGGGGGACCTCGGTTTCCGGGCTCCCGGCCGGCCCTCGAGGGCTTCCCTTCACGGCCCCGATTCCCGGCCCCTCCCACCCGGAAACCCGCGGTCGGATCCACGTCTCCCAGCCCCCTCTTTACCCGCAGGAGAGGGGTGGGGGCGACGGCCGCGAAGCCCGGACCCCGCCCCGCCGCCTCTGGGGCCCAGGACAGATCCAAGGGCGCCGGCAGGGGCTTGAGCCTGACGCCGACCCTCGGCCCGCCTGTCTCCGGGCGTCAAACACCCTCTCCCCACCCAACACCCAGCCTGGAGAAACGGTCTTCAGCCCAACCCCGACCCCTGCCCCAGCCCCTTTCCCCTGGGCTCTGATCTCCCCGCCCACCAAAAAAAAAAAAGTGCAGCCAGCACCCCCGCCACACCCTGCCCGGGCCCAGGGAACTTCGAAGCAAAGTTGCTCCAGGGCGGCTGGAGAGCGCCGGACGGGTCTCCGCGGGCCTGGGGCGAGCCCTGGAGGAAGGGACTGCGGGTGGTCTCTCCCAGCCCGCGCCGAAGTCCGCCGGGTCCCCGCGGCCTCACCTGGGCTTCCCAAGGCTGGCTGCGCGTTCCTCTCCCGCCGCGGCTCCGGGGCTCTCTAGCTGCGCCCCCCGGCTCCCGCCCCGCCTGCCGCGCGGCCCCGCCCCGGGCTCCAGCCACGGTCCCCTCCCCCGCCGAGTGGCCGCCGGCCTCCCTCATGTGACGCGGGAACAGCTGCGGCCTGAGTCACTGGGCCCGGCGCGGGGTGGGCCGAGCCCCCCGCCCGGCCAGGGCCACGTGGCCCCTACCCGGAAGAAGGCGCCCACCCCCGCAAAGGGAAAGCCGCAAGGGCAAGACTTCGGGGCGCCTGGGGCCCCCCTCTGGCGCTATACCTCCGTGCCAACTCGGGTAGGAGAGCGGGGCGGAGCGCCGCCTGGGTCACTCTGGTTCAGAGAAGCGGACGAGGTGGGTGAGAGTTACCCTCTGAGCGCCGGGGCGGAGAGCTGAGGCCGGGTGACAATGTGGTCTGTGAGGTTTCCCCATCCTACCGTAGGGGATGAGCCAGCTCTCTCCTCTGGCTCCAACTCTGTGCAAGCCCCGTCCCCATCCGACTGTGCAGACAGCTGGGGACTGCCTGGGGTCGGGTGGGGCCAGAACAAACACTTCCAGAAAGTCCCTGGCTCACATCCTGGGTGTCTCCCAACATTCTAGAGCATTCTAGAGTGGGGATTTCTGGCCCCCCTCTATTAGCACAGCTTCTCCATTTTCCAGGGCTCCTAGTCTGAGAAAAGGGGAGGAAGCCCTTCCCCGAAGCCACGCTACCCAGTCAATCAAGACACGTCCGCGTCGGGTCCCGCCCTCTGGGGGAGGATTGACAAGGTCTGTGCTTCCAGCCTCCCAGACAGCTCCTGCATCCGTCTGTGATAGCGAGGGCTTGGGGGAAGACACGAAGGCAGGAGAGGCTTACATCCTCTGGATTTCCCCGTCTTATCCCAGAAGACAAAGCCAGGTGAGGGCTGGAAGCGGGCTAGGGGGATCAAGCTGCCTCCCTCCCTTGTGTGCCAGGGGTGGTCCCCAGAAGGAGCTGATCTGAACAGGCCGGAGAGTAGGACCGGCCGTCGTCACACCCCCACACCTCCAGCCTCGGCCCCACTCCTTGGGCTCTTAAGGTCCTGCCTCAAGAACCACTTCCTGAGTCTTGGTGTATGTGTGTACACAAAGAATGAAAGAAGTCTCTAGAGCTAAAGGAAGGAGATCCGGGCTGGGCTGAGAAGCATCTTCCAGGATCACGGCCTTCCCGCGGGACACACCAAGCCCATTCCGGACCTTGCTCTTCCTGACCATGGCTGGCAGGCTGTGGAGGAGGAGCGGTGAGCTGAAGAAAGGAGTATTCATCAGGTTCCTTATTGTGCTGCCACTAGATGCCAGGCATGTGCTAGGCTTGGGGGCTGCAAGGAGAGGAAGACAGCGGCCCTGCCTTCTGCTAGCAGGCAGAACCAAGTTCTGGCCACACTGTGAAGAAAGGCAGAAGCCTGCGGTGGCAGCTGGTTAAGCTCAGAGGGAGGGAAAGGGAGAGGAGAATGGATTTCACGGAGCAGAAGGATGTGCTCAAGGTGACCTTGGAGAATAAAGGGGAGAGAGAGCTCCAGGGACAGAGAAGCAGTTGACTGTGGAAAAAAAAGGAGCATTTTGTAAAGTACATGGCAGGTTGGGGTTGGCTGGCTCAAAGGGCTTGGGAAGGATGTGGTGAGATGGGTTGAAGGTGGTCTGAAGATCAAGATTGAGAGACTAGATACATAACAACCAACTGCAATGTTTGGTCCTTCATTGAATGGTTGAACAAACCAGCTGTGAAAGACATTTTGGGACATACAGACATGGACTGAGAATTAGACATGAGAAAATTATTTTGTTAACTGTTATCATGGTTAACAAAACGGTCATATGATATGATTATGTGGAGAATTTACTCTAGTTTTTCCTCTTTTTTTTTCTTTATTCTCCTATCAGCCAATGCATTTGTTACAGGAAAGGGGTCCCAATCCAGACCACAAGAGAGGGTTCTTGGATCTCATGCAAGAAAGATTCAGGGCGAGTCGCAGTGCAAAGAATAAGCAAGTTTATTAAGAAAGTAAAGTGGTGAAACAACAGCTGCTCCATAGACAGAGTAGGATTTTTCCGAAAGTAAGAGGAGGGGCCAGGCGCGGTGGCTCACCACGCCTGTAATCCCAGCATTTTGGGAGGCCTAGGCGGGTGGATGACCTGAGGTCAGGAGTTCGAGACCAGCCTGGCCAACACGGTGAAACCCCGTCTCTACTAAAAATACAAAAAGTAGCTGGGCACAATGATGTGTGCCTGTAGTCCCAGCTACTCGGGAGGCTGAGGCAGGAGAATCGCTTGAACCCAGGAGGCAGAGGTTGCAGTGAGCAGAGATCGTGTTGCTGCACACCACCCTGGGCGACAAGAGTGAAACTCTGTCTCTCTTTTTTTTTTTTTTTGAGACAGGGTCTTGCTCCATCACCAGGGTGGAGTGCAGTGGTGCCATCTTGGCTCACTGCAACCTCCGCCTCCCATGTTCAAGTGATTCTCCTGCCTCAGCCTCCCAAGCAGCTGGGACTACAGGCACGTGCCACTATGCCCAGCTAATTTTTGTATTTTTAGTAGAGATGGGGTTTCACCATATTGGCCAAGGTGGTCTCGATCTATTGACCTCGTGATCCGCCCCCTCGGCCTTCCAAAGTGCTGGGATTACAGGCGTGAGCCACCGTGCCCGGCAAAACTCTGTCTCAAAAAAAAAAAGTAAGAGGAGGAACACATTCATCTTCGGTATAATGCTTGTATATATGGAGAGATGTGCTCTGCTACAAAAGTTTGTGATAAAGGATTAATTTTCTTAATTATTATATTTTGTAAGACTCGATATTATCTTTTTTATTATTATTGTTTCCTTAACCATAAACATCTAGGTTTTTTGTTTTTGTTTTTGTTTTTGAGATGGAGTTTTGCTCTTGTTGCCCAGGCTGGAGTGCAGTGGCACAACTCACCGCAACCTCTGCCTCCCGGGTTCAAGAGATTCTCCTGCCTCAGCCTCCTGAGTAGCTGGGATTACAGGCATGCGCCACCACGCCTGGATAATTTTGTATTTTTAGTAGAGCCGATATTGTGCCATTGCACTCCAGCCTGGGCAACAGAGCGAGACTCTGTCTCAAAGAAAAAGAAAGAAAGATGAAAATGTTGTGGAGATGGATGGTGCTGATGGTTGCACAATGTGTATGTACTCAATGTCCCTGAATTTTATGTTATATATATTTTACTACACACATACACACAAAGAATGGCCCACTTCTACAGCCTGGAAAGTTGACACAGAGCTCCATGTGTTTGCTGGGGTGCAGGATAGAGGGGCCTCTTAGTGGGAGTAGCTGATCTCAGACCTGGCCCTTCACATCCTTCAGATCCCCCAGCACCTGCTCCAAGTGCCTGACATCCAGATATGCCACCAAGCCGTCCTGGCTGGCCCAGGCTGCTGCCTCTTGGTTGCCTGGCACCAGTTGGTGGTAGGTGTGCTGAAGCGGGGACCCTTGTCCCTCCACACCAAGCAAGGCCAGGTTGCCCTCCAGCTCCACCACGCCTCCACCTAGGCCCAGCGACACAGCATGGGGGCCACAGATGTCTCAAACAAAGGTGCAGCCTTCTGAGAGCATGTAGGCATCAGCCAGACCCAGTGCCATGCACAGCAGCTTGTAGCCTGCATCTGAGCACAGGAAAGGGTGAGGGGATATGAGGAGGGTGAGGAGATATGAGGAAGGTGAGGAAGAAAGAAGGGATCCAGAATCAAGGGAAAAGAACAGTTGAGGAGAGTTGGGAGAGGGGTGAGGAAAAACCGGAAAGTGAGAGACACAGAGGAGGGTGGGAGGCATGGGGAAGGATGGGGGAAGAGGAGGCAAAAATACATGAAGGATCAACGCTTCTTGGGCTTCAGTTTAAAAAACATTTTCTTTAATTTTTGAAAAATAGGTGTAAGAGAGGAGCGGGGAGAGGGAAGAGGAAGAGATAGGGATGGGAGAGAAGAAGGAAACAAGGATGCATCATCAAAGCCATCCCCCCACTGGGAGGGTAAGGAGAGTGGTGGATAAAATTCAAGGTCCAGAGGTTGGGTCTGAAATGGGGGCCTGAAATTTAAGTCCAGAGGCCTCAGCTTTGGATAAGGATAGAGGCACGGTGCTTGATGGCATCTCTCAGATCGCAGGGTGAAGGAGGGGCTGCACCTGCGCGTTTGCAGGTCCTGCTGGCAGAAAAGCTCATAGACCACCCCGCAGGGCTCTCCAGAGAGTAGGTTATACGCCCCAGCACCAGCACTGAGTGCAGCCCCCAGGGGAATACTGTGCACGGGCTCCACGGCGACATCACCACTATGTATTTACCGGTTGGTGGAGACTGGGGAACACAAAGGAGTCTCCAGGCCAGGCGCGGTGGCTCACGCCTATAATCCTAGCACTTTGGGAGGCCAAGGCGGGTGGATCACCTGAAGTCAAGAGTTTGAGACCAGCCTGGACAACACAGTGAAACCCCATCTCTACTACAAATACAAAAATTAGCCAGGTGTGGCCAGGGCGGTGACTCACGCCTGTAATCCCAGCACTTTAGGAGGCTAAGGCAGGCAGATCACGAGGTCAGAAGTTCGAGACAGCCTGACCAACATGGTGAAACCCCGTCTCCACTAAAAAATAGAAAAATTAGCCAGGCATTGTGGCGCACGCCTGTAATCCCAGCTACTCAGGAGGCTGAGGCAGGAGAATCACTCTAACCCTGGGAGGCGGCGGTTGCAGTGAGCTGAGAACACGCCACTGCACTCCAGCCTGGGCAACAGAGCGAGACTGTGTCTCAAAAAAAAAAAAAATTAGCCGGGCATGGTGGTGCACGCCTATAATCCCAGCTACTCAGGAGGCTGAGGCAGGAAAATTGCTTGAACCTGGGAGGCAGAGGTTGCAGTGAGTCAAGATCATGCCACTGCACTCCAGCTTGGGCAACAGAGTGAGACTCCGTCTCAAAAAAAAAAAAAAAGGAGTCTCCAGTCACTGGGTGGCCATCTCTGCTCCAACTTTTTGGGGGAGGCCACACCCTTCATAATTGGCAAGACTACATTACCATGGTATCCAGAGGAACATATTGCCAAAGTCCCTTTTTTATCTCACTTCCAGGAAAGTGGGGCTCAGAGAGGTAAAGCCACTCACTCAGGGTCAACAGGTCAACCTGCAGGTAAGAATCTGGGTCTTTTTTTTTTTTTTTTGAGACGAAGTCTCACTCTGTCACCCAGGCTGAAGTGTAGTGGCACTCAGCTCCCCAAAACCTCCGCCTACCGGTTTCAAGTGATTCTCCTGCCTCAGCCTCCCGAGTAGCCGGGATTACAGGCTGTAGCCCGCCACCACACCTAGCTAATTTTTTTAATTCTTTTTTATTTTTTTCCGACAGAGTTTCACTCTTGTTGCCCAGGTTGGAGTGCAATGGCGCGATCTCAGCTCACTGCAACCTTTGCCTCCCGGGTTCAAGCGATTCTCCTGCCTCAGCCTCCTGAGTAGCTGGGATTATAGGTGCCCACCACCACGCTGGCTAGCTTTTTGTATTTTTAGTAGAGACAGGGTTTCACCATGTTGGTCAGGCTGGTCCTGAACTCCTGACCTCAAGTGATCCACCTGCCTTGGCCTCCCAAAGTGCTGGGATTACAGGCGTGAACCACCACACCCTCCCAGGGTCTTGATGTACCACTCCAGTGCTGTCATACCTGCCGCCAGCAAGAAGCTCTCTGAGGCCAGAAGCCCTGGTGTGAGACCTGGTTCTGCTGCTCATGAATGGGGTGACCTCTCTCCCTGAGCCTCAGCTTTCTCCCAGTTGAGTAGGAGGGAAACAACTCCCTTCCCCACCTCACAGGGCAGTTGTGAGGATCACAGAATAAACTAAGGGAATTGGTTTTATTACTTTAAGAATGGTGGCCAGGCCGAGCGCAGTGGCTCATGCCTGTGACCTAGCACTTTGGGAGGCTGAGGTGGATGGATAGCCTGAGCTCAGGAGTTTGAGACCAGCCTGGACAACACAGTGAAATTCCATCTCTACTAAAATACAAAAAATTAGCCAGGCGTGGTGGCATGCACCTGTAGTCCCAGCTACTCGGGAGGCTGAGGCAGGAGAATTGCTTGAACCTGGGAGGCAGAGGTTGCAGTGAGATCGCAGCACTGCACTCCAGCCTGGGTGACAGAGCAAGACTCCATCTCAAAAAAATAAAAAAAAACAGAAAAATGGTGGCTGGGCACAGAGGCTCACACCTGTAATACCAGCACTTTGGGAGGCTGAGGCGGGCGGATCACCTGAGGTCAGGAGTTCGAGACCAGCCTGACCAACATGGACAGGCCCCCGTCTCTACTAAAAATACAAATTAGCTGGGTGTGGTGGCACATGCCTGTAATCCCAGCTACTGGGGAGGCTGAAGCAGGAGAATCACTGGAACCCGGGAGACGGAGTTGCCGTGAGCCAAGATGGTGCCATTGCACTGCAGCCTGGGCAACAAGAGGGAAACTCTGTCTCAAAAAAAAAAAAAAAAAAAAAAAAGGAATGGTAAGGCTTGGCTGGATGTGGTGGCTCACACCTGTAATCCCAACACTTTGAGAGGCTGAGGTAGGAGCCCAGGAGTTCGAGATCAGCCTGGGCAAGACGGTGAAACCCCATCTCTATAAAAACAAAAACGGTCGGACACAGTGGCTCACGCCTGTAATCCCAACACTTTGGGAGGCCAAGGCGGGTGGATCACCTGACGTCAGGAGTTCAAGACCAGCCTGGCCAACATGGCGAAATCCTGTCTCTACTAAAAATACAAAAAAATTAGCTGGGCATGGTGGCATGTGCCTGTAGTCCTAGCTACTCGGGAGGCTGAGGCAGGAAGATTGCTTGAAACTGGGAGACGGAGGCTGCAGTGAGCCGAGATCATGCCACTGCACTCCAGCCTGGGCAACAGAGCAACACTCCTGGATCAGCCCATCTGCCAGCGTTTTGAGGTCCTTCTCCAAAGACCTCAAAAAACAAACAAAAAAGAATGATAAGGCTTTATCATACCCTGTTTTTAGACTCATGGGAATTAAAATGATTTTGCTTTGAGAAATATCTGGATACCCCACCCCAACTGACATAGCCAAGGTAGGGGTGGGAGGGACAATTCAGCCTCCTTCTGCCCCTCACACTCACCTTGGCCTTGGCCTAGACCCCCCAATTCAAGCCCCAAGGTCTAGCTTCTCTCGCAACCCCACGCTCCAGCCCCACCCCCCACCAGGATCTGTCCTCAGGGCCCGCCTCAATTCCTTTCCCCATTTCTTGGGCCCCTAGTTCCTGACCTCTGGCCCCTCATTGTCACTCCTGTCCCAGTCTCTTCCCAGCCAGTGCCATCATTAACAACGAGGTCCATCCAAATGCCCAGCTGGTGAGTGGGCAGGATGAACAGCTCCAGCCCCTCCTGCTTGAGAGCCTCGTCCAGGTTCATGTCTTGTTTATGCACTCCCTTGGCCAGGATCTTAGCTGCTGTGTGGTTCTGGCCCAGAACCAGGCACAGGAGCACAGAGGTATCTACCTGAGAGTCACAGAGCCTCACAACTAAAGTTTTTCCTAGGATGGAACAGAGATAAACATAGGAGAAATGACAAAGAGGTGATGCTGGGACTGGGTGGTTATCTCAGGTTTCTGTTCCTTGGGACTAAAAGGCCAAGAGGCCTAGGCAGGGGCTCAGGAAAAATTCATTCATGTATTAATCCATGTATGGGGAGCCTAAACATGGAGATAAGTAAGACATGTCCCTGCCTTCAGGGTGCTTACAACCTTATAGGCACAGACAAAAAATACAGTGTGGTGAGAGGGCTATGACAAAGAGAACCCCTGGGTTCTGGAAGCTGCCTAGCACAGGCTGGGGGATGCAGTGGGGCAGCAGAGGACCTGAGATACCTGCCAAAGAAGAAGGGCCTGTGGCAGACTCACCCAGGCTGTTCTCAAATTTGTTGGGTTGTTCCCCATGGATGTGGTCTTGCAGCCCAGGGAACTAGGGGTGAGGAGTGCTGGCACCCCTCGGTAGAGCCCAGACCAGTTTCTCCTGCCCTCACCAATTTCAGGCTCCCATTCCCAGATCCCAGCCAGACCCGCTGGTCATCCTGACACCGTCACCTTTCACACACACACACACATGCCCCTCATCTGACAACTTTGACCTTCACTACCCTCTGCTTTCTCCTTCATTCCCTCTGGAGAGAGAATTCCCTCTGAACACTCCTGCAGTTCCCCCCTGCTTCCCAACAGCTCCCTCACCTGGCAGCCCAGGTACTGCCTTGTCGCCTCCTGTATCAGCCCATCTGCCAGCGTTTTAAGGTCCTTGGAGAAGCTGACATTGCACTTAGACCCGTTCTTTTCCTGGAGCAGCAGCTGGAATAGTGGTGCCTCCTGCTGGCAGCATTGGCCACTGCCAGAAACAGGGCCTGTAATGAGGACCCACCATGGGCCCAGAGAGGGAGCAGTAGGTGAGAACTCAGGGAAGAGGTGGGGACCCCAGGGAGGCCAAGAATGAAGATAAGCAGCAGCTTGCACCCAGTGGAGTTGTAGAGCTGGCCTGCCATGAGGAGAGAGGGGACAGATTGGGGATGAGCAGGAGAGAGGACAGAGGCAAAGGAAGACATAACCCCAAATGATTCTTAGAGTCCCCCAGTTGTATCCTGCCACACTGCCCTACACCCCAAACGCAAACTCTTTGGCCCCCTTCTCCCAACTCCCAACTTCTCTTAGAGGGCCTTGGGGCTAAAGAGGTTAACAAGACTGCCAAGTGATCCCAGCAAGATAATTATAGGATTTAGAATGTGGTGTGGGAGAGGACAGTAATTACAGTGGCATCCTCTCTGGAGCTGCAGGATTTGTGGGCAGAGGACTGGAAGGGGTCCACTCTACTAACACACCACCCCCTAGCCCAGAATAGCCTCCCCACTCCCCCAGAGGCACATGCAGGGAGAGCGGGAGAGCCGGGGAGTAAGCCTCTCCCCTCTGCTACATCTCAACGAGATGTAGCCCCTCCCCTCCTTAGAAAGCCCTGCAGTGCCAAAGAATGAGTCCACTGACCCTCAAAATAGAAACTTTAGGAGAAAAAAGGAAGAAGAGATAGGATTAGGGATCCTCCCTAGGGAGGGGAGAAAAATAGCTACTCCCCACTGAGCCTAGCTCTCATAGACAAGGCAGTTTGGGTGTGGAGGTGGCCATTGTGAAGGTGCAGGGTGGCGGGAGTCCCCCCTTACAGGGTTCCCTTACAATGGTTCCCCTGTTCTGGCAGCAGCACTTCTGATCATGGTCCAGGCAACTCTGGCCTCAGACCCCGGTGACAGGCTCCAGGGAGCTGCAGCTCTTCCTGAGGATATAGCAGACCATCTACCCAAGCACCTCTCTCTCTAGCAGGTCCTGAAACCTCATACCCTCCCCCGGAACACAGCCTCCTTCTCTCCCGGCAGCTCATACATTTTAAGCCTAAATGCCTCCCTTAGGCTGCGACCCACATTTGCTATGAACCAGTCAGGACCTTGAAGAAGGCGGGCCTGAAGGTTGCCTGGGTAACTCTGGGAGAGGGGCACCCTTGGCAGGAAGACAGTTGCCAGGGAGACTAGGACAGTGGGCGGGGCCCCAAACCTAAGCCTGTACTAGGATAAGGAAAGATCTAATGTCCAGATCCCCCCGAACTTATTTTCCGTAAAGCCACCAGTGCCCCATTTTTAGGGAGTCTGGGGCAGCTGGAGTTCTGAAGCTCCTAAAAGAAACCTCCCAGGGGTTAATTCCTGAAACTCAGGTGATCCCAACAGGACGAAACCTGAGGGAACTCAAGGAATCAGGCAAGATCTAGGAGGCGCTGGAGAAAGGACAAGGCTTAATGCATTATGATATGGAACTTTTCGAACTAAAAGTCTAAAATGAAAATGTACAACGTATGCAAAAATAAAACCCTTAAGCCGTGCTTTTAGTTTCACCTCCGAGGAGCTGATATTCCAGATTCTACCATCAGATGGCAGTCTTGTCCACTTATTGGATTAAGTTTAGTCGTGGAAACTGAGGAGGCTATCAGGAGATAGAAAACCTTTCTGTCTCAAATGTTCCTGACTCCAATTCCCTGTATTTGGCAGATACCAATAACCCCTCATATATACAAATACACTGTCTTCTTTCCCCCACCCAACTCTTATCAAGTTCACTTAGCAGGGCTCATTCATTCTTTATTCAAAGCTGTTAAGGAATACTTTGGTGAAAAAGTTCCTGCTCTCTCTGGTCTCCCAAGGTGAGCGTTGTAAGTTGGGGTAACAGTAATAACTAATGCATTTAGAACAGTTTTTCAGACATTTAATCTTCATAACCTTATGAAATAGGTACAATATTGTTATCCTTGGCCAGGTACAGTGGCTCACGCCTGTAATCCCAGCAATTCGGGAGGCGAGGCGGGTGGATCACTTGAGGTCAGGAGTTCAAGACCAGCCTGGCCAACATGGTGAAACCCTGTCTCTACTAAAAATACAAAAATTAGCCAGGCTTGGTGGCGCGTGCCTGTAATCCCAGCTATTCGGGCGGCTGAGGATAGGAGAATCGCTTGAACCTGGGAGGTGGAGGTTGCAGTGAGCCGAGATCTCGCCACTGTACTTCAACCTGGGCGACAAAGCAAGACTCCGTCTCTCTCTCTCTCTCTCTCTCTCTCTCTCTCTCTCTCTATATATATATATATATATATATATATATATATATATATATATATATATATATAATTATCCCCATCTTACAGGTGAGGAATCTGAGGTATAAAGATGTTTAATAACTTGTCCAAGTTCACACAACCAGAAAAGGGAGAGAGCTGGGACTTGAACCCAGCCAGCCCACTTCTAGTCTAGAAGCTAGGCGATTATCTCCATACCTCACAGAATGGTGCAGATACATCTGGGAGAAGCAACTACTCTAGACCTGAAGTCAGGAAAGGATTCTTGGATGGGATCTATGCTGAGACCTGAAGAAAGAGTAAACTTGGCCAAGAGACTGGTGGGTGGAAGAGAGTGGAAGTAGTAGGGGGAATTGTTCTAGGAAGAAGAAACAACCTGTGCAAAGACTCAGAAATGGTCAAGAGGACAAGGGTGAAACAAGACATTCAGATTTCTAGCCTGGATGATTGTCATTCACTAAAATGAAAAGCTGAAGGATGGGACACATTTTAGGGAGAAAGAAGGGGTTCTCTAACCTGTGATATTTGAAGTGCCATGAAACATCCAGATTGAGATATGCAGGAGGCATCTGGCCTAGAGTTCTGGCTGGTCCTGTTTACTTAATGTCTTCTTTTCTTTTCTTTTCTTTCTTTCTTCCTTCCTTCTTTCTTTTTTTTTTTTTTTTTTTTTTTTGACAGAGTCTTGCTCTGTCACCCAGGCTGGAGTGCAGTGGCATGATCTTGGCTCACTGCAACCTCCGCCTTCCAGGTTCAAGTGATTCTCCCACCTCAACCTCCTGAGTAGATGGGACTACAGGCGCACATCACCATGCCCGGCTAATTTTTGTATTTTCAGTAGAGACAGGGTTTCACCATGTTGGCCAGGCTGGTCTCGAACTCCTGACCTCAGGTGATCCACCCACCTTGGCCTCCCGAAGTATTGGGATTACAGGCGTGAGCCACCGCGCCTGGCCTACCTAGTGTCTTTTCTAGTTTATATGTTCTCTGAGGAAAGGAGCTGAGTCTTACTTACTTTTGCATCTCATTTATCTTTGTACCTGCCACTAGATACATGTTTGGTGAGGAAGTGAAGTCTGTACTACCTTCTCTAAGGGAGAAGAAGGAGGTGACACCAACTTTGCTCTCACAGCCTTTCCAATTTTGCTGAAGAAATGACAGAGAAACATTTTAGAAAATAGGATATACCAGAATATGTGCTAAAGGCAATCACTGCTCTGGAAAATCAGAAAGGAAAGGAAGAATCATGAAGGAGAAGAAGCCCATGAAGGCCACTATTGATTGCTTATATGTAATCCCCACAACCAGTTAAGGGTAGGAATTGTGGCCCCATATTATAGATGAAGAAACTTGATGAAATGCTGAAATGCCCATGTCTTGGTTGAAAGCAAGGGAGGGAACAAGCTGTCTAAGTTTTTGTTCCAGTCTGTTTTGTTTTCAGTTTCTGTTACCCATGGAAATGGATTGTCTCTTCAAAGCTCCCCAGCTTGGTCCTCCTAACCCCTACCCAACCTCCTCCCCTCATACCTGGATCCCCAGTTTCTTCCCTTATTCTACTCCAGTTCCTCAACCCAACTCTATCCTTATGTCTGGTGCTCCTGATGCCTATGCCAAGCCAACTTTAAGATATTTTATTGGGCTTTAATTCCAGAGAGGAAACCAATGCCCCTCTATTCTGAGAAGCCCAATAATAAAGTTCATCCATTTATTAAATAAACATTGTGGATGCCAGGAAATTAGCAAGACCTGATTCCTTCAAACATTTTCTTTTCTTTTTTTTTTTTTTTTTGAGATGGAGTCTCACTGTCGCCCAGGCTGGAGTGCAATGGTGCGATCTCGGCTCACTGCAAGCCCCGCCTCCCAGGTTCACGCCATTCTCCTGCCTCAGCCTCCCCAGCAGCTAGGACTACAGGCGCCCGCCACCACGCCCGGCTAATTTTTTGTATTTTTAGTAGAGACACAGGGTTTCACCGTGTTAGCCAGGATGGTCTCGATCTCCTGACCTTGTGGTCCGCCCGCCTCGGCCTCCCAAAGTGCTGGGATTACAGGCATGAGCCACCGCGCCTGGCCTGGCACAAACATTTTCCATTTGACTATTGCTCCAGGGCTTTCAGATCCAGAAATAAGCCTGGAAAACCTGAAGTCAGAAGTTAAGCACATTCAAAACATTTTTTCACCTTAGTACTGTTTTACTCTGCTCTCTGACTGCCCAGGATCACACCTGAAGACTATGGCTGGTCCCACATCTGTATTTCATCTCGTGCATCTGAGCACAGATTTCTTTCCCATGCTCACCCTTGCAACCTCCAGCCCCTTCTCAGACTTCTAAGACCCTGCAGATCCAAAGATATAGCTAGAAATCCAGAGATCTAGATTTCGCCCCAAGTTTAACAGCCTCCAGCCATCTCCTCTCACCCTTCCCCCAGTGGCCTCTAGCTCCTGCTTTTTCCAGCCGCCTGACTACCTTAGCCCTGTTAAGCCCGTATCAAGCTCACAGTCTTCCCAGCTGTATGTCTTCCCTCTGTTTCAGTTCTTCCCATCACCTCTCCACCTTCTTAGGTTGTCCCTGACCTCTTCCTCTCCTAGTCCCCTTAATCCCTCTGATGAGCCTAGCCTGGTGCTTCCTTCCATGGCTTCCTTGAGCATCTTCTTTGGGCTACCTCTGGTGGCTAGAGCTCCTCTGGTCTCAAGTTCTCCACCTCTGTCCCCTGGGCTCTCTGTGCTCCCACCAAGGCTGACTCTTGTGGCTCCTTCTCTCAGGAGTTTCTGCCTTTCCTCTCCCCCACCCCCAATCCCCTGCACCTGCCTCCTCAGGGGCTCCCTTGATGTCTCCCTGTCTGTGCCCCTCTCTCTCCTCCCCCATCCTGATTTCTCTCCCCCCCCCCCCACCCCTTTCCCAGGGCACTCGTCTGTCCTCTGTTCCTCTGCCCCTGTTCCCATCTCCATGACCCCCGATCTCTTCTGGTCTGGCTCTGTAGACCTCTGTCTCCCCCTATCTAGTGGTAACCCTCTTCTCCCCATTTTTGTCTCCACTCTAACTCTCCCACTAGTTGTCCCAGTCTTCCTCCTTCTTGGTTCTGTGTCTCCCACAGACACACAATTTCCCTCTCTAGCTAAGTCTCTCACCTCTGCGTCTTCCCCCTGACTCTTCTTTTCCTCCTTTGTCTCTCCCTCTCTCCTCCTCCTTTTCCTATCTCTGTCTCTTCCCCCTTTATCTCTCTGATTCTCCTGAGTCTCTCTGGCTCTGACTTTCCCTCTATATCCGCCCCCCCGCCCCCTCATATCTCTGTCTCTTCATCTCTCTCTGGCCCTTGCTCCCTCACTCCCTCCCTCTCTCTATTCCTCGGCTCTCTCCGGCTCCCTCTCTCGCCTCGGATGACAGCGCTGCCTCTTTTGTTGGCTCCGCAGCCAATCGCGGCCGCTGACGACACGGGGGCCGGGGCTATAAAGGGCCTGGCCCGGGCTCGGGCCCCCCCAGCCGCCCGCCCCGGCCGCCCGCCCGCCCCGCCCGCGCGCCCGCCGCCCCCGGCCCCCCGGGTCCCCCCTCGGCCGGGCAGCCCCCAATCCCGCGCCGCCCGGACCCCCTCCTCCTCCCTCCCTCCTCCCTCCGCCCCCTCCCCGCGGGACTCCGGCGTCCCCGCCCCCCAGTCCTCCCTCCCCTCCCCTCCAGCATGGTGCTCGCGGCCCCGCTGCTGCTGGGCTTCCTGCTCCTCGCCCTGGAGCTGCGGCCCCGGGGGGAGGCGGCCGAGGGCCCCGCGGCGGCGGCGGCGGCGGCGGCGGCGGCGGCAGCGGCGGGGGTCGGGGGGGAGCGCTCCAGCCGGCCAGCCCCGTCCGTGGCGCCCGAGCCGGACGGCTGCCCCGTGTGCGTTTGGCGGCAGCACAGCCGCGAGCTGCGCCTAGAGAGCATCAAGTCGCAGATCTTGAGCAAACTGCGGCTCAAGGAGGCGCCCAACATCAGCCGCGAGGTGGTGAAGCAGCTGCTGCCCAAGGCGCCGCCGCTGCAGCAGATCCTGGACCTACACGACTTCCAGGGCGACGCGCTGCAGCCCGAGGACTTCCTGGAGGAGGACGAGTACCACGCCACCACCGAGACCGTCATTAGCATGGCCCAGGAGAGTAAGTGGGCTGCGGGGCGCGAGCAGTGGGGTGCTGGCTCTGGCCCCGCGAAGGGCGCCTTGTGCTCCAAGCCGGGCGCTCCCTGCTGCCCCGGCCCGGAAGCTTTTTCTGCGAAAACTTGACGAATTAGGGAGCGGGGGCTACTTCATAGAAGTTTTCCGAGCGGTGGAGATGGGCTGCAAAGTTGTATGCACGCCTAGTTCCCGGAGGTTGGGGCGGGGGAAATGGGGCGGGTTTCGAGATAGTGCCTTCCACCCCCAGTATGCTAAAAAGATCCTTGTTGGAGTCCGGGGAAGCTGGGGCTGGGCAGTGACTCTGTCCTGAAAAGCCGTGGTGGGGAGGCTGGAGAACAGAATCGGGAGGCTGCAGGACCCCCGCAGCCCCAGCTGGACTGCAGTGCTCTCTGCTTCCCAGTGGCCCTGGCGGTAACTCCCCACTCCGTGCTCCGTTCGCAACGTGCCCAACCGGCTGCAGAGAACTGTGTGCTTTCTCCCAAGAACAGGGTCCCAGAGCCCTGTACACCTCCTGGCAGCCCAGCTGGCACCCTTTCCATCCTGACCCCTGTCTCAGACCGGGTATCCCAAGGGGTCGGAAAAACTGTGCCTTCTTGATACTGACCGAGCTCAGAGAGCTCAACTCCATTGCGCTGGGGGCTAAGGACACTCATTGGCTACTCAAACCTTAGTGTTCCATCCCTTATTCGCCCACCCCTACCGCAGGTGGACTTGAGAGAGACGAAGACCTAGGAAAAAAGAGAAAGTAGTAGATGGGGGAGCAGGAACCCAGGCATCCGAGCCCCTGACCAAACGGAAGATGAACATATAATAGACATGAGCTGCTTTGAAATTTTATGGCCTGGAAAATCCAGGCGAACACTACACCACCCCTTTTCCAGCTCTCCTTAGGGTCAGGTGACTCCTTCTCCTCCCCCACTGAGGTCTCCCCCCCCCCCCCAACTACAGGGAACCAGGCCTCTCTTATTCCCTAGTGGTTTGGCAAGGTTCCCCCCTTCCCACAGCCCCCTGCAACACACACAGAGTTTGGTTTTATGGCTGTGAACAGAAGACGGGGGAGACTGGTTTATTGGCAGATGGGTCATAAAAAGCTGGGGGCTGAGGGGAGTCCCAGTGGCCCACCCCCATGGGAGAGGCACAGGAACCCAGGTGTGCATCTGGGAGGCTGAGTGCCTCACACTGCCCCTGGTATTTCTGCAGACCTCAATTCCACAAGACTTGGTCAGGGCTGTTAAACTCAAAGAACCAGGAAACTGGCTGTGGGGGTGGGAGGTATGGGGATCTGGTCTGGGGTTCCTCAGTTTCCCTTCTATTCTTAAGCCTTCTGCTTATGGAAGCTAGGGTCAGTCTCAGATCGACTGAGGGCAGGGGTAGGGGGTGGGGTTTCTAGGAAACAGAGTTATAGAGGAATTCAGATCAAGAGTTTGCTGGAAGATGAAGGTTACAGAGGGAAAAGATACTCTAGTCTCTGTGGTGTAGTGTGTGTGAAGATTTCCAGGACGGGTGATGGGGCTGTGGACTTCTCCTTGCCCCTAAATATCCTTAGCATCCCTTAACCAACAGGCCTGAGCCCACCAGAGTTAGCTCTGGTAATGGGGATACACGAAGTGAAGGGACGCTGCCTACATGAGTTGGGCTGTGCAGGTGAGGCCTGGGTCGGTGGGAAGGGGACACCAGCTGGTAGGATCCCATCAAAACTTCCAGTCCGGTGCCACCCCAGGACTTGTACAAGTAGGGAACTGGGTCTCCGGCCAGGTATTGTACGTCCCCTTTAAGAGCCTAGCTGAGCTCTTAAGAGAGGGAGGGGGAGTGGAGGGGAGGGGAGGGAGAGAGGGGAAAAGGAAAAAGAGACTTTTATAGTCTAATCCCCAGGGACCCGCTTTAATAAGAGACTTGTGCTCTGCTAATCGGGGGAGGTGTTTGTCAGCAGAGATGGCCTCCGTTCCCCTCCCCCTCCCTCCCCTCCCCCAGCCCTCAACCCTGGACCCCAGCCCCCACCTCTCCTAGGCTGCTCTGCCTGCCCTAGTTCCCTCTACCCTCTCAGGCTCTCCCACCAAGCCTTCATCCTGGGAACCCAGCCCCCTGCCCTTCTGGGAGCCAAGCCCAGCCCCTGAGTTTCTCTCTCCTCCCCACACCAAGAGGCCCCTGCCCTCTCAGCCCAACCTCCTGCCCTTAGGCCTTCCAGCCGTGGTTGGGAGTGTGTGTGTTGGGGGGGTTAGGGTGGGGGGAAGGGGAGGTGGTGTGCAGGGAGGGGGTTGGGCATTTGCTGAAAATAGTGCAGTGACCTCTCTCTCCCACCAGCGCCGCCTACTAAACCTGACCTGCTGCCTGCCACCAGCCCGATCAATTCAACACAGATGTGGCCCCTTTTCCTCCCCATCAGAGCTCGGCATATGTGTGCTGGGGACTCTCTCGAGCCCCGTTTCCCTCTGTGGCTCTACCTGCTTCTCCTTTGTTCCTCCGTCTGTACCCTTTCTATCCTTTCTCTCCTTTACCCCACTAGGTTTAGCTTCCTCCCACCTTTAGCTTTCTAACCATCACCCACTCCTTTCTATCACTGCCTCTGCATCAGGATTCTCAAACTCTCAAACTTATTCTCCCTTTGCCATGATTATCCCCTGCATCTTTCCACTCTAACTTCTATTTCTCTCCCTATATCTACTAATATGCCTTCAACTCTTAACAGTCTCTTCTCTATTATCTCCCTCACCATCTCCAGTCTCTCCCCTGGCTCTTCTCCCTGCTCTTTTCTTTCTCCCTATGTTCTACCTCCTTGTAGCACTGACTGTCCCCTGTCCACTGGGACAAGTATGTGGAACCAAAGACTTAGATGTAGCCCTCATGTTCAAACCCTGGATCAGCTTAGGTAGAGGGAGGGTTATGTTTAGAGCTTAGTAGAGAATGCGAAAATAGTAGTAGCTTCTCAATAAATATTGGTTTGTTTGTTTCCTATTTTCACATTCTCTAGTTAATGCTCAGCGCTCATGTGAAGCAAGAATTATTATCTGTATCACACTGAGAAGTTTGGTGAGTAAGGTTAGATAGTGGTTAGTAAGGAATCAGGCAGTGATTAAACCCACTTCAATTATAGCCAAAGAACAGAATTTAGATGCCAGGAAGAACTTTCAGGCACTTGCCTGTATAATTTAAGATTGGGAGTTTAGGGAGTTCATTCACTATGTATTTATTGAGTGCTGTCTAGCACTATGGGAGGCACTAAAGCTACAATGGTGAGCAAAACAGACACAGTATGAATAACAACAGTGTCCACTCTCATGGAGATTAGTACCTAATGGCAAAATAGACAATTCTTATGCTGAAATTTGTAAAGTATGCTATTTGGGATGTTGCTTGTCACTCCCCATCTCACTAGTAGCTTCCCTATCCCAGCTACTTCTGATCTCTGAATTCTCACCCCCCAAACCCTACTCCATTGCACCATCACTGAAGCTTCAGCCAGTAAAATAACTGGACTACCAGGGCCCTGGGACCTCAGAGAATAATCAAGAAAAAAAAAAGCTATAGAGACTTTGGGTATCATATCCTGAATATATGAAGTTCATTAAGCACTTTCTCCTCATCTCACTTAGAAGGTCCTCTTTCTCCCAGGGTGGGGGTGGGGAAGAGCTGATAGGACACCCTAAGTCCATCCTGATTTTGCAGAACTCAAGACATGGGGAGGATACTTAAAGGCCTAGACTTCCTAACCCTGCTTATATGGCTCTGGAAGCTCACTCCTGATTCCTCCTATCTAGAGTCAGGATAGACATATTCTGTCCAATGGAGACATGTTGTAGGACACTCCCAACTGACTTAGGAAAGGCAGTGAAGAGGAGCTGGAATGGAGGCAGAGGCAGAATATTGAGAATCATCTATTAGACCCAAGAAGGATCAATTTAAGGTCCAGAGCAAGGGGAAATGGGTCAAAATGTAAAGTTGGGATGTTAAAACTTTGTAAAGACCTACTGGCACTAGACTGAGAAGTCAAAGGAAACTCAGGGGAGAAAAAAGGCATTGTAGTTCATCTGGTGTATTTAATATTATTTCTGGTGCTTTAGGCAAATAGGAGGCAACACCATGGAGGTAATTATTCCTTTCCTCAAGAGCTGGGGGCAGTCATGGTGATGATGATGAAGCAGCAGCTGAAGAAACTTCTTAGGAGAGAATGGGGAGACAGATGTATAGGAAGTGCTTGGATAGTTCCATTTTGCTGGGTGTTATTCCTAATGGGAGTGAGGCAAGAAGCCTAGATCTGAATTCTGGTTTACATAATGGGATAAATTTAGCTCATGCTCCCTATCTGGACCCTGGGTTATCCCCTCTCTGAGGCCATCTGTGTTATTTTGTGGGGGAGGGATGTGCCAGGCTCTACCTGTCCAGCAGATAAATCAGAGCAGATAGGGGCAAGGTGATGGAAGGACAGCAGGTGTGATAAGAGGTATGGCTTCTATAAAGAGCTTCAAAGATTCAGAAAATGTTGGAGCCTTACCTGCTGGGAAAAGTTGGACAGTAAGGATGGTGGTGGAGGAATAATTTTGCAGGTTATCTGGTAGACAGGAACCTATATATTAGGGCAAATGGATTAGGAAATGGACACAGATCAGTAAGGCCTTATAGGGCCATCATCCTAAAGACGAAGTGCTGTTTTAGGTACCAGAGACATGGTATAAGATAGGCATGGGAGAAGGGTAAAGAAGAACTGGAAAATCAGGCTGAGAAGTCCAAAATTGCCAGTGCCACCCAGGACTACTGATCCCCTACACAAACACCCTTTGCTGATGCTGTGCCCTTCTCTCTTATCAGCGGACCCAGCAGTACAGACAGATGGCAGCCCTCTCTGCTGCCATTTTCACTTCAGCCCCAAGGTGATGTTCACAAAGGTACTGAAGGCCCAGCTGTGGGTGTACCTACGGCCTGTACCCCGCCCAGCCACAGTCTACCTGCAGATCTTGCGACTAAAACCCCTAACTGGGGAAGGGACCGCAGGGGGAGGGGGCGGAGGCCGGCGTCACATCCGTATCCGCTCACTGAAGATTGAGCTGCACTCACGCTCAGGCCATTGGCAGAGCATCGACTTCAAGCAAGTGCTACACAGCTGGTTCCGCCAGCCACAGAGCAACTGGGGCATCGAGATCAACGCCTTTGATCCCAGTGGCACAGACCTGGCTGTCACCTCCCTGGGGCCGGGAGCCGAGGGGCTGGTGAGCAGGGGGCCTGAGGTGGTGGATATGTGTAACCTGGCCCTGAGGAGATAGGGTTACATTGGAAAAGGTAGACAAAGAATGTGAAGGAGGTTGGGGACCAGCATTACGTCTCTGGGGTCAGCAGCTGATTCTAGAGGAGGAGTTGAGGAGTGGGGTGGCAACCATTACTTCTCAAGGATCCAAATCAGACAACAGCTGAAAACTGGATTTGAAGGTAAAGGTGTCAGTTAATGGAAGAGCTGTGAGAACAAAAAAACTGGCTGTTGAGGCGTTGGGCCAAGGGGCTGACAGGGATCAGGTTGCCAGAAGAGTAAGAATTAGAGATGGTGAGTTGAAGGAGAGCTAGCTAGCTGGCAAGAAAAGTGGGCAAAAGATAAATTCTGGGGGTGGGAGCAATGGAAAAGCTGAGAAGTCAGCAGTCTCTATTCTGATGCCCCTGGCAGGTGGGAAAGGAACAGGGAAGAGGAACTGTTCAGGGCCATATCACATTTCTTTCCCCTCTCCCTGACCCTCAGCATCCATTCATGGAGCTTCGAGTCCTAGAGAACACAAAACGTTCCCGGCGGAACCTGGGTCTGGACTGCGACGAGCACTCAAGCGAGTCCCGCTGCTGCCGATATCCCCTCACAGTGGACTTTGAGGCTTTCGGCTGGGACTGGATCATCGCACCTAAGCGCTACAAGGCCAACTACTGCTCCGGCCAGTGCGAGTACATGTTCATGCAAAAATATCCGCATACCCATTTGGTGCAGCAGGCCAATCCAAGAGGCTCTGCTGGGCCCTGTTGTACCCCCACCAAGATGTCCCCAATCAACATGCTCTACTTCAATGACAAGCAGCAGATTATCTACGGCAAGATCCCTGGCATGGTGGTGGATCGCTGTGGCTGCTCTTAAGGTGGGGGATAGAGGATGCCTCCCCCACAGACCCTACCCCAAGACCCCTAGCCCTGCCCCCATCCCCCCAAGCCCTAGAGCTCCCTCCACTCTTCCCGTGAACATCACACCCTGTTCCCCGACCAAGCAGTGTGCAATACAACAGAGGGAGGCAGGTGGGAATTGAGGGGTGAGGGGTTTGGGGGAAAGGGGAAGGAGGGGCATAGTCAGGGTGGGGAGTGTTTGAAGTTTGCAGATGAGAAGGTTTGACAAAAAGACAGAGAGATGTAGAGACAGTGATAGAGACAGAGGAACAAAAAGAGCAGCAGTGAGAAGGCAAAGAGAGAGGCAGAAGAGACAGACGAGGCAGAGACAAAACACTGAGAAAGAGACTGAAATGGAGTAATAAATGAAAGCCCCACACCAAGCCTCCTTTCTTCCACTGGCAAGGTGAGGCGCTTGGTATAGTTTGGGGAGATCCCCTGACTATTCAGTAGGAGAAGAAATCAAAAATCCATTCTTTTCTCCTTCTCTCCCTCCAACAGTGGCCAGGGGAAGGGGAAGTGAGGGCAGGGGCAAAAAGATTTGGGAATTTTTATTTATTTATTTATTGTGACTTTTCATTTTTTTGGTATTTGGCTTTACTGGAATAGGAGGGCCCCTGCCCACTGTGCCCCGTTTATCCCTTATTCCCCAAACCCTGCTCTTCCCAACACCTACTCACTTAAGCACTTGTATAAAGCCTCCAGGGTTGGGAATGGGAGTAAAGGGCAAGAGGGCGGACACATGTTTAGTTTCTAACCCATCATCACCCTAACTCAACCTTTTCTGAGCCAAATGGCTTGAATTGAAGCCAGTTGTCATGGAAATAGTAAGAGGTTAGGGTTTAAGAGCTGGGGATGCGGGGGTGGGAGAGAGAACCCTCAACATCCAGGATCTATATAATGAGAGCTACTTTAAGGTCCACCCTCATGATACTGAGTTATTTAGCCAGAGGGTGCAGCCTGCTTATGCCCAAATTCCCTCAGCCAAGAGAGAGACCAAAGAGCCTCTGGAATGGCCCTGCTCCCAGCCTCTATCTTCAGGTCAATTAGAGAGAGTATAGAGACCCCAGAGTCCCCTGGGTCTGGAAAGCGTTAGGAGAGGTCAAGAAAGGAGCAGTAAGGAGGCTGAAGGTTACAGGGCATTTGAATCCAAATCACTGCTCTGGGCTAGGGAATAGAGCCAGCAGACCAAGGTGGGAGGGATTCTGGAAGGGGGACATTTTAGTCTCCTAACCCCAAAGCTCAGGGTGGAAGAGGGGAGAACAAGGAAGCAGAGTGTATAATTATTTTTTCCTTTTATTTTTGGAATCTAACAGTACCTGGCAGCAGGGAGGGGAAAGTACAGTGGGAAAAAGCATCTGACAAGGCCAGTTAGAACAGAGGATGGGAAGGATGGAGACTCCCGGGTTTGGAAGGCTAGGAAGCAGGCAGAGACTGGTTGCCATTTCAAGTCACTAGCTAGGCCCATTCATTCCTCCCACAACCCTGACCCATTCTCCTCTGGACTCACTGTGCCTCAGTTTCTTCCCCTCAATGGAATGAGAAATGACAGCACCCGCCACAGCCAAGAGATGAATTCTGAGCACTTACCACGGGCACTTTATGGACATAAAATACCTCTCGCTGTGGGACAGATAACCAGGGCACCAGAGTAGTGGTGAAGAGATGTGAGGCTTAAGAGGAGTCACAGGCTTCAGAGTACAAGTTCCCCTCTGCCTCCCAGCTGGACAGTGCCTAGAAGCCAAGGAGTTGAGAATCTCCTGATCCACACCCTATTCGTACTTCACCACCAGGCCTCTTGGCTCCAGGCAAGAGCTTAGAGGATGTCAGGAGAGGTGGGGGTAAGAACCTTCAGCAAAACTGTCACTCTAAGTAGAGCCAGCAGTTACGGGTCTGATAAAAACAGTACTGAACTAAAGTAAAGCCCAAGCTGGTGAGCAAAACTGGATGGCTCATTCTTCCCAAGAGCATGACTCTCCCCCTTGGCCAGTTGGTGGAAGGGGCAAAGGTATGTGACCACCCTTGAGAAGGTGATGTTGGTGAGCTTTAACATCTTATTCCTATTCTTATAGTGAGAAAGTGAAACAAGATCTTTCAGTAGAGGAATGGGCAGGGCTGTTAGGCTCTTCAGCTTGCCTTCACCCATATAGCAGCTATGCTAACCCCAAGCATCTCTGGCCCTGTTCTTCATCCTTCCTTCTGCCCCAATCCTGGAGGACAAGACACACCCGGCCATCAACACCACTCACATTTCCTTGGTGGAAGGAAAGGAACAGAGAAGTGAAGAACAGATGATATCTCCCTCCAAGGTCAAATGCCTCGTGATCTTGGCAGAGTAGGGATTGGGCAATAAGCATCAGGTATCTTCCCTCTACAGATTCTAGAGAGCTGAGGCATTAAATATGGGGGACACTTAGAATACAGCCCCTTAAATACCACCAAATAAAGACCTTTGTGTGTGTGTGGTGGGTGGGGGGGGGCAGGGGTCTTTCTCTTATGAACATAAATCTGTGAGCTGAAGTCTCATTCCCCTGTTCCTCCCTACCCCCAAAGAGGCACAGAGTAAAGGGACTTGGGGGGCACAGCTCAGCAACCCAGTGGGAGTTAGCACCCCCTCCCACCTTATGATGTGTGTGGACCTGGCCAGTGCCCCTCTGAACGTATCATTATTAGTGTAATTATCATTTATTTTGTGTATTTGTCACATTGTGTGCATGACAGCCTTTGTTAAGGGTGTCTGAGGAGTATGGAGCTGACAGGGGCATTGGAATGCCGGGAAAGAACTTCTTCAACTGAGATCAAGGCTTCCTGGAGGGAACCACTGCAAAAAGGCCATCAGGCAGTTTTCAAGTTATGTGACAGAGGGCAAAGATGGCCATAGGGTGCTCTGAGTTTTGGGATGGTCACATGACACAATCCAGCACTTGAACCTGAAAAAAAAAAATAAAAGCAGTCAAAGAGTTTAGAATTCAGTGCTGAGCTCTTCTCCCTAATCAAGTGCCACATTTACACCTTGGAGAACCGGAGGTGAAGAGGATCTGAGACAGGAAACCTCGTGTTCAATGACTAAGAAGATGGGGTCCTGGAGCAAGACAGAAAACACTAAGGGCATGGTGGTATGAGGTTTGGGACATGCAGGCCAAGGAAGGATGGAAAGAGGACAGGAAACTGGGGGTACCTAGAACAACCCCTCTCTGAAAAGCTTGAGCCAAAACAGTCCCAAAGACAACAAAACCCCTCTCCCAGCCTCCACAGAATGGAAGATCTAAAGGTTCTCTTGAGATGATCCAGCTAGTGTCCTATTCTCCTACAGTCCCTGTTCCTAGGTTTCCTCAACGAAGTTTGACAAAAATCTAAACCAACATAGCCAACCAACTTGCCTTGTTACACAAGAGTGGCTAAAATAGCATCTCAAATATTCTTTCAGTTCACTGTAAAAATTTTTCCCATGTACCTAGAGCACAATTCCCTGGGAATATGAGTTGGGAATGGCAAAAGAATATTGCCTGACTCACATTTTTCAAAAATAAGGAAAGCTGGCTGGGCGCGGTAGCTTACATCTGTAATCCCAGCACTTTGGGAGGCCGAGGCGGGCGGATCATGCGAGGTCCGGAGTTCGAGACCATGCTGGCCAACATTGTGAAACCTCATCTCTACTAAAATACCCAAAATTAGCCAGGCGTGGTGGCGTGCGCCTGTAATCCCAGCTACATGGAAGGCTGAGGCAGAAGAATCGCTTGAACCCGGGTGGCGGAGGTTGCAGTGAGCTGAGATCGCGCCACTGCACTCTAGCATGGTGACAGAATGAGACTCCCATCTCCAAAAAAAAAAAAAAAAAAAAAAGGAAGACCCAGTGGTGTGCTCCTGTAGTTCCAGCTATTCAGGAGGCTGCGGCAGGAGGACCACTTGAGGCCAGAGGGTCAAGGCTGCAGTGTGCTATGATTGGGCCTGTAAATAGCCACTGTACTCCAAGCTGAGCAACATAGTAAGACACTGTCTCTAAAAAAAATTAAAGTAAAATAAAAATAAGGAAAGCTCCTGTGACATCAACCTGATCCAGAATTGGGGACAGCGCTACAGCGGGTTCAATGTACTGCCATGTTTTCCCTGTCTTATCAGTTCTATCAGCACACTGACCCCACTCGAGACCAACTACAAGACTGAGGCTGGAAGTGGTTGAGTAGCAGAAGTGTTATGTATTCTATCTTCCCAAGGGAACCATATCCACATCTACCCCTAACTTTGGCCTGAGCTGAAAATGGGTTTTCTCTCCCTGTGGCTCATTTGTTTCCTATACTGAGAGAACACCCAAAAAAAGACTACTCAAGATGACTTTTTACAAGTCTTTTCTTCTTTATCCTAAAACATCCTCCAACCGAAGGCATGGGAAGCTATCCTATACTCTGACCTTGCCCATATTTTAAATGGCAGGGGCCCCAAGCTAAGAATCAGCAGGCAGTGGCATTTACAGCTTCTGGTCTGTAGTGGCGTAGAAGCAGGAAAGTCAGTGCTCCAAAGCAACAATGTCCAGCTTTCCTGCCAGTGAGCTGGGGTTGAGGGAGTGAATGGGACTCTTTCTGCCTTTTCTTTTTCTCAAAATACGACTGCATTAACTGGGTGTATGCACACACAAACATGTTCAAACTAGGGCACTCACACCTAGCTAGAACCTACTCAGGGAAAGAAATATGTATTTCCACAGTACCCTGATCACCCAGTAAAAGCTAATATTTATTGAATAATTACTATGCAAATTATGGTAAGCAAATTGTAGTGTGAATACATGATATGAGAATATCACTTAATTCACACAGCAACCTTCACAATGGGGTTCCTTTTGGTACAGTCTGAAAAGAGAATGATTATCTGCCCAGGGTCTAAGAGCTAGTGTGGTAGAATAAGAAATTAAACCGAAGTAGTTGCTAAACAATATTACATTCTAATCTATCCTATTGAAAGTGATCCGGGAGGTAGAAACCTCAATACAGGAACAACATAAGGGAAAGAGACAACAAGAAAGTTAGGGACACCTTGGACTCAAAGAATCTGGAAAGATGTGAAACCTGTAATTTTAAATCCCTTTGGAAGGGAAAAACAAGAAACGTCTAGATATGGCAAGAGAAGGGGAGGTTAAATTTTGGGGGGATTCCAATAATCAGAAATAAGTGGCATTGCCAGAGGCCCTCATATAAGAGAACAGCAAAAAAGTTATCCTCCCTTAAGTTCCTCCCTCACTCCTCATATCAGACACAGCAAGAGAACTCAGCTCAACACCAAGAAGTCCTGCCCTTATTCACACCTTCCTTCCTATAGCCCTCATCCTCACAGAAGCTTCTAGCCTCTATCTTCAGCAGTTCTTAAGAGGTGGGGTGGGGGGCTGGGCAGTTTAGAGTGAGAGTGGAAAAAAAGAATAATCCTAGAGAACCATAAAAAAGTACAGATTTACAGCTGAGGAAGCTAGTTCTCCCCACAGCTTTTATAGACTCCCTCATTAAGAGCTTCCAGGTATGCAGAGAATGTCACAGCTTCAGGAATTGGAATCAGTTAACCACATCTGGATGCTGGATCAGCTATAGTAGGGAAACTGGGGGAGAGGAAGGAAGGGTACTAAGATCTCAGGTAAACAATTACAAGCCTCAATGTCTGTTCCATCTCCAAATGGAATTACTATTTTAAAACTGAATTGGGAAAAAGGCATCCTGAACTATTCATGCTCAAAGAGTATGTGGAGAATGACTATAATGAGATAGGAAGGGGAGGACTTCATCTGGCTTGGAGGTTAGAGACTTCTGACCAACATAGGAACAGCTGCTGAAATGGGATAAAAGAGGTTAATAAGGAAAAAAAAAATCCTCACAAATTGGAAAACACTGTTCAAAGATCTAGGGGAAGTAAGATGAGTGAGGAGAATAATTAGGCTTCAAGAAGAAAATCCTGGCAAGTAAGGCTGAATATCTTTCTGGAAGGTTATAGAGGATAAAGAGACAAAGTGAAGAAAACTTCCAAAAGATCCACTGTTCCACTTCATAATCAGCATCTGCTCTATTCCCTCATGTATTTTTCTCTTTTTAAAACCATATTCAGGAAGAAACCATTAGTGAATCTATAATCTCTCAAGTTACAAATCAGATCTATTCTGTTTTCAGATGAAGGCAGAGTAGAGAGAGGAAAAGCTAGCCCCAAGATCAGAGCGTGAGGTAAAGAAAAGGGAGGCAGACGGAAAAGAGGGAAAAGGGAAGGTCATTCCAATTTTAAGGTTTATTTGGTTGAAGAGGTGTCAAAAATTTAACCAGCATTCCCTTTTGTTCACTTCTCCAAAGTCTCAGAATGGGGCAAACTTCACAACAAATGGGCAGCAGTTTTTGGATCTGCTCTCCAAGGCACGATTTTTCTAAATTATCTAAACTTTAGGTCCCTGCTTTCCTCACCAACCAGAGACTTTGGAGAAATAAAGAGATATCTTGACATCAGAAAGGTGATCAAACTATTACCATTTCATTAAGCACAAAACCAGGCAGGTTTTAGTAGAAATAAGGATAAAGGATTACACCACAGCAACATGGGACCTGATCATAGTACCAAAGTTTTCAGGTAAGGTGTCAGGCTCCTAAGTCTTATTACCAAAAATAACTCAAACAAAAACCGAGCTTATATAAAGATTAAGAGGAGAAATTCTGCAATAACATATCCAAAAAGATTAAGCAGGTTTCAGATCTACATGAACTTGAAGCCTCCAGTTCCACTGCTTATGTTCCCAATGATTTAGCTAACAATGCGTAATAGCTCTGACATCCTCTGTCATGCTTTGATTCTACATATAAAATTTCTTCTGTCTCTGAGGGATATCCAGCCCATCTCCCTTCCTGAACTGACTGACCAACATAGTATCGTATCACGTCACCCTTGAAATCAGGGCCCTTTTCCTTTAATGTGGGACCCTGGACTCCATTTTATCCAAGAAAAAGTCTGCATTATTAGCTAATAACAGAAGGCTACTAATCACTGCCCTTGTATTTATGTCCTTTGCAACACCTAAAACCTCCCATGTTCTGTTTTATTTCAGCGGGTCACTACAAGCTGCTGGAGCAAAGACTTGGTGGGTGGGTAACTTAACCTCTTCACAGAGGATAAAAAATGCTTGTGAGTATGACAGAAGGGAATAAATAGGCTTAAAGGGTAAACTCAATCCTTTTCCTTGTCTTCTCTTCTAAGGGATAAAGGTATTATGGCCAATTCTCTATAATATTTGCCCCTGAAGCTCCCCTTATCTGGTCTAATATAGCTCCAATAAATCAAAGGAGCACCTAATAAAACACATTGTTCTCTTTTCTATTTTTTTTTTTATTAACAAGCAACATAATCAAAAACAAAAACACAACAACCTTAAAGCTGAAACAGCAATAAGTCAAACTGCTGCCACAGTTCACGGATGTACCTGGGGTACATGCTCCCTCATTGCGAGGCAGGACGTAGGCACATGACTGTGCATTTAGGCATATATGTGACCAAGAAGAAGGAGAGAAATGGAAAACACTGGAGAACAGAAAGTATCAGGAACTTTTCATCAGGCAATCCCAAAGCGCTCTGCTCTTTTCCTCTTCTTTGCCTGTAAAGAAGCAGCAAGAAGAAAAAAATTAGACTGAAGACAATAGTTGCCTGGGTTCCTGGCTGCTTTAATCCAAACTCACATGAACTGTCACAAGGCCCGAGAAGGAAGGATGGCCCAGACTTGAGCTTGGTAGCTAGAGATTTCATTCCTGAATCTCTCCAATCCTTCCAGTTATCCAGTAGGAGCTGGAAAGTTTAATGGGTAAGGAGGGTGAGGAGTAAAGATTATTGGGGGCGAGGGACAGAGAGAAGAACAGTGGTAGAAAATGGGAAGATTCCTGAAGTGAAGAGGGCCACTCAGCCTGAGATCAAGCTAGCCTGGAAACAATGGGCTCTTAACAGGCTGGGGAAAGTCTTCCAGTCAATGGGGAGACAGAAGATTTCAGAGGATAAAGGATTAACCAATGCTATTCATAGAGGTGAAGGAGATGCCCTTCTGAGCAGTCAGGCCCAGACAGTAGCTATTCCTTAGGACTCCAACTCACAAAAAAGGCATATAAATATTTGATGCCAACAGAACGAATAGGGAGTGAGTGGTATGTGGGTGAGTCCCTATCATAGATCTCTTAAAGGAGACAGCAACACTGGAGAGGACCCAAAATGGTGAGGGAAGACTTCTGGTTCTGGAAGTGACTCACAGAACAGCACCAAGTCCTTCATGGGCACTCCCAACCACTGCCCCTAGCAGAATACAAACTCCTCTGGCTTTTTTCTAGTGAAGAGTGTTAGCTGATCTGACTCTAAAATTTTCAGGGTTTAATTTACAAGACTGACTCTGATACTTATTCGTGAAGAAGCTTTTCATAGGCCAGGCACGGTGGCTCACGCCTGTAATCTCAGGACTTTGAGAGACCGAGGCAGGCAGATCACGAGGTCAGGAGTTCAAGACCAGCTTGACCAACACGGTAAAACCCCGTCTCTACTAAAAACACAAAAATTAGCCGGGTGTGGTGGCACACGCCTGTAATCCCAGGTACTCAGGAGGCTGAGGCAGAAGAATCACCTGAACCCAGGAGGCGGAGGTTGCAGTGAGCTGAGATCGCACCACTGCACTCCAGCCTGGACGACAGAGCGAGACTCCATCTCAAAAAAAAAAAAGAAGCTTTTCATAAAGCATCATCCTGTTGGTACTGTCCTCAAGATAGTAAGTTCTTGCCAGATATGGCTGTTTAAGGCCTTCCACCATGATCGTAAGCTTCCTGAGGCCTCCCCAGAAGCCAAGCAGATGCCAGCACCATGCTTCCCATAAAGCCTGCAGAATTGTAAGCCAATTAAGCCTCTTTTCTTCATAAGTTACCTAGTCTCATGTATTTCTCCTTTACAGCAATGCAAGAACAGCCTAATATACTTTTTTTTTTTTTTTTTTTTTTTTGAGACGGTCTTGCTCTGTTGCCCAGGCTGGAGTACAGTGGTGCCATCTGGGCTCACTACAACCTCCACCTCAGCCTCTGGAGTAGCTGGGACTACAGGCACATGCCACCACACTCAGCCAATTTATTTTAAACTTTTAGTAGAGATGAGGTCTCACTATGTTGCCCAGGCTAGTCTCCAACTCCTGACCTCAAGTGATCCTCCCACATTGCTCTCCTAAAGTGCTGGGATTCTTTCATTTTGAGAAACTATCTGTAAACAAAGTGACAAGAAGAGGAAGTCTCATTTGAGTCCACTGTCCTTTTCCAGAAATGAGTTAGGCACAACCAGTTCTTATTAAGTATTTAAAAACTATCCCTTTTTATACAGAATCGTTTCACTCTTTAAATAAAACTTTGAGGTAGGTTTTATTATCTCCACTTCCTAGATGATGAAACCTGAGGCTCAGAAGTACTGTAACTTATTAATACTAAGTGGCAAAGCCTTTTTCTTTTTTTTTTTTTTTTTGAGAGCAAGTCTCACTCTGTAGCCCATGTTGGAGTGGCGTGATCTTGGCTCACCGCAACCTCTGCCTCCCGGTTTCAAGAGATTATCATGCCTCGGTCTCCAGAGTAGCTGGGATTACAGGCACATGCCACTGCACCCGGCTAATTTTTTTAAATAAGTAAATAAATAAATAAATAATTGTATTTTTAGTAGAGACAGGGTTTCACCATGTTGGCCAGGCTGATCTTGAACTCTCGACCTCAGGTAATCTGCCTGCCTCAGCCACCCAAAGTGCTAGGATTATAGGCGTAAGCCACCGTGCCCGGCCGCCTTTTTGCTTTTTGAGACAGGGTCTCACTCTATTGCCCAGGCTGGAGTACAGTGGCGCCATCCAGGTTCACTGCAGCCTTGACCTCCTGGGCTTAAGTGATCCTCCCATCTCAGCCTCCTGAGTAGCTGGGACTATAGGTGTGTGCCACCACGCCTACCTAATTTTTGTATTTTTAGTAGAGACAGGGTTTCTCCATGTTGCCCAGGCTGGTCTCAAACTCCTGGGCTCAAGAGATCTGCCTGCCTCAGCCTCCCAAAGTGCTAAGATTACAGGCATGAGCCACCACACCCAGCCCAGAGCCAATTTTAGAATCCAAGCCTACCTGATTCCAAACGTTATACTCTTTGCCACTAGTCTAACAGACTCTAACACTGAATTAAGTATACTGATGGAATTCAGTGTTGCCACTTCACCCAGAAAAAAAGTTATCAAGAAAAAAGCAAAATATTTGGACACTTAAGAAGTAGGTGGGTGGCCAGACATAGTGGCTCATGCCTATAATAATCCCAGCAATTTGGGAGCTGAGTGCAGAGGATCGCTTGAGCCCAGGAGTTTGAGACCAGCCTGAGCAACAGAATGAGACCCCATCTCTACTTAAATAAATAAATAATTAAGAAGTAGGTGGGAAAACAGTGTTTCTCTACTCAGTTTATTCACTCTCACTTCCTGGGCAACAGAGACCCCAACTCGAATTAAATAAGTAAATAAATAGGTGGGGAAACAATATTCCTCCATTCAGTTTATTCACTCTAATTTCCCTTCAAGGTCTATGAAGCGTTCCAGGTATATTTTTACCTCTGTATCCTCTGTGGTTCCAGTTCCAGCTGAACTTGTGACAATCCCAAATCGCTCCTTCCTCTTTTTCAGTTTCTCATCATCTTCAGACTGTTCAAGGACAAAGGAAAGAGTTGAAACAAACTAGCCTCCATTCACCAAGTAAATGGGAATGAAATGATAACTTATTGGTCACAAGGTGCTAACCAACCTTGTGCCAAGAACTAAGGATCACATAAAGAGATAAGATACATAAGAAACTGAATAAGCTAGCATATACTATGTTGTACCTAGAATGACTAAAAACTTAATTTTAGGCAGGGCCTCAATACTCATAAGACAAGTAGGGTAAAGAAACAGTAAGAGGCTGGGCACGGTGACTCACACCTATAATCCTAGCACTTTGGGAGGCTGAGGCGGGTGGATCACGCAGTCAGGAGTTCAACACCAGCCTGGCCAAGATGATGAAACCCCATTTCTACTAAAAATACAAAAAAATTAGCTGGGTGTGATGGCAGGCGCCTGTAATCCCAGCTACTAGGGAGGCTGAGGCAGAGAACTGCTTGAACCTGGGAGGCAGAAGTTGCACTGAGCTGAGATTACACCACTGCACTCCAGCCTGGGTGACAGAGTGAGACTCTGTCTCAAAAAATAAATAAATAAATAAAATAAACAGTAAGAAACACCCATAAAACAAATTTCTATGCTCAAGCAATCCTGGCAGTTGAGGGATATGGAAAACTGAGGTTTCACTGAATAACACCCAAAGTTACACCTAGTAACACCTAGTTAGAAGGTACCCAAACTACTTGTTGAACAATGCTTACACGTTACCAAGGAAAGAAAGGGGAAGAGGGCCAGAGTGGTATTTCTGAAAAACTTATTTGCTTGAAACACCCAGCAAAGCCATAGAAGGCTCTGAATAGTTTGAAATGATTCTTAAAACAGGTGAATCAAGGTGACAGCCATGGTCAACTCTCTAAGAGAGATGCTGTGGACATTTTCGAAGCATCTGTGAAACTCATGATGTCTGCCTGGGAATGAGAGAATATTTCAGTTTACCATGAGTTGGAGCTCGCCATTATTCTAGGTGTTTTGTATCATTCATGTCCAACACTGCTCAGTATAAGAGGCTATATATTTTCCTATCAGAACCTAAACCCTACCATTTTATTTAGCCCACTTTAACAGTTATTTTCTCTTTCTCCACCTCCCCCTCACATCTTATCACCAGTCATCAGAAGCTCAGCCTCAGGATTAGAAAACATCTGAAATCAGGTAGGCTCCTCGGGTGTCTTTCCCCCAGGAAGGACTTTCTAAAATTTGGCACATATATAAAAAGATCTCATTCTCTCATAATCTCAAGAGACCCTCTACTCCCTAGAGATGTACCCATCCTCACTAAAGAGCAGGACAGTTTCTTTGACTTTATTTACGTAAGTTAACCCAACAGAAAGACAGATAAGCAAGAGTTCAAACAAGGGCACAGTGGCTCACACCTGTAATTCCAGCACTTGGGGAGGCCAAGGCAAGCAGATCACTTGAGGTCAGGAGTTGGAGACCAGCCTGGCCAACATGGTGAAACCCATCTTTACTAAACATACAAAAATTGGCCAAGCATGGCCGCAGGTGCCTGTAATCCCAGCTACTTGGGAGGCTGAGGCAGGAAAATAGCTTGAACCCAGGAGGCGGAGGTTACAGTGAGCTGAGATCATGCCATTGCAGTCCAGCCTGGGTGACAGAGTGGGACTCCGTCTCAAAAGAGTTCAAACAAACTACTTTTTTTTTTTTTTTTTTTTTTTTTGAGACAGAGTCTTACTTCGTTACCCAGGCTGGAGTGCAGTGGCACAATCTCAGCTCACTGCAACCTGTGCCTCCCAAGTAGCTGGACTACAGGCATGTGCCACCATGTCCGGCCAATTTTGTATTTTTAGTAGAGACGGGGTTTCTCCATGTTTGTCAGGCTGGTCTCGAACTCCCAACCTCAGGTGATCCGCCCACCTTGGCCCTCCAAAGTGCTGGGATTACAGGTGTGAGCCACTGCGCCTGGCCTCAAACAAACTTTTAAAGAATGTCTGTGTGGTGCTTCTGAGCTGGATTTGTTTTTAAATCCCAAGGAAATTATAGTCCTACAGTCTACAGGCAGGCTGTGTCTCTGGGTGTCCCAAAACTACAAGGTCAAAAGCAAAGGTAATAAAAAGACCTACCGAAATATAGAGGAATTTTTCAATGCCTCTACTCTCAACCCCAACCAAGGAGTTGTCTTTGTCCCTGTGGCCACAGCAGCCACCTGTACAAATCAAAAGCAGGGCAGCTATCCAGCTTTCTGTGCTCAATTTAACTAGTCCACCTGTCTGAACACAGCAGGCAGGAGTACTGTCTTGGTCTTTAACTCTTTCAGCTTGAGAAAGATGTTCATTTTCTCCCTTTTGCTGCACCTGCTTTCTAGTGAGTAGGAAGGGACCTAAGAAAGAATGATGGTTACGAAGCAATTAAGAATCCTATACAAGTTATCATTTAATCACAGTTTATTACTAGAATAAACTACTGCCTACACAGTTTTTCTGCCTTTCTCATTATGACCACCAGCAAATCCATAGCGGGTACCTCATTAATGTACTCTGAACTATTGTAAAAACATTAAGCCAGGTTCAAAGAAAAAAATAAGTATTCTTGTCCTTAATAATAATAAATTAAAATAATAACATTATAGCCATGAACATCTGAGTGCTTAGTATGTGCCAGGTACTGCGTGCAGTTCTTTACACATGCAATATCTCATTTACTACTTTTTTTTTCTCAGAGACAGAGTCTCGCTCTGTCGCCCAGGCTGGAGTGCAGTGGTGCCATCTTGGCTCAATGCAATCTCCACCTTCCAGGTTCAAGGGATTCTCCCGCCTCAGCCTCCTGAGTAGCTGGGACTACATGCGCACGCCACCACACCTAATTTTTGTATTTTTAGTAGAGATGGGGTTTTGCCACGTTAGCCAAACTGGTCTCGAACTCCTGACCTCAGGTGATCCGCCCACTTCGGCCTCCCAAAGTGTTGGGATTACAGGTGTGAGCCACTGCATCCAGGCTCATTTACTACTTTATTTTAATTTTTGCAGAGAGGGGGATCTCGCTATGTTTCCCAGGCTAGTCTTGAACTCCTGGGCTCAATCAATCCTCTTGCCTCAGCCTCCCAAAGTGCTGGGATTACAGGTGTGAGCCACTGTACCTGGCATCATTTACTTCTTATAATAATCCTATGGAGTAGGCACAGCAATTAAATTCATTTCATAGATAGGAAAATTTAGTCTTGGAGAGATTAAGTGACTCACCCAAAATTTCACAAATAATACGAGAATTGGAATCCAGGACATTTTACTCAGGAATCCACTTTCTTAGCTTTACCACCTCCTCAAGGTATCTCACAAGTATTTCTTTGGAATAACAGTAGGACAATTAAGTGCTTAATTCCCAAGGAGGAAGGATCACTAGAACCCTTAGCTAAAAAAACTTGTAAATTTTAATCACATCACTCAAATAATCAGGTCAAGAATACTAGGACCCCTTCTTCTATCGTACCATATACCTACAATTTATAAGTAACAGTATCTAGGAAAAGGGCTCCAGTTAGTAATCTTGTACTAATGTTTTTCTCAGCTAAATCTGGTTCTAATTTTGCTTAATTGGCTATTCCATTTGTTGAGATGTAATAAAAGAATAAGGGGCTGGGAGCGGTGGCTCACATCTGTAATCCCACCACTTTGAGAAAATCCCAGGAAGGATTTTCTAAAATCCTGAGGTCGGGAGTTCGAGACCAGCCTGACCAACATGGAGAAACCCCATCTCTACTAAAAATACAAAATTAGCTGGGCGTGGTGGCACATGCCTGTAATCCCAGCTACTTGGGAGGCTGAGGCAGGAGAAGCGCTTGAACCCGGGAGGTGGAGGTTGCGGTGAGCCGAGATCTCGCCATTGCACTCCAGCCTGGGCAACAAGAGCGAAACTCCATCTCAAAAAAAAAAAAAAAAGAATAAGGCTGGGCACAGTGGCTCACACCCGTAATCCCAGCACTTTGGGAGGCCGAGGCGGGCAGATCACAAGGTCAAGATATAGAGACTATCCTGGCCAACATGGTGAAACCCCGTCTCTATTAAAAAAAAATACAAAAATTAGCTGGGTGTGGTGGCGAGTAGTAGTCCCTACTCGGGAAGCTGAGGCAGGAGAATCACTTGAACCCGGGAGGCAGAGGTTGCAGGGAGCCAAGATCACGCCACTGCACTCCAGCCTGGCAACAGAGCCAGACTCTGTCTCACAAAAAAAATAAATAAGGAAGGAAGGTTTCCAACAAACATTAAGTCCCACCACATTTTTTACTAACAAAGTCAAGGGGGAAAGTTTCCTTGATCTACTACCACTAAGATAAAGTGAATATGGAATATAAATGGGGATTTCAAGTTGAGAACCTCTAGAATGTTCTAGTTGATATATCTTCACTAAGTCTCCTGGCCAAGTAGGAAACAGTTTTCAGGAAAATAAATGGAGCCTCTCTTCTTGCGGAGAGGCAAGACTAGACCACTATCTTGTTAAACTACCATTATAAACTTTTTTCCATTCAATTTAGCACTAGCAGTACTTCAGCAAGTTCAAATCACAGAGGAGATAACACTTTTGAAACCCAGACATTATATAAGCACAAACCCTGAGGCCAAGCCCTCCCCCAACGTATGTCCACTTGGAATGTGCGGGCCAGTTTTGCTTCTCCTGGTTCTTTATTTGGCTATATCCTCAAATGGGGAGTCTGATTTCCCCATTAGCCACCTGCCTCGCTCCCCACCTTTTTTAGAGACAGGGCCTCACTCTGTTGCCATGCTGTCGTGCAGTAGCATGATCATGGCTCACTGTAATGTTGAATCCCTGGGCTCAAGTAATCCTCCAACCTTAGCCTCCTCAGTAGCTAAGAACTAAAGGTATGTGCCATGCCTGGCTAATTTTTTTTTTTTTTTTTTTAATAGAGACAGGGTCTTGCTATGTTGCCTAGGCTGGTTTCAAACTCCCGGACTCAAGCAATCCTTTCACCTCGCCTCCCAAAGTGCTGGGATTACAGGCATGAGCCACCACACCCAGCCTAGCTTCTCTTTTAAACAAGATCTTTGGTGCCTCTTCAGGAGATAGAGGCAGAGCATCTGTTCTAAACCCATTAGGGGTTCCAGGGGAAAACAACAACAACAACAATACATCTTTCCCCCAACCCCCCCACGAATAGCCTGCTCTTCCCTCCCCACCCAGCACCCCTCAGCTCCTCTCTCAAAGCCTCTTTCCTCCTTTCCCTGCAGGGAAAGTGCACAACTGGGCCCAGTAAATCAACACAGTTCTAATGATCTCTCTCACTTGACCCTTCTAGCGTGACGGTGTCGCATGGAAACAAACGTACAATAAACTTCACTCCATCTTTAGTTTCTTGCTGACAGGTTTTGATTCATGGGATGGTGAAACCCATCTGAGGGAAATTACCTCGATCAAAACTCGTGTCTCTCTGCATTCATCAGGCCAATGCTCCCTCAGGCCATGCTCAAGTGCACAAATGGGGTTGTGGCATCTGCAGGCAGCAGTGACCCCTCTAGCTCAGTGTCACATGCATTTGAAAACCTTTCCCTTCTTCATCCCTCCCCCACTACCCTCCCTCAAACCCTCAACTACTAACAAATCTCTTTTTTCTTCCCATGCCTACTCCTGTGTGAGAAGAGAAGTGCTTGAATCTGAAGTGCCCTTATTTCCTATCAAATCTATACTCCTAAAAACAAACAATTTGCACCCAAAATCAAGAGAAAACTGTCCTTACTGGCCAAATACAGGCATTGGATGTTCAGATTAATCCATACATTTCAATTCCTCCCTCCTCTTCCTTCTCAAGATTTAAAACACCAAGCCAACCAACTGACAGATGCCAGTAATTTCAGTATATGCAAACCTCATGGTACCTAATACCTGTCTTGTTTGCTTTCCTTAAGATCTCATTTATAAAAATGAGAAATAATTGTGCAAAAGAGGAGAGAGTACCTACATAAGAACAGAAAGCATAGTCTATATATTTTGTGTTTTTTTTTGGGGGGGGGGGGGGGTTGTTTTTTTGAGACAGTCTCACTCTGTCACCCAGGCTGGAGTGTAGTCACTGAATGTCAGCTCACTGCAACCTCCACCTCCCAGGCTCAAGGGAGCTTCTTACCTCAGCCTTCCAAGCAGCTGGGACCACAGGCGCAAGCCAACATGCCCAACTAATTTTTGTTTTTTGTAGAGAGAGGGTTTCACCATGTTGCCCAGGCTGGTCTTGAACTCCTAAGCTCAAGCAATCTACCCGCCTCTGCCGCCTAGTCTCTGCCTCCCAAAGTGCTGGGATTACAGGAATGAGTTACCATGCCCAGCCCCAGGGTCTATATTTAATAAAACCAAATACCCTTAGTATCATTGTATTTTCCATTGTAGAATACAGTTCCAAACTGAGCCCTTGAAAACAATACCTGGAAGAGAAAAGACAGACATTCAAGCCTGCTCCAAGATACAAATTACATGTGTAAAGAGTGCTTTGCACACAGGAACTATAAAAGGTATTCAATAAATGTTAGCTATTACTTTTATTGCCATATTTCTCCTGGTCCTTGAAACAAAGTTTGAGATCACAATCAAAATTTAAGCTAACAATGCCATTCATTCTTCTAGATAAGAAGTGAAATCATGGTGGCCTAGTGTGGTGGTTCACACATGCCATCCCAAGCACTTTGGGAGGCCGAGGTGGGAGGATCACTTGAGCCCAGGAGTTCAAGACCAACCTGGGCAACATAGTGAGACCCCATCTCTACCAAAAAAAAAAAAAAAAAATTTAGCTGGGCATGGTGGTACACGCCTGTGGTTCCAGCTACTCGAGAGGCTGATGGGGGAGGATTGCTTGAGCCAAGGAGGTTGAGGCTGCAGTGGGCCATTGTCACGCCACTGCACTTCAGTCTGGGCAACAGAGTGAGATCTTGTCTCAAAAATATACAAATACAAGCCGGGCACGGTGGCTCACGCCTGTAATCCCAGCACTTTGGGAGGCCGAGACAGGTGGATCACGAGGTCAGGAGATCGAGACCATCCTGGCTAACACGGTGAAACCCCGTCTCTACTAAAAATACAAAAAATTAGCCAGGCATGGTGGCAGGCGCCTGTAGTCCCAGCTACTCGGGAGGCTGAGGCAGGAGAATGGTGTGAACCCGGGAGGCGGAGCTAGCAGTGAGCCGAGATCGCGCCACTGCACTCCAGCCTAGGCAACAGAGTGAGACTCCCTCTAAGAAAAAAAAAAAAAAAAAAAAAAAAGGATATACACACACACACACACAAATACAAATAAACAAATAAATAAATGAGCAAAATCACCAAAGGCTGGTAAGAATTAGATCCATTACCAAGGCAACAAGAAAACTCCCTTTAGCTTCAAGAAAAATGAGTATATATTTGGACAGATGACTAAGGGTTAAAATTTGGGTTGTGGAAGAACAGTTACTGGACAAAATCAGTCTTCTCCACAAAGTCCTATTAACCATCTCCCTCCTTCCCTCCCTCCCTCTCTCTCTTATTTATTTATTTATTTAGAGATAGAGTCTTACTCTGTCACCAGGCTGGAGCGCAAAGGCGTGACATCGGCTCACTGCAACCTCCGCCTCCCGGGTTCAGGCGATTCTCCTGCCCCAGCCTCCCAAGTAGCTGGGATTACAGGTGCCTGCCACCACGCCCAGCTAATTTTTTTTTTTATTTTTAGTAGAGACAGGGTTTCTCCATGTTGGCTTGGCTGGTCTCGAACTCCTGACCTCAGGTGATCCACCTACCTCAGCCTCCCACAGTGCTGAGATTACAGGCATGAGCCACCGTGCCCAGCCCTCTTATTTTTTTGAGACTGAGTCCCACTCCATCGCCCAGGCTAGAGTGTAGTGGCGCAATCTCGGCTCACTGCAACCCCCACCTCCCAGGTTCATGAGATTCTCCTGCCTCAGTCTCTGGAGTAGCTGGGATTACAGGTGCCCGCCACCACCACACCAGGCTAATTTTTGTATTTTTAGTAGAAACAGGGTTTCACCAAGTCAGCCAGGCTGGTCTCGAACTCCTGACCTCAGGTGATCCACCCGCCGCAGCCTCCCAAAGTGCTAGGATTACAGGCGTGAGCTACCATGTCCAGCCTCTTTCTTTTTTTTGAGACAAAGTCTCATTCTGTTGCCCAGGCTGCAGTGCAATTGCATGATCTCGGCTCACTGCAATCTCCGTCTCCTGGGTTTAAGCGATTCTCCTGTCTCAGCCTCTCAAGTAGCTGGGATTACAGGTGTAAGCCCTATGCCCAGCTAATTTTTTGTATTTTTAGTAGAGATGGGGTTTCACCATGTTGGCCAGGCTGGTCTTGAACCTCAAGTGATCCACCCGCCTCAGCCTCTCAAAGTGCTGGGATTACAGGTGTGAGCCACCATGCCAGGCCAAACTATCTTCTCTTTCTCAGACCTTGAAAATCTGGGCTGCTAGGCTTTGCTGATTTCATAAACCCTAATAATTAACGACTAACAATAAAAGATATCTATTTAAGGTAATATATGAGGGGACTGGGCAAGGATCTAACCTCTATCTATGTAGATCCAATCCCAGGTTCTCTAAAGGCCCCTGAGGAATCTCTTTCACTGAATTATGTGACATCAGGTTCAATCAACATTTTCAATAGCATTGTAGCCATAAAATTAATTAATTCATTCACTAGTCAAATGAGTATCTACTTTGGGTCAGGTACTGGGAATACAGAGACCAATAAGATAAAGTTAAGGAATAAGAACCTTAACTTCACGAGGCTTATGAATTCACCAAGTTACTATAAAGGTGTATACTACTGTTCTTTACATAACTGCATTATGAGGACTCATAAGGGAAATTTGCTTTCTAGCCCCCAGATCAAAAAGAGTTATGCTTTTCTTGGGCAACTTGCTAGCTTTTTACCTTCTGAATCTTGTGAATCACCATCAACAGTGCAACTGTGCTTTCCCTTTCTACTGGCTGCCATAGAGTTTGGAGCCAAATGTGTGGCCTACCTTTAGCAAGTGATTTTGAACATACAAATGGTCTCCAACTTATGATGCTTTGCCTTAAGATTTTTCAACTTTACAACGGTGAACGATGCATGCTCAGTAGAAACTATACTTGACGTATCCATACAACCACTCTGTTCACTTTCGGTATTCAATAAGTTACATGAGATATTCAACACTTTATTACAAAATAGGCTTTGTGTTAGATGATTTTGCCCAACTGCAGACTAATATAAGTGTTCTGGGATTTTTAAGGTCAACTAGCTAAGCTATGATGTTCAGAAGGTTAGGTGTATTAAATGCACTTTTGACTTAAGACGGGTTTTTATCAGGACATAACCCCCATTGTAAGGTAAGGAGTATCTGTGTTTCTATTAGAAGAGAGAGGCCAGAGGTATTGAAGTGAGAGAGAAACATGAAATCCAGAGATGAAAAGCAAACACACAGAAACAGAGATAGGAATTTAGAAAGCAAGATGAAGTGTAGTTAGTTACAGGGTTGCTGCTGGTCCCTTAAGAACGTACTCCTCTATAAACATAATGGAATTTATTTTAAAATACTCAATGTCCTGAGAAGAAAAAAAAGAGAGGAAAGAGTTATCAGGTTATAACTAGAATTTTTTTTTTTTTTTTTTGAGATGGAGTCTCGCTCTGTCGCCCAGGCTGGAGTGCAGTGGCACGATCTCAGCTCACTGCAAGCTCCGCCTCCTGGGTTCAGGCCATTCTCCTGCCTCAGTCTCCCGAGTAGCTGGGACTTACAGGTGCCCACCACCATGCCCAGCTAGTTTTTTGTGTTTTTTTTTTTTTTCCGTATTTTTAGTAGAGACAGGTTTACACCATGTTAGCCAGGATGGTCTCGATCTCCTGACCTCATGATCCGCCCGCCTCAGTCTCCCAAAGTGCTGCCATTACAGGCACGAGCCACCATGCCCAGCCTATAACTAGAAATTTTAAATTAAGGGTTCTTAGCAATGATTTCCATGGCATATATACTGTAGCCAGGAAGTAAGTTGCAAAAGGAAGATCAGATGCAACAATTGGCAGCTGAATACCACAGATATTTTCTAAAGTGTCTGTTCCCTTTTTACAGCAGAGTACCATTACTATGTCTACCCAAAATGGAGTTCTAACTTTATTTTCTAAACCCAACCTGTGTCTTCAAGATATAAATTTATGAGAACATTTTTCGAAACTTACTAATTTTATCCTAAATACAATAAAGAATACTGCTCCTTGCTTGTGTGCCATGGCTGTTTACTCTGCCAAAAGGGGTCCAATTTGATGTAATTAGCATCCCATGGGTTGTGTGTTGAAAGCATTCACCTTCTTCAATCTTTTTTTTTTTTTTTTTTTTTTTTTACAGAGTTTCGCTCTTGTTGCCCAAGCTGGAGTGTGCAATGATGTGATCTCGGCTCACTGCAACCTCTGCTTCCCGGGTTCAAGTGATTCTCCTGCCTCAGCCTCCCAAGTAGCTGGGATTACAGGCGCATGCCACCACACCTGGCTGTTTTTTGTTTGTTTGGTTTTTTGTTTTTTGTTTTTTGTTTTTTTTTTTGTATTTTTAGTAGAAACAGGGTTTCACCATGTTAGCCAGGCTGGTCTCGAATTCCTGACCTCAGGTGATCCACCTGCCCCGGCCTCCCAAAGTGCTGGGATTGCAGGTGTGAGCCACTGCGCCCGGCCCACCTTCTTCAATCTTATTACCAGTGCCACTCCGGATCATATAAAAAGAAACTAGGAGAAACAAAGCAAAGTGTAACCCAAGCATCATTAGGAATTTGAACTCAGTAATTCCCAAGAACACAAAGCATGAGTACTTTCACTGGATTCAAATAAGAAACATCGTTATTCTCTGCGACCAAAAGAATTGACCAAGCCAGGCACTGTTCCCGGTCAAGTGTAACAAGCTCACTCACTTATCATCCCTCCTTATACCATGTGTGAGAAGCAGAAATTCCAATCTAAAGAGTCCAGTCAGAAAAATCCTTAGAAGCAGAAAGAAGCATTTCAGGGGAGCTCAGGTACTGCTATTATTTTCCCCCTCAAGTCTTTTCCCTAGAGTGATGGAAGAGAGGCTGACAGAGAGCTAAGATGTCATATTTCACAAAAATAACAAATAACTGCCCCCCTTTGTAAATGAGTTACCACACTAAGATGTTAATAGTTCTCAGGCCAGTCTGATTTCCAAAGGAATGTAAGGTAGCATGGCAAAAAGGAAAAGAGGGAGCCTTTTGGCCACTTTTCCTGAATCTCAGTGCCACGTGACTGATGGCAGGATGAAAAGCAGAGCCTGGGGGCTTTCAGGCGATGGTAGATTAATGATGACACGGCCTTGACTTCCCAGAGGTAAAGGTTATGAAACACTCCAGGGTAAGCGAGCTTCCAATTTCATACTCTCAGGATGAATGACAGCAACTGATGGTTATTCTCTCAGAAACACTTGGATGCTTAAAAACACAGCTGTCACCTCCCCTGCCCCAGTTTCTGAAACTGTTTATTCCCAAGCCTTTATGCCAACCAGACGACAGAACATAGGGTGGTCCCAAAAATCAATGCACAGAGCTTAATTAGATGAAGGTGAGAGACCAGACTAGCAGCAAGTACACCGCCTTAGCAAATAATATGGTAGAGACACTCCAACACTATCCACACACATACACATAACACACCTCCCCAATATAACCATCTTAACCTACTCTCAATAATCTCTTTCAAGTGTGAGATCAGTATCAACTTTCTAGGGCTGGTAGGGTGCTAGGAACTTTAAAGTTACACGACAATTAGAGAACACCAGGAATTGCATCTCCTCTTATCTTCACAGGATTTGAAGCCCAAGAACACAGTCAGCTCAGAACCACTCACTCACTAGGTTTTACCACTTTTTCTTTCTCTTGTCCAAATCAAGCTCTTTCCCCAATGCCCCCTCCTCTTCAACCCCAGAGGAGGTTGTTTCGGTCTTGCTCTAGCTGATTGTAGGACAAAGCAAGGCAGGCAGAGGAAATGAAGTTTTCACACTTGAGACCCCCAGAAATCAAGTTTCTATTAAAAGTCCCCATCTCCCTCCTTTAAAAGCCAAGGAGCTGCTGCTTTTAAGGATAAGCGATGCAGAGCCTGGCAGAAATGTCAAGAAGTCAGCAGAGGGAAGCTGACACTTTTTTTTTTTTTTTTGAGACAGAGTTTTGCTCTTTCTGCCCAGGCTGGAGTGCAACGGCATGATCTCAGCTCACCACAACCTTCACCTCCCAGGTTCAAGTGATTCTCCCGCCTCAGCCTCCCGAGTAGCTGGGATTACAGGCACGCAGCACCACGCCCGGCTAATTTTGTATTTTTCAGTACAGACAGGGTTTCTCCATGTTGGCCAGGTTGCTCTCTTAACTTCCAATCTCAGGTGATCCGCCCGCCTCGGCCTCCCAAAGTGCTGGGATTACAGGCGTGAGCCACCACGCCCAGCCGGGGAAGCTGAAACTTTTCAGGAGAGGTGAATGCTGTCTTAGCCAAAACATACAGAGAAGGGAGGACAGTTACCTGACCATTCAGAAATTTAGAGTGAGCACTAGGAAAACAGATTATTTTCATCTAAAGTATTTAAAAATGCAGATTTCAGGCCACAACCCAACCTAATTAATCTATATCTCAAAAGGGAAGGCCTACAGAGCTGTATTTCTTAAAGGGTCGCCTGTAACCCTTACGTGCAACCATTATTTGGGGCCAATTTCAAGTAGCTTTGAAAAAATATAGACCAAACAACTTTTTAAAATTTCTCATCAAGTCCAAGACTCCCATCCTGCTCCAATTATCTCCTATAAATGCTAAGGGTATTCCAAAGTTTATGCTTCCTACAAAAACTATTTCAGCTGCAGAGATGTGAGGGGTAAAAAGAGAGATGTGAAGAAATCACAGAGGACTCTAGGTAGCACAACTGTCTTATTGCTCTCCTACAATTCAAATAGAAAAGCAGAGAGAATCTTTCATCATAGTTCAATACAGAAAGAACGTGCCAAAACAAGATCAGGGCACACTGCAGTTATGTGGGGAAAAGAGGGAGGCAACTAGGTTGCAGCACACAAAGGCATTTTTTCCTACAGAACTGATACAAAGGAAAAGGAGGAATATCAATAAAGTGGGGGAAAAGGAAAATGGGATTTCTTCTTCTTCTTTTTTGAGACAGAGTTTTGCTCTTGTCGCCCATGCTGGAGTGCAATGGTGCGATCTCTGCTCACTGCAACCCTCCACCTCCCAGGTTCAAGTGATTCTCCTGCCTCAGCCTCCTGAGTAGCTGGGATTACAGGTGCCCACCACCACACCAGCTAATTTTTGTATTTTTAGTAGAGACGGGGTTTCACCATGTTGGCCAGGCTGGTCCCAAACTCCTGACCTCAAGTGATCCACCCGCCTTGGCCTCCCAAAATGCTAGGATTACAGGCATGAGCCAATGCACCTGGCCCTTTTTTCTTTTTGAGACAGAGTCTCTCGCTCTGTCACCCAGGCTGGAGTGCAGTGGCACAACCATAGCTCGCTGCAGCCTGGACCTCCTTGGCTCAAGCAATCCTCCCACCTCAGCCTCCTAAGTAGCTGGGACTTCAGGCATGCCACCCCACCCAGCTAATTGTTTATTTTCTTGTAGAGACAAGGTCTCACTATGCTGCACAGGCTGGTCTCAATTCCTGGGCTCAAGTGATCCTCCCACTCTGGCCTCCCAAAGTGTTGGGATTATAGGCATGAGCCACTGTACCACATTTGTTCATTTCTAACTGCTCCTTCTTTTCAACCACCTCATACCTAAGCATGGGTACGATATGCAAATTCTGTAACTGACTCCTCTATACCCCAATAAACTCCCTACCAATAATTACTTTCTAATGTCAAGATCAAGGGGCTAGGCACAGTGGCTCATGCCTGTAATCCCAGGACTTTGGGAGGCCTACGTGGGTGAATCACTTTGAGGTCAAGAGTTCAAGACCAGCCTAGCCGACACGGTGAAACCCCGTCTCTACTAAAAAAAAAAAAAAAAAAAAAATACAAAAATTAGCCAGGCGTGGCAGCATGCACCTGTAATCCCAGCTACTCGGGAGGCTGAGGCAGGAAAATTGATTAAACCCAGGAAGTGGAGGTTGCAATGGGAGGTTCCAGCTTGGGTGACAAGAGCAAAAGCACCCTCAAAATAAATAAATAAAATAAAATGAAGTCCAGCTCAAGTATTTCAAATATAATCTCCTTCTCAGTTACGCATCTCCCCTGCCAGGGATTTCCAGATTTAATATTTGTTACAAACTCCAAATATACAACACCCTGAAAACACATTTCTATTTGTTTTTTTTTTTTTTTGGCAGATGGAGTCTCGCTCTGTCACCCAGGCTGGAGCGCAGTGGCGCAATCTTGGCTCACTGCAACCTCCACCTCCCAGGTTTAAGCCATTCTTCTGCCTCAGCCTCCCAAATAGCTGGGATTACAGGTGTGTGCCACCACACCCGGCTAATTTTTTTGTATTTTTAGTAGAGATGGGGTTTCACCGTGTTAGCCAGGATGGTCTCCATCTCCTGACCTCGTGATCCGCCTGCCTCAGCCTCCCAAAGCACTGGGATTACAGGTGCGAGCCACCACACCCAGCCACACATTTCTATTTCTTTCCTAAGAATCTGCTCTGGGAGTTAAAAGGTTAAAATTTAAAAAAAAAAAAAACATGAAAAAAAGATGGACAAGCATGGTGGCTCACGCCTGTAATCCCAGCACTTTAGGAGGCCAAGGTGGGTGGATCACCCAAGGTCAGGAGTTCGAGACCAGCCTGGCCAACATGGTGAAACCCGGCCCCTACCGAAGATACAAAAATTAGCCGGGTGTGGTGGTGCATACTTGTAGTCCCAGCTACTCAGGAGGCTGAGGCAGGAGAATTGTTTGAACCCAGGAGGCAGAGACTACAGTGAGCTGAGATCGCGCTACTGCACTCCAGCCTGGGAAACAGAACGAGACTCTGTCTCAAAAAAAAAAAAAAAAAAAAAAACTATGAAAAAAAGAGTAGCAAAGGAAGGGGAGAGGAAGAAAGGAGTTAAAATTTTCTAGATCTTAACAAGGGACTTCATATTATATTAAAAATGGAGTCTTTGCTAATTTACAAACATCGCCAACAAGTATTCCCCTTAAAATATCTCCAATTTGATGTCCTGCCTTGTCCCCACCTCCATCTCCAAAATACTATGGGATCTGACCTTCTTCAGCTATCAGTCATGAAGAGCAACTCTGCTATTTTGGTGAGTATATAAGAAAATGAACTATCCCATAATTGTTCAATCTTATTTTAACTGAACACACATATATAAGCCTCTCAAGTATTAACATACATTCTAAACATTCCCATTCTGCCATTGCTCTCACATGAGGAGCCTTTAACCAAAATTTCCTATCAAAAAAATTAATCACATACACATATACCAAAAAATTCCTTCCCCAACACCACTTTATTTCCTCCCATACAGACTTTGAAGGATATACAGTTGTCCCTCAGTATCCAAGAAGTAATGGTTCAAGGACCACCCCTGCCTCCACCCGCAGATACCAAAATCTGTGGGTGCTCAAGTCCCTTATATAAAATGACATAAGGCTAGGTGCAGTGGCTTCTGTCTGCAATCCAAGCACTTTGAGAGGCAAGAGGACTCCTTGAGCCCAGGAGTTTGAGACCAGCCTGGGCAAAATAGGGAGATCCTGTCTCTGCAAAATAAAATTAGCCGGGTGTGGTGGTGCATGCCTGTGGTCCCAGCTACTTGTGGGGGATGAGGTGGGATTACTTGAGCCTAGGAGGTGGAGGCTGCAGTGAGCCATGATCTGGGACACGGCACTCTATAAGTGAGACCACATCTTTAAAAACAAAACAAAACAAAAAAATAGCATAGTATTTGCATATAAACTATGCTCATCTGCCTACATACTTTAAATCATCTCTAGAGTACTTATATATAAATAGCTGTTATACAATACTGCTTCATTTGTATTATTTTTTATTGTTGTATTTTTCCCCCCAAATGCTTTTGATCCACAGATGTGGAACCCATGGATACAGAGGGCTGAGTATACTTGGATTCAGAGAGCTCACATTTCACCACAGCTGGGGAGAGTATCTGGGAGTGTGGATAGATACTGCTTCACTTAGAAAGGCCAGGCCAACTATCTATCACCCTAAAATTAGATATACAACTGGATATAATGTAATTTTTAAAATTATTTACCTTATGTACTAAGAGTGGTACTTTCAAAAGAAAAAAGAAAAAACTCTTACCCAGAGAATAAGCCCATCTCAAGAACCAGGCTGGCAAAAACAACTGAACCAGTTTGTCTGGCAAAAACAAACTGAATATTGAAAAGTAAAACAGACTTAACAGAATCCAGCACTCTTCTCCCTTTCAGGCTGTGTTTACTCTTGTGGCAAAGGCAAGCAGGGGGCCAAAGAGAGGCATAAAACTTGTTTTTTATCAAAGTCATCAGTTCTGACATGTTAGACGAAGGAATGCAAAGACATTATGGAGGGGGTATTGACCAGGGGAAATAGAAAAGAGTTTTTTCTTACTACAAATTTCTTTACCTGAAGTTCTTCAGGTGCAAATTCAATGAATGAAATCAGAGAGAAATACATAAAATTAAAAGGTACAAGAGCTTAATGATCTCAGCCATGCACCTTCAGGGAAGTCTAAACATCTAACATAACTTTCCCAAATACCTAGTTTACAGTAAATATAGGGCAAGGCACCAGCCACGAATGTTGACATAGCATCAAAAATTTCACCTTGTTTCTCTAAATTTTAAAAACTTTTCCTTTTTTTTTTTTTTTTTTTTGAGATGGAGTCTCGCTCTGTCGCCCAGGCTGGAGTGCAGTGGCACCATCTAGGCTCACTGCAACCTCTGCCTCCCAGGTTCAAGCAATTCTCCTGCCTCAGCCTCCCGAGTAGCTGGGACTACAGGCACATGCCACCACGCACTGCTAATTTTTTGTATTTTTAGTAGAGACAGGGTTTCATCATGTTAGCCAGGATGTTCTCGATCTCCTGACCTCGTGATCCACCTGCCTCGGCCTCCCTAAGTGCTGGTATTACAGGTGTGAGCCACCACACCCGGCCAAACCTTTCCTCTTAAAATGTTCAATTTATATGTCTAACATCTCTTGTCCAATTTTTTCCTCATACATTGGCTAGGTAAAAAGTATGTGTTGGAGGATTAGGGAATAGTGGGACAGTAGAAAGAGAAGTTGAGCAAAGAAACACCTGTCTCCTACTTCTCTGGTTGAGTTTAGAATACACTGTCTAGCACCCTAGTTAGGAGAGAGAAAAATTCCATTCTGCCTCTTTGCTCTTCCAAATTCCTATAGCCAAGTTGTTCAACAGCAGTTGAATGGCACACATAATTGACATCACTGATTGCAACCATAATAAAAGTAAGAAGTGTGGGTGTGGGGGAAACTGGGAAGGGAGGGAGATGATGTATTTGTGTTACAGACAAAAGACAAGTTCTGTTCCTCCACAGGGACAAATGAAGAACCAGATGATGGAATAAACTGAGGTCAGAGAGTTTCCCCCATTGTTTCCTCTTTTTTTTTATTATTATTATTTTTGAGAGCAAGTCTCTCTCTGTTGCCCAGGCTGGAGTGCAGCGGCATGATCTCAGCTCACTGAGACCTCCACCTCCACGGTTCAAGCAATTCTTGTGATTCAGCCTCCCGAGTAGTTGGGACTACAGGTGTGAGCCAACACACTCAGCTAATTTTTGTATTTTTAGTAAAGATAGGGTTTCACCATGTTGGCCAAGCTGGTCTCAAACTCCTGACCTGAGGTGATCTGCCTGCCTCGGCCTCTCAAAGTGCTGAGATTACAAGTGTGAGCCACTGTGCTGACCTGTTTCCCCTTTAAACAGCTCCTTTTACCACTCCCTCAAAGTTTGTTCCATTGGGAGGCTGGAGAAAAGTAGTGTCTTTTTTTTATCTTAAAGGGGAGGAGACAGAGAAGAAGAAAACAGATATAGGATTACACATTGTATCTCTCCTTGAAAAGGCCCAATATTTATTTTCAAAGTATTATGAATGAAAAGGGAATGTAAAGGAGTGGTTGAGTATTTGTTTAGTCTTAAAAATGCTCCAAGAGGCCAGGTGTGGTAGCTCACGCCTGTAATCCCAGCACTTTGGGAGGCCGAGGCTGGCGGATCACAAGATCAGGAGTTCAAGACCAGCCTGGCCAACATGGTGAAACTCTGTCTCTACTAAAGATACAAAAAATTAGCCGGGCATGGTGGCGCACACCTGTAATCCAAGCTATTCAGGAGGCTGAGGCAGGAGAATCACTTGAACCTGAGAGGCAGAGGTTGCAGTGAGCCAAGATCGTGCCATTGCACTCCAGCCTGGGTGACAGGGCGAGACTCTGTCTCAAAAAGCAAAGCAAAACAAAACAAAACAAAACACAAAACACAAAAAACTAAACAAACAAAAAACTCCAAGAATGTTATCTAAGAAATCCTGAAGACTACGTGAGGTTGAGTTTTAGCTTTTCCTGAAATTTATCTTCTAAGATAACCACTCTCTCAACTGCTATCTCTATCTACCACAGAGTTATCTTCTTTCCTTGTTGGTTAATCTAAGTTGAAAAGAACATAGTTATTCAAATGGAAGAAGGATTTTGGGGAAAACTGATAACCTACGATGAAGGAGGGGGGAAATTCCCCCGAAAGCTCTTGATCAGTAAGGTATCAATGGCTGAGGGAGCCTACATTGAGTTTTGTTTTTTCCACTTAGAAGTCTACTATCGCATTTTTCTTGGTCCCATGGCTGTATGAGAAAGAGAAATGGAGAATTAAATTTTACACTAAGCCTAGGCACTGCTGCTTGAGTATATTTGAATGGAACCCAAACTTACTAAGCAGGCTACTTTTCCAACTTATTCTGGAAACTAATTCTTCTACCACTACTTCCTTTAAAGATATTCTACCAAACTCTTCACCATAGCTTATGGTTCCTTAGGTTTATAAAGTTCCATGTTGGTAATATCCTGTGCATGGCCCCATCATTCTTCCTTTGGAAAAGGTTTATGCAGCCATACTTAAACTAAGAAATCCTAATTACAGACCCTCTGAGAAGACTGATGACCAACTTCTAAATCCATAGTACAGTAGTCCCTCTTATACAAGGGGGATACATTCCAAAACCCCCTGAAGCCACAAATAGTACCAAACCCTATATATACTATGATTTTACCTGTAATTTTAATTTATAAATTAGACACAATAAGAGATTAATAGCAATAATGAAATAGAACAGGCCAGGCATGGTGGCCCAACCCTGCAATCCCAGCAGTTTGCGAGACCAAGGTGGGAGGATCACTTGAGCCCAAGAGTTTGAGACCAGCTTGGGTAACACAGTGAGACCCTGTCTCCACAAAAAAATTGAAAAATTGACTGGGCGTGTTGGTTTGTGCCTGTAGTCCCAGCTACTCAGGAGGCTGAGGTGGGAGGGTCACTTAAACCCGGGAGGTGGAGGCTGCAGTTAGCTGTGATCATGCCACTGCACTTCAGCCTGGGCGACAAAGCAAGACCTTGTCTCCAAATAAATAAATAAATAAATAAGGCCGGGCACAGTGGCTCATGCCTGTAATCCCAGCACTTTGGGAGGCCAAGGTGGATAGATCACAAGGTCAGGAGTTCAAGACCAGCCTGGCCAATATGGTGGAACCCCATCTCTACTAAAAACACACAAAAAATTAGCCGGGCGTAGTGGCACATGCCCGTAATCCCGGCTATTCGGGAGGCTGAGGCAGGAGAATTGCTTGAACCCGGGAGGCGGAGGTTGCAGTGAGCTCAGATTGCGCCAGTGCATTCCAGCCTAGACAACAGAGCAACTCTGTCTCAAAAAATGAAAAAGAAAGAAAAGAGAAGAGAAGAGAAAAGAAAAAAAGAAAAGAAAAGAAAGAAAGATTAGCTGGGCATAGTGGCACATGCCTGTAATCCCAGCTACTTGGGAGGCTGAAGCAGGAGAATCACTTGAACCTGGGAAGCAGAGGTTGCAGTGATCCGAGATCACGCCATTGCACTCCACCCTGGGCAACAAGTGCAAAACTCTGTCTCAAAAAAAAAAAAAAAAATTATAACAATATGCCAGCAGCACTACTCTTGTGCATTAGGGCCAGTATTAAGTAAAATAACAGTTACTTCAACACAAGCATTGCTCTAATGGGGAAGTAGTAGGGATATGCTGGACAAGGGGATGATTCACATACCCGAGCAGGACAGGGCAAGATTTTATCATGCTACTCAGAACAGTGTGCAATTTAAAACTTATAAACTGTTTGTTTCTGGAATTTTCCATTTAATATTTTAGGACTGTGGTTGACTGAGGGTAACTGAAACAACAGAAAGCACAACCACAGATAAGGGAGGACTGCTGTATGAACTTCTTTCATCTTTCCACGTCCCAATGGCTAACCTCTACACCAAAACCTATCACTGAAGTGAAGGAACAAACAAATATTTCTTCACTTATTTCAGATGGTGGGAGAATAGAAGATAGAATACAATAGGCCCTCCAGAAGAGAGTGAATTGAGAAAACAGCATGCCATCAGTTAGCTACAATGAAATCTGTATGCTGGAAGACTGGTGGCTATCTGTACTTTGAATTGACTTTGTCTCAGCTTCCTCTTTGGTACCTCAACATAGTTAAGTGACAAGCTCCTCAAAAACAAGGCAGGTCCCTTTGGGAGGCCAAGGCGGGCAGATCACAAAGTCAGGAGTTCGAGACCAGCCTGGTCAACATGGCGAAACCCCATCTCTACTAAAAATACAAAAATTAGCCAGGCGTGGTGGCAGGTGACTGCAATCCCAGCTACTTGGGAGGTCAAGGCAGGAGAATTGCTTAAAACCGGAAGGCAGAGGTTGCAGTGAGCTGAGATTGCGCTGCTGCACTACAGCCTGGGCAAAAGAGCGAAACTCTGTCTCAAAAAAAAAAAAAAAACAAAAACAGACAAAAAATAACAAGGCAGGTCCAATATCTCACTCACTGTGAAGTGGTTCATCTCCTACCAACGGTGATAAAAAATGTAATACAAAAGTCTCATGAAAATGATCACTGCAGCTATCCAAGAATATTCTAGTCACCAGCCTCATGAAGAAGACTGTCAGTAGAGGCATAGTTTATTTTCAACCTTTTTATATTCTTTTTTGTTGTTGTTCAGATAGGGTCTTGCTCTGTTTCCCAGGCTGAAATGCAGTGGTGCCATCATGGCTTACTGCAGCCTTGACCTCCTGGACTCAAGCAATGCCTTCCCCTCGGCCTTTCAAGGAGCTGGGACTACCGGCACTCACTACCATGCCTGGCTATTCTTATTTTTTGTAGAGATAGGGTCTTATTATGTTGCCCAGGATGGTCTCGAACTCCTGGGATCAAGCTCCTAAAGTACTGGAGCTAGGATTACAGGTGTGAACCTCTGTGCCCAGTCTAAACTTTTTATATTGTGACACTGTGTTAACACAGATCATAACCATCAGGAAAGAAGAGTGGCAAAAATCATAAACCTGGGAAAAGTATCCTTCAAGGTTTACTGGACTTAAGATAACTCTTTAGGACAGTTACCTACATGAAGGGCTGGAAGTAGAAAAACTCTGGTACTATTTTAATAGATAAAAAAGGAAGATGTACTAAGGTCAATAAGGATATAAAATGCTTGTACCTTCTACTAGTAATCAAGAATCAGTAACATATACTGCCCTCACATTCCTGGGGAAGGAGAAGAGTATCAACCACATTCCAGTTTTCTGCTTAGTGCCTGGGATTAGACTTGCTTTGTTTTTTAAATACCCATGTAGATGGATTTCCTATAATGTCCTAAAGTATGAAGTTTCTCCTTCCCGAGGGTGCCAATGTTTGAAAAATACCAAACAATCCACTCAAATTAGCACAGCAGTTAATACTACAGCACTAAGCCCAGACTTACTTTTTACCAAAACTAATATCCTTTGACTACAAATATATTAACTGAGCTGGCTTTATTCCCTCTATCCATCTCCCACTCTTTTCTTTCTTTTTTAAAATTTTTTATGGAGATGGGGTCTCACTCCATCACTCAGGCTGGTGTGCAGTGGTATGAACATGGCTCACTGCAGTCTCGAGTTCCTAGGCTCAAGCAATCCTCCCACCTCAGTCTCCTAAGTAGCTGGGACCACAGGCATGTGCCACACTGCACCTGGCTAATTTGTTTTTACTTTTTATAGAAGACAGGGTCTCACTATGTTGCCCAGGCTTCAAATTCCTTTCCAAGATGAGTTTCCAGCCGCAATGGCTCATGGCCGTAATCTCAGCACTTTGGGAGGCTGAGGCTGGCAGACTGCTTGAGTCCAGGAGTTCAAGACCAGCCTGGGCAACATGGTGAAACCCCATCTCTACAAAAAATACTAAAATTAGCTGGGTGTGGTGGCGCACACCTGTAGTCCTAGCTACTCAGGAGGCTGAGGTGGGAGGATCACTTGACCCTAGGAGGCTGAGGCTGCAGTGAGCTATCATTGCGCCACTGCACTCCAGCCTGGGTGAGAGTTAGACCCTGTCTTAAAAAAATAATAAAAATGGTTTCCTATGTGCTAAGTTCTGTCCTTCACCAATGGCACTGACCCAAACACTACTCCTCTTGGGAAGCATGGGAAACAGATAGAGAAAAAACAACCAGTCAAGCACAAGACAGAAAACCTAGCTGGCGATCAATCAGAGCAAACCAGGTAGATGTTATTTATCTGAGTTTTGTTGTTTGAGGGGGGTGGGTGGGAGGTTTATTAGTCCATAGTCACCATGCGACTTATGAGAAAAGTCATGCCACTCTATCCTCAAACAGTCCAAAGAATTGAAGGGGACAATTTACAGCCTCTTGCGTAAAAAATTTCTGTAAATGCCCGTGCCATTCTTTGCCTTGTCACCTTCCATTAGCCTAAACCAATAAGACTCTGTTCACTGAGACTTAAGCTGGAAACATGAACAAACAGACTTTTCTTGGACAGAGGGAAAAGGACATGATGATTTAGGGGAGGCTGGGGGGAGGTGGGAGGAGGTGGGAGAGAGATTTCTTCACATTTCTGTGTAGTGCCTGATATGTGTATAGCATACTAGTGGAGCTAAAAACTGAAATATATAAATAGTCATGCAAAAGTCAGCCTAGGAAAAACAGCACACTCAGGTTCTTAAATCTGTAATATGCTGAAGCCATAAATCTAAAATATGAAGAGGAGATGAGCAGATTGTGACAATTAAAAAAAAATTAGGCTGGGCACGTGGCTAACACCTGTAATCCCAGCACTTTGGGAGGCTGAGGCAAGAGGATCACTTGAGCCCAAGAATTGGAGACCAGCCTGGGCCACACATGAGATCATATCTCTAAAAAAAAGAAAGAAAGAAATCAATCATAAACATTATTCAATCCATGGCTCATTTGCTCTCATATACTTCCTCCCTTTATTCATATACTACACTGATCAGCAGCCAAGTCCACTAAAGAGAAATCAGCAAGCACGCAGGGTCGTAAGTTGGATCAAGCAGACAACAGAGATGACAAAAAGTGGGTTTTTCATTGTCTTGTTTAGAATACTAGGATAGAGAAGAGGCTACATTACCTGCTAACCTCCACTATTTGCACCACATCTAACTGAATAAAATCTGTGCCTAGAGAATTAAACAACCTAAAGACAAGTGACCAAATTATATAGACGGCTACACTGGAACCCAGAATCCCAGGATGAAGTAGACAAAAGTATGCTCATCTGGCAGTTCCGTAAACACAAACTTAACCAAGTCACTAACCTCTGCCAACCAACCAAACACTACGTAGCAACTCATTCTAGTGATAAATAGTTAAGCACAAGAACTAGGCAATTCTCATCAGACAATGTACCCAGCTGCAATTCCAGGATGTGGAACTAGAACAATAAGTTCTAGAAAAAAAGAATCCTTACTTTTCTTATGTCTTATTCCTTTTCCTCCAACTTCTCTCCTTTCATAGATTTATTCTGAAACTGCTTATATTTTCTACAATTATTTAAAAAAATTCTCAGCTACAGATTAACAATGGTCCAAGTATGTGGTCTGATAAATAATTTCTATGCCACTCACAAGTATGAAAGCTGTGTGGGAGATATAAGCTAGATATGAGTTGTCCAATATGGTAGCCACTAGCCACAAATGGCTTTGTAAAATAAGTTTTACTGGACAGTGCTTGTGTAGACAGCAAAACATCAGCATTTCTGGAACACTGTGACGGTTTATGGGACAAAACAGACCAAAATGTTTAAATTAGGATGGTTCTGAAAATCAAGACTTATAACCAATGTAAATGGGATCTATACTCACAGAACACATCTCAAAAGGTCACGAATCTTCAAGTGAAGTAGTCCCTGGAAACCATACATATTCTAGTAAAGTGTTACTTAAAATATAGTCTTCCTCCTGGTGCTAGTCTCCAAACTGTTTCTTACCAGTGTGTAAACGTCCAGAAATTGAAAATGTTAAGAAACTTTCAGAATAATTTAATGCTGTTCTAACATTTTAATTGTATTTTATAAAAGTATCCCTGCAATAATCAAAAACATTTCTAAACTAGTTTTTTGCCACAGATAATTTCAGATGCACTACTCTAGCACATATGCAAATAAAAAAATATGCTATACGTATTGACAATCAATGTTATTAGAGAAGGAAGCTCACAGCCAGAGTTCTGCCAATTACCATTATTGTATTACAACCCTCCAGAGACTTAAAATGGGCGCTGAAATCTTATCAATGATCAACTAAAACTAAAATTGAGTCAAGTTAATTGACTCAGTTTTAATGCCATAAAGCCAATTTACGAACAGAACTGAACTAAGAAAAAAGGAAGAAAACTAACATTTATTGAGGGTCAAAGTATCACTGTTAGGTAATTTTGAATACTGTATACAATTTTTTTTTTTTTTAAGACAGAGTCTAGGCCATGTGCAGTGGCTCATGCCTGTAATCCCAGCACTCTGGGAGGCCAAAGTGAGTGGATCACTTGAGGCCAAAGTTCAAGACCAGCTTGGACAACATGAAGAAAATCCATCTCTACTAAAAATGCAAAATTAGCTGGGCATGGTGGCGCACTCCCATATTCTTAGCTACTCAGGAGGGTGAGGTGGGAAAAATCACTTGAACCCAGGAGGCAGAGGTTGCAGTGAGCTGAGATCGCACCATTGCACTCCAGCCTGGGTGACAGAACAAAACCCTGTCTCAGAAAAAAAAAAAAAAAAAAGAAAGACAGGGTCTCACTCTGTCACCCAGGCTGGAGTGCAGTGTCACTATCATGGCTCACTGCAGCCTCAAACTCCTGGGCTCAATTAATCCTCCCACCTCAGCCTCCCAAAATAATGGGATTTCAGGCATGAGCCACTGCACCTGGCCCTGTATCCAATTATTTACTCTTCCCAACCAGGTTGCTAGTTATTGCTAAGTCTTACAGATGAGGATCAAAGAAGTTCAGTAATTTGCTCAAAGTCACAAAGTTAACATATGTATCTGTTTTACTCAGCCTTCTGTGGACTAAAAATGAAAAAAGAGAAAAAGTCTAGGGAAGGGAAGAGAAAGACCTGATATTCCTGTAATGAAATACTATAAAAATAACACAGGTATACAGTATAGCATTGATGGACAAATTCTTTTCAGCAATGTGTAGTAGGAGCTATAAGCTATGTAGTAAGAGATATGGTGTTCAATTTTGTAAATTCAGAAGGAACACAGACAATTCCTTAGAAGATAGAGTGAATTTTTACTGCTGGGGTTCTCACACATCTAGCCCTCACATAAAAGAGACGACAGATGAGAACTAGGGCCACAGAACCAAGGCACCCTTCCCCTTGGCCATATGGCACAACACAAGTGAGCTTTGGTTTGTTTGTTTGTTTGTTTGTTTGTTTGTTTGTTTGAGATGGAGTCTCACTCTGTCACCCAGGCTGGAGTACGGTGGCGCAATCTCGGCTCACCGCAGCCTCCGCCCTCCGAGTTCAAGCGATTCTCCTGCCTCAGCCTCCCAAGTAGCTGGGATTACAGGCACTTGCCACCTCGCCTGGCTAATTTTTTGTATTTTTAGAAGAGATGGGGTTTCACCATCTTGGCCAGGCTGGTCTTGAACTCCTGACCTCATGATCCACCCGCCTCAGCCTCCCAAAGTGCTGGGATTACAGGTGTGAGCCACCGTGCCCAGTCGTGACCTTTGGTTTGTAATAGCCCTTCCCAATTAAAGTGCATGTGGCTTAAGAATCACATACTCTGCCTCTCAACTTCAAATCTTTTCTTACTTCACAAAAATGAGCAAGTATTCCCACTGAGCACCAATGGTCTCAGCATCATGCTAGGCACACGGACCTGATGCTGTATTTCTGGTTAATATAAAAAATGATAACCCAGGCCAGGCGCAGTGGCTCACACCTATAGTCCAGCACTTTGGGAGGCCGAGGCAGGAGGATGGCTTGAGGCCAGGAGTTTGAGACCAGCTGGGCAACACAGAGAGACCTCATCTCTAAAAAAAAAAATTCAAAAAACTGGCCAGGCATGGTGGCACACATCTGTGGTCCCACCTACTCAAGAGGCTGAGGTGGGAGGCTTGCTTGAGCCTGGGAAATGGAGGCTGCAATGAGCTGTGATCATGCTACTGCACTGCAGCCTGGGTGTCAGAGTGAGAACTTGTCTCAAAAAAGATTAAAAAAAAAAAAAAAAAAAAAAGTTAACCTAAATGGAAGAAAGATGGAACAAAGTTGTGCACAAGTGTTCCGTAGTGGCACAATAATGATTACTTTTAGTGTTTAGTTTTTTCCCAAGCAAAATATATAACCAATGTCAGGTAAGTTTCTTCCAATGGCTTTCTAGAGAGCTAAACGCTTTTATGCTGAGTTGGAAATACTGATGTTTTTCTTTTTTTGAGACAGAGTCTCACTCTGTTGCCCAGGCTGGAGTATAGTAGCACGATCTCGGCTCACTACAACCTCTGCCTTCCGGGTTCAAGTGATTCTCCCACCTCAGCCCCCCAAGTAGCTGGGATTACAGGCATGTACCACCATGCCCAGCTAATTTTTGTAGTTTTAGTAGAGACAGGGTTTCACCATGTTGGCCGGGCTGGTCTCGAACTCCTGACCTCAGGTGATCTGCCCACCTCAGCCTCCCAAAGTGCTGGGATTACAGGCATGAGCCACCGTGCCCGACTGATATTTTTCTTTCTTTCTTTTTTTTTTTTTTTTTTCTTGAGAGGGAGTCTCGCTCTGTCGCCCAGGCTGGAGTGCAGTGGTGCAATCTCAGCTCACTGCAAGCTCCCCCTCCCGGGTTCATGCCATTCTCCTGCCTCAGCCTCCTGAGTAGCTGGGACTACAGGCGCCCGCCACCACGCCCAGCTAACTTTTTTGTATTTTTAGTAGAGACGGGGTTTCACCGTGTTAGCCAGGATGGTCTCAATCTCCTGACCTCGTGATCCGCACGTCTCTGCCTCCCAAAGTGCTGCGATTACAGGCGTGAGCCACCACGCCTGGCCCGATTTTTTTCTTAAATGCCGGTTTTTCTGGTTTCAAATACCCTGCCACCACTTTGACAACCAAGAAACATGTTCCTGTTCTAAACAACAAAGATTAAGAGACCACCTGCTCTAGGCAAATAGAAAAATCCTTATCATTTTCTCCAATGTGCCTAGCAAAACTACAAAGGCAACAATGGCCTGGGGAACCAATCACCCCACATAGCATGAAGTAAACAAAGTCATCTTGCTTAATAAACTAAATAATATCAGTTAGCTGAGGGGCATAAAGAATGAATTAACTTTTTTTTTTGTTCCACCAATCCTCCAAGTTTTATTTCTAAGTACTTCTGACCTAAAGACAAGACTGTCTTCTCCTGATTATTTAATTCCCATTATGCCTATTATCAAAGTTAAAGTAGATGTAATAAGTTTTAACATCACTGAATTTAACATCTTAACCAACAGAAATACAGACCATACTCAGGCTGGGTGCAGTGGCTCACGCCTGTAATCCCAGCACTCTGGGAGGCAGAAGTGGGTGGATCCCTTAGGCCCAGGAGTTTGAGACCAGCTTGGGTAACATAGCAAAATCCCATCTCTACCAAAAATTGAAAAAAATTAGCTGGGCATGGTGGCACGTGCCTGTAGTTTTAGCTACGAGAAAGGCTGAGGTGGGAGGATCACCTGAGCCCAGGGAGGTCAAGCCTGCAGTGAGCCGTGATCGCACCACTGCACTCCGGCCTGGGCAACAGAATGACCTTGTCTCAAAGGAAAAAAAAGAAAGAAAGAAAAGAAACGTAGACCATGCTCTAGCAGCCTGGGTGAAAGCTATGAAAACAATCCACGGGAAAAAACAATCAGGTTGTGAAATAATTACTGTAACATAATCAAGAGTCAGTGAGAGGAGGTGACAGTCAATCAAGTATGTGAAATGAAATGCTTTGTAGTCAGCTACATTCTCAGGAGGGTCATTTCCAGCCTATGTAGTTCCCATAAGCTGCTCTAATGTCACAAAAACATTACTTCCATCGAGCCTACATTACCTTTCTGGAGATTGAAGAGACATTCAAACCAAATCTTTGAGCTCTTTCCTTCAGCTTATCCAAGTTAACCTATAAAAACATAGGGGAAAGAACATAGTTTTAAAAAATCAAAACGGAAAACAAAAAATGCAGAAACTATAGTATGAAGCTAAGAGTTCAAATAAGCCTATAACATCAAAGACACCCTATGAGCAAAATAAGAAAACTAAGCAGCAACCATCCAGTCCACTGATTATGGCCTCCTCTGGAATGCAGTGAAAGATTCAGCCCTGCCTCCTGCATTTATCACAGGTGTCAAGAGCCTAAGGAGGGCTTAAGATCAAGGGAAGCCAAACACTGCCAGGGAAAGCAAACACATGTCTAAATCATCACCTCCAAACAAGTCTACCATTCACAATCCAAAATCATTAATTCTCATGTGGTCTCTGCAAGTATTTCTTAACTCTATCTCCAAACAAAGAGAAACTATCACGGAAGCACCTTTTTCAGAAGACAATCTATAACTACTACCCAACTCGATTCTCTTCCCTCCTCTTTCTTGGAAACCTTGGTACATGGACTTGTTACTATTGTAAGAATTATTTAGGGCCAGGCGCAGTGGCTCACGCCTGTAATCCTAGAAGTTTGGGAGGCCGAGGCAGGTGGATCACCTGAGGTCAGGAGTTCAAGACCAGCCTGGCCAACATGGTGAAATCCCGTCTCTACTAAAAATACAAAAATTATCCGGGCATGGTGGCGGGCACCTGTAATCCCAGCTACTTGGGAGGCTGAGGCAGGAGAATTCCTTGAACCCGGGAGGTGGAGGTTGCAGTAAGCTGAGATCGCACCACTGCACTCCAGCCTGGGCAAAAGAATGAAACTCCGTCTCAAAAAAAAAAAAAAAGAATATTTAGGAAATTTTCATTAATAATATTAAACCTTCACTTACAATATTAAACAGCAACCCCTAAAGCAGGATTTCATAAAGCTGATTCTATTTCACCACAGCATTCGTTACCATTTTTTAAATATGCTAACTAGTCACAATGGTCCAGAAAGCCATTTTATTCTACCATTCTTTACTCTGATTTCACATTTCACGGATAGTATTTAAAAAAAAAAAAAAAAAAAAAAAGCACTATCTACAAACAGAACTCCTAAATTGCTTCCATAGATTCTCTTGTGGTAATAATGAATTAGACATTATCTAAGGCCATTGGACAAGGCCTCCAGTACCATAAAACAGTTACATACACGGCTAACAAAATCCATTCTTACTTTCAAAAAGAGTGGTAGGAAGGAAGACGTCTGCAGTAATTGAACATGTGACAATTTTCCTGACCTCTCCGTATCTCCAACAATTTTTTAAATTCAAGACATACAACATTGTACTGAAAACAGTCAACAAATTAATGTTCTCAGAGTTTCCTCTAATCTGGGGAGGAGGAGTCTCTAAAGTTAGCCATATAGAATTAAGGTCTGGGTGTGTAAGAAATAAAAAAAGATTTCTTACCATAGGTTTGTTATCAGACGACAGACCTAAGGAAGTAAATAAAGTTTTATTTAATATTTTTAAAAGTCATAAAAGCCAACAGTCTTCAAGTCAAATTAGGCAACATAAAAACAGTATACGAGACACACATCCTTTATCCTATGATGACAAAGAAAAGGCAGAAATTGCATGTAGCGATCATGTCTGCATTCATTGCTAGCAGGAACATAAAATGGTATAGCTGCTTTGGAAAACAATTTGGCAGTTCCTCAAAAGATAAATACAGTTACGTATGATCCCACAATTCCACTGCTAGCTATACAGCTAAGAGAAAATGAAAACATATAATTACACAAAAATTTGTACATAAATGTTCACAGCAGCATTATTCATATTAGACAAAAAGTTAAAGAAAAACACCCATCAACTGATGACTGGCTAAATTAAGTATGGTATATCCATACAATGGAATATTATTAAACAATAAAAATGAATAGAGATACATGCTACAACATTAATGAACCTTGAAAACTATGCTAAGTGAAAGAATCCAGTCACAAAAGACAATACACTATACGTACTATACGAATTCATTTATATGAAGGCAAATTTCCACGGAGAAAAAAACCTCAGTGGCTGCTTAGGGCCGGGCAGGGAGAGGTAATGGAGGATATCTACTAATGGGCACAGACTTTCTTTTTGGGGTGATAAGCACGGTGATGATGGCTGCACAACTCTGTGAATATACTATGAAATAATGAATTATATACCTTTAAATGGATGAACTGTATGTTATATAAATTGCATCTCAGTAAAGCTGTTAAAAAAGAGATCACATCTGGATAAACAAGAACTACTATCATGAGTTGAAATTATGGCTCCTGGCCGGGTGCGGTGGCTTACGCCTGTAATCCCAGCACTTTTGGAGGCCAAGGCGGGTGGATCACCTGAGGTCAGGACTTGTAGACCAGCCTGACCAATATGGTGAAATCCCATCTCTACTACAAATACAAAAATTAGCCAGGCGTGGTGGCATGCACCTGTAGTCCCAGCTACTCGGGAGGCTGAGACAGGAGAATTGCTTGAACCCAGAAGGCAGAGGCTGCAGTGAGCTGAGATGGCGCCGCTGTGCTCCAGCCTGGGCGACAGAACAAGACTCCATCTCAAAAAAGAAAAAAAGAAAAAAAAAGAAATTATGGCTCCTTAAGGCCAATTTTCTGTCCTGAAATTATCACCAAGAAACTAGCCAATAATTATTTACTTCAAACTTTTCAGGATTTCATTCAAAAAAACAGTGCTTGCTTTTAAATGTTCCCAAATTCCGTTATTTTTTAGAGTTACTCTATAGTTCTAAGATGTCAGAATTATGAGTAACACTGAAACTGTATTTTTTATCGGGTTCCCTTTTCAGACTATTAATTTTAACTATTATCTTTCTTCAAATAGCATTTTAGCCTTGCACCTGTAGTCCCAGTTACTCAGGAGGCTGAGGGAGGACTGCTTGAGCCCAGGAGCTCAAGTCCAGCCTGGGCAATATAGTGAAACCCTGTCTCTTAAAAAAAATAAAAAAGCACCACGTTCTATAATTTCTGTTGTATCTTCACCAATTATATCTCTCTTGATGTAAATAAGAACCAGAAAAAAAATTTTTTTTTTCTAAAACACTTAGTGATAGCGGCCAGAATTTTTCTGTCTTTTTAAAAGCACAGCAAAACACTACAAGAAGATCTCTGGGGGACATTTTCTTACTTAAAACTACCGACGAGTCACAGGGAAAACTGGATTGAATTGGAAGACTACATTTAAATTTTAAGTTCCTGAGAAAAGGGGCTATGTTCTTTTTGTTTTTTTGAGAAAAGAGTCTCATTCTGTCCCCCAGGCTGGAGTACAGTGGAGCGATCCTGCTCACTGCAAGCTCTGCTTCCCACGTTCAAGCACTTCTCCTGCCTCAGCCTCCCAAATAGCTGGAATTACAGGTGCGCAACACCACACCCAGCTTTTTTTTTTTTTTTTTTTGTATTTTTAGTAGAGAAGGGTTTCGCCATGTTGGCCAGGCTGGTCTCAAACTCCTGACCTTAAGCAATCCACCTGCCTTGGCCTCCCAAAGTGCTGGGACTACAGGTGTGAACCACCGTGCCCAGCCTGTCCTTTTTTTAAATTCTGAGACAAGATCTTGCTCTGTCACCCAGGCTAGAGTGTCATGGCAACATCACACTCACTGCCAGCCTTGACCTCCCAGGCTTAAGAGATACTCCCACCCCAGCGCCCCAAGTAGCTGGGACTACAAACGCCTGCCACCATGTCTAGTTAATTTTTTAATTTTTTGTAGAAACAAGGTGTCACTTTGTTTCCCAAGCTAGTTTCCAACTCCTGGGTTCAACTGATCCTCCCGGCTTGGCATCCCAAAGTGCTGGGACTACAGGCGTGAGCCACCACACCCAGCCGTTTCTTAAAAATAATAACTATTTCAGGCTCGGCACACCTGTAATCCCACCATTTTGGGAGGCAGAGGTGAGTGGATCACTTGAGGTTAGGAGTTCAAGACCAGCCTGGCCAACACAGTGAAACCTGTCTCTACTAAAAATACAAAAATTAGCTGGGTATGGTGTCACGCACCTGTGGTCCCAGCTACTCAGGAGGCTGAGGCAGGAAAATAGCTTGAACCTGGGAGGCAGAGGTTGCAGTGAACCAGATCACGTCCCTGCACTCCAGCATGGGTGACAGAGCGAGACTGTGTCTCAAAAAATAGTAATAATTTCCTCTAATTCATTACAAAAGTGATACATATTCATTGTATGGATTTTAATAACACAGACAAGCAAAAAGAAATAAATCATTCAAAATTCCACCAACCAGAGATACGAGTATTAACAATTTAGAATACAGTCGTCCCTCCATTTCCTCAGGGGATTGGATCCAAACCCACCCCTCCAGCTGATACCAAAATCCACCACACTCAAGTCCTGCAGCAGATATAAGCTGCTCCTCCATATCTGCAGGTTTCACATCCCAAGAATACTGTATTTCTGAACCGCATTTGGTTATGGTGAACCCTCAGATACAGACAGCAAACTGTATTTATTGAAAAAAAAAAAAAAATCCAAGTATAAGTGGACCTGTGCAGTTCAAACCTTGCTGTTGAAGTGTCTACTATGTATCCTTCCAAGCTTTTTTCCTATCTATACATGCACTCTTACATGACTAAAATGGGAACGTACTGTTAATATAATTTTGTAACTTTTTTCATTAATATCTCTGATAAATATCTTTCAATATTATTTCAGCACAGTAGTCTGCTATACCATGGCACACATTTAATAACTAATTCTCTGTTGTACAGTTGGTTGTTTCCAGTTATTGATCACTATAAATAATGCTGTGATAATCCCTGAGACTAAGTCTTTATGCACATTCAAGACTATTTCCTTATAAGTTCCTAGAAGTAAAATTGTTAAGGTAGAAGATATTCTTTTCCCTTTTATCACTTATAATAGCCAGTATAACACTGGATAGTATGCAATAATTTTATGCAGTTGAGACCCCAGAATAAGTAAGCAAAGTACTAGAGAAACTTCTTTGAAGATGTTCAAGAAAAGACAGACAAATGTTGGCACTTCCTATCCTCTCATAACATTCAGTATCTCTCTTAATTGCCCAGGAAGGCCTAAGTATAATTTTACCTAAAGCAGGAGATGAAAGTTACAATCTCTTAAGAGTTTCTACAGCTAGCAAATTTACCTTATTTTGGAGAAATGAAACCTGTTATACCAGAAAAGAAAGAATAAAAAGGTAACTTTCTCAGAAGTATCTCTGTACTCTTACCTTTTGTTGGAACTGAAGAAATCCCAAACCTGAAGAAGAAAAAACAAACTAAATTTTAGGAAGCTGTTCACACTCCTGGTTGTCTGTCTCCGTGTCAAGTATACATATGACACTTCTTGCTTGTGATCTCAAGCCTTGCAATCATTAGCTAATTCTAACAACCCCATGAAAGAGGTTCAGAAATTAAGCTAAAAGGAAGCCTTATCAGAATTAGTAGTAGTCAGTTCCTGGCTTTAACTGTTACAAAAACCCTTTTCAATAAAGCTCAATTTATAGCTACTATAACCAAATCAGTAGACATGTTCTGAATAGGGTCAAAAGTGTTCACATCCTTCAGCAAGCCTCTATTCTACTTAAAATCAACAATTATACCTAAAAGCTAGGATCACACATCTTCATCTTTACAACACCCCTATCAGAGGCCCAAAAGGCTGGGGACACTCACCTAGCTGCCCGAGCAGCTTTCTTACTCTCCAAGCTCACAGGTACATTGAATCGTTCAGCCCTCTTCTGCATTCTCTAAGTAAAAATAGACAAAAGGGAGAAAAAAAAGTCAATTTATGGTTTAAGAAAGTTAGTCAGAGGTAGGTATCTTTTAAAAAAAAAAAAAAAAAAAAAGAGTCTCACTCTGTCCCCCAGCCTGGAGTGCAGTGGCATGATCTCGGCTCACTGCAACCTCAGCCTCCTGGGTTCAAGCGATTCTCGTGGCTCAGCCTCCTGAGTAGCTGGGATTACAGGACTGTGCCACTGTGTCCAGCTAATTTTTGTGCTTTTAGTAGAAATGAGATTTCACCATGATGGCCAGGCTGATATCGAACTCCTGGCCTCAAGTGAACTGCCCACATCAGCCTCCTAAACTGCTGGGATTACAAGCATGAGCCACCCGGCCCAGCCAAAGGTAGGTATCTTAACAACATCAGAAGTAATTTCTTAGGGTCTAAACTGAAAATACTGACAATCCTAGAAGATATCAGGTTGTGTCCACGCTAGGACTTAACGGCCCTTCCCAGAAAGCAAACAAAAAAAGACTATTATTAGATGCCCTCAAAAACAAAAGTGAGAAATAAAGTAAAACCTACATTATGCATGAAGCTAAGAAGTCAAAAGCTATGTTTGGCTGACCTTTGAAAAGTGATCAAAGGAATAGCTTGGTTCCAACACCAATGGTATTCTTTCCGTTAGAAATGAGGCAGCATTGTTTTATGCCATTCTAAAAGAGTTTAATAATTCTCTACTTTGCAAGTATGATACTGAACACAAGATCTCAAATGGAACCTGGTTTCACAGTCCTGCACCACAGAAACCAGAGAAATTTCAATCTCAGCTACTGGCCAGTAGCAACATAAGAGTCACATCTACCAATACAATTTCAAGGTACAATCCTCCTAAATCTAATCCTAGGTTTGAAAACATCTCAAAGAGAGTCACTGTTAAGACCATAATATTACATATAAAAAGACTACAACTTCAAGAATGACTACCCCTACGCCAGCCAAATATTTTCCAGAGTAGCTGGCAGTGAAACGTATCAACACCAAAATCTGCCAATACTGATTTTCTGCCTGTGAATAAATTTTAGAGGATGATGCAGATATAATAAAGGGTAAGAGGGAGAGAGAAATGTAGAAACTGTTCTACTAGGGAGCAGAATACCTACCTCAGTCTGTGGTATTTCAGATGTAATTTTCACCACTTTCTTCTCTGCTGCCCTAGAAAAGAAAGAGATTTTTTAAAATGAGAAAACTGATATTCTAAACCACAACCTCAGAAATGTGTAAGAATTCACCTGAGTCACCATTCTCTGCCCTATTATCTCTCTGTCACCCCCTAAGCCAAAGAAACATGAAGTCCACTAGAGCTTTGGTTCCTTTAACTGTCATCTATTGAGAGGAAAGAGTTCAAATAACAAATTAAGCTTCTTTAGCTAAAGTATAATAAAGAAATAAGGAAAGAAGTCTGGTTAAATATACTGGGCTGAAGGGAAACACTCAAAGGACACCAGAAACCATCTCATTTGCTTTTAGGAACTTTTTAATTTACTTTTTTTTTTTCTGAGACAGAGTTTTGCTCTTGTCGCCCAGGCTGGAGTGCAATGGCGTGATCTCGGCTCACTGCAACCTCCACCTCCTGGGTTCAAGAGATTCTCCTGCCTCAACCTCCTGAGTAGCTGGAATTACAGGCACCTGCCACCACGCCCAGCTAATTTTTGTATTTTTAGTAGAGATAGGGTATCACCATGTCGGCCAGGCTAGTCACGAACTCCTGGCCTCAAGTGATCCACCCGCCTCGGCCTCCCAAAGTGCTGGGATTACAGGTGTCAGCCACCGAGCCCAGCCTTTAATTTACTTTTGAACTAATGAGTAACCCTCCAATCCTCCTTTAAGTACCACCTCCCAATGTTCATCACAACAATTAATAAGTACTCTACAAGGTCTGGTTTCCTTCTTTTAAAAATCCCTTATTTCTCCCATGGGGAATGTAGCTCTAGCTGGAACAGTCAAAGTGAAACAAATAAAAATGCTAAAGAAGGTAGGAAGAAAGAAGTCTAAGGGGAGTTTGAATTAGGAAAACATGGTAAGTTAGTGGTCAAAGGTTTAAGAGAAAACAAAAGAGGGGGGACCACAGGGGCGGGAGACAAAGTTCGGAAGTACCCACGATAAATGGAAGGGCATTAACCCTCCACCAAACAACTCCCATAAAACTGTGGGTCATAACCAGTCTCATTAAGGTCCCTCATTTAGAGACATGGGCAGCTTTTGTTCCAATATCCTGGACACTTTTCCCATTTGATGCCCTGAAAGGTAGTAATGGTTTAATGACATTTTCAGAGGAAGCAATTCTGGAATAAGAACTTACTCTCTTCCACCCTTTTATTGGAAATCCCTGGACTGAAGACAAGCAATGGGTGCCCCCTGCTGACTATAACGAAGTCCTACAATATGTAACCGCTTTAGCTGGTTGGGGGTGGGGAATCAAACTAGAAACAGGTATATTTTTGGAGAACTTCAGGCCAAAGATGAAGAAGGGGATCTCCTTTTAAATAGTCAAGGAATCTAAACTAGCCCTGGCTATTCTGACGTTTAAAGAAATTTCTAAACGCTTCCCATTTCCTTGCCATCCTTCCCTAACCTTGTCTTATAATTTAGGCACAAAAGGCCAAAGTTTAATGTTTTACTTGAAATCCAATGCCATCAAGAAAGCAGTACTCTCCATCAACCCCAGTGTAATGACTTCCTCCCCATTACCATTCTGAAGCACAGTCAATGCAGTGCACATCACGGCAGAAAGGGAACCCCAGACGGGAAGTTTCCTTCCATTCTATTACAATTCCCTTAGGCAACTAAACTCAAGCGCAATAAATAAACATCAAATTCTGGGATGCATGGGAAATTTCCACTCTTCACTGAGAAATTTCTCTCCTACCCAATCACATAAACAACATTCTCTGAAATACAGAGACCAAGAATCTTTTTGTACATACTTCAGTCTAACCACAACTATCCTCTAAAAATCAAAAACGATCACCCCATCCACTTCAATTTCCTTGTTTCAAAATTCATTAATAGAATTAAAGCCCCCTGAACAGAACGCACATTTTAAATATTCTATGAATAATGAACTTCAAACTTTCGAACCTCTATTTTTTAACCCACACAAGCCAATTATCATGGTATTCACTTGATCTTCTTTCTTGTTCCAGAAATCCCCATAACATTTCTATTTTAAAGCTATCTCACAAAGTCATTTTTTCAAGGCACTATATCTAATTATAAACATCTTATGATGGAAAGATAACTAAATGGCTTTAGAAAGTAGTATTTGATAGGCAGGTGATTACTGGCTCACACCTGGAATCCCAGCACTTTGGGAGGCCAAGGCAGGTGGATCGCTTTGAGCTCAAGAGTTTGAGACCAGCCTGGCAAACACGGTGAAACCCCATCTCTACAAAAAAATACAAAAAAAGAGCTGGGTGTAGTGGCTCGTGCCTGTAGTCCCAGCTACTCAGGAGGCTGAAGCTGGAGGACTGCTTGAGCCGGGAAACGGAGGTTGCAGTGAGCCAAGATTGTGCCACTGCACTCCAGCCTGGACAACGGAGTGAGTCCCTGTCTCAAAAATAAATAAATAAAGGGATATTTGACAAAAATCTATCAAGATGTTAAATGTACATCCTCTGTGATGCAGCAAATCCACTGCTAGGAATTTACCCTATGGGTATACTTGTGAGTATAAATAATTAGAAAAGGACATGCAGAACTACATTTTTTTTAATGAATAATCTAAATGTCCATCAACAGAAGACTGGTGAAATAAATTACTGTTTATCCATAGAATGCAATACTATTAAATGCTAGAAAGAACAAGGTTCTAAGTTGATAACTAGTAAATCTGGGTGATAGGTAGATGAGAGTCTATTACACTAGTCGAACTTTTGTATATACTTGTAATTTCCCATAATAAGCTAAACAAAAACAGACCACTTCCTAGGATAATTATCCTGACTTTACAGGGTCTACTGAGGATAAAATGAAAGTACATGTAAAACATTCAGAACAACGCCTAGCATATAACTCTTAAGAACAATGCCTAGCATATAACTAACACTTACATAAGAAAATGATGATATAAAAAATTTCCAGATGTGAAAAAAAATCAAGAGTGTGCACAGCGTGTGTATACGTGTATCTATATATACACATACATACATATACACACGTACAGCCCCCATATATAAAATCTTCCAAAAGTATGTACTGTTCTAAAAACCTCAGTAAAGTCAGATCTGAGAATGGATACAAAGAGTACTTAATTCTTACTTGATATACTCCACTATGTACTGACTTTTTACTTGTAAATACACTGCCTTTTATAATTAAATGCACTAACACAGCTATGAGGAACAAAAATCTTCAAAGTTTAGGACTCAACGGCTCTTAATGTACTATAGTACAAAATGGCCAGACATTTGTGGAAAAAGCCCCAAATTAAAGATGTTTAGGATCACCCTTGTGGAACAGTTTAAACAAATCAAGATCTACTTTCCATTCTAGCACTTTGTCCTCCCCTCCTCCACTGTAAATCAGAAAGCAAGAGAGAACAGAGTGCTACTTCAGAAACATAACCTCTACCCAACACCCTCCTCCCTTACAAAACTCCTTTATACAGAGTGTCACACTTTTTTTTTTTTTTTTTTTTTTCCCCGAGACAGCTCTGGCTCCCAGGCTGGAGTGCAGTGCCACAGTCTCGGCTCACTGCAACCTCCACCTCCCAGGTTCAAGCAATTCTCCTGCCTCAGCCTCCCAAGTAGCTGGGATTACAGGTGCCCTCCACCAAGCCCAACTAATTTTTGTATTTTTAGAAGAGACAGGGTTTCACCATCTTGGCCAGGCTGGTCTTGAACTTCTGACCTCATAATCCACCCACCTCGGCCTCCCAAAGTGCTGGGATTACAAGTGTGTGCCACCGTGCCTGGCCTCAGTTTTACACTTTTGCAGAAAAGTGCAAAACTCTTATGAACAGTTAACAGAATGGGCCAGGCACGGTGGCTCACACCTGTAATCCCAGCACTTTGGGAGGCCAAGGCAGACGGATTATTTGAGGTCAGGAGTTCAAAACCAGCCTGGCCAACATGGTAAAACCCTGTCTCTACTAAAAATACAAAAATCAGTCGGGCAGTAGTGGCACACACCTATAATCCCAGCTACTCGGGAGGCTGAGGCAGGAGAATTGCTTGAGCATGGGAAGCAGAAGTTACGGTGAGCCAAGATCACGCCACTGCACTCCAGTCTGGGCAACAGAGTGAGATCCTGTCTCAAAAAAAAAAAAAAAGTTAACAGAGTTTACACAGTTTTACACTGTATACAGAATTGTACAGATTCTCTATAGAGTAACAGAATAATCTATTATGGTGACCCTATAAAAGAACAACAAAGGCTAGGAGAATTAAACTATGTCTGGTCTTGAAGTCACCTGGTCCTAATTACCTATTACATAACTCAGAGACAATTTGCTTTACTTCACTGGGACCAAGTACTTTGAAGTAGTCCCTTCTAAAAAACAAAAAAATGACCTAATCAGAAAGGAAAAGGCCAATGGGAACATGTAAGAGGTAAACAAAGTTAAACATTAAATACATTAAGAAAAGAGCTGCCTGCTCTGTACTCAGATTATAAAAAAGGGATAATTACACATCAACAGTTTTTTCAGGGGGTTCTTCCTCTTTGACAGGGAGCTCAATGGGCTTTGTTTCTTCTTCCTAAAACCAAATGAAACAAGGTAGTTAACATAAATCTAAAGAATAAATATCTATCAAAAGAAGAACATCAGAACTCCAAAATAAACCAGTCTCTCAGAACCTTCATACCCATCTTATGCTCCCGTAATAAATTTACATCTAAGTCCTCCAATGACTGATGTTAAAGCAATGTGGCCAAAGCAGTGGCACATTACCAGAGACTAACCTTACTCTATCCAACTCACCTCTGTTTCATCTCCCAGTACATCTTCTTCATTTGCCTCCTCTTCAGCTAAAGAATATTAAAATATTCAGGTCAAGCCCTGCTACAAAACCATCTTGATCACTTACCAAGGTTAAAATTATAATCACTTTGCTTTCCCCCAAAAAAATCCAACAGTGAAGGCAGAAACTGATGCACATAAAATCTGCTACATCTGGAGAAGATAAAACCAGATTTCTACCTAACATTAATTACAAATGTGAACTCCAGTTGGACTGAAGAACTAAATGTGAAGTCAACCTAGAGAATTAATTTTAAAAGTAATGTTGGGCCAGGCACCGTGGCTCTCTGTAATCCCAGCAATCTGGGAGGCAAAGGCGGGTGGATCGTTTGAACCTAGGAGTTCAAGCGACCAGCTTGGGGAACACAGCGAAACCCCGTCTTTACAAAAAACATAAAAAAATTAGCTGGGTGTGGGGGTGTGCGCCTATAGTCTTAGCTACTGGGGAGGCTGAAGTGGGAACATTACTTGAACCCAGAAGGCAGAGGTTGCAGTGAGCTGAGATCATGTCACTGCACTCCAGCCTAGATGACAGAGCAAGACCCAGTCTTGAATAACAAACAAAAAAAGTATGTGGAAAAGTATCTTTGAGATTTAGTGGCGGGGAAAGATTTGTTTAAAAGAAAAACAACCCAGAACCAAAAGTAAGAGGTGAAAAATTGAAGATTTTTCAAAACTAAGTACTTCTACTTAAGGATAGCACAAAGAAAGTTAAAAGACAAATGACAAGACATTTGTTTTTGTTGAGACAGAGTCTTACTCTGTCGCCCAGACTGAAGTGCAATGGCACAATCACAGCTCCCTGCAGCCTCCCTCTCCTGGGCTCAAGGGATCCTCCTGCCTTAGCCTCCCAAGTAGGTAGGACTACAGGTGCACATCACCACACCCAGCTAATTTTATTATTTTTCTTAGAGATGGGATCTCACTATGCTGCCCAGACTGGTCTCAAACTCCGGGCCTCAAGAGATCACACCACCTTAGCCTCCCAAAGTGCTGAGTTACAGGCATGAACCACCCCGCACAGCCAAAGAAGATATTTGTGCCTAAAACCAACAAAAGAATAGTTATTAGAATATAAAAGAAATGCCTGCAAGCCAACAGGCAAATTATGGGAAACTCAACAGAAAAATGGGCAAAGAAGAAACCCAAAGAATTGTGAAATGTTTAAACTTTTTTCATGGAGAACATAAAACAGCCAACAAATTAGCAAAACTTAGGCCACTTGATAGGACAGTGCCAAGTTTAGGTTTGTGAAGATACAAGAACCCTTATGCACTAGTAATGAGACTGTAGATCTACAGAGCAATTCTGGAAAATAATTTGGGAGTCCTTAGTCACATTAAGTATATATTTATGAATATTAATTAGCAATACCATTCTTGGGCATATACCCCAAAAAGACTTTCACAGGAACATAAGAGCATAAAATAAGTAGTTCCTAATAATATACTATATACTATTAGTATATAGGATATAGTATACTATATCCTACAGGTTAAGCATCACCAATCTGAAAATTCAAAACCTAAAATGCTCCTAAATCTAAAACTTTCTGAAGGCTGATATGATACCACAAGTGGAAAACCCCACACCTAACCTCATGCAATGGGTCACAGTCAAAACTTTGCTTCATGTGCAAAATTATTTTAAATACTGTATAAAACTACTTTCAGATATGTGGATAAGAAACAAATAAATTTTGCGTTTAGGCTTGGATCTCACCCCCAAGATATCTCATTATATATATACACAAATATTCCAAAATCCGAAAAAACTAAAATCTGAAACACTTCTAGTCCCAAGCATTTCAAATATATAACACTCAACCCACAGTATAATATATACTATATACTATTATATACATATAGTATACTATAAGTAGTACCACTTATAGTAGCAGAGGCTTGGTGGCAATAAAATTTTCTGTCACCGAGTGAATTAAGTAAAATGTGTGGTTATCCATCATTGAATGCTATGCAGGAATTAGAATCAACAGACTAGATAACTACACAGCCACATTCCACATGGACGCATCTTTAAAAAAAAAACACACACAATACTTAGTGAAAAAAATGAGAAATAAAGCAAGGCTATGGCCAGTTATGTAATTACCAATTATATAAATGAAAACATTCTACAAAACAACACTACATAGTTTACCAGGAAAAAGACCAAAAAAATACATTCAAACACATTAGAACGGGTGCCTAAATGGGTTGGGGAGAAAGTGAAATAAGGAATAGAAATAAAAGGGAATACATAAATAAAAATTAGATAGAGGACTTTACAACCTAAGATGTAGGTTGTACAAGACGGCTGGGGGCGGTGGCTCACAACTGTAATCCCAGCACTTTGGGAGGCTGAGGCGGGTGGCTCACCTGAGGTCAGGAATTCTAGACCAGCCCAACCAATATGGTGAAACCCCGTCTCTACTAAAAATACAAAAATCAGCCAGGCGTGGTGGTGCTTGCCTGTAGTCCCAGCTGCTTGGGAGGCTGAGATAGGAGAATTGGTTGAACCTGGGAGACGGAGGTTGCAATGAGCTGAAACTGCGTCACTGCACTCCAGCCTGGGCAACAGAGCAAGACTCCATCTCAAAAAAAAAAGAGACAGAGAGTTTTCTTGATGCCGTTAATTAAGAGCTTACATCGCTAATGACCTAAAAAAAAAAAAGAAATCTTTTCAGTGTCAAAGCCTGAAAATCCCCTCACTCACATCACTCCGCCTCCACAAAGTACTCACCATGTTCTTCAAGATATGCCTGGAGTCTGTGGATAAGATCTTGCTTTATTCCCTTGGTCTCCAAACCACGAGCAAGACATTCTTGCTTTAGTTCGGCAAGCTGAGGGGAAAAAAATAAAACTTTTCCTTAGTTAACAGGATGAACACCAGTGAATAAAATGGTAGTTCCCACAAGGAAAAGAAAAAAAGAAAATGAAGTTCCATCCCAAATTACTGCTCTTAATTCTACCAAGGCTCTAGGTCCACAAAGATGATCCATTTTCCTCTAACGATATTCAATATACAAGAGGAACTGCCTAACAGATGCTGAAGAATAAACATCACACCTTAATAAAAAACCTCATCTATTTGTATACCTACTAACTGTCACAAATCTCTACTTATTTCTAAATATTCTGAGGGGGAAAAAGGTTTTTTTCTTAAGATTACTGTGGCAGCCAGCATATTGGAAGAATGAACCTTCAAGTAGAAAATCCAATGATCTAAAAGCAGATTCTCCTTACCACTTATTATCCCAGATCCGTTATTACAATCTACCATATACATGCATACAGGTCTAACCACCATAGAATTAGGTAGATGCATTAGCTAATGTGAACAATGAATTGATTAAAGGATCTGTGTCAAAATGTGAAGAAATATCTAATGGCATACCATAGAGTTCTGCTGAAGATTTAACTTATCTAAAGATATAAAAGCTATGTTCATCAATTTTACAGACAATAGGAGGAAGGAGAATTGATGGATTATTGACATAACTAAGCTTAAAAAATGCAACACGGAAACAGAAAAAAAAAAAAACACTTCTTCAGGACTAATAATAAGCCAAAACAAAGACTCAATTTAGAAGGAATAAGGTATACATATAAATTCCCACACTTAGATTCAAAACTTCAGTTATATAAAAACTGGGTAAGGGAGGATTGGCTCAATAGTAACTCAAAGGATAAAGACATCAGAATTTTAGGCAAAGAAGGTTAACAGTATGATTTGCTACCTATAAGTCATAGGTAACTGAAATATAGACTCCATAATAAACGATGTAATGGTCTTACTGGGCTCTATACTCTTATTTTACGAAGCACAACGACATGCTGACCCAGGAGAACAAGCAGGAAGAAAGGCTCCAGAAATTCTATATGCAGATCAACACACAGATAGATCTTTGGTCTGAAAGATGACCTTTTTTGTTTTGGAGTACAGATCTATGACCAATCAGTACAAGCTAGAAGGCAGACTCCTATAGACAAAAAATTTTACAACTATGGAGTATGCTCTGCATCTCTACGTTTTTCAGCTAGGAGAACATTTCATAATGAAAAGTGGAGAGTTTTTTAAAACATATCACAATGGCCGGGTGCGGTGGCTCACGCCTGTAATCCCAGCACTTTGGGAGGCCGAGGCGAGTGGATCACAAGGTCAGAAGATCGAGACCATCCTGGCTAACACAGTGAAACCCCGTCTCTACTAAAAATACAAAAATTAGCCAGGCGTGGTGGCAGGCGCCTGTAGTCCCAGCTACTCGGGAGGCTGAGGCAGAAGAATGGCGTGAACCCTGGAGGCGGAACTTGCAGTGAGCTGAGATCGGCCACTACACTCCAGCCTGGGTGAAAGTGCGAGACTCCGTCTCAAAAATAAATAAATAAAATAAATAAAACATATTACAATGACTAGCAAAGCATTTAGTGAGTGGGGCGGGCAGGCGGGGATGCTATGAACAGAACTGCCCAACCCAACAAGCTGAAAGCAACCTCTACTGAGGAACATGGTAGGTAATCACCCATTAAAAATTATTTTTAGGCCAGGGACAGTGGCTCACGCCTGTTATCCCAGCACTTTGGGAGGCCAAGGCGGGCAGATCATCTGAGGTCAGGAGTTCAACAGCAGCCTAGCTAACATGGTGAAACCCTGTCTCTACTAAAACTACAAAACTAGACCAGGTGCGGTGGCTCACGCCTGTAATCCCAGCACTTTGGGGGGCCTAGGCGGGCAGATCAACTGAAGTCAGGAGTTCAAGACTAGCCTGGCCAACACGGTGAAACCCTGTCTCTACTAAAAATACAAATATTAGCTGGGCATGGTGGCAGGCGCTTATATTCACCCAGCTATTCAGGAGGCTGAGACAAAAGAATTGCTTAAACCTGGGAGGCGGAGGTTGCAGTGAGCGAAAATCGTGCCATTGCACTCCAGCAGGTGAAAGAGTGAGACTGTCTCAAAAAAAATAAATAAAAATAAAAACAAAAATATAAAATACAAAACTAGCCAGGCGTGGTGGCACATGCCTGTAATCCCAGCTATTCAGGAGGCTGAGGCAGGAGAACAGCTTGAACCTGGGACGCAGAGGTTGCAGTGAGCCGAGATCACGCCATTGCGCTCCAGCCTGGATGCCAAGAACAAAATTCTGTCTCAAAAAAAATATATATATATTTTTAAGGCTTTTGCCAGTTTAAAAAAAAAAATGACTGCAGAGTGACTGGAGAGCATAGCCTCTGAAGCCAGACTACTTAGGTTTGAATTCCAGTTTTACTACTTGTAACCTTATGTGAATAACTTCACCTCTCTGTGCCTCAGTTTCCTTACTTGTGAAATGGGAATGATAACAGTACCTATTTCATAGGGTTGTTATGAAGATTAAATTTAAAAAATTTTTTTTTTTTTGAGACGGAGTCTTGCTCTGGTGCCCTGGCTGGAGTACAGTGGCATGATCTCGGCTCACTGCAACCTCTGCGTTCCGGGTTCAAGCAACTGTCCTGCCTCAGTCTCCCGAGTAGCTGGGATTTTAGGCATGTGCCACCATGCCTGGATAATTTTTGTATTTTTACTAGAAGCAGGGTTTCACCATGTTGACTAGGCTGGTCTCAAACTCCTGACCTCAAGTGATCCACCTGCCTTGGCCTCCCAAAGTTCTGGGATTACAGGTGTGAACCATAAATTAAAGGAAAAAAAAAATTTTCTTGAGACGGAGTCTCGCTGTATCACCCACGCTGGAGTGCAGTGGCACGACCTCAGCTCACTGCAACCTCTGCCTCCCGATTAGCTGGGACTACAGGCGCATGCCACCATGCCCAGCTAATTTTTGTATTTTTAGTAGAGACGGGGTTTCACCATATTGGCCAGGCTGGTCTCGAACTCCTGACCTTGTAATCCACCTGCCTCCGCCTCCCAAAGTGTTGGGATTACAGGCATGAGGCACCGCACCCGGCCTCAAATCAAAAATTTTATAAAGCATTTAGAACAGTGCTTGACAGCCAAAAAATGCTTTATATTTATTAAGTACTAAATCACTGGTCTCAGATTTCAGAGTTTCACAAATCAATGCATTTTTTATTTTATTTATTTTTAGAGACAGTGGTCTCGCCATGTTGCCCAGGCTGAACTTAAACTCTTGAACTCAAGAAATCCTCCCACCCCAACCTCCAGCTGGGACTACAGGTACACACCACTGTGCCCAGCTCAATGTACTTTTAAATAGGTAGGCTGATAAGGTTGCTTTTTACGATATTCCAATCAGGTCACAGAGCAATACTTTCGCAATAACAATAAAAATCAATTACTACAAAAATGAGCGTACACTTGGATATAGCAGTGACATCAAACTGCTATAAAACTTTCTAAAAGCTTACACTCGGTTTTTGTATTTATCTCACTACTAACCAGGAACAGCTAGTTCATGGACCAGCACCCCGAGGACTGTGAACCACACCTTAAGTAACATTATAAGTGATCTTTAATGTCCATTTATTAAGTAACAATCTTGATCTTGGTGGCTTATGCTTACAATTCCAGCCCCTTGTGAGGCCAAGGCGGGAGGATTGCCTGAATCCAGAAGTTTGAGACCAGCCTGGGAAACACCATGAGATGCCATCTCTATTAAAAAAAATTTTGGTCGGGTGTGGTGGCTCACTCCTGTAATCCCAGCACTTTGGGAGGCCGAGGCAGGCAGATCATGAGGTCAGGAGATAGAGACCATCCTGGCTAGCACGGTGAAACCCCGTCTCTACTAAAAACACACACAAAAAAAAAAAAATTAGCCGGGCACGGTGGCGGGCGCCTGTAGTCCCAGCTACTAAGGAGGCTGAGGCAGGAGAATGGCGTGAACCCGGGAGGCGGAGCTTGCAGTGAGCCGAGATCGTGCCACTGTACTTCCGCCGGGGTGACAGAGCAAGACTCTGTCTCAAAAAAAAAAAAAAATTTTTTTTTAAGAATCTTGATCTTTCTCACACTGATACATTATTTTCTTCCCACTTCCTGGAGAACAAGTCTTTTGATTTTAATTACACTTTAAATTTTTTGTTTGTTATAAAAGTATTATGTTCACTGTAGAATAGTTAGAAAATTCTGAAAAGTTTAGAGGAAAATAAAAGTCGTATGTAATCCCAGCACTTACAGATCACTTAACATTTACATATATCATTTGTAGTGAGGCGTGAGCCACTGTGCCCAGCCTACACACAGCTTTTACATAATGTTGTATTACTTCTTTTGTTATATAGTGAGTTCTTCTCATATACTAGGACGTTATTTTAAAAGGAAAATAGAGGCTGGGCATGGTGGCTCATGCCTGTAGTCCCTGCAAGTTGGAAGGCTGAGGCAGGAGGACAGCTTTGAGCCCCGGAGTTCAGGAACAGCCTGGGCAACAGAGTGAGACCCTGTTCCTACAATTTTTTTTTTTTTGAGATGGAGTTTCCACTCTTGTTGCCCAGGCTGGAGTGCAATGGCACGATCTTGGCTCACTGCAACCTCCACCTCCCGAGTTCAAGCAATTCTGCCTCAGCCTCCCGAGTAGCTGGGATTACACACATGTGCCACCATGCCTGGCTAATTTAGTGTTTTCCCATGTTGGTCAGGCTAGTCTCGAACTCTCGACCTCAGATGATCCACCCGCCTCGGCCTCCCAAAGTGCTGGGATTACAGACGTGAGCCACCACGCCCAGCCAAATTTTTTTTTTAATTAGTCACACAAGGTAGCACACGCCTGTGGTCCCAGCTACTAGGGAAGCTGAGGTGGGAGGAACGCTTGAACCTGGGAGGTCAAGGCTGCTATGAACTGTGATCACACCACTGTACTCCAGCCTGGGCAACACAGCAATACCTGGCCTCAAAAGAATGAATGAATAAATGAGAAACAGATGAATAAAAACATAAAATAGCTGAAAATGATGTAATTTCTTTTTGCACATATTTCAGCACAATTACATTAGCAGAACTAAAACCTTTTAAAACTTAAAATAGGAACTAACATAAAATCTTATCCCATTTTTCTAAATTGATTTGATTTGATTTGAAATGTTTTGGCTCCAACACTTTGGGAGGCTAGAGGTAGGCGGATCACTTGAGTCCAGGAGTTCGAGACCAGCCTGGGCAATATGTTGAAACCCCATCTCTACTAAAAATACAAAAACAGCCAGGCATGGTGGCATGTGCCTCTAGTCCCAGCTACTTGAGGGGCTAAGGCTGGAGGATGGCCTGAGTCCAGGAAGTCAAGGCTGCAGTGAGCCGAGATCATGCCACTGCACTCCAGCCTGGGTGACAAAGGGAGACCCTATCTCAAAACAAACAAAAAATATTTTAACAGGTATACTGAATGAATTGTATGGTACGTGAATTGTATCTCAGTAAGGCTATTGAAAAAAAAAAAATTAGCCAAGCATAGTCGCATGTGCCTACAGTCCCAGCTACTCAGGTGGCTGAGATGGAAAGATCACTTGGGTCTGGGAGGCTGAGGCTGCAATGAGCCATGATCATGCCACTGCACTCCAGCCTGGGCAACACAGTAAGACCCTGTCCCAAGAAGAAAATAAACAAACAAAAAAAACCAGCTAGGTAGGCATAGTGATTCACATCTGTTATCCTAGTACTTCGGGAGGTCGACGCAGGAGGATCACTTGAGCCTAGGAGTTCAAGACCAGCCTGGGCAACACAGTGAGACCCTGTCTCTCAAAAAACAAAAAACTAGCCAGGCATGGTAGTGCATACTTGTAGTCCTAGCTACTCAGGAGGCTAAGGCAGGGGCATCACTTGAGTCCAGGAGGTTGAGGGTGCAGTAAGCCATGATCACACCACTGCACTCCAGCCTGGGCGACAGAAGGGAGACCCTGTCTCAAAAAAAAAAAAAAAAAAAAAAAAATGAGTTATAGAACATTCTATAAGGATACTAACATTAATGTAAAAAATAATACACACACATCTCTGTATAATGTGTATAAACAAGATGCCTGGAGAAGAAACAGGTAAGTTAACACTGGTTGAATCTGAAAAGAGGAAGCTAGTTTGGGAAAAGTGTAGGAAAGAAACTTTTTACCATATACTCTTTTGTGAACTTGTGCATGATTACCTATTCAAAAAATTTTTTAAATCTTATTTTTCAGTATCAATAAAGCATTCTCCATTCTACCTATCCAACCCACAGAGAAAGGACATATCAACTTACCCTCATCATACATTTGACATTAATCATGCATTGCCCTGTGATTTCTATTTATTTTTATTTTGACTCAGGGTTTTGCTCTGTTGCCCAGACTGGAATGCAGCAGTGCGATCGTGGCTCACTGCAGCCTTGACCTCCTGGGCTCAAACGATCCTCCTGCCTCAGCCTCCTGTATAGCTGGGACCACAGGTGCATGCCACCACAGCCAGCTAATTTTTTTATTTCCAGTAGAGATGAGGTCTCACTATGTTGCCCAGGCTGTTCTTAAACTCCTGGGCTCAAGTGATCCTCCTGCCTCAGCCTCCCAAAGTGTTGGTTAGGATTATAGGCGTGAGCCACTGTGCCCAGCTTGCCCTGTGATTTCTTCTAGTTAACTGACGTTGAATTTTTTTTTTTTTTTTTGAGACTCAGTTTCACTCTTGTCACTCAGGCTGGAGTACAGTAGCACAATCTCGGCTCACTGCAACCTCCGTCTCTCCAGTTCAAGCGATTCTCCTGCTTCAGCCTCTCCAGTAGCTGGAATTACAGGTGTGCAGCACCATGCCCAGCTAATTTTGTATTTTTAGAAGAGATGGGATTTCACCATGTTGGTCAGGCTGGTCTTGAACTCCTGACCTCAGGTGATCTTCCTGCCTCGGCCTCTCAAAGGGCTGGGATTACAGGCATGAGCTACCACACCCGGCCAAATTTTGATTAAAATATCTTATCAGAAATCTTTTTCACGTTGGCCAGGCGCGGTGGCTCACGCCTGTAATCCCAACACTTTGGGAGTCTGAGGCGCGCGGATCACCTGAGGTCAGGAGTTCAAGATCAGCCTGGCCAACATGGTGAAACTCTGTCTCTACTAAAAATACAAAAATTAGCCAGACGTGGTGGCAGGCACCTGTAATCCCAGCTATGCGGGAGGCTGAGGCAGGAGAAGGGCTTGAGCCCGGGAGGCAGAGGTTGCAGTGAGCCAAGCCAAGACCACGCCATTGCACTCCAGCCTGGGTGACAGAGCGAGACTCCATCTCAAAAAAAAAAAGAAATCATCTTTTTCATGTTATGTCAACGTATAGTTTGTAAATTCTTTGAAGGCAGAGATGTTTTAGACCACCTATAACATATATGATGGGAATTCAAAATCCTTACAAGGAACCTAAGTGGTTGGTATTACAATTAGGCTTAAAGAAATTCAATAACTTGCTTAAATATCACACAGCTTGGCCAGGTGTGGTGGCTCATGCCTGTAATCCCAGCACTTTGGGAGGCTGAGGTGGGAGGATTGCTCAAAGCCAGGAGTTTGAGGCCAGCCCTGGGCAACACGGGGAGACTCTGTCTCTACAGAAAATTAAAAAATTAATACACAGTTCAGGTGTGGTGGTGTGCCCCTGTAGTCCCACCTACTGGGTGGGAGCAGGGGCTGAGGTGGATCACTTGAGTCCAGGAAGACTGAAGCTGCAGTGACCCCTGATTGTGCCACTACACTCCAGCCTGAGAGAAAAAGCGAGACACTGTCTCAAAAAACAAACAAACCAACCAACCAACCACAGCTTGTAAATAGTAGGCCAATATGCCAGCTCAAGTGTCTCTGATTTATGCTCAATATTAACTGTCAAAGTCTTGGCACTTCTTTCTTTCACTCTCTCCTCCTCAGCCTCCTTGCTAGCTCTTCTTCCCCCCAAACCTGTAAATATTCACTAAGATTCCTTCTTTGGGCCTCTTGTCATTCCACTTATATCAAAGGCTAATTCACTTCCCGATTTCAATCAGCGGCAAAGTCTATCAGCATTATCTTTAAAATATATCCAAAATCAAACCCTTCTCACCACGGCAAATGCTACTACTCTAGTCTTTCTTTCATACAGATTATTGTCAAAATTCTTCAGCCCTTGCCTCACTATAGTTTATTCTCAACAAAGTAACAGAGTGATCTTTTGAAAATTTAAGTCAGAACATGTCACTCCTCTAGTCAAACATCATCCATTGGTTTCCTATCTCACTAAGGGTAAAAGGCTGAATCCTATCACCTAAAAGGCCCTGCAGCTTTGCCCTCCCCTACCATTACCTTATTACCATTGCTCACTCTGATAAGCCAAACTGGTCTTGTGCTATTCCTCTAACACTTTGCACATAGCTCATTCCTTCACGTCCTTCAACTCTTTTTGTAAACATCTCCTTGTTAATGACTTCCCCAGTCACCCTATTTAAAATTACAATACCCTTCCCATTGTACTCCCTATTCCTTTCTCCTATTTTTCTCTATGTGCCTTATCAATCACTATTTGACATACCATAAATTTTACTTTTTATTTTGCCCTCCCTCAGTAAAATACAAGCTCTATGAGAGCAAGGATTTTGTCTCTCTTGTTCACTGCTGTATCTTTGGCACCCACAGTAACTGGGACATGGCAGGTGCTCCATATTTTCTGAATAAATCCCAAGTCTTCATCATCAGCTTTCAGCTCTTGAGTGAAAGACCCACATTTCCAACTGACTACCTGACATGTCCAAGTGGATGTCCCACAGACACCTAAGCCTCAAAATGAACTTACCTCTTCTGTGCAAAACTGGCTTCTCCTCCTCCCAACCCAGACTAAAGGTATCACTACCCAAACCCTGGAGTCATCTTTCATTTTTCCCATATCTAACTGATCTATAAATACTTGAAATTCTACTACATCCTAAATGTCTTTCAAATTCATTCCCATTCTTTTGAAGTCCTGACATGCTTATTCACTCAACAAATCGTTATTGAGCACCTACTGTATTATCAAGTATTATCTTGGATACAGGGAAATAATCATGAGCAAAACATAAGAGTCCTTCCCATTCCGAGCTTACAATCTTGCAGGGAACAAACCAATCAATGATCAGATAGCGTTTAGCTGATTTTTTTTTTTTGAGACGGAGTCTCACTCTGTTGCCCAGGCTGGAGTGCAATGGCGCGATCTCGGCTCCTGCAACCTCCGCCTCCTGGGTTCAAATGATTCTCCTGTCTCAGCCTCCCGAGTAGCTAGGATTACAAGTGTGCGCCACCAGGCCCAGCTACTTTTGGTATTTTTAGTAGAGATGGGGTTTCACCATATTGGTCAGGCTGGTCTCAAACTCCTGACCTCGTGATCTGCCCACCTTGGCCTCCCAAAGTGCTGGGATTACAGGCATGAGCCACCGTGCCCGGCATGTTTAGCTGATTTTTTAAGAACACACAGGGTCTTATGAAATTATATAAAAAGTGGCCTGATCATGTTTGTGGATAGAACATAGAAAGCTTCCTTGGGTAAATAATATTTGAGTGAAACACCTGAAAGGGGTATAGTAATTAATTAGATAAACATGTTAGGGAGGAAGGGCAGCCGGAGTACTACAGCCGAAAGAAAACTCCAATTGCAGCATATGTGAAGGTTCTAGGTTGAGGTAAGAGGGAGAAGCAGTGTGCAATGATTAGAACATGAATTTTGGACACAGGCTGCCTGGACTTTTTTTTTTTTTTTTTTTTGAGATGGAGTTTCACTTTTGTTGCCCAGGCTGGAGTGCAATGGTGCCATATCGGCTCACCGCAACCTCCACCTACGGGGTTCAAGTGATTCTCCTGCCTCAGCCTCCCGAGTAGCTGGGATTACAGGCATGTGCCATCACGCCCAGCTAATTTTGTATTTTTAGTAGTGACGGGGTTTCTCCATGTTGGTCAGGCTGGTCTCGAACTCTCGACCTCAGGTGATCCGCCTGCCTCGGCCTCCCAAAGTACTCGGATTACAAGCGTGAGCCACTGCACCCAGCCTGCTTGGATTTAATATACAACATTTTAGCTGTGCAACCTAAGGCAAGTTACTCAATTACTCTCTCTGAGCTATGGTTTTTCTTATTTTCAAATGAGGATAATACAGGTATTTACCTTACAGGGTTATTATGAGAATTAAATCAGTTAGTGTATGTAAATGGCTTCAAACAGTGCTTTGCCACATAACAAATGCTAAGTGTTGGCAATTGATGAAGCATTCTGAAGAAATTAAATAAAATAAGGCCACAGTAGTTGAAGTGTTAGTAACTATGCTGGAGAGACTGGCAGGGATATAATTTAAAGGTTTTAAGCAGGGGAATGACTCCTATAATAAATATCTAAGTGGTGAAATCGCTCCCCCTACAAATCCCATCCGCCAAGAGAATACAAGCTGATCACATCAAGCTCCTCCTTTCAAACTTCCAAAGGCTCCCAGCCCTACTTCTTACATGACAAAGGCCAGAAGTCCTTACATAACTTAGAAAGCCCTTTTCAATATCACTCTGATTTACCTTTATAGTTTACCTATTTTCCTTTCCAAACTATCTTCAACTACCAATGTACTTCCTCACTTCACTTTTCAATACAAATGTCTCACTATTCTCAACACTCTGACACTACTACCACTTTCTCCTCTCCTCTGCAATAGTTCCTTTTCTAATGTTTGACTGGATATCTGATACTGTTACAGTTCAAGCCATTTTCATCCACAGTTCAATCTCTCTTTCCAAATGTGTTAGAATGGGCCAGGCGTGGTGGCTCATGCCTATAATCCCAGCACTTTGGGAGGCCAAGGCAAGAGGATCACCTGAGGTCAGTCAAGTCCAGCCGGACCAATAACATGGTGAAACCCCATCTCTACTAAAAATACAAAAATTAGCCAGGCATGGTGGCATGTGCCTGTAATCCCAGCTACTCGGGAAGCTGAGGCACGGGAATCGCTTGAACCTGGGAGGCGGAGGTTGCAGCGAGCCGAGATCTTGCCACTGCACTCCAACCTGGGCGACAGAGCGAGACTCCATCTCAATTTAAAAAAAAAAAAAAGAATGACTGCATTTCTACAAAATCCTCAGAAATTTGCTGTTGATATGACATTACATATCAACTCAGATACATACTATGTTTCCTTCCTGCTTCAAAAGGTATTCCCTTCCCCTGAGGTTCCATACCAAAGCCCAAAATTCTCTTTATGACAATGGAGAGATTTTTTTATTTTCTGTTTTTTTGAGACAAGGTCTCCCTTTGTCACCCAGGCTGAAGTGCAGTGGAGCAATTATCACACAGCTCACCACAGCCTCGGCCTCCCAGGCTCAAGCAATCCTCCCACTTCAGCCTCCTGAGGAGCTGGGACTACAGGTGTGTGCCACCATGCCCAGCTAATTTTTTAATTTTTTTTTTGTAGAGACAGGGTCTCACTATGTTACCTAAGCTGGTCTCAAACTCCTGGCCTCCGCCTCCCAAAGAGTTGGGATTACAGGTGTGGGTCACTGCGCCCAGCCAAGATTTTTTTTTAAGGCAATAAAACCCCAAGTCAACCCAGAAGTCAGGATCATTGCATCAAGATCACCAGTGGAACCAAACATTAATTGTCCTAAAAATCAGAATCAAAGGCATGAGTTCTTTTTTTCTTTTTGAGACGGAGTCTCACTGTCCCCCAGGCTGGAGTGCAGTACACCATCTCGGCTCACTGCAACCTCCAACCCGGGCTCAAGCGATTCTTGTGCCTCAGCCTCCTCACAGCCTCCTCAATAGCTGGGACTACAGGCACTTGCCACCACACCTGGCTAATTTTTGCATTTTTGGTAGAGGCGGGGTTTCGCCATGTTGCCCAGGCTGGTCTCGAACTCCTGGCCTCAAGCAATCCGCCCGCCTAGGCCTCCCAAAGTGCTAGGATTACAGACGTGAGCCACCACGCCCAGCTAAAGGCATGAGTTCTTAACCAGAGGTCCATGGACTCCTCGGGGCTACAAGGTAGTTTTATGAAGCCCCTCAAACTGCATGCAAAATATGTGTACATGCCTTTTTCTGGGGAGAGGGTCCATACCTTTCATCAGAGTTTCAAAGATATCTGTGACCTCCAAAAGGTTAAGAAGTGCTCTAGAGAAAAAGCAAAGACAAGCAAATGTGATTAAAGAGCAAGTCCTTTTTAGGCTGTCAGGAGTGCCTAATGTTCTCTTAGACTGTAACACTGAAATCAGGTCAGAGGACTTTACGTAAAAGTTACTTATCCAATCAAATACAAATTTTATATAGACCTGACAAATACAGATTTGATGGAAGGAGGAACTCCATAAACCAACACAATCTATAAACGCAAGTAAGTCATCGGGCAGCTGGTGACTTAGTCCAGGGATTTCAAAAATAGGACAAATAGGAAGAAAATATTAGCTCTTCTATACATAGTTCCTTTTTATCTCATTCAAAAATTCCTTTTCTGTGTTATGTTTTACAACAGTCCAGAAGTATACAATTTCTATAAGTACAGTATATATAAACAAAGTGGAGATGATTGCTCAATTTTTTTTAACTCATCACAATAAAGATCAAGAGACCGCTGATATAGTCTATGCATTTCAGTATCATCAAGTTAACAATAACTCCAGAATAACACAAAAACCCACTAACAGAGTTTAGAATCCAAGAGTAAGAAAAACATCAGTTTCACAGAAAGACTAATTGGGGTCAACTAATAAGCGACTAAAGAAGGGTCCTCTCCCTACCCTTACTACCCTTAAGCTTTCTTAACAGCAACAAAAACAAAAACAAAAAAAAACTCTTCGAGCTTTAAAGGATCACTTTTCAGTTTCAGCTATATCAGCCTGGTTTGTCCAAAACATCTAATGGGAAAACTACTTGTGAAACCACAAACAATTACTCAAGATATCTTAATTTACCCTAAAAGAAAATACTTTTTAAAATTTTCTTCTTTTTAATATATTTTTTTAACTTTTTTATATATCTAAGTGTGAAAAAACTACCAAGAGTCTCATAAGACAATTTAAAATAGCTTCTGTGATTCAGTGTCAGCCAATGGTAACACCAGGAGATGCAGGGCCCACCCGAGATATGAAATGGAACAGAGATAATCTTAACCTTGGAATTGTTTTTCCCAAATATTGCAGGTATGAGTTCTCTCTGGTGGTTGGAGATGGTGTGTGAGGAAGGCTGGCGGGCCGAGAGCCGCGTGAGAGAACTCGAAAACTTTTAAATCTGAGGTGTCTGTACTTCTACTATTCTCAAGACCTCCTCAACCCCAGGCTTCTAAGGCGAGACCGATCTTCTGAGAGGCCTCTCCCTGGTTTCAAAATTCGGCTTGGGGCGTAATCCCACCTAGAAAAGGGGAGTGGAAGTATTTTCTGAGTGTCTGGTACCTATTTAGACAGAAATACACAAAAATGCCACCATTTGCTAACAGGGAAATCTCAGCTTCGGACGACAGACTGGAAACATCATCCCGGGGAAGAAAAACGGATCCTGGCTCCGACATGGGGCAAAAAGGAGGGACCAACTGACGTAATGCAGCCCTGAAAAGCAACGAAGAGTATAACAGGTAGAAGGCACTTACACAACCCAGTGGGGAAGGGTGACGGACGATACAATGATGAAGGAAGCAGAAATAACAAATAAATATAGCAGTAAAGCCGTGAGGAGAAATGGGAAATTAGGGAAGGCGTAGTGTGGAAGGGTGGCACAAAAGAGCTACGGCGGGAGCCGAGAAACGAAGTGGAAAAAGCTGCACGGAGAAGACGTAGGAGAAGGCGCAAGCTACCGTGTAGAATTCAGTTCCTAGAAAAGTCCAACTCAGCCCTTCCCCGATTCACAGTACCTTTAGCTTATGGAGCTCCACCGTCTCGGTCGCCATCTTCTTACCCCTCACTCCACTAGGCCCCCACCCGCGGCCTCCGCCTCCAGGAGCTCCCGCCTTAGGCGTAGAGATGCAAGGCTGACCAATCGTTGTCACTCTTGCTCCCACGCCATACCATCAGCTCTTCCCATTGGTCAATCGCTGACGTCGCTCTCACTTCTCTCGGCAACTTTCCCCACCTCTTTCAAAAGGTGGAACTGGGAGAGGGGCGGGCACTGTATCTTGCGAACGACAGAAATGGCAACCAACTGTGCTTCTGCATTACAGACCACCAACCAACGGGTGGTGGCAGCGCTGATTCTGTTCCTCCAATAGGAAAGGGGCAGAGGGAGAGGCGTTACTTCCTGGAGACTTCAGGTGTGGTAGCCGGCGCCGCGCCCATAGCCGGACGGGGATCTGAGCTGGCAGGTAGGAGCTGCAAAGACTGTAAGGGTTGCTGAGGAAAAATGGTGGGAGGCGAAAGGGGCGCCGAGGGAGCGGTGACCTAAATACTGAGAGGGGAGCGCTGAAGGGAGCCCTGAAAAAACCGATGAACATGAGGAGGAAGCTGGGAGGGGCATGGGGCGGACTTAAGGAACTGGCGGTGGGGCTGGGGCGGGCAAGAGCCGCTTCCTAACCAGACATCATCAGCTTTAGAGCTACCACAATTTTAAAGATCCGAGTTCAGATAATCACTGCCGCCTCTGGAGTCAGAGCCAAGGCTCCAGCTTTCGAGGTGTTGAGCTCAGGTCCCTTCCTAACCCAGTCCAGAAGCCGTGGGCAAGTTGTTGTCGTGCCCCACGCTTGAGAGAAGTAATGGGGATGCAGACTGTTTACATGCCACGGAGGTGAGAGAGAGGGTGGACAAGCCCCAGAGAACAAAGTGGGGACCAGAGTGAGCTTTACTCTGTCATCCCTTCTTAGTGGTTCTTTGATGATTCCATGACTTTCGCCTGGAATTCTGGGTGTACGTGACCTCTTCATGGTTATTAACTTCTTCAGGAAAGTCAGATACTCCTATTTCCCTTGCTCCCTGAAGTGAGTGCCCCAAGCCTACACATACACCTTCATGTTACAGTTGACGTGTAAAGATCAGAGCAAAAATGACTATGTCTCTAAAATGTAGTGAGGACTCTTCTTGTCTTTTAAAGTTTTCCCCAAGTCTTCAGTTTTTATTTTCTGCGTGATGGGTAAGTTCTTCATTCCCAATAGAGTTCAGGGGATTGGGGCTATCTGAGAGACAACTGGGAGATAGCTCAAAGAGGGGTTGAGAAAAAACTGAGCTGGACTCCTGCCTGATCCCCCATTATGGCTAGGATGAATGTGGGGGTGGCACACAGCGAAGTAAACCCCAACACCCGAGTGATGAATAGCCGAGGCATCTGGCTGGCCTACATCATCTTGGTAGGATTGCTGCATATGGTTCTACTCAGCATCCCCTTCTTCAGCATTCCTGTTGTCTGGACCCTGACCAACGTCATCCATAACCTGGTGAGCACTAAACCAAGCCCTTGTACCCACCCCAGGGTTTCCCAACCAAAAGCAAAATAAAATCACCAATTGTTTGGGGATTTATGTGTTCCTTTTGGGATCTTAACATAATCCTTTGACTGAAAAACTACTTTCTGCACCTCACACTGCCACCTTCCCTGTTCCCAGGCTATGTATGTCTTCCTTCATACGGTGAAAGGGACACCCTTTGAGACTCCTGACCAAGGAAAGGCTCGGCTACTGACACACTGGGAGCAAATGGACTATGGGCTCCAGTTTACCTCTTCCCGCAAGTTCCTCAGCATCTCTCCTATTGTGCTGTGAGTCTATGGGGGAAATGAGATATGCTGGGTTAGAAAGAGCTCCAAGAGCCAGGTAGAAAGGCCCATAGGGAAGCTGTTAAAAAGCAGACTACTCATCTAAAACCCTTTGAAGATATTATGGTATACTAGTTCTAAGCCTACAGAGAGCAGTAAAATGTAGATTACAGTCAATACTGTAATCAGGCATTCCTTGCTGCCTCCTTGGTAGTAAGGAAATGAAGGGACTGAGAAAAGATAAGTGCCAAATAAAACCAAATGATTTTACACTGCCAAAAGAAGTAAATAAAGGCAGAACTGATATTAATCTTCAAAAACACTGTAGGGAGTGGAAGCAAAGAGGACTGTAACAGTCATACAGACTGAAATAGCTTGAGCCGTCATTTGCCATGTCATTAACAATTAACAGATACTGACTTATAGTCTCCAGTTAAAGGTGCTATCTCCTGAACTCCAAAGTAAATGCTATTGATATAGCTGGAATAGTTTTAGATAATCTAGAACTATATACAGTAAAACTGGTCATTTAAAATAGAAGAGAAAGAGCAGGGTACTGTGGTGCATGCCTGGAGTCCCAGCTACTTGGGAGGCTATGGCAGAAGGATTGTTTGAGCCCAGGAGTTTGAGGTTGTATTGCACGTATCACACTTATGAATAGCCACTGCACTCCAACCTGGGAAACATGGTGAGAATTGTCTCTTAAAAAAAAAAGAATATGGATAGAGAAGGTCAACCTCACTCACCGTATTTTTTTCTCTCCCCAGCTATCTCCTGGCCAGCTTCTATACCAAGTATGATGCTGCGCACTTCCTCATCAACACAGCCTCATTGCTAAGTGTACTGCTGCCAAAGTTGCCCCAGTTACATGGGGTTCGTGTCTTTGGCATCAACAAATACTGAGGGATGGATTTTGGGACAGCTCCATGGGCATGGGGAAGGCACTGAAACAGAGGACTATAAAACATCCTTCTCTTATTCTCCATACTGTCTTCTACACCTTTAAAGCCTGAGAACTATACAACCTTTCCCAGACTCCCAAGAAGAGAAGAGATTGGCAAATGGGGCTCCTGGGCCCAGTCCTGCTAGTGGCAAGTTTCTTTGAATCAGGAAGGCAGGTGAGGTAAGGGCCAAATCACTCTCCTCTGTAGCAGGAAGCCATTTGGGCAGCTTCTTTGGTGATTACATCTTTCCATATCTTTTACACCTACCACCTTCCAGCTCTGTTTTGCTGTGTATTTTTCTTACAATAATTTTTTTCAGCTATAGCTGCAGTTTAATCAGGAAGGGTAGAGAGCTGTCCTCATAAGGCTGGGGGGTGGGAAGATGGAATACTGACCTAATGTATAAAACTTAAACAATTCTCCAATCCCCTCTCCTTTGGTCCAGTAGGAGGTGCCCTTCACTCTAAGCTTAACACTTAGTAGGGAAGAGATTCTCAAATGAGAAAAAGGGCTCCGGCTATATGGGCAACAAAGAGGGAAGATACAGGTTGCCAGTTATACATTTATAGAAAGATAATCCCCTGGCTTTAAATAGTTATGTACATACAAATATGAACAAACTTAAAAAAAAAAATACAAACCCTTGGATCACATGGGGGCTTCTGGGAACTCCCGTATTCTTCCCCCTCACCCAAGGGCAGTGGGCATGAATCTACTTTTTAAAAATGATTAATTTTGGCCATCCTTGCAGAAAAGAGCCTAAAATTGGGTGATTTACCCACAAAGTGAAAGTCGAGGGAAAATTCAGTTTCCAGTCTCTGAACTCTATGCGGTAATCTCCTATCATTAGGGCTACATGCTTTCTTGTTCTGTCTTTTAAATATTGTATCAGGATAAAGGAGAGGGCTCCCTCCTGAAATGGGTCAAGAAAGAAGATAGACTTGTAGCTTTAAAAGGGTGGGAAAAAGTGTCATCTGCCCTAAAAGCAAATGACAAGACAAAGGCATACAGACCCCAGGGAAATACCCAGTTCCCACACCTAAAGGGATACACTGTCCAGCCCAGGTCCAGGCCCTAGGTTCTTTACTCTAGCTACCCCCTATTTCTTTGGTATTGTCAAAAGACAAGATTCAGGCCGGGCACAGTGGCTTATGCCTGTAATCCAGCACTTTGGGAGGCCAAGACGGGTGGATCACCTGAGCTCAGGAGTTCGAGACCAGCCTGGGCAACATGGTGAAACCCCGTCTCTACTAAAAATACAAAAAAGAATTAGCTGGGCCAGGTGTGGTGGTGTGTGCCTGTAATCCCAGCTACTCAGGAGGCTGAGATGGGAGAATTACTTGAACCCGGGAGACAGAGGTTGCAGTAAGCCGAGATCACACCACTGCACTCCAGCTGGGCAACAGAGCGAGACTCCATCTCAAAAAATAAAAATAAAAAAAGATTCAGTTCCTAGGTGTTGGGGGAGGAGGGATAAATCAAACTCCATCCTGTGCTACAGCCCTTTTGACTCCCTGACATTGATTTGAGGAAAGAGAAGGGGCATCAACGTTGGAAGGGCCTCCTCACTTTCTTCCGCCGCTTAGGTTTGGCTTCTCCCTTGGGTACTGTGCTGTTGGGCTTAGAGGCTGCAGCAGCTCCAGGGGCAGGCTGAGGAGCTGCAAAGAAGTTCCCATTGGGCATCTGCCCTGGGGGTACTTGAAAGATCCGACTCAAAAAATCCTGAAGATCAGCAGGAGGGGCATCTGGGGTGGCTCTGAGGTAAAACAGAAGAAATAAGGCAAGAGATGTTAGAGTCATATGGTTACCTAAGTTAGATATACTTATCAGTTCCCAAACTTCCTAGAAAACAAGGCCCCTGGGTGTCCTAAAAAGCAGGTCATCTGAAACCGTATTAAAAACTGAAATAGTGGATAGATTATTGACAGAAATACCACCTACCTCTGCCGCCCTCTGGTGCCTGGAATCCGAGAACCAAATGAGATGTGATAGGGGACTCTGTGGGTATCTGGGGAGATACCTACACGCTGGCATCCAGCCCACTCTATAAACATGAGAAATAATTAGCCAAAACATCGCAGTTTAGAGCACATAAAAGATCAGGAAGTATGAGCCTGTATTTCTAGAGGACAGAGAGTACCTGTGATGTCATACACCTTTCCATCCATTAGTGCAAAGTAGGTGATCTTGAGGCCCAACATGCTTGACTCTGCCCAAAAGTCTCCTTCCTCAGCGGGATGCAGCCTATTACACTCAGCACAGTATCTGGCACTCTTAGGTTCCCGGTCCATTTCAAACCTCCTGCAACCAACAAAAGGACAGTTCCTTAATAATTTGTCAAGCCTACCTAGGGCACTGCTAGTAGTCTTACCATTATTCACAAATAGGGCTGAAACATCTAAAATTACCCCACTTAGTATTTCATATCCCTTCAACGTTCTATCTTAAAGCTAATGTTTCTTAGTGCTAATTAAAATCGTCAGTCTATTGACAATATGACAAAGGTAGAAACTTAAGGGTCTTTTTACTAATTATGAGATACAGATGTAACTCAGAATTACCAGTACTCACTAGAAAGATCCTTGGTTACATAATCCCTGAGCTGTGATTGTCCCATCCCTCTCCTATTTCATACCTATGCTTTCCTTGGCATCGGCTACACATCATAGTATTCATTGCCTCCTTGAGGTCATCTTGCAGCTTGGACAGAAACTCATTTACTGACCGGCTCAGCTCATTCTCTGCCATTCGTTTCCTAATAGAAGAAATGCTTTGTAAGTCAGAAGGTATTGAGGGAGGGACAAAGGAAGACATATCAGTTGGCCTCTTGAGGCCCCTGTCTAGCGAGAAAGACAAGTGACTTCAGTTCTCTCCATCTCAACGAGCCTCCACCCCCAAGTCCAGATGCCTCTGCTATTGAGGATTTTTCATTTACCATTATCTGATGATTTCCCATCTCCAACTTACATCTCATACTCCTTTCGCTTTTCAGCATTGCTGACAATGTCCCAAGCTGCTCGCAAAACCTTGAAGGCCTCCTCAGCCCGGGGATGATGATTTTTGTCAGGATGAACCTACCAAGACAGAGAGGTTTCATTACAAATCCATTCCAACCCTCTCCTCACCTTGAATTTATTCTCATATCAAAGGGTTCTCTTTCATCACCCTTTTGAAGAGTCAGTGTAGCTTAATGATTAATTGCTCTGACTCTGCAGATCTGGTTCAATTCATGGCTCTGTTATAATTAGCTACATTACCTTGAATATCTTTTTTTTTTTTTTTTTTTGAGATGAAGTCTCACTCTGTCACCCAGGCTAGAGTGCAGTGGCACGATCTCAGCTCACTGTAACCTCCACCTCCCAGGTTCTAGCAATTCTCCTGCCTCAGCCTCTCTAGTAGGTGGGATTACAGACATGCACCACCACACTCAGCTAATTTTTTTGTATTTTTAGTGGAGACGGGGTTTCATCTAGTTGGCCAGTCTGGTCTCAAACTCCTGACCTCAAGTGATCTGCCTACCTCAGCCTCCCAAAGTGCTGGGATTACAGGCGTGTGCCACCATGAATATCTATCATGGATTGTTGGGATTATCTATCATGTCAGCCTGAATATCTATCATGGATTGTTGGGAGGATTAAATAAGAATATATATGAAGTATGTAGCAAAGAATCAGGTACTATGGTGGATTCATCATCCCAGTTTGCCTGAGACTGTCCCAGTTTTAGCACTAAAAAGTCCCATGCCTCTAGAAACTCCTCGATCCCAGATGAACAGGGACAGTTGGTCTCTGGCACACACATGTATCAGGCATAAAATAAGAGTTCCAAAGATGTTACATCTTGAAACTCTTTTTTAACTAGAAAATTCTCATATCCAAAACTTCCTACAGTGATATGCCTTTCAGTCCCAGAAATGAAATAGCATATCATGGTCTCAGAGACTTTATGTACTTTTCAGCCTTCTCTCCAAGACAAGTAATATCCTCTCTTCCTACAGCTTCCTGATTGTACCCATCCCCATTCCCCAAAAATGCAGAGATAAAGCTAGTCTCCTGACTGATGCCAAATAACTAAAATGCTGTTAAATTTCCCACATTCCCAAGCTAATTGAACAGCCTTTTAGTCATGTTCACACTAGGGCTTAGTAAGGCAGTGAGAGGTTCAATAAAAGCCCAGAGACACTCTGGTCCAGGACAGAGAGAGATCTTTGGGGTATAGGGATAGATGTTTTGAGGTTAGGGGAACTTAACTACATCTCTACTTCAAGAGAAATTGAAAAATGAGAATTTTTGTTAAGAAATAATATTCTCCAAAACAGGATGTCTACTAAAAGAAGGTGAGAAAAGAGCTCTACTACTAGTAGAATTAGTAACAATGAGAGTAAACAATTGTTACCCACTCTAAGAATACAGCAGAGGCCAAGCGCAGTGGCTCACGCCTGTAATCCCAGCACTCTGGGAGGCCAAGGCAGGCAAATTGCTTGAGTCCAGGAGTTCGAGATCAGGCTAGCCAACATAACAAAACCCCATTTCTACCAAAAATACAAAAAATTAGCCAGGTGTGGTGATGCACGCCTGTAGTTCCAGCTACTCAGGAAGCTGAGGTGGAAGCCACCTAAGCCTGGGGGATCAAGGCTGCAGTGAGCTGAGATCCTGCCACTGTACTCCAGCCTGGGGAACTGGAGTGAGACCCTGTCTCAAAAAAAAAAAAAAAAAAAAAAAAAAGAATATACCAAGCTACCTACTAAGGGGCATACATTTCCCACCAAATTAATTCGGTCCTTTGGTAAGTTACAGGTGTGGTGGTTTACTGTACCTTTAATCATTAATGGAAACTTTAGTTGCCCATTCCTCTTTGGTGTCATGCAGCCACTGAGGTAATTTGCACACTGTGATGTTTTACCAGTCCAGCTCCATACACTCCAGTGTAAGTAGGCCTCCAATTTACACACCTTACTTATATTCATAATAGTTTTATTTGTACAGAAATAGCAGTAACAATCCGTTTCTAATATCAACCTAATATCTACTTCTAATGCAATTTGATTGCATGCTTGTATTAAACCATTTCCCTCAAGCATAAGGTGCATGACAACTCCCATCTGCACACCCTCTTTTTTTTTTTTTTTTTGAGATGGTGTCTTGTTCTGTCACCCAGGCTGGAGTACAGTGGCGCGATCTCGGCTCACTGCAAGCTCTGCCTCCCAGGTTTACACCATTCTCCTGCCTCAGCCTCCCGAGTAGCTGGGACTACAGGCGCCCGCCACCACACCCGGCTAATTTTTTTGTATTTTTAGTAGAGACAGGGTTTCACCATTAACATGGTGAAACGGGGTTTCACCGTGTTAGCCAGGATGGTCTCGATCTCCTGACCTTGTGATCTGCCCACCTCACCCTCCCAAAGTGCTGGGATTACAGGCGTAAGCCACCGCGCCTGGCCCTGCACACCCTCTTATCAATAAAAGCAACCATATTTTCATGTATGACATACATATGCATACACCTCCATTTTCTTTCCCTCTCCTATTCTGAGTTGCTGATCTTGAAACAGCCTGTTTTCTCCTACCTGGTGCTAAAATACTTACATGCACTCCCTGACCCTCCCATACTAGGTTCATATTTGCTTCTCTGGGAGAAATAGTTGGGTTACCCCATGTTTAAGAAAAAAAAGAAAACCCTCATTTGTTCAGGTAAGAGCAACTGAGGTGCTCTCTGAATAGGTCTTTTTCCCACTCCAGTTAGAGGGACTTCACCTAGATTTTCCAGGTAAGTGAGTTCTACACTGCCTAATATACCAGGTTCAAAAAATATATCTCGTGACAAACAAAATGGAGGGAAGATCAGACCCCATAGTAGAGGGGAAAATATCTCTTTTTTTTTTTTTTTTTTTTGAGATGGTCTGGCTTGGTTGCCCAAACTGTAGGTTCATGATCCCAGCTTGTTGCAGCCTCGACCTCCTGGGCTCAACTGATCCTCCCACCTCAGCCTCCCGAGTAGCTGGGACTACAGGCATGTGCCACCAAGCCTGGCCTCCCAAAGTGCTGGGATCACAGGTGTGAGCCACTGCACCTGGCCCAAAAAGTCTTTATAACTCTTTCCTAAGACTATGTTAACCAGCTGGGCGCAGTGGCTCCTGCCTGTAATCCCAGCACTTTGGGAGACTGAGGCGAGCGGATCACAAGGTCAGGAGATCGAGACCATCCTGGCTAACACGGTGAAACCCCGTTTCTACTAAAAATACAAAAAATTAGCCAGGCGCAGTGGCAGGCGCCTGTAGTCCCAGCTACTCGGGAGGCTGAGGCAGGAGAATGGCGTGAACCCGGGAGGCGGAGTTTGCGTGAGCCAAGATCACGCCACTGCACTCCAGCCTGGGCGATAGAGCGTGACTCCGTCTCAAAAAAAAGAACGTTAACCTTCACCTACCCATTAACTTTCTACTCTGCCTTCCCTTTATTCCACTCTCCCTAAAACTGGAATAGAAAATATAGGAACAGGCTGGGACCAGTGGCTCACACCTGTAATCACAGCACTTTGGGAGGCTGAGGTGGGTGGATCATGAAGTCAGGAGTTCGAGACCAGCATGACCAACATGGTGAAACCCCATCTCTACTAAAAATACAAAAAAAATTAGCCGGGCATGGTGGCGCGCACCTGTAATCCCAGCTACTCAGGAGGCTGAGGCAGCAGAATCGCTTGAACCCAGGAGGCGGAGGTTGTAGTGAGCTGAGATTGTGCAACTGCACTCCAGCCTGGGCAACAGAGCGAGACTACATCTCAAAAAAAAAAAAAAAAAAATATGGGAACAAAAGAGAGGAACAGGAAACAGAAGGGTACTCACCATCACTGCCAGCTGTCTATAGGCCTTCTTCAGTTCAACATCTGATGCTGTGGCCTCAACCCCCAGTACATGGAAAGGGTTTAGCTCATCCTCAGGAACCCCAGCCATGGTCAAGAGTCGAGCCACTTCCTCTTCAGGCTGGCAGTAGCGCCCACTAGCTACAGGTGCATTCCCCTGCCTATTAATATTCTGCTTGACCCAAGGCAACTCCAGCCAGCCCCACTGAACTATTCTTACCAGCCGCTGCCATGGCCTGCTATCTCTCAGCAGAGTCAAGCAACGCTGCAAGGCTGGAGAATCCAGCCAAGAGAAGAGCCAGGTAGCCTTATCCCTCCAGCCTAACCGGTCACCTAGTCCCACCAGAAACCGCCATCCCAGCTGTAGAAAGCCCAAAAAGAGGGCCAGAGCCAGGAGCAGCAAAGCACCCAGCAGCTTAAGAAAACGAGTAAACAGTCCTACTCCACAGTAAAACCCCTGGCTTAGAAACTGAAACATGACCTGGGCCCAGCCCCCTAACCGCCCTGTCCACACTCCCATCCAAACTCGAAAAAGGTCCAAATCACTGCTTTTCAGTTGCCTGCATGCATAGATGAGATGGCCACAAGTTTCTACGTACTCTCCCACCAATACCAGCAGTTCAATCAGCCACCAAAAGCCTGCCTGTCCAAGTTGACATAGTTCCTCGGCTCCCCACAATCCCAGGCCTTTGCGCTTATCTGCCTGACTTCGTTTCCGACCCAGCCGATGTCGACCAGGGGACCTGGGATCCCTACGTCCACCCTCCCGAGTATCCTCCTTCGTTGGAAAGCGGTGCCGCTGTCTCCGGGATGGGGGTTTCTTTCCGCTGGACACACGTGAAAAATCACTGGGGAACTTGAGAGATTCATCATCATCATATTCCTCTTCCAACTCATCTTCCCCCAAAGCTGGAGAGGTACAGTGGTGGCAAAAGTTGCCAGAAGAACCATTTCCTCCCTCAGAGTAAGGCCCTTCTGGAATTCCAGGTGTTCCCTGGCAGTTGCAAGCAGATGGAATGGAAAGAAAAGAGTTCCCATCCTCCTGGTTCCCAGTCTCGTTTTCTTTTGAGAGTTCCTGGTCCACTCCTGACTCTTCTTCTGAAGACGTCTCACTCTGATCAGGGTCCTCTGCATCTCTAGGTGGTCCTGGACCCCCTGGGGGGCCATGGCTTGGGTCCAACCAATGGGCTGGGTTTGGGTGCTGTGTGTGCTTAGGACCAGAGTGCTCTGTGAGGCAGCGGGTACCATTAGGAGCAGTCCCTGCTGAGTCCCTGAGTCCTGAGAATGAAGGTATTTCAGGGTCCACGGAGGGTCCTAAAGTCCTGAGGGAGGCACCACCACTGTGGTGGGCTCCATACAACCCTCTTTCTCCGGGGTGCTTCTGGGCCATGACCCCGGGGCTTCCTGAGGGTCTTAGGTCACAGCCATCATGGTGTGTTCTGATGCCTGTAACAGATATCAAGGTGGAGACAGTCAAGGATGAGACCAAGAGAGGAATTAAACAATCTCAAATAGTGGACACATTTAATGCATCCACCTCCCTTGTTTTCCCAAGTTCTTTTGGGGCATTCGCTATTCCTAGCAATAAGCCAAAACTAGACTCACCACAACCCTGCTTGCTCCCTCCCCTCTCCTCCAAATCACTTAAGTTTTTTTTCTTTCCCCAGAAACTATACTATAACCTTCAATCAGGGAAACAGGGAGGTACCGTAAAGGGTGTGGTCGGGGGAGGGTGGGTCACTCTTAGGAAAATGGGAAAGACCGCCGGAAAGGGGGCCACAGACTTCCAGTAATGGGTGGGGGCCATGCGGCCCTGGAGGAAAATCTGGGGGCGGAGCTTAGGGCTGCCCCTAAGAAAGACTACCAGGGAACCCACCGGCTGTGTAGAAGGGACGAAGGTGGCCGGGCACCGTGGCTCACGCCTGTAATCCCAGCACTTTGGGAGGCCGAGGCGGGCGGATCACGAGGTCAGGAGTTCGAGACCAGCCTGGCCAATATGGTGAAACTCCGTCTCTACTAAAAATATAGAAATTCGCCAGGCGTGGTGGCGCGCACCTGTAGTCCCAGCTACTCGGGAGGCTGAGGCAGAAGAATCGCTTGAACCCGGGAGGTGGAGGTTGCAGTGAGCCGAGATCGTGCCACTGTACTCCAGTCTGGGTGACAGAGCGAGACTCCATCTCAAAAAAACAAAAAAAAACGAAAAAAAAAAAAAGACGGACGTACCGAAGAACGGCGGTAACTCCTCCCCCTCGAGCCGCCCGGCCTGGGGCCAGGGTGAGAGCTACGAGAGCCGCTCTCCCGGCTCCGCCTCCCGCTCACGCTCTGCTTCCGCCTTCCGTCCCCGCGGCCGCCGCCGACCTGGGCCTACTTCCACTTCCGGGGTCACCAGGGAAGAGACGGGAAGGAAAAGAAATAGCGGTTGGCTGAGAGGCAAGTCAGTCCAGCTAGCGCTGCGTCGACTCCAAGGAGGCGGTCCTAAGGAAGTACTGGCCCCGCCATTTAAAGGCCCTTCCCTCCGCGTGTGGGAATGGGATTCCCGCAGGTTGCACCGCAGGAAGCAAGGCAAGTGGACTCTGCACCAACGCCTGCAGACTAAGGGCAGACTCTCAGGATTGCTCTGGGCGTATTCCTAGGCTTTGTATTCCTGGGAGATGGAGGGCAGCCACCGAGCCACATATAGTCTGTTTCCCTTGCAGACAAAACCAGGGAGCTCAGAAGAGTCACGGCCCTGATCCCTTCCGTGCCGGCAGCTGCGAGGACACAGGCCCCTTTGTATCCTGCGGTGCGGAGGTGGAGCAGAGGAGAGGGTGCCCCGGCTGGCCCCCTCCCTCGCCCCGCAGCACTGCCCCTCCTTTCACAGCAACCCACGGCCTCCCCCGCGCTTGACCCAGCTGGCGAGCTGCCCCTTATACCTGGATCCGCCCCTCGGGACGCAGCTCCCCAGGCCCGATCACCGAGCGGTGCCTAGGAACTGGGAACGTAACTTGGCTCGGCTCAGAACTTTACCCGTGAGCCAAAGAACACTGAACTCATCTACCTGCTGCTTGACATCTCATCTGCATACCAAGCTATTTGGTGGACGTCCACAAGCGCCCCCGCCCCCACGTAGACCCAGTTGGGTCCCCGTTCCGTCGGTCCCCTCCTCTGCACACGCCTCTAGCCTTATACCCCGTCTTGATCCGAAAGTTTTTCCACCCATGAACCCCCAGTTGGCGCTCCCCGACCAGCAAAAGCCCCTTCCCTGGGTCCACGATCCCGACCACCCGGTTCTCCAGAAGACAATACTCCAATTCTCTGGAAAGTGGAAGAAACCAAGCTGGAGCTAGGGGGGCGCTGGGACCCCTACTGGGGCTTTGAGAGCTTCCGGTTGTCATCTCCTAAGTATTCGGAGACCCTTCCCCAAAACTCTTGGGGTGACCCTCAAGACTCTTACCTGCTATATAGTTGGGGGTCTCTGGTCCTGGACTAGAACAGTAGGCAACCTGGGTCCCCCCACACACACGGGAAAGAATTGGAGGGGCCTGCCTTGTGATGTCACCCCTCCTCCCCCCACCGCGCGCGCGCGCACACACACCCCCCAACACACACGCCCTGTCCCCTTTCTCCACCCTGCAAGCTAGTTGCATTTAGCTCACAGAGCCTGGGCTGCGACTTGAAAGAGTTTAGGCAGCAACAAACAGAGTGACCCTGGGGGTGCTCTTGACCGACAGCCGCACCCCCGGCGTCTAGGACCTCCGAGCAGGGATGCATCTGGGGGTCTAGGGAAGCACTTCCACCCCCTCCTCTCCTCAACCCTGGCAGGATGGTGAGTAGTTAACATCCCTTCCCCAACCCCCCTTTGTTCAGGGTCCCCAGACTTCCAAGCAGATTGAGGAGAGGAGCTCCGAGAGCCAACCCTCCAGCCTGTAAGGACCTTGATATCCAAAGGACAGCTGAAGAAAGTAATGTGCCTGCATTTTTGCCACTTCATTCCCACAGTGCCCGAAATGCCAGCTCCTCCTTGGTGTTCTCCTTTCAGGATTTGAATTCAAATCCCATTGGCAGCCCTGATACCGCTGGGGGAAGGGTGAGGTAGGAAAAGTCCCACCAATATCCTAAAGGGAGGTGCGAGTGGCTACCAGGATGTGAGATGTCTGTGGGCAAAGTCCCTGCTTATTCCATGAGGGGCTGTGGGATTAGGACTGTGGCTGGATGCCTCTTCCTCCAACAACTCCATCTCAGCATGAAGCTGAGGCTTTAAAACCCTGACAAACTGTGGGTGACTGTCTCTACTTAATTCCTCCTCCCAAACTCTTGGTGTCTGGTTTTTTCCCTCTTTCTGCCCTGGGCCTGGAGCAGCTGTCCAGAGACCCCCACCATGACTCATACTCTCCTGTTCTCCCTCCCTCTCCCCTCTCTATTAACCTCACCCTTCCCAATCCAGTGGGGTAGTATGAAGTCCCAGTCGCAGATGGGGCAATAATGTCCCAGCACCCCTCCCTCCACACACCCGGGGCTTCCTGTTCTTTCCACCCTCACCCTGAAGAGCTGCAGGGTGGTGGGGGGAGGCAAAGGCTCATTATAAGATTTTCATTACTTTATAAGATTTCATTTTACATTTTACTTAAGTGTACTTGTTTCAGAGAGTGGTAAAGACAGATCCTGCTCCTCTCAATCCAATCCTGTAGATTTCTTCAGTTACCTCAACAGGGTCATACTGGCTCCTGAAATGGGCACCATTATTTAAAAGAAATAGAGGTACAGAGTCCTCAAGATTTATGGGCACCTGAGTTTCTGCCCCGTGCCCCGCTGCAGGTTTCCCAATCCCCTAAAGACATTCATGGATGGATGAGAGGAGCTGACACCTCCGCTCTGTGACCACTTTCTCTTTGGCCATGGAGGAAGTCTTGCTGCCCCTGGCTGTGACATCTGACCCCAGGCCCTTTAATCAACAATTCCCAGAGCCTCCAGACCCAAGATGTGTTTTGGAACCCCAGGACAATCCTGAACTGGCACTTGCCCTGGTGTGTGCCCTTTGCTGCTACTTTGGAATCATCTACTGCTGCTTCAGTGAGGGCAGGGCCAAGGACCTGGGGGGCCATTGCCCAAGACTGTCATCCTCAAGGATGATGCCAGCTTTCCTCCTTGCTCCTAGGCCATCTCACCTCCTCTGCCAGGGGTTCCTACCTCCAGTGTGGTCCATGTTGCTCTGGCTGTATTCCTAGGCCCATGTTGCTCTTGCCAGCTTCTTGTCCATCCTCCATGCCCATGCCTTCCAGCTTTCACCTCTGGCATCTATCATTTGCTCTTCTCTTAACTCCTACCTGAAAACCCCATTCCTAAATTATTCGCTATATTTCAGACTTCTTCACTCTTCTCCAAAAACCTGAATCAGCTTGTGCTGATTTTTTCCTATCTGCTATCCCTGAAAGGACTAGACCTTCTTTCTATCCTTACTCCCCTCAATGTATCCATCTTACCTCTTGATTTTCCCTCCCATTCCCTCACAGTTCCTGAAACAGTGCCCCCCGCCCCGACCCTAAGCGACCCCTTTCTGCCCCTGGCCTTGAGGTCCCTTGACGTGCTGCTCCTGTCTTCTGCTCCTCTAGTGAGCCATTCCTCTCCCTTGGAATTCATCAGAGTCATCCCTGTAGAGCCCCCTTCCTGCCTCTCAATTCCTCCTGCCTCACTTCCCAGGCTACTGCTGCTTCAAGACAGTGACGTTTCTCTCCGGTCAGCTGTCAGGAGCGCTGGTGAGCTTCCTACTGTGCCACAAGGTGCGGGTGCTGAAGACACAGCTGACCCTGGAAATGAGAGTGGGGATCGCCATGGTCATCATGACTTCTCTGCGGCGTGGTCACCATGTTGGTTCACTGTGTTGGGCTCTTATTGACTGGTCTCCTGCTAGGCCTGACCTTGGGTGCCGGAGCCCTGCTGGCTTCTGAGCCTGTCTACCAACCACCTTCAGCCTGGGTGCCAGCTGGGGGGCTGGTGGGGCTGGCGCTGCTGGGAGCCCTGCTCACACTTTGGTGGCCATGTCCATTCACAGTTCTGGGCACAGCCCTGCTAGGTTCTGCAGTGCTTGTGGCCTGTGTTGACTACTTCCTGGAGGGGCTGGCACTGGGGAGTTGGCTGGGCCAACGCCTGCGACACTTCCAGCCTTGCCTTCTCTCTGCTGATATAGCTGGGTCTTACTGGGGATCTGGCCAGCCTTGGGGGCCCTTGGAGCCCTGGCCCAGTGGAAGCTCGTGCCTGAGGAACATGGAGGCCACGGTAATGGTGAGTTAGTGCTGTGGTACAGAAGCAGCTAACCTGTGCCTACTCATGTCCCCAGTTCCTAGACTTAAGGAGGGAAAGGGAGAAATACACTTGAGGAAGGAGAGTAGGGGAGGATGTCCAAGGTGAATGGGGCAGGGCACTGAAAAAAAAAGTTGAAGGAGTCAGGGGAAGCAGGAAAGAGTTACAGAAGGAAAGGAGGATCTCAGGGAAGTCTAGGAGGAAAGAATAGAATTTTGAAGAATTTCTCTTAGAATGAATTGTCGGGGGGGTGCTGGGCACGGTGGCTCACGCCTATAATCCCAGCACTTTGGGAGGCCAAGGCGGGCGGATCACGAGATCAGGAGATCGAGACCATTTTGACTAACACGGTGAAACCCTATCTCTACTAAAAATACAAAAAAAAAAAAAACTAGCTGGGCCTGTTGGCAGGCGCCTGTAGTCCCAGCTACTCGGGATGCTGAGGCAGGAGAATGGCTTGAACCCGGGAGGTGGAGCTTGCAGTGAGCCAAGATCGCGCCACTGCACTCCAGTCTGGGCAACAGAGCGAGACTCCATCTCAAAAAAAAAAAAGAGGAATAAATGGCGGGGAAGATGAGGCTTGAGGGAAACAACAGGAAGGTCAAATGGGTTTCTTTAGAATGTGAGTGTGTATAGGGTAGGATTCAGGGCCTAAAGAGGCCTTCTTGAGTCTGTATTGCCCCTTCCGAAGCAGTGGTCTTTTTTTTTTTTTTTTTTTTTTTTTTTGAGACGGAGTCTCACTCTGTCACCCAGGCTGGAGTACAGTGGCATGATCTTGGCTCACTGTAACCTCCGCCTCCTGGATTCAAGTGATTCTCATGCCTCAGCTTCCCGAGTAGCTGGGATTACAGATATGCATCACCATGGCTGGCTAGTTTTTGTATCTTTAGTAGAGATGGGGTTTCACCATGTTAGCCAGGCTGGTCTTGAACTCCCAACCTCAAGTGATCCACCCACCTCAGCCTCCCAAAGTGCTGGGATTACAAGTGTGAGCCACCGCGCCCGGCCAGCAGTGGTCTTAAGCCACCAGCAAAGCCATCTCCAACTCCTTCAGACCCTTCAGCAAAAGGCCAAATGGCACTGGATCCCCTCTGGGGTGGGGCTTTGTGAGGGCAGCTGTCGGCACCAGCTCCCTGCCAATACCTGCAGCCCTGCTGACAGTCTCGCTCCAGTGAGTGGGGGGCTTGGGGACACCCTGGGCAGTTGGAGCAGAGGACATATGGGGATGGTCAGGGTGGGAGGGGGGCTCTGACCCAGGCCCCTCCTTACTCCCTCTCTGCCCTGTGTCCCTCCAGAGTTACTTCCAGAGTCTTCAAGAGTGCCAACTGGGACCAGGACCCCAGACCACAGCCCCCCACACCGTCCTGGACCTGGATTCTGACTGTGGTTCCACTGTACCCCTCACCTTAATCTCTGGTTCTAACCAGACCTGAGCCTAGACTTCCACTTTTTCCCTCACCCCTGTGAGGGCCTGGGAACACTAGGTGGGCAGGGTTTGAGCCCACAGGACCTGCACACAAACTTCCCCACCTCTTGGACTTGGGGACAGGATCTGTGCCTCAACCCAGACCAGCTTTGTAGGGATATGTTCCAAGAACAGAGAAGACTCTTATGGGGAAGGGGGAGGAAGAGAAGTATGAATGTTTACCTCTGACCAATAATAGAGGTGCCCTGGTCCCCAAAGAAATTGACTCACGAATTCCCTCCAAGCCTTACCCATATAGCTTTTGTTTGTTTATTTGTTTGTTTTGAGACAAGGTCTTGTTCTGTCCAGTGCCGTGGCATGACCACAGCTCATGACAACTTTGATTTCCCCGGCCCAAGCGAGCCTCTCATTCAGCCTCCCGAGTGGCTGGGACCACAGACGCCACACACAGCTAATTTTTATTTATTCGTTTTTATTTTTTTGCAGAGACAGGGTCTCCCTATGTTGCCCAAGCTGGTCTTGAACTCCTGGGCTCAAGTGATCCTCCTGCTTCAGCCTCCCAAAGTGCTAGGATTATAGCCACCGCACCTCGTCTTGAAATAGCCTTTTAAATATTCACCTCAGCTTGCCTCACAGTGGTAAAAATAAGCGTTTTTTTGTTTTGTAGGATCAGGGAGCTTCCAAGGCATTTGATACCTTTTTGATGGGAAGAAGGGCTCTGAGGAGCTCCAAGATACCCCAACCTCCAGGCCCTTCATTAGGGGGTAGTTGGGTTTCTGTTTGGCCTTTCCCCCTGGGCCCCATAGGCTTAAACTACCCCCACCCCCACCTCCGCCTCCTACCCTAGCTGGGAGCAGTATCTTCCATGGGGCTTCCACTTCTCTCCTCAACCTGGGGAAGACCACAGAGCAGCGCCTGCCTCAGGACCTGCCTTCCCCAAAAGCTGGCTTCTTGCTCCAAGGAGAGAGCATTGGCCCACCTGCCAGAGTCTTGCCTTTTGCCCAAAGGAGCCTGGTCTTCAGGGCTGCATAGGATGCAAGTGCCTTCTCTGCTTCTCACCGTGGGTGGCACTAATTTCCTCCTTAACCAGAACTTTGTTCCAGCCACTCACCCATTCTAACTCTTCACCCTCTGACTGTCCTGCGCAAGGTCTGTTCCTGGTTTCCCAGATGCATAAAGGAAGACATATCCCTCCCCTGGGCAGCAAGGCTACAATGGGAGGGAGGGAGAACATGGGAGCATGTGAATAAAATGGCATTAAATACTGAACCAGGGAGTCCAGCCTCTGCTGTTGCTGCTCTTTTCTTTCTCTGTACCCCAAAACAAAGAGCTAACCATCTTAACAAATCCTCTCTCCCCTAAAGATCTAATAGAGATGCCCTTATTATACAGACTACTGTAAGAGTTATACAGCCAGACAGCTAGAGGAAGAGCTGTTCAGTCCTCTCTTATGAATGTGGAGTTAGCTTTTATTAAACACAAATGTACCAGACACTGTGCCAGGCACTTCACATACAGTATTTCATTTAGTGCAACAATCCTGCAGTACTGGTATTAACCTAATGTTGCAAATGGGGAATCTGAGATTCAACAAGGTTAATTAGCTTGCCCGTAATCATAAGCACATAAATGTGATTCTCAAGGATTCCAAGGCCCTTGCTCAGTTTACTGGCCATGCTGTTTTCTTGCATTTTATGTAGGAAGAACAGGACCCAGGCATCTCCCTCCACCATTGACCTCCAGAGAAGAGATGACACAGTTGGAAGGGCTGTCTAAGACAGACAGGAAATGGAGTTGGGGGCCAAATCTAAGTTAGGGGATCTGAGTTAGGGGAGCACTTCTCAGGAGTGAAAATGCACAGGAGAGTGGTGGCTGGAGTTGGAAGTGTTAGAGGCCTGAGGTCTATGGTCATGTGCCTGCTACAGCACCTGCAAGGTTCTACTGAGCAGACAGGTATTTCATTCAGCTATTAGGCCTTAGGCTTCTGGGGGGGAATGAAAGGGTGGGTGGTAGAGCCTCAGGGGTTAATGTCCAAGATTGTGTCTGTGGGTGAGCAGTCAGTATTCAAACGTGGTTTCTGTGGCTGAGAGAGTGGTATCCAAGGTTATGCCCGTACCTGAGGGAGTGGTATTCCCACCTGATGGGGTAGTGTCTGTAGTCCGGGGACGACAGTGCATCCAGTTGTGGGCAATATTTCTGGGATAGCCTTTCTCTACTCGAAGCTGCTGGTTGAGGCGCCAGTAGACTTTGCCCTTGAAGAAGTAGACTCGGCCATCTTGCCAACTCATAGCAGCCGAGGGCTGGTTTGGCACTCCCGTAAACAAACCCTTGATTGGTTTGGGGTAGCTGCTGAAGTCAGTTCGGGCTAGCTCGTCCCACTGCCAGTACCCGGAGCCCTGGGTATGGGATGGGTGGGGAGAGGGGAGAGGAAGAGGAGAGAGCTTAGGACCCCCAGGGGTCTACCCCCAGCCCACTGCAGCTGCAGAACATCTCCCTTCAAGCGCAAGCTTTGCTTCTCAGTATAAGGTAGCCCACTCCTCCTAAGAAGGGATTTGCCCTTGCTTTGAACTTTATACCTTAAAGAGGAACACCTTTTGGTTGAGAGGCCAATAGAGAGCTGCATCCAGGTTAGGTTCTACCCTATTCAGCTTCTTGGGGAAGCCAGGAGACATCTTGAAATTAATGTAGCGCCACACCTTGTCTCCTGAGAGCATGTGAGGAAAGAACAAGTCACCTCTGTCCTCAGGTGATAGCTTTTGGTCTCCTCCGGTCCACCCATTCAGAAACTTCTCATCTCCCTCCCTTTTATAGTTTCTTTAAGATTAGGCCCTCCTCAAGTAAGACACTGTAACTAGCCCCCTTACCCTTAAAGAAGTGAATCCATTGTGTTCGAGGCGAGTAGACAGCAGCATCCAGGTTTCCGGGGAGCCCCTCCCAAAGGGCAGACACTCGGAACAAGGGGCCCGGTCCTGAATCTGATACAGTCCACACATAGTCCCCCTTGAAAGCATAGGTCTTCCCACGGGGCCCTGAGCGTAATGGTGTGTCAATAAGTCAAAAAGACAGAGGTCAAGTAGACAGAAATTTGGGGGTATCTCAGGCCGACTAACAATTTGCCCTCTCCCTGCAGGCTGATTCTTCAAAAATTCATTCAACTTTAATTCAAAGAGAAAATTAAAGGCAGACAAAGAGGACTCAGAATGCTTTGTTGCTCAGAGCGTTTCAGCTTTGGTCCACTCAACAAAACAAAAGCCCTGCAGATAGCTATTCCTCCTTAGGAACCTCACCCTCCCCTCCAAGTGGCTTCCTAGTTGTCCTTCCAACCAGGTGCACCCTCTCTAACAGGCAATCTGGGTAATATAGTTTTCTCCATCTTGCTGCATTTCCAGATGTGTTCTAGTGGCCCTTAGAGCGTGGCAGCCTTGGTAAGTGCCTGCCTAAGCCACCTTTAATTTGGCTCCGAACTCTCCCTCCCCATGTCACATGTCTCCTTCCATGGTCATTAATGCCTGGGGTCTAACCTCCATTGCTCATGCTGAAGTCCCATGTCACTCCCATTTGTCCAGGCCTCAGGATCAGCAGGCTGCCCCCACCGCCTGCCAACAGCCTGGAGGGGAGGGGCCTCACCCAGCATCATGGCATCCAGTTCACTACTGCAAGGGTCTGGCATGGGACTGGGTTCTGTGGGCACTGGGGGCACAGTGGGCAGCTCTGTCTCTTCTTCTTCCTCATCCCTTATCACTGGACTCTTCTTGCCTATAAGGTAAAGTAATGCTGCTTAGGGAGAGAACTCACAGCACCTGTCCTCCACACCAGTCTCCTGTAAGTTTTGCTCAGAGGCCCCATACAGAGGGGAAAAGGGAATCCTAGAGCGTTTTCATTTGTGGTAGGCAATATTATGTTGATATCAGCGGGAGACACGTTCTAGGTTTGAGAGGCACCAGAAAGGGAGAAGGAGGATTGTTAGAATGTGCATTCTTGCCTGGTGTGGTGGCTCACGCCTATAATCCTAGGACTTTGGGAGGCTGAGGTGGGTGGATTGCCTGAGCTCAGGAATTTAAGACCAGCCTGGGCAACATGGTGAAAACCCATCTCTACTAAAATACAAAAACAATTAGCTGGGCGTGGTTGCGTGTGCCTGTAATCCCAGCTACTTGGGAGGCTGAGGCAGGAGAATCGCTTGAACCCGGGAGGCGGAGGTTGCAGTGAGCCAAGATCACGCCATTGCACTCCAGCCTGGGTGACAGTGAGGCTCTATCTCAAAAAAAAAAAAAAAAAAAAAAAAAAGAAGGTGCATTCTCCATCCCCAAGCATGGGTGTAAGGAGAGAGGCCTGGAAGGAAGATTAGACATAGAAGAGTCCGAGAAAAACTGCTCCTGAAAATGAAGAAGCCTGAGTAACTGGGCTGGAGGAGAAGAAAGACACTAAGCTATATCCCTACATGGAGGCTAGACCTGTCTCTTCAAGCCTTGACGTGGGAGTCAGACTGACCCTCCCCCTCACTAGGGGGAGGGACTGACCATAGAGAGCCTGGATCCCTGCCACATCATCTGGGTGCAGCTTGAAGTGGGGCCGGTAGCCCTCGTAGACTGGGGCCATGAGGGCCTGAGAATATCGGGAGTGCCCAAGCCCCAGAGCATGGCCCACTTCATGGGCTGCAATGATGCGCAGGTTCACCCCACGGTAGGTCCCCTCAGTCCAGAACTCGTCTTCGTCGAAGTGCACACTGCCCAGCTCTGGGATGTCGGCATGGGCCAGGACTCTCCCTGGACAAAGGCAAAGGTGAACAGGAAGGAGGTCAGAGCCCGCTAGGCTAGAGCACACCCTGCCTATTATAAACTCTAATTAATGCATACCCTTAAAATTCCCCCAGCTATGTTCACTGTCTCTTGGATGCTTCTTTCTCCCCTTTCAGATTCCCCTGTCATCACCCAGTTCTCTCACGAATGCCCATCACTGTCCCTTACCTCCCCAGCCACTCCCTGCTCTCTGACCCAGTCCTCTCTGGCCCATACCTCTAAGGTATGCCTTGAACAGGGGAACTTAAGGAAGAAAAAGAAGCATAGGCAGCCAGGGGTGATGGCTCACACCTGTAATCCCAACATTTTCAGAGGCCAAGGCAGGAGGATTGCTTGAGTACAGGAGTTTAAGACCAGCCTGGGCAACATAGCAAAACCTCATCTCTACAAAAATTAGCCAGGCATGGTAGTGTTTGCCTGTAGTCTCTACCTGGGAGGCTGAGGCGGGAGGATCACTTGAGCCTGGGAGGTTGAGGCTGCAGTGAGCCATGATTGTGTCACTGTACTCCAGACTGGGCAACAGAGTGAGACTGTCAAGCAAGCAAGAGAGAGGAAGGAAAGAAGCGAGGGAGGGAGGGAGAGAAGGAAGGAAGAAAGGGAGGGAGGGAGGGTGGGAGAGAGAGAAGGAGAGAAGGAAGGGAGGGAGAGAAGGAAGGAAGGGAGGGAAGGAGGGAGAGAGAAGGAGAGAAGGAAGGGAGGGAGGGAGGAAGTTTCAAACAGGAGGCTCCATGTAGATGACCAACTGCGCCCGTGCTCCCGTTAGAAGGTAATTAGAGAGCGTATGGTGCAGGTGGGATAAAGAGCAGCCCAAACATCAAGGTTCTAGAGTCACTGGTTCAAGGAGACAGAGGTAATCTCAGAGGTCTATGAGGTGGGAACTGAGAACTGTTGCCTACCAGGTCCATCAAAAGTATTGGAACAGTACGAGCTTTGGCGGCCATGGAAGGAGAGGCGGATGTCAGCCGCGCCAGCCTGCACCTCTTGGAAGGTCAAGGGAGCCACATTGCTCCAGTCCTGGAAGGCTTGACGCAGGGCTGCCCGGGCTGTGTGGGGTGGAAGGGTGGAGGGCAGGTTCAAGATGCGGAAAGTCAGGTGCTTCTTTCTCCAGCGGCCTAGTTAATGACCAGAAAACAGATTAGAAATACAGATCCTTCTGCCAACCCCAGAGAGCTCCTCTGGGTTTAGGCACTCAACCCCCAAGACAGGTGACAACCAGGTAATCACCAGGTGATTATCTATTCAACACTGAGCTGGTCCAGACTGTCCTAATGCCACCCACACGCCAGAACCACATCACCCCCTCCTCTCCCTCTCTTTTCCAGGCTCTGTTCTCACCCAGCAACAGGTATTTAAGGGTCTTCTGGTTGAAGGGATCCTCTAGGCCACAACGAGGCTGCCTCATGCGGGCCCTTGTGGCATCATCCAGCTGACCTGAGACTGGAAGTTCAGATGCTTCCTGAAAAGCTCTGAAGGAGGGAGAGGGATGGGTCTACCAGGACAGGAAAATCTGAAATGACTGGGAGATGATTGCTCTTTGACTTCCTGCTGCCCAAGGTCATGGCCAAGAATAGCACAGAATCCCTGAAGCTGACAGGGTTACTCCAGCCTCCAGTCCTCATAACTGGGACTTTCTCTTCTGTTCTGCAGAAATGGAGATACTCCAGCTTCATCTCCCCATTTTCAGTGTCTTTTATTTGAGTAAGTTTGCCCTCAGGTGTATCCTTCCTCCTCTACTGCAATCTTCCTTCCTTCCTTCCTTTCTTTTTCTTCTCTCTCTCTTTCTTTCTTCCTTTCTTTCTTTTTTGGTAGAGATGGGGTCTCACTATGTTGCCCAGGTTGCTGTCAAACTTCTGGGCTCAAGCAATCCCCCTGCCTGGATCTCCCAAAGTGCTGGGATTACAGGCATGAGCCACCATGCCCAGCCCCTCTACTGCAATTTCTAACCTTCTCCTACTCTGTGGAGGTGTCTGGCTCCCCTGCTCTGGAGAGCTTTCCACTAGGGCTCCCACCTGACAGCCTGTCCTCCTTCAGCCTTCTCCCTTCCTGAATGGATACCCATCCCAGCCCAGCTTGCTCTGGAGCAATTTCATCCATCTATGGACTGTCATAGGGCCTAGGGGCTTTTCAAGGGACCTGAACATATCTGAGAGCAGAAAGAAAAACAATCCATTACATCAACATATAAAACTATAAAATAGAAATAAATAAGTACCAAATTGAAGGCCCACAAAAGGTAACAGCATGTCAACAACTCAACTCAGTTTTACATATCATTGTACTTTATGTGGACTATAACTAAATATTAGTATTTGAGATATGATGTGGGTAGAGACTCCAAAGGAATGCTTATGGCCTAGGAAGATCCAATGACTGTATTCCTCGTCTGTGAATCCCCATCTCACCCCATGCCCCACCACCATAATAATGATCACCACCCATCTCTAAATCCCTGGCATGGTTTAGGGTCAGGAGGAGGTGGGCCTGGGGAGAGGAAGGGATGAGAAGGAAGAAGACCTTGAGACCTTAGCCCTAAAGGCCTACACCTCATAGCTTCTCACCTCAGAGCCTCGGTGATATCTTCTGGCTTGAAGTTATTAGATCCTTCTAGAGGCTTCTGTAGGTACCCATATTGTGACAGGTAGTCCTATGATGGGAGTGGAGGTAAGCAGGTTAAAAGGGGGTTAGTCTCAGAGTAAAGCTTCTAAGTGACCTAACAGATCCATCAGGAGTGGAGGGACCAGATATGGAAGCACTAATGGAGAAGCACCTTAGAGAAGGGGCTCAAGTGGAACAAGGGGAAGCAGCGGGAGATGGGCAGGGTAGACCATGGGGCAGAGAGAGCAAGGGAAAGGCAGGCAGGCTGAAGGTCAGGAGGGAGGCTTCGATGGAGCTGTGGAGCAGTAACCCCTGTCCCTCCGCTGGCCCAGGTCTCTTTCTTGGGGGACTTACCACGGGCGCCACCTCTGCAAGCCCCAGGACCCGGCCTGAGACTGTCATGGGGAGTAGGAAGCCCAGCCACAGCTGCTGGCAGTTCATGGTCCCACCAGACGAGAGCTCCAGAGGCTGTCCGTGCCTCTGACCTGAGATTTCTGGGAGCCTGGGGGGAGCAGTGCTAGGCAGAGGGGCTCTTACCCCCAGTTCTTTTTACTCTCCAGCCTCTAGTCCTCTTTATAACAGCTGAGGGGAATTTGGGGGAGAGGCAGAGGGAGGTGACTCAGCCAAGAGATATGTTGCAATTCACCATTAACCGTTGCCCTACCAGAGAGCAGAAGCCAAAGAGAGTTCCCAATCCCTTCCCTCAGAGTCCTCTGCTGGAGATGGAAAAACTTCATACTGCCCTAGGGTGAGCATCCAGGCAGGACGAGAACCAGAATCTCTGGAGAGACTAGAGATAGGGATCATGGACATCCCCTGGAATTAGACATCAATGTGCCTCAGGGACCCTGGGCCAGCAAATCACTCCGCCCCTACCTTTGAGTCTCCCTAGGATAAGCTGAGAGGTAGGAAACAGCTGAGGTAGCTTGGGTTTCAGGTGAAGGAGTCAAGTGTGAAGTCTCAGTTTCTTTGTACCCAAGACCAAGTTGGGAATATAAATGCTCCTGCAACCTACTTATGTCTGCTTTAATAAAAAGTCATTATTTCAAGAATCTAATGAGCCTGGAATATGTGGGTGTAGGTGGGACTTAACAAGGGCACAAATAAGTAAAGGGCCCAGAGCCTACCCTCAGGGAGCTTACGGATCCAGTGAGGCAGATCTAGACACCTGGGAAGAGGGAAGCCAGCGTGCCAGGCCAGAGGTGATTCACCCTAAGGGGCTTGGGGCTGGGGGGAGGTTTGCTGAGAAGTCAGGCTTTGAGATGGGCTTTGAAGGCCAGCTAAGAATTGATGGGGTAAGGCCAGGCATGGTGGCTCGCTCCTGTAATCCTAGCACTTTGAAAGGCTGAGGTGGGTGAATCACTTGAGATCAAGAGTTCGAAACCAGCCTGACCAACATGGTGAAACCTTGTTTCTACTAAAAATACAAAAATTAGCCAGGTATGGTGGCGGGCGCCTGTAATCCCAGCTACTCGGCAGGCTGAGGCAGGAGAATCACGTGAACCCAGGAGGCAGAGGTTGCAGTGAGCTGAGATCACACCATTGCACTCCAGCCTGGGCAACAGAGCAAAAACTCCATCTCAAAAAAAAAAGAATTGATAGGGTAAAAGGATACTGAGAGACAGACAGTGCAGGTCTTGAGTAAAAGTGCAGAGCTGAGAGACTGCTGTACTCAGTAAGTCAGAAGGGTCAGGACTGCTTCATTCACCACTGAAGCCCGAGTGCCTACCCCAGGCCACCTCCATGCTTTCGAAGCTGTGCTTAATAAATCACTGTCAAAGAATGACCGGGGTGGGAAAATGGTTGGGAGACAGAATTTGGAGAGGGCCTTAAATGCTATGCAAGGAAAAGAAGAAAAACTTACATTTAAAAATACCGGACGGGAGCGGTGGCTCACGTCTGTAATCCCAGCACTTTGGGAGGCTGAGGTGGGCGGACCACGAGGTCAGGAGTTTGAGACTAGCCTGGCCAACATAGCGAAATCTTGTCTCTACTAAAAATACAAAAATTAGCCGGGTGTGATGGCATGCGCCAGTAATCCCAGCTACTCGGGAGACTGAGGCAGGAGAATTGCTTGAACTGGAGAGGCGGAGATTGCAGTGAGCTGAGATTGCGCCACTGTACTCCAGCCTGGTGACAGAATGAGACTCCGTCTCAAAATTAATTAATTAATTAATTAAAATAAAAATACCTATTATTGGGTGATGGGTGAACCAAAATCTCACAAATCACCACTAAACACTAAAGAACTTATGTAACCAAATACCACCTGTTCCCCAAAAACCTATGGAAATAAAAAATTAAAGGAATTAAAGTCCGGGTATGGTGACTCACACTTGTAATCCCAGCACTTTCGGAGGCCGAGGTGGGTGGATCACCTGAGGTCAAGAGTTTGAGACCAGCCTGACCAACATGGTGAAACCCCGTCTCTACTAAAAATACAAAAATTAGCCAGGCGTGGTGGCACACGCCTGTAATCCCAGCTACTCAGGAGGCTGAGGCAGGAGAATTGCTTGAATCCGGGAGACAGAGGTTGCAGTGAGCTGAGATTGCACCACTGCACTCCATCCTGGGCGACAGAGCGAGACTCTGTCCCCCCCACAAAAATAAATAAATAAATAAATAAATAAATAAATAAATAAATAAATAAATAAAAAGCTACTATGTATTACATGCTTTATATATTACCTCCTATAGTTCTCACAGCCATCTGGTGAGGGGAAAATTATTCCGGCCACTTTTTGTAGGAGGAAATAGATACTCAGAAAGGGAAATTTGACCAAGAACATGGAACTCCCAACTGGCCTGACCTTATTTAAATCCCTCTGCTGACTCTATAACTCATGCTCTTTCCATACACCACACTGACACTTAGAGCTTTGTTCTTTAAGTAACTAGGACCCCTGAAGGCTCCACCATCAGTTACACATCATACAATATTTGCATATTGTTCAAAAGCACAGTGAAGTAGACATAGGAATGGGGGAAAAGGTAACTGAACTTTTATGTTCTCAGAAGGGCTGGGAGGCCACAAGGGAACACCTCACAGCCCAGGATCAAGGTGGGGGATGCTCCTGATCCATATTGCTGCCCTCAATGATGCTGGTCCGTCTGGCCCATTCACCACCCAACTGGTAACCATTGGGTGACTAAGTCTCAAGTGACCAGTGACAGGCAAGGAAGGACAGAAAGCCTCTGAGCGATGAGTGACAGGGCCCATCACCAAGGCTGATGCACCCAGGAAATGATGGAGTTTGGGGACAAGTTCCTGCTTAGTCCCCTGCAGGGCTCTTCCTCCTCTCTTTCTACCCCCTTTCCAGTCTTTCTCCTTTTGAGAACAGAACATGGGCCAATTGAAAATTAATTACGATTTTTAAAATTAATGTTTTGTGTTTTTTTCCTGAATAAGTTATTCATCACTCATTATAATATTTGGTATTAGAAAATACCAAAACAAACAAGGAAGAAAATGAAAACCACTAGTAAATTCTACCCAAAAGAGAACCACTAGTAATATTTTGATGCATTTCTTTGAAACTGTCTATGGAACAGTTCACCCAGCTCCGCCTGCCTGGCCTCAGCCCCTAGAGACTGGCTGGGAGGGAGGAGAAAGCTTTAGGAGCCAGAGAGGATAATGGAGGAGAGGTGAGGGGAGGGGTGGGGAAGAGACAGACAAGGAGGATGCAAGGGACAGGAGTAAAGTAAAATGAATGTTATAGCAAATTACTCCCTCCCCTTAGAAACCTCACATAAGGAAAAAAAGAAAAAAAAATTTTTTTTTTGGGTCTCCCAGACTGGAAAACAGTGGCACAATAATCCTGGCTCGCTGCAACCTTCGCTTTCTGGGCTCAAGCAATCCTCCCACCTCAGCCTCCTGCATAACTGGGGCTACAGGCACACACCACCCAGCCCAGCTAATTTTTGTATTTTTTGTAGAGAGTGTGGGGGGTGGGGGAGGCAGGTTTCCTATGGTGCTCAGGCTGGTCTTGGGCTCAAGTGATCGGCCCACCTCGGCCTCCCAAAATGCTGTGATTATACGTGTGAGCCACTGTGCCTAACCAGAAAAAAAAGTGCATATATATATATATTTAGTGTGTTAGGGAGAGAGATGGCAGTTATCATAAGGTGAGGGTGGGTACTAACTCCGGCCTCAGAAGGCCTGGGGGTGGAACTATATTCTAGCAACTTAGGAGCCAGGAGAGAGAGAATAAATCAAAAGTAAAAGCTGCCAAATAGATAACTTCATTTAAATTTTAACAACAACCCTTCAGCCAGTATTATCATCTTTTTTACTCCTTTTCTGAGACTGAATCTCACTCTGTAGCCCAGGCTGGAGTGCAGTGGCGCAATCTCGGCTCACTGCAACCTCTGCCTCCCAGGTTCAAGCAATTCACCAGCCTCAGCCACCCGAATAGCTGGGATTACAGGCGCGTGCCACCACACCCAGCTAATTTTTCTACTTTTAGTAGAGATGGGATTTTGCTATGTTGGCCAGGCTGGTCTCAAACTCCTGAGCTCAAGTGATCCACCTCCCTTGGCCTCCCAAAGTGCTGGAATTACAGGCGTGAGCCACCGCACCTGGCCAGTATTATCATCTTTTTACAGAAAGAGAAACTGAGTCTCTAATAAGTTGCTTCAGGTCACATAGCTAGGATGCAGCAGAGCCTAGGGCAGGCTCTAAAGCTGCCATCTTTGCTCAGCACTCTTCAGTCTCCCAGAGTCCCCACAGGCACCCAAACAAAAGCCCCTAGAGTCAGGAGCTGCAGGCTGGGCACATGTGCAAGGACTGGATGACTAATTGTTGCCAGCACAGCATCATGACCACCCCCTCCACCAGCCCCTACCTCCTGAGCCGGGCTGACCCAGCTCTTTTTTGTCATCTCTAAATTTGTCATCTCTCACTGGGGGAGATGTGGACGTGTGTGCGAAGGGTTAGGACATGTGGCTGGCCTGCCCCAAAAAGAGAACTTGATCTGAGAGAAAAAAATGGGTTCTTTGTCTTGCTTGCTCCCTTCCTGCAAATTGGTTTCCCTCTCTGTCCACAAATTGTGGCAAAAGAGTTTTAAGAAATATTTTTAATGACAATATTTTAAACTATAGCAAGTGGGAGTAGAGTAGACCTCTGAGAGTATTTTCTAATGATCAGGGGCCATGGGGCTATGGGTGGAAGGCAAAAGTTTGTAGAGATTTCTAAGCCCAGGAGAAGCTAATCTCAAAGCTATCGCCCACCCCCTCTGACAGCCACCCTTACCCTGTGGAGGCAGTGGGCAGGGAAGCTAGGGAAAAAAGAAAAGGGAATCCTGGAGGGCAGGTAGAAGGACAAGTCTAGAGCCTGAAACTGGAAACTGGAGGTGAGAAAAACATGAGCTGTAACCAAGTTAGGGCTGGCCCCGACTTTGCCCTTGACCTGGATAAATGTGGGAGTTGGTGGTGTTAGCCTCTGACCTGTTTCCCCCTCAGGGAGTCAGGAGATAGGGAGCTTTCTTTGGCAGAGTGGGGTTGAATTTTTAAGCTGTTACCCTGGAAACCTCTGTTTTTAGGAGGACTCCCCTACATACCCACAAACACAGACATACACACACACTTCTTTAATTACTCATAAGTTCCTAGAAGCCGTATGGGAAGTGATGGTCAGGACTGTGCACAGCTGGAATTGGTTAGTGACCAGGGAAGTGGGAGGGGCTTGGGGATGGCTCAGGGACAGGGCCAGCACATTCTGTTCCCATGATGCTCCAAACTTCCTCAACCCCCATATGAACACTTCCTGGCGTTCCCACCCACCCACCACTGCAGCTTGCACACACACTGCATCGGGCACTGGCCTGCATCAGCTCAGTTGAGAGGACGTCAGACCCAAATCCAGAAGTTCTTCGGTTTCTGCCAAAGTGTGAGGGAGACCAACATCTGCTCCCCTTCTCCATTTCTCAGAAAAAGGTGCTGTCCCACAGGACTCCCCTGGAAATGGCTGGAGGCTTTTCTTTTCTTTTCTTTTCTTTCTTTTTTTTTCTTTTTTTTGTGAGACAGAGTCTCACTCTGTCACCCAGGCTGGAGTGCTATGGCATGATCTCAGCTCACTGCAACCTCCACCTCCCGGGTTGAAGTGATTCTCCTGCCTTGGCCTCCTGAGTAGCTGGGATTACAGGCATGTGCTACCACGCCCGGCTAATTTTGTATTTTTAGTAGAGAGGGAGTTTCTACTAAAACCCAGAGGACGTCAGACCCAAATCCAGAAGTTCTTCAATTTCTGCCAAAGTGTGAGGGAAATCAACATCTGCTCCCCTTCTCCATTTCTCAGAAAAAGGTGCTGTCCCACAGGAGTCCCCTAGAAATGGCTGGAGGCTTTTCTTTTCTTTTCTTTTCTTTTTTTTTTTTTCTGTTTCTTTTTTTTGTGAGACAGGGTCTTGCTCTGTCCTCACCTTGGGTGAGGACAAGAGGGCAAAGTGCTTACCCACAACCTACCTCCCTTAGGAAAAGCAGTTTGGTTTTCTTGAAAGAAAAGGCTGCCATTCCTAGAAGAAGCAAAACCCCCTGTGCTACCTTCATTTCCCTGTCATCCCAGATGCTGAGAGAACACTGACGCTTCTTATTTCTCTAGTCTCCTTCTTGTCCCAGGGGCTAGAATTTATCCCTTCATGCATCCTGGTGAGCCACTGTGCCCATCCTGACCTCTCCTTTTGAAGAGGGTGGTAACTAGATGAGGGAGGGAAAGTTGGGAAAGACCTAGCTCTGTTCATGTCAGGCCAGCAACTGCAGAGAGGGGTTTTGGGGTGAGAAGGCTGTCCTTGATGACGAAGGGATGCCTTGACACCTGTTTTGATGGGGTGGGGGGTTCTCCACAACCCCTATTTTGCCTCTAAATTTTTTAAGAAGGATACTGGGTGTTCACCAGTGTGTTTTTATTCTTTTTTAAATGGAATTCATTAATTTGACCATAGGGGAAGGGTTGATGCTGTGTACAAGTATATCTTGCACAGAGGAAGAAAGAACTAAAAGGTTTTAAAGTGGTTTTAAAGGGGCACAATTCCAAACTCAAACTGGAATTGAGCTGTGTGCAACTTTGGCACAATGAGCACTGCTGCTCAGCTGTGAAAGGAGTTTTTGAAATGTGAAACATGAAAAGATAACTGAGAAAAAAGACTGTTGATCCTAAGGAGACTGTTTTCTCAGATTTTTAATCTTTCTTTGCATTCACTGGTTTGGAACCGCCTTCACTGTGAATCTCTCTTGGGCAAACAGAATGTGAGTTGGTGCCTTCACACAGCCCCACAAACTAGAGGACATTTTACAGGGCTAGTGTCACCCTCCCCAGTGAATTCTTGGAGCCACACAGTCTTGGTGCATAGCATGGTCTTCGGGTCTCAGTTCCCTCCCTAATCCTTAGTCTTGTGGTTTTTAAGTGGAATCAGCATCCCAGACTAAAAAGCAACATTTATAGCTCCTTGAACAAGCCACCAGGGAGGAACAAATACCTCCCTGCTGTCTATAATACACCCTTACAGATCACAAGCTGGCTGTGTGATTGTCACCCTGTTTGACCTGGGGTAAGAGGGCACAAAGGAGGAAGCAGAAGGGGAAATTAAGTCTGAACTAAACAATGCCATAATACAAAGAAATTCCAGACTGCTTTTTTATGCTCTCAACTTCCAGAGGGACCTAAGACCCTGTTAAGTGAAAACTCAGGAAATGTTGACTACATCTTTTGCAAAAGGCTGAAAGACAGAAGACAGAGTGAGGTTGCAGGACCCAAGGATTGATCCCTGCTCTTCAGCACCTTTTAACTGAAATGGGGAGGACCCAGCCAGACAGGACCTAATAGGTTACTTGGATATTTTAGATAATTTGTCCTGGGGTTGTTGCCTCTTCTCAGCACCCGGTTTAGAGAACATATGTCTCAAGCCATAACAGTCCAAAGGGGACATTACATCCTCAAGTCTTCCATTTTCAAGTGCCTCGTCATGAGTTGGAGAAACCTGGCCCAACACTTTGCTGACTCCTGACCACATTCCAGGCTTTGCTGCTAGCATAGCAGGGAATTGCTCTTTAGTGAGATCAAAAGCCTTGTTATAGGGAGGAGTTTCACAAGGGGAACCTAACTCTGTGGATGCACCAGCTCTCTTTTTTGGTTGTGGATGTTCTCTACTTAATGTAATACTTGGTTAATATACTTTTTTAATTGAGAGATAGCACACATGCAATAAAATGTATAAAGTGCACTAATTTTAAGTGTGTATTTTGATTTTTAAAAATGTGTATATTGGTCTATGAAGCCATCACTCAGATCAAGATAGAAAATATTTCAGGTACCCCATAAGGGACCCTCATGTTCTTTCCTTGTCTGTATTCCATCAAAGGTATTCTAGGCCAGGTATGGTGGTTCACACCTATAATCCCAGCACTTTGGGAGGCTGAGGTGGGAGGATAGCTTAAGCCCAGGAGTTTGAGACCAGCCTGGCAACATAGGGAAGCCCCCATCTTTAAAAAAAAAAAATCCATCCTGGCCAACATGGTGAAACCCCATCTCTACTAAAAATACAAAAATTAGCTGGGCACGGTGGTGCATGCCTGTAATCCCAGCTACTTGGGAGGCTGAGGCAGGAGAATTGCTTGAGCCTGGGAGGTGGCAGTTGTGGTGAGCTGAGATAATGCCACTGCACTCCAGCCTGGGTAACAGAGCGAGACCCAGTCTCAAAAAAAAAAAAAAATTATCCAAATGTGGTAGCGCATGTCTGTGGTCCCAGGTACTCTGGAGGACGAGTCAGGAAGATCACTTAAGCTTGGGAGGTTGAAGCCGCAGTGAGCTGTGATCCTGCCACTGCACTCTAGCCTGGGCAATGCAGCAAGACCCTGTCTCAAAAAAACATCTACAAACACCTGTTCTGCTTGCTGCTTGTTCTTTTTTTAAAATTTTTTTAAAATTTGAGACAGGGTCTCTAAAGGTTATATGGAAAGGTAAAAATAAAACCCAACAAAACAGAATAGTCAACTCAATATTCAAGAACAAAGTCAGCGGGCTAATACTACAAGACTTCATGACTAATAATAATCAAGACAGTGTGGTATTGGTGAAAGAATAGACAAATAGGCTGGGTGAGGTGGCTCACACCTGTAATCCTAACACTTTGAGAGGCTGATGAGTGTGGGTCACTTGAGCTCAGGAGTTTGAGACCAGCCTGGGCAACATACTGAAACCCCATCTCTACAAAAAAATGCAAAAATGAGATGGACATAGTGGCGTGCACCTGTAGTCCCAGCTACTTGGGAGGCTGAGGTGGGAGGTTGGCTTGAGCCCAGAGGTTGCAGTGAGACAAGATTGCACCACTGCACTCCAGCCTGGGTGACAGAGCCAGATCTTGTCTCAAGAAAAAAAGGATAGATAAGTAGATCAATGGAGCAGAAGAGAGAGCCCAGAAACAGAAATAGAGCTGCATAAATATAGTCAACTGAGCTCCGACGGAGGAGCAAAAGCAATACAATAGAGCAAAATAGTCTTTTCAATAACTGTGCTAGAACAGCTGGAAATCCTCATGCGAAAAAAATGAATCTAGACGCAGACCTTATATCCTTCACAAAAATTAGCTCAAAATGGATCATAGACCTAAATGTAAAATGCGAAATTACAGAACTCCTGGAATATAACATAGGAGAAACCTAGATGACCTTGGGTATGGAAATGACTTTTTAGATACAATACCAAAGACGTGGTTCATAAAAAAAGTGATAAATTGGACTTAATTAAAATTAAAAACTGCTCTACTAAAGACAATGTCAAGAGAATGAGAAGACATGACACAGACTGGAAGAAAATATTTGCATATCTTAATCAGATATCTTATCTGATTTGTTTATCAGATGTGTTTATCTGATTAAGGATTGCTAACTAACATATGCAAAGATGATTTAAAATGCAATAAATATATAACCCAATTAAAACGTGGGCAAAAGATCTGAAGAGTCACCTCATCAAATAAGATATACAGATTGCAGGTAAGCATATGAAAAGATGTTTGACATCATATGTCATTAGAAAACTGCAAATTAAAACAACAGTGAGATATCACTTACACCTATTGGAATAGCCAAAATCCAAAACACTGACAATACCAAATGCTGGCAAGGATGTGGACCAACAGGAACTCTCATTCCTTGCTGGTGGAAGTGCAAAATGGTACAGTTACTTTGAAAGACAGTTTGGCAGTTGCCTACAAAATTAAACATACTCTTATCATACGATCCAGCAGTTGTGCTCCTTCGCATTTACCCAAATGAACTGAAAAGTTATGTCCATACAAAATTTCCACATGGATGTTTACAGCAGCTTTATCCATAATTGCTGAAACAGGGAAGAAACCAAGATGTCCTTCAGTAAGTGAATGTATTAATAAACTGTAGTACATCCAGACAATAGAATATTATTTATTACTAAAAAGAAATGAGTTATCAAGCTGTGAAAAGACATGGAGGAAACTTAAATGCATATTACTAAGTAAAAGAAGCCAATCTGGGCCTGGCGCAGTGGCTCATGCCTGTAATCCCAGCATTTTGGGAGGCCAAGGCAGATGGATAACCTGGGGTCAGGAGTTTGAGACCAGCCTGGCCAACATGGCGAAACCCCATCTCTACTAAAAATACAAAAAAAAATTAGCCACCTATGGTGGCGGGTGCTTGTAATCCCAGCTACTTGGGAGGCTGAGAAAGGAGAGTTGCTTGAACCTGGGAGGTGGAGGTTGCAGTGAGCCGAGATCGCGCCACTGTACTCCAGCCTGGGCGACAGAGTGAGACTCTGTGTCAAAAAAAAAAAAAAAAAAAAAATTAGCCTGATGTGGTGGCATACACTTGTGGTCCCAGATACTCAGAGGCTGAGGTGGGAGGATCGCTACACCCCAGGAGGAGGAGGTTGCAGTGAATTGAGATCATGCCACTGCACTCCAGCCTAAGTGACAGAGTGAGACCCCATCTCAAAAATAAATGAATAAATAAACAAAATAAAATAAACAAGCCAATCTGAAAAGGCTACATGCTATGATGTAGCTTGTATGTATGATTCTAACTATATGACATTCTGGGAAAGGCAAAATCATGGAAACAGTAAAAAGATCAGTGTCAGGCTGGATGTGATGGCTCATACCTGTAATCCTACCACTTTAGGAGGCTGAGGCAGGACGATCCCTTGAACCCAGGAGTTCAAGACCAGCCTGGGCAACATGGCAAAACCCCATGTCTACAAAAAACCAAAAACGGCCAGGCGCAGTGGCTCACGCCTGTAATCCCAGCACTTTGGGAGGCCAAGGTGGGTGGATCATGAGGTCAGGAGTTCGAGACCAGCCTGGCCAACATGGTGAAACCCAGTCTCTACTAAAAAATACAAAAATTAGCTGGGCGTGGTGGCAGGCTCCTGTAATCCCAGCTACTTGGGAGGTTGAGGCAGGAGAATCGCTTGAACCTGGGAAGTGGAGGTTGCAGTGAGCCGAGACCATGCCATTGCATTCTAGCCTGGGCAGCAGAGTGAGACTCCGTCTCAAAACAAAAACAAAAACAAAAATTAACTGAGTATGGTGGTGTGTACCTGTGGTCCCAGCTACTCGGGAGGCTGAGTCAGGTGGATTCCTTGAGCCCAGGAGATCAAGGCTATGGTGAGCTGTGGTCACACCCCTGCACTCCAGCCTGGGCGACAGAGTGAAATCCTGTTTCAAAAATTAATTAATTAGGCCGGGCACAGTGGCTCACGCCTGTAATACCGGCACTTTGGGAGGCTGAGGCTGGCGGATCACGAGGTCAGGAGATCGAGACCATCCTGGCTAACACGGTGAAACACCGTCTCTACTAAAAATACAAAAAAATTAGCCGGGCGTGGTGGCGGGCGTCTGTAGTCCCAGCTACTTGGGAGCCTGAGGCAGGAGAATGGCGTGAACCCGGGAGGAGGAGCTTGCAGTGAGCGGAGATTGCGCCACTGCACTCCAGCCTGGGCGACAGAGCGAGACTCCGTTAGAAGATATACATAATGTAAATGACAAGTTAATGGGTGCAGCACACCAACATGGCACATGTATACATATGTAACAAACCTGCATGTTGTGCACATGTACCGTAGAACTTAAAGTATAATAAAAATATATATATTTTTTAAATTAATTAATTAATTACATGCATTTACGTTCACTCTGTCCTCTAAAATGTTAATAAAGGAATAAACCCACAAGGACAAGGAGAACAGCACAAGAGTCAATGCATGGGAGATGACAACATATTTTTGGAAGAGGGAAATCAAATAGAGGAGTGATAACATATAGTTTGGAGAGAGTTGAAGCCTAAATGCCCATGGAAGGTGAAACAAACAGGAAGCAAACCAATTTATGCCCCGACCCTGTCTCCTTTTTTTTGAGACGGAGTTTCGCTGTTGTCACCCAGGCTGGAGTGCAATGACATGATGTCGGCTCACTGCAACCTCTGCCTTCCAGGTTCAAGTGATTCTCCTGCCCAGCCTCCTGAGCAGCTAGGATTACAGGCACCTGCCACCACACCCAGCTAATTTTTTGTATTTTTAGTAGAGATGGGGTTTCACCATGTTGGCCAGGCTGGTCTCAAACTCCTGACCTCAAGTAATCCACCTGCCTTGACCTCCCAAAGTACTGGGATTACAGGCGTGAACCACCGCGCCCGGTCGATCCTGTCTCTTTTATTCCAGAAGTATCAGAAATTGAAGGCATCAATCTCTCAGATGGCAGGGGAAGGGATAATTTAAATAAGACATATAGTTTATATAAGATCCGCAGTAAAAAAGTTTGTGGACCAGGCACAGTGGCTCGCGCTTGTCATCCCAGCACTTTGGGAGGCCGAGACGAGCAGATCACTTGATGCCAGGAGTTCAAGACCAGCCTGGCCATCACGGTGAAACCTCATCTCTACTAAAAATACAAAAATTAGATTACAGGTGTGTGTGGTGGGATAAGCCTGTAATCCCAGCTACTCGGGAGGCTGAGGCATAAGAATCGCTTGAACCTGGGAGGTGGAGGTTTTAGTGAGTCAAGATCATGCCACTGCACTCCAGCCTGGGTGACACAGCAAGAATCTGAAAAAATAAAATTTACTGAGGCCCCTATACTTGTGTTTCTCTCACCAGGCCCAGGCAAATTCCCAGCAGATGTGAGGTTTGTTCTCCAGAGAAATTGATCCTGGGGAGGCAGAGCAGGGCATGAAACCAGACTGAAAGCAGAGATTTAAGTGAAAGTCACTGTATTCCTTTCCTATGGCTACTAAAACAAAATACCATAAATTGGCTGGCTTTCAAACAACAGCTATGTATTCCGTCACACTGCCTGCTTCCCCACAGTGAAACTCATCATCAGGTCACTGTGAAACACACAGAGCTTCTAACTAGGTTTTTTAGTTCCACACTCTTACATATAAATGAACAGTCACAGTTCACAAGACATCTGAGGAAAACTTCCAATATGGAAAACTGAGACCAGAACAAAAAAGAAAAAAAAAAAAAAAGACTTGGAGAAACAAAGAGAATAAGCAACAGAAAAAGATTGCTTTTTAAATATATATATTTTTGGATAGGAGAAAACATCAGTGCTATGAAATGAAAGGTGCTATTTTTTTTCTTTCTTTTTTTTTTTTGAGAGTCTCACTCTGTCGCCCAGGCTGGAGAGCAGTGGCACGATCTTGGCTCATTGCAACCTCTGCCTCCCAGATTCAAGTGACTCTCCTGCCTCAGCCTCCTGAGTAGCCGGGATTACAGGCAAGCACCACCACGCCCGGCTAATTTTTGTATTTTTAGTAGAGACGGGGTTTTGCCATGTTGGCCAGGCTGCTCTCAAACTCCTTGCCTTGGCTTATCAAAGTGAAAAGGTGCTATTTTTTATAATTCAAAGAACAAGAAAAAAGTCATGGAAATTTAAAGTATGATAACCAACATAAAAACATTCCATTGGAAAAGCTGGAAGCTAAAGTCAAGGAAATCTGTAAGTAGAACAAAAAGACTAAACGAGTGACAATAGGAGTGAAAAGAATAGAAAACTCAAATGTCAGTTGAGAAGATATAATATCAGAAAGGAACAACGGAGAGAGAAATAAGGAGGAAATTACCAAGGAAATAATATGAAAATGCTTTCCAGGCCAGGTACAGAGGCTCAAGCCTGTAGTCCCAGCACTTTGGGAGGCCAAGGCAGGAAGAACTTGAACCCAGGAGTTTGAGACCAGCCTGGGCAACACAGGAAGATCCCATCTCTACAAAAAATAAAAATGAATTAGCCAGGCGTGGTGGCGAGCACCTGTAGTCCCAGCTATTCCGGAGGCTGAGGTGGGAAAATCTCTTGAGCCTGGGAGGTCAAGGGTACAGTGAGCCGTGTTTGTGCTACTGCACTCCAGTCTGTGTGACAGAGCAAGACCCTGTCTCAAAAAAATTTTCCAAACCTGAAGATTAGTCTCAAAATTTTAAAAAGTGTTCTAAGCATTCAGAAAGATAAAAATAAAGATAGAAATATACCAATCACATCACCAAGTTAAAGAGTGGATCCCAAAAACTTTCTTTTCTTTCTTTTTTTTTTTTTTTTCTTTTTTTGTGACAGAGTCTTGCTCTGTTGCCCAGGCTGGAGTATGCAGTAGCACAATCTTGGCTCTCTACAGCCTCTGCCTCCCGGGTTCAAGCGATTCTTCTCCCTCAGGCTCCCGAGTAGCTGGGATTACAGGCGCCCACCACCACATCCGGCCGATTTTTTTTTTTTTGAGACGGAATCTAGCTCTGTCTCCCAGGCTGGAGTGCAGTGGTGCGATCTCGGCTTACTGCAACCTCCGCCTCCTGGGTTCAAGCAATTCTCCTGTGTCAGCCTCCCAAGTAGCTGAGATTACTGGCACCCGCCGCCACACCTGACTAATTTTTTTTTATTTTTAGTAGAGACAGGGTTTCACCATGTTGCTTGCCCAGGATGGGCTTGATCTCCTGCCCTCGTGATCCTCCAGTCTCGGCCTCCCAAAGTGCTGGGATTACAGGCGTGAGCCACCTCGCCCAGGTTTTTTTTTTTTTTTTTTTTTGAGACGGAGTCTCGCTCTGTCGCCCAGGCTGGAGTGCCATTGGCGTGATCTCGGCTCACTGCAACCTCTGTCTCCCGGGTTCACGCCATTCTTCTGCCTCAGCCTCCCGACTAGTTGGGACTACAGGCGCCCGCCACCACGCCCGGCTAATTTTTTTTTTTTTTTTTTTTTTTTGTATTTTTAGTAGAGACGGGGTTTCATCCTGTTAGCCAGAATGGACTCAATCTCCTGACCTCGTGATCCGCCCGCCTCTGCCTCCCAAAGTGCTGGGTTTACAGGCGTGAGCCACTGCGCCCGGCCCTTTGTTTGTATTTTTTTAGTAGAGATGGGGTTTCACCATGTTGGCCAGTCTGGCCTCAACCTCCTGACCTCAGGTGATCTGCCCACCTCGGCCTCCCAAAGTGCTGGGATTACAGGCATGAGCTACCGCACCCAGCCCCTAAAACTTTCAGAGAGAAAACACAAGTCATATATTAGGTATCAGGAATGAGATGACATCTGTTTTCTCAAAGCAATATTGAAGGCTAACGTTAAAAAAAACAATGCCTTTAACATTCTGAAAGAAATGATTTTAACCTAGAATTAAATACCCAGCCAAACTATAAGTCAAATGTGAAAGGTGAATAAAGGCATCTTCAGAAATTCAAGCTCACAGTTTATCTTTCTTGTACCTTTTCTCAGTAAGGTTTTGTAGGGGCCAAAGGAAAACTTACCCTCTAGCCTCTGAAGGTTCACTGAAAACTCAACTCACAAAAGGCAGATTGATTGGAGAAAAGGCATACAAACTTATTAATGTGTACAGGGGAGACAGCCGTAGAATGATTATCCTATCCCCAGTGTGGTGCAGAAGCTTATATACCATCTCGAGGTTACAGATAGAATGGGGCCCAGAGCATGGCCAAAAACAGGCTACAGTGGTAAATCAAGTTATAGTGGCAAAACAGATAATGGGAAGGAGAGAGAGGCCTGGCTAGCAAAGATGGTCTTGTTCTGCAAATGAAACCTCTCAAGCAGCAGCCCTCAAAGAGGATTGATGGTACATGTTTCTTTCAGGGGTTTAAAGGTGTCAGACTCTCAGTGAATCGTCTCTGGATTTGGGCAAGGGAAGGCCAAGCTGTATCAATGCAGATTCTTACAGATGCAAATCTTCCCCCACAAAATACAGCTTTACAGAGCTACTATTTTCTGGTTCTCTGACAGTCATCTCAGAATATATCAAATAAATATATTTTGGGGTAAAACATTTTTATTTCCTTCAGTCCCCATTTTGAAACTTAAAAATGATTCTAATATTAAAAGTCAGATTGATAGCTTTGGAGAGATTTGAGTTGAAGGTTGTTAGATAGAGATAGAGAAAGGAGCTGACAAATTTGGATAAGCAGAAAAGAGCAAATTTAAATGTATCATCCCGTATCTTCATTAATCAGAGTCTTAGTTCTGAGAATAGATCAGTTTGGTTAAACAGCTGTGTCCCATTCTAGGAGGTGCCACTGCAGATGGGCTAGGCCTCTATTTATGATGCAGACAAACAGATCTTTAATAAGAGTCATTTATATGGAAACGGAAGAAGAGCAAAAGTTAATGTCAGGAGTAGTCTATAAATTCATTTTTGCAGAGTCTCTAAAGTATCTTCAGATTGCCAATGCAATCCGACAGATTTTTCTGAATTGTAATTCGAACCAGGTGTTCAGGTGAACTTTCTGAGTATTCTATACATTAGCAAGCACAAATGCTGTTTCTACATAAGTTGCTGTGGTGATTTCTCCTGGAGTATACATCAAGCTATCTAGCTTCAGTATGCGGGGCTTCAATAAAAGCACAATTTTAATTTTTAGTGAGTCTGAGTCAGAAAAATGGCAGGAAAATTTGAAAACATTAGTTTGGAGACTTGTATCTGGGAAAGAATTCAGATTCAGTCCAAATTGTAGGCAAATAATAAAGACTCAAAAACAATGGCCAAGGCTACAATCTAATATCATGTGTACTATATTTTTTTGTGAAACATAATTTTTCTCTTTCCAGTTCCCCATTTCTACTTCTACCAAAGACAAATAATAATAGGATCAATTTATTTGCAAAATACATTTTACTTTTATTATACGTGGCCTGATTATCTGCATAAAGTGCAGCAAGAATAGTGATTGGTCATATAGTATATATAGTATCTTTTAAAGTTGTCTTTGCTGAAATTTTTTTTTTTTTTGAAATGGAATCTCACTCTGTCTGCCAAGCTGGAGTGCGGTGGCACGATCTTGGCTCACTGCAACCTCTGCCTCCTGGATTCAAGCAATTCTCCTGCCTCAGCCTCCCGAGTAGCTGGGATTACAGGCGTGCACCACCATGCCCAGCTAATTTTTTGTATTTTTAGTACATATGGGGTTTCACCATGATGGCCAAGCTGGTTTTGAATTCCTGACCTCAAGTGATCCGCCCGCCTCAGCCTCCCAAAGTGCTAGGATTACAGGCATGAGCCATGGCACCTGGCCAGAATTTTTTAATAAGGAATTTTAGATTCGACTTTTAAAAGCCTGAAGGCTAGAAACCCATGTCAAAGATTTATCATCAGATTGTAACACCTATATGAATCTGGTGAATTCTTTTCTTCTCAAGGTCCTCAAAATACCTTGAAATTCCTAGACCTGGGCTGGGTGCAGTGGCCCATGCCCATAATCCCAGCACTTTGGGAGGCTGAGACATGCGAATCACTTGAGGCCAGGAGTTTGAGACCAGCCCGGTCAACACAGCAAAACCCCGTCTCTACTAAAAATACAAAAATTAGCCGGGCATGATGGTGGGCACCTATAATCCCAGCTTGGGAGGCTGAGGCTTGAAAATCACTTGAGCCTGGGAGGCAGAGGTTGCAGTGAGCTGAGAGCATGCCACTGTACTCCAGCCTGGGTGATGGAGTGAGACACTGTCTAAAAAAAAAAAAAAAAAAAGAATGAAATTCCTAGACCTGTCAGAAAGCGACATTCTTTACTTATCACAAGTCAGAAACCTTGTAAGGGAAATATGTAGAAAAGGTAGCAGGCCAGGCTTTCCAGGAGGCTTTATATCAACTCTGCAAAGTCTACTTCAATTCCTGAAAGCAATCTGGTCATATTTGAAAATATGCCAATCCAGTCACAGCCTTAGTAAAATAAGGTTCCAATTGTGTCTCTTTACAAAAGAAAACGGATTCTTATTGAAATTTTTCAAATAACCATATTGCCATAAACTAAGAATCTTCACAAACAGTTTCTGAATTCTGGAGAAATCAGGCAGAGAGAAAAGTAAATATTTTGATTTTGCTCACAGAAGTATAATTTACCCAATTGTTATAAACTATAAATAGCTCAAGGCCCAGTGCAGTGGTTCATGCCTATAATCCCAGCACTTTGGGAAGCCAAGGCTGGTGAATCACTTGAGCCTAGGAGTTCCAGACCAGCATGGGCAACATGGCAAAACCCCATCTCTACAAAAAATACAAAAATTATCCAGTGGCATGCATCTGTAGTCCCAGCTATTCAGGAGGCTGAGGAGGGAGGACTGATTGAGCCCATGAGCTCAACGCTGCAGTGAGCCATGATTTTGCCACTACACTCCAGCCTGGGTGACTGAGAGAGACTTTGTCTCAAAAACAAACATTAGGCCACACACAGTGGCTCATGCTGTAATCCCAGCACTTTGGGAGGCTGAAGCAGGTGTATCACTTGAGATCAGGAGTTCGAGACCAGCCTGGCCAACATGGTGAAACCCTGTCTTTACTAAAACTAGGAAAATTAGCTGGGTGTGGTGGCACGCGACTGTAATCCCAGGTACTCAGGAGGCTGAGGTGCAAGAATCACTTTAACCTGGGAGGCAGGGGTTGCAGTGAGCCAAGATCACGCCACTCCACTCCAGGCTGGGTAACAGAGACTCTGTCTCTTTTTTTTTTTTTTTTTTTTTTTTAACAATCTGATCTCTCTTTCTTTTCCCCACATTTTCCCCTTTTCTATTTGACAAAACTGCCATCGTCATCACGGCCCGTTCTCAACAAGCTGTTGGGTACACCTCCCAGACGGGGTGGCGGCCGGGCAGAGGGGCCCCTCACTTCCCAGACGGGGAAGCCGGGCAGAGGCGTCCCCCACCTCCCGGATGGGGCGGCTGGTCGGGCGGGGGCTGCCCCCCACCTCCCTCCCGGACGGAGACTCTGTCTCAAAAATAATAATAATAATGATAAAGGCTGGGTGCAGTGGCTCATGCCTGTAATCCCAACACTTTGGGAGGCCAAGGTGGGTGGATCACAAGATCAAGAGTTCAAGACCAGCCTGAGCAACATAGCAAGACCCCATCTCTGCAAAATCTTTTAAAAATAGCTAGGCGCCAGGCATGGTGGCATGACCCTGTAGTCCTAGCTACTCGGGAAACTGAGGTGGGAGGATCACTTGAGCCCAGAAGTAGTTCTAGGCTACAATGAGCAATGATCATGACACTGTACCCTAGTCTGGGTGACAGATTGGGATCCTGCCTCTAAAAAACAAAGCAAGGAGCCAGGTGCATTGGCTCATACCTGTAATCCCAGCATTTTGGGAGGCCAAGGTCAGAGGATTGTTTGAGCCCAGGAGTTCAAGACCAGTCTGGGCAGCATAGTGAGACCACATCTCTATGAATATTGTTTAAATTAGCCAGGCTTTGTGACATTAGCCAGCTAGTCAGGAGGCCAAGTAGTTTTGGCAGTTTAATTAAAAGGTAAGGAAAAATTGGCCAGGCGAGGTGCCTCACGCCTGTAATCCCAGCACTTTGGGAGGCCGAGGCAGGTGGATCATGAGGTCAGGAGATCGAGATCTGGCTAACACAGTGAAACCCCGTCTCTACTGAAAATACAAAAAAAATTAGCCAGCTGTGGTGGTGGATGCCTGTAGTCTCAGCTACTCTGGAGGCTAAGGCAGGAGAATGGCATGAACCCAGGAGGCGGAGCTTGCAGTGAGCCGAGATCATGCCACTGCACTCCAGCCTGGGTGACAAAGTGAGACTTCATCTCAAAAATAAATAAATAAATAAAATAAAATAAAAATACAAACAATTAGCTGGGCGTGGTGGTGGGTGCCTGTAGTCCCAGCTACTCGGGAGGCTGAGGCAGGAGAATGGTGTGAACCCGGGAGACAGAGCTTGCAGTGAGCCGAGATCGCGCCACTGCACTCCAGCCTGGTTGACAGAGCAAGACTCAATCACAAAAAAAAAAAAAAAAATAAGCAAAAATCTTTTACTGTCTCTTATTAATACTGCACAAAAACCTTGTTTAAAAGAGAAAGCCAAATTCTATCTTTGCATGTGTATTATTAATGCCAAAGCTAATTTTAATAAACTCTTATAAACAAATCCATCCAATTTCAACCAATTTTGACCATACAAGGTAACATTTTTGTAAACCTTTTATAACCTCTTACAGTTTTTTCATTCCCTTTTTTTCCAACTTTTTATACCCATTTAGTTTTATCTATCATCATTCTTCAATTTAAAACAACTTTTTTTTTTTTTTTTTTTTTTGGAGACAGAGTCTTGCTCTGTCACCCAGGCTGGAGTGCAGTGGCATGATCTCAGCTCACTGCAACCTCTGCCTCCTGGATTCAAGTGATTCTCCTGCCTTAGCCTCCTGAGTAGCTGGGGCTACAGGCACCCGCCACCATGCCCGGCTAATTTTTGTATCTTTAGTAGAGACGGGGTTTCACCGTGTTAGCCAGGATGGTCTCGATCTCCTGACCTCATGATCCGCCCACCTTGGCTTCCCAAAGTGCTGGGATTACTTTGCATACAGAACTGTTTCTCTTGTATGTAGTAGTTTTTTGTTTGTTTTTTGTCTTTTCTCTTTTATATCTAGTAGTTTTAATTACACATATTCATTACAATGTTAGCTCTTAGTAACCCTAATTTTTTTAGTGTGAAACCTAGGAAGTAGGCAATTTTAATTATGTACCAGATGCAGATCCCAGGGCAAAGGACAGATCTGTGAAGATGCTGCCTGGAGGATCCAGCCACTCCAGCATGGCCAGGAGGCACAGCTGGAATAGTGAGGATGGGGCTGGGTGCTCCTCGGGCCTCACCAAGGCCACTTGTCTAGACCTGGAAATCTAAAGGCTCAAATTCAAAGACATAAGCTCACAGACAAAACAAGGAAGTATCAAAAAATATCAGAAGCAATAATTTTATGACCTTAAAATATCTAGCAGAGATAACATAAACTTGGTAGACTGATAGACCCAGGCAAAACAATGTCTAAATTAAATTTCAAAGATGTTTCTGTTTGATTTTTACCAATTTTTGAACTGGTTTTATTTACCAAAGATTATTAAAGTCACTTGAACTTGAAAAGCATTTGGGCTTATTTACTTAATTTATGAGTTTTCATTTATTTATAATCTAGTTTGATACCATATAGACAATATATAAACATAGACATGTATACATATAACATAAAGATACAAACAAACACAAATAAAGACTTTATATCTTTATTTTTTAAAATTTTAGCCATGAGACTGGTAAAACTCACTAGTTTTAAAAGGACAGTTGGATTAAAACTCTGCCTTTGTAAATGGAAAAGGTTAAAGTGTATTTTTTTCAATCCTGATGCTTCTGTAATTCGTTTCACATGGCTGAAGCCCTGAGTTTTAGAGAAAACAAAGTGGCAAATTTATATCTCAAAGCACAGAAAGAAAATTTAAGCTTTTTGAAAAAGGAGTTTAGGTGTGTTAGAGAAAGATTAAAAATGAATGCCATTCATAGACTGCCAGGAATTTAAAAAAAAAAAAAAAAGCACTGGACTCAGTGGCTCTTGCCTGTAATCTCAGCACTTTGGGAGGCTGAAGTGGGAGGATTATGTGAGGTTGCAAGTTCAAGGCCAGCCTGGCCAACATGGTGAAACCCCATCTCTACTAAAAACACAAAAATTAGCTGGGCATGGTGGTGGGTGCCTGTAATTCCAGCTACTTGGGAGGCTGAGGCAGGAGAATCGCTTGAACCCAGGAGGCACAAGTTGCAATGAGCCAAGATTGTGCCACTGCACTCCAGCCTGGGTGACAGAGCGAGACTCTGTCTCAAAAAAAAAAAAAAAGAAAAAAGAAAAGAAAAAAAAGGGTGCCAAGGAAACACAAAATCATAAGAATTTACCATAGGATCTTACAAGGAAACATATAGATGAGCCTAAAGGGAATTTAGAAATCTTATTAAAATAACCAGCTAAATCCCAGAAAGTTGTATTTTGGAGACTAACCTAGCTAAACAGTTTTTAATTTAGTCTCTGTTTTCTCACTGCATTGCTAAACTCAGGTCAGGGCCCATTAATGAACAGGGCCAACAAAGCATTTGCAGTCTGGGGGGCCTAATAATTTAAATATGTGAAAGCAGGCACAGCTGGAAAACAGAGCACCCACCTCTTTAAATATTATATATATATTTTATTTATTTATTTATTTATTTATTTATTTATTTATTTTAGACCGGGTCTTGCTCTGTTGCCCAGGCTGGAGTACAGTGGCGTGATCTCAGCTTACTGCAACCTCTACCTCCCAGGTTCAAGTGATTCTTGTGCCTCAGCCTCCTGGGTGAGTAGCTAGGGTTACAGGCATGCGCCACAATGCCTGGCTAATTTTTTGTATTTTTAGTAGAGATGGGGTTTTACCATGTTAGCCACACTGGTCTCGAACTCCTGACCTCAGGTGATCCACCTGCCTCAGCCTCCCCAAGTGCTGGGATTACAGGCGTGAGCCACTGCGCCCGGCCTAAAAACCAAGATTTCTAATTTTACATTGAATCCTTGTTCCCCCCAAAAGAGGGAAACACCATGAGACTAGCACCATGTTTCCACAGTGCACCTTGCTGCAAGCACATTCCCCCAAAGCTGGTGGGTAACCAACACCAACCAACACACTCTGTGATCAGCCCATCCCCCATGGAAGTTTTTTGTTGTTGTTCTTTTTTTTTTTTTGAGACAAAGTCTCACTCTGTCACCCAAGCTGGAGTGCAGTGGCGCGATCTCAGCTCACTGCAACCTCCACCTCCCGGGTTCAAGCGATTCTTCTGCCTCAGCCTCCTGAGTAGCTGGGACTACAGATGTGCACCACCATGTCCGGCTAATTTTTGTATTTTTAGTAGAGACGAAGTTTCACTATGTTGGCCAGGCTGGTCTCGAATTCCTGACCTCGTGATCCACCCGCCTTGGCCTCCCAAAGTTCTGGGATTACAGGCATGAGCCACTGCATCCGGCCTCCCCCTGGAAGTTTTATCCCTTGATGGTGAATGCTCTCATAGCCTCCAAGTGCACTAACCTGTAGTCTCCTGCAGTAACAATTATTTATCACAACTGAAGTCAACCACCTCCAAAACTGCAGCTGTTACCAGTGACTTGCCAGTCATCACAAACACAAAGGTCAAGTTATCTCATAGTACAGAGTAACCCCTGGTACCTCCAAAAGTCAAAGACAGGCTGGGCGCAGTGGCTCATGCCTGTAATCCCAGCACTTTGGGAGGCCGAGGCAGGTGGATCACCTGAAGTCCGGAGTTCGAGACCAGCCTGACCAATATGGAGAAATCCTGTCTCTACTAAAAATACAAAATTAGCCAGGCATGGTGGCGCATGCTTGTAATCCCAGCTACTCCAGAGGCTGAGGCAGGACAATGGCTTGAACCTGGGAGGTGGAGGTTGCTGTGAGCCGAGATCACACCATTGCACTCCAGCCTGGGCAACAAGAGCGAAATTCCATCTCAAAAAAAAAAAAAAAAGTCAAAGACATCAGGTAACTCAATACAAAGCTTTAAACCTGAGAAGAATATGTTCACCATTCTTCAGACTCCATAGGAAGAGAGAAGACCCAAAAAAAGGGGTTAGTGGTGCCTTTTTCTGTGTTCCTTAAAGGGTCTGAGTCACTATAAGTTCCCTCTAAGCCAAATGCAGTGGCCCACGCCTGTAATCCCAATACTTTGGGAGGCCAAGGCAGGCAGATCACTAGAGCCCAGGAGTTTGAGACCAGCCTGGACAACATGGCAAAACCCCATCTCTACAAAAATACAAAAATTTGCTGAGGGTAGTGGCATATCACGTACCTGTAGTTCCATCTACTTGGGAGGCTCAGGTGGGAGGATCACTTCAGCCCAGAGGTCAAGACTGCAGTGAGCCATAATTATGCCACTGCACTCCAGCCTGGGTGACAGAGTGAGACTCTGTCTCAAAAAATAAATAAAATAAAATAAAAGTCCCCTCTAGATCCTTTCCTGTGTTAATGAAGGGGAAAGAGAAGCAGGGAGAAGTAGAAGTAAATGGGAGAGCAATTATTAAGAAAGTAAGAGAACAGAGATACCAAACACATAATTTTCTCTCTCTTTTTTTTTTTTTTTTTTTTTTTGTGATGGGGTCTCACTCTGTTGCCTAGGCTGGAGTGCAATGGCACAATCTCAATTCACTGCAACCTCCCCCTCCCGGGTTCAAGTGATTCTCCTTCTTCAGCCTCCCGAGTAGCTGGGATTACAGGCACCCACCACTATGCCTGGCTAATATTTTTTATTTTTAGTGGAGACAGGGTTTCACTATGTTGGCCAGGCTGATCTCAAACTCCTGATCTCGTGATTCACCCACCTTGGCCTCCCAAAGTGCTGGGATTACAGTTGTGAGCCACCGCACCTGGCCCAAACACATAATTTTCAAACGGGATTTCAGGGCTGGATGTGGTGGCTCACACCTGTATTCCCAGCACTTTGGGAAGCCAAGGTGGGCAGATCACTTGAGGCCAGGAGTTTGAGACCAGCCTGGCCAACATGGGAAATCCCCATCTCTACTAAAAATACAAAAATTAGCTGGGTGTGGTGGCACGCACCTGTAATCCCAGCTACTCTGGAGGCAGAGGTTTCAGTGAGTCAAGATCACACCACTGCACCCCAGCCTGCACAACAGAGCGAGACTCCATCTCAGACAAACAAATAAATAAAGAGGGGTTTCAAGGCTGGACATGGTGGCTCATACCTGTAATCCCAGCACTTTAGGAGGCCAAAGTGGGAGGATCATTTGAGGCCAGGACAACATAGCAAGGCCTTCTCTACAAAACATTTTTTAAAAAATTAGCCAGGCATAGTGACACTCACCTGTATTCTCAGCTACTTGGGAGGCTGAGGTGGGAGGATCACCTGAGTCTGGGAGTGGTCCTAGGCTACAGTGACCTATAATCATGCCATTTCACTCCAATCTGGGTGACAAAGTGAGACCCTGTTACAAAAATTAAAAATTAAAATAATTTGTCTGTAGAAGATTCCCATCTCCCCAAAGTTATTTGTCCCTTCAGTTTTCAGAATTTTTTTTGTTCTTTCTTTTTTTTTTAGACGGAGTCTCGCTCTGTCGCCAGGCTGGAGTGCAGTGGTGCGATCTCGGCACACTACAACCTCTGCCTCCCAGGTTCAAGCGATTCTCCTGCTCAGCCTCCCGAGTAGCTGGGATTACAGGCATGTGCCACCACACCCAGCTAATTTTTGTATTTTTAGTAGAGACGGGGCTTCACCATGTTGGCCAGGATGGTCTCAATCTCCTGACCTCGTGATCCACCCGCCTCGGCCTACCAAAGTGCTGGGGTTACAGGTGTGAGCCACCATGCCCAGCCAGAAATTTTAATTTTAAAAAGTCATAGGCCTTTTGGAAGTTGTAAATTTGTCTAAGCAATAACTAAAATTTGTTTCTTCTTTGGTTGTTGAGGTGTACTAAATTTAAAGAAAATAACATCTCCACTTTCCACAGTATAATTTCTGCTTTGTTGTCTGTACTTTGCAGCAGGCTTCACTGCATTTTCAGAAACTTCCTCTTTAAAATTTTCATATTTCATTATGTCAGCCATACTGAATTCCTTTTCAAAATCTGTATGAATCTGTTCCACGGCCTGAGGAGCCTCCATGTCTTTGCAGATGGTCTACGTATGTACTTCATCTGGGCCTGCAGTGAAAAAGTGTTCTAGCAGGAGTACTGCAAAACCAGCCTTAATGATCTCTAGCAAAGTACTCTGTGTCATGTTCACTTTCAGGTACTCTGTCTCTCTCAGCTCTCTCAGTACTCAGTTCTTGCAACATGTGTTCCAAGGCCCCACTCAAAGTAATGACGAATACACCGGAGTCACACTTGTCCACCAACTCTTTATTTTTATCAAACATTCATTTTTCTTTCTAATGCAGACTTTTTCATAAAGATTAATCAAGTACACCACTGGTTTAGAAGTAAAAAATAAATATTTAAAAATACTATCTCTTTGTCCCAATCATAATAGAAACAATGATGTTTCTTTTGATCTATACCCAGGATTTGACTGCAAATTATATCATGTTTGGGGCTTGTGATGGTTAATACTGAGTGGCAGCTTGATTGGATTGAGGGATACAAAGTATTAATCCTGGGTATGTCTGTGTGGGCATTGCCAAAAGAGATTAACATTTGAGTCAGTGGGCTGGGGAAGGCAGATCCACCCTTAATCTGGTGGGCACCATCTAATCAGCCCCCAGAGAATATAAAGCAGGCAGAAAAACATGAAGAGGTGAGACGGGCCTAGCCTACCACCCTACATCTTCCTTTTCCTTTTTTTTTTTTTTTTTGAGACAGAGTCTCATTCTGTTGCCCAGGCTGGAATCTCCTTCACTATCTCCTTTTTTATCTCCTTCACTAGTTTTCACTAAACTAGAAAAAGGCCACCTTTTCTAGTTTATCTTTAATGGGCCCAATTATTTCCTCATATTTAAGCCCTTCATGTATTAGTTTTTTTTTTCTTTTTTTTGAGACAGAGTCTCACTCTGTTGCCCAGGCTGGAGTGCAGTGGCATGATACAGTGGCATGACCTCGGCTCACAATCTTTATCTCCTGGGTTCAGGTGATTCTCCTGCCTCAGCCTCCCAAGTAGCTGGGATTACAGGCATGTGCCACCACACCCAGCTAATTTTTGTATTTTGGGTAGAGACAGGGTTTCATTATGTTGGCCAGACTGGTCTCGAACTCCTGACCTCAAGTGACCCACCCGCCTCAGCCTCCCAAAGTGCCGGGATTACAGGCGTGAACCACCACACCCAGCCCACCCTACATCTTTCTCCCGTGCTGGATGCTTCCTGCCCTCACACATCAGACTCCAAGTTCTTCAGTTTAGGGACTCAGACTGGTTTTCCTTGCTCCTCAGCTTGCAGACAGCCTATTGTGGGACCTTGTGATTGTGTTAAGTAAATACTTAATAAACTACTATACATATACATATATATACTATTAGTTCTATTCCTCTAAGAGAACCCTGACTAATATAGGGTCTTTTGTTTCTTTGAAGACAGGGTCTCATTCTGATTGCCCAGGCTGGAGTGCAATGGTGCAATCTTGACTCTGTTCCTCGAGTTCACAGGCTCAGGTGATTCTCCCATCTCAGCTCCCCAAGTAGCTGGGACTACAAGTGTGTGCCCCCACACCTGGCTAATTTTTTGTATTTCTTTTTTCAGTAGAGACAGAGTTGCGCTATGTTGCCTAGGTTGGTCTCAAACTCCTGGACTCAAGCAATCCGCCCGCCTCCACCACTCAGAGTGCTGGAATTACAACTGTGAGCCACCGTGCCTGGCCTCAGGTTTTAGTTTTTTATCTCCTTCACTAGTTCCCACTAAACTAGAAAAAGGCCACCTTTTCTAGTTTATCTTTAATGGGCCCAATTATTTCCTCATATTTAAGCCCTTCATGTATTAGTTTTTGTTGTTTTTTTTTTTTTTGAGACAGAGTCTCACTCTGTTGCCCAGGCTGGAGTGCAGTGGCATGATCTCGGCTCACTGCAACCTCCACCTCCCAGGTTCAAGTGATTCTCCCAACTCAGCCTCCCGAGTAGCTGGGATTAAAGGCTCCTGCCACCATGCCTGGCTAATTTTTGTGTTTTTAGTAGAAACGGGGTTTCATCATGTTGGCCAGGCTGGTCTCAAACTGCTGACCTCAGGTAACCCACCTGCCTCAGCCTCCCAAAGTGCTGGGATTACAGGCGTGAGCCACCATGCCCGGCCTCATGTATTACTTCTATATCTCAAACAGGATCTATACTTTCTTTAACATGCATGATATCATCATCTTTGGAAGCAAGTGTTACAGGGAAGATTCCATCACAGGCACTGATTTGAGATAAAAAAGCATTTCCACGGCCGAAATCAACTCCTCTCACAAAGCCAGCAATATTCACTACATCTAGAAAGGCAGGAATTTTGCGTGCTAGTTTGTGGTCCTGACAAAGAAAGTCAAACCTTTCATCTGGCACAGGTACTCTCCTCTAGTTAGAATCAATAGTTTAGAATAGGAAGTTTACTGCTGAAGTCTGACTACTGGTTAATACAGTGAAGATGGCAGATTTCCAAACATTTGGCAATCCAGCAACACTAATTTTCAGTGAGATTCCAAATCTTCCAATAATTGGGAGTGGTTTAATTCCATCACCTCCCTTTTTGGGGGTCATCATCCTTGGGGTGGGCAATGATATGGGGTATCAGTGTCAGCGAGGGACAGGTCCTGCTGGCAGTCAGAGGTAGACAGCAAGGAAGAGAAAGCAGGCCTGGCCCCTCTGCCAAGTGGCATGCTGAGCAGTAGTCTATTTTAGGTCAATTTTTGTTCTTTAATTTTTTTCAAGATAATTTCTTTTCTTTACTTTTCTTTTTTTTGAAACAGAGTCTTGCTCTGTTGCCCAGACTGGAGTAAGTGGTGCAAACTTGGCTCACTGCAACCTCCGGGTCCTGGGTTCAAGCGATTCTCCTGCCTCAGCCTCTCTAGTATTTGGGACTACAGGCATGTGCCACCACGCCCAGCTAATTTTTGTATTTTTAGTAGAGATGGGGTTTTACCATGCTGGCCAGGCTGGTCTCAAACTCCTGACCTCAGGTGATCCGCCCACCTTGGCCTCCCAAAGTGTGGGATTACAGGCGTGAGCCACCGAGCCCAGCCAAGAGAATTTCTAAGACTAGCCATGACATGATTATGTGTCTTTCTTTTAATTTACTCTCATAAATACAAATAAGGCAATTATTTAGAATGAGAAATCTCTATAATCTTTTTTTTTTAATTGAGGGGTCTTTCTGATTTCAGGGATCCATTTTTTGGCCACTGATTAGAATTGCCAATGTTGCATTTATTCCAATAGTGACTCAATCCAATAGTCCCTTCATGGAAAGCCCATGATGTAATTTTCCAGGTTTAGAAAAAGAGGTGTTTCCTAGAGAGCAGTATAAAAGGCAATCCCAAAGATTTCCACCCAAAAATTCACTCCCAGGAATAGGCTGAGATAACAAAGACTCTTGTTGCCACGGACAGTTAAGAATGGTGTTTCTGCATACAGTTCCTTCAGTAACCCACAAATTTGTGGGGGGCAGGGAGCTGGCAGTCACAGACTCATTAATCTGTGACACTCAGTAGGCCCTCCTGGGATTGGATCTTCTCTGGATTAATTTAGCAACAGGGGTTGAAACAAAACAAATCCCTTATGTGCCAGCCATGGTGGCTCATGCCTGTAATCCCAGCCCTTTGGGAGGCCGAGGTGGGTGGATCACTTGAGGCCAGGAATTCAACACCAGCCTGGCCAAAATGGTGAAACCCCATCTCTAGTAAAAATACAAAAATTAGCCAGGTGTGGTCGCACGCACCTGTAGTCCCAGCTACTTGGGAGGCTGAGGTGGGAGAATCACCTGAACCCACGAGGCAGAGGTTGTAGTGAGCCAAGATCAAGCCATCGCACTCCAGCCTGGGCGACTCTGTTTCAACAACAACAACAACAACAACAAATTCCCTTATGGATGGAACTTATTATTAAGACAAACTCTACTGAGAGCTTGACACATTCAGAACAAAAAGTTTGTTGCTTAAAATCTTACATGTCTTGGGTTCCCAGCCATTTTCAGACTGGCGACCTGACATGGCCTGAAAATCACAGCCCCTCAGATGGCAGAAACTAAGAGAAAGTGCTCCCACTCGGTCACACATCAAGCTCTCAAGGACATAAAACAAGATGAGAGGGGAACTTCCCTGGGCTTATATTTTGGGGACCCACAGCAAAATTTATATGCCAGTCTGATCAGAACCACAAAACTGACCAGTCTGCAGGGTCAGCTTGAATAATGGGCTTCTGTGGTACCTCTCTTTATGACAGAGCAACACTGAAAGACAAAGACAAAGGAAAAAACTATTTCTGGGAGGAAAGAGATCAAACAATATGAATATTCATACCAAAAAGTACACCAGAATGGCTATACTCAAGATTTAATCACACAAATTCTTTTCTCCCATTAGACTTTGCAGAGGAAAAAGGGACAAACAGTGATTTTTACCATCTGCCTGACCGAATTCCTCAGAAAGAGAGGCTGCAAGCCTGACCGAGAAATTCTTAGCCTTCTTCTGGCTTGTCATGTACTGAGTTCCCTTCACTGTGGCTTCCAGAAGAGTGGAGCTTTGGTATTCTGTTCACAGTGCCAAAAGTGTAGGAGCCAATGGGAAACTTCCCCTTTGCTCACTGAAGTTTCACTGAAAAACCAACTCACAATACTTACCTGGCAGGGGAGATATCATGATCACAAAGGGGATTTTTCCAGGGCGAGGCTTCTTGTTTGCACTCCAGATGTGCTGACTCCTGCAATTTCCCCAAATGTGGGAAACTCAAGTAAACAATTTGTGGCAGTGGGGAACTGCATTTGCACTCTTCCCTGATGTTTTTCATTCCAAAAAGCAAGTCACTTGTTTTTGCAAATATATAATACATTTGTTTGTTTGTTTGTTTGAGATGGAGTCTCACTCTGTTGCCCAGGCTGGAGTGCAGTGGCACGAACTCAGCTCACTGCAACCTCCGCCTCCTGGGTTCAAGCGATTCCCCTGCCTCAGCCCAAGTAGCTGGGATTACATGCGCACGCCACCACGCCCGGCTAATTTTTGTATGTTTAGTAGAGACGGGATTTCACCATGTTGGCCAGGCTGATCTCGAACTCCTGACCTCAGGCGATCCGCCTGCCTCAGCCTCCCAAAGTGCTGGGATTACAGGCATGAACCACCGCACCTGGCCATAATTTTTAAGAAAAAAGTATATAAAAAGAAGAAAAAGAAAAATCATCTCACGAAAGGCAGACTAATTGGGGGAAAGCATACAAATTTATTAATGTGCACATGGGGGAAAACCACAGAATGATTACCCCACCCCCAATGTGGTGCAGAAGCTTATATACCATCTTAAGGTTACAGAAAGAATGGTGTCTTCGAGCATGGCCAAAAACGGACTATGGTGGTAAATCAGGTTACAGTGGCAAAACAGGTTATGGGAGGGAGAGAAGATGAAGCCTGGCTAGCAAGAGTGGGTCTTGTTCTGCAAATGAAATCTCACAGGTAGCAGCCCTCAAAGAGGAATGATGGTAAATGTTTCCTTCAGACCTTTAAAGATATCAAACTCACAGTTAATCGTCTCTGGATCTGGACAAGGGAAGAGGTGGCTGCATCGATACACATTCTCTACAGATGCAAATCTCCCCAACAAAAGACAGCTTTGCAGAGCTACTGCTATTTTCTGGCTGTCTGACAGCCATCTCAACATATGTTAAATAAATATATTTTGGGGTAAAATATTTTTATTTGTTTCAGTGTTCTCCACCAAAAAGAATTAAGCCAAGAAAGAGGAAAATATGAAGGCCAGGAAATGAGATTCTACCCATGAGATGGGTGAAGATCATCGCTACAATGTGGCAAAGGGAAATTCCAGGATATCAACAATGTAGCAGGCCCAGTTCTGAGGCTTCAGCAGCCAGTCCCAACTAAAAAGCATAAAGGTAGGCCCCAGAGGGATGTCACCAAGGAGAAACAACGGAATCAATAGATTATCTAGGCAGCCACTCCAAATCTATTCTAGAATCTTCGAGTTCTGGTGGGCTGCCTGTAAAAAGGAAACGAAAAGAAAGAAAAGAAAAAAAAAAGATTATCTAAGGATTCTAGGAAGATGGCAGAGTGGGAAGCACTGGGAATCTGTCTCTCCACCTACACAATAATTGCACTGGCAGAATCTGTCTGGAGTGAACTGTTTTGAAACTCTAGAGTCTATTGAATGCTTGCAAATTCCAGGGCAGGGCTTGGACTGTAAATTGCAACTACTTTCAGTCAATTTCAGCTCTCTTAGCACAATAAATTTTTTCAGCCCTTAGCCACCCATTCCTCACACCTCAGCTGCAGGCCGCTGTGCCTGTGTTCCTGGAGCAGCTTGCCACAGTTTGCAGAGCCAGGTAGACAAAAAAGGATCTTACTTTCCAAATATTGGTTATCTATGCTCTCATAATTGATTGCTGCTTCTGGTCACAGAACTACAGAAAAAGAGTTGGGTGCCCTTGTTTTTTTACTTCCTTCCCACTCCCCTTTAAATCCTTTAAAGCCAGCACCCTTTCCTCTTGCCACACTTCATTTTTCTTTTTCCCCTTTTGGAACCCAGTCATTAAAGACTTGGACATTCAAAAACAACTACATATGTGGGGAAAAATTAGAAAATGACCATGCATGCACAGAGAAAATCTCAGAAAAAAGCTGAGAAGGAAGACCCTAAATTCACATCTCAGGCCAATCCTCAGAACAGACACAACCTACAATAATTAAAAAATTTAAAAGTTGGCCAGGCGCGGTGGCTTACGCCTGTAATCCCAGCACTCTGGGAGGCCGAGGCGGGCAGATCACAAGGTCAGGAGATCGAGACCATCCTGGCTAACACTGTGAAACTCCGTCTCTACTGAAAAACAAAACAACAAAAAAAGCAGACTGGGTGTGGTGGCTCACGCCTGTAATCTCAGAACTTTGGGAGGCTGAGGTAGGTGGATCACGAGGTCAGGAGTTCAAGATCAGCCTGGCCAAGATGGTGAAACCCCATCTGTACTAAAAATACAAAAAAAATTAGCCTGGCGTGGTGGCGGGCACCTGTAATCCTAGCTACTCGGGAGGCTGACTCAGAGAATTGCTTGAACCCGGGAGGCGGAGGTTGCAGTGAGCCAAGATCACACCACTGCACTCCAGCCTGGGTGACAGAGCGAGACTCCATCTCAAAAATAAAATAAAATAAAACAAAAAAGCGATTGACAAAAATAATATCTAAAAACAGCAAACTCTCAGGGAGGGGACAGAATCTAATTTCCAGAGTTACCACATTATTAGATTCAAATGTCTAGTTTTCAGTGAAAAATCAGAAAATATACAAAAAAGGAAGGGCCCAAAGGAAAAACAAAAATCAATAGGAGCTGTCCCAGAAAAAGACATGATGACAGATAAACTAGACAAAGACTTTAAATAAACTATCATTAAGATACTCAAAGAACTAAAGGAAGATATGGACAAAGTGAAGAAAATGAGGCATAAACTAAATGGAAATATCAATGAAGAGATGGAAAATTTTAAAAGAAACCAAAAAGAAGTTCTGGAGCTAAAATTACAATAACTGAAGTAAAAATTTAACTAAAAGGCAGTTTGAACAGGCAGAAAAAAGAATTAGGGAACTTGAATAAAAGACAAAGGAAATTATCAGGTCTGAGGAACAGAAAAGAAAATTATTGAAGAAAAGTGAACAGAGCCTAAGGAACCTGTGGGACACCATCAAGCAGACCAATATATACATTGTGGGAATCCCAGAAGGAGAAGAGAAAGTGAAAGGGACAGAGAATATTTAAAAAAACAATAGCTGAAATCTTTCCAAATTTGATTTAAAAAACATGAATTTGAACACCCAAGAAGCTCAAAAACTCTAAGTAAGATGAGCTTGAAGAGATCTACATGACAAATATTATAATCAAACTGTCCAAAGACAAAGAGAGAAGCCAAAAGTAATAAGAGAGAAGTGACTCATGACATACAAGGGATCTTCAGTAAGATCATGAACAGATTTCTCATCAGAAACTTTAGAGGCCAGAAGGCAGTTGCCAGATATATTCAAAGGAAAAAAAAAGTTCAACCAATAATTCTATATCCAGCAAAACTATCCTTCAAAAGTGAGGGAAAAATTAAGATATTCTCAAATAACAAAGCTGGAAAAGTGAGGGATAAATTAAAATATTCTCAAATAACAAAGCTGAGGCTGGGCACGGTGGCTCACACCTGTAATCCCAGCACTTTGGGAGGCCGAGGCGGGCGGATCACGAGGTCAGGAGATCGAGACCATCCTGGCCAACATGGTGAAACCCCATCTCTACTTTTACAAGTAGAAACCCCGTCTCTACTTTTACAAGTAGAAACCCCGTCTCTACTTTTTGTATTTTGTAAAAATACAAAAAAATATTAGCTGGGTGTGGTGGTGGGCGCCTGTAGTCCCAGCTACTCGGGAGACTGAGGCAGGAGAATGGCATGAACCCGGCAGGCGGAGCTTGCAGTGAGCCAAGATCGTGCCACTGCACTCCAGCCTGGGCAACAGAGCAAGACTCTGTCTTGGAAAAAAAAAAAAAAAACAAAGCTGAGAGAGTTCATTACCATTAGACCTGCCCTGCAAGAAATGTCCAAGGGAGTCCTACAGGGTGAAATAAAAGAACACTAGACAGTCACTTGAAGCTGTATGAAGAAACAAAGATCTCAATAAAAGTAAATACATGGGGCCGGGCGCGGTGGCTCACGCTTATAATCCCAGCACTTTGGGAGGCCGAGGCGGGCAGATCACAAGGTCGGGAGATCGAGACCACGGTGAAACCCCGTCTCTACTAAAAATACAGAAAATTAGCCGGGCGTGGTGGCGGGCGCCTGTAGTCCCAGCTACTCAGAGAGGCTGAGGCAGGAGAATGGCGTGAACCCGGGAGGCGGAGCTTGCAGTGAGCCGCGATTGTGCCACTGCACTCCAGCCTGGGCGACAGAGCGAGACTCCGTCTCAATAAAAAAAAAAAAAAAAGGAAATACATGAGGACAGGCACAGTGGCTCATGCCTGTAATCCCAGCACTTTGGGAGGCCAAGGTGGGTGAATCACTTGAGGTCAGGAGTTCGAGACCAGCCTGGCCAACATGACAAAACCCCGCCTCTACTAAAAATACAAAATTTAGCTGGGCATGGTGGCATGCACCTGTAATCCCAGCTACTTGGGAGGCTGAGGCAGGAGAATCACTTGAACCTGGGAGGTGGAGGTTGCAATGAGCCGAGACTGCGCCACTACACTGGAGCCTGGGCAACAGAGTGAGACTCTGTCTCAAAAAAAAAAAAAGTAAAATACAAGGGCAATTATAAAAGATAGCATTGTAACAATGGTTTGTAACTACTTTTTGCTTAATACACGATTTAAAAGACAAACACATCTTTAAAAAACAACTATTAGTCTAAAAGATAGTATTATTGTAACTTTAGTTTGTAAATCCACATTTCGTTTTCTACATCATTTCAGAGAGTAATGCATTTTAAAGAATTATTAATTTATGTTGTGGGGCATATAATGTATAAAGATGTAATTCTGGCGGGGAATGGTGGCTCATGCCTGTAATCCCAGCATTTTGGGAGGCCAAGGAGAGTGGATCACTTGAGCCCAGGAGTTCAAGACCAGCCTGGGCAACATGGTGAAACCTTGTCTCTACTAAAAATACAAAAATTAGGCCGGGCGTGGTGGCTCACGCCTGTAATCCCAGCACTTTGGGAGGCCAAGGTGGGCGAATCACTCAATGTCAGGAGTTCGAGACCGCCTTTGCCAACATGGTGAAACCCTGTCTCTAATAAAAAAATACAAAAAAATTAGCTGGGCATGGTGGCGAGCACCTGTAATCCCAGCTACTCAGGAGGCTGAGGCAGGAGAATCGCTTGAACCCAGGACCCAGAGGTTGCAGTGAGCCGAGATCCTGCCACTGCAGCCTAGGCAACAGAGTGAGACTCTGTCTCAAAAACAAAACAACAACAAAAAAAAAACAAAAATTAGGCCAGGTGCAGTGGCTCACGCTTGTAATCTCAGCATTTTGGGAGGCCGAGGCAGGCGGATCACCTGAGGTCAGGAGTTTGAGACCAGCCTGACCAACATGACAAAACACCGTCTCTACTAAAAATACAAAAATTAGCTGAGCGTGGTGGCACGCGCCTGTAATCCCAGCTATTCAGTTGGCTAAGGCACAAGACTCGCTTGAATCGGGAGGCGGAGGTTCCAGTGAGCCGAGATTGTGCCACTGCACTCTAGCCTGGGCAACAGAGTGAGAGTAGGTCTCCAAAAAAAAAAAACAAACAAAAAAATTAGCTGGCTGTGGTGGCGGGCGCCTATAATCCCAGCTACTCAGGAGGCTGAGGGAGAAGAATCACTTGAACCTGGGAGGTGGAGGCTGCAGTGTGCGGAGATTGCGCCACTGCACTCCAGCCTGGGTGACAGAGGGAGACTGGGTCTCCAAAAAAAAAAAAAAAGATGTAATTCTGTGACATCAACAACTGAAAGGGGTGGGGGTAGAGCTATAAAGGAGCAGAGTTGCCAGGCACAGTGGTTCACGCCTTTAATCCCAGCACTTTGGGAGGCCGAGGCAAGAGGATTGCTTGAGCTCAGGAGTTCAAGACCATCTTGGGCAACATTGCAAGACCTCATTGCTGGGCGCAGTGGTTTATGTCTGTAATCCCAGCACTTTGGGAGGCTGAGGCAGGCAGATCACAAGGTCAGGAGTTCAAGGCCAGCCTGACCAATATGGTGAAACCCCGTCTGTACTAAAAATACAAAAATTAGCTGGGCGTGGTACCCTGCGCCTGTAGTCCCTGCTACTCAGGAGGCTGAGACAGGAGAATCGCTATAACCCCGGAGGCGGAGGTTGCAGTGAGCCGAGATTGTACCACTGCACTCCAGCCTGGGTGAGAGTGAGACTCCATCAAAAAACAAAAAACTTTAGAATGCTAAATGTCATCCCCATGGAAACCACAAAAAAGTAGCTATAGAATGTACATGAAAGGAAAGGAGAAAGGAACTTAAACATTTCACTACCAAGAAACCAACCAAACACAATTCTAAATAGAAAACAATACTGCTCAGTCTGGGCCTAATTAGGAGAAAGAAACCACACAGTAATTTGAACAAAAAAAGTTTAATATACCAAAGGGCAGAAAAGAAACTGTGATGCCACACCCTCAGGACTTGCTGGAAGTCTGCCCCGTAATGTGTCAGGGAAAACTATTCATGAGAAGATGCCTCACCTTTTGCTACAAAACCATCCAAGAAGGGGAATGCCATGGAAACTGCTGAGCTCTGGGCACTGCTTGCCACCATGCACTGCAGGAGCCAGGCACTGGAGAAGCCTTGCAAAATGCCAGAGCACATCAGAACCAGGAAACAAAAGACCTTCCTCCTGTAATGTCTCTGCAGTGCTCTCTTCTGATAAAGCTTCAGTGCCTACTGGCAAAGGAAAACTACTCAAAGCATCCCCATTCATTTCTTTTTCTTTTTCCTTTTTTTTTTTTTTTTTTGAGACGGAGTCTCGCCCTGCCACCCAGGCTGGAGTGCAATGGTGTGATCTCGGCTCACTGCAATCTCTGCCTCCCAGCTTCAAGCGATTCTCCTGCCTCATCCTCCTGAGTAGCTGAGATTACAGGTGCACGCCACCATGCCCGGCTAATTTTTTGTATCTTTAGTAGAGATGGGGTTTCATCATGTTGGCTAGGCTGGTCTTGAACTCCTGACCTCGTGATCCACTCACCTCGGCCTCCCGAAGTGCTGGGATTACAGGCTTGAGCCACTGCTCCCTGCCATACCCCCATTCATTTTTACAGAGCAGGCCAAAAGGGTGAATTTGGAGCTAAGAGACAAAAAAAAAAAATCAATAACCAGCACAATCATCTCGGGGTTGACCTCTGTTGATTATCTTTTCCCTTGATAATTAGTCATATTTTCTGCTTTATGTGTGTGTTGAAGACTTTTGGACTATGTCCTAGACATTGTGAATGTTATGTTATACAGACTCTGTTTGTTATATTCTTCTTAAGATTGTTGATGTTTCTTTCTTTTTATTTATTTATTTATTTATTTTTTGAGATGGAGTCTCACTCTGTTGCCAGGCTGGAGTGCAGTGGCATGATCTCAGCTCACTGAAATCTCCACCTCCCAGGTTCAAGCGATTCTCCTGCCTCAGCCTACCGACTAGCTGGGATTACAGGCGCATGCCACCACACCCAGCTAATTTTTTTGTATTTTTAGTAGAGACGGAGTTTCACCATGTTGGCCAGGATGGTCTCGATCTCCTGACCTCATGATCTACCCGCCTCGGCCTCCCAAAGTGCTGTGATTACAGGGGTGAGCCACCACACCTGGCCAGAGTGTTGATGTTTCTGTTTGAGTAAAAAATAGGTTCTCTCTCACCTATGGTGGTGGGTGATAGCTCGGATCTCAGGGTAAAATTTTAAGGCTGAAATTATTTTAGCCTTAACTGCCAGCTTCTCTCAGATCAGCCAGAGACTTAGTATTTATAAGCAGATTTGGGGGCCCCCATTTCCTGGTTTTCTTCTTTCTGGCATTGCCTCCTCACTTTCCCATGACTGTGTGCCCTGAGCTCTGAACTCTGGTTCTTCAGGCCAGACAGATGGTGGGTTTTTCATCAAAGTTTTAGCTGTCTCATTTCACACCATGATGTGGTATGCCCTTAGTCTAACAACATACAAATAGGAAACTCACCCTGGACCAAGTCCTTCATCCAACTTTCAACTCTCCTCCTAAATATGCCTGCTTTGGCTAACTCTCCAGAGCCTTCAGGTTGTTGTTTTGTTTTGTGTCCTCAGTTTATGTTGTTATCCGCAGAAAGGTAGGGCTGTTAGAAATTTACTTCACTATTCTGGAAGAAGAAACCACTATACCTATGTTATTTTTATTAGTAAAGAAATTGCCTATTAAGAAGTAAGTTATAAACATCAATATATAGTGGGTCATAACAGAGCTAGGCAAAGCTATCAATTAAGGAAATAGAACAGTCCCCAGGCCAGAACAAGATGAAAAATAAAAACTAAGCCAATCAAAGTAGTTTTGTAAGCCATAGAAGCATCAAAAAGCCGAGCCACAGACAGGCCAGGCACGTTGGCTCACACCTGTAATCCCAGCACTTTGGGAGGCCAAGGCAGGCAGATCACCTGAGGTCAGGAGTTCGAGACCAGCCTGGTCGACATGGCGAAACCCCATCTCTACTAAAAGTACAAAAATTAGCCGGAAGTGGTGGCGGGTAGCTGTAATCCCAGCTACTCAGGAGGCTGAGGCCGGAGAATCGCTTGAACCTGGGAAGCAGAGGTTGCAGTGAGCCGAGATTGCGCTGCTGCACTACAGCCTGGGCGACAAGAGCAAGACTCCGTCTCAAAAAAAAAAAAAAAAAACAGGCCAGGTGTGGTGGCTCACGCCTGTAATCCCAACACTTTGGGAGACCAAGGCAGGTGGATCACCTGAGGTCAAGGGTTTGAGGCCAACCTGACCAACATGGCGAAACCCCGTCTCTACTAAAAATACAAAAATTAGCCGGGCATGGTGGTGGGCGCCTGTAACCCCAGCTACTTGAGAGGCTGAGACATGAGAATAGCTTGAACCCAGGGGGCAGAGGTTCCAATGAACCAAGATCATGCCACTGCACTCCAGCCTGGGCAACAGAGTGAGACTCTGTCTCAAAAAAAAAAGAAGCAAACACTGGTAGTGGCCGTTCAAGGATGGTATTTGGGAGAATAAATCTTGGCAATGGACTTGAGTATTCAGGACACTTGACTAGGCCATCCCAACTGTGGAAGTAAATGCATCACACAATGGCAGCCTGATGTCTTCAGTCTTTCTAGCAGTATAACTCACTCCCTGTATTAGTCCATTTTGCATTGCTATAACGGAATACCTAAGACTGGGTAATTTACAAAGAAAGGAGGTTAATTTGACTCACGGCCCTGCAGGCAGTACAAATATGGCACCAGTGAGGTCTTCCGAAGTTTTTACTCATGGCAGAAGGTGACGGGAGCAGTCGTGTCACATGGCGAGAGAGGAAGCAAGAGAGATTCCAGGCTCTTTTAAATAACCGGCTTTTGTGTGAGCTAATAGAGTGAGAACTCATTCATTACCATGAGGAGGGCACCAAGCCATTCATGAGGGATCTGCCCGCATGACCCAAACACCCACCTCCAGCCTCCAACATTGAAGGTCACATTTCAACATGAGATTTGGAGGGGACACACATCTAAACCAGGTCACTCCCCTAGTCCCAATTTCCATGCTGTGATAAGTTGAAAAATGTTCCCTGAAAAAAGATCTTAACTTCCTAATCTCTACAACCTGTAAACAATGCCTTATATGGCAAAAAAAAAAAAAAAAAAAAGGTTGGGGGGCGGGGGGTGTCTTTGCAGATGTGATTAAGTTCAGGATCTTGAGATTATATTACTCTAGATTATGTGGGTGGGCCCCAAATACAATCACCTGTATCCTCATGAGAGAGAGAGAGATTTCACACACAAAGAGAGGAGAAGGCAATGTGAAGGAAGATAAAGGCAGGGATTGGAGTGATGCTGTCACAAGCCAAGAAATGCTGGCAACTACCAGAAGCTGGAAAAGGCAAGGATTAGATTCTCCCCTATAGCCCCTGGGGAGGGAGAGTGCAGCCTTGTCAACACCTTGATTTTTCTTTCCTTTTTTTTTTTTTTCTGAGATAGAGTTTCACTCTTGTTGACCAGGCTGGAGTGCAATGGTGCAAACTTGGCTCACTGCAACCTGTACCTCCTGGATTCAAATGATTCTCCTGCCTCAGCCTCCCAAGTAACTGGGATTACAGGCATGCACCACACACCCAGCTAATTTTGTATTTTTAGTAGAGATGGGATTTCACCACGTTGGTCAGGCTGGTCTCGAACTCCTGACCTCAGGTGATCCACCAGCCTCCTAAAGTGCTGGGATTACAGGTGTGAGCCACCGCACCTGGCTTTTCTTTTTTTGAGACAGGGTCTCACTCTGCCACCCAGGCTGGAGTGCTGTGGCACAGTCATAGCTCACTGCAGCCTCCACCCCCTGGGCTCAATCGATCCTCCTAACTAACCCTCCCTAGTACTAGTAGCTCCCTAGTAGCTGGGACTACAGGCATGCACCACCATGCCTGGCCGACACCTTTACTTTGATCCAGTGATACTGACTTTGGACTTCTAGCCTCTAGTACTTTGAGAGAATACATTTCTGCTATTTTAAGCCACCAAGTTGTGGTAATTTGTTATAGCAGTCACAGGAAACTAATATGCATACTCACCAAGTAACCTTCTGAATATAATTTGGTGAACCAAGGAGCAATGTTTGTGGGCAGTGAGAGTGCTGGTTGTGCTGACTCAAATGTTCTATTCCTCATGGTAGGTTTGGTTTGTATAAAATGATAAACTGACATTCTAATTTATATGTTCTAGTTTATAAATCAGCCTTGTAAGCTTGACTAATATGAGTCTATCCTCAAGTTCGATCTACTGTCTGTGCTGACAAAACCAGATGTCTGTAGGCATATTGGCAAGATCCAGACCATGGTCAACACATCAGGAAAAGAAATACTATTTTGTTGAGGTATCTTGAGAAGTACATACCTGGTTTCTCCTCATTTTCCATGATCTTACCATCAGTTCTCTATTTCAAAACTTCATCAATAATAACTAACTTTAGGCTGGGCATGATGGCTCATGCCTGTAACTCCAACACTTTGGGAAGCCCAGGCAGGAGGACCACCTGAAGCCAGAAGTTCACAACCAGCCTGGGCAATATAGCAAGACCCTGTCTCTACAAATAAAATTTAAAAATCAGCCAGGCATTGTGGTGCATGCCTGTAGTCCTAGCTACTTGGGTGGCTGAGGTGAAAGGATTGCTTGAGCACAGTAGGTGGAAGTTGCAGTGAGCTGAGATCGCGCCACGGCACTCCAGCCCAGGAGACAGAGCGAGACTCTGTCTCAAAAAGAAAAAAAAAAGAACTGAGATTTGAACCCAGTTATTCTGACAGCAAACCCTAGGAACTAGATTTGTTCAAAAAAGAAATATCTATATTATGTTTCATTATACACTAGGTACCAAGAATCATGGATTTAGAAATGGATAAGACTAGTCATTTCTACGGCCATGAGGAGGTCCTAACCTAGTAGGAATAAATAGGAATAATTCACTGAATTTGCCTCTGTATTTTAGTGTTTGAGGATTGTTACAGCCTGCACTTTATTATCTGAAACACTATTGTTAGATAAGGCATTGTTTTTACAACCCATTTAAAACAAGCTTGTCACTCAAGGAGAGGAACTCCAGGCAGAAGGAATTCATATCAGGTCAGGCACTGTGACTCACACCTGTAATCCCAGAACTTTGGGAGGCCAAGGCAGGCGGATCGCCTGAGGTAAGGAGTTCAAAACCAGCCTGGCTAACATGGTGAAACCCCATTTCTACTAAAAATGCAAAAAATTATCCGGGCATGGTGGCGCCCGCCTGTAATCCCAGCTACTCGGGAGGCTGAGGCAGGAGAATCTCTTGAACCCAGGAGGCAGAGGTTGCAGTGAGCTAAGTTCACGCCATTGCATTCCAGTTTGGGCAACAAAAGCGAAACTCCATCTCAAAACAACAACGACAACAACAACAAAATTAATCAGGCGTGGTGGTGCGTGCCTGTAATCCCAGCTACTTGGGAGGCTGAGGCAGGAGGAGGAGGAGGTTGCAGTGAGCTGAGATCACACCACTGCGCTCTACCCTAGGCGACAAGAGCAAGATCCATCTCAAAAAAAATTATCCTTTTACAACGTAGTTCTTTATTTTTTTTCTAATCTATCTTCAGATAGAATAGTGGGTTTTGGGGTTTTTTTTTTGGTGGCTATATGGCATTTTATTGTATATCATATTATATTTCACCAGTGGCCTGTTTGGGGACGTTAAAATTGAATTCTTTGTTTTTGTTTTGTTTTGTTTCATTTTGTTTTGTAAAACTACTCTTTAAAAATCCATATGACTAAATCTTTACACATCTCATTTTTTCCTTAGGAAAAATTCTTATAATTACTGTGTCAAAGAAAATGTACCATCTTAGCTCTCTCGTTTTTAATTTTTTTATTTTTTAATTGTGATAAAATATACATAACATAAAATGTACCATTTTAACCATCTTTTTGTCTGTGTGTGAGACTGAGTCTCACTCTGTCACCCAGACTGGGTGCAGTGACATACTTGTAGCTCACTGCAGTCTTGATCTTCTGGGGTCAAGCATTCCTCTCACCCCAGCCTCCTGAGTAGCTAGGACTACAGGCATGCACCACCATGCCTAGCTAATTTTTAAATGTTTTTATAGAAATGGGTTCTTGCTATATTACCCAGGCTGGTCTCAAACTCCTGACCTCAAGCAATCCTCCTGCCTCAGCCTCCCAAAGTGCTGGGAAAACAGGCATGAGCCACCACACTTGGCCATTTTAACTGTATTTAAGTGTATAATGCAGTGGCATTAAGTACATTCACAATGTGTTATAACCATCACCACGATTTCTAGAACTCTTCAATTATCCCAAACAAAAACTCTATATCCATAAAGCAATAACTCTCAATTCTCCCTCCTAGTCCTTGGCAACCGCTATTCTACTTATATCTATGAATACATCTATTCTAAGTACCTCTTATAAGTAGAATCATACAATATTTTTCCTTTTCTGTCTGGTTTATTTCACTTAGCATAATATTTTTAAAGTTCATCCATGTTGAAGCAAGTTTCATAATTGTATTCCTTTTCGTGGCTGAACAGTATTCCATCCTATGTATATACCACATTTTGTTTAACTATTCATCTGTTGATGGATAATTAACAGATGGGTTAACCAACTTGGGTTGTTTGTGCTTTTTGGCTATCGGCCTCTAATACTTTTAACAAACTGTCCATACAAGAAATTTGCACCACCAGAAATATGTGAATGTACCCATTTCCCTGAGTCTTACCGACAGTGGACTCTTTATTTATTTATTTAATTTATTTATTTTTGAGACAGAGTCTCATTCTATCACACAAGCTGGAGTGCAGTGGCGTGACCTCGGCTCACTGCAACCTCTGTCCCCTGGGCTCAAGTGATCCTCCTGCCTCAGCCTCCCGAGAAGCTGGGATTACAGGTGTGTGCCGCCATGCCCGGCTAATTTTTTTGTATTTTTAGTAGAGACAGGGTTTTACCATGTTGGTCAGGCTGATCTCAAACTCCTGACCTCAAGTGATCCACCTGCCTTGACCTCCAAAATGCTGGGATTACAGGTGTGAGCCACCATGCCTAGCCTCTTTTTATTTAAACAACACAATAGTAAAGTATATCTTATTGCTGTTTTACTTTTCCTTTCTAACAAAGACGCATTACATATATGGGAACAAAGATAACAATGTAAGTCTAAAGACAATAGAATGACACCTTTGAAGTATTAAAAAATGTGAACCTAAAATGTTATACCCAGTGAAAATGGAATTGTATATTTATGACCATGACAAAGTAACTGGTATCTGACTAACCCATCTACCATTTTAAAAACTTAAATTGTACACAATATGTGAAACAACATTTTTCAGATGTTAGACAAAGGCAGCGTAGGATTATGATCCCTGAGAAAAGGAAAGAAAACAAATTGTGTAAGCCTTTCAATTATCCCAACTATCTGCCAGAGAAACTTTCCAGACTGGCACAGGAATGGGAAACCCAAGCAGAGCACAGTAGTTTTGTTGAGTTGAAGGGTCAAAGATCAGAGTTCAGGGAGATTGAGGAGGTAGATATTATGGAAGAGAGTACAGGAAAGAAGGGAGCTATACAAAGAAACAGCTCCACGTTGGCCTCCCAAAGTACTGGGATTACAAGTGTAAGCCACCACATGCAGCCATGAAAACCAATTATCAAAGCCAGGCGTGGTGGCTTACGCCTGTAATCCCAGCACTTTGGGAGGCCAAGGCAGGTGGATCACAAGGTCAGGAGTTCAAGACCAGCCTGGCCAAAATGGTGAAACCCCTGTCTCTACTAAAAATACAAAAATTAGCTTGGCATGGTGGCGTGTGCCTGTAGTCCCAGCTGCTTGGGAGGCTGAGGCAGGAGAATCGCTTGAACCCAGGAGGCAGAGGTTGCAGTGAGCCAAAATCGCACTACTGCGCTCTAGTCTGGGTGACAGAGGGATACTCCATCTCCAAAAAAAAAAAAAAATTATCAAAAGGAAATCTGAAAAGAAGCCAGAGAAAAAGATAAGTTACATATAGGGAAGCAAGGATAAGAATAATCACCAACTTATTGGAAATAATGCAGGCCAGAAGACAATAGAATGACATATTCAAAGTGCTAAAAGAAAAAGATGTCAAGCTAGAATTTTGTATCCAGTGGAAGTAACATATACCCATCAAACACGAAAACATTTTTAGACAAACAAAAGTTGAAAATGTTATCATTTGCACTACAAGAAATTTTAAAGGAGGTTCTGCAGATTGAAGAAAAATGATATTAAATGGTAACTGAGGCCGGGCGCGGTGGCTCACGCCTGTAATCCCAGCACTTTGAGAGGCCGAGGCAAGCGGATCACAAGGTCAGGAGCTCGATACCATCCTGGTTAACATGGTGAAACCTCATCTCTACTAAAATTACAAAAAAAAAAATTAGCCAGGCGTGGTGGCAGGCGCCTGTAGTCCCAGCTACTTGGGAAGCTAACGCAGGAGAATGGCGTGAACCCGGGAGGTGGAGGTTGCAGTGAGCCGGGATCGCACCACTGCACTCCAGCCTGGGCAACAGAGCAAGACTCCATCTCAAAAAAAAAAAAAAAAAAAAAAAAAGGTAACTGAGATCTACACACACAATAAAAGGCCATGCAGGAGTTAGAGACCACCCTGAGCAGCATAACAAGATTCTGTCCCTACAGAAAAAAAATTGTTTTAATTAGCCAGGTGTTTTAATTAGACATGTGCCTATAGTCCTAGCTGCTTAGAAGGCTGAGGTGGGAAGATTGCTTGAGTACAAGGTTGCAGTGAGCTGTGATCGCACCACTTGCACTCCAACCTGGGTGACAGAGTGAGACCCTCTCAAAAAAGAAAAAGAAGGAAGAAAGAAGAAGAGGAAGGAAGAAGAAAGGGCATAGGAAATAGTAAATATGTACGTAAATATATTTTTTAATTTTTTTAAATTATTTAAAAGAGCCAGGGCTGAGCACAGTGGCTCATGCCTGTTATCCTAGGACTTTGGGAGGCCCAGGTGGGAAGATTACTTGAGGCCAGGAGTTTGAGACCAGGCTGGCCAACATGATGAAACCTCATCTCTACCAAAAAATACAAAAATTAACTCGGCTTGGTGGCACATCCCTGTAATCTCAGCTACTTGGGAGGCTGAGGCAGGAGAATCACTTGAACCCGGGAGGCAGAGGTTGCAGCAAGCCAAGATCACGCCACTGCACTCCAGCCTGGGTGACAGAGCAAGACTCCATCTCAAAAAAAAAAAAAAAGTCAAAAATAATAATAGTGTATTGTGGGATATAATAGGTATATAATATATGTAGAAGTAAGTACAAAGTATGACAACAATAGCAAAAAGGATGGGAGAGGGGAAAATAGAAGTATGATTTTATAAAGTGTTTACATTACATATGAAGTGGTATAATATTATTTGGGGCTGGCATTGGTGGCTCACGCCTGTAATCTCAACACTTTGGGAGGCCGAGGCGGGCAGATCACTTGAGGTCAGTAGTTTGAGATCAGCCTCGCCAGCATGGCAAAATCCCATCTCTACTAAAAATACAAAAAAAAATTAGCCAGGCGTGGTGGTGGGTGCCTGTAATCCCAGCTACTCAGGAGGCTGAGGCAGGAGAATCGCTTGAGCCCAGAAGGCAGAGGTTGCAGTGAGCCAAGATCGCGCCATTGCACTCCAGCCTGGGCGATAAGAGTGAAACTCCATCTCAAAAAAAAAAAAAAAATATATATATATATATATATATATATATATACACACACATATAAAATCATATATTATAATATATAAATATGATTATATATTATAATATATAAATATGATTATATATATTATTTGAATGTAGACTAATAAATTAAAGATACCTATGGTAAACCTTAGAGTAACCACTGAAAAAAATAAGAAATATAAGGGGAGATAATGTGAAATATCAAAAATAATCCAAAGACAGCAGGAAAAGAGGAAGAAAGCAAAAGTAAGTTGGGCACTGTGGCTCATGCCTGTAATCCTAACACTATGTGAGGCTGAGGCGGGCAGATTGCTTGAACCCATGAGTTCAAGACCAGTCTAGGCCACATGGCAAAACCCCATCTTTACTGAAAATACAAAAAATTAGCCAAACGTGGTAGCATGTGCCTGTAGTCTCGGCTACTCAGGAGGCTGAGGGAGGACCACTTGAGCCCAGGAGGTTGAGGCTGCAGTGAGCCATGCTTGTGCCACTGCACTACAGCCTGGGCAACACAGCAAGACTCCGTCAAAAAAAAAAAAAAAGGAAAGGAAAAAAAGGATGGAACAAACAGAAAACAAACAGCACTATGGGAGATTATGGTAGACTTAAACCCAACCATCTCAATAGAAATTGTCTCTTTAAGTACTTTGCCTGTTTTTCTGTTGGAGTAGTTGTCTTTTCTTGTTGATTTGCAACAGCTCTTTGTATATTAAAATATAAATTCTTTGTTATATAATATAGCCTTTGTTATATATAAATGTTATGCTTAGGAAACTTTTCCCTTTCCAAAAGAGTGTTGTGACAAGCAAGATAAGAGGAGTAGCATAAACTTAGACCCTGAGGTAGAAAAGCATTAGCTATGTTCAGGAAGTAGTAAGTAGGTGGGTTTGTCTGTAAAAGGCACTTAAGGGAATTATACGGTATAAGATTGAAAGAGTAATTTAGGACCAGAACATAGTGTGCCTTGATTATTCAATGGACGAACTTAGTCTCCACCAGGTAGAGCAAAGTGAACTACTAAAGGTGGTTGTTCAATGAAATGTACCATCAACATTGGGCTTTAGGGAGGTAAATCTTGTTGAAAATCAAAGTGTTTAGGACATACTGGGGAAGTGGGTGGTGGGGAGAGACCTAAGTTGAAGACCAGTTAGTGTGGACCACTGGTTTGTAGTAGTCCAAATGAGAAGTAACTGAGATATCCACCTGGGTAATAAAAATATTGATACAAATTATTATGATCACCATAAAAGCTCATAGCCTCAGGCTTCCTTCAGTGTTTGGTTTTTAGACAAGTTGAATTTTAAGCATCAACACCAAAATAGGAGATATCTGATGGTTTTAGAGAGATGACTGGGCTGGAAAAAGATTGGGCATTATTAGCATAGATGTAATTATTGAAATCACAGGAGTAAATGAAGACACCAAGGGAGACTTGAGTACAGCAGAAATGTGTGGATTTTCAGGATGTTAGAGAGATACTATTAATTTTTCCAGACTCAGCCTTGGCCTCCATGTCATCTCCTCTGGGAAGCCTTCCCTGAGCACCACCTCCCCATCCCCATCTTCATAGCTGACGGAAGAGTCCACTCTCAGCCGGGCGCGGTGGCTCACACCTGTAATCACAGCACTTTGGGAGGCTGAAGTGGGCGGATCACTTCAGGTCAGGAGTTCGAGACCAGCCTGGCCAACATGATGAAACCCCGTCTCTACTAAAAGTACAAAAATTAGCTGGGCGTGGTGGTGCACACCTGTAATCCCAGCTACTCAGGAGGCTGAGGCAGGAGAATCGCTTGAACCCGGGAGATGGAGGTTGTAGTGAGCTGAGATCGCGCCACTGCACTCCAGCCTGGGCGACAAGAGCAAGACTCTGTCTCAAAAAAAGAGTCCACTCTCTGCTTCCATAGCACCCTGTGTATGTCCCTATTAGGGTACTTATCACATTGTATTGTGGTTGGGTATTGACCTGTGTTTCCCTTTAGTTTCTAGAAAGGAAAATTTATTTAACTTTCTATTCTTCTGGCCTATAGAATGCTCTTGAAAAATGTTTTTATTTTCAATATTTTCATTTATTCAAATTCTATGACTTGTTGCTTTCCCAAGGAAGAGATCCTTTAACATTTCCTTTTTCTCCTCCTCTCAGCCAATTATATTACCCCACACAGCCAGTTGTTCATTTGGGGTATAACCCCTATCCCTTCCACTGCAATAGAACATCTTCTTTAATCTCCAGGAGAGAGTGGAATGCATTCCTGATCTTTAAGAGGTGGCAATATTGACCAAAAAATGTACCTTCTTCATCTTAGATTTTCTATCCTCCTCAATTTGTTCATCTAGGTTATATTTGGGAAGGAGAGGAAGATCCAGATACCCTTTCCTGAAATTATTGGGAGCCTGGGGAGAAAAAATTATCTAACAAAATAAACCTATCTGCTACTCTGAAAAAAAGCTGGAGTTTAGGGTCAAGGTAACTTGCAAACATTGGCTCCTCCTAGTACCACCTAGTGGACAATAATAAACCAACACATAGGTTCTGAGCCCATGAAAGTAAATGACCAGTCCTAAAATAACTCACTTCCAGATCCCTAGAATCTTGCTATTTGCACATCATGAGAGAATCACATGCAAGGCGGAGAGCAAGATTAAGTAGATAGCCTTAGAAACAGAAAAGAAAGTCAAGGGATAATTTAATTTGCCATAAGCTACACGGGCCCATTGGGGAAGTAATTAAAATAATATCCTTCTACCTCACACATCCCAAATACAGGAACCAGAAGCAGGAAAGGATGTGTGATACCTCAGCCCCTCACAATTGATTGTTATCAGTGGCTATCAAATTTATTTTATATATATATATAGTATTATGTACACTTATGTGTTGCTTAGCAACAGAGATGTGTTCTGAGAAATGCATCATTAGGCCTTTTCATCACTGTGCAAACATTATAGAGTGTACTTACATACTAGATGGTATAACCTCCTACACACCTAGGTTACATAGTATGGCCTATTGCTCTTAGGCTACAAACCCCTATGGCATATACAAGCATCTACTGAATACTGTAGGCAAATGTAACACAATAGTAATTTATTTGTGTATCTAAACATGTAAACATAGAAAAGGTACAGAAAAATTAGGATATAAAAGGTAAAAAATGGTACACCATGAATGGAGCTTGCAGGACTAGAAGTTGCTCTGGGTGAGTCAGTGAGTGAATGTGAAGGCCTAGGACATTATTGTACACTGCTGTAGACTTTATTAAAGTATACTTAGCCTGCACTAAATTTATAAGAAAGTATTTTTCTTCAATAATAATTTAACCTTAGTTTACTATAAGTTTTTTTTTTCTTTTTTTTTTTTTGAGATGGAGTCTCACTGTGTCACCCAGTAGAGTGCAGTGGTGCAATTTCAGCTCACTGCAACCTCCCTCTCCCAGGTTCAAGTGATTCTCCTGCTTCAGCCTCCCGAGAAGCTGGGATTACAGGCACGCACCACCACACCTGGCTAAGTTTTTGTCTTTTTAGTAGAGACAGAGTTTCACCATGTTGGCCAGGCTGGTCTCGAACTCCTGGCATCAAGTGATAAACCCACCTCGGCCTCCCAAAGTGTTGGGATTACAGGCGTGAGCCACTGCACCCAACTGATATTTTTACTTTACAAACTTTTAAATTTTTTGTTAACTTTTTGACTCTTTCGTAAAAAACACTTAGCTTAAAACAGAAACACATTGTACAGCCATACAAAAATATTTCTTTATATCCTTATTCTATAAGCTTTTTTCTATTTTTATTTATTTACTTATTTATTTTGAGATGGTGTCTTGCTCTGTTACCCAAGCTGGAGTGCAGTGGCGTGATCTCGGATCACTGCAACCTCTGCCTCCCGGGTTCAAGCAATTCTCCTGCCTCAGCCTCCTGAGTAGCTGGGATTACAGGCACACACCACAGTCCCCAGCTAATTTTTTTGTATTTTTAGTAGAGACCGGGTTTCACCATGTTGGCCAGGCTGGTCTTGAACTCCTGATCTCAAGTGATCTGCCCGCCTCGGCCTCCCAAAGTGCTGGGATTACAAGGCGTGAGCCACCACGCCCGACTCTTTTTTCTATTTTAAAAATTTTTATTTTATTTTATTTGTATTGTATAAACTTTTTTTGTTAAAAACTAAGACATGGGACAGGGCACAGTAACTTTTAGTAATGTTTTATTAACTTTTAGTCTCCACTAAAAATACAAAAAAAAAAACATAGTTGGGCATGGTGACACACGCCGTAGTCCCAGCTACTCAGGGAGGCTGAGGGAGGAGAATTTCTTGAACTCAGGAGGCAGAGGTTGCAGTGAGCCAAGATCGCACCACTGCACTACAGCCTGGGTGACAGAGGGAGACTCCATCTCAAAAAACAAAACAAAACAAAAACAAACAAACAAAAAAAACCCCCTAAGACATGGGAGCTGGGCGTAGTGGCTCATGCTTGTAATCCCAGCACTTTCGGAAGTTGAGGTGGGCTGACTGCTTGAGCCTAGGAGTTTGAGACCAGCCTGAGCAACATAGTCAGAACCCATCTCTAGAAAAAAATTTAAAAAATTAGCGGGGTGTGGTGGCACACGCCTGTAGTCCAAGCTACTAAGGACGCTGAAGTGGGAGGATCACCTGAGTCCAAGGATTTAAGGCTGCAGTAAGCCGTTATTGTACCACTGCACTCCAGCCTAGGTGACAGAGATCCTGTCTCAAAAAAAGAAGGCCGGGAGTGGTGGCTCACGCCTGTATCCCAGCACTTTGGGAGGCCGATGCAGGCAGATCACTTGAGGTCAGGAGTTAGATACCGGCCTGGACAACATGGTGAGACCCCGTATCTACTAAAAATACAAAAATTAGCCAGGCATGGTGGTGCACCTGTAATCCCAGCTACTGGGGAGGCTGAGGCAGGAGAATCATTTGAACCCGGGAGGTGGAGGTTGCAGTGAGCCTAGATCGTGTCCCTGCACTCCAGTCTGAGCAGCAGAGCAAGACTCTGTCTCAAAAAAAAAAAAAATTAACTGAGCATGATGGAGTAAGCCTATGGTCCCAGCTACATAGGAGGCTGAAGCAAAAGGATCACTTGAGCCCAGAAGTCAAGGCTGCACTTAGCTGTGTTTTCACCACTGCACTCCAGCTTGAGTGACAGAGAGGTGCTGCCTCACAAAAACAAAAACAAAAGCTAACAGACATATTAGCTTAGGCTACACAGGATCAGGATCATCAATATCACTGTCTTCCACCACCACATTTTGTCCCACTGGAAGGTTTTCTGGGGCAATAACACACATGGTGCTGTCATCTCCTATAACAATGCCTCCTTCTAGAATACCTCCTGAAGGACCTTCCTGAGGCTGTTTTACAGTTAACTTTTTTTTTTTTTTTTTTTTTTTTTTGAGACAGATTCTCGCTCTGTTGCCCAGGCTGGAGTGCAGTGGCATGATCTTGGCTTACTGCAAGCTCTGCTTCCCAGTTCAAGCAATTCTCCTCCCTCAGTCTCCCGAATAGCTGGGATTACAGGCGCGTGTCACCACACCTGGCTAATTTTTGTATTTCCTAGTAAAGAGGGGGTTTCACCACGTTGGCCAGGCTGGTCTCGAACTCCTGACGTCAGGTTATCCACCCGCCTCAGCCTCCCAAAGTGCTGGGATTACAGGCATGAGCCACTGAGCCTGGCCAATAATGGTTTTTAAAGTATAGATTCCTGTAAGATATCTAAATTTACAAAGCATCAAACATCTCTGTATAAGCCAATTAAATCTCACATATAAAATCTCTATAATTTTATAGGGATCCTATGAAAGGGAACTCAGGCTGCTTTTGGTCTCACACTTGACTGGGGTGCTCAGTCAAGTACTCATTAACTGTTCAGCTGTGCGTGAGGCACTAATTATACCCCATCTTCTGTTCTGCACGTGACTTGCAGCTCATTCAGTCAAATATTTGAGAATGTACTATGTCAGGGACTGAGGATGCAATGATGATAAATACAATCCCAGGGCTTGAGGAGTTCATAGTTTAATAAGGAGGAGGGCTGGCTGGGCACAGAGGCTCACGCCTGTAATCCCAGCACTTTGGGGGGCCGAGGCTGGCGGATCACCTGAGGTTGGGAGTTTGAGACCAGCCTGACCAACGTGGAGAAACCCCGTCTCTACTAAAAATACAAAAATTAGCCAGGCGTGGTGGTGCATGCCTGTAATTCCAGCTACTCAGGAGGCTGAGGCAGGAGAATCGCTGGAAGCCGGGAGGCGGAGGTCATGGTGAGCTGAGATTGCGCTCCAGCCTGGGCAACAAGAGCAAAACTTTATCTTAGAAAAAAATAAAAAATAAATGCTACTACAAAAGTTAAGTTTGAGCTGGGCGCAGTGGCTCACGCTGTAATCCCAGCACTTTGGAAGGCTGAGGCGGGCACTCACTTGAGGTCAGGAGTTCAAACCCTGCCTAGCAAATATGGTAAAACCTGTATCTACTAAAAATTAAAAAAAAAAAAAAATTAGCCAGGCATGGTGGTGCACGCCTATAATCCCAGCTACTCAGGAGGCTGATACAGGAGAATCGCTTGGACCTGGAAGGTGGAGGTGACAGTGAGCCGAGATCACGCCACTGCACTCCAGCCTGATGACAGAGTGAGACTTCATCTGAAAAAAAAAAAAAAAAAAGAAGCCAGGAATGGTGGCTCACGCCTGTAATCCCAGCACTTTGAGATGCCAAGGCTGGTGGATCGCTTGATGTCAGGAATTCAAGACCAGCCTGACCAACATGGTGAAACTCTGTCTCTACTAAAAATACAAAATTAGCCAGACATGGTGGCACACACCTGTAATCCCAGCTACTTGGGAGGCTGAGGCAGGAGAATCACTTGAACCTGGGAGGCAGAGTTTGCAGTGATCTGAGATCACACCATTGCACTCCAGCCTGGGCAACAACAGCAAAACTCCATCTCAAAATAAATAAATAAATAAAGAAGGCCGGGTGTGGTGGCATGAGCCTGTAATCCCAGCTACTTGGGAGGCTGAGGCAGGAGAATCGCTTGAACCCAGGAGGCAGAGGCTACAGTGAGCCAAGGTCGCGCCACTGCACTCCAGCCTGGGCGACAGAGCAAGACTCTGTCTCAAAAAAAAAATAAGTTTGGAGTTAAAAAGGAAGCAAATAAGGGTGCATAAATTAACATTTGAGAGTACAAGGCAGGCGGATCACCTGAGGTCAGGAGTTCAAGACCAGCCTGGCCAACATGGCGAAACCCCATCTCTACTAAAAATACAAAAATTAGCCCGGTGTGGTGGCACACGCCTGTAATCCCAGCTACTCAGGAGGCCGAGACAGGAGAATCACTTGAACTTGGGAGGCGGAGGTTGCAGTGAGCCAGGATCATGCCACTGCACTCCAGCCTGGGTGACAGGGTGAGACTCCGTCTCAAAAAAAAAAGACTTCAAGACCAGCCTGTCCAACATGGTGAAACCTCATCTCTTACTACAAATACAAAAATTAGCTGAGCATGGTATTGGGTGCCTGTTATCCCAGCTACTTGGGAGGCTGAGGCAGGAGAATTGCTTGAACCTGGGAGGCGAAGGTTGCAGTGAGTCAAGATTGCACCACTGCACTCTAGCCTGGGCAATAGAGCGAGACTCCATCTAAAAAAAAAAAAAATATATATATATATATATGTATATATACACATATTACTTGTGTGTGTGTGTATATATATGCATATATATGTGCATATATATATACACACACACTATATATAGTATATATATACACACACATATATATATGTATGTGTATATATATGTATGTGTGTGTGTGTATATATGAATAAAAGAAGGCTTCCCAGAGAGAATAACATTTAAGAGAGCCAAAGGCTTAGAAAAAGTTCATTAGGGGCCAGGCTCGGTGGCTCATGCCTGTAATCCTAGCACTTTGGGAGGCTGAAGCAGGCAGGTGGCTTTAGCTCAGGAGACCACCCTAGGTAACATAGTGAAACCCCGTTTCATCAATTAAAAAAAAAAGTTCATTAGGGGGTCAGGAAGTGTTCTAGGCAGAGGGACAAGCAGAGGCAAAAGACTGAGACTCAGACAGAATATGGTTCATCTGAAGAACTGAAAGAAGTTCAGTATAGCTGCAGCATTGAGTTTGATCAGAGGTGGAGAATGGAAAGACATGATGCTGGAGTTAAGTAGGGCCAGATTATATGTGAGCTTATGAGTCAGGCTAAGAACTCTGAACTCTTGAGATAGTTCATTACAGCTGACTTCCCACTCCTTTCATCTCCACCCCCACAGCTAGCTAGAGAAAAAGGCTGTGATAAATGAGGGTATGGAAACCAGAGGACATGTAAAAATTAAGTGACAGATCTTTTGGGTTCCTCTACATGTATCACTAATTTGCCCCACAATGCCATCTTGGGGTGGCATCTAAGAAGGTGAAATTTCAAAAGAGCTGTCCTAGGTGCAGCTGTGAAATAAGATTATCTTCAGAAACAGTAAGGAAGGTACAGAACTCCCGTTGCTATTCAGCACACTAATGGCAACATATAAATTAACATGTCAAGTTAAATTTGTTCTAAGTTTCATTTGATTATAACACTAATTCGTTTACTGAAGTCTCAGCAAACATGCAGAAATTAGTGTTGCTAATTTGGTCAGAAACTCACTATTTTTAAAAATTAAATACCTCTGGCCGGGTGCAGTGGCTCACGCCTGTAATCTCAGCACTTTGGGAGGTTGAGACAGGTGGATCACCTGAGATCAGGAGTTCGAGACCAGCCTGGCCAACATGGTGAAACCCCATCTCTACTAAAAATAAAAATAAAAATAAAAATAATTAGTCAGGCGTGGTGGTGCACGCCTGTAATCCCAACTACTCAGGAGGCTGAGGCAGGAGAATCGCTTGAACCCAGGAGGTGGACATTGAAGTGAACTGAGATCATGACACTGCACTCCAGCCTGGGCGACAAGAGCAAAACTCCATCTCAAAAAAAAAAATTAAATACCTCAGGCTGGGCTCAGTGGCTCACGCCTGTAATCCCACCACTTTGGGAGGCCAAGGCAGGTGGATCACCTGAGGTCAGGAGTTCAAGACCAGCCTGACCAACATAGTGAAACCCAGTCTCTACTAAATACAAAAAAATTAGCCAGGCTTGGTGGTGGGCGCCTGTAATCCCAGCTACTTGGGAGGCTGTGGCAGGAGAATGACTTGAACCCGGGAGGCGGAGGTTGCAGTGAGCCGAGATTGCACCATTGCACTCCAGCCTGGGCAACAAGAGGGAAACTCTGTCTCAAAAATAAAGTAAATAAATAAATAAATACCTCACCCTCATCTATACCAACTACGAGGTGGGCAAGGGTGACTTATGTGAAGGCACTCCCCAGACAACTGAAGCCTTTTGAGACCCTGCCGTCCCAGAACCAGGGAGGCTAGGCCTTCATTGTGGGCGACCAGATATATCCCTCGCTTACTACAACCTGCTGGACTTGCTGATCCATGAGGTCCTGGCCACCAGCTGCCTGGATGTGTTCCCCCTGCTCTCGGCCTACATGGCACACCTCAGCGCCCGGCCCAAGCTCAAGGCCTTCCTGGCCTCCACTGAGCACCTGAACCACCCCATCAATGGCAACGGGAAAGTGAGGGCTGGGGGGACCCTCGGCAGGAGGCAGGGGCCGTTTGCCTCCCTTTCTCCAGGACCGACGAAGTTTCTAAGAGAAAAAAAAAAAAATTAAAAGAAATATTGGGCTGGGTGTGGTGGCTCACACTGTAATCCTAGCACTTTGGGAGGCTGAACTGGGTGGATCACCTGAGGTCAGGAGTTTGAGACCAGCCTGGCCAACATGCTGAAACTGTCTCTACTAAAAATACAAAAATTAGAGGGGGTGTGGTGGTGGGTGCCTATAATCCCAGCTACTCGGGAGGCTGAGGCAGGAGAATTGCTTGAACCCGGGAGGCGGAGGTTGCAGTGAGCTGAAACCGCGCCACTCCACTCCAGCCTGGGAGACAGAGCGAGACTCCATCTCACAAAAAAAGAAAAAGAAAAAAATATATATCGGCTGGGCACGGTAACTCATGCCTAAAATCCCAGCACTTTAGGAGGCCAAGGTGGGTTGATCACCTGAAATTAGGAGTTCAAGACCAGCCTGGCCAACATGGTGAAACCCCATCTCTACTAAAAAATTAGCCAGGTGTGGTGGTGGGCACCTGTAATCACAGCTACTTGGGAGGGAGGCTGAGGCAGGAGAACTGCGTGAACTCAGGAGACAGAGTTTGCAGTGAGCCCAGATTACGTCACTGCACTCCAACCTGGGCAACAGCACAAAACTCTGTCTCGAAAAGAAAAGAAATCACTCCCAATACTTGTCTTCCTGTGCCCAACTCAGGAGATACAATATCTACTAGGAGCTGAAAATAAGGAGGCAAAGCCAGACATGTCTACTTGTGTTTATTCTCATTTTTGCTTTTTTTAAAAAAAAAAAAAAAAATGAGGGATGGAGAGGGAAATAACCCATAAACACCACGAACAGGAACCAAGACTCCAAGACTTGGGCATACTCCCTCTACCCTCAGCCTCAGTTCTCCAAGAGATTCCCACCCACCTGATTTTCTTTTAAACAAGACACCCAAATCAGCAGCAAAGGTACCTGGGGTAGTCACTGAGATTTTGAACACTGGGAATGGGAGGGGGAAAGTCCAAAAAGTAGAAGTTGGGAAGAAAAGGGAAGGATTGAGGGAGATGCTAGGCTCTGGAGGACAGAGCTGGGCCGCAAGAGGTGGAAGGAAGCCAGTATGGGGGGTACCCCTCCTGACTGCTGTTGCCCGTATTCCCCCAGACCCCAGAGAGCCCCATGGTTTGTTCTGCAGTCCATTCCCTATTCCCCAAAGGCCTCAGAGGCCTAACTCCAAGTCCTCTAACTCCTCTTCTAGCGCCCTCCTCCTTGCTAGCTTTTCCAGCTGCTCTTTGCTGGGCTGGCTGACTTCCCCAGCCTGGATCCGCTGCTGCAGCTCTTCCACCTGCCGGAGTTTCTTCTTTAGGTTCTTTATCTTCTTGGCTTTCTCAGTGGTGGCCCCTGAGTCAGGCTGGTCAGATGCAGCTGTGGGGGCTGCCCGAGAGCCCTGTGGAGCACTGGGGAGTTGGGCTGTCTCTTCCAGGGACACCTTATCAAGAGTCCTGCTCAAGGCCTCTGCCTCTCCTTTCTCTTGCTGCTGCCGCCTCTTCTCCTTTCGCTTCAGGTTACGTTTGGCTGTCTTGGAGAGGCCTGGTTCACCACCTTCAGGCCTGGATGGGGTGACAGGAGCAGTGGCCTCAGGGCTTAGCCCTGGGGGCAACTCTGGTTTACTCTTGAAAAACTTCACATACTTGTTTTCATATCTGCAGGAAACAAAGGATATCAAGAGTTTCAGAGAATTACTGACTTTTTGATCCCTTTTCTTAAACTTCCAAACACTTCATCCTCATTACATTCTTGCTTCCTTTTTTTGTTGTTGTTTTTGTGGGGTTGTTTGTTTTTTGAGATGGAGTCTCGCTCAGTTGCCCAGGCTGGAGTGTAATGGCGCAATCTCAGCTCACTGCAACCTCCACCTCCAGGGTTCAAGCGATTCTCCTGCCTCAGCCTCCCGGGTAGCTGGGATTACAGGCGCCTGCCACCACGCCTGGCTAACTGTGTATTTTTAGTAGAGATGGGGTTTCACCATGTTGGTCAGGCTGGTCTTCAACTCCTGACCTCAGGTAATCCACTGATCTTGGCCTCCCAAAGTGCTGGGATTACAGAGAGCCACTGCGCCTGCCTGTTTGTTTTTGAGACAGAGTCTCGCTCTGTCGCCAGGGCTGAAGTGCACTGGCGCAATCTCGGCTCACTGCAACCTCCCACTTCCTGGGTTCAAGAGATTCTCCTGCCTCAGCCTCCTGAGTAGCTGGGATTACAGGCTCATGCCACCACGCCTGGCTGATGTTTGTGTTTTGTAATTTTGTATTTTTAGTACAGACGGGGTTTCACCACATTGGGGAGGCTGTTCTTGAACCCCTGACCTCAAGTAATCCACCCGCCTAGGCCTCCCAAAGTGCTCAGATTACAGATGTAGGCCACCGGGCCTGACCACCTTTCTCTCTTTATGGTCCCTCCCCAACTTTCCTCTGCTCTGCAGGAAAGATGCAGCGAAGTCCCTAGAACCTAAAGCTCTGGAGGTTCTAATGAACAGAGGTCAAAAGTATAGGACTAGTGATCTGTAACCCTCACTCATCCCTGAATCCCAGACTCTTTCTCTCCTTTCTCAGATAGTTGCCCCTCCTTCCATTTCCTTGGGGCTTAGGAGAGTCCTCCCTGAACTTGTAGGCATAAGGATATTCTATCCTTCTGTAGGGACCCCATCAGAAAACCCCTACGCAAAGCCTAACCACGTACACTGGGACCTCCTCCTGGGGCACATATCCTTCTTTCACCCTCCGCTGCTTGCGCCAGGTCCCGTCAGGTCGCTGTGTTGACGCGATATACTTGCCTAAAATAAGAAAAATTAAGTTGAAAATTACTCTTATTTTCAAACATTTTACAAGATGAGACAAGAATGTATAAATGTACATACCATCTCTCAGCACCCATTCATCCAAATGCAACCATTAAGGCTCCTTTTCTCATACCAACACTCAATCCCTCTCTCATTATTTATTTACCGAGTGCCAATACACTGTACAAGAAACCATCCTTGCCCTCAAGAAGATTCTATTTGTAGGTAAGACAGGATAGGCACAGAGGAAGAATTTTGTTAAAAAACCAAGGCAATAGCATGGGAACATGAAAGGCAGTAAATAAACAAGAGGCTAAAAAGACATAAAAACCACAGGGAGGAGAAATGACAATAGCGGATGTTGTAAAGAAGGAGAAATTTTATTTAGATGGAACTTAAAAAAATAGGTCAACTTTTAGGAATTCATACCACAAGATATATACACACCAGTACACGAGGATGTATTTAAAGGGTATTTGGTTTTTGTTTCATTTTGTTTTGTTTTTAGATGGAGTTTCACTCTGTCACCCAGGCTGGAGTGCAGTGGTGCAATCTCAGCTCACCGCAACCTCCACCTCCCAGGTTAGGCGATTCTCCTGCCTCAGCCTCCCGAGTAGCTAGGATTACAGGCCCCTGCCACCACATCCGGCTAATTTTTGTATTATTAGTAGAAATGGGTTTCGCCATGTCAGCCAGGCTAGTCTCGAACTCCTGACCTCAGGTGATCCGCCCACCTCAGCCTCTCAAATTGCTGGGATTATAGGCATGAGCCACAGCGCCTGGCCTTTAAAGGGTATTCGTTGATGCATGATTTAAATTAGCAAAAAGCTGGCCAGGCACGGTGGCTCACGCCTGTAATCCCAGCACTTTGGGAGGCTGAGGGGGTTGAATCACGAGGTCAGGAGTTCGAGACCAGCCTGACCAACATAGTGAAACCCCGTCTCTACTAAAAATACAAAAAAAAATTAGCCGGGCATGCTAGAGAGCGCCTGTAGTCAGGCAAATCACTTGAACCCAGGAGGCGGACGTTGCAGTGAGCCGAGATTGCGCCACTGCACTCCAGCCTGGGCAACGGAGTGAGACTCCATCTCAAAAAAAAAGAAAAAGAAAAAAGATTAGCAAAAAGCTGAAAGCAACTTAAAAGGCCATCAAGTGGAGTTCGAGACCAGCCTGGCCAACATGGTGAAACCCTGTCTCTACTAAAAATACAAAAATTAGCTGGGTGTGATGGCACACGTCTGTAATCCCAGCTACTGGGGAGGCCGAGGCACGAGAATCGCTTGAACCTGGGAGGCAGAGGTTGCAGAGTCTCAAAAAAAATAAAATAAATGTTCTGACACTGACTAGTGTTCAAGATATACTAAGAGAAAAAGCAAGCTGCAGGATAACATGTGGAATAGTGGTCCTCTAACTTTTTTTATTTCAGGACCCCCTTTACACTGTTATTTTATAATATGCATATCATTATACAATATTTATTTATTTATTTATTTTTATTTATTTATTTTGAGACAGAGTCTCGCTCTGTCGCCCAGGCTGGAGTGCATTGGCGCAATCTCGGCTCACTGCAAGCTCTGCCTCCCGGGTTCACGCCATTCTCCTGCCTCAGCCTCCCGAGTAGCTGGGACTACAGGCGCCTGCCACCACACCTGGCTAATTTTTTTTTTTTTTTGTATTTTTAATAAAGACGGGGTTTCACCATGTTAGCCAGAATGGTCTCGATCTCCTGACCTCATTATCCACCTGCCTCAGCCTCCCAAAGTGCTGGGATTACAGGTGTGAGCCACCGCGCCTGGCCTATTATACAATACTTAAAAGAGATCATATTCATTAATCTCATCACTAAAGTATTTAAGTACATGGAAGCTATCAAGCTCAGAATGGGAAATACAAGTTTTCCAAAATTCTTGGCAGGGCACAGTAGCTCATGCCTGTAATCCCAACACTTTGAGAGGCTGAGGCGGGCGGATCACCTGAGGTCAGGAGTTCGAGAGCAGCCTCGCTAGCATGACAAAACCCTGTCTCTACTAAAAATACAAAAATTAGCTGGGCGTGGTGGCAGGCGCCTGTAATCCCAGCTACTCAGGAGGCTGAGGCAGGGAAAACTGCTTGAACCCAGGAGGCAGAGGTTGCAGTGAGTGGAGATTGCGCCACTGCACTCCAGCCTGGGTGACAGAGCGAGACTCCAACCCAAAAAAAAAAAAAAAAAATATATATATATATATATATATATATATAAAATAGAATTTTGGAAAATTTATATTATATATATATATTATTATTATATAAAATAAATAAGTTTTCCAAAATTCTAATTTTCTATATATATTAGATATATATTAGATATATATTATTATATATTAGATATATATTAGATATCTATTAGATATATATATCTATATATATTATTATATATAATATAAAATAAATAAGTTTTCCAAAATTCTAATTTTCACCTAAGTGTTTGAATTTTATCATTGGTGAGAAAAACTATCAGTTGTTTTCCTTCACTTTCACTTCCTTCATTTTCAGGAAAATGATCACTGGATAGTCAGGTCTGAATTACCATAGTTTGTCAGTGTTTTTTTTTTCAAGTAAAAAATACTGCTCCATGAGAAGAAAGTTTGTTCAGCTTGCAATTCAGACAACCATCCTACTTCGGTATGCAGCAGAAGTGTTTCATGCTTACTTCCCATGAGTCACAGAGAACATTAAAAAAATATGTATTCAAGGGCTGGGCTTAATACAATTAATCATTTTCGTTGTATCATCAATGATATCCTTAGGTGAAACTGGCATTTACAGCTAGTGTGTGGCAGTGAAGAACAAAATGATTAGTATAATTTGGTGCCACTGCCCTGACAAATGCATGCTTACAGGGCCAGCAGTTTCACCAACCATGTCTTTTGCACCATTGGTGCAAAGTCAACCCCGTGAAAAAGACAAATAAATAAGCATGATTATGAGAATAGTTTTGCTTGCAGACCTTCTGAAAGAGTCTCAGGGACCCCCTTAAGGGTCCTGAACCACACTTTGAGAATCACTGATATAGAGTATGGCACTATTTTATTTTATTTATTTATTTATTTATTTATTTTGAGATGGAGTTTCGCTCTTGTTGCCCAGGCTGGAGTGCCATGGTGCAGTCTCGGCTCACTGCAACCTCCTCCTCCCAGATTCAAGCGATTCTCCTGCCTCAGCCTCCTGAGTAGCTGGGATTACAGGCATGCACCACAATACCTGGCTAATTTTGTGTTTTTAGTAGAGACGGGATTTCTCCATATTGGTCAGGCTGGTTGCAAACTCCTGACCTCAGGTGATCCACCCGCCTCGGCCTCCCAAAGTCCTGAGATTACAGGTGTGAGCCACCGCACCCAGCCAGTATGGTACTATTCTTGTTGGAGTAAGGGGCAACACTTAAAGACATGTAGTCTGTGTACAGGGACAAAGAAAAAGGTGTGCAAGGATACATATCAAACTGTTAATACATATCAAACATATATATATGTTGAGAGAAAGTTAACATATATATATATGTTTTGTTGTAGCTCTCTTATTTTAAGTATTACTTTTGTAAAAATAAAGAAAAAAAGATTTTTAAGGCCAGATGCGGCGGTTCACACCTGTAATCCCAGCAATTTGGGAGGTTGAAGTGGGTGGATCACACAAGGCCAGGAGTTCCAGACCAGCCTGGCCAACATGGCAAAACCCCGTCTCTACTAAAAATACAAAAATTGGCAAGGCAAGGTGGCTCATACCTGTAATCCCAGTGCTTTGGGAGGCCGAGGCAGGTGGACTGCCTGAACTCAGGAGTTCAAAACCAGCCTGGACAACATGGTGAAACCCTGTCTCTACATACAAAACCCTGTCTCTACATAAATACAAAAAAAAAAAAAAAAAAAAAAAAAAAATTAGCCACGCATGGCGGCATGCGCTTGTAATCCCAGCTACTCGGGAGGTTGAAGCAGAAGAATCACTTGAAACAGGGGGTCGGAGGTTGCAGTAAGCCGAGATTGAGCCACTGCACTCCAGCCTGGTGACAGAGCGAGACTTCGTCTGGAAAAAAAAAAAAAAAAAAATTGGAGGCCAGGCGCGGTGGTGCACACCTGTAATCCCAGCACTTTGGGAAGCTGAGGCGAGTGGATCACTTAAGGTCAGGAGTTCGAGACCAGCCTGGCCAACATGGTGAAACCCCATCTCCATTAAAAACACAAAAATTAGCTGGGTGTGGTGGCAAGTGCCTGTAGTCTCAGCTACTCGGGAGGCTGAGGCAGGAAAATCGCTTGAACCCGGGAAGTGAGGTTGCAGTAGGTCAAGATCATGTCATTGCACTCCAGCCTGGGCAATAGAGTGAGACTCCGTCTCAAAAAAATATAAAAAAAAAAAATAAGGCTGGGCATGGTGGCTCATGCCTGTAATCCCAGCACTCTGGGAGGCCGAGGTGGGCGGATTACTTGAGGTCAGGAGTTCGAGACCAGCCTGGCCAACATGGTGAAACCCTGTCTCTACAAAAATACAAAAAATATCCAGGCGTGGTAGCGGGCGCCTTTAATCCCAGCTACTTGGGAGGGTAAGGCAGGAGAATCACTTGAACCCGGGAGGTGGAGGTTGCAGTGAGCCAAGATTGCACTGCTGCACTCCAACCTGGGCGACAGAGAAAGACTCCATCTCAAAAAGTAAAAATAAGTAAAATAAATAAAAATAAAAAAATTAGCTGGGCATGGTGGCACGTTTGTAATCCCAGCTACTGGGGACGCAGAGGCATAAGAATTGCTTGAGCCCAGGAGGTGGAGTTTGCAGTGAGCCAATATCGTGCCACTGCACTCCAGCTTGGGCAACAGAGTGAAAATCTTTCTCAAAAAAAAAAAAAAAAGAAGAAAGAAAAAGGAAAAAAAGACTTTTAAAATAAATGTCTAGGGCCTCCTACATGAATTATATATTATTACATGAATTGTTTTTTTGTTCAAAATGCAAATATCATTAATACACTAAAACAAAAAAGTCCAGGCGCACGGGCCCACTCCTGTACTCCTAGCACTTTGGGAGGCCGAGGCAGGCGGATCACCTGAGGTCAGGAGTTCGAGACCAGCCTGGCCAAAATTGTGAAACCCCATCTCTACTAAAATAAAAAAAATAGCCAGGAGTGGTGGCTGGGCGTCTGTAATCCCAGCTACTCCAGAGGCTGAGGCAGGAGAATCACTTGAGCCCAAGAGGCGGAGGCTGCAGTGAGCCAAGATCATACCATTGCACTCCAGCCTGGGTGACAGAGCAAGACTCTGTCTCCAAAAAAAAATAAAATAAAACAAAAAAAGTTGTTAAAGGCAATGGGTGATTCGACAGGTGGAGGGCATGGAAGAAAGAAAAATCATGAGCAAAGGGGCTCAAACTTGAGCAAAGAAAGGCATGGATGTGGGAATGGGCGTGAGTAGGGAACAGAAAGTTGAGAGGTTCAGGTGAATGAGACAGTTCATGTTAGGGAATAGGAAGCCTGGTTGGAAATGAAAAATGGGGTAATCGCAGAAAGCCTTAAAAACAAGGTCAAGAACTTTGGACTTTATTGGGTGAGTAAAAGAAAACTACTACGGATATTTTTTGCCCAGCTGTGACAAGAATAAAAACCAAAGAAAAAAAAGTAGGAGGCTTCCTGGAGGGAGGACTGAGACAAGAGCTGGGCTTTGAAGGAAGAGTCAAACTAAACAAAACGGGAGACAGAGTAGATTAGAAACAGTTCGTTCTCAAACAAAAACTCACGCATGGGAATGTAGATAGCATTTTCAGGCAACGACAAATAGACCAGTCAGGCTGAGCCAGAGACAGGGCTGGAATGTTCAGACCTTGAATACCAGTTAAAGATTTTAATATCTGGCACATGGCATGCACTCAACAAATATTTGTCAAATGAATGAATCCTTTATGCGAAGTATTGTCTTAGGGCTTTGAATAAATGAATGAATCCTTTATACAAAGCAGTGTTTCAGAGTATTTAATCTAGCATAATAAAAGGGTGACTTCGAAAAAAAAAAAAACACCAGAGACATGGAAACTAGTTAGGGAAAAAATATTGTGATAATCCTGGCATGAAGGGACAGAATTGGCTGAAACAGGGGCACTGGAAAGTAAGAGACTAAGGGCAGATACATTATCAAAGAATCAACATTTGGTAATTCACTAACTAGGGAAGGAGTAAGAGGGTAAGAAATCAAAGATAATTCAATACACTTTTTATTTTAGTAATCTCAATGTCCACAATTTACCATAAACAGTTACAATTGGAAAAAATAAAAACAAAAAAGAGAGGAAGAGATAATCATATGAATATGATAGCATTATCAATAAATAGTGAAAGGTCAGGCACAGTGGCTCATGGCTGTAATCCCAGCACTTTGGGAGGCCAAGATGGGAGGATCCCTTGAGCCCAGGCATTCAAGACCAGCCTGAGCAACATAGGGAGACCCCTGTCTTTACGAACTATACAAAAATTAGCTGTGTATGGTTAGTGGCATGTACCTGTGCTACCAGCTACTCAGGAGGGTGACCTGTGTTGATGAAAAGAGTCAAACTCTGTAAAATATTTTTAGAGATTCTGAGCCAAATATGAGTGACCATGGCCTCTGACACTGACCTTAGGAGGTCCTGAGAACATGTGCCCTAGGTGCTTGAGGTACAGCTTGGTTTTATACATATATATATATATAAAAATTTTTTTGAGACGGAATCTCACTCTGTCTCTCAGGCTGGAGTGCAGTAGCCCGATCCCGGCTCACTGCAATTTCCGCCTCCCCAGTTAAAGTGATTTTCCTGCCTCAGCCTGCCGAGTAGCTGGGACTACAGCACATCACCACACCTGGCTAATTACTGTTTTTGTTTTTTGACACAGTCTAACCCTGTTGCCCAGGCTGGAGTGTAGTGGCATGATCTTGGCTTACTGCAACCTCCACCTCCTGGGTTCAAGTGATTCTCCTGCCTCAGTCTCCCGAGTACCTGGGACTACAGGAGCCCACTACCACGGTAGCCCAGCTAATTTTTTGTATTTTTAGTAGAGACAGGGTTTCACCATGTTGGCCAGGCTGGTCTCAAACTCCTGACCTCAGGTGATCCACCCACCTCAGCCTCCCAAAGTGTTGGGACTGCAGGCGTGAGCCACCACGCCTGGTTTTATATATTTTAGGGAGGCATGAGACATCACTCAAATACATTTAAGAAATACATTGGTTTGGTTCAGAAAGGTTGGACAACTCAAAGCAGGGGGCTTCCAGGCTATAGGTAAATTTAAACATTTCTGGTTGACAATTGGTTGAGTTTGTCTAAAGGCCTGAGATCGATAGAAAGGTTCAGGTTCAGATAAAAGATTGTGGAGACCAAGGTTCTTTTGAAGTCTTATGGTGGCTACCCGTAGAGACAACAGATGACAAACGTTTCCTATTCAGTTCTTTAAAAGGTGCTAGACTTTTAGTTAACCTCTTCAGCATTGGGAGAGCCTGGAAGAAATAGATCTAGCTATGTTAATACAGAATTTTATTTATTTATTTATTTATTTATTTGAGACGGAGCTTTGCTCTTGTAGCCCAGGCTGGAGTGCAGTGGCACCATCTCAGCTCACTGCAACCTCCGCCTCCCAGGTTCAAACAATTCTCCTGCCTCAGCCTCCCGAGTAGCTGGGATTACAGATGTGTGCCACCACGTCCAGCTAATTTTTATGTATTTTTAAGTAGAGATGGGGTTTTGCCACGTTGGCCAAGCTGGTCTTGAACTCCTGACCTCATGTGATCCACTCGCCTCAGCCTCCCAAAGTGCTGAGATTATAGGTGTGAGTGACTGAGCCCGGCCTGTTAATAGAGATTTTTTACAGATGCAGTTTCCCCCACAAAGGTCGGCTTTGCAGGGCCATTTTAAGATACGGCAAGAAACATGTTTTGGGGTAAAATATTTTTATTTTCTTGTTATGTCAGAGTCAAATTGAAAAGTAACGAGGCCAGCCACGGTGGCTCACGCCTGTAATCACAGCACTTTGGGAGGCCAAGGTGGGTGGATCACCTGAGGTCAGGAGTTTTAAACCAGCCTGGCCAACATGGTGAAACCCTGTCTCTAGTAAAAATACAAAAATTAGCTGGGAGTGGTGGCGGGCGCCTGTAATCCCAGCTACTCGGGAGGCTGAGGCAGGAGAATCACTTGATCCCAGGAGGTGGAGGTTGCAATGAGCCAAGACTGCGCCACTGCACTCTAGCCTGGGTGACAAGAGCGAAACTCCATCAAGAAAAGAGAAGGGGAGGGGAGGGGAGATACAGGGTTAAATAACCCATCTGATGAGAACTTATGGTTTGTAGGGCATGACTCCCCAGACCCCTTAGATAGGAATTTTGGCAAGATAAAAAAAGTCAGAGCTTAGTTCTCATGTGGTAGGATCAACTGAGTCTTGGACAACATATTGAGACCCCATCTCTATTTTAAAAACTTTTTTGAAAATAATGTGCAAGGCAGGGTATAGTGGCTCATGCCTGTAATGCCAACACTTTGGGAAGCCAAGGCAGGTGGGTCACCTGAGGTCAGGAATTTGAGACCAGCCCGGCCAACATGGCGAAACCCTATCTCTATGAAAATAAAAAAATTAGCTGGGCATGGTGGTGCATGCCTGTAGTACCAGCTACTCAGGAGGCTAAGGTGGGACAATCACTTGAGTCTGGGAAGTGGAGGTTGCAGTGAACTGAGATCACACCACTGCACTCCAGCCTGGGTGATAGAGTGAGACTCCACCTCAAAAAATTAAAAAAAGAAAAGAACATGCAATAATGAAAATTCTATTGGGGTGATAACTTTTCTGTTAAAAATTTCCATTAGGCCAGGTGCGGTGGCTCACGCCTGTAATCCCAGCTACTTGGGAGGCTGAGGCAGGAGAATTGCTTGAACTTGGGAGGCGGAGGCTGCAGTGAGCCAAGATCGTGCCATTGCACTCCAGACTGGGCAACAGGAGCAAAACTCCGCAAGAGGGGAAAAAAAAAAAAAAAGGCCTTCTTGATTTACCTCTTGCTAGTTTTCAGCCTCTCAGCATAAAGCCACCATACTCTCTGCTCTAGAAACAAATATTTGGCTGGGTGCAGTGGTTCACGTACGTAATCCCAGCACTTTGGGAGGCGGAAGCGGGTGGATCATCTGAGGTCAGGAGTTCGAGACCAGCCTGGCCAACATGGAGAAACCCCATTTCTACTAAAATACAAAAATTAGCAGGGCATTGTGGCAAGCTCCTGTAATCCCAGCTACTTGGGAGCCTGAGGCAGGAGAATCACTTGAACCCGGGAGGCGGAGGTTGCAGTCAGCCAAGATCACGCCATTGCACTCCAGCCTGGGCGACAAGAGCAAAACTCCGTCTCAAAAGAAAAAAAAAAAATAGAAACTAAAATATTCACAAATCTCAACCTGACCCATGTCTCTATTCTCTGTACCTTTTGGCTTTTGCTTCCTCTGGCCTGGAATAGACTATATTTGCTTATCTTAAGTTCATTCCCACTGGTCTTTAAAGGTCAAATTCAAGTATCAACTCAAGGCAGCCTTCCTGACTTCCTTACGCCAAGCCAGGTTAAAACTTGCTTTCTGTGCACTCGCAGCACCTGTTTTAGCTTTTATCATGCTCTAATGCTTAACAAAATTATTTGCTTGTTGGAAAGCAGAAACTGTCTTTGAACTTTGTAGCAAAGAGCCTGGCCCACAGAAGACAGTAAATATGGATTGAATTAATGAATAAATGTGAGTATCTCATCAGGGAAGAGCAAGAATCCAGAATGTTCTGGGCAAAAAGCATATGTAACGTGAAAAGAGACTCAGGGTAAATTAGTGAGACTATGAAAGGTCTCCAACCTCCACTGAGTTTGGACTGAAGCCTTAAGCTGTAGAATACTGATGGCCAATAAGGGAGTACAGGTGATCTGTTCAAAGCAATGATTTAAGATTAAACTGAAAAATGTGTACCATAAACTAAAGGTAGAGAAAATGAAAACAACAGTTGCAATGTGAAAAGACTTGACTTGGATGGTTTCTACAGGTAATGAAAGGAAAATGAAAGAGAAATTCATTGTGAAGTTAAATCAACAGGATCCAAAGACTTACCAAGATGTGAATTAGAGAGGAAATAATCAAAACAGTGACACAGTGGATTTAATCTCATGCTTTTCACATGTATTCTTATTTTTCTCAATATACGGTAGGGCACATGGTAATCACATTTATTCACACATGGATTTTAAATTTTTATTGAGCACTTACTCTTGTGCCAGACACTGTAACAGAAGCTAGGGATACAACAATGAATAAAGCAAGCAAGGTTCTTGCCTTCTTAGAGTATACATTCTAGTGAGAAAGATAACAAACAAGAACACAGCTATTTCTAATATCACTCTTGAATTTGGAAAATTGGGAAAATAAAAACTACTGATATAAACAAAGTCCACAGGGGAAAACAACTTTGTGGAAACAACAATTCAATTCAGACAAGTGTTTTACATGGAATTTGGGAGAAAGGGACAATACTAGAAACATATATTTAAGTTGATTGCATAGAGATTATAGCTGAAGGTTTAGGAGGACTAAAGATAGACTGTAATGAAAGGCAGAGCAGAAGCTTCTTGAATGGCCATCCTGTGTGGAAGCCCTCAGAGATACAAATAGCCCATTATCACAAAGGAGCACCTATTTTATGTTATCTTGGTTCCATCCTCTGGCCTTGATGGTATCCAAGGGTGAAGTCAAAAAGAAGGGAGAGGTTTGGCGGTTCCCACCCCTAGAAATAAAAACCAAGGGCAAAATATCAGGACTTTCAGATAATATCTTGCAGAGAGTCAAAAACTAGAGATTGGGGACTGCTACTGTAAGAATCTTTTTAAGCTTTGTCATTTTCTCACATCTGCCGTTTTTTTAATTCTCAATCTATTTCCTTAAGTCTGTCAGCAATAAAAACTCTTACACTGAAAGGGTCCTTGTTTCCAGGGGTTGCAGGTAGACAGTGAAAAGACAACATAGCAAGGCATGGAGGAACTCCAAAGAGGTAGGGGACATGGTTGTTAAAGGTATGAGACCTTCTTCAAATAAGAAAAGAGATCTAAGTCACAGGTCTCAGCCTGCGGATGATCTCAGGGCCAAAATAAGACCTGGATGTGGTTTCCAACACAGAGAAAATATAACAAAGAGAAGATTAGAGCTGGAGGAATGACCCTGAAATAATGATCATAATCATTTCCCTCAAGGAAGAAAAGGTGACAGCAACAACAGGAAATGATTCATAGGAAAGGAAGACCAGGACATGCTAAGCCATGGAGACCAACAGTTTTAAATAAAGGTAGGTAGGTGATGGCCGGGCGTGGTGGCTCACACCTGTAATCCCAGCACTTTGGGAGGCCGAGGCGGGTGGATCACGAGGTCAGGAGATGGAGACCATCCTGGCTAACACGATGAAACCCCATCTCCACTAAAAATAGAAAAAATTAGCCGGGCATGGAGGCACACGCCTGCAGTCCCAGCTGCTCAGGAGGCTGAGGCAGGAGAATCGCTTGAACGCGGGAGGCAGAGGTTGCAGTAAGCCAAGATCGCGCCACTGCACTCCAGCCTGGGCGACAGTCCAAGACTCTGTCTAAAAAAAAAAAAAAAAAAAAAGTAAAGGTAGGTGATTAACAGTATTAAATACTGCAGAGAGATCAAGGAAAGGAGAACTGAGAAAAAGGTTCTGGCTTTGGCATTTTGGAAATCCCTGGTTATCTCCACAAATACAGCCTCAGAAAAGCACGGTGGTAAAGAGGCCAGACTATAAATTAAACAAAATAAACATTAAAAGCCTCCTAGCTGGGCTTGGTGGCACACACCTGTAATCCCAGCTACTCGGGAGGCTTAGACAGGAGAATCGCTTGATCCCGGGAGGCAGAGGTTGCAGATCATGCCATTGCACTCCAGCCTGGGCGACAGAGCAAGAGTTCATCTTAAAAAAAAAAAAAGCCTCCTAGAAGAAAAGTACCATAAGTGCCAATAGGGTTATCAAGATGAGTAAGATGGTCCCAATTTTCAAAAAATTTACAGACTAAGTAAGGAGGAAGTGGGCAAATTAGGCAAGCAAAGCATAAGACAAAAGTAAGAGTGTCATAAGTATCCTAAGAGATGACAGGAGATAATCAGGAAAACCTCATTTGACACTAAAGACTAGAAAGTAGTTATAATTAATGATAACAACAAATCAGCAGCCAGTATTTCTGCAGGCAGAGAAAAGGGAAAGGGGATAAGAGGAACAACAAAAGCAAAATCCTAGCAGTGGAAAACTCAGTATTTAAGAATGATTAGTAAAGAGTATTTATTAATAAGTAGCTACATTACAGGAGGAACTTTGTATACATTATCCTGTTAAATCTAAACGATAGATAGATATTATCATTTACAGCCAAGGAAACAGTCTTCAAGAGGTTAAACACATGGTCAAGTCTTGGTGCGGTGGCTCAAGGCTGGGATTACGCCTGTAATCCCAGCACTTTGGGAGGCCAAGGCGGGCGGATCACCTGAGGTTAGGAGTTTGAGACCAGCCTGGCCAACATGGCAAAGCCCCATCTCTACTAAAAATACAAAAATTAGCCAGATGTGCTGGCGCATGCTTGTAATCCCAGCTACTCGGGAGGCTGAGACAGGAGAATTGCTTGAAGTCAGGAGGCAGAGGTTGCAGTGAGCTGAAACCACACCACTGCACTCCAGCCTGGGTGACAGAGTGAGACTCCAGCTCAAAAAAAAAAAAAAAGACATGGTCAAGATCCCAAAGGTAGCACATATCTGTAACCTGAACTCAAGTCTGATGCCAAAGCTTACACACCATCGCACTGCTGTTCCACATCAGCCATACAGCCCAGTTTCACTAGAGGGTATGGGCAAAAACATGGCATGTGATAATACTATATTTAAAAGTAGTCAGCCAGGCACGGTGACTCATGCCTGTAATCCCAGTACTTTGGGAGGCAGAGGCGGGCGGATCACCTGAGGTCAGGAGTTCAAGACCAGCCTGACCAACATGGAGAAAGCCCCGTCTCTACTAAAAATACAAAAATTAGCCAGGCGTGGGGCATATGCCTGTAATCCCAGCTACTCGGAAGGCTGAGGCAGAAGAATCACTTGAACCTGGGAGGTGGATGTTGCGGTGAGCCGAGGTCAGGCCATTGCACTCCACAGCCTGGGCAACAACAGCAAAAGTCGGTCTCAAAAAAAGAAAAAAAGAAAGTAGTCTGAGGTTGGGCGTGGTGGCTCATGCCTCTAATCCCAACACTTTGGGAGGCTGAGGCAGGCAGATCGCTTGCGTCCAGGAGTTCAAGACCAGCCTGGGCAACATGGTGAAACCTCTTCTCTACAAAAATTAGCTGGGCATGGTGGCACACACCTGTAATCCCAGCTACTTGGGAGGCTAAGCTGGGAGGATCACTTGAACCCAGGAGGTCAAGCCAGCAGTAAACTGCAATCACACCACTGTACTCCAGCCTGGGCAACAGAGTGAAACTCTGTCTCAAAAATAAAAAAAATTTAAAAAGTAGTTTGTCAGCTGGGCGCAGTGGCTCACCATGCCTGCAATCCCAGCACTTTGGGAGGCCAAGACGGGTGGATCACCTGAGGTCAGGAGCTCGAGACCAGCCTGGCCAACATGGTGAAAGCCCGTCTCTACTAAAAATAAAAAAAATTAGCCGGGCGTGGTGGTGGGCGCCTATAATCCCAGCTACTTGGGAGGCTGAGGCAAGAGATCACTTGAACCCAGGAGGCAGAGGTTGCAGGGAGCCGAGGTCGCACCATTGCACTCCAGCCTGGGCAACAAGAGCGAGACTCCATCTCAAAACAAAAAAAAATTAATTAATTAAATAAAAAGTAGTCTGTCACAGCCATAAAGAGCAAAATAATGTCCTTTGTAGCAACATGGATGCCGCTGAGGGCCCTTATCCTAAGCAAATTAACACAGGAACAGAAAACCAAATACTGCATGTTCTCACTTATAAGTAGGAGCTAAACACTGGGTACTCACGGACATAAAGATGGCAGCAACAGACATTGGGGACTACTAGAGGCGGGCACGGGTTTAAAAACTATCTACTGGGGCCAGGCACAGTGGCTCACGCCTGTAATCCCAGCACTTTGGGAGGCCAAGCTAGATGGATCACCTGAGGTCAGGAGTTGGAGACCAGCCTGGCCAACACGGTGAAACCCCAACTCTACTAAATACAAAACTCAGCCGGTCATGGTGGGATCACATGCCTGTAATCCCAGCTACTTGGGATGCTGAGGCAGGAGAATCACTTCAACCCGGGAGATAGAGGTTGTAGTGAGCCAAGATCACACCACTGAACTCCAGCCTGGGCGACAGAGCAAGAGTCCATCTCAAAAAAATAAAAAAGGTAGTCCTATCATTTAATCACATTTCCCAAAGCTTTTGTTATGTAAAATACTACTCCCATAAGATATTAAACAGGGGTTATCCCTAAAAATTGTTAAATAAGTTTGGGAAATTCTGGGTTAAACACCAAAAAAGATTTTGCGTTTGTTTTTTTTAACGGCAAGGCTTAAATGAGTTACTATGTTCTTATTCAGGTAAATATGCAAGATGGGAATATGGTTTACAGTGTTTCTCAAAATTTGTGCACACAAACATTATTTGTATTTTATTTTATTTATCTTTGAGATGAGATCACTGTCACCCAGGCTGGAGTGCAGTAGCTGGACCTTGACTCACTGCAGTCTCCACCTCCCAGGCTCAAGCAATTCCTCCCACCTCAGCCTCTACAGGAGTGTGTGTGTCACCACACCCAGTTGATTTTTTGTATTTTTAGTAGAGACGAGGTTTTGCCATGTTGCCCAGGCTGGTCTCGAATTCCTGGGCTCAAGCAATCCACCCGCCTCAGCCTCCCAAAGTGTTGAGATTACAGGCGTGAGCCACCACTCCCGGCCTCTATTTTAGTTATTTTGTGTCACATCTCAGAAGATTACTAGGTGTTTCAAGGATTCATATTTTGGAAAATAACAGCCAATCTTAACAGTATAATTCAAAATATGTCATTTTACCTTAATGTTATATATGCATATGTGCTTAGAAAAACTAGGCTGGGGGCCAGGTGGCTCACACCTATAATCCCAGCACTTTGGGAGGCCAAGGCAGGCAGATCACCTGAGGTCAGGAGTTCGAGACCAGCCTGGCCAACACGGTGAAACCCCATCTCTAACTAAAAATACAAAAAAATAGCTGGGCGTAGTGATGCGTGCCTGTAATCTCATCTATTTGGGAGGCTGAGGCAGGAGAATAGCTTGAGCCCAGTTGGCAGAGCAGAGATCGCGTCACTGCACTCCAGTCTGGGTGACTGGAGACAGAGCAAGACTCCGTCTCAAAAAAAAAAAAAAGAAAAAGAAAAAAGAAAAACTAGGCTGGGTGCAGTGGCTCATGCCTGTAATCCCACCACTTTGGAAGGCCACGGTGGGAGCACTGCTTGTGAAAAGGAGTTTGAGAACAGCCTGGGCAACATAGCTCTATAAAAAAATTCAAAAATTAGCCAGCCATGGTGGCGCATGCCTGTAGTACTAGTACTAGCTACTCAGGAGGCGGAGGCAGGAGAATTGCTTGACCCCAACAGTTAAGACTACAGCAAGCTATGACTGTGCCACTGGACACTAACCTAGGCAACAGAGCAAGACCTTGTCTCTTTAAAAAAAAAAAAAAAAAAGGAAAAGAAAAACTAGTTGCTCATGCCTATAATCCCAACACTTCAGAAGGCCAAGGTGAGAGGATCACTTGAACCCAGGAGTTGGAGACCTGCCTGGGAAACATAGCAAGACCTCATCTTACAGATAATTAAAAAAATCAGGCCGAGCATGGTGGCTCATGCCTGTAATTCTAGCATTCTGGGAGGCCAAGGTGGGCGATCCTTTGAGGCCAGGAGTTCAAGACCAGCCTAGACAACATGGTAAAACCCCATCTCTACTAAAAATACAAAAATTACCTGGGAGTGGGGGTGCATGCCTGTAATTCCAGCTACTCGGGAGGCTGAGGCAGGAGAATCACTTGAGCCCAGGAGGTGGAGATTGCAGTGAGCAGAGATCGCACCACTGCACTCCAGCCTGGTGACAAAGCGAGACTCCATCTCAAAAAAAAAAAAAAAAAAAAAAGAAAAGAAAAAGAAAATAACCCTAAATGCCGAAAAAGATGCATGCACAAAAACATTCATAGTGTTCTTATAATAAAAATTCTGAAAACAATCTAAAAGTCCAATAACAGAAGAAAGATAGGGTGCATGCCCAAACTACAAAACACTCTGCCAGTATTTTAAAAGATGTTTACAGAGTTTTTAATAGCAAGGAAAAACATTTACCTCATAAGGCTAAATGAAAAGGCAAGACATAAAAATGTATATACCATCTGGTTCTGCTATGTTTAAAACAGTTCAGAAAGATATATGCCATATATAACAGCAGACTCTGGGTTGATGAATTAATATTGAACAAAAATTACATAACTAAATTTGTACTTAAGAAGCAGTAATCTGGTAGCAGTATATCTGAAGAAATGAAACAAGAGAGGGACTGGAAATACAATGACCAGTTTAGGAAGTCACAGTAATATTTGCAGAACAACAGAAACTAGAATTTTAGCAGGCACTTAGAATGGCCCAAGTACTATGCCTGGTACTTGGCCATATATAGTAATTTCTTCTAACCCATACAATGACCCTTACATAATAGTAATAATTATAGAACAATGTGTTGGACACTTTTTATGTGCCAAACATGTAAATTACTTTATTTAAATTTTAATACTCATAATAATCCTGTGTTGCAGGAGTTATTCCAATTTCATTGATGAGAAAACTAAGACTTAGATTCCCAAGGCTATATAGCTAACAAGTACTGAAGATGGGATAAGGGTAACAGCAGTAGGAATAAAAGAATGATATTTTGATAACTGATATACGTGAGGAGGGCAAGAGAGAAGTAAAAGATGATAATAAAAATAATCATAAAAAAATAAAACTCCCATAAATAAAAAAAAATACTCCCATACAAATAAAAACACCTAGTGATCAGATCTTAGTTTTTAACATTACTCTTTAGTAAAAAGAACAAGGGCTTCTTGGAGAAATGGCAGACCGTAGGACTGGAGCAGAGAACAAAATCATACCTGCAATGATGGCAAATGTCAAAGGGAGATGGGCCAAGTAAAAAACTAAAAGAGTTCCCAATGTTCAAAACTGGAACATTTGAGCAATAAAGCAAATAAAATAGTATTGGATTATAACCTAACATATAAAATACACATCTATAAGTCCATATTGATATACATAAATTAATAAACAAAGGAAAAGAAAAAAATCTCCTGGGCAGAAGAATGCCAAATAGTGTGTTTTTTTAATTGTTTTTTGAGACAGCCTCTCACTGAGGCTGGAGTACAGTGGCACAATCACGGCTCAATGCAGCCTCAGCCTCCCTGGCTCAAACAATCTTCCCCCCTGAGGCTCCCTGAGTAGCTGGGACCACAGGTGTGTGCCACCTTACCCAGCTCATTTTTTTTTTAAATATTTTTGTAGATAAGAGGTCTTGCTATGTTGCTTAGGATGGCCTCAAGCAATCCTCCAGCCTCAGCCTCCCGAAGTGCTGGGATTACAGGCATATGCCACCATGCCCAGCCCTTAATCTCTTTTTTTAAGGAGAGCACAACTCTCTACTCCTTATGTGTGGGCTGGCAATAGTGACTTCCCTACAGTATGGAAAGGAAGGGGGTAAAGCCTAACTTTACAGTGAAGCCTTACAAACAATATCTCTGCCAGATGATCACGGTCAATACTAACAGGCTGGGCATAGTGACTCATGCCTAGTAATCCCAGAATTTTGGTAGGCCAAAGGGGAACAATACCTTGAGCTCAGGAGTTCAAGACCAGCCCAGGCAACATAGTGAGACCATCTTTACCAAAAAAAAAAAAAAAATTAGCTGGTCATGATAGCACACGCCTGTGGTCCTAGATACTCAGGAGCCTGAGGTGGGAGGATCAATTGAGACTGGGAGGTCAAGGCTTCAGTGAGCCATGATGGCATCACCGCACTCCAGTCTGGGCAACAGAGGGAAGACCCTGTCTCAAAAAAACAAAAAAATTAACAGTAAAAAATCATTGTGATACTATGTACCCTGATACAATGTGATGAAAATGTCACTTTACCTCTGTGGTCTTCCTCCCCAAAACACATAACCCAAATCTAATCATGAGAAAAGAAATACATCAGACAAATTCCAATAGAAGGATATCCTACAAAATACCTGACCAGTACTCCTCAAAACTCAAGGTCATGGAAAACAAGGAAAGCCTGAGAAAATGTCACAGCCAAGAGGAGCTTAAAGAGACATGAGAACTAAATGTTATGCAGTACCCTGGATAAGATCCTGGAACAACAAAAAAAAATTAGGTAAAAAGGCTGGGCGCAGTGGCTCACACCTGTAATCCCAGCACTTTGGGAAGACGAGGTGGGCAGATCACCTGAGGTCAGGAGTTTGAGACCAACCTGACCAACATGGAGAAACCCGTCTCTACTAAAAATACAAGATTAGCCGGGCATGGTGGCACATGCCTGTAATCCCAGCTACCCAGGAGGCTGAGGCAGGAGAATCACTTGAACCTGGGAGGCAGAGGTTGCGGTGAGCTGAGATCTCACCATTGCACTCCAGCCTGGGTAACAAGAGCAGAACTCTGTCTCAAAAAAATAGTAATAAATAAATAAATATAAAAATAAATTAAGTAAAAACTAAGGAAATCAGCCAGGCGTGGTGGTTCACACCTGTAATTCCAGCACTTTGGGAGGCCAGGGCATGAGGATTGCTTGAGCCCAGGAATTTGAGATCAGACTGGGCAACAGAGCAAGACCGCATTTCTACAAAAAATACAAAAATTAGCCAGGCGTGGTGGTGTGTACCTGTAGTCCCAGCTACTCAGTAGGTTGAGATGGGAGGATCACTTGAGCCCAGAAGTTAAGACTACAGTAAATGGTGATTGCACCACTGCACTCCAGCCTGGGTGACAGAGCAAGACCCTGTCTGGGAAAAAAAAAAAAAAAACTAATGAAATGATGTATGGATTTTAGTTAATAGTAATATATCAATATTGCTTCATCAATTGCAAGCAAAGTACTATATTAACGTAAGATGACAGTAATGGGGAAACTGATTGTAGGGTATATGGGAAATCTCTGTAGCATCTTCTCAATTTTTCTATAAATCTAAAAGTGTTTTAAAAAATCAAGTATATTTAGAATATTAAAAAAAGAAATGGCTAGGCGTGGTGACTCATGCCTGTAATCCCAGCACTTTGGGAGGCCAAGGTGGGCAGATCAAGAGGTCAGGAGTTCGAGACCAACCTGACCAACATGATGAAACCCTGTCTCTACCAACAATACAAAAATTAGCCAAGTGTGGTGACATGTGCCTGTAATCCCAGCTACTCAGGAGGCTGAGGCAGGAGAATCACTTGAACCAGGGAGGCGGAGGTTGCAGTGAGCCAAGATCGCGCTACTGCACTCCAGCCCGGGCGACAGAGTGAGACTCTGTCTCAAAGAAAAAAAAAAAGAAACGATACAAAAGTTTACAAAAGTTTACCTTGGGTTGGCTAGAATAATGGTGCCTTTAACAGAAATAGTGATGGAAAAACTGATACTGGTTTTGGTCAGGTTGGATTTGAGGTATGACAGTATATCCAAGAGTGAAGATATTCACAAAACAATTAGAAAAAGGCATAGGCAACTCGAGAGAGGGTAGTGCTAGAAATAATGACTGCAAAGAGTTAAGAATAGGCAGCAAGGAAACAGAAATATCAGGAGATTTCTTCATATTCAAGAAATCTGGGGCCAGGTGCAGGCTCACACCTGTAATCCCAACATTTTGGCAGACTGAGGTGGGAAGATCACTTGAGGCCAGGAGTTCAAAACCAGCCTGGGCAACATAGCATGTCTGCATCGCTTCATTTAAAAAAAAAGAAAGAAAGAAACAAAATCCGGCTGTGAAGAAAAAGGAAACAAAAATGATAGGCCTTGAGTTTTCAGTGAAATAAAAATGAAGTCTTCTGCCAAAAGAAGGAGAATTAAAAGGGATGGTCACACAGATCTGGAAAAGGCTGAGGAAACAGCTATGGAAGAACATAAAAAATAAATTTAAATATTTATTTATTATTTATTTTTGAGACAGAGTCTCGCTCTGTCGCCCAGGCTGGAGTGCAGTGGTGCGAACTCAGCTCACTGCAACCTCTGCCTCCTGGGTTCAAGCGATTCTCCTGTCTCAACCTCCCGAGTAGCTGAGATGACAGGCCGACGCCCCATGCCACCACACTCAGCTAATTTTAGTAGTTTTAGTAGAGACGGGGTTTCACCATATTGGTCAGGCTGGTCTTGAACTCCTGACCTCAGTTGATCCACCCATCTCGGCCTCCCAAAGTGCTGGGATTATAGGCGTGAGCTGCCACGCCCAGCAAAAAAAATTTTTTAAAAAGAAAAAAACAATTAGAAGCCATGATCTTGGCAGAAGTTAAGTTATATTGAATCTGATAGCTCTGTACTTTTTCTCTAGCAACATGCTGTGGCCTAGAAGCAGAAGCCAAGAAAACATCTCTAATCATACCCATCAATAGAGATAACAGAAGTGCCTGCTTAGTATAGAAAATCAAAATGAATAAAGAAAGCAAGAGGATATTATCAAAGTGGCTGGTCACAGAGGTCTAGCTGGGCAGCACCAAAGGCCATAAGGTACTGACAGATTCAATGAAATGGGAAGGTCAAGAACCAGAGAACTTGAGGACAAAAAGCTGATCCTGTGGGTTTAAGATAGTGAAATAGGTGACTGGTAAGGAGGCTAAAGTGATGGGGAGCACCTGAAGAAAAAGCGGTGTCCTAGATGAGATCCAGGTTGTAGTGATTCTGATGTGCAACTGGTTTGAAAATACAAAGGAAAGTCGACCGTCTCATGCTGAGGAACTATGAAATCAGAATATTCCAATGGTGCTGGAGACACTGAAAATGATAGCAAAAAAAAAAAAGGAGAGAAAAAAATATGATGCAATAGGTCTGGGTCCTTGTGGGCAGTAAATGATGACATTAAAGTTTTACAGAAACTGCTATAATTGCATGGCAATACCTTCCATGAGGATTAGAGTGACAGTGGTAGATCAATGATCTGGACATAGTAAAGGAAAACAAAAAAGCAGTTTATTCCTTTTTCTCTTCCACATAGTCACGGAAAACAGAAAACAGCTTTTAGTGACAAGGTAAGGTAAGATGTGATACCTGGATTTTCACGGAGTCAGGGTAAAGAAAATGATTAAGAGTAAAGAGAAGTATACTGGATAAGTAGTATTTTCAAAACACACATTAAAAGTTGGTAATTCATGAAGGAGCTACTGGGTAGAGAACAGAAGGAAAGAGGTAGTACCACTTTCAATTGTGAGGTTGGGGAGAAGTAGCAGCAACCTGGGTTGTCATCAGGTACCATAAAATAGGTGGGCTGAGGTGTAAGGAACATGGAAAGCAGCAGAGCAAGAAGCAAAATGGCACATTTTAAAACACCGTGTGTACCAAGGCACAGGCACACTGTTGCTTCTACAGACTACAGACTACACATATGAGGGCTACAAAAACAGAAACACTTTGCACTTGCACAGCATTTTATAAATTGCTTTTACATATATTATTTGATCATCATTGAGTAGCTATTACTACTATGCATATTTTTCTAAAGATGAGGCCATTAGGAAGGGACAAAACCATGATAAAAGCTGTGATTCTCCGTTTCCAACACATACACCTCACATACACAGCAGACACTTCAGCATCTCGGCCAGCCAGCCTGCAAATTCTTCTCTAGCCAGAAGGAATAGTGGGTTTTATTCACTTGTCAAAGGGCTTCGGAGAAAAGCCACTAGATACTTTCCTGTTTGCCTTTTCCCACTTTAGACCCCTCAGTTTCTATCACCATCACGGGAGAAGGTAGCGAAGGGTGGCTCCATCAGGGAGAAAACTCAAGCTGAAAGTTGTATTAGGGTCCTCTTCCCTTCACACTTCTAAACCTCAGTGACCCAACAAATGAAGATACGGGAGAGGAAAAGGTACTATGTAGAAACGAGGAGGTCTTCAGCAAATAAAGCTTCGAGAAAAATAATGAAAACGGGACTGGGGTAGGGCAGAAAGCAAGTATAGCTGAAATGGGGGAGGGGAAAAGGAGGAGGGCAGGAATTGGAGGGAAATGAGAGTGTAGAAGCCCCCAAGCCTGAAGAACCTAAAAGAGATATGAGTGCTCCAACTGCTGGAGAAAAGCTAAGGGCCCGTGAGGGTCCTGAAGCAGGGACCAGCACTGAAGGACCCCAGGGTTTGGGTGACCGGAAGCAGAGACCCCAAACACGAGACCAGAAGGGGGCGCAGGAGACACCCTGTAGGAGAGAATGAATGGGGAAGGCGGTCCGGGGGGCGGGGCAAAGGAGGGGCCCCGGGATGGGCGGGGCACAGACCCCTTTCTAAGTCCGAACCCCTGCCCCGAGAGCCCGGAGAGAAGCGGCTCCGCGCCTCCCGCACTCACCGCCGGTCTCGTCAGTAACATAGGGAGTCGCCATCTTGAAAACGCAAACCACTTCCGGCGTGAGCGGGCTGGGGTCCCGCCCCCCTCCCCACCGGAAGTGGAGTCCCGATCGTAGCAAGCCACCATCTTAGTCTTAAAGGGAGAGTGCACCATTTCATGGGCGGAGGTGGAGGAGGAGGAAGAGTGGAGAAGCTGAAATAGTTAATAAAATAAAGCCGTGGGCTCTTTTACTGCCACCGATACCATTACTGAGCGCTTGCTGCCTGTAAAACAGTCCTCAGGGAGCCAAGAGAAGTTCCGAGGCACAGTCCCTCTCATCCCCAGGAACTCCTCGTACGTCCAGGACCTGCGAGGGAAAAGGGCGCAAGGCCCACCTGCACCCAAAAAGGGGGCCTTATAAATGAAGAAAGGAAGAATATCCAGGCTCTGGCCTGCACCCAGATCTCAGAGCGGCTTGGTGACGTGGAGCAGACAAACTCCAGGAACGCACTGGGGCGCACAAGTGTTTCTAGGGACGGTTGGAAGACCCTATCTAATCCTAAGAAGGTGGGGAGATCGAATTCGTGTGCCGATTGCTGTCGGCCAACCCACTCAACCACCAGAGACCCGCGGGAGGGGCGTGCAAGGCGGAGGGCGCCGCGGGTCGGTCACCTGTCTCCGTAGCCGCAGGGCTGCCGGCAGCTTCCATGGCCGAAGAGGCAGCGGACCAGGTTGGGCGGGTGGCCCTGGCCTGGCTCTGCCCCGCTGGGCGGCGCCGGGGATTCGGCGGCGAAGTGATGAGGGTCCTAGTTGCTTCTCGCCCAGACCTCCTAACCCTGAGTGCCTCCTCGGGCTGGGCCCTAGGGTCAGAGGGCAGGGTGAAAGCTTCTGGGCGGACCTACTTAGTATTCTAATTAAACTCGTCCAACCGCTGAGGATCTAAAGGTGGGCAACTCGCCAATAATCCGGTGCCGTAGTGTCACTCCATTTGTAGTCCTGCCCTGCGCCGTACCTCCCTATTCTGCAGACGAACCCATATGGTCTCCCTCCGCCGCCCATTTCAGCAACTGTTGTTCCTTAAGGGCTAAGTCCTGTTAAACTTGTTTCCCCTACAGCCTGGGAGGAGCCCGGCTGCAGGTTCCTCTCCTCAGGTGTCAACTCTGCCCTCCTCCACCCTCATATAGCTTTTTCCTTATCAACCCTTTTACCTTCCTCCTTATATCCCCACTTTGGCTTAGTTTAATGTTCAGCAGTACCCCTGGAACCAGGGAAGAGGCAGGAGGTAAGTATTGGTGACTACCTCCAACACTAGGCAGCATGTCCCATTTAAAAAACAAAACAAAAGCCAGGCGCGGTGGCTCACGCCTGTAATCCCAGCACTTTGGGAGGCCAAGGCGGGTGGATCACGAGGTCCGGAGTTCAAGACCAACCTGGCCAAGATGGTGAAACCCCGTTTCTACTAAAAATACAAAAAAATTAGCCGGGCGTGGTGGCGGGCGCCTGTAATCTCAGCTACTCGGGAGGCTGAGGCAGAGAATTTCTTGAATCTGGGAGGCGGAGGTTGCAGTGAGCCAAGATCGCGCCACTGCACTCCAGCTTGGACGACAGAGTGAGACCCCGTCTCAAAAACAAACAAAAAAACACTAAAAAACTGAGCAATGGCTGACTAGGACCTTTATAAGACAAATTAGGCCTCAGAAGTTTTCTGGGGACCGCAGCTTGCCTTCCTTCCCATCCTCCATGTCTGTGACTTCCACTAGAGGCCAATTTAGAATGTCTGGGGGTGGGGCTCATTTAAAAAGTATTTCCAGACCGGGTGCGGTGTCTCATGCCTGTAATCCCAGCACTTTGGGAGGCCCAGGTGGGCAGATCACTTGAGGTCAGGAGTTCGAGACCAGCCATGGTCAACATGGTGAAATCCCATCTCTACTAAAAATACAAAAATTAGCCGGGTGTGGTGGCGAGTGCCCAGCTACTCGGGAGGCTGAGGAATGAACCTGGGAGGTGGAGGTTGCAGTGAGCCAAGATCGTGCCACTGCACTCCAGCTTGTATTATAGAGCAAGACTCAGTCTCAAAATAAATAAATAAAAAGTATTTGCATACGATACACTGTTATTGCAAGTGTTGTGACACTGTGGTCTTAAACCCTTGCTCTCTTTTCACCGATTGTACTTCAGCCCTGCAGGGTCTAACATCTTGTCCTTAACCTTGTTACGATTAGACATGAGAGTGTGGGATGAAGCCTCTAAGAACTAATGGGATACGTTGGTCTTGACTGAACTACCTCAGGAGGGGTCTCTGCAGCTTTCAGATGCTGCTCAATAGACCTTTGTGCAGGAGGGAAACCTAAAGTCGCCCCTGTTCACTACCAAGCCTAGGCCCCCTTCCCACCCCCAGACATCCTGCCTTAGCACTGGGGTTGACAGGAAGTGAAACTCAATTGTCTGCTTAGTAGACCTGCCTGGGACCCAACCCAGGGCCCCGGATGTGGCCCCCCACCCTGAGGAGGAACAGGGCAAAAAAGGCCGGGGAGAACAGGCTGTTGTTTTTTCCTTTCCCTTTGTTCATTGCGGTTTCTTTCTTTCTGATTTTTATGATGTGGTTGATTAAAGAAATGAGCACCTGGAACCGTATGCATTAAACGCCTCCTTCTTAGATGTTTCTTGGCTTTTCTTCCCCCACCCACACCCCCCAGTAACTGACTTGGGGTATGATGGAGCACAGATCCTAAAGAAGACACAAAGAAATCTAGAGTAAGACTGATTCCACCTTATTCCTTATTCGAGAGATAACATTACACCCCACTTTGAAGTACCAAAAACTATCTTAAAAGGAGTGTCTTCAACTTTATTTAGGGACATATCTAAAGACGATAGAGTGAGAAACACAGGTAATACATAGGGTGACATTCCTTTAAGCATTCTTTGCAAGGAAAGCTGAGTGCCTTAGAGATTAATATCGTTTCAAGATTTCTAAATGAAAGATCCAGGGACAGAAAACTGATAGGCAGAGGTGTTAGAGGACCTATTCTTACATTGTATGTTTGTTTAAAGTAGCTCAGAGCAGAGAGGCTTTACACACATTGCACCACTCATTGATATAGTCCCTAAACTGGACTATGTTTTTGCTTGTATTGCAGAACTAAGTACAGGACTTAGTGTATAAAAGGCCTTCAGAAGAGTTTGTTTACTATGACTAAGGAGGTCATAGAGGAAGGAGAGATGAAGCTTTGCTAACAGTGAAGAAAATACTGTAAAGACAGGATGGGGAGTATCAAGGGCCTTGTCTTTTTTTTTTTTTTTTAGACAGAGTTTTGCTCGTGTCACCCAGGCTGGAGTGCAGTGGCATGATCTCGGCTCACTGCAACCTCTGCCTCCCGGGTTCAAGCGATTCTCCTGCCTCAGCCTCGCCAGTAACTGGGACTACAGCCATGTGCCACCACGCCCGGCTAATTTTTTGTATTTTTAGTAGAGACAGGTTTTCACCGTGTTAGCCAGGATGGTCTCCATCTCCTGATCTCGTGATCCGCCTGCCTCAGCCTGCCAAAGTGCTGGGATTACAGGTGTGAGCCACCGCGCCCGGCCTTTGGCCCTTGTCTTTTTATGATTGGGGGTGAGAGGGTGAGACTTGGAGGGGCACAGGAGCAGAGAGACAGACCCCTCTTCAACCTATGCCCGAAATCTCCAGTTTGGATACAACAACAATACTCCCAAACCCTATTACTCAGCAGCTATATTTCTGGCAAATGTGGAGGAGTCTGTTCCAACAAGCCTGTCTTTGACAATCAAGAACTGCTTAGATATCCCTGTTTCCACTAGAGGGCCTCATGTATTCATTCCCTTTCCAACCCCCACCAAAAGTATGTATATATTATGTGTGTGTATGTATGCATACACAATACCCACACATGCATATACCCTTCTAGTCAGAGGTCTCCCCTCCCCCTTCTTCCCACCCCCAGGTGTAAGAAGGACGATTCCAGGAACCTAAGGCTTTGTTACTCTGCCCCATTTTCAATGAAGGGTAGGAGGGAGTTAGACAGGGGTTGGGGCGGGGCCAGTGAGCAGGATGCCTGGGTCTCCAGTTCCTGCCAGTAAGTCCCTAGGCCTCCATCTCTCTCCCTTGCTGTACCACCTTCACCACCATCCATGCGACCCCAAGAGCCTTAATGACTCTAGAAGAGACTCCAGGCAGGGGAAGCTGAAAGGACCTTTCACTCCCTACTTTTGGCCAGGGCCTTCTGTGCCACCTGCCAAGGCCAGCAGGTAAAGTGGGAGGATGAGGGCGTGGAGAAAGGGTGGACATAGACCAAAGTGCAAACCTCCACCCTAGAATTAAGGAGAGGACATGAGTCTTGACAGGAGGTGTCCTTAGACTGGGGAAAATAGGTCTAAAAGGAACGAGAGGAACGTGAAGAAGGTGGGCAGATTGTCTCAAGCAGGGTAGAGCCCAGGGCGGGTGGGAGGTGTTTGGTCAGGTTGTGGAGTTTGGGACTCTGGGCTTGCCCCCGTGGGATCTCCTGAGTGTGAAGTCAGTGGTGGATGGAAGGGAGTTGGTCAGGGAAGTTCAGGATGGCAGCAATCAGGAGAGAGTGAGACGTTGGTTGGGTGCCCAACTGCCGAGCTGTTCTGTTAGCGGCCCGCCCGGTATCTTAGCCTCCCAGGTTTGGGATGAAGAGAGAGGCTGTGAGTGATTAGAAAGAAGGGAAAATAGAAGCAGAGCTGCCGCCCGCGCGGGAAGAAGATGAGGAGCGCAGTAAACGGAGAAAATGTGTCCAAAGGCCCGGACATATTCGAGGGAGGGTGGAGCAGGTTATGGTGAACTGGAAACCTAGAAACGGGCCTCTCCAACTTCGAAGTTCCCAGAGTCGGGGGCGCCGGGCGCGGGCGCGGCGGGCAGGCTGGGGTGGGGGGCGGGCAGTTATGTCGTCAGGAACGGGGCGGCCCCGCTGCGGCCGCGTCTGCCTGGCCCGTCCCCTCCAGCCCAGCTCGGGCTCCAGCTCCAGCGCCGGCGCTTCAGCTGCGACCGCGAGCCCTCTCAAGCAAGGTAGAGACCCCGCGAGCCCCCCAGCGCCCCACCCTCCCCCATCGGAAAAGGACAGGGGTAGGGAAGCCGAGGACCCACGGGCTGCGTTCGTGCGGCTGGGTCGGGAAGGAGGAAGCATGACAGCTGGAGCGGGTATCGAAAAGGGTCTGCGCTGGGACGCGGGGGTGCAGCGGGAGGGCTGGGCCAGAACCCGGTGGGTAACGTTTCCCAGACCTTCCCCTCCATCCCTCCCGCTCATTCGGAGGGATGGTGAAGCCCGGTTCCTGGGACCCGACTCGGAGGGAAGTCCTCCGGAACCTCCACAGTGCCGCACGGGTGGAGAAGGGTTCTCGTTTGGCCTCCAGGTCCCCAACTTCCCACCCCCATCCTCTCCCCACCTGTCACTGGGAAGTTTCTGAAAATACCTGAGTCTGAATCTCACTTTTCACCTTGATAGGAGAAATGAGCCTTCCTGAGGAAGAATGGCAAATATTACTGGGCATCTCTTCAGCCTCAGCACAGACAAGCCCACATCCCCCAACCATGCCAGTATCGTAACTTCCTCCTATACTACGCAATGACACCCTCTACACACACACACACACGCGCACACACACACACACACACACACACACACACACAACCCCCTCAGCCAGGTAGCACTGCAGTCTTCAGTGTTTGTGGAGGCTTAGTAAGTTTTGAGGCTTCAAGCAAATGATTCCCTCTTGAGGGCTACCTACTAGCAGCAACGGTCAGGGAGAGGAGGAGGATACAGTCTATGATGTGATTAAGGAATTCAGAAGTCCAGGTAATCAGGCCTGGGCCCTCAAATTCGGAGCTCCTGCCCCGCTGGGGCAGCCTCAATATTCTGGAGACATAGCTATTTCCTGAGTAATGGTCGACTTAAAGGACTTGGAATGTGAGCAATGAACGCTTAAGTGAAAAAAGGAAACTTTAAATACTAACACAGGCTTTGGAAACAATATTTATCTCTTAGTTAAAATTTTAGTATTTGATGTTTAAAATTAGATCCAGAGAGCCATGAGCTCTAAGATTTAGTGGAATGTATAAGGATGGGTGTCTAGACTCTGACTGTGCCCTTAACAGAGTAATTCTCTCTCTATGCCTCAATTTCCTCCTCTGTAAAATACGAGGGTTGGTGACTCCCAGCTCTGTGGATGTTCTAAGATTCTCTGCCTCCAAGTCAACTTCTTCCTTTCTCGCCCCAAGTGGGTAGGGGTGGGCAGGGAAACCAGAGGAGGGAAGGGAAGGGTGAGTCACAAATAGCTGGCAGGCTGGCAGCAGACCCCACCCTCCCAGCCCTGGCCTTCGCCTAGACTAGCCCAGGTTATAGCCTCAGGGTTGGGATGGACCTGGAGGAAAAAAAATGGACTTGTTCTAGGTCTTTAAGTCCCCAGGATCCCACAGTTTGCTGCCCTTCAGCTCCAGGGATAGCTAAACTTTCGGTCAGAGAAGTCAAGAAAACCACTGAAAAGATCCCAGGAGCACTCGTTTCCAAGATTCCAGCCCAGGGGTGTCCTTGAACCCTAAGAGTCTAGCTCTAGCCACCTCGTCATCCTCCCAGAGGCAAAGTTCAGAATCCTGATACTACATGTTTGCACCTGACAGATATATTAATAACAAGGGGTAAGACGTACAACTGGGCTTCACTGATGCTAGCAGTCCCTGAAATTTATGCCTTCCTGGTTCAAAGACATCATTTTTCCTAATCTCCAGAAATGTTTCTCTAGGTACTACCCTTGTGTAATAATGATAATAGCTGATGTTCACTGAGTTCTCATTCTGTGCCATGCTGTTTGCTAAGTACATTGCATATATCATCTTATTTAATGCCCACATTGCGACTGATTTCTGTAGGTGCCCACTTTACTGATGAGAAAACTGAGGCTCAGGGAGATGAAATGACCTTTTAAAGAGCTAGGATTCTGATCCTTGCCTGTCCAATTTGCAAGTCCATTCTCTTAACTTCTACTGTATACTACTTCTCCAGGTTTAAGACCTGGGGAGCTAGGAAGGAGCAAGAAAGAGTTAGATCATTGTAAAAAGAGAGGCAGAGAAGAAGCCTGTCCTCTCTCCTTTGCATTGTAACTTGTTTGCTCCCTCCTTGTCACTTTCTCCCTCAGATTCCATTTCCTAGAACTTTGGAGTCATCTTAGAATCCCCAGGGGTAATCAGAGAGGCTAATTAAGCTATAGAGGCCCCATTAGCCATAAGACTATTAGTATTCATTAGATCTGTTGGCAGCAGAAGTTGGACTATGGTCATTGAAAAGTGCCAGATGGGTAGAGTCCTTTCTCTAGGATGTCAGTATCCCAGAACCCTCTTCTGAGTGTTCCCAGAGAGCTGCTGGAATAGGAATGGTGTGCTGCATAAAAGTAGGCAGCAGAGATGTCCCAAGGGCAGAGGCTGCAGAGAAAGTTCTTGCATCGTCAGAAAGGAAAAGGGCTGGGCTGTTCTTGAACACCCAAACTGCTTCCCTAACCCAACAAGCCCTAAATGAGTGGGTGGAGATCAGGGTGTTTGATGGGGTAGTCAATAAGTGCTTTTCAGCATCATTCATTTATTTAACAAATATTTATTTAGCACCTACTCTGTGTACTACAAATTATCTCCTTTCCTCTGACTGTCAGGTGGACACTCTGGCATCCTATTCCCATGTAACCATATTTGGATTAATAGCTCCAAATTATGAATCCCCAGCTTTACACAATCATGTGTACAACCAATATTGAGCACCCACTACATACTGGGAAGGGTATCCCAGGCAGACAGAACAGTAAGACTCATTGCTCTGAGCAGGGGAGAGCTTGGCATGCCTGAGGAACAGAAAGGAGCACAGTGAGACCAGATGGCGGGGTGTGAGGAGAGAGTGGAACAAGAGGAGGGCAGAGTGACAAACAGAGGCACCACCACATGGCCTTGGGCTGGAGCCTTGGATTTTCCATCTATCAACTGCCTTAGGAAATCCAAGCTTCTCTGAGCTCCAGTTTCTTCATCTGTAGAATGGTTATGCCAATAATTTCCTATGTCTGATTATTTGATTCTAATTGTTAGTACAATAATAACTAGCATTTCTTGTAGGCCTCGTAAATGTCAGGCATTGTATGAGCGACTTTTCATATATTGTTTTACGTAAGCCACACAACTGTGAAAAATGGTTCTCATTCTCCCCATTTTACAGATATAACTTCCCCAAGTCACACAGTGGTATCAGAGCTAAGAATGGGACCCAGATATGACTGATCCTAGTTCTGTTCCAAAACCGTGCTGTATTATATTATGTAAGATATGTTATTATCATTATTGAATCAAGGAAAGTCGCCCACTGCACCTTGGTCCCTGGATCCAGTAGCCAAAACTTGGGGCTCCCTAAGCACTGCTGACCTAGCGGAGTGGAAGGAAGTTCCCAGGAGCCGAGACACTAGCACTCGGCTCCATCGTCCCAGGACTGGGAAACACTAGATCTGTTGGCAGCAGAAGTTGGATTATAGTCATTGAAAAGTGCCAGATGGGTAGAGTCCTTTCTCTAGGATGTCAGTATCCCAGAACCCTCTTCTGAGGAAGAGACTCTGTGGGTACCCAGAGTCTCTTCCCCTGCCTCTTCCCTACCCCGCGCCTAGGTCCCCACCCTTCCCTAGTGGAGCTCGGCGGAACGCAGTCCAGGCAGGGCCGGGGCTAGGAACCTTGCCAGAGCCGGTTCTGTGTCGCGCGTCAGAAGCGCTAGAGGTCGTTGCGTGGCGTGGGTGGCTCGGGGAGTGGGTGGCTGAGCGGAGCTGGGGTCCCTGGCCAGAGGCGGAACAAAATGGGGTCATGGCCAGGAAGACGCGCTAACGCAGTAAGAGTCACTCAGAGGGCCGGAACTGCCGGAACTGCCGAAGACCCGAGATGGGAGAGAGCTCAGGCTGGGGAGAGTCTGCAGAGATTGACGATGGCGGAAGAAAGCGCAGAAACAGACAAGGGACACACCCACAGAAACATATATAGACTGAGAAAGCCGGGTGCGGGTGGGAAGGTGAGGGTGGTCAGATGAATCAAGATAGGTTGGGGGAGAGGGAGAAGGATCCGGAAATGGAGAGACAGAGATGAGTCAGAGAAACAGAGACAGAGGACAGACACTGTCAGGGAAGGTAGAGGCATAGGGAAGAGGGACACAGGGAAAGGAAGATATTTAGGGAGGGACTAGGAGAGAAGGAAAGAACAAAAAATAATAGTGGGAGTAGAGACAGAATGGAACAGACAGAAGAAAAGACACCCAGACAGCTGGCTCTTCCCACTGTACGCTCTGTCACCTTTCCCCAGGCCTACCCTCTGAAGAGGTCCAAGCAACGGAAGTACTACTACGAAGCTGCCTTTCTGGCCATCCTTGAGAAAAACAGACAGATGGCCAAGGAGAGGGGCCTAATAAGCCCCAGTGATTTTGCCCAGCTGCAAAAATACATGGAATGTGAGTCTTCCTGTCAGGCCTTCAGTTCTGGAGACCCTGCCCCAGAGAATCCCTCCTCCTCCTCATTACACCCCCTGCCCCCCAGCTTCCTCAGTGGCTTTGAGCAGTGTGCTGCTCAGGTGTGCCCATGACTGGAAATGGGAGGAGTGGGAGATGGGGAGATGTCAGAAAAAGATCCGGATCTACCACAGTCTAACTGGGCTGCATTGTGCAAGGTCTCGGCTCTCTACGCACCTTCGCTATACCTGGACTGCTTGCACCAGCTCTCAGAGAAGAGCAGTAAAGAGTGGTACTGTTTTGGAGGATCTGAAATATTTTTCCCTCTGTATTTCTGTGTTTCTTCTTGGAATTTCTTCATCTCATTTGAATCTTTTTTCCTGCTGGATTTCTCTGGCAAGAGAACTCAGCTGGACTAATAATGCTGTTCTCTTACTCTCTCTACACCCTAGACTCCACCAAAAAGGTCAGTGATGTCCTAAAGCTCTTCGAGGATGGCGAGATGGCTAAATATGTCCAAGGAGATGTGAGTGGCAGCTGGGAAATCTTCTTGATCAACTCTTCCCATCTTTGTTTTTGATCCCCAACTTCCAGGAATTATTCTGGGCCTGCCCCTCACTATGCCCTCTAGAGATACCCTAGTGTCCATTGTCACTCTGACTATTGCTTTAGGATAAAACAAGGGATTCTATTAACTCAGGACTTAATCAAAGAAACCGTACTCCTGCCTCAGATGCTTCTCAGCTCTGCATTTATTATCCCTGTCCCCGCTACTCCCAATTTTTCAGCCCCAGCTCTGACCTTGCAGACTCCCCAGGATAATGCTCACTCTCATTATAGGCCATTGGGTACGAGGGATTCCAGCAATTCCTGAAAATCTATCTGGAAGTGGATAATGTTCCCAGACACCTAAGCCTGGCACTGTTTCAATCCTTTGAGACTGGTCACTGCTTAAATGAGACAAATGTGACAAAAGGTAGGGTCAAGCAGGTAGGACTGGGCTAAGCCTCTGGCAGAAAAATCAAACTAGTATGGATTTGGGGATGAGAATTAACTTGAGTCACACGTTGTGCAGGTTGGGGGAAATTGGTGGAGAATAGTCAGGCTGGTCTAGGAGCTAAAGGGAAGAAAGTTAAAGGGGAAAGGTAAGTCGAGGGCAGTGGCTCACACCTGTAGTCCCAGCACTTTGGGAAGCTGAGGTGGGAGGATTGCTTGAGGCCAGGAGTTCAAGGTGCAGTGAGCAGTAATCATGCCACTGCACTCCAGCCTCAGTGACAGAGCGAGACCCTGTCTCTCAAAAAAATCAGTAAATCTTTTTTTTTTAAAAAGGGAGAGGTGGAACAAACAAAGGATAAAACATGAGCCAAAGTGGAGGGAGCCCTGACTTCTGATCTGCTTTTTTGTAACCAGATGTGGTGTGTCTCAATGATGTTTCCTGCTACTTTTCCCTTCTGGAGGGTGGTCGGCCAGAAGACAAGTTAGAATGTGAGTTGCCCTTCTGAAGTGAGGTGGCAGGGCAGTGAAGGGAGAGAGAGGTGTTTCCCATCCTCCTTTCCCTTATTCCTTCAGGATTCCTAAAGGCTGACAGGTCTAGACAAAGGTGGGGCCAGAGAATGAGCCCATTTCCTGTGTTCTCCCAGACTATTTATACCTAATACCCTTCACCATAGTCACCCCAGTACCCATGTCTTGTGCATTCCCATGTAGGCGGCCTAGGATGTCCTTGGGATATGGATGGTGTATTGTCTCCCCTGACACATTCACTGAGGGTGGAGTCCATGCCTGTTTTCCTTTCCTTTTTGTCTCTTTCTCAGTCCCATCCCAGACTCTAGGCTTCTCACCCAAAAGCTCTCTCCCTGTCTCTTTGTTTCCCCCATATTCTGGTATGAATTCTTTGGGTATCTCTCACAAACTGACCCTGGCCCCCCTAAAACACCCCCACAGTCACCTTCAAGCTGTACGACACGGACAGAAATGGGATCCTGGACAGCTCAGTGAGTTGGGGACCCTGTATGCTGGGCAAGGGAATATGTGTTAATTTGTCTGCACCCTCCTGCCCCAACTCTTCCAGGGTCTTAAGAAACAGAAGAGGATGGGGGGAGAGGTTGAGTCCTCTAGGACTAAATTTGAAAGTAAGTCCCAAGCTCTTGACCCCTCAAAGAGAATGCTGGAGACATGAATTGGGTCTGCCTTACAAACATACAAACACGTTTATTTACTTGGCAGACGTACCTGAGAATGAGAGGTGTGAATCTGGGGTGGAACCCAGGAAAACTGATTTCTGGAAAAGAGTTTGGATGGTGGTAGTAAAGGGGATATGGCTGTGGCTCTTGCCCTTTTTGCTCCAGGAAGTGGACAAAATTATCCTACAGATGATGCGAGTGGCTGAATACCTGGATTGGGATGTGTCTGAGCTGAGGCCGGTAAGGCAGCTCTTCCTTCATGTCCCTTCTTGTACCTTCTTCCCTGGTGAGTCCTGCATCTGCCTTACTTCATCTCTGACAGGCAACCTGGTTCCCTTGGCTAGGATGGCTGAGCTGGATATCCTAAGAGGCAGTGGAGAGGTGTTGGGTCTGAAGACCCACTCATACTGAAAGTCCCTTTCCACTCTGTGCTCAGATTCTTCAGGAGATGATGAAAGAGATTGACTATGATGGCAGTGGCTCTGTCTCTCAAGCTGAGTGGGTCCGGGCTGGGGCCACCACCGTGCCACTGCTAGTGCTGCTGGGTCTGGAGATGGTGAGTAGGAGAGACTTTGGGGGATGAGTAAGACAGCCTTGGGTTATGCTTGCCAGGATTGGCCCTGTAAGGGCTTTGACACTCCCTAGCATCTACTGTGCCTTCCTAGACTCTGAAGGACGATGGACAGCACATGTGGAGGCCCAAGAGGTTCCCCAGACCAGTCTACTGCAATCTGTGCGAGTCAAGCATTGGTCTTGGCAAACAGGGACTGAGCTGTAACCGTGAGTAATGGGAGCTGGGAGGTAGGGGAAGAGGGTCAGCCCAGCTATCTGTGGGAGCTTGACGCTGTAAACTTAGAAAGACCTAGGTTTGAATCCTGGGCTCTGCCACTGACTAGTTATGTGACCTTGGGAAAGCCACGCCACTTCTTTAAGCCTTAGTTTCCTCAACTGAAAATGAGGTAATTGTGAGCATTAAAAAAGTTGGTGCAACAAAAGTGCTTCAGATGGTGCATGCACATACTATAAGATGCAATAAAAAATATCTATTATGATTACTGTTGCTGTTAGACCTGGGCCTCCCAAGCATTATCCAGCTCAGTTCCTACCTGGCACATGGATGGTGTGGGGCAGGCATGCGGTAGCAGCTGATCTTTTAGGAGGAAGAGTAAGGAAAAGGCGTGGGTTTTGGAGGTGGGTACCTCACCCCGAACTTTTATTCTGCTACACCCTCAAGCAAGGGATCACATATCTGATCCTGCCCCACCCTCAGGTAAGAAGGAAATAGGGGGAGAGGCTCAGCTAAGCCTCCCAACTTCTTCCTTCTCCCTCAGTCTGTAAGTACACTGTTCACGACCAGTGTGCCATGAAAGCCCTGCCTTGTGAAGTCAGCACCTATGCCAAGTCTCGGAAGGACATTGGTGTGAGTGATCTCATGCCTCCACCCCCAACATCACCTACATCCTGGCCCTGGCCCTGGCCCTTGGCCCATTGCTGCCCTCAGCCCCTCCCTCCCCTAGGTCCTGCTCAGACCCTCCCAGACAAGGAACTGCCTTTCTCCCCAAGGTCCAATCACATGTGTGGGTGCGAGGAGGCTGTGAGTCCGGGCGCTGCGACCGCTGTCAGAAAAAGATCCGGATCTACCACAGTCTGACCGGGCTGCATTGTGTATGGTGCCACCTAGAGGTCAGTTTGGGAGCCATCCCTTCTGGGTGCGTCTTAGGGCCCCGCAGAGCTGCCTTCTCCACGGGCCTCCGGCCACACCTCCTTTACAGGCACAGTTGCCCCTGCTCCCAAGGGCTCTTTCCAGCCCAGACTGCCAGGTTGAGAGGAGACAGGGTTACCTTCGTGATCTCTCTGTGCCCACCTCGTCTTTCAGATCCACGATGACTGCCTGCAAGCGGTGGGCCATGAGTGTGACTGTGGGCTGCTCCGGGATCACATCCTGCCTCCATCTTCCATCTATCCCAGTGTCCTGGTGAGACCCTAGGCAGCAGCGGGGAGGGGACAGGAGTGCCTCCCCGATTTCCCACACGCACAGAGTGGCATTTAGAATAGAGAGCTCATACTTTTAGGATTCAAGTCAGACCCCTCTATTTAGGGATTCATGCACAATACAGCTTTCCTTCCCTCTACTTTCTTCCCCTCCCAGGCCTCTGGACCGGATCGTAAAAATAGCAAAACAAGCCAGAAGACCATGGATGATTTAAATTTGAGCACCTCTGAGGCTCTGCGGGTACAGGGCTGAGAGTCTTGGGCTTCATGATGGGGGCAGGTTTTTCACTGGAGCCCTCATGGGTGGGAATGAAGTGGGAGAGCCTGGTGGGGGGCGGTTGATGCTCACTCTCCAGAAACTCCACCATGGTAGGGGAGGGAAAGGGAGGGAAACAGGAGGGAGGGGGGAAATATCTTGGTGGAATGCCAGCCCTCTGCCCCTGTCTCCTGGGCCCACCTTAACTCTGACAAAATCCTACTTTCTTTATCCTTACTTTCTTCCCCCAATGCAGATTGACCCTGTTCCTAACACCCACCCACTTCTCGTCTTTGTCAATCCTAAGAGTGGCGGGAAGCAGGGGCAGAGGTGAGGAGAAATATATTGGATCTTCTAAGATGAGAGGGAGGGCCTGCCTGCAACACTTACAAGGTGGAAGGGGATGTGTGTGTCTGGAGGGGCGTACCTTGAGGAACACACGAAGAGGGTGAGGTTCAGAAGATCATCCCCAACCCCCGCGCCTGCCATGAACTTTTCTTTTTCCCACACACAGGGTGCTCTGGAAGTTCCAGTATATATTAAACCCTCGACAGGTGTTCAACCTCCTAAAGGATGGTCCTGAGATAGGGTGAGCACAGGTTAGGGACTGTATCACAGTGTTTTCATGGGTCTGTATATCTGTATATGTTAGGAGAGTGCAGGAAAGAGTGCAGGTTGGGAGAGGAGGGCTAGAGATCCCCAAGAGGCCAGAATTCAGAATATTTCCTTCCCTAGGGTCACTGGGTATCCCATCCTCCGAGCTCTCTGGCCCATCTTTGTCCTCTCTCAAAGAATGAAGATCCAATTTTTCCCTAACCACTGAGGAGTGGATATAACTTTCCCCATTGTTCTTTTCTGTGACCTTCATAGAAACTCAAATCTTTTGACAAAAAGGAGGAGGGTCCTACGGAATGAGAGACAAGAAGCAATCTGCCTGCCCAGGACTTGGGTAGCCTCAGTCCTGTTATCCTTCTTCATCTTCTCTCTCCCCTTTGTCTCAGGCTCCGATTATTCAAGGATGTTCCTGATAGCCGGATTTTGGTGTGTGGTGGAGACGGCACAGTAGGCTGGATTCTAGAGACCATTGGTCAGTGCAGAGAGGGCTGTGGGGAAGGTATTGGGGTCGTAGTCTTGCAGAGCTAACTCACTCCATCCTTCTCTTCACCTGCCTCCGCAGACAAAGCTAACTTGCCAGTTTTGCCTCCTGTTGCTGTGTTGCCCCTGGGTACTGGAAATGATCTGGCTCGATGCCTAAGATGGGGAGGAGGTAAGTGGTTAGAAATTGTTTTGCTGTAGGCTGAGAGGAGTTGTGTAGGAAGGGAAAGGCACTTAGAGAAGAAACTAGGCATCTGGTATGGAAAGGATTGGGGAAGAAGAGGGGCACAGACAGGTGGATACAAAAGTGGAATGTCCAAAAAGAAGAGAGCTTTGGAAGAAGCAGGGACCACAATCTGAATCTAGAAGGGTCAAGGGTGATAGTCCCCTTTCCTGTAAATATTTTTATGTTTCTCCCAACCAACTCTTATGGCTCAGAGAATCAAGGAATATGGGGGTGGGGAACAATGTGTGAATAAGGAAGGTTGTATAAGAGCTAAGCCAGATGCTGAGTGATGGAGCTAGCAGGGAGCTTGGTCATGACTCATTCACTCATTCAAACAATTAACCAGGTAGTCATTAATTAATTCACTATGATTTCTTTCCGAGTATTACAATAGTCTCCTAACTGCTCTCCCATTTCTAATCTCTTATGCCTTTCAAACAGAAAGAGTTTGAGGGATGGTATTGGTAGATAAAGAGGTCAGTGTAGGGCAGATTGTGTTTGAGGAATCTTGGAGTTGAGGTTATTGGGTTCAGGGTCCAGCTCTAAGATCTTGCTGGAGATCTTAGGGAATAGAGATCTGCTAAGGGCAGCGGAAGGCATTCTAGGTGGAGGAAGTAGTGTAAGGCCAGAGGAGCCACCAAACAACATGGTAGTGCATTGGGGGAACTGTAAGTCATTCATCATGATTGGGACATAGGGTGTAAGGTGGAAAATGTGGAGAGGGAAGACTAGTTGAGCAGAGTCCAGATGATGGAGGGTTATGAATACTGTGCCAGGGAGTTTTTAATTTTATCCTGCCAGAGATTGCAAGCTGACAGCCCACAGTAATGATTTTGTGTCGTTTTGTATTAGTTGCCTTGCAGTGTTTTCAATTTCTTTGTACTTGATTATTTCTAAGTGGGACATGTATTCTTCAGTTTATCACAATCCCCTTGGCTCCCTGCTAGTCACTTATTCACTTTCCCTTTCTTTTTTTTTTTTTTTCTTGAGATGGAATCTCGCTCTGTTGCCCATGCTGGAGTGCAGTGGTGCCATCTCAGCTCACTGAAACCTCTGCCTCCCAGGTTCAAGTGATTCTCCTGTCTCAGCCTCCTGAATAGCTGGAAATACAGGTGTGTGCCATCACGCCCTGCTAATTTTTGTATTTTTAGTAGAAACGAGGTTTCACCATGTTAGCCAGGATGGTCTTGAACTCCTGACCTCAAGTGATCTGCCCACCTAGGCTTCCCAAAATGTTGGGATTACAGGTGTAAGCCACCATGCCCAACCCACTTTACCATTCAAGCCACTCAGGTATTTGAGTGTGCAATCCCTGAACTATGAGCAAACTCTTTTTTTTTCTTTTCTCTTTTTTTTTTAACTCAATCAAACAAGCAGCAGTGAGGGGGAACTCGATGTAAGTAAAAGATGTAACTAAAAGAACAAATAGGAAGAAATATCTCTGAGTGTTCATTATAACTTAAGTTTTATATATAGACATATAACCAATTCTTTGACCAGTTTTCAGATCCTCAACATCTGACTTCTTCATTTATAATATTAGATATTTTGAAATTACATATTTTATGTCTTCCCTGTATTCTGCAAACAAAAATCAAGTTAGCATAAACAAGCAAACAAGTTAGCAGAAAACATTGCAGTTTTCTGCTAACTCAACCTGAATCATGACAATAAGGATATAAATGTAGCACTAATGAAAATGTATGTTGGGCTGGGCACGGTGGCTGATTCCTGTAATCCCAACACTTTGGGAGGCCAAGGTCAGAAGATCGCTTTAAGCCAGGAGCTGGAGATCAGCCTGGACAACAAAGTGAGACCAAGTCTCTACAAAATATTTTTTAAAAAATTAGCTGGGCATGGTGGCACGCACCTGTAGTCCCAACAACTCAAGAGGTGGAGGCTGGAGGATTCCTTGAGCCCAGGAGTTTCAGGCTGCAATGAGCTATGATTGGGCCACTGCACTCAATCCTGGCTGACACAGTGAGATCTCATCTCTAAAAATAAATAAACACACAAATAAATAGCCAGGCATGGTGGCACATGCCTATAGTCCCAGCTGAGGCTGAGGCGGGAGGATTGCTTCAGCTGAAAAGATCGAGGCTGTAGTGAGCCATGATTGCACCACTGCACTCCAGCCTGGGCAACAGTGTGAGACTTTAAATTAAAAAATAAAAAGGAAAACATGTTGACACTGAAAAAATCATAAGGTTTGAAGAGGGGGGATTGAAAGGATTATCACTATGGGAGCTCTGTGGAAGATGGATTGTAGGAAGGAGACAGAGTAGGAAATTACCTGTTTGCAGTAGTCCAGACAAGAGATGATGAACACAGAAGCCAAGGCAGCAGCAGTGGAGTTAATGAGGTAGAAGCCACAGCTCTGGATAACTGATAGGTTGTGGAGAAGGAGGTAGAGACAAGTCTAGGACATTTCCTAGGTTTGTGGACTCAGCAGATGGAGGTGGCATTTATTTATTCACTTATTCATTTATTTATTTTTATTTATTTATCTTTTTGAGACAGAGTCTCACTCTGTTGCCTAGACTGGAGTGCAGTGGCACGATCTCAGCTCACTGCAACCTCTACCTCGCAGTTTCCGGCGATTCTCCTGCCTTACCCTCCCGAGTAGCTGGGATTGCAGGTGTCCACCACCACATCCAGCTAATTTTTGTATTTTAAGTGGAGACGAGATTTCACCATGCTGGCCAGGCTGGTCTCGAGCTCCTGACCTCAGGTGATCCGCCCGCCTCTGCCTCCCAAAGTGCTGGGATTATATGCGTGAGCCACCGTGCCCAACCTTGGGGTGGCATTTATTAAGACAGGGAATATAGGAGGAAGACCAGTTTAAGGAAGAAAAATTCAGTTTGGGGCAGGTGGAGATGTTGTGGTGGGTGGTTAGAAATACATGTCAGGAATTTAGGAGAGAAGTCAAATATTTTAGGAGATACATGTTTGAGAGTCATCTGCTCCTAGGTGGTAATTGACATTCTGAAAGTAGCTGAGATTACCCAGAGAAAGAGGTAAGAGAAGGTGAACAAAGACAGTAAGATCCTGGTAAACACCCTATTTAACAGTTGAGCAGAGGAAGAGGAGTTACTAAAGGGTCTGCATTAGTGTCCCATTGCTGCTGTCGCCAATTATCACAAACAGTGGCTTAAAGCAACACAAATTTATTGTCTTACAGTTCTGGATGAGAGAAGTCCAAAATGAGTCTCACTAGGCTAAAATCAAGGTGTTGGCAGGGCTGAGTTCTTTTCTAGAGGCTCTAGGGAATAATCCTTTGCTTTTTCTAGTTTCTACAGGCTGTCTGCATTCTTTGGCTCAAGGTCCCCCTTCCAACCAGTGGTCTTATCACTCCAACCCCTGCTTCCACAGTCACATCTCCTTTTACAACTCTTTTCTCCTGCCTTCCTCTTTCACTTATAAGGACCCCTGTGATTACATTGGTACCACCCAGATAATCCAGTATGATCTCCCATCTCAAAATCCTCATTTTTCTTTTTTTTTTTAAGACAGAGTCTCCCTCTGTTGCCCAGGCTGGAATGCAGTGGCACAATCTCAGCTCATTGCAACCTCTGCCTCCCTGGCTCAAGCAATTCTCATGTCTCAGCCTCCCAGGTAGCTGGGCTTACAAGCCTATGCCAACACACCGGCTAATTTTTGTATTTTTAGTAGAGACAGGTTTCACTGTGCTGCCCATGCTGGTCTTGAACTCCTGACCTCAAGTGAACCGCCTGCCTCAGCCTCCCAAAGTACTGAGATTACAGGCGTGAGCTACCATGCCTGGCCCAGAATCCTCAATTTAAATGTATCTGCAAAGTCTCTTTTTCCATGTAAGGTAACATTCAGTTTCTTTTTTTCTTTCTTCTTCTTTTTTTTTTTTGTTTTTGAGAGGGAGTTTTGCTCTTGTTGCCCAGGCTGGAGTGCAATGGCACGGTCTGTGCTCAATACCACCTCTGCCTCCCAGGTTCTGGCGATTCTCCTGCCTCAGCCTCCCTAGTAGCTGGGATTACAGGCATGTGCTACAACACCTGGCTAATTTTGTTTTGTTGTTGTTGTTGTTTTTGGAGATGGAGTCTCACTCCATCGCACAGGCTGGAGTGCAGTGGCGCGATCTCAGCTCACTGCAACCTCTGCCTCCCAGGTTCAAGTGATTCTCCGGCCTCAGCCTCCTGAGTAGCTGAGATTACAGGCGTGCGCCATCACAACTGGCTAATTTTTGTATTTTTAGTAGAGACAGGGTTTCGCCATGTTGGCCAGGCTGGTCTCAAACTCCTGACCTCAGGTGATCCACCCGCCTCGGCCTCCCAAAGTGCTGGGATTACAGGCGTGAGCCACCTCACCCAGCAATATTCACAGTTTCTTGAGATTAAGATGTGGACATCTTTGAGAAGCTAGTATTCTGCCTACCACAAAGACTAAAAAGGAATAGTCAAAGAGAAAGGAAAGTCAAAGGAAAGTCCCTCTGTAACCGAGAGAGTGATATTTCAGAGGTTAAGTGAAGACTTTCAAGAGTTAAAATAAGAACGAAAGATACACTGTTGGCAGGAGTCATTGGCAATCTTTGCCAAAAAAGTTTCAGCAGGGTGGGATGGGCAAAAGGTAAATTACAGTGGATTGAACCCTCAATGGAGTGTGAGGAAGTGGAGACTTTTTTTTCTTTTTCTTTTTCTTTTCTTTCTTTCTTTTTTTTTTTTTTTTTTGTGACAGAGTTTTGCTCTTGTTGCCCAGGCCGGAGTGCAATGGCGCGATCTCGGCTCATTGCAACCTCCACCTCCTGGGTTCAAGCGATTCTTCTGCCTCAGCCTCCCGAGTAGCTGGAATTACAGGCATGTGCCACCATGCCCAGCTAATTTTGTATTTTTAGTAGAGATGGGGTTTCTCTGTGTTGGTCAGGCTGGTCTCGAACTCCTGACCTCAGGTGATCCACCTGCCTTGGCCTCCCAAAGTGCTGGGATTACAGATGTAAGCCACTGCGCCCAGCTGTGGAGACATTTTTAAAACCTTTTTTCTTCCCTGACTACAATTATAATACATGCTGGTGGTAAAAAATAACTCAAACATTTCATATATATGTGCCAAGAAAGTGAAAGCTCCCTATAATCTATGGCCTACAGTTTTGGGGGCTGTTCCTCCACGTTTTACTTCCTAGACACAAACTAACATATATTTAAACAATGAGATCATTTTATAGATGTTTTTCTTCTTTTTCTAACTTAACAGTTCATATTGATTATCATTATATTTCTATACAGTCAGGTTTGCCTCATCCATTTTAGCACTGAATAGTGTTCCGTTGTGTGAATGTGTAATCATTTATAAACAGTTCCCTATTGGTGGACATTAGGGTAGCATTCAGTTTTTTAATCTTACAAACCATGGTGCAGTGAACACTCATACATCTATCTCTGCGCACAGATATGAACATTTCTCTAGGAGAGACTTCTAGAAGTAGAATTGCTTACTCGGAGAATATGAACATTTTTATTTTATTTTATTTTATTTTTTTGAGACGGAGTTCCACTCTTGTTACCCAGGCTGGAGTGCTATAGTACAATCTCGGCTCACTGCAACCTCCACCTCCGGGTTCAAGTGATTCTCATGCCTCAGCCTCCCAAGTAGCTGGGACTAAAGGCATGCGCCACCACGCCTGGCTAATTTTTTGTATTTTCAGTAGAGATGAGGCTTCACCATGTTGGCCAGGCTGATCTCGAACTTTCGACCTCAGGTGATCCTCCCACCTCGGCCTCCCAAAGTGCTGGGATTACAAGTGTGAGCCACCACACCCAGCTGAAAATAACTATTAATAGTAAAATGTTCATGCTGGACATGGTGGCTCATGCCTGTAATCCCAGCACTTTGGGAGGCCAAGGCGGGTGGATCATGAGGTCAGGACTTCAAGACCAGCCTGGCCAAAATGGTGAAACCCCGTCTCTACTAAAAATACAAAAATCAGCTGGGTGTGGTGGCAGGCACCTGTAATCCCAGCTACTTAGTAGGCTGAGGCAGGAGTAATCGCTTGAACCCAGGAGGCGGAGGTTGCCGTGAGCCGAGATCATGCCACTGTGCTTCAGCCTGGACGACAGAGCTAGACCCCATCTCGAAAAAAAAAAAAAAAAGGTATTTTCTTTTTAAAAAACTATTCAAATAGCTGAACATGGTGGCTCACACCTGTAATCCCAGCACTTTGGGAGGCCAAGGCTGGAGGATCGCTTGAGCCCAGGAGATTGAGACCATCCTGGGCTACACAGTGAGACCTCATCTCTATGAAAAATAAAATAATTAGCCAGGCATGGTGACACACGCTTGTGGTTCCAGATACTCAGGAGGCTGAGGTAGGAGGATAGCTTGAGCCTGGCAGGTTGAGGCTGCAGTGAGCCAGTGCACTCCAGCTTGGGCAAGAGAGCAAGATCCTGTCTCAAAAAAAAAAAATTACACAAATGGGCTGGGCGCGGTGGCTCATGCCTGTAATCCCAGCACTTTGGGAGGCCAAGGTGGTGGATCACGAGGTCAGGAGATCGAGACCATCCTGGCTAACATGGTGAAACCCTGTCTCTACTAAAAATACAAAAAATTAGCTGGGCCTGGTGGCACACGCCTGTAATCCCAGCTACTTGGGAGGCTGAGCAGGAGCATAGCTTGAACCTGGGAGGCAGAGGTTGCAGTGAGCTGAGATCATGCCACTGCACTCTAGTTTGGGCAACAGAGCCGGATTCCATCTCAAAAAAAAAAAAGAAAAACTTACATAAATAAGTCATCAGTACGTTGTCACCGTAAAGATTTAAAGACTCCCCACAAAACTCCATGTACCTCCTCAGAGATAAACATTGTTTCCTATTTACAGTCATTTTTCTGTTTTTACATGCATGCACACACACACACATACATACGCATAAACAGACAACTTTTTTTTTTTTTTTTTGAGACGGAGTCTCACTCTGTCACCCAGGCTGGAGTACAATGGCACGATCTCAGCTCCCTGCAACCTCTGCCTCCCGGCCTCAAGCGATTCTCCCTGTCTCAGCCTCCTGAATAGCTGGGATTATGGGCACCCACCACCATGCCCAGCTAATTTTTGTATTTTTAGCAGAGACAGGGTTTCATGTTGGCCAGGTTGATCTTGAACTCCTGACCTTAGGTGATCTGCCCACCTCGGCCTCCCAAAGTGCTGGGATTATAGGCATAAGCCATGGCACCCAGCGAAAAATATGTTTTGATAAAATTGGATAACATTTTGATAAAAATTGCCAAAATGCTTTCCAAAAATGACTTATCAAGTCATGCTGTAGCTAACAGCAAATGAGAATGCCAATTTATTCATAAACTCATTAGCATTTGGTTTTCTGAATCTCCTTATACTTTGCCAACCTGATAGGCAACAAAAGTTAGCTAATTGTTTTAATTATGGTTCTTGAAATTGTTAGTAATACTGAGCACCTTTCCTATGCATATTGGCCATTTGTATTTTTTCTTCTATCATAGGCTTGTTTGTATTATTTGCACATTTTTCCTTTTTTGTTTTTTGTTTCTTTCTTTGTTTTGTGATAGTCTTGCTCTGCTGCTCATGCTGGAGTACAGTGGTGAGCTCACAGCTCACCACAGCCTCGAACTCCTAGGCTCATGCAATCCTCCCACCTCAGGGTAGCCTGGACTACAGTCACATGCCACCACACCTGGCTAATTTTTTTTTTCTTTTTTTTTTGAGACAGAGTTTCACTCTTGTTGCCCAGGCTGGAGTGCAGTGGCGCAATCTCGGCTCACTGCAACCTCCGCCTCATGGGTTCAAGCGATTCGCCTGCCTAAGCCTCCCAAGTAGCTGGGATTACAGGTGTCCGCCACCACGCCTTGCTGATTTTTTGTATTTTTAGTAGAGATGGGGTTTCACCATGTTGGCCAGGCTGGTCTGAAACTCCTGACCTGGTGATCTGCCCTCCTCGGCCTCCCAAAATGCTGGGATTACAGGTGTCAGCCATCGCGCCCAGCCTACACCTGGCTAATTTTTATTTTATTTTATTTTATTTTATTTTTTTTTATTTTTTATTTTTTGAGACGGAGTCTTGCTCTGTCACCCAGGCTAGAGTGCAGTGGTGCAATCTCGGCTCACTGCAAGCTCCACCTCCTGGGTTCACACCATTCTCCTGCCTCAGCCTCCCGAGTAGCTGGGACTACAGGTGCCCACCACCATGCCTGGCTAATTTTTTGTATTTTTAGTAGAGACAGGGTTTCACCGTGTTAGCCAGGATGGTCTCGATCTCCTGACCTCGTGATCCGCCCGCCTCGGCCTCCCAAAGTACTGGGATTACGGGTGTGAGCCACTGACACCTGGCCAATTTTTATATTTTTTGTAGAGATGAGGTTTTGCCATATTGTCCAGGCTGGTCTCAAACTCCTGGCCTCAAGGGATCACCCGCCTCAGCCTCCCAAAGTGCTGGGACTACAGGAGTGAGCCACTGCGCCTGGCCTTGTTTGTTTGTTTTTTGAGATGGGGTCTCACTATGTTGGCCAGGCTGGTCTCGAACTCCTGGGTTTGAGCAATCCTCCTGCCATGTAGCTGGGATTATAGGGGCTACCATGTCCGTCTAGTTTTAAATTTTAATATAATTATATTTATCTATCTTTTTCTTTTGGGCTTCTAGTTTTGTATCCATTCAAAGATTATAAAAACATTTACTAATGTTTTCTTCTAGTACAAATTCTGGCCAGGCGCAGCGGCCTGTAATCCCAGCACTTTGGGATGTCTGGGGTATGGATGGTCACGTCATGCAGGTAGCGAGCATAGAACCCAGTAGGTAGTTTTTCATGCTGCTCCTCCCTTTCCCCAGCACCATTTATTGAATAATCTATCTTTTCCCCATTTATTTGAAATGACATCACATACTAAATTTCTATATATACTTGAGTCTATTTGGGGGCTCTCTATTCTTTACTATTGAACCTTTTATTGCATTCACTCTGCCTGTATAACACTGTTTACACATGGTTGCTTTGTACTGTGGTCTGTCTGAATGGGGAGTGAAAGCATCAGGGGTCGAGGGTGAGAGAGGATTATCCCCATTTGTCACCCATCTTTTTCAGCATTCTCCTGGCTATTCTCTCCAACCTTCCAGATGACTGTTGGCACCATCTTTGCATATCCACACACATTGGAAACATTCACCCTCCACACAGCATGGAGGAAAGGTCCATGGGAGCGGTGACCATGCACCCTGCCCTGTCACTGGCTAGGGCTGGGAGGCTCTGTAGAAACAGGGCAGAAGGCCCCTGGGAATTTGTGGAGCTGAGAGCTGAGAAGAGGCCTCTCTGGGACCCAGAGCTCAGTGCTAACCTGCCTTCTCCACTCCTAGGGTATGAAGGACAGAATCTGGCAAAGATCCTCAAGGATTTAGAGATGAGTAAAGTGGTACATATGGATCGATGGTCTGTGGAGGTGATACCTCAACAAACTGAAGAAAAAAGTGACCCAGTCCCCTTTCAAATCATCAATAACTACTTCTCTATTGGTGTGGTCAGTGGAATGGGGCCTGGGGAGAAGGGAGAAAGGGAGGGCCAAGCAGTCAGAGGCTGGACGAGAGCAGAAAAGGAGGGGGAGGTTAAGTGACCTGTGACACAGGGAAATTGGGAGTGCAGTACAGTGCTGAGTTGCAACGGAAGATCTTGGGACACGCTGTGGGGAGCAGCATGGGGACTTGGGAAAGAGGGGAGACCGGGAGGGAGAGATTGAGCTCTGTACTGACCTTCATGTCCCGAACTCTCCAGGATGCCTCTATTGCTCATCGATTCCACATCATGCGAGAGAAATATCCGGAGAAGTTCAACAGCAGGTTAGGGAAAGGAGGGGGCAGTGTGGGCATACACAGTGTCAGGAGCCAGGTTTTGACCAAGTTTGACTCAGATTGCTCAGAAGAACAGTGGCACCTCTAGGAGGTCCCCCAACCAAAGCCACCCTTGTTCCCCATGGGACTAAAGTTAGGAGGTTGATGCCCTTCCCTGTCACGTACCACCCCTGCCAGCACTGTGTAACCTGTCCCTCCCTACTGGGCCTTGTGTTGGGGCTGACACAGAATGAAGAACAAGCTATGGTACTTCGAATTTGCCACATCTGAATCCATCTTCTCAACATGCAAAAAGCTGGAGGAGTCTTTGACAGTTGAGGTGTGTGTAATAAGACTTAACCCTACATCCTTTTCAGCTTCTTAATAGCCAAGTTTCTCCCTCCATGGCACCCTTAGGAACTTCCCATATTCTTGAACCTATGCTTCTTTAACCTCCCAGCTCTCCTACCCCAATTCTCCAAGTCCTCAAGATACACTAGTCCCTATTTCCATCCCTTGCACACCTCCAAATCCTGCCTTCTCCAGTTTGTCATCTGGTGGAGGGAGCGATCACATCTATGATCATGCCATGAGGTGAGGATCTGTACCCTCCCTAACTGGGACTGTGCCCCCTCCTCTCAGATCTGTGGGAAACCGCTGGATCTGAGCAACCTGTCCCTAGAAGGCATCGCAGTGCTAAACATCCCTAGCATGCATGGTGGCTCCAACCTCTGGGGTGATACAAGGAGACCCCATGGGGATATCTATGGGATCAACCAGGCCTTAGGTGCTACAGCTAAAGTCATCACCGACCCTGATATCCTGAAAACCTGTGTACCAGGTGAGAGGAGCAGCCTTGGGAGCTGAGTGGGCAGGACCAAGGGAAAGTGTGACTCCCTATGGGGATACCCTGTTTATGTAAAACTTAACTCCCTACTTCATCCCCAGACCTAAGTGACAAGAGACTGGAAGTGGTCGGGCTGGAGGGTGCAATTGAGATGGGCCAAATCTATACCAAGCTCAAGAATGCCGGACGTCGGCTGGCCAAGTGCTCTGAGATCACCTTCCAGTAAGGAAGACTCCACCAGGGTCCCTGAGGGAAGGTGTGGGGCTGGGGCAGCGGAAGGGTCATGGGAATGATGGGGAGGGGCTTTGCTAGATCTCCCTCAGTGACAAAAGGTCTCAAAGCCAACCTAAGGAGCAGAGTTTTGGTATTTGATTGGTAAGGAAATCACCAATGTTCCTTGGCCTCCTATAGCACCACAAAAACCCTTCCCATGCAAATTGACGGAGAACCCTGGATGCAGACGCCCTGTACAGTGAGTATTGACGATCCCAGCCAAAAACTAAACCCTTGGGCTCCATGGATCCTAAATCCCCATTCCACAGCTTCTTTACACCCTTCTGATGCCTGAACTTCCCCTGCACATCATTCATCTTAAACCCTGATTTCTCAGCCCCTGGTTTCCCTATCGTGGCCTCTCTAGGAACCTAGCAACCCACCCCAAACCCCAGATTTCCCTCTAAATCTCTGAAGCCACAGCCCCAAAGTATCAGGTCCTGCCTCTGAATGTGCTCCCTTCCCTTCCAGATCAAGATCACCCACAAGAACCAGATGCCCATGCTCATGGGCCCACCCCCCCGCTCCACCAATTTCTTTGGCTTCTTGAGCTAAGGGGGACACCCTTGGCCTCCAAGCCAGCCTTGAACCCACCTCCCTATCCCTGGACTCTACTCCCGAGGCTCTGTACATTGCTGCCACATACTCCTGCCAGCTTGGGGGAGTGTTCCTTCACCCTCACAGTATTTATTATCCTGCACCACCTCACTGTTCCCCATGTGCACACACATACACACACCCCAAAACACATACATTGAAAGTGCCTCATCTGAATAAAATGACTTGTGTTTCCCCTTTGGGATCTGCTAAGTAAGTGGTACACTTCCTTCTTTTATACCTTCACTCCTTAAATGACGTAGATTCTCCCAAGAAGCAACAGAAAAACCAGCATCAGGCTCTGAGTATTTATTTCAGTTAATAGTAGCCTCCCAGGGAAGACTGGGGGAAATATAGGTGTTTCTGTCAACTCCAGGAAAATCACAGCATCATATGAGAGTACTCAGACCTGCTGCCCACTGAGGAGGGGGCTGTTCTCACCAATGGGACAAGAGCAGAAGATGCGGGGTAGACGCAGCCAGTGACTGCTGCTATGTGGCAACTGGGGAATGGATAAGTCTTGCTTCATAAGTCTGCGCCTGATATTGGGAGAAGGGGTAAACTGGTTAGCAATGGACAAAGGTAGCTTGTCTGTGCTTCTCCAAAGAAGGGAACACACCCATATCCCAGTCTGCTTAGCCTTGATCCTAGCTTCCTCCCCTTCTCCTCACCTCCAGGGTTTACCCTCTCTTATTTCTGTGGTAACCTCTGTCCATTCCTCCCTCACCCCATAAGCTTTCCTGCCTGAGGACCATGCCACCCCAGGCCTGGGGGATCTGCCCTTCTTGCAGGTAGAAAACTCAGTTCACCCCAGGCCAGGCACAGTGGCTCATGCCTGTAATCCCAGCACTTTGGGAGGCCAAGGTAGGCAGATCACGAGGTCAGGAGTTTGAGACCAGCCTGGCCAACATGGCGAAACCCTGTCTTTACTAAAAATACAAAAATTAGCCAGGTGTGGTGGCAGGTGCCTGAAATCCCAGCTACTCGGGAAGCTGAAGCAGGAGAATCGCCCGAAACTGGAAGGTGGAGGTTGCAGTGAGCCGAGATTATGCCACTATACTCCAGCCTGGGCAAAAAGGGTGAAACTCCGTCTCAAAAAAAAAAAAGAAAACTCAGTTTACCCAAACTGCCCCCACTCTTCATATTATTAACAACAGTCCTTAATATCAATTATTGCACTCTTGCTTCAGAGCCAGGTGCTTTACTCATTGTTTCTAATCTTTACAACAGCCCCACAGGGCAAGTATTAGTTTACCTACTTTTCAGAGGCTTAGACAGGTTAAGCTACTTCCCCCAGGTCCTACAAGCAAGACTGCAACCCAAGTCTGTCTAACTTAAAAGCCTGGGCTCTTTCCTGGACACTATGCTTCCTCAAAGGGAGAGGTGGTTTCTTCTCCCCTTGAGGAAAAGTGAGTAGTGATAATAAGGGACAAGGGGGTCTGAGCTGTGTGATGAGGCCCTTACCTATATATCAGAGATGCAAGGACCACAGCCGTCAACACCAGCAAGATGCCCACGATCAGCGGAGCCTGCCCAAGGCCTGCTTCTTGACCTGTGAGAAGAATCCCAGGCACTGCTTCACTCAGTGTCTGCTGCTTGCCAGCTGCCCTCTATCCACTCCCTTCCTCATCTTAGCTCTTGTCCAAGGACCTACCAGGCATGATAAGCTGGGTGCTGACCACTGCCAGGCTGTTGGCATCAGCCAGAGACACATTGAGGCAGTATGTCCCTGAGCCACCCTTCAGTATCTGGTGCAGAACCAGTTGGCAGGCTGGGCTGGGTAGCACAGGCTGGCACAGCTGCTGGGCAGGGGGCTGGCACCCTGGCGATGAGATCTCCATGCAGGCTTCCTTGGGCAGCCTGGAAGAAATGTCAGCATATATAAGGGGATCTGGGAAGGGACACTAAATGCCAGAGAGCGGAGAAACAGTCAACCCAAGAGTTACCAGCACACTAGTGAGACACTCACCCGCCTTGGCAGGACACAGTCAGCTCAAATGCATCCCCCTCACTGGACGGCACAGCCTGCAGGATCTCGGCACTTTCAATACCCTCTGCAGAGTTGCAAGCTTATCAAGTTAGGATTCCTCTACCTGGCCTCCCCAAAAGCCCAGAGACAGAAAAGCCCCAAGGCTGCTCCACCAATCCCATCCCTGTGCTTTCAAATGAGGACTCTGGCATTTGGGTATTCTTCCTATCTAGGTGAGTAATTCCTCCCAAGGTGTGCTTCCACTGACCAGCCCTAGGTAGCACACAGCTGCCTCCATCAGCCCCCAAAGTAGGCAAGACTCACGGACAATGTCCAGGGTGATGGAAAAGGAACCATATCGATACAGAACACAATCCAGGGGGACTTGTCTCTTCACCAGCCTTAAGGTGGCTGTACCATCCAGCAGGGGGCCCAGGGAACCTGGCAGGAGAGGATCAAGGAGGCAAGATCAAGAGACAGATGACTCATCTGGAGGCAGAGGCCAAGCAGGCATTTTTTTCAGGTTGAACCAGAGTTACTGGATTCTGGAGTCACAGGCTTGGAATCAGATAAGACCTGGGAAACCTTATTCTATAGATAAGGAAACTGAGGCCCAGAAGAAGAAAATGACTCCTCCAGAGTCACAGTTAGGGGTGGCATTGGAGTTTTAAAAAATCCTCAAATGTTTATCACACCCCACACTATGTCAGTTCCTAGGCTAGACATTCAACATGTGTTAACTCATTTAAGCATCACTGTTTCATTCCTCCCTTTTTGCTTTGGGATGGGAATCCAGGGTTGGGAAATGGAAGGATCATCTCGGAATCTGGGAAGGATTTTCGTGCATTTATGCTTGAACAGAAAATGAGCTATAAATATTACATAAATGATCACAGTCTTTTCCCTGGTCTCGCCAACCGTTCTCAGCAGTAGAGAAAGCAACAAGCTCTTTCCTCATGGCCTAGGGGAAGACCTTGGTTTCCTGAACTCCAGACCTACTCCATGTCATTAAGAGAGACTGGAGGGCTTTATAGCCAGGCCAGTGAGAGCTCTGAGGGGACCATAGTGCTAAGCAAAGGATTGGGTAACATCTGAGTCCTGGGTAAGACTTACAGAGTAGAGTAGGGTACCCCACCTCCGTGAACCTCATTCGCACTGATACTCTTACCTGTAATACTTTCCGTAGACATGATCGAGCTGGCATCTGGACCTTCAGGCTCAGGGATAGGTAGCTCTCTAGCTGTGGTCTCCACCCACTCTGTAGTTGTTACCTGTGCAGCTGTGGTTCCAGAAGGCACCACAATTGATACCTCTGCAGGTGTCATACCTGTGGCCTCTGGAGTTGACATCTCTGCCAGTGTGGTACCCATGACCTCTGAAACTGGCACCTTCTCAGGTGTCGTACCTGTGCTCTCTGCAGTTGGCATCTGCACAGGTGCAGTGCTTATGACTTCAGTGGTTGGCACCTGCACAGATGTGGTTCCAGAGGGCTCTGCAGTTGGCGCCTGACCAGGTGTAGTACCCACGACTTCTGTAGTAGGCACTTGGCCAGCTGTGGTGTTAGGGGCCTCTGCAGTTGGCCTGTGCCCATCTGTGGTGCCTGGAACTGGGGAGGAGCCACAGGAGGTGAGGGGAATGGCAGCCTGCAGGACCACCTGGGCAGTGACTGGGCCAGGCTCCAGGTAAGTATGAGTGACCACAAGTGCCCGAGAGATCAGGGTTCCACTACTGTCTCCAAAGTCCCAGGTGTAGGAGAGGTCAGCTTCAGCCAGATAGCCACTGGGGTCATGGAGCTGGAGGGCAAAGGTCAGAGGCTGATTTCTCAGGAAGTGCTTGTTCCCTCCATCCAAGGCCCGCAGCTGGGACACGCTCACGGAGAAAGGCACCTGGTCTGGGATTGGAGCCAGAAAAGGTGAGAACCAGGCCTGAGCCACAGCTTCTCCTTTCACAGCCACACCCTCCAACTCCAAGCTGACTGGCTGGCCCTTCACTGGCACTAAGCCTCACATTTCTCTGCCTAGGTCTTCCTGGCCCTTCTACTTTAAGTTTGCACAGCATTTCACCTTTCTCCTTTCCAGTCCATCCAAGCCTCCCTGCCTTCTCTTGCCCTACAACTGGCCTTGCCCCTTCCTAAACCCTTACCAGTAATGGTGAAGGCTGAGCTGGAATGAGCAAGAGGCACATAGCTCCGGGATCCCCGGCGATGGTAGACAGTCACTTCCATGGTGTGTGTGCCCAGCATTGCCCTGCCTGTCCCAATGCTCAGCCCAGACACTGGGCCCCCTAGAACTTGCCAGTATTGGCCTGAAGTTTTTGGAATGAAAAGCAAGGAAAAAGAGATTACTGGTCAAAGGGGACTGAGGGACAGGCTTCGAAACAGCACTGGAGATGGGAGGTCAGGAAGTATGATTACTTCTGAGGGTGTTTGGAAGGCTGTGATATGGGGGGACAGGGAAGGGGTCCTAATGAGGCATTCCATGGGGTAGGACTACAATTGAGGAAGAGTTGCCAGAAAGAATTATGATAGAGTTGAAGGGGGCTAGGTGCTAAGAAAGAGAAAAGATCCAAGAGGAAAATGAAGATTAGAGAAAATCACAGAAGTTAAGGTGGAAGGGGCGGCCAAAAGAAAGGTGATCAGGTAGAAAGAAGTAAACACAAGTGTGGATGATAGGCTGAGAAGGGAGTCCCTCACCCCAGGTCTTCCAGACATAAACAAAGCTTCTCTTCTGAGACCAAGGGCCAGATGGGCAAGGTCCACCATCAGGGAAGATGCAGGCATCGTCAGTTTCCTGGGGATACACTGGCTGTCCTCCCCACACCTGGCTCCCTGAAAGATAAATACAGAGTCACTCTCAAACCCTGGCATTCTTTTTTGTATATCAAAACCCCTAAAATTGCTCCCAGGGTATCAGAGAGGGGCTCTGGGAATATTCCCTAGCTAGAAAGTACATTCTCCATGATATAACCATTTGGGGTGGTAGTTGGGGGTTGAGGGTGTGGAAACTACATTTTTTTTTAGAGACAGGGTCTTAGTCTGATGCCCAGGCTGGAGTGCAGTGGTGTGATCACAGCTCACTGGAGTGTCAACCTCCCAGGGTCAAGCAATCCTCCCACCTCAGCCTCCCGAGTAGCTGGGACTACAGGTATGCACCACCATACCCAGCTAATTTTATTTTTTTGTAGAGACAGGGTCTTGCTATATTGCCAGGACTGGTCTTGAACTCCTGGGCTTAAGCAATCCTCCCGCCTCAGCCTCCCGAAGTGCTGGGTTTACAGGCGTGCACCACTGTGCCTGGCCAGAAGCTATAATTTAATTGGCCAGGTGTGGTGGCTCATGGCTGTAAACCCAGCACTTTGGGAAGCTGAGGTGGGAGGACTGCTTGAGGCAAGGAATTCAAGACCAGCCTGATCAACATAGCAAGACCCTGTCTCTACAAAATACATTTTAAAAAAATTAGCCAGGTGTGGTGGTATGCACCTGTAGTTCCAGCTACTCCAGGGGCTGAGGAAGGAGGATCACTTGAGCCCAGGAGGTTGAGGCTGCAATTAGCTATGATCACACCACTGTACTCCAGCCTGGGAGAGAGAGAAGGACCCTGACTTTAAAATAAATAAATAAAATAAGAAAAATAAAAGAAAAAGAAGATATATGTATATATATATATATAGCCACATATCAAAATATTTAGAGTGATTTGCTCTAGCTAGTGGAATAAAAATAACAGCACTAGGGGGCCAGGCGCAGTGGCTCACACCTGTAATCCTAGCACTTTGGGAGTCTGAAGCGGTTAAATCACCTGAGGTCAGGAGTTCAAGACCAGCCTGGCCAACATGGTAAAACCCTGTCTCTACTAAAAATACAAAAATTAGCCAGGCGTGCTGGTGGAAGCCTATAATCCCAGCTACCCAGGAGGCTGAGGCAGGAGAATCGCTGGAACCTGGGAGGTGGAGGCTGCAGTGAGCCAAGATCGCACCACTGCACTCCAGCCTGAGCAACACAGCGAGACTCTGTCTCAAAAATAAATACATAAATAAATAACAGCACTAGATAGCATTTATTTAGCCTTTACTGTAGGCTAGAGCAGACACTACATTAAGTACTTTACACATATTATCACATTCTAATCCTTACAACAATCCTTTTATCTTCGGAAATGGAAACACAGTGAGGTGGGCAGATCACTTGAGCTCAGGAGTTTGAGTCATCCTGGATAACATGGTGAAACCCCGTCTCTACTAAAAATACAAAAGAATTAGCCGGGCATGGTGACATGCGCCTGTACCAGCTACTCGGGAGGCTACTCCCAGCTACTCAGGAGGCTGAGGCGGAAGGATCACTTGAACCCAGGAGGCAGAGGTTGCAGTGAGCTGAGATCCTGCCACTGCACTCCAGCCTGAGTGACACAGCCAGACTCTGTCTCAAAAAAAAAAAGAAAAGAAATGGAAACACAAAACAAGTAACTTGCCCAAGGTCACATATCAAGGACAAGTTTAAATATAGGTCTGTTCAACTTCTAGGTCCCCTGAATTCTGCTGTCCTCCACTTTAGGGACTGTAATTTTCTTTTTTCTTTTTTCTTTTTGAGACAGGTTCTCACTCTGTCACCCAGGCTGAAGTACAGTGGCGTGATCATGCAGTCTCGACCTCCCAGGCTCATGATCCTCCCACCTGAGACTCCTGAGTAGCAGGGACTACAGCTGTAATTTTCTTTTCTTTTTGCTTTCTGTTTTTTTTTTTTTTTTTTTTTGAAATGGAGTCTCGCTCTGTCGCCCAGGCTGGAGTGCAGTGGCATGATCTCGGTTCACTGCAAGCTCCACCTCCTGGGTTCACGCCATTCTCCTGTCTCAGCCTCCCAAGTAGCTGGGACTACATGCGCCTGCCACCACGCCCGGCTAATTATTTGTATTTTTTTTTAGTAGAGACAGGGTTCCACCGTGTTAGCCAGGATGGTCTGGATCTCCTGACCTCGTGATCCGCCCGCCTCGGCCTCCCGAAGTGCTGCGATTACAGGCGTGAGCCACCGCGCCCGGCCTTCTCTGTGTTTTTAAATTTTAACTACAATGAGTACGTATTACACATATAACTTGTTTTAAAAATTAAAGGAGGAGGCCGGGTGCGATGGCTCACGCCTGTAATCCCAGAACTTTGGGAGGCCGAGGCGGGCGGATCACAAGGTCAGGAGATGGAGACTATACTGGCTAACACGGTGAAACCCTGTCTCTACTAAAAATACAAAAAAAATTAGCCGGGCATGGTGGCGGGCGCCTGTAGTCCCAGCTACTCGGGAGGCTGAGGCAGGAGAATGGCGTGAACCTGGGAGGCGGAGCTTGCAGTGAGCCGAGATGGCGCCACTGCACTCCAGCCTGGGCGACAGAGCGAGACTCCGTCTCAAAAAAGAAAAAAAAAAAAAAGTAGAGAAGGAAGGGGCATTCCCTGAGCTCACTGGGCATACCAGGGAACCTGAGCCCTAGGAATAAGGACTTAGAATAGGGAAGTACTCACCATTGATGATGGTATTGTTGACCCAGATAACCTGCCCATCTGGCAATACCTTTTGGCTTCCAGGGAAGTTCAAGGCAATAGAGAAGGAGGCATTTGCACCAATCAGTGTAGGCCCATCATTACTGACCTTGAGGGACACTTGACCACCTGGGAAGGAAAGCTACATTAGCTGGGACTCCTGGGCTTCCCCTCCCTGTATACGTTTCCCCTCCTTTTCTTCTCAAGCTACACTCAATGCAGTTCATCTTGCTTTTTTCCTCATCCCACTCCCACCATGCCCTCTCCTGGAACTTCCAAGTTCCTACCTCTCCAGCAGTCAAGTCTCTGGGCTTCTGTCCACTCTGGATACAGCTGCCTGTTCCAGGCTTTGGTTCTGAGTTGCCTTGAGACACCAAGCCAGTCCTGGTTTCTGGGTACTAAAAGGAATGTGCCATGAAGGGCCCTAGGATCCTTTCAGTTCCTTCTCAAGGATAACACTCTATTCATGTCACCCCATTTATTCTCACATTCGAAGTGCATTTTTTTTTTTTTTTTTGAGATGGAGTTTCGCTCTTGTTGCCCAGGCTGGAGTGCAATGGCGTGATCTCGGCTCATCGCAATCTCTGTCTCCTGGGTTCAAGCGATTCTCCTGCCTCAGCCTCCTGAGTAGCTGGGATTACAGGCATGTGCCACCATGCCAGGCTAATTTTGTATTTTTAGTAGAGATGGGGTTTCTCCATGTTGGTTGGTCTGGTCTCGAACTCCCGACCTTAGGTGATCTGCCCGCTTTGGTCTCCCAAAGTGCTGGGATTACAGGCGTGAGCCACTGCGCCCGGCTGAAGTGCATTTTTAAAACTCATTTATTTGGCCGGGTGTAGTGGCTCACACCTGTAATCCCAGCACTTTGGGAGGCTGAGGCGGGTAGATCATGAGGTCAAGAGATAGAGACCATCCTGGCCAACATGGGGAAACCCTGTCTCTACTAAAAATACAAAAATTAGCCGGGCGTGGTGGTGTGCACCTGTAGTTCCAGCTACTTGGGAGGCTGAGGCAGGAGAATTGCTTGAACCCGGGAGGCAGAGGTTGCAGTGAGCTGAGATTCTGAGATTGCACCAGTGTACTCCAGCTGGCGATAGAGTAAGACTCCATCTCAAAAAAAAAAAAAAAAAAAAAAAAGCCCTTATTTATTTATTTATTATTACTTTTTTTTTTTTTTTTTTTTTGAGATGGAGTCTCGCTCTGCCCCCTAGGCTGGAATGCAGTGGCGTGATCTTGGCTCACTATAGCCTCCGCTTCCTGGATTCAAGCAATTCTCATTCCTCAGCCTCCCAAGTAGCTGGGACTACAGGCGCCCACCACCACACCCAACTAATTTTTGTATTTTTAGTTTCGTCATGTTTCATGGTTTCTCCATGTTGGCCAGGTTTGTCTCGAACTCCCGACCTCAAGCGATCCATCCGCTTCGGCCTCCCAAAGTGCTGGGATTATAGGCGTGAGCCACTGCGCCTGGCCTGTTTTGTTTTAAATCAAGACATAATTCACATACCATAAAATTTACTTTTAAGCCAGGCACGGTGGCTCACGTCTGTAATCCCAGCACTTTGAGAGGCCGAGGCAGGTGGATCACAAGGTCAGGAGTTCGAGACCAGCCTGGCCAAGTGAAACCCTGTCTCTACTAAAAATACAAAAATTAGCCAGGCGTGGTGGCGGGCACCTGTAGTTCCAGCTACTCAGGAGGCTGAGGCAGGAGAATTGCTTGAACCCTGGAGGCGGAGGTGGCAGTGAGCCGAGATCACGCCACTGCACTCCAGCCTGGGCTACAGAGCAAGACTGTCTCAAAAAATAAAATAAAAATTTACTTTTGAACATGATCAAATTTGTGTTTTAGAAAGATCACGATGGCAAGCAGTGAGGAGGATGGATTAGAGGCTGGCAGAGATTGGGGATGGGGATAGAGAAGACAAAATTATTGTAACTGACCAAGAGAGGTCTGAGAAGAAAAGGATATGCTGGATCTCCATCTGCCCCACCCAGGTCCAACAACTATCAACACCTTGCCACATTTGTTTTGTTTATCCTTACTAGTTGTTGTTTTTGTTTTTGTTTTGGCTAAAGTATGTAAAAGCAAATCCCAGACATCGTGTTATTTTAACCCTACAAATTTAAAATGTATGAGTATTTTCTTGCATAAGCACAATGTCATTTCATGCTAGACAAAATTATCAAACTCAGTCCATATAAAATTTCATGAATATCTGGAAAAATGCCTTATGATTTTTAAAATCAGGATCCAAAATATAAGTACAGGCTTTTTGTTAAGAGCCTTAGGTGGGTGGGTGTGAACAGACTCTTTCCAGGATACATTAAGGAATATAGTAAAAGAAAAAGACTTGAAACTGCAGCACAGCGAGGAAAGTCAGATCAAGGAGAACTTTCTAGAAATCTGTGAGACTAAACATCTAGGGAGAAAGCAGGGCTGGGATATAATGTATGTATTTCAGCACAGCAGAAACTACCCTCACCCCATTTTTCCCTTTCCTGCAGAAACCTCTCTCCCCTCCCCTTCCCTCCCCTCTCCTCTCCTTTCTGTATATAGTTCAGCACAGCAAAAACTACCCTCACCCCATTTTTCCCTTTCCTGCAGAAACTTCCTTCCCTTTCCTTTCCCTTTTCCTTTCCCCTTTCCTTTCCTTTTGATACAGGGTTTTGCTCTCTCACCCTGCGTGCAGTGGCACGTTCATCGCTCACTGCAGCCTCAAACTCCTAGGCTGAAGCCATCTTCCTCATTAGCCTCCCAAGTAGCTAGGACCACGGGTGCTCACCACCAGGCCCGGCTAATTTTTTTTTTTTTTTTTTTTTGAGACAGAGTTTCGCTCTTGTTGCCCAGGCTGGAAGGCTGGAGTACAATGGCATGATCTCAGCTTACTATAACCTCTGCCTCCCGGGTTCAAGCGATTCTCCTGCCTCAGCCTCCTGAGTGGCTGGGATTACAGGCATGCGCCACCACACCCAGCTAATTTTGTATTTTTAGTAGAGACTGGGTTTCTCTATGTTGGTCAGGCTGGTCTCAAACTCCCAACTTCAGCTGATCCACCTGCCTTCGCCTCGCAAAGTGCTGGGATTACAGGCGTGAGCCACCAAGCCTGGCCTAGGCCTGGCTAATTTTTTTTACTTTTTGTAGAGACAAGGTCTCACTATGTTGCTCAGGCTAGTCTTGAACTCCTGGGCTCAAGCAATCCTATGACCACGGCCTCCCAAAGTGCTGGGATTACAGGTGTGAGCCACCACACTGGGCCTCCTTATCTCCTTTCTTTTCTTTTCTTTTTTTATTTTTTTGAGACAGAGTCTTGCTGTTGCCCAGGCTGGAATGCAATGGTGTGATCTCGGCTCACTGCAACCTCTGCCTCCCAGGTTCAAGCGATTCTCATGCCTCGGCCTCCCAAGTAGTTGGGATTACAGGTGCGTACCACCATGCCCAGCTAATTTTTGTATTTTTAGTAGAGATGGAGTTTCACCATATTGGCCAGGCTGGTCTGACCTCAAGTGATCCACCCGTCTCAGCCTCTCAAAGTGCTAGGATTACAGGCATGAGTTACTGTGCCGGGCCTCATCCCCTTTCTTTTTTTTTTTTGAGACGGAGACTCGCTCTGTCACCCAGGCTGGAGTGCATTGGTGTGATCTTGGCTCACTGCAACCTCTGCCTTCCGGGTTCAGGTGATTCTCCGGCCTCAGCCTTCTGAGTAGCTGGGACTACAGGCATGTGCCACCATGCCCGGCTAATTTTTGTACTTTTAGTAGAGACGGGGTTTCACCATATTGGCCAGGCTGGTCTCGAACTCCTGACCTCGTGATCCACCTGCTTCAGCCTCCCAAAGTGCTGGGATTACAGGCGTGAGCCACGGCGCCCGGCCTCATTCCCTTTCTAATGTGTGCTGTAACCCTAGTTGATTCTGCTGGGGGAGGATCTGGAATCATCTATTGAGCATCCCACCACTAGAGCAAGAGAAGTCATAAGATACCCCATTCTTTCTCCACTTCCAACTCTCCTCAGAGCAGCACGGGACATTCCAGACCCTTTCACCACCCCACCCCCGCCCCTTGCTCCTGTCACGAGGCCCAATCCCCGAGAGCCCTTTCATGTGATGCTCAGCTGAGACCCCTCTGCCTATCTCTCCAGCCCCAGAACAAAAGGTCTGGGCTGTGTTCACCCGTACCCATCCCAAGAGGAGAGGATTGTATCTCCTTAGTGTTCTTACCCAATACCACATTCTCTGACTCCCCACTTTAAATCTCCTACCCCAAGAGACGTTTCCTAAAAGAGTCTCCCACACATTTCACCCCTTTGGAGCCCGTGCTCCAGCTCACTGCCAAGGAAGCCTCAGAATCAGTGCCACAGAGACCTTCTATCCTTCTGCCCCTCCAAGCATATGAGATTATTTTCAGGCTCAATCCCAAATCTCCATGTAGGGAGGGAGCCCAGGTGCCCACATCCTCACTAAATCAAATGAGTGGGAGACGCCTGAAATATTGCCGCTATCTCCCATTAGGAAGACAGAAACCAGAGCAGGGGGAATTCATCCCCAAGTTCACACCTGCTCATGTCCACATATCCACACATACCTTTTGTAGCCCCCACAGCCAGCAAAGCACCTAACACAGCCAAATGAAGAAGGCATCTTTTTAGCACCAGATCCATTGTGTTCTTCTCTCCAGCAACCAAAGGCACTGGGGGGACTGGGATAGGCCCCTATATAAGAAAAGGATGCTCATTTGCATAGCCCTTCCTCTTCTCCCTCAGAGAAGGCCTGGGAGGGGCCGGAGGAGAGGAAAAAGGAAAAACTGACAAAGGGATCCTGGCCCCTAGACATTGCTTTCCCATCCTGCTACTCAATGACAGTTTCTGGTTTCACTGGGTCACTCTCATCTTGATGCACTCCCGGGCAAGAGCTAACTGAAAGGCAGCTGCATAACACATACCAGACACAACAGTTTATCATGGGAGAGTGAATTAAACCAGGAACTTCTCAAAAAGACAGAAACAGAACCCTGCATCCCAAAACAGAGACAGTGTCGGGGTATGCTATGAGGCAGAGGCAACGACTCCTCTGAGGCCCAGGATTCCTTTGCAACGAGATTCCTGGCTTCCTGGTTTCCAAAGGAGGCTCCTGGGCCAGGTGGAATTTAACCTTAGGTCGATACATATTTTCCCCAGGAGTGGTGAAAATAGTGAGTTAGAAATCAAGAAATCCCTACAGACTAGAGACATAGGTAGGAAACTTGGACCCAAAGCAGGTACTTGGGAAGAGTGTTCAGCCGCCCCACCGGGGAAGAAACTTGTCTAGCCCCCAAGAACCAAACTTGCCTGGGGCGGGATCATTTGCGGGGAGGAGCGCTGGGCTCGCCCCCCGGCTCTGACGTTGACCAATAGAAAGGCCTGGGGGCGGAGCCAGGGAAACGCGGGAAGCAGGGGCGGGGCCTCTGGTGGCGGTCGGGAACTCGGTGGGAGGCGGCAACATTGTTTCAAGTTGGCCAAATTGACAAGAGCGAGAGGTATACTGCGTTCCATCCCGACCCGGGGCCACGGTACTGGGCCCTGTTTCCCCCTCCTCGGCCCCCGAGAGCCAGGGTCCGCCTTCTGCAGGGTTCCCAGGCCCCCGCTCCAGGGCCGGGCTGACCCGACTCGCTGGCGCTTCATGGAGAACTTCCAAAAGGTGGAAAAGATCGGAGAGGGCACGTACGGAGTTGTGTACAAAGCCAGAAACAAGTTGACGGGAGAAGTGGTGGCGCTTAAGAAAATCCGCCTGGACACGTGAGTGGCCTCTGTACCCGGGACTCCTAACTGGGGACCTCCTTGATTGTCCCCCCCAACCCCCCACGGGCGGGTAGCCGTCCAGGGACCGGAAGAGAGCAGGGAGGGACTTCTTTAGAAGTGGAGAGGTGGGTTGGGAGCCAGTAGAAGGTGAAGAGTATACTTATACTCCCTGGGGAGAGTATAGGGTGGTGTGGAATCCATGGAAAACTTTCTTCCCAAACTGAGCCGGATCGTGCCCCCAAATGTGCAACTACAGACTCGGGAAGAGAAAGGAGGTCTCTGAGATGAGGTCCAAGACTCTCCATGGAGTGGAGTTATGTGGGAACCGGCGAGAATCGCCTTTCTGAATGAAGAGCCCTCTTCACTGCCCCACCCTCACCTTAGAATTCTCTCCTCTTTCCAAAGAATGGCAGTTGAACCTCACTGGCCTCTCTGGGGAGGCTGGGGGCTACTCCTGCATTTTTTCCCCTCCATTACAGTCTCCCTGCTTCACTTTCACCAGGCGGTTTTACTTACCTACCCCTGGGAAAAGAGGAGATAATGGCCTTAATATGTCCAAAAACCACACCCTGACTACCCAAGAATTAGCTCTTACCATCACCCTTTCTCTTCTCTCACTTTCCTAGGGGGTGCTGGGTGGTGTCTCCTTGGGGGAAAGAAATGACTAGGTGGGGGGGAAAGGAATATTTGTAACCATATTCCCATCTCTGCTTTCCCAACCTCTCCAAGTGAGACTGAGGGTGTGCCCAGTACTGCCATCCGAGAGATCTCTCTGCTTAAGGAGCTTAACCATCCTAATATTGTCAAGTAAGTATGCGTCTGAGAGGTGATCCAGCTGGAAAGGAGGATAAGTTCTGTCTGTACAGTGTGGGCATTTCTCTCTCTCTCACACCTCCATTTCCTCAAACTTTCCTTCTCTAGGCTGCTGGATGTCATTCACACAGAAAATAAACTCTACCTGGTTTTTGAATTTCTGCACCAAGATCTCAAGAAATTCATGGATGCCTCTGCTCTCACTGGCATTCCTCTTCCCCTTATCAAGGTAATGCTTCTCATCAGCTCCTCTCATCATGGGCATGTCTTGGGGGACTGGTGGCAGGCAATTCAGGGTGGTATTTTATGATTTTCGCCTCCTTCTGAGCCCTCATCTCCTATACACACACACTCCCCTTCTTTTTGTGTCTCCTTCCCTGCTCATTATATTCATTAACCCTAGGGTTGGACTGAACAATCAAAGTTGAAACTCTAGTGAGTCAACCTAGCAACTCAGGTGGGAGGTCAGATGAAACTCAGATAAACGGGATTTGAGAGCACTTGGTAAATTCCTCCAAAAAGCCCTTCCATTTGGTGGAAGAACTAGCTAGTGAGTCCCTATTGTCTATTTTAGGGCTGGATTCTTCACTCCCAGAGCTACTTTCAGTCTATTAACAAACATTTGTTCAATGCACAGCATATAGAAAAGGGATGCAAAATTGAGTAAGACTTGGTCCTTATCCTCTCTGGGCTGACAGTCCATTGGGAGAAATAGCTTGTAAATATGTAACTATAATCCAACATAATAAAGGCTTTAGTAGAGTTTTGGGGGCACAGAGCAAACCCAATCTGCTCACTGTAATGGAGTAGCACAGTCCTCTCTTTCTCCTTTGTCAGAGCTATCTGTTCCAGCTGCTCCAGGGCCTAGCTTTCTGCCATTCTCATCGGGTCCTCCACCGAGACCTTAAACCTCAGAATCTGCTTATTAACACAGAGGGGGCCATCAAGCTAGCAGACTTTGGACTAGCCAGAGCTTTTGGAGTCCCTGTTCGTACTTACACCCATGAGGTGAGTCCCTTTATGTCTTTTTTCTCTGAGCTTCCCAAGAGGTGTTAACTAGGGTATTCACAAAGTTACTAAAAATATCTGGCTAACAGTTTCTTACTAGGTAGAAATAATCTCTTGACATCCTAAAGAGTCTTAGGGTATGCATGGAATTCATACTGTGTTGCTAACTGGGCCCACACCTGTAATACCAATACTTTGGGAGGCTGAGGTGGGAGGATCACTTGAGCCCAGGAGTTCGAGACCATCATGGGCAACATAGCGAGACCCCATCTCTACAAATCTACAAAAAGAAAAAATTTAGAAATAAAATTATGACCAATTTGTCTCAAGTTTTTCCAGGAAGATCTCAAATTAGGGGTTCAGTCCAGAACTATGGACTGGAAATCAGTGGGAGGGGAAAGATGGAGGGAAGGAAACTGCTTGTTAAGAGGCCAAGAGTAAGCAGAATAGTGTTGAGGAACTGAGATGCGGGAATTTCCATACCCTATAAACCACCCCGCCCCTCCCTATTCCTGTCCCTCAGGTGGTGACCCTGTGGTACCGAGCTCCTGAAATCCTCCTGGGCTGCAAATATTACTCCACAGCTGTGGACATCTGGAGCCTGGGCTGCATCTTTGCTGAGATGGTATGGAGGCTTGCCCAAGTTCCACCCAGCCCCCTCCCCCTCCTCCCCACATCCAAGAACAACAGAACTGCTTCTTGGCCCAGACCTATGGCCCTTCTATCACAGGGTTCTCTCTCTAAAGTAGCACCAAGGGGAATGGTGGGAAAGGATGCAACTGTTGCCCTGATATCAACCACAGTGTTAGGATATCCTCAAACAGCCTTAGTACCTGGTATACATCTCTTATCCCTGAAATGAGTTAAAGCATTTCTGCAGCTGTTTTAGCTGTAGTCTGCATATATTTGGGAGAATGATTCCATTTAGTGCCTCTTTTATTTCAGGCCTTCATTTCAAGGCTTGTAGACCTTGTTGTATGGTGCCAGCAATGTAGTGAAGACAACTGTGGTCACTTTACCCACACCCTTCATTTAAACTGCAGATTTAGGCAGGGTGCAGTGGCTCACACCTATAATCCCAGCACTTTGGGAGGCTGAGGTAGGTGGATCACCTGAGGTCAGGAGTTCGAGACCAGCCTGGCCAACATGTTAAAATCCTGTCTCTACTAAAAATACAAAAATTAGCCAGGTGTGGCTACTTGGGATTACACACCTGTAATCCCAGCTACTTGGGAGGCCAAGGCAGGAGAATCGGTTGAACCCGGGAGATGGAGGTTGCAGTGAGCCAAGATTGCACCACTGCACTCCAGCCTGGGCGACAGAATGAGATTCCATCTCAAAAAAAAGATTTAGATCATGTCCCCCTTCAACCTCTGGCTTTTCAGACTGAAGGATCCTTGAAGCCTGGCTTTATGCAGAAGCTCCCATCTCCTTTAATATAACAGTGCAGTGCAGTAGGCTGTCTTCAAATCAGCAATATGTTTTATTGTCTTTTATCTTGGTTGTAACCAAGAGCTTAAAGACCATTAGCCTATACATATGTAATGTGCATTTATCCCCCAGTGCGTTACCTTACAATTGTCCGTATTCCTCTCTCAATTCATCAAAAAATATTTGTTAAGCACCTAGTGGGTACCCAGCACCATGCTAGGTGCTGTGGGGAACACAGAAGAAATGGAAGACAGAGTCTCTGCCCGCTGTGCTCCTATCTAGAAGTGGCTGCATCACAAGGTTGGGGGATGACCGCAGTGTCTACCCCATACCCCGTGAGTGGCTTGGGATACCTTTGCTACATGTCAGTGGCACCCCAGACATTCACCCCCTCCCAGACCCACCCAGCCTTGGGGATCTGCAAAGCCATGGTTGGGGGAAGGAAGGAGGGGGTGAGGAGACAGATGAAGGGACTTCATTGTCTCAGGTTCTGTGTGACTGACCCCATGAAAGGCCCTGGGGAGGGAGTCATGGGGCCCTGCTGACCTTTTACTGTCTGTGGGAACTCCTTTGTATAGAGGAGAGTTTTGACTGACGTCAACGTGGGTCTTGGTATTTCCTCTTTCCCCATTTTCAGGTGACTCGCCGGGCCCTATTCCCTGGAGATTCTGAGATTGACCAGCTCTTCCGGATCTTTCGGACTCTGGGGACCCCAGATGAGGTGGTGTGGCCAGGAGTTACTTCTATGCCTGATTACAAGCCAAGTTTCCCCAAGTGGGCCCGGCAAGATTTTAGTAAAGTTGTACCTCCCCTGGATGAAGATGGACGGAGCTTGTTATCGGTGAGAGTGGGCACCTGTTTTCCCTCATTCATTTCTCCCAGGGAAGGGCTTTTCCAGGATGAAGGAAGGATGAGACTCTGAAATCTGGGCCTCAGTGTTTCATTTCCCTGGTTCCTGCTCTCCCTGTTAGCACACTGATTCAGCCATGGGAGGATGGAAGTGAGAATTCTGCCTTGGGTAGAAGGAGTTCTGGTTTCCTGGTTTCTGGGAACACCTGCTGCCCATTTAGTCCACTATCACATCATTGAAGTCAACATGCATCTCTCCCTCTAGCAAATGCTGCACTACGACCCTAACAAGCGGATTTCTGCCAAGGCAGCCCTGGCTCACCCTTTCTTCCAGGATGTGACCAAGCCAGTACCCCATCTTCGACTCTGATAGCCTTCTTGAAGCCCCCAGCCCTAATCTCACCCTGTCCTCCAGTATGGGCTTGACCAGGCTTGGCCTTGGGCTATTTGGACTCAGGTGGGCCCTCTGATCTTGCCTTAAACACTCACCTTCTAGTCTTGGCCAGCCAACTCTGGGAATACAGGGGTGAAAGGGGGGAACCAGTGAAAATGAAAGGAAGTTTCAGTATTAGATGCACTTAAGTTAGCCTCCACCACCCTTTCCCCCTTCTCTTAGTTATTGCTGAAGAGGGTTGGTATAAAAATAATTTTAAAAAAGCCTTCCTACACGTTAGATTTGCTGTACCAATCTCTGAATGCCCCATAATTATTATTTCCAGTGTTTGGGATGACCAGGATCCCAAGCCTCCTGCTGCCACAATGTTTATAAAGGCCAAATGATAGCAGGGGCTAAGTTGGAGCTTTTGAGAACCAAGTAAAACAAAACCACTGGGAGGAGTCTATTTTAAAGAATTCGGTTGAAAAAATAGATACAATCAGTTTATACCCTAGTTAGTGTTTTGCCTCACCTAATAGGCTGGGAGACTGAAGACTCAGCCCGGGTGGGGCTGCAGAAAAATGATTGGCCCCAGTCCCCTTGTTTGTCCCTTCTACAGGCATGAGGAATCTGGGAGGCCCTGGGACAGGGATTGTGCTTCATTCCAATCTATTGCTTCACCATGGCCTTATGAGGCAGGTGAGAGATGTTTGAATTTTTCTCTTCCTTTTAGTATTCTTAGTTCTTCAGTTGCCAAGGATCCCTGATCCCATTTTCCTCTGAAGTCCACCTCCTACCCCATAGGAGTTAGAAGTTAGGGTTTAGGCATCATTTTGAGAATGCTGACACTTTTTCAGGGCTGTGATTGAGTGAGGGCATGGGTAAAAATATTTCTTTAAAAGAAGGATGAACAATTATATTTATATTTCAGGTTATATCCAATAGTAGAGTTGGCTTTTTTTTTTTTTTTTTTTTGGTCATAGTGGGTGGATTTGTTGCCATGTGCACCTTGGGGTTTTGTAATGACAGTGCTAAAAAAAAAAAGCATTTTTTTTTTCGTTTATGATTTGTCTCTGTCACCCTTGTCCTTGAGTGCTCTTGCTATTAACGTTATTTGTAATTTAGTTTGTAGCTCATTAAAAAAATGTGCCTAGTTTTATAGTTCATCTCTTTCCTCCTCTTATTTACTGAAAGAATGGTGGGAGACAGAATATGAATATGTGTATGTGATCATTGATTTCAGACCCCTTTTCCTAATCTCTCTGTGCATGGCTGCCCACCCCACCCCATTTTGGCTAGTGCTGACGGTGAACAAAGTGGTTATTATCATCCCTATTTATGGCTGGGGAAACTGAAGCCTATATACTTCCTACTTCACTTTCTCCACACACCAGCAAACCTCCTTTCCCCCAGCCAACATACCACACACACACCACACCACACACACACCACACACACACCACACACACATCATATACATACATATACCACACACACCACGTATACATATACCAAATACACACACACCACATACACACCATATATGCACACACACCCCATACATACACACACCCATGCACATACATAGCGGCAGGAAGAGGGCTCCGGGGAATTTGCCTTTCGACACTGCATTTCCCAGCAAGCCCGCCCTTTTTCCTTTCTGTTTCATATCACAAACAGAAAAGTTTTCCAAAGATTCTTTTATTTACATTTACATACGATTCTGAAAAAGCGTCTCCAAGCTACCACTTCTTGTAGTTGCCATTGTCTCATTCCACCAAAAAACATCTCAGACCGCCCGCGGCCACCCCAAATACGCCTGTCCACTGAAGCCTCACTAAAAGGAGGAAGCGCTGATGTCAGGGTTACTTAAATTCCCAGGCTCCGGATCCCTAGAAGAGGTATTTCCCTTTACGCCCGCGAATTTGTCATAGAAGGCAGGGCACTAGAGCCAGCCCCAGCCAAGTCCAGGGGGAGGGGCGAAGGTCAGTAGCGGCCTTCCTAAGGCTTCCTTCAACCCCTCCTTGCCTGCCAGTCAAGTACCGTATTTTCGCAGTACTGGTTAAAGTTTCACTTTGACCCGCCTCCATCACTCACCTGATTAGATGTTTATGAGTCAAAAGGCGGGGTCATGGGGTGTCGAGATTTTATTGGTGGATACATACGCCTGTCGGCAGTGTACCGCCCCCTGTCTTCAGGAGCTTGCTCTTTAATGGCTCCTTACCTCGTCCATCTTCGAGGTTTCTCCCTCGCTATTGGTTTGTGGCCCCGCCTGTCGAGTCCCTTGCTCGTACTTGTTGGTGACAGCGCCCAAAGAGACTCGCCTTTCTCCAGAGGATTGGTGGATGAGTGCACATATAGCCCACCCTCGAAGGTAGGCGGGTAATCGAGCTATTGGCTGGAGCCCCGCCCCAGGGCGAGGAGGAGAAGGAGGGGCAGGAGGGTTTGGTTGAGCTGTAGCTGTTTGTCTGTTCGACACGGGCTTGGGGCCGACGGGGGAGACGGAGCCCCAGGTACCGAGCTGATGGAGCCCAAAGGGCAGGGGCGGAAGCGCCCGGGAGATGAGAGCAGCCTGGCCTGAGAGCGGAGGCGGGTCTGGTCCTAAGCGAGGGGTTAGAGTGGCCCACCGGAGAGGGGAGAAGGGGGCCGGGCCCCGGCAGGCCTAATGGGGGTCGCTGAGGAGGCGACTGGGCGGCCTGGGACCCCGAAGTTGGTGAGTCGGGAAGGCGCTGGGCTGTGGCGGCGGCCAGGCCGAGGGCCGGGCGCTGGAGGCCTGGAGCTTGAGTGAGGGCAGGGGCAGGCCTCATTAAGCAGCGCTGAAGAGGGAGGAGCTGGGGAAAGGAACAGGGCAGCGAGTGAGGTAAGCCCATTTTGCAGGGAGGTGAGGAGGGTCAGACCTGTCGCCCGAGCCCCGGGGGTGACTGGGGCTGGGTCCCTGCAGAGAGGTTCATTGGAAGGGCCTGAGAAGGGTTCTTAGTTGGGTAAGAAGCGGTTTTTTCAGGGAAAGTGCCTATTGTAAAAAGAACTGAGGGTGCTATGGTGTTGAGCTGAGAGAGATTTGGGTTCAGTGAGGGAGAACTGGGGAAAATGAAGAAGGCTGTATTAATCTAGAAGACTAAGGTAGTTGAAGTAATGGAAGCAGGGCCTGGTATCAGTTATGGGAACTTCTGGGAATGCTGAAGGGTGGGCTGGGGTCTCTGGGTCTTGGGAGTACACACTCTTTTGTTCCCTTTAGTGTTTAGATGTGGTAATTTGAAGCTTTTTAAAACTCCCAGGGTAGGGATGAAGATCAAAGTAATTTTTTTTTTTCCATGACTGTTGGCGGCTCCAAACTCAGCCCCTACACTTTCTGTTGGCCTCATAGCTGGTCTATACTGCAGTCTGTTTCTTAACTTACTGTTTCATGTCCTATGAAAGAGCTAAGAAGTTGGATTGGGGGCATGTTTTGTCCACTTCTTTCCCACTTAATAATGTGGTCTATAGCGAATACCATGTCTCCTAGAACTGAGAATCTGTTTCATATCTATTTCATTATCTACATGGGAAAGGGGTTTAGAGATCCTCAGCCATCAGGAGATCTTCTGATCATAGTTGGTGAAACTTTTGTGGGACTTAGACTTGACTTGGGTATTTCCCAGGCAGGTAATGGAGTTAACAGGTCCGAAACTATGAGGTGATATCACTGAGGAAGAGATTTGGGGAAGAGTGAGAAATTCCATTTCAAAAGCTTGGCATCACCCCTTGTTCTTTGTCTACTTCAAAAGCCCAGATTTCTGTGCTGTTAGAAAGTTGGGTCAAACTATGAAGTATCTGGGGAAGATGGTGAGTAGAGAAAAAGATACAGAGGTGCAGTAGCCCACGCCTGTAATCCCAGCACTTTGGGAGGCTGAGACAGGAGGATCACTTGAGCCCAGGAGTTCGAGGGTGCAGTGAGCCATGATCTTCCCACTGCACTCCAGCCTGGGCAACAGAATGAGACCCTGTCTCCAAAAAAAAAAAAAGACAAAGATTGCCAAAGCAGAGTAGTGGAGTACCCTCCTCCCCACATATTTTTAATGGTCTGCTAGCCTTCTTAGTCCCTCGTAGATTGGAGCCTATTGGATTTTCCCTTACTGTACTTCCTCCTTTTCTGCTTCTCTACCAATATATTTTATCACTACATTTCTTTTTTTTTTTTTTTTTGAGACAGAGTCTCACTGCAACCTCCACCTCCCAGGTTCAAGAGATTCTCCTGCCTCAGCCTCCCAAGTAGCTGGGACTACAGGCGTGTGCCACCACGCCCAGCTAATTTTTGTATTTTTAGTAGAGACAGGGTTTTACCGTGTTGGCCAGGATGGTCTCAATCTCTTGACCTCATGATCCGCCCACCTCGGCCTCCCAAAGTGCTGGGATTACAGTGTGAGCCACCACACCTGGCCATCACTACATTTCTTAATTACAAAAGTTAATCTGTACATATTTTAAAATATGGAAGCTGTACAGCAGTTTAAGAAGTATAAATCCTCCCACACATACCTTATTCATATTTCTTTTAGGAAGGTCAAGGATCAGAGACAGCAAATCAGACTAATCTTGCTTTGCTTTGGGGGATGTGTCACAAAAGGCAATTGTGTTTCCATGTTCTCATCAAACTCTAGTCTTATTCTTTCTACAGTTTTCCCTTCTGGGATGATACTCTGTTATTTATTGTGTTCCTTTCACAGTTCATTTTGTCTTCTACCAAGTCCGACAAGCAGAGGGCTGTACTGTGTGTTATTCACCTTGAGTACACACACACACACAAACACACACACCCCAAGTTGTGTGCTGGGTGTCCTAGGAAGTGCCCAAAGAGATGGAACAAAACTTTATGGGGAGAAAGGATCATTTTGGTTGGGATAATTGTTGGCATCTCTGCTAAAGAAAGGAATTTCGGACCCTTATCTCAAATTCATGGTCTCTGGATGTTCATGGTCTCTGCATGTTCACATTACTTGACTATCCCTTTCTTATCCATGATGATGATGGTTCTCCTAAGAGGCCCCCGTATTTGTCTGTCTTTTCCTTTCTTCTATTTTTAGAGACAGGGTCTTGCTCTGTCACTTAGGCTGGAGTACAGTGTGTGTCTTTCTGTAGGGACCTGAGAAGCTCCAAGCTTATCTGGATTTGAAATCGGTTTTCCTCTAAATCTCAGAGTCAGAGTACAGCTGGGGCATTTCATACTACCACCTTATTAATTGAATTTGTCCTTACTAGCTTTAAAAGCCCTCTCTGTTGTACCCAGCCTTTGTACAGCGCCCATTGGAAACCTCGGTTGTTTCCCCCAAGGAACTTTTCTCACCTGCAAGCCAGTCCTAGAGACAGTTGTGTAGGAGTATGTGTGTGTGTTTTTAGACGGAGTTTCACTTTTGTCGCCCAGGCTGGAGTGCAGTGGCATGATCTCGGCTCACTGCAACGTCTGCCTCCTAGGTTCACGCGATTCTCCTGCCTCAGCCTCCAGAGTAGCTGGGATTACAGGCGTGCACCATCACGACCAGCTAATTTTTGTATTATTAGTAGAGACGGGATTTGACCATGTTCGCAAGGCTGGACTCGAACTCCTGACCTCAGGTGATCCACGTGCCTCAGCCTCCCAAAGCACTGGGATTACAGGAGTGAGCCACCGCGCCTGGCCATGTGTGTGTGTGTGTGCGTGTGTGTGTGTTTTAATCCTATCTAATTTTTCCAACAGTTTTTTGCATCCTAAGAGAGAGTTTAGGAGTAGAATTATCAATAAGGAATTTCATACATAGACCTGGAGTTGCAAAAATATATTTGGAGAAGAGAGCTTTCCCATTGCCCTTCAAGTCATACCTCATATCTTTTAAAATTTTTTTCCTGGACAATCCCTACTGCATAACATACCTCATATCTTCAAACTCTTACTTTACCTGGGAGCAAATATTGCTTATTGGTATGAATTTTACTTCTGAGAAGGAGGCATAGGGTAGAAGAAGCAAGCGTATAGTTTGCTCCCTAATCCTAAAGCGTTTCAGATTTGAAGGTAACCAAAGTGTGAGACAATGAACTTATAATAAGGAAATGCAGCAGCCCTCTTGGAGGAAGGATACCATAAAACCCTACATGGTATACTCCCACTTCCCACAAGTGTTTTGGGAAAGATTTAGCCATTGACTCAACAGTAACTGAACTGAATAAGGAGCTACCCAGGTGAACAAAGTGTGTGTACATTTTTGGGCAAGGTTGTAGCTTCTGTTCAGGGACAGTGGGTACCTTTTCAGAGTGTCTCCTGGTTCTGTGGTGTTATGGCTCCTTTTTTTAAACTTGTGTTTCTCAAGTCAGGAATTAATAGATAGTGGCCCAAAGCTTTTGACCATTCAACATCAACTGAAAATTCAGCAAACTTTGTTTTTAGCTATAGTTGCCTCAGTGTTTGGGTGGGAGGGCCACATATTGGGTGTGATTAGGCCATCTGAGGCATAGTAACGGGTGACAGGAAAAGCAGTTAGCCCATGCGAGTTGCAATAGTACCTTGTGGGCAAGATCCCAAGGGGGCCCTCCATCCAAGGGAGATCACAGAGGAGCTAGGGAGAGAATTGATTCTCTGAGGCCTATTAAAAATATTCCCAAATGGGGCCGTGTGTGGTGGCACGCGCCTGTAATCCAGCACTTTGGGAGGCTGAGGCAGGTGGATCACAAGGTCAGGAGATTGAGACCATCCTGGCTAACACGGTGAAACCCCGTCTCTACTAAACAAAATACAAAAAATTAGCTGGGCGTGGTGGTGGGCGCCTGTAGTCCCAGCTTCTCGGGAAGCTGAAGCAGGAGAATGGCGTGAACCTGGGAGGCAGAGCTTGCAGTGAGCCGAGATCGCGCCACTGCACTCCAGCCTGGGCGACAGAGCGAGACTCTGTCTCAGGAAAAAAAAAAAAGAACCCAAATGGAATTGAGTAAGATCTGTCCAGATGGTACAGAAAGGGAGGAGTTGATTGGGGGAGAGAAGTAGAATTACTTAGCCTTAATTTAGGGAGCATTTAATGAGCACCTACTAGGGATCAGGCAGCATGCTGTGCTCTGAAGATTTTAAGATAAAGAAACTCCCACTTTTAAAGAAGTTCATAGTTTAGCAGAGCAGACAGACACAATTTATATACTGTGATAATGTGATACATACTATTATAGAAATACAGTCTTTTTTTTTTTTTTTTGAGACGGATCCTTGCTTTGTTGTCCAGGCTGGAGTACAGTGGTGCAATCTGTGCTCACTGCAACCTCCGCCTCCTGGGCTCAAGCAATTCTCATGTCTCAGCCTCCTGGGTAACTGGGATTACAAGCCTGTGCCAACATGCCCAGCTAATTTTTGTATTTTTAGTAGAGACGGGGTTTCACCATATTGGCCAGTCTGGTCTCGAACTCCTAACCTCCAGTGATCCATCTGCCTTGGCCTCTCAAAGTGCTGGGATTACAGGTGTGCGCCACCACACCTGGCCAGAAATACAGTCTTAATACTGTGGGACCCTACGGGCCTCTAGAGAATGATTAATTCTGTGGGGGAGAGGGTGATTATGTAATTTCACTGAAGTAACATTTGAGCTTGGTCTTGTGAGATATATAGAATTTTGCTAGGCAGACAAGTAGGGACAGGCATTCCAATCTTACCTAGGTCAATAATAGGGAGTTTGTACTACCATACTGATAAGAGGTAAGTATGCTTTTTGCCTCTTGGAGAAATATAAGGGAAAGGGTGCGAGATGTGGAAGGAATCTCATTTAATCCAGTGACTCATTGGGTAACACTGGATCAACAAAATGAAGAGCTGAGCCAAGTGGTAGAACTCTCATTTCAAGATTTTGGTGACTTGGGTTTAAACAGAGTTGGAGAGGGAGATGAAGGTATTTACTGGTTTCTGCTCTATCTTCCCTACTTAGTAAAACTCTCACATTAATCGCAGGGCCCACCAAATTCTGCAAAAGTTACCGCTTGTTTTCCTATTGCCTCTCATTGAATTGCTTCTATTTCAACTGTCCTGGCAGGGGTTGGTCATAGACCTTCTAGAAAAGAGTAGTGATGAATTAATTCTTCTGTCAGAAAGATATGGGACTGCATCCCAGTTGCCAAGGAAGGCCTGGGTCTTCTTAATTTGTTTTTAGTCCCAAAGCAAGTACTTACCTAAACTGAATAGAGGCAGGAACTCTATCCAGTCTAAGCTCTTGATCCTGTCCTGGTGTTCTCTTTAGAGTTCAGCATTTCCTGCTTCCTTAAGAAGTATAGTGGTATAAGAGGCAGGAGTACCTGACTAGGAGTCCTACATTTACTGCTTAGAAGTTGGCTGTATGGTAACACTTGACAAGTTGACTAATTTTATTTTATTTTTTATCTATTTATTTATTTTTTGTGCAAATGGTGGCCTTTAATACCAAGAAAGACCATGACAAGTGACAGAACAGGAGCAAATTCCCTAGTGTAGTGCCGAGCTAGCCCTTTGCAGGACCCTAAAACCTGATCTAGTAACAGAATAAATCAGTGTATTTACATTTATGTTTGCCCTGAAAACCCAGGTAAGGTCTGAAGCCTGAGGCATCTCTCCTTCCTTTCCTCCTCCCTCTCTTCCTACCTCCTTGCCTTCTTTCACTTCCTCAATTCATTCCTCTCCCTTCTCCCTTCCTCTCTCTTCCTTCTTTTCCTTCCTGCTTTTCCCTTTTCTCCTTTTTCTCCTCATTCTCTTTACCATCTACCTATGTGTCCCTCCAAGCCCCTCTGCTATTTCTCCCCTGCTCACTCCCTCTGCTGTTGTCTCCCTCAGGTTCAGCTTCCGGGGTGGGGAGGCAAGAAAGGGTCCTCAGCTCAGGGAGCACTTGTTTGTGTTCTTTATGTCACAAGTTTTCAGGTCAGTACTGGGAGGCTTGTTGCCGTTTCCTGATCTCCGGCCTCCTGACTTGAGCAAGATGTCCCGGGCCAGGGAACTAAAAGCCTCATCCACATTCATACTGGATTTAGCACTAGTTTCGAAAAATCAGATTCCATGCTCTCGAGCCAACTTATCAGCCTGCCCCTTCTGCACCTTCCTCTTGGCCTCCATGTCACATTTGTTCCCTAGCAAGAGGCGCTCCACCCCAGCTGAGGCATTCTCCATGATGCTTTTCATCCAGTTCTGAATATTCTCGAAAGATTTCTCATCCGTGATGTCGTATGCTAGGATAATGCCCATGGCTCCACGGTAGTAGGCAGTAGTTATTGTCTTGAACTGCTCTTGGCCAGCCGTGTCCCAGACTTGTAGTTTGATCTTCTTCCCCTCTATATCCACAGTGCGGATCTTGAAATCAATTCCGATGGTGGAGATGTAAGTGTTGTTGAAGTTGTCCTCTGCAAAGCGAATGATCAGACAAGTCTTGCCCACCCCCGAGTCCCCGATCAGCAGCAACTTGAAGAGGTGGTCATAGGCTTTGGCCATGGCGGACACCGGGGGAGCCGGGGGAGGGGTGGGGCTATTTATTTATTTTTGAGACGGAATCGCTCTGTTGTCCAGGCTGTAGTGCAGTCGTGTGATCTCGGCTCACTGCTACCTCTGCCTCCCAGGTTCAAGCAATTCTCGTGCCTCAGCCTCCTGAGTAGCTGGGATTACAGGCACGCACCACCACACCCAGCTAATTTTTGTATTTTTAGTAGAGACAGGTTTTCACCACGTTGTCCAGGCTGGTCTCAAACTCCTGACCTCAGGTGATCTGCCCATCTCGCCCTCCCAAAGTGCTAGGATTACAGGTGTAGGCCACCACGCCTAGCCCAAATTGACTAATTGTATGTGTCTCGGTTTCCTCACCTATAAAATATAGAGACTGGACTAAATGACCTCTAGACTGGCTCTGATCTGCCTGACTGACCTTAAGGCTGACAACTGGTACTGGGTTGGACTCCAGTGGCTATATATACCGAGAACTCTGTCTCTGTTGATAGGCGATAGACTTCTGGAGGCTTCATATGTATTTGGTTTAGGGACTCAAAGCTAACAAGTGGAAGCGGGCTTGAGGAATGGAGTCTTACTCTAGCTGGGACTGCTAAGACACTTTTACTGTTATGCCTACTTTGCTGCACTGCTTGGGAGAGTTGCCCACATTAAAGAACATCCTCCATGGGTCTCCTGCATCTAGTGGGCTAACCCATGGTCAGGCCTCAATCCTCCCTAGTTAATGGGTCATTTTATAAGTCATTCTTGTAGAGCTGTACTTTTTTTTTTTTTTTTAATGGAGTCTTGCTCTGTCACCCAGGCTGGAGTGCAGTGGCAAAGTCTCGACCCACTGCAGCCTCTGCTTCCCAGGTTCAAGCAATTCTCCTGCTTCAGCCTCCCAAGTAGCTGAGATTACAGGTGTCAGCCACCACACCCGGCTAATTTTTGTGTTTTTAATAGAGACGGGGTTTCACCATGTTCGCCAGACTGGTGTTGAATTCCTGACCTTAGGTGATCCGCCCACCTCAGCCTCCCAAAGTGCTGGGATTTCAGGCATGAGTCACTGCACCCGGCAGAGCTGCACTTCTAAGGGAAGTTAAATCTGATTTCTTCTCTTCTGAGCTAAAAAGGTTGAAAGGAAGAGAAACCTGCCCCATCTCCCTTTTTTTTGTCTCGGGTTTGAAGGTAATAATCATCATACCACTTGACTGGTTTACCAAAAAAAAAAAAAATTAGTATTTTTATGGGAAAAAATGAGAATAGAAAATAAATAATTGAATCTTATATGTATGATTTCATTTCTGTACCACAGAACTTTTGAGAGTCTAGCTATTATATTTTTTAAATGATACTCTTATAAACATGATAAGATTAAAGATCAAAGCTTAGAGGTGGCTCAACAATTGCTGTGAACAGGGAAGAAGGCAGGACATACTCTTTCTTTTTCAGAGGTGGGATCTCACTATGTTGCCCAGGCTGGTCTCAAACTCCTGGGCTCAAGTGATCCTCCTGCCTTGGCCTCCCAAAATGCTGGGATTACAGGCGTGAACCATGATGTGCAGCCAGAACATACTCTTAAGGCTACATATTAGGGTACGAGGTAGTCTTTTCTAAGTCAGTAGTTACTGATCTCTGAGAATCCAAGGTTGCTTAGTAGCAAGAAAGCTTGCTGAACACATCTGGGCTCTGGCTTGACTTCCCATCTCTGAGAGTTAGTGACAGAGACTTTGCAACTCAAGCGTGTCTGCAATTGTTTCCTGTCTTTACACTCCCCCAGAGCTCAAGTGATATGTTTAGCCATGAGAATTCAGTCCATTCTAACTCCCACATTTTCCTGTATTGTAGAGTAGTAACATTGAGGCTTAATATTCTACCCCTTGGATCACATGCTTTGAAATACATAAAAATGTGAGGGAATAAGTTGAAAAAACCAGTAACTTTTTCTATTGTTTCTTGAGAGTATAGCATATATATGTTACCTGAAGGAAACTTGATCAGCTTATCATCTGTCCTTTTTTTTTTATTATGGTGTCACCTGTCTTCTCTTTTATTTATTTTTTATTTTGAGAGACAGATTCTTGCTCTGTTGCCCAGGCTGTAGTACAGTGGCATAATCTCAGCTCACTGCAACCTCCGCCTTCTGGGTTCAAGCGATTCTCCTGCCTCAGCTTCCCAAGTAGCTGGGACTACAGGTGTGTGCCGCTACACCCAGCTAATTTTTGTATTTTTTAGTAGAGACAGGGTTTCACTATATGTTGGCCAGGCTGGTCTCAAACTCCTGACCTCTCAAACACCAGAGTGAGACTCTCTCTAAAAATGGAAAATAAATTTTGAAATGTTATAATTAAAGATACTCATTTAAATTGAATAAATTTAGCTTTATGAAAAATTTGCTGTATCATCTTTATTTTGATCCTTTCATCATAGGCCATTGAAAACTTAATCATAAAATGGTACATGTATATCTGAATTTTTAAGACTGACTGACCAAGGGGACTACAGAATACCCAGTAGAATCAAAGTAATTGTCATGTTCCTCTGTATTAATCTAGTCTACTTTGGGACCTTGAGTTCTCACCTCTCATTCTTTTGCTAACTTCCTCTTTACCCTTTAGTTATGTCTCTTTTTTTTTTTTTCCAGAGATAGCGTCTTGTTCTGTCGCCCAGGCTGGAGTGCAGTGGTGCAATCAGCTCACTACAACCTTCAACTCCTGGGCTCCAGTGATTCTCCCACCACAGCCTCTGGAGTAGCTGGGATTACAGGCACATACCACCATGCCCAGCTAATTTTTTTAAATGTTTTCTAGAGACTCAGTCTCGCTATGTTGCCTAGGCTGGTCTCAAACTCCTCACCTCAAGCAAGGCTTCCCCTTTTATCTCCCAAACCCCTGGGATTACAGGCATGGGCCGCTCTGCCAGGCCTGTTTTTTCTCTTTTTCTTTCTCTGTACCACTTTCATATTGTGGCTTCTTCCCTGCCCCCCGTCTCCCCCCTACCCACCCCAGGTGGAGTCTTGCTCTGTTACCCAGGCTGGAGTGTGGTGGCACGATCTCGGCTCACTGCAACCTCTGCCTCCCGGGTTTAAGTAGTTCTGCCTCAGCCTCCCGAGTAGGATTACAGATGCTGGCCACCAACCACACCCGGCTAATTTTTTTTTTTTTTTTTTTTAGAGTGAGTCTCGCTGTTGCTCTGTCGCCAGGCTGGAGTACAGTGGTGCAATCTCAGCTCACTGCAACCTCCACTTCACAAGTTCAAGCAGTTCACCTGCCTCAACCTCCCAAGTAGCTGGGACTACAGGCACGCGCCACCACACCCAGCTAATGTTTGTATTTTTAGTAGAGACGGGGTTTCACCATGTTTGCCAGGCTTGTCTCAAACTCCTGACCTCTTGATCCGCCTGCCTTTGCCTCCCAAAGTGCTGGGATTACAGGCGTGAGCCACTGTGCCCGCCTTTTTTTTTTTTTTGAGACGGAGTCTAGCTCTGTCACCCAGGCTGGAGCACAGTGGCACATCAGCTCAGTGCACCCTCTACCTTCTGGGTTTAAGCGATTCTCCTGCCTCAGCCTCTGGAGTAGCTGGGATTACAGGTATGCACCACCACACCCAGCTAATTTTTTTTGTATTTTTAGTGGAGACGGGGGTTTCACCATGTTGGCCAGGCAGGTCTCGAACTTCTGACCTCAGGTGATCCACCTCAGCCTCCCAAAGTGCTGGGATTATAGGTATGAGCGACTGCACCCAGGCTGTGGCTGCTTTTTAGGAATATATTGATAACAACTAATATTGAGATATATTTTAATAGCTATTAGCACTATGCTAAACACATCTTTCACTTATTATTTGTAGCTATGAGGATGGTATTTTTTCCATTTTACAAAGGTAGAAGGTAAGGCTTAGAGAGGTAGAGAAATTCTCTTTATATCATATTAGTAATGATTAGTAGCTTAATATTTATTTAGCACTTAGTATCTATCAAATACTTAAAATACTTAAGTTACTTATATGCATTATCTCATTTAATCCTTACAACACCCTTATGAAGTAGGTGCTTATAAGGCTGTTATCTCATTTTACAGATGAGGAAATGAATGCACACATATATTTAGTGACTTGCTCAAGGTTCCTAGCTAGTAAGTAGAGCTGAAAAACAAACGTGGAGAATTGGACTCCAGAGCCTTTATTCCTCTGAATTGCCTCCTGTATGATTTTCTGTCTTTACGATCTAGTAAGTGGGGTTACTGAAATTTTTTAACCCCAGTTTAACTCCAGTCCCACTAATTGTGGTGACAAAATAATGATGTTTCCCCGCATATGCCATAGAGTATGATGTCTGTGAAGTCACTAGGATCTGCTTTGGAAAAGCGAAAGAGTAATTTGAACAAGCAAAGTACAACTCTCAAGCAATGCTTAGGTTTGGGAGAGAGGTTTTTGCATGCTCTGCCCGTGCTAACTTCCCTTTGAATTTCATAGCTCCTTACCGCTCAGAGTCAGGATGATGAAATGTATTCAGATTTAGACGATTAGAATCTCAAAGTCCCAACTCTTCTCTCTGTTCCCTGCCCCACCAGCAGCTTTCTTAGCCCTCTTAGAAGATAGAGGAGTTGATTCAGTGTATTCTTTCATCAAATATTGATTGCTTGCAGACTTACCCCCTATACCATCCTCTGGAGACTTCTGCATGTCTTTAGACGGTATACCTTTCTCTGCCTCTAATTTGGAGGGCTACAGCTGTTAGGCCCCTTTGGTGTGGAGGGTAATCTAATCCCTAGGCACCAGCAAGACAGCTGCAAGTTGAGAGTAGGTCAAGCGTACTGATTCTTGATAGACTTTCAGATTTGGAAAGATGGCAGAAACAAAGTGAAAAAAGAGTTGTCAATGAAACAAAGAGTTGATAATGAATGTGATCTGTTGGTTTTATTTCTCTCTACCTTCAACCAAAAATGAGAAAGGATAGATTTTGTGGCAATGGGACCCTGGTTAGATCTTTAGAAATGTCTTATCAGGGAGACAGGTCATATATAAAGGATACAGCAGCAGCTACCCTTCTGCCCTTAGGAGTGGTGACTCTTATCCCACACCCCTAGAGTGAATCTCTCATTTTGACAAAGAGCTAAGGAAAAATGAAAAGAAGGCCAGGCACGGTGGCTCATGCCTGTAATATCAGCACTTTGGAAGGCCAAGGCAGGCAGATCACCTGAGGTCAGGACTTCTCAGACTAGCCTGACCAACATGGAGAAACTCCGTCTCTACTAAAAATACAAAATTAGCCAGGCGTGGTGGTGCATGCCTGTAATCCCAGCTACTCGGGAGACTGAGGTGGGAGAATTGCTTGAACCCGGGAGGCAGAGGTTGTGGTGAGCCAAGATTGTGCCATTGCACTCCAGCCTGGGCAATAAGAGTGACGTCTCAAAAAAAAAGAAGAAAAGGAAAAGAAGAGCACAGCACCAGGATGCCAAGGAGATACTAGGGATCTAGGGTACTGGTGGGTGGATCTGGATATTCTTCAGGCCAACTAAAGGTTGATCACTTTGTGTGACTCAAACAAAAAACTTTGAAGACCTGGTGGGGAATTACTGGGGAATTAAAAACTTTCAGTTTTCAGTCTCTCTATTTCAGCTCCCTTGGCAGTTAGAGATTATGTGGTAGGGCAGACTCCAGAAGCAGTTCTTATTTTGCTCTTCCCAACTCTTACCACTGAGGATCAGCTGCCTGGGACCTTCTCAGAGCTAAGTCCTCATAGAAGCAAGGAGATGAAGAGGTTCTATCCTTCTCTGAAAAGCGATTGCAGCTTCAGTGGACATATGTTTAATTTTATTCACTTTTTTTTCTTGCAGGAGTGTTGAAGCCTGGAAATCCCCTCCCCTTCCCCCTCCCCCCTTTACAGTATCCCCCTCCCTCCACCCTTTCCCACTCTGATAATCTGGCCATGACTAGCAGAAGCACAGCTAGGCCCAATGGGCAACCCCAGGCCAGCAAAATTTGCCAGTTCAAATTGGTCCTGCTGGGAGAATCTGCAGTGGGAAAGTCAAGCCTGGTATTACGTTTTGTCAAAGGGCAGTTCCATGAGTACCAGGAGAGCACCATTGGAGGTGAGTGCCTTGGGGTAATAGGAGATTGAATGTTTGGTAAGGGGTTTTTTTTTTTCAGATGGGAGTCTTGCTCTGTTACCCAGGCTGGAGTGCAGTGGTGCAATCTTGGCTTACTGCAACCTCTGTCTCCCAGGTTTGAGCGATTCTCATGCCTCAGCCTCCCGAGTAACTGGGATTACAGGTGCACACCGTGGCACCTGGCTAATTTTTGTATTTTTAGTGGAGAGGGGGTTTCACCATCATGTTGGCCAGGTTGGTCTCAAACTCCTGACCTCAGGTGATCTGCCTGCCTCGGCCTCCCAAAGTGCTGGGATTACAGGCGTGAGTCACCACACCTGGCCGGTAAGGCTTTTGAAAAGAGATATAAGACCTGATTATGGAGCTGGCCCTCTTAGTCCCATTCTTTTCCCGAGAAATGGAAACCCTTTATAAAAACAGAGGCCGGGCCCAGTGGCCCACCACTTTGGGAGGCCAAGATGGGTGGATCACCTGAGGTCAGGAGTTCGAGACCAGCCTGCCCAAGATGGCGAAATCCTGTCTCTACTAAAAATACAAAAAATTAGCCAGGCGTGGTGGCAGGCGCCTGTGATCCCAGCTACTCGGGAGGCTAAGGCAGGAGAATCACTTGAACCCGGGGGGCAGAGGTTGTAGTGAGCCAAGATCGCGCCACTGCACTCCACCCTGGGCGACAAGAGCGAAACTCCATCTCCAAAAAAAAAAAAAAAATCAAAATCTGGTAAAATAGGCTGGGCATGGTGGGTCACACCTGTAATCCCAGCATTTGGGAGGCCGAGGCAGGTGGATCACTTGAGGCCAGGAGTTCAAGACCAGCCTGGCCAACATGGTGAAATCCCCATCTCTACTAAAAATACAAAAAATTAGCTGGGCGTGGTGGCACGTGCCTATAATTCCAGCTACTCAGGAGGCTGAGATAGGAGAACTGCTTGAACCCAGGAGATGGAGGTTGCAGTGAGCCAAGATTGCGCCATTGCACTCCAGCCTGAGTGACTAGAGCGAAAATCCGTCTCAAAAAAACAAAACAACAACAACAACAAAGATTAGCCGGGCATGGTGGCACATGCCTGTAATCCCAGCTACTTGGGAAGCTGAGGCAGGAGACTCGCTTGAACTCATGAGGCGGAGGTTGCAGTGAGCCAAAATCACGCCAGTGCATTTTATCCTAGGCGAAGGAGCGAGACTGTTTCAAAAACAAAAAAAATCTGGTAAAATAGAGGCTGGAACTAATGCAAAATACAAAGGGTGTCTGTCTTTCTCATCTTTGCTACCTTTTCCACACTACTACCCCAAAATAGGGTGCTAATTCAATAAAGGATCTTTTATGAGAACTTCCATATTATTCCTTCCCCTTGTTATTTTTATTTATTTATTTATTTATTTTTGAGACGGAGTCTCTGTCGCCCAGACTGGAGTGCAGTGGTGCAATCTTGGCTCATTGCAACTTCTGCCTCCCAGATTCAAGTGATTCTCATGCCTCAGCCTCCTGAGCAGCGGAGATTACAGGCATGCACCACCATGCCTGGCTAATTTTTGTATTTTTATAGAGACAGGGTTTCACCATGTTGGCCAGGCTGGTCTCAAACTCCTGACTTCAAGTGATCCACCCGCCTCGGCCTCCCAAAGTGCTGGGATTACAAGCATGAGCCACCGTGCCTGGCCTCTTTCCCCTTTTTATTGGTCATCTTGGAAATGTATTCCTGGACCTGCAGCAGATTATATGAAAAAGTAACAGCCAAATAATATTGATAATGATGGGATTTGCCATCAAGCTTTAAAATCTTCTAATTAATTCTTTTTTTTTTTTTTTTTTTTTTGGATACTGAGTCTCACCCTGTTGCCCAGGCTGGAGTGCAGTGGTGCAGTGGTTGCCCATTGCAACTTCTGCTTCCCCAGTTCAAGCACTTCTGCTGCCTCAGCCTCCCAAGTAGCTGGAATTACAGGCGTCCATCACCACGCCTGGTTAACTTTTGTGTTTTTAGTAGAGGCGGGGTTTCACTATGTTGGCCAGGCTGGTCTCGGACTCCTGACCTCAAGCCATCCGCCTGCCTTGGCCTCCCAAAGTGCTGGGATTACAGGCATGAGCCACTGCGCCCAGCCAATCCTCTAATTAATTCTTTTGTTTGTTTGTGTTTGTTTGTTTGTTTGTTTTTTGAGACAGAGTTCCGCTCTTGTTGCCCAGGCTGAAGTGCAGTGGCGCCATCTTGGCTCACTGCAACCTCCACCTCCCAAGTTCAAGGGATTCTCCAGCCTCAGCCTCCCGAGTAGCTGTGATTACAGGTGTCCACCACCACACCTGGCTAATTTTTGTATTTTTAATAGAGACGGGTTTTGCCATGTTGGCCAGACTGGTCTCGAACTCCTGACCTCAGGTGATCCACCTGCCTCTGCCCCCGCCTCCCAAAGTGCTGGGATTACAGGCGTGAGCTACCATGCCCAGCCCAATCTTCTAATTAGTTCTTGATGTGACTTTTATCTGAAGCTATTTTCTCTGTCATTTGTTATTCTCCTATTTTGGTTAGAAGAAGGATGACTCGTATAAGTGCCAGTTCTTCTGTCCCTCTTAGTTTATGATGTACCCCCATTCCTTAGCCAGTGACATTTCTGGCAGGAAGGACTTAGCCAAGGGCAGTCTTAATCCTGGTTCCAAGACTTACATGTAAGGAGAACTCAAAACCTTTTCCTGTAGCTGACTATCCTGGGTGGTGACTGGTCTTAGTGTAAGGCAGTTACATTTTGAAGTGGGGAGGGATGTTCCCATTCATCCTCCCACTTACAGCATCTTCCCCTCCATTCTCTCATCCATAGCGGCCTTCCTCACCCAGTCCGTTTGTCTAGATGACACAACAGTGAAGTTTGAGATCTGGGACACAGCTGGGCAGGAGCGATATCACAGCTTAGCCCCCATGTACTACAGGGGTGCCCAAGCTGCAATCGTGGTTTACGACATTACTAATCAGGTAAGTGAGCTAAGAAGACTGTCCTTGTTGGCTGGACATGGTGGCTTACGCCTGTAATCCCAACACTTTAGGATGCCAAGGCGGGAGGATCATGAGGTCAAGAGATTGAGACCATCCTGGCCAACATGGTGAAACCCCGTCTCTACTAAAATTACAAAAATTAGCTGGGCGTGGTGGTGCGTGCCTGTAGTCCCAGCTACTCGGGAGGCTGAGGCAGGAGAATCGCTTGAACCCAGGAGGCGGAGGTTGCAGTGAGCCGAGATCGAGCCACTGCACTCTAGCCTCGGCGACAGAGCAAAACTCCGCCTCAAAAAAAAAAAAGAAAAAAGACTGTCCTTGCTTATATTTAGAGGAGTTAGTTTGGGGCAGGGGGTAAGGGGGCAGAAAACGGGTTCTTGAAATAGCAAATAAGACTACAAATTATGCTTCCAAGTGCTAAGAAGACAGATAATGAATTATCAGAGACCTGTGGTTTCACTGAGGGAAGACCACCTAGAAGAGGTGAATTTTGAGACTCATTTTAAAAGGTGATGGATATGGATTGGCAGTCATTCCAGCCTACTCATTCTCTTCATGTTTTCCTAGGAAACCTTTGCCCGAGCAAAGACATGGGTGAAGGAACTACAGCGACAGGCCAGTCCTAGCATCGTTATTGCCCTGGCAGGGAACAAAGCTGACCTGGCCAACAAACGTATGGTGGAGTATGAAGTAAGGTGGCCCGTGGAGTTCCTCTCTAACACTTCCTCTGTTCCTGGGACCTCTTTTTTTCCAAACCAGCCCTCTCTGAAAACGTCAACTGAGGACATTCATTGTCTCATTCCCCAGTTCTACACCAAGTTAAATACAGCAACACTGTGACCCTAATGACAGCCAGGAGATTTTCAGAGGAGTCAGGAGAAAACTCCAGAGCAGAGGGTTAGGGAAGTACCAGCTGTGGGGGTACCAGTGTGAAAACAGGAAGGAGGGAGCAATTAAATTTGTGGTAAGGGACTATTCAAGTGTCAGAACCCAAAAGCCCCCAACTAACTTACCTTCTCCCCTATAATTAAGCTTTCTGACATTTGTGTGTTGGACTGAGTGGACATGGGGTCATCTTGAGGGAGTTGTCATTAAATTATGCATCTAGGCTAGCTGGCTCAAAGGGGTATTAATTAAGGGGAGGGAACCTAGGATTTTGCCTAGCTGTTGTGCTGCATGGGAGTGGAAAGGCAATACTCATTCCCACCCTACATTCTGAGCACTAATACATCCCACTCCTTGCAGGAGGCCCAGGCATATGCAGATGACAACAGCTTATTGTTCATGGAGACTTCAGCCAAGACGGCTATGAACGTGAATGATCTCTTCCTGGCAATAGGTAAGGTCAGAACATCCTGAGGTCCTCCTTTTTCCCTCGTTTATAGGCAAAATTATAGCTAACCCAAATCAAGGATAGGTGCGAGTATCTCCTTTTGCAAAAACTTTAGGTATGGAAATACCTTAACTTTCTGTTATGACCTCCATCCTTGGCTGCAGCTTTAGCTCCCTTGTCTTCAATGTGTAAGTTTGCCAGCCAGGTGTGGTGGCTAACACCTGTAATCCCAGCATTTTGGGAGGCCGAGGTGGGCGGATCACGAGGTCAAGAGATCAAGACCATCCTGGCCAATGTGGTGAAACCTCGTCTCTATTAAAAATACAAAAATTAGCTGGGCGTGGTGGCGCACACCTGTAGTCCCAGCTACTTGGGAGGCTGAGCCAGGATAATCACTTGAACCCGGGAGGTGGAGGTTGCAGTGAGCTGAGATTGTGCCACTGCACTCCATCCTGGCAACAGAGCGAGACTCCATCTCAAAAAAAAAAAAAAAGTTTGCAAATAGTGAACCCTCCCATCTTCAGAACATTCTTTTAATCTCTCAAATTCTCCCTTTTCCCCAACTCAGTAGCCGGTTTTGGGGGGTGGAGGCAGAGGGGTAGGGAAGTAAAGTCTACCATACTTTGTTCTCTTCTCTTTTTATCTCTAGCTAAGAAGTTGCCAAAGAGTGAACCCCAGAATCTGGGAGGTGCAGCAGGCCGAAGCCGGGGTGTGGATCTCCATGAACAGTCCCAGCAGAACAAGAGCCAGTGTTGTAGCAACTGAGGGGGTGGCTAGCAGCAAACAAGTATGGAGCTAGCACAAGAGCTAAGAAATAACCTCCATCCCTACCCCTCAGCACACAGCCCCTACGGTAACAGCACACTGAGCCCTGGCTCCCAAGGGCTGCCTCCTGACAGCTCCGTCATGGCACTTTTTAACGCTTCAGCAACAAACACCAGGCAGCTGTTGCCACTGGCCTCCTACCCCCTACTCTGGGGCTTGGGGGTCAACTCCCCCCAGGACTTACCTTCCAAAACAAACTTTCTTCACTTTGTATTATAGGTACAAGACAGCGACTTACGTTATCTTTTCTCCTCCTCCCTAGTGTTCCTCCCCATTTTTTCAGAAAACACTTCTGACTCCTGTCCCTTCCCCTTCTGCTTTTGGTCAATCCCTGTTCTTGAGCCTCTTTTCTTCTCTCCCCAGGATGCAGAAAGTGGTGAACCCAGGAACTGAGGAAGGAGGTTTCTAGTTCATTTACATTAAGGGCCCTGGGGGAGAATAAAGCTCAGAGCAGGAGGGAGTAAGGAAACACTTCCTTTTTGTTTTTATTTGGTTGGAGTTTCTCATATTTGAAAACATTGCGGTATCCATGAGTTGGCCTTGTGGAGGGTGTTCCTAGGTAGAGGTGAGAATGGGGAGGCAAGATCTCAGGCACCAGGCAGGAGGTGCCTTGTAAGCTAACTGGGCGGAGGTGGAGGTGCAGTGTCAACTGTGGCTCTGTAACTCTTCAAAGGCCCAGTTTCCCCTCACACAGCCTCTTAGGTAGCGTTTCCCCTAATCGTGGGGGTTGGACCCCAGAGTCTTCCAAAGAATTTTCACTGGTTGCCTGCATCTTTGGCTCTGCTGTGATCTGATTGGAGGAGGGACAGTTTCTGGTACCCATCCTCTGATTTATACATATGCATTTTTTCCCCTCTGGCCTTTAGATGGCCTCAGCCCCAGCCACCATATACCCCTGCAGTTTGCACTTTAATTGATGGTAGTTCAGTTGGGGTACTTGTTTTATGGAAGTTTTGATTGATTTACTTGCCCTCCCACCTTCTTTTTAATTCAATTAAATCTGAGGTTAATACGAGGTTCGAGGAGAGGTTATAGATAAAACTACCAGTGGCAGCTACTCAAGTCCTATCTCCACTGTTAGCTTCCTCCAACTCTAATTATTAACCTATATTCTTGCCAAGCTAACTATTGACTATAGGTTTGCCTTTCCTGGAGAATTAACTGAGCAATTGGGGAGTGTCTCAGGATACCACAGGCCAAGGTAGGGGAGTAAAAAGGAGGTCAGGCAAAAAGGAGGAGTTTTCTGTCCTTTCCCAGGTTTCACACTCAATTTGATATCCATTACCATGTCTTTTCTACTTCCTTGTAAATAGGTATGATCTTTATTCCCACTGTACAGTCTGTTCTATCCTCTGCCTCCCATCAGGCCCTGTTTCTTTGCTCCTTTGTTAATATCTTGAATTTAGTCCCTCCATCCTTAATCCCCCCATCCCTCCCCATCATGCAACCAGTGGTTTAATCCATGTACCAATAGGGGCTAGTACCACAGAGGCCTCCTGTGGTGCCCTCGTATCATACCACCTGTTCCTGTGGAGAGGGAATGACCGGCACTGAAGGTACCTTACAACTGGCTCATATTATCAGAGGACCTTGGTCCTTTCTAAATTTCTAGTCTCTCTTCATATCCTTCATCAGGTGTTTTAAGATGTCTCTGAGAAGCCATCAAGGCAAAAGAGAACTTTAAGTTCCTTGTTCCAGCCCGGAGTTTTGGGAAAGAAAGAAAGGAAAGGTCACAGTGACCTAGGATTGGAACCTTCCTGCCCTTTTGGCTTGCAGACTGCCTTCTATCCCAGAACAGCTGAGAAATCTATGAAGCTGAGATTCTGAAGGACCCAGCTTAGGTTCTTCCACTTAGGCCTCAATTCCCTTCCTTTTCCAGGGGCAGCCTTAGTTCCCATGGCCCTGAAACACACACATTTCCCCCTTCCTTTCCCAGAAGCCACTGGCCCCCCATAGCACCCAGTGCATCCTTTTTACAAATGGAAGAACTAGGATGGCTTTCTAAAGTCTTCTAGAAATGAAGTTCTTCTCTGTGCAGCTTTCCCCCTTGGATCAGGAGTGAAGATGTTTCATTATCTTGGGCCTGGGAAACCACTTCCCCAGGCTTCTCCCTCCCCCACCCCCATAGGAACAGGATTTAGCCTTAGCTTCTGGGCCTATCGGCTGCCTTCCCTCTACTTCCTACCACCTCTTCTGCCTTCCTTTGAGCTCTGTTGGGCTTGGGGATCTTAGTTTTCTTTTGTTTATTTCCCAGCTCATTTTTTTCTTCTGGTCAGTTTTTTTAAGGGGGGGTGTTGTGGTTTTTTGTTTTTGTTTTGCTTCTAAGAAAGCATTTGCCTTTCTTCCTCTCCCAACATAACAATCGTGGTAACAGAATGCGACTGCTGATTTACCGATGTATTTAATGTAAGTAAAAAAAGGAAAAAAAGAAAAGGGCATTGGAGTGTTGCTTTTTTTTATTTTATTATTATCATTATTATTATTATTATTATTATTATTATTATTTTGCTATTTGTTTGTCAGGTACTAGGAATTTGGAAGAAAGGATACCCAGTGATGTTTTACTGAATCAGAAACACACCTTTCCCTGCATCTTGATACATCCTTATTCCCTTTAATCTTTTCTTAAACATCTAGTTTAGAAAATAGCCCTTCTATTGCTATTTAATCACCCCTCTTTTAAGGCCACTAGATTGTTCATCAAATCAAACCCTATTATATCTTTTTAGGCCCTCTTAACAGAATGTATATGTGTAGGGTATGGTCTGTGGATCTTTGGGCCCACTGATGAGATTAGAGAGAGGGGTGCTATTTGAAGTAGTATACAAAAATGTATGTGCATATTTCCTTTTTTTTTTTTTTTTTTTTGAGACGGAGTCTCTGTCGCTAGGCTGGAGTACAGTGGCACGATCTTGGCTCACAGCAATCTCCGCCTCCTGAGTTCAAGTGATTCTCCTGCCTCAGCCTCCTGAGTAGCTAGGATTACAGGCACGCACCAACACACCCAGCTAATTTTTGTATTTTTAGTAGAGACGGGGTTTCACCATGTTGGTCAGGCTAGTCTTGAACTCCTGACCTCGTGATCCACCCACCTTGGCCTCCCAAAGTGCTGGGATTACGAGCGTGAGCCACTGCGCCCGGCCGTATGTGCATATTTCTAGGATCCATTTCTATGTTTCTCAAAGGGGTCCATGACCCAAAGGTTGAAAAAAACATCACTGAGTTAGTTTTCTTGTAGCTTCCACCTCAACGGGAAAATTTCCCCTGGATCTGCTCTTGACTCCTAGTGTACTTCAAACCCTTCAGTCCATCACAGTCTAAAGGTCGAGGGAAGGGAAATGAAATAGGATTATGTGTGGTTGCAGGAGGCTTTAAATTCCAAAGAATCTGAAGGTGGATAGGAAAGAGGACTGGTGCCAGACAAATCTGACATTCTAGGCCTGTCTCTGTCAACTTACCAGCTGTGGCCTTGATCAAGTTAGTGCCTTCTGCCTCGTTTCTTCATCTGTAAAGCAAAAGCTGAAGATTAAGGTCAATTATGTAAAGTATGTGTGTCACACAAAAGTAGATGACACTATTAGGAAGGAGGCTTTTAGATAGTCCCTAACTGACTTCTCTGTATCTTCCTTTGGCTGAGACTTTTTTTTTTTAGGTCGAAGCTTGCTTTCTCTCTCTCTCCCTCTTTCTCCCTCTCTCTCTCTCTCTCTCTCGCTCTCTCTCTCTCCATATATATATATATATATATATATATATTTTTTTTTTTTAACAACTGGTAGGATAGGTTGGGCATTAGCCTTCTTCAGTGATTTGATTGTATACAGATTGAAATCCTTTCCATTTCCAAACACTTAAGAGCCAAAGCCAACTTTTCAGTGTCGGTTCCCTTACCTTATATCTCTTGGTAATACCCCCCACCCCCGTTCCCTGATTCCTGGTAAAAGCTCTAGTTGGAGAGCCGAAAGGAAAGGAAATGATCTTTCAAAATTAAAGGTGAACACCTTCACTTAAACTGATTAAAATTGCAGCTCCACCGTCCGGCCTCTAGAGGGCAGTGTATGGATACATTTGTCCAGGTTGGGGGACTAGGTTTGATAAATTTTGTCTTGCATCAAATGACAAAAGGGCAATAGAAAATGTATTATATTTATGCCCCTTACTTTGAGATAAGAGACTACAACCTTCATACTTCGGGGTGTTAAGCTGCCATTGCTCTTGTTAAGGGGCAGTTTGTTTTTTAAGAGATGGGGTCTTACTCTGTTGTCCAGGCTGGAGTGCAGTGCCGCGATCTTGGCTCAGTGCAACCTCGAACTCCTGGGCTTAAGCGATCCTCCCGCCTCAGCCTCCCGAGTACTGGGACTACAGGCGTGTGCCACCAAGGGGCGATTATTATTATTTTTTTTTTCTACGCAAAATAAAAGACGGCTATTCAGTGTTGTTGTTTCATTTTTGTTTGGGGAGAAATTCGACTAGCCCAAGGAATCTCAAATTCTTGGAACCACTATTTTAGGCATTTCTGTTATCATTCCTGGAATACGAGAACTAAGCGATTGACTTTGCTTTCCCTAAAAGATAAACAGGGTAGTTGTAGTTGCAACAGAGTAGATAGAGGTAGGTCTACCCAGGGTTTAAAGTGGAGATCACAGCCGGGAAAAACCGGACTGGATCCCGAGGCCTCCTCCAGGGAGGGGCGGCATGGGTGTCTCAAAATCTCCCACCTGTCAGCCCAACTTTTGGATTCCTTGTCACCTTCCACACTGCCGAGCTCCGGACATACAGCCCCGGTGCACGAGGGTCCCATTCTTTGCACACCAGGGGTATAATGGACTCCGGACTGTTGGCGAGAGTGACAGCAAAAACAGCCAGCCTCTTCTCCGAGGCTTCTTAGCAACCTGCCTGTCTCGGCTCCAGGAGGCGGGTTCCAGCCAATGGTTGAGCCACCCGCTTCCAGCCAATGGCTAAGGGATAAGCTGAGGGGAGTGAGAGGTCCCTTACTGCAGCCGGACATAACGGCGCTGGCCCCACCCCTTCTCGAGAACTCGCAGAGCTGGGCTGGTAAAATTGCAGTGCTGAGGACACTGGACCCGGTAAGGAGACGGGGGGTGGTAAAGAAGCTGGGGAGGAAGGGCTGCTGAGCTGGGCAGCGGAGGGGGCCTTGGTGTCCAGCTGTGCTCCGAACCTCAAGGGCAACAAAACTATCAGTACCTGCCTCCACTCCTTCTGTCTGGGTGCTCTTGAGATCGCGGGGTGTTGCCGCAAGACCCTTTTGTGCCTGGATGCCGGACGTATGTTCCTACCTAAGGTGCCCATGGAGAGTGAGGGGTCATCACCTGCACCAACGGGTGGCATTTCTGTATTACAGCAAAAGGCTGTCCCTCCCAAACCTGGGATTCTGGGCTCACTGAGTTCACCTGCGAGTCAGCCCTACCTGCACTGCTCTGGTCTAGTACAAACAGGCTGCTGGCATTGAGGTAGGTGGCAGAGAGAGTAATGGTCCCATGGCCCAGGGGCAAGGTGAAGACTGCTCCTATTCCCATCTCTAGGTTTCTTTGCCTTCCTACCCACGACCCACCCACCCCAACACACCCCAACACATTGGTCTCCAGCATCTCATCAGCAGTTTAGACATTTCTCACCCCTCCTCACTTTGGCTCTGCTGGGTCAGTGCTCTCTGTTCAGCAATTTGAGGAAGAAACTTGCAGGGCAGAGAGCAGAAAAATTACCTTCCTTCTCCAGCCTGCCCCTGACACTCTGGCCATTAACTCCTCAATTTGCTGAGCTCACTACAGTGGCACAGAGAAGATTGAGGTGGTCCGGGACCCTGGGTTGGGGTCCAGTTCCCAGCTGGGTTCAATTTTTTTAGGGTGAATGGAGGGAGAGTTGGGGACTGAAAAGCCTTCAAAGACAATGTTATTACAGCAGTCTCCCCTTATCCAAAGTTTCCGTTTCCTGAGTTTCAGTTAGCTATGGTCAACCGCTTGGAAAATAGTTGAACACAGTACAATAAGATATTTTGAGGCTGGGAGTGGTGGCTCATGCCTGTAATAATCCCAGGACTTTGTGAGACCAAGTTTGAAGGATCACTTGAACCCAGGAGTTTGAGACCAGCCTGGGCAATATAGTAAGACCTCATCTCTACAAAAAAAAAAAAAAAAAAAAAGACCATGCATGGTGGCACACGCCTGTGGTCCCCGCTACTCAGGAGGTTGAGGCAGGAGGATGGCTTGAGCCCAGAAGTTTGATGCTATAGTGAGCTGAGATCACGCCACTGCACTCCAGCCTGGGCAGAGCAAGACCCTGTCAGGGGCGGGGGAGGGCAGGGGAAGCCAGACAGTGGCTCATGCCTGTAATCCCAGCACTTTGGGGGCTGAGGCAGCAAGAGGCCAGGAGTTCAAGACCAGCCCTGACAACATAGACTCCCATGTCTACAGAAAAATTAGCCAGGCTTGGTGACACACACTTGTAGTCCCAGCTACTGGGGAGGCTAAGGCAGGAAGATGGCTTGAGCCCAAGAGGTTGAAGCTTCAGTGAGCCATGATTGACACTTGCTCCATCGCCCAGGCTTTTTTTTTTTGAGACAAGGTCTTGCCCTGTTGCCCAGGCTGGAGTACGGTGGCGCCATCATAATTCATTGCAGTCTCGACCCCCTGGGCTCAAGCCATCCTCTCATTTCAGCACTCCTCTCCCCACCACCCCAGTAGCTGAGACTACAGACAGGCACCACCATGCCCAGCTAATTTGTTTTTTTTTTCTAGAGACACAGTGTCACTATGTTGCCCAAGCTGGTCTTGAACTCCTGGAGTCAAGTGATCCTCCTTCCTTGGCCTCCCAAAATTTTGGGATTATAGGCATGAGCCACCATGACTGGCCAAAAAAAAGTATATTTTGAGAGAGAGACCACATTCATATAACTTTTTTTTGTTTTTGTTTTGAGACAGGGTCTCGCTCTCTGTTGCCCAAGCTGAAGTGCAGTGGCACAGTCGGCTCACTGTAACCTCAGACTCCTGGGCTTAGATCTTCTCATCTCAGCCTCCAGAGTAGATGGGACCACAGGTGCGCTCCACCATGCCCAACTAACTTTTTATTTTTTGTAGGGACGGAGTCTCCAACTCCTGGCCTCTAGCAGTCCTCCTGTGTAGGTCTCCCAAAGTGCTAGTGTGTACGGAATTGGTGGGTTCTTGGTCTCACTGACTTCAAGAATGAAGCCGCAGACCCTCGCAGTGAGTGTTACAGTTCTTAAAGGCAGGCAGCGTGTCCGGAGTTTGTTCCTTCTGATGTTCAGATGTGTTCGGAGTTTCTTCCTTCTGGTGGGTTCGTGGTCTTGCTGGCTCAGGAGTGAAGCTGCAGACCTTCACAGTGAGTGTTACAGCTCATAAAGGCAGTGTGGACCCAAAAAGTGAGCAGCAGCAAGATTCATCGTAAAGAGGGAAAGAACAAAGCTTCCACTGTATGGAAGGGGACCCAAGCGGGTTACCACTGCTAGCTCGGGCAGCCTGCTTTTATTCTCTTATCTGGTGCCGCCCACATCCTGCTGATTGGTAGAGCCAACTGGTCTGTTTTGACAGGGTGCTGATTGGTGCGTTTACAATCCCTGAGCTAGACACAAAGGTTCTCCACATCCCCACCAGATTAGCTAGATACAGAGTGTTGATTGGTGTATTCACAATCCCTGAGCTAGACATAAAGGTTCTCCAAGGCCCCACCAGAGTAGCTAGATACAGAGTGTTGATTGGTGCATTCACAAACCCTGAGCTAGACACAGGGTGCTGATTGGTGTATTTACAATCCCTGAGCTAGACATGAAGGTTCTCCACCTCCCCACCAGACTCTGGAGCCCAGCTGGCTTCACCCAGTGGATCCCGCACCGGTGCTGCAGGTGGAGCTGCCTGCCAGTCTTGCGCCGTGTGCCTGCACTCCTCAGCCCTTGGGTGGTTGATGGGACTGGGTGCCGTGGAGCAGGGGTCGGTGCTCCTCGGGGAGGCTTAGGCCCCACAGGAGCCCAGGACAAGGGGGAGCTCAGGCATGGCGGGCTGCAGGTCCCGAGCCCTGCCCCGCGGGGAGGCAGCTAAGGCCCGGCGAGAAATCGAGCGCAGCGCTGGTGGGCCGGCACTGCTGGGGTACCCAGTACACCCTCCGCAGCTGCTGGCCCGGGTGGTAAGCCCCTCATTGCCCGGGGCCGGCAGGGCCAGCCGGCTGCTCCGTGTGCGGGGCCTGCCAAGCCCACGCCCACCCGGAACTCCAGCTGGCCCGCAAGCTCCGCGCTCAGCCCCGGTTCCCGCTCGCACCTCTCCCTCCACACCTCCCTGCAAGCTGAGGGAGCCGACTCTGGCCTTGGCCAGCCCAGAAAGGGGCTCCCACAGTGCAGCGGCGGGCTGAAGGGCTCCTCAAGTGCCGCCAAAGTGGGAGCCCAGGCAGAGGAGGCGCCGAGAGCGAGCAAGGGCTGTGAGGACTGCCAGCACGCTGTCACTTCTCACTAGTATTATAGGGGTGAGCCACGACACCCAGCTCTTTTATTACAGTATAATGTTATAATTTTTTTCTTTTTCTTTTCTTTTTTTTTTTGAGACGTTTGAGACGGAGTCTTGCTCTGTCGCCCAGGCTGGAGTGCAGTGGCGCGATCTCGGCTCACTGCAACCTCCGCCTCCTGGGTTCACGCCATTCTCCTGTCTCCGGAGTAGCAGGGACTACAGGCGCCCGCCGCCACGCCCGGCTAATTTTTTTTTTTTTTCTATTTTTAGTAGAGATGAGGTTTTGCCGCGTTAGCCAGGATGGTTTCGATCTCCTGACATCGTGATCTGCCCATCTCAGCTCCCAAAGTGCTGGGATTACAGGCGTGAGCCACTGCGCCGGGCTAATTTTTCTATTTTGTTATTGTTGTTAATCTCTTTTTTTTTTTCTTTTTTTGAGATGGAGTCTCTCTCTGTTGCCCAGGCTGGAGAGCAGTGGCGTGATCTCAGCTCACTGCAACCTCCACCTCCCAGGTTCAGGTGATTCTCCTGCCTCAGTCTCCCGAGTAGCTGGGGTTACAGGCACGTGTCACCATGCCCGGCTTATTTTTGAATTTTTGTAGAGACGGGTTTTCCCCATTTTGGCCAGGCTGGTCTCAAACTCCTGACCTCAGGTGATTTGCCCGCCTCAGCCTCCCAAAGTGCTGGGATTACAGACTTGAGCCACTGCGCCGGCCATTGTTGTTCATCTCTTACTGTGGGTAATTTAGTAATTAAACTATAAGAGGTATGTATGTATGGGGGAAAAACAGTAATATAGGGTTTGGTGCAATCTGTGGTTTCAAACATCTACTGGGGGTCATAGAACATATCCCCAGTAGATAAGGGGGTACTACTGTACTTGTTGACTCTTCATGTTAGCTCTGCTAGGCAGATGCCATTTCAGAGATGAGGAAGCAAGTTCAGAACAGCTTGGAATCTTGCTCAGGAAATTGGGCTGGTTAATGAATAACAAGAGATCCAGTTTCACAAACCCAAGGCATTTTGCCCCCAGAATCTGGGCTTCTTCACCCATTTAGGCTGTCACTACTTTTTTTTTCACTTTTTTATCCCTGTTTAAGTCAGTCTGACCCACAGTTGTCCTCTGCTGACTTCAGAAATAATAATCTGGCCAGTAGACATTTGGTTTCGGTCCTTTAGGCCCTTCGCCCCAGGCATCGTTCTCTATGGTGGACAAAGTTCAGAATGGAAGATGGGAGAAAGGTGATTCTGATTCTAGAAGCACCCATCCCTCCTACCCCATTCCCCACCCGCATTACCTGCCATCCTGTCAGCACAGTCTGTCTCTGAAGTGCTCCAAGTTTTCTCTAAGGGCCCATTTGGACTCCCACTCTCAAGACTCCTCACTTGCCCAGAAAGCTCCTTGCTGACCTTCTGTGTCTTCCTCTCACCCATTCCCTTAGGCCTCCCTAATATCCCCTCCCAGGGTCTCCTATCTTGATCCCAGAATCTTCCTTCTACAGGTCTGCTACAATGCTGCTGCTGCACAGAGCTGTGGTCCTCAGGCTCCAACAGGCCTGCAGGTAGGCCAGCCCATCCCAGGACTTGCCTCCTAGCCCCTATCTGCCACCCTTAGTGTCTTTTACAATGTCATACCTTGCAAATAAGACAGTTGAGAGAGTGTGTCCAGGGAGGACAGAGAAAGCCAGATCCCACTTTTCCCACCTATCCCTGGAGAAACTAAGTTCCAACTTAAGGAACCAATGGCCAACCAGGGAGAAAGAAGTAGACCCCAAGCCTTCACTAGCCCTTTCACATGACCATACGTGCTACTAAGACCTCTCTCTCTTCCAGACTCAAGTCAGTCCCCTCAAGGATCTGCATTCAGGCCTGCTCCACAAATGATTCATTTCAGCCCCAGCGCCCCAGCCTCACCTTCTCTGGTGATAACTCCAGCACCCAGGGATGGAGAGTCATGGGGACCCTATTAGGTCTCGGTGCAGTGTTGGCCTATCAGGACCATCGGTGTAGGGTAAGTAGGGAAGGTGCTTCATTGTCAGAACAGACTGGGCACAGTGGCTCATGCCTGTTATCCCAGCACTACAGGAGGCCAAGGTGGGTGGGTCACTTGAGGTCAGGAGTTTGAGACCAGCCTGGGCAACATGGCAAAACCCCATCTCTAGTAAAAATTAGCCAGGTGTGGTGGTACATACCTGTCATCTCAGCTACTTGAGAGGCTGAGACACAAGAATCACTTAAACCCAGGAGGCTAAGTCTGCAGTGAGCCAAGATCAAGATCGGGCCACTGCTCTCCAGCCTGGGTGACAGAGTGAGACTCCATCTCAAAAAAAAAAAAAAAAAAAAAAAATTGTCAGAATAAAGGAATCAGTCCTAGTAAACTCCACAGGCAACCCAGGCTGTGACCCATGTTCTTGTAGTTACCACAGAGTTCACAGTGACACAGTCTTTATGCACAGTGGAGATGAAATCTGCTAATCTGCTACCTTCGCTTCCCAGTGGCCAACACCGTAGGTTGGGTCAGGGTGAGCTCAAGTGATTTCCTCTTCTTCTTTTTTTTTTTTTTTTTTTTTTTTGAGATGGAGTTTCACTCTTGTTGCCCAGGCTGGAGTGCAATGGCATGATCTCAGCTCACTACAACCTCCAGCTCCCGGGTTCAAGTGATTCTCCTGCCTCAGCCTCCCGAGTAGCTGGGATTACAGGCATGCACCACCATGCCCAGCTAATTTTGTATTTTTAGTAGAGACAGGGCTTCTCCATGTTGGTCAAGCTGGTCTCGAACTCCCGACCTTATGTGATCCGCCCACCTCAGCCTCCCAAAGTGCTGGGATTACAGTTGTGAGTCACCACGCCCGACCAAGTGATTTCTTCTTAATAGTCTCTTCCCTTTTATCTTACTCCTTCCCTGCCAATAGGCTGCTCAGGAGTCAACACACATATACACTAAGGAGGAAGTGAGTTCCCACACCAGCCCTGAGACTGGGATCTGGGTAACTCTGGGCTCTGAGGTCTTTGATGTCACAGAATTTGTGGACCTACATCCAGGGGGGCCTTCAAAGCTGATGCTAGCAGCTGGGGGTCCCCTAGAGCCCTTCTGGGCCCTCTATGCTGTTCACAACCAGTCCCATGTGCGTGAGTTACTGGCTCAGTACAAGATTGGGGAGCTGAACCCTGAAGACAAGGTAGCCCCCACCGTGGAGACCTCTGACCCTTATGCTGATGATCCTGTACGTCACCCAGCCCTGAAGGTCAACAGCCAGCGGCCCTTTAATGCAGAGCCTCCCCCTGAGCTGCTGACAGAAAACTACATCACACCCAACCCTATCTTCTTCACTCGGAACCATCTGCCTGTACCTAACCTGGATCCAGACACCTATCGCTTACACGTAGTAGGAGCACCTGGGGGTCAGTCACTGTCTCTTTCCCTGGATGACTTGCACAACTTTCCCAGGTACGAGATCACAGTCACTCTGCAGTGTGCCGGCAACCGACGCTCTGAGATGACTCAGGTCAAAGAAGTAAAAGGTCTGGAGTGGAGAACAGGAGCCATCAGCACTGCACGCTGGGCTGGGGCACGGCTCTGTGATGTGTTAGCCCAGGCTGGCCACCAACTCTGTGAAACTGAGGCCCACGTCTGCTTTGAGGGACTGGACTCAGACCCTACTGGGACTGCCTATGGAGCATCCATCCCTCTGGCTCGGGCCATGGACCCTGAAGCTGAGGTCCTGCTGGCATATGAGATGAATGGGCAGCCTCTGCCACGTGACCACGGCTTCCCTGTGCGTGTGGTGGTTCCTGGAGTGGTGGGTGCCCGCCATGTCAAATGGCTGGGCAGAGTGAGTGTACAGCCAGAGGAAAGTTACAGCCACTGGCAACGGCGGGATTACAAAGGCTTCTCTCCATCTGTGGACTGGGACACTGTAGATTTTGACTCTGCTCCATCCATTCAGGAACTTCCTGTCCAGTCGGCCATCACAGAGCCCCGGGATGGAGAGACTGTAGAATCAGGGGAGGTGACCATCAAGGGCTATGCATGGAGTGGTGGTGGCAGGGCTGTGATCCGGGTGGATGTGTCTCTGGATGGGGGCCTAACCTGGCAGGTGGCTAAGCTGGATGGAGAGGAACAGCGCCCCAGGAAGGCCTGGGCATGGCGTCTGTGGCAGTTGAAAGCCCCTGTGCCAGCTGGACAAAAGGAACTGAACATTGTTTGTAAGGCTGTGGATGATGGTTACAATGTGCAGCCAGACACCGTGGCCCCAATCTGGAACCTGCGAGGTGTTCTCAGCAATGCCTGGCATCGTGTCCATGTCTATGTCTCCCCATGAGCATGGAAAGGAGCCACCTCCACCCCTTTCCCCACCCATTAGCCTCACTGCTTCAGAAAAATCTTTCCCACCTTTCAACTTCTTGGATCACAACTCTGGCCTTCCTAAGCCATACCCAAGTACACATATAGCACATTTCACCCAAGGACCTTCCCTCTTTGGACACTATGTTACATACCCCTCTTGGCCTTTGAACCTGTGCCAGGAAGTGTGAGCTGTTACAGCAAGGGGCTAGAAGTGAGACAAGTAATTCTGGAGACAAGCACTATTTTCTCTTCCTACCCCACCTCCATTTCTAATGCCTACTGCCATCAAGGCCTTGTTTTGCTTTTCTTTTTGGATTGTTCAGAGAAATGTGTGTGGCATGTGTAAGAAAAGTGTATATACTATCTTATACTACCTCTCCAGGTTGCCAGAGAGTTGCGAGGAGAGCAAGGGGCACAACCGTCTCCCTTTATAGTTCTACTTTTCTAATAAATAGTCCGTTTAAGATCATAACTCTTGGGCCTGGGGAGTGAGCCTATTGCAGGAGGGAGGATGCATTTGTACTGGGATGTATAATGAGATTAGACCAAAACAAACAAAATTGGGGAGGAAGACAGAGAGGAAGTAGGCTTGTAGGTTAAGAAGTAGGGCTTCCGGCTGAGCACAGTGGCTCACGCCTGTAATCCCAGCACTTCGGAGGCCGAGGCAGGTGGATCACTTGAGGTCAGGAGTTCGAGACCAGCCTGGCCAACATGGCAAAACCAGTCTCTACCAAAAATACAAAAATTAGCTGGGTGTGGTGGCGGGTGCCTGTAATCCCAGCTACTTGGGAGGCTGAGGCAGGAGAATCGCTTGAACCAAGGAGGCAGAGGTTGCAGTGAGCTGAGATCACACCCACTACACCCCAGCCTGCGCGACAAAGCGAGATTCCGTCTCAAAAAAAGGGGGACTTCCTTCTCTGAGGTTTGGCAGTATCTGCAGGGACACCTACGTGATTGACCTCAGGATACCATGAAGAGAGGAGAGGTGACAAAAACATGTACCCTCCAACTCCTTTCCCCAACAGTTCCAATGCACTTGGCAGGAAAGGCAAAGGGTGCTAGGAGTTTAAAATCAATATTGTCTAAGGAGGTTGTGAAAGCAAAATAAATCTTGAGGCCCCAGAATCACTAAGCTAAAGGGAAAAGTCAAGCTGGGAACTGATTAGGGTAAACCTGCCTCCCATTCAAAGTCATCCCTCTGCTCACTGAGATAAATGCATACCTGATTGCCTTCTTTGAGCGGAATACAACCATTTGCCTCTTTTTTTTTTTTTTTTTTTTTTTTTGTAGAGACAGAGTCTTGCTCTGTCACCCAGACTGGAGTGCAGGAGTGCGGTGGCACGATCTCCGCTCACTGCAACCTCCGCCTCCGGAGTTCAAGCAATTCTGTCTCAGCCTCCCAGGTAGCTGGGACTACAGGCGCACACCGCCACGCCCGGCTAATTTCTTTTGTATTTTAGTAGAGATGGATTTCACCATGTTGCCCAGGCTGGTCTCGAACTCCTGAGCTCAGGCAGTCCGTCTGCCTTGGCCTCCCAAAGTGCTAGGATTACAGGCGTGAGCCACCAAGCCCGGCTTTTTTTTTTTTTTTTTTTTTTTTTTGAGATGAAGTCTCACTCTATTGCTCAGGCTGGAGTGCAGTGGCGCGATCCCGGCTCACTGCAACCTCCGCCTCCCGGGTTCAAGCGATTCTCCTGCCTCAGCCTCCCAAGTAGCTGGGACTACAGGCGCGGGCCACCACACCCGGCTAATTTTTTATTTTTAGTAGAGATGGGGTTTCACCACGTTGGCCAGGCTGGTCTTGGAACTCCTGACCTCAGGTGATCCGCCCGCCTCGGCCTCCCAAAGTGCTGGGATTACAGGTGTGAGCCACTGCGCCCCGCCCCATTTACCTCTTATCTACCTATGACCTGGAAGCCTCCTCCCAGCTTGAGTTGTCCCGCCTTTACATATATTGATTGATGTCTCTTGTCTCCCTAAAATGTATAACACCAAGCTGTGCTCCAGTCACCTAGGGCACATGTCGTCAGGACCTCCTGAGGCTGCGTTACGGGCGTGCGTCCCTAACTTTGGCAAAATTAAGTTTTGCCAAAAACTTCCTAAACTGAGACCTGTCTCAGATTTTTGGGATTCACAAGGTACAGAAGGAAAACTTGGCTCTAGGGCCTGACGTGCCAGGCCACATCGGGCGTCCAGCGTGTGCTTAGATTGCAAACTGGGTGCAGATTAAAGGCTAGTTTTTGGGTTACCTTCGGCAGGCGATGGCGCCTTTCGGACTTGAATCTTTCGGCGCTCGGCTACTCTCCCCTAGCTCCTCTCCCATTTTCCCCCAGCAGTCTCCCGGGATTGGGGACACTCGGTGTTCGGCCACGCCGCCTGTCGCCGGGTAGTGGGACCGGAAGTTGTTAGGGGGAGGGGGACGGCTGTGATGGGGGGGGATATTTGGGGGGGCAGGTCCCTTCTCAGGTGAAGCTGCTGATGGAGATGGAGCCGCCGCCACCGCCGCCTCTGAGCGCCCGGGTCCTGGCTCCGACCCGGCGACTGCCGCCGCCTCAGTGACCCCACTCCCCCCGCACTGGGCCGCCCGGGCCAGAGTGGGGGACCCCCGCCCCCTCGCCTCCCTCTCCCCCAACACTGTCCCCTCTCCCCAACCCCTCACAGCCTGCGCGCGCGCGGAGACACCTCAGGTGAGTGAGGGGCGGGGCTTGGTGGGGGTAAAGCGGGGGCGGGGCCTCGGTAGCCGGGGGCGGGGCCTGAGGGGCTCTGGCGTGAAGGAGTGGGGAGACTTGGGCGGGGGAAGGGGCCAGGCTGAGAGAGGGTCGCGGGTTGGATTGGGGCCGGAGGGGTGGAAGATGGCCGGGAGAGTTTGGCCCGAGGCCCCAGTATTAAGAGCGAGGTAGCAGGGACTCGGGGGCCCTAAAAAGGCGGGAGACAGATCAAGGCAGGGGGCCGAGGACAGGCAGGAGCTGCCAGGCGCGGGGCTCCTCCGTGGGGATGTGGCTTGGGTATACAGCAGAAGGACAGCGAGGAGAAAGGAGCAGCAGAGAGGGTATCTGAACAAAAAAAGCGAGGGACCCGGGTGTTGGGTCGAGGAATGCTGAAGACAGGAATCTGGGGATAAAGACGTAGGCCTAGGTGAGATCTGGGAGGCAATGAGCATATTGGGAGAAACACGTAGAGAAGAAACTTAGGATGGAGTGAAAAGTGCACAGTGTAGGGTGAGAGGTGTAGGGAACTTGGGAAGCAAGGCTGGGAAAGAAGAGATTCACTGCCTAAGAGCCCTAAGAAAGAAGTGCAACAGAGGAATCCCCAGGGCAGACACCCAGACGGGAGCTGCCAACTTGGGAAGCAGGCTGCCTGCTCCTGTGTACCAAAACAGCCCTCCCTGTACCTCCTCACACAAACCCCATCCCGTTATTTTCTTACCTCATGGCTGCTAGAGTTGTAGGTTCTCACTTTTTAAATTTTCTATATTATTTCTGTGCCTTTAAAAAAAATTATGACTAGTCCTTTCTGGGAACAGTGGAGTGTTTAATGGAACGTGGACCTTTCGATATGCTTATGAAATATTGTACCCCAATCCCCCTCCAAAGTCAAGAAGTTACGAACTCTGCTTCCAGGAAATTTTTTTTTTTTTTTTTTTTTTTTTTTGAGACGGAGTTTCACTCTTGTTGCCCAGGCTGGAGTGCAATGGCACGACCTCAGCTCACTGCAACCTCCATCTCCCAGGTTCAAGCGATTCTCCTGCCTCAGCCTCCCAAGTAGCTGGGATTACAGGCACCCGCCACCACCCCTGGCTAATTTTTTGTATTTTTAGTAGAGATGGGGTCTCACCATGTTGGCCAGGCTGGTCTTGAGCTCCTGACCTCAGGTGATCCACCCACCTCAGGTGATCCACCCGCCTCAGCCTCCCAAAGTGCTGGGATTACAGGCATGAGCCACCGTGCCTGGCCAGAAAATTTTTTGCATACCTTATTTCGCCCCATTCCCTTCTCTCATGAACAAAACTGTCTATTGTTGTTACTCTTGTCAACCCTCGCTTATATGTCTAGTAGTTCCTACTGTGCCTGTCTCCCCAGCCTGTGCCCTCGAAGCATCAATGGTGGGCATGGTATGTTCCTGACATGCTCACATGTCAGCTTTAGATGTTCCAACGTCATGGTCAACCAGATGACCATTGAAGCCTGTCTCCCCTTACTGATACTTGCTCACTTTGCCTGGGTGAAGATACATGTTCATATCCTTAAGGAAGCATGAAAATGTTATCTGACTACCTAGAATATTTCCACTTAACGATAACTCAGATTCTGAGGACAAGGCCAGATAAAAGGCCAAATCAGACAATCTTTGAAAGCATAGTGTTTCATTTGGTTGGGGTGTATGGTAATCCCTCACCTCCCCATGGACCTGCCAGTAGGTCCGTGAATCTTGCTTTATGGTTTGCAGGAGGACTTCAGCTTTCCCTACTAACAGCCTAAAGCCAGAGAATCCAGACAGACCCTTGGGTCATGAGAACAGTCAGATGAGTAGCTCCTGAGATAAAAATAAAATCTTAAAAGAAGAAAATAGCTTTACCATTGGGAAGCAAGAGAAGTTTCACTGGAGCTTCTGGGGTGGGCTTCAGAATGGTGAGAGCTGCCCTCATTTTGGCAGCTTCAGAATTATACCTTGCCCTAGTCAATAGAAGTTGATGTCTCAAACACAAAATATAATGTCTTTGTTGCCCACTGAGTGCAGTTAGTTAGTTGAATTGTAGCTTCTGGGCAATCCCCTTCCTCTGAGTAGGTTAAGGGTAAGGCATATTTCAGGACTTGGCTCAGAAATAAGTCCTGACTTTTTTCCAGTGAAAATGCAACTGAAAGTCTCTTTATGTCCTCTTAGTTTGAAATCTGCAGCTTGAACTTCCCAGCATGGGAGAAACTTATCCCACCTTTCACCGTACCCCCTGCCCCCCCACACACAGTAGTATCCACAAAGGAATTATTTTTTTCCCCAACTGGCCATCTCTCTCTCTCTCTCTCTCTCTCGCCACACACACACACACCAAAGAAAAAGAAAGATAGGTATTTCTAGCCTCGTTTTACTCTGTAGGAACAAATAAGAGTGTGGGACCCTGTGAGTGTGGACAATGCCACAAGCAGAGGGACTCCCTTTCTTTATTGGTCTGTTGACTCTGCTGAAGAAAGCTTTGAATTCCAGGCTTTGATTTGCTTCCTCTTCTTAGAAGAGTTATGGACTCTGTTCTGGAAACAGAGAGATAGGTTCAAAGTTTATCAGACAAAAGCATCTAAGAAAGGGTAGTGCTGATATGAATGACCTGGTCCAGCTGCGGGGAGGATCCACATTGTAGGCTCTGATGCAATACCTATGCTGGGGTAGTCCTCAAGCTAAGAGGCCGTTTCTACTTTAGAGACTTAATGACCATCTAGTTTGGTGTTTTCCTCAGGTCCATTATCTCTGAAAAGAGACATAGGAGGAAGAGGATTATTTATCCTCCCATCCATAAGCCTGTGTTTCCAGTTCAAGGATTTAGGTCAGCAAGACGCAGACCCAAAAACCATTCATTTAATAACCCAAGAAAGAAGGCAAGCAGGGTGGCCCAAATCTTCCAACTGGGGCAAGATTTAATATAGTGTTCCAGTGGAAAGAATCTTCTAATGGTAACTTGGACTCTACATGTCCTAATTCTGTTGTTAACGAGATTGGTGACTCTGGGCTTAGTTTCTTCTGTTAAAAACTAGGAAATTGTAGATCATCTCTCAACTCCATTTCAGCTCCAGGATTTCTCAGTTCCTGGAGTACCCGTGCCCTAGACACTCCACATGAAGAAGAGAGGCTTACCAAATTGGATTATCAGAGCAAGACTATTAGCAGAGAAGCCTGAAAACATCTTTCTGGCCCAAACAACAGTGAACTTTTTTGATCAGCATGTATTAGGGACTTTTGGGCACAATTGCAATCAAAGGCAATTGTTCCTGTCTCTTCTACATTTTTTTTGCTACTGTACCCTAGTCAGAATAGTTCATTGAGACTTCCCTGTAATTTCAAACTTCACTTGAGAGTGCTAACCCTGTTTTGGGCATCTTTGGCTTTAAAACTGATTATTATAAAACTCAAATTGAATTTCCCTGCTCTACTTTCTCCACCCCTGCCCAAACATACCACTGAACAGCAGTGATTTTGTGAGGCCTTTCTATAAACAGAGAGCTATACTTGGGGGTACACCCAAAAACCCCAAAAAGTATCATCTCCTATGTATCATATCTAGTGATTTAAAGTGTTTAGTTTGGCCCTTTTCCTTAGTTCCTTATGTCCTGAAATGAGACATGGGAGGGATAGGATTGTTTCTTCTCCCACTCATAAACCTTAGCCTTCTCTCTCTTCTGCAGTCTACATGGGAGGACAGAGAAGCGCAAAGAACAAGAGAAAAGATGCATCCATCTGAGATCTAAAAGGAGACAATGAGGTGATATTTTCCCCCTGCCCAGGTGTTGTGTTTTCAGCTCTTACCCCTTTTTATTTTAGAGACTGGCCATTCCTAGGATGACCTGGGAATTTATCCCCTCTGCACTGCTCCCCAAGCACTTGGATAATGAAGCTGAGCTGTCTTCAACTGTATTATATGTAGACAGAAGGTCACCATCTACAGCCTGGTGAAAAATGAGTCAGACCTTTCCACTGTAAAGACAAACACATGAGCTGAGCTAAGTAAGGTTGGTGGGTTTCCTTCAGAGAGCACTAGGTTGACCCTAAAAATAATTTCAGAGCTGCAAATTGCTTGATGTCTAGGTCTTTTTCCTGGAAAGGGGCTTGCAGACAGTGGCTAATTCCATACCTTTCCCTGGCCCCTTTGCGTCTTCTCCCTCCTCAATTATGCAAAGCTTTGATAGAGAGCAGAGCCAGCTATGTGATTTCAACATATTTTTGCTCAGATTTCACTCAGTTCAGGAAGACACAGACAGTAGAGGATGATGCTGTGGGTTTGCTCTACTTGTAGCACCTGAATGGCTCATACCCAAGGCACATGGGAAGTTCTGTCTTGTTAATAACTACTGCTCTCCACCGCAGAACCCAGGTACTAAGGGAAAGTGGAGAAAATTTTTCTACTTCTGCCTGTTATAGTTTGGGAATAATAACAAAAACATGGTATGGATCCTTGCCATTCTCTCTACTTTCACCCTCTTTCCCAACAATATTCTTCTCATGACCTTTTACCCCCTAGGCCACATTAAGCATGTGTTAAATGACTTTTTTTTTTTTTTTTTTTTTTTGAGACAGAGTTTTGTTCTTGTTGCCCAGTCTGGAGTGCAATGGCCCGATCTCGGCTCACTGCAACCTCTGCCTCCTGGGTTCAAGCGATTCTCCTGCCTCAGCCTCCTGAGGAGCTGGGATTACAGGCATGAACCACCACCCCTGGCTAATTTTGTATTCTTAGTAGAGATGGGGTTTCTCCATTTGGTCAGGCTGGTCTCGAACTCCTGACCTCAGGTGATCCGCCCACCTTGGCCTCCCAAAGTGCTGGGATTACAGGCGTGAGCCACCACACCTGGCCTAAATTACTTTTTTTTTTTTAGTGTCTCACTGTGTTGCCCAGGCTGGCCTAGAACTCCTGGCCTCAAGCAGTCCTCTTGCCTTGGCCTCCCAAACTGCTGGGATTACAGGTATGGGCCACTATGCCCGGCCTAAATTCCAATTTTAAAGTGTCACTGGATTAAACAGGATTCTTTAGAGTATTTGAAGAGTTTTAATCACTAGTGATGTCCATCTTATTTCAGGCTTTCAGAGCCACCACATAGAGAAAACCTGACTTTCTCACATTTTTGTCATCAATACTTAGAGCCGTGAGAATGTTTCTGGGGAAAGGGGGGTGGTAGATGATACCTGACCTCCTCTTGGAAATCAGACTCTGGATTGGCCCTCACTGCTGCCTGTCAGGGAGCCTGGTGGGAAATCTTCTGTCTAGAAAGGATGCCCATTCCTGTTCAAATGTGTTGTAATGTTGATAGGAGAAAGCCAGGGCCATGGAGGACTCTTGTTTATGCTAAGTGGATTCAAACAAATGGGGAAGAGCTAGGCACAGTGGCACATGCACCTGTAGTCCCAACTACTCATTAGGCTGAGGAAGGAGGATTGCTTGAGGCCAAGAGTTTGAGGCTGTAGTGTGCTGTGATTGTGCCCATGAACAGCCACTGCACTCCAGCCCAGACAACATAGTGAGATCTCATCTCTAGTAAATATAATAAATAAATAAGAACAGGGAAGAAAATTTGTGTCTCCAGAGATTACAATGACCAGCGTTTCCTCCCTCCTCACAGAGATATTCCTTTTGAATTGGAACACTGATTGTTTCTAGTTGCTTTGTATTCAGCTCAGAGCTGAATTTACAGTACATATGTGCCTACCCGCCGTCACTGAGTGACGGTTATGTTGCTTTATTTATTTATTTATATATTTAGTGACAGAGTCTCACTCTGCCACCCAGGCTGGAGTGCAATGGCGTGATCTCGGCTCACTCCAACCTCTGCCTCCGGGGTTCAAACGATCCTTATGCCTCAGCCTCCCAAGCAGCTGGGACTACAGGCACGTACCACCAAGCCCAGCTAATTTTTGTATTGTTAGTAGAGATGGGGTTTCGCCACGTTGGCCAAGCTGATCTTGAACTCCTGACTTCAAGTGATCTGCCTGCCTCAGCCTCCCAGAGTGCTGGGATTACAGGTGTGAGCCACCGCCCCCAGCCGACAGTTATGTTACTTTAAAGCTAATCTCCTTCCAAGATCTTTGATACAAAACTGTCTCATGTAACTAACTTCCCTCTCCTTATACCTCCTCCTCCTGCAATGTGTCTCCAATTGGCACTGCCTAATTTGACCCAGTTCCTCTAAGGAGACGCTAAGATCTGCCTGGCTGGTTAGGCAGGGGAGGAGGTGCTTTAAGGGGTAGAGAGTGGGAAGGCTGGGCGGGATGTGCTGTAGGGAGACTTGAGCAAAGAGTAAAGTACATCTGCTGATTTGCTCCTGGTTTGCACAGAAAACCAGGACTGAGAACAGCAGAGTTTCAATCCAATGCCCTCTCACTTCCAGGGTTACCAACTTGGTATTAAAACCAGCTGGAGAGCCGGGAGCAGTGGCTCACGCCTGTAATCCCAACACTTTGGGAGGCCGAGGCGGGCAGATTACCTGAGGTCAGGAGTTCGAGAACAGCCTGGCCAACATGGCAAAACCCTATCTCTACTAAAAATACAAAAATTAGCTGGGTATGGTGGCGCATGCCTGTAATCCTAGCTAATCAGGAGGCTGAGGCAGGAGAATCACTTGAACCTGGGATGCAGAGGTTGCAGTGAGCTGAGATCGTGCCACTGCACTCCAGCCTGAGTGACAGATCGAGACTCCGTCTCAAAAAAAAAAAAGAAAAGAAACAAACAAACAAAAACCCCCAGCTGGAGGCAGCTAAGTACAGCTAAGTACTGATTTTGCCCAAGATGTGTCACAGAGCACGTTAAGAGCAATTAAGCAGGAAAGCTCAGTTTACTGTTAGAAAGAAAGTCCAGTTCAGAAAACAACTCCTTCAGACCTTTCTGGAAATTGTTTTGGGGCCATCTGGGCAAAAGTCCAAGAATGAGATACACTTCCTGAGCCAGTGCTAGCTGAATGCTATGCTTCACCTGTTCTACCCACCTAGTGCTTGTCTAGCCCTTCATTCACACAGGCATTAGGCATGCTGCATGCACACAAACACACACACACACACACACACAAAATAATATGAGCATATTTCTTCCTGTACAGCCAGCTCGACTTGTTCTTCCTTTTTAAGTAACAGACCCCACTCCCACAGGGATCACACCAAAGGAAAAGATGACTTACCTGATGTTAGAACCAGGGAAAAGAATTAGCCGAGTGTGGTGGTCCATGCCAGTAGTCCCGGCTACTCAGAAGGCTGAGGCAGGAGAACTGCTTGAACCTGGGAGCCAAACTCATGCCACTGCACTCCAGCCTGGGCAACACAGCGAGACTCCGTCTCAAAAAAAAAAAAAAAAAAAACAGGGAAAAGCAAGAAAACCCATGAAGGCCTTGAGTAGCCTGGCTTTTGAAAGGTTTAATAGAAAGAGGACACCTCAGAGAGGCAGGCAACTTGTGTTCTTGTTCTTGTTCTTGTTCTATTCTCACCATGAACCTTGGGACAAGTAACTTCACTGCTCTCCGCCTCAGTTTCTCTCAGTTTCTCCAAGCAGAAAACAGGAAAATCCTGCTCACTCTTGCCTCTCCTGCATGGGGAGGTGTGTGAGGGAAGTTTCAAGTGGCACTTTGTGGGCTTGTTTTGTTTTGTTTGAGACAGAGTCTTGCTCTTGTCGCCCAGGCTGTAGTGCAATGGCACGATCTCGGCTCACTGCAACCTCTGTCTCCCGGGTTCAAGCAATTCTCCTGCCTCAGCCTCCTGAGTAGCTGGGATTACAGGCGCACCCCACCACGCCTGGCTAATTTTTGTATTTTTAGTAGAGATGGGGTTTTGCCATGTTGGCCAGGCTGGGCTCGAACTCCTGACTTCGTGATCCGCCCGCCTCAGCCTCCCAAAGTGCTGGAATTACAGGCGTGAGCTACCACGCCCGGCTTCAAGTGGCACTTTGAACTTTGCATTCTTTTTTTTTTTTTTTTTTTGAAATGGAGTTTCCCTTTGTTGACCAGGCTGGAGTGCAGTGGCGTGATCTCTGCTCACTGCAACCTACACCTCCCCGGTTCAAGCAATTCTGCCTCAGCCTCCCGAGTAGATGGGATTATAGGTTTGTACCACCACACCCAGCTAATTTTTTTGTATTTTTAGTAGAGATGGGGTTTCACCACGTTGGCTAGGCTGGTCTCGAACTCCTGACCTCAGGTGATCCACCCACCTCGCCCTCTCAAAGAGCTGAGATTACAGGCCTGAGCCACCAAACCCAGCCTGAGCTTTCCATTCATTTTGAAAAACACCAAAGGGCAATTATGAATCTAATGATTTGGAAATGAAAGGGCCCCTCAATACCAGACTGCCCTCCTTTATCTTTTGATCTCTATCTCAAGTTTTGTGGCTAGTTCCAGAGAGTCTGAGTTCTCTAACAACTGTGGACTTGGGCTCTTCTAATGATTGTTCCTAAGGGACCCTTCAAGGAACCACTTATTATTGTGTGGCTTGTTCTAGTGGTCCAGTCCCTAAGTTCAGTCCATCCCAGGAAGGATGTCAAGAAAAGAGGGTTAATAAACTTAGATAATTTTTTTCTCCATGCCCTGGCTTCCTAGGGAAATAGGGTTGATACTAGGAATCTCTCTGACAAAATGTAAGAGAGAATTGCTTTGTGAAGTGAAGGTAAGCCCATGTTTCAGGTTTTCTCATGAGCCTTCAAAAGGAGTCTCTCAACTCCAGACAAGAATTGGGTGGGGGTGGGGGGGCAGGAAAACAGATACTTTACTCTGTGTGCCTTCCTGCACCCCCCCACCCCCACCCCTACCTCTCTCAATATACCATTACAAGCAAACCAAATCTTTATCCATCTGCCTCAGTGAGATCCTTCAAAAAGACCAAGAATCCCCACAGCAGCTCAGACTGTTCCCTTGCCCCATTCTTGCTTCTGCCTCTGCCTCAGGGCGTTTAGTTTTCGTCAGATGAGTGGGGAATGCAATTTTCTTTTTTTTTCTTTTCTTTTTTTTTTTTTGTGACCGGGTCTCACTCTGTCGCCCAGGCTGGAGTGCAGTGGCAGGATCTCGGTGCACCGCAACCTCCACCTCCCAGGCTCAAGCGATTCTCCTGCCTCAGCCTCCCAAGTACCTGGGATTACAGGCTCATGCCACTACCGCCCAGCTAATTTTGTTTTGTTTTGTTTTTTTAAGAGACAGAGTTTCGCTCTTGTTGCCCAGGCTGGAGTGCAACGGCGTGATCTTGGGTCACCGCAACCTCCGCCTCCCGGGTTCAGGTGATTCTCCTGCCTCAGCCTCCCGAGTAGCTGGGATTACAGGCATGCGCCACCATGCCTGGCTAATTTTTTTTGTATTTTTAGTAGAGATGGGGTTTCTCCATGTTGGTCAGGCTGAACTCCTGACCTGAGGTGATCCTCCCGCCTCGGCCTCCCAAAGTACTGGGATTACAGGTGTGAACCAGTGTGCCCGGTCATAATTTTGTATTTTTAGTGGAGACAGGGTTTCACCATGTTGGCCAGGCTGGTCTTGAACTCCTGATTTCAAATGATCCACCCACCTCAGCCTCCCAAAGTGCTGGAATTACAGGTGTGAGCCACCATGCCGGCCGCAATTTTGGAGGTATGTAAATTTCCACCAGATACATTTTTTTTCTCTCCTCCCACAGGCTCCTAAAGAGATAATTCATTGCAACAAATTATCACTTTTAAGTGTTCTCAGTTCCCGATTGTTTAATACTCTACTGCCAATTACTGCTTGCCTTCCCTCAAATAGACATTAACCTTCATTTTAAACTCAGACTCCCCCCCCCCGCGCCCCCATCCTTTTTTCTTTTTTAAAATAAGCGTGGTAGAGTAATTGATGAGAGGGTGGGGAATAACCATTTACAGGTTTAACTTGTTTATTACACCTTCAGTAGAGGACTTATCACTGAACCCTGAGTGGGCTGCTCTCCTCCATCTTCTACTTTTCCTGTCACCCTCCCTCACACCACATACTCCAAGACAGAATCCCTTGAATGACTGAACCCAGCTTCTTAATACTACCCCCATCTTTAACTGAGGTATAGAGCCTCTAAGGGGCTGTTTCTTTGCCTCCTCAGGGATGAGGTGTAACCTCCACCTACATACACGGTCTAATCTCAAAATCAAGGTCCACTCTGGATTAAGATAGTGTTTCCACCTCAGAGGCTGGGGAGGCCTGCAGAAGTTGTAAATTGGAGGAAATATTGGGGTTTGTAAATCAGGGTACGTTGTCTTTCACCAGGACAAAGTGTAAGGTTTTTCTTGGAGACAGGGTCTCGCTCGGTTACCCAGGCTGGAGTGCAGTGGTAAGATCACAGCTCACTGCAGCCTCGACCTCCAGGCTCAAGTGATCCTCCCACCTCAGCCTCCTGAATAGCTGGGACTACAGGCACATGCCACGATGCCTAATTTATTTTTATATTTTGTAGAGATGGGATCTCCCTATATTGCCCAGGCTGGTCTCAAACTCCTGGGCTCGAGTGATCCTCCCACCTTCTTTCCAAAGCACTAGGATTACAGGCGTTGAACCACAGTGCCTGGCTAAGGTTTTTCTTCTTTAGGATAGTATCAGACCATGCTTAAGTGCTCCTTTAGGTTTCTTGCTAACTCAAGAATATTAAAGAAAAGCCTCCTCCCTTCCCAGAGCTATCTTCTAATAGCAGCTATTTTCTCTTTCAGCAGAATCTCTTTAAAATGGACATAGAAGACTGCAATGGCCGCTCCTATATGTCTGGTATGCCTTCTGTGTGTTCTGTTTGTTAGGGGCTGGAAGCAGACACTCTCCTGTAGAGCAGAGCAGAGAGCCTTCAGCCTAGGCACACAGCCTCTAAATGTCCTAGTCACACAGCTAACACTCATGCTTGGTGGCCCTTGGTAGTGTGCAATTATTTTGGTGATCTTACATTCCCTAAATAGTAATTTTCTTTTCCAGACTTCTTGGGGTATAGAGGAAGGGAATAGGAGGGGAATATGAGCAGACATCATTAGAAGAATAATTTGAAGCAAATAGATGGAAACAAGATGTGGTTCCTTCTCCTTTGCTCTGAAGTCACCAGCCAAACATGAAATCCTGTTCTATCCAGATAGAGTGGCACAAAGTTTCAAAGCTCAAAGGCCTACAAGGGCCAGGTAGTCATGTGAATGAGTGAAGTAAGGTTAGGATAATAAGCAGAAAAGAATGGTGGGGGCTGTCATGAAGTGGAGAACATATGTCCCACGTAAAGGGACAGCAGCTTTCAGTGTCCACTAGAACTTGTCATGCAGGAATGTGTATCTAGTGTGGCCAAAACTTCTAAATTTTTAAGAGATACCAGAAATCCAAATTTTTATATGAAATGTCTCCATTTTAAAATAATGACTCAAGGCTGGGCATGGTGGCTCACGCCTGTAATCCCAGCACTTTGGGAGACAGGCAGATCACCTGAGGTCAGGAGTTCGAGACCAGCCTGGGCAACATGGTGAAACCCCCTCTCTACTAAAAATACAAAAATTAGGCCAGGCACGTGGCTCACGCCTGTAATCCCAGCACTTTGGGAGGCCGAGGTGGGCAGATCACGAAGTCAAGAGATCAGGACCATCCTGGCCAACATGGTGAAGCCTCATCTCTACTAAAAATACAAAAATTATCTGGGCGTGGTGGCTCACGCCTGTAGTCCCAACTTCTCAGGGGGCTGAGGCAGGAGAACCCAGGAGGCGGAGGTTGCAGTGAGCTGAGATCATGCCACTGCACTCCAGCCTGGCGACAGAGTGAGACTCTGTCTCAAAAAAAAAGAAATAATAGAAACCAAAACTGGGTTTTGATGTGATGAGTATCCCTATCAGAAACCCAAGCACCATTGTGGAAATGACCTATAGCTTATTTTTTACTCTAAAGTAGGACCAATGAAGGAATTATTGGCATGCACTAAAGGAGATAGCAAGATGGGTCAGACACACATATGAGAGTCATTGGCAACACCCGGGTAATGTAAGGTAAGATGTTGACTCTGACCCCTTTCTTGTTTAAGGAGGGAAGGAGTTGGAATGGGTAAAGGCATTCAATATCTGCCACATGCTTGACAGAATGACAGGGATCAGGTAGACTCATTTAATTGGAAGAGACTTTATTAGAACAAAAGTCATGGCCTTGTGAGGAGCGAGCCAGTCCTCCTACCTCCTGCTCAGTTAAGCCTATTCAGAAAACCACTACTGAGCAACAAGTACACTTGGGACCCTGCTTTAGTGCTGGGGAACACTCAGATGGATAAAATCCAGTCCCTACCATAAAGCAGGCAAATGAGAAACTACAAATCCCGTGGAGCTCTTTTCAAACCTGTTTATGGAGAATATTGGATACTCATGGAGGTGATTTGCTTCACCATGCTATGAAACCAAGTTTTCCCTGCTTTCAGCAGATTGGCATGTCCTAGATAAGAAGTGGCCTCTGCACAGGATGGTTTTTGAATGGAAGTGGAGGCCAGGAACTCCTCCTCTGTACTTTGAGAATTTTAGATGTCAGCAGCTACCTTAGAAAGGGAAAAGGGAAAGTCAAAGTAAGGCTACCATTAGCCCTGAAAAGTACCCCTCTTAGGACTGGGCATAGCTGCGCTCATCACTGACCCATCTCTCCTGGAAGAGTCATATGGAAGCAGAGGGAAAGGCTGCAGCATGCAGCCCTCCCGAAGCACGCTGCGGGCCTCCACAGGCCATCATAGTTCTTCTGCTCCACGCCAGGTGACCTTCCCTCATCAGGCCACTTGATGAAAAGGGTATCTCTCCTGTTCTTCCAAGAGATTTGAATTCCTCACAGAATGTGATTCAGAAAATCCATCTTTTCTCCCCTTTTCTCTTTTTAAAGGTACAGATCATTCCCTTCTGGGGCAGGGAAAAGGGGGAGATAAGCAGGAGTCTATTAATTTATGGCACAGATAACCACCCCCTCCATTTTCCTATCTTTCAAGGGAAACAGAGTTGCTGAAACCCAGCTCCTGCCATTAATTGACTGAGCAGGGCTTGCCCCAAGTTTTCTGAGACTGTGAAATGTTTTAGAGAACTTTAGTAGAAAGGGATTCAGGGGTAGGCAGCCCGAAGTTTCACAGCCCCTCCCACCCCCAAATTCTTGGAATCAGAAAATGTAGTCTTCCAAAGTAGGTCAGTTTGTCAGTGAGCAGCTCCTCTGAAAGGGAAGGGAGCAGAGGCCTTGTCCTGATAGAGGGCGGATTCATCCAGGGCTTTCGGCTGCTGGGGCCCCAGGGGCACAGGAGAGGGGAGAGGTGGGGAGACCGTACCAGCCTTTTTGCCCGGGATCTGAAAGGTCTCAGGGCCACGGAGCAACACTAGCCTGACACCAGACTCTGCTGGGCCCTCTCACTGCTGGAAAGGAGGAGGCTGTCAGTCCCCACATCTAGAGAGCAACCTTCCTCCTGGAGGAGGAGGGAAAGAGTTTGGTGGGGGAGGGGCTTTCTGCCTCTCTCAGAGCCTTGAAGCTGTCCGTGTCCTGGGCCCCATGACCTCTGGGGCCTTGGCTTCCCCAGCTGGCAGAGGATTGGGCCTTCCCTGGGCCCCCCCCCTTTCTCCCTCCCACCCGCAGGCCCATCCATCTCTCTCTCTCTCTTGCACACACTCTTGCCTCTCTCAGGCATTTGTTGTGCAGTTCCTCTTTGTCTGCTGGGCACGAGGGGCAACAGCATCTGCCTTTCCCTCCCTGTGCACACACCCACCACCCACCCCCTTCACTGTCTTGGAAAAGGGATGCTGTAGCCTAGCATCTCCCCCACTGTATACACATATACATTCTCTCCAGCCCCCTCCCCAAGCACATCCAAGCGTGCTCTCCCCTCTCCTTCTCTCCCTCTCTCCCTCTCTCTCTCTCTCTCTCACACACACACACACACACACACACACTCAACACACATACACCCTGGGCTGAGCTGCTCTTGCTGGCTGCAGCCGTGGGCCTCTGCTCACCGTGCCGCTGCTGCTGCCTGCGAAATGACGGCGGTTCCCCTCACTTCCAGGAATCCACGCTTCCTGGAAGGTGAGTGGCTGGGCTCACCCCTGCCTGCCACTGAGACGCAGACATGCATACACCACCCGCACTCCCTCGCCGTTTCCAAGGCGGCGGCCGCGTTCGCACCCCAGGGTCTCACCGGCAAGGGAAGGATAATGTAAGTTCAGGCAGAAGGCGGCTAGTGGAGGGAGGAAGGGGGGTGCTGGGGCTAGGGAGCCAATTCAGTAACTACTCCCAAGCCTGAGGAGATGGAGAGGATGGGGGCTGTGTGTGTGTGTGTGTGTGTGTGTGTGTGTGTGTGTGTGTAGCGGGGGAGGGGGCGTTCCTCCTTATACTTGCGGAGGATGGGAAAGGGTGTTTGGTGTTGCTAAGCAAAGACGGCGACTTGGACAGTGGGAGCCTATGGTGACATCTTGATTAGGCCTTGGGGATAGAGGTAGAGCTGCCTGGGGTGAAATGCCGAGACAGGCCTGGGTGGGAAGGGGTAGTGGAGAAAATCAAGGTAAGGAAGAGGAGCCTTGGCAAGCAGATGCCTCAGCCTGGAACAGAGATCTGAGGGGCCTCAGCTTCCTCCCCACAAAAGAGCTGAGGATGGGCGTCTTTCTTTGCTCTTGTACCCACTATTCCCTGCTAGCAGGCTAGGATCCTGCCACCCTGGAGCCCATGGTCAAGAAAGGGAAAGCAGTTATGATGAGGTGCCTTGCAGAGAAGTGTGGAGGTTCTCCATGTTCTCCAAGCTCATGGCTATTCCCTAGATGTAGCCACTATTTAAAGGTCTCAAGGAAAGGCAGCAGGAGTGGAGGCTAGCCTCCTTTAACATATGAAACACCTTTAGCTTGTGGCCTGTTTCCCAGTTCCTTTCTCTCCCTCCTGCTTTTCAGCCTTTACCTACCTCCCAGTTCCTCTGATGTGAACCTCATGATTTGGCTTTGCCCTCTGGGGGTTCAGCCAATCTATGATGACGTTGAGCAAGAAAATTTCTCAGAGACCTAAGAGCAGCCTTAATTCTTGGCTTTGACAGTCTGGGATTTCTTGGGAGTCCCAGACTTTTGAAATTCCCTCACTGGGGTTTCTGGGGCTGAGAGAGGAACTGTTAAACTTCCTAAATCTTACTCTAGTCCCCTCACCCCTGAGTTAGAATTCAAAATCCTTGGTGCCCAAGAAAGCCTTTCTGACTCCTGAAACAGATTCATTATACATATATTTTAGCCCCATGAAAGTAGACTTGAGCCTGTTTTTCCCCTTACCTTAATCTTAGGGAGGGCAACAGCATCAAAGAGCCTCTTGAATTACTGCTGTGACTCCTGCTTCTCTTCCTGTTTCTGGGCCTTAATTGGGAAAGCCACAAAGGATGCTTTCCCCTCAGTGTTTCTAAGTGTACTTTTAAATATATTTTCCTCCACATAGCAAGTCCCTGGCCTCAAGAGGCAGCCTCAGCCGAATAAGCTGGGACCAGTGATGGATTTCCAACAAGTTCACTCATCCTTTTAGGGTCAAGGCCTCAAAGCCAAGTGCCCTGTTCTTCCCTGATTAGTAACATCAAGTGATTTAGGGCAATTCACCACTAATAAAGGGAATAAGAAGATACCATTTTCAGCCCTTCTAACCCTAGTAAACCCTACACTTAGTTGAAAGGATATATTTAAAACTGGCTCTGAGTCTACAAGTCTCAACCCACAATCCTGAGATGCTCACTTCATGATATGTGTGTGGTTCTGATTTCAGGCAACATTTTTAGGTAACCATGGCTCACCTAAAAAGCCCCAGCTGGGAAAACTCAGATTCAAGCCATAAGGCTTTTTCTATAGATAGTGAACAAATTTCCTCAGGCTTTGACGGGATAGAATGGGGAAAATGGGACTTTAGGAGAGGATATGAATGGGAAATGGTCCCAAAGTCCTGAGTGGTTGTTTTCTTCCCACTGACCAAAGCTGGAGAGGGATCCCTCAGGAGGGTGTGTTCCGGATTTCTTGCCTCAGGCCCAAGACTCCAACCATTTTATAATGGAATCTTTATTTTGTGAAAGTAAGTATGTGCATAGCTGGGCAATTGGGTAAAGTACTAATAGGTGGACTTCAGGGATGAATTTTAGGCTTCCTCTCTCTTTCTTGCACTCTCCCTTGCTTTCTCTCTCTCTCTTCCATATTTAGGCCTGTGTGCACACATTCATGCATGTTCATGTTAGCAGATAATGTAGAAGGCTACCAGTATGTTTATCCCAATAGGTATGTTCTCTTTATATGTATCTACATATGTGCTGTGTCTCTGTGTGTGTTTATCTACATGTATTTTTATTTCACCTATATATTTGTGTAGACGATTGTGGGGAGGAGGGATTTTTTTAAAAAAGACATTCATATCTTCCTTTAGGTATGTTATCTGATTTTGAAAAACATTATGAAAGCCTCAAAAAGCATTTTTACAAAGCAATTTATCAGAAAATTAAAACAATATACTGAGAATAAGTGATCACTTAACTGTCAATGAATATCAAATAGTAAACACGTGATTGGAATCAGATCAGTAGGAGACTTTCTAGAGTAATCAAATTTTTGCTGAATTTAGAAAGTCTAAGAGGCCCAATTCTTCCCTACTAAGATTGTGACCCCCAATTGGCTGTGTAGGTGCTGGTTAAGGACATGGACGCTTACTGTCTATGATCCCAGTTCCACACTAGCAGCTATGTAACCTTAGACAACTAACATAACCTCTTTTGTACCTCAGTTGCCTCATCTGAAAAAATCATGATATTAGCACCTACTTCATATAGTTGTTGTGAGGATTAAATAAAATTATTCATTGCAAGTGCACAGAATAAAGCCTGGCACATAGTAAGTACTCAATATTATTAGCTGCTATGATGATTACTAATATTATCATTAGATTCAAGGACAATTCCAGTTACCTTTCCTGCAGATCCTGAACCGGCTGGGGGCTCCAGAGAGGAACAGTAGGGAAGAATGTCTGTCCTGAACATCTGTCCCTTCTGCAGCCCCCATTTTCCTCTCCGCCCTGGCGCACCCAGCCTCAGCCCTGCTTCCTGTGGACGTCAGGCAGTGATGCTCTTGCCCTCAGGCCTAGATAAAGGTAGGGTAGGCAAGGCCCAGCCACTGAGCTCACAGAAGGCAGCACCAGGCATCCAGACTGGCGGGGGCACAAGGTATGGTGCCCAGCATACAACACTGCTTTGTACATGGCTATGAAGGAAATGTTTGTGAAATTTAACTGAATTTTTTTAAAAGATTAGGCAATGGACAGTAGATATCTCCAGCTCCAGCTTTACCTGCCCTCTTGTTCTCTCCTCCAAGGTAGCGGGGACTCATCTCTGGAGAAGGAGTTCCTCGGGGCCCCAGTGGGGCCCTCGGTGAGCACCCCCAACAGCCAGCACTCTTCTCCTAGCCGCTCACTCAGTGGTAAGTGTAACCTCCTACCACCTCCTGGCAGTAGGCACCCCCTGTTGCATTTGGCCTTCAATTCACCTTCCACTGGCAACCATTTCCCCATCGTCACCTCCTGCTGGTCTCCTGCTTAGTCTCTAAGAGCAATAAGGAGCCCAGTGTCTAGGGTTTTTCTGGCTTCTGAAAGGAGAGTGAATAGTCAGTTACTGGCAGACTAGGGTGGAATTAAAAGAGGTATGGGTGGGATTAAGGTAAAAGTTTCAAAGAGAAATTATGGAATTAGAGAAGCAGGTAGATAGAAATGGTCATCAGGTGGAGTTAGATAGGAAATAGAGAGTAGAAGGACCTCCCCATCTCCCCACAGCCCATTCTCCTACCCAGACAGGGTCCCCATGACTGCCTCTCCCCAGCTGGCCCTAGATCTGTGACATTCTCTAAATGGTTGGAGTAGCCAGGAATGTAGGTCGGAGCTAGAGCCAAAGCCTTCTCCTCAATGGTTCCTCCTTCCTTTACCCCTCCTGCCCTGCCTCAGAGTTTTATGGAGGTGGAGGGGGTAGAGGGATTCAATCTAATGAGGTGGGAGGGAACTGTAAGCATGTCTGTCTTCCAGGTTTGCTCTCTTTGGCCTGTTGTCCCCCTTCAGTCTTCCTAGATCTGTTTTCCCGCCACTGTTAACTTGCTGGCTTCCTGCCCAGGGCCAAGCCAGACATCTTTCTTCATGACAAGAGAGTAGAGAAAAAAGCTCCCCTTAGTCGCCTCCTCTCCTCAGTGACAGAAGACATCCTATGTACCCCCAACTTTTTTCTTTTTGAGATGGAGTCTTGCTCTATCGCCCAGGCTGGACTGCAGTGGCGTGATCTCAGCTCACTGTAACCTCTGCCTCCCAAGTTCAAGCGATTCTCCTGCCTCAGCCTCCGAAGTAGCTGGGATTACAGGCGTACACCACCATGCCCAGCTAATTTTTGTATTTTTAGTAAAGACAGGGTTTCACCATGTTGGCCAGGCTGGTCTCAAACTCCTGACCTCAAAAGAATCCACCCACCTTGGCCTCCCAAAGTGCTGGGATTACAGGCGTGAGCCACCACACCCGGCCCAACTTTTTTCTCTTGAAGCCTATTTGCCTGGTGGGTGGGAGAAAAGGTTGTCTCAGGTTCCAGTAGGATTCTGATAGCAGCAGCAGGGATACTAGGGTGTTAGTTGCATTTAAGGCTTGAATGTCTCAGGGCCTAAAGACACCCTCTTAAACTTTAAGAGTGCCATTCTGGGCCAGGCGCAGTGGCTCACACCTGTAATCCCAGCACTTTGGGAGGCCAAGGCAGGCAGATCACCTGAGGTTGGAAGTTCGAGACCATCCTGACCAACATGGAGAAACCCTGTCTGTTCTAAAAATACCAAATTAGCTGGGTGTGATGGTACATGCCTGTAATCCCAGCTACTCAGGAGGCTGAGGCAGGAGAATCACTTGAATCTGGGAGGCGGAGGTTGCGTCAAGCCAAAATCGTGCCACTGCACTCCAGCCTGGGCAACAAGAGCGAAATTCCATCTCAAAAAAAAAAAAAAAAAAGAGTGCCATTCTGGCCTGGGAGCAGCTTCCCCCTTTGCCCCTCTCTATTCTAAACACCATCCCACCCCTCAGCCAACTCCATCAAGGTGGAGATGTACAGCGATGAGGAGTCAAGCAGACTGCTGGGGCCAGATGAGCGGCTCCTGGAAAAGGACGACAGCGTGATTGTGGAAGATTCATTGTCTGAGCCCCTGGGCTACTGTGATGGGAGTGGGCCAGAGCCTCACTCCCCTGGGGGCATCCGGCTGCCCAATGGCAAGCTCAAGTGTGACGTCTGCGGCATGGTCTGTATTGGACCCAACGTGCTCATGGTGCACAAGCGCAGTCACACTGGTAAGTAAGCCAGAGGGGCTCTGGGAGGAGCTCCCAGGGTGGGGTTGAGAGGTAGGGGCAGTGCTGGGACAACAGCAGGTATGGGGCTGGAGGAGGTCATGCAGGGAGTGGGTAGCCTCAGAAAAGGAAGGGTCTCACCCAGCACATTTTCCAGCTGACAAAACGAGGCAGGGTGGGGGTGGGTACAGAATTTGAATTCCCCTCAATACCTTTAGTTTCCTGGCACTTTCCTCAACTGCTGTTATAAAGAAAAGGTGATATTTTTCTCAGTATATGAGGGAGGGGAAAGTGTAGACTCAAGAATGAGCCAATGGTCCAATAGGGGTAAGACTCCTGGGTATTCTTTGGGCCCTCCCATCCAATAATTAAAAAACAACAACAACAAAACAGAAAACAAAAGCCTTCTCTTCTCAGCTTCCTCGGGCCTTGGGCTCCTAGGGCAGAGTGGGCCCTGTGGGGCTCAGTTTTTGGTAACAGTCTTTTGGCCTCGTGTTCCAGGCCCCTCTCCCTGCCACACACCTCTAATCCACACCTTCCCCAGGGTAAGACCCCAGGGATCCCCAAGAGATCTTCATAAATCAGGGTTTGTGTGCATTGCACTTCTGCCCGTCAGCAATGTGTTCAGAGCACCTTCCCTTGGGCAAGGTAGGGCAGAGGGTGGGGTGATAGGTTCAACCTTCAAAGTTCCTCACATGCAGTCCTCTGGGATTTGTTCTTTCACTTGCAGGTGAAAGGCCCTTCCATTGCAACCAGTGTGGTGCCTCCTTCACCCAGAAGGGGAACCTGCTGCGCCACATCAAGCTGCACTCTGGGGAGAAGCCCTTTAAATGTCCCTTCTGCAACTATGCCTGCCGCCGGCGTGATGCACTCACTGGTCACCTCCGCACACACTCAGGTCAGTGACTGTCCAGTGGGAGAAGGGAATGAGGCTCCAACACACCCAGTATGTAGAGCTCAGTGACTTCTCTTGTATTTGGGGAGTTCCAATGTCTGTCATTGAGGAGGGGGGAGCATTTACAGAGCAGATAGGTCCCCCTGCCTCTCTCACCCATCCTCTGGGCAGCAAGGCTTCATGGGAAATTTGGGAGACACCTTGATGGGGTATTTTACATCCACCATATGGATGTAAAATCCATCTACTTGGAGCAAAAGGAATAGGGGCAATGTTCTTGGCTGTTAACGGTCACCCTTGGCCGGGCACGGTGGCTCACGCCTGTAATCCCAGCACTTTGGGAGGCCAAGATGGGCGGATCACGAGGTCAGGAGATCGAGACCATCCTGGCCAACATGGTGAAACCCCGTCTCTACTAAAAATACAAAAAAAAAAAAAAATTAGCCGGGCATGGTGGCATGTAGTCCCAGCTACTTGGGAGGCTGAGGCTGGAGAATGGCGTGAACCTGGGAGGCAGAGCTTGCAGTGAGCTGAGATCGCGCCATTGCACTCTAGCCTGGGCGACTGAGCAACACTCAGTCTCAAAAAAAAAAAAAAAAAAAAAAAAAAGTCACCCTTCCCTGACTTTTGTTTGTTTTTTGTTTTTTCAAGACGGTGTCTCACACTGTTGCCCAGGCTGGAGTGTAGTGGCGCAATTTTGGCTCCCTGCAGTCTTGATCTCCTGAGCTCAAGCCATCCTCCCACCTCAGCTTCCTGAGTAGCTGGAAGGATGCTGCCACACCCAGCTAATTTTTCTATTTTTTTGTAGAGACAGGATCTCCCTATGCTGCCCAGGCTTGTCTTGAACTCTTGATCTCAAATAATCGGCCCACCTCAGCCTCCTGAAGTACTGGGATTACAGGCGTCGTGTCAGCCACTGTGCCTGGGCTTCCCTGACTTTTGTATTTTAGATTGTTGATGCCACAATCCATGCCCTATTACCCCCAACATCTAAGCCCCTGGGAGATCCCTCCTCTCACTCCCATCTGCCCCAGGCCCCACACCTGTCATCATCTTCACCCTCCTTCCTCCCACACCACCAGAGGTCTTGAGCAACCAGTCTGTCCTCTCCTTTACTTCCTTCTGGCTCCTGGAAATATCCATAGCCCTCTCAAATTGCAAAAAAGGGAGTCTAGGACTTCCAAATAGGAAAAGAGTATCCTATTTCTGTTCCCTATCCCAAGAGGTTGTCACCTTCCCAGAGGCAAGAGAAAGTCCAGAGGGTACCTAGAGATCAATGTTTGGAACAGTGCTGGGAAACTGGATTAACAAGGTTTTCTAGCCCAGTCAAGACTGTTTGAATCAGTATCTGTCTGAATCAGCTGGACAGATAGCACTTTTTAGGCATTTTACTAAGCTTTAGGCTTTTGGCTTGGACTTGGGAAGAGGCCAGGAGCTGAGCTGGCAGGAAGGAGGGAGCTCAAGATTGGGAAAAGGCAGGAAGAAAGGAAGGGGGAAAGAATTAGTAGGGTCTGTCCTTGGAAACTTTCCTGGCTATTTTTCTCTTCTTAAACTCTCCTGAGCCAGGATTTAAAGGGACAGAGCAATCATTTCATCACCCTCTACTTTCTCCATCCACTTACCTTGTTCCAGGTTCTCCCACCTTGTAATTGGGACCTCTTTATCTCTATGTATGTGGAGAAACAGGGAGAAAGATCATCGCTGATACATGCTTTATATCTACAGAGCATTTCACTTGTGTTTCTTCATGTGATCCTCATAACAATTCCAAGGTAGATGTGATTATCCCCATTTTGTTGACAAGGAAAATGAAGCTGTTGGGGGGAAAAATGAGTTGCGGGTCACATAGCTATTCTTCAGCCTAGCTGGAACCCCATCAAGGTCCAGTGCCAGAAATACATACTCCTTTTCCTCAGAAAAGGGGCTGCTCCCCCTGCTGGTTTGGAACAAGGATGGCTTGGCCCCTAGAATTCTTACCAACTACACAGTGAGGTGAACTGGGTAGATTTTGGATGTTGATCTGTAGATTATTAACAACAGAAGCAGACACAGATATACTGTCAGGTCCCATCTCTGTGAAGTGCTTTCTGTTGCAACCCCTATTATAAGAAAAAAGAGACTGGATGCATGTTCTCACTCATGTGGGAGCTAAAAATGTTGATCTCATAGAAGCACGGAGTAGGCTGGGTGCAGTGGCTCACGTCTATCATCCCAGCACTTTGGGAAGCCAAGGCGCGTGGATCGCTTCAGCCCAGGAGTTTGAGACCAGCCAGAGCAACATAGTGAGACTTCGTCTCTACTACAAAAACAAACAAACAAACAAACAAAAACCAGGTGTGGTGGCACACACCTGTAGTCCCAGCTACTCAGGAGGCTGAGACAGGGAGGATCACTTGAACCTGGGAGGTCAAGACTTCAGTGTCCTGTGATCATGTCATTGCACTCCAGTCTGGGTGACAGAGTGAGACCCCATCTTGGGGAAAAAAAAAAAAAAGCCAGGCACGGTGGCTCATGCCTGTAATCCCAGCACTTTGGGAGGCCAAGGCGGGCAGATCACCTGAGGTCAGGAGTTCAAGACCAGCCTGACCAACATGGAGAAACCCTGTTTCTACTAAAAATACAAAATTAGCCAGGCGTGGGGTGCATGCCTGTAATCCCTGCTACTCGGGAGGCTGAGACAGGAGAATTGCTTGAGCCCAGGAGGCAGAGGTTGCAGTAAGCCAAAATCGCGCCATTGCACTCCAGCCTGGGCAACAAGGGTGAAACTCCATCTCAAAAAAAAAAAAAAAGTAGAGAGTAGAACAGTGGTTACCAGAGGCTGACTGAGAAGGGTTGGGAGTAGGTGGATAGCGAGAGGCTGGTTAATGGGTACAAGATTACAGTTAGATGGGAGGAATAAGTTGTAGTGTTCCACAGCATAGTAGAATGACTGTAGTTAACAATAATTTATTGTATATTTCAAAATCACTAGAAGAGATTATTTTGAATGTTCCCAATACAAAGAAATGATAAATGTTTGCTGGGCGCGGTGGCTCACGCCTGTCATCCTAGCCTTTGGGAGGCTGAGGCAGACAGATCATGAGGTCAGGAGATCGAGACCATCCTGGCTAACACGGTGAAACCCCGTCTCTACTAAAAATACAAAAAATTAGCTGGGCATGGTGGTGGGCGCCTGTAGTCCCAGCTACTGGGAGGCTGAGGCAGGAGAATCGCTTGAACCCAGGAGGTAGAGGTTGCAGTGAGCCGAGATTGTGCCACTGCACTCCAGCCTAGGCAACAGAGTAAGACTCTGTCTCCAAAAAAAAGAAGAAAAAAAGATAAATGTTTGAGGTGACAGATATGCCAGTTACCCCAACTTGATCATTACATGTCGTATACATGTATGAAAATATCATATGTAACTCATAAACATGTATAATTATTATGTATCAATTATCAATTAAAATTTGAAAAAAAAGAAAGCGGTTGGAAGATCATTCCTCCCCCAGATGTTAAACTGTTTCCCCAAGGGTCTTTGGGTGGATAGGGACCATGGTGTTCATTTCATCCCTAAAATACAAGAGTTTACAGAGCCTGAGTAAAATCCAGTAGATTGATTTAGTCAAGGCCCAGCTTTGGCATGGCAAGGTTAGGGGTGAATAGTAATTACCAGCTTCCTAGAGATACCTTCTCCTGTCTCCCTGCTCAATAGCAGCAAGATACATCAAATATACAATACGTTGTTTCTCTCCACTTTTTTCTCTCCTCTCACAAATATCTCTTAAGAGTTATCTTTAAATGAAGTACCACTCTGTTTTCCAATTTTTTTTCTTCGGTAGAAACAAGATCTTTATAACCTGTTCCTTATTACAAGCACATAAACAAACAAACCCAAATTTGGTGTTCTCTTTTTTTTACTCTTCTTTATTTTCTTCTCTGTTCTTTTATTCTTTTTCTCTTTTCAGAATTACTCTATCAGTGATGGGCTTTCTAGACTTCTCTTGGTATCTCAGCGTAGAGAGACAGAGAGACAAAATAATCAGTAAACCAGGCTAGGGCTGGAGGTCAAAATACAAGTAAAGGTCAATGAAAACTGCCCCCTCCCCACATTGGCAGATCTAAGGGCTCTCATTTCTGTCATGCCAGCCCACCAGTTTCCCCCAAACCAAAGCAGATAGTTCATAAAAAGCAAAAAATCCCCTTGTCTGATAAACAGCACTTACATCCGCCTGCCAAATGGAAAGGTTAAACCACAGTCTGGGCCCGAGACTCTGAGATCCTGCAGTGGGGCCTGCCTGTCTGCTAGGGATGATCCCCTACAAAGTCCCTGGGTCCTCACTTCCTTTGAGCAACAATTTGGCCATCTTGAACAAACCCACCACCAGTCTGAAGCCACGTGCCCTAGGATTCCCTTGCCCCCATAACTGCACATTATCCTTCATCATCAAATATTGTTCATCTGTCCGCGGTTGCAGTTGAAGTTGGGGAATGAAAGACAAGCAGAACTCAATTTAGCAACATCCTTTCCTTCCCATGCCAGTGTATACTTGCTCTTGGCTGAATCTGCAGAGCCAGGGCACGGCGAGAAATAGCTCTGATGCCATCTTTCCACTCTCCTCCACAGTCTCCTCTCCCACAGTGGGCAAGCCCTACAAGTGTAACTACTGTGGCCGGAGCTACAAACAGCAGAGTACCCTGGAGGAGCACAAGGAGCGGTGCCATAACTACCTACAGAGTCTCAGCACTGAAGCCCAAGCTTTGGCTGGCCAACCAGGTAGGGGTATTGATGTACTACTGGGGAGTTAAAAGGGGATGGTGAGAGGGAGTGCTAGACAAGGGTGACTCTAGTATCTCCCGCACTGAGGGATGAAGTCTGTGAAACAGGGGACGATTACCCCAGTAAATCTGCCGAACACCCCATTCTAGGTACCGCAGTTGGTGGAGAGCCTTGTCTGTGGTGGGTGCTTTAGGGAGATCGACAGGTAGGGGAAGTTTGGGTCTATATCCTTGGCCTAACGGGAGAGAGAGAACACAAGAAGTATAAAACCAAGGGCCAGATGTGTATGATTGTCCCCAAATGATCTGAAATTTTACTGGAGTGAGCTTTAGGTAGGGTAAACAGAGCCCAGTTTCCCAGGCATCTGGTATGTCCTTCCTTGGCTACTGACCTGCTGGTTTTCTCCAGGCAAAGGCTGTGGGGCCAATGCTACCCCTACTCAACTGCTACTACTGTCTCCACCTTCTTCCCACTAGGTGACGAAACACGTGACCTGGAGATGGTGCCAGACTCCATGCTGCACTCATCCTCTGAGCGGCCAACTTTCATCGATCGTCTGGCCAATAGCCTCACCAAACGCAAGCGTTCCACACCCCAGAAGTTTGTAGGTAAGAATCCAGTTGGAAAGACGTATCAGCTTTAAGCCACAGCTCAAATAAATCTGAGCTGTGTGGTCTGGAGATTTGGTTTGGGGAAAGAAAGCAGTCTGGTGGGCTGGGTGCAGTGGCTCACGTCTGTAATCCCAGCACTTTGGGAGGCCAAGGTGGGCAGATCAAGAGGTCAGGAGATCAAGACCATCCCGGTTAACACAGTGAAACCCGCTCTCTACTAAAAATACAAAAAATTAGCCGGGCGTGGTGGCGGGCACCTGTAGTCCCAGCTACTCGGGAGGCTGAGGCAGGAGAATGGTGTGAACCCGGGAGGCGGAGCTTGCAGTGAGCCGAGATCACGCCACTGCACTCCATCCAGCCTGGGCAACAGAGCAAGACTCCGTCTCAAAAGAAAAAAGAAAAGAAAGAAAGCAGTCTGGTGGCCTCTGATACTGAAAATCTATCCTCAGGACAGGAGGAAAGTAAAGAGGGAGGATGTACTCAAAGAGAGTGGAGAAGGGTTGGCACTGAAGACTCTCGTGGTGGTTGTAAGGGACAGGGTCGAGGCATCGGGCTGTCTCAGTTTTTTGTTTGTTTGTTTGTTTTTGAGACGGAGTCTTGCTCTGTCGCCCAGGCTAGAATGCAGTGGCACGATCTCGGCTCACTGCAACCTCTGTCTCCCAGGTTCACGCCATTCTCCTGCCTTAGCCTCCCGAGTAGCTGGGACTACAGACGCCTGCCACCATGCCCGGCTAATTTTTTTTTGTATTTTTAGTAGAGACGGGGTTTCACCGTGTTAGCCAGGATGGTCTTAATCTCCTGACCTCATGATCTGCCCGCCTCAGCCTCCCAAAGTGCCGGGATTACAGGCGTGAGCCACCGCGCCTGGCCCGGGCTATCTCAGTTTTTAAGAATAACAAGAACTTCAGTCTGTGTGGGCCCTTAGAGAGTCAGAGAGAGGAAATAAGTATGTGGTTCCCCCTATCCCCAGCACTAGTCATTAGCTCTCTAAGGACCTGGAGCTTTATGGAGAGTAATAAAATGAAGTATTAAAAATCAATGGGCTGGGATTGAGTCCTTCTCTAAGATTATAGCCTAGAGTCAGGGAGCAGTCCCACAAAGGACCTGACCCTGCGAAAGTAAACGCCACGTGTAAATAATATTACACCCAGCCCCACAGGTAAGAAAACAAAGAAGTAATCCTGAGGAGAGTGTAGGAATTCTCCAAACCCAGCCCTGCTGAGTTCCTCTTCTCCACAGGCGAAAAGCAGATGCGCTTCAGCCTCTCAGACCTCCCCTATGATGTGAACTCGGGTGGCTATGAAAAGGATGTGGAGTTGGTGGCACACCACAGCCTAGAGCCTGGCTTTGGAAGTTCCCTGGCCTTTGTGGGTGCAGAGCATCTGCGTCCCCTCCGCCTTCCACCCACCAATTGCATCTCAGAACTCACGCCTGTCATCAGCTCTGTCTACACCCAGATGCAGCCCCTCCCTGGTCGACTGGAGCTTCCAGGATCCCGAGAAGCAGGTGAGGGACCTGAGGACCTGGCTGATGGAGGTCCCCTTCTCTACCGGCCCCGAGGCCCCCTGACTGACCCTGGGGCATCCCCCAGCAATGGCTGCCAGGACTCCACAGACACAGAAAGCAACCATGAAGATCGGGTTGCGGGGGTGGTATCCCTCCCTCAGGGTCCCCCACCCCAGCCACCTCCCACCATTGTGGTGGGCCGGCACAGTCCTGCCTACGCCAAAGAGGACCCCAAGCCACAGGAGGGGTTATTGCGGGGCACCCCAGGCCCCTCCAAGGAAGTGCTTCGGGTGGTGGGCGAGAGTGGTGAGCCTGTGAAGGCCTTCAAGTGTGAGCACTGCCGTATCCTCTTCCTGGACCACGTCATGTTCACTATCCACATGGGCTGCCATGGCTTCAGAGACCCTTTTGAGTGCAACATCTGTGGTTATCACAGCCAGGACCGGTACGAATTCTCTTCCCACATTGTCCGGGGGGAGCATAAGGTGGGCTAGCAACCTCTCCCTCTCTCCTCAGTCCACCACTTCACTGCCCTGACTACAGGCATTGATCCCTGTCCCCACCATTTCCCAAGGAGTTTTGCTTTGTAGCCCTCACTACTGGCCACCTGACCTCACACCTGACCCTGACCCCTCCTCACCTATTCTCTTCCTCTATCCTGACCGATTTAAGCATTGTGATGAAACAGATCTTTTGCTTATGTTTTTCCTTTTTATCTTCTCTCATCCCAGCATACTGAGTTATTTATTAATTAGTTGATTTATTTTTGCCTTTTTTAATTTTAACTTATATCAGTCACTTGCCACTCCCCCACCCTCCTGTCCACAACTCCTTTCCACTTTAGGCCAATTTTTCTCTCTTAGATCTTCCAGCAGCCCCAGGGGTAGGAAGCTCCTCTTAGTACTAAGAGACTTCAAGCTTCTTGCTTTAAGTCCTCACCCTTTACATTATCTAATTCTTCAGTTTTGATGCTGATACCTGCCCCCAGCCCTACCTTAGCTCTGTGGCATTATATCGCCTCTCTGGGACTCTTCAACCTGGTACTCCATACCTCTTGTGCCCTCTCACTTTAGGCAGCTTGCACTATTCTTGAATGAATGAAGAATTATTTCCTCATTTGGAAGTAGGAGGGACTGAAGAAATTCTCCCCAGGCACTGTGGGACTGAGAGTCCTATTCCCCTAGTAATAGGTCATATTCCCCTAGTAATATGAGTTCTCAAAGCCTACATTCAGGATCTCCCTCTAGGATGTGATAGATCTGGTCCCTCTCCTTGAACTACCCCTCCACACGCTCTAGTCCCTTCAACCTACCGGTCTATTAAGTGGTGGCTTTTCTCTCCTTGGAGTGCCCCAATTTTATATTCTCAGGGGCCAAGGCTAGCTCTGCAACCCTCTGTCTCTGACACATTGGGAGCCACAGGTGCCTAATTGGGAACCAGGGCATGGGAAAGGAGTGGGTCAAAATTCTTCTCTTTCTCCTCCACCTCTCAAACTTCTTCACTATAGTGACCTCCCTAGGCTCTCAGGGGCTCCTTCAGTCCCCATCCTATGAGAAACTAGTGGGTTGCTGCCTGATGACAAGGGGTTGTTTCAGCCCCTCAGTCATGCTGCCTTCTGCTGCTCCCTCCCAGCAGGATTCACCCTCTCATTCCCGGGCTCCTGGGCCCTGTTCTTAGGATCAGTGGCAGGGAGAAACGGGTATCTCTTTTCTCTCTTCTAATTTTCAGTATAACCAAAAATTATCCCAGCATGAGCACGGGCACATGCCCTTCACCCCATTCCACCCTTGTTCCAGCAAGACTGGGATGGGTACAACTGAACTGGGGTCATCCTTTACTACCCCCTTCTACACTCAGCTCCCAGACACAGGGTAGGAGGGGGGACTGCTGGCTACTGCAGAGACCCCTGGCTATTTGAGTAACCTAGGATTAGTGAGAAGGGGCAGAAGGAGATACAACTCCACTGCAAGTGGAGGTTTCTTTCTACAAGAGTTTTCTGCCCGAGGCCACAGCCATCCCACTCTCTGCTTCCTTGAGATTCAAACCAAAGGCTGTTTTTCTATGTTTAAAGAAAAAAAAAAGTAAAAACCAAACACAACACCTCACAAGTTGTAACTCTTGGTCTTTCTCTCTCTCCTTTTCTCTTCCCTTCCTTCCCCTTCCATCTTTCTTTCCACATGTCCTTTCCTTATTGGCTCTTTTACCTCCTACTTTTCTCACTCCCTATCAGGGATATTTTGGGGGGGGATGGTAAAGGGTGGGCTAAGGAACAGACCCTGGGATTAGGGCCTTAAGGGCTCTGAGAGGAGTCTACCTTGCCTTCTTATGGGAAGGGAGACCCTAAAAAACTTTCTCCTCTTTGTCCTCCTTTTTCTCCCCCACTCTGAGGTTTCCCCAAGAGAACCAGATTGGCAGGGAGAAGCATTGTGGGGCAATTGTTCCTCCTTGACAATGTAGCAATAAATAGATGCTGCCAAGGGCAGAAAATGGGGAGGCTAGCTCAGAGCAGAGTAGTCTCTAGAGAAAGGAAGAATCCTCAATGGCACCCTGGGGTGCTAGCTCCTTTTTAGAATGTCAGCAGAGCTGAGATTAATATCTGGGCTTTTCCTGAACTATTCTGGTTATTGAGCCCTTCCTGTTAGACCTACCCCCTCCCACCTCTTCTGTGTCTGCTGTGTATTTGGTGACACTTCATAAGGACTAGTCCCTTCTGGGGTATCAGAGCCTTAGGGTGCCCCCATCCCCTTCCCCAGTCAACTGTGGCACCTGTAACCTCCCGGAACATGAAGGACTATGCTCTGAGGCTATACTCTGTGCCCATGAGAGCAGAGACTGGAAGGGCAAGACCAGGTGCTAAGGAGGGGAGAGGGGGCATCCTGCCTCTCTCCAGACCATCACTGCACTTTAACCAGGGTCTTAGGTACAAAATCCTACTTTTCAGAGCCTTCCAGCTCTGGAACCTCAAACATCCTCATGCTCTCTCCCAGCTCCTTTTGCATAAAAAAAAAAGTAAAGAAAAAGAAAAAAAAATACACACACACTGAAACCCACATGGAGAAAAGAGGTGTTTCCTTTTATATTGCTATTCAAAATCAATACCACCAACAAAATATTTCTAAGTAGACACTTTTCCAGACCTTTGTTTTTTTGTGTCAGTGTCCAAGCTGCAGATAGGATTTTGTAATACTTCTGGCAGCTTCTTTCCTTGTGTACATAATATATATATATACATATATATATATATTTTTAATCAGAAGTTATGAAGAACAAAAAGAAAAAATAAACACAGAAGCAAGTGCAATACCACCTCTCTTCTCCCTCTCTCCTAGGGTTTCCTTTGTAGCCTATGTTTGGTGTCTCTTTTGACCTTTACCCCTTCACCTCCTCCTCTCTTCTTCTGATTCCCCTCCCCCCTTTTTTAAAGAGTTTTTCTCCTTTCTCAAGGGGAGTTAAACTAGCTTTTGAGACTTATTGCAAAGCATTTTGTATATGTAATATATTGTAAGTAAATATTTGTGTAACGGAGATATACTACTGTAAGTTTTGTACTGTACTGGCTGAAAGTCTGTTATAAATAAACATGAGTAATTTAACACCTCTGGTTGTTTTTGCAGACTTCCTTTGCCTTGCTTTTCTACTAAGAGGGAGGGGTCCTCCTTGCAGTATGTTATACCAACTACTGAACAGTTTAGGAGGTAAACAAAAACGAAGAATTTTCAGCCTAGACTGGGAAATGAAGGAGATTTTCCTACCAGGAAGGAGTGCCTTCAGGATAGGAGAGAAAGTCTGACTTGCCTGTCTACCCAAAGTAGAAATTAATCAAACATTTGTTGAGTACCTACTGTGCACAAAACACATTCTATGCCCAGGGTGAAATAATGCGAATGATGACAATCATAGGGTCTACCACTGCTTGAGCATCTCATAAATGCTAAGTACTCATTGAATTGTAGAAACACCTACAAAAGGATGATCACAATTATTGGTGAAAAAATAAAAGCCCAAGAGAGAATAAATACCTTATCCAAGGCTCATCAGCCAGTAAGTGACAGAACCAGAATTTGAACCCAGGGGTGTGTGATCCAAAGCATGTGCTCATCCCTTTATGCCAGGGAATGCAGCCAGTGAAACCCCTAAGCTAGAAAAATCCAAAGTAGGAACATAAATTTGTTTTTGTCTTAAATAGTAACTATTTTCCGTTCTCTTCACTCTGAACTTTTTTATGTTCTCTTCCATCTACCTCATTGCTATTCCATATAGTAATGTCTGCCTTTTGTTTTCCACGAGATTACAGTGAAGTGAAAATTAGAGACACTCCTATCTAGAGTCTATTATTTTCCATGTCCCATTGAAACTGGCAAATTCAAAGTCAAAACAGACAGGAAAGCTGGAAGTGGTGGAGGACACCTGTCCTCCCAGCTACTTGGGAGGATCACTTGAGCCTAGGAGTTTGAGAACAGCCTCAGCAACACAGGGCAACACCATCTCTACGAGAAATTTTAAAATTAGCTAGGCATGGTGGTGCATGCCTGTAGTCCCAGCTACTCGGAAAGCTGAGACGGCAGCATCACTTGAGCCCAGGAGGTCAAGCCTGCACTGAACTGTGATCATGCCACTGCAGCCTCCAGACCCATCTTAAAAAAGAAAAAAAAGAGCTGGGCACAGTGGCTCATGCCTGTAATCCTGGCACTCTGGGAGGCTGAGGCAGGCGGATCACGAGGTCAGGAGATCAAGACCATGTAGCCAACATGGTGAAACTCCGTCTCTACTAAAATACAAAAAATTAGCTGGGCATGGTGGTACGTGCCTGTAGTGCCAGCTACTTGGGAGGCTGAGGCAGAAGAATCGCTTGAACCCAGGAGGCGGAGGTTGCAGTGAGCCAAGATCGCACCACTGCACGCCAGCCTAGGCAACAGAGCAAGACTCCATCTCAAAAAAAAAAAAAAAAAAAAGTCTGGGCACAGTGGCTCACGCCTGTAATCCTAGCACTTTGGGAGGCCGAGTCAGGTGGATATCCTGAGCTCAGGAGTTCGAAACCAGCCTGGGCAACATGGCGAAACCCTATCTCTACTAAAAATACAAAAATTAGCTGGGGCCGGGTGCAGTGGCTCACACCTATAATCCCAGCACTTTGGGAGGCTGAGGCGGATGGATCACGAGGTCAAGAGATCGGGACTGTCCCAGCCAACATGGTGAAACCCTGTCTCTATTAAAAATACAAAAATTAGCTGGGCATGGTGGCGCCCACCTGTAGTCCCACCTACTCGGGAGGCTGAGGCAGAAGAATCGCTTGAACCCGGGAGGTAGAGGTTGCTGTGAGCTGAGAAGGCACCACTGCACTCCAGCCTGGGTGACACAGCAAGAGTCTGTCTCAAAAATAAAAATAAAAAAAGAAAGTAAGAAAACAGATTTTAGCCCCAAGAAGTGGGTTAAAGGTTAAAAGAAACCATGATGGGTTGCTAGAGGGAAGGTGAATCTGGTGTGTTCAAACTCTAGAGTGAGTCATAAATGAACAATGGTTTCCATCTGTACCATCCTGGGTCTGAATGCTAGGAGGTCCCCTTGCCACCCTAGTGTCTTCAACTTTGGAGACAACTGGGTGGTTGGCTGTGGACAGCCATTCCTGCCAGGCTGAAGCTTGCTTGCTTTTTTTTTTTTTTTTTTTTGAGACAGAGTTTCGCTCTATTGCCCAGACTGTAGCATAGTAGCCCAATCTCAGCTCACTGCAACTTCTGCCTCCCAGGTGCAAGCAATTCTCCTGTCTCAGTCTCCCGAGTAGCTGGGATTACAGGTGTGTGCCACCAGGCCTAATTTTTGTATTTTTAGTAGAGGTGGGGGTGTCACTATGTTGACTAGGCTGGTCTTGAACTCCTGACCTCAGGTGATCCGCCTGCCTTGGCCTCTCAGTGTTGGGATTACAGGCGTGAGCCACTGCACCCAGCCTAAGGCTTAAGTCTTTCCGATGGCTCTGCAGAGGTAAATGGAGCTTACACATAATCTTTCAATTAGGGGGTCAGATTCACTAATGAGTGGTGAAATAATTTTCGTGGTTTTTGATCAGCATTTATTAAAATAGAGAACAGAAAGATTAAGTAAAAATAAAGAATAGAACATACCAGCACACCTATGACAAGGGGAAGTATCGTTTCATAAAGCTTGTGTTTCAGTTTTGCATGTGCATGTAATCGTGTTTGTGTGTGTACTGGGTACCAATGTAAAATGTATTCGTGCTATGGATCTGGGTGAAAAACGTTTAAGTCATTAGTCCAGGCTATTCCTCCATCCATTTGTTAGGTGACATACAGCATAGTACAGCGGAGCCAGAATACCTACTGCACCTCAGTTCTTCAATCTTTTTTTAAAAATTGATTTATTTATTTTTGAGACAGAGTTTCGATCTTTTTACCCAGGCTAGAGTGCAGTGGCGCGATCTCGGCTCACTGGAAACTCCGCCTCCCAGGTTCAAGATTCTCCTGTCTTAGCCTCCTGAGTACCTGGGATTACAGGCGCCCACCACCAGGCCGGGCTAAATTCTTCAATCTTTAAAGTGAAGATAATAATAGTAGCTACCTATAGGCTTGCTCAAAGTTAAATGAGTTAATATTTATAAAGGCGCTTACCACAGGGCCAGGCACTGTGCCAGAGATAAAAAGATGAATGAGAAATAGCCCCAGCCTCAATGCACTTCATTGTGGGATTTTCTCCATATTGGAAGGAGGGATTCACAAAATGCTTGTTTCCTCTCAGGCCTTCCTCTTCGTAATCCTACACCTACCTAGTAGAAGGGCTGTCAGAGAAATGAGCCCAGGGCGTCCCCCGGTGGCGCAGCGCCGCCTTCGGTCTAAGCACTTGGGGCAGGGGGGAAGGGGGGGAGGGGGGAGCCTCTTGGCTTCGCACTACAATTCCCACCAAGCATCTCTCCCTCTGTGGCCTCTAATAACGAGTGCGCCTTGTGGTCCAGCGTCGGGCAACTTCCACGCCTAGCGTCGCGTATACCGGAAAACTGCATCGTCCAGAATTCCTTCCGAGTCGGCGCGGCGCAAGGCTTGCTGGGAGACACATAACCTCGATTTTCTTCCGCCACCCGGCTAAATAGTTCCATGTGCACTTTGTTCCATGGATAAATAAACACTAGGAACGCATTTCCACCCTAGATTTCAGCAGAAATGCTGAATATAAAGGGATATTTGAGTAAAGTGAGTTGCCGTTCTTGAAGCCCGTCTCCTAAGGATTCTCCCGGTGTGCGCGTAGGGATCTCATGCTATATAAGAGGGCCCTGCCAGGCACCGCCTCCTCTCTCCGGTCCGTGTCTCCGAGATGGTGAGTCTTCTTGCGTGGTGAGGGTGGGGGTTCGGGTGCAGACGCTGGGATTGTGGGGAAGTGAGAGCCTGGAGCACGGCTGAGGGGTGGACCGAGTGTACATTTCATTTGCTCTGGGGGTCGGCGGGATTTGCGGAGAAACAGGAGATCCGAGCCGCGCCTTCCTGGAGGCTGCCGTTGCGGCTTGTGGCCGGAAAGGGGCTGAGGCTGGGTGAGTTGCGCCGTCTTCCTAACAGGTTTCCCATCGTGTCGCAGACAAAGAAAAGAAGGAACAATGGTCGTGCCAAAAAAGGCCGCGGCCACGTGCAGCCTATTCGCTGCACTAACTGTGCCCGATGCGTGCCCAAGGACAAGGCCATTAAGAAATTCGTCATTCGAAACATAGTGGAGGCCGCAGCAGTCAGGGACATTTCTGAAGCGAGCGTCTTCGATGGTAAGTGGGTCACCGGCGCGAACTGTGTGAGGATCCCAGTATCTTAAAGCCTTCGCCCAACTTCGACCTTCTGCAGGCTCTGTTCGTTGGAGCCTCTCAGGCAATTTCCACGTATTTAAGGTTGTTACTAGTAGAAGAGAATTCTCTTGTTTGCCGTTTTGATTCTTTTCTGGGCAGAGGGTGACTTTGTGATAGAGTGCACAGCCTTTACTCTGAGGTAAAGGTTTGCCTGTTTCGGTTATGAGATTGCAAAAACTAGAAACTTGGTAAATTTGACAATTCTTGTACTATTGATTATTTGAGTACTTGTGAAAATATACAGGTGAGGAAGAATGTCTTCAACGTTTCGAGAATGGAGGCCGTCTAGTTTGGTGTGCAAGGATGATGTTTGGAGCAATAAGAACGTCGCTTTTTTTTTTCCTTTTATAGAAAGAGCAAGGTTCAGGGTAGGCATTAGGGCGGGTGTAGCTGTAGAAGGAACTGGATTATTGGTTTATTGCATCTAGAATGTCAGTCTGGTCCTTGCGGTGTCAAGATGAACTCACGTGGGATGTTAATTCACTTGTAAAACTGAAGGTTATACATATGTGCTCAGGTATTGGGCTGAACAGGTGCTTTGGGGGTGCTTTTATGTGCCCGACAGGCATTTAAATAGATTTAGTTTTAATTGACGTAAACATGTAAGGTCCTCTTCATTCATGTAACAAAAAAGCAAGGTAGGTATATAATACCAGTATAACTCTATTTTCTATTCCTTAGCCTATGTGCTTCCCAAGCTGTATGTGAAGCTACATTACTGTGTGAGTTGTGCAATTCACAGCAAAGTAGTCAGGAATCGATCTCGTGAAGCCCGCAAGGACCGAACACCCCCACCCCGATTTAGACCTGCGGTGAGTATTTTAAAAGGAGAATGGAAGCCAGGGGAGTGATGGTTAAAAAAATTTCATCCTGGCGGATCACGGTGTCCTATACCTCTAACCTCAACACTTTGGGAGGCTGGGACAAGAAGATTGCTAGAAACCAACAGTTCAAGACCCCATCTCTTCAAAAAATATTGAGAAGGAAGCCAAGCATGATAGTGTGAACCTATAGTCTGGCTGCTCGAGAGGCTGAGGCAGGAGGATCACTTGAGCCCAGGAGTTTGAGATTGCAGTGAGCTATGATTATACCACTTGCACTCCAGCCAGGGCAAAAGTGAGACCTTGTCTCTTAAAAAAAAAAAAAAAAAGTTGCTTCCTCCTGTGGTGCAGGGGCATCAAATTAAGGTCTCTGCCTCAGGTTAAGCTGTAAGGCAGGTGAGACCCACACCTGAACATGCTTAGAGACACTGCAAAGCAGTGTTAGAATCAGAATTGGTTTTTAGGATGCAGAGTAGTGTTCTCCCTCCACCTCTATCAGCTTCCCATGCGTTTGTAGCCTGAATACATCAGTTAGTGAGAGGATGGTGGTCAAGTTCTTTGGGGGAGGGGAGTCTTGGATCCATGGGTTTTAATTTACTCTTTTGTTTCTTTGTCTTTCAGGGTGCTGCCCCACGTCCCCCACCAAAGCCCATGTAAGGAGCTGAGTTTTTAAAGACTGAAGACAGGCTATTCTCTGGAGAAAAATAAAATGGAAATTGTACTTAATATTGCATGTTAAGTGTATCTGTGCCAGATAGGGTGGGGATTTTGTGTGTTAGACCAAGTGTGAAGTGACACACATTATTTTCATGGGGAAGAAAGCTTATTCATGTAATTTAATTTTTTTCTTTTTTTTTTTTTTTGAGACGGAGTCTCTGTCACCCAAGCTGAAGTGCAGTGGCGTGATCTCAGCTCACTGCAACCTCCGTCTCCCGGGTTCAAGTGATTCTCCTGCCTCAGCTTCTTGAGTAGCTGGGATTACAGGTGTCTGCCACCATGCCCGGTTAATTTTTGTATTTTTGGTAGAGATGGGGTTTCACTATGTTGTCCAGGCTGGTCTTGAACTTCTGACCTCAGTTAATCCACCAGCCTTGGCCTCCCAAAGTGCTGGGATTACAGGCTTGAGCCACCTCGCCTAGCTATTTATGTAAATTAAACTTTAATTGTGATCGTATCGTTGGCCTCACAGTTTGCATAGCTGTGTGAAATGGAGATTAGGCATCTGAATTTTGGATTTAACCACATCAAGTTTAAGTTGGCATCCTAAAAATGGGTAAACATTAGGAGAATGAGGAAAAGCTATTAGTTGAGTGAGGAGCACATTGGGAAGTGACCTAAACTGAGGTGTTTATACCCCTGGAGGGGGATCTTGAATAGTGGATGTATGACTTGGATAGCTTCAGAGCATAAAAGGATTAATGTTCAGATGCTCATCTTCCTACCTTGGAAAAGACACTAAAGGCATTTCTAGAAACGAGACATCCCGGAAATATAAGAAATATAAGGTAGAGAAAGGCTCTACCTTATTTATGTCTGTATGACAATAGTTTAATTTGTCCTAGAATTCAGGAAAAAAAATCTATTTGGGAGTAAATTGTTACTGACTTCGCCAGTGAAAGGTAACACCTGTATAGCTTGGAGATTTTAGACACCTGGGAGTCACCTGCAACCCTGCCCTGTTTCAAGCAGTTCTGCCTCAACCTCCCAAATAGCTGGGATTACAAGCATGCACCAGCTATTTTTTGGTAGAGATGGGGTTTCACCACGTTGGGCAGGCTGGTCTCAAACTCCTGACCTCAAATGATCCACCTGCCTCGGCCTCCCAAAGTGCTGGGATTATAGGTGTGAGCCACTGCACCCAGCCTAAGGAACGGGTAGAGATTTTAGAATGTGGAGGTTCTGTTAATTGGAATGCACTCCCCAACAGAAATCCGAGACAAGAACTGCTGACCTGACTTGACTGTCGGTACACCAGTGTTTGTACTGGAATATCTGTGGCAAGCCCTGAGTGTGTAAGAGCACTGAATGTAGGCGATAATCTACATCCTTCAGGGAGGCTCAAGACATCAGTGCCCCTTGCAACCTGATCACACCAAGGGTAAACAGGAAGTGATAGAAGAAAATTAAGAGGTCCAAGGCAAAAATGGGTACTGAATCTGAGTGATCCCAAAGTCCAGCTTGCTCAACAGAACCAGATTCAAATAGTAAATCGTGATTGTGGGTGTACTTACAGAGCTGATCCAAGATTCCTCTTGAAGTGTCTATAGTCACAGCCTGTCACGTGGGTCCTAACTACTACCTCTTCTGTAGGTTTACAAACTCACAACATACTCTGCATTCTAAGTGCAGAGTATGTTGTTTGTCTCCATGGATTCTACTTTCAAGAACCTAGCTGGTAAGAATTGACTTAGTTTTTCGTCTTAATAATCCCAAACTTTGTTGTTTTTGAGATGGAGTCTCTCTCTCTTACCCAGGCTGGAATGCGGTAGCCCGATCTCGGCTCACTGCAACCTCCGCCTCCCAGGTTCAAGTGATTCTCCTGCCTCAGCCTACCAGTAGCTGGGATTACAGGCACCCGCCACCATGCCCGGCTAATTTTTGTATTTTTAGTAGAGATGGGGTTTCACCATGTTGGCCAGGCTGGTCTTGAACTCCTGATCTCAAGGGATCAGCCCGCCTCAGCCTCCCAAAGTGCTGGGATTATAGGCGTGAGCCACTGCGCCTGGCCAGAAATCTGCATTTTAATAGTGTCCCAAGTGATTCTGATGCAACTGGTCTGCGGACTATACCGCAGAGCAGATGGTGAAGGGAATGTTGCATTTGGAGGATTTTATTGATGATGAATCCTGGGTTCCAGAAAGCTGTGAAAGGGTTTCAGGAGATGGGGAAGAGTGCAAATGGGGTCAGAAAGGACTGCATGAGAACCAGAATCTGAGAGACGTGGAATGAGCTGGAGGCCTGGGCTTCTGGTGGTGACTGCACGAACAGGTGCAACTGAGCCATGGTGAATATCATGCTCACAAGCCAAGCGTGCAGTGTGACCTGGAGTCCCAACTCACTATCTACAGGTCCAGGGACCCTGACTTCACAGCTGCCTCCCAAGGCTATTTTCCTAACCTTTTCTCTCTACTCTCTTAGATCAATGTTACACTCATCATTTCTGAAATATGAGAATGTGTGGGAAGGCAGCAAGGTGAGATAGGCCCAGAAACATTGGGAGGGGTGTGGGGAGCACTAGGAGAGGAGGAGATCGATTGGGGTGGGGAAGAGGAATACAGTCTCCCTCCCACATCTCTGTACCCCAGAAAGAAGTCCTGAGGACACATCCTTTTTTCTAGTATAATGCACTATTTACCCTGATTCAGGTACTCTGAATGAAAGGTGACTTCCGGATCAGGCACCCTGGCTCACAGCTGTAATCCCAACATTTTGGGAGGCTGAGGCGGGTGGATCACCTAAGGTCAGGAGTTTGAGACCAACCTAACCAACACGGGGAAACCCCATCTCTACTAAAAAATACAAAATTAGCTGGGCGTGATGGCACGCGCCTATAATCCCAGCTACTTGGGAAGCTGAGGCAGGAGAATAGTTTGAACCTGGAAGTGGAGGTTGCAGTGAGCCAAGATCGTGCCACTGCACTCCAGCCTGGCGAAAGTGCGAAATTCTTTCTGGAAAAAAAAAAAAAAAAGAAAGAGAAAATTATGTGACTTTCTCAGGCTACAGTTAAAGATGATGTCATGAGTAGTAAACCAGGCCTCATTGATGTTAGTACCTCGGGATGACCATAGAGGGCAGTGTCGTGCAGGAGTTAAGAGCCCAGCTTCGGAGTCTGACAGACCTAAGTTTGAATCCTTCCTTCGCTCTTTGGTAGCTTTGTGTGTAGCTTTGGGTAAGTTACTCTATCTAAAGCTCCAAAAATTCATTTAAAAACACTTCACAAGAACATTTTGAGAACTAAATGAAATAATATTTGCAAACGACTTTGCAAAGAACCTGCCAGATAGGCCGGGCGAGGTGGCTCACGCCTGTAATCCCAGCACTTTGGGAGGCCTAGGCGGGTGGATCACGAGGTCAGGAGATCGAGACCATCCTGGCTAACATGGCGAAACCCCATCTCTACTAAAAAATACAAAAAAAAATTAGCCGGGCGTGGTGGCGGGTGCCTGTAGTCCCACCTTCTCGGGAGGCTGAGGCAGGAGAATGGTGTGAACCCGGGAGGCGGGGCTTGCAGTAAGCCGAGATCACGCCACTGCACTCCAGCCTGGGCGACAGAGCGAGACTCCGTCTCAAAAAAAAAAAAAAAAAAAAGAACCTGCCAGATAATGCAACGTTACAAGTGGCAGTGGTTACTATTTTTGGCCCAGTCTTACTCTGTAAGTCTTAAAAAAAAATCAGTGTTTTTTTGCAGATTTATTGAGGATAATTGAAGTATAATACATTGTAGGTATTTAAAGTGTACAATTTGAAAAGTTTTGTGTTTGTTTTTTTGAGACAGACTCTCACTCTGTCATCCACGCTGGAGTGTAATGGCGCCATCCCGGCTCACTACAACCTCCGCTTCCCAAGTTCAAACAATTATACTGCCTCAGCCTCCCGAGTAGCTGGGATTACAGTCATGTGCCACCAGGCCCACTAATTTTTGTATTTTTAGTAGAGACGGGGCTTCACCATGTTGTACAGGCTGGTCTTGAACTCCTGACCCCATGATCGGCCTGCCTCCGCCTCCCAAAGTGCTGGGATTACAGGCATGAGCCACTGCGACTGGCCGAAGTTTTGACACATACCCAAGTGTATACCCATGAAACCATCACCATACTCAAGATAATTAACATACAGATCACCCCAGAAGTTGCCTCCTGCTCCTTTGTAATCTCACCATCCTGCCACTCCCAGCACTGTCCCCAGGCAACCACTGACCTGCTTTCTGCAACTATAGATCAGTTTGCATTTCTAGAATTGTAGAATTGTACATAAATGGAATCCCACAGTATATATGTGTGTATACTAAAAACATATAAATTAGCCGGGCATGGTGGCAGGCGCCCGTAATCCCAGCTACTTGGGAGGCTGAGGCAGGAGAACTGCCGGAACCCGGGAGGTGGAGGTTGCAGTGAGCCCAGATCGTGCCACTGCACTCCAGCCTGGGTGACAGAGTGAGACTCAAAAAAGAAAAAGAAAAAGAAAAAGAAAAAAACTTGCTACAAACATTTGTGTACAAAGTCTGTGTGGACATATGCTTTCTTTTCTCATATGTAAATAGAGTCATGTGTCCTCAAGAACAGGGATATGTTCTGAGAAATTCATCCTTAGGCAGTTTTGTCATATGAACATCTTAGAGTGTACTTACACAAACCTAGATGGTATAGTCTACTACACACCAAGGCCATATGGTAGAGTCTGTTACTCCCAGGCTACCAACCTATGCAGCATGCTACTGTACTCAATGCTGTAGGCAATTGTAACATAATGATATTTGTGTATCTAAACATAGAAAAGATACAGTAGGCCAGGCACCGTGGCTCATGCTGGTAATCCCAACACTTTGGGAGGCTGAGGCGGGCTGATTTCTTGAGACCAGGAGTTTAAGACCAGCCTGACCAACATGGTGAAACCCCGTCTCTACTAAAAATACAGAAATTAGCCAGGCGTGGTGGCAGGTATCTGTAGTCCCAGCTACTTGTGGGGCTGAGGCAGGAGAATCTCTTTAACCCTGGAGGCGAAGGTTACAGTGAGCCAAGATCGCGCCATTGCACTCCAGCCTGGGCAACAAAGCAAGACTCCATCTTGAGAAAAAAAAGAAAGAAAGAGGGAGGGAGGGAGGGAGGAAAGAAGGAAGGAAGGAAGGAAACGAACAGTAAAAATATGGCATAAAAGATTAAAAATGGGCCGGGCTCAGTGGCTCACACCAGTAATCCTAGCACTTTGGGAGGCCGAGGTGGGTGGATCACGAGGTCAGGAGTTCAAGACCAGCCTGGCCAACATGGTGAAATCCCATCTCTACTAAAAATACAAAAAATTAGCTGGGTGTGGTGGTGAGCGCCTGTAATCCCAGCTACTTGGGAGGCTGAGGCAGAGAATTGCTTGAACCCGGGAGGCGGAGGTTGCACTGAGCCGAGATCACGCTACAGCACTCCAGCCTGGGCAACAGAGCGAGACTCTGTCTCAAAAAATACAAAGAAATGGGCCGGGCACGATGGCTCATGCCTGTAATCCCAGCACTTTGGGAGGCTGAGGCAGGTGGATCACCTGAGGTCAGGAGTTCAACACCAGCCTGGCCAAGCTGGTGAAACACTGTCTCTACAAAAAATACAAAAATTAGCTGGGTGTGGTGGTGGGCGCCTGTAATCCCAGCTACTCGGGAGGCTGAGGCAGGAGAATCACTTGAACCCGGGAGGCAGAGGTTGCAGTGAGCCGAAATCATGCTATTGCACTCCAGCCTGGGCGACAGAGTGAGACTCTGTCTCAATAAATAAATAAATAAATAAATAAATAAATAAATAAATAAATGGGCCGGGCGCAGTGGCTTACGCCTGTAATCCCAGCACTTTGGGAGGCTGAGACAGGTGAATCACGAGGTCAGGAGTTTGAGACCAGCCTGGCCAACATGGTAAAACCCCATCTCTACTAAAAATACAAAAAATTAACTAGGCATAGTGGCAGGTGGCTGTAATCCCAGCTACTCCGGAGGCTGAGGCAGGAGAATCGCTTGAACCCAGGAGGCGGAGGTTGCAGTGAGCCAAGATCACACCACTGCACTCCAGCCCGGGCGACAGAGTGAGACTGCATCTCAAAAAAAAAAAAAAAAAAAAAGATTAAAAATGGTACACCTGCATGGGGTGCTTACCATAAATGGAGTTTGCCAGACTAGATGCTGCTCTGGGTGAGTCAGTGAGTAGTGAGTGAATGTGAAGGCCTAGGATATAACTGTATACTACCATTGGCTTTATAAAGACTATACACTTAGGCTACATTAAATTTATGTATTTATTTATTTATTTATTTTATTTTTTATTTTTGAGATGGAGTCTTGCTCTGTCGCCCAGGCTGGAGTGCAGTGGCGCGATCTCGGCTCACTGCAACCTCCATCTCCTGGGTTCAAGTGATTCTCCTGCATCAGTCTCCTGGAGTAGCTGGGATTACAGGAGTGTGCCACCATGCCCAGCTAATTTTTGTATTTTTAGTAGAGACGGGGTTTCACCATGTTTGTCAGGCTGGTCTCAAACTCCTGACCTCGTGATCCGCCTGCCTCGGCTTCCCAAAGTGCTGGGATTACAGGCGTGAGCCACCGCGTTCAGCAAATTTGTTTTAAAAATTTTTTCTTCAATAATAAATTAACCTTAGCTTACGATAACTTTTTTTTTCTTTCTTTTTTTTTTTTTTGGAGACAGGGTCTTACTCTTGTCACCCACACTTGAGTGCTGTGGCACAATCATGGGTCATTACAGCCTCTACCTCCCAGGCTTAATGGATCTTCCTGCCTTAGCCTCCTGAGTACTGGGACTACAGGCATGCTCCATCATGCTTGGCTAATTTTCCTTTTCTTTTATTTTTTTTTGTTTTTGTTTTTGTTTTTGTTTTTGTTTTTTTGTAGACACGAGATCTCACTCAACTAGCAGGGGAGGCTTGTCTTGAACTTCTGGGCTCAAGCAGTCCTCCCACCTTGGCCTCTGAAAGTGCTGGGATTATAGGCACGAGCCACTGCCTCTGGCACCAGGTTACTATAATTATTTTACTTTATAGACTTATCAACTGTTTTACCTTTTTGACTCTTTTGTAATAACAGTTTAAAACACAAACACTTTGTACAGCTGTACAAAAATATTTCTTTCTTTATATCTTTATTCTATAAGCTTTTTTCTATTTTAAAAATTCTTGATCTTTTTATTTAAAATTTTTTTTGGCCGGGTGCAGTGGCTCACGCCTGTAATTCCAGCACTTTGGGAGGCCAAGGCAGGCAGATCACGAGGTCAAGAGATTGAGACCATCCTGGCCAACATGGTGAAACCCCGTCTCTACTAAAAATACAAAAATTAGCTGGGCGTGGTGGTGTGCGTCTATAGTCCCAGCTACTCGGGAGGCTGAGGTAGAAGAATCACTTGAACCTGGGAGGCAGAGGTTGCAGTGAGCCGAGATCCTGCCACTGCACTCCAGCCTGGCTACAGAGCAAGACTCTGTCTCAAAAAAAAAAAAAAATTATTAAAAACTAAGACATGGGCCGGGCGCAGTGCCTCACACCTGTAATCCCAGCACTTTGGGAGACCAAGGTGGGTGGATTGCTTGAGGCCAGGAATTCGAGAGCAGCCTGGGCAACATGGTGAAACCCTGTGTCTGCTAAAGTACAAAAAAATAGCCAGGCATGGTGGCACGCACCTGTCATCTCAGCTACTCGGGAGGCTGAAGCACAATAATCTCTTGAACCCAGGAGGCAGAGGCTCCAGTGAGCCGAAATGGCGCAACTGCACTCCAGCCTGGGTGACAAAGCAAAACTCTGTCTCAAAAAATAAAAAATAAAAATAAAAACTAAGACATGGCCGGGCATGGTAGCTCATGCCTACAATCCCAGCACTTTGGGAAGGCCAGGATGGGAGGACTGCTTGAGTCCAGGAGTTCAAGACCAGCCTGGGCAATATGGTGAAACCCCTGTCTCTACAAAAAAAAAAAAAAAAAAAAATTAGCCAGGTATGGTAGCGTGTGCCTCTCTCGTCCCAGCTACTTGGAAGGGTAAGGTGACAGGATCGCTTGAGCCCAGAGGCAGACATTACAGTGAGCTGAGATCACACCAGTGCACTCCAGCTTGGGCAACAGAGGCAAGACCTTTTCTCAAAAGAAAAGAAAAGAGGCCAGGCACGGTGGCTCACGCCTGTAATCCCAGCACTTTGGGAGGCCGAGGTGGGCGGATCACGAGGTCAGGAGATCGAGACCATTCTGGCTAACACAGTGAAACCCCTGTCTCTACTAAAAATACAAAAAAATTAGCCAGGCGTGGTGGCAGGCGCCTGTAGTCCCAGCTACTCGGGAGGCTGAGGCAGGAGAATGGCGTGAACCCGGGAGGCGGAGCTTGCAGTGAGCCAAGATTGTGCCACTGCACTCTCGCCTGGGTGACAGAGCGAGACTCCATCTCAAAAAAAAAAAAAGGAAAAGAAAACTAAGACATGAACACATACATTAGCCTAGGCCTACCCAGGGACGGGATCATCAATCCACCCGCCTGGGCCTCCCACCTCCACATCTTGTCCCACTGGAAGGTCTTCAGGGGCAGTAACACTCACCTTTTGTGATAACATGCCTTTTTCTGGAATACCTCCTAAAGACCTGCTGGAGGCTGTTTCACAGTTAACTGGTTTCTTTTTTTTTTTTTTGAGACGGAGTTTTGTTCTTGTTGTCCAGGCTGGAGTTCAATGGCACAATCTCAACTCGCTGCAACCTCTGTCTCCTGGCTTCAAGCGATTCTCCTGCCTTGGCCTTCCAAGTAGCTGGGACTACAGGTGTGCGCCACCATGCCTGGCTAATTTTTTGTATTTTTAGTAGAGATGGGGGTTTCACCATGTTGGCCAGGCTGGTCCTGAACTCCTGACCTCAGGTGATCCACCCACCTCGGCCTCCTAAGGTGCTGGGGTTACAGGTATGAGTCACTGTGCCTGACCAACTTGTTTCTTTTAAGCAGAAAGAGTACACTCTAAAATAACGATCAAAATAAATAGGTAAACCAGGCTGGGCGTGGTGGCTCACACCTGTAATCCCAGTACTTTGGGAAGCTGAGGCAGGTGGATCACGAGGTCAGGAGTTCAAGACCAGCCTAGCCAAGAGGTGAAACCCCGTCTCTACTAAAAATATGAAAAATTAGCCGGGCATGGTGGCAGGCACCTGTAATCCCAGCTACTCGGGAGGCTGAGGTAGAGAACTGCTTGAATCCAGGAGGCAGAGGTTGCAGTCAGCCGAGATCTCACCACTGCACTCCAGCCTGGGCGACAGATCGAGACTCCATTTCAAAAAAAATAAACAACTAACATCAGTCACTTTCTTGGGATAGTCCCTCCTATCCGGGAAGTTAACTCAGGAGACCAAACTATAAAACTAAGTCTTGTTTCATCAGCACAGGATTAGGGCTGGAGTAGTAAATTGCTCCTCTACTCTAGGGACAGTTTTATCTAGGAAAGATAATCATTTCTGTATAAACACAACACACTCTCTATGACTCTATAAACAAGATACACTTCTAGTAATCTTTCTTTTTTGTTTTTGTTTCTTGGGGGTTTTTATTGAGATGGAGTCTCACTCTTGCCAGACTGAAGAGCAGTGGCACCATCTCAGCTCACTGCAACCTCTGCCTCCTGGGTTCAAGCGATTCTTCTTGCCTTGGCCTCCCGAGTAGTTGGGATTGCAGGCATGTGCCACCATGCCCAGCTAATTTTCTAGTAATCTTTCTTTTCTTTTTTTTTTGAGACAGTCTTGCTCTGTCACCAGGCCTGAGTGCAGTGGCGCGATCTTGGCTTACTGCAACCTCCGCCTCCCGGGTTCAAGCCATTCTCCTGCCTCAGCCTCCTGAGTAGCTGGGATTACAGGCACCCACCACCACGCCCAGCTAATTTTTTTTTTTTTTTTTTTTGAGACAGAGTCTCACTCTGTCGCCCAGGTTGGAGTGCAGTTGCGTGATCTTGGCTCACTGCAACCTCCGCCTCCCGGGTTCAAGCAATCCTCTGCCTCAGCCTCTCAAGTAGCTGGGATTACAGGCATCCGCCACCACACCCGGCTAATTTTTGTATTTTTAGTAGAGAAGGGGTTTCACCATGTTGGCCAGGCTGGTCTTGAACTCCTGACCTTGTGATCCACCTGCCTCGGCCTCCCAAAGTGCTGAGATTACAGGCATGAAACACCGTGCCCGGCCTAATTTTTATATTTTTAATAGAGACAGGGTTTCACCATGTTGGCCAGGATGGTCTCGATCTCCTGACCTTGTGATCCGCCCGCCTCGGCCTCCCAAAGTGCTGGGATTACAGGCGTCAGCCACCATGCCCGACCGTTTTCTAGTAATCTTTCTAAATTCTCCTCTTAAAAAACAATTACAGCATGTAATCCCAGCACTTTGGGAGGCCAAGGCAAGCGGATCAGGAGGTCAGGAGGTTGAGACCATCCTGGCTAACATGGTGAAACCGTCTCTACTAAACATACAAACAATTAGCCGGACATGGTGGCATACGCCTGTAGTCCCAGCTACTCAGGAGGCTGAGGCAGGAGAATCACTTGAACCTGGAGGCAGAGGTTGCAATGAGCCAAGATCATGCCACTGCACTCCAGCCTGGGCGACAGAGCGAGACTCCGTCTAAAAAAAAAAAAAAAAAAAAAAAAAAAAATTACACATGCATTTGCTATGTTTGTGCATGGAATATTTCCAGAATGATTCTCAAGAAACTATTAACAGTTGTTGCCTCCAGGGAAAAGAACTGGGTGACTGGAGGACAAATGGAAGAGAGATTTCTTTTTCAGTGCTGTGGTACTAGTCCAGGCCACCATTATCTCTCACCTAGATTATACTGGGGCCTCCTACCTGGCCTTCTTGCCTCTATTCTTGTCCACCACAGTTCTTTTACCACACAGCAACAAGACTGATTGTTTTAGTTTAGTTTAGTTTTTGAGACAGAGTCTCACTCTATCACCCAGGCTGGAATGCAGTGGCGCAATCTTGGCTCACAGCAACCTCCACCTCCCAGGTTCAGCGATTCCCCTGCCTTAGCCTCCAAGTAGCTGGGATTATAGGCATGTGCCACCACGCCCAGCTGATTTTTTTTTTTTTTTTTTTTTTTTTTTTAGCAGAGATGGGTGTCTCACCATGTTGGCCAGGCTGGTCTTGAACTCCTGACCTCAAGTGATCCATCCGCCTCTGCCTCCCAAAGTGCTGGGATTACAGGCATGAGCCACCACACCCAGCGAAGGCTGATTATTTTAAAAAGCAAACCACTGCCAGATGCAGTGGCTCACACCTGTAATGCCAGTGCTGCAGGAGGATCCCTGAAGCCCAGGAGTCCCAGACCAGTCTGATCAACATGGTGAAACCTCGTCTCTAAAAAAAAAATTTTTTTAATTAGCCAGGTGTGGTGGTGTATGACTGTAGTCTCAGCTATTGGGGAGGCTGAGGTGGGAGGATCCCTTGAGCCTGGGAGGTCGAGGCTGCAGTGAGCCAAGATAGTGCCACTGCACTCCAGTCTGGGCAACAGAGCAAGACCCTGACTCTTAAGAAAAAAAAAAAAAGGGCTGGGAGTGGTGCCTCACGCCTGTAATCCCAGAACTTTGGGAGGCCAAGGCGGTAGATCATGAGGTCAGGAGTTTGAGACCAGCCTGGCCAACATAGTGAAACCCCATCTCTACTAAAAATACAAAATTAGTCAGGTGTGGTGGCACATGCCTATAGTCCCAGCTACTCAGGAGGCTGAGGCAGGAAAATCACTTGAACCTGGGAGGCGGAGGTTGTGGTGAGCCAAGATCACACCACCGCCCTCCAGCCTGGGCAACAGAGCTAGACTCCATCTCAAAAAAACAAAACAAACAAAAAAAAAATGGCCGGGTGCAGTGGCTTATGCCTGTAATCCAAACACTTTGGGAGGCCAAGACCAGTGCGGTGGATTATGAGGTCAAGAGATCGAGACCATCCTGGACAACATGGTGAAACCCCGTCTCTACTAAAAATACAAAAATTAGCCAGGTGTGGTGGCACTTGTCTGTAATCCCAGCTACTTAGGATGCTGAGACAAGAGAATTGCTTGAACCCAGGAGGCGGAGATTGCAGTGAGCCAAGATCAAGCCACTGTACTCCAGCCTGGGCGACAGAGCAAGACTCTGTCTCAAAAAAAAAAAAAAAAATACAATCTCATCACTCCCCCACTGAAATTCTTAAGCTTCTCTCTGTAATTAAAATGTACACTCCTTACTGTGGTATATATGCCCCTGCATGGTCTGGCCCCTCCCTTCCTCTCTAACCACCTCCTCTGCCATGGCCTCCCCATGATTCTTTCTGTTCCACCACACTGGCCTCCTTTCTGTTCCTCAGACCCTCCAAGCTCATTCTTCCTTCAGACCTTGTCCCCTCACTAGTTGCTCTGCCAGGAATGCTCTTCTTTCAGGTCAACACAAAACTGGCTCCTTCTTATTTAAAGCTTAGTGCAAATGACACTGCCTCAGAGACCCCCCTTCTTGACCACTCTGTCTAAATTAACTCCTCCAGGTGGACAGCAGTGGTCACTTTCCCAGTACCTTGTTTCGTTTTCTTCATGCCACTTACTACTGAAGTTATTTCCTGAGTTGTTCATTGGCTGTCTGCACTCTCTAGAATGTAAGCCCCTTGAAGGCAGAAACTTGTCTCTTGTTCTCCTGTGTCCTCAGTGTTTGGAGCAACACATAACACTGAATGAATGAATGCATGCATGCATGTATGGGGGCGCATGGGAAGGATGCAGGTGGCAGGCGGTTGTATTTGTTTCCTCTCGGTGCTGTAACAAATTACCACAAACTCAGTTTTATTATTATTATTATTTATTTTATTTTTATTTTTTTGAGACAGAGCTTTGCTCTTTTTGCCCAGGCTGGAGTGCAATGGCGTGATCTCAGCTCACTGCAACCTCCGCCTCCCGGATTCAAGTGATTCTCCTGCCTCAGCCTCCCAAGTAGCTGGGATTACAGGTGCACACCACCACACCCGGCTAATTTTTTGTATTTTTTTAGTAGAGACGGGGTTTCACCATGTTGTCCAGGATGGTCTCGATCTCTTGACCTCGTGATCCACCCGCCTCGGCCTCCCAAAGTGCTGGGATTACAGGCGTAAGCCACCGCGCCCGGCCAGTTTTATTATCTTATAGTTCTAGAGGTCAGAATCTGAAACGGGCCTTACAGGACTACAAGGTGTTGGTAAAGATGGGTTCCTTCTGGACACCCTAGGGGAGAATCTATTTCCTTCCCTTTTCAGCTTCTAGAGGCTGCCCGAATTCCTTGGCTGAGGTTGCAGTGAGCCAAGATCCTGCCATTGCACTCCAGCCTGGGCAACAAGTGCAAAATTCTGTCTCAAAAAAAAAAAAAAATTGGTCTGGATGCACCAATTTTACTAGTCCCTGGATGTTTCAAAGATAAATCAGATGCAGGCCAGGTGGCTCATGCCTGTAATCCCAACACTTTGGGAGGCCGAGGCAGAGGACTGCTTGAGGACACGAGTTTGAGATCAGCCTGGGCAACATAGCAAGACCCTCTTTCTTTCTCTCTTTCTTTTTTTTTTTTTTTTTTTTTTTTTTTTTGAGACGGAGTCTGGCTCTGTCACCCAGGCTGGAGTGCAGTGGCGCCACCTCGGTTCACTGCAAGCTCCGCCTCCCAGGTTCATGCCATTCTCCTGCTTCAGCCTCCCGAGTAGCTGGGACTACAGGCGCCCTCTGCCACGCCTGGCTAATTTTTTGTATTTTTAGTAGAGACGGGGTTTCGCCGTGTTAGCCAGGATGGTCTCGATCTCCTGGCCTCATGATCCACCCACCTCAGCCTCCCAAAGTGCTGGGATTACAGGCGTGAGCCACAGCACCTGGCCTCTTGCTTTCTTGCTTTCCTCTCTCTTTCTTTCTTCCTTCCTTCCCTCTCTCTCTTTTCTTTTCCTTTTCTTTAATTTTCCTTTTGTTTTCTTTCTTTTTTGAGACAGAGTCTCACTCTCTTGCCCAGGCTGGAGTGCAGTGGCACACTCTCAGTTCACTGCAATCTCCGTCTTCCAGGTTCAAGCGATTCTCTTGCCTCAGCATCCTGAGTAGCTGCGATTACAGGCACCTGCCACCACGCCCAACTAATTTTTATATTTTTAGTAGAGACAGGGTTCACCATCTTGGCCAGGCTGGTCTCGTACTCCTGACCTTAGATGATCCGCCTGCCTTGGCCTCAACTTAGACCTTAGCATCACCAAAAACTGTACCATTTTAGAAATTTCAATCCCAAATCTCCAATAATCTCCTTTTAGCTCACTTACTCAACCATGCCACCTCAACAATTTGTGTCCTTCACGTTCACTGCAATCCATTGATCTTACCATTTCCCCAGCATCCAGCAGTCTCCACGTATTTCTTCAAGAATCTTGGTTTCTTTAATGAGAAATGATAATTAGAATTGGGCATAGTGGCTCACACCTGTAATCCCTGTGACTTGGAAGACTGAGGCAAGATGATCACTTGAGTCCAGGAGTTTGAGACCAGACTGGGGAAAAATAGTGCCCAATGGTCTCTACAAAAATAAAAACCTTGGGTGGGGGGCTGGGTGTGGTGGCTCACACCTGTAATCCCAGCAATTTGGGAGGCTGAGGAGGGTGGATCACCTGAGGTCAGGAGTTCGAGATCAACCTAGCCAACATGGTGAAACCCCATCTCTACTAAAAATACAAAAATTATCTCGGCGTGGTGACGGATGCCTGTAATCCCAGCTACTCGGGAGGCTGAGGCAGGAGAATCACTTGAACCTGGGAGGCAGAGGTTACGGTGAGCTGAGATCATGCTGTTGCTCTCCAGCCTGGGGGACAATAGCAAAACTCTATCCCAAAAAAATAAAAAGTGAAAAAAAACTTGGTTGGGTGCTGTGGCATGTACCCGTAGTTCCAGCTACTTGGGAGGATCAGGCAGGAGGATTGCTGCAGTAAGCTATGATTGGGTCACTGCACTCCTGCCTGAACAACAGAGTAAGACTCAACTGTAAAAGAATAAAAAAGGTCATTAGAGACTACCATCTCTGCACCAGGATGCTCATTACTATTGAAGATGCTCATTACTATTGGGTTTGTCAAATTTGGGACTACAAAACTACAAAAAGTCTGTGTTTTTTTTCTTCCATCAAGAGTCATGGTTCTTACGGACACAGAAATGGGAGAATTAGAACATTCCATAATTCCTTATTTGTTTTATCCTGCACAATACATTAAACAGTCTCAGAATAACTAGTAGTACTACCTTCGTCATTATGATTACTAAAAACATATTTAAACTTTTTTTGTAAGTGCTATTTCCTTTCTCCTATTTTTTATGGTTATAATGTCTACATTATCAGATCATATGGCCATTACATACTATACTCTCTCTTTTACCTTCATTAGTCTCATTTCCATGAGTAACTAATATACAGTACTGACTCTCAGCCCTTATGTTGACATCTCTCTAGTTGTCTGAAGTGCACTCTCTAGTGGATTTCTCAGGAAGGGGTCGTGGGAAAAATAATCCCTGAGTCCCTACATACTGATAACAATTTGTCTGTGCCCATTATTGTTGAAGATTAGCTTTGCTTTGGCTCACCTGTTCTTCCTTTTTATTTATTTATTTATTATTATTATGTTTTGAGATGGAGTCCCGCTCTGTCGCCCAGGCTGGAGTGCAGTGGTGCAATCTTGGCTCACTGCAAGCTCCGCTTCCCAGGTTCAAGCGATTCTCCTGCCTCAGCCACCCAAGTAGCTGGGATTACAGGCACACACCACCATGCCTGGCTATTTCATATATATATATTTTTTAGTAGAGATGGGATTTCACCATGTTGGCCAAGCTGGTCTCCAACTCCTGACCTCAGGCGATCCGCCCACCTCAGCCTCCCAAAATGCTGGGATTACAAGGCGTTGAGTCACCACGCCTGGCTTGTTATTCCTTAAATATTTAAAATATGTCAGCTAGGTGCGGTGGCGCATGCCTATAATCCCAGTACTTTGGGAGGCCAAGGCAGGCGAATCACTTTGACATCAGGAGTTTGAGACCAGCCTGGCCAACGTGGTGAAACCCCATCTCTACAAAAAAAAAAAAAAAAGCCACAAATACTAGCCAGGTGTGGTGGCAGTTGCCTGCAATCTTTTTCAAATTATAATATTTGTCATTTTGGACTAATGAGATCACTTAATCACTTTGGATCACTTGAGGTCAGGAGTTCAAGATCAGCCTGGCCAACATGGCGAAACCCCATCTCTACTAATAATGCATAAATTAGCCGGGTGTGGTGGTGCATGCCTGTAATCCCAGCTACTCAGGAGGCTGAGGCATGAGAATCGCTTGAATCTGGGAGGTGGAGGTTGCAGTGAGCCAAGATTGCACCACAGCACTTCAGCCTGGGCAACAGAGACTGTCTCAAAAAAAATTATTTGTTTCTTCATTTATTTATTTATTTTAGAGATGAGGTCTCACTCTATTGCCCTGGCTGGAGTACAGGTGCAAGCCACAGTGCCTAGCTTCTTTCATGTCTCTCTCTTTTTTTTTTTTTTTTTTTTTTGAGACGGAGTCTCGCTCTGAAATGCTGGAGTGCAGTGGCATCATCTCAACTCACTGCAACCTCCACCTCCCAGGTTCAAGTGATTCTCCTGCCTCAGCCTCCTGAGTAGCTGGGACTACAGGTGCACGCCGCCATGCCTGGCTAATTTTTGTATTTTTAGTGGAGATGGGGTTTTGCCATGTTGGCCAGGCTGGTCTCAAACTGCTGTAATTCGCCTGCCTCAGACTCCCAAAGTGCTGGGATTACAGGCATGAGCCATAGCACCCGACTTTATATCACCTTCTTAATGTCTTTTAGCTCATTTTAAAATAAAATGTTATGATTTTCGTCTGTTTTGTGAGCATCTCTCTGGCATGAATCTTTTTCTGTCTTCATTATCTGTTTTCTTTTTCTTTTTTTTTTAACCTACCTATTCTCAATTCTCTTTCCTTTTTTTTTTAACTTTTTTTTTTTTTTTTTTTTTTGAGACCAAGTCTCACTCTTGTCCCCCAGGCTGGAGTGTAATAGCACGATCTCAGCTCACTGCAACCTCTGTCTCCCAGGTTCAAGCCATTCTCCTGCCTCAGCCTCCCGAGTAGCTGGGATTACAGGCACCTGCCACCATGCCTGGCTAATTTTTGTATTTTTAGTAGAGACGAGGTTTCACCATGTTGGCCAGGTTGGTCTCGAACTCCTGACCTCAGGTGATCCGCCCACCTCAGCTTCCCAAAGTGCTGGGATTTCAGGCGTGAGCCACTGCGCCCGGCCTCAATTCTCTTTTTTCTTATAGTAACTTTGTGTGGAATTTAACACGATACTCTTCTGTTGCTCACATTTATATAAATTTAATTTTTCTGAAAGATTTCTTCAGATGGCTTTCCAATGTAGACTGAGCTCCTTCTTCTGTCTGTCGTTTTCTGGTAGTGTTCAAAAACATGATGTCTTGCTCTCTGAGGCTCTCTACCTCTACCCCACTTTTGTCCAAACCTTCTCTTTCTTTGTCTTTATTGTCCATGTCCTACTAAGTTTTTGGGATTTTTGTTTTTTTTTTTAAGACAGTGTCTCATTCTGTCTCCCAGGCTCACTGCAGCTTTCGCCTCCCAGGTTCAAGCAATTCTCCTGCCTCAACCTCTTGAGTAGCTGGGATTACAGGTGTGCAACATCACGCCTGGCTAATTTTTGTATTTTTTGCAGAGATGGAATTTCGCCATATTGGCCAGGCTGGTTTCAGACTCCTGACCTCAAGTGATCTGCCCTCCTTGGCCTCCCAATGTACTAGGATTATAGGTGTGAGCCACTGCACCCAGCCCATGTCCTACTAAGTTGTTTTGTTTTGTTTTGTTTTGTTTAGATGGAGTCTCGCTTAGCTGCCCAGGCTGGAGTGCAGTGGTGCGATCTTGACTCACTGCAGCCTTGAATTCCCAAGCTCAGGTGATCTTCCCACATCGGCCTCCCAAGTAGCTGGGACTATAGGCGTGAGCCACTGTGCCCGGCAAGGAGGGGATTATTAACTGAGTCACTCGAAGAACAATGAGAGGACACAGAGATGTTTAGTTGGAGAAAAGAAATGTAAGGGGAGCCACACATGGTGTCATGCACCTGTAGTCCCAGCTACCCAGGAGGCTGAAGCAGAGGGAGGGGGATCCCTTGAGTCCAGGAGTTCGAGGTCAGCTTGGGCAACATAGCAAGACCCCATCTCTAAAAATTAAAAATAAAAATATTTTAAAGGCTGGGCACAGTGGCTTACACCTGTAATCCCACTACTTTGGGAGGCCAAGGCAGGCAGATCCTCTTGAGCCCAAGAGTCTGAGAACAGCCTTGGCAACATAGGGAAACCCCATCTCTACAAAACACCTAAAAATTAGCCAAGCATGGTGGTGCACACCCGTAGTTCCACCTACTCGAGAAGCTGAAGTGGGAGCTTGGGCCTAGGAGGTTGAGGCTGCAGTGAGCTATGATTGTGCCACTGTACCCCAGCCTAGGTGACAGAGCAAGACCTTGTCTCAAAATAAAATAAAATAAAACAAAATTAAATTAAATTAAAAAGAAAACTAAAGGGGAAAATAGAGACATTTTCAAAGATCTGAAGGATTGTTATATACAAGAGGGATTAACCAGAGGTTAGAATTAGACTTGCTTGGTAGAAGTTAGAGAGAAACACAACTGGCCTAAAATTTTTCTTCCTTCCTCCTTCTTTCCTTTCCAATTATTTTATTTTTGATCACATAAAACATGAAAAAATATAAAAAGTACAAAAGAATGTATAGTAAAGTCTTGCATTCAGTTCCTCTTCCTAGAGCCAGTTTCTTGTGTATCCTTCAAGATACATTTTAAGCATATATAAACATTTTTTTATTCTTTAAAAAGAATTTAATATGCTTTTAGATAATGAAAATATTTCTTATTCTTGTAGCAGCAGTCTTGCAATGACTGTCTCAGGCATTTCCTATCCTGGAGCTATTCAGGGGAAATAGACAAGAAATCATCTGAGGTATTTTTTTTCTCTCTTGCAAATTATTTGTTGAAAAAAACTGGATTGTACTTCCTTCCCTGTTCCAGGTGAAAAAGAAGAAAAAAAGAAAAAAAAATGGATTGTTGTCCTATAGAATTTCCTGCATTCTGGATTTTGCTGATCGTGTGGCATCTTTCCTCTGTCCTATGGATTTTTTGTAAATTGGTATTGGATTGAAAGGTTTGATCAAATTCAGATTTGATTATTTTGGTAAGACTACTTCATAGACAGTGGCGAGTTTTTTTGTTTGTTTGTTTGTTTTGTTTTGTTTTTTGAGATGGAGTCTTGCTCTGTCACCCAGGCTAGAGTGCAATGGCACGATCTCGGCTCGCTGCAATATCCACCTCCTGGGCTCAAGTCATTCTCCTGCCTCAGCCTCCCGAGTAGCTGGGATTACAGGCGCCCGCCACCATGCCTGGCTATTTTTTGTATTTTTTTTTTTTTTTTTTTTTTTTTGAGACGGAGTCTTGCTTTGTCGCCCAGGCTGGAGTGCAGTGGCGCGATCTCGGCTCACTGCAAGCTCCACCTCCCGGGTTCACGCCATTCTCCTGCCTCAGCCTCCCGAGTAGCTGGGACTACAGGCGCCCACTACCACGCCCGGCTAATTTTTTTTGTATTTTTAGTACAGACGGGGTTTCACCGTGTTAGCCAGGATGGTCTCGATCTCCTGACCTCGTGATCCGCCCGCCTCGGCCTCCCAAAGTGCTGGGATTACAGGCGTGAGCCACCGCGCCCGGCCTATTTTTTGTATTTTTAGTAGAGATGAGGTTTCACCATGTTGGCCAGGCTGGTCTCGAACTCCTGACCTCGTGATCCGCCCACCTCGGCCTCCCAAAGGGCTGGGATTACGAACGTGAATCACTGCGCCCAGCCAGTGAGTTCTTCCATCAGGAGACACATAATATCTGGTATCTCTTTTTGTGATGGTCACAACTCCGGATGCTCAAAGCCTAAATCTATAAACTCATCAGAAGTGGACAAATGGTTGGCTGGTTGGGGTGGCTCACACCTGTAATCCCAGCACTTTGGGAGGCCCAGTTGGATGGATCACCTGAGGCCAGGAGTTCAAGACCAGCCTGGGGAAAAAAGTGAGACCCCCATCTTTACAAAAAATAAAAAATTCAGCCTGTTTGTCGCAGCTACTTGGAAGGCTGAGATAGGAGGATCACTTCAGTCCGGGAGGTCTAGGCTGCAGCAAGCTGTGATTTTACAAAAATTAAAAAATATAGGCCAGGCACGGTGGCTCACGCCTGTAATCCCAGCACTTTGGGAGGCCGAGGCGGGCGGATCACCTGAGGTCGGAAGTTTGAGATCTGCCTAACATGGAGAAACCCCGTCTCTACTAAGAACACAAAAATTAGGCTGTGATGGCGCACGCCTGTAATCCCAGCTGCTCAGGAGGCTGAGGCAGGAGAATCTCTTGAACCTGGGAGGTGGAGGTTGCGGTGAGCCGACATCACGCCAAAAAAAAAAAAAAGGCACAATTAGTATGCTGAGGAAACAGGCGGATGGTGGTATTCTCTCATTACTCTCTTTTGTTTTTCTTCTATTTCTTTTATCTCTGCTTTGGTCTTTATTATTTCCTTCCTTCTACCACTTTTGAGTTTAGTTTGCTCTTCTTTTTCTAGTTTGAGATATAAAGTTGGATTATTGATTTGAGATATTTCATTTGTTTTATTTATTATTATTATTGAGACGGAGTTTCGCTCTTGTTGCCCAGGCTGGAGTGCAATGGCATGATCTCAGCTCACCACAAGCTCCGCCTCCCTGGTTGAAGCTATTCTCCCGCCTCAACCTCCCGAGTAGCTGGGATTACAGACATGTGCCACCATGCCCGGCTAATTTTTTGTTGTTGTTGTTTGTTTTTTGAGACAGAGTTTCCCTCTTGTTACCAAGTCTGGAGTGCAACGGCGTGATCTTGGCTCACCACAACCTCTCCCTCCCGGGTTCAAGCGATTCTCCTGTCTCAGCCTCCCAAGCAGCTGGGATTACAGACATGTGCCACCAGGCCCAGCTAATTGTGTATTTTTAGTAGAGATGGGGTTTCTCCATTTTGGTCAGGCTGGCCTCGAACTCCCGACCTCAGGTGATCCGCCCGCCTCGGTCTCCCAAAGTGCTGGGATTACAGGCGTGAGCCACCGCGCCTGGCCTATTTCTTCTTTTGGAAAGTTGGCATTTACAGCTACAAATTTTCCTCTGAGCACTGCTTCTACTGCATCCAGTAAGTTTTGATATGTTGTGATTTCATTTGCATTCATTTCAAAGTATTTTCTAATGTTCTTTGTGATTTCTTCTTTGACCCACTGGCTTTCAACAGATTGAAAACAGAAAACCAAAAGTTTGGTTATTTGAAAAAAAATCAATAAAATTAGCAAACCCTTAGCTAAGAAAAAAGAACACAAATAATTAAAATCAGAAATAAAAATGAGGCTGGGCATGGTGACTCACACCTGTAATCCCAGCACTTTGGGAGGCCAAGGCGGGTGGATCACAAGGTCAAGAGATCGAGACCATCCTGGCCAACATGGTGAAACCCCAACTCTACTAAAAATACGAAAATTAGCTGGGCGTGGTGGCGCGTGCCTGTAATCTCAGCTACTCAGGAGGCTGAGGCAGGAAAATCGCTTGAACCTGGGAGGTGGAGGTTGCAGTGGGCCCGGATTACACCACTGCACTCCAGCCTGGCAACAGAGTGCGACTCCGTCTCAAAATAAATAAATAAATAAAAATGAAGCCTGGGCATGGTGGCTCACGCCTGTAATCCTAACAGTATGGGAGGTGAAGGCAGGAGGATCATTTGAGCTCAGGAGTTGGAGTTCAGCCTGCACAACATAGTGAGACCTTGTCTCTATACTATAAAAATAAAAAATAGACCAGGCGCGGTGGCTCCTGCCTGTAATCCCAGGACTTTGGGAGGCCAAGACGGGCGGATTCCAGCTACTGGGGAGGCTGAGGCAGGAGAATCGCTTGAACCTGGGAGGCAGAGGTTTCGGTGAGCCATGATCACACCATTGCACTCCAGCCTGGGCAACAAGAGCGAAAATCCATCTCAAAAATAAAATAAAATAAAAAATAATAAAAATAAATAAATAAAAATGAAGACATTACTACCAACCATACAGAAAATAGAAGGGACTATAGGAAAATACTATGAGTATTCAAACGAAACCCTGGTTTCAACACTCCAGTATGCCCTCACCTAGTGCCATGGGGGTGATGCGGCCACCCCAGTGACTCTGGACGGTGAAGCATCAAGCCAAAAAGGATTATTTTCTTTTCCTTTCTTTTCTTTTTATTTTTTTTGAGACAGAGTCTCACTCTGTCGCCCAGGCTGGAGTGCAGTGGCACGATCTCGGCTCATTGCAAGCTCCGCCTCCCGGGTTCATGCCATTCTCCTGCCTCAACCTCCCGAGTAGCTGGGACTAAAGGTGCCCGCCACCATGCCTGGCTGATTTTTTTGTATTTTTTTTAGTAGAGACAGGGTTTCACCGTGTTAGCCAGGATGGTCTCAATCTCTTGACCTCGTGATCCACCCATCTCGGCTTCCCAAAGTGCTGGGATTACAGGCGTGAGCCACCGCGCCCGGCCAAGAGGATTATTCTTAAAGCTTTCGATCTAATGGAGTTTGCCTTGCTCAATTTTTTTATTTGTTATTTGTTTGTTTGAGACAGAGTCTCACTCTGTCACCCAGGCTGGAGTGCAGTCGCGTGATCTCAGCTCACTGCAACCTCCGCCTCCTGGGTTCAAGCGATTCTCCTGCCTCAGCCTCCCGAGTAGCTGGGATTACAGGCACCCACCACCATGCATGACTAATTTTTTGTATTTTTAGTAGAGACAGAGTTTCACCATCTTGGCCAGGCTGGTCTTGAACTCCTGACCTCGTGACCCACCAGCCTCGGCGTCCCAAAGTGCTGGGATTACAGGCATGAGCCACCGTGCTCGGCCTGCCTTGCTCAGTTTTTTTACTTGCATGGAACTCATCACCTTCTTCTTTCTGATTTCTACCTTTTGGAATGGGAATATCTAACTCATGGTTGTTTCACCAGTGTATTTTGGAAGCACATAGTCTGTCTGGTTTCATAGATTCACAGCTAGAGGGAAATTTTACCTCAGTATGAATCATTTCTAGAGTCTTACCCATACCTGATCTGATTTAGATACTTAGATGAGACTTTGGACTTGGAACTGATTCTGAAATGGTTTTAGCCTTTAGAGAGTGTTGGGGGGTGATAGACTGAATGTATTTTGCATGTCAGAGGTACATGCATTTGGAGGGGGCAGAGAGAAAAATGATATGGAGTAAATTGTGTTCCCCAAAATTCGTATGTTGAAGTCCTAACTCCTAGTGTGACTATATTTGGAGATAGGGCCTTTAAGTGATTAATTAAGGTTAAATGGGTCATAAGCGTGGGACCCTAATCCAAGAGGACTGTTGTCTATAAGAAGAGGAAGGGACTCCAGAGCTCTCTCCATGTGTGCGCAGAGAAAAGGCCATGTAAGGACATACAGAGAAGCTGCCATCTGCAAGCTGAGGAGAGAGGTCTCACCAAAACCCTATCCTATCAGCACCTAAATTTTGAACTTCCAGCCTCTAGAACTGTGAGAAAATAAACTTCTTTTGTTTAAGCCACCCAGTCTGTGATATTTTGTTACAGCAACCTGAGTAGACTAAAATACTATATATAGGAAATTCCAAAGAATTAATAAGAAAGCTATTAAAGTTAAATGAATTCAGCAAGGTTGCTGTTATGAGATCACCACGTGAAGATACATCAACCTAAAAGGAAGAAGCCAAGGCAAAATTAATGGTTTTTTTGTTTGTTTGTTTGTTTGTTTGTTTGTTTTTTGAGACAGAGTTAGGCTTTTGTTGCCCAGGCTGGAGTGCAATGGCTTGATCGCGGCTCACCGCAACATCTGCCTCCTGGGTTCAAGCGATTCTCCTGCCTCAGCCTCCTGAGTAGCTGGGATTACAAGCGTGGGCCACCATACCCGGCTAATTTTTTTTGTATTTTTAGTAGAGACGGGGTTTCTCCATGTTGGTCGGGCTTGTCTCAAACTCCCAACCTCAGGTGATCCGCCCACCTTGGCCTCCCAAAGTGCTGGGATTACAGGCGTGACCACCGCACCCAGCTAAAATTAATGTTTAAGTAGAGAGTTTGTTTGGGCCAATCTTGAGGATTACAACCTAGGAGCACAGATTCAAGTTGTCCTGAATATACACGCTGATTAGCAGCAGTTACAAGTGGATTTTTTTCTCTTCAAAAAATTTTTTAGAGAGAGGATCTCACTGGCCGGGCGCGGTGGCTCACGCCTGTAATCCCAGCACTTTGGGAGGCCGAGGCGGGCGGATCACGAGGTCAGGAGATCAAGACCATCCTGGCTAACACAGTGAAACCCCGTCTCTACTAAAAATACAAAAAAAAATTAGCCGGGCGTGGTGGCGGGCGCCTGTAGTCCCAGCTACTCAGGAGGCTGAGGCAGGAGAATGGCGTGAACCCGGGAGGCGGAGCTTGCAGTGAGCCGAGATCGTGCCACTGCACTCCAGCCTGGGCGACAGAGCGAGACGCCATCTCAAAAAAAAAAAAAAAAAAAAAGAGAGAGAGAGAGAGAGAGTATCTCACTATGTTGCCCAGGCTGGTTTTGAATGCCTAGCTTCAAGTGATCCTCCTGCATTGGCCTCACAAAGTGCTAGGATTACAGGCATGAGCCACCCTGCCCAGCAAGCAAGCAGTTTCAAGAGATGAATGCATAGCTCAAACGGGGGAAGTAGGACATGATTGTTGTCTTTTTTTTTTTTTTTTTGAGATGGAGTCTCGCTCTGTCGCCCAGGCTGGAGTACAGTGGTGCTATCTCGGCTCACTGCGAGCTCCGCCTCCCGGGTTCAAGCAATTCACCCTGCCTCAGTCTCCTGAGTAGCTGGGATCACAGGTGCCCGCCACCACGACTGGCTAGTTTTTTTGTATTTTTTAGTAGAGACGGGATTTGATCATGTTGGCCAGGCTGGTCTTGGACTCCTGACCTCAGGTGATCTGCCCACCTCCGCCTCCCAAAGTGCTAGGATTACGCCCAATCTATTGTCTCATTTTTTTGTTTGTTTGTTTGAGACGGAGTTTCACTCTGTCGCCCAGGCTGGAGTGCAGTGGCGCGATCTCGGCTCACTGCAACCTCCACCCTCCGGGTTCAAACGATTCTCCTTCCTCAGCCTCCTGAGTAGCTGGGACTACAGGCACCTGCCACCGCGCCCAGCCAATTTTTTGTATTTTTAGTAGAGATGGGGTTTCACCATCTTGGCCAGGCTGGTCTTGAACTCCTGAACTTGTGATCCACCCACCTTGGCCTCCCAAAGTGCTGGGATTACAGGTGTCAGCCACAGCACCCGGTCTATTGTCTCATTTTAATGTATCTCAGGGCCTTATAATTAAAAGTACTGGCATTCCTCAGATAAAAGTTATTTTCTTTTATCATTTCTCTCTCTCTCTCTCTTTTTTTTTTTTTTTTTGAGACAGAGTCTTGCTCTGTTGCCCAGGCTGGTTTCAAACTGCTAAGTTCAAGCAACCCTCCCACCTCAGCCTCCCAAAGTTCTGGGATTACAGGTGTGAGCCACCATGCCCCAACCATAAACCACTTTTTGAGAAGAATCAGAGTAAAACAATAATTGTCTGTGGATGACAAAAGACTTTTGGTTTGACTATTCTAGCCATGGTTAATGACACAATTGAGAAATAATATTTCTGTAGCATATAACAATTTAACATAATAACCGTAATTATTATTGATAACATTTATTAAGACATATCAAAATTTTAGGAATTTCAGACGATTTTGAAACATATATATTAATAACATATTTGTACAAATATAACCCAAAGAAAGTTAAACACCTTCAGATTCATATGGAATTAACCAGGGATCCAGAAAAGCCAAAACAACCTTGAAAAAGAACAAAGTTGGGTAACTCACACTTCCCAATTTCAAAACTTACTACAAAGCTACAGTAATCAAAATAATGTGTAACTGGCATATAAATAGACATATAGACCAACAAAATAGAATTGAGAGTCCAGAAATAAACCCATATGTCTATGGCCAATTAATTTTCAACAAGGGTGCCAGGACCACTCAGTGGGGAAAGGATAGTCTCTTCAACAAGTGATGCTGCAACAACCGGACATCCACATGCAAGGGAAGGAAGCTGGGCCCCCATTCACACCATATATAAAATTAACTCAAAATGGACCAAAGAGTTAAATCATAAAACTTAGGAGAAAACATAGGGGTAAATCTTCATGACTTTGAATTTGGCAGTTAAATTTTTCTTTTCTTTCCCTTTTTTTTTTTTTGTCACTCCAGCTTTCTTTCAATTGGCAGTTGATTCATTCTTTGTTTTTTCTTTGAGACAGAGTCTCGCTCTGTTGCCTGAGCTGGAGTACAGTGGCACAATTTCAGCTGACCGCAACCTCCACCTCCTGGGTTCAAGCGATTCTCGTGCCTCAACCTCCTGAGTAGCTGGAACTACAGGCGCATGCCACTACACCTGGCTAATTTTGTACATATTTGGTAGAGACGGGGTTTCACCATGTTGGCAAGGCTGATCTTGAACTCCTGACTTCAGGTGATCTGCCTGCCTTGGCCTCCCAAAGTGCTGGGATTACAGGCATGAGCCACCGTGCCCGGCTTCATTCTTAAATATGACACCAAAAGTATAAGCAGCAAAAGAAAAAAATAGATAAATCAGATTTCATCAAAATTAAAAACTTAGCCAGGCATGATGGCATGTACCTGTAGTCTCAGCTACTCAAGAGTCTGAGACAGGAAGATCACTTGAGCCCATTAAGTTCAGGCCAGCCTGGACAAAAACAAAATTTCTTTATAAATTAAAAAGGCCAGGAGCAGTGGCTCACACCTGTAATTCCAGCACTTTAGGAGGCTGAGGCAGGAGGCTTACTTGAGCCGAGTTTGAAACCAGCCTGGGCAACACAGTGAGATACCGTCTCTAAAAAAATAAAATAATAATAGTAATAATAAATACAAATTTAAAAAAAAATTAGCCAGGCATGGTGGTGGGTGTCTGTAGTCCCAGCTATTCAGGAGGCTGAGATGGGATGATCACTTGGGCACAGGAGTTTGAGGTTACAGTGAACTATGATCAGGCCACTGCACTCCAGCCTGGGCAACAAAGACCCTGTCTCAAAAGAAAAAAAGAAAACAGGTATTCAAACATGTATAAATACTTGTGCAAAATGTTCACTGTAGCACCATTCACAGTAGCCAAAAGGTGGAAACAACCCAAATGTCCCTCTACGGACGAATGGATAAACAATTTGCGGTAGCCAGGTGCTCATGGCTATAATCCCAGCACTTTGTGAGGCCAAGGCAGTGGGATTGCTTGAAGCCAGGAGTTCAAGACCAGCCTAGGCAGCAAAGCAAGACCACACCTCTACCAAAAAAAAAAAAAAAAAAAAGGCCGGGCGCGGCGGCTCACGGCTGTAATCCCAGCACTGTGGGAGGCTGAGGCGGGCGGATCACCAGGTCAAGAGACCGAGACTATCCTGGCCAACATGGTGAAACCCATTTCTACTAAAAATACAAAAATTAGCTGGGCGTAGTGGCACGCACCTGTAGTCCCAGCTACTCGGGAGGCTGAGGCAGGAGAATTGCTTGAACCCCGGAGGTGGAGGTTGCAGTGAGCCGAAGTTGCACCACTGCACTCCAGCCTGGTGACAGAGCAAGGCTTTGTCTCAAAGAAAGAAAAAAATTAGCTGGGCATGCTGGCACGTGCCTGTAGTGCCAGATACTTGAGAGGCTAAGGCAGGAGGATCGCTTGAGCCCAGGAGTTCAAGGCTGCAGTGAGCTATGATTGCACCACTGCATTCCATCCTGGGTGACAGAGCAAGATCCCATCTTTATTAAAAAAAAAAAAAACAATTTGTGGAATCCAGTGGAATGTTATTCAGTCATAAAAAGGAATGAAGTATTACTCATGCTACAACATAGATAAACCTTGAAAACATGCTAAGTTGAAAGAAGTCAGACATAAAAGATTACATATTGTATCATTCCATTTATGTAAATTATCCAGAATACGTAAATCCATATAAATAGAAAGACTGGTGTTTGTCAGAGGCTAGAAATAGGGGGAGATAGGGAGGAACTGTCTAATGGATATAGGGTTTTATTTTGGGATGACAAAAATGTTTTGGGCTGTGCAATGGCTCATGCCTGTAATCCCAGCACTTTGAGAGGCTGAGGCGAGCAGATCACCTGAGGTCAGGAGTTTGACACTAGCCCGGCCAATATGGCGAAAACCTGTCTCTACTAAAAATACAAAAATTAGCTGGGCGTGGTGGCACCGCAGGCCTATGTTAACTCTCTTGCCCTCTATCATAAAACAATATGAACAGATCTGACCAGCTAAAGGTCTCTCAAAACATCACCATATTGATCTGCTACATTGATAACATCATGCAAATTGGACTGGTTGAGCAGGAAATGGTAAGTATGTCAGATGCCTTGGTAAGACACTTATCCTCCAGAAGGTGGGATATTAACTAACTTTAATTCAGAGTTCTTTTCAGGATTAACTGAAGTGTTTCTGGGGTGGTGGGGGCGGGCGGAGACTGAGTCTCACTCTGTCACCCAGGCTGGAATGCAGTGGTGCAATTTCGGCGCACTGCAACCTCCACCTCCCGGGTTCAAGTGATTCTCCTGCCTCAGCCTCCCAAGTAACTGGGATTACAGGTGTGTGCCATCACGCCCGGCTAATTTTTGTATTTTTGGTAGAGACAGGGTTCCACCATGTTGGCCAGGCTGGTCTCAAACTCCTGACCTCAAGTGATTCACTCTCCTCAGCCTCCCAAAGTCCTGGGATTACAGGACTGAGTCACCGCACCTGGCCTTCTCTTTTTTTTTTTTTTTTTTTTTTTTTGATACGGGGTCTCACTTTGTCACCCAGGCTGGAGTGCGTGGTGCGATCACAGCTCACTGCAGCCTCAACCTTCTGGGATCAAGCTATCCTCCCACTTAGCCCCTTGAGTAGCTGGGACCACAGGTCCCTACCACCATGCCTGGCTGCTGGTGGGGTGTCTACTCTGCAGCCCAACTTCTCCTTCTGTCCAGTCCTGCTTCTTCCTTTCTTTTCCTGCAAGTATTGATCCCAAGTGCACTCACTCATAAGCTTCCCACACTCTAGTTTCCACCTTAGCATTGGCTTCCATGGAAACTAGAGTGTGGTAAAGCTTTGTTTTACCAGGCAAAAATAACTCAAAAGTGAGGTGAGTTTTTTGTTTGTTTGTTTTTTGAGATGGAATCTCGCACTGTCGCCCAGGCTGGAGTGCAGTGGCACGATCTCCACTTACTGTAACCTCCGCCTCCCAAGTTCAAGTGATTCTCCTGCCTCAGCCTCCCAAGTAGCTGGGATTACAGGCACCCGCCACCATGCCTGGCTGGTTTTTTGTATTTTTAGTAACGACGGGGCTTCACTATGTTGGCCATGCTGGTCTTGAACTCCTGACCTTGCGATCCGCCTGCCTCAGCCTCCCAAAGTCCTGTGATTAGAGGCATGAGCCACCGCGCCCAGCCTAAGATGGGATTTTAATATGTGACAAAATTCAAGGGAAAAAGTTCGGGACAAAAGAGAAAGTGTTACATAATGGTAGAATAAACAAGAAAGCGAGAAAATAAAACCACTGCAAATGTACTTGCCAATATAGATTCAGAATATACAAATACCTCTTCTAAATCTTGTAAACAAGAAAAAAGAAACACAATATACGAATAGTAATAGTTAACTTTATTGAGTACCTTTGATGTGTCAGGCACGTGCCATAGGCTTTATATTTGTTTGTTTGTTTGTTTGTTTTTTGAGACAGAGTCTCACTCTGTTGCCCAAGCTGGAGTACAGTGATGCGATCTCAGCTCACTGCAACCTCCGCCTCCCAGGTTCAAGCTATTCTCCTGCCTCAGCCTCATGAGTAGCTGGGACTACAGGCATGTACCGCAATGTCTGGTTAATGTTTTTGTATTTTTGGTAGAGACAGGGTTTCACCGCATTAGTCAGGCTGGTTGCAAACTCCTGACCTCGAATGATCTGCCCGCCTCGGCCTCCCAAAGTGCTGGGATTACAGGCGTGAGCCACCAGACCTGGCCTTACCTAGGATTTCTTTATTATTTTTGTATGATGTAGAGATGGGGAGTCTGGCTATGTTGGCTAAGCTGGTCTTGAACTCCTGGCCTCTGCAATCCTCCCACCTCAGTTTGCCCAAATTGTTTGGATTTCAGGCATGAACCACCATGCCTGGCCTTACCTAGGATTTCTTACTGTTCTACTGAGACTAGTGATCTGCCCACCTTGGCCTCCCAAAGTGCTGGGATTACAGGCATGAGCCACTGCACCTGGCCCAGGATGATTTCTTTTACTTTTATTTTCACAGTAAAATAATAGCCAAAGTCATCAGCTAAGAGTAAGGAAAGATAAAGGGATGCTGGAAAACTGCAGAGATTGTTCATAAATAAAGCCTCCCTTCTTTCATTTATTCAGTCAGAACAGCACCCAACAGAGGCGGCCGGTTACTTGGCAGCTTTATCTACTGTGTATATCCGGGATGCTTAGCATGACGTGTCCCTAAGTGTTGAAGAATCCATCGCATCTTGGGATCTAGCTGAGAGGGAAGGGTTGGGGTTGGGAAAATAGCAATAGATACAGCTAGCGTTCATTGAATGCTTCTTAAAGGTTGAGCACAGTAATTCAGAGCTCCACCTGACTTTTCTCATTGAATCCAAACAACAGTCAGCCAGATGCAGTGGCTCACGCCTGTAATCCCAGCACTTTGGGAGGCTGAGGCGAGTGGATCACCTGAGGTCAGGGGTTCAAGACCAATCTGGCCAAAATGGTGAAACCCCATCTCTACTAAAAATACAAAAATTAGCCAGGCGTGGTGGCAGGCGCCTGTAATCCCAGCTACTCGGGAGGCTGAGGCAGGAGAATCACTTGAACCCAAGAGGTGGAGGTTGCAGTGAGCCAAGATCACCCCATTGCACTCCAGTCTGGGCAACAAGAGCAAAACTCCGTCTCAGAAAAAAAAAAAAAAAAATCCAAACAATAGTCTTATAAGTAGATACAACAGTGTATAAACAGGGAAACCAAGGAAGATTTTTCTCCTTCAGAACTCGGACCCTGAATACCAGGTTGAGCTGGAGCTGAGTGAGTAATAAAATGAAAGGCCCTTTAATGTGGGGGAGGGTAGGTAGGAGTGGAGACCCTTAAGTAGTATCAGCACTGTTGTCTGATGGGAGTGTGAATCTGAACACATGAAGCTCCAGTCTCAGTAGAACAGTAAGAAATCCTAAGTAAGGCCAGGCATGGTGGTTCACATCTGAAATCCTAACAATTTGGGTAAAGTGAGGTGGAAGGATTGCAGAGGCCAGGAGTTCAAGACCAGCTTGGGCAACATAGCCAGACCCCCACCCCCACCCCCGCATCTCCATATCATACAAAAATAATAAAGAAATCCTAGGTAAGGCCAGATGGTAAGGCCAGGTGCGATGGCTCATGCCTGTAATCCCAGCACTTTGGGAGGCCGAGGTGGGTGGATTGCCCAAGGTCAGGAGTTCAAGACCAGCTTGGTCAACACAGTGAAACCCCGTCTCTACTAAAAATACAAAAATTAGCCAGGTGTTGTGGCAGGCACCTGTAATCTCAGCTACTCAGGAGGCTGAGGCAGGAGAATAGCTTGAACCCAAGAGGCAGAGGTTGCAGTGAGCCAAGATCGAGCCATTGCACTCCAGCCTGGGCACCAAATGCGAAACTCAGGAGAATGCCTTGAACCCAGGAGGCAGAGGTTGCAGTGAGCTGAGATCACGCCATTGCACTCCAGCCTGGGTGACAGAGTGAGACTCCATCTCAAAAACAAACAAACAAGCAAATAAACAAAGTCGCCAGACATTTTGGTGCCCACCAGTAGACTCAGTTACTAGGGAGGCTGAAGTGGGAGAATCACCTGAGCCTGGGAGGTTGAGGCTGCTGTGAGCCATGATTGCACCACTGCACTCCAGCCTGGGTGACAGAGGGAGATCCTGTCTCAAAAAAAGGAAAAAAAGCCAGGTGTGGTGGCTCACACCTGTAATCCCAGCACTTTGGGAGGCTGAGGTGGGTGGATCACCTGAGGTCAGGAATTAGAGACTAGTTTGGCCATCACAGTGAAACCCCATCTCTACTAAAAATACAAAAAATTAGCCGGGCTTGGTGGCGCACGCCTGTAGCCCCAGCTACTTGGAAGTCTGAGGCAGGAGAATCACTTGAACTCAGTAGTGAGCTGAGATCAGGCCACTGCACTCCAGCCTGGGTGACAGAAACAGAACAAGATTCCGTGTCAAAAAAAAAAAGCAACAGACCAGAAGGCCATGAGGTCAAACAAAACAATGTTTTGTTTTTGTTTTTGTTTTGAGACGGCGTCTCACTCTGTCGCCCAAGCTGGAGTGCAGTGATGCAATCTCAGCTCACTGCAACCTCCACCTCCCGGGTTCAAGCGATTCTCCTGCCTCAGTCTCCTAAGTAGCTGGGATTACAGGTGCCCACCATCATGCCCAGCTAATTTTTGTATTTTTAGTAGAGACGGTGTTTCACTATGTTGACTAGGCTGGTCTCGAACTCCTGACCTCAAGTGATCTGCCCGCCTCGACCTCCCAAAGTGCTGGGATTACAGGCATGAGCCACCGCGCCCAGCCGAATGTTTTGTTTTTTAAGATGGAAGATATCCCAGCACTTTGGCAGGCTGAAGCAGGGGGATCATTCCAGCTTGGGCAACAAGAGCGAAACTCTGTCTCAAAAAAAAAAAAAAAAAAAGAGAGAAAGAAACCCTAGGTAAAAGTCTGAGCCCCACCTCCCAATCACCTGATCACCTCAACCACTGTCACCAGGTGGATGACCTTGGAGAGGTCACACACTTCTAGTTCTGTAAAATGGAGAGTTATATTGCCTAAATCATATAATTTTTATGTTAAGTGACACATTCTCTAAGACACTAAGTTTGAGGACATACTTTGTAAATGAAATGATATATGGAAATATTTGTATATGTTAATGGTTTTGTTGTTGCTATTATTATTATGACTACTATACACGTGGTCTGGAGAAAGCCAACCTCCCCAAAGCAGAGATTCTCCAGTAGAGAACAGGCCCTCTAGGTTGCATATCAATAGGGAGCATGTTTAAGGAATGTTAGCCGGTAGTCTTTGCTAGGTGTGAGTGGTGAAATTTTTCTTTATCAAGGCTCAACTGTTTTCGAAGTCTTCAGGCTTGAAGTTCTGAAGAAAACGACTAGGCTCTCCGGGCGAGATCCCGAATACCAGTTTAAGGGATTTGAAATGCAAGGCCGTCTGGGACTCCACTGCCACGGTTGGGCACCAGGCGGCGCCGGTCGGATCCGTCCCGGGACTAGCAGGGTTTTGGGCAGCAACCCGCAGGGAGCCCGACCGCCTCTGGCCAGGTCCGGGCAGCTGGTGGGGGAGGTTCCAGAGGTCCACGCCATTCGTGGACGCAGTCTCTAGTGTCCTCTCCGCGTCCCACTTCACTGCCCCATCCCCTTTCCTGCGAGAGCCTGGACTTGGAAGGCACCTGGGAGGGTGTAAGCGCCTTGGTGTGTGCCCATCTGGGTCCCCAGAAGAGCGGCGGGAACTGCGGCCGCCCGGACGGTGCGGCCAGACTCCAGTGTGGAAGGGGAGGCAGCTGTTCTCCCAGGCGGCCGTGGGGGGCAGCAGAGGGGACGGCGACAGGTGCGGGAGCCCCTCCCGGGGTAGAAGTGGAAAGGCGGGCTCCGGGGTCTGTTCCCAGGCTGGAAACCACCCCCGCCCCCCATCCAAATCCCCGGGAGAGGCCCGGCCGGCGCCGGGTCTGGAGGAGGAAGCGGCCAGAGACAGTGCAATTTCACGCGGTCTCTGTGGCTCCGGTTCCTGGGCTGGGTGGATGAGTTATGGGGTTTCGAGTCTGGGAGAAACTGAGGTGGCCTGGACGTGAGGCAAAAAACACCCTCCCCCTCAAAAACACACAGAGAGAAATATTCACATTCTGAGAGAAAATCCAAGTGAACCAACCGGCTAGGGGAGTTGAGTGATTTGGTTAATGGGCGAGGCCAACTTTCAGGGGGCAGGGCTTTGGAGAGCTTTCCACTCCCTCATTCATTACCCTTCCCTGGATCTGGGGGCTTTTGGAATCTCGACCTCCCCTTGGCCTATCTCCTGCAGAAAAATTAGGGTGAGCCCCATCCTCGATCTGCTCCGCCAAGTTGCGGGACCGCGGGGCGTGGCACGCTCGGGGCAGGCGGTCCGAGGCTCCGCAATCCCTACTCCAGCCTCGAGCGGGAGGGGGCGCGGCCGTGACTCACCCCCTTCCCTCTGCGTTCCTCCCTCCCTCTCTCTCTCTCTCTCACACACACACACCCCTCCCCTGCCATCCCTCCCCGGACTCTGGCTCCGGCTCCGATTGCAATTTGCAACCTCCGCTGCCGCCGCCGCAGCAGCCACCAATTCGCCAGCGGTTCAGGTGGCTCTTGCCTCGATGTCCTAGCCTAGGGGCCCCCGGGCCGGACTCGGCTGGGCTCCCTTCACCCTCTGCGGAGTCATGAGGGCGAACGACGCTCTGCAGGTGCTGGGCTTGCTTTTCAGCCTGGCCCAGGGCTCCGAGGTGGGCAACTCTCAGGCAGGTAAGTGGCGCGAGAGCACCGGCGGGCTCAGCACCTGGGAGCCGGAACCCAGTGCGCGCAGCCTCGGAGGGCATGGGCACGGTCTCAGGCGGCGCGGGGTTGTGGGTGCTGCCCCCGGTTTGCCAGGACCACCTGGGAGAGGGGCGGTCAGGCTCGGGTTATCGGCGTGGTCCGGCCGAGGGCGGCATTCCGGGACCCTCACGCCACCCTTCCCCAGAGCGTCGCCGACCCTCTAATTGGTCTCCCCAGAAGAGGCTGAGGCCGAAACAGTAGTTCACACTTCTGAGGGGCCCTGCAGGGAGCGGAGCACGGAGCGGAGCAGGGAGCTTCATTCTGTAAACAGGAGGTGCTTGGAGATGGGGGCCTTGGCGGAAGGGTCTCGGTTTGCTCGCCAACCCCCTGCCCCCTACCCCGCGCCGATTTCAGCTACCCCTAGTTTCGTTGTTTTGCCGACAGGGCGGAGCTACAGAAGGTTGGAGGGGGTTGTTGTTCTCTGGTGTTGGAAAAACAGGAGCGGCACCTCCTCTTCCGTGAGTGAGCCTGCCCTGGGGAGGTCTGAGATTAACCAGAGGGCCAAGTTCAGGTGACATCAGGCAGGAGGCCCAACAGAGGCTGGCGCCCCCTTTCCTCAGTATAGCAGAGCTTAAGCAACATCCCTTTGTCAAGACCCAGGTCAACGCAACTCATATTTATTGAGCATCTACTATACACAAGGCCAGGAGCTGTAGGGGCAAGGATGTCCAGCCTCTGGTCTTTTTTCTCCCCAACCTGAGGATCAAGAGGGCATCTCTGCTACTTTCTAAGCCTCCTGCCTTGGGGAGTCCTTCCTGGGCTCAGCTTGTGCCTCCCTCCCCCATTTTGCTTATTGTCTGACACTGTCTCTAGGACCCTAGACAGAGCCCCGGATTGCTCTTCTCCAGTCCTCCCCCGACTCCCATGCTATCTGAGCCCACCCCTTTGGGGTGTCTCTGGGACCATGGACACCTGAGGACTGAAGTTCTGTGGATCTCCTCCCCTCCCCTCAGATCTCAGCTTGGGGTTTGGCACAGCCAGGGCCCCTTCCCCAGTGTGGGAGTGGAAGAAACCACCTGTGCTTCCCTCACAGTTGCTGGGCCTAAATTTAGATCCTGGGATTTTTAGATGTGAACACTCCCAGCTGGTGGAGGGGGGTGGTCTGGGGACTGGCGTGGGAGGGAGCAGTGGAGTGACTGTATAACTGTCCCATCCAGACTCCTGCAATCTTCACCCAGAAACCCAGGAGTACCAGATTCTGGCCGCCCTCCCTGGGGAGGCAGGAGGCAGGCATGGTTGGGTCTCTTTACCCTTTATCTGGGTCCTGCAGCCTCTGGGCATCCGGCCCTGTCTCAGTCCTTCTATAGCCCCTTTGTCCTGGCTGTGATGGGGGTGGGGGATGTTGGAGGGGAGGCCTCTGGTTGAGGAGGGGCTGGAGATTCTGGCTCTATCCCACCCCTAGTGCTCACTACCAAAGGAGGGCCTGTGACACTGCCCCTCCCTATGCTCCTGGTTCCTGGGTACAGCAGGGATTTTTATGATTCCCCTCCCCTGCCCTGCTCCCCAAGCTGCCTAGCTCCTCCCCAGAGGTGTTGTTTGTGCTCCCTTCCTGCCCAGGCCCTTTGCCCCCTGTTTGTGTAATACGGACTTTACCCTCAGGGTAGCAGGGAACTGGGCTACCTCTAACACTGTAGCCTTCCAAGCACAGACACAAAGTCTGCACAAACACTTATGGGCACGTGGGATAGATGGGGCCACCTGAAATACTTCCTGCAAGGAAACCCAACTATAGATTCCTGAGCCAGCAGGACCAATGTGTACGTGTTCGTGTGTACATTGTGTGTGTATGTGTGTGCCCACACTACTACTTCCCTGTGCAGAAAGCTTGGCTCCTCCCTTATCTGGGGAGAAGTGTTGGCACTATAACTTGGGAAAGGGGGTATCCTGCCAGGAAGGGGATTGGGGTGGGGCTGTTCCAGAAATGACTAACCTTCCTAGTCTCTTTCATTTCAACCCAAGGACCCTGGAGTTCCCAGCTCCTCTGGAACTAGCTCTCTTTGCTGGGACTAGCCAACCTTCATGGGGAGTGATAAGGAGCCCTCCAAGGTCAAGAAGTCAGACTAGGGGTGTATGTTATAGGAGGGATTGGAGCCTCACCAGTCTCCCTCCCTCCATTCCCACTGTTGCCTCCCACTGAGCTACCACTGCCTCAGGGAAGGGTGTCTGGAACAGGTGGTATCTACCACCTACTCCCCACCCCACACATGGTCTTTCCCTGAACCAGAGGAAAGAGACTGGGGTAGGGCTTCAGAGTCCAGGTCTTCCCATAGCCCGTTGTCCACCACATTTGCAAAGAAGAGTGAACTCCCAAGGCTGACATGCCATGTACCTCTAGTCTAGGCTCTCCCCTAGTGTGGGTGAGGACTGCCATGGTGAAAGGCTTTTTCATGAACCTCTTCTAACAATGAAATTGTGTGGAGGCTCAGTGTGGGGCATCTGCTACTATCTCTCTCCAGGTTCCTCTGTATTTGCTGAAAAATACTCTAGGGCTGGAAAGTGATGCTGAGGTTGCTAGAGTGTGTTGGGATGGGGGAGAGAGTGAGAAGGAAAGCCTGAGTTTAGGAAGGCGGGGAGGCAACTAGCTCCTTATCTTCCAGCTTTAAAGACAAAGCTCTCATTGACCCCCCCTCGCCCCACCACTGCCAGAGCTCCCCCCTCTACTGAGGTCACTTGTCTGAGCCCAAGCCTTGAGGGTGGAGGGGAGTGCTGCTGAGGACGGGGTGTCTAGGGACAGGGTGGGGCAGCCCCCCTCCTGGATAGAATCGCCTCATTGTGGGCTGGACTGTGGCCCCAGGCACTGCCCCCACCCTCTGCCCCCATCCCACCCTCAGTAGACACAATAGGGGCTGTGTACTAGTCCCAAAGAGATATTTATTCCAGGACCTAGAGAGAGGCAGGATGAGGGTAGAGAAGTGAGTGCCCTAGTTGGAGGGGGAGAGGAGGGTAATCAAAGTTGCGGCCTTTTCCTAACTTCTCTTTTCTAGGGAGAGAAACAAATTCCCTGTCTTCCTTCTCAATTAACCCCTTAGTACCCAAAAGAAGCACAGAGGGGTCCCAGGTTGAAAAAGGAAATCTTTTCACCTTCCCATTCATGGGATGGTAAGGGGATTCTGAGAAGAGAGAAAGCTCTCAGGCCACTACAGCTTCTGCCTATCGCTTGTGGGAGGGTTGGAGGCAAATGCCATCTGATCCTGTCTAATGTAACTGGAAGAGGGCAACCAAGGGGGTGATCTTGGGGGATGGCAGATGGGCTGAGAATTCGTGTCCAGCCCTCAGCCACTCTTCCCTCTGCTTTGAACAGTGTGTCCTGGGACTCTGAATGGCCTGAGTGTGACCGGTGATGCTGAGAACCAATACCAGACACTGTACAAGCTCTACGAGAGGTGTGAGGTGGTGATGGGGAACCTTGAGATTGTGCTTACGGGACACAATGCCGACCTCTCCTTCCTGCAGGTTAGTGTGCCCACCCTCCTTCCTCAACCTGCTCCTCTTTTTTTTTTTTTTTTTTTTTCACGCTTAATTCACTTTATTTTTCTTGTATAAAAACCCTATGTTGTAGCCACAGCTGGAGCCTGAGTCCGCTGCACGGAGACTCTGGTGTGGGTCTTGACGAGGTGGTCAGTGAATTCCTGATAGGGAGACTTGGTAAATACAGTCTCCTTCCAGAACCTGCTCCTCTTTATTCTCCCCTAGAACCCTCCTTCCTTCTTCAGGGCTACCTTCTGCTGGAGTTCACCCTTCCTAAGACTCAGGAGTTCCTAAGGTTCAAAACCGTGTATTTATGGGGACAGTGGCTATCATCTGGGACCTATGGTCTCACTGTTGTAGCCAGGGATATATAGGGGGCAGGGGCAGGGGCAGGTGGTGTTCTGTGGATAGTGCAAGGTCAGCAGGGACTAGTGCAGAGAGACACCTGAGGACCGAGAGGTTACCTGGGGAGATGAGGAAGGGGCCCTCCTGGTACGAGGCACTTTGAGGAGAAAGCTGCCTGTCTTCACTCCCAGAAGTGACACAGTAGTGTGACACAGTCTACTCCCTACTCCCAAATAGGAATTAGCAAGAGTTAAGGCCAGGTGCAGTGGCTCATGCCTGTAATCCCAGCACTTTGGGAGGCCAAGGAAGGCAGATCACTTGAGGTCAGGAGTTCAAGACCAGCCTGGGCAACGTGGTGAAACTCTGTCTCTACAAAAATACAAAAATTAGCTGGGTATGGTGGCATGCACCTGTAGTCCCAGCTACTTGGAGGGCTGAGGTGGGAGGATTGCTTGAGCCCAGGAGTTTGATGCTGCAGTGAGCAAGATTGTGCCACTCGTAACAGAGCGAGACCCTGTCTCACCACAAAAAAAAAAAAAAGGCCAAGCTCGGATCACCTGAGGTCAGGAGTTCGAGACCAGCCTGACCAACATGGAAAAACCACATCTCTACTAAAAATACAAAATTAGCCAGGTGTAGTGGCACATGCCTGTAATCCCAGCTACTTGGGAGGCTGCGGCAGGAGAATTGCTTGAACCCGGGAGGTGGAGGTTGTGGTGAGCCAAGATCGCACTATTGTACTCCAGCCTGGGCAATAAGAGCGAAACTCCGTCTCAAATTTAAAAAAAAAGAAAAAAAGAAAGGAAAGAAAGAAGGAAGAATTAAAACAGTTAAAGAGTCTTTAATGCCTGAAGGAGGAGAGGGGATTGAGATTATTTTGCCCTGTTGTCTCTCTCATTTACATAATCTGCTCTGTCACAGTGGATTCGAGAAGTGACAGGCTATGTCCTCGTGGCCATGAATGAATTCTCTACTCTACCATTGCCCAACCTCCGCGTGGTGCGAGGGACCCAGGTCTACGATGGGAAGTTTGCCATCTTCGTCATGTTGAACTACAACACCAACTCCAGCCACGCTCTGCGCCAGCTCCGCTTGACTCAGCTCACCGGTCAGTTCCCGATGGTTCCTTCTGGCCTCACCCCTCAGCCAGCCCAAGACTGGTACCTCCTTGATGATGACCCAAGACTGCTCACTCTAAGTGCCTCTTCCAAGGTGCCTGTCACCTTGGCCGCTGTCTGAAGGTCCATTGCTCCCTAAGCAATAGAGGGCCCCCAGTAGGGGGAGCTAGGGGCATCTGCTCCAGGGAAAGGAACCCTGTGTCCTTGTGGGGCTGGAGTCAGAGCTGGATCTGTTAACCATTTTTCTAAGTTCAAAGTACAGTGTACCGGAGGCCAGGCGTGATGGCTTACACCTGTAATCCCAGCATTTTGGGAGGCCAAGGAGGGCAGATCACTTGAGATCAGGAGTTTGAGACCAGCCTGGCCAACATGGCGAAACCCTGTCTCTACTAAAAATACAAAAAATAAAATAAAATAAAAAATTAGCTGGCTATAGTGGTGCGCACCTGTAATCCCAGCTGTTCATGAGGCTGAGGCAGGAGACTCGCTTGAACCTGGGAGGTGGAGGTTGCAGTGAGCTGAGATTGCACCACTGCACTCTAGCATAAGTGACAGTGAGACTCCATCTCAAAAAAAAAAAAAAAAAGGCTGGGCGGGGTGGCTCACGCCTGTAATCCCAGCACTTTGGGAGACCGAGGCGGGTGGATCACAAGGTCAGGAGATCGAGACCATCCTGGCTAACACGGTGAAACCCCGTCTCTACTAAAAATACAAAAAATTAGCCAGGTGTGGTGGCGGGCGCCTGTAGTCCGAGCTACTCAGGAGGCTGAGGCAGGAGAATGGCGTGAACCCGGGAGGCGGAGCTTGCAGTGAGCCAAGATTGCACCACTGCACTCCAGCCTGGGCGACAGAGCGAGACTCCAAAAAAAAAAAAAAAAAAAAAACCAAAGTACAGTATACCTGGATGTCCCTCCTTCCCTAGGAATTCTACCTTTACTCTCCTAAACCAAGCCCCTATGAGCTGGAGGAATATAGGGGTTAACAACTACCTGTCCATCTTCTGCTTCTCCGTGTCCCAGTCAGTTGGAAAACATATGGGCAGGGTTTGGGGGAGGGGATGTTGAGTCAGAAATCTCTCCCTCTCTCCCTTCCCCTCCCCCACTAGCTAAACCGGATCTGGACAGGTGACTGAGGAGGCAGGAGTTTCTTTTGGCCTGACTCCTCATCTTATAAACGGAGTCTTCTCTGCAGCTTAGATTTAATTGGACCTATCTGTCTGCCTCATTCTCCCACTCCTGAGTCTCAGGTGTCCTTTTGGATGGGTGGAGAGGTAAGGAAGAGGCGTTCTGCTGCGGCCCTTAACCCTGTCACTTCTTTCCCTACCTCAGAGATTCTGTCAGGGGGTGTTTATATTGAGAAGAACGATAAGCTTTGTCACATGGACACAATTGACTGGAGGGACATCGTGAGGGACCGAGATGCTGAGATAGTGGTGAAGGACAATGGCAGAAGCTGTAAGTGGCCGTGATCAAGATTGCTCCCCAGTCCCACCAAACCACAGTGACTCCCTTCTTTCCATCATCCTTACATTCCTGATCTGAACCCGCCTCCCCACTGAACAAACACCTCAGGTCCCTGACTCAGCAGCCCACCAGGAGAGACCATTCCAGTTTCCTGGAATCTAAACCACAGAGGAGGTGTTTCAAGAAAAGGAGCAGGCCGAGCATGGTGGCTCATGCCTATAATCCTGGCACTTTGGGAAGCCAAGGTGGGAGGATCGCTTGAGCCCAGGAGTCCAAGACCAGCCTGAGTAACATAGCAAAAAATCTACAAAAAATTAAAAAAATCAGACAGGCGTAGTGGCTCGCACCTGTAATCCCGGCTACTCAGGAGGCTGAGGCAGAGGATTGCTTGAGCCCAGGAGGCTGCAGCTGCAGTGAGCTGTGATTGTGCCATTGTACTCTAGCCTGGGCAACAGAGTGAGACCCTGTCTCAAAAAAAAAAAAAAAAAAAAAAATCCCTGAGTACTAAGCAGGGAAGCCAGATCTTTAGACTCCACATCTGTTACTCGTTCCACTAGAATATACTCCCATTTCCCTGGAGGCCACCTTCCCCTGACCATTCACATGCATATATTCCTGCATATATTCAGTTTGCCCAGGAGGAACTAAGTTCCTGGGTTGGGACTGGAACTAAGGTTGGCATTTGCCCCAGTCCCTCCCCTTCAGCTGCCCCGTGGGTGGTGTGGAGGCGTGGTCCCACCCCTTGTTGACAGGTTCACTTGAGCCCAGCCCTGCTCTCCAAGGGCAGGGAGGGACACAGACCTGGCTTTTTGCTTCCCGGGATTGAGGTGCCTGTGTGCTGACATCATACCCTGTTGATTAAAACAAGCCTCTTAGCCCTGATGGCCCCTTGTGTTGCCTTCCTTCCCAACCAGGTCCCCCCTGTCATGAGGTTTGCAAGGGGCGATGCTGGGGTCCTGGATCAGAAGACTGCCAGACATGTGGGTTTGAAATTCCCTCCAAAAACTTCACTCATACGCTTTCATATCCCTTCCTCCCCAAGCCTGGGTCAACACTGTGGGGGAGGCATGAGCAGTGGCCTCAGAATTCAGTCCTAGGAGCCCTAACAGCCATGCTTTCTCTCCTTCCATAGTGACCAAGACCATCTGTGCTCCTCAGTGTAATGGTCACTGCTTTGGGCCCAACCCCAACCAGTGCTGCCATGATGAGTGTGCCGGGGGCTGCTCAGGCCCTCAGGACACAGACTGCTTTGTATGTACCCTTTCCATTGCCTGGGTTCTGAAATTGGGATGTGGCCTTTGAGGAGGAGGTAGGGGTACACACGTAACATAAATCTGATGAGCCTCCTTTTTTCCCAGGCCTGCCGGCACTTCAATGACAGTGGAGCCTGTGTACCTCGCTGTCCACAGCCTCTTGTCTACAACAAGCTAACTTTCCAGCTGGAACCCAATCCCCACACTAAGTATCAGTATGGAGGAGTTTGTGTAGCCAGCTGTCCCCGTAAGTGTCTGAGGGGAAGGAACAATGATCAACAATAGTAGATCCAAGATTTTAGACAAAATTGTGGAAGGGAAAAAGAATCCAGTTGGTGATAAATAGGGAGATTGGTGAATGGTTATGATCATCTAACCACTCCAGTGAGTGACCCTTACGTCCAGTCCTCCCATGACCAGCTATCACCCTTACTTCTGCTCCTTGTAGCAACAAATAGTGAAGAGACTTTCAAATCTATAGGGCAGCACTTAAGGGATCTAGGGTGGCAGATGGGGACAAATCCAGTGCAGAGCTGGAGGGAGCCCAGGCCCAGAGCAAGGGTTCCATTGGTAGCTGGTGGTGTTCCTCCCTCATCTCTAATGGTGTCCTCCTCCTCTTCCCTAGATAACTTTGTGGTGGATCAAACATCCTGTGTCAGGGCCTGTCCTCCTGACAAGATGGAAGTAGATAAAAATGGGCTCAAGATGTGTGAGCCTTGTGGGGGACTATGTCCCAAAGGTGGGTAGGAGATGGTAAGAAGTTGTAAAGAGACAGCCTTTCCTCTGAGCCTGCGCAGACCACCCCCACTGAACCTCTCTTACATTTGCAGCCTGTGAGGGGACAGGCTCTGGGAGCCGCTTCCAGACTGTGGACTCGAGCAACATTGATGGATTTGTGAACTGCACCAAGATCCTGGGCAACTTGGACTTTCTGATCACCGGCCTCAATGGGTTAGAGATCCTGCCTTCCCTCCTTAGACCCCAGCCCACGCACCCCTCACAGTTCATTTCATTGGCCAAAACTTTCCTATGTGGAGCTGACTAGGAATCAAAGTCATAAAATTCTAGCCTGTTACAAAGGACCTGAAAGAATGCTTAACACATCCTCCATCCAGGCCTTCGGTCCCCTCAGGAACATCTTTGAGCAATTCAATATCGCCCTGCCAAGGAACAAGGGACAGGAACAACATATCCTCCTTCTTAAAGTTTTCTTTTTTATTCTTTTTTCTTTTTTGAGATAGGGTCTTGCTCTGTCACCTAGGCTGGAGTGCAGTGGCGTGATCTCGACTCACTGTAGCCTCGACCTCCTGGGCTCAAGTGATCCCAAGTAGCTGGGACTATAGGCACACACCATCATACTTGACTAATTTTTTTGTATTTTTTTGTAGAGACAGGGTCTTGCTATGTTGCCCAGGCTGATCTCGAACTCCTGGGCTCAAGCAATCCTCCCATCTTGGCCTCCCAAAGTGCTGGGGATCACAGCACCCAACCTCCTTCTTAAAGTTTTGTAAAAGTTCTTCCTTAGATTTGGATAAAAATCTGTCTCCAGGCTGGGCCCGGTGGCTCATGCCTATAATCCCAGCACTTTGGGAGGCCGAGGTGGGCGGATTACAAGGTCAGATCGAGACCATCCTGGCTAACATGGTGAAATGCCATCTCTACTAAAAATACAAAAATTAGCTGGGTGTGGTGGTGCACATGCCTGTAATCCCAGCTACTCAGGAGGCTGAGGCACGAGAATCACTTGAACCCAGGAGGCGGAAATTGCAGTGAACCGAGATTACACCACCGCACTCCAGCCTGGCGACAGAGCGAGACTCTGTCTCAAAAAAAAAAAAAAAAAAAAGAAAAGAAAATTCTGTCTCCCCAGGACTTTTAGCTGTTTTCACTCATTCTGCTCCTTGGAGCAAAAAGAACAAAGGGACTTTCTAGTCTATAGGACAGCATTTAAAATGTGTGTGTGTGTGTAAAAAAAAAACCACTACGACCACCTGTTTTTTCTTCCTTTAATTTTTTATTTTGACATAATTTTAGATCTACACTGAAGTTGCAAGAATGGTATAAAATTCCCCATATATATATTTTTTTTTTTAAGACAAAGTCTCACTCTGTTCCCCAGGCTAGAGTGCAGTGGTGCAATCTTGGCTCACTGCAACCTCCGCCTCCTCTGCCTCCCGGGTTCAAGCAATTCTCTTGCCTCAGTCTCCTGAGTAGCTGGAATTATAGGTGTGTGCCATCATGCCCGGCTAATTTTTGTATTTTTAGTAGAGACAGGGTTTCACCATGTAGGCCAGGCTGGTCTCGAACTCCTGACCTCAAGTGATCCACCCACCCCAGCTTCCCAAAGTGTTGGGATTACAAGTGTGAGCCACCGCGTCTGGCCCCCCATATACTCTTTTACCCAGATCCTCCAAATGTTAACATACCACATATGGCCGGGCACAGTGGCTCATGCCTGTAATCCCAGCACTTTGGGAGGCCGAGGCAGGTGGATCACTAGGTGTGGATCACGAGGTCAAGAGATTGAGACCATCCTGGCCAACATGGTGAAATCTCATCTCTACTAAAAATACAAAAATTAGCTGGGCGTGGTGGTGTGCGCCTGTAGTCCCAGTTACTCAGGAGGCTGAGGCAGGAGAATCGCTTGAACCTGGGAGGCGGAGGTTGCAGTGAGCCGAGATCGCGGCACTGCACTCCAGCCTGGTGAAAGAGCAAGACTCTGTCCCCCGCCAAAAAAAATACCACATACGCTTTATCACTTCTCTCTCTCTCTCTCTACACACACACACACACACACACACACACACACACAAAACACATGCTATTGTTTTTCTGGACCACGTGAGGGTAAATTTTCACACATGGTTCTTTCTTACCCCTGTTATATTTCAGCGTATATTCCTTAAAAATAATATTTTCTTACATAACCACAGCATAGTTGTTTGAATCGGAAAATTAACATTAACACAAAATATTATCTAAGCTACAGACCTTATTCAGATTTCACTAATTGTCCTCCTAAGGTTTGGGATCATACATTACATTCAGTTATCGTGGCTCTTTAATCTCCTTTATAACAGCTCCTCAGGTTTTGTTTATCTTCCATGATATTCTTGATGAGTATAGATTAGGTAATGGGCAGCATGTTCTTCAGTTTGGATTAGTTTGATGTGTCCTCATGATTAGATTCAAGTTTTTGTAGGTTTTTTTTGAGACAAGGTCTGGCTCTATTGCCCAGGCTGGAATGCAGTGGCATGATCTCAGCTCACTGCAACCTCTGCCTGCCATGCTCAAGCGAGCACCTCAGCCCCCTGAGTAGCTGGGATTACAGGTGCATGCCACCATGCTTGGCTAATTTTATATATATATATAAATAATATATATAAATATAAATGTATATTACAAATATATATTATATATAAATATAAACATATATTATAAATATATATAATATATAAATATTGTATATAAATATAAACATATATTATAAATATATATAATATATAAATATTATATATAAATTTATCTATATTTATATATAAATATACCTATATTTATATATAAATATATATATAAATATTATATATTATATACTATTAATATATATTTATATATGTGTGTGTGTATATATATATATATATATATATATTTTTTTTTTTTTTTTTGAGACGGAGTCTCGCTCTTGTTGCCCAGGCTAGAGTGCAGTGGCGTGATCTCAGCTCACCGCAACCTCCACCTCTCAGGTTCAAGCCATTCTCTATAGAGACAGGATTGCACCATGTTGTCCAGGATGGTCTCGAACTCATGAGCTCAAGTGATCCTCCTGTCTCAGCCTCCCAAAGTGCTGGGATTATAGGCATGCGCCGCTGCCAGGCTGGAGTTTGATAAGAACACCACAGAGGCTGTGAGCTCAGGGCATCCTATTGAGGATGTACGTGATGTTGATTTGTCCCAGCACTCACAATGATGTCTCTGGTCACTTAGTTAAGGTGATATCTGTCAGGTTTTTCTACTGTAAAGTTACTGTTTTTCCACTGTAAAGTTACTGTTTTTCCATTCACAATTAATGAATGTCTTGGGATAATTGCCTGAATCAATTATTGTTATGATAGTTGCCAAATGATAATTTTCTAATTCCATTATTCCTTCTGCATTTGTTTGTTGGCATTCTACTGTTAGGAAGAGTCTTTCCAGCTGAGCACAGTGGCTTATGCCTGTAATCTCAGCCCTTTGGGAGCCAGTGGGAAAATTGCTTGGGCCCAGGAGTTCAAGGTTACAGTGAGCTATGATGGCACTACTGCTCTCCAGCCAGTGCACTCACTCTGCACAACAGAGTGAGACCCTGTCTCTTTAAAAAAAAAAAAAAAAAAAAAAGGCCAGGTGCAGTGGCTCACGCCTGTAATTCCAGCACTTTGGGAGGCCGAGGCGGGCGGATCACGAGGTCAGGAGTTCGAGACCAGCCTGGCCAACATGGTGAAATCCTGTCGCTACTAAAAATACAAAAAATTAGCCAGGCATGGTGGTGTGCTCCTGTATTCCCAGCTACTTAAGAAGCTGAGGCAGGAGAATCACTTGAACCCAGGAGGTGGAGGTTGCAGTGAGCTGAGATTGCTGCCACTGTACTCCAGCCTGGGCGATAGAGCAAGACTCTGTCTCAAAAAAAAAAAAAAAGTCTTCCTTTCCTATTTACTCTTATGGATACTTATTTTATTCTAGTCAATGGTTATAATCCTTTACAATCATTATTTATTTTAGCCAGCCCCTCCAAGTTGGCTCCTGTGTTCTTTGGGCTGTACCCTTAATTCTTTGAGTCTTGTCTTGTTTGCACAAGATGCTCTGGGCTTATATTATATTTCCCCCATCCCAGCCATTTCTCCAAGGAATATTTCCTTTTAGTGGAGAATGATATTTAGAAACCAAATGCTGAGGCTGGGTGTGCTCATTGCCATTGAGTTATACCTTTACCTTATTGACTGGTTTCTACTGTTCTACTCAGAGACCCCTGGCACAAGATCCCTGCCCTGGACCCAGAGAAGCTCAATGTCTTCCGGACAGTACGGGAGATCACAGGTGAGTGGCAGAGAGTTTGCCCTTTCTAGAAGAATAGGTGAACCACTGGCATAAATTGCGGTATAACTACTTGAGAAAATCACGTCCCAAGTTACAGGGGAGGAGCCAGGAGAACCCAAGAAAGAAGAAGGCTCCATGCCCATATGCCTCTCTCCAACCCCTCAGGTTACCTGAACATCCAGTCCTGGCCGCCCCACATGCACAACTTCAGTGTTTTTTCCAATTTGACAACCATTGGAGGCAGAAGCCTCTACAAGTGAGTAAAGGGTATGGAGGAAATGGCATCTTCAGGCAATGAAGCCTGTGTCATAGGCATTCTTTAGTAAAATACAAGGCACTGTCTCATACAGCAGTGCCTCAAAACCAAAGGGTTTCAGAGTTTCACGAGGAAAAGGCAAAAGGAGGGGGATTCCCTCTCAGTGGATCTGACTAGCACTGAGCAAATTTCTTGACTAACATGAATCCTTTGAGTAGTTAATGTTCCCTTAGTAGTCTCTCCTCTCATCCTGTCTCCTTATTCTCAGCCGGGGCTTCTCATTGTTGATCATGAAGAACTTGAATGTCACATCTCTGGGCTTCCGATCCCTGAAGGAAATTAGTGCTGGGCGTATCTATATAAGTGCCAATAGGCAGCTCTGCTACCACCACTCTTTGAACTGGACCAAGGTGCTTCGGGGGCCTACGGAAGAGCGACTAGACATCAAGCATAATCGGCCGCGTAGAGACTGCGGTGAGGGAAAGGGTCTGCTAGGTGGTGAGAATAGGGAGTCAGGGAGGAGAGGGCTGAAAGGACTATTCTGCCCTAGACGTGGGAGTAGGGTTGAGGGATGGAACCAAGGAGAAGGGGGCTGTTAGGCTGGAAGCAGTAACGAGGAAGAATAATGAAGAGAGGGCTTGCTGGGAGTCCTCAGACTCCTCTCCTAACCCACCCCTTCCTTTCCAGTGGCAGAGGGCAAAGTGTGTGACCCACTGTGCTCCTCTGGGGGATGCTGGGGCCCAGGCCCTGGTCAGTGCTTGTCCTGTCGAAATTACAGCCGAGGAGGTGTCTGTGTGACCCACTGCAACTTTCTGAATGGGTACAGTAAGGGGAGCCAGTCAAGGATGGGTGGGGGTGGGGCCCTGCAATGGAACTGTTCAGGTGGCATACAATAAAAGTCTTTAGACAGCTTTCTGCATGTGCCTTGGTGGGATTGAGGTAGGAGACCTGTGGTTGTAAGATTGGAGCATGAAGGTCAGGACTTGGAAGTGACCCCCCTCCCTTTATTCCCCACTACAGGGAGCCTCGAGAATTTGCTCATGAGGCCGAATGCTTCTCCTGCCACCCGGAATGCCAACCCATGGAGGGCACTGCCACATGCAATGGCTCGGTATACTAGTAGCACCAGGATCTCCATGGGAGACAGAGAAGGGGCAATACTTGGAGCATCTGGGGAATGATATGGCTAAGGATAGCACAGAGAGGCCAGATAATGCTAGGGCCTGCAGATAGAAGATCCTGAATGTCTGGGTTGGTCTTTGCTGGGAGGTATGGAATTGACCTTGGGATCTGATTCTTCCTGACCTTCTCTCTTCCACTCAGGGCTCTGATACTTGTGCTCAATGTGCCCATTTTCGAGATGGGCCCCACTGTGTGAGCAGCTGCCCCCATGGAGTCCTAGGTGCCAAGGGCCCAATCTACAAGTACCCAGATGTTCAGAATGAATGTCGGCCCTGCCATGAGAACTGCACCCAGGGGTCAGTGATGGGATAATAAGGAGAGGGGGTCAGGTGGAAGGGTAGGAGCACAGAACTAGAGTGAGGGAAGCAGAAAGAAGAGAGAGGCTGTGATTCAAGAATCACTCCCAGCTGGCCGGGCGCAGTGGCTCACACCTGTAATCCCAGCACTTTGGGAGGCCGAGGTGGGTGGATCACCTGAGGTCGGGAGTTCGAGACCAGCCTGACCAATATGGAGAAACCCCGTCTCTACCAAAAATTTAAAATTAGCCGGGCGTGGTGGCGCATGCCTGTAATCCCAGCTACGCGGGAGGCTGAAGCAGGAGAATTTCTTGAACCCAGGAGGCAGAGGTTGCGGTGAGCTGAGATTGCATCATTGTACTCCAGCCTGGGCAACAAGAGCAAAACTCTGTCTCAAAAAAAAAAAAAAAAGAATCACTCCCAGCTGTGTAGCGAAGGATTGGAGAAAGGGAAAATCAGTAACAGCACAAAATTACACCACAGTTTTGGGAACCTGGAATAACCTCAGTTCAAGGGAGTTTCACAGAAGAGGGGCTTGGGGAGAGCTAGTGAGCTGGAGGTGGAGGCCATGTCTTGGGATCAGCTCTGGGCTCCAGGATGGGATGCCACGGTAAGTTCTGAAACAAGCTTTTGTATGTTAGGCTGTTGAAATTGAGCCTCTGTTGTCCAAGCTCTCATTTAAGGTGGTGACTTTCTTCCCTAGGTGTAAAGGACCAGAGCTTCAAGACTGTTTAGGACAAACACTGGTGCTGATCGGGTATGATGGGGTTGGAGATTCTGGAAACTGGGGATATTTGGGAGTTGGGAGAGAGGTGGTTACCTGGAGAGAAGAGGGAGGCTGTCTTCATTCTGGCCTTTTATGTATGCAGTCCACTATCACTGGACACTTGGGACTCAAGAATGCAGGCTTCTGGACTTCCCTTCCTAAAATTAATTTTCAGTAGTCTAAGACTGGTCCAGATTTAGGTTGGTCCCTTCAGTGCTTAAGGATATATATGTGAATGTTAATTTCTTGCCCCAGGTCAGCATCATACCTTCAACACAAGTATAGTTGACATTTGTAAGGAAGATGCAAACCCAGGATAATGTTGGGTTTCTATATATCCCATAGCAAAACCCATCTGACAATGGCTTTGACAGTGATAGCAGGATTGGTAGTGATTTTCATGATGCTGGGCGGCACTTTTCTCTACTGGCGTGGGCGCCGGATTCAGAATAAAAGGGCTATGAGGCGATACTTGGAACGGGGTGAGGTGAGTACTTAGCTTACTTTTGTTTTTTCTTTTCTTTTTTTGCATGCCCTGGAAGTCTCTTTATAGCTTAATTTTGAGTGGTACCCTGTGCACCCAGGGGTCAGTGATGGGATAAATGTCACTCCCCTCCTCTTTCCCCAGAGATTTGATCCCTTTCTTCAAGGAAGTAGTGTGGTCCCCTAGAAGAACACTGGTCAGAGAAATGGGAGGCATGCATTCTAGTCCTGATTTTGCCATTAATTTGCCACATGACTTTGAAGAAGTTACTTATCTTCTCTGTGCCTCAGTTTATGCATCTATACAGAGGAAATAACATTTGTCCTTCCAGGATGGCTGTAAGGGTAAAGGGGAATGATGTATGTGAAAGTGCTTTGGAAAGCACAGAGCACTGTATAAAAGGTACTCAAGGTGGTAATAGTACTACCAACTCTCCCTAGCTGTCCCCTTCCCCACTTTGTGCTCCTCCATCAAAGGGAAAACCCAGCCCCTTTGATTCCTGATCTCATGAGCACAAATAACTTCCTCAATTCTCAGGGTCTGTACCTCAATATGCCTATAATGCATTCCAGGACTAACGGTGCTTCCTCTTCCTGCCCTTTCAGCTGTGCTGCTTTTGGCATTCACCTATGGGGAGCGGGTTGGAGTGGGACATGGGAATGGCCTTTCCTGAGTAACTCCTTCCCATTTGCTCCTCAGAGCATAGAGCCTCTGGACCCCAGTGAGAAGGCTAACAAAGTCTTGGCCAGAATCTTCAAAGAGACAGAGCTAAGGAAGCTTAAAGTGCTTGGCTCGGGTGTCTTTGGAACTGTGCACAAAGTGAGTGACCCATAGGAATTCTGGAGAGGTGGGGAAGGCATCTAGGGCAAAGGGGTGAAAGATTTTTGCATAGGATTGACCTAGGGAGAATGACCTTATGCCAACTCCTGCCCCAAACTTCCCAGGGAGTGTGGATCCCTGAGGGTGAATCAATCAAGATTCCAGTCTGCATTAAAGTCATTGAGGACAAGAGTGGACGGCAGAGTTTTCAAGCTGTGACAGATGTAAGTGAAGGAAATTCTGTATGCCGCTAGGAGAGAGGACAATATTAGATACAATCATGTCGAAGCAGGGTCCTGTGCTTCTCAGCAGCTACTATGTTAGCCAGAATGTTGGGGGTGGGGGGGGCCTGGGCTGGCTGTGCACATGCTGAGTGTATGTGAACCTGTTGGTTTCCTAGATAATACCTTTTGTGTCTCTTAGCATATGCTGGCCATTGGCAGCCTGGACCATGCCCACATTGTAAGGCTGCTGGGACTATGCCCAGGGTCATCTCTGCAGCTTGTCACTCAATATTTGCCTCTGGGTTCTCTGCTGGATCATGTGAGACAACACCGGGGGGCACTGGGGCCACAGCTGCTGCTCAACTGGGGAGTACAAATTGCCAAGGTGAGAGAAGCCTGGAGGAATTCTGTGATAAGAACTGCTTGTCTGGGGGCCAGCCAGGAAAAAGTGGGAAGGTTGAAGTTCTGAGAGGTGGGGTCCCCAACCCCCGGGCTGCAGACTGGTACCAGTCCATGGCCTGTTAGGAACTGGGCCACAGAGCATGTGAGCGGCAGGCAAGCGAGTGAAGCTTCATCTGTATTTACAGCCAGTCCCCATCACTTGCATTACCGCCCGAGTTCCGCCTCCTGTCAGATCAGGGGCAGCATTAGATTCTCTTAGGAGCTTGACTTCTATTGTGAACTGTGCATGTGAAGGATCTAGGTTGTGCACTCCTTATGAGAATCTAACTAATGCCTGATGATCTGAGGTGGAACAATTTCATCCCAAAACCAACCCTCCCCTTCCCCTGGAAAAACTGTCTTCCACAAAACCAGTCCCTGGTGCCAAAAAAGGTTGGGGACCGCTGCTGAGAGGTACCTTCAAGATTTGGGGGAATTCCAGATCTCAGTGACTGATTCCCCCAACCTTAAGAATACTTTCTTCCCCTATACCTACAGGGAATGTACTACCTTGAGGAACATGGTATGGTGCATAGAAACCTGGCTGCCCGAAACGTGCTACTCAAGTCACCCAGTCAGGTTCAGGTGGCAGATTTTGGTGTGGCTGACCTGCTGCCTCCTGATGATAAGCAGCTGCTATACAGTGAGGCCAAGGTGAGGAGACACAAAGGGTAAGGAGGCGGGGGTGGAGTGAAGCATGGGGATGGGGAGCAGCCAGTGGTCTCTTCCAGAGGCAAGCAGATGCTTCATGGTAAGTTCAAGGAGAGAAGGCTGCAGATGCCAGATATTTTAGTTCAGAGGGCAACAAAGAAAATAATGATCAAGAACTTGGGACTGGCCGGGCGCGGTGGCTCACGCCTGTAATCCCAGCACTTTGGGAGGCCAAGGCGGGTGGATCACAAGGTCAGGAGATCAAGACCATCCTGGCTAGCACGGTGAAACCCCGTCTCTACTAAATATACAAAAAAAAAAAATTAGCCAGGCGTGGCGGCGTGCATCTGTAGTCCCAGCTACTCGGGAGGCTGAGACAGGAGAATGGCGTGAACCCAGGAGGCGGAGCTTGCAGTGGGCCGAGATCGCACCACTGCACTCCAGCCTGGGCGACAGAGCAAGACTCCGTCTCAAAAAAAAAAAAAAAAGAACTTGGGACTTGGAAATGCTAAGAAAATTTGTGGAAATAAACTTGTGATACCTCTATCTTTAATCCGCAGACTCCAATTAAGTGGATGGCCCTTGAGAGTATCCACTTTGGGAAATACACACACCAGAGTGATGTCTGGAGCTATGGTCAGTGCATCTGGATGCCCTCTCTACCATCACTGGCCCCAGTTTCAAATTTACCTTTCGAGACCCCCTCTTAGAATCTCTAAGCACTTCAGATTTTTGTGTCAGATCAGGTTCTGCCTTCCCTTCACTTCATGCCCATGTCTACTATTTTGCCAGTGACTAGTCCATGTCTTCCTGCACCAGGTGTGACAGTTTGGGAGTTGATGACCTTCGGGGCAGAGCCCTATGCAGGGCTACGATTGGCTGAAGTACCAGACCTGCTAGAGAAGGGGGAGCGGTTGGCACAGCCCCAGATCTGCACAATTGATGTCTACATGGTGATGGTCAAGTGTGAGTTACCTGCTGAGCCCAACCATTTTCTTTCTTTTTCTTTTTTTCTTTTTTTTTCTTTTTTTTTTTTTTTGAGACAGAGTCTCACTCTTGTCACCCAGGCTGGAGTGCAATGGTGCAATCAATCTTGGCTCACTACAACCTCCGCCTCTCGGGTTCAAGCGATTCTCCTGCTTCAGCCTCCGGAGTAGCTGGGATTACAGGTGCCCACCACACCTGGAAAATTGTTATACTTTTAGTAGAGATGGGGTTTCACCATGTTGGCCAGGCTGGTCTCAAACTCCTGACCTCAGGTGATCCGCCTGCCTCAGCTTCCCAAAGTGCTGGGATTACAGGTGTGAGCCATCATGCTCGGCCTGACTGCAGCCATTTTCTGACTTCCCTCTGTACTCCTCTTATGGCTCTTTTCCTTTTTTTTTTTTTTATGGAGTCTCGCTCTGTTGCCCATACTGGAGTGCAGTAGCGTGACCTTGGCTCACCGTGACCTCCACGTTCCAGGTTTAAGTTCTTCTGTCTCAGCCTCCCAGATAGCTGGGACTTTAGGCGTGCACCACCACGCCCAGCTAATTTTTTTTTGTCTTTTTAGTAGAGATGGGGTTTCACTATGTTGGCCAGGCTGGTCTCAAAGTCCCGACCTCAGGTGATCCACCCGCCTTGGCCTCCCAAAGTGCTGGGATTATAGGTGTGAGCCACCGCGCCCAGCCATGGAATGTATTCTCTTTTATGTCTCTACCTCCTACATCTTATCTCCAGGTTGGATGATTGATGAGAACATTCGCCCAACCTTTAAAGAACTAGCCAATGAGTTCACCAGGATGGCCCGAGACCCACCACGGTATCTGGTCATAAAGGTGAGTAGGGAGTAGGAAGTGCTAAGGAAATTTAGAAAAAGGAGGAGTTGGCTGGAACCAGGATTCCCCCTAACAATCACCTATCAATATAGAGAGAGAGTGGGCCTGGAATAGCCCCTGGGCCAGAGCCCCATGGTCTGACAAACAAGAAGCTAGAGGAAGTAGAGCTGGAGCCAGAACTAGACCTAGACCTAGACTTGGAAGCAGAGGAGGACAACCTGGCAACCACCACACTGGGCTCTGCCCTCAGCCTGCCAGTTGGAACACTTAATCGGCCACGTGGGGTAAGACACCTTCTAATTACCCAACACTTTGCACCCTGAGCCCTCACAAACCCTACAGACACCCAGATTAACTACTCCAAGGCCCCCATGGTGAATGTAGATTTCTCCCTTCATCTTAACCTTTTCCTTATTTTTTCATCCTAGAGCCAGAGCCTTTTAAGTCCATCATCTGGATACATGCCCATGAACCAGGGTAATCTTGGGGAGTCTTGCCAGGTAAGTTCTGTTGCTGAAAGGCTGGGTTTTAGGATCAGATTGATACAAGTAGTATGGAAGACATTAGAAACCTCTGAGGTTTAATCAGTGTCCTGCAAAAAAGGAGGCAGTGAGGGCCGGGCGAGATGGCTCACACCTGTAATCCCAGCACTTTGGGAGGCCAGAGAGAGTGGATCACTTGAGGTTAGGAGTTTGAGACCAGCCTGGCCAACATGGTGAAACCCCGTCTCTACCCAAAATACAAAAATTAGCTGGGTGTGGTGGTGCACACCTGTAATCCCAGCTACTCAGGAGGCTGAGACAGGAGAATCGCTTGAACCCGGGAGGCAGAGGTTGCAGTGAGCTGAGATTGTACCACTGCACTCCAGCCTGGGTGACAGAGCAAGACCCTGTCTCTTAAAAAAAAATAAAAGGCCAGGTGCGGTGGCTCACGCCTGTAATCCTAGCACTTTGGGAGGCCGAGGTGGGCGGATCATGAGGTCAGGAGTTCGAGACCAGCCTGGCCAACATGGCAAAACCCTGTCTCTACTAAAAGTACAAAAACTAGCTGCACATGATGGCAGGTGCCTGTAATCCCAGCTACTCGGGAGGCTGAGGCAGGAGAATCACTTGAACAGGGAAGCAGAGGCTGCAGTGAGCCAAGATAATGCCACTGCACTCCAGCCTGGGCGACAAGAACAAGACTCCACCACAAAAAAAAAAAAAAAAAAGGCAGTGAACAACCCAATATCCTTCTAAACAAATCTCTCTTCTTTCCTCATCATGTAAATCTCCTTGCATTATTTTCTGTTTATTTTCTTCCTTAGGAGTCTGCAGTTTCTGGGAGCAGTGAACGGTGCCCCCGTCCAGTCTCTCTACACCCAATGCCACGGGGATGCCTGGCATCAGAGTCATCAGAGGAGCATGTAACAGGCTCTGAGGCTGAGCTCCAGGAGAAAGTGTCAATGTGTAGGAGCCGGAGCAGGAGCCGGAGCCCACGGCCACGCGGAGATAGCGCCTACCATTCCCAGCGCCACAGTCTGCTTACTCCTGTTACCCCACTCTCCCCACCAGGGTTAGAGGAAGAGGATGTCAACGGTTATGTCATGCCAGATACACACCTCAAAGGTGCCTGACTCTTCCTAGGGCTTTCCTCAATTTTTCCTCGAATCCTTTCCCCGGGCTCCTCTTGTTTTTTCTTCTCTGATCATATGCCTCTCTGTCCTATTAATTTTTTCAAACTTTCCCCTACCCTCATGAAGTTCTTCACATACCTAGCCTTTCTTCTCAACCCCCAGGTACTCCCTCCTCCCGGGAAGGCACCCTTTCTTCAGTGGGTCTCAGTTCTGTCCTGGGTACTGAAGAAGAAGATGAAGATGAGGAGTATGAATACATGAACCGGAGAAGGCACAGTCCACCTCATCCCCCTAGGCCAAGTTCCCTTGAGGAGCTGGGTTATGAGTACATGGATGTGGGGTCAGACCTCAGTGCCTCTCTGGGCAGCACACAGAGTTGCCCACTCCACCCTGTACCCATCATGCCCACTGCAGGCACAACTCCAGATGAAGACTATGAATATATGAATCGGCAACGAGATGGAGGTGGTCCTGGGGGTGATTATGCAGCCATGGGGGCCTGCCCAGCATCTGAGCAAGGGTATGAAGAGATGAGAGCTTTTCAGGGGCCTGGACATCAGGCCCCCCATGTCCATTATGCCCGCCTAAAAACTCTACGTAGCTTAGAGGCTACAGACTCTGCCTTTGATAATCCTGATTACTGGCATAGCAGGCTTTTCCCCAAGGCTAATGCCCAGAGAACGTAACTCCTGCTCCCTGTGGCACTCAGGGAGCATTTAATGGCAGCTAGTGCCTTTAGAGGGTACCGTCTTCTCCCTATTCCCTCTCTCTCCCAGGTCCCAGCCCCTTTTCCCCAGTCCCAGACAATTCCATTCAATCTTTGGAGGCTTTTAAACATTTTGACACAAAATTCTTATGGTATGTAGCCAGCTGTGCACTTTCTTCTCTTTCCCAACCCCAGGAAAGGTTTTCCTTATTTTGTGTGCTTTCCCAGTCCCATTCCTCAGCTTCTTCACAGGCACTCCTGGAGATATGAAGGATTACTCTCCATATCCTTTCCTCTCAGGCTCTTGACTACTTGGAACTAGGCTCTTATGTGTGCCTTTGTTTCCCGTCAGACTGTCAAGAAGAGGAAAGGGAGGAAACCTAGCAGAGGAAAGTGTAATTTTGGTTTATGACTCTTAACCCCCTAGAAAGACAGAAGCTTAAAATCTGTGAAGAAAGAGGTTAGGAGTAGATATTGATTACTATCACAATTCAGCACTTAACTATGAGCCAGGCATCATACTAAACTTCACCTACATTATCTCACTTAGTCCTTTATCATCCTTAAAACAATTGTGACATACATATTATCTCATTTTACACAAAGGGAAGTCGGGCATGGTAGCTCATGCCTGTAATCTCAGCACTTTGGGAGGCTGAGGTGGAAGGATTACCTGAGGCAAGGAGTTTGAGACCAGCTTAGCCAACATAGTAAGACCCCCATCTCTTTAAAAAAAAAAAAAAAAAAAAAACTTTAGAACTGGGTGCAGTGGCTCATGCCTGTAATCCCAGCCAGCACTTTGGGAGGCTGAGATGGGAAGATCACTTGAGCCCAGGATTAGAGACAAGCCTATGGAAACATAGCAAGACACCGTCTCTACAGGGGAAAAAAAAAAACAAAAACTGAGCCTTAAAGAGATGAAATAAATTAAGCAGTAGGTCCAGGATGCAAAATCCTCCCAATTCCTGTGCATGTGCTCTTATTGTAAGGTGCCAAGAAAAACTGATTTAAGTTACAGCCCTTGTTTAAGGGGCACTGTTTCTTGTTTTTGCACTGAATCAAGTCTAACCCCAACAGCCACATCCTCCTATACCTAGACATCTCATCTCAGGAAGTGGTGGTGGGGGTAGTCAGAAGGAAAAATAACTGGACATCTTTGTGTAAACCATAATCCACATGTGCCGTAAATGATCTTCACTCCTTATCCGAGGGCAAATTCACAAGGATCCCCAAGATCCACTTTTAGAAGCCATTCTCATCCAGCAGTGAGAAGCTTCCAGGTAGGACAGAAAGAAGATCCAGCTTCAGCTGCACACCTCTGTCCCCTTGGATGGGGAACTGAGAGAAAACGTCTGTTGTATCACTGAAGTTTTTTGTTTTGTTTTTATACGTGTCTGAATAAAAATGCCAAAGTTTTTTTTCAGCTTCCTGTCTGTCAAATGAAGACATTTCGTATGTTAGATAAGAGATCTGCTCCTCAGCAGTGGATACTCACCTTTCTGTCTTCTGACAGTGCTCTGTCCCATGCAGCTTTCTCTAGTCCTACTATTACTTCTATTTCTTTAGAACAACCATAGTGCATAGTCCTTTTCATTAAGGGTTTTAGCAGGAATCTACAAGGCAACCAGTTGGGAATAACAAAAAGAACCTACGTGCTTGAGGACTTATAAAAAGCCCTATACGTGTCTGGTCTCCTTCAGAGGCCAAACACTGAAACCTCCAGATGCTTCTGAATTCATTATCTTAGAAAAGTCATCAAATCTTTTTATTTTTTCACGGTAAGAACTCTCAACAAACATGTCTTTCTGAACACTTCCCTTAGGTGCTCCATCCAGGTGCCTGTTATTGGAACAATAAGGTCATGTTACTTCATTAGGAGTCCGGCCTCTAGATTGCGAGGCCTTTAAATGGATGATCCCTCCGGTGTCTGGCTGCCCAGTTAGCCCCTGTTCCCAGCACCCTTGGTCTTCTTCCACCTGTCTGCCCCTCCCTGTTCTCCCAGCTTCGGAGGACGACTGGACCGGCTGGGCGGGTTTCGCCAGCCGACCCAGGGATCCGAAGAAGGACGCACCCAGCCTCCCCGACCTAGGTGTAAACACTGCCCACCCGCTGCGGCTCCACTCTACTCCACCCCTGCCCGCTCGACTTTAAACCCATTTCCCCGCAGTAGCTCCGCCCCTCTCCCCTCAGCCCGCCCCTCTCTGTTACTGGCTCTCGCTCAGCGTTCTCGGTGGAAGTGGTTTTTCCGGGAGAGACCACGCTTCCCCTCAAGCTCCCCAACGGCTCCGCCTTCCCGCCGGAGCCTGACCCTTCCCAGCGTGCCCGGCGATTCCGGCGTGCGAGGCCCTTGGAGGGCAAGGCCCCAGGGCCTGGCTTAGGAGCGCGAGAGGCAGGCTGGGAATTGTAGTTCGAAGGCTCTCGAGAGCGGCTAGAGTCTGGCGGTGGAGAGGACTAGTTGTCCCAGCGTGCCCTGCGCCTCAGCCCGCGCGCTCGCAGCTTCTCGCTCTCGCCTGCCTGCCCGCTCCCTTGCTTGCTCGCGCTTTCGCTCGCCCTCTCCTCGAGGATCGAGGGGACTCTGACCACAGCCTGTGGCTGGGAAGGGAGACAGAGGCGGCGGCGGCTCAGGGGAAACGAGGCTGCAGTGGTGGTAGTAGGAAGATGTCGGGCGAGGACGAGCAGCAGGAGCAAACTATCGCTGAGGACCTGGTCGTGACCAAGTATAAGATGGGGGGCGACATCGCCAACAGTGAGTGCGGCCTCGGGGGTCGGGGAATCAAGGCTGATAGGGAAAGGTAACAGGCTGGCCCGGAAGGGGCTGGAGCGGAGGGGTCATGCGGACTGAGCTACTGAGGGGCCCGCACCGGTCCGCTGGGCACGGCGTGGTGGGAAGACCCGGTGTCGCGCCTGGGACCTGAGCGGGCAGGCCCAGGCTGAAGTCTATGGAGGTGCGGGTCGGCGACCAGGATGAGCGCAGAGAGGGGACCCTGGCAGGCTCCGACCCGAGGCCGTTTGTTAGGAGGCAAGACGTGTTTTCTCTTGTTCCTATCCTTCATTCCCGATTTCTGCTTCCTCTGATTCTGGCAGCGGCGAGGCCACCTCGAAAAGGAAGCGCCCAGCTATTGGCGACAGAAGCGCCCCTCTGTTTTTGTAGCGTCTCCGGGGCGTCAGGAGCCAAGCCGGCACGTGTTGCTGGGTCCCCTTGCGGATGGCTGGCCCCCTTCTTCCTCCACTAGTGTCCCTGACACCAGCTTCCCCACCACCAGCTTCCCCACCACGTGCTTTGCTGGAGCCTTTCCTTCTTTACTTCAGCTCTTACCGTGGTGGGGGCCCCCTTCTACCTTGGGCCAGCTAAGGAGACCGTTGGAGAGCACTCCTGGAGCTTCTAATGCAAGTCTTGGATATATATATGGCTTTTCTTGAAGTTACTCATTACTACCACCTTTCCAATCTGTGCAGATAGCCTTAGTTAGCATTCACATTTGTTGTTCTCAGTGACTTGACAACTCAAATGTTTTGGGGTCTCCGTCTTATCCCAACTAGGCAAGCTTGTGAACATTACTGGAAAAGGGAGGACTGATTTTAGGATTTTCACAAGTCATCCTTATTCCAGGTGTGCTCTGACGATCTCAGCAGTTGCCTGTCACTCTAGGCAGATGCCACTTTCTCTTTTCTCTCTTTCCAGTTAGCCTTTCCATTTTATTCCAGTTAGGGAGATACAAACTGCTTGTCATTGTGCTTTTAAATGGTTTTAACAGCAAAGATGGTGGGGAACAGGTATTTAGGATGCCTCCCGTCCTGTGGGTGAAAATCTGAGTTTTACCAGCTTTCAAAGAATCACCAAAACTGAGATACCAAAAATCAAACCTGTGCTTTATATCGCAGTGGACATTTAGTATCGTACCCTGGTTTTTGGTGCCTTTTAGTATTTGAGATACTAGTGGTTTGAATCAGAAAATCTCTTACAGTTTATAACTTTGGCCTCATATTTCTTTTAGATAAGCCATGATCCCCCGAAATGAAACCCAGGGACCTTAGATTAAGTTTCCTTGGCTTATGCACTTTTTTATGAGGAAATAAGTCTATATAGATTGAGATTCCTAACACCTAATTAGAGTGTCTGAGAAAGGAATGAGGTAACATTTAACAGTGCATCGGCTTCGAGTCAGCAATTCTGTCTACCTTCTTGTCCCTGATGCCTATAAATTTCATCTAGTCTTTGCGTGTATGTGGGGATACCATGGCAAGAACCCTCTGAAGTTCATAACTCTGTCCTGTCACACCAAAGGTAGCATCTTTGGAAAGTCTGAGGCCTTGCCTAGGGAGATGGATTGTATATACCCAGTTGTCACATAATGTAAGGAAGAGAAGGGAATGTTGACCTTTCAGCCTCAGGGCAGTGGCACCAGGAAGTATTACAGAAACTCTTAAATTCAACTTCCAGGTATTCCTTGGGTGGTAACTAGACAATGAATACATACAAGGCTGACATGATGGGATTCTGTCCTCAGGGGTACTTCGGTCCTTGGTGGAAGCATCTAGCTCAGGTGTGTCGGTACTGAGCCTGTGTGAGAAAGGTGATGCCATGATTATGGAAGAAACAGGGAAAATCTTCAAGAAAGAAAAGGAAATGAAGAAAGGTAAAAAAAAAAAAAATCCCTCACTAATTTCCCGTTTGACCCTTATTTGGTCCTATATGTTTTTATTTTTTTCACTGTAATGATGCAGTCTCCACCCCAGCTCTGGCTGAGGTATTTGGAAATTTGGAATGGCAAGTGGGATACAAGCAGTTTCCTGCCTAATCCAAATTGATGAAACTTAAGCAAGACCCTGAAAAAATCCTTCTACATTTCTGAAGGGCACTAGGGCTCCCGGGAGACAGCAAGGCAGTAGGCTGATGATTCTTTCTTTACAGGTATTGCTTTTCCCACCAGCATTTCGGTAAATAACTGTGTATGTCACTTCTCCCCTTTGAAGAGCGACCAGGATTATATTCTCAAGGAAGGTGACTTGGTAAAAATGTAAGGTTAAACCGTTTTAAAGCATTTTTCTTTTTTTAAAGCATTTACAAAATGCCAGTTCCTAATGCAGTACTCTGATCTTGCCTTTCAGTGACCTTGGGGTCCATGTGGATGGCTTCATCGCTAATGTAGCTCATACTTTTGTGGTTGATGTAGCTCAGGTAGGTGGCCTGCTTTTGATCTCTGTTCAGCCTTGGGGGTGGAGGGAATGCACTGCCATTTGCTTCTTATCCCCACCCCTAATCACCACGTAAGTTGAGAGAGTCTCTAGAGAAGCAAAAGGAGAAAGGTTTTTGTTGTTGTTGTTTTTACCCTCCTGTTCATTGGCTGGTCTTCGCATATGGGCTCACAGACATTAATCAGATAGCCAGCTGAGTTAACAGACTTTCCAGGAAGATACTGATGGCGTGTCCTTATCTACAGGGGACCCAAGTAACAGGGAGGAAAGCAGATGTTATTAAGGCAGCTCACCTTTGTGCTGAAGCTGCCCTACGCCTGGTCAAACCTGGAAATCAGGTAAGCTATTTTATCCAATTCCAAAGCTCATTTGAACCAAAGATGCATTAGGCACCTATAGCTACTCTATATGAAACTACCAACCTCCCCTACAGACCCCTTATAAAACAGCTTTTTAAAATTAGCTATATTTAGCTGGGCACAGTGACTCACATCTGTAATCCCATCACTTTGGGGGGCCAAGGTAGGAGGATAGCTTGAGGCTGGGAGTTCAAGACCAGCCTGGGAAACATGGTGAAACCCCATTTCTACAAAAAATACAAAAATTAGCTGGGCGTGGTAACATGTGCCTGTATTCCCAGCTTCCAGGGAGGCTGAGGTGGGAGAATCACCTGAGCCTGGGAGATTGAGGCTGTGCTGAGCTATGATCATGCCACTGCACTCCAGCCTGGGCAACAATGAAACCCTGTCTCACAAAAGAAAAAGGAAAAATAAGCATTTGCTGTCCCCACAAAACAGATTAGAATGCCAGGTAAAAAAGGATAAACACTGGACTTAACATTATAGGCATGTGGTGGCACATGCCTGTAATCCCAGCACTTTGGGAGGCCAAGGTGGGAGGATTGCTTGAACCCAGGCGTTTGAGACCAACTTGGGAAACATAGCGAGACCCATCTCTACAAAAAGAAAAAAGAAAACCCAGGTTTATGACCAAGTTCTTTCACTTAACACTCATTTAACCTGGGGCAAATCATTTAACCTGAGACTCAGTTTCCTTGTCTTCTAGATTGGGATATACATCTGCCCTGTTCACATGCAAAATTTATTGAATTAGACCATCTTTGTGAAAGCACTGGGTAAAATGATATGCAGATACAGCTGGTCCTCAGCTTGATGCTACATTCAGTAGAAGCTATACTTTGAGTACCCATACAACCATTCTGTTTTTCATTTTCCATATAGTATTTAGTAAATTACATGAGATATTCAACACTAATATAAAATAGGCATGTGTTAGATAATTCTGCCCAACTGTAGGATAATGTTTTTTAAGTGCTCTGAGCACATTTAACATAGGCTAGGCTGTGATGTTAGGTAGGTTAGGTGTATTAAATGCATTTTTGACTTAGTGATATTTTCAACTTATGAGTTTTTTGGAGATGTAACCCCATTACAAGTTGGGGAGCATCTATATAAAGTATTTTTAGATTGTAGGGATAATCAAGCTATGAAATGAAAAACCAGTGAATGAGAATCATTGGGACTTGATGGAGGATATTAGAACGCTCAGTTCTGCCAGGTGCAATGGCTCATGCCTGTAATCCCAGCACTTTGGGAGGCTGAGGTGGGCAGATCACGAGGTCAGGAGATCGAGACCATCCTGGCCAACATGGTGAAACCCCGTCTCTTCTAAAAATACAAAAATTAGCTGGGCGTGGTGTTGCGTGCCTGTAATCCCAGCTACTCAGGAGGCTGAGGCAGGAGAATAGCTTGAACCCGGGAGGCAGAGATTGCAGTGAGCCAAGATCACGCCACTGCACTCCAGCCTGGTGACAAAGCCAGACTCCATCTCAAAAAAAAAAAAAAAAAAAAAAAAAGAACACTCAGTTCTTTTATGCTTCTTATTCTCATTGTAGAGAACTTATTAGCTCCTGATATCTCACCTTTCGTTTGATGTTGTACTTCTAGAACACACAAGTGACAGAAGCCTGGAACAAAGTTGCCCACTCATTTAACTGCACGCCAATAGAAGGTGAGAACAGATAACAGGGTTGAGGGTCTAAGAATGAGTGGCTTTGCCAGGTGTGGTGGCTCACGCCTGTAATCCCAGAACTTTGGGAGGCTGAGGTGGGCGGATCACTTGAGGTCAGGAGTTTGAGACTAGCCTGGCCAACATGGTGAAACCCCGTCTCTACTAAAAATATAAAAATTAGCTGGGCGTGGTGGTGGGTGCCTGTAATCCCAGCTACTTGGGAGGCTAAGGCGAGATAATCGCTTGAACCTGGGAGGAGGAGGTTGCAGTGAGCCAAGATTGCGCCACTGCACTCCAGTCTGGGCAATAAGAGCGAAACTCCATCTCCTCCATCTCAAAAAAAAAAAAAATGAGTGGCTTCGCAGCATTGAGGCTTTTGCTCCCTTGAAGATCTATCCTGGCTATAACCCAGTCTAAGCCAGAAATCTCAGATCTCAGAGCCCTGTGTTTCCATAACCAGGTAGTTTTCTCACTGCCTACTACTTCAAACTACTGAAGTGGGTGGATTTGGAAACCTTTTGGGATACTGGATAGCTTGTTCCATAGGTTGTGTCCTGTCTACAGGTATGCTGTCACACCAGTTGAAGCAGCATGTCATCGATGGAGAAAAAACCATTATCCAGAATCCCACAGACCAGCAGAAGTAGGTGCCAACCCTACTTATTACCTTCTACCACACAAGACTAGTCATCAGGTTTTTTTCTATACTCCCAACTGAATCTTGTCTGCCCTCTACTCCATGTTTTCAGGAGTGACCTGTTGCTCTTAATATTCCCTTTCTCTAGGCCGGGCGTGGTGGCTCACGCCTGTAATCCCAGCACTTTGGGAGGCTGAGGCGGGTGGATCACCTGAGGTCACGAGTTCAGAACCAGCCTGACCAACATGGCAAAACCCTGTCTCTACTAAAAACTACAAAAATGAGCCAGGCCTGGTGGTTTGTGCCTATTGTCCCAGCTACTTGGGAGGCTGAGGCAGGAGAGTTGCTTGAACCCGGGAGGTGGAGGTTGCAGTGAGCTGAGATTGTGCCACTGCACTCCAGCCTGGGTGACAGAATGAGACTCTGTGTCAAAAAAAAAAAAATTCCTTTCTCTCTATTCCTTTTAGGAAGGACCATGAAAAAGCTGAATTTGAGGTACATGAAGTATATGCTGTGGATGTTCTCGTCAGCTCAGGAGAGGGCAAGGTGAGGAGAGTACCAGAGTTGGCAAAAAGGGGTGACTGAGAGTGTTCACCAGACCAAATGTTACTTAAATTACTCTTTCAGGCCAAGGATGCAGGACAGAGAACCACTATTTACAAACGAGACCCCTCTAAACAGTATGGACTGAAAATGAAAACTTCACGTGCCTTCTTCAGTGAGGTGGAAAGGCGTTTTGATGCCATGCCGTTTACTTTAAGGTACTACACTTAGCAATGATAGTACTTGGAACCAGTCTGACTCACAGACCATACACCCAGGAACACTTTTTCCTCTCCCTTCCTGCCTAGACTTGTAGCGTGCACGTGCTCACTCCCTCCCTCTCTCTCCCCATCTCCTTCTCACTGAAGGTAATGTAAAAGAGCAATCCTAAGCATGATTTCTGCCTGAGGGTAGGAGCTATTTTAAAATATGAGCTAAATGGTAAGACTTGATGGGGAGTTAAAGATACCTCTGAATATCATCTTCCCTGCCAGAGCATTTGAAGATGAGAAGAAGGCTCGGATGGGTGTGGTGGAGTGCGCCAAACATGAACTGCTGCAACCATTTAATGTTCTCTATGAGAAGGAGGGTGAGTTCCAAAAAGAGCTTCACTTTGGATTCCCTGATTATGTGATATCCTTCCTGTAAGTTCAGAAGAGCTAAGTATGACAAAGGAACTTTTTATCAAAACACATCTTCATTTTTGCCATAGGTGAATTTGTTGCCCAGTTTAAATTTACAGTTCTGCTCATGCCCAATGGCCCCATGCGGATAACCAGTGGTCCCTTCGAGCCTGACCTCTACAAGTCTGAGATGGAGGTCCAGGATGCAGAGCTAAAGGTTAGTATGGAATAGAAGGTGGTGAGTATGTACATGGTATCCTGCCTGGGAGTGAGGGCTAAATGCCAGCAAAGTCCTGAAAAGAGCTACAGTACTGAAAGTAACCCTTTATTTTTAATTTCCTCCACATTTCTCAAAATTTTTTTTCCTTTTTCCTGTTTTCCAGGCCCTCCTCCAGAGTTCTGCAAGTCGAAAAACCCAGAAAAAGAAAAAAAAGAAGGTGTGTTATTACGATCGTTCCTCTCTGGCAGGGTGAACCTGATCCCTCTTTCTCCCACTGTGTTAAGTTGTAGTGAAATACGGATTTTTATACAGATGCTCCTCAACTTATATGATAGAACTTTGTCCCAGTAAACCCATCATAAATTGAAAATACTGTAAGTCAAAATGGATTTTAAAATATATATATATATTTTTTAAGAGACAGAGTCTCAAACTCCTGGCCTTGAACAGTCCTTCCACCTCAGCCTCCCAAACTGTTGGGATTACAGGCATGAGCTGCCATGCCCAGCCTTGCTTTGGCCGGGCACAGTGGCTCATGCCTGTAATCCCAGCACTTTTGGGAGGCCAAGGCGGATGGATCACCTGAGGTCGGGAGTTTGAGATCAGCCTGACCAACACAGAGAGAAACCCCGTCTCTACTAAAAATACAAAATTAGCTGGGTATGGTGGCACACGCTTGTAATCCCAGCTACTCGGGAGGCTAAGGCAGGAGAATTGTTTGAATCTGGGAGGCAGAGGTTGCAGTGGGCCGAGATCGCACCATTGCGCTCCGGCCTGCACAACAAGAGCGAAACTCTGTCTCAAAAAAAGAGATGATCTCACTGTGTCACCCAGGCTGACGTGTAGTGGCATGATCATAGCTCACTGTATCCTCAGACTCCTCCTGGGTTCAAGTGATTGTCCTGCCTTGACCTGCTGAGTAGCCACCACCATGCCTGGCTCAAAATGGATTTGATGTACCTTAACCTACCATGAACCTCATAACTTAGCCTGGCCTACCTTGAATGTGCTCAAAACATTTATTGAACAAATTATCATGTATCGAAATATCCATATTGCTTTCACACCATTGTGAAGTTGAAAAATCACAAGTTGACCATTGTAAGTCAGAGACCTGTATGTCTTTATTTCAGCTGTGACCCAGAGGATTGAGATAACTTTATGGCTGGGTGTGGTGGTTCACACATATAATCCCAACAGTTTGGGAGGCCTAGGCAGGAGCATCACTTGAGCCCAGGAGTTCAAGATCAGCCCGGGCAACATGGTGAAACCTCATCTCTACAAAAAATACAAAAAAGTTGTACATGGTGGCATGTGCCTATAGTCCCAGCTACCTGGGAGACTGAGGTGAGAGGATCACCTGAGCCCAGGGAAGTTGTACCACTGCACTCCAGCCTGGAAAACAGAGTGAGACTGTCTCAGAAAAAAAAATACTTTTATCTCTGGTCCCAGACACCCCCAAGTAGTTAGAAACTGACAGGTCTTCTCCCTCTCCTTTTCTTGCATATAGGCCTCCAAGACTGCAGAGAATGCCACCAGTGGGGAAACATTAGAAGAAAATGAAGCTGGGGACTGAGGTGGGTCCCATCTCCCCAGCTTGCTGCTCCTGCCTCATCCCCTTCCCACCAAACCCCAGACTCTGTGAAGTGCAGTTCTTCTTCTCCACCTAGGACCGCCAGCAGAGTGGGGGGATCTCCCTGCCCCCACCCCAGTTCCCCAACCCACTCCCTTCCAACAACAACCAGCTCCAACTGACTCTGGTCTTGGGAGGTGAGGCTTCCCAACCACGGAAGACTACTTTAAATGAAAAAAAGAAATTGAATAATAAAATCAGGAGTCAAAATTCATCGTCTTCAAGCCCCTCTTTCTAGCCTTTTCTACTACTCTCTGCTTGGTCAAGGTTTGTGCCCTACTACAGAACAGGGCTAAATTAGCCACCACCACTGAAAACTCAGCCGAATTTTTTTATACCACTCTGATGTCAGCATTTCTCCATCTGTTTGGGGCTTTTTCCTCTTTTTTCCATTCTCCCCAAATATTTTATCTGGCTTCAAAATTAAGAGGATTATTTTTCAGATTGTTTTTATTCAGTGTGGCCGATTCCTCATCTGATTCAGGCTGTCCAGTCAGGCCCCTCCCATCTTAGGAGCTGGAGCCTTCATTTATGAAGAGATTCTCATCTATGAAATGGATCCTCATTTGTAAATCTTTTTTCTTCCATTTTCACAAAGCTGTAAAGAAATAATCCATCTCAACCTTACCCTTTTTCTCTGGAGTCAGTGGGGTCTTTCCTCGCTCCATCTTACACAGACCTGAGCTGGAAGCTCAACTGGTTTTGTTCCCTGTTTGAAATATTGTGATCTCCCTCCCATGAAAGAAAAACCAAGAACCAGAGGAGTAGACTGACTGAAGACACAACTCCTGGCTTTCTGAAGCTATGGACTTGGATTGGATTGCTGGGGGTTGGTAGAGAAAGGTGACAAATTTCAGTACCTCTGGCATGCTGTCCCAGGAAACTAGGGCTCCCACTAACTTATGAGGTTTTTAAACATATTGAAAATGACATGACATTAAAATAAATTTGGATTTGCTCATAATGATGTGCTTTGTATGCTGCTCTTATTTGATGGAGGTGGGGAGAATGTCAGTTGAAGTGGTGTTGGAACTGTTCCTCCACAGTGCTATGCTCTACCTTCCCAAAACGAGGAATGTCTTGACTTGCAGAAGACACAAATCTTAGAATCTTTGATGATATAGTAAGTTATCTGCTGGAGTTGGGTGGTGTAATTTTCTAAGTAGAAACAGTCCTCACTGCTAAGATTTGTTTGGGGCTAGGACACAATGTGTACTGCAAAAACAGCACTGCAAGTGTTTATCTTGAATTCAAGAAGCCAAGAAGAATGGTACACTAGTTTTCAGGGCCAGACTAAGGTCAGATGGGTAATTAGTTTATCTTACTACATGTCAGGAATTGCTAAACTAGAGATACTACAAGTGAACAGAACTGAACACAGGTCAAATGTGTAATGATGTATATCTACCATTAAAATAGAGTAGTTTTAGTGCCCTAAAAATCCTCTGTGTTTTGCCTGTTCATCTCTCTCTCCTTGCTTACGCATTTGTCCAAAGGCAAAGAATGTACAATGCCAAGAGTGAACCCTAGTGTAAACTAAACTATGGATTTGGGGTGATAATGGTATATCAACGTAGGTTCTATTGTTAACAAATGTACCACTCTGGCAGGGTGGAGTGATGTTTATAAAGGGGGAGGCTATATGTGTGGGAAATGTCTATACCTTTCTCAATTTTGCTGTGAACCTAAAACTGTTCTAAAAAATTAAATCTATTAAAAAAAGAAAAAAACGGCCAAGTGCGGTGGCTTATGCCTGTAATTCCAGCACTTTGGGAGGCCGACGCAGGCAGATCACCTGAGGTCAGGAGATCAAGATCAGCCTGGCCAACATGGTGAAACCCCATCTTTACTAAAAATATAAAAAGCCAGGCTTAGTGGCGGGCACCTGTAATCCCAGCTACTTGGGAGGCTGAGGCAGGAGAATCGCTTGAACCCAGGAGGCGGAGGTTGCAGTGAGCCAAGATCGCGCCACTGCACTCCAGCCTGGGTGACAAGAGTGAGATTCCATTCCGTATCAAAAACAAGCAAACAAAATTTCCCTCAAAGAGCTTATAAACTAGTTGGCAATCATCAGTTGAAATCTTGGTGGAATTGATATAAAATAATTCTGCTAGGATTTTTTTTGTTTCAAAAAAATTGTCATATATATTTGGGTGGTGACAATACTACAACTACTTGGAACCTAATTTTAAAAACGTTTTTCAGGGATTGAAAGTGAAATGCTATCCTGGAATATAATAAAGGGAAACCACAAAAAAAGAGGGATTGTAACAATCACATACAAAATGTTACAGTATTTTAAACTGTAAGATGAAGTCTCTATAGGGAAAGGGTTCTTTTTCATCCCCCATTAACTCAAAAGTTTCCTGTAGCCAAATCTTAGGGGATCTGGTTGTTTTCCAGTGCTTCTCACCTGAGCATACAATCAAACTGGGAAGTTCTTTATCTTAACACCAAATGTCATACTTTCCCTAGATTTAGGTAATTTTCTCCCTATGTCCGTTGGTTCGCTCTTCGCCCCTAGAGAATCACTGCATAGGTCACTGCAGCCTCGACTTCCTGGGCTCGAGATTCCCCCACCTCAGCCTCCCAAAGTGCTGGGATTACAGGCATGAGCCACCATGCCCAGCCCGCTGACGTATTTTCTGAAAAAAATGATGCATTGTAGCCAGGAATCTCTAGTGATATTTTGCTTCAGGCATCGTGGGGAAAGACCATAATCAGCTATTTTATTCTTGAAATTTAGGAAAAATAATTGCTCTAACTTAAACAGTGAGAGAATATTTTTTGAAGTATGGCAGCTTTCCCGAATCCCCACTTTATATCTTCCTATGTTCTGAAATCTTAGGACCTTCGATGGTTCCGGAATCGAATCACCCTGCAGCAATTTATTTTAGAAAATAAGGCAAACCAGCTGGGCGCGGTGGTTCATGCTTGTAATCCCAGCACTTTGAGAGGCCGAGGCGGGCGGATCGCTTGAGCTCAGGGGTTCGAGACCAGCCTGGGCAACACAGCGAAACCTCGTCTCTACTAAAAATACAAAAATTAGCCAAGTGGCGCGCGCCTGTTGTCCCAGCTGCTCGGGAAGCTGAGGCGGGAGAATCGCTTGTACTCAGGAGGCGGAAATTGCGGTGAGCCGAGATCGCGTCACTGCACTCCAGCCTGGGTGACACAGTGAGATCCTGTCTCAAAAAAGAAAAAACGAAAGAAAGAAAGAAAAGAAGGCAAACCAGTAAAACAAGAATTTCTGTACAGTCCGCGCCTATCCATAGCAAAATGGAGGACTTCTCCAGGGAACTGCAACTCCCAAGAAGCAATGCGAGGGAAGGTGGCGGTCACTATTTTTTCCCCGTCTGCACCTCTAGGTCCAATATTGGAAATAGGTGCTGACGTTTAAATAACACAGCGTCCTCATATTAAATCTGGGGGGGAATTGGTAACTCGAAAACCAAATACTCGGTCTTCCGAGAGAACTAACTCAACCTACTCCTCTACAACAGGGTCCGAAAACCATTGTTACGCCCATTGGGTAGCCCCGCCCTTGGGGGGGGCAAAGGGCGGGAAAGCGGAAGTGACGACACCCGGAGCTCCATTAAATAGCCGTAGACGGAACTTCGGCTTTCTCTCGGCCTTAGCGCCATTTTTTTGGGTGAGTGTTTTTGGTTCCTGCGTTCGGATTCCGTGTACAATCCATAGACATCTGATCTCGGCACTTAGCATCATCACAGCAAACTAACTGTAGCCTTTCTCTCTTTCCCTGTAGAAACCTCTGCGCCATGAGAGCCAAGGTGAGCGGTTCCTGGTAGTAAGCTTGGGAGGTAGGAGTTGGCGAGTAGTAGCGGGGAGACGAAGGCAAGTCCGCCATACCTCCTGAACTACTGGGTTTCAAGGGTGCCCAAGAGCTGGTGGGAGAGAGAAGGTAGTTTGTGAGAGAGCTAGCGGTTAGGTGCTATGGGTAGAGAGGGTGGGATTAGAAAAGGGTGGAATTCTGATCTTATGTTGGGAGGGTGTCCAAGTTACTGATGTAGTTGTTACGACCAATCTTTCATACTTCTTGGTTAAGAATCTGTCCGGTTCTAAAGAGTGCATTTCATATCCCTGCTAAGCCTACTAATAAGCTTCATCCCTTTTTTTTTTTTTTTTTAATTATGTGCTGCTTGTGATCGGTTGCTAGTGGAGGAAGAAGCGAATGCGCAGGTACGTTGAGACTTTGCCAGCCCAGGAGGAGGGAAGTTCCTTGGACAAAACTTAGGAGAAACATTTGGTTTGGAAATCTTAAAAGATCTTTAGGAGAAAAACGTTTGAGTGTTTTCTCCCTAGAGCCAAGGATTTAACAGAACAGAGAACGATAGAACCGTAGTGCTTGTTCATTTTACCACCTCATTCTTTATGTGGACGTTTGATTTAATGTGGGAGGGAAAGACAACTCTAGTTTGAGGTGTATTCCATTCCTGTGTCTGCTTTTCAGGCTGAAGCGCAAAAGAAGAAAGATGAGGCAGAGGTCCAAGTAAACCGCTAGCTTGTTGCACCGTGGAGGCCACAGGAGCAGAAACATGGAATGCCAGACGCTGGGGATGCTGGTACAAGTTGTGGGACTGCATGCTACTGTCTAGAGCTTGTCTCAATGGATCTAGAACTTCATCGCCCTCTGATCGCCGATCACCTCTGAGACCCACCTTGCTCATAAACAAAATGCCCATGTTGGTCCTCTGCCCTGGACCTGTGACATTCTGGACTATTTCTGTGTTTATTTGTGGCCGAGTATAACAACCATATAATAAATCACCTCTTCCGCTGTTTTAGCTGAAGAATTAAATCGTCTTGTCTATTATGTTTTTTATGGTTCCATCGGGTGGGGGTTTTCTGTCGTTAGAGTTTGCCCTGTCACTACCTGTGCTATGGAGGGTATCAAAGCTATAAAGGCAACAGCCCGGGTTATGTGGTGTAGTTTGCATCTCGCTGGAGTTGGATGGGATATGGTACGTCTCTGGAGGCAGGTTTTAGGTTTCGCGGGTTATTAGGGGCCAATGCTGGTACCGCCCCTTTCCAGGAGGCCTGCCTTGGCGACTACCGCTTAGTAGACCATGTCGTGCCTTTGGATTGGGTTGCCATGGTGACACGCAAAGCGTGCTGGGAACGTCCTGCGGCATGTCGCACGCGTACTTCATACACCATAGAGTATGGTTCCGGGTCTGGTGGCTAGAGCGTCACTTCTTCCGCAGGAAGCGGAAGAGCGATCGGGTAGGCGGCTCTTTGTCGAAGCTAGAGGACCGGCAGGCGGCAGCAGCAACTACGGCGGCGGCGGCAGGTGAGGGAGGCGGGAGACTTAGGTGGAGGCCGCGCCCGGAGGGGAGGAGTCGGGGCCGGCCCAGCGGCTGGGCTCGGCCAGGCCACAGAAGGCCCCCCCAGAACCGAGCTGGCTCGTTCTCACACCCCAGGGCAGTGCCCCTTTTCTGAGTGACCCCGCATCGCGAGCAAACGCCAGCTTCGTGACGTCACAACCCTGCCCATCCCCTCAGCTTGATGACACCTGGAGCTCCAGCTCCCCGTTTCACTTCGCGCGCCCTTAGTGTCCCATTCACGTAGCCCACGGCTGAGCGCCGGCGGCACTGCACGGAACCTGCCAAGCTAGAAGACTTGCTGCGGGAAAACTCCTAGGACTTCTTTCGCAAACTCTAGGGTGTTGGGAAGCGTCACAATCACTGCCTTCAAGTCTAATCGGCCATCCCAATGCACTGTCAGACGCTGCCTTTTTAAGGTTCCTCACTAGCCATTGCTAACTCCAGCCCTTGGCGGTGCTCTGACCCTCACATCCTCTTTCATCTTGAGGCAGGGCGCCCCGCACTCTTTGTTCACTCAGGGCTGGTTTTCCAACCCATCCTCCCAGTCCCTCCGAATTAGTTTTATCTCTTACTCTTCTTACTGGCAACTTCTCCCTTGGACAGGTGAAGTTCAGTTTGAACCCTGAGGAAATCCTCACGTTCCCGAAGCTTTGCCGTTTTGTCAGATTTCTTGTGACAACCACCCCATAGTCCTCCACTCTTACTCCTTCTTCCACCCAAGTCTCTGTTTTTTTCCTGCTCAGAACCCAGCAGTGATGTGGAGGTGGAGACCCACAGGAGCCCCGGACTTCACCTGAGCTACCTCAGGTATCAATTCTGGGAGAGTTGGGTGGGGAGGAGCATCATAACTAATTATCTGCTGCTGGTGCGACTTGCAACGTGAGCCAGGCTTGGATAGATGGCATTTGTACTTCACCTGGTCATTCCCCTTTACTAAAAGTTTGTATCTTCTTTTACCACTTCTTTCCTTGATTGCTTCTATTATTTTGGGACTACCTCTCTTTAGAGAGGGAGGACCCTCTTACAGATTCTCTTGTAACTCTGGCCTCTGGTTCGGTTAGTTCATTTTAGGGAGATCTGAAGGCAAAGTCACAGTAGTGGGGTGGGGGTAGGTCAAGGCCAAAGGAATTAGGGAAGATTCCCTTATTCTCAAAGGGAACAATATGAAGTTTTCCTATTTCAGCAGCAGGGGGAGCCTGAACACCGCATAGGAAAGGCTTGGGAGGTCAGACACGTGGTAGCAGGGACTCCAGGTCTTACTGGGGGTGGAGAGAGGGGAGGGCTAGAACCAGGGCAGTGGACTGACATTCCAAAGCTCTCTTGGGAAATAGGAGACTTAAAAAGCTTTTATGGAGTCTATAAATAAAGAGGATCTTTATGGGTTGAGGAATGGTGTGGTTGGATGTCAGTGGGATCTTCACATAGGGGAGTAGGAAGGGGGTGGGGAATGGGGAAAGGTCACTTGTTCCTGTGAAATTAACTCCTTCCCACTTGACCTTATCACAAATGGTTTGTCCTGAGAAATCTAGAAGTGGAGTCTCTAACTTAGAACTCTTATCCTGAAATAGAAGGGGCTGACCTCTCTGCCGTTGACAGTGATGATGGCTGGGAGGGAATACTAAAATATGACAGGTTTTGAGACTCCCCTCAAGCTGGTGACACCAGTCTCTTCACCCAGGATTTCTTGGCTTCTAGAGATTTGATGTGTACAGAGCCCTTACCTGAGGAAAAGGAAAGGGGGTTAAGGAAGTTTTGTTACCAGTGTCCCATCTTCTACAGCCCTAGTAGCTCAGTAGCCCATCTTGGGCACTATTCCCAGTTTCCTTCCAGACTATTCAGATACTGACTGCAGTTTTAATTTCACTTCCACAACTTTAATAAGGTCAGCTCAAAAGGAAAGATGAAATCCAACACTATTTTTTCCCTGCTCCCTCCTGGGCCTATCCCTCCTCGGTTAGCCAGGCAAGTGTGAATCATTCTGACCCAGACCAGGTGCACAAAACCCTGGGAGGGGCTTTTGGTGAGTCAGACATTTCAGCCAGAATTCTTATCCCTTAGATTCTCCATCTCTAAAGCCATTGCCCCTCTGGGCCACCTGCTTTATAGTCAGGAAGAGTGGGATCTCCTTGGAGGACTCCTGTTTGATACAGTTCTCCTCTTTTGTAGTGGTCACCAAGAGTGGCAAGATAAAGAAAACCCTGAGTTGGGCGGGACCAGGATGCCTGACCGGGACAGCTATGCCAACGGTACCGGGAGCAGCAGTGGAGGCCCTGGAGGTGGTGGCAGCGAGGAGGCCAGTGGGGCAGGGGCAGGCAGTGGCGGGGCCAGCTCAGATGCCATCTGTAGAGACTTCTTGAGGAATGTGTGCAAGCGAGGCAAGCGTTGCCGATATCGCCACCCAGACATGAGCGAGGTGTCCAACTTGGGGGTGAGCAAAAACGAGTTCATCTTCTGCCATGACTTCCAGAACAAGGAGTGTAGCCGCCCAAATTGCCGTTTCATCCATGGCTCCAAGGAGGATGAGGATGGCTATAAGAAGACAGGAGAGCTTCCCCCACGGCTGAGGCAGAAAGTAGCAGCTGGCCTTGGCCTTTCACCGGCTGACCTACCAAATGGCAAGGAGGAGGTCCCTATCTGCCGTGACTTTCTCAAGGGTGACTGTCAGAGAGGAGCCAAGTGCAAGTTCCGTCACCTGCAACGGGATTTTGAGTTTGATGCTCGGGGTGGAGGAGGCACTGGTGGGGGCTCAACAGGCTCAGTCCTCCCAGGACGACGTCATGATCTCTATGATATCTATGACCTTCCTGACAGGGGCTTTGAGGACCATGAGCCAGGCCCAAAACGCCGGCGAGGTGGATGCTGCCCCCCTGATGGCCCTCATTTTGAGTCATATGAATATAGTTTGGCTCCACCGCGAGGGGTGGAGTGCAGACTGCTAGAGGAGGAGAATGCCATGCTCAGGAAGCGGGTAGAGGAGTTAAAGAAGCAGGTCAGCAACCTGCTGGCCACCAATGAGGTATTACTGGAACAAAATGCTCAGTTCCGCAATCAGGCCAAGGTCATAACCCTGAGCTCCACTGCACCAGCGACTGAGCAGACTCTGGCCCCCACTGTGGGCACTGTTGCCACTTTTAACCATGGCATTGCCCAGACTCACACTACTCTCAGCAGCCAGGCTCTACAGCCTCGTCCAGTGTCCCAGCAAGAACTGGTGGCCCCTGCTGGAGCTCCAGCTGCTCCCCCAACTAATGCTGCACCTCCTGCTGCTCCACCACCCCCACCCCCACACTTGACCCCAGAGATCACGCCACTGTCAGCTGCCCTGGCTCAAACAATTGCCCAGGGAATGGCACCCCCACCTGTCTCCATGGCTCCTGTGGCTGTATCTGTGGCTCCTGTGGCCCCTGTGGCTGTATCGATGGCCCAACCCTTGGCAGGAATCACAATGAGCCACACCACCACTCCCATGGTGACTTACCCTATCGCTTCCCAGAGCATGCGCATCACGGCCATGCCACACTGATGGGGCTAATGGACACTCCCCTGGTATAGCCTCGCAGGGCTGGGGTCAGGGGGCCCTTGCCCACTCACCTAGCCTTCCCCAGCCCTGTCTGAAGGGCTCCCTTGAGAACTAGGACAAGAGACTACAAGGAGTATGTCCTGAGGAGGGGTTGGGATGGTGTGTTTTCTCTCACCTCCCTTTTATGAGGGTCCTCTTGTCCATTTTCAAGCCTCACAGTGGGAGCTTGCAGAGGAGTGCAGACTGAAGCCAGCAGAGAGGAAGGACTGACTGAGGGGCTGTGTCCTCTTATGGGAATTTGGGAACATCCCTCGTCTTGTCCTCTCTTCTGCACAGCACAGGTTCCAGCACTGGTTTTGGAAGAAAAAAATACCCTGCCCAGAGGGAAAGCCAGGAAAGATTGGGAAATGGGTGGTCAGGAGAGAAGGCCTGATAGGAGCCTTCAGACAATTTGGGTCCTAGTTGGTTGGGTTGGACAATACAGGAATTGCTTCTGGGCCCTGGGAAGGCTGGGACCATAGTGCTCCAGCCCAAAGACTAGGGGAGCATTCATTACCCTAGTTTGACCTGAAAATCCATAGGGCAGGGCCCACTACTTTCCAAAGAAATAAAAGAACAATTATTTTTAACAAATGGAGGCAGTGAAAACTTGCTTAGCTATTCTGTGTGGAAGATGGGAGCAGTAAATAGATCTCATGCCAAAATGGGATAAAGACCCCAGCCTCCCATAGCTTTGGTAAGATGGATAGAAGCCAGTGAAGAAGGGTAGGGACCCAGAACAAGACCAAATGGGGCTTTGGGGAAGGCACTTTATGGGGTAAAAGCTTTGGAGCCACCTAGTCTAGTTTAAAAATAGTTCCATCTGTTTCTGGTCTCTGTATGTATGTGCTATTCCCAGGTTGCCTTAGTAACCAGGGCTCCTAGGGTCATTTAGCAGGGCAGGCAGTAAGGAGAGTGTATTTGCTGAAATGGGGATGGGATGTTACATAGTTGACAGATCCTTATTCAAACAGAGCAGGACAGGTGGAGTCGATGGCCATTGAGTTGATGGCAGTTGCCGCTCAGTTGATGGCAGTTAATGTCCCTCCTACCCCACCCCTTCAGTGGCCAGTTCCTGAAGCCTTCAAGGCTTGGGAGGTCTGGGAAAAGAGAGTCCTTCTAGGGACACAAGCCTCAGGGTCCATCGCTTTCCTCTGTCTCCACATAGGACCAGAAGTTTTAAATTTACTTAAGTCAGTAAGGCCAGGGGCCCCAATAGTCAAACCTCAGTTCCTCCTCAGCTCATGGCTGATGTAGGGAAAACAACTCAGGTGTCTAGTCTAATGGGACAGTAGATTTGGGGGTAGAGAGTGATCCTGGATTGTGTTCCCCCTCATCATGTCTCCTGCTACCTCTTGCTTTCTTGTCTGGTTGATCACTCAGGTCACATCTGGGATTGGAGATGGTTGGCTAGGTCAAGGCCAGTCATTAAAAAAAAAAGCCTAAAGACTAACAGTGGGCTAACATTGTGGATTTTAGAAACAACACATTGATAAGCTTAATGTTTTTTGGGACACAATTTTTTTTTTTTTTTTTTTTTTTTTTGAGATGGAGTCTTGCTCAGTCACCAGACCGGAGTGCAGTGGCGCAATCTCGGTTCACTGTAACCTGCGCCTCCTGGGTTCAAGCGATTCTCTTGCGTCAGCCTCCCGAGTAGCTGGGACTACAGGCGCCCGCCACCACGCCCGGCTAATTTTTTTATTTTTAGTAGAGACGGGGTTTCATCGTGTTGGCCAGAATGGTCTCTATCTCTCGTGATCCGCCCGCCTCAGCCTCCCAAAGTGCTGGGATTACAGGCGTGAACCACCGTGCCCGGCAATTCTAGACTATTAAAAGAGATGGTTTAAGAGCATTTAGAGAAGAATGTCACCATAGATACCAACATGAATTCTCAGTCAAATCCTGACTGACTTTATTTCCTCCTTGCCAGGTTATCTCCAAAGAGGTAGATTTGGGAAATTTTAGACATTGTATGTCTTGTATGTATTTACTCCAGCTGAAGACCACCAAGAATACACCTGGTAATTGAGCAAGTTGGGTTTAATGCTCATTGCAGTGAGGGGGAGGGCTCACCATTGGGGATAACGTGGTGTGTCTCAGCATGAGGGTGTTAGGAATGACTTAGAGAACTTAGACTTTGGTTAAGTGATTTTGGGGAAGATTCAAGAAAGTGGGTGTTCTTTTGGATTGGGCGCTGTTAAGGGAATCCAGGATAATTGGGTAGCTTGTCTAGAAGAAGGGCAGACAAGTGAACCTAAGCACAGTCGATGATGAAGTCACTCACTAGCTGGGAAGGGGGATGTTTGCTGTTTTGTGGTTTGCACACTGACCTTGTTTTGTGCTTAAACAAAATTGTGTAGTGATTTTGTTTTTTGTCTCACTTCATCGCAGTCACTGAGTGACCTTGTCTGATGCTGGTGTTTTGTGAGATTGTTTGTGTCCAAGAGAACTCATTGGCTACCTGTGAGCACCAGGTCAGCCCTAACAGCTCTGAAGCCTGGCTGTGTCAGGCCAGTTCCCAGATTACAGGAGCTACTTTGCTCTCTCTCACCTGCTAAGTCATCACAGATAAGAGGAAAATTACGGGTCAGTTAATAGTAGCATTTTTTCCATGCAAATGGCTCTGGTTAAAAAATAATGAGAAAAAAATAGTAGCATTTGGTAGAATCAAACTGAACACTTGTACTTAGTGTTGGTTAGTGCATTTATGTTAGAGAAATCTCTGTTCTCTAGTGATAAGCCCAAGGGCTATGTTTTATTGTAAAAAGAAAAAACCCAACTCAGGTAAACATATAAAAAACCCATTTATCAACAGTAACACAGGAAGAGCTAAATAATATTCAAAGTGTCTGTAACTTTAATTGACTAAAACACTGGAGCACTCTCACACTAAAAAATTGCTTAGATCTTGAACTAGTTTGAGGAACAATGTTAGAGATTTATATTAGCAATAATTCACATGAGAACAAACTGGGACTTCCAGTTGGCTACAAAAAAACAGAATCTTAGCCCTCAAGATGTCCATTTATAAATATTTATTAAGAGCCTGCTATGTTCTAGGCATCTTTCTAGGAGCTCCATAAGGGTAGTAGAACCTTGGTAATAGATTACAAATACAGCAGTTCTATGTTCTGCCTAAATGTAACCACTTAGTAGTGTGTTGTTCTAAATGTAATTTTTAAAGAGGGCCATTGACAAACCAATGTGTTGCTAGAAAAAAGAAAAGGCTGGCAAGAGAAAGCTTCAAATAGAAGTCTTCAAATATTTGAAGGGCTGCCCAGTGGAGGAAGATCCTGTTTGCTACACAGGAAGTAAAAAGGGATTTCTAGAATAATGGCTAACTTTTTTTTTTTTTTTTGAGACGGAGTCTAGCTGTGTGGCCCAGGCTTCAGTGCAGTGGCACGATCTCTGCTCACTGCAAGCTCTGCCTCCAGGGTTTACGCCATTCTCCTGCCTCAGCCTCCAGAGTAGCTGGGACTATAGGTGCCCAGCTAATTTTCTTTTTGTATTTTTAGTAGAGACGGGGTTTCACCGTGTTAGCCAGGACGGTCTCGATATCCTGACCTCGTGATCCGCCCACCTCGGCCTCCCAAAGTGCTGGGATTACAGGCGTGAGCCACCGCACCTGGCCGGCTAGCATTTGTTGACTGCTTAATATAAGCCAGGGCTCTGTGCTAGGCACTTTACATGCAACATCTCATTGACACAATGGGTACTATTATTGTACCCATTTTACAGAGGAGAAAGCAGGCTTAAAAAGTAACCTGCCCAGGGTTCTGCAAGTAAGGAATGGGGCCAGGAATCTATTCAGGCAGTCTCACTCCAGACGACATAAGAAAGTTCTAATGATATAGCCATCCAACAAAGCGATCACTACTTGGCAGTAATTTTTTATTATTTTATTTTTTATTTTTTATTTTTATTTTTGAGACGGAGTATCACTCTGTTGCCCAGGCTGGAGTGTAGTGGCGTGATCTCGGCCCACTGCAGCCTTCGCCTCTCGGGTTCAAGTGATTCTCCTGCCTCAGCCTCCCAAGTAGAGTAACTGGGATTACAGGCACATGCCACCGTGCTCGGCTAATTTTTGTATTTTTAGTAGAGACGGGGTTTCGCCATGTTGGCCAGGTTGGTCTTGAACTCCTGACCTCAGGTGATCCACCTGCCTCGGCCTCCCAAAGTGCTGGGATTACAGGCGTGAGCCACCGCGACCGGCTTGGCAGTAACTTTTGAGGAATAAAGAATACAGAAGGAGTTTCCTCAAATCTTGTTGCCCTTCCCATCTTTGTGAGCTGAGATCAGAGTACTGTATCTCACCCTCTGCCTCTTGGAGGTGATTATGGTTTACATATAAATGCAGATTGCAAGTCCAGGAAGTTTACTCTCTCTCCTCCTGTAGGCCTCATCCTGTAAGACACTTCCTCTAACAAATGGCCATCCCTTCCTGTTGTCCACTTACTGCTTATCACCACCAGGTGGCACCTGGGCAGCAGAATTGTCAGTGGGCGGGGACCCACCCTGTTTACTTGTGTTGGTAACTGCATTGCAGCTGCTGATCCTGTGGCTCCTGGGCCCCAGCTGGGACAAGAACTTCCTGAGGATGACGTTTTATCCCCTATATAATTTCTGATGATCTGGATGAGGTGAGGAAGGGAGAAGTTTGGAAAAGAACCTCCATAGGTCACCCTCTCCATTCCCCCATTCTCAGGAACCTCCTCGCCTACTCCAGTGCTTGGCAAATTTCAGTTTATAGAGAGGTTTCTCTCTAAGGTTCATCCATGTTCCTTCTGTAGTTCTGCTTTATCAGTTGGTGAGCAGATCACTCATAATTCCTCCAATTTCCTTGTTTCCCTTTTCTACCTGCTTACCTCTGGGAATATGGAGGATATAGGAGACAGAATATTGTTTCTTAAATAGTTCTGCAAACTGAATGAAGCAGTCAAGATACTGCTAGCCCTAGGGAAGTAGAGAAAAGGAAGTAAAAAAATTTAAGTGATAGAGGCTGAGCAGGGACAGGTTTTAAGCAGCTTTGGTAAACACAGGCTGATGAAATCTATGCCCTGCAGAACCAGATAAAATTTATCAGGGGCAGGCCTCATCCTGTAAGACACTTGCTCTAAGAAATGGCTAGTTTCTCCCCAGTGATCAACCCCAGTTCTTCTGCTGCATCTGACAGATTTACATAATATGCCCCATATATACTGCATTAAAAGGTAATCATCTTATGACCAACACTTCCCTCATCAACTTCCAATTAGTCTAGTTCCTAGATCCTAAGACAACACTCCACCTCTAAGGCCAGTTAACTAGTAACAATAGTCATCGGTGTACCCTGCACTTTTTCCTTCCTAAACCTACACCGTACACTGTGGGACTGCATTAGTTCTGCACCTGACTGTATGGCAAACCTTCCTTCTAACTCAGGCAAATGTGAAAAGGAATTGTCTTTCCCTTACTCTTGATCCCTCATTTTAGTGTCCTAGAAGTTCTTCAGGGTCAGAAAATTATTGGAAAATGTAATAATTTGCGCTGCCTCCCTCCCTTTTGGAGCCAACTAGTCTTACATCCATCCTCTAAGATAGAGATGACTTACTAACTCTTGGAAATTTCCAAAAAGAAATAAAGCCTCACTTTCTATTCACTCTGCTTTTTTTCCCCCTTTCCCTGAAGGCTGGATTATCTCAACTCTGTAATTCTCTGACTCTCCAGTTTTCTCCAGGGTCAGTCGTTACACCACACAAAGAAGGTAGGGGATTAGGGACGGGATAGACAGGGTTAGTTTTCAAACACTTTCATTCCAAATACGATCGTATCCTTTCCTTTTGTAAGGGCAGGCAGGAAAAAGTTGAAGGATAAGGAATGTGCTTAGAGTATGAAAACTAGGGAAAGTCGGCAAAAGAACATATATATATATCCCAGACCAAATCCTGCCAAACCGAATGAGTAGAGGGAAATCCTGAAGCTCCACAGCCCCTCAACTTCGCAACTTGGGCTTTCTCCAAAACCAAGAAATTGGCGGTGCGGCTCTGCATGACGTCATACCACAGGCACTCCAATCCCACGTGGGGGAGCTCTTGGTCCCGCCTCTCCTGAAATGGTGCGCCACGCCTCCTCCTCTTTATTACCAATCGAATGCCGCCCTTGAGCCCCTTTCTTCCTTTTCCCGCCATCTCAGACCTCCCATCTTGGCCTTCGGGCCCAATCAGGGAGGCCCTACCTATCCGAAACCCGGTCCGTTCCCCGCGGAAGAGGGGTGGAGTTTCAACCTTTTAACTCCACCTTGGTCTGTGCAGCGCGGACCAACCCAAATCGCCAGAAAGGAGGGGCGTGGCTTGAAGTCCCCTCCTCCATCCCGGGGATCACGTTTTGCCTGGGGGAGCTGATCGCAAGACTAGGCAACCTCCAGCCAGTCCCTGGGTCGGGCGGATCCTCCCAGAGGTGGCACAATGGAGCGATCTCCAGGAGAGGGCCCCAGCCCCAGCCCCATGGACCAGCCCTCTGCTCCCTCCGACCCCACTGACCAGTCCCCCGCTGCTCACGCAAAGCCAGACCCAGGTTCTGGGGGCCAACCTGCTGGCCCTGGCGCGGCGGGTGAGGCCCTGGCAGTGCTGACTTCATTCGGGAGGCGGTTGCTGGTGCTGATACCTGTGTATTTGGCCGGGGCAGTGGGACTCAGCGTGGGTTTCGTGCTCTTCGGCCTCGCCCTCTACCTGGGCTGGCGCCGGGTCCGCGACGAGAAAGAACGGAGCCTTCGAGCAGCGAGGCAGCTACTGGACGACGAGGAGCAGCTCACGGCGAAAACTCTCTATATGAGTCATCGAGAGCTACCTGCCTGGGTGAGCGACCACCCTCGGTCCTCTGTGCAGCATAGCCCCCTTCCACCCCTTCCATCTGGGGCTTTTCCTCCTTATGCCTAGAGTCAGCTCCCTGCCTTGGGACAGTGGGCCCCAGACTTTCCCCTCTCTCCCCGCTAGCCGCCTGCCTGCTGGACGCGCCACTCTTGGAACCGACTGCTCACTCTGCCCACCCACCCTTTCGCATGCCCAGACTGGATCCTTCCACAGAATCAGGACTTCTTCCTCTACTTGGGCAACAGCAGCAATAACATATGGGGACCCCGTCTCAGCCGAAGCTCTCCCTCCTAGCCAAGCCATCTTGAACGTCCCTCTTGCTTTTGGTGCCACTCGCGGCTTTGCTGCTCCTGGAAATCCTGGTCCCGTTACCTCTCAAAGGTTTCCCTAGTCTTTCCCATCCTCCTCGAGACTTTTTACCTACTTAAAGCCATACGGTTCTCTCTTTTCTCGCTTTTATCCCCGGGTACCCGCTAGGACCCAGCCCCGGCCCCTGGACGACCCTCGGGCAGCCGCCTTCAAGCCTCCAGCCGCCAGACTGCAGCGCGGCAGAGGCGGCTGCTGGACGGAGGGCGGGCTACGGGAGGAGGTGGTGCGGCTGCTGCAGTGCCCGCGGCCCACACTCCCCCGCACCCCTCGGCCGGCCACACCCTTTTCCGGACTGTGGGCTGCGCTTGTTCCGTTGGGGCAGAGACCCTTATTTCTGCGGCGGCCGCGTCTCCTGTGCTGAGGCGGATGCCTTCTCTCTAGTCTTGCAGAGGCGAAGCCGGTTACCCGGCCCCTCCCAGCAGAGGTGCCAGTCTAGGGGGAGAATGGCAGCAGAGAGGAATCAAAATTGACACTAGGCAGACACAGCCACGCTTCCCAGGCCCTGGACTGGAAAGGGGAGGAGAAAGAGGGCCAAATGGCTCTAGGGGACCTGTAGCCTAGGCAGCAAGTGTTTGTCTCCTCCTCATCATCATGGAAACCAATCTTCCTACCCCCAATACAAAGCGCAGGTGTCCTTTCCCTTAAAAGGAGTCACACAGAGAAAGACAGAGGAAAACACACACACACCCCCCCCAAAAAACCCACAAAGCCAGGCCTAATTAGGTTTTCTGGCCCCTCCCTGACTCAAGGAAGGACTTGCTTCCCTCTTCACCTTCCTGCTCTAGAAGCCCCGTCTGAGGGGAGTTGAGAAGGCTGGAAAAGGGGACTTTTTTTTTTCTTTTTTGAGACGGAGTCTCGCTCTGTTGCCAAGCTGGAGTGCAGTGGCCCGAACTCGGCACACTGCAACCTCTGCCTCTTCAAGCGATTCTCCTGCTTCAGCCTCCTGGGTAGCTGGGATTACAGTCACGCGCCACCACGCCCGGCTAATTTTGTATTTTTAGTAGAGACAGGGTTTCACCATGCTGGTCAGGCTGGTGTCGAACTCCTGACCTCGTGATCCGCCGGCCTCGGCCTCCCAAAGTGCTGGGATTACAGATGTGAGCCACCGCGGCCAGCCTGGAACCAGGACTTTTTAAATCCCAGGATTCCCTCAAACTCCAATTTGACTGGACCTCCCCCTCCAGAAAGAATGCGCCCTTCTCCTCCGCCCGCTCCTCTCTCAGCAGCTGTCATTTCACCACGTCCCTGAGCTATCCACAGGGCAACAGCGTGACCTCTACCTTGTCAGCTCCCCTTATTAGAGAGACATCAGCCCTCAAACTGTGAGGAATGAACCTTTGGGGCATCCTAGCCCCTCGCCCACCCTGAGTGTGAGGAGTCTGTCACACACACTCCCTCTCCTCTGTGGCACACCACCAGCATGTTAGTAGGAAGCCAGAGGCGAGGGTGTGCACGTCACTGTCTCTGCCTTCCCCACCTCCAGGTCAGCTTCCCAGACGTGGAAAAGGCTGAATGGCTCAATAAGGTGAGGATTGATTTGATTTTTAGTCTTCATGAGGGGAGAATGGGAATTTGTTTCTTCTTGCCAGACCCACCCTCAACCCTCAGTGCTCTCCATGGGGAGGATTCTGAAGGAACTTGCCTTGAGAGGGAAGACTGGACTCTCCTCTGACCATCTCTCTTTCCTCCCAGATTGTGGCCCAGGTCTGGCCCTTCCTGGGCCAGTATATGGAGAAGCTTCTGGCTGAAACTGTGGCTCCGGCTGTTAGGGGATCTAACCCCCATCTGCAAACATTTACATTTACACGAGTGGAACTGGGTGAAAAGGTATGTGTGGAGGAGGGAAAGTGAGGAGGTAGGCTAGGGAGGGTGAGTGGCCCGGAATAGACTCAGGTACTTCTCCCTATCCCTGCCCTCTCTCAGGAATTTCTCTCTCCCTAGCCATTGCGCATCATTGGAGTCAAGGTTCACCCAGGTCAGAGAAAAGAGCAGATCCTGCTGGACTTGAACATCAGGTAATACCACTCACCACTCTTACTGCTTCCCCTTCAATGTGTCCTGTTCAGTCCAGGCTACTTCACTCCCCCTCCCCACAACTTCAGCCAAGGACTAACTCTCTTGGTTCTCTTCTTCACCAATCCCCAGCTATGTAGGTGATGTGCAGATTGATGTGGAAGTGAAGAAATATTTTTGCAAAGCAGGAGTCAAGGGCATGCAGGTAGGCCAGATGTCAGGGGCCACATAATAGGGAATGTTTGTCCTGCGTTTCGTGGGATATGGGGAAGTGCAAGGTTGGAAAGACCAAGGCTGAGAAAGTCTGGGAGGACAGAAGAGTGACTTTTCTGGGGAAAGGCTTTGATTTTCTCTTCTTGCCTCAGCTACATGGCGTTTTGCGGGTGATACTGGAGCCACTCATTGGGGACCTTCCCTTCGTGGGGGCTGTGTCAATGTTCTTCATCCGACGCCCGGTAAGGGAAAACAATGAAGGGGTATGGGGAAGCAGGAGAAACAGAGGACTGGGAGGATGAGGGCAGCCAGTGAAGGGGAATGAGAAGGGAATTGACAAGAAGGCCGAGGGGTTCTGGCAACTGTTTGATGGGTATGACCACACCTCGTAGGATCTGTCCTGACCCCTGCTCTTTCCCTCCAGACCCTAGACATCAACTGGACAGGGATGACCAACCTGCTGGATATCCCAGGACTTAGGTATCAAGGACTTACTGAGCACCTGCTGAGTGTTCCAGCGCTGGGTTGGGGGTTTAAGGGACACAGAGCAGTCAAAGATGCTGCTTGTGTCCTCTAGGAGCCTCAACTTCAGTTGGGGAGCAAAGACAAATACCCCTGCAAAGTTTGATACTGTGATTTTTCTTTGGGTTGGGGGAGCAGGAAGGGAATGCAGAGGGCTGAAGACTGCAAAAGGCAATGGGGATGGCAGTGAAGAAGGGAGAGAGCAGTAGGTGGGGAATTAGGGTAGAAGAGTAGCACAAAGGATTTTCACAAAAGGACTTTCTTACAGCTTTAGGTCTCTCTTGGGTGTGGGAAACATAGCTGGGGTTAGAAAATTGGAAGTTGAGGCCATACCCACTCCTTTCTACTCCCCCATTCAGCTCACTCTCTGACACCATGATCATGGACTCCATTGCTGCCTTCCTCGTGTTGCCCAACCGATTACTGGTGCCCCTTGTGCCTGACCTTCAAGATGTGGCTCAGTTGCGTTCCCCTCTGCCCAGGGTATGGCCTTTCCCCCACTAGATAGATCCTTCTCTCAGGAACCCCTTGCTGGGTCCTTAGTTTCTCACCATCTGATTCCTTCCTCCAGGGCATTATTCGAATTCACCTGCTGACTGCTCAAGGGCTGAGTTCCAAGGACAAATATGTGAAGGGCCTGATTGAGGGCAAGTCAGACCCATATGCACTTGTGCGTTTGGGTACCCAGACATTCTGCAGTCGTGTCATTGATGAAGAACTCAACCCACAGTGGGGAGAGACTTATGAGGTGGGAGAGTTGAGCAGCTCTGTGAAATGGGGAAGCCCCAGGAGGTTGTGAGAGAAGATGCTGATTGGATGATCCTCACAGCTGCAGCCCCATGAGACACTCAGCCTTTTGTGTTCCCCAGGTGATGGTACATGAGGTCCCAGGGCAGGAGATTGAAGTGGAGGTGTTCGACAAGGATCCAGATAAAGATGACTTTCTGGGCAGGTGAGACTCTGCCTGTTAGGATTCTAAAGCCCATGGTGGCCGGGCACGGTGGCTCACGCCTGTAATCCCAGCACTTTGGGAGGCTGAGGCGGGCGGATCACGAGGTCAGGAGATTGAGACCATCCTGGCTAACACGGTGAAACCCCATCTCTACTAAAAATACAAAAATTAGCCGGGTGTGGTGGCGGGCGCCTGTACTCCCAGCTACTCGGGAGGCTGAGGCAGGAGAATGGTGGGTGAACCCGGGAGGAGGAGTTTGCAGTGAGCCGAGATCGCACCACTGCACTCCAGCCTGGGCAACAGAGCGAGACTCCGTCTCTAAAGAAAAAAAATAAAAATAAAAAAAATAAAGCCCATGCTACCGAGGTTCTGGAGGTAATTATACTCACTTTCTGGGCCTGGGAATCATGTATCATTTTCCTTCCTAACCTCCCCACCCCCAGCCCCTACCATGCACATACTCACGCATGCAGGTGAATATCTTCTGAGAGGAAGAAGGGAGTCTGAGATCTGCCAGTCATTTCTGGGTGGGTGAGTGGAGGGCCACTGACATGCTGCTAATTACAACACTCCCCTTTTCTTCCTTTCACTACCCTCTCCCCCGCCAACCCCCAGAATGAAGCTGGATGTAGGGAAGGTGTTACAGGCTAGCGTTCTGGATGATGTAAGTTGGGAGAAGAGGAAGGTGGGGGCTGATCTCACCCTTTGGGTAGATGGTAGTTGCTACATTGGTAGGGAAGTAGTTGAGCAGGTATCTGATCTCTACTACATCTCAATTTCTTCTAGTGGTTCCCTCTACAAGGTGGGCAAGGCCAAGTTCACTTGAGGCTAGAATGGCTGTCACTTTTGTCAGATGCAGAGAAACTGGAGCAGGTAAGCCACATGGGAAATAGGAAGCTGGCAGGGGAGAAATAGGTAGCTGGAAGTGTAGGGGACTTGGAACGGGGACCAAGATCTGACTACTACCACCCCTCCCCAGGTTCTACAGTGGAATCGGGGAGTCTCCTCTCGACCAGAGCCCCCGTCAGCTGCCATCTTAGTTGTCTACCTGGATCGGGCCCAGGATCTTCCTGTGAGTTTGGCTGGGTGAACAGGAGCCCTGGATGTAACATTCCCCAACCCTGCCTTGCTGAGGATGCAAATGTCCCTGCCTGCTTTGCTCCAGAAGTATCAGCATGTAACACAAGGGTCCCAGGGAGGGGATCAGATCCATCTCAGGGAAAGGATTCTGATGCGATCCCACCTTCCTTCACCAAAACCAAAACCAAATCCCCCAAGATGGTGACCTCTGAATTGTACCCACCACAGCTGAAGAAGGGGAACAAGGAACCCAACCCTATGGTACAACTGTCAATTCAGGATGTGACTCAGGAGAGCAAGGTGAGGGCCAGGACATCATTGTGGGTGGCCAGGTAGGACAGGGAGAGGCCTATTCTTGGGATGGTTTCCCCTTTAGAATGCCTGTTACATGCAGGGGTTTTCTGCAGAAACAGGAATGGTGCTGTGGTATACACCCTTAATCCCTCCTCTACATCTCCAGGCTGTCTACAGTACCAACTGCCCAGTGTGGGAGGAAGCGTTCCGGTTCTTCCTACAAGACCCTCAAAGCCAGGAGCTCGATGTGCAAGTGAGATAATCACCTCTTCATCCCCTCCCGAATACCCTATTCTGTCTTCCCAGATCTGTACCATTTCTCCTCTCCTTCTTTTCCCTTGATTCCTATTTTTAATCCATCTACCTAGACTCCCCACCTCCCTGAATATCTCTCCATTGTTCCCCAACTGTCGCTCCAGAATAATTTTTTTTTTTTTTTTTTTTTGAGATGGAGTCTCGCTCTATTGCCCAGGCTGGGGTGCAGTGGTGCGATCTCGGCTTACCGAAATCTCCACCTCCTGGGTTCAAGCAATTCTCCTGCCTCAGCCTCCCGAGTAGCTGGGATTACAGGCATGCACCACCATGCCCGGCTAATTTTTGTATTTTTAGTAGAGACGGGTTTTCACCATGCTGGCCAGGCTGGTCTCGAACTCCTGACCTCAGATGATCTGCCTGCCTCAGCCTCCCAAAGTGCTGGGATTATAAGCATGAGCCACTGCACCTGGCCTTAGTTCATAGGTACTTGTTCTTGAATGATTTTATATATGTGTGTCTTGTCTATGAAACTGGCCAGTAAGCATTGTGAAAGCAGATACTATGTTTCGTGCTTTTTCCATGACCTTAAAAATGTTGAATGTTAGCAATTTTATTGAGGCATAATTTACATACCATAAAATCATTCATTTTAGGTATACAATTCCCAATTATAAAAAATTATTCTGAGGCTGGGCACGGTACCTAAAATGAGTGATTTTATGGTATGTAAATTATGCCTCAATAAAATTGCTAACATTCAGCATTTTTTTTTTTTTTGAGACAGTTTCGCTTTTGTTGCCCAGGCTGGAGTGCAATGGCATGGTCTCGGCTCACCGCAACCTCCACCTCCTGGGTTCAAGTGATTCTCCTGCCTCAGCCTCCTGAGTAGCTGGGATTACAGGGATGTGCCACCACGCCTGGCTAATTTTTTTTGTATTTTTAGTAGAGACGGGGTTTCTCCATGTTGGTCAGGCTGGTCTCGAACTCCCGACCTCAGGTGATCCGCCCGTCTCAGCCTCCCAAAGTGCTTGGATTACAGGCGTGAGCCACCGTGCCCGGCCCAACATTCAGCATTTTAAAGGTCATAGAAAAAGCACAAAACATAGTATCTGCCTTCACAATACTCACTGGCCAGTTTCAGTTTCATAGACAAGACATACACATATAAAATCATTCAAGAACAAGTACATATGAACTAAGGCCAGGCATGGTGGCTCACACCTGTAATCCTAGCACTTTGGGAGGCCAAGGCAGGTGGATCACCTGAGGTCAGGAGTTTGAGAATAGCCTGGTTAGCATGATGAAACCCTATCTCTACTAAAAATACAAAAATTAGCCAGGCATGGTGGTGCGTGCCTGTAATCCCAGCTACTTGGGAGGCTGAGGTAGAATTGCTTGAGTCCGGGAGGCGGAGGTTGCAGTGAGCCAAGATAGCGCCACTGCACTCCAGCCTGGGTGACGGAGTGAGACTCCGTCTCAAAAAAAAAAAAAAAATCAAAAATTAGCCAGGTGTGGTGGCATGTGCCAGTAATCCCAGCTACTTGGGAGGCTGAGGCAGGAGAATCATTTGAACCCGGGAGGTAGAAGTTGTAGTGAGCTGATTTCACGCACTGCACTCTAGCCTGGGCGACAGAGCAAGACTCTGTCTCCAAAAAAAAAAAAAAAAAAAAAAAAAGAACGGAAGAATAGCAACAATTACATATGAATTTGTGGGAGTAAAATATCCATAGTATAGGACTAAGGAGGGTCAGAGAAAGGGATAGGCTGGAGTAACTAGGGAGATTTTGTGAAGCAAGAAGTAGGATTTTAATTGAGTCTTGAAGGATGAGTAGGATTTAAATAGGCCGAGGGAAGAGAATGAGGACTTTCCAAATAGTGGGAGCAGAATGAACAAAGGTGGAAGGGGCCATGGATTGGGCAGAGGACTATAAAAGATGGCTCTGGCCGAGGTGGGCGGATTGCCTGAGCTCAGGAGTTTGAGACCAGCCTGGGTAACACCGTGAAACCCTGTCTCTACTAAAAAATACAAAAACTTAGCTGGGCGTGACGGCATGCGCCTGTAGTCCCAGCTATTTGGGAGGCTGAGGTAGGAGAATGGGTTGAACCCAGGAGGTCGAAGTTGCAGTGAGCCAAGATGGCGCCATTGCACTCCAGCATGGGCGACAGAGTGAGACTCTGTCTCAAAAAAAAAAAAAAAAAGATGGCCCTGAGTGGAGCAGGAGGTTTGTGATTGGTACAGAGAGGAATGAAGCTGGAGCCATGTTATCATTTTCACAGTATGCCTCCTTTTCCCCTAATCCCTTCACTACAGTCCTTCCTCCTGTGCCTGTAGGTGAAGGATGATTCCAGGGCCCTGACTTTAGGAGCACTGACGCTGCCTCTGGCCCGCCTGCTGACTGCCCCAGAACTCATCCTGGACCAGTGGTTCCAGCTCAGCAGCTCTGGCCCAAACTCCAGACTCTATATGAAACTAGTCATGAGGGTATGGAAATAGAGGAGGTACTGAGGTGTGGGGGAAAGGCCTGTTGATTCTTTGGTATTAAGAGTAAGGAAAGGGAGCCCCCTAAGATTAAAAGAGCTAATACATGTAGAAGTGCCAAGCAGGCACAAAAACATATATTGATCTGACTGGTGGAAGGAATGGCTTATGAGTTGAGGGGGTGTGGAGGGAACCCTGTAGAGATGAGCCCAGCCAGGGCAGCACCTAGTTCCCCTGTCACAGCCCCTCCTCTACCCCACCCCACATGCTTTGCCTGCTGGTGGCGAGCTGCACTTCTTTGATTCAGCATCATACTACCCTTCCTAGATCCTGTACTTGGATTCATCAGAAATATGCTTCCCCACTGTGCCTGGTTGTCCTGGTGCTTGGGACATGGACAGTGAGAATCCCCAGAGAGGCAGCAGTGTGGATGCCCCACCTCGACCCTGTCACACGACTCCTGATAGCCAGTTTGGGACCGAGGTGAGTCTATATCTGGAAAGGACTAGGGTCTGTTTGCCCCGCTAAGTGTGCAAAGCCTGTTTCAGGGCAGATTCTGACAGGTCTCTCTCCCTTTGCCATCTGGCACCCCCCGTCCCTTTTGCAGCACGTGCTTCGGATCCATGTATTAGAAGCCCAGGACCTGATTGCCAAAGACCGTTTCTTGGGGGGACTGGTGAAGGGCAAGTCAGACCCCTATGTCAAACTAAAGCTGGCAGGACAAAGCTTCCGGAGCCATGTTGTTCGGGAAGATCTCAATCCCCGCTGGAATGAGGTTTTTGAGGTCAGAACTGAGTGGCTGTGACTCCTGGTTCTGCCCCATTTTTCCCCCAATCCCAAAAGTGGTCCAGAAACCTCTGAGGTTCAGTTGACTGGGGGGTCCAGTCATTTGCAGAGGAAAAGGAGAGACTCTTTCATCTGCACTATTTTCTCCCACTAGGTGATTGTCACATCAGTTCCAGGCCAAGAGCTAGAGGTTGAAGTCTTTGACAAGGACTTGGACAAGGATGATTTTCTGGGCAGGTGAGAGCATAGGAGTCTACATGAAAAACAGGCTGGGGCTCTTTAGGCCATGGAGTCTGGCCTCCTTGGTTCTCACCATCTAGCTTTTGTCTTAATCTTTCTCTTCAACAGGTGTAAAGTGCGTCTCACCACAGTCTTAAACAGTGGCTTCCTTGATGAGGTGAGCATTGAATTAGAGTCAACAACCCCTCCTGATCCTGCCCAAGCTTCATTCTCGTAGTTCTCCTGTCTGCATATCCCCAAGTCTTCACCCTGCCTACTTCCACAGTGGCTGACCCTGGAGGATGTCCCATCTGGCCGCCTGCACTTGCGCCTGGAGCGTCTCACCCCCCGTCCCACTGCTGCTGAGTTAGAGGAGGTAGGGCAGGAGACTTGAGGAAGGAAGGGACCCAAGGTGGGGCAGGATGAGCTCTTCTCTTAGCGTTCAAGGCACATGCCAGAACCCAAGGTGTCAGTTAACACTCCCCAGCCACGTGTGCCCCTCCACAGGTGCTGCAGGTGAATAGTTTGATCCAGACTCAGAAGAGTGCGGAGCTGGCCGCGGCCCTGCTATCCATCTATATGGAACGGGCAGAGGACCTCTCGGTGAGATCCCGCTCCCCATGCCCCATAACTTCCTGGCCCTTCTTCCACCTTCCTCCGGTTTGGATGGTCCTGGAGTATTTAGAATAAGAAAAATGGCCCCTCTCTTTCTGAGGGTAGTGCAGGGGTGGGAAAAGTTGTCTGTTCAAGGCCACGGGTAGTGGCTGCCAAGTAATAATGGAGACATGGCTGCTGGCTGTGGATATAATTTGTGAGGGGGATCTGCCTAACTAGGTCCAAATTTAAGACTAACACAGTATTGTCTTTCTAGCTGCGAAAAGGCACCAAGCACCCCAGCCCTTATGCTACTCTCACTGTGGGAGATAGTTCTCATAAAACCAAGGTATGAAGAAATGCTGCAGGGTAAAAATGGGAGGGACAAGAGAAATAAGAGTATCAGCTACTGATCATAAGCCCTCATCTCCACCAGACTATTTCGCAAACTTCAGCCCCTGTCTGGGATGAGAGTGCCTCCTTTCTCATCAGGAAACCACACACTGAGAGCCTAGAGTTGCAGGTACTGTAAATTCATTCTTCAAATATTTAGCAGATTTCTGCCATGGCCAGGCAGGAAACCAGGCACAGAGCATTCAGAGATGAGATAAAAGGTTGACTTTTTTTTTTTTTTTTGAGACAGAGTCTTGCTCTGTCGCCCAGGCTGGAGTGCAGTGGCGCTATCTTGGCTCACTGCAAGCTCCGCCTCCTGGGTTCACACCCTTCTCCTGCCTCAGCCTCCAAAGTAGCTGGGACTACAGGTGCCCGCCACCACACCTGGCTAATTTTTGCATTTTTTTTTAGTAGAGATGGAGTTTCACCATGTTAGCCAGGCTGGTCTCGAACTCCTGACCTCAGGTGATCCGCCCACCTCGGCCTCCCAAAGTGCTGGAAATACAGGTGTGAGCCACCGCACCCGGCCAAAAGATTGACTTCTTATCTTTATGGAGCTCACACTCTGTTTTGGGAGAAAAATAACCAGATGAAAATTCCAGAATGATAACTGAGGTAAAAGGCACTGTGGGGAAGAAAGGAAGGGTTCAGGCTGAGGAAAGGCTGGAGATAGAAAGGCATCCTTAGATGACCCCTGAGCTTGAGGGTAGATTGTTTTTTTTTTTTTTTTTGAGACTAGAGTCTCACTCTTGTTGCCCAGGCTAGAGTGCAGTGGTGCAATCTCAGCTCACTGCAACCTCAGCCTTCCAGGTTCAAGCGATTCTCCTGCCTCAGCCTCCCGCATACCTGGGATTACATGCGCGTGCTACCATACCCCACCAATTTTTAGTAGAGACGGGGTTTTGCCATGTTGGCCAGGCTGGTCTTGAACTCCTGACCTCAGGTTATCCATCCACCTCAGCCTCCCAAAGTGCTGGGATTACAGGTGTGAGCCACTGCACCCGGCCTTTTTTTTTTTTAGACAGGGTCTTACTCTGTCGCCCAGGCTGGAGTGCCATGGTGCAATCAGGGCTCACTACAGCCTCAACTCTTGGGCTCTAGCAATCCTCCTACCTCAGCTGGGATAACAGGTGCACACTACCACACCTAGCTAATTTTTGTATTTTTTTGTGGAGATGAGGTTTTGCCATGTCATCCAGGCTGGTCTCGAACTCCTGGACTCAAGCATTCTGCCTGCCTGGGCATCCCAAAGTGCTGGGATTACAAGCGTGAAAACCGCGCCCCAGCCTAAGGGTAGATTTACTGGTTCTTTTGGACCACGAAAAGAAGAGCAGGAAAACTCTTTAGGCTGAGAAAAAAAATGGAGGAGAGAGAAGGCATATTTATTATAGATCAGAGAGGCAGGCAGAGCAAGATCATAGGGGCTGTTGAATAGTATGCTAGAAATATGGATTTTATCCTAAGGCTTAGGGAAGCCTTTGTTTATTTTATTTATTATTTTTTTGAAACAGAGTCTTGCTCTGTTGCCCAGGCTGGAGTACAGTGATACGATCTCAGCTCACTGCAACCTCCCTCCTGGGTTCAATCGATTCTCCTGCCTCAGCCTCCCGAGTACATGGGATTATAGGTGCCCGCCACCACGCCCAGCTAATTTTTGTATTTTTAAGAGAGACGGGGTTTCACCATGTTGGTCAGGCTGGTCTCTAAGTCCTGACCTCAAGTGATCCACTGCCTCGGCCTCCCAAAGTGCTGGAATTACAGGCGTCAGCCACCACACCCAGTCAGGGAAGCCTTTAATGAGAGGTCACATATCCAGATTTGCATTTTGGGAAGATCATAGGGATAAGAGGGTAAAGAATGGACTGGAGAGGGACAACACTGGGGGCAGGGAGATCAGTGAGGAGACTGTTAGAGCAGTCAAAGCAGGAAACGAGACTAAAGCCTGATGGGATTTGAAGATTGCTGTGATATGGAGCAGGTGGAGGAGCAAGGAGCAGCCTAGACACTAACTCTGGGGTTTTTGGCACAGGGTGGCTAGATGGATAAGGGTGCCGTTGCTGACTTAGGGAGTGCACAGAGAGGGAATTTTGGAATTTGAGATCTCTGCAGGACATCCAAAGGAAGACATGCAGAAAACAAATCTATTGCCCATGAGGTGTTCCTCCCTTGCCCTCTTATTGGAACATCATGAGCAAGCAACCACTCATAAGTGTAGTCATGGGTGAGATCTCTTAGGCAGCGTGGAGAGTGAGGAGACAAAAGATGGCCATGAGCCATCTTACAGGTGTGAGCCACTGTGCCCGGCTGAAATTAATAGAATTTAAAATAATGTAACTTAATGCTAGCAGAGTAGAAAGGAGGTACAAATGAGCTCAGTTCTTCATCTTTTATAGCAGGGAATCAATAGATACAAGCATATTAGAATTCCGTGAGAACAAAGAAAACAGGAGGGTTTTAAAGGTTGTTACATTTGGAATATGGCAATAGGAGTAGGATGGGCAAGAAACATTTACTTTTAGTTCTGTTTTTACTGTTGTTTTCTGTACGCTGTAGGTATTACTGGTATAATTTCTGAAAGCTAGGTTGGGCATGGTGGCTCACGCCTGTAATCCCAGCACTTTGGGAGGCCAAGGCGGGCAGATCACAAGGTCAGGAGATCGAGACTATCCTGGCTAACACGGTGAAACCCTGTCTCTATTAAAAATACAAAAAATTAGCCGGGTGTGGTGGCGGACACCTGTAGTCCCAGCTACTTGGGAGGCGGAGGCAGGAGAATGGCGTGAACCCAGGAGGCGGAGCTTGCAGTGAGCTGAGATTGCGCCACTGCACTCCAGCCTGGGCAACAGAGCGAGACTCCGTCTCAAAAATAATAATTTCTGAAAGTTTATGAGGTAAAGATGGTCCACTCTACTCTGGTTAAGAAAGGAAGGGCAGGCCAGGCACAGTGGCTCACACCTGTAATCCTAGCAATTTGGGAGGCTGAGGTGGGTGGATCACCTGAGGTTGGGAGTTTGAGACCAGCCTGACCAACATGGAGAAACCCCAGCTCTACTAAAAATACAAAATTGGCTGGGCGTGGTGGCAGGTGCCTGTAATCCCAGCTACTCAGGAGGTTGAGGCAGGAGAATCACTTGAACCTGGGAGGCGGAGGTTGTGGTGAGACCAGATCACACCATGCACTCCAGCCTGGGCAACAAGAGCGAAACTCTGTCTCAAAAGAAAAAAAAGGAAGGAAGGACAGAGGGAGGGACTAGCAACTGTTACCATGGCTTCCCTGCCTTTCTCAAAGGGAAATCTCACCAAACCACCTATGAGTCCAAGCGTTTGGACCTTTAAAACACCAGGATTAACTCATTTGTTGATGCATTCGCCTCTTGATCATGGTCCTGTTGCCCCACAGGTTCGGGGTGAGGGCACTGGCGTGCTGGGCTCATTATCCCTGCCCCTCTCAGAGCTCCTTGTGGCTGACCAGCTCTGCTTGGACCGCTGGTTTACACTCAGCAGTGGTCAGGGGCAGGTGCTACTGAGAGCACAGCTAGGGGTGAGTGACAGATGGTGGGCAGGATGAGAGGGAGGAGGGGAGGGCCTTCACAGCTGAGGGACACCCAGGAGGGTGGGAACAGAGGGCCGTGTCCTTAGAGTGAGGGAACTGAGAGAACTCTGCCCAGCTCACAGCTTTCTTGCCCCTAGATCCTGGTGTCCCAGCACTCGGGAGTGGAAGCTCATAGCCATAGCTACAGCCACAGCTCCTCATCGCTGAGTGAAGAACCAGAGCTCTCGGGGGGACTCCCTCACATCACCTCCTCAGCCCCAGAGCTCCGGCAGCGCCTAACACATGTTGACAGGTAAAGGGCTGGGACAGGAAGGTGGGACGCAGTCAGAAATAAAAAGTATTACAGGTTCACTAGGCTCTAGCTTTCCCCAGACCTACTGATATTTCTCCACAGTCCCCTTGAGGCTCCAGCCGGGCCTCTGGGCCAGGTGAAACTGACTCTGTGGTACTACAGTGAAGAACGAAAGCTGGTCAGCATTGTTCATGGTTGCCGGTGAGACCCCATCCCTCCTGTCCTCCAGATCGCCTCCATCCCTTCCCTCAGGTTACCATATCACCTACATCCTCCTGTTGTAGGTCCCTTCGACAGAATGGACGCGATCCTCCTGATCCCTATGTGTCACTGTTGCTACTGCCAGACAAGAACCGAGGCACCAAGAGGAGGACCTCACAGAAGAAGAGGACCCTGAGTCCTGAATTTAATGAACGGTCAGTCAGTGGGCATTCAGGTGGAGAGATGGCAGGCTTGGAAAGGACTCCTGGCCCCTAACATCCAGTCCTACCCCAGGTTTGAGTGGGAACTCCCCCTGGATGAGGCCCAGAGACGAAAGCTGGATGTCTCTGTCAAGTCTAATTCCTCCTTCATGTCAAGAGAGCGTGAGCTGCTGGGGAAGGTAAGAGGGCAGGATGGCAGGGCAGAGGTGAGGGCTGGAAGCTGCTGGCACCAAGGTTATAGTCCCTGTGAGGAAGGAAGTACCCCATGTGATCCTTTAGAGGTGACTCTTTCACCTCTGCAATGGTTTGGGATGAGTATGTGATGAAGGAACATGGTCTTTGGAGATTTCAAAACAGCATCATCAGAATGAGATCCTGTCTCAAAAAATAAAAGAAGTAACATCTTTCCCCTATCATCTTCCAACACAGGTGCAGCTGGACCTAGCTGAGACAGACCTTTCCCAGGGTGTAGCCCGGTGGTGAGTATCTGCATGGGGGGGGGGATGGTCTGGATATTTCAGTGGGAGAAATTCCAATCACAGGAAAGGAAAAAAAGATACAATCTGAGCAGAGAACCATTGATTCTATCAAGTAGAGAAGCCCTTGGATCGTGTCTCATTTATAAATATGACGACACAAGAGTCATCTTTCTACATGAGCCCTCTTTTCACAGGTATGACCTGATGGACGACAAGGACAAGGGCAGCTCCTAGGAGCTGGCGAGTCCCAGCCTGACTGCTCTGTCTTCCTGCCTTTGTCTCGCTCCATCACCGCCTCAATGTGATGAGCCTAAAGCTAGGGTCCAAGGGCAGAGCCTGTGCCCTTCAGCCCTTTCACCTAATAGGCCCATATTCGGGCCTTTGCCTGACCAAAGAGAAGAACCGTATGTTCCCTTTACTGCACGGCCTTTATCCTTCTGGGCCCCTGGGGCGGGGACCTGAGCTGGCTGTTTCCTGCTTTGCCTGCACATTGTTCTCCCTTCCTCCCAACTCCTCAGGGCCTTCTGTATCTGTGCCTGGCCACTGGCAGCACTAGCAGTGGTATTAGCTTATGCCAAATACAGCTTTGGAAGGATCTTTTTTTCTTTAACTAGATGGTCACCTTCTTCCCTACCACACATGGGTGGGAAGGTGGACAGGCTAACCTCTCCAGCTGTGAGCCTCTTAGACTACTGCATGTAGCAAATGTTCAGCAGCTCAGGCCCCCATGTCCAGTTCTGTCCCCACTTTCCTCAACCCTGTCCTGAAAATTCTACTGCTCTGATGGCTGGGGCCAGTCTCTTGTCACTTTGGAAACTGAGGACACTTGGATTCTACTCAAGCCTCCAAGTAGTGGCATATCAGTCGTGGAGCTCCTAGCTGGTGATACGGAGAGGGCTTTGGAGGACTTGGGACAGCAGGGCCAATTTTTTTGCCCAAGTGCCTAGGCTGCTAACTCACTGACTAGAACTTAATCTGGTACTTTTCAGTTTTGCACCAACTCTGCCAAGCCACTGTATCTTACATTAAACATCATACTCAAACCAGCTGTGGTTCTTTTCCTTAAGGATAGGGAATCAATCTACCCATCTGATGTTTAGTCCTACTGTCAAAAGCCTTTATCCAATTCGTGAATCATGTCAGTTTAATTAATGGTCAAAGCCTACTAAGGTTGCAGCCACCAAGAATGTTGAGGATGGTCAAGAGACCTGTGTAAAGTAGCTGCTGTTGCATTTCAGGTGAGACTCATTTCCAGTCACAGTGATGAACTCTGTTACCCATCCAACTTGTCTGCTGACCACTATAGGCTTTCCAGGGAAGGGATTCCTAAACCTGGTAAACCTGGGAGCTCTGTGCCACTGCACAGGCTCCTGGTGTCTCTGTGCTGTCAGGGCATGCTCAGCTACATTCAAAAGGGCTTCAGGTCCATCTAACAGGAGCTGAGAAATACACCCATTTCGATCATCTGTACACCTTGAACTCTGCTCCTTGCAAGAACTTTCCTGGAATGCAAGCTAGAGAAGCTAGCTGTGCTCCATCTGTTCTGCCAATTGAAAGGGGAGAGATGGACAGAGTGAACTACTGAAAACAGGGTCACTGGCATAGGAACTTGGGGATTTCATAAGTGACTCAGAGAGACTTTACTATCGTCTCTTGAAAAATATAAACCTTAGGATGCTGCCCACTGGGAGAAGAGAGAAGACTCAGGGGAAAGGATTCCTGCTCAGTTCCACAAGTTGTCGAAATTTGCTTAATTAGCAAAAACTGAATTTAAACTCCACACTGTCCACAAACTCAGCCTCTATGTTCTCAGTGACCCTTTTGTATTCACTGCTGGTTCCTCTACCATCTCCACTTCCTTCCCATCAAAGTAAGAGGACCCCAAGCCTTGGCTTTGAGCAAGAAGGTCTTATTTATTTGCTCCATTCCCCAACTCCGGCTCTAAAATCATAGGGGGAAAAACTCCAAAAACAGAGCAAAGAAAATTTTTAAGGTCTCTTGTCAAATTTCTAGATACTGGCCACGCGCAGTGGCTCACACCTGTAATCCCAGCACTTTGGAAGGCCGAGGCGGGCGGATCACGAGGTCAGGAGATCGAGACCATCCTGGCTAACACGGTGAAACCCCATCTCTACTAAAAATACAAAAAAATTAGCTGGGTGTGGTGGTAGGCGCCTGTAGTCCCAGCTACTCGGGAGGCTGAAACAGGAGAGTCGCTTGAACCAGGGAGGCGGAGGTTGCAGTGAGCCGAGATGGCGCCACTGCACTCTAGCCTGGGCGACACAGCGAGACTCCATCTCCAAAAAAAAAAAAAAAAATTCTAGATACTAGCTGGGCATGCAGCCCAAGGCCTGCTGTTCTAGCTGGCTTCAGATAATACAACCTAGGATTTTGTAATGTGTGATTTTAAGAAAACATTCTTGAGCTAGTTTATCACTTCAAGTAATTACATTTCCAGAAAACTAGAGGACATGGCACAAATTCTCCCATCCCAGAAGGGTCCCTACTCTTTCCTAACCTTTTTAAGTTCAATATATATAAGGGAAGAAGTACTACTCTACATATTAAATACAAGATGATGGCTAAGTGTGATGGCTCATGCCTGTAATGCCAACACTTGGGGAGGCCGGCCGAGGCAGAGGATCCAGAGAAAACCACCACCCTTAAAAAAAATTAGCCAGGCTTGGTGGTATGCACCTGTAGTCCCAGCTACTCAGGAGTCTGAGGCAGGAGGATCGCTTGAGCCCAGGAGTTCAATGTAATAGTGAGCTAGGCTCGTGCCACCACTCTACTCCGCCCTGGGTGACAGAGTGAGACCTTGTCTCCAAAAGTCTCCAAAAAAAAGAAAAAAAAAAAAGATAACAACCAGAAAAAAGAAAACAACTAAATACATACAAGATGAGACACAAAACACAATTGCACATTTATATATGAAGATGGAACACATTTTAAGGGTCATTAGTCATGAATTAAATATACTTCTGTCATTTCTCAAACAACTGACTTTTAACACACATACACGATGCACACCTTTTCCGGAGAAAGATATGACTGCATATGGTTACGCTATCACTGATGTTTGCAAATACTATCCTCTTGGAATGTGTTTTTATTGGACCAAACAACGTGCTGTAGTTAACTAGGTGTGGCAACACAGTTGTCTACCCAACAGCCATTTCCCCTCTTCCCAACATACAGAATCCCAGAATGTCCCTGGTGGCAGTATGCCAGCCCCAGGAAATTAATCAAGATCCCCTTTGCTGAATAATCACTTCCCTTGCAAGTTGAAATGACCCTGACCCAGTTTTGGTCAACAAGATGTTAGAGGAAGTCAGGGACTGTAGCATCTAAAGAAGAAAGCCCTCATTGCCCCTTCCTTTCTGCGTAGGTTATTGGTATGAGGATATTATGTCTGGAACTGCAGCAGCCTTTTTTTTTTGAGACAGAGTTTTGCTCTTCTCACGCAGGCTGGAATGCAATGGCGTGGTCTCGGCTTGCAGCAACCTCTGCCTTCAGGGTTCAAACAATTTTCCTGCCTCAGCCTCCTGAGTACCTGGGATTACAGGCACCTGCCACCATACCCAGCTAATTTTGTATTTTGAGACAGGGTTTTCATCACGTTGGCCAGGCTGGTCTCAAACTCCTGACCTCAAATAAGCTGCCCGCCTCAGCCTCCCAAAGTGCTGGGATTACAGGCATGAGCCACCGTGCCAGGCCAGCAGCAGCTTTTTTTTAAGACAGAGTCTCATTCTGTTGCCCAGGCTGGAGTGCAGTGGTGTGATCTCGGCTCACTGCAACCTCCACCTTGCGGATGCAAGTGATTCTCCTGCCTCAGCCTCCTGAGTAGCTGGGACTACAAATGCCCGCCAAAACGCTGGGCTAATTTTTGTATTTTCAGTAGAGATGGCGTTTCACCATGTTGTCCAGGCTGGTCTCGAACTGACCTCAGGTGATCCGTCTGCCTCGGCCTCCCAAAGTGCTGGGATTACAGACATGAGCCATTGCGCCTGGCCATGAAGATATTTATATACATCTCACATTATTTCCTGAAGTGGGGCCAGGCGCTGTGGTTTACACCTGTAATTCCAACACTATAATCCCAGCACTTTGGGAGGCGGAGGCCAGCGGATCACGAGGTCAGGAGTTCAAGACCAGCCTGGCCAACATAATGAAACCCTGTCTGTACTAAAAAGACAAAAATTGCCGGGCGTGGTGGCTCACACCTGTAATCCCAGCACTTTGGGAGGCCGAGGCGGGCAGATCACAAGGTCAGGAGATTGAGACCATCCTGGCTAACACAGTGAAACCCTGTCTCTACTAAAAAATACAAAAAATTACCTGGGTGTGGGACGCCTGTAGTCCCAGCTACTTGGGAGGCTGAGGCAGGAGAATGGCATGAACCCGGGAGGCAGAGCTTGCAGTGAGCCGAGATTGCACCACTGCACTCCAGCCTGGGTGACAAGAGTGAGACTCTGTCTCAAAAAACAAACAAACAAACAAAAACTATAACAACTAAATATAAGAAATAGCCAGGTACGGTGGCGCACGAATTTGAGGTTGCAGTGAGCTATGATTGTGCCACTGCATCCAGAGCCTGGGCAACAGAGCAAGCCCCTGTTTCTCGGGGGAGAGGAAAGGAAATGTATACAGAAGCCGGGCGCAATGGCTCATGCCTATAATTCCAGCACTTTGGGAGGCCAAGGCGGTGGCTCACCTGAGGTCAGGAGTTCGAGACCAGCTTGGCCAACATGGCAAAACCTTATCCCTACTAACAATACAAAAAAAAAATTAGCCAGGTATGGTGGCACACACCTGTAATCCCAGCTACTTGGGAGGCTGAGGCATGAGAATCACTTGAAACCAGGAGGTGGAGGTTGCAGTGAGCTAAGATGCACCACTGCACTCCAGCCTGGGCCACAGAGCAAGACTCTTGTCTCCCAAACAAAACACAAAAAGGAATGTATACTGAATAAACGTGCTTGAAGAGAGCAGCTAAAGGGCCCTAATACAATCTCCTTCTGCTTCTCTTCCTCTCAACCTTTTCCACTGTGCTCTCTGGGAGCCTATTTCCACATAACACTTCCCACCCATTCCACCTTTCTTTTTTTTTTTTTTTTTTTTTTTTGAGGGGGGTACAGAATTTCACTCTTGTTGCCCAGGCTGGAGTGTAATGGCATGATCTCGGCTCACCGCAACCTCCGCCTCCCGGGTTCAAGCGAATCTCCTGCTTCAGCCTTCCTGAGTAGCTGGGATTACAGGCATACACCACCACGTCTGGCTAATTTTGTATTTTTAGTAGAGATGGGGTTTCTCCATGTTGGTCAGGCTTGTCTTGAACTCCCGACCTCAGATGATCCGCCCGCCTCGGCCTCCCAAAGTGCTGGGATTACAGGCATGAGCCACCGTGCTCAGCCTTTCTCTTTTTTTTTTAGATGGAGTCACCCTCTGTTGCCCAGGCTGGAGTGCAGTGGCACAATCTCAGCTCACTGTAACCTCCGCCTCCTGGGATTCTCATGCCTCAGGCTCCCAAGTAGCTGAGATTACAGGCGCCTGCCACCACGCCTGGCTAATTTTTGTATTTTTAGTAGAGACAGGGTTTCACCATGTTGGCCACGCTGGTCTCAAACTCCTGACCTCAGGTGATCCACCTTCCTTGGCCTCCCAAAGTGTTAGGATTACAGGAATGAGCCACTGCGCCCGGCCTGCTTTTTTTAAAAAATTTTTTAAGGACAGGGTCTCACTCTGTTGCCCAGGCTGGAGGGCAGTGGCACAAACGTGGCTCACTGCAGCCTTGACCTACTGGGCCCAAGTGATCCTCCCACCTCAGGCTCCTGAATAGCTGGGATCAGAGGCACATGTGCCACCATGCCTGGCTAATTTTTGAATTTTTTTCGTAGAGTTGGGGTCTCTTGCTATGTTGCCATGGCTGGTCTTGAATTTCTGGGCTCAAGTGATCTTCCCACTTTGGACTCCCGAAGTGCTGGAAATGTTCATGTCTGATTAACCCCAGTTTTGGGAATGCCTCTAAGATTTCTATTTTATCTACTGTTCCTTGTGTAAGAGCATGTACTTGCCATAATTTCTCCTTAGATCAAAACAATCTTGATCATAAATCCTGGCCTTACTGAGTATTCTTGCCTTTCCCCGCAGGGTAGACTTCAATTGTCCTAGAGGTTCCTTCCCTGTAGTAAGTCCTGGGGTCAGGACTTACTCCAGGGGATAATGTCCTGGGGATCCACCATCGTGTCTCACCACTACCCAAGACACAGACATGGCTTCTGTTCATAAATTCCTATTAAATATTTCTAAGAAACTGGATTTGTCAGCCTCCTTCCTCAACCTCTTAGCTTCCTTGGACTTTGGGGGTAAGTGTGCATAGACCTGTGCACTGCGGAACAGCTCCCCAATGGCTTTCCATATTCTTTCAATCTAATGGGCCACTCTGGACAGCTGAACATGTGGAGGTTCCTGGAGGACGGCATGCCTAGGGAAGGCAAGCAAGCTTCGGACTCACCTCCCTCCCTGCCCACAAAATGCAATCTCTAAGAATATACAGGCTAGTCAAGGTAGGTCATACCTATAATCCCAGCACTGTGGGAGGCACCTGAGATTGGAAGATCACTTGAGCTCAGTTTGAGACTGGGTAACACAGTGAGACCTCATTTCTAGAAAAAAACAAAATCAAAGAAAAATAAGAATATACAAATCACGTGCTAAGCAGGGAGAGGAGAGAGGAGAGACAGGCATTTCTCACAGATAATTCACATATATAATCACCCTATGCCCAGTTAAGACCATGTTTCGTCCAGTTCCTGTTATTTATGATCAAGACAGGGATGGCACAGAAAATGAAGGATAGCCTTCCAATCTCTGCAAGGGTCTTAACGTTTTTTCCCTGTACTACTTCTCTATAGAAAATGCTAGAAAGTCAGATGATGCCATAACCACTCATACTTGGCAAAATGCCAAAAATGGGAAAAGGAAAGAAAAAAAATTACAAGAGACATATTTTGAAATCAATGTCTGCAAAAGTAATGAAAGCCACACAAAGGTATCTATAATGTGGCCCTTTCCCAGTCTTATAACCACTTAAAAATGTATTCCTTCTTCCTCTCCGTCTCTTCACAACACCTATTGATCCTTACTTCATTGATGTAAAATGGGGAAAATATCAGCGACCTCATACCTTGGGAAGATTAAATGAAAGTTATTTAACAAAAACTTATACAGCACTTATGCTGTGCCAGGCCTATTCTATTTTACACTTTTTTTTTTTTTTTTTGAGTTGGAGTCTCACTCTGTCACCCAGGCTGGAGTGCGGTGGTGCGATCTCGGCTCACTGCAACCTCCCGGGTTCAAGTGATTCTCCGACCTCAGCCTCCCAAGTAACTGAGATTACAGGCGCCCGCCACCACGCCCGGCTATTTTTTTTTTTTGGTATTTTTAGTAGTGACAGGGTTTCACCATGTCGGCCAGGCTGGTCTCGAACTCCTGACCTCAGGTGACAAGCCTGCCTCGCCTCCCAAAGTGCTGGGAGGTGTGAGCCACCAAGCCCGGCCCTATTTTACCAATAATAACACTTCGAATCCTCCTAAGAGCCCTATGAGGTAGGTACCATTATCATTATTTTACAGATGAGGAACTGAGGCCCAGGAGAGATAACTAAACCTGCTGAGGGTCACTAACCAGGACCTGGTAGAACCAGGATTTAAATCTGAGTAGGCTGTCTGAACCCCATCCACTTGAGCACCCTCTGAGATAATTTAGCCCCTTCACCGGTACGAGATCTATGGCGGCCTCCAGAAATGGTTGCTAACTTACTATTATCGTTATTTCTGTCGTACAATTCATTTCTACCTTTCCAATAAACTTTCCCCAACCAGTGAACCTCACTTACTGCCCATAAAGTTCACCTGTGCCTCACCACCCTGCCATCGCCCGAGTTTTCTGCTCTGATCTAATCCTCACACGCCTGTGCAGCCCCAGCTTCCAACACCAGGTGCACCGCCAGGGTATTTACTGATGCAGTGAGTGAAGGTGGGCCCGGCCGGGCTGGTTCCCATCCTCTGATCAACGCCTAGGGGAACCAGTGAACTCCAATGCTGACCATAAGTGTTTCAGAAAGTAGGGCTGGAAAGCCCAGCCCTCCGCTCAGAGACCTGTGAAGACCGAGGAGGATGGCGCATATGCTGCCGCAGGATGGAAACCTCGATCAGAGAAGGCTGGGGCAGGTGACTGGGCTTAATTGCAAATTTTAACATTTACTTCAGCAACCGGCTCATTAAAAACAAACTACTCTGAGGCCTCTTTTTTTTCTACCAAACCGCGAGAGGAAGCAAAAGAGAGTGCAGCGGTTCTCCCCGGGGCCGTTAAGTGCTTCCAGCTATCTGACTTCCACGCTGCCTGCTGCAGCCTCAACCTTTCCCCAGGTTCTGAGTTCTTTCAGCAGTAGGTCCAGGAAAACAGCCGCCCCGCCCCCTCCACCTCCACCTCCACCTCCACCTCCACCTCCACCTCCACCTCCACCTCCACCTCCCGAGACTAGGAGCCCGCCAGGGCTAAGTAGGAGGGATACCCTACGGGCCCCGCAGGGTTTTTAGGGTTGGGGTGGATTGGAAATTGTTCATTGCCTTTCAGTTCCGGGACATAAAGCGCGCTGGAAGGACACTGAGTCTCCAACCACCGCCATGGGCCGGAAGCCACCGCCCTCGCGTCAACTGCAATCTAGAGCGCGGCGCATCCCGTGAGCCCGCGGGGAACTACGACTCCCGGCATGCTCCGCGGCCATCGGAATTAACCCTTCAGGGTTGGGGGCCGCGCTATGCCCCGCCCCCTCCCCAGCCCCAGACACGGACCCCGCAGGGTGAGTTTTTGGGGGCTGAGGAGGGCCACTTTCTTTAAGATTTAGTGGGGGTGCGTGAGTGTGTGTGTGTGTGTGTGTCTGTGTGTCGTGTGTGTGTGATGTATTTTGTAAAAATGGGACAATTTGCAGTCATGAGATTCAGACGCTGTTTTGCGAATGGGAGACCCAGCATCCACCCCAGGGCCTAAGTGGAATCGCTGCTATCTTCCTCAGAATGCTACCTAAATCCTTTCCTAATTTACCCCAGAACAAAAGTAGCCTGCAACCCCTCCCCACTCCCAAACGCCCCCAACTTGGACTCTCTCCCAGCGCCCCCGGCAAGGTTTGTGACCTGGCCCCTGAGTCAGGATTTTTATTATACCCCTGGTTGTGGGGTGAATACTCATGGAGCCATAGGAGCGCCCACATCCTCTTGGATTAGGGAATTTAAGCCGTCTCCCAGAGCCTGCCCTTCTCCTCAGGTGCCACCAAAGGGTCCCCACAGGTTCAGCAAGCACCCTACCTTTTGTTTGTCTTGAATGACCGTGGGCTTGTGGAAGAAGGTTTCTTCCATGGAAGAATGGGTAGCAGATGTTAAACCTGATCTTTGCCCCCACTCCTGCCCCTAAAACAACACTGGACACAGGAGACAATGAGGGATGTCATACTCCTGTTTTTATGACTATTCTTCCTTTATACTGTGAATAGTTCCAGTTCTTGGCTGGGTGGGGGCTCAGGAACTACAAGTATTAGGGATCATTAGACTCTAAGGTTAACTACCCCTGCTCTTTACAAAGCCATGGTCGTCAGAAGAGAGTGGAGGGGCTGGGCAGATGGGCTTCTTGTTTTTGTCATTGCTCCCAGACCACACTTTAACTTGTTCCAGTTCACACAAGCCTCCCTGGCTGCTACCCCTCAACCCACCCTTCAAGAAGACTAAAGCTGCTGGATCACCTGCTTTGCCTCACCACCCCCATCTCAGTGCCACTGGCAAGCATCCTATCCTCACCCTGGAGGTTAACTACCTCATTCTGGGCAGTCTCTGGCTTCCTCCCCTACCCCTAAAGGAAACATTGTTCTTTTCTGGTCAGCCTTTGGGGATAAGGGGACAGAGGGAAGAAGACCTTGGGGCAGGAGTCCTGAACCATAGGAGGCCAGGGGAGTGAGGGCAGGCAGTTATATCTCTCCTCTACCTCATCCTTGCCACAGCCAACTGGCTCCCTGCCCCTGCCCCCGCCCCTTGACATCCCAGACTCCCTGCCTATTTAAACAGAGATGGGTGCCCCCATCCGCACACTGTCCTTTGGCCACCGGACATCATGCCTCCCAAGAAGGATGTTCCCGTGAAGAAACCAGCAGGGCCCTCCATCTCCAAACCTGCTGCTAAGCCAGCAGCAGCAGGGGCTCCTCCAGCCAAGACCAAAGCTGAGCCAGCTGTCCCCCAGGCCCCTCAGAAAACCCAGGAGCCTCCAGTCGATCTCTCCAAAGTGGTGGTGAGTCTCTGGAAAGTGAAGATAGAATTGGAGGGGGTGGTTTGAGGGTGGGATACAGCCTAGGGGATTAGGGGGTATCTAGAAGGTAGGGAATCAGTGAGCCCTGGAATGAGATTGGGGCTTTCCCTTAGTCCCCCATTTGGAAGCATCCAGTCTTATGACTCTGCTGTTGTCTTTGCTGTTCTCTCCCTCTAACCTATAATCATGTGTGTACAGCACATACACACTCACTTACCCCCTGCTGGAGGCAGGGACTCTTAGATGGGGAACATCTGGGTTCTGAGGACAGTTTCAAGGTGAAGGGAAGAGAGCTGTTGCCTGCCCCTGGCTGGTGGTTCAGTTCAAAAGGCCTGCAGCTCTGAACTCCAGGAGGGGAGGCTGAAGAGGACAGACTTGTTAGACAATCACAGCTGGGGGCCAGGGGTAAATTTAGCCTTTGTTCAGCCCCCAGTTATGTGAGGGATGCAGGGCTCAGGGCAATGGAGGGAGGGAAACAGGTGGCATGGGATTAACCCTGTTCCCAGGAAACCCTCCCCACTGTAATTCCTCTTCTTGGGATTCTCCCAAGGCCCAGAGCTGGGAATGGGACTGAGGTGGCTGGGCTTCCAGCCTGGTCCCTTTGGGCCCCTCCTCAGAAGTGGCTGCCAGTTGGTTGGGAGGAGTGCGGGAGAGGGATTGAATAAACTCTCATCTCTCCCCACCTGCTTTTTTCTTCCACAGATCGAGTTTAACAAGGACCAGCTGGAGGGTGAGGAGAAGCTCGTCTAAGGCCACTGTCCCATCCCCAATCCCCTGGTCAGATTCTCTTTCTATTCTCCTAACCCCAGTCCTGACCTTGAACCCTCCCATACTAGTCCTCTTTTCCTCCCTTGTTCTGTTCACATAGTTTCTGAAATTCCCTCCTGTCTGGGGGTGATGGGAACCGTAGTCAGTGTCTACACTGACCCTTCCTTATACTTTAGAGTTCAAGGAGGCCTTCGAGCTGTTTGACCGAGTGGGGGATGGCAAGATCCTGTACAGCCAGTGTGGGGACGTGATGAGGGCCCTGGGCCAGAACCCCACCAACGCCGAGGTGCTCAAGGTCCTGGGGAACCCCAAGAGTGATGGTGAGGGGACCCTTGGGAACAATTTGGGTTTTTAGTTTTCAAAAGTTGGATGTTGGTAACAAAAAGAATGAGGTGGATCTCAGGACTTCAAAAACTGTCAAACACAGAAGCAGGAAAATATCCTAAATGCTGAATAGGATGAAAGCATTGTGGTAGGGTTGGGAGCTGGGTCCTATGTAATACTACAGTGACCTCTCCTTTACCTCTCTCCAACCTCCAGAGCTGAAGTCCCGGCGTGTGGACTTTGAGACTTTCCTGCCTATGCTCCAGGCAGTGGCCAAGAACCGAGGCCAAGGCACATATGAGGACTACTTGGAGGGGCTTCGTGTGTTTGACAAGGAGGGGAACGGCAAAGTCATGGGAGCAGAGCTCAGACATGTTCTCACCACCCTTGGTGAGGCAGGCAAGGGGGACCAGAACTCCTTTAGAGTGGAGAGGGGGATGGGGTGGGCCAGAAAAAAGACTGGACAGATAAGCAGAGCTAGCAGGAGGATTACTGTCCTGCAGGTTGTCGGTTGTCGGCAGGAGACTGAGAAGGTCAGAGCTATGGGGGTAGAATCTGAAGGACTCGCTCTTCCAGAGGCTAAAGTGCCTTCCGGAGGGCAGAGGAAAAGGGATGAGGCGGGAAACCTGAATTTTCATTTTGGAAGAGACGTGTGGGTTGTGTGTTCTGGTACAAGTCTCGTAACCTCCTGGGATTGTTTCCTTGTGGGTCAATACTTTCAGCAGTACTAGGGTGAAATGGAAAGCAAGAGGCATCCATGACCAGGGGAGGATTCCCTTGAGGACTGAGGCTATGGGAGAAGAAGAGGTACCACTCTAAAGAGCGTGGCCTGGCCGGGTATGGTGGCTCACGCCTGTAATCCCAGCATTTTGGGAGACCAAGGCGGGCGGATCACCTGAGCTCGGGAGTTTGAGACCGGCCTGGCCAACATGGTAAAACCCCATCTCTATTAGTAATATAAAAATTAGGCGGGCATGGTGGCACGCGCCTATAGTCCCAGCTACCCAGGAGGCTGAGGCAGGAGAATCGCTGGAACCCGGGAGTCTGAGGTTGCAGTGAGCTGAGATCACGCCACTGTACTCCAGCCTGGGGGACAGAGCAAGGTTCTGTCTCAAAAAAAAAAAAAAAAAAAAGGCCAGACACGGTGGCTCAAGCCTGTAATCCCAGCACTTTGGGAAGCCGAGGCAGGCGGATCACTTGGGATCAGGAGTTCAATACCAGCCTGGCCAACATGATGAAACCTTGTCTCTACTAAAAACACAAAAATTAGCCAGGCATGATGGCGGGTGCCTGTAATCCCAGCTACTTGGTAGGCTAAGGCAGGAGAATCGCTTTAACCCGGGAGGTGGAGGTTGCGGTGAGCCGAGAGCGTGCCACTGTACTCCAGCCTGGGCGATAGAGCAAGACTCAGTTTAAAAAAAAGCAAAACAGCATGGGCTGGCCGGGAGCAGTGGCTCACTCCTGTAATCCTAGCACTTTGGGAGGCCAAGGCAGGAGGATCGCTTGAGCCCAGGAGTTCAAGACCAGCCTGGGCAACGTAGTGAGATTCTATCTCTATTAAAAAAAAAAAAAAGTACAAGGCTGGGCGTGGTGGCTCACACCTGTAATCTCAGCATTTTGGGAGGCCGAGATGGGCAGATCATTTGAGCTCAGGAGTTCGAGACCAGCCTGAGCAACATGGCAAAACCATGTCTCTACAAAAAAATTTAAAAATTAGCCAGGCGTGGTGGTGCACGCTTGTAGTCCCAGCTACTTTGAAGGCCGATGTGAATCACTGGAGCCCAGGAGGTGGAAGTTGCAGTGAGCCATGATGATGTCACTGCACTCCAGCCTGGGTGACAGAGGGAGACCCTATCTTAAAAAAAAAAAAAAAAAAAAAAAATTTACAATTGTTATGTTTATATTGTTGTTTACAAAAATATATGGAAAAAGCCAGGCGCGGTGCTAACGCCTGTAATCCTAGCACTTTGGGAGGCCGAGGCAGGTGTATGACCTGAGGTCAAGAGTTTGAGAGCAGCCTGCCCAACATGGCGAAACCTTGTCTCTACCAAAAATATAAAAAATTAGCCGGGCGCCTGTAATCCCAGCTACTCGGGAGGGTGAGGCAGGAGAATCGCGTGAACACGGGAGGCGGAGGTTGCAGTGAGCCGAGATCGCTCCGCTCCACTGCACTCCAGCCTGGGCGACAGGAGCGAAACTCCGTCTCAAAAAAAAAGGAAAAGCGTGGCCTGGGTGAGTGAAGGAGGGAAAGGAGGGCCTCAGACGTTGTGTCTGGGATTCAGGAGAGAAGATGACTGAGGAGGAGGTGGAGACCGTTCTGGCAGGACACGAGGACAGCAACGGCTGCATCAACTACGAGGGTGAGGGGACAAAAAAGCGGGAGCGAGGCCGAGGGAGGAGGGCAGCCTGGCGTCTTGCCGCGTGTGGGCGGGGGCACCCCTGGATTACCTAGAGTCAGATGTATTATCCAAAGGCCTGCTTCTGAAGCCCCTCTTGCCTCCTCTCTCTGCAGCCTTCTTGAAACACATCCTAAGCGTCTGAGTGCTGCAGGTAGGGCCCTCCCACCCCTTCACCGCGCCTTACGAGGCAAGTCTCCCCCCCTTCTCTCAGCCAGCATAGAAAAGCAGCGGAGTTCATTCTGCTGTCCGGTTGCTGCACGGGCTCCAGCGCTTCGCAACTTTGGTTTTTTCCCACAGATCCAGTGGGGTCCGGACACTGGCCCCCGCAGGCGAAAGCACGTTCCAGCCACCAGGAGGCCACCTATTGTTTCAAAATAAAGACTGGGTTCCTCTCTTGGTTTCAGACTGCTATTTTTTTCATGGTTGGGGGAGCAGCGGGAGACGGGGAGGGTGCTAGGAGGAGAGGGCGGGAAAAGAGGGCTCTCTCCTCTTCCAATCCTCTGATCTTCCTGCTGTTGGGAGGTGTAGATTCATTGTGCCCCAGCCCACGCCCCTCCACCTCCGAGCGGGTTCTGTGCCCAGGTGGCGCTGGAGAAAGGAACAGCGGACCCCGCCCAAGTCATTACTAATGTAGCAATCATCTGCATAAACCCAGGCCACGGTTCCTATTGGCTGAGTCTGCTGGGGGTGACGTCATCGGGACGTACTAAGACTAGGGTTGGGCCGAGAGTCGGAGCCATTACTGCAGGAAAAGGTCCCGCAGAGCTGAGCAGTCAAGATGGTGGGGCCCAGGTCTTGGGAGACGGGCAGGATTGGGGACGAGAGGCGGGAAGAGACGGGTGGGGGGCGAGGAGAAGGCAGGGGTAGGAGTCAAAGGGAACCTGAGGACCCGAAAGGTTGGAGGTGGGGTTGGAAAGCCTGGGGCCCTGCGGGGAAGCGAGTCTGCAGCCTGAAACAGGAGTTTGTGGGTCAGAGTTTGTGGGGCTGGGATAGAAACTCGGGGGATTGGCGTTCAGATGCTGACCACTTCCCTCTTCTCTGAGCAGTGTGACTTCACCGAAGACCAGACCGCAGGTAGGTTATCTCTGATCCCTACCGAGGTCACCCTTAGGGAGAGGGACACCCTCCCCCCAGCACCTATCCTCTAATCTTAATCTGTCATCTCTTTAGCACCCCCATGAGATTACCCCCTGGATTATTTTCTCTTCTTCTGGATCCTCCATTTTCTTTTCTCACTTTCTTCCTCCCTCCCCTTCCACTCTAGATCTGATCCCAAGCACTGGGTGAGTTTTAGGTGGTGTGGGTATGTGAAAAAACTTGGTCACCTAATGCCTGCTGTGTGTGGGGTCTCGGGAGGGTGTATAAAGCTGCCTGCTTTCCTTTGTCCTTTAATCAGCTACTTCTGCCTCTTTTCTTCTCCTGTGATAACTGTCCCCGCCCTCCCAGCTTGCAGTTGTGAAGATTGTAGAGCAGTGACCTGATATTCTGTGCAGATGGGGACAAGACAGGGGAGTTTGCTAAGGATATGACTGTAGCTATACCCTCTGGAAGTTCTCTTTGTACTTGGAGGGGTGCGAAGTGGCAGGTTGGGATGACCCTAGTCCCAGGCTGCTGCTCCCACTTCCTTATAAGGACAGGACTGAGACTGGGCGGTGGCGAATTCCTGCCCTAAGTGTAGTAGCAGCAGTGGAGATTGGCAGGCCTGCCGCAGGCAGAGGGGGTGTGTAAATGGATGTTACCAGGCTGCCAGAGGGGGAGGAAGCCTCTATATAGGACACTTGAGTTGGGAGGAAGAGAAATAGAGCCCTCTTAAGTAGACTTTGGTGTACAGTTTGGTGCAGATATCTGGTTTCCTCAGCATGATCAAAGTTGAATGGGCAGCAGAGCTCTGAGGTAGGGTTTGGATTAACCCTCAAATCCTGTGTTGACATTCATCTGAATCCTCAGAGTTCAAGGAGGCCTTCCAGCTGTTTGACCGAACAGGTGATGGCAAGATCCTGTACAGCCAGTGTGGGGATGTGATGAGGGCCCTGGGCCAGAACCCTACCAACGCCGAGGTGCTCAAGGTCCTGGGGAACCCCAAGAGTGATGGTGAGGGGCCTAAAGAACAACTCCTCAGTGTGGTCATGGGCCCACAGTTCTTCAGCTAAGAGCTTCCCTTTATCTTCATAGGCCCCAAACTCAAGCAAGTCTGGATTAGCAAATCCCATGGATTTCCTTGCTTTTAGTGGGGAGTCATCTGTCATCTCTCTGTTCAGCTGAGGTCTCTATAATCCCCTGTCCTGAGAACTTGTGTTACTTCTCTGGCCTGACACTTCCACCTCCTTTATGGCAGAGATGAATGTGAAGGTGCTGGACTTTGAGCACTTTCTGCCCATGCTGCAGACAGTGGCCAAGAACAAGGACCAGGGCACCTATGAGGATTATGTCGAAGGACTTCGGGTGTTTGACAAGGAAGGAAATGGCACCGTCATGGGTGCTGAAATCCGGCATGTTCTTGTCACACTGGGTAAGGTTCTGTGTCCTTGTCCTTGAGCTGAGATGGCACCCTGAGGTACCTCACTTGTCACCCAATTCCAAAACTGCTTTCTTTCCCCCTGCAGGTGAGAAGATGACAGAGGAAGAAGTAGAGATGCTGGTGGCAGGGCATGAGGACAGCAATGGTTGTATCAACTATGAAGGTAAGAGGTGAACTGCGCTTTCTCAGAGAAAGCAGCCATATGGGGCAGGTCAAGTATAGTGTCTGGGGCTTTCCCTATCCCTGGACTTGGGCTCCAAAAAGAGCCGGGAGGCAAGGTGCAGGGCCCTGCCCAGCCCAGCCCAGGAGTGGGAGGTCAGGGCGGTATAACAGGAAAGGAAGGGGGTAGTATTGTAGAGGGTGGGAAGGAATGAGAAGTGAAATAATGGAATGTCTGTCCCCACTGCCTGACCCCTCACCCCATGTCTTTGTCTTGTCTTCACCATGAATGTCTCTTCCTTCCTGCAGCATTTGTGAGGCATATCCTGTCGGGGTGACGGGCCCATGGGGCGGGTACGGCTCCTCCCAGCCTCTCCTCTAGTTGATCTCCCCAGTGTTTCTTTTTTCCCCAACCTGTGCTCTTTATCCCCTGCCCTTACCCTACTACCATCTGACTTCCTCCTGGCATGTTTCTGCATGGAGCTGACTAGGGAGGGGAGGGATTCCTCAAAAAGGAAGACAACCTGGGGGTACAGTACCTCCTTACCTCTAGAATGGGCCCTGAGGTTTTACTTATAGGGCCCTGGGTGCTGGTGTCTGGGAACTCTCACCAGCCTGTATACCAGTCTTGCTTTAGGGTGACCTTCTGGCCCTGGAGCATGGGTAGCTGGCATAGAGGGGTATGGGTTGCCTGCCCCATTCTGCTGCTATAGCTGAACAGTCCTTTCCCCTTCCCTCGCTGGGCAGCTTGGAGGTACCCTAACCCAAAACTCTGTCCTCTCCTCCTGCCAGTGGCTGACAGTAGCTGTAGGTGTAGTGGAGAACTTTTCTGCCTCTGCTGTGTTCTTGCTGCTCAGGTTTGGGTGGGGGACTAACAGCTGGTGGGAGGGGAGCTAGGGGCATGGAGAACTGGTCAGACTCAAGGTGGCTCCTCTGCAAACTGACCCCAGGGTTGGTTGCTGTGGGCATGTTCCCGCTTATGCTACCTTTGCAGTCTGGTAGTCCCCTGGCCCTTGGCGTACCCCTCCACAGCCCTGTTCCCTGGCTCATCCCATCTTTCCTTTCCACAGAGCTCGTCCGCATGGTGCTGAATGGCTGAGGACCTTCCCAGTCTCCCCAGAGTCCGTGCCTTTCCCTGTGTGAATTTTGTATCTAGCCTAAAGTTTCCCTAGGCTTTCTTGTCTCAGCAACTTTCCATCTCGTCTCTCTTGGATGATGTTTGCCGTCAGCATTCACCAAATAAACTTGCTCTCTGGGCCCTCGGTTCGGTTCTTTCTTTCCTGAACAGGGTAAAGGGGAAGAAGGTGAGGTGGTGATGATTTCTGCCCTGAGGCAGAGTCCAAGGTCAATCAATGGTGCAGGGGTTGAGGAAAGCTGGGGAAGGCCCTGTACTAGCCATCTGGGCTTCATTTAAAAACTACTGGCCCCATTCATCCATCTTACACAAGCTACCTCTTGGGAGATTAGGAAAGCCATAGATCCCAGTAGGACTAAGGCTGGCCATCCCTGTTCCATTCCATATCAGGCTGTCTTCTCCTAGCCTTCCAGCTCCTTAAATCTGGCCCCCGCCCTCCCAAGCTCCCAATAAGGCCTTTTGTGGGGAAGCCTGTGGAGTGTTTATTGGAGCTAAAGCCAGGCCATTATTAGCACTGCCTAAGCCTGTCCATCACCTCAGCAGGGTGAAGGGCCAATTATAACAAAAGTAGGTAAGGGGCTTGCCTCCTCTCTAATAAGGGAAGGAGTGAAACCACTACTTCTGAAGGGACAGAAATACAAAATTCCATGTTGTGGGAATGTCCTTCCAAGTCTTAAACAGCTTTTAGGGCAGGTGAGAGCCTCTGCTCCTATACCAGCACACAGTCTCGACAGTTGTGCTGCTGTTTGTGTTTTGTGGGGAGGCGCAGTGTCTGTAGGCCGTGTGGCTTGCAGAGTGTCTTTCGGCCCAGGTAAACGCCGCTGTGAAGGACTCCAGGAAAGCTGCTCCCATCACAATCCCCCTGCCTGACAGCCACAGGTAAGAACACAGAATGCACCCACAAGATGGAACTGAAAGCAAATTAATTTATAAAAAAAAAAAAAAAAAAAAAAAAAAAGAAAGAAAAAAAGAGAAAATTTACAGAAAACTTTGAACAGAAGAAAGGTGCTAAGACGCAGAGGGAGAGAAACATGGGGACATAAGGAACAAAGGGCCTGGCGGGAGGAACCAAGAAGAACCAGTGCAGAGCCTGGAGTCACACCTGCCTTCCGGTCACAGGGGAGAAGCTGGGACGTGCAGCAGGAATGCGGGAAGCAGAGTTGAGCTGCGAGCCAAGGGTTGGTCCAACCCAAGGTTGGGCACCCTCTTCCACTGCTCCCAAATCCCTGCATCCTCATCTGGGGAGCCCCCAGCTATCAGCTGAAGTTCTCACAGTCTTGGCGGGAGACGGAGGAGGCTAAGGGGTGACCCACCAAGTCATAATATGGAGGTGCTTAAGTGCTTTAAAAAACAATTTCAGGTTTTAAAACTTCACATCCTCTTATAGCTCCCTTCTCTGTGCCTTCCAGGAGTCCATGGATACAGCCCAGGGAAGGAAGGAGAACAGCCCCCAGTGCCCTTTCTTCTCCTATTACCTACCACAGAAATCCCCAAAATTAGGTTTTCCCCACCAAATACACATACGCTGACATCAACTAAGCAAGTGACTTTTAAAAACAAAACTGACATTCAGAGGGAAAGGAATCATTGGCTGAGCGGGGGTGGCCTAAAACAGCAACAACGAGGAAGCCGCAGGAGGGATTATTAGTATGAATGAACTCGAATAAGCTCGGCGTAGGGTGGGGGAGGGGAGTTGGGGCCTTGACTTAGTCACTAAAAAGGGGCTTGGGGAGAGATGGAATCTGCACCCTGTTCTATCCCCAGAGCTCTCCCTGGAATCTTAATTCCCCTTTCCTAAAACTCACTCCCCCTCAAAAAATGTAAAAATTGGTTATTTTTTAGTGGGTAGAAGGGAGCTCCAATGTGGCTTTTTAAAATCTACTTTTTTTTTTTTTTAATCCATAGAAAATGCAGTAGTTTGGAGGGAGGTGTACCCTTAGAAGTGGTTAATAGAACCTTGTATAAACACCTTTCACCAGCCCTTCCTTTAGGGCAGCATTCCCATCCTATCCTCTCTCCCAGACATTAGAAACATCTTTTAAACAGAAGTCCTTGAATAATCTGATATAAAAATGCATGCCTCTGTTAGGCACGGTGAGGGCTTTGGAGGGGCGGAAGGAGCTTTCCTTACGTAGTGATGAACTCTCCAGGCTGGGGAGGGTCCCAGTGGTGGGGGAAGGGCTGTTCCTGGAACCGTGATCTCCACAGGGGGTGAGGGGGAGAGATGTCTGGCTGGCTCCTCACTGTGGAGGTGGCACAGGGGTGACCGTGCCTGGGCTCGGGGCTGTGGGGTCTGGAGGCAGGGGGGTGCCTGGGTCTGTGGAGAAAAGGAAGATAAATCAGTTAGAGTACGCCGGAGAGATGGCTCCAGACCCAGACCACCACAGACAGACAGAACCGGGCATGGCATGCAGTGGCTGGGTGGATGAATGAGGTACCCATAATGTTCAACTTCTGTTCCCAACACTCTTTTCTACCTCATACTCAGAAAAACATATAGAAAGACTCCCTATATGGGGCATTTGAACGCGATAGGAATAAGCAAAGGGATGCCACTCAATCATCATGCAAACAGCTGCTTTTCAAATTTACAACTGAGATGCTCTCTGCCACAGGATTGCTCCATGACCCACCAGTGAAAGGCCCCAACATCATCCCAAAGATGGCAGCTGCCAGGCTGGGGAATGGTGGAGGATGGCCAGAGAGGCCCTTCCTCCTGTATTCTAATTTTACCAGAGTGTTCAAAAAGGATTGTGGAAACTCTAATACCTGACCTCTTCCCCACCTGCCCGCTCACCCTCCCTCCAGGTGGACCCCTCTCCCTCACCCTTCTCCCCTCTTGGCCCCTTCTCACCTGGCAGTGGGCTGGCACTGGGCAGGAGGTTGCCCTGAACAGCTGCCACAATGGCAGGGCTTTGGGCTGCGGCGGATCCGAGCCCCGGCCCGAGAGGCAAGGAAGATGGCATGGTGGTGGTCGCCGGCAGGTTAGGATGTAGAGGGTTCGCCATGGACACAGGCAGGTTAGGTGGGGGGAGAGTGCCCGGGGCGAACGGGAGATGGTGGTGATGCCCATGCAGGTTAGGAGGAGCGGGGAGGTTAATACTGATGGAGTCAGCTAGACTACCAAATGGGATGATGGATGGAGCAGGAGGAGGAGGAGGAGGCGGCATGCCAAAAGGCAAACCCAAAGGAGCATTACCCGCCACGCCTGGGTGCCCGCTGCCTGGCACTGCCCCTGGCATCATTGAGGGAGGAGTTTGTTGGTTGGGGAACGGTGAGGGGCCTGAGAATAAAGATGAGAGATGGAGAAAATTAGGTATAAAATTTTGCTTAACAACTCACCTTTTCTATTTTTTTTTAGACGGAGTCTCGCTCTGTCACCAGGCTGGAGTGCAGTGGCACGATCTTGGCTCACTGCAACCTCCGCCTCCCGGGTTTAAGCAATCTCCTGCCTCAGCCTCCTGAGTAGCTGGTACTACACGTACGCACCACCACACCCAGCTAATTTTTGTATTTTTACTAGAGACGGGGTTTCACCATGTTGGCCAGGATGGTCTCGATCTCTTGACCTCGTGATCCACCCACTTCGGCCTCCCAAAGAATAACTCACTTTTACAAACAAGGATAATCTAGCCATTCCTTGGCACTATCTTCCCCTTTTCTGACACTAGAGTAAGTGAATAAAATTCCAAAGCTCTTGAGTTTGGGGAAGGATTCCTGCTGATTTAGGGGCCTAAGAGAGATGGGCCCATCTATAGAAATTGAGGCTAACCTCATTTCCAGACTCATCTTGTATCCCCTTTGAGAACTGGGACATTCACCTGGATTCCTCTAGCCAACAAAAGTTCTGGAACATAACACTTACCATGGGGTCCAGGGGGGGGAATCCCTGGTGGGACTGCCCCAGGCTGGGGCGCTCCAGCTGGTTGCTGCTGCTGTGGCCCTGCAGTTGACCCTGCCTGCCCAATCTGTTCAGAAGGGCCCAAGCTTCCTGGAGGGGCCCCACTGCCAGCAGGAGCAGGGACTACAGAGGCTGAAGCCACAGCCAAGCCATGGACTGCGGGTGGCCCAGCAGCCCCTGTCGGGGGGATAGGCTGGGAGCCTGGGGGCAGGGCTGGTGGTGGCTGCTGCTGCTGTTGGTGCATCTGTTGGAAGTGCTGCTGCCGAGCCCTCATCTCCGCATACTTCAGCTGCTCCATGTGGAAGGCTTGTCTGTCGGCCAGGAGCTGCTGCCTCTGATACTCCAGCTGCCAGTGCCAATTGAGTATTGTTATCCAATTTTCAGCAGATCCCAAAGGCAAATGCCTCAACCCCTGCTTTGTCTTCTTCTGAAAGAGCCCGCCTCTCAATCAGAAGGTTCCCAAAATCTACATCTTGCGCTTGCGCTTCCTCTGTCCTCCCCACCCCATTTCGTGCAAATTCCCATGACCTTTATGTCTCCTGGGTGCCCACATGGTTTCTTATTGCAATGACTTTAATCTGGCCCAAGCTCACTTCAGCTACAAAGCTTTGAACTTGCCATTACCTTGATTTGGAAAATGCTTCCAGTTCCTTTTGTCAATTCAAGTTCTTTTCTTACTTCAAAATTCACTAAAAAGTCACTATTCTTAGGAAGCTATCCCAGATCAATTCATTTGCCTCTGAGCTTTAGCTTTATTCTATGATCTCAGGACTTAGAAACTTGATGTGCAATCTCTTTATTTTTTTGAGACTGAGTCTCACTCTGTCGCCCAGGCTGGAGTACAGTAGCGTGATCTCAGCTCACTGCAACCTCCGCCTCCCCAGTTCAAGCAATTCTCCTGCCTCAGCCTCCCGAGTAGCTGGGATTACAGGTGCGTGCCAGCATGCTGGGCTAATTTTTTGTATTTTTTTATTCTTTAGTAGAGACGGGGTTTCACCATGTTAGCCAGGATGGTCTCGATCTCCTTGACCTTGTGATCCACCCGCCTCAGCCTCCCAAAGTGCTGGAATTACAGGTGTGAGCCACCGCGCCCGGCTGATGTGCAATCTCTTAATGTGAATTTGTCAGATACTTTAAACCTTCTTAACTGTTTCTGATGTCTCCATATTGTATGTTCATTTGATGTCTCCCATTAAACCTTAAGTTCTCTGAGGTCCCTATCTTCTATTTCTTTTTCTTCTTTTTTTTTGTTTTTGAGATAGGGTCTCACTCTGTCACCCAGGCTGGAGTGCAATGGGGCAAACATGGCTCAGTGCAGCCTTGACCTCCTGGGCTCAAACGATCCCCACCTCAGCTTCCTGAGTAGCTGGGACCACAGGCTCGCACCACCACGCCCGGCTAATTTGTTTATTTTTTTAAAATTTTTGGGCTGGGCACGGTGGCTCATGCCTGTAATCCCAGCGCTTTGGGAGGCTGAGGTGGGCGGATCACCTGAGGTCAGGAGTTTGAGACCGGCCTGGCCAACATGGTGAAACCCTGTCTCTACTAAAAACACAAAAATTAGCTGGTCATGGTGGCATGTGCCTGTAATCCCAGCTACTCGGGAGGTGAGGCAGGAGAATCGCTTGAACCCAGGAGGCGGAGGTTGCAGTGAGCCGTGATTGCACCACTGCACTCCCTCCAGCCTGGGTGAAAGAGTAAGACTCCATCTCAAAAAAAAAAAAAAAAGCGTGATGACTCACCTGTAATCCGGCACTTTGGGAAGCAGAGATGGGCTGATCACCTGAGATCGGGAGTTCGAGACCAGTCTGACCAACATAGAGAAACCCCATCTCTACTAAAAATACAAAATTAGCTGGGCATGGTGGCACATGCCTGTAATCCCAGCTACTGGGGAGGCTGAGGCAGGAGAATCGCTTCCCAGGAGGCGGAGGTTGTGGTGAGCGAAGATCACACCATTGCACTCCAGCCTGGGCAACAAGAGCGAAACTCTGTCTCAAATAAATAAATAAATAAATAAATAAATAAAATTGTTCAGACAGAGATCTCACTATGTTACCCAGGCTGGTCTTGAACTCCTAGGCTCAAGTGATCCATCTGCCTCAGCCTACCAAAGTACTAGGATTACAAATGTGGACCACTGTGCCCAGTCCCTATTGTCTATTTCTTTTTATGTCCTCCAAAGACAAAATGGTTCAACACTGTGTCGGTCCCATTCCCTTTCCAAGTTCACCTCCTGGATCTCAGGCCCTTACCCTCTCTCTCATCATCCGTTACGCCCATTCACTCAATCACTATTTGAGTCTACTATGGGCCAAGCACTGTTCAAGGACCTGGAGATGCAGCAATCAAAACAACCAACTAGAGTCCCTGCCTCATGGAGCTGACCTTCTGTGGGACTTCAGTCCCCAGACTTCACTTGTGAGACCACTTAACTGTCTCTAACTGGCTGCCCTACTCCTGCCCTGTTCCTGCCCTGCTCTGCTTTGAAGCCCTGTCTGTCTCAGGCTTTCCCCACTGTTGCTTATCTTTCACTGAAACACACACACACACACACACACACACACACACACACACACACACACTCAGGCTTTCCCCACTGTTGCTTATCTTTCACTGAAACACACACACACACGCCCCTCCGATTTTAAACTGAGGCACAGCGCAGCAGGGTTCCAGGGCTCCTGCTACTCACTGCTTCTCGCTCCCGGTCCATGATAGTCTCCAGCTCCTCAAAGTGCCGAAGTTTGATCTCCAACTTTTTCATCTGGGTCTCCACCAGCAAGGCCACCAAAGATTTGATCTTCCTTTCCTCAACAGCAGCCAAGTGCTAGGGAAGGAGGGGTGAGACAGCACATCAGTGGGAGGACCCAACTGAAGACAATACAGAAGAAAGGTAGGGTGGATGCTGGCAGGTATAAGAACAAACTTGCTGCGGTCACAACCCATGGTGAAAGGGCTTGACTTTTTTGTGCTGGGATTATAGGCGTGAGCCACCGTGTCTTTTTTCTTTTTTTTTTTTTTTTTGAGACAGTCTCACTCTGTTGCCCAGGCTGGAGTGCGGTGGCATGATCTCAGCTCACTGTAACCTCCACCTCCTGGGTTCAAGCAATTCTCGTGCCTTTGCCTCCCCAGTACCTGGGATTACAGACATGCGCCACCGCGCCGGCTAATTTCTGTGTTTTTAGTAGAGATGGGGTTTCACCATGTTGGCCAGGCTGGTCTCAAACTTCCAACCTCAGGTGATCCAACCGCCTCAGCCTCCCAAAGTCCTGGGATTACACGCGTGAGCCACTGCGCCCAGCCTTTTTAAAAAATTAAATTATTTTGGCCAGGTGCGATGGCTCATGCCTGTAATCCCAGCGCTTTGGGAGGCTGAGGCGAGCCGATCACTTGAGTCCAGGAGTTTGAGACCAGCCTGGGGCAACAGGGTGAAACCCCATCTCCGCTAAAAATACAAAAATTAACCGGGCATGATGGCACGTGCCTGTAATCCTAGCTACTCGGGAGGCTGAGGTGGGAGAATCGCTTGAACCTGGGAGGTGGAGGTTGCAGTGAGCCGAGATTGTGCCACTGCACTCCAGCCTGGGCAACAGAGTGAGACTCCATCTCAAAAAATACATAAATAAATAAATAAATAAACGAGCATGGAGGCTGGGCACGGTGGCTCACGCCTGTAATTCCAGCAGTTTGGGAGGCCAAAGCAGGTGGATCACCTGAGGTTAGGAGTTCAAGACCAGCCTGGCCAACACGGTGAAACCCCATCTCTACTAAAAATACAAAGAGTAAGCCAGGCGTGGTGTAGCACACCTGTAGTCCCAGCTACTCGGGAGGCTGAGGCAGGAGAATCACTTGAACTTGGGAGGTGGAGGCTGCAGTGAGCCGAGATCTGACAGAGCAAGACTCCGTCTCAAAAGAAGAACATGGAGATAGTGTGGCAAAGGGTAACATGGAGTCAAATACTGACAGGGTTGAAAACAGGCCCAATGGTGATATATTTTTTAAAGCTTAGAGAAGGGATGACTAACTTTACCTCCTCCTGAGATAAAAATAAAAAATAAATAGGTCAGCATTATTTAAGGTGTGAATGAGGAAAGATTTCCTCTAAGTGAGATGAGATTAGAGAAGTGGACATTTTCTTCCCTGAGGTCTTCAAGGTCTGGCCTCACCTTGGCTTTCACTGCGGCGGCGGCCAGGGCGGCAGCAGCAGCGGTGGAGAGGTTGCCCTCGCCAATGTCCCGCTCCACCTTTGTCTTCCTTTCCCCCTCAGACTCCACCACTTCCTTCAGCACTTCCTCCTGCCCTTCCTTTGGCTCCTTCTCCTTCTCAGGATCGACTGGGCCAGGACAAGGGTTGAGTTAGCCCCACAGCTTCACCTCTCTTTCCTGCACCCCCACCTACCCTTGTGGGAGGCTCACCTATTGGGTCTCCATCACTCTTCTCGGACTCCTTCTCACTGTCGCCTTCTTTCCCTTTCTCCTCATCCTTCTTGGGAGCCTCGCTGGTTTTCTCTTTTGCTTCCTCCTCTATAGCACCCCCTCCTTCTCGGGGTTCCTGAAATTCCAGTGATAGAAGAGGAGAGTTATCAGGGATTAGGGTGATTAGTTCTCACACAGACGGGCCAGACGGGGAACTAAATTTATTCCTCTTACTTTGGAGGTGATCTCATTCTAGGAGACAACCCTGTCCAAAACCAGCCCTTGCCCACCTAAGCTGAACAAGGCCAACTCCCCCATCACCACAGTGCTGCACGCAGCCCCTGCAGCTCCCAGAAATCCCTCTATACCTTGGGCTCCTTCTTCTCATCTGTGGCCTGGCCTTCCACCCGAGCCTCGTCATTCCCGCTCTCCTCTGGGCCCATGAGAAAAGAAAGAAAACAGGAAATGTCTAATACACAGTCGTCTGTGTCTAACACTTTTCTTTTTTTTTAAGAGACAGGTTCTTGCTGTGTTGCCCAGGTTGGTCTCAAACTCCTAGGCCCACGCAATCCTCCCACCTCAGCCTCCTGAGCAGCTTGGACTATGGGTGTGAGCCGTTGCACCCAGCTTCTCCATAACACCTGTTTTTTTGTTTTTGTTTTTGTTTTTTGTTTTTTTGTGACAGGGTCTCACTCTTGTCGCCCAGGCTGGAGTGCAGTAGCAATCATGGCTCACTGCAGCCTTGATTTCCCAGGCTCAAGTGGTTCTCTCACCTCAGCCTCCTGTGTATCTGGGGCTACAGGCGCATGCCACCATGCCTGGCTAACTTTTTTGGTATTTTTTGTAGAGACGGGATTTTGCCATGTTGCCCAGACTGGTCTCAAACGATCTGCCCACCTCAGCCTCCCAAAGTACTGGGATTACAGGCATAAGCCACTGCGCCCAGCCTTCACAAGACTTTTTTTGTTTGTTTGTTTGTTTTTTGAGAGACAAAGTCTTGCTCTGTTGCCCAGGCTGGAGTGCAGTGGCTTGATCTTGGCTCACTGCAACCTCTGGCACCCAGGTTTAAGCGATTCTCCTGCCTCAGCCTCTGAAGTAGCTGGGATTACAGGCGCGTGCCACCACGCCCAGCTAATTTTTGTATATTTAGTAGAGACAGGGTTTCAGCATCTTGGCCAGGCTGGTCTTGAACTCCTGACCTCGTGATCCACCCACCTCGGCCTCCCAAAGTGCTGAGATTACAGGCGTGAGCCACCGCGCCTGGCCTTCACAAGACTTTTCTAACAGCCCCTTCTACAAGCAAAGATTTTTCTACCCAAAATCTTCATGAGAGGACTAGTAGGGCTCCAGAGCCCCTGAGGTAAACTCATGGGGAAAATAAAAACCCTACCAATTTTCTCATTCATGTTGTGCTCTAATGCCAACTTGAGGCAGAAATGGCACAGGAGGCCAGGTAGCTCTGGATCTTGTGAAAGGCAAGAAATCTGGGAACCTGCCTGGCCTTACCAATCCGCTCAGGCTCATCAGAGGTGGTTCCTGCAATGCCACTGCTTTCCAGACCGAAGGCAGGGTCCGCCTTGCCTGTTACTTTGGCTGCTTCTTCCACTTTTCGAACATGGGCCTCCACCAAGGCCGTGGGTACCTCTTCCTTCATTTTGGAGAACTCCTCTGCAAGACCCAGAAAGGATGAGGCTGGGAGCGGCACAGTGGAACAGTTCTGGCAATCCCTGCAAAAGCTTACTCACAAGCCCATGTCTTCATCTAAGCTAGTATGGAGCCTAGACAGGTGCCCGAGCTGAGGCCCGCACAGACAAGGCCAGCAGGGCAGCCAAACTTGAGAGGATTCACAGTCTGAGTAACTAGCCCTTCAAAAGCAAACTAAGAAGGCCAGGTGGAACCACCCACCCCCATTACCTAGGGCTGACTTTGCAGCAGCAGAGGCGACTCGGGGATCGACGACAGAGGCCAGGAAGGCAACAGTGCTCATAACAGGGTTGCCCGACTGACTGAAGGGGATGGGTTGGTAGGCCAGGGGGCCTAGGGAGGCCTCTGAGTCCTCCAGGTATGGGTCTTCAATGGGAAGACGAAGAAAATGCAAGATGCACTCGTCCTGTGTGCGGCTTCCCACATGCTCGGACACTTTGTTCCAGTCATCTTTGTACATTTCCAGTGCCTGGTGGTAGTGGTGGAGACATAACTCCGCTTACTTAGCCACTTTTCTCGAAGGCTGACTCCCCCCATCCTACTAAGGGCAGCTGGTTTCAAAGTTCTCTATGTTCTGGTATTTGTGTACTCTGCTAGGTCCAAGGGGGATCTTGAAGTAGCACTAAGAAAGGATATGAAGTTAATGAAATGGCCCAAATCCCCAGCCTGGAGCTGGTCCTGAAGCTCACTGGAGCCTTGACCTCCTAGGTTCAAGCAATCCTCCCACTTAGCCTCCTGAGTAGCTGGGACCACAGGTGTGTGCCACCACACCTGGCTAATTTTTAAAATTTTTCGTAGAGACGGAGTCTCACTATGTTGCCCAGGCTCATCTCGAACTCCTGGACTCAAGTGATCCTCCTGCCTTGGCCTCCCAAAGTGCTGGGATTACAGGCGTGAGCCTCTACACGGAGCCCACTTCTGTTTTCAGAGAAAAACTCTCTTTTCTTTGCCCCAATTACCTCCAGGAGAAGCAGGGTTTCCTGTTCTGTCCACTCACGAGTGGCACTGGCTGCAGCCTTGCTCTGCAGGGGAAACACAGGCAGGTGAGAAGAAAGCAGCCTGTGACCTCTGAGGAGCGAACATTCTCTACCCCTAGAGTCGGCCCGCACCTCCTACCTTGGAGGGAACATTCTTTTTTGTGTACATGTCTGTGCGCAGCCCAAAGTTTTGCATGTCTGTTGGTTTCTCTTTGCCTTTGTCAGGAAAGTTGAGCATTTGTTGGGAAGCAGAGGTCTGCTATTTGTGGAGGGAAAGAAACAGGTGAGTACAAGTGACCACTGGGAGCCAGGGGCTGACAGAGAGAAAAAACAGACAGAAGGAGCTTCTTTCCCAAAGCCAGGGACACCCCTGGGTGGGACTTCCTCCCTTACTGCTGTAGTTCCTCTGCTCTCATGTCTCTTCTTCCCGGGCAGGGGCCCCCCAATAAAGGGGAAAATGAGCAGCCCAGCAGGGTCTGCACCCCACCTACCAGCTCTGGCTTGCCCTTAGCCGTCTCTGGCACCAGGTCATCCAGCTCTTTGCCCTTTCGCCCAGCCTTGGTATCAGCATCAACCTGGCGGCCCTGGGGGACAGAGCTTGGCGTCATGGAGGCTGGGCAGGAAATGACCAGGCCAAGGCCCTGGAGGCCTCAAGACCATATGCTGGGCGGCCCACAAGCTCTGGGGGCACTCATGCCACTGTTCCATGTTCCCTTCATGATTAGTAAGACATGTCATTGGCATGATATCCATACATATTCACATTATCTTTATAGGTTCTCTTAGGAGCTGGACAATTAGGTTCTAATCCTAGATTTGGTACTCTGTGACCTTGGGCAAGCCACATAACCTTCTTCCTAATTTTTGTAATGGATGAAGTGGAAATGGAAAAAAAAATGAAGATGATAATTATGAGGCAAAAATGAAAAAATGTGGCAAAGATGACAAAGTTTAAAAATTTCATGCAAGTTAATTTTAAGCCATTTTTCTCTATTGACTCCCCTACATTAGCCTGTCTACTCCTTGAGTAAAAGGATAATCTCTTCTCCCTCAGCAATTACAGCCTTAGGTACAAAGGCTGAGAGAGGATGCTAAACACATGGGGCTGATTCCCGTGACCCTTTGCATCCCATGGAAAAGGAAGAAGCCTCAAAACACTCCTGAACCATTACCCAAAAACCAGAAAAAGAAAAGTTCAAAGAAGCCCAATCTTCCCAACCCGCCCCATCCCCATAGCACCTTACCCTACCTGAGGTGTCTTGGGCTGCAGAGGCACCAGCCCTGATGGTGTGTCAGCCAAGACATGGAAGTGAGAGGTAGGCGGAGGCCCCATTGGGGTTGGTCGACTCTCAGCATCCACCTGGTAGTTAATAAGACCCCACTGTTCTAGGAAGGCATGGACCCTGTGCAGAGAGAGGCAGAGACAGGGTCACACGGATAGCCAGAAAGGTGCACGAGGAAGAGGAAAAGTGGGGGGTAGAAGGGGCATAAACCCCCTCCCCACCCAACCCCGGCCTTTTCCTCTGTTCACTGTACTCCTTAAGAAATCTCACCTACTCCAGTTGTTCATTTATCACCTAAATGCCAGTGACACCCAAGTCTACATCTCCAGCCTGGGCCAATCTCTATATCTACCTACCTACTGAACATTTCTTCCTGAATAGCTAGTAAAACTGAACCAGTTTCTTTCTTTTTTTCCCTAAGAGAGACTGAAGTGCAGTGGTGTGATCACCGCTCACTGCAGCCTCCACCTCCAGGGCTCAGGTGATCCTCCCACCTCAGCCTCCTGAGTCACTAAGACCACAGGCACGTGCCACCATGCCTAGCTAATTTTTTTGCATTTTCTCTAGAGATGGGGTTTCGCCATTTTGTCCAGGCTGGTCTCGAACTTCTGCAGCGATCCTCCCACCTTGGTCTCCCAAAATGTCTGGATTATAGGCATGAGCCACCACACCTGGCCTGAACCAGTATCTTTCAATTACAGACGTGCTCCTTCTTTGTCCTATATTCTACACTTCAGAGAATGCCATTGCTAATCCCTCAAGTCATTCATTCCCCAAACCTGTACTTCACCTTTCTCTAGAGGTGCTTTTTTCTGTCTGCTCCTCTGTGTTCCTTGCTGGCATCTCTACTGTTGCCAAAACACATCCATAGGCAGGCATCCTCATGTACCCCCTTCCCCTCAGCCACAAGACCCACCTCATGATGGCACAGACATCACCCGCTAGGTTTCGGCGGCAGGCGGTAGAGGTAAGATACTCTTGGGGGTTCAGTCGGTAAGTGTCAATCATAAAGTTTCGATAGGCCAGGTAGCTTAGAAGAAAGAGAGAGAGAAACAAGAAGAATAAAAATAAATATTTGTTAAAGGGCTAAAGGAAAAAATGGTAAGAGAGCTAATGACTTCTCCTGCATGATAAAGATGGAAAAAAGTAGATTATTTGACTCTACATGCTGAGTGCCTGCTATGTGCTAGATGAAAGGGTTTCAAATATGTCTTACTTTTCCTTGATGGGGTTTTCTTTAAATGAATTATCTCCTTGGCTATACTTATGGATATTTCATACAATTTTTTTTTTTTGAGATGGAGTTTCCCTCTTGTTGCCCAGGCTGGAATGCAATGGCATGATCTTGGCTCATGGCAACTTCCGCCTCCTGGGTTCAAGAGATTCTCCTGCCTCAGCCTCCTCGGTAGCTCTGATTACAGGCATGTGCCACCACGGCCGGCTAATTTTGTATTTTTAGTAGAGACAGGGTTTCTCCATGTTGGTCAGGCTGGTCTCAAACTCCTGACCTCAGGCGAGCCTCCTGCCTCAGCCTCCCAAAGTGCTGGGATTACAGGCATGAGCCACTGCACCTAGCCATTTTATACAATTTTTAAACAAGGAATTAGAAGTTAAGAAAATACTCATTTCCAAACTCAGATGTTAAAAGAAAGTCCTTATTCATGCATATAGCTAGTCAGCATACCATGGTAAAAAACGTATGTTTTGAAGTTGAAAAGATCTAAGTTCAAATCCCAGTTCTACCATGAGGACCTTGGCAATTTACTTTGAATTTTTAAACCTCAGTTTCCTCATTTGTAAAATGGAATGTCTGTTGAGAGGTCTATAAAGTACTAGTATAGTGCCTGGCGCATTGTAGGGGCTCAAAAAAATGGCAGCTATCATGTGGTACAGTGTAAAGTTTCAGATCATGGGCCAGATTAAAGGATTCAGATCCTGGTTTTTATTTACTAGCTCTGTGACTTTATGCAGGTGACTTGACTCCTCTATACCCTATCTGTCAATTGAAGATGATATCTACCTCTAAGGTTGATGTAAAGATTAAATTACTCAATGTAGGTTGGACATTTAGTATAGTGCCTGGGAGATACTAAGCTCTCAATAGATGTAGGCAATTATCATGATTTACTATTTTTTTTTTTTCTGAGATGGAGTTTCACTCTTGCTGCCCAGGCTGGAGTACAATGATGCGATCTTGGCTCACTGCAACCTCCACCTCCCGGGCTCAAGTGATTCTCCTGCCTCAGCCTCCCAAGTAGCTGGGATTACAGGTGCGTGCCTCCACACCCAGCTAATTTTTGTATTTTTAGTAGAGACGGGGTTTCACCATGTTGGCCTGGCTGGTCTCGAACTCCTGACCTCGTGATCTGCCCGCCTGGGCCTCCCAAAGTGCTGGAATTACAGGCGTGAGCCACCATGCCCAGCCCATCATTTACTATTTTATACCAAGAGTTCAGTTCCTACTCCAACCCTGCCTGCATGTCATGTTGAATTCATTTCACCTGATCACTACTTTCTTTTCACACATACTGCTTTCTCCAGGAAGAGAAGGAAGAGAGAACCATAGCAAGCTATGAAGAAAAAACACGGAGGGACCCCCAGAGAGGGGAAGCTGTGGAATAGCTGGGAAGAAAACTTGTTCAGTTCTCAGTCTCACCCACCTCATCAATGTGGTTATCCTGAAGTATTCCTAACCAAAGATTGCCATGTCTTATCCAAAGCCAAGCAGGTTTGGCCTGAGGCAAAATCTTTTTTTTTTTTTTTTCTTGAGACGGAGTCTTGCTCTGTCGCCCAGGCTGGAGTGCAGTGGCACAATCTCGGCTCACTGCAAGCTCTGTCTCCCAGGTTCACGCCATTCTCCTGCCTCAGCCTCCCAAGTAGCTGGAACTACAGGCGCCTGCCACCACGCCCAGCTATTTTTTTTTTTTTTTTTTGAGACGGAGTCTCGCTCTGTCACCCCAGCTGGAGTGCAGTAGCGTGATCTCGGCTCACTGCAACCTCTGCCTCTCAGGTTCAAGTGATTCTCCTGCCTCAGCCTCCAGACTAGCTGGGACTACAGATGCATGCCACCACGCCTGGCTAATTTTTTTTGTTTTTGTTTTTTTGTTTTTTTTGAGACGGAGTTTCACTCTTGTTGCCCAGGCTGGAGTGCAATGGCGCGATCTCGGCTCACTGCAACCTCCGCCTCCCGGGTTCAAGCGATTCTCCTGCCTCAGCCTCCCTAGTAGTTGGCATTATAGGCACGTGCCACCACGCCCAGCTAGTTTTGTATTTTTAGTAGAGACGGGGTTTCTCCATGTTGGTCAGGCTGAGCTCGAACTCCTGACCTCGGGTGATCCGCCCGCCTCGGCCTCCCGAATTGCTGGGATTACAGGCATGAGCCACCGCGCCTGGTCTTTTTAGTAGAGATGGGGTTTCATCATGTTAGCCAGCATGGTCGCGATCTCCTGACCTTGTGATCCGCCCGCCTCGGCCTTCCAAAGTGCTGGGATTACAGGCATGAGCCACCACACCCAGCCTTGTTCATTAATTTTTTTAGATACGGGGTCTTGCCGTGTCAGCCAGGCTGGAGAGCAGTGGTGTGATCATGGCTCACTGCAGCCTCAAACTCCTGGGCTCAAGCAATCTTCCCATTTCAGCTTCCGAACTAGCTGGGACCACAGGTATGCCCCACCAGGCCCAGCTAATTTTTTTTCACTTCTTTAGAGATGGGAGTCTTGCTATGTTGCTCATGCTATTCTTGAACTCCTGGCCTCAAGGAATCCTTCTGTCTCAGTGTCCCAAGTAGCTGGGATGATTTACAGTCGTGAGCCACCGTGGCTCTTACACTTCTTTCCCAGAGAGCCCTCTCCATCCCTTAATTTATATAAACTGGTCTTCTATTAGTTCCTTCTCTTGTTTTTCTATTAAAACCTACTCTCAGGAATCAGCCTGGTAATAGTAATTTACACTTTAATCAAAGCTTTTGTGCTAGGAATATCTGCAGTATAGACGATATCAGTAATATGGATTTAAAGGCTCTATACCCTGTTAAAAAGAAGTTGAGGCACTGGAGTAGGTACTTGTTATGTATAGAACATGCTTAATATCACCCTTGGGCAAATCCTAAAGAACATGTGTCTACATGCTAGGCCAGGGCTGCCTAAAGGCAGATATTGTAAGCCTAGCATAGTGCCTGGCTCATGGAAGATGCTCAAGAAATGTTTGCTAAACTGAATGTTACTGGATCAGGAAGGGTCAATGTGGGGACAGGAGGGAGAAGGAGAATCATGAGATGAGATTTCCTTACATCTCTGGAGTCTTGGACTTGTTCTTGCCGTTGAAGAACTCGGGGAGAGCCCTCCGCTCAATGGCATGAACGCTGCAAGAAAAGCCAGAATGGTTTCAGAAGAAGGCATTGGTGAAGGGATGGGGGCCCCAAAGGGAGGAAAAGCCTAGAAGGCAAAGAAGGAAAAGAGCTCGAAATTGCTGAAGTTAGAAGCTTGGGGAGAACATCCCACAGGCTGTAAGACTCAAAAGGACACGAGGAGCTCCCCTAAAACTAAAGTGTACTCTGGTCTATTTGGGTGAGGAAAAAATAACTTATTTGGAGGAGGCAGGGAGAAGAACAGCCTGTTGACCCCTGGAGGCAGGGAAATAAGGACTCAGTGAGAAGTTGGGGACAACCATACCTATTGTAGTCAAACCAGGCAGCGTAGCTGGGAATGATGATGTGGTGGGTCTGTTCAGTCACATTGTCCTCATGCAGGTCTGGATTCTTGGTCTGCTCTCCCTTGTTCCCCGTACTGTTCTCATCCTCATCCTACAAGTATGGAGGCTGCTGGACACTCAGCATTCCTGTTTCCTCCCTAGCAACCCTCTGCCTCTCCCACACCCCAGGAATGTGGACACTAAAGATGGGTGATGGGACTGAGCAGTCATGGGCCCCAGGACTCTGAAAGGGTCAGAGTTTTGAACAAAGCTGGAATTAGTCTACGGTGGGTAAAGTCTGGGCAGTGAAAAGTTTGGGCAGAATGAACTTTATAATCACAAATCAGAATCACATAGAGAGGTAGGGCCTCTCTAAACTGGCTCCACCTTGCCCGTCGTCTCCATGCTTTCATCTTCCTGTTCATCTGAAAGAGAAAGACCAAGATGTAAGGCTGGAGCCTCCTGAGGGGCAAGAAAGCCCTACCAAAAGCCCATCAGGCTAGCGAAAAGGGGGCAGCTGAGCCCTCCCCTTCCCTTGGCTCTGACTCCCGTGCCCAAGAGGCTCCTGTCTTACCCAGGTCAGTCATGGTGCCGCCTTTGACTGGGGCCGACTCTGAGTCTTTCTTTGTGTTGACTGCGAAAACAGAGAGTCATTTTATCAGACATATTTTGCCTAATTCAAGCCTTCAATTTAATAGTTCCAGAGATCCTACTTTCTCCAAAAATTGTCTCCACCTGATTGCAAAATATAGTAATTCTCTCCAGTCACAATTATTCTAGGGCTTCAAACTTCTTGCTACTTTCCCCACTTCTCCAACCAAAAATTAATTTAACTTATTTCTCTATGTACATTCATAAATGATTCTTGTCTTTGACAGGCCTTCATCTCCATCTATGTATCCGTAAGCTTTTAATGGTCTGATACTGAATCTGACCAAATCACTCTGTGGAGGAATGGTTAAGTGTTAAACATTTTTGAAAGCAGAGGATACTTTCCTCAACTGAATTCATATACATATGCTCAGGAGCAAACATAGAGAAGAGAGCTGATTGATGAGGAGGTAGAAGCCAGAACTCTTCTTGGTGGCAGCCCTAATCCTACCCCTGAAATATACTTCTGGAATACCTGGGGTGAGTCTACAGAATACAGACTGTAAACCAGTATTGGTGGAGCAATGTCTCCAAAGTGGGGTTCTAACATAGGACGCAAAAGATGATCCACTGCAACTCAGGGAGAGAATACAGAACTTCTCTTCATGTTTTTTGTTTTGTTTTTTTGAGACGGAGTCTCGCTCTGTCGCCCAGGCTGGAGTGCAGTGGCGCGATCTCGGCTCACTGCAACCTCCACCTCCCAGGTTCAAGTGATTCTCCTGCCTCAGCCTCCCGAATAGCTAGGATTACAGGCGCCCACGACCACGCCTGGCAAATTTTTATATTTTTAGTAAAGACGGGGTTTCACCGTGTTAGCCAGGATGGTCTTGATCTCTGGACCTCGTGATCTGCCTGCCTTGGCCTCCCAAAGTGCTGGGATTACAGGCGTAAGCCACCGCGCCCTGATTCTTCATGTTTGTTTTTATCATTCTTTACATTTTTCAATTTTTTAGGTATGTTTGTGTTTTAAAACATTCCCATGGTAGTGGCTTAACAGTACATGTACATAATTAATGCATATACACATATTTTTTTTCTTTTTTATTTGAGATGGAGTCTCGCCCTGTTGCCCAGGCTGGAGTGCAGTGGCGTGATCTCAGCTCACTGCAAGCTCCGCCTCCCAGGTTCACGCCATTCTCCTGCCTCAGCCTCCTGAGTAGCTGGGACTACAGGCACCCGCCACTACGCTCAGCTAATTTTTTTGTATTTTTGGTATAGACAGGGTTTCACCATGTTGGCCAGGCTGGTCTCGAATTCCTGACCTCAGGTGATCCTCCCGCCTCGGCCTCCCAAAATGCTGGGATTACAGTCATAAGCCACCGTGCCTGGCCATGCTCAAATATATTTTACTGTCAGAAACACATAATCAAAGAGTTTGGAGACAACTACTATCAGGCACAAAGCACAGTCCACAACTCAGATATGAATATAAAGTTAGAGGATTTTCCAGGGTAATGACCGTAATTCCAATAACCAGTTAAATTTAAGGAAAAGATCCTGTAGACTGGGAGGTGGACCTGAGAAATCAGCTCACTTGGGGTTTGGCAAAGGAGAGTCAAGACGGGGAGTGGGGGTGGATCCCAGGAGCTCAGCCTGGCCTGTACCTGTTTTGGGAAGTGTCACCTCTTCTACATTGGGGACTGGTGAGGGCTCGTCCATGTCCTTTGTCAGGTCTTCTTGCTCCTCTTCTCTGTGGCCACGCTTTGACTTAGTGTAAGGTGTTGAGGGACTGGGAAGGAAAGAGAGTGAAAGAGAACCCAGTCATCCTTGGACAAGAAGTCCCTGGAAGTTGAAGTTCAAGGGAAGGGAAGTGACAGAGAATTCCAAGGGTAGAGCTGAGTACAAACAGAAACCAGTAATCACACAGTAATGGGAAGTGGCAAAGGCTTTTCACTTGATAAAGCTCTCTTTAAATTTACTAGTGGGGCCAAAACCAGAACTAACAACTGAGCAGCTAAAGATCTCCTCATCTTCCCTCTCAGGACACCTGCAGTATTATGGCACACCCAGGTCAGGGCCAGGTGGTTATAGGAAGGGATTTGTCTTTCCTTCCTTCAACATGATGTGGAGAGAATGGTGAACATGGGGGCAGGCTATGGGCTAGCACACCCTTTCTTAGCATTTTTCTTCTTCGCTTCTGGGGTTGGTGAAGGAGAGGGGGAGCGCTTCCTCTTCTTATAGTTTCCCCCCTTCTTGTCCCGTCGATCTGAATCTGGGCTGTTCACCTATAGGATGGAGAATCAGGACAAATGTCAGCCTACAATCCCCACTGAAGATTTGTTCTGAGACTTATGCTAAGGGCGCCAGGAAAAAAAGAACAGGATTTGTCACCTCATCTGTCAGTGTCTTGGCTGAAATCTTCTTTCGGCGGGAGACAGGGTTTTTGTCATCATTTACTTCGTAGTCTTCCTCATTCATCCATTCATTGAAGGTGTCGGTGTCCAGGATCCACTTTGCATGAACCTAAAGTACAAAGGCAGATCATGCTGCAGAGAAGCCTGGAAGCCACAGCTCTGTCTGGGGACCCTTAACAGAAAAAGCTCAAGAGCACACAAGCCTCTGTTTCACTTCCAAAGGGTAGACTGGTCCTGGAATTCTTTTTGGGGAAGAGGGGATACAAGAAAAGCTCACCTTCCTAGGTTTCTCAGGAGTTGGAGCATCTTCCACAGATGCTTCAATTTCACTCGCTGGGATCCATGTGTCATAACTGCCATGGGAAATTGAGCACACAGTAGAATCAATGGGATAGAATTGTGGAAAAGTAAAGTGCAGATCTTTTACCCTTTCCATTTACAGAAAGTGTTGGGTTCTTGGCTTATTTTTTTTTGTATTCTATTCATTATAAAGTAGTAAAAGCACATCACGAAACATTTCAAAAATAGAGAACAAAAAGAATCACCCTTACGTAACTACTCTTGATACTTGTATATCTGTTTTTCCTCCACAGTAATTTTTTTTTTTTTGATACAGAGTCTTGCTCTGGCTCTGTCGCCCAGGTTGGAGTGCAGTGGCGCGATCTCGGCTCACTGCAACCTCCGCCTCCCGGGTTCAAGCGATTCTCCTGCCTCAGCCTCCCGAGTAGCTGGGATTACAGGTGCCTGCCACCGCACCCGGCTAATTTTTATATTTTTAGTACAGACGGGGTTTCACCATCTTGGCCAGGCTGGTCTCAAACTCCTGACCTCGTGATCCACCCACCTCGGCCTCTCAAAGTGCTGGGATTACAGGCATGAGACACCGCGTCCAGCTGGGGTTTTTGTTTTTGTTAAAGACAGGGTCTCACTTTGCTGCCTAGGCTGGTCTTGAACTTCCAGCCTTTAGCGATCCTCCTGCCTTGGCTTCCCAAAGTGCTAGTATTATAGGAGTGAGCTACTGTGCCTGGTCCACAATTTTGTTTTTACATAATCATAACCATACTAGATGATGTTTTTACATAATCATAACCATACTAGATGATATTTTACATGCTTTTTTTTTTTTTGAGACAGGGTCTTGCTCTATTGCCCAGGTTGAAGTGCAGTGGTGCAATCACGGCACAATGCAGACTCAACCTCCTGGGCTCAAGCAATCCTCCCACCTCAGCCCCCCAAGTAGCTAGGACTACAGGTGCGTGCCACCATGCCCAGCTAATTTCTGTATTTTTTTTTTTTTGTAAAGACAGGGTTTCACCATGTTGCCTAGGCTGGTCTCAAACTCCTGGGCTCAAGCAATCTGCCCGCCTCAGCCTCCCCAAGTGCTGGGATTACAGGCATTAGCCACTGCACCCAGCCTACGTGCTATTTTTTGTTTTGTTTTGTTTTGTTGAGACAGAGTCTCGCTCTGTCGCCCAGGCTAGAGTGCAGTGGTGTGATCTTGGCTCACTGCAACCTCTGCTGCCCCGGTTCAAGCGATTATCCTGCTTCTCAGCCTCCCAAGTAGCTAAAACTACAGGCGTGTGCCACCATGCCCTGCTAATTTTTTTTTTTTTTTTGTATTTTTAGTAGAGACGGAGTTTCACCATGTTGGCCAGGCTGGTCTCGAACTCCTAACCTCAGGTGATCCGCCTGCCTTGGCCTCCCAAAGTGCTGGGACTACAGGCGTGAGCCACCATGCCAGGCCTACATGCTACGTTTTGCAATTATTAATAATATTCACTTATAAATTATCCATGTTATATCACTTTAAAGACTGCATAATAGTCCACTGAGTAGATATACAAATTTACTGAAACATTTTCCTACTGTTAGACATTTAGATTGTTTCTAACATTTACTTATCGAAAATGATGCTGGGATAATCAATTCACACATAAAGCCTCAATCCTTTTAGCCCAAGGCTTGTCCACTAAGTCCAAACCTCCCCCAAGACAGAGGTTCACTTACTAGATGAGAGGAAAACAAATTAAGTGATCTAAAAATAACTCTGAAAGAGTGGCCTCTTGCTCTGCTAGATGTCCTAGGGCTTCTGGGTCTGGCTCTTATACTTAAACCTGCCCCAGGAACCCATCCTCACCTGTCAGGATAGTAGCCCCAGTGCAGAAGAACCTGCTTATCCCTCTTCATGACTGGTCGTACCCATTCCTCTGGGGATAGAGGAAGAGAAGGGAGAGATATAAGCTAAAGGGGGACACAAAAAAAATACTGTACAAAAGCCCTAACTAATGCACTCTCCTGTTGTAGCAGGGGACTTGGTAATAGGAACTTAAGGTGGTAGGAGGATTCAAGATTGAAAGAAGAGGAGGAGCCCAGGTACTGAATGGTGATCTTAGTCCTCTGCCTCCTAGTCCAAACCATCCACTCAAGTGGACAGGAAAACCCAGGTCTCACCTTCTTCTAGATTCCCCGGGACAGGATACACAACATGGGAGGCATTGTTCTTATCCTCAGTGACTGTTCCCTGGATAGTAAAAGGAGAAGCGGGTAAATTATGGTCCCCTCTGAATTACTCAAGGATTAGCCACAGAGCTGCCTTCCTAACCATATTTTGCTTATAATAGTATTAAAGTTAGTTTGTATTCTCTAAGCACACACCAGCTAAGTGGCAGAGGGAAACAGCTGGGATTGTGCTAATAATGGAGAAAAGTCAAAGAATTAAAAATTGCCACAAATAATCTTCTGAACAGATAATCTATACATGGGAAATTTAAAGTCAACTGTACATCCTTATCAATGACATCTATTTATTATTATAAAGCTCCAAAGAGCAGGAATTTCATTTATCTGAGATCACGCAATCTCTAGCTCAGTAGAAGTGGATACTATTTTTCCCCAGGCCAACATAGTCTCTAGAACAGTAATGCAAACCTGTCAGGACTGAAAAATGGGAGAAGCAGACAGAAAAAGACAGACTCAAGGCTTTAACTCAAGTCTTTTTCCAAGTAGACAGAGCCACCTCTGAAGCAGAAAACATGGTAATTCAGGGCTGCTGCTTGGTATAGAAAACATTGGGAAAACAGTCATGGAGTTTCTGAAACCTCTCCTCACCAGACCATTTACCTGGTGTCTCTTGATAATGTCCTTTAATTTCCCTAGTAGTTTGGGCTCAATTTCTGGGCACAGAAAAATGTTAGGTCGAGACAGGCAATTATTCTGTGGAGAGAAGAAATAGACAGAATGAGATTATAGGAAAGGGGTGTTTTAGATTCTCACTGAGGGAAGGGAGATAAATAGGGTATATGCCTATTACCTGCACCAAGGACTTCTCAATGGTCATAAACATTTCCACATTGCGGTCCATGCGTGATGGATTCTGGAAATCGTAACGCCGCCTTGTGAAGAGGCAATAATCTAGTGAGTGGAATAGCTCAGGTCTGCAGATGAGGTGAGGGCATGTGACTTTTTTGTTTGTTTTTTGAGATGGAGTCTTGCTCTGTCACCTAGACTGGAGTGCAGTGGCGCGATCCCAGCTCACTGCAACCTCTGCCTCCCAGGTTCAAGCAATTCTCCTGTCTCAGCCTCCCCAGTAGCTGGGACTATAGGCACACACCACCTCACGTGGCTAATTTTTGTATTTTTAGTAGAGACGAGGTTTCACCATATTGGTCAAACTGGTCTTGAACTCCTGACCTCAGGTGATCCACCTGCCTCGGCCTCCCAAAGTGCTGGGATTACAGGCATGAGCCACCACACCCGGCCTTTTTTTTTTTTTGAGAGGGAGTCCCGCTCTGTTGCCCAGGCTGCAGTGCACTGGCGCGATCTTGGCCAGCTGCAACCTCTGCCTCCTGTGTGCAAGCCATTCTCCTGCCTCAGCCTCCCAAGTAGCTGAGATTACAGGTGCCTGCCACCATGCCCGGCTAATTTTTGTATTTTAGTAGAGATGGGGTTTTGCCAAGTTGGCCAGGCTGGTCTCAAACTCCTGACCTCATATGATCCACCCACCTCAGCCTCCCAAAGTGCTGGGATTACAGGCGTGAGCCACTGCGCCCAGCCATGACTTCTTAATATGGGAAATTAGGAGGCAAGCTTGCTCACAGCTATTGCCAAAAATCACCTGGGATCTGAGGTTCACTGATCTCAACTCCATGAATCACTCTCTGTGCTTACTCCAAAGCGACAAAAAAAGGTTTGAGATGCCAACCTAAGAATCTCTTTTCCTCTACAAAACACACAGTGGTACTCACACACTCACTCTTGGAGACTGTTTTGGCTCTGACTCCCAACCATTTTTCTGACCTGGTAAGTCAGGTCTACTGACCCAGCAAAATAAAGAGACTCACAAGAATTTCTACCCCAGAAAGATCCCAGGGAATCAAAAAGGGGGATTTCCTCTAAACTAAATGTAAGAAGAATAGAGAGAATCATCTCACCATCCCTGGTCACTCTTGAATTTGTAGGCAGCTGCAAGAATGTGGCACAAGGAGCCTCCCGCTTTGAAATCTAGGAAACATTTGATCTACAAAATCAAGATACGGAAGAAGCATGTCAAGGTTCCACTGTAAATTCTCTCATCACTTAATAATCTAATAATCCTTTCACAAAATCCCATGCTGAACTGATCTCCCTCTTTTTTTTTTTTTTTGAGACGGAGTTTCACTCTTGTTGCCCAGGCTAGAGTGCAATGGCGCGATCTTGGCTCACTGCAACCTCTGCCTCCCAGGTTCAAGCAATTCTCCTGTCTCAGCCTCCTGAGTAGCTGGCATTACAGGCATGAGCCACCACACCCGGCTAATTTTGTATTTTTAGTAGAGACGGGGTTTCTCCGTGTTGGTCAGGCTGGTCTCCAACTCCAGACCTCAGGTGATCTGCCCGCCTTGGCCTCCCAAAGTGCTGGGATTACAGGCGTGAGCCACCACGCCCGGCCTCAAAGCTGAAATTCTTTAACCCTTGTGCCATTGCATCATGTGGCCTGGAAGAGGGGAGTGAAAGAAACCAACATACAGAAAGCACCACCTTGTGCTAACACTTTACTGGATTACCTCAGGTACCATTATAGAAACTCTACAAGGTAGGTTTACTAATCCCATCTAGAGATGAAGGAACCAAGACTCATGAGTGTTGCCCAAGATCACAGAGCCATCCAATGGCAAAGCCAGGATTTGAACACAAGCCTGCGCAAATCCAAATTTCAAGTCCCCTTTTAACCATGCCATGAGAGACCTGTGGACTGATCCCAGGTACTCTGAAATAATTTGTTGCACAAAATATCACTAAGACAAAAAGAATGGTAAACTAGAGACTAGGCCAAGCCAATAATGCCCTGATCAGGGATAGGGATGGTGGAAAATAACCCAAATTTCAAAAATTACAAATTTCACAAATCTTTTTTTAAAATACAACTCTTCAGTTTGAAGGATTCACCACCACCACCCCCCACCCTCCCTGCTACTTCTGCACTCACCGGCAGTTTAGTGAGCGGTGCATTGCTGACATGTTTGCCAAAAACTTCTTCCTGAAATTGTAGCAACTGTACAACCAGGCTAGACAGGGACTTGTTGGTGGGTGGTTCAGCTTGTATATACTAAGGAAAAAGAGGGAAAGGAAAGAAAAATAGATCTCAGATAAATTGTCCACTATCTCCCATATTTCTCCCCCAGGGGCTCTGGAAGCATGTGGAGCAAAGAAAATAGTGCCCTTCTCCCCATTTAGTCTCTATAAAGAAAATGGCAAAAGGGAGGCCCTGGACACCCCAACCAGGAAGCTGAAATCCTGCTGCCACCAGCCCAGGTGGCCAGTGTTGGGGGGAACAGGGAAGCTTACTACTCTTCCTCAGTTATACTCTGAAATTGGAGTTGCAGGACCCTATTACCTTGGCACCTCATCTTTAACCAACAGCACTGAGGGTTGTAAAATTCTGGAGGTTTATAAAGTTCAGGTCATGGAAGCAATACCTCTGGGGCTCTAAGAGAGACATTTCTTAGGGGAACTCTGTAAAGCCATGATTCCCCCTATAATGTAGCCTAACAAGAAAAGGTACAAGGAAGTGAAGGAGGGCAAGCTGACTGAGTGAGCTTGTGCATTTTGCTTCTAAAGACTGGGTATAAATGTCTTCATAGGCCCTCCTAGACAGGAAGGGCCATCCACTACTCAGCCTGATGCAGAAGAGCAAGACAACATCTACCCTGTCCGAGGAAACTGTATCTGAGACAAGTAACCCTGGCCCTACTTCTATGTTTCCACACTCTGCTACCTAGTAGCATCCTAGCCTTCCATTCTAATTTGAACCTGAGCCAGGAGACTTTCTTTTTACTTTTTGACCCGTTTTCTCCCCACTCATCACAAAGAAGACAGTGCCTCTCAGTGAGAGGTGAGAAGAGATAGATCTGTGAAGGGAAAGGTAAATGACAAAGAGCTAAGAGCATGGAAGCTGAACCAGGTCACAACTGTCAATTCCCCCAAGGCCGGAGGCTAAGCCCCTAGCCTGATCTCCCTGCAAAAGGTCAAAGGTAGAAGCCTGGGAATAAGAGCCTCTCACAGGCGTAGAGACATGCCATAGAAATAGCAGCTATTTGTCAGGATTCTCACACCCAGAGAGACCCCAAGGGCAGGGCCAGGCTCACAACCAGCATCAGTAGGAAGTTCTCCTAAGCCACTAAGCACACTTCTAACGAGCTGCAAAGCTGGCAGGAAGAACTGGGGAGCTGAAAGAAAGCCATAAAGAGAATCCCTCTCTGAGGGTAGTGAGAAAAAGAGAGGCAGACCATTTCCAGAGAAAACCAGGCCTAGAGACAAAGACGACACCAGGAACAGGTTTGGTAGAAAAGACAGGTAAGGATTCTTGAACCTTTTGTTCACCACCTTATGATCTCCAGTTATGGGGTTTGGGGGTGAGGGGCTAGAGATAGGAAGCTCACCCTAACCTCTCGACCCCAAACCCAGGGTACTGCAAATCTAGGTTGCAGGGTGACTTCATTGTAAAATCGAGGAAAGGTTTCGGAAGGGGCCGCTACCCAGGAACTCCTATACCCCGGCTCCCTGAGAGATTCTGTTGCCCCTTAGATGAAGGTGGGGGATGAGCGGCGGAGACAGGTGATCCCTGGGTGGGGACCTTTTTCAGGCTGATGAGCAGCCAACGGCTTGCTCTGTGACTCTTTACCCTCCTGCTTTCCATTCTCTCTTTCTGAACATACACAAAGCACCGGAGAGGCCTCAGCCCCGCTGGTACCTGGCTCCGTGGGGAGCTCTGGCGGGCACGCTCCGGGTTGCGGGGGAGCCCATTGGGCACCCTGTCCACACCCGGCCGGCCGCCTCTCCCAGAAAAGCCAGGAGGGCGATGATGGCTGAGGGGAAGGTGGGCTAATGGCACCGGGGCCCGCCGGGCAGTAGAGAAAAACAAGGGGCAGAGGGCGCAGCAGTGGGGGCGGGGGCTGGGCTCAGAGGCTGGGGGTGCGGGGAGAGGGAGGCTGGGGGAGGGGCGCGGGAGCGCGGGAGGGCGCGCAGGGGGCTGCTCGGGAGGCCGCGGGGGAGGGGCTGGGGCGCCTGGAGGGTAGGCAGGATCCCGGGGCTGCAGGGCCGCGGTCCCTTTGTCCCGCCCCCGGTCCCCGCGCGGCCCGGCCCGGCCCGCGTACCTTCTTGTAGTTCTTGCCGAGCCACAGCCGCACGTTGTCGAACTGGGTCACGGTGTCCGCGGCCTCGTAGTACTTCACGTTGGGGCCGCCGTCCTTCTTCCGCACCGCCATCTTCTCCGGCTGGTGCCCCGCCGCCGCCCGCCCCACTCAGCTCAGCTCCCGCCTCCTCCGCCTCCTCCTCCGCCCGCCTCCCGCCGCCTCCCGCCGCCGCGGCCGCCGCCTCCCGCCGCCTGGGCCGGCCCCGGTCCACGCTGCGCCCCCTGCCGGCAGGCCGGGCGCGGCGGCGGAGCTCCAGGCGCGGGCCGACCCTGGCGGCCTCCCCGGCAGCGGCGGCGGGAGCCTCCGGGGAGAAGGACGCTTCCTGGAGGGGGCGCCATTCTCCTGAGATCGCTCTTACCAGACGCGAAGCCCTTTCCCTCTTTTTGCCTGAGCTCGGGAGTGTCACCTCGCTATCCCACTCCAGGCGGCCGCCAGTCGCTGGAGCAGCCCCAACCCGTAGACCCGAGTGGCCCTCACCTTGCGCATTCCTAACCCGACGAAGCCCCTCGTCCCCCAAAACCCCAAACCCCTTTCACCAAGAAGTTCCTTCCTTCCATCCATTCACAGCAGCTCCCCATTTAAACTTTTCAGTCTTCCTCACCCCTCGCGCCTTGTCCACCCAGCACCCCCCTCACTTGTTAACCCAAAAGTCCCCTAGTCGCCACCCTGGCGGCCCAGTGCCTTCCCTCAACTGCTTCCTCCGCAGGCCTCGCTGTCGCCTCCTAAGTAGGTGTGAGCTCCTACTCGAGACCCCGACTCTTCGCTAGGGAGGAGACCCTCCCTCCCTGGGTCACCCGGTTCATCCGACTCTTTTTCTTTGGGTGGCCTAGATAGGAAGTAAGGAACCGAGGGGTGGGGGAGTCCTCAGGTGTGTGTGTGTCGGGGCCGGTACCCTGCTTCCGGTTCCCGCACGCATTCCCGGATTGCAGTGCGGACCCCTTCTGTAAGCGCGCGATAAAGTGCGGTTTTGGAAGTCACGGTGGCCGAGTGGTTAAGGCGTTGGACTCGAAATCCAATGGGGTTTCCCCGCACAGGTTCGAATCCTGTTCGTGACGGGTTTTTTTTTTTTTTTTCCTCTTCTTATTATTGAAAGGGAGTCTCGCTCTGTTGCTCAGGCTGGAGTGCAGTGGCGCGATCTCGGCTCACCGCAACCTCCGCTTCCCGGGTTCAAGCAATTCTCCTGCCTTAGCTTCCCGAGTAGCTGGGACCACAGGCATGCGCCACCACACCTGGCTCATTTTTGTATTTTTAGTAGAGACAGGTTCACCATATTGGCCAGGCTGGTCTCAAACTCCTGACCTCAGGTTATCTGCCCGCCTCGGCCTCCCAAAGTGCTGGGATTACAGGCGTGAGCACCGCGCCCGGCCTGACGGCGACTTTTTTAACCCCTTTCACAACACATAAAGGTAACCCCAGTTCTCACACGTTTCTTTCGTGCACTTTCTCTCTCCAAAAGGGAAGCCGCCAAAAGGTCTTAACCCCTGGATTTGGGAGGATGGGAGTGATCTTGGGAAGTTTAATTATGCACGACTGTATTGGCTGCTAGACTGTGAGGCATTTTCAGAATTTTGTAACTTCAGGCTTGCTGGGAGAGCTTTGGCACGTCTCATTCTTTTGAGGGCATAGGGAAGGATTTGGTTGAAGGGTTACATTTTGGGAATGTGAGTGGCTGTTTTGCAATATTAGTCAAACTTAGAGTTTCCTCTAAATTTCATGACCAGAAGTCACACCTTGTAGGTCTGATTACACCGAAGACCCAGGAAACAGGATTCTCTCATCTGGATTTCCTTGAGGTGTACAGGGCTAGAAGGGAGTAGCCTATTGAAACATCATTGCAGATCCAGTTAGAGCCAAGGTATGGGAAGATAATTCTCACTTTTTATTGAGTGCTTATTATGTGCCAGGTACTGTTTTAAATTATCTATGTGTATTAACCAAGCAAGGAAATTAATCTCATCTTTAACCTTTAACCCTCCTATACTCATCTCACCCCATTTTTCCTATCCCCTAATTTCTGATTGTGGGGAGGATCTAGGCTGCTTGTTGAGGATTTTGTTGTTTGTTTTGGGGGGTGGTTTTTGAGACAGGGTCCCGCTCTGTCGCCCAGGCTGGAGTGCATTGGTGCGATCTCAGTTCACTGCAACCTCAAACTCCCAGGCCCAAGCAATCCTCCCTCCTCAGTAGCTGGGACTACAGGCATGCACCACCACGCCCAGCTAACTTTTTGTATTTTTAGTAGAGACGGGGTTCCGGGATTTCGCCATGTTGCCCAGACTGGTCTCAAACTCCTGGACTCAAGCAATCCGCCTGCCTCAGCCTCCCAAAGTGGTGGGATTACAGGTGTGAGCCACTGTGTCTGGCCAAGGATGTTCTTTTTGTATTTCTTGCACAGCCTTTTGTCCAAAAGGAATCCCAAAGGGCAGGGGGCTCTAGGGTAATACATAGAGCTTTCTACACATTTATACCTTAGAGTTTCCCACCTTCATACCACTGCTCAGGCTGTTATTTCCAGCATGACCCTCACATTGCCTCCCTGTCCCTCACCATTAACACTTTCCAAAATTCTTTAGGCCCCTCCTCTTTGATGCTCTTGATCACTCCAGCTACCTGTCAGTCTACCACCACCACCATTCACTAAATTGCATGCAAGGGCTTCTCCCTTGATATGCTAACATAAAAATAAAATAAAAACAGGGGTGGGTGTGGTGGCTCACCCCTGTAATCCCAGCACTTTGGGAGGCTGAGGCAGGCGGATCATGAGGTCAGGAGTTCAAGACCAGCCTGGCCAATGTAGTGAAACCCCATCTCTACTAAAAATGCAAAAATTAGCTGGGTGTGGTTGGCGGGCGCCTGTAATCCCAGCTACTTGGGAGGCTGAGGCAGGAGAAATCACTTGAACCCAAGAGGCAGAGGTTGCAGTGAGCCAAGATCGTGCCACTGCACTCCAGCTTGGGTGATGCAGCAAGACTGTCTCAAATAAAATAAAATAAAAATAAAATAGAAACATGTTCCATTTATTTTACCTTCTAAATATGTCTCAAATATGCTCACTTTTCTCAGGGGTGAGTGCAGGCTGAGCTAGAGCCTTCATTTGGAAGGTAGTGGTATTTGTGAGCACCATACGAGGTAATATATAGAAAGCTGCACTAAAGCATCCACACTGCAGTCCGGGACCTTAAACCCTTCTATGGCTGCTTTCTGTGTTGCAGGATATGACCCCTTTTCTCTCACCACTCTTCCATATTCACTACATCTGTCCACTGGCATTCTTTTAGTTCTTCCTGGTAGTTATTTAGCCTTGCTCATGGTGTTCTCTGCCTGGAATAATCTTTCTCTTCCACACTTTCTACTCATTCTCCACCTAAATATTGGTTCTCCTGTGGAGTTTTCTCTGACCACTTGTTGCCTACCACATCCTATGCTCTCAACTTATTATGTGAAGTCTTTCTTCCCCTGTGGCATATAAACACATTAAACACAGATAAGCCAGTCAGTTTTTAAAATTTTTTTGCATAAATGGGTGTTTTTTACAGTAGTTACGTGTACATGTTTTAATCTTTAGACTGGTATATAAGCTTCTTGAGAGTTAGGGCTGTGTATTTTATTTATTTGTATCTTCTCTACAAGGCCTTATAGATGTGATCAACTATGTGTTGAATGAATTTATAAAATCTCATAGGCTCATGATTCTCCTTCCTACCAAATCCCAATTTGCACAGGTTCTCATATTTAAATATCTGGAGAGCCAAGACCAGAATTGACCAGCAGAGGGCAACCAACAACTATGTTGTGAAGGGAAGAAGGCTCCATGGTTTACAAAATGGAGGATCTGGACCAAGAAGGGAAATATGGCAGAGGTAGTTTGCTACTTGAAGTTCATCCCTTTTACTCTCAAATGCTTCTCTTGTAACTTTTGTGGGTGAGAGGCCAAGGCTTCAAACCTTCATATACAATAGATCATTTTAAATTTCTGCCATCCCCATGTACCCACCCCATCTCCCCAATTCCTTCACCCTTCCTCTTCCACTCCAACAAATCCTATCTATTCTTTTACCTTTCTTTACCTTGCATGATCTGGCCCCCTCTCTCTCACCATTCTTACGTATTTACATATCACCCACTGGCATTCTTTAGTTCCTGCTACAGTATGTGGCCTTGCATATTTTCCCTGAAGTAACCTTCTCCACTTAGGCCTGTAGTCCCACTCATTTAAACCTCCTAAGGAACCTTCCATAAATATCCTTCCATAACACCTTCAAATTCCTCTACTCCACTGGATCAATCCTTCATGAATTCAGAACAAACAAAACCCCACCTTCATTTGACACTTTCAAATTTCCACATTGTTTTCTACTTCATTTTATTTTTCGAATAAAATGTATACCTTTCTGCCTCCAGTTTCATACTATCAGATACCCTGTCATCTGGTTTCTGCCTCCTGAAGTGTTTTGGTTTTTTTTTTCTTTTTTACTTTTTTACTTTTTATTTTTTTTTGAGACAGAGTCTTGCTCTCACCTAGGCTGGAGTGCAGTGGCACAAGCTCGGCTTACTGCAACCACTACCTCCCAGGTTCAAGCAATTCTCCTGCCTCAGCCTCCCAAGTAGCTGGTATTACAGGTCCCTGTTACCATGCGCCTGGCTAATTTTTTTTTTTTGTATTTTTTAGTAGGGACGGGGTTTTGCTATGTTGACCAGGCTGGTTTTGAACTCCTGACCTCAAGTGATCCACCTGCCTCAGCCTCCCCAAGTGCTGAGATTACAGGTGTGAGCCACCGCGCCCGGCCTCCTGAAGTTTTTTAGACGTTAATAGAAACCACTGGACAAATTTAATAATCTCTTCTCAGTCTCCATCCTTTCTGTGTTTGAAACAACATTGATTTCTTACTGGCCTTCAGAAACACTTATTGTTTTTCTCCTTCTCAGTATACTGCTTCTCCACCTCATTTGCTTTCTTCTTCCTCCTGTGGAATTTCCACCAAAGCTTCATTCTCCCAAGACAAAATCTCAGAGCCACCTTTCCAGGTATCTCCTCAGCTAAACCATGGTCCTTTATCTCCAGCTGTTCACATCTCTGCACAGCTGGCCTAGTGTCACCTAATATGCAAACAAAGCTTCTCTTCCTCTCCCACAATCATCGTTCTGAACTTTTCCCACTTTTGTTGATACCACTATTCACTGAATTCCTTCATTTCCAGCTCTAAGAATTAATTATCTGAAGTTTGTTTTCTCCCAAGCCCATCACACTGATTCATCAGTTGCTTCCCCAAGCACATCATCTTAATTCATGCCTGTTAACAATGGCCTTCAAGGTGCCATAGTTTCACCACACTGAAATCCACCCTATATTAGTGTCATTACACTGCTTTCATCATATTATTCCCCTGTCCAGGAACCTCAGTTCCCCATCTAAACAAACACATGATCCTATTATCAACATACCCTGCCTAAATTGCCCGTTTTTCTTACCCTTACATCTTTCCACTAAGATACCTTCCATCTAATCTGGCTGGTCATCTCTGTGTGACAGCCCAACCCCTGCCATCCCTCATGAAGTTCCTTCTCTTTACTAACTAGGTAGTCTCACCATATAATGATCTTTTCAGCAATAAATTCTTAGATCTTAAAAGTATTATTATTTTGCCTGGACACGGTGGCTCACGCCTGTAATTCCAGCACTTTGGGAGGCCGAGGCGGGTGGATCACCTGAGGTCAGGAGTTTGAGACCAGCCTGGCCAACATGGTGAAACCCCGTCTCTACTAAAAATAAAAAAATTATCCGGGCATAGTGGCGCATGCCTGTAATCCTAGCTACTCAGGAGGCTGCGGCACGAGAATTGCTTGAACCCGGGAGGCGGAGGTTGTAGTGAGCTGTGATCGCACCACTGCACTCCAGCCTGGGCGACAGAGTGAGACTTCGTCTCAAAAAAAAAAATTAGTCTCACTCTGTCGCCCAGGCTGGAGTGCAGTGGTGCGATCATGGCTCACTGTATAACCTCTGCCTCCCAGGGTCAAGGGATTCTCCTGCCTCAGCCTCCCGAGTAGCTAGGATTATAGGCGCACGCCACCACACCGGCTTATTTTTGCATTGTAGAGACAGGGTTTTACCGTGCTGCCAGGCTGGTCATGAACTCCTGACCTCAAGTGATCTGCTCGCCTTGGCTTCCCAAAGTGCTGGGATTACAGGCATGAGCCACTGGGCCTGGACTTAAAATTATTTTTATGTAACTAACTTTCTTTTTTTTTTTTTTTTTGAGACAGAGTCTCACTCTGTCTCCAGGCTGGAGTGCCGTGGCGCGATCTCGGCTCACTGCAACCTCCGCCTCCTGGATTCAAGTGATTCTCCTGTCTCAGCCTCCGGAGTAGCTGGGACTATAGGCACATGCTACCACGCCCAGCTAATTTTTGTATTTTTAGTAGAGATGAGGTTTTACCATGTTGGGCAGGATGGTCTCACTCTCTTAACCTCGTGATCCACCTGCCTCGGCCTCCCAAAGTGCTGGGATTACAGGCGTGAGCCACCGCGCCGGCTGGTAATGTTTTCTTTTTTTTTTTTTTTTGAGACAGAGTCTTGCTCTGTCACCCAGGCTGGAGTGCAGTGGCGCGATCTTGGCTCACTGCAAGCTCCACCTCCTGGGTTCACGCCATTCTCCTGTCTCAGCCTCCCCAGCAGCTGGGACTACAGGCGCATGCCGCCACGCCCGGCTAATTTTTTTGTATTTTTAGTAGAGACGGGGTTTCACCGTGTTAGCCAGGATGGTCTCAATCTCCTGACCTTGTGATCCGCCCGCCTTGGCCTCCCAAAGTGCTGGGATTACAGGCGTGAGCCACCGCGCCCGGCTAGTAATGTTTTTTAAAGCTAAAGTTGGGGAAGAACTATATATAAGATTTGAGATAGGATCTTGCTCTGTTGCCAAGGCTGGAGTGTGGTGGCACGATCTTGGCTCACTGTGACCTCCATCTCCCGGGCTCATGCGATCCTCCCACCTCAGTCTCCCCAGTAGCTGGGGACTACAGGCATGCACCACCACACCCAATGAACTTTTAAATTTTTTATAAAGACACAGTTTCACCATATTGCCCAGGCTGGTCTTGAACTCTTGGGCTCAAGCAATCCACCCACCTTGGCCTCCCAAAGTGCTGGGATTACAGGCACGAACCACTGCACCCAGCAATAACTTAGTATTATCCTCTTTCAAGTTGTCGACTTGTTCCAAATTCTACGAGGCTTGGGTCTCTGCAGTTTTTTTTTTTTTTTTTTTTTTTTTTTTGAGACGGAGTTTTGCTCTTGTTGCCCAGGCTGGAGTGCAATGGTGCGATCTTGGCTCACCGCAACCTCTGCCTCCCAGGTTCAAGCGATTCTCCTGCCTCAGCCTCCTGAGTAGCTGGGATTACAGGCATGTGCCACCACACCCGGCTAATTTTGTATTTTTAGTAGAGATGGGGTTTCTCCATGTTGGTCAGGCTGGTTTTGAACTCCCGACCTCCAGTGATCTGCCCGCCTCGGCCTTCCAAAGTGCTGGGATTACGGGCATGAGCCACTGTGCCCAGCGGGTCTCTGCAGTTTATCCAGTAAAGCAAATCATTTTAAGACTTGGGCTGAAATGACCTCATCCTACACTTGCATCAGGGATGCTCTCATGGCACAAAACATTTCTGGAACTCCTTCACAGCTAGTTTATGAGCCACATTTAAGTGACTCATTACTTCAAAATTACTTTTAAAAAATTAGCCGACTTTATTATGCATCTATTTGCCAGATTTTGTTCCAGATTTTATCTGGAATTCCTCATTCCAGATAGCTAAGAAGTCCCATTCTTAGCCTTCTTCCTGTTCTTAAGTGTTTGCATGCATTCCTAGCATTTCTTGATCTCTTCTGGGCAGATAACTACTCCATACACATCTTTAGCCCTAGCTTCTTGTTTTGTTTTGTTTTTTTTGAGACGGAGCCTCACTCTTGTCGCCCAGGCTGGAGTGCAATGGCGGTGATCTCATCTCACTGCAACCTCTGCCTCCTGGGTTCAAGTGATTCTCCTGCCTCAGCCTCCCAAGTCGCTGGGATTATAGGCATGCACCACCACGCCCAGCTAATTTTTATTATTTTTAGTAGAGATGGGGTTTCGCCATGTTGACCAGGCTGGTCTCGAACTCCTGGCCTCAGGTGATCCACCCACCTCAGCCTTCCAAAGTGCTGGGATCACAGGCGTGAGCCATTGCACCTGGCCCCTAGCTTCTTGTTCTTAAACTCCAGACCATGTTTCCATTTCCTGACTAAACACATCTATGTGGGGGCACTCCCAACCCAATGTTCCCCAGATGAACTCATTTCTTCACCCCCAAAACCTGCTCATCCTCTTCTACTCCCTATTTAGGCTAATGATACCATGTTCTCATCCACAGTCTGGAAATCTCCATCTTTATCTGTGACTCATTTTTGGTTACTTGTCCATGTTTTTTGTTTGTTTGTTTGTTTTTTGTTTTTGAGAAGAGTCTCACTCTGTCGCCCAGGCTGGAGTGGAATGGTGTGATCTCGGCTCACTGCAACCTCCGCCTCCCAGGTTCAAGCAATTCTGCCTCAGCCTCCCAAGTAGCTGGGATTACAGGTGTGCACAAGCACGCCCAGCTAATATTTGTATTTTTAATAGAGACGGGGTTTCACCATATTGGCCAGGCTGGTCTCAAACTCCTGACCTCAGGTGATCCACCCACCTCGGCATCCCAAAGTGCCGAGATTACAGGCATGACCCACCGCGCCTGGCCTGTTTTTTAAGAGATGGGTCTTACTCTATTGGCTCACCATAGCCTCTGGGCTCAAGCAATCCTCCTGCCTCAGTCTTCCAAGTAGCTAGTACTACAGTCATGCACTACCATGCCCAGCAATAGTGTCTTTTTATTAAAAGTTGTTAGGATGACTAAATTAATGTTTAATGTTTACAATAGTGCCTCACAGTAAATAACCTGGCCATTACATTTCTTTATTGCCAGTGTCCAGTCCTGTTCAGAACTTAGCCCTGATGATTCCTTTACGAAGCCTTCCTTCCCACATTCCACCAGATATGTAGTTGGCCCCTTTCCTCCTCATTGTCCCATTTTACTTAGTCCCTATCTATTAGCAACATACTATTCTATATTTCCCATTATTTGTTGTTCTAGTGTGTGTCACCTACAATGCTGCAAGTTCCTTTAAAGTCTATTCTTATTTTTTTTCTGAGACAGGGTCTCATTCTTGGCACTCAGGCTAGAGTGCAGCGGCGCAAACACAGCTCACTGCAGCCTCAATCTGCCAGGCTCAAGAGATCCTCCCACCTTAGCCTCCCAAGTAGCTGGGACCACAGGCATGTGCCACCATGGCATTTTTTTTTTCCATAGAGACAGGGTCTTGCCATGTTGCCCAAGCTGTTCGCAAACTCCTGGGCTCAAGGAATCCTCCCACCTTGGACCCCAAAGTGCTGAGATTACAGGCGTGAGGCACTGGCCCCTTTAAAGTCTTATTTCTCAATTATTTATACATCTTAAATGCTTGGTACTATGTCTAACACATGACAGGTACACCATAAATGTTGGCTGAATCTAATCAGTTACTAAAACCTGTCAATTTTTCTTCCCAAATGTCATTCTCTCTTTCCTGCAGTATTTCAAGCCCTTATCCTCTGCTTCCTTGAATTACTACAAAGCTCACTAACACTGCCGACACCAGTTTCTTACATTCTTCCCATTCTTGCATTCTCTCAGTTTCTTGCATTCTTTCCAGAGTAATGGGTTGGAAGTCATTCCTCTTCTCAAAAACTTACCGGTAAAGTCCAAATTCCCTAGCATGCATTCAAGGCCTTCCAATAATTGGCCCCAAATTACTTCTAGTCTTATCTTCCATTATTTCCCTTCATTATTCGTCTTCCAATAAACTCTGTGCTCCAGATTACATTAGTCTCTGCCTTCTTCAACATTTTCTTCACCCTTTTTTTTTCTTTTATTTGAGACAGTTTCACTCTTGTTGCTCAGGCTGGAGTGCAATGGTGCGATCTCGGCTCACCTCAATCTCTGCCTCCCAGGTTCAAGTGATTCTCCTGCTTTAGCCTTCCGAGTAGCTGGGATTACATGCACCACCGCGCCCAGCTAAATTTTTTTGTATATTTAGTAGAGATGGGGTTTCTCCATGTTGGTCAGGCTGGTCTCGAACTCCTGACCTCAGGTGATCCACCCGCCTCAGCCTCCCAAAGTGCTGGGATTACAGGTGTGAGCCACTGCACCCAGCCCTCTTATTTGTTTTTATTCATGCTGGGATCTCAACTTAAAGTGCATATTGGTGGACCTTACTTTTTGTTTTTTGCCCACAAGCATTTTAAGCAGATGAGGTCTCAGGACAGGGCGGTGGCAGTGAGCCAACATCACACCACTGCACTCCAGCCTGGGTAACAGAGTGGGACCCTGTCTCAAAAAAAAGGAGACGAGATCTCAGTCTCTCACCCAGGCTGGAGTGCAGTGGTGCAATCACAGCTCTCTGTATCCTTCAACTCCTGGGCTCAAGGATCCTCCCACCTCAGCCTCTCAAGCAGCTGGGACTACAGGCACATGCCACCACACTTGGCTAATTTTTTAAAAATTCTTTTTGTAGAGACGAAGGCTCACTGTATTTTGTAGGCTGGTCTTGAACTCTTGGGCTCAAATGGTCCTCCCACCTCAGCCTCCCAAAGTGCTAGGATTACAGGCATGAGCCACTGTGCCTGGCCCACAAGCTTTTTCTTTTTCTTTTTTTTTTCAAATTTGAGCCAGCACTTAAAAGCTGTGAAATTTAGCAGAGCCAGGCACGGTGGCTCACACCTGTAATCCCAGCACTTTGGGAGGCCGAGGCAGGTAGACCACCTGAGGTCAGGAGTTCGAGACCAGCCTGGCCAATGTGGTGAAACCCTGTCTCGACTAAAAATACAAAAACTAACTGGGCATGGTGGTGGGTGCCTGTAATCCCAGCTACTCGGGAGGCTGAGGCAGGAGAATCACTTGAACCAGGGAGGCAGAGGTTGCAGTGAGCACCATTGCACTCCAGCCTGGGCAACAAGAGCAAAACTCGGTCTCAAAAAAAAAAAAAAAAAAGATCAGGCTAATGATGGGGCAATAGGGCATATCTCCTAATGTTACAAAATGAAGAACATCTCTCTCCTGTGATGTGTTCTACCCCAGAACTGTCTAACTTGAATCTCTCAAGGCCCTATCTAATTTTGTTTAGTAAAACAGGGGCTAGGCCAGGCGCGGTGGCTCATGCCTGTAATCCAAGCACTTTGGGAGGCCAAGGCGGGTGGATCAGTTGAGGTCAGGAGTTCAAGACCAGCTGGCCCAACATAGTAAAACCCCGTCTCTACTAAAAATACAAAAATTAGCCGGGCATGGTGGCACGTGCCTGTAGTCCCAGCTACTTGGGAGGCTGATGAGGCAAGAGAATCACTTGAACCCAGGAGGTGGAGGTTGCAGTGAGCTGAGATCGTGCCACTGCACTCCTGCCTGGGGGACAAAGCGAGACCCCATCTGAAAAGAAAAAAAGCAGTCAAGTTCAAACGACCATTCTCCAGAAAACTGGCTCAATCTTTTCTTTTCTTTGAGACGGAGTCTTGCTCTGTCTCCCAGGCTGGAGTGCGGTGGCACGATCTCGGCTCACTGCAAGCTCCGCCTCCTGGGTTCACACAATTCTCCTGCCTCAGCCTCCCGAGTAGCTGGGACTACAGGCACCCGCCACCACGCCCGGCTAATTTTTTTTGTATATTTTTAGCAGAGACGGGGTTTCACCATGTTAGCCAGGATGGTCTCGATCTCATGACCTTGTGATCCGCCCGCCTCGGCCTCCCAAAGTGCTGGGATTACAGGCATGAGCCACCGCGCCCGGCCAATCTTTTCAACAAATTAGGGTTACACAAAAAAAGGTTGTTTCATGAACCCAGATAAAGAGGGTAAAAGAGAAATAACCTGATGTAATTCATGGTCCTGGATTGGACCCAGGTTTAGACAAAAATTAGCTACAAAAGGACTTTTCAGACAGGTGCAATGGCTCACACTTGTAATCCCAACACTTTGGGAGGCTGAGGTGGGCAGATCACTTGAGCTCAGGAGTTTGAGACCAACCTGGGCAACATGGTGAAACCCTGTCTCTACAAAATATACAAGAAGCAAATCAGCTGGGCATGGTGGTGCACATCTGTGGTCCCAGCTGCTTGGGAGGCTGAGATGGGAGGACTGCTTGAGCCCAGCAGGAGGTCAAGGCTATAGTGAGCTGTAGTGAGTTGTGATTGTGCCACTGCACTCTAGCCTAGGTGACAAGAGTGAGATCCTGTGTCAAAAAAATAAAAAGACTTTTCTTGGGACAATTAGGGTAATGTAAACATGGGTTTGTAGTAGATTATTCATTATACATTGTTAATTGTAAACACTTGTTATTTAGGTAATGTCAAAAATATTTTTATTTTTCCAATGTATATACTGAAGTAAAAAATTAAGACAATGAAGCCAGGTGCAGTGGCTCACACTTGTAATCCCAGCACTTTGGGAGGCCAAGGCAGGTGGATTCCTTGAGCTCAGGAGTTTGAGACCAGCCTCAGCAACATGGTGAAACCCCGTCTCTACAAAAAATACAAAAAATTAGCCCGGTGTGGTGGCGCATGCCTGTGGTCCCAGCTACCTAAGAGGCTGAGGTAGGAGGATCACTTGAGCCTGGGAGGTGGAGGTTATAGTGAGCCAAAATTACATCATGCACTCCAGCCTCAGCTACAGAGCCAGACCCTATCTAAAAAAAAAAAAAAAAAAAAAAAAATTAAGACAATGTATCAAAGTCACTGAAAGAGATGAAACAAAAAAAATTTTAATAGTATTAAAACAGATTAAGACAATTCCAGGTGCAGTAGCCCCAGCTACTCCAGAAGCTGAAGTGGGAAGACCACTAGAGCCCAGGAGTTTGAGGCTGCAGTGAGCTATATGATGGTGCCACTGCACTCCAGTCTGGGTGACAGTGTTCTTTCTACTCCCTCCTTCCCCCAGTTCTCCTGACCTTAAAAGTTTAGAACAGGTTGGCAAATTTTTTTCTGTAAAAGACCAAGTATTTTAGGCTTTGTTCCAGCTACTTAACCCTGCTGTTGTAATGTGAAAGCAGCCACAGACAATATATAAACAAGTGGGCATAACTGTATTCCAATAGTTTTTTACAAAAGCAGGCAGTGGGGTTGTAACCTGTAGTTTGCTGACCTTTGACCTAGAACAAGTAACACTTCCTGAAAAGCCTTTCCTGATACCCATCAGAATCAGGAGCTTTATCGTCCTTGGCTCACATATTACTAGTAAATCCACTTAGCACATTTATGATCCCTTATTATATATTCATCTCCATTAGGGACTAAGTTCTTTGCAGGTAGGTGCCATTTTGCTACATAAGCCTCATGTTCACTCTAGTGAGTATCTCACAGGGCAGACATTCAATGAATATTTGTTTCTAAAAATTGTATCTACTGTAAAAGGACAATATGACACCATTCATAACATTCACAAGAATGAGCAGCAAGTTCTAAAGGTAATTTTAAAGGAGTTTAAGGGGGGAAAAGCACTGCTAATGTCACTAGGATACATACATTGCCTCTTATGCTCTATACTGTGACATGCTTATCAGTATTTTATAATCATACCTTGTGTGCAGAGAAGCGCAGACTCAGTGAGCACAGAAATGCCTTTTTTTTTTTTTTTCAAGCCACTAGAGTATCAAGAGTACTATTAGGTTTACATCAGGTGCATGATAAATGCTCAACACATTTAAAACAAACTTCTGGGAGCGGGAAAAGATATCCCTTTTTCTTTTTTTTTTTTGAGACAGGCTCTTGCTCTGTCACCAGGCTGGAGTGCAGTGGCATGATCTCAGCTCACTGCAACCTCCACCTCCCAGGTTCAAGCGATTCTTGTGCCTTAGCCTTCCAAGGAGCTGGGATCATAGTGGCGTCCCACCATGTCTGGCTATCCTTTTTCTTATGACAGGGAAAGGTAGCAGCAAATACTTATGAAGACTGTTTTTTGTTTTTTTTTTTTTGAGACGGAGTCTTGCTCTGTTGCCCAGGCTGGAGTGCAGTGGCGTGATCTCAGCTCACTGCAAGCTCCGCCTCCCAGGTTCACACCATTCTCCTGCCTCAGCTGGGAGGACAGGCGCCTGTCCGGCTAATTTATTTATATTTTTAGTAGAGACAGGGTTTCACCATGTTAGCCAGGATGGTCTCCATCTCCTGACGTTGTGATCCACCCACCTCGGCCTCCCAAAGTGCTGGGATTACAGACGTGAGCCACCGTGCCCGGCCTATGAAGACTATTTATTTATTTATTTTTTAGACGGAGCCTCGCTCTGTCGCCCAGGCTGGAATGCAGTGGCCTAATCTCTGCTCACTGCAAGCTCTGCCTCCCGGGTTCACGCCATTCTCCTGCCTCAGCCTCCTAAGTAGCTGGGACTACAGGTGCCCGCCACCACGCCCGGCTAATTTTTTGTATTTTTAGTAGAGACGGGGTTTCACTGTGTTAGCCAGGATGGTCTCGAACTCCTGACCTTGTGATCCACCCACCTCGGCCTCCCAAAGTGCTGGGATTACAGGCGTGAGCCACCGCGCCCGGCTACGAAGACTATTTTTATAAGTAAATAATATGAAACCTCTGCAAGTACATTTCCCTCCTCACATTTACATTCTTAGCTAGGAAACACTGGGGGGTAGAGACTTCTCTGCCTGCGAAGGAATTCTAGATTCTAAAGCAAAGTTGCTTGTGGGACAAAGGAAAAAGATATATACATATCTTCTGCAGAAATTATCCCAAAAACTCAGGACCACTCAGGGAAGACATGGAATTTAGGATAAAGGCAGACCCTGGGAAGCACACAGTTCAGATCACTAGAGAGAGAGCTTTGGCTGCTACAGAACAGGAGATAGGAGGGAGGAATGCAGGAGGGTACATGGGAAAGCAGCTGTGAAGTGCACACTACTCCCAGACATCCTCCTGAAAGAGAAGTTAGCACTAAGATAAGGGTAGGTAACAAAGTAAGGAAGAAAGGGAATTAAGGTGAGAGAAAGGCAAAAGCAGAGGGGAAACCTTCTCAAGAAAGGGAGTAATGCTGAAGAATTTAGAGAGTTGAGTAAAAGGTTTATTATTAGTGCAGTCAACACCATGGAACAGCACATACAACACAACCAGCAACCTGCAGAGACACTAGTGCAAAGGGTAGGGAAGCCTTTCACTGAGCTCCCTGGCTCCATCTGAGGGTAAGGACAGGACAGTATGAGCCTTGGTTAAGGCAGGTAGGGGAAAGGGGAGTGGAAGAAATGTAGTAACCAGAGTAAGTATAGCAGCGTTTTCAAATTCCTGAGCACAATGTCCCGGAGCTGGAACCCTACTCCCCTCAAGCTTTCCACCCCAATCCCAGTGGAGCCATGATCCAACTACCCAGACCTGCAGCAAGCTAGCCTGGAATAAAATTCTGAGAGGAAGCCATTACATGGTGGGGAGGAGCCTTTCTATCTCCAACCACACTCCCACCTCCATATTAAAATAATCACACCTATTATCTCTCCCCTTCTCTTACTCTGCCAGTCACTCTAGGGATCAAGGTATACCCCAGGTAACCTGAAATGGAACTGAAGTCTCCAGGGGGGTGTGGGTGAGACACGGCACAGCCTGTACTTAGAGATAAAATTTCTGATTTGCATGGTGAAGCTTAGAACCCAGCTATACAGCTCCAAGGAAACTTGGGGAAGGGGGAGTTGCCTTCAAAATGAATACTCTAAATCCAGAGTTTTATGATAAGGCCCTGGAAGGGCTAGGAGGAAATTTTTCCAGAGGGCACAGGCATCGATGCTGGACTGTCATATCCTTCACAGGAAGAGAGGAAGCTCCTCATTTCAGTTGGGGTTACAGAGGTTTGGGGCAGATATCGTAAGTTCAGCCGAGGACTCCCTTGGCTCTTCCTATATTAAAGCCAAAGGTTGTGCTGAAAAGGAAAAAATATAAAACACACCCCCATCCCTGTCCCACCCTATCCAGAACCCCCACAATAGGAACATCAAAAGAAAAGTTTCAAGTTTGATTTTTTTTTCTTTTTTCCTTTCTTAAAAAAAAAAAAAAGGAAGTAAATAAATTAAATTGCCAACAATATGGCTGAGATAGCCATGATCAGGCCATTCTTAAAAAAAAGGGGGGGGGGGGCAGTAGGTGGAGTTTGTGAAATATAAACAAACAATGGCCAAAGAAAATTATCAAAGTAACTAACTACAGTCACAGGGCTAGAGAGGGGTCTATGGAACAATTATGGCCTGTGCCACAAGAGGCAGTGCCAACCATATTTTAGCAAAAGCTAGGAGTAGCTTCTTGCTAAACACATCAACCCCCAACAGATTAACCCCTACCCTAAACCCTGGCATTCCCTAATTATGAAAACTTGTAGGAAAGAAGAGCTCATGTGGAAATTTTCAGTATCCCAACCTGCATACTGGTAGACCCAGTGGGTGCCTACACCTTTAAGGTGGGCTGAACAGGGATACTGCTTGGCACAGAGGTCCAGTCTTTCCCTAAGGGCCATCAGTGATGGCCAATTAACGGCCTCACTACTTATTTCTAGAGATTTGGCTCCACCCTTACCATTTCTTCAGGATGTCTGCTGCTTAGAGTCAACAGGCCTGACTGCTCTGATTCCCTGGTTTTGGAGGAGAGGGACAATTAGAGATTCCTTCCTCTGTCCTGATCCTCCAGGGAAATTGAATCTCTTTGTGCTTTCTGAAAATAACTGGAACCAGGGACCCTAAGCAGGAAAATGGATGGAGGTGGGGGCTTTCCCACCCAGACTGATAATTTATAGACATTTTAGGGGAATATGGCAAAGGGAGGAAATCTGGGTTTCCCACCTGAAAGGCTGAGCAAACTACCCCAAGGCCCTTCAGTGCCAGAAGGGCAGAGAGATGTGTGGCTCAGGTATAAGCCACAGTATTAAGAATGGTGGGTAGGACTCAGGTCCCAGCTGCTGGAGTGATGGGATTTTCTGATTTCCATCTCTTCCTGATAGCCAGTCGAGTTCTCCTATATCTCTTCTACGCCATGCGCAAATATCATGACAAGGCCTGGCTCTTGCACCATGTCATCCCCCATGTGCTGGTTCTCACAGGCCATCACGACAACAGCCTGCTTGCCAGGGATGCGCTTGGCCACGTAGTTCTCATAGTAGCGTCGGTTCATCTGTCTAGTCTCTAGTGTGGCCAGACCCTGGGGCCAGCTACGCTCATGGGCATTTTCAATCAGCTCGTTGACAATAGAAGCAGGACAGCCACTCTCCACCAGGGAGCGCTTGATTACAGCCTGGAGCACAGCATCAGGAGTTGAGATCATCCCTCCCCAGCGGGTCACTCTTGCTGGCTGAAGGGAGTTCACCCACCTGTGTGGAGGTGGTTAAAGATGGTCATTCCAGCTCATCTCCTTTCTCTGTATTGGCTTTTTCTGCTAATAGAAATAACTACCCACTCTGCACTCAGCTTACCTATTCTTCCTTCTTTCCTTCCATCATTGGCTCAGAAACCCCAAATCTTTCCCCACTTGGTCCCAACTGAGTCACCACATGTTACTCACCAGATTAAATTCCACAAGTCTGCACTCTGTCTCTGTTACTTTTCTTTGAAATTCCAATACTTAGCACATATAGCGCCTAACACAGTTAGTGCTCTATGTTTAGTGAATAAAACAATTATTCCTCTATCCTATGTCCCACTCAGCACTATTTGCCCTGTATATATTGATTCACACTTACAGTTTAGTCTATGAACTGTATAGGACTCCAGAACTGAAAGAGATCTTAGACTTCACTTGTATACTTCGCTTGTTTTTGCTGCATTTTAGAGATCACTTTCCTGGACTTGCACTCTGCCTCCTCTTCTCTGGGTTGTAAGCTACCTGAAGACAGGACGATATCTTCTATTTCTTTTTGGCCCTCCTAGCACTCCACAGCCTTTAATACAGGGCTTTGTACATGGGTACTCACCTAATTCTGGATAAAGTGCATCCTTGGGCAGGCTTTCCCTCCATCCACCCAAACGCATAAGACATCCTGTAGTGGAGCTAAGGGTTATCCTCTTCTCCTCTGCCCCTGTCCTTAATGCCAATATCTGAGAAGCAGTGGCCCCCAGCCCAGCTCTCCAATGCCCTCCTTCTGCTACTCTCCTGCTCTTCCTCCTTTCAGGCCTTGTTGTCAGGACGTGAAATCACTCCACGTCCTGAGTGACACTCACTCTAGGATCTCGTTGTATTCAATTGTCTCCTCCAGGTTCTGAAGGTTGGGGTTGACACTGCGGATTGCACGCATGTATGCCTTTAGCAGCTGGATGTCTCGCTTCTGTTGTGGGGAAGAAGAACAGGAATAATGGTTAAGGCAGACAGCAGAAAAAAGACAAAAGTTTATCCAAGAATGAGGGCAACTGAGAGATCTGAAGAACAACCAGTTTGTAAGCTTCAGGAAGACAGGGATAAGACTGTCTCACTCACAGCTGTCTCCTTAGTACTTACAAATGTGCCTTCACAGAGGAGGCATCTGATAACTGTTAGGTGAATTAATGCTATGAATGGGATGAAGAAAAGTCAAGGAGAGCTCCAATCTGATTCCCTGCTAAGCCACAGGCAGAATATCCACTCATCTAGGCTCACAAGTGTAAGCACTGGTCTGTGTGTTCACAACTGGTTTTTATTACCCACAGGCAGGCAGTTATCTGCATATGAGGGATATGTTCTCCCCCGTGTCTTGGGGCCTACCTGCTCCGCCAGCTGGTGTTTGTGTTCAGCTGACGTCTTCTCCAGCTCTGCGATGCGTGTCTGCTGCTGCTGTACCACTGAGCGCAGGTGCTTAATGCAGTTATGGTTGGGCAGCTCATCTTTGGGCATCTCCAGGCTGCAGACCAGGGTGGGGAAAGAGCAGAACAGAGGTGATCCCTGGGACATGTATGCAAATGGCCTATTCTGTGGCAGATAACTGCTAAGTAGATTTTGTCCTACCCAAAATTTCTAACATTCATTTCAGGCCTCCCTCTTGTTTATTCCCTTCATTTTCTTCGTCCAAGCTTCCTACTTGCCCCTTTGCTGTCTATTTTCCTTAAATTTCTTTCCCCAATCAAGACACAGTGTTTTATCTATTTTTTAAATTTATTTTATTTTGTATTTTTATTATTTTTTTTGACACGGAGTTTCGCTCTTGTTGCCCAAACTGGAGTGCGATGGCATAATCTCAGCTCAGCACAACCTCTGCCTCCCAGGTTCAAGCGATTCTCCTGCCTCAGCCTCCCGAGTAGCTGGGATTACAGGTGCGCGCCACCATGGCCAGCTAACTTTTTGTATTTTTAGTAGAAATGGGGTTTCTCCATGTTAGCCAGGCTGGTCTCAAACTCCTGGCCTCACGTGATCTGCCCCCCTCGGCCTCCCAAAGTGTTGGGATTACAGGCGTGAGCCACCGCGCCTGGCCTCTTATTTTACTTTTTTTTTTTTTTTTCGAGACCGAGTTTCACTCTTGTCACCCAGGCTGGAGTGCAATGGCACGGTCTCAGCTCACTGCAACCTCCGCCTCATGGGTTCAAGTAATTCTTGTGCCTCAGCCTCCCGAGTAGCTGGGATTACAGGTGCCCACCACCACACCTGGCTAATTTTTATATTTTTAGTAGAGATGGGGTTTCACCATGTTGGCCACGCTGGTCTTGAACTCCTGACCTCAGGTGATCCGCCCGCCTCGTCCTCCCAAAGTGCTGGGATTACAGGCGTGAGCCACCGCACGGGGCCTATTTATTTATTTTGACACACTGTTTTTATCTACTGCACAGCTCTCCTTTTCCTCCTACAGATTCTGCCTGTGCACTTATTCCTTCAGAGAAGCCCTATATTCACAGCCCCAGCTATCAACATTCTTTTTATTTTTTAGTTAGGGGGAACAGAGTCTCATTCTGTCACCCAGGCTGGAGTGCAATGGCGCGATCTCAGCTCACTACAACCTCTACCTCTGGTTTTAAGCGATTCTCATGCCTCAGCCTCCTGAGTAGCTGGGATTACAGGCATGCACCACCACACTTGGCTAAATTTTTTTTTTTTTTTTTTGTGACGGAGTCTCGCTCTGTTGCCCAGGCTGGAGTGCAGTGGCTCAATCTCTGCTCACTGCAAGCTCCCCCTCCCAGGTTCATGCTGTTCTCCTACCTCAGCCTCCCAAGTAGCTGGGACTACAGGCGCCCGCCACCACGCCTGGCTAGTTTTTTGTATTTTTAGTAGAGACGGGGTTTCAATGTGTTAGCCAGGATGGTCTCAATCTCCTGACCTCGTGATCCACCCGCCTTGGCCTCCCAAAGTGCTGGGATTACAGGCGTGAGCCACCATGCCCGGCCCCACACCTAGCTAATTTTTGTATTTTTAGTAGAGACAAGGTTTTGCCATGTTGGCCAGGTTGGTCTTGAACTCCTGGCCTGAAGTGACTTGCCCACTTCGGCCTCCCAAAGTGCTAGGATTACAGGTGTGAGCTAACATGCCCTTCAGCTATCAACATTTAGTCAAATATTTCATAACCCACAGAAATAAAAAAATAGGGCAAGAGGAAATATGAGAAGGCTGGCAATTATAGCAGTCAACCTGACAAACGGAAAGTAGTATTGGACTGAAAGGGAAGAATAGAGTCAATCAACCTTTAATGTTATTACACAAATTTACTAAATTGCTGTGCCCCTTCTTTTGTTAAAGCAAGAGCAAAATGATTATAGTTGGAAAAGCAGCAAGAAAGTAAGATCTTAGAGCAGGAAGCCAAGGAGGCTAAGAATACTCCTTGCCAACATGGCAAAGAGACCTCCTCAGCTAGTGAGGAGGGCAGCCAGAGACAGGGGCATAAATGAGATGGCCCTTATCCATGTGGGGCAGAAGGGAACAAATCTCACCCACAGCCCTGTTCACAGGTCACAGGCCGCTTCGGGTTGTGCTCACAGTCGCTGAGGTGAGACATGAGGTTGTCAAGCCGGACAACGGCACTACAGCCAAACACAGCGTTGTCACAGGCAATCTGCAGCTTTGACAACATGTTCCGCATGATCCGAGGTACTGGGCGCAGATGGGCGACCGTCACAACACTACGGTCCACTGGACATGTCTGTTGCTGAGAGAACCACTGGGTGATGCAGGCGTTGCAGAAAGCATGTTCGCAATGAGGTGCCTAGAAGAGAGAACAAGGCAAAAGGGGCACAAGGGAATTAGCAGGACCTAAGAGCCTGGATATGATAACTCTACAAAGCCAATCAAGCCTTTGAGCAGCCTCTACAACAAGAGGTCCATTGGGTCACAGCAAAGTATAGATCTACTACGGGCAAGGCATTGTAGGGGACAGGCTTAAGATACGTTTCCTGCTGGGCACGGTGGCTCATGCCTGTAATCTCAGCACTTTGGGAGGCCGAGGCAGGCGGATCATGAGGTCAGGAGTTCAAGACCAGCCTGACCAACGTGGTGAAACCCTGTCTCTACTAAAAATACAAAAATTAGCCAGGGGTGGCGGCGCATGCCTGTAATCACAGCTACTCAGGAGGCTAAGGCAGGAGAATAGCTTGAACCCAGGAGGTGGAGGTTGCAGTGAGCCGAGATCACGCCACTGCACTCCAGCCTGGGCAACACATCTCAAAAAAAAAAAAGCTGGGCCTGGTGGCACGTGCCTATAGTCCCAGCTAGCCAGGAGGCTGAGGTGGGAGGATGGAGGATGGCTTGAGCCCATAAGGCGGAGGTTGCAGTGAACCAAGACTGCACCACTGCACTTCAGCCTGGGTGACAGAGCCAGGACCTGTTTCAAAATAAATAAATAAATAAATAAATATATATGAATATATATATATATATATATTCCCTGTGCTCAAGATTAAAAATGAGTTGTGAAACAAGACAAACGAGTAAAAAGTTATATAACACTAAGATACAAATGATATTCTAGGACAATAGGACAGATGACACAAGGCAGCCAATTATTAATTGTCATCTGGATTGCATACACAATAATTGCCAAAAATGTCCAGAGGAGGGTGAGGTCTTTTCAGGCTAGCTCAATCACGGCAGGTATTTATGAAGAGGACAGAATTTGATATGGGTCTTGAAGGATAATTCAGATGATAGATTTAGAGAGGAGGAGGACATATTTACTGGCAAAAATTCAATGTAAGAAAGCTAGGCCAGGCATGGTGGATGACGCCTGTAATCCCAGCACTTTGGGAGGCTGAGGTGGGCGGATCATGAGGTCAGGAGATTGAGACCATCCTGGCTAACATAGTGAAACCCTGTCTCTACTAAAAATACAAAAAATTAGCCAGGCGTGGTGGCGGGTACCTGTAGTCTCAGCTATTTAGGAGGCTGAGGCAGGAGAATGGCGTGAACCCGGGAGGCAGAGCTTGCAGTGAGCCAAGATCATGCCACTGCACTCCAGCCTAGGCTAAAGTGTGAGACTCCATCTCAAAAAAACAAAACAAAACAAAGCTAAATAAGGCCGGGCACGGTGGCTCATGCCTGTAATCCCAGCACTTTGGGACGCCAAGGCAGGCAGATCACTTGAGATCAGGAGGTCAAGACCAGACTGGCCAACATGGTGAAACACAGATATATTCATATATACATATGTATACACAAATACATATATATGCAGACATCTATTCATATTTGCTTATATCTGCCTTAAGACACACTGGAAGGATACCAAATAAACTAATAAAAACAGTTATCTGTGGGGGAATTAGGTGCACAGTAATAAAGACGGAAGTGAGAATTCTCACTGTATACCTTTTGATTTCTGAACTATGTTCATTTTTCACCTATTCAAAAAATAAATAATTATGATGTGGGGAAATCAGCATCCCTAGCAGGAGCCTTCTAACCTTAGAAATGTGTCTGGGAACCTGGCATCATGAGGGTTGCCTGCTCTGCTCCTCAGAAGATAAAGCCTGGAGGTAGATGGGTGGCTTCTGACTAGACTGTCACCAACTACGACTCACCTTTCCATAAGTGACTTGCCTAAAATGATAGTGCCAGAAAAGAGACAAGGCCCTGCCAGGGTGAGGAGGGAACCTGACACACCCTGTGACCTCTTGACACTACTACTTGATGACTTGCTCCACACCCATCTAATATGCCTCTAATGGCAGCAGACTGCAAAGGCCTAGAAAGAAGACAGGTCCAGAGTTGGTTGCCATTGGAATGCAGTCTGAATTTTATTCAGCTCAAGGCATCAGTACTCCTTTTGGAGTACTGGGAGAAAAAATAAAGGCTCAAGGGGAGCCCCTGGGAGTTAGGTGAGCAGTGAATGGGGGAAGGGCCATGAAACCTCATTGCCTAGTGTCCTGGTTTGGAAAATGTGATAATCTCTAGATAGCCAGGGAAGAGAAAGGATTAATTGGTATTTACAGAATGAGGGCAATAAGGATCCTGGAGGATGCTGTTCCATGAATACAACTCTTAAGGATTCACCTCACTCATTGTACTTGCCTGGTAATCGTGAGCTTCTCCTCATACTTGCCCCGGGATGATACAACTGACTCTGGTCTGGCAAGGCTGGCAGAGAAATGACCTATTGAAGGTGGCAGCTTTCACATCAAAATGCAGAGTGCATGGCTGCATCAAAAGCTGGTCTTTTCAGTAGATCCCAGGAAAAAAATAGGTCAGTACATACAGTTCCCAACTTCCTATTTGTTTTTGGTTTTTTTTTTGAGATGGAGTCTCACTCTGTCGCCCAGGCTGGAGTGCAGTGGCGCAATCTCGGCTCACTGCAACCTCCTACTCCCGGGTTCAAGCAATTCTCCTGTCTAGCCTCCTGAGTAGCTGGGACTACAGGTGTGTGCCACCACGCCCAGCTAATTTTTGTATTTTTAGTAGAGACGGGGTTTCACCATGTTGGCCAGGATGGCTCTTGACCTCGTGATCCACCCACCTTGGCCTCCCAAAGTGCTGGGATTACAGGTGTGAGCCACTGTGCCCAGCCTTCCTATTTGTTAGACAGTAGGCAGGTGGAAGAGGCCTGCAGGGAGCCTGGCTGATTACCTGAAGCACTACATCATAAAAATGCAGAGAGAACTTATTAGGAGAGTCCAGAAGTTCAATCACGGACAGGAAGATGGAACCTAGTAAGAGTTCCTGTAGAGGAAAGGAAGCTACCCAGCTACTATCACAAGACAGAAACAAGCAGCTGACTGTTTTACAGGAGAAATCTTTCAGAGTGACCTCAGAAAAAAATCTGAACCACTGGATCTCTGTGGCATCCACCTCTAGATTGATTCTGGAAGGCCTTATTCTTGTAGTCACCATTACTCCTTTGACCTAAATCTCTATTGGGTGAGGGTGGAGAGAAGAACACAGTGACTTCACCATGGGTCTCGCTGCCCATGAATATTTTCTACTAGTTCCACTGCTACCTGTTGCCCCACCAAACCTGCCATCAGACCAACTCACCTGTACTGGCTCCTCCAAGACTCCACTGCAAATAGGGCAGATAAGATCTTCATCAACATCCCCCTGGAAACGGGTTACATCATACCCCATGTCTCATCACTGAAACCCAGGTCCTGAAAGGACAACAGGAAAAAGAGGCCAGTTCAGAAGAAGCCACAAATATGTGACAAACATACACTCATTGCCAAGATCCATTCATTTATCCAACAAATATTTACTGGGAGTCTACTATGCAGCAGTCATTTGGCTCGGTGGAAGCTGACTCAAGAAATTTAATTCTGGCCAGGCGTAGTGGCTCACGCCTGTAATCCCAACACTTTGGGAGGCCGAGGCAGGCGGATCACCTGAGGTCAGGAGTTCAAGACCAACCTAGCCAACATGGTGAAACCCTGTCTCTACTAAAAATACAAAAATTAGCTGGGTGTGGTATGCGCACCTGTAATCCCAGCCACTCGGGAGGCTGAGGCAGAAGAAGCATTTGAACCCAGGAGGCAGAGGTTGCAGTGAGCCGAGATCGCGCCACTGCACTCCAGCCTGGGGAACAGAGCGAGCCTCAGTCTCTAAAAAAAAAAAAAAAAATTAATTCTAAGGCCTGGCACAGTGGCTTACGCCTGTAATCCCAGCACTTTGGGAGGCCGGGACAGGCAGATGACCTGAGGTCAGGAGTTCAAGACCAGCCTGGCCAACATGATGAAAACCCAGCTCTACTAAAAATACAAAAATTAGCTGGGTGTGGTGATGCACATCTGTAATCCCAGCTACTTGGAAGGCTGAGGCACAAGAATCACTTGAACCCAGGAGGCAGAGGCTGCAGTGAGCTGAGATTGCACCACAGCTCTCTAGCCTAGGCAACAGAGTAAGACTCTGCCTTAAAAAAAAAAAAAAAAAAAAGAAAAGAAATGTAATTCTAATGGGGGAAGACATTATATAAGCACACATTTAAAATATAAAGTGATAAATACTCAGAGTAGACACAGGACCTTATGAGGACAAGAGACATGAATACCTAACCCAGGCTGAAAGCAGAGGGTGGTTTTGACAAGTTTTCCAGGACTGGGCGTCACCAGAAATGTGTCCTGTAGGGCAAGAGTCAGCTAAATGTTGGGGGAGCAGGGCATTAGGGTGTTATGCACATAAAATAGCATATCCAAATGCCCAGAAGAGGGCATATGATAGGTTCAGAGAATTTCAAGTGATTCAAGAAAAGGCTGACCTGAGAGGTGGGAGGGAGGGCCTGTCAAGAGACAAGGCTGGAGAGGCAAGCAAGGGCCATGCTGTGAAAAGTCTGTGAGGATTTTGGACTTTATTCTGAAGGGTATGAGAGAGCCACTGAAGGACTTAAAAAAGAATGTGATAATAGTTCCATTTTAGAATCAGTATGTTAACAGGGGAGAAACTGGAGACCGGAAGAACATCTAAGTCAGAAGAGTGACGGTAAGAGTCTGAACTTAGGTGGTGGTGGTGATGGGGATAAAGAAGAGAAGAGAGGGCCGGGCATGGTGGCTCATGCCTGTAATCCCAGCACTTTGGGAGGCTGAGGCAGACGGATCATGAGGTCAAGAGATCAACACCATCCTGGCCAACATGGCGAAACCCCGTCTCTACTAAAAATACAAAAATTAGCCAGGCGTGGTGGTGCGCACCTGTAGTCCCAGCTACTCGGGAGGCTGAGGCAGGAGAATCGCTTGAACCCAGGAGGTGGAGGTTGCAGTGAGCCCAGTGCATTCTAGCCCAGTGACAGAGCACGACTCCGTCTCAAAAAAAAAAAAAAAAAAAGAGAGAGGTCCAAAAGAGCAAGGACTCAAACAGCAGCAATGGCGCCATGCCCCTTCTTTGGGCTCCCAAAGGTCAAACCCAAAGAAGAGGTCAGTAAACAACTGGCCGGGCGCGGTGACTCACGCCTGTAATCCCAGCACTTTGGGAGGCCGAGGTGGGTGGATCACCTGTGGTCAGGAGTTCAAGACCAGCCTGGCCAACATGGTGAAACCCCATCTCTACTAAAAATACAAAAATTAGCCGGGCGTGGTGGTGGGCACCTGTAATCCCAGCTACTTGGGAGGGTGAGGCAGGAGAATTGCTTGAACCCAGGAGGTGAAGTTTGCAGTGAGCTGAGATCATGCCACTGCACTCCAGCCTAGGCGACAGAGCAAGACTCTGTCTCAAAAAAAAAAAAAAGAAGAGACACATAATCCTTGTCCTCAAACTAAGGTGTAGGCTTGAGCCCAATGAGTACATAGGAAAAAAAACACATAAAAACACATAAACGTATTAAGCAAATTATTAACAAGTAAAAGTTAATAATTTATGTAAGTTGTAAATATACAAAAAAGAACAAATGGTACAGATTAATCACAGAAAGCTTTCTGCAGAAAGAAGTTTTAAGAACTGGACTTTCAAGGGCAGAAGGAATCCCGAGAGACAGAGAAGAGGGTTGAAGCCTGGAATGGGATTCTGAATCAAAGCTCTTTACCTTCCAAGTGTTGGGGGGCAGGTTCCCTGTTCACAAGGCTCCAACCCCCTGATGCCTCCACTCAGTGCCACTGAAGAGATTCTCCCAGTAACCCATCTTGTTGGCTATTCTCCAACTGAGTATTCCTTCCCAGTGACAAGCTCCATCGCCCAGGGGATGAATGTGATGTCACAATCAGGAGTACTCTAGTAATAGGAACAAGGAAGAGAAAGGAGAGTCAGGAGAACTACCTCCACTTGGCAAGGAGACTGGACAGATGGATCTGGCAGTTGGTTGGGGAGGATGAGACAACTCCATTAAGCACTACAGTTTTCAGTGCTAGGCAAATAAGACTGCCTTCTAAGGAGGGAACTCACCAGCTAAGGAAGCACACACACAGGGTCCAGTAGATTTGAACATAGCTGGGAGGGGGAAAGAAAAGGACAAGAGAGGCCAGGCGTGGTGGCTCACGCCTGTAATCCCAGCTCTTAGGGAGGCCAAGGCGGGTGGATCATGAGGTCAGGAGATCAAGACCGTCCTGGCTAACACGGTGAAACCCCGTCTCTACTAAAAATACAAAAAATTAGCTGGGCGAGGTGGCAGGTGCCTGTAGTCCCAGCTACTCGGGAGGCTGAGGCAGGAGAATGGCATGAACCTGGGAGCTGCAGCTTGCAAGTGAGCCAAGACCGCACCACCGCACTCCAGCCTGGGCGACACAGCGAGACTCCGTCTTAAAAAAAAAAAAAAAAAAAAGGACAAGAGGAAAAGTAGAGAAGAGGAGTTGTTGGAGATTTAAGATTCTTTTATTCAGTGCACATAACTACCAGTAATAATGATTCCAAATCTGTGACTACAAAATGCATAGATCCAGGTTGCGATGGCTCACGCCTGTGATCCCAGCACTTTGGGAGGCCGAGGCGGGTGGATCACCTGAGGTCAGGAGTCGGAGATGAGCCTGGCCAACATGGCGAAACCCCATCTCTACTAAAAATATAAAAATTAGCCAGGTATGGTGGCAGATGCCTGTAATCCCAGCTACTCAGGAGGCTGAGGCAGGGAGAATTGCTTGAACCCAGGAGGCGGAGGTTGCAGTGAGCCGAGATCGCGCCACTGCACTCCAGCCTAGGCGACAGAGCAAGACTCTGACTCAAAAAAAAAAAAAAAAAAAAAAGCAAAATGCATAGATCCATAACACATTATGTGTACAGGATGATGCTTTAATGCAGAGGTCCCCAAATCCCCAGATGGACCAGTACCAGACTGTGGCCTATCAGGAACCGGGTCGTACAGCAGGAGGTGAGCAGGAAACAAGCGAGCATTAAGGCCTGAGCTCCATGTCCTGTCAGATCAGCAGCGGCATTTGATTCTCATTGGAGCACGAACCCTATTGTGAACTGCCCATGCGAGGGATCTAGGTTGCCCACTCCCTATGAGAATCTAATGCCTGATGATCTGAGGTGGTAGAGTTCCATCACAAAACCATCCCCTCGCCCACCGTCTGTGGAAAAACTATCTTCCACAAAAAGGCTGGGGATGCTGCTTTAATGTTTCCCAAGTGCTTTCACATAAATTATTATTATTATTTTGAGAGAGAGTCTCGCTCTGTCACCTAGGCTAGAGTGCAATGGCGCGATCTTGGCTCACTGAAGCCTTGGCCTCCCAAGTTCAAGTGATTCTCCTACCTCAGCCTCCAGAGTAGCTAGGATTACAGGCACCCACCACCATGCCCGGCTAATTTTTGTATTTTTAGTAGAGATGGGGTTTCACCATGTTGGCCAGGCTGGTCTCGAACTCCTGACCTCAGGTGATCCACCTGCCTCAGCCTCCCAAAATGCTGGGATTACAAGTGTGAGCCACCGCACCTGGCCCACATAAATTATTATATATTTTTTTGAGATAGGGTCTTGCTCTATTGCCCAGGCTGGAGTACAGTGGCATGATCATAGCTCACTACAGCCTCGCCTTCCCAGGCTCCAGCAATCCTCCCACCTCAGTTTCCCAGATAGCTGGGACCACAAGCACATACCACCATGCCCGGCTAATTTTTGTATTTTTGGTAGAGATGGGATTTTGCCATGTTGCCCAGGCTGGTCTTGAACTCCTGGGCAGGCTCCAGCAATCCTCCCACCTCAGCCTCCTAAAGTGCTGGGATTACAGGCACCAGCCACTGCGCCCACCCCCAAATCTACACATTTAAACAAGTCAAGTAACCCTGCTGTAGTTTTTCTGTTGCTTCAACTGTCAAGTAGGGAAAATGATACCTGCCTTATATATTAATATAAGGTATATATAATATATACATATTTATTATATATATATATGTTATTTTTTTTTGAGACAAAGTGTTGCTCTGTCACCAGGCTGGAGTACAGTGGCACGATCTTGGCTCACTGCAACCTCTGCCTCCCGGGTTCAAGCGATTCTCCTGCCTCATCCTCCCAAGTAGCTGGGACTACAGGCATGTGCCACCATGCTGAGCTAATTTTTGTATTTTTAGTAGAGACGGGGTTGCACCATGTTGGCCAGGATGGTCTCAATCTCCTGACCTTGTGATCCGCCCGCCTCGGCCTCCCAAAGTGCTGGGATTATAGGCGTGAGCCACCATGCTTGGACTATTTTTCTTTTTTTTTTTTGGAGATGGAGTCTTGCTCTGTCGCTCAGGATGGAGTGCAGTGATGCGATCTCCTCGGCTCACTCCAACCTCCGCTTCCCAGGTTCAAACAATTCTCCTGCCTCAGCCTCCTGAGTAGCTGGGATCACAGGCATGTGTCACCATGCCAGGCTAATTTTTGTTTTATTTATTTATTTATTTATTTATTTATTTATTTATTTATTTATTTTTTTGAGACGGAGTCTGGCTCTGTCACCCAGGCTGGAGTGCAGTGGCGCGATCTCGGCTCACTGCAAGCTCCGCCTCCCAGGTTCACACCATTCTCCTGCCCCAGCCTCCCAAGTAGCTGGGACTACAGGCGCCCGCCAGGACGCCCAGCTAATTTTTTTTTTATTTTTAGTAGAGACAGGGTTTCACCACGTTAGCCAGGATGATCTTGATCTCCTGACCTCGTGATTTGCCTGCCTCGGCCTCCCAAAGTGCTGCGATTACAGGCGTGAGCCACCGCGCCCAGCCAATTTTTATATTTTAGTAGAGACGGGGTTTCAACATGTTGGCCAGGCTGGTCTCAAACTCTTGGACTCATATGATCCACCACCTTTGGCCTCCCAAAGTGCTGGGATTACAGGCGTGAGCCACTGCGCCTGGCGTAATATAAGGTGTATATATGTGTGTGTGTGTATACACATATATATACACGCACACACACACGCGCACCCCTTATACATACTGTCTGCAAATCAAATGAAATAATAAATACGAAAGGAGGCTGGACGCAGTGGCTCACACCCGTAATCCCAGCACTTTGGGAGGCCAAAGTGGGTGGATCACCTGAGTCCAAGAGTTTGAGACCAGCCTGGGCAACAGAGTGAAACCTTGTCTCTACAAAAAATACAAAAATTAGCCGGGCATGATGGTGTGAGTGCCTGTAGTCCCGGCTACTGAGGAGGCTGAAGGGGGAAGGTCAACTGAGCCGAGGAGGCAGAGGTTGCAGTGAGCAGAGATCGCAGCACCGCACTCCGGCCTGGGTGACAGAGTGAGACGCTGTCTCAAAAATAAATAAATAAATAAATAAATATGAAAGGATACTGAATACTGTTATCCTCAAGTAAGATTATTTGTAGCAACAGAATACAAAATCAGGCTGGGTGCAGTGGCTCATGCCTGTAATCCTAGCACTTTGGGAAGCCGAGGTGGACCAATCACCTGAGGTCAGGGTTTTTTTTTTTTTTTTTTTTTTGGTGGGGGGTGTGGGGAGACAGAGTCTCACTCTGTTGCCCAGGCTGGAGTTCAGTGGTGGAATCTCAGCTCACTGCAACCTCTGCCTCCTGGGTTCAAGCAATTCTCCTGCCTCAGCTTCCCAAGTAGCTGGGACTACAGGTGCATGCAGCAATGCCCGGCTAATTTTTTATATTTTTAGTAGAGACGGGGTTTCACCGTGTTGCCCAGGCTGGTCTCGAACTCTTGAGCTCAGGCAATCCGCCCGCCTCGGCCTCCCAAAGTGCTAGGATTACAGGCGTGAGCCACCGCGCCCGGCTACGGTCAGAGGTTTGAGACCAGCCTGGCCAACATGGTGAAACCCCATCTCAACTAAAAATACAAAAAATTAGCCAGGCATGGTGGCAGGTACCTGTAATCCCAGCTATTCAAGAGGCTGAGGCAGGAGAATCGCTTGAACCCAGAAGGAGGTGGCACTGAGCCGAGATTGTGCCACTGCACTCCAGCGTGGGTGACAGAGTGAGACTCCGTTTCAAAAAAAAAAAAAAAGAATGCAAAATAAATTTAGAGTACTGAGAGTCGGAGAGGAAACGCTTGAAAGAAGCTTGTTCCTTCTTTTTACTAGAAGGCAGGCCTAGCCACAGGTCGGTCGGCTTAACATTGCATCACTCACATTCCCTACCACTAGTCCACTACATTCTTATTTGGGGCAAAACTATCAGCCAACAACACTATCAGGCTCTTGCCCTATTGTCAGACTCTAAAACCCCTGTATAGAAAGGGATAACACTATCACGGGCCAGTCCCCAAGAACAGTGGCCTCATTAACAGCCCCACTTGCTATTAAATGAAATGAAGTTTCTGAATGGGGAAGCAGTCTGTCAATCCCTCAAGCAAAACGCCTTCACCCCTCCTGGCTTTCTGCTCTTCCTCTAGCCCCCTCCTCCCCACTACCCAATTTCCCAAAGTCCTGAGTTAGGGAAGGCCTTCCAGTGTGTGGTGTGTGAACCCTGCCAGAGAGCCAGGCTGCAAACCAAGCGCAGGGATGTGAAGAATGTGAGATTCCTTCATGGAGGGCTGGGAGGGGGTGAGGAGCGGGGAAGGAATGAGAGGACAAGGCTGCCAAAGACAAGGCATGGGAGAGGAGCCAAGCTATGGCGCTTCGAGGGCGGGGGTTTAGGTTCCACCGCCCCTGCCCAGGCTGGCCCCCCGGAATGCTCCCTTCCTCCCCTTCTGGCCCGTCAATCATTGCCCATTTAAACACCACGCTGTTCCCCCAGGTCTGCAGGTGCCGGTCCTCCAGCTAGCCCCGGCCCCCTCCCGCACTTCTCAAAGCTCCCCTATTCCAATGGACCTTCCCCAACAACCCGTTCTCCAGAGCCCCCTTCTCACCTCCCGACTCCTCGCCAGTGCTGCTCCCTTCTCACATTTTTATCTCTACCACCATCCCTCCTCCTCAACCCCAGTATTTCAACCCCCCGCCCCAATACCCCTGGGACATCACCTCCTCCCCTCCCACACCCTCTTTTAGGTGGAAGATCGCGCAGGCGCAGTACGCACCGCCCTGGAAGCGGCCTGGAGTCTCCGCAGCCTGACCCAGTCGGAGCTGAGGCCGCAGCGGCCACAGTACTGCCCTGGTGCCGGGTCCCAGCCTCTCCCGGGAAGGGAAGGGAAAGGGGAAGGAGGGGAAAGAAGACTCCTACCACTCGTCGCCGCCTCAGACGGATCCTTTGCCCCGCCCACCGCTGCTACGCAACCCGGCGGAAGCTCGTCACCAAACCCCGCCTCTTTGTTTAACTCAGCCCCTACACCAGCAGCCAAGAGCTGCCTACGAGGAGGGACGAAGGCTGGCCAGGCCTCCACTCTAGACAGGAAGTCTAGTCTAGAGTCTATATAGTCCCAGCCAGGACTATATAGCCATTTGGGAGGGAGAACTCTATGTTCTTCCCGGCAAAAACGTGTGGGCCTGGCCGGCCACGCTTCGCTTTGGAGGGGTGCAGGTGACTTGTGTCTTAGAGCTGACGCAGATTGTTGCGAGATCATTGCGGAGAGGCAGGCCTGCAGCGTGACCTGCTGCGGGTCCGGCCCCTCTCCCTTTTCCAGAGCCCTGGTCAGCATCCCAGAGCTTCGTAACCCCTTGACTCCTGTCATGGGAATGGATATTACAGTTAACAAGGCGGCCGCGGGGTGGGGAGTGAGGGAGTCTGACCGCAAAGCTTAGATCTGGGTTGTTCAACGGGTTGTCTGCCTCTCTCCCCTGCCGTATCCACGATGGCTCCCCGAACACTTGTGGAGTTCCCTGAAACACCTAAGAGGAAGGAAGGGAGAAAAAATTTCCCTCTTCCTGAGTTGGGGTTTGATTTCCTTAGCTTACAACACCGTGGTGTTGGGGATGTGGGCGGTAGAGAACGTGGGATCCAAGGGAAGTCAATGTGGAGCCTAAAGAGCTCCGTGAGCAGATAAGGGATTAATTAAGCAAACCAAGGCATTACAATTACATGACTTCCTAGACGAATCTGGTATTAAACAGTATGGTATTTATTGTGGACATTGGCTAAGCAAATGCTAATGCACATTAATACACACATATCTTTATGTAATTTGTTTATACACAACAATACAGAGCTAGCTACCTTTTGTGGACAATTTGACAGGTCCCAAAAGGAACTAAAGTTTCAGGCCTCCTTTCTGCTGTCTTCTAGTGGGACTCTGAGATAAGTAAGATAAGAGTAGTATGGCCGGGCGCAGTAGTTCATGCCTTTAATCCCAACACTTTGGGAGACTGAGGCTGGTGGATCACGAGGTCAGGAGTTTGAGCCCAGGCTGGCCAACGTGGTGAAACCCTGTCTCTACTAAAAATACAAAAAAAGTAGCCGGGCGTGGTGGCGGGCGCCTGTAATCCCAGCTACTCGGGAGGCTGAGACAGGAGAATCGCTTGAACCGGGGAGGCAGAGGTTGCATTGCAGTGAGCCGAGATCGCGCCACTGCACTCCAACCTGGGCGACAGAGCAAGACTCCTTTGCCGGGGTGGAGCGGTGGGGCGGGGCGGGGAAGAGTAGTATGGCCAGGTGCAGCGGCTCACGCCTGTAATCCTAGCACTTTGGGAGGACGAGGTGGGCGGATCCCTTGAGGTCATGAGTCCGAGACCAGCCTGGGAAACATGGCGAAACTGTCTCTACAAAAAAAATACAGAAATTAGCCGAGGGTGGTAGTGCGAACCTGTAGTACCAGCTACTACGGAGGCTGTGGTGGGAGGTTGCAGTAAGCCAAGATTGCACCACTACACTCCAGCCTGGGTTACACAGCGAGACCCTGTTTCCAAAAAAAAAAAAAAAAAAAAAAAAGGGACTAACAATGTTTCTCTCTTTGTCGCAGGTTCCATTTCTTCCAAGAAGGGTGAGCCTGCCTTTTGTCTCTGGTGTAAATGCCACTTTTCCCAGAGACCTTGACCAAGCTGGGTAGTGCATTAAAGATGAGAACCCCAAATCAGGAACAAAGATAACGGTTAGAGCAATAAAAAGGGAGGAAACCGTGTGTGCCTACTGTGTGCAAGGCACTTTTTTAAATATAACTTCCGTTTTCTCGTAAGATGGAATTACATATTTTTGTCTTTTTTTCCCTTTTTGTGGAGAATGGGGTCTCGTTATATTGCCCAGGCAGGTCTGGAACTCCTGGACTCATGCTATCCTCCAGCCTATGCCTCCCTGCGTGCTGGGATTACAGGCGTGAGCCACCGCGCCTAGCGGAATTGGAATTACATATGTTTAAATAGTCGAGAAATGAAGTGAAGCATTGAGCCAGGATTCAAACTTTTGTCCGCCAGATTCCGAAGCCCTTGATCCTTTTCCCATTGTGTCGCTCTTTGGAAAGAAACGTCTTAGAACCTAAGTGCATTCTCGCTAGCCAAGTTAAGGAAAATTGGGGGCCCCGTGCGCCTTCTAGTGGTGGATTTTTCCCCCTACAGAGCCAACTATCTTCAAGGTTCCTTTAATACCTGAAATTCGCCCCCTTCGCGGCGCACGAGTCTCTGATCCCGATTGGCTGGGCAGGGCAGGCGGCGGGACGCAGGGCGCGCCCGGGCGGTGCTGATTGGCCGGAGGAGGCCAGCCGGGGGAAACTTCCGGGAATGTCCGCACTCCCGCGTTCCACAGGGCAGCATCCGGCGGCAGCGGAGCCTGTGGCTCCCCCTGCGGGCTGCTCAGCGGCGTGCACAGTCCTGCCGGCTGGCTTGGGTGGGTGGTGGGCTGCGGGTAGGGGAGGGGATGGACCGAGTCCCGGGTTGTCGGGATGAGGGTTCGGGAAGGTCTGACCAGTAAGATTCTACTCCCTGGCTGTGCACCGGGTTCCCTACCCCTGTCTACGTCGGCTCCGCCACTTCGCGGCTTGAGACTAAAAGAGCATCCCGGCAGGGGGCCTTCCAGCCCCAAAGCAGCCTGTCCAGAGACCCCCAAATTCTGATCCTGAAGTTGGAGGCCTCCGGGGATGTTCTTTTTCAATCTTTTAGAAGGGTTAGAGGGGTTGAGGCTGCCTGACCCCAGCCTAATGGGGTAGGTAGGCCTTGGGAAGTGGAGCATGGGGGCAAAGGATCCAAGCATTGAGCCTTCATCCTCTATTCCCCATCCAGTGGGGTGCTGAGGCTCAGGCAGCATGACGACGGAGACCTTTGTGAAGGATATCAAGCCTGGGCTCAAGAATCTGAACCTTATCTTCATTGTGCTGGAGACAGGTGTCTATACTGGGATGGCGCGTTCGCGGGATGGGGGTGGGGGGCAGGAGGGGAAGAACGCTGTCTGCGTTCTTAACTTGCTATGGGGATGGCAAGGCAAGCTGCAAGACACTCCTCACTCCCAATCTCTCTCTTCGACCCTGGGACAGAAAGTTGCAGTCAGGTATAGGGTAGATAGAACTCTTGCCAGACCTAGACCTCCTGTGCGACGCGGGCCTCTTTCCACTCAGGGCCCTCTCCATGGTGCTGGCCCCTGAACTCCCACCTCCACCCTCCACCACCCCTTCCACAATCCCAACCCTTTATGCCCCAGGGATTTGGGCTTTCCCCTGTTTGTACACCTTTTCCCTCATTCCACCAATATCCACATCTCATCCTTCTGAGAGATACCACTCCATTTATTTGACCATCCTCCCACCTCGATTTATCTGTTCCGTTCAGGCCGAGTGACCAAGACAAAGGACGGGCATGAGGTTCGGACCTGCAAAGTGGCGGACAAAACAGGCAGCATCAATATCTCTGTCTGGGACGATGTTGGCAATCTGATCCAGCCTGGGGACATTATCCGGCTCACCAAAGGGTAAGTCAGCTGGTGACTTCTGGCCTTCCAAAGGCAACAACAATCAAGAGTGGGGTTAACAGTCCCTATAACACTTCTGAGTACTCTGAATTTTGCTTTTTTTGCCTCCCATAGGTACGCTTCAGTTTTCAAAGGTTGTCTGACACTATATACTGGCCGTGGGGGTGATCTGCAGAAGATTGGAGAGTAAGTGCTGTCTTGGGGATTGGGATGAAGCAGCACCAGGGCAAAGGGGTTTGCAAGGAGGCAGCATAGGGTGTGCAGTCCAAGCCTCATTTCTGGACTTTTTCTGTTTGTTTGTTTGTTTGTTTGTTTGTTTTGAGAAACAGTCTCTGTCGCTCAGGCTGGAGTACAGTGGCATGATCTCGGCTCACTGTAGCCTTGACCTCCCGGGGTCAGGTGATCCTCCCACATCAGCCTCCCAAGTAGCTGAGACTACAGGCTTGCTTCACCACACCCAGCTAATTTTTTTGTATTTTTTATAGGGATGGGGTTTCGCCATGTTGCTCAGGCTGGTCCCAAACTCCTGGGCTGAAGTGATCCTCCCGCTTCTGCCTCCCAAAGTGCTAGGATTACAGGTGTGAGTGACCACACCGAACCTATCTGGACTTTTCTGAGGCCTCCAGCAGTGGCCCAGAGGATGAATTCAAGGCTTTAGCTACTTTCTTCCCTTGCAGATTCTGTATGGTTTATTCTGAGGTTCCTAACTTCAGTGAGCCAAACCCAGAGTATAGCACCCAGCAGGCACCCAACAAGGCGGTGAGTCCTGTGGCCACAATGGTGGGAAAGGAGGGCAGATCAAGACAAGAAGCATGGGAGGGAGCAGGATCTGAATATGTAATCTGTGCCTTCAGGTGCAGAATGACAGCAACCCGTCAGCTTCCCAGCCTACCACTGGACCCTCTGCTGCCTCTCCAGGTAAATCTGTTCCCTTCCATCCACTGGTCCTCCTAGCTCTCCCACTCTCCTCAGCCTAGAAAGATGCATTTCCCTCATTCCTTTTCCAAATCTCTCTTTTCTCAGTGTATCCTCCTTCACCCAATTCTCCCAGACCCCTCTTTTTTTTTTTTTTTTTTTTTTTGAGATGAAGTCTCGCTCTTGTCAACCAGGCTGGAGTGCAATGGTGTGATCTCGGCTCACTGCAACCTCCGCCTCCCAGGTTCAAGTGATTCTCCTGCCTCAGCCTCCCAAGTAACTAGGACTACAGGCACCTGCCACCATGCCCGGCTAATTTTTTTTTTTTTATTTTGAAATGGAGTCTCTGTTACCCAGGCTGGAGTGCAATGGTGTGACCTCGGCTCACTTCAACCTCTGCCTCCCAGGTTCAAGCGATTCTCCTGTCTCGGCCTCCTGAGTAGCTGGGATCACAGGTGCACACCACCATGCCCGGCTAATTTTTTGTATTTTAGTAGAGACGGGGTTTCACCATGTTGCCCAGGCTGGTCTCGAACTCCTGAGCTCAGGCGATCTACCCACCTCAGCCTCCCAAAGTGCTGGGATTACAGGCGTGAGCCACCGCACCCAGCCATGGGCTGCAGATATCTTAGTCCAGTGGAGCAGCAAGGTTCAGTAGAGATATGGTTTAAGAACTAGACTGGCTGGGCGCAGTGGCTCACGCCTGTAATCTCAGCACTTTGGGAGGCCAAGGCCGGCAGATCACCTGAGGTCAGGAGTTCAAGACCAGCCATGGCCAACGTGGCGAAACCCCATCTCTATTAAAAATACAAAAATTAGCCAGATGTGGTGGCAGGAGCCTGTAATCCCAGCTACTTGGGAGGCCGAGGCAGGAGAATGGCTTGAACCTGGGAAGCGGAGGTTGCAGTGAGCTGAGATCATGCCACTGCACTCCAGCTTGCGCGACAGTGAGACCTTCTCAAAAAAAAAAAAAAAAAAGAACCACTAGGCTATAACTTCCATGCCATTTAGGGTTCATAGTCCCTACTGTATGCAAGAAGCAAACCTCTGCCTTCATATAACAAATGTTTCTAGAGCACCTACTATTTGCCATGGAATAAAACACACTACCTGCCTTTAGGGGCTTGTGGTTTATACAGGAGAGAGATAATGATTATAATACGCCATGGTTAAGTTCAATGACAGTAGTATGTCCAGAGTTGTGAGAGCTCAAACAAATCATCCCACACACCTGGCTTCAAACATTGAAAATATAAGCCAGACGCAGTGGTGCACACCCATCATCCTAGCTACTTGGGAGGCTGAGGCAGGAGCATTGCTTGAGCAAGGAGTTTGAGGCTGCAGTGAGCTATGATCACACCACTACACTCCAGCCTGAGTGACAAAGTGAGACCTCATCTCTAAAACAGTAAAAATTAAAAAATAAATATTTATATACACAAAAATGTGACTTGTTATTAGCTTTGGTGGGTAAGATTACGTGTAATAATCTTTTCACTAGCCGGGCGCAGTGGCTCACGCCTGTAATCCCAGCACTTTGGGAGGCCGAGGTGGGTGGATCACCTGAGGCTGGGAGTTCAAGACCAGCCTGACCAACATGGAGAAACCCCATCTCTACTAAAAATACAAAATTAGCCAGGCGTGGTGGCTCATGCCTGTAATCCCAGCTACTCAGGAGGCTGAGGCAGGAGAATTGCTTGAACCTGGGAGGCGGAGGTTGTAGTGAGCTGGGATCGCTCCATTGCACTCCAGCTTGGGCAACAAGAGCGAAACTCCGTCTCAAAAAAATAAATAAATAAAAAATAATAATAATCTTTTCACTGATGCTTATCTATATTTTCTAAAATGAACATTATCATTATGGTACACGCATACACACCTTTTTTTTAAGTGCCTCATATTTTAACGCAGAGACTTCAGGCCCTTCCCCTTGCCATGCATGGTTCTCCAGTTTTATAATCACTTTTGGTAAAGGGGCCTTTTTTTTTTTTTAATTGAGAAGGAGTCTCACACTGTCGCCCAGGCTGGAGTGCAATGGTGCAATCTCGACTCACTGCAACCTCCACCTCCCAGGTTTAGGCGACCCTCCTGCCTCAGCCTCCTGAGTATCTGGGATTACAGGCGCCTGCCACCACACCTAGCTAATTTTTTGTATTTTTAGTAGAGACGGGGTTTCACTATGTTGGCCAGGCTGGTCTCGAATGCCTGACCTCGTAATCCACCCGCATCAGCCTCCCACCATACTGAGATTACAGGTGTGAGCCACCACGCCTGGCCCAGTAAAGGGGCATTTTTGTCAGAGGTCCCTGTGCCTAGAACTAAACAGCTAATTCTAGGTCTGATTCCCAATAATAGTGAGATAACTACAAGAGAAAAGTACCGTACCGAGGTTCATGTAGCAACTTCCTAAATGATCGTGTAAGTCTTCTCTGGAGCTCCATTCATACTCGCAGCCCACAGTCTTTTGCATTTGGTCCAGTTGGCATTAAGATGCAGTTGTGCATGGTGAAGACTGTGCCACTCTTTGGGGCATGGAGACAGGCCTTGGGATGGACCCCTCTCCTATGTTAACTAATTCCTTTGTTTCTTCTCCTCCCACAATTAGCCTCTGAGAACCAGAATGGGAATGGACTGAGTGCCCCACCAGGTCCCGGTGGTGGCCCACATCCCCCTCATACTCCCTCCCACCCACCCAGCACCCGAATCACTCGAAGCCAGCCCAACCACACACCTGCAGGCCCGCCTGGCCCTTCCAGCAACCCTGTTAGTAACGGCAAAGAAACCCGGAGGAGCAGCAAGAGATAGCATGACATTCTTTCTTCCTGCCACCAACCACATCCCAAGTGTCTCCTGGAGAGCAAGATAGCCTTCCACTGGCTGGCTGGTGTAGCAGTATTTTAGCCACTGAACTTCAGTGGAGGGTGGTGAGCAGTGTCCTTATACACCCTAATCTCATACTCCCTCATTGTCCAGCTGAACTACCTGTCCCCTGGGAGTCAGGACCCTCTGCCTGCTCTCTTTCCTCTTTAGAAATGGCAGTTACTGGCTGGGCGCAGTGGCTCACGCTTGTAATCCCAGCACTTTGGGAAGCCGAGGTGGGCGGATCACCTGAGGTCGGGAGTTCAAGACCAGCCTGACCAACATGGAGAAACCCCGTCTCTACTAAAAATACAGAATTAGCCAGGCATGGTGGCGTATGCCTGTAATCCCAGCTACTTAGGAGGCTGAGCCAGGAGAATCTCTTGAAACCGGGAGGCGGAGGTTGAGGTGAGCCAAAATTGCACCATTGCACTCCAGCCTGGGCAATAAGAGCGAAACTCCATCTCAAAAAAAAGAAAGAAAGAAAGAAAGAAAGAAATGGCAGTTACCATCTGTTTCTTCTGTGTGAGACATGGGAGTCTAACTGAAGTCTCTCCTTCCTAATAAATGTTACCACTCTACTCTGTGTTGGACTCCTTTGCTTTTTGTGGGAAAAGGAAGAGGTTAGCAACTAGGCATTTGGGAAGGTGGGGTGTCCCTAGAAGGTGGAAGGAAGATAGGTTACAGGTAAGGAGGCCCAGGCAAAGCAGACCTGCCCCTTTAAGGTAGTGTCCCTCCCCTACCCCCTCCCTGCAGGTGACCCTTGCCCGCCTGCCTGCCTGCCCCCCCAGCTGGAACCAAGAAGGTTGTGTCCCCCTTCCTCTGGGTGTCCTTGTCTCCTGCTATCAGGTAATGCCAACCTCAACCCCCTGGACCAGTCACCCCAATCAGACTTTGCTTGCCTGATTTTAGGCCAGGTCAGACATCAGAGGAGAGCCCAGATCCTTGTTTCCTCTCCCCCCGCAGGGCTTCCCCTTTCTTGGTCATCGATCCCTAGAGCTCTGGCTCTTTCTCTTCTTGGGGTGAGAAATTGCTAAGAACAGTTTATTTCCCATGCATGCATCTGGGCTTGCCACTGATCTGCCTTTTCCCCCCTCCTCCCCAGGTTAGGGACACCTGGGTCCAACCTTCCCAAGGAATATGGGGATGGGGGTTGGAGATGAAGTTTAGTGCTAGACTGTAAGGTAGGTGGGGTGGAAGTACATGCAGGAAAGGGCTAAAATGGTACTAACGGTGTTAAGGATAGGGTGAATTATTTAAGAGGAAAAAGACTAGGCCCAGGTTCTCCTTAGCCATGTGGCTTTCCCAGGGCAGAGGGTGGCCCCTCCCTACCCAGGGGCCCAGCAGAGACTGACTTTTGACCCCCACCCCAGAGACCAGTGAACCATTAACTCCTCTCTTATGTGAGCCTTCACACACTGGCCCCACCCCTGGCCCCGCCCCAAGGCAGGTGGGCTAGGAGGGGGTGCGTGTCCATCTCAGCCTTCTATGTGACGTGGCCTCCGATCCACCTGGACACCTGGAGGCTAAGCCTGGATTCCCCCTTCCCTGACTCAGGAACTGCTTAACGTCCACAGCAAGGCCTAATAAGGGACCTGAGGTGACAGCTCTTATGTTGCCAGTAGGGGTGAGGCCCTGGGGATTGAGGGGGGATAAAGAGGTGGGGCAAAGTTGAGGGGTGGGGTTTAGGGGACAAGGAATGGACGGTCAGCTCTGGATGAAGTATGAGGAGAGCTCTGACTCAGGGAGGTGACCCAGGAACCGGCAAACAAGAGGCTGCTCCCGCAGGAGGCAGTGTGAAGGGAGAAAGAAGGCTGCAGTAGGGGCTGCTGCTGGACTCGGTGGGGAGCAGGTGCAAGGAGCTCTGGCTCCCCCATGGACCTGAGCTGGAGAGCAGAGCAGCAGCTCCAGCCCATTCCTCGTTCTTCCAGGGCACAGTCCTCAGGATGTTTCGGGGAGAATAGGAGCCAGAACCTGAGCCCCTAAGCCATTCCCCTCACCAATGATGGGGTCCCCAGTGAGTCATCTGCTGGCCGGCTTCTATGTGTGGGTCGTCTTGGGCTGGGTAGGGGGCTCAGTCCCCAACCTGGGCCCTGCTGAGCAGGAGCAGAACCATTACCTGGCCCAGCTGTTTGGCCTGTACGGAGAGAATGGGACGCTGACTGCAGGGGGCTTGGCGCGGCTTCTCCACAGCCTGGGGCTAGGCCGAGTTCAGGGGCTTCGCCTGGGACAGCATGTGCCTCTGACTGGACGGGCTGCATCCCCAGCTGCAGACAATTCCACACACAGGTACTGACCCCTTCCTCCACTCCACAGGGCCACATCTCCCAGGTCCTCTCAGTGCTTGCCCCCAGTTGCCTCGTTCTGGCTTCCTCACGAGATCCCTGGAGTTACAAATTCTTCAGAACCGAGCTCCTTGGTATCTCTTCAAAACCTCTCATGCTTCTATTGCCTTCTCTCTCTTTTCTTGAGACTGGGGGTCTCGCTTTGTCACCCAGGCTAAAGTGCAGTGACACATTCACGGCTCACTGCAACCTCTGCTTACCAGGCTGAAGCCATCCTCCCACCTCAGCCTCCTGAGCAGCTGGGACCACAGGCACACACCACCACAGCTGGCTAATTTTTAAAATTTTTTACAGAGACAAGGGTTTCGCTGTGTTGCCCAGGCTGGTCTCAAACTCCTGGGCTCAGCTCAGCGATCTGCCTGCCTCAGCTTCCCAAAGTGCTGGGACTACAGATGTGAACTACCACCCTAGCCCTCCGTTGCCTTCTAATTCTCTCCTCCTCCAAATCTCTAAGCCCTTAAATTTCTTGCTCTTAGTATCACTGTTCAGTGTCTCTCGGCTGATTTGGCTCCAAATTCGTAGCCTTCTTTTTTCTTTTCTTTTTTTTTTTTTTTTGAGATGGAGTCTCACTCTGTCGCCCAGGCTGGAGTGCAGTGGTGTGATCTTGGCTCACTGTAACCTCCGCCTCCCTGGTTCAAGCGATTCTCCTGCCTCGGCCTCCTGAGTAGCTGGGATTACAGGCACACACCACCACGCCGGGCTAATTTTTGCAATTTTAGTAGAGACGGGGTTTCACCATATTGGTCAGGCTGGTCTCGAACTTCCAACCTCAGGTGATCCACCCACCTCAGCCTCCCAAAGTGCTGGGATTACAGGCGTGAGCCACCATGCCCAGCCATTCGTAGCCCTTTTGGTTGTCGTCCTTTTTTTTCTGTCCCCCCCAGTGGCAGAAAATGGGCAACTCACAGATCTTCCTAAGAATGACATTCCATGGTTTCTGGGTCCCAGGATCTCCAGTCAGTGGCTAGTCCCCCCATTCCCCCTAAAATCCCTGGGAGCCTCTCAAAGCGGGTTGATAGAGAACACAAGGGAGGCTGACTTGCTGTCTCATCCATTCCAGGCCACAGAACCCTGAGCTGAGTGTGGATGTCTGGGCAGGGATGCCTCTGGGTCCCTCAGGGTGGGGTGACCTGGAAGAGTCAAAGGCCCCTCACCTACCCCGTGGGCCAGCCTCCTCGGGCCTGGACCTCTTTCACAGGCTTCTGTTGCTGGACCACTCATTGGCTGACCACCTGAATGAGGATGTGAGTCTGACGGTCTCTAGAGGGGAAGGAGCCATGGGATTAGATGGCCTGAAATGTTTAAATAATCAGTAGTTTTTTGCTTTGTTTTGTTTTTAAATCCCAACGTGGACCAAGCGTGGTGGCTCACGCCTGTAATCCCAACACTTTGGGAGGCCGAGGTGGGTGGATCACCTGAGGTCAGGAGCTCGAGACCAGCCTGGCTAACATGGTGAAACCCCATCTCTACTAAAAAATACAAAAATTAGCCGGGTGTGGTAACAGGTGTGTGTAATCCTAGCTACTCAGGAGGCTGAGGTGAGAAAATTGCTTGAACCTGCGAGGCAGAGGTTGCAGTGAGCCGAGATGGCGCCATTTGCACTACAGCCTGGGCAACAAGAGGGAAACTCTGTCTAAAAAAAAAAAAAAAAAAAAAAAAAGCTGGGCGTGGTGGCACATGCCTGTAATCCCAGTTACTCAGAAGGCTGAGGCAGGAAAATCACTTGAACCCAGGATGCGGAGATTGCAGTCAGCCGAGATCGCACCACTGCACTCCAGCCTGGGTAACACAGCGAGACTCTGTCTCAAAAAATAAAAATAAAAAAAATATATCTCACTGTGGTCTTAGGGGATGTTATTTCAATAGTGAACTATGTTCCCTCTGGGATCAGAGCAGGTGAGCCCATATCCAGAGCTCCAAGACTCAGTTGAGGGGAATAGATGGCAAAGCAGAGAATCTAGAGAAGCAGCCCAGGGTAGGATCTGGATCGTCACCTGGAGAGGAGACCTGCAGGGAATGGATGGCTGTCTTCATCCAGAAAGACAGAGAATATATTCCACTTACACCAGAGGGCAGACAAAGCTGCCTAACCCTGATGGAGGTCTAGTGAGTGCCCATTGCAGGAAGCATTCAAGCTGAGGCTGGATGAACATCGACAGGGCTGTTGAGAGGGAGGTTAGATGGCATTTCAGGGTCTTTTCCCTTTTAAAATTCTGGCATGGAGAGCTCTAGTTTTCCAACCAGCTTCATTTATCAAATCAACAAAATGATTGAAATGATCAGAGTTTGCAGGGAAGATGATGACAATGCTCACTAGCACCCAGTTTGCATCAAATTGAATACCTGCATTGGACTGAATATTCACTAATAATACACATTGATTATAAGTACCCTTGGCCCCAGTCCCCAAGGTACCTGCCAGTAGGAGCAAAGGGGACCCTGGGAGAGACCCAGGAGTCTATGCAATGGAAGGACAGTTGTTAAATATAATTTTTTTTTTTTTTTTGAGGCAGAGTCTGACTCTGTCACCCAGGCTGGAGTGCAATGGCATGATCTTGGCTCACTGCAACCTCCACCTCCTGGGTTAAAGCAATTCTCCTGCCTCAGCCTCCCGAGTAGCTGGGATTATAGGTGTTCACTACTATCCCCATCTAATTTTTTTTTTTTTTTGAGATGGAGTCTCACTCTGTCGCCCAGGCTGGAGTGCACTGGCGCAATCTCGGCTCACTGCAACCTCTGCCTCCTGGGTTCAAGCGATTCTCCTGTCTCAGCCTCCTGAGTAGCTGGGATCACAGGTGCATGCCACCATGCCCAGCTAACTTTTTGTATTTTAGTAGAGACAGGGTTTCACCATGTTGCCCAGGCTGGTCTCGAACTCCTGAGCTCAGGCAATCTACCCACCTCAGCCTCCCAAAATGCTGGGATTACAGGCGTGAGCCACCGCACCCAGCTCATCCCCAGCTAATTTTTGTATTTTTAGTAGAGACAGGGTTTCACTATGTTGGCCAGGTTGGTCTCAAACTCCTGACCTCAGATGATCCACCCGCCTAGGCCTCTCAAGGGCTGGGATTATAGGTGTGAGCCACTACACCTGGCCAGGTGTTAAAGATCTGAGTCATAGTTCCTGGTGATTCTCCAATGTATGACCCTCAACTCTCCAGTGTCTGAACGGCTCCCAGCTGCTGGTCAATTTTGGCTTGAGCCCCGCTGCTCCTCTGACCCCTCGTCAGTTTGCTCTGCTGTGCCCAGCCCTGCTTTATCAGATCGACAGCCGCGTCTGCATCGGCGCTCCGGCCCCTGCACCCCCAGGGGATCTACTATCTGGTCAGCAAGTAGGAGTGGGTGGGGGACACCCTGAATCCTGGAAGTGGGGCCCATGCCAAAAAGGAGGCTCACTGGGGTCCTGCCTCTCCTTGTAGTGTTCTCTCTGCTCCACCTTACGTGTGGGACCCTCCTCCTGCCCTGAACTAACTTCAGCCCCTGATTCTCCCCAGCCCTGCTTCAGAGTGCCCTGGCAGTCCTGTTGCTCAGCCTCCCTTCTCCCCTATCCCTGCTGCTGCTGCGGCTCCTGGGACCTCGTCTACTACGGCCCTTGCTGGGCTTCCTGGGGGCCCTGGCCGTGGGCACTCTTTGTGGGGATGCACTGCTACATCTGCTACCGCATGTATGTGAAGCCCCTTCCTTGTACCCCTGGCCTCCATGGATCTAAGGTGTCCCCAGCCATAGGACATCCCCTCCGCCTTTCCATCAGCTCCCACATCCTACTCCCAGATCCTGGCTTCAGCCCACAGCTGCCTTCTAGTAGAGCATATGAGCGAAGACTTGCCACCATCCATGCAAGGGGATGTTGTTGGGTATAGGGGCTTCCAGAGTCTGCCCTGACCTTCTCTCTGTCAGGCACAAGAAGGGCGGCACGCAGGACCTGGCGGACTACCAGAGAAGGACCTGGGCCCGGGGTTGTCAGTGCTCGGAGGCCTCTTCCTGCTCTTTGTGCTGGAGAACATGCTGGGGCTTTTGCGGCACCGAGGGCTCAGGCCAGTGAGTGATACCCTTTTCTCCTCCTTCTGCTGAGACCAGAGTCCCAGTCAAGAACTGGGCCAGGCCGGGCGCGGTGGCTCACGCCTGTAATCCCAGCACTTTGGGAGCCCAAGGCGGGCAGATCACAAGGTCAGGAGTTTGAGTCCAGCCTGACCAACATGGTGAAACCCTGTCTCTACTAAAAATACAAAAATTAGCTGGGCGTGGTGGTGCGTGCCTGTAATCCCAGCTACTCAGGAGGCTGAAGCAGGAGAATCGCTTGACTTGGGAGGTGGAGTTTGCAGCGAGCTGAGATGGCACCAGTGCACTCCAGCCCAGGTGACAGAGCGAGACTCCATCTCAAAAACAACAACAACAACAACAAAACTGGGCCAAAAAGCCAAGAGATGAGGAGCAGTGTGTGCTCCTGGATCTCTGACATTTGCCTGGTGTGCAGGACCTATCGGCTAACAGGGAGTGGGTAGGGGCTCCTTAAGCACAGACCCAGGACTTCTGGCCAAATGGCATCCTATTCTGAGCTCAAGTCAACAAGAAACAGAGGGGAGGTGACAACTTGGGAAGAAGGTAGAGGCCAAAGAACATCCCAGGTGCCAGAGGTGGAACCAGGTGTTCATCTTCCCAGCTTGTGGCCTGGCTTCCCCTTAGTCCCTGGCTCTGCTGCCTCCTCCACCAGGAGGGATGCCCTCCTATTTCAGAGATGCTGCAGGCGAAAACGAAGGAATCTCGAAACACGCAACTTGGATCCGGAGAATGGCAGTGGGATGGCCCTTCAGCCCCTACAGGCAGCTCCAGGTGACTAGAGGAGAAAATTTGAAGAGTAGGTTCCAAGCTCACAGTCCTTACTTGCAGCCACCAACACTGTCCTGTGCTTCTTCCCGCAGAGCCAGGGGCTCAGGGCCAGAGGGAGCAGAACAGCCAGCATCCACCAGCTCTGGCCCCTCCTGGGCACCAAGGCCACAGTCATGGGCACCAGGGTGGCGCTGATATCACGTGGATGGTCCTCCTGGGAGATGGTCTACACAACCTCACTGACGGGCTGGCCATAGGTGTGAGGGGTGGGAACGGAGGGAAGCAGGTCCGAGGGGAGGCCAGGGCTCCTAGTTATCAGCTGGGGCTAGGAGAGGGCCGTCAGGAAGATGGGGAGAGGACGGGAGGACCACGGAACACAGGAACCTGCTTCTGAGGAGACTTTTCTTCTGGACCGACAACTTCCGACCCTGCTGGCCCCAGGTGCTGCCTTCTCTGATGGCTTCTCCAGTGGCCTCAGTACCACCTTAGCGGTCTTCTGCCATGAGCTGCCCCACGAACTGGGTAGGAATGGCAGGAGCAGGGTGGGGTGGACTCCAGAAAGGAGATAGCTCCAAGGGGTAGAGCTTGGAGGCTGGTGGGTGGCATGGATGAGGGGCACCCCAGCTTACTCCCTCCCATCCTGTCCTCTGTCTCCAATAGGTGACTTTGCCATGCTGCTCCAGTCAGGGCTGTCCTTTCGGCGGCTGCTGCTGCTGAGTCTCGTGTCTGGAGCCCTGGGATTGGGGGGTGCAGTCCTGGGGGTGGGGCTCAGCCTGGGCCCTGTCCCCCTCACTCCCTGGGTGTTTGGGGTCACTGCTGGGGTCTTCCTCTATGTGGCCCTTGTGGACATGGTGAGAGATGTCGGGTAGAGCAGAGAAATCAAGGGCAGTGGGGAGGCGGGAGTGGAGAGGGAGGTAGCAGTCCCTCCGCCTCTACCATTAGCTCCTGGAAGGGCGTCAGACCATAGGCCCACAAAAGTCTGAGAAACAAGGGACTAAGGTGTTTGGGTGGGGGCTGCTGATGCTTTCTGACACCCTTCCTCTGGAGTTGAGAGGTCAGGGGCAAGGCCAGAATCCTGACATCCTCTTTTTCTTTCAGCTACCAGCCCTGCTTCGTCCTCCGGAGCCCCTGCCTACGCCCCATGTGCTCCTGCAGGGGCTGGGGCTGCTGCTGGGGGGCGGCCTCATGCTTGCCATAACCCTGCTGGAGGAGCGGCTACTGCCCGTGACCACTGAGGGCTGACGGGGCCAGTGGAAAGGGGTTGGGTTGCCCTTCCTTCCCCCCAACCACAGGAATGGAGGCGGGACACAGGGCCAGTAGGAGCAATAGGATTTTAATAAACAGAACCCATCCCAAAGCCATGACTACGACAGTTGTACTTGCACCAAAACAGCATAGAAAACCAGAGTGTGGTGGGAGGACCCGAAGCCGGTTGGGGGAGGATGCGAGTAGGGGCCTGGAGGGTGCAGGGTCATTAATCTGCGGGGAGAACATTGTGCTTTAGCCCAGGGAGGGGAGGGGTGGGGCAAATGCACCGAGGTCCCCACTTTTTCCTGCTGCCCTCGGCACCCTGAGGATGCAGGCATCTGGGCACATCTGCCCCTTATTGCTGCCCACCAGCGTTAAACGCCCCCAATCCCAACACTAGCACCACAGGTGGTTCCGGGGCAGGGAGAGGCAGGAATGGGAAAATTGCTTAGAGAAAGATTCCACTAGAATCCAGTGAATTGTGCTCAGTTCTCTTTACTTCCTACAACCGAGTACATGGGTCACAGGGTGGAGGGTGCAACAGGACATGGAACATGCCCCTCCGTGCCCCCCAACACACACCTGCACACAGGATGGTGGTGTCTGCAGCATCACAGGTCATGCAGGGCATGGGGAAAGGGAGGTTCACACACACATAGATGCCCACAGCGGGTACCAGACGGAGAACACCCCTGAATATACATAGCTGTACATGGGGAACCCCCAGGTCCCCACCCCAACCCTCTCCCCTGTCTTGCTGTCCCCCGCAGGGGAACTATATTGCTTTGAGAGAGCCACCCCAGGGGCTGCTCTGCCAGGCACCCTCCCCTCCCACCCACCCCCATTTTGGCACATCTGCAAGACACACAGCAGCGAGAGTAGGCACCCTCCCTTCCCAGGCTTCTGTGGCCTGGAGCTGGAGAAGGGGGTAGGAGACTTCATCCTCCATCCTCCCCTAACCCTTCCCAAACCCCTGCCAAACCCACTCAAGCCAGAACCCACCCCCACCCCCCAAACACACATACAAAGCTGAGCTATCCAGGAACACAAGGGAAACAAGGAGATTGTCCAGGGTGGGAGTGGAGGCAGCAGGGGAAGAAGACTGGAAGCAGAGACCTCCCCCCTTGTGGGGGGCAGACTGGCACAACAGCTACTTTAGTGCAATTGGAGAGGGTGCCCAGAGTGAGAGGTGGAGAAGGGAGGGAAGGCGGTCCCCAACTTCCCTGGGGGCAAAGTCAGGCTTCCAGATTCCCCAGGGAAAGGGCCTAGCAGGAGTGGGTGAGGGCCAAGGTGGATCCTCTGGTTACCCGCCACCCTCTGCCCTCCCAAATGCAGTGACAGTGTCCCCCTCACACCTAAGTGGGCAACAGCAGCCTTGGAGTCAGTACCTTCAAGTAATTCAAAGAGCAGACCCTCCCCACCCCAGCTTCACCCCATCTCTGGGATTTGGTCGCTTCTCTAGGGGTTGGGTTGGGAGGAGGGAGCCCCCAAGGCAGACCCTTCCCTCTCTACCTCCCGATTCCCAGATCACTGGGCTTGGTCCTCAAAGATTCCTCACCTCCGCCCTTGCCCAACCTGGGTCAAGGCTGCAGAAGGCTGGAGCCACCACAATTAGAGGGGAAGGGGCTGCTTTGTTCCTTATCCCTCCTTCTTAAAAGGTAGGGTTCAAACTAGGCGGGATGGGGGCCCATACTGGTTTGCCCCAGGAGTAGGGTTTCTGGGCTAGGGTCTGTAAGGCTATTTTCCTTTGCGGTGGGAAGGGGAGGTAGGGGATGAACACTGGGTATGGGAAGTGGGTGAGAAATGGCTGAGAGGGAAGGAGGAAGGGGCCTCCCTGCTGGAGCAGTCACTGGAGTCATTTAGACAAAAACACTCATGTGCATAAGATACACAGTGCGCAAACTCAGCCCTGCCAGCCCGGCCCCAATCCCACCTCTCAGGACTCCTTCCAAGACCCTGGAGGAGGTTCTGGGGATACAGCTGTAGAACCGTTCACTCTGGCCCCATCCACCCCACCCCCAGCCTCTTCTCCCCTTCTAGGTCCAGGGAGTAAGAAGGTGCTCGGGTGGGCAGACAGTGGTGGAAACAGTATTGAGTTTTCCTTTGGTTACATATTGAAGGCAAAGGTGAGCTGGACTTACAGTCAAAACGGATAGGGGTGAGGAAGGAAGAGGGGCCATGGCTGGGGTTGGAGAGGGAGGTAGGCCCTCCTCAGCCCCTCCACCCCAAGAAACACATCTACGTGGGGTGGCAGTCCCTCAGTCTTTTCTCTCCCACGCCCCACAGCACCAAACAAAAGGAGAAGCCCCCTCCCCCAGGGGCTGCTCCCCACCCCAACCTGGGCTGTACATTCAGTGGTTTTCAGCAGTCCTATGGCTCAGGGGGCCACGGGGCAGGGGAGGTGGCCCGTCAGTCTCAGTGGACAGTGGCAGTGACCCGGGTCTATTGGTCCTTCCTGGGACCCACAGTTTGTGCCATTCGTTTTTCTGAAGGATAGTATATGACCCTACCAGAGCCACCGCCCAATCAGAAATAGCTCCCCCAAAATCAGAAACTAAAAACTGGCTCTTTCCATCTCACCCTCTGATTCACACATCTGTTTCCCTGTCTCCTATGTCGCCCTCGCTCTGTTTCCTTTGCTGGGACCTGGGGCTGCTCCCAGGGTCCTCGCTTAAAATAGGCCTTTTCACAAAAGTGCTTATTACTTGAAGCAAGTGCTTTAGGGCTGCGGTGGGGAGAGGGGGGAGGGGGAGGGCAAAGGGAAGGCGCTGTTCCCTCCCCGCCCTCCCCCATGAAGACTGGGGGGCATTCTGCCTGTTTTACTTCTCCACACCCGTTTAAGTCAAAGAGGTTTAAAAAAAATCTTAACATTAAAATAAATACGCAGTGGCCATGAGAATGGTCAAAATGCTTCAAAAAACACTAGGGCTGGGGAGCCCAGGGTGGGGCATGGGGTTTCCTTTGGCATAAGGAGAGGAGGCTGCTTGTCCCCCAGGCTTCCTCACAGCCACATATGGAGGGACAGAGGACTCCCCACCACCTCCCAGCACTGCTGACAGTGCGCTGAGGGCAGCAGGGCGCAGACAGCCCCCAGAAATCTCATCTAGCAAGACAACGGGGCTCTGACACTCAGATGCTTCCCGCCATCACCAAACATCACGAAAGGAGAACACGACTCACACCCCGCAAGTTCTCTCTGGAGGACCCATCTTCTCACTCCCCTTGCCCCCCACCACCTAATTCCCAGCACCAAGATGAGAGGGAGGGGGTGGAATAGGAAGATTTCAGGAGAGAGAATTGAAGGGAAGGCAAGCTTTGCAGAGCCAGCAGGGTTGGGGATGGGGGCTGCAGCCCTTAAGAGAGGTCACATTGATTGTCATATAGGGGAGGACACGGTGTGGAGGGAGGTGGGCAAGAGGGGCGTCACAAGGCCCTTTGGCTTTGAAAATAAAAATAAAAACTAAAAGCTGCACAATCCTTCTCATCAATAATGGTCATTTGGAAGCCTTGAAATGATTTAGGAACTGAGGGTTGGGAGAAGCAAAACACAGAGAGACAGGGGATCAAAAGGGACCATGAAAAGATAAGGACTTGGACAACACCCCAGGCTTCTGGAAACCAGCATGAGGTATGGTTAAAGGTATCCGTTGGGGAGGGAGGGGGTCCCTGGGACGCCCCCCTCCCCTCAGCCCACCCTTGACAAGGGTGGCGAGACATTCAGGGTATACAACTAAAAGATGGGTAAGACTGTGAATAAAGCAAACTTGAGTAGGGGAGGGAGGCTGAAGGATCCCCCCTCAGGGGAGACCCTGTACTGTGTAAACGAAGCCTGTCCAGTTCTCAGGGGACAATACTGATGGCAGCCAAACTGGGCAAGGATGCAGTGTGGGGGCGGAGGGGGCATGACCTCTATTCAAGTTCTGTGTCTTGGCCCCTGGCTGAGGTATTGAGTGTGAGGAAGGGAACACTGGGCTGCAGGAGTGGGTCCAACTGTCCAGGAGGCTGCACTAGGAGATGGGTGGACAGAGCACTTAAAGGGACCAGGGCCAAATTCAATGCTACATTTAGAGAGAAAACTGCCCCCTCTTCACTCCAGCCCAGTTTGGCTTTTGGGGTGCGACTTTAGAAATCTTATCAGTGCAGCCCCCAGCTCAATCCCATCTTTCCTCCCTGCTGGGAAGGCAGGGACCAAGCCCCAGTACCTATTCATCTCTCTCTAGGTCAGAGCTTCTTCCTCACACTGGAGGGGAAGCCTGGGTCCCGAGTAGCTACGGTCCCTTGTCGGCCCTGCCCCTCCTACCATCTTTGGCTTCAGATCAGGAGTGACTGGGGCAGTGGGTACTCTTGGACATAACGGAAGGCGGAGGCAGATAGGGAGCACAGATAAACTATGGGCTTGGCACAGGAGGAAGAACATGGTCCCTCCCTCCATATACATGCAAACACATGCCTGAAACACAGTGGACATACTAGGGCTGTGGTTTTGAAATGGGCAGGAAATTAATTTGTTTCTTCCCCTAAAGGATAAAACGCTTACTTAAAAATTCATGACAAGCCTCAAAGTTCAAGGGAAGGAGAGCCAGGGCAGGAATGACCACAGGCTCTGCCCTCCCAAAAGAAGATAAAAGAAAGAAGCAAGGTTAAAGTGCGTGGTTAGGGGCCAGGCTAGGAGTGGGAGGGAATGGGGAGGGGGCAGGCTGTGGGGGCAGAACCAGCCCTTGATTTGCATATGAGGAGCCAGGGGAGAGTGCAGGATTGGGGCCCAGGTACAGTAGTTGCTGCTTCAAGTGTTTTGCATTTGAACTTTAGGGGTGATAGGGTACAGAAGTGGGGAAAAAGCTCCAGGCCCCAGTGCTAAATATCCTCCCCCCTCATCCTCTAGCTGCCCCTGAAGGGGGAGGGGGACACCCCCAGAGTGCTCACACAGTACCAGAAATTAAGGCTTCTCACTGCTGCGGGGATGGAGGGACCGGCCGAGCAGGGAGGCAGTGATGGGTATGGAAGAAGAGGGGATCTGCCTGGCAGTAGGGGCAGGGGAGAAGGGGGACACAGAGAGGAGTCCCCAGGGAAGAGTCAGGGGAGCTGGCAGCAGAAAGAGGGAACCAAGAGATGGAGTCAAAGAGTAGGGGAGCCAGGCATTTAGCAATCATTTTGGGACACTTGGCAGAAGGGGTCGCCCTGGGGGTACCAAGGGCCTGGGGTGCTCCCTGTCAGTCCCAGACCCCTGCCAGGCCAAGATGGTGTGGCAAAGGGGTGAGAGCAGCTGCTCCCCAGGGCTTCCTTCCCCTCCGCCCCCTCCACCCAGTCGTGTTCTCCTTTAAAGTGCCCTAAATGTTTAGACTTTTTCTAAATAAATAGAATTAGATATCAAGCCACCGGCGGGGGAGGGACACTGGAGGGGGCTACTCAGAGTAGCAGCCATCTAACCCAATGGCGCCGGGCCGCTCCTGGCTGTAGGGGCAGGAGGCCCCATGGGGCAGGGCGCCGCAGCCACCCACCGTCTTGGCGGCTGCAATGCTGCAGTTCTTGAGCAGGCTGAAGCTGAAAGGACTGACGGCGTCCTTGGGTGGGAAAGGCTTCATGGTGGAAAGGATCAAGGCCAGGCAGTCTGCCACATCTTTGTTGGGGGCACAGGCCAGTGCTGGGGTGTGACCTGCAGGGCCAAGGGGGAGAACTGAGGCATAGAGTCCTGTATCCTAGCTAGCCTCCCCCAAGCCCTGAAGTCTCTTCTCTGTGGAGGGAGCCAAGGCAGGCAGGTACCCAGCAGCGGCAGAATCCAAGGGTGACGAGGGCCCAGGAAGGCTGACAGGCAGATTCTCTAAGTACGGGTTAAAGGGCGGGCATGGGAGTCAAAGCCTAGGGTGTGGAGTCCTCCTGACCCTGCAGGCTCCCCTCTGAGACTCCAGAGTACTGGTGTGGGCTCCCTTCTCTGAAGAGTTCCCTTGGGAAGAAAATCCCATGTATAGCAAGATTAAGAAGTCACCTCCTGAAGAATGTCCCTGACCCCAAACCCAAGACAGGCATGGGGCCCCAGACCCCACCCACCTTCTTCATCCACAGCCAGCACTGTGGCCCCACGACTCAGCAGGGCCTGTACCACAGAAGCTAGACCATTCCGGGCAGCAATGTGGAGTGGCCTTGGAAAAAAGGAAAAAGAAGGAGCTTGATGCTAAGCTGCCCTTCCACCTCCAGACAGGGTGGCAAGGGTGCTGAACAAATACAATGGGCTCCAGAGAGCCTCTAAACAGCGGCCACTCTTTCATCACCCACTGGCCTCCCCCAGCCAGGAGCCCCCTTCCCCAGGCACTCACATCTGCAGCGCACTGTTGGTAGCATTGATAAGGCCAAGGTCTTGGGTTTCTGCCAGGATAATGAGGGCACATTTCTCATGGCCCTGAGGGAGGGGAACAGAGAGTGGAGACTTGTGAAGTAGAAATGTGGCAGGGTGCAGGGCAGGAGTTGGGGAGAGTAACAGGAGGACAAATAGCTGCCCAACCAGTCGGATAGGCTGGACAATCCTCACTTCTGCCCCAGTACCCTCTGCAACCGAGACCTACCTCTCTTCATCAAGCTCTGCCCCTTATGCAGTCCCCCAATCACTTCAGGTAAGTACCTTGCTACAAGCCAAGTGGAGGGCCGTGTTCTTGTTCTCATCCAACACAGTAAGGTCTGCCTTCCCTCGATACAGCAGAAATTCTACAAGAGAAATGTGATAGAGGGACTGACCCCTCCCACCAGAGCAGCAGCCATCCTGGCTCTCCACTTTGCATCCCGTCTGCAGATGGCGAGATATCCAAAGACAACCCTCCTGCTTTCTGAACCCCAGCCCCAGCTAGCCTCCACAGGCAGGGCTGACCCATCCTGCAAATGCCCCAGGGGAGCTCCTCCCTTCCACAAGTGGCCCCTACACACCCACAGCAGCGGTCTGCCCGTTCTCAGCCGCCGTCATGAGCGCAGTGCGGCCAGTGTGGTCAGTGGCGTTCACCTCGGCTTGATGCTGCAGCAGCATCCGGAGCCCAGAGACATTGTCCGCGAAGGCAGCGGCGTGAAGGGGGGTCCTGTAAGGCAGGGATCAGGGTAGATTAAAATAGGGAAGAGTATACTGCCCAAGCAGAAAGGGGAAGCCAGAGGCAACTGGGATTCTTCCCAAGTCTTCCATCACTCACCGTCCTTTGGCATCTCGGCTGTTCACAATCTTGGCACCCAGAGCTCCCAGCAGCATCTCTGTGGTGCTGTCTTGGTTATTAATCCTAGAAGAGGGAAGAGGGGTCATCAGGAAGGACAAGGGAAGTAGACTACCTGTCCTAAGCTCAAGTCATGGGCCCTCGCGAGAAGGGCTGATGCAGCAAAAGGGACTTACACTGCACAGTGCAAAGGAGTGAAGGGGTTTCCTTCCAAGTATGAAAACGGGCTGTGTTCAAGTAACAACTCCAGACAATCTTCATGTCCTGGGCACGAGGAAGGAAGAGTAGTGATGGAGAAAAACGGCAAGGTTCCCTGTCTGTCCTGTGTCTTGACACTCCATTCCACTTCCAGATTCAGATCAACCCAGGTCCCCCCCAACAACCCACCTGTCCTCCTCTACACACACTCCAACACACACTCCTGTGCCTGTGGAGGCCCCAGTCTAGTACCAGTGTAGGAGGCCCAGTGCATGGGTGAGTATCCGCTGTAATCCACCCCGGCATCCAGGGGATCTGTGGAAAGGGCAGCCTGCAGCAGGGTCCGCAGTACTGCAGTGTGGCCACAGGCTGAGGCCAGGTGAATGGGTGTGCGGCCCTTAAAGTCTCGGCACAGCACAAATGCGTCGTGGTCCAGCAGGGCAGCCAGGCAGTCCTCACAGCCAGTCACTGCCTGTGAGTAACATGGGGGTGTGAGGGGGATGAAAAGCTCCTCCTTTTCCACTAGCCTGTTGCTGGCTCAGGAGTAAGAACCACTTGCAGGGCTCCAATCCTTGTCTTTTTTTTTTTTTTTTTTGGAGTCGGAGTCTTGCTCTGTCGCCCAGGCTGGAGTGCAGTGGCGTAATCTCGGCTCACTGCAACCTCTGCCTCCCCGGTTCAAGCGATTCTCCTGCCTCAGCCTCCCAAGTAGCTGGGATTACAGGCAGGTGCCACCATGCCCGGCTAATTTTTTTGTATTTTTAGTAGAGACAGGGTTTCACCATGTTAGCCAGGATGGTCTTGATCTCCTCACCTCGTGATCCGCCTGCCTCGGCCTCCCAAAGTGCTGGGATTACAGGCATGAGCCACTGGCCTCAATCCTTGTCTTTACAACAATAATTCTTGTTTTTTTTTGAGACGGAGTCTCACTCTGTCACCCAGGCTGGAGTGCAATGGTGCGATCTTGGCTCACTGCAACCTCTGCCTCCCAGGTTCCAGCAATTCTCCTGTCTCAGCCTCCCAAGTAGCTGGGATTATAGGCATGCACCACCACGCCCAATTAATTTTTGTATTTTTAGTAGAGGCGAAGTTTCACCATGTTGGCCAGGCTGGTCTCAAACTCCTGACTTCAGGTGATCTGCCTGCCTTGGCCTTCCAAAGTGCTGGGATTACAGACGTGAGCCACCATGCCCGGCCCTTTACAACAACAATTCTAAGTATTAGGGACCCACATCTCCCTCCTTGACTCTCTCTATGCCAGCAGACAATCAGGATACTAAGAGTTAATACTGGAGCTCTGGAGTTAATACTGGAAAGACTAAATGGAGAGAAGGAGACTAAGGGATCAAAAAATCTTATGTGAGGAGGAGGCAGCTTAGGACAGGTGGTCACGGAAGAGGATCTAGGTTGTGGCGACATTATGCGATGGGTTGGGGCCAGCAGGGTATCCCAGGTAGAGTCTGGGTGGTGAGCACTCAGTTGTACGTGATTACAAAGCAGATATTGGCCAGGCACAGTGGCTCACGCCTGTAATCCCAACCCTTTGGGAGGCCAAGGTGGGTGGATCTCATCATCAGGAGATTGAGACTACCCTGGCTAACACAGTGAAACCCTGTCTCTACTAAAAATACAAAAATTAGCCAGGCGTGGTGGCAGACGCCTGTAATCCCAGCTACTCGGGAGGCTGAGGCAGGAGAATCGCTTGAACCCAGGAGGCGGAGGTTGCAGTGAGCCGAGATCACGCCACTGCACTCCAGCCTGGGCGACAGAGCGAGACTCTATCTCAAAATAATAATAATAATAATTAATAATAAACAAAGCACAGATATCAGGGAAATCAGCTGGGGACGTCAGGGACTCATCCTGGAGCAAGCACAAAGCTCAATAAGATCCTGGGCACAGCGTGGGTCTGGTGGCTCGTGCCTGTAATCCCAGCACTTTGGGAGGCCAAGGTGGGGGGATCACTTGAACCCAGGAGTTCAAGACCAGCTTGGGCAAGATGGTAAGACCCCCATATCTACAAAAAATACAAAAATTAGCTGGCCATGATGGCATGTGCCTATAGTTTCAGCTACTTAGGAGGCTGAGATGTGAGAATCACCTGAGCCCAGGAAGTCAAGGCTGCAGTGAGCTGTGATAGTGTCACTGCACTCTAACCTGGGCAATGGGAGTGAGACCCTGTCTCAAAAAAAAAAAAAAAAGAAAAAGAAAAAAGACGGCACAAAATCCTAGCTTGCCTCCTAGACAATTGAATTCCCTACTGCTGGTGAGTCCCATGCTCCCACACTGAGGCCCATGTGCAAACAATCCCCCCAGAAGCTCACTCACCCCGCGGTGGAGGGCAGTGCGGCCCCGGAGGTCAGCAGCATCAGCTGTGGATCCTTTCTCTAGCAGCAGATGTACACAGTCCACATGGCCATTCATGATGGCCAGCATCAGTGGGGTCCTACAGAAGGGCAGGAGGAGGAGTGAGGATCCCGCAAGGACTGGAAAACCTGCACCCCACCCTGGCCCACACTCACTGTCCATAGGCATCCATGACATCTGTGATGTCAGCTCGTTCCCCACTGTCGATCAGCAAGTGCAGGGAGTCAGTGTGGCCAGAGGCAGCTAGGGGAAAGGGACCCCGTGTCAGGGCAGGGCCAGGAGGAAGAAGGGAGGCAAGGTCAAGCCTAAAGGACTTGGGGTCAATGTTACAGAAAGACCTGGGCCAGGGAGAAATCTCTGAGGATAGGAAGCTATGAATCAGGGCTTGAAGTCTCCATTCTCCTCACCCCACTCCACTTTCCAGCCCCATTCCCATCCAGGAGGGATCTGGCATGGCAAGGGTAGGGCAGCAGCCTAAAGTGGGCACTAACCAGCAGCGTGCAGGGGCGTCCACTTGCGCTTGCGCTCCTTGATGAGGGCAGAGGCGCCGTGGGCTGTAAGCACCTCCACACACTCAGTAGAGCCGCGCTCCGTGGCCAGGAAGAGTGCGGTCCGGCCCTTGTGGTCCCTTACGTCCAGATTCACCAGCGTCTCCGCCAGCGTCTTCAAGGCTTCACAGTGACCGTTGTAGGCCTGGCAAGGTGCAGGCAACCAGTGCACACAGCTCGGGACCTTCCCTGCTCCTCCCTTCCCCTTCTCTGCTCTTGGGGTCCCTGGGAAGCTCAAGGTCTTAGTCCTTGACAAGCTCCTTGGGCCCCTTAAGGCTTCCTACCCTGCACTGTGCTTATCCCCTCTCCCACAAAAAGGCAGAAGGAAGGATAACTTCACAAGTGCTGGCACCTTTGTTAGGGCCTGGGAACAGGTAGGACAAGGAAGGCAACAGAAAAAGACGTGGGACTCACAGCTAAGTGCAAAGGGCTGACTGGAATGGTGCTCTCCACATCCTCCAGGCAGTTAAAGGACATTTCTAAGAGCTGCAAAGGACAGGAAAGTAGGTGCTGAGACTCTGGAACTCCCAAGATAGTACCCCAGTCCCCGACTCGCAGTAATCCCCACTAAGCCTCTGGATCTAAAGACCACATTTGATTGAACCCTTAGTTTTGGAATCCACAAACCCTGTGCCCTGCCCCTGCCTCCCCTCCTGTAGGCCGGGCCCCAACACATACCAGTTCGAGGTTCTGTCTGTTGCCATAGGCGGCTGCATAGTGCACAGCTGTGTAGCCCTGCCTGTCCCGCAGGGAGGGGTCTGCACCGTTATCCAGTAAGAACTCCAGACAGCTGGGGAGCCGGGGGTAGACTGTGAGACAGGGACAGGCCCAGCCCAGGAGGGCACAGTTCTGGGAGGGCCAGAGGAGAGGACCAAGGGAACCCCTCCAGGCCTACCTGGCCGCCACCCGTCTTCAGCTCTCGGTAGGTTCTCTAAATCCTACCCATTCTTCAATGCCAGCTCCAGACCCACTTTACCTTCTCAAGGTCTGCCCTGAACCCCTCTGGCTTCAATGCCCTCCTTTATCCTCTGAATGCTCTCCTAGAGAACCTAGAGCATGATGTTCAGTTATCAGCCTTCTCCTGACCAACATGCTTTCCCCACCTCCAGGCACGTCAACCCCTGCCCTAGGATGCTTTCTCCTCCCAGCCCACCCGAATAAGTCCTGTTCATCTCAAACTCAGTCCCAGCTTCTCTCCTCTGTGGGGCCTTTCCCAGCCTTCCCTGGGGAAGATGCCTCTTCCTCTGTGCTCCCTTGGCAGTCTTCTCATACCTTAGTAGTAGTTGTAGTAGTAATAATAATAAAGTAGCACTTACTGTCAAGCACAGTTCTAAGTACTTCATGTATATTAAATAATTTAATCCTCATAAAGATCCCATGAAGTAGATACTATTTTTATCCTTACTGTGGGTGATGAAATTGAGGCATAGAGAAGTAACTTGCTGAAGGTAATAGCTGAGCCTCTTGGATTTTAGTGTCCTTTTTAAAAAAATAAATCTTAAAAAAAAAATTATTTAATTTACTTATTTTAAATGGAGACAGGGACCTGGCTCGGTTGCTCACATCTGTAATTCCAGCACTTTGGGAGGCTGAGGTGGGCAGATCACCCGCAGTCAGGAGTTCGTGGCCAGCCTCGCCAACATGGAGAAACCCTGTCTCTACTAAAAATACAAAAATTAGGCTGGGCGTGGTGGCTCACGCCTGCAATCCTAGCACTTTGGGAGGCCAAGGCAGGTGGATCGCCTGAGCTCAGGAGTTCAAGACCAGCCTGGGCAACATGGTGAAACCCCGTCTGTACTAAAATACAAAAAATTAGCCAGGCGTGGCAGCATGCACCAGTAGTCCCAGCTACTCAGGAGGCTGAGGCAGAATTGCTTGAACCCAGGAGGTGGAGGTTGCAGTGAGCCAAGTTCATGCCACTGCACTCCAGCCTGGGCAACAGAGTGAGACTTGGTCTTCAAAAAAACAATTAGCTGGGCATGGTGGTAGGCACCTGTAATCCCAGCTACTCAGGAGGAAGAGGCAGGAGAATCGCTTGAACCCCGGAGGTAGAGGTTGCAGTGAGCTGAGATCACGCAACTGCACTAGAGCCTGGGTGACAGAGCAAGACTCCATCTCAAATAAATAAATTAATTAATGAATTAATTAATTAATTTAATTAAATAAAATAGAGATGAGTTCTCATTATGTGTTAGCCAGGCTGGTCTCATACTCCTGGGCTCAAGCAATCCTCCCACCTCAGTGCTGGAATTACAGGCATGAGTCACTGTGCCTACCTGATTTTTGTGGGTTTTTTTTTTTAGAGACGGGGTCTCACTATGCTGCCCAGGCTGGGGTGCAGTGGCTATTCATAGACATGATCATAGTGCACTACAGCCTCAAACTCCTGGGTTTGCATGGTCCTCTTGCCTTACCTGCACCTGCCTCCTGAATAACTGGGAATATATGCATGTGCCACCGTGCCCAGCAAAAAATAAACTTTTTGTTTTAGAATATTATTAGATTTATAGAAAAATTGTGGGCTAGGTGTGGTGGCTCATATCTGTAATCCCAGCACTTTGGGAGTCTAAGGTAGGAGGATTGCTTGAGCCCAGGAGTTCGAGACCAGTGTGGGCAACACAGAGAGATCCCTGACCTACAAAATAAATTAATTAAAAAAAAAAAAAGAAAGAAAAAGAGAAATTGTGAAGATAGTACAGGGAGTTCTCACATAACCTATACCTAGTTCCCCGTCATTAACATCTTACATTAGTATGCATAAGTGTCCTTTTATTTATCTTTCCCAATAGATTATTAGCTTTCAAAAGACAGAAATTTGGGACAATTCATCCTTTTTAAATTTTTATTTAATTTTATTTATTTATTTGTTTTTTTGGAGACAGAGTCTCACTCTGTCGCCCAGGTTGGAGTGGATTGGCGTGATCTTGACTCACTGCAACCTCCACCTCCCTGGTTCAAGTGATTCTCCTGCCTCAGCCACCCGAGTAGCTGGGATTACAGGTGCCTGCCACCATGACCGGCTAATTTTTATATTTTTAGTAGAGACGGGGTTTCACCACGTTGGCCAGGCTGGTCTTGAACTCTTGACCTCAGATGATCTGCCTGCCTCTGCCTCCCAAAGTGCTGGGATTATAGGCGTGAACCACCGCACCCGGCCTATTTTTAATTTTAATTTTTTTGAGACAGAGTCTTGTTCGGTTGCCCAGGCTGGAGTGCAGTGGCGTGATCTCGGCTCACTACAACCTCCACCTCCCTGGTTCAAGCAATTCTCTGCCTCGGCCTCCTGAGTAGCTGGGATTACAGGCGTGTGCCACCACACCTGGTTAATTTTTTGTATTTTTAGTAGAGACGGGGTTTCACCATGTTGGTCAAGCTGGTCTTGAACTCCTAACTTCAGGTGATCTGCCTACCTCAGCCTCCCAAAGTGCTAGGATTACAAGCTTGAGCCACTACGCCCAGCCTCATCTTTTATCCTTAGTATCTAGCACAGTGCTTGGAACCTAGTAAGTAAATATTTAATTAATGCTTGCGGAATAAACAAATTATTTTGTACATTTAGCTTTTCTAATCCTCTCAAGAAGACCAGCCGGGCACGGTGAGCTGAGATCACACCACTGCATTCCAGCCTGGGCAACAGAATGAGACTCTGTCTCCAAAAAAAAAAAAAAAAAAAAAAATCCATTCCTTTAGGGAAGGAACTATGTCTCATACTTTGGGGTTTTTTTTTTTCCCCCTGAAGCTCCTGAGCTTCAATCTCATACTTTTGTCTTTGCCCACTATGGACTACACCCAGAGGGCTCAAGACACACTGCTGGCTGACCGGCAGGACAGCAGCAGTATAGGGTAGAGGTTCAGATTAGGTAGGAGGACAGTAGGGCCAGAGCTTGCATGGGTTGGGGAAAGCACATCCCAGGGGCCCTCTCTGCTACTCACAAGAAGGCCTCCTTCCTGCGGGACTCCTTCAGTGGCTCGTCCTCTTCGGCATCATGGCTGGAAGGTGTATGGGGTTCCGCTCTGGGGAAGAGAGAGAGAAAGTTAGGGCCAGGCTCAAGGAGGTGAATGGGGCTGAGAAGGACCAGACTGGTAGCCTCACCTCCTGTAAGTGTCGGAAGCGGCAGCGTAATGGAGGGGAGAGCAGCCTTTACAGTCGGCCTCGTTGACACCTGCCCCAGCAGTCACCAATGTTACTGCACACTGGTAGCTACCGTTAGCAGCTGCATAGTGCAGTGGGGTCCTGGGGAAGAAGTGAAGGAGGGTGGGGAAGAGAATCAGAGACAGATACGAATGCAATCAGATGTGCAGCCAAATGCTGCTTTGTAACATTCTCCTTATTTAACTCTCCAATCTCAACCCTTCCTCCCTCTACCATTTGTTTCTCTAATCAGATATTCCCTATGTTTACCCCTGCATATTAGCATACCTGCCAAATTTGTCCCTCCTCCTCAAGTCAGCTCCACTGCTCAACAGCAAATTAAGACATTCAACATTCCTAAAAGAAAGATGTGTTAAGAGAGTTACAGCCTCAAAGGGAAGCCACAGGCCCAGAGTGGGGCTAAGGAAGGATGGAACTAGCAAGCCCTTTCTTCTGTGACTGCTTTCATTGTGAGAGGGGGAATAGATCTGGACAGGCAAGAATGAGGGGCCCAGACCTTTGCCCAGCTCCCTGCTCAAAGCATGGGAGAGAGAAAGAGAACTCACCCTCCGGAAGCAGCAGCATGAAGACAGGTACGGCCAAGGTTGTCAGGTGTATTGATGTCAAACCCAGCTGAAAGCACATGCTCATTGCTGAGTGAAGACACAATGCTGTACAACTGACCTGGAGGCACAGAACAGCCACAGGTCACATCTGAGAGTGTTCAGCAGGGAGGGAAAGGCCTTTGCTCTCCTATACACCTGCCAATCCCCAGCCCATCAGCACATACCTGAGGAAAGAAGCTTACGACAACAGTCAGAGAATCCAAAGAGAACAGCTAAGTGCAGGGGGAACATGTCATGGATGCCACGCCTAGAGAGAAGTTGAGGGACTCAGTCCTTGGGTCAAGGAGGGACCAAGTAAGACCTCTTCTGTGACCTACCACCACCCTAGAGTCAGGGTAGGAGGTTCTCCAAGGTGCCCTTTGGCAAGCTTATCTGTGCCTCCATGGTTGATGTGAGCAGTCTGTGCAGATCTGGGCAGCCCAGAAGTGGAGTCGGGGCCCTGACTCACCGGGCGGTATCTGCGCCATTGGTCATGAGGGTGCTGATGAGCAGCTCGTGTCCATAGCGAGCAGCCACATGCAGTGGCGTGTTCCCAAATTTGTCGGCACAATCAATCTCGCTGCCTGTGAGGGGATGCACACACACAAGCTCAGGCAGACCTCAGGCTTAAGACCACTTTTGCGAGCTAGCCACGATTTGAGTGCCTACTATGTATGCATCAGGTGCCAGGCCCAGGATTCTACGTGTTTTATCCTGTTTCTAGGCCTTAGGAGACTGGGCAGGGCAGAGCAGGGCCATTTCCACAGGTCCCTTGGTCAGAGTTCCAAGGGCCTATCCTACTGGAAGAGGGCAGGAGAAGGAAGTTAGGAACCTCCCTAGATTCTAGAAATGAGTTCCTTGGGGGAGGAGGGGATGAGAGCACAAAGTCTCCCAGGTCCATACCATTCTGGATGAGGATCTGGGAGCGTGTGAAACGGCCATGGATTGCAGCCATGTGCAGAGGACTTTTCCCTTCTTTGCTCTGTGGAAACATGGTGGGTTTTTGTTTTTGTTTTTTTTTCCAGTGCAAAGCACAGAGAATGCCCTACCTCCCTTCCAAGGACATATCTCTAAGGACAAAAGGGTCATATGGCACCTTCTTAGCCCACTCTTTCCTGAGTCCCTGGCAAGGTCTGATTACCCTAGGAAGCAAGTGGATAATTCCCCAAGAGAGCTATCCAGATACAGTCAGGACCCCTAGATCCAAGTTTCGCTCCCCACTGGTCTAAGCCTTATCCCTTCAGGCACCTGGTAGTTGACGTCAGCCCCATTATTAACCAGTAGCTCCAAGCAGAGAGCGCCATTGGTGGAGACTGCAGCCACATGCAGTGGCGTGAAGCCCTTGTCATTCGGCTGGTTGACATTGGCTCCGGCATTCACCAGCTCAATAGCCACAGCATCCTGGCCCAGGTAGCAGGCGATGTGCAAAGCTGTGTTTCCAAAAGCGTTGGGCTCATCGATCTGGATATTCAGGGGTGAGAGTAAGGTGGTATCAGTTTAAACAAAGTAGAAGCCAGCACATGTAGCCTACAGATCCCAGAAATCCAACGACTGCCTCATTTCCTCTCGGGTTTATGACCCAAGGTACTAAGGTACTAAGGGCACTATGGCTAAGGTAAGCATTATTCAGACCCTCTCTACCACGTCCTTCCAACTTCCCAAAACTATACCAACATCCCAATACCTCATATCTCCGTAACAGACTATAATCTCCTACTTGCTGCCCATAGTTCCCAACCCCAGAGCTCAAAGCCCTGACCTCTGCTCCCATCCGAAGCAGGTACTTCACCACTTCAATCTGGCCACTGGCAGCAGCTGTATGGAGCAGCCCATAGCCCTTGCGGTCCTTGCAGCCGAGGTCTGCTCCCCGTGCCACCAGCAGTTTTAGGACCTCCAAGTGCCCTGAGAAAAGAGAAGACACTCTAAAGGAAGTAGAAGGTAAACTCTAAGGCCCTACACTCCTCTCTTCAAAGGCTGCAACCCCACATCCCTGCCCTAGGAATCCTAAATGTCAAATTTCTGATTTTCCCGTGTATTCTCTCTCACCTAGAAAAGCTGCCCAATGCAGAGGCTGCCGCTCCTTTTTGTCACAGACATTCAGGCTGGCTCCCTTGTTGAGGAGCAGGTTCACCGTCTGTATCAGGATATGAAAGACACCTGTTCAGAGCCAGATTCGTGCCCTCAACCTACCTAAGAGCAGAGGCCTCATCTCCTGAAAAGGCTGAGGCAGCCTAATGCCTTTTTCCATGAGCAAAACAACCTGGAGGACTCGAGGGAACAGCAGAAGCAGGCACTAAGGAGGAGATACTGGAGAGATTTGGAACTTTAAGGGAAACAAGGGAGTCTCTTCAGGTGATCTGGTGGTTCTTAAACTCTTTTTTTTTTTTTTTTTTTGTTTGAGACAGAGTCTCGCTCTGTTACCCAGGCTGGAGTTCAGTGGCATGATTTTGGCTCATTGCGAGCTCCGCCTCCCGGGTTCACGCCATTCTCCTGCCTCAGCCTCCCGAGTAGCTGGGACTACAGGCGGCCGCCACCACGCCCGGCTAATTTTTTGTATTTTTAGTAGAGACGGGGTTTCACCATGTTAGCCAGGATGATCTCGATCTCCTGATCTCATGATCCACCCGCCTTAGCCTCCCAAAGTGCTGGGATTACAGGCGTGAGCTGCTGTGCCCGGCCGGTTCTTAAACTCTTGTAAGTCTTTGCAAATGTGCTGAAAGACATGGACTCTCTTCAGAAAGGCGTGTATGCAAATATTTTCCACGCAAAATCCAAGGTTTTATCAACCTCCTGAAGTCCAAGTTAAGAATTTTAATCTAGTCTGACCATTCATTTAGTGCTTCAGCTTAAGTGTTTATATAACCATCCGGGCTGCTTCTCCTTCAGGCTTGAGGGCCCAGAAGCAGGGAAACGTGAGTAGGAAGGTAAGAAAAGGGAAAGCCCCAGCTGGGCCTGGATGGGAACAGTCCTCACCTCAAGATGCCCACTATGCACTGCATGGTGCAGAGCACTGCGCCCGCTCCTGTCAGCCACGTTGAGGCTGCTCAACAGGGGTGCCAGAGCCTCAGCACACTTGGTGGCCCGGTTGGCAGCAGCCACATGCAGTGGTGTCTGCCACAGCTTGTCCCGGGCATTCACATCTGCTGAATGTGCCAGCAGCAGCCCCAGCACCTTCTGTTGAGGGGCAGGGGACAAAAGAGAGAGTGGGAGCAGGAGGTAAAACAACAGGAAATGGAAGGAGGAATAGGTCAGCATAGCATCTACAGCCCTGTTTTCCCCAGCACAGAGTCTCTTCTCATTTTTCCAACATACCTAGCCTCTGAATACCTACTTTCCATCTTCTGGATCTTCTTAGAACTTAAGCTCTTCCTTACCTTGCTGATTAAAACAAGGACCCTTTGCTCTTCTTCAAGCCACCTGACTCGCCAACTTAGACCCTGAAAATCTTCACTCACACATACATCCATTCCCAAACAAATCCACACGTGGAGATCCACACATCCCAACCCCCCACTACTTCTAGGAAAACTAAATGCTCTTGCTACATCTTGCCCTGAACACCCTCTTTAGCCTTCTCATAGGCACCAAAATTATTTTCAGTATCTCAATAAGCAAACAGATACTGGTTCCTTTGCAAAACCCGAGCTAAAATGCCCCTCCTAACCACCACCCACCTCATTCCCACTGGCCTCGGCCCCTCCCCCTGGTGGCTGCAGCCAGGGAACTGATGAACTGAGGAGGAGGTCCCCCTTTCCCTGTCTTCAGGGCTGATGGGAATAGGATAAAGGACCCAGCTGATGAAATATGTTTGGCCCCTGTGCTGTCAACTTTCAAGCTGCTTGAGGACCAAGGATGCAACAGATTACTATACCCATCCTCCATCACAAGGAAAAGAAATCTCAGTGCCCAGAGGGGGATCAGACTCAAGGTGGCCCCCCAGGGAGGGATGAGTCACTCAGGCCTGGCAGCAGGGCCCCCGCAGTCTGCCAGCCCAGTGTTAAGCTCTTCCTGAGTCACATCAGCTGGCAGCACTCAGCCCCCTTACCGGCCAGTTCTAGGGGTAGGAGGAAGGGGCCAAGATTTGATCTCCTCACTACCTGGGGTAGAACAGCTTGTAGGGCTGAGGACTGAGGCTCCTTAACCCTTAACCTCCACCTTTAAGCAACTTATCCTTTTTGAAAGGGTAAAAGAAGGTGGGGGTGCATACCTCGTTTCGGGAGGCAGCAGCACGATGAAGAGGGGTCAGCCACAGTGTGTCCTTAGCATTGACATTAGCACCTGTGGGGATATAATTTCCTATTTTGATGGAAGGTGGGGAGGAGGTATGAAGGAAGCCAGTAATCAGGCCAGGAAATCTGAATGGAGCTGGAGCCTCGCCTGGACCAAGCCCGGGAGAGCAATCCTTGAATATCAAAAAAGACTCCTCCCCTCCCTTCGCTCCCTATGTGCCACACCTTCCAGCTCCCCACTTTCACCTGACATCAGTAGCAACTGGAGGATGGGGACATCGCCTACGTAGGCAGCAGCATGCAATGGAGTTCGCCTCTCTTGGTCCTGGGAAGGCAAAAAAGAGCAGGGACTATGGGCGCGGGGTAAGGGGGCTATCAAGGACCCCAGCCCAAGCCTCAGAGCTCCAGGCCCTTCCCCACAACCTCTTCCCATAGTTTCTGCAGCGTCCTAAGTCCCGGTACTGGGAGTCAAAGGCAAGCACCTAGGGAGGGTGGAGTCAGGGCCAATGGGCTGAGAAGCCGGCTCCTTTTTCCCGGAGGGGTGGGGGCGCTGCAGACTCCGGAGGTTGAGAAGAGAACAACGTTCCTGGGCATTCACAGCCCAAGTGATCTGGGCTTCAAGCCTGACCTGCTCTCCATCCCCAAATGCAGAGTAGGCTTTCACTCCAGGATGGAAAGAACTGCGGCCTCATCTGAGCAGAGGAGACACGGAGCCGCCCCACCGGTGGGGAGGGGTCCAGAACACGGGAGCCAGGATTCCGGTCTCGCCATCCTCCCTGCTCCCAACTCACCAGCACATTGATGTTCTCCTTCTGCGAGAGTAGGGAACGCACTTCCTCCACATCTCGGCTAAAGATGGCCTGGACCAGGGGCGGCTGCAGAGAGAACCGGCATTCTGAGAGCGGGCTGGAGCCGGAGCGAAACCGGTGTGGGGGTGGGGGTGGGGGAGCACCTAGGTTTGAGTGGGGGGCGTCCGTGGAGGGTCTCCACTCTAGGGATTCTGGCTGGAGCGGGCTCCCGCGGTGCCTCCGCCGGTTGCCAGGTCCCCAAGGACACCGGCTTGGTTGAGGGGAGCGCGGCATGGGGCGGGGCGGGAGCTGCGGGAGCCCCGGGCTCAGGCCCAGCCTAGGCCGCACATCCCCGGGCTCGCGTGACGGCAGCGCCGAGCCCTGGAAGGAGGAAGCGGGAAAGGGCAGGAGGGCTGACCTGGTCCGTGATGCTGAGGATCCCCATGGCTCGGCCCGGGCTCCGTCCGCATCGAGCTCCCGGCGGCGGCGGCGGCGGCTCCAGCGGGGACACGGAGCGGCCCAGGCGGCGGCTGCGGCGGCGGCTGCAGGGAGAGCGCGGCCCCGCCTACCGGGGGGCGGGCGAGTTGGAGGCCGCAGCGCTCCCTGGCGGCCGTCCTGGTCCCGGCGCTCCCCGCGCAAACGGACCCCGGCCGCAGCGCCCTCCGCCCCACCCTGGCGGCCCCAGCAGCCCCTGCACCCCCGAACTCGCGCGCCGGCTCCCCGGCTCACGCAGCTGGCCGCGCTGTGCTCTCCGCTCCAGTCTGGCGGCCCAAAGGGTTCCCCACAAGACCCTAGCGGAAACCTGGGCCTTGGTCCCGCGGTACTTCCCAAACTGAGGACCGAACGGCTGGCCAGATCTTACCCAGCCCACAATGCTCCCGCCCGAGCTAACTCCTCCCGTCAGCGATTCCACACCCCGAAATCCCCCACAGACTAGGGGGAACTGGCGGGTGGAGAACTGGGAATTATGTATGGCAATAGCCCCAGAGGGAGAGAAAGCGTGTATCTCCACTGGCGGAGGCGTGAGTTCGGTAGAGAAGAAATAGCAAAAGTGCTCAAACTGCAGAGAAACCCCAAGGAGGATTCTACTGCAGAAAACACCCACAAAGAGGCCATGACAACTGGCAGCTGGAAAAGGCCGCCAAGACCAACAGAAGGGGCATTTTCCAACTCCTTACTGATTCCATTGCAAGGTTAAAGTGGAAAACACTCAACAATTTCTCCCCAGAACAGCCTGTGGCGCTTCCCCTCCTCCAATGGAGAGGCCAGAGAGTCGACAATTAGAGAAGAAATGAATGGAGGTTATCTCAACCTAGAAACGGAAAAAGGAGGAAGACGAAAAGTGGAGATTGAAAAATTGATACAATTTATAAAAGGTGATCCAGGGTCCTGTTCAGAGTTTCACAACTCAATACACATTGAAGAGAACACGAAATGGACGAAGTGCAGCATGCTGGCGTCCTGTCAAGCCTTTATATATAAAAATCCTCCCTTGCGGGGAGAGGAAAAAAATTAAAAAATAAAAGTACATGTTATTTTATTTTTTGAGACGGAGTTTCACTCTCGTCCCCCAGGCTGGAGTGCGGTGGCACGATCTCGGCTCACTGCAACCTCCGCCTCCCGGGTTCAGTGATTATCCTGTCTCAGACTCCCAAGTAGCTGAGAATACAGGCGCCCGCCACCCTGCCCGGCCAATTTTTGTATTTTAGTAGAGACGGGGTTTCACCATGTTGGTCAGGCTGGTCTCGAACTCCTGACCTCAGGTGATCCACCTGCCACGGCATCCCAAAGAGCTAGGATTACCGGCGTGAGCCACCGCCCCCGGCGAAAATACATTTCAAAAAAGGCTTCCCGGCCGGGCGCGGTGGCTCACGCCTGTAATCCCAGCACTTTGGGAGTCCGAGGGGGGTGGATCACGAGGTCAGGAGATCGAGACCATCCTGGCTAACACGGCGAAACCCCGTCTCTACTAAAATACAAAAATTAGCCGGGCAGGGTGGCGGGCGCCTGTAGTCCCAGCTGCTTGGGAGGCTGAGGCAGGAGAATGGCGTGAACCCGGGAGGTGGAGCTTGCAGTGAGCCGAGATTGCGCCACTGCACTCCAGCCTGGGCGACAGAGCGAGACTCCGTCTCAAAAAAAAAAAAAAAAAAAAAAGCCTTCCCAGCCAACATGGTGAAACCCCATCTCTACCAAAAATATAAAAAAGTAGCCTGGTGTGGTGGTGCGCGCCTGTAATCCCAGCTACTGGAGAGGCTGAGGCAGGAGAATCACTTGAACCAGGGAGGAGGAGGTTGCAGTGAGCCGAGATGGAGCCACTACTCTCCAGCCTGGGTGACAGAGCCAGACTCCGTGTCAAAAAAAAAAAAAAAGCCTTCCCTTGCCTTCCTGCTAGAAAGATACTTAAGACACTAGTAACAGTCCTTTTTTCCCGGAAAGAAAAACTGGGGTACAGGAAATAAGGAATGAGAGAAATTTACCTATCACTATATACCTTTTAGAATTTTTAAAATTTTTACCATATTGAAAATAAAAGTTAAAATATTGCTTAGGAGCAATCACTCCGTGATTCCATGCACACACAAAAATCATGAAGAAATTTAAACTTACCTCTTCCAGGAAGTCTCCTCTGGCTAATAGGCTCTTTTCCTTTTGTTAGTTCTCCTTAACACTTACATACTTAGTTTATACTGCCACAATCTGGTTAAATTGTACACCTTTGTTTCTCATTTCACCTTTTTTTTTGGAGACGAGTGTCGCTCTGTCGCCGCCCAGGCTGGAGTGCTGTGGCGGGATCTCGGCTCACTGCAAGCTCCGCCTCTGGGGTTCATGCCATTCTCCTGCCTCAGCCTCCCCAATAGCTGGGACTACAGGTGCTGCCACCATGCCCGGCTAACTTTGAGTAGAGATGGGGTTTCACCATGTTAGCCAGGAGGTTTCAATCTGCTGACCTCGTGATCCGCCCGCCTCGGCCTCCCAAAGTGCTGGGATTACAGGCGTGAGCCACCGTGCCCAGCCAGGTATAGTTTTTTTTAAACTCCAGAATATCAGTATAGAGAAACAGGCATTTAATATTTGATGATTGATGATGATGATGAAGCAGCAGCAGAAACCAAAGGTAGCAAAGGATCAAATGGATATGGGTGTTGGGACTTGGCTATTGGGTATGATGGGCCTTCCAGGAAGGGCTAAACTAGGATATGGCCCAGAGGATAAGGAGGAGGGGCATACATGGTATCCATTGCCCAAAATAACTCTAGGTAACCTGAGGAATTGGAGTCAGGGGTTGAGCTGGGGTCACGTGCCCGGTTCTGGCTAGGGGATGGAGGTGAACAAGAGAGGTTGCCAGCCTGGTTCTCAGGGCAATTGGAGGGAGGAGGACGGGCTAGAAGAGTTATTTTTAATATTATTTAGAGCATCAAAAGAGGATTTCCCAGTAGGAAAAAAAGGGATTTGATGTAGGGAACACTGATACTTTCAGGGCTCAGGGAGACACACAGGGTATGGGAGGAGGAGGCCAGAAGTGGTGATAAAACCTTCTTATATGGACAGTCCCTCTGGATTGAACTACAAGCATTCATATTTGGGTAACTCTAGACAGATGGCTGCCTATTTTTAAGCCTCAGTTTTCCTTCTTCTGACTAAATGTGAGGACTCACCCGATGTACAGCCCTGTACTAACTGGTCGGGAGGTCAAAAATTAGAAGTAATGGTGTCTCTTTATGAGGAGCTTATAACTTAGTAGATGAACATACATATACATGTGAAACAACTACACAATATAGGATACATGCTAGATTACATGGCATTATGTGTTCAGAGTAATGTTGAAGGAAGGGTTCAGTCAAGGGGGTCTTCCTGGAGGAGGTGTGTTTTGAGTCAGTACTTGAAGGAAGTTATTGATGTAGAATGGTGGAGACATGGGAAGAAATCGGTTGTTTCAAGTATAGGGACTAAACTAGGAAAGTTTAAATGGCAGTAATTAGTTAAACTAGTAGGGGACAGTAAGCAAATTGGCTTGGTAGGCCTATTGGACCTTGGGGATTCTGTAGCAGTCAACTTGGTTAAGGCAGAGTGATAATGAGGTCACAGTTCAGTTATGTATCCCTGTTAATTTCTGTCTTTTAACCAACCAGATCCTTACTCCTCATTCAAAGCAGCTGTCTCACATGTATAAGCCCTTAGTCAGAGGCGGGTGGGGCTGGACAAGAGAGTGGAATTGGAAAGAGTAAATCTGTCCTTTAAGGTCAAGTGCCCATCTGAAGGTGGCTCCAGATTACCATTTGTGAACTGGAAGGAGGCACTGTACTACAGTAGTGGAAAGGAGGACTGGGGGATGTGGACATTTTAACAGACTCTCTCTGGAGTGCAGAGGCGAAAAGAAGAGATGTTAGGAAAGAAAATAAGTGAGATCATCACCCAACTTGGGGTTTCACGGAAGAGGATAAACGGAAAGGTGGCGGCCGGGCACGGTGGCTCATGCCTGTAATCCCAGCACTTTGGGAGACCAAGCAGGTGGATCACCTGAGGTTGGGAGTTTGAGACCAGCCTGATCAACATGGAGAAACCCCGTCTCTACTAAAAATACAAAATTAGCCGGGTGTGGTGGTGCATGCCTGTAATCCCAACTACTTGGGAGGCTGAGGTAGGAGAATCGCTTGAACCTAGGAGGCTGAGGTTGCAGTGAGCCGAGATCGTGCCATTGCACTCCAGCATGGGCAACAAGAGCGAAACTCTGTCTCAAAATTAAAAAAAAAAAAAAAAATTAAAAAAAAAAAGAAAAGTTGACAAAACACATTTATAGTCCAGGCATGGTGGCTCATGCCTGTAATCCCAGCACTTTGGAAGGCCAACGTGGACATATTGCTTGAGTTCAGGAGTTCGAGACCAACCTGGGCAAGATGATGAAACCCTGTCTCTACCAAAAATGTGGTAGTGTGCCCCTGTGGTCGCAGCTATTTGGGAGGCTGAGGTGGGAATATCACTTGAACCTGGAAGGCAGAGGTTGCAGTGAGCCGAGATTACACCAGTGCACTCCAATCTGGGTGACAGAGTGAGACCCCCGTCTCAAAAATTAAATAGATAAATAATAAAACATATTCATTTGGTCAATAATTATTTTGAATTGGTAGTACTAACTGCTATAGAGGTAGAACAGCTTATTAAAAATGGGTTTTGATGATCACCCAATGGCTCTTGCTTACTTGAAATCCAGAGAAGATGGGCTCAAATTTTTTTTTTTGAGATGGAGTTTTGCTCTTGTTGCCCAGGCTGGAGTGCAATGGCGCCATCTAGGCTCACCGCAACCTCTACCTCTGGGGTTCAAGTGATTCTCCTACCTCAGCCTCCCGAGTAGCTGGGATTACAGGCATGTACCACCATGCCCGGCTAATTTTGTATTTTTAGTAGAGATGAGGTCCCTCCTTGTTGGTCAGGCTGGTCTTGAACTCCCAACCTCAGGTGATCCACCTGCTTGCCCTCCCAAAGTGCTGGGATTACAGGTGCGAACCATCTCGCCCCGCCTTTTTTTTTTTTTTTTTTTTTTTTGAGACAGAGTCTCCGTCTGTCCCCCAGGCTGGAGTGCAGTGGCACAATCTCCACTCACTGCAACCTCTGCCTCCCGGGCTCAAGTGATTCTCTGCCACAGCCTCCCGAGTAGCTGGGACTATAGGTGCGTACCACCACATCTGGCTTTTTGTTTTGTTTTGTTTTGTTTTGTTTTTGAAACGGAGTCTCACTGTGTCGCCCAGGCTAGACTGCAGTGGCGTGATCTCGGCCTACTGCAACCTCCGCCTCCCGCGTTCAGGCCATTCTCCTGCCTCAACCTCAGCCTCCTGAGTAGCCAGGACTACAGGCGCCCGCCACCATGCCCAGCTAATTTTTTGTATTTTTAGTAGAGACAGGGTTTCACCGTGTTAGCCAGGATGGTCTCCATCTCCTGACCTCGTGATCCACCTGCCTTGGCCTCCCAAAGTGCTGGGATTACAGGCAGTGAGCCACTGCACCCGGACATGTTTTGTATTTTTTGTAGAAATGGGTTTTTGCCACGTTGGCCAGGATGGTTTTGATCTCCTGACCTCATGATCTGCCCGCCTTGGCCTCCCAAAGTGCTGGGATTACAGGCGTCAGCCACCGTGCCCGGCCCAAGAGCTACCCTGTTTCTGGACCAGATGTCTCTTCCACATTAGTTAGACAAGCATTGCAACACAGTCTTTTTTTGTTTTTGTTTTTCTGAGACAGGGTCTCACTCCCGTCACACAGACTGGAGTGCAGTGGTGCAATCACGGCTCACTGCAGCCTCAACCTCCTGGGCCCAGGTGATCCAACTCAGACTCCCAGCTAGCTGGGATTACAGGCATGTGCCACCATGCCTGGCTAAATTTTTTTGTATTTTTTGTAGAGACAAGGTTTCACCATATTGCCCAGGCTGGTCTCAAACTCCCGGGCTCGGGTGATCCACCAACCTTCACCTCCCAAAGTGCTGCGATTATAGGTATGAGCCACCATGCCTGGCTACAACACAGTCTTTATTTACTTTATCCCCTGACCCTCTGCGTAACCACCACACACAACACTTCTCAGGGAAAGATTTCCTGAAAGTGGAGAGCTTGACTGAAGATTTAGAAAGCAAGCAGAGGAAAGGCTTGTACTGTAATAGCATGAATTTCTTAAAACTCAACAGCAGGCACCATCATTCTCTTGCACCCACCTAGTTCTAGTCTCTCTTTTTTTTTCTTTTTTATTTTTGGAGAGACAAGTTCTCACTATGTTGCCCAGGCTGGTCTTGAACTCCTGGCCTCAAGTGATCCTCCCACCTCAGCCTCCCAAAGTGCTGGGATTACAGGCATGAGCCACTGCACTTAGCCCGATCTCTTTCTAATTGTTGATTTCTTTCTTCCCTTCCTTTTTTTCTTTTGTTCGCCTGACTTTTTTTTTTTTTTTTCTGAGATGGAATCTTGCACTGCTGCCCAGGCTGGAGTGCAGTGGTGCAATCTTGGCTCACTGCAAGCTCCGCTCCCCGGGTTCATGCCATTCTCCTGCCTCAGCCTCCTGAGTAGCTGGGACTACAGGCGCCCACCACCACGCCCGGCTAATTTTTTGTATTTTTAGTAGAGATGCGGTTTCACCATGTTAGCCAGGATGGTCTCGATCTCCTGACCTCGTGATCCACCCGCCTCAGCCTCCCAAAGTGCTGAGATTACAGGCATGAGCCACCGCGCCTGGCCCACCTGACTTTTATCAAGAGCCTTTTTTCTCTTTCTTGCTTGTTTTCTTTTCTTTTCTTTCTTTCCTTTTTTTTTTTTTTTTTTTTTTTTGAGATGGAGTCTTGCTCTGTTGCTCAGGCTGGAGTGCAGTGGCACAATCTCAGCTCACTCCAACCTCCGCCTCCTGGGTTCAAGCGATTCTCCTGCCTCAGCCTCCCGAATAGCTGGGATTAGAGGCGCCCGCCACCATACCTGGCTAATTTTTGTATTTTTAGTAGAGATAAGGTCTCACTATGTTGGCCAGGCTGGTCTTGAACTCCTGACCTCAAGTGATCTGCCCACCTCAGCCTCCCAAAGTGCGGGGATTACAGACATGAGCCACCATGCTTAGCCAAGAGCATTTTTTTTTTTCTCCTTGAATCATGAAAAGTAGTATAGTGGTATTTAATTGCCTGGGTTTCTGTCCATGAGGTCTCACTCTTCATCAAGTGCACACTTTTCAAACAAAGATGGTTCTCTGTCCTAAGAATATCTGGTTCTTCCTACCTCGACTTCTTTCTATAAATATTAAAGGTAAAAACTATGCAGTCTTAGCCCAGAGCTTGGAATGTTAATCTCCTTTCCCAAAAATGTAGAACACAGCACTAACCACTTGTGGAAGCTACAAAGATGAACGGTGCTTCTAACTATAAACAAGGCCGAATATGATAAAGGCTCTGTGATGGTTAATATTGAGTGTCAACTTGATTGGATTGAAGGAGGCAAAGTGTTGTTCCTGAGTGTCTGTGAGGGTGTTGCCAAAGGAGATTAACATTTAAGTCAGTGGACTGGAAAGAAGTGACCCAGTCTCAATGGTGGGCACCATCCAATCCGCTGCCAGCGACGCTAGAAAAAGTAGGCAGGACTAGGCATGGTGGCTAACACCTGTAATCCCAGCACTTTGGGAAGCCGAGGCGGGTGGATCACCTGAGGTCAGGAGTTCGAGACCAGCCTGGCCAACATGGCGAAACCCCATCTCTACTAAAAATACAAAAATTAGCTGGGCATGGTGGCGCATGCCTGTAATCCCAGGTACTGGGGAGGGGGGCGGGGCGGGGGTGGTGAGGCAGGAGGATCGCTTGAACCTGGGAGGCCGAGGTTGCAGTGAGCTGAGATCGTGCCACTGCACTCCAGTCTGGGCAACAGAGCGAGACTCTGTCTCAAATAAATAAATAAATAAAAGTAAAAGTAGGTGGAAGAAGCTGACTTGCTGAGTCTTCCGGCCTTCATCTTTCTCTCATGCTGGATGCTTCCTGCCCTCGAACATCAGACTCCAAGTTCTTCAGCTTTTGGACTCTTGGACTTACACCAGTGGTTTGCCAAGGGCTCTCGGGGCTTTGGCCACAAACTGAAGGCTGCACTGCCGGCTTCCCTACTTTTGAGGTTTTGGGACTTGGACTGATCCACCACTGGCCTCCTTGCTCCTCAACTTGCAGATGGCCTAATGTGAGACTTTACCTTGTGATCCTGTGAGGCAATTCTTAATAAACTCCCTTTCATATATACATTTATCCTATTCACTCTGTCCCTCTAGAGAACCTAAGGCTCTAAGAGCGACGTTCAGAGGATCTACAGATATCTGCGGTAGACACGCCCACGAAGTCGCCTCTGTGCCTACGTATCGGGTCCTGTGACCACAGGCGACCTCAGTCCCCGAACCATCTTTGCAGCTTCTCAAACGCACACCCCAGTGCCCTTTCTCGCCAGAGGTGTGAAACTACATCTCCCGACAGGCGGCGTTGTCCCCTTCCTTCCTTCCTTCCTCTCCCAGGCCCGAGCCATGGCAACAGCGTGACGTGGGGGTACCGAGATCTGCGGGAGCAGCGGTCCCGGCTTCAGTTCTAGCCTACCCGGCAGCCTGGACGGGAGCAAGGCGAGAGGTGCTGCCGCCTCCCGTCGCCCCTGCGTTCAGAGGTCCCGAACCAGCCCAGCCCATCCGCTGCCTCTTGCCTCTCCGCCTTTGGAGTGAGGAGGGCGCAGCCCGCGTGAGAACTTAGAGGGCCAGGCAGGGTCGCGCTCATGGCCTGGGCGGGCTCGCGGCGGGTCCCAGCTGGGACGCGCGCGGCAGCCGAGCGCTGCTGCCGGCTCTCGCTCAGCCCGGGCGCGCAACCGGCCCCGCCCCCAGGCCCTCTGCCACCGCCGCGACCAATGAGGTGAGAGGGAGGCGACCGCGGCTGAGGGCAGGGGGTCGCTGCGAACCCCGGGGTTCCGCGGTGGAGGGGTGCTATACTGGGATGCAGGCGCGGCGGGGACTGGCAGCAATCATGCCCTGGGAGCTAATGTAGAGCTTTGGATAATGCTTTTGCAAGTTGTACGAGAAGGGAAGTTCTCGGGGTGAGTGTCCAACCTCTTCTTGGCCCTCGCGGGCGCCCTGGGGTCCCCGGGGACAGTGATGCTTCCTTAAAGTCTTAGCTTTCAGCAGTAGCGTAGGCCCAGTCAAAGGCAACTGGCGCTTCCCACACACCCCTCTTTTTCTCATCCCCCCCCCACCCCGCCCCCAGCCCTGTCCTTAGCTGCCCTCGACCTTTTGCACTCGTGATTCCCTGGCCAGAGAGAGCCTAGCGGGCTGCAGCAGGTGCTGGGGGGAAAGCTTGTCTGGACGACCTTCGTCTGGGATGCACTCTTCTTCTCCTTCACCTACAAATGATAGAGGATTACGAAGAACTATACGGTTGGCTCCTCTTTCCTTTGGCCTTAGGTTTCTGACCTCCTGCAGCCTCCTCTTGCCTCGGGCTGCCCAGATCTTGGCGGCTGAGGCTGGCTTACCTTCGAGCCGTTCCTTCATGGGATTTGCTGCTCCCTTCACCAACAAGCGAAAGGCTTACTCGGAGCGTAGAATCATGGGGTAAGCATTCTCTGCCTTGCATCCTTGCACTTCCCCTTTCCCTCCAAATAACCCTGTCCAGGCAAGAATGTCAGGGTATCATCGGTGGGCAAGATTCATCCCTAGCCATCCCCCTCCCCAGCTACAATACTGATCCTCAATCCTCCCCTGCCACCCTCCCGACCTTAATTTCTCCCTTCTTGGTTGCTGTGCATGTGCTTAAGTGAAATGAGACTAGGGTTGGACTATACTTTAAGACAACAGGGCGTAGCTGGGTGCGGTGGCTCACACCTGTAATCCCAGGACTTTGGGAGGCTGAGGCGGACCGATCGTTTTAGGTCAGGAGTTCGAGACCAGCCTGGCCAACATGGTGAAACCCTGTCTCCACTAAAAAAACACACACACACAAGAATCAGCCTGGCACGGTGGCAGGCGCCTTTAATCCCAGCTACTTGGGAGGCTGAGGCAGGAGAATCGCTGGAACCTGGGAGGCAGAGGTTGCAGTGAGCTGAGATTGCCCCACTGCACTCCAGCCTGGGCGACAGAGCAAGACAGTCTCAAAAAACAAAACAAAAAACAGGGTGTATTTTTCTGGTGACCATTTAAAAAATTTTTTTATGGGTACATAGTATGTGTAAATTTGCAGCGTAACCTTTTTAGTATATTTTGAGCATAATAGCTAACTTATCGAGCACTTGCTACATGCTAGCAACTTGACTTAGATGTTTTACATAGATATTTCTCATTTAATTCTCACAACAAACCTATAAATCAGGTGAGAAAATGGAGACACAGGTAATTTACCTAAGGCCACATTGTTAAAAAATTGTTAAGAGCTGGGATCTGATCCTTGTGTGATCACCAGTAAAACTGACAGCCTCTGTTCCCCCTAGATGGTCCCTCTTAAAATCAAAATAAACAATGAATGCAAAAGCATTCTGTAAACTGCAAAATATAAGGTAACAATATCATAAGGATTTACACGTTTGCTTTTGGGAAGTTATTCATCCAGGCTTATTTGGGATCTGTAGTTCCTGAAGGTGCGTGGTTAGTGGGCAAAGGTATGAATTAGGGGCCTATAGCAAGGAGGAACCTGACCCAGCTGGCAGCTCCTTGGCCTGTGATTCTTCTTCTCCTAGGTACTCAATGCAGGAGATGTATGAGGTGGTGTCCAACGTCCAGGAGTATCGTGAGTTTGTGCCCTGGTGTAAGAAGTCTCTGGTGGTATCCAGCCGTAAGGGTCATTTGAAAGCCCAGCTGGAGGTTGGCTTTCCACCTGTCATGGAACGTTACACCTCTGCAGTTTCCATGGTCAAACCTCACATGGTCAAGGTGAGGCCTGTATGGGAGGGATTGACAAGATTTTTTGTTTTTAGCAGTTTCATATGAAAGTGCTATTTTGGCCTTCCTTGTAAGTACTTTATGTCCATGTGTCAAGTATTTCCCTCATATCAGAAAAGAAGGAAAATGGCTTTCAATTCCTTTATATTGTATCCTATACTTAGTAATGTTATTTAACTACCTGATTACCCTATTCTAGGCTGTTTGTACTGATGGCAAGCTCTTCAACCACTTAGAGACTATTTGGCGATTCAGCCCTGGTATTCCTGCCTATCCTCGAACCTGCACTGTGGACTTTTCGGTGAGTCAGGAGGTTGTGTAGCAGAGGACGAGGACTGGGTATGAGGAAGGGCTGGGGTACTGTGACAGGGTTATTAATTTATTTGAGATGGAGTCTTGCTCCGTCACCCAGGCTGGAGTGCAATGGCACGTTCTTGGCTCACTGCAACCTCCACCTTCCAGGTTCAAGCAATTTTCCTGCCTTAGCCTCCCAAGTAGCTGGGATTACAGGAGCCTGCTACCAAGCCCGACTGATTTTTTATTTTTAGTAGAGACGGGGTTTCACCATTTTGGCTAGGCTGCTCTCAAACTCCTGGCCTCAGGTGATCCATCCGCCTTGGCCTCCCAAAGTGCTGGGATTACAGGCGTGAGCCACCGCACCGACCTGACAGGGTTATTCTTTAAGTATAGCTAGCATTTCCCAAGTCAGTTAGTCTGAGCTTGTGTCAGACTCGTACTCTGTGCTCAGTCCCAAGTTAGGGCTCTTACAGGGATCCAACGAACTGGATGGGGAGGGGGAGAAAAGGCACTGAGGAACAGTTTCCTTGCATTTGGCCAGGGACTATCCAACATGGTCTGGAAGTTTCTGACTGTCTCTTACCCATTCCCAGATTTCCTTTGAATTTCGTTCTCTGCTGCACTCCCAGCTGGCCACCATGTTTTTTGATGAGGTTGTCAAACAGAATGTTGCTGCCTTTGAGCGTCGGGCAGCCACCAAGTTTGGTCCAGAAACAGCCATCCCCCGTGAACTGATGTTCCACGAGGTGCACCAGACTTGAGGCAAGGGATTGCTCCCCGACCTCCCTTCTACCCCACTTCCCTACGCAATTCTCTTAATTTATTTGGTTTGGCTCCTGTTCCAATTTGAAAGGAGTCTGTGTTCATAATACTGTTTCTCCTCTCAATTTCCCAGAAATTGGGTTCTATGCTGGCTGGAAATGTTGGGGGAAAGAGAAGGCAAAGGATGTGGAAATGAGATGTGCTTAGGAAAGGGTCAGGCCCATTGTAGGAGCACCATATGCCTGCAGCCTTTTCACTACGAATTAGAATAAGGACTATGTGGTTGTCTCTGGACCTTATCAAGACACCTTAGTGTCTGACCAGGGGACGATAGTAACTTTTCTAAGGACTGAATAAATTGAGCTTTTCTTCTGGCACAGAGGTACTGAGTGGTAAGTAACTTTTACCCTGCCTGAGATTCCTCAGGAGAAAAGGCAACCTGCCTCCAGCCTGAAATACATAAAGCCTCATTTTAAGACTATAAGTCCATGCTGCCTGGCTACTAGAGAGCAAGGGGCTTTCTTACCACCAGTGCTGAGGAGAAAAGTACTGAACGGAAACGGAGTTGTCTTTGTACTCTTGAGTTGTACCTTATTCTTCCACTTGGCCTGAGTTTTTATAAAATTTCAATAAATTGTGACAGTGTGAATTTGGCTTTATTATATTGTTTCTTGGGGCAATAATGTAGATATAGTAGAGTAGAATGAAGTTATGGCTTCTTTTCCTGGGGGAGTGAAGGTATAAGAAGGCCTCTTGGACACAGTGTCCCTGCTAACTATAGTAGCACATTCTACAAGCCAGGACCTAGTACCCACCCCCTTGTCTATTTATAGACTTTTTCAGAAGGTCAGTTGCAGCAGGGATCTCAGGACAGAATCATCTGGTCTCAGACCTCCCATATATGTGATGCCCTCAGGACCACCTCTTGTTATTTTTGGGACCTCCTTCAGGGAAGCTGTAAAGAGCAGGCACTCCAAGAAGTACCAGAGCCCTCTAGTGGCTCTGGTCCTGAGGTAGCAGTACTAGCCCATTTGTCCTTGGTAGTTTGTTCCTTTCTCTCAGTGAGCTAGACCAGTTCTTGGATTAGTCACATAAGCAATTGAGAATCTCAGCTATAGCCCTTGAGTATGTTACCTTACAACAAAATTAGCAAGGTTAGGGGCTAAACATCAAGGACTTCCTAACCTTGAGGAAGGACAGAAATCTCCTCTGGAAATTTCTCAGGGAGGCTTTCCTCTGGTTAAGGTAAAAGAAAGCCAAACCTGCCTAAAGATAAATGGATACAGATTACTTATAACCCACTAAGTTCAGGATCTTGCTAGCCAGATTCTTTACCTCATAATAAAGATTCTTCCAGGCCTTATTTAATAATAGGCTCAAGCATTGTTAATAAAAACATTTATTTTGCATTTTATACGAACAACCTGAAGTCTGCATCATGACTTGACAGTTACCCAGGGGTTTACAGTGTGTCCAACTCAACAGTGTGGTTCTGGGACTGGGTATCCACACAAACACAGGCAGGAGTTTGGAGGAAAGATGGGGGCACAGCAGGAGTGTATCTTAATCCTTTCTCAAAGAAAAAGAAGTAGAGCATTCTGAGTTGCTGAAAACCTGTGCAAATGGGGCTTCTGAAACATTGTACTGTGAGCTCTCAGGGAAAGGGAGGAAAAAGATGTTGATAAATAAGGAGGCAATTTCTTGAGGCAGGGGACAAGGAGGGAGGCTTACTATTTTTAATGCCCTCAGCCCCAGTACCTGATAATCAGAGGAGACCATGTCCAATCTTGAATCAATTCCCTGTTCAAAAAGAGGTGCTAATACCCCAGGGAGAAGACTCTGAAAATATCATGCTGGTCATTCCGGAGTCCCTGTTCTATGCCCCACAGCATATTAAAAGATGGGGGTTGGTGGGGGGTGGGGAGGTCAGAAGGTAGTGGCTTGTATTCTGTGGAAGTAAACAACTTAGTTCACATTAAGCACTGATAAAACCCAATGACTGGGCCCACAGATCTGTTGAGAGGTCTCTAGTAGGGACCAAGAGGGGGAGGTCCGGAACATCCTCAGCCTGAGGTGCAACAGGTGTAGAAAGTCTGGGAGGAGGTGAGTATTAAAGTAATGGGAAACAGAACACTCCCAGACCTTAATTTTAATTGGATAGCTTAAAAAAAAAAAAAAATCAAACATTGGGTGCCAGTCACAACAAATGCCATGCCTTTATGGTCACTTGGTAGTATAAAAAAATTGCCAAAGCATATCCAGCTAACCAACAGGTCTTGCTAGGAGGTGTTTGTGTGCGTGGGAGAGGGCCAAGGGGCTTGGTACAGCTGACTATCCAACATGATTCCTATGGAAACAGAAGGGGCAGAGTCCTGGTTTGCTGGCTTATTGAGGGCTTGGCAGAGAAGCTAAAGCTCCAAAGTGACTGCAGATTCTCTGCAACCGGCTTTGACCCATGGAAACAGGAGCCAGATTCTCACTCTAGAGATAGTGAGGGGGCCAAACCTACTCATACCACATGCATTAGTCCTGGTCATCCTCCAGGACCATGCCTATGATGGGCAACTCATACCAGGCAGGGGAAGGGAGCTGATTAGGGAAGAAGGGACCATTTTTCATCTTTTAAAGTCTTAATTTATATTTTAACCTCAAACATATTATCAGTGCCTCAGATATAATTTAATCTTAAGTCTTTAAAGGCCCCCTGAAACAAAAGTATACTTTTCATTTAGGCTTCCTCACTTTCTGGTAGTCACTTTGCCCCAGTCTCCAGTTTTACCCTGACTTAGAGTCCACAAACTTCATCAGACCCTCTGTGCTCATGGACTTGGGCCTTTCTAGAGGGAAGCCTAAGGCTCGGCTCCAGATGAGCTGTGCCAGTACACCCAATGCTCGTGACACCCCAAACAGGACCGTGTAGTAATTCATCTCCGTCATGCCATAATACTGTAAGGTAGAAGAGAAAAATATTTCGTTTGAGGCAGAGGCAGTGGCATGTACAAGTCCTGGGTGATAGAAACCTTAAAAGCTAAATTTTCCATTTTTCTCCAAGGACTTAGCCCAGTCAACCTTAAATAGAAATGACACTGAGAAAAGTATAGCAATTGGGATTCTGAAAACAGAGCAACCCCAACCCCCAACCCTCTCATAGTCAACTTTATCAAAATGCTCTGTGAGGGAAGTCCTTGCTCTGACTAGGAGTTAATTGACTTTGTGCATGGCAGATAACAATAGGGTTTGGTACAAATTAGAGGGAAAAGAGGGAAAGGAGGACTTACCTGGAGCAGCACCCCACTGTGAGCATCTACATTGGGCCAAGGATTCTTGGCTTTACCCTGCTCTAAGAGGACATTGGGCACAATCTTGTATAGCTGAGCAACCAACTTAAACATGGGGTCATTAGGCAGGTGTTTCAGAGCAAACTCTCGCTGACAGGTATATCGCGGATCAGTCTTCCTTAGTACTGCATGGCCATAGCCTGGAACAACCTGTAAAGAGTGAGGAAAAAAGATAGTATTCTCAGTAGAAATTCTTTTATTTTTTGAGACAGGATCTCACTCTGTCACCCAGGCTGGAGTGCAGTGGCATGATCACATCTCACGGCAGCCTCGACCTCCCAGGCTCAGGCAATTCTCCCACTTCAGCCTCCAGAGTAGCTGGGACCAGCTACTCTGGAGTTGGTGTCCAGGTGCACACCAACACATCTGGCTTTTTTTTTTTTTTTGGTAAAGATGGGGTCTGGCCGGGTGCGGTGGCTCATGCCTGTAATCCCAGCACTTTGGGAGGATGAGGTGGGCAGATCACCTGAGATTGGGAGTTCTAGACTAGCCTGACCAACTGACCAACTCGGAGAAACCCCGTCTCTACTAAAAATACAAAATTAGCCGGGCATGGTGGCGCATGCCTGTAATCCCAGCTACTCGAGAGGATGAGGCAGGAGAATCACTTGAACCCGAGAGGCGGAGGTTGCAGTGAACTGAGGTTGCGCCACTGCATTCTAGCCTGGGCAACAAGAGCAAGACTGTCTTTAAAAAAAAAAAAAAAAAAAAAAAAAAGATAGGGTCTGTGTTGCTCAGGCTGGTCTCAAACTCCTGGGCTCAAGAGATCCACCCACCCTGGACTCCCAAAGTGCTAAGATTATAAGCGTGAGCCACCACACTCAACCTATTTAAAACTGTTTTTTAGAGAACGGGGTCTTGCTGTGTTGTCCTGGCTGGAGTGTAGTGGCTATTCACAGGAGTGATCTTAGCACACTGCAGCCTTAAACTCCTGGCCTCAAGCAATCCTCTTGCCTCAGCCTCCCAAGTAGGTGGGACTACAGGTGCATGCCATTGTGCCCACCTAGAAATTCTTTTCTAAATTCTTCAAGGTAGATAAATGAAGAAAAAAAAAATCTCTAATTTAGGGACCTCTTTCATTCTTTTCTTAATTCTTCCAAATTGCAGAACTTGTGTCTTGGTTTCTTTCCTAGTCGTTAAGCATCTCTGCTTACCCGTCCTGAGTTGAGTGTGTTCCAGATGTAGTCTCGTAACTTCTCATCTGACACATCTTTGCCAACTTCCTTCTGCAGCTGTGTTAGCCAGACAAGCACTTCCTATGGGTAAGGTTTGGGAAAAAAGGGAATGTTAATACATATGCCAGAAGAGAATGCCAAGATCAGAAACAAAGCATGGGGTAAGGAAAACATGTAGCAGGAAAATAAAAAGAATAGTCTTACCTGATTTGCCAGTCCATGGAGAGGCCCTGCCAGCCCGTTCATGGCTGCTGCAAAGGACAGGTAAGGGTCGGAAAGGGCACTGCCCACCAAATGGCTGGTATGGGCACTTACATTGCCACCCTCATGGTCACTGTGGGGAAGTAAGAAGGGAGAGCCAAAGGAAGAAAGAAGGGGCAGATTATGGAAACTTTGCTGTTCTCTTATTTGCCACTTACTAGCCTAGTTATGGGCTCATGCCAGCCTACAGCCAGTCAGTTATACCTAAACTCTTGTAGAAGACATCCTAATCTTGGCCAGGCACAGTGGCTCATGCCTATAATCCTAGCACTTTGGGAGGCCAAGGCGGGTGGATCATGAGGTCAAGAGATCAAGACCATCCTGGCCAACATGGTGAAACCCCGTCTCTGCTAAAAATACAAAAATTAGCTGGGCGTGGTGGCACACATCTGTAGTCCTAGCTACTTGGGAGGCTAAGGCAGCAGAATCACTTGAACCTGGAGGTGCAGGTTGCAGTGAGCCAAGATTGCGCCATTGCACTCCAACCTGGCGACAGAGCAAGACTCCATCTAAAAAAAAAAAAAAAGCATCCTAATCTCATTACCAGCTTTTGTTCACTCATCCACAGAGCTGGAGAGGTTACTGGTTGATGATGCCTGTATGCTCTGCTCCATGACTCCAACCTAGCTTTAATAGCAATGGCCCCAAAGAGCGAGCTCCTGGAAAGCTGAAGGACCATCTAATGTGAACAGCTAGTACCTTTTCCCAGCCAGAAGCACCATCTTGTTCTTAGCATGGTTACAGTAATTTCTTTAGGCCTCCTGACCTTGCTTACTAGACCCCTTTCTTGCCTTGTATCATCCTTTATGCCACGTTTCTGTCTTCTTGCTGCCTATCATCTGTTCTCAGAAGATGAGAACATAAAGGAGCTTTTAAAAAAAATTTCCCACCAATTGAGGCACCTAGCGGCTGTGGTTGCTGGGTCTAGCTTACCTGTGGATGGTGAGGTACAGGCGCATGAGCTCAGTGAACTGATGATCAGTATAGCCTAACATGTTGGTGAAATTGTGAGACCAGTCCAGGTTAGAGTCAATGGCCCCAATACCGCTGCCTTCTCTGTAGAGATTTCGGTAGATCTTTGCTGCAACACAAGGTAGCTTTGCGATTAGATCCATAGAGTCTTCATAAATCAACTGACAGAAGAGGAGCAAGATGGAGAAAAAAAAAGGAATTATCAGCAAAGAAGAATTAGGCAGGGATATTGTCTGTCCTCCATGAATTGGGGCTATTTGGGTTGATGGTTAGTTATATGATGGGTTGTTATATATTGAGTATGTTTGAAAGTAGAGAATAACAATCATAACCATTTCACTGAATAACTATTATGACCCAGGCACTAAGTGATTTGTAATACTATCTAATGTACACTAAAACATTATTCCCAATGCTTACTACTACAAAGTATATAATGACTGCCATTTTAAAGATGAGTAAACTAAGGCTCATAGTATTAGGTTAAATGCTAAAGTCAAGTTTGAACTCTGATATGGTTTTCTGAGACAGAGTTTCACTCTTGTTGCCCAGGCTGGAGTGCAATGGCGCAATCTTAGCTCACTGCAACCTCCGCCTCCCAAGTTGAAGTGATTCTCCTGCCTCAGCCTCCTGAGTAGCTGGGATTACAGGCATGTGCCACCACACCCGGCTAATTTTGTATTTTTAGTAGAGACGGGGTTTCTCCATGTTGGTTAGGCTAGTCTAGAAACTCCCAACCTCAGGTGATCTGCCTGCCTTGGCCTCCCAAAGTGCTGGGATTATAGGTGTGAGCCACCATGCCTGGCCCTCTGATATGTTTAATCATGATCTTTTTCACTACACCATGACTTGACGTTCAGTGTGTTAAGACAGCAGGTTTTACAGCCAGGCACGGCAGCTCATGCCTATAATGCCAGCACTTTGGGAGGCTGAGGCTGGCAGATCATTTGAGGTCAGGAGTTCAAGACCAGCCTGGCCAACATGGTGAAACCTGGTCTCTTCTAAAAATACAAAAAATCAGCCAGGCGTGGTGTGGGCAGGTGCCTATAATCCCAGCTACTCGGGAGGCTGAGGCAGGAGAATTGCTTGAACCCGGGAGGTGGAGGTTGCAGTGAGCCGAGATCGTGCCACTGCACTCCAGCCTGGACCACAGAGCGAGACTCTGTCTTAAAAAAAAAAAAAAAAAAAAAAGGGGTCGGGCACGGTGGCTCATGCCTGTAATCCCAGCACTTTCGGAGGCCGAGGCAGGCAGATCACGAGGTCAGGAGATCGAGACCATCCTGGCTAACACGGTGAAACCCCGTCTCTACTAAAAATACAAAAAATTAGCCGGGCGTGGTGGTGGGCGCCTGTAGTCCCAGCTACTCGGGAGGCTGAGGCAGGAGAATGGCGTGAATCCGGGAGGTGGAGCTTGCAGTGAGCCAAGATCGTGCCACTGCACTCCAGCCTGGGCGACAGAGTGAGACTCCGTCTCAAAAAATAAAAAAAAAGACACTAGGTTTTAATAATGAATTCTATGTTCCATCTTTCAAAGAAAATTCACTGTATGTGCCAAGGATCAAACAGTGATATGCAATTGTTATTTAATAACAAAGGCTTCCATTCTTTTTTTTTTTTTTTTTTTTGAGATGGATTCTCGCTCTGTCGCCCAGGCTGGAGTACAGTGGCGCGATCTCAGCTCACTGCAAGCTCCGCCTCCCGGGTTCACGCCATTCTCCTGCCTCAGCCTCCTGAGTAGCTGAGATTACAGGATGCACCACCATGCCTGGCTTAATTTTGTATTTTAGTAGAGGGAGGTTTCACCATGTTGGTCAGGTTAGTCTTGAACTCCTGACCTCAGTTGATCTGCCCACCTTGGCCCCTCAAAGTTCTGGGATTACAGGAGTGAGCCACCGCACCCGGCCGAGGCTTCCATTCTTTAAGCACTTACTATGCAACAGGTACTGTGCTAGCTATTTGCAGTATTACTTTTTCTTTTCTTACAATAATCCTGTAAGGTAACATATACCTCTTTTTATAAATGAGGAAATTGGGGCTTAGCTAAGTTAACTTGCACAAGGTCACCCATGTAGCCAAGAAGCATTACCTAGCTTACATTATTAACTCATGCCACTTTTATTTTTTGAGACGGAGTCTCACCCTGTTGCCCAGGCTGGAGTGCAATGGTGCGATCTCAGCTCACTGCAACCTCCGCCTCCGGGGTTCAAGCGATTCTTGTGCCTTGGCCTTCTGAGTAGCTGGGATTACAGGCGTGCACCACCATGCCTAATTTTTTGTATCTTTAGTAGAGATGGGGTTTCACCATATTGGCCATGCCGGTCTCAAACTCCTGACCTCAGGTTATCCACCCTCCTCGGCCTCCCAAAATGCTGAGATTACAGGCGTGAGCCACTGCACCCAGCCCATGTCACTTTTTAAAAAGTTGATAAACAGGCCAAGCACGGTGGCTCATGTCTGTAATCCCAGAACTTTGGGAGGCTGAGGAGCGCAGATCAAGAGGTCAACAGATCAAGACCATCCTGGCCAACAAGGCAAAACCCCATCTCTACTAAAAATACAAAAATTAGATGGGCGTGGTGGTGTGCGCCTGTGGTCCCAGCTACTCGGGAAGCCAAGGCAGGAAAATTGCTTGAACCTGGGAGGCGGAGGTTGCAGTGAGCCAAGGTCGTGCCACTGCACTGCAGCCTGAGCAACAGAGACTCTGTCTCGAAAAAAAAAAAAAAAAAAAAGTTGGTAAATAAAAAGCATATATTTTTGGTTTATTTTATTTTGAGACAAAGTCTCGCTCTGTCACCCAGGCTGGAGTGCAGTGGTGCTATCTTGGCTCACTGCAACCTCTGTCTCCTAGGTTCAAGCGATTCTCCCACCTCGGCCTCCTGAGTAGTTGGGATTACAAGTGTGCACCAGGACGCCCAGCTAATTTTTGTATTTTTTTGTAGAGATGGGGTTTCGCCATGTTGGCCAGACTGGTCTTGAACTCCTGACCTCAAGTGATCTGCCTGCCTTGGCCTCCCAAAGTGCTGGGATTACAAGCATGAGTCCCCACGCCTGGCCTACTAGCAAAACTTGATCTGTCAGCTACTTCACAAATTTGACTAAATTCAACAGCTTAAGGCTACTTCACAATTAAACAGCTGGTTCCATCAGAGCAATCACTCTCCTTGTTCTGAGTGACCTTAAGTCAATTAGAGGCCTAGAAGCTAGTTAAACTCTTTCAACTCAAGAGATTACACTATTCATCTAGAGTTAATGGAAATTATTATAGAAGAAATGTTCTGTGCAGAAGATCATCCTCTTAAGGTATATGTAAAAAAAACTCCTTAAAAGCTCAAGAAGGCTGGGCACCATGGCTCACTCCTATAATCCCCAGCACTTTGTGAGGCCGAGGCAGGCAGATCACAAGGTCAGGAGTTCAAGATCAGCCTGGCCAACATAGTGAAACCCCGTCTCTATTAAAAACACAAGGCCAGGCGCGGTGGCTCACGCCTGTAATCCCAGCACTTTCGGAGGCTGAGGCGGGTGGATCACGAGGTCAGGAGATCAAGACAATCCTGGCTAACACAGTGAAACCCCGACTCTACTAAAAATACAAAAAATTAGCCAGGCATGGTGGCAGGTGCCTGTAGTCCCAGCTACTCGGGAGGCTGAGGCAGGAGAATTGCTTGAACCAGGGAGGCGGAGCTTGCAATCAGCTGAGATCGCACCACTGCACTCCGGCCTGGGCAACAGAGCGAGACTCCATAAAAAAAAAAAAACAAAAAAACAAAAAAGCAAAAAAGCAAAAACCAAAAATTAGCCAGGCGTGGTGGTGCGCACCTGTAGTCCCAGCTATTGGGGAGGCTGAGGCAGGAGAATTGCTTGAACCCAGGAGGCAGAGGTTGTGGTGAGGTGAGATTGTGTCACTGCACTCCAGCCTGGGCAACAGAGCGAGACTCCATCTCAAAAAACAAAACAAAACAAACAAACAAAAAGGCCCAGGGTGGTGGCTCACGCCTATAATCCCAGCACTTTGGGGAAGAGGTGGGCGAATCACCTGAGGTCAGGAGTTCTGGACCAGCCGTTCTAGACCAGCCTAGCCAACATGGTGAAACTCTATTAAAAAGACAAGGCCAGGCGTGGTGGCTCAAGCCTGTAATCCCAGCACTTTGGGAGGCCGAGGTGGGCAGATCACGAGGTCAGAGGTTCGAGACCAGCCTGGCCAACATAGGGAAACCCTGTCTCTACTAAAAATACAAAAAGTTAGCTGGGTGTGGTGGTATGCGCCTGTAATCCTAGCTACTCGGGAGGCTGAGGCAGGAGAATTGTGTGAACCCAGGAGGTGGAGGTTGCAGTGAGCTGAGATCGTGCCATTGCACTCCAACCTGGGCAACAGTGCAAGACACCGTCTCAAAAAAAAAAAAAAAAAAACCACAAAAATTAGCCAGGAGTGGTGGTGTGCGCCTGTAATGCCAGCTAGGCATGGTGGCATGTGCCTGTAGTCCTTGTTACTTGGGAGGCTGAGGCAGGAGGATCACTTGAGTCCAGGAGTTCGAGGTTACAGTGAGCTATGATCATGCCACTGCATCCTGGCCTGGGTGATTAGAGAGAGACCTATTTCTAAAAAAATAAAAATAAAAATGGCTGGGCACGGTGGCTCACATGCCATTTCACTCCAGCCTGGGTGACACAGCGAGACTCCATCTCAAAAAAAAAAAAATAAATAAATAAATAAAATGAAAAACAAAATATTAAGATTATATGACCTTTTGTACCTGCTAATGTGTGCAGGTACAAATATACACATTCATACCACCTAAAGTGTTTATAAATAAGCCTTTATAAATAAATGCTTTATGTGGTGTGAATGTGTATATTTTGCATCATTCTGATACCAACTCCCCAATGCCAACCAAGTTAATATCAATTTTAAATGCTCTCTGTCTTCCTCAACTGCAAACACAATTCTCTACACACAGTTGGTGCTGAATTAATATTGACCAACTAAATCAATCTAGATTTGCCAAGGACCCAAGGGGGTTGCATCAGAGCAGTGGATCATGCTCTTCTGTGTCTTGCACCACAGTGAACTCTTTAGGGCCTTCCTGGTGGCTGGCACCTCCTGGCCAAAAATCATTTAATGTACCTGCTTTGTAAAAAGAAAATTTTCTGTTCCTATACTACCTATCTCCAAATAAGGAACAAAAGAAAATGGTAATTCTCCTGTAAACCTATCCAGATCATTTGTACTTTTACCCAATGTTTCTGAGTTTGTGGGGTACTAGAAGAGGATGGAAGGAATTATGTACTATGCATTGGGATAAGAAACAATCTTTCCATACCCCAACCAGCGTTGTAAACTATTAAGGACACTTTTCATTTTCAGAGAATAAAGCTCATTTGTTTCTGGATCTGGAGCCTACTCCAAGGATACTAACCACTCTCCCACTCCTGATGGGTATCTTAGGTTGGCTAGCTGAGAACATGACTGACTGGCATTAGTCCTCCTAGACTCCAGAGTTGCAAATGCTGTTCTCCCAACTTGTAAGATTTCTCAAAGTTTTCTGTATTTGAAGAAGATAGGGAGGGAAAGTGACCCTCTGGTGCTAGCATGAGACTGCTCTGTGAAACCTTCCTCAGGGACCCTGCAGTTAAGTCACATCCTTTTCTTGTTTTTTCCTTTTTTATGTACAGATAGGATCTCACTATGTTGCCCAGGCTGATCTCAAACTCCTGGCCTTAAGCAATCCTCCCACCTCAGCCTCATGACTCACTGGGATTATAGGTGTGAGCCACCTACCTAGGTCTCTTTTCCGTTTCAACAGCCATGTGTACATACCTCTGTTACAGCAAGACTATGGAATTTTTTTTTAGATGGAGTCTCACTCTGTTGCCCAGGCTGGAGTGCAGTGGTGCGATCTCGGCTCACTGAAACCTCCACCTCCCAGGTTCAAGTGATTCTTCTGCCTCAGCCTCCTGAGTAGGTGGGATTACAGGCGCCCGGCATCACGCCTGGCTAATTTTTGTATTTTTAGTAGAGATGGGGTTTCACCATATTGGCCAGACTAGTCTTGAACTCCTGACCTCGTGATCTGCCCGCCTTGGCCTCCCCAAGTGCTGGGATTATAGGCATGAGCCACTGTGTCTGGCCGACTATGGAATTTTAATAATTTCTTTTTTTGCACGTGTGTCAGCCTAACCAAACAAACAGTCTTGGTGATAGAAACCATGCTCTACTTAGTTTTGTAATTCCAACAACTGACAAAAAACAAGCCTCCAATGAAAATCTGTTAAGTTAGTTTCTGATTAACTCAGAGGTAATTTTTCTAAAGATTCTGTATTTTTTCCCTCCCTTCACACTCAAGTCCTTTGAATCCCCATCACACACCGATCACCCCACCCAAATTTCCTACCTCCCAGTACTTGGTTCGGCTGATACCCTGTGCATATGCTCGGGCAAAGTTACTTTCACTGTTGAGGGCTGTAACAGCTGCACTGAGCTGAGACATGGGGTGCAGATTGGTGGGAAAGTTGTCCAGCATGGTGACCACATGGGAAGGCAGAGCTGCCCTCTTTGCCCACTCTTTTGAGAGCCAAGATACCTGTGGAAAAAGAGACAGTGCTCAGAACACCAGCAAGGACAAGGAAGGAGAAAAATAAAAAAGGACAGCAACATTTGAGTAAAGAAAACCCAAGAGAGGTCAACCCAATCCATTTATACAGCAGAACTCTGCTGATTCCTTCCCTTCACTACGCATCTCTATAAATGCCGGATCAGCATTAAGTGTCTGAGATTAGAGAAAGGCAATGAAGAAGGGGAATGAGAAGAGCTAATAACATCCTTCTGTTTACCTGTTCCTCTGTTGGGATATGTCCAGTTACCAGCAGCCAAAATAAGCCCTCAGGCAGGGGTTCTTCCCCACTCTTAGCCTTGGGTAGCAGTTTCTGGCATTCAGGGATACTAAAGCCTCGGAAACGGATGCCCTTGAGAGGAGAGAGAGAATTACAACTCAAGTTTATAGCCTGGAAGTCACACGACTGGTCTTACTCATCAGACCTTACAACAAGTTAGAGTAGAACTTTTTATATTAATTATTATTTCTGTAGAGGTGGGGTCTTGCTATGTTGCTCAGACTGGTCCTGATCTTCTGGCCTCAAGCAATGCTCCACCTTGGCCTCCAAAAGTGCTAGGATTACAAGGGCAAGCCATCATGCCTAGCCCAGAATACAATTTTTAATTTTTTTTTTTTTTTTTTGAGACGGAGTCTCGCACTGTCGCCCAGGCTGGAGTGCAGTGGTGCGATCTTGGCTCACTGCAAACTCCGCCTCCTGGGTTCACGCCATTCTCCTGCCTCAGCCTCCCGAGTAGCTGGGACTACAGGTGCCTGCCACCATGCCCGGCTAATTTTGTGTATTTTTAGTACAGACAGGGTTTCACCGTGTTAGCCAGGACGGTCTCAACCTCCTGACTGCATGATCTGCCCGCCTCAGCCTCCCAAAGTGCTGGGATTACAGGTGTGAGCCACTGCACCCGGTCCAGAACAGAACTTTTAAAGCTTAAATCTTCACATAACTTACCTCTGGTTTTGTACTTTTATTTTTACTAGTTGATATATTTAAAAGGTAAATTTGTTCTTCAATTATTCCATACATATGTCTTCTCTACCTTCCAGTGTATGAAGCTAGGTGCTCTGTTTTGTGCTTACCCTTACTGGTCTAATCCACGGTTTGCGTATTTGCACAAACTCAATGATTATTAGTGATTGACATGAAGATGTCTTACCTCATCAGGATCAAGAACTGATGTTTCATAGACCAATCCCTTCATGCCTCTCATGCCACCATACATCTAAAGAGGATGAAGAAAAAAGGAAAAAAAAAAAAGAGGCTGTGGCCAGTAGTCAGAATGATTCAGACTAGAACTTGTTAGAGCTTCATGGGATCTGGGAGAGAAAATTTATTCTCAGACTTGTAAGACTTCATTTGGTGAGAGATGTCTGAGAAGTCAGCTTACTAAAGAATTAAACTTTGTGGCCAGGCACAGTGGCTGACACCTGTAATCCCAGCACTTTGGGAAGCCGAGGCAGGTGGATCACCTGAGGTCAGGAGTTTGAGACCAGCCTGGCCAACATGGTGAAACCATGTCTCTACTAAAAATAAAAAAATTAGCGGGCATGGTGTATGTGCCTGTAATCCCAGCTACTTGGGAGGCTGAGGCAGGAGAATCGCTTGAACCCAGGAGGCAGAGATTGCAGTGAGCCAATATCACACCATTGCACTCTAGCCTGGGTGACAAGAGCAAAACTCCATCTCAAAAAAAAAAAGAAAAAAAAAAAAGAAACTTTGTGGCCAGGTACGGTGGGGCTCATGCCTGTAATCCCAGCACTTTGCGAGGCTGAGGAGGAGGGAAGATCACTAAGGCTCTCACAGAGTCTGTCATTCAGGCTGCAGCACAGTGGCACAATCACGGCTTACTGCAGCCTTGACTTGCAGGCTCAGGTGATCCACCCACTTCAGCCTCCTGAGTAGCTGAGATTACAGGCACGGGCCACCATGTCTGGCTAATTTTTTGTATTTCTTTTTTTTTTTAAAGAAATGGGGTTTCGGCCGGGTGCAGTGGCTCACGCCTGTAATCCCAGCACTTTGGGAGGCCAAGGCGGGCAGATCACGAGGTCAGGATATCGAGACCATCCTGGCCAACATGGTGAAACCCTGTCTCTACTAAAAATACAAAAATCAGCTGGGTGTGGTGGCGCAGGCCTGTAATCCCAGCTACTCAGGAGGCTGAGGCAGGAGAATCGCTTGAACCCGGGAGGCGGAGGTTGTAGTGAGCTGAGATCACGCCACTGTACTCCAGCCTGGTGACTCAGTGAGACTCCGTCCCAAAAAAACATAAAAAAAAAGAAAAGAAACAGGGTTTTGCCAGCCATGTTGCCCAGGCTGATCTTTTTTTTTTTCCCCAGATGGAGTCTCACTCTTGCCCAGGCTGGAGTGCAATGGTGCAATCTCGGCTCACTGCAACCTCTGCCTCCCGGGTTTAAGTGATTCTCCTGCCTCAGGCTCCTGAGTAGCTGGGATTACAGTTGCCTGCCACCATGCCCAGCTAATTTTTATATTTTTTAGTAGAGACGGAGTTTTACCATGTTGGCCAGGCTGGTCTCGAACTCCTGACCTCAGATGAGCCACCCGCCTCAGCCTCCCAAAGTGCTGGGATTACAGGCATGAGCCACTGCAACAGGCCTGGAAATGAAATTTTTTAACTTGAGAAATCACTATCTTTCTTTTTGTTTGTTTTGGAGATAGGGTCTCCCTCTGTTGCCCAGGCTATACTACAGTGGCATAATCATAGCTCACTGCAGCCCTGAACTCCTGGGCTCAAGCAATCCTGCCTTTGCCTCCCCAGTAGCTGGGACTACAGGGGCATCCCACCATCTCTGGCTAATTTTTTAAATTTTTCTTTCATAGAGATGGTATCTTCCTTTGTTGATCAAGCTGGTTGTTAACTCCTGGCCTCAAGTGATTCTCCATCTGCAGCCTCCCAAAATGTTGGGATAATAGGCATGAGCCATTGCGCCCTCTGTTTGATTCCTTTTCTTATTGTATTTCACTTTTTTTTCTCCTGCCCACTCAACCACTCCCCAACATACCCTACCCTCAAATTCCAACCAATCAAAACAAACAGAATGAGTTCTAGTCTAGGAGAAGGGGATGGAGACCAATAAGCTAAAAACTGTTGAGAAACTATCAGCTGAGCTGCTCAGAATCTGAAGGATGGGGAAAAGTCATCCTAAAGCTGTCCTACAGGGCCTATGGCCAAAGCCACACAACCCTTACCATGTCCACAGTGATTTGGCCCACCACCGTCTTGCCATGTTGCTGCCTGAAGGTCTTAATTCTGGCCTGCTCCTTAGGTATCAGGTCAGCCAATATGTCTTTCAAATTCTAAAAAGAAAAGTAGAAGGATTAAGCAATGGTCTAAAAGTTTATTAGATTTCCTGCAAAGTAGGTGTGTCAAGAATTTGCTTTTTAGAAGCTGGCTTTATCTGCCAAGGAAGTCTGGTCAACTACTCTGCACAAATGAGGGTAAAATAATTAGGCAGGGGGAGGAAGGAATGAGGAGTTAATGTTTAATGGGAACAGTTTCTCGGTTTGGGCAGACAAAAGTTCTGGAGATGGATGGTTGCACAATAATGTAAACATATCTACTGCCACTAAACCATATACTTAAAAATGATTAAAATGGTAAATTTTATGTTATGTATATTTTACACTACTTAAAACATTTAAAAGAATTAGGCAAATGTATTGATATTCCCATCTCACTATACCACTGAGTAAATTATTTGTTAAATAGTAATATAATAATAATAGCAGCTATAACAATAACAATAGTAACAAACACTTCCAGGAAATACTCAGGATAATAAGAGGCCAGGTGGTTGCCAAATCCTCTGCCCCAAGGTCAGGCTGGCCGCAATGATTCTTATTCTTAGTCTTCTTTTCCAAACCTTACCGTGGAGGAAGCACTGGCATGCCGGGCTGCAAGAACAAGACAAGATGCATTCTGCAAAGCAAAAAAGAAAACCTTATGTAACTGTTACCCCTCCCTCCTTTATATTAACAAGAAGGAATTACAGTGACTCAACCTCTCTCTCTTCATCTCAGCCTCTTAGGGCAGTTTGACATAAGAAAGCTGTAAAAGTCCCCAAACAGTTTGGAAGGAGTTACCACTATGGAGACAGCAGAGGTTTAACTGCTTTTTTTCATCCATAGCTTCACTAGCATTCCTTGAAGACAGACTCTTTCCCATCATCTGGGTTCCAGAGCAGGGCGGTTATCAATATTTTTGAGTGACCCCAAGGAAAACGAACGAGGAAACTGAGCAATTACTTAACACTGCTGGTAAGATCTCTCCTGCACCTGGTCTTTTGACAGCACTTCAACCTCTCTAATCTGGGAAAGACCACAGGCAGAGGGCAGCCTTTCACAATGGTACTTCTGACCCTCCTGGAAAAAGCACAAAGATTATCTACAAAGAAGCTGACAGAAGACTACTCGTTAGCAGAAATGGAAACTTGCAAAGTTTCTAAGAGTGTCAAAAGAAAATAATTAGTTTGGCTGGGCGCGGTGGCTCATGCCTGTAATCCCAGCACTTTGGGAGGCTGAGGCGGGTGGATCACCTGAGGTCAGGAGTTCAAGACCAGCCTGGCCAACATGGTGAAACCCTGTCTCTACTAAAAATACAAAAATTAGCCAGGCGTGGTATGGGCAGGCAGCTGTAATCCCAGCTACTCAGGAGACTGAGGTGGGAGAATGGCTTAAACCTTGGAGGCAGAGGTTGCAGTGAGCCAAGATTGTGCCACTGCACTCCAGCCTGGGCAAATGAGCAAGACTCTGTCAAAAAAAAAAAAAAAAAAAAGAGAGAGAGAGAAAATAGTTTAGCTACTTTATGCTTTTCTGTGTGTACAGGTAGTTTCTTTTTTCCTCAAATAAAAAATACATCTATGAGAAGATTGTTAAGTTGCAATAAAAGTTCCACACCAACTTTGTGAGTTTTCTTTTTCCTTTCCTTTTTTTTTTTTTTTGAGACAGTTTCACTCCTGTTGCCCAGACTGGAGTGCAATGGCACAATCTCAGCTCACCACAACCTCAGCCTTCTGGATTCAAGTGATTCTCCTGCCTTAGCCTCCGGAGTAGCTGGGATTACAGGCATGCACCACCACGCTTGGCTAATTTTTTTTGTATTTTTAGTAGAGACGGGGTTTCACCATGTTGGCCACGCTGGTCTCAAACTCCTGACCTCAGGTGATCTGCCTGCCTCGGCCTCTCAAAGCGCTGGGATTACAGGCGTAAGCCACCATGCCAGGCCATACACCAACTTTGAAATAAGATGACCAATCAGGTTACTAACTAGGAATACGGCCTGAGGCAAGGAAATTAATTTTTCTGTACTAGATTTTGAAAACAAATTGAGATAATCAAATTAAGCCTAAGTTTCCTGCTCTATAAAATGGCTCTAATACTCACCACACACCTCACAGAATAGTCCCATGATAACTAAATTACAGTGGACATAAAAGTGTTTTGCAAACTTAGAAGATTACACACAGAAATAAACTAATACTGGAGCAAGGCTGCACCTGTCTTTTTGTCAAAAGACCAGAGACACCTTTTCTAGTAACTACTGCACTGCTCTCTGTGCAAAAAATTGCTACCTGCCTGGGGTGAGAGTTCTATAGGGCTGAAGGCTTTTTAGAATTTTTTTTTTTTTTTTGAGATGGAGTCTCATTCTGTCGCCCAGGCTGAAGTGCAGTGGCGTGATCTCTGGCTCCCGGGTTCAAGTGATTCTCATGCCTCAGCCTCCTGAGTAGCTGGGATTATAGGCACACACCACCATGCTTGGCTAATTTTTGTATTTTTAGTAGAGACAGAGTTTCATCATGTTGTCCAGGCTGGTCTCAAACTCCTGACATCTGGTGATATGCCTACCTCGGCCTCCCAGATTTTTAGAATTTTTAAAATTTAGTTCCCCTATTTCTGTTGGGACGGAGAGGAGGAATGAAAAGACGCCCTTCACAAAGGTCACTCTTTCCCCCAGGCTGGAGTATAGTGGCATGTTAATAGCTCACTGTAGCCTTCAATTCCTGGGCTCAAGTGATACTTCCACCTCAGCCTCCTGAGTAGCCAGGATTACAGGCGCACATCACCAAGCCCAGCTAATTAAAAAAAAAAAAAATTTTTTTTTTTAGAGATGGGGTCTTGCTATGTTGCCCAGGCTGGCCTCGAGTGATCCTGGGCTCAAGTGATCCTCCATTTTCAGCCTCCCAAAGTGCTGGGATTACAGGTATGCACCACTGCACCCAGACAGAAAAGATTACTTTTAAAAGAATCAATCCAAAGGTAAATTCAGAGAGCATAGACCAAGCCAGTATGTTCCTAAAGCAAACGAGGAACACCTCAACTTGTTACCAGTGCTGTCCTTAACTCCTTTTCTTAACTTCCTAAAGAGTCTCCTCTATCTTACTGAGGATCACTTGAGCAAGAAATAGGCAGCACAAACAGCCCTTCATAGCCCTTGCACCCTACGTGGGCAAACAGGAAGCTGAACCCAGCACTGAAGATGTAACTTTGCCCTTTCTTTCACAAAAAAAGTGGGCAAAGAAAACATGTTAATAAGTTCAAACTATTGTTCTACAGAGTTAACCTTGTTCAAGCTATTCCATGGTTTAGAGTCCCACAGATTCCCTATTAGAGAGGCCCCATGTCCCAGAGACTACATCAGCCCAGCAGGAGACCTTTTAATTGAGGGTGGTTGTTTGCTGTGGTGATTTTTTTTTTAATTTAATTTAATTTTTTTTTTTTTTTTGAGACAGAGTCCTGCTGTCACCCAGGCTGGAGTGCAGTGGTGCGATCTCAGCTCACTGCAAGCTCCACCTCCAAGGTTCAACACCATTCTCCTGCCTCAGGCTCCCAAGTAGCTGGGACTACAGGTGCCCGCCACCACGCCTGGCTAATTTTTTGTATTTTAGTAGAGACAGGGTTTCACTGTGTTAGCCGGGATGGTCTCGATCTCCTGACCTCGTGATCTGCCCGCCTCGGCCTCCCAAAGTGCTGGGATTACAGGCATGAGCCACCACGCCCGGCCAGCTAATTTTATCTTTTAAACTTTTCTTATAGAGATGGGAGTCTTGCTATGTTGCCCCGGCTAGCTTTGAACTACTGGGCTCAAGCGATCCTCCTACCTCAGTCTCCCATAGTGCTGAGATTACCGGCATGAGCCACTGCAACCAGCTGACTTTCTGTTTTGTTTTGTTTTGAGACCAAGTCTTGCTCTGTTGCCCAGGCTGAGTGCAGTGGCTTGATCTTGGCTCACTGCAACCTCCGCCTCCCAGGTTCAAGCGATTCTCCTGCCTCAGCCTCGCGAGTAGCCAGGACTACACGCGCCCGCCACCATGCCCAGCTAATTTTTGTAGTTTTTTAATAGAGACAGGGTTTCACCACGTTGGCCAGGCTGGTCACAAACTCCTGACCTCAAATGATCCACTTGCCTCAGCCTCCCAAAGTGCTGGGATTACAGGCATGAGCCACAGCGCCCGGAATATTTTATGTTTTTTGTTTGTTTGTTTGTTTTTGAGAAGGAGTCTCACACTGTCACCCAGGCTGGAGTGCAATGGCACGATCTTAGCTCATTGCAACCTCCCTCTCCCAGGTTCACACTATTCTCCTGCCTCAGCCTCCTGAGTAGCTAAGATTACAGGTGCACACCAACACACCCAGCTAATTTTTTGTATTTTTAGTAGAGATGGGGTTTCACTATGTTGGCCAGACTGGCCTCGAACTTCTGACCTCGTGATCCACCACCTCGGCCTCCCAAAGTGCTGGGATTACAGGCGTGAGCCACCGCGCTTAGCCTGATAGCCACTTTCTAGCACCGTTCGGTGTCAGGTTCAGTCATGTTTTTTGCTAAACCTGAAGCTTAAAAAAAAAAAAGTTATCAGAGGAATTTTAAAGGCAGCAATTCATTGGTAAGATTGCTCAACAGGGTAGAGTAGAAAAAATTCAACTTAGGACAACTTTATCTAATGATGTAGAGTACAGAGCACTTAATTTGGAGTTAGGAAAGGAAGTCTGGGTTCTAGTCCTAGCTCCATTACTAATTAAGACAACCAAAGGAAAACAATGAACTACTATTTCTCTTCCCATTTCCATAAGTAAGATAACACTTAAACTACTTAACTCAGAGTCTGATTCTCAGGCTCCAATAAGGACGTATATGCAAAAGTAGTCAAGTCTTGTTACTTAAAATGTGACCTCCTCGCCAGAAGTATTCACATTTCTTGGGCCTCAGACTTACTGAATCCAAACAGTTTAGATATGGAGTTACCAAGGACCAAGTCCTAAATTAACGTTCTGCCACTTTCCCACTGTGTTATCTTGGCTATGTAACCTAATTTCTAAGTCTCAGTTTTTACATTTCTAAAATGGTAATAATAAAAGCCAATTTCAGAGTAGTTAAGTAAACTAGATAAAATAATTTTCATAAAAGCATCTAGAACAGTGCTTTGTGCATAGCTGAATTCAGTAAATATTTGTTTCTTACAAATGTGTTGGCCTATCACCTACCATCAAGTGTCAGAACTTCCTGGGAGTTGGATCCCAGGAAAGAGGCAGTCAAGCCTGAGGCAGAGGTGAATGGATAATTCCTTCCAGCTGTGGAATACAAAATAAAGTCCCAATTTTCTTTCTTTTCTTTCTTTCTTTTTTTTTTTTTTTTTTTAACAGCCATCAAGGAAAAGATACCAGTTTTCTTTTTAAGGGCTTCTTGACCAAGAAGGGAGGCATCTCAGGGAGAGGAAACAAATTTAACTAGCCCTGATGGCCACCAGCAGAGCAAATGACTCTAGACAGGAGGTGCTTGAGGACTGTAACATCAAAGGCTACATTTCATTTCCTCTACCCCGTGGCTGCCAAAGAAAGCTGCTGAATGGCTCTGAACAGTACATTCAGGTTATGTTCATTGACGAGACAGGTAGATTACAAACCTCTGAATCATCCCTGAACTTCTACCTCCCAGATTCTCCCCTAACCCTGGAGGTGTGACAGTTGGGCTTTTGGCTTCTGGATGCATGCCACCTGTAGAGTCACCTTACTGGAACAGCAGCTCTCAGGAGAATCAGGCAGTCATCTCACTCAATAGGTCAGCTCCTTCATGGGAAGAGATGGAGAGGGCTACTTCCAAAGACAAGGGCCTGGCTCACAATGTCTGACAGCCAGTATTCTCTATAGGGTGGAGGTGGCGTTATCACAATCACGAAGAGGTTTTTCCCCCACAATCACTAAGAGCTCATTTGTTGCCACCCCTTACAAAAACTCCTCTAGTGAGTTGGCTATTATTGATAGAGGTGGGCTGTAGCCCTCAAATGTGGTAAGATGAAAAAATATAAAAATTAAAAGAGGCCAGGTATGGTGAGTCACACCTTCCTTTGTTCTCCTCTGCCTTTGTCTCTTTAAAAAAGTTCTAAGTTGCGGCTGGGCACTGTGGCTCACGCCTGTAATCCCAGCACTTTGGGAGGCCAAGGCAGGCAGATCACGGGGTCAGGAGATCAAGACCATCCTGGCTAACATGGTGAAACCCCATCTCTATTAAAAAATACAAAAAATTAGCCAGATGTGGTGGCAGGTGCCTGTAGTCCCAGCTACTCGGGAGGCTGAGGCAGGAGAAGCTCCGGGAGGCAAAGCCTGCAGCGAGCCGAGATTGTGCCACTGCACTCCAGCCTGGCTGACAGAGCGAGACTTGGTCTAAAAAAAAAAAAAAAAAAAAGTTCTAAGTTGCTAGCCAATCAGGACAAATACAAAATGTGAGGTCCCATTCCAGCCAATGGAAACTGTAACTGGACACAGCAGTAGGGTGGATGCGTCAGGGTATAAATGACCCTGTCTCCTTTGCTCGGTGTACTCTTGTGGCAAAACTGCTGGCGTGTACCCTTTCTGCAGAAAGTATAAAAATGGCCTTGATGGCCTGGCGCGGTGGCTCACGCCTGTAATCCCAGCACTTTGGGAGGCCAAGGCGGGCGGATCATGATGTCAGGAGATCGAGACCATCCTGGCTAACATGGTGAAACCCCATCTCTATTAAAAAATACAAAAAATACAAAAAAAAAAAAAAATTAGCCGGGCGTCATGGCGGGCGCCTGTAGTCCCAGCTACTCAGGAGGCTGAGGCAGGAGAATGGCGTGAACCTGGGAGGCAGAGCTTGCAGTGAGCCGAGTTCGTGCCACTGCACTCCAGCCTGGGCGACAGAGCGAGACTCTGTCTCAAAAAAAAAAAAGGCCTTGCTGAGTAAATTAAATTAAATTAATTAAATTTATGTTCAAGTGCTATTTCTTTATGGCACCAGGGAACAAGCATTTCAAACAGGAGGCTGAGGCAGAAGAATCGCTTGAACCCAGGAGGCTGAAGCTGCAGTGAGCTGAGATTGTGCTACTGCACTCCAGCCTGGGCAACAGAGGAGACTCTGTCTCAAAAAACAAAACAAAACAAAAAAAGCCCACTTACTCAATATAGGTTATTTTCCTCTTACTCCTTAGCCTATTACCATCACTGTTCCACATCTAGCACCCTCACCCTACAGTCAAGAAGCCAAATTTTCTTTGATTCTCCATCCTAGGTACATCCAGACTCTCTCTGTCCTTCTGCATATCCAGGATATGTCCTACCACATATCCACATAACCAACATTAAAACCTTGGGGGAAGCTGGGCGCAGTGGCTCATGCCTATAATCCCAGCATTTCTGAATTAAAAAGCAAGACTCTGTCTCTACAAAAAATAATTTAAAATATTAGAAAACAGGCTGGACACGGTGGCTCATGCCTGTAATCCCAACACCTTGGGAGGCCAAGGGGGGTGGATCACCTGATGTCAGGAGTTCAAGACCAGCCTGGCCAACATGGTGACACCCCATCTCTACTAAAAATACAAAAATTAGCCAGGCGTGGTGGCACATGCCTGTAGTCCCAGCTACTCGGGAGGCTGAGGCAGAATCGCCTGGACCTGGGAGACGGAGGTTGCAGTGAGCTGAGATTGCACCACTGCACTTCAGCCTGGGTGACAGAGCAAGACTCAGTCTCAAAATAATAATACTAAAAAAAATTAGAAAACAAAACAGAAAAACCTTGCAGAAGAAGCTCCTGATTTTAACAGGGACTTCGTCCTTCATCAACAAAAGATCAGAGCTTGCCAAGCCAGCAGGACTGGTTTAGCTGATGGAGCAAACACAATACACTAATAACCAGTAGGAAAAAATCCTGTACTACAGACACTTCCAATGCAGAAGGAACAACTTGCATTCAGAGAACACGAACACAAATAGGACAAAGGCTCCTCTCTCCCCAGAACCAGGTCAGAGAACTAAAGCCATTTAATGTGTGTGTTTCACAACGGTGATACTGGAAGTCGGTTTGGCACTACATGGTCAGGCCACTTAAAAGCCTGAGCAATCTACAGATTTCATACTTTGACCTCCTTCATACTTACAGACATTTCCTTAATAATTCTACCTAACTGTCATTTTCCAACAGTCTCTTCACATGAATAGTCACCGATCACAGCTGGGTGCAGTGGCTCATGCCTGTAATCCCAGCACTTTGGGAGGCCAAGGTAGGCCGATCACCTGAGGTGAGGGGTTCAAGACCAGTCTGGCCAAGATGGTGAAACCCTGTCTCTACCAAAAATGCAAAAATTAGTTGGGCGTGGTGGCGCACACCTGTAATCTCAGCTAAACGGGAGGCTGAGAAAGGACAATTGCTTGAACCCAGGAGGCAGAGGTTGCAGTGAGCCGAGATCATGCCACTGTACTCCAGCCTGGGCGACAGAGCAAGACTCTGTCTCAAAAAAAAAAAAAAAAAAAAAAAAGATGCACTGATCACTCAGTAAGGAGGACTGCAAAAGATACTCCTCCAGCTTCCATCTTCAGAAAGGAATCGCAAGTCTATTTTTGTTTTTTGAGACAGAGTCTCTGTCACCCAGGCTGGAGTGCAGTGGTGCGATCTCGGCTCACTGAAACTTCCACCCCCTGGGTTCAAGCGATTCTCCTGCCTCAGCCTCCCGAGTAGCTGGGATTATAGGTGCCTGCCACCATGCCCAGCCAGGAATCACAAGTATTAAACTTTCCTTTCAGTAGGAACACTTACTGTTCTTTTGTTGAGACGAGTCTCACTCCATTGCCCAGGCTGGAGTGCAGTGGCATGATCTCAGCTCACTGCAACCTCTGCCACCCGGATTCAAACGATTCTTGTGCCTCAGCTTCCCTAGTAGCTGGGATTACAGGCAGCTGCCACCACGATTGGCTAATTTTTGTATTTTTAGTAGAGACGGGGTTTCACCATGTTGGCCAGGCTGGTCTCGAACTCCTGACCTCAAGTGATCTGCCCACCTCAGTCTCCCAAAGGGCTGGGATTACAGGCGTGAGCCACTGTGCCTGGCCAACACTTATTGTACTTTAATTTAATGAACATTTTTTTTTTTTTTAAGAGACAAGGTCTTGCTATGTTGCCAGGCTGATCTCAAACTACTGGGCTCAAGTGATCCTCCTACCTCAGCCTCCCAAAGTGCTGGAATTATAGACATAAGCCATCATGCCTAGCTAATGCTAGGCTAGTGCTTGGCCGGGCACGGTGGCTCATGCCTGTAATCCCAGCATTTTGGGAGGCTGAGGCGGGTGGATCACGAGGTCAGGAGTTCAAGACCATCCTGGCCAACATGGTGAAACCCCATCTTTACTAAAAATACAAAAATTAGCCCGGCGTGGTGGCATGTGCCTGTAGTCCCAGCTACTAGGGAGGCTGAGGCAGGAGAATAGCTTGAACCCGGGAGGCAGAGGTTGCAGTGAGCCGAGATCACACCACTGCATGCCAGCCTGGGTGACAGAGCGAGACTCCATCTCAAGGGAAAAAAAAAATTCTTGAACACCTACTTATTATGTGTACACTAAGTATATACTAGTGAATAAAGAATATAGGATCTGTCATCATAATACTTTCTCAGGAATTAGAAACTATTCCCTTACTTCTGCTAGAAGTTCTCAGAAGTTTTACGGCCAGGCGCGGCGGCTCACGCCTGTAATCCCAGCACTTTGGGAGGTGGAGGCAGGCGGATCACGAGGTCAGAAGATCGAGACCATCCTGGCTAACACAGTGAAACCCTGTCTCTACTAAAGATACAAAAAATTTAGCGGGGTGAGGTGGTGGGTGCCTACAGTCCCAGCTACTCGGGAGGCTGAGGCAGGAGAATGGCGTGAACCCCAGAGGCGGATCTTGCAGTGAGCCGGGATCGAGCCACCACACTCTAGCCTAGGCGACAGAGCGAAACTCTGTCTCAAAAAAAAAAAAAAAAAAAAAAAGAAGTTCTTACAAGTTTTAACTCCCTGACACTTTAGGGATTTACAAGAAACTTTTCCAGATCCCATCCTACTCTGCAGAATTATAATCTGAAGGTAGGATCCAGGAAACTGCAACATAAGCAAGCATTACAGGTGACAATGCCCACTGTGAGTTTACAGACCTTTTAAAATAGCATCATGTTAAAAGAAATACAGAGGGCTGGGTGCAGTGGCTCACGCCTGTAATCTCAGCACTTTGGGAAGCTGAGACTGGTGGATTGCTTGAGCCCAGGAGTTCGAAACCAGCCTGGACAACATGGCAAAACACTGTCTCTAAAAAAACTACAAAAAAATTAGCCAGGCGTGGCTGTGCGTGCCTGTGGTCCCAGCTGCTCGGGAGGATTGCTTGGGCCCATGAGGTTGAGGCTGTAGTAATAGCAAGCCATGTTCGCACCACTGCACTCCAGCCCCACCCCCCAAAAAAAACCCAAAACAGAGAACTAAGGAATTTGTGCAGTTGAAGCACAGTTGAAGCCAGAACTGAAAGATAATCAGATGCTAAGAAAGATCTATTGCTACAGTTGCCTCATTACGGTTTTAAATTTCACATCCTACTCTGTTGCATAAAGTATTGACACAGGGCAGAAAGAATCATTGTGTGGCTTTATTGAAATCCACCAAGTCTGGTTTCCCTTCTGCTGCCCCTTGGATTTTAAGTCAGGAATGCCAACTCTATCGCTGCTACCTACTATACTATTCTTGCTGCCTCCCCATGCATTCATTCACCTGCTACCAACCTAAAGGCCACTGGGAAGACCAAATGCAGTCATCTCACCACTAACACCCCATAAGGCTTCCCCTGCCATTCTAGTATCAAGGAATCACCGTTACTTTGGGTAGGCTGATAGTCAAAGTGAAGGCTCAGAGATATGAGCCCTTACCTTTAAAAAATTTGGGCTTTAAAACCTAACTATATATTTTGCAGGACAAAACCAACTTGGTTTTGTTGAACCCAATTTCTGAGTAGGACTTATACAGGTGATGTTGTACAGTGGTATAAGTCCAATGTAAAGAAACCATTGGTTTCTTTGCATTTAAGTGTCTTGAAAAAGTCTAGAAGTAATCTAGAAACATCTTTGAATTGATTTACTCAGTTTCAAGCATACTAACTTGGAGAAGCAATTTTCAGTGGCTCAAGAGACAGTTCCCTTTAGCTAGGGTTGGTTAAGCATGTTGACTTCAAAAGTCCAGAAGTGAACTGTAGCCCTACTTCAATTCCCAGCCCAAATCCAAACCCAGATCATCTGTGAAAAGACATTTTTGATGTCACAAAACTGAGTCACCCACAGATAATACTAAGGCCATTGCTTAGCATTAATGCATTTGGATAAACAAGAAGTCAAATAATCTCAAAGCTCTCTGAATTAGCTTCTCTCTAACTCAGGTGTTTTAAATTATGTGACATTTAAATTATGTGACAGTGAGAGTAGAACAACAGAACAATGACTAATTCACATGTTGTCTCCTAGTAAGGTTAAAAAAATTCGCCAGTCTGGCCAAGATGGTGAAACCCCGTCTCTACCAAAAATACAAAAAATTAGCTGGGCGTGGTGGTGCACACCTGCTAACCCCAGCTACTCAGGAGGCTGAGTCACGAGAATCGCTTGAGCCTGGGAGGCAGAGGTTACAATGAGCGGAGATTACGCCACTGCACTCCAGCCTGAGTGACAGAGTAAGACTCTGTCTCAAAACAAAAAAAAATTTCTTCTCAGAAAAGTAAAACTACACCTGACGCTGAAACTCAAAGTGGTAAGAGTCAGTTCTCCCTGGTAAGAAATTACTGCCTCCCAAAGTCTACCTTACTAGCAAAAGTAAAATTACCAATTATGACTACCATTATCCACAGGCTAATCTAGAAAGCACAGGCAGGTGCTAGCAATGCTGACAAGCCAACAATCTTCTTGGTACCCCGGTCATATTGCTTATTTCTCAGGAGATTTCCAGTCCAATAAACTCATTATTGGGCTTTGCTACCCTCCCCCCCCCCCCGCCCTTTTTTTTTTCTTTGAAACGGAGTTTCGCTCTTGTTGCCCAGGCTGGAGTGCAATGGAGCGATCTGGGCTCACCACAACATCCGCCTCCCGGGTTTGAGCGATCCTCCTGCCTCAGCCTCCCAAGTAGCTATGATTACAGGCATGTGCCACCATCCGTGGCTAATTTTGTATTTTTCGTAGAGACGGGGTTTCTCCATGTTGGTCAGGCTGGTCTCAAATTCCCGACCTCAGGTGATCCACCCGCCTCTGCCTCCCAAAGTGCTGAGATTACAGGTGTGAGCCACTGCACCTGGCCTACTTTTAAGGGTCAAAAGCCTTCTAATGGCTTTCAACTGATAGGTTACTAGGATTGTCAGGCCATCTCTAACAGAAAAATAATGGTACCATAATTATGTAGCTCTGTCATCCCAAAAGTGTTCTGAGCTTCCCTATGGGCTTAAGGAGGAAAATAAATTCAATAGGTAAATCCCAAGGCTTTTTCACATTCACTGCAGGGTTAGACTATCTGGTCTGGGTTAGCAGCTCAGAAATGAGCTAATTATAGTGTCCCCCATTCTGCCAAAACGCTATCTAGAACTTGCTTCATTTCCCAAGAGGTTTCCTTACCCTTTTCCCCAGCAGCAGGAGAAGCAACAGCCAAGTAAGACAAGCATCTCCCAAATGCTCAGCTAGTACTTGCCACTGGGTGCCTGGAAGAACCAAGGTAAATCTTACAAGTTTCACTTTGTGCCAACCATGAAAAATAACGCACAGCAGGCCAGGTGCAGTGGTTCACACCTGTAATCCCAGCACTTTGGGAGGCCGAGGCAGGAAGATTACTTGAGCTCAGGAGTTCAAGACCAGCCTGGGCAACATAAGGAGACGTTGCCTCTACTAAAAATCAAAAAAGATTAGCCAGGCGTGGCGGTGCACACCTGTGGTCCCAGCTACTCGGGAAGCTGAAGTGGGAGGATTGCTTGAGCCCAGGAGGTGGAGGCTGCAGGGAGCCTTGGTCACACCACAAGACTCCAGCTTGAGTGATAGAGCAATATCCTGTCTCCAAAAAAAAAAAAAAAAAAAAAAATTACATACAGCAAGCCAAAACCATCCTAAGGCTTTCCTTTCCTTCAGATGCTGTCAGCTTTAAATTATCCGCAGGAAAAACTAAGTTCTTTGCAGAAGTCAAGGTCACTTGTGGGACTGTCCCCTGCTTGGATTAGAGGGCTGGGACTCCCTCAGCACAGCAGTTTCTGTCTAAAAGGGCCAAGTTACTTAGAACTAAAAGTACTGCAATTTGAAATTGAAGGCATCATTACCTGCAACAGTATTTCTATGTCCCAAAAGGCAATCAATACCAAGTAAAGGACCCCAAAGAAGGAGAGAAAGTTCCTGGATAAAGTAGACTTAAGATCAACGGCATAACCTGGGTAAGCAAGTAGTATGACGGTCATGTGACCTTGGCATTAGTATCTCTTGCCGAGGATCTTCATTTATTGGCTTGCAGTTTGGTGGAAACACCTTTCTGGTTCTTTCTGCAATCATGTATGATAGTCATGCAGGAGGTTGTACAGAAGTGCTCCACCCCACCCAAGCTCCTCCTATATAAAAAAGTGCAAGAGTCCCAAGGACAAAGAGGAGGGCCTGAAGGACCCACTCTTGTGCTCGGCGTGGTCACCGAAGGCTTAAATAATAGGCTTGGAGAAATGGAAACAGGCAGTTCGGGAACTGACAAGGCCCTTTCTACAAAGCAGAGGACGAAATTAGCCACTGCTCCAGAGTGAGCACATCTCTTCACTCCCGCTCCCTCCACCAAACTGACTGTAACTCCAGTGGAACACCACATCTCTAGTCTCTACCAGAGGTTCCTGTCTCGGCTCCTTGCTATTTCAGGGCCACGCATCCCTTCCCCTTTCATTTCAGACATGCGGGGTGACAGCAGGGTCGGCCTCCTCACGCGCTCTGGACTGCGGGCCGAGGGCGGGCGGCGTGCACTTCACCCCCAGGAACCAGAAGGGAAGCGCGGCACATGGTCCTGGGAGCTTCACGCAGGGCTGGCGGCCAGCCAAGCGCAGGGCCCTTTAAGGCGCGCAGGGTGCGCACGGGTGTGGGAGGGAGACCCCGGCGCCGGAGGGCCTGCGGTCTCCTCAGCCCCACCCTGGGACGGCGTGCTCCCTCCCCTCGCTGCTCACCTTGGTTCCCAAGAGCCGGGCGGCCGCAGTAAGTAAAGCCATGGCGGGCGATCTCCGGGATCTGGTGGGGAGGTAAGAAAGGGAGAGAGCTGCGGCAGGAACAGGAGCCGCCGCCGCTGCACCAGAGGCCGCACCGACGGGTTGACAAGGTTGAAAGGAGGCGGCTGAGGGAAAGAGTAGACGAACCGGCGGCGGCGCCCAGCCCGGGGTCCTCAAGGAGGCCCCGCCCACTGGCCGGAACCCGAGCCCGCCCCTCTCAGGGGACTCTCCCCGGGCCCGGCCATTGGTCCGGTATGGAAGCGGGGCGGGACCTTAGCCCTTGACAGCAGTTGTGACGGGGAGGATTGGACCGCCCGGATTAGGGCTAATTAAGGGTGGAGGGGTGGAGGGCGGGGAAGTGCAGGTGGCTAAATAGGTGCCTGATAACTCAGTTAACTTCCCTCTTGGCTTTTCCCTTTGACCTTAACACGTTTGGGGTTATCGCTGAGGCGAATACTAAAGGAGACGCTCCAGGACTCGACCTCGAAGGTCCTTGGAGCCAATTCCGTAATATGCTATCATGGAAACTGATCATTGCCTGATCCTTCTACCGCCTTGGCGCGCTTTCTTGAGGAATGTCTTTGGTTAATGGCTTCACGGCCATGGAGGTGACATCATGTGGACAACAGGCTAGGATGCCAGAGTTAGCTGCTTGGTGATCATTTGAGGTCAGCAGAGGCCACGATATTATAGATACTAACAGACCCCGATATGGGGAGAAAAGCAAAAGCAGGAGCCTGAATATTCAGTGCTTTGTGAGCTGTCAGTTCTGTGTATAATGGCAGGAAATCCAAGTCTTAACTGCGCCCTTACTATGAAGGCTTTCAGAGCCGGCCACAGCCTCTGGGTCATGGGCATTAGTCTCACTGACACTCTGGTCACGTAACCCCACACAGCAGCTCACCCCACTTTAGCCACAGATTAGGAGCCGCAGACTAGCCCCTCATCGAAGATCCCCTTTCGTCACATCATTCTCTAGGGCCTCTGGGCCACCTCTCCTACTTGGCAGTCTTCTATGCTCTCTTATCTTGTGCTCCCCAGAGACCATGACACGACCCTGAAGTGATATTCCGCACCACTTTCTAAATCCTCTGGGTAGACGAGGCTTCAGGACCTTTGTGCCTCCCTAAGCCTGTCGTAGTCATTGACCCCAAGGACCAGAGCATCTTATCTACAAACCTCCAGCAGCCCCAAGTGAACAGCCTTTTTTTTTTTTGGAGACAGATCTTGCTCTGTAGCCGAGGCTGGATTGCAGTGGTGCGATCTCAGCCTCCTGAGTAGCTGGGATTATAGGCGCCCGCCACCACGCCCAGCTAATTTTTGTATTCTTAGTAGAGATGGGGTTTTGCCATGTTGGTCAGGCTGGTCTCGAAATCCTGACCTCAGGTGATCCACCCGCCTCGGGCTCCCAAAGTACTGGGATTACAGGCGTGAGCCACCGTGCCCAGCTGTGAATGGCCCTTTTATCTCACCACATAGCAGTAACAAGGATCAGAGGTCTCAGTATCCACCTAAGCCAGGTTTAGATAGATCTCCTTTACAAAGAACCGAGTTTCTAGCTTGGACTTGGAAAAAGAGATAGAAAACCCCTATTTTCTCTTCTTAATTTTCTTTATACTCAGCTTCACACCTAACAACCAATACTCTTCTGGCCTGGGGATCAGATAGTTAGGTCTCAGGAAAAAACTTTAGGCAATGCTCCAGAGGAGCACTGACCTCAGCTACCTTTGAAGACCCCGGTGACTTCAAAGCTTCACTGATCAATATTTGCTCCCCATTTAGCATCTCATAAAGGATTTCCACATAACCCTAGAATAGTCTGACCTGGTTCCTTTTCTCTGGTTAATTATCCACAGAGACTAACCAGCAGACCACAGGACTGAACTTCAGTGCCCCAGGATGAGACTACCAAAGGGACAATTATTGAGAGGCCACAGGATCATCTGTCTTGGAGCTTTAGTGATTGGGTGGGGAACAGCAATGCTCTAAGCCTCTCAACACTGGGTCCCAGAGCCCCTAGTGCCATGGGGACTTTATGGACTTGTTTTGAAGTTGTCCAATCCTGACATCGACTGCTATAAGGGCAATTGGAAATCACAGGATCAAAGGGGCTAACTGGCATCTCCCAGGAGCTGGCCTAGATTCCTTCTCAACACTGATGGGACCTGGGGAGGTGGAGAGAATGTTAAGGAAGAAAGATTGGCATGAATAAAGCAGCCAAGTGAGCTCTAGGTCCAAGTATAACTAAGTGCTTGGGAACTTGAAGGGGCAAGGGAGAGAAGGCTGAGAATTTAGGTTGTTGTGACCTTGGGAGGACCTCTTTAAAGTGTAGGGAGGCAATAGCACCCCCTAGTGGCAAAGGACAAGTGGGCTAATAAAATCTAAATTTAAACCCTTAAACTACAAGGTAAACCAAACTCCTCTATTTAATAGATAATAGCTAAAACTTAAACTGGAGGATCCCTTACTATTTGCAGATACTATCTAAATGTGGAACATGCATTATCTTTTTTTTTTTTTTTTGGAGATAGAGTCTTGTTCTGTTGCCCAGCCTGGAGTGCAGTGGTATGATCTCGGCTCACTGCAACCTCCACCTCCTAGGTGGCACACGCCGCCACGCCTGGCTAATTTTTTTTTTTTTTCTATTTTAGTAGAGATGGGGTTTCACCATGTTGCCCAGGCTGGTCTCCAAAGTGCTAGGATTACAGGCATGAGCCACTGTGCCTGGCCTGGAATGTGCATTATCTTAATCTTTGCAACAACTCTAAGTTTCAAGGTATTAAAAAATAAAAAGAAGAGAAAACCAAGACTTAGATGAAGTATCCTACCCAGTGTCATAGCTTGTAATTGGCATAGCTATAAATTCAGACCAAGGTCAGCATTACTAGGCTGTATTTCTTTTTTTTTTTTTTTGAGATGGAGTCTCACTGTGTAGCCCAGGCTGGAGCGCAGTGGCACAATCTCAGCTCACTGCAACCTCTGCCTCCCTGGTTCAAGCGATTCTTCTGCCTCCGCCTCCCGAGTAGCTGGGATTACGGGCGCATGCCACCACACTCAGCTAATTTTTGTATTTTTCGTAGAGACAAGGTTTCACTATGTTGGCCAGGTTGGCCACTGCGCCTGGCCCTAAGCTGTATGTCTTACATGACGATTGTGATTTTTTTTTTTTGAGAGAAGGTCTTGCTCTGTAACCCAGGCTGGAACGCGGTGGCATGATCGTTGCTCACTGCTGCCCAACGCCTCAAGGATCGCCTCAAGCGATCCTCCCACCTTACTCTCCCAAGTAGCTGGGACTACAGGTACTCACCACCACACCTGGCTAATTTTTCCTATTTTTTTTTTTTTTTAGAGACAGGGTCTTGCTATGTTGCCCAGGCTGGTCTTGAACTTCTGGGCTCAAGTGATCCTCCTTCCTTGGGCTCCCAAAGTGTTAGGACTACAAGCATGAGCCACCACATCTGGCAATTGTGAACTATCAGCTGCAACTCAGTAAGGGGATTTTTGAGTCACTGTCAACTGTCTCCTGGAGACATCAACTCACTGTGTTGCTATAAAGATATTTCGGCCGGGCATGGTGGCTCACGCCTGTAATCCCAGCACTTTGGGAGGCCAAGGCGGGTGGATCACGAGGTCAGGAGATTGAGACCATCCTGGTTAACACGGTGAAACCCCGTCTCTACTAAAAATACAAAAAATTAGCTGGGTGTGGTGGCGGGCGCCTGTAGTCCCAGCTACTCGGGAGGCTGAGACAGGAGAATGGCGCAAACCCAGGAGGCGGAGCTTGCAGGGAGCCGAGATTGTGCCACTGCACTCCAGCCTGGGCCACAGAGCGAGACTCCGTCTCAAAAATAAATAAATAAATAAATAAAAAGATATTTAAGCCAAGCAAGGTGGAATGTGCCTGTAGTTTCAGTTGCTAGGGAGGCTGAGGCAGGAGGATTGCTTGAGCCCAGGAGTTTGAGGCTAGAGTGCGTAATGATCACGCCTGTGAACAGCCACTGTACTCCAGATTGGGCAACATAGTGAGACCTTGTCTCTAAAAAAAAAAATAAAAATAAAAGATAAGGAACTATAGTCTTACTCGTCTGTAAAGACTTTCACATCCATATGTGAACTAGATAATAAATGGTGACTCCCAGAATACATAAAGGTAGGAGAGACAAACATTCGGCATTTGAAATGACCAGAAAGGGGGCTGGGTGTGGTTTCTCATGACTATAATCCCAGGCGTGGTAGTCTCAGCACTTTGGAAGGCCAAGGCAGGAGGATCACCTGAGACCAGGAATTCAAGTCCACCCTGGGCAACATGATGAAATTCCACCTCTACAAAAAATGTAAAAATTAGCCGGTCCAGGTGGTGTGCGCCTATAGTCCCAGCTACTGGGGTGGCTGAGGTTGGAGGATCAGTTGAGCTCAGGAGGTTGAGGCTACAGTGAGCCATGATCATACCACTGCATTCCATGTACTCCATTCCAGCCTGGGCGACTGAGCAAGCTTGTCTCAAATACTACAGCCCAGGCATTTTGGCTCACTCCTGTAATCCCAGAATTTTGGGAGGCCAAGACAGGCGGATTACTTGAGGTCAGGAGTTTGAGACCAGCCTGGCCAACATGTTGAAACCCCGTCTCTACTAAAAATACAAAAATTAGGCCGGGCGCAGTGGCTCATGCCTGTAATCCCAGCACTTTGGGAGACCGAGGCGGGCGGACCACCTGAGGTTGGGAGTTTGAGACCAGCCTGACCAATATGGAGAAACCCTGTCTTTACTAAAAATACAGAATTAGCCGGGCGTGGTGGTGCATGTCTGTAATCCCAGCTACTTGGGAGGCTCAGGTAGGAGAATCACATGAGCAGGGGAAGCAGAGGTTGCAGTGAGCCGAGATTGCATCACTGTGCTCCAGCCTGGGCAACAGAGCGAGACTCTGTCTCAAACAACAACAGCAAAAACAAACAAAAAATGACCAGAAAGGTAAAAGGGGTGTCTTATAAGGAATAGTCAGGAAAAATGGCTGAACAGAGGATATAATGCTTTTCCACTACAGATTACTAGAATCAGAGGGCATACATTCAAACTTGGAGACAGTTTTTCAAGCCATATTTAAAAAGTGCTATACTTTATACAGCCACTTGGAGACTCCACTACATAGAATGAGGTATAACAGAAAGATGACTGGACTAGGGATTAGAGGATCACTGGGGTTGAAGTCTTGGCTCCTTGCTGACTAGCAAGACTCTTAATCTCTCTGAGCTTAGTTTCTTCATCTATAAAATAGGAATAACATCTATTTCTTAGAGTTGTAAAGATTAAATGAGGCCAGGGAAGGTGGCTCACATTTGTAATCCTGGCACTTTGGGAGGCCAAGAGGATCACTGCAGCCCAGGAGTTTGAGACCAGCCTGGGCAAAACAGCAAGATCCCATCTCTACGAAACATTTTTTAAGTTAGTTGGGCCTGGTGATGCGCGTCTGTAGTCCCAGCTACTCAGGAGGCTGAGGTGGGAGCATTGCTGGAGCCTGGGAGGTGGAGGTTGCAGTGAGCCATAATCTCACCACTGTACTCCAGCCTGGACAACACAGCAAAACCCTGTCTCAAAAAAAAAAAAAAAAAAAAAAGATTAAATAAGTGTGTATGTGCTTGTTATACAAGTATTCAACATATATTATTTCCCTTCCCCATGCCATTTATTCCTATTTATTTATGACAGGGTCTGGCTCTGTCACCCAGGCTGGAGTGCAGTGGCAAGATCTCCGCTCACGGCAACCTCCTGGGCCCAAGCCACCCTCCCACCTCAGCCTCCTGGGTGGCTGGGACTACACGTGTGCCCTGCCTGGTTAATTTTTGTATTTTTTGTAGAGATGGGGTTTCTCCATGTTGCCCAGGCTGGTCTTGAACTCCTGAGCTCAAGTGATCTGCTGCCTCAGCCTCCAAAACTGCTGGGATTACAGGCGTGAACCACTGCACCTGGCCCTTGTCCTATATTTAAAGGAATATTGTACCTATGAATGCTTTTTAAGTTAAAAAATCCTATAAAAGTTTTTTTTTTTTTTTTCGGCCAGGCAGTGGCTCATGCCTGTAATCCCAGCACTTCGGGAGGCCAAAGTGGGTGGATCATTTCAGATCAGGAGTTCAAGACCAGTCTGGCCAACATGGTGAAACCCCACCTCTATTAAAAATACAAAAATTAGCCGGGCATGGTGGCAGGCACCTGTAGTCCCAGCTACTTGGGAGGCTGAGGCAGGAGAATCACTTGAACCTGGGAGGTGGAGGTTGCAGTGAGTCGAGATCATGCCACTTCACTTTTTTTTTTTTTTTTTTTTTTTTGAGACAGGGTCTTGCTCTGTCGCCCAGGCTGGAGTGCAGTGGCGAGATCATGACTCACTGCAATCTCAACCTCCCTGGCTCAAGCAGTCCTCCCACCTTAGCCTACTGAGTAGCTAGGACTACAGATGCCTGCCACTATACCCAGCTAATTTTTTTGCATAGACAGGGTCCTGCTATGTTGTCCAGGGTGGTCTCAAACTCCTGGGCTCAAAAGATCCTCCTGCCTCAGCCTCCCAAAGTGTTGGGATTATAGGTGTGAGCCACTGCATCTGGCCTAAACCTTTTTTTGAGTCTCACTTTATTGCCCAGGCTGAAGTGCAGTGGCGCAATCTTCACTGTAACCTCTGCCTCCCTAGTAGCTGGGATTATAGGTGCATGCCACTACACCTGGCTAATTTTTGTATTTTTGGTAGAGATGGGTTTTTGGCATGTTGCCCAGGCTTGGTCTCGAACTCCTGGCCTCAACTGATCTGTCCACCTCGGCATCCCCAAGTGCTGGGATTATAGGCATAAGCCACTGCGCCCAGCCCTAAAATGTATTTCTAAAGGACTAAATTTTCACATAATAAACTTTCCTGTTATATCTGTACCTCATTTAACACTGTCTTCGGAAATGTTTGTTAAGTTCTAACATTTTACTGATAAACTAAGTTAGAAGGCATCTGAAGCTTGATCAGATTTACAAGGTTAAGAGCATATGCTCTACCAAATACTGGGCTATAATTTATTATAATGAACCTCCAGAGGGTTCAGATAAATTCATGCATTCCTTGTGATATGAATTAAAACATGTGCAAAGCCAGGCATGGTGGTGCTTGCCTGTAATCCTAGAAACTCAGGAGGCCAAGGCAGGAGGATTGCTTGAAGCCAGGAGTTAGAGGCTGCAATGAGTTATGATCATGCCATTTCACTCCAGCCTGGGCAACAGAGCAAGACCCCTGTCTCGCTAAGATAGTAATAATAATAATGATAATAATAAAAAAAAAAGAGGTTTACAAAGTGTATCTTCCTGCTGGGCACGGTGGCTCACGCCTGTAATCCCAACACTTTGGGAAGCTGAGGCAGGCGGGTTACTTGAAGCCAGGAGTTTGAGACCAGCCTGGCCAACATGGTGAAACACTGTCTCTACAAAAAACTCAAAAATTAGCTGGGCATGATGGCACATGCCTGTAATCCCAGCTACTTTGGAGGCTTTGTCAGGAGAATCGCTTGAACTGGGAGGTGGAGGTTGCAGTAAGCCGAGATTGCACCACTGCACTTCAGCCTGGGCGACAGAGCGAGACTCTGCCTCAGGAAAAAAAAAACAAAAAACAAAAAAACCCCACAAAGTGTATCCTTAATCAAGCCTAGAAGGTAACATCCACCCTTTCCTATATAGGACATATCCTTTGTGTACCAATGACAAAGTCTCTCCAGCTGGAGAGTTCTTAACAGCTGTACTTTGACAAACCAGAAAGGTGCATCACAAGTAACTTGTTACTGATTAACATTAAATTTATTTATTTAAAACTATGAATAATTTGTTTTCTAAATTAAAACAGTTTTAAGTTTCCAGAAGAGAACTCTCTTTATTGTATTTGAGACAGGGTCTCACTCTGTTGCCTAGGCTAGAGTGCAGTAGTGCAATCACAGCTCAGTGCAGCCTCAGCCTCCTGGGTTCGAGAGATCTTGCCACCTTGGCCTCCAGAGTCGCTGGAACCACAGGTGCACACCATTATGCCGGCTAATTTTTGTATTTTTTGTAGCGATGGGGTCTCACTATGTTGCCTAGGCTGGTCTCAAACTCCTGGACTCAAGTGATCGTGATCCTTCCACCTTGGCCTCCCAAAGTGTTGGGATTATGGGTATAAGCCACCGCATTTGGCTTGAAGAGTACTCTCATTTATACTTCTGATAAGCTTTCTGATGGAAAAGAAAGGCATTTTTAGGCACGAAGCACAAAATGGACAGCACCTTGGGTATACTTTCAGGGACATGAAAAAATGTAATTATTACTTATATGCATCATAGAAGAAAAAATAAGGTTTATAATAGTTGGTTTGGAAAACTAGAGCGAACACAGCATTTCTTATGGATGACGGGAGAAGATGGAATTAACACCAGGCTGATATTAGTTGACAACAAATATCAGAGTGCTTGCTCTTTGCTCTAGTTAATTTGTCAGATTTCACAGGGATTTTTGGTACAAGAAAGCTTTGTGGAATATATGCATTCTATGCGCCAGGCTTAGTGCAAGGTATTATTAGAGAAAAAAGACTTAAAATAGAAGGTACTCTATAGCTATATTAGATCAGATCGGCACTTGGGAAAGTTAGCTTATAGACCCAGTTTTGCCATTAAATACAGAACTTCATGAAGTTCTATGGCTTCTCTGGGCCTCAGCTTCTTCATCAATAAAATGGGCAGAGGTGAACCAGACGACCTCTAAGGTTCCTTTAGATTCTAAAATGATGTAATTTTTAAAACCTTTGAAATGTTTATTCAGGTCTTCTCTCCTTGAGGTGTTCTTGGGACCGGAGATATTCCATTTGAAACCCTGAGACAACCATACCTCAAGCTCAGAGTGTTTAAGAATTTTCCGCCAGGCGCGGTGGCTCACACCAGTAATCCCAGAATTTGCGGAGGCCAAGGCGGGCGGATCATGAGGTCAGGAGATCGAGATCATCCTGGCTAACACGGTGAAACCCCGCCTCTACTAAAAATACAAAAAAATTAGCCAGTGCAGGCTGGGCGCGGTGGCTCACGCCTGTAATCCCAGCAGTCTGGGAGGCCAAGGCGGGTGGATCACGAAGTCAGGAGATCAAGACCATCCTGGCTAACATGGTGAAACCCCATCTCTACTAAAAATACAAAAAATTAGCCGGGCGTGGTGGCGGGTGCCTTAGTCCCAGCTACTCGGGAGGCTGAGGCAGGAGAATGGTGTGAACCCAGGAGGCGAAGCTTGCAGTAAGCCGAGATCGCGCCACTGTACTCCAGCCTGGGCGATAGAGCGAGACTCTGTCTCACGAAAAAAAAAAAAAAAATTAGCCGGTGTGGTGGTGGGCGCCTGTAGTCCCAGCTACTCGGGAGGCTGAGTCAGGATAATGGCGTGAACCTGGGAGGCAGAGCTTGCAGTGAGCCGAGATCGCGCCACTGTACTCCAGCCTAGGCGACAGAGCGGGACTCCATCTCAGAAAAAAAAAAGAAAAAAAGAATTTTCCAAAAGAAGGTATCCTTTAGGTTTTCATCCCTATGCCCCAGTCTGGAATCTCTACACACAGAATTGTGGACAGACTTATAGTCCAGATTGACAATGGCTAGTGATAGAGATAAGAAACATACACTTTATTGTTGCCACTGGCATCAAATTTAAAAGCTTAGGCTGGCAAGCAAGGCCTCTCATTAAACAACCTTCCTTACCTCGTCTGTCCCTATCTGATAAAGCCCTTACTTTTCAGCTGAGTTGGTCACATCCATTTTCCCCTTCCTGTCTCTGTTCTTGCTGGTCCCTCCATCTGGATGGGCAGGGAAGGAAGAATAATGCATATCCGTTATTTCCTTCAAGACCAAGCCCTGTCTTACTTTATGTTTCAACAGCCATGAACACAAGGGATTTCTAGAATTCTACACTACCATACACTATGTTCCCCTGCTTCCTCATGGAGGTTCCTCTATTCTCCACAATTAGACTCTAAAGACGTGGTATTGAGTGGGCACTGACTGAAAGCTTATCTAGTTTATGAGTGGAGTGGAATCTCAGAAGGTAGAAGTTCAGGCCTCTCCTACCTTTATCCTGTATCAATCCCAAAACTCTTCTTTCTCCTCCATTATCTTTCCTGTCTATAACTCCTTATCTTCAAGCTTAATGTAAGGGCAATTCCAGGCATGAAAAGACAACACAGTTTGTACTTTTGGTTTCATATTTTTTCAGTTCATTTCAGTAAAAACATAATATATAAAAGGCATTGCCACCATTTTCCCCTCCTGGGGGTGATCCATCAAGCCAGTGTGGGCTGCTCCAGTGGTTCATAGCTCATCATGCGATATGTGCAGGGCATGGTCACAAAGATCTGCAAATGGCAAATAATTTAAAGGAATATGCCATTCTCATACTGATATATGCCAGTATCAAGAAAATTTCCCAGACCAAGCTGACACAAACATACACCAACCACCATTCTGCAGAATATATGCTTATAAATGATAAAACATCCCCACTGTCCTCTCACCTGTATCTCAGGGTCAAGGGGACACAAATTCTGAAAGCTGACAGAAAATGTGGAGGAACACCCCAAGTCCCTAAGCCAAGGGAAATGGAAGACAGCTCTAGACCTAATAGCAGAGGTTTCTGGGATGGGGGTGTATGGATGAGTTAGGGAATGTCAGGTTCCACAGAGCTACTAGAACAGGAGATAAAGTGGGGGCAGCTTACCTGTTCGCTTACTGCAAAGTTTGTCTTTAACATTGTCAGCCTCTCGGGAAAAGAATTCAATGAGTTCATCCTCGTATTCCTCCACAATGCTCTCACACTGCCAACCCAAGGGAGAAATGGGTGACACAGGGCAATAAGAGGCCTCTTGCCTTCACTTCCAAAGAGGAGGACAAGGATATCAGCCTAACTTTCTAATTGGTTCTCCAACAACCCCTTAATGTCCAAGAACCAGCTACCGATTCCCATAGCTCACCGCAAACTTGAGGGTGCCGCTGATATCTGAGTCGATTCGGATGCCTTGTAGGTCCAGTTCACTGGATTCTCCATTCCGGCCCACTACACGTACGTAGTTCTTGCGATGGGTGGAGGGATCAATCTGTTCCCCATACTCCTTCATCCGGTCACATATCTCCTCCAGCAGCTCTGTGAGGTGGGCCTCTGAGCGGGCATAAGGCACCTAGAAATGTCCTCAGCCTTGGGTCACTCTCTTCTACCTCTGTACATTAGTAATTTATATCCTTACTTTTCTTTCCAAATCTAGCTCCAACAACCTATTCTAAAAAGCTTTCCCTCATTGATTTTAATTAGTTTTGTTTGTTTTTTGAGACGGGGTTTTGCTCTTGTTGCCCAGGCTGGAGTGCATTGGCGCCATCTCGGCTTATTGCAACCTCTGCCTCCTGGGTTCAAGTGATTCTCCTGCCTCAGCCTCCTGAGTAGCTGGGACTACAGGCATGCACCACCACACCCAGCTAACTTTTGTATTTTTAGTAGAGATGGGGTTTCTCTGTGTTGGTCAGGCTGGTCTCAAACTCCAGACCTCAGGTGATCTGCCTGCCTCGGAATCCCAAAGTGCTGGGATTACAGACGTGAGCCACTGTGCCCGGCCTAGTGTGGTTTTCATTTATTTTATTTTATTTATTTATTTTTTTTTTTTTGAGATGGAGTCTCACTCTTTCGCCCAGGCCGGACTGCAGTGGCACTATCTTGGCTCAGTGCAAGCTCCGCCTCCCGGGTTCACACCATTCTCCTGCCTCAGCCTCCCGAGTAGCTGGGACTACAGGCGCCTGCCACCACGCCCAGCTAATTTTTTGTATTTTTAGTAGAGATGGGGTTTCACCATGCTAGCCAGGATGGTCTCGATCTCCTGACCTAGTGATCCGCCCACCTTGGCCTCCCAGACTGTTGGGATTACAGGCGTGAGCCACCGCGCCCAGCCTGGTTTTAAATTAATATGGTTTACTTGATAGTTTCAAAGTACTTCTTTTTTTTGAGACAGGCCTCACTCCGTTGCCCAGGCTGGAGTGCAGTGGTGTGATGACTGAGGCTCACTACAGCTTGGATCTCCCCGGCTTAGGTGATCCTCCCACCTCAGCCTCATACAGGTGCACATCACCACACCCAGCTACTTTTTTGTATTTTTTTTGTAGAGACGGGGTCTTGCCATGTTGCCCAGGCTGGTCTCGAACTCCTGTGCTCAAGTGATCTGCCTGCCTTGGCCTCCCAGAGTGCTGGGATTACAGGTATGAGCCACTGTACTTGACAGTAGTTTCAACTATATGATTTTATTTTACCTCATTGTACAATTCTTTTTTTTTTCTTTTTTTTTTTTTGAGATGGAGTTTCACTCTTGTTGCCCAGGCTGGAGTGCAATGGCGCGATCTTGGCTCACCACAACCTCCACCTCCCGGGTTCAAGTGATTCTCCTGTCTCAGCTTCCCGAGTAGTTGGGATTACAGGCATGTGCCACCACGCCCAGCTAATTTTGTATTTTTAGTAGAGATGGGGTTTCTCCATGTTGGTCAGGCTGGTCTCAAACTCCCGACTTCAGGTAATCCACCCGCCTCAGCCTCCCAAAGTGCTGGGATTACAGGCATGAGCCACTGTGCCCGGCACCTCATTGTACAATTCTAAGAAACAAGACAGTTAACATTAGCTCCAAGTTATAAACAGAATTTTTGGATTAACCTGATCAACTTATACTTCTAATTTCTATAGATGAAGATAATTTTTTTTTAAATTATAGTTTAAGTTCTGAGATACATGTGCAGAATGTGCAGGTTTGTTGCATAGGTATACATGTGCCATGATGGTTTGCTACACCCATCAACCTGTCATCTACATTAGGTATTTCTCCTAATGCTATCCCTCCCCTAGCCCCCCACACTCCAACAGGACCTGATGTGTGACGTTCCCCTCCCTGTGTCCATGTGTTCATTAATATTTTATTTTTGGCCGGGCGTGGTGGCTCACGCCTGTAATCCCAGCACTTTGAGAGGCCGAGGAGGGTGGCTCACTTGAGGTCAGGAGTTCGAGACCATCCTGACCAACATGGAGAAACCCTGTCTCTACTAAAAATACAAAATTAGCCGGGTGTGGTGGTGCATGCCTGTAATCCCAGCTACTCGGGAGGCTGAGGCAGGAGAACTGCTTGAACCCGGGAGGCAGAGGTTGCGGTGAGCCGAGATTGCGTCATTGCACTCTCGCCTGGGCAACAAGCCCTAAACTCCATCTCAAAAAAAAAAAAAAAATTTTGTTTAAATTGAGACTAATATCCTCAGTAAGCACAGTATTAAAGACGTAGTGTAGGCTCTGTGAACAACAGCTATTAAAGTACCATAATCTTTTTTCTTTTCTTTTTTCTTTTTTTTTTTTTTTTTGAGAGGGAGTCTCGCTGTGTCGCCCAGGCTAGAGTGCAGTGGCACCATCTCAGCTCACTGCAAGCTCTGCCTCCCGAGTTCACGCCATTCTTTTTGTCTCAGCCTCCTGAGTAGCTGGGACTACAGGCACCCACCACCACGCCCGGCTAATTTTTTGTATTTTTAGTAGAGACGGGGTTTCACTGTGTTAGCCAGGATGGTTTCGATCTCCTGACCTTGTGATCTGCCCACCTCAGTCTCCCAAAGTGCTGGCATTACGGGCATGAGCCACCGCGCCCGGCCTTTTTTTTTTTTTCAAGACAGAGTTTTGTTCTTGTCAACCAGACTGGAGTGCAGTGGTGCGATCTTGGCTTACTGCAACCTCTGCCTCCTGGGTTCAAGTGATTCTCCTGCCTCAGCCTCCTGAGTAGCTGGGACTATAGGCATGAGCCACCACGCGTGGCTACTTTTTTGTATTTTTAGTAGAGACGGAGTTTCACCATGTTGGCCAGGCTGGTCTCGAACTTCTAACCTCAGGTGATCCGCCTGCCTCGGCCTCCCAAAGTGCTGGGTTTTGGTTTTTTTTTGAGACATGGTCTTGCTGTGTTTCCCAGGCTGGAGTGCAGTGGCATGATCACGGCTTACTGCAGCCTCGACCTCCTGGGCTCAAGTGATCCTCCCACCTCAGCCTTCCAAGTAGCTGTCACTACAGGCACATGCCACCATGCACTGCTAACTTTTGCATTTTTTTGTAGAGTTGGTGTTTTGCCATGATGCCCAGGCTAGCACTGTAATCTTAACATTGCCTTATATATTGCTTATTAGATACACCTTTGTGTACATGTGTGTTGTTTTTGATTAAAATTTCCTAATTATGAGGATAAGACCTTTTATTCTTATTTCTGTTTTTTCATTTTTTATTTTTAGCTCCGACTCAGATTTTGAACGGATGTTTGCATGTATACCACAGTGCTACATTAAAAACCAGTCATGGGGATGTGGAGAAGGGTGCTGATCAGGACTCCCTGTTTGCTAACAAATTCTACAGCAGAAACAAAGTATTAAGGTTTGCAGCCAGGAAGCAAGTGCATGGGGAATAAGCCTGCAGCTTCTTCCAAATGAGACAGAGCCAAATCTTTTTTCTGAGTCTGTTTTCTTCATTTCTATTAAACCAAGGTCCTTTTTAAGCAGTCGAATTTCATCCAAAGCCAGAGTGAGCTACTTTGTTTGGGGGAACAGTAACAGTTACCTCCACCACTGACTGGCTGCCATCTGGATTGATCCGGAAAGATCCCATCTGAATGGTCTTCTTGGGGTCCACCTGGGCAATTTCCCATTCTAGTTCATCCACCAGAGCCCTGCATGCTGGTGGAAGAGGAGAGAATGAGAGCAGGGGACAGGGTAGGGGGTAGGGTGTGAGGAGAATGGGATCAACCCAGGATTTCCATTCATCCTTCTCCCAGGCCTTGGATCTCATGCCCTCCCAAGGCTCTGCTTCCTCCACTTCTTTTTCCCGTTGTGCCTTTACCTCCACAGTGGAGATCCTGGCTCCTCCGAGCCCAGGCGGTTCCCAGCAGGGCCCCCAGAAGCAGGGCCAGCCAACCCCAGCCTTTCATCTTTAGCGTAATGGGGTCGCTCCACCTGGGTTTGAGTGGGAATAAAACAGAAGTGTGAGGAGCCGACTCCATTTTTCCCTGACCCCCCCCAATCCTCACCCCAAGGCTTTCAAAGGCCTCATTGTGACTCTGGCTCTACTTTCCAGGAAATGGCCGGGACACAAAGGGGCTTCTCTGTTCCAGCGCTTGAGGGCTCTGATTCCCCCAGGGTGGTGGGTGGGAGCGCGAGCTCAGGACTTGCGGCTCAGCCCCAGACTCTACGTGGATAGGTGAGGCCCTAAGTGTTGGTACTTTAGCACTGCATGCCTAGGGTTCACGGGGCTTTGTGGCAGCTACAGGAGGTAAGTTGGCGATTACGTGAGGACTACAGGCACTAGGGAACTGCCGGCAGGGAGCCCTCAGTCAGGCCAGGAGGCCAGCGAGGAGAGCAATAACTAGGGCCCATTTGGATCCTGCACCGAAGATTCCTGCGTCCCCACCTCCAGCCCGTAAGTGATTACCCGTACGGACACCAGCCCCCTTTCTAAGGACTCCGCCATTGCTTTCGCTTCAGTCCATCCCCAACCCTCAGCGCCCAGCGCCTCGCCGCCCGCATCCGTCCCACCTCTGCTCCCAGGGCCGCCGCCGTGGCCCAAGCGCTGGAAGACCGCTGGACTCTCACTTTGGCCCCAGTGGCTCCCGAAACTACACCTGGCTGCAGGGAGCAGGGCTGTCCGGGATTCTCCAGAGCGCTTCGCCGCCTGCCACACACGGGGTATCCCGGCGACCGCCTGACCTAGCTCCCCTGACGCTAACTGGTACCTAAGCGGGACTCCAGCGTGCTGCGGTGCGAGCCCCAATCAGACACCGACCCCAAACCCGCCCCACCAAACTCTCGCGCGAACAGGCAGCTTAAAAGAGGCTCCCGAACAGCAAGGACCCCGGTCAATCGCCGAAGGACCCAGACTTGCGTGGCGAACAGATCCACGTGACCACCAGGAGTCAGCCGTAGGAGTGGCCTTAAGCGACGACAGAGTCCGGGCGTGCTGTATGGGAGCGGCTAGTCGTGCGCGTGAGCCAGCCCAGGTGGGCTAGGACCTTCAAAACGGTGCGCTGCCGGCCAGCGAGCAGTCCAGGTTTCAATACCCAGGAAACTACATCTCCCAGGAAGCACCGCAGCACCGGACCCATCTTTGTGAGCAACTACAAGTCTCAAACTATCCTGGGACCTGTAGTTTGTCGGCTTACACAATTAACGGAAACCATACTGTACATCTTCAGTCTGACTTAGGGTACTGGGCAGCTATAGCAAAGACCCAGCATTGCCCGGAAAAGGCATAAATTATGCCCTTTTTTTTCCCCTTTTTTTGAGACGGAGTCTCGCCCTATCGCCCAGGCTGGCATACAGTGGCGTGATCTCGGCTCACTGCAACCTCCGCCTCCCGGGTTGAAGCAATTTTCTGCCTCAGCTAGGGTTACAGTCGCCATCCACCACTCCCAGCTAATTTTTGTATTTTTAGTAGAGACGGGGTTTCACCATCTTGGTCAGGCTGGTCTTGAACTCCTGACCTCGTGATCCACCCACCTCGGCCTCCCAAAGTGCTAGGATTACAGAAGTGAGCCACCGCGCCCGAACTAATTATACCCTTTCATATCCATAACTTTGGATTCCGGACCTTTACCTTCAAAGGAAGGAGAGGAAGACTGAAGCCAGAGAACCCACACTAGCAGTTCTCTAATGAGATAAATAACAAAGGATATTTTATTTTTATTTTATAAAACATGCAGTTTACAACAAAGTTTTAAAAAATGGAACAAAACTTGGGACAGGCGAGTGGGATGGAAGACAGATGCTTCTCAGCCATCAGCAGGAATAAATGAAGCCGGCAGCCAAGCTTTGTCCAGGATCCAAAGGCCCTTTTGGCAATGGTATTGGCAACACTGGTTTGCTTGGGCCACCAACACTCTACTTGCTGGCCCCTCCAGGTATCCCTGAAGCAGTTGGTGACTTGTGCTAAGTCTTGAACTACTGTGGTATCCTCTGTCACTGTCCAGGACTTCAATCCCTAGCCAGCTAGGAACTTACAGTTATGGTTCCAGGAGCTTCTCTGCCTGGATATTAGTCACCCAGGATATTAAGAATACCAATTACTTTCCATCTGGGTCAATTCTAGACTCCATGTCTGTACCACTGTTTTGCAAAGAATGAAGAAGGAATGAATCTGGCTCCTAGAACCTTTGCAACAATTCTGCTGTGTTCCAGTTCAATTAATAGCACCATCTGTGACCCTAGACTCTGAGCACGTCCAGTACTGGAAGTGGACAAGGTATAGCCAACTTAGGAAGCCATCTCCCAGTTCTGGGGCTATAGAACAGTAAAGGGAGAGGGCCGTGGTTCTTTGGGAAGGGTAGTCAGAGCGCCAGCACTGAGGAGAAGACAGCTGCATCTGTCAGAGACAAAACCAAAAGCATGATTCAAGCTGAGTGGAGAAAAAGCATCTTCTCATACTTCCTATGAAGGAAAAATGCAAGAGAAAAAAGGGCATGGACCTTCCCTGAACATTTTAGACTTGGGCAAAAGGAAGTTATAGTTAATGGAGAGTTTCGATAAAATGTATTTTACTGAATGTTAGAAGGATGAAGTGCTTTGTAAACTGTTAAGTGCTATTCTCCATATGTGCAATCAAAATCCACCCAATTGGGGGCGCTCAGGCTCATGCCTGTAATCCCAGCACTTTGTGAGCCCAAGGTGAGTGGATCGCTTGAGCCCAGGAGTTTAAGACCAGCCTGGGCAACATGGCAAAATCCTGTTTCTACAAAAAGTACAAAAATTAGCTGGGTGTGGTGGTGTGTGCCTGTTGTCCCAGGTACTTGGGAGGCTGAGGTGGGAGAATCACTTGAGCCCAGGAAGTCGAGGCTGCAGTGAGCTGTAATCACGCTACTGCACTTCAGCCTGGGTGACAGAGTGAGACCCTGTCACAAACAAACAAACAAAATACAAAATCCACCCAGTCCAGTTTCCCTTGTCCCATCCCAGGTCTTACTCTTGGGACTTGTTTGGCCCTCAGGCTCAGGCACCTTCCAGTCCATCTTTCTGCCCTTCTCATAAAGACCCTTGAGCACCTTGTGGAAAGACTCAGGCTCAGTGCCATTTTTGCTTAGCTCCAGATACTTTCGGTACAGCTGAAGGGCTGTGCGGGCATCCTCAATACTGTCATGGGTTTCCCCTTGAATCTTCAGGTCTGGGGTAAGTAAAGGTGGAATAGTTTGGGACCCAGCAAAGGGAGGTAGGAACATGTCTCCCCACTCCTACCTGACTCCAGAAAACTAAAAAGCCTGACTGCCCTTAAGGAAAATTGTCAAACATCTTCCTCAGTGCACAGAAGGGATATTGAAGTTAATTAAATCCATTAGTAACTGTCACCACTAACTGAGGGTCTCCCCTACTCCCATTTTGTCCTCTAACACTTTGCCTGCTTTTTCTTTTCCCCCCATGCTTTTATTTTTTATATTTAAATTTTATTTTAGATTTGGGGTACATGTGCATGTTTGTTACATGGGTGGGTGGGGACTGGGCTTCTGGTATCCCTAATATGCAAATAGTGAACTATGCACCCAATACGTAATTTTCAACCCTCACCCCTCACCCACCACCCCAACTTTTATTTAGAGTCCCTAATGTCATTCTTATGTCCATATGTACTCATTGTTTAGTTCCAACTTATAAGTGAGAATATGTGGTATTTGATTTTCTGTTTCTGAGTTAGTTCACTTAGTATGATGGCCCACAGCTCCATCCATGTTGCTGCAAAGGACATGATTTCTTTTTTTTTAAATGGCTGCTTCTGCTATTAATGTAGCAGGGGCCTACAAGGCAGAGCAACTCACCCAGAAAGTACCAAGCAAGGAATCGCAGGGAAATCATTCGTTTTCGGGGCATATGGAACAGGTAGACAGTGTCAAGGACTTGGTCCTTGGGCACCTGGCAAGGATAAAAGAGGGGGAGACTTAAGGTAGGGGACCTATAATTCCCCATTCTCTAAAGGCACAATGTATACCCTGAGGGGCCCACTCTCACAAGAAGACTCTTAAAAGAGCCCTGCCAAACCATCAGGTTGATGACCCGGAAGTCCTTCTGCAGGCCATGACCCACAAACTTGACTCCAATGTCAATGAGAAAACGAAGCTTTAAGTAGGTAGACTTGAGAGTTGTTAGGTGCTTGGAGGAAATTTTGGCATCGAGGTCACCAGGCTTTATACCCGAGTATTGAGTCAAGTAATCCACCACCTAGGAATAGAGAAAAGGACAAGCCTTTTTCGGGAAGTGAGATGGAGTCTTCCCCTATCACTCTTCCCTGGGTTCTTGAGCACTGTAAGTAAGCACCAGGGTGTGCCTCACTTGCATCTCCATATCCTAATACCTGCTCCTGGGTAGAGATATAGTCATCAATGAAGGGGATACCCTCATTGGGTCCCTGGCCCCGAACACAGGTAATCCTGGCTACTGACATCTGGCTTGGTTTAATGGTAGACTTGGTACCATCACTGCGTAACTCTGCTTCCTCCTACATGAGAAGAGTTAATAAGGAAATCAGAGAAATGCTTACAACTCCTAATATCCTCAGAGTTCTCTTCCAATGCCCCATCCCTTTGGTCTTGGTTACCTCATTAAGGGTGACAAACTCAGCATCCAGACCCACCAGGTCCCCAATCTGTGGCATCTCATTCAGCATCAGTGGAATAAAGGTAGTATGTGTTTTCCGCTGCTTCCGTGCCAGCGAGGCTTCAGCCAGCAAGACACTTGCCTCAATAGGGTTCTTGACTAGAAGGAAGAATGCAGAGGACACAGGGCTTGGATTGGGAAGTGACTAGGGGACAGAAGCCCAGTGTGGCTGATCATAGACCCTGGGTCTTCACTGTGATCCCTCAATAATCAAAGCACGTGAGAAAAAGATCATGTCTGATAAATGGGATAGGTAGACAGAGCAGGTCACATCACAAAATTATCAACAAACATGCTGAGAAAAAAACAGAAAAGACCACAGAGAAGAAAGAATAAGATTTTCACTTGGACCTTAGTTTACAGAATCCAGAAAAAGGTTACAGAGAAACTATGGTTTAAAGGTACCAAATAGGTACTTAATAAGGAGCTCATAGCCAGGCACGGTGGCTAATGCCTGTAATCCCAGCACTTTGGGAGGCCGAGGCGGGCGGATCACCTGAGGTCAGGAGTTTGAGACCAGCCTGCCCAACATGGTGAAACCCCGTCTCTACTAATTAGACAAAAAAAAAAAAAATTAGCCGGGCGTGGTGGCACATGCCTGTAATCCCAGCTACTTGGGAGGCTGAGGCAGGGGAATCGCTTGAACCCGGGAGGCAGAGGTCGCAGTGAGCCGAGATCACGCCATTGCACTCCAGCCTGGGCAACAAGAGCGAAACTCTGTCTCAAAAAAAAGAATAATTAGATGTAACATCATAACCTAAGCCATTCTGATCAAACATCCCCCCCTCATCTCATTTCCACTCCACTCTCAAGACTTACAGCTGCTTTTTTTTTTTTTTTTTTTTTAAGACAGGGTCTCAGGCTGGGCACTGTGGCTCACGCCTATAAACCCAGCACTTTGGAAGGCCAAGGAGGGTGGATCACGAGGTCAGGAGTTCAAGACCAACCTGGCGAAACCCTGTCTCTATTAAAAATACAAAAAATTAGCCGGACATGGTGGCAGGCGCCTGTAGTCCCAGCTACTCGGGAGGCTGAGGCAGGAGAACTGCTTAACCCAGGAGGTGGAGGTCGCAGTGAGCCGAAATTGTGCCACTGCACTCCAGCCTGGGCGACAAGAGTGAAACTCTGTCCAAAAAAAAAAAAAAGTGGTCTCATCCTATTGCCCAGGCTGGAGTACACTGGTGCAATCATGGCTCACTCACTGCAGCCTTGACCTCCTGGGCTCAAGTGATCCTCCCGCCTCAGCTTCTCCAATAGCTGGGACCACAAGTATATGCCACCACACTCAGCTAAATTTTTTTTTTTTTTTTTTTTTGAGACAGGGTTTCACTCCCGTCACCCAGGCTGGAGTGCAATGATGCAATCTTGACTCACTGAAATCTCCGACTCCCAGGCTGAAGTGATTCTCCTGCCTCAGCCTCCCAAGTAGCTGGGACAACAGGAGCACATCACCATACCCAGCTACTTTTTGTATTTTTTGTAGAGACAGGGTTTCACCATGTTGCCCAGACTGGTTTTGAACTCTTGAGCTCAAGTGATCTGCCCGCCTCAGCCTCCCAAAATGCTGGGATTACAGGCCATAAGCCACTGTGCCTGGCCTACACTAGGCTAATTAAAAAAAAAAAAAGAAAATTTTTTTTTAGGCTGGGTGTAGTTGCTCATGCCTGTAACCCCAGCACTTTGGGAGGCCGAGGCAGGCAGATCATGAGGTCAGGAGTTCGAGGCCAGCCTGACCAACATGGTGAAACCCTGTCTCTGCTAAAAATACAAAAAAATTAGCCGGGTGTGGTGGTGGGCGTCTGTAATCCCAGCTACTCAGGAGGCTGAGGCAGGAGAATCGCTTGAACCCAGGAGGCAGAGGTTGCAGTGAGCCGAGATTGCGCAATTGCACTCCAGCCTGGGTGACAGAGCAAGACGGCATCTCAAAAAAAAAAAAAAAAAATTTTTTTTTCAAAGAGATGGGATCTTGCTATGTTGCTCAGGCTGGATTTCGCACTTCTAAATTTAAGGTCTGATAAGCAGGAATCTCTTTAGTATCTCCAGAAATATTAACACTGGTTACCAATCCTAAGTACTTGCAAGCAATGTCCCAGATCTCATCCTGAAGCCCAATCTAAACTGTCCACACACTTGGGTCTACTATGTAGCACTTACTGTTCAGGTTGTATCTGGAATTGAGATTCCGTTTGACATAATAAAGGATTGCAGGTACTTTCCAATTCATGTCAAACTGCACAGCTTCATGCTATAGAAGAGAAAAAGCACTTATGGCTAATGTATATCACCCTTTTCCTTTTCTCCACTTCAGACGGAGGCCAGGACTCAGGTGCTAGTTTTTGTTTTTTTTCAGGTGCTATTTTTAAGTGCTAATGGTTTTTATTCCTGAGGATTCCTTCCTCCCTCCCTGTTGAATCTGCCTGGCATTCTATAGAGCCCTAAAGATAAGGATGCTAGGAAAAGGGGAAATGAAAGAAGAAACAGAACATGTTGCAACTAACCTTATCAATAGGTTCAATAAGAAAGTCATTGAACAGATACCACTGCTGGTGAGTAACGCCCTATGGAAATACAAAGAAAGCCTGTGGCGATACAAAGTGATGGCTGGACCACTGTGTCTCAGACTCAAGGACAGATCTGGGACTCACTGTGGCCATCCCAGGAGTGTTCCCGCCCTCTACAACCTCACTCACCTCCTTGCGCTGGTGGTAGGTCTCTCCAACTTTGATGTGAGCCACAAGGCTGCCCCCTGTGCGTGAGTCCAGGATGTGTACCACAGTAGCCATCAGGTCATACACACAGACACCATGCTCCTCCTCTGCCCTGGCTGGGCCCCACTGTGAGGGGGGTACCCAGGCTGCTAAGCTAAGTTTAAGGATGGGGAAGGGAGGGGAATGGGGACAGAGGACAGGGAGTTGGGGGTATAGGGGATGGGGGACCAGGGTGGGTTATCTCCATCCTAGCCCATCTAGGACCCCAACACTGAACTGAGTGACTATGGAAAATCCCCTAACAGGTAAATACTAGGCCTTATTCTCTTCCTTTTCCCTCTGCTAAGTTTCACCTTCCCCTGCCCTCCTTTACCTTCTGCCCCACCTTCTCTCCCTTATTCCCTTTCCTCTTCCCGGTTTTTCAACAACCTGCATCTCATCCCCATCAGTCCAATTGCAAACATCCAGCCCTTTGTTTTTGGTCATCTTCATGCGAATGGAGAAAGGAAGCCAGACGTTCTTCAACTCCTCAATGGAGGGACACACCAGCACACCCTCTGGACTCCCTAGTTCCTTCCTATCAGGTCAGAAGAATTGGAAATTTGTTCCGAAAGAGATCTTGATAAGAGGAACCACTGGGCAATTCAATCCTTTGACAGCTCCCAAGACAGCACCTACCAATCAGCCAAAGCAAATTCCTTGTTCTTGGAGATTTCCCCACCGTGTTTCTTTACTGCCATCTTGAAGGCAACCTGAACACAGAAGAAAAACATCCAGTTCTTCAGGAATGTAATCATATATGGAAGTCAGAAGGGGGATAAAATGAAAAATTATTCCGGAAGCCCTGTTTCTAGTCTGAGTCCTTACCTCAGCCTGCATTCTCCAGAAATCAGCCTCTTTTGAGCTGTTCACCTCACAGTTGATGACAAGAATATCTGGCAGATGGCGGATGTTGCGGGTCTGAATCTGACAGGAAGAAACAAACAAGGAATGGCAGGGAATGTACAGGAAAAGGAGTCTGGACAGGGAGCTGGGTCTGTGTCTTCAAACTGGGATTCCTCACTCCACCAGAGATCCCTGGATGGCAGTGCTGACAGAGCCAGCCCCACATGGGATAGTGGCTGAATCTCCATGGCAGGGCCAGGACTCTAGTCCAGTCCAACAGTCCACTCACCGTGGGCTGGTACTTTTCACAGGTGTCACACCAGGCCTGTGTATTCTGGTCCAGGCAGATGCTTCGCTTCAGCACCTGAGCAAAGTCATAGTTCTTCCCAGTTTTATCTGAGGGAAAATTAGATGCTATACTCCTGGTTCTCCCCTCTACCCACAGTTAGTCCCCAACACCCTCTCCCTGATACTACAGGACATTTTGGGGAGCCTTCCCAACTGAGCTGAAGGGTATACCACTTTTGCTACCATCAGGGTAGGAGAGTGTGAAAAGCAGGGTGGATGAGGCTCGCACGGTTTCACTGCCACAGCGGCAGAGGCTGCAGTTCTCCATCTCACAGCTGAAGAGCTGCCCAATAACAGAGTCCCCCGATGAGCAAAAGCTGCTAAGAGTGGAGAGGATGATATATGCACATTGAGGAAGTTAGGAGACCTTTTAAATCACAGAGGGGCCTGTCATGATGGCTTTAACTATTTCTATCCTGATTTCATACCTGCCTCCAGCACCTCGATAAGCCTGTGGTATTTCCAGCTCCTGCATATCTTGATGCAGTTGAGTGAGAATGAAGCGATTCCACCTCTGAATGAGCCTGGCCAGATTGCCCTTGCCTGAGGCCTCATCTGAGTCAGCCAGGATTAGACCAAGGGCTGAGGCCTCAGGAATAGTACGGAATGCCCGAAGAAAATTATTGCCCTGGAAATGTGTTGGTGGAAAGGGGTTATTTTGTCTTTTGTGTCCACCTTCCTTCCCCTTCCATTTTAAGTGTCTCCAAGTACTGACCTGGCAAGGGTCACCACGAGAGAGGTCCAACATGTGAAACAGGAAGCCCAGCTCACATGCCAGACAGAACTCCTTCTGGCAAAGGTGGTTTTGAATTAGACAGCGTACAGGCTCCAGGAAATAGAGCACCTGGAGGGAAAAGCAGAAGAACTGATGTAGGAAACTGGCCTGGGGGTGAGGAGAAATATGGAGGTTAAGTGAGCTGGTGGAAAATACACAGCAGGAGTCCACCGAAGCAGTGAGTCCACCAAACCAGTGGAGCTCAGAGGAGACTTGAAAGTTGTAGAGGCAAGAAAGAATTGTAGAGGAGACCATGGTAAAGAGAACACGGCTGAGGAGACCTGGAAAGAGCAGGGTCGAGAGCCATAGGGAAGAAGAAAAGCAGCAGGCACGTTCAAGTTATAGGAATACCCAACCCTTACCTGGATCATGCAGTTACAGTAGGCGTTGGGAATGTGGGGCTCTAATCCAGCAAACAAGGTCTTATTGTAGTGTTTGAAGTCAAAGTCCTCCAGCCCTAGCTTGGAATATTTGATGGTCACCTAAGGTAGAAATTGTCTGAGCAAGACAAGGATATTCTCAGAGTCCCCAAATCTTTCCAGTAGCCACAGCCTTTCCTAGAGCCTTCCTCCTGGGTCCAGGGTGGTAGTTGAAGGCCTCCTGACTGAGTCCTTCAATCCTTTCTCATATGACTTCCTTCCCAGGGTACCTTTCCCCACATCCCACAGGCCCTGATGTCCCCCAGCACCTTGCGGTATTTCTTAGAAACCATGTGGAGATGTGGTTCCTCTTCTCGTCCTACTGGTGACTCAGTGACCTGGCTGAAGCTGTCAAATTCACTGTCTGACTCCTTGAGTCTGTAGGGTATCTAGGGATTTTAGGAAGAGGTAACCTTGTTGGATGTCTTGTCATCTTTGGCTTCACACTCATTTATCCCAACATTGAAACAGCCACCAAGTCCTGAACCTTCTATATTCATAGCATTCTCAGCATCCGCTGCTTCCTTTCTATTTCCACTGCCATCACTCTGCTTCAGCACAGATGGACAACTGTGATGGCGTCCACACTGGTCTCCCTATATTCACTCTGTCCAGCACACCACTACCAAATTAACCTTTGCAGAATGCTGCTTTCTGTGTATTACTTTCTCTATTATAGACTGGTGTTCAAAGCTTCGCAATCTGGCCACTTCTAATTTTAATCGCTCACTACATCCCAATACCAACAGCTACTCCGGCCAGACTGGTATACTCATATAGTCCCCCTCAGATATGTGTTTTGCATTTATGCCTCGAGACCTTTACTAACACTCTTCTCTCATCTTGGATATTCTCCTCTGTTACTATCTACTTAACTGATATCCCACCTTTCCAGCTTAATACCCAGCTCTTTCATTACACCTTCCTTGGTCACTTTAGCCTGGAATAACATTTTTCCTCCAAACAGCTCTGGCACTAAATGCTTATGACATTCCTTCAGCATTTAACAACAGAACGTAATTTCTGATATGGCTGTCTTCTCTTCACCAACCAAATACTAAACTTCCTAACAGCAAGGACCCTAGCTTCTCTATCTTTGAATCCTCCCTAACACCTAGCATAGTTCCATCAATTTGGTTGGTTACCAACAGGATCTAAAAACAAAAGAAAGACTAGTAAAGGAAAAAGATAGGAGAAACTTCAGTGGGCCAGGGTCGGGGCTGACCCTCCACTCTGAACACACCTGATTGCGCAGCCTGGTGCGGGGATTGGGCGCATAGCCAATGAAGCCCACCTTCTTCATGGTGCGCAGAATCTCTGCATCCACGGGTGGTGCTCGCCTACAATCCAGTATAGTTCTAGGACTTAAAGAGTTGTGGTGTACACCGTTCCACTCCCCAATCCCCAGGGGTCCAGAGAAAAAGAAAATACTGAAGGTAGACAAAAATCAGGAAAGTAGTAGAATAATAACAGGGCTAGCAGAGAATTCTGGTATCTTGGCCCTTTGCCTGTCCCTCCCGCCTTTTGGCCCAGAGGTAGGGTACAACCTGGGAGCTGGAGCAGAGTTGGCAGCAGGCCAATCAGAGAGAAGTGTGTCAGTGGTGAGTGGGACAGGGATGAGGGAAAGAGGCAGCAGGTCCTGGCTCCAGTCCAGAGGAGGCAGTGAGTCCACGAGACACGGCAAAGCAAACTCAGTCTCACGGGAGTAGGGGTTGAAGGAAGGCTCCGGGGAATCAGTCCAGAGGTGCACACAGCCCTCAGAATCCCCAAAGGCCAGAGCCTGCTTGCTGGCTGACACATCAAATGTCATTAGCAGAGGCCCCACAGGATTCACATGAAAGATGTCTGCTGGGTTGGCCAGGCCTGTGGGTTCACAGAATTGGCACTGCCCTACAAAGGAGGAAGAAACCCACTGAACCCTAGAAAGTGAAAGGGAGCCATATTCTTATGCCCTTCCTATCCTCTTCCCCTGATTTCAGGACAAGATGGGCCCCAAATCCATGCCTAGAGACAGAATGCCACTTCATGCCTTCCATAAACCACAGATGGTTCGCTACTCAGCAAAGAGCAATTCTACAGTTATTTTGCCTACTTTATCTTTACCTTTTTCCATGTTCCTCATATTCAAGAAAATAAAAGCTCTAATCTCTGGCCAAACCCAAGTAAAACCTTGGGACCCTGATGAAAGGTTACTTCTTTCCCCAACAAAGAGGTTTCAGGATGAGTACTCCTTCCTGTTCTAGCTCTCTTTTGCTCATCGATCCCTCCTACCCAATCCCATATGCCCTTCATACCTGACTGAGAGATGATAGCAAGACGAGAAGTATATGTAGGAATGAAGCGCAAGAAGGCAGGATCCACATGTACTTGAAGAGGTGTGATGGCACGCATCATGCGCAAATCATACACCTTGAGGAAACGGTCGCAGGCCAGGCCGGTGAGGCGGCTGGAGAAGCCACAGGCAGCTAGCAGGTTGCCATGGACATCAAAGTCTGACAGACTTCCTGAGAAGGCATCAAACTCATGTTCCACCTTAAAAGTACGGAGGTCTCTCAGGGAAACCTAGAAAAAAAAAAATTCAGTCATCTGCAAAATCTGTTATCAGGAAAAATACCTGCCACCTACCTAACCCAGTGGGGTCCCTACCAAAGGAACTAGGGCTTTAGGACAGGGAAAGTTAAAGCACAGAAAAGGCAAACAGAGAAGCCCAGAGCCAGAAGGGGCTTCAGGGAGACTTCATTATCATAGAAAACATCAAGCTGCAAAATAATCTCATAGTAGAACATCACTGAGTAGGAAGTGAGTTCACTCCACTCATCCCTCACCTCCAATCCAACTACACCCCAGAGTTAAGGGAAAGCAGATCCCAATCAGGTATCTAGTGAAACAGGGCCCTGCAGTGGGAGGAGAAATGGAACTTGGCCACCTTGCCAGACGTGTGGCCGCAGAAGAAGAAGCGATTTGTCTGTCTCATGATGGTGACTCCAGGCGTCTCTACTGCATACTGGAGAGAGAAGCAGGAAAAACCAGTGAGAAGAATGATTTTTCCCACAGACCAAGGGAACAGAAAGGTCACACCCACATCTCAGGCACATTACCAGCCCAAGCATACCCTGCCCCCGCAACAACCTTAGACCCCACATAGGTCTTTCTTGCCCCAAGCTTGTACCTTCTGAGTCTCCTGGACAGTGTTAAGATCAATCTCTAGTATGTGATTCTGCAGCCCACCAACGAGTAGAGTGCTGCTGTCAGTCAGTAGGAGACTGTGCATATCCTCATTCTCATCCAGCCTGGTGGGGAGAGGAAAGGCTAAGGGGCCCAGGCCTTACAAGCTGCCAATCCCTTAGCCTTCCCACCCTATGAGGCATCCTCATTCCTAGTCCAGAGCTGAGAAGCCACTTACAGGTAATCAAATATAATGAGGCCCCCACGGGCCATATACTTGAGGTTGTTCTTGGTGAGAAAAAGGATACCATTCTCCAGGCTCTGGATCTGCCGAATATCATCACTGCCATTGACTTGAAAGGATGAGTAGCGCTCCAAGGCTGGGCCAAAAAATGAAGTGGCATGGCCCTATAGAGGACAAAGACAACAGAGACACTTAGAGTGGAGGGGCAAGGGCCACCCTACGGCCAGGTCAGGGACTGAACATGGCTCAGCTTTGATCCTTTCTTGCTTGGCCTTTGTGACTAGGAGCAACTGGGGCAAAAGGCTAGGAACCAGTCAATCTTAGTGATAAAGACACTGATAATACTGTCTTATGTTTGTTTAATGTGTTACACAGCATTTTTGTAAACTCTACCTCATTTTGTCCTCACAATGACCCTGCTGAATAGGTAATGGCTCACTTGGTTAGAACAGTACATAGAAGGTCAGGGACATGGTCCAATTCTCTACTGGCCAGCTGGCTTTCTTATGTTTCACATCTGGGAGGATGTGCATAAGGTTATATGCAAATACTATATCATTTTCTATAACGGATTTAGGCATCCTTGAATTTTGGTATCTGGTATCTTTAGATCTTGGAACCAATCCCACATGGATACCAAGATGATGATGGTAACTACTAAACCTCCTTAAACATCCCATCATAACCTCAAACTCATGACATCCTAAATTAAATTCACCATTTTTATTTCTATTTTTCTTACTGTATTCTCTATGGTACCAAGATCTACCTAGTTGACCAAGCCATATATCTGACAGTCAAGTCCTATGTATTTTTTTTCCTAACCACTAGATAACCAAGGATTTTTTAAAATTTTTATTTATGTATTTATTTTTTGAGATGGAGTTTCACTCTTGTTGCCCAGGCTGGAGTGCAATGGCACGATCTCAGCTCACTGCAACCTCTGCCTCCCAGGTTCAAGCAATTCTCCTGCCTCCCAAGTAGCCAGGATTACAGGCATGCACCACCACACCTAGCTAATTTTTTGTATTTTTAGTAGAAAGGGGGTTTCACCATGTTGGCCAGGCTGGTTTCGAACTCCTGACCTCAGGTGATCCACCTGGCTCGGCCTCCCAAAATTCTAGGATTACAGGCATCAGTTACCGCACCCGGCCAATTTTGCTTCCTAAATATTTCCCAAATCTGAGGCTGGGTGCTGTGGCTCACGCTGTAATCCCAGCACTTTGGGAGGCCAAGGCAGGTGGATCACTTGAGGCCAGGAGTTTGACACCAGCCTGGCCAACATGGTGAAACCTCATCTCTACTAAAAATACAAAAATTAGCTGGGCATGGTGGCACACACCTGTAGTCCCAGCTACTCAGGAGGCTGAAGCAGGAGGATTACTTTAACCTGGGAGGCAGAGGTTGCAGTGAGCTGAGATGGCACCACTTCACTCCAACCTGGGCAACAGAGTGAGATTCCATCTAAAAAAAAAAAAAAAGCCCTTCAGTGGCCTGAAGGTTCAAGTCCAAGGTCCAAGCTCTTTTAACACAGCATATGAAGTTCTCTAGAATGTTCCTTCCCCAGATATCTGCATGGCTCCTTCCCTCCCTTCTAGAGGGCCTAGAATAGTAAAGGAGAGGCAAAAGGATGAGTTAGAGGCGTGGAGCTCTGCCTCTTTGTTCCCCTTTTTGGTGCTGCATCCAAGTCTCTATTCAAATGTTACTTTATCAGAGAGAACTCCTGACCAACTATTTAAAGTAGCAACATTGTTTCTAAAAGAGCCATTAGGAAAAAAGATTAAAATTAAAACAAAACACTACAAAACCAAACAAAATAGCAACATTTCCCACCCTTCATTACCTCAACCCCCTTACTCAACTGTATTTTTCTTTTAATAGAGATGGGGTCTTGCTATGTTGCCCAGACTGGTCTTGAACTCAGGCTCAAGCAACCCTCCCACCTTGGCTTATCAAAGTGCCAGGATTACAGGTGCCACTGTGCCTGGTCTCATTGTATTTTTCTTTTTCTTTTTTTTGAGACGGAGTCTTGCTCTGTCACCCAGGCAGGAGTGCAGTGGTGTGATCTCAGCTCACTGCAACCTCTGCCTCCCAGGTTCAAGCAATTCTCCTGCTTCAGCCTCCCAAGTAGCTGGGATTATAGGAGCCCGCCACCACACCCAGCTAATTTTTATATTTTCAGTAGAGACGGGGGTTTCACCATGTTGGCCAGGTTGATCTTTAATTCCTGACCTCAGGTGATCCACCTGCTTCGGCCTCCCAAAGTGCTGGGATTACAGGTGTGAGTCACCATGCCCAGCCAGTATTTTTCTTAACAGTACTAATCAACACCTGATGTATTGTAATGTTTTTCTGTTTACTGCTTATTCCAAACCTAGACCTTAGAGCAAGGTCTGACACCTAGTATGTGGCTCAAAAAAACACTGGTTGAATGAATAAATGTCTACCTCTTCCAGTCTGGTAAATCCTAATTGCTTGTAGTTCCTGAATTTTGTACTCAGCAAGCTTTGTAGTATCTTGGGAATCTTTGTTTATCCTATGCTAAGACAGCCTTTTCCCATCTTTTTCACCTGATTTGTACTCATGTTGCAAGACTCAGTTCAAGGGTTACTTCCTCCTCGATGCCCTGACTATTCTCCATCCTGTCCAGCATCCAGTACAGATTTTCACACTGGCGCTTAGTACCATGAAATTATCTGTTTTTGTATATGTTTTTTACCTCACTGTCCTGTAAACTCCTTGAGGGCAAGGATTATGTTTTATTTAGCTTTATTCACAGTGCCTAGCATAGCAGTAGACACTGCCTATTAAACTGAATGAATCACACACACAAAAATTCATCCCTTCTAATGGAAAAACAATTCATGACCTAAGAAGTCAATCAGTAAATGAAGGACAGCATTTTTTTTTTTTTTTCTGTTTTTTGAGACGGAGTCTCGCTCTGTCACCCAGGCTGGAGTGCAGTGGCGTGATCTCGGCTCACTGCAACCTTTGCCTCCCAGGTTCAAGCGATTCTCCTGCCTCAGCCTTCCGAGTAGCTGGGACTACAGGCGCCTGCCACCATGCCCGGCTAATTTTTTGCATTTTTAGTAGAGACAGGGTTTCACCATGTTAGCCAGGATGGTCTCGATCTCCTGATCTCGTGATCCGCCTGCCTCAGCCTCCCAAAGTGCTGGGATTACAGGTGTGAGCCACTGGTCCCGGCCGGACAGCACAGTATTTCTTACAAAGTCTTTGGGCACCATAGCATATTGGCAATACGGGTACAGATTTTAAAAAATTAAGATTGATAACTGCTCTGAGAGATATTAAAATCAGCCAGAGAAGACAAAATGATTCAATGTAAGATATGCAGAATCATTCATTAAATATTCTATAATAATAAAAATAGAAAGGTGGGGCAACAGCAATTGAGATTAGATTTGGATGGCTACAGACTAAGTGATGGGTACAACTATCAAGATAAATCAAAACACTGGATGGGCAATTGTGACAAAAGTGGGATGCTGGCCAGGTGCCGTGGCTCACACCTGTAACCCCAGCACTTTGGCAGCTCTATGCAGGAGGACCATTTGAGCTCAGGAGTTTGAGACAAGCCTGGGCAACATAGTAAGACTAAAAATTTTTTTAAAAATTAGCTGGTCTTGGTTGCGCATGCCTGTAGTCCCAGCTACTTGAGAGGCTAAAGTGGGAGGATTGTGTGAGCCCAGGAGATTGAGGCTGCAGTGAGCCATGATCACATTATGCCATTGCACTCTGGCCTAGGCGACAGAGCAAGACCCTGTCTCGGAAAAAAAAAAAAAAAAAAAAAGGATGCCTCCTGAGAAAGAATATGTCACTTACTCCTAGATCCTAGATTCTCCCTTTATCCCTCCAACCAGACCCAGCTGTCTCATCACTACAACTCCTCGGTACTGGCTATCTGCAAAGCAGCTTCCTTGGGTTAAGACCAGATAAAGACCTTCAACATCTTTCAACCCTCACAAAGGGGTACAGTTCTTACCCCGTGGCTCCCCACCCACAGCATCTCCTCGTGCAAGTCAAAGTGGGAGACGGAAACAGGTACACCCACTTCAGCCACCACGCTGTGCAATTCAGAGTAGACACCTTCCATTATGTGCACTGATTCCTGGACGGGAAGAGCCTCCAAGGCCACTCCCTCTGGGTCCAGCTCCACATTCTGTAGCAGACTTGGGTTCAGGTGGGCATCCAAGACAGGGTCCAGGGCAGAATGCATGGCTGGGGCATATTCTGCCAGTCCAGGGTCCAGACCCTCAAAGTTCATGATGACGATGGCAGCTTACACCTGTGTCACACCCTCCCTTACCACAGTCCCTTTAGATGCCTGACCCAACCTTCAGCAAGACAGCACCGATGGGCCTAGAATGGACATCCTGGCCTGTAAGGGGAAAGAGGTAGCTGAGTCAAGGGTAGGCCCAGGTACTGGTACTTAGGGTCTTCTAGGTTATGGGGGCAGGAGGGAGATGAGGCAGGCATGAGGGATGAGACTGCCAGCCAAAGGATGAAGCAGGCGGGGGAGGGATGGGCAGTGGGGGTGGAGGTGGTAGAACTGTTGTCCCTATCTCTCCTCCGCTGGGCCCTCTGTACTCTCCACCACCCCATTATCTAACCTAATCCTTGACTTCCCTTTCTTCTCACTTCGGACTGCTCACTTGCCTTGTTCAGCCCTGAATCATCAGGTGAAGGGAGCGAGAATTGCGGGGGTTGGAGTTAGGTAGAGGGATCTACGGTGCTTTCTCCCAGAATTGGGGGTGAAGACGGGTGGATTGGACGGTGGGGAGAACGAGAAGTCAGTTTCCTAGAATCCTCTCCAATAGCTACCCAGGATTCTCTAGAGGAAAACAATAATGGCCAGTTACCCACAATTGGGGCGGGGGCAGGGGAAGGTGACGGAAACGGCTAGTTACCCAGAATTCTCTGGGGGAACCAGAGAAATCGGTTATCTAGAATTCTCCCATGGCAGCGGTGAGGAGGGGGATAGGGCAAGGGTCAGATGTGTTCCTGGGATGCTTACGGGGAATGGGTCATTACCAAGATTTCTCCATGGCGGATATTTTGGAGCGCGTGGAATTAGAACGAGTAGGGGGAGCGCAAGCGCTGTCAGCTCCGCGGGAAATTCCAGTTTCCCCAGTTCTCCCCCACGCCTAGGGCTCAACCTAACCACTACGGCGCCAAGGACCGGGCTCCGAGGCGCGTCTTCCAATCAGGAAGGCCTCGGGGCATATTTAAGCCAATCAGAAGGGCTCCGGGCGCATCTAAGCCAATCAGAAGGAGCCAGGTACGGCGACTCCAGGAGAGAGCGTGTGACGCACGCGCCGGAAAAAGAGGTTACGGGGCGCTGGTGGGACAAACGCAGCCAGACGCCGGACTTGTTGGGTGGCGTTAAAAAGTAACTCTGTTTTTAGTCTTCTTGAACAAAATTACGTCTAGGTTTGAAAACCAAACTTTTATGCTTTCTATAACTTTAGGAACTCTAAAATAAGGGACACCCAAGGCAAAGCACTAGGAGTCGCTGTTGGGTATTCCCAGCGGGGCTTAGTCTACCTCCTCTTCCTGCGGTGCCCTAGTGAGCCACTCCGCCACCTCTGACCCTGTTGCCCCCAAAACTCGCTGGCATTTCCTATTATTTCCAGATATGGGAGAGAAAAAAAGGAAGCGGGAGCCGGACTCCTGACACAGTCCAAGTGGCTGCATCTTCTACAGGCATCCATCTGAAACTTCCATCCGTGATTGTTCCCTCCCCAGAGACCCTGGTAACATTCCCGGGTAACAAGATGCCCCTGGTTATCAAATTCCCCTAGCTCTTGAGGCTGGCTGGACGTTATCCCTCAGAGGGGGATGAGTATGGCAAATTGGGACTTGTTATTCTGAAGGATTCGTGGGTCCTGTGAACTTTAATTACTTTGAAATGGGTCTAGGTTGTGAGATGTCTCAGAGCACTTTAGCTCAGCTGTTATTACTGTTTCTAAAGGCCACATAAAGGGACTCTGATGGGAAACATTCCTCATGGAGGATTCAATTCTATAACATTTCTCTCAGTAAAGGCTGGTAAATAGACCTTCATTAAAGGAACCAAGAATTTAAATTTCTAGGACTCAGAGGGGTGGGGTCCTATACCCAGTCAGAGGTCCTACCTAGAGCCTAGACCAAGAGAAAAACACAGATGGTCTCTCAAACTGATTTGATCTGACTTCGCAGGTCATTAGATATAGAATCTCCGAAAAAGGTGGATGCTGAGAAACATAGACAGTTCCTACACTTTAAGAAATCTCCATCTTGAGGTCTCAAATTGAGAAAGACTTAACAGACCCATGAGAGTTACAGATCCCTAATAACCTGGGCTAAATAATCCATGTCTGCCGGGCGCAGTGGCTCACGCCTGTAATCCCAGCACTTTGGGAGGCCAAGGTGGGCGGATCACCTGAGGTCGGGAGTTCGAGACCAACCTGACCAATATGGAGAAACCCCGTCTCCACTAAAAATACAAAATTAGCCGGGCCTGGTGACGGGAGCCTGTAATCCCAGCTACTTGGGAGGCTGAGGCAGGAGAATCATTTGAACCCGGGAGGCGGAGGTTGCAGTGAGCCGAGATGGCACCGTTGCACTCCAGCCTGGTCAGTAAGAGCGAAACTCCGTCTCAAAAAAAAAAGAAAAAAGGATACTGTGAGGAGACACAAGAGCATCCATGACATAGATTATTTAGCTCAGCTGTAATTACTCTTTCTAATACAGTAATATTAGATCGTGATCTGCCTGCCTCGGCCTCCCAAAGTTCTGGGATTACAGGTGTGAGCCACCGCGCCCAGCCTTTTTTTTTTTTTTTTGAGACAGGATCTCACTCTGTTGCCCATGCTTAAGCGCATTGGCCCTCTCACTCACTGTAGCCTCAACCTCCTGGGCTCAAGCGATCCTCCCGCTTCAGCCTCCCAACTAGCTGTAACTACAGGCACTGGCCACCAAACCCAGATAATTTTTTTTTTTCCTGTAGAGGTGGGGTTTTGCCACGTTACCCAGGCTGGTCTCGAACTCTTAGGCTCAAGCCATCCTCCTGCCTCAGCCCCCCAAAGTTCTGGGATTACAGGCATGAGCCACCATACCTGGCGTACAGTATCCAGTGTAATGCAGTGATTAAAAATTCAGGATCCAGACCGGGATGGTGGCTTGTGCCTGTAGTCCCAGGGGTGGAGGTTGCAGTGAACGGAAATGGTGCCACTGCATTCCAGCCTGGGTGACAGAGTGAGACCCTGTCTCAACAAAACCCCCCAAAAACCAAGAACAAAAAAGAATGCAGGATCTGATGCTAGATTGTCTGCATTAAAACTCTAGCCACTTAAGCTGGGTGTGGTGGCTCATGCCTGTAATCCCAGCACTTTTGGAGGCCGCAGGCGGGTGGATCACCTGAGATTGGGAGTTCAAGACCAGCCTGACCAACATGGAGAAACCCTGTTTCTACTAAAAATACAAAATTAGCCACCGGGCATGGTGGTGCATGCCTGTAATCCCAGCTACTTGGGAGGCTGAGGCAGGAGAATCACTTGAACCCAGGGGGCGGAGGTTATGGTGAGCTGAGATGGCACCATTGCACTCCAGCCTGGGCAACAAGAGCGAAACTCCATCTCAAAAAAAAAAAAAAAAAAAAAAAAAAGGAATTCTAGCCACTTAGAAGCTCTGTGATCTTGGGCAAATTGCTTATCTTTGCCCCTCAGCCTCCTCTTCTGTAATATAGGGTAACAGTATCTACCTTAAAGGGTTGTTGTGAAAATTAAATAGTTTAGTACATGTAAAGTGCTTAGACAAAGTATTTGGCATTAAGCGAGAGTTGGATATATTAGCCATCATTATTAACCACCTGGGGGAACTTTAACTGATTTGGAGTCTAGGCATACAACTGGAAAGACCTGCCTAGGAGTGTCTTGTGAATGCGATTTGCATAACGGTTTAGGCCCAGCTGACGTCAAGGGCTCCTTATAGCTCCAGGTCAGTTGTAGCCCTGGATGTAGTTCGTGCCACGCAACAGTCCCACAATCTCCCCACCAACCCTTCTTCCTACCCAACTCCTGCAGCACCAGGAAGTGAAACAAAGAGGCAGAGCCCTGTGCCTCCAACTCACCCTTGTCCCTCTCATCCCATCCCCCAGGCTCTACTTCCTCCTCCTTTTCATCTTTCTTTCATCTCTTATCTTTTAGGGCTCCCAGAATGGGGACCAGAGATGGGAAGAACATAGGAGACGTACACAAGTAAGGTGAACTCCCTATCCTGCCCCCTCCCCTTTCCTTATTCCATTTGTGTCCACCTTATTAGGGAGAGAGGCAAAACAGTTCTCACCCAAACTCAGATAATTCTCTGATGCCGGAAATGTTTAATCTAAAGGGTAGAGTTCCATTTTTTTTTTTTTTTTTTGAGACAGAGTCTTGCTCTGTCACCCAGGCTGGAGTGCAGTGGCGCGATCTCGGCTCACTGCAACCTCTGCCTCCTGGCTTCAAGCGATTCTTCTGCCTCAGCCTCCCGAGTAGCTGGGACCATAGGCGCCCGCCACCATGCTGGCTCATTTTTGTATTTTTAGTAGAGACAGGATTTCACCATGATGGCCAGGCTGGTCTCGAACTCCTGACCTCATGATCCGCCTGCCTTGGCCTCCCAAAGTACTGGGATTACAGGTGTGAGCCACTGTACCCGGCCCTTGGTAGATTTAATTTAGAATCGTAATATTTTTTTTTCTTTTCTCAGCTCATACCTACAGAATCATAATATTTGAACCAGAAGTGTCATTGGGCAGTTTTGAATAGCTCTAAGGGAAGGGAGACCTCCATTCAGGACAAGTTTCTCAGAAGAAAAGGGTCAACCTCTTGGGGGAGGCTTTGGGAGCCAGCTGTGTGGTCACCGATGGCCTCATTCTGACGTCTTCGAAATTGTTCTGGGACCCTCCACTGGGGTCGGGGCAGTCCCGGCTTTGGACCACCTTCCACTCCCACGCCCAGCCTCACACTCTTAGCTGTTTCACTCGATGTTGCATCATGGAGGGTGATGAAATCGGTGTCAGTGGATTTTACCCATGGATGCAACAAGCTGAAGGACCAGCCAGAGTCATTGACACTGCACCTTCGACTACCCAGAACTCCTGGGCTTCCTAGCCATGGGGTCCAAAACTGGGACTGCCCCGACCCCAGTGGAGGGTCCCAGAACAATTTGGATGACGTCAGAATGAGGCCATGGGACTAGGTGCTGGAATGTCTAAGTTGAACTTCCAGGCCTTATTTGCACTAGTCCTGAAAAAAACATCATCCAACTCTTATAGAGCCTATGAAATCTTGGGCCACTAGGGTTGAGGAGTCAGGTGGTTCTTAGTCAATAACCCTCTTCCCACAAGAGGCTTTCTAACCTCCACTGTGAGGCCTGAAATGGGGAGCAATAAGACCTCATACTGGCTTCCCAGTTCTCCAAGTTCCTTCATGCCCATTCTCTCCCATGAAACCAGGACCATCCAGTTGAAATAATGCTGTTTCCAACTGAGAAAAAGAAGCCCGTTTATTCCTAATAGGGGGCATCAGGTAGGAATCAAACTTCATTGCAAACAGCTCACCATCCTATTGGGAGATGAATGAATGTTTCTCTGTTTTGCTTTTTCCTCAAGCAGGAGGAAGTGAGGAAATTAGGTTTGGGGTGGGGTAGGGGTATAGCTTTGAGAGGCAAAAAGATCAGGGAAAGATCAAACAGGAAGGAACTTGAGACCAGATTAATTTAAATATTTGTTCTCCCTTACCCCTCCCACCCCATCCCCGCTGCGCCCCCCATCCCCGCCCCTTCTATAGCTATTTCGATTCCTGGAGAGCATTACACATGTGTCCCATCCCAGGCCTCTAGCCACAGCAACCACACTACTCATTTCCCCTGGAACTGAGGCTGCATACCTGGGCTCTCCACAGAGGGGGATGATGCAGGGAGGGGAATCCCACCTGCTGTGAGTCACCTGCTGGTATAAAGGGCGGGCCTTACAATGCAGGGACCTTAAAAGACTCAGAGACAAAGGGAGAAAAACAACAGGAAGCAGCTTACAAACTCGGTGAACAACTGAGGGAACCAAACCAGAGACGCGCTGAACAGAGAGAATCAGGCTCAAAGCAAGTGGAAGTGGGCAGAGATTCCACCAGGACTGGTGCAAGGCGCAGAGCCAGCCAGATTTGAGAAGAAGGCAAAAAGATGCTGGGGAGCAGAGCTGTAATGCTGCTGTTGCTGCTGCCCTGGACATCTCAGGGCAGAGCTGTGCCTGGGGGCAGCAGCCCTGCCTGGGCTCAGTGCCAGCAGCTTTCACAGAAGCTCTGCACACTGGCCTGGAGTGCACATCCACTAGTGGGACACATGGTGAGTGGCAGCCCCTGGAGCCTAACAGGAGTCCAGGCTCTCCAAGGCTGTGGCAGAAGACCGTGACCTTGAGTGGAAGCTGGAGGGTTGAAGGCCATTAGGGAGTAAGAGAAGACAAGAGAGTAGGGTTCCTGGGAGAGTCATGGGCCTGAGGGTCCAGGTTGGCTTCAGAAGTGCTTATCTTACTTCTTCATTCTTTCCACCTCTTCCTTCATTCCAGGAGCTAAGAGAAGAGGAAGATGAAGAGACTACAAATGATGTTCCCCGTATCCAGTGTGGAGATGGCTGTGACCCCCAAGGACTCAGGGACAACAGTCAGGTACCACTGGGATGTGGCTGGGCGATGAAGGAGAGGGGACTGAGAACATGGCTGGGTACCATGGTAAACCAGAAGTTGTGTCTGAAAATAGTAAGAAACTGGGTGAGTCTTCAGTGAATGGAGTAGGAAGAGGGTGTCCTCTTTCATTGCTTTCTTCTCTCCCTAGTTCTGCTTGCAAAGGATCCACCAGGGTCTGATTTTTTATGAGAAGCTGCTAGGATCGGATATTTTCACAGGGGAGCCTTCTCTGCTCCCTGATAGCCCTGTGGGCCAGCTTCATGCCTCCCTACTGGGCCTCAGCCAACTCCTGCAGGTATGAAGTAGGGGCGTGGAGGATGGGGGCTTGCAGGTGTCAGAGACAGAGGGTTGGGGGTTAAGGGTTTAGAGTCTTCTCTGACTGTGTCCTATGTCCTTTCAGCCTGAGGGTCACCACTGGGAGACTCAGCAGATTCCAAGCCTCAGTCCCAGCCAGCCATGGCAGCGTCTCCTTCTCCGCTTCAAAATCCTTCGCAGCCTCCAGGCCTTTGTGGCTGTAGCCGCCCGGGTCTTTGCCCATGGAGCAGCAACCCTGAGTCCCTAAAGGCAGCAGCTCAAGGATGGCATTCAGATCTCCATGGCCCAGCAAGGCCAAGATAAATCTACCACCCCAGGCACCTGTGAGCCAACAGGTTAATTAGTCCATTAATTTTAGTGGGACCTGCATATGTTGAAAATTACCAATACTGACTGACATGTGATGCTGACCTATGATAAGGTTGAGTATTTATTAGATGGGAAGGGAAATTTGGGGATTATTTATCCTCCTGGGGACAGTTTGGGGAGGATTATTTATTGTATTTATATTGAATTATGTACTTTTTTCAATAAAGACTTATTTTTGTGGCTATATGAGTCTAATTTCTAGGCTCAATTGGGAAAGAGAAATCGATGGAAAAATAAGGCCAAGAGACTACAATATGCATCCCTTTCTTCTATTCTGAAGGGCTATGGTGGAGAATGATATTTTCTCATGACCCCCTGGTGTATAGAATAACTGGGATCTCTTTAGTATTAATTCCTATATGGCTGAGCAAGCAGAATGGGATTACCAGATTAGGAAGTGGGATCATACCTAAGGGTCACTTGCTCCCTGATCCAGTATCTCCTTCCCTGCTTTCTTGGCCAAGAGTATATCTGATCAAAGACGGGAGTCCTGATCATTGCAGGATCAAAAGTCAGAGTTCAGTTTTGAGCAGGCAGGGCATTCCAGGGAAATGAAGATAAATATCCCAGAATAATGGGACTTTCCTCTCAAAGGACAATTGGAGTCCCTTTTTTTTTTTTTGAGATGGAGTCTCATTCTGTTGCCCAGGCTGGAGTGCAGTGGCGTGATCTCGGCTCACTGCAACCTCCACCTCCCACGTTGAAGCGATTCTCCTGCCTCAGCCTCCCAAGCAGCTGGGACTACAGGCACGCACCACCACGCCTGGCTAATTTTTGTATTTTTAGTAGAGATGGAGTTTCACCATGTTGGTCAGGCTGGTCTTGAACTCCTGACCTCAGGTGATCCACCTGCCTCGGCCTCCCAAAGTGCTGGGATTACAGGCATGAGCCACCATGCCTGGCCCTGGAGTCCCTTTGGAAGTTTGGTAACTCAAGGGTAGCTGAAATTCTTTGAAAAAAAGAAAAGATGATGGGAAGTGGCTAGTGATTATTTCCTTTCCTTTTTTTTCCATAGTCACAGCATCAAAAAGTGTGGGCTTTGAAGTCAGACAAATCCAGACAGGTTTGTTTTGGCTTTGCCAACAATCAGCTGAGTGACAATGAGACAGTTATATAACTACTCATCCCTCCCCCCACAATGCATATATAGCTCCCAGCACCCCTAGAAGAGTCTAACGGACAGGAGGGGCTACTCCAAACAGGAAGGGAAGAAGAAGAAATATGACAAGAGGAATGTAGAGGGGTGGATGGAAGAGAGGCCACAATTTTCTGACTTCATTCCTGTGCAGCTTGTTGGTGTCCCTAAGAACATTAGCCTTTGTGAGCAGGGAAATAAAGAGGATCAGAGATGAGACATTTCCAGATCAGCACAAAGTTTATTAGCCATTTCTGCTCAGAAGAGCCCCTTTCTGAACAGGACTGTTCCTCTGACATAACAGACAAGAAACAGCCACCTGTGCAGGGCCTTTCCTTTATATCTCAAGCTACATCAGGAGGACATCTTAGAGCAATGTCAGTTGCCCCCTGGGGTTCCCTGGGAATAGCTAAGGTGTGAGATTGTCCAGAGTCCTATGACAGACCTTCAAGGTTTTAAGTTCCACAGACTTGGACTTTGTCCAGGTCCACAACCAACGAATAGAAATCTTCCTTTCAGGTAAACAACATATTGTACAAAAAAGGGGGGATGATAACATAATAGAGCTAAGACCCATTGCTTCTCCTCTGTAAAAACACCAAACTTTATCCAATACTATAAAAAGAAATTCCTGCTGGGCACAGTGGCTCACGCCTGTAATCCCAGCACTCTGGGAGGCCGAGGTGGACCGATCACCTGAGGTCAGGCGTTCGAGACCAGTCTGACCAACATGGAGAAACCCCGTCTCTACTAAAAATACAAAATTAGCTGGGCACGGTGGTGCAGATCTGTAATCCCAGCTACTTGGGAGGCTGAGGCAGGAGAGTCACTTGAACCCGGAAGGCGGAGGTTGCAGTGAACCGAGATCACGCCATTGCACTCCAGCCTGGACAACAAGAGAGAAACTCCATCTCAAAAAAAAAAAAAAAAAAAATCCTGGCCAAGCACAGTGGCTCATGCCTATAATCCCAGCACTTTGGGAGGCCAAGGCGTGAGGATCACTTGAGCCCAGTTCAAGACCAGCCTGGGCAATATAGCAAGACCTTGTCTTTAAAAAAAAAAAATAGGGCATGGTGGCGCATGCCATGGTCCTAGCTACCCAGGAGGCTGAGGTAGGAGGATTGCTTGAACCCAGGAGGTTGAGGCTGCAGTGAGCTGTGATTGCACCATTGCACTCTAGCCTGGGCAACAGAGTGAGACCCTGTTTAAAAAAAAAAATCCCCAGCAATCCTACCATCCCCAGCCTCCAGGAGTGATCTGTCTCCTAAGCACTGAGAAAGTGGAGACTAGGTAGCATAAACTAGTGTGCAAAGCTTCACACTCACATTAGATTGGCAGGATCATTTTATGGGGGAGGAACAGGTACAGCCAGCTTAGGGGCAGAGTAGGGGAGGAGACTGGTAAGAAAAAGAGGTCTACTTCCTATCCATCCCTTTCTTCAGGGTAGAGTTTCACATGGTAGGCTAAGGCAGAAAGCTCTCAACCCCTGCAGGAAAAGAAGAAATTCAGGGCTTGAGTCAGGAGTAAAGGAAAGAAGAAAGCAAGTTATCCTAGACATGAAGGAATGGAAGAAAGAAATGGAGTCCTATCCTGTGTCTGTGCTCCCCACCAAGGGCCAATGCCAGTGTGCACCAGTTTAGCCTAACCAACTATTAAAATGTTGAAATCCTTCCATACTGAAAGAAGCCACTGCCCTGAGCCCTCCAAGTACCTGTCAACTGCCCTGGCCTGCCCCCAGGACCCCTATACCTCCCAGCACAGCAGGCAGCCTCCAGGATCCTATTTAGACCTATGGCTCAGCATCTGTTCTGATTCATTGTTGTCCCCTCTGTACCCATGTTATGCTTTCACCTCTCACCCCAATGGAGTCACACAGGCCTGAGTTTGAACAGTTAACACAGCTTGGAAGGGACATATGCCTGATTCCCATCCTTGGAGAACAACATCATGCTGTGAGGAGTAGGAAGGGCAAGAGATATGAAAAGAACAGAGGAAATGTGGTTCCTAGAAGTCAGAAGGCATCAAGGGTCCATCAGTGTAGAAGTGGCTGGGGCGGGAGACGTAAACCTCATCCACGGTGTTCTGGCCGGCCAACAGTGGGTCACCATTCGGCATGATTTCTTCAATCTTTACACAGTTTCTGAAGACTAGGTAATCCAGAGAGAAAAGTGAGGCCCCGATCTTAGGAGTTCCCAACCCAGCAGGGAAAGGGAGGGAGGATGGCAGGAAAGGCCTGGGAAGAGCCTGAGTGGGAACTTGTGGGATGAAAGAGCAGGGAGGTGGGGGAAGGCATGTGTAATTCCTAAAAAAAGGAATCACAGAATGGACCTCTCTCCAATGAGGAGCTTGGAGTTCAGCTTTTTCTGTAATGGGAGAGGGAGAAGGGGTAGGAAAGGGAATGTGTGCCATCTTCCATAGCTCCATCGCATCACTTACTTTCCATTGGCTCAGTGTTCAAATATCTCAGATCACAGGGCAAATCTGGCTCCGGCACTGGCTGTGACAGAGGTCCTCGGTCTGGCTCTGGCACTGTTTGTGATACCATGCACAGTGTGGGCTCTATCACAGGCTCCAGAGTGGACTCCAGCACAGACTCTAGCTCTGGCCCCAGATCCAGCCCTGCCTTTAGCAGTTGCTCTAAGTCCAGGCTGGGCTCTGGCTCTGGCACCAGCCCTAGTTCCAGCTCTAATGACTCCAGCTCTGGCTCTGGCTTAAGCTCCAGCGGTTGTTGCAGTTCATCCACCTGTCTGGATACCCAAAGACAGACAAAGGGGCAGGGCTCAGTGGTTCAAATGAAATAGGGAATGGTAGAATAAGCAGAAGCTAGTCTAAGAAGGCAGTAGGGCGGAGGGCTAAAGAGCATGGGTTTGGAATCAGGCCTCCTGGAGTTTGAATCCTGGCTGGGGGACCTTAGGCAAGTGGCCTAACTTTTCTGAGCCTCAGATTTATCATCTATAAATGAGAACAATACCTAGTAATTCTTGAGAGGCAGTAGGGTGGTTAAAATCAGGGCTATGGAATCTAACAGACCTGTATCATTAGCCACGTACCTTAGGTACAAAACTTGACTACTCTAAATCCAGTTCCTTAGCTGAAAACAGTAACAGTGTATACTTCACAGGACTATTTTGTAGATTCAATAAAATGAGAAAATAAATGCAAACCATTTAGCCTAGTGCCTGGCGCATAATAAACTCTCAGGCCAGGCACGGTGGCTCACACCTGTAATCCAAGCACTTTGGGAGGCTGAGGCGGGCAGATCACTTGAGGCCAGGAGCTCAAGACCAGCCTGGCCAACATGGTGAAACCCTGTTTCTACTAAAAATACAAAAGTTAGGCCGGGTGCAGAGGCTCACGCCTGTAATCCCAGCACTTTGGGAGGCCAAGGTGGGCAGATCATGAGGTCAGGAGTTTGAGACCAGCCTGGCCAATATGGTAAAACCCTGTCGCTACTAAAAATACAAAAATTAGCCAGGTGTGGTGGTTGTGCGTGCCTGTAGTCCCAGCTACTCAGGAGGCTGAGGCAGGAGAATTGCTTGAGCCTGGGAGGCAGAGGTTGCAGTGAGCTGAGATCGTGCCACTGCACTCCAGCCTGGGCAACAGGGCGAGACTCTGTCTCAAAAAAAACAAAAATTAACCAGGCATGGGTGGCGCTCGCCTGTAATCCCAGCTACTCAGTAGGCTGAGGCAGGAGAATTGCTTGAGCCTGGGAGGCAGAGGTTGCAGTGAGCTGAGATTGCACCACTGCACTCCAGCCCGGGCAATGAGAGTGAGACTCTGTCTCAAAAACAAACAAACAAACAAAAAAAACTATCCCCAGCCAAGTGCCATGGCTCATTCCTATAATCCCGGCAATTTAGGAGGCCAAGGCAGGAGACTGCTTGAGGCCAGGAGTTCAAGAACCAGCCTGGGCAACATAGTGATACCCCATCGCTACAAAAAATTTAAAAAATTAGCTGAGTGTGATGGCGTGTGCCTGTAGTCTCAGCTACTTGGGAGGCTGAGGCAGGAGCATTGCTTCAACCCGTAGGTCAACGCTGCAGTGAGTCATGATTATACCACTGCACTCCAGCCTGGGTGACAGAGACCCTATCTTAAAAAAAATAAATAAATAAAATAAAATAAATATATATATAGGCGGGGTGTGGTGGCTCACGCCTGTAATCCCAGCATTTTGGGAGGCCAAGGTGGGTGGATCGCTTGAGTCCAGGAGTTCAAGAACAGCCTGGGCAACATGGTAAGACCCCATCTCTACAAAAAACACACAAAAAATTAGCTGAGTTTGGTGATGCATGCCTGTATTGCTTGAGCTCAGGAGGTCGAGGCTGCAGTGAGCCAGGATCACACCACTGCACTCCAGCCTGGGCGACAGAGCAAAACCCTGTCTGGAAAAAAAAAAAGCTCCATGCTTGCATCAAGTAGGTACCCATTAACACCAGTGATTATGATCATTATTATCCAGAAACCCCTGTGGAGACAACCTAAGGATGGCAGCAGAAAAATACAAGATAGGAGAGACTAGAACCAGAAAAAACTAGAGTGGGCTAGGAGGGAGGGAAGGCTGGGGAGACTGGAATAGGGCAGCTTAGGAGAAGGCAGAAAGGAGAGGCTGTGGGAACGGCAGGGCAAAGCAGCTGACCATCATCCTGGTGCTCCACCCAGGAGAAGGTAATGCCCCCTTTTGACGATTCACTGAAGCAGAGCCAAAAAGGATTAGGGAGGATGAATGAAGAGTTCATATCTCACCTATTAGAGACCACAATGAGCCTGTGTTTCAGGTATTTCCTCCGTTCCTGGAGATTAACTGTGAGGAACATATACAAGAAGCAGAGAAGATCAGTGGGCCAGACATATAGCCTGAGGTTCCCCTAGTGCAGATGGTCCTGGCAGTCTCATCCCCATAGTAACCAGCAGTATCCCATGGATGAATCCCTTAACTCCTCTAGATATCAGTTTTCCCAGGCTTTAAAGGAAGGAGTGGGATCTATGGATGTCTGAAGATCTCTGCAATCTACCAATGAAGTATGTGAACGATTCCCACCTTTCTCCTGGTAGTAGCACCCAAAAGCTTCATCCCGGGGGATTCGGGGATAGAGGAAGCGCAGTGGGTTTTCAGGTATATTCTCCTCAGTGAGCAACTGGTAATGGCGGATGATTTCAGTCAGCGGGAGTGACTGCAGCACCTCCTTCGTGTACGGTTGCACAGAGTAGATGAGCACCTTGTCTGGAGAGTGAATGCAGGAACAGGTGGGCTTGAGGGAAGAGGCCGGGCCTTGGAGCTCTCTGCTCTGGCTGCCCAGTCCCAAACTGGCTGAGGGATTCAGTTCAGAGCCAGGGAAGCCAAGGGCAGGCAGAGGGGCAAGAGGGGAGCCAGGCAGAAAGGAGAGGCTGTGGGAATGGCAGGGCAGAGCAGCTGACCATCATCCTGGTGCTCCACCCAGGAGCAGGTAATGCCCCCTTCTGACGATTCACTGAAGCGCAGTAGAAAGGTGCCAGAGATGGTCTTCTTCAGCAGCCGGCGCTCCTGGCTCCGACTCACAAAGCCCATGATGCGTCTGGAGCACAGAGAGCAGCTGTGAGACACCGCCCAACCCCCTGCCCCACCAGGCCCCTGCCTCCCTGCTCCCCTTGTATGGAGAAACAGCCCAGGTTTGGAAGCCAGGTTTTGGACCAAGCCCTGCCACTTAGCTTTTTTTTATCTTTTACAAGTCACTTCACTTTGCTGACAATAGCCACCTTCCGAGGGTTTGAAGAAGTATGAAGATTCAGTGAGATCACACAGATGAACAGCACTTTTTTTTTTTTCTGGGAGACAGGGTGTCATTCTGTCACCCAGGCTGGAGAAGAGTGGCACGATCACAGCTCACTGCCACCTCGACCTCCCGGGCTCAAGCAATCTTCCCACCTCTCAGCCTCCAGAGTAGCTGGGACCACAGGTGCACACTACCATGCCTGGCTAACTTTTGTATTTTTTGTAGAGACGGGGTTTCACCATGTGGCCCAGGGTGGTTTTGAACTCCTGGGCTCAAGTGATCTGTACGCCTAAACCTCCCAAAATGCTAGGATTACAGGCATGAGCAACCACGCCCGGCCATAAATAGCACTTTTGTTTTGTTTTGTTTTGAGACAGAGTCTCGCTCTGTCACCCAGGCTGGAGTGCAATGGCACGATCTTGGCTCACTGCAACCTTCTCTCCTGGGTTCAAGCGATTCTCCTGCCTCAGCCTCCTGAGTAGCTGGGATTACAGGCGCCCACCACCATACCCGGCTAATTTTTGTATTTTTAATAGAGATGGGGTTTCGCCATGTTGGCCAGGCTGGTCTCGAACTCCTGACCTCAGGTGATCCACCCACCTCGGCCTCCCAAAATGCTGGGATTATAGGCATGAGCCATCGTGCCTGGTCATGAATAGCACTTTTAAAAGCCAAATGCTACACAAATTGGTAGGCAGTGTGGTGAAAAGAGCATGCGCTTGGAGTCACATAGGCCTGGATTTGAATATCAACTCTGTCCCTTGGGTAAGTTCTTTAACTTCTCTGAAACTTAGTTTCTTCACATGAAATGAAGCTGGCAAAACCCACCACTCAGCATGGTTGTAAGGATGAGATGAGAGAATTAATGAAGAGCACCCATCAAGCTCTGGAATGTAGGAGATGCTTCACAAACACTGTTTATGGCTATTATTGTTTTTGTTTTTGTTTTTGTTTTTTTGAGACGGAGTCTTGCTCGTCACCCAGGCTGGAGTGTAGTGGCACAATCTCGGCTCACTGCAAGCTCCACCTCCCAGGTTCACGCCATTTTCCTGCCTCAGCCTCCCGAGTAGCTGGGACTACAGGTGTCCGCCACCACGCCCGGCTAATTTTTTGTATTTTTAGTAGAGACCGGGTTTCACCGTGTTAGCCAGGATGGTCTCGATCTCCTGACCTCATGATCCGCCCGCCTTGGCCTCCCAAAGTGCTGGGATTACAGGCGTGAGCCACCACGCCCGGCCTTATTATTGTTAACAAATGTGAGGAGACGTGGCCTGCACCTGTCTTTGCTCTCTCTCCCTGCTTGCCACGTGAGGGTGCAGAGACTCCACTCTCAAGCCTGGAAAGCACAAGCCCATGAGGGAAGGGTGACCAAGGCCTTACCCATCATTCCAGAGATCCTTCAGATGGTCATGTACCAACTCCAGAATTTTGTCCAGCCATGTCCAGAATGGTAACTTGCCAGGAGGGCTCTCTCGCTGGAGGAGGAATGGAACGGTAGCAAAAGCTGAGGAGTTGCCTCTGGTGTAGGGAAGGAGGGACGTGGGAAGGCCAGTATTTGGAATGTGGGCTAGATCCACAGCTCCACAGGATTCAGGGAGTTACCTTAGTGAAGTCAGCCCAGGACAATAATGGATCCTCAGTCCTACAGTTCTGCCCTGTGGGACAGATAGCCACAGACAGATGATGAGGGAAGCCAGGGGTCCTGGGATAGATAGGACAGAGGGACAGAAAAGACTAAGGCTGGGGAAAGGCTGAGAGAAAAGGAAATCTGTACCGAACAGCTTGTTTCTCAGCATGCTCAGCTGGTCTGAGTTGAGGCCTCGGCCAACATAGGAGGAGAACTGCCAACTGAGAGCAGGGCCCAGCAAGCTCCAGGGGGCCTTGGGGGGGTTGGAGAAGAACTGCTGGTTCTGCAGGGGTGGGAGCAGTGCAGGCTGGCTCAGAAGCAACCTATCACACCAAGCTTCCACACCCCTCCTCTCCCGCCTTGACCTGTCGGCCTCACTCCCTACCTGAAGGTTTGGGCTGAGCAAATTGAACCAGAGAACTGAAGCCCAGGCAATTGAGAGCTGGTTCATGTTGGAAATAATCACCACAGGGAGGGTGTCCGTCTGGGGAGAAGACAGGAGTCACAGAGAGGGATGTGATGTTTCTAGCTGCAGGTATTTGTTAGAGGAAAGGAGTGCTAACCCACCCCAAGAGGCTTCTGTTTATCCCCTTCTTATGCCTTCTTCCAAAGCTGCTTTCTCTCTCCTTGCCCTCCATTTTCACTCACTTTCAGCTCCTGCTTCAGACCCTGGTAGGTATATTTGACCATGAAGCTGATGATGTGCAGTTCCTCTGTCACACCTAGTGGCCCCTGGGACAGCCAAAGACATAGTCATCAGAAGGCTCTTTGGCAAGCTCCCCCTGCCCCCGAGTCCTCTGTCCAGACCTCACCTTATTGCTGCCCTTTCCTGAACCACCTGAACGTTGCTCCACCAGAGTCTGTGAATTGAAGGGAAGGAGAGAAAATGCCAGAGTGGGCACCCTAGTGTCCCTGGAACCCCTGTTTGGCTCCAAGACCTCTCAAGCCCTGGGAACTTCCCCCAACCCCTGTTCCTTTGGACTAAAAGCAGGCCAGCTGTGGTGGCTCATGCCTGTGATCCCAGCACTTTGGGAGGCTGAGGCGGGTGGATCACCTGAGGTCAGGAGTTCGAGACCAGCCCGACCAATATGGTGAAACCCTATCTCTACTAAAAATACAAAAATTAGCCGGGCATGGTGGTGTGTGCCTATAGTCTCGGCTACTCAGGAGGCTGAGACAGGAGAATTGCTTGAACCCGGGAGGCGGAGGTTGCCGTGAGCCAAGATGGCGCCACTGCACTCCAGCCTGGGGGACAGAGTGAGACTCCGTCTCAAAAAAATAAAAATAGTAATAAAAGCATAGGTCACAAACTATTCTTACCAGGTAACCAAAGTCCCAAATCAAACCCTGACTCTGCCCCTTCTCGGGGGTCAAAGTTTTCTGGTTTGAAGTCAGAATGTTGAACTTCCGGAAGCTGTTCCAGGAGGAAGAAGATACATGGAGACAAGGAATGGAATTATTCTAAAAACTCAGCAGAAAAAAAAAAACAGAAGTTCCACTTCATTTCAGATCTCGCCATCTCCCTTTGTCCATATCCCAAATCCCCCTCCTCCTTGTTTGTGCCACCAGGGCTGCCGAATGTGGTTCTGCAGGTCATACACTGTACAGATGTTTGCAGTGTCCTTGTCAAGCACCTACCCTTGTAATTGAGGAGGATTCCTGAAAAGAAAGAAATTAAAAAAAATCACTGGGAAAAAGAGTATGGAAGTTAGGAGTTTGGTCTTTGGGATCAGATAGACCTCGGTTCAGACCCAACTTGAGCTCACTAGCTATGTGGCCTTGAGAAGAGATGTAATCAGTCTCTCTAAGCCTGTATCTTTGTTTGTACGGTGCACTGGTAATAGTTAATTCATGGGGTTGGTGTGACAATTAAATGAGTTGCTGACATGCTGCATGTCACAAAGTAAGTGTTCGACAAAAGAAATGAATTATAATTTCTATGAGGTAGGGTTGGAAGGAGGAAGGAGATAGCCCTAGGGCCCTGTTGTGAAGAGTGAGTATCTCCTCCACCCCAGCAGCCCGTGTCCTGGCCACCCTTCACCTGCTCCAATTTACCTGTCAATGGAGACTTCCACAGTCAGTGACTCGTTGCCTTCCTGGAGTCTCACCAGCAGCCTGGGGGAAGGAAGGGGGATAGGGGAAAGCGGTCAACCTCAACCTTCCGGATAGACTAGATGTTTGAAAAAGAGAAGAGGGATTATAAGAGGTAGGGAGATTGCAGGGAAAGAGAAGAAAAAGCCAAGAGTGGGAAGAGCTGTAAAGCCAGAAAATACACAGTGGCAGGGTTGGAAAAAGGAAGTGGGAATGAGTTCTGGAATGCCAACCTTGTTCGGACGGTGAACTTGCTGCCAGTCTTGAGGATGAGGGGTCGATGGGGAGTTTGGGGCATGCAGGGCTGGGTTTCTACCACAAAGGCTCTGAGGAGAGAGAGGTGTGGAGAGAATATATAGCTCAGTATCTGTAAGAATGGCTTCCCTTGTTCCTTCTTTCCCCCAGGGTTCCTGCCTGGCCTCTAGACCTGTGGAGCAGACGCTGTAGCAACTCTGTGACCTGGGCGTTGCGTAGGTCCACCCCTTTGGTAAGAGGGTCATCCTGATAGCTAACCAGGCAACTCAGTCCCTTCAGCTCCTTCAGCAGCTGCCTCAGGTGAAACAACAGCTTTGCTCCAGCTGTGAACCTGGGTGATAAAATTCAGGAAGAAGGAATCCATGAGTTTCCTGGATTCCCCCATCCAGGTTCCAAGACCTCTCTGTAAATATGTGAAGAGTCAGAAACTGACTCGGGGTAAGAAAAAAAAAGAATCCAGGAAGCATATAAAGGATTATTCAACATGATTCATAATCCAAGAAATGAAAATCAAAGCTATTTTCACATATAAAACTGCTAATAGATTTAACATAAGTTTTCATATGCTATGTACAACTTATATTAAGCCCTTTCCACATATTAATGCATTTAATCCTCAAAACAACCCTCTGAAGCAGGTACTATTATTTTCCCCACATTACAGATGACAAAACTGAGGCACAGAAAGGTTAAGTGACTTGCTCAAGGTCATACAACTAGTAAGGGATGAAGCTTGTATGTGATCCCAGGCAGTCTCATTGTACAACTCACACTTTGTTTTTTTTTTTTTTAGACAGTCTCACTCTCTTGTCATCCAGGCTGGAGTGCAATGGCGTGATCTTGGCTCACTGCAACCTCCACCTCCTGGATTCAAGAGATTCTCCTGCCTTGGCCTCCCGAGTAGCTGGGATTACAGGCATGTGCCACCACGCCCGGCTAACTTATATATATATATTTTTAGTAGAGACAGGGTTTTGCCATGTTGGCCAAGCTGGTCTTGAACTCCTGACCTCAGGTGATCCGCCCGCCTTGGCCTCCCAAAGTGCTGGGATTACAGGCGTGAGCCACTGCACCCAGCCCCAACTCACATTTTTAACTACTGTACTTTACTGTCTCTATAATTAAAAATAATAATAATCAGCAATGTGGTGACAGGAGAACAACCATACACCACACATGAGAAAATAGATTCAATTGGGACAACTATTCTGGGAAACGTTTGTAACTATCTTTTTTTTTTTTTTTTTTTTTGGTGAGGGTGGGGGTGGGGGTGGTTTCTGGCAAAAACCTGAAAGCCTGCTAGACAAATTCTAAAAGAGCTGTAACACTTGGAACTATCTTTTAAAAAGCCTCACCAGCTGACATGGTGGCTCACACCTGTAATCTCAGCACTTTGGGAAGCAAAGGTGGGCAGATCACTTAAGGCCAGGCACTCCAGCCTGGGAGACAGAGAGAGACCCTGTCTTAATCAATCAATCAATCAATCAATGCATGCATGCATGCTGGTCCTGTACCATAAGTACTATATGCCTGTTTTTCAATCTACCTGAGCAATTGTGGTATTTTTTTTATCTACTTTTTTTTTTTAAGAGGTGAGGGTCTTGCTATATTGCTCAGGCTGACATCAAACTGCTGGACTCAAGCACTCTTTCTGCCTCAGCCTCCTCAGTAGCTGGGTATTATGGTATGTGTACATATATACTTTTAGAGACAGGGTCTCGTTCTGTTGTCCAGGCTGGACTACAGTGGTATAATCATGGCTCACTGCAGCCTCCAACACCTGGGCTCAAGCAATCCTCCCACCTCAGCCTCCTGAGTAGCTAGGGACTACAGGCGTATGCCACCATGCCTAATCTTTTTTTTTTTTTTTTTTTTTGAGACGGAGTCTCGCTTTGTCACCCAGGCTGGAGTACAGTGGCATGATCTCAGCTCACTGCAACCTCTGCCTCCTGAGTTCAAGTGATTTTCCTGCCTTAGCCTCCTGAGTAGCTGGGAATACAGGCATGCACCACCACACCTGGCAAATTTTTGTATTTTTAGTAGAGATGGGGTTTCACCACATTGGCCAGGCTGGTCTTGAACTCCTGACCTCAAGTGATCTGCCCACCTTGGCCTCCTACAGTGCTGGCCACATGTGTGAGCCACTGTGTCCGGACATGCCTAATTAAAAAACAAATTTTTTTTTTTGTAGAGATGGGGTCTGTTATGTTTCCCAGGCTGGTCTCAAACCCCAAGCCTGAAGTGATCCTCCTGCCTCAGCCTTCCAAAGTACTAGGATAACAGGCATGAGCCGCCATGCCTGGCCTGGTATATTTCTAAAAGACTAAATTATAATAAATTTTTAAATGAGAAAATATTGAAAACAGTAGGTATTTTTCAAGTATGTTGGAGGACACACTAGTGATTTTTCCACATCACAATATAATTACCATAAAATATAGCGTTTCCTGGAAAAAGGTAACAAGAAATTGAAAATAACCTAAATAGCTGAAAATAGGAGTTCATTAATTAAATTATGTTACCACCATATAGGGGACTGTTCTGTGGACATAAGAAATAACATGGATAAATATAATATACTGTTGGCCAGGCATGGTGGCTCACGCCTGTAATCCCAGCACTTTGGGAGCCCAAGTTGGGTGGATCACCTGAGGTCAGGAGTTTGAGACCAGCCTGGCCAACATGGAGAAACACCGTCTCTACTAAAAATACAAAAAAACTAGCCAGGCATGGTGGTGTGTGCCTGTAATCCCAGCAACTCGGGAGGCTGAGACAGGAGAATTGCTTGAACCTGGGAGGTGGAAGTTGCAGTGAGCTGAGATTGTGCCACTGTGCTCCAGCCTGGGCAACAGAGTGAGACTCCGTCTCAAAAAAAAAAAAAAATATATATATATATATATAAATATATATTTATATATATATATAAAAAATACTGTTAAGCTTAAAAAAAAACCCATGGATTTCAAAATAGTATGGACAATATGATTCCATTTTTGTTTAATAAGCTAGGTAATAGGTAATTTTCTCTTCCTCCTTCCTTCCTTCCTTTCTTGTCATTGTATTCGTTGCAGTAAAAAAAAAAAATACATATATATATATATATTTCTGGGTGATTAAAAAAGAAGGAAAAACCAGATTGTGGGTTAATTCATTCCTTTCCCTGAAGGAGACTGGGCTCTGGGCTCCCTGCGTGGTGAGGATGAGGAGCAGAATAGAGCTGCAGTCAGCAGGGAGCAGGGCTCATTCTGGGGAGCAGAGACAAATAGAGAACAGTATCTCTTGCTATATGCAGGGCACTGCAACTTACAAATCACAGCGCGTGGCGAGGACGAGGGTTGGGGTGGTACCTCTCACCATGTCTCCAGCTGTTCCAACCCGTGGTCAATGGGAGCTCTGATGCAGGCTTTTTGCTGCTGGGCCTTCCACTCCTCCAACTTTGGCAGCAGTAGCTCGATTAGGGTAGTTAATCGGCCTAGCAGTGCTTTGGAGGCATCCAGCACCTCCTGGGAAAGAGATAATGTGAGTGTTGAGCATCTCTCCCTTTCACCCTCCACCACCCAACTGGGGATGAAGAAACAAAGAAGCCAGCGCTAGAGGACCAGGGTCCCCACATCCCTCATTTTTCCAGATCCTTGTTGCCCACATGTTCTGTCCTCTGTCTCCCACCTTTCTCCTTTTGTCCAGTTCATTGAGAGTTTCCTGCAGAATCTTCTGCTCTTTGGTCTGATGGGGGTCCAGAGAGGGTGTCTTCCCTGGATGGTGGGAACAGGAGTCAGTCCAGGGGTTCTTTCCTCTCCTTCCTGACTGGGGTCTCAGTCAGAGTCAGGAAGGAGGAATTTTGTGGAGGAAGAAAGGGAAACCAAGCAAAGCACAGGCACCTGTGGGACCCTCAGGCAAATTCTGAATGGTCATGCTTGGACCAGACACCCCCTCAAATAAAACACTGTTAGTTTTCCATGCATTTCCTCAACATTTACTGTCTCTCAGCTGCACCTCCAGCTCAACCTCCACAAAGCACTTCCAGCTTTGCACAGCAGCAGGACTGTAGTCAGTGGGGTGTGTCTGACAGTGACTACTGCTCATCGGAGCTTTCTCCTGTTCACTTCCAGCTCTGGCTTCTCAGCAGGCACTTATCTTTCTCCAGCCCCTCAATGTGCTTCCTACCTTTGGCCTGGATCTTATATCGGAAGCAGAAGACATCCTGCTGGTCTTTCAGTTGGCTGATGGATTTCACCAGCTTCTGCAGAGGGGAGAGGACCCCGATGAGGCTGCTTCTCAGGGAGGTGTTAGGCTGAACACTGTCCACCCTAACTCCTACCACATCTACTAACCTCCATCATAGCCCTTAAATCCAGGATCCGGGATTCAATCTCATGTTGCTGGCTCTCCACAGGTGTTTCAAGAACTGGCTCTCCTTGTTCCTGAAAAAAGAGGCTCTGAGCACGTTTTAACTCTGGCCTTTCATGCCTTAAGTTCAGGCCTGAAATTATACCACAGGATGTCGGGGGGATCCTGTTCCGAGACAACTCCCTGAGTCCTTTCCATGGTTCCTCTCTACTTCAGGAGTTTCCAACATTACCACTGAATTGTCCTCACCAATTGGGCCCTCTGAGCCTGGATCAAAATTCTTTTTTCTTCCAGAAGGAGGTTAAAGATCATCTCAGCCAACTGGGTAGGATCCTGGGAAAAGGGCTAGAATAGGTAAACAGAAAGGATTGATCCAATTCAACCACTCTCAATGACCTATTGCCCTAGACCCTCCCCACCAATGTCCACAGTATTTCCTCCTCCTTCGGGGTTCCTAGCCCTTTGTCTTTTCACCATAGCATCCTCCCAACAGTGTCATGTATATGCAGCCCTTCTCTCTGCTAGTGATTCCCCAAGTCCAGACTCTGTCCTCCTTTCCCCACATTTGTTCCCGTCTCCCTTTCCACCTCCAGGTACTATTCCATTCTCCAAACCTTACTCCTCTATGCTCAGCTCCCAGTGCTACCCCATTACTCCCAACCGTTCCAAGTACCTGAATGTCCCGGCAGAATTTCCGCAAATTGTGCTGCAGCAACAAGGACTCTGGGTCCTGGCTGCAACGGCCACACTCATAGTTCAGCTGATCCAAGAAGTGGAAGAATAGCATGGTAGCCTTGGAATCATCACTCCCAAGTGCAGCTTCCTGCCTGGGCACCAGGAATAAGAAGTATTAGCGTCTCTGCAGTGTTACTGTAGTCCTGAGGCTTTCCAACCCCTTCCTGCCATTAATGATTCCAGGATCCCGGGGGCCCAGAAGTAAGGAACCACCTTTTTCATTCCCCCAACTTCCTGAAGGCCTCACCAGTTCTGGTCTTCAATCCAGACAGCCAAGTACTGTCGAATGTCCACAGGCAGGAGGCTGTGCGAGTAAAGCTGGTGCAGCTGATCCTGAAAGGGGCTGTCAAGATTCTGCAGCATTTCCCACTGCGCCATTTGGGCTCTGCGTCAGAAGGATGAGGGTTCCCAATTGGATATTTTGCTGGACTAAATCATCCATAGTTTCATGATTGTTCATTATTACTAATTTAAAATGTTTAAATTATACAAGTAATAAAAATACAGAAAACATTAAAATCTATGTTGATCCTACTGCTAATCTTGGTTCTTTCCCCTCCTCTCCAAAAGTAACCACTGCTATCAGTTTGGCGCATATTCTTCCAGGGAGTGCTACCAGTTGAGTATCTGCTATTCCAAGCATTTTGGATTTCAGATTTGTCCAGATTTTGGAATATTTGCATTACTTACCAGTCGAGCATCCCTAATCCAAAACTCTGAAATCTGAAATGGTCCAAAATCTAACTTTTTGAGCACCCACATGACACTCAAAGGAAATGCTCACTGGAGCATTTTGGAGCCAAATTTTTCAGATTAGGAATGCCTAATCTGTATTTTTTTTTTTTTTTTTTTTAGATGGAGTCTCACTCTTTTGCCTGGGCCGGAGTGAAGTGGCATGATCTTGGCTCATTGCAACCTCCATCCCCCTGGTTCAAGTGATTCTTCTGCCTCAGCCTCCTGAGTAGCTGGGATTACAGGCACCCACCACCACGCCCAGCTAATTTTTGTATATTTTTTAGTAGAGACGGGGTTTCACCATATTGGCCAGGCTGGTCTCAAACTCCTGACCTCAGGTGATCCACCTACTTCGGACTCCCAAAGTACTAGGATTACAGGCATGAGCCACTGTGGTCCCAACCTGTATTTTTTTTTTCTTCAGATGGAGTCTCGATCTGTTGCCCAGGCTGGAGTGCAGTGGTGCAATTTCGGCTCACTGCAAGCTCCGCCTCCCGGGCTCATGCCATTCTCCTGCCTCAGCCTCCCGAGTAGCTGGGACTATAGGCGCCCGCCGCCATGCCCGGCTGATTTTTTTTTTTTGTATTTTTAGTAGAGACGGGGTTTCACCGTGTTAGCCAGGATAGTCTCGATCTCCTGAACTCGTGATCTGCCCACCTCGGCCTTCCAAAGTGCTGGGATTACAGGCGTGAGCCGCTGTGCCTGGCCGGCCCCAACCTGTATTTTAATAGCTTCAATAAGTGGGCCTTTGTGCTTTAATGGGAATTTTCTTTTTTTTTTTTTTTTTTTTTTGAGACAGGGTCTCACTTGGTCACGCAGGCTGGAGTGCAGTGGCATGATCTTGGCACACTGCAGCTTTGACCTCTCAGGTTCAAGCCATTCTCTGCCTCAGCCCCTCAAGGAGCTGGGACTACAGGAGTGTGCCATCATGCCAGCTAATTTTTTGTATTTTTTGTAGAGACGGGATTTTGCCATGTTGCCCAGGCAGATCTCAAACTCCTGAGCTCAAGTAATCCGCCTGCCTCAGCCTTCCAAAATGCCGGGATTACAGGCATGAACCACCATAACCAGCCTAATGGTAATTTTCAAACACACACTAGAGTAGAGTGAATAGTACAAGGATCACCATCCAGCTTTAACAAACATTACTATTTCCACTATCTTATTTCATCTATCTCCCTAATTCATTTATTTTGCATTTATGTGTGTGTTTGTTATTTATATTTGATTATGCTAAAGCATTTAAAGATCAGTGTTGATGTTAAGTATTTATTACAGCATGATCCCTGCTGGCTCTGAAGCTTTTTTTTTTTTTTGAGATGGAGTCTTGCTCTGTCACCCAGGCTGGAGTGCAGTGACACGATCTCGGCTCACCGCAAACTCTGCCTCCCGAGTTGAAGGGATTCTCCTGCCTCAGCCTCCCGACTAGCTGGGATTACAGGCGCCCACCACCATGCCCAGCTAATTTTTGTATTTTTAGTAGAGATGGGGTTTCACCGTATTGTTCAGGCTGGTCTGGAACTTCTGACCTCAGGTGATCTGCCCACCTCAGCCTCCCAGAGTGCTGGGATTACAGGGGTGAGCCACCGTGCCTGGCCACCTGAAGCTTTTTTAGGAGCCAAATCTTTCTGGAGGTCAGGTAAGTACACCACATAAACTGCCCTCCATATAGGAAGGAGGAGCTCCATTCTAGAAGACATCTAAATGCTGTGCAATGGGTGGCTCAATCCCAAGAATATGACACGTTTATGACCTGTGAATCTTGAATATGATTATAGGTTATCAACTTTGTGAGATCCTGAAACTTCACTTAAAATTGTTTTTTGTTTTTTGTTTTTTTTTTTTGGCAGGGCACAGTGGCTCATGCCTGTAATTCCAGCACTTTGGAAGAGGCGGGAGGATCACTTGAGGTCAGGAGTTCGATACCAGCCTGGCCAACGTGAAACCCCATCTCTACTAAAAACGTAAAAAAATTAGCCAGGCGTGTTGGTGGGCGCCTGTAATCCCAGCTACTCAAGAGGCTGAGGCAGGAGAATGGCTTGTACCCAGGAGGCAGGGGTTGCAGTAAGCAGAGATCACATCACTGCGCTCCAGCCTGGGTGACAAAGCAAGACTCTGTCTCAAAACAACAACAACAAATTGGTTTTTGCCTGTCACCAAGCAGGCTGTGCCATGCATCTTTCTCCCCACTGTTCCCTGCTCACTGCCAGCTGGTGTCTATTTAGGAAACTGAAACTTATGCTTGTTGCAGCCTGAGCCTAACAGAACAGAATTCATGCATATTTGTGGTCTAAAAAGGTCACATGATTTTATTACAAAGTAAAGAGAAATGCTTGGGGTGGGAGAGTCTTCTACTAACATGAATAACATCAGCTGCCTTTCTACCTCCAGCAGGAACAAGGGAAGGGAGGGATTGGGCAGGGGCTATTTTCATTTTAACGCTTTTAGTAGTGCTTGATTTTTAAAACTATGTATCTGTATTGCTTTTATGATACAAAAAAAAAGTTAAAAAAATGATTAGGTGGCCAGGCATGATGGCTCATGCCTGTAATCCCAGCACTTTGTGAGGCCCACAAGACGGGAGGATGGCTTGAGCCCAGAAGTTTGAGACCAAGCTTGAGCAACATAGTGAGATTCCATCTCCAAAAAAAAATTAATGATGAGGTCCCAATTCTTGAGGATTTAAGTGTCTGATATTAAAGGAGCAAGTCAGCAAAGATTCAAATATGAAAACAAAACAAAAAACCTGGTCTCCCCAAATGGATTGCAAACACTGAGGTTAAGGGCTGAAACAATTTTTTCTCATTATCTCTCATTCTTAGGCACATATTTTGCACTCAAGAAGCTTTTCTGAAATGAACTGAATTTTGTGTGTGACCTTAGGCAATCGTTTCATCTTTCAGTAGCTTATACTTTTTAACAAAACAAAGATAATAGATTTATCTATCTTTGTTTTTAGATTTATCTATCTTTGAACATCGTTTTTTGGTGAAGATAAAAAATAATGCAGAGCAGAGGGAAAAACGTCAGATACCGAACCAACATAACAATGCCAGATTCCGGGTCTCGGAAGCTGCAGGGCAGTTTTGGGAGAGGGGCATTAGGGTTAGGGAGATAGGCTGGACAGAAGAAGATCGAGGACCGAGCAGGCGACAGCTCCTATTTCAATCTGGGGACCGAAGCTACCCTCTCCAGGGCGTAACCCCTGGGGCCAGTCGCCCTTCCCTAGGAGGAACTCTCACTCTCACCCCCACCCCTACCCCAGCACACCCTCTCAGGGCCCGTACCTGATTAGGGTTGCAGTCCCCGCGCCTTCCAATGGCTCTGGTCGCGACTTCCCGTCCCTAGTATGAGCTTGGGTACTAGAACCTCACGCCCCGCCTACAACTTCGGCTAACCCCCTCGGACCCGCCCCCTTGTAGTTGGCAGCGGAAGTCCGGAGCGGCCCCATTCCCAGCCTTCACCCCGACACTGGCTGCCACTCAGTCAAGCCCTTCCCAGACTGCGAGCTCACTGGCGCCGCCGCAACTCCGCCCCTCCGCAGGGCGGGACAAGCTGAGCCGAAACCACACCTGCAGCTTCAGCGATTGGTGGAGAAGTTCAAGTAGGCACTTTCTACGAGGGGAGGAGTCCAATTAGTGGACTAGCCCAAGACTGAAACAGCTGATTTTCGAGAACCCGCGCGTGAGCCACGGAACCGAAACTAGCTTGAGGAGCCTGGAGACGCCAAGGGCTCCATGGGAAGGGGTGGGACCGGAATTTCGACGCCTTGGGATAGGAAGAGGAGGGCTGAGGTAATGAAAACATTTTTTTTATTTTTATTTTTTGAGACATGGTCTCGCTCTGTCACCCAGGCTGGAATGCAGCGGCGCGATCTCGGCTCGCGGCAGCCTCGACCTCCCAGGCTCAGGTGATTCTCCCGCCTCAGCCTCCCAGGTAGTTGGGACTACAAGCGTGCATAACTCCGCCAGGATAATTTTTTGTATTTATTGTAGAGACGGGGTTTCGCCATGTTGTCCAGACTGATCTTGAACTCCTGACCTCAGGTGATCATCCCGCCTCAGCCTCTCACAGTGCTGGGATTACAGGCGTGAGCCACCGCACCTGGCTAATAGCTATTTATTGAAAGTACTGTGATAAGCATTTTAGATTCATTGTATCATTTTAAATTTACAGGGCAACTCATTGAGGTTAAAATCATTCTATCTCCTTTTGAAACTTAAAAACTGATCTTAGTTCAAGAAAGAAGTTACTAGTCAGTGATCACCGAGGCTCTAACAAGTGGAGCCTAGATTCGAAACCAAACCCTGTGACTTCAACACCCAAACATTTACGTTCCTACGTTTTGCTGTACAGACTTCCTCCTGGATAAATCAGATTAAAATTTTGAAGACATGTATATAGCTTGTCAGGGTAGTACAGTTATTAATTCTGTGGTTACCACATTCTTTTATATCTCAAGACTCCCAGCCCCAGGATCTAAGTCATAGCTCTTGATTATGGCCCACCCCCAGTAGGGAGCTGAACTTACTACTTCTGATATGAAAGAAGCCAGGGTAGTTGTTTCTTCCAAGTCACTCACATCTGAGATGGCCCTCAAACCCTCCTTGGTGGTCTCTGGCTGAGAGATGTTTGCGTCTTTCTGATCTTGGTAATACTGGATCAACTGCTGAACCCCAGACCTTAATGCAGGTTTAAGTGCAGCACTGATCGCTAGACCCATAGGCCCCCCTGACATCCCAGCCATGGTCATCAGAAGGTCATATCCCAGATCTATGACCCCATCTCGGCCTCGTTCCCTGGCCTTGCCCAGGCAGTTTTGTGTAGCATAATACAAAGCTGTGCCCAGGTTGTAGAAGGTTCCCACTCCTGGCAGCAGCTGGACTACATTGTGCACACCTTGCTCCTTCTCATTCTCACAGTCCTCTGTGCGGAGGGAGCGCCCGACCCTTCCTGTGCTTCGCTGCTCACTGGCTAACAGCTGCAGGGCAGAGGCCAGGGCTTCCACTGACACGTTCCTCTCTGTGCTTCTGCCTTTCTGGAGCCCTCGAAGATGCTGGATGAGGACCTGTGTAGCATTCACACCACCCTGGCGGTAGAGCTGTAGCTGTAGAGCCCAAACATTAGCCTGACAACCAGCTTCCTCCAGGGCATTCCTTAGAGCCAGGCTTACCAAGAACTTGGGTAGAGGGGCCATGTGGCTGAAACCAGGCAGTGACTTCGGGTGCAGAAATTGGCAGGACAAGGGGTCTGAAAAGGGTGTCTGGGATTCCAAGGACAAAGGAAAGTGCATCAAGACATTTGTCTGCTTTCCATATGAAGTGGCATCCACAGGGTGCAGCAGGAGGTAGCAAAGTAGCAGCTCAACTGGTATCATGATGAGTCTGAGGCCACGCATGTCTGGAGCAGAGTACCCTAGAAAGGGGAGAAATCCGAAACATACAAACCATTTCCCTAAGGGCTATGGTGAGCCCAAGACTCAGTTAGGGGGACACCTCATACATCACCTGCTTCCAAGCTTTTGTACTTTCTTTTTAGAGACAGGGTCTTGCTCTGTTGCCCAGACTAGAGTGCAGTGATGGGATCACAAATCACTGCTGCCTTGAATTCCTGGGCTCGAGGGATCCTCCTGCCTCAGCCTCCCAAGCAGCTGGGACTACAGGTGCGTGACACCATGCCCAGCTAATTTTTAAATTTTTTGTAGAGACGTGGTTTTGCCATCTGGCCCAGCCTGGTTCTGAACTTTGGGCTCAAGTGATCCTTCCACCTCCGCCTCCCAAAGTGATAGGCTTCCAGATGTGAGCCACCGCGCCTGGTCCCAAGCTTCTGTTCTTTTTAGGTAAAGTCCTAGGAAATAGGAAATGCACCCCAGTTGCTCCCACTTGGTCTCCCCCATTTACAGGTCACCAGGGACTTCTGTTTTATTTCCACCCATATATAGGGACCCCAAATTACCACACAGTCCAGTCATTGAGAAGTGAGACTGCCTTGGTAGGTTTGGTCGCTTCCTGATCCTGTTCTGCCTAGTTCTGTGTCCCATGAGGAAAGGAGATATTTGCTTTCCCCTATGATCAGTGAAGGATGTAATCTCTGCAAATATTTGCCCATTTATACTGGCTGCTCAAACCTTGTGCCCCTTGTCACACACTCAACCTCTATACCTACAGTCCTGTTCTTTGGCATTTCCTGTATGTCCCTGCCACATTCCCACTCTCAGCTCATGATAGGAGCCAGGGAAATTCAGAATTAGGAAAGATGAGATGTTTGTGATACTCTCATTTCTCTTCATTTTAAAAATTAAATTAGCGGCTGAGCATGGTGGCTCACGCCTGTAATCCCAGCACTTTGGGAGGCCAAGGCGGGCGGATCACAAGGTCGGGAGTTCGAGACCAGCCTGGCCAATATGGTGAAACCCTGTCTCTACTAAAAAAAAATAAAATATATATATATATATATATATATATATATATATATACACATACATACATACCCAGGCATGGTGGTGGGCGTCTGTAGTCCCAGCTACTCGGGAGGCTGAGGCAGGAGAATCGCTTGAACCCGGGAGGTGGAGGTTGCAGTAAGCCAAGATCGCACTACTGCACTCCAGCCTGGGTGACAGAGTGAGACTCCGTCTTAAAAAAAAAAAGCGGGGGAGCTGACACCTACTAAGTGGAGAGGGGCAAGGCTAACACTGGTCACATATGTGTTTAAGCGAAGAGGTGAAATAAAGAGCATTCATCTGTCCTAAGTGGTCTCCAACATTTCTAACTACTTACTCTGTGCCATCCTTGAATACAGTCCTGGGAAAGGAGACTCGTTATTTATGTGATATTGAATAGCTGAAATGAGCCAGGATCAATTCCTGGATCATTTTCCTCACAAAGCACTTCAGAATAGCTGTGGAACATTTGATAGATTATATTGTCACTGTCCATGGACAATTTAAATGATCTTGAGAGCTTCTTCAACTTTTTGCCTAATTCTTCAGTATGCTCCCAAGACTCATACCTGCAGTTCTTGGTGATGTGGACACCCCAAACTTTGAACTGTGACACCAAGCATCATGGGAGATGGTTTCTCAGCAAACTCAATCACCATCTGAGCTAACTGGTAGGCCAGCTACCCCAGTGGGTATATTTGCCACCATCCATACATTTCCCAGGATGGGCAGCTGGGTGCTGGGTTTATTCACACTTCCCTAAGGGACTACTAGATTCGTCACAATGATGTTGGTATTGCCTTCCTCCCCATTGAACTTTTTGACTCTCACGGATGAGGGTTTCAGTGGTATCCTTTCCTCGCATCTGAAACTGCAGAACATGGGCCTCAGTTGGGCAGCCCACCTCCTCCAAGGGCACCCTCAGAGCAAAGTTGGACAGGTACTCAGGCAGAGGGGCTAGGGAGGGGGCTGTGTGTAAGATATCTTGGCAGATCCTGGGATCTGGGAGAGGAATCTGGCTCTCCATGTTCTCCAAATATGGAGAGCATGTTTGATGGATGCCCAGTCTCTGTTAAAGATGGCTGGAGGGTCAGAGTCTCATTCTGGGCATTTCTTGGAAAGGCAGACACCAGGGACAGCAGGACACAGCAAAGCAACAGCACAGCCTGGACCATGCGGGGACAGCAGAGCAGCCCTGCTGGAAGGAAGCAGTGCTCAGGTTGGGAAGTGGAGAAAGGCTCAGGACAAAGAGACACCAAGACTGGCCAGAGCTAGAAAGTGTCTTAGCTCTTGGAAACTTCGGTTGCCCTGAACACACCTCATCTTCACTCTTAAAGGATGTGGGTGATCCTCCTATTTTGAGCAGAAACAAGTCAGAGGAAAAAAACAGTCCAAACATCTCATTTGCTTTGGTATCTTCATGACCTGAATTACTATTATTGTTGTTGTTGCTGTTTTTAATCTGCCCTTTCCCAGAATCACAAGGAAACCAGAAAGTTGATGGCTTCCAAAACAGTGAAGGACAAAACATTTGCAAATATTTATGCATCTCTTCCCAGCCCAGACTTTGTCCTTCTCACCTTTGACCCATACTGACAAACTGACCTTTCCCCTTTTAGGCCCTGCAGTCCTGTCCCATATCTTTTTTTTTTCTTTTTCTTTTTCTTTTCCTTTTCCTTTTTTTTTCTGGAGACACAGTCTCACTCTGTTGCCCAGGGTAGAGTGCAGTGGCACGATCACAGCTCACTGCAACCTCCACATCCCGGGTTCAAGCGATTCTTGTGTCTCAGTCTCCCTAGTAGTTGGGATTACAGGCCCGCACCACCACGCCTGGCAAATTTTTGTTTTGTTTTGTTTTGTTTTGTTTTCTGGAGACAGTCTCACTCTGTTGTTCAGGCTGGAGTGCAATGGCGTGATCTTGGCTCACTGCAACCTCCACTTCCCAGGTTCAAGAGATTCTCTTGCCTCAGCCTCCCAAGTAGCTGGGACTACAGGTGTGCGCCACCACGCCCAGCTAATGTTTTTGTATTTTTAGTAGAGATGGGGTTTCACCATGTCAGTCAGGCTGGTCTCAAACTCCTGACCTCGAATGATCTGCCTGCCTCGGCCTCCCAAAGTGTTGGGATTACAGGTGTGAGCCACGGAACCCAGTGACATATCTTTTTTATCCTAAGGTTTTACCCTAAACCTATATTTGAGTTGAGGAAAAGGTCCTCTGTATCTTCTTGAGGGGAGAAAGGGTAAGGCAGAATAGCTGGTGATCTCTGGGACCCCTAAACCATTTTTCTTTTCTTTTTTTTTTCTGAGATGGAGTTTCGCTCTTGTTGACCAGGCTGGAGTGCAATGGCACGATCTCAGCTCACTGCAACCTCCGCCTCCCAGGTTCAAGTGATTCTCCTGCCTCAGCCTCCCGAGTAGCTGGGATTACAGGCGTGTGCCACCATGCCCGGCTAATTTTGTATTTTTGGTAGAGACGGGATTTCTCCATGTTGGCCAGGCTGATCTTGAACCCCTGACCTAAGTTGATCTGCCCACCTTGGCCTTCCAAAGTGCTGGGATTACAGGCTTAAGCCAGCCACAGCGCCTGGTCACCATTTTTCTTATTAAAAGAATATATTGGTTGGGAAGCCAAGGTGGGCAGATGGCTTGAGCCCAGAAGTTTGAGACCAGCCTAGGCAACATGGCGAAAGCCCCGTCTCTACAAAAATTATAAAAATTAGCCAGGAGTGGTAGCATGCACCTGTAGTCCCAGCTACTGGGGAGGCTGAGGTGGGAGAATCACCTGAACCTGGGGAGGTCAAGGCTGCAGTGAGCCATGATTACACCACTGCACCATCCAGACTGGGTGACAGAGCGAGACTTTGTCTGAAAAAGAGAATATACTGGATGGGAGTCCAGGGAAACTGGACAGATTGACAAATAAGACAAAATCAGAGCAACTTTTTTTTTTCTTTTTTAGAGTCCAGTCCAGGTATTGCTCTATCTCCCTGGCTGGAGTACAGTGGCCTGATCATGGCTCACCACAGCGTTTAACTCCTGGGTTCAAAAGATCCTCCTGCCTCAGCTTCTTAAGTAGCTGTGACTACTGGTGTGCACCACCATGCCTGGCTAAAATTTTTTTTTTTTTGTAGAGATAAGGTTTCACTATGTTTCCCAGACTGGTCTTGAACTCTTGGTCTCAAGCAGTCCTCCCACCTCAGCCTCCCAAAGTGCTGTGATTAGAGGCATGAACCACTGCACCTGGTTTATTTTTCACTTTTCTAATTCCAATGCAAAACACAAATAAAACATGTCCATCAGCTGAGCAGTAACTTTCCAAATCTAACCAAAACTCCAGGAATTAGGCTTTATCTTGGGTTTAGGGGTAACATTAGTCCAAAAATTAGGGAAATAAGACATCTGATGCCTCCTAAAAATGGTACCAGTTCCTACATATCATTATGGCCTAAAGTTTCCTCTGATGTCACTCACCTCAGGCACATGGCCAAAGGGGCTAGGCCGATGGCAGGGTCCAGGGTCCCTCCCTCTATTTTTTTCGGTTCTTTCAGTTCCCAGGAGTGGCCCCTGACAACTAAGAGCAAAGACAGAAGCAGAGGAGTAAGTCTCCAGGGACACAGTGCCAAGTTAGAAACAGCAAGAACTAAGTGGAAAGGAGTCCAACACTGTCTGAAATTACTAGACCCCAAACCCCTGGGGAATCCCTAAGACAATATATATACATATACATATACCTACATGGATAAAATATACATACGCACACACATACACGTATACCAGGCTGGAGTGCAGTTGGTACAATCACAGCTCACTGTAGCCTTGAACTCTCAAGCTCAAGCAATCCTCCCACCTCGGACTCCTATATATCTGGGACTTCAGGCATGTACCACCACACCTGGCTAATTTTTAAAATTTTCTTGTAGAGAAGGGAACTCACTATGTTGGCCAGGCTGGTCTCGAGCTCCTGGGCTCAAGGGATCCTCCTGTCTAGGCCTCCCAGAGTGCTGAGCCACTGCACCCAGCCTCCTAGGACTCTATAGTTTCTGTGTGGCAACACTAGAAGGAGTAAAAGATTTAACCCTTGTCTCCTAAGATCTATCACAAAGCAGAAATATCCATTCTTACCAGTTTTTCCTCATTGTACTGGAAGTTCTAACTAGTGTAATGTGGAAAGAATAAAAAATAAATGGCATAAAACTAGAAAGGAAGATGTAGAACGATATTTATTTAAAAACAACATAGCCCTGGCTGGCTCAGTCGGTAGAACATGAGACTCTTAAAAACAACATGGGGGCTGGGCGCAGTGGCTCACGCGTGTAATCCTAGCACTTTGGGAGGCTGAGACGGGCAGATCACGAGGTCAGGAGTTCAAGACTAGCCATGGCCAGAATGGTGAAACCCCGTCTGTACTAAAAGTACAAAAAATTAGCCAGGCATGGTGGTGCGCACCTGTAATCCCAGCTACTCGGGAGGCTGAGGCAGGAGAATCACTTGAACCCGGGAGGCAGAGATTGCAGTGAGCCGAGATCTCGCCACTGCACTCCAGCCTGGCAACAGAGTGAGAGTCTATCTAAAAAAAAAAAAAAAAAAACCAGCAACAACAAAAAAACAAACAAACAAAAGACATGGGGTGGGGCTTGAGACCAGGAGTTCGAGACCAGCCTGGCCAACATGGCGAAACCCCATCTTTACAAAAAATAAAAAACACAGCCAGGGGTGGTGGTGTGCATCTGTAGCCCCAGCTACTCGGGAGGCTGAGGCAGGAGAATTGCTTGAACCCAAGACGGGGAGGTTACAGTGAGCTATGATTGTGCCACTGCACTCCAACCTCGGTGACAGAGTGAGACCATGTCTCAAAAAATAATAATAATAAAATTTAAAAAAGTAATACAAAATAAAAACAACATGGACTAGGCATGGTGGCTCACACACTTTGGGAGGCCAAAGTCCAGGAGTTCAAGACCAGCCTGGGCAGCATAGGGGAGACCCTGTTTCTGCAAAAAAAAAAAAAAAAAAAAAAAATTAGCCAGCTCAGCTGTCCAGCTGTGGTGGCACACGCCTGTAGTCTCAGTTTCTCAGGAGGCTGAGACAGGAGGATCACTTGTGCCCAGGAGGTTGAGGCTTCAGTAAGCTGTGATCATACCACTGAACTCCAGTCTGGGCGACAGAGGGAGACCCTGTCTCAAATAAATAAATAAATAAATAGATAGATAGATAGATAAATAAATAAAATAATAATTAAAAATAAAAAATTAAAAGAAACAATGTGATTGTTTATGCATAAATCCTAAAGAATACAATTTTAAAAGGACCAATAAGTTAATTTAGCAAGGTGACAAGATAAAATATTAATATATAAATGAATTCTATTTCTGTAGTCTAAAAACATACATTGAATGTTAACTTAGGGCCAGGTGTGGTGGCTCACACCTGTAATCCTAGCACTTTGGGAGGCCAAGGCAGGTGGATCACGAGGTCAGGAGATCGAGACCATCCTGGCTAACACAGTGAAACCCTGTCTCTACTAAAAATACAAAAAAATTAGCTGGGCATGGTGGCGGGCGCCTGTAGTCCTGGCTACTCAGGAGGCTAAGGCAGGAGAATCACTTGAACCTGGGCTGCAGAGGTTGCAATGAGCCGAGATTGCGCCACTGCACTCCAGCCTGAGTGATAGAGTGAGACTCCATCTCAAAGAAAAGAAAGAAAAAAATTTAGCTGAGTGTGGTGGTGGGCACCTGTAATCCCAGCTACTTGGGAGGCTGAGGCAGGAGAATCGCTTGAACCCGGGATGCGGAGGTTGCAGTAAGCCAAGATCACACCACTGCACTTCAGCCTAGGCAACAGAGCAAGACTCTGTCTCAAAAAAAAAAAAAAAAAGAAAAAAAAAAAGAAAATTAACTTAGAAAATTCCAGCTGGTTACCATGGCTCAAGCTTGTAATACCTGGACTTTGGGAGGCTGAGGTGGGATGATTGCTTGAGGGTAGCAATTTGAGACCAGCTTTGGCAACATAGTGAGACCCCGTTTCTACAGAAAAATAAAATGAAAAAAAAAATTCCAGTTACAGTAGTGTTTAAAATAAACAAATAAAATTCCTAAAAGAAGAAACAAGACAAGGATGCTCACTCTTGCTACTTCTATTCAACATTGTACTGGAGGTTCCAGCCAGAGTAATTAAGCAAGACAATGAAATAAAATGTACCCGATTAGAAAGGATGAAGTAAAACAACCTATATTAGTGGGTAACATGATGTTGCATATTAAAAAAACTCAAACTTACACACACACAGACACACACACACAAAATAAGTACTAATAAATGGGTTCAGCTAAGTTGCAGGATACACTATCAATACATGAAAATCGATGATATCTCTATATATGTGCAATGAATAATTTGAAAATGAAGTTAAGAAAATTGCATTTATAATAGCAGCTGTAAGTGTAAAACTTGTACATTGAAAACTACATGGGTGGGGGGAGGGGGGAGGGATAGCATTAGGAGATATAGCTAATGTTAAATGATGAGTTAATGGGTGCAGCACACCAACATGACATATGTATACATATGTAAAAAACCTGCACGTTGTGCACATGTACCCTAAAACTTAATTTAAAAAAAAAAAAGTCAAAGAAAAAAAAAGAGCTCTCATCTTTTAGAGATTCATACTGAAATACTTATGGATGAAAATATATTATTTGCTTCAAAATGGTGGAGGTGAGAAAATGTGGAGTATATGACTATGAATTGATAATTCTTGGAATTAGGTGATGAGAAATAGGTGTTTAATAGACTATTTTCTCTACTTTTTTATATATTTGAAATTTTCCATAATAAAAAGGTTTTTTTTTTTAAAAGAAAAGAAAACTACAAAACATTACTAAAAGAGATTAAAGGAGACTAAAGAAGATTAAAGAATGAGTTAAACCCAAAACTATCATAAGGAAGGAAATAATAGAGATTAGAGATAAATAAAACAGAGAATACCTTTAGGCACAAATGCTTGTGAAAAAATTAAAAATAGGCCCAGCAAGGTGGCTCGTGCCTGTAATCCCAGCACTTTGGGAAGCTAAGGTGGGTGGATCACGAGGTCAGGAGATCGAGACCATTCTGTTAACACTGTGAAACCTCATCTCTACTAAAAATACAAAAAATTAGCTGGACTTGGTGGCACACGCCTATAGTCCCAGCTACTCGGGAGGCTGAGGCAGGAAATTGCTTGAACCCGGGAGGTGGAGGTTGCAGTGAGCCGAGATCACACCACTGCACTCACTCCAGCCTGGGCGACAGAGCAAGACTCCATCTAAAAAAAAAAAAAAAAAAAATTGGCTGGGCGCAGTGGCTCACACCTATAATCCCAGCACTTTGGGAGGCCAAGGCAGGTGGATCATCTGAGGTCAGGAGTTCAAGACCAACCTGGCCAACATGGTGAAATCCCGTCTCTACTAAAAATATAAAAATTAGCTGTGGTGGCGCATACCTGTAATCCCAGCTACTTGGGAGGCTAAGGCAAGAGAATTGCTTGAACCTGGGAGGTGGAGGTTGCGGTGAGCCGAGATCATGCCACTGCACTCCAGCCTGGGCGACAGAGCTAGACTCTGTCTCTAAATAAATAAATAAATAAATATATAAAACAAAAAAACAAAAATCAGCCAGGCGTGGTGGCAGATGCCTGTAACCCTTGTTACTTGAGAGGCTGAGGCAGGAGAATCACTGGAACAGGGGAGGCAGAGGCTTCGCACCACTGCACTCCAGCCTGAGTGACAGAGGGAGACTCTGTCTCAAAATAATAAAAAATAAATAAATAAATAATAATACAGATAATAGAAAAACAATTGAGAAAATCAGTGCAACCAAAAGTTGGTTCTTCAAATAGATGAACAAAATTGACAAACCTTTAGCTACACTAACAACAAAAAAAGATAAAAAGACTCAAATTATTAAAGTTAAAATGAAAGTGGGAACATTACATTTTACAAAAATTAAAAGAATTATAAGAGTAATTAAACAATTATATGCCAACAAATTGGATAATCTAGATGAAATGAACAAATTCCTAGAAACATACATCTTACCAAGACTAAATAATGAAGTAACAGAAAATTTGAATTAAAGATATTGCATCAATAATCAAAAATCTCCCCAAAATGAAAAGCCCTGGACCAGATGGCTTCACTGGTGAATTCTGCCAAACATTTGAAGGAGAATTAATGCTAATGCTTCTCAAACTTTGCCAAAAGATCAAAGAGAAGGAACATTTCCTAACTAATTCCAGGGGTGAGCATTACCCTGATACCAAAGGCAGACATACACTAGGAAAAAAGAAAACATACACCAATATCTCCTATGAATACTGATGCAAAAATCCTCAGCAAAATGCCAGCAAGCCAATTTTAGCAATGTATTAAAAGGATTATACACTGTGGGATTTATTCCTGGAATATAAAGGTGGCACAGTATATGAAAAACAATCAATATAATTCACCACATTAACAGAATGAAGGAGAAAAATCATACAATCATCTTAATTGATGCAGAAAAAGCATTTGACAAAATTCAACACCCTTTCATGGTGAAAACATTTAACGAACCAGGAATAAAAGGAAACTACCTCAACATAATAAAAGGCATGTATGAGAAAGTCATAACAAACATTATATCATACTCAATGGTGAAAGATTAAAGGCTATTCTGCTAATGTCAGGAACAAGAAAAGGATGCCCACTTTTGCTAGTTCCATTCAACATAGCCCTAAAAGTTATAGCCAGAGCAATTAGGCAAGAAAAGGAAATTAAAGGCATCCAGGTTGAAAAGGAAGAAGTGCAATTATCTCTTGTTCTTATGAATTTTTTTTTTTTTTTTGGTGACGGAGTCTTGCTCTGTCGCCAGGCTGGAGTGCAGTGGCTCCTTCTGGGCTCACTGCAACCTCCGCCTCCCGGGTTCAAGCGATTCTTCTGCCTCAGCGTCCTGAGTAGCTGGGACTACAGGCACACACCACCACGCCCGGCTACTTCTTATGATTTTATATGTAGAAAACCCTAAAGATTTCACACAAAAAACTATTAGAACTGATAAATGAATTCAGCAAATTAGTGGATTACAAGTCAAGAAACAAGAACCACTTGCATCTCTAGATATTAACAATGAGCCATTTGAAAATAAAATTTTGAAAACAATCCCATTTACAATCGGATAAAAATAAAATACTTAGGAATTAATTTATCCAAGGAGTTAAAAGGTTTATACAATTAAAACTATAAAACATTGCTGAAAGAAATTAAAGGAGGGCCGGGCGCGGTGGCTCACGCCTGTAATCCCAGCACTTTGGGAGGCCGAGGCGGGTGGATCACGAGGTCAGGAGATCAAGACCATCCTGGCTAACACGGTGAAACCCCGTCTCTACTAAAAAAAAAAAACACAAAAAATTAGCTGGGCGTGGTGGCGGGCGCCTGTAATCCCAGCTACTGGGAGGCTGAGGCAGGAGAAAGGCGTGAACCCAGGAGGCGGAGCTTGCAGTGAGCCAAGATCGCGCCACTGCACTCCAGCCTGGGAAACAGAGCGAGACTCCGTCTCAAAAAAAAAAAAAAAAAAAAAAAGAAATTAAAGGAGATATAAATACATGAAAATGCATTCCATGTCCATGGATTAGAAGATTTACTATTGCTAAGAGGTCAACAGTACCCAAAATGATCCACAGATTCAACACAATCCCTATCAAAATCTCAATCATGTTTTTTTGCAGAAATTGAAAAGCCCATCCTAAAATTCATATAAAATCTCAAGGGACCCCAAATAGACAAAACAATATTGAAAACGAACAACTTCCTGATATCACAACTTACTGCAAAGCTACTATAAATCAAAACAGTGTGATATTGGCATAGCAGCAGACATATAGACCAATGGAATAGAATAGAGAGCCCAGAAATAAACTCTTGCATATATGGTCAAATGATTTTTGACAAGGGTGCCAAGACTATTTGATGAGGGAAAAGACAACCTTTCTAACAAATGTTGCTGTGGGAAACTGGTATCTACCTGCAAAAAGATGAAGTTGAACCATGATTTAACACTATACAAATATTAACTCAAAATAGATCTAAAATCTAAATATAAGAGCTAAAACTAGGAAGCTCTTAGAAGAAAACATAGAGGCCGGGGCCGGTGGCTCATGCCTGTAATCCCAGCACTTTGGGAGGCCGAGGCGGGCAGATCATGAGGTCAGGAGATCAAGACCATCCTGGCTAACACAGTGAAACCCTGTATCTACTAAAAATACAAAAAACAAAATTAGCCGGGTTTGGTGGTGGGTGCCTGTAATCCCAGCTACTCAGGAGGCTGAGGCAGGAGAATGGCATGAACCCGGGAGGCAGAGCTTGCAGTGAGCCAAGATCGTGCCACTGCACTCCAGCCTGGGCAACAGAGCAAGACTCCGTCTCAAAAAACAAACAAACAAACAAACTAAAAAACACAGGGCAAAATCTTCATGACATTGAATCTGGCAATGATTACTTGGATATAACACCAAAGACACAGGCAGCAAAAGAAAAAAATGGGCAAATTGGACCTCATGAAAATTTTAAAGTTTTGTACACCAAAAGACAATATCAACAGAGTAAAAAGGCAAGCCACAGAATGGGAGGAAATATTTGCAATTATATACCTAGTAAAGATTTATATCTAGAATAAATAGAGAACTCCTAAAACTCAACAAAAAACAAAAATGGCCTGACTCAAAATGGGCAAAGGGCATGAACAGGCATTTCTCTAAGGAAGCTATACAGATGGCCAATAAGGACATGAAAAGATGTGCAACATCTCTAATCATTAGGGAAATGCAAATTAAAACTACAATGAGTTACTATCTCACACCCACTAGGATAGCTATTATTTTTAAAAAGAGAAAACGACAAGTGTTGTCAAAGATGTGGAGAAAATGGAACCCTTGTGCTTTGTTGTTGGGAACGCAAAATGGTACAGGCCCTGTGGAAAACAGTATGGCAGGTCCTTAAATTTGTTTTGTTTTTTTTTTGAGACAGAGTTTCACTTTTGTCACCCAGGCTGGAGTGCAATGTCGTGATCTTGGCTCACTGCAACCTCTGCCTCCTGGGTACAAGGATTCTCCTGCCTCAGCCTCCCAAGTAGCTGGGATTACAAGCATGCACCACCATGCCTGGCTAATTTTTTGTATTTTTAGTAGAGATGGGGTTTCACCATGTGGTCTCGAACTCCTGGCCTCAAGTGATCTGCCCGCCACCTCAGCCTCCCAATGTGCTGGGATTACAGGCAAGAGCCACCGTGCCCGGCCCTTAAAAATTTTTAAATAGAATTGCCATACAATCTAGCAATTCCACTTCTGGATATATATCCCAGAGAATTGAAAGCAGGATTTCAAAAAGATATTTTCACATCTGTGTTCATAGCAGTACTATTCCCAATAGTCAAGAAATGGAAGCAACCCAAATGTCTCTCAATGAACGAATGGATTTTAAAAATCCACTTGGTGGTGGATGGCCACAGCGGTTCATGCCTGTAATCCCAGCATTTTGGTAGGTTGAGGCAGGTGGATCACTTGAGGTCGGGAGTTCAAGTCCAGCCTGGCCAACATGGTGAAACCCGTCTCTACAAAAAAATATATATATATAAATTAGCCAGGCATGGTGGCAGGTGCCTGTAATCCCAGCTACTAGGGAGGCTGAAGCAGGAGAATCACTTGAACCCAGGAGGCAGAAGTTGCAGTGAGCCGAGATTGCACCTCTGCACTCCAGCCTGGGTGACAGAGTGAGACTCTGTCTCAAAAAAAAAAAAAAAAAAAGTGCATACATGCAATGGAGAATTATTCAGCTTTAAAAAGGAAGGAACAGGATGGGCAACTTAGTCAGATCCGGTCTCTAAAAAAAATAAACAAAATTAATGGGGTGTGGAGGTTCATGCCTGTGGTCCTAGCTACTCAGGAGGCTGAAGTGGGAGAATTGCTTGAGGCCCAGAGGTCGATGTCCATCCTGGGTGTCAGAGTGAGGCCCCATCTCTTAAAATAAAAAAAAAGGAAGGAAGGAAATTCTGACACAAGCTACAACATGGATGAACTTTGAGGCTATTATGATAAGTGAAATCAGCCAGTTACAAAAAGACAAATCCTGTATAATTCCACTTATGTGAGGGTATTTACAGTACTCAAATTCATAGAAACAAAGTGGAAGGGTGGTTGCCACAGGCTTCAGGGAGGGGAAGATAGGCAGCTGTTGTTTAACCAATATGCAGTTTCCATTTTGCAAGAGAAAAAGTTCTGAATGTGGGTTGTACAACAATGTAAATATACTTACCACTACTGAACTGTACACTTAGAAATGGTTGTGGGCTGGGCACAGTGGCTCATGCCTGTAATCCCAGCACTGTGGGAGGTCGAGCTGGGCGGATCACCTGAGATCATGAGTTTGAGACCAGCTTGGCCAACATGGTGAAACCCCGCCTCTACTAAAAATACAAAAGTTAGCCAGGTGTGATGGTGGGCACCTGTAATCTCAGCTACTGGGGAGGCTGAGGCAGGGAGAATTGCTTGAACCCGAGAGGTGGAGGTTGCAGTGAGCTGAGATTGTACCACTGCACTCCAGCCTGGGTGACAGCAAGACTCTGTCAAAAAAAAAAAAAAAGAAAGAAAGAGAAAAATAAATGGTTATGATGATAAATTTTCTTATGTGTTTTTTTTTTCTTCTCTTTTGAGACAGGGTCTTTGTCACCCAGGCTGGAGTGCAGTGGGGTGATCATGGTTCACTGCAGTCTCGACATCCTAGACTCAGGTGATCCTCCCACCCTAGCCTCCCGAATAGCTGGGACTACAGGCATGCACCACCACCTGCTAATTTTTTGTATTTTCTGTAGAGATGGGTTTTTGCCATGTTGCCTAGGTTGCTCAAGCAATCTGCCCGTCTTGGCCTCCCAAGGTGCTGGGGTATTACAGACGTGAGCCACCGTGCTTGGCTTGCTATGTGTTTTTTACCGTACAAAAACTAAACTAAAGAAAAAAAAAAGGAAGTGAGAAAATGATTTTTTTCTAGGAGATTTTTTAAGATGAAGAAAATAAGTTTTCCAGTTGAGTGAACTCACAGGGTAACAGAAAATAGATGAATAAAGACCCATGCTTAGTGTCTTAGTCGGCTAGGGCTGCCATAACGCAAAACTACAGCCTGGATGTCTTACAGAATATAAATTTACTTCCGACAGTTCTGAAGGCTGGAAGTACAGGATTAAGGTGTCAGCAGTTTCAGTTGCTCCTGAGGCCTCTCTAATTGGCTTGCAGATTGCCATTCTCACTGTGTCCTCACATGGCACATGGCCATTCCTCTATCCCTGTACACTCTGGGTGTCTCTTCCTTTTTCCTTTTTTTTTTTTTTGTGAGACAAGGTCTGATTCTGTTGCTCAGGCTGGAGTGCAGTGGTGCTATCTCAGCTCACTGCAACCTCCACCTCCCAGGCTCAAGCCATTCTCCCACCTCAGCCTCCCCTGTAGCTGGGACTACTGGTGCGCACCACCTTGCCCAGCTAATTTTTGTATTTTTTTGTAGAGATGAGGTTTCACCATGTTGCCCAGGCTGGTCTCGAACTCACGAGCTCAACTGATCCACTCGCCTCAGCCTTCCAAAGTGCTGGGATTACAGGTGTGAGTCACCTCACACAGCCTTTTCCTCTTCTTATAAGGACATAGGTCCTGTTGGATTAGGGTTCCATCCTTATGACCTCTTTGACTTTGTTTATTTATTTATTTATTTATTTTTTATTTTTTTGAGATGGAGTCTTGCTCTGTCACCTAGGCTGGAGTGCAGTGGCGCGATCTCAGCTCACTGCAACTTCTGCCCCCCTCCTACCTCTGCCTCCCAAGTAGCTGGGATTACAGGCGCCCACCACCACGCCTGGCTAATTTTTGTATTTTTTAGTAAGAGATGTGGTTTCACCATGTTGGCCAGGCTGGTCTCAAACTCCTGACCTCAGGTGATCCACACACTTTGGCTTCCCAAAGCTACCACTCCCAGCCCTCTTTTAACTTTAATTACTGTTGTTGTTGTTGTTGTTTTGAGACGGAGTTTTGCTCTTGTTGCCCAGGCTAGAGTGCAATGGTGCAATCTCCGTTCACCACAACCTCTGCCACCTCCTGGGTTCAAGTGATTCTCTTGCCTCAGCCTCCTGAGTAGCTGAGATTACAGGCATGTGCCACCACGCCCGGCTAATTTTGTATGTTTAGTAGAGATGAGGTTTCTCTATGTTGGTCAGGCTTGTCTCGAACTCCCGACCTCAGGTGATCCACCCGCCTTGGCCTCCCAAAGTGCTGGGATTACAGACGTGAGCTACCATGCCTGGCTGCTTTTTGTTTTTGTTTTTTTTGAGACAGGGTTTCCCTCTGTCACCCAGGGTGTAGTGCAGAGGAATAGCTCATTGTAGCCTGGAACTCCTTGGCTCAAGTGATTCTCCCACCTCAGCCTCCCTAGTAACTAGGAATATCAGCATGTGCCATCGTGCCCAACTAACTTATTTCTTTTTTAAAAAATTTAATTAATTTTTTAGAGATGAGATCTCACTATGTTGCCCAAGCTGGTCTCCAACTTCTGGCCTCAAGCAATCCTCCCACCTTGGTCTCCCAAAGTGCTGGGATTGCAGGCATGAACCAATTTTTAAATTTTTTGTACAGACAGGGTCTCACTTTGTTGTCCAGGGTGGTCTTGAACTCCTGGCGTTAAGTGATCCTTCTGCCTTGGCCTCCCAAAATGTTGGCATTACAAATACGAACCATTGTGCCTGGCTTTAATTACCTCTTTAAAGGCCAGATAGCCAAATACAGTTGACCCTTGAACAACACCAGTTTGAATTTCAAGGATCTATTTATAGGTGAATTTTCTTCCATCTCTGCCATCCCTGAGATAGCAAGAGCAACTCCTCCTCTTCTTCCTCCTCAGTCTATTCAATGTGCAGATGATAAGGATGAAGACCTTTATGATGATCCACTTTCACTTAATGAATAGTAAATCTATTTTCTCTTCTTTATGATTATCTTAACCTTTTCTGTTCTCTAGCTTAATTTTTTTTTTTTAAACAGTCTTGCTCTGTTGTCCAGGCTGCAGTACCATGGTATGATCATAGTTCAATGCAGCCCTGAACTCTTGGACTCGAGGGATCCCCTGACTCCAGCCTCCTGAGTAGCTGGAATTACAGGCATGAGCTGCTGTACCTGGCCGGAGATGGGGTTTCACCATGTTAGCCAGGACAGTCTCGATCTCCTCACCTCGTGATCCGCCCGCCTCGGCCTCCCAAAGTGCTGGGATTACAGGCGTGAGCCACCGCACCTGGCCTCACCTCTGATTTTCAATATGTGAATATCATATCTGTGAAAGACTTGCTGGACTATACAGCATTCTCCCCAAATCTCCTCTATTGCCCCCTGCCTTTTTGTTTTTTGTGTTTTTTTTTTTTTTTTGAGATGCAGTTTCGCTCGTTACCTATGCTGGAGTGCAATGGCGTGATCTTGGCTCACTGAAACCTCCGCCTTCCCGGTTCAAACGATTCTCTTGCCTCAGCCTACCGAGTAGCTGGGATTACAGGCGCCTGCCACCACGCCCGGCTAATTTTTTGTATTTTTACTAGAGGCACGGTTTCACCACGTTGGCCAGGCTGGTCTCGAACTCCTGGCCTCAAGTGATCTCCCCACCTTGGCCTCCCAAAGTGCTGGGATTACAGGCGTGAGCTGCCATGCCCGGCTGTCTTTTTTAAGAGACCGGGTCTCACTATGTTGCCCAAGTTGGACTCAAACTCCTGGGCTCAAGCGACACTCCTGCTTCAGCCTCTCCAGTACCTGGGACTATAGGTGTCCCAGGTACTTCTAGGGCCATCTGACCTTTAGGAAATTTAAACTTATTTTATTTATTTACTTATTTTTGAGACGGAATCTGCTCTGTTGCCAGGCTGGAGTGCAGTGGTGCGATCCCTGCTCACTGCAACCTCCGCCTCCCGGATTCAAGCGATTTTCCTGTCTCAGCCTCCTGAGCAGCTGGGAATACAGGCACGTGCCACCAACCCTGGCTAATTTTTGTATTTTTAGTAGAGACGGGGTTTCACCATGTTGGTCAGGATGGTCTCGATCTCTTGACCTCGCGATCCACCCGCCTTGGCCTCTCAAAGTGCTGGGATTACAGGCGTGAGCCACTGCGCCCAGCCGGGAAATTTAAACTTATTGTAACACCTCGAGCTTAACAGAATAAAGCAAGCACATTCTGTGATTTAAGGAGTCACAAAATTTTATCATGAAGCAAAATCTTCCTTTTTTTCTTCTTTTAATACAGATGGGGTCATGCTTTGTTGCCTAGGCTGGTCTTGAACTCTTGGCCTCAAGCAATCATCCCACCTCATCCTCCCAAAGTGCTGGGATTACAAGCCTGAACCACTGTTCCTTGCTGTCCCACCAGCCCCCTTTTTCTTTTCTATTCTTTTCTTTTCTTTTTTTTTTTTTTTTTTGAGACCGAGTCTTGCTCTGTTGCCCAGGCTGGAGTGCAATGGTGCAATCTCAGCTCACTGCAACCTCTGCCTCCCGGGTTCAAGCAATTCTCCTGCCTCAGCCTCCTGAGTAGCTGGGATTACAGGCATGCGCCACCATGCCCAGCTAATTTTTGTATTTAGTAGAGATGGGATTTCACCATGTTGGTCAGGCTGGTCTCGAACTCCTGACCTTGTGGTCCGCCCACCTCAGCCTCCCAAAGTGCTGGGATTATAGGTGTGAGCCACCATGCCCGGCCCAGCCCCCTTTTTCAAGGTAAGAAGAATTATCTTCACCACCATGGGTAATCACAGGCTGACATAATCATAGTTGAATATTCTATTTTATGTCTAGGGAATAGTACAAGAGACTTGGTGATAATTTTTTAATTATTCAGTTTTTAAGTACTGCCTATCTTGTAGATATTAAACCAGATGTTCAGTTGGATTTTGAATACCACACATACAGTTTGTCAAGAATTAGTACGTACTCTTTTTGTGCCTAACCCTTTTACATAAAGTACAGGACTCCTAGGACTAGTATCTACATCACAGCCCTTGAATAAGGCCCACAGCAAGGACAGAACTGAGTTTTCTTCTGAAGCCTTGCCTTCCAAGGCCATGGTTGTTGTTTGTCACCCCTTGGAGACTCATATCTGTGGTGCCCCCACCCCTCGATCCCTGATGTCTGGTAGAAGGGTGTTTGCTTCTTTTTCTTTTCTTTTCTCTTTTCTTTTCTTTTCTTTTCTTTTCTGAGACAGAGACTTGGTCTGTCACACAGGCTGGAGTGCAGTGGCACGATCTTGGCTCACTGCAACCTCCGCCTCCTGGATTCAAGCAATTCTCCTGCCTCAGCCTCTTGAGTAGCTGGGATTACAGGCATGCACCACTATGCCTGGCTAATTTTTGTATTTTTGGTATAGACGGGGTTTCACCATGTTGGTCAGGCTGGTCTCGTACTTCTGACCTCATGATCTGCCCGCATCAGCCTCCCAAAGTGCTGGGATTACAGGTGTGAGCCACCATGCCCGGCCTGTTTACTTCTTTTTCATAGGGATACTAGATTAGCTGTGAATCCCAGCCTTCACTGCAGGTTTAACACAGAGAGCCTGTGGATCCCCCTGACAGCCTCAGTATGATCATCAGGAGGTCACAGCCAAGGTCTATGGCTCCATATCTGCCTCATTCCTTGGGTTTGACAGAGTAGTTCTGAGCAGCAGAGTACAAAGCTGTGCCTGAGTTTGTAGCAGATTCCCACTCCTGGTGACAGCTAGACTGCATTACAGACATGCTGCTTCTGCTCATGCCCACAGTCTACAGTAGAGAAGGTACACTTGCTCTGAATTAGGCTGAACCCTGCCTAGCAGCTACAGAATAGACATCAAGATGTCCCCTGGGAAGCATCTGCCTGGGCTGCTGTCCTTATGGCACCTTGTATCTGGTAGAATAAACACCGCATGTTTTCACATCCTCCAGCCTAGAGATGAAGCTCTGGGGTCTGGGAGTTAGCCTGGTGGTCAGCGTGCTCCAGGGCAATCCTCAGTGCGAGGTCTATCTGGATCCTTGGTAGAAGGACCAAGTGGGTGAGGCCAGGAAAGGTCTTTGGGAGCAGGGTCTGGCATAGTTAAGACCCTACAGAGCGCATCTGAATCCCTAGAGATTAGAAAAATGGCACCAAGGGTGTTTATCTAGGTTTCACAGGATGCAGCAGGAGGCAGTAAAGGAGCAGTCATCCTGGGTCTTAGGTGATGCCTTGCTGGGTCAAACTATGCTGGAATGAATGACAATACTCAAACTGTTTCTCCTGGTCTGAAAGGAGCCCAGGGCTCAGAAGACATCTCATGCAATAACCTTCAGCTTCTGTTCCTTTTAAGTTGGCCCCAAGAAAAGAGAATGGGACTCAATTATTCTTCTTGGTCTCCCCATTCCAGATCACCAGACTTCCTCTGCTTCACTTCCTAATTATGAGGCCCAAATTACTACACAATCCCGTCAGTGAGAAGTGGGACTGCTCTGATAGGTATAGACACTCTGCCCAGTTCCCTGTCCCATGAGGAGGGGAGGTGATTGTTTTCCCCGATACTCAGTTAAGGGACATAATCTCTACAAATATTTGTCCTTTTGTTAAAATCTTCAGCCTCAAAAGACATTGGCATTTCTGTGTCCCTGTCACATTTCACCTCCAGTTCACAAAAGAGGCCACAGAGACCCAGAGTCAAGAGAAATAAGAAAACTGTGATTCTGATATAAAAGCAGCTTTTTATTTCTCTTTTCAGTTTACGAATTAACATAAGCAAGCTACAGCATTTGGGTGGGGAGTTAGAAAGTATAAAGAAGATGAATGGGGAAAGATAATACCCTTCATATCTAGTACATAATAAATCCACAGTATTTGACAACTGAAAGAAAGATAAATTGGGGAGAAGAAATAGGAGCTAGAACTACTAAGAGAGGGGCAAAACTGATTCTAGTCACATGTCTTTTAGCTCTGGAATCAAGTGAACATACATCTGTCCTAAGCTGTTCCCATCATTCTTTTTTCCTCTTCCTTCTCCTCCTCTGTTCAACATTTCTAACTACCTGCTATGCTATGCTGAGTCTCTGTACACAGGTCTATCAGAGACATTTGAGAAAGTAAATGTAGTGGTAGGCTAAATCAGCCTGAACATATTTCTAAATAAGCCTGAAAATATTTCTTTATCAAGTCCAGTAAAATGAGTTTCAGAATTTTTGTGGCACGAATGAAAAAGTAATTCTGGGCCGGGTGCAGTGGCTCACGCCTGTAATCCCAGCACTTTGGGAGGCCGAGGCGGGTGGATCATGAGGTCAGGAGATCGAGACCATCCTGGCTAACACGGTGAAACCCCGTCTCTACTAAAAATACAAAAAATTAGCCGAGCGTGGTGGCGGGCACCTGTAGCCCCAGCTACTCAGGAGGCTGAGGCAGGAGAATGGCGTGCACCCGGGAGGCGGGGCTTGCAGTGAACCGAGATTGCGCCACTGCACTCCAGCCTGGGCGACAGAGGAAGACTCCGTCTCAAAAAAAAAGAAAAAGAAAAAGAAAAAGTACATCTGATCTTCTATATATAGGCATTGCAAAGTTCTTTTTTTTTTTATTCTTTAGAGTTTGTTTATTGAAAATTTGAAGCAGAAAATGAAAAATAAATATTTTTAGGCCGGGCGCGGTGGCTCACGCCTGTAATCCCAGCACTTTGGGAGGCCAAGGCAGGCAGATCACCTGAGGTCAGGAGTTTGAGACCAGCTTGGCAACATGGTGAAACCCCATCTCTACTAAAAATACAAAAATTAGCTGGGCATGGTGGCGGGTGCCTGTAATCCTAGCTACTTGGGAGGCTGAGGCAGGAGAATTGCTTGAACCTGGAAGGCAGAGGTTGCAGTGAGCCGAGATCATGCCACTGCACTCCAGCCTGGGTAACAAAGCGAGACTCCCTCTTAAAAAAAAAAAGAAGTTTTTATACAGTTTCATTAAGTTCCATACTTTAAGGACTAAAATATAATAAAAACTATTTCTGCTATATCTATATACCAACAAATCATACTTTCCTTCCAATTATTTTTATTTTTTCTGAGACAGAGTCTCGCTCTGTCGCCCAGGCTGGAGTGCAGTGGTGCGATCTCGGCTCACCACAAGCTCTGCCTCCCGGGTTCATGTCATTCTCCTGCCTCAGCCTCCCAAGTAGCTGGGACTACAGGTGCCTGCCACCACGCCCGGCTAATTTTTTTGTATTTTTAGTAGAGACGGGGCTTCACCGTGTTAGCTAGGATGGTCTCGATCTCCTGACCTCATTATCCGCCTGTCTCAGCCTCCCAAAGTGCTGGGATTACAGGCATGAGCCACCGTGCCCGGCCTCCAATTATTTTTTAAAAGGTGTAGCAATTTCCATTTATTTATTTATTTATTTATTCGTATAATTTTTGAGATTGGGTCTTGCTCTGTTGCCCAGGCTGGAGTGCAGTGGCGTGATCTCAGCTCACTACAGCCTCTGCCTCCCGTGTTCAAGCAATTCTCCCACCTCAGCTTCCTGAGTAGCTGGGATTACAGGGGCATGCCACCAAGCCCAGCTAATTTTTGCATTTTTAGTAGAGATGGGGTTTCACCATACTGGCCCCAGGCTGGTCTCAAACTCCTGACCTCAGGTGGTCCACCTGCCTCAGCCTCTCAAAGTGTTGGAATGACAGGCATGAGCCACTGTGCCCGGTCGCAATTTCCTTGTAGTTACAAAGAACTATAAAACTCTTATTTAACTCTAGAAAGAATGAAATTCTTTCATCATACAAATTAAGATACACAGTATAGTTGCAAATCCACACTCAATTGTGTTAATATTAACATATATACAATGCTACTACCTTCATCAACTTTTTCAGTTGGGCATCACAAAGATGAGTCTTCTGATGTTCTATAAACAATATGTTTATACGAAAGTCAGAAGTTTAGCTAAAATTCAGCCTACACAGTAATAAATGAATATGGAATGGAAATCAAATAAAGTTCTTAAATAGGATGAAAAAGTCCCAATGTCTCTTAAGCAGCAAGAGCACCTTCTCACTTTAGTTTCAAGATGAGCACCATCCTCCATTTATCCTTCTATTTCCAGGGCCCAGTGTTTCCATGGAAGATCCTTATCCAGCTTCTTGTTTGGAGCCTGCTGCAGGGGGTACAAGGCTGTCCAGCTGTTGGCGATGTCCTGTATTAATCAACCATTTATAAAACTTGTTCTGGCCGGGCACGGTGGCTCATGCCTGTAATCCCAGCACTTTGGGAGGCCAAGGTGGGTGGATCATGAGGTCAGGAGATCGAGACCATCCTGGCTAACACGGTGAAACCCTGTCTCTACTAAAAATACAGAAGAAAAAAAAATTAGCCGGGTGTGGTGGTGGGAGCATGTAGTCCCAGCTACTCGGGAGGCTGAGGCAGGAGAACGGTGTGAACCCGGGAGGTGGAGCTTGCAGTGAGCCGAGATCACACCATTGCACTCCAGCCTGGGCGACAGAGCGAGACTCTGTCTCAAAAGAAAAAAAAAAAACAAAAACTTGTTCTCTATCAGTACCTGGAACTGCTTCCTTTGATCCTATGTCAAATGAGCCTCCTTCACAGTTTTCTGCCAGATCTGTATCTTCTGTTCTCTTTGACCCAGTGCTTTCTGATATACAGATGGAAGACTCCCAGGAATCTCTGTTGTGCCCTCTTCCATTTCAAAGGGAGTAATAAATATATAGAATTCAGAAGGTGGTAAAAGCCAGAAGACACCTGTGTCGCTGTTCTTTCCGCACACAACCATTAGATTATCCCAATAGTTAGGCACTGTAGCAAGGCCAGTCCTGGCCATATGGTTCTCTTTTGACCAGGATTAATGCTGAGTCCATTACCTAGCATTGGGTAATGGGTATGAAAAGGGGCAAAAGTTACTATCTGGTTCCCAGAGAGAATGAGTGGGCACGTAGGCGTCAGAATGTGAAAGACGCAACCTGTCGTAGAAGAGATGGACAAACGATGGCAAAGAGCAATGACTTTAACGTTGTCACAACTGTGGAGGTAAATCATAGTTGCTACAGGGCCCAAGACAAAGGTGCTATTCCTGCACTTCTCAATTGTCACAGATCATAAGGGAGAGAGTAGATATATAAAAGATTCGTTGCAATGATGAATCTTTACATGTGTCCCCACCAGAGTATCTGAGCTCTTAGCCAATATCTGCTTGTAAACCTGGCTCATCACCATCATGTTGTGTATCCTAGGGGCCACATTAGAATTACAAGCAATCTGGGACAGGTGTGGTGGCTCATGCCTATAATCCCGGCACTTTGGGAGGCCAAGGCAAGTGGATTATTTGAGGTCAGGAGTTTAAAATCAGCGTGGCCAACATGGTGAAACCCTGTCTCTATTAAAAATGCAAAAATTAGCCTGGTGTGGTGGTGGGCACCTGTAATCCCAGCTACTTGGGAGGCTGAGGCAGGAGAATCGCTTGAGCCAAGGAAGCAGAGGCTGCAGTGAGCAGATATCACGCCATTGCACTCCAGCCTGGGTGACAGAGTGAGACTCCATCTCAAAAAAAAAAAAAAAAAAAAAGGAAAAAGAAAAAAAAGAAGAAGAATTACAAGCAATCTTAGCTCTTTTGTTTGTCCCTTCAATTTGATGAGCCCAAGCCAATTTCTTTCCAGACTTGAGGCAAGTTGATGTACCAAATGGATTCCCAGTCAAACAGGACCTCAACCAGGGTTCCAGCTTGTAGAAAGTCTTAGAGATCTTTGAGAAGCCACTATCTGCATGCAGTGGTTACCACAGTGCAAGTTCATGAAGTGGATAGATCTTCCTGGCTCTTCTTATTCTACCGTCAATAAGGAAGCTTCTTGAGACACTAGACTACTATGGTTTGAACGAAATGATGCAGTGAGTTGTCCTGGATCTAAAAGCAGCTCGGGAGCTCAGACAGATGATCATAGACAAAAGCTTGATATCTGTAATCATTCCAGTTCTTATTATGACAATTAGATTTTTCAGTCAGGTCAGGAGACTGAGATCTGTTTCTGGGACTAGGCCACTCTTCTCCAATCAAAGATGTCCTTAGTAGAGGCCTTGTTCAATTGTTGAATGTATAAGAAGAGCAGAAACTGCAGGGTGTCCACTGAAAGCTGATTTCTCTGCTTTTCAACTTCCTCCTCAGACATGCAGTTGGACAAAACCTCAGACCATTCCAGGCACTCCTCAGGTATCTTCACTGAAAGACTATCAGATATTTCAAAGTAAAGCCACATCAGGTCCTTGGCCAACTGCAGCTTCCCACAAGTAATGTGCCTCCATGTAGACCAGTAGAGGCGTGGGGAAGATCCTTCTGTGGCCCGGATTCGCACATAGTTGAATATCTTCCTGAGATAGTGAAGACTAAACTTGGATGGAGCGGGTGACCTGCAAGGCACCCACTATAAAGGGTTCTGCTTGCACCCAGAGGATAACTCTGGGCTCATCCAAGTTATCTCTAAGGACACCTGGGTGAAAACGCATCTTTGCATACCTGCTAAGGCAGGTGCCCTCTGCCGCACTTCTCCGTGTGAGCACCACGGCGCCCCGCATCCCTTCACTGACTGGGCCTGACCCTCGCCCTGGCCTCGTGAAGTTCTTTTTTTTTTTTTTTAATTATTAACAAGATATTATTTATTTATTTTCAAGACGGGGTCTCGCTCTGTTGCCAGGCTGGAGCGCAGTGGCATGATCTCGGTCACTGCAACCTCCGCCTCCTGGGTTCAAGTGATTCTCCTGCCTCAGCCTCCTGAGTAGCTGGGACTACAGGCACGTGCCACCACACTGGCTAATTTTTGTATCTTTAGTAGAGACAGGGTTTCACTATGTTGGCCAGGCAGGTCTTGAACTCCTGATCTTGTGATCCACCCGCCTCAGCTTCCCAAAGTGCTGGTATGACAGGTGTGAGCCACTGCGCCTGGCCATTGTGAAATTCTTAATTTCTGAGTTATTCATCAGCCATTTGCCTACTTCTTCCAAATGCTCCCAAGACTCATCCGTGGACTTCTGGGTGACACTGACAGCAGAAGCTGTTACCAGCTTAGGGGAAGGGAGCTTCTCAGTAAATTCAAACATCAGCACTGCTGTCTCATAGAGCAGCTGCCCATATCTATAGGTATATGCCTCAGGAAGGGTAACGGGAGTGCTGGACCCGCATAAGCTCCCCTGGGGTTCCCCCCAGATCCCTCACGATGATGTTAGTATTGCCAATCACTTCCTCCTCCTTGAACTTTTGACTCTCATGGATGAGGGTTTCAGTAGTATCCTTTCCTCCCATCCTAATGAGCTGAAGCTACAGAACATGGGCCTCAGTTGGGCAGCCCACCTCCTCCAAGGCCACCCTCAGAGCTAATTTGGACAGGTACTCAGGCAGAGGGGCTAGGGAGGGGGCTGTGTGTAAGAGATCCTGGCTGGTGCTGGGATCTGGGAGAGGAATCTGGCTCTCCCAGAAATGGGAGATGGATACCCAGTCTCTGGAAAAGACAGCTGGAAGGTTAGGGCCCCACTTTGGGCATTTCTTGGAAAGGCAGCTACCAGGGGCGGCAAGACACAGCAGAGGAGCAGCACAGCCTGGACCATGGGGGGACAGCAGAGCAGCCCTGCTGGAAGGAAGCAGTGCTCAGGTTGGGAAGTGGAGAAAGGCTCAGGACAAAGAGACACCAAGACTGGCCAGAGCTAGAAAGTGTCTTAGCTCTTGGAAATTTCAATTGCCCTGAACACACCTCACCCTCACTCTTAAAGGATGTAGGTGATCCTCACCTGCTCCAGAAAAACAAGCCAGAAGTTGGCCCAAGACACATTCTTTGCTTCAGTGTTTCCCTAATCTGAATGACTACTTTTTAGACCTGACGTCTTTACCCCAGCCAAAAAAAGCTGATGCCTTCTAAGAACAGTGAAGAATGTAACATTCACAAATATTTATCTACCTTTTCCTGGCCCAGACTTTGTCCTTTTCACCTTTGTCCCTCTCACCTTTGTCCCACGCCGACAAACATTTTTCCCTTCATGGCTTCTGCTTCTGCTGCCCCATATCCTTGTCATCCTAAGGATTTACCCTAGACCTAAACTTAGATTTAAAAAGTTTCCTCTGTACCTTCTGAGGAAACAGGGAGGAGAGAAAGGCAGGGGTGCCTTTCACCTCTGGGTAGGAGAACTGCTCTGGCCTGAATGTTTGTACCCTCCAAAAATCCTGTTAGAACTTAATCCTCAATATGGGAGTATTGAAAGATACAGTCTTATGCCTGTAATCCCAGCACTTTGGGAGGCCAAGGTGGGCGGATCACCTGAGGTCAGGAGTTTGAGACCAGCCTGATCAACATGGTGAAATCCCGTCTCTACAAAAATACAAAAAAAATTAGCCGGGCATGATGGCCTGTGCCTGTAATCCCAGCTACTGGGGAGGCTGATGTAGGAGAATTACTTGAACCCGGGAGGCGGAGGTTGCAGTGAGGCGAGATCACGCCATTGCATTGCAGTCTGGGTGACAGAGCGAGACTCCGTCTCCAAAAAAAAAAAAAAAAAAAAATTGAAAAGAAAGGTACTGTCTTTAAGAGATGATTGAGTCGGCTGGGCAGGGTGACTCACACCTGTCATCCCAGCACTTTGGGAGGCCAAGGCAGGTGGATCACGAGGTCAGGAGATTGAGACCATCCTGGCCAACATGGTGAAACCTTGTCTCTACTAAAAATACAAAAATTAGCCGGGTGTGGTGGCATGCGCCTGTAGTCCCAGCTACTCAGGAGGCTGAGGCAGGAGAATCTCTTGAACCCAGGAGGCGGATGTTGCAGTGAGCCGAGATAGTGCCACTGCACTCCAACCTGGGTGACAGAGCAAGACTCCGTCTCAAAAAAAAAAAAAAAAAAAAGAGGTGATTTGGTCATGAGGGGTCTGCCTTCATGAATGGATTAAAATGCGTTTCAGAATGATTAATTCATGGATTAACAGATTATCAAGGGAGTGTTACTTGTGGCTTTATAAGAAGAGAAATACTGGAGCTAGCATGCTGAACCCCTTTGCTGTGTAAAGCTCACAGCCCAGGCCACATCAGGACTCTAGAGTCCCCACCATGAAGAAGGCCCTCACTGGATGCTGAGCCATAGCCTTGGACCTTCCAGCTACCAGAATTGTAAGAGATAAATTTCTTTATAAATTACCCAGTTTCAGGTGTTCTAAGCAACAGAAAACAAACTAAGAAAAGACTCTAAAAGAGTTATTACAGGCCGGGCACGGTGGCTTATGCCTGTAATCCCAGCACTTTGGGAGGCCAAGGTGGGCAGATCACCTGAGGTCAGGAGTTCGAGAACAGCCTGGCCAACATGGAGAAACCCTGTCTCTACTAGAAATATAAAATTAGCCGGGCGTGGTGGCACACACCTGTAATCCCAACTACTTGGGAGGCTGAGGCAGGAGAATCACTTGGACCCGGGAGGCAGAGGTTGCGGTGAGCCGAGATGGCACCATTGCACTCCAGCCTGGGCAACAAGAGGGAAACTCTGTCTCAAAAAAAAAAAAAAAAAAAGAGTTATTACTCTATGGACTTATCAGGTAGATGACTGGGAGAATAGAATCTATTAGCAAGTCAGACCAAATCAGAGTAACTTTTTAGTCTTTACCTATTTAATTCCAATGCAATACCCAAATTGAACACATTCATTACCATGCTAGTACCACTTTCTAAGCTTATATCAAAACAACATGAATTGGGCTTCATCTCTCTTCTAGGGGTATCTACAGTTTGGAAAATAGGGAAAGATGGCATATAGTTCCTCCTACAACTGGTAAAAGGGCCCACATAATTGTACCCTAATGGGAGGCACCTAATGGTTCCTCCCTGGAGCTATGACCAACCTCTGGCAGACAGCCAAAGGAAACAGGCCAGTGAAGAAGTCCAGGCCAGGCCAGGTGCAATGGCTCACGCCTGTAATCCCAGCACTTTGGGAGGCTGAGGTGGGTGTATTACGTGAGGTCAAGAGTTTGAGACCAGCCTGGACAACATGGTGAAACCCTGTCTTTACAAAAAAATACAAAAATTAGCTAGGCATGGCGGCAGTGCCTGTAGCCCCAGCTACATGGGAGGCTGAGGTAAGAGAATCACTTGGAGCCGGGAGGTGGAGGTTGCAGTGAGCCAAGATCACACCATTGCACTTCAGCCTAGGCGACAAGAGCAAAACTCCGTCCAAAAAAAAAAAAAGAGGTCCAGTTCACTCACTTCTCTTAGTCCCCAGAAAAGGCACCTAACAATGAAGAAATCAGAAAAAAACCTTTTAAAACAGGGAGCTACTGGGACACACACCTAAAACTGACAGAACTAGATGTGGAGATATCCAAACCTGTCACCCGAATCTCAAGCCTCTACTGCTGCTGCACAGCTTGGGGAGATTTTTGGATCTTGTCTAAGTCTCCCATTTCTGACCTGAGTTCACCATCCATAACTGGACCCATCTCCTCCTCTAGCCTTCTGGTTCTTCAGCTGGCATCCTCATCCTCAGTATGTATCTTAGTTTATTTGTGCTGCTATAAAGGAAATACCTGAGGCTGGGTAATTTATAAAGAAAAGAGGTTTATTTTGCTCATGATTCTGCAGACTGTACAAGAAGCATGGTGTGGCTGGGTGTGGTGGCTCATGCCTGTAATCTTAGCATTTTGGGAGGTGAAGGTGGGTGAGTCAGGCTGAGGTCAAGAGTTTGAGACTAGCCTGGCCAACATGGCAAAACACCATCTCTACTAAAAATACAAAAATTAGCCAGGTGTGGTGGCAGGCGCCTATAATCCCAGCTACTCAGGAGGCTGGGGCAGAAGAATTGTTTGAACCCAGGCGGCAGAGGTTGCAGTGAGCTGAGATCATGCCACTTCACTTCAGCCTGGGTGAAAGAGTGAAACTCCATCTCAAAAAAAAAAAAGTATGGTGCCAGCATCTGCTTCTGGGCCTCAGAAGCTTCCACTCATGGTAGAAGGCAAAAAGGAGCAGGCAGCACACAGCAAGAGTGGAAGGGAACAACAGGGGAGGGAAGTGTCAGGCTCTTCTTAATAATCAGTTCTTGCAGGAACTAAGACAACTTACTCATTCCCTCGAGAATGGCACCAAGCAATTCACGAGGGATCCACCCGACAATCCAAACAACTCCCACCAGGCCCCAGCTCCAACACTGGGGATCAAATTTCAGCATGAGACTTCGAGGGGACAAATATCCAAACTATTTCAGTATGAAACTGCCTTTTCTCAGAAATTCTTTGAATTTCTAACTCTGGCGCTTTGGGAATGACAGGGGAAATTGAATGCATAAACATGGGAGGGGACAGGGAAAATGGGGGTGAGTTTATCTTCAGGACTGAGGAGTAGAATGACAGAGGACATGAAGACAAAGGCAGGTCCCCCAACCAGACCTCCTGCCCTTGTCTGCCACGTGTTCCTCATCAATGCCCAGCAGTTGTCACTTCTTGCGCACTTGGGTTTTCATTGTTGTTGTTTGTTTTTAACTAATAGAGTATTTTTTAGGGCAATTTTAGGTTTACAAAAACATTGAGCAGAAAGTAGAGTTCCCATATAATCCCTCTTCCCGCACCCCTCAGTTTTCCCTGTTATTAACATCTTACATTGGTGTGCTACATTTGTTATAATTGATTATTGTATTATTATTATTGAGACAAGGTCTCACTCTGTCACCAAGGCAGTAGTGCAGTGGTGTGATAATAGCTCACTGCAGCCTTGACCTCCCAGGCTCAAGTGATCCTCCTGCTTTAGCCATCCATGTAGGTGGGACAACAGGCATGTACCATGATGCTTGGCTAATTTTTTAATATTTCTGTAGAGACAGGGTCTCACTTTGCTGCCCAGGCTTGAGCTGATTCTGGAAGGATGGCTAGTGGTTGGATAGAACCCTCCAATAAAGAGACTGGCATGATCCACAGCTTGCTGGCATGAAAAGGCCTGCTCTGTGTGGGTGACTGAAAATAGTCAAGGGGGGCTGGGAATGGTGGCTCACGCCTGTAATCCAGCACTTTGGGAGGCCAAGGTGGGTGGATCACCTGAGGTCAGGAGTTAGAGACCAGCCTGGCCAACATGGTGAAATCCCATCCCTACTAAAAATATAAAAAATTAGCTGAGTATGGTGGCGCACACCTGTAATCCCAGCTACTCGGGAGGCTGAGACAGGAAAATTGCTTGAAGCCGGGAGGTGGAGGCTGCAGTGAGCCGAGATTGTGCCCCTGTACTCCAGCCTGGGCAACAGAAAAATGGAGACTCTGCCTCAAAAAAAAAAAAAAAAAGGATTTTTGCAGAGGCTGGGCTTAGTGACTCACGCCTATAATCCTAGCACTTTGGGAGGCCATGGCAGGCAGATCACTTGAGGCTAGGAGTTTGAGACCAGCCTGGACAACATGGTGAAACTCCATCTCTACTAAAAATACAAAAATTAGGCCTGGCGTGGTGGCTCATGCCTCTAATTCCAGCACTTTGGAAGGCTAAGGCGGGTGGATCACCTGAGGTCAGGAATTCAAGACCAGCCTTGCCAACACGGTGAAACCCTGTCTTTACTAAAAATATAAAAATTAGCCAGGCGTGGTGGCCTGTAATCCCAGCTACTCCGGAGGCTGAGGCAGGAGAATTGCTTGTACCTGGGAAGTGGAGGTTGCAGTGAGTTGAGATCATGCCATTGCACTCCAGCCTGGGCGACAAGAGTAAAACTCTGTCTCAAAAAAAAAAAAAAAAAAAAAAAGGAAAGAAAGAAAAAAAAAATTAGCCAGGTGTAATCCCATCTACTTGGGAGGCGCTGAGGCACAAGAATTGATTGAACCTGGGAGGTGGAGTTTCAGTGAGCCAAGATCATGCCACCGCACTCCAGCCTGGGTGATAGAGCAAGACTGTCTCCAAAAAAAAAAAAAAAAAAAAAAAAAAGAATTTCTGCAGACAGAATAGAAAATGAACTTGAACTAAGGAACTAAAGGAAGAAGAGATTAGAGGGAGGAACCCTAGAACCCTAGAGAGCCAGCTATTTTAAGAGCCTAGGTCAGGCCAGGCACAGTGGCTTATGCCTTTGGGAGGCCAAGGCAGGAGGATCACTTGGGCCCAGGGGATTGAGACCAGCCTGGACAGCATAGTGAGACCTTGTCTCTACAAAAACTTTCAAAGTAGCTGAGCATGGTGGTGCATTCCTGTAGTCCCAGCTCCTTGGGAAGCTGAGGTGGGAGGATCACTTGAGCTCCAGAGGTCGAGGCTACGGTGAGTTGTAATCGCACCACCGCACTTCATCCTAGGTGACAGAGGGAGATCCTATCTCAAAAAAGGAAAAAAAAAAAAAAAAAGAAAAAGAAAAAAAGGAGGAGGGGATGCATTTTGGTGGTTGAACCAATGTATTGTAGTATGTGTCTCATTCTCTTAAGCTCCGTCAGCAGCAGCTGCAGTAAAAACAACTTTATTTGATCTATGACCCTGGGTGGTGGAAGTTAAGGAGGAGGGAACCAATTAGTTTCCTGGAGTCCCAACCTTAGTCCCAAGAGGTCTCTTTTACATACATGGAGAGCCAGTAGCTGAATGGGACAAAAAAGAACCCAGGAAGTAAGTGAAAGGTCTTTAGACAAAATGGGTATGGGGTTTCTTTTTGGGGTGAAGAAAATGTTCTGGAATTATTGGTGACAGTTGCACAAAACTGTAAATGTACTGAAAGATACTGAGTTGTACACTTCAAAATGGTTAAAATAGTGAATGTTATGTGAATTCTACCCCCCCACCCCAAAATAAAAAGAAGACATTCAGAATCTCAAAGGATTCATCACTGGCAGACCTGCAGTATAAGAAATGCTTTTTTTGTTTTTTTTTTTTTTTTCAGGGGGAGGGTCTTGCTCTGTCTCTGAGGCTGGAGTGCAGTGGCCCAATCTCAGCTCACTGCAACCTCTGCCTCCCAGGCTGAAGCCATCCTCCTGCCTCAGCCTCCTGAGTAGCTGGGACTACAGGCACGTACCACCACACCCAGCTTATTGTTGTACTTTTTGTAGAGACAGGGTTTTACCATGTTGCCCAGGCTGGTCTGAAACTCTTGAGCTCAGCTGATCCACTCACCTTGGCCTCCCAAAGTGCTGGGATTACAAGCATGAGCCACTGCACCTGGCCTAAGAAATGTTAATAAAAGTCTGTAGACAGAGGAAAATGACTTCCATTGAAAATCTGGATGTACATAAAGAAATGAAGACCATAGGAAATAGTAAATAGGTAAATATACATTTTTGTTTATTTGTGTGTGTGTGTGTGTGTGTGTTTTCTTTTGAGATGGAGTCTCACTCTGTAGCTCAGGCTGGAGTGCAGTGGCACAGTATCAGCTCACTGCAACCTCCGTCTCCTGGGTTCAAGCAATTCTGCCTCAGCCTCCCGAGTAGCTGGGATTACAGGCGCCCACCATTACGTCTGGCTAATTTTTAAAATATTTTTAGTAGAGACGAGGTTTCACCATGTTGGCCAGGATGGTCTCAAACTCCTGACCTCAGGTGATCCGCCCGCCTCGGCCTCCCAAAGTGCTGGGATTACAGGCATGAGCCACCGTGCCCGGCCCCTTAAATATACATTTTTAAAAGAGATAATTGACTATTGACGGCAAAAATAATGTAGTTTATAACATATGTAAGTGTAAAATGTAACAATAGCACAAAGGCTGGGAGGGAGAAAATGGAAGTATACTATGGTTTCTTACACTGTAAATAGCACCTGAAGGTAGTCTGTAATAAATTAGAGATGATTACTATAAACCCTAAAGCAACACTAAAATAACAAAGCAGGTGTGGCACAGTGGCTTATATCTGTAATCTCAGCACTTTTGAGGCTGAGGCAGGAGGATCACTTGAAGCCAGGAGTTTGAGATTAGCCTGAGCAACATAGCGAGATGCCATCTCTACAAAAAATAAAAAATTTTATTCAGGGGCTGGGTGCAGTGGCTCACATCTGTAATCTCAGGACTTTGGGAAGCTGAGGCAGAAGGATTATGTGAGCCCAGAAGTTCAAGACCAGCCTGGGCAACATACGGAGCCTCCATCTCTATAAAAAATAAAAAATTAGCCAGGTGTGATAGCACAAACCTGTGGTCTCAGCTACTTGAAGGTGGGAGGATCACTTGGATGTGGGAGGTGGAGACTGCAGTGAGCCATGATTGCACCACTGCACTCCAGCCTGGGTGATAGAGCAAGACCATGTCTAAAAAAAAAAAAAAAAGCCAGGTGTAGCGGCACATACCTGTAGTCCCAGCTACTTGGGAGGCCAAGGTGGGAAGATTGCTTGAGCCCAGGAGGTTGAGACTGCAGTGAGTCATAATTGCAAAATGCACTCCACACTGGGTGACAGAGCAAGACCCTGTTACAGAAAGGGAAAAACAAAACAAAACAAAACAAAAACAGAAGATAGAATTATAAAAAAATACTCAGTTAAACCCAAAGAAGAGCTGGGTGCAGTGGTTCACGCCTATAATCCCAGCACTTTGGGAGGCTGAGGTGGGCAGATGATAAGGTCAGAAGATCAAGACCATCCTGGTTAACACAGTGAAACCCCATCTCTACTAAAAATATAAAAAATTAGCTGGGTGTGGTGGTGGGCGCCTGTAGTCCCAGCTACTCGGGAGGCTGAGGCAGGAGAATGGTGTGAACCCAGGAGGCAGAGGTTGCAGTGAGCCAAGATCATGCCACTGCACTCCAGCCTGGGCGACAGAGCAAGTCTCTGTCTCAGGGAAAAAAACAAAAACAAAAACAAAAACCAAAGAAGAAAGAGAGGAAAGGAGAACAAAGAACAGATGAGACAAATAGAAAACAAGTAGCAAAATGTAATATTTAAACCTGACAATGTCAATAATGATATTAAATATAAATGGTCCAAACAACAAAATTAAAAGGCAAAGATTGTCAGATTGGATAAAAGAAAAAAGTCCAACTATGTGCTTTCTACAAGAAACCCACTTTAAAAGAAACAAATAAATTATAAGTAAAAGGATTTTTAAAACTATACCATGCTAACACTAACCTAGAGAAAGCTGGAGTGGCTATGTTAATATCACAAAAGCAGACTTCAGGGCTTGAAATGGTGGCTCACGCCTGTAATCCCAGCACTTTGGGAGGCCGAGGCAGGAGGAATGTGTGAGCTGAGAAGTTTGAGACCATCTTGGGCAACATAGTGAGACATCGTCACTATAAAAACAGATTTTTTTTTTTAAGAAAGAAAGAAAAGTAGGCCGGCAGTGGTGGCTCACGCCTGTAATTCCAGCACTTTGGGAGGCCAAGGTGGGCAGATCATGAGGTCAGGAGTTTGAGATCAGCCTGACCAACATGGTGAAACTCCATCTCTACTAAAAATATAAAAATTAGCTGGGTGTGGTGGCGTGCACCTGTAGTCCCAGCTACTCAGAAGGCTGAGGCAGGAGAATCGCTTGAACCTGGGAGGTGGAGGTTGCAGTGAGCCAAGATCACGTCACTGCACTCCAGGCTGGTTGACAGAGCGAGACTCCATCTCAAAAAAAAAAGAAAAAAAGAAAAGTAGACTTCAAAGGAAAGAATATTATAGGGATAAATAATGTCATTTGACAGTGAAAAAGGGGCCAATTTATTAAGATAACCTAACAATTCTAAGCATTTATACATATGATAACAGAACTTCAAAACACAAAAAGCAGGCTGGGCACTGTGGCTCATGTCTAATCCCAGTACTTTGGGAGGCTGAGACAGGTAGATCACTTGAGGTCAGGAGTTTGACACCAGCCTGCCCAACATGGCAAAACCCTATCTCTACTAAAAATACAAAAATTAGCCAGGTGTAGTGGTGCACACCTGTAGTCCCATCTACTTGGGAAGCTGAGGCATGAGAATTGCTTAAAGCCGGGAGGCAGAGGTTGCAGTGAGCTGATATCATGCCACTGCACTCCAGCCTGGGTGACAGAGCAAGACTCTGTTTCAAAAAAAAAAAAAATCCAAAACAATGTACCAATAAATTTAAAATGATTCAAGTCATACAAAGTATGTTCCTTGAGCACAGTGGAATTAAATTAGAAACTAATTACTGATATCTGGATGATAGCCTAGTATTTGGAAACTAAATAACACACATTTAAGTAATTTTCATTTCAAAGAGTAAAAAGAAAATTCAAAAAGTACTTTGAGCTGAATGAAAATAAAAACACAACATGTCAAAATTTGTAAGATGTTGCTAAAGCTGTGCTTAGAAGGAAATTTAGAGCACATGAACATACAGATTCAAGAAATGGAGTGAACCCTAAGTAGAATAAATTCAAAGAAATCTATTGCAAGACACATCATAAGCAAACTTCCTAAAATAAAGACAAAGAAAAAAGTCTTGGAAGTAAATAGAAACAACATAGTACCTATAAAGGAACAATTATTCCACTGACAGTAGATTTCTTATAAGAAGCCATAGAGACCAGCAGGGAATGGCACATTTTCCAAGTACTGAAACAAACAAACAGACAAACGTCAACTTTAAATCCCATACCCAGCAAAAATATCCTTCAGGAATGAAGGTGAAATCAAGAGATTCTCAGATAAGGGAAACTAAGATAATTTGCTTCCACCAGACCTACTCTTAAAAAAAAAAAAAGAAAGAAACAAAGCTTAAAACATTGTGAAGAAAATTTGGGAGGCTGAGATAGGCAGATCACTTGAGGTCAAGAGTTCAAGACCAGCATGGCCAACATGGCGAAACCCCATCTCTACTGAAAATACAAAAATTAGCCGGGCATGGTGCTGCACGCCTATAGTCTTAGCTACTCGAGAGGCTGAGGCAGGAGAATCACTTGAATCTGGGAGGCAGAGGTTGCAGTGAACCAAGATCACATCACTGCACTCCAACACTGGGCAACAGAGTGAGACTCCATCTCAAAAAAAAAAAAAACAAAAAAAACCAAACAAAACAAAAATTATGAAGAAAGAAGAGGAAGTATAAAAATAGAAATACATGATAATAGGTCAATCTTCTCATCTTAAGTTTCTAAATTATATTGGATGGCTGAAGTAAAAATTATATTATCTGATATGGTTCTCAATATATAGATAGGAAATATTTAAGATAATTATAGTATACAAGGGGGAGGGAATGTTAAGGGACCTAAATGGAGGTAAGATTTCTATACTTTACTCAAACTGATAAAATGTTGACACCAGTAATTGTGATAGGTTTCATATGTATAATGCAATATCTAGACCAACCACTAAAAACATTCATAATAAATAAAAATTTGTAACAGATAAATCAAAAAGGAATTTAAAGAAATGTTCAAGTAATCCACAGGAAGGGGGAAAAAGGTCAAAGAGTAATGAAAATGAGAGATGAAACAAACAAAAAGAAACATAAAATGGCAGACTTAGCCCTAATACATCAAAAATTACATTAAATGTAAATGAGCTAGGCATACCAATTAAAAGACTGGTAGAAAAATAAAAAACAACATGTATATGTACATGTACATGTATATGCAAATATAATGACATAGGTAAGTTGAATGTAAAAGGATAGGCCAGGCGCGGTGGCTCACACCTGTAATCCCAGCACTTTGGGAGGCTGAGGTGGGTGGATCATCTGAAGCCAGGAGTTTGAGACCAGCCTGGCCAACGTGGAGAAACCCCACCTCTACTAAAAATACAAAAAATTAGCCAGGCGTGGTGGCGCCTGCCTGTAATCCCAGCTACTCGGGAGACTGAGGCAGGAGAATCGCTTGAACCCAGGAGGCGGAGGCTGCAGTGAGCCGAGATCATGCCATTGCACTCCAGCCTAGGCAACAAGAGTGAAAGACCATCTCAAAAAAAAAAAAAAAAGTAAAAGATAAATCATACACATATCACTCAAAAGAAATCAGGACTGGCCATGCTAATGCCAGATAAAATGAATTAAGAGCAATGAAAATTACTGCAGATTGAGAGGAACATTGTTTAATTAATAAAGGGTTAACCCACCAAGAGGATACAGCCATTTTTTAAAATATAGTTTTGCTCTGTCACCCAGGCTAGAATGCAGTGGTCAGATCATGGCTCTCTGCAGCCTTGACCTCGCAGGCTCACAAGATCCTCTGACCTCAGCCTCCTAAGTAGCTGGGACTACAGATGCACACCACCACACCTAATTTTTGTATTTTTTTGTAAAGATACTTTCACCATGTTGCCCAGGCTGGTCTTGAACTCCTGGCATCAAGTGATCCACCTGCCTCAATCTTCCAAAGTGCTGGGATTAGAGGCATGAGCCACCGTGCCCAGCCTAAGACACAGCAATCCTAAATGTGTACATATCAAACAACAGAGGCCAGGTGCAGTGGCTCATGCCTGTAATCCCAGCACTTTGGGAGGAGGTAGAGGCAGGCAGGTCACTTGAGGCCAGGGGTTCAAGACCAGCCTAGCCAACATGGTGAAACCCCATCTCTACTAAAAAATACAAAAATCTGCCAGGTGTGGTGGCATGTGCCTGTTATCCCAACTACTCAGGAGGCCGAGTCATGAGAATCAGTTGAACCCAGGAGGCAAAGGTTGTAGTGAGCCGAGATAGCACCACTGCACTCCAGCTTGGGCAATAGAGCAACAATGTGTCTCAAAAAAACAAAAACAAAAAAGCCCCAATAAAACAGAGCTTCAAGATATATCAGGCTGAGGCCGGGCATGGTAGCTCACGGCTGTAGTCCCAGCACTTTTGGAGGCCAAGGTAGGCAGATTGCCTGAGCTCAGGAGCTCAAGACCAGCCAGGGCAACATGGTGAAAGCCCATCTCTACTAAAAAAGATACAAAAAATTAGCCAGGCGTGGTGGTGTGCACCTGTAATCCCAGCTACTTGGGAGGCTGAGGCACGAGAGTCGCTTGAACCCAGGAGGCGGAGGTTGCAGTGAACCGAGATCGCACCACTGCACTCCAGCCTGGGCGACAGAGTGAGACTGTCTCAAAAAAAAAAAAAAAAAAAAAGGTCTATTAGACAAAAATTAAGGCCAGGCCCAGTGGCTTGTGTCTGTAATCCTAGTGTTATGGGATCGATTTTTCTTATAGAAAAACCTCTGTGGCCACGGTGCCTGAGTTCTTGTTCTTGTCCTGCATCCAGGAAGAATAAGGGTCACAGGCAAGTGAAGGGTGAAGATGAAGAGTTTTATTTAGTGTTAGAACAGCTCAGAAGAGACCCACAGTGGGTAGCTCCTCTCTGTAGGCAGGTCGTCCCATGGAGTATTCAGTTCTCAGCAGAGAGGAGGCCCTGGAGAGGGTGGCTCCTCTCTGCAGGCAGGTCATTCAGACATCTCTGCAGGTCTCTGAAGCTCTCTGCAGAGAGAGTAGCTCCTCTCTGCCAACAGGTCATCTCTGCAGCTCTCAGCAGAGGATACTCCTCTCTGCAGCTGGTCGCACTGACGTCTTTCTGCCTTCTTTGTCCTCTGGCCATCCTCTGCCCTGCTCTGGCTGACCCCAGGGCTTTTATGGACCTCAGAGGGGAGAAAGTTTGTGCCAATTGGCCCATGGGAAGCCATGGATGGGCCTGGAAGAGATACCACAAGTCCCCACTCTGGTCCGTGGGACTGTCAGTCCAGCCCCCAGCCTTCAGGTCCTCCCTGGCCCAAAGGTGGGGCCTTACTGGGGATCTGCCCCCTTCTGCCTTGGAATCAATCTGCCTCCCACTGCCATTCATGGTCCCTGGGTTCAGCCCCAAACCCCGCTCCGAGATCAGAGCAGGTGCCTGGACTGGAGGTAGGCCAGGCAGACACCAGACACCCCCATGACTGCAGGGTTCGGGGGTCCTTCCTGGGGCTCCCAAGCATGCAGGCTGTAGAAACACCCAGCTCCTATACCTGGAAGGGCAGCCACAGTGGCACCTGGGAAGGCAGATCTCACCTGCTCCCGGCTCTCCCTCAAGAACACAGGGAAGCTCGGATCCACAGCTGCAGTTTGGGTAGCTGTAGCTCCGTCCAAGAGGGTGGGGCTCCTGCCTGCTTCCTAGAGCAGGAGGCCTGGGTCTGCAGCTGCGGTTTGGGTGGCTGCAGCAGCACCCAGGGAGCTCCTGTCCCAATTCAGAAGGGGCAGGGCTCCCATCGGCTCCATGGAGTGTGCAGCCCCACCTGTGCAGCCAGCGTCATGGCACACTGTCATCATTTCTCCCTCTGAAGAAGTACACCTAATTGCTGTTAGGATAGAGATGATGACCATTCTTAATTGCTTCATGCTGACAAGGGGTGCTGTTTTGGGAAAACAACAGTCAGGTCTCAGAGGCCTATCTAAGAGTCCCTAGTAAAAGGCAGCCATCGTCCAAGGCTCCATTTGCATGGCCATTTGAAGTTTGATGGCCCATCCCTTGGTTCTTCTGAGCTGCAGTCAGAGATCACTGGTTCATTCAACCTATAATTGTTAAAAGCTATAAACAGCTCAAAAGAAAAACTTCCTTCATTCTGAACAAACAGAACATAAGGATCAGCAACATTCCAAACAAAAAGCAAAAAGTCAAAAAAGATTAGGCTTCCAATAGTTCATTCAGTTTACCCAGTCAACTCCTGTTCACAATTTTCAAAGTTATCAGAAACCTGCACTTGAGGGTTATAATCCATCCTTTGAAGAGGATCAAAACAAGACAACAATTGTCTATGAATGTCCAAATGTTCTAGGGTAGTCACAGTAAAAAACACAACTGACAAAGAAATTTGGTCAACTCTGGGACTTAAAATAATCTAACACAATAACCTTAATTATGTTTGATAACACAAACTCAGATATCAGAACTCTAGAAATCCCATGCGACTTTGGAATACACATTAACATTGTTCACTAAAATATAACCTGAGGATCAAACACCACTTTATTTCAACAATCCTATGATGTGACATAATACCTTTGATCCTAAGTTCAGTGGACAAAGTGAAGAAAGAAAATGATGAACTCAGGGATTCTATCTTCCAGCTTCAGAAGCAGATACTGAGCCCCAAATCTGCTAAGATCACCCTGAGTGAGAGTCTCATCTCCTGTAGAGGAAGAACTGAAATTGTGGAAAAACAAACCCAGGATCTTATCATGTAACTGGCTGACCTGCAACTAAAAGTGCATGCACAGACTTGCCAGGTGTCTACTGTTAAAGTGAGGGCATTGATTGGAAAAGAATGGGACCCTGAAACTTGGGATGGGGATGTGTGGGAGGACCCTGATGAAGCCGGGGACACTGAGTTTGAAACTCTGATTAATCTTTTTTGCCAGAAGGAACAGCTTCCCCGTCCCCAGTAGTGGCAACATCCCATCCCTGACCCATGCTGCCATCAGCCTTTCCACCTGTCTGAGGAGATAAACCCTGTGTTGCCTGAGGCAACAGCAATGGCCTCCCCTGAGGCAGTTGCCAGGCAAAAAAATGTTGATTCGCCTCAGGATCCCACCCCAACACCCCTATTTGCTTCTTCTAGACCTATAACTAAAGTCCCAGCAGGCCCCTAGAGGTGAAGTTGAGAGTGTGACCCACAAGGAGGTGCACTACACTCAAAAAGAACTGCTTGAGTTCTTTAATTTGTATAAACAGAGATTTGGAGAACAGGCATGGGAATAGATATTAAGGGTGTGGGATAATGGTGGAAGGAACACAGAGTTGGATCAGGTTGAATTTATTGATTTGGGCCCACTAAGTAGGGACTCTGCATTTAATGTTGCAGGTTGGGGAGTTAAAAAAGGTTCTAATAGTTTATTTGCTTAGTTAGCTGAAATATGGATTAAAAGATGGCCGACTGTGAGCAAGCTGGAAATGCCTGATCTCCCTTGGTTTAATGTAGACGAAGGGATCCAAAGGCTTAGGGAGACTGGGATGGTGGAGTGGATTAGTCACATTAGACCTACTCATCTCAGCTGGGAGGGTCCAGAAGATATACCCTTTACCAATGCCTTGCAAAATAGATTTGTGAGGGCAGCACCTGAATCTTTGAAGAGCCCTGTAATTGCTCTTCTCTGTATGTCAGATCTAACGGTGGGAACCACAGTCACTCAACTACAAAATTTAAATACAATGGGAATAATTGGATCACAAGGTGGCAGTGGCCAAGCGGTGGCATTCAACTGTCAAAGGCAAGGTGGGCACAGCTACCATAATGGACAGCAGAGACAAAGCAGCAATCAGAATAGTCTGACTTGTGTAGAGCTCTGGCATTGGCTAATTAATCACAGTGTTCCTAGAAGTGAAATTGATAGGAAGCCTACTGCATTCCTACTTAATTTATATAAGGAGAAAACTTGTAGGTTGAATGGACAAAAGACTAATTTGAATGATAAAAACAGAGAATCATGGCCCCTCAATCAATTTCTAGATTTGAACCAGTTTACAGACCCAGAACCCCTTGAACGAAGGGGAGACCAGGTGCCCTTGAGGAAGGACCGCACTACATTACCAACAATTTATGCAGTAAATCTTTCTCCCATCCTTCCCCAAGGAGATCTCCGGCCTTTTACCAGGGTAACTGCATTGGCGAAAGGGAAATGATCAGACATTTTGGGGACTACTGGATGCTGGCTCTGAGTTGATGTTGATTCCAGGGGACCCAAAACGTCATTATGGTCCTCCAGTTAAAGTAGGGACTTATGGAGGTCAGGTAATTAATGGAGTTTTAGCTCAGGTCTGACTTACAGTGGGTCCAGTGAGTCCCTGAACTCATCCTGTGGTCATTTCCCTGGTGCCAGAATCCATAACTGGCACAGACATACTTAGCAGCTGGCAGAACCCCCACAATGGCTCCCTGACTGGTAGGGTGAGGGCTATTATGGTGGGAAAGGCCAAATGGAAGCCATTAGAGCTGCCTCTACCTAGAAAAATCATAAATCAAAAACAATATCACATCCCTGGAGGAATAGCAGAGATTAGTACCACCATCAAGGACTTGAAAGACACAGCGGTGATGATTCCCACCACATCCCTGTTCGACTCTCCCATCTGGCCTGTGCAGAAGACGGATGGATCTTGGAGAATGACAGTGGAGTATTGTAAGCTTAACCAAGTGGTGACTCCAATTGCAGCTGCTGTACCAGATGTGGTTTCATTGCTTGAGCAAATTAACATATCGCCTGGTGCCTGGTATGCAGCCATTGACTTGGCAAATGCCTTTTTCTCCATTCCTCTCCATAAGGCCTACCAGAAGCACTTTGCCTTCAGCTGGCAAGGCCAGCAATATACCTTTACTGTCCTACCTTAGGGGTATATCAACTCTCCAGCTTTGTGTCATAATCTTATTGAGAGACCTTGATCACTTTTCACTTCTGCAAGATATCACACTGGTCCATTACATTGATGACATTATGCTGATTGGATCCAGTGAGCAAGAAGTAGCAAACACACTGGACTTATTGATGAGACATTTGTGTGCTAGAGGATGGGAAATAAATCTGACTAAAATTCAGGGGTTATTCCCTCTAAGGTGAAGGATAAATTGCTGCATTTGGCCCCTCCTACAACCAAGAAAGAGGCACAACACCAAGTGGGCTTATTTGGATTTTGGAGGCAACATATTCCTCATTTGGGTATGTTACTCAGGCCCATTTATCAAGTGGCTCAAAAGGCTGCCAGTTTTGAGTGGGGTCCAGAACAGGAGAAGGCTCTGCAACAGGTCCAGACTGCTGTGCAAGCTGCTCTGCCACTTGGGCCATATGACCCGGCAGATCCAATGGTGCTTGAGCTGTCAGTCACAGATAGGGATGCTGTTTGGAGCCTTTGGGAGGCCCCCATAGATGAATCACAGTGGAGGCCTCTAGGATTTTGGAGCAAGGCCCTGCCATCTTCTGGCGATAACTACTCTCCTTTTGAGAGACAGCTCTTGACCTGTTACTGGGCTTTGATGGAAACTGAACGTTTGACTACAGGTCATCAAGTCACCATGTGACCTGAACTGCCTATCATGAACTGGGTGCTTTCTGATCCATCTAGCCATAAAGTGGGTCTTGCACAGAAGCATTCTGTCATCAAATGGAAGTTGCATATATGTGATCGGGCTAGAGCAGGTCCTGAAGGCACAAGTAAGTTACATGGGGAAGTGGCTCAAATGCCCACGGTCTCCACTCTTGCCACCCTGCCTTTTCTTTCCCAGCCTGCACTGATGGCCTCACAGGGAGTGCCCTATGATCAGCTGACAGAGAAAGAGAAGCCTACGGCCTGGTTCACAGATGGTTCTGCATGGTATGCAGGCACCATCCGAAAGTGGACAGCTGCAGTACTACAGCCCCTTTCTAGGACATCCCTGAAGGACAGCGGTGAAGGGGAATCTTCCCAGTGGGCAAAACTTCGAGCAGTGCATCTGGTTGTGCACTTTGCATGGCAGGAGAAATGGCTAGATGTGCGATTATATACTGATTCATTGGCTGTAGCCAATGGTTTGGCTGGATGGTCAGGGACTTGGAAGAGGTATGTGGATGGACCTCTCTGAGTGGTCAAAACTGAAGATATTTGTATCCCATGTGAGTGTTCACCAAAGGGTGACCTCAGCAGAGGAGGATTTTAATAACCAAGTGGATAGGATGACCTGTTCTGTGGACACCACTCAGCCTCTTTCCCCAGCCACCCCTGTCATTGCCCAATGGGTCCATAAACAAACTGGCCATGGTTGCAGGGATGGAGGTTACACATGGGCTCAGCAACATGGACATCCACTCATTAAGGCTGACCTGCGTTTGATCACTGCTGAGTGCCCAATTTGCCAGCAGCAGAGACCAACACTGAGCCCTTGATGTGACACCATTCCTCAGGGTGATCAGCTACCTGGTGGCAGGTTGATTATATTGGACCTCTTCCATCATGGAAAGGGCACAGGTTTGTCCTCACTGGAATAGACACTTACTCCGCATATGGGTTTACCCATCCTCCACGCAATGCTTCTGCCAAGACTACCACCCGTGGACTCACGGAATGCCTTATCCATCATTATGGTATTCCACACAGCATTGCCTCTGACCAAGGCACTCACTTTACAGCTAAAGAAGTGCAGCAGTGGGCTCATGCTCATGGAATTCATGGGTCTTACCATGTTCCCCATCATCCTGAAGCAGCTGGATTGACAGAATGGAGGAATGGCCTTTTTAAGTCATAATTACAACACCAACTAGGTGACGATATTCTGCAGGGCTGGGGCAAAGTTCTCCAGAAGGCCATGTACGCTCTGAATCAGCATCCAATATATGTTAGTTTCTCCCATAGCCAGGATTCACAGGTCCAGGAATCAAGGGGGTGGAAGTGGAAGTGGCACCACTCACCATCACCCCCAGTGACCCACTAGCAAAATTTTTGCTTCCTGTTCCTGCAACATTAAGTTCTGCTGGCTACATGTCTTAGTTCCAGAGGGAGGAATGCTGCCACCAGTAGACACAATGATTCCATTAAATTGGAAGTTAAGATTGTCACCTGGACACTTTGGGCTCCTCCTACCTTTAAGTCAACAGGCTAAGAAGGGAATTACAGTGTTGGCTGCGGTGATTGACCCGCACTATCAAGATGAAATCAGTCTACTACTCCACAACATAGATAAGAAAGAGTATGCATGGAATATAGGAGATCCATTAGGGCATCTCTTAGTATTACCATGCCCGGTGATTAAAGTCAATGGGAAACTACAACACCCCAATCCAGGCAGATGACAAACAGTCCAGACCCCTCAGGAATAAAGGTTTGGGTCATTCCACCAGGAAAAAAACCACGACCTGCTGAGGTGCTTGCTGAAGGCAAAGGGAATACAGAATGGGAGTAGAAGAAGGTAGTCATCAATACCAGCTATGACCACGTGACCAGTTGCAGAAACAAGGACTGTAATTGTCATGAGTATTTTCTCCTTTTGTTAAAAACATGCTTATGCATGTAAACACTTGTACTAAGAAAATATCTTCATTTTATTTCCTTTTCCTTTATCATGTGACATAAGATTTATTGTTGTCCTATCAGCATTTAGGTATTGTTAACTTTATGTAATAATATTGGGGTTGGGGTTTGGTGCATTTCTGGTTATGCGAAGGATAGTTGTATTATGTTAGGCACAATTATGACCTTATTATTGGCTTTATTCGAAGATTATGTATGATCTTAGGAGATGTGTATGGGTTCAAGTTGACAAGCGGTGGACTTGTGATGGTTAATACTAAGTGTCAACTTGATTGGATTGAAGGATGCAAAGCATTGATCCTGGGTGTGTCTGCAAGGATGTTGACAAAGAAGATTAACATTTGAGTCAGTGGGCTGGGGAAGGCAGACCCACCTTTAATTTGGTGGGCACAATCTAATCAGCTGTCAGTGAATATAAAGCAGGCAGAAAAATGTGAAAACGTGAGATGGACCTAGCCTCCCAGCCTACATCTTTCTCCTGTGCTGGATGCTTCCTGCCCTCAAACATCGGACTCCAAGTTCTTCAGTTTTGAGACTCGGACTGGCTCTCCTTGCTCCTCAAGCTTGCAGACAGCCTATCATGGGACCTTGTGATCATGTAAGTTAATAATTAGTAAACGCATATATATATATACATATATATACACACATATATGTACATATATATGTACACATCTCCTGAGATCATATATAATCTTCGAATAAAGACAATAATAAGGTAATAATTGTGCCTAACATAATACAACTATCTTTCCCACAACCAGAAATGCACCAATCACCAACTCCAATATTATTGCATAGTTAACAATACCTAAATGCTGTATATATATATATATCCCTAATACAACTGTGAAACAAAATTTCCGGTAAAGCAGTTTCCATGGCAGTTTGATATTTAAAGGCCAAACTCCCCCAGACTTCAAAGAACACTGGGGTCAAACAGCACCAAAGGAGAGCATCACAGGCTAACCAGGCCCCCTGCTTAGAACAACAGCATAAAAGCCTGGATACAGGCAATGGCATCCCACTTTCCCTTTCAGCAGTAACTCCAGATTCCATGCAATACTGGGGCCAAACAGTATTGCAACTGCAAGAAAGTTCTAAGGAGGGCTTATTAGTAGACCTCAGAACCTCTGCCAAAAGCATCCTCTTTGGAGAGGTGGAAGTCCAGAGGATCCCCTGGAGCATCCCCCTTTGGGATCCAGTCTTACTCTGACCTTAGGTGGGCACCAGTGCCACTTTACGTTTTCCCTCCAGAGGCAATGGCCTACTATGAGCTGTGTAAGGCCATACTTTCTCATGCTTCCTGTTCCACTAGAGCGATAGCCATGAACTAAAAGGCATTACAGCTTTATTTTTCTTTCAAAATATTTGATTTAAACACTTATTTTCCTTTAAGCCAATCAGTTAGAGCTCTTTTATATAAACATGACACACCTGACACATATATATCCACACAGAAACAGACAGAGATCCAGTAGTTTTAAGATTTTTCATGTGCCAATCTCCTAATTGCATTGCTGGCCCTGGGGTTAAGCCCTTTAAGAAGCAGAGCCAGGAAAACATGTAGTTTCTATGGCCTAATAAGTATGCATAACTGGAAGACAAAAACATTTTGAGAGGGATCCATCTGCTCCTAATTCCTGGGGCTCCATGAGGAAAACAGAAGTCTTTCCCAAAATGGGTCAGTGGCACCTCTTTCATTTTCCCAAGGAGTCCCAGGCCATCAGAGGATATCTTGGGGCCCCTCATGTGCGTATCAAGAGTGGCAAGACAAGAATGGAGAAAGATAATTCAGTCGACTGAGAAGAAAAGACCCTTCACCAGAAAAACAGAGAAATGACATAAAGGCCTTTTAAGTATACCTAAAGCTTGGATATCTATGAACATCTACTTTTAGTTAAGCTAACTTTTAACCATAGTGCTCCTTTTAAAGAAGTCCTTTTAAATCTTTTTGTTTTTTCTTTTTTAAGGCAGAGTCTCACTCTGTCGCCCGGGCTGGGGTGCAGTGGTGCAATCTGGGCTCACTGCAACCTCTGCCTCCTGTGTTCAAGCATTTCTCATACCTCAGCCTCCCAGATAGCTGGGACTACAGGTGCATGCCACCACACACAGCTAATTTTTGTATATTTAGTAGAGACAGAGTTTCACCATGTTGGCCAGCCTGGTCTTGAACTCCTGACCTCAAGTGATCCACCCACCTTGGCCTCCCAAAGTGCTGGGATTACAGGCGTGAGCCACTGCACCCGGCCCCTTTTAAATCTCTTACTACCCAACCTTAGCCATGCCAAAAGGGCCAACTGAACCATGGAGTAGAGAATACAGTGATTTATATCATTCCTGCAACCAATTTGCATGGAGAGAGAGAGAAGCCAGAAGTCCCACAACTTTTACCCTTTTACTGGCATGTCAGGCTTCTGGGTTCCCTTCCCCCAAGCCATGGAGCCCTATTGGCCCTGAAGTCCTGTGAAGGGGAAAAAGCTTTTTTCTTTCTCCAGAGTCTGAGGGTCAAAGGAGTCCAGTGATGCAGGATGCACTCCACCCATGAAGTGGGGGGGACTAATCAGCAGGAATTAGCCGTGCTCACCTGTGCTGTGCCCTGACTCCTGCTGTCATCTGCCTCAGGTCTAGTGTTCCATTCAAGGGATTCAAACCAAAGCCTGGGACAAGAAGATGCCTCAGGAGAGTGTATGAACCCTTTAAATTAGTCCCAGATGGCCCTTGCCAAATTGCAGCTAGCAGCTGGCAGGGGGTGCTCCTCTGTTGCTTCCCTATCACAAGCAGGTGAAGCTGTGGGGGAAGGTCCTCTCAAATAAGGGAGAGAAAGGGAGTCTCGGGAATAGGGGACCTGGCCCAAGGTGACAACTAAAAGGTTGGGCTTTTCCTGAGATGTACCTCACAGTCATGCTAAGAGAGGGGGGTGCCTAGATTGGAGAGGAGAACTGAAAGGACCGCTTGAGTCCAGGAGGAAGTCCATTCTCCTTCCCTTGATCCCCAGAATCACCCAGGGCTCCTGGATGGTAAGGTGGTCTAAATTACCAAAGCCAGGGAAAGGAACCCCGGGACCCATCAGTTCTGCTGCATCATTTGGGAGACCAGCCCTGTACCTGGGGACTGGTGTCTTGGGAACAGTCCTCCCTCCAATGGTCCATATTTGTAGCAGTCAACAGGTGCAACTTAGGAGCTCTGTGGTTTGTGAGCCTGCAAGCTGGCTATTAGAGCCTCTGCCTTTTTCTTGTGTTTCCTTTCCTTCTCTTGGGCCTCCTGATCCCTATAGTAAAAGACCGAGGTGGCCGCTTTCAGGAGGTCCTCTAAAATACTACCTGGTCCTATGGCCTGCTTCCGCAGCTTCCTCTTGATATCAGGGGCTGACTGAGTAGTAAACTCATTCCCTATGACCAGGTGTCACTCTATTGAATCAGGAGATAGAGGGGTGTGTTTTACCAAGACCCCTCTTAGCCTTTCCAGGACGTCAGTGGGACTCCCATCCAATCCCTGATGTACCACAGATAGCCCAGTGCAATTCAGCGGCTCAGTTCCAGTCCCTCACAAGCCCTCCAATATGCACACCTGAAAGAATTTCTTCTTCCATTGTCCCATTTCATTACTGGGGTCCCATTTAGGGTCCTCTAATGGCACTGGTATTCTTCCAACTGGAAAAGGCTCTTCCTGTTCCCTGGCCCTATACAAGATGTAAAGCTCATCCCCCAAATTCTCTGCCACTTGACGAGAGTGGCCTGCTTTTCAGCAGTGTTCAGGGTTTGATTCAAAAGTAACATGGCCATCCTTCCAGGAGAGCTAAAATACTTGGGTTAAGTTCTGGAAATCCTTTTCTTTTTTTTTTTTTTTTTTTTTTTGAGACGGAGTCTCGCTTTGTCACCCAGGCTGGAGTACAGTGGTGCAATCTTGGCTCACTGCAAGCTCTGCCTCCCGGGTTCACGCCATTCTCCTGCCTCAGCCTCCCGAGTAGCTGGGACTACAGGCACCCGCCACCACACCTGGCTAATTTTTTGTATTTTTAGTAGAGACGGGGTTTCACTGTGTTAGCCAGGATGGTCTCGATCTCCTGACCTCGTGATCTGCCCGCCTCGGCCTCCCAAAGTGCTGGGATTACAGGCATGAGCCACCGCGCCCGGCCTGGAAATCCTTTTTATATTTTTCAGGGCCATCTCAAAACCTGCCAAGATCCCCCTTAATTTGCCTTAAGTCCTGAAGAGAAAAGGAGACCTGCACCTTAATGGGGCCATATTCACCAGGCATCTGTTGCAGGGGCAGGAGTGAGACTGGGAACAGTCTAAAATTATTTCTAGGATGAGGCAAGCTTGGAAAAGAACCTGGATAGGGAGGAGCGGAGGGAGTTGATTCCCCTGCTGGAGGTAACTCTGGGATTTGCTTCCCCAGTTCCCTGGGATTGCCCCTTGCAGCCTCTCCTGAGATGGCCACTAGGAGGGCTGAATCAATTCTACAATGTTGGCAAAGGTCTGGGTCACCCTGCAAGGCAAAGGCCTGCACATAAAGGACCTTGGACTATTTGCCTTCGTGTTTACAGAAAAGCTTTTTTCCTGAGGCAATGCTTCTTTTCTGTGCCTCAAGGTGCTTGGCCCTAAATTGGCAATCAAGTAAATTACAAGAACATTTTCACCACAAATTTACATACAGATATGATGGCACACTTTGCTTTGTGGTACCCTTAACCTTCTATTTTATACTTGATGACTAAGCCAAATGCTCATTTTACCCAGAAATCTCTCTGGTTTGCAACAACATCCTTAACATTTAAGGATGTTGCCGCCCTATCACAAGCAGGTGAAGCTGTGGGGGCAGGTGTTACAATTTAACATTGTATATAAAAGAGATAGGAACCATGACAGCCTAGAAAGAAAGCAAGAAATAAACAAATAACAATAAAAAAGATTGGAGGTCCTAGTGTCAACACCCCAATGGGCAGTTGGGGACTGGAGTTAGTCCAAGGGCCTTTGGATAACACCAAGGTATGGCCTCGGCCAGATACCCTGTTACCCTAGGACCTCCTTCCAGTCTCATGCGACAGCTAGACCTCAATGAGGGGAAACTGGGTTGGAACAAAGCCAACATTCCCAATACTCGAGGGTGATGGGGGGTTGACAGTGTCCTCCCCAGCAAGCCTGTCCTCCATGTCTTAAGTCTGGCAGCTGTGCTAGTTACTTTTAACTGGCTGACAGAGGCCTGGTATTTTTCCTTCATTTTGACTATTGTGGAGTTTAGAGACTGAAAAAAATGGACAGAATTGCTTTTACTCACCCTTCTGCAAATCCTGGACAAGCCTCCAAAATATTATGGGATCTCTGGGGTGTAAATTTTTTCTGGCTAAAAACCTCTGTGGCCATGGTGCCTGAGTTCTTGTCCTTAATCCAGGAAAAACGAGGGACGCAGACAAATGAAGGGTGAAGAAGATGAAGAGTTGTATTTAGTGTTAGAACAGCACAGAGAAGGCCAGGCGCAGTGGCTCATGCCTGTAACCCCAGCACTTTGGGAGGCTGAGGCAGGTGGATCGTGTGAGGTCAGGCATTCGAGACCAGCCTGGCCAGCATGGTGAAACCCTGACTCTACTAATAATACAAAAATTAGCTGGGAGTGGTGGCGCACGCCTGTAATCCCAGCTACTAGGGTGGCCGAGGCATGAGAATTGCTTGAACCTGGGAGGCAGAGGTTGCAGGGAGCTGAGATCACACTACTGCACTGCAGCCTGGGCAACAGAGACTGTCAAAAAAAAAAAAAAAAAGAACAGTTCAGAGGAGACCCACAGTGCGTAGCTCCTCTTCGTAGACAGGTCATCCTGTGGAGTGTTCAGCTCTCAGCAGAGACAAGGCCCTGGAGAGGGTGGCCCATGGTATCTCTGCCTTCTTTATCCTCTGGCCATCCTGTGCCCTGCTCTGGCTGAACCCATGGACCTCAGAGGGGAGAAAGTGTGTGCCAATTGGCCCATGAGCAGGCCTGGAAGAGGAATCACAAGTCCCTACTCTGGTCCATGGGACTGGCAGCCCAGCTCCCAGCCTTCAGGTCTTCCCTGGCCCAAAGGTGGGGGCCTTACTGGGGACCCACCCCCTTCTGCCCAGGAATCAATCTCTCTCCTGCTGCCGTTCATGGCCCCCAAGCTTGGCCCCAACCCCTGCTCCAAGATTGGAGCGGGCACCAGTAGTGGAGAGAGGGCAGGCAGACACCCCCGAGCCTGCAGGGATGAGGGAGGGTCCTTCCTGGGGCCCCTAAGGGTGCAAGCTGAAGAGACACCTGGCTCCTGCACCTGGGAGGGTAGCTGCAGCAGCACCCAGGAAGGTAGATCCTGCTTGCTCCTGGCCCTCCCGCAACAGCACAGAGAGGCTCCAGTCTACAGCTGCGGTTTGGGTGGCTGTAGCCCAGCCCAGGAGGGTGGGGGTCCTGCCTGCTTCATAGAGCAGGAGGCCTGGATCTGCAGCTGCAGTTTAGGCAGCTGCAGCGGCACCCCAGGAGCTCCCATCCCAACTCAGAAGGGGCAGGGTTCCCAATGGCTCCATGGAGTGTGCAGCCCCAGCTGCACAGTTGGCATGGTGGCAGCAGCCTCTGCCACCACCAGCACTTTGGGAGGCTAAGGCAGGAGGATCATTTGAGCCCAGGAGTACAAGACTAGCCTGAGCAAGATGGTGAGATCCCATCTCTACAAACATAAAAAAAAAACCTAAAAATTAAAAATTAGCCAGGCATGGGTGCCTGTAGTCCTGCTACTTGGGAGGCTGAGATGGGAGGATAGCTTGAGCCCAGGAGTTTGAGGATGCAGTGAGCTATGATCACATCACCGGACTGTAGCCTAGGTGACAAAGAGAAACCCAGTCTCTATTTAAAAATAATAATAACAGAACTAAAAGAAAAAAATAGATAAATCCAATATTATAGTTGGTGACTTTAACACTCTTCTTTCAACAACTGATAGACTTACTACGTGCAAAGTCAGCAAGAATATAGAAGAACTTAACAATATCATCAACCCGTCTAATTGACATTTATAGAATACTCCAACAGCAGAATGCACATTCTCAAGTACCTACAGAACACTCACCAAGGTATACCATATCTGGGCCATAGAAGAAACCTCGACACATTTAAAATAATTGGTTTTTTTTTTTTTTTTTTTGGTTAAGAGACAGGGTGTTGCTCTATTGCTCAGGCTGGAGTGCAGTGACACAATCACAGCTCACTGTAACCTAAAACTCCAGGGCTCAAGAGATCCTCCTGCCTCAGCCAACATGTCTGGCTGATGTTTGAAATTCTTTGTGGAGACAAGATCCCATTATGTTGCCCAGGCTGGTCTCAAACTCCTGGGGTAAAGGGATACTCCCACCTCAGCCCCTCAAAGTACTGGCATTATTGGCATGAGCCACCACATCTGGCCAGCACGTTTTTTAATCATTGTATTTTTCATCATTGTGTATCCTGTGGATATCAGGTGATGTTTATTTTGGATTCTGAACACCACATATACAGCTTGCCAAAAAATTAGAATTCATCCCTTCTATTCCTATCTAATTTTCCTATAGCACAAAACTCCCAGCCCCAGGTTCTAAGCTATGGCTCTTCAGCGAGACTCCCCTCTAGCAGAGAGAACTACCTCTGACCCATTGACCTTGTCTGACCAGTTCTATCTGAGCAGCATAGTACAAAGCTGTGCCAGTTTATAGTAGTGTCATGGGATTCTTGGGATGTCACTTTTCCAGCTGGAAACCTCTGTGGCCAGTGGTGCCTTTGCCCAAGTGTTGCTCGGGCTCACTGTGTTTGTTCCACCCAGTTGGCCTGGCAGGCTGTGCTCTGCTTGTGCTACTGGCCTGGATTCCATGCCTGCCGTGGGTGAACCAGATGTGCAGCAGCAAGGGGTGTGTGAGCATGGGGTCTGGCCACACTGTGCACAGCCAGGCATGCCGGCTGCAGCAGACAGGGAGCTCCAGGCACCGGCTCCACGTGAGGTTGTGGCTGGGCCAGACATACTGCAAGCAGCTTCCACTGCAGGCACCAGGGAATGCCGTGGCACCTGGGAGCTTGGAGACACCAGGAACCGCAGAGCCCCAAAGAGGGTGTCATAGCCCTGGCTCTGGGAGCCCCTGGGTCTGGGCTTCTCAAAGAGCCACAGCTCTTCTCTTCTTCTAGTCGCCCACATAGTGGCAAGCAGTGGAGTGACAGGGCTGGGCGGCGGGGGCGGGGGCGGCGGGCATGTTTCAGCCCTGTTTGTGTTACAGCTCTTTCAGTTCCACCATTCCGTGGGTCCTGAGTTCTTGTCCATATCCAGGAAGAATGAGGTACACAGACAACTGGAGGGCAGGGCAGAGAGGAGCTTCACTGAGCGACACAGCAGCCCTCAGGAGACTGGCAGGGAGTAGCTCCTTTCCACATGCAGGTCGATTCAATGTCTCTGTGAGTGGCTGAGTCCAAGGTTTTCATGGGCTTCAGAAGGGAGGAAGTGCATGCTGATTGGGCCATGGATGGCCCAGAATAAGCATCATGAGTTCTCATTCTGGGCAATGGACTCCACCCAGAAGTGACAGTCCGGCACCCAGGCTTCAGGCTGTCCCTGGCTTGAAGGTGGGACTTCACTGGACCTGCACCTTTCCACCCAGGAGCCTGCCTTCTGCCACCATCAATAATGTCATCCACGGGACCCAAGCTGTTCCTGCTGAGGGGCACTTGCAGGCCCCTGCCAAGTCACCCTTGGCTCCCCCTCAGCCCCTCTCCCATGCTTGTCAGTGTACAAAGTTTAGAGGGGGCCAAGGTGGCAGGGGGCTGGTGTGTCAGCACTGCCAGGAGGGTGTGCACACATGGCCAGGTCACAACAGTGCTGGGCTTGGCCTCAACTTTGCTCTAAAAACAGAGTGGGAAGAGGCTAGGCAGTGGGAGCAGGCATTTCTGAGCCTGCGGGGGCAGTGAGGCTTCGTAGGCACCTAAGAGCATAGGGATGCCTGGATCCACAGCTGTGGCTGTGCTGCTGTAGCTGCACCCAGGAGGGTGGGGACCCGCCAACTTGAAAGGGGGCGGGGCTCCTGCCTGTTCCTGGCTCTCCCTGGTTCTGTGGAGCATGCAGCCCTCACCACACCTCCCCGGCTGCAGCTGGCGTCTTTGCAGTGACCACTCCAGATGGGCCGCCACTGCCAGGAGTAGGTTCCCACTCCTGGCAAAAACTGGAACACATTGTGCTCAGGATATTCCTGCCCCTGCTCACAGTACTCAGTGGGAAAGACACATCTGGCTTTTCCTGGGTCTGATTGAAGCCTGTCTTAACACCTGCAGAACAGAGGCCATGGTATCACCTGGCATGCTCCTCCTTATGCCACTGAAATTCCAGAATCCTTGGAGCTGGTGTGTATGGGACTATGTGGCTTTCACACATCCCACCCTGTATAGCCAAATCTTCAGGGCCTGGCATCAAGTTTAGTAGTCAGCCTGCTCCAGGGCTTTCCTTAGTGCCGGGCCTACTAGATCCTGGGTAGAGAGGACATATGGAAGACACCAGGCAGGAACTTTGGAAGCCAGGTCTGGCAGAACCAGGGCTCTGCAAATACGAAGCAAGGTACATCAGGGCCTTAGTTTGGGTTCCATATGAAATGGCAGCCAGAGTGTGTGCAACATGCAGCAGTAAATGATCAGCTGAAGTGGGAGTTAGAAAACAGACCGTTTCACTCACCCATTACCTCCAGGCTTGTGTTCATTTTAGGTTAAAGCCCAGTTACATAGGAAATGGTACCCCACTGATCTTATTTGACTTCTCCTATTCCCTGGTCACCAGGGCCTTCCTCTGCTTCACTTTCTACTTAAATATTTGAGAGCACCAAATTACCAGAGGGTAGTCAGTGAGAGGTGGGCTTTCCCAGGTAGGTTATTCCAGTCCCAGTTCTCTGTCTCACGAGAGGGGACAGTTGCTTGTCTCTAAGGTCAGTAAGGGCACAATTTTGGCAAACATTTGCCTATTTGCCCTGTGGTGTTCTGCTCAGATCTCCCTTCAAGAGAACACAGAGTGAACATTCTATTTGGCTGACAGCTTCCACTCTTTAGAATGTTCTGCAGTGATCACAGCAGCATCCCTCTCTACAGGCTGCTCTGAGACAATGACAGGTGGACAGTGCTAGAGCCCAGCCAAGTCGGCCAGACATGGGACTCCTCAGTCATGTAATCTTCACTCTGGGGCTCTGTATCAACTTGGCCTAGATTTTCTGAGTAGCACTGTAATTTTTCTCTTTCTCCCTTTCATACATGTGTGACTGTCATCGTGATCTATAGGTTCTTCCAATCTATAACTGAATTGATATGTACTGACTAATCAGAGCTTGTTTAGGTGTCAGAAATGCCGCAAAAGCAGTATCTACCTTTTGCTCCCACATTCCCAGCTTAATCCAAGAGACCCAGAATAAGGAGAAATCAGATGGCTGTGATTCAAATATGTGAGAAATAGCTTTTTACTCCTCTTCTCATTTAAAAATTTCCAAAGGGTAAATAAACGGAAAAGGACAAAAATACCTCTTGTGCCTAATAAATAGTAAATTTTCTTTTTTTTTTTTCTTCTTTTGAGACGGAGTCTCGCTCTGTCACCCAAGCTGGAGTGCAGTGGTGCGATCTCAGCTCACTGCAACCTCTGCCTCTTGGGTTCACGCCATTCTCCTGCCTCAGTCTCCTGAGTAGCTGGGACTACAGGTGCCCGCCACCATGCCTGGCTATTTTTTATATTTTTAGTAGAGATGGGGTTTCACCGTGTTAGCCAGTGTCTCGATCTCCTGACCTCGTCATTCTCCCGTCTCGGCCTCCCAAAGTGCTGGGATTACAGGTGTGAGCCACCATGCCCGGCCAATACATAGTAAATTTTCTATACTGATAAACACTGCTAGAAGGAACTGGGGCTGGAAATTTCAAAGAGGGATGGAAAGTCAGGGTCCAGTTCTGGGCATTTCTTAGAAAGGCAGCCACGGCCGGATGCAGTGGCTCATGCCTGTAATCAAGCCACCAGCTCATGCAGTGGCTCAAGCACTTTGGGAGGCTGAGGTGGGAGGATCATTTGAGGTCAGGAGTTCCAGACCAGCCTGGTCAACATGATGAACCCCCATCTTTACTAAAAATACAAAAATTAGCCAGGTGTGGTGGTGCATGCTGGTAATCCCAGCTACTCAGGAGGCTGAGGCAGGAGAATTGCTTGAACCCAGGAGCCAGAGGTTGCAGTGAACTGATACTGTGCCACTGCACTCCAGCCTGGGCGACGAGTGAGATTCCATCACAAAAAAGAAAAAAAAAAAAAAAAAAAAAAGGCAGCTGCTAGGCCGAGCACGGTGGCTCACGCTTGTAATCCCAGCACTTTGGGAGGCCAAGGCAGGTAGATCAACTTCGGTCAGGAGTTCAAGACCAGCCTGGCCAACGTGGTGAACTCCTGTCTCTACTAAAAATACAAAAAATCTGCTGGGCGTGGTGGCTCGTACCTGTAATTCCAGCTACTTGGGAGGCCGAGGCAAGAGAATCACTTGAACCCGGCAGGCAGAGGCTGCGGCGAGCCGAGATCACGCTGCCACACTCCAGCCTGGGTGACAGAGCGAGACTTAGTCTCCAAAAAAAAAAAAAAAAAGGCAGATACTGGGGACAGCAGGACACAGCAAAGGAGCAGCACAGCCCGGATCATGGGGGGACAACAGAGCAGCCCTGCTGGAAGGAAGCAGTACTCAGGTTGCGAAGTGGAGAAAGGCTCAGGATGAAGAGACACCAAGACTGGCCAGAGCTAGAAAGTGTCTAGCCCTTGGAAACTTCAATTACCATGGAAATAGCTTCACTCCCACTTTTAGAGGCTATGGGGGATCCTCATCTTTTCAGGAAAAATAGAAATGAAAAGTCAAAGCAACAGGACAATCCAAATCCATCCTTTACTTAGAAGCCTTCCTGAGCTGAATGGCTATTTTCTCAATCTCACCTTCGCCCTACCTCGGCTGGAAGCGCAGGAAGCAAGAAAGCTGACATTTCCAAGAATGGGTAAGAACATAATATTTGCAGTATTTATCCATCCTTTTCATGCCTAGATTTTGTCCTTTTCTATGCCCCATGCCAACAAGCTGGCTTCTCTTCCTTTATGGCTCCTCCTTCTTCCTGCCGTATACTCTTGTCACCCTAAGAATTTACCCTAGACAAAAGGATCTAGAGGCAAAAATGCTTTTCTGTGTCTTCTGTAGGGAAAGCGGAAGAAAAGGGAAGGTTGTTGGTCTTTTTTTTTTTTCTTTTTTTTTTGAGACAGAGTCTCGCTCTGTCGCCCAGGCATATGCACTGGTGTGACCTTAGCTCACTGCAACCTCTGCCTCCTGGGTTCAGGCAATTCTCCTGCCTCAGCCACCCGAGTGGCTGGGATTACAGGCGCGTGCCACCATGGCCGGCTAATTTTTGTATTTTTAGTGGAGATGGGATTTCGCCATATTGTCCAGGCTGGTCTCAAACTCCTGACCTCAGGTGATCCGCCCGCCTCAGCCTCCCAAAGTGCTAGGACAACAGGTTTGAGCCACTGTGCTGGTCTGTTGGTCTCTTATTACCCTAAAATTTTTAAGTTCTTCTTTCAAGAGCACAGCAGGGGAAGGGCTGGGGAACTTAGACATATCGACAAGTCAGACTGAGATCAGAACTTCTAATCTTACATGTTTAATACCAAACACAAAGCAAACACATTCATCATCTAGAGTACTATATTCCAACCCTATCTCAAATGCAGGAATGGGCCTCTATCTGGTATCTAGAGGATGATCATAGGAAAGAAAATGAGGACAGAGGCATCTGGTATCTTCTAAAAGAGGTACAAAACTCCCGCCTGTCATGTCATAAAGCTCCCCATCTGGTGCTGTGACCCACCTCCAAGAGAAAGCCAAAGGAACAGACCAATAAAAGGGGTCCAGGGTGCTTTCTCTATTTCACTCACTCCTCTTATTTGCTAAGGAGCTCCAATAACCAAAAGAAATGGTTCCTAGAAGAAGAGAACTAAATCTCCAGAGAGCTGCTGGGGCATACCGATAAAAACTGGGAGAAACAAAGACTGACAGCAGAGAAGTCCAATACTGCTGCTGAAGTTTCTCAGCCTAAATCCGTGGAAGAGCCTGGGATTCTACTGCTCTGTCCAGTAAAAGGAGCTTCCGGGTCCTGTATGACCCTTCCAACTCTGACTCGAATGCACCATCTAAAAACGTGTCTATCTCTACCCCTAGGCTTCTTAGCTCTTCAGTCATCCTCATCATCCTCAATCTGATATCGTTTCTTCTTTTGGATTCCTGGAGCTCCCAACTCTGGTGCTGTGGGAATGATAGGGGTGAGAGAGAGAGAATATCTAAATATGTTAAGGGGTAAGGACGTGGTAGAGTTTGTCTTCAGGATTAGAGAAGAAAAAGAAGGTCCCATCAAATTCCCTACCTCTGTTCCTGCCCTCATCTTCTTCCTGTTCCTCGTCGCTGTCCAGCAATTGTCGTTTCTTGGGTGCTGCCTTCAGTGGCCCTTTACCAATAGCGTCTTCCTCTGCAATGACCATAAATGACACAAAATTAGGAACTCGGTCCTCATATTCTCAGAATACCTTTCCTGCCCTCTAGACCAACATGGCTGACACGTTAATACTCAGAAGATGGCTGTCGCACTATTACCCTCTGGGGACGCCAGGCCCGCTTTCTTCGTGTGGGCTAGCACGAGGGCCCTCAGGGCTTGTGCTCGGTGCTCTTTACAGTGCTCCTCATCAGAGCCTTGCTCTCCAGGGACTTTAGGCTGCAGCTCTGGCTGCAGCTTCTGCTCCTCCTCTGGTTGACTCAAAGAAGCTGCTACCCTCCGGAGCTGGGTAGGACTCAGCTTGGCTGGAATTCGCCAGAAGGTTTCCTACAAGGGCCAAAAATTTGAAAAGGGAAAGGACCAGCTTCTTGTTTCCCAGAGTATGATATTCATTGAATATATATGACCCAACATTGGTGAAGATCCACAAGGGTTGTGAACTCTACTTATAATACTTACTATCTAATATATACCCAATGCCTAGCACAGTGCCTGCTACATGAGGAGGTTCCCAGTTATAGGCTTTTTTGGTTGTTCTTTTTTTTTTTTTTTAAATGAGAAGGGGTCTGCCTCTGTCACTCAGGCTGAAGTGCAGTGGCACAATCATGGTCCACTGTAGTCTCAATCTCTTGGGATCAAGCTATCCTCCTGCCTCAGCCTCTCAAGTAGCCAGGACCACAGGGGTGCATGCCACCATGATGCCCAACTACTTAAAATTTTTTGTAGAGACAGGGTCTTGCTGTGTTGCCCAGGCCAGTCTCAAACGATCCTCCCACCTCAGCCTCCCAAAGTGCTGGGATTACAGGCATGAGCCACTGCACCTGGCTATAGTTGTCAATTGAATAAATAAATAAATAAATAAATCCTGGGGATGTAAAGGTGAATCAGGTATGATCCTTGCTATCAAATAACTCACAATCCAATGGGAAAAAGAACAAATGTACTGTAATATCACAGAGTTTTTCTTTTTTTTGAGGCAGAGTCTCACTCTGTTGCCCAGGCTAGAGTGCCGTGGCAAAGCAATAAAGGCTCACCCTCCTGGGTTCAAGCAATTCTCCTGCCTCAGCCTCCCAAGTAGGTGGGAGTACAGGTGCCTACCACCACATCCGGCTAATTTTTGTATTTTTAGTAGAGACAGGGTTTTGCCATGTTGGCCAGGCTGGTCTTGAACTCCTGACCTCAGGTGATCCGCCTGCCTCAGCCTCCCAAAGTGCTGGGGTTACAGGCGTGAGCCACCATACCCGGCAGATTCCACAGGATTAAGGCTGCATCAGGGGCATGAACAAATCACAGCTGCAAAAGTGATTATTTTTACTTCAGGGGTTGAAAGAATGACAAGGACTGCTTCTCTGACAAGGTGACAATTGAGCAGACTCTTGAAGACTGGGTAGAGGTCCATCAGTAAGACAGATGGAGTGTGTGTGTGTGTGTGACCTTGTGTGCATGGTTGCAGCCTTCCAATATAGGGACTGGCATGATTAACCATTTGGAGGCACGAAAAAGCCTACCAGGGTGACTATGATGTAAAGTCGGTGTGTGAGTGGTGTGGCTGTGAGGCTGCAAAGGTTGGCCAAGGATGGGGATGCCATTTGGAGTTTGTGGATTCTGTCCTGCAAGCAGTAAGGAACCATCAATGGCTCTGGACGGGGGACCTGACCCTCCATATCCACAAGTTCTGAGTCTGTGGATTCAAACCACTGTAGATCGACAATATTAAAAAAAAAATAACAATACAACATTAAACAATAATACACAGCCTGGGCAACATGGCATAACCCCATCTCTACAAAAAATACAAAAAATTAGCTGGGAGTGGTAATATAGGCCTGTAGTCCCAGCTACTCGGGAGGCTGAGGTGGGAGGATCACCTGAGTCTGGGAGGTTGAGGCGACAGTGAGCTGAGACTGAGCCACTGCACTCCAGCGTGGGTGATGGAGTGAGACTCTGTCTCAAAAAAAAAAAAAATATATATATATATATATATATAAATAAAATGTATATATATATATATATATTTACAATACAGTATAACAATTATTTACCTAACATTTACATTGTATAGGTATTATATGTAATCTAGAAATGACAAAGTATACAGGAGGTTGTACCTAGGTTATTTACAAATACTACAAAAAGGGACTTCAGCATCTATAGATTTTGGTATCTGTGGGCAGGGGGGTCCTGGAACCAATCCCCTCTCAGATACTAAGGGACAACTGTAATCAAGACTATATTTTAAAAAGATAAATCTGGAGGCAGTCTGGAAGATGGATCTAGGGGAAGGGGAGATTAGAGAGAGGAAAAGAAGACTAGCAGAATGGCTGCTGCAGGAATCTTGGTCAGAGATGACAAGACAATGAGAAGCACCAAGATGACGATAAGGATGATAAGGAGGACCACCACGACAGTGAGGAGGAGGAGGAGATGTATTTGGAAATAGGACTAACACGCCTTGGTTGACACTGTAACTGGCATATTTACCTGCCCAGAGGCAGGGGGCCGAACCCCTAGCTTGCGCAACAGCTGCTGAAACTGTTCGTTTTCCATGGCTTCCTCATTTTCCTCTGTGAGTGGCACCAATGGAACGGCCTGGGAGCAGCCTAAGACAGGGTCAATAGTCATATGGTGAAGATATAAGGGAAGAACTGGTCCTCCATCCCATGACCAGGTAGGTCTCCAATAGCCTCCAGGGCTCTCCTCCTAAAAGTGTCACCTGTCCACTCACCATCCTCTTCCCGATCATCAGCTGCTCGGATCAGGCAGTTCTGGAGCCATAGGAGCGGGATAGAAAAGCCTAAGGAAATGAGGGAAACTTACATTTGACTCTACTCCCAAGCCCTCCACCTGAGACATCTCTCCCAGCCAAAGTCCTCACCTTCCTGATGCAGGCTTTGACCAAGGTTTTCATTTGAAAGGACTAAGCTACCCTGGACTTGTTCTGCTTCTGAGCCCCCTTCTTCTTCCTCTTCGCTGTCTTCCTCAGGCAGGTTTTCCTCTTCTTCCAGATCTTCCTGGCAAAAATCTTTCAGGGACTCCGCTCCATTTGGCTAAAATTCATTGGGGGTTGGGGGAATGAAAATGAAGGCAACACAAGGAACTTAGTGGAGTCTCCTCGTTCCTGACCGCCGCACCCCCCCGCGCCTGCTCTCTCGGAAGGACCTGGTCAGAACAGCCTCAGGCAGGAAGAATCCGGGTGGACTGCTCCTAAGGAGCACTTCAAGGGAAGCGAGCCCATGCCAGCAGAGCTAGGGTCAGATTGTTACCAAGATGGAGGATGCCAACTTTTTCCGCCGTTTCTTGTACAGCTCCCGCCGCTCAGCCACCAGCCCCAGAGCCAAGAGTTTATCCACTATTCGGGCCCGTGAGCGTTTGGCTGTGATATTCTTCATGATATGACCCAGGACATCTATAAAAAGCAAGCATGTGAATACCCAAGGGCAACAGGGAAAGAGATGAGTAAAATAAATCAGAGGTCTCTGGAAAGAGGGTACCTCAATTCATCTAAAAATGACACTTACAAACATAGTAAGTGAACAGAAGGGATGGGAGAATCTTTCCTTGGGAATAAAAGGCAGCCCCAAAATAAATGGATAGCTTGGCTTTCATCTCAAAGGTCCCCTGAGTTTCCACCTTACTCACCATCTGAGTCCCGGAATTCCTCAAAAAGCCGCTGCAGCTCCAACTCCTGATCCCCCGTCCACAGTACAATATGGGTTCCTTTCCTGATTAGGAAGGTGTCAGTGGAAGAGGAAGCCCAGGAAGTGATCATGAGTCCCCATCCCAATAGCCTCCAGAGCATGTGCCTCTCTACCTTTGGAAGTCCTTGACACTGTCAGCCAGTCCCATCTGTACCAGATGGTGGATGATCTGCTTGCGTGTTCGAGGAACAGTATTCAGGTGGGCCAAGATGGCTTCCACCACATCCTGCCCTGGCATGGGGAAGGACTAAGGCAGTAAAGAAGGTCCCACAGCTCAAGCTGCCCTCCTCATAAACTCTCCAGATCCCAAGGCCTCTCACCTTCCACGTCCTTATTGGCGAGGTACAGCTCCCGAAGATGAGCCTCTTCTTTGGGGCTCCATGTAGGTGCTCTGCGACTGGAAGACCTGAATGGTGAAAGGAGAAAGGGAGCATATAGGTTCTTGGCCCAAAAAGAGGAGACCAAAGGCCTTCTCTGATCAGTTCTGAAAAGAACAGGAAGGACGAGGCAGGTAACTGAAAGAGGCCAGCCGGCAGAGGCCTACAGTGTGCCTCCTTCCCCTCACTTTCCTTCCACGTAAGAATCTAAAAGTCAAACTAAGAGATTTTCCAGGTTGGGCCAATGGAACCCTGACCATTCTGACTCTAGGGACTGAGAATATTATGGGAAAAAGAGACTAAGTGTGAAAGGAGAGGGGCTGAGATACTAAGGGAAAGGACAAACATTTCTACAAATCCTCATGGTTTCCCAGCACATTTTGGGAGAGGTCGCACACAGACTCTCTCTGGGCAACCACCCAGCTCCCAACAGTGACTACCTCTATGGAAGCTGGTGATGGAGAAGGAAACTAGATACACAGTAGACTTAGGCTCCAGTCCCTGCTCCTCTCTTGGATAACTTTAGGTAAAGCATTTCACCTCCTGAGCCTGTTTTCTCACCCATGATAGGGAAAGAAACAGTGGGCTAAATGACATGCAAGCTCTTAACAGCTTTGACATTCTGTGACTCTGCATCAAACTTCCCCTACCTCCACCCATCTTTTGCCAACTTCAAGCTCACCTGTCATCCAGGGAGCCATAGCCCTCAGTCATCTCTCGAACCACAGCTGTGTTCTTCCAGAACAACAGCTCCACAAAGGCTTTTTGGTTGACTGCAGCCAGTGCAAAGAATTTGCCCAGGATGTATTTGGCAAAAGTCACTAGCTCCTGTAGGAGAAGGAGGTTACTATGAGGCCTCTCTGGTCCAATGCAGACCCGAACCTGGCCCTCTAGGTATTTTCTCTATAGCTGTTCCCAGCTGCCCCCTCCTCACTCACTCTCTTTTGTCCTTCTCCACGCAGCTCCCTCAACCTGCCTGTCTACTTTCTCATTGTTTTCCCATCTCCCAGCCCTTGACACCTCTCAGCACCTTCTATCTCCTGAAGATTATTTATTTACCTGAGGGTTCCCATACCCTTCCAGAACCCCACTCCTTGTTATCCCCTCACTTTGTAGGCTCCAGCAGCAGGGTCACTAAGCAGACGATTGAAGAGGCAGAAGACTGACAGCTGAAAAAGTAGGGCTTCCATTTTGAGGTCATGGGCCAGCCGGTGCAGCATCTTCACAATGCAATGGTTAGTGTGAGCACTATTCTGCTGGTAGCTCCTCAGTAGCAGCACATAGGCTCGAACGACAGTTGAACATGCAAAGCTGCACCAAAACAAGGAGGGAGAGGATGTCAGCATAAGGAAGACATAGCTCATCCTCACAGCCGCACAATCGCCACTCTAGGACCAACTCAGGCCTCTCAGCCCGCACCGTTTCAGGTAGTCCAGAAAATTAAATTCTTTCTCCGACACCTGGACCACTTGCAACTCCTCCTCTTCCTCCTCCTCCTCCTCTTCTTCTTCCTCTGCCCCACGTTCCTCTGGGCCCTGCTGCCCTATAAACAGAGGGAGGATTACTGAGTCTCTGTTATGTTGGTGCTAGAAAAGAGCTGGAAGGAGACAGATGTGAAGGGTGGAGACTCACGGGGAAGTGGAGCAGAGAGGATTTGTTTCAGCAACTGGATCTCTTCCTCTGGAGAAATGTCTTGAGAGCCAAACACATCTCCTTCAGGCCACACCTCCCTGGAGCACAGATAGAAAAAAGGCTTTACCCAGGGGAAATCTGGCTTTAAATTTATAATTCGAAGTAGAAGAAGGAATTTAGACTTATTTCTTTTGTTGGCCAGAAACAGAATGCAAACTGTTACCTCAAATGAAACAAAGACTCCAGGGAAAATTTTCCTCATAAGCCACTATTCAAAAAAAACCAGGTAAGAACAAAATGCAAACAATCTAAATGTTTGACACCTGGTTGAACAAATGTACATATTCACACAATGGTGTTTTAAAGCCATTAACAATTACAGAAATATATCTGATGAGAAATCATGCTCATAATATACTGAGAAGTGAAAAATTACTATAAATCAGCATGTACAGTATTTCATTTTTGTAAAACAAGGTATATACGATATTTTTACATGTAACAGAGCAAAAAAACCTCTGGAGGGTTACTCATCAAAATGTTAATGATGCATATCTTTGGCTACTAGAATTAAAGTTAAGTCCACCCTTAATATCTTCAAAAGGTTCTTGGATACTGCCACTTTAAGTGAAACAATGTATAACAAAACCAGTTTTTTTTCTCTTAACGTTATAAGAAACATGCTGTAGGTCATTTTACTCAAAGCTGCAATTACCAAGGACTTATTGATGATGTCAAGTGAGGATTTGCTTTCTTTATTTTTTTCTCAATTAACTATGCTTTTTTAATGTTTTTCAGAAACAAAAAAACCCAACAAACCAATCAAAACGCCCCAGGAGTCAGTTGGTATACGGTCCCAGAGCCTTGATGAGATGACTCTCTTTTGAAGACTGAGAACCCTGTACCGCAGTGATGGCCTCCTCCTTCCCCTAAAGCCCAAGAGGATGAGCAGGCAGGGTTCTTACCGGGCAGACCTCAGGAGAGTCAGGGCCTGTGGGGCCTGGCCAGCCAGGAGACAGTCTTGGATCCGTACCATAGCTTCTGCCCGCTGCTCCTCCACTGGCACCTCTGAGGCCGCATCAAAGGGAACCACAGAGTCCATGCTGAGCTCGGAATTCTAGAGATGGATAAAGCTATGGGAGTGGAGGGAGTGGAAAACCCAGATTGTATACCCTGAGCACTATTCTCAAAAAAGACAGGGTTTCTGTAACCACCTACCTGGGCACAGCACTGTAGCTGCTCAGCCAGGGCTGGCCACACAGCCTCCACTTCTTCTGGGCTAGATGGGACATTACCAGAAACAATGGCCTGGTCTAGGACCTTCTTCTTCTTCTTCCTTCTCTTCTTTTGTTTGTTCTGTGGGGAAAGAATTGTATTAGGATGTCAAGAGAGCTAAAGAGGCCTTTTCCCCATCAGTGTCTTTTCTATTACAAAACTAATTAACTGGACATCCACAGAGTGCCCATTATCTGCTATCCATTGGTAATAGAAAGCAATAGTGAACAGCATATTTCGTTCCCTTTGAGGAGCTTTTACTCTAGTGGTGGAGACAGGAAGTAGAAAGGTAATTACACTAGAGTGTGGATAAGAGCTATAATGTGAGTGAGCATAAGATGCCATGGCAAAACTCCTGACCCATTTCCTGAGTTCAGAGGTTTGCCAAAAGCAGTGCTATCTCAAGAGGTCTATAGAATAAGCAGATGCTATGAGGATCAAATAAGACACATGGAAAAGCTTCATAAAATGCAAAGCACTATGTAAATAAAGCCTCTAATTTTTTCTCCTGAAAAGTAGGACAGCCAGACGCAGTGGCTCACACTTATAGTCCCAACACTTTGGGAAGCCTAGGCAGGTGGATCACTTGAGGTCAGGAGTTCAAGACCAGCCTGGGCAACATAGCGAGACCCTGTGTCTACAAAAAATACAAAAATTAGCCAGTTATGGTGGTGTGTGCCCGTAGTCCCAGCTACTTGGGAGGCTGAGGCAGAAGAATCGCTTGGGCATGGGAAGGAGAGGTTGCAGTGAGCTGAGACTGAGCCACTGCACTCCAGCTTAGGTAACAGAGCGAGACCCTGCTTAAAATAAATAAATAAATAAAAAATAATAAAAAAAAGAAAAGCAGGAGAGTGAGTCAATACCCAAATCCTGCTTCTCCCAAGTCAGGGCTGTGAACCAGTCTTCGGTGTGGGTACTCAAAAGTCAAATAGGATGAACTGAGAGGCCCCTGAAGGTCATGCTCCATTAAAGAACTTACAATCAAACACACCAAATCTTAGGAGCATGGAGTCCAGCAGATATGGATTTGAGTCTTGAATTAGTATTACTAACAAGACTTTGGACAAGTTGCTTAACCGCTTTGGGCACATGTGCTACTGTGGATTACATGAAAACATCAGCACAGTGTCTGACACACAGTAAATGCTCAATAAATGATAGTACCTAGTATTACAGATAATACCACAGAGCCCTGAGTGCAAAAATACCCTTTAGCAAAGTCTCATTGGTACTACTGCATCTTTCAAGTCCAGTTATGACAGAATTTTAAGCTGTAGCAACTAGAGTTATAGGAAGGTTCTGGTACAAAATCTTTTTTTTTTTTTTTTTTTTTTAAGACAGAGTTTCACTCTTGTTGCCCAGGCTGGAGTGCAATGGCGTGATCTCGGCTCACTGCAACCTCTGCCTCCTGGGTTCAAGCGATTCTCCTGCCTCAGCCTCCCAAGTAGCTGGGATTACAGGTGTGTGCCACCATGCCAGGCTAATTTTTTTTTTGTTGTTGTTGTTTTTGAGACGGAGTCTTGCTCTGTTGCCCAGGATGGAGTGCAATGGCATGATCTTGGCTCACTGCAACCTCCGCCTCCTGGGTTCAAGTGATTCTCCCACTTCAGCCTCCCAAGAGGCTGGGATTACAGGTGCGCACGACCATGCCTGGCTAATTTTTGTATTTTTAGTAGAGACAGGGTTTCACCATGTTGGCTAGGCTGGTCTCGAACTCCTGACCTCAAGTGATCTGCCCGCCTCAGCCTCCCAAAGTGCCAGGATTACAGGCATGAGCCACCACGCCTGGACCAAAATCTGTTTATACAAAGCAAAGTCTCTGTGTTTCCAGGATACAAATTCCTTGGAGTTTGCATTTTGTCCCAGGGTTTTTTTTATTTTAATGTGAACCAATAATTTTATTTTTCAGAGATAGGGTCTTGGTCTTGCCCAGACTGGAGTGCAATGTCTCAATCACAGCTCACTGCACCCTCAAACTCCTAAGCTCCAGTGATCCTCGTGCCTCAGACTCCTGAGCAGCTGGGACTACAGGTATGTGCCACCATGCTGGTGAATTGTTTTTGCTTTTTGGTTTTTTTTGAGACAGAGTCTGGCTCCGTGGCCCAGACTGGAGTGCAGTGGCATGATCTTGGCCTACTGCAACCTCTGCCTCATGGGTTCAAGCAATTCTTATGCCTCAGCTTCCCAAATAGCTGGGACTACAGGTGCGTGCCATCACACCCAGCTAATTTTTGTATTTTTAGTAGAGAAGGAGTTTTGTCATGTTGCCCAGGCTGGTCTCAAACTCCTGGCCTCCAATGATCCACCCACTGTGGCCTCCCAAAGTGCTGGGATTACAGGCATGAGCCACTGTGCCCAGCCTGTCCTAGGCTTTTCACTGATTCCACTTTGGGTTCATGGACAACTGTCACAATCCCAACTTTATGGATCTGGAGACCGACACGACCAGCTTGAGCTTATTCCAATAATAACCAATACAGGACTAGATTCCAGACTTTCTAAAGTTCAATTTAAGGCTCTTTTTGTGTTGCTGTTGAGACAGAGTCTCACTGTGTCACCCAGGCTGGAGTGCAGTGACATGATCTTGGCTCACTGCAATCTCCACCTCCTGGATTCAAGCGATTCTGTCTCAGCCTTCTGAGTAGCTGGGATTACAGGTGTGCATCAACACGCCTGGCTAATTTTTGTATTTTTAGTAGAGACGGAGTTTCACCACGTTGGCCAGGCTGGTCTTGAACCCCTGACCTCAAGTAATCTGCCCACCTTGGCCTCCTCAAGCGCGGGGATTACAGGTGTGTGCCACCATGCCTGGCTGCAATTTAAGGCTCTTTCCACCTCACCACAATGCTTTCAAGGTATAACCAGAAAATGCTATAGCATAATTATTAGACTCTAAAATTACGAATCCCCAGGGTTTTTGTACTTGGCATGTGGTAGGTGTTCAATAAATGTTTCCTGACTGAACTAAAATATTTATGGCAGATCAGAGATTATTCTAATGGGAGAAGGAAACTGTAGTAGACTCACACTGGCCAACACCCACAAACCTCTTGCTGTCGTAGTTCAGAGCAGGTTTAACAGATGAACTTAAGCTGTACAAACTGTGAGAAGAAAGAGCCCCCCTTCCTTGACTCTCCCTTACAGCTCTTTCTACATTGTGGGGCTGCCCAGTACCTGCACCACCAGGTTCCCACGGCTTCGACAGAATCGCTCCAACATTTTGAGGAAGAGGTGGGTGGTCTCCACCAGGTCACGAAGGAAAGAGCGGGGCTGGCATCTCTCATCAAACTTTCGAAAAAGTGCCAGGAATAGTTCTCGGTACTCCATCACATAGAAAATATTGTCTAGGAATGGGGAAGAGAAAGGGATGGAAGGGCTATTCTGGAAAGCTTGGAAAAGGAGAGATGGATGAAGCTGGGACTGGGAAGAATGAGATTCTCATCACGAGACGGGACAGGCTGGGATCGGGGACCAGGCCAGGGCCTCACTCTTGATGATGCGGCTGCTCTCCCTCACAGCCTCATCTGGAGATATGTCCATCTCATTCACTGTTGCCAGCAGCTCCTGATAGGCCTTCAGAGCCAAGTGCATCCTGAGGGTTGACGGGAAACAGTGAAATGGAGGACAACTTAGGGCAATGGCCCATGGAAACAGCAACCTCCCACAGCCAAAAAAAAAAATGTGCCACCCAAACCCAATTTCCCAGCCAGTCCTTGCTCCCCAGACTGATCACCTGAACCCTGAATCAGGAAAAAAGCACCAGCCAGAATTCAAGCATTCAGATCCCTAGCTCACTCTATCTCCAGTAACCATCCCACTCACCGACGTGCCCAGGAGGCAGCTTCCTTGCGGTCAGTCAGCATCATCTCATAGTAGTTGGTGAGGTTCTGCTCAATGAAGTGGAAGGTACGGACACTGAGGGTCTCAGAAACCAGGCCTGGCCGGAAGGAGGCAGCTCGGTTGAAGGCCATGAAGAAAGCCAAGGCCCACATATAATAGGTCTCATCATGTTGCTGAGCTTTCTCCCGAAGCAGGTGATCCTAACATTTAAAAAAGAAAAAAAAGATCACTGTGACTTCAGGGCTTCCAACTTCTTCCTTCCTGTCCTATGATGATGGAATGGATGCTGGACACCACTGTCATAATTTTTTTTTTTGAGGCGGAGTCTCACTCTATTGCCCAGGCTGGAGTACAATGGCATGGTCTCGGCTCACCACAACTTCCACCTCCTGGGTTCAAGCGATTCTCCTGCCTCAGCCTCCTGGGTAGCTGGGATTATAGGTGCCCACCACCACGCCCAGTTAATTTTTTGTATTTTCAGTAGAGATGGGGTTTCACCATGTTGTAGGCTGGTCTCAAACTCCCGATCTCAGGTGATCCACCTGCCTTGGACTCCCAAAGTACTGGTATTACAGGCGTGAGCCACTGCGCCTGGTCTTTTTTTTTTGACAGTCTGGCGCTGTCATGATGAGGCTGGAGTGCACTGGTGTGATCTCGACTCACTGCAACCTCTGCCTCCCAGGTTCAAGTGATTATCCTGCCTCAGGCTCCCGAGTAACTGGGACTACAAATGCACACCACCATGCCGGCTAATTTTTTTTTTTGTATTTTTTTTTTAGTAGAGATACGGTTTCACCATATTGGCCAGGTTGGTCTTGAACTCCTGACCTCAAGTGATCCACTGCCTCGGCCTCTCAAAGCGCTGGGATTATAGGTGTGAGCCACCATGCCGGGACACCGCTATAATACTCTAGGATCCACAATTTCCAGCTCTCTCCTGTTCTCCCTTTCCTCTCCCTCTGAGGCAATTTTTCCAGAGCCTCTTTTGTCATGCCAGGAGCCCACTCACTCCTGGCATTTTCACTATCTCTCAGGGACATCCTAACTGTATATCCGTCCCACCTACGAGTCCACATTCCAGGGGCAGCCTCCCCGAGCTCCTCCCCACTTCTTACCCACCAACAGCTGCATCATCACCTGTCTATTCCATTCCTGATTATCTCCATATCCTTCACAGGTTCTCACCTTTACTGATCCCATGAGTCGGTTGTAACAGTTCTCCAGGAACTCAGAGCAGAAGTCTCTGAGGAAGAGCCTCACATTGAGGGCAGAACGGCGCTGAATGGACAGCTCTCGGGCGGCCTGGCGACGTTTAGGCACCTTTTTCGGCTGCTTTCCCAAATCTGAACTGTAGTTTCGTAGCTGGGTGTGTTGGTTGGGGGATTAGAATTACTCCTAACTACCACCTTCCCCTTGCAGCTCTCGTCAATTTTCTCAGAAGAAACTAATTTTTGTTTTTGTTTTGAGACAAGAACTTGCCCTGTCACCAAGGCTGGAGTGTAATGATGCAATCATAGCACACTGGAGCCTTGAACTCCTGGGCTCAAGCAATCCTCCCACCTCAGCCTCCCGAGTAGTCAGGACCACAGGCAGGTGCCACCATGCTCAGTTAGTATTTTTCACTTGTTGTAGGGACAGGGTTTTGCCATGTTGCCCAGGCTGGTCTCGAACTCCTGGGCTCAAGCAATCCTCCTTCCTTAGCTTCTCAAAGTGTTAAGATTACAGGCATGAGCCATTGTACCCAACCTTTAATTTAATTTTTTTTTTAGAGACAGGGTCTTGCCATGTTGCCCAGTCTGATCTTGAACTTCTGGGCTCAAGCAATCCTCCTGCCTCAGCCTCCCAAAGTGCTGGGACCACAAGTGTGAGCCACCAGGCCCAGCCAAGAACTCTTAAGATGATTACCCTGCTTAAGCTATGCAACTCCACTATATTCCCACTCCAGATGTAAGAATACTCACGTTGTGAAGGCCTTTGTGAAAGATGAGGTCCCTCTCCCCAATGGATTTCAACCCCTGGACAATATAGGAGCCCCCAAATCGAGAATGCCTGCAGAAACAAAAAGGTTCAAGGTGATTTTTCAGTTCTCTGGAAACTTTATCTCCATTCTCTACCATCGGCACACTGGAGCAAGTTAAAACTACAAAATGTTGGTCGGGCACGGTGGCTCACGCCTATAATCCCAGCACTTTGGGAGGCTGAGGCAGGCGGATCACCTGAGGTCAGGAGTTTGAGACCAGCCTGGCCAACATGGTGAAACCCCGTCTCTACTAAAAATACAAAAATTAGCCTGGCATGGTGGCATGCACCTGTAGTCCCAGCTACTGGGGAGGCTGAGGCAGGAGAATCGCTTGAACCCAGGAGATGGAGGTTGCAGTGAGCAGAGATCGTGCCAGTGCACTCCAACCTGGGCGACAAGAGCAAAATTCTGTCTCGAAAAAAAAAAACAAAAAACACTAAAATGTTATTCAATCACCCCACCTTAGAATTTGCCTTCTATGCCCTCAGCATTCCACGATGTAGGAAAAAGAACCTGCCTCTCTGTCACTCACCTGTTGCCTCGCTGGAGGGCTCGAGTCTTCTTTTCTGCCATCTCTCGCTGGCGCAACACCTCCAGTTCTGCAAAATCTGCACTCCGCTCCTGAGCTAAGCGTCCCTGCCCTACTCCCGCCAGCTGCTCGGGGTTCTAGATTGGAACAAAGAGGGAAGAATCAGGAGGACAGTCATTCCTTATCCTGAGTTCACGCCTACTGGGGATGCAAAGAGTGAACAAAATAGAACCCCATTAATGGGGCGTTGTGCTGTCGTTCTCCCTTATCTGAGGGGGAAATGTTCTAAGACACCCACTGGATGCCTGAAACTGCAGACACTACTGAAATATATATATGTATATATTCATATATATATATATTTGTATGTGTATACACATATACATAGAACATGTACGGTCTGTTTTATAGAATGTATATATGTGCTATATATATACGTTATCAGAAAACAGAACACGTATACATATATATATACACACACACACACACATTCTATTATGTTTTTTCAATTTGATAACCAAGATGGCTAGTGCGTGACTAATAGGCGGGTATACAGTGTGGATATGCTGGGCAGAGGGATGATTCACATCTTGTTTAGGACAAACAGGGACAAAAGATTTCATCACACTACTCAGAACAATGTACAAGTTTAAAACTTCTAAAATGTTTATTTCTGAAATTTTCCACTTAATATTTTCAGACCATGGTTGACAGTGAGTAACTGAAATCAAGGAAAGAAAACCATGAATAAGGGGGTACTACTGTACTCAAGACATGGCTACTCCTGCTGTCGCCTGCCTTCCCCAAATAATGCAGCCGTTATCACAAGAGCAATTCTGGCTGTACAGCAGAAAAGTACATGGGCGGAGGGGACTCGGGCAATAGGCCAGGGTCTCACCTGGTCACGAAACATAAGGGAGACAATCTCTAGCACATGTAGGCTCCATTGCTGCTCAGCAGACGAGCTGGCCAGAAAGAGGAGCAGGTCATCCAGGCCGCTGAGGTGAATCGCCCAGAGGAGCTGGTCATGGGCACTGGCGTCATCATCAATCTTCTGAGCAGTGAGTGGTGAGGGTAGAAAGGGAGCTCATTCAATCCCACTGCCCTGCCTTGAAGCTCTCCAACTCATTCTTTGACCAAGCCTCCTCTCCCAGACTTGTCAGAGGACAGAACAGCCCGAAAAGGGCAGCTTGGCCGGGCGCGGTGGCTCACGCCTGTAATCCCAGCACTTTGGGAGGCCAAAGCGGGTGGATCACAAGGTCAGGAGATCGAGGCCATCCTGGCTAACATGGTGAAACCCTGTCTGTACTAAAAATACAAAAAAAAAAAAAAAATTAGCCAGGAATGGTGGCGGGCACCTGTAGTCCCAGCTACTCAGGAGGCAGAGGCTGAGGCAGGAGAATGGCGTGAACCCAGGAGACAGAGCTTGCAGTGAGCTGAGATTGCACCACTGCACTCCAGCCTGGCGACAGAGAGAGACTCCGTCTCAAAAAAAAAAAAAAAAAAAAAAAAAAGGCAGCTCAACCTAACCATGCACAAGAACACAGAACACCCAAGACCCTCACCTTCTCCTGATCAAGGTCAGCTGGGACATGGAGAATATTTCTGACCAGCAGTAGGATCCGTTCAATCAGCAAGTTGTCTTCCTCCTGCCGCTCCTCCCAGCCCTAACCAGAAGAGAGTAAGAGGAAGAGACTCCCTGTGGAAGGCAGGCAGTATGTACTCTGGCTGGAAGACCCAGGCATAGAAGAGAAGCAGGATTAAAAAGAAAGAGTTCAAACAGTACTGAGGCAGCCAGAGACTATGGATCGGACTACCACATCCCCAAGGACTGGGACCATATCTCAGCATCTCCTCCTCTGCCCGGAGAAGGTGCAAAATGCTGTCCCATGGTATCCTGTAAGGTGAAGACTCACTCACCAGCTGCAGCAGCTCATACAAGGTTTCACTGAGGACTCCAAAAGCCTTCTCACTGGCAAAGGCCTGTGAAATAGGGAACCTGATCTTAAGTAGCAGTCATCCACTTCTTCACCACTGCCCCATATTCCGCCCCAGGGACTCCAAAGGAAAGCCTCACCTCTTTGTAGGCCTGCAAATAAGTTAGCACCTGCAAAAAATGGTGCCGAAAGCTGGGCTCCTTAGGCAGATTGCCAAAACAGAGCAAGGCTGGTTGTGTCAAGTTCACCATCAGTCTGGGAGACAATGAAGGAGGGAGAAGTTGTTAAGTTTCCTTACCAGCTCAAACGCCAAACCTATCAGCTCAAACACCAAAGCCTGGCAGGTGGCAAAAGTTTAAAAGCTAGGGAGGCAACCTGATAACAGCATCAAAGAGAGGCTTGTCCTGGTGGTGCTGGGTGAGGATGGGCAGAAGGTCGCTCTGTAGGATCTGGGCTGCCCCCAGCTGCTGCCGCACATCTCGTGTCTCATCCTCATGCCTCAAATAGCGGATCAGATCCTTCACGCTCTCTTCAGAGACAGAACAAAACATGCATGTGGAACCTTGGAAGAAGCTCCATCCAGACCCACATCTTTTCACACCCATGGTTTGAGAAATTCAACAGACCTCCTTAATTCAAGCAAATTTTTTTCCTGTTTCATCAAAAAGGTACTCACCTAAGCAATCTGGTTCCTTATGGTAAGTGTCTCCCTCCAAGTACCCAAGGGCACTACATGTGGCTAGAAGTTCACAGTTCATCATGTGCAAGTCCATATATCAGTGGACCAACCAATAGAGAAGGAAGTGGAGAAACAGGAGACAGAAATGATGAGGCCTGGAGAGATAGAGAAAGATAAAAAATGTAAGTTCCTCTCCATGAAAAGAAGAAAGGAACAGGACGAGGCCCTAATGCTCAGAATATTCTGAACAAGATCCTCAAATGTTTGACTTTTGTCACAACCAAAAGTTCTGCTCTCAGTCCCAGAGAAAGTTTTAAATAATGGCTTCTACCTGATCAAAACCAAAGAGGCTCCAGCCTATGAATTAAGCACCTGCCCTGGCCAGGCGCGGTGGCTCACGTCTGTAATCCCAGCACTCTGGGAGGCCAAGGCGGGCAGATCACCTGAGGTTGGGAGTTCGAGACCAGCCTGACCAATATGGAGAAACCCTGTCTCTACTAAAAATACAAAATTAGCCGGGCGTGGTGGCGCATGCCTATAATCCCAGCTACTCGGAAGGCTGAGGCAGGAGAGTGGCTTGAACCCAGGAGGCAGAGGTTGTGGTGAGCCAAGATCATGCCGCTGCACTCTGGCCTGGGCAACAGAGCGAGACTCTGTCTCAAAATAAATAAATAAATAAAATTGTTAGACCCTGGCTGGGCACAGTGGCTCATGCCTATCATCTCAGCATTTTAGGAGGCCAAGACATGATGATCATTTGCCCCAGTGTTCAAGATTAGCCTGGGCAACATTGTGAGACCCCATCTGTATAAAAAGCCAAGCGTTGTGGCACACACCTGTAGTCCTACCTACTCGGGAGGCTGGCTGAGACGAGAGGACTACTTGCGCCTAGGTGTTCAAGGTTGCAGTGAGCTGTGATTGCACCACTACACTCCAGCCTGGTCTACAGAGTCTCTGGAAAAAATAAATTGCTCAACCCTGTCACCCTCCACTTTCTGTGGCTCTTCCATGCAGACACACCTCTGATGTACCACAGGAATTTAAAAAACCGAGCTCTGGCCATACAGTGATTCCACCAAGGATCTAATACATCTCAAGAGCCCTGAGGCTTCTGAGACACTGCGAATGTGTAGAGAAAGGTCCTTCACTCTCCTCTCCAAAGTTACTCTTAAACCTTGGTAATTTCAGTAGAAATCAGCATCTAACAGAACAGGTGAGGAAATGGAGTGAATAGAAACTGGTACATTCCCTATCACTATCTCCCAAAGAATCATCTTCCTTTAAAAAAAAGAAAAAAGAGAAACAGGGTTTCACTCTGTTGCCCAGGCTGGAGTACAGTGGCATGATCACAGCTCATTGTAACCTCAAATTCCCGGGCTCAAGCAGTCCTCCTGCCTCAGCCTCCTGAGTAGCTGTGACTCTGGGCATGTGCCATCATGCCTGGCCTTTTAAAAAATTTTTGTAGGCCAGGTGCGGTGGCATCCCAGCACTTTGGAAGGCCAAGGCAGGCAGATCGCCTAAGGTCAGGAGTTCGAGACCAACTTGGCCAACGTGGTGAAACCCCATCTTCTACTAAAAATACAAACATTAGCTGGGCGTTGGCCGGGCACGGTGGCTCACGCCTGTAATCCCAGCACTTTGGGAGGCTGAGGCGGGCGGATCATGAGGTCAGGAGATCGAGACCATCCTGGCTAACACAGTGAAACCCCTTCTCTACCAAAAATACAAAAAATTAGCCAGGCGCGATGGCGGGCGCCTGTAATCCCAGCTACTCAGGAGGCTGAGGCAGGAGAATGGAGTGAACCCGAGAGGTGGAGCTTGCAGTGAGCAGAGATTGCGCCACTGCACTCCAGCCTGGGCAACAGAGCGAGACTCCGTCTAAAAAAAAAAAAAAAAAAAAAAAAAGAAACAGCTTGTTTAACACTCCGAAAAAGTATACAGTATATGATATAATCTCAGCTATGTCCTTTAAAATCCATAATCACTATGAAAAACTCCATACTGTCTATGGAAAAGCCAAACTCTGACAAATATTTAAAGAGACTTAGCCAATGAGTAACTGCAGTCCAAGAAAACACTAATTTAAGAAGTCTTGGCTGGGTGTAGTAGCTCATGCCTGTTATCTCAGCACTTTGGGAGGCCGAGGTGTGTGGATCACCTTAGGTCAGGAGTTCAAGACCAGCCTGACCAACATGGTGAAACACTGTCTCTACTAAAAATACAAAAATTAGCTAGGTGTGGTGGTGTGCACCTGTAGTCCCAGCTACTTGGGAGGCTGAGGCAGGAGAATCGCTTTAACCCGGGAGGCAGAGGTTGCAGTAGGCCGAGATCACGCCACCACACTCCAGCCTGGGCCACAGAGCAAGACTCCATCTCAAAAAATAAATAGAAATAAATAAAAATAAAAAGTTGGAGTCAGTAGAAAGGAATGTTTAATATTAGTGTAAGTTAGTTAAGGAAGTCTGCTAACCATCGTGTGATTGATGCTATGCCAGAGTCAAGTTATGAGAGCAAGCCATAACATACTGGGTCCAAGTGACCTGTTTAGCAAGATGGATGGGCTGCAGACATGGCTCTCTCCAGGCTCCTCAGAAAGGAATTTAGAACACCGAACAGTGGTCAGAATTCAGTAAGAATACATTATCCTTATTTTTCTCATTTCGCTTCAGACAGATGGAAATGTCATCATATATTAGTGTTCTTCTAGCATTTAGAAATCATTGATTTATATAGTAAAAATCATAAACCAGTCCAACAAAAGGAAAGCTCCATGCTGCAGGGCTTCATTTTGTTTTGCTCATTGCTGCATTCTCCAGTGCCTAGAATAGAGCTTGGCATATAGCGAGCATGCAATTTTTTTTTTTTTGAGACAGAGTCTCACGCTCTGTTGCCCATGCTGGAGTGTAGTGGCGTGATCTTGGCTCACTGCAACCTGTGCCTCCCAGGTTTAAGTGATTCTTTGCCTCAGCCTCCCAAGTAGCTAGAATTACAGGCTCACGCCACCATACCAGGCTAATTTTGTATTTTTAGTAGAGACGGGGTTTTACCATATTGGCCAGATGGGTCTTGAACTCCTGACCTCAGGTGATCCACACACCTCGGCCTCCCAAAGTGCTGGGATTACATGCTTGAGCCACCGCGCCCAGCCGAGCATGCAATAAATATTTGCCGAATTTTGAATCAACAGATTATCCTGGGTCATACCCTTTGAAACAGTAAACTCATTTCAGAAAATATAACCGAAGAAAATAATTCATAAAAGAAAGGAAATCATTTGTACAAAACCAAAAATAGTAATACCTTTTCCTAGTACACTCGAGTTTGCAAAATGATTTTATAGCTTTTTTTTTTTTGAGACAGGGTCTCACTCAGGCACCCAGGCTGGCACCCAGGAGTGCAGTGGTACAATCACGGCTCACTGTAACTGAGGAAGCAGAATACGGAAAATGAGGCAGGATAATAGTAAAGGGAATTTAAAGTTGGATAAAGGGCAGAATGAGTAAGAACATGAGAGCAGAAGCAAGGTGAAGGGGTAGGTGAGCAAGAAGCAAGATAAAAGGCAGAAGTTAAGCAGGCCAAAACAAAAAGTAAGCTAAGAGAAGCAAGCAAGGACCCCATGGCCCGCAGGATCAAGACCAAACCAGCAAGGGGCAGCTCTTCAGGGCAAGTCATATGCATCAAAGAGAAAAAGTGTCCTTATCGTGACCCCGTATGATAATCAACTCATCAACGCTCATGCATATGGACTGCATATCATGCATGTACTTAAAATTATGGGATGGAGGCAGCAGGCAAGCACTAAGCAACACACCCATCAATCAAAAAGGCAGACACTGACTAGAGATTAGGCAGCCAAAAAAACACATAAAAAGACCCAAACTACACCAAACTAACGCTGATCTCATTTTGCAGAGGTCAGTCTGCTCTCTCGCTCCGAGAGTGTTAATACTGGGCTTGATAAACATTTTTTTTTTTTCTGAGACGGAGTTTCGCTCTGTCACCCAGCCTGGGGTGCAGTGGCACGATCTCGGCTCACTGCAACCTCTGCCTCCCTCCCGGGTTCAAGCAATTCTCCTGCCTCAGCGTCCCAAGTAGCTGGGATTACAGGCATGCACCACCACACCCAGCTAATTTTGTATTTTTAGTAGAAACGAGGTTTCTCCATGTTGGTCAGGCTGGTCTCAAACTCCCGACCTCTGGTGATCTGCCCATCTTGGCCTCACAAAGTGCAGGGATTACAGGCGTAAGCCACCGTGCCTGGCTTGCCCAGCTAATTTTTTGGTATTTCTGGTAGAGACAGGGTTTCACCATGTTGCCCAGGCTGCTCTGGAACTCCTGACTTCAAGTAATCCTCCTGCCTTCTAACTATGCTAACTCAAATTTGAAAGTCTATATTTAAAAAGGGCACAGCCAGGCTCAGTGGCTCACGCCTGAAATCCCAGTACTTTGGGAGGCCAAGGCGGGAGGATCACTTGAGCCCAGGAGTTTAAGACCAGTTTGGGCAATATAGTGAGACCTCGTCTCTACAAAAAATTTAAAAAATAAAATTATCCGAGTGTGGTGGTGTGTGCTTGTGGTCCCAGCTACTAGAGAAGCTGAGGTGGGAGAATTACTTGAGCCTGGGAGGTGGAGGCTGCAATGGGCTGATATTGCGCCACCGCACTCCAGCCTAGATGACAGAGCAAGGCTCTGTCTCAAAAAAAAAAAAAAAAAAGGAATGGAATACTGACTGATACATGCCATGAAGTAGATGAAACTTGAAAACATGTTCAGTGAAAGAAGCCAAACACAGCCGGGTGCAGTGGCTCACACCTGTAATCCCAGCACTTTTGGAGGCCAAGGTGGGCAGATCACCCTGAGGTCAGGAGTTGAGACCAGCCTGGCCAACATGGTGAAACCCCGTCTCTACCAAAAATACAAAAAAATTAGCTGGGCATGGTGGCGGGCGCCTGTAATCCCAGCTACTCGGGAGGCTGAGGCAGGAGAATCGCTTGAGCCCTGGAGGTGGAGGTAGCAGTGAGCCCAAATCGCGCCACTGCACTCCAGCTTGGGCAACAAGAGTGAAAATTCCATCTCAAAAAAAAAAAAAAAAAAAAAAAAGAGGCCAAACACAAAAGGTCATATATTGTATGATGGAATTTATATGAAATGTCCAGAATAGGCAAATGCAATAGGCTGGTATGGGCACAGTGGCTCACGCCTGTAATCCCAGCACTTTAGGAGGCTGAGGTGGGCAGAAATGGTTGTACAACTCTCTGAATATACTAAAAATCACAGAATTGTACAGGGGTTTTCTTTTTTTTTTTTTTTCTTTTGAGACAGGGTCTCACTCTGTTGACCAGCCCAGGCTGGAGTACAGATCAATCATGACTCGCTATAGCCTCAACTCCTTGGCCCAAGCAATCCTCCCACCTCAGCCTCCCAAGTAGCTGGGACCACAGGCATTCAATACCACACCTGGCTAATTTTTTAAATTTGTGTAGAGCTGGTACCTCCCTATGTTGCCCACACTGGTCTCAAACTCCTGACTGGCCTCAAGCAATCCTCCTGCCTTGGCCTCCCAAAGTGCTGAGATTACAGGTGTGAACCACCACACCTAGCCTGAATTGTACACTTTAAAAGGGTGAATTTTACAGTATATGAATTATATCTCAAACAGCCGTTATAAACAACACTCCACACAATTACTATACGCATTCTGTTTCTACCATTTTAACACCAAAAAAACTATAGACAAAAATCTCAGGATAAAATACTGTCCTTTAAATTTAATAAATATGACTTCATGAAAAAATTCATTACATTGACTTTATTTTCACATTTCATCATAGACCAGGTGAGAACTTTGTCAAACACCACAGAGCCAGTGGATCTGGACATTTAAAAGGGATGTTAGTTACTTTTCCTACTCAACTAAGTATCAAGCAGTTCAGATGAAGCAATATGCATCTGAAATCAATACTTGGAGGCATTAAAATGCAAGAACCAAAAGAAAACAACAGATAAAATATTAAATGTATTTGCAATTCAAATTAACCTTTTTTTTTTTTGAGCAGAGTCTTGCTCTGTCGCCCAGGCTGGAGTGCAGTGGCACGATCTTAGCTCACTGCAACCGCCACCTCCTGGATTCAAGCAACTCTTCTGCCTCAGCCTCCCAAGTAGCTGGGACTACAGGCGCGTGCCACCATGCCCAGCTAATTTTTGTATTTTTAGTAGAGATGGGGTTTCACCATATTGGCCAGGCTGGTCTCAAACTCCTGACCTCATGATCTGCCCACCTGGGCCTCCCAAAGTGCTGGGATAACAGGCATGAGCCACTGCGCCCGACCAAATAAACTTACTTTTTGAAGACGAAACAAAACACTCTACCTGCCCCAAACCAACTCTGCTCCAAGGATTCTCTTTGAGACCCAGTAGTATGAACAAAATGGCATCTAGCACTTGAATTCCAATTCTGTCTGGTACTAAACTGGTGAACTTGAGCAGGTGGCTTAACTAAATCTCTTTCCTTATCAGTATACTGAGGAAATAATAATAATACCCACCCTCACAAGATATTAGGGAAGTGTAAATGAGATCATGTAAAGCAATGCTACTCAAACCTTGGTCTTCAGACCACTGCCAATCCACAAACTATTAGCAGTCTGCATCAGGGTAAGTACAGAAAGAAAGCATTAGCACTTAGAACATCTTAGGGCAATTTGACAGGCAGTTTACAGTTTTGTTTTGAGACAGGGTCTCCCTCTGTCACCCAGGCTGGACTGCAGTGGCATGATCTTGGCTCACTGTAACCTCTGCCTCCCGGGTTCAAACTATTATCGTGCCTCAGCCTCCCAAATAGCTGGGATTACAGGCCTGTGCCACCATGCCGGGCTAATTTTTTTGTGTTTTGTAGTTGAGATGGGGTTTCGCCATGTTGCCTAGGCTGCTGAACTCCTGGCCTCAAGTGATCCACCCACCTCGGCCTCCCAAAGTGCTGGGATTACAGGCATGAGCCACTGCACCCAGCCAATGTTTGTTGAATCTAATGATGATAATAATAAAAAGCCTGTATTCTCTATGTCTTTTTAAATGTTATTTTTCTAGTAATTTTATTTTACAGAAGTGCTTTTAGAACACTACTGATCTGCAACAGCTTGAGGGAAAAATCTACCTGGTCCTTTACCAAGACAGTTTGAGAAGCAGTGATATTAAGCACTCTACCCAGTGCTGAGCACAAAGTAAGAATCCCTGGCTGGACATGGTGGCTCACGCCTGTAATACTAATACTTTGGGAGGTTGAGGTGGGAGGATCACTTGAGTCCAGGAGTTTGAGACCAGCCTGGGCAACATAGCGAAGCCCAGTCTCTACAAAAAATAAAATACAAAAATCAGCCGGGCATGCTGATGTACACCTTTAGTCCCAGCTACCCAGGAGGCTAAGGCAGGAGGATCACTTGAGCCCAGGAGGTTGAAGTTGCAACGAGCTGAAATTGTGCCACTGCACTCCAGCCTGGGTAACAGAGTGAGACCCTGTCTCAAAAGACAAACAAACAAAACAAACAGAACCCCTCCCCCGCCCCAAATATTAATTTCCTCTCCATCTGTCAGACTCTATAGTCAGTTACTAAATGCTTAGGGAGAACCTTCCTGGCAAAAGATAGCGTGCAGGTGCAATGGTAGTGCTAAAGAAATTTAAGAAATATAGTTGCAGAGGCCAGGCGCAGTGGCTCACGCCTGTAATCCCAGCACTTTGGGAGGCCAAGGCGGGTGGATCACAAAGTCAGGAGTTCATGACTAGTCTGGCCAACATGATGAAACCCCGTCTCTACTAAAACTAACAAAAAATTAGTCAGGTGTGGTGGCGGGTGCCTGTAATCCCAGCTCCTCGGGAGGCTGAGGCAGGAGAATTACTTGAACCAGGGAGGTGGAGGTTACAGTGAGTTGAGATCGTGCCACTGCACTCCAGCCTGGGCGACAGAGTGAGACTCCGTCTCAAAAAAAAAAAAAAAAAAAAAGAAATGTAGTTGCAGAAGTAAATCCACAAATATAGAACAAACAATGTAAAAGATAAGGCAGTACAAGCTCTAAATACGTGATACTGAAAAAAACTAAAAAACTAGTACTCTTTTCAGGTTAAAGTGGTCAAGGAGGTTTTGTCTGAGGAAGCATGATTAGAACTGGGCCTTTGAAAGCTGCATAGGATTAAGGCAGCTGGGAATAGGATGGGCATTTAAGCAGAGAACTGCCAGTGCAAAACCAAAGAGGGAGCCATTATGAATAGATGAGTCCAACAGGAAAGTAATGGAAAAGCAGCTGGAACCAGCTTTATGGGAAAAACCTCATCTTTGTCCATCAGTTCAAAGATTTAGAACCTAAGCCAGGGAGCCACTGAAGATTTCTGAGCTAGAAAACAAAATGATCAAACCAGGGTCACACATATCCTACTACTGTATCACTATATACATCAGTTTGGCCATTTTCCCGTGTGGCCTCTATCTCTTTTCCTTTCAGTGCTCTCACCCTGCAAAAGACCATACGTAACCTCAGATCAATGCAACCATCTGCTTCCTAGACTTCAATTCAAATCTAGGCCCAGATGTGCTGGAGAAAACCAAACGACCCTGTATAGTGATATAAGATAGATGATGTTGCGGGAAGTCAGGGACCCCGAATGGAGAGACCGGCTGAAGCCACAGCAGAAGAACATAAATTGTGAAGATTTCATGGACATTTATTAGTTCCCCAAATTAATACTTTTATAATTCATTACGCCTGTCTTTACTGCAATCTGTGAACATAAATTATGAAGATTTCATGGACATTTATCACTTCCCCAATCAATACTCTTATAATTTCCTATGCCTGTCTTTAATCTCTTAATCCCGTCATCTTCATAAACTGACGATGTATGTCATCTCAGGACCCTGTGATCACTGCATTAACTGTACAAATTGTTTGTAAAACATGTGTGTTTGAACAATATGAAATCAGGGCACCCTGAAAAAGAACAGAACAACAGCGATTTTCAGGGAACAAGGAAAGATACCATAAGGTCTGACTGCCTGGGGGGTCAGGCAGAATAGAGCCATAGTTTTCTTCTTGCAGGGAGCCTATAAACAGACATGTGAGTAGGAGAAATATCACTGAATTCTTTTCCCAGCAAGGAATATTAATAATTGATAACCCTGGGGAAGGAATGCATTCCCAGGGGTAGGCCTATAGACGACTGCTCTGGGAGTATCTGTCTTATGCGGTTGAGATAAGGGATGAAATATGCCCTGGTCTCCTGCAGTGCCCTCAGGCTTACTAGGATTGGGAAATTCCAGCCTGGTGAATTCTAGTCAGACTGGTTTTCTGCTCTCAAACCCTGTTTCCTGTTAAGATGTTTATCAAGATAATGTGTGCCCAGCGGGACATGGACCCTCATCAGTAATTCTAATTTTGCCCTTGCCTTGTGATCCTGCTCTGCCCTTTTGCCTTGTGATCTTCTATTGCCCTTTGAAGCATGTGATCTCTGTGATCCACTCCCTATTGGTACCCCCCTCCCCTTCTAAAATCCCTAATAAAAACTTGCTGGTTTTGTGGCTCAAGTCCCCATCATGGTCCTACCAATATGTGATGGCACCCACAGAGGCCCAGCTGTAAAATTCTTCTCTTTGTAGTCTTTCTCTTTATTTATGAGACCAGCTGACACTTAGGGAAAATAGAAAAGAACCTACATTGAAATATTGGGGGCTGGTTCCCCCATTAACATGTATAGCCTGCAACCTGAGCAGGGCCTTCAGCCTGGTCCAGCAAATCATTTCGGTATTCTTTCTTTTTTTTTTTTTTGAGACAGAGTCTTGCTCTGTCATCCAGGCTGGAGTGCAGTGGCGTGATCTCAGCTCACTGCATCTCCGCCTCCTGGGTTCAAGCGATTCTCTTGCCTCAGCCTCCCAAGTAGCTGGGATTACAGGTGCCCGCCACCACGCTTGGCTAATTTTTGTATTTTTAGTAGAGACATGGTTTCACCATGTTGGCCAGGCTGGTCTGGAACACCTGACCTCGTGATCCGCCTGCCTCAGCCTCCCAAAATGCTGGGATTACAGGCATGAGCCACCGTGCCCAGCCTCATTTCTGTATTCTTGGTCCCCTTCGTTGTCTCTTCCCGAAGAACCACTATTCCTAACTTTCATCATTATCCTCAAGCCCCTTCACTCTACTGCTTCCTTGCCTCCCACCTGGTTTATCTGCTTCCTTCCTGTTAGGAACAATTGAGGTTATCAGACATGAACTCTCTCAACTCTCTCCACCCAAGCCTAAAAACATACATATTTCAAACACCCACCCTTAGTTCTTTGCTTCTAATCTAAGTACTCTGTGATCCTCATTAATCACTTCCTGTCCCTTAGTTGGTTATTCCTTATTTCCAACCTTCCCTTTATACTAGCCCCATCCCCATATGAGTTGCTCAAGGCTATTCCATCTGTTTTTTTCTTTTGAGGCAGTATCTCAAAAGTGTAGTGATGTGCAGTGGTGCGATCTCGGCTCACTGCAGCCTCAAGCCCCCAGGCTCAAGCTATCCTCCGACCGCAGCCTCCCAAAGTGCTGGGATTACAGGCATGTGCCCCCACACCTGTCCTAGCTCATCTTAAGGGGGGAAAAAATCCAACATAAAATAAAACTTTCCCCTTTGACCTCTTATTGGCTGTTCGTCCTCCTACTTAAGTGCTGATTTTCCTTAGGCCTGCATCTTTAGCCTTCTTCCCTTCTCACTGTACACGGCCTGATTGGGCAAACTCACCCTCTCCCATGCACTGCAACTACCATCCAAGCCAGAAGCCAGCAAATCTGTATTTCTGGCCCCTCTGAGCTATTGAGTTGACAATCTCATATGTTAAACTGACTAACTGAATAGCATTCTCTACCTTTATGTCTCAAAGATACCTTACACTCAATAGGTCTAAAGCTGAACTCATCTTCCCAAGTCTGTCTCCACTTTGGCTCTCTCAAGGACTGATACTATCTCCTCAGTGAAGAAAGCTAAGAGTTTCACCTTATTAAAAGAAACCTAGGGCCAGGCGCAGTGGCTCATGCCTGTAATCCCAGCACTTGGGGAGGCCGAGGTGGGCGGATCACCTGAGGTTGGGAGTTCGAGACCAGCATGACCAACATGGAGAAACCCCATCTCTACTAAAAATACAAAATTAGCTGGGTGTGGTGGTGCATGCCTGTAATCCCAGCTACTTGGGAGGCTGAGGCAGAATTGTTTGAACCCAGGAGGCGGAGGTTGCGGTGAGCCGAGATCGCACCATTGCACTCCAGCCTGGGAAACAAGAGTGAAACTCCACGTCAAAAAAAAAAAAAAAAAAAAAAAGAGGCTGGATGTGGTGGCTCATGCCTGTAATCCCAGCACTTTGGGAGGCCGAGGCGGGTGGATCACCTGAGGTCGGGAGTTCAAGACTAGCCTGACCAACATGGAGAAACCCTGTCTCTACTAAAAATCCAAAATTAGCTGGGTGTAGTGGTGCATGCCTGTAATCCCAGCTACTCAGGAAGCTGAGGCAGGAGAATCGCTTGAGGCGGAGGTTGCAGTGAGCTGAGATCGCACCACTGCACTCCAGCCTGGGCAACAAGAGCGAAACTCTGTCTCAAAAAAAAAAAGAAACCTAGGAGTCACCTTAGCTCCATCTCAATTAACTTCCTTAAGTTCTTCTATCAGTTGCTGTCTATCCTTCTATCCCAATTGCTACTGCCTTAGTTCAGTTCCTGAGTAGCTCTTGCTTAGGTTACTCAACCTCTTCCTATCCTCTTTCTCTGCCTCCAGACTTTTTTTCTTTTTTGAAAGAGGGTCTCGCTTTGTCACCCAGACTGGAGTGCAGTGGTGCAATCACAGCTCCCGGCAGCCTCAACCTCCCAGGCTCAAGCGACTTTCCCACCTCAGCCTCCCAAATAGCTGGGACTATAGGGTACATCATCACACCCTGCTAATTTTTGTATTTTTTGTAGAGACACGGTTTTGCCATGTTGCCCGGGCTGGTCTTTAACTCCTGGGCTCAAGCGATCCACCCACCTGGGCTCCCAAAGTGCTGGGATTACAGGCATGAATGCAGCTGCCTCCAGTCTTGTTCAATCTAGCCTCAATATGGTTACCTGATTTAGGCATATAACAATCCTGCTTAAAACACTTCAATGGATACATAAGAAACTTCATAGTGATGGTCTCTGAGAACTAGGGGATCTAGGATAGGAGAAATATTTGTCTTTCCCTGTGGTACTATTTGAATTCTTTACTATTAGCATGCATTACTATACAAAACTAAAGTTTCAGTGACCTCCAGTGCCTACAATACAAAGTCTTTCATGAATCTCTCTCCTGTTTACCTCTCACGCTTCTCTCTCAAGCCACTATTCTATCTAGAATGGCCTCCCATCCAAATATCAACTTAGCTCTGAAGACTCTGTGCAGGCCAGGCGCAGTGGCTCACGTCTGTAATCCCAGCACTTTGGGTGGCCGAGGCGGGTGGATCGCCTGAGGTCAGGACTTCAAGACCAGCCTGGCCAACATGGTGAAACCCTGTCTCTACTAAAAATTAAAAAAATTAGCCAGGTGTGGTGGTGGGTGCCTGTAATTCCAGCTACTGGGAGGCTGAGCCAGGAGAATCACTTGAACCTGGGAGACCGCACCACTGCACTCCAGCCTGGACAATAAGAGCAAAACTCCATCTCAAAAAAAAAAAAAAAGACTCTGCCCAAAAGGGACTTCCTCCTGACTTCTCCATACAGAAGTGACCTCCTTTTCCTTAATGTCTACTGTGTACCATATTCAGACTTCCAACATGGTACTTACAATTCATGTTGTATATAATAGTTAAAATCAAAGTCTATCTCCCTTCATTAGCCTTAGATTCCCTGAAGACAGGAATTTTTTTTTTTTTTTTTTGGAGACGAGTCTCACTCTGTCACTCAGGCTGGAATGCAATGGTGCAATCTCGGCTCACTGCAACCTCTGCCCCCCAGGTTCAAGTGATTCTCCTGCCTCAGCCTCCCAAGTAGCTGGGATTACAGGAACATGCCACCATACCCAGCTAATTTTTGTATTTTTTTTTTTTTTTAGTAGAGATAGGAATTCTTATTCACCCTTGAACTTTCAGAGCCTTGCTACAGGATCAGAATTTCCAGAGATGGGGCTTAGGCAAGTGTTTTGACAATGTTCCTCAGGTGATTCTAACTATCCTATGTTAACTGCACGAAAACGTAAACTCTTTCACATCAGGAATCATCATTACGCAGCACAATGTAAGTGCTCAATAAATGCTTTACTAAATTGAACTGAAACAGAGAAGTCTGGAAGATGAGGGAGAAGAGTTTGGAGCTAAAGATTTGGAGGCATCAGGATGTAAGATGGTGTGAGTGCAGTGAGAGGAGGAAGGAAGCCAGGAAGGACTTCTTGATGACCCTTTCACTGTAACCACAGAAGACTCAATTACATGTGTTTTCCTTAGGGCTTGAGTTCCTTAAGGGTCGGGAACTCTCCGTCCTACTCATCTCTGTAAGCCTGGCGCTAAGCACAGTGCATGGTACATGTTAGGAGCTCAGTAACCTTTTATTGATCTTTTATTGAGCTGTATCAGTGCCCCTGGTAATAGAGGGGGGTAAAAAACTTCAGGGACACACAGGAAGAAGTGACTAACTTGGCACAGGAAGCTGGATACATTGATTTTCAGAGGGACAATTAAGCTCAGTCTTCAAAGAGAAGTTCGCTTGGCAGAGCAGTGTCAAGAACTTCAAGCAGAAGGAACAGCAGGAACTAAGTACTGAGCTATGAAAGAGGGCAGCCACAATCTTTCCACGTGGCCAGGAGTCAGGTGAGTAAGAGATTTACAAAATGAGATTGAGAGGGTCAGGGCCAGAATAAGGGCCACAGACACCCACCTACGGATTTAAGGCTAACTGTGGGTGGTCAAAGAGGAGTTTTAAATTTAACATCAGATGATCTACCTTTACTTTGTACAAAGTACTAGTAGGGCCGGGTGCGGTGGCTCACACCTGTAATCCCAGCACTGTGGGAGGCCGAGGCGGGCGGATCATTTGAGGTCAGGAGTTCGAGACCGGCCTGGCCAACATGGTGAAACCCCATCTCTACTAAAAATACAAAAATTAGCCGGGCGTGGTGGCGGGCACCTGTAATCCCAGCTCCTGGGGAGGCTGAGGCAGGAGAATCGCTTGAACCGGGGAGGCGGAGGTTGCAGTGAGCCGAGATCGGACCACTGCACTCCAGCCTGGGCGACAGAGCCAGACTCCATCTCAAAAACAAAACAAAACAACCAAAAAAAACAAACAGGCCAGGCGCGGTGGCTCACGCCTATAATCCCAGCACTTTGGGAGGCCGAGGCGAGCGGATCACGAGGTCAGGAGTTTGAGATCATCCTGACCAATAAGGTGAAACCCCCATCTCTACTAAAAAAAATACAAAAATTAGCCGGGCATGGTGGCGCGCGCCTGTAATCCCAGCTACTCAGGAAGCTGAGGCAAGAGAATCGCTTGAACCCGGGAGGCGGAGGTTGCAGTGAGCCGAGATGGCGCCACTGCACTCCATCATGGGCGACAGAACGAGACTCCGTCTCAAAATAAAATAAAATAAATAAAAAATTTAAAGTACTAGTCGAAGCACGAATGGCAAAGAATTGAGAGGCTCAAGGAAAAAAGCTTCATTAGCGGCTGAGGTCCAGGTGACAAACCCAAACAAGGCAACGAAGGGAGGGAGTGAGAAATCCATTCCATAAAACCCACGATATAAGTAAAGCGGCCTGTGAATTCCGACCACTGCTGACCGCCAGGCCACACACCGGTTTTTTTCAGGAGGTCTCAACTAGATGCTAAGCTCCGAAGTGGAACTCCCCCAGGCACTTTCTGTTCTAATTCAGGAATTCCAAGCCCCTTTCCATCACAACCCCATCCCGCGGGAGACCCAAGCTGTGCGGAGCAGCGCAGGGCTAAGCCCGCGTCCGGTGAGACCCGGGAACGCGGCGCGGGAGACTAAGGAGCAGAGTACAGAATTGCGCGTGCGCGCCTGCAGCACGAGCCCCGCCCCCTGGCTCTAAACCGGGTGGCGGGAAAAGGGACTCAGCGTTTCCCGAGAATGCCCCCATAGCTTCGAAAGGATCCCCGTGTCCGCTTAGCGCCCTCTCGCCACACACTCACTCACCCGCTCCCTGCGGGTCCTCAGAAGCCCGGAGGAGCCACCGGCCCTCTGGCGCGGGGCCGCAGCCTTTCCGCCACCAGGCTCAGCTGGGCAGGTCCCCGCCTGCGCGGAGAGCGAGGCGGGGCGAGCCGGGCTGGTCCACGTGACTCCGAGCGAGCTGGGGCGGAGATTGGTGAAGGAGGAAGGAAAAGGGAAGCGAGTGCAGGGACTGTTTTATGTGAGGTCGATCTAAAAATCACAGAGCTATGAATTTTCTGCTGAATTATAGTAGAATCAAAGTCCGATTAGAAGTGAATTTACAAACATTCTTCCCCTTCTTCTAGTCAAGCGGACTATTCCAAGTCTTAAATAGTTAGTTAGAAAAGTTAGGTTTTATTTGGGAGGAAGTAAAGAGCTGAAGTACAGGGAGGAATGGTCTTCTGGGATAGGGGATGTCCGTTGTATTATAGGTATAAATTTAAAGCTTTCAAAGTATGCAAGAGGCCCATAAAAGGAAGAAAGCAACCGTAAATATTCATTGAACAGTTGAGGGTCTCTTCTGGCCTCTGCTGAGATGATCTTGCCAAAAGGAAAAGAAAATAGGGCTGTGCTCTGGCCCCCTGTAATCCCAGCTACTGGGGAGGCTGAAGCAGGAAGATCGCTTGAGCCCAGGATTTCTAGACTGTAGTGTGTGATGATCGTGCCTGTGAATATCCATTGCACTCCAACCTGGTCAACATAGTAAGACCCCCTCTCAAAAAAAAAAAAGAAGATAGGGCTCAAACAAATAATAATCTCCTGAATTATTAAGCATTTGAATAGAAGGAATCAATTTCCGGGGTATGAGGGAGTTAGAAGAGATTTGCTTCAAGATGAAAGGACAGATGACAGAGAAATGAAAATACACAGACACAAAACAAGAAAAAAAACACGGAACTAGTGGTAAAAGCAGAAAGATGCCATTTGAGGAGTGTTTTGATTTGCTCTAAATAAATTAGAACAGAGTCAAAGCCTCTCCCCTCATGCCCCCTACTACCACCCGTTCATTTATTTGCTCCAGGAATCAGATTTCCTGTGTTGGCCTTAGGGAACAATTGTGGGGCTTAAATACCATCTGCCAGGCAGCCACAACAGTGGATGTCAGGCTGACCAGTTAAGCTGCTTAATTTTTCTAGATTCTAGGCTTGCCCAAGCTCTATTTAGGTTGGAAGCTCCTTGGCCCAGGACCTCTGAAGAGATCCATTATGTCAGAATGAACACAACCAGCCAGCGGATGTAGACAGGTTTACGTGGCTTTACAGAACAGCTAAATCCTAGTGTTCACTTTTCTCAGAGCTACTTCCCCACCCAAGTCCCTGGGGCAAGCATCCCTAAGATAAGTAGGCTATATATTCCCATTAACTTCCCCCCAATTCTTCGGTACACCTACATCCTGATCTGGGGCTAATACTCCATTTTCACCACCCACCTCCCTTGAGTCCCTTCTCCTAACCCTTGGAAGCCTTGTCTCCTCCACTTCTCTCCATCTGCCTCGTGTGAGGAGTAACTCCCTGCTTCTCTGTTCCCTCAGAAATCAAGAGCTACACACTTGACTGGCAGCAGGGTAAAGGCCAGAAACTTAAGGTGTCGGTTACCCAGTACTCACCATACTGGGTCGAGGAAGGGGGGTATAGGATGGCACCTCTTTTTGCTTCCTTAGCTCTCATGCCCCAAAACTCAGACACAGCCACACTCACATTCATATGCACAATCAGCACACATGGCGAAGGGTGGTGGGATGGGGAGGAAGGGAAGTTTGCACCAACCAGCTCATGAATGCAACTTGAAAGATTTCACACAGCAAAAGGAAAAAAAAAAAAACAACCACATACATAAGTTAAAAAATAAAGAAGTACATGCCCCTCCCCACAGTCTCTTTCTTCATCTAGGGGCTGGCTAAACCCCTCCACGTAAACTCAGAAGCTTTCTACTCCCTCTATTCAGCTGGAGCTTCTACAGGGCCTGGGTGTTCAGTTCAACAGGTTCCCCTGTGACCTCTGGTTGTCCATTGGAGACATCGGGTTTGGCACCCTTGAGGACAGACAGTCTCTCAGAAATACTCTTGAGCCGGGGGAAGAGAAGAAAGTCATACAGGAGGCTGCCCAGACCCCCTCCAATGATTGGGCCTACCCAGTACACCTGTAGAAAGAGAAAAGAAATACTCAGGCTTGGGGAGGGGACAGAGCAGCAACGCTGCTCTTTTTCCAGCCACCTTAGTGGAAAACAAGATATTGTACACTTGATATCTACAATAAACTCACCATTTATTTTCTGATTCATCAAATTACTCCTTTATCCCACACCTTAGCATGTGTATATTCTATTTGTTATCAATTTGCACTAGTTTGTATGTTGCTTTCAAAAAAATTTTATAAATTGTGGTAAAACACATATAAAATTTACCATATTAAATATTTTTGGACAGGTGCAGTGGCTTACGCCTGTAATCCCAGCACTTTGGGAGGCTGAGACGGGCGGATCACAAGACGGGCGGATCACAAGGTCAGCCATTTGAGAACAGCCTGACCAGCAGGGAGAAACCCCATCTCTACTAAAAATACAAAAATTAGCTGGGCGTGGTGGCAGGCGCCTGAAATCCCAGCTACTCGGGAGGCTGAGGCAGGAGAATTGCTTGAACCCAGGAGGCGGAGGTTGCAGTGAGCTGAGATCCTGAGATCAAGCTCCACTGCACTCCAGCCTGGGTGACAGAGGGAGACTCCGTCTCAAAAAAATATATATATGTTTTTAAGTGTCCAGTTTAGTAGTGTTAAGTATATTCACATTGTTGTGCAACCTATGTCTAGAACTTTTTCATCTTGCAAAGCTGTAACTCTATACCCATTAAACAACTGCCTATTCCACCCCACCCCCATCAGCCCCTGGTAACTATCCTTCTACTTTGCGTCTGTGAATTTGAGTACTCTAAATACCCCATATAAATGTAATCATACAGTATTTGTCTTTTTGTGACTGGCTTATTCACTTAGCATAATGTCCTCAAGATTCATCCATGTTGTGGTATGTGTCACAATTTCCTTCCTTTTGACAGATAATATTCCATTTATGTATATACCACATTTTGTTTATCCATTCATCCACTGAGGAACACTTGGGTTGCTTTTACCTCTTGGCTATTGTGAATAATGCTGTTATGAAAATGGGTGTACAGCTTTGAAAAATTTTTAAATTATTTCCATATGTTTGGCTTGCACAACATCAACATAACCAATATTTATTGAGTGCTTACTTTATATCAGATTCTGTGCTAAATGTTTCTCACATATAACTTTCACACATTTCTCGTAATGTCCCACTTTATAGTAAAACAAACTGAAGCACAGAGTGATTATTTGCCCATGGTCACACACAAAGCCGATAACGTATTAGAACTGGAATGGGGCTGAGGCCTATTTGTGCTCACAACACATCTTGATCTCTGAGAGCAGAATTTATTCTGCTCATATTTAGTTGTCTCTCTTCATACCCCCTAGTTCAGCAACCAGTGAATACTCAGTGCATACTCCCTGACTAACCAGAGAAGGAAAAATATGAGCAAGAGCCTCTCCTTCTAGCAAAATCATGAATCCTGCTCACACAGGCATGCCAAACTCTCTGACAGCCCCCTTAGCTGAGTGCTGGTAGAGCAGCCAACACACGCAGAAGGAAAGCAGGAATCCAGCCTGGAACCTGCAGTCCACAACCATCCAGAAGGGCTCCAGGATCTTGCCCCTCTCCCTTCACTCACCCAGTGGTTAGTGAAGTTCCCAGTGAGAATGGCAGGAGCAAAGGAGCGGGCAGGATTCATGCCTGCACCAGTATAATACATCTGCAAAAGAGACAGTTGTAACTGAGACACCCCCCTACTGCACCCCAGCTTCTCTCCCCACAACCCACATTGCCCCTGAGAGCTGCCATCTTTTCTCCAGCCAGCAGCAAGTGGAGAGGGACAGCCTGCATGACTCTCCAGGGGTTCCTGCAATGGGGTGAGGGCAACTGATGCCCTGTCTGGGAACAGACTATGGATCCATAGGCAAAGCCCATGTCTAGCCATGATGCGTTCATTTCTACCTTGGGGTCAAGAAGGACTAGATATAGCAGTCACAAGAGAGGGATAGGGCAGAGTTGATTCCTTTGTGCCAGTACAGAGTGCAATGGACAATGTTCATGTTTGACAGTGAAGTAGGCAGGAAGAACCCTTAAAAGCTGGGAAAGGTTTAGGGGCCCCGGAATCCTTGAATGAGAAGTTGCTCTCCTTCCTGCTTACCCCAAAGAGGTGCCCCAGGGCAAGGGAGAAGCCAACGGCCAGGGCCACGGAGCCCAGTTGGCCATTCCGCCTCTCGTCGTATGTGGCAAAGATGCAGAGCACGAACTGGAGCGTCAGGAAGATCTCCACTGTGGTTGCCTGGCCCACGCTCACTGCAGGGTGCAACTGTGCAAAGGAAGAAGAAGAGAGGCAGCTCATGAGGGCTGCCACAGTGTTACCTCCTCAAGACTTCCCCGGCAAGGATCTCGTTATAGCATCAGGTCCCTGGAGAGGAAGGATAATACAACCCCCTTCATAATCATTGTATTTGCATCTTAGCATCTCCTAACAGTGCTCCTTCATAATGGAAATGATTGCAGCCACTTACATGTATGAGGAAACTGAGGCCTTGAAAGGTAAAATAAGTTTCCTTAAGAACCTGCAAGGAGTTGGAAGGAAAGCTGAAACTCAAACTCAGTTTTCTTAATTTCAGTCCAGGGCCCTATGCCTTCCTTAAAGCTCTAAACCACCTGTCAATCCTCACCACTTCAACACACACATGCTCACACATGCACATATTGTCCCAGACCCCAGGGGAGCTGATTCACCTGCACCAGTCAGGGAGTCAGGGCAACAGAGAGTCAGGACACCAGGTTCCCCATCCCCTCTCAGCCAACCATTACCGTGTTGAGTGCTAGGTTTCCTCGGACGGCAGGTGGGGTAACGCTATACAGCACAGCGGCCCCAGCCACAGCTCCCAGGAGCTGGGCTGCCATATAGCAGAAGGCACGGAGCAGGGACATCTGGGAGCCCACAAGGAAAGCAAAAGTGACTGCAGGATTGACATGGGCTCCACTGATGTGGCCCACAGACTGCACCAGTGTAGCCAGGGCCAAGCCAAATGCCATAGCCACCTGCAGAACATGCAGGGGTCCAGGAGCCCAGCGCAGTGAGGACCCCAGCCCAAAGAAGACATAGAAGAGGGTGGCAAAGAACTCAGCGAATATGGCCCTCCAAAAGGAGGCTGATCGCAGTTCCCACATGGCAGGGGGGATGGTCACAGTGCCTGGGTCCCTGCTACCCCCATGGCCTTGTCTGGGTGGACAGTCCCCTTTATAGAGGACTCTTAATCCCTGGGAGGGGCAGGCTGAGGTAGCAGGCCCAGCCTCTTAACCCCTTCACAGCTGTGGAGGGCTAAGTCCCCTCCCCTACATGGTAAAGATGCTGGATTTTCCCACCTTTCTCAACTGGGAGATGAGCCGAGAGAGCCATGGCAGTGAGGGTGGGATTGGGGTCACAGCAAGAGAGACTACGAGAAGTGGGGGTGAAGAACAGCAGGACTGGAAGAGTCTGCCCTTCTGTGTGTGTCAAAATTGGGGTTCATTGTCCTGATTGACATCAACATTAGAATACTCTTCAGCTCTCTCTGGAAGGTCCATCAAGCTGAGCTCACTTCATGGCATTTGGGGCTGAGCTCCTGGGGGCCTCAGCCTCCTCTGAGTCTGCCAGGGGTAAGGGTTGGGGGGGGTGGTAAGGAGTGGGGTTCAGCAGGGAAGTTGGATAACTAAAGAGAATTCTTTAGTTCCCAGGGATTAGAAGCCTTTCTCCCATTGGCTAGTTTGGGCTGGAATCTGTGGACCCTGCAGCTCTGGGACAAAATAGTTCTGCTGCGTCTGGCTTTCTCTGAGCCCGGGTTCCCTACCCCCAGTCCATGACAGCACCTCCCTTTTCAAACCCTAGGCCTGGCTTTTTAAACTACAGGGACCGACAGAGAGAAGACACTATCATCCCTGCATGGGCTGGGAGTGGGGTTGGAGGGATAGGAATAAGAAAGGGACTCGTAGTTAAACCTTAGAATCAGCTTGTATTTCATCTTTCCTAACTCACATGGTCATAGCAAGAAGTACTGAAAGGAAGGAAACTGAGTCATGGCTATGAAGCAATGGGAAGGTCTAATGTCCTCTAATACAGCCATGATCAGCACACCCTAAGCCTTGATCCCCAGGGAAAGGTATGGGTGTGCTGGGATCAGATCTGGGGAAACAGCCGATCAAGAGAGGGAAAAGGATAATACGGGGACGGAAAGTTTGGGGAAAGAGGTTCAGCTGTGCTCAGGCTTGGTGAGGGACTTGAGACCTAGGCGTGGGGTTGTGTGGTGATGGAGAAGGTGGAATGGGACATACTGATAGGTTCTACCATCTCCACATAGTGGCAAGTCATACCGGCCACAAACTTTTCTCATGAAGCACCAGAGAGCAGAAATTTGAGGTAAGGCCTGCAAGAATGGTGCCCAGCATGGGTCCTACCCAGTACACCTGTGGGGAGAGAGAAGGAACACAGATCAGGGACTGTGCTTTCTCCTCATAATACCCAGCTTGGGGATGGACAGAAAGAGAGTTATAGTGAAGGTAGAGGGTCCATCTAACCTATCCACTGGCAGGAAGAGTTGCTGAGAACAGGTCAGAGAGCACCCAAAGGGTTTGGAGCTCTCAATTACATAGAAGAGAAACAGTCCACTAGAAGTCATTGGAATCTCCTATATTCTAGAAGCCTCATCAGTCTCCTGACTTAAGGCCCTGTAACCCTCAGTGCATCTCACCCAGTAATGCTCCCAGATCCCAGTCACCACTGCTGGCCTCAGGAAGCATGCAGGGTTCACGCTGCCTCCAGAAAAGTTCCCCTGGACAGGATAAAGAGAGAGGGTAGCACATCATGGTGTTAAGAGCAGAGATTTTGGCCACAGATACTCTGGTCCAATTAGGTGAGGATAAAAAGTGACAGAACCAGCTGGGTGCGGTGGCTCATGCCTGTAATCTCAGCACTTTGGGAGGCCAACGCAGGTGGATCACCTGAGGTCAGGAGTTCGAGACCAGCCTGACCAACATAATGAAACCCCGTCTCTACTAAAAATACGAAAAATTAGCTGGGCATGGTGGTGGGTACCTGTAATCCCAGTTACTCGGCAGGTTGAGGCAGGAGAATCGTTGGAACCCGGGAGGCAGAGGTTGCGGTGAGCCGAGATCACGCCATTGTACTCTAGCCTGGGCAACAAGAGCGAAACTCCGTCTCAAAAAAAAGAACCAGTTACAACTGCTGGTGGGAGTATAAACTGAGATATTACTTTTTTTTTTTTTTTTTTAGACAGGGTTTCGCCCTGTCACCCATGCTGGAGTGGAGTGGTGCAATCACAGCTCATTGCATTTTCAACCTCCTGGGCTCAAGCGATCCTCCTACCCCAGCCTCCCAAATAGCTGGGACTACAGGTGTTTACCACCATGCTCAGCTAACTTTTTTATTTTTTGTAGAGATGGGGTCTCACCGTGTTGCCTAATCTGGCCTCAAACTCCTGGGCTCAAGTGATCCTGTCACCTCAGCCTCCCAAAGTGTTGAGATTACAGGCGTGAGGCACTGTTCCCCACCTGAGATAATGACTTTGGGACACAGTTTAACACCTACTTATAAAGATGAACAAATTACATAATTTCTTTTTTTTTCTTTGAGACAGAGTCTCACTCTGTTGCCCAGGCTGGAGTGCAGTGGCACAATCAGCTCACTGCAACCTCTGCAATTTTTATGTCTCAGCCTCCCAAGTAGCTGGGACTATAGGTGCCCAGCACCATGCCCAGCTAATTTTTGTATTTTTAGTAGAAACGGGGTTTTACTATGTTGGCCACGCTGGTCTCGAACTCCTGACCTTAAGTGATCTGCCCCTCTTGGCCTCCCAAAGTGCTGGGATTACAGGTGTGAGCCACCATGCCAGGTCAAATTACATAATTTCTGACTCAGCAACTCCACTTCTCACTTATATACCCAAGAGAAACTTGGGTAGCACATCATGTAAATTTATGTAATTGTCGGCTGGGGGCAATGGCTCATGCCTGTAATCCCAGCACTTTGGGAGGCTGAGGCAGGTGGATCACCTGAGGTCAGGAGTTGGAGACCAGCCTGGCCAACATGGTGAAACCCCATCTCTACTAAAAATACAATAATTAGTCGGGCATGGTGGTGGGTGCCTGTAATCCCAGCTACTCGGGAGGCTGAGACAGGAGAATTGCTTGAACCCGGGAGGTGGAGGTTGCAGTGAGCCAAGATTGTGCCACTGCACTCCAGCCTGGGCGACAAGAGCGAAACTCAGTCTCAAAAAAAAATAAAATAAAATAAAATAAAATAAAAGTAGTTGTCAAGGTTCTAGTTTTTCTATTGGATGGATGGTTAGAAATGATGCTTAATCGTCATTATTAAAAACAAGTAAGTGGGAGCCATATATATAGGCCAATGAGGAGAGGACATCATGAACAACAAAATAGTCTGTGTACCCCAAATTAATTAAAAACCGCAGTGACAACAATATATGCTTTACCACTTTCTAGTTGGGCAAGTTATCCCCGCTATATATAGGTTCCAGGAGGGCAGGGCCCATGTCTGATTTTTCACCAGTGCGAACCTGGTGCTTAACACACAAAAGGCAGTAAATAAATATTTGTCGAATAGATTAGATTAGCATAAGCTTGCTTGCTTTTTTATTTTTTTTTTTGAGACAGAGTCTCTCACTCTGGAGTGCAGTGGTGCCATCTCAGCTCACTGCAACCTCCACCTCCTGGGTTCAAGCTTCCCAAATAGCTGGGATTACAGGTGCACGCCACCACATCTGGCTAATTTTTGTATTTTTAGTAGAGACAGGGTTTCACCACGTTGGCCAGGCTGATCTCAAACTCCTGGCCTCAAGTGATCCGCCTGCCGAGGCCTCCCAAAGTGCTGGGATTACAAGCCTGAGTCACCGCACCTGGCCAGATTAGCATAAGCTTTCTGAGTCTCAGTTTCCTCTGTATCAAATAAGATAATGTAGGTAAAGAGACTAGTACAGTGTCTGGCACAGAATAAAGCACTTAAAAACAGGAGCTACCTGCACCTGTAGTCCCAGCAAATCAGGAGGCTGAGGTAGGAGGATCGTTTGAGCTCAGGAGTCAGAGAGCAGCGTGGGCAATATGGCAAAACCCCTCCTGTACAAAAAATACAAAAATTAGCCAGGCACAATGGCACACACCTGTAGTCCCAGCTACTGGGGAGGCTGAGGTGGGAGGATGACTTGAGCCTGTGAGGTAGAGGTTGCAGTGGACTGAGATGGCACCACTGCACTCCAGCCTTGGTGACAGAGTCAGGCCCTGTCTCAAAAAAAATTGAAAATTTGGCTGGGTGCGGTGGCTTACACCTGTAATCCCAGCACTTTGGGAAGCTGAGGTGGGCGGGTCATCTGAGGTTGGGAATTCAAGACCAACCTAGCCAACATGGCAAAACCCCATCTCTACTAAAAATACACAAAAAAATTAGCCAGGCGTCATGGTGTTCACCTGTCATCCCAGCTACTTGGGAGGCTGAGGCAAGAGAATCACTTGAACCCAGGAAGTGGAGGCTGTGGTGAGCTGAGATCACACCACTGCACTCCAGCCTGGGAGACAGAGTGAGACTCCGTCTCAAAAAAAAAAAAATATAATTAAAAAATTTAAAAAGTAAACAGAAGCCACTCAATGGGGTTTTATTAATAGGAACGGGTTATCTCTACCCACTAATCCTGTAGCCTCTTATAATAAGAGATGGAACAGCAAAGGGCAGTTAATTCAATCTCTTATAGACGACAAATAAAATGGCTAGCTTTCCTTATCTGCAGCTACCATCCTCTTGCCTCTATTCTTCATCAAACGCTGACAAGAATTCCATGGAGAACTAAACCTCGGCCCATTTCCTTTGACATCAGTCTCCCCACTTAGATAAGTGCCAGCCTCTTTCAAACCTAACTAGAGATGAACTCTTAAAAGCTTACTTGAGTTTTTGCATAGATTTACATATAATTAGTATGCTTATTGTTTTCTACTAGCCTAGCCTTTTATTTTTATTTTTTTTACAGACATAGTCTCACTGTGTTGCCCAGGCTGGAGTGCAGTGGCGCTGTCAAAGGTCATTGCAGTCTTAAACTTCTGGGCTCATGCAATCCTCCCACCTAAGCCCCCTAAGTAGCTGAGACTACAGGCACGTGCCACTGCACCCAGCTTATTTAAAAATTTTTTTTAGAGATGAGGTGTTACTGCGTTGCCCAGGCTGGTCTCAAGCTCCTGGCTTCAAGCCAACCTACCGATTCTACCACCTCAGCCTCCCAAAGTGCTGGGATTACAAGCATAAGCCATAGAACCTGGCCTTTTTTTTTTTTTTTTTTTTTTTTTTTTTTTGAGACGGGGTCTTGCTCTGTCTCAAAAAAGGAGAGACTCCAGGCTGGAGTGTAGTGGCACAATCTCCCAGGCTCAAACAATCCTCCCACCACCTCAGCCTCCCAAATAGCTGGGACTACAGGCATGCACCATCACACCTAGCTAATGTTTGTATTTTTTGTAGAGATGGGGTTTTGCCGTGTGACCCAAGCTTATCTTGAACTCTTGGGCTCAAGCAATCTGCCTGCCTTGGCCTCCCAAAGTGCTGGGATTACAGGCGTGAGGCACCTCACCCAGCCTTAGCCTAGACTTTTTAAACAAAACAACAACAAAAAACAAATACAATCCAGGCGCAGTGGCTCACGCCTGTAATCCCAGCCCTTGGGAGGCCGAGGCGAGCGGATCACGAGGTCAGGAGATCGAGACCATCCTGGCTAACATGGTGAAACCCCGTCTCTACTAAAAATACAAAAAATTAGCCGGGCGTGGTGGCGGGCGCCTGTAGTCCCAGCTCCTCGGTAGGCTGAGGCAGGAGAATGGCGTGAACCGGGAAGGCGGAGCTTGCAGTGAGCCGAGATTGCACCACTGCACTCTAGCTTGGGCGACAGAGCAAGACTTCATCTCAAAACAAAAAACAAAAAAAGGCTGTGTCTCCCTTCAGAAGTGGGATGCACCTGTGGTCCCAGTTACTTGGAAGGCTGAGGCGGTGAGCTGTGATGGTGCCACTGCACTCCAGCCTGGGCAACAGAGTGAAACCCTGTCTCAAAACAACACCAGCTTGAACCCGGGAGGTGGAGGCTGCAGTGAGCTGAGATCATGCCATTGCACTCCAGCCTGGGTGACAGAATGAGACTATGTCTCACAAAAAAATAAAAAAATAAAATAAAAATAAATAAATGAAATAAAAATAATAAAAACAAAATAAAATAAATACAAATAAATGAGCTGAGTGCAGTAGCACATGCCTGTAGTCCCTGCTATTTGGGAGCCTGAGGTTAAGGATTGCTTGAGCCCAGGAATTTAAATCCAGCCTGGACAACGTAGGCAGACCTGTCTCTTAAAAAAAAAAAAAAATCAAAGTATAAATGAATTGACGTGTGAATCACATATAAACATAATTTATTATTATCATATATTGAACATCCTCTCTAGTGATTTCATTGTGGATGAATGGAGATGCAGTCCTCAGGAACTAGGTGACTATCCATCTCTGCTTCCACCATACAGAATCTCTATCCCAGCCCCCTACTCAGAATGCCAGGTCAGCATGTAACCCAGCTCCATTGTGTGGACAGTTTCAGCAGGACAAAGGCCCCAGCATAGCACAAGCCAGCCCAGCAGCCCCTTTGGCTAGCTCCTGAGGCCCTCCCCACCCCCTGCCCTTCTCTCTCTTTCTCTGGTTATGCTTTGCTGACTGCTGACTACTGGCAAAGTCCAGAACAATCACCAAGCACTGAGTGCATTATCTTTCTCCCAACCATAGTTAAGGGATCCAATTAGCACTTGGATCAGGCCAGGATTCCCACAAATTAGAAATGGGGTAATCCAAGAAATCAAGTAATAAAGAGATTAGCCCACCTTGCCTCCTCCTTTCTTTTCCTAGGGAGTCAGATACAACTTCAAGCCAGGCAGACCAGTGCTCACTATGGTCAGGTTCTGTTCTAAGCATTTTATATTTATCTCATGTATTGGTATTTTTTAGGGTTGTACCTTCCGTTTATTCCCTACTTACCCTATACCCTCTCTTTGGATTACCTCATCTACATCTACATCCACCTCATCCTTGAGATGCATATCCATATATCTATAAAACATTTCATTTAGCCTGTCCAAAACTGAACTGATTATCTTCTCATCCAAACATGCTTCTCCTTCTGCATTCCCTTATTAAGTCAGAAAGTCAGAAACTTATGAATCAGCTTTGACACCTTCCCTCATCCTCTCACTTCCATCTAATGTCACCAAAGCTCCAAGAATTCTACCTCTCAGTTAACTGAGTCTGCACCACGTTTCACCTGAGAACTTTAGTGGTCTCAGACCCTGTTTGTCCCTGTTTCTAGTCTCGTCCCTTCCAATTCATTCTCCATATTGCTGCCAGCTTTATCTTTATATGGTACCCATAACTTGTAACTTCTCTGTGTTCCCTTCAACAGTTCCTGAATGCCTGACAGTCTAAACTCCTTCTCATGGCATGTAAGCCACTTCATCATCCAGCCTCAAGTTTTCCAACTGCTTTCCTTGTCTCCCCAACATGAGACTCTGGCAATATTGTGTTCCTTGTGGTTCCTTCCAATACTCTGTTCTAAATTTCATAACCCAGTGCGTTAGTCTAAGCTGTTCCTGTTGCCTCAATGTCTTTCCCGTTTTGTCTGTTAAGTAAAATTCTATCATATTCTAATTATTTTGCATTTAAGTTAAGAATTATGGGGCTGGGTGTGGTCAGCACTTTGGGAGGCTGAGGTGGGCGGATCACTGGACGCCAGGAGTTCGAGACCAGCCTGGGCAACATGGTGAAACCCAGTCTCTACTAAAAATACAGCCAGGCATGGTGGTGCACATCTGTGATCCCAGCTACTTGAGTGGCTGAGGTAGGAGAACTGCTTGAACCCAGGAGGTGGCGTTTGCAGTGAGCTGAACTGCACTGCAGCCTGGGTGACAGAGCGATAATCTGTTTAAAAAAAAAAAAAAAAGAATTATAATTACAATGAGCAACGAGGCAGCTAAATCATCTGAATGAGGAAGGTGAGTTTATCAAATGAATGGTCAGCCTGTAAAAGGTAAATAATACAAGAGATGACAAGCAAGGCTATTCCCTGAATAAGGAGTAAAGTAATGGATGTGTCTTAAGTGACGGTGTGAGGGATGTGTAGTGATTGCTTCAGCTCTCACAGGAACCAAAGGGGAAATCCTACAGAAACACAATCCTGGAACCTTCCCATTACTACCAAAATGCAAAGTATTGACAGAGCAGGACTTTGCTGAAGGAAATCTCTAAGCTCTCTTCTCACGTTATTTAGCTGACTGAAAAGTCTGGGCCATGCTGACCCCTGGTGGAAACAATGGGCCACTGCACTCCAAACTGGTGGCGAGGCCGGGCGGGAGGCCAAGACGGGTAGATCGCTTGAGGACAGGGGTTCAAGATCAGCCTGGCCAACATGGTGAAACCCCGTCTCTATTAAAAATACAAAAAATTAGCCAGGCATGGTGGTGCATGCCTGTAGTCCCAGCTACTCGGGAGGCTGAGGCAGGAGAATCGCTTGAACCTGGGAGGCGAAGGTTGCAGTGAGTTGAGATCACACCACTGAACTCCAGCCTGGGTGACAGAGCCAGACTCTGTCTCAAAAGAAAAAAAAAACAAAACTGGTGGAGAGAATGAGCCACTGCAGTCCAAAAAATATGGGAACAAAACTTTTTTTTTTTTTTTAGACAGGGTCTCACTTCGTTGCCCAGGCTCACTGTAGCCTCGACCTCCTGGGCTCAAGCAATCCTCATGCCTCAGCTTCCCAATTAGATGGGACTACAGCCGTGCACCACCACACCTGGCTAATTCTAAAATTTATTTTGTAGAGATACGGTCTCCCTATGTTGCCCCGGCTGGTCTCGAACTCCTGGGCTCAAGTGATCCTCTCACCTCAGCCTCCCAAAGTGCTGGGATTACAGGCATGAGCTACCATGCCTAACCACCCTCTCCTTTTACACTCATTCGTTTTAATGAGCACATATTCTGTGGTAAAGGGAACACTAAGGCCCTGGGGCAAAGGGAACACAGTATTTAATCACCTTTCTTAAGAATTCACGACCTAAGCCAGGAGTGGTGGCTCATGCCTGTAATCCCAGCACTTTGGGAGACTGAGGCAGGTGGATCACAAGGTCGGGAGTTCAAGAACAGCCTGACCAAGATGGTGAAACCCCGTCTCTACTAAAAATACAAAAAAATTAGCCAGGTGTGGTGGCAGGTGCATGTAATCCCAGCTATTCAGGAGGCTGAGGCAAGAGAATCGCTTGAACCTGGGAAGCGGAGGTTGCAGTGAGCCAAGATCACACCACGGCACTTGAGCCTGGGCAACAGAGTGAGACTCTGTCTCAAAAAAAAAAAAGAATTCACAACCTAATGGGTGATATAGGTTTCACTCAGCAGCACTGGGGAGAATGGAGGCAAGTTAGACGGCTGATGCAGTTGACGGTGGGGGCTGGTAGGAGTAGGGGGAATGTGATAGGGATTCAGTGACAATCAGATATGTGAGAGGAGACAGACAAGCCAAGGACTCCATGGTTTCTGGGCAACTGTCTGAATATGGGTTGCAATTCATGAGATTCCCTCACTTGCTTAACCATTTCTGCTTTTCAAGCCATAGGTATGGCTTTTGGGAAGTCTCTTCCCACCACTCTCAAATATACTAAATCAGAGGTTTCTCCTTTGTTTCCTGAGCATCCTGTATGACTTCAATCGTGGCACCTAGTGCATTATACTGCAATGACCCTGTGAACTCTTGAAGAAATCATGTTTTGTGAAAATGAACAAAGAAGGTAGGCAGTAGTCATATCATGTAAAGCCTTGTGACCATGCAAGGGAATTTGAGGCAGGCACATTAACAGATTTAAGCAGGGAGGTTGCATGTCTGACTGTAATGCCGACATTGAATTAGAAGCAGACAGATAGAAGCTGGCAGATCAGCTTAGAAGCTACTCACATTTCTACATTGAAATGAGAAAGCCTTGGCCAGGCGCGGTGGCTCATGCCTGTAATCCCAGAACTTTGGGAGGCAGAGGCGGGCAGATCACCTGAGGTCAGGAGTTTGAGACAAGCCTGCCAACATGGCAAAACCCTGTCTCTACTAAAAATACAAAAATTAGCAGGGCGTGGTGGTGGGCGCCTGTAGTCCCAACTACTTAGGAGGCTGAGGCAGGAGAATTGCTTGAACCTGGGCAGTGGAGGTTGCAGTGAGCCGAGATTGTGCCACTGCACTCCAGCCTGGGTGACAGAGTGAGACTCAGTCTCAATAAAATAAATAAATAAATAAATAAATAAATAAATAAATAAATAAAAGAAATGAGAAAGCCTTAAGGCCAAGGATGACAGTGGCCTGAACTAGGGCCATGTGCACCGTTCAAGGCAGTTACCACTCTGGGAGAGGAGGAAGAATTTTTGGTTAATTATTTAGGCTTTTAAATATCTAGGCCAGAAGCCAGGTGTGGTGGCTCACACCTGTAATCCCAGCACTTTGGGAAGCTAAGGTGGGTGGATCACTTGAGGTCAGGAGTTCGAGACCAGCCTGGCCAACATGGTGAAACCCTGTCTCTACTAAAAATACAAAAATTAGGCCAGGTGCAGTGGCTCACGTCTGTAATCCCAGCACTTTGGGAGGCTGAGATGGGTGGATCACCTGAGGTCAGGAGTTTGAGACCAGCTTGACCAATATGGTGAAACCCGTCTCTACTAAAAATACGAAAATTAGCCGGACGTAGTGGCATGCGCCTGTAGTCCCAGCTACTCAGGAGGCTGAGACAAGAGAATTGCTTGAACTGGGGAGGCGGAGGTTACAGTGAGCCAAGGTTGCGCCACTGCACTCCAGCCTGGGCAACAGAGTGAGACTCAGTCTCAAAAAAAAATTAGCCAGGTGTGGTTGGTGGGCACCTGTAATTCCAGCTACTCAGGAGGCTGAGACAGGAAAATTGCTTGAACTCCAGAGGCAGAGGCTGCAGTTAGCCAAGATCAAACCACTGCACTCCAGCCTGGCTGATAGAGTGACACTCCGTCTCAAAATATACATTTTTAAAATATATATCTAAAATCCTTTTTTGAGGGGTAGGAGGATGGAGGTGGGATGTATGTTGCTATTGCACTGGCCAGCAGAACCTTGAGAAGTGGACTGATTTTAAAAATGTAGGCCTGACATAGTGGCTAACACCTGTAATCACAGCACTTTGGGAGGCAAAGGTGGGAGGATGGCTTGAGCCCGAGAATTCGAGAACAACTTGGTCAACAAAGTGAAACCCCCGTTTCTACAAAAAAGTTAACGGGGCATGGTGCGTGCACATGTGGTCCCAGCTACATGGGAGGCTGAAGCAGGAAGATCGCTTGTGCCTCAGAGATGAAAGTTGCAGTGAGCTGTGTTTGCGCCACTGTGCTGCATGCAGCCTGGGTGACAGAATGAGACCCTGTCTCAAAAAATAAAATAAAATGGAATGCAGATCGAAATGTTCAATATAGGCTGTCCATAATCTCTTACCTCATACCCTGAACCAAAATATTGCTACTTTTGGTTAAGTTCAGAAAACTGAATGCTGAGTTAAACCATCCGTTCCTAGCCTTGAACATACAAAACCAACATTAACAGTATTTATGTATTTACTATTAATTATAAACAACTGTGAATTACCCAATGGTTGCTATTTGCCAATATATATCTAGATTAATTATTATTATTATTATTTTTTGAGATGGAGTCTTGCTCTGTCACCAGGCTGGAGTGCAGTGGCAGGATCTCGGCTCACTGCAACCTCCCACTCCCTGGTTCAAGCGATTCTCCTGCCTCAGCCTCCCGGGTAGCTGGGATTACAGGCGCGCGCCACCACGCCCGGCTAATTTTTGTACTTTTGGTAGAGGCGGGGTTTCACCATATTGGCCACGATGGTCTTGATCTCCTGACCTCGTGATCCGCCTGCCTCGGCCTCCCAAAGTGCTGAGATTACAGGCGTGAGCCACCGCGCCCGGCCTAGATTATTCTCAATTATTACTAAGGTCTGTATATAATTTCTAATTTATAAATTAGAACACTAAGGCTCAGAAAAGTGGAGTGAGTTGCCCAAACTCACACAGTGAAGCCGGGATCAAAGCTAATTACAGTACTGTCTAATTTTAAAATCTATACTTCTAAGCATCTGGCTACACTATATCTCTAAAAGTTTTACGTAGTTCAAATGTGAGCAGCGTTCGTCTACGCAGAAAAACTGAATAAACAGCATTAACCGCGGGTAGAAACAGAACAGAAACCACTAACGTGGAGGCCGCCCGCCCCCGGGCGTCGCTTACGTCATAACACTGCGCGGCCGCCCCTCGCGCACCACGTGCTAGGGGAGCAGGCGGGCAGATGGCTGTGTCTGTAAGCGGGAGGCGTGCCCGGTTCATCCAAGGCGCAAGATGGCGCTGCTTTTTGCACGTTCTTTGCGCTTGTGCCGCTGGGGAGCCAAACGATTGGGAGTTGCCTCCACAGAGGCCCAGAGAGGTAGGATTATCTCTTTTTACTCTTTTACCTCCAGAATGGCTTCCGTCTATTATTCCCAGACCCCACTCCGAGAAGCAACTCCAACCCTCTCGGGTCTTTTCCTTCCCCACCTGCCTTGGTCTCGAGATTCCAAACCTGTGACACCATTTGGTTTCTTTAAATTCCGGGACTTACTCAATCCGAGTTTTTCAGCTCCGTGAGCTATCCGTAGTAAAGTGACCTCGCGACTCTCTTGCCCGCTTGGCATTCTGACTCTTCCCTAGTTGCTCGTGTCTCATGACTGCCTGCCTCAGATCTGAATATATCACCAGCCCTAGGGTTCTAGCCCCTGTTATTATCCCGTCTTTTTGCTCTGCCCGCAGGCGTCAGTTTCAAACTGGAAGAAAAAACCGCCCACAGCAGCCTGGCACTCTTCAGAGATGATACGGGTGTCAAATATGGCTTGGTGGGATTGGAGCCCACCAAGGTGGCCCTGAATGTGGAGCGCTTCCGGGAGTGGGCAGTGGTGCTGGCAGACACAGCGGTCACCAGTGGCAGACACTACTGGGAAGTGACAGTGAAGCGCTCCCAGCAGTTCCGGATAGGAGTGGCAGATGTGGACATGTCCCGGGATAGCTGCATTGGTGTTGATGATCGTTCCTGGGTGTTCACCTATGCCCAGCGCAAGTGGTACACCATGTTGGCCAACGAGAAAGCCCCAGTTGAGGGTATTGGGCAGCCAGAGAAGGTGGGGCTGTTGCTGGAGTATGAGGCCCAGAAGCTGAGCCTGGTGGATGTGAGCCAGGTCTCTGTGGTTCACACGCTACAGACAGATTTCCGGGGTCCAGTGGTGCCTGCCTTTGCTCTCTGGGATGGGGAGCTGCTGACCCATTCAGGGCTTGAGGTGCCCGAGGGCCTCTAGTATGTCCATTACTGGAGTCCCTAATCACGCCTTTGGCCAGCCTCCTTTTGAAAGTGTCTGAAGCCTTTTTACTTTGCCTCAAGCAACCTCTAGCTCCCACAATTCAGTGTTGGGTCCTCTGTGCAATATCATAATCATCTTCCTCATCCCCTACCTTGTGAAAGCTAGGCATACAGCCAAACCCTCCTTTTCCCCACCCACCAACTACTGCCAATTTCCTAGGCTACCATGGGTGTATCTTCCCTGACCTGCTTCCTTCAGTCCCTCTGCCTCCTTTTGCCCAGGCCTTTCTCAGACTGTGTTCCATCCTGGGGTCTTATCATTCAGCTTTGTTTGAATTTATTAATCACCATGATACCTCTCCCTCCCTTTGTCCACATGTAACTTGTTCTTGGGGCTCTACCAGATCGCTGAAGAGTAAATCCTTTCTACCTCTGGCTGAAGGAGTGGTGCAGTCAATGACTTGGCCCTTTTTCTACAGCATATTTAGAGTTTGGGCTCTGGCTCCCTCAGTAAGTGCTTTATTAACTCAGTGTGTCAAAATGAAAACAGAGTCCTCCTTCCCCAGTAGCTCAGTGCCACAGACCTTCAGCCCCACACAGCTATAGCTATCCTTACCCTGAGTCCATCTACCTTAAATCTGTACCTCTGACACCCAGCCAGTCTGTCATAATCATTATCCCAGTTATAACCTTGACCAAAGGGGAAGAGAGATACTTGGGGGATATCTAGAGGATGAGTGCTAGAAACTATTTATTTATTTATTTTTTGAGACAGAGTCTCACTCTGTCACCCAGGCTGGAGTGCAGTGGCATGATCTTGGCTCACTGCAAACTCTGCCTCTTGGGTTAAAGCGACTCTCGTGCCTCAGCCTCCTGAGTAGCTTGGATTACAGGTGTGTGCCACCATGCCCGTCTAATTTTTATATTTTTAGTAGAGATGGGGTTTCGCCATATTGGCCAGGCTGGTCTCGAACTCCTGGCCTCGTGTGATCAGCCCACCTTGGCCTCCCAAAGTGCTGGGATTTCAGGCGTGAGCCACCACACCCGGCCAAAACTGTTTATTCTTGAGAAGTTCCATCTTCATTTCTGCCACAGTTGGAACTTCCCGAGGAAGGAAGGAGGCCTGAGGTTTTGCACAATCTGTTTCAGAGCCTGTTTAGACTCAAACCTACACTTCCCTTGGCAGCAGAATACATTTAACCTAAAGCAGTATTTGGAGTTGAGAAAAACCTGGTGGGGTAAGTGAATATGTACTGTTTGGTAGGGTAGGTAGAGAAGCTGTGCTTTGACCCTGTGATTCCATCTTTTTCTACCTTCTATGATGGTGATGAAGCTAGATACCCCTAGGGAAGAAAGAAGGACTGGGTTTAGCAAAAATGATATGGTAATTAAAGTTTATTTGAACACAAAATACTTTCTCTGTCTATAAAATTGGCTGTTAGCAGTAGCAGCAGCATGTCCTGGCCAAGGGGAGTAGATTTCTCCAGACTACTAAAGCCATGTATATAGCCATTCCCACTTCCCATATTGTGTGGATATGTACATGTGTATGGTAGCTAGAGCCCCTCCACCAGAGTATCTCTCTCATGATGGTTTCTTCAGGGAGAGGAAGAGGAGACCTGGGTGAAGAGCTGGGATGGTTTTGAGTGGGGCAAGCCATTAGGCTGTACCTTGAAGCCCATTCTCTCTGGATAGCTCTACTGCAGGTGTCCTCTGAGGCCCTTCTCTGTACTCTGTCTGCTGAGGGAATGGGGTATTTTGACTCCCATAGAAAGCACTAGCCTAAGTCACCAAATGACTGCTTGGTCCCCACTGAAGCAGTGTAGCTCTCCATAGTATTTTTGGTGGTTATGGATTACATGTGTGGCCAGCTCATGCTTTTTCTTGAGCAGGGGCTGTCCATGACCTGTGCTCATACCATGCTTTCTAAGTTCTCTTTGGACAGGGCCTCAGCAGCTGCCTCAGCCTGAGTCTCAGGGAGTGTGTAGGAGTCCTGGTAATCCTGAAGCAGTTTGACCATCTCCAGATGGTTGAACTGCACAGCATCATCCAGGGGAATGTTGCCCCACCTGAGAGGAATAATGACATGATCAGGCAAAGGAGACGTGGAGAGTGTGGTGGTTGTATATATTTGCATGGTGGCTGGAGGGTAGGTGGAGAAGCTGTGCCCACCCTCCTCCACTTTTAGCCTATTCCTCACCTGTCCTTGACAAAAGGATTCACTTTGCAAGCCTCGATCAGGAATTTAACAACTTCGATGTGTCCTAGGAATATGGGCAGAAGGAAAATGAGAAGGCGCAGGTCTTGAACCCTTTGGTGCAGACACTTAGCCACTGAAGTCTTTACCAAGAGGGGAGGGGAAAGGGCCTCTTCCCATTTTGTACCCTGCAGCACTCAGTCATAGTCTAGCTGCAAACCGAAGGGTGTCTAGATAAAACTAGTTGCTGCCCCTATAACCTTGAGGGCACATATAATGAAGGTACTTTTGGTGAAAAAGAAAGGGTCTTATGATTACCCTCCTCCTCCCCTCCTTAACACTTCAGTACCTTCAGCTGCAGCAACATGCAGAGCTGTGCGCGAGTCATAGTCTTTCTGTTCCATATCCATGGCTGACAAGGCAAACCTGAGGGTAGTGGGAAAGCAGCTAGAGTTGCCTAGATCAGACTGGAATCACAGGTGTTCTTTGTGAACTGGTGTCAGACTGGATGAGTTTCAGAGAAAGTGAAACAGCCTATACCCAGATTTGTTGGCTCTGAATAATCTTTTTTCCATATCCAGATGAGACTGTTATATTAGAGAGATGGGAATGTGATCCTTCCAGAAATATCACTCACTGCCTACCTGTGGTAAGTGCCCATTTGAGGCAGGGTACCTACTTCCTAGGACACTGCTCTTAACACTCAATAACAATGGCTAACATTAATTATCATAGAGCAGGCAGTTTACTTTTTTTAAAAAAATCTCCTTTTTTAAAAAAATTTCATTTAAATGCAATCTATATCCATTCTAATTCCAAAGCTGAAGCACTTAACTATTTTGTTATGCTGCCTCCTAGTAAAATCTCTGACCAGGAGTATTTTATTTTGTATATTTGGTCACAGTAGCATTACCTTCGAAGAGCTGAGACATCGCCACTATAGGCAGCAAATAACAGGTTGACCACAGTCTTGTTCTGGAACACAAATCATACCCATATGACATTAATTGAACTCACCTATGCCAGCTGTGCCCTGTGACCCTCCTCCATGGATGCTTAGTCCAAGGGTATTGCTGAAGTGTTATGGAATGTGCTACTCTGAAATATTCTTTTTTTTTTTTTTTGAGACGGAGTCTCGCTCTGTCATTCAGGCTGAAGTGTAGTGGCACGTGGTCTTGGCTCACTGCAACCTCTGCCTCCTGATTTCAAGCAATTCTCCTGCCTCAGCCTCCCAAGTAGCTGGGACCACAGGCGTGTGCCACCACGTCTGGCTAATTTTTTGTATTTTCAATAGAGACCAGGTTTCACCGTGTTAGCCAGGATGGTCTTGATCTCCTGACCTCGTGATCCGCCCGCCTTGGCCTCTCAAAGTGCTGGGATTACAGGCGTGAGCCACCGCACCTGGCCTTTGAAATATTCTTACAAGCCACCTGGAGTTTTCCTTACCCGAACTTCTGCCCCTTCACGCCGTGGGTCTAACTTCCGAGCACAGTGCCTCAGGTTGTCATAGTTGTGGAAATTGAAGAGAGACACCAACTTCTAGAATTGTAAGCCAAATATATTGTTTATTTACTCCTTACACTTAGTAGGAGCTCAAAATTGCTTTATTATAGTAAAAGTGGTACCATTAAACAAATTTATTGCTTCAAAAATAGTAAGTACTATATGCAAAGCATCTCACCTGGCAGAAGCTGGTCCCCCTATGGCTGTTCCCCAGCTTGTCCAATGGGGGTGACAGGCACATCATTCCCATGACATTGGGTACCACCAGGAGGATGGCTCCTGATACAGCTGACTTGGCTGGCAGGCCCACCTGGGGAACAGAACTGAAGCTGAGGATAACGTGGGTGTGCCCCAAATCAGAAAATAAACAAATTAGGCTGTACTCTTAACAAGTTTACAAATGACTGCATGACCACAATCCACCTCAACCTTTTGGCTTGTTAATTAGCTTCTTTTATTACTCCTGTCCTTTCCTTCTCTTAAATTCATTGATTCAGCTAGAAAATATTTTTTGAAATACTTACAGCATTCTGTGCTAGATGCTGTGCTAGAACTAGGAACTTTCATTCTGGTGTTAGGAGATAGGTAATAAACAGGTAAATAAATAGACACGTAATTTTTAAAGTAATTGTGATAAATAGTGAGAAGTAGGGTGCTGTAAATAGAGGTAGAGGGGGGCTACGTGAGATAGGGTGGTCAGAAAAGTCTTTCTTTGGAAATGACATCTAAGCTGAGACCCCAAGGAGAAGAGCCAGCAATGTAAAGCACAATTCAGGAGCTGCAACACCTCTGGTTGTTTTTTTTTTTGAGATGGAGTTTTGCTCTTGTTGCCCAGGCTACAGTGCAATGGCACAATCTCGGCTCAGTGCAACCTCCGCCTCCCAGGTTCAAGCACTTCTCCTGCCTCAGCCTCCCAAGTAGCTGGGATTACAGGTGCACACCACCACCCCCCCTAATTTTTTGTATTTAGTAGAGATGGGGTTTCACCATGTAGGTCAGGCTGGTCTCGAACTCCTGACCTCAGGTGATCCACCTGCCTCGGCCTCCCAAAGACATCTCTTTATATATTCGAGGAACTTGGTGTTTTTGAGAAACTCATCTAAGGAGTCTCAACCTAATTGCCTTCCTGGAAGTTAGTGAATGAGAGACAGGAACAAGCTTCCACCTCTATCTTGAGAGAGTCAGTGTTCTCTCTTCTTAGCACTGGGCTCATGACAGATGGATAGCAGAGCCAGTAACTCACGTGGAAGGCAAACTGGCCAGAGAAGTCATACATGCCGCAGGAATGCATGAGGCTGAGGGTGTTGCGCACTGCTTCAGCACTCAGCACACTCTCGCCTGTGATGGGGCAGATCCCACCATTGGCTAGGGTGGCTGCCATGACACTGCCTGATTCACAAGTGACCTCCACAGAGCACAGCTATGAAAACAAATAATAGGTGAAGATGTGACGTGAACCTGCACATGGGACCCTCGGGTGTAGGGCAAGGGCAAGGACAGTCTGTCCTGTTCCCTCGGCCCTGAGCAGTGTTTTCTTACCTGGAAGTAGAGATCAAGGGCAGCCATCATGTCCACCCCCTTAGGAAAGCACTGCAAGGAAGACAGGGGAGAGCATTTCTCTTCAGGACATCAGCCCTTTCACACTGTCAGGGTCTCAGCTGAAGCCCCCAACCCCTACTGCCCTTCCACCAGCAGCAGAATTCCCAGGGACTTTCTCTTCCGGCCTCTTCTGGTTACCTTCTTTTCCTTGAGATAATAGCCGATGGCATAATTCCGATCCCCTGTTTCCTTCTCTGACTGGAATCTGAAGCAAACACCCTATTTAGCACTTGAAGTTGGAGGAGTGGGTGTTGGGAGAAGGGGAAAAATTACCTTCCCTGGAGAGACAGAACTACATCACACCACAAACTAAATGAACCCCTTTATAACTTCTCACAGTAATATTAGAGGAAATTTCTGAACCTGAGCAAACACTCAGCATAGCTTTGTTATAAAGTAAACCCAAACCAAACACCCCAAACTGTCTAGTCATCTAGGAAAACTGGTGAAGTTTTTGGCTTTGCAAGTCTTGGCAAGAAAGGGCTTAGGCACAAACCATCACACTGCCTCTCTCATTACGTACTAATTAGAAATGGAATAAATTATTTTACAAGATAAACAAATGTTAATGAAGGGACTCAGAGGAAGCTGGAGGGCCAAAGTTCCCCTGGGATTTCTTCCTCCTAAGATTCTCTCTCCCCCATTCCTCTTGTCCCCATCCTAAGTACACACACATACACCACAATGCTTTCAGTCAGTCCTCTGAGTAGGGACTTACGTGGCATTGCTGAAACCCATGTATTCATTCCCAGCCATTTTGTTGAGATACTGCAACACCTGGAAGAGAAAAAGGGACATTGAGGCTCCACTTGGTTAAGAAGCTCTATTAATACCTCACAGGTTGACTAGCCCTTCTGAACTCAGGTCTTGTCAAGAGGCTTTCCTCTCTGAGGCCAGCAGATTTCCACATTTCTGGAAATAAGGCTTCTAGTATGGGCTGGTGCACCTGGTAGTGGGGTTAGAGAGCCACTGGGGCAGCTGGAGAGGACAGCATGCCATGGAGAAATGCAGCCAGGGGCTAAGTAGCAAGAGAACTTACAAAATCAAACTTCTCTGCTTTGTTACAGTCCATCTGCAGAGAAAGAGAGAGATGTCAGCATTCTAAGCGTAGGAGGATGACAGAGGGAAGGGTCAGAAGGATCTAGTGGAGTTCTAGTGTTAGTCTGGTCCTGCTGCTGCAAATGTGTTCAATTTTATAATGGCCCTTTTTTTATCCTTCTGAAAACACTGCACTTCCATTGGCTCCTCTCTTTCTTTTTTTTGAGACAGTCTTGCTTTGTCACCCTTGTCACCCAGGCTGGAGTGCAGTGGCACGATCATGGCTCACTGCAGCTTTGACCTCCCAGGCTCAAGCGATCCTCCCACTTCAGCCTCCAAGTAGCTCGGATTACAGGCATGAGCCAGCTTGCTGGGCCATCCCACTTCCATTCTCAATCCAAACCCTCATCCCTGACTCCCACGTTCATTTTCCTGACTCGAATCCTGTCTCCTAGCCCCACCCTATCCCTGATCTCCATCCCCATTCCTTACACCCCATGCTGGAGCTTTACTCTATCCCATTGGCCAGCATGATGGTTCATGCCTGTAATCTCAGCAATTTGGGGGGCTGAGGCAGGAGGATGCTTGAGACCAGGGGTTTGAGACCAGCCTAGGCAACATAGGAGAGACCCTGTCTCTTTTTTTTTTTTTTTTTTTTTTTTTGAGATGGAGTCTTGCTCTGTCGCCCAGGCTGGAGTGCAGTGGCAGGTTCTCTGCTCAACTGCAAGCTCCACCTCCCGGGTTCATACCATTCTCCTGCCTTAGCCTCCCGAGCAGCTGGGACCACAGGTGCCCACCACCAAGCCTGGCTAATTTTTTGTATTTTTAGTAGAGACGGGGTTTCACCGTGCTAGCCAGGATGGTCTCGATCTCCTGACCTCGTGATTTGCCCACCTCGGCCTCCCAAAGTGTTGGGATTACAGGCGTGAGCCACCGCGCCTGGCGTCTATATTTTTTTAAAAAGGTCCTACTTAGATGGGAATGGGATGAGGCAGGGCCCAGATACAGGTTTGTAGATGGAGCCATCACAGAACAAGGGGAGAGACTCAGCCTCGTTTCCTCACCCAGACTCATTGCTTACTCGTGTCAACTACAGAGTTAATACCACAGGGACTCTGATACCTGAGTCCCTGAGGGGAGGATTCCTAACACCACCTTCCCCAGGAGGGGCTGTGATTGGCTCCAGGGTGTTGCTGCCCAGCTGCTCCCAGGTTCTTGCTCAAGCCCTGGGAGACCTACAGCTGATGGGCTAGTCTGACACCCTGTTCAAGGCCAACTCACAGTTCCAGGTGACGTGAATAACTGCCCTGGCCTGGCCATTCACCCTTGCCTGCAGGTGTCCCACACTCAGAAGTGGCCAATCAGTGCCCAATAGTGCTGTCCTCCCCTTGTCTCTGGCATTTGGCCCTTGGTCCTAGGCAGGGGTCAGGACCTGCTCACTTCTCTAAGGGTCAGAAAGCTCTAGGCTCTAGACTCATGGGTGGGGGCAGGGAACAGTACTGAGTGGGGATGAGGGAGGTGGTGCAGTCTCTTATACTGACATTGTCAGCATAACATGTGGGTCCCTGCTGTGCCTCACGTGCCTTCTGGGGACCCTCAAAGGAATCAGAGCCCCACCAGTCTCCCTGGAGAGCTGAACAAATATGAGGGATACAAGAACACAGGAGCTTAGAGGATAATACCTATCAGAAGGTTAAGGTGGCACTGACCTTGATCAGGGAGCTGACAACAATGGCACCAGCATTGACCATGGGGTTATGGGGGATTCCTGGGGAAATACAAACCACCAAGAGTCTTAGTCACTGAACAAAGCCTCCCTGACAGCCCGCTTACTTTGTGGGTTAGACAAGAAAGACTGCTAGGGAGAAAGGCATGACAGGGCTAATCAGGAAGGGCAGAGAAACAAAAAAGGCTGGGAGATGGGGTGGGGATAAGGAGAAGGGGACGGCTATAAGTATGGTCTGAGCCTTGGTAGTGCTCACCTTCCTCATTGAGGGAGAGCTTGTTGTAGCGCAGGCCACTTGGCTCTTTGCCCACAAACTTGTGCACGTAGTCAGTGCCTAGGGTGCTTATGGAGATGGCATAGGTGAGGGGCTTCACACAGGACTGCAGGCAGAAGGGGACCTTTGTGTGGCCCACAGAGTGCCTGGAGGCAGACAGATGCCATGAAAGGGGTTGGCCTGTGTTCGGCACCTGTGCCCTGTCTCCCCTTCCTCTTGCCCAGCATCTCACCGCTGACCATCCACAGTGCACAGGGAGACACCCCACAGGTCTGGGTTTGACTTGGCCAGCTGAGGGATGTAGGCTGCCACCTGGACATGAGTGGGTAGAGAAAAGGGAGATGGATGTGGAGAAGAGGAACAGAGTTGAGGTTGAGGGTCAAGAGAATCTTTTAGATAAAAGCTAAAATTCTGTCTTCTATAGGGCAGAGGGGTTCCCTCCTGCCTGTTGCTCCCAGAAATGCCCGAGCCTTAAGTCCTAGAAGGCCATATCTTTCTGTATCCGCAATCCTGTAGAGATAGCAGTAAAGCCAATGGAAGTTTAAAAAGGAGAATTCTGAGGCAACCTTCCCCTTTTGGTTCTTAGGCTCAATTACCCTATAAATCCCTTTGAAGGCTCTATTTGATCTTGATTCCCTCACCTGCTCTAGGAATCGTGTATAGAAACACATGAAGCCATGTCACCATTTACAGAAGTTCTGCTTCTCATCTCTCATTCATAGGATTCCCAGCCCCAGGAAATCTCTGAGAAGCGAGGTATATCTAGGTGTGGTGGCTCATGCCTGTAATCCCAGCACTTTGGGAGGCCGAGGTGGGTGGATCACTTGAGATCAGGAGTTCGAGACCAGCCTGGCCAATATGGCAAAACCCCATCTCTACTAAAAATACAAAAATTAGTCGGGCATGGTGGTGTATGCCAGCTACTCGGGAGGCTGAGACAGAAGAATCGCTTGAACCCGGGAGGTGGAGGTTGCAGTGAGCTGAGATTGCACCACTGCACTCCAGCCCGGGTGACAGAGCAAAACTCTGTCTCAGGAAAAAAAAAAAAAAAAAAAAAAATCTGGCCCAGGTCCCTGACCCCTCCCTTAGTCCCCTGACTCTCACTTTGCCTCCAGTGAGCTCTTTGACATCCTCAAAGATGCGATCCACATGGCCCGTGAACTCCTCAAAATCAGGAATGACAAACTTCTTTCGGAATGCCTGGGTCAGGAGCACAATGTTGCTGCTCACACACCTGGATCCCAGACACGACTGGATTAGGGGGCTAGAGAAATGCAGCTGGGACTCACTCTGGAGCCACGGAAATTGGGAATAAAGAAGGTTGAGTGGTCTTCAGGTTTGGGATCAACAGCTCTGTTACCTTTGGCAAATCAGTTTACCTTTCTAGGTCTTAAGTTTCCTTACCTCTAAAATGAGGGGTTTTAATGATGTGGAAAGACACTATGTCTTGGGATATGAGAAAAAAAATAAATACCAGAATAATATGTATGTATGTTACCTTGATATTTAAAAAATCCTAAATCATAAAAGTATATTTATATATATTCATGTATGTATGTCAGTACGTAGGACATTATCTAGAAGATACCCACTAATCTGCTAATATTTACTTCTGGGAAAAGAGGACAGGGATTGAGTAGGGAGGGAAAGGAGAACATGTATTTCTATATTGTTTGAACTCTTATGATGAGTATTCATGTATAACTTATGTAATAAGTAATAAAATAAAATGAGGAATTGAACTATACAATTCCCAAATTCCTCCCTGCTCTGAGAGTCTATGTCCACAGGACAGTTTTCAGAGAGCAGTGCCCTTGTTTCTGGGGCCCTCACTTTCGGAAGAGATCTCGGTCCAAGAGGCCACCACTACTGGACTCTTGGACCACACGGTGCATCTCACTCATGCAGTCTCGGAGCCGAGGATCTGATGTCTGCAGTCCAGTGGCCTTTAGTGCCTTTAGAGGAAAGAAGAGGCCAGAAAGGTCAGCTACAAGGACAGTGATGTACTCCTCATAATCTTTCCCACTGGATACCCAATTAGCTGAACCCCTACAATAGGTAGAACAAATGGGTTTGGAGAATAAGAAAGGAGGGGATGGAGTAGCTCTGAAGGCTAACAAGGGTTTCCTGTCCTTTTTCCAGAGGGTTTAATCTTCTGACCCTGGGGCAGGGATGGGCTTGTCTTGTCAGCCTAGACATCTGGATTCTCATCCATCTGTATGCTTCACCCTCATGGAGCAACCCATTAGCTGCCCTGCACTTATCATACCCTCCTTTCCCCACTTTTCAGAGATCTTAAGGAATTAGGATCCTGAACAGGTAGAGAGCAACTTACAGTGGTGAACTTGTGGATAGGGATTCGTTCCTGTCCTTCAGCAATAGTGTAAAAGAGCAAATCACCCAGGCGGGACAGCATGCCACTTTCTGATGAATCACTGTTTGGGGGAAGAGAATGGGGAGGAAAGTGGGCCCTGAGAACTGCTACCTGCTCCTCCTTCTGCAACATGGGCTTATAAGTAGGTGAGTGTCCTCATTCTATGCCTCCTCCTTAAGCCATCTGATCTATCCCTATAAATCTAACTTTCATGTCTGTCCTAAGAAATTGTAGATCTTTTCTCTAGCTTTTACTCCTGACCTTCAGATCTTTATTTTTAGCTCCCTTCTCACACTTCCACCTATAGGTTCCCCACAAGCACTGAAAAATATGTCCAAGCCGGAGTCCTCTCACTTCCTTCCCTCTTCTTCTCCTCTTGTTTCCCACCTGGGTTAACAGCATTACCACCCACCTGGGTGCCAAGCTGGAAATGTGGCATCATTTTGATAGTTGCCACACCTTAAGTCCATGCTTAGTTGGTCACCAACATTGGATGAACCTGCCTCATCATGTCTCAAATCCACCCTCTCTTCTCCTTTTCCCTGTGCCAGCATGGTGTAGTAGACCAGAGTTTGCCCCTTAATAGCTGTGTGATCTTGAGCAGGTCGCTTAATATTGCTGAACTTGCTTCCTATCTGTAATACAAGGGTAGTAATGTCTACTTCACCTGGGTGATGTGAGGCTTAAGATAATATTCTGTGAAAAACTGCCTGACACAAAGTAAATGTTCAATAAATCATGTTTATCATCAGCTCCTTATTCCCTATTACCTAATTGCCACTACACTCTCTTGACTTTCAATCTATCTTTTTTTTTTTTTTGAGACAGAGTTTTGCTCTTGTTGCCTCAACCCACCTTCTAAAATGTGCCAGTGATCTTTTTTTTTTTTTTTTTTTTTTGAGACGGAGTCTGGTTCTGTCGCCCAGGCTGGAGCGCAATGGCGCGATCTCGGCTCACTGCAACCTCCGCCTCCTGGGTTCAAGCAATTCCCCTGCCTCAGCCTCCTGAGTAGCTGGGATTACAGGTGTGCGCCACCACGCCTGGCTAATTTTTTTGTATTTTTAGTAGAGACGGGGTTTCACCATTTTGGTCAGGCTGGTCTCAAACGCCTTACCTCGTGATCCGCCCGCCTCAGCCTCCCAAAGTGCTGGGATTACAGGTATGAGCCACCACGCCCAGTCAAAATGTGCCAGTGATCTTTCTAAACTCAGATGTAATTTCTCTACTCAAAAACGTTTGGTAGCTCCCCAGTGCCTACAGAATAAACGCTTGAAATAAGAAGTAGGCCGGGCATGGTGGCTCACACCTGTAATCCCAGCACTTTGGGAGGCTGAGGCAGGTGGATCACCTGAGGTTAGGAGTTCGAGACCAGCCTGGCCAACATGGTGAAACCCTGTCTCTATTAAAAAATACAAAATTAACCAGGCATAGTGGCATGTGCCTGTAATCCCAGCTACTCCAGAAGCTGAGGCAAGAGAATTGCTTGAACCCAGGAGTCAGAGGTTGCAGTGAGCCGAGATCACGCCATTATACTCCAGCCTGGGCAAAAAGAGCAAAACTCCATCTCAAAACAAACAAACAAACAAACAAAAACTTGGCAGGACATCAAAAGCTCTTTAAAACCTGCCAATTGGCCGGGCATGGTGGTTCATACCTGTAATCCCAGCACTTTGGGAGGCCAAGGCAGGCAGATCACCTGAGGTCAGGAGTTCGAGACCAGACTGGCCAACATGGTAAAACCCCGTCTCTACTAAAAATACAAAAATTAGCCAGGTGTGGTGGTGGGCTTCTGTAATCTCAGCTACTTGGGAAGCTGAGGCAGGAGAATTGCCTGAGCCTGGGAGGTGGAAGTTATAGTCAGTTGAGATTGTGCCACTGCACTCCAGCCTGGGTGACAGAGTAAGACTTTGTTTTAAAAAAAAATAAAGTAAAATAAATAAAACCTGCCCACTTAACTTTCCTATTCCCCATCATGCCCACACTCCAGATATAACAGGCAATATAGATGGTTCCCCAAAATGGGCCAGGAACTGTGAGGCTTCCTGGCCTTTGCTTATGCTGTAACTTCTGCATAGAATGACCTTTGCTTAGTATGGTCCTGCTCATTCTTCAAGGTCCAGATCAAATGTCACCAACTCTGTAAAGGCTTCCCCAAACCTCCAGATATTGCTTATGCTGCCGGTTTGACACAACACACCATCTTACTGACAGAAGAATCTCCCTTGCTCCACAGTTAGGTCTTTGTGTTTTATACATCTTTGTCTTCCTAGCACTCAGCAAAGTCCCTAGCACACAGTGGGTCTTCAATAAGAATTACTAAGTTGTATTGCTAGCAAGGTCCCTGTGTCCCAAAGTATCTCTCTGGTTTATAACACCTAAAATTCCAGGTACTGAAGACTTCTCAGTTTTCAAGATTTCCATTAATATGTTAAAATATTTAGAAGAGTTATTGTTTTTTTAAGTAGAAAAGGGGTTTCACTATGTTGCCTAGGCTGATCTCAAACTCCTGGACTCAAGTGATCCTCCCACCTCAGCCTCCCAGAGTGCTGGGATTATAGGCGTGAGCCACCGCACCCAGCCAAGCGGAGTTATTTTATCAGATTATTTCCAAATATGACAGCTAGTTGCGATTAAGACCCTTCAAAGATCTTTGACCCAGTAATTTGACTTTCAGTGATTTATCCTACAGGTATACTTACACACCTCAAAAATAACATATTTACAATTATTCATCACATTGTTGTTTTTTCTTTTTCTTTTTCTTTTTTTTTGAGACGGAGTCTTGCTGTGTCACCCAGGCTGGAGTGCAATGGTGTGATCTCGGCTCACTGTAGCCTCTGCCTCCTGGGTTCAAGTGATTCTCCTGCCTCAGCCTCCCAAGTAGCTGGGATTACAGGCACGTGCCACCACGCCCAGCTAATTTTTGTATTTTTAGTAGAGATGGGGTTTCACCATGTTGGCCAGGCTGGTCTTGAACTCCTGACCTTGTGATCCGCCCGCCTCCCCCTCCCAAAGTGCTGGGATTACAGGAGTGAGCCACCGCACCCGGCCCTCATCACATTGTTAGTAATAGTAAGATTAGAAACAACTTGATGTGCAACAATAGGGAGCTGATTAATTATGGTATATTCATATAATGCAATATTATGCAGTGTAAAAAAAAAGAAATTGGGGTGTGCTCTAAGAATTGATGTGGAATTATCTCTAAGATATATTAACTAAAAGAAGCATGTTGTAGAACAGTATAATATTAACTAAAAGAAGCGTGTGGTAGTATTTATGTTTGTTTGTTTGTTTTTAGAGATGGGGTTTAGCTGTATTGCTCAAGCTGGCCTTAAACTCCTGGGCTCAAGTGATCCTTCTGCCTCAGCCTCCCTAGTAGCTGGGACTATAGGTGTATGCCACCATGCCCAGTTTTATTTATTTTTATTTTTTAATTTATTTTTTATTTCAATAGGTTTTTGGGGAACAGGTGGTGTTTGGTTACATGAGTAAGTTCTTTAGTGCTAGCTTTATTTTTTCATTTGTTTTTTCTTTTTTTTCTTATATCAGTTTTCTCAGGTTGAAGCACAGGTTTAAAAGGGAAAATATATATGTGTTTGCTTATTCAGGCACAGGATATTTCTAGAAGACCATTTAGGTAGAAATAGGTAAGACTGGCTGGGCATGGTGGCTCATGCCTATAATCCCAGCACTTTGGGAGCCTAAGGTGGGCAGATCATGAGGTAAGGAGTTCGAGACCAGCCTGACCAACATGGTGAAACCCCATCTCTACCAAAAGTACAAGAATTAGCCGGGTGTGGTGGTGCGCGCCTGTAATCCCAGCTACTCAGGAGGCTGAGGCAGGAGAATCGCTTGAACCCAGGAGGCAGAGGTTGCAGTGAGCCGAGATTACGCCACTGCACTCCAGCCTGGGCAACAGAGCAAGACTCCATCTGAAATAAATAAATACATAAATACATAAATACATAAATAAGTAAGATTGATTCATCTCCTTCTACAGAGATGACATAGGTGCCAGGAAAAAGGTATGGGAGGATACTTTTCACTATCTTTTGTATATTTTGAATTTTGAACCATATGGAATATATTATCTATTGAAACAATGGATTAAAAAATAATACTCAAACAGCTTGGCATAGACTAGGCATGTGTGTGTTTGGAGTCAGGAGGAGTACCAGAAGAGGGAATACCAGAAGAGTTTTCCTGCTTCTGGGGAAATCCGGTTGTCACAATGAAGCTAGTGCCTATAGCGGGGAGAGGAGGAAAAAAGCTATCTGAGGGATAACTCAAGAAGGAAAGTACATAGGAACACTTTGAAGGCAGGACTCTGCCTGGAAGCTAACAGAAGACAGGAAATAATGCTATACCACTGAATGTATCACAAGCCTAAAAAAACTGCATATCCCTCAGATATGGATGGATCACCAATGTAATGTTGAGGGAAAACAAGCAACGTACAAGAGCAATGTGTATAGTATGATACCAAAAAAGCAAGGTATAGGAACAATGTTTATAGGATACCATTTGTATAAAAAAAGGTGAAGTAGTATCAGCATGTATTTTATGCATAAAATATCTCTAGAAGACTATACATGATATTAATGACATCAAATTATCTCTGGGGGGCAAATTTCCTTGGAATTTATGAAATAATTGAACAAGTGTACAAGACTATATAGTAACCAAATTGAAGACTGGGTATATAAACTATGATACCTCAAACAATGGAATCTTTTAAAATGACAAAATGACAATGTCATACACACTCGATGATATTAAAAGCTGTTCATAAATGAAAAAGATCAAAAATATGACTATTATCCCATTTTTGTTAAATTACATATACATATATAGGATATATATGAATATATCACAATATTGGTTATCTCTAATACTGGGATCTTTCTTTTTAAAATTTTTAAGTAATAAACTTATTTATTTATTTTTGAGACAGGGTCTCGCTCTGTTGCCTAGGCTGGAGTGTTGTGGTGCAATCATGGAACACTACAGCCTCGACCTACAGGGCTCAAGTGATCCTCCCACGTCAGTCTCCCAAGTAGCTGGGACTACAGGCATGCGCCACCATGCCTGGTTAATTTCTGTATTTTTTTTTTTTTTTGGTAGAGACAGGGTTTTGCCATGCTGCCCAAGCTGGTTTCGAACTCCTGAGCTCAAGTGATCCCCCTGCCTTGGCCACCCACAGTGCTGGGATTACAGGTGTGAGCCACTGCGCCTGGCTCTAAATTTATATATTTTTTAATTGAAACATAATTGTACACATGTTTATGGGATGCATAGCGATGTTTCAATACACAGAATTATACTGATCAGATAAGAGTAATTAGTATATCCATCATCTCAAACATTTATCATTTCTTTGTGTTGGGATATTTTCCTCTTGATACTCTTGTTTCTTTTAAAGTCATAAATATAGCCCGGCACGGTGGCTCACGCCTATAATCCCAGCACTTTGGGAGGCCGAGGCAGGTGGATTATCTGAGGTCAGGAGTTCGAGACCAGCCTGGCCAACATAGTGAAACCCCATCTCTATTAAAAATACAAAAATTAGCCAGTCGTAGTGGTGGGTGCCTGTAATCCCAGCTACTCAGGAAGCTGAGGCAGAGGTTGCAGTGAGCCGAGATTGCACCACTGCACTCCAGCCTGGGCGGCAAACAGACTCTGTCTCCAAAAAAAAAAAAAAAGTCATAAATACAGCTAAATAGCTAAATATTAAACAAACAATAACCTGAATAAAAGCGCATTTCCTCTTTGCTGCTCTCTTTCCTCCCCCAAACACAGGAACCCCACCCCATCATGGTGTCACACTGCCAGAGCACATCACTCTCCAGTGCTCTCAACCCTTTCTGCCTGGGGAGCACCAGTCCGAGGATATGATGGGGGTTCCCTGGGCAGAAGAAACAAGGTCCCCTAAAAACACTTCCATCATCAGACTCCACTGGATAAGGAGGTGTGTGTGTGGGGAACCAGGGATACCTCTAGTTCCCTACTCTGCAGAAGGCGGACAGATGAGGGAAGTTCAGCCTTTGCTGTATCCCACCATTATTTCTCCCATGGTGAATACCTGGGGGGAAGTTGGGGTGGAGACTAGAACAGGAGGGAGAGGGCTTATCCTTTAAATGTTCTGTGTCTCTTTGAGAAGAAGCTGATGGGAAAGTACTGTGTAATATGGATAAGCAGACACCATGACTATGAAAAAGAGAAAAGGGCCGGGCGTGGTGGCTCATGCCTGTAATCGCAGCACTTTGGGAGGCTGAGGCAGGCAGATCACCTGAAGTCAGGAGTTCAAGACCAGCAGGGCCAACATGGTGAAACCCTGTCTCTACTAAAACTACAAAAAGTAGCGGGTTGTGGTGGCGCGCACCTGTAATCCCAGCTACTCGAGGTAATCCCAGCTATTCGAGAGGCTGAGGCAGGAGAATTACTTGAACCCAGGAGGTGGAGATTGCAGTGAGTCGAGATGGTGCCACTGCACTCCAGCCTGTGTGACAGAGTGAGACTCCGCCTCATAAAAGAAAGAAAAGTACTGCAAAATGTCATTAATAATAAATAATACCTATTGGTGTCCCTTACGACAGAGACTCGAGTAGTGGTGAGGTAGTGTGTCAGTCTGGCTACTTTACTTATGGTGTCCATGTTTCTGAGTGTCATCAGGGAGATGGCAGCGACGAGGGAGATGGCCCATTTCCCGTTCCTGCTACAGTAGAGCAGGGGCTCTTTGGACAGTGCCTACGCTGGCCCTCTGGGGAGGACAAGATTTCCTGCTCAGCACCGTCTGCGTCTCGGAGAAAAAGGCTCAGCCACCAAGTGTGTCCTAGGCGGTGGGGAAGATAAAGGTTTGGCATCCTGGGTGGAAGAAACACCCAAAGGAAGAGAACCTTTTAGATTCTGGAGCCTGGGCAGCACAAATAAAGGCTCTGACTGGCTCTGGTTTGGGAAATCTGCGTCTTAAAGACTTTTCCTCCATTACAAATATTCTCCCCATTCAACAACCAGTTTGGAAATTCCCCTCCATTCTGCTGTTCAGGGAGCACTGCTACGCACACACCCAACACTTATGCACGTACCTGCGCACCAATAATACACGCGCATCACACATTACCTTCCGAGGACACGCAGAAACACAACACGCAGACCCCAGTACACCTGGACTGGAGGCAGGAGGCTGTTCCACACCCACGCATCTCCTAAAATACACACGAGGACTAGGGAAGGTGAGGACTGGCGGCGTGCGCCCGGCCCTGCACTCAGACACATGAGCCAAGCAACACTCGGCGCGCATCTGTGATCCGGGTTAAGTGCGCACCTTGGACAGGCGCCATCCCCAGGACCCGCTTGCCCGAACGCACTCCCAGGCAGACGGCAGATTACCGCCCGAGCGCAGCGCACCCAAAGCCCCACATCCAAAGGAAAAGGCACCGAGGGCTAGTGAGCGAGGAGAGGGGAGATGACGGGCGCTGCCTTGGGAGGGCACTCGGGAACTAGCGAGAACCACAGTGGGAGTGGGGGCAAGCCCGTCCCCTGCCCTGTCCCAGGAGCCTTACTGATCCTGGTGCTGCGGCTGGTGGCTGTGTGGCGTCTCTCTGCCCTGCGCCGCGGCCTCACTGAGGTGGTGCCGGACGCCCCCGCCAAGGAGGGGGCTCCGGCTCGGGTGACCCCAGCCTCCTCGCCCGCAGTGACTGCCAGCCCGGCTCAGGGCCTTCTGCAGAGCCTTCATGGAGCGCATGCCCCCAGCAAGCCGCCGGCTCTGCAGGTGCGCCCAGGACCTCTAGCTGTGGCTGGGAAGGAGGGGCGGAGCGAGCGAGACAAGGTGCGGGGCAGTTCTGTGAGGGAGCGCTGGGCCTGGAAGACGGAGAATGGGGGCCCGGTGGGTGGGGCTGGGGCTGGGGCTGGGGCAGGAGAAGGGGCCTGCCCCTTTAAAGCTGGCTCCAGGGTTAGGAGCACCCTCAGGACAGGGGCTAGGTGAGGAGCGTTGGGGATGAAGGAGAACCCGGCTGGCGTTCTAGTGGGTGGAGAGAGGGCGGTGCCTGGGAGCTGGAATGGACAATGCCCAGGTCCAATCACTGAGGAAGCAAAAACATTGAGGCGGGGAAAGGGTAGGTTGCCCAATGAGAGCAAGACGGTGGGACGTTGCGACAGTCTGCGGATGCTTCCGCGTGGGCCCGGCGAGCGCGGGTGTGCGCGGATGCTGAGGGCGGGAAAGGCGAGGACAAGCTGAGGCGAAGCCGGTGGGGGCGGGAGGCGCTCCCCGGGGTCACCGTGGGGCTGCGAACGATGGAGTTCTCGTGTAGAGAGGAGGGTGCTGCCTCGAGAGAGGAGGCTAAGTAAGAGTGAGCCCAGTTCAGGAGGTCACTTAGAGAGCCTCGACCTCCGAAGGCCAAACCAGCGCCCAGTAACCCAGCGGGTAGCGTGGCCCGCGGCCGACGTGCGGTGGTGCTGAGTGGAGAGTAGGATGGCTGCTGGGTACCCCGGGCAGAAGCAGCCGACCAGCACCTCAGGGAGGCATTGGGCGGCGGGAAGGTCGCTCTGGCGGTTAGGATGCCTGGGTTCCAGTTTGTGTCCCTCTACCATTTATTTGGTGTAGGACTTGTTTTCAAATCTGGCAAGTTAAGACATTAAAATAAGTTGGCACGCAGAAAAACGTTTTATAAACCATGAAGTGCTCCCCACATTTTTCCTGTTTTAATTGTTTGCCCTTGTCCTCCTCACGGGCAGAAAAGAGGCGATGTACAAAAAGCATTTTGAAATCTAAGAACATTCAGGACTTTTGCCATTTGCAGCTAGAACTTTCACCTGGTATCTCGGCAGCGCCTAACCGAGCATCCATATTTAGTAGGGACTCATTATGTAAATGAGAGCTATTATTGAGTGCCCATGGTGTGCCAACCGCTTAGTTTCTCTCTCCCTCTTACCAGAGACCTACAAAGTAGTTATTAGTCTCAATTTGAAGGTGAGGAAACTAAGACTAGGAAATTAAGAATCTCGCATAAGGTAACCCAGCTAGTAAGTACCAGAACCAGAAATTAGACCCCTTTTTTTTTTTTTAACTACAAGTCTCTCCTTCATGCAGCCCTTCTCAAAAATTAAGCATTGAATTGAATTATCCCAGGAGAAACGACTCCATCCCTAAAGGAGGTATTTTATGTGGAAGTATTATGATACAGTACTGGGAGTCTTTTCCTTGTGATAGTTCTGGCTGTATCACAACATACTAGTTTTTGTTTGTTTGTTTGTTTTTGAGACGAAGTTTTGCTCTTGTTGCCCTAGCTGGAGTGCAATGGCGCAATCTCGACTCACTGCAACCTCCGCCTCCTGGGTTCATGCGATTCTCCTGCCTCAGCCTCCCTAGTAGCTGGGATTACAGGCGCCTGCTACCTCGCCCAGCTAATTTTTTGTATTTAGTAAAGATGGGGTTTCGCCATATTGGTCAGGCTGGTCTCAAACTCCTGACCTCAGATGATCCGCCTGCCTCAGCCTCCCACAAGTGCTGGGATTACAGGCATGAGCCACCATGCTTGGCCCACAGTTTTCATTTTTGGATTAAAATGAGTTTCAAGGGTACTCGTGGGAAAACAAATACTGAAACCAGTCAGGTGTGTTCTGTGGAAAGGCAGTTCTCCTTTGCCTTGGTTAGGGTTGGAGGGCTTATTTGGCTTAAAACCAGATGGAGTGACATTTGTTTTTGCTTGTTTTTGCCTTCTGTAGTCATTCTGTGTCTGCTGTATCTGTTCTCCTGTCCGTGGAAAGCCGTCTAATTCTGGGAGGGCTTGCTGCTTTATGCTTGGCTTTGCCCAAGAGGCAGAGTTCTGGGTCTCAATACTTAACGTAAACTCAATCCTGCATTAGTTTTTTTCATACGTAACAGACGAATCTTATCCTTGTTTCATAGAAATATGATTTATCTGAAACGTTTTGATCTGTTCAAGAGAAAAATGCCATCTGTTAGGGAATTTCTAAACATTACCCAGAAGTAATTTGCTTCCTTTTTTTCCTATTTCTGCCTCTTTGAATTAGCTTTATACTCTAATGAGTTCCTTACTCTCTTTCTCCCAGCTGTCTTCCACTAATAGGAACTGGTTGGGTAGTGAAGAAGATCTATGCATGGAAGCAGAGGTTCTTTGCTTAGAGAACTAGCTCCAGCTGCACTTGGACCTTTGGACTAACTGTCTCCAATACAATATTGCTGTCTTTGCATGAGGATGGAGCATGAACTGGTGACTTGGGAGGCAAATGGTACTGTGTAAAGTATAAGATGCTGGAGAAGAACAAGTTTGTTGTCCCAGGTGGTTAAAGCTTGGCAGGGTCAGGTGCTCTTTTTGTTTCTAATTTGAAAAATACTCATTATCTAGTTTAATTTGTGCAAAACTATTAGCCAACTATGACAAGGGCAGCTAGAAATGAAGATTTTCATAACTGAAAGAAAGTTCTTTGTGTCTCTAACAGTGGGCTTTTAGGTTAGTCCATGGCTGTGCCAGAGTTTCGTGGTATGTGAGAGAGGATTAGACTTAATGATTTTGAATCCTTAATAAAAGCTAAATCTGGGCCGGGCACGGTGGCTCATGCCTGTAATCCCAGCTGCTCAGGAGGCTGAGGCAGGAGAATTGCTTGAATCTGGGAGGCGGAGGTTGCGGTGAGCTGAGATCACGCCATTGCACTCCAGCCCGGGCAACAAGAGCAAAACTCCGTCTCAAACAAAAAAAAAAAAAAAAAAGAAAAGAAAGAAAGAAGGAAAAGCTAAATCCTCTGTGATAGGAAATTGATGTTTGGAGTTTGTTTATTTCTTATGATTTAGAGACTCATTTGTTCTCTATTTTGTGTGTGTGTGTGTGTGATGGAGTCTCGCTCTGTCGTCCATGCTGGAGTGCAATGGTGTGATCTTGGCTCACTGCAACATCCGCCTCCCGGGTTCAAGCAATTCTCCTGCCTCAGCCTTCCGAGTAGCTGGGATTACAGGCACCCACTAATATGCTCGGCTAATTTTTGTATTTTTAGTAGTGACGGGGTTTCACTATGTTGGCCAGGCTGGTCTCGAACTCCTGACCCCTTGATCTGCCTGCCTCGGCCTCTCAAAGTGCTAGGATTGCAGGTGTGAGCTACCGCACCTGGCCTGTTCTACTCTTTAGACTGTAGCTAGGATGTTAATTGGTCCAAGTAAAAGATTAGTTCTTTTTTAATTAATCTTTATTAATGATATTATTGTTACAAACTCCTTTCTGCCTTAGTTTCTCCATTTGTAAAAGATAAACTTGTATTTTACTGGGTAAAAAGTAAGTACTTGGGGCTCTGACATAATCAGCTTCCATTCACTCAATTAATATTTATTTGTTGGCATTCAGTGTGCCAGGTCCAGTGCTGGAAAATCCAGAAATTTAAAAATTTAATAAACCAGTTTCTACTGGGAGAAATGAGAAAGCTTATGTTTAAAATTCCTAATGAAAAATGCTGTGATGTAGAGACATGCAGAAGAAAGTATAAAGAGGGGACATCTAACTAAGCTGGGGGTGAAGGGCCACTGGGATAGAAGAGGAATGGTGACTGACAGGAGCTGGTTTTTAAAGCATGAGAGGTGTTTCAGACAGAGGGCTCTACAAGAATAAACAAAGCCTGAGAGGAACATTCGAGGGACTCTACCTCTAGTTTGGTTGGAATGAAACGTGGGTATAAGAATGTGGACCAGCCGGGCGCGGTGGCTTATGCCTGTAATCCCAGCACTTTGGGAGACTGAGGTGGGCGGATCACAAGGTCAGGAGTTCGAGACCAGCCTGACCAACACGGTGAAACCCCATCTCTACTGAAAATACAAAAATTAGCCAGGCGTGGTGGCATGCACCTGTAATCTCAGCTACTCAGGAGGCTGAGGCGGGAGAATCAGTTGAACCTGGGAGGCAGAGGTTGCAGTGAGCCAAGATCGCGCCACTGCACTCCAGCCTGGGTGGCAGCGAGACTCCATCTCAAAAAAAAAAAAAAAAGAAAGAAAAAAAAAGAATGGGGACCAATGAAACTGAGGATGTAGGTATGGGATGCATGTTTTAACTTGATGCTAGACTTTCATGGAGTAAATGAAATTTAATAAAAGTTTAAGCGTGTCTGTGATCTACTCCAGTGTGCTTTCCTAATTCTTTTTTGGTTTAGCAATAACAAAATGAACACTTATAGGACTGAAAAAATATAAATATAAGCCTATTAAAAAACATATCATCACACTGGTCCATTTACAATGCCTAACGTGCATTTTCTCTATTTTGCCAAATAATATCTTCTATAATCTGGGTTCTCCAATAGCCATTAGATTCTAGCAAGTCTTAATCAACAAAATATACTAAAATAATGTAGATTTTGCTAGAATGCCTAAAAAGGATTTAGAAAAGTCTGTAGGCGAAAGCTAATTTGAAGGAATTTGAAAGCCTTTGCCAACACAGCAAGAAGAAAATACCTTCGGGGTTTGCTTGATAGCATTTTCCTTTTTCTTTTTTCCCTTCTTCAAGTTATTGCTAGAGAAATTGTATTTTAATACTTGTTTTTCTTTGACTTAAAGACTATGAAAGATGTCAGAATCTTGTATTACTCTATAGTGAACAAATGAGACCCTTCTCTAAAAGACTAGGTTAAATTAACTTTTAACCACATTTACCTAAGTGAAACACTCCATAAGCCATATTTTATTAAGATTGTATATAATTTGAAATTTTTTACATCACCTACTTTACCTGTCAGTTTGCAAAGAAACTGTCATTCTAGTTTTCTGATTTTCAGGAAAGTTTTTTTTTTTTTTTTTTTTACTGTATGAATTTTCTTTTTTTTTTTAAAGTATTTATTGATCATCCTTGGGTGTTTCTCGAAGAAGGGGATGTGGCAGGGTCATAGGATAATAGTGGAAGGAAGGTCAGCAGATAAACATGTGAACAAAGGTCTCTGGTTTTCCTAGGCAGAGGTCCCTTCTGCCTTCCATAGTGTTTGTGTCCCTGGGTACTTGAGATTAGGGAGTGGTGATGACTCTTAAGGAGCATGCTGCCTTCAAGCATCTGTTTAACAAAGCACGTCTTGCACCGCCCTTAATCCATTTAACCCTGAGTTGACACAGCACATGTTTCAGAGAGCATGGGGTTGGGGGTAAGGTTATAGATTAACAGCATCCCAAGGCAGAATAATTTTTCTTAGTACAGAACAAAATGGAGTCTCCTATGTCTACTTCTTTCTACAAAGACACAGTAACAATCTGATCTTTCTTTTCCCCACATTTCTCCCTTTTCTTTTTGACAAAACCGCCATTGTCATCATGGCCCGTTCTCGATGGTCGCTGTCTCTTCGGAGCTGTTGGGTACACCTCCCAGACGGGGCGGCCAGGCAGAGGCGCTTCTCACTTCCCAGAGGGGGCGGCCGGGCAGAGTCACTCCCCACTTCCCAGACGGGGTGGCCAGGCAGAGGTGCTCCTCACTTCCCAGAGGGGGTGGCTGGGCAGAGAGAGGCGCTCATCACTTCCCAGAGGGGGCGGCCGGGCAGAGGCGCTCCTCACTTCCCAGAGCAGGTGGCCGGGCAGAGGTGCTCCTCACTTCCCAGACGGGGCAGCCGGGCAGAGGCGCTCCTCAATTCCTAGACAGGGTGGCGGCCGGGCAGAGGCGCTCCTCACATCCCAGATGATGGACGGCCGGGCAGAGGCACTCCTCACTTCCCAGATGGGGCGACCAGGCAGAGATGCTCCTCACTTCCCAGACGGGGCGGCCGGGCAGAGGCGCTCCCCACTTCCCAGACAGGGCGGCCAGGCAGAGGCACTCCCCACTTCCCAGACGGGGTGGCCGGGCAGAGGTGCTCCTCACATCCCAGACGGGGCGGCTGGGCAGAGACGCTCACTTCCCAGATGGGGTGGCTCCCAGAGGGGGTGGCGGCTGGGCAGAGGCGCTCCTCACATCCCAGACGGGGCGGCCGGGCAGAGGCCATCCCCACTTCCCAGACAGGGTGGCAGCCGGGCAGAGGTGCTCCTCACATCCCAGACGGGGCAGCCAGGCAGAGGCGCTCCTCACCTCCCAGACAATGGGTGGCCGGGCAGAGGCTCTCCTCACCTCCCAGACGGGGTGGCGGGGCAGAGGTGCTCCTCACTTCCCAGACAGTGTGGCCGGGCAGAGGCACTCCTCACTTCCTCCCAGACGGGGCAGCTGGGCAGAGGCACTCCTCACTTCCCAGATGATGGGCAGCCGGGCAGAGGCGCTCCTCACTTCCCAGACGATGGGCAGCCGGGCAGAGGCGCTCCTCACTTCCTAGACGGGGTGGTGGCTGGGCAGAGGCTGTAATCTTAGTACTTTGGGAGGCCAAGGCAGGCGGCTGGGAGGTGGAGGTTGTAGCGAGCTGGGATCACGCCACTGCACTCCAGCCTGGGCAACATTGAGCATTGAGTGAGCGAGACTCTGTCTGCAATCCCAGCACCTCAGGAGGCCGAGGCAGGCAGATCACTCGAGGTCAGGAGCTGGAGACCAGCCCGGTCAACACGGTGGAACCCCATCTCCACCAAAAATACAAAAACCAGTCAGGCGTGGCGGCGCGTGCCTGCAATCCCAGGCACTTGGTGGGCGGAGGCAGGAGAATCACGGGAGCCCGAGGCGGGGAGGTTGCAGCGAGCTGAGATCACGGCAGTACAGTCCAGCCTCGGCAACAGAGGGAGACTGAAGAAAGAAGAGGGAGAGAGAGAGGGAAAGGGACTCGGCAACAGAGGGAGACCCAAGAAAGGGAGAGGGAGAGGGAAAGTTTTAGATAATACAATTTTAGATCATCAGGTAATTTATGTAACTACCACTCAGAAAAGAGATTTTTGGTGCTAAGTATATTTACTCCCTTGTTTGCATTTCTTATTCCAATTCAGTTAATTTAATTAGATGAAAATTCACAATAAAAAGTAGGTGAAGGTGCCAAATTAAAGGAATAATACTACATATAAAATTTCTGTGATAGTTACTAACAGTACTGGTACTTGACTTCAAATTTCTCCGAAATATCATCTTAGTTTTGTTTTTAAATTATTATTAAACAAGTCCCTTACTGGTGAATATTTGTGTTACTTTCCTTTTTTTTTTTTTTTTTTTGAGATGGAGTTTCACTCTTGTTGCCCAGGCTGGAGTGCAATGGTGCGACCTTGGCTCACCACAATGTCCGCCTCCTGGGTTCCAGCGACTCTCCTGCCTCAACCTCCTGAGTAGCTGGGATTACAGGCGCCCACCAATATGCCCGGCTAATTTTTGGTATTTTTAGTAGATATGAGTTTTCTCCATGTTGTTCAGGCCAGCCTTGAACTCCCAACCTCGGGTGATCCACCCGCCTCAGCCTTCCAAAGTGCTGGGATTACAGGCATGAGGCCACTGAGCCTGGCCTCCATTTTTTATTGTTGCTAGAATCACCATATTTCCTGGCTTGCCTGGAACAGTATGAAACATATTCTTATGTTTATAGCAGAATTAGGCTGGACGCAATGGGTCACGCCTGTAACCCCAGCACTTTGGGAGGCTGAGGTGGGCGGATTACCTGAGGTCAGGAGTTCGAGACCAGTCTGGCAAACATGGTGAAACCCCATCTCTTCTAAAAATACAAAAAATTAGCCAGACGTGGTGCCACACACCTGTAATCCCAGCTACTCGGGAGGTTGAGGCAGGAGAATTGCTTGAACCCAGGGGGCAGAGGTTGCAGTGAGCCAAGATCACGCAACTGCACTCCAGCTGGGCGACAGAGTGAGACTCTAAAAAAAAAAAAAAAAAACTGCTTAAAGAACTCTATAGAATCACAATATTTAACAGAATTATTTAATATAGAAGCACAAGCAGGGGAAAAATATGTCATCAAAATTTTCAAGTAGTCAACTCATTATTGGAGCCATTTTATTTTATAATTTTATTTATTCAGCTGGTTCAGAATTCAAAAGGGCATGTAATGAAGTCGCTATCCTGCTTCTGTTTCCCAGCTATCCAGCTTCCCTCCCTGGAGGCAAACAGTGTCATTGATTTTCAATATATCCTTCCAGATGTATGTTATCCATATCTAAGCAGTTATATTTATTCTTACTTCGCATAAATGGCAGCATGCTATAAGCACTGTTTTGTATTTTGCCTTTAACAATTTTTATTATACATCTTGGAGAACTTTCCAACTCAGTACATAATGTGCTTCCTTTTATTCCTTCATAGTATTCTATTGTCTGGATGTATTATAATTATTTAACAAATTCCCTATTGGTGAATATTTGTCGTTATTGCTAGAATGACCGTATTTCCTTGTTTGCCTGGGACATTCTAAGCTCATGCCACTTGTCCCAGCTTATTTATTTATTTATTTATTTGATGTGGGCGGCAAGCCACCCAGGCACTGAGGCAAGAGACAGAGGACACGAGCTGTTCCAGTATAATAAAATATAAAACAAGAATAGTTATACCAGATATAGATCTTAGATATGATTATATATGAATATCATTAATCATTAGTTTGTAGCAATTACTTTTTATTCCAATATTATGATAATCCTCGCTCTATAATCATAGTCTAGGAAAAACCAGGCCATACAGAGATAGGAGCTGAGGGGACATAGTGAGGTATGACCAGAAGACAAGAGTGCGAGCCTTCTGTTATGCCCAGACAGGGCCACCAGAGGGCTCCTTGGTCTAGCGGTGACGCCAGCGTCTGGGAAGACGCCCGTTACCAGGCGGATCGTGGTCCAGCGGTAGCAAAAGGTGTCAAGGAACAACACCCGCTACTTAGCAGACCGGGAAAGGTGGGGGAGTCTCCCTTTCCCCGGGGGAGTCTAGAGAAGACTCTGCTCCTCCACGTCTTGCGGAGGGCCTGACATCAGTCAGGCTTGCCCGCAGTTATCCAGAGGCCTAACCGTCTCCCTGTGATGCTGTGCTTCAGTGGTCGCACTCCTAGTCTGCCTTCATGTTCCATCCTGTACACCTGGCTCTGCCTTCCAGATAGCAGTAGTAAATTAGTGAAAATACTAATAGTCCCTGATATGCAGAAATAATGATGTAAGCTGTCTTTCTCTCTGTCTCCTCTCCCTCTCTGCCTCAGCTGCCAGGCAGGGAAGGGCCCCCTGTCCAGTGGACACGTGACCCACGTGACCTTACCTATCATTGGAGGTGACTCACATTCTTTACCCTGCCCCTTCTGCCTTGTATCCAATAAATAACAGCGCAGCCAGACATTCGGGGCCACTACCGGTCTCCGCGCATTGTTGGTAGTGGTCCCCCGGGCCCAGCTGCCTTTTCTCTTGTCTCTTTGTCTTGTGTCTTTATTTCTACACTCTCTCGTCACCGCACACAGGGAGAGACCTACTGACCCTGTGGGGCTGGTCCCTACATCGGGGCTGAGAGTTGACGAATGCCCCATTGTTTAGAGGGGCCTGGGGCCGGCTCCTCATCCTGTTTCCCTGATTTTTAAAAGGCCATAAAGGATGGCCATCAATATCAAATCTGGAATGGCATTGAGATGCCCAGTGAAGACCCTTTTGGCATTGTGGGCATACAGTAGAAGGTGAGGCATCTTGTTGCTGAAAAGTTTTTTGTTGTTGGTGGTGGTGATGTAAAGGATGGCGACCTGCACGCCAAGGGCAATTTCTTTTTGCATGTCCATTCTGGCCGCATATGAAGCATTGGCCAGAGAATTGTCCAGGCGTTCGAATAGAGGCCATAGCTTGTGCCATAATCATTGCTGTATGGAGAGTTCCTCCCACCCCTTCACAGGCTTTAATGTAGGAGGTGAGTATATCACCACCTAGTGGAATTTTACCTTTGACAGGGCGAATAGCCGCCTGACAATCTGGATTTGCTTGTTCATAAGCCATAAGTTCTACAACAAGTCTTTGGCCGTGGCTATCAGGAATAGCCTTTTCTGCTGCGTCTTGAAGATGAGCAATAAAGTCTGGGTAGGGCTCATGTTGTCCCTGTCTGATGGCTGTGAAAGATGGGCATACTTTACCATCATCTTGAATTTTGTCCCAAGCATCTAAGCAACATTTTCGCAGTTGTTCAATAACCTCATCATTTAGTATAGTTTGGTGTCGGATTGCAGCCCATTGACCCATTCCCAGTAACTGGTCAGCCATAACATTAACAAGAGGATTAGAGCCCTGATTAAGACGAATGCGTTCCTGGACAGCATCAACCCACCAAGTCCTGAATTGTAAATATTGGGATTTAGATAAGACTGATTTTGCCAAAATTTCCCAATCATAGGGGACCAAACGTTTATCTTCTGCTAAGGCTTTTAATGTGGAACGGACAAAAGGAGAGTTGGTGCCATATTGTTTCACTGATTCCTTAAAATCTTTGAGGAATTTAAAAGAAAACCTTTCCTATGTAGCAGGGCGTAGCTGAACCTGGCCTGGATGGATGGGGTCAGGCTGAATTACCACCTGAACAGCGGGAATGCCAGGTATTGGCTGTGCCCCAGGAGCCGGCAATTGCGGAGCCTGATTATTTACCCGAGCAGCCGATTCTCAGGCTGAGGGGCTTGATTGTCAGCCTCTTGATCTTGTTGAGCTGCGGGGTCAGCCGCCTGCTGGGCAGGATCAACAACAGGCTGTGGGTGGTTTTGTACTGCTGGGGTGGCAGGTACTGGGGGTTGTAAAATTACAGGAAATTGCCAAGCTTTGGGATCCCCATATTCCCTTGTCTGAACTATAGCCCTCATAAGCGGAGTGTCATCTTCAGGGATGTATGTAATTTGTTGCTTATGAGCGGCAATGGTAGTATTGGCAACAGCAGTTGCGACCAGACCAGGAGAAGAAAAAGAGGTAGAATTTTGAATAGAAGGAGAGTCGAAAAACTGAAAGCCAGGGTGAGAGCAGATTACCTGCTGAGCAGGTCTTTCATGGGCCTGAAAACCAGGCTGCCACGGCAAGTGTGAACCAGGCTTCAAGGGAGCCTGTGACTCTGAGTCCAATTTGTAGGAAAGGATCCAGGCTTCAAGGGAGCCTGTGACTCTACCCGAGTCTGATTTGTAGAAAAGGGACCAGGCTTCAAGGGAGCCTGTGACTCTACCCGAGTCTGATTTGTAGGAAAGGATCCAGGCTTTAAGGGAGCCTGTGACTGTAACTGAGTCCGATTTGTGGGAAGGGAACCAGGCTTCAAGGGAGCCTGCGACTCTACCCGAGTCTGATTTATAGGAAAGGAACCAGGCTTCAAGGGAGCCTGTGACTCTACCCGAGTCTGATTTACAGGAAAGGAACCAGGCTTCAAGGGAGCCTGTGACTGTAACTGAGTCCGATTTGTGGGAAGGGAACCAGGCTTCAAGGGAGCCTGCGACTCTACCCGAGTCTGATTTATAGGAAAGGAACCAGGCTTCAAGGGAGCCTATGACTCTGAGTCCGATTAGGAGGAAAAGAACCAGGCTTCAAGGGAGCCTGTGACTGTAACTGAGTCCGATTTGTGGGAAGGGAACCAGGCTTCAAGGGAGCCTGTGATTCTACCCGAGTCTGATTTGTAGAAAAGGGACCAGGCTTCAAGGGAGCCTGTGACTGTAACTGAGTCCGACTTGTAGGAAGTGGACCAGGCTTCAAGGGAGCCTGTGACTCTACCTGAGTCTGATTTACAGGAAAGGAACCAGGCTTCAAGGGAGCCTATGACTCTAACTGAGTCTGATTTGTAGGAAGTGGACCAGGCTTCAAGGGAGCCTGTGACTCTACCCGAGTCTGATTTATAGGAAAGGGACCAGGCTTCAAGGGAGCCTGTGACTCTAACTGAGTCCGATTAGGAGAAATAGAATTGAGGGCCTCATTACCGGGCCGAGAATTGGAAGCCTCTTTTCCGAGCTGTTCATATAGCGGAGCCTCTGTACCGGGCTGCATAGAAACGTAATTTATAGACTCGTTTACAGGCTGCCTGGTCTCATCTGCTATTTGCATGGCGGCAGTGTTGAAAGAGTGAGGAGAGACAGGAGGGACTGGCCGCAATGGCTGTTGATATGTTTCAGCTGAGTTTTGCGGATTGGGGAGTTAAGTACATTTAGGTCAGTTAAAAGATCATCATAAAGCGGCAATGGGGGTGCAGTAGCCTCTGGCGTAGGTGGCGGTGGCGCAGGCATGTCAGAGTGGAAGTCCTCCTTTGAAATTACGTTCTCAATTTGTGCAGTATCATCAGGGGAAAGAGAGCTGAGAGCTTCCTCGACCTCCTCAGAGGAGAGGAAAGAGGGATCAGTCTCCATATTGTCCTCCTGAGTCTGTAAGGAGTCTAAGACAGAGCGAACTGAAGCCCAGATTGACCAAATGGTGGGTGGGATAAAATGTCCCCCTTTATGAGCAATTTTGAATTGTTTGCCAATCTCATCCCAATCTTTAAGTTCTGGAGTTCCCTCAGTCAGAAACCAAGGGCAAAGAAGATCTACAACCTCAAGTAGTTCAATTAACTTTTCAGTAGAAGCTTTAACACCTCCTTCTTTAAGAAGAGTTTTTATAAAATTTAAATAAGCCGAATACTTTGTACTGGCCTGTCCCATGGTGTCCCTGGAAAACTCTGAGTGCTCAAGCTTACCACCAAGTTTATTGACTGCAATCCTCAGGAATCTCTCGTTGAACTCCTCCACTGATCCCGCACTCAGGGTGCAACTTCACACAGCGAGGGAGAGCCCCATGTTGGAGCGCCAGATGTAGGGACCAGCCCCACAGGGTCGGTAGGTCTCTCCCTGTGTGCGGCGATGAGAGTGTAGAAATAAAGACACAAGACAAAGAGACAAGAGAAAAGGCAGCTGGGCCCGGGGGACCACTACCAACAATGTGCAGAGACCGGTAGTGGCCCCGAATGTCTGGCTGCGCTGTTATTTATTGGATACAAGGCAGAAGGGGCAGGGTAAAGAATGTGAGTCACCTCCAATGATAGGTAAGGTCACGTGGGTCACGTGTCCACTGGACAGGGGGCCCTTCCCTGCCTGGCAGCTGAGGCAGAGAGGGAGAGGAGACAGAGAGAAAGACAGCTTACATCATTATTTCTGCATATCAGGGACTATTAGTATTTTCACTAATTTACTACTGCTATCTGGAAGGCAGAGCCAGGTGTACAGGATGGAACATGAAGGCAGACTAGGAGTGCGACCACTGAAGCACAGCATCACAGGGAGACGGTTAGGCCTCTGGATAACTGCGGGCAAGCCTGACTGATGTCAGGCCCTCCACAAGACGTGGAGGAGCAGAGTCTTCTCTAGACTCCCCCGGGGAAAGGGAGACTCCCCCACCTTTCCCGGTCTGCTAAGTAGCGGGTGTTGTTCCTTGACACCTTTTGCTACCGCTGGACCACGATCCGCCTGGTAACGGGCGTCTTCCCAGACGCTGGCGTCACCGCTAGACCAAGGAGCCCTCTGGTGGCCCTGTCTGGGCATAACAGAAGGCTCGCACTCTTGTCTTCTGGTCATACCTCACTATATCCCCTCAGCTCCTATCTCTGTATGGCCTGGTTTTTCCTAGACTATGATTATAGAGCAAGGATTATCATAATATTGGAATAAAAAGTAATTGCTACAAACTAATGATTAATGATATTCATATACAATCATATCTAAGATCTATATCTGGTATAACTATTCTTGTTTTATATTTTATTATACTGGAACAGCTCGTGTCCTCTGTCTCTTGCCTCGGTGCCTGGGTGGCTTGCTGCCCACAATTTGAGATGGAGTCTTGCTTTGTTGCCCAGGCTGGAGTGCAGTGGCACCATCTTGTCTTCTTGCAACCTCTACCTCCTGAGTTCAAGCAATTCTCCTGCCTCAGCCTCCTGAGTAGCTGGGACTATAGGCATGAGCCACCACACCCGGTTAACTTTTGTATTTTTAGTGGGGACAGAGTTTCACCGTGTTGACCAGACTGGTCTCGAACTCCTGACCTCAAGTGATCCACCCACCTCAGCTTCCCAAAGTACTGGAATCACAGGCTTGAGCCACCACACCCAGCCCCAGCTTGTATATGAATACTGTCCTCTTTCTGTTCCAACAGTATTCCAATTTGGGTAATATATGTTTTATGGTTACCTTAGTTATTACAGACAGTGCTGCAGTAAATAAGCTTGTGTATCTTGTCATTTTGCAAGTTTGCAAATATAACTGTAGGATAAATTCCTAAAAGTATAATTGATGTGTCAAAGAGTATATATATTTGTAATTTTTAAAGATGTTGACAAATTGCCGTCCATACTGGTCATGCCATTTTTCGGTTTTACCAGCAATGTAGTAGAGTGCCTGTTTTTCCTCCCTCACTTCAGTTGGTTATCACTTTTTTTTTTTTTTTTTTGAGATGGAGTCTCTCTCTGTTGCCCAGGCTGGAGTGCAGTGACACGATCTCAGCTCACTGCAACCTCTATTTCCTGGGTTCAAGTTATTCTCCTGCCTCAGCCTCCCAAGTAGCTGAGATTACAGGTATGTATCACCACACCCGGCTAACTTTTTTTTGTATTTTTAGTAGAGATGGGGTTTCGCCATGTTGACCAGGCTGGTCTCAAACTCCTGACCTCAGGTGCTCCGCCTGCCTCGGCCTCCCAAAGTGCTCGGATTACAGGCGTGAGCCACTGTGGCTGGCCGGTTATCACTTTTTTTGTGTGTTTGCCATGCCAGTAGGTGTAATATGCTATTTCAGTATTGTATTTTTATTTATTTATTTATTTATTTTTTGAGATGGAGTTTCGCTCTTGTTGCCCAGGCTGGAGTGCAGTGGCGAGATCTCACCTCACTGCAACCTCCGCCTCCCGGTTTCAAGCAGTTCTCCTGCCTCAGCCTCCTGAGTAGCTGGGATTTCAGGCAAGCGCCACCACGCCTGGCTAATTTTGTATTTTTAGTGGAGACGGGGTTTCTCTATGTTGGTCAGGCTGGTTTCGAACTCCCGACCTCAGGTGATCCACCCACCTCAGCCTCCCAAAGTGCTGGGATTACAGGCATGAGCCACCGCGCCCGACTTATCTCAGTATTGTTTTTATTTCACTTTTTAAAAATTATGAATGAGGTTGAACATCTTTTATATATTTAAGAACCATTGGTGTTTCCTTTTTTATGAAGTGTTTATTCCTATGTTTTGTCCATTTATCTGTTGGATATTAAATTTTTTAAGTTATTATTATTATTATTATTATTATTATTATTATTATTATATATTTTTAAGAGACAGGGTCTTGCTCTGTCACCCAGGCTAGAGTGCAATGGTGAGATCATAGCTCACTGTAATCTCAAACTCCTAGACTCAATTGATCTTCCTGCCTCAACCTCCTAGGTAGTTAAGACTGCAGGTGAATGCCACCACACCCAGCTAATTTTTGTATTTTGTGTGTGTGTGTGTGGAGAGGGGATCTTGCTGTGTTGTCCAGGCTGGTTTTTCGAATTTCTAGCGTCAAGTGATCCTCCTGCCTCAGTCTCTCAAAGCGCTGGGATTACAGGTGTGAGCCACTGTGCCTGGCCAGATATTAGGCTTTTAATATGTGTTTTTAGGAACTTTTCTTTTTCTTTTTTTCTTTTTTTTTTTTAGACGGAGTCTCACTCTGTCGCCCAGGCTGGAGTGCAGTGGTACGATCTCGGCTCACTGCAAGCTCCGCCTCCCGGGTTCACGCCATTCTCCTGCCTCAGCATCCCGAGTAGCTGGGACTACAGGCGCCCACCACCACGCCCGACTATTTTTTTTTTGCGTGTGTGTGTGTGTTTTTAGTAGAGATGGGGTTTCACCGTGTTAGCCAGGATGATCTCGATCTCCTCACCTCGTGACCCACCCGCCTTGGCCTCCCAAAGTGCTGGGATTACAGGCGTGAGCCACTGCGCCTGGCTGGAACTTTTCATATATTTTGGAAATTAGCTCTTTATGAAATGAGTTGCATACATTCTCCCCTCCCTGCCAGTTTATCATTTGACTTTGGTTTTCCATTTGTGGATTTGTTTGCCATGTAGAAATGTTTTCTCTTTATGTGGTCAGATCAGCTTTCTTTTTTCTTTTCTTCTTTTTTTTTTCTTTTTTTGAGACCGGGTCTCACTCTGCCACCCAGGCTGGAGTGCAGTGGCGCCATCATGGCTTACTGCAGCCTCGACCTCCAAGGGGTTAGGTGATCTTTCCACCTCAGACTCCTGGGTAGCTGGGAGTACAGGTGTACACCACCACGCCCAGCTAATTTTTTGTATTTTTTTTAGAGACAGCGTTTTGCCACGTTGCTCAGGCTGGAGACTTACCATCTCTACAATGACAAAAAAATCCATTGTTCAGGTAGAGGTTCACATGTGATCCTTTATTTCTCCTGCTTCCATATCCTTTACATCCGATAATGGGTCTTAAATCCATCCACTTCTCATTCCCATTGCTACTATCTTAGTGAAGCTTCTTAATTTAGGTCTCCCATCAGTTTTACTCCCTTCCATTCGTTACAGTATAGCCACAAGTGGTCTTGCAGAAATGCAAATCTGATTATGTTGCTTTTTAAATATAACCCAGTGGCCAGGCACGGTGGCTCACACCTGTAATCCCAGCACTTTGGGAGGCCGAGATGGGCGGATCACGAGGTGAGGAGATCAAGACCATCCTGGCTAACACGGTGAAACCCCGTCTCTACTAAAAATACAAAAAATTAGCCGGCCTTGGTGGCGGGCGCCTGTAGTCCCAGCTACTCGGGAGGCTGAGGCAGGAGAATGGCATGAACCTGGGAGGCGGAGCTTGCAGTGAGCCTAGATGGCGCCACTGCACTCCAGCCTGGGAGACAGAGCAAGACTCCATCTCAAAAATAAATAAATAAATAAATAAATAAATAAATAAATAAATAAATAAATAAATATAACCCAGTAGTAATTTCCCAACTCTAACATAACTTGGAATACAATTAAAAGTGAGTGGAGAAAAACAAATGAGAAATGAGGACATACAGTTAGCAAATGTAGATTACTCTTGATTATGGGGAAAACTAAGAATATCTACAGAAGAACCTAGGGTACAGGGAAGGGCTTTTGTTTATTTGTTTTTTATGTATGTTTTCATCTTTCTTTTAATTTTAATTTTTCTTTTTTGAGACGGAGTCTCGCTCTGTGGCTCCAGAGTGCAGTAGCACCATCTCGGCTCACTGCAACCTCCACCTCCCGGGTTCAAGCGATTCTTCTGCCTCAGCCTCTTGAGTAGCTGGAACTACAGGTGAGCACCACCACGCCCGGCTAATTTTTATATTTTTAGTAGAGACGGGATTTCACCATACTGGCCAGGCTGGTCTTGAACTCCTGACTTCATGATCCACCCACCTCAGCCTCCCAAAGTGCTGGGATTACAGGTGTGAGCCACCGCTTCTGGCCCTATCTTGTCTTTTTAAAAGGTCATCATGTATCCACATGTGGAGGAGGAAAGCCAGTAGAGATATCAAGGTTGAAGATAGCAGATAAATATGATATGCTAAGAATGCAGAGTGAAATAATGAGGTAGAAAACTTAGAGTGGTAAATGTTTAGAACAGCTATAGTAAAGACTAGGAGAGGGCACTAACTCTAGAGTCTTGTAGGAATGCTGGGAAATACTGAGATTTTGATGAGATTAGAGATTTTGTACTTTAAATACTGACATAGAAAAAAATATATACAGAAGGTTTTATGCGGAAGTACTATTGAAGTACTTTTATGTGGCAGTACTTTGAAGACTTCAGTCTTCAAAGAACAGATTTTCCAAGAAATAAAAAGAGAAGGAAAACTTCACAACTTGTTTTGTGAAGCTATTGTAAACTTTAAACCCAGAACTAGATAAGGACAGTATAAGAAAAGTAAGATATAGACCAATTTTATATAAAGAAATAAATGCAAAAGTCATAAAATATTAGAAAATTGAACACACACACACGTGGCAAAGTCGTGTTTATCCCAAAGATGCTAGAATGGTGTAATATTAGAAAACATATAGTCCCACCACATCAACAGATTAAGAGAGAAAAATCTATATGATCCTCTCAAGTCATTGTAGAAAAATTATTTGATAAATGTCTTTCAAGCAAATATTTTCAAAGCTCTTAGCAAACGAGACAAGAAAAGGAATGTCTAGACCAGGCACCATGGCATATGCCTATAATCCAAGCACTTTTGGAGGCCAAGACCAGCAGATCACTTGAGGACAGGACTTGGAGACCAGCTGGCCAACATGGAGAAACCCCATCTCTACTAAAAATATAAAAATTAGCCGGGCATATTGGCGCATACCTGTAATCCTAGCTACTCAGGACACTGAGGCATGAGAATTGCTTGAGCCCGGCAGGCAGAGGTTGCAGTAAGCCGAGATTGTGGCCACTGCACTCCAGCCTGGGTGACAGAGGGAAACTCTGTCTCAAAAAGAAAAGAAGTGCTGGGCACAGTGACTCACACCTGTAATCTCAGCGCTTTGGGAGGCTGAGACAGGTGGATCGTGAGGTCAAGAGATCGAGACCATCCTGGCCAACATGGTGAAACCCCGTCTCTACTAAAAATACAAAAATTAGCTGGGCGTGGTGGCACGTGCCTGTAGTCCCAGCTACTTGGGAGGCTGAGCAGGAGAATCGCTTGAATCTGGGAGGTGAAGGTTGCAGTGAGCCGAGATCATGCCACTGTACTCTAGCCTGGCGACCGAGTAAGACTCCATCTCAAAAAAAAAAAAAGAAAGAAAAGAAAAGGAATGTCTAAAACCTGATAGAGTTTATCAGGAACAGGCTTGGTATCACAGCTTCTGTTATATATTTTATTGGAGGCCTTGTTGTCCAATAAGATGTTTTTAAATGTTAAAAGGATTAATAAAAAAGATATAAAAAAGATCTTTTTTTTTTTTTTTGAGATGGAGTCTCACTCTGTCGCCCAGGCAGGAGTGCAATGGTGTGATCTCTGCTTACTGCAACCTCTGCCTCCCAAGTTCAAGAAATTCTCTGCTTCAGCCTCCTGAGTAGCTGAAATTACAGGTGCCCACCACCACGCCTGGCTAATTTTTTTTGTATATTTAGTAGAGACGGGGTTTCACCATCTTGGCCAGGCTGGTCTTGAACTCCTGATCTCGTGATCCACCCGCCTTGGCCTCCCAAAGTGCTGGGATTACAGGCATGAGTCACTGTGCCCAGCCATAAAAAAGATACTGAGTCCAGGAGTTGCTTGAGTGCCAGCTAATTTTTGTATTTTTTGTAGAGACAGGGTCTCACCATATTGCCCAGGCTCGTCTTGAACTCCTGGGCTCAAGCGATCTCGCCCATCTCCGCCTCCCAAAATACTGGAATTACAGGCGTGAGCCACTGTGCCCAGCTGGTTGTTCTGTTTTAACATGGCATATTGTGTTACTTGATTTTTTTTTTTTGAGACAGAGTCTTGCTCTGTTGCCCAGGCTGGAGTGCAGTGGCGTGATCTCAGCTCACTGCAAGCTCCACCTCCCGGGTTCATGCCATTCTCCTGCCTCAGCCTCCCAAGTAGCTGGGACTACAGGCGCCTGCCACCACGGCCGGCTAATTTTTTGTATTTTTAGTAGAGACGGGGTTTCACCGTGTTAGCCAGGATGGTCTTGATCTCCTGACCTCATGATCCGCCTGCCTCGGCCTCCCAAAGTGCTGGGATTACAGGCGTGAGCCACTGTGCCGGGCCAATTTTTGAACATTTAATTAGCCTTGCATTCCTGGAATAAATCCCACTTGGTCATGGGGTATAAACCTTTTTTATTTTATGTATTTTATTTTATTTTATAACTTATTTTACTTTTAAAAGACAGGTTCTCACCATGTTGTCCAGCCTGGTCTCAAACTCCTGGGCTCAAGTGATCCTCCCACTTTGTCCTCCCAAAATCTTGGGATTACAGGTGTGAGCCACCACTCCTGGCCTAAACCTTTTATTTTTTTTGAGATGGAGTCTCACTCTGTCACCTAGGCTAGAGTGCAGTGGCACGATCTCAACTCACTGCAACTTCCACCTCCCAGGTTCAAGTGATTCTCATGCCTCAGCCTCCCCAGTAGCTGGGATTACAGATGGGTGGCACCATGCCTGGCTAATTTTTGTATTTTTAGTAGAGATGGGGTTTCACCATGTCAGCCAGGCTGGTCTCGACTCCTGACTTCATGTGATCTGCCCACCTTGGCCTCCCAAAGTGCTGGGATTTCAGGTGTGAGCCACCGTGCCTGGCTGCCTAAAGCTTTTTTGTTTTCTTTTTCTCTTCTCCTTCCTTCCTCCTTCCTTCTTCTTCTTCTCCTCCTCCTCCCCCTCTTCCTCCTCCTCCTCCTCCTTTTCTTCTTCTCTCTCTCTCTCTTCTTTCTTTCGAGATGGAGTTTCACTCTGTTGCCCAGGCTGGAGTGCAGTGGTGCAACCTCAGCTCACTGCAGCCTCCGCCTCCCGGGTTTGAGCAACTCTCATGCCTCAGCCTCCCAAGTAGCTGAGATTACAGGCATGCCCACCATGCCCAGCTAATGTTTTTTCTATTTAGTAGAAAAAGGGTTTCATCATGTTGGTCAGGCTGGTCTCAAACTCCTGACCTCAAATCATCCACCTGCCTCGGCCTCCCAAAGTGCAGGGATTACAGGCGTGAGCCACCATGCCTGGCCCACCTTTTTAAAAAAAATATGTTTCTGGGACCGGGTGTGGTGGCTCACGCCTGTAATCCCAGCACTTTGGGAGGCCGAGGCAGGCGGATCACCAGGTCAGGAGTTCAAGACCAGCCTGGCCAACATGGTGAAACCCCGTATCTACTAAAAATACAAAAAATCAGCCAGGCGTTGTGGCGTGCGCCTGTAATCCCAGCTACTCGGGAGGCTGAGGCAGGAGAAACGCTTGAACCCGGGAGGCGGAGGTTGCAGTGAGCTGAGATTGCGCCACTGCCCTCCAGCCTGGGCGACAGAGCGAGATTCCATCACAAAAAGAAAAAAAGAAATAAGGAACAACAAAAGAGCACCACTTTGCAACCCTTAATAAAGCAGTTGATCAAGGCAATGATTATCAAAGGCTGCTAAAACCATTATATTAAAAATTGATTGTGTATCACAAGAAAGGAAAACTATATACCAATATCTCTTATGAATATAGATGTTTAAAAAAAAAAACCTTAACAAATTATTAGCAAACTGAATTCAGAAACCTTTTTTTTTTTTTTTTTTTTTTTTGACCGAGTCTTGCTCTGTCGCCCAGGCTGGAATGCAATGGCGGGATCTCCACTCATGGCAACATCCACCTCCCAGGTTCAAGCAAGTCTCCTGCCTCAGCCTCCCAAATAGCTGGGATTACAGGCACGTGCCACCACACCTGGCTGATTTTTTGTATTTTTAGTAGAGACAGGGTTTCACCATGTTGGCCAGGCTGGTCTCGAACTCCTGACCTCGTGATCTGCCTGCCTCGGCCTCCCAAAGTGCTGGGATTACAGGCGTGAGCCACTGCACCCAGCCTGTTCCTTATTTCTTTATTATTTTGTATTCATCTATAATGGAGGATTTTCTTCATCAACTACTTGGTTATTCTGAGAAACAATTCATATAGAAAAGGCAGGCTATATATTCAACTTGTTTTCTTTTATTTGCTACTTTTAGGAGTAGTAAGTTGAGTATGTAATATCCTCTTAAAGATGATCAATTAGGGTTTTGAAAAATTATTATGAACTTATGGATTTTATTAAATTTGGCGTGTTTACATTCTTTGTAGTTATTCTTTTTGATGCTCAAACTGTACCATCTTTGGACAATAGCAACCCACTGAAGTTGATTCTTTTTAAATATTATTCATTTAATTTTTGACTTTTTTCAATAGAGACTGTGTTTCCCAGGCTGGTCTTGAACTCCTGGGCTCAAGCAGACCTCCTGCCTCAGCCTCCTAAAGTGCTAGGATTAGAGGTGTGAGCCCCCATGCCCAGCTTCTAAAGTTGATTCTTGAATCGTTTTGACATACCCCCAGTAGTCTTTGATAGCTTTCTTGCTTACTGCTGTGAAGATGCCTTATATGTACTGTCTCTTTTTATTGTTGCCATTGTATCTTTCGGATCTATTCCTACAAGTGGGACTGTTGGGTTGAAGGGTAAATACACATATAATTTTGGTAGATAGTGTGAAAGGTGTTATTTTATTTTGTCTTTTCACAAGCAATATGTGAAAGTGCCCTCTCCGCCTTTTTGTTTGTTTGTTTGTTTGTTTGTAGAGACAGGGTTTCGCTCTGTTGCTTATGCTGGAGTGCAGGGGTATGATCTTGGCTCACTGCAGCCTCAAGCTATCCTCCCACCTCACCCTTCTGAGTAGCTAGGACTACAGGCATATGCCACTGTGCCTGGCTTATTTAAAAACATTTTCTTTTTTTTTTTTTAGAAATGGGGTGTTGCTATATTCCCCAGGCTGAAAGTACCTTTTAACCCACAGTCTCACCAACAGTTTGTTGTAAGCTTCTGGATTGTTGCCAGTCTGGCAGGTGAGAAATGGTATCTCCGTGTAGTTTTGTTTTTGTTTTTGTTTTTGAGACGGAGTCTCGCTCTGTCACCCAGGCTGGAGTGCACTGGCGCGATCTCCGCTCACTGCAAGCTCCGCCTCCCAGGTTCATGCCATTCTCCTGCCTCAGCCTCCCGAGTAGCTGGGACTACAGGTGTCCGCCACCACACCCGGCTAATTTTTTTTGTATTTTTTAGTAGAGACGGGGTTTCACCGTGTTAGCTAGGATGGTCTCGATCTCCTGACCTCGTGATCCGCCCGCCTTGGCCTCCCAAAGTGCTGGGATTACAGGCGTGAGCCACCACGCCCGGCCTACTCCGTGTAGTTTTAATGTGAGCATATTTTTATGTTCAAAATCACATTTTAATAAGTTGGTGATAGCAAACCTGCATTAACATTTAGAGTAGGCAGGCCAAGCATGGTGGCTCATGTTTGTAATCCCAGCACTTTGAAAGGCCAAGGCGGGAGAATCACTTGAGTGCAGAAGTTTGAGACCAGCCTGGGCAACATAGTGAGACCCCATCTCTATAAAAATTTTTAGCCCTCACTCGCCGCCGACGACCTGTCTCGCTGCGTGCACGCCCTGCCGCCGCCCCGCAGAAATGCTTCGGTTACCCACAGTCTTTGGCCAGATGAGACTGGTGTCCAGGGTGCTGGCTCCTCATCTCACTGGGGCTTATGCCAAAGATGTAAAATTTGATGCAGATGCCCGAGCCTTAATGCTTCAAGGTATAGACCTTTTAGCCGATGCTGTAGCCCTTACAATGGGGCCAAAGGGAAGAAGAACAGTGATTATTGAGCAGAGCTGGGGAAGTCCCAAAGTAACAAAAGATGGTGTGACTGTTGCAAAGTCAATTGACTTAAAGGATAAATATAAAAACATTGGAGCTAAACTTGTTCAAGATGTTGCCAATAACACAAATGAAGAGACTGGGGATGGCACTACCACTGCTACTGTACTGGCACGCTCTATAGCCAAGGAAGGCATCGAGAAGATTAGCAAAGGTGCTAATCCAGTGGAAATCAGGAGAGGTGTGATGTTAGTTGTTGATGCTGTAATTGCTGAACTTAAAAAGCGGTCGAAACCTGTGACCACCCCTGAAGAAATTGCACAGGTTGCTACAATTTCTGCAAACAGAGACAAAGAAATTGGCAATATCTCTGATGCAATGAAAAAGGTTGGAAGAAAGGGTGTCATCACAGTAAAGGATGGAAAAACACTGAATGATGAATTAGAAATTATTGAAGGCATAAAGTTTGATCGAGGCTATATTTCTCCATACTTTATTAATACATCAAAAGGTCAGAAATGTGAATTCCAGGATGCCTATGTTCTGTTGAGTGAAAAGAAAATTTCTAGTGTCCAGTCCGTTGTACCTGCTCTTGAAATTGCCAGTGCTCACCGTAAGCCTTTGGTCATAATCGCTGAAGACGTTGATGGAGAAGCTCTAAGTACACTCGTCTTGAATAGGCTAAAGGTTGGTCTTCAGGTTGTGGCAATCAAGGCTCCAGGGTTTGGTGACAATAGAAAGAACCAGCTTAAAGATATGGCAATTGCTACTGGTAGTGCAGTGTTTGGAGAAGAGGGGTTGACCCTAAATCTTGAAGATGTTCAGCCTCATGACTCAGGAAACGTTGGAGAGGTCATTGTGACCAAAGATGATGCCACGCTCTTAAAAGGAAAAGGTGACAAGGCTCAAATTGAAAAACGTATTCAAGAAATCGTTGAGCAGTTAGATGTCACAACTAGTGAATATGAAAAGGAAAAACTGAATGAACAGCTGGCAAAACTTTCAGATGTAGTAGCTGTGCTGAAGGTTGGTGGGACAAGTGATGTTGAAGTGAATGAAAAGAAAGACAGAGTTCGGATGCCCTTAATGCTACAAGAGCTGCTGTTGAAGAAGGCTTTGTATTGGGAGGGGGTTGTGCCCTGCTTCGATGCATTCTAGCCTTGGACTCATTGATTCCAGCTAATGAAGATCAAAAAATTGGTACAGAAATTATTAAAAGAACACTCAAAATTCCAGCAATGACCATTGCTAAGAATTCAGGTGTTGAAGTATCTTCGATAGTTAAGAAAATTATGCAAATTTCCTCAGAAGCTGGTTATGATGCTATGGTTGGAGATTTTGTGAATATGGTGGAAAAATGAATTATTGACCCAACAAAGGTTGTGAGAACTGCTTTATTGGATGCTGCTGGTATGACCTCTCTGTTAACTACAGCAGAAGTTGTAGTCACAGAAATTCCTAAAGAAGAGAAGGACCCTGGAATGGGTGCAATGGGTGGAATGGCAGGTGGTATGGGAAGTGGCATGTTCTAACTCCTAGACTAGTGCTTTACCTTTATTAATGAACTGTGACAGGAAGCCCAAGGCAGTGTTCCTCACCAGTAACTTCAGAGAAGTCAGTTGGAGAAAAATGAAGAAAAAGCTGGCTGAAAATCACTATAACCATCAGTTACTGGTTTCAGTTGACAAAATATATAATGGTTTACTGCTGTCATTGTCCATGCCTACAGATAATTTATTTTGTATTTTTGAATAAAAAGCATTTGTACATTCCTGATACTGGGTACAAGAGCCATGTACCAATGTATGGCTTTCAACTTAAATCACTGAGGCATTTTTACTACTATTCTGTTAAAATCAGGATTTTAGTGCTTGCCACCACCAGATGAGAAGTTAAGCAGCCTTTCTGTGGAAAGTGAGAATAATTGTGTACAAAGTAGAGAAATATCCAATTATGTGACAACCTTTGTGTAATAAAAATTTGTTTAAAGTTAAAAATTTTGTTTTTAATTAGTGAGGCATGGTGGCATGTGCCTGTAGTCCCAGCTACTCAGGAGGCATGGGTGGGAGGATCAGTTGAGCCCAGGATGTCAAGGCTGCAGCGAGGCATAATCAAGGCACTTCACTCCAGCCTGGGCGATGGAGCAAGACCCTATCTCAAAAAAAAAAAAAAAAAAAAAAAAAGAAGTTTGTCTTTAGCAATCTAAAATTTGACAAGTTTGCTTTGACTCTCTAGCTGCAGGTTCATAACCCAAGTTTACAGTAAAAAATAAGATGGATTTGTTATATTCAACATGGTGTAGTAAATATCAAGTATAGGTGAAAAATATATTTCATATTCGTAAAATACTATATAATAAAGTACTTTTATATAGTAAAATACTATATATTAAACAAAGTACTTTATAGTCACCTGATTTGACTGCCTTGATAATCCCTGAGAGATAAGCAGGACTGATACTTATTAGATGCCCATTAAACAGAGTAGTATATTAAGAAGTGTACAGATACTACTTATATGCCCATTTTGTAGAAGAGGAAACTGATGTTTTAAGAATGTGACTTTCCAGTTTAACACAGCAAGTGGGTGCCCACTTTGTCAGCACATATACTAACACAGCAAGCAGTAGAGCTGGGTTTGAATTTCAAACTTCTGATCTACCCACTACAAATTCTATACTTTCTTTTCCCAGTATTTGCTAAAGGAGACACAACCCGTTTTACCCAGGAGGTGGCAGTGTTTCTCTTACTGTTATATTTATTGGGCGCTCACTTTCCCACTGAAGGTGAAATACTTAAAAAGTGAAAATTGTATTCTTTCAGTGAATAATCTCGAGTTAAACTATGTTTAGCTGTTAATGATAATAAGATTAGTAAAGTTGGTGCCTGCCTTCTAGGAGTTGACAATCCAGCTTCTAGGAGTTGACAATCTAGGAGCAAGAGGTGGAAGCGGAACTGTGAAGCAGAGTCCAAAATAGCCTAAAAAGGCCGGCTGTCGTGGCTCACACCTGTAATCCCAGCACTTTGGGAGGCTGAGGCAGGCAGATTACTTGAGGTCAGGAGTTCGAGACCAGCCTGGCCAACATGGCAAAACCCCATCTCTACTAAAAATACAAAAATTAGCCGGGCATGGTAGCATGCACCTGTAATCCCAGCTACTGGGGAGGCTGAGGCAGGAGAATTGCTTGCACCTGGGAGGCAGAGGCTGCATGAGTCAAGATTGTGCTGCTGCACTCCAGCCTGGGCAACAGAGCAATATTCTGTCTCAAAAAAAGAAAGTAGCCTATGAAAATTTCAAACAAAGTGTTATAGGAATACAAATTTGTAATGGAGCTCTTGATGTGATGTCTTTAATGGCAGTTTAACTTTAGTCCACAGGTGGGAGTGGGGTTACTCTACTATTAGGAGACACAGGTAAGTTCAAGCTCTCTGACTTCCAAGACACAAAAATAGGCAATAAAAAAAAAATCAGGCCAGGCATGGTGGCTCATACCTGTAATCCCAGCACTTTGGAAGGCTGAGGCAGGAGGATCTCCCTTAAGGCCATGAGTTTGAGACTAGCCTGGGCAACATATTAAGAACCCTGTCTCTATAACAAATTTAAAAATTAGCCAGGCCTGGTGGCATGTGCCTGTAGTCCTCGCTATTTGTTGGGGGGTGGTGCCGAGGCAGGAGGATCACTAGAGGACCGTGTCTCAAAAAACAAAAAGAGAAAAAAAGAAAACAATATATTGTAAACATAAAAGGAAAAGCTCCTAGATGTTCTAATGTGCCATTCCATCACTGCCAGCACTACTTTGACCTTTTTTTTTTTTCTTTGAGACGGAGTCTCGCTCTGTTGCCCAGGCTGGAGTGCAGTGGTGGGATCTTGGCTCACTGCAAGCTCTGCCTTCTGGGTTCCCACCATTCTCCTGCCTCAGCCTCCCGAGTAGCTGGGACTACAGGTGCCCACCACCACGCCCGGCTCATTTTTTTTGTATTTTTAGTAGAGACGGGGTTTCACCGTGTTAGCCAGGATGGTCTCGATCTCCTGACCTCATGATCCACCCACCTCAGCCTCCCAAAGTGCTGGGATTACAGGTGTGAGCCACTGCGCCCAGTCTTACCATTTTTAATTAGTAACATTTTTTTCAGATGTAAATTTTGTGTTCTGAGACAGTCCATTTATTCATTTAACAAATATTTTAAAATTTTAAATTAGCCAGGTCCTGCTGAATGCTAAGGATATAATGGTGTACAAAACAGTCACGGTCTCTGTCCTCATCAAGCTTATGCTTCTGGTGAAGGCTGCTCATGACTAGTGACCTTATAACTAATGTATATTTATATTTTAACAATTACTTTTTCAGCACCATATGAACAGGAAAAATAGAAAAACAATTATTTCTTACATTCAAATCTCTCTCTCTCTCTCCCTTTTTTTTTTGAGACAGAGTCTCCCTCTGTTGCCCAGGCTAGAGTGCAGTAGCGCAATCTCGGCTCACTGCAACCTCTGCCTCTGGGTTCAAGTGATTCTCCTGCGGCAGACTCCCGAGTAGCTGGGACTACAGGGCCACACCACCATGCCCGACTAATTTTTTTGTATTTTTAGTAGAGATAGGGTTTCACCATGTTGGCCAGGCTGGTCTTGAACTTCTGACCTCAAGTGATCTGCCTGCCTCTGCCTCCCAAAGTGCTGGGATTACAGGTGTGAGCCACTGTGCCCAGCCCTTACATTCAAATCTTATGTTTCACCTGAGAGTTTTGGGATATGGTCCTAATTATCTGGAAATCAGATTTCAAGCAAATTATCTTCTAAATATATAGTGAATCAAAACTCAGGTAGAATCTTCATTAGGAGTGCTTCTCAGCAAATGTGGTTTTCAACAAACCTCTTGCTGTTTGTGTTGTAAGTTTATCCCTAGAAATATTACCCAGTGTGTAAGTTAAGAATAAGTCAGAATATTGAATATGACTACTACTTGAGGTAAGGGGCTGGCTTGAGGAAAATAGTTGAATCTTTCACTTCTGGATTCCTAGGATTATTCCTTTATTATTTCTGACCCCAAAGTACATATTTACTGGAATTTTTAATTTTACGGGCAAATAGAAAGGATAGAATTGAGTCAAGAAATCTGAATTCTGGCCAGGAGCAGTGGCTCACAGCTATAATCCCAACACTTTGGGAGGCCGAGGAGGGCAGATCACCTGAGGTTAGGAGTTTGAGACCAGCCTGGCCAACATGGTGAAACCCCGTCTCTATTAAAAACACAAAAATTAGCCAGGCATGGTGACATGTGCCTGTAATCCCAGCTGCTCCAGAGGCTGAGGCAGGGGAATTGCTTGAACCCAGGAGGCGGAGGTTGCAGTGAGCCAAGATCGCGCCATTGCACTCCAGCCTGGGCAACAGAGTGAGACTCCATCTCAAAAAAAGAAAAAAAAAAACAAAAGAAGAAGAAGAAATCTGGATTCTGGTGTCACTTATGCTGCTATTTGACCCCTATGACCTTGTGTAAGTGAGCTTGCCTCTCTGGGATTTGTTTTCTTAATCTGAAAATGAGAGAGGACAAGGGGAAGGAACTATCCAATTAATTACTGTTTTGGCTCAGTATCATCCCCGCAGTCTCATACTTCTTGCAATATTTAGATTTAACCATATGAAATTGCTAGTATTCAATGATATGAAAAGATTAAGATTTGACCTATGGAGACAGCAGTTTCATTTGATTCAGCCTAATTGTTGAATCAGTTGTGGGCCCTATTGGGATCATCTGAGTTGTTTATTTTAGGGATAGATGAGGCCAAGGCCAAGCAAAACTAATGCCTCGGGTGTGAAGGAAACACACATTTAGAGAATATATCTTTCTGGTAGGTGATAAAATAAAAATAAAAAGAGAATACAATGAATACCACCATATAATCAATGTAGTATATTCTGGGTTACATAGAATTCATTCTAGTCTTTTCTTTCTACAATATGCTAATTTTCTAGCCCAGTGATTCTAAATGATTTAGTTCCTGTATTCCTTCAGCGTCCGGCAAAGGAAAAGTCCATTTGACAATTTTATTAGAATATTCTCTGTAGCAATGTTTGTCCAGGAATATCTGTTGCTCTAGGAGAAGAGAGCCTGTTAACACTGATATCCAGGTGTGAAAGAAATAATTCTTCAGAGCTGTCTTTTTCCTTGTTTGCCAGTGAGGTAAGTCAAAGAGGTAAAAAGACAAACTTTTCCAATTTTTTGTTTTAGACCAATTTTGTCATTCCATCCTACATCAGAAGGGGTCATGGCCAAGCTTTGCTTTATTGTTTGATGTAGCACATTAACATTTCTTGCCTAAGGAAACTGGTATGTTCAATAAACTGTTTTTGTTTGTTTGTTTTGTTTTGTTTTGTTTTGTTTTTTACTTTTCCCTAAGACATAATCTCATCTTTTTTACCAGGAAATGAACTCAGCTTTTTTTTTTTTTTTTTGAGACAGAGTCTCACTCTGTTGCCCAGGCTGGAGTGCAGTGGCATGATCTCAGCTCACTGCAACCTCTGCCTCCCAGGTTCAAGCGATTCTCCTGCCTCAGTCTCCCAAGTAGCTGGGATTACAGGCGTGTGCCACCACACCTGGCTAATTTTTGTATTTTTAGTAGAGACAGGGTTTCACTATGTTGACTAGGCTGGTCTCGAACTCCTCACCTCAAGTGATCCGTCCACCTCAGCCTCCCAAAGTGCCAGGATTACAGGCATAAGCCACCGCGCCTGGCCAATAAACTCAACTTTTTGGACTATTTCCATTACATAGCCTTTTGGACACAAAAGTTAATCAGTGGAATGAGAAGATAATCCACAGGGAGTATTTATACCTAGGGAAAAAATGTTTCTTTGGCTCTAATGTACCTTGTTCAGGTCTCTTAGCCACAATCAGAGCCTCACATGCAAACTGACCTGTCTCATTGCTTTCAACCACATATACCACACCAGCCTGTCTCCATTGGAATGTCTGGCTAGGGTCCAGCACATCTACAGGTAATACATTCTTCTGAATTCTCCACTCTGATATGGAGGGGCCAATAGAGGCATGCAAACATTTTTCTTTATTTTTCTTTTTCTTTTATTTTGAGACAGGATCTCACTTTGGTTGCCTGGGCTGGAGTACAGTGGCACCATCTCAGCTCACTGCAGCCTCGACCTCCCAGGCTCAGGTGGCTCTCCCAACTCAGCCTCCTGAGGAGTTGGGACTACAGATATGCACTACCATGCCTGGCTAGTTTTTTGTATTTTTAGCAGAAATGGGGTTTTGCCATGTTGCCCACATTGGTCTTGAACTCCTGGACTGAAGCAATCTGCCCACCTCAGCCTCCCAAAGTGCTGGGACATTTTTCAGCTACATTTTGGGGTTGATCTAGCCCCTACTCCTTCACCTTGGACACTTGTTTAAAAGAGTTGTTTTTCTGGAGAAATCACAAACAAGCCTATATTGAATCAGGTACAAATGTCTCTTCCCCAAAGAAGTTACAGATAACCCTCATTTTGCTTTTTTCCCTTCAAAACAATTCCTGAGTGCTGGGTTCATGAGAACCAAGAATTAGAGAGGCATTGACTAAATCTGGAAAAATGTGGGCAATGTAATGGGCAAAGCAGAAGAGCGTCAAAGTAAATACACTGGAGGAAGTAGGATTCTTCCTCCTCCCGTATACTTCCTGAATCTAACCACAGAACACCATTACCTTCCCCATCATTTCCACAGAATTCCATAACTCCTTTACAAATATACTCACCTGTAATGCCAGCAGTTTTAGAGACTGAGGTGGGCAAATTGCTTGAGCTGAGGAATTCAAGACCAGCCTGGGCAACATGATGAAATCCCGTCTCTACCAAAAAAAAAAAAAAAAAAAATTACAAAAGTTAGCCAGGTGTGGTGGTGCATGCCTGTAGTCCCAGCTACAGGGTGGGGAGGGGTGGGGTGGGTGCGAGGATCACCTGAACCTGGGGAAGTCAAAGCTGCCTGTTGTGAGCCGTGACTGTGCTACTGCACTCCAGCCTAGGTGACAGAGTGAGACCCTGTCATAAAAAAAATATATGTTTATAATATATATACTCACCAGAATGAAGGATTTAGTTTCCAGTTTTGTTGGTGCTCTTTAACATAATACACCTTTGGCATCAGTTTGCATATCTGGGTCATTTTACTTCTGTGGTCCTAACTTACTAGATTATAAAAATTTAGATTTTTAGGCCGGGTGCCGTGGTTCACACCTGTAATCCCAGCACTTTGGGAGGCCAAGGCGGGTGGATCGCCTGAGGTCAGGAGTTCGAGACCAGACTGGCCAAAATGGTGAAACCCTGTCTCTACTAAAAATACAAAAAATTAGCCGGGTGTGGTAGCAAGCGCCTGTAATCCCACTTAGGAAGCTGAGGCAGGATAATTGCTTGAACCCAGGAGGTGGAGGTTGCAGTGAGCCAAGATCATGCCGTTGTACTCCAGCCTGGGTGACAGAGAGAGACTCTGTCTCAAAAACAAACAAACAAACAAAAATTTAGGTTTTTGTATTAGTTCACATAAGTAGAGTTTATTGGATTAGATCCTTCTTTTATCTCCCTTCTATCTGATATTCTCTACTTGTAGAGTAGAGGACTGGGGTTAAATCTTAGGATGCATGGAAGTCCTCCTTTTTTTCTGCCAGATTTGTTTTTATTTCTTGGATGGTAGGACTCAAAGAGAAATGGGTGCTGGGGTGTCTTGTATCTAGTGATTTTTGATTTTGTATTATGTTGTTTCCTTTTTTTTCTAGAGATAAGACATATTCTACCAATTTCCAGGAGATTGAGAATTATGAAAATAATTTATTAATAATCAGGTTGTATGCTTATGGGAGAGAGGGAAGAAATTAGATTGGATGATCCCTGAAACTTTTCAAGGTATGTAGTTTAGCCTGCTTGATTCTAGGATAATCTTTTGAATGTAACTAAGATGCCAGTTTTTGGAATTGCTCACCTCGGATCTTCAAATTTGGGTTATATGATACCCAGAGGGATACACGCTGGCAGGCGGTAGAGTAATTAATCACAATGAAGCTAGCATCTATTGAGTGTTTACCAAGTGTCAGTCACCTTCTTAAGGGCTTTATATGCATTGCCTTATTTCATTTCACTACAATTTTAGGGAGTAGATACTATTTATTATTTCATTTTACAGATGAGAAAAGTAGGGTTCAGATATGTGAGGTAATTTCTCCCAGTGTCACTCAGCTTGTGAGTGATAGGTGTGGATCAGAATTTAGGTCTGATTCCAAAGGCTAATGAAGTATTATCTTCATTTTGCACGTGGGTGAATGAGAGATGTTAAGTAACTTGGTCTAAAGTCATATAAGTAGTAACTAACAGTGGTGTCAGGATTTTAATTTTCTTTTTTAGAAATAGTCTTGCTCTGTCACCCAGGCTGGAGTGCAGTGGAGCAATCTCGGCTCACTGCAATCTCTGCCTCCCAGGTTCAAGTGATTCTTGTGCCTCAGCCTTCTGAGTAGCTGGGATTACAGGCTTGCACCACACCCAGCTAATTTTTGTATTTTCAGTACAGACAGCGTTTTGCCATGTTGGCCAGGCTGGTCTCAAACTCCTGGCCTAAAGTGATCCGCCCGCCTCGGCCTCCCAAAGTGCTGGGATTACAGGCGTGAGCTACTGTGTCCAGCCTGGTGTCAGGATTTGAACTCAGGTCTGCCTTTTTCTAAAACCCATGGTTTCTAATTGTTTTTAATTTTTTCTTAATTTGTTTTATTTTTTAAACTTTTTATTTTATTACATATTTATTTATGCATTTTTTAAGAAATGGGGTCTCTCTCTGTCACCCAGGCTGGAGTGTTGTGACAGATCACAGTTTACTGCAGCCTTGAACGCCTGGGCTCAACTAATCCCTCTGTCTCAGCCTCCCCAGTAGCCGGGACTATAGGTGCACACAACCACACTTAGCTGATTTTTTTTTAATTTCAATTTTTTTAGAGACAGAGTCTTGCTCTGTTACAGGTATGGTCTTGGAACTCCTGGCCTCAAGCTATCCTCTTGCCTCAGCCTCCTGAGTAGCTGCGATTATAGACATGAGCCATGTGCTTGGCATGAACTATTTAAAACAAAAATTTTTTTTTTTTAATAGAGATGAGGCTCTCACCATGTTGTCCAGCTGGTCTTGGGCTCCTAAGCTCAAGCAATCCAACCACCTTAGCCTCCCAAAGTGCTGGATTACAGGCGTGAACCACTATGCCTGGTCTCTTGCCCCTACCCTCCCCCCTTTTTTTTTTAAGGGTGAGGTCTCAACTTCTTTACATTCTAAGGGATCATTAAGCATTAAGGAATGAAAGTGAGAATATAACACACTAGGAATATTAGAATTGGGCTGGGTGCAGTGGCTCATGCCTGTAACCCAGCACTTTGGGAAGTCAAAGTGGGAGGATCGCTTGAGACCATGAGTTCAAGACCAGCCTGGTCTTGCTTGTTCAAGAACAGCAATGTCACTTCTGGGTATTTACCCAAAAGATTTGAAATCAGTTCATTGAAGAGATGTCTGCATTCCCATGTTTACTGCAGCACTATTTAGAGTAGCCAAGTTATGGAATCAACCTAAGTGTTCATCAACAGATTAATGAATAAAGAAAATATGCTATATATACACAATGGAGTACTATTCAATTTTATTAATTTTTTTGAGACGGGATCTCACTCTGTCACCCATGCTGGAGTGCAGTGGCGTGATCATGGCTCACTGCAGCCTTGAACTCCTGGACTCAAGTAATCCTCCCACCTCAGCCTCCCAAGTAGCTGGGACCGCAGGCGTGCACTACCATACCTGGCTAATTTTTTTTATTTTTTGTATAGATGGGGTCTCACTACGTTGCCTGGACTAGTCTTGAACTCCTGGGCTCAAGTGATCCTCCCACCTTGGCTTCCCAAAGTGCTGGGATTATAGGTTGTGAGCCACCTCACTCAGCCTCAGCTTTAAAAAAGAAGGAAATCTGTCATTTGTGACAACATAGATGGAATTGGAGAACATTATATTAAGTGAAATAAGCCAGGCACAAGAAGACAAATACTGTAATTTCTCACTTATACATAGAATCTAAAACAATCAACTCATGGTAGCAGAAAATAGAATGGTGGTTACAGAAAGCTAGGGGACCGGCCGGGCTTGGTGGCTCATGCCTGTAAACCCAACACTTTGGGAGACCGAAGCAGGTAGATCACGAGACCAGGAGTTCAAGACCAGCCTGGCCAACATAGTGAAACCCCATGTCTACTAAGAATACAAAAATCAGCCGGGCATGGTGGCACATGCCTGTAGTCCCAGCCACTTGGGAGGCTGAGGCAAGAGAATCGCTTGAACCTGGGAGGTGGAGGTTGCAGTGAGCCAAGATCACGCCATTGCACTCCAGCTTGGGCAACAGAGTGAGACTACGTCTCAAAAAAAAAAAAAAAAAAGAAACCGGGGGATGGAGGAAATGGGGAGATGCTGGTCAAACTGTACAAAATCTTAGGAGGAATAAGTTTTTTTTTTTTTTTGTGAGCTCTATTGCACGTGTGGTGAAAATTGTTAATAATAGTGTATTATACATTTCAAAATTGCTAAAAGAGTAAATTTCAGATGATCTCACCACAAAAAATGATAAGTAGGCTGGGCGCAGTGGCTCACACCTGTAATCCCAGCACTCTGGATGGCTGAGGCAGGTGGATCACTTGAGGTCAGGATTTCGAGACCAGCCTGGCCAACATGATGAAACCCTGTCTCTACTGAAAATACAAAAATTAGCCAGGCGTGGTGGTTGCGCGCCTGTAATTCCAGCTACTTGGGAGGCTGAGGCAAGAGAATGGCTTGAACCCGAGAGGTCGAGATTGCAGTGAGCTGAGATCATGTCACTGCACTCCAGCCTGGGTGAGAGAGCGACACTCTGTCTCAAAAAAAAAAAAAAGATAATGAGCCTGGGAGGCAGAGGCTGCAGTAAGCGGAGATCGCACCACTGTACTCCAGCCCAGGCGACAGAGCCAGACCCTGTCTAAAAAAATAATAATAATAATAAGTATTTGAGGTGATAGATATGTTAATTAGCTTGAATTATTCCACATTATATGTATAAGTCATAACTTCACTTTGTACCCATAAATACATACAATTATAAACTGTCTGTTTACAAACAACAACATCCAGAAAACCTGCAATGAGATACCACCTCACACCTATTAGGATGACTATTATAAAAAGAAAATTCTCCGCTGGTTGCAGTGGCTCATGCCTGTAATCCCAGCACTTTCGGAGACCAAAGCGAGTGGATTGCCTGAGCTCAGGAATTTGAGACAGGCCTGGGCAACACAGTGAAACCCCGTCTCTACTAAAATACAAAAAATTAGCCAGGCTTGGCAGCGTGTGCCTGTGATCCCAGCTACTCAGGAGGCTGAGACAGAAGAATCGCTTGAACCCGGGAGGCGGAGCTTGCAGTGAGTCAAGGTCATGCCACTGCACTCCAGCCTGGGCGACAGAGCGATATTCCGTCTCAAAAAAGAAAAAAAAAGGCCAGGCGCCGTGGCTTACGCCTGTAATCCCAGCACTTTGGGAGGCCGAGGTGGCCAGATCATGAGGTCAAGAGATCAAGACCATCCTGGCCAACATGGTGAAACCCCGTCTCCACTAAAAATACAAAAATTAGCTGGGCGTCGTGGCACTTGCCTGTAGTACCAGCTACTCAGGAGGCTAAGGCAGGAGAATCGTTTGAACCTGGGGGGCAGAGGTTTCAGTGAGCCAAGATTGCACCACTGCACTCCAGCCTGGCGACAGAGCGAGACTCTGTCTCAGGGGGAAAAAAAGAGTAGAAAGAAAAATTAGACTTAAAAAAAAAGTTAAATTGGGTTGATTGCCTTTATGAATCAGGCCTTCAAGAGAAAGATTTCTGTACCACATTGTTAGGGTAAAGGAGAAGATATCATCCAAGGGCCTAAACAGCAAGGATAAATTGGTTAATGAGAGTCTCTGAGAGCAGAAAAATGACTTAAAAAAATATATATATATGGGCCGGGCGCGGTGGCTCACTCCTGTAATCCCAGCACTTTGGGAGGCCAAGGCGGGCAGATCACCTGAGGTCGGGAGTTTGAGACCAGTCTGGCCAACAAGGTGAAACCCCGTCTCTACTAAAAATACAAAAAAATTAGCCGGGCATGGTGGCGCATGCCTGTAGTCTCAGCTACTCGGGAGGCTGAGGCAGGAGAATCACTTGAACCCGGGAGGCAGAGGTTGCGGTGAGCCAAGATAGCACCACTGCACTCTAGCCTGGGCAACAGAGCAAGACTCTGTCTCAGAAAAAAAAAAAAAAGATATCACTGAGTGATGCCTTCATTTATTTATTTACTGCATTTGGCTGCTGTGTTTCTAGTCTCAGTTACAATTCCCACACTGAGGCTCTCCCACCCTTCCTGTGTCCCCTGAGCTGAGCAGGCACTTCCTGTCCTATTGGAAATGAAAGTTAGAGATTGGGGGTAGGGTATGTATATTTACTCTGCACAATACTAATACTGTCTGTTCCATTGTCATAGCAAAAAAGTGACAGGGAAACTAGAATAGAGACCAGAACTTCGTTTGAGGGAGGGTTTGGGCTTAATATTTGTTGTCACAAAACAGACAGGGTTAACTTATGTCTCAAGAAACTACTTAGGATGGCAGCAAGGTGGCCTTATGAAGGGATTTGAAGGCTTTCATTTTACATCCCTATTGCACTTGGATTGGTAGGGGTTACTGGATATCATTCTTAAGTTTTTGGTTTCCTTTCTTGTTAAGGTTACGCCTACAAAGACATTCTTTGGAAACTAGTAGAGGTAAGTGTTGCAACTCTATTAGGTTCTTGACTCTGAAATTTATATTCCTTCCTAAGAATTTTGTGTTTTTATTCTGTTGAAGCATATGCTTCTTTTTTTTTTTTTTTTTAAACAGCTCAAAGACAACTCAAAGCAGACATCCCAACTGTAGACTTCAATTTAGACATAAACTCCAGGTTTGGTGAGTTACTGTAATTGTTTCAGTTTCATGGATCTTAAAGAGGAGGAAATAGTAGGGTAAAGTGTTAAATAAGATAGCCTGCAATTGTTAGAGAAATGACTAGGCACCAAGTTTCATGATATAGTCCAGTTTGATAATTCCTTCTTAAGTATGAACTCATTCCTCGGAGAATCTGAAATAGGAGTGAGGGGCATCAGCCCGTTGGTGTGACCCAAGAGAAACACATCTAAGGATCTGAAACTAGTCATACCCCATACTCTGTTTTGCTTAGCTCTGCTCTCTGGTGTGTTCCTCTCTTTGTTCCTTTGTACATTAAGATCACTATAAATGGGCCAGGGGTGGTGGCTCATGCCTGTAATCCCAGCACTTTGGGAGGTTGAGTGGGTGGATCACTTGAGGTCAGGAGTTCGAGACCAGCCTGGCCAAGATGGCGAAACCCCATCCCTACTAAAAAATACAAAAATCAGCTGGGTGTGGTGGTGGTCACCTGTAATCCCAGCTACTCGAGAGGCTGAGGCAGGAGAATTGCGGAAGGTGGAGGTTGCAGTGAGCCGGATCCGGGATTGCACCACTGCACTTCAGCCTGGGTGACAGAGTAAAACTCTGTCTCAAAAAAAAAAAGAAAAAAGAAAAAGACTGTAAGTGTAAAGTAGGGGAAGCCCTGAGCTTATCTCACACACTCTGTCTCTAACTCTGTTTTTTTTTTTTTTTTTTTTTTTTTTGCGTGTTCTCCAAGGCAATGTCTCAGGAGCCCCTTTAAAATCAAGCTTGAAATCTTATAGCTGAGATCTAAGGGTGGAAATAAAGCCCTCATTTTCTTTATATGAGAATCGGAACTTGTTCATAGAGGAAAGGGGATAAATTTGAAAGGGGTTAGACCTAAGAACTCTTCTTTCTAGCTTTCACTCCTGAGACTATGAAAAGCAAACGAAAAAATAACATCTTGGGCATTAGGACCCAGTGGAAGTGCCTCTGCCTCATTCAGACTCTGTTAACTTCTCTCAGTGACGTAAAGGAGCAGCCCGAGCTCATTCTCTGCCCGCAGCCCCCCTTCATCTCTCTCCTCCTGCTCCTTTTCTCCTCCTTTCTCCTCCCCCTCCCTTTTTTCCTCCCTCCCTCTCCCCCTTTCCCTCGCTCTCCTCCTCCCTCCCTCCCCGTCTTTCTTACCCCCTCCCTTTCTCTCTCTCTCTCTCTCACTCGTTCCCTAACATTAAAGAGAAAATGCTGCTATCCGTGACTTCCAGGCCCGGGATTTCGACTTTTGGCTACAATAGAAACAACAAGAAGGTAGGGAAAAGCGCTTTTTTGGTATCTAGCTACTTCTTTTTCTGGGGATCTTGCAATGCCCTTGGTTTTTACATTCTTTTTAAAGAGGGGAAGGGGATTCCTCTCTCAAGATTCCTAATTCCTCACCGCGCTTCTCCCTTTTCCACTACTGCTTTCTGCATCTTTCCTCAACTGGTTCTGGAGTTCAGGGAACTTTCAGTCTCTGCGAGGCCTGAAAAGACAGGGGAATTAAAAACAAATCAAGCTTGCAAGTTTGTATCCTTATGAAATGAAGTTAGTTTGACTTCCTGCTGATGTATCAATCTCCACAAGGATAATATGTCATTTCAGACCCTGTCCCCCAGTCCACCCCACCCCACAAGATTATTTTATTTTTTGATTAACTGTTTCCATTCTCTCCCCAACCTTCCCTCCTACCCATACCACCAGTAGTATTAGATAGCTGAAATCATAGATAGTCAGAGAAACCACAACAGTTTATCAAGAGCTGGGTATACTCTTCTAGACTACAGATCCTACCCCACCCAGCCTATAGAGAAGGAGTCTTGAGAGACATCGCACCTTGGGATTAAGGCACAGAGCGCTGTGATACTTTGGATCTTGTATTTGAACTGATACTTGGACCTCTGCAGATAGCCAGACTTTGCAGTGATCCTAGGAGTCTTTATGATTAACCCATGGCTGCCAGAGAATTGTGCTGTCCTTGGGCACATGGGGAGAGATGGACAATCTTGTCCATATTTGACAAGGAATATATTTGGCAGTTTCTGGCATTTCAGGGCGCACAGCATACTGATTAGGAGGAATTTCATGCTGTAGCAGGAAGAAGACTCTTTACCCTCTCTTTGTGTTGTAGCTGTTCTTTGAAGAAAAAATGTGACATAGACATTTAGGGAATCTTTTGCTCATCTAGTGGAATGTTGGAGGGTGAGGAACGATTCCTGCTGCTTTCTCATGTACCTAATGAGACCATTAGAGGTGGATTTACACACAAGTGTCTGATCAATGCAGTGGGTAAATGTTTAGACCCAAAACACTTAATGTTGATTTATGGACTTAGTCTGTGTGGTACTCATTTTGTTTATATCCTGAAGAAATATGGGTAGAGGGGAGAGGAAATGGGGAGCTATAGGTCATGGGATACAAAGTAGTAGATATGTAGGATGAACAAATCCTGAGATCCAATGTACAACATGAGGACTATAGATGATAAAGTTGTACTGTATATGGGATTCATGCTAAATAAGCAGACTTTAGCTCCTCTTGCCCCAAAAAGAAACAAAAGGGACAATTATATGGGATGATTAATTTACTTCACTATAGTAACCTTTCTACTATCTATATGTATCCCATAACATGTTGTATACCTTAAATATACACAATAAAATTTACTTTAAAAAAAAAATGAGGCTGGGCATGGTGGCTTATGCCTGTAATCCCAGCACTTGGGAGGCCAAGGCACGTGGATCACTTGAGGTCAGGAGTTCGAGACCAGCCTGGTCAACATGTGAAACCCCAAATTAGCTGGGCTTGGTGGCACGCGCCTGTAATCCCAGCTACTCAGGAGGCTGAAGCAGGAGAATCACTTGAACCTGGGGGACAGAGGTTGCAATGAGCCAGGATTGTGCCACTGCACTCCAGCCTGGGTGACAGAGCAAGACTCCATCTCAAAAAGAAATGAAATATGAGTTTATACATATTTGTTGGTTATCAATATATGTTTATATGTACATATACTGACATCCCTTTATCAAATATATGTATAGATAACACATTATATATTATATGTATATATTTGAAAGGGAAATATTTCACGTGTCTTTATTCTTTTCAAACCTTGTAGAGTACCATGTGAAAATTTCTTTCCTGATTTTTTTCCCTCCTAGTTCTCTCAGGTTACCCAGAACTCATTAAAATAAAATGAATTCCCAAAATGAATTGCTTCCCTATTAGAGGTTTCACGTATTTGAAGCTATCTAAAAATCTCTTTTTGCTCTCTGCTCCCTCTCCCACCTTGGAGTATAGGAAAAAGTTAACTAGTTTCTAAATCTAGGATAGTATATGGGACAAGAGGTATGGTTGTGGGTTTGGGTTGAAATCTCTTAGTAAGGTTTGACAATTCAGGAATTGTTGGAATTGGTTGGGGAGGATAGGTAGATACATAATTACTAATTACTAATGTATTTGTCAATTCTTTGGGTTCTTATAAGTCAATGTTATGATCAGATGTAAGGATGCTGTATCTGTGCATCACTCTGTGGCTATGCATATGACTCCTTTTGTGCCTATATAAGTTTGTGAACGTGGAGGGTTTTCATATTTTTATTTTTACTTTTTTTTTTTTGAGATGGAGTCTCGCTCTGTCACCCAGGCTGGAGTGCAGTGATGTGATCTCAGCTCACTGCAGCCTCCGTCTCCCAGGTTCAAGCAATTCTGCCTCAGCCTCACGAGTAGCTGGAACTACAGGAGTGCCACCACACCCGGACAATTTTTTTGTGTTCTTAGTAGAGACGGGGTTTCACCATGTTGGCCAGGCTGGTCTCAAACTCCTGACCTCAAGTGATCTGCCTGCCTCGGACTCCCAAAGTGCTGAGATTATACTTTGAGTCACCAAGCCTGGCCCATATTTTTATTTATTTATTTGAGATGGAGTCTTGCTCTGTCGCGCCCAGGCTGGAATGCAGTGGCGCGATTTCGGCTCACTGCAACCTCCGCCTCCTGGGTTCAAGTGATTCTCCTGCCTCAGCTTTCTGACTAGTTGGGATTACAGGTGCCCGCCACCACGCCCAGCTAATTTTTTTGTATTTTTAGTAGAGACGGGGTTTCATCATGTTGGTCAGGCTGGTCTTGAACTCCTGACCTCAGGTAATCTGCCTGCCTCGGCCTCCCAAAGTGCTGGGATTACAGGCATGAGCCACTGCGCCTGGCCCCATATTTTTATTTTTATTTTACTTAATTTTTTTCCTCAACACTAGATGACCAGGGAGGGTGTTTTTAAATTACAGCATTATTACGTTGCTCTTTGTCTTGTCAAGTAGGGCTTACTGTGTTTCTGTTTTGGAAAGGGTTGTAGAAGCATTTGCTTATGTAATTTGTGTATTTTCCATACTCAGTTAAATTTTATTTGTTTATTTATTTATTTTGAGACAGAGTCTTACCCTGTCACCCAGGCTGGAGTGCAGTGGCGCGATCCTGGCTCCCTGCAACCTCAGTCTCCTGGGTTCAAGCGATTCTCCCGCCTCAACCTCCTGGGTAGCTGGGACTACAAGTGTGCGCCACCATGCCCAGCTAAATTTTGTAATTTTAGTAGAGACGAGGTTTTGCCACGTTGGCCAGGCTGGTCTTGAACTCCTGGCCTCAAGCAATCTGCCTGCCTCGGGTTCCCAAAGTGCTGGGATTACAGGCGTGAGCCACTGTCCGGCCCATTTATTTATTTATTTATTTATTTATTTATTTATTTATTTATTTATTTATTTTGAGACAGGGTATCACTCTGCAGTCTGGGCTGGAGGACAGTGCCATGATCTCGGCTCACTACAATCTCCAACCCCTGGGCTTAAGCGAGCCTCCCACCTCAGCCAACTTTTATATATAACTTTTTTGTTGTTTGTTTTCGAGACAGAGTCTCGCTCTGTCACCCAGGCTGGAGTGCAGTGGGGCGATCTCAGCTCACTGCAACCTCCGACTCCTGGGTTCAAGCGATTCTTCTGCCTCAGCCTCCTGAGTAGCTGGGATTACAGAGGCCCACCACCACGCCTGGCTAATTTTTTATATTTTTGGTAGAGATGGCGTTTCACCATGTCGGCCAGGCTGTTCTCGAACTCCTGACCTCAAGTGACCTGCCCACCTCGGCCTCCCAAAGTGCTAGGATTACAGGCGTGAGCCACCACGCCCTACCTATATATAACTTTTATATAAAAGTTACTGTTTCTTACTGAAACTAATGAAAGTTATTGTAAAAATTTAACTTTGGTGCTCACGCCTGTAATCCCAGCTCTTTGGGAGGTGGAAGCGGGCAGATGGCTCGAGGTCAGGAGTTTGAGACCAGCCTGGCCAACATGAAACCCCATCAATACTGAAAATACAAAAATTAGCCGGGTATGGTGGTGCACGCCTGTAGTCCCAGCTACTCAGAAGGCTGAGGCAGGAGAATCACTTGAACCCAGGAGGTGGATGTTGCAGTGAGCTGAGATTGTGCCACTGCACTGCAGCCCGGGCAACAGAGTGAGACTCCATCTCAAAAATAAATAAATAAATAAAATAAAAAATAAAAAAACATAAAAGGTAGGATTATTTTATTTTGAAATATATACTTCACTTATCAGGAAAGATGTTTCCTGAGGAGCCCATGACAGTCATAGTTTTCTTACTCTTTATTGGCTGGTGGTAAATATGGGAATGCCGTCAACAAATGTATAATGCCTAATAAAGGCAGACTTTTTTCTCAGGAAGTAGTGTTAAATTTTTTTTTCCTTTCTTTGGAATTAAAATAGTTACTGAAGGGGAAAAATGTGGATTTCAAAGAGGGATTCTGCAAGATAATTTTGTGTTTTTTTTTTTAAACATCAGTTTTAATGCCCTTCAGTAACTTGGTCCATTAAAAAAAAAAAAAAGGCTGAAGTAAAAAGAGACAGGGTCTCAACACTGTTTCTTCAATGTTTGAAGAAGTTGCCAAAGTAGAGAGATTTGAGTATAGGTGAGATCGAAAGAGGAAATGTTTGGGACTAAAGGAATTTCAAACTTGTAAAGGGCCTAACCACGCCTTTCTTGACATCATCTCTCTGGCATGTGTTATTATAATTTAACTCCTCATAGGATCAACAACCATTTCCTTTGGAAAAAAAGAAAAGGGACTGTGTTTAACTTAGGATAATTTGCCTTCTCCAACGTACTTTTCATACATTTCTATTTCTTCTCAATGTTAATATATTGAAGACTGATGGGGAGTAGGAGGTGATGAAAGTAACGCTGACTGGTGGGTACTGCCAGATCCTCATTCTTTGAGAAGCTTGTTACCTGAGATTGTCAAGAGTGTCTACTCAGGAGAGAGAAGTGACAAACAGTGCTGGATTCACTTAGTACTTCTAACAGGATAGAGAATTTTCTCTGTGTATGTTTACTACTTTTCCTTCTAGTTTCCATCAAATCAAATGTAATAGGACTGAGAATTAAGAACTTGTAGGTCTAACATCTCTTGACTGGGGCAGCTGTTCTGTTATCAGTAATAAGTTAACTCAAATGGTTAAAGTTTAGTGGTAGGCCGGGCGCAGTGGCTCACGCCTGTAATCCCAGCACTTTGGGAGGCCAAGGTGAGTGGATCACCTGAGGTCAGGAGTTTGAGACCAGACTGGCCAACAGGGTGAAACCCCGTCTCTACTAAATATACAAAAATTAGCCAGGCACCAGTAATCTCAGTTACTTGGGAGGCTGAGGCAGGAGAATTGCTGGAACCTGGGAGGCAGAGGTTGCAGTGAGCCAAGATCGCGCCATTGCACTTCAGCCTGGGGCCGACAACAGCGAGACTCCATCTCAAAAAAAAAAAAAAAACAAAAACAAACAAAAACAAAAACAAACAAAAACTTTAATGGCCATATATTACCTGCTGAACAAAGTGCAAATCTCTAGCCCAACACCTACTATCTGTCTGGCCTTTCCTTATCTTCCCCATCCCCCGCCACCCCCCAACCATGCCCCCTTGATACTGTTACATTTGCTCTACTGGCCAGTTACGTTAATGCAGTTTTCTGGATATACCCTTTGGTTGCTGGTTTACATTTCTTATTCCATAGGAGAATATGCAGTATGCAGTACAACAAAAAATACAGAACAGAAACAGGACAAGGGAAAATATCAACTGGACTAAGAAGTCAGTTGGAATTAAAAGGCAAGTATGGCCAGGCACAGTGGCTCATGCCTGTAATTCCAGCACTTTGGGAGGCCAAAGTGGGAGGATCACTTGACCTAGGAGTTCTAGACCAGCCCGGACAACATGGCAAAACCCAGTCTCTACAAAAGATACAAAAATTAGCTACATATGGTGGTGTGTGCCTGTCGTTCCAGCTGCTCAGGAGCCTGAGGCAGGAGGATCACCTGAGCTGGTAGAGGTCGAGGCTACAGTGAGCCATGATCATGCCACTGCATTGCAGCCTGGGCAACTGAGCGAGACCATGTATCAAAAAAAAAAAAGTCAAGTGTGCAAATCATAAAATTATAATGCTGGAAGATGAGGATTGAAGAATAGTCTTTGAATTTGTTAGTGTAAAGGTGGTTGATGACTTTGACAAGCAATTTCAGAGGTATGGGGAGCAAAATCAACGTTGGAATAGGTTGATGAGTGAAAACAAGTAAGGAAGTATAGATGGTATATATACACTAATCTCTTAAGAACATTGATTAAGATGTAGAGCAGAACCCAAATAGAAAGTAGGCAAAACATCTGAATCGATGTTTATCCACAGGCTCTATGGCAAGATGCTTAACATCATTAGCCATCAAGGAAATATAAAATAAAGCCACAATGAGATACCACTTCACACCCACTAGGCTGTTTATAATGAAAAAGACAGATAATAAAAAAGACAGTGAATAATCAAAAAGATAATCGAAAGGACAAATATCTCCTCGGCACTGTGTTGCCCAGGAGTTAGAGACCAGCCCGGGCAACATGGTGAAACCCCATCTCTACAAAAATACAAAAATTAGCTGGGTGTGGTGGCATACACCTGTAGTCCTAGCTATTCATACTTGGAAGGCTGAGGTGGGAGGATTGCTTGAGCCCAGGTCAAGGCTGCGGTTGATTGCCCCACTGTCTTCATTCTGGGTGACAGAGCAAGACTCTGTATCAAAAAAGAAAGAAAGAAAGAGAGACATAATATATGTGGAGTAACTGGAACCTTTATACACTTCTGGTGGGAATGTAAAATGGTACAGCTGCTTTGGAAAACATCTTGGCAGGTTCTCAAAAGGTTAAGCAAAGACCCAGGAATTCCACTCCTAGATATATGCCCAAGAGAAATGGAAACATATGTTCACACAAAGACCTGTACATAAATGTTCATAGGAGCATTATTCATAATAGTCCAGAGTGGAAACAACCCAAATGTCCATCAACTGATGAATGGATAAATAAAATACACGGTGTGCCCATACAATGAAATATTATTCAACAATAATAAGGATTGGGGTACTAGGCTGAGTGTGGTTTCTCATGCCTGTAATCCCAGCACTTTGGGAGCCCGAGGCAGGTGGATTGCTTGAGCCCAGGAGCTCTAGACCAGCCTGGGCAACATGGCAAAAGCAAAACCCCATCTCTACAAAAAGTACAAAAATTAGCCAGGCGTGCTGGTGTGCAACACACCTGTAGCCCCAGCTACTCGGAAGGCTGAGGTGGTAGGATTGCTTGAGGCTGGGAGGTGGAGACTGCAGTGGATCACACCACTGTACTCCAGCTTGTGCAACAGAGCAAGACTCTGTCCCAAAAACAACAACAACAACAACAACAACAACAAATCCCTAGGGGGGGAGAAAAAAAGAAAAAAGGATGGAATACTGATACATGCTAAATGTGGATGAACCTTAAAAACATTACGCTCATGAAAGAAGCCAGTCATAAGAGACTACATGTTGTATGATTCCATTTATGGGAAATGCCCAGAATACGGAAATCTATAGAGACAGAAAGTCGATTAGTGGTTGCCTAGGGCTTAGTGGAGAAATAGGGAGTGACTGGTAATGGGTATTGTGTTTGTTTTTGGGATAATGAAGTGTTCTAAAATTGTGGTTATGATTGCACAACTCTGTGATCTAAGTACCATTGAATTTATGCTTTCTTTATTTAGAGACAGGGTCTCACTCTGTTGCCCAGGCTGGAGTGCAGTGGCACAATCATAGCTTACTAAAGCCTCAAACTCCTGAGCTCAAGGGATCCTCCTGCCACAGCCTCCCAAGTAGCTGGGATTACAGTGCCACATGCCCAGCTAATTAAAAAAAATTTTTTTTATAGAGACAGGCTTTTGCTATGTTGCTCAGGCTTCTCTCAAACCCCTGGGCTCAAGCGATCCTCCTGCCTTGGCCTCCCAGAGTGCTGGGATTACAGGCATGAGCCATTGTGCCTAGTCCTGAATTTATACTTAAATGGGTGACGTGTATGGTATGTGAATTATATCTCAGTAGAGTTGTTATTTTAAAAAAAGGGACCAGAGAAATGAGATAAAAGCTAGAAGAGGATAGCGGTGCTGTCAAGAGAGAATTTTCTTTTTCCTTTTTTTTTGTTTTTGTTTTTTTTTTTTTTTGAGGCAACATTTTGCTCTGTTGCCCAGGCTGGAACACAGTGGTGCAATCATGGTTCACTGTAGCCTCAACCTCCTGGGCTCAAGCGATTCTCCTACCTTGGTGTCCCGAGTAGCTGGGACTACCGGCTCACGCCGTCACACTTGGCTAATTTTTAAATTTTTGTACAGATGGGGTCCCACTATATTGCCCTGGCTGGTCTCAAACTCCTGGGCTCAAGTGATTCTCTCACCTCAGCCTCCTAAAGTGCTGGGATTTCAGGCATGAGATACTGCACCTGGCTGAGATAATTTTCTTAAAGATGGGAGATGTAGGAGACAAATGTAAAGAGAATCATGACCAGTTACTTGGTACTTATTCTCAAAATATGTATAGTCACGTCCCTCCAACTCTGATCTTTTTGTTGTTCTTGTGCCTTATGCATTCAGCCTCTGATCCTTTTTGTTGTTGTTGCTTAATTCCGGAATGGCCTTTCGTTTCATTTGTTTACTTCACTCATATTACTTATGTTTATTGAACAGCTGCAGCATGCTAGGCCCTGGGGTTAAGGCATGACTGTGGCCCTTTAAGAACTCACAGTCAAAACTGTCTTTAAAAATCCTACCCATCCCTTTAAGTTCAGTTGAAAATTACCTCTTATATAAAGCTTCTGCTAATCCCTCCAATTCCCAGCCCCAGAGGGGACTGTTTTTTCCAAAGGGGACTTTTTTCTGAACCCCCATAATGTTTTATGCTTCTTATATGGTGTTTATATAATTTTGCATTGTATTGGAATCATTTAGGTAATTGTCTTATCTTCATTGCTAGAGTGTAAGCTCTTTAAGGTAGAGACAGTGTTAGTCAGTTTATTATCTCCCCAAATACCTAATATAGCATCTTAGGCCTATCTAGTAGATACTCAAAAAATATATATCCTAATAAATGTGATTAAGCTATCATATTTAGTGCCTATGGTAGGAACTAAATCAAGGTTAAGCAAAGGAAGGAAGCATTATGTTCTATACAAACCCTGAAATACGGAGTTAGATAGATCTGAATTTATTTTTAAGTAATTATTTATTGATTGATCTGAATTTAAATGTGGCTTTGTCACATATTAGCTGTGTGACCAGCGCCAGGTGTCTTAGGCTTTCTGACCTTGAATTTTTCATCTTAAAGTACTGATATATTGGCCGGGCGCGGTGGCTCATGCCTGTAATCCCAGCACTTTGGGAGGCTGAGGCGGCCGGATCAGAGGTCAGGAGTTCAAGACCAGCCTGGCCAACATAGTGAAACCCAGTCCCTACTAAAAATACAAAAAAATTAGCTGGGTGTGGTGGTGGGCACCTGTAATCCCAGCTACTTGGAAGGCTGAGGCGAGGAACCTGGGAGACAGAGGCTGCAGTGATCCGAGATCTGCCACTGGACTCCAGCCCAGGCGACAGTGCGAGATTCCATTTCAAAAAAAAAAAAAAAAAAGTACTGATATATTTTGTCGAATTATTTTGAGGATTGGTAATGTTTATAATCACATATCAGCCTGTATATTGGCTGTTTTTCTCTTGTTTAAAAAAAACATTGGGGGCCGGGCACTGTGGCTCAACGCCTGTAATTCCAGCACTTTGGGAGGCTGAGGTGGGCAGATCACCTGAGGTCAGGAGTTCGAGACCAGCCTGGCCAACGTGGTGACCCTGTCTCTATTAAAAAATATAAAATTAGCTGGGCATGGTGATGCATGCTTGTAATCCCAGCTAATTGGGAGGCTGAGCCAAGAGAATCGCTTGAACCCAGGAGGTAGAGGTTGCAGTGAGCCAAGATCGTGCCGTTGTACTCCAGCCTGGGCTACAAGAATGAAATTCTGTCTGAAAATTGTGAACCTATGGAGTATAAAAAAGGAAAAAAAATTGGCCAGGTGCGGTGGCTTACACCTGTAATCCCAGCACTTTGGGAGGCCGAGGCAGGCAGATCACTGGAGGTCAGGAGTTTGAAATCAGCCTGACCAACATGGTGAAACTCCGTCTCTACTAAAAATACAAAATTAGCCAGGCATGGTGGCGCGTGCCTGTAATCCCAGATACTAGAGAGGCTGAGGCAGGAGAATTGCTTGAACCTGGGAGACGGAGGTTGCAGTGAGCAAAGATTGTGCCATTGCACTCCAGCCTCGGCAACAAGAGCGAAACTCTGTCTCAAAAAAAAAAGAAAAAAAATTTAAATTAAAAAAAAACCTCTTTCTTCTTCTTCTAGCCATTGTTTCATTTCTCTTCTTCCCTTTACAGTAAAACATCTTGAAAGAGCTATCTATTCAAGAATCATATATACTTGCTGTCTCCAATTTATTTCCTTCCATTCTTTTTTCTTTTATTATCTTGAATATATTGTCAGATAATACAAAAGTTTACATGTAGTTATAAAGTGTAATAATAGAGGAACACCTGTAAGAGGTACTCTCAAGTACTAGACTAGATTCATTGCCTGTAAATTACGTACACATGAATTTCTCCGTCTCATCCTCTGCACCTCTTCTAGAGGTAACCACTGTCCTAAATTCTGTATTTATTATTCTCTTGCTTTTTATTTTATTTTATTTTTTGAGACTGGGTCTCACTTTGTCACTCGAGCTGGAGTGCAGTGGCTCGATCATGGCTCACTGCAGCCTCAACCTCCCTGGCTCAAGCAATCCTCCCACCTCAGCCTCCTGAGTAGCTAGGATTACAGATGTGCGTCACCATGCCCAGCTAATTTTTAAATTTTTTGTGGAGACAGGGTCTCACTCTGTCATCCAGAGTGGAGTGCAGTGGCATGATCGTAGCTCAGTGCAGACTGGAACTCCTGGGCTCCTGTGATCCTCCTGCCTCAGCTTCCCAAGTAGGTAGGACTATAGGCACTCACCACCACACCTGGCTAATTTTTAAATTTTTTTGTAGACACAGGGACTCGCTATGTTGCCCAAGCTGGTCTCGAACTCCTGACCTCAAGCAATCCTCCTGCCTTGGCCTCCCAAAGTGCTGGGATTATAGGTGTGAGCCACGGCACCCAACCCTATTACTTTTTTTTTGAGACGGGATCTTCCTCTGTCACCCAGGCTGGAGTGTAGTGGCGTGATCTCAACTCACTGCATCTTCCACCTCCCGGGTTCAGGCAATTCTCATGTCTCAGCCTTCTGAGTAGGTGGGAATACAGGTGCATGCCACTACACCTGGCTTATTTTTGTGTTTTTAGTAGAGACAGGGTTTCACCATGTTGACCAGGTTGGTCTCGAACTCCTGACTTCAAGTGATTCGCCCACCTTGGCCTCCCAAAGTGCTGGGATTACAAGCATGAGCTACTGCGCCCAGCAGCCCTGTTACTTTTCAAAAACATAGTTTTAGTTTTCTGTGGAAGAAAGTGAAGCCAGTTTACTTCTATACTGCCATTTTGGACTGAAAGTCTTTCCCAAAAAACATAGTTTTAAAATCACGTTTAATTAACTTGTTTGCACTGTTCTAAGTACTTTGTATAACTGTATATAATTATATCTACATAATATATAGTTATATAACTATATTTTATCTTATTTAATCCTTACAACTTCATTATTATTATTCCCATCTTATAGATGAGGAAAAGTGAGTTACAGAGAGTTTGAAAATCATACTGCTAGTGAATGGCCCAACTGGGATTTGAACCCAGGTAATCTAGTTCCAAATCTGTGCTTGCAACCACTGCTGTAGTGTCTTATTGCAGCACATAGTCTTCTGTTTGTTTTTGTTTTTGTTTTTTTACCTTCAGTTTTGTGTTTTCACGATTCATTCATGTTGCATGTAGATGTGGTTTATCCATTTTTCATGCTTTACAATATTTCATTTGTGAATATACTATAATTTATCCATTCTCCTACCAATGGATTTTTGGATTGTTTCTAGATTGTGTTTGTTCATTTTTGCTGTTTTTGAAATTGCTGTTCTGAACATTCTTCTGTATATAGTATCCTTGTGCTAGAGTTTCTCTTGGGTTTCTACCTAAGAGTGGGATTGCTGAGCCATCAGGTATGCAAATATTCCACTTTGGGAGATAATGCTAAATTTATTTCCAAAGTATTGTGCCAAATCTGTTTCCATCAACAATGTATAAAATTTGTCATAGACTTACATCCTTTCCATTTTTTGATAATGTCAGACTTCTCTCATTCCCTCTTAAAGCAAACTAATTAGGCTTTTATTCCTACCACTCCACCAAAACTGCTCTTTTCAAAGTCTGCAGTGACTCATGTTATTAAGTAAATGTTTATTTATTTATTTATTTTTTATGATGGAGTCTCGCTCTGTCGCCCAGGCTGGAGTGCAGTGGCACGTTCTCGGCTCACTGCAACCTCCGCCTCCCAGCTTCACGTCATTCTCCTGCCTCAGCCTCCCGAATAGCTGGGACTACAGGCGCCCGCCACCACGCCCGGCTAATTTTTTGTATTTTTAGTAGAGACAGATTTTCACTGTGTTAGCCAGGATGGTCTCGATCTCCTGACCTCGTGATCCGCCCGCCTCAGCCTCCTAAAGTGCTGGGATTACAGGCGTGAGACACAGCGCCCAGCCCCAGTAAATGTTTATTTCTTAACTTTCATCTTAACCTATCGACAACACTTGACACAATTGATCACTCTATTCCTTGAGAAACTTTCTTCATTTGACTTATGGAATGCCACACTCTCCTGGTTTTCTTCTTATTTCTATGGCCTCTCTTTTTCTGGTTCCTTTCCTGGTTTCTCATCATTTTCCTGACCTCTAAACCTTGGAGTACCCCAGGACTCAGTCCTTGAGCCTCTTTTCTGTCTATACTTCTCTCTTCATAGTTTTATCCAGGTCTTGGACGGGTGCAGTAGCTCATGCCTGTAACCTCAGCACTTTGGGAGGCTGAGGTGAGCAGATTGCTTGAGCTCAGGAGTTTGAGACCAGCTGGGGCAACATGGTGAAACCCTGTCTCTACCAAAAATGCAAAAATTAGCCAGGCGTGGTGGTGCATGCCTGTGGTCCCAGCTACTCGGGAGGCTGAGGTGGAAGGATCACTTGAACCCAGGAGGCAGAGGTTGCAGTGAGCTGAGATTGTGCCACTGCACTCCAGCCTGGGTGACAGAGGGAGACTCCATCTCAAAAAAAAAAAAAAAAAAAATTTATATCCAGTCTCATAGCTTTGAATAGCACCCGTATGACGGAACTCTCAACTTGGACTGCCCTCCTGTATTTTAGATTTATATATTTAACATCACACCTGACACCTCCATTTAGACATTTATTAGACATTTCAAACTTAACATATTTAAACAGAGCTCCTGCCTGCTCTTTTCCTCCCTGCCCTGCCAAAACTGTTCTCTGTCTCAGTAAATGGCAGCTTCATTCTTCCATATGCTCAGACCGAAAACCTTAATATTATCCTTGACCTTCTTTTCCCCCCATAACTCCATATCTAATGGCATACTACTAGTATCTATTTTATTGAGCTGTTAGTAATGAATGCCTGGCACATAGTAAATGATCATTAAGGTTAACGATTGGCCAGGTGTGGTGGCTAACACCTGTAATCCTAGCACTTTGGGAGGCCGAGGCAGGTGGGTGGATCACCTGAGGTCAGAAGTTTGAGGCTAGCCTAGCCAACATGGCAAAACCCTGTCTCTGTTAAAAATACAAAAATTAGCTGGGCGTGGTGGCGCACACCGTAATCCCAGCTACTCGGGAGGCTGAAGCAGGAGAATCACTTGAACCTGGGAGGTAGATTTTGCAGTGAGCTGAAATTGCACCAGTGGAGTCTAGCCTGGGTGACAGAGCAAGACGCCATCCCAAAAAAAAAAAAAAAAAAAAAAAAATCCCAGCACTCTGGAAGGGCGAGGCAGGCAGAATACCTGAGGTCAGGAGTTCTGCCCGGCTAATTTTTGTATTTTTGTAGTGATAGGGTTTCACCATGTTACCCAGGCTGTTCTTGAACTCCTGGACTCAAGTAATCCTCCCACCTCAGCCTCCCAAAATGCTGGGATTACAAGCATGAGCCACCATGCCTGGCCTGAGCTTCTTGAAAGAGTAGTCCATATAGAGTCTCTGTTTCCTTACCTCCTACTCTTTTTCTTAGTAAGATCTTTTCCTTCCTTCCTTCCTTCCTTCCTTCCTTCCTTCCTTCCTTCCTTCCTTGCTTCCTTCTTTCTTTTCTCTCTTTCTCTCCTTCTCTCCTTCTTTCTTGTTTTGTTTGTTTGTTTGTTTGTTTGTTTGTTTGAGATGGAATCTTGCTCTATCTCCCAGGCTGGAGTGCAGTGGCGTGATCTTGGCTCACTGCAACCTCCACCTGGTGGGTTCAAGCAATTCTCCTGCCTCAGCCTTCCTAGTAGCTGGGACTACAGGCGTTTGCCACCATGCCTGGCTAATTTTTTGTATTTTCAGTAGAGACGGGGTTTCACCATGCTGGCCAGGCTGGTCTCGAACTCCTGACCTCATGATCTGCCCCCCACCCCCCCCACCTTGGCCTCCCAAAGTGCTGGGTTTACAGGCATGAGCCACTGCACCTGGCCTATTTTTATTTTTAATTGTGACAAATATACATAACATAAAATTTACCATCTTGAACTTTTTTTTTTTTGAGACGGAGTCTTGCTCCGTTGTGCAGGCTGGAGTGCAGTGGCATGATCTTGGCTCACTGCAACCTCCACCTCCCAGGTTCAAGTGATTCTCCTGCCACAGCCTCCCAAGTAGCTGGGATTACGGGCACCTGCCATCACACCTGGCTAATTTTTGTATTTTTAGTAGAGACGAGTTTTCACCAGGTTGGTCAGGCTGGCCTTGAACTCCTGACCTCAAGCAGTCCACTCACCTCAGCCTCCCAAAGCGCTGGGATTACAGGCGTGAGGCGCCCACCTTGCCTGGCTCATCTTGAACATTTTAGTATACAGTTTAGTAGCATTAAGTGCATTTACATTGTTGTGCAACCCATCTCCAGAATTCTTTTCATCTTACAAAACTGAAACTCTATACCCATTAAACAACTCCACATTCTCCTCTCCCTCCAGCCTCTGGCAACCACTGTTCTACTTTCTGTCTCGATGAATTTGACTATCCTATGTACCTTATGTAAGTGAAATCATACAATATTTTTGTGACTGTCTTATTTCACTTGGTATAATGTCCTCGTGGTTCATCTGTGTTGTAGCATGTGTCAGTGTTTCCTTGCCTTTCACCCTGAATAATGTTTCATTGTATGTACAACATATAGCACATACTTGTTTATTCATTTGTCCATTGATGGATACTTGGGTTGCTTCTACCTTTTGGCTGTTGTGAATAATGTTGCTATGAACTTGAGTGTACAAATACATTCAAGTGTCCCTTTGAGACACTGCTTTCAATTCTTTTGGGTATATACCCAGAAGTGGAGTTGCTACATCATATGGTAAGTCTATTTTTAACTTTTTCAGGAACCACTGTCCTGTTTTCAACATTGCACAAGGGTTCCAATTTCTCTGCATCCTTACCAACACTTGTTGTTTTCTGCCTTTTTTTTTTTTTTATAAGTAGCCATCCTGATGGGTGTGAGGTGGTATCCCATGGTTTTGATTTCTGTTTCTCTAATGATTAGTGATGTTGAACATCTTTTCACATTTGTGAAATGTCATTTGTAAATCTTCTTTGGAGATAAGTCTATTCAAGTCCTTTGCTTATTTTATTTTATTTATTTATTTGAGACAGAGTTTTGCTCTTTTTGCCCAGGCTGGAGTGCAATGGCATGATCTTGGCTCATTGCAACCTCCACCTCTTGGGTTCAAGTGACTCTCCTGCCTCAGTCTCTCGGGTAGCTGGGATTACAGACGTGCACCACCACGCCCGGCTAATTTTTGTATTTTTAGTAGAGATGGGGTTTTGCCATGTTGGCCAGGCTAGTGTCGAACTCCTGGCCTCATGTGATCCACCCACCTCAGCCTCCCAAAGTGCCTGGAATTACAGGCATGAGCCACCACACCTGGCCCATCTTTGGGATTTTGATAGGGATTACATTGAATCTGCAGATTACAGGTATGAGCCACTACACCTAGCCCATTTTTGGGATTTTGATATGGATTACATTGAATCTGCAGATTGCTTTGAGTAGTTCTGATATCTTTTTTTTTTTTTTTTCTGAGACGGAGTCTCAGGCTGTCTTGCTCTGTCACCCAGGCTGGAGTGCAGTGATCTCAGCTTACTGCAACCTCCGCCTCCCGGGTACAAGCAATTCTCTGCTTCAGCCTCCTGAGTAGCTGGGATTACAGGCGCCTGCCACCAAGCCCGGCTAATTTTTGTATTTTTAGTAGAGATGGGGTTTCACCATCTTGGCCAGGCTGGTCTTGAACTCCTGACCTCGTGATCCACCCGCCTTGGCCTCCCAAAGTGCTGAGATCAGGGCGACCGCACCTGGCCCTGATATCTTAACAATGTTAATGCCTCCAATCCATGAGCATGGAGTGTCTTTCCATATATTTGTGTCTTCTGCAATTTCTTTTAGTAATGTTTTTGACTTTCACTGTACAAGTCTTTTGCCTCCTTGGTTAACCTTATTCTTAAGCATATTATTATTTTTGGTGCTATTAGAAATGGAACAGTTTTAATTTCCTTTTCAAATCATTCGTTGTTAGTTATATAAAATTCAGAAATTCTTTTTTTTTTTTTTTTTTTGAGACAGAGTCTTGCTCTGTTGCCCAGGCTGGAGTGCGGTGGCGCAATCTCGGCTTACTGCAACCTCCGCCTCCCACGTTCAAACAATTCTCCTGCCTCAGCCACGCAAGTAGCTGGGATTACACGTGCACACCACCACGCCCAGCTAACTTTTTGTATTTTTAGTAGAGATGAGGTTTCACCATGTGGGCCAGGCTGGTCTGGAACTCCTGAACTCAAGTGATTCACACACCTCAGCCTCCCAAAGTATTAGGATTACAGGCGTGAGCCACTGCGCCCAGCCAGAATTCAGCAATTCTATAAGTCTATGTTTGTGTATTGATTCAGCAAATCGGATATTGCCTTTCTGTTATAGAGGGTAAAGATTTATTTCTCTTAAACCCCGTGCCCTTATGTTCCAGCTTCCCCTTTCTTCCCAGCTTCTGTGTATAAGTTGTGTCATGATTTTTAGTTAAACCAGTATTCAGTATTTATATTATTATGATTTTATAAGTATTATTTCTAGCTAAGCTGTATAATATGCTATGATAATAGTTCCTTTGTTCAATTTTTGTTTTCCCTGGAGTTAATAATTACCTTGTTTTCTTAGTTTTATTTTATATAATAGACAGTATTTTTACATACCAGTTACTGTTCTTTTATTTTTTTTGAGATGGAGTTTCGTTCGCTCTTGTTGCCCAGACTGGAGTGCAATGGCGTGATCTCGGTTCACTGCAACCTCTGCCTCCCAGGTTCAAGCGATTCTCCTCCCTCAGCCTCCTGAGCATACCAGTTACTGTTCTAAGCCCTTTATAAAATTTAACTCACATAAACCTTCTAAAAACTGAGAGGCCGGATGCTTCATTACATTCCAGCTTCACTGGCCTTCTATTCCTTCCAAAGTCCCACCTTATAGCTTTTAACCGTGTGCTCCCTCTTTCCGGAATGATCTCTTTCATTCTCCGAATGGCTAGTTTCTTCTCATCCTTGAAGTCTTTCATACTTAAATGTCATCTTTCTGACTAGTCTAATGAAAATAGGCCACAGCCTTCTTTTTGTCTTTTTTTTGGTAGCCCATTTATCACAGTGGGTAATTATTAAATTATTTTATGATTATTTGATTAATGTCTCTCTCCCCACTAAATACTCCTGAAAATTTTATTAGGGCCAGAACCATGTCTGGTTTAGCTAAGCATTTTGTCCTTGGTACCTAACGTAGTACCTAGTACTCTAAAGTAGGCATTGAATATTTATTGAATGAATAGATGTCAGCTCCTTTTATGTTTCAGGCAGCATGATAAGAGTTTTACATGTATGTATGTATGTATTTATGTATTTATTTGTATTTACATATATGTATGTATTTATTTATTTATTGCAGAAGGGGATCTCACTTTCTCTGCCAGGCTGGAGTGGAGTGGTGTGATCATAGCTCACTGCAGCCTCAAACACCTGAGCTCAGGTGATCCTCCTGCCTTAGCCTTCCATGTAGCCGGGACTACAGGTGTACACTAACACACCCGGCTGATTTTTAAAAAATTGTTTTTTTAGAGACAAGTTCTCACTATGTTGCCCAGACTGATCTCGAACTCCTGGCTTCAAGTGATCCTCCCACCTCAGTCTGCAGAGTAGCCGGGATTATAGGCAAGAATAACCACACCTGGCTACCTGCATTTATTTTAATCCCCACAGCAGTCCTATTTCATAGGTGTTGTTAACTGTCCCCGTTTTATAGGTGAGGTCGAGCAACTTATCCAAAGTCACACAGCTAATACAAGACAATGGTAGAATTAAACCTAAATATTGGCTGGGCTTGGTGGCTCATGCCTGTAATCCCAGCACTTTGGGAGGTCAAGGCAGGAGGATCACTTGAACCCAAGAGTTCAAGACTAGACTAGGTAACATGGCAAGACTAAGTCTCTACAAAAAATTCAAATATTAGCCAGGTGTGGTAGCATGCGCCTGTAGTCGCAACTACTCGGGAGGCTGAGGTGGGAAGATGACTTGAGCCCAGGAATTCGGGGCTACAGCGAACCATGATTGTGCCACTACACTCCAGCCTGGGCAACAGAGTGAGACCTTGACTCAAAAAAAAAAAAAACCCCAAAACCCCTAAGTCTCTGCGACTTTTGAGCCAGTGTTTTAACCATTTTCTGTTGGTTAATGGGATTTATAGTCAAGAAAAATACTTTTTAAAAAATTGAGTAAACATTGATTCCTTGCCTATTCAGTTGCTGAATGAACAGTGAAAAATTTAGTTATATAAAAAGTGAATCTGATTTTCCCTCATTTGTAAAATGAAGACATTAATTAGGAATGAAATTGATTTACTTTAACTCAAATTGAATTACTATTAAATTATTATTTTACAAATAATAGGATTTGCAAACTGGTAGGGCTGTACTCTAACCTTTACCCCACGATTTCAATTACCAAAAATAATATTTGCATAGCTCTTAAAGATTGTTGGGGTTTGAGGGTTTCAATTGGAAGCACTCCTCTTACTTCAATCCAGTTGAGAAATACGAAAAAGTTTGACAGAAATAAAGTAACACTTATTACTAATAAAACTAATATTCAAGAAGATAGCTTATATTTGTGGGCTAGTAGATGTTCTAATACTGAATCCAGAATTAGACAGATTTATCCACCTAAATATAAGCAGTACTTAAAAACCAAACAAAAACCTACGCACTTCTTCGTGTGGGCACTTACCCCTGTAAAATTTGACCAGTTCAGAGTAGCAAAGCTGAGTGTATACTCTCTGCAGCTAGCTGGATCTCAAAATAGGAAAGAAGGAGCTGTGTTTTTCTTCTAGTCACTAAGAAGGGAGGGGTGATATGCTAAACGCTTGGCTGTCTACATTGAAAGAAACATCTGGAGTAGGGAATAAGTGTTTTTCCCTAAGATGGTAACAATCCAGAGAGAAGCAAGAGTCAAAAAATAAAATAAACATAAAAAATTTTAAAAGATGATACAAGATTCTCTTGATTGGGTTCCATTTTCACTTATTAGATCAATGCTTAAATCTAGTAGATTTATTTTTTTTGAGACAGGGTCTCACTGTCATCCTGGTGGAGTTCAGTAGCGTGATCACCACTCACTGCAGCCTCAACCTCTGTGGACTCAGGTGATCCTCCCACCTCAGCATCCAGAGTAGCTGGGACTACTTACGGGCACATGCCACCATGCCCAGCTAATTTTTGCATTTTTCTTTTTTTTTTTTTGTAGGGACAGAGTTGCGCCATGTTGCCCAGGCTGATGTCAAACTCCTGGGCTCAAGGGATCTTCCCACCTTGGCCTCCCAAAGTTCTGTGATTACAGGCATGAGCCACCGCACCTGGCTCTAGTAGACTTTTTGATGATTCAGGTAAAATGATAAACTAAATCCCTTTACCTGTTTTTTGGTGTCATTTTAGACTACTGATTTGAGCATATTTAAAGTATGGGTTTTTTTTTTTTTTAAATGGGGCTTATAGTTAACGAAAACCATTGACTGTCCCTGTGTTTCTTTTTTTTTTTCTTGTTTTTCTTCTTTTTTTTTTTTTTTTTTTATTCAGGGTTTCACTGTGTTGCCTAGGCTGGAGTGCAGTGGCCCGATCTTGGCTCACTGCAGCCTCAACCTCCTCGGCTCAAGTGATCCTCACAGGTCAGCCTCCTGAGTAGCTAGGACTATAGGTGCACACCACTATGTTAGGCTAATTTTAAAAATTTTTTGTAGAGGCAGGGTCTGCCTGTGTTGCCCAGGATGGTCTCAAACTCCTGGGCTCAAGCAATCCTCCCATCCCTGTCTCCCAGAGTGTTGGGATTATAGCCGTGAGCCACCATACCTGGCCTCTTTATTTATTTTTTAACCATCCCATATTTCATTTCTTTTTATTATTTTTATTTATTTATTTATTTATTGAGATGAAGTCTCACTCTGTCACCCAGGCTGGGGTGCAATGATACAATCTTAGCTCACTGCAACCTCCGCCTCCTGGGTTCAAGCAATTCTCCTGTCTCAGCCTCCAAATTTCTTTTTTGAAAAATTATATATAGAGACAGTATCTCATTGTGTTTCCCAGGCTGGTCTCAAACTCCTGGCCTCAATGATTCTCCTGCCTTGGTTTCTCTAAGTGTTGGGATTACAGGCATGAGCCACCACACCCAGCCCCATACTTCATTTCAAATTGTCCATGAAGGCCGGGCACGGTGGCTCACGCCTGTAATCCCAACACTTTGGGAGGCCGAGGCGGGTGGATCACCTGACGTCAGGAGTTCGAGACCAGCCTGGCCAACATGGTGAAACCTCATCGCTACTAAAAATACGAAAAAATTAGCTGGGCGTGGTGGCGGGCGCCTATAATCCCAGCTACCTGGGAGGCTGAGGAAGGAGAATTGCTTGAACCCAGGAGGCAGAGATTGCTGTGAGCTGGGATCATGCCATTACTCTTCAGCCTGGGCAACAGAGCAAGACTCCATCTCAAAAAAAAAAAGTACCGAGAGTCACCTTTTTTTTTTTTTTTTGAGACAGTCTTGCTCTGTGGCCCAGGGTAGAGTACAGGCTGGTCTCGAACTCCTGACCTCAAGGATCCACCCGCCTCGGCCTCCCAAAGTGCTGGGATTACAGATGTGAGCCACCACACCTGGCCTAGAGTCACCTCTTTTTTTTGGAGGCGGGGGTGGAGTCTTGCCCTGTCCCCCAGGCTGGAGTGCGGTGGTGCAATCTTGATCTCAGCTCACTGCAACCTCCACCTCCCAGGTTCAAGTGATTCTCCTGCCTCAGACTCTCAAATAGCTGGGATTACAGGCGTGCGCCACCACACCTGGCTAATTTTTGTATTTTTAGTGGAGACGGGGTTTCACTATGTTGGCTAGACTGGTCTCGAATTCCTGACCTTAAGTGATCCACCCACCTCAGCCTCCCAAAGTGCTGGGATTATAGGTGTGAGCCACCATGCCCGGACATAGAGTCACCTTTTAAAACCAGCTATAGGCCGGGGGTGGTGGCTCACGCCTGTAATCCCGGCAGTTTGGGAGGCCAAGGCAGGGGGATCACAAGGTCAAGAGTTCGAGACCAGCCTGACCAACATGGTGAAACCCCATCTCTACTAAATATACAAAAATTAGCCAGGCGTGGTGTTGCATGCCTGTAATTCCACCTACTCAGGAGGCTGAGGCAGGAGACTCGCTTGAACACAGGAGGTGGAGCTTGCAATGAGCCGAGATCATACCACTGCACTCCAGCCTGGGCAACAGAGCGGGACTTTGTCTCAAAAAAAAACCCATCTGTGCTGGGCAGTTATGTGGCATGTATTCTCTGCCTCAGGCTCTGTTTTAGAAATGTCTTTCTTGTTTTACATTGTTGTTTTTAGGAAGAGGAGTTGCAGGAAATATTTGTTTCTTTCTCTTACATGATTTGAGCTTCAGTAAAATATATTTATCCTGTGACTGACTTTTCTACCTGGAAATGAAGTAGAGTGATGCCACCTAGGCTGAATTCTGTGCCAGTTCATGGTAACCTCTGGTAACCTAACGTCTCAAGATAGTTTTAGTGGTTGGAATGTCTTCTTCTGTCTACCCATCCTCATCACATTTTGTTGTTGTTGAGACAGTCTTGCTCTGTTGCCATGCTGTAGTGCAGTAGTGCAATAATGGCTCAATGCATTCTCAGCCTCTCAAGTTTAGTGATCTTCCCACCTCCTGAGTAGCTGGGACTACAGGCACATGCCACCATGCCCAGCTAATTTTTAATTTTTTTTTTTTTTTGGTAGATCTGGGACTTTGCCATGTTGCCCAAGCTGGTCTTGAACTCCTGGGCTCAAGCAATCCACCTGCCTCAGACTACCAAAGTGTTAAGATTCTAGGCATGAGGCACCACACCTGGCCCTCATCACATTTTTTTAAACTATATATTTAAATTTCAGTAGTTTTTGGGGTACAGGTGGTTTTTGGTTACATGGATAAGTTCTTTAGCGGTGATTTCTGAGATTTTAATGCACCTGTCACCTGAGCAGTTTACACTGTACCCAATATGTAGTCTTTTATCCTTCACGCCCCTTCCAGCCTTCCCCTCCCAGTCGCCAAATTCCATTATATTACTCTTGTGCCTTTACATCCTCCTAGCTTAGCTCTCATTTATAAGTGAGAACATATAATATGCGGTTTTCCATTCCTGAGTTACTTCATTTAGAATAATGGCCTACAGCTCCATCCAAGTTGCTGCAAAATACATTATTTTGTTCCTTTTTATGGCTGAGTAGTATTCCATGGTGTATATACACCACATTTGCTTTATCCACTTGTTGGTCGATGAGCACTTAGGTTGGTTCCGTATCTTTGCAGTTGCAAATTGTGCTGCTATAAACATGTACCTCATCACATTTTTATAACAGCTCTATTGAGATATAATTCACACATCATACAGTTTAAATAAAGTTCACACATCATACATTTAAAGTATACAATTCAGTGGCTCTTAGTATATGCAGTTTTGCATCCACTACCATAATCAATTTTAGAACATTTTATTATCCCCAAAAGGAAATCCTACCCACTTACCTATCACCACTTAATCCTCCCATTGCTCCTCTCCCGTTGCCCTAGGTAGTCACTAATTTACTTTCTATATCTATAGATTGCCCTATTCTGGACATTTTATATAGATGGAATCATGCAACATGTGGTCCTTTGTGATTGGCTTCTGTCTCTTTGCATAATGTTTTTGGGCTTACTTCACATTGTACCATGTTATCAGTACTTTCTTCCCTTTTATGGCTGAATAAATATTTCATCATATGAATATATCACATTTTATTTATCCAGTTATCAGTTGATAAACATTTGTCTTCTTTCCACTTTGGGCTATTATGAATAGTGCTTCTGTGAAATTTGTGTACAGGTTTTGTGTAAGCATATGTTTTCTTCCCTTTTTTTCTTTTTTTTTTTTTGAGACAGGGTCTCACTCTGTTGCCCAGGCTGGAGTGCAGTGGCACAATCTTGGCTCACTGCAATCTCTGCCTCCCGGGTTCAAGTGATTCTTATACCTCAGCCTTCCGAGTAGTTAGGATTACAGGCATGCACCACCACACCTGGCTAATTTTTGTATTTTTATTTATTTTTATTTTTTTTCGAGACAGAGTCTCGCTCTGTCGCCCAGGCTGGAGTGCAGTGGTGCAATCTCAGCTCACTGTAAGCTCCACCTCCCGGGTTCATGCCATTCTCCTGCCTCAGTCTCCTGAGTAGCTGGGACTACAGGCACCTGCCACCACGGGTTATTATAAATGTATAATGCATTATAAAATAATACATTATAATACATTATAAATATAATGTATAATATAACGTGTAATATATTGTACATTATAATGTAAAATATAATGTATAATATAATATGTATAATAAAATAATATATTATAAAATAAATGTATATTATATTTTATATACAAAAAATATAATTTTTTTGTATTTTTAGTAGAGACAGGGTTTCACTGTGTTAACCAGGATAGTCTAGATCTCCTGACCTTGTAATCCCCCCACCTCAGCCTCCTAAAGTACTGGGATTACAGGCATGAGCCACTGTGCCCAGCCTAGTTTTTGTATTTTTAGTAGAGACAGAACTTCACCATGTTGGCCAGGCTGGTCTTAAACTCCTGGCCTCAAATGATCCGACTGCCTCAGCCTCCCAAAGTGCTGGGATTACAGGCTTGAGCCACCACACCTGGCCCTGTGTGGGCATATTTTCAATTTTCTTAGGTGTATACCTATCAGTGGAGTTGCTAGGTCACATGGTAACTTTATGCTTTAAACATTTAAGGAACTGCCCAACTATCCTCCAAAGCAGCTGCATCGTTTTGCAATGCCATAAGTGGTATACGAGGTTTCCAGTTTCCGATTTCTTTACACCCTTACCAGAACTTACCTTTTTTATTATAGCCATTCTAGTAGGTATAAAGTGATAGCTTGTTGTGATTTTGATTTGCATTTCCTTGATGGCTCTCCATTAAAAGTTTATTATTCTGGGCCGGGTGCGGTGGCTCACACCTGTAATCCTAGCACTTTGGGAGGCGAAGGCGGGTGGCATCATTTGAGGTCAGGAGTACAAAACCAGCCTGGCCAACATGGTGAAACCCCGTCTCTGCTAAAAAATATTTTTAAAATTAGCCAGGCATGGTGGCGGGTGCCTGTCATCCCAGCTACTCAGGAGGCTGAGGCAGTAGAATCGCTTGAACCTGGGAGGCAGAGGTTGCGGTGAGCTGAGATTGCACCACTGCACTCCAGCCTGGGCGGTGAGAGCGAAACTCCATCTGAAAAAACAAAAACGAAAAAAGTTTATTGTTCTGGCTGGGCATGGTGGCTCATGCCTGTAATCCCAGCACTTTGGGAGGCCAAAGTAGGAAGATTGCTTGAGTCCAGGAGTTTGAGACAAGACTGGGCACATAGTGGGTCTCTGTCTCTATTTAAAAAAATAATTAATTATTGCTCTGCTTATCCTTTCAAGGCCCAAGTGTCTTTTTTGAGAGACTTCACCCTCAGGAATTAATTGTGTCTTCTTTCATATTCTTATACCATTAGCACAGATATTTTGTTCTGCTACTTTTCTTTTCTTTTTTTTTTTTTTTTTTGAGACAGTTTCGCTCTTGTTGCCCAGGCTGGAGTGCAATGGCATGACCTCAGCTCACTGCAACCTCTGCCTCCCAGGTTCAAGCGATTCTCCTGCCTCAGCCTCCCAAGTAGCTGGGATTACAGGTGCCCACTACCACGCCTGGCTAATTTTTTTTGTATTTTTAGTAGAGACGGGGTTTCTCCATGTTGGCCAGGCTGGTCTCGAACTCCTGACCTCAGGTGATCCACCCACCTTGGCCTCCCAAAGTGCTGGGATTACAGGTGTGAGCCACCGCGCCCAGCCCATTCTGCTACTTTTCTAGATTGTAAGCTCTAGTTTGTGAACTTGTTAGTGACTCCTTGTGGATGTGCATTTAAATTTATTATGTACCTCCCTGTGGAGCATGTTAATAAATAAATATATTATGAAATATTTCACTCATACACCATTTATCTATGAGTCCCCAGAGCATCAAGCAGTGTTTGTACATAGTTGGTATTCAAATATTTGCTTGGCTGGATGTGGTGGCTCACACTTGTAATCCCAGAACTTTGGGAGGCTGCCAAGGTGGGCAGATCACATGAGGTCAGGAGTTCGAGACCAGCCTGGCCAACATGGTGAAACCCCATCTCTACTAAAAATACAAAAATTAGCCAGGCATGGTGGCGCATGCCTGTAATCCCAGCTACTTGGGAGGCTGAGGCAGGAGAATTGCTTGAACCTGGGAGGCAGAGGTTGCAGTGAGCTGAGATTGCGCCACTGCACTCCAGCCTGGGCAACAGAGTGAAACTCTGTCTCAAAAAACAAACAAACGAACAAATATTTGCTGAATGACTGAAACAGTGCAAAGGATCTCATGGGTAATTATTATGGGGTCTGTCACTTCTCAGAGAAAGTGGACTTTCTCTTATTAGGTGATACAATGACTTGGAACCCAGGAAATAATGTATTTTAGGCAAACGTTCAGATATGTTATATGTCCTGGAGACCACTGGCTCCAGGAATATGTATTGTGGATCATCCACATTCCCGTTGCATTAGGAATTTTGATGTTAGGCTGCTGGATTGTGTATCTGTGAGACTTTTTAGGGATTTATTAACATGATACACAATTAGCAAACCGTGTGTTTATTTCACTCATTTTAACAAATATCCATGCCTATTATGTGCCAGGAACTTAGCTAGGTATCAGATGTGGGATTGAGTTTTCTACTGCTCTGGCAGTTCATAGTTAAGGGCCCAGGGTGAGGATGACTTTGATGGCAAATGAATGGATACAGGATTCATAAATTTTATGAAACTAGACTAAATGAGCACTTGATCGGAGAGCTTGATTTTCAGAAATACAACTTCTTTATTTGTTTTGATTTGTTTTCTTGAGTCAAAGTCTCACTCTGTCACCCAGGCTGGAATGATCTCGGCTCATTGCAACCTCCGACACCCAGGTTCAAGTGATTCTTGGGCCTCAGCCTCCCGAGTAGCTGGGATCACAGATGTGCACCACCACGTCTAATTTTTTTATTTTTAGTAGAGACGGGGTTTCACCATGTTGACCAGGCTGGTCTTGTACTCCTGGCCTCAAGCGATCCACCTGCCTCTGCCTCCCAAAGCGCTCAGATTACAGGCTTGAGCCACTGGGCCGGGCCAGAAATACAGCTTCTTTAAAGACAATGTTTTACTTATACTAGATTATAATTACAAGTAGCTCGTCTGATTGGATCATTCTCTTAAAAGATCTGGTGAAAACCTAGTGATTGGGAAGTAGGCATTGTGCCACCCTCCTTCTATCATTATAATCTCTTGAAAGAGAGCAAATGGAAGGACACTCTCTTTTCTCCTAGTTTCATGCAACTCAGTAAGACAGGAAACATGAAGTTTCTGCTACAGGTACAGGGGAATTCGATTTTTTCTTTTTCTGGGTGAAAGATGAAGGAGTTATATATTTTTATGTCCACGTCCCCACCAGCCTTTCCCTCAGATTAATGAATGTTCTGGGGAAGGGAAGGATAGGACTGTATTATCACTCATACTAGTTTGAAATGGTTCTCAAGGGCCATCAGTCTTATGTCAGGCCCTATGCTAGAAAATGAAGAGCCAGGCAGGGTGCGGTGGCTCATGCCTATAATCCCAGCACTTTGGGAGGCTGAGGCAGACAGATCCACCTGAGGTCAGGAGTTCGAGACCATCCTGACCAACATGGAGAAACCCCGTCTCTACTAAAAATACAAAATTAACCGGGCGTGGTGGTGGGCACCTGTAATCCCAGTTACTCAGAAGGCTGAGGCAGGAGACTCACTTGAACCCAGGAGGCAGAGGTTACAGTGAGCTGAGATCATGCCATTGCACTCCAGCCTGGGCAACAAGAGCGAAACTCCGTCTCAAAAAAAAAAGGAAAAAAAAAGAAAATGAAGAGCCAGATGTTTTCCTTAATCCTCCTGTACTATGATGGATTTCATAAACTGCGGCAGATTCTAAATCTTAAATCTCATTTGCTATTTATTGATATGTCCTAAATGTCATTTTCATGTGAGAATCAATGTCAGGGTTATTAGAAGACATGAATTGGCTGAATTGTCAGTTCTCCAGGTTTCTCTTAAGAAAGGGATAGACTAGACCAGGCGCAGTGGCTCATGCCTGTAATGCCAGCCCTTTGGGAGGCTGAGGTGGGCAGATTGCTTGAGCTCAGGAGTTTTGAGACCAGCCTGAGCGACATGGTGAAACCCTGTCTCTACAAAAATACAAAAATTAGCCAGGTGTGGTTGCATGTGCCTGTAGTCTCAGTTACTCAGGAGGCTGAGGTGGGAGGATCACTTGAGCCTGGAAGGTTGAGGCTACAGTGAACTGTGATCGTGTCATTACATTCCACCCTGCCTGGGTGACAAAGTGAGACCCTTTCTCAAAAAAAAAAAAAAAAAAGGCCAGGCATGGTGGCTTACGCCTGTAATTCCAGCACTTTGAGAGGCCGAGGTGGGTGGACCACATGAGATTGGGAGTTTGACAGCAGCCTGGCCAACATGATGAAACCTCGTCTCTACTAAAAATACAAAAATTAGCTGGGTGTGGTGGCACACATCTGTAATCCCAGCTACTTAGGAGGCTGAGGTAGGAGAATCGCTTGAACCCAGGAGGCAGAATTTGCAGTGAGCCGAGATTGCGCCATCGCACCCCAGCCTGGGTGACAGAGCAAGACTCTGTATCAAAAAAATAAATAAATAAATAAATAAATAAATAAATAAAAGGAAGGGAGGAAGGGAAGGGATAGGCTGAGGCAGGAGGATTGCTTGAGGCCAGGAGTTCAAGACCAGCCTAAACAACAAAGCAAAAAATTTAGAAATCAGCCAGGTATGGTGGCATGCATCTGTATTCCTAGCTACTTGGGGGACTGAAGCAGGAGGATCACTTGAGCCCAGGAGTTTGAGGCTGCAGTGAGCTATGATTGCGCACCACTGCACTCCAGCCTGGGTGACAGAGCAAGACCCTGTTTCAAAAAAAAGAAAAAAGGAAAAAAAAGGGATAGATCTCTGCTCTAACATCCATCAGTTTGCTTCACTCCTTTGAATGGCATGCGGTTTTATTTGGCTCCTAGAAAACGAAACCTTGCAGGTTTTTACTCATAACCTTGGTTTATGCTCATGAGGTGGAATGGCGGAAGTCATTTGAATTAGTGGTATTTAGAAGAGGACTCGTAATTGTACTGTGCCCCTCATGATTTCAAGATTTAAGCAGAGCCATCACATGTGGCCTAAAATCTTAGATGTCTGGGATGATATTAGATTTGCTTTTAGAAGTAAGGGATGGTAGCATATCATCATGTAGCAAAGAAATATGTAAAGAAATCCAATAAAAGAGTATTCTAGGTATGAGTCTTCTTATGAAGTAGACTAGAAGTGAATGAGCAACATTAATGGGTTTATATAGAGAGAAATGACATGATCACATATACTTGAGAAGGCTAATGCTAGCTGCATTATTGAGGGTGGTTTGGAGGTGTAGGAGAACAGAGGCAGTCAGACAAGTTAAGAGATATTAGAAATAAGGGAGTTCAGGAAAAGGTACAGAAATTAATTTTAGACTTGCAGAATTTGAGATTACCTGCTTGATGTATATATGTTGAATGCTTTCAGAATAAACATGGGTTAATTCATTCACTTGGTAAACATTTGAGTACTTGAGGCCAGGCATGGTGGCTTACACCACCTGTAATCCCACCATTTTGGGAAGCCGAGGTGGGCAGATCACCTGAGGTCAGGAGTTCAAGACCAGCCTGGCCAACATGGCAAAACCCAGTCTCTACTAAAAATACAAAACTTAGCCGGGCATGGTGGCATGCGCCTGTAGTCCCAGGTACGTGGGAGGCTGAGGCAGGAGAACCGCTTGAACCCAGGAGGTAGAGGTTGCAGTGAGCCGAGATCGTGCCACTGCACTCAGCCTGGGTGACAGAGGAAGGCATGAAAAGCCTGGTAGTGTGATGACGAGTCTTGAAGTATGATTTATTAACTAAAAGCTAATGTATTGCCTCAGAAACGTAGGCATGTAAAGGAAGTAATGTTTTTTAAAAGTTCTAGTATTTTACTGATTTTTTTGTGTGAAATGCAGGAATTTCAGTTTTATTCCCTGGAGGTGGGAAGTAGTCTCAAGGCTGGGGCTTTTTTGACTTTGGATCTGCCAGTGAAACCTAGAAAGTACCCACCTGGTTACCAAGACAGAAAAGGAAACTTTGATTGATTATTCAAATTCAAAGCAGGATGCTAGGGAACAGCAGATTTAAGGTTAGTTGGATGACTGGAATTTAGCATATAAAGATGTGTGAAGACACCCGTGTGGAAAGGACATTTCTATTCCCAGAAGCATCACTCCCTTCTCAGAGTGAGCAGCCACACGTAAAAGCAGAAGGAAAACAAGAGAGGTAGGATAACTGAGATGGTAGATATAAAATCCTTAGCACGGGCCAGGTGCAGTGGCTGACACTTGTAATCCTAACACTTTGGGAGGTGAAGTCAGGAGGATCCCTCAAGCCCAGGAGTACGAAACCAGCCTTGGCAACATAGTGTGTCTCTACAAAATTAAAAAATGTAGTGGCAAGTGCCTGTAGTCCCAGCTCCTCGGGAGGCTGAGGTGGGAGGCTTGCTTGAGCCTGGGAGGTCAAGGCTGCAGTGAGTCATGATCATGCCACTGCACTCCAGCCTGGGTGACAGTGCAAGACCCTGTGTCAAAAAATAAATAAAATACTTAGTACCATATACAACAAGTGCCAAATATCATTAATAGTTATTCTTTTAAAATTAAGAGTCCTTTTTTTTTTTTTTTTTTTTTTGAGACAGAGTCTCGCTTTATCCCCCAGGCTGGAGTGCAGTGGTGCAATCTCGGCTCACTGCAACCTCATCCTCCCGGGTTCAAGCGATTCTCCTGTGTCAGCCTCCTGAGTAGCTGGGATTACAGGCGCCCAGCTAATTTTTGTATTTTTAGCAGAGACGGGGTTTCACTATGTTGGCCAAGCTAGTTTCCAACTCCTGACCTCATGTGATCTGCCTGCCTCGGCCTCCCAAAGTGCTGGGATTACAGGCGTGAGCCACCGCACCCTGCCAGGAGTCTTTTTTGAGACAGAGTATCACTCTATTAAGCCATCCTCCCACCTCAGTCTCTTGAGTAGCTGGGACTGCAGCCATGCACCATCATGCCTGGCTAATTTTTGTATTTCTTTTTTCGTGTGTGTATGTGATAAAGATTATTCTGTCGCCCAGGCTGGAGGGCAGTGGTGTGATCTCTACTCACCACAACCTCCGCCTCCCAGGTTTAAGCAATTCTCCTGCCTTAGCCTCCCCAGTACTAGGATTATAGGCGCACACCACCAAGTCCGGCTAATTTTTGTACTTTTAGTAGAGACGGGGTTTCACCATGTTAGCTAGGCTGGTCTCAAACTCTTGACCTCAGGTGATCTGCCCAGGATGGCCTCCTAAAGTGCTAGGATTACAAGCGTGAGCCACTGCACCCAGCCTAATTTTTGTATTTCTTTTAGTAGAGGCGAGGTTTTACCATGTTGCCCAGGCTGGTCTCAAACTCCTGGGCTCAAGTGATCCACCCGCCTCGGTCTCCCAAAGTGCTGAGATTACAAGTTTGAGCCACTGCATCTGACCAAGAGTCTTTAAAAATTGAGTCTTTTTAAAAAAAAGAATTCTTGTAATTTAATTTTTTTGTTTGTTTTTTTTTTTTTTTGAGATGGAATCTAACTCTATCACCCAGGCTGGAGTGCAGTGACACGATCTCGGCTCACTGCAGCCTCCACCTCCTGGGTTCAAGCGATTCTCCTGCCCCAGCCTCCCGAGTAGCTGGGACTATAGGCGCATGCCACTATGCTCAGCTAATTTTTGTATTTTTAGTAGAGACAGGGTTTCAGCATGTTGGCCAGGCTGGTCTTGAACTCCTGTCCTCAAGTGAGTCACCCACCTTGACCTCCCAAAATGCTGGGATTATAGGCGTGAGCCACCGCACCCGGCCGAATTCTTCTAAAATTAGAACGAAGGACAAAATTCTCCTTCCTTTGCAGATATAGATAATTCACCCATATTGAGCTGTCATCTGTCTGCAGAGGCTTGATGTTTCCCCTATCAGCTGTCAAGGATCCAGGAGAACTTGAGATGCCTTTGTGGAATGCACATTTAAAGATTTAGAGCTTTCTCTTCACAATAGAAAAGACATGGAATCAACCCAAATGCCCATCAATGATAGGCTGGATAAAGAAAATCTGGTAAATATATACCATGGAATACTATGTGGCCATAAAAAGGAACAAGATTATGTCCTTTGCATGGACATGGATGGAGCTGGAAGCCATTATCCCCAGCTAACTAATACAGAAACAGAAAACCAAACACTGCATGTTCTTGCTTATAAATGGGAGCTGAACAATGAGAACACATGGACATAGAGAGGGGAACAACACACATTGGGGCCTGTTGTATGGACAGGCGGGGTAAGAGCATCAAGATAAATAGCTAATGCATGTGAGGCTTAGTACCTAGGTGATGGGTTGATAGGTGCAGCAAACCACCATGGCACCTGTTTCCCTATATAGCAAACTCACACATGTATCCTGGAACTTAAAATAAAATAAAATGTTTTAAATAAATAAATAAAATAGTAATATTAACAGTGGTAATAGTGGTACTAAACAGCTTAGTTTTTTCATGTAGTAGTATATTTTTAGTATCCTTCCAGGAAAAGACACATGGATGTGCCATATTATTTTTAATGGCTTATATGGTACTCCTTTTATGTATGCACTATAATTTATGTAACCAGTTTTCTCATTGATGAGTATATGCTTTTTCAGTATTTTACTATTATAAATGAATGATGCAATGAATATCCTTGTACATATATATTTGTGCACATATATAAGCATCCCTACAAGTGGAATTTCTGAATAAAAGGATATATACACTTAAAAAAAAAGATTTAGGGCTTTGAGGCAGGCAGCCAAGTACCTGGATACCTACTTAGTGAGCTGGCCCTCAACATCTTGAGGACTACCTCTCTCTGACTCAGAAAGTTACTTTTGTTTAAATTATATAGCAATTCCTTCTGTTTTGTTTTTCTTTAATTGTCTAGGACTGAGACTGAGATCTTTAAGACATAATTTTAAGAAGACCTTGGTACAAAATTAGCCAGGCATGGTGGCACATGCCTGTAATCCCATCTACTCGGGAGGCTGAGGCAGGAGAATCACTTGAACCCAGGAGGCGGAGGTTGCGGTGAGCCAAGATCGCGCCATTGTACTCCAGCCTGGGCAACAAGAGCAAAACTTGGTCTCAAAAAAAAAAAAAAAAAAAGGAAGAAGAAGACCTTGGCCAGGTATGGTGGCTCATATCTGTAATCCAAGCCCTTTGGGAGGCTGAAGTGGGAGGATTGTTTGAGGCTAAGAGTTCAAGATCAGCCTGGGCAACATAGCAAGACTCCGCCTCTACAAATTTTATTTTGTTTTGAGACCAGGTCTCACTCTGTCACCCAGGCTGGAATGCAGTGACACGATCTCAGCTCATGCAGCCTCCACCTCCTGGGCTCCAGTGATCCTTCCACCTCAGCCTCCTGAGTAGGTGGGATTACAGGTGCCTACCACCATGCCCAGCTAATTTTTGTATTTTCAGTAGAGATGGGGTCTCACCATGTTGCCCAGGCTGGTCTCAAACTCCTGGCCTCAAACAGTCCTCTCAGCTTCCCAAAATGCTGGGATTACAGGCATAAGCCACCACACCCAGCCAAAAATGTTTTTTAAAATTAGCCATGTGTGGTGGTGTGTGCCTGTAGTCCTAGCTACTTGGGAGGCTGAGGCAGGAGGATCACTTGAGCCCAGGAGTTTGAGGTTACAGTGAGCATAATCATGCCACAGCACTCCAGCCTGGAAGACAGAGCTAGACTCTGTGTCTTAAAAAAAAAAAAAAAAAAAAAAAGCAGAGAGGGAGTGAGAAATAACCTCAATTCCCTATAAATTGGTGGTGTAGTATTTAAAGAATAGACAGGGTAGTCACAGTGGCTCACTCAGGCCTGTAATCCCAGCATTTTGGGAGGCCAAGGCTGGAGGATTGCTTAAGCCCAGAAGTTCAAGACCAGCCTGGGCAACATAGTGAGACCTGAAAAATAATAAATAAAGGATAGAGAATTGTGCTGTAAGATACCCTATAAAAATCTCTGGGGATCATAGGATCTAAAGTATTTAATGTAAAAGTATGTCACTGTAATCTCCTCTTATACTAAACATTACTTTGTCTTTTAGCTTTTTTTTTTTTTTGTGACAGAGTCTAACTCTGTCACCCAGGCTGGAGTGCAGTGGCGCGATCTGGGCTCACTGCAACCTCTGCCTCCCGAGTTCAAGCGATTCTCCTGCCTCAGCCTCTGGAGTAGCTGGGATTACAAGCATGCACCACCACACCCAGCTAATTTTTGTATTTTTAGTAGAGACAGCGTTTCACAACGTTGGCCAGACTGGTCTTGAATTCTTGACCTCAGGTGATCCACCCGCCTCAGCCTCCCAAAGTGCTGGGATTATGGGTGTGAGCCACCTCGCCTGGCCTGTCTTTTAGCTTTTAAGCAGCTGCTGAGAACTAATACTAACCACATTCTGAACTATATTTAAGGCCAAAATAACATGAAAGAAGTATAGAGGTAAAACTGCTCCCTTGGTAGTTCACTTTATCAGTGATTGAACAGAGCTGAGAAGGCAGCTCATTCATGATGATGATATTAACTGATAATATTAACTGATGATATTATTTATTCATCAATAAAGTCACTATGGATTCAAAGATAGGCAACTCAGACAATTTTCTGCCTTTATGGAGCTTACAGTCAGCAAAAACACTGTGGGACTGGTCCCTGTAATCAGGAGGTAAATTCTTTAGGCTTTTTGCTCTATAGTAAGCCATTGCCTAACCTAGCCTTCATCTCTCTATCAATTTGGAAATAAACACATTTATGATGCTCTCTTGTTGAAGAATTAGAACTTCCTCAGCTGAGAAACATAAGAAGGGAATCCGTGGTAGGGTTCTGGAGAAACCACAGCTTCTTTTTATTCTTCCCTTCTCCGGTAAGAATATGTCAGTTCCCTGGGTGCTCATACGTATTACCCTTTTCTCTCTTACGTATTATAGGTAAACATATTATTAGTTTACAGGGTCTTTGTCTCCAAATTGTTTTAGGAAGCCAGATAAGCTTTACTTAGGGGCTTTTTTAACCATTTGTCCCCCCTTGTATTTTCTTACCCTTAAAAGTGAATATTTTTCCACTATTTTTCTTTGGTGTCAAACCTGTGCAGCAATTTCAGAAGGTACGTGAGAATAGCAAGAGATAAAAGTTGTTTTATAGTAAGCAATGGCTTACTATAGAGCAAAAAGCCTAAAGAATTTACCTCCTGATGAGAGGGACCAGTCCCACAGTATTTTTGCTGACTGTAAGCTCAATAAAGGCAGAAAAGTTGTTTTCTTCTGAGCTGTATCTTCTTTTCTAAGAATTTTTTCAGGCCTTGTAGTAAGTTTATTATTGACTAAGTCATATTTTTAAACTATAGCTAAGACCTTAGTATTAAAACCAAGATGGGAAGCATGGTAGCAAACCAATAGCCTCTTTTTTCTTTTCTTTTCTTTTTTTTTTTTTTTGAGACGGAGTTTCGCTCTTGTTGCCCAGGCTGGAGTGCAATGGCACGATCTCAGCTCACCGCAACCTCCGCCTCCCAGGTTCAAGCAATTCTCCTGCCTCAGCCTCCTGAGTAACTGGAATTACAGGCATGCGCCACCATGCCCAGCTAATTTTGTATTTTTAGTAGAGACGGGGTTTCTCCACGTTGGTCAGGCTGGTCTCCAACTCCCGATCTCAAGTGGATCCACCCGCCTCAGCCTCCCAAAGTGTGCTGGGATTACAGGCATGAGCCACCTCGCCCGGGCTTTTTTTTTTTTTTTTTTTTCAGACGGAGTCTTACTCTGTCGCCCAGGCTGGAGTGTAATGGTGAGAACTCATCTCACTGCAAGCTCTGCCTCCTCCTGGGTTCACACCATTCTCCTGCCTCAGCCTCCCGAGAAGCTGGGACTACAAGCATGCACCACCACACCCAGCTAATTTCTGTATTTTTAGTAGAGACGGGGTTTTGCCATGTTGGCCAGGATGGTCTCAGTCTCTTGACCTCATGATCCGCCATCCTTGGCCTCCCAAAGTGCTGGGATTACAGGCGTGAGCCACTGCGCCTGGTCTTTTTTTTTTTTTTTTTTTTTTTTTTTTTGAGACAGAGTTTTGTTCTGTCACCCAAGCTGGAGTGCAATGATGCAATCTTGGCTGAGTGCAATGATGCAATCTTGGCTCACTGCAACCTTTGCCTCCTAGGTTCAAGCGATTCTTCTGCCTCAGCCTCCCGAATAGGTGTGATTACAGGCATGTGGCACCATACCCGGCAATTTTTGTATTTTTAGTAGAGACGGGTTTTTGCCATATTGGCCAGGCTGGTCTTGAACTCCTGACATCAAGTGAACCACCCGCCTTGGCCTCCCAAAGTGCTGGGATTACAGGTGTGAGCCACCAGCTGCCTCTCTTCAATTTATTTATTTCCCCAGTAACCCTTGTATTCTTGTTTGGGCAGTCCTGGCATCATTGATTCTTTCAGAAACATTATCTCACATTGAGAATGGGGATAGATGAACGCCAACTGAGGCAGGTGGTCTCTTCATCTGCTTGTGCTTGGCACATAGTATGGTGCTACTAAAGTTGCTTTTTTTTTCCCTCCCTCCCTCCCTTCCTTCCTTCTTTCCTTCCTTTTTCTTTTTCCTTTTTTTTTTTTTTTGAGACAGAATCTTACTTTGTCACCCAGGCTGGAGTGCAGTGGCACGATCTTGCTTACTGCAACCTTTACACCTCTGCCTGCCAGGCTCAAGTGATCCTCCCACCTCAGCCCTGTAAGTAGCTGGGGCTACAGGTGTGTGCCACCATGCACACCTAATTTTTGCATTTTTTTATAGATGTGGGGTTTCACCAGGTTGCCCAGATTGGTTTTGAACTCCTGGGCTTGAGGGATCTGCCTGCTTCAGCCTCCCAAATTGCTGGGATTACAGGCGTAAGCCACTGTGCTTGGCCTCTTTGTTTTTTTAAGAGTTAGGGTCTCACTATGTTGCTCAGGCTAGTCTCTAACTCCTGGCCTTAAGCCAACCTCCCACCTCAACCCCCTGAGCAGGTGGGATTACAGGCTTGAGCTACCGCGCCAGCTGACAGTTGCTTTTATTATCATTGTTACTGTTGACATCGTGGCTATCATCATCACCCTCATCACTGACAGACCTACAGTCTCATATTCAGAGAAGCAGCTTTGTTTTCTCAGCTAAGGATCAAAAATAGCAACTCCTTAGAGATAAAGAAGGACATTTTTTTTCTGGAGACGGAGTCTCGCTCTGTCGCCCAGGCTGGAGTGCAGTGGCACAATCTCAGCTCACTGCAAGCTCTGCTCTGCCTCCTGGGTTCACGCCATTCTCCTGCCTTAGCCTCCCTGAGTAGCTGGGACTACAGGCGCCCGCCACTAAGCCCGGCTGATTTTTTTGTATTTTTGGTAGAAACGGGGTTTCACCGTGTTAGCCAGGATGGTCTCCATCTCCTGACCTCGTGATCCGCCCACCTCGGCCTCCCAAAGTGCTGGGATTACAGACGTGAGCCACCGTGCCCGGCCAAGAAGGACATATCTTATTTAATGATCTCCAGCAGTGAACTCCTTATTCTAAACTCAGGAACTGTGATTAAGAATCATGTTGTCACGGCCGGGCGCGGTGGCTCACGCCTGTAATCCTAGCACTTTGGGAGGCCAAGGCGGGCGGATCACGAGGTCAGGAGATCGAGACCATCCTGGCTAACACGGTAAAACTCCGTCTCTACTAAAAATACAAAAAATTAGCCAGGCATGGTGGCGGGCGCCTGTAGTCCCAGCTACTCGGGAGCCTGAGGCAGGAGAATGGTGTGAACCCGGGAGGCAGAGCTTGCAGTCAGCCGAGATCGGGCCACTGCACTCCAGCCTGGGCAACAGAGCAAGACTCCGCCTCAAAAAAAGAAAAAAAAAGGATTTAGATCACAATCTTCTTTTTTTTTTTTTTGAGACGGAATCACCCTCTGTCACCCAGGCTGGAATGCAGTGGCACGATTTCAGCTTACTGCAACCTCCGCCTCCCAGGTTCAAGCATTTCTCCTGCGTCAGCCTCCCAAGTAGCTGGGATTACAGGCATGTGCCACCACGCCTGACTAATGTTTGTATTTTTAGTAGAGACGGGGTTTCATCATGTTGGCCAGACTGGTCTCGAACTCCTGACCTCAAGTGATCCACCCGCCTCGGCCTCCCAAAGTGCTGGGATTACAGGTGTGAGCCACCGTACCCGGCCATAGGTCATAGTCTTCTTGACTGCGTTTTATCTTTGTGAAATATATATTTATCACAACCTTCATAATTTTTTTTTTTTTTTGAGACGGAGTCTCTTTCTGTTGCCCAGGCTGGAGTGCAGTGGTGCAGTCTCGGCTCACTGCAACCTCTGCCTCCCGGGTTCAAGCAAGTCTCCTGCCTCAGCCTCCTGAGTAGCTGGGACTACAGGTGCATGCCACCACACCTGGCTAATTTTTTGTATTTTAATAGACAGGGTTTCACCATGTTGCCCAGGCTGATCTTGAACTCCTGAGCTCAGGCAATCCACCCACCTCGACCTCCCAAAGTGCTGGGATTACGGGCGTGAGCCACTGCACCCTGCCTCAACTAATTTTTGTATTTTTTGTAGAGATGGGGTCTTGCTATATTGCCCAGGCTGGTCTCAAACTCATGGATTCAAGCGATTCTCTCACCTCAGCCTCCCAAAGTGCTGGGATTACAGGTGTGAGCCACTGTGCCTGGACCAGTGTATTATTATTATTGCAGAACTAGTAATTAAATGGAAATTTCAAAGTGATTCTTTTTAAAATTTATTTAACTTTTATTTTAAATTCATGGGTATATGTGCAGGTTTGTTATACAGGTAATCTTGTGTCATGGGGGTTTGTTTTACAAATTATGTTGTCACCCAGTTATTAAGCCTAGTGACCTATTAGTTATTTTTCCTGTTCCTCTCCCTCCTCTCACCCTCCACCCTCAGACAGACCCCAGTGTGTATTGTTCCCCTTAATGTAAGTATGTGTTCTCATCATTTAGTTCCCACTTTATAAGTGAGAACATGTGGTATTTGGTTTTCTGTTCCTGCGTTAGTTTGCTAAGGATAATGGCCTCCAGCTCCAACCATGTTCCTGCAAAGGACAGGATCTCATTCTTTTTTATGGCTCCGTAGTATTCCATGTGTATATGTACAATCTTTTCTTTATTCAGTCTACCATTGATGGGCATTTAGGTTGATTTCATGTCTTTGCTATTGTGAATAGTGCTGCAGCGAACATACACATGCTTGTGTCTTTATGATAGAATGATTTCTATTCCTTTGGGTATATACGCAGCAATGGGATTGCTGGGCTAAATGATATTTCTGTTTTTAGGTCTTTGAGGAATCACTACATTGTCTTCCACAATGGTTGAAATAATTTACACTCCCACCAACAGTGTATAAGTGTTCCCTTTTTTCCATAACCTCATAACCTCACTAGCATCTGTTATTTTTTTACTTTTTAATACTAGCCATTCTGACTGTTGGGAGATGGTATCCCACTGTGGTTTTGAGTTGCATTTCTTTCTTTTTTTTGAGATGGAGTCTCGCCCTATCACCCAGGCTGGAATGCAGTGGCGTGATCTCGGCTCACTGCAAGCTCCACCTCCCAGATTCACGCCATTCTTCTGCCTCAACCTCCTGAGTAGCTGGGATTATAGGCGAGTGCCACTGCACCTGGCCAATTTTTTTTTTTTTGCATTTTTAGTATAAACGGGGTTTCACCACGTTGGTCAGCTGGTCTTGAACTCCTGACCTCATGATCCGCCTCCCCTTGGCCTCCCAAAGTGCTGGGATTACAAGCGTGAGCCACCGCGCTCGTCCTGCATTTCTTTTCCAAACGTGCTGTCACCCAGGCTGGAGTGCAGTGGCGCGATCTCAGCTCACTGCAAGCTCTGCCTCCCGGGTTCACGCCATTCTCCTGGCTCAGCCTCCTGAGTAGCTGGGACTACAGGCGTCCACCACCATGCCCGGCTAATTTTTTTGTATTTTTAGTAGAGACAGGGTTTCACCATGTTAGCCACAATGGTCTCGATCTCCTGACCTCATGATCCGCCTGCCTCGGCCTCCCAAAGTGCTGGGATTACAGGTGTGAGCCACCACGCCCAGCCTACAGAGTGTTATCTGGGAAATCCTAGTGTAAGTGCTGGCAAAAAGAGGGAAAAAGGAATAGGAAATATAAAGGATGTATTAAAAGCTACAACAGGATTTTAAGTCTTTGGGCTATCTCACAATGTGGTATTAATTTCTTCTTCTCTGCTAAAATATGGAGCTAAGGAACAAACTATGTGTGTCCAAGTGAGTGCATATTTGTGATTATATATAGTTTGGAATCATTTTTTCAAGAGGTCCAGGATCTTCCTCACTCTCCAACATGTAAATGGATAATCCTTCTACCTCTTCCTCATGTCTCCCTGCAGCCATATGTGTCATTGGCTCAGCAGATGGCACCACCTAGCCCAAGCAACAGTACACCTAACAGCAGTAGTGGAAGCAATGGAAATGAACAGCTGAGCAAAACCAACCTATACATCCGAGGATTGCAACCAGGCACTACTGACCAAGATCTTGTCAAGCTGTGTCAGCCGTAAGTTGGAGTACATGTGCGTAGGCTTCCAGGGACAGTATAGATTTGGTTTTGAGACAGGGTCTCGTTATGTTGTCCAGGCTAGTCTTGAACTCCTGGGCTCAAGTGATCCTCCTGTCTCAGTAGCTGGGATTACAGATGCATGCCACCACTCCTGGCCTTGCCAGCTCACTTATCCTAAAAGGCAATGGCATTTTGTTTCTACTCCATAGACACAAACTTTCTCAGCAGCCTCTTAAAAAATTCTACCTGCTACTGGCCGGGTGTGGTGGCTCATGCCTATAATCCCAGCACTTTGGGAGGCCTAGGCGGGCGGATCATGAGGTCAGGAGATCGAGACCATCCTGGCTAACATGGTGAAACCCCGTCTCTACTAAAAATACAAAAGAATTAGCCGGGCATGGTGGCGGGTGCCTGTAGTCCCAGCTACTTAGAAGGCTGAGGCAGGAGAATGGTGTGAACCCTGGAGGCTGAGCTTGCAGTGAGCCGAGATCATGCCACTGCACTCCAGCCTGGGCAATAGAGTGAGATTCCATCTCAAAAAAATAAAAATAAATAAAAATCTACCTGCTACTGATATATATTATAAAGCCTTTATGTGTTTCTCTAAGGAAAGCCAGTGTGGAACTGGCCTTTAAAGCCTAATATCCAACTTTATTTGCAGCACCTCCCCCAACCTGATGGTCTTAGTGGAAAGACTGCTGTCCTTACACCTTGAATAGAGAAGTTTAATATCTCTATAGATGTTAATTAGAAGGCATGAGAGAGCTGGCAGTGGGGAATCCCGGAAGAAAGTGGGACTCGCCAATCAAATCATGCACTTCGGAGACTTTCTGCTGCTGGAGATATTCCTTGGGAATGGAGACCTCAAATTAGCAGATAAAGAAGGTGGAGATAGGAGCAATTATTCTGTATCTACCCCATGAAGACTCTTCAGAGTTCTTTGTAGTAGATTTGAATCGTGGAATTGCCCAATTAGGAATGTTGGAAAAATGGCAAAAGTACACAGATGTCCAGCTCAAAAAATAATAAGCAATAAAAAATAAAGTCTGGTGTATATAAAAAACTGGTCCTTGGGCCGGGCGTGGTGGCTCACACCTGTAATCCTAGCACCTTGGGAGACCAAGGCAGAAGGATTGCTTGAGCTCAGGAGTTCAAAACCAGGCTGGGCAACATAGTGAGACCTTGTCTCTATAAAAAATATAGTAAAAATATATATTTAAAAAATTTTTAAAACTGGTCCGTTATCTCAGCTTACCTTGCTAGAAAGGTATGTAAGTGGAATTAAGGGGACTGTCTTGGACTAGTAATTTTTGAGAGGTGGGAATTAGCAGAAATGTTGGTTTATGAGGGAGCGAAAGAGTATCATATTAATATAGGTCCTTGATTTCTAAATTTTGTTTCTCGTACTAAATATAATGTGCTACAAAAATTCTCTCACATCACAAGACAGAGAAGAATCTTTTTTTTTTTAAGACTGAGTCTCAGCCTCCCAAGTAGCTGAGATTATAGGTGCACGCCACCACATCTGGCTAATTTTTGGGTTTTTTTTTGCTAGAGATGGGGTTTTACTGTGTTGTCCAGGCTGGTCTCGAACTCCTGACCAGGTGATCTGCCCACCTCGGCCGCCCAAAGTGCTGGGATTACAGGTGTGAGCCACCGTGCCTCGCTCAGAGAAGAATCTTGACTAGACTTTACCATATATTCGTTCCTCAGTATCTGGGGGGGATTTGTTCCAGGACCTCCTCTGTCCCCCTGCATGGATACCAAAATTCACTGAGCTCATGTCCCTACGCTTTTTCTTCTTTTTAAGACAGGATCTTGTTCTGTCACCAAGGCTGGAGTGCAGTGGTGTAATCACAACTAACCGTAGCCTCCAGGGCTCAAGCAATCCTCCCACCTCAGCCTCCTGAGTAGCTAGGACTACAGGTACACACCACCATGCTTGGCTAATGTTTTGTAAATTTTGTAGAGATGAGATTTCATCATGTTGCCCAGGCTGGTCTCAAACTTATGCGCTCAATCATTCCTCCTGCCTCGGCCTCCCCGAAAGCTGGGATTACAGGCATGAGCTACTGAGCCTGGCCTCAAGTCCCTTAGATAAAATGGTATAGTGGCCAGGCATGATGGCTCATGCCTGTAATTCCAGCACTTTGGGAGGCCAAGATGGGTGGATCACCTGAGGTCAGGAGTTGGAGACCAGCCTGGCCAACATGGTTAAACCCCGTCTGTACTAAAACTACAAAAATTAGCTGGGTTTGGTGGTGGGCACCTGTAGTCCCAGCTACTCAGGAGGCTGAGGCAGGAGAATCACTTGAACACAGAAAGCGGACGTTGCAGTGAGCCGAGATCACGCTACCAGAAAGCAGAGGTTGTAGTGAGCTGAGATCACGCCACTGCACCACAGCCTGGGTGACAGAGCAAGACTTCATCTCAAAATAATAAAAATGAAATAAAATAAAATGGTGTAGTATTTGCATATAACCTATGCACATGCTCCTATATACTTTAAAATTATCTCCAGATTACTTATGATACCTCAATACAATACAAATGCCATGTAAATAAATGTTATACTGTATTATTTAGGGAATAACGACAAGAAAAACGTGTGTACATGTTCAGTACAGATGCAACCATCCTTTCTTTTAAAAAACATTTTAACTTTTATTTTAGGTTAAGGGGTACATGTGCAGGTTTGTTACATAGGTAAACTCGGGACTTGGGTATTTGGTGTATAGATTATTTTGTCACCTGGGTACTAAGCATAGTACCCAACAGTTATTTTTTTAGTTTTTTTTCCCTGAACCTCTCTTAGAAGAAAGACCTTTTTTTTTTTTTCCTGTATATTTTCAATCCATGGCTAGTTCAATCCACAAGTGGGAAACCCACAGATAGAGAGGGATTTTTATTTTGCCTTTCTGAACAATTGCCTTATCTTTTGCCATGTCTGAAGCATAAGTATAGTCAAGGGCAGCATGTAGGATCGAAGTAAGGAGCCCAAAAGGGGACTGTGGAGAGTCAGGAGTGAGGCAGGAATGAAAGAGGTGCCAGAGGAGTCCTGACTAGGAGGCTGAGCAGAGCAGGTGGGTGGAGCCCTCTGTCCGCTGTGAGCAGGGAGTTAAGCCTTTCTAGGAAGGATGTTTCTCATGCGTAGACGGACTTCCTGCCTTTGTCCCAGTTGTCTCTCCCTGGGTTGTAGAGGAAGTAAATATTGCTGGATCCTAAAGTCTGGCATGTGGGAAGGAGAGGCGTGGAGTCTAGGACTGGAACTCCTGGTTCTCGGAGGGGCTCCTTCAAGGAAGCAGCAGCAGTGACCCAGCTGTTGCCAGCTGCAGTGGAAATTCTGAGCTCAAAGTCTCAGCTGCTAGACCACAGCAAGCTCCACCCTGGGGCCTTCATAAGGATAGCAGCACTTGTGTCCTCTGCCCCACAGTCAGACTTCTCATGAGTCCCTCCCCTGCCTCAATTTGGGAATGAATCCAAGTGTGTAGCCTGGAAGGGCTAGGATAGCCACATCCATCCTCACCCTCCTTTTAATGTGTTCTGTTCCCAGCTTTCAGGGCATTGCTTGGCTTATTCTGTCTAATCCTTTGGATCACAGAAGTTCCACGAAAAAAGTCAGCGAGATGCCGCCAAGGAGTGAAAACAATCATCATATGTTCTTTAGGGATGGAAGGAGAGATGGGAAAATTGCTTGTTTGGGGTATTATTCTCAAATTCATTCCCTGACAACTATTTTCAGTTAGCTCTTGTACTTCTGACTTTGTTGGTGATTTCTGTTCTGTCTCTTTAATATTTTCACCCTCCTGGAGTGGAATGTAGAGGCTTTTTTCTAGTGGAACACCTCTAATATAATCCCTGATCTGTGATACACTACTACTCAAGTTTTAGAAGTTCCACGTGACTCTGCTACCAAAGTATAATTTTCAAAAAGTTGAAAAACACAACTGTTAGGCTGGGCACAGTGCCTCACACCTGTAATCACAGCACTTTGGGAGGCTGAGGCAGGTGGATCACTTGAAGTCAGGAGTTCGAGACCAGCCTGACCAACATGGTGAAACACCATCTCTACTAAAAAATACCAAATTAGCTGGGTGTGGTGGCGCATGCCTGTAATCCCAGCTACTCCAGAGGCTGAGGCAGGAGAATCGCTTGAACCCGGGAGGCGGAGGTTGCAGTGAGCCAAGATCACGCCACTGCACTCCAGCCTGGGCAACAAGAGTGAAACTCTGTTTCAGAAAACAAAAAGAAAACACAACTGTCATACAAATATAAAATGAATATGTGTCAAAGATTTTTATAACTCATTAATGAGGGAACCAGCAGCATGGCAAAATGAGTTCAAAGAGCATTTGAGGAACTATTTATAGGAAATGAAGAAAGAATGTTGGAATAAGATTGCTACATTAGATAAAAACTGGTTTATGTCCTATAGGATAGTAAAGCCACTAACCTTTGCAATTATTTTATCTACTGCACAGAAATAATTTGCATTTTTACTGGACAAAAATCTATAACTTGGCCAAGTGTGGTGGCTCATGCCTGTAATCCCAGCACTTTGGGAGGCTGAGGCGGGTGGATCACCTGAGGTCAGGAGTTTGAGACCAGCCTGGCCAACATGGTGAAACCTCATCTCTAGTAAAAATGTAAAACTTAGCTAGGTGTGGTGGCAGGCGCCTGTAATCCCAGCTACTTGGGAGGCTGAGGCAGGAGAATCGCTTGAACCTGGGAGGCGGAGGGTGCAGTGAGCTGAGATCACGCCATTGCACTCCAGCCTGGGCAACAGGAGCAAAACTCCGTCTCAAAAAAAAAAAAAGAAGAGGAAGGAGAAGGAGGAGAAGAGGAAGAGGAAGGAGAGGAAGAAGAAGAAGAAAGAAGAAGAAGGAAGAAGAAGAAGAAGAAAGGATATGCAGCCCTTTGGCCTTATCACCAAAATTTAGATGGTTTTTTGTTTATAAGATGAATTTCTTAGAGCTGGGCATGGTGGCTCTCAGCTTTAATCCTAGCACTTTTGGAGGCCAAGGCAGCAGGATTGCTTGAGGCCAGGAGTTAAAGACCAGCCTGGGCAGCATAGTAAGATCCTGTCTCTACAAATAATTTTAAAATTAGCCGGACATTGTGGTACACACCTTTGGTCCTCAGGAGGCTGAGGCAGGAGAATTGCTTGAGCCCAGGAGTTCGAGGCTGCAGTGAGCCATGTTCACACCACTGCACTCCAGCCTGGGCAACAGAGCCAGACCCTGATGCACACACACACACAATATTTTTTTAATACTACAGTTCCCACTCCCCTCCCTAACACTCTCAAATCTTGACAATGAGAAATAGAAGTCTTAGAGTAAGGCAAAGAGATATTAAAGTTGAGGTTCCTTGAATATAATAATAATAGCAATTAAACATTTTAAGTGCTTACCATGTGGTACACATTAATGATTTGTGTTTATTAACTCAATTCACAGTCCTAACAATCCTGTCTCCATTTTACAGATGATGAGGCTGAGACACCAAAAGGTTCAATGACTTGTTCAAGATCACGCATAGCTAAAAAGTGGCAGAACCAGGATTTGAACCAAAGCAATTTGGCTCAGGTTGACCTTCAATTGAAGGGGTCAGTGGAGGGGTGATGGAAATAGGATATCAGAGAAGAAAAATGTCTATAGTTTTTTCATAGGATCAGTGGTGTTTTCCAAAAGAAAATAAGTAATGGCAAGGATTCTTTTTAGTCCTCAGGGAATTCCAGCCAGAGCTCTGCCTCTACACACTCTTTCGTGTGGACATTGCCAAGCTTCTTTCCCCAAAAGACAGTCATCTCTTTCCAACTAGTGTGTGAGTCTTAGCTGGGAAAGAAGAGAGAAATGTGTTGGTATTATAAGGACTACAGTTACCTTATTTCTTTTAGGTACCTTTGGGGAGGATGGGTTTATATTAAGGGTGGCATTTTTAACCCATTTCTTTTTTTTCTTTTTTTTTTTTTTTTTTTGAGATGTAGTGTCGCTCTGTCATCCAATCTGGAATGCAGTGGCGCCATCTTGGCTCACTGCAACCTCCACCTCACAGGTTCAAGCAATTCTCCTACCTCAGCCTCCCAAGTAGCTGGGACTACTGGCGTGACGCCCCGCTAATTTTTGTATTTTTAGTAGAGATGAGGCTTCATCAGGTTGGCCAGGCTGGCCTCAAACTCCTGACCTCAAGTGATCCTCCAGCCTCGGCCTCCCCCTCGGCCTCCCAAAATTCTGGGATTACAGGTGTGAGCTACTGCACCCGGCCCCCGTTTCTTTTTTATTTTTATTAAGGTTTGAGTAGGAAAAGTTAAATCATGGAAAGGGCATGGATTTGTCGAGATGTCTAAATCTCTGTCCTATTCTTAGTCTCTGCCCCCAGATTATTACTTTGCATTTTCCTCTCCCTTAGATATGGCAAGATTGTTTCCACTAAGGCCATACTGGACAAGACCACAAACAAATGTAAAGGTGAGAGAACAACTGTCCTTGGTGTTGGAGAGCACCAGTAAGTGAGGCCATCCCTTGACACTGCCCTTTACTGCTGAGAGTCCTGAGTTTACAGTGTCAGCAAGAAGTCCCTGAAATTTTTAGGCTTAAAAGATTAGGAGATATTTAGATTCTTTGGTGACCAGATAGCTAGAGCTGAAAATGCTGTTGAGGGGCCCCAAGGCCAGAAGACTGTACAAAACACCTTTGAGTCTACTGAGCTTATTTTGGACTTTGTATTTCCCTGGATGAGGTGGTAGAAGTGGGTAAGTGAGATTTTCTTCTGCTTAGCAAAGTCATGTAAATGCCTTTTTTGGGGAGTGTTTTGGTGGGTGTTATTTTCTGAGGGTGAGCAGTTTTATTGGGGTTTTGAGCAGTTCTAGATAGAGCTGGAAGAGTGGAAGGAAGAGAAAGGACTATAAGTTGGGGTGGTGAGGGTCTTCTTCCAGCAGGTGGCTGGTGGTCTGCTCTGGAGAGGCTGCATTCCCTACATGCCTAGCATTTCTGGGGTATATCAAGAAAAGAGGGGAGTGAATTCTTTTAGAGGTATAGGGGGGCTTTGGGTTATTAGCAGAGCCTAGTTCCTGAAACCTCAAATTTCTTAAGGGGGAGGGAGAAGGGCAGGGACACCAGGGTAGCTCATTGCCTTGGCATTCTTAGCCACAAAGTAGATCACATCTCAGGGTTTGAGGAGCATGTGGATAACTACCCGAAACCTCTCAATAGCTCTTTCTCCCTCCCATTTCTGTTACATGGATCATAACTCTTCCTCTGTCTCCTGAAAAGCCTGGACCTCTCTGTTCCTTACACCTGCCACTTCCTAGTGATGCTGTTTCTCTGTTCCAGGCTATGGCTTTGTAGATTTTGACAGCCCTTCAGCAGCACAGAAAGCTGTAACAGCACTGAAGGCCAGCGGTGTACAGGCACAGATGGCAAAGGTAAGGGTACTACCCCATGTCTGTTCCTCCAAGGGGTTTGTGGTTAGCACCAAAGTTCCAGTTCTAAGGTTTCCAGAGGGCTTAAGAACCATGAAATTGAGTGGGCAAGGGCTATCCGCAGTGCTTTCTAGACAGTCCATGAGCACCCCTGGCTGCTGGAGGAAGATGTATTCAAAGTCTGTGGCAGGTAGCTCTATCATCTCTTCCTCTCACCAAGTTATTGGCAGCAAGAAAGGTAAGGTGGCCTCTTCCAGTACTCCTGCTGCTTCCCTATGTTCCCTATATTATTCACCCTGGCCCCACTTCCCTACCAGACAGCTTGTGGTGGTTTTGCAACATTCTCTGAACAAGTCAATTGTGCAACTCAGAATTCAGAACGATGCTCTCCACCTCCTAATGTTGTTCCCCATACAGGCCGGGTAGTGGGCTGGGGAGGCAGGAGGGAAGCCACATCAAGGGAGGAAACTGTCTCTTCTCCTCAGATCTGTCTGAAACTGTTGTCTTCACCTAGACTACTAGAAATCTAGAAGCTTTTCTCTCACTTCTTCTGTTAGGTGGGATTGTCTCCTTGCCTTTCTATTTTATTTTATTTATTTATTTATTTTGAGACAGTCTCGCTCTGTCGCCCCGGCTGGAGTGCAGTGGCGCAATCTCGGCTCACTGCAAGCTGCATCTCCCGGCTTCACGCCATTCTCCTGCCTCAGCCTCCCAAGTAGCTGGGACTACAGGCTCCCGCCACCACCTCCAGCTAATTTTTTGTATTTTTAGTAGAGACAGGGTTTCACCGTGTTAGCCAGGATGGTCTCGATCTCCTGATGTTGTGATCCGCCCACCTCAGCCTCCCAAAGTGCTGGGATTACAGGCATGAGCCACCACGCCTGGCTGTCCCTTTGCCTTTCTGAAGCTGTTATGAGTATTATACATAGAGCTTGTGAGGCAGGCCTGCTAGACACCTTTTCTGTAATGGTTAAAGAAAAGGAAAACAAAAGGAAAAGGCAGAAGAGGATTAAGGTTGCTGGTGACCACTGTTTAGGGCAGAGTGACTGCTTAAATTCTTAAAAATACAACTATTGGATGATATTGCCATTTTGCACATTCTGTCCCCTGGAAGGGCTCTCCTACCTCTTCTTCCTGGAGTAAAACCCTCTGACAAAAGTTCAAAGGTTTAGGAGCCTTCAGGGTCCTAGGAGACTGTAGCTTTCAGGGCTCCGTGGTGACATGGTGAACTCCGCATCTGGCTCTTTCCCTGTTCCCTTCTCCCCTCCTCCTGCTCTTCCTCCATCAGGGAGTGAACAGGCATTCCTACTTAGAGGATTCTGCGTGGCCGGAAGAGAAGTGAGGAGGGGCTGCTCAAAACAAGCCAGCCAAGGAGCAAGGCAGTCTGAGGAAATCCAGCCTCTGGGACCGGCTGCTGGGGGAGAGCGGGAATGCTGCTCTGCCTGTTTCTAAAAGAGACAGCCAAACACCATTTATGACTTGTATGATGGGCTTGTATAGTACTAGGAATATTAAATCTGCACTTCTCCCTCCTGGAACTCAATATACAACCCGTGGTAGTGGGACTGGGTGTTAACAAATAGAATAATCTTTGTTTATGTGGGACCCTTCCTATAGTCTCTTTTCTGAAATGTCATTTGTGAGGAGGGCTGAGGGTGGGAGAGGGATAAGAGATGTGAGCCTCATTTTCTCACTGTTATTTCCACAGCAACAGGAACAGGACCCCACAAATTTATACATCTCAAACCTCCCACTGTCAATGGATGAGCAGGAACTGGAGGGGATGCTGAAGCCCTTTGGCCAGGTTATCTCCACCCGTATCCTTCGAGATACCAGTGGGACCAGCAGAGGTGTTGGCTTTGCAAGGTGAGGATGGCAGGAGTGGGGAAATGATAAGGTTAATAACAAATGTCACTTGGGGGTCACCAGAAAACAAAATCTATGCCTTTCCCACACAAGGTCAAAATACTTTACTATTATTCAAAAATACTTGATGGTAAGTCAAAAGTTCATTTTAGGCCAGGCGCGGTGGCTTACACCTGTAATCCCAGCACTTTAGGAGGCCAAGGCAGGCACATCACCTGAGGTCAGGAGTTTGAGACCAGCCTGGCAAACATGGTGAAACCCTGTCTCTACTAAAAATACAAAAATTAGCCAGACGTGGTGGCGCATGCCTGTAATCCCAGCTACTCAGGAGGCTGAGGCAGGAGAATTGCTTGAACCTGGGAGGCAGAAGTTGCAGTGAGCTGAGATCATGCCACTGCACTGCAGCCTGGGGAACAGAGTGAGACTCTGTCTCAAAAAAAAAAAAAAAAAAAAAGGTTCATTTTATTATAGGTTACAATACTCAAAAACCCATTAGCCCCACCTAAATTTTTTTTTATAAAGATGGGGTCTTGCTGTGTTGCCCAGGCTGCTCTTGAACATCTGGGCTCAAGTGATCCTCCTGCCTCAGCCACCTAAGCAGTTGGGATTACAGGCATGAGCCACCACACTCGGCTAAGCTCCCTACTACTTCCTAGGGAAGTACTCTAGGCTTTGTTCCTTTAATCCAGACCCAACCAGAGTAAAAAATTCTGTATATTCTTATAGTTTACTGAGTATTTCTCATCTTGTCTCATTTAATCTTTACAACATCCCTATGAGATAAATATTCTCTATCTTACGGATGAGGAAAGTGAACTCTTCAGTAGAAATGATTTGCCCAGGGTCTTACAGGAGTGGGTGTTAGAGCAGAGCCCTGATCCTTCTGGCTTTGAGAGCAGTAGGATGAGGTAGAAGTTTTGATCTTCCTTTTCAGATCTGTTGGGAGACCTCTATTCCAGAACAATTCTGCACCTGTGATATCAGAGCTTGTGAGCCTTGGTTCACTCTCTGAAGTGGAGATTGATTCAGATGAGTAATTTTCCCACAGTATTCCCTATACCTGCAGTTTTCCCAGGTGCCCTTCTTTGGGCTTTGGTATCTGCCCTCACCGTCGTAGGGTATCAGCCTCCCTTAGCCCACTTAAGAAATGGCTCTGCTTTTATTTATTTTAAGATTTTATTTGAAAGGAGATTCTTTTGACTTTTTTTTTTTTTAGTTTCAAAATGACTGGACTAAGTGAGCCAAGCACCCCTTTTTGCTTTATAATATCTTGTCTGGTCCATGAACACCCCGTTACTCTGAGTGTTTCAGACCTTGGGAACAAGAAATAGTTTCTCTTGGCCGGGCGTGGTGGCTCACGCCTGTAATCCCAGCACTTTGGGAGGCTGAGGCGGGTGGATCACCTGAGGTCAGGAGTTTGAGACCAGCCTGGCCAACCTGGTGAAACCCCGTCTCTACTAAAAATACAAAAATTAGCTGGGTATGGTGGCGGGCTCCTGTAGTCCCAGCTACTCGGGAGGCTGAGGCAGGAGAATCACTTGAACCTGGGAGGCGGAGGTTGCAGTAAGCCGAGATCGCGCCACTGCATTCCAGCCTGGGCGACAAAGCGAGACGCCATCTCAAAAAAAAAAAAAAAAAAAAAAAAGAAGAAGAAAAGAAATACTTCCTCTTCCCCAGCTGACTCAAGCTTAGTAGCACCACCTGCTGGCAATCCCGTGTATATCTAAAGGAGAGTTCCTAGGCTTGGGACCATCGAACTTATTTTGCAGGTTGAGCAGAGGTTCTTAACCTTTCTCAGTTTGTGGCACCCTTAGTTATCTAATAGTTTTTCACCCTAGACCAAAAGAAATACCTAACAGTTCAATTTATTAAGTAACTGAATGGTCCACACTTTTTTTTTTTTTTTGAGACGGAGTCTCACTCTGTCGCGTACCACAGGTGCGTACCACAGGTGCGTACCACCACGCCTGGCTAATTTTTGTATTTTTGTTGTAGTTGTTGTTGTTGAGACGAAGTCTCACTCTGTTGCCCAGGCTGGAGTGCAATGGCACAATCTTGGCTCACTGCAACCTCTGCCTCCCGGGTTCAAGTGATTCTCCTGCCTCAGCCTCCTGAGTAGCTGGGATTACAGGCGCCCGCCACCATGCCCAGCTAATTTTTGTATTTTTAGTAAAGATGTGGTTTCACCAGGTTGTCCAGGCTGTTCTCGAACTCCTGACCTCAGGTTATCCAGCCGCCTCAGCCTCCCAAAGTGCTAGGATTACAGGCATGAGCCACTGCACCCAGCCAGTCCACACAACTTTTTAAAAAAATTTCCTGACAGCAGTAACTTCATGGTCCATACAGCTTAAGAAGTGTTTATGCTTTAACAACTTTGTAGCTGTTTGAAAAAATAATACACAAACATTGAAAGAGAGCATGTCTTTATTTCATTCTAACTATACTTACTAATGGAATATGTGCTTGTTGGAATTGCACAACTTCTCAAAATTTGGTATCAGAATGGACACCTACACACTCATTTCCTGTTACGTATTGGTTTTCTTACGGTATTTGCTTTTGTCATACCAACTATCTAAACCCAGCTTTGTGAAAATATGATGTTATCTATCAAAAGGATTGTAGGGGGAACTAGTGTTGAAGCAGTGTACAATTTTGAGTTAGTAGTGCACACATTCTCCAACAGATATTGCTGTTTTTCTTCAAAGAGTTAAAATAACCCTCGTTGTGACCCTCTGAGTTCACCACAGCCACCCACAGTGCCTGAGAGCACAGTTTAGGAACTGTGGCTTTGGAGACTTTTGAAAAACTATGAAATCTCTTGTATGTTTCTATGTTAATGTCTACAAGTTTTCTTCATATATTCAGATTCATGCAAAGTATGATTTCCAGCAAATTATAAATATTGGCATTTAAAATAAAACTGTTACTTCGTTTAAAAATGTATTCAAATGAGATCTAAATATCATAGCAATCTGATACACAAATCATTCATTTAAAAAATACCTGACTTTGGCCGGACTCCGTGACTCACGCCTATAATCCTAGCACTTTGGGAGGCCGAGGCGGGCGGATCATGAGGTCAGGAGATCGAGATCATCCTGGCTAACACGGTGAAACCCCGTCTCTACTAAAAATACAAAAAAATTAGCTGGGCGTGGTGGCGGGGGCCTGTAGTCCCAGCTTACCCTGAAGGCTGATGCTGGAGAATGGTGTGAACCCGGGAGGCAGAGCTTGCAGTGAGCCCAGATCGCACCAGGGCGCTTCAGCCTGGGCGACATGCACTTCAGCCTGGGCAACAGAGTGAGACTCGTCTCAAAAAAAAAACCCGACTTTGGGAGGCTGAGGCGGGCAGATCACTTGAGCTCAGGAGTTCAAGACCAGCCTGGGCAACATGTGAAACCCCATCCCTACAAAAACAAAACAAACAAAAAATTAGCTGAGCATGGTGGCACGTGCCTATAGTTCCAGCTACCTGGGAGGCTAAGGTGGGAGGATCACCTGAGCCCAGGAGGTCAAAACTGCAGTCAACCATGATCACACCACTGCACTCTGGCCTGGGCTACAGAGTGAGACCCTGTCTCAATAAATAAATCAATACAGGAATATGGGTAGGGCTGGAGGCAGATGGGGTGGGTCTTGCCCTGGGGATGGAACTATGGGCCCATAGGACCCCCAGCCACTTCCTAGTCCCCCTTACCCCTACACGCCCCCTCAAAAAAAAAGGACTATTTTTTTTTTTTAATTTAAATACAGTAGTCTCGGCCAGGCATGGTGGCTCACGCCTGTAATCCCAACACTTTGGGAAGCCAAGGCAGGCGGATCACCTGAGGTCGGGAGTTCGAGACCAGCCTGACCAACGTGGAAAAACCCCGTCTCTACTAAAAATGCAAAATTAGCTGGGCATGGTGGCGCATGCCTGTAATCCCAGCTACTCAGGAGGCTGAGGCAGGAGAATCATTTGAACCTGGGAGGCGGAGGTTATGGTGAGCTGAGATCACGCCATTGCACTCCAGCCTGGGCGACAGGAGCAAAACTCCATCTCAAAAAAAAAAATAGAATGGTCCCCCCTTATTTATGGTTTTACTTTCTATGGTTTCAGTTACCCACAGTCAACTGAAAATATTAAATGGAAAAGTCCAGAAATAGTTACAAAGTTTTTAAATTGTATGCCATTCTGAGTAGCATGATTAAATTTCAGGCTGGGCTCGGTGGCTCACGCCTGTAATCCCAACACTTTGGGAGGCTGAGGCGAGCAGATCACTTGAAATCAGGAGGTCAAGACCAGCCTGGTCAACATGGTAAAACCCCATCTCCATTAAAAATACAAAGCTAGCCAGGAGTGGTAGTGTGCACCTGTAGTCCCAGGTACTCGGGAGGCTGAGGCAGTAGAATTGCTTGAACCTGAGAGGCAGAGGTTGCAGTGAGCCGAGATCACACCACTGCACTCTAACATGAGTGACACAGTGAGATTCTGTCTCAAAAACATAAATAAAAAATTTCATGTTGTCCGCTCCATCCCACCCTTTGTCCAAAGTATCCACACTGCAAATGCTACCCACCCATTAGTCACTTAGTAGCCATTGTGGCCATCAGATGAAAAAGCATAGTATATCTAGGGTTTGGTACTATCCATGGTTTCAGGCATCCACTAGGGGACTTGGAATGTATCTCCTGAGGATAAGGGGGGACTACTATAGTCATAAATCTCATATCATTCTTATATTCCTTTTTTCTTCTTGATCTTGTGTTTCTATTCCATTTATAGAATTTTGTTTCTATTCCATTTCTCTATAGAATTGTATTCTAGTGTAAAATATTTTTATAAAGTCTTTATGGATCATCTTGTCATACTTCTCTGCAACAAAAATATGTATATAAATTAAAAATTTTGGCCAGGCATGGTGGCTCATGCCTGTATAATCCCAGCACTTTGGGAGGCTGAGGTGGGCGGATCACTTGAGGTCAGGAATTTGAGACCAGCCTGGCCAAAATGGTGAAACCCCGTCTCTACTAAAAATATAAAAATTAGCTAGATGTGTTGGTGGGCATCTGTAATTCCAGCTACTTAGGAGGCTGAGGTGAGAGAATCACTTGAACCTGGGAGATGGAGGTTGCAGTGAGCTGAGATCACACCACTGCACTCCAGCCTGGATGACAGAGTGAGATTCCAAAAAAAAAAAAAAAAAAAAAAGTTATCTTTACAATGATGAGCTCACAATTGCCCAGACAACATAAATATATTAAAATGTTCATACAAGGCCAGGGGCAGTGGCTCACGCCTGTAATCCCAGCACTTTGGGAGGCCAAGGTGGGTGGATCACCTGAGGTCAGGAGTTCGAGACCAGCCTGGTCAACTCGGTGAAACCTTGTCTCTACTAAAAGTACAAAAATTAGCTGGGCGGGCGCCTGTAATCCCAGCTACTGTAATCCCAGCTACTGTAATCCCAGCTACTCAGGAGTCTGAGGCAAGAGAATCATTTGAACCCAGGAGGTGGAAGTTGCAGTGAGTCGAGATCGCACCACTGCACTCCAGCCTGGACAACAAGAGCGAAACTCCATCTCAAAAATAATAATAATAAATAAAATAAAATAAAATGTTCATACAAAATTATTATTATTATTATTATTATTATTATTATTATTATTATCATTGAGACAGGGTCTCACTCGGTTGTGCAGGCTAGAGTGCAGTGGTACGATCCTGGCTCACTACAGCCTTGACCTTCTGGGCTCAAGTGATCCTTACACCTCCGCTTCCTGAGTATCTGGAACTACAGGCCCCCCACCACCATGCCCAGCTAATTTTTTGGTGGGGGGATGGTGGGGGCAGCAAATTTTTTAATTTTTTAATTTTTTTTTTGGAGATGGAGTTTCACTCTGTCGCCCAGGCTGGATTGCAGTGGTGCAATCTTGGCTCATGGCAACCTCTGCCTCCCAGGTTCAAGCAATTCTCCTGCCTCAACCTCCCAAGTAGCTGGGACCACTGGCACATGCCGCCACGCCTGGCTAATTTTTTGTATTTTAGTAGAGACTGGGTTTTACCATGTTGCCCAGGCTGGTCTCGAACTCCTGAGCTGAGCTCAGGCAATCCGCCTGCCTCGGCCTCCCAGAGTGCTAGGATTACAGGCGTGAGCCACTGGACCCGGCCTAATTTTTTAATTTTTTTGTAGAGTTGGAGTCTCACTGTTTTGCCCAAGCTGGTCTTGAACGCCTGGGCTCAAGCAGTCCTCCTGCCTCAGCCTTTCAAAGTGCTGGGATTTAGGCATGAGCTACTGTGCCTGGCCCAAATTTTTTTTTTATTTTTTTGAGATGGCGTCTCGCTCTGTTGCCCAGGCTGGATTACAGTGGTGTGATCTCAGCTCACTGTAAACTCCGCCTCCCGGGTTCAGGCGATTCTTGTGCCTCAGCCTCCCAAGTAGCTGGGATTACAGGTGCATGCCACCATGCCCAGCTAATTTTTGTATTTTTAGTAGAGACAGGGTTTCACCAGGTTGGCCAGGCTGGTCTCAAACTCCTGGCCTCAAGTGACCCACCCACCTCGGTTTCCCAAAGTGCTGGGATTACACAGGTGAGCCACCGCACCTGGCCAAATTATTTTATAGAAGTAAATTTTATTGCATATACAGAAGCATCTATGACATGGATAGGTTTTGTTTGTTTAGATTTTTCTAATTAGGACAGGTAAGCATAAATTAATATTGTTTATTACTGTAACAAGGGAGAGTTTAATGCCAGTTCTGTTTCTGCTTTTTGTTTTCATGCTGAGAAACCTTGTTCTCATAAATAAGTAGATGGGAGTGGAAAGGATTTTGTTAAAACAGGAATTTAAAAAATTTCTTCTGGCCAGGTGTGGTGGCTTGTGCCTGTAATCCCAGCACTTTGGGAGGCCGAAGCAGGCGGACCACTTGAGGCCAGAAGTTTGAGACCAGCCTGGACAACATGGTGAAACCCCATCTCTACTAAAAATACAGCAATTAGCCAGGCGTGGTGGCTCATGCCTGTAATCCCAGCTACTTGGGAGCTGAGGTAGGAGAATCGTTTGAACCTGGGAGGAGGAGGTTGCAGTGAGCCGAGATTGCACCACTGTACTCCAGCCTGGGCAACAGAGCGAGACTCCATCTAAAAAAACAAACAAAAAAATCCTTCTGAATTATATGCCAAGAACCAAGGTGTTCTGTCATCAAAATTGATTTTTTATGTGTGAATTGACAACTTGCTAAAGTCCCCCAACTTTGTTGTTTCTAAAGAATTGGAAACCATTTGAGAGGAGCTATTGCAAGAGGGGACTTCAGCCTTGATCATTAGCCGTCAGGAGCTCTCCCTCAGGAAGATCAGATTTAACAGTTTTTGAGAAACTTGAGATTCTGAAATGCTCCACGGTCTGCTTACCCTTTGGAAAGACTGTAAGGGGTAGAAGTACCCAACAGAAGACCACAGCTCTACGATACCTAATGTGTGGTTTTCTCTAAAAGGCTCAATTTGAGGACTTTTAAAAATATCTTCTTTTGGCTGGGTGTGGTGGCTCATGCCTGTAATCCCAGCACTTTGGGAGGATGAGGTGGGCGGATCACGAGGTCAGGAGATGGAGACCATTCTGGCTAACAGGGTGAAACCCCGTCTCTACTAAAAATACCAAAAAAAATTAGCCGGGTGTGGTGGTGGGCGCCTGTAGTCCCAGCTTACTTGGGAGGCTGAGGCAGGAGAATGGTGTGAACCCAGGAGGCAGAGCTTGCAGTGAGCCGAGATCGTGCCACTGCACTCCAGCCTGGGCAACAGAGCGAGACTCAGTCTCAAAAAAAAAAAAAAAAAATCTTTTATAGGAATGGTTCATATTTCTGGTGGTCATTGGCACAGAAAATGTGAGTCTTACTTTAAATATGGGGAAATAGATTAAATATACTGAATTAATTTAAATATGGAAATAGGTGAAAATACTGTTCCTTGTTCTATATAGTCCCTTATAATTTGTAGAACACATTTATATACATTATCTCCTTTGATCTACACAACACCATGTGGTAGGGTAGATGGATGTTATCTCTAAAGCACAAATAAGGAGTGGATCAGAGGGGTTTTTTTGTTTTGTTTTGTTTTTTGTTGTTGTTTTTGAGACGGAGTCTTGCTCTGTCGCCTAGGCTGGAGTGCAGTGGCGTGATCTCAGCTCACTGCAGCCTCTGCTTCCCAGGTTCAAGCAATTCTTCTCCCTCAGCCTCCCGAGTAGCTGGGACTACTGGCATGCACCACCACACTCAGCTAATTTTTTTTGTATTTTTAGTAGAGACGGGGTTTCACCATGTTGGCCAGGATGGTCTTGATCTCCTGACCTCGTGATCCGCCCACCTCAGCCTCCCAAAGTGCTGGGATTACAGGCATGAACGACCGAGCCTGGCCATTTTTTTTTTTTTTAACACAGATTCTCGCCCTGTTGCCCAGGCTGGAGTGCAATGGCGTGATTTCGACTCACTACAACCTCTGCCTCCCAGGTTCAAGCGATTCTCTCACCTCTGCCTCCCGAGTAGCTGGGACTACAGGCAAGTGCCACCACTCCCGGCTAATTTTTGTATTTTTAGTAGAGATGGGGTTTCTCCATGTTGTCCAGGCTGGCCTCAAACTCCTGACCTCAAGTGATCCGCCTGCCTCAGCCTCCAAAGTGCTGGGATTACAGGCGTGAGCCACCGCACCCGGCGGATCAGAGGGTTTTTGTGAGTGTCCTAACTCACAGAGCTCTGGGTGGCGAAATGGTGCTGGAATCTCAGTCTTCTGATTCCTTATTTCTCTTTCTCCAACAAGAAACTAACTCAGTAGACTCCAACATTCCTTTTTCTATCACTATGGGCCATGAACTCTTTCTTATTGCTTTTTCCTTCCACAGATTCATGAAATATTAATGATATTATCAATAGCTAATTAGACCTTGACCTTAATTACAACAAGGAGCAAAAAATAAATATTGGCAAATTCTTAGCTTGTACAATTTGATCAAATTAAAGGAACAATTTTCATTCAGAATTTTCTAATAAAAAATAATGGTAACAACCTCTATTTCTTGTATTCTTATTTATATGGCAGACACAAGAGAGGGCCCATGTTAATAGTCTGAAGACTGCCATTATTCCTATGAGGATCCCATACAGGGACCAGTTGAAAGAACCTTCATTACAAGCTGGGGTTACCTCTTCAACAACCTTGAATTTGTGTGGCAGACACTCTGTGTTTCTGTAGTCATAACATTTGGAGCAGTTGTGGGGCTGGGAACTTAGAGCTTTGCTTTCTCTTTCAATGTGTGGAGAGCACAGATCCTGGAGAAGCTAGAGCCTAACCCCTCTTATGCTCCTTAGGATGGAGTCCACAGAGAAGTGTGAAGCCATCATCACCCACTTTAATGGAAAATATATTAAGACACCCCCTGGAGTACCAGGTGAGGCATCTGGGGCTCAGGCTGAGAGGGCCACAGGTTGTTACTTCCAGTGAAAATTCTGGAGCAGCTTTGCATGAGTGTGCCTGGGCCACATGAGGTGGGACTCAGCTGCCCATCTGCCTTCTCTCTCGGCAGCCCCATCCGATCCCTTGCTTTGCAAATTTGCTGATGGCGGGCCAAAGAAACGACAGAACCAAGGAAAATTTGTGCAAAATGGACGGGCTTGGCCAAGGAATGGAGACATGGTAAGAGGACCTCTGAGGAGACAGGAGTACTAATGACATTAAAGTGGAATGGAAATGATCATGGCATGATTTCTGTGAGCTTAGGTGGAAAGCTTGAGAGCTACAGTACGTAATTGAGAAATGCTGGCTGTGAACATACTGCCAGTTTGTTCTCGAGTGTGGCTTTGTGGCCTGCACAATCAGAAAAACTCTGAAACAGCTGTAGTGGGACTTGTCCAGGCTTTAATTTGTTAAACCAAAACATTCCCAGCCTTGGACATTCTGGGCCAGCTCCTATTCTCACTCAAGGGCTCACAATATGAACACTGTGTTCTTTCTTTATAGGGCGTCATGGCCTTGACCTATGACCCCACCACAGCTCTTCAGAATGGGTAAGGTTTTATACAATCAAGCCACCTGAAAATGATAATGGCCTGTGTCCAGACACTCAAATGCTTCATCTTGATTCTCTCTATTTGAAAGTCAAGGGAACGTTGGCTGTGCCTATCAGTTGGGACCCTTCCCTTGTGGTTTCCTGTGACTCAGTACTGATTGAGGTTCCTTCCCACAGGTTTTACCCAGCCCCTTATAACATCACCCCCAACAGGATGCTTGCTCAGTCTGCACTCTCCCCATACCTTTCCTCTCCTGTGTCTTCGTATCAGGTATGTTCATGCCTGAAAAATGGTGTGGTGGTTTTCCCTACTACTGTGCTTTAAGTGAAGTAATATAAGGCTAGGAACTACTTGTTTTTTGTTTTTCCTTTTAATCATATTACACACAATTTTACATAACAGCGTAAAAGATGATCTGTGCGTGTGGTCATATATATGGTATACAGTTTTAATAGTGTCCTCTTACTCCCCCTCCACCACCTCCACAAGTAAACTCATGTTAATGTCCTACTGTGTAGCATTTGTCATATTTTTTCATATGAATATACACATATGTATAGCATTTGGGGAGTTGTTTATTTTACAAAAATTGGACCAGATTAAATATATTTTTACATTCACTCATCTCACTTAACAGTATCCTACACCAGTGATTCTCAAAGTGTGGTCCCTGAACAAGCAGCATCAGCATCATCTGAGAATTTTTAGAAACAGAAATTTTGGACTACCCTCCAAATCTACTGAATTACAAACTCTGAGGATGGGGCCCAGTGATCTGGGCTTTTGTTTGTTTGTTTGTTTGTTTGTTTTAAGAGGGCATCTCCCTCTGTTGCCCAGGCTGGAATGCAGTGGTGCAATCTCGGCTCACTGCAATCTCCGCCTCCTAGGTTCAGGTGATTCTCCTGTTTTAGCCTCCAGAGTACCTGGGATTACAGGCATGCGCCACCACGCCCAGCTAATTTTTGTTTTTTTTAGTAGAGACGGGGTTTCACCATGTTGGCCAGACTGGTCTCAAACTCCTGACCTCAGGTGATCCGCCCGCCTCAGCCTCCCAAAGTGCTGCACCACGCCCAGCCGTGATCTGGGTTTTAACAAGCCCTCCAGGTGATTCTGTTGCAGCTAATGTTGAGATCCTCTGCTCTAATTTTATCTTTTTTAGTGGTTGCATTATATTTCATGCTGCAGATATGCCAGAATTCTTTAGCTATACCCAATGGGGGCATTCACTTAGATTCATTTTTTTGCTGCTATCAATAATGCTCCACTAAACACCCTTGTGCTATATTTTTATATATGAATGCTTCTATTTCTGGGGGCTAGAGTCCCAGGAGTTGGATTGCTAGGTTGAATGCCGTATGGATTTTCAGTTTTATAGATGTTGCCAGATTGCTTTCCACAAAGGCTGTGTCACCTCACATTTCTACCAGCCATGTATGAAAGTACCCATTTCCCTCCAGGCATAGGTGCTACTGCTCTTTTAAAATTGTTCCTGTCTTGCTGGGCACGGTGGCTCATACCTGTAATCCCAGCACTTTGGGAGGCCGAGGCAGGTGGATCACCTGAGGTCAGGAGTTCGAGACCAGCCTGGCCAACATGGTGAAACCTAGTCTTTACTAAAAACACATAAATTAGCTGGGCATGGTGGCGGGCGCCTGTAATCCCAGCTACTTGGGAGGCTGAGGCCACAGAATTGCTTGAACCCAGCAGGCAGAGGTTGCAGTGAGCCGAGATCGCGCCACTACACTCTAGCCTGGGCGACAAGAGTGAAACTCTGTCTCAAAAAAAAAAAAAAAAAAAAAATTGTTCCTGTCTTGATGAATGTAAAGTACATTGTTATTTTAATTTGCATGTCCCTTACTATAGGTGAATTTAACCATTTCATTTGTCATATTTTGATTGGCTTCTCTCTGATTGCTATTCATATGCTTTGTCCATGTTTCTATTTGGTTATTTGTTCTTTTCCCATCAACTTATAAAAACTCCATGTAAGTATTAATCTTCTAAATGTTATCTTTGTTACAAATTTTTTTCCAATTTTATTTTTTGGCTGTTGAATTTGTGGTCCTCAAACTTTAGCGATGTATCAGAATCATGTGGAAAGCTTATTGAAAACTGGATTGCTGGGCATCACACCCAGTTTCTGGTTCAGTAAGACGGGTGGAAGGCAAGAATTTGCATGTCCAACAAGTTCCCAGGTGATGCTGCTGCCACTGCTGCTGGTCCAGGGACATAGTGTGGGAATCACTAGTTTTTGCCATATAAAAGTTTAAGATTTGGCCAGGTGTGATGGCTCATGCCTGAAATCCCAGCAGTTTGGGAGGCAGAGGCAGGCAGATCACTTGAGCTCAGGAGTTCGAGACCAGCCTGGGCAACACGGCAAAACCCCTGTCCCTACAAAAAATACAAAAATTAGCCAGGCGAGGTGGTGCGTGCCTGTAATCCCAGTAACTCAGGAGGCTGAGGTGGGAGAATTGCTTGAGCCTGGAGATTGAGGTTTCAGTGAGCTGTGATCGCGCCACTGTACTCCATCCTGTGCAACAGAGCAAGACCATGTCTCAAAAAAAAAAAAAAAGTTTAAAATTTGTATATAGTTAAATTTGTCTTTTTCTTTTATAAATAACTTTTGAGGCCAGGCATGGTGGCTCATGCCTGTAATCCCAGCACTTTGGGAGGTCGAGGAGGGCGGATCACAAGGTCAGGAGATTGAGACCATCCAGACTAACACAGTGAAACCCCGTCTCTACTAAAAATACAAAAAATTAGCCGGGCATGGTGGTGGGCACCTGTAGTCCCAGCTGCTGGGGAGGCTGAGGCAGGAGAATGGCGTGAACCTGGGAGGTGGAGCTTGCAGTAAGCTGAGATCGCGCCACTGCACTCCAGCCTGGGCGACAGAGTGAGACTCTGTCTCAAAAAATAAATAAATAAATAACTTTTGAACTTCTTGTCTTTTTTTTTTTTTTTTTTTTTTTGTGACCGAGTTTCGCTCTTGTTGCCCAGGCTGGAGTACGATGGACCAATCTCAGCTCACTGCAACCTCTGCCTCCTGGGTTCAAGTGATTCTCCTGCCTCAGCCTCCCAAGTAGCTGGGATTACAGGCATATGCCACCATGCCTGGGTAATTTTGTATGTTTAGTAGAGATGGGGTTTCTCTGTGTTGGTCAGGCTGGTCTCAAACTCCCAACCTCAGGTGATCCACCCACCTCGGCCTCCCAAAGTGCTGGGATTACAGGCGTGAGCCACTGCGCCCGGCTAAATTTCTTGTCTTAATTTGAAAAAGTATTCTCTGTCTCTATACTGTGTATCTGGTCTCTAAGATTTTATGTTTTACATTTACATTTAAATGTGTAATCATCAGGAATTTATCTTTGCGTATGGCATAAGATAGGAGTCTGTTTTCTTTCAGAGTGTTAACCAGTTGGCCTAGCACCAAATTATTAAATAATCTAACTTTTTGGATTATTTAATCCAATACTGGATTATTTCAAATCCAATTTTAATTGAAATGTCCTTGCAACCCATTATATACTTCTGTGTCTATGGATTTGCCTATTCTGGATATAATAGGCAAAGCTCAGAAAATTGTATGATTGTGTGATTACACATAAGTAAAATCATACAATATGATTTTTTTGCGTCTGGCTTCTTAGTATGTTTTCAAGATGTATCCATGTTGTAGCATTTATCAGTACTTCGTTCTTTTTATAGCTGAATAATATTCCATTATATGGCTATACCACATTTTGTTTATCCAGTTATCAATTGGTCATCATTTAAGTTGTTTCCTTTTGGCCATTATGAATAATACTGCTATAAACATTGATATACAAGTTTTTGTGTGGACATATGTTTTCATTTCACTTGGGTATATACCTAGGAGTGGAATTGCTGGGCTACAGAGTAACTCTATATTTAACTTTTTGAGGAACTGCCAAAGCATTTTCCAGAGTAGCTGCACCATTTTACATTCCCACCAGTGGCAGTGTAAAACACTTGCTAGTCTATCCTTTTAATTGTAGTCATGCTGGCCTGGCACTGTGGCTCATACCTGTAATCCCAGCACTGTGGGAGGCTGAGGTGGGCGGATCACTTGAGCTGAGGAGTTCAAGACTAGCCTGGGCAACATGGCGAAACCCCGTCTCTACAAAAAATACAAAAAGTAGCCAGGTGTGGGCCGGGCACGGTGGCTCACGCCTGTAATCCCAGCACTTTGGGAGGCCGAGGCGGGCATATCGCGAGGTCAGGAGATTGAGACCATCCTGGCTAACACAGTGAAACCCTGTCTCTACTGAAAATACAAAAACAAAATTAGCCGGGCATGGTGGCGGGCACCTGTAGTCCCAGCTACTCAGGAGGCTGAGGTGGGAGAATGGCGTGAACCCGGGAGGCGGAGCTTGCAGTGAGCTGAGATCCTGCCACTATACTCCAGCCTGGGTGACAGAGCAAGATCCTGTCTCAAAAAAAAAAAGTAGCCAGGTGTGGTGGCGCACACCTGTAGTCCCGCTACTGCACTCCAGCCTGGGCAACAGAGCAAGACCCTGTCTCAAAAAATAGAAATAATAATTGTAGCCATCCTAACAGGTATGAAGTGGTATACCATTGTGGTTTTGATTTGCATTTGAACCTCTTTCATGTACTCATTGGCTATTTGTATATCTTCTTAGACAGATATCTTTCCAAACCCTTTTTTTTTTTTTACTAATTTTTTTAGTGACAGGGTCTCACTCTGTCACCCAGGCTGGAGTGCAGTGTCAGAATCATAGCTCACTATAATTTTGAACTCCTTTTTGCCCTTTTTTAAACTGGATTATTTATTGAGTTTTAAGAATTGCTAATATTTTAAAAACAGTTTTTCTTAATGTTTCTATTTTGAGTGGGGCATTCAAACTTTGCTGAGCTTTGTTGAACATTATTAGATCCGTGGGCTGAATAATAGTTTCCAGGCAATTAACATTTTTGTTTTTGCTTGTTTTAGAGAGTGACTCAGACATCTCCTCTACAAGTACCTAACCCATCCTGGATGCACCACCATTCATACCTCATGCAGCCTTCAGTGAGTGTTCAGAAGTGGGCAGAAGCCAAACAGGCAATTTGATGTAAAGAAAAAACTGGCCGGGCACTGTGGCTCACGCCTGTAATCCCAGCACTTTGGGAGGCCAAGGCAGGCAAATCACCTGAGGTCAGGAGTTCGAGACCAGCCTGGCCAACATGACGAAACCCCGTCTCTACTAAAAATGCCAAAAATTAGCCAGGCTTAGTGGCGGGTGCCTGTAATCCCAGCTACTCAGGAGGCTGATACAGGAGAATCGCTTAAATCCGGGAGGCAGAGGTTGCAGTGAGCTGAGATCGTGCCATTGCACTCCAGTCTGGGCAATAAGAGTGAAACTCCGTTTCAAAAAAAAAAAAAAGGCCTTTGATGCCAGGAGATGTGGTTGTGAGTTCTGGCTCAGACCCTTGTGCAACCCAGCAGTAAGACCTAAGCTTGTTATTCTTAGACAAGGGTCCTTCCACACTGACAGGCAGAGTTCCTATTCTTGTTGCATAGTTGGGTTGCTGCTCACTTACCATTTCCCAGGATTCTTAAATGTCTGTCTCCAGTGGTCCTGACAGCCACCAATCACTGCTTTAGGCAGCCTCACAGGATGCTGCAGCTAACCCTGTCCTTTGTTGCTGCCTCTAGGGTTCAGTTCTGACACCAGGGATGGACCATCCCATTTCTCTCCAGCCTGCCTCCATGATGGGACCCCTTACCCAGCAACTGGGCCATCTCTCCCTCAGCAGCACAGGCACGGTAAAGCAGGATATTTCTGATTGTAAACTCTCCTACTGAGCAAGGCATACCTGTGTAATACTCTTCAGCGTAAGTAACTTATGAATAATGATGGAATTACTTCAGTGTCATCCAGGGCACACTCAGAACAGGACATAAACTACAATGGTAGTGCTCCATGAGCCAGGAATACAGCCATTCTGCTCCCCAGCCCACCCCTTTTAACTGATTCCTACTCATGCACCTTGTGAATAGTGCTTCTGTCTGCATATTAGTTTAAGATACACACACGTCCTAGGAATCCTCATCAAAATAGTACCTGGAAGGTTGGAGGAAGCTCATTAGGTTTCTTTTAGGCCTACTGCATTCCTTTTTGCATAGAAAGGGCTCAAGGGTAGAGAAGGGAGTGTGTTGAGGAAAAGCAGAAGAAAGTCAGGAAAGAGGAGGAAAATAAGTCATATAGGGAGACGTCTCCCTAACAGTGTACTTTAGAACCACCTGAAGTGCTTTTAAGATGCAAATGCTCAGACCAATTAAAATAGAATCTCTGGGGTAGAATACAGGTGTCAGTATTTTTTAAAGCCCCTCAGCTGCTTCAAATGTAGCCAAAAATCACTGCTGTAAGCCTGTTGATGTTTCTCTTTCTAGTATATGCCGACGGCTGCAGCTATGCAAGGAGCTTACATCTCCCAGTACACCCCTGTGCCTTCTTCCAGTGTTTCAGTCGAGGTAAGGGTGTTATCATTTCTTTGGATTGAGATTAGGAAAACGAACGGAGGCAGGTTTCCCCCTGATCAAGATCTTCCTCTCACAATGATGCTGATTCTGTGTTCACAAATAGCTGGTAGGTATACGAAGAACGTAGGAAGGATGTGCTCGCTTCGGCAGCATGCATACTAAAATTGGAACAATACAGAGAAGATTATGGCCCCTGTGCAAGGATGACATGCAAATTTGTGAAGCGTTCCATATTTAAAAAAAAAACAACAACAGATGTAGGAAAGAAGGACTTGGTCTGAGTTCATGAATGAGGCCCTTCCTTACATTTGGCCAGCCAGTAGTTGACACCAGGATGCTGGCTTGTATTGACTAATGTGTCTTGGGAAGAGGACAGGCTGTAGGAAGGTTGGGGAAGTGGTGGTGTGGGTGGAAACACACATGAGTGTGGAGAGTGGGTAGGTTTGGGAGGGCACTCGATGTAGGGTGGGCTTTGGTGAGGCTGCTGTAGTGGAGGTGAGGAAAGGAATGCGCAAGATGACTCCCCTCCTTGGCTATGGCACAGAAGAGCAGCGGCCAACAGAACCAAGTGGCAGTGGACGCACCCTCAGAGCATGGGGTCTATTCTTTCCAGTTCAACAAGTAACAGTGGGTAAGAACCACATGCTGGGGGGCAGGGAGGGCTGCGCTGGCAGACAGCAGCTCAGCCTGGCCTGAAGTCAGACAGGTTCTCATGTTTGTCTTGTCTCCTCTCTGGCTTGTGCCTTCTTTAGGATTCCCCTCCCCATCTTTACTGAATAGAAATGAATTCTTGGAGATACTCATGCTCCCAGATTCCAGAGGGTTAACCAGGAATGGAGACCATCCGTCGGCCCTGCTAAGGACTAACACTTAGCCATCGTTTTTCACAGGCCTGGGCCTGGAAAAAGAAATCTCTACGTTCCTGCCCTTTACTATTGCTGATGGAGCCTGGGGGAACCATCACTTTTTTTGTGTGCTACATTCAAGGAGATCAAAAACACTTTTTTTCTTTTGCAAAGAAAGCTTTTTGTTTTTAACTGCAACGTACTTTTCCCCTACCTTGAAGAGACATGGTGGTCGTAGCTTCTCATCTATATGAAAAAGTTTTCGATGTATTGGAATTATTTGGGAATGCTTTTAAAACAATTTGTAATTATTTCTTTACAAACCAAAACAGAACAGAAAGGTGTGGTGCTAGAACATTGATGAAGGAGCCCTACTTACTGAGCTTAGTTATGGACTTTTTTGATGCGTGTGTGTATGTGTTTTAAAAAGTATGCAGACTCTAAAAATTTTATTCTGTAAAGCTCTCAGCTCATGCACCCCATCTCCTCTTCACCCATATTATGCCTTCTTTCTCTTGTCCAGATTCTTCTTTTTCTCTTTTCTAAACAGCTGAGCCTGCCTACTTTGCCCTTTTACAGCTTTTAATTTTATGGATTTTTAAAAATGAAATTTCATGTGGAATTTGGGGTTGGGGGGCAGGCTGGGCAAGGAACAAGGCAGAACACTAAGTAGGCCATGGAAGTGGCTGTTCTTTCCCCCACCCTGCCACACCCTGGGAGACAAAGCTAGACTTTGGCTTCAGAAAGCACAGATGTGACCCAGGCTTACTAAAGAGACAATTCCACAGCCCTGGGAACACACCCTTGAGCCAAACTTGGTTGAAGACTAGGTCTTCCCTGGCAAGTTCCGGAAGAATGGACTTACTGACTTTTACCAACTCTTCTCACTGCCAAGGCCAACAGCATCTGAGGAAGCATCTGAGGTATAGCTTTTTGGGAGTACCTGCTTTCTTGCCTCCCGGAGGATATTTTCTGTCTGGGCTTCATGGCCCCTCTCTTCCCTGTTACACATTGCTGTGCTCAGAGCCTTTGCAGCTGTGACCTAGTTGAATCCACATAGGCTCCTTCCACACGGTGGAAGATCTGCTTCACTCACAGACCAGGAGTTCTCAATCAGAGGTGGTTTTGTCCCTCAGAGGCCTTTGGCAACATCTAGAGACAGTTTTGATTGCCACGCCTGGAGGTGGGATGTGTGTGCTACTGGCATCTAGTGGCTAGAAGCCAGGGTTGCTGCTAAACATCCTACACTGCATAGGATAGTCCCCACTACCCCCAACCAAGAATTATCTGACTCCAGAGGTCAATATTGCCAAGACTGGGAAACACTGATATAGACAGTATTGTCCCTGCCTCCTGGGTTAGGGTAAATTCTCACCCCAACCCTGGACAAACAGTGCCTTTTGACACTCATGCAGCTGTTTGGGAAGGACTGGACTGGGATCCTTGAATTCTCCCCAGACTTTGACTTTTGATAACTCTGCATATAGCAAGAGTGATTCTTGAAAGAGCTGTGGCTGCATGCTGAATGCACACATGTACTCAGAGGGATTCAGGTGGGCATTGTTCTGGTGTGTGCTGTGCAACGGTGGGAAAGGACAAAGCTCTCTAAACTGTCCAGAGCAACCTGCCCTGCCCGGGTGTGCTTGGACCCTTTGCCCAGGGAACCAGGACATCAGAAATAATGTTCCTTCTGTGGAAGGACAACAGGGAGCTAGGGTAGAAAAGAGCAATAAATTCCAACTCTTTATGAGGTCAGGAGTCCTTTAAAAAAGCCTATGTCTTGGTCTTTAACTGTCCCCTTCTGCAAGATGTGACTCTATACACATGGAGACAGATTGAAGAAAGACTTCACCCATCTTCTAGGAAATAAAATCCTGCTCTTGTCTTCTCCCAGTCACTCCCTTATGCACTGAAAGGAGAATTTGACTCCCTTGCACTTCAAGGCCAGGTGCCTCTCCACTAGACAGTAAGACAAAGGCAAATAATGGAGGATAGAGAGACAGGTGTTCATTAGGCTGGCCATAGGGAGAGGAAGGGGGTGACAGCAGGGGAAAAGAAACTGTAGTATCAGTTGTCACAAGAAGAGCTTGGCCCAGCTTTCCCTCCCTTCCCAGCCACCCTAGAATTGAGAGTCCCAGTGCCCCTAGTGTCGACTTTCTATGTACATCCTAGGGGTGAGGGAGTGCGGGGCAATGGGTAGGATATAAAGCGTAAAGGACAAATTGCCGCAGTCTTCTAATTGATGCTTCCAAACTCAGGAAGGGCTTATCCAGTGTAAAATAGCCCCAAGCCCAGCAACCTTCTAGAGGGCTCTGGCTGGGCAGATAGCTTTTGTTTTTGAGTCTCCAGCCCTCAGTCAAGGAAAATATACCATAGCTGCTTTCTTGTCAGTGGCCTTTGAGAGAAAGAGAAAACAAATCTAGAATTCTGTTCATCTGATAGACCGGGGGAGCTTTGCTATGGTAGGAGGTTTAGGAAGGGCCTTTCACGCATAGAAACCATTGTTGATATTGCCACTCCCCTCTCCTCTGCCTCACAGAACTCCTGATTCTGTCTTCTTTCTCTCTCTCTATATATATTTTAAAATGTTTAAATGGATCTAATTTTTTGTTTTGAATTTTGAATTTACCTTTTGGAGTCCTTCTCATGTGAATCTACTTGTTAGATTGTATTAATGAGTGTTTCTCGTTTGGGCATGGGAAGTGATGGGGGCCTGAAGTTATTTTGCAGTGGCTAATGGCACTGAGGAATTTCTTTTTTGGTGCATTTGGTTTACACTCATTTCCTCTCCTAATTGTTAGTTCATTTGTAACAGTGGGTGAGTGTTTGGAGGAAAGGAGGGAGAAGAAAGGAGGGATACTGTTTCTCCCATGAAATAGTCTAATTGGTTGGGTTGATGGCAGAGGGAAACATAGGGGAGCCTTCCAGCTCACAGCCAAGGGTTGGGCTCTTAAACACTATGCCTAGTGTTTTCTGAATGCTGTCTTCATGGAGCCCAGCTCTTACTCTCTTTGTACTTTACATCTCACCCCCACTCATTACAGATGCTCATAACATTCTTAAAATATTTTAGTACTTGGCATTTTTCTGTTTTCAGTCAACTAGAACACACTAGAGTCCTTTCCTCAGATGGCATAATCCTTTATAGGCTCTGAGCCTGCCTAGCCATCTCCTATCGGTGTTATTACTCCTCATCTCAGGCTCTGAGATGATACTCAGACCCTAAACTGATTGGACTTTTTGGAGGAGGGTGCCAGTAGAGAGGTCAGGAAGATGTGGAGATGATGATGGAGAGAGATGTTTTTATTTTTTATTTTATTTTATTTTATTTTTTTTAGACAGAGTCTTGCTCTGTCGCCCAGGCTGGAGTGCAATGGCACGATCTTGGCTCACTGCAACCTCCGCCTCCCAGGTTCAAGCAATTCTCCTGCCTCAGCCTCCCGTGTAGCTGGGATTACAGGCATCCACCACCATGCCCGGCTAATTTTTTTATTTTTAGTAGAGATGGGGTTTCACCATGTTGGCCAGGCTGGTCTCGAACTCCTGACCTCAGGTGATCTGCCCGCCTTAGCCTCCCAAAGTGCTGGGATTACAGGTGTGAGCCACTGTGCCTAGCCTTTATTTTTTAGAGATGGTCTTGCTGTGTCACCCAGGCTGGAGTGCAGTGATGCAGTCGTAGTCCACTACAGTCTTGAATTCCTGGGCCCAAGGGTTCTTCCCACCTAAGCCTCCCAAGTAGCTGGAAGTACAGGCACATACTACCAAGCCCAGTTAGTTTTTTAAGTTTTTATAGAGACAGGGGTCTTACTATGTTGCCCAGACTGGTCTTGAACTCCTGTCAAGTGAGCCTCCCACCTCAGCCTCCCAAAGTGCTATGATTACAGGTGTGAGCCTCCATGCTTGGATGAGATGTTGTTTTTAATGTTTTTGGTTTTTTGGTTTTTTTGTTTTGTTTTTTTGAGACAGGGTCTCACTCTGTGGCCCAGGCTGGAGTGCAGTGGCACCATCATGGCTCACTGTAGCCTCGACCTCCCAAGGCTCAGGCGATCCTCTTGCCTCAGCCACCCCTTCCCCGGCCACCAAGTAGCTGGGACTACGGGCGTGTGCCACCATGCCTGGCTAATTTTTTTATTTTTAGTAGAGACGCGGTTTTACCACGTTGGCCAGGCTGGTGTCCAACTCCTGACCTCCAAATGGCTAATTTTTGTATTTTTAATAGAGACAGGTTTTCGCCATGTTGCCCAGCCTGGTCTCGAACTCCTGGGCTCAAATGATCCACCCACCTCGGCCTCTCAAAGTGCTGGGATTATAGGCATGAGCCACCACACCTGGCCTTTTCAGTTTTTTTATTTTTATTTTTTCTTTGAGACGGAGTCTCACTCTGTCGCCCAGGCTGGAGTGCAATGTCATGATCTTGGCTCACTGAAACCTCCATCTCCTGGGTTCAAGCAGTTCTCCTGCCTCAGCCTCCTGAGTAGCTGGGATTACAGGTGCCTGCCACCATGCCTGGCTAATTTTCGTATTTTTAGTAGAGACAGGGTTTTGCCACATTGCCCAGGCTGGTCTTGAACTCCTGGGCTCAAATGATCCACCTGCCTTGGCCTCCCAAAGTGCTGGGATTACAGGCGTGAGCCACTACACCCGGCCCTTTGTAGTGTTTTTAACCAAAGAATTTGTAGAGTTGCCCAGGCCAGGAAGCCTGGTGGCTCTAAAGGGTAATAGACCTTGTCAGTAACAGACGAGGAGTGGTAAGAGGACATTACTCATATTGAAAATGAAGACCAGACTTTGCTGCTTCACAGGCCATGCCCTGGGTTGGGCCACTTCAGCTCCACTGCATTCATTTTCCTTTCCTAACTTGACAATCAGCTCACTCACCCTCCCTTAGTGCCTCCAGTGCCTACTCCTGTCACTCCAATGTCAACCCATTGGGAGCTGAGGCCTGTCACTCCAATGTCAACCCGTGGGCTGTTACTTTGCGTCATATAGATGCTGTGAAAGGCCTTGCTGGAATGTCCTAGGAATCCCTAGTAGCAGTGGCTATTAGTCTTCTAGAAAAGAACTATTGCCGCTGCCTTGTGCACATGCCCCACCTTCTGGGCAAGTGGCAGCATTGCGCTCATGAGGGGCTTTGCATTCTTAGCCAAGGGCAATAAACTGGGTGGGTGATCTGGCCCAAACTTGCCCCTAGGCTCTGCTAGCCCTGAATCAGCAGGCTTCAGAGACGAGGGTGGGTGTTATAAAAGCCAGTCTGTAAAGGGTAAATTCCAAATCTTGTGCCTTGTTATACCAATCCTTCCTGATTCTCATTTAAACCAACTACTCTTTCTGTGCTGCCTACATTTTCAATCCTCCCAAGCATTAGCAAATTCCTGAAATTTCCTCATTTGGTAGGCCTTCCATAGGAGTCAGCTATGGACTTCCATAGGAGTTGGCAGCTAAAACCAGACTGTGAGCTTGTCTCCGTTCTGATCTTTGCTGCACCTCCCAGGGGACGGTCCCCACATGACTACAAAAGCCAGGTGCCCTCATCACCCGTTACCCCTGACCTGTCCACTTGTTTTGAATAAACCTTCATTCTCCAAGCAGATCCCCAAACTTCCTTGTCCTTGTTACACGTCTACCTCACAACCTCACAATTCAACAATAGGTAAATACCTGGATTCACTGATTTCTTTACTGTCCTTCTCTGAGGGTTGGGAAGGTGGGGGCTAGAAAAGGCTCATAATTTTTAAACTCTTGGGAATTAAAAAACTTGGGAATTTCTATTCCTACCATGTTTTCTCTGGGATTTTTAGCTCACTGATCGCCCTAGAATAGTGTGAACTCTCCAGATAGGTCCTGCTGTGATAGGCCAGGGGAGTAGGCTGTGCAGTGACGGCTTAGGGTAATAAGTAATGGTTGGAGGACACCAGCATAGGAGCAGAGTTTAGAACTTAAGAGGACAAGAAAGCTGCTCAGTGGCTGGCGTATAGCTGTGAAGGTAACCAAACACCAAAGAGGGAGTCTGTCATTTTTATAAGGCTGGAAGCGAATGTTCCTTTTCTACCTTAACATACAGTTTAGGGGGTTTCACCAAGACAAAGTTTCCAGGCTGGAGGGTAATACATATCCAGCCCGAGTGAAGTCCCCACTCCAACATATACCCTTTTTGGGTGGGTAAACACCTCTTTGCATGTGGACAGAAAATGTTTATACTTAAACAGACATATTTTGTGTATTTTTATCTGGAGACTTCTAGTTTTATACTCTTCCCACATCTATGCCAATGCCACCATTCTAACTAACTTACACTCCTTTTCTACCCCTGGTCTTTTCCTTGTCCTTCCCTACAACTTGGTAGAGGTCCATTTTGTCTTACTTCACACTTTTTTTTTTTAAATAAAACACAAAAGTCTACATCTAGGTGTCTTATCCGTGAGTGGGAAGTGGTAAGCTGGTGATGGTCCCATATTTGCTATGACAGGAACACAGAGGTGGCAGCTTAGGAAGCTGGGGCCACATCTCACAAGGCAGGACCTGGATGCACTGAATCCCCCTTTGCTCCAGCAACTCAGCCAGACATTTAGGCAGGAGCACTAATGACCCTTTCCATCCACACGGAGGGTGTGGAACAGGAGCCCCTGTTGTTCCCCTGCCTGTGGTCTCTTAAGCCAGTCATACCTATCCCAACGCCGTCTCCCCCTCAGGTGTGTAGAAGGGAAGATGAATACACAGAGTCTTTTGAATCTCTATCAAATGTGGTTTTTTTATTCAACTGACAAGCACTTTTCTACAGCTGCACTTGTGGAACATCACATGGCAAAAACAGGAGTTTTTTCGCTAGACTTTTTTTTCTTTTTAACCTTATTAAAAATGAGATTGGTCCTAAAAATATAGAAAGAAATAAATTTAAATTCACAAAAAACTGTACATTATCAAAAAGTCACTAAAACACCACATTTGGTTATATAAAAAGTCCCTTTTGCTGTAAAAGGAACACAGAAACTTGTTGGTGTTGATGGTGTGGTTTCTTCCTGTCAACCAGACTGATGGGAGGCAAGCAAAAGGGCAGGGGGTGGGTTGTCTTTTTATTTTAAACCTGCTTTCCCTACCAAATACTCTTGTCATGAAGAGAAAATCCACCTAGCTCAAGGGGGCAGTGAAGATGAGGAAAGAAAAGCAAGAAATGGCCCCTTTGATCATGCCCTATCCCTACCACCCCCAACCCCGCTCCAGCCCCCACTTCTTCAAACTGAGGCTAGGACCCCACCCCGCCATATGAGTGCCTGGTCCCTAGGGAAAGAGATGGAGCTGGGAGAGGAACACAAAGCAGGAACCATGGAGATTTCACTCCCCCATCCACCTCACCTCCAACAATGAAATTAATCTAGCACATCTTATACCAGGGGAAAATTGCCAGGGGGAAAAAGCAGAGCCCCCAACTCTAACAGTTTCAACTGTCTAACACAAAGTTTGTTACAGCGCAGTTATTTAGATAAAATATAAATATTTATGCATAATATAAAGTCAATTCAAATATTCTTCAATCCACCTCTTAAAAGCAAAAAAAAAATCTCAAATAAAATTAAAAGTTTTGAGGTTTATCTGACAGAAAAGGCGACTTTAGAAATAGGCTATGAGGGAGAAGGGGCATAAAGGAATAAAAGGGCTGCCCCAGGACCTACACTGCCCCTACCCCCTTCAGTGGCTCTTCAGTGCTGCCAGAATACAAGGAATGCTCCACCTCACCTGGCACCCCCACCGCCAATGGAACATTTCTTGGATGCCTCAGCTCTCTGCTTGGGCCAGCCAGCAGCCACCTCCCCAGTGCAAGTACCCGTAATCTCTGAAGGGAGGGGCTCTGCTGAGCAGGAAAAGCAGGGGGCCAAGTGCCCATGGCTATAGCTGGGAGTCAGCAGCTTTCCTCTCATGTTGGGGGCTTAACTTGGACATAGTCACATGTAGGGCAGTGATGGACCCAGAACCCCTCCTCCCTACTCTCCTGTGCTCCAGGGTCTCTGCTGCTGGGGAAGGGGTCCTGGGGTATGAAGAAAAGCACAACTAAATGGGATTAGGAAATGATCCAGTTCTACCACTCTCCCGTAGAAGCTTAAGATTCAAAGCTACCGAGAAGAGAGGGAGTTCCTGCTGAAAGATTGCACAGTCTGAAGAGGCTGGAACAAAAATGACCAGGAGAGAGACACAGCCTTGTCTCCAGAGAAATTGTTCCTGTGGTTTCCCAAAGACAAAAAAGTGATGGTTTTAAACAATGGGAAAAATGGGAATGAAAACAGGTACTTGGGGAAACTGAATGGATCCTATCAAACAATACAGGGTCACAAGCACAGCATCTTCACACACACACACACACACACACACACACACACACACACACACACACACACACACACACACACACACACACACACACACACACACACACACACACACACACACACACACACACACACACACACACACACACACACACACACACACACACACACAGCGTGCTCTCTCTGAGGCCGGCCCCATTGCTACCTGGCCTCCATCTTGGGGTGCACCCAAACTCAGCAGTAGTTGTCCCTGAGGAGTTCCCAAGAGGGTTTGGGAAGGAGGTGGGGAAGGAGGCTGGAAGGCCCAGGAAGCCTCCCTGCCCTCTCCCCAGCTACTGAGTTTCAGAAAAGGCTGGAAACTCAGCATGTGAGGAGCATCCAACGTCATACAGGGGATAGCTATCGGCAGGAAGATGGGGACAGAAGACAGGGACCTCTGAACGTTTTTTTTTTCCTTTGAAGGGAAAAGATTTGGGAGAAGAGAAAAGGAGGGAGGAACCCGTACACGATAGTTTTACATTATTGGATGAGAGAAAATCTGAAAACTGGGGGGTGGGAGGTGGGAAAAGAAAAACAGACAGCGAGAAGCAGGGAAGGGACTGAACATGGAAGCAGCATGTCCAGGGCCCGGTGTCCGGCGCGACACACTTGGGAGTTAAGTCCACTTTACTGGCCGTCACTGCGGGTCCGCACACAGTACAGAGTGTTTCTTGGTTTCACACATTCACTAGAACTATTGCTATTGTTAAATAACCCCAGAATGCTGGGGCACGTACAGGGGAGGAGAGGAAGCAGGGAGGGGGAAGTAGGGACGACTTTCCCCCTCCCCATTTTTAATTAGCAAATAAAACAGAAAAGAAAAATTATTTTTTTTCTTTCTTTTTTTGGCTTTTAGTCCAGAAGGACCTCATCTCTGCACCTCTTACTTGAGGAGCAAGAAGAGGGAAGGGAGAAAGGGATGTAGGAATAAGAGGATGTGGGGCGCTGCCAAGGGCAAGGTCAAAAATCAGGGTTGTATCTGACTTGAGTCTGGACCCAGGGCAGCATCAGCAGGTGAAAATGGCAGGTTTTTGTTTGGAAGGTGGGGGGAGATGCCACAAGGTGACTCCCCATCTCCCTTGCCTCACAGATTGGCCTGTTTTCCCTGATAAAACTCCTCCCAGCGGCTCTCGAAGAAGCGGCGCATGATGTGCCCAGCCTTGCCTACTTCAGAGTCATCCTCGTTGAAAGTCTGGCAGTTGTCAAATACCAGGAGGGCATCAGCCGCAAACTCCTCTGAGCTGGTGTACCTGGACAGGGCAGGGGCAAAGCTGTGAGCTGGGTAGGAGTTGCAGCAGTAGCAAAGACCGGGGGGGTTCACCCACATCTACTTACCCGCCCCTGAGCAGCCGCTCCCGCATGGTGGAAAAATCCATAGGATTTTTGATGATGCGCCGGTACCCACTCACCAAACGTGGGTTCACAGGCTCTAGGAAAGGCCAGGCTGCATCATGGGACTCCATCTCCATCAGGATAATCCTATCATTACAGGGACAATGATGGCTCCATCTCAGGAAGCAAATATACTGACCCCTCCCAGCCCTTTCCTCTGGCAGAGGTAGAGCCAGCTGTCCCCCCAGGATTCACTCAACTCACTCGCAAAACGTGAGATCACTGTGGTGGTTCCGCATTGAGAGTCGCCGCCGCTTGGAGGGGGAGAGCCCTTCTTCCGAGTACCGAGGCCCTGCTGCTGGGCTTTCTCGGCCCCTCAACAGTACCCGGCGTCGGCGGCCATCACCCTCTGAGAAGTTCAGCGAATAACCACTTTTCCGCTTCTGGCCACGCTTTGGGAAACAAGGCTTCTGAGTGAATTCTCCCTCCACCTGCTTAGTATAGGAAACAGGTGAGATTAGCAACAGCTGGGGATGCACTGCTTGCCCTACTACAATCTCTGCCTAAATATATGATTTAAGGCTTCAAAATACTATCATGCATAAGCCGGCATTGGTTTATTCACATAACCCAATGAAGTAGGTAAAAGGGAAGGTATAGTTATTCTCATTTTATAGAGAAAGCAATTAAAGCTATAGAATTTAAGTGACTTGTCCAAAAAAGGACTTAGAACCCAGGTCTCCTAATACTCAGTCTAGGACTCTTTCCAAGGAGAGGAGAGATTGAGGATAATCTCTGATTTCTGTTTGAGTGTGGGAAAGAAAGAGCAGAAGCCTTACCTGAGCCAAACAGACAGTACAGAACCAATCTCCTTCTGGGACAGCCTCCATCTTGGGACGATGGCAGTAAATGTGGCAGCCACGGTCACACCCATCACAAAGCAGAAGAAACTCATCATTGTCACCCTTCCGGCAGACTAGACACGTCTGGACCAAGGTTGTGAGGAGGCAGAATGAGCTCTCTAGCCTCTACCTGCCAGTGACCCCACCCGCCCCTGCTGGCTGGCCCCTCAGCCTCTCCAGGCTCTCTCAGCCTCTTACCACTTTGTTGACAGACTTCTCCCAGGCAATGGACCTCTCCAGCTGGCCCAGGCACAAGCACACCTGGGCTGCGCTCCGGCACCGCTCGAGGGTCTGGCGCCAGACACGAATGCGAGGGGTGATCTCATATGATCTGGAGGGAGAAAGTGGTGATCTTTGGATAAGGAGCGGATCCACTAAAGAGGGAACGTATCCCTTTCTCTCCAAGACCAAGAATGGAGGGTGGGAGTCACTCACATCTCTGTAGTGGTGCCCTCAGGGGCACCATTAGGTGTGCTAAGCAGGGCCTTCTCCAGCACAACCTCATGAGTTGGCCAGAGGGGCTCCCGCAGGTACCGCCGTTCTACATTCTGTTCCAGGGCAGCCAGCCGCATCACAGCCAGGTCCAAAGGGTTGGTAGTTTTACGCTGAGGTGCCAGACCTTCCCTGCCCCGACCTCGCCAGGTGATATCCTCCTGGGAGTCGGAGAGGTGCTCACAGTAGGCCAAGTCTTCACGGGTAGAGTCTGGGCTAGGACATGTCCAGCCCTTCAGTTAAGAGAGAGGAATAAAACTCACTGTAAAAGGAGGAAAATTTGGCATAGGAAAAAAACAAACAAAAACAAGACCCACTTAAGGTAGGTCACCTGTGAAGTAGGGACCCAGGGTTTTTCTAACAGGGCGTAAGGGACTAATGCTTTTCCCCAACCTTCCTACACAGTGCCAATCCCAGCATACCCGAATCTGCAGATCAGACATGATAACCCGCTGCTCCAGCTCCTCTACCCATTGAAGCACTGCTAGGTCTGTCTCGTATGTCTTCTCTTTGGGGGACCAGCTCATAATCCCTTCTTGAAAGGCAGGTAGTTGCCTGGGCTCAAAGATGGGGTCTGAGAAGAGAGGTGGCAGAGGGAGAGGCCCATCAGGCTGTTGTCCCTAGCAGCAGCTCAATGCTTATCCTGGGCTCTTCAGCTCAAGCTGAGTGTAGGAATGTATTTACCAGCTGAGGGCCGCAGGCAGACTTCCTGCAAGAAGTCCCTGTGCTTGTTAAGGTGTTTGTGAAGTGCCTTCTCCCGGATACCTCGGGGGTGTAGGGCCTTGAGCATGGCATCCAACGTCTCAGGATCTCGTATCCACCACCAGCCTGAGCACATCTCTGTAAGCAGATGAGATATATGTGGGGTGCCAGCTGTGAAGCACTGCCCACACCGGATGCCCTCACTCCAAGATCACTCACCAGGTGGGACAGGCTGGGCTGTCAGCTGGGTTAGGTAACGCTGTTCCATCTGTTTGAAGAACTTACTGGGAGGTCTCCCTCTCCGTTTGGGCTGTCCCAGCCCTGTGGGACTCTGTGGCATTTCTCCAGGGTCTCCTGCTCGCCTCTTAGGGGCCAACCCAGCCAAGGGCGTGGAAGAGAACTGCACTGGAGAACAAGGGTTGGCAGCACTAGGTCTATTCATCTGTGAATAAAATGAGACATAAGGAAATGAGGATGTTTTCATGTTTATAGGTTCCCTTAACTTCAGGCAGCAGCTCCACACCCAGGCAATGGTGCCTGTGGCAAGATGAAATCAAGTGCATACTACTAATTCTGGCTACTTACTGGCTTGGAGGAGGCAAGCTGCTGAGGGGAGGGAGTGGGTTGGTCCTCAGAAACTGCAGGGGGCGGTGTAGGGGCAGCATTGCAGGGCATCTGGGCTGAGATGTTAAACCAGAGTGCTTGAGGATCAGGGCTGGATTCTGCCTCATCAGGCTCTGGCTCCTCCGGGGGCTGTGATGGAGCTGGGTCTAGTTTTCCCGGACTGCTATCAGGCGTGAGGACTGAGCTGCTCAACAGGGAGCTATGGCTCTGAGTCTGGCTCAGCCAAGACAGGAAGGCTGACTGGCTGAGGTCATGCTGGCTCTGACCCAGTGACAAAGGGGAGCCTTCTTGCTCCAGGAACCCCTTATGGGACTGAAGCTGAAGCTGAAGCTGAGGCTGGGGCTGGGCAGGAGCATGAAGCTGAGCCTCAGGCTGAAGCTGGGCCTGGGGCTGTTCTGAATCCTGACCCCTGACAGGGGACTTAAGATGCCTAGGTTGCATAGACCCAGGCTTAGTTTTTCGAGGTCGGCCTCGGGCCCGGGCAGGAGAACTGGCAGTGGTGTTGGAGCCAGCTAACTCCATCTTCATAGAGAAGAGGGCAGGGTTGAGTGACGCATGGGCTGCCACTTTTAAGGAGTCAGTTTCCTTCTTTATCACATCCTCAGGAACTGTAAAGAGAAGTAAAGAGTTAAGCCATATGCTGACATACAAGGGAAAAGTAAGAGGGTATATAAACTTAGGACCTATACTTTCTTTTTCTCTTGGACTTAGTCCCCCTTTTTTGAGATTCCACTGGGAAGAGCTTATATGCCAATGAACACAGTATCTGGGGAAGAAACACTATTCTCCCAAGTAATCAGCAGCAGCAGCACAATCATAAGCTAACATTTACTGCGAACCAACTACGGGTTAAGTATTATTCTAAGAGACTTAACTCATTTTAATCCTCTCAGTAGCCTTATGAAGTACATACACTATTATTATCTCAACTTCACAAATGAAGAAACAGAATCATACAGCTGGAAATGGCAGAGCAGGTGGGTAGGCAGCTTTACTCTAAAATCTGTGCTCTTAACCATTACGCTATATTATCAGAAAATGAAAGAAGCCCAAGACTACTAAGGAAAAGGAATTATTTAATTCTTGTTTGATAGGACTCAGAATCCACACTCCCACAGGCACACCTACCTAAGTTCCCCTCTGTTCCTTCTACAAAGATACCAGCCAAATACGGCAATACCCAGTAGCGACGTCTGTAGCGGTCCTGACCCAGGGAGACCGCCCGAAGCATCTGGGATGAGTGAAGCAACTTTTTGCGAAAGAAAAGCTGACGCTGGGTAGACAATGAAAATGAAGATGAATAAACACATTTCCAGAGTGACAGTGGTGAATTCATCCAGTATATCGGAGAAAGGCAATGGCTCTCAGTCCCTCTATAAAAGTGATGCCACCTGGGCCTAATTCAGAAGGTGATTAAGTTTGGGAGCAGTGGCTCACGCCTGTAATCCCAGCACTTTGGGAGGCCAAGGCAGGTGGATTGCTAGAGCCCAGGAGTTCAGAACCAGCCTAGGTAACATATGGAAACTGTCTCTACAAAAACACAAAAATTAGCCAGGCATGTTGGCTCCTGCCTGTAGTCCCAGCTACTTGGGAGGATCACCTAAGCCCAGGAGGCTGAGGCTGCAGTGAGCCATGATCGTGCCACTGCACTCCAGCCTGGGTAACAGAAACCCCATCTCAAAAGAATAAAAATTAAAATTGTTTACAAAATAAGCTGATCAATTCTTGCCCAGCCCATATCTCCAACTCTTGGGAGGTTAGAAGCACAATACCTTACTGAGTTTTTCTATCTGGCGCTCTAGCTCTGGGATGCTAGATGCTGTGGCATCAACCTAGGGAGAAACACGAGTGCATTACGAAAAAGGAGGTTATCAGATTCAAGAAAGAGGAATCTATTTTCTAACTCCCACTTTCCTTGATCTTGGGCCAGTACCTCTCCATCTCTTCGACCCCTGCGGCCATGGACAGCTGCTATAGACTCCTCTTCTTCCTCTTCTTCCATGCCACTGGTCTCTTCCATGATCCGAGAACTGCGCCTCCGTCCCAGGCATTCCTCTGGCCCTTCCATCTCTACTTCAGACCGCCCAGTTCGCTTGGCCAGAACAGTTTTCAGCCTTGAAATAGATGGAGAAAGATTAAGGGAAGGCCAAGCGTGGTGGCTCACACCTGTAATTCCAGCACTTTGGGAGGCCAAGACAGGCGGATCACCTGAGGTCAGGAGTTCGAGACCAGCCTGGCCAACATGGTGAAACCCTGTCTCTACTAAAAATACAAAAATCAGCCAGGTGTGGTGGCATGGGCCTGCAATCCCAGCTACTTGGGAGGCTGAGGCAGGAGAATCGCTTGAACCTGGGAGGCGGAGGTGGCAGTGAGCCAAGATTGTGCTATCGCATTCCAGCCTAGGCGACAGAGGAAGACTCCATCTCAAAAAAAAAAAATTAAGGGAAACTGGTGAGGAACATGATAGTGCCACAAAAGAAATACCTTGACTCTAAACCATCCTGGGCCCTAGTAAGGTCCCAAACCCAGGGAAGGGGCTAAAGCATCGCATTTCAAGCCAAAACCCTGGCTATGCTTCACCCACCCCACTTCTCTCCTCTCTGGGGCTCTACTCTCTGTCTGGTCCCTACCTCCGGAGCCGGCCTTCAACAATCCACTTGTTTTTCCTGTAGCTGGACATACTCTCCAGAGTCTTGTCAATCTCACTGCAGGGGAATAGGGAATGGGATGAAGTGGCAGCACAAAAAAAGGGAAAGGAGGCTCAAGGGTAAAGGGGCTGCAGCTGAAAAGGAGTTCCAGCCTAGAACCCAGATTGGATGAATGGCAGAGGAAGGCTTAGGCTCTCCCAGGGAGGGCACTGCAATTCAGTCCCAAGTCATTCCAGCATCTTCAGAACATGGCAGTGAACACACATTTCTGAGGACTTCTGGAAGGCTACAAGTCCTCCACCCCATTCTGATGCAAGGGATACGATGACCATCCCCACTCCCAGCCTCTCACTTGATGATGAGGGTGGAGCCATTGAGCTCATGCACAAGGAAGGCCAGGACAGCAGCCTTCTGCTGGGGTGGCTGGGCCTGAAAAGGCTGGGTGCGCAGGCGGTCACAGAGGGCTGGCTCTACTCCATATGCCATAAGGAAGCAGCGCAGGATCTCCGACACATTGTCTCTTGTCAGTGGGATCTCAGACACCTTCTCCCCCAAGATCTTTAGGGACTGTGTGGAGGACAGCATAATGGGGGTGAGTAGGGAAAGACGAACAACCAAGTTGGGTGAATGTGCAAGAGGAAAATACATCAGAAGAGAACTATGGGGGTTAAGACAGAATACGAAAGAAGACCACAAAAGAAAAGGAAAAAATAAAGAAAAATAAAATAAGGAGAGGAGTCAGGAAGAAAAAGAAAGGAAAAATATAAGGAAAAGAGAAACACTAAGTAGTTATATCTCCTTTACTTGTCCTGGTTACTTTGGGAGGGACTTGCACTCACCTGACAGTAGGAGGGCAAGCCAGGATCATGGAGTGCAGCCTTCAGCAGCCTGACCAGCAGGTCTTGCACCTCACCCAAGCTGTCACCTTGACACAGGAGTCCCTCCTGCAGGACCCCCAGGCTAGGCACATCTTTGGCAGGATCAAAGCCCAGCACCTTGCCAAAGCTATGCAGGAACTCCACAATGGTCAAGCAGTCTGAGAAGGCTCCACTGGGCAATGTCAGACCAGGGACTCGTGAGAAGTCAGGCAGGGGCTAGAGAGAGAAAAGTGAGTAGGGAGTTCTGTTAAACATAACAGAAGATGACAATTTGCATGTCTACAAGAGGTTCTTCCTTTAATCTTTATGTAATTTTTTTTTTTTTTTTTTGAGATAGGGTCTCACTCTGTCACCCAAGCTGGAGTGCAGTGGCATGATCTCTGCTTACTGCAGCCTCGACCTCCTAAGCCCAAGCAATTCTCCCACCTCAGTCTCCCAAATAGCTGGGACTACAGGTACATGCCACCACACCCAGCTAATTTTCGTATTTTTTGTAGAGATGAGGTCTCGCCATGTTGCCCAGGCTGGTCTTGAACTGCTGGTCTCAAGCGATCTGCCCGCCTCGGCCTCCCAAAGTGCTGGGATTACAGGTGTGAGCCATGGCACCCGGCCTTCCTTTAATCTTTAATGGAAATGTCTCTCCCATTGCAGAAGTCTGTTTTTTTTTTTTAAAGGAAAGTCTTCCCAACTGACCCGGGAACTGTTACTCTCTCACTACCTGGTGGTCAGTCAGACACATATCCTCTGTCGGCTTCTTCATTTCCTCCAAGATCATCTGTTGCCTCTGCCGTTCCTCCAAGCGCCTCTGTGTGGCCAGGGTCTTATCTGCTTTACAGGCTGGCTTGGCTTTGGTCACCTCCTCCTTTTCCTTCATTTTTACCTTCTCCTTCTTTTCCCTCTTGACTTTTTCCTTCAGTTTTTCCTGCTTTGTCTTTCCTTTTTCTTTCTCAGCCTACCCAAGGAAGAGAGGAACCAAGACTGCCATAAAGATATCAATTACTATCCTTCCCTGGTCCCAGTCCTCCCAACCTCACAGCCCAGAAATCTCACTATAAAACAAGACTGATGTACATGTCTTGCAAAATCAGTTTAGTGGCTTCGAAATTATACTTGGCAAGTTTGTACATGCACCTACCTTGGATTTCTTCTTAGCTTCCTTCTGCTTTAAGCTCTTGGTCTCTTGTTTCCGCTTATTTCTGGCCTGTAAACCATAAGGGAAGTCATTTCTCCTCAAACTCTGAAAGCATCTCTGCTTGGGCTAGGATTCAAAAACAGACAAGGGTGCTGGGGAGGAGAGGTGAGAGATGGAATGAGGGGTTGGCAATGGATTAATTCTCTCACCCTAGAGATGCCCACGTTATTTTTGAACAAACCCAATTCTCTAAATCAAGCGCAAGAAATTTCAGGGTAATGAAGATATGCTGCTACACAGGGAGTGATGGATGTGGGAAATGAAAATAAAAGATGAAGTAAGTTGTAGGAAAAATTAACCTACTGTTTCATCTCTCTGATGTCCCTCACCTGCCCTTGGATAGTAGTCTGACACTCTCCCCGTTGAACCTTCTGCCTCATCTTCTTCTTGCTTTTAGCAATCTTTGCTTTATCCTCCTCATTCAATGTTTCTGTGAGAGCAGAAAGAAAAATGAAACAAGTGAGGCAGGAAGGCAGTTCTCTAGCATCCAGGGCAACACATGCCCGTCTCAAAGCTGGCCTCCCAAGCAGCTCCCTGAAGAATCTAGAGTAGCTTTTTTTTTTTTTTTTAAGTATACATAATAAAACATTGGGGGAAAAAATGTAGGAGAGGCACCTGCTATGGGGGTGGCACAAAGAACTCAAATGACATCTCCTGCCCAGAAGCACCAGCCCCTGGCTCCAATCAGACTGCTTTAGAAGGTGTCCTGCTGATAGAAAAGAGGCCACAATGGCAGAGTAGCCTTGGAGCCAATCTCTCTCCCAGGATACCTGACAAGAGCAGAAACCCACAGACTGATTTTAGAGCAGAAAGCAGAGAAAGGATACAGCAAGCCAAACTGCCAGGGAAAGAGGGTAGTAGTTAGAAGCACTGATTAACCAAGGGTGTGCCAGAAAAAAGGCCCACACAGTGGACACCTCAAAAGAATCACTGACATAGTTATTGATCATGCTCAGCTCCATGTCTTGCTTCACTAAAAGTTCTGAATTTCTTCCTTTCGGGAAGACTTGTGGAAGTATAATTCTGCAAACAAGAGTATTTCATAACTGATGTTTCTGACATGACTATATATACATATATATTTTTTTTGACACGGAGTCTCACTCTGTCGCCCAGGCTGGAGTGCAATGGCACAATCTCAGCTCACTGCAATCTCCACCTCCCAGGTTCAAGCGATTCTCCTGCCTCAGCCTCCCCAGTAGCTGGGACTACAGGCGCGTGCCACCACGCCCGGTTTTTAGTATTTTTAGTACAAGCGGAGTTTCACCGTTTTAGCCATGACGGTCTTGATTGCCTGACCTCATGATCCGCTGGTCTCAGCCTCTCAAAGAGCTGGGATTACAGCCGTGAGCCACCGTGCCTGGCCCTGACATGACAATATTTATTATTTTGTTTCTGGTATAGAAACGCCACCACATGTCTACGTGACAACCCTCTAAGACAGATATTATGGGCAGATGAACTACCTAAGACTTTAGATTAAAATATGAGACTTAGCCGGGTGCAGTGGCTCACACCTGTAATCCCAGCACTTTGGGAGGCTGAAGCAGGCGGATCACCTGAGGTCAGGAGTTCGAGACCAGCCTGACCAACATGGAGAAACCCCATCTCTACTAAAAATACAAAATTAGCTGGGCGTGGTGGCATATGCCTGTAATCCCAGCTACTCTGGAGGCTGAGGCAGGAGAATCGCTTAAACCTGGGAGGTTGCGGTGAGCCAAGATCGCGCCATTGCACTCCAGCCTGGGCAACAAGAGCAAAACTCCATCTCAAAAAAAAAAAAAAAAAAGGCCAGGCGTGGGGGCTACACCTGTAATCCCAGCACTTTGAGAGGCCGAGGTGGGCAGATCACGAGGTCAGGAGATCGAGACCATCCTGGCTAACACGGTGAAACCCCGTCTCTACTAAAAATACAAAAAATTAGCCAGGTGTGGTGGCGTGCACCTGTAGTCCCAGCTACTCGGGAGGCCGAGGCAGGAGAATGGGGTGAATCCAGGAGGCAGAGCTTGTAGTGAGCCAAGATCGTGCCACTGCACTCCATCCTGGGTGACAGAGTAAGACTCTGTCTCAAAAAAAAAACAAAATGAGACTTGTTCTAGGTCATTTGGTTGAAACATGACACGGCTAGATGTCTGAGTGAAAATCAAAAGACTAAGTTTTTTCACATTCTTCACACTACACCAGGGTAAACACACTATTTACTGAAAAATGTAGGTATTTCTCATCCGTCCATCCACTAAAACAGTGCCTATTATTATTATATTATTATTATTATTATTTTGAGATGGAGTTTCACTCTTGTTGCCCAGGCTGGAGTGCAATGGTGTGATCTCAGCTCACCGCAACCTCTGCCTCCCGGGTTCAAGCCATTCTCCTGTCTCAGCCTCCCGAGTAGCTGGGATTACAGGCATGCGCCACCATGCCTGGCTAATTTTGTATTTATAGTAGAGACAGGGATTCTTCATGTTGGTCAGGCTGGTCTTGAACTCCCGACCTCAGGTGATCTGCCCTCCTCAGTCTCCCAAAGTGATGGGATTATAGGCGTGAGCCACCATGCCTGGCTTTTTTTTTTTTTTTTTTTTTTTTTTTTGAGACAATCTAGCTCTATCACCAAGCTGGAGTGCAGTGGCGCAATCTCAGCTCACTGAAACCTCCATCTCCCAGGTTCAAGCTATTCTCCTGCCTCAGCCTCCCAAGTAGGTGGGACTACAGGCACACACCACCACGCCCAGCTAATTTTTTGTTTTGTATTTTTAGTAGAGACGGGGTTTTACCATGTTCGCCAGGATGGTCTCAATCTCTTGACCTCACGATCCGCCCGCCTTGGCCTTCCGAAGTGCTGGGATTACAGGTGTGAGACACTGTGCCCGGCCTATTATTTTTTTTAGAAACAGGGCCTTGCTCTGTTGCCCAGGTTGGAATGCAATAACACAACTGAAGTTTACTGTAGCCTCCAAACTCCTGGACTCAAGTGATCCTCTGCTGCCTGCCTCAGCCTCCTGGGTAACTGGGATTATTAAGCACACACCACCATGCCTGGCTCCCAATTATCTTTTGAATTCAGATGTGAATTCTGAACCTCCATGGTAGTAGAAATGGGTAAGGTAAAAGGGTACAACTGAACCAGTATATGATAAGGAGCTAAAAGATGGAAAGAAAGGGCAAGAAAGTCCTCTCCTCTGGGCTAAACACACCTGGGGGCAGCCCAAGGTTTCACTGGTAACAGCAACTCAAGAAAGAGCATGGCTGGAAAAGTAGTATTCCCAAGCGCTGGGACTAGGATGCTGGATTCCAAGGAGAAGCTGATTCAGATTCATTCTTCCCAGATAATGTTAGTCACACTCCTGGGAAATCCAGGTATTAGCAATTCATCAACATTTTAGATACCTCATGGAGGGAGCAGAATCCCAAAGTAAGAAATACCACTGTACCTTGGGCCTCCAGTTTCTTTAGGGGGCGGTTGTCTGTCTTGTTCAATAGCTCAGTGATTTTGACCTTAGGTGGCCGACCTCGACCCCGTTTCACCTTGGGGACTTCCTTAGTCTTAGCCTTCTCAGTGTTTCGAGGTCGACCCCGTTTGCCAGTAATTGCCTGAATCCTCGACGGGATCTCCTCTGCTGAGAGCTGCACCCACTGCAAGCCCTAAGGTAGCAAGGGAGACTGTTACAGTGGTAAGGAATCAGTGCAGGCCACGAGGCCCTCGGAACCATTCAATGCCCCAGAACCTTCAAACCCCACGAGAGGAAGCTGCAGCTTGTCCACCAACTCTTCCTCAGGGACAAAAGCATATTTAACCCTTGGGTCTGCACCTCTGGCGTGTCTCTTTCTTCAAAGAAATCTCCAACAGGCATACGGGGACTGAAGCTGAAGTGCTCACGGCGGACACTGTGTACCACGTTGCGGCTCAGGTACTAAGAGGAGGAAGTAAAGTAACATTAATAAAGTTGGATCCTACCATGTCTTTGGCCAGCAAAGGCACAAGCAGAACAGGCCCAGAGCAGACAATGCCAGCCTGTTGTCACTGAGCCCAAGAACGGAGTCTTGGGCAGTGGAAAGGAGTCCACTGAGCCCAAGAAAGCAGTCCTTTAAAAAAAGCTACATTACCTTGATCACTTCTGGAAATTGCTTCATCCTCTTCCCACAGGGACCATAATACCAGGTCTCCCCCTGCCATCGGTGGCTGCCCTTCTTGATGCGCACCTCTCTCCGCCACCTGCCAGAGAAGCACATGGGCCCTGCCGCCAGGTCACACCCCTACCCACTCCCATGCCACCTAAGTGCGAAGCCCTCTGAGCAGATGGCCCTCCCCACATTTGTATCTCTAGAACTGCATGCAGATGCAAAAGCACCAAGAGAGATAAGCTTGGCTAGAAGGCTGACTTGAGCTCCAGCAAATACATCAAGGCCCTTAGGAGAAAAGCAATACACCAAACTGCACAAGCTCAGAGAGATCTCCATCCCTCCTTTACAAAATCAGTGAGATAAGCTGCCAGAAACCCCTCCCTGAGCCATTCAGGACAGTTACTGGATTTCCAGTAAAGAGGATAAAGACCTAAGGGGAATAAAGACAGAAGACAAAGGGCAGGGAGGCAAGCAGAAAAATAAATTTGCTGCTGATTCCATGAAAAGACTCAATATGCCAGGGTTTAGTTAGGAACTCTGTGTTCTGAGCAGAACACAGAGTTAGTCAGAGTTAGTTCTAAGACTAACTCTAATCTTTCTCTCAAAATTTTAAGCAGTACTCAGACTTGGTGACCACAAGTAGCCTTGAGGGGCAGGGGTGGGGAAGATCCAGGAAGGCAGTTATTTCCACAAGGCCCAGGTGTCAGCTAGTTTGTTCATTTTGGTCATGTACTGTTCCTGCCCTTACCTCTCCTGAGAGCATTAAAACAACAAAACCACCTCAATTCATTAGTACTAAGTCACTCCTCATTCATTACTATCCCTTGTCCACAGAAATAGGACAAGCCAGCTGGTTTGGATGTGAGCCCTAGGGTTTGGAAAAGATAATAGCTGGAGCTCCTTGGGCAAAATTGAGTCACTACAAGATGAAGAAAGAATAGGTGATGGAAGACAGACCTTGAGAGAAGAAGGAAAACCTAGGAATCTCATGCCAAGAAGCATTATCACTGCAGATAACTGTCCTGTAATCTACTCTTGTCTGGCCCATTCCTCCCCCACCTCAGAGGAAAAAAGGCATTCCCTTCTTTCTAGAGTTGTGCATTAAACTTGTCAAGGTCAATAAATGTAGCAAACTAGAGCATTTACCCATGTTGGAGGGGAAGACGAACTTCTTCTGGGGTAGCAATACGTCTCCTCATAACATCACCTTGGGAGGAAGGGATACCCAAGTTAAGAGTTCAAGCAAAATATTTAAACAATAGGCCAATAGGGAAAGGCTAACTACAACATGGGACAGAAAAGTTTCTTGGAACCAGACAGGGATAGAATAGAATCTGGATACTCACCACTACCAGAAGCAGTGAGTCCTTCTCCAGTGATCTCTTCCAGGTCAGCAGTGGTTTCTAGAAAGCTGCTGACATCCTTATTTGCTGGGGAGGCTGTTGGAAAGGCAGCTGCTGGGGAAGTTACGGGAGAGGCTTTTGGGGATGTCACTGAAGCCGTCAAGGGGACTTCTGAGGAGACTGCTGGGAGGACTGCTGAGGAAGCTGGAGAGACCACTGAGAAGACTGCTGGAGAGACAACTGTAGAAGCTGCGGGACAAACTTCTGGAGAGATTTCTGGGGAGGCTGCTGGAGAAACCACTAGGGAGACTGCTGGGGAGGTTGTTGGCGAGACTGCTGGTGAGGTTGCTGGATGTAGCTGAATAGTGGATGACTGATCAGGAGCTGGCTGGCTCAGGGATGGTGGGAAGTCTGAAGATTGAGTTTCCATTTCTTCCTGTTCAGCGTCACTACCATTATTCAGGTCAAAGCTGTTATCTAGAATCCAAAGGGACAGGATAGGCTTTAAAAAAAAAAAGGCATCACATAAAACAAGAGAATCTACTCAGTCAACCCTGGACCAAGCTAAACAGGGTTACTTCAAGGGGTCTTCCCTAGGGTTGGAAAAAGAAGTAGCTTTTTCTCCCAACCAATCATGAGGATTAAAGGGTAAAGTTGCTACAGATGTCATTGTGTGAAGAAATACCTTTTACCTGGTGCCAATAAAGCCTCTAGCCTCCTTCTCCCTACAAATTCCAAGTCTCACAAGTTCTTCAAAGCAGAGGGCACAGGTCAGAGTATAGCAGCCTATGCCTCTTTTAGTTCCACCATACACTATCCCATAGCCCCTCAGCTCCCAGCAAGGTGCTCTTGCTTTCCTACTTTTTTTTTGAGATGGAGTCTTGCTCTGTTGCCCAGGTTGGAGTGCAATGACACAATCTCAGCTCACTGCAACCTCTGCCTCCTGGGGCCAAGTGATTCTCCTGCCTCAGCCTCCCGGGTAGCTGAGATTACAGGCACGTGCCAACACACCTGGCTAATTTTTGTATTTTTAGTAGAGGCGGGGTTTCACCATGTTGGCCAGGTGGCCTCAAACTCCTGATCTCAGGTGATCCGCCCGCCTCGGCCTCCCGAAGTGCTGAGATTACAGGTGTGAGCCACTGCGCCCAGCCAGATTTCCCACTCTTAAGGCCCTAACTATGAAACTTATTCTCTCATCTTTTCTCAGGTAAAGGTCTGTCTTTGTCCTACCTACCCTCACTTACCTTGCAGGACAGACTCCCCTAGGACAGGTGGAGAGGTGGGACTGGCAAAGATAGAGGTTGATGTTTGACTATCATCTGCCAGGAGACTGAAGGCAGTAGCATTATTGAGGGAAGGGCAATCAAGGGCAGAAATCACAGGGCTGTCCTCAAGAGGCAGCTTGTCCTCTGCACCCATCAGCTCCGTGTCATCAATACCATACAGTCCTCCACTCACTGGCTCTGTTTACAAGGGTAGAAAAATCAGAGCAGGATAATGAGAAAAAAATCAGAAAGCAAGATTTAAGAAACATTGGTCAGAAAACATCCAATTCTAGTTCCCACAATGTGAAGATTCTTCCTAATATTAAGTTAGGTAACAAGTAAAGCCTTCTCCCTGAAAGAGTAGTCATGAGACTATAGGGATCATAAAAGTTTGAGGGGAGGCCGAGGCAGAAGAATTACTTGAGGCCAGGAGTTCAAGACCAGCCTGGACAACATAGCAAGACCTCATCTCTACAAGGTGAAAATGAAAGGAAAGGCATTGGTGGTATTATCTACCCAGAGACGTATGCAAAATTCTAGGATTTATCATAAAATATGTCTTTCTTGTACTTCAGTGGAGTAAAAGGTAACTGCTCACTGACAAATGTTTTCTTCCTAGTTTGTTAGAACCCAGAAAGATCAACTGTGTGGTAATAAGTCCCTATCCAGTGCATTATTACAGCCCAGAGCTCTTGGCCAAAAGGAATACTGGGAAAGAACCTGGGACATGAACCAATTCAGCTCAGAATTCAGTTAGTGCACCAAGTCCTGTGGCATGTAACTGTGGTCTGCCTTAGGCCTACCTGGAAGCCCCAGTGCCCCTGATTGCCTAATACTTTTCCCATTTTACTGTCTCTTTAGGTAAAGGTTGGCTACTCTGCATGGATAAGTTAAAGGGACATAGCCTCCAAACCTACCTGGTGCCAAAGAGTTGAAGGGCTCCAGAGAGTCTTCACTGAGGATTGGAGTGTCTTCCAGTTGATCAGGAAGATGTGAAGGATCATCTAAACAGCTCACTGTGGGGTCAGGGACCAGGACTGAGACCTCTTGGTGTAACGATTCCACAGAAGGGACAGAGCCATTGTAGCCACACATCTTCAGTTCTAGGAAATCCCAGGAGAGACCAAAAGTCAAAATCAGTGCCTTATATTGGTTCATTTAACTATACTAGGCAGTCAATCTTTGCTAGAAGGATGTTCATTCATTCAACATTTATTGCAGCCAGTTCATTGCTGGGAACCGATCACATCAAGATACTCTGAGCAGAGATGTGCTGGTAAAATCAAACCTACAGCAGGCAAAGAGAGGAAAAGAGAGTGGGGTCTGATACAACATCTCTATCATGTTCTCCAATATCTCCTCCATCCATTGGGAAACGAGAAAACATCCTGTAATTTTACAGAGTGGTGGTTACCCTTGTACCAGGAATCAACTGGAAGCTAAGCTTTTATCTATTTTGAGGGAAAAGATGAGAGGGGCTGTCACATGTACTAATGCTAAACAACAAAAAAAAGGAAACTGAGTAGACAAATAATGATATGCTCTGCCTGCTTCCTGCCCTCCTTCGCATGCCAATCACGACATTGGGCTCAGACGACTTTAGCAGCCAGTCTGATCCTGCCACAGTCAGTTAAAACAGCCTCAATGCCCGCTGCTAGACCCTAACCACTCCGTATATTTTGAAAGAAGCCTTTCTTGATGCAGGGTGTCTGTTGGGGCTGTTTCGGGCTCGCCCACCTGCCCTCTCCAGGCCAGAAGCTCTGCATGAGCTTGAAATAATTTGCACTCCCACTCGCGAGCTGGTGCTGCTGCCACAAAAACACCAGCCACTTGGCTCTGCTAATTGCTAATCACCAACATGCAAATCAGCCTCCACTGCAGAGAGCTGGAAAGACAAGTTTTTCTCACCTCAAAAAGCCACTATCCCCCCCAGCTCCATTTTTCCTTTCCCCACCCAGTTCACCAACCCAGTTATACCTGGCTGCTCTTCTTCCAGCTCCAAGCTGCCTACCAAGCCAGTGCCATTCTCTGCCACAACTGAAGTCATCTCCTTTTCTGCTGCCTCATCAGGATGGATACCACTGCCTACCTCCTGGGAGGGTGCAAAGGTTTGAATGCTAGATCCCAACATAGGAGAAGTCTGTGGGGAGGTGAAAAAACTAGGGGGTCCATTGGGCATCACCTCAAAATTCTGGTCAGGAAAGGAATCATACAGTTCTTGTGAATCAAAGTTAAGCCCCATGGGACTCTGGGTACCATTGGCCCAGAACTCTTGGCTCCCAGCCCGAAGGTTAGTGTTATGACTTGGGGATGAAGGTTGCCGGCTGCCCCCAAGGATGCCGTTGAGTGGGTATTGTCCCCCCGAGAACTGGGAGAGAAGGGGTGGGTCCTTGAGGTTGCTGCCAGGATTGGCAGATGGGTACTGTGAGTAGTTCCAGAGACAGTCGTAGGCCACGCTGGGGTGATGGAGGTGTGAGGTGCTGGAGGAGTGGGGAGCAGAGTTCAAAATCCCTGAAGTAGTAGTGTGAGATACAGTAGATAAGCCATTAACATTCACATCCCCATTCAAACCTGGCAGAGAAAGAAAGAAAAGGTCAGTTACAGATATGTAGGCAAGCAACTTTACCAAAACAAACCCAAAGTAATAGCACTGACTAGAGAAAGACATGGTAAAGGGAAGGGGGATTCCTCCCCTGCTATATTTAGTTTTTGGGTCTCTGGAGAACACCAAGCCCAGAGGCTCCTGGATGTAGGTTTAGCAACTGCTGCTGAGGCTGAGTAGGGGGCTAGAGAGCTCTCCAGGCCTACCATGAGAGCCACCAGCAGAGCTGGTTGCTGCTGCTTACTGCTGGTTTTTTGTTTGTTTGTTTGTTTGGTTTGGTTTATTTTTTGTTTGTTTGTTTTGAGATGGAATCTCGCTATGTCACCAGGCTGGAGTGCAGCGGTGCAATCTCGACTCACTGCAACCTCTGCCTCCTGGGTTCAAGTGATTCTCCTGCCTCAGCCTCCCGAGTAGCTGGGACTACAGGCGCCCATCACCACGCCTGGCTAATTTTTGTATTTTCAGTAGAGACGGGGTTTTACCGTGTTGGCCAGGATGGTCTCATCTCTTGACCTCGTGATCCACCTGCCTCGGCCTCCCAAAGTGCTGGGATTACAGGCGTGAGCCACCACGCCTGGCCTTTTTTTTTGTTTTTAATTAAATGAAACTGTTTGCAGACTCCCTACAGTGACTTGCGTTCTGCCCTACTCTCATTCCCTAGGGGATTTCTTCCCTTGGAGGGGCATGACTGAATTCGCTAGGGGCCCCCTTTCCCCAGTGCCTATTTGGCCCCACAGTGGTACCAAAAGGAACAACCTCCATCTCACTGGCACATGCAGATCCAGCACTTTGTGCTGGGCTAAGAATAGAATTTGCAGTCACCACAGCGACAAGAACCCAGCTCAGAAGGCTGGGCTTGGCCCTTCCCTATAGGCATTGGAAGGTAATATGCCAGCTGGGGGGGTAGGGGGGGCACTTTGCATGCAGTGCTGTAGAATTCAGCTCTCAACATCAATGGCAACTCTGGGATGGAGGACAATCAATCAAAAAGAACCAAGATATTAAGGAAACTTGAGGGTAGGGTGGAATCCAATGAAATAAGGGAGCTTCTACCATCTGCAACCCTCTTCGAGAGGATCGGAGGGAGAAGTAGCAGTATTTTTCTGCTGCAAGAAAGGAGGGAAGCATGTGGGCTTCTCTCTGCTACCAAGTATAAAGGACTTGAAACCCAAGCAAGATTATAGAGGTACCTGGCAAGTCATGGTACAGAGCAACTGGTAAGCCAAATCCAGGAAAAGACCCAATCCTGGCAGCAACACCTCCATATGGAATTATGAACTTCTCTCTGGGGAACTAGGTAAGCATTAAACTCTCCCTTGTCCCTACCTTCCATCCAAGGACAGAAGATGGAATAAGTACTTCTAGCATCTGCCTTTCTCTGATGTACAAACTAAAAGGCAATAAATACACTGCAACCTTCATTCAACTCTCAGTCCTGGCCCAGTGTAGCTTCCGTAACCTCTTAAAACAGCTTCTTAGAAGGCTAGCACTTTCTCTCTCTCATGGGTCCAACCTGGTTATCAGCAGCAGTAGCCACTTCACTGCTCTGTCAGCAGCCAGGGGAACAGGGCTGACAGAAGAACAGGCTAAGATGAAAAAGCCAGTGGGTTTTTCTAATCTCTTCCAACCTTAAATCAATACAAAAAATGTTTCCAAAAAACCCTAGAACTTGTTCTTAGAAGTTGATTTCTCTCCAGCAGCAAAGTAGAGCAAAATATCCCCCCATGAATCTGCCCTAAAGGGATGATGCCCATTCCCTCCCCAGGCCAAGCAGCCCTCACACTCACTTTTCCCTTGCTGGGGGAAGTTCATGGGAGACCCGTTAGTGTAGAGGCCCTCCCCTGAGGAAGGAGAGGGTTTCAGTCCTGAGGCAGCAGGTGCAGGGGGAAGGCCAGTAAAGTTAAAATGGTCGTTTGCCTCCATTTCTGCAGGAGGGGAGAGAGAGGGAAAAAAAATACTGGCGGTTAAACAAGGTTATGTCACCTGGAATCTTCCAGGGGCAATGACCCCTCCCCTCCACCTTCTCCTACCTAAGTACTGTGTGAGGAAAGGTACAAAATAAGAAAAGAGAAGGAGAAAATATGCCTCTAGCCTGAGCAATGACTCTATGAAAATAGTCTTTTAAAGCCAGCTTTGTAGATTAAAAAACAAAACAAGTTAGCGAGAAAAACCAAGATACAAACCTGGAGGAGTCTTCCCTCTGTGTAAGCCCCACTCAGCCCAGGTTACCCTTCTATATTAGATATTAGCCTCTACTGTACCACTTAACATTCTCCATCCTTTTGTTTTTATCCCCAAGGTAAAGTCTCCCTCCCAGGCCCACAAAAGGTTCTCAAAGCCATCTTTTTGACAGAAAAGCATATTTGATAAACACTCTTTGTTTCATTATTAAACTTGAGCTAAACATAATTTCTAATTATCCTATCCATAGCCCTAGATATCTCAAGATAGTAGTTACATTAGTAAAGGGATTTGAAAAGGAGAATACATTTCAGGAAGGTGATCATAATGGCAAACCTCGAATCATCCAGCAATACTTCTACTCTTTATGCTCCCCAAGAACACAGGTCAGAAAAATGTCAGCAGTGGAAAATTGATTAAATATGAGGGTATCCCAAAAAATATTATTCTGTTATGTCTATTATGGTTATTTCCTAATGTTTTAGTTTTGTGGCTTAAATATAAAGAAACGGTCACAGGGAAAATAAAATAGCAAGATACTTATATTTGTAAAGTGCAATGGCTCATTGAGGTATGGCTAAAAAGTTTTTCACCCTTTCTGAATACTACTAAGAATGATGAGAGAAGCCCTTGATCAGAATGAATTTAACTTTGACAGAGGAAAGGAAAGAAAGCAAGCAGAAGCCAGAATTATTGGTAAAGTCTAACATATCAATCGGATTCTTGTGATATCCTAGTGCATACCAACTTGATATGTGAGAAACATAATCTGTCTTGATACAGAAAAAGCAACTCCTTGAATTATGTTACTACATTTTAAAAAAGAGAAGAATTCAGGCCGGGTATAGTGGCTCACCTGAGGTCAGGAGTTCGAGACCAGCCTGACCAACATGGTAATACCCTGTCTCTACTAAAAATACAAAAATTAGCTGGGTGTGGTGGCAGGCACCTGTAATCCCAGCTACTCAGGAGGCTAAGGAAGGAGAATCGCTTGAACCCGCGAGGCAGAGGTTGCAGTGAGCCGAAATTGCGCCATTGCACTCCAGCCTGGGCGACAAGAGTGAAACTCCATCTCAAAAAAAAAAGAATGAATACACTGGTTAAGTACATATATGATGAGGCCTGGCATAGTGGTTCACACCTATAATCCCAATACTTTGGAAGCCAAAGCAGGAGGACTATTTGAGGCTAAGAGTTTAAGACCAAGCTGGATAACGTGGCAAGAACCAATCTCTACAAAACATTTTAAAAGTAGCAGGGTGTGAAGGCCAGGCACGGTGGCTCACACCTGAAATCCCAGCACTTTGGGAGGCCGAGGCTGGCGGATCACCTGAGGTCAGGAGTTCAAGACCAGCCTGGCCAACATGGTGAAACCCTACCTCTACTAAAAAATACAAAAATTAGCCGGGCGTGGTGGCAGGCACCTGTAATCCCAGCTGCTCGGGAGGCTGAGGCAGGAGAATTGCTTGGACCTGGGAGACGGAGGTTGCAGTGAGCGGAGATCATGCCATTGCACTCCAGCCTGGGGGACAAGAGCGAGACTTCATCTCAAAAAAAAAAAAAAAAAAAAAAAGTAGCAGGGTGTGGTGGGGCACACCTGTGGTCCTAGCTTACTCGAGAGGCTAAGGCAGAAGGATCACTTGAGCCCAGGAGGTCGAGGCTGCAGTGAACCATGATCATGCCACTGCACTCCAGCCTAGGTGACAGAGCATGACCCTGTCTCAAAAAAAAAGAAAAGAAAAGAATATATATGCCCACTGGCCAAAGTCTACAAGAGTTACATTCATAAATATGCTACATTACTAAAATTAGACACCATTAGTATAAATGTGAATATAACATAAGTCTGAGCATGATATATAAACCCTGCATAGTATGTGGGAATTGTCTGTATCCTAATCAATTTTAACTGAAATTTTAAAAATAAAAATAGGCCAAGCATGGTGGCTCATGCCTGTAATCCTAGTGCTCCAGGAGGCTGAAGCAGGAAGATCACTTGAGGTCAGGAGATCAAGACCAGCTTGGGAAACATAGCAAGGCTCTGTCTCCACAAAAAATAAAAAAGTTAGCTGAGCATGGTGGTTCCTGCCTGTAGTCTCAGCTGCTCAGGAGGATGAGACAGGAAGATTACTTGAGCCCAAAAGTGCAAGTCCAGCCTATGCACCATAGCAAGACCCCATCTCTAAAAACTAAAAGCAATTTGCATTTTGTTGATTTAAGGGAAAAAGTTTTTAGGACTTACTTATCTCCCATATAGGATATCTCATCTTTAGTCTAAATAGGGGTGTCCAATCTTTTGGCTTCCCTGGACCACACTGGAAGAATTGTCTTGGGCCACACATAAAATACACTAATGAGAGCTGATGAGCTTTAAAAAAAAAAAAAAAAAAAAAATCACAAGAAAATCTCCATGTTATGTTTTAACAAAGTTTACAAATTGGTATTGGGCCAGATTCAAAGTTGTCCTGGGTGGGGTGGACAAGCTTGCTCTAAATTAAGTAGCAGACCTAAACCTGCCATTCATCAGTGAAAAAAATGGAGTCTTTATAGTGAAAAGACCCCAGGTTAGCCGGGCATGATGGTGAGCAGCTGCAGTCCCAGCTACGTGGGAGGCTGAGGCAGGAGGATCGTTTGAGCCTGGGAAGCAGAGATTGCAGTGAGCCAAGATCATGCCATTGCATTCCCGCCCGGGTGACAGAGCGAAACCCTGTCTCAAAAAAACAAAACAAAACAAAACAAACAAACAAACAAAACACACAGGGTCCTCCAGGATTTCCTTTTTTTTTTTTTTTTTTTTTTTTGAGACAGTTTCCCTCTTGTTGCCCATGCTGGGGTGCAAGGGTGTGATCTCGGCTCACTGCAACCTCCACCTCCCAGGTTCAAGCGATTCTCCTGCCTCAGCCTCCCCAGCAGCTGGGATTACAGGCACCCGCCAACACGCCCAGATAATTTTTTATCTTTTTAGTAGAGATGGGGTTACACCATGTTGGCCAGGCTGGTCTTGAATTCCTGACCTCAAGTGATCAACCCACCGCGGCCTCCCAATGTGCTGGGATTACAGCCATGAGCCACTGCGCCCAGTCAGGATTTCCCTAGTATAGTTAACAGCTACTCCTCAGCAGTAGGGGGTCTGAAAGATAAGCATCATGAGATTAATAATCATTCTGAAGTGCAAGAATTAAAGGAAAGTTCATTCCTTAGTCTCCAGTTAGGTTCCTTCCAAAGCTTATACCACAGAGCAAGGAGGACACTCTTCATTTCAGAAGTCCTGGAAATACTATGCCTAGAGGGCCAATTTCATCTGATCCTCACCTCTCCTCTCCCCAGTTTTTTGTACACCTCCCCTGGTGTAGAGGACACATGCAACTTCCATCCTATGTGCAGTGGACTATATCCTCCTCAATGATGGGTCACGGTTCATTTTTCCATTCTCTATTTGAATCCAAGAACAAAGTTGTGACCTCCTCTCTGCTGCTCTGGAAAAGCACAGCATATCCTGTTTTTGTAAATATTAATAACAACATGTCGATGGCTCACAGAAATCAGAGAATTAAAAAGAATGGGAAGTTATCTAGTATGTGAGATCAGTTTCTCCACCTGTCTCTTCGGAACTGTCATCAGAACCACAACCACTTCATTTACGAGAAGCTTCCTAGACACATAAAATTGTCTTTGTGCTATGCAACGTGGTCAGCACAGTGTAGTGGGCTCTAGGTTCAAATCCCAACTCTTACTATTTACTAGCTAGCTGTTTAACCTTGGACAAGTTACTTATACTTGCTGGGCCTAAGTTTCATCATCTGTAACAATTTTTGTACCCACTTTTAAGGACTGGTGAGGATGAAATGAGAAAATCTAAATTGGAGCCCCAGCACAGTGTCTGTCATCCAGCAAGCACTCCATAAACGTTAGTTTTTTTTTTTTCTTCTTGAGACAGAGTCTCACTCTGTCATCCAGAGTGGTGTGCAGTGGCATGATCATAGCTCACTGCGGCCTGGAACTCCTGGGCTCCAGTAATCCTCCTGCCTCAGCTTCCCAAGTAGCTAGGACTACAGGTGCTCACCACCACACCTGGATAATTTTTAAATTTTTTTGTAGACACAGGGTCTTGCTATGTTGCCCATGATGGTCTCAAATTCCTGGCCTCAAGCAGTTCTCCCACCTTGACCTCCCAAAGTGCTGGGATTACAGGCATGAGCCACCTTACCAGGACTACCTTAGTTACTATTATTAGACAAACAGTAAAAGACTGTGTAGTTTTCAAAAAGACAATCAGGCCTGGCCAGGCGCAGTGGTTCACGCCTGTAATCCCAGCACTTTGGGAGGCCAAGGTGGGTGGATCACCTGAAGTCAAGAGTTCGAAACCAGCCTGGCCAACATGGCGAAACCCCATCTCTATTAAAATTACAAAAAATTAGCTGGGTGTGGTGGCGGGCACCTGTAATCCCAGCTACTCAGGAGGCTGAGGCAGGAGAATTGCTTGAATCCAGGAGATGGAGGTTGCAGTGAGCTGAGATCGCACCATTGCACTCTAGCCTGGGTGACAGAGCAACACTCTATCTCCAAAAAAAAAGATAATCAGGTCTAAACGGTCTATATATAAAATAAATATAATTTAAAACTAGGGATGATCCAGCCAGACTTCCTTATATACAATTTGACTCCTGATTTCAGATGTCACTTAAACATGGGAATTAATTATGTCACAGTATGGGAATACGAAAAAAATGTGAACACCTCCTCTCAACAATAAACCTAGGTTTATTTCATTTTAACCTTCCTACTCAAGATGCTTTTCACAATAAACCCTAAAGGTAAACTCTGTCCTCCCATCCAGAGCTAGTAAGAACAGTAAAGCAAAGGAGAGCATCTCCCTTTGAACTAATAGGATTTTCGCCAAATGAGAAAAGAAATCAGCCAGTGCCCAACCCCTAGAGTAGCAGATGACTCTCATACCAGGAAGTACATTCATTCAAGCACCCAGCCCAGTCCCAGCTGTACATAAATGGACCTTTTAAGAGCTCCTGTGTTTCATTTATAAGAGTAAGGGACATTGCCCTATAAGCTTGAAGCAATAAAGCCCTCCCCACAGGGCCGAATAGGTTGCTTTTCTCCCAGTTCTAATCAAAGAGCTGCTACTCTGTGGGCCTGTGACATGGTTTAATAGAAAAAGGCTGACAACACCAGGAGCAGTGGCTCGTGTAATCCCAGCACTTTGGGAGGCCGAGATGAGCGGATCACGAGGTCAAGAGATCGAGACCATCCTGGCTAACACGGTGAAACCCTGTCTCTACTAAAAATACAAAAAATTAGCCAGGCGTGGTGGCGGGCACCTGTAGTCCCACCTACTCGGGAGGCTGAGGCAGAAGAATGGCGTGAACCCGGGAGGCGGAGGTTGCAGTGAGCCGAGATCGCGCCACTGCACTCCAGTCTGGGCGACAGAGCGAGACTCCATCTCAAAAAAAAAAAAAGAAAAAGGCTGACAATGCACAAAGTGTTGAAATAAATATTATATATTTCAACACTGTTACAGGTGTCCTCCCTGACCAATTCTAACCCTCCAGCCTCTGAGGCTACCCCCCAGGACAACAAGACACATTAACACTCTCCAGCTGGATACTGCAGTGGTCCCTGCAGCTCTTGGGTTCATTCTTCTCATGTAGTACATCAAAATCTCACAAATGGGGTTGGGGGGTGAGAGAGATTTCAAATGTTTATCTTGACTAAACAGCAAAGGCAAATTCTAGAGTAAAAATCACACCACTACATTTTAGCTTTGTAATTGTGAACATCATGAAGGATATTTCTTAACTCTACACATCTCTGGATTACCCACCACACTCTAATACAGAGGTTCTCATCAGGGGCAATTCTGCCCCATAGGGGACATTTAGTAATCTCTGAAGGTATATGCTACTGGCATCTAGTAAGCAGAAGCCAAAGATGCTGCTAGGCGTCCTTCAACAAACAGGACAGTGCCCCCCACAACGAAGATATTATCTGGCCCACGTTATCAATAGTGCCAAGGCTGAGAAACCCTGTTCTAATGTAAAAGCTGTCCCATTCCTGCCCCACACCTTGGGAAAGTTTCAAGTTTTCACTGTTCCCAGTTCCTGACACTGCAAATGAGGATGCTTTGGCTTTTGTATCTAAAAACCTCATCTCCCTGGCTAAGCCATGTTCCTCCACCAATAAGAGTTCCACGTAGGCTGGGAGAGGTGGCTCATGCCTATAACCTCAGCAGGATCACTTGAGGCCAGGAATTCAAGACTGGCCTGCGCAACATAGTGAGACCCTATCTCTACACTAAAAAAAAAAAAAAATTCCAAGTACCAAGCCACAGAATAAATATGCCCTCTTCTCCAATCACGATAACCCATGTTGAGTGCCCTAGTAACAAGCTTCCCTTGAACTCTGACTTGGACAAACTATATCACATACTGACTGAGGCTCAAAATATCCATCCTCTCCTTAACTACCTTCCCTAGTCAGGACTCCAAGTGAGGCAGAACAAAGATAATGAAAGAAGGAAGATTATACTAAGAGGGGGCTACTCAAAGAAAACTGTCACGTCCAGGCTGTTCAGAAGAATTCAAAGTGACTGTTCTCTGTCCTTATTTCTTCTACATTATGTCGGTTCCACAGCAACAGTTGGATATAAGTTCCACCATTATATCCCCAGCACCTAATTTAGTGCTAAGTATACAAAAGAACCAAAGGAAATATTTGTTGAGTCCATGGACTGAAGAAATGAATGAGTAAATCTACCTTTTCTGCCACTACCAGCTTACTCATCCAATGAAGGTCATGGGCTTTGCTCTTACTATTTTCAGAGAACAACAACAAAAAAAAAACTCAGCTTCATTCTTCACAGAGATAAAAATTTCAAGAGAGAAGAAAGGCCTCAAATCTTGATGTACTTAAATAGCCATTCCTTGAAGAAAATAAGGCCTGAAAATAGGGAAGTACTGATAATGTAAAAAGCCAATAAATTAGCTAGGCATGGTGGCATATGCCTGTAGTGCCAGGTTCTCCGGAGGCTGAGGTGGGAGGATTATTTGAGCCCAGGACCTGGAGGCTGCAGTGGGCTATGATCGCACCACCGTTTTCAACCAAACAAAAAAATAAATAAACGTAAGCTCTGAATTAATAAAACATTCTACTTGGTTTAACTGAACACTTGAGGCATATAATAGGTTTTTACATATTTGTTAATTAAAGAAACTACAGGTTAAGTTTTCTGCCACATTTCCGGTCACTTTACTCTCAGAAGACCGGGAATGCCTCTGAAATTGCAGGACACTAAAAGCCACAGTCCAGAGGTTATATTAAGGTTATTTCCCTCTTTCAGCTCTGATTGTTTCTTAGAATTTCTTTCTTTTTTTTTTTTTTTTGAGACAGTGTGGCTCTGTTGCCCAGGCTGGGGTGCAGTGGCACGATCTCTGCTCACTGCAACCTCCATCTCCCCGGTTCAAGCAATTCTCCTGCCTCAGCCTCCCAGGTAGCTGGGATTACAGGCGCCCACCATCACACCCAGCTAATTTTCATATTTTTAGTAGAGACAGGGTTTCACCATGTTGGTCAGGCTGGTCTTGAACTCCTGACTTCAGGTGATCCGCGTGTCTCAGCCTCCCAAAGTGCTGCGATTGCAGGCTGAGCCACCGTGCCCGGCCAGAATTTAAACTCTAACAGTTAAGGACTCTACCCTTTCCACCCCCAAATATGAGCTAAGCAGGCAGGTTAAGGACCCCATTCATGAGGCAGGTTACAGAGTCCACCCTCAAAAGACTAAAAGTAGGAAGACCATCTATGTCTTAAAAACTTCTTCCTTTCTTTGGTAAATTTTTGGCAAGATTACAGTGTTTTAGTCTGCAAAATGCCCCCATAATAATTGTTCTCTTTAAAGAGGAGAAAAGACAAAACACTAAGCCAATGCTACTTTTACTGCTAGTGACAGTATCTTCAAAGTATCAGATATCTTCAAAGATGGGCTTTTTTGTTTTGCACAATTTTTTAAATTTCAAAATTAGGCAGACTGACAATAACAAGCTGGTGAAAAATAGTCCTACTGACCCACATGAGATAATACTGAGAAACTATTCATCTTGGGCTATATATAAGGCATATGAGGACACCAACATCCTAAGAAACAAACCAAGAAGGTTATTTGCCCCAGGAATTATCTCAAATTTTATACTTGGCATTATTGCTGTTCTTGATACATCTTACACAAGGTCAAACATCATTATCAATGACTAACTTCTATACTGTTTTAGCAGTAAAAATAGCAGTTTGGAGCTTGACCTCTTCAGTGGTGACAAGAAAGGTCAACAGCAGGAAGACACTGTCAGTAACCCTAACAAGCTTTGTTTCTCTCCCAGTAATACTTGATTCCAGAGCCGCAAGACTACAAGATGAACCCTTCATTCTAGACTGGCTCTGGGGTCAGCCCATACAGCTCTCTTTACACCTCAGATTTTTTCTTTCATCGAGAAGCTTGAAATATTAAGAAATATATTTCTCTGACAGAAAAATGCACCCATTTTATAAGAAGGCCATGAAAGGTTTGCTTCATTCAGCTCCCAATTCAATCATGTATCAAATGAAATCACTATTTTCTCAAAATCAGCTTTTCTTTTAAAAGTCCAAAGACTCAAGAGTAGTTATCTCTCCTTTCTTTACTCTTTTAACCCCCAACAGGGAAAATCAACTTGCTGTTCTGTCAAGTGCCCATTCAGGTAAGCAAAGGCTGAAGAAAGGGGAACTTAAAATCAGCATCAAATCAACCCCATCAGACAGCAACTTAAAGGAACTAATCAGGGGCAAGAAAAAGGATGCTGACATCAGATGGACTTGTTTTTACTGTTTCCAGAATATCAAAAACCCCAACAGCCCCAGTGAGAAGAGCAATGATGCTATCTTACTAGTGATGATGCCACTTTCACACAATCATAAGTGTCTATCTGCTCCCATACTGGATCTTTAATCTAGGGATCTTCATCTAGGTGGGAGGGGTTTTTGCCTGGAAAATAAATAGTGAAAAGATGATTTAAATGACAGGCTTACGTAGTTTTCAGAATAGTCCAAATAATCTTAAAATGTTATCTTTCAAGGCTTGGCCCGGTGGCTCATGCCTGTAACCCCAGCACTTTGGGAGGCTGAATTCGAGTTTGAGACCAGCCTGACCAACATGGTGAAACCCCTTCTCTACTAAAAATACAAAAATTAGCCAGGCATGGTGGCGCATGCCTGTAATTCCAGCTACTGGAGGGCTGAGGCAGGAGGATTGCTTGAACCTGGGAGGCGAGGGTTGCAGTGAGTCGAGATGGTGCCACTGTACTCCAGCCTGGGCAACAGAGCGAGACTCCATCTCAAAAAAAAAAAAAAGAAAAAGAAAAAAACAAAACTTTATCTTTCAAAATCTAAAATCCTGTGGTCCTGGGGTCATAGGCCGGGCATGGTGGCTCATGCCTGTAATCTCAGTACTTTGGGAGGCTAAGGCAGACGGGTCACTTGAGCCCAGGAGTTCAAGACCAGCCTGTGCAAAGTGGCAAAACCCCGCCTCTACAAAAATTACAAAAAATTAGCTGGGTGTGGTGGTGCGTGTGTGGTCCCAGCTACTCAGGGGGCTGAGGTGGGAGGATCACTTGAGCCAAAGAGGTCGGGGCTGCAGTGAGCTATGATGGCGCCACTGCACTCCAGCCTGGGCATCGGAGTGAGACCCTGTCTCAAAAAAAAAAAAAAAAGAAAGAAAGAAAGAGAAAAGAAAAGAGAGAAGAGAAGAGAAAAAAAAGAAAAGAAGAGAAGACCAGGCATGGTGGCTCACACCTGTAATCCCTGCACTTTGGGAGGCCGAGGTGGGTAGATCACCTGAGGTCAGGAATTTGAGACCAGCCTGGCCAACATGATGAAACCCCGTCTCTACTAAAAATAAAATAATTAGCTGGATGCGGTGGCGGGCTCCTGTAATCCCAGCTACTCGGGAGGCTGAGGCAGGCAACTCGCTTGAACCCGGGAGGCAGAGGTTGCAGTGAGACAAGATCACACCACTCCAGCCTGGGCGACAAAAGCAAAACTCCGTCTCAAAAAAAAAAAAAAAAAAAAGACAGAAAGAAAAAAAAAGAAAAGAAAGAAAAATAAAATTCTGTGGCCAACTGTTGCCCCTAACCAAATCCAGTGTGCCACAAAATGCCTGGGGACATAGCACACAGTCCATCACTATGTTACAGGAGAAATATCCTGGGATTATCAAGTGAAAAGAAAGAAAAAAAAAAATCTGGGCACGACTTTGCAGGGAACAGAGGAAAAGCTTACCAATCTCCAAGAAGAATAAGAGGGGAGACGTTCTTTTATGGATTAAAGAGTAAGTCATATGATAACAAACTGCACTATTCTAATTAGTTGATTCTGCAGAAGGTAGTATCTCCAGCACCCTTAGTCAAATAACAAGCTTCCCACAGGGGCTGCCCTTAGGCTAGAATCACCACCAAGGACCGAGTTCACCAATCTCAGTCTGTTAATCAGTCCCTACCCCCAACACACAAATCCATCTAATAGTTAAATCTTCCTCACCCCTTCCTCTTCGTCCATTTTTCAGAATCTACCCTTCTTTACAAGCTCACTTGCTCAGGTGCTCTGCAATATAGAAACTGTCATAATAACTATACTAAAGTAGGACCCCAAGAAGCTACTCGTGCCACAAAAGATCTCTAGTCTCCCTGACAGCTCTCTATGCTGAGGGAATTTGCATCACTTATATAGAGCGTACCCCGCTGGTAGATAACTGAGTTTACTTCTCTATGACCTCTAGCTCAAGGGAAAACAAAACGAAACCAGACAGGAAGACAGAGATGTTCTGGAGGAGGGATTGGGATACGTGAGTCAACTGAAGTTGACTACTTCCAGTTGACAAGTTTACAAAAAAAAAAAAAAGTCCAACGAAAGGTCTCTCGGACCACATGGTTGGCAAGATCCAAGCTTGCCCAGAAGGCTTCAGAAAATGAAACCAAATCTGATTAAAATGGACATTTCAAAACAACAAGACACGCAGCAGCAAACGCACAGCTGCCATTTCCCGGCCACTTCCTGCGGGAGGCTGGGGGAGGGGCTGTTTGTGTACAGATGGAGGTGGAAGCTATCCCCTCCGTCGTCCCCCAAAGCAGACAAATCTCTCACTCCAATTAACCCTACAAAGGACAATTGCTATTGACATTGCCTTCTCCTGAAAACTGGGAACACCGGGAAAGAAAGGGATGATGCGGTATCATCCTTCTGCCACGGAAGCGGGGATCCCCTCAGTGAGGAATCTCCTTGGAAAAAGGAATTCCTCTTTATTCTTCCCTTCTGCCCCTCAGCCCAGCTCAAATTGGAAAGCCTCAGCGGAAGCCCTATCAACCTCCATCCCCGGAGTGCGCGATTCTCCCGGGACGCGAGGGCCCCAAGCCAAGCGCAGCACCACCCTCAGCAAGGAAGGCCCTCTCCTGATCTCCACGCTCAAGAGAATGGGTGCGCTCCCCGAGGGAGACACCCTCAGACCCCTGGAAACCCCTTCCGCCCTCCACTCACCACAGTCAAAACGCCCAGCTCCCCGCAAACGGAGCGTTTAACCCGCCAAGGGAACCCCCTCACCCACCCCTCGCGCTCAGGCAATCCCCACCCCCACCCGAGGAGGTGGAGCCCCTCCCGGGGATTCCACCCCAAGTCCCCCACAGGAGTCATCTCCACCAGCCAGGTGGCTTCTCCGCCTCCTCACTGTCGCCGGGAGCCCCTACAGCTCCTCCTGCCCCCGCGGCCCCGTCCGGGGTCCTCAGCAGCCCCACCAGCCCTGTTCTCCTCCCAGACCCCAGAGCAAGGAGACCCTCGCCTCGAGTTGGATCCTCGCAGGAAATAAGCTCCCGCCGGCTTCCCGCCCCGGCAAGGCTCAAGCCGGCTCTGGAGCTTCTGTTCCCCGAGGGAAGCCTCGGATGAAAGCGGGGCTCCCTCCCCCTCAGGCCCCTGGCCACAGACCCCACAAACCTGAGGCAGCGGCGTCCAGCCGGGCTCGGGGCTCGTCTCTCCCCGGGGTACAGGCGGTTCACATGGCCGCGCTCCGGGCGCCAGAAGGGGTGGAGACGCCCGCTGAGGAGGGGGTCTGGGGTCCGGGGTCCGGGAAGGGGGAGGGGGACGCGGCTCAACCGCGGGGCCCGAGAGGAGCCAACATGGCCGGCGGGGGAGGAGTGAGTCGGAGCCGGAGGGGGCGGAGAAGCCTCGGCCGGGAGAGAGTCTCCCCACGCGGCCTCCGCCACAGGGTCCTAAAGCCCGCCATCCCATCTTTCCGACCCGGACCTGGGTCCTAGCGCCGCTGTGCCTCCTGCAACCCTGGCCACCTTGCTCACCTGGCAGCTCCCTCTGCACCCGCATCTCATGGAGGCAGTAGTCCTGCTTCACACAGGGCAAACTGAAAGGCATGCCACAGTCCCAAGGTTAACCTAAAAGACTAGCCCAAACGTCTAGGCCCAAAGGCAGGTGCCACTTCTCTAACAGGCTGGTAGGGGTAAGAGTCAGGGGAATTTCGGGGGCAGTTATTTCCCAGGTAGGGTAATGGAAACGTGGAAATAGAAAGGTTAGTCACTCAGGTCGCGATTCAGTAAAGGGATGGGGAGAGGCAAGAGTCAGCCACCCACTCACCTCTGTCCCTTCAGTGCAGCCTGGTCCTGCCTGGATCACCACTTTCCTGGCAACATCTGCAGGGCCCTGGTCACCGGAAAGGAAAGATTCCTGTGCGTGGGGGAAAGAAGGTTCGGCTCTGGAACCAGACAGCAAAGACCTGAGTGTAGCCTAAATGCAGTCAGAGAAGTAAAGGATAAGCTGAAAACTAATCAGCAAAAAGATGCCACAAATGTCCACCCATTCTATGGTTCCAGGAATTTTTTTCTGACAGGGCTACATAACTGTGTGAAAACTCAGAAAAGTAAAATCTAGCAGAGGACTAGAGTTTGGCTGTCACCTAAAATGTCCACTGCAGGGCACCAGGATGAAGAACAGTGTCATATGATGTTAGAGCTTAGAGAATTTCTAGTTCAGGCCGGACGCGGCGGCTCACGCCTGTAATCCCGGCACTTTGGGAGGCCGACGCAGGTGGATCATGATGTCAGGAGTTCAAGACCAGCCTGACCAACATGATGAAACCCGGTCTCTACTAAAAATACAAAAATTAGCTGGGCGTGGTGGCGTGCCCCTGTAATCTCAGCTACTCAGGAGGCCGAGGCAAGAGAATCGCTTGAACCCGGGAGGTGGAAGTTGCAGTGAACTGAGATCGCGCCATTGCACTCCAGCCTGGGTGACAGAGGGAGACTCTATCTCAAAAAAAAAAAAAAAAACAATTCTAGTTCAACCTTCTCTCCTTCATCAAATGAAGAAATTAAGACCCAAAGAGGTTCAATGACTTCTTCAATGTCAAACAGTGGATAAAATATGACAAGAAAGGAAACCAGGTTTCCTTTCCTTGCAACTCAACACTTTGCAGCCTTGAAGATAATTCCCATTTAATTCAATGCAATGCAGTTCTAGAAACAATTGCCTAAACTGTGCAAAGCTCAGGCTGCTGAATATTCTGGAAAAGCAACAGAGTGGGGATGATGAAACTCTGGCAAGTTGGGGGGGGTGTCAACAAATACGTTTTCCTCTGGGGGTCTGAGGAGGAAAGAGATCTGAAAAATGGGCAGAGTTGGGGGGTGAGATCCATCAGTCTACATTGGATTTCCTTACTCCACAGAGGGGTGGGCTCTTCCTGAATTTTGGGGAAAGACTCCACCCCTCCCCCCCCCCACTACAAATGGCTCAGAGAGGATAAGAAGGAAGCTAGCTTTAGCAAAGGCTCACAGAGTGTGTGGGCCACAGACACAGAAGGCTAAGGGGGTTTCTCTTCCTCTCTGGAGATAAGTAGATTACCAGTGGAGGGAATAGGCAGGTGGAAACCAAAACCCTTCTCTCCTCCCTGTCAAAACAACAGATTTACAGGTCACCTTGGGGAAAAAAAAATACTCCTCCAACAGCCTGCTGACCTCAAGTCCCTGAGTAAGTAGAGGTCACACTCAGGGTAGAGGTTTCCTTCCTTCTGGAGAAAGGAGGGCTCTGGCAAACTTCTGCTAAGAAATGCCTCTCTATCCCCAAATAAAAAATTAAGGCAGGTGAAGAAAGGCATAAAACTGAGGCCTCAAGGGCGGCGGGATGGGGGTGTGGGTAAGGAAGCTGGTATCCCTTTGTCTTCCCTGCCCTTTTCCAGAGCAGATGAGGGAGAATCTTCCTACCTCCTGCTCCCAATCTTAAAGGGGGCCAGTCGGGGACTGGGCAGGCAGGGGAGGAGCCTGCGCCCGTCAGACGGGTGTAGCCACGCCCCTCCCCACACCCACACACACCCACCGCCGGCTCCACTCTGCTCCGGAAGAGCCGGTTACTCCTGTGCCCCACTGACCGCCCCCACCCCTTCCGAGCCCCAGGCCTAGTCTCCAGGGCAACCTTTAGGACTATTCCAGCCAGGAGCGGTTAGGAAGAGGAGTGTTGGATAGGAGAGGACCACTTGGGATTAGAAAAGAAAACGAGGTAGGATCCATTCTTCCCATCTGGTGCAGAAAGACTACAATCATCCTCATTCCTGAATGAGACCCCGCCTCATCTCATCTAATCAGGATCTTCCTTGCTCTGAGGAAGGATGAGGTTGGGGTGACAGTGTGCCCAACAGCTGGATGTTTACTTCTTGCTAGAAGTCACCCCATGCTGCAGCTGTGCTTCTCCCCCCATCCAGACGAGAGAGGGCAGACTGACCCCAAATGTCCCGAAACATTCCTCAATCCCATCAGATGTGGCTGATCACCCACCCACCTCTCTTTTCCCCACCCATTTCCCTTCAAGAAGCTACTAGAAAGGGGAAGGGGCAAATGGTCATTTTATCAGCAACTTGTAAGGAGAGTCTCCAGGGAATAGGCTGAACCTCCCTCAAGCCAGGCCAGTGGACTAGTCATGAAGAGAATGAGGAGGGACAAATTAGCACCTGCTCCCCCTTTCTCACCCTCCCTGTGTTCCTGCGGCACCTCCCTGACTCTGGGGTCAGCTGCCACAGTGCCTGGCTCCACTCTGTAGCCAGATGGCTAGGGCTGGGAGGAGGAAGAGAGAGAAGGGGATTCGTTTGCATCCCTCTACATCCTTCCTTCTCCCCCACCAGATACTCCTGGCATCCAAACCCAAACACCACCGCTGAACACCCTCTCCTCCCCCCAGCACCCCCTCCCAACATGACTTAGAAGAGTCTGAAGCAGATCTTGGCAGCCAGTCCCCTAATTCTGGAAGTGAGGAGTGGGAAATGAAAGAGCATAGCTAGGGGCGCAGCTGGACTGGGGGTGGAAGGGGAATTCTCTGATGGAGGTGGGATAATTATTAAAGACCTGCCTTCCCCTCACTGGCTGAATGGATCATACTGTTAACAGGATCTGTCTAGCAGGGAGATGGCTCTTAGCCGGGTAACCATTCCAACTAGACCCCCCACCAGGTTAAAGCAAAAGTCTTCACCCCCTCTACATTCTGGGAAGGCTAGATTCTCCCATAACACATCACAAGGACCACACCCCTCCCCTTCTTCCCCCACTTTTGTTTGTTTGTTTGTTTTGTTTTGTTTTGAGACAGTCTTGCTCTGTCACCCAGGCTGGAATGCAGTGTTGTGATCTCAGCTCGCTGCAACCTACGCCTGCCAGGTTCAAGCCTGCCAGGTTCAAGCGATTCTTGTGCCTCAACCTCCCAAGTAGCTGGGATTACAGGCACACGCCACCACGACTGGCTAATTTTTGTATATTTTGTAGAGACAAGGTTTTGCCATGTTGCCCAGGCTGGTTTCGAACTCCTGACCTCAAGTGATCTGCCCACCTTGGCCTCCCAAAGTACTGGGATTACAGGCGAGCACCACTCCACCCGGCCCCCTTCTCCCCTTTAAGTCGACAGGTGGCTCCTCAGATTCACACAGTCTTGTTTCCAAACTTCCCAATGGGATTCTCTATGGTGGTCCTGGAAGTTAGAGAAAGCCCCTATTTCCTAGGGAGTCGGGGGGCTTCCTTTGCATCTGAACAGAGAAGACTGGACTTCTCTTGCCTTCCCCATCGCCCCAACTCCCTTAGAGATTTAGCCCCAGCTCCCCACGCACTCTCTCCCAACTGTCCCTGAGGCCCTGAAGCACAAGATTCCGGCAGCGCCCTGGCCCCCAGCTCCCAGGTTCTGGGGGAGGGGCCTTCCTAGGCTGCACGGACCAACCCTAGGCCCAGGAGGAGAGTCCTTCCCACCTGGGCTCAGTAGGCGGTGCTGAGGTTGGACCCCAAGCTCCCGGAGATGTAGGGTGGGGTGAGGACTACAGAAAAGGTTTAGATGGGACTTAGCTGAACTTAAAGGGCTGAGCGGAGCAGGGACAGATAGTGCTGTCGATGTTGCTCCCCCGCCCCCCTTACTACGGGGAAGGAGAGGAGTTGGGGTGGGTATCCCCCCTCCCATTGGGGTTAGGAAGGCGTGGGAAAGCGCTAGTTCAGAGGGGAGGATGCGAAACCCAGACCGCGGGAGATTTTTCTGGCGAAGAAGGCGCGGGGGAGGGGGAGATCCTGGGCCCAGAATAGGAAAGGTACTCGGGAGACGATGGCGGAGAGGCGTGAGAAGCCTCCGGATTCCGGTCGCGGAGGACAGGGGGAAAATGGGCGAGTAGATAGTTCAGGGGAGAGAGGAAGGGCAGCTCCCTCAGGGGGAGAGTCAGATCCCGAATCCCGGGGCAGCAGGGATCCCGGGGCAGGATACCGCAGGAACGGCCCGCCAAGGGACTCCGGAGCTGGAGGTGGGTGCCGGGCCTCACCTGGAGCAGGGCCGGGCCGCAGGCGGCGGCGGCGGCGGCAGCGGCGGCAGAGGCGCAGGTGGCCGAGCCGGGCGGCGGCTGCGCCTCCTCCCCCAGCCCTGGGCCGGCGGCGGCGGAGGGGAGGAGGTGGTGCTTAAAGGGGCAGGAGCTACCGAGGTGAGGACAACCGCTCAGGAGAGCAGTCGCGAAGGATCCACTGGGGGAGAGGATAGCGGGTGGCGTCTCCTAGGGGCCAGAACCAGGAAGGATCCCAGATGGGAGGAAGAGAACGGATCCCAGAAAGAGACAGAAACTTCTGCGGTGAAGTGGGGGATGGTGGTAGGTCCGAAAGGAAGGACTTGGGAGAGCTCTGCCCGCGCTCCCAGGGCACCAGCAAAGACCGCTTCACAAAAGAGGCCGGGGAAGGCAGAAAGAGCTACATGGGCTCCTAGGAGGCCTAGGGGTGCAGGAGAGGGAACTCAAGGCCGAGCCTGCTGGGGGTCACGAGCAGCGCCCTACTAGATGAACTGGTTCCCCGTGTTTCAGCTCCTCAGGGCCCCATCCCTACGGCTGTGGGGCCTTTGGAATCAGGAAGCCACGAAGGCAAAAACCTCCTATCCTCTCAACCTCAATCCTGCCTCCCACTCAGTGCCCTCAGTGACTGTAGTGTGGGGGCCATCAATAGCAGCCCTAGTGAGGCTGATGTGGGACCATGAGAATCGACTTTGGTTCAGTTTTCCCCCAACCACCACCACCCTTGCTTCAGTCTCTGGGGCAACAGGAAGCAGCTGCTCAGTGCAGCCCCCACCTGAAGGTGGGTCAAGGTGGGGGAGGAGAGAAGACAGACTTAAAAGGCCTTAGAAAAATGAGAGGGAGGGGAGGCATTTTAAAGACCTTCCAGCACTGCCAAAAGCCGGCTTTACTTTTGTGGGGGCTAGCAGTGAGTACTGTCAAAATTTCCTTGAATCTCAACAGCTTAAATGAGGAGGGGCAGGGGCAATCCTCCATGGGGCGGCGGGGAGGGGGCTGGGAAAGCCCTGGCCTAAGATGCGTCTCAGGCTCTTCCTTAGAACTGGGGCTTGCCCATACTCAGGATCCCGTGGTCGGCAGCCTCGCTAGCTGAGCCCTGTGCCCCCCGTCCCCCAGAGTCCTGTTTCCTCTCCTTCAACCCCCAAATGAGCAAAGGTTAGGCCCCACCCCTGCTGAGTCAGCCAGGGAGGGAGTAGGCATCCCTCAGGCCTTCCCCGGGGCTGGTCCCCATACTCACCCATGTCAGGCTGGCAGAGCTCCAGGCTGGGACCACCCAGCTCCTCACTGTCCTTGGGCCCCCACTTCACGTAAAGGTTGGTGTTGGATCCTCCCAAACTGAGCTGGGAACTAGCAAGAATCAAAAAGCCAGTGTATGCTTCCTGCGAACCACACAGCCTGAACTGCTGTAGGGTGATGTCCCTGTGTGACAGACCGGGGTGGGGAGGGAGGAGGGAAGGGCGGGGCTTTCTCTGGGTGGAGAGAGGGAGGAGGCGAGGACAGGGCAGACCAGGAGAAATATGGAGGAAGGTTAGAGCTGTGTTGACACTCCAGTGGCATGGTAGAAGAGGCCGGCAAAGGTGGAAGGAAACAAATAGTTGCAGCTACTGAGAGGGAGAAGGTTCTCGATAAACGCTGAAGGACGTGAACATGTTGGGGGAAGGGGTGGAGGGATGCAAAAGACCTTTAGGATTTCAGTTCCCAGGTCTGTATCGGGTGACGTGAGAAAACAAAGCAGAAAGGGCTCACCTGTACCCTAGGACTTTTTCTACCAGCTTCTTACCCACTCCAGAGTCAGGACCTAGAGGAAGTGTCCCCACCCCCATAACTCAGCATTTCCCCAAATCCCAGCTTTTCTGGGAGCAAACTACCAGCACAAGCAGCTCAGGGGCTCCACCTTCTGTCCAGATCATGACACAGGAGAGACTGCGGGAGAGGCTGCTGCCAAGGACGTCATAGGCAGATGGAAGGAAGCTTAGAGGCCCCTACTCCACCCCTGGCCCCGCGCCAAAAAGCCCTCCCCAATCTTCAGCCCCCAGGGGCCTCTGAATTGGAGCTCAGCTTGTCCCCGCCCAGCTTCTACCTAACTTGATGGACTCAGCGGGTGGAGCTTATAGATACAGGCTCCTCCCCAGGACAAAAGCCCCGGCTGGTCTGTAAACAGTCTTTAACTGAGAGCCACATCCCAGCAAATGGCCTTCATGGATTTGAAAATGGGATCACAGTTCTTGCAGAGTCTCCAGCGCTACCGCGAGAGGGCAGTAGGATGGGTCTGGTCCCGGAAAAGAACACAAGAGGAACCCAATCTGACCTTGCACGCTTCTTTTAAATTGAAATGGTGAAATATACCTTCTACCCCTGCACCTCTCAGTCGGCTAAAATGAAGGGAAAATAACCTAACTTCATTAGTTTAGAAGCCCAAGCCAGCAACTCTGAAAATTGCTATTCCCTTGTAAGATTATCTTTTCTGGACTTTCATAAGGGGATCTTCACAGAGGGTGGACTAGGCCTTATGGTATTATATGCCTCTGCATAGCCTCAAGGAATCACAAGCAACTTTAGGCTTGCCCAAAATGTCAGGAAGTAGTTAAGTACACTTTCTGAAGACATGAAGGCCTAACCAAGATGTAGAGAACCCTTTTGATTCCATTTTAACAAAGATCAGTATTCTTCATCACTATTTCTTGAAAATTTAATTCATTAAACTCAGATTAACCCCTGGAAATAAGTTATTTCTAAAACGAGTTTTTCCCAATATGCCCTTCAAAAAAGGCCTATTTTTAACCAAGAAGTAGGGATGTGCCACACGGAATAGAGGCCAAAAAAAAAAAATCAATTTGTATTGAACAAAAGGCCCAAAACTGAGGCCCTACTAAGATCACACTACCCACAGGAAACCCCTCACAAGAGGTACGGTTGTCCATCAACAAAAGAGAATGGCTATTTTTAGGGACCGATTTCAAACATACATGGCCCACTTCATGCTGAAACTGCTTCTTATAGCCACTCTAAAAATCTAATTGTTGAAAACAGTGCTGGTGATGTGAGACTACATACACCTGTAGCCCCAGCTACTCAGGAGACTGAGGTGGGAGATCTCGAGCCCAGGAGTTAGAGACCAGTCTTGGCAACACAGCCAGACACCGTGTCTCTAAAACTAAAATTAAATACATAACCCTTCAGTGTTGACTATGTTGTCAGAACCAAGAGAATCAGACAAATTCTGAGGGGTGTACATTTTATTGGAAACCTTAAATACTGTTCAGAAAGAATATATCTTCAATCAAGGCTCTTGTGCAGCCTACACAGAAAAATGAAGCTTTTTGGGTTAGGGGCAAGGAGAGGGACAGTACAGAGGACAAAGACCCCTCACGATGAATGCTCTTCAGCCAGCTTATCAGCTTTTGCCACAGCTTCTTCAATGGGTCCCACCATATAGAAGGCCTGTTCTGGGAGATGGTCATATTCACCTGTATGACGGGGGAGAAAAAAAAAAGAGTAAGAAGCGGAGGGATATCAACTTTCTGCATCGTGTAACATTCCTCACCACTTCAGGCCATCAGTTAGAATGTGATGAATTCATGTCATCTTAGAAAGCTTAAATTTCCCTCACAAATCAAATTTACAAGACATGATACAGTACGAATTAAGAACACATGGGCCAGGCACGGTGGCTTACACCTGTAATCCCAGCACTTTGGGAGGCCAAGGCAGGCGGATCACCTAAGGTCAGGAGTTCGAGACAAGCCCAGCCAACATGGCGAAACCCCATGGCTACTAAAAATACAAAAATTAGCTAGGCGTGGTGGCGTGTGCCTGTAATCCCAGCTTGGATGGTTGAGGCTGGAGAATCACTTGAACCCGGTAGGTGGAGGTTGCAGTGAGCCAAGATTGCACCAGTGTACTCCAGCCTGGGCGACAGAGACTCAGTCTCAAAAAATACATATAAAATAAAAGGGAGCTAGAGAATCAAGTAACAAATCACACTCAAATTAAATGTAGAGTATTTTCAAACAAAATCAATGGGAAAGTTTGTTTTTTAAATTAAAAAATATAATTAAGCATAGTATATTACATATATTGCTTGACGGTTGTTGGAATGGGACCACAGCACAGTAAACATTCAAGATTTGTACTCAAAATCTCACCGGCCAAAATCTGCTGGAATCCTTTGATGGTCTCCTTCAGGGGTACCAGCTTCCCCATATGACCTGTGAAGACCTCAGCAACCTGGAATGGCTGAGACAAGAAACGCTGTATTTTCCGTGCACGGGACACGGTCAACTTGTCTTCCTCAGAAAGTTCATCCATACCCAGGATGGCAATGATATCCTGGAGGGATTTGTAGTCCTATGAGAAAAAAGGAGACTGAGTTAAGTATTCTCATTCCTTTAATTTGGACAAGCTAACAAAGGGAAAGTTACATGCCAGGGGGCAGAGAAGGTGGTGGTGTTATGAGGGCCCTCAGCCAAGAAAGATCAGTGTCTTGTTCTCCATAGTCCTAGTTTGGTGCTGTTAGAAAAATATTGCATTCCGCCGGGCGCAGTGGCTCACGTCTGTAATCCCACCACTTTGGGAGGCCACGGTGGGTGGATCATGAGGTCAGGAGATCGAGACCAGCCTGACCAACTGATGAAACCTGGTCTCTACTAAAAATACAAAAATAGCCAGGCATGGTGGCGTGCACCTGTAATCCCAGGTACTCAGGAGGCTGAGGCAGGAGAATCGCTTGAACCTGGGAGGCGGAGGTTGCAGTGAGCCGAGATGGCGCCACTGCACTCCAGCTTGGGAGACACAGCGAGACTCATCTCAAACAAAAAAAAAAAAAAAAGAAAGAAAAATATTGCATTCCAAAGCGTTAAGTACCTGGAAACTCAAGAGACCTCATTAGCTCTCACTAGCAATTGCCAGCCTCAACTTTCCTTGCTCCAAAACAAATCACTAAGAAAGATCCAGTCCTCATATAGTCCCCACAGTCCCTCTTTTTGACTTTCCGGACACTGATCCCACATATATACTCACCTGCAGGATCTTTTGCACCCCACGGGCAACATCGTAATGCTCACTGCCAACAATGTTGGGATCCATGATACGAGAGGTGGAGTCTAGAGGATCCACAGCTGGATAGATGCCCAGCTCAGCAATGGCACGCGACAGTACAGTGGTAGCATCCAAATGGGCAAACGTAGTAGCAGGGGCAGGGTCAGTCAAGTCATCAGCAGGCACATAGATAGCCTAAAGTGAGATCCCATGAAGAACAGGAACCAAAGTAAATTTTTTTTTTTTTTTTGAGGGTCTCGCTCTGTCGCCCAGGCTGGAGTGCAGTGGTGCAATCTCGGCTCACTGCAACCTCTGCCTCCCGGATTCAAGCAATTCTCTGTCTCAGCTTCCCGAGTGGCTAGGACTACAGGTGCCCACCACCACACCTGGCTAATTTTTTGTATTTTTAGTAGAGATAGGGTTTCACTATCTTGGCCAGGCTGGTCTTGAACTCCTGACCTCGTGATCCACCCGCCTTGGCCTCCCAAAGTGTTGGGATTATAGGCGTGAGCCACCACGCCCAGCGAACCAAAGTAATTTTACTTAAGCCATCCCCCTTTCTGACCTATCTTTATCATCTCACTCCATATTCTTAGCACTCAAAAGACACTTCTTACCACCCCTAATACCTGCTGAATAAGCTGACAGATTATCTGGTCTCTCAGCCATGATGGAAGAATTTTTAGTATCATTCTTTTTGTTCTTCATCTTTTATTTTAACTATTTTAATGCCCACCTTTAGAATTAAAAACAAGAGGCTGGGGGCCGGGCACGGTGGCTCATGCCTATAATCCCAGCACTTTGGGAGGCCACGGAGGGCAGATCAGGAGGTCAGGAGTTCGACACCAGCCTGACCAACATGGTGAAACCCCGTCTCTATTAAAAAGACAAAAACAAAAACAAAAATTAGCCAGGCATGGTGACGCATGCCTGTAATCCCAGCTATGCAGGAGGCTGAAGCAGGTGAATCTCTTGAACCCAGGAGGTGGAGGTTATAGTGAGCCAAGATTGTGCTACCACACTGTAGCCTAGGCGACAGACTCCGTCTCAAAAAAATAAAAAATAAAAAAAAAATAAAAAAATAAAAAAGAGGCTGGGCACAGTGGCTCAAGCCTATAATCCCAACACTTTGGGAGGCTGAGTCAGGCAGATCACCTGAGGTCAGGAGTTCAAGACCAGCCTGACTAACATGGTGAAACCCCGTCTCTACTAAAAATACAAAAATTAACCGGGCCTGGTGTCGGGCACCTATAATCCCAGCTACTCAGGAGGCTGAGACAAAGGAATCACCTGAACCCAGGAGGTGGAGGTTGCAGTGAGCCCAGATCGCGCCCATTGCACTCCAGCCTGGGCAATGAGAGTGAAACTCCGTCTCAAAAAAAAAAAAAAAAGAATTAAAAACAAGAACAAAAAACTTCTTGCACAATAGTTCATTACACTGAATCATGAAAAGTTCCTACAGTTTAGCCACATTTTTACTATATGTAAAATTTATGTAATTTTACTATATGTCCCATCTATATATATTTGAAAATGTATAGTACATTAATGCAGTAAATTTTTTTCTTTTGTAGATGGATTATCACTCTGCCGCCCAGGCTGGAGTGAGTGGCCCAATCTCAGCTCACCACAACCTCCTGCAACCTCTGCCTCCCAGGTTCAAGCAATTCTCCTGCCTCAGCCTCCCGAGTAGCTGGAACTACAGACAGGTGCCACCACGCCCAGCTAATTTTTTTGTATTTTTAGTAGAGATGGGGTTTCACTGTGTTAAGTCAGGATGGTCTTGATCTCCTGACCTCATGATCCTCCTGCCTTGGCCTCCCAAAGTGCTGGGATTACAGGCGTGAGCCACCATGCCCGGCCCCAAAGTGCTGGAATTACAAGTGTGAGCCACTGCACTCAGCCCTAATACAGTAAACATTTAATGCTCAGTTTCCATATAGCTCCGGACTCCCCTCAGACTAGAAACCATTGCTTTGTGATCTACATTTAAATGTATACCTTCATTTATTTTTTTTTTTATTTTTTGAGGCAGAGTCTTACTCTGTCGCCCAGGCTGGAGTGCAGTGCCCCAATCTTGGCTCATTGCAACCTCTGCCTCCCGGATTCAAGCGATTCTCCTGCCTCAGCCTCTGAGTAGTTGGGATTACAGGCGCCTGCCACAATGCCCAGCTAATTTTTTGTATCTTTAGTAGAGACGGGATTTTACCATGTTGGCCAGGCTGGTCTCTTAACTCCTGACCTCATGATCTGCGTACCTCAGCCTCCCAAAGTGTTGGTATTACAGGCATGAGCCACCACGCCTGGCCCAGTCAGTTTTATACATCTCTCTACATACATACAGCTTTGTTCCCCAGGCTGATTTCCTGGGCTCAAGCAATCTTCCTGCCTCAGCCTCCTCAGTAGCTGAGATGCACCACTGCACCCTGCCTTTATACAAATCAGATCTTCATCTATGTAATTTTTCTTACCTGTACAGAGGTGATAGATCCCTTCTTGGTAGTGGTAATTCTTTCCTGCATAGTACCCATGTCAGTGGCCAGGGTAGGCTGATAGCCCACAGCAGAAGGGATTCGGCCCAACAATGCAGACACCTAAAAGAAAAAAAGGTCTTAGGTGTCTACATCCTTAGCCTCATCCGAAGAAAGGCCAGATGAACCAGGTCCTCTCAAGCCTTCCCTCTTACCTCTGAACCAGCCTGGGTGAAGCGAAAGATGTTATCAATAAATAGCAGTACATCTTGACCTTCTTGGTCTCTGAAGTATTCAGCCACAGTCAGTCCAGTCAGAGCTACCCGGGCACGAGCACCAGGTGGTTCATTCATTTGACCATATACCAGCGCTACCTGCAATAATCATACATAATCGTAAAACCTGACAAAGGAGTAGAGAAGCCACATACTGAAGGTTCCCAAATCAGAGAAACGACCACAGATCCTTTCTCAGAAGGTGTCAGCGTTTTTGTGTGCAAGTTTCTTTTCCCTATTAGAGAAGCAGTTCAAAAAAAAAAAGACAGCTTCTTATATTAGTAAGGCAAAACTATAGTAGAAAGGAAATAAAAACCTATTCAAGTTAAGTGAAAAGTACAAAATAGGCTTAACTGAAACATATGTACCACGTCCAATCCAGCCCTCCCAAAATTAGCTTTCAAATGATGGGACTATCTACCAAAAAGAAAACCTGGAAATGTTATTTAATGTCAGTATCAAAGAGGAAAGAAAATGTCCATTTGTGTATTGGAAGTTGGGGGGGAAAACACTAACAGGTTTCCTTTGTACGTCCTGGGACATGAAAATGAAAATATTAACATTTTCTTAAAAAGAAAAAAAAATTAAATAGAAAATATAGAACATGGCTTCAGTTGGCAATAGTTTCCTGGCGTAACTACCACGTGGACATCAATTAGCTCAATGCTTACCTTAGAGGTGGCATCTTTTAAGTTGATAACACCAGATTCAATCATTTCATGGTATAAATCATTGCCTTCACGGGTCCTCTCACCAACACCAGCAAACACAGAGTAACCACCATGGGCTTTGGCGACATTGTTGATTAACTCCATGATCAGTACAGTCTTGCCAACTCCGGCACCACCAAAAAGCCCTATAAGAGGTTGAAAAGAAAGAATATTTAAGAGTTCTGCTTTCCTAAATAAGCAAACTTCAAAAAAAGTAATTGCTTCCTTCCATCCTATTCCTTCTCAGAAATTGCATCTGGCTTCAGCAAACTCAGAAGAACGAAAGTCAGAACGTACTCATCAGTGAGGAATAGATGTCAAAATCCACTCATAACATTGTATGAGTTTTTCCTCCCATATTAGGTTTGGAAAATATGTACCCCTTAATAACATACCAATTTTGCCACCCTTGGCATAGGGAGCTAGCAGATCGACAACCTTGATACCAGTCACCAGAATTTCCTGCTCAACACTCATTTCCATGAACTCTGGAGCCTCAGCATGAATGGCAGCAAATCTGTAAAGGTAGAAGAGAGGATAGTATCTATTCACCTTGTTGAAAGCAAATGATAATCTTATATATCCCTCCCTATCAACTCTCAAGTCCATCCCTTTACCTGAGGAACCACAGTCTTACCTCCCCTTTGTTACATAAATCAGATAAACTATCATCTAGGATCTAACCCAACTTTCTGCAATAAAGAAAATCATTATCTTAGGAAACAATAATCCCATTCCCTGACTTTAACTGTCATAAATTTTTCATTTTACTGAGCCTTAACCTAACAGCATTCCCTCACACACCAATAGCAAATACAAAAACCTACAAGTTTTGGAGACTCCTAAACCTAAGCCATAAGACCGAGTCTTAAAAATACTCAACTAGCCGGGCGCAGTGGCTCATGCCTGTTATCCCAGCACTTTGGGGGGCCGAGGTGGGGGGGGGATCACCCGAAATCAGGAGTTCGAGACCAGCCTGGCCAACATGGTGAAACCCCATCTGTACTAAAAATACAAAAATTAGCCGGGCATGATGGCATGCACCTGTAATCCCAGCTACTCAGGAGGCTGAGACAGGAGAATCACTTGAACCCGGGAGGTGGGGTTGCAGTGAGTCGAGAGCGAAACTCCCTCTCAAAAAAAAAAAAACCTCAAGTAGTAGGCTTTTGTCAATCAGAAATTCTGCATCCTAATTTCTTCAGGTGAAACTGCACTGTGTGATTTTAATAATCGAACGTATCAGAAGAAAAATTCTGCTTTAGGAGAACGTGTCACCTTAATGTGTAAAACTGCAAATAACAGAAGTTCCTTTGTGCATAGATGCAATAAGAGCAACTTACTGTTTGGTTTTGATGGGACCTCTTTCATCAATAGGTTCTCCAATGACATTCATGATTCTGCCCAAAGTCTCAGGACCAACAGGAATTTTGATTGGTGCACCAGAATCCAGTACTTTCTGGCCTCTAACCAAGCCTTCTGTACCATCCATAGCAATAGTCCTTACTGTGCTCTCACCTGTTAGATACAGGCATCGCAGGGTTATACATAAGGATAAATTGGTATCAAGACCTAAGTCGACCAGGACTCCTTCTCAGTACCTAAATGTGGCTTCAGCAAACTCAGAAGAACGAAAGTCATTTTGATAAAATCATCATAGAAGGGAGACAGCTTGGTTTTGGGGATATTTGGGCTACACGAGGTCTTTACTATTCCTAACAAACTCTACTTACCCAAATGCTGGGCCACCTCCAAAACCAGTCTGGTCTCCCTGCCTTGCACTTCCAGGGCATTTAGAATTGGTGGTAGTCCCTCATCGAACTGGACGTCCACCACTGCGCCAATGACCGCCACGATGCGCCCGGTGGCGGCGCCTGCTTTTGGCGAAGGAGATGTTTGCGCCGCACAGTCCCTGACTAACAGACAAAAGATATTGGAAGGAGCTGGGGTCAGGCCAGTTAAAGGTCATCGGAAGCCAGGACTTAACACACAAGGAGAGAAAAACTCAGCCGAAGTCAGGCCTCTTTCCGCTTGTACGGAACGCGTGTCCAAGAGGGAAGGCCGCGCAGCGATCGATAAAGCGCCTGCACAGCCTTCCCATCCGCATGCACAAGACCCCATTTTTCGAGAGTTCAGTACCCCTATTCAACCGGAAGGTCAACGCACCTGCCCGCACCTTTTCCGTCACACAAAGAACTTCATACAAAATGGGACAGAGCTGTGCCGAAGAAACCTCCTATGGGTGTCCCATTCTTGTTCTCCAGCCATTAGAGAGCAAGACGCGGCTCCAGGCATCCTTTTAACACCACGGATCCCTTAGGCCCGAGCTACCATCGTTCCCCGGCTCAAGGTCATGGGGCGGCAAAATGGAACGTTAGCTCCTAGAGAAAAGCACTTACCAGGATGGACCGCCGTCGGAGCGGCCCGCAGTAAGAGCTGAGCTGGGGGAAGCGACGCTGAAGGGGTGAGTCCCCGCAAGGCCCCGGAGGCCGAAGCAGCGGCCACCCGACCCACAAGCCCCAACATGGCGTAGTCCGGGTGGAGACTGAAGGCTGCAGCAACCGCAGCCGCCTGCTCTCCTGCCGTTGAGGCGAGGCCTACGCTGCAGTAGGCAGGTCCATTGGGTGAACTGGCTGCTCATCATTCTCTGTGCTGCTTCTACAGGTTAATACACGCTGATCTTCTCATCCATTGGTCAAAACTGGTGCTAATCTGAAATTCCTTTTTTTTATTGGACAGTGTGAGGTTAGAGGGCGTCACTCTGAGCCTCAAAACTTAATTGGATCATAGCGACGTCCGTTGGACAGGGTAATCAGAGGAACTACGTTTAGGAAAGGGGCCGAGTTCCTGTTGAAAGTGCGTGGCCTGTCTTTGCCTGTCCTTGGGCTTTCTCCTTAGATAGGTCCTTGATCTAGGTGACAGCCATAGGGGCGGTGGTTAGGGAAGTGGTAGTGCGGTGAAGCACCACTGAAGGTGAGCGTGGCGAAGTCAGGAGCCCTCTTTAGAGCCAAAATAAGGTTTTTCTCTCGAAGTAGTGAGATTGCAAGCTCCCAGGCGATTGCACAGATTAGCAACCTAGACAGGATCTTTATCATTTAAACCTATTAAAATGAAAGAAACTAATGTAACCAGTACTTTAGCTGGGCATTGAGGAGACTCAATAATAAGATAAATAAGACTAAGAACCTTCCTTTTAAGGTCCAGATGAACAAACAATGCAATAATGTGATGGTTCCTGGTTAGCATAAACTGGGTGCACGAAAGACGAGGGGATAAATTTGGGTCACCTAGAGATACAGAATTGTCCACCTTGAAGGAAGCTGAGAGACCTCAGCTATGAAATGTGAATAGAAATTCTTAGGGCAGGCTGGGAGCGGTGGCTCACGCCTGTAATCCCAGTACTTTCGGAGGCCGAGGCAGGTGGATCACCTGAGGTCGGAGTTCGAGACCAGCCTAGCTACCATGGTGAAACCCCGTCTCTACTAAAAATACAAAAATTAGCCGGGCACGGTGGCTCACGCCTGTAATCCCAGCACTATGGGAGGCCGAGGCGGGCGGATCACGAGGTCAGGAAATCGAGACCATCCTGACATAGTGAAACCCGGTCTCTACTAACAATACAAAAAATTAGCCGGGCGTGGTGGCGGGCGCCTGTAGTCCCAGCTACTCGGGAGGCTGAGGCAGGAGAATGGCGTAAACCCGAGAGGCGGAGCTTGCAGTGAGCCGAGATAGCGCCACTGCACTCCAGCTTGGGCGACAGAGTGAGACTCTCTCAAAAAATAAAATAAATATATAAAATAAAATAGGCTGGGCACCGTGGCTCACGCCTGTAATCCCAGCACTCTGGTAGGCCGAGGTGGGCAGATCATGAGGTCAAGCAATCTGGACCATCCTGGCCAACATGGTGAAACCCCGTCTCTACTAAAAATACAAAAATTAGCTGGGCGTGGTGGCGGGCACCTGTAGTCCGAGCTACTCAGGAGGCTGAGGCAGGAGAATGGCGTGAACCTGGAAGGCGGAGGTTGCAGTGAGCCGAGATCGCGCCACTGCACTCCAGCCTGGTGACAGAGCGAGACTCCGTCTCAAAAATAATAATAAATAAATAAATAAATAAATAAATAATAAAATAAGTAAAAAGGGCTGGGCTGGGCACGGCCAGCCCAGTAATCCCAACACTTTGGGAAGCCGAGGTGGGTGGATAACTTGAGCCCAGGAGTTCAATACCAGCCTGGGCAACGTGGTGAAACCTTGTCTCTAAAAAATATGTAAAAAAATAAACACGCACACACACACACACACACACAAGTAGCCAGGTGTGGCATGTGCCAGTAGTCCCAGCTACTGGGGAAGCTGAGATGGGAATATGGCTTGAGCCCAGGAGGTGGAGGTTGCAGAGAGCTAAGATTGCACCATTGTACTCCGTGCTGGCTGACATTATGAGACCCTGTCTCGACAAAAAAAGAAAAATAAAAAAGAAGAAAAAAAAATTAGGGCTGAAAAAAATCCTCTGGGTTTGGGTTTGGCAACTAGGAAATCATTCCATGGTGGAGTGGGATCAAAACTAATTTCAATGGACTGCATCAAAACATAGGATTTTGGCTGGGTGTGGTGGCTTACTACCTGTAATCCCTGCACTTTGGGAGGCCAAGGCCTGTAGATCACCTGAGACCAGGCTGGCCAACATGATGAAACCTGGTCTCTACTAAAAATACAAAAAATTAGTCCGGGCGCGGTGGCTCACTCCTATAATCCCAGCACTTTGGGAGGCCAAGGCGGGCAGATCACCCGAGGTTGGAAGTTCGAGACCAGCCTGACCAACATGGAGAAACTCGGTTTCTACTGAAAATACAAAATTAGCTGGGTGTGGTGGCCTGTAATCCCAGCTATTTGGGAGGCTGGGACAAAAGAATCACTTGAACCCAGGAGGCGGAGGTTGCGGTGAGCTGAGATTGCACCATTGCGCTCCAGCCTGGGCAACAAGAGTGTAACTCCATCTCAAAAAAAAAAAAAAAAAAAAGAGAATATTGCATATTGCCACTGGAGCCAGGCTGGGAATCTTGTGTTTGCCACTCACTAGCTGTCATTGGGCAAGTTATTTAATCTCTTTACATCAGTTTTCTCATCCATAAAAGGGATACTACTACTAACAATGGGGATTATATCCTAGGATTGTTTTGAGAATTAAGTAGACTAATATAAGAAAGAAGCATTGAGAACAATGCCTGGCACAAAATTAGCCCTATATATACATGATATTATTATTTTTGTTTACTATTGACTAATGTCAATGGTATCCTATCCAATCCATTCAATAATTTGTTCCTCTCATACATTTTGTGAGCAGATTCTGTTTAGTATAATGCCCTTGAAAAAGTAATATAGGGCAAATAATGTTGAGGATGTTTTTTAAATTCTAGACAATGTGGGTTGCTTAAAAAAAAAGCAGAGATGAAAAAGAAATCAAAATAAAGATTCCTTTTGTCATTTGTGAGCCTGTTATATCATATCTATGGCCTCATCTGTTTCTGACCTGAACAAGGATAATTTTACAGGCTGGGCATGGTGGCTTGCGCCTATAATCCCAGCACTTTGGAACGCTGATATGGGGGCATTACATGAGTCCAGGAGTTGGAGACCAGCCTGGGCAACATGGTGAAACCCTGTTTCTACAAAAATACAAAAATTAGCCAGGCATGGTGGTATATGTCTGTATTCCCAGCTACTGGGAAGGCTAAGATGGGAGGACGGCTTGAGCCCAGAAGGTAGAGGTTGTAGTGAGCTAAGATTGCACCATTGCAGGAGGCTACTCAGGAAGCTGAGGTGGGAGGATTGCTTGAGCCTAGGAGATGGAGGTTGCAGTGAGCCGATATCTGCGACACTGCACTCCAGCCTGGGCAACATAGTGAGACCCCCATCTCAAAAAAAAGAGATAATTTTATATAAAAGTGAAGAAGCTCCAAGACTTCCTCCCTCTCCCCCCTTTCCAGCAAGACTTAATCTGATTTGAGAACTTTGGTTTTGTATCACCAATTTGGGTCTTGGCAAAATTAGAGTATTATTAACCATTAAACACATTACTCTGACATTTTTTTCTTTTTTTTGAGATGCAGTATCAATCTTGTTGCCCAGGCTGGAGTGCAATGGTGCTATCTCGGCTCACTGCAACCTATGCTTCCCAGGTTCAAGTGATTCTCCTGCCTCAGCCTCCCAAGTAGCTGGGACTACAGGTGCGCACCACCATGCCTGGCTAATTTTTTTGTATTTTTACTAGAGACAGGGTTTCACTATGTTGGCCAGGCTGGTCTCGAACTCCTGAACTCAGGTGATCCGCCCACCTGGAACTCCCAAAGTATTGGGATTACAGACGTGAGCCACTGCCCCCTCCTGCCTACTCTGACATTTCTTTTTTTTTTTTTTTTTTTTTTGAGACAGAGTCTTGCTCTGTCACCCAGGCTGGAGTACGGTGGCACGAACTCGGCTCACTGCAACCTCCGCCTCCCAGGTTCAAGCAATTCTCCTGCCTCAGCCTCCTGAGTAGCTGGGATTACAGGCACACACCACCACACCTGGCTAATATTTTGTATTTTTAGGAGAGATGGGGTTTCACCATGTTGGCCAGGCTGGTCTTGAACTCCTAACCTCGTGATCCGCCCACCTTGGCCTCCCAAAGTGCTGGGATTACAGGCATGAGCCACTGCTCCTGGCCTACTTTGACATTTCTTTTTTTTTTTTTTTGAGTCAGAGTCTCGCTCTGTTGCCCAGGCTGGAGTGCGGTGGCATGATCTCAGCTCACTGCAAGCTCTGCCTCGCGGGTTCATGCCATTTTCCTGCCTCAGCCTCCCGAGTAGCTGGGACTACAGGCGCCTGCCACCACATACCCAGCTAATTTTTTTTTTTGTATTTTTAGTAGAGACGAGGTTTAACCATATTAGCCACGATGGTCTCGATCTCCTAACCTCGTGATCTGCCCACCTAGGCCTCCCAAAGTGCTGGGATTACAGGCGTGAGCCACCGCACCTGGTGACATTTCTTAATCCAAGTTTCTAAGAAAAACATTCATACCAGGTAACCGAAGATCGTCACTTTTTGAAATGTATCACACATTTGTCCTCTTATCAAATTACCAAGTAATTTAACTTTTCTTGGGTATTAGGGTTATTCATTCAACAAACCTTTTTATCACATTGCAATGCTAAATGCTTTCAGTGTTAATGAGGTGGGGCTCCATGGCTCACGCCTGTAATCTCAGCACTTTGGGACCCCAAGATGGGAGGATTCCTTGAGCCCAGGAGTTTGAGACCAACCTGGGCAATGTAGGGAGACCCCGTCTCTATTAAAAAAAAAAAAAAAAAAGGGCCGGGCATGGTGGCTCACACCTGTAATCCCAGCACTTTGGGAGGCAAAGGCGGGTGGGTCATGAGGTCAGGAGATTGAGACCATCCTGGCTTACGCGGTGAAACCCCATCTCTACTAAAAATACAAAAAATTAGCCAGGTGTGGTGGTGGGCGCCTGTAATCCCAGCTACTCGGGAGGCTGAGGCAGGAGAATGGCATGAACCCTGGAGGCGGAGCTTGCAGTGAGCCAAGATCACGCCACTGTACTCCAGCCTCGGTGACAGAGGGAGACTCTATCTCAAAAAAAAAAAGTTAAAAGTAAAAAAGAGCTATTTCTCCATGAGACCATTAAGCTGAAGTTTGTGAACTCTTAATTTTTCTCACTCTGTTGCTATCAATGTTGGCCTTTAACAACCTCCTCTCCCTCTCTTCTGAAATCAGTTAAATTTATTAATATAAGTAATAATGTCTAAAATAGAATAAGCTTGATTAGCTCAGATTGAGATATGCCTTAACTGGCATTCTGAATAAATAATGTAATCTATTTTAGAGTTGTAACATGTTTTTGTCCTACGTATTTTTTTTTTTTGAGACGGAGTCTTGCTATGTTGCCCAGGCTGGAGTGCAGTGGCACGATCTCAGCTCACTGCAAGCTCCGCCTCCGGGTTCACGCCATTCTCCTGCCTCAGCCTCCCGAGGAGCTGGGACTACAGGCACCTGCCACCACGCCCGGCTAATTTTTTTGTATTTTTTTTAGTAGAGACAGGGTTTCACTGTGTTAGCCAGGATGGTCTCGATCTCCTGACCTCGTGATCTGCCCATGTCGGCCTCCCAAAGTGCTGGGATTAGAGGCGTGAGCCACGGCGCCCGGCCTTTCCTACATATTTCTTGATTGAGACCCAGATTGTCCAAGTGATATTTTATATAAAGTACAAGTCGGGGTGGCTGGCCGGGCGGGGGCTGCCCCCAACCTCCCTCCCGGACGGGGCGGCTGGCTGGGCGGGGGCTGCCCCCCACCTCACTCCCAGACGGGGTGGCTGCCAGGTGGAGACGCTCCTCATTTCCCAGACGGGGTGGCTGCCAGGTGGAGACGCTCCTCATTTCCCAGACGGGGCAGCTGCCGGGCGGAGGGGCTCCTCACCTCCCAGACGGGGCGGCCGGGCAGAGACGCTCCTCACCTCCCAGACGGGGTGGCGGTCGGGCAGAGACACTCCTCAGTTCCCAGACAGGGTCACGGCCGGGCGGAGGCGCTCCTCACATCCCAGAAGGGGCGGCGGGGCAGAGGCGCTCCCCACATCTCAGACGATGGGCAGCCAGGCAGAGACGCTCATCACTTCCCAGACGGGATGGCGGCCGGGAAGAGGTGCTCCTCACTTCCCAGGCTGGGCGGCCGGGCAGAGGGGCTCCTTGCATCCCAGACGATGGGTGGCCAGGCAGAGACGCTCCTCGCTTCCCAGATGGGGTGGGGCCGGGCAGAGGCTGCCATCTCGGCAGTTTGGGAGGCCAGGGCAGGAGGCTGGAGGTGGAGGTTGTAGCGACCCCAGATCACACCACTGCACTCCAGCAAAGACCAGTCAGGCATGGCGGCGCACGCCTGCAGTCCCGGGTGCTCAGCAGGCTGAGGCAGGAGAGTCGGGCAGGGAGGTTGCAGTGAGCCGAGATGGCGGCAGTGCAATCCAACCTCGGCTTGGCATCAGAGGGAGACCGTGGAGAGAGGGAGGGGGAGGGGGAGGGGAGGGGGAGGGCAGGGGAGGGGAGGGGGAGGGCAGGGGAGGGGAGGGGGAGGGCAGGGGAGGGGGAGGGGAGGGGGAGAGGGAGAGGGAGAGGGACGGAACCTGAAGTTCTAGAGTGATGCAGGAGTTACCCCTGCAAGGATGGTTATGTAAAAATGTCAAAAATAAATGGAACCTGAATGGAAAAAAAAAAAAAAAAGTACAAGTTATTTTTCACAGGGGAATAGGAACCACACAGACCCACCCAATCTGGTTTCTTATCTGAAGTTAATTCCAAATGACTGTGCTCTATAATTTAAAATTCATCCCCTCTCCCTCTCCCTCTCCCTCTCCCCACGGTCTCCCTCTCCCTCTCTTTCCACGGTCTCCCTCTGATGCCCAGCCGAAGCTGGACTGTACTGCTGCCATCTTGGCTCACTGCAACCTCCCTGCCTGATTCTCCTGCCTCAGCCTGCCGAGTGCCTGCGATTGCAGGCGCGCGCCGCCACGCCTGACTGGTTTTCGTATTTTTTTGGTGGAGACGGGGTTTCGCTGTGTTGGCCGGGCTGGTCTCCAGCTCCTAACCTCGAGTGATCCACCAGCCTCGGCCTCCCGAGGTGCCGGGATTGCAGACGGAGTCTCGTTCACTCAGTGCTCAATGGTGCCCAGGCTGGAGTGCAGTGGCATGATCTCGGCTCGCTACAACCTCCACCTCCCAGCCACCTGCCTTGGCCTCCCAAAGTGCCGAGATTGCAGCCTCTGCCCGGCCACCACCCCATCTGGGAAGTGAGGAGCGTCTCTGCCTGGCCGCCCATCATCTGGGATGTGAGGAGCCCCTCTGCCTGGCTGCCCAGTCTGGAAAGTGAGGAGCGTCTCTGCCCACCTGCCATCCCATCTAGGAAGTGAGAAGCGCCTCTTCCCGGCCGCCATCCCATCTAGGAAGTGAGGAGCGTCTCTGCCCGGCCGCCCATCGTCTGAGATGTAGGGAGAGCCTCTGCCCCGCCGCCCCGTCTGGGATGTGAGGAGCGCCTCTGCCCGGCTGCAACCCCGTCTGGGAGGTGAGGAGCGTCTCTGCCCGGCCGCCCCGTCTGAGAAGTGAGGAGACCCTCTGCCCGGCAGCCTCCCCGTCTGAGAAGTGAGAAGCCCCTCCGCCTGGCAGCCGCCCCGTCTGAGAAGCGAGGAGCCCCTCCGCCCGGCAGCCACGCCGTCTGGGAAGTGAGGAGCGTCTCCGCCCGGCAGCCACCCCATCCGGGAGGGAGGTGGGGGTCAGCCCCCCGCCAGGCCAGCCGCCCCGTCTGGGAGGGAGGTGGGGGGTCCAGCCCCCCGCCCGGCCAGCCGCCCCGTCCGGGAGGGAGGTGGGGGGTCCAGCCCCCCGCCCGGCCAGCCGCCCTGTCCGGGAGGTGAGGGGCGCCTCTGCCCGGCCGCCCCTACTGGGAAGTGAGGAGCCCCTCTGCCTGGCCACCACCCCCCCGCCGTCTGGGAGGTGTACCTAACAGCTCATTGAGAACAGGCCAGGATGACAATGGCGGTTTTGTGGAATAGAAAACGGGGAAAGGTGGGGAAAAGATTGAGAAATCGGATGGTTGCTGTGTCTGTGTAGAAAGAAGTAGACATGGGAGACTTTTCATTTTGTTCTGTACTAAGAAAAATTCTTCTGCCTTGGGATCCTGTTGATCTATGACCTTACCCCCAACCCTGTGCTCTCTGAAACATGTGCTGTGTCCACTCAGGGTTAAATGGATTAAGGGTGGTGCAAGATGTGCTTTGTTAAACAGATGCTTGAAGGCAGCATGCTCGTTAAGAGTCATCACCACTCCCTAATCTCAAGTACCCAGGGACACAAACACTGCGGAAGGCCGCAGGGTCCTCTGCCTAGGAAAACCAGAGACCTTTGTTCACTTGTTTATCTGCTGACCTTCCCTCCACTATTGTCCTATGACCCTGCCAAATCCCCCTCTGCGAGAAACACCCAAGAATGATCAATAAAAAAAAATTAATTAATTAATTTAAAAAAAATAGAAAAAAAATAAAATTTATCTTGAAGTGAAAATTACATTTTCCACCAACTCCTTTCATTACTTCTATCCACATTGGTCATACCCCCACATTCTTCCAGTACTCTGGTAATTGGTGGAATGTGTTTTTTTGGTCTCTACTACATTTCTTGACAATCATCCCGGATTATTTCAAATTCCACGAAAAGAACCCATTCAATGCCTTAGCTTCAGAGATCCTCAACCACTTCAATTCCAATTAGTTTTTCACATTCCCATTTCACATAAGCAGCCTACTTCCACAGCCATTCCCAAGTTGAAATATTCTCCTTCAGAAATCCAATATTCCCTTCTTAGGTCACAATTTGGAAGCACTATTTATTACACAAGTAACATATGAACATATTCTAGGTGTACAGGATGAGTTCTTTCACCATTACTTCCAAAACTTCCACTGTCCTTCCCAAAAATGACCATTGCATTGAAAAAACTTTTTGCATACATTCCACTCACTTTCTGTTTCATATACATATAATGCAGGGTTCCCCAGTGCCTGGGCCACGGACCAGTACCCGTCCATGGCCTGTTAGGAACCAGGCCACACAGCAGGAGGAGAGCTGTGGTCGAGTGACCAAAGCTTCATCTGTATTTACAGCTTCTCCCCACTGCTCACATTACCACCTGAATTCCGCCTCCTGTCAGATCAGTGATGGCATTAGATTCTCATAAAAATGGAAACCCTATTGTTGCGGGAAGCCAGGGACCCCAAATGGAGGGACCGGCTGAAGCCACAGCAGAAGAACATAAATTGTGAAGATTTCATGGACATTTATGAGTTCCCCAAATTAATACTTTTATAATTTCTTACGCCTGTTTTTACTGCAATCTCTGAACAGAAATTATGAAGATTTCATGTACATTTATCACTTCCCCAATCAATACTCTTATAATTTCCTATGCCTGTCTTTAATCTCTTAATCCCGTCATCTTCGTAAGCTGAGGATGTATGTTGCCTCAGGATCCTGTGATAATTGCGTTATCTGCACAGATTGTTTGTAGAGCATGTGTGTTTGAACAATATGAAATCTGGGCATCCAAAAGGAACAGGATGGCTGCGATTTTCAGGGAACAAGGGAGATAAACATTGGGCCTGACTGCCTGTGGGGCCGGACAGAACAGAGTCATGTTTCTCTTCTTACAAAAGCGAATAGGAGTAATATCGCTGAATTATTTTTCTCAGCAAGGAACAGCCCTGAGAAAGGAATGCATTCCCAGGGGGAGGTCTCTAAAATGGCCGCTCTGGAGTGTCTGTCTTATATGGTTGTAGATAAGGGATGAAATAAGCCCTGGTCTCCTGTAGCGCCCCCAGGCTTATTAGGATTAGGAAATTCCTGCCTAGTAAGTTTTAGTCAGATCGGTTGTCTGCTCTCAAACCCTGTCTCCTGATAAGATGTTATCAATGACAATGTGTGCCCAGTGGGACATGAAACTTCATCAGCAATTCTAATTTTGCCCTGGTCCTGTGACCTCACTCTGCCCCCATTTGCCTTGTGATATTTTATTGCCCTTGAAGCATGTGATCTCTGTGACCCACACCCTATTCGTACACCCCTCCCCTTTTGAAATCCATAATAAAAACTTGCTGGTTTTGCAACTTAGGGGGCATCACGGATCCTGCTGACATGTGATGTCTCCCCTGGACACCCAGCTTTAAAATTGCTCTCTTTTATACTCTTTCCCTTTATTTCTCAGACCGGCTGACACTTAGGGAAAATAGAAAAGAACCTATGTTGAAATATTAGGGGCTGGTTCCCCTGATACCCTATTGTTGTTTTTTGTTTTGTTTTCTGGTTTTTTTTTGAGACGGAGTCTCGCTCTGTTGCCCAGGCTGGAGTGCAGTGGCATGGTCTCGGCTCTCTGCAAGCTCTGCCTCCTGAGTTCATGCCATTCTCCTGCCTCAGCCTCTGGAGTAGCTGGAACTACAGGCACCCACCACCACGCCTGGCTAATTTTTTTGTATTTTTTTTAGTACAGACAGGGTTTCACCGTGTTAGCCAGGATGGTCTCGATCTCCTCACCTTGTGATCCACCGGCCTCAGCCTCCCAAAGTGCTGGGATTACAGGCGTGAGTCACCGTGCCCTGCTGGAAACCCTATTGTTAACCGAGCAAGCAAGGGATCTAGGTTGCACATTCCTTATGAGAATCTAATGCCTGATGATCTGACACTGTCTCTCATCACCCTAAGATGGGACTGTCTAGTTGCAGGAAAACAAGCTCAAGGCTCCCACTGATTCTACATTAAGGTCAGTTGTATAATTATTTCATGAACCATATCCCCCACCCCCATCCTTGGAAAAATTGTCTTCCACAAAATCGGTCCCTGGTGCCAAAAAGGTTGCTCACTGCAACCTCCGCCTCCCAGGTTCAAGCAAGTCTCCTGCCTCAGCCTCCCGAATAGCTGGGATTACAGGCACATGCCACCACGCCCAGCTAATTTTTGTATTTTTAGTAGAGACGGGGTTTCACCATGTTGGCCAGGCTGGTCTCGAACTCCTGACCTCATGATCCGCCTGTCTCGGCCTCCCAAAGTGCTGGGATTACAGGCATGAACCACCGTGCCTGACCCTAGTACTCCTTTAATACATATTCCTAAACATGTTGGCTTAAAATATGCTCACTTAAATAAGATTCTGCCAAATTGCCTTCCCAAACCATCTTGCTAATTTACCAGGTTCCCAGCATCCTTGCCAAAACTTTATTTTTAAAGGTGGCTAATATAATGAAATTATTGACTTAATTCACTTTTTTTGAGACGGAGTCTTGATCTGTCGCCCAGGCTGGAGTGCAGTGGTGCGATCTTGGCTCACTGAAACCTCTGCCTGCTAGGTTCAAGTGATTCTCCTGCCTCAGCCTCATGAGTAGCTGGGACTACAGGCTTCCGCCACAATGCCTGGCTAATTTTTTTGTATTTTTAGTAGAGAAGGGGTTTCACCATATTGGCCAGACTGGTCTTGAACTCCCGACCTCAGATGATCTGCCTGCCTTGGCCTCCCAAAGTGCTGGGATTACAGGCATGAGCCACTTTTTTTTTTTTTTTTTTTGAGACAGGGTCTTGCTCTGTCTCCCAGGCTGCAGTACAGTGGAGTGATTACGGCTCACTGCAGCCTTCGCCTTCTGGGTTCAAGCAGTTCTTGAACTAGAACCTCCCAGGCTCAAGTAATCCTCCCACCTCTGCCTCCCGAGTAGCTGGGACCAGTCATATGCACACACCATCAGGCCCTGCTAATTTTTGTAAAGACAGGGTTTCGGCTGGGCATGGTGGCTCACGCCTGTAATTCCAGCACTTTGGGAGGCCAAGGTGGGCGGACCACAAGGTCAAGACGATCCTGAACAACATGGTGAAACCCCGTCTCTACTAAAAATACAAAAAATTAGCTGGGCGTGGTGGTGTGTGCCTGTAGTCCCAGCTACTTGGGAGGCTGAGGCAGGAGAATCGCTTGAAACCACCAGAAGGTGGAGGTTGCAGTGAGCCAAGATCATGTCACTGCACTCTAGCCTGGGCAATGAGAGCGAAACTCCGTCTCAAAAAAAGAAAAGGCGGGGGGTTTCAACATGCTGCCCATGGCTACCTTCAAGTCTGGTGGTGGGACGGAGGTAGCTCAAGCAATCCGTCTTCCTTGGCCTTCCAAAGTGTTGAGATGACAGGCATGAGCCACCACGCTCAGCTCTAATGGCTAGTAAGATGGAATATTTTCATGTTTGTTGGTCAGTTGTGTATCTTCAGTTAATTACTTGTTTCCATCTTTTGTCAATTTTTTCCTTTTGGCTTGTCATGATTAAGTGTTCTTCAAATGCTTTGTTAAGCATGTTGTAAATGTTTTCTTCTAATGTTATCTTTTAATTTAGTGGTATGTTTTGACCTATTATTTATTTTTATTTTTTATTTTTTTGAGACGGAGTCTCGCTCTGTCACCCAGGCTGGAATGCAGTGGCACTATCTAGGCTCACTGCAAGCTCCGCCTCCTGGGTTCACGCCATTCTCCGGCCTCAGCCTCCCGAGTAGCTGGGGCTACAGGCGCTCGCCACCACGCCTGGCTAATATTTTGTATTTTTAGTAGAGACAGGGTGTTAGCCAGGATGGTCTCGAACTCCTGACGTCATGATCCACCTGTCTCGGCCTCCCAAAGTGCTGGGATTACAGGCGTGAGCCACTGCGCCTGGCCTGTTAATTTTTATTATTATTATTTTTTGAGACGGAGTCTCGCTCTGTTGCCCAGGCTGGAGTGCAGAAGCACAGTTTTGGCTCACCACAACCTCTGCCTCCTGGGTTCAAGCAATTCTCCTGCCTCAGCCTCCCAAGTAGATGGGACTACAGGCATGCACCACCATGCATGGCTAATTTTTGTATTTTTAGTAGAGACGGGGTTTCACTATGTTGGCCAGGCTGGTCTTGAACTCCTGACCTCGTTATCTGCCCGCCTTGGCCACCCAAAGTGCTGGGATTATAGGCATGAGCCACCTCACCCAGGCTTATTTATTTATTTATTTGTGAGACAATGTCTTGCTCTTTTGCCCAAACTGGAATGCAGTGGTGGGATCTCAGCTCACTGCAATCTCCACCTCCCTGGTTCAAATGATTCTCCTGCCTCAGCCTCCCGAGTAGCTGGGATAACAGGTGCCCACTACCACCCCCGGCTAATTTTTGTATTTTTAGTAGAGATGGGGTTTCATCCTGTTGGGCAGGCTGGTCTCAAACTCCTGACCTCAAGTGATCCACCCGCCTTGGCCTCCCGAAGTGCTGGGATTACAGGCATAAACCACCTCGCCAGGCGACTTTTTTGAGATGGAGTCTCATTCTGTTGTCCAGACTGGAGTATGGTGGCACGATCTCAGATCACTGCAACCTCTACCCTCTGGGTTCACATGATTCTCATGCCTCAGACTCCCAAGTAGCTGGGATTACAGGTTTGTGCCACCATGCCAGGCTAATTTTTTGTTTTTAGTAGAGAGGGGGTTTTACCATATTGTCCAGGCTGGTCTGGAATTCCTGGGCTCTAGCGATCCACCTGCCTTGGCTTCCCAAAGTGCTGGGATTACAGGTGTGAGGTACTGTGCCTGGCACATTGACCTATGTAATTTTTGATGTTAATTTTTTCTCTGTAGTATCCAAATTTATCATGCTTGGATTTCCCCATATCATCTTAGGCAAGTAAGAATTTGGTTAATGAATCATCAGTGGACCTGAAACCACCTACGTCAGTATCATCAAACTCTGCACTATCTAATATGGTAGTAACTAACCATATAGGATTATTTAAAAATTTTTGTTTTGTTTTTTGAGACAGGGTCTCTGTCACCCAGATTGGAGTTCAGTGGCATGATCTCGGCTCACTGCAATCTCTGTCTCCCAGGCTCAAGGATCCTCCCACCTCAGCCTCTAGAGTAGCTGGGATCACAGGCATGCACCAGCACACCATGGTGTTTTTTTTTTTTTTTTTTTTTTTTTTTTTTGTAGAGATGGGGTTTCACCATATTGCCCAGGGTGGTCTCCCTCCTGAGCTCAGGCCTTGGCTTCCCAAAGAGTTGGGATTACAGGTGTAAGCCATGGTGCCCGAACTGGATTATTTAAATTTAGTTAAGATTTAATGTAATGGGTTTATTTATTTATTTTTTTTGAGACGGAGTCATGCTCTGTTGCCCAGGGTGCAGTGGCACTATCTCTTTTCACCAAAACCTCTGCCTGCTGGGTCCAAGCGACTCCTCTGCCTCAGCCTCCCAAGCAGCTGTGACCACAAGGTGCACACCACCATGCCCGGCTAATTTTTGTATTTTTAGTAGAGACAGGATTTTGCCATATTGGCCAGGCTGGTGTCGAACTCCTGACCTCATGATCTGCCCACCTTGGCCTCCCAAAGTGCTGGGATTATAGGCATGAGCCACCGCACCCGGCCTGTAATGATTTTTATTTAAAAATCATTTCTTAGTTGCACTAGCTTTTCAGGTCCTCAGTAGCTCTATTTGGCTAGTAGTTACCTATCGGACACTGGATGTATGGAACATTTCCTTCATCACAAAACATCACACTGCACATGGCTATCTCAGTAGGACCAACCGAATGAGAACCTACATTTTAGATCCAAAACAGTAATGAGACTTTGGCATACATCAGAATCACCCGGAGAGGCTTGACAGATCACTTGACGCCACCTCCAAAGTTTCTGATTTAGTAGGTCTATTTGGGGGCCAGAATTTGTATTTCTAATGAGTTCCTACGCAAAACTCATCCTGCTAGTCTGGGGATCACATTTTAGGAATCACTGGTTTCTAGTTATCAATAATATTCCAAATCCCTGGCCCCACATGGACAAGCTTATCTCAGGGATAAGACCTAGGAATCCACATTATCACAAAAAACTCCATGATTTTGATTGTTTGAGAATAGGTTCAAGATTAATCACAGGGCAATAGAAATAGGGAAGGAACTAAAGCTATAAAGGCTAATTAGCTGTGAGGCCAGAGAAGGAACAGTGGTTGAGGGACAGTTAGACTGCATGACACTTAGTTGTAGTATAAACAGCTTTGCAGTTCTTTCACTCATGATGATGAGATACATAATAGGAATGGGTTGCTAAGTACTCAACTGAAGGCCATTGGATTTGAGATTAAGAAATTTAGGATTGGGGCTGAGCACGGTAGCTCACGCCTGTAATCCCAGCACTTTGGGAGGCCGAGGTGGGCAGATCACCTGAGGTCGGGAGTTTGAGACCAGCCTGACCCACACAGAGAAACCCCATCTCTACTAAAAATACAATATTAGCCAGGCTTGGTGGCGCATGCCTATAATCCCAGCTACTTGGGAAGGCTGCGGCAGGAGAATCTCTTGAACCTGGGAGATGGAGGTTGCGGTGAGCTGAGATCACGCCATTGCATTCCCGCCTGGGCAACAAGAGCAAAACTCCGTCTCAAAAAAAAAAAAAAAGAAAAGAAAAGAAATTTAGGATTGGCCTGGCACAATGGCTCAATCCTGTAATCCCAGCACTTTGGGAGGCTGAGGTGGGTGGATCACTTGAGGTCAGGCGTTTGAGACCAGCTTGGCCAACCAGGTGAAACCCCATCTCTACTAAAAATACAAAAATTAGCCAGGAGTGGTGGCACATGGCTGTAATCCCAGCTACTCAGAGAGCTGAGGCAGAAGGATCGCTTGAACCTGGGAAACAGGCTGCAGTGAGCCGAGATCATGCCTCCATGTCAAAAAGTGACTCCGTGTCTAAATAAATAAATAAATAATTTAGGAGTGAGTTCTGGATAAGTTCTTCACATGAACAATGAAATTACCCAGACTGACAATACAACTTGCGAACAAATGATTTGTCACTTTACACTATCTGGTAAGAGCAAAGCAAGCCTGGCAGTATCATTTTTTTTTCTTTTTGAGATGGAGTCTAGTTCTGTCCCGTGGGCTGGAGTGCAGTGGCTTGATCTCAGCTCACTGCAACCTCCACCTCCTGGGTTCAAGCAATTCTCCTGCCTCAGCCTCCTGAGTAGCTGGGATTACAGGCGCATGCCACCATGCCCAGCTAATTTTTGTATTTTTAGTAGAGACAGCGTTTCACTGTGTTGGCCAGGCTGGTCTCGAACTCCTAACCTCATGATCTGCCCGCCTCGGCCTCCCAAAGTGCTGGGATTACAAGCGTGAGCCACCGCACCCGGCCAAGCCTGGCAATATCTTAAATGAGTTGTCACCAAGCCTTATTTGACCACCTACATATACCTGGATTCCAGATCCCATTACCATTGCCTAAATTTAGCCCTTCATCTCTTACCACTTGAATTACCGCACGAACTTGTTTCTTTACCTCCAAATCCACCTGCAAAACATTACTCATGCTATGGTATTTCTGAAATGTATTTTACCATACTGTGTTGAGGGAAAGATATTTGGTGGCGATATACGACGCTTTTTACTAGCAGGAATAGACATTCAACATTTAATTGTGGTCAATGTTTAAATGAAACCCACAGATCAGCCTGGCCAACACGGTGAAACCCCATCTCTAGTAAAAATATAAAAATTAGCTGGGCATGGTGGCACACACCTGTAGTCCCAGCTACTCGGGAGTCTGAGGCAGGAGAATTGCTTGAACCTGGGAATTCAGAGATTGCAGTGAGCCGAAATTGTGCCACTGCACTCCAGCCTCAGCGACAGAGCGAGACTCTGTCTCAAAAAAACACAATTGTCCCTTGGTATATTCCAGAGGAGTGGTTTCATGACCCCTCCACCACCAACCATACCAAAATCAGACAGAACCCTCCGCATTCATGGGTTTGGCATTTTACAAATACTGTATTTTTGACCTGCATTTGGTTGGAAAAAATCCACCTAAAAGGGGTTCAAACCCATGTTGTTCAAGGTTCAAGTGCACAAGGATGACAGAATGTAGGGGTTAGAATAGGCCTTTACAAAAATCCTTAGAATTCACTGTTAAAATTCTCCATCCTACTGCCACCCTAGAACTCCATTTCAGTTGTCCTCTTATTTGCACAGGCTGCTAGATTCGACCAGGAAGTCCTACTCTGTATTCCCTATTATACCCCTAGTTATCAATTTATTTAATCACTATCAAAGCAACTAGATGTTAAGTTTTTCACAAAGTGCCAGCCTCCTCCCTACCTAGCCTACATCTTTTCCTATTTGGTACAATGCTGGGTGATCCACAAATAAAAAATAATATTTTCAAAAATTTCTCAAAAGAATTCCTGCTAAACAGGAGAAATTTCAATTAGCTTAGAACTAAAATGGGGGAGAAAACCTTCATGCTACTGTAGCAATCACCCTCAATCTGCCCTCCTTGGAAATAGCTAAGTTTAGGGAACTGTATAGCACCAATATCACAACCTATCAATATGGACAAAAAATATGCTATACCCATTCATCTAAACTTAAAAAATTTCACTCACAATCCTCCTAAATTGATCATTTTTTTTTGAGAGGGGGTTTTGCCATGTTGGCCAGGCATGAGTCACCACGCCCAGCCCAGAACATTTTTTGAGACAGTCTCGCTCTGCCGCCCAGGCTGGAGTGCAGTGTCGCCTCAATGCTGTGATTACAGAATTGAGCCACCGTGCCCGCCCCAGAAAATGTTAACAGAAGCTTTGAATTAGAGATGAGGTACAATGCACAAGGTCTGATACCTAAGCAATAAGGACTGATGAAAACCTGTTCAAGTGTTTGAACACAAAATTTTTAAAATTATAGCCAGGTGACACACAGTGACACACACCTTAATACTGGCACTGGGGGAGGCCAAGGCAGGCATATCACTTGAGCCTAGGAGTTCGAGACCAGCTTGGGAAACATGGAAATCCATCTCTACAAAATATATAAAAGTCCACCAGGTGTGGTGCTTGAGATATGATTGCACCACTGCACTCCAGCCTGGGCAAGACCGTCTTTTTGTTTTGAGATGGAGTTTCACTCGCAGCCCTGGCTAGAGTGCAATGGTACGATCTGGGCTGACTGCAACCTCTGCCTCCTGGGTTCAAGCGATTCTCCTGCCTCAGCCTCCTGAGTAGCTGGGATTACAGGCATGTGCCACCACACCTGGCTAATTTTTTTGTATTATTAGTAGAGACGGGGTTTCACCATGTTGGCCAGGCTAGTTTTGAACTCCTGATCTCAGGTGATCCTCCCGCCTCAGCCTCCCCAAGTGTTAGGATTACAGGCGTGAGCCACCGTGCCCGGCTTTTGAGACACTTGTCTACAGAAAAGTTCGTGGTGCAATCCTGGCTCACTGCATCCCCAATGGCCCAGGCTCAAGTGATCTTCCCACCTCAGCTTCCAGAGTAGTTGGGATTACAAGAACATGCCACCACACCCAGCTATTTTTTTGTCAAGATGGGGTTTTGCAGGCCGGGCGTGGTGACTCCTGCCTATAATCCCAGCACTTTGGGAGGCTGAGGCAGGCTGGAGTCTGAGACCAGCCTAGCCAACATGGTGAAAACCCAGCTCTACTAAAAATAAAATTAGCTGGGTACGTGGAGTGCGCCTATAATCCCAGCTAGTCAGGAGGCTGAGGCAGGATAATCGATTGAACCTGGAGGGTGGAAGTTGCACTGGGCAACAGGGCAACACTCCGTCTCAAAAAAAAAAAAAAAAAGGGAGTTTCACCACATTGCCCAGTCTGGTCTCAAGCAATCTGCCCGCCTCAGTCTCCCAGAGTGCTGTGATTAAAGGCAGGTGGGAGCTACCGTGCCGGCCTGTATAATGAGTTTCAAGGCTGGGCAGTAAGCCAATGAATCATTAATTCCCAAAACTGAAGTATAAATTTTTTGAAGAAAAACAAGTTTTTAAAAAATGTTTCCCCCCCCCGAAGCTAAGAACTACACATCGTAATACATTATGCGTATCTATTATCGCACTTTCCATCAAGTTTTTGTCTCATGTTTGTCTCCCCTAGCCTAGCTTGTGAGCTGAGCTGAGCTCAGCAATCATCTGAAATATTAATCTTTGTATCACCAGCACTTTAACTGCCTGCAACACAGGTCCTGAGTATCTGACAAAGAAATACTAAAATACATAGTGTTTCTACGTTATGACAAATACAGAAGCTGTGAGGGAATGAAAACTGCCAAAATGCAGAAGTTCAAAGATTTAGAGGAGGACAACACATTTAGTTTTATTTCAATCAAATCACAACACTTTCTTTTCCAACTGCTGAAAAGTGCATCTACAATATGCTATTACAGATCCACTTTTAAAAGGTTTCCTGTGACATTACAGCAAGCCTCTTTTTTCAAACAGAGGAATAATCCCAAATTCTTCCTCAAATAAAAATAAACTCCATTCCAGTAAATGGTAAATACATAAAAATTACAGTAAGCCAGACACTTAAAAGGACAGCCAAGAAGTCTTCCAACAGTTTATTAGAAAGAATGTAGACATTTAAAAAAATCCCCACTGTCATGAACATAAATTGAGGTTTTCAGCCCGGGTATAAGCTGAATCAAAAAAAGGAAATAAAAAATCCAATAGTGTATTAAACATTTTTCACTCATTTGCCATACTGACAGTGCAAATACAAATCTGGACTAAATGTACAGACTCTCAAGCAACAATGTACAGCTTTCTTCGTCCTCCATGCTAAGAGATGTAAAAGCTTAAGGGTCAAACAATACCAAATGTATAGGCTTCAAAAACCATCTAAGTTAGGGCATTCTCTAGTTTTAGCTAAGATACACCTGGAACACTGACAAGTCATCACTTACATAGAATAATATGAAGTAAATTTTTTGAAAAATAAATTTTAGTGGAACAATCCTGAAGGATAACACCAGAGGAATAGCAGGTTACCAGTAAGGTGTCAGCCAATTTGTTCCAGTCACTTTTGAATCCATGTTCTATAATCTAAAATTTATTCTCTTTCCCTAAGCTGAGAGCTTCCTATCATGTCAGTATCTATGTTATGAAGAAAAGGAGACTTAGGTGAGATGTTTTTATTTATCACAACTGCTGCATTAATTGCCTAGGACCTCAACAGCTTCATGAAAGTCTGGGAAATGTTCATGCATAAGGTTATTGCCTTAGCTGACTTAAAATTGCCCATACAATGGTACATATCAACCCTTAGTGAAGCCTTTTAAAAAACAAACAGGTTGAAAAATGGGTTAAAGTAGGCAAATACAGCATATCTGCCTTCAGAGCTATCAACTCAGGAATTCTCTCAATTATGAAATCTTGCAGAGAAGTTATTTTTCTTTCTCAAAATCCAGGTGATGACAATATTCCTTACTCCAGATCTGGCATTTCTGAAAGAATTTTTAAAAATATTAGTATATAGTACAAGTGAATAATCTACCAATTTTACTGTCTTAAAGGAAAAGCAACCAAAAATCGAAATACATAGTTCCCCAATGAATTAATAGGTTGTCTTGCTATCAAGTTATTCACATTTCTGCTTTGGTTATTTATTCAAGGTCATAAAGAAAAAATTACTTTACTTCCAAAGAAGTTAACATCTCTATTTTGAGTTTGTTTTTTGATGCAAAGTATCACTGTGTAAATATACTTTTTATATACACTTACTTTCATCATCACTGTCTTGTGAATCCTGAAAGAGGGAAAATAAAGTTACTGAGCTGATCAAATATTCGTTTGCTAACTGAACAGTTTACCTAAAAAAGTTCAAGTGCTATATTTTTGACTAAAGTAGCACAGGCAGGCAGTCATATCAAGCCTAGAAATTTAGTCATTGGACTTGACTAGGTTTACCTAAGGTGAATGGATGTACAGCAGAGGATTTATCTACCTGTAAAAAATGATGTGTGCCTTTTGGTGACAATTTAGCCCACCCGTTGAATCCATTCCTAAATTAACCTATCTCGGCATTCAAAGAGAAAACATGGATCAATATGAAGAAAAATGGACTGATAGAAGACAGTGAACTCTAATCCTAGCTGTTGAGTGAATATTAAGTATTTTTCTAAATAGCATTAAATAACTTTCTGGGAAATGTTAACAGGATGCTGGGGTTGGAAAGATGTTGAGAAAAGTAGTTTAGTATATCTTCCTTACAGATTTCCAATGTCCATCTTTTTTTTTTTTTTTTGGCGGGGGGAGATGGAGTCTTGCTCTGTCACCCAGGCTACAGTGCAGTGGCGAGATCCGGCTCACTGCAACCTCTGCCTCCCGGGTTCAAGCGATTCTCCTGCCTCGGCCTCCAAAGTAGCTGGGATTACAGGCACCCGCCACCATGCCCGGCTAATTTTTGTATTTTTAGTAGAGATGGGGTTTTGCCATCTTGGCCAGGCTGGCCTCAAACTCTTGACCGCATGATCCACCCATCTCCGCCTCCCAATGTCCATCTGTTTTATCAGTCTCTGACCAATCCTGACATAAAACCTATTTAACTTACTTTCTTAGTCAAAATCATACCTATAAACTGACTCTCTTCTTTCTTTTTGAGATGGAGCCTCGCTCTGCTGCCCACACTGGAGTGCAATGGTGTGATCTTGGCTCACTGCAACCTCCGCCTCCCAGGTTCAAGCGATTCTCCCACCTCAGCTCACCAGTAGCTGGGATTACAGGCACCTGCCATCATGCCTGGCTAATTTTTTTAAGACAGGGTTTCACCATGTTGGCCAGGCTGGTCTCGAACTCCTGACCTCACGTACTCTGCCCACCTGGCCTGCTGGGATAACAGACATGAGCCACCTCGCCCGGCCTAAACTGACTGTTATAATTGAGTATGGTATTAATATATAATGTCTCTATACAATGATTCTTTGGAAATCTAATCCGTTTAGGAATGGTCTACGGTACAACCAGTTCCCTAATAGATACCCATTCCTCAAAAATGGGCACATTTTAAAAATTGCTTTTCCTTTTTTTTTTTTTTTTTTTTAGAAAATAAGAATTGTGAATCTATATAAAACGATTTGTAAATATGTTGTTTCTTTCTATTTAATAGTATGAAAGTAAACAGAAAAAAGAATTTTTAGACTTACATCATCTGCTCCATCTACTTCTGGTAAATCTACATCCTCATCACCACCCATGTTGTTCATCATCTATTTGAAGTGTAAAAATTAGTTTTAAAAATGATGTTAAGTTAGGCCCTAATTATTAATGCTGTATGCTTCAGAATAAACCTTAAGTCTGCCACAGATATCGAAAAATGCAAAATGCAAAATAAATATAAGCATCTTCCCTTCTGGAAAAGGAAGATTATAGCTAACTATACAAAATCCTAAAAACCCATATGGAAATTAAAACTAAATTTTCCCTAAAGCAAAGCTATTCATGCAGCAAGGTATGACAAACATTAAAAATTCTACTTGAGTAGTGGTTACCTCTGGTGGTTAAGGAAAAGAATGGGATTCATTTGTAGTTGCACAGCTATCTATCTTAAGTTAGGTGGAACGTGTATTAAGGTATTCTTTTTTTTTTTTTGAGACAGAGTCTAGCTTTGTCGTCCAAGCCGGAGTATGGTGGCGTGATCTCAGCTCACTGCAACCTCCGCCTCTGGGTTCACGCAATTCTCATGCCTCGGCCTCCTGGGTAGCTTGGATTACAGGCGCCTACCACCACACCCAACTAATTTTTTGTATTTTGGTACACACGGGGTTTCACCATGTTGCCCAGGCTGGTCTCGAATTCCTGGGCTGTAGTGATCCACCCACCTTGGCCTCCCAAAGTGCTGGGATTACAGGTGTGAGCCACCGTGCCCAGCCTTTTTTATTTTGAGATGGAGTCTTGCTCTGTTGCCCAGGCTGGAGTGCAGCAGCACAATCTCGGCTCACTGCAACTTCCGCTTCCCGGGTTCAAGGGAGTCTCCTGCCTCAGCTTCCTGAGTAGCTGGGATTACAGGCAGATGCCACCACGCCCAGTTAGTTTTTGTATCTTTGGTAGAGACAAGGTTTTACCATATTGGCCAGGCTGGTCTTGAACTCCTGGCCTCAAGTGATCCCCTTGCCTCGGCCTCCCAAAGTGCTGGGATTACAGGAGTGAGCCACCGTGCCAGGCCTGGTATTCTCATCATGGTTTTAGATATTGTGAAGAACCAAGAAATGATTTAAACTTAAACTATTATCAGATGATGAGAAACTTATTTTCTCAAGTTTAAACCATTTTTGTAATGTTTAAATTTTAGAAAAATAAAATCACATATGCATGGAAAAAAAATCAAACTTCAAAAATACATGATTACCCAGATTTTAGAATGGGAAAGGACCTTAAAAAGATAGTCAAACATACAATGGAATGTGTTCAGCCTAAAAGTATCATTCAGCCTTAAAGAAAAAAATCTGCCTTATGTGACAAAACACAATGAAGAATCTGAAGCACGTCATGCTATGTGAAATAAGCCAGTCACAGGACAAATACTGCATGATTCCACTTATATGAGATACCTAAGATTATATAAGATACCTAAGATAGTCAGACACACAAAAATAGAGAGTAGAATGGTAGATGCCAGGAGTTGGAGGGAAGGAAAATGCAGAGTTGCTACTGTTAAATAGGTATCAAATTCCAATTACACAAAATGCATAGTTCCAGAGACCTACTACTGTACAGCATTATGCCTATAGTTAACAATACTGTATCATGCACTTAAAAGATAGCTGGGCGTGGCCAGGTTTGGTGACTCATGCCTGTAATCCCAGAACTTTGGGAGGCCAAGGCGGGTGGATCACCTGAGGTCAGGAGTTCGAGGATAGCCTGCCCAACATGGTGAAACCCCGTCTCCACTAAAAATACAAAAATTAGCCAGGCATGGTGGTGGGCACCTGTAATCCCAGCTACTTGGGAGGCTGAGGCAGGAGAACTGCTTGAACCCAGGAGGTGGAGGCTGGAGTGAGCCAAGATCGTGCCATTGCACTCCATCCTGGGCAACAAGAACAAAACTCTGCCTCAAAAAAATAAATAGTCTGTTAGAAGAGTAGATTTCATGTGAAGTGCTCTTACCTCAATTAATTAAACACACACAAAAAAGGATTCAGTATAAAAATTTTGGGCAATCTATCTTGAATGAAATGAGTAACTGGGAAAGAGTTTCCCTACCTCCAAAAGCACTACTCAATACTTTTAAGTTTCTTTGGGCAGGAAAAATGCTAAATGTACCAAGCATAATGCTACGTGCTTAAGATAAACAGCAAGAGAAAACTGTACATATTCAAGAGATATGTAGGAGATAACAACAAAAACTGGACAACAAAGATAGCAAAATAAAACAAAAAACAAAAACAGTGTTATAAGGCTGGGGGTGGTGGCTCAGGCCTGTAGTCCCAGCACTTTGGGAAGCTGAGGCAGGAGGATCACTTGAGCTCAGGAGTTCAAGACCTGCCTAAGCAACACAATGGCTTGCACAGCTAGGTAAATGGTGGCACCAATTTCTACAGGTAAGGAAAGTACAATTAAAAAATAATATGAATAGAACATCCTCCCTTCCTGTTGAAATCACCATGCCAGAGTCATGCGTGGAGAACTGTTAAATAAGCAGTTGCATAAAGCTGGAAACTTAGCTCCTTTTATTTAACTCTTAAGGTCTCAAAATACAAAATCTAGTTAATGAAAAATTTCAAATAGCAACAAGAAATGGATTTCATCAGTATGCATTCGACTTACACATTAATGTTCTTTCTGTACTTAGTTTTATTCTACTACATTTGATAAAGTCTATTCTGCCTACATAGAGATGAATCATTTATTCTTTGGCCATGGCAACATGTTATTTGGGTGACATCTTAGAAAACAGACTTTCTTAAACTTTTTTCCTTGTATATCTCATGGTAAACATTTCACCATGATTTTTTTTTTTTTTTTTTTGAGACAGAGTCTTGCTCTGTCGCCCAGGCTGGAGTGCAGTGCTGTGACCTCGGCTCACTGCAACCTCTACCTCCTGGGTTCAAGCAATTCTCCTGCCTTAGCCTCCGGAGTAGCTGGGATTACAGGCATGCACTACCACGCCCAGCTATTTTTTTGTAGTTTTATTTAATTATTTATTAATTTAGAGACGGCGTTTTGCTCTTGTTGCCCAGACTGGAGTGCAATAGCGATCTCGGCTCACCACAACCTCCACCTCCCGGGTTCAAGTGATTTTCCTGCCTCGGCCTCCCGAGTAGCTGGAATCACAGGCATGCACCACTACCCCCAGCTAATTTTGTTCACGCCTTCTGGGTTCACGTGATTCTCCTGCCTCAGCCTTCTGAGTAGCTGAGATTACAGGCGCCCACCACTGCACCCGGCTAATTTTTGTATTTTAGTAGAGACGGGGTTTCACCATGTTGGTCAGGCTGGTCTCGAACTCCTGACCTCAGGTGATCCGCCCACCTCAGCCTCCCAAAGTGCTGGGATTACAGGCGTGAGCCACCGCGCCCAGCCTATGATTCTTGTGTTTAACAGTTTATCGTTCTGTATTTATTTATTTATTTGACCGAGTCCCGCTCTTTCGCCAGGCTGGAGTCCAGTGGCACGATCTCGGCTCACTGCATCCTCTGCCTCCAGCGTTCAAGCAATTCCCCTGCTTCAGCCTCAGGAGTAGGTGGGACCACAGGTGCGCGCCACCACGCCCAGCTGATTTTTTTTGTATTTTAGTAGAGATGAGGTTTCACCAAGTTGGCCCGTATGGTCTAGATCTCCTGACCTCGTGGTCCGCCAGCCTTGGCCTCCCAAAGTGCTGGGATTACAGGTGTGAGCACCGTGCCTGGTCAAAAGTTTACAGTCTTATTTTATGACTTCAAAATCCAAGTCAACTACTGCAATCATGCTTTTAAAAAAAAAAAAAAGTCCCAATGATGAAATTAGCAAACTAGCTGTGTTAGTTTGTCTTAATACATTAACTTTTTTACTTTTGTAGCTAACACTGATTCCTTTTAAAATCATTAAAATGGTTCAACTTCAGGATTAAAATTGCCATTGTTAACATCTATTTACTATGACCGCAAAATGGTCTTAAAAATAAAATAACGTGCATCATGAATACCATTAGGTGCCCAAAACCAAATTAAATTGACTACATAGACAGGTACCGTGTACTTCGAATGGGGAGAGGTCCATTTAAAGGAACTTACCTCAGAGAAACGATCAAAATTAGACATGTCTTCATCTGAATCATCTTCCCAGTCTTTCCAATTATTGAAGTCGACACTAAGCCAATTAAGCTATAAATCAATACAAATATCACCCTAAGATTAGGTTAATTTGCATTTGGCATGAACCTTAAGACTACATTTTCTTTTCTTCTAAAGAGACCAGGTCTTGCTATGTTGCCCAGGCTGGAGTGCAGCAAGCATTCACAGGTGCAATCCCACTATTGACCAATATGTGAGTTTTGACCAGCTCCATTTCTGACCAAGGGTCTTCTTTACTCTCTTCAGGCAATCTGGTGGTCCCCGCTTCCTGGGACAACACCGTACTGATGTTAACTTAGCGTGGTTACCTGACTGACATATGGCAATGCAACCCAGAATTGGGCGCAAGTAGTTCTCCCACTTCACCCTCCAGAGTAGCTTTAACTACAACAGGCACATGCTACTGGTGCCTGGCAAAAAAAATATTTTTTGAACTGTGACTTTGTATTTTTAGGAGGGCATGTAATTAGCACACAAAGAATAGACTAAGCTAAATGAGGTGGCTCACACCTGTAACCCCAACACTTTGGGTGGCCAAGGTGGAAAGACTGGTTGTGTAATCCTTCAGGAGTTCGAGACAGCCTGAGCAATAGTGGATCCTGTATCTGGGGAAAAAACAAAAAAACAAATTTCCTGGGCGTGGTGGCACATTCCTATAATCCTAGCTATTTGGAGAGGTGAGGTGGGTGGGAGGATCGCTTAAGCCCAGGTGGAGGCTACAGTGAGCCATGTTCACACCAGTGCACTCTGGCATGAGTGGCATGAGACTACCTAAAAAAAAAGATTAGGCCGGTGTCGTGGCTCATGCCTGTAGTCCCAGCACTTTGGGAGGCTGAGGTGGGGAGACTGCTTGAGCCCAGAAGTTCAAGACCAAGCTGGGCAACACTGTGATACCCCTTTTCTACAAAAAATACAAAAATTAGCCAGGTGTTGTGGCATGCCCCTACAGTCCCAGCTACTTGGGGGACTGAGGAGGGAGGATCACTTGGAGCCTGGGAAGCTGAGGCTGCAGTGAGCCGAGATCGTGCCACTGCACTCCAGCCTGGGTGACAAAGAGAGACCCTGTTTTGGGGGAAAAAAAACACTGAAAATTGTTAAACATACCTTTTGAAAACAAATTTACTAGTAAGAACTATTTTCAGTTGATTATTTTTTCACCAAGCTTTGTCCCCTCCCATGTGATAGCTGAGTAATTTATGCAAAGTCTGTCTCTTAAGTACAAAAGATTCTACACCAGTTAATAACTGATATTCTGATCACACTTCGTATTAAAACTGAGTAGACAAAAAACATGAACATGAGGCTTTATACTTAGCTGTGAAACAAAAACACAGCCATATTCCTTGCATCAAATAAGTATATCTTTTATTACCTAAAATAAAAATATTCAACTTTTCAAAAAAGGAAAATGAAACCTACCTTTGCCCTTTCTTTTGTTAACCTCGGCCATGACTGGCCAGATTCTCCTTTTCGTAAACAACATAAAATTGATCTGTCCGTTCTTTTATGCTTGGAATCCTAAAAACAAAATGACCATCATACCATTTATCTTTCCAGCATCACTACATGATAGAAAATAGCTTGTCATTTCTCACCTTTTTCATTTCTTTACCTAAATTTTCTCTGGACTCTGAAACATGCCCTTGACTACTAAAAACTCCGAACTATCCAACTGCCCCAACCCCCTTTAAGTTTCATTTTTAAAAAAATTTTTTTTCCCTTCTATTTCCTACTGAAATAATCTGCACAACAACAAAGTTTAAAGTTTAACCTGGTACCATTTTTTCCTTTCCTGCACATGGTAAACAGAATAAAACCTTAAAAACTTTAACTAAAAATGATATAACCACAGAATGGTTTCAAGATTCTATTCTTAGATAAGGGAAGCCTTGGCCGGGCGCAGTGGCTCATGCCTGTAATCCCAGCACTTTGGGAGGCCAAGGCAGGTGGAACACCTGAGGTCAGGAGTTTGAGACCAGCCTGACCAACATGGTCTTTACTAAAAACACAAAAATTAGCCAGGCGTGGTGGCATGTGCCTGTAATCCCAGCTGCTCCAGAGGCTGAGGCAGGAGAATCCCTTGAACCTAGGAGGCAGAGGTTGCAGTGAGCCGGGATTGCTCCATTGCACTGCAGCAGTCTCAAAAAACAAAACCAACCAAACAAAAAAACAAAACAAACAAATAAAAAAGATGAGATGAGCCTCAAGGATACTACTCTAAGCCCAAACAGTGATAGCAAAAACAAAAAGTATGCAGAAACCAATTTTGGAGGAAATATTCTACAAAATGTAAATATACAGTTTGCCTCACTTAAGAAAAACAGAACTAATGCTTATTGCTAAAAAGAATACTTGGTATGTCTGTTTCCTCACAACTAAAATTTGGATTAAAGCATAAAGACTACTTACATTTGGATCAATACAGTGAAAAAGATCAATTTCATTTAAATGCTTAAAATTATCACTTCCTCCGAGACAACTGTATAAAATAAGAAAGAAAGAATTAAGCCTCTTCAAAGAGACAAAGATTAATAATAACTTAAATGAAAAGACAAGCCAGTCAAAGTTATTCAGTTGTGTGAATGACTATTTTACATGATTGGATAAAAAGCTTAACTTACCTGAATGTAAGTTTGGATTTTTCAAAATTTACATTAACATCCTTACTGTCTTCAACACAAAATTCAATGAAGACATAGTCCCTTCGATCGTACCACTTTGCAGAAGCAGGCTGCCTACAAAAGGATAAAGTAGGGAAAGTCAAGCTGGAATTCATTAACTAAACATTTACATACTAACCTTCGACACCATTATAGCATTATTTCAGGGCAGTTTGTTACAATTTTAAACAAAAACTACATTTTTACCCTAACAGCTACATTCCAAGTTAAAACCTATGGGTCTAACAAGATTTAGTTTCAGAATGATTCCAATTTCATAATAGGAAAGATTTAAAAACCAAACAATGCTTAGTAGAGTTAGCCGTTTATCTAGTCCTATCAAAAATTATGTTACTTGGCTGGGTGCAGTGGCTCACACCTGTAATCCCAGCACTTTGGGAGGCCAAGGCAGGTGGGTCACTTGAGGCCAGGAGAGCTAGAGACCAGCCTGGCCAGCATAACGAAACCCCGACTCTACTACAAATACAAATACAAAAAAAAAAAAAAAAAAAGCCGGGTGCGGTGGCTCACGCCTGTAATCCCAGCACTTTGGGAGGCTGAGGTGCGTGGATCACCTGAGGTCAGGAGTTCGAGACCAGCCTGACCAACATGGTGAAACCCCGTCTCTACTAAAATACAAAAATTAGCCAGGCACAGTGGCAGGCGCCTGTAATCTCAGCTACACGGGAGGCTGAGGTTGCAATGAGCCGAGATCGCGCCATTGCACTCCAGCCTGGCAACAGAGCGAGACTGTCTCAAAAAAAAAAAAAAAAAAAAAATTAGCTGGGCATGGTGATGCAGGCCTGTAGACCCAGATACTTGAGGGTTGGGACTGAGACACAAGAATCACTTGAACCCGGGAGGTGGAGGCTGCGGTGAGCTGAGATCATGCCACTGCAATCCAGCCTGGGCAACAGAGACTCTGTCTCAAAACAAACAACAACAACAAAAAACACTGGTACATCAGAGCTTCACTTTTTACATTAAGTTCACTGAAACCAGAAGAATCAATCTCCTTTCCTCAAATTCAGCAATCTAGAATTTTATCAGTTTCCTCAAAATTAATACATTGAAGTCCTAACCCCCAGTACATCTTAAGAATGTGATTGTATTTGGAGAAAGTGTCTTTAAATGACAAGTAAATATGAGGTCTTAGGATAGACCCTAATCCAATGACTGTTGTCCTCCTATATAAAGAGATTAGCACAGAGGAAAGAAAGAAGATAGCTATCTGCAAACCAAGGAAAGGCCTCAGAAGAAACTAACCCTGCTGACACCTTCGCCTTGGATTTTCAGCCTCGTGGAAATGTGAAGAAATAAATTTCTGCTGTTTAAGCCACCCAGTGTGTGATACTTTCTTATGAAAGCCTTAGCAGGCCAGGCGCGGTGGCTCACGCCTGTAATCCCAGCACTTTGGGAGGCGAGGCAGGTGGATCACCTGAGGTCGAGAATTCGAGACCAGCCTGACCAACACGGAGAAACTCGTCTCTGCTAAAATTACAAAAATTCAGCCGGGCACAGTAGCTCACGCCCGTAATCCCAGCACTTTGCGAGGCCGAGGCAGGAGGATCACAATGTCAGGAGATTGAGACCATCCTGGCTAACACAATGAAACCCTGTCTCTACTAAAAATACAAAAAATTAGCCAGGCATGGTGGTGGGCGCCTGTAGTCCCAGCTACTCGGGAGGCTGAGGCAGGAGAATGGCATGAAGCCAGGAGGCGGAGCTTGCAGTGAGCTGAGATCGGGCCACCGCACTCCAGCCTGGGCAACAGAGCAAGACTCCATCTCAAAAAAAAAAAAATTCGCCAGGCGTGGTGGTGCATGCCTGTAATCTCAGCTACTCAGGAGGCTGAGTCAGGAAATCGCTTGAACCTGGGAAGTGGAGGTTACGGTGAGCCGAAATCAGGCCATTGCACTCCAGCCTGGGCAACAAGAGTGAAACTGTCTCAAAAAAAAAAAAAAAAAAAGTGCTGGTCCACACCTGTAATCCCAGCACTTTGGGAGGCAGAGGCAGGCGGACCACGAGGTCAGGAGTTCGAGACCAGCCTGGCCAATACAGTAAAACCCCGTCTCTACTAAAATTGCAAAAATTAGCTGGGCATGGTGGCACGTACCTGTAGTCCCAGCTATTTGGGAAACTGAGGCAGGCCAATCAGTTGAACCCAGGAGGTAGAGGTTGCAGCGAGCCAAGATCACGCCACTGCACTCTAGTCTGGGTGACAGAGCAAGACTCTGTCTCAAAAAAAAACAGAAACAAAAAAACAAAAAAAGCCTTAGCAAGCTAATATAATCATGTCCCAGATAACAAAACAAATTTAAATTATCAAAACCTGTGGTTAGGCCATGAACCAAAAATGATTCCTACATTTTTTAAATGTATATTTTTTAAAAAAACCCAGGAGGCGGAAGTTGCAGTGAGCCAAGATCACACTACTGCACTCTAGCCTAGGTAACAGAATGAGACCAAAAAAAAAAAAAAAAAAAAAAAAAGTGAATGAGATAAGAGATACTTGTGGCCTGCAAAGCTGAATATTTACTGGCTGACCCTTTATACAAGTTGGCTAACACATCAAAACTACAAACAGGGCCGAGTGCGGTGGCTCACGCCTGTAATCTCCAGCACTTTGGGAGGCTGAGATGGGTGGATCACCTAAGGTCAGGAGTTCAGAGACCAGCCTGGCAAACATTATGAAACCCCATCTCTACTAAAAATACAAAAAATTAGCTGGGTGTGGTGATGGGCACCTGTAATCCCAGCTACTAAGGATGCTGCAGCAGGAGAATCGCTTGAAACAAGGAGGTGGAGGTTGCAGTGAGCCCAGACCACGCCATTGCACTCCAGCCTGGGCAACAGCGTGAAACTCCGTCTCAAAACACAACACAAAAACTGCAGACCAGGCGCGGTGACTCAAGCCCATGATCCCAGCACTTTGTGAGGCCAAGGCTGATGGATCACCTGGGGCCGGGAGTTTGAGACCAGTCTGACCAACGTGGAGAAACCCCGTCTCTACTAAAATACAAAATTAACCAGGCGAGGTGGCGCATGCCTGTAATACCAACTATTTGGGAGGCTGGGAGGGGGAGGGGGAGGGGGAGGTTGCGGTGAGCCGAGATCACGCCACTGCACTCCAGCCTGGGCAGCAGAGAGAGGCTGTGTCTCCAAAAAAAAAAAAAAAAAAAAAAAAAAAAGCCAAAATAGGATTGGAACCCAGCATTTCTGACAGAAGGCTTATTTTTTTCACTTCACAAAAAGGGACAATTATTTCTCCAGCGGTCCTTTTATTGCAAAGTAACTAACCATGTCTCTGTACTTCCAGTTTGTTTTATTATATAATCTAAACTAGCTTCTGCATACTTGACAACATGATAATGGAGTCCTGAGAGTCTAAAATTTGTTATGGAGGCAGTGAGAGAGTGATATTTGACCTTGAGTCTTTCTTGAACAAAGAAAAATTCTTTTATCTCCTGGGGATGTTAAAAGAAGAATGCTTCAGGGTCTAAAACCAAAGCAAGAAATTATTTTTTTTAAAAAAAGAGTGCTCAAAAGACTGAATGTGGAAAGCCACAAGAGTTGCTTGATAGAAAAGTGCTAAGTGGGTATGCGTGGTGGTTCATGCCTGTAATCCCAGCACTTTGGGAGGCCAAGGCAGGTAAATCACTTGAAGTCAGCCTAGACAACATGGTGAAACCCCATCGCTACCAAAAATACAAAAATCAGACAGGCATGGTGGCGCGCTCCTATAGTCCCAGCTACTTGGGAGGCTGAAGCACAAGAATCCTTGAACCCGGTGGTGGAGGTTGCAGTGAGCTGAGATCGTGCCACTGCACTGCAGCCTGGGTGACAGAGTGAGATTCCGACTCAAAAAAAAAAAAAAAAAAAAAAAAATAGTGCTGGCTAGGTGCGGTGGCTTATGGCAGTAATCTCAGCACTTTGGGAGGCTGAGGTGAGCAGGTCACCTGATGTCAGGAGTTCAAGACCAGCCTGGCCAACCACCGTGGTGAAATCCCGTCTCTACTAAAAATGTAAAAATTAGCTGGGCATGGTGGCGCACACCTGTGATCCCAGCTACTAGGATGGCTGAGGCGGGAGAATTGCTTGAACATGAAAGGCAGAGGTTGCAGTAAGCCAGATCGCTCCACTGCACTCTAGCCTGGGCGACAGAGTGAGACTCCTCCGCACCACCAAAAAAAAAAAAAAAAAAAAAAAAAAAGTGCTACATTTTCCATAAAACATTACCTTGAACAGCTTTCACCTTTGTATCTTAGAGTGGAAACTACCACATAAAATAACTCACTAGGACAGAGGTTCACAAGCCTTCCTGGTATATAGTGCCCTTGGTGTCTGAGGAGTTTTGTTGTGCTCTTAAGCCAAAAGGAGTAACTAGCAGTTGCTTTGATGACATAGCTGTATCCAAGCAACATAACTATATTGTCTCAGCAGCCTAGCAGCTATTGGAAAAACGAATTTACTTTATTGGAAAGAAAAATATATATAGTTTCTTATATAACCATACCTATCAATGGAATGTGTATGGCTTTTGGATACTATATAACTTCTCAAACTTTGAAATGACTCCTATCATCTCACTCCTTGTTCCCCATTATTATTATTATTATTTTTTGGTGGGGTGGGTACCTGTGTTTTTTTAAGTTACAGCAACCACCAGAAATTCAGTTTTGAGAAGATGAAACTTAATGGAGGGGTTTGCAGTACAATCTCATATTGAAACTGAACAACCTGAAACTAATAGTTTGCTTGGTGTCTTGGCTAATGTTGAGTATCACTGAATTACTCTGAAATTTAAAATATCCCAAGGTAGTTGTGAGTTCCTCCATGGGGCCCTGATACATGTTGGCACATGATTTGGTAGCCACAGGCCACAGGACTAGCAGGTTTATTCAGAAAGTTTTATAGTACTACAGCTGATTACAGAAGATCTCAAATATCTTACGGTTTCCCTGAGCAATGAGTATGTGGGAGACAGCTTGGTGTCAGACATTTATAGGCAAGGTGTTTGATACCTAAGAAGGAAAAACCATTTATGAACTCCAGAACTACTTTTTTCCTTTCCATAGCAGAACTTTGATGTCTCATTCCTCACATATTACAAATAGGTATTTTTAATTTATTTATTATTTTTGAGATGGAGTCTGGCTCTGTCGCCCAGGTTGGAGTGCAGTGGCGTGATCTCGGCTCACAGCAGCTTCTGCCTCCTGGGTTCAAGCAGTTCTCCTTCCTCAGTCCCTTGAGTAGCTGGGATTACAGGCGCCCGCCACCAAGCCTGCCTAATTTTTGTTTTTTAGTAGAGGCAGGTTTTCACCATGTTGGCCAGGCTGGTCTCGAACTCCTGACCTCAGGTGAGCCACCTGCCTCAGCCTCCCAAAGTGCTGGAATTACAGGAGTGAGCCACCACACCCAGCCTGTTTTGTCTTTTATAATAAAATGTGCATTGCACATAGTAAAACTATCAAATGGATTAAAATAACTGGGACATTTTTCCTAGCAAACTGTTTCCATCTAGCTTCTTTGGTGCCTCAATTTTTTATTGTGAAGGGTGCTTGCAGTGTTTTATAAATTAGTTATAACTCACCAGATACTAACATATTAAAATTATGGTATTTAGGAACAAATACGGTCTCTCTCCTTTTAAGGCTAACAAAGAGACCTTTTAGATAGGACTACAGAGGATTTTAGATTATGCAAAATGTAATTGCTTGGATTGGTGTATATAGCCCTTCTATTGAGCTTAGAAATGCTTGTCACATCAGCATGGAATAGGCTGGGCACTGTGCCTCATGCCTGGAATCCTAGCACTTTAGGAGGCCAAGGTGAGAGTATCATTTTGGGCCAGGAGTTCAAGACCAGCCTGGGCAACACTGCGAGACCACATCTCTGCCAAAAAGAAAAAATTCGCTGGCCATGGTGACACACGCTTCTAGTCCTAGCTAACTGGGGAGCACTGAGGTGGGAGAATTGCTTGAGACAAGGAGTTTGAGGTTATAGTGAGCATGGTTGTACCACTGCACTCCAGCCTGGGCCACATAGCAAGACCCTGACTTAAGAGAAGCATGGAGACCAGGAGTGATGGCTCACATCTAATATCAGCACTTTGGGAGCCCAAGGCTGGCAGATTAATGGAGGCCAGGAGTTCAAACCAACCATGCCAACATGGCAAAACCCTGTCTCTACTGAACATACAAAAATTAGTTGGGCATGGTAGCATACCTGTAATCCCAGCTACTTGGGAGGCTGAGACATGAGAATCGGTTGAACCCAGGAGGCGGAGGCTACAGTGAGCTGAGATGTGCCCCTGCTGCACCCCAGCCTGGGCAACAGAGTGAGACTTTGCCTCAAAAAAAAAAAAGCATGGAATGTCCACCTGTGGGTTTTATTGTTGTTTTGCTTTAAGTAGTAGATTATTTACATAATGTATGCAGAGGTGGAAAGTTTTGAATCTATAGGGATATTACTATTAAAATGAATTAACAATCTTACACAATGGTTATGAGTTTAGCCAGTGTTAGCAGAAAGGCTAGAGATAAATCCACTATAATTAGTTTAGAAGCTAGAGTTAAAGCTAAACTCAGCCCCCTCTCCATATGTTTCGGGTTTGTTTTTTTAGACGGAGTCTCACTCTGTCACCCTGGAGTGACAGGCTGGAGAACGGTGGCATGATCTTGGCTCACCGCAACCTCCACCTCCCAGGTTGAAGCGATTCTTCTGCCTTAGCCTCCCGAGTAGCTGGGATTACAGGTGCCTGCCACCATGCCCGGCTAATTTTTGTATTTTTAGTAGAGACGAGGTGTCATCATGTTGGCAAGGCTGATCTTGAACTCCTGACCTCAGGTGATCCACCTGCCTTGGCTTCCCAAAGTGCTAGGATTACAGGCATGAGCCACCGCACCCAGCCCTCTCCATATGTTAATAGGAGAAAAAGAGATGGTGTAATCCTCATGGAAGGCAAAAAGAGATTTCATAAATGCTGGTTTTCCATTTTTGTTTTGGGTTTTTTTTTTTTTTTTTTTTTTTGAGAAAGTCTTGCTGTCGCCCAGGCTGGAGTGCAATGGCGCGACCACAGCTCACTGCAATCTTCACTTCCTGGGTTCAGGTGATCCTCCTGCCTCAGCCTCACAATGAGTAGGTGGAACTACAGGCATGCGTCACCACACCTAGCTAATGTTTTCACATTTTTAGTAGAGATGAGGTTTTGCAATATTGGCCAGGCTGGTCTCGAACTCGGCCTCAAGTGATCTGCCCACCTCAGTCCCCCAAAGTGGTGGGATTATAGGTGTGAGTCACTGCACCCAACCCAATTTTTGTTTTTGTTTTTTTTTTTTTGGGACAGTTTCACTCTTGCTGCCCTGATTGGACTGCAATGGCGTCATCTTGCCTCTCTGCAACCCTTGCTTCCCAGTTTCAAGTGATTATCCTGCCTCAGCCTCCCAAGTAGCTGGGGTTACAGGCATGTGCCATCAGGCCTAGCAATTTTTTTTTTTTTTTAAAGTAGAGATGGGGTTTCACCATGTTGGTCAGGCTGGTCTCAAACTCCTGACCTCAGGTGATCCTCCAGCTTCAGCCTCCCAAAGTGCTGGGATTAACAGGCGTGAGCCACCACACCTGGCCCAGTTCTCCTTTCAAATGAGGGAATACGTATGTGTTTATTCCTGATTGAGGATAAGTGTAGGGCACCCTCCACCCACTTGTAGTTTTTGTTTTTTAAAAGTTTTTTTTTTTTTTTTTTTTTTGAGACCAGTTCTTGCTTTGTCATTCAGGCTGGAGTGCTGTGGCGTGATCTCAGCTCACACAGCCTTGACTTTGCAGGCTCAGGTGATCCTCCCACCTCAGTCTCCACGGTAGCTGGAACCACAGATACATGCTACCACACACCCAGGTTATTTTTTGTAGAGATGGGGTCTCACCTTGTTGCCCAGGCTGGTCTCAAACTCCTGAACTCAGGTGATGCATCCACCCCGGCCTCCCAAAGTGCTGGGATTACAGGTGTGAGTCACACCTGGCCCCCCCATTTGTAGTTGTGTTTTGTTTTTTTGTTCGGACAGAGTTTTTGCTCTTGTTGTCCAGACTGGAGTGCAATGGCTTGATCTCGTGAACCCCAATCCTATTTCAGACAGCCCCAATCCTATTTCGGACAGCCCCTTTATGATTCTCAAATTAATGCTGTGTAAATGGGTATTTTAAGAATCACGCCGGGCGCGGTGGCTCATGCCTGTAATCCCAACACTTTGGGAGGCCGAGGAGGGCAGATCACGAGGTGAGGAGATCCAGACCTTCCTGGCTAACACAGTGAAACCCCGTCTCTACTAAAAATACAAAAAATTAGCCGGATGAGGTGGCGGGAGCCTGTAGTCCCAGCTACTCGGGAGGCTGAGGCAGGAGAATGGGGTGAACCCGGGAGGCGGAGCCTGCAGTGAGCAAAGATCACGCCACTGCACTCCCGCCTGGGCAAGAGTGAGACTCCATCTCAAAAAAAAAAAAAAAAAAAAAGAATCAGCCGGGTGCAGTGGCTCATGCCTGTAATCCCAGCACTTTGGGAGGCCAAGGCGGCAGATCTCCTGAGGTCAGGAATTTGAGACCCAGCCTGACCAACATGGCGAAACCCCATCTCTACTTAAAAAAAAAAAAAAAAAAAATTAGCCAGGTACGGTGGCATGCGCCTGTAATCCCAGGTACTCAGGGGGCTGAGACAGGAGAATCGCTTGAACACCCAGGAGGCAGAGCTTGCAGTGAGCCGAAATCACACCATTGCACTCCAGCCTGGGCGACAGAGCAAGACTCCATCTCAAAAAGAGTCTCGCTCTGTAACCCAGGCTGGAGTGCAGTGGTGCATTCTCGGCTCACTGCAACCTCCTCGCCTCCTGGGTTCAAGCCATTCTCCTGCCTCAGCCTCCCAAGTAGCTGGGATTACAGGCACCTGCCACGGTGCCCAGCTAATTTTTGTATTTTTAGTAGAGACAGGGTTTCACCATGTTGGCCAGGCTAGTCTGGAACTCCTGACCACAAGTGACCTGCCCGCCTTGGCCTCCAAAAGTGCTGGGATTACATGTGTGAGCCACTGTGTCCAGCTGACATTGGCACTATCAAATGAAGTGTGGCTTCATGTGAATGAGCACCTGAGGCACAGAAAAGCCCCAACAGCACATTTTATTCAGCTTCAGAATACAAAATGGGAAAAGAGCATATGCTGAAGGTGAAGTTAAAATATCAACGAGCAAGTGGCTCCAATTCGAGCACTCTGGAAGGCTGAGGAGGGAAGACTGCTTGAGCCCAAGAGTTTGAGACAAGAGAAGCCTTAGCAACATTATGAGACCTCCGTCTCTAAAAAAAATTAAGTTAGCTGGGTGTGGTGGTGCACACCTGTAGTCCCAACTACTGGGGGGCCAAGGCAGGAGGATGGTTTGATCCCGAGTTTGAGGCTGCAGACAGTCATGACACCACTGCACTCCAGCCTGGGCAAAGTAGTGAGACAGTGTCTCAGAAAAGAATAAATATTCCCGGAAAACGGCAAGTTCAAAGGTATACCAAGGATCGGGTGCAGCAGCTCACACCTGTAAACCCAGCACTTTGTGAGAAAGATCACTTGAGCCCAGGAGTTCAAGACCAACCTGGACAACACAGTAAGACCCCGTCTCCATTTGAAAGAAAAAAAAAAAAAAAAAAAGGCCAGGCGTGGTGGCTCACACCTGTAATCCTAGCACTTTGGAAGGCCGAGGTGGGATGATTGCCTGAGCAAAACGGCGAAACCCCATTTCTACTAAAATACAAAAAATTAGCTGGGCATAGCAGCACATGCCTGTAGTCCCAGCTACTTGGGAGTCTGAGGGAGGAGAATCGCTTGAACCTAGGAGGCAGAGGTTGCAGTGAGCCAAGATCGCGCCACTGCACTGCAGCCTGGGCAACAGAACGAGACTCCGCCTCAAGAAAAAAAAAAAAAATTTACAAAGGTATACTGAGGAAGCAGGGAAGCAGCCTCATTCTAGAATCTATCATTGCCGGCTGGGGCAGTAGCTCACGCCTGTAATCCCAGCACTCTAGGAGTCTGAGGCGCGTGGATCATGAGGTCAGGAGTTCAAGACCAGCCTGGCCAAGATGGTGAAACCCCATCGCTACTAAAAATACATAGAATTAGGCTAGATGCAGTGGCTCACACCTGTAATCCCAGCACTTTCTGAGGCCGAGGTGGGTGATCACCTCAAGTCGGGAGTTTGAGACCAGCCTGACCAACATGGAGAAACCCCATCTCTACTAATTAGCCGGGCATGGTGGCACATGCCTGTGATCCCAGCTACCCGGGAGGCTGAGGCAGGAGAATTACTTAAACACAGGAGGCGGAGGTTGCGGTGAGCCGAGACCGTGACATTGCACTTCAGCCTGGGCAACGAGAGAGAAACTCTGTCTCAAAAAAAAAAAAAAAAAATTAGCCAGGCATGGCGGCAGGCACCTGGAATCCCAGCTACTCAGGAAGCTGAGGCAGAGAACTACTTGAACCCAGAAGGCGGAGGTTACAGTGAGCCGAGATCGCACCAGTGCACTCCAGCCTGGGCGACAGAGCCAGACTCCGTCTCAAAAAAACAAACAAAAACCGAAACTATGGGCCGGGCGCGGTGGCTCACGCCTGTAATCCCAGCACTTTGGGAGGCCGAGGCAGGCGGATCACGAGATCAGGAGATCGAGACCATTCTGGCTAACACGGTGAAACCCCGTCTCTACTAAAAATACAAAAAAATTAGCCGGGCGAGGTGTCGGGCGCCTGTGGTCCCAGCTACTCGGGAGGCTGGGGCAAGAGAATGGCGTGAACCCCAGGGGGCGGAGCCTGCAGTGAGCCGAGATCGCGCCACTGCACTCCAGCCTGGGCGACAGCGAAACTCCGTCTCAAAAAAAAAAAAAAAAAAAAAAATCCAAAACTATAATTGCCGATCCACACAGTGAATAGTAAAAAGTTCAATACACTATTTCCATAGCAAAATATGCTCACTAGAGTATTTTTTGAGCTCACGTAAATATGATCTTAGGTGTTTAACAGCGAGATTGGTTCTGAACAGTTGATATTTACAAAGGTTTTTTTTTCCCTGAAAAGAGACAATCGCTAATCACAAGACCCAGAAATGATATAGCTTGTAGAAGATTTTTAAACCGAGAAAATCCAATTAGTCAGGAGAATCTTAATTTAGCAATAAAACACTGGCTTGCACTCAAGAAATTTTTCACTTCCAGTTTCTACTGCCTTCTAGTTAAAGTCTAACTGAACACAGGAAGAAAAATTAAAAATCCAGTTGCAGGTTACAGTGCACAGGAAATCAATACTGAACAAAGGCCACCCACCATCAGATACTCTTCAAGTTATAGCAATTAACAATATAGCATATGTTCACTACGACAATTTGTTTTGCAGGCTAAAGATGGACAATTTTATTTTGGAGATTCGTTCCTACACAGCTGAATGACAGGAAGATTTTTACCAAAATCAGAGATGCAAGTTTCTGGACAACTTCCTAATTATATACAAGACATTAGACAGGAAAAACAACAACTTCAAACATCTCTAAAATAAATAAAACATTTTACTTTTTCTCTATTTTTAATCGGCCCAACGACAATGATTCAAAAAGAAAACGCGAAGTAGCACCCTCTGGCAAGGTTAGTTAAGCTTGGAAAATCTTAAGTGGGGGAAGGTCCTAAAAATCCCAGCCTTCTCCAAGATAGGTCCGAAATTAAGAGCTTTTATGTAAATTATGAGACAAACTTTTATAACTTAGGATTTAAAGAAATGTAACTACGAAATCGCTCAAGAGCAAATGAGTAAATCAAATGAGAAAACACACTCCCAAGCCTTTAAGGCACCCAGCATAAATCTCTCTCTCCCCAGAGCTTAAAAAAAATTTATCAGCCAGGCATGGTGGTGCTTGCCTGCAGTCCCAGCTACTCGGGAGACTGAGGCAAGGAGGATCGCTTGAGCCCGGGAGGTAGAGGTGGCAGCTGCACTCCAGCCTGGGTGACAGAGGAAGACCCTGTCTCCAAAAAAAAACCCACTTTTAAAACAAGTTATCAACAAAATAAACCCTTATCAGCCAGATTCTTAAGACTGGATGACGACCCATTAAAAGCTTCTTCCACTTCAAATAACTGATTTACAACTTTCATTTTAAAATTTCATTTAAGTCTTCAGCTTGGTAAGAGTCCCTGAAGAATTTACTAAACGGCATATATTACTTTTAAAAGAATATTTTAGCTGGTCTCTTCAAAACACTTGTTTCCCCCAGCCCAACACTCTTCAAGTGGCATCGAATCACTCGTTTTGAAGGTAGCATTTTTTTTCTTTTCTTTTTTTGAGACAGTCTCGCTGTGTCGCCCAGGCTGGAGTACAGTGGCGCGATCCCCGCTCACTGCAAGCTCCGCCTTCTGGGTTCAAGCCATTCTCCTGCCTTAGCCTCCCAAATAGCTGGGACCACAGGCGCCCGCCACCACACCCGGCTAATTTTTTGTATTTTTAGTAGAGACGGGGTTTCACCGTGTTAGCCAGGATGGTCTCGATCTCCTGACCTCGTGATCCACCCGCCTCGGCCTCCCAAAGTGCTGGGATTACAGGAGTGAGCCACCCCGCCCGGCATGAAGGTAGCATTTTTATTTTTTAACTAGAGAGGCTACTTTTTCGAATAGTCTCTCTACTGCTACACTTACTTTTTTTTTTTTTTTTTTTTGAGACGGAGTCTCCCTCTATTGCCCAGGCTGGAGTACAACGGCGCAATCTCTGCTCACTGAAACCTTCGCCTCCTGGGTTCAAGCGATTCTCCTGCTTCAGCCTCCGGAGTAGCTGGGACTACAGGCATGCACCACCACACCCGGCTAGTTTTTATATTTTTAGTAGAAACGGGGTTTCACCATATTGGCCAGGCTGGTCTCTAACTCCTGACCCCGTGTTCCGCCTGCCTCGGCCTCCCAAGTATAGGGATTACAGGCGTGAGCCACCGCGCTGGCCTTACACTTACTTTTCACCCACGTTTTTAAATCTACTTTCCTAATAATAGCCGTTCCTTACCTATTTAAATATCTCATGTGGCCTCCATCAAGTGCTTCTACTTCAAGCCAATTTTAAACATATTTTTCGCGAAAAGATATGTTGTTTGGCTCTATTATTAAAAGCTGCTTAATGCCTCATCTGACAAAAAATTTCCCCTTACAGATTTTCAGAGTATGAAAGGTTAAGACTGATGTCCCTTCTACATTACTTAGGAGAGCTTTCAAATAGAAAAGCAAAAACTATTTCATATACAAATTTTTTTAATTTTTTTTTTTGAGACGGGGTTTCACTCTTGTTGCCCAGGCTGGAGTGCAATGGCACGATCTCGGCTCACCGCAACCTCCACCTCCCAGGTTCAAGCGATTCTCCTACCTCAGCCTCCCGAGTAGCTGGGATTACAGGCATGTGCCACCACGCCCGGCTAATTTTTTTGTATTTTTGCAGCAACGCGATTTCTCCATGTTGGTCAGTCTGGTCTCGAACTCCCGACCTCAGGTGATCCGCCCGCCTCGGCCTCTCAAGAGTGCTGGGATTACAGGTGTGAGCCACCGCGCCCAGCCTGATTCAAATTTTTTAAAACCCCGATTACGTATCACTTTCGGGGAGGGGGCTCCTTCAAAAATTCTAACATGCTGTGCTCTAGAAGCTTGTTCCCAGTGATAAACTCGCTTCAGCCTCACGCATCCCTTTAGATTTCTAGCCAATATACTCCGCCTCAGTATCATGACTTGAATCAAGCAAATCCTTATTACTTTTCCAAAGACATAAAGTCACTCCCCTCTTCTCTCTTCTGAATGGAGTCTAAAACAAAAGAAAAAAAAGGTTCCCCCTTAATTGTTCTCCATACCTTTTAGGACGTACTTAGTACCTTGAAAAATAACCTCCCGTCAAAAAAAAAAAAAAAAAAAAACCTGTAAAACCGGCAGTTCCCACTGTACGCGGCAGTGCCAAGAATTCTTACTCGGTTAAAATCACCAAAGCTTTCCTTTATCATCGTAAAATGAAGATTGCCATAGAATCTGTATTCACCTCCACACAAATTTAAGATCTTTAGGACAACTGTAGGTTAATTAAATGCCTACTACGTACCTATTTCATCCTACACTGTAACAGGATAGTGAAACCTCACCTCAAGTTGAACATGGAACACAGAAAATGTCCGTATCTTTCCAAAGTCGACACGTGCGGAACTACCTGCTCAATGGTAACTCCTCCTCGCTGCCAGGGAAGCGGCTGAGTTTTGGCAACCTCCCGTGTTTTCAAGAGACTGGAGTTAGGAGGCGGACTGGAAGTACCCACACTCAAGAAACCCAGACACTGGAGAGGGAAGTATGTTGCGGCGTGGGCATGGCTTCCTTCTAGTTGCCTAGCAGTACCTGCAGCTCACGGCGAGGTCCGCGTGGGGCTCTCCCAGGAGCTCCGCCAGGCACCTGGCGGCACCCACCACAGGTGCACTCGACTCAGGGCCTGGCCCCGGGACCACAAAGCAACAGAACCGGAGCGCCCAAGCAGCCGAGAGGCGACCCGCGAAGGTTCACGCTTCAGGGCGCCGCATGGCGAGCAGCTACCGGGAGCTTACGGCCTAGGGTGAAGTTACCGAAAGAGGCGAGCAGCCCAGACAGCCAAAGGGGTAAAAGTAGGATTTCCGGCATGGGGAAGCCAAGGGACGGTTCAGGGGTGGGGGAAGCAGACATCTGGAGGAAAAATGTCCTCCACCCGCCAACGGTAACCGGAACAAGGATCCTGGACCTCCCGCCCCCAGGCAGGAACGACTGCCACCACCGAGGCGAGAAAGGCTAGGGGGCCGCTTCCAGGGAGCCCCCAACGCGGCCTCGGCCTCACTCGGCGACCTTCCCTCGGCGGGGTGTCGCACTCACATTGTGAACGGGGCAGGGGGACGGGCGAACTGGTGGGCGGGCCTCTCTGGCGGCGGCTGCTGCTAGGGAGTCGACTTCTCTCCAGTGGCGACTCCGCTTTTTCTCTCCGGTCGCGGCCTCTTCTCGCTTCCCTCAGGCGACGGCGGCAGCGGCGGGCTCGACCTCGGTCCCCAGAATGCACCGCGCGGAAAGAGCGGCTCCTCCGGTCGGGGAGAAGAGGAAAGTGTAGGAAAAGGGGCGCGAGGACGGAGAATGAACGTGCGTGCGTGCAAACGAGGGGTGGTGAGGCCGGGCGGCGGCTGGTGACGCAGCAAAATGCCCGGGCCCTGCCGCCGCGCGTGCGCAGTCCTTGTTTTCGGGCTCCGGCGCGGTTTTCTAGAGATATCTACGGAAAGGGCGGGGCCTCCCAGCTCCTTCGCGATCCTTCCTGGCGCCGGCCCCGCCCTTCGTCCGCCACCCCACCCCCACCCCGCCCCCTGCTAGTCCCTACGCGTTCCCGCCTCTCCTGCCGCTCTGTCCTCTCGCGTTAGAAAACCGTTAGTGGCCCAACTGCCCTGCCATGCGCCTTCTGCGATTTCTCTGAGAAACGGTTGCGTTGGCAGTGGGAGGCAAGGCCGAGGCGGAGGGACACGGAGTCGGGATCCTGGAGAACTGAAATGGCGCGTTGGTTACTCTTGAGGGAGTAAATCAGCTCACTGAGTCATCATTCCACCACAAAAACCTGTGAAAAGCCTGTGCTGTGGAAAAGGGCTCACTTCAGAATCAAGGGCCTGGGTCCACCTCGCCATTTTTCTGAAGGTTGGAGGCTCTGTCCAGGGACAGCGGAAATTCGAGGTTCTTGGCGGAGGAGGAGCGTTTGCCAATTGGGGCGGGCTTTTGCCCCTACCTTGAGACCTTAGTGCTGTAGATGAGCCAAGAAGGGTATTTGAGGGGAGAGTCTAGGTTTCTGGGAATGGAGAGAGTAGGACATTGTGTGTTTCCACGCACATCGTTTGGGGGAGAAGGGGTTCCCCGTCGCTTTGTGCAACATATTAGTAGGGTGTAGTAGGGGATAGCAACCAAGAGACCCAAAACAGTCCTGCTTAAGAAGAAGCCGCTTAACGGTGGATTGGGGAAAAATAGTGCGCTGCATTTTGAACAGGAAGGAGGTTTAACGAATGTGCTATAAAACCTTTCTGAAGAACGGGGCTTCATAATAAGCAATAAGGTATTTAGTGTCTGTGTTGTGCAGGACAGGTAGTGGGAGCTACAAAACCTGGACCCTAGCTCAAATGCCATTAAAAAGGGAAATTGGGCGGGGCGCCCGTGGCTCACGCCTATAATCCCAGTACTTTGGGAAGTTCGGTGGGCGGATCACCTGAGGTCAGGAGTTCAGGACCAGCCCACCCAACATGGTGAAACCCCATCTCTACTAAAAATACTAATTAGCAGGGCGTGGTGGCACTTGCCTGTAATGCCAAATACTAGCTAGTATGAGGCGGGAGGATAGCTCGAACCCCGAACCCGGGAGGCGGAGGTTGCAGTGAGCACTCCAACCTGGGCGACAGAGTGAGACCCTGTGTCAAAAAAAAAAAAAAAAAAAAAAGGGAAGGGGCCGGGCGCGGTGGCTCACGCCTGTAATCCCAGCACTTTCGGAGGCAGAGGCGGGCGGATCAGGAGGTCAGGAGATTGAGACTATCCTGGCTAACATGGTGAAACCCCGTCTCTACTAAAAATAAAAAAAATCAGCCGGGTGTGGTGGCACACGCCTCTAGTCCCAGCTACTCGGGAGAGCGAGACAGGAGAATCGCTTGAACCCAGGAGGCAGAGGTTGCAGTGAGCCGAGATCGCGCCACTGCACTTCAGCCTGGGCGACAGAGCGAGACTGGGTCTCAAAAAAAAAAAAAAAAAAAGGAAGTTGACTTGGCGCAGTGGTTCACGCCTGTAATCCCAACACTTTGGGAGGCCGAGGCCAGTGGATTACTGGAGATCAGGAGTTCAAGACCAGCTTGGCCAACATGGTGAAACCCCCGTCTCTACTAAAAATACAAAATATTTGGCCAGGCGCAGTAGCTGACGCTTGTAATCCCAATACTTTGGGAGGCCGAGGCGGGCGGATCACGAGGTCAGGAGTTCAAGACCAGACTGGCCAACATGGTGAAACCCCATCTCTACTAAAAATACAAAAATTAGCCGGGTATGGTGGCAGGCGCTGGTAATCCCAGCTACCCGGGAGGTTGAGGCAGGAGAATTGCTTGAACCCGGGAGGCGGAGGTTGCAGTGAGCCGATCCTGCCACTGCACTCCAGCCTGGGTGACAGAGCAAGACTCTGTATGGGGGTGTGGGGGGGGGGGGGGGGGGTGGGCGCCTGTAATCCTAGCTACTACTATGGCTGAGACAGGAGAATCACCTGAACCCGGGAGGTGGAGGTTGCAGTGAGCCAAGAAACTGCCATTGCACTCCAGCCTGGGCAACAGAGGGAGACTTTGTCTCAAAAAAAAAAAAAAAAAAAAAATTAAGCAGGGCGCCAGGGCTCACGCCTGTAATCCCAACACATTGGGAGGCCAAGGCAGGCGGATCACGAGGTCAAGAGAGAGACCATCCTGGCCAACATGGTGAAACCCCGTCTCTACTAAAAATACAAAAATTAGCTGGGCATGGTGGCGTGCCTGTAGTCCCAGCTGCTCTGGAGGTCGAGGCAGGAGAATTGCTTGAACTGGGGAGGCTGAGGTTGTAGTGAACCGAGATCGCGCCACTGCACTCCAACCTGGGCGACAGAGCGAGACTGCGTCTCTAAATAAATTAATTAAATAAAGTGAAAACTGTAACTGTTACATCAGACGAAAACTGACAGGGGGGCTGGATTTGGTATGCAGGCTGTAGTTTGCCGGTCTCTAGCCTAAGTAGTCCAGAGTGTAAGGGAGTAATTCAAGATACGTTCAAGAAGGTAGGTCATGGCCGGGCGCGGTGGCGCATGCCTGTAATCCAGCACTTTGAGAGGCTGATGCAGGCAGATCACTTGAGGCCAGGAGTTCGAAACCAGCCTGGCCAACGTGGTGAAACCGCATCTCTATTAAAAATACAAAAATTAGCTGGGCATGGTGTGCCTATAATCCCAGGTACTCAGGAGTCTTAGGTGGGAGAATCTCTTGAACCCGGAAGACGCAGGTTGCAGCGAGTCTAGATTGTACCACTGTACTCCAGCTTGGTGACAGTGAGACTCTGTGTTAAAAAATAAATAAAAATAAAAAAAATAGGTCACAACCAAATAATGGTGGCACTGAATGTCAGGCTAAAATTTTTTTTTTTTTTATGTTTTTGAGACAGGGTCTCACTCTAACTCAGGCTGGAGTGCAGTAGTGGTATCACAGGTCACTGCAGTCTTGACTTCTGGGTTCAATTGATCCTCCTGTAAGGACTGAATTTAAATATATGTCCAGAGTCACAAATCGCAAAAGAGAACTTTATAGACTGACTTGAGCAATTAAAAAAATTGTTAATTGAAGGTGAGAACAATCCTGTTTTATAAGGGGGCTTTCTAATAAGATAACAACTTAGAAGTTGTTAATTTGTATTAGGAAGTCAAAGGGAAAGGGTGCAAAATGGTAAAAATGTCTCCTGGAGGCCGGGCGCGGTGGCTCACGCCTGTAATCCCAGCATTTTGGGAGGCTGAGGCGGGCGAATCACCTGAGGTTGGGAGTTCGAGACCAGCCTGACCAACATGGAGAAACCCCATCTCTACTAAAAAACACAAAATTAGCCGGGCGTGGTGGCGCATGCCTGTAATCCCAGCTACCAGGGAGGCTGAGGCAGGAGAATTGCTTGAACCCGGGAGGTGGAGGTTGCAGTGAGCCGAGATCATGCCATTGCACTCCAGCCTGGGCGACAAGAGCGAAACTCTGTCTCAAAAAAAGAAGTCTCCTGGGTATAGGGAATAAAAATTGGGCCGGGCGCGATGTCTCATGCCTGTAATCCCAGCACTTTGGGAGGCCAAGGCAGGTGGATCACCTGAGGTCAGGAGCTCAAGACCAGCCTGGCCAACATGGCAAAACCCCATCTCTACTAAAAATACAAAAATTAGCTGGGCGTGGTGGCAGGTGCCTGTAATCCCAGCTACTTGGGAGGCTGAGGCAGAAGAATTGCTTGAACCTGGGAGGCAGAGGTTGCAGTGAGCCGAGATCATGCCATTGCACTCCAGCCTGGGTGACAAGAGCGAAACTCCATCTCAAAAAAAAAAAAAAAAAAAAAAAAAAAGGCGGGGCACGCGTGGCTCACGCCTGTAATCCCAGCACTTTGGGAGGCTGAGATGGGTGGATCATGAGGTCAGGAGTTCAATACCAGCCTGGCCAAGATGGTGAAACCCCGTCTCTACTAAAAATACAAAAATTAGCCAGGCTTGGTGGTGGGTGCTTGTAATCCCAGCTACTTGGGAGGCTGTGGCAGAACCTGTGAGGTGGAGGTGGCAGTGAACCGAGATCTCCCCACTGCACTCCAGCCTGGGTGACGAGACTCTGTCTCAAAAAAAAAAAAAAAAAAAAAAATTGGCCATAAACCTTAAAAGAGATATTATGACCCAGCTTAATATAAACATTACTAGTAGCCACTTGTAGTCCCAGCTACTTGAGAGGCTGAGGTGGGAGGATTGCTTAAGCCCAAGAGTTCAAGTCCAGCCTGGGCAACGTAGGGAGACCCTGTCTTTGAAAAAATAATTTTTTTTTTTTTTAATTGGAGTCTCACTCTGTCACCCAGGCTGGAATGCAGTGGCACGATCTCTTTTTAGTAGAGACGGGGTTTCACCATGTTCACCAGGCTGATCTTGAACTCCTGACCTCAGGTGATCTGCCTGCCTCGGCCTCCCAAAGTGCTGGGATTACAGACGTGAGCCACTGCGCCCGGCAAATAAAATCATTTTTAAAATTACTTATGTTTTAGGCCAAGCATGGTGGCTCATGCCTGTAATGCCAACATTTTGGGAGGCCAAGGTGGGAGGATGTCTTGAGGCCAGGAGTTCAAAACCTGCCTGAGTGGCCATGAGCAGTGATTCACGCCTGTAATCCCAGCACTTTGGGAGGCTGAGGCAGGTAGATCATCTGAGGTCAGGAGTCAAGACCAGCCTGGCCAACATGGTGAAACCTCATATTTACTAAAAATACAAAAATTAGCTGGGTGTGGTGTTACATGCCTGCAGTCCCAGCTATTTGGGAGGCTGAGGCAGGAGAATGGCTTGCACCCAGGAGGCAGAGGTTGCAGTGAGCCAAGAATGCACCACTGCACTCGCCACTGCACTCCAGCTGGAATGACAGAGTGAGACTCTGTCTCAAAACAGAAACAGGCCAGGTGTGGTGGCTCATGCCTGTAATCCCAGCACTTTGGGAGGCCAAGGCGGGTGGATCACGAGGTCAGGAGATTGAGACCATCCTGGCTAACATGGTAAAACCCCGTCTCTACTAAAAATACAAAAAATTAGCCAGGCGTGGTGGCTTCGCCTGTAGTCCCAACTACTCGGGAGGCTGAGGCAGGAGAATGGTGTAGACCCAGGAGACGGAGCTTGCAGTGAGCCGAGATCACGCCACTGCACTTCAGCCTGGGCGACAGAGCGAGACTCCGTCTCAAAACAAAACAAAACAAAAAACAGAAACAAAAACAAAAACCTGGCCGGGCGCGGTGGCTCATGCCTGTAATTCCAGCACTTTGGGAGGCCAAGGTGGGCAGATCACCTGAAGTCAGGAGTTCGAGACCAGCCTGGCCAACATGGTGAAACCCTATCTCTACTAAAAATACAAAAATTAGCTGGGCGTGGTGGCAGGCACCTGTAATCCCAGCTACTTGGGAGGCTGAGGCAGGAGAATCGCTTGAACCTGGGAGGTGGAGGTTGCAGTGAGCCAAGATGGCACCACTGCACTCCAGCCTGGGCGACAAAGCGAGACTTCCTCTCAAAAACAAAAGAAAAAAGGAAAAACAAAAACCTGCCTGGGCAACGTAGCCAGACCCTGTCTCTGAAAAAAAAAAAAATTCTCTGAGGCCATTATTACCTTCTCAACAATGTAGAAGCATAGCCTGCTGGGGCCGGAGGCAGTGGCTCAGACCTGTAATCCCATCACTTTGGGAGGCCAAGGCGGGCGGATCACCTGAGGTCAGGAGTTTGAGACCAGCCTGGTCAACATGGTAAAATCCCGTCTTTACTAAAAATACAAAATTAACCAGGCATGGTAGTGTGCGCCTGTAATCCCAGCTACTTGGGCGGCTGAGGCAGGAGAATCGCTGGAACCCAGGAGGTGGAGGATGCAGTGAGCCGAGATCATGCCATTGCACTCTAGCCTGGGCAACAAGAGCGCAACTCTGTCTCAAAAACAAAAACAAAAAACATAGCCTATTCATTTGGTTTGGAAAGAGTTTTAAAAAGAGTAGTGTATTTTGTGCTGAGTAGTTTTCTCATTTCTTTTTCTTTTTTTTTTTTCATTTGGTTATTTTTGAGACAATATCTCTCTGTCGCCCAAGCCAGAGTACAGGGGCACGATCATGGCTCACTGCAGCCTCGACCTTCTGGGCTCAAGTGATCTTCCTACTTCAGCCTCTTGAGTTGCTTGGGCTACAGCAGTGAGCCATCATGCCTGACTGAGTTTTCTCATATTCTGAGGTTTTTTGTTGTTGTTGTTGTTATGGTTGTTGTTCAGACAAAATGTCTCAGATATTTATTACTGAACCAGCCTACTAGTGCAAAGCATATCAACAAAGAGAAAAAACATTTTCCAAGAAAACATAGCCGACCGTCCAGATATTTTCAGCTTGATGTGGGAAGATCATAGTGACCTTGATACAGCAAAAATGTGTGCCATCTCATGTGCAATTCCTTATATTCCTTAGTTCTTCTCTAATGTCTTCTGTTGGAGTAGTACCTGATTTTATTGTAAGTTTTCTTCCAAATCCACTGGGGAATGAGATGATTTTGCTTTTGTTTCTTGGCCAGGAATCACTTGATTCTTAAAGTTTCTTGAGAAGATATGGCTAGAAACAGAGTAAACCACACACACTACAATGGCAGAGAAAAGACAGGGGAGCTCATATTCTGAGTTTTGGTTTGGTGCTACCCGTGTGTCTTGGGCCAGCATCAACATGAACATCTTTACAGGAAAGAAGAGCCTTTTAAAAGCTATTTACCGAGCCGGGCGCGGTGGCTCACGCCTGTAATCCCAGCACTTTGGGAGGCCGAGGCGGGCAGATCACAAGGTCAGGAGATCGAGACCATCCTGGCTAACACAGTGAAACCCCGTCTCTACTAAAAATACAAAAAATTAGCCGGGCGTGGTGGTGGGCGCCTCTAGTCCCAGCTACTCAGGAGGCTGAGGCGGGAGAATGGCGTGAACCCCGGGGGCAGAGCCTGCAGTGAGCCAAGATCGCGCCACTGCACTCCAGCCTGGGCGGCAGCAAGACTCCGTCTCAAAAAAAAAAAAAAAAAAAGCTATTTACCTGCTGGGCGCTGTAATCCCAGCATTTTGGGAGACCGAGGCGGGTGGATCACAAGGTCAGGAGTTCAAGACCAGCCTGGCCAATATGGTAAAACCCCATCTCTACTAAAAATACAAAAATTAGCCAGGCGTGGTGGCGCGTGCCTGTAGTCCCAGCTACTCAGGAGGCAGAGGCAGGAGAACCACTTGAACCCGGGAGGCGGAGGTTGCAGTGAGCCGAGATAGCACCACTGTACTCCAGCCTGGGCGACAGAGTGAGAGTCTGTCTCAAAAAAAAAAGGTAAGAAGGTATTTACCTGTAAAAATGACATGCATTGAATGAAGTATTTTTAAAATGGTGGCCGGGCGCAGTGGCTGAAGCCTGTAATCCCAGCACTTTGGGAGGCTGAGGCGGGTGGATCACAAGGTCAGGAGATCGAGACCATCCTGGCTAACATGGTGAAACCCCATCTCTACTAAAAATACAAGAAATTAGCTGGGCGTGGTGGCCCGTGCCTGTAGTCCCAGCTACTCGGGAGGCTGAGGCAGGAGAGTCACTTGAACCCGGGAGGTGGAGGTTGCAGTGAGCCAAGACTGCACCACTGCACTCCAGCCTGGGCAACAGAGTGAGACTCTGTCTCAAAAAATAAGTAAATAATATAAAAAATAAAAATATAAATGGCCTTCTGCTGGGCACGGTGGCTTATGCCTGTAAACCCGGGACTTTGGGAGGCTGAGGTGGGTGGATCACTTGAGGTCAGGAGTTTGAGACAGCCTGGCCAACATGGCAAAACCTGTCTTTCCTAAAAATACAAAAATTAGGCCTGGCGCAGTGGCTCACGCCTGTAATCCCAGCACTTTGGGAGGGCAAGGCAGGTGGATCATGAGGTCAGGAGTTCAAGACCAGCCTGTGCAAGATGGTGAAACCTCACTTGTACTAAAAATACAAAAATTAACCGGGTGCGGTGGCAGGTGCCTGGAATCCCAGCTACTCAGGAGGCTGAGAGAGGAGAATTGCTTGGACCCAGGCAGCAGAGGTTGCAGTGAGCCGAGATCACACGATTGCACTCCAGCCTAGGTGATAGAGGAGTAAAACTCCATCTCAAAAAAAAAAATAAAAAAAATTAGGTGGGCATGGTGGTACATGCCTGTAGTTCCAGCTACTTGGGAGGCTAAGGCAGGAGAATTACTTGAACCTGGGAGGTGTAGGTTGCAGTGAGCTGAGATCGTGCCATTGCACTGTCAGCCTGGGCAACAGAGCAGGACTCTGTCTCCAAAAAAAAAAAAAAGATCTTCTACCCCACGTCTCCAACCTCCAGGCTGTGGCAGTCCCCAGGCTGTGGATAGGTACTGGTCCATGGCCTATTAGGAAAGCAGCCACACAGCAAGAGATGAGTGCTCCGTGAGCCAGCATTACTGCCTGAGGTCTACCTCCTGTCAGATCAGTGATGGCATTAGATTCTCATAGGAGTGCGAACCCTATTGTGAACTGCACATTCGAGGGATCTAGGTTGTGCTCGCCTTATGAGAATCTTTTTTTTTTTTTTTTTTGATACAGGATCTCTGTCACCCAGGGTGGAGTGCAGTGGCGAGATCTTGGCTCACTGCAACCTCCGCCTCCTGGGTTCAAGCGATTCTCCTGCATCAGCCTCCTGAGTAGCTGGGATTACAGGTGCTTGCCACCATGCCCGGCTAATTATTTATTTATCTTTTTTAGACGGAGTCTCGCTCTATCACCAGGCTGGAGTGCGGTGGTGCGATCTCAGCTCACTGCAAGCTCCGCCTCCCAGGTTGACGCCATTCTCCTTCCTCAGCCTCCCTAGTAGCTGGGACTACAGGTGCCTGCCACCATGTCTGGCTAATTTTTGTATTTTTAGTAGAGATGGGGTTTCACTGTGTTAGCCAGGATGGTCTCGATCACCTCTACTTCGTGATCTGCCTGCCTCGGCCTCCCAAAGTGCTGGGATTACAGGCATAAGCCACCGCGCCCTGCTGTGCCCGGCTAATTTTTGTATTTTTAGTAGAGATGGGGTTTTGTGATGTTGGCCAGGCTGGTCTTGAACTCCCAACCTCAGGTGATCCACCAGCCTTGGCCTCCCAAAGTGCTAAGATGACGCGTGAACCACTGCGCCTGGCCACTACGAGAATCTAATGCTTGATGGAACGGTTTCATTCCAAAACTATTCCCTCACCATGGAAAAACTTGTCTTGCACAAAACCCATTTCTGGTGCCAAAAACATTGAGGACCACTGTTCTACCCCAAACATCACCTTATCTTATGTTTACGTCTGAAGTTTATATTATAGAAAATAAGACCATTGAGTGGGCAGGGTGGCTCATTCCTGTGATCCCAGTACTTGGGGGGCCAAGATGGGAGGTTTGCTTGAGCCCAGGAGTTTGAGACCAGCCTGGACAACATAGGGAGAGCCTGTCACTACAAAAAATAAAAAATTAGCCAGATGTGGTATATGGTGATGCTGGGATTACAGGCATGAGTCACTGTACCTGGCCTGGTGGACACATTTCTTGAGTGAGACCACTGCCGTCATGCTTTTCTCACTATTCTGAGTCCCTGGCACATAGTAGATGCTCAAAAATGTTTGTTAAATATATTAATAATTTAGCTGTAATGGAGAAAAACTATGGACAAACCAGTCATGGTAGTTTAGGCAAGAGATTAGACCCAGAACTAAAGCAGTGGCAGTAGGAGTGGACAGATAAAGCTAACCCAGAATTTTGATGTATTTCTAACTTTGAAGACCAGTTAGAAAAGGAATCAGATAAGGAGGTTTCTAGTTTGGGAGACTGGGTGAAATGCGACACCATTAGCTGAGACTGAAAGGGACAGATGGAGGAGTAGAAATATAATTTAATATAGTTTATATTTAGCAGTTGAGGAAAGGGATTTTTTTTGTTGCTTGTTTAGGAATGGGATGTTTTATCATGTTTGATGGGTGAGAAAAGAAGCCAGTGGAAAGAGAGGAGTGGTTTAAGAAGACAGGATAACAGGGAGAACAAGATCTGGTATGAGGCAGGAGAGGATAAAAGCCAAAGGGAACAAAGAGAAGGCATAGGAAGAGGGAAGGAGATGAAAGTCTAAGGGAAGGGCTTTTAAACTTGATTCTGGCGCTCGCACTCTCTCTCTCTTGCTCTGTATCTGTGTGTATACACACACAAAAAGAATATACATACACACACACACACACACACACACACGTATACTTTTTTTTGAGACACATCCTCTGTTGCTCAGCCTGGAGTGTAGTGATGTGATTATGGCTCACTGCAGCCTTGATCTCCCCAGGCTCAGGTGATCCTCCCACCTCAGTCTCCCAAGTAGCTGATACTACAGGTGTGCACTACCACACCCAGCTAATTAAAAAAAGTATTTTGTAGAGATGGGGTTTTGCCATGTTGCTCAGGCTGGTCTCCACCTCCTGGGTTCAAGTGATCCATCCATCTCGGCCTCCCAAAGTGCTGGGATTACAGGCTTGAGTCACTGTGCCTGCCCGCTCAATATATATTTGTTGAATGAATGAATTAGGTGCCAGATCCATGACAGAAATATATTTTACAGCAAAGGAACTCAGATCGCTTAAGCTTTTCGTTTGCAGGTTTGTTGGGTACTACAACCTGGAAATTAATATCTAACTCCCATGTAGTATCTAACTTGTGAAATCTTGTTTTGCTTCCATCTCTAAAGTAAAGTGTCCTTCTGGAGGTTGCAGGGAGCCGAGATCATGACACTGCCCTTCAGGCTGGACAATAGATTCAAATCTTGTCTCAATTAAAAAAATAATAATAAATTTTTTAAAAAAGTGTCCTACTTCAAGCACAGGATGACCTTTTCTGCGTGTGTTCTCTTTTTTTGAGACGGAGTTTCGCTCTTGTTGTCCAGGCTGGAGTGCAGTGGCACGATCTCAGCTTGCTACAACCTCCGCCTCTCACGTTCAAGCGATTCTTCTGCCTTAGCCTCCCGCATAGCTGGGATTATAGGCATGCACCACCACGCCCGGCTAATTTTTTGTATTTTTAGTAGAGACAGGGTTTTGACATGTTGGGCAGGCTGGTCTCGAACTCCTGACCTCAGGTGATCTGCCCACCTCAGCCTCCCAAAATGCTGGGATTACAGTGTGAGCCACTGTGCCTGGCCATCTGCATGTGTTCTTAATGTCATTGTCTCTGGCCTTTTCCAGGAGTATGAATCTTCAGTTTATTCCCTTAATCTTTCCATTTTGTCTACAAATATGCTTAGGTGTTCCATTCTAAAAAGCAAGACAAAACAAACCTTTCCTCAGGCCTCCTTTTTTGTTTTTTTGAGATGGAGTCTCGCTCTGTTGCCCAGGCTAGAGTACAGTGGCACGATCTTGGCTCACTGCAAGCTCTGCCTCCCGGGTTCAGGCCATTCTCCTGCCTCAGCCTCCTGAGTAGCTGGGACTACAGGCACCCGCCACAATGCCCGGCAAATTTTTTGTGTACTTTTAGTAGAGACGGGGTTTCACTGTGTTAGCCAGGATGGTCTCAATCTCCTCACCTCATGATCCGCCCACCTCGCTCCTAAAATGCTGGGATTACAGGCGTGAGCCACTACGCCTGGCCACCTCAGGCCTCCTTTTTATGCTGTGGTCTGTTAAACTTTTTCCACATTTCTAAGATTACTCCACAAACTATTCTCACTAAAGGTACTTCTTTGCTGTCCATTCATTGGTTCCCACTCCCCCAAGCTACCAAAGTGGATACACTGAAAGCCACTCAATTGTCAAATTCAAAGGCCCTTTTCTTCAGGCTGGGCACTGTGGCCCATGCCTATAATCCTATTATTTTGGGTAGGCAGATCGCCTGAGCCCAGGAGTTCAAGATCAGCCTGGGCAACATGGTGAAAACCTGTCTCTAACAACAAAAAAAAAAAAACCCCAAAATTAGCCATGTGGCCTGGTGTGGTGGCTCACGCCTGTAATCCCAGCACTTTGGGAGGCCGAGGTGGGCAGATCACCTGAGGTCAGGAGTTCGAGATCAGCCTGACCAATATGGTGAAACCTTGTCTCTACTAAAAATACAAAAATTAGCTGGGTGTGGTGGCGGGTGCCTGTAGTCCCAGCTACTCGGGAGGCTGAGGCAGAAGAATTGCTTGAACCTGGGAGGCAGAGGTTGCAGTGAGCTGAGATCGTGCCACTGTACTCCAGCACTCCAGCCTGGGCAACAGAGTGAGACTCCGTCTCAAAAAAAAAAAAAAAAATTAGCTGGGCATGGTGACTCTCATCTGTAATCCCAACTACTTGGGAGGCTGAGGCAGGAGAATAGCTTGAAACCAGGAGGTGGAGGTTGCAGTGAGCTGAGATCGCACCACTGCACTCCAGCCTGGGCAACAGAGTGAGACTCCGTTTCACAAAAAAACAAAAACAAAAACAGCCGTGTGTGGTGCAGTCCTAGCTACTTAGGAGGCTGAGGTGGGTGGATCACTTGAGCCCAGGAGGTCAAGGTGGAAATGAGCTGAGATCATGCCATGTACTCCAGCTTGGGTGACAGAGACACTGTGTCAAAAAAAAAAAAAAAAGGCCTTTTTTTTCAGTCTCTGTTCTTTTTTTTTTTTGAGACAGAGTTTAGCTGTTGTCACCCAGGAATACAGTGGTTCACTGCATCCTCCGCCTCCTGGGTTCTGGGTTCAAGTGATTCTTCTGTCTCAGCCTCCTGTGTAGATGGGATTACAGGTGTGTGCCACCATGCTCAGCTAATTGTTGTATTTTTAGTAGAGACGAGGTTTCACCATGTTGGCCAGGCTGGTCTCGAACTCCTGACCTCAAGTGATCCACCCGCCTTGGCGTCCCAAAGTGCTGGGATTACAGGCATGAGCCACTGCACCCAACCTGTTCTTGGTCTCTTTGAAGTGTTACCACAGAGGGATCCCTATTCAGACCCCAAGAGAGGGTTCTTGAGCCTCAAGCAAGAAAGAATTTGGACACATCCATATGGTAAAGTGAAAGCAAGTTTATTAGGAAATAAAGAAATAAAAGAATGGCTACTTCATAGCCAGAGCAGCCCCGAGGGCTACTGGTTGACTACTTTTATGATTATTTATTGATTATATGCTAAATAAGGGGTGGATTATTTATGAGCTTTCTGGGAAAGGAATGGCAGTTCCCTGAACTGAAGGCTCCTCCCCTTTTTAGACTTATTGGGTAACTTCCTGACTTTGCCATGACATCTGTAAACCTTCATGGTGCTGGTGGGTGTGTCTTTTGGCATGCTAATGAATTATAAGCATATATAATGAGCAGTGAGGATGACGAGGGGGTCATTTTTCGTCACCATCTTCGTTTTGGTGGTTTTTGGCCAGCTTCTTTACCACATGCTGGTTTTATCAGCAAAGTCTTTGTGACCTGTACCTTGGGCCAACCTCCTATTTCATCCTGTGACATAGAATGCCTGACATCCTGGCAATGCAGCCCAGGAGGTCTAAGCCCCATTTTACCCTGCTCCTATTCAAGATGGAGTTGCTGTTTCAAAGGCCTCCGACAGAAGTTTTTGACATAGTTGACCAGCCATTCCTTTTTCTTGAAAAGGCTGTCTTCTGTTTCTTTGTTATTTTTTTATTTTTTGAGACAGGGTCTCACTCTGTCACCCAGGATGGAGTGCAGTGGTGCCATCTTGGCTCACTGCAACCTCCACCTCACGGGTTCAAGCGATTCTCCTGCCTGAACCTCCCAAGTAGCTGTCAGTACAGGTGCGCACCACCACACCTGGCTAATTTTTGTATTTTTAGTAGAGACAGGGTTTCATCACGTTGGCCAAGTTGGTCTCGAACTCCTGGCCTAAGGTGATCCACCTGCCTCGGCCTCCCAAAGTGCTGGGATTACAGAGGTGAGCCACGGCACCCAGCCTTATTTATTTTATCTTTTTGAGACAGGGTTTCACTCTGTCACCTGGGCTGGAGTGCAGTGGCATGACTTCTGCTCACCATAGCCTTGACCTCTGGGCTTGAGTGATCCTCCCGCCCCAGCCTCCCAAGTAGGTGGGACTACAGGCAGGCACCGTCACACCTGGCTAATTTTTTAATTTTTTTTGAAAAGGAGTTTCGCTCTTGTTGCCCAGGCTGGAGTTCAATGGCCGATCTCGGCTCACTGCAACCTCCGCCTCCCGGGTTCAAGTGATTCTCCTGCCTCAGCCTCCGGAGTAGCTGGGATTACAGGGGCGCACCACCACGCCTGGTAAATCAAGGTCACAAATGATTCTTTTCTTTTTTTTTTTTTTTTTTTTTGAGATGGAGTCTCGCTGTATAGTCCAGGCTGGAGTGCAGTGGCGCCATCTTGGCTCACTGCAAGCTCCGCCTCCCGGGTTCACGCCATTCTCCTGCCTCAGCCTCCTGAGTAGCTGGGACTACAGGCGCCCGCCACCACGCCCGGCTAATTTTTTGTATTTTTAGTAGAGACGGGGTTTCACCGTGTTAGACAGGATGGTCTCGATCTCCTGACCTCATGATCCGCCCGCCTCGGCCTCCAAAAGTGCTGCTATTACAGGCATGAGCCACCGCGCCGGCCCCAAGTGACTCTCATGGGCTGGAGACACAGGCTATTATGAATTGCTAACCACAGTCTCTTAGTCTCCCTTTTAAATAACAAAAGAGGAAATTTCTTCACTTCCTGACACAACTCTCCGTCATACAGTTGGCCAAGAGCAGTTAGCAACTTTCATCCTTAATTTGTGTCCTTTGGGAGTTGCTGCTTTCTTAGAGTTATTAAATGCATGTAGGCAGTGTCTGCTTCATTAAGCCACATTTATACCAAATGAAAAGGCAGAGAAAGATCTAATTTAATGAATATTTCTTTTTTTTTTTTTTTGAGACAGAGTGTCACTCGTCACCCAAGCTGGAGTGTAATTCGCGGTCTCCGGTCACTGCAACCTCCGCCTCCTGGGTTCAAGCGATTCTCCAGCCTCAGCCTCCCAGCCTCAGCCTCCCAAGTAGCTGGGATTACAGGCGCCCGCCACCACACCCAGCTAATATTTGTATTTTTAGTAGAGACGGGGGTTTCACCATTTTGGGGAGGCTGGTCTCGAACCCCTGACCTCAGGTGATCCACCCTCCTTGGCATCCCAAAGTACTGGGATTGTAAGCATGAGCCATCGCACCTGGTCTTAATTAAGATTTCTAAGAACTAGATCAACAAATCAGTGGGACTGTAAAGGCAATTCTTGGGACACAGGTCAGGAAACTTTGTCTTAATTCAGAAATCAAAAATCCAGCAATCTCACTTCTAGGGGTTAGAACTGTAGAAAATAAAATTTTAGACCGGGCACGGTGGCTCACGCCTGTCATCCCAGGCCGAGGCGGGTGGATCACGAGGTCAGGAGATCGAGACCATCCTGGCCAACATGGTGAAACCCCGTCTCTACTAAAAATACAAAAATTAGCCTGGTGTGGTGGTGTGCGCCTGTAGTCCCAGCTACTCCGGAGGCTGAGACAGGAGAATCACTTGAACCCGAGAGGCAGAGGTTGTGGTGAGCCGAGATTGGGCCATTGAACTCCAGGCTTGGCAACAAGAGCGAAACTCTGCCTAAATAAATAAATAAATAAAAACATAAAAATTTAAGCCCTCCAACTGACTGAATGGATCCCCATTTGGCCAAGAGGACCCCCAAACTCCTGAAAAATTAGTTCAGGCAATGTGGGGAATGGGAGGCATTGAATATGCCTCATTATACTCTCTTCCCTTTGGAGTTCTGGCACAACTGACCAGCATTAGCATTAAAACAGAGATTTTGGCTGGGCACTATGGCTCATGCTTGTAATCCCAGCACTTTGGGAGGCCGAGTCAGGTGGATCACCTGAGGTCAGGAGTTCGAGACCAGCCTGGCCAACATGATGAAACCCTGTCTCTACTAAAAATACAAAAAAATAAAATAAAAATTAGCTGGGTGTGGTAGTGCATGTCTGTAATCCCAGCTACTTGGGAGGCTGAGACAGAAGAATCGCTTGAATCTGGGAGGCAGAGGTTGCAGTGAACAGAGATCACACTACCGCACGCCAGCCTGGGCAACAAGAGCGAAACTCCATCTCAGAAAAACAGAAACAACAACAACAACAAAAAGAGTTCGAGACTAGCCTGGCCAACATAGCAAAACCCTGTCTCTACTAAAAATACAAATGTTAGTGGGCTGTGGTGGCGTGTGTCTGTAATCCCAGCTACTCAGGAGGCTGAGGCAGGAGAATTGCTTGAACCCGGGGGATGGAGGTTGCAGTGAGTCAAGATCCTGCCACTGCACTCCAGCCCAAGGGACAGAGTGAGAGTCTGTCTCAAAAAAAATAAAATAAATAAAATGAATAAAATAAAACAAGAGATTTTAAGACTGACAAACGAGGCGGGGTGCGGTGGCTCAAGCCTGTAATCCTAGCTCTTTGGGAGGTCAAGGCAGGCCGATCAGGGGTTTGAGACCAGCCTGGCCAACATGGTGAAACCCTGTCTCTACTAAAAATACAAAAATCAGCTGGGCGTGGTAGTGCACACCTGTAATCCCCGCTACTCAGGAGACTGAGGCAGGAGAATCTCTTGAACCCAGGAGACCCAGGTTGCTGTGAGCTGAAATCAAACCACTGCACTTTAGCCTGGGCAACAGAGTGAGAATCTCTCAAAAAAAAAAAAAAGGGGGGAAAAAAAGGACAAAAGAGACTAGCAAAATTCCAACCTGATGCTAGTATAACATCACATAAGAGATTAAAAAAAAGGAAATCAAAATATTTTACCCCAAAATATGTTTCTTTGCTATATTTTGAAATGGTGGGCACAGTGGCTCTTGCCTATAATCCCAGTACTGGGAGGCAGAGACAGGAGTATTGCTTGAAGTCAGGAGTTAGAGACCAGCCTGAGCAACAAAGCCAGACTCCGTCTCTATAAAAATAATTAAATTAAATATAAATAAATAGGCCAGGTGCGGTGGCTCACGCCTGTAATCCCACCACTTTGGGAGGCCGAGGCGGGCAGATCACAAGGTCAGGAGATCGAGACCATCCTTGCTAACACGGTGAAACCCCGTCTCTATTAAAAATACAAAAAAAAAAAAAAAAAATTAGCCGGTCGTGGTGGCAGGCGCCTGTAGTCCCAGCTACTCAGGAAGCTGAGGCAGGAGAATGGCGTGAACCCGGGAGGCAGAGCTTGCAATAAGCCAAGATTGCGCCACTGCACTTCAGCCTGGGCAAGAGTGAGACTCTGTCTCAAAAAATAAAAATAAATAAATAAGGCTTGGTGTGGTGGCTCACGCCTGTAATCCCAGCACTTTGGGAGGCCGAGGTGGGCAGATCCTGAGGTCAGGAGCTCGAGACCAGCCTAACATGGTGAAACCCCGTCTCTACTAAAAATACAAAAATTAGCCAGGTGTGGTGCTGTGTGCCTATAATCCCAGCTACTCAGGAGGCTGAGGCAGAAGAATCACTTGAACCCAGGAAGCGGAGGTTGCCGTGAGCTGAGATCGCGCCACTGCACTCCAGCCTGGGCAACAGAGAGAGACTTCCTCTAAAAAATAAATAAATAAAAATAAATAAATAAAGTCCCTGCCAAGCCATCTTTTGTGGGGGAAAATTTGCATCTGTAAATAATCTGTACGAACATAACTAGATCTTTCTCCTACCAGGTCCACCCAATTCTGAAGAGATTAACTGAGAGTCCAGTTTTTTGGTTTTTTTTTTGAGATGGATTCTTGCTCTGTTGCCCAGGCTGGAGTGCAGTGGCAGGATCTCGGCTGACTGCAACCTCTGCCTCCCCGGTTCAAGCAGTTCTTCTGCCTCAGCCTCCCCAGTAGGCAGGACTACAGGAGCACGCCACGACGTCTGGCTAATTTTTTTTTTTTTTTTGAGGAGTCTCGCTTTGTCGCCCAGGTTGGAGTGCAGTGGCACAATCTCAGCTCACTGCAACCTCTGCCTCCCGGGTTCAAGCGATTCTTCTGCCTCAGCCTCCAGAGTAGCTGGGACTACAGGCATGCATCACCAAGCCTGGCTAATTTTTTTTTTTTTTTTTTGTATTTTTAGTAGAGACGGGGTTTCTCCATGTTGGCAGGCTGGTCTTGAACTCCTGACCTCAGGTGATCCACCTGCCTCAGCCTCCCAAAGTGCTGGGATTACAGGCATGAGCCACCGTGCCTGGCCTGTTTGTCTGTTTTTTTGAGATGGAGGTCCCACTCTGTTGCCCAGGCTGGAGTGCAATGGTGTGATCTCAGCTCACTGCAACCTCCACCTCCTGGGTTCAAGAGATTCTCCCCCATCAGCCTCCTGAGTAGCTGGGATTACAGGCACCTGCCATCATGCCCGGCTAATTGTTGTATTTTTGTAGAGAAGGTGTTTCACCATGTTGGTCAGGCTGGTGGGAGTGTAGCAGTGAGGAGGACCAGAAGTCACTCTGGTGGCCATCTTGGTTTTGGTGGGATTTAGCCGGCTCCTTTACTGCAACCTGTTTCTTTTGTTTGTTTGTTTTTCGAGATGGAGTCTCACTCTGTCTCCCAGGCTGGAGTGCAGCGGGGTGATCTTGGCTCATTGCAACCTCAGCCTCCTCGGTTCCAGCGATTCTCCTGCCTCAGCCTCCGGAGTAGCTGGGATTACAGGCGTGTGCTACCACAACTGGCTAATGTTTGTATTTTTAGTAGAGACAGGGTTTTGCCATGTTGGCCAGGCTGTTCTCTAACTTTTGACCTCAGGTGATCCATTCCCCTGGACCTCCCAAAGTGCTGGGATTACAGGCATGAACCGATTACAAGCATGAGCCAATGCGTCTGGCCTGGTTTAAACACTTCAGACATTTACCCCATCCCTTTTATAAGAGAACCCTTAATCTTTTTTTTTTTTGAGACAGAGTCTCACTCTTTCACCCAGGCTGGAGTGCAGTGGCACAATCTCTGCTCACTGCAACCTCCGCCTCCTGGGTTGAAGCAATCCTGCCTCAGCCTCCAGAGTATCTGGGATTACAGGTGCCCCCAATCATGCCTAGCTAATTTTTTTGTATTTTTAGTAGACACGGGCTTTCACTATGTTGGCCAGGCTGGTCTTGAACTCCTGACTTTGTGATCCACCTGCCTTGGCCTCCCAAAGTGCTGGGATTACAGGCGTGAGCCACCGTGCCTGGCCTTTTTTTTTTTCTTTTAATTTTAAGCAGAGTCTTGCTCTGTTGCCCAGGCTTGAGTCCAGTGGCACGATCTTGGCTCACTCCAACCTCCACCTCCTGGGTTCAAGTGATTCTCCTGCCTCATCCTCCCGAGTAGCTGGGATTACAAGCATGCGCCACTACACCCGGCTCATTTTTATATTTTTAGTAGAGACGGGGATTCTCCATGTTGGCCAGGGTGGTCTCAAACTCCTGACCTCAGGTGATCCACCCACCTTGGCTTTCCAAAGTGGTGAGATTGCAGGCATGAGCCACTGCGCCCAGCTTTCTGTAACTTCTTCAGGATGAATAAGGGCGATGACATTCCTGCCTAACTATTAGGATCTCTTGTGTTCAGGGTAGACAGGAGCTCAGTTAGAAAGCATTGGTATGGTGAGGGCCATTTATAACTCTTGAGTTCCAACAAAAGGTGATGTCTGGAAGATTAGTAAATATTCATTTAAGAAAACATTCAGGGGTCGGGCATGGTGGCTCATGCCTGTAATCCCAGCACTTTGGGAGGCCAAGGCGGGCGGATCACCTGAGGTCAGGAGTTTGAGACCAGCCTGGCCAACATGGTGAAGCCCCATCTCTACTAAAAATGCAAAAATTAGCTGGGCATGGTGGCACAGGTCTGTAGTCCCAGCTACTCGGGAGGTGAATCGCTTGAACCTGGGAGGCAGAGGTTGCAGTGAGCTGAGATTGCGCCACTACACTCCAGCCTGAGTGACAGAGGGAGACTCCATCTCAAAAAAAAAAAAAAAAAAAAAAAGAGGAATCATACAATATTTGCCCTTTTGTGGATGGCTCATTTCATTTGGCATAATGCCCACAATTTATGTTTCAGCATGTGACAGAATTTCTTTCCTTTTTAAGGCTGAATAATATATATATATATATATATATACACATATATAAAAAATAATATTTTATACACAGACACATACTGTTTTTTTTTGAGACGGAGTTTTGGAGTTTTGCTCTTGTCATCCAGGCTGGTGTGCAATGGCATGATCTTGGCTCACTGCAACCTCAGCCTCCCGGGATCAAAGGACTCTCCTGCCTCTGCCTCCGAAGTAGCTGGGATTAGGGGCATAGGCAACCACACCTGGCTAATTTTGTTTTTTTTTTTTTTGAGACAGTCTCGCTCTGTCGCCCAGGCTGGAGTGCAGTGGTGCCGTGTCAGCTCACTGTAACCTCCACCTCCCAGGTTGAAGTGATTCTTGTGCCTCAGCCACCTGGCTAATTTTGTTCTGTATTTTTGTAGAGACAGGGTTTCACCATGTTGGCCAGGCTAGTCTTGAATTCTTGACCTCAGGTGATCTGCCTGCCTCGGCCTGCCAGAGTGTTGGGATTACAGGCGTGAGCCACCATGCCCAGTCTTATATATTTTTTTGACACAGGATCTCACTTTGTCACCCAGGGTGGAGTGTAGTGGTGTGATCATGGCTCACTACAACCTCTGCCTCCCAGGGTCAAGGGATCCTCCCACCTCCGCGTCCCTAGTAGCTGGGACGTCCCACCATGCCTGGCTAATTTTGTAATTTTGTGTGTGTGTGTGTGTGTGTGTGTGTGTGTGTGTGTGTGTGTGTGTGTTTTAGATGGAATTTCGCTCTTGTTGCCCAGGCTGGAGTGCAATGGTATGATCTCGGCTCACTGCAACCTCTGCCTCCTGGGTTTAAGTGATTCTTCTGCCTCAGCTTCCCAAGTAGCGGGATTATAGACGTCCACAACCATGCCTGGCTCATTTTTGTATTTTTAGTAGTGACCAGGGTTTCATCGTGTCGGCCAGGCTGGTCTTGAACTCCTGACCTCAGGTGATCCATCCGCCTTGGTCTCCCAAAGTGCTGGGATTATAGGCGTGAGCCCCCGTGCCTGGCGTGTGTGGTTTTTTTTGTAGAGACAGTGTTTCGCCTTTTTTTTTTTTTTTTTGAGATGGAGTCTAACTCTGTCTCCCTGGCTGGAGTGAGTAGTACAGTGGTGTGATCTTGGCTCACTGCAACCTCTGCCTCCCAGGTTCAAGTGATTTTACTACCTCAGACTCCTGAGTAGCTGGGACTACAGGCATGTGCCACCACACTTGGCTAATTGTTGTATTTTTAGTAGAGAAGGGGTGTCACTATGTTGGCCAGGCAGGTCTCGAACTCTTGACCTCAGGCGATCTGCCCGCCTCGGCCTCCCAAAGTGCTGAGATTCGCCATTTTGCCCAGGCTAGTCTCAGAAGTCCTGAGCTCAAACGATCCTTTATACTCCCAGGCCAAGCGATCCTGGCTTCCCAAAGTGCTGGGATTACAGGCATGAGCCACTGCGCCCGGCCGAATAATATTCTCCTGTTGCTATATAACACATCTTATTTAACCATTCAACTGTTGATGGACACTTGGGTTTCTGCTGCCTTTGTCTATTGTGAATAATGCTGTTATGAGTATGGTTGTAACACTGAGTCCCTGATTGTAATTCTTTTGGGTTTAAAACCAGAAGTGGAATTGCGGGATCATATGGTAAATCTATTTTTAATTTTTTGAGGATCTGCCATACCATTCCATGGTGGCTGCACCATTTAACATTCCCACCAACAGTGCACAAGTGTTCCAATTTCTTCACATCCTTGCTAACACTTTTTTTTTTTTTGATAAGTAGTCAGCCTAATGGGTTGAGGTGACATCTCATTTTTTGTTTTAATTACATTTTTTTCTTTCTTTTTTTTTTTTGAGGCGCAGTTTCGCTCTTGTTGCCCAGGCTGGAGTGCAATGGTGCGATCTCGACTCATCACAACCTCCACTTCCCGGGTTCAAGTGATTCTCCTGCCACAGCCTCCCTGGTAGCTGGGATTGCAGACATGTGCCACCACACCCAGATAATTTTTTATTTTTAGTAGAGATGGGCTTTCTCCATGTTGGTCAGGCTGGTCTCGAACTCCCAACCTCAGGTGCTCCGCCCACCTCGGCCTCCCAGAGTGCTGGGATTATAGGCATGAGCCACCGTGCCTGGCCTTTTCTCCTTTTTTTGAGATGGAGTTTTGCTCTTGTTGCCCTGGCTGGAGTTCAATGGTGTGATCTTGGCTCACCGCAACCTCCGCCTCCCAGGTTCAAGCCATTCTCCTGCCTCAGCCTCCCAAGTAGCTGGGATTATAGGCATAGGCCACCATGCCCGGCTAATTTTGTATTGTTAGTAGAGATGGGGTTTCTCCATGTTGGTCAGGTTGTTCTCGAACTCCTGACCTCAGATGATCCACCTGCCTTAGCCTCCCAAAGTGCTGAAATTACAGGTGTGAGCCACTGCGCCCTGACCTAGCACCTTTTCATGTGCTATTGGACATTTATCTATCTTCTTTGGATAAATGTCTTCATGGCCTTTTCACATTTTGAATCAGAGATTTTGTTGAGTTGTAGGGGTTCTTTATATATTCTGGATATTATCCCTTTATCAGATACATCATTTGCAAATATTTCCTCTAATTCCATGGGCTGTCTTTCTTACTGTTTTGTTCTTTAATACACAAGTTTTAAATTTTGATGAAGTCCAATTTATCTTTTTTTCTTTTGTTGCCTGTTTTCTTGCTTTTGGTGTCATCTAATAATTTATTTTTATTTTTTCTGTCACCCAGGCTGCAGTGCAGTGGTGTGATCTTGGCTCACTGTAACCTCCGCCTCCCAGGTTCAAGCAATTCTTGTGCCTCAGCCTCCCAAGCAGCTGGGACTACAGGTGTGTGCCAACATGTTCAGCTAATTTTTGTATTTCTTGTTTTCGTCATGTCGGCCAGGGTCGTTTTGAACTCTTAGCCAGGCATGAGCCACTCTGCTTGACTCCAAGAACCAAAAATTTAATCATTCTAGTAATAGAGGAAGTTATCTGCATTTCAATTGTGGTGAAGCAAAAGACTGAGAGGAAGGCCCGTTGCGGTAGCTCAGGCCTATAATCCCAGCACTTTGGGAGGTCAAGGCAGGAGGATCATTTGAGGTCAGGAGTTTGAGACCAGCCTGGACAACATGGTGAAGCCTTGTCTCTATTAAAAATACAAAAATTTGCTGGGTGTGTGATGTGGGCCTCTAATCTCAGCTACTTGGGAGGCTGAGGCAGAATTGCTTGAACCTGGGAAGTAGACGTGGCAGTGAGCTGAGATTGTGCCACTGCATTCTAGCCTGAGCGACAGAGCAAGTCTGTATCTCAAAAAATTAAATAAATAAGAAAGACTGAGAGGTAGGAGTTAATAGCAGAAGAAAAGGGGGAACTGATGTTGTGAGATTCTTGAGGTGGGAAGTAGTGAACACTACTGCAGTGATGCAAAAAGGGTCTTGAACAAGATAGTTGTTTTTAAAAAAATTGGGAATGAGTATCTAAATTTCTTCCTGAAATAATTATTGGATTGACTCAGATTGGCTGTTAGGCGCCTATCTTTTTTCTCATGAGATTTTGTTCATCAATTAATCAACTGTTTTGAAATGAGATGAAAGGTCTTCATTCTGAGCCAATCTTCAGATTTCTATTTGTGCTCCCACAGTACAGCCTACTACTTCCTAGCTGGGGGAAACAAAAGGCCCTGCTGTTTTTAGTGGCTTTGAGAAAGTCATAAACTCCTTAGTCCTCAGCTTTCACTCACATCTACTAAAATAATGCCTTTTTTTTTTTTTTTTTTTTTGAGATGGCATGTTGTGGCCCAGGTTGGAATGTAGTGGCGCGATCATGGCTCACTGTAGCCTTGACCACCCAGGGTCAAGGGAGCAGGGTCAAGGGAGCAGGCTCAAGTGATCCTCCTACCTCAGCCTCCTTAGTAGCTGGGACCAAAGTGCACAATATCACACCTAGCTAGTATTTTTAGTTTTTGTAGAGGCAAGGTCTCTGTATGTTGCCCAAGCTGGTTTTGAACTTGTGGGCTCAAAGGATCTTCCTGCCTGTACTCCCAAAGTGTTGGGATTTCAGGCAGAAGCCACCCTCCTTGGCCTCTGTTTTTTTTTTTTGAGATGGGAGTCTTGCTTTGTCACCTAGGCTGGAGTGCAATGGTGCCATCTCGGCTCACTGCAACCTCTACCTCCCGGGTTCAAGCGATTCTTGTGCATCAGCCTCCCGAGTAGCTGGGACTACAGACGCATACCACCATGCCCAGCTAATTTTTTTTTTTTTTTTTTTTTTTTTCCGAGACGGAGTCTCGCTCTGTCGCCCAGGCTGGAGTGTAGTGGCGCGATCCTGACTCACTGCAACCTCTGCCTCCCGCGTTCAAGCAATTCTCCTGCCTTAGCCTCCTGAGTAGCTGGGATTACAGGCGCCCGCCACCACGCCCAGCTAATTTTTGTGTTTTTAGTAGAGACGGGGTTTCACCATGTTGGTCAGGCTGGTCTCAAACCCCTGACCTCGTGATCCACCCGCCTCGGCCTCCCAAACTGCTGGGATTACAGGCATGAGCCACTGCGCTGCCCTTTTTTTTGTTGTTGTTATTTTTAGTAGAGATGGGGTTTCACTGTGTTAGCCAGAATGGTCTGGATCTCCTGACATTGTGACCCGCCTGCCCCACCTGCCTCAGTCTCCCAAGTTGGTGGGATTACAGGTGTGAGCCACTGTACCCGGCCGGCCTCATTTTTTATGGAGACCAAAAGACTGAATTCTATAAAAATGTCTTAACTCCTTTAGTTCTAAAGCCCAGTTTTAGATGTTAGCCACATTTTTTCCCATTCTAACATATTCCTTCTAGGTGTATTTTCACGTTCTTTCAGGATTCTTGCCTCTACATTTACTTGTAACTTTCCCATTTCTAAATTGTAGCCCTTTGATTTCCTCCAAACCATTCTCTGACAACCCAAACTGAGTTTTTCTTGGAATTCCTACGTAGCTATCTGTAAACTAACTGTTATGTTTTAGTTAGCCTGGGAGAGTCCTAGTTTTCATTTATTGTCCTAATATGTAATTATGGCTGTCCTAATCAGAAGCTACTTTGTAGATTAAAATGTCTGTAGAGAATATGCTTAAGAGCAGAAGGTTTACAATATACTCAATATCTTCCCCTTCAGGAGGTAGCCTTTTCATGTACCTCCAACTTTCTCTTCAACCCTGTACCAAGCTCTTACATGTCAATATGTAACCAATGTAAACTCCTCAGAGGCCACAAAAGCCCCAGTGTGCATTCAGAAAGATTGGAGTTGAGTGAAGGGGCTGATTACTAGATACAGAAGAATCAGGATCTGCTAACAGTTAACATCTGGGAAAGAAAGTGGAAATGAGAAACTAATTTTTTTTTGAGACAGTGTCTCACTCTGTCACCCAGGCTGGAGTGCAGTGGTGTGATCTCAGGGATTACTCAGTGATCCTATTTTTTGTAGAGGCGGGGTTTTGCCATGTTTCCCAGGCTGGTGTCAAATTCCTGGGCTAAAGAGATCCACCTGCCTTGGCCTCCAAAAGTGTTGGGATTACAGGTGTGAGCCGTCACGCCTGGTCAGAAATGAGAAACTTTATAGTCAAGTTGTATTTCCTGAAGTTAAGAAGGTCCTAACAGCCTAGTATAGTAACTTTTTTTTTTTTTTTTGAGATGGAGTCTTGCTGTGTCGCCCAGGCTGGAGTGCAGTGGCGTGATCTGGGCTTACTGCAAGCTCTGCCTCCCAGGTTCACACCATTCTCCTGCCTCAGCCTCCCGAGCAGCTGGGACTACAGGTGCCCACCACCACGCCCGGCTAATTTTTTGTATTTTTAGTGGAGACGGGGTTTCACCGTGTTAGCCAGGATGGTCTCGATCTCCTGACCTCGTGATCTGCCCCCTCCTTGGCCTCCCAAAGTGCCGGGATTACAGGCGTGAGCCACCACACCTGGCCAGTAACTTCTTAAAAGAGGTATAAAGTCTGAGATTCTAAGTGGGAAATCTGTGGCACTAAACCTTATCAAATGAGGGAGGCCTTAGGAGTAATTAATACATTACTAGAACCTTTTTAAGTTTTTTTTTTTTTTTGGTGGGGGGGTGGCAGGGAAGAGACCAGTCACCGACTGAGTTCATCCAACAAGAAGCCATAACTTTATTTATGATAGAAACAGTACAAATTTCAAACCAAGCTGCAGTTACTCCTTTGAGACACCAAAAAAAGTTGTTTCCAGATGGTTACATTGTTAATTCCTGTAATAGAGAAAAGATAATTAGCGGTTCTTATAGGCAAATCAGGAGAATTCAGGTCACTAAAACTCTTACAGGCAAATCAGGAGAATTTAGGCCACTAAAACCTATACGGCAACTCAGAAGAGGCTCTGGAACGAGGTTCCTTAATTGGCTGATATTTAGCAAGACAAAATAAAGTCACTCATAATTGGTCAGGGCAGAGGGAGTCAAGGAACAAAGGCTTGAACACTTACCATAATCGCATTTACAATATCATTACTGTTGTTCTTCAGGGCTCGGACTGCCTTTGCTCTCGACACATTTGCTTGTGACATGACCAGTTCTATGTCCTTAACTTCTACACCTGTTTCATCGACCTGAGAGATGAGAGGGAAAAAGCAGTAAATTAAAGGCAAGAACAATTTCAGCAGTTCTTTGGAGTCTCCTGAATCTAGTTTTTAATATAGCTCACCAACACGAACACAATGCTATATGGCAAGAGTTAAAGTATGAAAGATTTCCTAGTATACCTCTTCCTCTTCACTCTCCTCTTGTACAGTTGGAGTCTGTGTGTTTTCTTGAATGTTTGAGACAGCTTCACCTTGAACTTTGAATTTCTCAGCAGCTGCTAGTTGTGCTTGCTGGGATAAATCTTCGATCTACAGGGTAGAAAATACAGATCCATGTAAGTAGATTAGCAGTCTTTGAAAAATAAATCATATAGTTTCATAACTCTCTGTAAACCCATTCAGGTAACTTATTGTACAGCTTTAAACTGCTTGCCCTCACAGTATAAAGAGTAGTTGTTTAGGTTTAGAGCAGTGGTTCTAAACTAGGGGGTAGTTAGGTCTCCCAGGAGATATATGGCAATGGAGTTTTTGGGTAATCAAAACTGGATGTAATGGATAGCCCTTCCATAACAGAGAACTATCTGACGCAAAATGTCAGCAGTGCTGAGGTTGAGAAACCCTGGTCTAGAACAACGCCCAAGAAAAGTTTACTCACCTTGGCTTCCCCAAAAACTATGTAAGTATCTGAAGCAGGGCTCTTGTAGACATCTGGTTTTGTGATGACAAAGAGGATATTCTTAGATTTCCGGATAGTGACTCTAGTAACTCCTGTAACCTGCCGAAGACCCAGTTTGGACATAGCCTAAAGAAGAGAAAATAGTATCAGGTTTTCAACCTCTTTAGAAGCAGCCTAAAGAAGCAAGGAACATAATACAACATCCAAAGCAAAGCCTTTCCCCAGGCTGAGAAAAGTTCATACAAGAATAGAGAATGGGTTTTCTGCCGTAGTAACTTCTGTTACTTTATTTTTTATTTTTTGGAGGCAGGTCTTGCTCTGTCGCCCAGGCTGGAGTGCAGTGGTGCAATCTCGGCTCAATGTAATGTCCGTCTCCCAGGTTCAAGCAATTGCCGTGCCTCAGCCACCTTAGTAGCTGGGACTACAGGAGCGTACCACCATGCCCTGCTCTATTTTTTTGGTATTTTTAGTAGAGATGGGGTTTCGCCATGTTGGCCAGGCTGGTCTTGAACTCCTGACCTCAAGTGATCCACCCGCCTTGGCCTTCCAGTGTGCTGGGATAACAGGTGTGAGCCACCAACCCAGCTACTTCTGTTACTTTCAACAGGATTCTACCACTACTAAGAATTGGGTTCAGTGTATACTGCTTGGGTGACAGGTGCACCAAAATCTCAAAAATCACCACTAGAGAACTTACTTGTGTAACCAAAATACCACCTGTTCCCCAAAAACCTATGGAAATAAACAGTTCCACTCTGTATAAAGGTGCTTCATAAGATCCTGAAATCCTTTTCAAATCTTACCTTCCGTGCCTTCTTTTCACTCCGACTCTGTTTTGCTTTACTGACTGGTTCTTCATCAATTTCAGCTGCTGCCGCCAGCTAAGAAGATAAAACAGCTATTAGTTAACCAGAATCTAAGATCTGGATAGCACAATCTCCTTGTGGGTTTTCCTTTATGAAGGTTCACAGTTCCAAATACAAAAGTTGCCCTGATCAACCCTGCTTCTTTGACCCAATACCAGTTAGTAAGAGAATACCCACCTGGGCTTGTTGTGTGGTTGCCTGGGTGGAATCCTGTTCTTCAAGCTCTGGTACTGATTCATCACTGTCAGATTCTGTTCCAGACCCTAAGATGAGAAACAACTTTTACTGCTTTATAGTAGAAATTATAAGAGAAGGTACTTCACCACAGCCTGCCCTGGACTAGAGGTGAATGCCTCATGCTAGACCTAAGAATGTTAAATGTAAACCAACTGGCTTGTGTGAAGCCAGCTTGATAGCCCCTAACTTAGTCACTAACTAGCGGGTACGTATCTAGTAAAGACCCAGCCCTAACCCCAGAAATGAGGAGTAATCACTAGAAATAGCTGAGCAGTTTAATATACTGTAACTGCTTTCTTTCCCTCAAGGTCTTTGTTTCTTGGCACAGGCAAATAATGACCCATATGACTCTAAATTTTACCCAATAGTCCAATTATCCCTGTAAAGTTCTGTCAGAAGGTGCCCCCAGATACACTTAAGTGAAAAAACCAAAATCACACCGTGGAGGCACAACAGGTTGGGTGGTTTTCCCCTCAACTTTTAAACTGGGTTGGAGGAAGTCAAAAGCAGACACATACACATATTCAGCCTCATTTTCAAACCATTCACCCCAGCAATGTGATCTAATCAATAATAATAAGAAGATTCTCAATGATGATGACCTATATCTCTAGTTTTTCCAAACATAATTCACATAAATTTCTTTCAATTCAAAGGCCAAGCATCAGTAAAGACTACTGAGGAAAAAAAGCATACACCTGCACCATTTTCAGGCTAGGAAAAACAGATTTCTACATTTTTATGAAAAGGGAGTCCCTGGACAACTGGTCATTACTAAGTCTAATAATGGAAAAATAAATACAAATAGTTCAATTCTCCAATAATTTTAGCAAATCTCAGGCCCAGGGACAAGGTTAGTTAGTGATGTGGTAGGGATTAGAGCAAATGAAAAGGTCTGGCAGGTCTTGGTTTTCAATGTCAGATCAATTAGGTAAAATAGATGGCATGGCAGGCTCAGGGTAGTCCAGGCCACATTATACAAAAATGATACACAATGTACTATGTATCTATCTGAAGTAATGAAAACCAAGATTTGGTTTCATATTCCTAGAACTTTTGCATTTAAAATTATCATTCTATGTTCTACATCCAAACCCAAGCAGATTCACTGGAGAAAGCGGCGCATCACAGGGTTAGTATTGGTGGGTAGCCCCCAAGAGGGGTGTGGACGACAGACACACCATGCACACGGCAAACCAAGGCAAATACCCTTGTTGTTCTTCATAACAGGTTGCTTGGCAGAGGGGGTTGGGACAGGGATTCCAGCAGATTTAGGGGTGGGCATGTTGACGAGGACCGACTGGAAAGGCACTCCCCCAGAGATTGGTTCCGGGGGAATCAGAGGCGGCAGCTCATCCTCATCAGCAGGGGCAAGGGGTTTAGAGGGTGATTCCAACACCAGCCCAGGAGAGGACGGCAGAAATTGCTGTTTAGGAGGCAGAGTGGGAACTGGGGAGGGAGCAAGAGGCAGAGAGACTGGTGGGGTGGGTGCTGGAGAGACAGATGCTGATTCAGGTTTAGGAAGGACCTTCTCAAAGGCAGCTGCTGTTAGAGGGGTGGATGCCTTAGACTCAGGAGGAGCCAAGGGGCCCTTTGGGGAATGAGAAGCATCTTTGCCTTTTGCTGTCTTTGAAGAGTCTTTCTGAACAGGGAGTAGAGGGGCTGGAGCCACTGTGGAAAGGGGTCCTTTAGAACCATTCTTAGCTGAGGGATCTGGGCATATAGGAGGTGAAGTAGCAGAACTCTTTTTGGTCTGTGGACCTTTCCGAGTGGGAGCTGTGATGATTGGCGTGCTTTCTGGAGCTGGGGCAACAAGTACTTCTTTCAGAGCTGTGGGGCCTTTCTTTGCTGGAAGCCCTTTAGATGCCTGAGGAACAGTGGCCCCCATTTTACATGTGACAGAAGCTGGGGAAGTAGGGGAGTCTTTGAGGGAGGAAGGAGTCATAGGTGGGGAAGTGGGAGTCCCTTTCGGGGCTGGAGTTGCTGGGCCCTTTTCGGGGGATGGAGGAGTCACAGCTGGAGGAGTAGGTGCCTCTTTGGGGGAGGGAGAAGTCACAGCTGGTGGAATGAGGAGCTCTTTGGGGGATGGGGCCCCTTTGTAAGTGGAAGGAGTCACTGCTGGGGGACTGGAGGCCTCTTTGGAGGATGGGGTAGCTGGGGCTTCTTTGGGGGCTGGAATTGCTGGGGTCTTTTTAGGGGAGGGAACAGTCATAGCTGGGGGAATGAGGGCCTCTTTGGGGGCTAGAGTTGCTGGGGTCTTTTTAGAGAGAAGAGTCGCTGTTGGGGCAATGGGGTCCCTTCTGGAGGATGGGGTAGCTGGGACCTCTTTGGGGGAAGAAGGAATCACAGCTGGCAGAGTGGGGGCCCCCATGGGGGCTGGAGTTGCTGGGGCCTTTTTGGGAGAGGAAGAAGTGGCAACTTGTTTGGGGGCTGGGGGCTCCTTGGGGGAAGGAGGAGTCACTGCTGGGAGGGTGGGATCCCTTTTGGAGGATGGGGTAGCTGGGCCTCCTTTGGGGGCTGAAGTTGCTGGGGCCTTTTTGAGGGAGACAGGAGTCACTGCTGGGGGAGTGAGATCTCCTTTGGATGGGGTGGCTGCGCCTTTTCTGGTGACTGGAGTTGCTGGAGCCTTTTTGGGGGAGAGAGGAATCACTGCTGGGGAAGTGGGGTCCCCTTTGGGAGATGGGATAGCTGGTCCTCTTTTGGGGGAGGGAGGAGTCATAGCGGGACCTCCTTTGTGGGAGGGGGTTGCAGCTGGGGGAGTGGGGCCCTCTTTGGAGGATGGGGTAGTTGGGCCTCCTTTAGAGGAGGGAGTTGTAGCTGGGAGAGTAGGGGTCCCTTTAGGGGAGGGAGGAGTTACAGCTGGGGAAGTGGGGGCCCCTTTGGGGGGTGGGGTACCTGGGCTTCCTTTTGGGGAGGGAGGAGTTGCAGCTGGGGGAGTGGGGGCCCCTTTGGGGGGTGAGGTAGCTGGGCCTCCTTTTGGAGAGGGAGGAGTTACAACTGTGGGATTGGGGGCCCCTTTGTGGGGTGGGGTAGCTAGACCTCCTTTTGGGGAGGGAGGAGTTGCAGCTGGGGGAGTGGGGGCCCCTTTGGGGGGTGGGGTAGCTGGGCCTCCTTTTGGGGAGGGAGGAGTTGCAGCTGGGGTTGTGGGGGCCCCTTTGGGGGATGGGGTAGCTAGACCTCCTTTTGGGGAGGGAGGAGTTGCAGCTGGGGTTGTGGGGGCCCCTTTGGGGGATGGGGTAGCTAGACCTCCTTTTGGGGAGGGAGGAGTTGCAACTGGGGTTGTGGGGGCCCCTTTGGGGGATGGGGTAGCTAGACCTCCTTTTGGGGAGGGAGGAGTTGCAGCTGGGGTTGTGGGGGCCCCTTTTGGGGGTGGGGTAGCTAGACCTCCTTTTGGGGAGGGAGGAGTTGCAGCTGGGGATGTGGGTACCCCTTTGTGGGGTGGAGTAGCTAGATCTCCTTTTGGGGAGGGAGGAGTCGCAGCTGGGGGAATGGGGGCCCCTTTGGGGGATGGGGTAGCCGGGCCTCCTTTTGGGGAGGGAGGAGTCGCAGCTGGGGGAGTGGGGGCCCCTTTGGGGGATGGGGTAGCTGGACCTCCTTTTGGGGAGGGAAGAGTTGCAGCTGGGGTTGTGGGGGCCCCTTTGGGGAGTGGGGTAGCTGCTGGACTTCCTTTGGGGGAGGGAGGAGTTGCAGCTGGGGGTGTGGGTGCCCCTTTGGGGAATGGGGTAGCTGCTGGACTTCCTTTGGGGGAGGGAGGAGTCACAGCTGGGGGTGTGGGGGCCCCTTTGGGGGATGGAGTAGCTGGACCTCCTTTGGGGGAGGGAGGAGTCGCAGCTGGGGGTATGGGGGCCCCTTTGGGGGATGGAGTAGCTGGACCTCCTTTGGGGGAGGGAGGAGTTGCAGCTGGGGGTGTGGGGGCCCATTTCGGGGATGGGGTAGCTGGGCCTCCTTTAGGGGAGGGAGGAGTTGCAGCTGGGGGTGTGGGGGCCCCTTTGGGGGATGGGGAAGCTGGGATTCCTTTGGGGGCTGGAGTTGCTCGGGCCTTTTTGGGGGAGGAAGAAGTCATGGATAGAGCGGGAGCCTGTTTGGGTGCTGGGGTAGCTGGACCCTCTTTGGGGAAGGGCAGATTCACCACTGAAGGAGTGGGGGTCTCTTTGGGGGGTAGTGTTACTCCTTTGGGAGACAGAGGAGTCACAGCTGAGGGAGTAGGGGCCCCTTTGGGGGATGGAGGAGTGGGAGAATGCTTCGTGGCTGGTGAGTCTTTAGAGCCTTGGAAAGAAAGACTATTCTCTGGAAGAAATGAAGCTTCAACTGGAGAAACAGGGGATGAGAGATTTCCAACAGGAGTATCAGGGCCAGCAGAACCCTTCTTGGTTGGAGGTCTTTTAGTCTGAGGAGACACACTAACCCCTAAAGGAGATGGGGAATCAGCTAGGTAAGTCAGAGTTCCTTTGGAAGATGCAGTAGCAGAAGCACCAGAGTCCTCAGTTGGGCACTCTTTGGGAGAGGAAGCAACAGGTGCCAATGCTGAAGTATGAGAAATACCATCAACCTTTCTTGTACCTGGAGGAGTCCCAGCTGGGGGAAGAGAGGGTGAGGGCACAGACTTTGGGACTTCAGGGGCCAGCACTAAGGTAGCCAGAGGAGCACAGGTATTCTGGGGGGATGGAGCCACAGGGCAATTTTCTGAAGCTGTAGGAACCAAGGGTAAAGTAGTAAGAGTACCTTCCTTAACTGGGTGGTTTTTAGGAGCTAAAGAGACAGTTCCTTCTAGAAAAGGGCTGGCTGTAGTTGTATAAGTTGAGGTACCTTTGGCAGTTGTGGGAGCCACCCCAGCAGGGTCAGCACTTTCCAAAGGAAATGCAGCCACTGTTGGGGTAATGAGAGAACTTTTGAGAAGCGGACCAGCAGAGTCTGGGCCTGCATAAGAATCTGTCTTGATTACAGAGGCCGAGGAGTTAACACCCAGAGGGGAGGTCATACTGCTGGCTGTCTTACCTATAGGGAGAGGCTCCCCAAGGCTTTTCTTTGCTAGGGTGGCTCCAGGAGAAAGAGGTATCTCTGGAGAAGAGGATGTACTTTGGAAAGAAGGGGAATTTTTAGGGGCTGCCTGGACTAACGGTAATATAGCAGGGTCTTTCTTGGTGGTGAGTCCTGCTTGGGCTGGAGAGAAAGGGGCTCCTTCAGGAGAGGCAGGTACAGTTTGGAGGTCTTTTTGTGTTGGAAATTTAATCAATACTGAACTGGGGAGATTTTTGAGGTCTTCAGGGTCTGGCAGAGGAGGAGAGACTGGTATCCTCAGAGTGGTTGCTACTTGAGTAGAAGGCTCTTTGGGAGCCACAGGTGCCATAACCAAGGCAGCAGGGGAAGTTGGTTCTATGTTACTTATGGGACCTGATGACATTGGACGAGAAACACAAGTAGCTACCTCAAAGGTAGTAGTAGGTGCTGCAGCAATTGTACAGGAGTTAGTCACCACAAGTGGGGTGGTTCCAACAGAAGAAACGGGCATTTGGGCCACTAAAGGATAATGAGTGGCATTAGGAGAGCTTTTGAGAATGAGAGAGGTTGTAAGAGATAATGAAGAAGAGGTAGCTACATTTAAGGAGCCAGAAGGGCTGTAGGTTATGCTAGAGATGGTAGAGGGACCTTTGTCAACAGATGGAGCCACCACTGGAAAGGCAGCCACAGTAGCAGGAACTACCTCATTTCTGGAAGGAAGGGGAGGAATTACAGATCTCTGAGGAGGATAAGAGGCCCCTGTGGAAGAATGATCTACAGAAATGGTCTTCACTGTAGGGTCTGACAAAGCACTAGGACCTGTTTGACCTAAAAGTTGGACAGAACCAAAAGAACTCTGATGTAAAGGTGCAAGATAAGAGCCCAGAGAAATGGGAAAATCCGGGGGGGTGTTGGGACCCGCAGTCTTTTGAGAAGAGGTCACCACAGGAAGAGACTGAGTTGAAAGAGATAAGGCAGCAGGTGGACTAACAGGCCCCTTCAGGCTGAGGCTTCCTGGGTTTTGTGGAGAAATCAGAACTGAGGAAATGGTGGTATCTTTGACTTGAGGGGAAGCGATGGCTAGGGTAGTTGTGGGTGTTGTCTGAGGAAGGGAGGCCACTCCAGATTGAATAGAGGCCATGGGAGTCACACAGTGGTAAGGAACAGTACTGACTATACATGGAGGGCTGGGGGTGCCTTTTGGATTAGGGACTACCTCAGATGGAACTTTATTAAGATTAGTCTTTGGTTCTGAGGGAGCAATGGGAGCTGACAGAGTTATCGCTGACCCTGACTCAGCTACAGCCACTGAAGGAGGTGAAGTAAGAAGGTTAGGTGGAAAAGCAGAACTCTTCTGAACTGAGTGGGGAGCCAGGGCAACCAGAGCTAAGGGAGCTGAAGAGGAAGGGGTCCCTTTCAGAGTTGGAGCTATCATGGGAGAGGCTAGAGCTAAGGCAGCTGGGGAGATGGGAGGCCCTATTAGGTTTGGTAGGAAGGTTGGGGCTTCAGGGGCAGTTCCCAAAGGTAGGGCTGTTCCAGAGGATGACTGGGGAAAAGGAACTTCTAAAGGGGTCGAGGCAATAGTAGAGGGAGAAGGGAATGGGGAAGCCTGGTTAGCAGCTGAGAGAGGGCACTGTTGTGGGGCAGGAGAGCAAGGAGGGGGGAGGGTAGGTCCAGGCTGCCCTAAGGCAGCAGTGACACTCAAGGCTGAAGACATAGGTAGCACAGCTGGAGAAAGGCAAAAGGAGATAAAGAAAGGGGGAGGGGGAGGAGAAAAAAGGTGAGTTATGCAGCCCAACTTGGTACAACATGCCTCCTAGGAAACACTGGAGTTTAAAATCTGACAGTCTAAGTCACCACGCAGGATTAGATAAAGGTGACAGGCAACAACAACCTTCCCCAAACATTTTTCAGTGGTCAAGTGAGAAGACATTCCCCTCCTAATTTCTCACACTTCCCCAAGTTCTACCAAAGTAAACCAACTATTTTAGGGTGAGGAGAATAGTCTAAGAGCAGCCTATATCTAAATGGGGAGCACAGACTCTTGGTAGGTTGAGAACAACATGCTTTCTATCCTTTCCCAGTTGTGCCCTCCCCTTACTTCTTGAAATGGACTGTATTCCCAAGTCTTTCTCACAGCCAATAGAATTCCCACGAGAAGAACAGCTGTGCTACTCTGTCCACCCAAATATCATGAACAGAAAAGATACTGAAAACTGGAACAAAGAAGGTAGTGAGCAGTGACGATGATGGGGAATCTGAACTGAATAAGAAAACACAGGCTTTTATACTTTCAGGCTTCCACTAGGCTAGGAAACATCTGACTCTGTTAGAATAGTTTTGGGAAGGAGGTGCACAGCACAATTCAGTTCTTCCTAAAGTTGAAACACTTCAGAATTTAATATCAAGTATTAAAGTCACTTAGCTTCTTTATACCTTACCACTTTACTTACTCACAAAACCCAGACAAGAAAACCAACCACAAAAGGACTGTAATAGTCTCTATAAACCTTCCTAGGTGATGTTAATTCTTCAGACATCAATCCAAGATGAATTAGACATGAATTAGACCTCCAGGCAGAGAGCTTACTCACAAGGGTAGGGACTGTATTATGAAACTGTAACCTAACTTGTTAAACCAGATTGTGGTGCTATTTTAGAAGAAGAGAATTGGAGAGCCTGGAACAGTGGCTCATGCCTGTAATCCCAGCACTTTGGGATGCCTGGGAGGGCGGATCACGAGGTCAGGAGTTCCAGACCGACCTGACCAACATGGCGAAACCCCGTCTCTACTAAAAATACAAAAATTAGCTGGGTGTGGTGGTGTACACCTGTAATACCAGCTACTCAGGAGGCAGAGGCAGGAGAATGGCTTGAACCCAGGAGGTGGAGGTTGCAGTGAGCCAAGATCGCGCTACTGCATGCACTCCAGCCTGGGTGACAGGGTGAGACTCCGTCTCAAAAAAAACAAAAACAAAAACAAAAACAAACCAAAGAAGACAATTGGAGTGGCGAGAATACACTGGATCCCCACTCCTTAACTTGGAATTTAAGTGTTTCATTATGTCAAAATACACCAATGTTTGGCATGACAGTAAGACAGTATCTCTGGCATTCAGGAGGTAACACAGAATTGGATCAACAAATGCTCAATGCTTAGAAGGGAATGTTAAGGGGGGCGGGGGGGAAGCCCGTGGTACCAAAATTCAAATTCAAAATTCACTCAACCAGTAATTCTGAAGTTCTTATGGCATCCTACCATGGAAAAGACAAGGTGGCTCAACTAGTTTTTCCTGGAGAGTGGGTAGGCCAAAGTCTAACGATTACAGGAAAACACTACCAAACATAATGAATCAGAATTAAAAACATGGAATATGTTTTCTTCTGACTGGACCTCAAGTGGAATAAGGACTCAAATACTTGCTTTGACACCATCAACAATTCCTTGAGCTTCCTTCTTCATTCTAATAGACTATCATTACAGACAAAACCTTGTGTATTTATCATTGGTACTTCCTTAATATAAGCCTACTATGCAACTCAGACTATTCAGGAATACATTTAATAGCATTAAGGACTGTTTCAGAAGTAAATGCATTAGTTTTGAAGCTTGAATCAGATTATCCTAAATTCATCTGAATTTCAAATCTTCGTATTTGTAAAATTAAGTTGTTCAATGACACAATCTCTAAAATCTCGTTTTGTACTGAAATTACAGAATCTTTAGAGAACAGTACTTTATTTTTCCCCTTCCTTAAGCCCCTTGTACTTCAAGAATTTCATATTGTTTATACTCCAGCTTAGAGCCCCCTATTGTCCTTCCTAGCAGCTGTATTAATCCCTTCAGCTGCTAAAATCAAACAGGTGGGAAGAAGCTTTATGCTTTCAACTATAAGCAACTCTACTGTAACTCCAAAAAGGGACAGGAATTGCCCTTAAATAACAAATGAAATTTAAAAAAAAACATAAAAAGGTGAGAATGAAGATTACAGCCTGAAGATTTCCTTCATTTAACGCTGCACAACTGACTCAGAAAGGCTATCATTTTAAGAACTTTTCATTACCTCCTCCTAAGTTTTCTACAGAGATATGTTTTAACCAGAATTTAAAATTAGCCTTCACAGTCATTAATTTCGACGCTGAGGATAAAAGAAGGATTTATTTCAATCCTGGGTTTCACACAATGATGCAGGAACTATTCCAGCACACTAGAAGTATCTCAGCACCACCAACCCATAAACAAGTTATCCGACCTAGGACGACTCTGGGGCCCAGTAGGACACATTTACCACCAGCACACATCTCATCCAGACATGTGATAAAGGCACAATGCCAAGCTCTGCTAACTAAAACCTTGATGCAACTTGCTGGCTGGAGTTTCACAAATGCTCCGGGCTCCTTGGCCTGTGTCATCTAGTTCCAATAGGTAAGAATCACTGAGCCCCTTCCCTGCTGAGTTTTCCTATGTGAGGTGGGGGTTCCACAGGAGAGCTTCTTTTGAGGCGACAGGCATAACATAGAAAGCAAGCTAGGGTACTTTTAACATCCACGAATCTTAAAAATATTATTTTTACTCCAAATCCCTAAAGAAGTATCTCCAGGATAGTAATTTTACGGTCTATCCTCCTTGGTAAAGCTGCAACCCCAATCTCTTACAAAGTGTATTTCCCCTTGGTCATTTTGCCCACCAAATGGCCTTAGGGTTAATTTTAATTAATGGCAAGGAGGGTAGGGAAACCTACCTGTCTCAGCCTGGGGCTGCGGCAACTCCTGCTCTGTAGCAGGGACGGTTTCTGTGGCTTCGCCGGGCATTTCTGAAGGAAGGGAATAAAAAGGAGGCCTAAATTGATTGGGATACATTCACTTGCCCAACCCGGAGATAAGTATTCTTAAAAACTCCGAGGAGGGCTGTTAGAAAAAAATCGTGAGGGTGTTTGGTGACAACCTTCCCCAAAGCACCTGGGAATAAGAGGTAAATATGATGTGACCCTCACGCCTCTATCAAGGCCAGCAATTCCCACTGCATTCTCAACCCGAGGGAGAGGATCCCGGGCTGGCTCTCGATCATGGGAGACTTCAGACGCTACTGTGAACCCCCTCCACTCCTAATACTCACACTGGCTGGGCTGGGGCCTCCTGGACTACGTTTGCCGACTTTGGGGTACCAGGAGGGTAAAGACGGTGTTGTAAGTCCAACACTTGCTTGTCACAAGGAGAACGGTGTTAGAGGTTCTAAGGCTGTAACCCCTTACCCTTTTCTGGATCCTGTGAAGCAGTTCCCAAAACAAGACGCACTCCTCTTCCGCCCTCAACACTGCAACTGCTCCCATCTCTGCAGGCTCGGATTCTGGGCCCGGCCCGCAGCCCTTCTACCCTGCTTTTGCCAGGACACCAACCGCAGACCCCATTTTGTCCGCAGGTCGAGGGGCGAGTAGGAACCCTGTGGCCCAGTAAAGCCTCCAACTCTCCTTAACTCAGTCCCCGGGGCAGCTTAGCCCGAAAGAAAGGCGGATGGCTGCGGATAGAGAGTAGCGGCACAGAAAGTACTTACTGTGCAGGGAACGCGGAACCAAGATGGCGGCAGAAAGAGAGCGAGCGAGAGCGTGACCCACGCCTGTTGCAGAAGGAAGCCTGGAGCGGAGGGGGTGGAACTAGGATCCGATTCCGGGTCAAGAGCTGCCGGCAGCCACTTCCTTTGACGAGTGACTGTCAGGCCGTTCCCACGGCGGGGGTGGTGACAAGGACTAAAGGGTAAGAATTTAGAACGGGACGCGCAGGCCTAGCAGGAGCTCTCTGCGCGGACCCACACAGTCATCAGAACTAAGCAGACTCCGCCCTCCGGTCCGCAAAGTGACGACTGCGGTATTAAGTCGACCTCGCGATTTCTCAAATAGTGCAGGAAGATAAGACATTAAATAACGAATGCTACAGAGACTGCATTCACAACATTGGAGGGTGGAAGTGACTTAGGCTAACCAGTTATTTTTGGAACACACGATGTGAAAACATTTAAAAGCTGCTGGACCTTCCCCCCCCATCAACAACAACAACAACAACAACAAAAACCCATTTTAAAACTTGAGAGATGTGATGGGTCACATATAACTTCAGTTCAGATTATAAATTTAATTCAATTTATTTTTCTTGTTCTGTTCAATGACTAGAGAGACTCAAACGATGTCACCAGATGACAGCAACTCATGCGTGTTAAACCCTCCGTAAAACAATGTTAGCTGTACCCCCGCCCCCCCCAAAAAAAACACTGCTTGTAACCAAATTCTGTAATTATGTTCCAACCTTGTATGGATAACGTAATCCAGCTAAAAATTCCTCTGTCTCCCTAAATAAATGAAATCGTAACTTCTCTACTTCTGAAGGCTGACTCCATTCTTTGGAGGTTTTCTGGTTGGTCCATCCTCACACTGCCCTTGAATAAACTCTTTAAATAGATTCCGGCCCTTTTGATTGTTTTAGGTTCACGACAATTTAGCCGATGTTGAAATTATAAAGCTGCAGATTCTCCTTCCCAGAAAAAAAGAACATAGGCACATATACAATTCCTTTGCTTGCTATTTTGAGCACTTCTTGGATTTTTTTTTTTTTTTTTTTTTTGAGAGTCGCTCTGTCGGCCAGGCTAGAGTGCAGTGGCACGATCTCGGCTCACTGCAATCTCCGCCTCCAGGGCTCAAGCAGTTGTCCCGCCTCAGCCTCCCGAGTAGCTGGGATTACAGGTGTGTGCCACCACCCCCGGCTAATTTTTGTATTTTTAGTAGAGACGGGTTTCACCATGTTGGCCAGGCTGGTCTTGAACTCCTGACCTCAGGTAATCCGCCTGCCTCGGCCTCCCAAACTACTGGGATTACAGGCGTGAGCCACCATGCCTGGCCTGTTTGTTTTGTTTTTGAGACAGTCTCACTTTTATTGCCCAGGCTGGGGTGCAAAGGCGCGATCTCGGCTCACCGCAACCTCCCCTTCCCGGGTCAAGCGATTCTCCTGCCTCAGCCTCCCGGGTAGCTGGGATTACAGGCATGCGCCACCACGCCAGGCTATTTTTTGTATTTTTAGTAGAGACGGGCTTTCTCCATGTTGGCCAGGCTGGTCTCCTCCTGACTTCAGGTGATCCGCCTGCCTCGGCCTCCCAAAGTGCTGGGATTACAGGCGTGAACTACCGCCCCTGGCACTTCTTGGATATTCTAAGCTTATTTATTCTAGGTGTCTGGGACCCCACCTTAAACCATGCTTTGTACAACTGTATTTTTGAAAAGTAGAATGTAAAATCAGTGATGTGTTAATGAAAAGCCTCCCATATCTTCCCACAGCCCTACAAAAGAACTCAACAAATATTTGGTGTACCTGAATTAGCTAAACCAGTCAACATTTATTTATTTTTTGAGGCGGAGTCTCGCTCTGTCGCCCAGGCTGGGGTGCAGTGGCGCGATCTCGGCTTACTGCAACCTCGGCCTCCCGGGTTCAAGCGATTCTCTTGTCTCAGCCTCCAGAGTAGCTGGGATTATAGGTACCCGCCACCCCGCCCGGACTCCTGACCGTAGGTTATCCGCCTGCCTCAGCCTCCCAAAGTGCTGGGATTACAGGTGTGAGCCACTATGCCTGGCCTGATTTAATAGCTTTGACGACTGTGGCCACCTTTTTTTTTTTTTTTTTTTGAGACGGAGTCTCGCTGCCACCCAGGCTGGAGTGCAGTGGCACGATCTCAGCTTACTGCAACCTCCGCCTCCCGGATTCTGGCAATTCTCCTGCCACAAAAATTCTCCTGTTTCACCGTGTTGCCCAGGCTGGTCTCGAACTCCTGAGCTCAGGCAATCCACCCGCTTCGGCCTCCCATAGTGCTAGGATTACAGGCGTGAGCCACCACACCTGGTGTGGCCGCCTTTTAAGGGAAGCAGTGAAAATTTAAAATGCTTTGAAAGCTACTTTAACATTTCTGAAATCCTTAGCGTAGTGAAATGAGGATTAGGATTGGTGAATTAAAATTAAGTGAGATAGTGGGGTTTACCAGGAATGGGAAATTCTGAAATCCTCCTCAAATAGGAGAGGCAATATTGTGGAGTCATTAAAGACAGACTCTGAAATAAGACTCCTTTGTCTAAATCTATTAGGTCAGTTTAGGCAATTAACCTATATATATATTCATGTCAGTTTCCTGATCTGTAAAATGGGAAAAATAGTAGCTACTTGACAGGATTGTTTGGAAGATTAGTCTGTGTATATATATATACACACACACACTCACACTCCAATTGGAAGGAAAAAGAAACAGTCTATCTCATAAAATTATCCCATGTAATCTTTATATAAAACTTAAGGCCGGGCGCGGTGGCTCACGCCTGTAATCCCAGCACTTTGGGAGGCCGAGGCGGGCGGATCACGAGGTCAGGAGATCGAGACCATCCTGGCTAACACAGTGAAACCCCGTCTCTACTAAAAAATACAAAAAAATTAGCCGGGCGTGGTGGCGAGCGCCTGTAGTCCCAGCTACGCGGGAGGCTGAGGCAGGAGAATGGCGTGAACCCGGGAGGCGGAGCTTGCAGTGAGCCGAGATCGCGCCACTGCACTCCAGCCTGGGCGACAGAGCGAGACTCCGTCTCAAAAAAAAAAAAAAAAAAAAAAAAAAAACTTAAAAAATTTGTTACTATTAAATTGTAGATATAATCAATTTCTACCTAATAAATACATGATCTGGAAGATTTTCAATGCAGTCCTTTGGTCCATTTACCTTCAGAAGGACCAGAAATAGCCAATTTCCTTAGACAAAACTACATATTCACAATTTTTCTTTCTTCCCCAGCAAGCCCACATACTTTTTCCTCTCTCTGTAGTAATGACTAGCCAAGGAAGAATGTATTTTTTTTTCCTTTTTTTTTTTTTTGAGACAGGGTCTGGCTCTGTTGCCCAGGCTGGAGTACAGTGGGGTGATTATGGCTCACTGCAGCCTCCACCTCCTGGGCTTAAACGATTCTCCCACCTCAGCCTCCCGAGTAGCTGGGACTACAGGCGCACAACACCACACCCAGTTAATTTTTGTATTTTTTGTAGAGACGGGGTTTTGCCATGTTGCCCAGGCTGGTCTTGAACTCCTGGCCTCAAGTGATCTGCCCACTCTGCCTCCTAAAATGCTGGGATTACAGGTGTGAGCCACCACACCCGGCTAGTGTGTTTCTTAAGTTGGCAATTTTGAAGATAGAAGCCATTTCTTTGCCCCTTTGTTTCTACAGTCCTAATATGTGACTGAATTGGCAAATCAAGAAAAGGGGAAGTCAGTAGTCCTTGGGTATATTTTTGCTGTCTTTAAGAACTAAACATTGGCTGGGCGCCGTGGCTCACACCTGTAATCTCAGCAGTTTGGGAGGCCAAGGCAGGTGAACTGCTTAACCCAGGAAGGTGAACTGCTTAACCCAGGAATTAGAGACCAGCCTGGGTAAGATGGCAAGACCCCGTCTCCACAACAAAATAAAACGTAAGCCTGGCAAGGTGACGCATATCTGTAGTCCCAGCTACTCCAGAAGCTGAGGCACGAGGATCCCTTGAGCCCAGGAGTTCAGGCACTTTAATGCTAGACATATTTATAAAATGATAATGAAAGCTGAAAACGTCTCTTTTTGAGGCCGGGCATGGTGGCTCACGCCTGTAATCCCAGCACTTTGGGAGGCCGAGGCGGGTGGATCACGAGGTCAGGAGATCGAGACCATCCTGGCTAACACGGTGAAACCCCACCTCTACTAAAAATACAAAAAATTAGCTGGGGATGATGGCACGCACCTGTAGTCCCAGCTACTCAGGAGGCTGAGACAGGAGAATGGCGTGAACCTGGGAGGTGGAGTTTGTAATGAGCCGAGATGGCGCCACTGCACTCTAGCCTGGGCAGCAGAGTGAGACTCCGTCTCAAAAAAAAAAAAAAAGTCTCCTCTTTTTAAAAGCATACCAGTCTTTCCACTCTCCTTCTGAGTTCTTTACTGATTAGTTCTGGAATAATGAGTCTCTAGTAATTTTGTATTCAGGAATTTTAATCGACCCACTGTTTCTAGAACCTGAAGACTTAATAACCTATAGTACACATAAGCTCAAATAATGAAGAATTTTTGGGCCAGGTGAGGTGGCTCACACCTGGGAGGCCAAGGCAGGTGGACTGCCCAAGCTCAGGAGTTCGACACCAGCCTGGGCAACATGGTGAAAACCTGTCTCTACTAAAAATACAAAAAATCAGCTGGGTGTGGCGGCGTGCACCTGCAGTCCCAGCTACTCGGGAAGCTGAGGCAGAAGAATCGCTTGAACCTGGGAGGTGGAGGTTGCAGGGAGGCGGATTGCTCCACTGCACTCCAGCCTAGACGACAGAGTGAGACTCTGGCTCAAAAACAAACAAATAAACGAAAAAACCAAACAACGAGGAATTTTCCTTTTTTTGAGACGGAGTTTCACTCTTATTGCCCAGGCTGGAGTGCAATGGTGCAATCTCGGCTCACTGCAACCTCTGCCTCCCGGGTTCAAGTGGCTGGGATTATAGGTGTGCATCACCAGGTCTGTATTTTTAGTAGAGACAGAGTTTCACCATGCTGGTCAGGCTGGTCTGAAATTCCTGACCTCAAGTGATCCACCTGCCTCGGCCTCCCAAAGTGCTGGGATTATAGGTGTGAGCCACTGCACCCAGCAGGAATTTTCTTAAAATATAGGTCAAGGAATCAATGTGTTGACTGCAGTATAGAGTCTGTTTCATATAAACCAGAAGATAAGAAAAGATTGATTGTAGAGGAAACAATGTTAAAGGAAATGCAAAGGAAGGAAAATTTTCATTGTCATTAAAAGCACCAGCCTGACAGCTTGCTTCTCAATGTTTCTCGGAAGACAGAATATAAACTAGAATGACTGTTTTGTTTAGATTAGTTGTAAAACAGGGCAAGAGAAATCGGACACATTAGAACCCATCTCACAAAATCAAACTTTGAAAACTGAAGTACCTAGATACATAAAAAGTCCCAAGTATTTTCACAAGTTTAATACGTTTTATTTATTTTATAATTTTTATTTATGTTGCCCAGGATGGAGTGCAGTGGCATGATCTCAGCTCACTGTAACCTCCACCTCATGGGTTCAGGCGATTCTCTTGCCTCAGCCTTCTTAGTAGCTGGGATTACAGGTGCCCGCCACCACACCTGGCTAATTTTCTTGTATTTTTAGTGGAGACTGGGTTTCACCATGTTGGCCAGGCTGGCCTTGAACTCCTGGCCTCAGTCGGGTGTGGTGGCTCACACCTGTAATCCCAGCACTTTGGGAGGCCGAGACAGGCAGATCACGAGGTCAGGAGATCAAGACCATCCTGGCTAACATAGTGAAACCCCGTCTCTACTAAAAATACAAAAAAAATTAGCTGGGCGTGGTGGCGGGCACCTGTAGTCTCAGCTGTTTGGGAGGCTGAGGCAGGAGAATGGCGTGAGCCCGGCAGGCAGAGCTTGCAGTGAGCCAAGATCGTGCCACTGCACTCCAGCCCGGGTGACAGAGCAAGACTCTGTCTCAAAAAAAAAAAAAAAAGAACTCCTGGCCTCAAGTGATCTGCCTGTCTTGGCCTCCCAAAGTGTTGGGATTACAGGTATGAGCAACTGTGCCTGGCCCTCTAGATATAATTAAATGTCTAAAACTTAAGGACAAAACCATCATTCACCCAAACATATGACGTATCAAGTGAGCTGAGATGACAGTCCTATTACTGCTCACTTACCTCTATATATGGCAACTAGTAGAACTGGGTATTTATATCAGAAGCCTTAGAATTATCCTTGTAGAATATTGAATTTTACAAAATTATCTGCAATCCACTTATGCCTCCTTTTATTTCTCCTTCCAGGAACCTTGACACTCTCCTTGGTCGTCTCAGGAAATCTTACTTTTTTTTTTGTTTTGTTTTGTTTCTTTTTTGAGATGGAGTCTCGCTCTGTCGCCCAGTGGCTGTGATCTCAGCTCACTGCAACCTCTGCCTCCTGGGTTCAAGCAATTCTCCTGCCTCAGCCTCCCAAGTAGCTAGGATTACTGTATGCACCACCACACCCGACTGATTTTTGTAGTTTTAGTAGAGATGGGGGTTTCGCCATGTTGGCCAGGCTAGTCTCGAACTACTGACCTCAGGTGATCCGCCTGCCTCGGCCTCCCAAAGTGCTGGGATTACGGGCGTGAGCCACTGCACCTGGCCAGGAAATCTTTTCAACATAAATTATTTCTCAAGGAAAATTTACTTTGAGGTTTAAGACACATATATAGTTCTGCCATATTTATTAAATGGCTCTTGAAGTATTTGATCTGTGGTTGAAGGCAGAAGATATCCACAATGGTTTGAGGAGCTCTGTCTTCAGAAATCTTTTTGTAAATCTAAAATAGAATAGATAATATATGGAAGAACAGCAAAGGAAAACAAAACAAAGCCCATTTATTTTTACATTCTTTTTTGCCTAATGCTTCTATTTAACACACATCATGCACAAAGATTTGCTTACACATTTGCTGAAGTCCACATCATAGGCTGAGCTAGTATGGAACAGTGAGGATACAAAGGACTTAATATGGCCAGTTGCAATGGCAGCTTCAACCAGGCTTTCCAAGCTCAGAGTTGTTGTTCATCCAGTAATCACACATATGAGTGTCTACTGAGTAGAGCATTATCTTAGGCACTACTGCTTAAACCATCACATATTTAAATAAAAAATGAAGTGGCAAGATAATTTGTATTGCTATAACATTGTCACAGTTTTCTAGAGTATCCTTCATCTCTTGAATAATATTCAATCTGCTGACTTTTTTCGTATTGGCTTATACATATGCTCATATGTCTCCCATTTAGAGTACCCTTCATTTGACACTGCTATCCTCTTTGTGTTTCTTTCCAGTTATTATATGCAGCAGGATTTTATTAGTTTCCTACTGTACCTGACACTTGATAATCTTGCACTTTTCTTTCCCCTGGCTTCTATAACATTTTCCCTTCCATCTTTCATCTCTTCACTTCTAAATCATTAGCAAGTCTCAAGGATGGTTCCAGTATTTGCACCTTTCGGAGATCTCCAGTGCTACTGTTCTAGTGGCAATAGCGCAATTGGCCTCTTGGGCTCTATTCTAGTCCCTGTCTTGCCCAGATTTATCTTTCTAGATAAAAACTACAAATCATGGCATTCCCTTCCTCAGAACTTTTAAAAGCTTCCTATTAAGCCCAAAACCAAGCCCAAACACATAAGCTTGGAATTCAAGGCCATTCAGTTTGCTTCTTTGGATTTATAGCCCATCACTTCTTGACACACCATATACTAGATTAGCTGTACTACTTGATGGCTTCCAGAGTAACTGGATGCTTTCCTGTCTGTCTTTGCTCTTGCTGTTCCTTCAAGAATGAACAACCCTTGGCCTTTTTCCACCTCCATACCCTTATCTTATCATATTTCTGCTTGTGGAAATCCTTCTCATACCTTATGGTATAGTATATTGGCATTAGGGATTAGAAATTTTTTTTTTTTTGAGATAGTGTCTTGCTCTGTTGCCCAGGCTGGAGTGCAATGGTGCGATCTTGGCTCACTGCAACCTCCACCTCCCGGCTTCAAGCGATTCTCCTGCCTCAGCCTCCCAAGTAGCTGGGATTACAGGCGCACAATACCATGCCTGGCTAATTTTTGTATTTTTAGTAGAGACGGGGTTTCACCGTGTTGGCCAGGCTGGTCTTGAACTCCTGACCTCAGGTGATCCACCTGCTTTGGCTTCCCAAAGTGCTAGGATTACAGGTGTGAGCCACCGTGTCCAGCCTAGGGTTTTCTTTTTTTTGAGACGGAGTTTTGCTCTTGTTGCCCAGGCTGGAGTGCAATGGCACAATTTCGGCTCACTGCAACCTCTGCCTCCTGGGTTCAAGCGATTCTCCTGCCTCAGCCTCCCTAGTAGCTGGGATTACAGGCTCCCACCACCACACCCAGCTAATTTTTTGTATTTTTGGTAGAGATGGGGTTTTACTATGTTGGCCAGGCTTGTTTTGAACTCCTGACCTCAGGTGATCCACCTGCCTCAGCATCCCAAAGTGCTGGGATTACAGGTGTGAGCCACTGCACCCGGCTAGGGATTAGAATTCTTACAGCAGCTACACTGAAAGGAGTTCAGATACCACCATTTTCATATGAAATCTCAGAGTCCATCAGATAAAATCTCTTTCTTAGCATTTTGTACTTTTTTTTTTGTATTAAGTTAGTACTTCTTTTTTTTTTTTGAGATGGAGTCTTGCTCTGTTGCCCAGGCTGGAGTGCGATGGTGTGATCTCAGCTCACTGCAACCTCCACCTCCCCGGTTCAAGCGATTCTCATGTCTCGGCCTCCTGAGTAGCTGGGATTACAGGTGCCTGCCACCATGGCCAGCTAATTTTTTGTATTTTTAGTAGAAACAGGGTTTCACCATGTTGGCCAGGCTGGTCTCGAACTCCTGATCTCAAGTGATCCAACTGCCTTGGTCTCCCAAAGTGCTGGGATTACAGGCGTGAGCCACCGTGCCTGGCCAAGTTAGTACTTCTTAAGGGCAAGGAGGCATGATGTTAATTCATCTTTGTCTCCCTTATAGACCTGATACTTAGAATGTGTTTAATAACTATGTGTTAAATTGAATTAAGGAACCTCAATTTCCAAAACATTAAGGATAGTAAGATAAATCTGTAAATTTTGGGAGGAGGGCAAAGAAAGACTAGAACTCAAAAATTGCTCATTTCTACTAATAATAAGATCTAACTAGATAGAAGGGAAAGGCATAGAGTCTTACCACTCTTCTTAAGAAGTTCTCCTTTTCGGGATTTATCCAGATTTTCAAGAAAATGTTCAAAAACTTTCACATAAGGTGCTAGACTGGTCTTCTTATAATCTAAATTATGAAGAATGTACATTATAATTAGCATACTGGCAGCAAGAATAACATGAAAACACAACTAAGTTTCTTATAAGAATTCTCTAGGGCTGCCCAATTGAAATATGAGAGAAACATACATACTTTTAAATACTATATTAGTCACATTAAAAAAGGTGAAATTATTACTGAGACAGGATTTCACTCTGTCATGTAGGCTGAAGTACAGTGGTTCCGTCTTGGCTCACTGCAGCCTCGATCTACTGGGTTCAAGGAATCCTCCCATCTCTGCTTCCTGAGTAGCTATAACTACAGGCATGTACCACCATGCCCAACCAATTTTTTTTTTTTTTTGGTATTTGTAGAGACGAGGTCTCACTCTGTTGCTCAGGCTGGTCTTGAACTCCTGAGCTCGAGTGATCTCCCAGCCTCGGCCTCTGAAAGTGCTGGGATTACAGACACATGCCACCATGCCCAGCTAAAATATTATTTTTGCATGTAATAAAAATTGAGATATATGATACTCTCTTTCATACAAGTCTTTTATATATATATATATATTTTTTTTTTTTTTTTGAGACAGAGTCTCACTCTGTTGCCCAGGCTGGAGTGCAATGGTGCGATCTCGGTTACTGCAACTTCCGCCTCCCGGGTTCAAGCAATTCTCCTACCTCAGCCTCCCGACTAGCTGGGATTACAGGTGCCCGCCACCACAATGAGCTAATTTTTTGTATTTTTAGTAGAGATGGGGTTTCACCATGTTGGCCAGGCTGGTCTCAAACTCCTGACCTCATGATTCACCCGCTTTGGCCTCCCAAAGTGCTGGGATTACAGGCGTGAGCCACCGTGCCCGGTCCATGCCTTTATTTTTGAGTCTCGCTCTGTTGCCAGGCTGGTATGCAGTGGTGCAATCTTGGCTCACCGCAACCTCCGCCTCCCGAGTTCAAGCGATTCTCCTGCCTCAGCCTCCTGAGTAGCTGGGACTATAGGTGTGTGCCACCATGCCTGGCTAAGTTTTTGTATTTTTAGTAGAGACGGGGTTTCACCATGCTGTCCAGGATGGTTTTGATCTCTTGACCTCGTGGTCCGCCCGCCTCAGCCTCCCAAAGTGCTGGGATTACAGGTGTGAGCCACCGTGCCCGGCCCCATGTCTTATTTTTGAGACACTGTCTTGCTTTTTTGCCCAGGCTAGAATGCAGTGGTGCAATTGCAGCTCACTGCAGCTTTGACTTCCCTGGCTTAAATGATCCTCCCACCTCAGCCTCCCAAGTAGCTGGGATCACAGGGAGTGCCACCACAGCTGGCTAATTTTTTATTTTTAGTAGAGACAAGGTCTTGTGTTGCTCAGGCTCTGGTCACGCCCTTTTGGAGATTATTAGAAGTTTTTACATTGAGTATTCTTGTTTTTTTTTTTTTTGAGATGGAGTCTTGCTCTGTCTCCCAGGCTGGAGTGCAGTGGGGCAATCTCGGCTTATTGCAACCTCCACCTCCTGGGTTCAAGCGATTCTTCTGCCTCAGCCTCCCGAGTAGCTAGGATTATAGGCGCCCGCCACGACGCCCAGATAATTTTTGTATTTTTAGTAAAGATGGGGTTTCGCCATGTTGGCCAGGCTGGTCTTGAACTGACCTCAGGTGATCCACCCGCCTCAGGCTCCCAAAGTGCTGGGCCTACAGGCATCAGCCACTACGCCTGGCCTGCATTAAGTATTCTTTGATTTATAAAATAGTTTAAAAAATGTACACAACAAAAAATTTAATATAGGCAGGGTGCGGTGTCTCATGCCTGTAATCCCAGCACTTTGGGAGGCCGAGGCAGGTGGATTACCTGAGGTTGTGAGTTCGAGACCAGCATGGAGAAACCCTGCCTCTAGTAAAAATACAAAAATTAGCTGGACGTGGTGGCGGACACCTGTAACTCCAGCTACTCAGGAGGCTGAGGCAGGAGAATTGCTTGAACCCAGGAGGCGGAGGTTGCAATGAGCTCAGATTGCACCATTGCACACCAGCCTGGGTGACAGAGTAAGACTTTCTCTAAAAAAAAAAAAAAAAAAAAAAAGAATATACAATTTTATTCATCCATTTAATTACATAACCTATAATGATACCCAATGGGAAAAAATGATTGAGAATAAGAAAGGAGTTTCACATAAAATTTGGATTTTAGTAGTATCCTACGTTTGCATGGAATTAAGAATCCTCATAATAGTTCTTTAAAAAGAGTAAGAAAGAAATTATACTTTTTTTTTTTGAGACGAAGTCTCACTCTGTTTCCCAGGCTGGAGTGCAGTGGCGCAACCTCAGCTCCCTGCAACCTCTGCCTCCCAGGCTCAAGTGATTCTTGTGCCTCAGCCTCCTGAATAGCTGGGACTACAGGTGTGTGCCACCATGCCTGGCTAATTTTTGTATTTTTAGTAGAGACAGGGTTTAACCATGTTGGCCAGGCTGGTCCCGAACTCCTGACCTCAGGTGATCCACCCACCTTGACCTCCCAGAGTGCTGGGATTACAGGCGTGAGCTACTGCGCCCGGCCACATAATTTTCATTTTGAGACAAGGTCTCTCTCTGACACCCAGGCTGGAGTACAGTGGTGTGGTCAAGGCTTACTGCAGCCTTAACCTCCTGGGCTCAAACAGCCTCTTGAGTAGCTGAGACCACAGGTGCCTGCCAGCATGTCTAGCTAAATTTTTTTTTTTGGAGAGACAGGGTCTCTCTGTGTTGCCCAGGGTGGTCTCAAACTCCTAGGCTCCTCTTGCCTCGGCCTCCCAAAGTGCTGGGATTACAGGTGTGAGGTGAGCAGTAAGCGAGCATTACCGCCTGAGCTCTGCCTTATGTTAGATCAGCAGAAGCACTAAATTCTCAAAGGAGCATGAACCCTATTGTGAACTGCGCATGTGAGGGATCTAGGTTGCGCACTCCCCATCAGAATCTAATGCCTGATGATCTGAGGTAAAAAAGTTTCATCCTGGAACCATCCCCAACTCCTCCCCTTCTCTTTGCAGTCCGTGCAAAAATTGTCTTCCACAAAACTGGTACCTGATGCCAAAAAGGTTGGGGAGTGCTGCGCTGCTATGCAGCATCTTTTTTTTTTTTTTTTTTGAGACAGAGTTTTGCTCCTGTTGCCCAGGCTGGAGTGCAATGGCGCGATCTTGGCTCACCGCAACCTCCACCTCCTGAGTTCAAGCAATTCTCCTGCCTCTGCCTTCCGAGCAGCTGGGATTACAGGCATGTGCCACCACAGCCGGCTAATTCGGTATTTTTAGGATAGACAGGGTTTCTCCATGTTGGTCAGGCCGGTCTCGAACTCAGGACCTCAGGTGATCAACCCACCTGGGCCTCCCAAAGTGCTGGGATTACAAGTGTGAGCCATCGCGCCTGGCCTGCAGTATCTCTTAGGTGTTAGATTTGCCTTCCATTAGCAGGAAGATTTAGAAATTCCTTAGCTTCTTCAAATTCTTTTCTTTTCTTTGTTTGTTTGAGACAGTCTCCCTCTGCCGCCCAGGCTGGAGTGCAGTGGCACAATCTTGGCTCACTGCAACCCCTGCCTCCCGGGTTCAAGCGATTCTCCTGACTCAGCTTCCCAACTAGCTGGGATTACAGGTGCCCTCCACCATGCCTGGTTGATTTTTGTATATTTAGCAGAGTTGGGGTTTCACCATGTTGGCCAGGCTGGTCTTGAACTCCTGACCTCAAGTGATCTGCCTGCCTCGGCCTCCCAAAGAGCCGGGAGTACAGGCGTGAGCCACTGCGCCCAGCCAGCTTCTTCAAATTCTTGAATATACAACTTGGTAAACAGTTTAGACATACGTTTACCATAAAACCCACCTATATGCATCAGAAACAAAGAAAAAAAGTACTGCATATATAATAGTTGTTAAATAAATAGGTGGTGAATCTCAGAGACTGATTATTCATACTTATTGATAGTTTAATCTTACAGTATAGATCCTAGCATTAGAAGTTACTTAGGAAATACATGTTGAATCAGACTGGATTCAATAACGCCACTTGGGCCGCTGTTGAAGAAAGGACACAAACATTGTATGCAGTTCCAGGACAAATGCTGATCCATTCTAGTTGAATCAGAGAATTAATTACTGGAGTGACAGATGGAGATCTATATAAAAACCCTGTATTAAAGCGAAGCTTCAAAATATTACCTTACCTCTGGTTCTATGTTTGACATCAGATTCAGCTTCATTCTCCTCTTTTTCCTCTTCATTAGTGGAAATGGCATCCAATTCACGGCAGATGAAGCTGCAAGTAACAGAACAAGAGAATTTTGTTTTTGTTTTTGTTTTTGAGACGGAGTCTTGCTCTGTTGCCAGGCCGGAGTGTGGTGGTGCGATCTTGGCTCACTGCAACCTCTGCCTCCCAGGTTCAAGTGATTCTTCTGCCTCAGCCTCCCAAGTAGCTGGGACTACAGGCGTGTGCCACCAAGCGCAGCTAATTTTTGTATTTTTAGTAGAGACAGGGTTCCACCATGTTGGCCAGGATGGTCTCGATCTCTTGACCTTGTGATCCACGCGCTTTGCCCTCCCAAAGTGTTGGGATTACAGGCATGAGCCACCGCGCCTCACCACGAACAAGAGAAGTTTAATGTTGGTTTCTGGTCAGCATTATCCAGTGTATAATAGCATGTGAATCCCATAAAATTTACTGTAAAAAAATTATGTGGCCAACTAAATTTGGGATATTCTAAACACCATGATCTCTTCTTGGAGTTTTTCATGCATATTATCATATGAAAGACTGTGAAATACTGTAGTAAAAGATACTTTTAATCTGTTTAAGTCAGAATTTCCTAAATTTACTTGACCTTAAAATCTTTTTCTTACATAACAGCAGGTGAAAATCTTGTATTGTTCTATTAGGGCATCGTCATCTAACCTTTGAACCTTATTTGGTTTCCATAACCAAATATACCATTCCCATGCAACTACTTCTCTAAGGAGGCTAATTCAATTTATTTAAAATTCATAACAACAATTACAAACAAGGAGTGATCAATGATCTGAAACATACCTTATGGTCGGAACAGTAAATGGATCAAACTGATCCACTTTCTGCAAATCAATAGGCACAGATATGCGACCTGTAAGACACAGAAGTTATAAACTGATGATTGTGGACTATAAATCATTATAGGCATCTCCTACAGGTTATTTTTGGTTAAAATTTTTATTTAAGGCTTAGACAAAGGGTTAAACTTATCTGTTAAGAAGAGTATTTAGAAATATAAATTACTTTCACATTAGTTGTGCCCTTACTCTTTTTTAGAGTTAATGCCTCACTTTGTCACCCATGCTAGAGTACAGTAGCATGGTCATAGCTCACTGCAGGCTTGATGTCCTGGGCTCAAGTGATCCTCCCACCTCAGTTGTCTCCCAAAGTGCTAGGATTATAGATGTGAGCTACTGCTCCTGGCCTGGCCAGTTTTTCAATTTTTGTTGAGTTGGGGTCTCACTATGTTGCCCAGAACTCCTGGCCTCAAACAATCCTCTTGCCTCAGCCTCCTGAGTTGCTGGGATTACAGGTGTGAATGACCACGTCCAGCATGCCTTTTATTTCTCTTTAAAAAACCAGCCAGGTGCAGTGGCTCACGCCTGTAATCCCAGCACTCTGGGAGGCTGAGGAGGGTGGATCACGAGGTCAGGAGTTCAAGACCAGCCTGGCCAAGATGGTGAAACCCCGTCTCTACTAAAAATACAAAAATTAGCTGGGTGTGGTGGCGGGTACCTGTAATCCCAGCTACTTGGGAGGGTGAGGCAGAGAATTGCTTGAACCTGGAAGGCAGAGGCTGCAGTGAGCCAAGATCGCGCCACTGTACTCCAGCCTGGGTGACAGAGTGGGACTCTGTCTCGAAAAAAAAAGGAAAGAAAAAAAACAAAAACCAAAACCAAAAAGCAAATGTGAAGACTGTTGAGCTATTTCCCAGTTGCTCTTATCCCTACTTTTATTTCTATATTTAGAAATAAAGTATATTTAAATATTCCATATTTAAGTTCAGAACAATCTCAGAGTTAGTGAGTCCTGAAAATAGAACAAAATAGATGGAACTATTATATTTACATTGGCTTGGTTTATTTGAGATCAGTACAGATACCCACACGTCAGACACCTTTAAAAAGCATTTAGGAAATAAAATAGAAATTCCTCTACTCTTTTATAATACCCCCCAGGATACCATATAGAATTTAACACATCTCAAAAATGACATAATGAGGCTGGGCGCAGTGGCTCTTGTCTGTAATCCCAGCACTTTGGGAGACTGGGGTAGGTGAATTGCTTGAGCTCAAGAGTTCAAGACCAACCTGGGCAACATGGCAAAACCCTGTCTACAAAATATTAGCTGGCTGTGGTAGCACGTGCCTGTAGTACCAGCTACTCAGGAGGGTGAGGCAGAAGGATCGCTTGAGCCGATCGGTGAGCCGAGATTCCACCAGTGCACTCCAGCCTGGGTGACAGAGTGAGACTCTTTCTCGAAAAAAATTTTTTTTTTTTTTTTTGTCAGTGCTAGGAGTAGAGTTCATTTCATTTCTTTCTTTTTTTCTTTTTTTTGAGACAGGGTCTCACTCTGTTGCCCAGGCTGGAGTGCAGTGGCACCATCACAGCTCACTGCAGCCTCAACTTCCCAGGCTCAAGTGATCCTCCTGCCTCAGCCTCTTGAGTAGCTGGAACTACCGGCATGCACCACCACGTCTAGCTAATTTTTGTATTTTTTGTAGAAAGGGTGTTTAGACATGTGGCCTAGGCTGGTGTTAGACTCTGGGGCTCAAGTGATTTGCCCACCTTGCCCTCCTCAAGTGCTGGGATTACAGGAGCAAGCCAACACATACAGTCACACACAATTTTTTTTTTATGACCTTGGATGGGTTACATCTTGGGCCACCGTTTTCTCATCTGTACAACGAGAGCTGTTGTCCTAAGATTTTGACGGTCCTCTCCAAATCTAATATGGAACCTCAGAAACCCAACTGAAAAACAGTTACATAGTAGAAACTCATCTGGTAGCTACTTAACTGACTTAGGTATTAGGTGACAGAGCAATTCTTCTACCTTTAAATCATAGACATTATATATATTCAGACCTAATGCCATGCTTACTAAAGCCAGTAGCAACTCATTTTTCTTTTAGTTTTCCTTAGTTTCCTTGTGTAGTACCTGTTTTAGGATGAACACTAAAAGGGCTCTTCAGTAGATGATTGATTCCTTTGCTGACATTGATATCCAGCCGTGGAAAACAGTACTGGAGCATAATCTCCCACTCCAGCCAGGGTCCATATTTGTCATTTTTGATGTTATTCTAAAAGCAGATACAAGGCCAACATGAGGATCAGTAGGAACTGTTGAAGATTTCTTTAAAGAAAGTTAAAAAAACGATCTTCAACCACCTTTAACTGACTAGGCAAAGCAATCAATTTAATTAAGAATTGCATTATTATATCTGTAATACAGATTTCAGTGGCATATACCTGATATCTGCTGGCTACTTTCTTCAAGTGCTCCCAACGCTGAAGTGAATTGTGAGACTTTTGGAAGCGTTGTTGAAGTTCATCATGAATTGGTGATGGGTCATTAAGGAACAGACTCATTTAGGGAACATCAATGAACAATTTAGTTTTAAGTATGTATTACCACAAGGATGTCTTATAAATATTCAGAAAGTAGTTATTAACATTTCTTGAAATATAAATGTTGACTGGGCATGGTGGCTCATGCCTGTACTCCCAGCACTTTGGGAGGCTGAGGTGGGTGGATCACGTGAGGTCAGGAGTTCGAGACCAGCCTGGCCAACATGGTGAAACCCCATCTCTACTAAAAATAGAAAAATCAGCAGGGCATGGTGGTGCAAATCTGTAATCCTAGCTCCTCTGGAGGCTGAGGCAGGAAAATTGCTTAAACCTGCAAGGTGAAGGTTGCAGTGAGCTGAGATTGTGCCACTGCGCTACAGCCTGGGCAACAGAGTGAGACTCCATCTCAACAACAAAACAACCCACCCCACAAATGTTAAACTCAACAGCTGTATCCGGCCAGGCACAGTGGCTCATACCTGTATTCCCAATATTTTGGGAGGCTGAGGTGGGTGGATCATTTGAGACCAGCTTGGCTGACATGGTGAGACCCCGTCTCTATAAAAACACAAAAATTAGCTGGGCGTGGTGGCGTGTGCCTGCAGTCCCAGCTATTTGGGAGGCTGAGGCATGAGAATTGTTTGAACCCGGGAGGCGGAGGTTGCAGTAAGCCAAGATCACACCACTGCACACTCCAGCCTGGGCAACACAGTAAGACTCCGTCTTAAAAAAAAAACAACAACAAAACAACAAAAAAACCCCAAACCAAACCAACACCAGTTGTATCATTGAAATCTTCCCCTGTAAAAATACAGTGATGATATAACAGAAAGAATGCCAAAATAACTATAAGGTATGATGTAAAGTTTTCCCTGGTCTGCATGTATTTTGACTATGTAATTCACCATTCTTCAGCTGTTAATTCTAGGACCAACTTCCAAAATGAGAAAACTGATTTGCAACATGGCCCCATTTTTTATTATGTTCCAGACCAGAGATACTAAAATCCAGAAATACAGGAGATATTTTGTGTAAAAAAGATTAAACTTATAAGTATATGAGAACTTACAAGCAGACATGTCTAACATTTATAATATCACAGATCAAAACAACTAGCTCACACAGAAATGATCACGGGAAAGGATATTTTCAGGAACAAGGGCTAAAATCTTATCCCAGCTTTCTTTATTTTCGAGAATATCTTGATTAACCAAGGCATATTCTTCAAAGTATTTTTTTATTATGTTTATAGATTTTCTGTAAGAACAACAATAACAAGAGTCCCAACACTGTTAGTAACACATATGCCACATAGGTATTGCTGCCATTGTGGGGAAAGCTACTGCTTATTTTCATGACATTTTCAGAACTTAACTAGGTAAAATGGGAATACTACCCTTTGCAGGGTTATGATAATTAAATGAGACACTTTTAAGGGAAAAGAACCTGGCAAAGAACCTGGCACAGAATGGGTATACAAGAAATGTTTACTTTTTAAACCTCACAACTTAGAAGGTTAATATACGCAATAAGGGTAGAAAGTAACCAACCCAGGACACCATAATACATCAGTAGTAGAATGTGGGATGCAGCCTACACTTTTCCACTGTGAACTGCTTGTATTAATATCTCAACAATCATATAATGTTTGCAGTTTACAAATATGCATCACATTTACTCTTTCACTTAATCATTGATACAACTGTGAGACAGGTAGAGTGCATGCTGTTCTCCCCATCATAGAGATAAGGAAATGGAGGCAGCAATATTTTGTCAATATTTTATCAAGATCATAGTAAGTGGCAGAATAGGAATTTTTACTCCTAATATAAGGCTTTTTCCACTATCCTAGAGAAGTAGTGAATTCAGTGGAAAAAGCATTGGAGTAGCCTTTACAGTCAGGCAGACCAGGGCATGAATCCTAAATTTAACAACTAACTTGTCGTGTGATGCCAAGCTCATTATAAAATCTCTCTAAAACTCATTTTCCTTATCTATAAATGGAGATACCATCAAGTCTCTTGTGGGGTTTTTTTGAAGAGCAATGAGAACATCTGTAAAGCACCTTTTAGGAATACTGCAGCATAAAATAGGCACTCAATTAACCATAGCTATTATTATTATAAAATGCTACCCAGCAGTGAAAATTGATAGCAAGGTAACTCTAAAGACACATGCCGGTAAATCAGACACCTTAAAGTGCATGGAGACTTTTCCAACAGACCTGATAAAAGGATGAATTTTTTCACTTAGGTGAACTTTCTTTTTAATGTCTTGACCACCCTGAAAAATAAATCATTAAAAAAGAACTTCAGGTATACAATATAAATACAGTCATGTGCAGCATAACGACATTTTAGTCATGATGGACTGCATATAAGATGGTGGGCGCAGTGGCTCACACCTGTAATCCCAGCATTTTGGGAGGCTGAAGTGGGTGGATCACCTGAGGTCAAGAGTTCAAGACCAGCCTGAATCCCATCTCTATTAAAAATACAAAAAATTAGCTGGGCATGGTGGCGCATGCCTGTAATCCTAGCTACTCGGGAGGCTGAGGCAGGAGAGTCGCTTGAACTCGGGAGGCAGAGGTTGCAGTGAGCCGAGATCGCATCATTGCACTCCAGCCAGGGTGACAAGAGCGAGACTCCATCTCAAAAAAAAAAGAAAATGATGGTGGGTCCCATAAGATTGCAATACTGTATTTTTACTGTGACTTTTCTATGTTTAGGTGTGTTTAGCTACATCAATACCTATCATTGTGTTACAATTGCCTATAGTATTGAGTACAGTAACATGCTGTACAGGTTGTAGCCTAGGAGCAATAGGTTATACCATATAGCCTAGATGTATAGTAGGCTATACCATCTGGGTCTGTGTAAGTATACTCCATGACTTTTGCAAAGTGATGTATTTCTCAGGATGTATCCTTATTGTTAAGTGATGCATAATTATAATTAAAACATTTCTAGGGCTGGACGCAGTGGCTCACACTTGTAATCCCAGCACTTTGAGAGGCTGAGGCGGGCGGATCACCTGAGGTCAGGAGTTCGAGACCAGCCTGACCAATATGATGAAACCCTGTTTCCACTTGCCAACACGCCTGGCTAAATACAAAAATTAGCCGGGTGTGGTAGCAAGTGCCTGTAATCCCAGCTACTTGGGAGGCTGAGACAGGAGAATTGCTTGAACCCAGGACGCGGAGGTTGTGGTGAGCCAAGATGGCGCCACTGCACTCCAGCCTGGGTAACAGAGCGAGACTCTGTCTCAAAAAAAAAAAAAAAAAAAAAAATTTTGTAGGCTGGATGCAGTGGCTCACACCTGTAATCTCAGCATTTTGGGAGCCTGAGGTGGGAGGATAGTTTGAGCTTAGGAGTTCAAGAACACCCTGGGCAATATAGTGAGACCTTGTTTCTGCAAAAATTTAAAAAATTGGCTGGGCATCGTGGCGCATGCCTTTAGTCCCAGCTACTCAGGAGGCTGAGGTAGAAGGGTCACTTGAGACCAGGAGGTCAAGGCTGCAGTGAGCTGTGGTCACGTTACTGTACTCCAGCCTGGGTGACAGGGTGAGACCGTGTCTCAAAAAAAAAAAACAAAAAACAAAAAACAAAAAACAAAAAAAAACAAACCAAAACCAAAACCAAACTTTAACATGTTCTATTATTTTATATATAATAAATCTATTTTATCTATTATTTTACATATGCCACAAAGGAAGATATTTATAGCAAAATAAAATGAAATATCTTAAAACATGTAGCTACTATGACTTTAAATGATCTATTGGTAAGATCATTTACTCTGCAATGTGAATGCCATTAAAGATAGTTTTAGGCCAGTGTGGTGGCTCATGCCTGTAATCCCAGCACTTTGGGAGGCTGAGGTGGGTGAATCACCTGAGGCCAGGAGTTCTAGGCCAGCCTGGCCAACACGGCGAAACCCAGTCTTTACTAAAAATACAAAATTTAGCTGGGCACAGTGGCAGGAGCCTGTAGTCCCAGCTACTCGGGAGGCTGAGGCAGCAGGATTGCTTGGACCCAGGAAGCAGAGCTTGCAGTGAGCCAAGATCATGCCATTGCAGTTCAGCCTGGGCAACAGAGTGAGAGTCCATCTCAAAAAAAAAAAAAAGATAGTTTCATTTTCTTTGACAGTAAACATATCAGGCTTGGTAACATCTAGAAACTAAAGCAATGCAAATTAGAATTAAGAGGATCTTACCTTTACAAGGCTCAAATACTCAACTATCCCAGAACGTACTGCAGAAGACAGTTTTCTAACTGATTCATCACAGACCCAACAATGAACACCTCTCCTTCCAGAATATACCCAGAGACGATGCTTAAATCCAAAGTCCTCTGAGGAAGAGAGAAATAATAGGTTTTAAAACAAATCTATAAACTCCTTAATTAATGTATATTAAATTACTTGTTGTTTCCTGTGCTCCCCATGTTCTTGCTTCATCTCTTTACCCATCCTGGTCTCTCTGCTGGGAATTTCTTTCTTTTTTAAAAAACTATTTTATTAGGCCAGGTGTGGTAGCTCACGCCTGTAATCCCAGCACTTTGGGAGGCCGAGGTGGGCAGATCACGAGGTCAGGAGTTCGAGACCAGCCTGACCAACATGGTGAAACGCTGCCTCTACTAAAAATACAAAAATTAGCTGGGCGTGGTGGCATGCGCCTGTAGTCCCAGCTACTCAAGAGGCTGAGGCAGGAGAATCACTTGAACCCAGGAGGCAGAGGTTGCAGTGAGCCGACATTGTACCACTGCACTCCAGCCTGGCTGACAGAGTGAGACTCGTCACACACACACACACACACACACACACACAAATTAATGAGATTTGATCACAAAATACAGAGACTAATAGTTAATAGTAGTCAGAGGAAAACCGATTCTTACACTTGACCCCATTCAGAAACTGCTGATACTTGCCCTTCAATGCTCTGTCAATGATGCGTATGGCCATTGTCATGAGGGTCCAGCACTTAGGACATATGTCTGCAGAACTAAAGCAGAGTCATCATTACTCATTGTCAGTGATATCACCCACCCTAACAGCAAGACACACAGTGCTCACCTACAACATCTCCTCACATCGTCATAGTCTGTCATGTCAATGTCAAATACCAGTTCTTTTTCCTGAGCCTGGAAAGCTCCCAGCTTCACTGTATTGTGTTGATTGGGCTACAAATACAAAATATTGATCAGTTTCTATAAGAGCTGCCACACTGCTAAATCTGCTTATTTTCTACACATATGGAAAAAGTTGCCAAACAGAAATAAAGAGACTATATAATGCCAACTTTATGGCAGTGAAAGTTCACTATTTTGGATCTTACACATACACAGTTGATGAGAGTCTTAACTTTCACCAACTTAAAGCAGGGTTTAATGAATACATATCCATCATAAATGTTTGTTGGTCAATAAGGATAATAATGAAGCTGTTTTTAGTTTTCTGACAAGGGAACGTATACAAATAATGGCCTATTGCAAGGTGTTTTAAGAACGTTTACTTGTTACCATACATACAAGTATTTAAAATTTTTCAATAATTCAAAAAGATCTCCCCAATTAGTTTGAATTGAGACTTTATTATAAAGAGGCTATGAGAAGCTGGGCACGGTGGCTCATGCCTGTAATCCCAGCACTTTGAGAGGCTGAGGCAGGCAGATCACTTGAGGTCAGGAGTTCGAAACCAGCCTGGCCAATATGGTGAAACTGTCTCCCTACTAAAGATACAAAAATTAGCCGGGTGTGATGGCATATGCCTGTAGTCCCAGCTACTTGGGAAGCTGAAGCAGGAGAATCATTGAACCCGGGAGGTGGAAGTTGCTGTGAGTCAAGATCACGCCACTGCACTCCAGCCTGGGTGACAGAGCGAGACTGTCTCAAAAAAAAGAACCTGAGAGGGTAATTCCACCATAAGTTTTTATAACTGTAAGTCAGAAGGGAGTGATTACTGAGGAGATTCATAAAACTAAATCTTAGGCTGTCAGTAAGGAAAGATAAGAGGCGCAACCCAATTTATACCTCAGAACCCCCAAAAGGCTCAGGGATAGGTGATACCAGGTATTGCTGGAATGAGTAAGTGCGTGTTTAGTGAAGCTGAGATGAAAAACAGGAAGATTTTTCAAGGCCACCCTTGACTGAAGGAAAAAAAAAAGGAGGATTGGTTCAAAGCATAGTTAAGAAGCAGTTAGCTACCCAGATTCGTACACTTAGCTTGCAGAGCTAGGTGACTGCTCTTTCATTTCCCTGGCAGAAGACACCTGAATTATTTTCTGGAGAGCATAAAACAGAAGGTCCCTGGACTTGGACAACAAGTACAATTGAAGAGTGTGTTGTATTGATATTACAAATTGATATTAGGGGAATAATTAGACATTTATATGTGGAATGTTAAGACCCAGCCCTTTCCACCCACTTCTGTACTCTTCCACTACCAACTCAGGCAGGAAGCTAGAAGATTCCTCTCTAAATAATCTGATCAGGGCTGGGCGCAGTGGCTCACGACTGTAATCCCAGCACTTTGGGAGGCTGAGGCGGGCAGATCACGAGGTCAGGAGATCGAGACCAACCTGGCTAACATGGTGAAACCCCATCTCTACTAAAAATACAAAAAATTAGCCAGGCATGGTGGCACACACCTGTAATCCCAGCTACTCGGGAGGCTGAGGCAGGAGAATCGCTTGAACCCGGGAGGCGGAGGCTGCAGTGAGCCGAGATCATGCCACTGCACTCCAGCCTGGATGACAGAGCGAGACTCTGTCTCAAAAAAAAGCTTTAGCTAAAAGAAAGTGGTTGCTTCTGGGTCTGGGTGTGGTAGCTCATGCTTGTAATCCCAGCATTTTGGGAGGCCAAGGCAGGTGGATCACTTGAGGTCAGGAGTTCGTGACCACCCTGGCCAACATGGCAAAACCCCGTCTCTACTAAAAAACACAAAAATTAGACAAGTGTGGTGGTGTGCGCCTATAATCCCAGCTACCCGGGAAGCTGAGGTGGGAGAATCGCTTGAAACTGGGAGGCAGAAATTGCAGTGAGCTGAGACGAGCCACTGCACTCCAGCCTGGGCAAGAGAGCTAGACTCGTCTCAACAAAAGAAAGAAAGAAAGAAAGTGGTTGCTTCTGGGTAGCAAAAAATGAGGGGGAAGGGTAGCAGAATTTTTTTTAGACAGGGTCTCACTCTGTCGCCCAGGCTGGAGTGCAGTGGCGTGATCTTGACCCACTGCAGCCTCCACCTACCGGGTTCAAGCAATTCTCCTGCCTCAGCCTCCTGAGTAGCTGGGACTGTAGGCATGTGCCACCATGCCCGGCTGTTTTTGTATTTTTTGGTAGAGACACAGTTTTACCATGTTGGCCAGGCTGGTCTTGAACTCCTGACCTCAAGTTATCTGCTCGCCTCAGCCTCTCAAAGTGCTAGAGTTACAGGTGTGAACCACCGGCCCAGCCTGGTAGCAGATTTTTTAAAAGCCGAATAGAAGTACTTGATTTTGTAAACCATGTGCATACATAACTGATAAAAATCACAAAACAAAACACAAAAAGTAAATAAAGGTCTATAGATGCTTCTGTCTTGGCCCAAGAAAAAAATGAGACGTTTTCTCCCTTTAGAAATTAAGGAGAAGGAAGTAGAGAGTGGCACCCTAACCCTTCTTAGAAGTTCATTTTCAGTTTTATTCTCAACCTATAAAGGGGAAGTAAAACAACTCCAAAGTATTTTTTTCTGCCTGCCTTTTATTACCTCTTCTCCCCTTACTTTGATGATGAGAGACGGGTCTGGGATTTAGAGTCAGAAACCCTGGGTTTAAGTGCCAGCTCTATCATTTAGAAATTGTGTGTGAGCTTGAGCAAACTATTCAAGTTCTCTGGGCCTGTTTCCTCCTTCGTAAAAAGAATGAGGATTGATACAAGAAACAAGTTATATAACATGAAAAACTCCACATAAAAGCTATTATGCTATGTATGTATTCCCTCCACCCACCAGTGTATATATTTGAGAAGGGGAAGAAGGGCAATTTTGGTTTGTTCATTCACTCAACAAATATTTATAGTGTACTGTCTCTTGCCAGGCACTCTTCTAGGGTACTTAGAATATACCAGTGGCAGGGGGTGGGAGGAGTGGCAGGTTTTAGTAGACCTCACTGAGAAGGTGCTATTTGAGCAAAGATTTGAAGGAGGTGAGGGGATGAACCAAGTATAGAAATGGGTTTTAGGCAGTGGAAACAGCTTGAGCAAGGGTCAGTGTGGCAGGAATGAATGAGGGGGAGAGAAGGACTTTTAGTCAGTGAAATGAGCAGCCACCAGAGAATGTTTTCAGCAGAGGAATCACAGATTCTGAGTTGTTTTAAAAGGATTACTCTAGCTTCTGTATTGAGAATGGACTCTAGATTCTACAAAGGCAAACTGTTAGGAGGTTTTTACAGTAATTCAGATGAGATGATAATGTTGGTAGCACTGGTAGTAGTGGCTGGATTTTAGATACACTTATGGTAGAGCCAAAGGGATTTCCTAATAGAATGGGTATGGGAATGTGAGAAAGAGATGAATCAAGAATAACTCCAGGGGTATGAAGGAAAAAGAATATAAATGTTTATTATGACTGAACTGTACACTTAAACGTGGTAAAGATAATAAATTTTATATGTATATTTGACCTCAATAAAAATAAACAATTAAAAGAAAAAAAGAATAACTTCCATGGTGGGAGAGAATGTAATTCTCTTTTATTTCCCTCTTTTTTTTTTTTTTTTTGAGGCCAAGTCTCGCTCTGTCGCCCAGACTGGAGTGCAATGGCGCGATCTTGGCTCACTGCAACCTCCGCCTCCTGGGTTCAAGCGATTCTCCTGCCTCAGCCTCCTCAGTAGCTGGGATTACAGGCGCGTACCACCACGCCCAGCTAATTATTTCCCTTTCCTAAATCATGTCGACTTCCTCTTCCTAGTAGCTAGATACTCAATTTTTTTGTCCCAGTAAAAATGCAACCAATTCACTCCCAAATGATTTCATCAGTAATGCAGAATGTCAAAGAACAAAAAAGGATTAATCACTTGCCAAACAATTAAAAAGTGGCTTTTCATCTAGAATAAACTCTAAAAATTTAATCTCAAAACGCAAGAGGAATCAACCCATTCTTGGTTTACAAAATAAAACAACAAAATATATTAAAAAAATATTTCTTACTCTGTGAGAATATACTGCGCCTATATCAATCTTGTATGGATTCATTTTCTGCATCTCCTTTTCCAGATCACTCTGGTTGTTGAAGGATTGGTAGCGAATGTAAATATCATCTTTCAATGTGAATGAAAATTCACGGTGTTGAAAGTAATTCTTTATCACTGCAAAATAAATGTACATTTTAAAGTTAATTTGCTACTTTATTTGGCTCAGGGCATTATAATTTTAGCCAATGAGTTTTTTTTTTTGGTGAGGGAATCTTGCTTGCTTCCTGCTCTGTCGCCCAGACTGGAGTGCAGTGGCTCGATAAAGGCTCACTGCAACCTCCGCCTCCCGGGTTCAAGGGATCCTACCACCTCAGCCTCCCGAGGCTGTAGCTGGGACTACAGGCATGCGACCCACCATGCCCAGATAATTTTTGTATTTTTTGTAGAAACGGGGTTTCACCATGTTGGCCAGGCTGGTCTCGAATTCCTGACCTCAGGTAATCCGTACTCCTCGGCTTTCCAAAGTGCTGGGATTATAGGCGTAAGCCACGGCACTCGGCCCGAGAAGATGTTTTTAATGAGCCCCCGATGCTCAACACCGTGGTAGATGTAAAAGAAAAACAAAACAAAATCCACATGACCTAGTCCCTAATTTGAAAGCAGTTACCATTCCGTATTTGCTAGGGAACGGTACAAAAGATGAAACAGATGCATAAATATTTTAAATATGTAATGCCACCCCTCTCTCCTCGATTCGCACTAATAAATTCAGCTGCAAGGAAGAAAGTATTTCTCTTCCTCTGAGAGAGGCTCTTCCGCTCCTGATGCAAACCATGCCTCAGCAGCTTCACGCTACGCCCCAGCAACCCCCTGGGCACCGCTGCAGGTAAACGGGGCACCTAATGTGAGCCTGACCACGCAGAGGTAGGAGCGGCGGCTCTTTTTTTTTTTTTTTTTTTTTTTTTTTTTTTTTTTTTTTTACCGCGTGGCCGCAGGCTGGCTTATTATATCCTCTCTCGGCCCATTTACACCTAGGAAGTGGTGGGGCGGGCTCGAGAGAGCAAATGAAGGCGCGCGGCACAAAGCCTGGTGCACAGAAGGCGCTTCATATTGTCATTCTAAGGACACCCCGCCTCCAACCTCCTCACACTCCGCTCCCGAACCCATTCCTCGCCTCCATCACCTCCACCGTAGTTGAGCCAGCGATAGTACTGAGAGTAGGGAAAGAGCCTCCGGTAATAAAGTTTAAGCAGCTCGGGCAGCTCGGTGGGGTCAAACGTCTCCATTGAGCGCGGAACTCGCCACGGTAAGGATTACCACAGGAATTGGCGGGAACAGCACGGCCGGCGGCCGCGCGACTGCGCAGGCGCTTAGGGCCGAGGTCGGCTGTCTGACCCGGCGGCCCGCAGTCGGCCGGGGCCGCCGGGAGTTGTAGTTCCCACTTGGTGCGGGCGGGGGCTGCGGGAGACGCAGCAGTTTGCGCTCTGCCCACGCGTTCGGGCACTAGGGCCACCGCTCTTGTGGGCAGAAGGCCGCGTCCATTCCAGGAAGAGGATCTTCTCCGGAAATGTGAGACCTATAGCATATTGATTTAGGTTATTAAGATGAAGTAAAAAGGATGCTCCACGTGAACTTTTTGGATGTTTTAGAAATAACACCAGTATCTTTTTTTTTTTTTTTTTTTTTGAGACGCAGTCTCGCTCTGTTGCCCAGGCTGGAGTGCAGTGGCGCGATCTCGGCTAACTGCGAGCTCCGCCTCCCGGGTTCACGCCATTCTCCTGCCTCAGCCTCCCGAGTAGCTGGGACTACAGGCGCCAGCCACCACGCCTGGCTAATTTTTTAAAATTTTTTTATTTTTAGTAGAGACGGGGTTTCATCGTGTTAGCCAGGATGGTCTCGATCTCCTGACCTCGTGATCCGCCCGCCTCAGCCTCCCAAAGTGCTGGGATTACAGGCGTGAGCCACCAAGCCTGGCCGACACCAGTATCTTTTAAAAACGTTTGTAGGCAGGCGCAGTGGCTCATGCTTGTAACGTCAGCACTTTGGGAGGCCAAGGCAGGAGGATCGCTTGAGGCCAGGAGTTCGAGACCGGTTGGGGCAACATTGTGAGATCTCTGTCTACACACACACACACACACACACACACTCACACACAACTAGCCAGGTGTAGTTGCGTGCGCCTGTAGTCCCAGCTACCCTAGAGGCTGAAGGGTGGGGGGCGGGGAGTGGGGGGAGGGGGCAATCAATCTCTTGAGCTTGGGAGGTCCAGGCTGTTGTGAGCCATGATAGTGCCACTGCACTCCAGTCTGGGCAACAGAGAAAGACCGTGTCTAAAAAAAAAAAAGTTTTGGAAATTAGTTCTTCATGGAATTTCATGAATTACTGGATCCAATATGTGGAAATAAACAAATAACCAAATGAGAAAAGCATAGGCTATTTATTCAGAGCTTACTATAGCAAGGGAGTCAGCCATCATCACTTGCATTTGGTAGGACTCAAAGGCAGGCAGAGGAATAGGAAAGCTTTATAAAAAAGGGAAGCCGTCAAGGTATTCTTTGATTGGAGGCTGTTGGCATGGAGAAGCTGTACCTGGGCTAACTAGTAGTAGGATGCGGTATGTGATTGGTTTAGGGGTGGGTGTTTGGCTTTCTTTGGTTGGACCTATGTTGGAAGCTGTTAAGGAAGCTGTAGGATACTAGTTAAGGCATTTGGGCCCATTGCTACAGGGGTTGTTGTTTGGCCTCCAGGATCATCATTAGAGATAGCAGTTTGACTTTATACAAGTCTGACTTGTAGCAAGCTTGCTTCCTGTGCTGTTTATTATAGATAAGGGGGCTGGTTTCCCCAGCAGGTTGCTGTAGATTGTGGGTCAGAGTTCTGTTTTTATATATGGTCTGGCTGCTGTTCATATATTCAGTCTCTCAAATAGAACACCCAGGTATAAAAAAATATGAATTATAGGAAGCTTGCAGAATCATGGAGAGCTTTACAAGTATGAAGGGAACCCATCTGCTATTGATGTGGAGATCTGCCAATCACTCTTACTGTGTAATGATACCTTATGAAAATTGTGGGCTAGAGTGGGCAGTCACATGAATAACATGTCACATGAAAAACATAGTTTTATTTTATTTTACTTATTTTTTTGAGACAGAGTCTCGCTCTGTCGCCCAGGTTGGAATGCAGTGGCACAATCATGGCTCACTGCAACCTTGGTCACCCAGGCTCAAGCAATTCTCATGCCTCAGCCTCCCAAATAGCTAGGATTACAGGTGTGCACTGCCACACCCAGCTAACTTTTGTATTTTTAGTAGAGACAGGGTTTCACTATGTTGGCCAGGCTGGTCTCAAACTCCTGGCCTCAAGTGATCCACCTGCTTTGGCCTCCTAAAGTGCTGGGATTACTAGTGTGAGCCACTACCTCTAGCCTTGTCTAGCACTTTTATCTTATGGAGATGGCTTCTGTCCTTAAACCTCATGAACCAACTTCTGCTGGCTTCAAACTTCTGCAGCTTTCTCACCTGTCTCAGCTTTCATATAATTAAAGAGAGTAACCTTGCTGTGGGTGAGGCTTTGGCTTAAGGGAAGTTATGGCTGGTTTGATCTTCTATTCAGCACACTAAAAGTTTCTCCATATCAGCAATAAGGCTGTTTCACCTTCTTATCGTTTGTGTGTTCCCTGAAGTAGCACTTGTAATTTTCTTCAGGAACTTTTCCAGGAAGGAACTTTTCCAGGCCAGGCCTGATAGCTCACACCTGTAATCCCAGCTCTTTGGGAGGCCAAGGTGGGCAGATCGCTTGAGTCAGGGAGTTCAAGACCAGTTTGGGCAACATGGCAAAACCCTGTCTCTACAAAACCAAACCAAACAAACAAAAAAGCCCAGAAAAATTAACAGGGTGTGGTGGCATGCATCTGTGGCCTCAGCTGCTCAGGAGGCTGAGGTGGGAGGATCACTTGAGTCAGACAGGGAGAGGTTGCAGTGAGCCAGTATCGTGCCATTACACTCCAGCCTGGGTGACAGAGTAACACTCTGTCTCAAATTTAAGGCCGAGTGCAGTGGCTCACGCCTGTAATGCCAGCACTTTGGGAGGCCAAGGTGGGAGGATTGCCTGAGTCCAGGAGTTTGAGACCAGCCTGGGCAACATAGCGAGACCTCATCTCTACAAAAACTACACAAATTAGCCAGGTGTGGTGGCGCAGGCCTGTGGTGCCAGCTATTTGGGAGGTTGGGGTGGGAGGATCACCTGAGCCCAGGAGGCGGAGGGTGCAGTGAGCCAAGATTAGGGCACTGCACTCCAACCTGGGCAACAGACTGAGACCTGTTTCAAAAAAACAGAACTTTTCCTTCGTATTTACAACTTGGCTAATTGCTTGGTGCAAGGGGCCTAGGTTTTGGTCTGTCTCAGCTTTCAACATTCCTTTCTCACTAAGCTTAATCATTTCTATGTTTTGATTTAAAGTGAGAGATGTGGGGCTCTTTTCGTCACTTGAATACTTAGAGGTCATTGTAGGGTTGTTAATTGGCTTAGTTTCAATATTGTTGTGTCTTAGGGAATAGGGAGGCCTAAGGAGAGGGAGAGAGAGAGGAGAACAGCATATTGGTAGAACAGTCAGAACACACACATTTGTTGATTAAGTTTGTCTTCTTATATAGGCACAGTTCGTTGCACCCCCAAACAATTACAATAGTACCTCAAAGATCACGGATCACCGTAACAGATACAATAATAATGAAAAAGTTTGAAATATTGCAAGGATTACCAAAATGTGACATAGAGACATGAAGCAAACACATGCTGTTGGAAAAATTGCACTAATAGACTCACTGTAAGTAGGGTTGCCACAAAGCTTCAATGTGTAAAAAATGCAATATCTCTGGAGCATAATAAAGTGAAGCACAATAAAATGAGGTATGCCTGTATATAGCTTTTGCCATGATGTCAGGTACCATTTTATGAATTTATCCCTCATGAGAACTCCATGCGGTAGTTGCCAACATCATCCCTATTTTCTTTTTCTTTTCTTTTCTTATTTTTGAGACGGAGTCTTTTTCAGTCGCCCAGGCTGGAGTGCAGTGACGCGATCTTGGCTTACTGCAAGCTCCATCTCCTGGGTTCACACCATTCTCCTGCCTCAGCCTCCTGAGTGGCTGGGACTACAGGTGTCCGCCACCACGCCTGGCTAATTTTTTTTGTATTTTTTTAGTAGAGATGGGGTTTCACCATGTTAGCCAGGATGGTCTCAATCTCCTGACCTTGTGATCCACCCGCCTCAGCCTCTCAAAGTGCTGGGATTACAGGCGTGAGCCACCATGCCTAGCCTCTTTTTTTTTTTTTTTTTTTTTTAACGCTTTTCCTGTTTGGAAGAAAAAAGTGCAGCTCGCTGCCAGCAGTCATTTAATTTTACATAAGCACGCTTTTTGAGGCTGAAACAAATCTGACTGATTTCCAATGTGAAAATAAAATATAAAAACTGTTCTTGGAGTTCTTTCTCTCTCTCTCTCTCTCTCTCTTTCCTTTGAGGTAGAGTCCCGCTCAGTCGCCCAGGCTGGAGTGCAATGGTGCAATCTCGGCTCACTGCACCCTCTGCCTCCCAGGCTCGAGCCGTTCTCCTGCCTCAGCCTCCCGAGTAGCTGGGATTACAGGTGCCTGCCCACATGCCCGGCTAATTTGTGTATTTTTAGTAGAGATGGGGTTTCACCATGTTGGCCAGTCTGGTCTTGAACTCCTGTCCTGAGGCGATCCACCCACCTCATCCTCCCAAAGTGCTGGGATTACAGGTGGGAGCCACTGCGCCTGGCCTCTTGGAGTTATTTCTAAACAGAACTAACATTAAAGTCATTGGAATAATCAGAATTGTGGATTAATCAAATGAATCTTCGGCCAACAAATGTTCAAGAATGTTGTTAACATCATACATAGGAATTCAGCATTTTCTAGGATTTGACGGTTTTAATGATCAGAATTACTGTATTTTGTAAGTGGAAGTACCACTACTGAAAACAGAATGCTGTTAATAGAATGATGTCTTTTGTTTCCAAAGTCAGTAATACTAGAGCAATGTGAAAATAATAATAAAGCAAGATATTTCACGGCAAAGTTATCTCTGGATAAATGCTGCAGCTACAAGTGCTGCCAGCAAGTATTCTTGGGGCAAATGGGAAAAGGGTTAAATTTTAAATTTATTGTTATTTTTATTTTTTGTAGAGATGGGATCTCACTGTGTTGTCCAGGCTGGTCTCGAACTTCTGGGCTCAAGCAATCAGCCCACCTCGGGTATATTAAGTATATTCAGAGGAACGGGCCAGGCCAGGTGGCTCATGCCTATAATCCCAGCACTTTGGGAGGCCGAGACAGGCTGATCATGAGGTCAGGAGTTCGAGACAAGCCTGGCCAGCATAGTGAAACCCCATCTCTACTAAAAATACAAAAAAATTACTAGCCGGGCGTGGTGGCACGTGCCTGTAGTCCCAGCTACTTGGGAGGCTGAGGCAGGAGAATCGCTTGAACCAGGGAGTCGGAGGTTGCAGTGAGCTGAGATGGCGCCACTGTACTGCAGACTGGCGACAGAGTGAGACTCCGTTTCAAAAAAAAAAAAATAAAAAGTGCTCTGGCATAGAGGCCTTTATCTCAAATGCCACTGGGAGGCAGTATCACCATTCAGTTTGTTTCCCTTTGTGATTTCATACACATAGGTGCAAACCCCTTTTTTCCTTCAGTCCTTACGCTACCTGGCTCTACCATCGTTTTTAGTTTTTTTTTGTGGTATATCTATCAGGCTCAAGTTTCTTGCCCCATGTTGTTTGCAGACTTCGACACTTGCCTCATTGATTGCCTGTCTAGTTTAAGTCCTATTGTTATTCTGGGTGTTTTTAGCATCTGAAATGATGATCTATTCTGTAAAGGTATGGTTAATTCAGTCATTCATGAATTCATTCATTTATTCCACAAATAGTTAATGAACATATGTGTTGGGCACTGAGATGAACTGTGGGGAAAATAATTAATGACATGATTTCTGCTTCTGAGAAAGCTATAGCATACTAGGGGCAATAGACACAAATAAAAAAGTGTAATGAATGAGCTGGGCGTGGTGGCTCATGTCTGTAATCCTAGCATTTTGATAGGCAGAGGCAGGTGGATCACTTGAGCTCAGAAGTTTGAGACCAGCCTGGCCAACATGGCGAAACCCCATCTCTACAAAAAATACAATAATTAGTGTGGCATGGTTGCTCATGCCTGTAGTCCCAGGGAGGCTGAGGTGGATTGCTTGAGCCCAGGAGGTTGAGGCTGCAGTGAGCTGTGATTGTGCCACTGTACTCCAGCCTGGTGATAGAGCAAGACCCTGTCCCCCCGCCCCAAAAAAGCGTAATGAAGTATTATAGGTGCATTTTTAACCCAACTGTCTATTTGTTTTGCCATGTTCTTAAGACATGGATAAGATTGGTACAGGGAACACAGGCACAAAAGTATAAATGGCACTTTTGGGAAGCTGCCAATAGTTTCATATGGACAGAGCCCAGACTTCAAGGGAGGGTATAGTGAGAGATGGGGCTAAGAGGTAAGCCATGGTCAGAGCATCGCCTGCCAAGTTAAGGAGTGTGGAAGTAAAAATTATTCATCATCTACTTTATTTGGTTAAAATGAAAATAAACTATTGATCCTATTAATATTTGACAAGAAGCCTTGGGAGTTAAAATCCTGTTGAAGTAAGTAAGTTGCTTGAAAACTTGGAGTACTCCTATGTTAGTTATTTTCCTCGTTAATAAAATAAAGAAGAGAAGATTAGGAAATATGTTACAGGACCAACAGGTTTGTATGCCCACTGCACAGCAACATACCAATACACTGAGACAGTAGGGTTTGCAGCAGAGAAAGAGTTTAATGATTGCAGGGTGGCTGAACAAGGAGATGAGAGGAGATCTTCAAGTCCATCTCCCTGAGGAGTTCTGGGCTGGGGTTTTTAAGGGGATTGTGGAGAATGAGGGACTGGAAAATTGGGGTCATTGAGTGGTTGGGGTCAAAGGGATGAAGTCGTCAGGATGTGGAAACTGCATTCAGTGAGTCAGCTCCTTGTATGATCCTTCAGAACTGCTGATGTCGATGGGGTCCTTCAGATCAGCTGACATCATTAGTTTCACTGGTGTGCAGGACCTGAAAGGATATCTCAAATGGAAACAACATTTTATAATGTTCAAGTTGTTATCTATAATAGAGCAGTTAAGGGGAACTATACTGTCCGATCTATGTGATTCTAGGACAATATGCCTAAACAACGATGAGAAAGCAGGTCAGAGAGCCAGCTGACCTAATGATTAATGCTGAATGTGTTGCAAGCTTGGTTTGTTTTCATTTCTTTCTCTCCCTTCTTTCCTGATTAATTTTCAAAGGTTCATAAGGACAGTTTCAAATATGTTCTATTGACACAGGAGCATAATAAACAAAAGGAGAATGGGGCCAAAGTCACATCTCAGTTTAAATATGATAAGCTCTGTCTCTTGTTATCATAAACTACTGAAAAGTAGCAGAGAGTTCCGTCATATTTGCTTAAATGCCAGAGTTTTGGATTGATCTCACAGGAATGTTCCCTCTAACAGCACGTGATGATCACAAAGCCAATAAAACGTGTTCTGGGACATTGCAATTGCTCTTTAATCTATTTGATGCGTTTGGTATAGGAAACTGAGTTTTTAAAACCTAAACTGTAAATTAACCTACCAGACTTTAGATAAGCAATCTGCCAATATAAATATTGTGTAGGTTCTCTTGTTAGCCATAAGGCTATACATGTTTTGGCTCTAGCTTTCTCCTTGTAGACTGCTTGAAATAAAGGATTGGCAGATTCACATTAAAGCACAACATTAAGCCTTGTTCCTTCATAGGAATTTGGATTTGTGTGAAGACAATGGGAAGCCATGGAAGGGTTTTTTTTTTTTTTTCAGAGTGTCACTCTGTCACCCAGGCTGGAGTGCAGTGATGCCATCTCAGCTCAAGCGATGACCCTTGGGTTCAAGCGATTCTCATGCATCAGCCTCCCTAGTAGCTGGAATTACAGTTATGTGCCACCATTTCCAGCTAATTTTTTTGTATTGGTAGTAGAGGTGGGGTTTTGCCATGTTGGCCAGGCTGGTCTCGAACTCCTGACCTCAACTGATTCACCTGCCTTGGCCTCCCAAAGTGCTGGGATTACAGATGTGAGCCACCATTCCTGGCTCATGGAAGGGTTTTAAGCAGAGTAGAAACATAATCAGAGTTGTGTTTTGTTTGTTTGTTTATTTATTTATTTATGAGACAGGGTCTCTGTCATCCAAGCTGGAGTGCAGTGGCATGATCATGGCTCACTGCAGCCTCAACCTTCCCAGGCTCAGGTGATCCTCCCACCTCGGCCTCCCGAGTAGCTGGGATTATGGGCATGTGCCACCACACCCGGCTAATTTTTGTATTTTGTGTAGAGATGGGGTTTTGCAATATTGGCCAAGCTGGTCTCGAACTCCTGGGTTCAAGTGATCTTCCCACCTCGGCCTTCCAAAGTGCTGGGATTACAGGTGTGAGCCACCGCCCCTGGCCTCAGAGTTGTGTTTTATAAATAAACTCTGGAGCCCTGTAGAGGGCAAATAGGAGGGTAGAGAGCAACCAGAGGTGGAGCAATCCTAGCAGACTGTTGCCAGAAACCAGGTGAGAAATACTGATGGCCTGAGCTAAGGCAGTAAAGTGGAGATGGAAGGGATGGGATGGACATAATGACTTTAAGGAGGTAGAATTAATATTGATTGGACATGGGGGATGAGGAAGGGGTCTAGGATGATTCCCAGGTTTCAGACTTGGGCAACTGGATGGAAGGGAGTTGCCTGGCATCTATTAAGCACTTATTAAATTTGTTGAATACATGTGCAGATAGGAAATAACATGAAAATAAGGAGGAGGACCAGATTGCAGTGAATCATCATTATTTTAGTTTTGAATGTGTTGAGTTTGAGGTACTGCTGTGATTCTCCCTAAGTACGATTTTACTACGGGGTCGTACTGTGACTCGTCACATTTAATATAAGACAAAAAATGAGCAAAAGATTTGAATAGGCATTTCACCAGAGAAGACAAACAAATAGCCAATAAGCACATGAAAGGATGCTCAACATCATTAGTCATTAGGGAAATGCAAATCAAAACCACAGTGAGATATCAATCCATACCAACTAGGATGGCTAAAATAAAAAAGATAATATGGCCAGGCGCGGTGGCTCATGCCTGTAATCCCAGCACTTTGGGAGGCCGAGGTGAGTGGATCACTTGAGGTCAGGAGTTTGAGACCAGCCAGGTCAACATGGCGAAAACTCGTCTCTACTAAAAATACAAAAATTAGCCAGGTGTGGTGGCATGCACCTGTAATCCCAGCTACTCAGGAGGCTGAGGCAGGAGAATCACTTGAACCCAGGAGGCAGAGGTTGCAGTAAGCTGAGATCGCACCACTGCCCTCCAGCCTGGGTGACAGAGTGAGACTCCCTCTCAAAAAAAAAAAAAAAGATAATAAGTGTTGGTGAGCATGTGGAGAATTTGGAACCCTCATATGAAGCTGTTGAGATTGTAAAATGGTGCAGCCTCTTTGGAAAACAGTTTGGGAATTCCTCAGAATGTTAAAAATAGAGTTATCATTTGACCCAGCAATTTCACTCTTAGGGTACATATATCCAAGAGAATTGAAGGCCCATGTCCACACAAAAAATCTGCATGTAAATATTCGTTTCAGCATTATTCATGATAACACAAAAAAGCAGAAACAACCCAAATGTTTATCAATTGATGAATGCATAAACAAAACATGGAATAGCCACACAATGGAATATGATTCAGACATTAAAATGAAGTACTGATAAATAGATGAACCTTGAAAACATTATGCTAAACAGAAGAAGCCAGTCACAAAGGCCACATATTGTGTGATTCCATTTATATGAAGTGTCCAGAATAGGCAAATCCACAAACATGGAAAGTAGATTACTGGTTGCCAGGAGTGGGGTGTGGGAGGAAAGAATGGGAGGTGACTGCTAAGGAGTATGGGGTTCTTTTGGGATAATAAAAGTATTCTGAAACTAGATAGTGATGATTGTTGCACAACCTTGTGAATATACTAAAACCCATTGAATTGTACACTTCAAAAGAGTGAATTGTATGATATGTGAATTATGCCTCAATAAAGCTGTTACTTAAAAAAAAAAAAAATATATATATATATATATATGTGTGTGTGTATATACACACACACAACCCTAGGTCCAGGGCTCAAGCTATGAAACAGCTGCAGTTCTTTCAGAAAGGTGATTGAGCCAGCCCCAGTTTGCAGCAGCTGATCTCAGGTTGGCAGTCTTAAGAAGTGGGCTTTGCTAAAATCAACCTGCCCTCCGACCCCATTCCAGCAGGGGATTTGCATTGTAATATTCCAGTTTAAATTAGAGGATGGGGCCAGGCACGGTGGTACACGCCTGTAATCCTAGAACTTTAGGAAGCTGAGGCAGGCAGATCGTTTGAGCCCAGGAGTTCGAGACCAGCATGGGCAAGCTGGTGAAACCCCATCTCTACAAAAAACAAACAAACAAACAAACAAAAAACCCCCAAAATTAGTTGGGCATGGTGGCGTGCACCTTTAGTCCCAGCTACTCTGGAGGCTGAGGTGGGAGGATCACTTGAGCCTGGGAGGTCGAGGCTGCAGTGAGCCCAGATTGTGCTACTGCACTCCAGCCTGGGCGACAGAGGGAAACCCTGTCTCAGTAAATAAATAGAGGGCTGGGTGCGTCAGCTCATGTGTAATCCCAGCACTTTGGGAAGTCAAGGCAGGTAGATCACTTGAGGCCAGGAGCTCGAGACCGGCCTGGCCAACTTGGTAAAACCCCATCTCTACTAAAAATACAAAAATTTTTACAGGCGCCTGTAATCCCAGCTACTCCAGAGGCTGAGGCAGGAGAATTGCTTGAACCCGGGAGGTGGAGGTTGCAGTGAGCCAAGATCATGCCACTGCACTCCAGCCTGGGTGACAGAGCGAGACTCTGTCTCAAAAAAAAAAAAAAAAAAAATTAGAGGATGGGGGCTGAGGAGCATACAAGACTCTCTGGTCAGGGCAGCTCTTTTCTTTCTTTCTGTTTTTCATTTTGGTAATAACAGATCTGATTCTGCAGCTGATCAAGGATGACACTGGTGAGAACCCTATGAGGGAGTGAAGCAGCCTGGACTCTTACCACAAGAGGGAGGTTATAAGAGCAATGCAGAGGTTGGAGTGGGCAGCAGTTGGGGCAGGAGGAAGCCAGCTGCTGCCTGGTCTGCAAAGAAGTCCTTTCAAGTCTCTAGGACTGGACTCTTCCTAAGCAAGTCCGGTATGTAGGTGGGTAAGGGTGGTTGTGTGTGTGTGTGTGTGTGTGTAGGGGATATGGGATATGGTCTGTTTGGAGACAGGTTTTGATTATGATTTTTTATCATCTTAAAAGATCCTTCAACTTTGATTCGTGAAAGAAATTTTGTCACAATTGCTTGCTCTGCTTTTTTGATCTTTACTCCCATGAAGTTTGGGAGAGTACTGGTTACAAGTTGGGAGTGATTTCATACTTACAAATAGGGACTCTGGGTATGCTCTGAAAACAGGATTCTCGGCAGTGGGGGAAACAAGCTCTTTAACGGTTAATGCTGGTAGCTGTTGGGTAAGTTCGTGAAACTTTGGGTAAGCGGAAAGGGGCCTTCTGTGATTGGGCCAAGATCCCAGAACTCTGAGAGGTTGAGGAGTGAGGATCCCTTGAACTCAGGAGTTTGGGACCAGCTTGGGCAACATGATGAAACCCTGTCTCTACAAAAAATACAAAAAATTAGCTAGGTGTGGTGGTGCACACCTGTGGTCCCAGCCACTTGGGAGGCTGAGGTGGGAGGATCACCTGAGCCCAGGAGGTCGAGGCTACAGTGAGCTGTGATTGCACCACTGCACTCCAGCCTACATGACAGAGTGAGACCGTGTCTCAAAAAAAAAAAAAAAAAAAGAAAAAAAAGAAAATCAAAAAGAAAAGAAAAAACAATTATTGACTTGAAGAATACTTAGCCTGTATGCCCAAGTGGGAAGAAAATAATGTCATGGTGGATCAGTTCAGGGAGCCATGTGCTGTTTACAGACTTGCTCTTAGGATCAGTGACTAAACTGATTGGAGTTTATAGACAAACCCAGGTCTGAAGATTTTAACAAAAGAAGGGAATAAAGACTACTTCTTACTTTGCCATGTATTATATTGCAGAGAGAGAGGTCCTCGCTTGAGACAGAAGGACGTTAAGGTGCACGAGCATGGCCCAAAATAGTGATAAAGAGCTGATAGAAATGATTAAGGATGTTGCAATATGTGGAGTTATGCATACTGTAGAAAAGTGGTGGTGTAATGCACCAGATAACGCACATTCCCACGGCACAGTTTCCTTCTATGAAAGCTCAGGGGAAGAGACAGGGCTCAGGGAGAAAGGTCTCATATGGCAATAATAAGACAACAACTACCCAAAATAATACTAATATCTAACAATTATGTATTGCTTTACATGCATTAACTTATTTAACCCTCTCAATAAATCACTGAGGTTTCTTTTTCCCATTTTGAACACGAGCACACAGGAACAGAGGCCAGTTCACTTACTCAAGGCTGCAGAACAAGTAAATCTCGAAGCCTGATTTTGAACCCAGGCCATCTGGCCTCAGAGTCTATGCTCATGATTCTATTTTTTATTTTTTTCTTTTGAGACAGAGTCTCACTCTGTCTTCCAGGCTGGGGTGCAGTGGCATGATCTCAGCTCATTGCGGCCTCTGCCTCCCAGGTTCAAGCTATTCTCCTGCCTCAGCCTCCTGAGTGGCTGGGATTACAGGCACCTGCCATCACACCTGACTAATTTTTGTATTTTTAGTAGAGACGAGGTTTCGCTATGTTGGCCAGGCTGGTCTTGAACTCCTGGCCTCAAGTGATCTGCCTGCCTCAGCCTCCCAAAGTTCTGGGATTAAAAGCATGAGCCACCGTGCCTGGCCTCATGATTCTATTTAAGAAAATTTTTTTTAGGCTGGGTGCGGTGGCTCACGCCTGTAATCCCAGCACTTTGGGAGGCTGAGGCAGGCGGATCACGAGGTCAGGAGTTTGAGACCAGCCTGGACAATATGGTAAAACCTTGTCTCTACTAAAAAATACAAAAATTAGCCGGGCATGGTGTTGCATGCCTGTAGTCCCAGCTACTCAGGAGGCTGAGGCCGGAGGATCGCTGGAACCCAGGAGGCAGAGGTTGCAGTGAGCTGAGATCACGCCACTGCACTCCAGCCTGGCGACAGAGCAAGATTCCATCTCAAAACAAACAACAACAACAAAAACACACACAAAAAAACCAATCCTTTTTTTTCTTATTATCTATTTATTAATTTTTCCAAACAGGGTGTTGCTCTGTTGCCCAGGATAGAGTGCGGTAGTGCAATCATGGCTCACTGCAACCTTGACCTCCCAGGCTAAAGTGATTCCCACCCTCTCCCCCCACCGTGTCAGCCTCCAGAGTAGCTGGGACTACAGGCACTCCCCACCATGCCTGCCTAGTTTTTGTATTTTTTGTAGAGATGGGATTTTGCCATGTTGCTCAGGCTGGTCTCGAACTCCTCAAGGAATTCGCCTACCTCAGCCTTCTAAAGTATTGGGATTACAAGTGTGAGCCACTGTGCCCAGCCTCATGATTCTATACTATCCACAGAATCAGGGTTGGGGCAGGGAAGCTCATGCAGAGAGGTTCTTGGAAAGAAAGAAAAGGAAAGGTGTCACGCCTCTGAGCCCAAGCTAAGCCATCATATCCCCTGTGACCTGCATGTATACATCCAGATGGCCTGAAGCAACTGAAGATCCACAAAAGAAGTGAAAATAGCCTCAACTGATGACATTCCACCACTGTGATTTGTTCCTGCCCCACATTAACTGAGTGATTAACCTTGTGAAATTCCTTCTCCTGGCTCAGAAGCTCCCCCACTGAGCACCTTATGACCCCCGCCCCTGCCTGCAAGAGAAAAACCCCCTTTAAATGTAATTTTCCGCTACCCACTCAAATCCTATAAAACGACCCCACCCCATCTCCCTTTGCTGACTCTCTTTTGGGACTCAGCCCGCCTGCACCCAGGTGAAATAAACAGCCTTGTTGCTCACACAAAGCCTGTTTGGTGATCTCTTCACTGGGACGTGTGTGACAAAAGGTAGTAGGAATCATCCAGAGTAGTCTTGTTGGTATCTCCATTTATTAGTGCTCTGTACTTTCCATGTTCCAGGTCTTTGCTCTCACTATTCCCTTTGCCTGAAATGCCCTGGTTCCCAATCTCTGCATGTCAAATACCATCTGTCCTCCAAGGCTCAGCAAATCATACTTCCTTCATTTTAAAGCTCTTTGGTTTTGATGGAACATAGGCAGTGTGAGAAAGAGGAGGGGGAGAAAAGGTCAAGATCCAATCATGGAGGGCCTTGTACAACTAAGGTTTTAGATTTAGATTTTCAGTAGGTTGAATGCTATTCAGGGAGTGACATCGGCAGAGCTGCGCTTTAGGGAAATTAACCAGACAGCCCTATGTGGATGAGAGGGGAAGTGAGAGTGACACTGTGGGGTTAGTGAGAAAGCTTCTGTGATAGGCCAATCAAGAGGCATTGAGGAGTCCTTGCATTTAGGGTAGAGAAGGGAGAGGAGGAGCTGGGAGGGGTGAAGGGGAAGGGACGCTGTCTGTGACTGCTGTAGGAGAACGGGAGTAGAGCATCTCAGAAGTGAACGGAGAAGCGTGTGCTTCAAATTGGGTAGTCAGAAGGATTAAACTATGGCTTCTGGCTGTGAGAGACAGGAGCCAAGGGGCAAACATAGGCCATGGCCTGACCATGAAAAATCAGCTAATTTTTGTATTTTTAGTAGAGATAGGGCTTAGTCATGTTGCCCAGGCTGGTCTTGAAAGGGAAAGGCAGTGTAGTGCAGTGGTTAGATGCAAGGCTTCTGCAGGTGAACACTCTGGAGTTGATCCTGTCTCTACTATTCACTCTGTTTCACCTTGGAAAAGTCACTTAATTCTTGCCTTAATCTGTGCTTCAGTTTCCTCATGTGAAAAGTGGGCATAATAATTGCATACACTGCCAGGCGCGGTGGCTCACGCCTGTAATCCCAGCACTTTGGGAGGCTGAGGCGGGAGGATCACGAGGTCAGGAGATCGAGACCATCCTGCCTAACACGGTGAAACTCTGTCTCCACTAAAAAATACAAAAAAAAAATTAGCCGGGCGTGGTGGCAGGCGCCTGTAGTCCCAGCTACTCGGGAGGCTGAGGCAGGAGAATGGCGTGAACCTGGGAGGCGGAGCTTGCAGTGAGCCGAGATCGCGCTACTGCACTCCAGCCTGGGGGACAGAGCGAGACTCCATCTCAAAATAAAACAAAACAAAAACAAAAACAAAATAATTGCATATACCCTCTATTGTGTATATATATTATATTACATACACAATATATATACACTATATATATATACACACATATATATACACTATATATACACACATATATATACACAATAGAGGGTATATTATATATACACATATATACACACATATATAATATATATGTATTATATATACGTGTATATATGTGTATATATTGTGTATATTATGTATATATATGTGTATATATGTGTATATATAAAAATATATGTGCATATACGTAACCATATATGTGTGTGTGTGTGTGTGTGTGTGTGTGTGTGTATTGTGTATATATATATATGGTTTCACACAGTGCCTGGCAAGGAAAGTTCTCTATAACTGTTCACTATTATTATCGTGTGGCAAGCTGAGGAGTTCTGACTTTATCCTGTGGGTGACAGGGAGTCACAGACAGAATCCAGTGAGAGCATGGCACGATCTGAAAGCAATCTTCTTCTTCACTGAAGGCCAGGTTAGGATCTAAGAATCAGATAAAATCATAAGAAAAAAGAATGTGCTAAATATTGCAGTGAGGTCTGAGGAGAAGAGAGAGGAAGCCTTGGGAATTGTCTGCTAATAGGTCCTTGGTGAGCTGTGAGAGTTTCCAGAGAGTGATGGGAATGGAAGGTAAAGTGCAAGGAGCTCGTGGGTGGCAAGAAAATAGAGGGCCTGTGCTTGCCCTTTGAATATTTTGGCCATATGGGGAAGAGAGAGGATGGTTATTAAAGGAGTGGCAGGTTAGGATGGTCTTAGGGAGGATGAAAGGCAGAAGAAAGAGGATAGAAGACAATACAGAGAAATTTAGAGCAGAGGTAGCCTCACTGGGCCCTGGAACCCCCTGAGATGACAGGCAAAATGTTGTGGGTAGGAATTAGAGTGTCCAGGTTGAGCAGATCTGGATTTTGGCAGGGAAGCAACGTGTATGCTCATCTGTGGAAGGAGAGCTAGGTAAACATGAGGTTGGGAAATTTTGAAGGCTAGTAAAGATTTGGAACAGGTGTTGCTGGGAAATAATAAGGGAGGAGTCAAATGGAGGCAAACAGAAGGTTTGCCTTATATCGGCAGTGGGCGGGGGGGGAGGGGGCGCAGCTGAGATAGGATAACATTGATTTGTTGTATAAAAGTTTGTTTTCTGGTCTTTCTCTAGCACCACTTGGCAGCTGGCAGCTAGAGAACATGGATGGTAAAGGCTTTGGGGTGCTAGTGAAGCACCCCTAAAATGGCCAACTATGAGACCTGTGCTGAATAAGGAGGCAAATGAAACTGTGAGAGGATTGCAGTAATAGAGAGAGGCTGAGGAAAAGGAAGGCAGAGCGGGAAGAAAGAAGTAGAGGGGAGTGGGGGGAGGGGAAGAGCCCCAAAGACAGGATGGGGCTGTGCAGAGAGGGCAGTTTCAGCTTTTCAAGGTTTTTTTTTTTTTTTGAGGCAGAGTCTCACTCTGTCACTTAGGCTGGAGTGCAGTGGCGTGATCTTGGCTTACTGCAACCTCCGCCTCCCAGGTTTAAGCGATTCTTGTGGCTCCGCCTCCCAAGTAGCTGGGACTACAGGCACTGCCACCACACTCAGCTAATTTTTGTATTTTTAGTAGAGATGAGGCTTAGTCATGTTGCCCAGGCTGGTCTCGAACTCCTGACCTCAGGTGATCTGCCTGCCTCAGCTTCCCAAAGTGCTGGGATTACAGGCGTGAGCCACCGTGCCTGGCCTAGCTTTTCAAGATCTTTGTGGGAGAGTAGCTTCAAGCAATGATGAAGCCCAAGATGGGGATCAGACCTGAAATAAACAGTAGAAGTTCTTAACCTATGCATGTGTGATTATGAAGGTGTTTTCTAGGCTAGACCTCAAAACTCATTAAATAAAATTAACCAGATAGCATAGTGTAGATGAGAAAGGAAGAGACTGACAATATGATGTAAGAAAGCTGAATTCTTATTTACCATAGCAGGAAGTTAATTGAGAATGTCAAAAATTGGTAAATCAAGAAATAGCAGCTTAAGTACTGTGTATAAATAATTTGAGTCAAAGGCAAAAATGTAAAGTAATTGCACAGCTTTTGCAGATGAATGGTTTGTAAAAGCAAGCAGGCCACGCCACTTTGGGTATTTGGACATTTGAAATATTCGAGGCACATTCAGGTTTGGCCTAGGGTTTGGGATTCCGCCAGGTGTATCTCTTCTGCAGGTCTTCTTGCTGCTAGGCATGCGATGGCTGAATAGTAATGCCCGGGGAAACTGTGAGGGCCAAGCTTCTCTCTAATGGGGGAAATACGTTTTCATCTTTGACTGGCAACAGAAAATTACCTTTTAGTCAATAAACAGTCAGGATGAAGCTCTCTGTGTTACTGTAGTGCACCAGGGAATGCCACTTGGGCAGAACAGAGGCAGCTGGCTAGAGAACACAGAGCTCTCAGATTGGAGAGAGGCAAAGGGCTTCAGAGAAGGAAGGAGAGAGACAGAGGGAAGAGGGGAAAAGGAGAGAAAGAGAAGATGGTGGGGGAGGGAGGAGCAATATATGCCTCTCTCCACTGTTTTCTCCCTTTCACTGTCTCCTTCCACTTTACTTGCCTACACCCTAAGTTGCCCTCTCGCTACTGCCTTCTCTCCTCTCCTTCCCAGACCAGGCTTTTGAAAAAGAGTCTCCACTCGGCTCCACTTCCTGCCCTCCTATTCATGCAGCAGCCCACTGAAGATTGGCTTCTGTGCCCTTCACTGTCTGAGTCTTCCCATTAAGAGCACCAGTGCCCTCCTATTACCCAGCAGACCTCCTGGTTGCATTGCTGATCCTCATTAAGCCCCCCTTCCCTTGGCTTTCATCAGCTTGCTTTTTCCTACTTCTCTGGCTCATTCTCCCTGCTTTTTTTCTCTCAATTTTTTCTCAGGATATTTTTACTTAGTATAACTTAATTTATCTAACATTTAGTAAGTATCTGCTATGTGCCATTCACTGGGCCAGGTGCAGACTAATATGTAACCTGGGCTCTCAAGGGCCTTATAGTCTAAAAATGGGGAAAAGCAGTGCAATGAAGTACAGCAGGCATCATGATAAACCCAGGCCACAATGGGGACACTAAGGAGGGTATAGTCAATTCTGTTAGACCATGGGGCAGGTTAAATGAGGGCAGGAAAGTCTCTTGCCTGGACCATTTTTGTCCCCTCTGTCTAGTATTGTATGTAATCTCTCAGTGCTCACCTATGAAACAGTGTGGCAGCCATTGAGGTGCATTGCTCAGATCACTCAAGAGAATCTGCTATGAGGAGTGAGGTTGACTTCCAGCCTCCAGTTGTGGCACCCTCCGATCTGCTGTGGTATTTACACTGAGGCACGCTCCTCTTGGGCACTGGTCAGCCAATGACCAGAAGGATGGCAGTACTGGAGCTGGACCAGTTCAGCCCAGTGTGGAACTTCTCCAGTGGCAGTCTTTGTTCAGGCTCATGGGCCTGGCTGAGACTTTCTTGGGGCTCTACTACAGTCTAAAGCTCTTCCTATCTTCTCCTCCTTCTGTTCCCCTCTCCTTCCCGAGGTGTCAGATCTGCATTACCACCTATTCCTGTGCCTTTGTCCTCTGAGGGTGTTTCCCCCATAATCTCTTGCATGTCTAATTTTGTCTTGGTATCTGAATTGACACAGAAGAATAATGATGGGACCTGTCTTGTAGGGTTCTTGTGAGAATTCAAAAAGTTAATATATGTGACATCTTAGAACAGAGCCTGATACACAGCAAGTGCTCGGCAAGGGTTGCTATTTTTTTTTTTTTTTTTTTTTTTGGGATGGGCAGAATCTCGCTCTGTCACCCAGGCTGGAATGCAATGGCATGATCTCGGCTCACTGCAACCTCCACCTCCCGGGTTCAAGCAATTCTCCTGCCTCAGCCTCCCAAGTAGCTGGGATTACAGGCGCCCACAATCATGCCTGGCTAATTTTTGTATTTTTGTAGAGATGGGGTTTCGCCATGTTGACCAGGCTGATCTCAAACTCCTGACCTCAGGTGATCTGCCTGCCTTGGCCTCCCAACATGCTGAGATTACAGGCATGTGCCAGTGTGCCTGGCCTAGCTATTATTTTTTAATTATCCTTTTGCTATGGTTTGGCTTTGTGTCCCTACCCAAATCATATCTTGAATTGTAATTCCTAGGTGTTTAGGGAGGAACCTGGCGGGAGGTGATTGGATCACGGGGGTGGTTTCCCCCATGTTGAGTTCTCATGAGAGCTGATGGTTTTATAAGTGTTTGGTAGTTCCTCTCTTGCTTGCTTTTGCTTTCCTGCCATCATGTGTTTGCTTCCCCTTCTACCATGACTGTAATTTTCCTGAGACCTCCCCAGCCATGTGGAACTGTGAATCAATTAAACCTCTTTTCTTTATAAATTACCCAGTCTCGGGTGGTATCTTTATAGCTGTGTGAAAACAGACTAGTACACCTGTAGATCTCAACTTATATTTTATTCTCTCTAGGAAGCTTCTCAGACCTCTCTAAACTGCCTTAGAAGCCTCTCCTGAGTGTTCCAGCAGCTTCCTGTTTTTACTTCTGTTATAATGCATTGTTGTCAGTCTTCATAATGAGACTGTGAATTCAATGAAAAATGGACTATGTATTGTTCACTCTTGTGTATCAGTGCCTAACACTGTGTCTGACTCAAGTAGTTGTTGAATTAATGTTTGCTGAATGAAAGTGATGATTAGGCTGAGACTTAAAAGATGAGTGTTATGGCTGGGTGTGGTGGCTCATGCCTGTAATCCCAGCATTTTGGGAGGCGAAGGTGGGTGGATCACCTGAGGTCAGGAGTTCACAACTAGCCTGGCCAACATGGTAAAAAACTCTCTCCCTACTAAAAATACAAAATTAGCCCAGCTTGGTGGCACGTGCCTGTAATCCCAGCTACTCGGGAGGCTGAGGCAAGGAGAATCACTTGAACCCAGGAGGCGGAGGCTGCAGTGAGCTGAGATTGTGCCATTGCACTCCAGCCTGGGCAAAAAGAGTGAAACTCTGTCTCAAAAAAAAAGAGTGTTATTTGCCAAGTAGATGAGGGCTACTTCTTTCCAGTAGAAAGAAGTGTGTGCAGAGGCATAAAAAGCCTGTGCTTTGCAGGGGACTGAAAGTTGTTTGTTTTGGCTAAAGAGTAGGATGCAAGAGAGAAGCCTAAGTAGCCAGAGTGCTGGGGACATTCATGTCAAACTAAGGAGTTTGAATTGCATAGACTAGCCTCATGCAGGCATTGTGGTATAGGCCTTATGATGCTAGCGGGCCCATACCCATATTTGACCTCTACCTATGTTGTTATGAATTATGTTAGTTCAGCCAACATGTATAGATTACTAAAAAATGGTGGACTTTGCTCCAGAATTTCATATAGAAACATAGGCATCTGTGAACACTCATTTCAACAATGCTTCTGATTGGTCTAGGTTTACAAATTGCTTTGGCTGCAATAACTCACCCCAACTATTGGATCTCCTAATGGATCTCACTGCCTTCACCACACCTGTTTCATCTATCCTCCACTGCCATTGTGAGACAAATCTTCCTAAAACTTAATCTGGCCACCTGACTCTAGTAGCATACTCTGTTTAATGTCTTCTAGTAGCATACTCTGTCCACAGGATAACATCCAGATTCCGTAGTGTGGCTTACAAGGCCCTTCATGATTTGGCCCTTCACTACCTCATCTCCAGTCTCTTCTTCTGTATGTTCTGCTCTGCACTCATGCAGAATTGTTTATAGGTCTCAAGAAGTTCTGTGCTGCTCACGACTCCCTTCATGTACACATTGTTACTGCCTGGAATGTTGTCATCCTTATCCACTTTTTGAACTTACTTATCCTATTTGGTAGGAAGTAGTACCAAAATCATTCCTTCTGTGCTAGGCTATCCTTTGTAGACTGTGTGTATACTTCTGTTATGGCAGCTTTCACACTGCATTGGATTTGTTTGGTTACCTTACTGACTTCCCTCTCTAGACTGTGGCCCCTTGAGGGTAGGACCAAGTATTAATCAATAAAGAGTCCCTATCACCTAGTGCAATGCCTGGCACATGGCAAATACTGAATAGATATATTGGTTAAATAATAAGGAAGGAATAAAATGTTTTCTTTCTATTGAAAGAGAAGGAAGCACCCTCACTATGTGGCTCTACCTGGCGGCCTTCGTGGGCCTGTACTACCTTTTGCACTGGTACCGGGAGAGGCAGGTGGTGAGCCACCTCCAAGACAAGTATGTCTTTATCACGGGCTGTGACTCGGGCTTTGGGAACCTGCTGGCCAGACAGCTGGATGCACGAGGCTTGAGAGTGCTGGCTGCGTGTCTGACAGAGAAGGGGGCCGAGCAGCTGAGGGGCCAGACGTCTGACAGGCTGGAGACGGTGACCCTGGATGTTACCAAGATGGAGAGCATCGCTGCAGCTACTCAGTGGGTGAAGGAGCATGTGGGGGACAGAGGTATGAAATATTTTCTCCTTTTATTTACCTAGCATGAAGATGCTAAGGTTATATATACAGTTGTTCCTTGGTGTCTCCTGGGGATTGGTTCAAGGACTGCTTGTGGATACTAAAATCCGAGGATGCTCAAATCCCTTATATAAAGTAGTGCAGTATTTGGTTATAACCTATGCACATCCTTTAAGGTATGGATACTTTAAATCATGCCTGGGTTACATAAAATACTAAATACTTTGTAAATGATATGTAAATAGTAGTTATACTGTATTGTTTAGGGCAGCTGTCCCCAGCCTTTTTGGCACCAGGGACCGGTTTTGTGGAAGACAGTTTTTCCATGGACAGGGAGTGGGGATGGTTTTGGGATGATTCAAGTACATTGCATTTATTGTGCACTTCATTATATTATTACATTGTAATATATAATGAAATAATTATACAACTCACCATGATGTAGAATCAGTTGGAGCCCTGAGCTTGTTTTCCTGTATCTACATGGTCCCATCTGGGGGTGATAAGAGACAGTGACAGATCATCAGGCATTAGATTCTCAACAGGAGTTCACAGGCTATATCCCTGGCATGTGCAGTTCACAATAGGGTTAGTGCTCCTGTGAGAATCTACTGCTGCCACTGACCTGACAGGAGGCGGAGCTCAGGCAGTAATGCCTGTGATGGGGAGTGGCTGTAAATACAGATGAAGCTTTGCTTGCTTGTCTGCTGCTCACCTCCTGCTGTGTGGCCTGGTTTCTAACAGGCCATGGGCTGGTACCAGTCTATGGCCCAGGCACTGGAGACCCCTGGTTTAGGGAATAATGACAAGGAAAAAAGTCTGTATATGTTCAGTACAGATGCAAATTAAAAATTGTGTTTTCTATCCACGGTTGATTGAATCCATGGATATGAAGGGCTGACTGTGTGTATCAAAGCTGAGCTTAGAAGGCTGGCCTTGTCATTTGAAGGACTGTTGAGGTCTTTTGTGGCATTTCATTTCCTTAACAATGTTTATTTTGTTGTTGAAAAACAAGCTCAATAGATTTGAAGCTATTATCTCATATTGGAAGTAGAGTATTTATAAACATAATTCTTTATATTTGAGGAGTTGGGGTACAGTGGCATGATCATAGCTCACTGCAGCCTTGATCTCCTGGGCTCAAGCGATCTTCCTACCTCACCCTTTCAATTAGCTGGGATTAGAAGCAGTTGCCACCATGCCTGGCTAATTTATTTTTATTTTTATTTTTAGTAGAAACACGGTCTTGGTATATTGCCCAGGCTAAGATGTTCTTAAGAATCTGATTATCTTGGCTGCTACTTAAAATATAGGCATTTCTTAAAGTCAATCTTTGGTCTTCTTTAAAAAATGTTTTAAAATTTCATTATATTTAAAAATCAACACACTATTTCTTAGAGAAATTTTAGGTTTATAGAAAATTGAACAGAAATACAGAGTTCCTATATACCCCCTCAACAATTTTCCCTTTTTTTTTTTTGAGACAGAGTTTTACTCTGTCGCCAAGACTGGAGTGCAGTGGCGAAATCTTGGCTCACTGCAACCTCCGCCTCCCAGATTCAAGCAATTCTCATGACTCAGACTCCCGAGTAGCTGGGACTAAAGGCATGTACCACTACGCCTGGCTAGTTTTTGTATTTTTTTTTTTTTTGAGATGGAGTCTCGCTCTGTTGCCCAGGCTGGAGTGCAGTGGTGCGATCTTGGCTCACTGCAAACTCCGCCTCCCGGGTTCACGCCATTCTCCTGCCTCAGTCTCCTGAGTAGGTGGGACTACAGGCGCCCGCCACCACGCCCGGCTAATTTTTTGTATTTTCAGTAGAGACAGGGAGTTTTTGTATTTTTAGTAGAGACGGGGTTTCAGCATGTTAGCCAGGCTGGTCTTGAACTCCCAACCTCAGGCGATCCTCTTGCCTCAGCCTCCCAAAGTGCTGGGATGACAGGTGTGAGCCACTGTGCCTGCCCAGTTTTCCCTATTATTAACATCTTTCATTGGTGTGGTACATTTGTTACAATTGATGAACCAATGTTGATATGTTATTGTTAACTAAAGTCCATAGTTTACATTAGGGTTCACTTTGTATTATGTAGTTCTGTGGGTTTGAACAAATGTGTAATGACAAGTAGCCACCATTATTGTATCACACGGAATAGTTTCAGTTCCCTAAAAGTCCCTCGTGCTTTACATATTCATCACTCCCCACATTCCTGGCAACCACTGCTCTTTTTACTGTCTCCATAGTTTTTCCATTTCCAGATGTCATATAGTTGGAATCATATTTTTTTGAGACAGAATTTCACTCTTGTCACCCAGGTTGTAGTGCAATGGCGTAATCTCGGCTCACTGCAACCTCCACCTCCCGGCTTCAAGTGATTCTCCTTTCTCAGCCTCCCAAGTAGCTGGCACTATAAGCATGCACCACCATACCGGGCTAATTTTTATATTTTTAGTAGAGATGGGGTTTCACCATGTTGGCCAGGCTTGCCTCGAACTCCTGACCTCAGGTGATATGCCCGCCTTGGCCTCCCAAAATGTTAGGATTACAGGCGTGAGCCATTGCGCCCGGCCGGAATAATGTTATATGTAGTCTTTTAGACTGGCTTCTTTCACTTAGCAGTATGCATTTAAGATTCCTTCATGTCTTGCCTTTTTTTTTTTTTTTTTTTGAGACAGGATCTCGCTCTGTTGCCCAGGCCTGAGTGCAGTGGAATGATCATGGCCCACTGCAGCCTCACTCTCCTTGGTTCAAGCAATCCTCCCACCTCAGCCTCCCAAGTAGCTGGAGTACAGGTACACACCACCATGCCTGGATAATTAAAAATTTTTTTTCTTTTAGAGACGTTGTCTCACCATGTCACCCAGGCTGGTCTTGAACTCCTGGGCTCAACTGATCCTCCAACCTTGGCTTCCCAGTGTTGGGATTACAGGCATGAGCCACCACACCTGTTCTCCATGTCTTTTCATGGCTTCATAGCTCATTTCTGTTTTTTTGTTTGTTTTGTTTTGTTGAGATGGAGGTCTTACTCTGTTGCCCAGGTTGAAGTGCAGTGGTGCAATCATAGCTCACTGCAGCACGGAACTTCTGGGCTCAAGTGATCCTCTTGCCTCAGCCTCCCAAAGTGCTGGAATTACAGGTATGAGCCACTGCACCGAGCCTGACAGCTCATTTCTTTTTCTCGCTGCATAATATTCCATTGTATGTGTGTACCACAGTTTATCATTCACCTATTGAAGGACATCTTGGTTGTTTTCAGTTTTTGGCAATTATGAATAAATTCTCTTTTTAAGTTCTATTTTGTCTAGATATTATTCAACTCCTCTTTGATTCCCTTCTTCTCCTTCTCCCTTGGTTTTATGGTTCAGTAGATTCTGGTAATTGGATCTCCTAAATAACTCCTCACTCTAGGAGTTGCAAAGTAGCAATGAAATTGCTTCTTTTGGCTGGGTGTAGTGGCTACACATCTGTAGTTCCAGCTACTTGAGAGGCTGAGGTGGGAACATTGCTTGAGCAGGAGTTTGAGGCTACAGTGGGCTATGAAAGCACTTGTGAATAGCCACTGTACTCCAGCCTGGACAACACAGTGAGACCCCATCTCTAAAAAGTAAAATCTTGTTTTGCTTGGGTTGCAGGATGTTATTTATTTATTTGTTTGTTTATTTATTTATTTTTGAGATGGAGTCTCACTCTGTCGCCCAGGCTGGAGTGCAGCGGTGCAATCTCGGCTCACTGCAAGCCCCGCCTCCTGGGTTCACGCCATTCTCCCACCTCAGCCTCCCAAATAGCTGGGACTACAGGCACCCAACACCATGCCCGGCTAATTTTGTTTTTGTATTTTTAGTAGAGACAGGGTTTCACTGTGTTAGCCAGGATGGTCTCCATCTCCTGACCTCATGATCTGCCCGCCTCGGCCTCCCAAAATGCTGGGATTACAGGCATGAGCCACCACGTCCAGCCTATTTATTTATTTTTCGAGACAGGGTCCTGCCCTGTCACCTAGGCTGGAGTGCAGTGGCATGGTCGGCTCACTTCAGCCTTGACCTCCCAGGCTCATGTGATCCTTCTACCTCTTAGCCTCCAGAGTAGCTGGGACTACAGGCGTGCACCACCATGCCTGGCTAATTTTTGTATTTTTTGTAGACATGAGGTTTCTCCATGTTGCCCATGTTGGTCTCAGACTCCTGGGCTCAAGCCATCCACTTGCCTTGGCCTTCCAAAGTGTAAATTTTTTTTTTTTTTTTTTTTTTTTTGGAGATGGAGTTTTGCTCTTGTTGCCCAGGCTGGCGTGCAACGGCATGATCTCCGCTCACTGCAAACTTCGCCTCCCAGGTTCAAGCGATTCTCCTGCCTCAGCCTCCCAAGTAGCTGGGATTACAGGCGCCCGCCACCATACCCTGCTAATTTTGTATTTTTAGTAGAGCTGGGTTTCTCCATGTTGGTCAGACTGGTCTCGAACTCCTGACCTCAGGTGATCCGCCTGTCTTGGCCTCCCAAAGTGCTGGGATTACAGGCGTGAGGCACTGCACCTGGCCCAAAGTGTAAATTTTTTAAAAAACAATTTACTTTAAACTTGCAAATTTACTGATTTGGCTAAAAAAATTTTGAAAATCTAAAATGTATTTTAAAATATTACTTCCTTCCAGCCAGGGTGGGAGGATTGCTTGAGCCCAGGAGTTCAACACCAGCCTGGGCAACACAGTGAGATACCATCTCAATTTAAAAAAATAATAAAATATTGCTTCTTGTCTGAGGATGTTCTTAACTCCCCCAGGCAGAGTCAGAAGTTATGGGTAGTTATAGTCTCTTTGCTGTGCATACCCGTTTATTTCTATTGTATTGTTATTGTTTTCCCATCTGTTAGACTGTGAGCTCCTTGAAGATATGGGCCTCTCTTACTCATTTTTATATTTCCAACTTCTGGCACCTTGCCTGGTACATGTTAAGGGCTCAACAAATGCTGAATGAATCCTCTATACTCATACTTTTGTCTATTACCCTTTTTATCTGTGCCCTTGGTTTCTTACTCCTCACATTTGAATTTCCAACTACTTGCTGCATGTCTCCATCTGGAAATTCTACTAGTGCCTGAAACTCACAAAATCTAAAGGAGTCTTTGTTTTCCTCTCACCTCTTCACCAATTCTTTTTTTTTTTCTTTCTTTCTTGGAGATAGAGTCTTGCTGTGTCACCCAGGCTGGAGTGCAGTGGCGCCATCTCAGCTCACTGCAGCCTCTGCTTCCCGAGTTCCAGCGATTCTGCTGCCTCAGCCTCCTAGGTAGCTGGGATTACAGGCACACACCACCATGCCCGTCTAATTTTTGTATTTTTAGTAGAGACGGGGTTTCACCATGTTGGCCAGCCTGGTGACCTCAGGTGATCCGCCCGCCTCGGCCTCCCAAAGTGCTGGGATTACAGGCGTGAGCCACTGCGCCCGGCCTCTCTTCACCAATTCTACTTTTCTTTCTAGTCCTTCTCTCAGTTTATAATGTTACTATCCCTTCAGTTACAAATACTTTTTACCTTGGAGTCTTTTTTTTTTTTTGAGACGGAGTCTCGCTCAGTCGCCCAGGCTGGAGTGCAGTGGCGCAATCTCGGCTCACGGCAAGCTCCGCCTCCTGGGTTCACGCCATTCTCCTGCCTCAGCCTTACAAGTAGCTGGGACTACAGGCGCCCGCCATCAGGCCCGGCTAATTTTTTTGTATTTTTAGTAGAGACGGGGTTTCACCGTGTTTGCCAGGATGGTCTCGATTTCCTGACCTCGGGATCCGCTCGTCTTGGCCTGCCGAAGTGCTGGGATTACAGGCGTGAGCCACCGCGCCCGGCCACCTTGGAGTCTTTTTTAATCCTTATACTTTCAGCTTTTCTGTGTCTCTGTATTTTATGTGAGCCTCTTGTAAGTAGCATATAGCTGATATAAAAACTAATCCAATCTGACAATTTTTTTTTTAGTAGAACATTTCTTTCATCTATACTACTTTATTATTATTATTTTATTTTTTTTTAGAGGCAAAGTCTCACTCTGTCATCCAGGTTGGAGTGTAGTGCCACGATCAGCTCACTGTAATGTCGAATTCCTGGACTCAAGCCATCCTCCCACCTCAGCCTCCTGAGTATCTAGGATTGCAGGTGTGCACCACCACACTTAGCTAACTTAAAATAAAAAAGTTTTGTAGAGTGGGTCTCACTGCATTGCCCAGGCTGGTCTCAAACTCCTGGTCTCAAGTGATCTTAATGCCTCAGCTTCCCAAAGTGTTGGGATTACAGGCATGAGCCACTGAGCCTGGCCTTAATTATTATGTTTGGATTTATTTCTTTCATCTTTTTTTGTGCTTTTTATTTGTCCAATTTTTTCCTGTTTCCTTTATGCTCTTTTGAATTGATTGAATTTTTATTCCACTTTTTCCACTACTAAATTGAAAGTACTATAATATTCTCTATTTCTATTTCCCTAGTAGTTCCTGTAGAAATTTTAAGTGCATATGTGGTTTATCAAATGTAAAATTAACATCTTTACCTTTCTCCTGAGTAATCCAAGCCCTCAGAACACTCACATTTCAGTCATCCTTCCTGACATACATGCTCTTGCTGCTGTGTATTTCAGTTCTGTTTTTTGGCTCTCCAATATGTAATGTTTGTTTAGATTTATCCTCTTTTTACCTTTTTTTTTTTTTTGCTTATTATTCCTTCTTGAATTTTCCATATAAAATTGCTTTCTTCGTTACCGAATATATGCCTAAGAATTATAGAAGATGCTGGGGCAAAATCTTTTAAAAAAAAAAAATTTATTAAAATGTCTAATTACCCTCATTCTTGAAAGATAATTTTGCAGATAGGCTAGTCTATGTTAATAATTACTTTCTCTTGGCACATTGAAGACACCATTCCAGTCTTCTGTCTCCTGTTGTTCATGTCTTGATAAGTCAGTTGTTAGCCTAATTGTTTTTCCTTTGAAAATAATCTGTCTTTTCTTTCTGGCTATTTAAGGATATTCTCTTTCTTTGATTTTATTTTTTCTTTGATCTTTATTTTGGTGTGTTTAGGTATGGATTTCTCTGTTTATACTGCTTGGGATTTATTTTTTGGGGGGTGTAAAAAGTAAAGTAGAGGTTCCTCCTCAAAGACTTTCCTCCCCATCTGATTAGGAATAAATAGTGACTTCTCTTAAAAACATAATTTATTCAAAGACCTGTACTAACATTCTTAAATATCTGCTAGCTGTAATAAAGAAATCAATGTACTTTATGTTCTTAGCTCCCACAATTTAACCTAAATATTTGCCCTGGCATGCTTATACGGGTCCAAACAAGCATTAGGTCATAGCCTGTTCCTCTTCCTTATTTGAAGGTGTTTTTACCTTTTTCAACATTCCACAAGTTACTTCCTCCTTCCTTTGTTCTCCTCTGCCTTTGCCTCTTTTAAAAAGTTCTAAGTGAGGCCGGGTGCGTGGCTCACACCTGTAATCCCAGCACTTTGGGAGGCCGAGGCGGGCAGATCACGAGGTCAGGAGATCGAGACCATCCTGGCGAACACGGTGAAACCCCCGTCTCTACTAAAAATACCAAAAAAATTAGCCGGGCGTCTGTAGTCCCAGCTACTCAGGAGGCTAAGGCAGGAGAATGGGGTGAACCCGGGGGGCAGAGCTTGCAGTGAGTGGAGATCCCGCCACTGCACTCCAGCCTGGGCGAGACTCCGTCTCAAAAAAAAAAAAAAAAAAAAAAATTCTAAGTTGCTAGCCAATCAAGACAAATATAAAATGTGAGGTCCTGTTGCAGTCAGTAAAAACCAGACACAACAATAAAATAGACATGTCAGGTTATAAATGACCCTGTCTCCTTTGTTCAGTATACTCTCATGGCAAATCTGCTGGCAAGTATACCCTTTCCGCAAAAAGTGAAAAAAATGGCCTTACTAAAAAAATTAAATTTATGTTCAAGTGCTATTTCTTTATGACACCAAAAAGCAAACATTTCAAACAGCGGGGCTTCTTTAATCTGTTCATTATCAGTTCTGGAAAATTCTTAGCCATCATTACTTCAAATACTGCCTTTATTCCATTTCCCTCCCTTATTTCTGGATCTTATTAGACATATGTTTCATGTTTTTACTTTGGTCTTGCTTCCCTTTTCTTTCATGGTTTTAATCTCTTTATATTTGTTCCATAGTCTGTATATTTTTCTTTACTGTCTTCCAGTTTGCTACTTTCTTTCTTCCACTATGTCTATCTACTATTAAACCTGTCTAACAAATTTTAAAATTTCAATAGTTGTATCTTTTATTTCTGAAGTTTTATTTGGTTCTTTCTCAAATCTGCTTGATCAATTTTATAGTATTTTAATGAATATTTTCAATCCTTTTATTTAAAAATTATATTTAGCAGGCTGGGCGCGGTGGCTCACGCCTGTAATCCCAGTACTTTGGGAGGCTGAGGCGGGTGGATCACGAGGTCAAGAGATGGAGACCATCCTAGCCAACATGGTGAAACCCCATCTCTACTAAAAATACAAACATTGGCTGGGTGTGGTGGTGCATGCCTGTAGTCCCAGCTACTTGGGAGGCTGAGGGCAGGAGAATCGCTTGAACCCGGGAGGCAGACTTTGCAGTGAGCTGAGATCATGCCACTGCACTCCAGCCTGGCGATAGGGCGAGACTTTGTCTCAAAAAAAAAATTATATTTAGCAAACTTATATGTTATATCATTTGGGCTGCAAACTCTCATGGGGGTGGTTAGTGGTTATGATTCCTCAAGAGTGATTCTTTCCCCACCAAAGTTCAAAATAGAGTATTTTTGCCTGAAACCAAACTCCTGATATGACTTTTAATTGTTTTAGGACTCTGGGGACTGGTGAACAATGCAGGCATTCTTACACCAATTACCTTATGTGAGTGGCTGAACACTGAGGACTCTATGAATATGCTCAAAGTGAACCTCATTGGTGTGATCCAGGTGACCCTGAGCGTGCTTCCTTTGGTGAGGAGAGCACGGGGAAGAATTGTCAATGTCTCCAGCATTCTGGGAAGAGTTGCTTTCTTTGTAGGAGGCTACTGTGTCTCCAAGTATGGAGTGGAAGCCTTTTCAGATATTCTGAGGTAACTCTTAAGTTAAAACAAAAACAGCTATTGAGCACTGAAATATGTCTTAGGCATTGTGCTAGTTGCTTTCACCTATCTTATTTCATCACTCCTCAAATCTTGATACATAGTTATTATTACTAGTCTATTTTATATAGATAACAGGCTCAAATTTTCTTATCTGTCCCAAAGTTCACCTACCATAGCCAGAATTTGGCAGAACTGTGTTTTGACCCAGGTCTTTGTCTTCTACCACTATGTCACACTTCAATTCTCAATATTTATTTTTTATTTTTGAGACAGGGTCTCACTCTGTTGCCCAAGCTGGAGTGCAGTTGTGTGATCATCATGGTTCATTGCAGCCTCAACCTCCTGGGCTCAAACGATCCTTCCACCTCAACTTCCCTGGTAGCTGGGACTATGGGTGCATGCTGCCATGCCCAGCTAATTTTTTATAGTTTGTAGAGATGGAGTCTCATTATGTTGCCCAGGCTAGTCTCAAACGCCTGGGCTAAAGTGATCTTCCGCCTCAGCCTCCGAACGTGCTGGGATTACAGGCATGAGACATTGTGCCCGGCCTGGCTTTTATTCATGCATTGTTTCAGTTTCATGTCCTTCCACCGGCTGCTTCATTCTTTTGATAGATCCCCCTCCCCCATATATATGTGTGTGTATCATATATATGTATGTGTATTTATTTATTTTCTGAGACGGAGTCTCACTCTGTTGCCCAGGCTGGAGTGCAGTGATGCGATTTTGGCTCACTGCAACCTCTGACTCCCGGGTTCAAGTGATTCTTCTGCCTCAGCCTCCCAAGTAGCTGGGACCACAGGTACGTGCCACTACACCCAGCTAATTGGTGTATTTTTAGCAGAGACGGGGTTTCACCATGCTGGCTAGGATGGTCTTGAACTCCTGACCTCATGTGATCCACCCATCTTGGCCTCCCAAAGTGCTGAGATTACAGGCATGAGCCACTGTGCCTGGCCTATTTATTTGTTTTTAAGAGACAGAGTTTCACTATATTGCCTGGGCTGGAGTGCAGTGGCTATTCACAGGCATGATCATAGCTTACGACAACCTTGAACTCCTGGGCTGGAGCTGTCCAGCTGCCTTAGCCTCCTGAGTAGCTAGGACTACAGTCCTGCACTACTGCACTCAGCCTATTTTCCTTATAATTCTTGAGAGAGCATCCTATTGGCTGAGTTCATTTTTTGTGTGTGCCAGGCAATACCACACTGTGTGACATTTTTGTGCATGGTTATGGGTAAGGTACTGCAGGAAGTACTTTCCATCCATTAAATCATTTAACTTTCATAGCAACCCAATGAAGAAGGCATTATTTTTATTCTTATTGTACATCTGAGGAAACTGAGGCACAGAGGTTTAGTAATTTGCCCATGGTCATATTGGTAATCACAGGCAGAGCTACTGTTCAGCCTTACAAGGGACTCTCCTCCTGTCAAGTCCCCTTCCTGGTCCAATCAGCTGTGGACAAGAGGCTGTAGTCACATGGTCCAAAATATTGCTGTGCACGCTCCTCTTTAGCAGGGGCTGACTTTTGGGCAGTTTCACTTGGAAATGGGCTGTGAATATTAAAGGCAGTATGTATTGACTTTTATGGCCACTGTAATAAATTATCATAGGTAATTTATGGTATATGGTGTTTTAAAACACTTTTTTTTTTTTTTTTGTAATCAGTTCGTAATCAGTATCATTTGACCAAAACTGAGGTGTTGACAGGGCCACATTCCTTCTGAAATCACTATGGGAGAATCCATTCCTTGCCTCTTCCAGCTTCTGGTGGCTGCCAGCATTCTTTGGCCATGGCTACATCACTCCAATCTCTGCCTCCGTGTTCACATCACCTTTTCCTCTTTTGTCAGTCATCAAATCCACTTCTGCTTCTCTTATAAGGATCTTTGTGATTGCATTTAGGGCCCACGCAGATAATCTAGGATAACCCCCTATCTCAACCGCCTTAACTTAATCACACCTGCAAAGTCTTTGCCACATAAGGCAACATTTACAGGGATTAGGACCTGATCTCTTTGGGGGCCGTTATTTAGCCTACCACTTACCATGACTGGTATATAAGTGTTGCAATATGAGTGTTATATGCCTAGGGAGAAAACAGAGAAATAGCCAAGAAATTACATGAGTTGTTACCATGCAGTAGGCACCTCACTTGGTTTCCTGCCTATCTAACGTTCTGTGTACTGCCACAGGGCTGCTGTGTGATTTACCACCACCTAGGGCTGGTCTCTCGGACTCCTTGACTCATTCCCAGACTAAGAGCAAAGATATATCCTTCCAACATTCAAATGACTATGTAACTCCTTTAGAAAATTCAAGTTCACCCTAGTTGTGCTCAGGATAAACAGGGAAAGGAAGTTTTGTTCTATATTTGCATTGGAATGTTAAAGGGGAATGGAGACAAGGGGTGGTAGGAATCAGAGTGAGAAAACTCCAAGGAGAAGTGAAATTTAGAGGAGGAGAGTCACCTCTGGCTGCAAAGCCCTCTCCTCTTCTCCATTACATGTGGGCACCTGGAGACTCTCTTTGAAGCTCTAACATGGAAGGTTTTAGGTTTTGGTTTGGTAAGTGAGGCTTTTCCCTTAGAACAGTAGTTCTTAAACTCTAGCATGCCTCAGAGTCACCTGGAAGGCTTGTTAAAACAGATTATTGAGTCTCACCCCCAGAGTTTCTAATTTAGTAAGTCTAGACTGGGGCCCAATACTTTGCATTTCTAAAAAGTTACCAGATGCTGACGATGCCATTGATCCAGGGTCCACACTTTAAGAACCACTGCTTAGAGGTCATAATGCTTGTGGTCTGCCTCCTTATGGACCATTATTTCAAACGTTTCTCCTTGCTGACAGCTTGAGCTTCGTCTTCTCCAGCAAGGCTGCCTGGACCCATAGTTTAGGGAACACTCCTCCTCACTGTCCCTAGAGCTCCTAGAGTACGCCTCTGCCGTGGTGCACAGTGCCATCTTACTTCTCTCGGTGTAGGCAGCACTTAGTGCAGTACTTAGCCCATAGTCGGCCTTTGATAAGTATTTTTGGAACTGTTTGCTGAACTAACTTGAATATTCTGGAATTGGCAATTTTAATGCTCACATCCTGTTTCATTAGTGATCTCTTAGTCCACACACTGTCATTTTCCACAAGCCCATGCTTTTACATGTGGAATTCCCATTGCCTGGTTTGTTATTCTTCCCTTTTCTTTACTTGGAAATTTCCTTTTGTCTTTTAAGATAATGGTCCCCAACCTTTTTGGCACCAGGGACCTGTTTCGTGGAAGACAGTTTTTTCATGCCCCAGGTGGGGATGGCGGGAAGAAAGAGATGGTTTCGGGAAATAACTGTTCAACCTCAGGATTCTTATAGGGAGTGTGCAACTTAGGTCCCTTGCATGCACATTCACAATAGGATTCATGCCCCTATGAGACTCTAATATCTGGCTGATCTGAGAGGAGGTGGAGCTCAGGCGGTAATGCTGGCTCACCCACTGCTTACCTCCTGCTGTGTGGCCCAGTCCCTAACAGGCCACGGACTTATGGGTCTGCACCCCAGGTTTGGGGATCCCTGTTTTAAGAATCAACTGAAATATTTTTCTCCTCACTGAAGCTTTCCCTGACTGCCTCAGAAAATCTATCTGTACCTTCCTCTCTACTTTCATAGCCCCTTGAATCCCTCTCCTTTATAATTCTTTTGAGTTGTGTTGTAGTTATTTGTCTACTTGTTGGACTCACCCACTGTGAACTTTCTGAGATGAGGAACTGAGTCTTAATCTTCTGAGTTTGTGAGACACTTAGCACAGTGCCAGTCATAATAAATGCTAATTTTATTTATTGTCATTTGTATCCTTCATGTCTCCAGAGTCTAGCACACAGTAGGTACTTAATAACTGTTTATTAAATGAGTGATTCTAGAATTGAATGGTTACGGTAGTTGGTATAATAATTTCCTAATTGTTGGATCCAGGGATGTTTATATTTAAATTTTTTTTCCTCTCCATTTCTTTATTCTTTAAAATATTCAGTAAAGGTATTTTATAATTTTTTTTGTTTTGCTTTTCCTTCCTGAAAGCATTGAAATGGTGGTGGTCTTTAATCATAACTTGTGGGGTTTTATTTCAGGCGTGAGATTCAACATTTTGGGGTGAAAATCAGCATAGTTGAACCTGGCTACTTCAGAACGGGAATGACAAACATGACACAGTCCTTAGAGCGAATGAAGCAAAGTTGGAAAGAAGCCCCCAAGCATATTAAGGAGACCTATGGACAGCAGTATTTTGATGCCCGTAAGCTTTTTTCTTTTGATAGGGATAATGGGTACCCTGTATTAGTCCATTCTCATGCTGCTATGAAGAAATAACCGAGACTGGGTAATTTATAAAGAAAAGAGGTTTAATTGACTCACGGTTCTGCATGGCTGGGGAGTCCTCAGGAAACTTACAATCATGGCAGAAGGCACCTCTTCACAGGATGGCAGGAGAGGGAATGAGTGCAAGCAGAGGAAAGCCCCTTATGAAACCATCAGATCTTGTGAGAACTCACTACTAAAAGAACAGCATATGGGAACGACCCCCATGATTCAGTACCTCCCACCAGGTCCCTCCCACGACATGTGGAGATTATGGGACTATAATTCAAGATGAGATTTGGGTGGGGACACAAAGCCAAACCATATCAGTACCCTTGCATGAGAAGGGGAAAAGAGGGTTGGTGGACAGTGATTGGCAGATCCTCTCAGGACAAAGCTCCTTAAATAAAGCATTCCCAGAACAGAAGGAAGTCAGGAAGGTCCCAGTGCTCTCATGGTTGGCTTGGTCTGATGACTATCATGGTTGAGGAGGGGGACATATAGGTGGCCTGGGGCCAGGCTCTTCCCTGCCTTGTCCTCTGTGGGCCAGGGCACCTGAACACTAGGAGGTATTACATACTTAGAGGCATGGACTCTTGAGAGGGTGTGCCCCTTGGTAGCATGGCAGGGCTGGTGTGAGATGTCTGCTCAACTAAAGTGCAGTCTTCATCATTGTTTACCCTTTTGATAACAAAGGGCTTGTCCACAAACTATGTATCTTAATGTGACAGGAGAAAGCATGTAGGTGGGAAGAGGTAAGTCAGTGAGGACAAGTCTTTGCAGAGCCCTATGGGCCATTCCCTGAGGCTATATTTCTCTTGTTTGGGTGATAGGAGCTTTGTGGGAGTGGGATTTGTCAATTTCCTATAAGAATATTATTCTGAAGACCTGGAGGAGGAGGTGGCAGCAGCGGCGAAAAATGGGAATGACTTCTAATAGGTACAGGGTTTCTTTTTGGGATGATGAAAATGTTCTAAATGTAGATTGTGATGATGATTGCACAACTCTGAATATACTAAAAATTATTGATTTGTACACTTTAAATGGCTGAATTTTATGATATATGAATATCTCAATAATGTTAAAAAAATTTCCAGTTGAAAAAGTATATTCCCATATCTGTGTTGTTCTAAACCTATTTAAAAATCCTCTAGTAACAGAATTAAGTTGTGTGTGTGTTTTTTTTTTTTTTTGAGACAGAGTCTCGCTCTGTCACCCAGGCTGGAGTGCAGTGGCGTGATCTTGGCTCACTGCAACCTCTGCCTCCCGGGTTCAAGCAATTCTCCTGTCTCAGCTTCCTGAGTAACTGGGACTACAGGCATGCACCACCAAGCCTGGCTAATTTTTGTATTTTTAGTAGACATGGGGTTTCACCATGTTGGCCATGCTGGTCTCGAACTCCTGACCCCAAATTATCCACCCACCTCGGCCTCCCAAAGTGCTGGGATTACAGGCATGAGCCACTGCACCCAGCCATCAGAATTGAGTTTTGAGCCCAGGCGTGGTGCCTCACACCTATAATTCCAGCACTTTGGGAGGCTGACATGGGAGGATCGCTTGAGCCCAGGAATTCAAGACCAGCCTGGGCAACATAGTGAGACCTTGTGTATACAAAAAATAAACAAAATTAGCTGGGCATGGGGATGCGTACCTGTAGTCCCAGCTATGTGGGAAGCTGACGAAGGAGGATCACGAGCCTGGGAGGCAGAGGTTGCAGTGAGCTGAGATTGTACCACTACACTCCAACCTGGGTGACAGAGCAAGACCCTGTCTCAAAAAAAACCCCAAAAAACAACCAAACAAAAAAAGAAAAATGATTGAGTTTTAAAATTAAAATTAAATAAAATCCAAAATTTAGTTTTTATTCCAGTGCATTAGCTATTGTTTAAGTGCTCAATAGCTACATATGGCTAGTGGCTATCATATTGGGATGCACATTCTAGATCATTCTATCTTGTAGAAATTAGATGTGGTGAGACTTCTGTGACTGCATGATCTTAAAAATATAAGGAATAAGATTGTTGACCACCATTTCTTTTTTTGTATGCAGTTTACAATATCATGAAGGAAGGGCTGTTGAATTGTAGCACAAACCTGAACCTAGTCACTGACTGCATGGAACATGCTCTGACATCGGTGCATCCGCGAACTCGATATTCAGCTGGCTGGGATGCTAAATTTTTCTTCATCCCTCTATCTTATTTACCTACATCACTGGCAGACTACATTTTGACTAGATCTTGGCCCAAACCAGCCCAGGCAGTCTAAAGAAAACTGGGTTGGTGCTTCTTGGAATGAAGGCAAAAATCTGAAATTGTTAGTGTCTCAGTAATCCTGATTTAGAACCCAGGCTTTTTGTAACAATGTGTTTTCTTGCCTAAATTCATTTATCTGGCATCATCAGAGTACTAACATGTTTATATTTCAGATATCCAAAGCTTACCCACTTTAGGTGATGAATCTTTACTATTTTAGCCCTTTTTTGATGAGACTATTTGTCTAAAGTGAATCATTTGTTCTTGCCTTATTAAACAGAGTAGATGGAAAACAATGTAACCTATTTTGAAGTCATTTCTTTATGAATATGAATAATTGTTCTATGCTTTAATAATCCATTGTGAAGAAACTACTAAGAAATATGTTGGTGTGTTTGTCCTTACTTGAAATGGGTCTGTATTATGGTACTTTTAATAAATATTTGATTTTTCTTTCTCTTCTCTTTTTGTCAGCAGTCTTTTTTCCCCAATATATTTCTTCCTTTTTTAAAAAGAAATTACTTTTTAAATTTTAAATCAAAATAATGTTATACATATATAGCTAAAAATTCAATTAATACTCAAAAGCTTAAAATGAAAAATGGCAATCCTTGCCCTTATCCTCATCCTTCATTGCTGCTCGTCAGAGGCAAATGGTCTCAACTTTTAGCTATTTCTTCTGGTATTTATCTCTGAACTTCTAAATGATATACTGTTATTTTTTTATTAATTTTAGCTATTCTCAATTGACTTTCTGTTATGGTGCAAATTTGGCTTTTTTTACATCACTTTCCTGCCCATTTCCTTTATCCTTATAGTTTGAATATAATTTTATCACATTTCTGGTTAAATGAACAGTGTTTATATAATTAAGTATGTGAATATTATTAACTATTTAATCAAGTATTTTTCTTTTATAGTAACATTTTTTTGTTTTTCTTGGAGTTAATTATTGCCTTGCTTTTTTGCTTGCAAAGGTTTTTATTTACCTTAACCTGTTTTTGGTTGTTCTCTCAGATCTGTCACTACCAGTAGTGTTCTCTAAATAATTAAATAGATTATAGACTTATTCAGTCTATTTCAACCCCCCACCCCTCCTGTCCCTGGAGATTTCCCTCTCACAGCTTTTTTTTTTTTTTTTTTTTTTTTTTATTGATCATTCTTGGGTGTTTCTCGCAGAGGGGGATTTGGCAGGGCCATAGGACAATAGTGGAGGGAAGGTCAGCAGATAAACAAGTGAACAAAGGTCTCTGGTTTTCCTAGGCAGAGGACCCTGTGGCCTTCCGCAGTGTTTGTGTCCCTGGGTACTTGAGATTAGGGAGTGGTGATGATGACTCTTAACGAGCATGCTGCCTTCAAGCATCTGTTTAACAAAGCACATCTTGCACCGCCCTTAATCCATTTAACCCTGAGTGGACACAGCACATGTTTCAGAGAGCACAGGGTTGGGGGTAAGGTCATAGATCAACAGGATCCCAAGGCAGAAGAATTTTTCTTAGTACAGAACAAAATGAAAAGTCTCCCATGTCTACTTCTTTCTACACAGACACAGCAACCATCCGATTTCTCAATCTTTTTCCCACCTTTCCCCCTTTTCTATTCCACAAAACCGCCATTGTCATCATGGCCCATTCTCAATGAGCTGTTGGGTACACCTCCCAGACAGGGTGGTGGCCGGGCAGAGGGGCTCCTCACTTCCCAGAAGGGGCGGCCGGGCAGAGGCGCCCCCCACCTCCCAGACGGGGTGGCTGGCCGGGCGGAGGCGCCCCCCACCTCCCTCCCGGACGGGGCGGCTGGCCGGGCGGGGGCTGACCCCCCACCTCCCTCCCAGATGGGGCGGCTGGCCGGGCGGGGGCTGACCCCCCACCTCCCTCCCAGACGGGGCGGCTGGCCGGGAAGGGGCTGACCCCCCACCTCCCTCCCGGACGGGGTGGCTGCCGGGCGGAGACACTCCTTACTTCCCAGATGGGGTGGCTGCCGGGCGGAGGGGCTCCTCACTTCTCAGACGGGGTGGCTGCCGGGTGGAGGGGCTCCTCACTTCTTAGACGGGGTGGCTGCCGGGTGGAGGGGCTCCTCACTTCTCAGACGGGGAGGCCGGGCAGAGACGCTCCTCACCTCCCAGACGGGGTCGCGGCCGGGCAGAGGCGCTCCTCACATCCCAGACGGGGCGGCGGGGCAGAGGCGCTCCCCACATCTCAGACGATGGGCGGCCGGGCAGAGACGCTCCTCACTTCCTAGATGGGATGGCGGCCGGGAAGAGGCACACCTCACTTCCCAGACTGGGCAGCCAGGCAGAGGGGCTCCTCACATCCCAGATGATGGGCAGCCAGGCAGAGATGCTCCTCACTTCCCAGACGGGGTGGCGGCTGGGCAGAGGCTGCAATCTTGGCACTTTGGGAGGCCAAGGCAGGCGGCTGGGAGGTGGAGGTTGTGGCCAGCCAAGATCATGCCACTGCACTCCAGCCTGGGCACCATTGAGCACTGAGTGAACCAGACTCCGTCTGCAATCCCGGCACCTCGGGAGGCCGAGGCTGGCAGATCACTCGCAGTCAGGAGCTGGAGACCAGCCCGGCCAACACAGCGAAACCCCGTCTCCACCAAAAAAATATGAAAACCAGTCAGGCGTGCCTGCAATCGCAGGCACTCAGCAGGCTGAGGCAGGAGAATCAGGCAGGGAGGTTGCAGTGAGCCGAGATGGCAGCAGTACAGTCCAGCTTCGGCTCGGCATCAGAGGGAGACCGTGGAAAGAGAGGGAGAGGGAGACTGTGGGGAGGGGGAGGGAGAGGGAGAGGGAGAGGGAGAGGTCTCACTGCTTTCTCCTCCTGTTTCTGTGTGGGCTGGTTGTTCTCTGGTTCTGCTACTCAATTATTTTTCTAGGACTTCCCTACATCTCTTTCCTGCTGTCTGAAATCCTGTTTCCTGGAGCATATGGCCTCTTAGTTTTCTCCCTTATTTTGACAGAACTCATTCTTACTAGCTAAGTCTTTGCATGTTTAAAAAGGTCTCTGTTGGCCGGGCGCGGTGGCTCACGACTGTAATCCCAGCACTTTGGGAGGCCGAGGAGGGTGGATCACAAGGTCAGGAGATCGAGACCATCCTGGCTAACACGGTGAAATCCCCGTCTCTACTAAAAATACAAAAAGTTAGCCGAGTGTGGTGGCAGGCGCCTGTAGTCCCAGCTGCTCGGGAGGCTGAGGCAGGAGAATGGCGTGAACCCGGGAGGTGGAGCTTGCAGTGAGCCAAGATCACGCCGCGGCACTCCAGCCTGGGCGACAGAGTCAGACTCCGTCTCAAAAAAAAAAAAAGATCTCTGTTGGCCAGGCGTGCTCTGTTGGCCAGTCATGGTGGCTCACACCTGTAATCCCAGCACTTTGGGAGGCCAAGCTGGGTGGATCACCTGCAGTTAGGAGTTCGAGACCAGCCTGACCAACATGGTGAAACCTCATCTTACTAAAAATACAAAAATTAGCTAGGTGTAGTGGTGGGCACCTGAAATCCAGCTACTCTGGAGGCTGAGGCAGGAGAATCGCTTGAGCCTGGGAGGTGGAGGTTGCAGTGAGCCGAGATCACACCACTGCACTCCAGCCTGAGTGAGAGGGTGAGACTCTGTCTCAAAAAAAAAAAAAAGAGAAAAGGTCTCTGTTCTTATAATAGATTAGCTGAGCATGGACTTCTAGGGTTGAAAATAATTTTCTTTCGGGATTTTAAAGACATTGCTTCACTTTCTTGTCATATCCATTAAGAACCTTAATGCCATTCTGATTCTTGTTCCTTTGTTCCTTTTTGTCCCTATTCTATGGAAGGTTTTAGGCTCTGTTTAGAAGATAAGTACATAAATGTTTATTTTATTCGAAATCTTTATCTTTTATTGCAGGTGTTCCAAAATTTCATAATGATGGACATAGGGGTAGCTCTTCTATTCAGTTATTGTACTGGGTACTTAGTACAAGTCATGATGTAGGAGAGAGATTGGAGAATTGCTAAAATGATGGCAAGGAGGTTGAGAGAGATTCAGTTTGGTGCATAAGTGGGAGAACGGGCTTCAAATAGCATGACTTAAGTAAGAGTTTGTTTTCTTAGGCCAGGCATGGTGGCTCACGCCTGTAATCTAGCACTTTGGGAGGCTGAGGTGGGGGTGGATTACCTGTGGTCAGGAGTTTGAGACCAGCCTGGCCAACATGGTGAACCCTGTCTCTACTAAAAATACGAAAATTGGCCAGGTGCGGTGGCTCACTCCTGCAATCCCAGCACTTTGGGAGGCCGAGGTGGGCGGATCACTAGGTCAGGAGTTCGAGAACAGTATGGCCAACAAGGTGAAACCCCGTCTCTACTAAAACTACAAAAATTAGCCAGGCGTGGTGGCGGGTGCCTGTAATCCCAGCTGCTTGGGAGGCTGAGGCAGGAGAATCACTTGAACCTGGGAGGCAGAGGTTGCAGTGAGCTGAGATCGCGCCACAGCACTCCAGCCTGGGCGACAGAGTGAGACTTCATCTCAACAACAACAACAACAAAACAAAAAAATTAGCCAGGGGTGGTGGTACACACCTGTAATCCCAGCTAATCAGGAGGCTGATGCATGAGAATCGCTTGAACCTGGGAGATGGAGTTTGCAGTGAGCTGAGATCACAACACTGCACTCCAGCCTGGGTGACAGAGCGAGACCCTGTCTCAAAAAAAAAAAAAAAAGAAAAAAGTTTGTTAAGTAATAGTAAATTAGCGGATAGGAGGTCACTGGCATTGCTTCAGTAACTCATCTTTGTCAGGATTAAACTCTATGTGCATCTTCTGGCCTTTTCTTCCAGCTTGTCACTTCAAGGTTGTAAGATGGTTGCTGCGGATCCAGACATCACTTTCAAGTGACACCATATAAGTCAACCTAAATAACAAAGGGAGGCTCTCTAAAAGAAAAAGACATTTATTTGGGAATAGAGTATTGCAATGAGAATATACCCGTCATAGTAAACTATGTGCATATTCAGGGAGGTAAAGGAAGACAAAGGTTTTTAAAGAAAAGAGGGAAATTGCACAATTGTTTTAAAATAATTATATTTGGCTACAAAGATCAATAACAAGGATGATGTCAGTCCAGGTTGGACAGGCAGTTCTGGGGCAGATGTTCTTGCGGTGTTTTTTATGGAAATTTCTGGTGGCTTCTGTGCAAGGATATGATTTTTCCAGAGTCTTTTTTGTGAGGCATACAAGCATAAAGAACCTTCTCTTCATGGCCTTCCATGGCTCGATTTGTCAGGGCTCTTCTTTCTTTAAACATTAGTGACTCCATTTTGATTCTGGCAACTTTCACACAAAAGAGAATGATGGTATAAGGGAGAATGGTGGTGATGTCTGCATCTATCATCTTCTATAAGGAGAACAAAAGATTTCTCAGAAATCCCCACAGCAGACTTTCCCCTATATGGGTGACCGCTATACGGGTTACTTTTGAGAGTGAAAGGAGGCACTTTTATTTATTTATGTTTTGAGTCAGAGTCTTGCTCTGTTACCCAGGCTGGAGTGCAGTGGCACAATCTCGGCTCGCTGCAACCTCCATCTCTTGGGTTCACGTGATTCCTGTGCCTCAGCCTCCTGAGTATTTGGGATCACAGGTGTGTGCCGCCATGCCCGGCTAATTTTTGTATTTTTCATAGAGACAAGGTTTTACCATGTTGGCCAGGTTGGTCTCAAACTCCTGACCTCAAGTGATCCATCCGCCTCAGACTCCCAAAGTGCTGGGATTACAGGTGTGAGCCACCGTGCCTGGCCAGGAGGCACTATTAATCATTTACACGGAACCCTGATTTTATCTTTACACATTATATGAATGTATCAAATTATCACATGTATCCCCAAAATAAGTACATCTATTATGTATGAATACAAAAAATTAAAAAAAATTTACACAGGGATAACAAATATAAATGAGTACTGTCCTAGGTAAATCGAGACATCTGATCACCCTGCTTTGATATACTACCATTATCTAATCTTTAGTTCTTATATAAATTCTGCCAGTTGTTTGAAAAATGTTCTATATAGCAATTAAATTTTTTCCCCAGGATCTAATGCAGCATCTTACTTTGCATTCAATTGTCATGTTCCTGTTCTCACTTAATTTTGAATAGTTTAATTTCTTTTTCACAATTCTTTCACATTTCTGACATTTTTAAAGAGTGTGGGCCAGTTATTTTGTAAAGCGACCCCAAGTTGGATTGTATGCTGTGTCCTCATGATTAGATCCAGGATGTGCATTTTGGCAGAAATGCCACAGAAGTGATATTGTGTCCCTCTCACTGCATCATGTCAGTAGGCATAGATGTGTTTATCTCATTATTGGTGTTAATTGTGAATCCTTGCTTAGAGTCTGCCATGCTTCTCCACTGCAAAGTTAACATTTTTTCCTTTGTAATTAATGAGTAATTTGTGAGGCTATTTTGAGATTGTATAAATGTCCTGTTCCTCATCAAACTTTAACAAGTAATTTTTAGAACTACTAATGATTCTTATCTAAATCAGTTATTACTATGACGGTTGCAAATAGTGATTTCTAACTTCATCATTCCATCTATGTTTAAAAGGTGACATGTCTATCTCCTTTATTTTTTATTTAAGAATGGACTAATTGGCTGGGCGCGGTGGCTCACGCCTGTAATCCCAGCACTTTGAGAGACCGAGGTGGGGATGGATCACCTGAGGTCAGGAGTTCAAGACCAGCCTGGCCAACGTGGCAAAACCCCATCTCTACTAAAAATATAAAAATTAGCCGGGCATCATGGTGTGCACCTGTGATCCCAGCTACTTGGTAGTCTGAGGCACAAGAATCGCTTGAACCTGGGAGGCAGATGTTGCAGTGAGCTGAGATTGCGCCACTGCACTCCAGCAGAAAAGAATGGGCTAATTAATTCTTGTTTTATTCAATTAGTTATAAACCATTTCTATCACTATGTCTTGAAACAAATCTCAGACATAACATAGAAACTAATTTTTAAAATGTTATAATTTGCAATAGCAACAACAAAAATATAAGGTACCTAGAAATAAATCTGATAGAATTTATATAATACTGTGTCCAGAATTGGTGGGTTCTTGGTCTCACTGACTTCAAGAATGAAGCCGCGGACCCTCGCAGTGAGTGTTACAGCTCTTTAGGTGGCGCGTCTGGAGTCTGTCCCTTCTGATGTTCAGATGTGTTCGGAGTTTCTTCCTTCTGGTGGGTTCGTAGTCTCGCTGGCTCAGGAGTGAAGCTGCAGACCTTCACGGTGAGTGTTACAGCTCTTAAGGTAGCGCGTCTGGAGTTGTTCGTTCCTCCCGGTGGGCTCGTGGTCTTGCTGGGCTCAGGAGTGAAGCTGCAGATCTTCGCGGTGAGCGTTACAGCTCGTAAAAGCAGCATGGACCCAAAGAGTGAGCAGTAGCAAGATTTATTGCAAAGAGCAAAAGAACTAAAGCTTCCACAGTGTGGAAGGGGACCCGAGCGGGTTGCCAATGTTGGCTCGGGCAGCCTGCTTTTATTCTCTTATCTGGCCCCACCCACATCCTGCTGATTGGTAGAGCCGAGTGGCCCGTTTTGTCAGGTGCGTTTGGTGCGTTTACAATCCCTGAGCTAGATACAAAGGTTCTCCACATCCCCATCAGATTAGTTAGATAGTTTCCACACACAGGTTCTCCAAGGCCTCACCAGAGCAGCTAGATACAGAGTGTCCATTGGTGCACTCACAAACCTTGAGCTAAACACAGGGTGCTGATTGGTGTGTTTACAAACCTTGAGCTAGATACACAGTGCCGATTGGTGTATTTACAATCCTTGAGCTAGACATAAAGGTTCTCCACGTCCTCACCAGAGCAGCTAGATACGGAGTGTCGATTGGTGCACTCACAAACCTTGAGCTAAACACATGGTGCTGATTGGTGTATTTACAATCCCTGAGCTAGATATAAAGACTCTCCACGTCCCCACCAGACTCAGGATCCCAGCTGGCTTCACCTAGTGGATCCGGCACCGGGGCTGCAGGTGGAGCTGCCTGCCAGTCCTGCACTGTGCGCTCGCATTCCTCAGCCCTTGGGTGGTCGATGGGACTGGGCGCGGTGGAGCAGGGGGTGGCGCTCGTCGGGGAGGCTCGGGCTGCACAGGAGCCCACGGAGGGGGTGGGAGGCTCAGGCATGGCGGGCTGCAGGTCCCGAGCCCTGCCCTGTGGGAAGGCAGCCAAGGCCCGGGGAGAAATCGAGCGCAGCGCCGGTGGGCCGGCACTGCTGGGGGACCCAGTACACCCTCCGCAGCCACTGGCCCGGGTGCTAAGTCCCCCATTCCCCGGCGCCAGCAGGGCTGGCTGGCTGCTCCGAGTGCGGGGCCCACCAAGCCCACACCCACCCGGAACTCCAGCTGGCCCGCAAGTGCCGCACACAGCCCCGGTTCCCGCTCGTGTCTCTCCCTCCACACCTCAGTGCAAGCTGAGGGAGTGGGCTCCGGCCTGGCCAGCCCAGAAAGGGGCTCCCACAGTGCAGTGGGGGACTGAAGGGCTCCTCAAATGCCACCAAAGTGGGAGCCCAGGCAGGGGAGGTGCCGAGAGCAAGAGAGGGCTCTGAGGACTGCCAGCACGCTGTCACCTCTCAATACCTTCATGTAGAAAAGTATAAAACTGGCCGGGCACGGTGGCTCATGCCTGTAATCCCAGCACTTTTGGAGGCTGAGGCGGGCAGATCATTTGAGGTCAGGAGTTCGAGACCAGCCTGGCCAACATGGTGAAACCCTGTCTCTACTAAAAATACAAAAGTTAGCCAGGCATGGTGGTGCATGCCTGTAATCCCAGCTACTCGGGAGATGGAGACAGGAAAACTGCTTGAACCTGGGAGGTGGAGGTTGCAGTGAGCTGAGATTGCGCCATTGCATTCCAGCCTGGGCGACAGAGCAAGACTTGGTCTCAAACAAAACAGAAAAGTATAAAATTTCATTGAAGACATTAAGGCCTAAATAAATGTAAACATATACAATACCCATGAATAAGGAGTCTCAATATCATAAAAAGATATATCAAATAATTTATAAATTTAGTATGGCTCCAATTCAATCAATCAAAATCCCAATAGCTTTTTTTTTTTTTTTTTTTCAATTTGAGAAGCTGATTTTCAAATTTAATTGGGAGAGCAAAAGGGCAAACAGAACCAAGACAATTTTGAAGAACAAGGTGACGGAAACTTGCCTCCCCAAACATTAAGACTTGCAGTAAAACTGTAGTAACATAAACAAATAGGTGCAAGCAATAGAGTGGAAAGGCCGAGTGCAGTGACTCATGCCTGTAATCCCAACACTTTGGGAGGCCAAGGTGGCCAGATCACCTGAGGTCGGGAGTTTGAGAGCAGCCTGGCCAACATGGTGAAACCCTGTCTCTACGAAAAATACAAAAATCAACTGGGTGTGGTGGCACACACCTTTAATCCCAGCTACTCAGGTGTCTGAGGCACGAGAATTGCTTGAACCTGGGAGGTGGAGGTTACAGTGAACCAAGATTGTGCTATTGCACTCCAGCCTGGGCGACAGAGTGAGATTCTGTGTGGGGAAAAGCAAGAGAGATCAGATTGTTGCTGTGTCTGTATAGAAAGAAGTAGACATAGGAGACTCCATTTTGTTCTGTACTAAGAAAAATTCTTCTGCCTTGAGATTCTGTTAATCTATAACCTTACCCCCAACCCCCTGCTCTCTGAAACATGTGCTGTGTCAACTCAGAGTTAAATGGATTAAGGGCGGTGCAAGATGTGCTTTGTTAAACAGATGCTTGAAGGCAGCATGCTCCTTAATAGTCATCACCACTCCCTAATCTCAAGTACCCAGGGACACAAAAACTGCGGAAGGCCGCAGGGACCTCTGCCTAGGAAAGCCAGGTATTGTCCAAGGTTTCTCCCCATGTGATAGTCTGAAATATGGCCTCGTGGGAAGGGAAAGACCTGACCGTCCCCCAGCCCGACACCCGTAAAGGGTCTGTGCTGAGGAGGATTAGTATAAGAGGAAGGCATGCCTCTTGCAGTTGAGACAAGAGGAAGGCATCTGTCTCCTGCCTGTCCCTGGGCAATGGAATGTCTCGGTATAAAACCCGATTGTATGCTCCATCTACTGAGATAGGGAAAAACCGCCTTAGGGCTGGAGGTGGGACCTGCGGGCAGCAATACTGCTTTGTAAAGCATTGAGATGTTTATGTGTATGCATATCTAAAAGCACAGCACTTAATCCTTTACATTGTCTATGATACAAAGACCTTTGTTCACGTGTTTGTCTGCTGACCCTCTCCCCACTATTGTCTTGGGACCCTGACACAACCCCCTTTTCGAGAAGCACCCACGAATGATCAATAAATACTAAGGGAACTCAGAGGCTGGCGGGATCCTCCATATGCTGAACGCTGGTCCCCCGGGTCCCCTTATTTCTTTCTCTATACTTTGTCTCTCTGTCTTTTTCTTTCCTAAGTCTCTCGTTCCACCTTACGAGAAAGACCCACAGGTGTGTAGGGGCAACCCACCCCTACAATTCTGTCTCGAGAAAAAAAAAAAAAAGAATAGAATGGACATACATGAAAACTTGATATGACAGTGGGAGGAAAATGAGGTGGTGGGGAAATGACCCAATAAATGGTGAAAGGACAACTTTTAAAAAACAGAGAATTATAAAATTAGATACTTATCCCATACCAGGCACAAAAACAAATCCCAATGCAATAAATACCTAAATGTGAAAACCAAAACTTTAAAAGATTTAAAATAAAACATTGAGAATATATTTATGTCTTTAGAACAGGGAAGCCTCTTGAAATAAGGTACACAAAACTTAATCATAAAGGAAGATTGTTAAATTTGACCAAAATTAAGAACTTCTCTACATCAAAATACCCCTTAACTTAGAGCAAAAAGACAAGCCACCAGCTGGGCAATATATTTGCACCATAGATAACCACAAGGTTTTATTGTTAAGAAGAAGAATTTGGGCCAGGCGCAGTGACTCACGCCTGTAATCCTAGCATGTTGGGGAGGCTGAGGCGGGCAGATCACGATGTCAGGGGATAGAGACCATCCTGGCCAACATGGTGAAACCCTGTCTCTACTAAAAAGACAAAAAATTAGCCAGGTGTGGTGGCAGGCGCCTGTAGTCCCAGCTACTAGGGAGGTTGAGGCAGGAGAATGGCGTGAACCTGGGAGGTGGAGCTTGCAGTGATCTAAGATTGCACCACTGCACTCCAGCCTGGGCGACAGAGCAAGACTTCATCTAAAAAAACTGAAAAACAACAACAACAAAAAAATAGAAATTGTAGGCTGGGTGTGGTGGTGTACACCTGTAATCCCAGCACTTTGGGAGGCTGAGGGAGGTAGATCACCTGAAGTCAGGAGTTCAAGACCAGCCTGACCAACATGGCAAAACCCCATCTCTACTAAATACAAAAAATTAGCCAGATGTGGTGGCTCATGCCTGTAATCCCAGCTACTTGGGGGGGTGAGGCAGGAGAATCACTTGAATCTGGGAGGCGGAGGTTGCAGTGAGCCGAGATTGCCCCATTGCACTCCAGCCTTGGCAACAAGAGAGAAACTCTGTCTCAAAAAGAACAAAGCTGGAGGCATAACGCTACCTGACTTCAAATTATACTACAAGGCTACAGTAACCAAAATAGCATAGTACTGGCACCAAAACAGATATATAGACCAATGGAACAGAACAGAGGCCTCAGAAATAACACCACACATCTACAACCATCTGATCTTTGACAAAGTGACAAAAACAAGCAATGGGGAAAGGATTCCCTATTTAATAAATGGTGCTGGGAAAACTGGCCATATGCATTTCTAGCCATACACAGAAAACTGAAACTGGACCCCTGCCTTACACCTTATACAAAAATTAACTCAAGATAAATAAAGACTTAAATGTAAAACCTAAAACCATAAAAACCCTAGAAGAAAACCTAGGCAACACCATTCAGGACATAGGCATGGGTAAAGACTTCATGACTAAAACACCAAAAACAATTGCAACAAAAGCCAAAATTGACAAATGGGATCTAATTAAACGAAAGAGCTCCTGCTCAGCAAAAGAAACTATCATCAGAGTGAACAGGCAGCCTACAGAATGGGAGAAAATTTTTGCAAACTATCCATTTGACAAAGGTCTAATATCCAGAATCTACAAGGAACTTAAACAAGTTTACTTAAACAAAAGAAAAAAAACTCAATCAAAAAGTGGGCAGAAGATATGAACAGACACTTCTCAAAAGAAGACATTTATGCGGCCAATAAACATATGAACAAAATCTCATCATCACTGGTCATTAGAGAAATGCAAATCAAAACCACAATGAGATACCATCTCACACCATTTAGAATGGCGATCATTGAAAAGTCTGGAAACAGATGCTGGAGAGGATGCAGAGAAATAGGAACTCTTTTACACTGTTGGTGGCAGTGTAAATTAGTTCAACCATTGTGGAAGTCAGTGTGGTGATTCCTCAAGGATCTAGAACCAGAAATACCATTTGACCCAGCAATCCCATTACTGGGTCCCAAAGGATTATAAATCATTCTACTATAAAGACATGCACACGTATGTTTATTGCAGCACTATTTACAATAGCAAAGACTTGGAACAAACCCAAATGCCCACCAATGATAGACTGGATAAAGAAAATGTGGCACATATATACCACGGAATACTATGCAGCCATAAAAAAGAATTTCACGTCCTTTGCAGGGACATGAATGAAGCTGGAAACCATCATCCTCAGCAAACAAACACAGGAACAGAAAACCAAACACCATATGTTCTCATTCATAAGTGGGAGTTGAACGACGAGAGCTCATGGACATGGGGAAGGGAACATCATACACTGGGGCCTGTTGGGTGTGGGGGGCAAGGGAAGGGAGAGCATTAGGACAAATACCTAATTCATATGGGGCTTAAAACCTAGATGATGGGTTGATAGATGCAGTGAACCACCATGGCACATGTATACCTATGTAACAAACCTGCACTTTCAGCACATGTATACCTGTGTAACAAACCTGCCTTTTAGCACATGTATCCCAGAACTTAAAGTAAAAAACAAAACAGCACAAAACAAAAAAACCCAAAAAAACTACAGTAACAACATATAATTTAAAAAAAAGAAATAGAATTTGTATACATTTATTAGCAAAACAAATCTTCATAGAAAAGTGGACAGACAAACAGAAAGTCAGAATGGCCAATAAACATAAAAATATGCTAATTTTCACTAGTAGTCAGGTAAATGCAAAGTAAAACCACAGTGAGATACAATTTTACATTATTCATAGTGGCAAAAAAAAAAAGTCAGCCAATACCATGAACAAAGCTCTAAACCAATGTGCAGCTTAAACACTTCTGGGGCAAGTGTGAATTTGTACAACCACTTCTGTAAGCAATTTGGAAAATATCTGTTAAACTTGAAACATGTTTGCCCTATGACCAAATAATTGCAATCTCAGATACAGGTGGTAGATGTACATGTACACAAGAAGACTTGTACATGAATCTTCATTGCTCTATTTGAATCATAATAAACTGAAAACAATGTATATGCCCATTCATAGGAGAATGAGTAACTTGTAGTATCTTCATGCAACAGTTTGTCCTTTGGTCTGTTTACATTTAACTATTATCTATCCATCCTATTCATCCATGTATCCTTTTTATATGATGGTTAACATTAATGAGGTTGATTTGCATTTATCAATGTGGGTAAAGTTAATAACATAATGAATGAAAAAGTAAGTTGCAGAACATGTGAATAGTGGTATGACATTTTGCTTAAAATGTTAAAATTTGGCTGGGTGTGGTGGCTCACCCCTGTAATCCCAGCACTTTCGGAGGCCTAGGTGGGTGGATCACTTGTGGTCAGGAGTCCGAGACCAACCTGACCAACATGGTGAAACCTTGTCTCTACTAAAAATACAAAAATTAGCTGGGCATGCTGGTGTGCCTGTAATCCCAGCTATTTGGGAGGCTGATGCAGGAGGATCCTCTGAACCTGGGACGGGGAGGTTGCAGTGAGTTGAGATCATGCCACTGCACTCTAGCCTGGGCGACAGACCAAAACTCCATCTCAAAAAAAAAAAAAAGTTAAAACTTGCAGGAAGTGCTACATATTGTTTATGGATATATATGTATATAGTAAAAGTACTAAAATATTTTTGAGAGTGAGAGACTGATAAACGTCAAATTGTTGACAGTAGTTACCTTTGGGGATTGAGGAGGGATATTGGAGATGTCAACTGAAGTAATGTATTTTTTTGAGACGGAGTCTTTCTCTGTCACCCAGGCTGGAGTGCAGTGGTGTGATCTTGGCTCACTGCAACCTCCGCCTTCTCGGTTCAAGCGATCCTCCTGCCTCAGGCTCCTGAGGATCTGGGACTACAGGCACGTGCCACCACATCTGGCTAATTTTTGTATTTTAATTTTGTATTTTTAGTTCGAAGTCTCGAACTCCTGACCTCAAGTGATACTCCTGCCTTGGCCTCCCAAAGTGCTGGGATTACAGGCATGAGCCACCACGCTGGCCTTTTTTTTTTTTTTTTTTTTTTTTTTAACTTTTAGGTTCAGGGGTACATGTGCAGATTTGTTATATAGGTAAACTCATGTCAGGGGGTTTTGTTGTACAGATTATTTCATCACCTTATGGGTTAGATACATCAGTATAGGTGATAATCAATATTGTCTATAATATTTTGTATTCTTCAAATATTTAATAATAAAAATAAAATGTCATGGTCTGTGTAATCTCTATAGGAACTATTTTACACACATATTACTATGCCTTATATAAAACAGTCAAAAAGCACTTGTTGAATTAAAAAATAAACTATATATTTTCAATAGGGACTAGTAATTTAAATCTGCTTTTGTATGTTCTCATTGTTACCTAGCAAGAAATGGCTTGCTGCCTGATACGCATAAAAGCCAATACTATTGCATCAGCTTTTGAGAAAACAAAGCTTTATTGCAAATTGACTGGCCACAAGACAGGAGGCAATGTTTAAATGTGTCTTTCAAGCTGTAGTCTGAAGATGGTAATGAGGCATGCTCTGATTGGATCTTGCAATGCAGTAATGCCAGGAGGCATGATCTGATTGGATCATGCCATGGGGTGATGCCAGGGTTCAATCTGATTGGATCATGGATCTTGCCATGAAGTGTCCTCTTGCTTTTTTTTTTTTTTTTTGGTGAGATAGGGTCTTGCTGTGTTGCCTAGGTTGGTCTCAAATTCATGGCCTCAAGAAATCTTCACACCTCGGCCTCCCAAAGCACTGGCATTACAGGTGTGAGCTACTCTGCCTGGCCTGGTGTCGACTTCTTAATTCCATCCCCTTTCCTTGGTTCAGGCATTTAGGTGCTGCCCATGGTTGCATTCTTGGTTCACCTGGGCACACTCAGTTTATATAACTTGCAACCTGGGGTCAATAGCAATTGAAAAACAACACATTATTTTATTATACAAAGTGGAACCAGATTGCGCTAATTTTGTGGGTAATGGATATTGCTGGGAATTTTCTTGTGGCCAAACACTGTTTTAAAGAATTTTTTTCAAATTGATTATTAACAGGAAGACCTTTTAATCCTGCCGACTGATCTAAGTAAAGTGTAGAATGTTTGGAGGGCATCGGCATTACGAAAGACCTTAGTCCTTGGGAAGAAAATGAATAAATGTGTCAATAAAATTTTAACCTAGATACAAGATCTTGTACCTAGTAGTTATTCAATAAATATTTGCTGAATGAAGCAAACACAGAAAATATAAAATTATGTGAAGTGTAAAGTCTGTTTTTCTGATGCTTTGTGAGGGAGAGATTATTTTTTAAATGTATTTATTTATTTTTAACTTTTTAAAAATTAAACTTTTTTTCTTTTCTTTTTTTTGAGACAGGGTCTCATCTTGTCACCCAGACTGGAGTGCAGTGGTGTAGTCTCAGCTCAGTGCTCACTGTAGCCTTGACCTCCCAGGTTCAAGCAATCCCCCTGCCTCAGCCCCCAAAGTTGTTGGAACTACAGGCACACACCACCACACCCGGCAACTTTTTGTATTTTTTGTAGAGATGGGGTTTCACCATGTTACCTAGGCTGGCCCCAAATTCCTGGGCTCAAGCAATTAACTTGCCTGGACCTCCCAAAATGCTAGGATTACAGGCATGAGCTACCATGCCCAGCTTACTTTTAACTTTTATTTTAGTTCAGGCTGGGGTACATGTGCAGGTTTGTTAATACAGGCAAACGCATGTCATGGGTGTTTGGTGTACAGACCATTTTGTTACCGAAGTACACTAAGCATAGTACCTGATAGCTATTTTTCCTGATTCTCTTTCTTCCTCTCTCCTGCGTCCCTCAAGCAGGCCCCAGTGTCTGTTATTTCCCTCTTTGTGCCCATGTGTTCTCATTATTTAGCTCCCACTTATATGTGAGAACATGCAGTATTTGGTTTTCTGTTCCTGTGTTAGTTTGCTAAGGATAATGACCTCCAGCTTCATTCATGTTCCTGCAAAGGACATCATCTTGTTCTTTTTTACAGCTGCATAGAATTTCATGGTGTATATGTACCACATTTTCTTTATCCAGTCCACCATTGATGGGTATTTAGGTCGAATCCATGTCTTTGCTATTGTGAGTAGTGCTGCAGTGAACATTAATGTGCATGTGTCTTTATGGTGGAATGATTTATATTCCTCTGGGTATATACCCAGTAATGAGATTGCTGGGTTGAATGGTAGTTCTGAATTCAGTTCTTTGAGGAATTGCCTTACTGTTTTCCACAATGGTTGAGCTAATTTACACTCCAACCAGCAGTGTATAAGCATTCCTTTTTCTTGGCAACCTCGCCAGCATCTGGTATTTTTTGACTTTTTAATAATAGTCATTCTGACTGGTGTGAGATGGTATCTCATGGTATTATGGGATCTTTGGGGTGTTGTTTTTCTAGCCAGGAACCTCTGTGGCTGGTGGCCCCTGCGCCCGAGTTTTGCTCTGGCCCACTGGGCTTGTTTCACCTACTCAGCCTGGCAGGCTGTGTTTGGCTCACCCTACTGGTCTGGGACCCATGTCTGCCAAGGGTGAGTCAGGCATGGAACAGTGAGGAGTGTGTGAGTGAGTGTGGGATCCGGCCACTGTACACAGTCAGACGTACCAGCTGCCGCAGTGGGCCGGGCAGCTCCAGGTGCTGGCATGGGCTCTGGCTCTCTGTGAGGCTGCAGCTAGACCAGGCACACTGCAAGCAGCTTCCATGACTGGCACTGGAGGACACATTGGCACCCAGAAGCTCGGAGATGCCAGGAACCACAGGGCCCCAAAATAGGAGTCACAGCCCTGGTCTGGGGAACTCCCAGGTCTGGGTTCCCCAAAGGGCTGCAGCTCTTCTTTTCTTCTCTTTGCCCACAATGAGGCAAGCAAGGGGCATGTCTCAGCCCTGTTTGTGTTACAGCTCTTTTATCCTTGCCATTCAGTGGGTCCTGAGTTCTTGTCCTGTGACCAGGAAGAATGAGGTAGGCAGAAAAGAGGAGAGTGAGTAAGATGAAGGGGAGCTTTATTGAGTGATAGAACAGCTCAATGGAAACCTGCAGGGGCAGCTACTTTCTGCAGCCAGGGTGTCTTGATGAGTGTTCAGCTCCTAGCAGAGAGGGTAGCTCCTCTCTGCTAGGCAATTCATCCTGACAAGTGTTCAGGTATCAGCAGAGAGGGTAGCTTTTGTCTGCAGGCAGGTCATCCCAACATCTGCTCAGCTCTGGCTGAACCCAGGGCTTTTACGGGCCTCAGAGGGGAGGAGGTGAGCACTGATTGTTCCATGGGCAGCCAAGGATGGGCCTGGAAAAGACACCACAAGTTTCCACTGCAGTCTATGGGACCAGCAGCCCGGCCCCCAGCCTTCAGGCCCTCCCTGGCCTGATGGTGGGGCCTCACGTGGGACCCACTCCCTTCCCCCCAGGAACCTGTGTGCCTCCTGCTGCCATTCATGGCACCCAGGCTGTAGGTGCCAAGGGGCGCCTGTAGGCCAGTGCCAAACTTCCCTTAGCACCCCCTCAGCTTCCCTCCTGTGCTCTTTGGCACCCAAGGTTCAGAGGCAGGCTGAAGTGGCAGGGGGCTGGTGTGTCAACACTTCCCTGAGCATGTACACACCTGGCTGGGCTGTGACAGAGCTCAGGCTTGACCATGACTTTGCTCTTAGATCGGAGTGGGTACCGACAACAGGGAGAAGCCAGGCAGCAGGAGCAGGCACTTCCAAGCCTGTGAGGGCAGGGGGAGAGGACCTTCCTGGGCCTCCAAGAGTGCAGGGATGCCTGGGTTCACAGCCACAGTTTGGGTGTCTGCAGCTGCATCCAGGGGGTGGGAGTCCCGCTCTGTGGAGTGGGAGGTCATGCTCTGCAGTCACGACTTGGGTGGCTGCAGCCACGCCTAGGAGGACAGGGCTCCTGCCTGCTCCCAGCAGCCCCAAGAGCACAGGGAGGCCTGGGTCTGCAGCCATGACTTGGGCAGCTTAACCCGTGTCCCAGGGGGTGGGGCTTCTTCTTGCTCTGTGCTTTGGGAGGCCCAGTTTGCAGCCACAACTTGGGCAGACTTGTGTCTGCACCTGGGGAGCTCCCACCCAAACAAATCAGAAGGGGCAGGGCTCCCACTTGTCTGAGGCTCCCCCCAGCTGCATGGAGTATACAGCTGTGGCTGCACCTCCCTGCTGCAGCCTGTGTGATGGCAGCGGCCACTCTAGATGGCCCACCACTGCCATCAATCACCACTCTGTAGAGGTACATCTAACTGCCGTTAGGATAGGGACAGTGACCATTCTTAACTGCTTCATGCTGACAGGGGGCATTGTTTTTGGGAAAATGGCAGTCAGGTTTTCTCTCAGGGGCCTATATAAGGGTCCGCAGTAAAAGGGAGCCATTGTCCGAGGCTCCATTTGCATGACCATTGGAGTTTGACGGCCCATCCTTTTTGTTTCTTCTGAGCTGCAGTCAGAGATCACTGGTTGGTTCACCCTCACAACTGTCAAAAGCTACAAATATCTCAAAAGGAAAGCTTCCTTGATTCTGAAAAACAAAACGAAGGATCATCAATGGTTCAAGCAAAATATCAAAAAAGATTACTTCAGTCTTCTGTTAGTTCCGTTCACTCAAAGAAACTCCTGTTCACAATCTCCAAAATTATCAGAAACCTTGGGACAAAAAGGTGCCTCAAGAGGGTGTGTGGGCCCATTAAATTAGTCCCAGGCAGCCCTCACCAAATTGCAGCTAGCAACTGGCTGGGGTTGCTCCTCTGTTGCCTCCCTATCATAAGCAGGTGAAGCTGTGGGACCAGTTCCTCCTCAAACAAGGGAGAGAAAGGGAGTCCCAGGAATTGGGGACCTGGCCTAATGAGGTACCTCCTGAAAGGAAAAAAAGTTAACCTGTTGCAAGAAAAAGCTTCCTGTATTCACAGGACTATGACAGTGGCAGAAGGAGACCTGAGATGCCCCTCACGGTTGTGCCAAGGGAGGAGGAGGGCCTAGATTGAAGAGGAGAACTGAAAGACCTGCTCCAGAGTCCAGAAGGAGGTCAACCCTCCTTCCCTTGATGCCCAGAATCACCTGGGGCTCCTGGGTGGCAATGGTAGCCTGAACAACCGGAGCTGGGGAGAGGAGCCCCAGAGCCTGTCAGTCCCGCTGCACTATAAGGGAGGCTGGCCCTGGACCGGGTGACCCGTGTCTCCAGGGATAGTCTGCCCTCTAATTGTCCTCATCACAAACTGGACAGGGTCGAGGTGGCCTCCCCACACTGTCCAGACAGTCCCTCCTAAAATGACCTGGCCTGCCACATTTGCAGTAATCAATGGGTGCATCTCAGGGACTCTGGGGTCCATGAGCCCACAGAGCAGCTATTAGAGCCTCTGTCTTTTTCCTGTATCTCCCCTCTTTTCTGGACTTCCTCCCAGTTCCCACTGCAAAAGACCAAGGTGGCCCCTACCAGGAAGCCCTCCAAAGTACCATCTGGTCCCACAGCCCGTTTCTGCTGCCCCCTCCTGACATCAGGGGCCACCTGTGTGATAAAGTCAGTGCCTAGGACCAGCTATTCTGCTACTGAATCAGGAGATAGAGAGATGTGTTTTACCAAGGCCCCTCCCTCTTAGCCTTTCCAGGAAGCCAGTGGGATTCTCATCAAATCCCTATTCTACCATGAATAGGTTGGTGTAATTCAGGGCCTTAGTCCTTGTCCTTCATAAGCCCTCCGGTATACACACCTGAAAGTGTTTCCTCTTCTATTCTCCTATTTCATCATTGGGGTCCAATTTTCAACCTCCAATGGTACTGCTATTTTTCCAATCAGATAAGTCTCATCCCCTTTCCTGGTCCTATATAAGATATAAAGCTCATTGGCCAGGCACAGTGACTCATGCCTGTAATCCCAGCACTTTGGGAAGCTGAGGCAGGCGGATCATGAGGTCAGGAGATCGAGACCATCCTGGCTAACATGGTGAAACACCGTCTCTACTAAAAATACAAAAAATTAGCTGGGCATGGTGATGGGCACCTGTAGTCCCAGATACTCAGAAGGCTGAGGCAGGAGAATGGTGTGAACCTGGGAGGCGGAGCTTGCAGTGAGCTGAGATTGCCCCACTGCACTCCAGCCTGGGTGACAGAGCGAGACTCCGTCTTTAAAAAAAAAAAAAAAAAAAAAAAATATATATATATATATATATGGCTCATTCCCCAAATTCTCTGCCACTTGCAGGGTGGCCTGCTTTTCAGCGGTGGTCAGGGTTTGATTCAAAAGTAACATGAGGCTTGGTGCAGTGGCTCACACTTGTAATCCCAGTACTTTTGGAGGCCGAGGCAGGCAGATCATCTGAGGTCAGGAGGTTGAGACCAGCCTGGCCAACATGGTGAAACCTGTCTCTACTAAAAATACAAAAATTAGCCGGTTATGGTGGTGGACACCTGTAATCCCAGCTACTCAGGAGGCTGAGGCATTGCCTGAATCTGGGAGGCAGAGGGTGCAGTGAGCTGAGATCACACTATTGCACTCCAGCCTGGGTGACAGAGTGAGACTCTGTCTCAAAAAAAAAAAAAAAAGTAACATGACATCCTTCCAGGAGAGCTCAAATACTTTGGTTAAGTTCTGGAAAGCCCCTATATACCTGTCAGAGCCATCTAAAAACTTGCCAAGATCCCCTTAATTTGCCTTAAGTCCTGTAGAGAAAAGGGAACCTGGACCTTAATGGGGCCATATTCACCAGGCATCTGTTGTAGGGGCAGTTGTGACTGGGACCTGCCTAAAATGAGGATTTCTAGGCTGAGCCAAGCTTGAGAGAGAACAGTGGAGGGGGTTGATTCCCCCACTTGAGGTACCTCTGGGGTTTGCTTCCCTATTTCCCTGGGATTGCCCTTTGCAGGCTCTCCTGAGATGGCCGTGAGGTGAGCTGATTCAATCCTACAACATCAGCAAAGGTTTGGATTACCCTGCAAGGCAAAAAAGGCCTGCATGTATGGGACCTTGGACCATTTGCCCTTGCATTTACAGAAAAGCTTCCTTCCTGGGGCCATGCTTCTTTTCTGTGCCTCAATGTTCTTGGCACTAAATTGGCAACCAAGGAAATGACAAGAACATTTTCACCACAAATTTATGTACAGATACCAAGGCCCACTTTGCTTCATCTGTGCTACTCTTAACCTTCCATTTTATACTTTTGAAGACTAAGCCAAATGCTTATTCTACCCAGTAATATTTCTGGTTTGCAACAACATCCTTAACATTCAACATTGTATATAAAGTAGAGATAGGAACTTTGACAGCCGTGAAAGAAAGAAAGAGTGATAGGAAAGATGGGAGGTTCTAGTGGCAACACCCTAATGGACAGTCGGGGACTGGAGTTAGTCCAGGGGCCTTTGGATAACAATGAGGCAAAGCCTCAGCCAGATACTCTGAGTTGCCCCACAACCTCCTTTGTCTTCCACCCAGTGGCTAGACCTCCACGAAAGGAAACCGGGTTGGAATAAAGCCAACATTCCCAAAACCTGAGGGTAATGGGGGATTGACAGTGTCCTCCCCAGCAAGCCTGTCCTCTGTGTCTTAAGTCCAGCAGCCACACTAGTTGCTTTTAACTGGCTGACAGAGGCTGGTATTTTTCTTTCATTTTAGCTATTGTGGAATTTAGGGACTCCAAAAAAAGGACAGAAAGAGCAGATCTGCTTTTACTTACCCTTCCACAGATCCTGGATGAGCCCCCAAAATATTACAGGATCTTTGGGGTGTTGTTTTTCTCACTGGAAACCTCTGTGGCTGGCAGTGCCTTTGCCTGAGTTTTGCTTGGGCCTGCTGGGCTCATTTTGTCCACTTGGCCTGGCAGGCTGTTTTCAGCTTACGTTACTGGCCTGGTTCCCATGCCTGCTAAGGGTGAGTCAGGTGCGGAATGGCGTAGGGTGTATGAGCAAGCATGGGGTCTGACCAGTGTGCACAGTCAGACATGCCAGCTGCTTCAGTGGGCCAGGCAGCTTCAGGTGCTGGCATGGGCACTGGCTCTCTGCTAGGCTAAGGCTGGATCAGGTGCACCGCAAGCAGCTTCCATGGCTGGCGCCAGGGAATATGGTGGTGGCTGGAAGCTTGGAGATGCCAGGAACTGCAGGGCCCCAAAGAAGGAATCATGCGCCAGGCTTGGGGAGCTCCCAGGTCTGGGATCTCCAAAGGGCTGCAGCTCTTCTTTCCTTCTCTTTGCCTGCAACATGGAGAGCAAGGGGGAAGCATGTCTCAGTCCTGTTTGTGTTACAGCTCTTTTAGCCTCACCATTCAGTGGGTCCCAAGTTCTTGTACTGAGACCAGGAAGAATGAGGTACGTAGACAAGTGGAGGGTGAACAAGACAAAGAGGAGCTTTATTGAGCAATATAACATCTCAGAGGAAACCCACAGGGGGCAGCTCCTTTCTGCAGCCAGGTTGTCCTGATGGGTGTTCAGATCCTAGCAGAGAGGGTAGCTCCTCTCTGCAGGTGGTTGTCTCGTTGTCTATACAGCTCTCAGGAGAGAGGATACCCTAGAGTGGGTGGCTCCCCTCTGCAGGCAGGTCATCCTGTCATCTCCCTGTCATCTCTCCATCAACTCTGCAGCTCTCAGCAGAGAAGAAGCCCTAGAGTGGGTTGCTCCTCTCTGCAGCTGGTTGTCCTGCCATCTGCTCAGCTCTGGCTGAGCCCAGGGCTTTAATGGGCCTCAGAGGGGAGGAAATGAGCACCAGTTGGTCCATGGGCAGCCACAGGCAGGCATACAAAAGACACCACAAGTTCCCACTGTGGTCCATGGGACTGGCATGCTTGGCCCCCAGTCTTCAGGGTCTCCCTGGCCTCAAGGTGGGGCCTCACCAGGGACCCACCCCCTTCCTCCCAGGAACCTGTGTGCCTCCTGCTGCCATTCATGGCACCCAGGCTGTAGGTGCCAAGGTGCACCTGCAGGCCAGTGCTGAGCTGCCCTCAGCCCCTTGTCAACTTCCCTCCTAGGCACATCAGTGCCCAATGTCTGGAGGGGGCTGAGCTGGCAGGGGGCTGGCATGTCAGCACTGCACTGAGCATGTGTACATCTGACTGGGCTGCGACAGCACCCAGGTTTGGCCCCAACTTTGTTCTGAGATCAAAGCAGGTGCCAACAGCAGGCAGAAAGCCAGGCAGCAGCAGCAGCAGGGATTTCTGAGCCTGTGAGGGCAGGTGGGACCTTCCTGGGCCCCCAAGAGTGCAGGGTAGTCTGGGTCTGCAGCTGTAGTGTGGGTGGTTGCAGCTGTGCCTAGGCAGGCAGGGCTGCTGCCTAGTTCTGGCCTCCCTAGAGCACAGGGAGGCTCAGGTCCACAGCATTCAGGGTGCCAGGGCTTTTGCCTCCTCCATGCAGCAGGAGGCCCAGGTTTGCAGCCATGATTTGGGTGGCTGTGGCTGCATCCAGGGAGCTCCTGCCCCACCAACTCAGAAGTGGCGGAGCTCCTGCTTGTCCCCAGATCCCACTGGCTCCATGAAGCATAGAGCCCCAGTCGTGCCTCCTTACTGCAGCCAGCATGATGGGGTTCTTGTTCTGGGAGTAGGAGAAAGACATTTGGGATAGATGATAGGGTGGGTGCTAGGGAGAGCACAACACAAAGCCTCTGTAATCATTTGAAGGCCAGGTTGATACTCTTAGTCGAATGGGAAAAGTTATCTTGTCCTCCTCGCAGGGCGTGTGACAGGGGAGCTGCTCGCTTCTTCAATGCCCCACTGCTCAAACCTCTAGGGGAGCATACAGATGGGCAGAATGTGATGCTCCGACCCTATAGCAGCATCTAGGGGTGGATGGTTACAGTTCCTGAGCCCCAGAGGGCGTGTGCTAAGGGGTGCTCTTTTAGTTTTGCTGTCTATAGGTGGTTGTGTTAACCAGCTCTATTAGACCCTCTACCTTGTTGCAAGGACAGAGGGTTTTCTGTATCCTGGATTCTTGCCCTAGTGTATTGGAAGAATCAGATCACACCTGGGCTTGGAGAATGAGTGCAAGGTTTTATTGAGTGGAGGTAGCTCTCAGCAGATGGGGGAAGCCAGAAATGGAATGGAGTGGGAAGATTTTCCCCTGGAGTCAGGCTGCTCAGCGGCCTGGGCTCTCCTTCAACTGCCCTGGCCAAATTCTGTGTCGTTCTGCTTCTGCTGGTCAGTGGCCTGCTGGCATACCAGTGCCTGTTGGTGCGTTCTTCTTGACGTCCAGCTGCCCGTGTGTTCCTCTGCTGATATGCTCCATTTGACGTCCAGCTGCCCGTGTCTTCTTCCGCTGATCTGCTCCTCTCAACATCCAGCAGCTTGTGTGTCTGCCTGCTAGGGTCTTGGGGGTTTTTATAGGCACAGAATAGGGGTGTGGCAGGCCAGGGGAGGTCTTGGGAAATGCAACATTTGGGCAGGAAATGCCTGTCCTCACCTAGGTCCATGGGGGTAGAGCCCTAGCCAGGGACCATGCCCTCCTCTACCCAGCACTTCCCTTCCACACTTCTGTATGGTTTAAAGAGACCACCCTCTTCCCTTCCCAGCACTTCCATATTATTGCCACCTGCAGAGCTTCTTATTGCAACCAAAGCCTCTGTAATCATTTGAGGGCCAGGTTGATACTCACCACCTGCAGAGCTTCTTATTGCAGGAGTACCAAGTAAGTAGCTCTTGATGTCAGGCCTTTACTTCTTGTTAAAGGAAGTAAAGCCCCAGAATGGTTTTCAGGGTTTTTCTTGACTCGGACATTTTACCTCTGTGACAGCAGCAACTATCACTTTCCAAATGGGGGGCAGCAAGTCCATAAGGAAGTCTGAAGTCCTGGCCCAGGGCACTTTTACCCACTGACTGTGGGACTATAAATTGATTCAACTCTGTTTGATTCAGTTTGCATACATCATTTGAAGTTGTAACAGTAGAATATTTTTACATCCAGAAATTTAATTTTAAGACTTTATTCTATGGAAATAAAGTACAGATCCAACAAAGACTTAATTACAAGGAATGTTCCTGGCTGCATTAAAAAAATATAATAAGGAACAGGTCAGGGATGGTGACTCATGCCTGTAATCCCAGTACTTTTGGAGGTTGAGGTGGGAGGATTGCTCGAGCCTAGGTGTTGGAGACCAGGCTGGGCAACATGGTGAAACCCCATCTCTACCAAAAAAAAAAAAAAAATGCTGGGTGTGGGGGTGTACGCCTGTAATCCCAGCTACTCAGGAAGCTGAGGTGGGAGGATTGGTTGAGCCCAGGAGGCGGAGGTTATAGTGAGCTATAATCGCATAATTGCACTCCAGCCTGGGTGACAGAACGAGATCCTGTCTCAAAAAAACCCCTCTATCTATCTATCTATCTATCTATCTATCTATCTATCTATCTATCTACCTACCTACCTATCCACACACACACACGTGCACACCCACACGTATAATAAAGAACAAGTGAGAAATAGCCTGAATTGTCAAAAATAGGGGAAATGGTTTATGAAAAATGAAGCAGCCATATCATAGGAGAATATTTAATACATATATTCATAATATACTTCAAAAATGAAAAGGGACTACAAATCAGTCTGAATTGTATGATCCTACTTTGATTTTAAAATAGGATACATAATACACACACCCACCTAAAGAAAAGCCTGGAAGGATACACAATGATTATTCACAAGGTTTATCTCCCGTGGGATTATTGTAGTTCTTCCATCCTTTGTTTGCCTTCCTTCCTTCCTTTGTCCCTTCATTTCTTCTATTTTTTTTTGAGATGGTGTCTTGCTCTGTTGCTCAGGCTGGCATGCAATGGTGCTATCTCTGCTCACTGCAACCTCCGCCTCCTGGGTTCAAGCAATTCTCCTACCTCAGCCTCCCAAGTAGCTGGGATTACAGGTGCCCACCACAACGTCCGGCTAATTTTTTGTATTTTTAATAGAGACAGGGTTTCACCATGTTGGCCAGGCTAGTCTTGAACTCTTGGCCTCGTGATCCTCCCGCCTTGGACTCCCAAAGCTGGGATTATAGGCGTGAGCCACCGCACCTGGCCCTTGTTCTTCATTTCTTCTTTCCTTTCTTCCTGTATATCATATTTCCTAAATTTTCTTTCTTTTTGAGATGGAGTCTCGCTCTGTTGCCCAGGCTGGAGTGCAGTGGCGTGATCTCAGCTCACTGCCACCTCTGCCTCCCAGGTTCAAGCGATTCTCCTGCCTCAGTCTCCCGAGTAGCTGGGATTACAGGCACCGCTATCATGCCCAGCTAATTTCTGTATTTTTTTAGAGATGAGGTTTCACCATGTTGGCCGGGCTAGTCTTGAACTCCTGACTTCAGGTGATCCACCTGCCTTGACCTCTCAAAATGCTGGGATTACAAGCGTGAGCCACCACACCTGGTCCTAAATTTTCTACAATGAGGATTGTAATAAGAAAAAAAAAGGAATAATAAGAGTTTTTTAAAGTCTCAGGGCAGATTGCATGATAATGTGAATGTAATTAATGCCACTGAACTGTACACTTAAAGTGCTTAAAATGGTAAATTTTATGTTATGTATATTTTATTACTACAATAAAAAAGTCTCAGTTCAGGGATCACTTCTGAGAACACCTCCTCAACTGCCCTTCTATCCCTCTTAATCTGATGAATTGCTTCTCTTCTGGTCATAGCACAACATCAGGGTGTATGGATGCCCTAACACTTACCACATTATAACCAAAGCGTTGAGTAACTTAGCTATTTCTTCCACTAGCCTGTAAAATTTTGAAGACTTCAGTTTCCCCTGGAGCCTGCCAGTACTTGGTACATGGAGGTTTGTAGAGTGAATGAATAAAAAATACAAAGAACATCTCTGGTTCAGTTGTCTCCCTACATGTATGTTAAATAAAGTTTGGAGTTGGAGTATGGTTTTAAACAATAATCCAAATCTTGTACCTTAGTATTAGTTTGTATCTTACTATAATACATGCTATCCCTACCACCTGGAATGACCCGCCCGGGTATCCTTTCCTTCCTGGGGATTCCTGTGCCACTTCATCAACTGTATTCTGGAGCTGCTTTCTGTTTTATATCCACAGACTTCTCTGCCACTGTAGACTGTAACATTCTGGAGAACAGTATACCCCTCTGAGTATCTAGGCTAGGTAGTACCTAGGGGTAGCCAGATATAAACACAGTAAATATTCTGTGGAACGAATGGATGTCAATGACTTTCCAGCATCAATATGTCAGATTGAAAAGAGCAAATCATAACATGGCAAAAAATGTTAAATTCCTACCTTTGACTTTCAAGACAAGTTGTTTATTTTAAAGGAGGGATGGGGACAAGTGCAGAGAGACAGACATGCATATCCTAAGTAGAAAACTCAATGGGATGTTCTGAAGATATTTGAACATGGGAGAATGTTGAAAATGTAATGTTAATTGCAAAAAATGACCAGGCCAGGTGTAGTGGCTCACACCCGTAATGCCAGCACTTTGGGAGGCCGAGGCAGGAGGAATGCTTGAAGCCAGGAGTTTGAGATCAGCCTGGGCAACATAGTGAGACCCCATCTCTATTAAAAAAAATAGAAACTTAGCCAGATGTGGTGGCATGTACCTGTAGTCCCAGCTACTTGGGAGGTTGAGGATCCTTTGAGCCCAGGAGTTCAAGGCTGCAGTGAGCTATGATTGTGCCACTGCACTCCAGCCTGGACAATAGAGTGAGACCCTGACTCAAAAAAAAAAAAAGAAGAAAGAAAGAAAAAAACCCAGATGTAAAATAGTATATGATCCCAAATATAGGGTGACTAAATAATTTATTGTCAAAACCAGGACAATTTTGGGAATGAAAGTGGTGATAAAATAATAATTTTTGAAATATGTATTAACTGACAAATTTGTTTTTGGATTTTTTGAGACAGGGTTTGGCTTTGTTTCCCAGGCTGGAGTGCAGTGGTACAGTCATGGCTCACTGCAACGTCTACCTCCCAGGCTCATGTGATCCTCCCATCTCAGCCTCCTGAGTAGCTGGAACTGCATGTGCACAAAACCATGCCCAGCTAATTTTTGTATTTTCTGTAGAGATGGGGTTTTGCCATGTTTGCTAGGCTGGTCTCGAACTCCTGAGCTCAAGTAATCCACATGCCTCAGCCTCCCAAAGTTCTGGGATTACAGGTGGGGACTACCATGCCTGGCTGACAAATTAGCTTTTATTTTTATTAGAATACATGTAATAATTCTACTAAAATCTATTTTAAAATATTTTTTTCTAAAATAACATATTTGTGAATATTAAAACATAAAATCTTTTTTTTTTCACATTTAAAACAATTCTCTTGTAGGCTGGGCATGGTGGCTCATGCCTATAATCCCAGCACTTTGGGAGGCCGAGGCAGGAGATCACCTGAGGTCAGGAGTTCCAGACCATCCTGGCCAACATGGTGAAACCCCGTCTCTACTAAAAATACAAAAATTAGCTGGTGTGGTGGCCTGCACCTGTGGTCCCACCTACTCAAGAGGCTGAGGCATGAGAATCACTTGAACCCAGGAGGCAGAGGTTGCAGTGAGCCGAGATCACGCCACTGCACTCCAGCCTAGGCCACGGAGCAAGACTCTGTCTCAAAAAAGAAAAAAAAAAAGAAAGAAAATTTAGGAAATATGATATACAGGAAGAAAGGAAAGAAGAAATGAAGAACAAGTGCCAGGTGCGGTGGCTCACGCCTGTAATCCCAGCTTCGGGAGAGACAGAGAGGATAGAGAGGTGTTGTGCCCATACCGTGGACAGGGGAGGACAAGCTGTTGGGATTTACACACCCACCTAGCCTGCAGACCACAGAGAGAGGTAATTCTCCAAAAGGAAATCAGGGTGCCACATTAGAAGAGGAAGAAATGGAAGCTGGGCCGTCAAAAACCAAATGTCCACCATACCCATTGTGTTTTCACCTGGCTTAGGACCTTCCTCTCTGTCACAGTCCTGCCATCATTTTGAGTGTCTTTGGTGCTCATGAAGACGATACAGTATCTTAGTTTCACCCTTGATCTCTCCAACTTTAGTGATCTTCATTTGTTTCAGGCAACCACACAGATCATAACCTCAATCTGGACTTTAAGCACTCAGAGCCACTCCTTCTCTGAAGTCTGAAGTTTCAGTACCTAATTCCTGATTTCGTAGTCCTATCTTTCCAGGTCTCTCCCTTCTGTCCTCCCAAATCCTGTTGTTTGACCTCATGGAAACTGCAGGTCCCTTGACCATTGCCTCCATTTTCTTCAATCTGTCAACATGTTCCTGCCTTCATTTTCTTCCTAGGAGGAGGAAGAAGGGAGAGTGGCTCCTTCCTCTGTGTGTCCTCACGCTCACCATCCTGTGTTTCAGTTACTCACTTGCTAATACAATACTGAGCTTGCAGTCTAGCACTGAGCTTGTTGCAGCAGCTATGTCCCTAACCAGCTGTCTCCAATTTCCCCAAGTGTTATTTTAAACACTCACTATTGTTTTCAATGCCCTGACACCACTGACTACTTGTCACACTGAGAGAAAATTGTGTCACATGAGAAATCCCATCATTTCCTGTTTTCCCCACTGCCCAGTATAATTTCTTCCCCTGCAGTTTTATGGAAGAAGTGTCCGTCTCCTATGGAGGGCTAATTCCTTCCCCTCTGTTCTGAATCCAATCTCCAGCCCCCCACCCCCACCCTCATCCTCAGCTTCTCCTATCCACTGGCTCGTCTGCCAAGCCTAGATACATATTTGCATCTCTCCACTGTCTTTAAAAGTCCCCTCTTGGTACCCTGGGACCTCTTTTAGATACTATCCTGTCTTGGTCTTCTTTTGAAGTCAGATTCCTAAAAGAGTAGTTTACACTCTCCCCTCCACTTTGTCACCCTCATGCCTTCCTCAATCCAATGCAATTCAGTCCTTTTCATTGCCAGCACTGAAACTGTGCTTGTAACTGGTGAATTGCAAAATTAGTGGATGCTACTCAGCCTTTACTTCAGTTGAGGTTGCTATAGTTTCTGCCCCTTGATTACCATTCTTCTTTATATTTCTTCCCCATAACACCACGTTTTCCTAAGTCTCCTCTGAGGAGGTCCCCTTCCTTTGTGTGTCTCAGGCTTTCTCTACCTCACTCCAGCCCTGTTCTCAACACAGAATGAACTTTGTTAACTTCTTTTTTTTTTTGAGACAGAGTCTCGCTGTGTTGCCCAGGCTGGAGAGCAGTGGCGCGATCTTGGCTCACTGCAAGCTCTGCCTCCCGGGTTAACGCCATTCTCCTGCCTCAGCCTGCCGAGTAGCTGGGACTACAGGCGTTGGCCACCACGCCCGGCTAATTTTTTTTTGTATTTTTAGTAGAGACGGGGTTTCACCGTGTTAGCCAGGATGGTCTCGATCTCCTGACCTCGTGATCTGCCCGCCACGGCCTCCCAAAGTGCTGGGATTACAGGCGTTAACTTATCACATGAGAAACTGAGCTTCTATTTCTGTGCAATTCAATGTTATGAGGAAGAGTGATGCATTTTGTTACAGAAGATAAGACCTTCAGTTCTGCCGGTGTGAGGACGCACTTTACTTTTCCGGTACTGTTACTTCTCATTAGGTGTAGGAGTGATCATGAACAACAAAGTTTTTCTAAACTTAAATAGCCTTATTTTAAAAGCTGTTTCTAGATGCTTGTATCATGTGGGCCGCCTAAGTTATAAAGTTGAAAAGGCACAGGGAAAGCTAGGACAGGATGTACTGATTTTGAAAGCACAAGTTGCAGAGGTAAAGCTGGACGCATCCTCATCCGTCATTATTCAGTGTCTGGGTGTACATTTATAATAATGCCCCTATTTACTTCTTGCGGTGGGTCTCAAGAGGGCTGCCCAAAGAGATTGTTCCTTGCACATAATAGTTGCTTACTAAATATTCATTGAATGAGAAAGCAGGGACAGGCACTTTAGATCTTTGCAGATATAAAGAATTGCTCATTGAGATGTACTGCAGGCTTTTGGTGTGGGTGGAAGTGGTAATAAAATGGCAGTTTTATGTGGAACACGCAGGGCACCGAGGCAACACGATGGCAAATAGCACTGTGAAAAACTTCTGATGTGATTGTATAACAAAGTTACTCAGAGCTGAGTTCTTTTCAGCCTAGACCCAAGGAAATCTGATGTCTCCTAAACCTTTCGTATATTCCTTTTTCTTTTCTTTTTCAAATTGGCATCCATTTAACACAACTGAGCTCCCATGAGCCAGGCACTGGGACCGCTGAGGTCAGGAGGCAAGCATCCCTGTCTTGGGAGGGCACATAGCTTAAACTGCAGCAAAAAACTACCTCCCATGTGGGACAACAGCAGCTGGTGCTGGGACAGTGGGGCTCAGAGAAAGAAGTCATTGCTCAGAGAGGGGAGGGAAAGGAAATAATTTGGGGAAGGTTTCTCAGAGAATGTACTAGGTGAGTAGGCCATGAAAGTAAAGCAGAAATTTGCTTCCAAATAAATCATGTGTGTGGTGGTGTGTGTGTGTGTGTGTGTGTGTGTGTGTGTGTGTTGAAGAGAAAGGACTTATCAGTAGCTGACAAGGCATGAAGTGATTGGTGAAACAAATATGAACTTGCTGAAAATCATTTTCAAGGATTTGAAGTCAGGTAACAATTATGCTGAGTCACCCTTGCTGGTGCTGGTGGGCCTTCAGGCTGTATCTTTCCTGAGGGAATTGGGAGAAGACAAGTGGGAACTGAGTCCCCTCATGGAAAGGGGAGCACGGAAGAGAAGTATCTCCTTTGGAAGAACAGAAAATGGTGAATAACAGGTGATTGCGAGTCTGTTACAGGTGACATCACTGGCCTCTGAACGGGGCTTTCACCTTTAGCTTCTGCCCATCCTGCTTTTCAGAATGGCTTTTCATGACAACCTCAGTTCTCTTGCTCAAAAAACTTCAGGATCCATCATCCATGTTACGGTAAAAAAAATAGCCATTAAAGGTCAAATTGTAGAAGGATGATGCTTAATGAATGAGGAAATGTTCATGTTATATGGTTAAGTAAAATGTAGATTATGTTGGGTATGATCCAAGTTCTGTTAAAAATACAGGTCAAAATGATATATAAATCAAGACGCTAACAGTGGTGTGATTTCAAATGATCTTTATTTTTATTTTTCTGTATTTTCCAATTACCTACAATAAATGTATCTTACTTTTGTCTTCTTATTTATGGTGGCCAGGCGCAGTGGCTCACGCCTGTAATCCCAGCACTTTGGGAGGCCAGGGTGGGTGGATCGCTTGAGGTCAGGAGTTTGAGACCAGCCTGACCAACACGGTGAAACACCGTCTCTACTAAAAATACAAAATTAGCCGGGTGTGGTGGTGGGCGCCTGTAATCCCAGCTACTCGGGAGGCTGAGGCAGGAGAATTGCTTGAACCCGGGAGGCGGAGGTTGCAGTGAGCCAAGATTGCTCCACTGCACTCCAGCCTGGGTGACAGAGCAAGACTCTGTCTCAAAAAAAAAAAAAAAAAAAACTCACCATAATTTTTTTTTTTTTTAAAGAGCAAGTCTCACTCTTGTTGCCCAGGCTGGAGTGCAATGGTGCGATCTTGGCTCATTGCCACCTTCACCTCCCGGGTTCAAGCCATTCTCTTGCCTCAGCCTCCCAAGTAGCTGGGATTACAGGAGCCCGCCACCACAGCCAGCTAATTTTTGTATTTTTAGTAGAGACGGGGTTTCACCGTGTTGGCCAGGCTGGTCTCAAACTCCTGACCTCAGGTGACCTGCCCTCCTCGGCCTCCCAAAGTGCTGGGATTACAGGCGTGAGCCACTGCGCCTGGCCACCATAAACTTTTTTAAAAGACAAAAATTATGATATAGTTGTATGGTGGAAAATTATTCAGCAGTGAGAATGAATGAACTACACTATACAATATCGACATGGATTAATCTTAGTAATGTAAGGCTGAGTGACAAAAGGAGGTTTAAAAGACTGTAACGTGAAAAGATTTTTATAAAGTTCAAAAGCAAGGAAAACTAACCTAACGTTGTTTAGGGAGAGAGATATATATCTATATATCTATATGTATATTAACATATAGTAAATCTATAAAGCAAAACAGGAAAAAAAATAGGTAGCAGGATGGTGGTTACCTCTGGGGGAAGTAAGAGCTTTTAGTGGAGAAGGACTCACCAGGAGCATCAATTATTTTGATAACTTTCCAATTCTCAGGTACATACATAGTTCTGTGGTCTTTAATCTAATGGGGTCTTGATGTTTTTGTCTACCAACATGTATGGACATTTTATATGACACAGCTATTAAGTACTTGCTTATCACGTTTGCTACACCTTCTACGTCCCGGAGAGAAGACACAATTGTGACCAAGATAGTTATGATCTTTAACGTCAAATTAGTGGGAATAAGGAGTAAGACTGGAGAAGGGGGTATCAGAAGGGTACAGGGACCTAACTAAGAGGAGGTGATGACAATGATGACCTGGAGTAAGGAGAACATAGTGGAAATAATATCTCACATTTGTATAGCACTTTCTAGTTTACAGAAAACATTAAAAAACTGTTATCTTATTTTGAAATGGAGAGAAAGAATGGATCCTAGAGACACTGCAAAGAAAGAATGAGTGGGACTTGGTGACTGATTATATAGAGTGATGGTGAGGAGAAATGCCAGTGATCCAAAAGGACCAAGAGCAATTATCTTCTTCACTTTTGTAAACTGCCTAGTGTACATACATGAAAAACCCATTTTTTTTGCTTCTAATTTTTTTTTTTTTTGATATGGGGTTTCACTCTGTTGCCCAGGGTGGAATGCAGTGGTGTGATCATGGTTCAAGCAATTCCTCAGCCTCCCAAGTAGCTGGGACAATAGGTGCGCACCACCACACCCGGCTAATTTTTAATTTTTTTTTTTTAAAGATGGGGTCTCCCTATGTTGCACAGGCTGGTCTTGAACTCCTGGGCTCAAGCACTTTGGGAGCCCAGCCTCCCAAAGTACTGTGATTATATAGGTGTGAGCCACTGTGCCTGGCCCTTTACTTCTTAAAAGAGAAACTAATCTGGGGTTAGGCTGAAACAGAAACTATCTGGCAAAATTCAGTAAACCCAGCCAGGAGAACGTCTAGTGTAACTTATATAACATTTTGTGACATTAACACCTTTTTACAAGTGTGAAATATTGACAAATCTATTGAAATAGATGGTTTTGACACTGTTGGGCTTTCATGTTCATCATGGTTCACATTTGCTCAGGGCAGACAGATATTACAAGGCATCATCTGAATGAAAGAGACTTCTTTAATGTCAAGATCTTTATCTTGGGTGGGTAGGTTAGCGTTCAGAATTTGTTTTTACAAAATATGAGATTAAGGTATTTAAGGAACAAAAAAGGAATTGATTTGAGGAAGAAATATTCCAAAGCATCAATATGATTGAGAATAATATACCTGGTCATATATTAAATTCATGAATGAGTTTTCCAACCTCACTTTTTCTTTTCTTTTTCTTTTTTTTTGAGTCAAGGTCTGGCTCTGTCACCCAGGCTGCAGTACAGTGGTTTAATCATTCCTCACTGCAGCCTTGAACTCCTGGGCTCAAGTGATCCTCCTGCCTCAGCCTCCCAGGTAACTGGGACTTCAGGCATGTGCCACCATGCCTGACTAAAAAATATATCTGTTTAAAAATATATGTTGTAGAGACAAGGGTCTTACTGTATTGCCCAGGCTGATCTCAAACTCCTGGGCTGAAGTGATGCTCCCTCCTTGGCCTCCAAAAGTGCTGGGATTACAGTCACGAGCCACCGTGCCTGGCCAATTTTCTTTTCTTTTCTTTTCTTTTTGTAGGCCAAAGAAAGAGAGATCAGACTGTTATTGTGTCTATGTAGAAAGGAAGGACATAAGAGACTCCATTTTGGAAAAGACCTGTACTTTAAATAGTTGCTTTGCTGAGATGTTTTAATTTGTAGCTTTGCCCCAGCCACTTTGACCCAACCACTTTGATCCAATCTGGAGCTCACAAAAACATGTGTTGTATGAAATCAAGGTTTAAGGGATCCAGGGCTGTGCAGGACGTGCCTTGTTAACAAAATGTTTACAAGCAGTATACTTGGTAAAAGTCATTGCTATTCTCTAGTCTCAATAAACCGGGGGCACAATGCACTGCGGAAAGCCACAGGGACCTCTGCCCTTGAAAGCGGGGTATTGTCCAAGGTTTCTCCCCATGTGATAGTCTGAAATATGGCCTCATGGGATGAGAAAGATCTGACCGTCCCCCAGCCCGACACCCGTAAAGGGTCTGTGCTGAGGTGGATTAGTAAAAGAGGAAAGCCTCTTGCAGTTGAGATAGAGGAAGGCCACTGTCTCCTGCCTGCCCCTGGGAACTGAATGTCTCGGTATAAAACCCGATTGTACATTTGTTCAATTCTGAGATGAGAGAAAAACCACCCTATGGTGGGAGGCGAGACATGTTTGCAGCAATGCTGCCTTGTTTTTCTTTACTCCGCTGAGATGTTTGCGTGGAGAGAAACATAAATCTGGCCTACGTGCACATCCGGGCATAGTACCTTCCCTTGAACTTAATTATGACATGGATTCTTTTGCTCACATGTTTTTTGCTGACCTTCTCCTTATTATCACCCTGCTCTCCTACTACATTCCTTTTTGCTGAAATAATGAAAATAATAATCAATAAAAACTGAGGGAACTCAGAGACCGGTGCGGTGCAGGTCCTTGGTATGCTGAGCGCCATTCCCCTGGGCCCACTGTTGTTTCTCTATACTTTGTCTCTGTGTCTTATTTCTTTTCTCAGTCTCTCGTCCCACCCAACTAGAAATACCCACAGTTGTGGAGGGGAAAGTCACCCCTTCACTTTTCTTTTCTTTTCTTTTTCCTTCCTTCCTTTTTCTTTCTTTTCTTTCTTTCTTTCTTTTTTTTTTTTTTTGACGGAGTCTTGTTCTGTCACCCAGGCTGGAGTGCAATGGTGCTATCTCGGCTCACTGCAACCTCCACCTCCCAGGTTCAAGCAATTCTCTTGCCTCAGCCTCCCAAGTATCTGGGATTACAGGCGTGTGCCACCACGCCCAGCTAGTTTTTGTATTATTAGTAGAGATGGGGTTTCACCATGTTGGCCAGGCTGGTCTCGAACTCCTGATCTCAGGTGATCCACCTGCCTCAGCCTCCCAAAGTGCTGGGATTACAGGCATGAGCCACTGTGCCCGGCCCAGAACAATTTTCATATAATCTATTGACTTGCCTGCCCTAAGACAAAGGCTGTTGTTTTGAGGTAGCCTTGGTTTACTTTCCAAGTTCTATCTGCTTTTCCACTGGAGTTCAGAGGTCTTTCATGGCCAGCCCATTCTGCCATCCATGACCTTTGATGGATCCTGTTCTCAGCTCAAGGCAATCTCCAGAAACTGAAGAACATGACCTTTCTAAATGCAAGTAAGAATTCGTCAAAGAAACTTGTGCTGGTTAAACCTTAAGATAACCGGATAGCCAATAAATTCAGAGATAGAGGCATGACTAGTTGGGACAGGCTTTTAAGAAAACTGTGATTATATTTCTTTGGCAAAATTAAAACTTGATGGAAACTCAGGGAACATTTTGTCTAACCTAGATAATAAAAGCAAAGTCATATCTTTTCCTTGTTTAAATGACATGGGGGAGGCTGGGTTGGATGAGAGTGAACTGGGAGGACACAGAGATCTGTATTTGGAACATGAGAAAATGTGCTAGGCAATCTGAAACAATATTGATCATCACTCTTTTAGCTACATCTTATAAGTTGATTACTTTTTACAGAAATAGAATTTTGTCTAGACTATTGGATAAGCTCTAGGAAAAAAAGTTGATTTCCCACATGAATGCTTGGGATCATCAATTTTCATTTATGCTTTTGATCAAATACTATTTGGCTAATACATTCATAGGGTCCTCTAGTTTTCCCAACCTTTTTATCTGTCCTGACTAAGAAATACAGAGTGCCTTGACCACTCTGTGACCTGGCCAGTTGCATGTTTTTTGGCAGGGTTAAGTCAGGTCCTTGAACATTCCCAGGCTCTGGTTAACATGTTTAGGTTGTTGTCCAGAACACTGAAAGAAACTAGCCCCAGCCCTTAACCAAACTCCTCAAACCCTCATATAAACTCCATAACACAACCCCCTTATTGCAGACATAGCTAGGTGGAGCATCTCTTTCGCTTGCTGTTGAGAGGATTCCTGCAGCCCCTTTTGTAAGTAAGTTCCCCTGATAAATACTTTAGACTAATTACCCTGGTGTTTAGTGCTTCTCTCTTTGGAATCTCAACTAGCCCCATCTCCAAATGGTTTACAGATAATCCTTCTTGGGAATTTCCCTGCTAAAGCCTTTGGGGCTCCAGTTTTGGTTTTGGCCTGGACAAAACAACATTGCAGGAATAGTTTAAGGTATTTGCCTTTTGTGATAGTGTCCATTATAATATTATTTTCTTATTACTATTAATTTTTTTTTTTTTAGAGGCAGAGTCATCCAGGCTGCAGTGCAGCAGTGGCAATCACGGCTCACTGCAGCCTCAAACTCCTGGGCTTAAGTGATCTGCTCACCTCAGCCTCCTGAGCAGATGGGACTACAGGTGTACTACCACATCTGACTAATTTAAAATTTTTTTTGTAGAGATGCTGTCTCCCTATGTTGCCCAGGCTGGTCTCAAACTTCAGGGCTCTAGGGATCCTCCTGCCTTGGCCTCTCAAAGTGTTGGGAGTACAGGTGTGAGCCACGGCGCTTGGCCTATTATTACTATTATAATTATTTTTCAACCACCTGGTAAATTTGCGAGGGTTGTTTTATTAAGTAAATAAATCAAAATCTTCCCTGGAAATTTAAAGGAGAAATGTCGAGGAAGAAGTTCATGTCATTTGAGGATAATTGGCTGCACAGTTACTCTTTTGCAGAGGAAGGCATGTGTTTGTGATGGACATAGCAGCTGTCAATATGCCCCCACTATCAGAGGGTATACCAAACCTGCAAACTCTTTGTTTCGGCAGCAAAATATATTAACAAAAATTCAGGAGTGGACAGAAGTTTCTAATTTTGATGTAGTCCAATGTGTCCATTTTTTTTCCTCTTGTTGCCTGTGCTTTCAGTGTCATATCCAAGAAATCACTGCCAAATCCAACGTCATGAAGCTTTCTCGCTGTATTTTTGTTTTTTGAGACAGGGTCTTGCTCTGTTGCCCAGGTTGGAGTGCAATGGCGTGATCAGAGCTCACTGCAACCTCTGCCTCCTGGGCTCAAACAATCCTCCCACCTCAGCCTCCCTAGTAGCTGGAACTACAGGTGCATGCCACCATGCCTGGCTAATTTTTGTATTTTTTGTAGAGATGGGGTCTTGCCATGTTGCTCAGGCAGGTCTCCAATTCCTGGGCTCAAGTGATCCACCTGCTGTGGCCTCCCAAAGTGTTGGGACTACATGTGTGAACCACCACACTCGGTCATCTCCCTGTATTTTCTTCTAGGAGTTTTATAGTTTTAGTTCTTAAATTTAGGTCTTTGATCTATTTTGAGTTAATTTTTGCATATAGTGTAAGGTACAGGTCTAACTTCATTCTTTTGCAGGTGAATATTCAGTTTTCCCATTACCATTTGTTGAAAAGATTGTCCTTTCCCCATTGAATGGTCTTGGCACCCTTGTTAAAAATCATTTGACCATATATGCAAGGGTTTATTTCTGTGTTATCTATTCTATTCCGTTGGTCTAGGTATCTGTCTTTATGTCAGTAACACACTGGTTTGATTATCATAGCTTTGTAGTAAGTTTTGAAATCAGGAAGTGAGAGATTGCCATCTTTGTTGTTCTTTTCAACATTGTTTTGGTTATTTGGGGTCATTTGATATTCCAAATGAATTTTAGAATGGATTTTTAAAATTTATATAAAAATATTGTTGGGATTTTGATAGGGATTGCATTGACTCCGTAGATCACTTTTGGTGGTATTAATATCTTTACAATCTTAAGTCTTCCAATTCATGAATATGGAGTGCTTTGTGTTTATTTGTGTCTTTTTTGTTGTTGTTGAGATGGAGTCTTGCTCCTTCGCCCAGCTGGAGTACAGTGATGCAATCTTGGCTCATTGCAGCCCTGCCTCCCAGGTCCAAACGATTCTCCTGCCTCAGCCTCCCAAGTAGCTGGGATTACAGGTGCACACCACCACGCCCAGCTAATTTTTTGTATTTTTAGTAGAGATGGGGTTTCACCATATTGGCCAGGCTGGTCTCAAATTCCTGACCTCAGGTGATCCACCCGCCTTGGCCTCCTAAAGTGCTGCAATTACAGGCGTGAGCCACCATGCCTGGCCTGAGCCACTACCATGTGTGGCCTTTTTTTTTTTTTTTTTTTTTTTAGAGATAGGGTGTCCTCTGTTGCCCAGGCTGGGGTGCAGTGGCACAATCATAGCTCACTGCAGCCTTGAACTCCTGGGCTCAAGTGATCCTCCTGCCTCAGCTACCCAAGCAGCTGGGACTACAGGCATGAACCACCATACCTGTCCCAATTTTTGTGCCTTTTAAAATTTCTTTCTGCAACATTTTGTGGTTTTTAGTGTACAAGTATTTTGCTGCCTTGATGAAGTTTATGCCTTAGTATTTTATTCTTCTTGATGCTATTGTAAATGGAATTTAAAAAAATTTCCCTTTTGGATTGTTCATTGATAATGTATAGAAATGCAGTTGATTTTTGTGTGTTGCTTTTGTATCCTGCAACTTTGTAGAATTTGCGTATTAATCTAACAGGTGTGTGTGTGTGTGTGTATGTGTGTGTGTGTGTAATCTTTAAGGTTTTCTATGTATAAGATAATCTCATCCATGGACAGAGATCATTATTTCTTTCCAGTGTGGTGGCCTTTTATTTCTTTTCTTGATTGATGGCTATGGCTGGAACTTCCAATACAATGTTGAGTAGAAGTGGTGAAAGTGTGCATGTATAGACCACTCTTTGGAGAAGTGATCTATATTAAGGGAGCAAAGAAATGCAGTATTACATGGAGGGGCAAAATGCATTTTCTTTTTTGCTTGTCTTTCCTTTTTTTTTTGATAAAGTGAGAGAAACAGTGTGTTTGTGTGCTGATGGGCTGGCCTGAGTAGAAAAGGGGAATGAGGTGGAGGGTAGGATCTGGTGCACAGGAGACAGCTTCATGGAGAGCTCATCTTTGGTGACAGGAGAGAAGACTGGCTATGCGCTGGAAGACACTGACAGGAGAACCACGTGGTGCTGGGAGTGGTGGAAGTTTTCTTTAGAATGCTTCAATTTTCTCAGGAAAGTAAGAAGCAAGGTTATTGACTCAAAGTGGGATGGGGGGAGATACTAGAAGTCTGAAGGGAGAGGAAAAGGTATAAATCAGCTGCCTAGGAGAGTGGGAGACAGAATGGTCTAGGGAAATATAGTATAATTGCTGGGCAGTACTCACGGCCCAAGGAAGGTTTGTCAATTTATTTATTTACCTAAAATGTAGAGACGGGGTCTCACTGTGCTGCCTTGGCTGGTCTTGAACTCCTGGGCTCAAGTGATCCTCCCACCTTGGCCCCCCCAAATGGGATTACAGACATGAGCCACCATGCCTGGCCAAGTTTTGTCAATTTAAATACACATTAGCTTGGTTGTTCTTCAGCTATGTTCATGTGGAGCAGCCAGAGATGGATTCAGCCAGCTGTGGTATGGCTGAGTGAGTACACTTTTCCTGGAGACAGGCAAGTAAATTGATTATGAACAAGGGATTGAAACAATTGTTCATGGAATGTAAGCTGGCTAGAGTATGGAGTGAATACATGAAGGGTGTGAATGACAGTGAAGAGATGGTAGAATGAGTGTGAGTGTAGATCCTGGTGGGATGTAAGGATATTTACTACATTTACTACTGTAAGGGTGTGAGCTGGAAAGATAGGAGAAGGTGGTCAAGGACAAGGATTCCTGAAACAAGACTGCAGAGACTTCCGTAGCCGAGGAGGAAATGATTCCAGGGCACCTTTGTGTGCTGCCAAGAGTGAGGCAGTTCCTGTGAGAATCTTGATGTACTCAGATAATTGTAGGCCTATCATAGGCATGTCCCCACACCTTATTCCACCCAAAAGCTTTATCAATTCAGAGTATGTTTGCATCATATCCAGACAGAGAAAAAACATTAGTTGAAATTTAAATAACTGCAATACTGATAGATTGCTTTAGAAATAGACATTGAAGGAAATGTTCCTGGGGCAATATGTGTCTTGGATCTTAACTTTTCTCTCTCTAAAAGATCATGGTCAAATCATGTGAAAAAATCACTAGTGTTCCTATAGACCACTAACAGTCAAGCCGAGAGCCAAATCAGGAACTCAATCTCATTCTCAATTGCCACAAAAAAGTAAAATACCTAGGAATACAGGTAACCAGGAAGGTGAAAGACCTCTACAAGGAGAACTACAAAACACTGCTGAAAGAAATTAGAGATGAAGACCTGGCATGGTGGCTCATGCCTGTAATCCCAGCACTTTGGGAGGCCAAGGGGGGTGGATCACCTGAGGTCAGGAGTTCAAGACCAGCCTAGCCAACATGGTGAAATCCCATCTCTACTAAAAATACAAAAAATTAGCTGGGCATGGTGGCACATTCCTGTAATCCCAGCTATTTGGGAGGCTGAGGCATGAGAACCACCTGAACCTGGCGGGTGGAGGTTGCAGTGAGCTGAGATCGTGCCATTGCACTCCAGTCTGGGCGACAAGAGTGAAAGTCCATCTCAAAAAAAAAAAAATCAGAGATGACACAAATAAATGAGAAAACATTTCATGCTCATGATTAGGAAGAATCAACATCGTTAAAATGGCCATACTGCCCATAGCAATTTATAAATTAAATGCTATTCCTATTAAACTACCATTAACATTCTTCACAGAACTAGAGAAAAAGATTTTAAAATTCATATGGAACCAAAAAAGAGCCAGAATAGCAAAGGGAATCTTAAGCAAAAAGAACAAAGCTGGAGGCATCACACTATCCAACTTCAAACTACACTACAAAGGCTACAGTAATCAAAACAGCATGGTACTCATACAAAAACAGATACATAGACTAATGGAACAGATCAGAGAACCCAGAAATAAGGCTGCACACTTACAACTATCTGATCTTTGACAGACCTGACAAAAACGAACAATGGGGGAAAGATTCATTATTCAATAAATGGTGCTAGGATAACCGGCTACCCACATGAAGAATTGAAACTAGACCCCTTCCTTACGCCATATGCAAAAATCAATTCAAGATGGGTCAAAGACTTAAATGTGAAACCCAAAACTGTATAAACCTTGGAAGACAACCTAGGCAATACCATTCTGGACATAGGAATGGGGTAAGATTTCATAATGAAGACACAAAAAGCAATCACAACAAAAGCAAAAATTGACAAGTGGGATCTAATTAAACTAAAGAGCTGCACAACAAAGGAAAGTATCAACAGAGTGAACAACCTACAGAATGGGAGAAAATTTTTGCAAACTATGCATCTGACAAAGGTCTAATATCCAGCATCTACAAGAACTTAAAAAAATTTATAAGCAAAAAACAAACAACCCCATTAAAAACTGGGCAAAGGGGCTGGGCATGGTGGCTCATGTCAGCACTTTGGGAGGCCGAGGTGGGCACACTGCTTGAGCCCAGGAGTTCAAGACCAACCTACCAACATGGCAAAACTCTTTTTTTTTTTTTCTTTTTTTTTTTAATTGATCATTCTTGGGTGTTTCTCGCAGAGGGGGATTTGGCAGGGTCATAGGACAATAGTGGAGGCTAGGTCAGCAGATAAACAAGTGAACAAAGGTCTCTGGTTTTCCTAGGCAGAGGACCCTGTGGCCTTCCGCAGTGTTTGTGTCCCTGGGTACTTGAGATTAGGGAGTGGTGATGACTCTTAACGAGCATGCTGCCTTCAAGCATCTGTTTAACAAAGCACATCTTGCACCGCCCTTAATCCATTTAACCCTGAGTGGACACAGCACATGTTCAGAGAGCACAGGGTTGGGGGTAAGGTCACAGATCAACAGGATCCCAAGGCCGAAGAATTTTTCTTACTACAGAACAAAATGAAGTTTCCCATGTCTACTTCTTTCTACACAGACAAGGCAACCATCCGATTTCTCAATCTTTTCCCCACCTTTCCCCCCTCTCTACTCCACAAAACCGCCATTGTCATCATGGCCCGCTCTCAATGAGCCGTTGGGTACACCTCCCAGACGGGGTGGCGAATGGGCAGAGGGGCTCCTCACTTCCCAGATGGGGTGGCCAGGCAGAGGCGCCCCTCACCTCCCGGACAGGGCGGCTGGCCAGGCGTGGGGCTGACCCCCCAACCTCCCTCCCAGACGGGGCGGCTGGCCTGGCGGGGGCTGACCCCCACCTCCCTCCCGGATGGGGTGGCTGCCGGGCGGAGACGCTCCTCACTTCCCAGACGGGGTGGTTGCCGGGCGGAGGGGCTCCTCACTTCTCAGACGGGGCGGCTGGGCAGAGATGCTCCTTACCTCCCAGACGGGGTTGCGGCTGGGCAGAGGCGCTCCTCACATCCCAGACGGGGCGGCGGGGCAGAGGCGGTCCCCACATCTCAGACGATGGGCGGCCGGGCAGAGATGCTCCTCACTTCCTAGATGGGATGGCGGCCGGGCAGAGACGCTCCTCACTTTCCAGACTGGGCAGCGAGGCAGAGGGGCTCCTCACGTCCCAGACGATAGGTGGCCAGGCAGAGACGCTCCTCACTTCCCAGACGGGGTGGTGGCCGGGCAGAGGCTGCACTCTCGGCACTTTGGGAGGCCAAGGCAGGCGGCTGGGAGGTGGAGGTTGTAGCAAGCTGAGATCACGCCACTGCACTCCAGCCTGGGCACCATTGAGCACTGAGTGAACCAGATTCCGTCTGCAGTCCCGGCACCTTGGGAGGCCGAGGCTGGCGGATCATTTGCGGTTAGGAGCTGGAGACCAGCCCGGCCAACACAACGAAACCCCGTCTCCACCAAAAAAATATAAAAACCAGTCAGGCGTGGCGGCGCGTGCCTGCAATCGCAGGCACTCAGCAGGCTGAGGCAGGAGAATCAGGCAGGGAGGTTGCAGTGAGCCGAGATGGCAGCAGTACAGTCCAGCTTCGGCTCGGCATCAGAGGGAGACTGTGGAAAGAGGGAGAGGGAGACCGTGGGGAGAGGGAGGGGGAGGGGGAGGGGGAGGGGCGGCAAAACTCTTGTCTCTACAAAAATACAAAAATTAGCTGAGAGTGGTGGTGCTTGCCAGCACCACTTTCTTTCTTTTCGCTTTGTATCTTTCTCTTTCTTTCTTTCTTTTTCTTTCCTTCCTTCCTTCCTTCTTTCTGTCTCTCTCTTTCCTTCTTTCTTTCTCTTTCTTTTTTCTTTCTTTCTTTTTTTCCTTCCTCCTTTCTTCCTTCCTTCACTTGCCTGCCTGCCTTCCTTCTTCTTTTTCTTTCTTTTTTTCTTAACAGGGTCTTGCTCTCTTGCTCTCAATCCCAAAGTGCTGGGATTACAGATGTGAACCACTGTACTCAGCCTCCTTCCCTATTTTTATTTTCTAAGAGTTAAGGATTTGTGGGTCTAGAGGGTGGCATCTTGCACAATACATGCCTTTGGCTCTATGCTCCCCCTCACCCGCTATCTATTACTGCGTTTTCTTCTCAGATGAGAAAGGACAAAGGATCTAGTCCTGGTGCTGTACTAGCACCAACCGGTGCAGGAGATATTTACTGATTCTTCTGTTTCCAGCACCACCGAGAGCTCCTGAGAAAGACCGAAAGATTTTCTATACATACTAAACATGCACACATATAATTATGGCAACATCCTTTCTCTCAAAGGGTTTATAACTTGCTCTAGATAAAAAGCATATTAAACAAGTACATTAAGTGTTCATTGTTAGTAAATATGAAAGGATCTAGAACAGGATAATAGGCTAGAATTGTTACCAGCGGCAAATCCCTATGGGCCTGCAGCAACCTTAATTCTTGCCTCCTCAGAAGAAAGAATTAGACTGAGGGTCATAAGGCAGAAGGGGAGACCGAGGCAAGTGTTAGAGAAGGAGTGAAAGTTTATTATAAAGTTTTAGAGCAGGAATGAAAGAAAGTAAAGTACATTTTGAAGAGGGCCAAGTGGGTGACTTGGGAGATCAAGCGCATGGTTTGACTGACTTAGGGTTTTATATATTGGCATATTTCCGGGGTCTTACATTTCTTCTCCCCGATTCTTCCCTTGGGACTCCTAGCACTTGGGAGGGGCCACATGTGCAGCGTATTTACTGGAGTTGTAGGCATGCTCACTTGAGGTATTTTTGCCTTACCAGTCCAGTGTTCCTAGAGGAAGGTCATCTGCTGTTTTGCCTCTTAGTGTTTATGCGTGAGCCCACTTGCCCAACTCCTGAGATCTAATTGGGAAGCTGCTGATCACCAGTTTTAGGTACTTCTATCTATTGGAAGACTACCTTTCCCTGGTGCTGGCTGTGACTAATTATTTTTCAGATTTTCAGAGAGAGAGTCTGACAACTGCCTGACCATCACCTGATTGTTGCCTGACATTCCTGGTGGTAATGGGGGGTGGCCCTCTGTTGCCCTGCTCATGTCTGATTAGCTACCTACTGTATTTTCCCCCTCAAGAGTCCAAGAGCTCAATTCTTTGGGGGAAATGGACAAAGGTCAGTCTTCCGTAACTGCTTCCTGCTGACAGAGGGGTGGGGGTGGTGGTTCTGTGGGTCTTGGCCTCTTGCTAGCTGTCAGGGCAGGGTGGCTCTGTAGTTTGGTGAAAACAGTATCCAGCCAGTTCCACAGGAGACAGCGTCAGCGTTTCACCTCTGTCGTGTCCCACTGATGGGCAGTTTAGGGGTCCCCTGCAGAAGGATGTCTCTTGAATATTGAGAGGATGGTATCCCTCACTGAGGATCATCTGGAGTTGGATGGCCTATCCCTCTTGTTTTTTCTGAGCTGCAGCCAGAGACCACTGGTTGGTTCACAGGAGTAAGCAGGGTCAATCTAAATTGCAGACAAAAACTGAAAAACAACTAATGAGACTAGAGTCTAATAACAGGTGTACCATAGTTCTTGAATCATAATTTTTCTCTCTCCAGTCCTCATTTTTATTAAAAACAAATAATGATAGGACTAACTTGTTTGCAAAATAAGTTTTAGCTTTATTCTACTTGGCTTATTTGCATAAAGCACAACAAGAATAATTATTTGCCATTTAGGCTCCTTTTTAAATTGGCTTTGATGGAACTTTGTTCTGTAAGGAATCCCAGATGAGACTTTTTAAAACCCTTAAGCCTAGCCATGGGTTGATGACATCAAATACTTGTATGAGTTGGGTAAATTCCTCTCCTCTTGAGGTATCAAGATAACTTGGGACTCTTGGCGTGTTAGAAAGTGAGATTCTTTACTTACTACAGGTCAGGAGCCCTGTACAGGGACTGTGTAGACAAGGTATGAGGCCAGTTTTCCCAAGGGACTTTTATTGGCTCAATAAGTCAAATTTGATTCCTTAAAGGAAAGCATGCCATTCTAGTCAAAGCCTTGGTGAAATAACCAGTGTCTCCAATTGTGTCCGGATACGAAAGAAAACAGATTCTTATTGCACTTATGCAAATAACTATATTAATGTAAGTTAAGAATACTCACAAATAGTTTTCAAATTTTGGGAAAAAATGATAGAGAGAAATATGCTCCAAATTTTGTTTATAGGAGTATACTTTACTCAATTGTTAAAAGCTGTAAATAGCTCATGAGAAAAGTTTTCTTGGCTTTGAAAAACAAAGGATTAGCAATATTTTGAGCAAAAAGTCATAAAATGATTATTTTAGTCTTTTATTAGTTTAGTTCATGCAGTTAACTCCTGTTCTGCTTGATATTCATGAACATTGCAGCTTTCCATGAGCATCCTGAAAGTGTTCCCTTTATTCTAATGTCACAATCTCCAAAGTTATCAGAAACCTGCATTTAAGAGCAACTGTAAGGCCATGCACATGGCTCACCCCTGTAATCCCAGTACATCAGGAGGCTGAGGTGGGTGGATCACCTGAGATCAGGAGTTTGAGACCAGCCTGGCCAACATAGTGAAACCCTGTCTCTACTAAAAATACAAAAATTAGCCAGATGTGGTGGTGCGTGCCTCCCAACTACTCAGGAGGCTGAGGCAGAAGAAGCACTTGAACCTGGGAGGCGGATGTTGCAGTGAGCTGAGATCATACCACTGCCCTCCAGTCTGGGCAACAGAGTGAGACTCTGTCTCACACACACACACACACACAAACACACACACACACACACACACACACAGAGCACCTGTTCGAGTCCTATAGCTGATTATGAAACCAGCTTTTAAAAAGTATTAAAACAAGACAACAATTGTCTGTCGATGACAAAAAGTCTTAGGGCAGCCATATTTAAAGGCACAATTGACAAGGAAATTTGTTACCTCTGTGGCACACAATAATTTAACAGAACAATCATAATTATTACTGATAACATATACTGTTGTATCAGAATTATAGGAGTTTCACATAATTCTGGAGCACATACCAATAAGACATTTATACAAATGCAGCCCCAAGAAAGCCAGATATTACCTTGCATTAGTGTACATTGATGTCAAACCCAGTTCTTAATAAAACCTTATAGACAAATCTATCCAATCTTAATCAGTTTGAACATAAGGTAATATTCTCATAAACCTTTTATAACCCTTTACAATTTTCTGTTAAAGAACAGAACAATGCTGTAAGAGTTGTATGCATGCTCACATGAGGCATTTTTCCCTTCTCAGTCCATGTTGTGCTTTTATTCCAATGTTCGATTTATGGATAAACTGAATAATACCCCTATAATTTAGGTAGTATGTTCACATACAGAATTTCTTTTTCAAGATTAATCTTTCATAAACCTTCCAAAACTTGCTTAAACTTCAGCTTTATTCTATCTAACTTAAAACAATCCTTTAACCCTGTAAACTTAGGCAAAAAAAAAAAAAAAAAAAATTCCACATTCCCATGCCTTCTCATAATCTTTTACCAAAAACACATTCTATTTTCCTTACATTCCTTGCATGAAAAGCTGTTTTTTCCAGTAGTCTCAAGTACATGTTTCACTGTTAACTCTTAGTAACTTTTACTTTTGGTGAAAAACCTGGTGCGATTTTAATTATATACTAGGTGTGGCACCCAGGACACCAGACAGAAGTGCAGATACAGTCTGATTCTTTCCAGCATAGCTGGGGGACATGGCTAACTCTGCATGTCCCCAGGCTTTACCTACTTTTAAAGCAGGCAAGTTGCACAGTTAAGAGTAATAACAGTGGTTTATGAAGCATGTAGAGGGCCTAATAACTTTTAAAATTGTATAACATTTCTTTCATAAATTCCCTTTCAAGAATCTTTTTCATGACTCACACAGACTAATTATGATATCCCTGGACTTTCTGACTTGTCCTAAGCATCCCTCTGTTTAAACAACCGGTTATTTTACTTTAGGACAATAATTTACCATACCAGATCCTTTTTCATACACAACCTCTTTTCTTTATAACCTTCCTTACAAAAAATACCTCTTTACTTTATCTTTTAATAAAACAAATCATTTTCCCTCTGTTAGAAAGTTAAGATTTGTGCTGTATGTTGCTGTGTGGGTCCCGTGAAGGGGGAGCAGATAAGAGGTTATCTATGTACAGTAGAAGTTATCCCCCCTCAAGAGACTGCTCAGTTAGATTTTTGCTAAGGCTTGTCCGATTTAGTGTGGGCTATGTCTAAACCCCTGAGGCAGGACTGTGTAGGATGAAGTTATTGGTTAAAGATTTAGGTAGCTTTCCCAGGAGAAATAGGGCTAGAGCAGGGGTGTCCAATCTTTTGGTTTCCCTGGGCCACACTGGAAGAAGAATTGTCTTGGGCCACACATAAAATACACTAACACTAATGATAGCTGATGAGCTAAAAAAAAAAAAAAAAGCAAAAATATAATGTTTTTTAAAAGTTTACAAATTTGTGTTAGGCCACATTCAAAGCTGTCCTGGCTGTATGTGGCCTATGGGCTATGGGTTGTACAAGCTTGGGCTAGAGGGAAAGATGAATTCAAAGGTTGGGTAAATACTAAGTAAGCACCCATCTTGGAAAGTATATTTTTGCCCAAAGGGGTGTGAATCTTTTCTTTTTTTTTTTTTATAACAAATCTTCAATTTATTTGAAGCAATTCAGTTTCAAAAACTTTAAGTTACAGCAGTCACAGAAAAAAACAGGGAACAGTCAAAAACAATAAAAGAATAATCAGGAGTACTGCAAATTTTTTTGTTTGTTTTTAACACTGTCATGGCTTTATTCAAAACACAGTTGCACAAAAGTATTAACTTCAAAGTTTTTAAGGAGATTCTTGAGGAACTTAACACACTATATACATACTGCCATACAAAGAGCATTAAAATAGGACTGAAAACTTCTACAAAATATAAAACCCACCCTTACTTATTTGCATGAAAATACCACCCACAAAGCTAAATAAGTCTTAAAAGTTACCTGGAGGCTCTAAGTGTTGTTTTCAAACCAAAGTACTCTAATTTTGATTGCACAGTAAGATGATTGATAAGAAAGTCAATATATAGATTTCATTTTAAAAATAAGTATTTTGTAATCTGGCATAGTATGTAATGAGAATTGTTAGGAACTAGAACAGGGAATTTCAGTTTTTAAAAGCAGAAGAAAAATGTTATCTTTTTGGGGATTCCAATCCCTTCACTAAACTTATCCCAAGGGTTTTCTTTCGGTCAGTTGTACAACATTTTTAGTTTCTCCACAAGTAACATCATAATTTTTACTTTAAAACACCAAGTCATACATTTTACATTGTAGAAGCAGTAGCAGCAGTACTATACTCAGTATTTAAATATGTCCCAGTATAGAAGCATAACTTCAATTAATTTGCTGACACTAACTTTTTAAAAACTTACAAATATTCAAAACAAAGGGAAAAAATTTTAGATAGCCAAGATTTAAAAAGCCATTGCCTTGAACATGGAGCCTCCATAGCAAAAGAGGAGATATACTTGTATACTCATTATATTTTATTTAGTAGCCATGTAAGGAAACACACACTCACTTATCCCAAGTATTTTTCTACTTTTAATGGACATCCACTTGAAAACAAATCTTAATTTTAATGTCGATTTAGTTTCAAATATTTTTCCAGCTGCTTAGTATATTCCAATTAAGTGCTATTATTATATCTGCTTTAAAACTGGGAATTAAAGGTTAGAAATACTTTGCAGAGTGGTATCCAAATCATTTGAGAGGCCAACATTAAAATTTGACTTTAATGTCTTATTAATATATCAACAGGCAATTGTTCTGACTTTTGAGGAACACTAACACTGCTTCCAAAAGCACCCCTGCTTTTCTTTCTTCATCCCACTAATATTGTCTTAGATGTTGTCAACCAAGAAACATTTATGGTAAGCAGAGCTTACTGCATAAAACTGTATTGATAATATATTCTTATGTCAGAAAATACTCAATTTCTTCCACTTCACTTATTTAAAACCCAGACAGGACTGAAAGGTAGTTGAGGTATAAGACTAAAGGTTTTCCTGGGTTTCACAAGTTTCCCAACTTTCTTTTGAGAGAGCGGGAGGGAGTGAAACAAGAAGGGAAGGTGATCATAAAGGAATTGCTAAGAAGAAAAAGAATGCACACCTAAAAACAAAATAAACAACCATCGGCATGCCATGATTTGCAGCCTGACAAAAGGGCTCACCTGCATGTCTCTGGACTTAGTATAAGCAATTTTTCCTTCAAAAATAAAATCTTATCAGTCACCACTAAATCCATGAACCATATTACTGAATAGAACCTCCACAAAATCCATGAATTATGTTGCTGAATAGAACCTTTACTATTCTGCTTCTATTTTCCAAGTTACTTGTGACAAAAAAGCAACCAAACACTCTTAGTCAAAAAAAAAAAAAAAAAAAAAAAAAGGTAACTGCCTTCAAACTAAAGATTCCTGGATCACCTCTAAAAAAATAACCAACTTACCACACTCAAGAGACTATTGTCATTTTATATTATAGCAAACTGTAATTTCAGTTAATTTATAAATAAGGAATGAAATGCACCATACTACACCTGTGTAAAAGTGATCATGTTTTAATTATGGGCTAAAAATGACTAATACAGTAAGCTTGAATTTAAAAAATTAGGTCTAAATAAATTGCTAGGGAATTCCACAATGGGAGTCAATGAAAATTTTTCTCTACATACAATATGATCATTAACAGACTAGTTCTTATTTGGAATGATAAGGCAAAAATAGCAAAACCACACTTTTCCTATAAAAAGTTACACATTATCTTCTGTAGGGATAGCTATCGTACATGAAGAAACAAAGATGTGATCACTCTATTGTACACCAGAAACATTAGAGAATCTGGTCTTAGAATGATCTAGTCATTTTCTTCCTCTCCATCGTCTTCAGCATCTCGTTTCCTCTTCTCCCCTCGAAGACCTCCTTCTTCCTCTTCTTCCCCTTCTTCCCCTTCTTCAACATAGTCATCATCATCTTCTTCATCCTGAATGTCTTCTTTCATTAAGCATGAGAGGCCCACTTCCTCTTCTCCCTCTCCCAACTCTGAACCTGCTTCATCTTCATCTTCATCCTCATCCTCATCCTCCTCTTCCTCTTCCTCCTCCTCTTCCTCATATCCTTCTGGTGGACCAGCTTCATTTTCCTCTTCCTCTTCATCATCTTCATCTCCATCCTCATCATCCTCCTCTTCAGAGTCTGGCGCTTCATTATCCTCCTGATCAAATCCATCTAAGTATGTGATTTGCTGCAGCAGTTCAAAAATACTTTCCCTATAATCTTCCAGGTTTGTGATCTCACAGTTAAACAGGTCAAGACTTTTCAAATTTTTAAGATTTTGCAGAGCTTCTACTGTACTGAGGTCTTTTATTTTGCTTCCACTCAGATTGAGGTAGGTAAGATTTGGACATTTCTCTGCCAGGACTTCCAAGCCTCCAGAAATTATATTATCACTAAGCTCCAATTTTCGAAGTTTATTTAAGCTGGGAAGCCGGGCCAGCGAACTTAGTTCCACATTAGCCATACTCAGAAATTCTAGTTCTTTGAAAGTATCATTCAGGCCTTCAATTTCCCCATTGACACACAGGCAATTATCAAGGACTAACTCTGTCACCTCCTCCGGAGATCTGTTCCTTAACTCCAGGTTAATCTTCTTCTTCATCTCCATGTCCTCCTCTTGCTCTTCAGCTACTACTCTCCTTTTCCCTTTCCTGCCTTCCCCAATACCCCCAACCCAAAATTTTTAAGAGATTTAGAAATGAATGAAAAGGAACGCAAATATAAACGCCCACTACCACCAGATAGGTGTGGGGGAGAAAGAAGAGAATAGCAAATGGAGTCCAAGAGTTGGGACTCTAACTCAGCTGCCCCCACCTCCTTGTCCACACACTAGCGCGTGCACACACACGCACGCACGCACACACATACACACACACATACACACATACACACACACATACACACATACACCCGCAGTTCCTTCCCCTTCAAAGGGGTGTGAATCTTTTCTTTTGGAGGGAGGAGGTGCCATTTGCCCTCATTACCTGACTGGATTTGGAGGAGAGCTGCTCAGAGGAGATTAGGACAGAGTAGGCAAGTCTTGAACCCAAAAGGGTAATTTATAATTTTACTTGCTGTCTCCAGAGTTGCCCTTGGCTTTGTTCTGTTGATGACGATGTCTGATTCGGAAGCCAGCCAGAGTGGAGAGCCCTTTCAGCTCAAGGCCATCAAAGGTTGGGATCTTGTCCCAGGGGCTCTTCAGCCCTCAGTGTAGTCCCATTCCAGTGGCTGAGCTGGTGGCAGAGGGAACAAGCCTAGAGGGGCTTTCTTCCCATTTATCCGATTGGGGAAGTTTGCCTTCTGATGCCTTGGCTCCCCACACCAATGGCAGTTACCTGGGAGGGTATTCTGAGGGCAACCTGGAGGGGACTGGAGAGCTTGTAAATCAGCCAATAGCTGAGCCTGCCCCTTGTCCCTGTTTTTTTTTTTCTTTTTCTTAGCCCTGTCCTCCTTATTCTACAGTCAGTTTTGAAAGACTGAGGAGGTTAATTTGAGGATTTCCTGCATAAGGGCACTGGGTTCCAAGGCTGACTTTTGTAATTTTCTCTCAGTTCATTTTTAGGCCAAACAGTGTTACAAAGGAAAATGAGTTTTTGTTTGTTTGGTTTTTGTTTTTTTTTTTTAGGTTTGGGGGAATCAAACTTTTCCCAGTTTTTGGGGATGCATCCGAGGGACATGTCCTGTGGTATGATGATGTGATTACCCATCTGCAAAGAGAAAACAGAGAAGAACAAAAAAGGAAAAAAAGGAAAAAGAAGGCATACCCTTTTACTTTCCTTCTATCCTGAATAGGGCAACCCCCGTTAACACTTAGGGTTCTGGAATGAACTGGTCTCAGTGCGTACCCTTAACCTTGGTCCCGTCTCATCACAATTACCCACTTGAGAACAGAGGAGACACTGGAGTGAACAGTGGGCCCCCTGTTAATCCTTGGGGTTCTGAAATGAACCAGTCTTACTGTGTACCCCTAAGCTTGCCTGCATCTCTGTTCTAATGGTAATCTGTTAGCCGGGGACCAACCTTCATCTTTGTCCTATGGGTCTCTTGTACCTGCAGCCTTAGGCTGTCCTATAGCCTTATCTCTATGACCTTATAGTGACTCTCATTTGGAGCATTCTAGCAACAAAATAACCTCTTTTCTCAGATTCCTATTTCCCATATTCTTTTTTTAGCTAATTGCTTCAAGGGGGCTGGACTTCCCTCCCTTCTTATATGACCTTGGAGGTCTTGATGCATATTGAGAAGGGCATGGAACTAATTAGAGAAATGGAGGCTACAGGAAGAAGTGGGAGGAAGTGAGAAGAATACTCATGGAAAGCCTTCATATGTTTGTAAAAACAGCAGCCCTTGAATTCCTGAGGGCAACATTTATTTGCCCTCTTGACATAAAGTAGTAACCTCCAGAGGACTTGGGACTTGGAGTAAGAAATCACAAATGGCAAAGAAAGAATTTCCCCTCCTCCCAAAAGGGTGCAAAGTCAAAAAAAGCAAGTACGTGGGATCCTTAAAAGACCACAGAGTGAGGTCCCGTGCAGACAAACTGCTTCAAGAGCCACTGGAAAACTTGGCCCTGGGGCATAACAGGAATGAAAAGCATGTGTTAAGTCATAAGGAGCTGGCAGACCTGGGGTTCCAGTTAGTGTCTGTCCTGGCAATGCGAGGCCATCCAGTTTGAGGTCATCCAAGCTGGTAGGGTAAAAACAAGTATAAATCTCAGGGGATATCCTCAAGGGAGCCCATGTCTTTGCGGCCATGCAGATGCAGCAAGAGCTGTGGGTGCACAAATAACAGGGATTGTGTGTTTAAGAAGTCAGATGGCATGTGAAGTGAAAGTAAAGAGGCAGACTTGCCCCCAGGGAGTACAGTCCCGTGGGTGCACAAGGCCATTTCAGAATACACATGGAGAAAACAGAAAAGGCAGTGTGCGTTCTTGGGAAAGAGGTGATTTTAGTTGAAAAAGCAGAGAAGACCCCAGACATTGCATGGTTTTAGGTTTAGCCCTACCACTCTTGTGCACCTCCTGTCCTGGAGGACCATTAGTGTCTCCTTCTACTCAATGTGGACCCCAAGGTCCTTCCCACCCCCATGAGCCACCCATCAGGTGAGCTGAGAGATCAACTAGGGGGAGCAGAGCCACTTGTGGCTGAGAGGAATCATTCTGGGGGTTTGTTAGTAAGCAGGAGAGCAAAAAGGAAAAAGGAAACCATGTACGGGGATTGAATGCTTCAAGCCAAAGAAGGAGAGGCATAGAGGTGTCTTACCACCAGGAAATGATATGAGTCACTTGGCACCAAAGTATGTTAGCAGCAGAGTATATCTGAGTCACGGCAACAACTTATGTTACTGGCAGTGAATCCATATGGGTCTGCAGCAACCTCAATTCTTGCCTCCTCAGAGGAAAGAATTTGACTGAGGGGCATAAGGCAGAGGGAGAGACTGAGGCAAGTCTTAGAGCAGGAGTGAAAGTTTATTACAAAGCTTTAGAGCACGAATGAAAGGAAGTAAAGTACACTTGGAAAAGGGCCAACCATTGACTGGAGAGATCAAGCACATGGTTTGACTTGGGTTTTATAAAATGAAGTAAAGTACACTTGGAAGAGGGCCAACCATCGACTTGAGAGATCAAGCACATGGTTTGACTTGGGTTTTATATGTTGGCATACCTCTGGGATCTTGCAGTCCTTCTCTCCTGATTCTTCCCTTGGGGTGGGCTCTCTGCATACACAGTGGACTGCTAGCACTTGGGAGAGGCCACATGTGCAGCGTGTTTGCTGGAGTTGTAGGCACGCTCATTTGAGGTGTTTTTCCCTTACCAGTCCAGTGTTCCTAGAGGAAGGTTGTCTGCCATTTTGCCTCTTAGGGTGCATTCTTGAGCCTACTTGCCTAATCCTGAGATCTTATTGGGAAGCTGCTAATTACTAGTTTTGGGTGTTTCTATCTATTGGGAGGCTGCTTTCGCTGGTGCTGGCTGTGACCAATTATTTTTCAGAGAGACAATGCAACAACTGCCTGACCATCACCTGATTATTGCCTGACATTCCTGGTGGTGGGGGCTGGAGAGTGGCCCTCTCCTGCCCTGCTCACCTATGACTAGCTACCTACTGTAACGGAATCATCATGGAGGTGTTCAAGGAGGGAATGGCCTTTAAAAAGAGGGTTAGGTTAAGAGAGGAGGAAAAAGTTGGGCAAGGTGAACCTAGGAAGCTGCCAGAACCAGCAAGTTGGGATTTAGGTCCTCAAGGTGTAATGGGATTATTTCTGAAAACAAGGAGGGTTATGACTTTGTGAAACTCTTCAATCTTTAGTCAATTAGTCAGATTTATATCTGAGATAGCAGAGGTCCTTTTTCGTCTGAGTTTTATTCCTATAAAAGGGAGAGGAAGAGGAGAGAAATAAAGAAGCATTTCTAGCATGGCCACTTTACTGTAGGCTCTGTGTCTAGGAAATTTTCAAGGATCCACCAAATTTCTTTTGGTTCTCAAACATTATTTTCTCCAGATTATAAGGACAATAGCAAAATAAAAAACACTGATTTGAGTGTAATTAGAATATATCAACCTCATTAGTTGATTAAATTTGTTCCTAAACATTATGGCATTTAAAAATAAATTATAGATTAGTTACCATTACCTGAAACAAATTCCTGATCCTGCAAGATGAAAAGTGATAAGTAATTATGTTAAAACAAATTAATGGTAGCCAAGTAATTTTCAGTGAATTAGTGATAGCCACATTTTAAAAAGATTTTGTTTTTGTTTATTAAAAACTATCACACAGTTTTATTTATGAGGCATTAGAATCTTCAGCTGTTTGAGCATGCCGGGGGGGTAATCCACGTGGGTAGAAAGCTAGCCAGGCGGGAGCAAAGACAGAAGGGATTCCATTTTCCCGGCCTTTTTTGGCCTTAGTTTGTTGCCAAGTAAATCAGAAACCTAAGAAAAACAGATTAAGCGGTTTCCTTGTGAGTTTTAACCACAAATCTATGCTGCTGTCAAGAGCTGTAAGAAGGCTTTGCTTGCTCAAATCTCAAAAGGAAGACATTTTACTTTTCTCAAACAGAAATAGTCCCAGGGCTAAAATATTCACTTCCTTTGGTCATGTCTGGACCCAAGGCCCCGGGGATGGGAGGACTCCAGGGTCAGGGAGAGAATATTAATTCCCTATTTCCTTTCAAAATTTGGAGCAGAAGGGATATGTGCAGGAGGGAAATGCAAGATAACTACAGATTGAATTCTAAAGAAGGCAAGTCCTTGTGCTGCTCACCAACCTCCCTCTCCTGCACTCACCCCTCTCAATGCCCTGCCCTGATCCTTGAGAAAGTAAATATTAATTTGAACAGAGAAAGTATCTTTCTGGCTGGCCAAAGGGTTTTTTGAAGGACATGCTGCAACTGTAAAGTGTCTTAATGACCTCTTTCTTTGAGTGACTATAGACTTTTTACTCACTGAGAAATCTTGTTCTGTAAAAGCAAAGACTATCAAACACTTCAGTGTTTAAAATTCTATTGTAAGAGGCCAGGTATGGTGACTCACATCTATAATCCCAGCACTTTGGGAGGCCGAGGTGGGAGGATGGCTTGAGGCAAGAAGTTTGAGACCAGTTTGGGGAATAAAGCAAAACCTCATGTCTAAAAAAATTATATCATAAAAATGAAATATCCCACCCTTGCCTGAGTCACTTTGACACAGAAGCAGCCTCATTATATAACCCAGGTGAAGAACTTTAGATAGGGGTTGCTGGAAACATTTCACATCTAAACTGTGCTTTCTAATGAAACAAGACCTTGGGACCATTTTGTAATCCAGACCTGGAGTTGATCTCTTTTCACAGAGCCCTGCTTTGCTTGGAGTCTATCAAGAAATCGCTTCATCTCCATATCCTATAATAATTCTCTTTTCCTTTGATCAGACAACCCATGAGTCCCCTGGTATGCAGTCTTCCTCATGGCAATAGGACAAAAGACCTGACTTTGTTGGACCTCAAGTTTATTCCTGGTGTCTCAGGCTGATTAGGAGACCTTTTGGCTTCAGCCTCTTCCTGGGGGGTTTTCTGTCCCTCACCCCTCAGAGGACTTGTGTAGGATGCCAGCTGGCCCTGAGGCCTGTGCCACATTGATGCAAGGATGAGAGTCAAGATCTGCCATGATAAGTCAAGGGAATGTGTAAAATGCCATGTTGGAACTCAGCTGCAGCTGGTCCTGCTGTCCTGCTCAGTGTACCCCCCCAGCCACCAGAGGGCCCCAAATGGCCTGCTTTGGAGTTTCTCCAGCAATCATTGAAATTTGGCTCTTGTCTTACAGTCAGTCTTTGGTTAGGCTCACAAAGTTTCTGCCAACTCCCTGGGCTGCTTCAAAAACTCTAGCTTACAACTGATGGTAGGAAAACAACACCTAGAAAAACACAGACCATGCCTTAGTGATCAGAACATAGATGTGATTTGATTGCCTCATACTAAGGCTCAGCTAGGGGTACTTTTTGAATAATAAAACTTATTAAGAATCCCCCTCGATTAATCAGGTCTTTCTCATCTTATGATTAAGTAAGCTTGGAAAACACTGATTTATACAAGTGATCCACTCTCAGTAAGGCAAAATAAAATGTAGTCAGTGTAATTACCTCCTGCTCTAAAGGATGCAGCTAAGAATCCTTTTGTGAAGTAAGTTTCTCCAAATAAGAGTGAAAAAGAATAAACACCTCTTATTTACTAAGTTAGCATTTTCATGCCCTGGATTTTTGAGGGCCACTGTTCTTGCAGTTTGCTTTCTATACCAGTTTCTATACCTTTACTATCTATACCTCCCTATCTTTCATTCATTCCCTCCTTCTACCCAGATGTAGACACGTACCACACAACCTGAATATTTCAGAGCAATCTTGATTCCAAGCATTCATTCACTGTTCTCATAAAAATGCTTGTATTTGTCAGTCCTAAGAACAGTCATCATACATAATGTATCTGTCAGCAATGAAAACACATCCCCAGTATATGCTTAAGCTAACCCCTAATATTTTGTACCTGGAACATTATTTGGCTAACCAGAGACATTGAGGACAAAGCAATTTTTCTGAAGGACAGACTCCCCCACTGCCCCCGCCATCCACGCCCTGCACCGTACTCTGTCCCCCATGCACTCCTTCACTCCCTGGGTGGCTGCAGCGATATTCTCTGTCTTGGTGATGTCCAGGGTCACCGTCTCCAGCCTGTCTGAAGTCTGGCCCCTCAGCTGCTCCGCCTCCTTCTCCATCAGACACATAGCCAGCACCCTCAAACTTTGCATATCCAGCTGTCTGGCCAGCAGATTCCCAAAGCCCGAGTCACAGCCCATGATGAAGCAGTTATCTCAAGGGAGGCTCACCACCTGTCTCTCCCACTACCACTGCAGAAGGTAGTGCAGGCCCACGAGGGCTATCAGGGAGAGTCCCATGGCAGGGGTCTCTCCTTCACCTTGGGAAAGAAAGAAAATCTTCTAAACCTTAAAAAGTATGTTCTCTGACCACAATGGAATTAAATTAGAAATAAATAACAGAAAAGTATCCAAAAAATCTCCTAGTAGTTGGAAAATTACAAAATATTTGGCTAAATGATACGTGCATGGATTAAAAAAGAAATACAAAGAAAAATTAGAAAATATTTCAACTGAGTGAAAATGAAAATGTGGTACATTAAAGTTTGTGGAGTGGGGCTAAGCCGTGCTTAGAGGGAAATTTATAACACTAAATGCCTATATTAGAAAAGAAGAAAGGTTTCTTTTTTTAACATTTATTTTAAGATCGGGGTACACGTGCAGGATTGTTACATAGGTAAACGTGTATCGTGGGGTTTGTTGTGTAGATTATTTCATCACCCAGGTATTAAGCCTAGTACCCATTAGTTATTTTTCTTGATCCTCTCCCTATCCCCACCCTCAACCCTCTGATAGACCCCCGTGTCCGTTGTTCCCCTCTATATATCCGTGTGTTCTCATCATTTAGCTTCCACTTATAAATGAGAACATGTAGTATTTGGTTTTCTGTTCCTGCATTAGTCTGCTAAGGATAATGACCTCCAATTCCATCCATGTCCCTGCAAAAGACGTGATCTCATTCTTTTGAATGGCTACATAGTATTCCATTGTGTTGATGTACCACATTCTTTATCCAGTCTATCATTGATGGGCATTTAGGTTGATTCCATCTCTTTGCTATTGTGAATAGTGCTGGAATGAACATATGCATGTATGTGTCTTTATCATAGAGTAACTTATATTCCTTTGGGTATATACCCAGTAATGGGATTTCTGGGTTGAATGGTAGTCCTGTCTTTAGGTCTTTAAGGAATTGCCACACTGTTTTCTGTAATGGTTGAACTAATTTACACTCCCAACAGTGTATAAGTGTTTTTCTCTACAACCTTCCCAGCATCTGTTATTTTTTGACTTTTTAATACCAGCCATTCAGACTGGTGCGAAATGGTATCTCATTGTGGTTTTGATTTGCATTTCTCTAATGATCAGTGATGTCGAGCTTTTTTTTTCATATGCTTTTTGGCCACATGTTATGTCTTCTTTTGAAAAGTGTCTTTTCATGTCCTTTGTCCACTTTTTAATGTTTTTTTTTCCCTTGTAAATTGGTTTAAGTTTCTTATAGGTGCTAGATATTAGATCTTTGCCAGACGCATAGTTTGCAAAACTTTTCTCCCATTCTGTAGGTTGTCTGTTTACTCTGTTGATATTTTTCTTTCTTTCTTTCTTTTTCTTTTCTTTCTTTCTTTCTTTTTTTTTTTTTTTTTGAGACAAGAGTCTCACACTGTCACCCAGGCTGGAGTGCAGTGGCACAATTTCAGCTCACTGCAGCCTCTGCCTCCTGGGTTGAAGCAATTCTCATGCCTCAGCCTCCTGAGTAGCTGGGACTACAGGCAGGCACCAGCATCCCTGGTTAATTTTTTTCTTTTTTTTGCAGATGGAGTCTTGCTCTGTTGCCCAGGCTGGTGTGCAGTGGTATGATCTCTACTCACTGCAACCTCCACCTCCCAGGTTCGAGCAATTCTCCTGCTTCAGCCTCTCGAGTAGCTGGGATTACAGTCACATGCCAACACACCCGGCTAATTTTTTATATTTTTGGTAGAGACGGGGTTTCGCCATGTTGGCCAGGCTGGTCTCAAACTCCTAACCTCAGGGGGTCTGCCCACCTCGGCCTCCCAAAGTGTTGGGATTACAGGTGTGAGCCACCACGCTTGGCCCAATTTACTTTTAATCTATATATGTTTTTATATAAAAAGTGGGTTTCTTGTAGACAGACTACTGGTTGGGTCCTGTTTTTTCATTTCCTCAGACAAACCGTGTTAATTGGTCTATTTAGACTATTGACATTCAAAGTGATTATTGACATAATTAAATTAGTATCTATCAAGTTTTTTGCTCTTTTCTATTTGTTGCTCTTGTTCTTTTTTCCTATTTTTGTCTTCTATTGTTTTTTCTGTCTTTTATGGTTTTAATTGAGCATTTTATATGACTCTACTTTTTTTCTCCTTTTTAAGCATATCAGTTGTACTTCTTTTTAAACTTTTTTTTTTTTTTGAGACGGTGTCTTGCTCTGTCGCCCAGGCTGGAGTGCAGTGGCGCAATCTCAGCTCACTGCAAGCTCTGCCTCCCTGGTTCATGCCATTCTCCTGCCTCAACCTCCCTAGTAGCTGGGACTACAGGCGCCTGCCACCCTACCCGGCTAATTTTTTGTATTTTTAGTAGAGACGGGTTTTGCTGTGTTAGCCAGGATTGTCTTGATCTCCTGATCTTGTGATCCGCTCGCCTCGGCCTCCCAAAGTGTTGGGATTACAGGCATGAAGCCACCGTGCCCAGCCTTAAAATCTTTTAGTTTAGTGGTTGCCCTAGAGTTTGCAATGTATATTTACAATTAATCCAAGTCCACTTTCAAATAACACTATACCACTTCATGGGTAGTGTGAGTAACAAAATAACAAAATAATAACAAAATAATTCTAATTCCTCTCTCCTGTCCCCTCTGAATCATTGTTGTCATTCATTTCACTTATACATATATGTTCTGTATATATGTGTGTATATTTATGTAGACACATACACATGCACACCCCCCCCCACACACAATCATCCCTCAGTAACCACAGGAGATTGTTTCCAGGACCCCCTGGCCAATACCAAAATCTGCAGATGCTCAAATCCCTTATACAAAATGGCATAGTTTTTGCATATAGCCTATGTACATCCTCCTGTATTTTATCCTCCTGTAAATTATTATACTGTACTGTTTTAAAATCTGTATTATTTTTATTGTTGCATTGTTATTTTTAATTTTTTTTGAAAAACAATTTTTTCAGTCAAGGTCTTGCTCTGTCATCCAGGCTGGAGTGCAGTGGCATGATCATGGCTTACCTTAGTCTCAGACTCCTGAGCTTAAATGATCCTCCCACCCCAGCTTTTCAAGTAGCTGGGACTACAGGGGTGCACCACCACACCTAGCTAACTTTTTATTTTGCAGAGACTGGGACTTGCTATGTTGCTCAGGGTGGTCTTGAACTCCTAGCGTCAAGTGATCCTCCCACACTGGCCTCCCAAAGCACTTGAGATTAAAGGTGTGAGCCACTGTGCCTGGCCTTCTTTTTTGTGTGTGAATAATTTTGATCCACAGTTGGTTGAATCTGCTAACAGGGAACCCACAGGTATGGGAGTATAATATATGTGTGTGTATGTGTGTATGTAAAATCAAATACATTGTTGCTATTATTATTTTGAACAAACTGTTACATCAATTAAGAATAAAATTATTTATTTTACTTTCACTTATTCCTTTTCTGATGCTCTTCTCTTCTTTATGTATTTTCAATTTTATTTTATTTTATTTATTTATTTTTTTTTGCTTTTTCCATGTAAGCCTTCCTGCACAACACTTCTTTATGTAGGTCTGAGTTCTGAACCAGAAGTTCTTGGTCTTCTATATTGATCTTATTTTTCTATGAAGACTGAATTCCTTATTTCTATACATGTGGTTGAAAATGTCTACCCTATCTGAAGAATCAATATCATGAAGATGACCATACTGCCCAAGATAATTTATAGATTCAATGCTATCCCCATCAAGCTACCACTGACTTTCTTCACAGAATTGGAAAAAACTACTTTAAATTTCATATGGAACCAAAAAAGAGCCTGCATAGCCAAGACAATCCTAAGCAAAAAGAACAAAGCTGGAGGCATCATGCTACCTGACTTCAAACTACACTACAAGGCTACAGTAACCAAAACAGCATGGTATTGGTACCAAAACAGAGAGATAGACCAATGAAACAGAACAGAGGCCTCAGAAATAACACCACACATCTACAACCATCTGATCTTTGACAAACCTGACAAAAACAAGCAACGGGGAAAGGATTCGCTATTTAATAATTATTGCTGGGAAAACTCGCTAGCCATATGTAGAAAGCTGAAACTGGATCCCTTCCTTACACCTTACACAAAAATTAACTCAAGGTGGATTAAAGCCTTAAATGTAAGACCTAAAACCATAAAAACCCTAGAAGAAAACGTAGGCAATACCATTCAGGACATAGGCATGGTCAAGGACTTCATGACTAAAACACCAAAAGCAGTGGTAACAAAAGCCAAAATAGATAAATGGGATCTAATTAAACTAAAGAACTTCTGCACAGCAAAAGAAACAGAGAGAACAGGCAACCTACAGAATGGGAGAAAATTTTTGCAATCTATCCATCTGACAAAGGGCTAATATCCAGAATCTACAAAGAACTTAAACAAATTTACAAGAAAAAAACAACCCCATCAAAAAGTGGGCAAAGGATATGAACAGACTCTTCTCAAAAGAAGACTTTTATGCAGCCAACAGACATATGAAGAAAAGCTCCTCATCACTGGTCATTAGAGAAATGCAAATCAAAACCACAATGAGATACCATCTCATGCCAGTTAGAATGGCGATCATTAAAAAGTAAGGAAACAACAGGTACTGGAGAGGATGTGGAGAAATAGGAATGCTTTTACACTGTTGGTGGGAGTGTAAATTAGTTCAACCATTGTGGAAGACAGTGTGATGATTCCTCAAGGATCTAGAACTAGAAATACCATTTGACCCAGCAATCTCATTCCTGGGTATATACCCAAAGGATGATAAATCATGCTACTATAAAGAAACTTGCACACATATGTTTATTGCGGCACTATTCACAATAGCAAAGACTTGGAACCAACCCAAATGTCCATCAGTAATAGACTGGATAAAGAAAATGTGGCACATATACACCATGGAATACTATGCAGCCATAAAAAAGGATGAGTTCATGTCCTTTGCAGGGACATGGATGAAGCTGGAAACCATCATTCTCAGCAAAATATCACAAGGACAGAAAACCAAACACTGCATGTTCTCACTCATAAGTGGGAGTTGAACAATGAGAACACATGGATACAGGGAGGGGAACATCACACACCAGGGCCTGTTGGGGGGTGGGGGGCTGGGGGAGGGATAGCTAATGTAAATGACAAGTTGATGGGTGCAGCAAACCAACATGGCATATGTATACCTATGTAACAAATCTGCATGTTATGCACATGTACCCTAGAACTTAAAGTATAATAATAATAATAGAGAAAATGTGTACCCTATTCGTACTTGGTCTCCAAGTTCAAGAACTCAGCAGAGAATTAACAAGCGGCTCTGAGTCCCAATTCCAATTTCCAGATAATACGATAGGCTAGCCAGGATCAATTCTACCTCTATCTGACAAACTGTGGTCAAAGGGATGGGAACATATGGCCCACTATCCACTCAGCAGACACAATGTGAGCACATCAAAGTAGGAGGGGCAAAATCTATTGAGAGGGGGTTATAAGACACAAATATCTGGCACTTGGCATTTTTTTTCATAGAATAATATAAATCATGCATATTCTGGACTAAAATCAAGTTGTTCTAAAATATGTTTATTTTTCTCTGATTATAAAAGCTAACTCATTGTAGAAATTGTGAAGACTATAGATAATGTATTAGTCCATTTTCACACTGCTGTAAAGATAATACCTGAGACTGGGTAATTTATAAAGGAAAGAGGTTTAATTGACTCACAGTTCCACATGGCTAGGGAGGCCTCAGGAAATTTACAATCATGGTGGAATGCAAAGGGGGAAGCAAGCATAGGCAGCAGGAAGAAAAGTGAGTGGGTGAGGAAATGCCATACTTTTAAAACCATCAGATCTTGTGAGAATTCCTTCACTATCACAAGAACAGCATGGGGGAAACTGCCCCCATGATCAAATCACCTCCCTTCCTCAACACGTGGGGATTACAGAACCCTCCTTTGACATGTGGGGATTACAATTGGAGGTGAAGATTTGGGTGGGGACACAGAGCCAAACCATATCAGATAAGTATAAAAAACAAAATAAAAGTTAAAGGAAATCCTGCAACCTAGTAATAACTACTGTTAAGATCAATTGCATATCCCAGGTTTTCTTTTTTTTTTTTTAACATTTATTTTAAGTTCAGGGCTACATGTGCACATTTATCATATAGGTAAACTTATGTCATGGGGGTTTGTTGTATAGATTATTTTATCCCCCAGATATTAAACCTTGTACTCATTAGTTATTTTTCCTGATCCTCTCCCTCCTCCCACCACCCACCCTCTCATAGGCCCTAATGTCTGTTGTTCCCCTCTATGTGTCCATGCGTTTTCATCATTTAGCTCCCACTTATAAGTGAGAACATGTGGTATTTGGCTTTCTGTTCCTGCACTAGTTTGCTAAGGATAATGGCCTCCAGTTCCATTTACGTTCCTACAGAGGACATGATCTCACTCTTTTTTTATAGCTGCATAGTATTCCATGGTGTGTATGTATCACATTTTCTTTATCCAGTCTACCATTGATGGACATTTAGGTTGATTCCATGTATTTGCTATTGTGAATAGTGCTGCAATGAACATGCATGTGCATGTGTCTTTATGATAGCATAACTTATATTCCTTTGGATATACGCCCACTAATGGGACTGCTGGGTTGAATGGTAGTTCTGTTTTTAGCTCTTTGAAGAATGACCACACTGATTTCCACAATGGTTGTACTAATTTACACTCCTACCAACAGTGGATAAGTTCCTTTTTCTCTGCAACCTTGTCAGCACCTGTTGTGTTTTGACTTTTTCTTTTTTATTTTATTTTCTTTTAAAATTTTACATAATAAATGGAGATGGGGGTCTCACTATGTTGACCAGGCTGGTCTTGAACTCCTGGTCTGAAGTGATCCTCCCATCTCAGCTTCCCAAAGTGCTAGGATTACAGGCATGAACCACCATGCCTGGCCATTTTTTGACCTTTTAATACTAGCCATTCTGACTGGTGTGAGATGGTATCGTATCTCATTGGGGTTTTGATTGCATTTCTCTAATGATCAGTGATGTTGAGGTTTTTTTTTCATATGATTTTTGGCCATATATATGTCTTTTTTTGAAAAGTGTCTGTTTATGTCCTTTGCCCAGTTTTCAATTTTTTTTCTTGTAAATTTGTTTAAGGTCCTTAAAGATGCTGGATATTAGACTTTTTTTTTTTTTTTACAAAGTCTCACTCTTTCACCCAGGCTGGAGTGCAGTGGCATGATCTCAGCTCACTGCAACCTCTGCCTCCTGGGTTTAAGTGATTCTCCTGCCTCAGTCTCCCGAGTAGCTGGGACTACAGGCATGTGCCACCATGCCTAGCTAATTTTTGTATTTTTTAGTAGAGATGGGGTTTCACCATGTTGGCCAGGATGGTCTCAATCTCTTGACCTTGTGATCTGCCTGCCTCAGCTTCCCAAAGTGCTGGGATTACAGGCATGAGCCGCCGCACCCGGCCTATAATTTTAAGTTTTACACTTAAATCTTTAATCTGTCTTGAGTTGATTTTTATATATGGCATAAGGAAGGGGTCCAGTTTCAATTCTATATATGGCTAGCCGGTTATCCCAGCACCATTTATTGATTAGGGAATCCTTCCTCCATTGCTTGTTTTTGTCAGGTTTGTTGAAGATCAGATAGTTGTAGGTATGTGACATTACTTCTGGGCTCTGTATTCTGTTCCATTGGTCTATATGTCTGTTTTTGTACCAGTATCATGTTGTTTTGGTTACTGTCACCCTGTAATATAGTTTGAAGTTGGATAATATGATGCCTCTGACTTGGTGTTTTTTTTGTTTTTTGGGGTTTTTTTTTTTGCTTAGGATTGCCTTGGCTATTTGGTTTCTTTTTGGGTTCCATGTGAATTTTAAAATAGTTTTTTCTAGTTCTGTAAAGAATGTCATCTGTAGTTTAATATGAATAACATTGAATCTCTAGATTGCTTTGGCCAGTATGGCCATTTATTGAAATTGATTCATCCTATTTAAGAGCGTGGAGTGTTCTTCTATTTGTTTGTGTCATCTCTGATTTTCTCAGCAGTGTTTTGTAGTTCTCCTTGCAGAGATTTTTCACTTCCCTGGTTAGCTTATTTCTGGGTATTTTATTTTATTCTTTTTGTGGCAATTGTGAATGGGATCGTGTTCCTGATATGGCTCTTGGCTTAGCTGTTGTTGTTGTATAGAAATGGTCATGATTTTTTATTTATATATATGTTTTTTGAGACAGGGTCTCACTCTGTCATCCAGGCTGGAGTGCAGTGGGGCTATCTCAGCCCACTGCAACCTCCGCCACCTGAGTTCAAGTGATTCTCATGCCTCAGCCTCCCAAGTAGCTGGGATCACAGGTGTGAGTCAACATGCCCAGATAATTTTTGTATTTTCAGTAGAGATGGGGTTTCACCATGTTGGCCAGGCTGGTCTTGAACTCCTGACCTCAGGTGACCTGCCCGCCTCCACCTCCCAAAGTGCTGGGATTACAGGGATGAGCCACCGCACCTGGCCAGTAGTGATTTTTATATGTTGAATTTGTTTCTTGAGACTTTGCTGAAGTTGCATATTGGCTGAAGGAGCTTTTGGGTTGAGACTATGGAGTTTTCTAGCTATGTCATCTGCAAACAGGGATAGTTTGATTTCTTCTCTTCCTATTTGGATGCACTTTATTTCTCTCTCTTGCCTGATTGCTCTGGCCTGGACTTCTAATACTGCGTTGAGTAGGAGTGATGACAGAGGACATCCTTGTCTTGTGTCAGTGTTCAAGGGGAATGCTTCCAGCTTTTGCCCATTCAGTATGATGTTGGCTGTGGGTTTATCCTAGATGACTCTTATTATTTTCAGGTATGCTCCTTCAATACCTTGTTTATTGTGAGCTTTTAACATGAAGGGTGTTGAATTTTATCGAAAGCCTTTTCTGCATCTTTTGAGATAATCATGTGGCTTTTATCTTTAGTTCTGTTTATGTAATGAATCACATTTATTGATTTGCATATGTTGAACCAAACTTACATCCCAGGAACAAAGACTACTTGATTGTGGTAGATTAGCTTTTTGATGTGCTGCTTGATTTAGTTTGCCAGTATCTTGTTGAGGATTTTTGCATCGATGTTCATCGAGGATATTGGCCTCAAGTTTTGTTTTTTTTTTGTCATGTATCTGCCAGGTTTTGATATCAGGATGATGCTGGAATTGGTTAGGGAGGAGTCCCTCCTCCTCAGTTTCTTGGAATAGTTTCAGTAGGAATGGTACCAGCTCTTCTGTGTACATCTGATAGAATTCAGTTGTGAATCCATCTGGTCCTGGGCTTTTTTTTTTTTTGGTTGGTAGGCTATTTATTACTGATTCAAATTCGGAGCTCATTATTGTTCTGTTCAGGGATTCAATTTCTTCCAGGCTTAGTTTTGGGAGGGTGTATGTGTCCAGGAATTTATCAATTTCTTCTAGGTTTTCTAGTTTGTATGCACAGAGGTGTTTATTATATTCTCTGGTGGTTATTTTTATTTCTGTGAGGCCAGCAGTAATATCCCCATTGTTGTTTCTAATTGTGTTTACTTAGATCTTCTCTCTTTTCTTTCTTAATAGCCTAGCTAGTGGTCTATTTTATTAATTTTTTTCAAAAAATCAGGTCCTGGATTTGTTGATCTTTTGGATGATTTTTGTGTCTCAATCTCCTTCAGTTCAGATCTGATTTTGGTTATTTCTTGTCTTCTGCTAGCTTTGGGGTTGGTTTGCTCTTGGTTCTTTATTTCTTTTAGTTGTGATGTTAGCTGTTAAATTGAGATCTTTCTAAGTTTTTGATGTGGGCATTTAGTGCTATAAATTTCCTTCCTAACACTGCCTTAGCTGTGTCCCAGAGATTCTGGTATATTGTATTTTTGTTCTCATTAATTTCAAAGAATTTCTTTATTTCTTCCTTAATTTTATTAAACAAAAGTCATTCAGGAGCAGTTTATTAAATTTCCAAGTAATTGTATGATTTTGAGTGAATTTCTTAGTCTTGATTTCTAATTTGATTGCTCTGTGGTCCAAGAGAGTGGTTGTTATGATTTCAGTTTTTTTTTTTTTTGCATTTGCTGAGGAATGTTGGTATCTGATTATGTGGTTGATTTTAGAATATGGGCCATGTGGTGATGAGATGGATGCATATCCTATTGTTTTTAGGTGGAGAGTTCTGTAGATGTCTATCAGGTCCATTTGATCCACTGCTGAGTTCAGGTCCTGAATATCTTTGTTAATTTTCTGCCTCATTGATCTGTCTAATACTGTCAGTTTAGTGTTGAAGTCTCCCACTATTATTGTGTGGGAGCTTTAGTCTCTTTAAAGGGCTCTAATAACTTGCTTTATGAATCTGGGTGCTTCAAAAATATTATTCCCTTCCTTTCTATGGCTGAGTAATATTCCATTGTATGGATATACCACATTTTGTCCATTCATCTGTTGATGGACATTTAGGTTATTTCCACTTTTTGGCTATTATGACTAATATTATGAATATTCATATACAAGTTTTTTTATGTAAGCGGACATATATTTTAATTTATATACAAGTGAATATGTTTTAATTTCTTTTGGATATATACTTAGCAGTGGGATTACTGGGTCATATACAACTCTATATTTAAATTTTTAGGGGAACTGCCCAACTCTTCTCCAAAGTGGCTGAAAGATTTTACAGTCCCATGAGCAATGTATGAGGGTCTCAATTTCTTTACATTTTTACCAACATTTGTTATTGTCTGTCGTCTTCATATTGGCCATCCTACTGGATGTGAAGTGATATGTCATAGTTGATTTGATTGGCATTTCTCTAATGACTAATGATGTTGAGCATTTTTTCATGTGATTATCAGTCATTTATAGATCTTCTTTGGAGAAATGTCTATTCAAATCCTTTGCTCATTTTTAAATTGAGCTATTTGTCTTGTTATTATTGAGTTGTAAAAAGTATATATTTTGGATATTAGATCCCTGTGAGAGATATGACTTGCAATATTCTTCTTCATTCTGTGAGTTGTTTCATTTTCTTGCTAGTGTCCTTTGAAGCACAAGGTTTGTTAATCTTAGTGAAGTCCAATTTATCTATTTTTTTCTCTGATGGCTTGTGCCAGAGTCATACCTAAGAAACTATTGTCTAATCCAAAGTCATGAAGATCTACATCTACTTTTTCTTCTAAGGATTTTATGGTTATAGCTCTTATATTTAGGACTTTCATTCTTTTTGGGTTAATATTTTATATGTGGTGTGATATAGGGAGTACAATTTCATTTTTTTAAATTTACACATGGATATACAATTGTCTTAACACAATTTGGAAAAAAATTCTTCCCCTATTGAATTGTCTTGGCACTCTGTTGAATCATCTTTTAATTTCTTTAAAATGTTTTTTGGTAATAAAGAGGTTTTTAATTTTTATTCAAGTCTATAAATCATTACCTTTGTTTCATTTAGGTTTTTGTGTAATGCTTGAAAAGCCTTTCTATGTTGTGGGAAGTCAGGGACCCTGAATGAAGGGACCAGCTGGAGCCGTGGCAGAGGAACATAAATTATGAAGATTTCATTTTAATATGGACATTTATCAGTTCCCAAATAATACCTTTATAATTTCTTATGCCTGTCTTTAATCTCTTAATCCTGTTATCTTCATAAGCTGAGGATGTACGTCACATCAGGACCACTGTGATAATTGTGCTAACTGTATAGATTGATTGTAAAACGTGTGTTTAAACAATATGAAATCAGTGCACCTTGAAAAAGAACAGAATAACAGCGATTTTTAGGGAACAAGCAAAGACAACCATGAGGTCTGACTGCCTATGGGGTCAGGCAAAAAGAGTCATATTTTTCTTCTTCTTCTTTTTTTTTTGTTTGAGATGGAGTCTCACTCTGTCGCCCAGGCTGGAGTGCAGTGGTGTGATCTCGGCTCACTGCAAGCTCTGCCTCTTGGGTTCATGCCATTCTCCTGCCTCAGCCTCCAGAGTAGCTGGGACTACAGGCGACTGCCACCACGCACAGCTAATTTTTTGTATATTTAGTAGAGACGGGGTTTCACCATGTTGGCCAGGATGGTCTCGATCTCTTGACCTCGTGATCCACCTGCCTTGGCCTCCCAAAGTGTTGGGATTACAGGCATGAGCCACCGCACCCGGTCACATATTTTTCTTCTTGCAGAGAGCCTATAAATGGATGTGCAAATAGGAGAGATATCACTAAATTCTTTTCCTAGCAAGGAATATTAATATTAATACCCTGGGAAAGGAATGCATTCCTGGGGGGAGGTCTATAAATGGCTGCTCTGGGAATGTCTGTTTTATGCAGTTGAGATAAGGACTGAGATATGCCCTGGTCTCCTGCAGTACCCTCAGGCTTAGTAGGGTGGGGAAAACTCCACCCTGGTAAATTTGTGGTCAGATGGGTTCTCTGTCTCGAACCCTGTTTTCTGTTGTTTAGGATGTTTATCAAGACAATACATGCACCGCTGAACATAGACCCTTATCAGTAGTTCTACTTTTGCCCTTTGCCTTGTGATTGCTGTTGGACCTTATCAGTAGTTCTGCTTTTGCCTTTTGTCCTGTTCCCTCAGAAGCATGTGATCTTTGTTAGACCCTTATTAGTAGTTCTGCTTTTTGCCCTTTGAAGCATGTGATCTTTGTACTTACTCCCTGTTCTTACACCCCCTCCCCTTTTGAAACCCTTAATAAAAACTTGCTGGTTTTGAGGCTCAGGTGGGCATCTTGGTCCTACCAATATGTGATGTCATCCGCAGTGGCCCAGATGTAAAATTCCTCTCTTTGTACTCTTTCTCTTTATTTCTCAGCTGGCTGACACTTATGGAAAATAGAAAGAACCTACATTGAAATATTGGGAGTGGGTTCCCCCAATATTTCTGTACTCCAAGGATAATAAAACTATTCTCCTAAATGTTCTTTTAATACTCATATGAATGCAAAACAATTCTAATTATAATCTACAAATAAGTTATATTTGTTCATGATGTGAGATAGGGATCTAATTTGTTTTGCTTCCAATTGTATAGCCAATTCTATCAACACCATTTATTGAAAAGCCAGTATTTTCATTACTGATTTAAAAGACCAGTTTTTATCATACACCTATTCCATATAGTATATATTTGGTTGTATTTTGGTGTTCTCTATTCTGTTTTCCAGAGAAATGTGGAAATTTCAGTGCCAGCACAGCACATTTTTAGTACCTATAGCTTTATAGTTTTGATATTTGACAAAGCAAGCTCCTCTTATTCTTTTTCAGAATTTATTATTCTTGCCTTGTAGTTCTTTGTAAGTTCTCTATGTGAACTTACAAAGAACCGTTTTGTGTAAAAGGCTTCTTCTCCACTTGTATTATTTCCTTACTATAAATTCCAAGGAGTAAAATTATAAATTCAAAGGGTAAAATTGTTAAGGCTTTTGGAGACTGTTGCCATATTATCTTCTTAAGGAATTATGTTAATTGACACCTCTACAGTTTTCCTATCCTTTATCCCATCATGAAGTATTTTCATCTCTCTCTCTCTCCCTCTCTCTCCCTCTCTCTCTCTCTCTCTCTCTCTCTCTCTCTATATATATATATATATATATATATATATATATTCCACATTTCTCTGGAAAACAGAATATATATATATATATATATATATATATATAGAGAGAGAGAGAGAGAGAGAGAGAGAGAGAGAGAGACTGAGTCTTGCTCTGTTGCCCAGGCTTGAGTACTGTAGTGAAATCTCAGCTCACTGCAACCTCTGCCTCCCAGGTTCAAGCGATTACCTTGCCTCAGCCTCCCAAAGTAGCTGGGATTACAGGCACATACCATCATGCCCAGCTAATTTTTGTATTTTTAGTAGAGACAGAGTTTCACCATGTTCGCTAGGCTGGTCTCAAACTCCTGACCTCAAATGATCCACCCTCCTTGGCCTCCCAAAGTCTGGGATTACAGGCATGAGCTACTGCAACCAGCCCTATTTCAATATATTTTTGAGAGACAGGATCTCACTCTGTCACCCAGACTGGAGTGCAGTGGCATGATCATGGCTCACTGTAGCTTAGACCTCTTGGGCTCAAGCAATTCTCTTGCCTCAAGCTCCTGAGTAGCTTGGACTATAGGTGCACACCATCATGCCCAGCTAATTAAAAAAATTTTTTTTGTAGAGATAGGGTCTTTATATGCTGCCCAGGCTTGTCTCAAACTCGTGGCCTCAAACAATCCTCTTGCTTTTGTCTCCCAAGTGTTGAGATGACAGGTGTGAGTGACTGCACCTTACCTCTTAAAGATCTTGAATATGAACTTGATTGGATTCATTGAGGTGACACAGAACTTTCATCCCCTGATCAGAAAGGCCAGGGGAAGAGTAATCAATGTTTCTAGCCCAGATGGGAGAATATCTGTGTTTGATGGTAGCTACTGCATTTCTAAGTATGGTGTAGAAGCTCTTTGTGACAAACTGAGGCAAGAGCCTCACTGCTGAGGAAGACTTGACCATTGCTGAAGGAGCGTACTCCTGAGTGATAGGCCTGGGTTGCATTCTTACTGATGTCATCTGAAATGAGGGCCTTTGGAAGTGGAATGTCCAAATCTTGCAAATGTATAAGATAATTCATTAGGGAATGCAAAGGAGATATTAGGACTTAGATTTATTCTTATTGCTGTTCCTTTAAAATGTCTACCTGTTTCAAAACCAATGTAATGTTACTATAAGACACATACACATATGAATATATATTTTATATATACAAAATATATAAAATATACCCCATATGGGAATGATGGGAATGGGTCTGTTACTAAAGAATTAATTGTTTATTAAGTACCTTAAGTCACTAAACCTGACTCATGGTTCCTATGAGGAAAGAGTGAACATCAGATAGTTAATTTAAGGGCAATGCTGTGTCAAGTGCTCTATTTACTCTTTACAGAAACTCTGTGAGTTAGAAAAAATTCTCCACAGCCAAATGAGCCAGAATCTGAACCCAGTTCTGTGGGTGAAAACATTCTGTAATGGCTATACAATAAATACAAATGCAGGTATATACCAGGTGCTCAGGGGCACCAATGACAGGTTGACTTACCTTCTCTTGGTGCAGAGAGAAGACTTCACAAAGGAACTGAGTTCTAACCCATGCAGGTAGGTAAGAAGAGAAAAGGCATTCTGGGTGAAAGGAAGAGACAAGGATAGGAATGAACTTGGATATTCAAGGAACTAAATGTCTCTAAGCATGGCTGTTGCAGAGGATGGGTCAGTCAGAGAGATATGAGACTGGGCTGGCAAGTGGCAGCACTAACACCTCTCTCCTCTTGAAGCTCTTCAGATCTGGTAAGGAAGCGGTCTGTATTTCTTGCCCCTTTGAGTTTGTACTTGGACATTGTCCCCAGATGCGTGGGCATACTCTTTCATGTCCTTCCCTGACTTATGTGCCTTACTTAAAATATTTTGCCTTGGACATTCTTTGTAAAGAAGGGATAGGATTGGTTAAGTCACAGTGTCATCACCTGATGGGCTCTTCCTGCCCACTGTACAGACAAAACCAGTTCATTGAGACTGTGGTGGTATTACAGTAAAGAAAGAGTTTAACTGACATGAGGCTGGCCATGTAGAACTGGAATTATCTCTCAAATCAGTCTTCCGAAAGGCTCAGAGGTTAGGGTTTTTTAAGGAGAGTTTGGTGGGCAAGAGACTAGGGAATAGGTGTCACTGATTATCTAGGGATATAATTATGGGGGTGTGGAGAATGGTCCTCATGCACTGAGTCGGCCTCTGGGGGTGGGGCCACAGGACCAGTTGAGTCATGAGCCATGAGTCCAGGTGGTGTCAGTCAGTTGCCTGAATCCAAAAATCTGAAATACTTCTAAAAAGACAAATCTTAGGTTTTGCTGTAATGATATTATCTATAGGAGCAATTGGGGAAATAAAAAATCTTGTGACTTGAGCAGTAAGGAATTACAGAAACTACACATATCTTGTACAGTTGATTTTCTTTTCTTTTCTTCTTTTTTTTTTTTTTTTTTGAGACCGAGTCTCACTCTGTTGCCCAGGCTGGAGTGCAGTGGCATGATCTCAGCTCACTGCAACCTCTGTCCTGGGTTCAAGAGATTCTCATGCCTCAGCTTCCTGAGTAGCTGGGACTATAGGTGTGAGCCACCACACCTGGCTAATTTTTGTATTTTTAGTAAGGATGAGGTTTTACCATGTTGGCCAGGCTGGTCTCAAACCCTGACCTCAGGTGATCTGCCCTTTTTAGCCTCCCAAACTACTGGGATTACAAGCATGAGCCACAACACCTGGCCTGATTTTTTGTAACATAAAATATATTCTATTTTCATATTCTGCAGCATGCCCTTTTTATTCAAGATAGTTTATCAATCTACACATATTAATACATGTAGATCTTGTCCTTTTTAGCTGCTGTATAATATTCTATTAAATTTATGCCTTTTTTAGATTAATAAACCCTTGTTTTCCATTTTTCATTACTAAGAACCATGCTACAACGAACATCCTCCTAAATGCCTCATTGTACATATATACAAGTGATTCTCTAGTACATACCTAGAAATCAAATTTCTGGTCACATTAAAAATATGTATTATTTATTTTAAAATATTAATTTAAAATTTTTAATTAAAAGTACATACATATGGTAAAAAAAGACTTCAATAAAAGAGGTGAAATGTAAGTCTTGGCAGGGTGCAGTGACTCATGCCTGTAATCCCAGAAATTTGGGAGGTCAAGGTTGGTGAATGCTTGAGCTCAGGAGTTTGAGATCAGCCTGGGTGACATGGCAAAATCACGTGTCTACAAAAAATAAAAAAAATTAGCCAGGCAAGGTGGTGCACACCTATAGTTCCAGCTACCCAGGAGGCCGAGGTGGTAGGATTTCTTGAGCCCAGGAGGTTGAGGCTATAGTGAGCCATGTTCACACCACTACACTCCAGCCTGGGCAACAAAGTGAGACTCTGTCTCAAAAAATAAAGAAATGTAAGTCTTTCCCTCTCCCTCAGGACTGTCTCCCAGTTTTCCTGTTCTCTTCCCTAGAGGAAAGCAATATTGCTAGTTTCTTGGGTATTCTTCTAGAGCTATTCAGTGTCCCATTTTAACATAAATATTGCTTTATGATACATTCTATTTTGTACTTTGCTTTTTTATATTGAAGCAATCTCAAATATGCAGAAAAGTTGCAAATACAGTGTAAAAAACCTTTTTTTTTTTGGAATTGAGACCAAGTTGCTAACATGATGCCCTATCACATTTGAATACTTTAGTTGTATTTCCTATTAACAAGGACATTCTTCTACAGAGTCACAATATAGCCATCAACATCAGGAGATGGACATTGTTGCATTTCTATCATCTAATCTTAGACCCTATTTATGTTTCACCAATTGACCAGATATTGTTCTTTGTAGTCAAAGATTCAGTTCTGAATCATATGTGGCAGTTAGTTGTCAGTCTCTTAGGCTCTTTCAATCTGCAACAATTCTTCAGTCTTTCCTTGCCTTTCATGCCTATGATGGTTAATACTGAGTGTCAACTTCATTGGATTGAAGGATGCAAAGTATTGATCCTGGGTGTGTCTGTGAGAGTGTTGCCAATGGAAAATAGAGTCAGTGGGCTGGGAAAGGCAGATCCACCTTTAATCTGGGTGGGCACCATCTAATCAGCTGCCAGGGTAGCTACAATATAAAGCAGGCAGAAAAACATAAAAAGATTAGACTGGCCTAGCTTCCCAGCCTATATCTTTCTCCCGTGCTGGGTGCTTCCTGTCCTCAAACATCAGACTCCAAGTTCTTCAGTTTTGAGACTCAAACTGGCTCTCCTTTCTCCTCAGCTTGCAGATGGCCTATTGTGGGACCTTGTGATCATGTGAGCTAATACTTAGTAAACTCCCCTTTATATATATATATATCTATCCTATTAGTTCTGTCCCTCTAGAGAACCCTGATACAATGACTTAAACACTTCTTTAAAAATTAGTACAAATTCATGGGGTTACAGGCATAGATTGCATATTCATCAAGGCAAGGCTTTTAAGGTATCTATCACCCAAATAATGTGCATTGTACCCATTAACTTTCTTTCTCATCATCTGCCCCCCCAACCCCTCTCCCTTCCAAGTCTCCATTGTCTGTCATTCTACTCACTATGTCCATGTGTACACATTTTTTAGCAGCCATGTATGAGTGAGAACATGAGGTTTTTGACTTTCTGTGCCTGGCTTGCTTCAGTTGAGATAATGACCTCCAGTTCCATCCATGTTGCTGCAAAATACATGATTTTATTCTTTATGGCTAAATAGTGTAATATATATATATATAATTTTCTTTATCCATACATCTATTGATGGACATTTAGATTGATTTCATATCTTTGCTATTGTGAATAGTGCTGTGATGATCATACAAGTACAGATATCTTTTTGATATATTGATTTACTTCCCTTGGATAGATACTCAGTAGTGGAATTGCTGGATTGAATGGTAATTCTATTTTTAGGTTTTTGAGAAATCTCCATACTATTTTCCATAGAGATTGTACTAATATACATTTCTACCAAGAGTGTATGAGTTCCCTTTTCTCCATGTCTTGTCAACTCTTTGTTTTTTGGTTTTTTTAATAATAGCTGGGATAAGACAACATCTCATTGTGGGTTTACTTTGCATTTCTGAGCATTTTTTCATATATCTGTTGCCCATATGTATGTCTTCTTTTGAAAAATATCTATTCATATCCTTTGGCCACTTTTTTTATGAAGCAGGGTCTCATTCTGTCACCCAGGCTTTGAGTGCATTGGCATGATTTCAGCTCACTGGAACCTCTGCTTCCCAGGCTCAAGTGATCCTCCCACCTCAGCCTCTTGAGTAGCTGAGACCACAGGCATATGCCACCACATCTGGCTAATTTTTATTTATTTATTTATTTATTTATTTTGTGAAGAAGGGGTTTTACTGTGTTGCCTGTGCTGGTCTTGAACTCCTGGGCTCAAGCAACCTACCTGCCTTGGCCTCCCAAAGTGCTGGGATTACAGGCATGAGCCACTGTGCTCAGCTTTTGCCTGCTTTTTAATGGGGTTATTTGTTTTTGTTTTGGTTGAGTTGTTTGAGTTCCTTATATATTTTGGACATTAGTTTACTGTCAGATAAATATTTGCAAATATTTTCTCCCATTCTACAGTTTTTTTTTTTTTCTGAGATGGAGTCTCGCTCTGTCACCCAGACTGGAGTGCAGTGGCGCAATCTTAGCTCACTGCAACCTCCACCTCATGGGTTCAAGTGATTCTCTGGCCTCAGCCTCCCAAGTAGCCAGGACTATAGGCCTGTGACACCATGCCCAGCTAATTTATTTTTATTTTTTTAGTAGAGAAGGGATTTCACCATGTTAGCCAGGATGGTCTTGGTCTCCTGAATTTGTGATCTGCCCACCTCAGCCTCCCACAGTGTTGGGATTACAGGCATGAGCCACCGTGCCTGGCCCCCATTCTACACTTTTTTTTTCTCCACTCTGTGGATTGTTTCTTTTGCTGTGCAGAAGCTTTTTAGTTTAACGAAGTCCTATTTGTCTATTTTGTTTTTTGTTGCCTGTGTTTTGATGCATGACCTAAACACGTTTGAAGGTTACAAACCAACTTATATTGTAGAATGTCCCTCAATTTGGCTTTATCTGATATTTCCTTGTGGCTAAATTCAGCAGGAATATCACACAAGTGAGCTGTATTACTCTTATCAGATACTCTCAGGTGGTGTATAATTTCAATTTGTCTCGTTACTGACAATGCTCACTTTCCTCACTTAGTTCAGGTGGTATCTTCTAGGCTTCTTTACTATAATTTCCTTTGGTAATTAGTAAGTGTTTTGTAGGGAGGTAACTATGAAAATATGTAAATATTGTATTGCCCATTAACTAATTAATTAATATCAATGTATTAGTCAGCTTAGGGTTACCATAAAAAACCCATAGATGTTCCCGACCTGGTAGAGTAGCATCTGGTTGGTGGTGACGATCTCATACCAGCCAGGGACAAAGCAACCCCTTGTTTATCCCAGCTTGGCTTTTGGTCTGTGCCCATGCTTGGTTCATGCCTTGGACACATGGAAGAAGGAAAAAAAAATACCATAGAGTGGGTGGCTTAAACAACAAAAATTAAGTTTCTCACAGTTCTGGAATCTGGAAAGTTCAAGACCAAAGTCCAGCCTGGTTTGGTTTCTGGTGAGGGCTCTCTTCCTTGCTTGTAGATGGCAGTCTTCTTGGTGTGTCCTCAGATGGCAGAGAGAGAGAGGTCTCTTTCTTTTTTTATAAAGCACCTCCTTTATGACTTCATTTAACCTTAATTACTTCATAAAGGCCCTATTCCCAAATACATATCTACAAAGACATTGGGAGTTAGGCTTTCAACATATGACTTGTGGGAGAATACAATTCAGTCCATTAGTATGGACTCAAAGTTTTCTATCTTATTTGATTGGTTATTATCTATTGATTTCAATAATTATTTTGATGCTTAAATTATCACTTGTTTAGCTGGTGGGACCCATTTCAAACCAGCTTGGCTCATCTTGTATTTTCCCTGCATCAGCCCTGAAGTCAGCCATTTCTCCAAGCAGATTGTTTCCTTTCAATGGGGGAATGGTATTTAGAAGTCACGATCTTAGTACTAGGTGTTTGCATTATTATTGAGATCTTGCTGCTCCCAGGCCCTCTCAGGGAGAAAGGGAACATACACACACACACACACACACACACACACACACACACACACACACACACACATGTATACACACAAAGATATTCAGGTTTAAGTATTGCTATGGTTTGAATGTATCCCCCCAAAAGTTTGTTAGAAACTTAATCCCCAGTGCAACAGTGTTGGGAGGTGATGCCTAATAAGAGGTAATTAGGTCATGAGGGTGAAGCCCTACATGTATGGATTAAGGCCATTTTTGAAGGAGTGGGTTGATTATTGTGGGAGTGGGTTTCTGAAAAAAAGATGAGTTTGGACGATCTTCTTTCTCTGCCTTGTGTGCTCACGTCCATCTTCCACTCACATTATCATGCAGAAAGAAGACCTTAGCCAGATGACAGTGCCATGCTCTTGGACTTTCCAGCCTCCAGAATCATGAGCCAAATAACCTTCTATTATTTGTAAATTACCCAGTTTGTGGTATTCTGTTATAGCAGCAGAAAATAGACTAAGACAAGTATCTATCTATCTATCTACCTAATCTACCTACCCCGTCTATGTACTGAAAACCTTGACTTCACATTGTGAACAAAAGTTCTCTGAAAATGAGTTTGGAAGAAAGAGACTTTATTCCAGAGAACAAATTGCAAACTGGAGAGATGGCAGCCTTCATTGTAAAATGAGGGTGCATTCCAAAGAACAAAGAGAGGACTCAGGTATTATAGCAAAAGTTTCTCTGCCCAGGTTCCCAATCAAGTCTATTTATGCAAATGAAGTATGGAAAAAGTTATGATTGGTCAGTGCAGCTGAGTTCTGATTGGTCAATACCACTGAACCCTGATTGGTTCATACAACTAAACCCTGAGTTGGAGGCAGGTGATCTCTGATTGGTTGATTTCTAAACCCCAACAGAAATTTCTGTCAGTTGTTTCTTTCAAACTACCAAGGAGGGATATTTCTGGATGCAGTTTATCCTGGCACCCACAAAAGGAACTGGTTTGGCTTGATCATAGAAAGGAAGTTCCTATGATAGTTTTTGTTTTTTTTTTTTGAGATGGAGTCTCACTCTTGTCACCCAGGCTGCAGGCTGGAGTGTAGTGGCACGATCTTGGCACTGCAACCTCTGCCTCCTTTGTTCAAGTGATTCTACTGCCTCACCCTCCTGAGTGGCTGGGATTACAGGTGGGCGCCACCACACCCAGCTAACTTTTGTATTTTTTTAAGTAGAGACGGGGTTTTATCATGTTGGCCGGGCTGGTTTTGAGCTCCTGACCTCAGTTGATCCACCTACCTTGGCCTCCCAAAATGTTGGGATTACAGGCATGAGCCACCGCACCCGGCAGATAGTTTTAAAATATCTTTCTGAGAACACAGAGTATAAGACTGTTCTTAATGTGGTTTGGATCTGTGTCCCCACCCAAATCTCACGTTGAATTTTAATCCTCAGTGTTGGAGGAAGGACCTGGTGGGAGGTGGTTGAATCACAGGGGCAGATTTCTCTCTTTTTGTTCTCATGATAGTGAGTGAGTTGAAACCAGGTAATGGGCAGAGGTTGGAACAATTTGGAGGGCTCAGAAGAAGACAGGAAAATGAAAGTTTGGAACTTCTGAAAGACTTGTTGAATGGTTGTGACCAAATGCTGGTAGTGTTATGGACAGTGAAGTCCAGGCTGAGGAGGTCTCAGATGGGGATGAGGAACTTAATGGAAATTGGAGCAAAGTTGACTTTTATTATACTTTAGCAAAGAGGTTAGAGGCATTGTGTCTCTGCTCTAGAGATCTGTGAAACTTTGAGCTTGGGAGTGATGATTGAGGGCATCTGGTGGAAGAAATTTCTATGCAACAAAGCATTCAAGATGTGGCCTGGCTGCTTCCAGCAGCCTATGCTTATATTCATGAGCAAAGAAATGACATAAAACTGGGACTGGAACTTATATTTAAAAGGGAAGCAGAGCATAAAAGTTTGGAAAATTTGCAGCCTGGCCATGTGGTAGAAAAGAAAACCCCATTTTCAGGGAAGGAATTCAAGTCAGCTACAGAAATTTGCTTAAGAGGAGCCAAATGTTAGTAACCAAGACAATCGGGAAAATGCCTTGAAACCATGACACAGACCTTCAGAGCAGCCCCTCCCATCACAGGCCCAGAGGCCTAGAATGGAAAAATTGTTTCTTGGGCCAGGCCAAGGGCCCTGCTGCCCTGCATAACCTTGGAACAGTGCTCCCTGCACCCCAGCTGCTCCAGCTCCAGCTATGGTTAAAAGGGCTCCAGATATATCTCAGGCCACTGCTTCAGAGGGTGCAAGCCTTTAAGACTTGGCAGTTTCTTTGTGGTGCTAAGCCTGTGGGTGGGCAGAGGGAAAAAGTTGAGGCTTGAAAGCTTCCACCTAGATTTCAGAGAATTTATGGAAACACCTGGATGTCCAGGCAGAATTCTGATGCAGGGGTGGAGCCCTCATGGAGAACCTCTACTAGGACAGTGTGGAGGGGAAATATGAGGTTGGAGCCCCCACATAGAGTTCCCACTGGGGTACTGCATAGTGGAGCTGTGAGAAGAGGGCCACTATCCTCCAGACACCAGAATAGTAGATCCATTGGCAGCTTGTACCATGTACCTGAAAAAGCTGCAGGCACTCAATGCCAGCCCTTGAGAGCAGCCATGGGAGCTGAGCCCTGCAGGCCAGAGGAGCAGTGCTGCCCAAGGCTTTGGGAGCCCACCCCTTGCATTGGTGTAGCCTACATGTGAGACATGGAGCCAAAGGAGATTATTTTGGGGCTTCAAGATTTAATGACTGCCCTGCTGGATTTTGGACTTGCATGGGACCTGTAGTCCCTTTGTTTTGGTGATTTATCTCTTTTGGAATGGGTGTATTATTCAATGTCTGTAGCCCCATTGTATCTTGGAAGTAACTAACTTGTCTTTGATTTTACAGGCTCACAGGTGGAAGGGACTTGCCTTGCCTCAGATGAGGCTTTGGACTGCGGACTTTTGAGTTAATGCTGAAATATGTTAAGATTTTGGGGGACTCTTGAGAAGTGATGATTGTATTTTGTAATGTGAGAAGAGCCTGAGATTTGGGAGGGGCCAAGTGCAGAATGATACGATTTGAATCTGTGTTCCTGCACAATCTTACGTAGAATTGTAATTCATAATGTTGGAGGAGGGGGCCTAATGAGAGGTGATTGGATCATGGGGGCAGATTTCCCCCTTGCTGTTCTCATGATAGTGAGTGAGTTCCCATGAGACCTGGTGGTTTAAAGGTGTATAGCACCTCCCCCTTCACTCTTTTCTTCCTGCTCCTGCATGTAAGATGTGCCTACTTGTCCTTTGCATTCTGCCATGATTGTAAGTTTCCTGAGACCTTCTCAGCCATACTTCCTGTAAATGTGAGCACCTCAGTTAGCCATGGGGAATTCATTTTGTCTGTTGGCCAGGGGCATACTTTGACATTTCACTCCGTTTGGTTGAAACCTGCCATGGGCAGCATTGACTACCAGTGTTATGTCTTTGTCCCATATTATTGTTGAAGTGATGTGGCTACCTGCTCTGGGTCTGTCTAGTCCCTTGGTGGGACTTCTGTGACTGAGAGCTCATAGCCAATTTGAACAGCCTGGGCCAGGCAAGGTAGAAAGTCAGGTAAGCACCTGTTAATTGTCTAAGAGTGTTCCTTGTTGGAGTTTGGCAGAGGCATCAGGAAATTAGAAGAATTCAGGGTGTAGTCCAGTCTAGAGGTAAATAACAAGGATCTGAAAACAATGTACAGATCTACAATATAGTAACAGTTATATAGTTTTTCTTTGGAAACATAAGTTTTTCTTTTTACACTGATTTTATAGGAATCTTAAATTTAAAACCTTTTGAGTTTAGGAAGCCAAATGAAGGCAAACTTTAGATTTCACTTACAATCTTAGTGTCCTTGGGCATGCCTGGAAGTAGCAATTTTGACTCACTTACTGTAAGCCTGGGAAATCTTGAAGCCAGGCATTTTATGTACATTCTTAAATATGACATTTCAGTCAAAACCTTGATATTATAACTGAGAATTACACTTGTATCCTGCTTATAGAGAGCATGTAAATAAAATAAGAATACTCACAAATAGTTTCTAAATTTTGGAGATCTCAAGTAGGGAGAAAAAGCAAATGCTTCCACTTTTGTTAACAAAAGGATATTTTACCAAATTATTACAAACTATAAAAAATTATGAAGTAAATTTCCTTGAATCTGAAAAACAAAACATGTAAGACCAAGAATGCTCTAATAAAAGTCATAAAACATTATCCTTATCAATTACTTAATTTCATGTAATCAATTTTACCTTGCTTGACACTGATCAGCAGTTCCATGAAAAGCAATTTTGGACTATAGCTGATTGACAATACATATCACTATATCTCAGAATTTTATCACATGCAATTTTGAAACACATTTTAATAACACATTTACACATGCAACTTAAAGAAAGTTAAAAATAATTTTTATTTGACAATGCTTCCTAATAATATCTAAAAGATTTAATTTAGGGCTTTGATCCCAGGAAACCTTCCAAAGATGTCACAAGCTTTAAAGTTCAAAGTATCTGATTCAATAGAATCAAAGTTCGCTGCAAGACGATAGTTATTCATTTAACCAGACTGACAATCAAAAGATGTCAAAAACAATAGAAAAAGTTACATGAATGTAAAAACCTTAACCCTTTTAAAGCGCAGTTTTCCTAAGTAATAAAAAACCTAATAAAGATAACTTGAAGCACAGGAAATTATCTTGGTAAAACAGAATCTTTGTTTCCTAGGCCAATTGCCCACAAGGCAAAGAAAAGAAAATCTCTTGCAATGTGATTGCTTTTTCTTTTGTAAGTTCATTTAGATAACCTGAAAGTTAAACCTGATGAAAAGTGAACTGGCAGAACCAGAAAAATGTTACAGGAGTCAACAAAAAGGTTGAAGGAGAATGTTATCATCCCAACCAAGCAAAAACCGTATCTTTTTAGGATAGAAAGAAGTAGAGCTGTATTTCCAACCTGAAACTAGAGAAAGAAGTTAGATAGATCCCAGGGAGAAATGTGGCAGAAATAGAAACCGTTTGTAATTGAGAGGATGGCTGTCAAAGAAACACATTTCAGAATTAATCAAAAACCTCATAATTTTACTAAGAGCAAATCAACATTCTAAGAAAACCTTGCTATTCTAACACACGGGACAAAATCTGCATCAGTGTGTTTTTCACATCAAAGTTCAATCCCTAGTAAGACCCATAAATAATTTCCCTCCAACTGTAGACAAAGTGATGACACAGAATATTTCCTCTATAAATGCTATTTTTATAAACCTTATCATGACTTACTCAGACCATTTATGATATGCTTGGATATTCTGCTTTTTCTTATACTTTCTCTTACTTAAATAACCAATCATTTTACTCTAGGAGAAAAATTTGCCATACAACATTCTTTCTTATACAAAATAATCCTCTTTCTTTTCAACCTTCCTTACCAAAAATACATCATATCCTTCTCATATGCTTACATATGGAATGGTCTTTTTCATCTCTAGTAGTTTAATCACACACATTAGTTATAATGTCAACTCTTAGAAAGCCTAATTTTCAATGAAAACCCAGGAAGTTATCAATTTTTCTTTTGAGACAGAGTCTCACTCTATCACCCAGGCTGGAGTGCAGTGGCACAATTTTGGCTCACCTCAACCTCCGCCTCCTGGGTTCAAGCTATTTTCGTGTCTCAGCCTCCCAAGTAGCTGGGACTACAGGCACACACCACCACACCTGGCTAATTCTTATATTTTTAGGACAGATGGGGTTTTGCTGTGTTGGCCAGGGTAGTCTCAAACTCCTGACCTCAGGTGATCCACCTGCTTTGGCCTCCCAAAGTGCTGGGATTACAGACATGAGCCACCACACCCAGCTAGAAGTTATCAACTCTTAACCACCAATCACATACCAAAAAATCCATGAATACACATTTTATAATTTCCAGAGACATAGGCTTTCTAACAAAACAACTCTTTAATATGAAACAGGACATTTCTACTAACAGATTCAAATAACTTTTGTTTTTCTTGGAAATAAGAAGCCAGCAGTATATGAGCCTATACTTACATTCAACAACAAATATCTCAGCATTATGTTTTATCTGGAAATGACCTAGACATTCAATGAACATCCATCATTTAATTTAGCTTAACTAAACTCTAAGGGTATACTTACCAAAGAGATTTAAAAAACCTTCCCAAGTAAACATATTACAAAACATAAACCATTATCAAAAGTTAATTTACAAAATTTATCCTGTCCACATTCACCAAATCCATTCACTCTCAAAGAATTATGCCTAGAAAATTTCCAGAGACATCAAACAAATCTAGCCATTATCCCAAGCTGTTTCTGTCAACCAATTGTACATTACTGCATTCCAGGCAAATATTATAAAAGCAAGAACTCTAAAGTTAAATACAAGCACATTTTGCTGATAACTCAGAAGATGCAGCAATTTCTATCAAAACAACAATTTTTAAAAAATTATTTAACAATTATCTAACAATATTAGTCTAGTCCCATCTGCCAAAAGATGACTAAATCACATTAACTTGAAAAGCATTTCAGGTTATTTGCTTAATCTATGAGTTTTTTTTTTTTTTAAGAGATGGGCTCTCACTGTCACCCAGGCTGGAGCGCAGTGGCCCAATCATAGCTGACTGCAGCCTCAAAGTCCTGGCCAACACAGCAAAACCCCATCTGTCCTAAAAATATAAGAATTAGCCAGGTGTGGTGGTGTGTGCCTATAGTCCCAGCTACTTGGGAGGCTGAGACACGAGAATAGCTTGAACCCAGGAGGCAGAGGTTGAGGTGAGCCAAGTGATCCTCCCACCCCAGCCTCCTGAGGAGCTTGGATTACAGGCATAAGCCATTGCACCTGGTGAGTACTCATTTATTTATAAAACAATTTGGAATTATAGACAATATATGAATAGATATGTAAACATATATATACACAAAAATACAGACACAAATAAAGATCTTATAGCTTTTGTTTTAAAACTTAGCCATGAGTTAAGTAAAACTGATTAGTTTAAAAAAACAATTTGCTTCCAACTGCATTTCTGTAAATGGAACAGGTTGAAATTTATCTGTTCCACATGGCTGAAGCCTTTACCGAGCTTTAAAGAAAATAAGGTAGCAAATTTATACCTCAAGCACAGAAAGAATTTAAGCTTTTTCAAGAAGTCTGGGTGTGTTAGAAGAGGATTAAAATGGATATCAATGTAACATACAATTGCAGGAATTTCTCACAGGATTTTACAAGAAAACACACAGACAAGTTCAGAAAAAATTTAGAAATGTTTCCAAAATAACCAGCTGAAAGAGTGAAAGAGGCAGGAGAAAGTGAAGGATAAAGGACAGGTGGCAAAAAGATTTTCTGAAAGAAAGACTGGAAGAAGACAGGAAGACAGGAAGAGTGGCAGAAAGGGGAATGAAGACAGGAAGAGTGGCAGAAAGGGGAGTCTAGTGGAAGAAGTTTCTTCCAGAGGGTTTTTTGCATTTTTAGTTTCAGGCTTAAAGCTCTAATCTCTCTTTCTATTTCATTAAGGCATTCACTCAATTTGGAATTATTTTCTCTCTCTCTCTCTCTCTCTCTCTCTCTCTCTCTCTCTGTCTTTCCGAGACAAGGTCTCACTCTGTCACCCAGGCTGGAGTGCAGTGGTGCAATCTCAGCTCATTGCAGCCTCCGCCTCCCTGGTTCAAGTGATTCTCGTGTAGCTGGGACTACAGGTGTGTGCCACCACGCCCAGCTAAGTTTTGTGTTTTCAGTAGAGATGGGGTTTCACCATGTTGCCCGGGCTGGTCTCGAACTCCTGACCTCAAGTGATCCACCCACCTTGTCCTCCCAAAGTGCTGGGATTACAGGCATGAGCCATCACATCCAGCCTGGAATTATTTTCTCTTAAGGGAGGCAATGGTAGCCTTTTGATTCTGTTTAGAATTTTCTAAAGGACCAACCCAAATACCCATCAATGATAGACTGGATAAACAAAATGTGATACATATACACTATGGAATATTATGCAGCCATAAAAAGGAATGAGATCATGTCTTTGCAGGGACATGGATGAAGTTGGAAACCATCATCCTCAGCAAACTAACACAGGAATAGAAAACCAAATACCATATATTCTCATTCATAAGTGAGAGTTGATCAATGAAAACACATGAACACAGGGAGGGGAACAACACACACTGGGGCCTGTTGGGGGGTGGGGGCAAGTGGAGAGAGGGCATCAGGACAAATAGCTAATACATGTGGGGCTTAAAACGTAAATGAAGGGTTGATAAACGCAGCAAACCATCATGGCACATGTATACCTATATAACAAACCTGCATTTTCTGCACATGTATCCCAGAACTGAAAGTAAAATAAAATAAAATAACTTTCAAAAGGGCCAGTTGCAGTGCAGAGAGCCCCTAGTCCTGGGAAACAAGGTGCAGCCACCCCCTTGCCTATCATGTAATGCACATTCCTGGGAAACCTGGTGCTAAACCATTTGTAGATAACTTGCTTCAAAAAAAAAAAAAAAAAGGCCAACTGGGAAAAAAAGACTTCCCATCTGCAGCCATACTGCCTTGAATGTGACAGATCCCATCTGAAAAAAAAACTTTCCATTATCTCTGGCAGTTTTGGTGTTTTCTATTCCAATTGTGCACACAGGAACATTTGAAATTTCAAAAGAGCTCCATTTCTGCCAAAGAAGTTTAGGATTATCCTAGGTAATTTTTGTCCAGAGACTTAGCCAATTGTAACTCCCTGGATTATAATTTTTGCTTATAAAACCAGCTGGAGTGCTGAAAAGTGGCTGATCAGCAGAGAAAACTTAAAATACAAGCTACCCATTGCACTGACTTAACAAAGACATCCCTTCCCTTCCAGTGTCCTTAGCGTGAATGTCTCCACAAAACTTTTGCACTGACCTGACAAATGCATCCTTTCAAGTGCAGTAGAAGTCCATGCATCCTGGCAAAACTGAAGTGTAAGCATACCCCATGAAGTATGAATGTACCCTACAAAGTGCAAGCATATCCCGCAAATGGGTACCTTGTGGAGCCAGATGAACAGGCTTCCTGAAGAAAATTAAGTCTGTGAGACCTTAGCCAAAGCATGGGAATTCAAGAGGACTTACTGGAGGCCACCCCCCTACTCACCTCCTATCCTGAAGACAACTGAGGCCAAGAAGACAACTGAGTCCAAGGGGCTCTTGCAGGCCCTAATGTATTGGTTTAGGATGATGCAGGGAGGAGAGTTGGAGTTTGCTTCAAATCCCACTTCTGATGTCAAGAATGCGAATGAAAGTTCCCTGAAAAAGGGAGTGCCAGGGTGGGCCCATGGGCCTCCTCTGGCGGTTCTGGGCTTGAGGGCCTGAGCAAGGCACTGCCCTCACGGAGGGGCCAGGCTCTCCTTAGGGATGGCTTTGGGCGGAAGCTCTTGAGAACTCCTCTCAATCTGGCTTGGGGCTTGCCCTCACTCTCCTCATCTCCTGCCTCTGTCCCAATCACAGCCCTGTGCCTGCCACGGAGAACACAGAGCTGATCCTAGAAGGCCAAGCTGGCTGAGCTGGCCAGATGGTACGACTACATCACTACCTGGGTGAAGGCTGTGACAGAGCAGGGCACCAAGCTGTTCAATGAGGAGCTCAACCTGCTTTCACTGGCCTACACATACATGGTCGGGGATCATAGGTCTGCCTACAGGGTCACCTTGAGCACTGAGCAGAAAACTGTTACCTCCGACAAGAAGTTGCAGCTGATTAAGGGCTATCAGGAGAAAGTAGAGTCTGAGCTGAGATCCATCTGTACCACAGTCCTGGAATTGCTGGATAAGTATTTAATAGCTGATGCAACTAATCCAGAGAGTAAGGTCTTCTAATTGAAAATGAAGGGAGATTACTTCCTGTACCTTGCCGAAGTTGCAAGTGGTGATGATTGAAAACAAGATAGATAATTCCCAAGGAGCTTACCAAGAGGCATTTGATATAAGCAAGAAAGAGAGTCAATTCACCCACCCAATCTACCTGGGGCTTGCTCTTAACTTTTCTGTATTTTACTGTGAGACCCTTAATAATGCAGAGCTCACCTGCATGCTGAATAAAACAGATACACTGCAGAACTTGATACAAGGAATGAAGATTCATACAAAGACAGCACCCTTATCTGCTTAGAGACAACCTAACACTATGGATATCAGACAGTGCAAGGAAGAATGTGATGCAGTAGAAGGGGCTGAAAACTAAATGCATAAAGGGTGTCATCCTTCCTCCCTTCAAGAAACCTTTTCATGCATCTCCATTCCTTATTCCACTTGAATTTCCTATAGCAGAGAAACCCATTCATGTGCTTGGAATTAACTGTTTATAGTTTTTTCGCACTGCATCTTTGGGAAAACTCCATTCCCTGATTTGTGTTTGTCTTGGCCTTCCTGATGTGCAGTTACTGCTGTAGAAAAGCATTCATAGCTTAATTTCATATAAACATAAGTACCTTCCAAATGCTTATGTAGAGGACTAAAAAATTGTATCTGGTATTTAAGTAATCTGAACCAGTTTTGCAAATGACTGTGTTTTGTATTACTGTGAAGATATAAAAATGTAGTTAATTATAATTTAAAGAATGTTCTGCCAAGACCAGCTCAGTTGTGGAGACCCTAACCCAGAGGTGCTAGAGGAATTAAAGACACACACACAGAAATATAGTGTGTGGAGTGGGAAATCAGGGGACTGACAGCCTTCAGAGCTGAGAGCCATGAACAGAGATTTACCCACATATTTATTGACAGCAAGCCAGTGATAAATATTGTTTCTACAGATTATAGATTAACTAAAAGTATTCCTTATGGGAAACAAAATGGATGGGCTGAAACAAAGGGATGGGCTCTGGCAAGTTATCTGCAGCAGAAACATGTCCTTAAGGCACAGATTTCTCATGGTATTGTTTGTGGTTCAGGAATGCCTTTAAGCAGTTTTCCGCCCTGAGTGGGCCAGGTGTTCCTTGTCCTCATTCTGGTAAACCCACGGCCTTCAGCGTGGGCATTATGGCCATCACGAACATGTCACAGTGCTGCAGAGATTTTGTTTATGGCCAGTTTGGGGGCCAGTTTATGGCCAGATTTGGGGGCCTATCCCCAGCAGTGTTCCATGTAACTTCTTAATTTCTACATTCCCTCCCTTACTCTTTGGGGATTTCTTCTCAGTAATCAACTTTTCCATGCTCTTAATGTATTCTTTTGAGTAGAAATCCAGAAATATCAGATTGAATGGAAAAGCGCTTGCCATTTCTGGGTTGAGGTGTCACAGATTGAAATGTCTCCTATATCACATATTATGGAGGTCATGTGTATCTGTGGAAAGAGTAAATAAGAGTTTCCTTATTCACTCTTCATTTGCTGCTGTTTAAGTTGGCAGCTTTCCTTCCCAGTAAAAATTCATTTACACTTCCTGCCTTTATAGTTCTGGTATCTACTTCACTATGTAATAGAAGTAGCATATTGCTGCCAGAATACTAGCATTTCTTTTGGCAAACTGAAGTACATGTCACTTCTTACACTAGAAAGGGGAAACAAAGCATACAAGTCCAAGTCTAAAACTTTAGTACATTTCTATGCAGATTTGTGTATATGTAAGAGGGTGTCCTGTTTGTCTAGTGATTGTTATTTAGTTGGACAACTATTGTGTGTTGCTCATCATTGACTAAAGTCCCAAAAAAGTCTTGTGAAAATGTTATGCCCTATGTAACAGCAGAATAACATAAAATAAAATTACATTAAAAGTAATGGCAGAACCACAATTACTATTGCACCAACCTAATATAAACCATTTACTATGGCTTTGTAACAATTGCATATTCCTATATTAAAGGACAGGTGAATTTACTACTTTCTAAAGTTTATTGATAATTCCCTTTTGTGTAAAATGTGGTAGTGATACCTATATTTCTGCATCATGATATATTTGTGTAGGGATGCCTGGACATGTATAAGATTGGACTGCATTTCTTAGAATGTTTTACTATAGATCAGTCTCCTGGGCTATCTCTTCCTCAGACATAAATGATATCTGGTTAAGTGTTATGTGAAATAAAGTGAACATTTTAAAACTTTTAAAAAAGTTATCTGAAAAGGAATTTGGAGGAAAGTAACTTTATTCCAGTAAACAGTTTCCAAGCAGAGAGAGGTTTTGGTTTTATAGCAAAAGTTCCTTTCCAGGTTCTCAATCAGGTCTGTTCATGCAAATGAAAGGTAGAAACTTCCTTAGTTCGGACTCATTGGGGCAGCTAAGCCCTGATTGGTTGATACAGCTGAGCCTTGATTGGCTGTGGCAATCAAGGTTATCTCTGATTGGTTTATTTCCAAGCCCCAAACCAGAAGTCTCTGTCAGGTGTTTCTTTAAAATGGCCGATGGGGGTGCTTGCTGGCCCCCATTTGTCTTAACAGCAACAGGAACTGGTTTAGCTTGATTATAGAAATGGAGGTCCTATGATATTTTTACAACATCTTCTGAGAACAGAGAGTACATGACTTTTCCCAAATCCAGCCATGGCCACTTGGCTCTGTTTTAAATTTGAGCACCTCAGTTGCCATGAGGAGTTTATCTTGTCTGTGGGCCAATGGTATGCTTTAACATGGATACCTTCAATGCCAATTCAAAATCTCAGGGTTCATTCCAGTTTTCTCCTGTGATATTGTGAAATATATATTTGACCTTCATCCCCATCTCCTGACATATAGCTCCTAAAATCCTTGGAATCTCTAGAGCGATAAGAGTGTCTTTTGTATGCTAATGAGATGACTGGTGGCTGGGGCCCTAGTTTCAGAGGGAGGCTGGTTGCCAGGGAAACCAACCATGTAGATTAGAGGGTTGGAAATTTCAGTCCATCTCCCCACCCCCTCAACCTCTGGGGAGCAGAGAGTGGCTGAAGGTTGAGTTGATAATCCAATGGCCAATGATTTAATTAATTGTGTCTACATAATGAGGCTTCCATTAAAAACCCAAAGAACCCAAAAGGACTGAGTTCTGGAAGCGTCCAGATAACTGAATACATGGAGTTGCCTGGAGGGAGTTCTGGGGAGGGCATGGAAGCTTTGTTCCCTTCCTACTAGCCTCATTCCATGTTCCTCTCCCATCTGGCTGTTCATGTGTATCCTTTGTCATATCCTTAATAATAAATGGGTAAATTAAGAGTTTTCCTGAGTTCTGTGAGCCATCCTAGTAACAATCAAACCTGAGGAGGGGAGAGTGGGAACCCCAGTTTATAGCTGATCTGTCAGAATTATATGTGACAACCTATTATAATTGGTATCAGCAGCTGGAATAATCTTATGGGACTGAGCCCTCAACCTATGGAATCTAACATTATTTCCAGGTAGGTAGTATTAGAATTGAATTGAATTAGAGGACACCCAGTTGTATCCTTTGGAGACTCTGCTGGAGAACTGGTTGTTGGTGGTGTGAAAGGAAAATATCTTGGGTCCCCAAAATCACTAAATGGAAGAGTCAAGCTGGGAACTGCTTACGGCAAACCTGCCTCTCATTCTATTCAAAGTCATCCCTCTCCTCACTGAGATAAATGCATATCTGATTGCTGCCTTTGGAGAGGCTAATCAGAAACTCCAAAGAATTATACCATTTGTCTCTTATCTACCTATGACCTGGAAGTCCCCTCCCCACTTTGAGTTGTCCAGCCTTTCCAGGCCAAACCAATGTTCATCTTACGAGTGTTGATTGATGTCTCATATCTCCTTAAAAAGTATAAAGCCAAAGTGTGCTCTGACCACCTTGGGCACATGTCATCAGGACCTCCTGAGGCTGTGTCACGGGCACATGTCCTCAACTTTGGCAAAATAAACTTCCTAAATTAACTGAAACCAGTCTCACATTTTCAGGGTTCACTGTGGGGAAAAATCCTCACACATCACATCTGTGGCCACAGAAGTATTCTATGTTGATTAAGTAGTGAGAGAGAGTGGTTGTTTCCTCTGTATATTCTTACATTTATCTTTCCATATTTCTTAATCCCTTCCCAGTGAGCACTCTTATTTTCATTTCCTTAGTAGATTTGCTTATTGTTCAAAACTCCTGCCATTGCCCTTTTTTTTTTTTTTAGATGGAGTCTTGCTCTGTCACCCAGGCTGGAGTGCAGTGGCACAATCTCAGCTCACTGAAACCTCTGCCTCCCACGTTCAAACAATTCTTCTCCCAAGTAGCTGGGATTACAGGTGTCTGCCACCATGCCCGGCTAATTTTTGCATTATTAGTAGAGATGGGCTTTCCCAGTGTTGGCCAGTCTGGTCTCGAACTCCCGACCTCAAGTGATCCACCTGCCTTGGCCTCCCAAAGCGCAGGAATTACAGGCACGAGCCACCATGCCTGGCCCACCATTGCCCCTCTTGTGTACATATTTCCTTCATGCCCCACTTGGGCTCCAACACTTCATCCCAAACAGCCTTCCTTCATGGACTCCCTCTTCAACCTTCTTGTGCTCTGACACTTCCTTCTGGTCATTGTGGTTCCTATCATGCACTGCAACCTCCCTTCAACATGCATGCTTACCTTGTTTTTGAATTGAACTATTCAGGAATGGACTGGTAGAGGAGAAGAAAAGATAATCTTGCTTTTTAGAAGTTTTTTTTTATCTCTAACTTAAAAATCACAATATTTTAAACTTATCTTTAAAATTGGAATATTACAGATAAAACCAAAGGCTCTTTTGATCATTATCCCTAATTCTGCTCTGCTTACTGTTTCTCAGGAAGTAACTTGCCATTACTAGTTTGATGTGTATCCTTCTAACCTTTAAAAATATAATTTTATATTTATATGTATGTTCCCAAGGAAAAGATATAGATATTAATCTTTTAAATTTTATTCTCCAGTTTAGGAAAAGCCATCGAGGCTAGAACATTTAGAATATGATGCAAAGTCTCTTCCTTGAACAAGGCTTACTTGGAGCATGAGTCAGGATTATTTTGGTTGCTGGTGACAGAAATCCAACTGAAAGTGGCTTAGGCAAAAAGAGACTGTATTGGCTAATATAATTGGGAAGTTCAAGGTACAGGAACACCAGGAAAACAGCAAGGACACAGACCACATACTCATGTGCATCTAGGTCAGCAGTCAATGCAGCTCCACTTAGAGCAGTGGGAGTGAAAATAGCAGAAGTAGCAAGATATCCACCTCCTGACATTATGTAATACATGAAAGTAGAATGAGATAAACATCTGTCAAGGAGAAATTTTTGTAACTTCTAGCTAGTATCCCACACAGCAAGTTTGCTGAATTGCACATTGTGCAATTCTAGGTGGCAGTTCAAAGGACAAATCCCAGCTTTGTCCTGGGACGTTTTAATACAGCCAGGATGAAGAACAGTGGATGAAACTCTAAAGGTTCAACATCTTAGTATGCAGTATTCTGTTCAAAGAGAAAACATTTACAGAAGAAACTACCCAGATAGATTCAGGGCCTTAAACTGTGTCATTAGTACACTGTCTCTCTCCATCTAATGGTTCCATTCTCATTGTGTTGATGTCATTCTCAGTCAAGCTGTCTCCTTGACATGGTCAGGATGGCCAGTAGTCAAGCCTACATTCTATCAGCATTGCAAGTTTCATAATAATTTTAGCACAAACCCCAGGATTGACTCTCATTGGCCTGGCTTGGGTCATAATGTTGCAGGAATTAGTAGGACAAGAGAGGCCTTGGGGTGTATACAGGAAGATCTTTATTGAGTACACTCAGACCCAGCAGACTTATCCAAAAACTTGGCCTAGAACAAAGACAGCACTTAATTTTTATACACACTTCAAAAAGGGGGCAGGCTAGCTTGAAGCAGGCTTACCATGGTGCAAAAGCAAGGATACAGAGGCAGAACAAAGACAGTTAATCAAATTGTGACAGGCTCATAACTCAGGATTACACAAGACCATTGCTATGCAGCCCAGATGTTTGTTATCTGGGTTTGCCCTAGTGCCTAGCATTCCATGACCTTCACTATGGCACCCAGATGGCTGTATCTCACCCCTGCTCAGATGGTTTAGGGTGTTCACTATACCACTTAGATAAAACAGAATACTTGAATTTACTAGTTACAGAGAACAGGAATCTATAAACTCATACCATAAGAGAAAGGAAAATTTGTTTTTCTCCTCCCTATGTTGAGGGAGTGCTGGGAGAGTCTTCAGGGAACATTAGATAGTATTATCAAGACTTTTCCTGGGTCTGGGCTGTGCCTGTTTCTGCCTCTGGGACAAGTCAGCCTAATACAGGAAAGCTTATTTCTCTTTTTAATTTTATTTCTCTTTCTTTCTTTAATTTCCCACCTCAATAACCCATTCATGAACCAATCACTGTGCATGGAGGGTAGAAATTAATAGCCATTTTCTCCTTTTTATAGTAGCAAAAGGAATTTTCAGTGTTGGGAAAGAAATAATTTTTGCCCTCTCCCTCTCCCTCTCCCTTTCCCTCTCCCTCTCCCTCTCCCTCGTCTCCGTCTCCCGCTTTCCACGGTCTCCCTCTGTTGCCAAGGCTGGACAGTACTGCCGCAATCTCGGCTCACTGCAACCTCCCTGCCTGATTCTCCTGCCTCAGCCTGCCGAGTGCCTGGGATTGCAGGCGCGTGCCGCCACGCCTGACTGGTTTTTGTATTTTTTGGTGGAGAGGAGGTTTCGCCATGTTGGCCGGGCAGGTCTCCAGCTCCTGATCGCGAGTGATCTGCCCGCCTTGGCCTCCCGAGGTGCTGGGATTGCAGACGGAGTCTCGCTCACTCAGTGCTCAATGTTGCCCAGGCTGGAGTGCAGTGGCGTGATCTCGGCTCGCTACAACCTCCACCTCCCAGCCACCTGCCTTGGCCTCCCAAAGTGCTGAGATTGCAGCCTCTGCCCGGCCGCCACCCCGTCTAGGAAGTGAGGACCATCTCTGCCTGGCCGCCCATCGTCTGGGATGTGAGGAGCCCCTCTGCCTGGCCGCCCAGTCTGGGAAGTGAGGAGTTCCTCTTCCTGGCCATCATCCCATCTAGGAAGTGAGGAGCATCTCTGCCTGGCCGCCCATCGTCTGGGATGTGGGGAGCGCCTCTGCCTGGCTGCCCCGTTTGGGAGGTGAGGAGCATCTCTACCCAGCCACCACCCCGTCTGGGAGGTGAGGAGTGCCTCTGCCCGGCCGCAACCCTGTCTGGGAACTGAGGAGCGCCTCTGCCTGGCCGCCCTATCTGAGAAGTGAGGAGCCCCTCCGCCCAGCAGCCGCCCCATCTGGGAAGTGAGGAGCATCTCTGCCTGGCCACCCCGTCTGGGAGGTGGGGGGCACCCCTGTCCGGCAGCTGCCCCATCTGGGAGGTGGGGGGCGCCCCCGCCCCGCAGCTGCACCGTCTGGGAGGTGGGGGGCCCATCTGCCTGGCTGCCACATCTGGGAAGTGAGGAGCCCCTCTGCCCAGCCACCACCCCATCTGGGAAGTGTACCCAACAGTTCATTGAGAACGGGCCATGATAACGATGGCGGTTTTGTCGAATAGAAAAGGGGGAAATGTGGGGAAAAGAAAGAGAGATCAGATTGTTACTGTGTCTGTGTAGAAAGAAGTAGACATAGGAGACTCCATTTTGTTCTGTACTAAGAAAAATTCTTCTGCCTTGGGATGCTGTTAATCTATAACCTTACCCCCAACCCCGTGCTCTCTGAAACATGTGCTGTGTCAACTCAGGGTTAAATGGATTAAGGGCGGTGCAAGATGTGCTTTGTTAAACAGATGCTTGAAGGCAGCATGCTCGTTAAGAGTCATCACCACTCCCTAATCTCAAGTACCCAGGGACACAAACACTGTGGAAGGCCACAGGGTCTTCTGCCTAGGAAAACCAGAGACCTTTGTTCACATGTTTATCTGCTGACCTTCTCTCCACTATTGTCCTATGACCCTGCCAAATCCCCCTCTCTGAGAAACACCCAAGAATGATCAATAAATACTAAAAAAATTTTTAAGAAAAGAAATAATTTTCTAGCCTCTCTTCCATCTGGATGTGGACTTATGACTAAAATCTGGCTAATGATATGCTGGCAAAAAATTTGTTCAGCTTATAACTCATAGCCCTAAAAGAAAGGAGTATGTGCTTCTTGTTCCTATTTTTCGTTTTCTCTTGGTTGGAATTAAAACTTGGTAATGAGCCATATTGGAACATGTGAATAAGAACAACACCTAAAGATGGTAAAGCAAGGTATAAGGAGTCAGGGCTTTAGACACTGGGAAGCTACCATGTCACCTTGGCCTGCTTCTGCTCAAACTGCTGCAAGAGAGAGAAATAACCATTATGATTAAACTGAAAGGAATCAGCTAAAATAATCCAAAGTGGTATCCTCTGTGGAGTGGGAAATGGAAGGAAATAGGAGATGAGCTCCCGTGGGTTTTCATAACAGCCCTTGTAACTATTTGGTTGTTTGTGTGCCCATATATTGTTTGTAAAAATAAAAACCACAATTTGAAAAGGAATGAGATAGAGAGAAGGATTCTCTTCTTTCTCTAAGTAGTTTTCTGTTGCGAACACCTAAGGTTGTGGTTTAGGGGAAATGTCAAAAGTATAAAGAAGAAAATAAAAACCACAGGCATCTGACTACCCAAAGATAATTGCTGTTAAGAGTTCAGCTAAGTCTCAGTATATTTCCTCCCAGTCAAATATTTAACCCAGCACATTTCTGTTGCATCTCAAGATTCAACTGAATGGAATAAACACAAGCTGGTCACTGAGTGCAAATAACATAAGAGATAAGACACAGTTCTTGTCCTTTAATTCTGTTATGGGTTAGACTTACACTGTTAGAAGCAAAAGCAACATGGGGCTTTGATTGCTTCAAGAAATCACCTGCCTAATTTCTTTCTTATTAACAAATAAACACTGTACTTACTGAGTTTAATCCTTGCAGCACCAGAAGTTCTAAAAAGAGAAGAAACTTTGCAAGGCCAGTAATATGCCTTCAAAATTATATGCATTCCAGGCTAGGCAGGAATTTACTAAATTTAATTCTTATTGTATACCTACTACAAGAGCTCACAGGTCTTCACTTTGGCTGACCTGACTGAGAGTGACATTGTTATCCTTGGTGTAGCTTCAATGTAAAGCCTGGGGCACTACAGTTGCCTGATGACCCCAAGTGGTTAATTTCTTTTGGCTTTATTATCCCAATAAGAAAAATTAAATTCTGTATACCTTAAGCCCAATTCAGATCATGAAAACTACAATTTCTTTTCTTATACCAATCTGATGAAGAAAAAAATTTAAACAAGACAAACAGGTGAAAAAATGCTTTGCATCAGAGCTGTTTGTTGAGCTGCAGGGTCTTGAATCCACTTGCTCTGCAGTTACAATTCTGTGTGGAGGTGGGAGACATCAGTGTCACACGGTGGTTCAGCACATGTCACTGGAGCCTGACTGCCCAGGTTAGAACCTCAGCTTTCATCTCACTTGGTTCCTCATCCATAGAATTGACATGTTAATAATAGCAAATGATTGTTACAGAAGATTAAATGAGTTAGTATTTACAATGCACTTATTCCAGTGACTGGCATTTAATATGGGCTATGTAAACATTTCTTGAATAATAAAAATAAATCCTGTCTGAATGAATTCAAATAAAAGCCTTGGCCATTGCTATTCATAAAAAATTATAGACAAGAATTAGCTGACAAATCTTAATTTATTTATTTGTATTTTTTTAGACAAGGTCTCTTGCTCTGTCACCCAGGCTGGAGTTCAGTGGTGCTATCATGGCTCACTGCAGCCTCCACCTCTTGGGCTCAAGGGATTCTCCTGCTTCAGCCTCCTAAGTAGCTGGGACTACAAGTGTGTGCCACCACATCTATTGGGGGAACCAGCCCCCAATATTTCAATGTAGGTTCTTTCCTATTTTCCCTAAGTGTCAGCCAGTCTGAGAAATAAAGAGTGCAAAGAGAGAAATTTTACAGCAGGGCCTCCGCGGGTGCCATCACATATTGGTAGGACCATGATGGTGACCTCAAGTCACAAAACCAGCAAGTTTTTATTAGGGATTTTAGAAGGAGAAGGAGTGCATGAATAGGGAGTGGGTCACAGAGATCACATGCTTCAAAAGGCAATAAAAGATCACAAGGCAAATGGCAGAGCAGGATCACAAGGCAAGAGCGAAATTAGAATTACTGATGAGGATCCATGTCCTGCTGGGCATGCGTTGTCTTGATAAACATTTTAACAGGAAACAGGGTTCAAGAGCAGACAACCGGTCTGACTAGAATTCACCAGGCTGGAATTTCCCAATCCTAGCAAGCCTGAGGGCACTGCAGGAGACCAGGGCATATTTCATCCCTTATCTTCAACTGCATAAGACAGACACTCCCAGAGTGGCCATTTATAGACCTCCACCTGGGAATGCATTCCTTGCTGGGAAAAGAATTCAGCAATATTTTTCCTATTCACTTTCTGCAAGAAGAGAAATATGTCTCTGTTCTGCCCGGCCCTGCAGGCAGCCAGACCTTATGGTTATCTCCCTTGTTCCCTGAAAAGTGCTGTTATCCTGTTCTTTTTCAGGGTGCCCAGATTTCATATTGTTCAAACACACATGTTTTACAATTTGTACAGTTAACGCAATCATCACAGGGTCCTGAGGTGACATACATCCTCAGCTTACGAAGATGACAGGATTAAGAGATTAAAGACAGGCATAGGAAATTATAAGAGTATTGACTGAGGAAGTGATAAATGTCCATGAAATCTTCACAATTTATGTTCAGAGATTGCAGTAAAGACAGGTGTAAGAAATTATAAAAGTATTAATTTTGGGAACTAATAAATGTCCATTAAATCTTCACAACTTATATTCTGCCACAGCTTCAGCCGGTCCCTCTGTTTGGGGTCCCTGACTTCCTGCAACACACATCCAGCTAAGTTTTTATTATTTGTAGAGATTAAGTTTCACTATGTTGCTCAGGTTGGTCCCAAACTCCTGGGCTCAAGTGATCCTCCTACCTCAGTGTCCCAAAGTGCTTGGATTACAGGCATGAGCCACTGCATTTGGCCCCTTACATTCTTTATGTCAGCTCCTTAACAAGCTGGTTGGTTTTCTCTTTCTCATGTAATTCATGAAAAATAAGATATTCCACAATTATTATTAGACAATAGATATTCTATCACCTAGTAATAATATAATAGTAAACACTTATGTCTTACTTTCTATATATCAGATGCAGTTTTAATTATGTGCCTCATTTCATTTAATCTTTACAATAACCCATTTTACAGTTAAGGAAACTAAGGCATGCAGAAATTAAGTTACTTGCCCAAGGTTACGCAGTTTGTACGTGGTAGATCCTGGGTTCAGTCCTAGGCAAGCTGGCTCCAGAGTCCATGTGCTTCCCCACCCATGACACTGGGCTGCCCCCAAAGAGCATGCCATGTCAGGAATAACATGCAACTTTGACTGCTACTAGTCCTTATGTCTCTGCTCTAGCTACAGCCCTGTTATTCACCAAGCCTCATCAAGGCTCATTACTTCCCATATGATAGCAAACAATCGCCAACTTCTTTCATATTTGAACTTTTCTTTCCACTTCCATCAAAATTTGTTTTATCCCATAGAAAAATCAGAATCTGCTGATTCTGAATTCTATATCCACCAGATCCACAGTCAAAGTTTACCTGAAGAAAACTCAGCTAATCGTCAGAAGGTCAACTGGCCAATTTAGACCCCATCCAGGGAGCTCTACTTGGAGAAAGAGCTCACAGGCAATGTCTGTATTTTAGCTTTGCAGGTCCTCACATTCAATTCCAGCCATTACCCCAGGAGATCAAGCTCTGAAAGGAAGTTGATTTACAAACCCAGAACCCAATTTACAAGGGAAGCTACTGCTAGGTGGAAAACCTACCTAGGGCATAATCGTGGGCCACTAACTTATTCTGAGTGAGATCAAGGACACTGAGAGCACCTATTAGAGATCAGAAGGTTGTTTCATGAGGCCAGGTTTACAGCCAAAGAAATCTGATGTTTTTAAAGAATATTTCTATCAAGATCCTGGAATGAACTGCCTCTCTTCACTCTAGTAGTATGGGGTCCTGAGAGCCAGCAGCAGCTGTTGAGGCCAGAACAGCCTCTCTTTTGCACAGGGCAGCAGGCCACCAGGCATGGTCCTTCTCTTTGGCTACCTTCTCCTAGGATCCAGGAAATCCATCACCCCGGTAGACCCTCTTCTACTCTCACTTGCTGCAGTGTATGGAGTACATGCATGGAATGTGCACACATTATATTCCAGGCCTGCTTTCTTGGAGACCTGCCTCACCCTGATGAAATTCTGAAGTATCCCATGACACCTTAGTGAGACATTTGCAAATCATCTCTTGGGTAGGGGTTTTTCTAAGATGACTCATCTTGCATTTGAGTGACATTATTTCTAAAATTATTCCAAATTCTGAGCTCATCTCCTGACTTACAGCCAGTAGCTATGTTATGCATCAACTAGGGATTTAACATTATAAGTGAAGTGATAATATATGATTGTGGTGGTTTGCACAAGAGGCGAGAGAGTAAGAAGGAAAGGAAGGAGTTAAACCAGTTAAACCTAGTTAAGTGCCAGTGATTATTTATTCAAGTAAATTTAATACTTTGTACTTATCTTGCTTTACTTGTCTTGGCCAGAAAAATATTTAAAAACCCTCTTGTCACTAGAATGACCTTAGAATTATGACTCTAGACTCAGACATAGACGTGACAGAATACAAAAAGATGACATTTGAATATCAGTAAGAATTGTCTCATTACAGATAGGAAGAATAGGAAAATAATTCAGCTTAGAATATAACTGGAAAGGATCCATTGGATCCAGTCAGTTGGTGAAGCAACCTGAATGAGAGTTGCAGGCTTACATCATGATATGGTTTGGATTTTTGTCTCTGCCCAAATCTCATGTTAATTGTAATCCCCAATGTTGAAGGAGGGGCCTGGTGAGAGATGATTGGATCATAAGGGTAGATTTCCACCTTGCTATTCTTGTGACAGTAAGTTCTCAGGAGATCTAGTTGTTTAAAAGTGTGTAGCACCTACCCCTTTTCCCTATCCTTCCTTCTCCAGCCATGTAAGATGTGCCTGCTTCCCCTCTCATGATTATAAGTTTCCTGAGATCTCCTCAGCCGTGCTTCCTATACAGCCTGCAGAACTGTGAGTGAACTAAACCTCTTTTCTTGATAAATTATCCATTCTCAGGTAGTTCTTTATAGCAATGTGAGAATGGACTAATATGGAAATTGGTACGAGGAGTAGGGCATTGCTATAAAGATACCTGAAAATGTGAAAGCAACTTTGGAACTAGGTAATGAGCAGAGGTTGTACACTTTGGAGGGCTCAGAAGAAGACAGGAAGATAAGGGAAAGTTTGGAACTTCCTAAAGACTTGTTAAATGGTTGTGGCCAAAATGCTGATAGTGATATGAACAATGAATTCCAGGCTGAGGAGGTCTCAGATGGACATTAGGAACTTATTGGGAACTGGAGTAAAGGTCACTCTTGCTATGCTTTAGGAAAGAGACTGGCAGCCTTGTGCCCCTGATCTAAGGATCTGTGGAAATTTGAACTTGACTGTAATAATTTAGGGTATCTGGCAGAAGAAATTTCTGAGTAGCAAAGCATTTGAGATTTGGCCTAGCTGCTTCTAACAGTGTATGGTCCTTCATGTGTGCAAAGAGATGATCTGAAACTGGAACTTATATTTAAAAGGGGAGCAGAACATAAATGTTTAGAAAATTTTCAATCTGACCATGTGGTAGAAAACAAAAACCTATTTTCTGGGGGAGGAATTCAAGTTGGCTGTAGATATTTTTATAAATAAAGAGGAACCAAATGTTAATAGCCAAGACAATGGGGAAAATGTATCAAAAGGCATCAGAGACTTTTGTGTCAGCCCCTTCCATCAGAGGCCTGGAGATCTAGGATGGAAGAATGGCTTTGTGGACTGGACCCAGGGTCCTGATGTCCTGCACATCCTTGGGACACTGCCCCCTGCATCCCAGCCACGTCAGCTCCAGCCATGGCTAAAAGGGCCCCAGATAAGTCTCAGGCTGCTGCTCCAGAGGGTGCAAGCCATTAAGCCTTGGCAGCTCCTATGTGGTGTTAAGCCTGCAGGTGTGCAGATGGCAAAAGTTGAGGCTTGGGATCCTCTGTCTAGATTTCAGAGGATGTATGGAAACACCTGGATGATCAGGCAGAAGTCTGATGCAGAGGTGGAGCCCTCATGGAGAACATTTACTAGGGCAGTGCAGAAGGGAAATATGGGGTTGGAACTCTCACACAGAGTCCCCACTGGGGCACTGCATAGTGGAGCTGTGAGAAGATGGTCACCATCCTCCAGACCCTAGAATGATAGATACACTGACAGCTTGTACTGTGCACCTGGAAAAGCTGTAGGCACTCAACACCAGCCCATGAAATCAGCTGAGGGAGATGTACCCTGTAGAGCCACAGAGGTGGCACTGCCCAAGGCCTTGGGAGCCCACCCCTTGCATCAATGTAGCCTACATGTGAGACATGGAGTCAAAGGAGATTACTTTGGAGCTTTAACATTTAATGACTGCCCTTCTGGGTTTTGGACTTGCATGGGGCCTGCAGTCCCTTTGTTTTGGCTGATTTTTCCCTTTTGGAATGAGTGTATTTACCCAATGCCTGTAGCCCCATTATATCTTGGAAGTGACGAACTTGTTTTTTATTCTACAGGCTCATAGGTGGAAGGGACTTGCCTGGTCTCATATGAGACTTTTGGTTGTAAACTTTTGAGTTAATGCTGAAACGAGTTAAGACTTTGGTGGGCTGTTGAGAAGAGATGATTGCATTTTGCAATGTGAGAAAGACACGAGATTTGGGAGTGGCCAAGGGCAGAATGATATGGTTTGTATCTGTGTCCCTGCCCAAATCTCATGTCCAATTGTAATACATAATATTGGTGGAGGGGCCTGGTGGGAGGTGATTGGATAATGGGAACATATTTCCTCCTTGCTGTTCTCATGATAGTGAGTGAGTTCTCATGAGATCTGTTGTTTAAAAGTGTGTAGCACCTCCCCCTTCATCCTCTTCCTCCTTCTCTGGCCATGTAAGATGTGCCTGTTTCCCCTTCACCTTCTGCTGTGATTGTAAGTTTTCTGAGACCTTCCTGGACCATGCTTCTTGTACAGTCTGCAGAACTCTGAGTCAATTAAACCTCTTTTCTTTATAAATAACCCAGTCTCAGGTAGTTCTTTATAGCAACATGAGAATGGACTAATACAGACTGGATGTGCGAATTAGGGGCACCCACTATAAGGCAGGGGTAGTGGATTGTGTGAGGCATCCCCATGCAGCATAGGGGCATTTAAAAGGGCTTCTAATAAATGTTCCCCATCATTGTGAGAAAATTCTTGCTGTATGTCTACAGCTATAAATATTCTTATCCCAATCAAAATCTCAGGTCTATATCCAAGTTCAGCCACTTTAAAAGGCAATGTCAAATTACTTGGAATGAAATAATTTTCTCTTTATTGGGTAAATGTCTGAGGAGATTTATAATAGAGTATAGAAATGGTAATGTATAGAGCCAGTCAAGTAAACCAAACCCTGAATTATTATTTTGAATTAAATCTGGAAATAATTTATACAGTATTTTAAGTATTTAAAACATAAAAGAGAATGTGGCATATTATGAACAATTTCACATAATAGATTATCAAACACATTTGCTTTCTAATTCCAATTTTTAAATGTATAATGAGTATTCAATTAGATTTGTGATTTTAAGATAAAAAAATTGTGCTATATTATAAATCATATTAGAAAGTTTAAGATAACGTGGCTTTGCCATATTTATATGTTGCATTACTTGATTTATAAGGCTTATTTAAGGTTTATCAGTCATACAATTGACAGACTATATTTATTTATTTTCTTTTGTTTACAATTCTATTAAAGACATACTTTAAAAGAAAATTAAATATGTTAAATTTATGAACACAGTTTACATTTTTAAAGCGAGTTTAATTAACACAATGAAATATTAATTTAAGTTCCCCTTAAGAAATTGATAACATTGGGGTGGAGCCCACCACAGCTCAACGAGACCTGCCCGCCTCTGTAGACTCCACCTCTGGGGGTAGGGCATAGCTGAACAAAAGGCAGCAGAAACTTCTGCAGACTTAAACATCCCTGTCTGACAGCACTGAAGAGAGAGCAGTGGTTCTCCCAGCACAGTGTTTGAGCTCTGAGAACAGACAGACTGCCTCCTCAAGTGGGTCCCTGACCCCCGTGTAGCCTAACTGGGAGACACCTCCCAGTAGGGGCCGACTGACACCTCATACAGGCAGGTGCCTCTCTGAGACGAAGCTTCCAGAGGAAGGATTAGACAGCAATATTTGCTGTTCTGCAATATTTGCCATTCTGCAGCCTCTGCTGGTGATACACAGGCAAACAGGGTCCGGAGTGGACCTCCAGCAAACTCCAAAAGACCTGCAGCTGAGGGACCTGTTAGAAGGGAAGCTAACAAACAGAAAGGAATAGTATCAACATCAACAAAAAGGACATCCACACCAAAAGCCCATCTGTAGATCACCAACATCAAAGACCAAAGGTAGATACAACCATGAAGATGGGGAGAAACCAGAGCAGAAAAGCTGAAAATTCTAAAAGCCAGACGGACTCTTCTCCTTCAAAGTACCACAGCTCCTCGCCAGCAATGGAACAAGGCTGGATGGAGAATGACTTTGATGAGTTGACAGAAGTAGGCTTCTGAAGGTCGGTAATAACAAACTTCTCCGAGCTAAAGGAGGATGTTCAAATCCATCACAAGGAAGCTAAAAACTGAAAAAAGATTAGACAAATGACTAATTAGAATGAACAGTGTAGAGAAGACGTTAAATGACCTGATGAAGCTGAAAACCATGGCACAAGAACTATGTGATGCATGCACAAGCTTTAGTAGCCAATTCAATCAAGTGGAAGAAAGCGTATCAGTGATTGAAGATCAAATGAATGAAATGAAGTGAGAAGAGAAGCTTAGAGAAAAAAGAATAAAAAGAAATGAACAAAGCCTCCAAGAAATATGGGACTATGTGAAAGGACCAAATCTACATTTGATTGGTGTACCTGAAAGTGACAGGAAGAATGGAACCAAGCTGGAAAACACTCTTCAGGATATTATCCAGGAGAACTTCCCCAACCTAGCAAGGCAGGCCAACATTCAAATTCAGGAAATACAGAAAACACCACAAAGATACTCCTTGAGAAGAGCAACCCCAAGACACATAATTGTAAGATTCACCAAGGTTGAAATGAAGGAAAAAACGTTAAGGGCAGCCAGAGAGAAAGGTCGGGTTACCCACAAAGGGAAGCCCATCAGACTAACAGCAGATCTCTCCACAGAAACTCTACAAGCCAGAAGAGAGCGGGGACCAATATTCAACATTGTTAAAGAAAAGAATTTTCAACCCAGAATTTCATATCCAGCCAAACTAAGCTTCATAAGTGAAGGAGAAATAAAATACTTTACAGACAAGCAAGTGCTGAGAGATTTTGTCACCACCAGGCCTGCCTTACAAGAGCTCCTGAAGGAAGCACTAAACATGGAAAGGAAAAACTGGTACCAGCCACTGCAAAAACATGCCAAATTGTAAAGGCCATCAATGCTAGGAAGAGACTGCATCAACTAATGGGCATAATAACCAGCTAACATCATAATGACATGATCAAATTCACACATAACAATATTAACCTTAAATGTAAATGGGCTAAATGCCCCAATTAAAAGACACAGACAGGAGATTGGATTAAAAAATCAAGACTCATCAGTTTGCTGTATTCAGGAGATCCATCTCATGTGCAGAGATACACATGGGCTCAAAATAGAGGGATGGAGGAAGATCTACCAAGCAAACGAAAAGCAAAAAACAAAACAAAACAAAAAAAAACAACAAAAAAAAAACAGGGGTTGCAATCCTAGTCTCTGATAAAACAGACTTTAAACCAACAAAGATCAAAAGAGACAAAGAAGGCCCTTACATAATGGTAAAGGGATCAATTCAACAAGAAGAGCTAACTATCCTAAATGTATATGCACCCAATACAGGAGCACCCAGATTCATAAAGCAAGTCCTTAGAGACCTAAAAAGAGACTTAGACTCCCACACAATAACAACGGGAGACTTTAACACCCCACTGTCAAGATTAGACAGATCAACGAGACAGAAGGTTAACAAGGATATCCATGACTTGAACTCAGCTCTGCACCAAGCTGACCTAATAGACATCTACAGAACTCTCCACCCCAAATCAACAGAATATACCTTCCTCTCAGCACCACATCACACTTATTCCAAAATTGACAACATAGTTGGAAGCAAAGCACTCCTCGGCAAATGTAAAAGAACAGAAATCACAACAAACTGTCCCTCAGACCACAGTGCAATCAAATTAGAACTCAGGATTAAGAAACTCACTCAAAACCACTCAACTACATGGAAACTGAACAACCTGCTCCTGAATGACTACTGGCTAAATAACGAAATGAAGGCAGAAATAAAGATGGTCTTTGAAACCGATGAGAACAAAGACACAATGTACCAGAATCTTTGGGACACATTTAAAGCAGTATGTAGAGGGAAATTTATAGCACAAAATGCCCACAAGAGAAAGCAGGAAAGATCTAAAATCAACATCCTAACATCACAATTAAAAGAACTAGACAAGCAAGAGCAAACAAATGGAAAAGCTTGCAGAAGGCAGGAAATAACTAAGAGCAGAGCAGAACTGAAGGAGATAGAGACACAAAAACCCTTCAAAAAATCAATGAATCTAGGAGATGGTTTTTTGAAAAGATCAACAAAATTGATAGACCGCTAGCAAGACTAATAAAGAAGAAAAGAGAGAAGAATCAAATAGACACAATAAAAATGATAAAGGGGATATCAGCACTGATCCCACAGAAACACAAACTACCATCAGAGAATACTAGAAACACCTCTACACAAATAAACTACAAAATCTAGAAGAAACAGATACATTCCAGGACACACATACCCTCCCAAGACTAAATCAGGAAAAACTTGAATCCCTGAATAGACCAAAAACAGACTCTGAAATTGAGGCAATAATTAACAGCCTATCAACCAAAAAAAACTCCAGGACCAGATGGATTCACAGCCGAATTCTACCAGAGGAACAAAGAGGAACTGGTACCATTCCTTATAAACCTATTCCAATCAATAGAAAAAGAGGGAATTCTCCCTAACTCATTTTATGAGGCCAGCATCATCCTGATACCAAAGCCTGGCAGAGACACAACAAAAAAAGAGAATTTTAGACCAATATCCCTGATGAACATTGATGTGAAAATCCTCAATAAAATACTGGCAAACCATATCTAGCAGCACATCAAAAAGCTTATCCAACAAGATCAATTTGGCTTTATCTCTGAGATGCAAGTCTGGTTCAACATATGCAAATCAATAAACATAATCCATCACACAAACAGAACCAAACACAAAAACCACATGATTATCTCAATAGATGCAGAAAAGGCCTTTGACAAAATTCAACAGCCCTTCATGCTAAAAACTCAATAAACAAGGTATCGATGGGATGTATTTCAAAATAATAAGAGCTATTTATGACAAACCCACAGCCAATATCATACTGAATGGGCAAAAACTGGAAGCATTCCCTCTGAAAACTGGCACAAGACAGGGATGCCCTCTCTCACCACTCCTTTTCAACATAGTGTTGGAAGTTCTGGCCAGGGCAATCAGGCAAGAGAAAGAAATAAAGGGCATTCACCTAGGAAAAGAGGAAGTCAAATTGTCCCTGTTTGCAGACGACATGATTGTATATTTAGAAAAACCCATCGTCTCAGCCCAAAATCTCCTCAAGCTGATAAGCAAATTCAGCAAAGTCTCAGGATACAAAATCAATGTGCAAAAATCTCAAGCATTCTTATATACCAATAACAGACAAACTGAGAGCCAAATCATGAGTGAACTCCCATTCACAATTGCTACAAAGTATTAAAATACCTAGGAATCCAACTTACAACGGGTGTGAAGGACCTCTTCAAGGAGAACTACAAACCACGGCTCAATGAAATAAAAGAGGATACAAACAAATGGAAGAACATTCCATGCTCATGGATAGGAAAAGTCAATATCATGACAATGGCCATACTGCCTAGGGTAATTTATAGATTCAATGCCATACCCATCAAGCTACCAATGCCTTTCTTCACAGAATTGGAAAAAACTACTTTAAAGTTCATACGGAACCAAAAAAGAGCCTGCATTGCCAAGACAATCCTAAGCCAAAAGAACAAAGCTGGAGGCATCATGCTACCTGACTTCAAACTATACTACAAGGCTACAGTAACCAAAACAGCATGGTACTGGTACCAAAACAGACATATAGACCAATGGAGCAGAACAGAGCCCTTAGAAATAACACCACACATCTAAAACCATCTGATCTTTGACAAACCTGAGAAAAACAAGCAATGGGGAAAGGATTCCCTATTTAATAAATGGTGCTGGGAAAACTGGCTAGCCATATGTAGAAAGCTTAAACTGGATCCCTTCCTTACACCTTATACAAAAATTAATTCAAGATGGATTAAAGACTTAAATGTTAGACCTAAAACCATAAAAACCCTAGAAGAAAACCTAGGCTATACTATTCAGTACATAGGCATGGGCAAGGACTTCATGTCTAAAACACCAAAAGCAATGGCAACAAAAGCCAAAATTGACAAATGGTATCTAATTAAACTAAAGAGCTTCTGCACAGCAAAATAAACTATCATCAGAGTGAACAGGCAACCTACAAAATGGGAGAAAATTTTTGCAATCTATCCATCTGACAAAGGGCTAATATCCAGAATCTACAAAGAACTTAAACAAATTTACAAGAAAAAATCAAACAACCCCATCAAAAAGTGGGCAAAGGATATGAACAGACACTTCTCAAAAGAAGACATTTATGCAGTGAAAAGACACATGGAAAAATGCTTATCTTCACTGGCCATCACAGAAATGCAAATCAAAACCACAATGAGATACCATCTCACACCAGTTAGAATGGCGATCGTTAAAAAGTCAGGAAACAGGTGCTGGAGAGGATGTGGAGAAATAGGAACACTTTTACACTGTTGGTGGGACTGTAAACTAGTTCAACTGTTGTGGAAAACAGTGGCAATTCCTCAAGGATCTAGAACTAGAAATACCATTTGACGCAGCCATCCCATTACTGGGTATATACCCAAAGGACTATAAATCATGCTACTATAAAGACACATGCACACGTATGTTTATTGTGGCATATTCACAATAGCAAAGACTTGGAAACAACCCAAATGTCCATCAGTGATTGACTAGATTAAGAAAATGTGGCACATATAGACCATGGAATACTATACAGCCATAAAAAAGGATGAGTTCATGTCCTTTGTAGGGACATGGATGAAGCTGGAAACCATCATTCTCAACAAACTATCGCAAGGATAGAAAACCAAACACTGCATGTTCTCATTCATAAGTGGGAATTGAACAATGAGAACACTTGGACACAGGATGGGGAACATCACACACCGGGGCCTACCGTGGGGTAGGGGGAAGGGGAGGGATACCATTAGGAGAGATACCTAATGTAAATGACGAGTTAATGGGTGCAGCACACCAACATGGCACATGTATACATATGTAACAAACCTGCGCATTGTGCACATGTACCCTAGAACTTAAAGTACAATAAAAAAAAAAAGAGTCAAAGTGAACAATATGGCAGCTAGTATAGAAATCATGCTAGAATAAGAGCTTCCCAATCCTAATGTGATTTAATTACTAAGTCTTGGTAGCATATGCATTGATGTATTTTTTGTCAGGTTTAAATTAAATGTTCACTATCAAAAAAAGAAATTGATAATATTTGCTAAATTGTATAAATAAAATATATCAAGTAAACAAATTATGAAAAAATATGTTTTTAGTTGTAAGTTTAACAAATCAAACATTAATTTTAATAATCAAAGTATCCCCAGAAAAGATTTTCCTACTCATTAATGTCCTGCTCAAGAACACACACATACATACATGCACACACTCAAAGCCTCACTTAACACCTATAATTACAAAATGGGCTTCCAGTCAGGGCGATTCTAGGCACTGATATAATTCCCATGGAAAACAAGGCATTTAAATTATTCAACAGAAAAATTAACAAAAGACTCAAATACTGACTTGACTAAAAAGAAAAACATCAATAAACATATGAAAAGAAATTTTACCTCCCCAGCAATTAAAGAAATGCCAAGTAAAACAAAAATTACTTTAAAATAACCAAATGTCTTGTTTGCTTGTTTCTGTTATAAATAAGTGTCTAAGGCTGGCAAGAACTCAAGGACCTGGGTATTCAGACACTGATTGAGGGTTCTGAAGGTAACTTGGTAGCTCGTAAAATAATCTTAAAAACCACATAAAATATGCACACCCATTGGATCAGCATTTTTATTTTCAAAATTTTACTATATGAAAGGTAACAATAAAATAACCACTTAAACATTTAACTATCTTGCAGTGCTGTGAATGATTGCTAAAAATTGGAAACAATCCAGCCAGCCAAGAATAGATAAGATGTGGCACAGTCATACAATAAAAACACTGTGATGTAAATATGATATAAAATATATTTAGCACTTAAATGTGTATTAAGAGAAAAAAGTATCATATGAACACTATGACAGACTATTTATTTATTTGTTTAATTAAAAAAATATTTTGAGACAATCTTGCTCTGTCACCCAGGCAAGATCACAGTGTGTACAGTGGCAAGATCACAGCTCACAGCAGCCTTGACCTCCTGTGCTCAAAGAATCCTCCCACCTCAGCCTCCTGAGTAGCTGAGACCACAGAGATTTGCCACCATGCCTGGCGAATTTTTTTTTTTGTACTTTTTTTTTTTTTTTTTTTGTAGAGACGAGGTTTTGCCATGTTGCCCAGGCTGGTCTCAAACTCCTGGGCTCAAGTGATCCTCCCACCTTGGCCTCCTCCCAGAGTGCTTGGATTACAGGCATGAGCCACTGCACTCAGCCCTGTGATCCATTTTTAAACCATAGATATGCATCAAAAAAAGTCTGTATGTATGGTCACAAACATATTAATGCTGGTTGTCTCTGAGTGGTAGAGATATTATCTCTACTAACTATATCTATTAGTACTAGTACTATACTATTTTCTCTACTAATAATAATGAGACACATATGCTCATTATTATTTCCTCCTTCTTTCTTATCCATGTGTTCTGATGTCTTACAATGAGCATATGTTACTTATATAATGAGGAAAAATGATAAAAGGGCTTGTGTGTGTGTGTGTGTGTGTGTGTGTGTGTGTTTTCTTGTTTGCTCCTTTGTTTTAAGGTAAATGGTAACAAGGGAAAAACAGATGAGACTCCAGGGTCTATTACACGGGTGAGGTTTACTAAATGTATACTCAAGCACTCCTTTTAATATCTGCTCAGGAACAACATAAACAACATTGCTACAAGGGGAAAATATGCCTGACAAATACACATTTCCTTTAGGAAGCAAATACATATGTGACATTCTTTGATCCCACAAACATCATTGAGCACCTCGTAAGAGCCCAGCACTGTAGGGTCAAGAAGACACCACTATTTGCAGGTTAGAATGGGTCTGTGGTAAACAGTCCCCTTATGCCTGTGCCATATGAACGGCTCAGTCATTCACCTTTCATTTTCCCCAAATGAAATGAAAACCAACTTGAAATCCCTTGCCCTCCTCCACCATCCTTACCTTGTGCACACATCATGCACACACACTACACACATGCACACCACACACACCACACTATACACACCACACACATGCACATCACATACACACCACATACACACATTACACCATACACATCACACCATACACACCACACACATGCACATCACATACACACCACATACACACATTACACCGTACACACCACCACACACCACACCACACACACACACATCACATCATACACACCACACACATGCACACCACATACACCACACCACATGCACCACACACATGCACCACACACACAACACACACACACAACACACATACCACACACAACACTCACCACACACACACTACACCACACACACCACACATGCACCAAACACACACCACATTACACACACCACATCACACACACACAACACACAGTCACTGCACACACACCCCACACACACACCCACACACACACCACACACACACCACATGCAACACACACACAAACCACACCACACCACACACACACACACACCCAACACATGCACCACACACACACATTATTAGCTATGTGGATGTCTCGACCTCGGGCACCCCCTCCTGCTCTGTGGAACATGTAAGAACCCCATGCTTACACTAGATGAAAGTGCTGTCCACCACCTTCCCTTCCCAGCAGGAGTGTTAAAAGAGAAGTTATTTATTCTAGAACTGGAAATTGGAAAACAGAGAATTTGGGTTGACTCTTTGAGCATATTGAAGACTTTCATATTTAGCCAACATGTATTCAGCCAATAGGTCATATTATTGTGGGATTTATCAGAATAGGACTTGTCATTATATTGGAGTTAGTGGCCATCGGTGTGTTTGGCTTAAGCTTGCAGGTGGCACCTGGACACCTGGAGTGAGCTGTGGAATGGGTCTACCTTACTTACTGTAGGTTTCTGCCTAGTCCCAGTTAGAAGCAGGGGTTCTTCCAGGAAAACATGTTAGTAAGAGAGAGAAATGAATATAACTAGATGCAGTAGCAAGTGTGGGGATATGAAACAGTATGTGTCCCTTGCTGTCTGTCCATAGAGACAGATCTGGTTAACTTCAATCAATAACATTTATAAGTAAGTGCAACCTGTAGGAGCACAGTGGAAACCTTCTTCAACCACGTGGAAAAAAGACCTATGAGAGAAGTGCATTGTAAGCCTGAGAGAGCTATTGGGGTAGATTGCAAGCCCACTAGCTCTATTCCTAAATGTTACCTTGGCACTTTAGGTAGAATCTTTCTCATTTTAGTGAGGACCTCAGCTTGCTTTCTATGGTACTGTCCATTCAAGAATCTATTCTAGTTAGCTTTGCATAAAAACTTGATTCACTTCCTATTAAAGGTGAAAGGCATCTGGGGACTTACACCCTCTCTTTTGCTAATAAAAAACCAAGAGAGCCTAGCAAGGTTAGGAAAATGCCCAACATCACAGATACACCATGGGATACTATGCAGCCATAAAAAAGAATGAGCTCATGTCCTTTGCAGGGACATGGATGAAGCTGGAAACCATCATCCTCAGCAAACTAACACAGGAACAGAAAACCAAACACCACATGTTCTTACTCATAAGTGGGAGTTGAACAATGAGAACACATGGACACAGGGAGGGGAGCATCACACACCAAGGCCTGTCAGGGCATGGGGGAAAGGCGAGGGAGAGCATTAGGACAAATACCTAATGCATGCAGGGCTTAAAACCTAGAAGACAGGTTGATAGGTGCAGCAAACCACCATGGCACATATATACCTATGTAACAAACCTGCACATTCAGCACATGTATCCCAGAACTTAAAATTAAAAAAAAGAAACTTGCCCAACATCACACAGTTACTCAATAGTAGACCCAGGACTAGAATTTCAGGGTTATCTAGTCCAACCCCCATCATGTACCTGAACTCTTGTAGAGAACCCGGCTAATTGGCTTGGCACCTCACGCTCAGAAGCTTCCAGGAATTTGGGGATTTTGTTTCTCAATCACCAGGCCAAGGATCCCTTTTATTGCTACACATTTACCTTTATAAACCTATCTGGCTAAAATAAATGTCAATATGAGCTGGAATTCCTGGAAGATAAAATGCCAAATTACATAGGTAGAGTGAGGCAAGGAGACAACGTAGAGAAGGTGACCTAGAAGTAAGGTGAGTGGGTGAGAGGTTGAGTTAAACATGCCTGGTCTTGAACATTTGTGAATAATGCACAGTGTAGGCCAGTTAGCTGCCTGCCTAGTTCTGACTCATTCCTTACTCTCAGTGCAGACATTACTTCTTCCAAGAAATCTTCTCTGACCTCCCAAGCCTAGACTAATTGCCTCTGCCTTGTATGAGTTCCTATGACATTCTATTCTTCCCTTGCCATTATGCATATCATATGTTATTATACATTCTTATTTACTTGTGTCTACTTCTTGACACTGAAAGTTGCTCTAGGGTGAGAACTGTGGCATGTTCATGATCATATCCCCAGGCCCTAGCACAGTGCTCACTTACAGTAGGTGCCCCAACACAAATCAGTTGAATAAATGAATAAGCTATTTCCCTTGATTTTTGGCACTTGGAGGAGAGTATCTTCAGCAAGGCCTTCATTGGGGTACCTCAGATATAGGTTACTGGTCTTACTGAAGCTGGAGTTGGATTGTTCTAGAAAGCAAATTTTCAATGTATCTGTGTGCATATTCAAGTATGTAAGATGCAGCAGGGAAGATGAGACAATGGGGAAGCCTAACCTGCTAGGGAGAAGCAGCCATCAAGGAATAAGACCTTAGGAAGCTGGCTTTCTTGGGATAAAACCAACCAGCTTTGAGGGACTTTTCCTTCACGGATCTGTCAAACTTAAAATAAAAATGTAGAGACAAATCTCTAAATATAATTTTTTGGTGTGGGAGAAAGGATTGCAATTCTGGGCATACATACAGACTGGGTGGTCTTCAGTATGTCTGAAGGCCAAAGAGAAAGTTGGAGGTTTTATAAAAAACAGAAATGCTATGTATTGCTCCTTGAAAAAGTTCATGGGCACCTGGTAAATGTTCTGGTGAGCTGGAAACTTTTGATTGGTGAATGATGGTGGGTGGGGGCTGGGTGTAAAATTAATCTTAAAGTTGCAGTAGGTCATTTCAGCAACTAATAGATAAAACTGGCTTCGGGTTACATCAGGCAGTTTCAGCAGCCAGGTTGGCAGATAATTACATTTTTTGGAGCAATGTTATGTGTGTCCAGAGTGCTTTTTCTTCCTGGCTTCTCAGCTCTGTTTTAGTTAGGTATAACAAAAATGAAATTTTACAGATCAGGGCCCTGCTTGAGGTTCACAATCAGTTATTATGAGTCAAAAGTCAAAACTATTTGCCTGGTTGCTGGCAGAAGATGGCCTACAGTTTTCTCTTTTTCTTTTAAAATATTTATTTATTTATTTATTGTAAGAATCATTTTGACTTTTATTTTAGATTCAGGGGGTACATGTGCAGTTTGATACATGGGTATATTGCATGATGCTTATGCTGAGGTTTGGGGTATGATTGAACCTGTCACCTGGGAAGTGAGACCCAACATTTACTTTTTCAAGTATTGTCCCACTCTCTCCCTCCCCACTGTATTAGTCCCCTATTAGTCCCCAGGCGCTATTGTTGACATACTTCATAAGTATCCAATGTTTAGCTCCCACTTATAAGTGAGAACATGCAGTATTTGATTTTCTGTTTTGTGTTAATTCACTTAGGATAATGGCCTCCAGCTCTATCCATGTTGCTACAAAGGATATGATTTCATTCTCTTTTATGGCTGTGTAGTATTCCACAGTGTATATGTACCACATTTTCTTTACACAATCCACCATTGATGGGCACCTAGTGATGGCAGCAGCAGGCTATCTGGAGCAGCCACTGCCACTGTGCCAGCTACAGTGGGGAGGTGCAAGAAGTAGTGGCAGGAGTGGCTGCAGGAGCAGCAGTGGTGGTGGGGGGGAACCCATGTGACCCGCATTTCCTGTGCCCCATGGGCTGCCAGTCATGCAGACCGGAGTGGGAACTTATGGTGCCTTTTCTGGGCCTGCCCATGGCCACATATGAATGAATCAGTGTGCACTTTCTCCCCTCTGAGGCCCACAAAAGCCCTGGGCTCAGCCTGAGGCAGAGCACACAACGGGATGACCAGCTGCAGAGAGGAGTTACCGTCTCTGCTGATAGCTGAACACTTGTTGGGATGAGCAGTGCAGAGAGGGGTTACCCTGTCTGCTAGGAGCAGAAAACTCATCAGGACACCCTGGCTGCAGAAAGGAGCTGTCCCTTGTGGGTTTCCTCTGAGCTGTTCTATTGTTCAATAAAGCTCCTCTTTATCTTGCTCACCCTCCACTTGTCTGTGTACCTCATTCTTCCTGGTTGCAGGACAAGAACTTGGGACCTATTGAATGGCAAGGCTAAAAGAGCTGTAACACAAACAAGGCTGAGACATGCCCCTTGCTTGGCATATGGTGGGCAAAGAGAAGGAGAGAAGAGCTGTGGCCCCTCAGGAAGCCCAGACCTGAGAGCTCCCTGAGCCAGGGCTGTGACTCCCTCTTTGGGACCCTGTAGTTCCTTGTGTCTCCAAGCTTCCAGGTGCTACCACATTCTCCAGTGCCAGCGAAGAAGCTGCTTGCAGTGTGCCTGGTCCAGCTGCAGCTTCGCAGAGAGCTGGTGCCCATGCAGCACCTGGAGCTGCCCACCCTGTGGCAGCAGCCAGTATGTCTGACTGCACAGTGGCCAGAACCCTCGCTCACTCACACATCACTCACCACTCCATGCATGACTCACAGTTTCCCTTGAAGGCGTGGGATCCAGGCTGGTAGCATGAGCTGAGTATAGTCTTCCAGGTCAAGTGGGCAGAATGAGTCCAGCAGGCCTGAGCAAAACTTGGACAAAGGTGCCACTGGCCACAAGTTTCTGGCCAGAAAAGTGACACCCCAAAGATTCTGTCACATTATGGGGGCTTGTCCAGGATCTGCAGAAGGGTGAGTAAAAGTGGACCTGCTCTTTCTGTCCTTTTTTCAGAGTCTCTAAATTCCACAATAGCCAAGATGAAAGAAAAATACTGGGCCTCTGTCAACCAGTTAAATGTGACTAGCATGGCTGTTGAACTTAAGACACAGAGGACAGGCTTGCTGGGGAGGACAGTCAATCCCCTTTTACCCTCGGGTATTGGGAATGTTGGCTTTGTTCCAACCTAGTTTTCCTTTATAGAGGTCTAGCTGTCACATGGGACTGGAAGGAGGCCCTGGGGGAACTGAGGGTATCTGGCTGAGGCTACACCTTGGTGTTATCCAAAGACCCCTGGACTAATCCTGGTCCCTGACCACCCATTAGAGTGTTAGAACTAGGACCTCCAGTCTTTCCTGTTGTTCTTTCTTTCTTTCATGGCTGTCATGTTTCCTATCTCTTCTTTATATACAATGTTAAATGTTAAAGATGTTGCAAACCACAGAGATAATAGTACTGGGTAGAATGAGCATTTGGCTTAGTCATCAAAAGTATAAAATGGAAGATTAAGAGTAGCACAGATGAAGCAAAGTGGGCCTTGGTATCTGTACAAAAATTTGTGGTGAAAATGTTCTTGTCATTTCCTTGTTTGAAAACTTAGTGCCAAGCATCTTGAGGCACAGAAAAGAAGTATGGCCTCAGGAAGGAAGTGTTAATTTCAATACTATCCTGCAGCTGGACTTTTTCTGTAAATGCAAGGGCAAATGGTCTGAGGTCCCATATGTTCAGGCCTTCTTTGCCTTGCAGGATAACCTGAACCTTTGCCAATGTTGCAGGGTTGATTCAGCCCTCCTAGCAGTTGTCTCAGGAGAGGCTACAATGAGCAATCCCAGGGAAATAGGGAAGAAAACTCCAGAGGTAACTCCAGAGGTGCCTCCATTGGGGGAATCACCTCCTCCCCTCCTCTCTATCCAGGTTCTCTCTCAAGCTTGCCCCAGCCTAGAAATCCTTGCTCTAGGCAGGTCTTAGTCTCACTCCTGTCCCTACAACAGATGCCTGGTGGGTATGGCCCCATTAAGTTCAAGGTCCCCTTTTCTCTACAGGACTTAAGGTAAATTAAGGGGGATCTTGGCAAGTTTTCTGATGGTGCTGACAGGCATATAGAGGCTTTCCAGAACTTAACCCAAGTATTTGAGCTCTCCAGGTGGGATGTCATGTTACTTCTGAATCAAAGCCTGACCACCACTGAAAAGCCAGCCATGCTGCAAGCAGCAGAGAATTTTGGGGATGAACTTTATCTTTTATATAGGGTCAGGAAGGGGGAAGGAGCCTTATCTGATTGAAAGAATAGCAGTGCCATTGTAGGATCCTAAATGGTATCTCAATGATGAAATGAGAGAATGGAGGAGAAAACACTTTCAGGTGTGCTTACTGGAGTGCTTGTGAGGGACTGGAACCAGGCCTCTTGATTTCACTGGGCTATCCATGGTAGACCAGAGATTGGGTGGGAGTCCCTTGGAGTGTTGGGAGGGGACTTGTTAAAGCATATCTCTCTGTCTCCTGATTCAGTCAAGAGACAGCTGGTCCTAGGGGATGAGTTTATCACAGAGGCAGCCCTTGATATTAGGAGGGGACTGTGGAAATGAGCTGTTGGACCAGACAGTACTTTGGAGGGCCTCCTGGGAGTAGCCACCTTGGTCTTTGCAGTGGGAACCAGGAGGAAGTCCAGAAAAGTGAGGGGAGGTACAGGAAAAAGGCAGAGGTTCTAATAACTGCCTTGTGGGCTCATGGTCCCCAGAGTCCCTGAGATACATCTGTTGACAGCTGCAAATGTGGCAGGCCCAGACACTTTAGGAGGGACTGTCTGGACAGCAGGGGGAGGCCACCTCAATCCTGTCCTGTTTGTGATGGGGATCATGGGAGGGTGGACTCTTCCTTTAAACACCAGTCACCAGGTCCAAGGATGGTCTCCCAAATGGTCCAGCAGGACTGATGGGTCTTGGGGCTCCTGTCACTGGCTCCAGTGGTTCAGACTGCTATTGCCACCCTGGAGACCCAGATGACTCTGGGGGTCAAGGGAAGGAGGGTGGACCTCCTCCTGGACTCTGGAGCAGGACTTTCAGTTCTCCTTTCCAATCTAGGCCCCACTCCTCTCTTGACATGACCGTGAGGGGCATCTCAGGTTTCATTCCTCTACAATGTCAGGAGCCAACATAGTCCTATGAATACAGGGAGCTTTTCTATGTGAGGGGTTAGTTTTTTTTCCTTTTGGGAAGCACCTTATTAGGTCAATTCCTGGGATTCCCTTTCTCCCCCTTGTTTGAGGAAGACCTGGTCCCACAGCTTCACCTGCTTATGATAGGGAAACAACAGAGGAGCAGCCCCAGCCAGTTGTGGGCTGCAATTTGGTGAGGGCCACCTGGGACTAATTTAATGGATCCATACACTCTCCTGAGGCATTTATTTGTCCCAAGCTTCAGTTTGAAGCCCTGGAATGGAACACTAGACCTGAGGCAGATGACAACAGGAGTCAAGGGGCACAGTGCAGGTGAGCATGACTAATTCCTGCTGATCAGGCCCTCCTGCTTTGTGGATGTAGGTCATGCTCACGTCATAAGGTCTAGGGAACCCAAAGGTTAGTGACAGCAGGAGGATAGGGTGGCACATAGCTAAATGTGAATATTCCTACCCACTAGACCTCCCTGCTACATGGGTGAAGGTTGCACTTGCACCCATGGGATGACACTTGCAAAGGCCACTGGGACTTGGGGATAGAAGGTCAGAAGAAGAAAAAGTGATGCCTTTTTTTTCTCTCCATCATGTACCCTGGCTATTCTCTGGAAAGAGAGAGGAACAAAGGGATGCCATTTCCCCTCTTTCCAGATGGGTAATGAACCATTTTCAGCCTGCACTCTTCTTGAGTGCATCATAAATCACTGGAACTCCTTTGAACCTCAGACTATGGAGAAAGAAAAAAATCTTTTTTATTTTTTCTTTTTCTGTCTTCCCTTCACAGGTGGGTAATTGCATCTCTGTACTAAAAGACACTCCCTTTGGATGCATCCCCTAAACTGGGAAAAGTTTAATTTCCCCAAACCTTAAACTTCTTGGCAATCTCTTGAGGAGGGACAACTTTCCTTTATCTGTTACCCTTCATAAAACTCCAGGGTAAATAGGGCTCCATGGCTAAGGGGAAGGGAACCCAGAAGTCTGACATGCTGGAAAAAGGGTAAAAGTTCTTACCAGTTGGACTTCTGTCTTCTCTCTTTCTGTGCAAACTGGTTGCAGGAATGGTAAAAAACCACTGTATTCTCTGCCTTTCCATGAGTTCAAAAACCAGAAGTACTGGCCATTTGGCATGGCTAAGGTTGGGTAGTAAGGTGTTTAAAAGGACTTCTTAAAAAAGGAATGCTATGGTTAAAAGACTGCTTAATTAAAGATGGATATCCAAGCTATAGGTGTATTTAAAAGGCCTTTATGTCTTTTTTCTTCGTGGATCTTGTTTGTTTTTCTGGAAAAGGTTTTTTCTTCTCAGTTGACTGAATTATTTTTCTCCATTTTTGTCTGGCCACTCTTAATGCACATACAAGGGTCTCCAAGATAGCATCTGGTGGCCTGGCATTCCCTTGGAAAAGCAGATGAGGTGCCACTGACCCATTTTGGGAAAAACTCTCTTTACCCCATGGAACCCCAGGGATTAAGGGTGGATGAATCCCTCTCAAAATCTGTTTTTGTCATCCTGCTATACCTATTTATTAGGCCTTAGAAATTGCACATTTTCACCCCATCAAAAAGTGGGCAAAGGATATGAACAGACACTTCTCAAAAGAAGACATTTATGTGGCCAAAAAACATATGAAAAAAAGCTCAACATCACCGATCATCAGAGAAACACAAATCAAAACCACAGTGAGATACCATCTCACACCAGTTAGAATGGTGATTATTAAAAAGTCGGGAGGCTGGGTGTGGTGGCTCATGCCTGTAATCCCAGCACTCTGGGAGGCCAAGGCGGGCAGATCGCCTGAGGTCAGAAGTTCGAGACCAGCCTGGCTAACATGATAAAACCCCATCTGTACTAAAAATACAAAGATTAGCTAGGCATGGTGGTGGGCACCTGTAATTCCAGCTACTCATGAGGCTGAGGCAGAAGAATCACTTGATCCCAGGAGGCAGAGGTTGCAGTGAGCTGAGATCACACCACTGCACTCCAGCCTGGGTGACAGAGCAAGACTTCATGTCAAAAAAAAAAAAAAAAAAAAAAGGTCAGGAAACAATAGATGCTGGCAAGGCTGTGGAGAAAAAGGAATGCTTTTACACTGTTGGTGGGAGTGTAAATTAGTTCAACCATTGTGCAAGACAGTCTGGCAATTCCTCAGAGATCTAGAGCCAGAAATATCATTTTACCTAGCAATCCCATTACTGGGTATATAACCAAAGAATTATAAATCATTCTACTATAAAAACACATGTACACGTATGTGTATTGCAGCACTATTTACAATAGCAAAGACATAGAACCAACCCAAATGCCCATCAATGATAGACTGGATAAAGAAAATATGGTACATAAATGCCATGGAATACTACACAGCCATAAAGAATGAGATCATGTTCTTTGCAGGGACATGGATGAAGCTGGAAGCCACCATCCTGAGCAAATTAACATAGGGACAGAAAACCAAATACTGCATGTTCTCACTCATCTGTGGGAGTTGAACATTCAGAACACATGGACACAGAGGGGAACAACACACACCAGGGCCATTGGGGGGGTTGGGGGTGAGGGGAGGGAACTTAGAGGACAGGTCAATAGGTGCAGTAACCACCATGGCACATGTATACCTATGTAACAAACCTGCACTGTCTGCACATGTATCTCTCTTTTTTTAGAAGAAATAAAGAAAAAGAAAAAAAAACAATAGTAAGGAGAAATCTTCAAAGCCAATAGTATGAAGGTATGACTTTTTGATAAGGAAAGTCATGAATAAAAAAGAAAAAGAAATTGCATGTTTTCCTAGTCCTGGTTCTTGAAGGGCTCCACCCTGAGGCCAGTAATCCAGTTAGAAGATTGGCAAATGAAAAGTTATACAACTACCGGATCTCTGTCTGTCTGTGTAATTATACATGAGTTATGTGTGTGATATTTACACAAAAGAGCACTAATTGACTGGCTTAGGGAAAAATAAGTGCTTAGATAAAATATTCTTAAGAAAAATGGATGCCTTAATGCCTTTAATTCACATGGCTTTTATTTTTGAGAAATATAAAGATTATTGGTAAAATAAAAATGTCTTCGAAATGTAGACAAGTGGCCTAAATTATGCACGTCAGACATTAGGTTTGCTACATGCTTTCAGGTCATAAGCTGCTTCTTTGGCTTTTGAAAACTGTTCTACTTGTCTGCTTTATAATTTGTTAAGGCCTAGGGACATGTGGAGTTAATCATGCCCGTAACTATGCTGGAAAGAGTCAGATCTCATCTGCACCTAATACACATTTTAAATAATTTACCAGATTTTACACCAAAATTAAAATAGCTGAAAGTTAACATTGCAACATGTAATTGAGACTACTGAAAATAGATTTACATGCAAGGTGTATAGGAAGAGTAAAATGTGGTTTTGGTAAAAGAAACCACATGGCATGGGAATGTAAATCTATACCTAAGTTTAGAGAGTTAAAGGATTGTTTAAAAGCTAAAGGTTTGAACAAATTGTGGAAGGTTTATAAAAATTAATCTTGTAAAAGAAATTCATATTGACCAAACTCAAAAGGATATAATATGGTTTTTCCATAAAGTGAACATTGGAATAAAAGCACAACAAGGTTTTCTTGAGGCACTGACCTGCTCTTTTAACAAAAATTTGTAAAGGATTATAAAAGGCTTATAAGAATCTTGGCTGGGTGCAGTGGCTCACGCCTGTAATCCCTGTACTTTGGGAGGCCAAGGCAGGTGGATCACCTGAGGTTAGCATGTCAGGACTTTGACATCAGCCTGGCCAACATAGCAAAACCCCGTCTTTACTAAAAATACACATGGTGGCATATGCCTGTAATTCCAGCTACTCAGGAGGCTGAAGCAGGAGAATCACTTGAACCCAGGAGGTGGAGGTTGTAGTGAGCTGAAATCAAGATCTTGCCACTGCACACCAGCCTGGGTGACAGAGGGAGACTCTATCTCAAAAAAAAAAAAAAAAAGGGTTTATAAGAATCTCAACTCATGGTCAAACCGATTAAGATTGGATGGATTTGTCTGTAAGGTTTCATTAAAAAATTGAGGTTGACTAATGCAAGGGTAAAATTTGGTTTTCTGTCTCTTGAACAAGATTTTCATGTAATGAAAAATTTTGGTTTGTCTTGTGAATAAACTACTGAAAAAAAAGGGAAGGACAAGAGACTAGTTGTTTGGAAAACTAGGTCTTCCCCCTTAATGAGTAAAGGTTTATTCCTTTTTAAAATTTGAGTCATCATTTTGACTAAATGGATGACTTATGGTAACCTGAAATTCTATTAAGCATTTTAAGCCTTTAACATATATTTGATAGGCTTCCCAAAATCAAATTTCAGCTTCAAAATTGTCTTTTCTAACCCCAAACTTTTGGATGCTACAGAGTTTGCTACAGATGCTCCCCTGGAGCATCCAAAGGAGAGGTAATTGGGATTATTTGACATATTTAGTTACATAAGATTGTCAAAATAAACTAGTGTTTGACCTTCAGGTTATATTTTAGTGAATAATGTTAATCTATGTTTGAAAATTACATGGCATTTCTAAAATTCTGATGTCTGAGTATGTGTTATCAATCATTATTAAGGTTATTGTGTTGGGTTGTTGTAAACCACAGATGTGACCAAATTTCTTTGTCAATTTTGTTTTTGACTGTAAGTACCCTAGGACATTTTGATATTCACAGACATTTGTTGTCTTGTTTTGATCCTATTCAAAGACAGATTATAGTCCTCCAGTGCAGGTTTCTGATAACTTTGGAGACTGCAAAAAAGAGTTGACTGGGTGGACTGAACTAGTGGAAGACTAAGGTAATCTTTCTTGACTTTTTGTTTGGAATATTGCTAATACTTTATTTTGTTTTTCAGAGTTAGGGAAGCTTTTATTTTGAGTTATTTGAAGATTTTGACAGTTGTGGAGGTGAACTGCCCAATGATTTCTGACTGCAGCTCAGAAGAGACAAGAGGGACAGGCCATCAAACTCTAAGTAGTCATAGAACTGGAGCCTTAGGCGATGATTCTCTTTTTCACCAGGGACCCTTAGATAGGCCTCTGAGAGAGATCCGGCTGCTGTTTCCCCCAAACAATGTCTCCTGTCAGCATGAAGCAGTTGAGATCAGTCATCATCCTTATCCTAATGGCAGTTAGATGTACCTTTTCAGAGGGGGATTGATGGCAGTGGCAGTCTGCCTAGAGTGGACACTGCCACTGCACTGGCTACAGTGGGGAGGTGGGAGTGTGGCAGCAGGAGCAGCTGTAGGAGCAGCTGTAGCAGCAGCAGTGGTGGTGAGGGGACCCCTGTGGCCCACATCCCCTGTTTCCCACATCCCTGAGGCAACCGACTCTACCACTCCCACTCTCACATGGCCAAGTGGGATCTGCTCACAGCCCAGAGCCTCTGCTGCTCTGGACCCTGGCCCCATGTTGCCACTCTTACCTGCTGCTGCCATGAGGAGGGCATGGGGAGGAGGTGGACCTTCCCCGGAGCCCACTGCCCTTGGGCCAGGATGAGTCACCTGCTGGTGGGGGAGCAGTATGGTCAGGCAGAGAGGGTCCCTGAAGCAGAGCTGGGTTTGGGATGGTGCCACACTAGCAAATGAAGTGCAGAGGCCTGGTCCAGGACATGGAGCTGGGCCTCGCTATAGGGGCCCATGGCAGGAAGTGGGTGTGACACCCACTTCAGGAACCCAGTCAGTGGCATGGCCACTGCCTGAGGGTGCTGTGTTCCTGAGCCTTGGGAGGATGCTTTGCATGGAGCTGCCCAGGGCCATGTCCCTGTGGTCTGCCCTCCATTGGGGTGACTGTTGAGCCTGACACTTCCAAGGACCAGGCCCAGGGCCCTCAATCTGCTCCCAGAGGCAGACCCCTGGGCAGGGCTGCAAGCCAGACAAGGGGGAGCTCTGGGCTGCCCCTGAGTTCTGGGGACAAGTGGGAGCCCCTCTCCTTCTCAGTTGGTGGGGCAGGAGCTCTCAGGTGCAGCTGCAGCTGTCCTGCCACCACTGTGGAACCAGGCATTTTTGCACTCTTGGGGCCCAGGAAGGCTCCCTTAGCCCTGCAGGCTCGGGGTGTCTGCTCCTGCTGCTTGGCCTCTCCTTGCTCCCTGTGCCTGCTCCAATCTTGGAGCAAGATTGGGGCTGAGCCTGGGTGCTGTGTCCTTGCCTTAGAGATCAGTGAAATTTGGAACTTGAGAGAGATGATTTAGGGTACCTGGTAGAAGAAATTTCTAAGCAGCAAAGCATTCAAGAGGAAGCAGAGCATAGAAGTTTGAAAAATGTTCAGCCTGATGATGCAGTAGAAAATAAAAACCCATTTTCTGGGGAGAAATTCAAGCTGACAGCAGAAATTTGCATAAATAACAAGGAGCCAAATGCTAATCAGCAAGACAATGGGGAAAATGTCTCCAGGGCATGTCAGAGAACTTCGTGGCAGCCCCTCCCATCATAGGCTCAGAGGCCTAGGAGGGAAAATGGTTTCCTGGGCCAGGTCCAGGGCCCCCCTGCTGTACATAGCTTCAGAACTGATTCCCTGCATCCCAGCCACTCTAGCTGTGGCTAAAAATGGCCAAGGTACAGCTTGGGCCATGGCTTCAGACGGTGCAAGCCCCAAGCCTTGGCAGCTTCCATGTGGTGTTAGTCCTGAAGATACACAAAAGTCAAGAAACGAGGTTTGGGAACCTCCACCTAGATTTCAGAGGAGGTATGGAAATGCCTGGATATCCAGGCAGAAGTTTGCTGCAAGGGTGGAGACCTCATGGAGAACCTCTGCTAGGGCAGTGTGGAAGGGAAATATGGGGTTGAGGCCCCCACATAGAGCACTGCCTAGTGGAGCTGTGAGAAGAGGGCCACCATCCTCCAGACCCCAGAATGGTAGATTCACCAACAGCTTGCACCATGTGCCTGGAAAAGCTGCAGACACTCAATGCCAGTGGTGAAAGCAGTAGGTAAGGGGGCTATACTCTGCAAAGCCACTGGGGCAGAGCTGCCTAAGGCTGTGGGAGCCCACCTCTTGCATCAGCATGACCTGGATTTGAGACATGGAGTCAAAGGAGACCATTTTGGCACTTTAAGGCTCATAGGTGGAAGGGACTTGCCTTGTCTCAGATGAGACTTTGGACTTGAACTTTTGGGTTAGTACAGGAATGAGTTAAGAATTTGGGGGACTGTTGGGAAGGCACGATTGTATTTTGAAATGTGAAGACATGAGATTTGGAAGAGAACGGCAGCAGAATGATATAGTTTGGCTGTGCCCCCACCCAAATCTCATCTTGAATTGTAATCCCCATAATCCCCATGTGTTGTGGGAGGGACCCAGTGAGAGTTACTTTAATCATGGGGGCAGTTTTCCCCATGCTGTTTAATATGGTTTGGCTGTTTCCCCACCCAAAGCTCATCTTTAACTCCCACAATTCCCATGTGTCATGGGAGGGACCCAGTGGAAGGTAATTGAATCATGGGGGGCAGGTCTTTATCATGCTATTCTCATAATAGTGAATAGCCTCATGAGATCTGATGATTTTAAGAAGAGGACTTCCACTGCCCAAGCTCTCTCTCTTTACCTGCTCCCATCCATGTAAGATGTGACTTGCTCCTCCTTGCCTTCTGCCATGATTGTGAGGCCTCCCCAAACATGTGGAACTGTAAGTCCATTAGGCCGTTTTTCTGGTATAAATTACCCAGTCTCTGGTATGTCCTTATCAGCAACATGAAAATGGACTAATATGGTAAATTGGTACCAGTAGAGTGGGGTGCTGCTGAAAAGATACTTGAAAATGTGGAAGCGACTTTGGAACTGGGTAGCACTTTGGATGAAAAAAATATTTTATTATGGGATTATGTGATAGGCACACAATTGTATAAATTTAGTAAAAATTATCAAACTCCATACTTACAAAAAGTTCAATGAATGAATTTAATAAATTATACTTCAATAAAAAAAAACCAAGCACAAACAAACAGGAAGGATCTCTCACCTACAAAGGAAGCAATGCAAAGACCAAAGCTGATCATAAAAATGTCTCCAAACTCTCCTCAATTCTCTGCTGTTAAGAGAGTCCCAGGTACATTTAGAAGAGAAGAATTACTAGAGTCTGAAAGTTTAATCTACTCCTCCTAGCAAAATTCCAACTACTTGACCCATTCATTCAGAAATTCAATCATTAAACCTGTCTAACACCAAAGAAAGAAGATCCTGTTGCTGAAGATCCACCAAAAGAATTGATTTACTCGGTGTGGTGGAGACTGCCAGCTGTCCCACAATATATAATTTTCTTCTTCTTTCATATTAATAAAATGTTTAGCTGAATGTATGGCTGCTCAGAATGAGAAACAGTTTCAGCCTTTCTTGCAGCTAGGTGTGACAATGTGACTAAATTCTGGCCAATGTATGTGACCACAGTGAGGCATGCAAAACATCCATGTTTTGCTCTTAAAGGGTGGAGGCCTGCCTCCCTTTCCCCATTCCTGCTGGCTGGAGCCATCTTGGATGATAAGATGGCAGAGCAAAAAGACAGAAGGAGTCTGGGCCCCTGACCACTTAATAAAGACCAAATACCATATCATTCCAGGTTTTTCTAGAAAAGTCTGCCAGACTTTTCCAGAAAAGTCTGCCAGACTTTTCCAGAAAAGTCTGTTGTGTGTAATCTACTGTTAGTTTTGGTGTCTGTGACATGCAGCAGAGGCAACATCTTACAATAAGAATACAATCTACTGAGACTAATTTATCAATCCAGGAGCCCCATTGAGTGTGGGCAGTTGTGGGCAGTGAGTGTCAGAAAGTGTGGTCTGAATAACTGCCCACACTCAATGGCAGAAAGATTAACCATTCAGAAAGATTGGAAGAATAGGAAGGAAGATGCAAAGGAGAGAGAAAGGAAGGAAGGCAGAAATGGGAGAGAGAGAAAGAGAGAGACTGACTGACATTTCTATCCAGCCCTGACAGCTGTAGTATTTTTCTGCTGAGCAACAAGGAGCCCAGCATCAACCTAGAGAAGATGGCTGTGATTGGCAAACCTCTCTTTCTTCACATAGGGAACAGAACCCAATGTGAGAAATTCCAGGAACTACTGAAGCTATTCTGCTAGTGGGATGGGGAGGCTCTTTTGTGTTCCTGGTTCTAGATCTGAGCCCAAAGCTCATGAAAAATCTCCTGTGAATAGGGTGTGAAGAATTATTGGACGGGCCACTGGGATGTCAAAGGATGACCCTAAGAGACTGTCTGGAGAGGAGAGGAAGAAAGTTTCTTGCAGATGGAAAATGCAAAAGGCAGGAAATTATTCTGAATTTAGTTTGCTCCAAATTATGCCAATGGTGGAGAAGAAAGGGCATAAACATACATGGGCAAAGTCAAATCAACAGAGAAGAAGATGGGGGCTGGGCATGGTGGCTCAGGCTTATAATCCCAGCACTTTGGGAGGCCATGGCAGGAGAGCTGCTTTAGCCCAGGAGTTCAAGGCCAGCCTGGGTGATATAGTGAGACCTCGTCTCTAACATAAAAATTTAAACATCAGCCAGGTGTGGTGGTGTGTGCCTGTAGTCCCAGCTACTCGGGAGGCTGAGGTGGGAGGATCGTTTGAGCCTGGGAGGTAGAGGTTGTAGTGAGCTGAGATGGTGCCACTGCAGCAGAACAGAATCCTGTCTCAAAAATAAATAAATACACAAATAAATAAAATAATAGAGACAAAGATTGTAGCGAGTAGTCCCTGGGACTCAGACAAACCCTTACCCTGTGAAAATGCAGTGAAAGATTGAAAAAGGGCTTAGAAATTGGAAGATAAGGAACTACCCATTCCCACAGGTTTACAGGAGAGGACATCTGCAGGAACTAAGCAGGCAGAAAAACACTTTTCATCAGGAACAGGCATCTAGAAGCACACATTGGAAATCTATGATGAGAATTTCCAAGTAAAATAAAGACACAGAAAAGTGTCATAAATTGAAGATGAAGAAGAAACTGATCAAATATACCCCCTCTAAATACTGTTAACAGCAAACAAAGGTCCTATACTCTTGCTTGAGCAAATTGCTAGAAGGGTTCAAAACAGCTACAACTCTAGAAGAATTCTAGAAGTAATTCTTCTCTTCTAAAACAGTTGCTGCCTCCAAGAATTTAAAGAGTGTCAGGCTTGGAGGGGCCCACAGCCTTGGTGAGCTTGAAATGCAGCCTTTTACTAACTTAAAAACACTAATACCTGTTAGTGAATAGCGCTGCAATAAACATATGTGTGCATGTGTCTTTATATCAGCATGATTTATAATCCTTTGGGTATATACCTAACAATGGGATGGCTGGGTCAAATGGTATTTCTAGTTCTAGGTCCCTGAGGAATCGCCACACTGACTTCCACAATGGTTGAACTAGTTTACAGTCCCACCAACTGTGTAAAAATGTTCCTATTTCTCCACATCCTCTCCAGCACCTGTTGTTTCCTGACTTTTTAATGATCGCCATTCTAACTGGTGTGAGATGGTATCTCCTTGTGGTTTTGATTTGCATTTCTCTGGTGGCCAGTGATGATGAGCATTTTTTCATGTGTCTTTTGGATGCATAAATGTCTTCTTTTGAGAAGTGTCTGTTCATATCCTTTGCCCACTTTCTGATGGGGTTGTTTGTTTTTTTCTTGTAAATTTGTTTGAGTTCTTTATAGTTATTGCAGCACTATTCACAATAGCAAAGACTTGGAACCAACCCAAATGTCCAACAATGATAGACTGGATTAAGAAAATGTGGCACATATACACCATGGAATACTATGCAGACATAAAAAATGGTGAGTTCATGTCCTTTGTAGGGACATGGATGAAGCTGGAAACCATCATTCTCAGCAAACTATTGCAAGGACAAAAAACCAAACACCACATGTTCTCACTCATAGGTGGGAATTGAACAATGAGAACACATGGACACAGGAAGGGGAACATCACACACCGGGGCCTGTTGTGGAGTGGGGGGAGTGGGGGGGGATAGCATTAGGAGATATACCTAATGTAAATGACGAGTTAATGGGTGCAGCACACCAACATGGCACATGTATACATATGTAACAAACCTGCACGTTGTGCACTTGTACCCTAAAAGTTAAAGTATAATTTAAAAAAAACACTAATACATGTTAGTTGTAGAAATATTGGAAATAAAATTTTAAAATAAGAATTTTTCTCATTTTTATTGTTCAAGAAAAACACTTAGTGGTGAGTTTTGTTATATAACTTTCTAGTTTTTTTTTTTTTTTTGAGACAGAGTCTTGCTCTGTCGGCCAGTCTGGAGTGCAGTGGCACAATCTCGGCTCACTGCAACCTCTGCCTCCTGGACTCAAGCAATTCTCCTGCCTCAGCCTCCTGAGCAGCTGGGATTACAGGCGTGTGCCACTACGCACAGCTAATTTTTGTATTTTTAGTAGAGACAGGGTTTCACCATATTGGCCAGGCTGCTCTCGAACTCCTGACCTCAGGTATTCCGCCCACCTTGGCCTCCCAAAATGCTGGGATTATGGGTGTGAGCCACCACGCCGGGCCCCTTCTAGTTTTATAAATTATGTATTTATAATTATATTATTAATATGTTTATATTATAGAAACAATATATTATAAATATTATTTAAATACAATAATATCAATATTAAATACAATAATATAATATTATTTAAATTATATTTAATAATAATAAGTAATAATATTTAAAAGTTAATAACATTTATATTTAATATTTACTTAAATATAAATATCATTTAAATACAATAATATTTATAATATGATATTTAAATACAATCATATTTATAATATAAATATTTAAATACAATAATATTTAGACTATTATATTTAAATACAATAATATTTAGAATATTATATTTAAATACAATATTTATAACATAAAATGATAATATAGTCAACTGACCTTTATCTTGCTGGTCTATAATAGCATTCATGTACCTATCTACCTCTGTCTCTGGGAAATACTCTTACTGTGTGGTTTAAATAGAAGATGTCATCATCTTAGAGATCCCACCTAACCCAACCTCCATTAGTTGATCAAGGAATGAGCATCTGACCAAAGCTAGGCTGTTCATAGAACCTTGGACTCCTGGCTACGGTCAGTTGATTCAGGGACTTGTTACAGGCCAGGTCGGGTTCATCCTGCCCACGCATGGTAAATCTATCTTCATGACACAGGTTTTGCAAGAGAGAAAAGATTCATTCGCAAGGCCACTGAGTGAGGAGGCAGGAGAACAGCTCTCAAATCTGCCTCCTTGAAGATAATGCTTGGGGATATTTATGGGTTAGGGAAGTGGGGTGGTCTAAATATGGGGAAAGATGATTGGCAGTAAGGAAAAATGAAGCAACAGATCCATTCTGCACAGGCATAGTCAGAATTCATGGCATTTCATAGAATATATATACAGAAAATGAAAACATTAGCATGATCTGAGGGTGAGTTTTGGACCCCCCAATGTCAAAAGGCCATCTGCACAGACCCCGTTGAGGGACAGTAGTCTCAACCAGTTTGAACTGGACAAGAGCTGGCCCAGGTTCCTGAAAAACAACTAAAGTGACTATTACCATGGTGACCTATGAATGCTATCAAATAGTCAGTTAAGGTTAAGTTTCAGCATCCAGCAACAGCCTTCAGCTATACGGGGGCCTTCAGGTTCACGGATAAAGGAAGAAAGAATAACAAAAAGCAAGGGACCAAAAGTAAGCAGGGCAGGCAGACCTGATCAAATTGCAAACTAAGCCCTTGGTTTCAGATTGTCACCTGCCAGGTATTTTGTTTGTTTGTTTTTTGTTTTTGGGACAGGGTCTCACTCTGTTGCCAAGACTGGAATGTAGGGATATGATCTTGGCTTACTGCAGCCTCAAACTCCTGGGCTCAGGTGATCCTCCCACCTCAGCCTCCTGAGTAGCTGGAACTACAGGTGCATGCCACCACTACACCCAGTTAATTTTTATATTTTTTGTAGAGTAGGGATTTTGCCATGTTGCCCAGGCTGGTCTTCAACTCCTGAGATCAAGCAATCTGTCTGCCTCGGTCTCCCAAAGTGCTGGTATTACAGGTGTGAGCCACCTGTAATCCCACCTGTGCCTGGCCACCTGCCAAGTATTTTTGAAGGTCGGCTCCAATGACAGCCAGTTCTAACTTCGGTCTGATGAGAAAGCTAGGAGACGTGTGGCTGGGAACCACCCAAGGATGTGTCGCTATGAAGAGGAAACTAGTCTCAGACCCCTAATCAGCTCGTCCTTGACTGTTAAATATGCACACCCAATTTTTTCATTCCTCACCCCTCATGTTCCATGTCAGAAATTCTAAAAGGAAGATCAGATCCAGTCTATCATGGTTGGAAGTTTTTAAAAATTTAAAAATTTTTTTTAGATGAAGTCTTGCTCTGTTGCCCAGGCTGGATGCAGTGATGTAATCATAGCTCACTGCAGCCTTGACCTCCTGGCCTAAAGTGACCCGCCCACCTCAGCCTCCTGAGTAACTAGGACTACAGGTATGTGCCACCCTGCCCAGCTAATTAAAAAAAAAAAAATTACTTTTTGTAGTGACAAGGGTCTCACTATGTTGCCCAGGCTGATCTCAAACTCCCGGCTTCAAGTACTACTCCCACCTCAGCCTCCCAAAGCACTAGGTTTACAGGTGTGAATCATCATGCTTGGCTTCAAAGGAACACTTTGTTGTTCTGTTAAATTAAGTTTAGCCTAAAGCTCCTCCTTACATATATTAAGTCTGGGATAAAGTTTTCTCTGTATAATGAACTGTAACCTAATTGGCTGTGAAAACAGACTGTATCAATCACTGAGTTTCAGTCAATCAAAGGAGGCCAACTGTTCAAACTGTGTTCAAATAAGGCAAATGCCCACTGAGCTATTACCATTCTGGCTGTTTCTGTACCTCACTTCATTTTCTGTACGTCACTTTCCTTTTTCTCTCCGTAACTTTTCTTCCAGGGTTGAAGTCTCTTTGAACCTATTTTGGTTCCAGGGTTGCCTGATTCTCAAATTGTTCTTTGCTCAATCAAACTCTGTTCAATGTAATTTGTCTCAGATTTTTCTTCTAACAGCTCCAAGTTTGGCATTAAAATCCTCTGTTTCCATTTGCTCTGGTGTAGAGGCAGTATTTACGCTGCTCCTGTATAAGAACATGCCAAACATGCTAGCCAGGCAGGAGCTCAATGATCCCCATGTTCCTCTGAATTCCTCTTTCCTCTCACTTCTGCTCACTATTTCTTTTCTTTTCTTTCTTTTTTTTTTTCTTTTGAGACATGGTCTTACCCTCTTGCCCAAGCTAGAGTGCAGTGGCATGATCATGGCTCACTGCAGTCTCAACCCCCTGGGCTCAAGCAATGCTCCCACCTCAGCCTCCCACGTAGCTGGGGCTACAGGTGCTCGCTACTATGACTGGATAACTTTTTATATTTTTTTGTAGAGATGGGGGTCTTGCAATGTTGCCCAGGCTGGTCTGGCACTCCTGGGCTCAAGTGATCTGTCCATGTACAGGCATGAGCCACCGCACCCAGCTCTCCTCACCTTTTGTTTGAGGTTCACTGGAGACCAGGGAACTTTCTGAGATTCTGAAATTTCGGAGAAAGGCAGGCATGTCCCGCAGGAAAGGAAGAAGCCCCTGGAGGACAGAGGCCCCTGTCTTCACGGGGAACAAATTGGATGAGAGGCCCCCAAACAAGGCAAGTTAGGAGAGGTTTCAGAAAGTTCTTGGAAACAGAAGCAAGCCAAATTACAGCTGCTGGCCAGAAAACTCTGCTGCAAATGCATGTGTACAGAGATGCTCCCCAGGATGAAATAAAGCAATGACAAACAATTAAATAATAGCATTCCAGAACTCAAAGGATCTGCTCTGCCAGATGCTTATAGGCTATGTATTATAATCACCCTCTCTGGGCCTCAGTTTCCTCTCATTAAAACTGGAGTAATAACACCTATCTTTAAGGATTGTTATGAAAATTAAGGTGCTGAAACAACAAATGCTGGTAAGGCTGTGGAGAAATCGGAACAATTTTACATTGTTGGTAAGAGTGTAAATTAGTTCAACCATTGTGGAAGACAGTGTAAGACAGTGTGGTGATTCCTCAAGGATCCAGAACCAGAAATAGCATTTGACCCAGCAATCCCATTCTTGGGTATATACCTAAAGGATGATAAATCATTCTACTATAAAGACACATGCGCACATATGTTTACTGCACCACTACTTAACAATAGCAAAGACTTGGAACCAACCCAATGTGGCACGTATGCACAATGGAATATTATGCAGCCATAAAAAATGAGATCATGTCCTTACACCTTATACAAAAATTAATTCAAGATGGATTAAAGAGTTACATGTTAGACGTAAAACCATAAAAACCCTAGAAGAAAACCTAGGCAATACCATTCAGGACATAGGCATGGGCAAGGACTTCATGTCTAAAACACCAAAAGCAATGGCAACAAAAGCCAAAATTGACAAATGGGATCGAATTAAACTAAAGAGCTTCTGCACAGCAAAAGAAACTATCATCAGAGTGAACAGGCAATCTACAAAATGGGAGAAAATTTTCGCAACCTACTCATCTGACAAACGGCTAATATCCAGAATCTATAATGAACTCAAACAAATTTACAGGAAAAAAGCAAACAACCCCATCAAAAAGTGGGTGAAGGATACGAACAGACACTTCTCAAAAGAAGACATTTATGCATCCAAAAGACACATGAAAAAATGCTCATCATCACTGGCCATCAGAGAAATGCAAATCAAAAACCACAAGGAGATACCATCTCACACCAGTTAGAATGGCGATCATTAAAAAGTCAGGAAACAACAGGTGCTGGAGAGGGTGTGGAGAAATAGGAACACTTTTACACAGTTGGTGGGACTGTAAACTAGTTCAACCATTGTGGAAGTCAGTGTGGCGATTCCTCAGGGATCTAGAACTAGAAATACCATTTGAGCCAGCCATCCCATTACTGGGTATATACCCAAAGGATTATAAATCATGCCGCTATAAAGACACATGCACACTTATGTTTATTGCAGCACTATTCACAACAGCAAAGACTTGGAACCAACCCAAATGTCCAACAACGATAGACTGGATTAAGAAAATGTGGCACATATACACCATGGAATACTATGCAGACATAAAAAATGAAGAGTTCATGTCCTTTGTAGGGACATGGATGAAACTGGAAACCATCATTCTCAGCAAACTACCGCAAGGACAAAAAACCAAACACCACATGTTCTCACTCATAGGTGGGAATTGAACAATGAGAACACATGGACACAGGAAGGGGAACATCACACTTCGGGGACTGTTTTGGGGTGGGGGGAAGGGAGAGGGATAGCATTGGGAGATATACCTAATGCTAGATGGCGAGTTGGTGGGTGCAGCACACCAACATGGCACATGTATACATATGTAACAAGCCTGCAAGTTGTGCACGTGTACCCTAAAACTTAAAGTATAATAATAATAAAATTTAAAAAAATGAGATCATGTCCTTTGCAGGTACATGGATGAAGCTGGAAGCCATCATTATCAGCAAACTAACACAGGAAGAGAAAACCAAACACTGCATGTTCTCACTCATAAGTGGGAGTTGAACAATGAGAACACATGGACACAGGGAGGGTAACATCACACATTGGGGCCTGTCTGAGGGTAAGGGGCTAGGGGAGGGAGAGCATTAGGACAAATACCTAATGTATGCAGGGCTTAAAACCTAGATGATGGGTTAATAGGTACAGCAAACCACCATGGCACATGTATACCTATGTAACAAACCTGCAGGTTCTGCACATGTATCACAGAACTTAAAGTAAAATAAAAAATAAAAAAAAGAAAATTAAAGTGCTTAGAACAGTGTCTGGCATGTGGTGAGCACTCTGGAAGTGCTTGCTATTGTAGCATGTGGCGAACCGCACTCTGACTCTGCCATTTATTAGCAGTGTAATCTTGTGCAAATTACTTTACCTCTGTGAGCCTCAGTTTCCTCCTCTATAACATAGGAGTAACCTCACAGGACTTGTTGCAGAGATTAAATAAAATTGAATGGATAATATGTGGGAAATTCTAAGTGCAGTGCTTGGACTGAATAAATGTCCAATAAATGCCAATTATTTTTATTTCTATTATTTTATTGTCACGTTTCTCTTATCAGGTCTAGACTTGCACCTCTTCAATCCAGTTCTTCCAATTCATTCCCCAATGGCAGCAAAAGTGGTCTTTTAAAAAAGTAAGCAGCCTCAAAATGAATCTATAGTGACAGAAACACATCAGTGGTTGTCTGGAGCCAGGGTGGAGAGGAGGGATGATTAACTGCAGACAGCTACAAGGGAACTTTCTAGGATGAGAAAAATGTTTTATATTTTGACTGGTGGTGGTTGTACAGGTGTATTCATATGGCAAGACTCATCAGACGGTACACTTAGATGGATGCATTTCTTTTTATGCAAACTTTACCTCATTAATGTTGATTAGAAAAAAAGGTAAGCAGCGTCCCTGGTCATCTATTACATTGTTATATTTTCTCTTCTCCATGGCACTTATCAGTATATAAAATTATTTCATTCACTTTTTATATGTCTGTTGGCCAACCCCTCCCTCCGTTAGAATGTAAACTCTTTGAGGGCAAGGACTCTGTCTTATACCCCACTATAACTCTAGAATCTGGAACCACGTTTAGCACATAGTAGGAGCCTGATAAATTCTTCTTGACAGACTGACTAATGATTAAAGTCCATCAATGGTTCTACCTCCAAATTATATATTGATTTCATCTATTATCATCATTTCTGCTAACACCATCTCAGCTTAGGGCACTATCATCTCTTGCCTGGATTATGCAATGGCCTCCTTGCTTCCACCATTGCTTCTTCACTTCAGTCTCCACAGAGCCCCCCAGTGATCTTTTAAAAATATAAATCAGGCTCTCCCTCCCCCTCCCCCTCCCCCTCCCTCTCCCCCTCCCTTCTACGGTCTCACTCTCCCTCGTCTCCCCTTTCCACAGTCTCCCTCTGATGCCGAGCGGAGGCTGGACTGTACTGCCGCCATCTCGGCTCACTGCAACCTCCCTGCCTGATTCTCCCGCCTCAGCTTGCAGAGTGCCTGGGATTGCAGGCGCGCGCTGCCACGCCTGACTGGTTTTCGTATTTTTTTGGTGGAGACGGGGTTTCGCCCTGTTGGCCGGGGTGGTCTCCAGCTCCTGATCGCGAGTGATCTGCCAGCCTCGGCCTCCCGAGGTGCCGGGATTGCAGACAGAGTCTCACTCACTCAGTGCTCCATGTTGCCCAGGCTGGAGTGCAGTGGCGTGATCTTGGCTCGCTACAACCTCCACCTCCCAGCCACCTGCCTTGGCCTCCCAAAGTGCCGAGATTGCAGCCTCTGCCCGGCCGCCACCCCATCTGGGAAGTGAGGAGCGTCTCTGCCTGGCCGCCCATCGTCTGGGATGTGAGGAGCCCCTCTGCCTGGCTGCCCAGTCTGGGAAGTGAGGAGCGCATCTTCCCAGCCGCCATCCCGTCTAGGAAGTGAGGAGCGTCTCTGCCCGGCCGCCCATCGTCTGAGATGTGGGGAGTGCCTCTGCCCCGCTGCCCCATCTGGGATGTGAGGAGCGCCTCCGCCCGGCCGCGACCCCGTCTGGGAACTGAGGAGCGTCTCTGCCTGACCGCCACCCCGTCTGGGAGGTGAGGAGCGTCTCTGCCTGGCCACCCCATCTGAGAAGTGAGGAGCCCTCCGCCCAGTGGCCACCCCATCTGAGAAGTGAGGAGCCCCTCCGCCCGGCAGCCGCCCCGTCTGGGAAGTGAGGAGCGTCTCCACCCGGCAGCCGCCCCATCCAGGAGGTGGGGGGCAGCCCCCGCCCGGCCAGCCGCCCCGTCCAGGAGGGAGGTGGCGGCAGCCCCCACCCGGCCAGCCGCCCCGTCCAGGAGGGAGGTGGGGGGCAGCCCCCGCTCAGCCAGCCACCCCGTCTGGGAGGTGGGGGGTGCCTCTGCCCGGCCACCCCATCTGGGAAGTGAGGAGCCCCTCTGCCCATTCGCCACCCCGTCTGGGAGGTGTACCCAACAGCTCATTGAGAACGGGCCATGATGATGATGGCGGTTTTGTTGAATAGAAAAGGGGCAAATGTGGAGAAAAGAGAGAGAGATGGGGTTGTTGCTGTGTCTGTGTGGAAAGAGGTAGACCTGGGAGACTCCATTTTGTTCTGTACTGGGAAAAGTTCTTCTGCCTTGGGATGCTGTTAATCTATAACCTTACCCCCAACCCCATGCTCTCTGAAACATGTGCTGTGTCCACTCAGGGTTAAATGGATTAAGGGTGGTGCAAGATGTGCTTTGTTAAACAGATGCTTGAAGGCAGCATGCTCCTTAAGAGTCATCACCACTCCCTAATCTCAAGTACCCAGGGACACAAACATGGCGGAAGGCCGCAGGGTCCTCTGCCTAGGAAAACCAGAGACCCTTGTTCACATGTTTATCTGCTGACCTTCCCTCCACTATTGTCCTATGACCCTGCCAAATCCCCCTCTCCGAGAAACACCCAAGAATGATCAATAAATACTATAAAAAAATAAAAAAAGAAAAAAGAAAACTAGAAAATCCTCAAAAATATTTGAAAATAAAAAAAATAAAAAAAATAAAAAATAAATAAATCAGATCACATTACTCCCCTACTTTAAAAATGGAGATAAAAATGATTAAGAAACTGAATAAATGAACAAGAAAAGGCAATTCAAAACTCCAGGAAAATACAAAAGTTATATAAGAAAGGTGATGGTCCTAATATGAAATCAACCAAAATGTAACTCTGGAGCATATATGAATCTCAGCTCATAAGTTCAAAAAAATACCTCAGCTATTAATGATGAGGTGGAGAGATGGCCCTCAGACCAAAAAATTAATTCTTCTATCTTCTAAAGGTTACCACTTTAGTGTCTGCTGTTCCAGTCTACATGCCCTTTATATCTAGCAAATTTCTACTACCTTCCTGCCATGGTAGGACACATGAGTCTCCTGTGAGGTCATCTGAAGTCTAATCTGCCTAAACATACAATGTAGCTGTGACTTTCTTGAGTCTTGTCACCTCCCCATGGTGTGCCCCCAAGGTGCTCCAGAAAGTGGGCCCTGGTCCCTCCTGTCCTGGGAACCCCAAACATCACCTTCTTATCTCATCAGAGTGAATCTTTGTCATAGGGGAAAGTCTCTGTTTCTCTGAGTCATTTGGTACACCCATAAGTCACATTCTGTTTTACTTCTTTCCCAAAACTCCATAATTTTTCTAAATATATCAGGGTTGGGGGAAACTAAAGCTGGAGAAAGTGCAGGAAATTTATGTGTTTTATCCCATCAAACATCTCACCCTAGGTAAAGAAGTACCAAATTGACTATCTATTTGAATGGAAGAAGGGGAAATAAAAAAAACAGGGAGGAATGAAAAAGTGTAAATTACTATCTCAAAATATTACCTAGCCAGTTTCCGCTTAGTAAATTTTTGTGTCTTCAGAAAATTTATTTTTGACCTCTGTTCAACCCTCTCAACAGGGTCTGAGTTTTGCATTTTCCAAGGTAGTAGACATTGTGACTGATTTCCTAACATCCCATCTGTCCCGTGATTAATCTAAGCAATTCATGGCAATTTACCTCTTTGCCAGGGGTGGACAAGCCTAAACCAATTTGGGCCAATAAGATTCAAGGAGATACATGATGAGGGCTCTAAGAAAGAAACTTCTTCAATGTTGAATGCTGTGGAAAGGCAGGCTCTTTTCTTCTTCTATAAGTTGTGAATGAGGAAATGTAGAGTTCCCTTTGCCTGGCAGTCACACCACAACAACAAAGGGTAAAGATAAAACTGTGGGCAGTGGAGCAAAGAAGTAGAAAGAGCCTACAGCCTCAATGCCATCATTCAGCCACTGGGCCCTGCCCTCACTCTTCATTGTCTAAGCCACTGTGAGTTGGTTTTTCTGTTACTTGTTGAATGCATTCTATCTGATTTAAAATTTGGTGCCAGGAATAGAAGTGCTGCAAACAACAAACTGTAGTGAGTTGCACAGTAGCTCCCTAAAGATATATCTATAAGCTAACCCCTGGAACCCGTGAGTGTTACCTTATTTGGAGTCTTTGCAGATGTACCTGGATTATATTTTATTATTTTCAGATGTTGAAGAGACCCAAATTAAAGATATTTTAGTTAAAAAAATCACATTTGACCTTTATTACATGACCATTTATCAAGATTAAAAAAAAGTCTCTTCAACAGAATTTCATATGACCCAGGAGTTTAAGTCTTTTTTTAAAAAAATTAGTTCAATGATTTATTTGACAATGTTACTAATTTGAGAAATTGATTTTCCTATAATTGAAAAATAATCCTGGTCTGGGAGTCCGAATGCCTCATTTCTATCTTTGTCTTAGTTACTAAACTGGGGGCTTGGGTAGGTCACTTCCCCCTCTGAGTGTTAAGTTACTTATTCTGTGGAATTATTGGTGGCTCCAAGTTGCTCGGGTGCATCAGAATCATATAGGTCCTTGTTATAAACACATATTTCTGGACCTTATCTCAGTCCTACTGAATCAGATTTTCTAATATTGGCACAGGAGTCTGTATTTTTTAATTGACTGGGTGATACAAGGTACAGCCAAGCTTGTGAAGTATTGGATGAAGACCTCCAGGGTCCTTCATAGCTCTAAAAATTTGTATTCTGATTTCTATTCCTCCTATCGCTGTTTGTCCTAACTCAGCTACTAGATATTGTGCTAAAACAAAGCAAAGCAAAACACAAAATAAACAATAAAAAACCAAGACCATGATTTAATCATCTTTATATTCCCCCAGCACCTACAAAGTGCCCGGTAGGTAGTAGGCACTCAATAAATATTTGAAAAATTACTTAATGGTGATTAAATAAATGAATGTTATTTCATGTGGATCCCAATAACCTATAGATAGAAGAATCTAAAAAGAAAGAAAATATTTTAAACTTTTGTCTGATTTAATCTTGCACTCCCTATCTGCCCTACTGCATACTTCAGTAATGGGTTATGTGAATGAAGTTATGCATATTGAGGGACCCAGCAGGAAGGTGGTTAGATTCTCCTGGAGGCGAGATTATCCCACAGTATTTCTCAGTGGCAGTGATAACTGAAAGGGGCTCATGATTCCACAGGAGCTGGTTTTCTTCTCCATGGCTTTTCCAGGACCAGAAAAAGCTGTATCCTGATTGGGTGACAGATGTCCTTGGAGCCATTGCTGCAGATCGCTGAACCTGCAAAGACCACCTCAGGTTTCTGTGGGGTCCCAGAGGGTGGCAAGAGGCATTCACCTTCTGTTAGAAGTTACTGGTAAATTCGACAGCAGTGGGTGTCAGCTGAGCCAAGCTTCCTTTGCAGCCAATGCCCCCAGGATATCCGATACCACCTTTTGTGACCCCACGGTCCTTCCTTCCTCCCCCACTTCTAGGCTCCACTGACCCATTGATCCTCCCCAGTTTAGACACTGTCCGCTGGCCTTGGAAGGTACCGGCTTAGGATGAAATCTGTCACAGGGGTGGGCAACTTAGCCAGAGGGATGTAGAGGAGTTTGGCATCCAGGCCAGGGTTGTAGCGGATGCGAGGGCTCCGGGAAACAATAGCATGCTCCATGCTGTTGATGACGTCTCTGACTCTGGGCTCTGCCACCTGCATTATGTTTTTTAACTTGTCAGTATCTGTTTGAGGGCAGAGAGGGGAAAAAGGCTCTGTTATTCTTCATAAAAGATGGCTTCTTCCGAATTCCGTCCAAGTTCCCTTTCCATCAGATCCCTGATCTAACATTTCAGGCAGGTCTGCCACACCCTCCAGGTGGTCCCTTATACAAACACACATTTATAAGACTATTATAAATAATCTTAGCCTGGCCAACATGGTGAAACCCCATCTCTACTAAAAACATAAAAATCAGCTGGGCGTGGTGGCACATGCCTGTAATCCCAGCTACTCGGGAGGCTGAGATATGGGAACCACTTGAACCCAGGAGGCTGAGGTTTTAGTGAGCCAAGGTCACACCACTGCACTCCAGCCTGGGAGACAGAATGACACGCTGTCTCAAAATAAATAAATAAATAAATAAATAAACAAACAAACAAACAAATAATCTTATTTATCTTTCTGAATTCAACAATTGTGCATTGAAGTCCTACTATTGCATTAGACTGGTGATGAGAAGAACTGTGCACATTTTTCTGATAACTGTGCCACTTATTAGTTATATGACTTTGAGCTTAAACTTTTATTATCTATAAAATGGAGCTAATACTATCTTTCCTAAAGTTTGGGCATAGTGGCTCAGGCCTGTAATCCCAGTACTTTGGGATGCCAAGCCAGGCCAATCACCTGAGGTCAGGAGTTCAAGACCAGCCTGGCCAACATGGTGACACCTTGTCTCTACTAAAAATACAAAAATTAGCTGAGTGTGGTGGTGCGTGCCTATAATCGCAGCTACTCAGGAGGCTTAGGCATGAGAATCACTTGAACTCAGGAGGGGGAGGTTGCAGTGACCCAAGATCGCGCCACTGCATTCCAACCTGGGCAACAGAGTGAGACTCCATCTCAAAAAATATCTGTCCTGGAGAATAACAAAGATGATTAACAGCAGGGTAGACACTGGGGGAGTACAGAATAGCAAACGTGATGGGAAGACAGCCCTTTTTTTTTCTTCTATGTACTTCCTAGAGTTCCCACATTTAAACAAAAACATGCAGGAGAAAATATTATTTAAAAATAGTAATACTGCCCCTACCTCAGTCATAAGGTCACTGTGGACTCAAATAATCTAAGGCATAGACAAGCACCTCGTGGGGCCCTCACAAATGTGAGGGGCTGTTCTGTTTGCATTGACCCACAGGGGTGGAGATGGGGACAGAGCACCCAAATGGTACAAGTCTGCCAAAGTTCATGACATAAATGGGAGAAGGGCCACACCACACACCCACCAGGCCCTCATCTGCATCCTCACCCCAGGACAGGGGGATTCATGCTTCATTGAGAGCCCTGAGGACTCCAGGGAAAATGGTGCTTCAAAGTCAGACTGCCCTGATAAGGGATGAAAACTCGAAAATGGAGAGGAAGCCAAAGCTGCCCTGACTTTGAGAACGGTCCAGGCAGGCAAGGAATTCACCTGCTTGGGGCCAGGACCCTTGTGGGTGGTTGGTGAGAATGGGGCAGCGTCACTTCAGTCCCCTTCACCCCAGACTCCGAGAAACTCCATTTTCTGTTTCCTGGAAAGAAAACTGATGCAGGGGAAAAGCCAAACTACATTTTGGGATCTCAACAAGAGCCACACTAACTTAAAGCCAGACTGTCCATAAAGCAGTAATGTCTTAGGAAGCCACACCCTGACCTCTGACCATAGAGCTGGCACAGAGGCCACCAGCAGCAGGGCTGAGGGTCGAAGGAATCGTTCAGGATGCCCAGGGGGCTCTCTCTGCCCCCTTGGCGCCAGGGAAACCTTTGTGGGCTGAGGACATGGAGCAAGCTGACATGGTGAGATGGGCTGGAGACTGGGTTCTGAGAGGTGGGGAGGGCTTGCACAGGCAGTGGGGTGGGAGAAGTTACCCCAGACATGGGGAACAGTATGAGGCACTTGCTTTCATTGTTTTCTCAAATAGATATTAGCTGCCATTCAGTGCTGGGCACCCTGCTAGGCATGGAGTAGGAAGGGAGACTGAAGGACCCATCCAGACTTGTCACTCTCCTTCACAGTGAGGAAGGACATAGGCTTTGGAGTTGGGCACCTGGGAAAACGTTTTTGTTATTGGGAGAATTAAGCAGGACAAAGTCTATAAAGTATCAGGCCTGGTCCTAGGGGTTACAAGCTAGGGTCCTATTTGGTCAGTCACAGCAACTGGCTGAGTTTGTACTCAGCGATGCTCTAGGACTACTCCTAAATATCTCTTCTGTCTGTCACATAGCCATCCCGCACCACCAGAACCATCATGACTTACAACTTCATGTCTTTATCGTTCCTTCACTGGGTTTCCGCAGTAGTCCCCCAGGTGGACTTTTTATCCTTCCCACGGTGACACAAATCTGATCCTTCATTTCAGAGCCATTTACAAGGCTCTCTAATGCCTTTAGGGTAAGAGCCATGCTCCCTACTATAGCAATCAAAGCATTTTATGATCTAACTCCTAATCTCTCCCCTCCTCAATCATCACCCACAGCACTCCTGCCAGACTATAATGGCAATGGCAAAGGTTTGTTCAGCTCTTACTGTAGCAGAGCTGAGTACTTTGCATTTCTGTTTAATTCTCCTAACAATCTATGAGAGAGGAATTGTACTTTATAAATGGATAAACAAGTTTGGAGAGCTATACAACATGATTAGAGGGACTGCTGGAATACAAGCCTGAATCTGCACTGCCTCCAAAAGCATACAATGCTATGTCAGGTCACTAAAATGTTGCTCACACCCTTCCTCTTGTGTGAAACATCCGCCATCTCTTTCCCTTTTGGTGTACTCCTATTCATCCTTCAAAACTCACTAAGGCATTAACTGTCACCTCTGTAAGGCTTCTGTGGCAGCAGAATGAAGTCTGCATTGCTGCTTTGTTTTGTACGCATGTCCATTATAGCAAGATTCTTCATGTGGTGGTGTATTTGCTTTCACATCTTCCCTGCTAGTTTCCTGGAGACTGTCTCATCTCTGAATCCCAATAAACACTGGGCAACTGAAGCAAAAATTCTAGTATAACCACTTGGGAAAACGTTTATCTAAATGTAGTTGACCACTGCCTGAAAATTTTCCTCTGAAATTATTGTGTGGACTACAGGTGAATTGGCCTAAGATATTTTATAAACCCAATCCTTACTATTCTTTAGTACAATACCAGCTTTTGGACAAGGTTTTTGGAGGAGTTTGCCTTTATACATATTCTTTCATGGACCACACTAAAGATGCTACAAGCTCTCTTCACCCTGAGTGCTTACTTAGAAAATGACTTTGTGAGGTTTCCAGACACTGGCTGAACCCATTTCACCCCAGCCTCCGAGCAGCTCCACAAATAATTTGAACTACTCTTTGCTAAGAATGATCACACAGAGGATAAATATTCTTCCCCACACATGCTAACATCTTCTCTCCTTGTTCCCAACAGCTGCAGATTTCCCTTTGGGGACCTATGCCTCCCCCACACTGTGTCCATTGGTCTGGGCAGAGCACACAGCCCAGCCTGAGCCAATCACACCTTCACATTCCCCTGGGCGCAGTGATTGGTTTAGGGTTGGGTGCATCTTGTGGTCCCCCATGATGCGGTCACCATAGGTCCTCCAAGTCGGAGTGTACATTAGGACTTTTGGGAGAGGTACTGGAAATAACTCTCCTATTTTCCCAGCAGACCTCACCCTAGGTGGAGGTGAAGAGAGGCTGCAGCAATGTGGCTCCCACAGGGGAGAGAGCTTAGAGACTGGAGTCAGTGCAAAAGAAGCAGAGCCAAGAAATGGGTGGAACCAGGTCCTAGCAACATCATTTGCAGTCTGGGTCAGGTTGTACCTGAAGCTTATCTTGCTCAACTTTTTAGTCAGGTGAGGCAAGAAATTCCTTTTCTGCTTAAATAATTTGCATTGGATCTTCTGTCACTGAGTAAGTCCCAACTAGTGTAAATCCTTAGACATTTTCTTCTCACAGAATCCTAACATGTCTAGCACTAAAAGATGAATTTATCTAAGGAGTACTCCAAACATTTTTCCCTGAGGCTTCCCTAAATCAATGAATGAAGACACCTCCATTCACCATGTTCTTCAAGCTGTAAAGCTAACACTCACCCTTGATAGCTTCCTCTCCCTCACCCCTTAATCCTCAGTGTGCTTTGGTGCTCTAATTTATTCCGTATACCCCAGCTACCTCCCATTGCTTCCCACCTGCTGGTTTCTTTAAAGTTCCTCAAATGGAGTTTTCTGCCTCAGAGCCTTCCTGCAGAAAAAAAGTCCCTACGCATCCCGTCTTTCCCCTTCCCAGCAACACCTAACTCTTATTCCTCCTCAAAGTCAACTCAGAAGCTCTCCCCTTCACCATAGTCTGAATTGGGACCGCAACTTCCTGTTCCATTCTTCTTTCACAACCCTGTTTCTCCTCTGTAGCACTTATCCACATCTACCATAAACACATGTGTTTTTATTAATATTTGTCTCCCCTACTGGGCCATAAGCTACAGGCAGTGAAGGGCAGGCATACTGCTGTGTCTGCTCCAGCTCTCCAGCCCCACACAGGCTTGGGACATGGCAGCCTTGCATGCTTTGTATTACTGATTCAAAACAAAAACAAAAAACAAAAATGCAATAAAGTGTGTATGTATTAAGTGAAAAAAATGGCTGTCTTGGCTTTGTGCTCTGTTGACGTATGACGTCCAGCAGACAACTTTCGTGGCACAAAGTTTTGGGGCAGCAGGATGAACAGCTGCCGTGTCCCACCTCTGCCCTCCAAAAACACCTATGATTCACAGGAGACCCTCAGCTCAGGGAGAGAAAGAGAGTTGCCTAGAGACCCTCCCTTTTAAATCCCCATGTGCTCATTTTCTTCTTTATTAACAAGCACTCAGAATGTGCAAAGTACTTCACATATACTAACCCTCATAGCAACCCCATGAGGGAGGCACTATCTTTAGCTCCCTTTTGTAAATAAGAAAACTGAGGCATGGGAAAACTAGGTAATAGGTCCAAAGTCTCCTAGCTGGTAAGTAGTAGAGCCAGGATTTGAACCCAGGCAGTCTGGCTCCAGCAGCCATGCCCTTGATCTCTTTGCTGTATTTATCTCAGTGCATTTTCACCTGATTCCCCTGCATCATGAAGCTGTGGGGGCAGGTGCCAGGAGTGGGCTGAATTGCCCTTAACTCCCCGGGCCGCTCCAGAAGTGATGATTCTGCCACTTGCTCTCTATTCTCAAACCCCAGCTCTGCCACTATGTGACCTTGGGTCCTGAACTCCTCTGCATTTTGTCTCACCATCTGTAAATGGAAAGCCAGCTAATGACCCCAAGACCCACTCGCCCCCCTCAGAGACCCCTCTCCTGCCCCAGGAACTTACAGATGCGGAAATAATCCTCTCCGTAGCTGTCCCGGGTCTCCTGAGGCAGCCTCTCCCAAAGCTTTCGCATGCGTGACTCCAGGTTCTCCTTGCCGAGAATGGCTGTCCGATAGTTCCCTGGCTCAATGATGCAGACCTTCACCCCAAAGTAGTAGAGCTCACGCCTGGGAAAGAAGAGTTGCAGTCAGTCTGGGCCCCAAGATGACAATCATCAGGGAGAGTCACCTCTGGATGGGCTGGTCTTTCAGGAACCTAGAGATGCTTCTCCCACCCCTGTACTTGGCCCTGGCATTGCCTTTGTGCAAATAAGCCCTTCCTTAGGGAATCAGCCATTTCCAAAACTGGCCCAGCAGTCTCTGGGCAATTTGCATTAGGCATAACCAGCGGGAAGAAGTCAATAGAGAATCTAGGCCAAAGCCTTGCCTCCCACCAGGTCCCTCCCATTAGCAACCCCTCACTCAACACCCACATGGTGAATGGCGTGGATCTACACAAGGCCTGCATGCTCCTCTAAGGACCTCCCAGAGGTGACCTGTGCCTCCAGGCCTGTCTGTCTGTTTGGGGGACTCTCCCTCCTCTCACAGGCCCAAACAGGGTTTCACTCACCCTGGTGCCTGCCGCTCAAGGGAAGGCCCACCTGATGCCTTGTATTTCCACCCTACCTCTTCTCCTCATCCCTGCTCTTGGTCCTTGGAGAAAGCACCTTGAGGTCTAACCTTCCTTCTGCTATTGTGTTAGCTTCCTGTCTGTGGAATTCCCCTGCCCACATGCTGTCACTCCCAACCTTCTCTAATCTCTGGGATTTTCACCCAGAATGGTTTAGTACCAGGGCCCAGTTACCTTATGCTGTCAGAGAAGGCCTCAACGCCAAACTTGGAGACGCAGTAACCACCACCAATGACAGCCACACGACCACCAGAGCTGGACATGTTGACAACCCTGCCCCGGGCTCTCTTGACCATGGGCAGCATGTGAAGGGTCACTTCGATCAGTCCCACCAGGTTCACATTAATCACCTTCACAAAGTCCTCCTTGGTCAGCCATTCGTTGGGACCACTGGGCAGGCCCACACCAGCATTGTTCACCAGGGCCCAGAGGCCTGGGGATGAGATGAACCACACAGAAATCATCAGTGGGCCTGGGAAAGAACCAAGTTCTGCTCCCGACCGGCTCAGGGCCCTCAAGGATGGTTGAGCAGGTGCACAAGACATAACCCGGTCAGGCTATAACATAAAAGGAAGGTGTGTCTTTTACTAACTCGTTTTCCCTGAAGGGACACTTTTTCCTGATTCACATAAAGTCTGCCGGCTAGCTGGCGCTCTGTACCAGCTACAGTCGAGGTGTTAGGTAACAGCATTTCAGCTATCAGCTTTGGGATAAGAGTTTCATTTTCATACCAATGAATTAATGTTTAGATCCCTTCCCCATCGTACTTCTCCCTCTCTATTCACTTAAGTATAACCAACCGCATTTCACATACTACCAAAATCAATCCGTTCATTCATTCATCTTCACACATTTATTCATGCATTTATCTAGACTGTGACAATTACAGGGTGAAGGAGGCCAGGTGCAGTGACTCACACTTGTAATCACAACCCTTTGAGAGGCTGAGATGGGAGGATCACTTGAGGCCAGGAGTTTGAGACCAGCCTGAGCAACAGAGTAAGACCCCCGTCTCTACAAAAAAAGAAAAAAAATTAGTCAGGCATGGTGGTATGTGCCTGTAGTTCTAGCTACTTGGGAGGCTGAGGTGGGAGAATCACTTGAGCCCAGGTTACAGGTTACCTTGTTCGAGGTTACAGTGAGCTATAATGGTGCCATTGCACTCCAGCCTGGGTGACAGAGTGAGACTCTGTCTCTAAAAATAAAATGAAATAAAATGATATAAAATAAAATAAAGTAAAATACAGGGCAAAGGAGACATAAAATGAACAACACAGCATCTTATCCCTCAAGGAACTCATAAGCCTAGAAGGAAATAATAATATTTATAAATAAATATATAAAATATTTAAATAAAATAATTATGGAAAATGTGATGAGGGCTATCCTTGAGATATTTCAATTAGGTTGGTACAAATGGAAAGAAATAATGCTAAGTGTTGTCATTCAACTCTGCAGGGGCCCAGGGTTGAAGAGCTTCAGATCCAGTCCTGGTTTTACCTCCAGCCTTGACCAAGTCACTTCCCTCTCTGGGCCTCAGGCTCTTCATCAGATTGGACTAAAACAGTTGTTTCCAGGCTGCATTTTGCAAGCCTTCTAGGGGGAGGAAAATGCAGGAGAAGCTCTCCTTTCATTTGTTTTACATATTGGGGTTCTAAAAAAATTCCACCAGAGGGAGGGTGATGCTAAAGACACACTGTAAACCCCTCTAAACACTCCTCAAGGACCCCTTCCAGCTCCTTCATGCAAGGATTCTCCAAGTCCTACTGCCTGGTGATTCCCACCACAGCCTCAGCCTCAGCATCCCCAAGATACTCTGCAGGCGCATCCCACTGTCTCCTGAGGGCAGGTCTCAACACAAACATAAATCCTAGTCCACCCCTCCCTCTAGGGCTGGGGTCCCCACCCAAGCCATGCCCCTACCCAATCTCCCTGCCTTTCTCCATTCAGGAGCAATGAGAAAGCATGAAAGAACTTCCTCTCCCATCCCCCTACCCACCCCAGTTCCCAGTGTTTCTTAGACCAGGATATTGCCAAGTGGCTTAGGCAAATGGTCCCCCAAAGATGTCCCCATCCTCATTATCTCTGGAACCTGTGAATCTGCTGGATTACATGGGAAAGGGGAATTAAGGTTGCAGGTGGAATGGAGGTTGCTAATTAATTGTCCTTAAAGTTAGGGAGGAAGCTAACACAGGGAAATTATCCTGGATTAACCTGGTGAGCCCAATATAATCACAAGTCCTTCTAAGTGGAAAGAGGCAGAAACCGGAGAATCAGAGAGCTTGAGAAAAGTGTGAAAAAGACTGGGCCCAACCTTGCGGGCCTTGAAGATGGAGGTAGCAGGCCAGGAGCCAGGGGATGCCAGCTGCCTCTGGAAGCTGGAAAAGGCAATGAGACGGATTCTACAGCCTCCAGAAGGAACACAGCTCTGCTGACTTTGATTTTAGATCAGTGGGGCCTATTTTAGACATTACTCCTCCACAACTACAAGATAATATGTTTGTATTGTCTTCAGACCCTACAGTTGTGTTATTTGTTACAATAGCAACAGGAAACTCACATGCTAAGTGAGGTATTAAGGCAAGTGGCTCAAGGCTGAATGTAGGGAACCGGCTGAGACAGCCTGCTGAAGACAGAGGCTCACTCTTGCTGAATTATTAATTAATTAGCTCACTCAAATCTATTTATTCAGTACCTTACTAGGTGTCAGACATTATTCTAGGTACTAAGGATGTACAGTAAATAAAAGGGACAAAAATCCTTGTCCCCAGGAAGCTTTATTCTAGCAGAGGAAACAGACAATAAATAAGTAAAATCTATTGTACGTTGACTAGTGATAAGTGCTAAGGAGAAGAATCAAGCAGGGAGTTACTGTCTGGATCCCCCTGGCTCCAGGGCTCTGTTGCCCTGACCTGCGCATGGGCTCCAGACTAGTTCCTTTAGGAGGGAGGACTTCCTCTAGTCTGCTGCTTCTGCAACTCAGCCATCCTGTTCCTCCTGTTCCTGGCCCCACACCCTGTGTGCTGGAAGTGCATAAGGCAGGTCCCCACACAGTCCTGGGCCAGCCCCAGTCCACAGCTTCCTTTCCCAATAGGAGCAGCCACTGTGACATACATACTTGCCCTGAAGTCAAATCAACGCCCACCATGATGTCAAGAAGAGACCAGATCTCTTTCTCCCCTGCCTGACATAGTCAAGGAGACAAACTGCACCCACTCATGGTATCCAACCTCCTGTCTCATTCCCCCTCCCCCATCCTGATCCCAACAAGAAATGTGTTTTTATTTCCCCAGGAGCTGATGGTTAGGACTGCTGAAACATCAGAGAGGCACATCCTTTTTTTTTCTTTTTTTTCTTTTTGAGATGGAGTCTTGCTCTGTCACAAGACTGGAGTGCAGTGGCGCAATCTTGGCTCACTGCAACCTCCGCCTCCCGGGTTCAAGTGATTCTCCTGCCTCAGCCTCCTGAGTAGCTGGGACTACAGGCATGTGCCACCACACCCAGGTAATTTTTATACTTTTTAGTAGAGATGGGGTTTTACCATGTTGGCCGGGATGGTCTCGATCTCTTGAACTCATGATCCTCCCACTTCGGCCTTCCAAAGCGCTGGGCTCATAGGCGTGAGCCACCACGCCCGGCTAGGCACGTCCATTTTTAGAGGTTTGGACACACGGAACACATCTTCCCCCCTCACTTCCTATTGAGACCTCTTTCCTGTTTCTCTGAGTTTCCAGGACAGAAAACTTCCTTGGGAAATCACCCCTTCATGTGAACAGGCCAAACCATGCAGTGGCTTCCAATCGGATTGAGGCAGGGGCCTTTCCCCACGTCACCCCTCCCACCCAATCTGGACATCAGGGTCTCTGATACTGTCAGATGCTTCGGGAGAGAGGAAGAGGAAGAAGGAGAAACCAAGAAAGCCAAAGAATGTAATTCGCCCCACCTTGTTCGCCCACTTTGTCCCTCACCCACTGGGCCGCCGCCTTGATGCTTTCACTCTTGGTGACATCCAGTAGGGTGGTCTGCAGCCGATAGGAGGTATCCTGCTGAAGTTTCTGGGCTCCCTCCTCAGTGAAGCAAGCAGCCAGCACCTGCATGCCCCGATCAACCAGCTGTTTGGCCAGCAGGTTCCCGAAGCCAGAGTCACAGCCTGTGATGAAGACGTACTTCTCTGAGAGGTTGCCAACCAGATTGCAGTTCTTGAACCAGCGATACATAAATGAGAAGTCTGTGAGGGCCGCCATAGGGCAAAGGGAATGTGATGGCCAAGAGGGACTGGGCTCAGGAGACAGCAGGGAAGAAGCTGGTCCTCTGAGCCCTAGCAGGCAGTCTGCAGGAACCCACCTGGAAGAAGAACTCTCCTTCCTCCCACAGCTTGCAACAAATCTAGGTCCCTGGGTGAGCCACGCTGTAATTTTTATAGGTGGATGCATCACCACAGCAATTAGCCCAGATGCAAGAAATTCAAGTCCAACCTGAAGCCTTGTCACCTCTGACAGCCCTGGTAGCTGCCTCCCTCTCTCCCCCTGCCCCGATGGGTAAAGCTGCCAAGAATTGGAAATAATCCACTTGTAATGTTGGTGATGAGTAGTGGCTCACCCAGGCGGTGTAAGGCAGGCAAATGAAAGATGAGGACTCACCCCAGACAGCTCCCCTAGAAATCCTGTCCCACCCTGCCCCCAACCCAGCCTGGGGATTTTGGTCTCCAGGGATCAAAATCATTTGTCGTGAGTGCAGGTATGTAAATAAGTTTATTTTCAGGGAAAATACTCAAGACAAATTTATTAGTGTAAAACAAACAACATTGGTTCTGTACCTTCCAAACCCCAAGAGAAACAAGTCGCAGGTCATCAGCTCTCTGGAATTCTTAGGTAAGTCTCCATCATGAGAGAGGATGAAAAGCAATGGATTTCTCCTAGGGCGGATGTACCTCCATTGTCCTGAGGCTAGAGGCAGCAGGGCGCTCCTATAGGGGAGGCTGGCATGTGAAGCTTAGCCAACAGAAAGCAGAAAGACCTGGGGGACTCAGGCCTGACGCCCTGTGGCGGTCATACTCAGGTCACCAGTAAGCAGCCCTGGGCAAGATGATGAGGAGGGATCATGAGTTCACTGGGCAGCTGAGGGAATTGTCTGGGCAGAGGCCTTGACTGTAAGAGGGGATGAGATATAGGAGGAGCAGAGAACTGGGGCCAGAGACGTAGAAAATTCTCAGGGTCGGGACTTGGAGGAGAAGCAGAGATTCTAGGCAATTTAGCAAATAATTTACAGAAAGCTAAGAGGTAAGGTGATAAAGGAAAGGAAATAAGGAAACCAGAGGTGTGAGTAGTGAGGGGCCACACCTAGAATTGCATAAGATGCGGGGAATGATGCTGGAGCCTCTGTGGTTCTTTGGATCAACATCTAGGGTCACCATTCCTTGGGATGAGCCTGATCCCAGCTCACACCTTCATGGCTTAGCGAGTCTGACACAGAAATGGGACCACAAAGTTCTCTAGTGTGAAGGGACAAAGGATGTATCTCTGTGATCCACCATTTGCCAAGTCTGACCAGCGTAGAATCACATAAAGCAGGTGTCACCTTGGGAAAGCCCCGCAGGGTTTGGCTGTTCCTTAACAAAGTAGGGGAGGGGGCCAGATTATGAACCCACCCCCAAAGAGCAGACCTAAAGCTTATAGGGGATGGAGGTGGGAAATGGTAGAAAGCAAACCGCACCTACTTCATAACCACCCGGAGGCAGAGCACCTCCTATGCGGGATCTGGGAACAATCTCCCAGTCTCTGTCTGCCTCCTGGGTGAATGAACAGAGAAGTCTTGGTTGGAACAGGTCAGACCATGTCACTCAAGACTGAGCAGGTCCAGGGCATTGGGTATCCCAGTTCTTGAGGACACAGGTGAGGTCCAGGAGTTGGGTCTGACTTAGCATAAGGATAACTCAGAACTGCCCCAGCACAGGCCTGGACCTGACTCAGCCCCTCCTGGGCCTCTATGCTGGCAGTGTTTCCCTGGCCTCAAACTAAACACACAGTCCATGAGGGTGGGGGGTGTGAGGGCTGTAGGACCACATAGAAGGCTCTTCTTCCCAGGGCTAGAAATGCCTCCCTCTCTCAGATGACAGCACTCCTTGCCAAGCTGGCCCCTAAGGTCTGATAGGTCAGGTTGGTAGCTGCACTCCCCATCCCCACCCCACGCACACAGGTATCTCAGAGGAGAGGAGCCCTCTCCTCTGCCAGGCCATTTCCCTCCAGTGGGAGAGCATAGACTGCCGAGGTCCAAGACACACCCTGATGAGGTAGACAGAAGGAAGAGCAGGTGTGGGCTCACCCACCCCCAGTTGCTCAAGACCTTCCACAAGTGTGGATTCTTCAGGATGACAGGTGGGCCATGAAGCTCAGAGCCCAAGGAAGTGGGATGCCATTATCTGTGATTGGGTCTCCCTTCCTAAGCAGCAAAATGTGGTTCTTTCCTCCTAATATCACCAGAGTCCTGAATAATGTCCCAGAAAAAAACTAGAACAGAGGTGAGGGAAGTGAGGTACATGACCCTGAACTTGAGAGCTCCCTCCCACCACTCTATTTCTCACCCCATGAAACAGCACCCCTCCCAAGTGCAATGATGTTAAAGTGAGGGCCGGTCACTGAGTGCTGCAAAGAGGTCACTACAAAGTGCTACAAAGAGGCCTGCCAGTGCCTTTGTGACATGTCATTGCTTCCTTGTCCCTCTGTGCACTCCTGTGACCCCAGGCTACTTGATTCACTCCTGGAAAGGAAACAATTGCCCCTCACCTTGGTGGCAGAAAGGGCTGAGACAGGGCAGGGATAATCCAACTTCTCTCTTCAATTTCCTCCTGAGTTCATCCCTCTTATCCCCAGATCCCCATGAAGGCACCTGCCTCCTCCTCCCTCTTGTTCACAGCCCATGCTCCCCTCAGACTAGAAGGCAACTTGCTGCACATGGCTGCACTTTTTAGCTTTTGCTCTAGAACTAAAGTAACCAGATGGTTTTTTGAGGGTCATGGTTTCAAGAGGGTCAAACATTGGTTCCTGTGTCCTCTGTCAGAATCCCTATCGAGAACACCACTGCCAGCCAATGCCCCCAGAGCTGGCACCTGAGGTCTAGGGGTCAGGCTGATGGCTGCCCTGTTGCCCCACACCTCATCCACAGGTATATTCAGAGGTGCCCCCATCCACTTCCTCCAGGCCATTTCCATCATGGAGAGAGTGTAATAGATTGGCCAGGTTGATGCACACCTGGGGAAGAAGCAGGAGGCAGAGAAGGTGTGGGCTGTGGATCCTTCTCCTCCTCACACGCTCCCATTGTGTAGACTCCTCAGAATTGGCCAAGAGACTCAAAGGCAACAGGACACCTATGAGCGTTACTGGGTCCCAATCTTTAGCAGAACACCTTGGTTCTTTCCTCCTATGTTGCCAGTCCTGAGTGATATCTCAGTGGAATTCTGTGGAGGGCATGAGGAAGAAGCTGGGATAGGCATCCAGATGGCAAGAGTGCTCCCTCCCACCACACCATTACTCTCCCCAAGACACATCACCTCACCCAGATCACCCAGCTCCACCCAACCACGCACCCCAGTCTTGGATTCACAGGGGCTTAGCCAGCCTTGGAGAGCCCCAGTGGAGCATGACGTCCATAGGAAGGTAGGCATGTCGCTCATGGGGAGGTAGAGAAGATTGGTGTCTCAGCCAGCTGAGTAGCGAGTGCTCCATGCAGTGGGTCAACAAGGATAGATTCGTACTGCATTTTGCCCAAAGCTTTCTAGATGCTTTTCTGATGCATGTTAAGGATGAGGAAAGATCCTTAAAGTACTAGCACATCCCTTCCCTCCCATTTAGAGCTCTGAATTAGGAGGACAGTGTCTAAGAATTCCAGGCCCCCCAAATGATATGCCTCAAGTCTAATCCATCCATATTCCCCAGAGAGTGCCCCAACCTTCACCCAAGGAACATCCGTTTCACTCTAAGCCCCCTCTGCCTCTCTTTTTGAGATATCTGGACTCATAAATTGAAGGTCTCTACTAACAGCCTAAGAATATGAAAATCAGCTATCTCTAAACCCAGCTGCCCATGAGCCCACTGGTAGCCACCGTCTCTGACTTTAGTTTCCTCTTCAAAATAATGAGGGATTCAGATGAGGCAGTGGTCCCAATTATAGAAAGCTTGGATGCTTCCTTTAGGTGAACAGTTGACCACATGGCACCCTGGGAATGGGGATAAATGTCCTCACTTTTTTGGGGAGGAAGAGTCTGGAGGACGACAGACTCTCATACTGTTGGAGACACTAATGATGGACCTGGACTTCCAGACAAGGATTTGTTTCTTGCCTCACTGTCCAGAACTCACTCACGGGATGTCAGAAACTTCAACCAATAGGTCTCCTTGACCTTGGGGCTGACCTGGTCTGACAGCTCCTTGAGGTCCTGTAAATGCCTTTCAGAGCTTCTCATATTGGTCTTGAAGTGACCAGGTTCAATCACAGACACCTTCACTCCAAAGTGGGAGAGCTCCCTCCTGCATGGCAGACACACAGAAGGGCAAGAACTTCAGAAATTTTGGGAGGCAAAACACAAAAAACAAAGAAACCCAATACAAACCCAGCATGCAATGGCAGTGGGAGATGCAAGAAAGTTTGGAGAGTTGGGAAGGGCAGCAGATAGCAGATAAAAGTTATGATGGTGGCCTTGCCTCTCTCTGGGGTTTCCATATTTTACATACCAAATCTTACTAGCCCTAAATCCTACCAATTCAAGAGCAAGGCAGCACCTCAGTGCTATCACCTCCTATGCCCCTCACATCCAATGGATCACCAGAATTCCCACATTCTACCTCCTCTGCAGTCCTCAGTCCCCTCCCTTCTTCTTCTGCCCCAGGAATCTCCCTGGCCTCTGAGCTGGGTGATGGCAGCTGTCCTTTAAGGAGCGTCCCTCTGCCTTCAGTCTGGCTCCCCACACTCACAGCCACTGGGCTCCCTGCAGTAAGTGGGTGTCTAGAAGCCGATTAGACCAAAGAGCTCCCCTGAGCAAATCTCTTTTTTTGGGAGTTCCACTGCCAACAGCGTGAGGCACAGCTCCTGTCCAGGGCCTCCACGAGCCCATATGTGCCCACCTGCCCAGCCTCCTCCACAGGCCTGGCCCTGTGCTTCACCTCATGAGGACCCCTCAGCACAGGCAGGCAGCTGAGGCTCCCCCAGGCCTGGGCTGAAGACAAAAGTCATTCCCCCATTTCTGTTCAAGGCTGCCAGGTGGGGATCCTCAATCTCCAGCTCAGATCCCACTGCCAGGACTCTCCCCAGCTTAGGAGGCTGCCATGGCCACCAGGGCGACTGGGTCACAACCCCTATGAGAACTGGCAACAATGATTCTGGCTCTCTTGCCCCTCTCTCAGGTGTCAGAGCTTTTAGGTCAGAGCCAAAACCCTGTTGTTGTCCTAGGCTGAGTTTATTGGGTACTCTTCCAAGGGCCACAGGAGTATATTGTATGGACTCAGATGCTCTCCCCATGCCTCCAGGGCCCAACAAATATCTCTCCAAGAGAGAGAGACAGAGACAGGAAAACAGGAAGACAGGAATGGGCTAAGACAGAGAAACGAAGGGGAAAGGACAGAAGAGAAAAAGAAAAAGGAAAGAATAAGAAAAACACATGAGTAATTACTTTCTGCATCCTGGTTAGGAGAGATACACTTAAATCCTAAGACTGGGGGAAGTTAGAGAGCAGGCCTGCACTGGGCATCAGGGGACAAGCTGTGCTACAACCTGCATCAATGTCAAGGCAATATCTGTCCTGGAAGAAAAGGTCACCTTGTGTACCTGGGAATCCCAAAGCTCACTGTGGACTGAATGGCCAGAGCAGGAGGGGAGGAGGGGAAGAGGTCTCATGCCACACAGGTGTCCAGACTGCACTCTCTGCCCCAGGAAGTACCACCCTTTCCTCCCACCATCTCATAAGGCCACCTCTGCCCTATCCCCATAGGGTCCAGCAAGCTTTGGGGAAGACTCTACAGAAGACATAGGGGAGCAAACTAATAGCATGAAAGATCTGGAGTAGTCAGAGCTACAGAACTACGGACTCCAGGCCAGCAGGGGCAGGGGTGTGAGTGGGTGAGGGCTGGGGGGTACAGGAGACGGAGATTGACCCTAGGAATATTGGAAAAACAATAAGGCCTGCAATGGTAGCCCTTCCCCTACTCAGAAACCTTTCCTGGACTTGAAGGAATGAGGATTCTTTGATTCAATAGTTTTACTTTTCTTGAATAGCACTGCTAAGCCTGTCAACAAACCTTGGTAGAGAATCGCTACTGAGATGTTATTTATGCCAGGAAAAGTGGGTAACAAACTTCGGCATTCAACAATATAGAATCCCTTTAACAAATTATGGCCTCTCCACATGCTGGAATATGGAGACCTTGATTGTTATGTTGGGGAAGAAATTTGATGATGAAAATGCTGACCCCAGAATGTGTAAAGTAGAGGGAAATTAACCCTGGAGGCTGGGATTAGGGGGAATGTTGTTTCACTCTCATCCTCTTCTATGATTTCTCCAATGAGAAATCCTATCTTATCCTCCTATCTATCCAATCTTATCCTCTTCTATAATTTCTTCATGTTTTCCATTTACAATCAGAACAAAGCAATCAATGATCTCCCTTTCCCCAAAAGGAACAGGATTCATCACTCGGTGTTTGATGTGAAGTCCCTTCAGCTCTCCAAGCCCCAGTGTCCTCGTGAATCAAGCGGAGATCATCTTAAAGCCCTCAACAGGGACAAGTGTGAAGGAACCAGTAACAGAATGCTGAGATCAGAAGCCTGGATCCTGCCCAGCCCCATCCCCGATGGTCTCATGCCAACCGTCAGGACCCAACGTTATCCAGAGACTGGACTCTAACCACAGCCTGGACTCCTCTAACCCTGGGCCCAGCCACAACCACTCTAGGACTTCTGCTCTGGAAGATGGAAAGCTCAAGCCCCTGAAAATAAAAGTCTTAGGAATGTTCCCAGTTAGCAGACACTAGGTCTCCCCTAGTGACACAGAGAGAGGAGAAACAAACAGGCACTAGGAGGGATTGAGGTGGTCCCTCTGTCCCCCACACGCTCCTTCACCCACTGGGCAGCTGCAGCAATGCTGTCTGTCTTGGTGATGTCCGTAGTCACTGTCTCCAGCCTGTCTGAAGTCTGGCCCTTCAACTGCTTGGTCCCCTTCTCTGTCCTACATGCAGCTCCCGCAAGCCTCATGCATCCAGCTTTCTGGCCAGCAGGTACCTGAAGCATGAATCACAGCTTATGATGAACACTATGTGTCTCTCAGCTGGCTCACCACCTGCCTCTCCCGGTATGAGCACAGAAGGTAGTACAGGCCCTGGAGGACCACCAGGTAGAGCCACATGGCTTTGCAGAGGACAGACCCAGGCAGGCTGGGGTGAAATGAGCGTCTGGCCTCTGTTCAGACAGGAGGATTTAAGAACACAGAGGGCTGAGGTAGGCAGAGAAGCCCTCAGGCATTTTGGCAGAAAGTCTTCACTTTCCTCCCTGATCACTGTCTTTCTGCAACATTTTTTTTTTTATCCTGGCTTCATCTCTCTACTATTTTGAACTGCCTTTGCAAGTACTCATGCATGCAGTTGCAAACCCCAAGTCCTGCCCAGTAGGAAACTACTATGACTCAGCAATGCTTCCCTAGTCCACAAATTTCTCTCTGCATTGCTGTGCCCACACAGATGTTTATGTGGGTGCAAACGTGTATTGACACAGGCTCACACACAGCAGCCTCCACACACTCTCCATAGCAAACACACCCCTCTGCTCTAAGTACAAGGGTCAGAACTGTCTCTACAAAGCTGCTGTACTGACACTTCTGGTCCATGACCTTCTGAGCACAGAAAGACCTTACTGGGAAGCTACATATGGTTTCCAGCCACATTAGGTGGAAATCCCTCTCTGAGCCTGAGATTCCTCATCCCGCTCAGCACCCAGAATCAATCACTCCTCAGAAAACTTGGTCATGGTCAGGCTCTCTAGGATGAGAAGGAGAAGCCGAAAGAGTGGACAGGAACAGATCCTCTCCTGCTATAATAGTTTTTTGGGGCAGAAGGAGTGAAGGATCCCATGGGGGCACTGTGGAAGTCCTTCCATTCCCCCTCCCAGCAGCCCTGGGTGTTTCCTTCCTGTGGGTTCCAAGTCTCCATTCCTTTCCCTGCCACTGGAGAAGGGGGTGTGTTGGGATATGGTGGAGGACCTGAGAGATGGCACAGGAAAAGTGCAATGACTTTTAAGTGAGGGTCAGTCACTGAGGGCCACAGAAGGCACAGGTGAGGGGCAGAGGCCTCAGTTGTCCCAGGGAAGGGACCTGGGGCCTGTCAGTGCCTATTGACATCTCCTTGCTGGCTCGTCCTTAGGTCTATTTCTGTGACCTAAGGATACTCCAGCATCCGTGGAAAGAAAACAATTCCTCCTCATCTCAGTGGCAAGAATGGCTGGGAGAAGGCAGGGATAACTTTCCTCTTCAAATCCATTCTCAGGTCATGCCTCTCATCCCTGGCCTCCAGGAAGGCACCTGCCTCTTCCTGCCACTGCTCTCTAAGGCCACCCAAAATGTGGAAGCTACTTTGGAACTGGGTAACAGGCAGAGGTTGGAACAGTTTGGAGGGCTCAGAAGAAGACAGGAAAATGTGGGAAAGTTTGAAACTTTCTAGAGACTTGTTGAATGGCTTTGACCAAAATGCTGATAATGACATTGACAATGAAATCCAGGCTGAGGTTCTCTCAGATGGAGATGAGGAACTTGTTGGGAACTGGAGCAAAGGTGATTCATTACGTTTTAGCAGAGAGACTGGCAGTATTTTGCCCCTGCCCTAGAGATTTGTGGAACTCTGAACTTGAGAGAGATGATTTAGGGTATCTGGCAGAAGAAATTTCTAAGCAGCAAAGCATTCAAGGGGTGATTTGGGTGCTGTTAAAGGCATTCAGTTTTAAAAGAGAAAAAGATCATAAAAGTTCACAAAATTTGCAGCCTGACAATGCAATAGAAAAGAAAATCTCATTTTCTGAGGAGAAATCCAAGCTGGCTACAGAAATTTGCCTAAGGAAGAAGAAGCCAAATGTTAATCCCCGAGACAATCGGGAAAATGTCTCCAGGGCATGTCAGAGGTCTTCACGGAAGCCCTTCCCATAATAGGCCAGGAGGCCTAGGAGGAAAAAGTGGTCTCATGGGCCAGGCCCAGGGTCCCCGTGCTGTATGCAGCCTAGGGACTTGGTGCCCTGTATCCCAGCTGCTGCAGCCACAGCTGAAAGGGGCCAATGTAGAGCTCGGGCCATGGCTTCAGAGGGTGCAAGCCTCAAGCCTTGGCAGCTTCCACATGGTGTTGAGCCTGCCAGTGCACAGAAGTCAAGAATTGGGGTTTGGGTACCTTTGCCTAGATTTCACAGCATGTATGCAAATGCCTGGATGTCCAGGCAGAAGTTTGCTGCAGGGGCAGGTCTCTCATGGAGAACCTCTGCTAGGACAGTGTGGAAGGGAAATGTGGGGTGCTGGGGCACTGCCTAGCAGAGCTGTGAGAAGAGGGCCACCATCCTCCAGACCCCAGAATGGTAGATCCACTGAGAGCTTGCAGTGTGCACCTGGAAAAGCCAGACAATCAACACCAGCCTAGATTACTTTTCTATGTCTGTAAAAAATGTTGTTGGTATTTTGATAATGATTTCATTGAATCTGTACATTGTTTTGGGTAGTATGGCCATTTTAATAATATTGTATTGATTCTTCCAATCCATGAACATGGCTATTTTTCCAGTTTTTGGTGTCCTCTTCAATGTTTCGCCTCAGTGTTTTATAGTTTTCATTATAGAGATCTTTCACTTCTTTGATTAAGTTAATTCATATGTATTCAGTTTTATTTGTGGCTATTGTAAATGGGATTACTTTTTAAATTTCTTTTTCATGTTGTTCGTTGTTGGCATATAGAAACGCTACTGATTTTTTTATGCTGATTTTGCATCTTACAACTTTACTGAATTTGTTTATAAGTTCTTATAGTTTCCTTGTGGAGTCTTTAGGGTTTTCCAAATATACGATGATATCGTCTACAAACAAAAATAATTTGCCTTCTTCCTTTTTAATTTGGATGCCCTTTATATCTTATTCTTGTCTAATTGCTTTACCTAGGACTTCCAGTACTATGTTGAATAATAGTAGTGATGGTGGCCATCCTTGTCATGTTCCAGATCTTAGAGGAAAGGCTTTCAGTTTTTCCCCATTCAGTATGATACTAGCTGTTGGCCTGTTGTATATGGCTTTTATTATCTTGAGATTAGTGTGTTCCTTCTATCCCCAGTTTTTTGAGGGTTTTTATCATGACTAGATGTTGAATTGTATCAAATGCTTTTCAATATTCATTGAAATGATCATGTGGCTTTTATGCTTCATTCTGTTGATATGATATATTATATTGATTGATTTGGTATGTTGAATTATCCTTGCATCCAAGGGATAAATCCTATTCATCATGATGAATTATCTTTCTAATGTATTGTTGAATTTGGTTTGCTAGTATTTTGTTGAGAATTTTTGCATCAAAATTTATCAGAGATATTGGCCCATAGTCTTTTTCTGATGTGTCTTTGTCTGGTTTTTGGTATCAGTGTAATGCTGGCCACATAGAATGAGTTTGAAAGTATTCCCTCCTCATCTATTTTTTGGAATAGTTTGAGTATGATTGGTGTTAGTTATTCTTGAAATGTTTGGTAGAATTCAGCAGTGAGGCCATCAGGTCCCAGGCTTTTCTTTACTGGCAGACATTTTTTTGCAGCTTCAATCTCATTACTTGTTATTGGTTTTAAATAATAAGGTTTTAAATTGCTTTCTGGCTCAATCTCAGTAGGTTGTATGCATCTAGGCATTTGTCTATTTATTCTAGATTTTCCAATTTATTTGCATATAATTGCTCCTAGTAGCCACTAGTGATCCTTTGAATTTCTGCAGTACCAGTTGTAATGTCTCCTTTTTCATTTCTGACTTTATTTATTTGGATCTTCTTCTATTTTTTTGTATTTTTGCTTAGTCTGATTAAAGATTTGTCAATTTTGTTTAACTTTAAAATTGCAACTTTTTGTTTCATTGATCTTATGTAAAGTTTTTTTAATTTCAATTTCATTTGTTTCTGCTCTGATCTTTATTATTTCTTTTCTTTGACTAATTTTGAGTTTGGTTTGCTCTTGCTTTTCTAGTTCTTTAAGATAGATTGTTAGATTATTCATTTGAAGTTTTCCTTTTTTTTTTCTTGATGTAGGCACTCATAGCGATAAATTTCCCTCTTAGTTCTGCTTTTGTTGTATCACATAGGTTTTGGTATGCTGGGTTTCTATTATCATTTGTTTTTAGAAATTTTTCAATTTTCTTCTTAATTTCTTCATTGACCCACTGGTCTCTCAGGAGCATATTTTAAAATTTCTATGTATTTGCATAGTTTCCAAAATTATTCTTCTTATTTCCAGTTTCATTCTATTGTGGTCAGAGAAGATGTTTGATATTATTTCATTTTTTTCAATGTTTTAAGACTTCTTTTGTGATCTACCATGGGGTCTGTCTTTGAGAATGATCCATGTGCTAAGGAAAAGAATGTGTATTCTTCAGCCATTGGAAGAGATGTTCTATAAATATCTATTGGATCCATTTGGTCTACAGTGCAGATTAATTCTGATGTTTCCCTGTTGATTCTTCTGTCTGGAAGATCTGTCCAATGCTGAAAGTGGAGTGTTGGAGTCTCCAGCTATTATTGTATTGTGACCTATTTCTCTCTTTAACTCTAATAGTATTCCCTTTATCTATCTGGGTGCTTCTGTGTTGGGTGCATATATTACATATTTAAAATTATTCTTTTATCCTCTTGCTGAATCGACCCCTTTACCATTATATAGTGACCTTCTTTGAAATCTATTTTATCTGAGATAAAACTCCTGCTCTTTCTGGTTTCCATTGGCAAGAAATATCTTTTTCCATCCCTTTATTTTCAGTCTATGTTTGTCTTCAAAGGTGAAGTGTTTCTTCTGCAGGCAACAGATCAATGGGTCTTGGTTTTTCATCCATTCAGCCAGTCTATGTCTTTTGATTGGTCAGTCTAGGATATTTACATTCAATGTTATTATTGATGGGTAAGGACTTACTCCTACCATTTTGTTATTTGTTTTCTGGTTGTTTTATGAACTTCCTTTCCTTCTTTCTTTCCTTCTTGTTTTTTTCTAGTGAAGATGTTCTTCTCTGGAGATATGATTTAGTTTCTTGCTTTTTATTTTTTGTGCATCCATCGTATGTTTTTTGGCTTGAGATTACCAAGAGGCTTGCAAATACTATCTTATAACCCATTATTTTAACCCGATAACAACTTAACACTATTTGCATAAACAAACAAGCTCAAAGAAAATTAATACAAACTCTACACCTTAACTTTGTTCCCCAACTTTTTAACTTTTTGTTGTTTCTGTTTATAGCTTATTGTACTATGTCTTGAAAAGTTGTTTTAGTTACTTTTTTTGATTAGTTCATCATTTAATCTTTCTACTTAGCATAAGAGTAGTTTACACACCACAGTTACAATGTCATAATATTCTGTGTTTTTCTGGGTACTTGCCACTACCAGTGAGGTTTGTACCTTCAGGTACTATGTATTCCTCATTAATGCCCTTTTCTTTCTTACTAAAGTACTCCCTTTAGCATTTCTTGTACAATGGTACAAGCTTTTGTTTGTCCAGGAATGTCTTTCTTTCTCCTTCACGCTTGAAGGATATTTTCACCACATATACTATTATACTATTATAGGCTAAAAGATTTTTTCTTTAGCACTTTAAATATATTATGCCACTCTCTCCTGGCCTGTAAGGTTTCCACTGAAAATCTGGTGCCAGATGTATTGGAGCTCCATTGTATGTTATTCATTGCTTTCCTCTTGCTGCTTTTAGGGTCCTTTCTCTACCCTTGGCCTTTGGGAGTTTGATTACTATCTTCTTTGGGTTAAATCTGCTTGGTGTTCTATTACCTTCCTGTACTTCCATATTGATATCTTTCTCTAGGTTTGGGAAGTCCTCTGTTATTATCCCTTTGAATAAACTTTCTACCCCATATTCTCTTTCTCTACCTCCTCATTAAGGCCCATAACTCTTAGAATCGCCCTTTTAAGTCTGTTTTCTAGATCCTGAAGGCATGCTTCACTGCTTTTTATTGTTTTTTCTTTTATCTCCTCTATGTGTTTTCAACTGGCCTGTCTTCAGGTTCACTAATTCTTTCTTCTGCTTTATCAATTCTGCTGTTAAGGGACTCTGATGCATTCTTGAATATGCCAATTGCATTTTTCAGCTCCAGAATTTCTGTGTGATTCTTTTTAATTATTTCAAACTCTTTGTTAAAATTTTCTGATAGAATTCTAAATTTCTTCTCTATATTACCTTGAATTTCCTTGAGTTTCCTCAACACAGCTATTTTAAATTTTCTGTTTGAAAGGCCCCATATCTGTTTCTCCAGGATTGGTCCCTGGTCCCTTATTTAGTTCATTTGGCGTGGCCGTGTTTTCCTGCATGGTGTTGATGCTAGTAGATGTTCTTTGGTATCTGGGCATTGAAGAGTTATGTATTTATTGTAGTCTTCACTGTCTGGGCTTATTTGTAGCCATCCTTCTTGTAAGACTTACCAAATATTTGGAAAGACTTCAGTGTCGTGATCTAATCTGTATCTGCTCTAGGGGGCACCCCACACCCAGTAATTCTATGGTTCTTGCAGAACCTCGTAGATGTACCACCCTGATGTTTGGGACAAGATCTGAGAGAATTCTCTGGATTATCAGGCAGAGACTCTTGTTCTCTTCCCTTACTTTCTCCCATACATACAGAGTAACTCTGTGTGTGTTTGTTCTGAGATAGCTAAAGCTGGGGGTGGAGTGACACAAGCACCCCTGTGTCACCACCACTATGACTGCATTGGGTCAGACTTGAAGCCACCACAGTGCTGGGTCTCACTCAAGGCCTGTTGTAACCAGTCCCTGGCTACTGCCTATGTTTGCTCAAGGCCCAAGGGCTCTACAATCAGCAGATAACAAAGCTAGTTAGGCCTGTGTCCTTCTGTCAGAGCAGTGATGTCCCCCAAGTCTCCGTGTGGTTCCAGAAGTGCTGTGCAGGAATCAAGGACTAGAGTCAAAAACCTTAGAAATGTACCTGGTATCCTGTTGGATTGCAGCTGAGCTGGCACTCACTCCACACCACAAATCCTTCCCGCTCTTCTCTTCCTTGTCCAAAGACAGAGGAGCCTGACCTCATAGTCACCACCACCCCAGGCCACATGGAGTACCGCTAGACTCCCATCAATATTCCCTTAAAGCCCAAGATCTCTTAAGTCAGCTTGTGATGAATACTGCCTGGCCTGGGACGCACCATTCATGTCAGTGGGCTCCCCATTGGCCCAGGGCAGGTCCAGAAAGTGCCATCCGAGAGTCAAGTCCTGGAATCACAAACCACAATAGTCTGCTTGGTGCTCCACTCCACTGTGGCCATGCTGGCACCTAAGGTGCAAGACAAAGTCTCCTTTACTTTTCCTTCCACTTTTCTCAAACAGAAGGTGTCTCTCTCCATAGCCACCACAGCTGGGAATGTCCTGAGTCTCACGTGAAGCCAGCAAGTCTCAGAGGCTCACCCAAGGTCCTCAGTGTAGTACCTGGCCATCAATGCTGGTTATTTGGGGCCCAAGGTCTCCTCAGATAGAAGGTGATGAATGCTGCCAGCACTGGGTCCTTTCTTTGAAAGCACTGGGTTGCCTTCTGGCCCAGGGTCTGTCTAGAAATGTCATATGGGAGCTAGAGATTGAAATGAGGGCCTCCTGACTCTGATCATTGCCCTATCTTGCTGTGGCTGAGCTGGTATCCAAGATGCATGATAAAATCCTCCCCACTCTTCTCTCTCCTCTCCTCAAGTGGAAGAAAGGGGTCTCCTTTGGAACCTCAAGCTGTGCAGCCTGGGGTTAGGGAAGGGGTGATACAAACATTCCCCTTTGCTGCCCCAGCTTGCGTCTCAATATGTCATGTGTCCCCCTAATCCAGTGCCTCTGGGCCTAGTTCTGCACTACCCCTAGCCTATGAGGGGCAGTCCTTATGGCCTAGACTGCCTTTCAAGTTTACTTGGAGACACAGAGCATTGTAGCCCTTGGTGGCGAGGTTTGCAGGCACTCAAGTTAGGTTTGCTGTGATCAGAGACTCCCCTGTGGCACTAGGCCTCACCTATGAGTTGCAGTTCTTATGGTCTAGACTGCCACTTAAGTTTATTTGGAGACATGGAGCATTGTAGCCCTTGGTATCGAGGTTTGTGGGCACTCAGGACTGCTGGGATCGGTGATTCCCCTGTAGCTAGGGCTGGTTTAAATACCATGGATGGGCATCAGCTGACTTTGGTCTGGTTTTTCTTCCTGCTCTAACAGGACAGCACTGAGTTCAGTGCCTCACAATTGCTGTGTTCTCCCTCCCGCAGCACCCAGAGATGCTCTCAGCACCGTGCCTCCACTGCCAGGGTTTGGAGAGCAGTAGGGTCTGTGATTCATGACTGTTTTTTTCTATCTCTTCAGTGCCTCTTTCAGCAATATGAGGTTAAAACCAGGTTAAAGAGTTATCACCTGATTATTGGTTCTTATGAAGGTGTTTTTTGATACAGAGACAGTTGTTAACTTGGTGTCTTGGTGTGGGGTGGGGAAGAGAGAATGATCCGTGAAGCCTTCTACTCTGCCATTTATCTCCACCGGCTCCTCACTGTGTGTGTTTTGCTTGCTTGTTTGTTTTATTTTGTTTTGTTTTTTGAGATGGGGGTCTCACTCTATCACCCAGGTTGGAGTGCAGTTGCACAATCTCAGCTCACTGCAACCTTCGTCTCCCAGGCTCAAGCGATCCACTTACCTCAGCCTCCCAAGTAGCTGTAACACAGGCATACACCAACACACCCAGCTAATTTTTTGTATTTTTAATAGAGACCGGGTTTCACCATATTGCCCAGGCTGGTCCCTAACTCCTGAGCTCAGGTAATCCACCCACCTCAGCCTACCAAAGTGCTAGGATTACGGGCATAAGTCACCATGCCAGGCCTCATTGCGTGTTTTAAATCCAGTGGCCCTGCAACATCTGACCTCAATCTCTGTTTCTACAATAAATACTGATTTGTTAAACAACATGGGGCTTCTTAAGGCTCCATATCCTAGACTTTTATCCTGAAGAAAGAAAAATGAGAATCCTGGGGAGTTACCTCCCAACTACAATTTGTGTTGAGTCCAGGATTCTACACCCCTTTCCCCTAATGCTTTCTGTGTTGAGTCCACACTTGCGACATCATCAGAAAACTGAAGACATTGAGGATGAGGACCAGGTCATTCAAGGGAATTTCTCTCCAGCACACAGCAGGGGCTCAACAAAGGGAGGGAAAATATGAAAGATGAGTCCAGCAGTGACTCTCACTCCCTGTCACTGGAGGAGTGGGTGTGTTGGGATATGGTGGGGGACCTGAGGGATGACACCGGGAAAGTGCAATGACTTTAAAGTGAGGGTCCATCACTAAGGGACACAGAGAGGGCATGGGTGAGGGGAGGAGGCTTCAGTTGCCCCAGGGAAGGGATCTGAGGCCTGCCTGTCAATACGGCTGTTGAGGTCGCCTTGCTGTCTTGTCCTTGGGTCTATTTTTGTGACCACAGGCTACTCCAGAACCCCCTGGAAAGAAAACAATTGCCCCTCACCTTGGTGGCAACAAGGGCTGGGAGAGGGCAGGGATAGTCCAACTTCTCTCTTCAAATCCATTCTCAGGCCATGCCTCTCATCCCCTGATATTCAGGAAGGCACCTGCCTCTTCCTGCCACTGCTCCCCAAGGCCACCCAAATCTAGGGAAAGGACATCTTCAGGAGTGAAAGTGTAAAAACTCTTGACACCCTCTTGTGTAAGTCATTCCATTACTCCCTCCCAGCAGCTTGGGAGTTCCCATCCCCATTTCCCTTTTTCCCCTTTCTTTGCCTCTAAGATCAGACTTCCCCATTGGGATGTTGTTCTCCTTCTAGCAGAAAATTCAATATTAGGAGGAGATCTATTCCTGTTCACTCTTTTCTGCCTTTGACTTCTAGTCCTAGGGAGGCTGACAGTGACCTGACTTTCTGGATGGAGTGACTCTGGGTGCTGAGCAAAGGTGGGAACCCAGACTCAGAGAGGGATTGCAATCTCATGTGTCTGAAATCCAAGTGGAGCTTCACAAGAACATTCAAATCACTGCACATGGGTGAAACTATCAACTTTTTCAACATCAAAAGAGTCAAAGGAAGTCCATGCTTTCAAGACAAATCAAAAACTGATTTATTTGTCCTCTGCACAGATCCTTACTTAGGACACCACCTCCCAGCCACTGCTTCTGGGATGACTCCTGAGGCCTATGGGGCCACATAATGGTTCCAGTCCCAACACCACGTGTACAGGGATCTTCAGAGGAGGGGTGCCCTCACATCCTCCAGGCCATTTCCAGCCCGTGGGAGGGTGTAGACTGGCCCAGAATTAACACACAGCCTGATAAGGAAGCAGGAGGTAATGGCATGGGCTGAGGCTCCTTCCACCTGCTCACACCCACCCCAGTTGTTAGCCCAAGGATGGCCCTAGAGGCTTGGACCCTTGAGTGGCCATCCACGGTGACAATGCACCCAGGAGCACTATTTGGTCCCTGTTTCTCAGCTGCGTAACTTGAAACTTTCCTACCAACATCTCCAGAGAGCAGAATTATCTCCCAGGAGAATCATGGCCAGGAGGTAATGAAGGAGGTGGGATTGGTGCCCTACTGACTGGACAGCTCCCTCCCTCCACTTTATATCTCTCCCAAGGATACACCACCCCTCATAGCACACCCCAAATCCATGCAACCATGCATCCAAGCCTTAGCTTCATAGAGCCTTGGCCGGGCTTGGAGAGACCCAGTACATAATGGCATCCACCAGGAAGGTGGGCATGTAGCTCATGGGGAGGTAGAGAAGCTTGGCATCCCAGCCAGCTGAGTAGCGAGTGCGGGGGTGGCAGGCAATCAGCGCATGCTCCATGCAGTTGGTCACCAACGACAGATCCTGTGTGCACTTCTGCTCCATTTGTTCAGCTGATTTCTTATCTGTTAAGAATCAGAAACAATCCATGTATATTTCCACCTCTAACCGCTCCTGCTTTGGATTCAACTTAGAGTGGAAAGGGTCTAAGAACTCATGCCACCCCACAACCCCCAGTCAAGCAATGCCTCAAATCTCTTTTATCCAAATTCCCTGAGTTGGAGCCCATCCATGTGAAAGTAGCAAGTGTCCCACACTAAGTCATGTCTGTCTCTCTTTGGGAATATCTGGACTGCATAAATGATGGTCTCCACCCACAGTAGAAGTCTCAGCACATAAAAACAAGCTGTCTCTAATGCCAGCTTGTGATCAGCCACCAATGTCTTCCCTTTCTGGCTTCCCTTTGTTCCTCAATAACGATGGGTTCAGATAGACACTGGTCCCAAGTTCTGAGAAGCCTGGACACTTGCTTTTCATGACCAGTTGACCACACAGCACGCATCATGGAAATGGGGCTAAAGGTCTCCACTTTGTGGGGAAGGGAGAGCCTGGGGATCAAACTCTAATGCCCTTCAGACACCAATGGTAGACCAAGGATTCCACACAAGGGTTTGCTTCTCTCCCCACTGTCCACAGCTTACTCACAGTCTGCAACAAACTTCTCGCCATAGGCCTCCTTGACCTCTGGACTGGACCGGTCCCAAATCTCCAGGAAGCTCTTTAAGAATCTCTCGTTACTGGTCACAGCAGTCTTGAAATAGCCAGGTTCAATCATAGCCACCTTCACCCCAAAGTAGGAGAGTTCCCTCCTGCAAGACAGAGAAGCAGAGGGGAAAAACTTCGGGAGTCTTGGAAGGTAAAACACAAACAATAAAAGTAAAACTATGATATCACAACATATGAGGACAATGGGTGAAATAGAAAGCTTGGAATATTTAATTTCCAGCAATCAAGGGGTCATAATTATCATGGTGGCATTCCCTCTGTATGGAGTTTCCATATTTTACATACCTGAGCTTACTAGCCCTAAATCCTACCAATTCCAAAACAAGGCAGCACCTTAGTGCTGTCTCCTCCTATGTCCCTCACATCCAGTGGATCACCAGAATTCCCACATTTTGCCTCCTCTCCAGTCCTCAGTCCCCTCCCTCGTTTTCCTGCCCCAGGAATCTCCCTGGCCTCTGAGCTGGGTGATGGCAGCTGTCCTCTAAGAAGCATCTGTCTTCAGTCTGGCTCCCCACACTTACAACCACTGGGCTTCCTGCAGTCAGTGGGAGTCTAGAAGCTGACTGGACCAAGGAGCTCCCCTGAGCAAATCCCTTTTTTGGGGGGGTTCCACTGCCAACAGCATAAGCCACAACTCCTGTCCAGGGCCCACAGGCCCTCAAGGAGCCCACCTATGACCACCTGCCCAGAATCCCCCACCAGGCTTGGCCTTGACCTTCACCACAAGAGGATTCTGCAGTACATGCAGGTGGCTAATGCTCACTCTGGGTCTGGGCTGATGGCATTCCTTCATCTAGGAGCCTTTCCCAGTCTTCCTTACCAGGCTGCCAGGTGGAGTTCTCAATCCCCAGCTTGAGTTTTCAATCCCCAACTCAGATGGAATCTCCAGGACTCTCCTCAACTCAGGTGGGTACCATGGCCAGCAAGGTTGACTTGGTCACCAACCTTATAAGCATTGGCACTTGATTCTAGATCTCTTGTCCCTCTCCCAGGTATCAAGTTTTAAGTCACAGACAAAACCTTGTTGTTAAGGACTGATTTTTGGCCACTTGGACAAGGGCCTAAAGTGTCTGTTGTGTGGACTCAGATGCTCTACCCATCGTCAAAGGGGCTCTGGATATGAATTCTGCTGGGAAAGACCATCTCCTGCATGCTGTCTTTGGGCCCCAGAGAGCCATGAAGGAATGGCCTCAGGGCTTGAAGCATTTCTCTCCCTAGAGAGGAAGAGCCCCAAAGCCAGACACCCATCTCCTGGTGTGGAAATATCTTTCCCTGTTTCTGACTCAGTGAGTGCTCTTGCGTCTGCATGAGCTTGTGTGTGTCCGCGGCCCTAAGGCATGCCCCAGGTTTACAAGTATTTCAGATTCCAGGGAGGAGGGGTTGGGGTCCTTCTACTACAGCAAGAGAGGGGTGTTAGCAAGCCACATACCCAGTGTCAGCTGCTGGGAGAGCCTCCCTGGCCAGGGAACCAACACACACTGCTGTAGCTGATCTTTCTCTGCTCCTTCTCTAGGGTGCAAAGCATTCTTCCAACCAGCGCTGACTGCCTGGTCAGCCTTTGTGGCTCCAATACCAAGGTGCAATGGGAAGAAGTGTTTAGGGTCCTTCCCTGGGATTAGTCATTGATACACAGTGTTCCCCTGTCCTGGGCTTGGTAACCTCAGTACTGTGTTCCTCTTGGTAGGATCTGAAGCCAAAGATCCAGGTCCAATTCTGCCTCTCGCAGTTTCTGACCAAGAGATCCATCCAGGGAAGAGGTATCGTTCAAGAAACTCTCTGACCTGGGGCCCCTCCTGTCGCCCAGCACTCAGGAAGGTGCTTCCCAGTGAATGGCCAGCCCAATCCAGAAAGAGGAAGATGAGGGTGTCACACATGAAGACAGAGAGGGATCTCATGAAAGGACCTTACAGGCTGGGATTCAAGGAACTCCCTGGAAAAGACTTCCCCACAAGGACAGGAGCAGGAAGACTAGGGTGGGCCCCGTCCCAGACCCATACCTGAGGGAGTCGGAGAAGGCTTCCACGCCATACTTGGAGATGCAGTAGCCTCCACCAAAAAGTGACACCCGGCCCATGACACTGGAGACGTTGACCACACGGCCCCTGGCCCTCCTCACTAAGGGCAGCAGGCTCAGAGTCACATCAATCACCCCCAACAAGTTCACGTCCAGTATGGTCACGAAGTCCTGCTTGGTGAGCAACTCATTGGGAGCCGTGGGCAAGGAGATGCCAGCATTATTCACCAGGCCCCAGAGTCCTGGGACAGTGGGAAGATGAGAGAGCATCACTGTGTTGTGCCTGTGCAGGTGGACAGAGTTAGGGTGCAAATCACATCCCAATAAAATGAAGGCAGAATGACAGGTGTGGGACGGGGAGGAGGGTATAACAAACTCCACGGTATCACAGGGGTGGGGGCTGAGCATTCAGCAGCTGGTGAGCCACAAAACCCAGGTCTTTCTCCATTTACTCTTCATGGACCAGCCTACTGCCTGAAAGACAATAAGCTATTACCCCTATTTAAGGATTGCATGAAATCATGTTAAAGAACTATTGTCCATGCATTAGTCTGGAAACATGAAGACCAATGTTTGGTTAGTTAAACATGAATGTTGCAGACATTACAGACATACAGCTGCATTTTCAGGTGTGCTAACACCTTATATAGTGATTGTCCAGCAACTATCTGTTGATGGAATAAGAGACAAGAAAGAGGGAGAGTGAGGGAGACAGGAAAGAGAGAAAGAGACAGACCTGAAATCCTAGGCTTGGGGGAACTTGGGAAACATCCTGTTTGACCTCAGGGCACTGGTCTTGAAACATCCTGCATCAGTAACATTTTTATAGAAAGCACAGGGGAATTCCAATGCACAGGCTTTGGGAAGAAAGCAAGGTTGCGTCACCCCACTCAGTACACAGACTCCACCCTCTGCCCCACAAAATGTCACCCTCTCCTCCTACTGCATCAGAAGCCCACTCTTCATCCTTCCCTTTAGTGCCAAGTTCACCCAGCTCTGGGAAAATCTCTCTGGAAGATGCAAATACACAATCCCCAGGACTTCAAGTCAATAGAGTTTTCAACCCACAGAGCTAGGGGGCAGGAGCACAGGGTCCCTTGAGTCCAGGCAGGGGGTGGCAGTTGTTGATCTGGAAGGGTTGGCCCAGGCATATGAATCTGTCCCCTGCTCAATAACAGGCCCTGCCCTGATGCAAATGCAGATTCCTCCACCCAGACATCTCATTTTTAAGAATCCAATCAATACTCACACTTACAGAGATGTTGGCAAATAAAAGTCCACCAAGATGACATTTATGATGATAAAAAGCAGGAAGGAATTTCATATCCAACCACTCAGTATGCATTACATAGGTAAGGCTATTGGAAGGATACAGTATTCTAAATAAATATAATTTTATAAAAACAGTCATTATGGTGGAAAAGTGTTCATCTTCTCCAGAGAATTTAAGGTGACTGAAACTAAGAACAAAATATAAAATCCTAATTATGTATAATTGTAAAAAGGACTTATGTGTGGATGACAATTTCAGGGAAACTTTTGTTTTCATCTTTATTCTTTTCAGTGTTTTCCACAAAGATCATATTCTGCATTTATTGTTACATAAAATAAATCCATGTTTCTTTCTTCCTCTATAATAAGACAGATGAATTAGTGTAGTGAAAAGAAGAAAGAAAGAAAAAGTAACCCCTTACTAGTTCTGCCTTCCTTAAGCAGTCCTTATGCTGATACTCTCCTCTGAAGATGGAGATGATCGTAGCTCTCAGTGGACGCTGATGGGTCCTAGCAAAAACAAGGCAAAGTGCTGGGAACATGAGCCTGGCTCCAGCACAGGCACAGCCTCCGTGCACACTTGCAGCCCTGTGCTCCCTTCTCAACCATGCTCCAGCAAGTCTCCAGATCTCTAACCCAGGCTCTTAGCATCAAACAATCCATGACTTCTGCTTAGACAGGAGGGAGAGGATAGAGAGGAATTCTGGAGAGAAAATCTCATCAGGGCAAACTCTCCCCAAGACTAGACACCTCCAATGTCAGGAGAGGTTAAGGATCGAAAAGAGATGGGGCTCAGGCAGCCTGTTAAGTGAGAAATATTAGAAAGCTACTGTTACTTCAACCTGGAAAGACACTGTAGAAATCTTCCCAGGGAGCAGACAGGAGGTGGTCCCTTCACACAGAGGGAAGACACAGACAGACTTGAGAAACCTGGTGGTTACCTTTGTCTCTCACGCACTCCTTCACCCACTGGGCGGCTGCAGCAACGCTCTCTGTCTTGGTAACATCCAGGGTCACCGTCTCCAGCCTGTCTGAAGTCTGGCCCCTCAGCTGCTCGGCTCCTTTCTCCGTCAGACACGCAGCCAGCACCCGCAAGCCTCGTGCATCCAGCTGTCTGGCCAGCAGTTTCCCGAAGCCAGAGTCACAGCCCGTGATGAACACATACTTATCTCTCAGGTGGCTCAGCACCTGACTCTCCCGGTACCAGTGCAGAAGGTAGTACAGGCCCACGAAAACCGCCAGGTAGAGCCACATGGCTTTGCAGAGGACAGACACAGACAGGCTGTGGGGGAAACCAGAGTCTGGCCTCTGTTCAGACAAGAGGATTTAAGAACACAGAGGGCTGTGGTAGGCAGGGAAGCCCTCAGGCATTTTGGCAGGGAATCCTCACTTTCCTCCCTGATGACTGCTTTTCTGCAACATATTTATCCTGGCCCCACCTCTCTGCTCTTTGAACTGCTTTTGCAGTACTCATGCACACCTTTGCACACCTCAAGTCCTGCCCAGTAGGAAGATACTATCTTCCTACTGGGCAATGTGCCCCTAGTCTCCTGATTTCTCTCTGCCTTGCTATGCCCACTACATGCATGCTGTGTCCATGAAGAAGCACACACATATATTCACACAGGAACATACACAGAACCCACACAGGCTCACACACAGCTGCCCACACACACTCTCCATGGCAAACACACCCCTCTGCTCTAAGTACAGGGGTCAAAACTCTCTACAAAGCTCCGATACCAACACTCCTGGTCCATGACCTTCTGAACATAGAAAGGCCTTATTGGGTAGCTACCCATGGTTTCCAGGCACATTAGGTGGAAATCCCTCTCTGAGCCTGAGTTTCCTCATCCTGCTCCACACCCCAGAATCAATCACTCCTCAGAAAACTAGGGCATGGTCAGGCTGTCTAGGATGAGAAGGAGAAGGCAAAGAGTGAGCAGGAACAGGTTCCCTCCTGCTATAATAGTTTTTTGGGGCAGAAGGATTGCAGGATCCCACAGGGAGAATCCAACCTCAGAGGTAAAGAAAGCAGGGAGAGGATGGGCAAATAGGAACAGCTCCGGTCTGCAGCTCCCAGTGTGACTGATGCAGAAAATGGGTGATTTCTGCATTTCCAGCTGAGGTACCTGGTTCATCTCACTGGGACTAGTTGGACAGTGCGTGCAGCCCACAGAGGGTGAGCTGAAGCAAGGCAGGGCATTGCCTTACCCAGGAAGTGTAAGAGGTCAGGGGATTTCCCTTTCCTAGACAAGGGAAGCCGTGACAGACTGTACCTGGAAAAACAAGACACTCCTGCTCAAATACTGCACTTTTCCAATGGTCTTAGCAAATGGCACACCAGGAGATTATATCCTGTGCCTGGTTTGGTGGGTCCCATTCCCACAGAACCTTGCTCACTGCTAGTGCAGTAGTCTGAGATCAACCTGCAAGGCAGCAGCCTGGCAGGAGGAGGGTTGTTCACCATTGCTGAGGCTTGAGTAGGAAAGCAAAGCAGCTGGGCAGCTCAGACTGGGCGAAGCCCACTGCAGCAGGGCAAGGTTTTCTGCCTCTATAGACTCCACCTCTGGGAGCAGTGCATAACTGAACAAAAGGCAGCAGAAACCTCTGCAGACTTAAACATCCCTGTCTGATAGCACTGAAGAGAGCAGTGGTTCTCCCAGCATGGTGTTTGAGCTCTTAGAACAGACAGACTGCCTTCTCAAATGGGTCCCTGAACCCTGTGTAGACTAACTGGGAGACACCTCCCATAAGGGCCGACTGACATCTCATACAGGCAGGTGCCCCTCTGGGACGAAGTTTCCAGAGGAAGGATCAGGCAACAATATTTGCTGTTCTGCAATATTTGCTGTTCTGCAGCCTCTGCTGGTGATACCCAGGCAAACAGGGACTGGAGTGGACCTCCAGCAAACTCCAACAGACCTGCAGCTGAGGAAACTGTTTGAAGGAAAACTGACAAACAGAAAGAAATAGCTCAAAATCAACAAAAAGGACATCCACACCAAAACACCATCTGTAGGTCACCAACATCAAACACCAAAGGTAGATAAAACCACAAAGATGGGGAGATACCAGAGCAGAAAAGCTGAAAATTCAAAAAACCAGAGTGCCTCTTCTCCTCCAAAGGATCGCAGCTCCTTGCCAGCAACAGAAAAAAGCTGGATGAAGAATGACTTTGATGAGTTGACAGAAGTAGGCTTCAGAAAGTCAGAGTAACAAAAGTCTCTGAGCTAAAGGAGGATGTTGGAACCCATCACAAGGAAGCTAACAATCTTGAAAAAAGATTAGATGATGGCTAACTAGAATAAACCGTGTAGATAAGTCCTTAAATGACCTGATGGAGCTGAAAACCATGGCATGAGAACTACAGGATGCATGCACAAGCTTCAATAGCCGATTTGATCAAGTGGAAGAAAGAATATCAGTGATTGGAGATCAAATTAATAAAATAAAGTGAGAAGAGAAGTTTGGAGAAAAAAGAGAAAAAGAATTGAACAAAGCCTCCAAGAAATATGGAACTATGTGAAAAAACCAAACCTACGTTTGACTGTTGTACCTGAAAGTGACGGGCAGAATGAAACCAAGTTGGAAAATACTCTTCAGGTTACTATACAGGAGAACTTCCCCAATCTAGCAAGGCAGGCCAACATTCAAATTTGGGAAATACAGAGAACACCATAAAGATACTCTTCAAGAAGAGGAACCCTAAGACATATAATTGTCATATTCACGAAGGTTGAAATGAAGGAAAAAATGTTAAGGGCAGCCAGAGAGAAAGGTCAGGTTATCCACAAAGGGAAGCCCATCAGACTAACAATGGATCTCTCAGCAGAAACTCTACAAGCCAGAAGAGAGTGGGGGCCAATGTTCAACATTATTAGAGAAAAGAATTTTCAACTCAGAATTTCATATCCAGCCAAACTAAGCTTCATAAGGGAAGGAGAAATAAAATTCTTTACAGACAAACTAATGCTGAGAGATTTTGTCACCACCAGGCCTGCCTTACAAGAGCTCCTGAAGGAAGCACTAAACATGGAAAGAAACAACCAGTACCAGCCACTGCAAAAACATGCCAAATTGTAAAGACCATTGATACTAGGAAGAAACTGCATCAACTAACGAGCAAAATAACCAGCTAACATCATAATGACAGGATCAAATTCACACATAACAATACTAACCTTAAATGTACAAGGGCTAAATGCCCCAATTAAAAGACACAGACTGGCAAATTAGATAAAGAATCAAGACCCATCTGTGTGCTGTATTCAGGAAACCCATCTCACATGCAGAGACACACATAGGCTCAAAATAAAGGGATGGAGGAAGATCCACCAAGCAAATAGAGAGCAAAAAAAGAAAAAAAAAGCAGGGATTGTAATCCTACTCTCTGATAACACAGATTTTAAACCACCAAAGATCAAAAGAGACAAAGAAGGCCATTACATAACAGTAAAGGGATCAATTCAACAAGAAGAGCTAACTATCCTAAATATATATGTACCCAATACAGGAGCACCCAGATTCATAAAGCAAGTCCTTAGAAACCTACAAAGAGACTTAGACTCCCCAATAATAATGGGAGATTTTAACACCCCACTGTCAATATTAGACAGATCAATGAGACAGAAGGTTAAAAAGGATATCCAGGACTTGAACTCAGCTCTGCACCAAGCTGACCTAATAGACATCTACAGAACTCTCCACCCCAAATCAACAGAATATACATTCTTCTCAGCACCACATCATACTTATTCCAAAACTGACCACATAGTTGGAAGTAAAGCACTCCTCAGCAAATGTAAAAGAACAGAAATCACAACAAACTGTCTCTCAGACCACACTGCAATCAAATTAGAACTCAGGACTAAGAAACTCACTCAAAACCGCTCAACTACATGGAAACTGAACAACCTGCTTCTGAATCACTACTGGGTAAATAACGAAATGAAGGCAGAAATAAAGATGGTCTTTGAAACCAATGAGAACAAAGACACAATGTACCAGAATCTCTGGGACACATTCAAAGCAGTGTGTAGAAGGAAATTTATAGCACTAAATGCCCACAAGAGAAAGCAGGAAAGATAAAAAATCGACACCCTAACATCACAATGAAAAGAACTAGAGAAGCGAGAACAAACAAATTCAAAAGCTAACAGAAGGCAAGAAATAACTAAGAGCAGAACTGAAGGAGATAGAGACACAGAAAACCCTTCAAAAAATCAATGAATCCAGGAGCTGGTTTTTTGAAAAGGTCAAAAAAAATGGATAGACCACTAGCAAGACTAATAAAGAAGAAAAGAGAGAAGAATCAAATAGACACAATAAAAAATGATAAAGGGGATTTCACCACTGATCCCACAGAAATACAAACTACCATCAGAGAATACTATAAATACCTCTATACAAATAAACCAGAAAATCCAGAAGAAATGGATAAATTCCTGGACACATACACCCTCCCAAGACTAAACCAGAAAGAAGTGGAATCTCTGAATAGACCAATAACAGGCTCTGAAATTGAGGCAATAATTAATAGCCTATCAACCAAAAAAAGTCCTGGACCAGATGGATTCACAGCCCAATTCTACCAGAGGTACAAAGAGGAGCTGGTACCATCCCTTCTGAAATTATTCCAATGAATAGAAAAAGAAGTAATCCTCCCTAACTCATTTTATGAGGCCAGCATCATCCTGATACCAAAGCCTGGCAGAGACATAACAACAAAAAAGAGAATTTTAGACCAATATCCCTGATGAACATCGATGCAAAAATCCTCAATAAAATACTGGCAAACCAAATCCAGCAGCACATCAAAAAGCTTATCCACCATGATCAAGTTGGCTTCATCCCTGGGATGCAAGGCTGGTTCAACATACACAAATCAATACACGTAATCCATCACATAAACAGAACCAATGACAAAAACCACATGATTATCTCAATAGATGCAGAAAAGGCTTTGACAAAATTCAACAGCCCTTCATGCCAAAAACTCCCAACAAACTAGGTATTGATGAAACATATCTCAAAATAATAAGAGCGATTTATGACAAATCCACAGCCAATATCATACTGAATGGGCAAAAACTGGAAGCCTTCCCTTTGAAAACTGGTACAAGACAGGATGCCCTCTCTCACCTCTCCTATTCAACATAGTGTTGGAAGTTCTGGCCACGGCAATCAGGCAAGAGAAAGAAATAAAGGGCATTCAATTAGGAAAAGAGGAAGTCAAATTGTCCCTGTTTGCAGATGACATGATTGTATATTTAGAAAACCCCATTGTCTCAGCCCAAAATTTCCTTAAGCTGATAAGCGACTTCAGCAAAGTCTCAGGATATAAAATCAATGTGCAAAAATCTCAAGCATTCCTACACGCTAATAACAGACAAACAGAGAGCCAAATCATCAGTGAACTCCCATTCACAATTGCTTCAAAGAGAATAAAATACCTAGGAATCCAACTTACAAGGGATGTGAAGGACCTCTTCAAGGAGAACTACAAACCACTGCTCAACGAAATAAAAGAGGACACAAATAAATGGAAGAACATTCCATGTTCATGGATAGGAAAAATCAATATCGTGAAAATGGACATACTGCCCAGGGTAATTTATAGATTCAATGCCATACCCATCAAGCTACCAATGACTTTCTTCAGATAATTGGAAAAAACTACTTTAAAGTTCACATGGAACCAAAAAAGAGCCCACATTGCCAAGACAATCCTAAGCCAAAAGAACAAAGCTGGAGGCATCATGCTACCTGACTTCAAACTATACTACAAGGCTACAGTAACCAAAACAGCATGGTACTGGTACCAAAACAAATATATAGACCAATGGAATAGAACAGAGCCCTCAGAAATAATACTACACATCTACAACCATCTGATCTTTGGCAAACCTGACAAAAACAAGAAATGGGGAAAGGATTCCCTATTTAATAAATGGTGCTGGGAAAACTGGCTAGCCACATGTAGAAAGCTGAAACTGGATCCCTTCCTTACACCTTATACAAAAATTAATTCAAGATAGATTAAAGACTTAAATGTTAGACCTAAAACCATAAAAATCCTACAAGAAAACCTAGGCAATACCATTCAGGACATAGGCATGGGCAAGGACTTCATGACTAAAACACCAAAAGCAATGGCAACAAAAGCCAAAATTGACAAATGGGATCTAATTAAACTAAAGAGCTTCTGCACAGCAAAGGAAACTACCATCAGAGTGAACAGGCAACCTAAAGAATGGGAGAAAATTTTTACAATCTACCCATCTGACAAAGGGGTAATATCCAGAATCTACAAAGAACTTAAAACAAATTTACAAGAAAAAATCAAACAACCCCATCAAAAAGTGGGCAAAGGATATGAACAGACACTTCTCAAAAGAAGACATTTATGCAGCCAACAGACACATGAAAAAATGCTCATCACTGGCCATCAGAGAAATGTAAATCAAACCACAAGGAGATACCATCTCACACCAGTTAGAATGGCAATCATTAAGGCCAGGCACGGTGGCTCAAGCCTGTAATCCCAGCCCTTTGGGAGGCCAAGGCAGGTGGATCACGAGGTCAGGAGATTGAGACCATCCTGGCTTACATGGTCAAACCCCATCTCTACTAAAAACACAAAAAATTAGCCGGGTGCAGTGGCGGGCCCCTGTAGTCCCAGCTACTCAGGAGGCTGAGGCAGGAGAATGGCGTGAACCCGGGAGGCGGAGCTTGCAGTGAGCTGAGATCGTGCCACTGCACTCCAACCTGGGTGACAGAGCGAGACTCCATCTCAAAAAAAAAAAAAAGAAAAGAATGGCAATCATTAAAAAGTCAGGAAACAACAGGTGCTGAAGAGGATGTGGAGAAATAGGAACACTTTTACACTGTTGGTGGGACTGTAAACTAGTTCAACCATTATGGAAGACAGTGTGGCAATTCCTCAAGGATCTAGAACTAGAAATACCATTTGACCCAGCCATCCCATTACTGGGTATATATCCAATGGATTACAAATCATGCTGCTATAAAGATACATGCACACGTATGTTTATTGTGGCACTATTCACAATAGCAAAGACTTGGAACCAACCCAAATGTCCACCAATGATAGACTGGATTAAGAAAATGTGGCACATATACACCATGGAACACTATGCAGCCATAAAAAAGGATGAGTTCATGTCCTGTGTAGGGACATGGATGAAGATGTAAACCATCATTCTGAGCAAACTATTGCAATGACAGAAAACCAACCACTGCATGTTCTCACTCATAGGTGGTAATTGAACAATGAGAACACTTGGACACAGGATGGGGAATATCACACACCAGGGCCTGTCGTGGGGTGGGGGGAAGGGGGAGGGGTAGCATTAGGAGATATACCTAATGTAAATGACGAGTTAATGGGTGCAGCATACCAACATGGCTCATGTATACACATGTAACAAGCCTGCAGGTTGTGCACATGTACCCTAGTACTTCAAGTATAATAAAAAATAAAAAATTTCAATTTTCTTCTTAATTTCTTCATTTACCCACTGATCATTCAGAAGCATATTTTAAAATTTTTATGTATTTGTTTAGTTTCCCAAATTCTTGTCATTTCTAGTTTTATTCTATTGTGGTCAGAGAAGATGCTTGATAGTATTTCAATTTTTTGAATATTTTAAGATTTGTATTATGATCTAACATGTGATCTAACACTGAGAATGATCCATGTGCTGAGGAAAAGAATGTGTATTCTGCAGCCATTGGATGAAATGTTCTGTAAATATCTACTAGATTCACTTGGTCTACTGTGAAGATTAAGTCTGATGTTTCTTTGTTGATTTTTTTGTCTGAAAGATCTGTCCAATGCTGAAAGTGGAGTGCAGAAGTCTCCAACTATTATTGCATTGAGGCTTATCTCTCTCTTTAGCTCTAATAATACTCTCTTTATATATATATGGGTGCTTCTGTGTTGGGAGCATACATTACATATTTAAAGTGGTTACTATATCCTCTTGCTGAATTGACCCCATTTACCATTATATAGTGACCTTCTTGGAAAGAAGACCTTTTCTTCTTATCGTTTTTGTTTTGAAATCTATTTTATCTGTGATAGAACTTTTGCTCCTTTTTGGTTTCCATTGGCATGAAGTATCTTTTTCCATCCCTTATTTTCAGTCCGTGTATGTCTTTATAGGTGAAGTGTGTCTTTTGTAGGCAACGGATCAATGGCTCTTGTTTTTTCATCCATTCAGTCAGTCTATGTCTTTTGATTGGAGAGTTTAGTTTACATTCAATATCATTATTGATAAGTAAGGACTTACTCCTGCCATCTTGCTATTTATCTTCTGGGTGTTTTATGATCTTCTTTACCTTCTTTCTTTCCTTCTAGTCTTCCTCTAGTGAAGGTGATTTTCTCTAGAGATGTGATTTAGTTTCTTGCTTTTTACTTTTTGTGTATCCATTGTATATTTTTTGGTTTGAGGTAACCATGAGGCTTGCAAATACTATCTTATAACTTATTATTTTAACCTGATAACAATTTAACACTATTTGAATAAACAAACAAGCACAAAGAAAATTAATAAAAACTCTGCACCTTAACTTCATTCTCTGACTTTTAAACTTTTTATTGTTTCTATTTATATCATATTGTACTATGTCTTAAAAAGTTGTTGTAGTTTTTTTTTTTTGATCATTTCATCATTTAGTCTTTCTAATTAGGATAAGAGTAGTTTACACAGCACAGTTACAATGTTACAATATTCTGTGTTTTTCTATGTACTTACAATTACAGGTGAGGTCTGTACCTTCAGGTATTATGTATTGCTAATTAATGTCCTTTTCTTTCTGACTGAAGTACTCCCTTTAGCATTTCTTATACAACAGTTCTGGTCTTGATGAAATCCCGCAGCTTTTGTTTGTCTGGGAAAGTCTTTTTCCTTTAGGCTTGAAGGATATTTTTACCAGATATACAATTATCGGGTAAAAGTTTTTTCCTTTAGCACTTTAAATATATCAGGCCACTCTCTCCTGGCCTCTAAGGTTTTCACTGGAAAGTCTGCTGCCAGACACATTGGAGCTCCATTGTACATCATTTATTTCTTTCCTCTTGCTGCTTTTGGGGTCCTTTCTTTATGCTTGACCTTTAGGAGTTTGATTATTAAATGCCTTGAGGTGGTCTTCTTTGGGTTAAATCTGCTTGGTGTTCCATTACCTTCTTGTACTTGGATATTAATATCTTTCTCTAGGTTTGGGAAGTCCTCTGCTATTATCCCTTTGAATAAACCTTCTACCCCTATCCCTTTCTCTACCTTCTCATTAAGGCCAATAACTCTTAGATTTGCCCTTCTAAGTTTATTTTCTAGATCCTGAGGGCATGCTTCATTGTTTTGTGTGTGTGTTTTTTTTTTATTTCCTCTATATGTTTTCAACTGGCCTGTCTTCAAGCTCACTAATTCTTCTGACTGATCAATTCTGCTGTTAAGGAACTCTGATGTGAACAGACACTTCTCAAAAGAAGACATTTATGCAGCCAATAAACATATGAAAAAAAGCTCATCATCACTGGTCATTAGAGAAATGCAAATCTAAACCACAATAAGATACCATCTCAGGCCAGTTAGAAAGGCAATCATTAAAAAGTAAGGAAACAACAGATGCTGGAGAGGATGTGGAGAAATAGGAATGCTTTTACACTGTTTGTGGGAGTGTAAATTAGTTCAACCATTGTAAAAGACAGTGTGGCAATTCCTCAAGGGTCTGGAATGAAAAATACCATTTGAACCTGCAATCCCATTACTGGGTATATACCCAAAGGATTATAAATCAGTCTACTACAAAGACACAAGCACACGTATGTTTATTACTGCACTATTTACAATAGCAAAGACTTGGAACCACCCAAATGTCCATCAATGATAGACTGGATAAAGAAAACGTGGCACATGGCTGGGCGCAGTGGCTCCTGCCTGTAAACACAACACTTTGGGAGGCTGAGGTGGGCGGATTACGAGGTCAGGAGATCGAGACCATCCTGGCTAACACAGTGAAACCCCGTCTCTACTAAAAATACAAAAAATTAGCTGGGCATGGTGGTGGGCGCCTGTAGTCCCAGCTATTTGGAAAGCTGAGGCAGGAGAATGGCATGAACCCAGGAGGCAGAGCTTGCAGTGAGCTGAGATCGTGCCACTGCACTCCAGCCTGGGCGACAGAGCCAGACTCTGTCACAAAAAAAAAAAGAAAAAAAAAAGAAAAGAAAATGTGGCACATATACACCATGGAATACTATACAGCCATAAAAAAGAATGAGTTAATGTCCTTTGCAGGGACATGGATGACACTAGAAACTATCATTCTCAGCAAACTAACACGGGAACAGAAAACCAAACACCACATATTCTCACTCATAAGTGGGAGTTGAACAATGAGAACACATGGACACAGGGAGGGAAACATCACACATCATGGCCTGTCAGGGGGTGGGGGGCTAGGGGAGGCATAGCATTAGGACAATACCTCATGCATGTGGGGCTTAAAACCTAGATGATGGGTTGATGCGTGCAGCAAACCACCATGGCACGTGTATACCTATGTAACAAGCCTGCACGTTATTCACACACATCCCAGAACTTAAAGCAAAATAAAAAATAAAAATAAAAAAAGAACTCTGCTGCATTCTTGAATATGCCAATTGCATTTTTCAGCTCCAGAATTTCTGCTTGACTCTTTTTAATTATTTCAATCTTTTTGTTAAATTTATCTGATAGAATTCTAAATTTCTTCTCTGTGTTATCCTGAATTTCTTTGAGTTTCCTCAACACGGGTATTTTGAATTCTTTGTCTGAAAGGTCACATATCTGTTTCTCCAGGATTGGTCCCTGGTCCCTTATTTAGTTCATTTGGTGAGGTCAAGTTTTCCTTCATGGTGTTGATGTTAGTAGATGTTCTTCAGTGTCTGGGAATTGAAGATTTAGGTATTTATTGTAGTCTTCACTGTCTGGGCTTATTTGTAACTGTCATTCTTGGGAAAGCTTACCAAATATTTGAAAATACTTAGGTGTTGTGATCCAAGTTGTATCTGCTTTAGGGGACACCCCACGCCTAGTAATGCTATGGTTCTTGCAGACTGGTAGAGGTACCACCTTGATAGTCTTGGACAAGATCTGAGAGAATTCTCTGGAATACCAGTCTCATTCTCTTCCCTGACTTTCTCCCAAACATACAGAATCTCTCTCTCTGCTCTGAGCCATCTAAAGCTGGGGGTGGAGTGACACAAGCACCCCTGTGTCACCACCACTATGACTGCATTGCATCAGACTTGAAGCCAGCACAGTGCTGGGTCTCGCCCAAGGCCTGCTGTACCCGGTTCCTGGCTACTACCTATGTTTGCTCAAGGCCCTAGGGCTCTGCGGTCAGCAAGTAGCAAAGTCAGTTAGGCCTGTGTCCTTCCCTTCAGGATGGTGAGGTACCCCATACCCCATATGGGTCCAGAAGTGCTGTGCAGGAGTCAAGGACTAGAGTCAAAAACCTGAGAAGTGTACCTGATATTCTACTAAATTGCAGCTGAGTGGGCACTCAAACCACAAGACACAGTCCTTCCCACTCTTCCCTTCCTTTTCCAAAGGCAGAGGAGCCTCATCCTGCAGCCACCACCACCCCAGGCCACAGGGAGTACTGCCAGACAACCATCAATGTTCCCTTAAGGCCCAACATCTCTTCAATCAGCTTGTGGTGAATGCTGCCTGGCCTGGAACTCACCCTTCAGGTCAGCAGGCTTCCCACTGGCCCAGGGTATGTCCAGAAAATGTCATCCAAGAGTCAAGTCCCAGAATCAGGAACCACAATAGCCCACTTGGTGCTCTGCCCCACTGTGGTCTTGCTGGCACCTAAGGTGTAAGACAAAGTCCCCTTTACTTTTCTCTCTGCTTTTCTCAAGCAGGAGTCTCTCTCCATAGCCAACATAGCTGGGAATGTCCCGAGTCTCACCTGAAGCCATCAAGGTTCAGAGGCTCACCCAAGGCCTTTGATTAGCACCTAGGAATTACTGGTTATTCAGGGCCCAAGTTCTCTTCAGATAGCAGGTGATGAATGCTGCTAGCATTGGGTCCTTTCCCTTCTGGCCCAGGGTCTGTCTAGTAATGTCATATGGGAGCTAGGACTTGAAACAGGGGCCTCATGACTCTGATCATTGCCCTATCTTGCTGTAGCTGAGCTGGTATCCAAGATGCAAGACAAAACCCTTCCCACTCTTCCCTCTCCTCTGCTCAAGTAGAAAAAAGGGTCTCCTTTGGAGCCTCAGGTTGTGCAGACTGGAGTTAGGGGAGGGGTGATGCCGACATTCCCTTGGCTGCCCCAGCTGGTGTCTCAGTATGTCACGTGTCCCCCTAATCCACTGTCTCTGGGCCTAGTTCTGCACTAGGTCTCACCTAGGAGTTGCGGTCCTTATGACATAGACTGCCTTTCAGGTTTACTTAGAGACACAGAATGTTGTAGCCCTTGGTGGCGAGGTTCATGGGCACTCAAGTTAGGACTGCTGGGATCAGCGATTCCCCTGTGGCTAGGGGTGGTTTAAATGCTCCCTCCCCAGGCAGGCATCAGCTGAGTTTGGTGTGGTTTTCCTCTCTGCTCTAACAGGACAGCCCTGAGGTCAGTGCCTCACAATTACTGTGTTCTCCCTCCCCTAGCACTCAGAGGCACTCTCAGCACCACGCCTCTGCAGCCAGGGTTTGGGGAGGGACAGTGTCTGTGACTCATGACTGTTTTTTTCTATCTCTTCAGTGCCTCTTTTAGCAATATGAAATTAAAACCAGGTAAAATGAGTGCTCACCTGATTGTTCGTTCTATGAAGGTGTTCTTTTCTGTGTAGATAGTTGTTAACTTGTTGTCCTGGTGGGGGTGGGGAGTGGAGAAGGATTTGTGAAGCCTTCTATTCCACCATCTTTCTCCATCCTCTCCTCATTGCATGTCTTTTGTTTGTTTGGGGTTTTTTTCTTTGTTTGTTTTTGAGACAGAGTATCATTCTGCCACCCAGGCTAGAGTGCAGTGGCGCCATCTTGGCTTACTGCAACCTCTGCCTCCCAGGCTCAAGTGATCTTCCTACCTCAACCTTTTGAGTAGCTGAACTACAGGCATGCACCAACATGCCCAGCTAATTTTTGCATTTCTGATAGAGTCTGGGTTTCACCGTGTTGCCCAGGCTGGTCTTGAATGCCCGAGCTCAGATAATCCACCCGCTTTGGCCTACCAAATTGCTAGGATTACAGGTGTCAGTTCCACACCCAGCCTCATTACGTGTTTGAAATTCAGTGGCCCTGCAACATCTGACCTCACTATCTGTTTTTACACTGAACATGATTTGTTCAATGACACAGGGCTCTCTAAAGGCTCCATATCCTGGACTTTTAACCTGAAATCAGTAAAATGAGAAACCAGAGACGGTACCCTGTAACTACAATTTGTACTGAGCCCAGGAATCTGTACCCCTTTCTCCTAATGCTTTCTGTGTTGAGTTCACACTTGCAACATCATCAGAACACCGAAGACACTGAGGATGAGGACTAGGTAATTCAAGATAATTTCTCTCCAGCACACAGCAGGGGCTCAACAAAGGGAGGGAAAACAAGAAAGATGAGTCCAGACGTGACTCTCACTCCCTGCCACTGGAGGAGGGGGTGTGTTGGGATATGGTGGGGGACCTTGAGGGATGGCAACAGGGAAAGTGCAATGACTTTAAAGTAAGGGCCGGTCACTGAGGGCCACAGAGAGGGCACAGGTGAAGGGAGGAGGCTTCAGTTGCCCCAGGGAAGGGACCTAGGGCCTGCCAGTGCCTTATTGACATCTCCTTGCTGGCTTGTCCTTAGGTCTATTTCTGTGACAGGGGTAACCTATTTCTCTCTCCATGATACATCGCCCCTTATGGCATACCCCAAATCCATGAAAACATGCACCTGAGTCTTGGCTTCACAGGGCCTTGGCCAGCCTTGGAGAACCTAGTGGAGCATGGCATCCACCAGGAAGGTAGGCATGTAGGTCATGGGGAGGTAGAGAAGCTTGGTGTCCCAGCCAGCTGTGTAGCAAGTGCAGGGGTGGCAGGCGGTAAGCACATGCTCCATGCAGTCAGTCACCAATGATAGATTTGTATTGCATTTTGACCAAAGGCTCCTAGGTGCTTTTCTGAGGCCTGTTCAGAATGAGAAAACATCCTTAATGTACTAGCACATCCCTCCCCTCCCACTTAGAGCTCTGAATTGGAAGGAGAGTGTCTAAGAATCCCTGGGCCCCTCAATGATATGCCTCAAGTCTAATCCACCCATATTCCCCAAGGAGTGCCCCAACCCTCACTGCAGCAAAACCTGTTCCACACTAAGCCCCCTCTGCCTCTCTTCCTGAGATATCTGGACTGCATAAATTGAAGGTCTCTACTGACAGCCTAAGAACATGAAAATCAGCTATCTCTAAACCCAGCTGCCCATGAGCCCACAGGTGTCCACCCTCTCTGGCTTTAGTTTCCTCTTCAAAATAATGAGAGGTTCAGATTAGCCAGTGGTTTCAATTATAGGAGCTTCAATTCTTCTTTTAGGTGACCAGTTGACCACACGGCTAAATGGACTAAATGTCCTCACTTTGTTGGGGAGGCAGAGTTTGGAGGACAGATTCTCATACTGTTGGAGGCACTAATGATGGACCCAGACTTCTAGACAAGGATTTCTTTATCTCCCCACTGTCCACAGCTCACTCACAGGATATCAGAAACTTCTCCCCATACGTCTCCTTGACCTCAGGGCTGGCCTAGTCCGACAGCTCCTTGAGGTTCTGTAAATGCCTCTCAGAGCTGGCCATACTGGTCTTGAAGTGACCAGGTTCAATCACAGACACCTTCACTCCAAAGTGGGAGAGCTCCCTCCTGCATGGCAGACATGCAGAAGGGCAAGGACTTAAGAAATCTTGGGAGGCAAAATACAAAAAACAAAGAAACCCAATACAAACCCAGCATGCGACGGCAGTGGGAGATGCAAGAAAGCTTGGAGAGGTGGGAAGGGCAGCAGACAGCAGACAACAATGATGGTGGACTTTTCTCTCTCTGGGGTTTCCATATTTTACATACTGGAGCTTACTAGCCCTAAGTCCTATCAATTCAAGAGCAAGGCAGCACCTCAGTGCTATCACCTCCTATGCCCCTCACATCCAATGGGTCACCAGAATTCCCACATTCTACCTCCTCTGCAGTCCTCAGTCCCCTCCCTTCTTTTCCTGCCCCAGGAATCTCCCTGGCCTCTGAGCTAGGTGATGGCAGCTGTCCTCTAAGGAGCGTCCCTCTGCCTTCAGTCTGGCTCCCCACACTCACAGCCACTGGGCTCCCTGCAGTAAGTGGGTGTCTAGAAGCCGACTAGACCAAGGAGCTCTCCTGAGAAAACCCTTTTTTGGGGGGTTCCACTGCCAACAGCATGAGGCACAGCTCCTGTCCAGGGCCTCCACGAGCCCATATGTGCCCACCTGCCCAACCTCTCCCACAGGCCTGGCCCTGTGCTTCACCTCATGAGGACCCCACAGCACAGGCAGGCAGCTGAGGCTCCCCCTAGGCCTGGGCTGAAGACAAAAGTCATTCCCCCATTTCTGTTCAAGGCTGCCAGGTGGGGATCCTCAATCTCCAGCTTAGACCCCATCTCCAAGAGCTTCCCCAATCCAGGTGGCTGCCGTGGCCACCAGGGCTGACTGGGTCACAACCCCTATGAGAATTGGCAACAAACATTCTAGCTCTCTTGCTCCTCTCTCAGTTGTCAGAGCTTTTAGGTCAGGGCCAAAACCTTGTTGCTGTCCTGGGCTGAGTTTATTGGGCACTCATCCAAGGGCCTAAAAAGTCTGTTGTATGGACTAAGATGCTCACCCCATGTCTCCTAGGCTCCCTGCAACTGCATGTCACAGTGGCTTCATTCTGGGCTCTGGAGCCAAACATGCCAGTTTCAGTCTGCTTCAGACATTTTCTGCCTATGGGACTCCCTCAATAGGGTCAAAGGTGAGTTACAGGAACTGTTTGGTCTGGGGCCCCTCCCTCCCCAGAACATGGAGAAGCTGTTCCCAAGAAGTGGCTGGCTAAATCCATAAGGGCAACAGCACACACAGGATGAGAGAGAGGGATCTCAATAAGGGGCCTCTAAGGCTACAATTACATAAAACTACTGCAAATGGTTCCCACAGAAGAACAGGTGCAGGAGGATGAGGGAGGGCTCTGTCCCAGGCCAATACCAGAGGGAGTCGGAGAAGGCCTCCACGCTGTACTTGGAGATGCAGTAGCCTGCACCAAAAAGTGAAACCCGGCCTGCGATGCTGGAGAGGTTGACCATGCAGCCCCTGGCCTTCCTCATTAGGGCAGCAGGCTCAGAGTCACATCAATCATCCCCAACTGGTTCATGTCCAGTATGGTCACAAAGTCCTGTTCCATCAACCACTCATTGCAGCTGGAGGGCAGGCAGATTCCAGAGTTATTCACCAGGCCCCAGAGTCCTGGGATGGCCAGAAGATGAGAGCATCACTCTTGTGTCTGTGCAGGTGGACACAGTTAGGGTGCAAGTTCATTTTCTAGTTCAATGTATTTATTGAGTCAACAAGTGTGCTACATGGAATAAGGGAAAGGAGTGGAGGAGAGGAAATACGGATGGGGAGGCTTCAGAGTTTCAAGGTTTGCACCCATTTCAAGGTATTGGGGGGTGAGGGGTGGTCCTTCCCATCTCTGCTCCTAGTGCCTGGCACCCAGCATGCAGTAAAGCCAATGCTGTGAAGTGCATGGACAGAACTTGAGAAAACAGAATGAGGGCCCAACAAATATCTCTCCAGGGGAGAGAGACAGAGACAGGAAATAGGAAGACAGGAATGGGCTAAGACAGAGAAACGAAGGGGAAAGGACAGAAGAGAAAAAGAAAAAGGAAAGAATAAGAAAAACACATGAGTAATTACTTTCTGCATCCTGGTTAGGAGAGATACACTTAAATCCTAAGACTGGGGGAAGTTAGAGAGCAGGCCTGCACTGGGCATCAGGGGACAAGCTGTGCTACAACCTGCATCAATGTCAAGGCAATATCTGTCCTGGAAGAAAAGGTCACCTTGTGTACCTGGGAATCCCAAAGCTCACTGTGGACTGAATGGCCAGAGCAGGAGGGGAGGAGGGGAAGAGGTCTCATGCCACACAGGTGTCCAGACTGCACTCTCTGCCCCAGGAAGTACCACCCTTTCCTCCCACCATCTCATAAGGCCACCTCTGCCCTATCCCCATAGGGTCCAGCAAGCTTTGGGGAAGACTCTACAGAAGACATAGGGGAGCAAACTAATAGCATGAAAGATCTGGAGTAGTCAGAGCTACAGAACTACGGACTCCAGGCCAGCAGGGGCAGGGGTGTGAGTGGGTGAGGGCTGGGGGGTACAGGAGACGGAGATTGACCCTAGGAATATTGGAAAAACAATAAGGCCTGCAATGGTAGCCCTTCCCCTACTCAGAAACCTTTCCTGGACTTGAAGGAATGAGGATTCTTTGATTCAATAGTTTTACTTTTCTTGAATAGCACTGCTAAGCCTGTCAACAAACCTTGGTAGAGAATCGTTACTGAGATGTTATTTATGCCAGGAAAAGTGGGTAACAAACTTCGGCATTCAACAATATAGAATCCCTTTAACAAATTATGGCCTCTCCACATGCTGGAATATGGAGACCTTGATTGTTATGTTGGGGAAGAAATTTGATGATGAAAATGCTGACCCCAGAATGTGTAAAGTAGAGGGAAATTAACCCTGGAGGCTGGGATTAGGGGGAATGTTGTTTCACTCTCATCCTCTTCTATGATTTCTCCAATGAGAAATCCTATCTTATCCTCCTATCTATCCAATCTTATCCTCTTCTATAATTTCTTCATGTTTTCCATTTACAATCAGAACAAAGCAATCAATGATCTCCCTTTCCCCAAAAGGAACAGGATTCATCACTCGGTGTTTGATGTGAAGTCCCTTCAGCTCTCCAAGACCCAGTGTCCTCGTGAATCAAGCGGAGATCATCTTAAAGCCCTCAACAGGGACAAGTGTGAAGGAACCAGTAACAGAATGCTGAGATCAGAAGCCTGGATCCTGCCCAGCCCCATCCCCGATGGTCTCATGCCAACCGTCAGGACCCAACGTTATCCAGAGACTGGACTCTAACCACAGCCTGGACTCCTCTAACCCTGGGCCCAGCCACAACCACTCTAGGACTTCTGCTTTGGAAAACGGAAAGCTCAAGCCCCTGAAAATAAAAGTCCTGGAAATGTTCCCAGTTAGCAGACACTAGGTCTCCCCTAGTGACACAGAGAGAGGAGAAACAAACAGGCACTAGGAGGGATTGAGGTGGTCCCTCTGTCCCCCACACGCTCCTTCACCCACTGGGCAGCTGCAGCAATGCTCTCTGTCTTGGTGATGTCCATGGTCACCGTCTCCAGCCTGCCTGAAGTCTGGCCCCTCAGCTGCTTGGTCCCCTTCTCTGTCCTACATGCAGCTCCCGCAAGCCTGTGCATTCAGTTTTCTGGCCAGTAGGTTCCTGAAGTGTGAGTCACAGCTCATGATGAACACGTACTTGTCTCTCAGGTGACTCACCACCTGCCTCTCCCAGTACCAGTGCAGAAGGTAGTATAGGCCCAGGAGGACCGCCAGGTAGAGCCACATGGCTTTGCAGAGGACAGACCCAGACGGGCTGGGGTGAAGTGAGAGCCTGGCCTCTGTTCAGACAGGAGGACTTAAGAACACAGAGGGCTGAGGTAGGCAGGGAAGCCCTCAGGCATTTTGGCAGAAAGTCCTCACTTTCCTCCCTGATCACTGTCTTTCTGCACCATTTTTTATCCTGGCTTCATCTCTCTGCTCTTTCAACTGCCTTTGCAGGTGCTTATGCATGCAACTGCAAACCCCAAGCTCCGCCCAGTGAGTAGTTATCACTACTCAGCAATGCTTCCCTAGTCCACCAATGCCTCTCTGCCTTGCTGTGCCTACTCAGGTGTCCACACAGGTGTCCACACAGGGGCCCACACACACACACCATGAAACACACCACTCTGATCTACAAACAAGGGTCAGAACTTGTTTCTACATATCTTGTGATATGGTTTGGATATTTGTGCCACCAAAATTGCATGTTGAAATGCCTTCCCCAATATTGGAGGCAGGGGCTGGTGGGAGGTGTTGGGTCATGGTAGTGGATCCCTCATGGCTTGGTGCTGTCCTGGAGACACTGGAATGAGTTGTGATGGGATCTGGTTGTTTAAAAGTGTGGCACTTCCCCAGCTCTCTCTCTCTTGCTCCCACTCGCCATGTGACAAATCAGCTCCCCCTTTGACTTCTGCAGTGATTATAAGCTTCCTGATGCCTCACCAGGAGCCAAGCAGATGCATGCTTGTACAGCCTGCAGAACCATGAGCCAATTAAACCTGTTTTCTTTATAAATTACCCAGTCTCAGGTATTTATTATAGCAACACAAGAACGGCCTAACACACATTGTATACCAACACTCCTGGACCATGGTCTCCCAGAAAACAGACTTTACTGGGAAGCTACACATGGTTCCCAAGCACATTCAGTGGAAATCCTGCTCTGAGCCTGAGTTTCCTCATCCCACCCAGCATCCAGAATCAATCACTCCCCAGAAAAGTAGGGCACGATCAGGCTCTCTAGGATGAGAAGGAGAAGGCAAAAAAGTGAACAAGAGCAGGTCCCCTCCTGCTACAGTAGCTTTCTGGGGCAGAAAGATGTGGAAGACCCACAGGGGGAGTCCAACCTCACAGGTAAAGAAAGGGGAAAGAAGGGAATGGAGCCTTGGAACCCACAGGAAGGAATTACCCAAGGCTGCTGGGAAGGGGAATAGAATGACTTATGCAGGTGTCACAGGGCTCACCTGCTCACCTCCTGATATGCCCTGGGTGCTGGCTCCACTGCCCTCTGCCCTCCCCTGTCAGGGCCCACATCCAGGATCTGGACCCCTCAGACACTGAGAGGCTAAAAACATTGCTCATTTGAACAAGGACAATGAGGATGGTGGTCCAAAACCTTGCCCAAGCAGGGAAGGATATGAACCCTAGTAACTGTAAAGGTATTACTTCAGTTTGTATCAGGGTGTTGATGGACAGGAGGGATCTCCTTCTCAGGAGACTACAGAAAGGGGTACAGACTGGACCTCTGCTGTCCATGGAGGGTCCCTCCGGGTGAGGTCGAGGAAACTATTTCATAACTGGTGGGCAGGATGTAGAGGGGCAGGGAGCTGGGGGAGTAGGTGTGGGACAGAATAATCCAGGGTTTCTTTGCACTGGGCGTCTCTCCCACTGTCCATGTTTGCCCAATTTCTGTTCCCTAATTGAAGGAAGAAGTGGAGATGGACTGGGAGGGGGAAGGAGAGGTTTCCTGCAGAAACCAGAGGCTGGCAAAGAGCCGCGCGCCCCCTGGTGGTTCTTCTCTAGCCCTGCAGTCACGACGTGGGCATCGGCCTGGGATCAGCCAAGGCTCTTCAGCTCATCCCAATGGCCACTCTCTCCAGCATCGGGGAGCCCCCATATCTCCCTGCACGGATCCTCCAAGAAGGAGGGAAACAGCAAGCCTGCTGGCTGGTAAGAGACTGGACTAGTGTTAATTAAGCAACATGGATGGTGCCTTGAGTGTGCTGCATACTAGAGGTTTGACAGACTCGGAGCCCCTTGAGGGCTCCGAGACTGAGTCCAGTCATTTTTGTATTTCCAGCCCCGGCAGTGCTAGCTTCTAGCAGAGATGAAGGAATGTTGAGGTAGCTGACACTGCAACATCTGGCTTCGCTTTCCATTTTCATCACTATTTCTTACATCATGTGACAATATGAGATTTCCTAAAGCCTCCATTTTTCTCATCTTTATAACGAGGGAGGAGAATCAAGATGACTTTGTCAAATCCTCCCATCTCCAATTTCAGGGAGTCTAAGAATCCATATGCCTTTATTAAAATGGTGAAAACTTAGAAAGATGGGGTCTTGGGAAGCACTGGAGAATTTCTGACCAGCATACATTAGGTGCTCAACAAAAGTTAACAGAAACGGAAGAAATCTGGAACCAACAAGAGACTTACCACATCTACAGAGAGGCTGGGGGAGGGGTGCAGATCAGGAGATGGGAGAGTGAGGGAGAAACAGAAGCTGGGAGAGATAGGAGACCAAAGGAAGGGGGAAGGGTGGTGGCATGCGGGGAGGCTGCTAGTGCTGTAGGCGGCAGAGGGATATTAATAGTACCTGGGGCCCTTCCAGTCTCTTATCAGTCTTTTCAAGCTTCCTCTTCCTTAGACTGATGTCACACCCTCCCTTCTCACACTTGGGAAATCACAGAGGAAACAGTTGTCCTTCATCTCGTGAAAGATAGGGAATGGGAAGCAAAGACATTCACTTTCCCCTTTTCAAATCCCTCCGAGATCATCCTACAAAATCCCTCAGCCTTCATGAAGGAGACACCTCCTTCCTCATGCAAGAAATTTCCTAGAATCCCCAGGGCTGAGTCAGCTCCACACAAGTGGATACCCAACATTGCTGTTTTTATCCTGACCCCAGTCTAGCAGAAGCTCTCCAAGGGTCATTTTTTTTTAAAGCTTTTGGACATCATGGGCCCCTTCGAGAATCTAAGGAAGGTTATAAGCCCCCATAAAAATGCACATAACACAACAATCAAAAACTTGCTTATGCTTTTCATACAGTTCACACCTAAAACCATTAGCTGCATGGAATCCAGCTCAAGAATCCTTGTAATATGGGCTTATTGACCTACTAGCTGTGTGACTGGGGCAAGTTATTTAAAGTTTCTGTGCTTCGGTTTCCTTGTCGATGGTAGTACCCACTCCATGAAGTTGTTATGAGGATTAAATGAGGTGATATGGATAAAGCCCCTTACAACTGTGTCTGGCCAATGGTGCGTATTCGATAAACATTAGCTGTTACTATTACTACATCTCTCTGTGGTAATTCATAGTGACATTTGGGAATGTTCCCACCCTTCTATGTAAAAAACACAACCCAAGACAGCCAAATAAAAGAGGAGGCTCATGTTGATCTAATTCAGAGAGGAAAAAAATGGCTGGTGGTAATAGGACTAGAGAGGTCTCTCAGTGTCAATTCCACAAGATGGGATTCCTTTTTCCTTATCCCCATGAAGTGGAAAAGGGGCATGCTTGTATATATTATCTCATGTATCCCATATAATAACCTGTAAGGGAAGCATCATTATCCTCACTTTACATATTAAGAAACTGACATTAAACTCCTATCTCTCACCAGACACAAAAATCAACTCAAGATGGATTAAAGACTTACATATAAGACCCAAAACTATTATTAAATTATTAGAAGAAAATCTAGTATTGCAGGAAAAATCTAGTATCTAGTATAAGGAAAAGTCTCCTGGACATTGGACTAGGCAAAGAATTTATGACTAAGATCTCAGAAGCACAGGCAACAAAAACAAAAATAAACAACTGGGACTTAACTAAATTAAAAAGCTCTGCACAACAAAAGAAATAAGCAACAGAATGAACAACCCGCAGAACTGGAGAAAATATTTGTAAGCTATTCATCTGACAGGGGAGATATCCAAAATATACAAAGAACTCAAGCAAGAAAAAAAAAAACCCACAAATAATCCCACTAAAATGTGGGCAAATGACATGAATAGACATTTTTCAAAAGAAGACATTTTTCAAAAGATATTTTTCAAATGGCCAACAGATATATGAAAAAATGCTCAACATCACTAATCATCAGAGGAATGCAAATAAAAACCATGACGCGATATCATCGTACCCCAGTCAGAATGGCTATTATTAAAAAGATTAAAAAATAACAGATGTTGGCAAGAATGTGGAGCACAGAGAACTCTTAGACATTGCTGGTGGGAATGTGAACTAGTACAACTTCTATGGAAAACAGTATGCAGATTTTTCAAAAAACGAAAAGTAGAACTGCCATTCGACCCAGCAATCCCACTACTGGGTATTTACTCAAAGGGGAAGAAATCAGTACATTAAAAAGACACCTGCACTAGTATGTTTATCACAGCCCTATTCACAATAGCAAAGACATGGAATCAACCTAAGTGTCCATCAACGAATAAAAGGATAAAGAAAATGTGGTATATATACACAATGGAATACTATTTGGCCAAAAAAGGAATGAAATTATGTCTTTTGCAGCAATGTGGATGGAACTGGAGATCATTATTTTAAGTAAAACAATCGAGGCACAGAAAATCAAATATTGCATGTTCTCACTCATATGTGAGTGCTAAAAGATGTGTACACATGGATGTGGAGAGTGAAATGGTAAACAGTGAAAACTTGGAAGGAAGAGGGAATGGGAGAGGAGTGGATGATGAGAAATTAGTCAAGGGGTACAATGCATGTTATTCTTGTGATGGATACCCTAAAAGCCCTGGCTTGACCAACATGCAACCTATTCATGTAACAAAACTGCACATGTACCACATCAATCCGTACAAATAAATATTTAAAAACAAAAAACAAAAGAAAAGAAACTGAGATTCAGAAAGGTTAAGTGACCTGCCCAAGATCACACAGCTACCAAGTGGTGGAAAAAAGTGTCAAAAACAGGTCTGACTCAAAAACTGGTGTTATCTCCACAGTGTCTCGTGAAGGGCCGGTGAAGAGGGAAGAACTGAGCAGAGAGAGCCAAGGACAGGGGAGTGGGGCACAGGCTTTGAGGAGCCTGGAAAGCTCCTAATCTGGTACTTCTGGGCAAACCAGATTCCTCTCTAGCTTGGGGAAGCTGGTGGCAGGAGGGCAGAGCAACCTCCACGACTAGACTTGGCTTCCTGACTCAGTGGCCTTCTGGAAGTTCACACTGTGGACGCGAGTGCAATTACTGCCAAATCCCTCAGCCTTAACCTGTCCACAAAGCACCTGCCTCCACCCCATAAGCCAGGCACGTGGGTTGATCCCTGGGACAGCCTGCCTCACCCCTTCTGCCAGGGTCCAAGCACAGCCCTTTGCCTAACCCGACCCTGGAAAGTCGTCTGCCTTTATCTCTGCCTCCCAATACCTCCTCCCTGGTACCTTCCTTCCTTTCTGATTGTTGATCGCAAAATCTTGTCTACACTTTTTTGGGGAAAAAAAGTGGGGCGGGGAGGAAAAAGAGTAAATTTCCAGGAATTGTTTCACTGCTGCTGTTTCTGCTGCATAGGGCAAAGCTGCTGGCCTGCTCCTTTTGCCCAAGTTGGCGAGGAGCCTGGCCTCCTGCTCCTCCCTCTTTCTCTTCCTCACAGTCTCTCTCTTTCCAGCTGCACCCCACCCCCTAAAAAGCCCCACATGAAAACTGCAGAGCTATCACTTATTTCTTCCTGAGGGAGGAGCTTTCCCTCTGAGCCTCTGCCAGAAGGAACCACCATCACTTCCTCTTTCTACAAATACACATTGGGTGACAGGAATAGGTGGGAGAAGGCAGCAGGTAGAGGTGAGGCTGCAGGGGGGATGTCTCCATATGGGAAGGACAATTCAAAGACCCAGGAGACAGGAGCCACTAAAGGGCAGTCTTGTGAGGAACAGAAGTGGTCACAGATGTGGCCATCTGGAGAGGACAAAGACCAGACCAGGGCCTTCCTTGGAGGGTGCTTGGTCTAGGACAGGCTTCATTTGCATGGGTCAAAAGCATGTAGTGGGAAGGGGAAATTCTCAGAAGGCTCCTTACTGAAGAAAAATATCAATGGGATAGAAACTAAGACCCTAAAGAGAGAGAATAAGAGCAAAACTAACTGAAAAATCGAAGTAAACCACATTTCACACTGTCGTGGTTCATCATGATGGTTTTTTGTTTTTGTTTTGTTTTTTTTGAGACAGAGTCTCGCTCCACGGCCCAGGCTGGAGTGCAGTGGCGTGATCTCAGCTCACTGCAACCTCCGCCTCCTGGGTTCAAGAGATTCTCCTGCCTCGGCCTAATGTGTAGCTGGGATTACAGGCATGCACCACCACGCCTGGAATTTTTGCATTTTTAGTAGAGACAAGGTTTTACCATGTTGGCCAGGCTGGTCTCGAATTCCTGACCTCAGGTGATACACCTGTCTCAGCCTCCCAAAGTGCCAAGATTACAAGCATGAGCCACCTAGCCTAGCCCATGATTGTTTTTTTTTTTTTTAGGAGATGGGATCTAGCTCTCTAGATCCCATCACCCAGGCTTCAGTGCAGCAGGGTGATCATGGCTCACTGCAGCCTTGAATTCCTAGTCTCAAGTGATCCTCCCACCTCAGCCTCCCAAATACAGACTGTACCACCACAACTGGCTATTTTATTTTTTGTAGAGATGGGGGTCTCATCTTGTTGCCCAGGCTGGTCTCAAACTCCTGGGCTCAAGCAGTCTTCCCACTTCGGCCTCCCAAAATGCTGGGATTACTGGTGTGAGCTACTGCACCGGCCATGATAGATTTTGTGATCTTGGAGTGATCTGATATGTAAGTGGAAGGTTTAAGAAAACTACAACACTACAAAATTAAAAATATCCCCTTCCATGGAGATAAATGGCACTGATGGTTGCACAGCAGTGTAAACGCACTTAGCGCCACTGAATTGTACACTTAAAAATGGTTAACGTGGTAAATCTTACATATATTTTACCATAATAAAAGAATCAATGAGCAAACTTTTAAAAAATGTTCTCTTTGAGTGGATAAAGAAAATGTGGTGTGTGTGTGTGTATATATATATATATATATATATATATGGGAATATTACTCAGCCATGAAAGGAAATGATGTACGGATGCATGCTCCAAAGTGAATGAACCTTGAAAACATGCTAAGTGGAAAAAAAAAAAAACACAGACATGGAAGGTCACATATGATATGGTTCCCTTTCTATTAAGTATCCAGAATAGGTAAATCCCTAGGGACAGGAAGCAGAAGGTTGGTGGCGGGGGGAATAGGATTGACTGCTTAATGGTTATGGGGTTTTCTTTGCTGGTAATGAAGATGTTTAGCACGTAGACAGAGGTGGTGGTTGCACAATGTGCATGTCTAAATGCCATTAAATCACACATTTTAAAATGGTTAATTTTATGCTATGGGAATTTCACCTCGACTTAATATATACTCAATCCCGTCCAGCCGACACACCTTTGGCTCAGGCCTAGGCCACTCTGCCATCTGCCAAGTGTGGCTTGTGTAACAGACAACCTCTCTGGGCCTCAAAGAGGGTGAAGAAATCCATCCTCCCCACAGGGGTATCTCCAGAATCCAACGAGATGAAGTGAGGTGAAAGCGCTCTGAAGGGCAGGAAGCTCTGCTGACACAAAATGTTTACCCATAACACGTGGCTCAGAGTCCCTTACCCTCTAGCTTGGCGGGAGAGAGAAGTCTGCTCTCCCTGCCCCACGCCCCATCCCCTGCTCATCCCCTGCCAGCCACCCACCACACCCTTCACGCAGAGAAGTCTAGAGCCACAGGGGGAGGGCGCCATTCTCTCTCTCCCTCCCTACTCAGGAATCTCCCTGAAGCTTTGACAAAGCCCCCTTGACACCCCGCATTCAATCTTATTTTTATTTTTTTTATTAACTCTGTCACCTAGGCTGGAGTGCAGTGACCTGATCTCAGCTCACTGCAACCTCCGCCTCCTGGGCTCAAGTGATTCTCCTGCCTCAGCCTCTCAAAATGCTGGAATTACAGGCGTGAGCCACCATGCCCGGCCATTCAATCTTTTCTTTCCCAGATTCTCACCTCCAATCACAAGATGAAGGCAGGGAGCTCACAGCCCTGTGAGGGGCTGGGGAGAATGGCAGGGGTGGGCCAGAGTTATTAAAAGCCCAACTGATTTTCAGATTTATTTTGACCCTCCCCTATACCCCCACATCCAATTTCACTCTAGTAGGAATCAAGACAGGGGAGAGAGGGATTCCAAGCTGACTTAGGGAGAGGAAAATACAGACATACGTAAAGCATTTGCCACAGGCCCCACCTGAGCTAAGCACTTTCCCTCCCTCAACAGCTCCTTTAATTCTCAAAGCATCCCTTTTAGTAGATAATAGACCCCACTTTGCAGAGGAGAGCACTGAGGCTGAGGAAAGAGGTAAATTCATTCAGCGGGTGAGGGAGGAGCTGGGATTTTAATGCTGGAAGTATGACCTCCCCGCCAGTGGCACACTGGTTCTTTGGCTGGGACATCCCCTGTAACCGGATTGGGGGAATGCAGGAAAAACCCCATCCCTCCCCACAGAGCCTCAGCAGTGACAGCTACTTCCCGGATGAGAAGGGCGGCCGTGAAGCCAGCAGGGAAGCCAGCCCCACAGCCAAGGGCCCCCCAGCCTCCTCACAGCTCCCCATAGCCTGGACCTGCCGGCCCTCCCTCCAGGACCGAGGGGCTCCCCAGGGAAACTCAGGTGAGTGTTGCCCTCTCCCAGGGAAGATGGGAATCAGGGCTTGGAGACAACTGGCTATCCTGCGTGATCCACAGGTTTTCCTAGGGCTGAATCAGATTGTGTGGTGTGCGTGTGTGTGTGTGTGTTCCACACTCACGGTCCAAATAACAAGACAGAAAAAGAGCAATGAAGATCTGTACAAAAGGGCTGAGGAATGAAGTGCCAGGAGAGAGATGGAGGCTGGAGACCACCTAGGAATGGTGGGTGTGGGGGGATTGAGGGGGTTGTTGAGGGGGAACTGGCTGGGGGTGGGAAGAAATGTTGGTGGACACCAACAGTCCTGGCCTCTTCCAGCTGAAACCCCTTAAGAAAGTATCTCTGCTCTTGGGTCAGAGCTAGCAAGTGAGTTGTGTATTATTTATTCACAGTTTGAAAGCTAAACTTCCCTTTCTTGCCTTGTCAGCCCCAGAGTCTTTCCCCAAAGCCCCCGACTCCCTCTGGCCTCTACCTTGAGGACACAAGGCTCTCGAGGTCTGCTTTCCCTTCCAATCCTCCCTTCATCCCAATAGGCGTGTGCTGGTTCCAATGTCAGTGAAACCCAGCTGGGGGCCCGGCCCCTCGGAGGGGGTCACCGCAGTGCCTACCAGTGACCTTGGAGAGATCCACAACTGGACCGAGCTGCTTGACCTCTTCAACCACACTTTGTCTGAGTGCCACGTGGAGCTCAGCCAGAGCACCAAGCGCGTGGTCCTCTTTGCCCTCTACCTGGCCATGTTTGTGGTTGGGCTGGTGGAGAACCTCCTGGTGATATGCATCAACTGGCGCGGCTCAGGCCGGGCAGGGCTGCTGAACCTCTACATCCTCAACATGGCCATCGCGGACCTGGGCATTGTCCTGTCTCTGCCCGTGTGGATGCTGGAGGTCACGCTGGACTACACCTGGCTCTGGGGCAGCTTCTCCTGCCGCTTCACTCACTACTTCTACTTTGTCAACATGTATAGCAGCATCTTCTTCCTGGTGTGCCTCAGTGTCGACCGCTATGTCACCCTCACCAGTGCCTCCCCCTCCTGGCAGCGTTACCAGCACCGAGTGCGGCGGGCCATGTGTGCAGGCATCTGGGTCCTCTCGGCCATCATCCCGCTGCCTGAGGTGGTCCACATCCAGCTGGTGGAGGGCCCTGAGCCCATGTGCCTCTTCATGGCACCTTTTGAAACATACAGCACCTGGGCCCTGGCGGTGGCCCTGTCCACCACCATCCTGGGCTTCCTGCTGCCCTTCCCTCTCATCACAGTCTTCAATGTGCTGACAGCCTGCCGGCTGCGGCAGCCAGGACAACCCAAGAGCCGGCGCCACTGCCTGCTGATGTGTGCCTACGTGGCCGTCTTTGTCATGTGCTGGCTGCCCTATCATGTGACCCTGCTGCTGCTCACACTGCATGGGACCCACATCTCCCTCCACTGCCACCTGGTCCACCTGCTCTACTTCTTCTATGATGTCATCGACTGCTTCTCCATGCTGCACTGTGTCATCAACCCCATCCTTTACAACTTTCTCAGCCCACACTTCCGGGGCCGGCTCCTGAATGCTGTAGTCCATTACCTTCCTAAGGACCAGACCAAGGCGGGCACACGCGCCTCCTCTTCCTCCTGTTCCACCCAGCATTCCATCATCATCACCAAGGGGGACAGCCAGCCTTCTGCAGCAGCCCCCCACCCTGAGCCAAGCCTGAGCTTTCAGGCACCCCATTTGCTTCCAAATACTTCCCCCATCTCTCCCACTCAGCCTCTTACACCCAGCTGAGGTAGAGGCCAGACTCCTCCAACAGTGAAGGAAAAGGCACAGGTGAGAGTACAGGTGGGAGATTTGGGGGGATGTAGAGGGGAGGGTCAAAGCACTCGTGGTCAATGTTGAATCTATCTTAAAATACTGAGGTGTGGAGAGAGAGACAGGATCGGGAGCGATAGAGAGCAGGCCCTCAGTGTTGTACTATTTGTCTTGGTCCCTGTGTCTAAGGAGCCATGCAGAAAAAAAGGTGAAATAAATGGAAGAGATAGCCATGGACTCTAGATCTTTTAAAAATCTGCACTTCCAGCTGGGATTGGGAAGGGAGCTGAGGCTAAAGAGGTGCTCGGCAGAGGAAACTAGACACATTCATTTCATAAATCACTCTGGCTAGAAACAGTGAACTCCGCAGGAACCTCACAAAACTCCTTTTGTGTTTGTGAGCTTGTTGATCTTCCAGCTCACTATGCGGGTTATGGGGACAAGAGGCCAGAGGCCAAGGAACCAGGCGGCCCCAGCAGGACGTTCCTTAGCTGTGCATCCTATGCACAGCCATGATAAGTAAAGGCGGATGGGGATGGCAGGGGTGGGGGCGAAGCCAAGGTCTGAGACCTGCACCCTGCAGCTGGGTCAGCAGGATGGTATCTCCACCCGTGGCCATCCAGGAAACACAGCTCCATTTCCTTGCTGACACCCTCCCCTCCCCGTTGTCCATCCTGCTCCCTCCCCACAAGCAAGAGGAGTTGTCCCAGAGTCAGCTCCTCATAGCTGACCTCTTCCCAGCTTCGGATCTAGGAAACTTCCAGACTTCTTCTAGGGAGACACAGAGCTACCAGAAAGCCCAACCCACCCCCATCTCTTTCTCTCCAGATCATAGGAAAGTATCAAGGGATGTCATTCCGGGAGCAGCCCTTGGGACAGCCAGCAGCAGGTGCTGGCAGATGCTCTGTCCTTCACCCTCTGTCCCCGGCATGAGATGGGGAAGGCCACAGTGGAAACTTCTCAATTCCGTCACAGGGCAGAGCTCTGACACTGTTATAAGTCAGTTCTCCCTGGCCATGTCTTTTCCTAATTTTCCTGTCCCACAACTTAGGTTCCTTAACACTCGTTCTACAGATGAAACAAAAAAGTCCTCTGTTAACAAGTAGACCTTCTGGAAAAGGATCACTTATGTTTGAGAGACTAGGACCCTGTCCATGAAGAACTCTGAAGTAAAGGCCTAAGAACAGGATCTAGTTTCCGCCTTCCAATTCCATGTCCTTTGCCTCTTAATCCTGCCCGTGGTGAGGGGACTGGATGGAATCACTGATAGCCTCTTCACCATCTCCTCTGTCCTGCTTAAGTGCTCCATGTGTCTGGAATGTTTAACTTGGAGTAACTACTCACTGACTTGGAGACCACCTGTTCTACTTTGAGAAATCAGAACTGTTCTGTGGATGCACTGACAGCGTGCTCCAACTGCATATGCACCCAGGTTTGTCAGGAGCATGGAAGGAAACCTGCATCTCCCTGTTCACTGGGCCCAAACCTGAAAGGGTCTTAAGCTGCAGACAGCTTCTCAGTAGCACAGAGCTGAAGGCTTTTTGAACCAGGAGTCTGGGTTGTGGCTTGGGTCGCAGTAAGGGCTTAGCCTATCAATGCAGAATTCACATTGAAAAAGACTTTCCTCTCTTGTCCCAACATAAAAAAGCAAGCCAAGATCTGATGCCCATATCACTGCCTCCTCTGACTTGGGCTACAGGAGTTTCCTGAAGGAAACCAAATTTTACATCTGTCACATTCCAGATCACCTTAGAGGCCACGCTCCCAAGATTAGTTATCACCCTGGCAGTATGAATACTTCCCTAAGGCCTCCCATCCATGGAGGGGAAGCGTGGGAACCAGCTGTTACACTCAGCATCTACTGAGCACTGATGGGAGCCCTGCCTGGGCCATGTGCTCTGGGGCCAAATGGACATCACTCCCTAACTTCTTGAGGTCTGTCTCCTCTGTGGAAACACCCATGTATCAACCTCATTAAACTATGCCAAACTTTTGCCTCCTCCCTGTTTCAATCTGCCTCGCTCCACTCAAAGACACACCATGTCCCAGCAAATCAAATGGCATTGGCAAGACAAATTGTAGCCAAATCTCTCACTTAGTAACATTAGTCCAACTAGACACGGGCAGGGACCCACCACTCTCTCTGGGCTGACGGAGGATCCTCTCAGGGATACCCCCTGAAAAGGTTGAGTCTTTGACTTAATTTCCCACTAAAAACAGGTCAACAAGTTAATCCTGGGGAATTCCAGCTACAGGAAAGGAAAATGTGCTACCTGAAAGAATTCTGGCATCTGCTGGGCAGAAATGTGCTGCTGAAAGGGTGATGAGCCCAGATATTCTGAACTCCAGGTATGAGCATATTCATAGTAGGTAGGAAGAGAACTCTCATTTCAAATTTCTTTTTTTATTCTAAATAAAAACCACACTTTGTGCTGAACAATGGAATATAAAAGAATCAGATGTACAATGATTTTAGACATCTACTATTTGGGGAAAAAAGTTTACAAAATATACAAAACTTTACAGCAATAGATAGTAAACACTTAAATATTAGGAGGTCAGTACTTATTAATTTAATGGAAGGAGTTAGACGTCAACAACTCTTCTCTGTTTCATAAGAGACTTTAGCTATTCAAGGTGGGGGCGGCGAGTGGATTGGACAGGGGAAGGGTTTTAAAGAAACATCAAAATCGAGTTTCATTTTCATTCTGATGTTAAGCTTATGATGCATAACCACATTGAAACTAATGCTGTGCACCCTGCCTCCTGACTCATTTGGTGCAGGATTTAGGGAAAAGAGTCCCAGATGGGTGCAGACCACCCCATAGAGCCCACTCCCATACCAATAAATACAGTGTCTATCTAGAATTTGCTTTGGAAGTTAAGCAGTCTTGGGCTTGGGGAAAGGGGCACAGAAGGAGGCCAGAGGAAGAAGAATATTCAATACTAGCAAAAACCTGTCTAGGAAAAAGATATTTAAGCCCGAAGGTTTGGCCTGGAGACAAACAGGTACTCACAGATCAGAAAAGTAGAATATAAAAAAAAACTTTTACCCATCTCCTGGTTCTTAGGGGTCACCTGGGCCTGACCCTTATCCCACCTCCTTTCTTCCTAACTAGCCATGGACTATGGGAACTCCATGGAGTCATAAAATTTAGGACCAAATACTAAGGTTTAGCAGAGCTTCCTAGCGGGTGCTGTGGCATCAGTGAGTCACCAGTGGGTCACTGGAGTGCCAGGATACTAATCTCTGCCTCTGGCCACATGGAGCCTCTGCTGTTTAACCCCGGGTGCCACACAAGTATTACCATTTTCCCCTCGGAAAACAAGTTGGGAATGGCCTCATATTTGGTTTAATGCTCTATGATCACCACCTTGAAATTCTTAATAATTTATGAATAAGAGGGCTCCACAAATGATGTAGCTGGTCCTGAGTACATTCCAAGAAAATGGGAGAAGAGGATGTTCAAGGCTTAAACAGAACTTCAGAGTAACACAGAAGAGAGTACTAAACTAGGTTCCAGGAGAGAGGGAACAACAAAATCAAATGAACAGAAAGTCAAAACAATTAAAAATGCAAAATAAAACGAATACCTTCTACCAGGTATCCCAGGGTGCCCTCTGCCACAATATAGTGTTTCAAGCAAAACCATTCAGAAGAGGGTGAGCTGGAGGCAGAGGAAGCAGACATGACTTTGGTGGGGTGGGGGGAAACGGGAAGTTCAGGTGTGAATACAGGGGTCACCAACAGGGAGAGGGTTTGGTCAACAAATCTCATGAGCTACTGATCCTATGACGTATCTGACTGGGACCAACTGGGCCACCCTGATCAATTTGATCAGCCCCCGGGGGATCAGGGGATGCAGTTTTCTGTTTCGTGTTTCAAGGGCAAAGTTTCAAGGATCTGCTTTTTGGTTTACTGGCAAAAAGGGAAAACTTCACAGTTTCAGGTTAAGTACGCAGACCACCCAGCATCCATGATGCCCTCTGTTAAGGAAAAAGGTTTCTCCAGCACATTTATCTGCTCTCAGCCACTCGGCTGGTTCCTGTAATTACCACCTCTCTCACACCAGCATTTCAAAAATCAGTCCTCACCAACAGTCTGGGAGGGATTGCTCATGCTTGAAAATGTAGCAGACACTTGACTGTAGTCTGTTACACACTTCCTTCTTAAATTCTAATGGTCAGTGTGAGTAAGAAAGGGAGAAGCCAGTCAGCAATGAAGAGTCTCAACACTGCTTTCCTGATGAGGATGTCCTCAGGGGACACTGAACAAGGTGGGTTTAGATGGTCAATGGTGGACCTTTAAACTGGCCACTGTACAAGTCCCTTCATCTAATGGTCACCCCACCAGAGAGCCAGGCACTCCAACTCTGAGGCTTTATCAGTTCAGGGCTGGGGAGAAGCAGCAGGTCCAACAAGGATGGAGCTTTGGTTTGTCTGACATCTCAATATAAATAAAGACAGGAGGCTTCCAAACTGTGCAAATATGTCATTCATGTCACTTGTTCCCCTCAACCCTGTCCCCAATCTACTCCATCACAGGAAGGAAGGGGGATGAAAGGCCTGGAATTTAACTGTCCCGAACTTTATAGAACATACACCCATGGCCTAAAGTGTTCCCTGGGTTTATTATGCTAGAGACAATCTGGAGAAGAAGAATTTGCTTAAGGGCTTGACACGTCTTCCCTTAGTTATATCCCCTGGTTCTCCACATCTCTGGTCAAGGCTGTTCTCTGGAATATGGCTACTTGCTGGGGAGAAACTCATTTTCCTAAAGTCTCTTATACAAAAGAGATGCTGGGTAATGTGTATACAAAAACAAAAATAAATAAATATTAATGTCCAAAAAGGCTTTGTGAGTTAATGAAAACCACTTGCTTGTGAAACAGCCCGGGGTGTTGCTGAATCCCACCAGGGGCAGTGTCAGGGCTGAGGCCAGGGACTCCCAGAGCTCACCTGAGCAGGGTGAGGTAGTATGAGCTACTGAGGTGGCACCTCGCAAGTATGCAAGATCGAGGGCCCTATCCCTCAAGACTTCTTTGGGCAAAGCCCCTTAGAAAACCAAGTAAGAGTGGAGCTAACCAGCTGCGTGGGCTGTGCCGGCACACTCTGCAGCCACCCACGGAGGGCCTGAACCAGCTGCCATCCAATAGCGCCCCCTGGAGGTGATGGCAACGACAGATCAGGATAAATTCCAGCAGGTCAAAGGTGAGCTGACAAAGCTCCGGCACTGTTAGCACAAAGTAAACAACAGGTTACCCGACTAGGACAGACAGTCAGAACGCACACCCTGCTACACACCACCAGTTACTCAGGTCCCTTTAATCCTGAAGGGCTCGCGGTCTGCCACTCCACCACTTCATGGAGTCAGCTCATCTACACCACGGGCCAAACACTTCTGGACGGGAGACCAGATATAAATTAAGGCAAGGCTGCTGCTGTTAGAGACATCCATCCCCACCTCTCCACCAAGACACTCATGGCCAACAGAAGTGGCCAAAACAGATGACTATATCAAAGTGGTTCCCTATCCTCTCTGCCCCACAGAAGGCCGGACGTCCTGGGCCATCACTCCATAAAATCCTGTTTCTTTGGAAATGAGGAGAAAAGAGAAACCTCTCCTGTCCATCCAGGCTGCCACTTCTGGTGGCACTGCAGGACACCCCTTCTGGCTGGCAGGGATTCATCCCAAAGCTTTCTGACCTAAATAGAAAGCTCTGTGCCTAGTATGGATCTAGCTGCCAAAAGATTTTCACTGTTCAATCAGCAGATTAGGGCTGTAGATAAGCAGACACCAACATCCCTGATATCTCGTCCCTGCTGAGGGCTGGAACCTGAGGGGACTGCCCTGCTGACCTGTCTTTTCTGAATGACCACATTCCCAAAATCTTTCTCATAGCTGGTCATCCCAGTTGGAGGCCTGCAGTAACACCCACAGTGAAAACCTCCCTTTACCTCCTCTGTTAAGTGAGGCTGTTGGTTGGATTCTTAGCAGCATAAAACCTATCAGTAAACTAAAACTAGAGAGGCTGGGGAAGGGGGTCTAGTGGACACCAACTGCTTGACTAGATCCCAAAACCAGCCTCAAAAGAATGAAAACCACAGCCCTGCATGGGCAAGAACAGCTATGGAGGTAAATGTGATAGGGCTGTTGCTTCTCAACAACAGTAACAGCTTATGTGCTATTTCTTCTTCTTTTCTTCTTTAAACACAACACAGAACAGAATTCCTACCAAGGCAAAATTATAACTTCAGCTGGGGAGGGACCAACACCTCTTAGATATCAGCATCCTGGCTGCTGCTTGGGAGCTCCCCGTGGCTCTGCCGGGACCCAGTCAACTGTCCGGGTTCTTATCCGCCTCTTTGGAATGGATGATGTACATGAAGGTCTGCTCGATGGTGAAGTCAGGGGGAAGGCTGCCTTTGTGCACACCAACATGTTTGCTCATGAGGTTAAGGGTGGAACTGTAGTGCCCACAAACTGTGCAGCGGTACATGAGGGCCCCCGAGTGTGTCTTTAGGTGGCATTTGATGGTCGAGCGGCCTCGAAAGAACTTGTGGCACACCTTACATTGGTATGGCTTCTCCCCCGTGTGGATCCGCCGGTGGTAGTTGAATTCACTTGTGTGGGCAAATCTTTTGCCACAGACCTTGCAGCTATACTTGCTGTTCCCAGGTTGGCCCTGCAGCGCCAGCTCTTCACTCAGAAACTCCTCTGCTGGCAGCTTCCGCTTCTGGAGAGCTGGGTGCTGCAGCCCAAAACCAGGCCGTGCATCAAGGCCACTGTTGCATTTGTGCTGGCTGACGTGGTAGCGATAGGCAGCCTCTGACTTGAAGCTCTGGCTGCACAAGCGGCAGTGGAAGAGGGCGTCTTCCAGACTTTGGTGCACAGCCATGTGCTTCTCTAGAAGATGCCAGTCCACAAAGCTGTTGGCACAGACAGAACAGGAGAAGACTGAGATGCCGAGATGGGACAGCGTGTGCCACATGAGGCTGCAGAGGTTAAGGTGACGCTGGTCGCAGACACTGCAGGCCTGGCCCTTCAAGTTTAGATGGTCAAGGATGTGGCCCCGGACCACATGGAAATCTTTGGCCAATACTTTCCCACAGGCAGCGCATTTCAGCTCTGGGGAGGCTGCCCCTGAAAAGAGACCCAGCTTCCCTGGCAGGGGATCGTTGGGGTGGACAGTGATGTTGTTCTCAAATATTCCATCCCGTCGGTGAAGGGTCAGCTGCCACTGGGTAAAGAACTTAGTTTCACACATGTCGCAGGAGAAAAGGAAAATACCAATGTGGGACAGGACATGAGTTACCCGGGAGTTTCGGTCCTGGAAGTGGGTCTCGCAGACCTTGCAGTTGCCCGTCAGCAGGTCCACGTGGTCCCGAGCATGCTGCCGGATCAGTTGAATGTTGGGCTCTAGAACTTTCTTGCACACCTGGCAGGGCATGGCCTTATTCTCCCGATTGTCATTCTCTCCAAAAGTCAGCTCATCCTCACTGTCATCACTCAGCTCAATCACCTCCTCAGTTGTGCCTATATCCTCAGCAGGGTCTTCAAACTGCAAGTCATCATCCCCCAGGTCCTCGAGCTGGAGCTCATCCATCTGCCCAAAGCCGGGATCTTTGGAGTGCTCACTATTGCTCAGACAGGAGTTGGTCCCAGTGGTAATGTCTACTGCATTGTCAGGGGTGAGGAAGCTGTTTTTACTGAAGTCTCCATTGCTTTGAACTTTGTATGGCTGGCAGGAGCTCGTGCTGGTCTGGATGCCCGTGCTGACAGTGCCTAGGACTGGCTGGGTCATCATGCTAGGAATGGACGTGAAGGGAGCAGGGGTGTCATGGTCTTCTGTCTTTGGCGGTGGTGGTGGCGGTTGCGGCAGATGCAGGCTATGGTTAGCGTCACTGGCAATATTCTTCTCTTCCTCTTTATAGCTCCCTCCAGCATCACTGGGCAACACATAGTTTCTATCAGCACCAAGGTGGTCCCCACCACCTCGGAGTTCTCCAAGGGGATGGGCAGGTTCTGCCGAAGGACAACTCAGGGTACCAGAGTGGCTCTCACTGGTGCTGGTCAGGGTCTTGGCCCTGGCAGTGCTCTCCAGATCAGGAAAGGTAGAGTGACAGGCCTGGAGGAGGTCCTCCATACCCAGACGCTCAGCCACCTCGTAGATGACCCCAACATTGATCAGGTCTGTGAAGAGTTCTGAAGTGTAGACAAAGCTCAGAACCTTCTCAAAGTTGGCAGGGGTGATGAAGTCCACCACATAGGTCCTGGCAGCATCAAGCCCAGTATTCAGGAAGAGGTTCTGGAAGTAGCCAGCTGCACAGGCCAGCACAGCCTTGTGGGCCGGGAAGGAGCGGCTCCCCACCACAATGGTGACGTCGCACATGGTCTCTGAGAGCCGGCACTTGTTGAGTTCCTTCAGCAGGTTGTTGGGGTGGTTGGTGCTTTGCAGTTTGATCCTCATGCCCATCTTAGCAGCTCCTATGAAATTACCTCCTTATCAGCACAGTTAATCTGTGGACAGCAAGAGAAAAAGATGGATGGCCAAACACATCCGTGCAAAAGAGGGGCTATGCAGGAGAAAATACCACCACTCTGAATGCTTCCAAGCCCCATGTAGGGATCAGGAGTAAACTGGCATGGAGAGTTCCTCCATTATGACAAGGCAATGACATCTCCCCCTGTATATACTCAGAGTTATGACAAAAACCAAAAGAACTGATGACAATCTGATAGCTTTGGTCTTAAGCTGGTGCCTAGAGATGAACCAGAGGCATTCCCTCAGACACAATCTTATACTTCATTATCAGAGCCACTGGATCAAATTTTTCTCCTATTAATTTCCTCCCAAATACAAGCTTTCCTAATTCATTGAGCATATTCTTTTCCCTCATGATGCCAAATACCATGCACATGCTTGAACACAACTATCAAAGCTCCACTAGCTACTGAGGAACATATAAGGTAGTTCCGTTTTTTAGCTTTGTCATTGCTGTGTCTTCAGCCTCTCAATAATCTCCAAATAAATCTCACGTTCTTGAATCCCCATCTCTCTCTGCCTATACTACATACCCGCTCTCTGGCCTTTCGATAACCCAGAGCCCCTCCAGATATTGCTTCATCACAGTCCCTGTATTCTGTGAAGTTAAAACACTCAGAATGCACAGTAAAGCAAAGTAGAACACAACTGTGGTAGTATTTAATATTACTTTAATATGTTGTATTCTTTTTCGCCACCCTTTTCGGGGTTTATATTTTGTTGTCCCTGCACTAACAGATTTACTTGATGCCGCAAGAAAGACTTCTAATTATACAGGTAAGACTCCTAGAGACTTGTTCACTACCACTTTCTGCCCTTTCTGACTCCTGCACGACTAAGGAAGAAGAGCTACTTGCATCCCTGTTCAGTCTCACAACTCTGCCCAACACAGCCCCTTTCTCCATCTCTCCAGATTCTAACAACTCCCAACTTTTTCTGGGGCCCAGGAAGCGTCTAAGTATTGTGGGGTACCGGCCAAGCATCTCCCGGGCCCTGGTGCCACCCCTGAACGATCGGCGGGTCGGAGCACTGGGCAGCCAGAGTGGAGGGTGGGAGAGGGGGAAGCTGGGAACTTCCAAGGACACCCCAACAATCCCCGGGCGCCGCGGTCTCCCCTCCGGAGTCGCATCTGGGAGAGAAGGGCGCTGCATCGGCTGGGGCGCTCCCTCTGGAGACAACGAGAGCCTCAGTCCCTCCACAAACAGCGCAGGGCTCACCCGGGTGAGCCTGTTGGGGGCATGGGACTGAATAAGGGGCCAAGCGAGGGGCGGCGGGGCCGGCCGGGGTCGGCGCGCGGGCGGGGAGGATGGGTCCGGCCGAAGGGAGCGGGCAAGAGGGACCCCAGCAAGAGCGAGATAAATGCCGGGCCGGAGGTCGGGCTTCGGCCAGGGGCAGCCCTCGGCCTGGCCGCGCTTACCCGGCTCTGCGGGGCCCCGAGCACCATCGCCGCCGCCGCTTCACACAAAGGCCCCGGCCCGCCGTGCCCGGCCCGACGAGGAGGCGGCGCCGCCGGCCGCGGCCAGACTCTCCATCCGCCGCGCGGCTCGCCGCACCGGCCCGGGCCGCCCCCGCCGCCCGGCCCGCAGCGCCCCCCGCCGTCCCGGAGGAGGCAGCGCCCCCCGCCGCCCGGCCGCAGCGCCCCCCGCCGCCCGGGAGGTGGCAGCGCCCCCCCACGGCGGGGCCGGGGCCAGGACCCGCGCGAGGGGTGCAGGGGCTTCCAAGTCCCCAGGCTGGCTTTTTCTAAGCGCCCATCCACTGTGCGCGGGACTTGGTGCCTGAAGAGTGAAAAACCCTATCCAAACTCTCTTAACCTCCCCTGTTCTACGCTCACAGTTCCAAAAGCTTCTCCTCAGAACATCTACTATGGGCATTTTACAAAATGTTGTAAGATTGTTTGATTACTATATATCTCCTCCACTAGGCTGTGGGCTTCCTGAAGGCAGGGATCTGTGGCTTTGCACACGGCCGCATGTCCACACTGACCCTTACCACACTTCCTGGCACAATAAGTGCTTATTACATTAAGCCTGCTTGAATGAATGAAGGAGCACTTGAGGGCTAGACCGCTACTACTGGACCCTTCTGATAATCCACTGCTGTCCCTCCTTCCACCTAGGTGGCCAAATGAAGAAAGTCACCGGATCTCACTGTACTTTGGCACCCCAGGCCTGTTTCCTGAAGCCTGCCCTCCCCAACTCTGTGTAGAACTCGATCACTCTTCCTCCCCACCCTTCTCCCAAATCATCTTTTCAAATGCTCCTGCCCAAGAATTGTCATCAAACCAAAACCACCTACACTGCCTGCCCCACCCACCACCACCAAAGACATTAGAAGTCTTGGTCATGTCACCCTCCCTCCCTCAGTACAGAGGAAGCTCTTAGGCTCCAAGACCCTTCAGTTTCATCCTCTCTCCCATCCCATCCCAGTCACTGCCTGAAAATAGCTTGCAGCCAAGGACAAACTCCCAGGACAGGCGCATGGTAGGATTCAGTAATTCCTTGATGGATAAGTGGAAAGGAAGGGACACACTGAATGTTGCCAACAGATCTGAGCCAGTTTGGCCATTCAGCAATTGTCCATTCTCTTGATGAATTTGGGAGATTGTGTGTCCTCCTTTCCACAACCTCATTAACTGGTGGTAGACTATACTGAAAGCAAGCACTATACCAAATGCTGCCAAACATGTAACATTTGTTAGCCAGGAGATACAAAAACAGCCATACAACTGTTCTTATAGTTTGGGGATGAGGCATCTCACTTTACCATCTAGTGAAAGGGTCACTTAGAGGTTGACACAATGTTTCAATGGCAGGCCCAGCTCTCACAGTTGTGCAAGGTGACTGAGTCTCCCTAAAGTGGAATATCACACAGCCAGCAGGTCCAGACCTCCAGCATGACTCTGGAGACAGAGGGCTGCTGGGCTTGCAAGGGCCTGGGCCTGTTCAGTCTTTCTAACCAACTGCCCCAGCCATCTCTGGAGGGTTGACCCCAATAAACTTCACATGAAAACAAATCATTCAAAAGACGCAGGTGAAAGTATATACCACTTATACTGAAGTCTTTTTAAAGTAAATCACCATATAGTCACAATAACAAACATATACAAAGTTAAATGGAGAAGAAAGGGCCAGGAATTTAGTCAAGGTCTTGTGGACCAGATCTCTTTAGGCATCAACTATTTTACAACAGGAAAGGGAGGGTCAGGATCCCTTCACACACTCTTCAAGTACAAACACAGGAATCTAACTTAACATTTGTCTTCATTTTTTTCTGGAGTCCCCAGTACTGCAATTTTTGTCAGTCCCACTAGAGAGCAATCTTTCTGCACTTAATGTTCCTACTTGCAAAGCAATTGTCTCATCTCAGCCTATAAGCCTAACTCCCACCAAGTCTGAGCAGAACCAACTCTTGTAGCTTTCATGACCCAAAGAAAGCCCCTAGACTCTGCAAAAGTGTCCCCAGTTTTAAGCCCTATAGATAGATAATTTTGAAAAGTCAAAGAGATGACTCACTGGAAAAAGGGTCTAGGCTCTGGGGTGGGGGCATTCTTTGACCTCTGGCTATAAAGCTGACATAAGTAATACTAGGGTGAGTATTCCCTCCTTTTCCCGCCCCCCACTATACAGCTGTCATTCCAAAGTGGCCCCAAGTCAGGCTGTAGGAAGATAGAATTTTCACTAGAATGAAAGGACTGCAGGAAGTGGCCTCTGGCTCTGTGGCCGTGTCCTTACACTGCCTTGGGAAATCTATGTGTTGATGTTTTATCAGTGCAATTCAGGGGCATAACCAAGGCCCCTGCACCAGGCTAAGATAAGGAGCCTGAGGATTTCACTGGCTGTTCCATTAGGGTACAGAACCCCCCTTAGGATGGCGGGTGATAGTTGACATCATAGATTAATAAAAGACATCCATACCCATGCATACCACATGTAAGTGCCTTACACATTCTGGGGACTGTTAAGTCAGAGCTGCAGGAGCTGGTAACAGGCACTTTAGAGAGGAGTCGGAGATAAATGTTTTCCCTTTATAATAACTAAGGCAGCCAGTTAACGGTGAAGATATCTGCTCCTCTCTTTCTTGGCCTCGGTAGTAACTTCCCTGTCCACACTCCATCCTAGCTGGATCAAGTTCTGTTTGCTTGTCCACAGCCCTGCTAAACTGTAAACTCTGTGTATGAGTCATCATTTCATCCCCAGGATCTGTCACAGAACCCAGGCTCAGCATTTGGAGACACAAAAATGGTATAGGGTCATAGATTTGTCCTCCTCTGTGGCTGGGTCTCCGCACAGCCTTGATCCCCACCTCCTTCTCTAAATAAGTAGGGTTAGATTCAGGAATGAATATCTCCCAGGCCCATCCTAGTAATACAAGTCATTCTGAATATATTTTTTCTTTTTCTTTTTCTTTTTTTATTGTTTTTTTGTTTGTTTGTTTTGTTTCGAGACAGAGTTTTTTGCTCTTGTTGCCCAGGCTGGAGTGCAGTGGCGTGATCTCGGCTCACTGCAACCCCCGCCTCCTGGGTTCAAACGAGTCTCCTGCCTCAGCCTCCCAACTAGCTGGAATTACAGGCATGCACCACCATGCCCGGCTAATTTTTGTATTTTTAGTAGAGATGGGGTTTCACCATGTTGGTCAGGCTGGTCTCGACCTCCTGACCTCGTGATCCACCCGCCTCGGCCTCCCAAAGTGCTGGGATTACAGGCGTGAGCCACCGGGCCCGGCCTGTTTTTTCTTTATCTAAAACTGGTCTGTAAAAATCTTTGTGTGTTAGAAACCATCTTCCAAATTAGTGTATTTATTTTAATCACTAAATAAATCTGATACTCATTGTGCAAAGCACTGTGTAAGGCACTGTTCAGGAAATAGATATATACAAAAAGATATGTAAAGTTATTTACATTTAAATATGAAGTGTGTGTATCATAAGTATGTGTGTATTTACCATGTAGCTGGAGGAGTCAAGGAACAGAAAAACCCACTAACCAAACAAGTAAACACACACACCACATCATTCATATGCAAAAATCCTTTATTGTTGAGGAGTAGAGAGAGACATTATATTTTTAATGTAGGACACTACAGGAACTCTAGGGTATTCTACAGTCAATGCCCATTGGGATTGGGGATATTCACTATGAAGTTTCCACACCAGGGTCAGGTAGAAAAGATAGAGAAGGAGTCAAAGCACAAGAATGTTACAAGAACAGGGAAGAGAAAGGGTAACAGGAGTGTGCGCACCTGGGGATTGGGACAGGGAAAGAGGTCTTCCTGATGCAGTCCAGGAGTCCGGAAGTGGAGTACTGAGGACAAAAAAAAAAAAAAAAAACCACACTGAAATCACATCTTATGTCCTGTAAAAAAGTCCCACTGAAAACCTGCTGGGGCAGCAGGAGAGAAGGGGAGAGGTGTCTGTGAGAGAGGAAAGAACAAGAGTCTTGACCCTCAGCCTGCCCTCCAGGCTCTGGGCCTGAGGATGGAACTCTCCTAGCCGCAGGTACTTGCACCTTCCCAGCTGCCATATTTACATTCTCTATACACCTGTGTGCATGGCCAGTGGGGCCCATGTGGACCAAAGATGTAGGAACCAAGTTCATGCCATCCTAGCACCGCCATGAGCCGGACATACACACAGCCCTGCCCAAGGTGCCCTACTATGAATGTCCCCCCTGCCTTATCCAGTTCCTCCTCTTCCCAGAAACCTCCCAGAGGAAGCACAGGCCCAGGGATTACTTACAGTTTCACATGAATGAAATCAGATGATACAATGATCTGTGTTGATCCATCTCATCTAATCTTTAAATGCCAGCTCCCAGAAACCTTATGTCCTATTCTGCCTGACACCTAACAGGTTGGGAATGCTCCCTCAGTGGTAAGATTATGAAGGCTGCAATTATGGGTCCCTCTGAAAGAGCCTGGATGCACAAACAAGCATTAAAAGTAGATTTCCACAATGCACTTGTTTTTGCCATTTGTATAAAATACTATAGCAAAATTGCACTGTAATTATCTTTATGGCCAGTGCATAACGCTGGAGGAGAGTATGTCATCCAGATATAGCTGCTCGTATAATTATCTGGCCGTCGGCAGGACTGAAATAACCATCTAATGAGAGCAAAATGATACAGTAACTACCACGTAATCAGCAAGTTACAGTTATTATAGCTCTTTGTGCCCTCTCACCCAACACTAAATGGGGGGCCAGACTCAGTCTCTGGTCCCAGGAATCCATGCACAGGCAGCATCATCAAGCACCAGCTCCTTGGGTCTTGGGCGTGCCACCTTGAGACCAGTGAGTATGGGTAACAGGGACACAGGGAGAAAAGCAGGAGGCTCTCCATGATTACGAGCCTTCCCAATCCCTCTCCCTCTCCTTTTCACTCCCTCCACCCCAATTCTTTGGAAGCTAGTGAAAAGAAAGCCATTGGTGGAGCTGCTCTTGCTGTGTGTGGGAAGACAGTGTCAAGGCGGAAGGTTCGTGTTTTGACTAGACACTTCCCTGGGGGACTCTTACACTCGCATACCAAGTGAGGAATCTGTCAGCCCACTCAGGCCTGGGGTCCAGACAGAGCCAGTCAGGGGAAACATTAGGACATCCCCCATACCTCCCAAACTGGGACAATTATCATAAAATTGGCACACAGCACTGTGCACCCGGCACTGTTCTGAACACTTTACCTATACTCAATCCTCAAAACCACAACCCTGTGAGATATTATTATCACTTTCATTTTTCAGATGAGGAAACTGAAGCACAGGAGGGTATGTACCTTGGCCAAAAAGATACAGAGAGTGGCAGATCCAGGATTCACATTCAGGCCATGCTCTTATTCATTATGCTAAAGAGAGATTCAGATATGGTTTCCTGCTAATCCCCATTAGATTTCAGAGTTCCTTGCATTTCTTCCTGAATCATCCTTGTGTATGACTACCCTCTGGACCCCGTAACCCAGGATTCTGAGTGATCTGAAAGGCTCAGCCTGCCTGGGAGGCAAATGCTTGCCTGTGAATTGGTTGTGGTATTTGTAATTACCAGATAATAATTTCTCCATCTTTTTGCATAGATTACAAAAGAATGAAGTCCAAACAACAGAAATTGCCCATCGGGGAAGCCCCTCTCTCCTCATCTCCCAACACTCACTCCTGCTCAATAGTCAGCTGCCGTCCATGATCCAGAGGAAAGAGATGAAAGACGGGGGATGTGTACAAACACACATGCCTCTAAGTGTCTTTGTGTTTGGTCGACAGTGTGCTGGGCACTGGCAATGTATTTCAGGGCAAATCTATGAGCTTTAATACCTGTAGCATGGGAGGAAATGCACAGCTGGCAACCCCCACAGCCCCCTCCCCAGTCCCCTCTCCCCTCTCTAATGAACAATCCTTACCTTATTCTGCTCTCGGGGGATACTTGAGGATGCCAAAGCTGGGGACGTTCTCTTGATTCACATCCGTAGGAGAGTCTAGGGTAAAGTGAACAGTGTAAGTAAGAGGGATCTTTCTGAACGTGAACTACACCCTGATCCAACAGCAAAGGGCTGGCTATGAAGGGCAGTGTTCAAAGACAGAGTTGGGAGACTGGGGAGGAAGCAGAGTCTCCCTATCCTTCCTCCCAGCTGCAACAGGACTACCTTATAAAGGTCTCAGTTCCTCTGTTCCCAGGGAAGGCTTTCCTTTGGATCCAAGCTGATTGGGATGAATGGGTCGAGGAACCCTCACTGAAGGTAAGAAAGGTCCTGTCTTTCCCTCTGGTGACAAATATGAGGCACGTGACTTCTGTCATACTCTGCCAGTACCCTAAGCCCTTCCACTGTACCTCCACACACTCCTACCTGGCTGGACGCTCCTCTTGCCCATAAGTCCCACAAAGAAGTCATGCATGTCACCTGCAGAAAAGGGCCAACATTGTCAGCAGTGATGATGAGAAAGTGAAGCATCTCCCCAGACATGGGTCAACACTTCTGAGACTGGGTTTCTGGTCTCTGTTCCTTTTTCTTGTCAAAGCATGACTCCTCACAGTTAGCAAGTGCCTCCCCTAAACCCACTCTCTCTGCCCACCTTTCCTTCCTCCACATTTCAAGAATTTTCTGCTCTAGCAGGTGCCTGATTTGGAATTTTCAGGGCCACGAAGAGATCCCCTTGTTTTCCAAGGACCAGCCAGCAGAGGGAGAGCCCACCATGCCCCACACACCAGCTTCCTCCTAGTTCTGGATGGCCTCTCCCTTTCAGGAAAGGTTGGCTGAGCACTGGGAGCTGGCATATTGTTTGTACCAGGTGAGAAGGGGCTGGACAAAATGGCCCCTGGGCCCAATGCCCCACAGAGCTCTGGGCAAGTGGCAAGAGATAGGGAGGGAGAAGAGGGTACTTACGTTTCTCGGGAGATGTTGATTCCTTAGGATCTGTGAAACCAAGAACAGATGTCTAAATGGGGAGTGAAGTTGGAAAGTGATGAGAGCGGGGTTCAGATCACAACCCTCACCGATTCACTAAGCTATCCCCCATCTCTCTCCCATCTGAAAGGATCTCCCAGGCCTCTTATCTTCAGAATCCTGCCCCTCATTCCCCTCTCCCCTAGGGCCGCCTCCTACCTGTGCTAGCCTGGCTCAGGGCTTTGAGCAATCCCTCCAGAGATGAGTGGCTTTTGAAGAGTCTCTGGAGCAGCTGGTAGAGATCCGGATCCCTCTAGGGAAGAAACAAAGAGGGCTGAGGCAGGAGGCTCCCACCCGGACCCACTCATCCTTTTCCCACAAGAAACAGCCTCTTCCTGAGCCCATCCTGAATCCGACACCCTATTTCTTTCAGAGTTTCCTCTGGTTCACACTGGACGAGAAGTAGGTGCTCCAGGAGTGACCTGTGGACCAACAGCAACACCAGCACTACACAGAGCCTGTTAGAAATGCAGGTTCTTTTTCCTACCCCAGACCTCCTGAGACAGAATCTGCATTTTAAGCAGCCCCCCAGGTGATTCACATGCATGGTGAGGTTGGAGGCACACATCTGCACCTGTGATTCCCCCACTCTGCACGATGTCCATGGATGTTTCTCTCCCTGTTTTCCACCGCCTCTTTCTCTATTCTCCATAGCTTTCCGCCTCTAGTTTTCTCTCCCTCTCCCTTTTGGCCCTAGGTCTAGAATTCCAGGAAGGCAACATGCTCAGAAGGCACGTCTTCTTCTCTCCACAACTGAATCCCAAGTTCTAGAGCTGTTGCCCAGCACGGGCTCTTGATTGTCCCTGTGATTTTTTTTTTTTTTTTAGCAACTTGCGTACAGCAGGGTGGTGGGCACACACCACACAGCCAGTTAATTGCAGCTGCAGAGAGACAATAACAATGATCATGGCTGGAGATTTTCATCCCAAATCTCAAGTCTCGGCAGTGCCTCTCTTTCCAGAACCCAGGCATCCTTCGGCTGTTGTGCACACACAGAAGTGCATTTACACAGAACACACCCCCACACATACCAACCCAGTTGCCTAGGCACACCTATGTACTACCCTCTTCCTGCCCCAATTTCCCTCATCCTCACAGACTCTCAAGGAGAAGGGGTAGGATGGCAATCCCTCTCATTCATTGACCAAGAGGGGCAGAGGGGACATCTCATTGGCCAAGATCTTGAAACAAGTTTGTCTCAGAAGAACTCAGATACTCTAACTATCCTGGGCTGGAACTTTGTGGCTCCAAAGGGTGTCCAGCCCATACTTGGCACTCCCCTGGGTGTTTTTTTTTAACGGTTCTGGCCTTTTGGATATGGCACAACTGCTGCCACCTGCAAGGCTGCCCTGGTGATAACTCCCTTGGCCCAGCATGTGGTGTTCAGGCAGCCACTTTTCCCAAATTGTCGAATACTCTGCCCACCTCCTGTAATGAGATGCTAAACAGATTTGAGCTGAAGAGGCAGTTAAACTTCACACATTGAATTTGTAATAAGTCCCACCCGCAATCATCTTAAAAGCATTTGTACCGATGTAATTGCTGTCATTTCAAAACCTTGAAAAGACTTCCTCCCTATCCTCCCCCTGTACCCCTACCCTGACAATTCCTATTCTTTTTCGTAAAGGAACTGTGGAAATCGAGGCTCAATCTGGTTTTTTTGCTGTTGTTGTTTTCCTATCCTGACTAAGCAGAGGATAGAGGCGGGCAAGGGAGAAAAGAGAAGAAGGAAGGGGTTGGGATCTTAGAAGCACCTGAGGTTACTGGGGGTGGATGAGCAAAAGATAAGGGAATTTATCTGCATTTTGAAAATAAAACAATACACATAACTGATAGGTAAAATAGCACACAAATAGCCATTTGGGAAAGAAATTCTGACTGTTTCATACCATCCAGGAAATAGAAGAGATCTGTCCCTTGCAAAGGGACCTGAGGTAGACCATAGAGAGCCTTAGACCACCCTAGCTCACCCTCACAGTACCATCCAATCACCAAGTCTCCCATCAATCAACCCACCAAACAACATATTTGTAGGGCACCTTTTATGTACAAGGTGTCAAAGACATGCAGAGATACAGAGACACAAACACACCTGGAGACAGTGGGAACATGAAAGGACCAGAGAAACAAAGAAATCCAAAGGGAGGCAAAATGCCCTCTGACGGACAACCCACCCACCCCAGTTTCCTCACTACAGATGTCCAGACAGGCAGAGTCCCAAGTTCCCGTGATGTCCCCAGTACTCTGCCAGGGGAGACTTACCTTGCTGCGGCCCCCGCCAGGAACCACCTCCTCCTGTGGCTCCTTACAGACAGCCCCAAAGCTCTGAGCTAGGCTGAAGGCCAGGATGGCTGTGAATAGCAGCATGATCCTCATGGTGCCTGAGAGAGCAAAGGGACAGGACTCAGGTAAAGGAGAGAAGAGGAAGATACAGCATGGGTGAAGACACAAGAGACATTCATTACCAGCAGCTTGGCTTGACCCTGCTTCCCCAGCCCCCAACTCCACTGTCCAAGCCCTGGTCTGGAGAGAGGGTGGAAAGTATTTCTGAGAAGGGGGTACAGCCCTTGGGCTTAGTTTCCCGGCTCCCCCATCAGATATCTCCCCAGGAGATGTGCAATGCTATAGTGGTGCCAGGGGGACTCTAGCTCCCAAGAAAGATGATAGATTTGTAGGACATGGATTGGTCTGTTTCCTCAGTCCGCTGGAGGAGGGATCCTGGATGCTATTTTCCAGTACTAATAATCCCAAGACTTAGGCAAAAACTTTCTGGTATGAAAGAATGAGTCTGTAGCCACAGGCTCCAAACACCAACCAGCTCTCGGCCCTACAGGTGCTTTGTGCTCACCTTCCCAGTCCCCTGCTCCCCTATCAGAGGCTGCCATCTGCTTTATTCCCTCCTGACGCTGGCTCCTGTCCCCTGGTGCCAGCTCTGGTCCATCCAGCATTCTCCCACTCGCCTACCTGTGGAGCAGCTCTGTGCTGGGGGCTGGGTGGTCTGGCAGGATCAAGGAACTGGCTAGGACCGCTGCCTGCTCCCCTCACACACTGGTGCTGCCGGTGCTCCTGCAAAGAGAGAAACCGAGTGGAGGGGATCTAGGAAGGCTGCAGTCACTCAGTCCCAGCTCCCTGATAAAGGCTCTGGGAGGGTCTAGGGGAGCTGAGGGGAGGGGCTGAGAGTCACCAATCCCAGGGTGGCTGGAGGGGAGGCGGGGAGGCTGTAGGGGGGAGGAGGATGCAGACAGTAGCCACACACCCAGACACACACATACCCCACAGACCCAGCAGTGAGACCATTTCCTAACAGCACCCGAGCTGGCTGCTGTGTATGGTTTGTGTACAGTTTGACACTGCTGGGGCTTAGAGGACAATACCCCAAAATGAAGGCCTCAATAGCCGCCTCAGAAGCAGAAGTTTTTCTCTGACCCTCTCTTGTCCTCTCGTCACTCGGTTCCATTCTCCCCCAAGACCAGCTATAAAAACCAGAACCCCTTTGCCCCAAAGCCAGCCATAAAACCTAAAATTACTCTATGTAAAAACTGGCCAAAAAAATTATCTGACCGGCCGAGTGCAGTGGCTCATGCCTGTAATCCCAGCACTTTGGGAGGCCGAGGCGGGCGGATCACGAGGTCAAGAGATCGAGACCATCCTGGCCAACATGGTGAAATGCTGTCTCTACTAAAAATACAAAAATTAGCTGGGCATGGTGGCGCGTGCCTGTAATCCCAGCTACTCGGGAGGCTGAGCCGAGATTGCACCACTGCACTCCAGCCTGGTGGCAGAGCAAGACTCCATCTAAAAAAAAAAAAATTCAGAAAAGATGACACTCACCCCTTTTTTGGGGTCTCCTACTTTTGTTGTGGAGTTTCACGAGTCATGGGCAGATTCTTCTCAGGTCTAAAGCTCTGCTCTCTTCTACACTACATTACCTAATCTCTTTGGTTTTTGAGGATGCCAAAAATAAATTACTTTGTATTATTTAAAAAACTAGACATATAGCTAGTCATAAATAATAACTAGATAAAAAATACAGTTTTAGAGATGACTTATGACAGTTATTCACAAAAAAGTATTACTACTATACAGGGCTACTTATTTCTTCGTGCATTTAAATTTTTAAAAACATGGTCTGGGGCACCTAAAGACAGTGAAAGCACTCACCGTTGAGGATGAAACTCCCATTAAAAATAGGCTAAGCACGCCAGGCACGGTGGCTCACGCCTGTAATCCCAGCACTTTGGGAGGCCGAGGTGGGCGGATCACTTGGGGTCAGAAGTTCGAGACCAGCCTGGGCAACATGTTGAAACCCCATCTCTACTAAAAATACAAAAAATTAGCTGAGCATAGTGGCGGGTGCCTGTAATCCCAGCTACTTGGGAGGCTGAGGCAGGAGAATCGCTTGAACCCACGAGACAGAGATTGCATTGAGCCGAGATCACGCCATTGCACTCCAGCCTGGGCAACAGAGCAAGACTCCACCTCAAAAAAAAAAAAAAAAAAAAAAAGACTAAGCACAGAGTGGGCTAATCGGCACTGGGCTGCCTGCCAGCCTTGAGGGAGCATCTTTACAGTGGAGCACTCGATAAAAATGCCACACGTCTCGGCCCATGACATTTCCCTCTTTTGGGGGGCCTAGGATTCAATATAAAAATGAGATCCTTGATTAGGGGGGATCTGTATTCTGCCTTCCAGCTATGCCTGCTTTACCCATTTAAATATGAGGCCCTAAAACCTATGTTTTCTTCCCCCTTTTTATTAAAGGGCTCCACCCTAAAGGCAATAATCTAATTAAAAAACAAGCTAGTTAAAAAGCCCAAAATACAACTTTCTAAAAAAAAAAAAAAAAAAAAAAAGGCCGGGCACAGTGGCTCACGCCTGTAATCCTAGCACTTTGGGAGGCCGAGGCAGGTGGATCACAAGGTCAGGAATTTGAGACCAGCCTGACCAACAAGGTGAAACCCTGTCTCTACTAAAAATACAAAAATTAGCTGGGTGTGGTGGCACACCCCTGTAATCCCAGCCACTCAGGAGGCTGAGGCAGGAGAATGGCTTGAACCCAGGGGGCGGAGGTTTCAGTGAGCCAAGGTCACGCCACTGCACTCCAGCCTGTTGACAGAGAGACTCCAGCTCAAAAAAAAAAAAAAAAAAATTATCTGACCTACGTTATTTGACTTAGGTCATAAAACCTCCATTCCAGAGAGGGTCCTGCCCCACACCCAGAAGGAAGGAATGAGAGAGGCTAGGAGGAATCTCAACAGACAGGCCTTGCTGGGTTTCACCACTCAGTCTGTTAACATTAGATCATGCCCTTTCTGTCCAGTCATATTTCTACACAGCTGTCCATACTTTGTTAAATCTAAACATAAAAATAGACAATTTCCCCTATAGCTTCAAGGCTTCATTCTAAAGGCTCCCATTCGTATTTAATAAATTTGTATGCCTTTTTCCCTATTAATCTGCTTCATGTCAGTGATTTTCACTGAAACTTTAGGGGACCAAGACCACAGTTTGGCATCACAAATAAGACCACCAAAGATATTGTGCTTTTCTGGAAGCCACAGAGAAGGAAATACAGGAACCTGGCAAGCCAGCAGAGGAGTGAGAATTTCCTGCCAGACTCCCAGTTTTCCAGTTTTCCTCTCTCTCTCTGTGGACTCTGGATGAGTGGACAGTAAAAATCATTGTTTCCCTTTTCCTTTCCAAATGTAAGATTAATGAGAGAACAGGTTTTGTGTGTGACTAACCTTGGTATAGTGAGTCTGATATATTTTTTAGTACTTTGTGGTATAAGTATTCATATTGTTTGACCTCATTCCCTTCAGAAATAGCTTTTTTGTTGTTGCCGTTTTCCTTCGTTTTTGTCTTGTCTTTTGGTGTTCTGTCATAAGGAGGGGTACCCTAGGGTAGAACAGGCCTGCAACCCACTGTTTGAACTGGCCCTGCAAACTGGTCAGTTTCGTGGTTCTGGTTATGCTGACTTCTGTTATGACAAACTTTGCTGCCAGTCCCTGAAATAAAAACAGGGTGAGAGGTTTCCCTCTTGTCTCATGTCCTTGAGAGCATGACGTGACTAGACGGGGATATTCCCGCTTGGTCTCCACCATCCAAAGGATGTGATTTTTCAGGTAACATCACAGCCAGTATGAAAAGATTGGGAGCCCAACACATGTCTTTTCAAACATTCCAAGCTCCTAGGGGAGTTTTGTCTTACAAGGTCTCATCCCTCCTGGGCTTCTGTTTTCTTTGACATAAAGAAACCTTTGGATTAAGTTGCTATTGGAATTAAATACCCCATTAAAAATTCTAATTGTCAATGGCCAAAAGATAAATCCTTTAGACTAAAATTCCTAAATTTAAAAAAATTACTTGTTCTAAAGAATTGATAGATCAAATTAAAAGGACACATAATAGTGTCACAGCTATCCTTAAAAATTGTCTTGATTAAATTAAAGCACAAAAACCTGACCTAAAACAATTACACTCAAACTGCCACTTTGGATTCCATACAAAATTAACAATGGAGGCTGCTCCATTTTACAGTTTAATAATTAAAATTCCCACCGTGGCTTAGGGTTTCCTTCCTAATCAGAAATCAGTCCTTTTTGGCTTAATATTTATGTGACTTTTAAAACATCAGCATTTGTCCCAACTAAAATCTGGTAACAAGAGATTTAAGGTGAGTCGCAGTGGCTCACACCTGTAATCCTATCACTTGGGAGGCTGAGACCGGCAGATCACTTCAGCCCAGAAGTTGCCCGGACTTGAGACCAGCCTGGGTAACAGGGCAAAACCCCATCTCTACAAAAAGTTTTAAAGGCGGAGAGAGAGAAATTTAAAAGAATTTTTGTTAAAGAGCTCCATGGTTAGAAGTCAGCTTAATTAAAAGCTAATATTCAAGCTACGTGTATATTTTTAAAGCCTTCCTGTGTTTTCTCTTTAAATCCTATTTTAAAAAATTTTGTTCGGTAGACTAAAATCTTTTTTTTTAAATGTGTTTGATGTCTCTATTCACTTCCTTTCTTAAAAACTATCCTCCCATTTACTTTTACTCCACCCTATTCCTCCTTCCTCTTTGCCATCTTCAATACCACATTTTTTAAAAATCTAGAAAAGACTTCTAATGACTTAGACTCCTTAAAAAACTCAGAAAAGGCCAGGTGCAGTGGCTCATGCCTGTTATCCCAGCACTTTGGGAGGCCAAGGTGAGCGGATCACCTGAGGTTGGGAGTTCGAGATCAGCCTGGCCAGCATGGTGAAACCCGGTCTCTACTAAAAATACAAAAATTAGCTGGGCCTGGTGGCACACAGCTGTAATCCCCACTACTCAGGAGGTTGAGGTAGGAGAATCACTTGAACCCGGGAGGCAGAGGTTGCAGTGAGCGGAGATCGTGCCACTGCACTCCAGCCTGGGTGACAGATCGAGACTCTGGGTGACAGAGCAAGACTCCGTCTCAAAACAAAAACAACAACAACAACAAAAACTCCATTTGTAAAGGCATCTCCCTCTCTACACCCAAACCTCCAAAACCTTTTAGAATAGAAAAGACAATGGCTTAAAATTTAGATAACTTTACCTTTATTTAGATCTAAATTCTATGCCTTTGAAATATACATTTTCTACCTTATTTCATCTAAAAGTCATGTCTTAGAGATACAAGTTTAGATTTGCCTAGTTAATAATTAAGACATAAAACAGATAATTTAAAAATTGATAGTCTGAAGTTGGGGAAAACTACCTAGAAACTGACAAATAAAAAATCTGGTCTGGCATAGTGCCTCATGCCTGTAATTCCAACACTTTGGGAGGTCAAGTCAGGAAAATTGCTTGAGCCCAGGAGTTCAAGACCAGCCTGGGCAAGATGGTAAAACTCCCCATATCTACAAAAAATACATGAATTAGCCAGGCATGGTGCCATGTGCCTGTAGTCCCAGCTAGCCAGTCAGGTGGAAGGATTGCTTGAGCCTTGGAGGTCGAGGCTGCAGTGAGCTGTGATGGCACCACTGCACTCCAGCCTAGGTGACAGAAGGAGAACCTGTCTCATTAAAAAAAAAAAAAAAGTATAAATCTATAAGCTCTACTTCTGTTTATGTGTCTATATATTTATATGTGCCTGTGTATGTAATGTTCCATTATCAAAATATATAAAAGAGCTCTAATTAATTCAGTTAAAAAAGTGCTTAAATCAAATATTTTATTAAAAAATAAAAACTTTAACTCAAATGTCTGTTTAATTCACATTACTTTGTAAACCAAAAGTAAAATCCTAAAGCTCCCTAACCATCTGAATGGACCACTCCTCACAGCCAAGTGTGTTCTAAAATTAACCTGAAAACTAGGTCAGGCCATGATGGGAAGGGGGAACCAGACCCTCCTCCCTTCTGGAATTAATGATAGAACAGACGTAGTCTGATAAGAAACATACATTCATTTATTCATATATTTTTATTTATTTATTTTTTGAGACAAAAATGCCTCTTACTAAATAACTGATTACTCATATCATATAGAGGCCTGGCTTTGGTGGAAGCCCATCTGCAACACACTGCCTAAAATTAGACACTAATTACTAATTAGACAACTAATAACTATTTAACTAGACTGGCCTATTCTCAGGACTAAGAGACTAGTTCCATGGCTTATAAGACAATTCACCAACTCAATTTCTGGACTATAAAATTTCTTTAAAATTTTTCACACCGAGGAATGCTGGGCCTCAGAAGACAATACCCTAAAATGAAGGCCTCAGTAGCAGCCGCAGAAGCAGAAGTTTTTCTCTGACCCTCTCCTGTCCTCCTGTTGCTGGGTCCCATTCTCCCCCAAAGCCAGCTATAAAAACCAGGACCTCTTTTCCCCAAAGCCAGCCATAAAACCTAAAATTACTGTATGTAAAAACTGGCCATAAAAAATTATCTGACCTACCTTATTTGACTTAGGTCCTAAGATCTCCCCATTCCAGAGAGGGTCCTGCCCCATACCCAGAAGGAAGGAATGAGAGAGGCCAGGAGGAATCTCAACAGGCCTTCCTGGGTTTCCCCACTCAGTCTGTTAACATTAGAGCATGTCCTTCTGTCCAGTCATATTTCTACACAGCTGTCCATACTTTGTAAAACATAAACATAAAATTGGCGATTTCAGGCTGGGCGCGGTGGCTCACGCCTGTAATCCCAGCACTCTGGGAGGCCGAGGCGGGCGGATCACAAGGTCAGGAGTTCAAGACCAGCCTGGCCAGCATGGTGAAACCCTGTCTCTACTAAAAAATACAAAAAATTAGCCGGACGTGGTGGTGCGTGCCTGTAGTCACAGCTGCTCAGGAGGATGAGGCAGGAGAATTGCTTGAACCCAGCAGACGGAGGTTGCAGTGAGCCGAGATCATGCCACTGCACTCTAGCCTGGGAGACACAGTGAGACTCCATCTCCAAAAAAATAAATAAATAACTGGCAATTTCCCCTATATCTTTGGGTCTTCATTCTAAAGGTGCTCATATATACATATTAAATAAATTTATCTACCTTTTCTCCTATAAATCAATTAGTCTCATGTCAGTGATTTTCAGCAAACTTTTAGGAGGCCAAGTGTCTTGGCCCTCACAACACCAATTCCCATGCCTGAGTCCAGCTCAGTAGATGTGGACCCTGGGCCTCTTTCCCCACCTTGTTCATCCACCAGCTCCTTGCCCTTTAACCTTCAGGCCTGACTTCTGGGCTAAAACAGTTTCAGGCAGGCGCCCCTCCCCACCTAGGACAACCAGACTCAGGCCCCTGAAGGTTAGAAGGTCAGTTTAGCATCCCTCCAGTCCTCTCCTTTCCCCCTCCCAGAGGGAGCTGCGCCATTACATTGGTCCTCAAGAGTGTCACACCCCTCCTCTGCTGTTGGGCAAAGAAAGCTCCAGTGTCGGCCTTCCTCCACTCCTCACCAGTGGTCATGATGCCTCTCCCACCTCAATCCTTCTTGAACCCTGAATCAGCTGGACTTAGCTTCATCCTTCTAGAGTTCTTTTATACCTCCTGATGTAATCTCACAGAGGATGAACAGAACTCGATAGCTGTGCCACCCCTGCCCCCTCCCCGGCCTTGATTTTTTTTTTTTTTTTTTTTTTTTTTGGAGACAGAGTCTCACACTGTTGCCCAGGTTGGAGTGCAATCGTTCAATCTCGGCTCACCGCAACCTCTGCCTCCCGGGTTCATGCAATTCTTCTGCCTCAGCCTCCCAAGTAGCTGGGATTACAGGTGCACACCACCATACCTGGCTAATTTTTTTGTATTTTTAGTAGAGACGGGGTTTCACTATGTTGGCCAGACTGGTCTCGAACTCCTGACCTCATGGTCCGCCCGCCTCAGCCTCCCAAAGTGTTGGGATTACAGGCATGAGCCACTGCCCCCGGCCTTGATCTCTTAATTGCTTCCTTTTTTCCTCAGAGTTACATTTTCCCCACTCTAATCTGTCTCCCTGCAGTTCAGGCATCTTCTTCTCTGACCTTTCAAGCCTCTTGTTCACACCACACACAGATGAGGTAGATTATCTGCTTATTTCTCACCCAAGGGAGAGAGCTCCAGGGGAGAGTCAGAACCAGGATCAGAGCCGAGAGCCAGAGCCAGATGCTGCTGCTGAATGAGACAGCAGAGATGCAAAAGCAAAGCCAGAGCCATCCGTCAGCCCAGTATTTGTAATGGGTGCAGGGTCTGAATGTTTGCAGGGTGCTTTGGCGTGGAGCAGTCCAACTGGTTTTCATCACCATGACCATGTAAGTAGGGAATATTCTGATTTTCCAGATGAGAAAACAGGCCCAGAAGGTTCAGTCACTTGCTCCAGTACATATGGCTACTAATCAGTGAAGAACAGCCTCAAATCCAGGTTTGTCTCACCCCAGGTCTCCCACTCTTTTTACTGCACTGGCATAAACTTTGACCTGTGAGGGAACAGTTAACTGTCCCAGACGGAATGGGTGGCCCCCCTCTCCAAGAGACTTGAAGATTTGGGACCTTCTACTCTTCTACATTTTGAGTTTGGGAGAGAACCGTATCTTTATCTCATATTTACTACAAAAACAATCTGTGCAACAAAGCCTTCCCCAATCACCCTATTTAAAATTATCACCACCCCAAAACTCCATATACCTCACTCCCATTTTTCCCTTCATGAACTTATTACATCCACTATGCTAAGTATTTTACTTATTGTCTTTCTATCACCACTCCCACCCAGGAATATAAGTGTCATGATGACAAAAATTTTTGTCTGCTTTGTTTGCTACTGTATCCCTCACTTTATAATGTTTGACATATAATAGGTGCTCAATAAAAATGTATTTACAAGGCTGGACATGGTGGCTCATGCCCATACTCCCAGCACTTTAGGAGGGTGAGGTGGGAGAATTGCTTGAAGCCAGAAGTTCGAGACCAGTCTGAGCAACATAGCAAGTAAGACCCCATCTCTACAAAAACATTTTTAAAAATTAGCCAGGCATGGTGGTGCATGCCTGTGGCCCCAGCTATCCCAGAGGCTGAGGCAGGAGGATCACTTGAGCCCAGGAGGTTGAGGCTGCAGTGAGCTATAATTGCATTGCTACACTCCAGCCTGGGCAACAAAGTAAGACTCTGTCTCTTAAAAGAAGAAAAAAATGTTATTTACAAAATGAACAAGGAAGCCAGAGCCAAGTTTCTTGTATCACAGTCAAAAACATGGATCCACCATGGAACCTCTCAAGTGCTGCTGGGGTCCTGAAATGTTTGTCTCCCACCCCACCCGAGAACTTAGACTGTACTGACAGAAGTCACTGGCTACACAGGGACCCGTGTTCATCCCAAAGTGAGGACAGCAGCTGGGTCTCAAGGCCTCTTTATTACACCAGATGCTAATGGGACTCATTAAAAGCTTCTCATTACCCAGCTAATTACAGGGCTGTGTGGGCAAAGAACATGGGCCAGGACCCAGGGTTGGGAGCCTTTGGTAGGATGAGGAGAGAAGTGGGAAGCTGTTTACATGCAAATGGCATGACTGGTTCATTCCTGTGAGGAGCCCAGGTGCTGTTCCTAATTGGTTCCATCCATCTCCCTCCTCCTCCTCTCCTAACCCCACCAATCTGGAGCTGAAGGCCCAAGCTGGGCAGGCTGGAGGGAGTTGGGTGTGTAAGAGGAGGAGGTGTTAAGCCAAGAGCTGAGGACTAAAAGCCTCCTGGGTCCAATCTCTGCATCCACCCCTCTCCCCCACCAACCCATCCATCCCTGCTCCCAAGCCCTGGCACCAGGGAAGCAGGGCTTCAGCAAAGGCACACCATAAATAATGTCCTTTGATGATGCAGCATCTCAAAGAGGATGGCAGGAGCCAAGGATGGTGGGGGAGCCGGGGGGGCGGCGGGGAACAAGGGGATGGCAGGGAGAGTTGATCACCCCTTGATCTCTGGGATTAGCAAAGACTTGAAAGAGCTAATGCTAGGCTATGTTGGAGAGGTGATGAGAGAGGGAGGTATTGGAGGGCTAGGACAGCCTGGGCTTCATTTTGCCTACAAATCATATGGAAATGACATGTAAAGTGGGTGTTGCAGCTATAGAGTCCCCAAGTGTTTTTTCTTGAACACCCACCCTTTATTTGAGCCACATCTCAGATGATGTCCCTGGCCTAGAGGAGCAGGGTACTTGGAGTCCAGGGTCCTTAGCAGCTCCTCCCCTGCAACTTCCCCTCTTTGCTGCTATGATGGGTTAGGGATGAGGCCAGGAAAAGGTGTGTACAGTTGTGCTGTGTTGAGACAGGTTAGTCAGCAATTCACTGAGGGCCAGAGGTGGAAGCAGACCCTCTAGCTTGTACACACGAGATGGCCTGAGTATATCCACCACATGCACAACTTGTGGACTCTCGCAAAATCCCAGAGGGGTACTGGCAAGGGGAGGGCAGGGCTAGGGTCATATGTGACACTGGGTGGAGATGCCAATCAAGAGTGGAAGGATGACAGCATTCTATGTCCTGCCATGTCCTGCAGCCAGGAGACAACTGGAGAAAACCCCACAGAGCAAGGAACAAGAGGCCCTCAGAGCCTGGGGAAGAAATGGACTAAGCCAGGAGGACTGAGCTAGAGCTGGTTTAAGCTGTGAGATGCTAGAATGGCTCCTCATGGGGTTAGGGGAATCCAGGATGGCTTGTGCCCCTCAGAGGCTGAAACAACCCAGACTCTCAGAGCGCTGAACTGGCTGAAGGGAGAGGGCTGGGAGAGAAGAGGCAGGGCTGGGGAGGGGAGGACTGGTAGCAGAACTCCAGCTTCTCCCACAGTGATGGAGCCAATTCCAACCCTGTAACACAGGTGGGGAAACTGAGTCCCTATTTGTTTCAGGGGATGAAAACACACACTCCTAGGCTCCAGAAAAGAGAGGCAGAGACAGGAAAGAAGAGGAGGAAGAGAGTGACAGAAGAGTAAAGGAGGAGGGGAGTGCCTGCCCTTCCTTGAACTCCAGTCCATCTACATGATGGGCACAGTGAGGACAGGGGTGAGGGCCCTAGCCCTTCCCCTCTCCCATCACCCCCAGCCCAGGGAGCTGACAGTGCCTTCAGCCCTGTGAAGGGACATGCAGGATAGGGAGCAGCAGCTGCATGTTCTCCTGAAATTGCTTCTGAAAATGACCAGACACTTCACTGGGAAAGTGACGACAATTTGGGCCCTGGGAGCAGGAGATGAGATGGAGAGCGGGGGCGATGAGGCGCAGGTCACCACCCCACTCTCGGCCAGATAGGCTCTTCTCGGCCTGATTCTGAGAAGTCAAGGATGGGGGGAGCTGTTGGGGGTGGGAGAAGGCTGGCCAGAGCCTGAGCTACCCCTATTCTGAACAGAGCCACCCTCCTCCCAAACAAGGCAGGCTCTAGCCCCTCGCCCGCCTGAAAACAGATGATTCCCCAGGTTCTATCTCAGCTCAAAGCAGGGTGTGCCAGAAGCACGTGGCTTGTGCTCAGACAGCAGATTAATCTGCAGGCAGGAAGAGAAGTTAATCAGTTCTCCCTGGCCAGGATGATAGCCGGCCGTGAGCTGCCTGCAGATGGAAGTCAGGTGGAGGGAGACCCCAGCCTCAAGGCATAGTGAGTTAAGGGAAGGAAGCGGGAAGAGGTAGGCAAGGTAGAGATCTTGAGAGGAGGAAGAGACAGCCAGAGACAAAAACAAAGGCAGACCCTGCTAAGCTCTCACAGACCACAGATCTAAATTTTACTGTGACTATATGAGCAGCTTGTTCCCCAAAGCTAGAGGCCAGGATGGTGAGAGGCTGAGACAAGACAGAATCTATGAGAAAATAGATATGAGGGGGAGTAGGAAAATATTTAAAGCATTTTACAAAATATTACATATTGATATTAGTCAGAGCTCACAGAAACAGGGACAATGAGATGGTGTGAGATAGTTGGGAGGGTGAGAAAAAGATAATGACAATGACGCAGGAAAAATAAAGGAAGAGGAGAGGAAAGGGCCAGGTCACAGGGATGGGGGGGTCTTGATGAGGGAGCCTCATCAAGTGAGTGATGTGAAGTGCCACCTGCTGCAGGCCCCAGCTGTGGGACAGAGACGAGCAAGATAACTGTTGGCAGCAGTTTGGCATCTCGGGTGTGTGAGAAGGAAGGGGGTGTCGGGGAGGCTGGTGTGATGGAGCCCTGTGCTGTGTGTGGGAGTAGAAGGGGTGATGGCGTTCCCACGTACAGGAGACCCTGCATTCCCCAGCACCCCAGCATACATAAGCCCTCCAGCCTTGGGCCGCTTTTCAGGCTAAATCGCCAAAGGACCCCAGTTTCTGCCAAGACAGGGATGCTCACTTCTTCCCTCCAGGGACACACTTAATGAATCAGTCCACTGGCCACCTGCGACCTGAGCCCCATCCTTAACTCCCCCCGCAGCCCCTCCACCCACCGCAGTCTCTCTAAACACCCCCCCAGAGCTCAGCCGGTCAAGGAGCCCGGAGACAATTTTCCTTCTTTTCCTTTCTTATTACCTCACTAGCTGGCTCCAAGGAGCTTGAGGAGGAAAAAGGGCATGGGGGCAGGGGTCTAAGTACACCTGGGTGAAAAGATAGGGGGAACAGGGACCCACCCACCCTGACTGAACCTTTCCAAGCCACATGTTTTATTAGTGAGCAGAGAGGCTGAGGGTTGGAGGAAGCTACTTTTGGAGGAGAGAACAAGAAGGGTTTGGGACAAGGGTCCTCTTCAAGGGTAGTTTAATCCCCAAGCCATGCCCCACGATCAGAGGGGTTAGAGATCCTCCCACACAGGAGGGCAGAGGGGGATTAGTGCTGGTTCAGGAGGAAGCAACTGCCGTCTCTGCATGGTGCCCCCTCCTCACTGCACAGTCACCTCCAAGCAATGACTCCCCCTTTTTTTGTAGCGTAGCTTGCTGTTGTCACCACCTGCAGGGCCCTGGACGACCTTGACAGCCACACTGTTCTCCTTGAACCTCACTGAGAACCTGGAGAGGGAACAGAAAACCAAGTCTAGTGCCCATCCCCTCACCCCGACTCCCGCATTTCCATGATGGCCCCCCCATCATGCGAGTCAGAGGACTTGAGGCCCCAGAGAACCTGGGTGGGGGCCTGAGAAACACCTCCAAGCCCCGGTCTGCACTGCCCTACATGCTTCGCTTTCTGATCCTGGTCATGATGACCATCAGCCTGGCCATCTACCGTAAGCCGCCCCTCACCCCCAGTTCATGGCCTCACTTCTCAGTCACGGTGACTGTAAGCTGCCTCTGCGTGGCATCCAGCACAGCCCGGTACATTTTGGTCAGCAGTTCAATCACATGCTCGCTGACCAGCAGGAAGTCCCCCTTGGAGCCCACTGATGACATCTTAGGAAGAGGGAAAAATAGCAGGAAAGGGATTCATTTTTTCTCTTCAGGAGCACCTGAGGGACATCAAAGGCCCAGAGCGAAAGGTCTGGTCCCCATCACCTCCAGCCTGCCCCAGCCCTGGGATGCATACCACCTTCTCCAGTCCAAGGCCTGCCCCACCCAGCTCTGATACCTCACTCAGATGCAAGCTAAAGAGCCCATCCTTGAGGCTGGTGACTGACACCCCAGCCACATTGTCTAGCCCGATGACAATTTTGGCCTGGGACTTCTTGGTGTCTGTGAGAATCACATGGCCCTTGGTCAGGAGGAGAATCCGAGAAGAAGTCTAGGGACGGAACAGGAAAGGGTGAGGAAAGGCAGGATTAATTGCCCCCACTCCACCTGGCAGGGCGCAAACACAGCCTGCCATCCGCTCTCCAGATGCCAGCCCACAGCTCTGCACTAGCTGCGGGAGGAGTTCAGCCTGCAGGCCCTTACCTTGCCATTGCCACGATTGACCTTCTTCACGGCCTCTGCCATCAGAACAGGCCCCTCCTCCCCGCCTTTCAGCTTCTGCAGCTTGGGGTTCCCTTGCAGCCCAATGTAGTCACCACAGAATGGAATGGGGACACTGAGAACACATGGGAGGTGTGCAGCGCGACAAGGCCCAGAGGCCTCTTCCCCACCTCCAGAGTTCCCATCCTAGTCCTCCCAGGCCCTTCCCCCACATCCACGTATCCTCTGTCAGTGTCCACAGAGCACAGTCCAGGACCAAGACATCAGCACCACCTGGGGAGTTGTTAGGCAAATTTTGGTCCCCACCCCAAGACTTGCTGGATCAGAGACTCTGAGGAGGGACACAGCACCTGGGGGTGACAATCCTGCCAGGTGATTCTAAGGCACGCTCAAGTTTGAGAACCGCTGCGTGATGGAACTGGCTGTGCAGGGTCTGGGAGGCCCTCACCTCTGGGGATATGAAGCCTTCTTGCCCTTGAACAGTTCACTGGCACAGAGCTTTTCCCTCAGGATCTCTACCTGCTTTGGGGACAGCTGATCCCGGAACCTCTTGCACTGTGAGGAAGGAGGGACAGGAGCTAAAATCATAGAGTGGGAGGGCAGGGCTGGGGAGGGAGGTGAGAAATATTGACTAGAAGACACTAGGAGAGGAGAGAGACTGAGGAAAAAGGACAGGCACTAGACACCTCAGGGAGAGGCCGGGGCTGGAGGACCATTGAGGAGGAGTGCAAGAACTGAGGGAGGCTAGGGGAGGGAATGGACACCATCAAATAAAAGCACCAGGAGGGCTCTATGCTCAGCTCTCAGGGCAAGGCTTAGCCCCAGACAGGTGCTCAATAAGCATTTCCTGAATAAAAGAACAAATTACTTTATGCTAAGTGAAATAAGCCAGACACAAAAGGACAAATATTATATGATTCCCACTTATATGAGGCACTTGGAAAAGTGAAATTCATAGAAACAGAAAGTAGATTATAAGATATCAGGGGCTAGGGGAATGGGAGAATAGGGGGTTGTTGCTTAATGGGTGCAGAGTTTCAGTTTGGGGTGATGAAAAACGCATATGGAGATGGATGGCAGTGATGGCTGCAGAACAACATGAATGTCGCTCATGCCACTGAACTATACACTTAAACACCATTAAAATGGTAGATTGTATGTTATGTATATTTTACCATAATTTTTTTAATGGGAAAAAAATAGAAGAGGGAGGCAAAAGAGGAAAATCAGGGGGAGGGAAAAAAAAGACGAAATGAGAGGAAGGGTGCCTGGGCTCCACTTGCCTTCCACTGGTAGAAGAGCTGCTGCAGCTCCTGATTTGCTGTGCTGAGGCACTTGTAGGGGGCGGCTGGCCATGTCTTGTCTAAGACGTTTGTGGATGGCAAATTGTTCTTCAGCCCCAGTAGGAATTTCTGTACCTAGTTTGGGACCAGGGGGATTGGGAGTGGAGTGATGAGAAGAAACACTTCCTGACAGGCAAACTGGCACCCAGATCCTGCCACTTCAAAGGAGGAAGTTAACCCACAGTGAAAAGCAAGGGGTGGAGCTGAAGAGATGGAAGGGAGTCACCTCTTCGATCTTTTTCAGCAAGAGGTGCAGGCTTGAGGCCGGGAGGTAAGAGCATGAATAGGAGACTGGAGGGAGAGAACGATTAGTTCCAACCAGAGACCTGCTACCCAGGGCAGTGAGGTAAGAGGAACCAATATGAAAGCTGGTCTCAAAGTTTTGCTCCTGTAGCTTTCTATTCCTTCTGTTCACAATTGCCTACAGGTGGCAGCCACTGTCTGTGTCAGCTGTTGGCTAGGTACCAAATTTCCCCTCCTCTCAAATCAGTCAAGTCCAAACATGTCAGCCTCCATTCAAAGGAAGAAGGAGCAAATAAAGGAGCAAAGGAGAAAGAGCAAATGAATTCAGGGAGACAATGAAGAGGCCCAGAGCTTCAGAGCCCCCATTCCTCTCTTAAGCTGAGGGATCCAGACTCTCGAACAACAAAGAGGGGCTGTAAGCAAATGTGTCTCATGTCTGAATGAGCAATAATCAGGGTCCTAACCACGGTCAAAAATCCAATCAGCGGAGGTCAGTTACAATTTTCTCCAGCCTCTGTCCAAGATCCCATGCTCTTCCTCCTTCTCTCTGGCCTTTCCCAAGGTTTCACTGGAAGTGCTTTTCTCTCCTGGGTTTCCTCCCTGACACTTAGAGCCCAGCCTCATGTCGCAGGACCCCTGCATTCCCTGGGCACACCACCCAGACAGGACTCTTTCCCATGCTCCTACCCAGCCCATGCATGATCACTGTGTGCCTTAGCTCTCGATGCTCTCTTGACTCAACTCTGCCAACCTGGGAGATCAGCTCAAAGCCCTCCCTGATTCCCCAAGCCCCGGATTGCCTCTCCTTTCTTTGAAGCCCCATAGCAATTTGCCTACACTCGTCTTTGTACTATAGTTATTTGCATGGAAAACAGCTCCCTTTCTAGACACTGAGTCCTTATAAGGCAGGATCCCAGGTCTCACATTTTTTTTCACTAGTCAACATTTATTGAGTGTCTACTTAGTGCCTGGCACTGTTCTAGGTACTGGGACATAACAGTGAACAAAGTCTTCATTTTCACCGGACTTACATTCTACTGTAGGGTGCAGAAGGGGACCAACTACACAAGCAAATAAATATATAGTGTGATATCAGATAATGGCATCTGCTGTGATGCAAAGAAGTAGACCCTGAGGCAGGAATGAGTGGCAGCATATTCCAGAGACATTAAAAAGCCAGGGTGAGCAAAAATTAGCTGGGCATGGTGGCGCATGCCTGTAATCCCAGCTACTCTAGAGGTTGAGACAGGAGAATCGCTTGAACCCGGCAGGCGGAGGTTGCAGTGAGCCAAGATCGCACCACTGCACTCCAGCTTGGGTGACAGAGCAAGACTGTCTAAAAAAGAAAAAAAAAAAGGTGGCCAGAATCACTTGAGCAGGAAGAGAGAGGATCAGAGAGTAGGTCGGGGCAGATCATGATGGGCCTTGTAGGCTGTGGTAAGGAGTGAAATGGAACACCATTGGAGAATTTATACAGAAGAATAGCATAATATGATGTTTTAAAAATTCAATATAGCTTATTATTTTGAAAGTTTTTTTAACTTACAGAAAAGTTGAAAAAAGATAAAATTAACATCTGTATACTGTATGTTCCTCATCTAAATGCACCAACTGATAATGTTAACACCTTGCACTATCTGTGTGCTCTAACACACACACATATGTGTGCATATAAATACATGCATATACACATTTACACAAATCCTTGCTACCCTACCATCTTAAAGTAGGTTATAGATATCATGACATTTTACCCTAAAATGTCAGCATGCCTCTCCCAAGAACTGGAACATTCTCTTAAACAATCATAACTCCATCACCACACCTAAGAAAATCAACATCACTCATCCAACAGCGATCCACTCTTAGATTTCTCTACATGTCCTTTATAAACTTCTAAACATGTCCTTTGAAGCTTTATTTTTCCTTTTCCAGGATCCAATCAAGCTTCATCCATGGCAACTGACTCTTTAGTCTGCCCCAATCTAGAACAAGGATTCTTAAGTTTTTGTTTTTGCCTCTTTTTTTGAGACAGGGTTTTGCTCTGTCGCCCAGGCTGGAGTGCAGTGCCACCATCACAGCTCACTGCAGCCTTGCCCGCCTCCCAGGCTCAAGCGATCCTCCCACCTCAGCCTTCCAAGTAGCTGGGACTACAGGTATGAGCCACCACACCCACCTAATTTTTAAATTTTTTTTGTAGAGTCTAGGTCTCACTATGTTGCCCAGACTGGTCACGAATTCCTGGGCTCAAGCAATATTCCCGCCTCAGCCTCCCAAAGTGCTAGGATTACAGGAGTGAGTCACCTTGCCTGGCCAAGGTTTTACATCCCATAGAGCACCTAGCAACCTGTTTGTTTATGGCACAGAATTACTGAAGATATAAAAAATGACTTGATTTTTGGCACTTCCAAATGTCTGGAATTTTTATGAAAAAGTTTTACTAAGATATCAGGTTAAAAAATTAAAATAGAAAGAGGCAGAATACATAGTATATTGCTGTTAACTGCAGGAACTATCCAAGCTCATTGTAGCTTCCACTGCAGGTCTAGTGGGTTTGGTGGGTTTGGGATCTGGGCCTGTGAAGGCCTCCAAGACTGGAGTCCCCAGTCCCTAGTCTGATTTTATTTATTAATAATTCAACAAACATGCCTAAGCATCTGTCATAATCCCCTTTGTTCCAATTAATGTGGAGCCTCTGAAGGCTTTCTTCTTTTTATTGTTTGTTCTAGAACTAGAAAGTTCTGCCCTTTCCTATGCAGCCCTCCTGCCCCCAGGTCTGCCTAGGGCCATGGGTTGCCCAAGCCTCTATTGATGAGGGGCAGTCTTAGGCAGTGGTTAAAAGCTCTAGAGTCAAATAGTTTGTAACCCAGCTTTACCACTTACAGCTGTGGAACCCCCGGCAAGTTATTTAACCTCTCTGAGCCTTGGCTTTTTAACTACAAAATGGGAGAAAGAAAAGAGCCTACCTCACAGGGTTATTGAAAGTATTAGAGTTAATGCATGTAAAGAGCTTAATGCATAGTAGATGTTCAAAAGATAATGGGTAAGGCCGGGTGCAGTGGCTCACACCTGTAATCCTAGCACTTTGGGAGGCTAAGGCGAGTGAATCACTTGAGCTCAGGAGTTTGAGACCAGCCTGGGCAACATGGTGAAACCACATCTTTACCAAAAATACAAAAAATTAGCCAGGCGTGGTGGCATGTGCCTGTGGTCTCAGCTACTGGGGAGGCCGAGGCTGAAGGATGGCTTGAGCCCGGGAGATGGAGGTTGCAGTGAGCCGAGATCATGCTTACTGCATTCCAGCCTGGGCGACAGAGCAAGATTCCATCTCAAAAAAGAAATAGGCTGGGCGCAGTGGCTCACACCTGTAATCCTAGCACTTTGGGAAGCCGAGATGGGCGGGTCACTTGAGGTCAGGAGTTCAAGACCAGCCTGGCCAACATGGTGAAACTCTGTCTCTACTAAAAATACAAAAATTAGCTGGGCATGGTGGCGCGTGCCTGTAATCCCAGCTCAGGAGGCTGAGGCAGGATAATTACTTGAACCTGGGAGGCGGAGGTTGCAGTGAGCTGAGATCGCGCCATTGTACTCCAGCCTGGGCGACAAGAGTGAAACTCTATCTCAAAAAATAAATAAAAATAAAACAAATGATAATGGGTACTAGCATTAGTTACAGTCAAGGCAGTGGCAAACTGGAATAGTCAGAAACACTGGGGGAATCAGTGCCCAGTGCCCGCAGGCTTCTGTGGGGGTGTGATTTATTGAGACCCTGGTCTAAACCCAGCAGCTTCTGGGTTGACAATTAGTAGCTGCCTGACAATATACAGATGAAAGAAAAGGAAGAAGAAGGGCAGTCAGGAGATAACACCAAAATCAGATTACAAGTCTCAGGTGTGTAGCAAGAAGCATGTATGGTGGGAAGGCAGACACTCTGACACCACCACAAGAGGTGATCAGGCAACTGAAGAGACCTGGAAGATGGAACTTCCCTGGGAATGGGAAGAGGACGAGCAAATGAAGGCTCAAGAAGGCAAAAAAAGAGGTCCAGAGCTTCAGAGCCCCCATTCCTCTCTTGAGTTGAGGGATCCAGACTCTCAAACAACAAAGAGGGGCTGCAAGCAAACATGTCTTATGTCTGAATGAGCACAGTCAGGGTCCTAACTATGGTCAAAAACCCAATCAGCGGAGGTCAGTTACCAATTTGCTCCAGCCTCTGTCCAAGATCCCATGCTCTTCCTCCTTCTCTCGGCCTTTCCCAAGGTTTCACTGGAAGTGCTTCCCTCCCTGGTTTCCTCCCTGACACTTCTCAGAAGCACTACTGCTATCTGACTGAAGTCTCCAGAAGTTACTCTTCTCTGTCCCTGTTTTTCTCCCCCTGGGAGCTGTCTGTAAGTTTGAATGTGTAGGCCTTCCAGGTGGGTCTTCCCATCCAGCCTGACCCACGTCCTCCAGAATTAGGATAGGTCCTTCCTGAGATTTACTTTCTGACTTGCTGACAATAGTTTCAGAGGAAGTAGAAGGAAGATACAATTCGCCTACTCTCACCCCAACCCTAAAATGGATCTTGGGAGGTTGAGCTAGTTAATGTGTGGATCACTCTACTCTTCAACGAGGCTTAGCCTCTTCAACAGTTGTTAAACATCCAGCCCCAGGCTCTTCACAAGGCTATTTGACCATAGACCAGATGGTGGGTGTGCTGAGACCCCTTCCTGCCACAAGGTTGCCTGGATTGTCCACTCATGCCAAAATGCTATCTGATTCTGCCCCTGAGTCCAAGGCACTGGGGCCTGGTCCCTGCAGGTAGCTGCCCTCTTCTCCTAGGACTTAAGTACATGCAGACTGAGGAAACTCTTGGGGGAAAGCTTTGGGTTGCCTCTTCTCAAACCCCTCTCCCAAACCTGTGCCTCCCTGCTCCATCCCTAACATCCACCCTAACCCCTACCACTTACCATGCTCTTGTAGATGAAATCTGCCAAGGTGAGGGCAGCCTCTGACCGGAAATATTTGCGATAATTCTTTCGGGCCTGGCAGAAAAGTACAAGAAAGGAGCCAAAGTGAAGATAGGCAGATTCTAGAAGAGGTTGTACTATTTTTCAACCACGCAAAGACCTGAGTAAGATAAAGAGCTGAGACTGTAGCTGGAAGTTGGAAGTAAAATCAGACAAGTTGGCAGTGAGGACACTTAGAGCAGAAGGCAAAGTTCTGCTGCCAAGTTAGGCATCTACCCACCCAGACACCTCTACAGGTCTCCCCTACAGGCCTCTCACTCCCAGACACCCACCCACACATGGATGGGCTGATACACAGAGGTGCGGCCTGGGTGCAGGCAGGACTAGCTCTCTGCGGCCTGGGTGCAGGCAGGACTAGCCAGCAGGTGACACAATCCAGGAGAAACAATGTGAGGAAACCTCTCTTCCACTCTCCATTACCTTCCACCCTCTCACAAAAGCTTGGATCAATAACACGGATGCCTTTATCTTCCCATAGCATTTCTTTTGCTGTAGAAAACATAGGAGTTGTTAGAAAAATGGCACCTCCTGAGCCACCTTCCATCTTCCCCATTAGAGTGAACAGAGTGGGACTTTAGGGATGACCATACCATGTTTCCCCGAAACCAAGAGGAGATGAGGATCTGACTCTTTCGCATCAGTTGGTAGTGGGTGCGGCAGCGCCAGCCTCGGTAAATCTTCTGTATGAGTGTGGCCAGCTGCTGGAGTCTCAGGCGCCTCTGTTCTTCGAGGTAGAAAAGCTGTGGAGAGGTGGAAGGGGGTGACAGAGAGACTGGCTCAGGGGAACAGTGCTGTCCTCTCCTATACCCCACAGTACTGAGGCTTCCCAACCAGGCCTTATTTGATCATTCCTTTGTCTTCTTAGTTCGCTCATTTATTCATTCAGTAAACAAGTATCTACTTAACTCTAACTTTGTAGCAGGCAGTAAGCTAGATGTTGATCACCCCAACCCTCAAGGGCTCTGCCTCAGGCAAAGGCACTTACAGCCATGCAGCACCAAGCTCCCCAGGCTCAGGGCAGTGTAGGAACCCAAGAGTTCAATTCCCAGGGATACGGTTCCCGCAGACAGGAAGCTTCCCATCCACTGGACAGTGATCCATTCCAGGTTATACACACTCCCTCCCCCTCCAGCCTTTCTCAGGTGGAGAAAGGCTTCCACCTTCTACCCTCACCAAATGCTAGTGCCCTCTCTAACTCACAGTCTTGGGGCTTCTAATGAAGATCTTTGTCTTGCCAAAGGCCAGCTCCCCCGAGGACATGCTCAGCTCCCCCAGGACCTTCTCAACACCTTCCCTATGGAAGCAGATGACAGAAAGCTGCAGAGGGGTATCTCAGGAGAGAGTCCTCTTCCACCTTTCCCCTAATCCTTTCAGCCTCCAAGAAGTGATCATTCAATTCATTTCCCAAAGTATCCATTCACCCAGCTTCAGCAGATGTGCACTGCACCTCCAGGTCTCTTCCCCCAGAGATGTTTCCTGCACTGCCCTTTCCTGATGCCCAGTCTCCCCATGGGGTCTTACCGGTCTCCCCCATTCCAGTGAGGCCAGGTGCTCCGGCTCAGCAATCGGTACCTTTCCAGGAAGGGCCCATAACCCTGGCGGTGGGCATAGCCTGCCCGTCGCACCCGTACGTTCTCCAGCAGTCCCAGGTACCGAGCCTGGGTTGCCACCAGGTCTGAAGAGAACTGACCTCGCTGCTGATGCTCATTGGGCTTTATGCACCTGGTGGGAGGTGGGGTAAGGCACAGGCTTCAGGAGCTGACATCATTGCCAGTGTAACCCATCATATTCCCCTATGCTGCACACAGTCCACTTCACTGAAAAGTTTCAAAGAAAGTAGACACACTGGCCTCCCCAGTTTCACTCACTTCTATGTATTCCCTATCGAATCTGATGCTCTCCCCCTGTGGGATTCTCAGCTCCTTATCTGACTGTTTTCTGTGAGGAAAGGACCTCTGATATCCTTATTCCAGAAGCACCCCCACATGGACATGTTCTACAGCGCATGGACCCTGCACGTGCCATCACATATGTAGCATGTTCCCCTGCATGCCAGCATGTCACCTGATGTAGTTGGGGCTCTTGGAATACAGATTCTTCATGAGGATGGCCACAGAACTCTTGAACTGGGCCCCAGCAGTCGGGGGGCGTTTGAGAGATGCCTGCTTAGGATTGCCCTCAGGAAACAAGGACCGAAGGAGGGGGTGCTGGGCCTTCCACATGGCCTGCGACAGGTCTCGGAAGAGTAGGTCATTATTCTTGTCAATAAAGCTGGTCACGTTGTATGTCACCTGTAAAGGAGCAGCTATTGGTTTGGAGACCCCACAACCTTGTCCCAGCACTTGGCCCTCCCAGTCTCATTGTGAAGTATTCCAGACTCTCACCTTCCCCGGGTTCCTCCCCCATTGACTTCAGTCTGGGCCTGAGCCCTAATCTCTGCCCTCCAGCCCTGCCATTTCACCTTGCCCGCATAGTGGCAGATGCGGAAGCAGCTGAGGCCCATGGTGTGGTCATACTGACGCTGGGCATTCTGGGTGACTTTGCTCTCGTAATGGCCATGCTTGGAGAAGAGCTGGTTCAGCTTTGCTAGGAAAGTGGAGTCACTGACCACCCCAGGCCGCAAGCACTCCTCATCCAACATGGCCAGGATACCTTGCTGATTCTGGGCCGGGGGAACAAAAGAAGCCCAACCTAAATCTGGTCCTCCAAGATGTCCACGTTCTCATTGCTGCCCCCCTTCTCCACTCTTATCTTCTGCCCTCTTTACTGTCCCTACCAAGTAGGGAATCAGGGAGAGAGACAGGGGAAGGATGTTCAGGCAGTCTGGAAGGGGAAGTCCCACAGATAAGAGAATGACAACTCACATGCTCAATGAGCTTACAAATGATGCCATTATCAAAGTAGTCCACCTTTGTCCACGGTATGCCCTGGTCAGGGGAGACAACAAATTACAGGGAACACGTCCAAGACAAGCCTCCAGAGACCTCACCAGATCCAGCCTTTCACCCACCCAACAAAGGACATCAGAAAGCCCCATAGTTCACAGGGGTCCTTGGTATGATTTCTATTTATGTCCCCATCCCTCCAAGGTTGGTGGAGAATTTGTGGGATGGGTAGACAGACACACGGAAGGAATTGGAGCAGCTGTGAGAGAGGGTGAGACAATGCAGAGATCCCTGTAGGTGGTGTAGGGTGGAGAGGGAAGTGTAACATGTTGAGTGAAGATTAGGATAGAGATTTCCAGTGTGGGAGTGGGGAAGGATCCATGTGTATGTGCAACAGCGGCCACACTACTCTGTGCTCTATAAAACCACAGCACGTGAGAGTTTATCATCAAACAACAAGGCTAATTTGATACATCTTCAAAGATCTACGTCAGTGATTCTCAAATTTGAGTGTGCAGCACAACCACCTGGAGGGCTGTTAAAATACAGATTTCTGGGTCCCACTCCCCAAGTTTCTGATTCAACAGGTCTGGGATGTGGGCCTGGAATCGGCATTTCCAACATGTTTCCAGGTGATTTTGATGCTGCTGGTCCAGGACTACCCTTTAGGAACCACTTTATCTATATGAGACTTTGAGACTATATAATGTTTTGAAAAGCAAGAATGGTACAAAAGCAGAAGACCCAAAGATAATCGTTCTCTACTTTGGGGACTTGCTGGGCATCAGGCCTACAGACAGGATAGCTCCTGATCCCACCCAAGGGTCAGACGCTCCAGGCTGGGACATTCTCAGGTATGGCTGGGAAGCATAGGTCTTTCTTTCCTCCCTCTATCACAGGTCTTTAAAGAAAACAAAATTAAATTAAGTTGCCTCCCACTTCATCCCCCAAATACCTTCCCCAACCAGTTAAAGGAATTATGATATTCTTAAAATACTGTGTTGCTGTAAAAAAGCATCCTTACATACTGACATGGAAAGATCTCGTTACGTGATGACAATAAGGTACAGAACAGAGTGTATTTACTGCCATTTGTATAGATTTTGTGGGGAAATATATTTACAAATTTGCTTGCATATGCGTAAGGACTTCTGGAAGGAAGCCCATGTTGGTTGCCTCTGGGTGGGGAGGAGAACTAGGAGGCTAGGGGCAGAAGTAGGAGGGAAACTTTCCTTACATACTTTCTAAGCTTTTTGAATTTTGAAGCATGGGAATGTATTATGTATCTGATCATTTAAATCGTTAAAATTAAAACATACAAAACAACTAAAAAAACTTTTTCACACATTGTGACCACATTGCCTGAAATTCTGTTATAACCTATTCCTGAGAGCTCACAAGGGAACATCCCTGGGAGGGTTTTGATGAGTGAGACTCTCAGCCATTCACACTTTGAAGGTAATGAGCTCAATCAGAGAGCTTTTCTAACACTTAGCCATAGAAATTGGAGCCATGGGGTACTTCTGGTGAGGAAGTCTGGGATCATGGTGTTAAAAGAAAGGACAGCAACTCTAGCTAGGGCCCGGGGGAGACCAAGGACTCTGAGATGTTAGAGAAGGGCATAGAAAGAGATGTGGTTGGGCCAAACCCAGGAGAAATGTCCTTTTTATATTTGGCTCACAGTCTGCCATAGGCCAAGCACAGCTGTCACTTCCCTCTTGTCAGGACTTTCCACACATGTACCCTGGGAGGCCAGGGAAATGAAGAATGGAGAGCAGAGGATTAGGGCTACTTGGTAATGCTGGAATGATCTACTATGCAAGGGAAACATTTTGTCCTTTGTGTTCCCATCTGGGGACGATGTAGAGGAAATTGTGATCAAGGAGAAAGGAAGCTCTGGCATATGCCTAGAAGTTGTTTAAGAGGGGGAAGTAGAAAAGACTTGGTTTACTTCTCTCTTATATTCCTCTTGCTCTTCTTTCAGGGTCATCTCTATGAACACCTGCTGCAGCTTCTCATTACAGTAGTTGATCACAAATTGCTCAAAGCTATTATCCTGAGAGAGGGAGCACAGGTTAGAGAGCTCACTCCAAGACTGTTTCTCCCTCTCAGTCCTACCTCCCCTCCCTCACATCCCCCCTGTGAGCCTGTCCACCTCTAATCCTAGGGGAGAAGGGTGCTGAGGTGAGGCACTCTCACCTCTAATATCTCAAAACCGTAGATATCAAGGACTCCCATTACCTTCTTCTTTTCCCCGATGCCCACCTGAAGAGAAGAGAAAGATAAATCTGAGGACAGGCCCCCTCTGCACACCAGGCCAGGTCCTTCTGGAGCTGATGGGGTTGGAGTAGGGGGCAAACAGAACTAGCAAGAGCTTTGCCAAACTGGAAAGGAATTGTTGTGATTTTACTCTCCCTCCTCCACACGCTAGAGAACAAGCAAAGAGGGAGGAAAGGAGGAAAAGGAAGATACAGATAGATTCCAGGATGGTGCTCCGATGGTACCAGGTAGAAAGACAATAAAACCTCTCAGGACAATAACCATCTCTTATATTTGTAGAGCATTTTACAAAAGATTCCATGTCTTTATTTATCATAACCTTATAACTTATTATTGTTCCCATTTTACAGATAACAAAGTCAAATTTCAGAAGGATAGGTACTTACCAAGCCTAGACTCAAATTCCTTCTTATTCTACTACCTTTCAGTAATAGCTTCTAAATAGATGGCACTTCCATGTGGATAATTTGTTAATAACAGCTTTACTGAATATAATTCACATACCATGTACAATTCAGTGGCTTTTTAGTATATTCAAAAGGTTGTACAACCATCACCACTACCTAATTTCAGAACATTTTCATCACCCCACAAAAGAAATCCTATACCCATTATTAGTCACTCCCCATACCCCTCTCCCCACAGCCCTTGGCATTCATTGATCTACTTCCCATCTCTATGAATTTGCCTATTGTGGACATTTCATATGAATGGAATCAAACAAAATGTGGTCTTTTGTGACTAGCTTCTTTCACTCAGCATAATGTTTTCAAGTCTCATCAATCTTGAAGCATGTATCAGTACTTCATTCTTTTTATGGACAAATAACACTCTTTTGTACAGATATACCACATTTTGTTTATCTCTTCATCAGCTGATGGACATTTGGGCTGTTTCTACTTTTTGGCTATTACAAATAAGGCTTCTGTGAACATTTGTGCACAAATTTTAGTGAGGACATCTAATTTCAGTTCTCTTGGGTATATATACCTAGGAGTGGGAATTGTGGTATCATATGGTAACTATTTACATAATTTATCTGATCCTCATTAAACCCTGTGAAGCAGGTAGGAATGCATTAGTGTTTCTTAAATAGTTTTTTATTTAACTTATTTTTTTTCATAAAATATAGAGTTGGGGTCTCACTATATTGCCCAGACTGGTCTTGAACTACTGAGCTCAAGTGATCCTCCCACCTCAGCCTCCCAAAGTCCTGGGATTACAGGCATGGGCCACCACACCCAGCATATTAGTGTTTCTTAGTGGGCTTATTTCCAAATCAGGACACTGAGGCCCAGAACCTTTGTGAAATTGAAAGTCCACATGACTTTTTCCTTAATTGAAAGTCCACATGACTTTGAATTAAGTAAGTAGATGATAGATCCAGATTGTCTAACTCAAAAGCCAGTGATGTTTCCATGACAACACACTGTTGGAAGGAACTGTACCCTCCCCATCATCCTCCCTACTCTGCTCATCTCAGAAACCAAGATATAGGGCTGGTGACAGGGCAGGAAGGTGAGGCAGACAGGAGAGCATGGAGAAAGGAGAGCAGCCACTTGCCTTGATGCTCTCATTGATTCGATTCACTATCCAGTCAAAGAGGCGACTGTAGATGTTCTTAGCCAGGGCGTCCCGAGCATACTGAGCCTGTGGGTGAGGCCCAGCTGATTAGGGTGGCATCACAGAACAGGGTCGAAACAGCCCCCTCCACTCCAGTGAGCTCCTTACCTGCATAACATTCAGTGCAGTGACCACCTTTTCCTTGGCTGTTTCCATGGTCCTCGAGCACAAAGCTCTCTCTACTTCTTCTGAATTCAAGCCCACCATCTCCCCAATCTCCCGAACACCTGGGGTAATGAGAAAGTACAGCATGTCCTTAGAGGCAGCTTTCTCTCAGGGGAGGGAGTGCGATCTGATAAGTGAAACTGCCTGAGACACTGGTGTCCTGGGGTCTCACTGGAGAAGTCATTGCAGCCAACCCAGAACATGGCCCTGGAGGAATCTCAGGGAGTTGGGGGACAGGAGAAAGGGGATCTGGGCATTTTGCATGCATCATCTACTTTAATTTGAGAATCTCCTGAATTAGGTGTGATTATCCCCATTCTGCAGAAGAATCAACTCAGACTCAGAGAATTTCCAGACCTAGATATATCAAATTTCAAAAGCTCATTCCAATATGCTTCATCGGGAGTTCTCAGTGAGTCTGTTTAGGGGAGAACTCAGGAGTGGGCTGAGTGGGACTGCATCAGGGTGAGATCAATTATGCTAGAGATGGTAGAAGGACACGACTTGTAGTAGGAAATTCAGGGTCTGGGTAGGGGCTCCAGCAGGCTGGGATGCAGACCTCTCCCATCACGGATGCCACTTGCTGGTATCCCATTGGCCTGGAACTCATCAGCCACCAACACGTTCCCCAGCTTTAGCACCATGGATGTCACCTCTAGCACTTGTCGAATCTCCTCCTCCGAGAACCCAATCACTGCCATTGCACTCTTAGGCAGAAAGCAGAAATCAAAAGCTGAACTGTTGGTGCCAGTCCAATGCGAATAGAGGATGACCTAAGGGCCCAAGCCTGCCTCACCCTGGGCACCCACCTGTACAGCCCTGAAGCTGGAGGCGTCGTCCATGCCATCCACTCTGGCTACTTCATGATTCAGATAGGCATAGCCAGTTGTATCCCGCTCAAGCTTCAGGGCCTCTGGGAGGGCCAGTGTTGGGGAAGATGGTTAGTACCCAGGCTCTCTGGAGCCCTTCAGCCTTGACACCTCACAGCCCTTGCCCTAATGGATTCATTCATTTATCCAAAGGAGTCATTTTTGTTTTGGGTTCTTCCCCTGCCTCCTTTGTTTTGGGATCATTAATTCCTGTGATGACAGACTAATTTTTGTTGTTGTTGAGACAGGGTCTCACTCTGTCACACAGGCTGGAGGGCAGTGGTGCGATCTCAGCTCACTGCAAGCTCCACCTCCCAGGTTCAAGTGATTCTCATGCCTCAGCCTCCTGTGTAGCTGGGACTATGGGTGCATGCCACCACGCCTGGCTAATTTCGGTATTTTTAGTAGAGATGGGGTTTCTCTATGTTGGCCAGGCTGGTCTCGACTCCTGCACTCAAGCAATCCACCCGCCTCGGCCTCTCAAAGTGCTGGGATTACAGGCATGAGTCACTCGGCCTAACAGACTAAATTTTTAAGTACACTTTTAAGTAGTGTTTAGGGTTTTGATGCTCATATTGATTGGGTTTTCCCCCAACTTTTATGAAACAAAACCCTCATTTTACTCTTCTCCTACCCTCAGGGTTCTAAACAATAAAAATAAACAAGCAACCCTTCCATCCTACGCAGGTGCCTCTGGAGGGTGAAGTTAAGGGGAGAAGGGTAAGCGCATATCTCCTGCCTGCCCCCAGCCTCAACTCTTGGCGTGGGTTGCTCATTCATTGTTTGAACACCAAACACCAATAAAGTGGCAGGTAGCATGTTCCCTGACCCTGACACCTCTTCTGAAAAGTTTTCTCTGATGCTGAGGGCCTGAGCCAAATGGCTGTCTTGCATTCCCCACTGGTGAATCTATATCCCAGCCCATATCATATGGGCTAGGTTTTGTTTTTTTCTGTCTCTCCCACAAATGAGCAACTTGTGCGTTGGGACTGTGTTTCTCATCTCCATATTCTGTGTGCCTTTCTGGCATGCAGGAAATTTTCTCTTTTTAATAAATGAATCAAGTGAATGATAAAAGCTGTTTCCCTAGGATGGGAGGGATTCGGTTAATCATGGAGTTTGAGGGATATCAATTATCTGGTATGCAAATGATCTGAGAATCAGGGAGTATCCCTCAAACTATAGTCTAATAGCAGCTCCCCCAGCACACAAAGTTTGAAACGAGTACCTGCTAAGGAGGGGTATCTGGAGGGAGAATGAGTCAGAAAGTCTGGGGATGATGATACCTGGGAGACCTCATCTAGAGTTGATTTAAACCAATAGATGACAGACCAACCAGAACAAGACACGAATGCCCATGATGCAGACAAGTTGAACATAACCAAAATTATTAAGCCAGGAAAGAGCATGAGATCTGCAGGGTTCCTGAAGATCACAGAGATCTCCAAGAGTGGAAAAGGAGATAGCACAGGTCTAGCATAGAATCACCAGAAACCAAAGAGACATTCTTAGGGGCCAGACACCCACGGTGCTCACAGCCAGAGAGGAGATTGGGAGGCAAACTCCAGTAGGGCTTAAAGTCCACCAGACACTCCAGTGATGCCCACCCAGAGCCACTTCAGGCCAGTCCAGCATCCAGGCTGTGATGGACCCTTCCCCAGGCCAAGCCAAGGGGCTCTAGGTCTTCTGCTCTTATAGCCAGCTGCACAGGCCTGATGGCCCCGATCACACAACATTACAATGGATCTGCTCACACACCTGTTATCCCTAGAAGACTATAAGTTCTTCGAGGACAGGGTCATGTCTTACTCAACTCTGTATCCCTAGAGGCTAGCATAATATTTGATCATAGGTGTTCAAGAGATGTTGAATGAATGAATGAGTGAATGAATGAATGAAAAGAAAATCAGGAACAGGGTCCTAGGTAAGGCAGATGTAGACCCAGGACAGCTTCAACTAGAGTTCACTGAAAGTTCCTGAACACTTACAACATTCTGCCTGCTTCCCTGCTTTAATTAAATCCCCTTAAGTTGAAGGTAGGAAGGAAAGAAAGTAGATGGATATAAGTGTTTTATATTTGAAGCCAGCTCAGGGAAAGCAGAACCCAGGCAGGAAAGAGGAACGAGAACAGTGAAGAGGCAAGAAGGCATATCCCTGGCAATAAAACCCCAGAAAAGGAAGAGAACACAGGGGTAAAGGAATTTGTTCCCAACAATGAGTGGGTGAGGCTGAGGATGGGAAATGCAGCAAGGAAAATCTGGGAGGCTCAAGGGAAAAGGGCTGTAGGGGCCCAGAGGGAACAAGGGTTCTGGGACTGAATGGAGGTTGGGGACTTTGCCATGTGTCACTCATGAGGACACTTTCCCCATGCAGGCACATACTCAGCAGCTGTTCATCTGCTCCAGCCAGCAGCTGATAGAAGATGTGGAAGTTCCTTTCTCCTTTGAGCTGCTTCACTACTCGGGATTTCTCAAGCAGATCTGGCAGAGAATTAGAAAAATAATATCCTGAGGGCCTGGGAGATGCCGTAGCTTATCCAGCCCTACTGGAGAATGCCCCCATCGCCGGCATTCCTAGTGGTTGGGAAGTCTCCTTGACATCTAACATTCTGCCTTTCTACAGGAACAGATTAGCAGAAAGGGCCATGGGAGGCAGGTGGAAGACAGGTGAGTGGAATTGGGGAGACACGTACAGTTTGTGATGACACCACCGAGGGGGGATCCCTTGAAGTCAAATTCAATATCCATGTATTTTCCCTTCAGAGAGAGACCAGAGAGAGAGACTTAGCTTCTTCCTCTTCTCACCACCCTGCCTGGGAGGGGTCTGTGCCACATTCCTCCCTCTCAAGCCCCCACATCCTCTCTTCCCAGGTGGGGAGACATTTACTCACAAATCGGGAGGAATTGTTGTTGCGAATGGTCTTGGCATTGCCAAAAGCTACAGAGATGAGGAGGGGAGAAGTGAAACTCTAGAGAAGGGAAAGGAGGAAGGGCTTCCAGTCCTCATGACAATCTCAGATTTTTCTGGGCCGAACAAGAGAGGTGATTTTGCAGCACTGGGGAAGAGGGTCTAGGGCTCAGTGATTCTGGGGGTTAGATGGAGGGTGGAGAGGGCAGAGAGCAGAATTCTCACCCTCCAGCACTGGGTTAGACTGCAGCAGCTGCTCCTTCACAGAGTTCACCTGCTCTCCTTTCCCACAGACTGCAGCCACATAAGACATCACCAGCTTGCTGGCCTCTGTGCAGGCGAAACACTCTTGTGGGTCCCCACCCAGGACTAGCCCATCCCCCCACCTCCTTAACTTGCTTCACCCCAGTGCCTCACCACCCCTTGGAGTCAGAAAAAGTGGAAAGGAAGTTCTGTGGGGAGGAGGGTCAGGTCTAGGTCTGGCTTGCAAAGAGACAAGGAGGCAGTTCCAGAGGTGACTCCATGTGTTCCCCCAGCCAGGGGCCTCACCAGTCTTCCCTGATCCACTCTCGCCTGTGATGAGGATACACTGGTCTCGGTCCCTGTCCCGCAGTGACTGGTATGCCACATTTGCCAATGCGTAGCTTGTGGGGAGGAAGTGGGCAATGACTATTGTGGAACCAGTTCAAGACACCATCTTTCACTCAATCTCCAGCACGCAGGTTCATTCACTCTCTCTACTTGGAGCAGACTGGGCAAGATGTGACAGGCCTTGGAAGGGGCCTCCAGAAGGCCAGGGAAGGAAGGGGCAGCTGGAGAAGCCCCTTCAGGGGAAGGGACAAAGGAAATTAGGATGACTCAGTGTCAAGAAGCTGGGGCCCTGTCAGCCTTCCCTTGGTCCCCCTACTCACATATGGGGCTTCAGCTCATAGAAGGTATAGTCTTGATATTTGGCAATGAACTCTGGCCCATAGATGGGAAGCTGTTGATAGGGATTCACCGAGATCACCACATTCCCAATGTAGGTCTGGAGCCAGGAAGAAGGTGAAGGGAATGAGCTTGAGGGTGAGGTGGGAGCCTGTGACCTCTCCAGCCACATATCCACAGCCAGAGGCACCCATATGACACTCACATAAATCTCCTTGTTTTCATAGCGAAGCTGAAGATTCTTGAGCAGTGACTCCTCCACCAAGGGTTCCAGGAGGACAAGATCCTCCACCCCCACAGAACCTTCCAGGAGAGGCATGTCCAGAGGGGCCACTGATCCTGGGAATAAGGGGCACAGTTTGCTGATGTCCACTCAGCTTTAGGGGCCAGTAACTGTTTGAGGGTAGGATGGCAGAAGGACCAAAAGAGCCTTCCTCTCTTCCTACCCTGGCCCTAAAGAGAGCCCCCAACCTAGGAGAGGCCTCTGGACCAGCCCAAGCTAATAGGGAGGCTGAAACTCTCAGCAGGAGGTGGGGGGGGATCCTCTGCTGCCTGGGTTACAGTTGGTGGGGGTGGGGCAGGGGTGGAACAGGAACACCTTCCTCTGACCACCAGGGGAAGGCAGGCACCCAGTGGGCTACAACTGGGGAAGCAGAGTTGTGACTGAAGGAGAGAGGGCTGAGGGGGAAAGTGTAAGCAAAGACTTGTGCTGCCGCCAGGTACAGAAAGCCCTCTCTCCTACAATGGGCCCTGGCCAGGGTCCAGACTCCCCATCTCCCCCCAGTGCTTCTTCTCAACACCTTACCTCTCACAGCCCCTATTAAAGACACCCAACCTACCCATATCCATTTCAGAAGTTCTTCCAAAGGTCTCTCCTTCCCTGTCATTGCTACAGTGAGCTTCATTTTTAAAATGGGAACTGGACAAGGCAGAATTATAGAGGATAGAGGCAGGATTCCTCCATAAGAGATTGGAATTTCCCAAAGAAAATGAAAGTAGGGTTTGCTTCCCCAACAAACAGGCAGTTGTCAGGACCTCTGGATGTGCTGCATGTCTGTCTCTATTTTTCCATCTCCAGCTTTTACACCCACTCCTGTAAACTTCTGGCATGGACTTTGCCCCAGAGGGACACACCTAGCTTCTTGGGGGAGTGGGCAAGGAGGAGCAGAGTTGGAATTACAGGGAGGGTGGTGGGGCTTGGCCCCCATGCAGTAGGCACATGGCAGGTGTTCCCTAAGGAGGAAACCCGGCCCTCCTCAGTCTTTCCTGTGAGACTGAGTAGGCAGAGTGGCCAGGCACAGGACAGAATTATTAGTACAATGGTCAATGCCACTCCCGAACAGGAATGAAAGAGACACATCCTCCTATGCTATTGCATCTCTGAACCCGGGTGGGGGAGCAGAGGAAGGAGGAATGGAAGTGGGGCAAGAAGGGGCACAGGCTTCCTTCTCCCTTCACTTGGCTTTCCCCAAGCTCTAGGAAAAGAGAGCACTTGTCACTTATCAGAAAGACACAACTGAGGAAGCAATAAGAATATCAATAATAGCAGTCTCTAGGAATCATGCAGCATTTACACGAACTGGGCAGGGCTCTAAGCACTGTACATACACTAATTCATTTAGTGCTTACAATATCCCCATGAAGTAGATACTATTTTTGTATTTTCTAGATTTTACAAAAAGCTAAGTCTTTTAACTAACTTGGCAGGGAAGGGTGAGAAGCAGAAGGTGGGTTGGGAGCAGTCATCTTCTTTGGATTTGGATTTGAAGGGAGTGGGAATGTGACTGGTTGAGGGTGGGGAAGGGAAAAAGGCAACAGGCCCCAGATGGGGCGCCCCAAGGTGTTAAAGAGAAGCAGTGACAGGTCAAGGCAGGACTCACCCAACACTGGAACTAGGGTATAACTTCACTGTCCTTGGAGAATGGTGGATGAAATCTCAATTTGACAGGAATGGGGCATAAGAGTCCCGGCCCCAGGATGGAGAGGTGGCTTAATGGGAGCTGTCCATGGTGCAAGGAAGCTGGGAAAAAGGCTGCCCTCCTCTTGCCAGTGTCCACTCTTCTGATTTTCCCTTTTGCTGCCTCTTCCAGCCCAGGCTCCCTGTGCCAGTCAAACCAGGAGAGGCCGGAGATGGCTGATCAGCACAAAGTCCAGACTGTTCCTGCTGAGGGTGTGGCTCACTTAACCCTTCACAGGCCTGAAGACCCAGAGGGAGACACTCAAGCTCCCTCTAGGTAGGAAAGGGTATCTGGCTGGCGTTAGCTGAGAGGCTTAACTAAAGGAGGGTTCTTGCTGCATTGTCTCCCAAATTTGGAAATGAAAGCTGGAAGAATGGAATTTATAGCCAAGGAAAATATTTCCCAAAGAGAAGTCAGGAATTTTGTCAAGGACAGGTAGGGCCAAGTGCGGTTGCTCATGCCTATACTCCCAGCACTTTGGGAGGCCAAGGCGGGAGGATCACTTGAGCCCAGGAGTTCGAGACCAGCCTAGGCAACATGGCGAGACACATCTATACAAAGAGTGTCTTCCTAGCAAAAAAACAGTACCTCCCTCATACCTACTCTTCCTATCTTATCGGGAGTCAGGGGATGTTAATGAGATTACTTGGAGAGCTAAGCAGACAAAATCCCCAAATTCTTCTCCACTTCCCTTCCCCCATGAATCAGACCCTATCATAGAGACCCAAAGATTAAAGTGATTAGTAATAACACCTCACATGTGTATAGATGTCCCAGTTTCATTGAACTCCCCCTTGCATTGCCTCACTGAATAGCACCACCCCGAGGAAGGCAATACAGATACTCCATTAAAATGGAAAACTAGGGACAAACACCAGACTCAGAGAGGTTACACAATGTGCCCACAGTTCCATGCTAGTGCATGGCAGAACCAGGAACAGAATGCAGCTCCCTAAGTTTGCCAAAAGTTGCAGCCCAAGTTCTGAAGTTTCTAATTTTAATTCGTCAGCACTAGGATACTGAGTAAGACCCTGAGCTGCTGTAATAGCTCCCTCTGATAGATAAGAAGTACCCCTTCATCCAGCCAGGAAAATTCCTAAAAACAGCAAGCCCCCTCTGCCTACCATCCTCTCTCCCAGGCATGCAGAAAGAACAAATTAGGTAATTACAGACACTTAACTGAAGAGAGATTTGATTCTCCAACTCTCAGCTATGGCTGCTTGGTGCAAGGTCCAAACTCTATTGCTCTCACAGAAGCACTCTGCGTAATCCTGGCCCATCAGCAGTTCTATTATCAACCTGCCTTTACATAATTTATTGATCTACTACATATATTTGAAGGTGGAGGGGGGCAAGGAAAAGAGAGAAAGCTGAGTGGAAGTGACATCAAAACATAATGCTATGTGTAGGCGGAGCAGTATCCATGTCCTAGAGGCAGAAGTGACAAATATCACCTATTTACCAGTGGAGGAAACAGATCTAGAGTGAGAAAACCACTTTTCCAGGGTCACACCACTGCAAACCTGGCAGAGCTGGCACCAAAACCCAAGTTTCATGTTCTCTAGGCCAGGAATCTGCAGCCATCTGGGGTTTACCTGCATGTCCACCCATTCAGTCAACTGAGTGCCTACTATGTGCTTACTCACGAGAAAAGTGACTCTAAAATGAGATGGCACTCTCAGGTGTAAGAACAATGACATGAACATCACAGCTAGGGCAACCAACTGTACTGATCCGCCTGTGGGACACAGCGGGGTTCTCTGGACATGGGAATTTGAGTGTTAAAACTAGGAAAGTCCCAGGCAAACTGGAGCCAGTGGGTCACCCTAAATTAACAAGATATGAAATACACATCCAAGTCAGCTGGGATTTTCTAATCTCCTGCTTTCTAGGCAAAACTGAAGCAACCAGAGCGTATTAGTCTTCCTCTACTTTGACTCCTAAATCACCTTCCTTTTTCCCCCATTAACATTTCTAGACCATGGAAGGGGCAAGAGGGAACTTTTTGGGGTTACAGAAATGGTCTATATCCTGATAGTGGTAGTGGTTATACAACTGTCTCCATTTGTCAAAACTCAGCAAAATTGTACACTTAAAACTGGCAAATTATATTGTTATGTAAACTGTACTTCAATAAAACTGGCAAAAAAAAAAAAAAATTCTAGGCTGGGTGCGGTGGCTCACGACTGTAATCCTAACACTTTGGGAGGCTGAGGCGGGCCGATCACTTGAGGCCAGGAGCTCGAAACCAGCCTGGCCAACATGGTGAAACCCCGTCTCTACTAAAAATACAAAAAAGATTAGCCGGGCATGGTGGTGGGTGCCTGTAATCCCAGCTACTCAGGAGACTGAGGCAGGAGAATCGCTTGAACCCGGGTGGTGGAGGTTGCAGTGAGCCAAGATCACGCCATTGCACTCCAGCCTGGACAACAAGAGCAAAACTCCTTCTCAAAAAAAAAAAAAAAAAAAAAAAAAAAAAAATTCCAAATCATTTGGTGCTGATTTCTGACAAATTGGGAGGGCAGCAATCTGATTAAGCCAATTCACTCATTAATCTTCCCACAGGTACTAACTTTTAAAAAGATGTTACACAATAAAAAGGCATTTTCAGATATGGTGAGGAAGACATTTGGTGGTAGAGGGTCTTCTCGGCTCTCATAAACTATCTGGTACTAATAACATTTATCATACTTAGACTGGACTAAGATGTGCCAGGCAACAAGCTAAGTGCTTTACATCATTGCTATTCAAAATGAGGTCCACAGACCAGCACCATCTGATCAACTGGGAGCTTACCAGAAATCCAGAATCTTTGGGAGGCTGAATTGGGAGGTCTGCTTGAACCCAAGAGTTCCAGGCTGCACTGAGCTATGAGTGTGCCACTGCACTCCACTCCAGCCTGGGCGACAGAGCAAGATCCTCTCTCTTAAAAAAAAAATAAATGCAGATTCTTGGGCACCACTGAAGATTTACTGAATCAGAATCTGCATTTTAACAAGATCCCCAGGTGATTCCCACGCACTTTAAAGTTGGAGAACTGCTTTACACAACTTACCATTTTTTTTTTTAATTATACTTTAAGTTCTAGGGTACATGTGCACAACATGCAGGTTACATATGTATACATGTGCCATGTTGGTGTGGTGCACCCAGTAACTCATTATTTAACATTAGGTATATCTCCAAATGCTATCCCTCCCCCCTCCCCACATCCCACAACAGGCCCCAATGTGTGATGTTCCCCTTCCTGTGTCCATGTGTTCTCATTGTTCAATTCCCACCTATCAGTGAGAACATGCAGTGTTTGGTTTTTTGTCCTTGCGATCGTTCACTGAGAATGATGGTTTCCAGCTTCATCCATGTCCCTACAAAGGACATAAACTCATGATTTTTTATGGCTGCATAGTATTCCATGGTGTATGTGTCACATTTTCTTAATCCAGTCTATCATTGTTGGACATTTGGGTTGATTCCAAGTCTTTGCTATTGTGTATAGTGCCGCAATAAACATACATGTGCATGTGTCTTTATAGCAGCATGATTTATAATCCTTTGGGTATATACCCAGTAATGGGATGGCTGGCTCAACTGGTATTTCTAGTTCTAGATCCCTGAGGAATCGCCACACTGACTTCCACAATGGTTGAACTAGTTTACAGTCCCATCAACAGTGTAAAAGTGTTCCTATTTCTCCACATCCTCTCCAGCACCTGTTGTTTCCTGACTTTTTAATGATCGCCATTCTAACTGGTGTGAGATGGTATCTCATTGTGGTTTTGATTTGTATTTCTCTGATGGCCAGGAGGGATTAAAGACTTAAATGTTAGACCTAAAACCATAAAAACCCTAGAAGAAAACCTAGGCAATACCATTCAGGACATAGGCATGGGCAAGGACTTCATGTCTAAAACACCAAAAGCAATGGCAACAAAAGCCAAAATTGACAAATGGGATCGAATAAAACTAAAGAGCTTCTGCACAGCAAAAGAAACTACCATCAGAGTGAACAGGCAACCTACAGAATGGGAGAAAATTTTTGCAATCTACTCATCTGACAAAGGGCTAATATCCAGAATCTACAATGAACTCCAACAAATTAACAAGAAAAAAACAAACAACCCCATCAAAAAGTGGGCAAAAGATATGAACAGACACTTCTCAAAAGAAGACATTTATGCAGCCAAAAAACATGAAAAAATGCTCATCATCACTTACCATGTTTTTTTATCCTCACTAAAGCTCTATGATGTACATCTAGCAATTATGCTTTAAGTTTTTATTAGTTCAACCATTAACGATCACCTATGTCTCTAGTGGTAGTTATGGAAGGAAGAGGAGAAAAGATGTCATTAGTGTACATTAACATAAATTTACTTATGTTCTACATCCTGTTTTCTTCCTACTTTGACAACTTTCTGTCTTAAAAAAAATAGACAATGGATTTCCATGTAGTCCAAATAACTGAGATGAACTTTGGGAGGCTGAGGTGGGCAGATCACCTGAGGTCAGGAGTTCAAGACCAGCATGGCCAACATGATGAAACCTCATCTCTACTTAAAAAATACAAAAAGCCGGGCATGGTGGTGGGGGCCTGTAATCCCAGCTACTAAGGAGACTGAGGCAGGGAGAATTGCTTTAACCCAGGAGGCAGAGGTTACAGTGAGCCAAGATCCCGCCTCTGCACTCCAGCCTGGGTGACAGAGTGAAACTCCATCTCAAAAAACAAAACAAAACAAACAATAATAATAATGATAATAAATAGGCAGGGTGCAGTCGCTCATGCCTGTAATCCCAGCACTTTGGGAGGCCGAGGCGGGCAGATCATTTGAGATCAGGAGTTCAAGACCAGCCTGGCCAATGTGGTGAAACCCCGTCTCTACTAAAACTACAAAAATTATCAGGGTGTGGTGGCAGGTGCCTGTAATCCCAGCTACTCGGGAGGCTGAGGCAGGAGAATCACTTGAACCCGGGAAGCAGAGATTGCAGTGAGCCGAGATCATGCCACTACACTCCAGCCTGGGCAACAGGAAGAGACTGTCTCAAAAAATAATAATAATAATAATTAATTAATGAGATGAAAAAACATAGGTACAGAGTTAATATGAATATTACAAAGGATTCCCAGAGCAAAGAAGGTAGCCAATACATAAAATGAAAGGTACCAGACTCCTATGGTAGAAGCTGGGCCTAGACATAATTTAAGTTTTTATTCAATACACATAAGGCTCACTACAGCCCTACTCTCTCTTCCACCCTATACAGAGCTCTTGGTAGGGATCCCATAGCTGGAGCCATAGGTCTTCTCCCCATCCCAATGGACAAACAAAAGAGATACTTTATGCCATAAAAAAAAAAAAAAGAACTAAAATATAATCAGAGTAGTTCCTTGGGCCAAGAATAACCTGTATTTTGCTTTTCTATGAGACAGCATGGTAGTACAACCTGCTGCTCCTGCAAGAATACCCCTTAGAGATTTTGCATCCTGGGAAATCATCCAGTCCAAGGATGAAAGTAGACCAGTACAGACTCAGGACAGGAAGGGGTGGCTAAGAAAAAAAGGGAAATCAGTGGCATGCAAAACCATCTCATTAGAAAGATGAAACTGAGGAGTAAATTGCTGATTACCTGAAAACAAGAAATCCAAACAAGAAAATATTATGTTCATTAAGAAAGACCACGATATATCTATAAAACTTTTATTAAAATTGGAATTAGAAACTATACCAAAAACTTTAAAAATACATTAAGACATTGTTCTTTTTTCTTACAGAAAAGAGGGTGAAAATAAGACCCATGGCAAAGAGCCATCCCTGATAATTTTGTTCCTTTCAAACATTCATGAACATTTAAATAAAATTACAAATATTTAAATAACCCTAAGGTATTACCCACAGGCTAAAACTTGCCAGTAATTCCTTAGCCCTGCTATTTCAATATCAATTCCACAAACATGGAAAATTACGGTAACTGCAGGCTGTAACAGTTTCTAATATTCACATTATGAACTATTTGTTATGTTGTCATAAGAATGTGCTCATGCTATAGGCAAATTCAGAGGTGATTTCACCATTTTCAAATTATCATCAAGAGTGTGAAAGAAGAAGATGACACACACGTGGGGTGGTGTGGAAATCCAAAGCCCCACATTTTGGGAGTCTGTGACCACTCCCATTTGCCACTAAAGCTACGAGTTGGTGTTGGCATGAATCTGCTTTGTTTATTCCCAGCAGGCTCTGGCTCGTGTCACATAAGGCACCAACATCCTTTTCAAGGTAGTAACCATCTAGAATCAACTCAATTGTAACCTGAATTCGTAAGCTTAAGTCACCAAAAGACATCACTGGGTCATAATTATATAGGTTCCCCTAAAAAAAATTAAAAAAAAAATCAATTTCTGCTATGTAGAAAAAGAAACAAAAGGTTTAGGTGCCTTTGCCTTCTGCAATGGATATTTCATATGTTTATTAATTGGTTTCAGTTAATATGTAATATGAAGGCATGATAAATGTGTCAAACTGTTCTCTTGTTTCAGATACAATTCTTGGCATTTCAATATAGGTTATTATCTCATATGTCAGCCTTGAGTCCAGAGAATACTAGAAGGACATTTAATTTCCTTTCCTCCTACTTCCTTTCACTACTCAATTCAAAGAAAAGTTATGAGTACACAGCTAGGAACCATTTTTACGTAGGCATCCATCTGAGCCCATCTTGTTTTTTTTTTCTAAAACAACAAAAAGACTAAGGACAATTACATAATGCATTCCCAAGCCTTTTATGGATATCAGGGCCTGGGGGGACTATCTGGCCTATTTGGGTTCTTTCATTCACCAAAATTCTATTATACATGCCAAGGGTTAAAGGGAACACCAACAGTCAAGAGAGGGCTGGGCCGTAGAATGGAATCTATTAGCATAAAATGGAACAGTGGGACCCAAAGAGCTATCAGCAAAATTCCCTTTGTAACAGATGTAAAAATCATGAATTTGAGGGGAAAAATAAACTAGTTTTGGTGGGATGCAGTGGCTAACAGGAATTACTTATTAGAAGGTAATGAAGTTGCTAAATTTTCCTTGTTTTTGATCCCTGTGTTCTGTTGGTCTCTTGAAGCAATCTGAGTGGGAAAGGAAAGTGAAAGAAATGTTTTATGCCAGCTGCCTCTTGTATTCCCATTAATGGGAGTCTCTACATTAATGCTCTACATAATTTGGTCAGACTGATGAAAGGCAATAGATTTCCAATGCTGATGAGATCCAGAGCCCTGGAGCCCATTTATGGCTTGACATTCACCCAGCAAGACGCTGACGTGGCAGCAAACACGGCTCCAATGTCCAGCTTACCTCATAGTTATCCCTTCAATCCTTCTTGATGAGATTGGTCTGAGAGATGAGACTGTACTGAAATCACAAGAGCTATAACTGCCAGAGAAAAATTAAATGGGGTCTTCAAGTAGTGACTGAGCCAGCAAACTAAGTGGCCAAGAGGGAGACAAGAGCAGCTCCTAAAGAAGGTTGAAGTCAAGCAATCTCCGGAACACAGAGGATCTGAAGCATCTGGGCAGAGCCACAGGCAGGCAGGGCAAGGACACACAGCACACCAGAGCAGCACCGTCCTTCACTGTCTGAGAGCAACTCTCAGGCTGCAGAACCAATTGCCATCTCCACTGCCTACAGCTCAGGTCTCCAACTACCAGATAGGGCGTAAAAAACAGTTTGATTTTACTCACCTCAAATCTAAACACAGTGGGAAAAAAACTGGTCTAGAGATGGAAACTATATTTCATGGGGGTTTATTAAACAGAGAAAGAGGAGAATCTTTCACAATTTCACAGTGCTTTCTCATTGAAATAAAGACATGATCAGGAAAAGTCACCCTTATAGGCAAGCTATCACCTCCCTAAGTAGGGGAGGCACCAAAATCTCCAGAGAATCCTGAGACCACTTGCATGAGTTGAATTATTTTTTAAAATAAACTTATGCTTAAATATGCTAGGTCTCAATTTCTATAAGTAAGGTAAAAAATAGTATATTTCAGAAGTTTTAATAGTTCTTTGTAGAGAGAGAACATTTTACCATGTACATAATTCCCAAGGGTATAAAGGTTTCCCAATGTAAAGTTCCTTTTACCCTTCAACTGTAACCCATAGCATCTGCCCAAATACTGCTCCTTTTTCACTTTCTACTATATGTCTCTTTCCTGCCAACTGAGGTAGTTGTCACTTTAGGACAGTTGAAGGCTCTGGAAAACACTGGTGGAAATAATCAACTGCCCACCTGGAGGGCAGTCTCAGAGCTGACCCTTTGGAAGTGTGCAATGGAGCTAGGCCTTTCAAAATTACCACGCTAAATGGCTGGTCTAAAGGAGTCATTACAGCTTTTTAAAAAATCATCTGCCTTTTTCCATGATCATGGTGAGCCAGTAAGTCTGGTGCTGTGCGCTTGCCATGACCATCTATCTTCCTGGCTAAGGTAATTACAGATTTTTCCAGGGTATGAGGGTGAAGACCACAAAGAAAAAGAACCAAGTAAATGACAGACACTTGAGAATTTGCTTCCTCACAGATGACATTGCTGGTTTATAAGGGGTACTTTGCAATGGCAAAAGAATCTGAAACTAATGCTACTGCAATAACAGGCAGCATACATCTCAGGTCAGAAACGCAATCATAAATAAGTGTAAGTTCATGGAAACTTGACAGCTGAATGAGCACCCAGAGGCATGAAGATAACCTGGAGCCTATTTCCTGGCAATGCAAATTGTGGCTGCTGCATAACTACAAATTGTGTATCAAGAAACTACATAGTTTCAAGGCTTAAAAATTACCCAGATTTGGGGGAGTACGGGTGGTGAGAAAAGGCTGAAAGGAATGGACAGAGCATGTAGACAAAGGAAGGGAAAGGAAAAGGAGACAGTTTCCTGATTTCATAGCAACTCAAAGATACATGACCCAATGACAGGAAAATGGAGAACGTGTAAAAAGCATCCAAATCCCCTAAACAAGATGACTTCTCCTAGCTAGCAGGAATAATGCTACTCTGAACATACATAGTTCACAGGTAAGGGAACTGACCCTTCCTGAAAGGGCAAAGGCAGGGCAAGGAAGAATGGGAAGAGAAAAATATGAATGTTTTTTAAGATGGAATTGAAAATTGAATATAATAAAAAGTCCAATACAACTCACCTGCAGAAGAGCCTACAGGCATGTTCCTAAAGGCAAATAGGACTTTCTATCATATGTATGAGAACTAAATCAAAGCTTAAAACGACAGCTCCTGGGGCTTTAATGGATAATCCATATTAATAAATATGTAGGGGCCTAGGGGGTGTGTCACTCTGGAGCACTTGCTGGTTCTGGAACATGAGTTTGTGACGTTTTTTAAAAGACATTCATTTAAAAAACAAAACAATAAAAATATATTTTCCTCCCCAAACAGTTAAATCAATAATTATTCTAAAGTCACTGAAATAAAAGCTGGAGTGAAGGAGGCTCAGATTTGTGGATTTCTCTCTGGAAGTTGCAGCCTATAGTCTAAAAGCATTCCTGCACTTAACAACAGTTCTTACTTTGGAGAGCCAGCCAGTGACAGAAATGCCATGATTGAATCAACTTTCAAGAAGGAGCTAGAATGCCATGCTAGCTGTGGCCATCCAATTTCTCTGGAAACATAAAAGTGGGCTGTTAGCTTAACCAATGGGAAGTGAACTACCCAGCATTCACTACTTTATCCACTCTCCTTCCTCAGGGATCCCACAGAGACCTCCCATTTCCAAAGGGAGGCCTTTTTAGGCCTCTTATTTCAGTAGGAGAATTTCTACCCTACCTATCTCACTCTGTTTCAAAGGGTTGAAAGCAATTGCACAACACATGCAACATCGACCAAGGCACCAAGCCAGTCCACATAAAGATAAGTGACCACTACCTAGGTTAGAAAGTTGTTCTGTGTGATAGCAGGACACCGAGAATATGAGTCCTCCTCCTCAGAGGATGCTTCCTCATAGATTTCATCCTGGGCAATAATGCTCCCTAATCCATACTCCTGCTCATGGACAGAAACTTCATTTGGCGTGAGGTGGGAAGAGCCTTCCACAAAGTCAGCAAATCTGGAAAAGAGAAGATAATAATCGTCAGAAATATCCTTCTGTCCTTTCTGGTCTTCTTTCAAAATAAGAACAAATTAAAGCCCTCGATATGCTCGCAACTCAAATTATATTGAGTCTAGCCAACATCTTTGTCCTTACTCTGGCAGGTAAGTAGACTAAAGCATGAAGTCAAGGAGAAAAGGAAAGCTGGGATCATAGGCCAATACCCCTGCAACTCCATCCTGCTTAATAAGCACTTGCCTATCCTTTCTAATTATGAAAGTGCCAAGATTCCTTTAGTCATCTGTAATCCTGATAAGAGAAGATTAAGGGGCATTACAGTTATTCACGTTTATGGCCCTGTAAACTTTATGCCATCATGATTCCATATTGAAGCTTCACATACTCATTAGTACATTTGCCCCCAACTAAAAAGTGGGTAGGGGGGAACCCTACCAACTCAGACAGCAATGCAAAACTTTCAGAAGGGAAACTTAATATGGTACTGGAGTCTTCCCATCTTAATGCTACAATCAAAGCTAGAGTAGATAGTTCCCTGAGGAAACAGGTTACTGCTTAATGTGTGATTATATATCCACCTTTCTCTTGACTACTTGAAGATTAACAGGAAAACAAAGGTCACAAGTGCACGATTCTCTAGAAGTATGATCTCTGGTAGAACTCAAGGTCACAATTACCCTGATAGATGCTTGGTATATCTGGCCGAGTTTACCTTTTTGGAGACTGGATTCGAGAAACAGTCTTCCAAGCAGAGCAGTCTGGACTGTTACAAAATTCTCGGAGCTCCTCTAAAGCCTTTCGGGTTTCTACCTCTCCTTGTATCCGATATTCTTCTTCTGTCAGGAGACGAGGGGGAACAGGCTTTTCTGCTGCCTTACACACCTTTCTGTGCTCACCGAAATAACATTATGAATCATTAATCAGTAATCTATATCCATCCTTACTTCTAGCTCCCTTCAGTGGGCCAAGAATACAGCAGACAGCCTGAACATTAAGAGTCATCACTCCTAAAAATTCCATGGACATCTTTAGTTATAATGAACTCCTGATATATTAGACTATGAGTGACAATTCATAGGCGACAGAGCGAGACTCCATCTCAAAAAAAAGTGATATAATTTGCACCACCTTGTGGTAACAGGAACACATGACATTTTACTAGACCTTTTTATTTTATATAAAATGACTAGAATAAAAATATAAAAATGCCTATAGAAAGTAAAAATTATAGTCAATATTATTCACTAATGTGAACAAACTCACTTTATTTTCCAATAAATGATAAAATACTTACTTATTTTCTAGTAGATGGGAAAATAACAGAAAATCATGGTATAAGACTGTGGTCCTAGCCGGGCACAGTGGCTCACACCTATAATCCCAGCACTTTGGGAGGCCAAGGCAGGCAGATCACCTGAGGTCAGGAGTTGGAGATCAACCTGACCAACACAGAGGAACCCCATCTCTACTAAAAATACAAAATTAGCCGGGCATGGTGGTGCATACCTGTAATCCCAGCTATTCGGGAGGCTGAGGCAGGACAATCTCTTGAACCGGGGAGGCGGAGGTTGCAGTGAGCCGAGATCATGCCATTGCACTCCAGCCTGGGCAACAAGAGCAAAACTCCATCTCAAAAAAAAAAAAAAAAAAAAAAAAAGGCCGGGCAAGGTGGCTCACACCTGTAATCCCAGCACTTTGGGAGGCCAAGGTGGGCAGATCACAAGGTCGAGATTGAGACTATCCTGGCCAACATAGTGAAAAGCCATCTCTACTATAAAAATGCAAAAATTAGCTGGGCATGGTGGCATGTACCTGTAACCCCAGCTACTCAGGAGGCTGAGGCAGGAAAATCGCTTAAACCCAGGAGGCAGAGGTTGCAGTGAGCTGAGATCGCGCCACTGCACTCCAGCCTGGTGACAGAGCAAGACTCCATCTCAAAAAAAAAAAAAAATATTGTGGTCCAGTAACTTGGTTTCCCAAACTGAAAGCATCACCTTGACTATCTATAATAGACAACTTCAGGACCTAGTAACATTCCATATTTATTATGCAAGGTGACAAAACATGCTACGAATTACATCTTAAAATAAGACTAAGACCTTCAGAGCTATCTGAAAGCCACTGAGAAATAGTCTGAAATGGGCTGGGTGAGGTGGCTCACGCCTATAATCCTAGCACTTTGGGAGGCTGAGGTGGGCAAATCACCTGAGGTCAGGAGTTTGAGACCACCCTGGCCAACATGGTGAAACCACATCTCTATTAAAAATACAAAAATTAGCCAGGCATAGTGGCGCCCACCTGTAGTCCCAACTATTCGGGAGGCTGAGGCAGAAGAATCACTTGAACCCGGGAGGTGGAGGCTGCAGTGAGCCGAGATCACGCCACTGTGCTCCAGCCTGGGTGACAGGGCGAGACTCTGTCTCAAAAAAAAAATCTGAACCCAGGAGACCTCAATGAGCATACGGTATAAAAGCGATACAATTTGTGGCGGGGCGCAGTGGCTCACGTCTGTAATCCCAGCACTTTGTAATCCGAGCACTTTAGGAGCTCCTCAGCACTTTATGAACTCCTGACATTTGAGGTCAGGAGTTCAAGACCAGCCTGGTCAACATGGGGAACCCTACTAAAAATATAAAAATTAGCTGAATGTGGTGGCGCATGCCTGTAATCCCAGCTACTCAGGAGGCTGAGGCAGAAGAATCGTTTGAACCCGGGAGGTGGAGGTTGCAGTGAGCCGAGATCACGCCACTGCACTCCAGCCTGGGCGACAGAGCGAGACTCCATCTCAAAAAAAAGTGATAGAATTTGCACCACCTTGTGGTAACAGGAACACATGACATTTTACTAGACATTTTATATAAAATGACTAGAATAAAAATATAAAAATTCCTATAGAAAGTAAAAAAAAAAATAGTCTCGGGAAGGAACAAAAGTGGAAGTACAATACAATGACTTTTCATTAACAAAGAAGCTCCCAGGTCAACACCTCTGTATCCTCTTGCTGCAACTGCATCCCACACTGTACCTGTCAATATTAAGTTACATTGCCTTTCAGTCACCTGCAGGTGATGTACAGCCACTGAATAGGGTATTCCAGGTTCTTAGTACAAAGAGCAATGATGATAATGGCAAGGGCAATATGTGGTATCTGGATGCCAGAATACATGAAACACAGGCCCATCAGCTGCAAGGTCCAGGTCAGCAGGTTGATACTTCGTTCATTCTCCAAGGGCCCATACTTGTAACATACTGCAAAACTCATGAATCCAACTGTGAGGACATAACCTATGAGAAGAGTTATCAGAAGACATTCTTTTTCATCTATACTTGGTAAAAATAATTTGTGTGGGAAGCAGTAGTTAATTTACTATATAGCACCAATTGAACCAGGAAATCAGATTTTTACTTAATTTTTCACACTTTTTTCTTAGAATATATTTCTCTAAGTTTCTATCCTTTCTGCTGTCCCAAATTTATTTGGTTCAAACAGAACATTAAAGCTACATGTTGAACAACCCTGAAATAGACTATTTTAAAAAACCAATATACGGAAATCCAGATTAATCACCCCTCAAAGCATAATTCAAAGGTTACTATCTACATAACCAAGGATTTTTACTTTGTAAATAAAATCTACAGCAGTTCATTCAGAAATGAAGGAGAAAAAAATTAACTGCAGAGTCTTTTACTTAAGGTCCCCAAGTATATTTAAAATATGATTCCATTAATAAAGTCAACTTACAGCTTTTCAGAAAGATGTTTATTGTGTAAAGAAAGGTATATTTATAAATACCAATAAATGAACATCTTTGCCTTAACAGCACCATTCTAATTTAAGAGAAGGTGATAATTGTAGAGGGATTAGAAATAAGTGAAAAACTATGATTTTTAAAAGTTTAAAAAAATGACATGAACTATTAAATCCCATAAGCAGGCAAAATCTTTTCATGATCAAATTAACTGAAACAGCCTATAAACATACAAAAGGAAAGCAAAACCGACAACACTTACTTAAAAGATACTGCCAGTAACACCTCCAGATCTCTTGTAAATTTTTAAAAACTAGTTGAATGAGGTACAGAGAAAAAGACCAGCCTCCCACCAGGATGACGTAAATGGGACTTTTCTAAGACAGAGAGTAGAAGTGAAAGCAAAAAGTTACAACAGGCTTTCCATACATAAAAGAAGCAAAATGGAACTATGATTTTTTTTTAAAAAAATTCAACCTACTCAAAATGCACAAAAAACACTTCTCTTAAAAAGATGTCCTTTATACTTAAAATGGTACAGTCTGCAATGAACACTGGGAAGATGAAATGCTAAATAACTTAAAAGCCTGGCTATATAATTAAAAAACAGGAAGCAGACTTTAATCCCCCTCTGAGCACAGGATTTTATATAAAAAGAAAGAATTTGTAATCAGGCTCCAAGTTTCATCGTGGAAAGTACCTTTCTGAATCAAGGAGAGTAGGATATTGACTCATCAGCCATCAATACACATTTTCAGTTTTCTAAGATTACCCAGGAAAACAGTCCTTCAGCTATCCAAATTCATTCTAGCTGCACATGAAGATTCTGATACTTACCTTAGGCATAAACTTAGATAGTATAAAAATGATGATTAGCAGAGAGGCCACAATTCCCACACTCATCCCAGTAGAGTAGTAGAAAATTTGACTTCTGCAGAAAAAAAATGTATTTCATGACCATATGTATATATTTCATACATAGCACTGTTGAAACTAGGACAACTAACCCAGCCGAAAGATTTTAAAAGGTACAAGATTAGAGCAGTACAAGCATACATCAGAGACATTTCAAATTTGGTTCCAGACCACTGCAATAAACCAAATATTGCAACTGCAATAAGTAAGTCACACAAATTTTTTGGTTTCCCACTGCATATAAAAATTGTTTACACTATATTATAGTGTATTAAGTGTACAACAGCATGTCTTAAAAATATATATTCCTTAATTAAAAATACTTTGCTAAAACCTGCTAAAGATCATCTACGCCTTCAGTGAGTCATCATTTTTTTTGCTGGTGGAGGGTCTCACTTCCATGTTGATGGCTGTTGACTGATGAAGGCAGTGGTTTCTGAAGGCTGGAGTGGCTGTGGCAATTTCTTAAAATACAATGAAGTTTGCTGCATTGACTCATCCTTTCAATGAAGATTTCTCTAAAGCATGCAATACTGTCTGATAGCATTTTACCACAACTTCTTTCAAAACTGGAGTCAATCCTCCAACAGCATTAACCCTTAACAAGAGGATCACCCCTCCTTTGAAGCTAGGCACTGACTTCTCTCTCGCTATCAAAGTCCTCAATGGCATCTTCTTCTAGTATAAGGCTATTTTGTCTACATTGAGGAGCTCTTTAATTGTAGCCACTTTCAACAATGATGTTAGCTAGATCTTCTGAATAACTTGCTACAGCTTCTATATCAGTGCTTGGTTCATCTTTTTTTTTTTTTTTTTTTTTGAGACAAAGTCTCACTCTGTTGCCCAAGCTGGGGTGCGATGGCGTGATCATGGCTCACTGCAGCCTTGATCTACTGGGCCCAGGTGATTCTCCCACCTCAGCCTCCCGAGTAGCTGGTACCATGACTGGCTTTTTTGTATTTTTTGTAAAGGCAGGGTTTCACCATGTTGCTCAGGCTGGTCTCGAACTCCCTGGGCTCAAGTGATCTGCCCGCCTCAGCCTCCCAAACTGCTGGGACTACAGGCCTGAGCCACCACGCCTAGCCTACCTTGCACTTTTATGTAATAAGACAGCTTCTTTCCTTAAATCTCATGAACCAAGAACCTTCACTAGCTGTAAACTTTTCTTCTGAGGCTTCCTCACCTCTCACCCTTCACAGAATTGAAGACAGTTAGGGTCTTGCTCTGGATCAGGCTTTAGCTTTAAAAAAGTTGTATCTGGCCGGGCACGGTGGCTCAAGCCTGTAATCCCAGCACTTTGGGAGGCTGAGACGGGCAGATCACGAGGTCCGGAGATCGAGACCATCCTGGTTAACACGGTGAAACCCTGTCTCTACTAAAAATACAAAAAAATTAGCCAGGTGTGGTGGCGGGCGCCTATAGTCCCAGCTACTAGGGAGGCTGAGGCAGGAGAATGGCATGAACCTGGGAGGCGGAGCTTGCAGTGAGCCGAGATCACACCACTGCACTCCAGCCTGGGCAACAGAGCAAGACTCTGTCTCAAAAAAACAAACAAACAAACAAACAAAAAGTTGTATCTGGTTTAATCTTCTCAACAGCCAACTAAAACTCTCTCCATATCAGCAATAAGGCTGTTTCACTTTCTTATCACTTATGTGTTCCCTGGAGTAGCACTTTTAATTTCCTTCAAGAACTTTCCCTTTGCATTCACAACTTGGCTAACTGCTCAAGACAAGAGGTCTAGCTTTTGGTCTGTCTTGGCTTTTGCTGTTCTCACTAAGCATAATCAGAGAGATGTATGACTCTTCCTTTCAGTTGAAGACTCACGATCTACTCTAGGGTTATTAATTGGCCTAGTTTCAATATTGCTGTTTCTCAGGGAATAGGGAGGCCCAAGAAGAAGGGAGACGGGAATAACCAATTGGCTGAGTTGTTAGAACACCCATGACATTTATCGATGAAGTTCACTGTCTAATATGGTTTGGCTGTGTCCCCACCCAAATCTCATCTTGAATTGTAGCTCCCATCATTCCCACGTGTTGTAGGAGGGAACTGGTGGGAGATAATTGAATCATGGGGGCAGTTTCCCTCATACTGTTCTCATGGTAGTGAATAAGTCTCATGAGATCTGATGGTTTTATAAGGGGTTTCCACTTTCACTTGGTTCTCATTCTCTCTTGCCTGCCGCCATTGTAAGATGTGCCCTTTTGCATTCTGCCATGATTATGAGGCCTCCCCAGCCACCAGGAACTGTGAGTCCATTAAACTTCTTTTTCTTTATAAATTATCCAGTCTTGGGTATCTTTATCAACAGTATGAAAATGAACTAATAGGCTGGGCGCAGTGGCTCATGCCTGTAATCCCAGCACTTTGGGAGGCTGAGGCAGGCAGATCATGAGGTCAGGAGATCAAGACCATCCTGGCTAACACGGTGAAACCTGTCTCTACTAAAAATACAAAAAATTAGCTGCGCGTGGTGGCAGGTGCCTGTAGTCCCAGCTACTCGGGAGGCTGAGGCAGGAGAATGGCATGAACCCGGGAGGTGGAGCTTGCAGTGAGCCGAGATCGCGTCACTACACTCCAGCCTGGGCGACAGAGCGAGACTCTGTCTCAAAAAAAAAAAAAAAAAAAAAGAAAATGAACTAATATACTGTCTTACATGGACATGTGGTGCCCCAAAATAATTGCAACAGCAGCATCAAAGATCACTGATTATGGATCAGCATAACAGTTATAATCATATGAAAAAGTTTGAAATATTATAAGAATTACTAAAATGTGACAGAGACCCCAAGTGAGCACATGCTGTTGGGAAAATGGTGTGATACATTTGCTTGACCCAGGGTTGCCACGAACCTTCAATTTGGAAAGAAATGCACTATCTGTGAACCACAAAAAAGTGAAGTACAATAAAGTGATGTGTGTCTATATTTGCCCAAAACTTGAGGTCAGAGAACTGTAGAGACTGATGCTATGTAGTTACTGCCAGATTATGAAGATTAGGATTAAAGGGCTTCCCTCATATATTTCCCAATAATCAGCCTTTACGTAATGTCTTATTCACATCCCCATCATCTCTCCCAACCTGAATATTATTATTTTGTCACCCAGGCTGGAGTGCAGTGGTGCAATCACGGATCACTGCAGCCTCAACCTCCTGGGCTCAAGTGATCCTCCTACCTCAGACTCCCAAGTAGCTGGGACTACTGGCACGCACAACAATGCCTGGCTAATTTTTGTATTTTTTTGTAGAGGCAGGGTCTCACTATGTTGCCTAGGCTGGTCTCAAACTCTTGGGCTCAAGTTATCCTCCCCCTTCAGCCTCCCAAAGTGCTAGGATTACAGGGGTGAGCCACCACAACCAGCCCCCCATTCCAGATTTTTTCTACCAGTTATTCCTCCCTGTTTCTCTCAGCATCCCCAAAATAACAACTTCCAGCAACCCCACTCCAGCCCAACTTCAAACTCCAATTGTTAATCTTGCATTCACTACTCCACAAATACTTTTTACTTGTATACAAACTTAATGTTGATTTTACCTTCATTCAATGTTTATTTAGTTACCTATATATTTTCTTCATATTTGTACATGTCAGTCTCACCTGTCTTAACTAGTAGGTTCCTAAAGGAAGAAATGAATAAACACTTGATTTTTTTTTTTTTTTTTTAAACAGGGTCTCCCTCTGTGGCCCAGGTTGGAGTGCAGTGGTGTGATCTTGGCTCACCGCAACCTCCGCCTCCAGGCTCAAGCGGTTCTCGTGCCTTAGCCTCTCGAGTAACTGGGATCACAGGCACATACCACCACGTCCAGCTAATTTTTGTATAGACAGGGTTTTGCCATGTTGCCCAGGCTGAGCTGTGATATTTGTTTCTTTTTTTTTGAGATGGAGTCTTGCTCTGTTGCCCAGGCTGGAAAACAGTGGCACGATCTCGGCTCACTGCAAGCTCCACCTCCTGGGTTCACACCATTCTCCTGCCTCAGCCTCACGAGTAGCTGGGACTACAGGCGCCCGCCACCACGCCCGGCTAATTTTTTTGCATTTTCAGTAGAGATGGGGTTTCACCGTGTTAGCCAGGATGGTCTTGATCTCCTGACCTCATGATCCGCCAGCCTTGGCCTCCCAAAGTGCTGGGATTACAGGCGTGAACCACCGCTCCCAGCTGCTATTTGTTTCTTTACGTCTGAACAAAATGAAACTCATCAACCCATGGACCTGTAAAGATGACACCTTAACACATTACTTCTAGCAATAGAAAGGGTGATGATGTTCCATTTCATTGTATTGGCTAACTCCTATCAACCTAATGATGGGCCAACCTAATGTGGGAATTTCACTATTGTCAACATTGTTCAAATAAGAAAAAACAAAAATCATAATACACATTAAAGTATTTTTTTTAATATCCAAGCAGGCAACGGCCAAGCCATAAAGGTCCTGGAAATGGGAATGGCAGTACTTAATAGTTATTATAAAACCCAAGCAGGATAGGTATGAGCCGTTTCATTCTGCACACTAGCCTTGGAACCTACCTGCTCAGCAAGTCTCCACAAAAAAATAGCATAAGTCCAAGAAGGAAAACAAGAAAGAGTTTGGGATCAAATCCTGAAATAAATAAAGATTTTTGCTTAATAAGGGAACAAAACTGCTTAAGGTATTATAGAATAAAAGACAACGTTGGCACTATTGGTCAGCTACAGTAAAAATAAATGCAAACAGCCCACCTAAAAAGCATTTAAATTTCACCTAAAGCCTGGGCACCCTTCCAATGTATAATTAGGTATCTGTCTAACCTGTATTTGCCTGAAGATCTTATTTTTATTTCGGCTACCTATGCTAAGGTTAAAAGAAACTCAAGCTTCCTTTTGGACAAAGCTAGACACAGTACCATCAGCAATTCATGCAATCACCCACAAGGGGTCTCTATCACTCTGGCTTTTAAGCTTTAAGTCACTCACAGTCATGGAACTCAGCAGATTTGCCCAGAACTGTGGGTCAGGGCCTTGTGTTGTTCTCTAACTGGCTGCTTTTCTTGCCCAACAATACCACCTACTTCCCTTTGCTACAGAACACTGTGCTGGAAAAGCCTACACGCAAATACCTCTCACTCAGGACCAGGGGGCCCTAGCAAAGGCCCCTTAGTGGCATACCAGATACTCCCACAGCTTTCACATTCAAGAGTTCTACGGGAGGCCCACAAACAGAACAGGAGCAAAAGGAATCAGCAATTGTAGAAGGAACGTCAAAAAACAAGCCAACCCTACATAACCAAAGAACCCTAGGACAAATGGAAGGGCACAACCTATTTCATACTAAACCAAGAAACATTTCTACTACTTACAACATCCCAGGACCCTGTGTAGTAACCAAGGGGAAACAAAGTCAGAGAGAATTCAACAGGATCCATCTCCCCTGAAACTTTCTCAGTCATCTTCAGAAAAGAGAAAACTTTTCCCTGTTCCACTGAATAAGTTTTAAACTGCGGTGGTCTTCATCTTTATTTATGGTTCCATGAATACTCTTTTTACTTGTGAATGATTAATTTTCAATTTTACCTTTCTTCAATTTTTATTAACCATTCACGTCTTTAAATGTAGGCATGTACACATCAGACAGTTACCTTTGTCTAGAAGTGTCCAGAAGGTAGAACACGTCTATCTGATTTACTCTAAGAGTATTTGGCATATATGTTCTGGGCCATTAGCAGCACAATGTAATTAGGAATAAAAGTCTTCACAGTTCCAGGTAAGGAGGTACTCAGAATTTCCTGAGGTGGAGTTTCAATTCTAGGCCTGTCTGATAGGGATGAAGTCTCCATGAACTGTTTGGAGCAGTGGTATATTCAGGGTTATAATCAGAACCCAACTGGAGCTGTCTTAGGCTGACTTCTCAGTCTCACTAATTACACCCTTCAGAACTCAGTCCTTATCACTACAGAATCCATCAGAAAAACAGAGGTGAGACTTACTCCGGATCACAATGACACTGTACTTGGTGTCCTTCTCTATAATCTCAACTTTGAGGCAGGTTTTTGTGCTGTATAGACCCACGTTAACATAGGTGTCATTCAATTTCTCTTTTAAAAAGGAGGAAAAAAAGTTCCAGATACTAAACTGCTCTAGCTCCTTCAGTTTCTCCTCATTCTCCACCTGGGTGACTCGAACCAATTTGGAACTATTTACTCGGATCTGTAACACAAATAAAATCAGGATGAGAAAAAAGGAAGTAGGAATTTTAATTTTTCACAAATACAATTTTTTAAAAAACCCTCGGACTAAACAACCAAATCAGTAATGGTGCCAGTTTTCCACAAAGCTTATCAGAAATATAGAAATACAGTGGCTAAAACATAATTGGGCAAATAACACTGCACATGTTACAGAGAGACAGCTGTTAGAATACCTTCTTGTTAACATGATCTGAATCTACTATTAGGGCAGAACATAGAGGGAAAAAAAGACTTCCAAACTGAAAGAGTTATCAATACAGCTATTTATTAGAGATCACACAAAGCAAAGGTCTATAATATTAAGAAAATTGCCAGGCATAAACTGCCCCAGAAAACTAAAAATGTTTTCCATAATGACAGGCTGAGTTCAATCCATTGTCACAAGCCACTGATTATGAGTAAATGTTGGTTATAATATGCCCCAGATGGAGTATCACTTTTTTATCAGATAATTTTTTTTTTTGAGATGGAGTCTTGCTCCGTCGCCCAAGCTGGCGTGCAGTGACATGACCTCGGCTCACTGCAACCGCCACCTCCTGGGTTCAAGCGATTCTTCTGCCTCAGCCTCCTGAGTAGCTGGGACTACAGGGTGCGCGCCACCATGCCCAGTTAATTTTTGTATTTTTAGTAGAGACGGGGTTTCACCATATTGGCCAGGCTGGTCTCGAACTCCTGACCTCAAGTGATTCGCCCGCCTCAGCCTCCAAAAGTGCTGAGATTACAGGCATGAGCCACTGCGCCCGGCTTATCAGACATTTTTTTTAAATAATTTTTTTAAAAAATCCACAAGTTGGCTGGGCATGGCCCCCAGCTACTCAAGAGGCAGAGGTTGCAGGGAGCCGAGGTCGTGCCACTGCACTCCAGCCTGGGTGACTGAGCGAGACTCCATCTCAAAAAAAAAAAAACAAATCCACAAGTCCACCCTTATGTTTTTGATGTGAACAACAAATGTCCTTATCAGTAACTATGCTTATAACAACTACGAAATTTCTGAAAGGACCTATTTTGTTCAATCACTGTTACAGCCAGACATTCCTGTTTGCCAGGTGACTTAACAGTGTTATGAAATAAATGAGACCAAAGCCATTCTTCAGCTCGGGGGTTTATGAAATATCTCATATAGAATCAGAATAGGAACAGTGGGGCAAAAGAGTTTACATCCTCACAGGCACATAACAGTTTCTAGCCCAAAGAAGGCATAAGGCCTTTAAAAAGAAAGAAGGGGGCTGGGTGCGATAGCTCATGCCTATAATCCCAACACCTTGGGAGGCCGAGGTGGGCAGATCACCTGAGGGCAGGAGTTTCAGACCAGCCTGGCCAACGTGATGAAACCCCATCTCTACAAAAAATACAAAAAAATTGGCCAGGTGTGGTGGCGTATGCCTGTAATCCCAGCTACTTGGGAGGCTGAGGCAGGAGAATCGCTTGAACCCGGGAGGCAGAGATTGCAGTGAGCCAAGATGGTGCCACTGCACTCCAGCCTGGGCAACAGAGGGAGACTCTGCCTCAAAAAATAAAAAATAAAAATAAAAAAAGAAAGGGGGTGTGCGTGCGTGCACACACACATACTGCAAAATGAAGGACAAGAAAACAAAGCAGTTTCTTTGGGAAAAGGAGGGAGGAGGAAAGAAGTTTACCTTAGAATACCATAATCTACTCGAGGGAGCAGAGAGGAATACAAAGTAGGCATAAATGCTTATTGATGAAAACACAACTCAGGATAATCTCAACCCTAACAAGATTGTTAACAACATTTTTTAAAAGCATGTGAAGGGGAAGAAAGTGTCAAAATACTCACTAATCACCAAAAGAAATTTACAGAAGCTGCCACTGCCAGAGGATTCCAAGTTATTACCTGTATCCGTGTCCATATATCGTGCCATTTTGGGATAAGCACGTTTGTGTAACAGAATTGTTGGCTGGCACGCTTTTCACAAACTTGGGATTCCTGAAGCATGACCACATTTACATCAATTTCAGCTTTATGCAAAGAAAGGAAACAAGAATTAAACATAACAAGCTAATAACTATAACTCATTTCATGAAAAAGATTAAACTAACCACTTTCCTAAACTTTGGGTTAAAACATTAGCCAGACTGAGAAATAAGAAAAAAAACTGAGAAGAAAGAAGAACTAAGGCAGAATCTTATTTCTGTCGTTTAATTATTTAAATATTACACAGTCATTCAGTCAGACAAGTAATAATAAAAACTACTATTAAGTATCTTTTTTTTTTTTTTTTTTTTTGAGACAGTCTCGCTCTTTTGCCCAGGCCGGACTGCAGTGGGGCTATCTCGGCTCACTGCAAGCTCCGCCTCCCGGGTTGACGCCGTTCTCCTGCCTCAGCCTCCTGAGTAGCTGGGACTACAGGCACCTGCCACCATGCCCGGCTAATTTTTTTTTTGTATTAAGTATCTATTAAGACAGTATGCTGCCAGGCGCGGTGGCTCATGCCTGTAATCCCAGCACTCTGGGAGGCTGAGGTGGGCGGATGACCTGAGGTCAGAAGTTTGAGATCAGCCTGACCAATATGGAGAAACCCCCCCGTCTCTACTAAAATACAAAAACATTAGCCAGGCGTGGTGGCACATGCCTGTAATCCCAGCTACTCGGGAGGCTGAGGCAGGAGAATCGCTTGAACTTGGGAGGCGGAGGTTGCGGTGAGCCGAGATCACGCCATTGCACCCCAGCCTGGGCAAAAAGAGCAAAACTCTGTCTCAAAAAAATAAAAAATAAATACATAAATAAAAGAGACAGTATGCTGTCTCATTTAATGCTCCCAACAATGCTATGAGGTAAGCACTCTCATAATCCCTATTTTATAAATGAGGAACTGATGTTTAAGAAAGATTAAGTAATTTGCTCCAAAATCACACAAATAGTAAATAGCCTATCTGAGATTCACCCCCAGGTCTGACTATGGTCTTAAACACTAGATATACTTCCTGTCCTATAAAGGAATAAAGTAAGCTAAACTACTCCATCTGTTGATTTTCTCTATCCCTTTCCTGAGTAGAACAGAATTGGCAGGTTTTTTATTTTTTTTTTTATCTTTTTTTTGAGACAGGGTCTGGCTCTGCTGCTCAGGCTGAAGTACAGTAATGTGATCATAGCTCATTGCAGCCTCAAACTCTTGGGCTCAAACAATCCTCCCACTTCAGCCTCCCAAGTAGCCAGGACTACAGGTACACACCACCACACCCAGCTAGTTTTTTTTTTTAGAGAGACAAGGTCTTATTATGTTGCCCAGGCTGGTCTTGAACTCCTGGCCTAAAGCAATCCTCCCACATTGGCCTCCCAAAGCACCCACGCTGACCTCCCAAAGCACTGGGATTACAGATCTGCCACCACGCCCAGCCAGCATTTTTTTTTTTTTTTCAGACAGGGTCTCACTCTGTCACCCAGGCTGGAATACAGTGGTGCGATCTTGGCTCACTGCAACCTCTGCCTCCCAGGTTCCAGCGATTCTCCCACCTCAGCCTCCTGAGTAGCTGGCATTACAGGCATGAGCTACCTCAACTGGCTAACTTTTTTTTTTTTTTTTTTGTATTTTTGTAGTAGAGATGGGGTTTCACCATGTTGGCCAGACTGATCTAGCCTCAACTGATCCACCCACCTCAGCCTCCCAAAGTGCTGGGATTACAGGCGTAAGCCACCACGCCCAGCCAGCAATATTCTTAATATATAGTACTTTCGGAGGATACTAAAAGATTTCAAGGTTGTTTCCTTCCAGCTGTTTTGTGTCACTTCAAGTTTTAACAGCAGGCAATGATTACATGCAGTCCCTCTGATTTACCAAAACAGAAGATTCTCCTCTCAATTTGTATTTAATATCAGCTAATTCAAGGTTTAAAAGTGACCACTGTCCAGCCGGGCATGGTGGCTCACACCTGAAATCCCAGCACTTGGGGAGGCCAAGGCAGACGGATCACTTGAGGTCAGGAGTTCAAAACCAGCCTGGCCAACATGGTGAAACCCCGTCTCTACTACAAATACAAAAAAATCAGCTGGGCGTGGTGGCGGGCGCCTGTAATCGCAGCTTCTTGGGAGGCTGAGGCAGAAGAATCGCTTGAACCTGGGAGGGGAGACTGCAGTGAGCCAAGATCACGCCTCTGCACTCCAGCCTGGGTGACAGAGCAAGACTACGTCTCAAAAAAATAAATAAGGGGCTGGGCGCGGTGGCTCACACCTGTAATCCCACCACTTTGGGAGGCCGAGGCAGGTGGATCACCAGGTCAGCAGATTGAAACCATCCTGGCTAACAAGGTGAAACCCCATCTCTACTAAAAGCACAAAAAAAATTAGCTGGGTGTGGTGGCGGGCGCCTGTAGTCCCAGCTACCTGGGAGGCTGAGGCAGGAGAATGGCGTGAACCCGGGAAGTGGAGCTTGCAGTAAGCCAAGATCACACCACTGCACTCCGGCCTGGGCGACAGAGCGAGACTCCATCTCAATAGCAATAAATAAATAAATAAATAAATAAATGAATAAATAGTTGGGCCCAGGCGTGGTGGCTCACGCCTGTAGTCCCAGGACTTTGGGAAGCCAAGGTGAGGGGATTGCCTGACCTCAGGAGTTTGAGACCAGCCTGGCCAACATGATGAAACCCCATTTCTACAAAAAAAAAAAAAGAAAAAAAAATAAGGCCAGGCACGGTGGCTCACACCTGTAATCCCAGCACTTTGGGAGGCTGAGGAGGGCAGATCACTTGAGGTCAGGAGTTTGAGACCAGTCTGGCCAACATGGCGAAATCCCACTCTACTAAAAATACAAAAAAATTACCCAGGCATGGTGGCACACACCTGTAATCCCAGCTACTCGGGAGGGTGAGGTAGGAGAATCGCTTGAATCTAGGTGGCCGAGATGGCACCACTGCACTCCAGCCTGGGCAACAGAGCAAGACTCTATCTCAAAAAAATAAATAAATAAATAAATAAAAATTTATACACAAAGATGTTCACAAACTTACAACAATGAAAAACTAGAAATACCACAAATATCCAACCAACAGTACAAACCACCAATATCCAACCAAATGTTTAATCCACAAACATTAATAATGAGTTTTACCAGGCAGATGGCACGTGCCTGTAGTCCCAGCTACCTGGGGAGACCGAGGTGGGAAGTTACAGTGAGCTATGATTGTGCACTGCACTCTAGCCTGGGTGTCACAGCAAAACCACGTCACTAAAAAATAATAAATGAAGGCCAGGCATGGTGGCTCATGCCTGTAATCCCAGCACTTTGGTAGGCTGAGGCGGGTGGAACACCTGAGGTCAGGAGTTCGAGACCAACCTAGCCAACATGGTGAAACCCCATCTCTACTAAAAATACAAAATTAGCTGAGTGTGGCTGGGCGTGGTGGCTCACGCCTGTAATCCCAGCACTTTGGGAGGCTGAGGCGGGCAGATCGCGAGGTCAGGAGTTTGAGAACAGCCTGGCCAGCCTGGTGAAACCCCGTCTGTACAAAAAACACAAAAAGTTAGCCAGGCATGGTGGCATGCGCCTATAATCCCAGCTACTTGGGAGGCAGAGGGAGAAGTGCTTAAACTCTGGAGGCTGAGGTTGCAGTGAGCCTAGATAGTGCCATTGCACTCCAGCCTGGGCAACGAGGGAGAAACTCTGTCTCAAAAAAAAAAAAATTAGCCGAATGTGGTGGCACATGCCTGTAGTCCCAGCTACTTGGGAGGCTGAGATGGGAGAATGGCTTGAAACAGGAACCGAGATTGCACCACTGCACTCCAGCCTGGGCCAGACAGCAAGACTACATTGCGGCGGGGGTGGGGGACGGAGAAAAAAAATTAAATGAAGATCTGCCCATACATTGGAACGTAATACAAGTAAGACAACATTTATAAAGAATTTTAAGGCCGGGTGTGGAGGCTCATGCCTGTAATCCCAGCACTTTGGGAGGCCGAGGCGGGCGGATCACGAGGTCAGGAGATCAAGACCATTCTGGCTAACACGGTGAAACCCCGTCTCTACTAAAAATACAAAAAATTAGCCGGGCGTGGTGATGGGCGCCTGTAGTCCCAGCTACTCAGGAGGCTGAGGCAGGAGAATGGCGTGAACCCGGGAGGCGGAGCTTGCAGTGAGCCGAGATCTGGCCACTGCACTCCAGCCTGGGCGAAAGAGGGAGACTCTGTTTAAAAAAAAAAAAAAAAAAATTAGCCGGGCGTTGTGGCGGGCACGTGTAATCCCAGCTACTCAGGAGGCTGAGGCAGGAGAATCATTTAAACCCAGGAGGCGGAGGTTGCAGTGAGCTGAGATTGCACCACTGCACTCCAGCCTGGGCAACAAGAGCAAAACTCCATCTCAAACAAACAAACAAAAAAACAAAAAAAGAATTTTAAATTACTTGGGAAAATTATTGTACTACAAAATCAAACGAGAAAACTATCTCTGGTAACGACTGGCAGCCTGCAGGGAAGAGAACTAGAGTACTAACTGGATACAAATTATCAATTCATAAAAAATTAAAAATATGTGGAAAAAGATCAGAAGAAAGTATGCTAAAATAGATTGCTTCTGAATGGATTAACAGTGTGGTTTCTGCCTGCTTCTTTATACTTAATTGTACCTTGCCAAATCATCTAAAATAAACATGCATTATTTTGGCCGGTCACGGTGGCTCACGCCTGTAATCCCAGCACTTTGGGAGGGCCAAGGCGGATGGATCACGAGGTCAGGAGTTCGAGACCACCCTGGCCAACATGGTGAAAACCCATTTCTACTAAAAATACAAAAATTAGCCAGGCGCGGTGGCGGGTGCCTGTAATCCCAGCTACTCCGGAGGCTGAAGCAGGAGAATTGCTTGAACCCAGGAGGCGGAGGTTGCAGTGAGCGAGATAGCACCACTGCACTCCAGCCTGGGTGACAGAGCAAGACTCCATCTCGCGGGGCGGGGGCGGTAAGGAGTCAAGGTTTTTTACAAGAGCAAAAGATAGTAGAGATCACTGCATTTCTGTCAACTACATCCGTTCTGCCACCCGTGCCCTGCGTCCTGACAGAGCATACGCTCAGATGGTGTTTGCTGATTTGCCGAATGAATGAGATGGTCCCTTTCCCGCGGCTGCTCTGCCTGCCCAGAATGGTCCCCAGGTTTTCTCGCTTTTAACCAAGAAACTCGAGGCTTCTGCAACGAGACACAGCCCCCAGGACTGCTTCTCAACGAGTCTAGGCCTCCCTTCCTGTCTCCGCCAAAAGGCTTCAGGCTCCTCCCCACTCTGGAAGCTGCCCCAGCCCGCTGCAGGGCCCAGACCCTCAGTCCCGACGCCCACTAGCCTGCCAAGTTTCTTCCACCACACTACGCCGGCGCCCCTCGGTAGAGCCACCGCCCTTCTGCAGAGTAACGGCCCGCGCCCTCGGGACAATCCCTTTTCCAAAAATAACCCCCTCGGCACCTGCCCCCTTGGCAGCTGCTGCCCGGGCGGTACCTGTGCCGTAGACCAAGCAGCCGGAGAGGATCAAGAGTAGCCGCACTGTCCCACCGCCCCCGACTCCCGAGCCCCAGGGCCCGGGACCAACTGCCGGCGAGACCGCCACTTTCATTCCTCCCGCCATGGTTGCCTCAAGCCACCTCCTCCTCACGTGCCTTAGCCCAGCAACTGACTCCGAACGGGCAGCGACAGCAGCCTATCCTCTACGAAACCCGCCCCTATCAACCAATGGGATGGGCAGGGCTTCGAGCACCCAGCCCTCCAAGGGCCCTATGAGTCCCGCCCCTTAGCAACTGAAGAGAGAGGGCGGGAAAAGCAGCTTTCAGCCTATTGGAAAATGGGTTCTCACCCTAGCAGTGGCGACAGGAAGATCCCACCCCGCTAACAACATGCTTCCGTCTTCAGTTTATTTACAACTGGTGTGATTGATGGTAAGCTTAACCAATAGAAAATCGGAATGGGAGAGGCCTCCTTGACCAAACTCGGTATTTCCATAGAAGCTGTCTGAAGTTCCTTCCGTTTTCTTTCGGTTACTTTTTATCACGACCTTTCTGTTATGAGACGCCTACAATTGAGATCGCTTTATGAGTAGGGCCCTGATAGGACGATTTTTAAAGTCGACTGACAAAAGCGTGGTTCTCCAAAGTCCTAAAGGATTTAAAATAGAAGTCACAAAAAAGTGTGTGTTGTCAATATTTTATAAGCATAAACATTAGCTTTTAAAAATGTATTCATAGGATTTTTATTTTTGGAAGTAAAATTAATGTTAGGATTAAGAAAGATTCATTTATTCCTCTTATCATCTTGTGAGACAAATGTAATTCTCTCCATTTAAGAAGCCAAAGCCAAGACAGCCACAGGAACCTGCCCAAGATTTCATAGTTCATCTGGTCTGTGATCCCAACCTAAATCCTGCTGACTCCAAAGCCGGAGTTATTTATATGGATTAGCTGCTTCCCATTCAATGATTTAACACAGGGCCCAGCAGAGATCCAGGTGTTCAGAAACTGTTAGTAGAAATTGAAACTTTTTTTTTAAGAGGATCTGATGGTGATGGGTAGGAAAACTACAGATGATAGAGCCAAATGAATTGAGGAATTCAAGGAAGGGGGTATCTCCCGGGGAAGGTTCAAGCTTTCAAAACAAGAATTTTTTTTTTTTTATGTTTTTAGAGACAGGGTCATTCTCTGACACCCAAGCTGGAGTGCGACAGCACCATCACAGCTCAGTGTAACCTTGAATTCCTGGACTTAAACCATCTTCCCACCTCAGCTTCCTAGATAGGTTGGGCTACAGGGATGCACCACCATGCCCGGCTATTTGTTTGTTTCATTGTTGTTGTTGTTGTTGTTATTGAGACAAGGTCTCCTTCTGTAACCCTCCTGGAATGCAGTGGTGTAACCACAGCTCACTGCAGCCTCGAACTCCCAGGATCAAATGATCCTCCCACTTCAATCTCCCAAGTAGCTGGGACTACAGGCATGAGCCACTATGTCTGGCTTAATTTTTTTAAATTACTTTTTGTAGAGACAATATCTTGCTGTGTTGCCCAGGCTGACCTCAAACTCCTGGCCTCAAGTGATTATCCCACCTTGGCCTCCCAAATTACTGAAATTACAGGAGTAAGCCACTGCACCTGGTCTAAAACAAGGAACTTTTTTAAAGTCAAAATGGGCCGGGCATGGTGGCTCAGGTCTGTAATCCTAACACTTTGGGAGGCCGAGGCGGGTGGATCACCTGAGGTCAGGAGTTCGAGACCAGCCTGGCCAACATGGCAAAACCCCGTCTCTACTAAAAATACAAAAATTAGCCAGGCATGGTGGTAGGTGGCTGTAAGCCCAGCTACTCAGGAGGCTGAGGCAGGAGAATCCCTTGAACGCAGGAGAATCCCTTGAACCCAGGAGGCGGAGGCTGCAGTGAGTCAAGATCGCCCCATTGCACTCCAGCCTGGGTGACAGAGCAAGACTCTGTCTCAAAAGAGAAAAAAAAAAAAAAAGTCAAAATGGGCTGGGTGTGGTGGCTCATGCCTGTAATCCCAGCACTTTTGGGAGGTTGAGGTGGGAGGATCACTTGAGGCCAGAAGTTCGAGACCAGCCTGGCCAACACAGCGAAACCCTATCTCTAATAAAAATACAAAAATTAGCCCAGCATGGTGGCGGGTTCCTGTAATCCCAGCTACTTAGGAGTCTGAGACAGAAGAATTGCTTGAGCCCAGGAGGCAGAGGTTGCAGTGAGCCGAGATCATGCCACTTCACTCCAGCCTGGGCGACAGAGTGAGCCTGTCTCAAAAAAAAAAAAAAAAAAAAAAAACTCAAAATGGGGCTGAGCTATGGGCAAGAGAAGAAATTTCATTCTCAGAAGGAAAAGTCTAGGCCAACAGTGCTGATATGGTCATCCTGTATTTCACACACACACTCCCTCAGCTGACCTAGGGAAGTCAGCATCAATCATGTTGATACTATGTACCCTTGATAACATGAGATGAAAATGGAATTTTAACTCTGTGGTTTTCCTTCCCAAAACGCGTAACACCACTCTAATCATGAGAAAAACATTAGACAAATTCCAATAGAGGCATCCTACAAAATACCTGACCAGTACTCCTCAAAGCTGTCAAAGTCATCCAAACATCATTATGGGTTTTTTTGTTTTTGTTTTTTGAGACAGAGTTTCACTCTTGTTGCGCAGGCTGGAGTGCAATGGCACAAACTTGGCTCACCGCAACCTCCCCCTCCCAGGTTCAAGCGATTCTCCTGCCTCAGCCTCCCAAGTAGCTGGGATTACAGGTGTGTGCCACCCCGCCCAGCTAATTTCGTATTTTTAGTAGAGATGGGGTTTCTCCATGTTGGTCAAGCTGGTCTTGAACTCCCGATCTCAGGTGATTTGCCTGCCTCGGCCTCCCGAAGTGCTGGGATTACAGGCATGAGCCACCATGCCCAGCCCATTATGTTTTTGAGAACTAAACATAATGTGGTGGTCTAGATGGGATCCTGGAACAGAAAAACACATTAGTTTAAAAAAACGAGGCCGGGCACGGTGGCTCATGCCTGTAATCCCAGCACTTTGGGAGGCTGAGGCGGGCGGATCATGAGGTCAGGAGATGGAGACCATCCTGGCTAACATGGTGAAACCCCGTCTCTACTAAAAATAAAAAAAATTAGTCGGGCGTGGTGGCAGGTACCTGTAGTCCCAGCTACTCAGGAGGCTGAGGCAGGAGAGTGGTGTGAACCTGGGAGGCGGAACTTGCAGTGAGCTGAGATCGCTCCACTGCACTCCAGCCTGGGCGACAGAGCAAGACTCCGTCTCAAAAAATAACAAAACAAAAAAAAACACGGAGGCTGAGCATGGTGGCTCACGCCTGTAATCCCAGCACTTTGGGAGGCCAAGGTGGGCGAATCACGAGATCAGGAGTTCAAGACCAGCCTGGCCACCATGGTGAAACCCCGTCTCTACTAAAAATACAAAAATTAGCTGGGCGTATGGCGGGCACCTGTAAACCCAGCTACTCGGGAGGCTGAGGCAGGAGAATCACTTGAACCTGGGAGGCGGAGGTTGCAGCAGTGAGCCAAGATCAGTGCCACTGCACTCCAGCCCGGTGACAGAGTAAGACTCAGTCTAAACAACAACAACAACAACAACAACAACAAAAACTCAAAGGAAATCTGAATAAACTGTAGACTTTAATTAATAATAATGTTTCAATACTGTTTCATTAATGGTGCCAAATGTACCATACTAATGTCAGATAATAATTGGGGAAATTGAATGTAGGGTATATAGGAATTCACCATACTATCTTTTCAATTTTTCTGTACATGTAATGTTTCTAAAAATAAAGTTGGCTAGCCTCAGTGGTTCACACCTGTGATCCCAGCACTTTAGGAGACCGGGTCTGAGGATGGCTTGAGCCCAGGAATTCAAGACCAGCCTGGGCAACATAGTAGGACTCTGTCTTTACAAAAATACAAAAATTAGCCAAGTGTGTTGGCACGTGCCTGTAGTCCCAGCTGCTCAGGAGGCTGAGATGGGACGATCACTTGAGTCTGGGAGGTTGAGCCTGCAGTGAGCCATGACCATGCCTCTGCACTCCACCCTGGGTGACAGAGTAAGACCTTGTTGCTAAAAAAATGAATAAATTGGGCAGGTGCGGTGGTTCATGCCTGTAATCCCAATGTCTTGGGAGGCCGAGGCAGGTGGATCACTTGAGCCTAGGAGTTTGAGACCAGCCTGGGCAACATAGTGAAACCCTGTCTCTACAAAGAATACAAAAAAAAAAAAAAAAAAAATTAGCCAGGTGTGGTGGCATGCACCTGCGGTCCCAGCTACTTGGGAGGTTGACGTGGGAGAATCACCTGAGCCTGGGAAGTCAAGACTGCAATGAGCTGTGATTGCACCACTGTGCAGCCTGGGTGACAGAGTGAGACCCTGTCTCAAAATAAATAAATAAAATAAAGTCTACTAATATATATGTATAGATATGTATATGTATTTTTTTATGTGTAGGTATATATACACATATATATACACATACTTCATTTTTTTTACCAGGCCCCATTCTCACCATTCAGAGCTTGCTCTTTGGTTTTCACTAAAGCAAATCCAGGGGAACTAATTTCAGAAGATCACTGACCACTGACTACTAAAATATATAAATGAAGTGTATGGTAATGAGACTGGCTGTCCATAAACACATTACAACTTATCATCCAAATGAGTGCTGTCATTTCAAGATAGTCATTCAAGAAGCTTTTAGCTTTGTTTTAATGAGGACACTGCTCAAAACAACAAGAATCTCCTTCAGAGTCTATAACACACAATGCAATGAATATTCATTATCTGCAGGTGGATTGGATTTATGCAAATAGCCAAAAGAACTCAGGCCAACACTGATAAGTAAATGGGGTGGGAAATCTGGATGGTTAATGTGTTTCAAAATTTTTTGGATTTTTGAAAGATAGTATGGTGCATATACAAAATATAAAGCAACAATCCCAATGCATCAGGACAGCACCCAGTAATCAAACAAATTAATATTTCTGGAATGACATATGACTTCATACTGTGGTAAGTGAAAGATGGAAAAGTGAAAACTATAAATAACCTTATGTAAGTTTAGGTCAGGTTCTGCCACAAAATAAATTCAGTTCAGATTAGGTTTTATTGTCAAATATGTTATGAAAAAGATTTTGTTTTTGTTTTTGAGACGGAGTTTTGCTTTTATCGCCCAGGCCAGAGTGCAATGGCATGATCTCGGCTCGCTGCAACTTCTGCTTCCCAGGTTCAAGCGATTCTCGTGCCTCCACCTCCGGAGTAGCTGGGATTACAGGCACCCGCCACCACGCCCAGTTAATTTTTGTTTTCTTCTGTTTTGTTTTGTTTTGTTTTGTTTTGTTTTGAGACCGAGTCTCACTCTGTCACCCAGGCTGGAGTGCAATGGCGCGATCTCCGCTCACTGCAACTTCTGCTTCCCAGGTTCAAGCGATTCTCGTGCCTCCACCTCCCGAGTAGCTGGGATTACAGGTATGCGCCACCACGCCCAGGTAATTTTTGTATTTTTAGTAGAGACGGGGTTTCGCTATGTTGGCCGGCTTGTCTTGGACTCCTGACCTCAGGTGATCCACCCACCTCAGCCTCCCAAAGTGCTGAGATTAAGGGCATAAACCACAGTACCCGGTCAAGTTTTGGTTTTCATAATTTTTTTAAATTTAGGAATTGTGGATAAAGGATTTGCAGGCCACAAATATTTGATGAAGGCGATTCCAGAGTTTTGAGAAGGAACACTCCATTCCACATACTCAGTCACCCAAGCTAGGAGCCTGAGAGTCACCCTAAACCCTCATTCTCTCCTCTCAACCCCTCAGCCAATCAGTCAAGTCCTGTCGATCTTATTTTCTATCTTTTGAATCTGTTCTTTCCCCCCATGCCAGTGCCTTGCCATCTTTCAACTGAGAGGGTCCTTCAGTATTTTTCAAGCTGACCTTCCTACTGTTTTTGCAGCCATAAATCCTTCCTCCACTCTGCTCCTAAGTGCAGATCTGACCATGCCATGAGTCTTTGTTTCCAGAGTCTTTATGGTTCCAGTAACACCACAGGATGAAGTCCAACATCCTTAGTATGATCTAAAACTCAGATGCAAAGACACGAATAACTATAATAATGTTATTCAATGTTTGTCACCAATCTGTAATGAAACAATTTCAGAAATTAAGTGTAAGCATTTCGAAAGTTTTATAGGAATTTGACAGAGAAATTTTATATTTATTGAATCTAACAAAATGGTAGTTTATTTTGTTTTTTGAATAATTCATTTTTAGTGCATTCTATAAAAGTAGTGGACAATAATAGATTGGAAATGTTTTAAAAATTGGTCCTTAACCATACTTTGAAAAGCACTGGTCCAAAATGTGTTTAATGTAATGTACCTGTACACCTCCCTAGGCTCGTTTCTAACCACCTCCACCCACCACCCAGCAATAATGAACAACCTTTTATAGTTTCTGAAACAGATCACTCTGTTTCATACCTCCACCTCCATGGAAATGCACTTTCTGGCCTCTCTAACTTGACTTCCCTTCCTCCTAGAATTTTTTTTTTCTTTTTGTTTTTGTTTTTTGTTTTTGAGACTCATTTTTTGCTCTGTGGTGCAGGGATGCAGTGGCGCCATCAAGGCTCACTGCAGCCTTCAACTTCTGGGCTCAAATGTTCCTTCCACCTCAGCCTCCTAAAGTGCTATGATTACAGGTGTGAACCACTGCCCTGGCCACTCCTGGAAATCTCATACTGACTGCATCATCACCTCCTTTGGATGCCTGTCTAAACCAAGGCCCCTCACAACTCCAAGCAGAACAGATCACTCACCCTCTTGTACTTCTGTCATTGTTGTACCCATATTATTGCACTATGTTGTAATTATTCGTTTATAGGTCTATTTCCCCTATTAGTCTGTGAGTTCCTTAAAGGCAGTGGTTAGGATTATCTGTCTTTCAGGAGTGAAACATTTCTTGTAAAATAACTAACTTGAAGGACAACATTCCTTAGATGATAAATTCTGGCATGTTACTGAAAGAGAAAAAAGGGATCATTACTTTATACTTTTCTATTACCAGCCAGGACCTTTAGCATCTGAGCGTGAATTAATTTACCAGAATGGTGGACATTTTAGAAGGCCAAGGAGCCAGACTTGTGGGACTCACTGGAAACTTTACAAGGGAAAGAGATTTGGAAAACAAATGTCTTCACTTAAACAGTTTTGCCGAGGCTCAGCCCCTTTGGGAGTAAAATCTGTGTCACGTGCCCTTTCAAAGTTGCACAGGCCTGTGAATAGGATCAATTTATTCATTTCAGAGGGTCCACCAGATAACAGGCCTATCCTGGAGAGGTCCTGGATTTCGGCTGAAACAAGCAACTATAATTGGAAATGTGTACAAAGAGCAATGAGGAGGCCACCGAGGGGTGGGAGGAATTAATTCTGCCTGGAGGAGTGGAAGGGGTCCAGGAAGGAGAGGGTGAGCCAAACCTTGCTGAGTGAGTCGGATCTGGCCCAGTGGAGACGTTGGGGGAGGAGTGCGCAGAGCAATCTGCTAGATGAAAATCTACACGTGCGCGTAGGGACGACAGTCTCTGCACTCCTCTTCCGCCCACTTTCCTCCCTTTCCTCGCAATCGTTTCCCCTTTTCTTGGAAAACTAGGACTGAGGATACTGTTTCCCTTCACGGAGGAGACCAGTACAGATAAAGGAATATTAATCCTTTTTATCACGAGATCAGTTCCTCTGGTCTGTCTTTGAGAGCACTGGGGATGAGGAGAGCAGGTGAGTCAGGCAAAGAAGTGGTCCTTCTTTGAGTGAGCCAAGGGGACACAGGGGAGAACAGGTCCCATGCAGGAAACAAATGAAAATTTTTGTATTTGTCCCCACTCCCTTTTTGTCACCACTCCCCCCCCCACACACACACACACCTGTCTCTTTATGTTTTTCTATAGTTTCCCATGGTCTCCGTCTTTGTCTTTGCCTCTTTCCCTTTGCTACAGGCTGGAAATTCCTTGTTCTCAACGGAAGGGAGTAGGAGGGGAGTTGGGGGTGGCAGGAGTGGGCGGGAAGAACAGACATCTCGGCAGCTCTGGCTGCGGGCTGCGGGGGCGCTCTGGGCCTCTGGCGGGCCCTGACAAGTCAATGATTTTTTAAATAGGGGCTCATACACAAACCTAGAGAGAGAGAGGGACACAGATATACAAGTGGATATAAAGAAACATATAAATACATAATCTCGGGTACAGAGACACAAACTGGCAGTAGCGTCTTAAATATGCTTAGCATTCTACAATTTAGAGAGTTTTCCTGTACATTCTCTCATCCGAATCTCACGACAATCTTGAGAAACAAGGGCACAAAGACACAAACACTCGGTAGTTTCACTCTCACACACGGGTTCGCACCCGGACCCCCGCTGGCTCCCCTAAGGGAGTGGGCAGGCCCCTTCTGCGGAATTTCTCTTCCCTCGTCCCTCTCTGGCCGAGCACCCCCTCTCCCAGGACCCGGGAGCGGAGAGCTCAAAATCGGCTCCTCCCTCCCCCTCTTTCCCGGATCAGGACCGGGACCCGGGCGCCCCGCGCCCAGTAGGTTGCCGCTCACTTGCTCACGCCCTACTCCGCCTCCTCCTTGGGCGGGCGTCTCCCTCCAGATCCTAAGGCTCAGCGCCGCCCCAAGGGGGCCGGGGTGGGAGGGAGGGGGGCGCCTCGAGCAGAGGCTGCGTGGGCGGAGGATGTGCGTCACGGGGAGCGTGGGCTGGGGGAGGGAGGGGGCACGTGGAAACCCGGGGCCAGCGGCTGGCAGCCCGGGATCCAAAATAACCTGAGGTGGGGGGGGGAAGGGTCGCCCACACCCCGTACGGGGTCGGGAGCGTCCCCAAGGGAGCCCGTCTAGCCGTACCCTCCAGTTGCGGGGCGGGGGACTGGGAGACGGGACTCTGCTCGTTCCCACCACCCCCACTGTGTTTGGCGCTTAATAGGTTGGAGAAGAGGACCTGAGCAACTGAAATCCTCCCACCAACAACGCGCTCCTTCTCCCCGGACGCCACAAGGCGGAAAGGTCTCCTTGCTAGGCCAGATTGTAAAACCAGCCCCGGTCCACGGCCACCACGCCCCGCCATGCCCCACCCCAGCCCCTCAGAAGTGGGGACAGAGAGGCGGGGCGGGACTGAGGTTTCGGACTAGGGGAAACCTCACCTGTGGCCAGTCCGCTCGCTTCCCTCTGTCCCCACCCCCCGCCACTTTGCCTGGGGCTTAGAGTCTATGGGCCGGGCCCTTAGAGCCCCCGCCTCCCCCAACAGCCCTCCCAGCCGTGGGCGGGAGTGCAATGCGAACCAGATGGGGCTAGGAGAAACCAAAGGGGGAGACGGTGGTGGGTTGCAGGGGGGGTGCTAAGCTCCTTCAAGGCGCTCCTCCTTCCAGCTCCGCCGCAGGAAGTCACGTCGTAGGCTCCCGACCTCTTACTCATCTTCCACTAGACTCTCGGGCGAGGTCCCTAATAGACGGCCCCAGGAAGGGTATCGTCTTTGTCACAGCCTTGCCACACAAAATTCCCAAGCAGGGCCTCATCCTCAGCAAACAGAGGACAAGTGGAGGAATCCCTGCCTGACCTACGCGCTGACAAAAGCCGACGCGTCTAATCAACACGCGCACCTAAGTGGCGGCGTGCAGCATAACCCTCCCATTCCTGTTTCCCAAACTTTCCAGGCTAGCATGGAGGCCTGGGTTTCTGAGAGCGACCCCCTCAGATTATTCCATTGGGGGCTGAGGAGGGGCGCGGGGATATCTAGGAGATCCCTGCAGAGCCCCACGCTCTTAGGCCCGCCTTAAGTGCACACTATACGGGAGTCAGATGCACGCACAGGAGAAGCCGCACAGCTCAGCCTTCGCTAACTTTTCCCGGCTCACTCCTAACATTCACACGTCCAGCACCACAAGGCCTGAGTGTGGGCAACGGGCGTCCCCGTAGTTGTTTAGGCGCGTGTGCACGTCCGTGCGCTTCTGTGTCTTTGTGTACTTGTGCGTGGTTGTGAAACTCCTCTCTCAGCTCGGAGGGGTGGGGGAGAGAAGGAATGTCGCCGGCGGGGCGCTCACGTGGGTACGTGGGCGCCAAGAGGGCCGGCTGTGCATCCGGCGTGGGCGGCACAGAACGACCTCGCCCCGCCCGCTGGGTCCCCAAGCCCGCCCTCCACAGCCGGGCCTCGGTCACCTCGGTCCCCAGTTCGGCGCCCCGGCTCTGAATCCCCGCCCCCGCCTCCTGCTCCACACCCCCTCCCCCCACGTCTCCGCCTCTCCCAGTCTCTAAGCCGCGGCGTCTCCGCGGCCGAGAGGCCCCAGCGCCCGCCCCCCCGGCCCCCGCCCCCACCCCCGCCCCCGGCTCTGCCCACGCCCTCCGCCCGCCAGCCCGGCAGCCAGCGCAGCTCCGGGCCTCGCTCCCCGTGCGTCCTGCGGGGGCGGAGGCGCGGAGAGGCGGCAAGCGCAGCCGGGGAGGGTGGGGGGGCAGAGGCACAGACAGAGGCGCGGAGGCTCGGAGAGAGAAGACGTGGAGGGAGGGACAGAGCCTGGACAGCGGTGGACACGGCATCGTGCGCGGGGAAGAGGGCAGCACGCAGCAGGCGCCGAGCGCCGGGCACCGAGAAGGGCAGCCCGGGTGGTCTCCGGCCGTCCATGCACAGAGCGCCTTCCCCCACAGCCGAGCAGCCGCCGGGTGGAGGGGACAGCGCCCGCCGGACCCTGCAGCCCAGACTCAAGTTAGTGGGCAAAGGGAGGCAGCGGGGAGTGGAGATGGGTGGAGCTGGACTTGGGAATGGGGTCCAGAGGGCGGAGGTCGAGGGGAGGACGTGGGGAAGCAGGACGGGGGTGGGGGGTGGAGACTGATGGAAAAGGGGGTGCGTCTTCGAATTAGGGGGCCCTGGGAGCAGGCAAGCATTTGATGAAGCTGGATATGAAAGAGTAGTACCTAAATCTCCATTCCTGGTTTACTCTGTGGGCTCCATCTGGCCTAAGAGCCCCCTGCAAAGAATGTGGGAGCCTCCAAGCACCAGGGGATGCCCTGGAGCTCGAGGTGGCATCAGTGCGGAAGGTGGGGGGACGCTCAGTTGCCTCAGTCCCTCGTTGGCACGGAGCGCGCGGGCCCCCGGGGTCCTGGAGAAGGCGGTGCCTTTGAGTTAAAGGAGCATCGGCGGGGGAAAGGGGGGTGACGAGGGAGGCAGGGAGGCCTTAGGCGTTCCTTCCCACATCTGTCCCTTTATTCACAGAGCGGGGAGGGGAGTTTCAGTGTGCAGCCCCTTCATCAAGAGGCCTTGAGCCGCTCCCCCACTGCACTTGAAGATGCGGGTGGAAAATAAGGGAGAGAAGAGTAGGCGGGAGCCCCTGGGCGGTTTTCGCCTACAGACGCTACCACTGTGGGAGTGTGTGTGGGCGGAACGGCCCCGGAGCAGAACAATTGCGCCCCTCCCCTGCCACGGCCCCTGAGCTGAAGGAAAAGGCTGACCGAGGAAGTGGGGAGTGTCACTGCTAGGAGAGGGGCCACTGAGGAGCACTGGGCAGCCTGGAAGGGTGGAGAGGTCCTGAGGGGAGAGAGGAAGCGTGCGTTAAGAATGCTTAACCAGGCCGGGCGGGCGCGGTGGCTCACGCCTGTAATCCCAGCACTTTGGGAGGCCGAGGCGGGTGGATCACGAGGTCAGGAATTCGAGCCCAGCCTGACCAACATGGTGAAACCCCGTTTCTACTAAAAATACAAAAATTAGCTGGGCGTGGTGGCGGGCGCCTGTAATCTCAGCTACTCAGGAGGCTGAGGCAGGAGAATCGCTTGAACCCGGGAGGCGGAGGTTGCAGTGACAGCGCCACTGCACTCCAGCCTGGGTGACAGAGCGAGACTCCGTCTCAAATAAATAAATAAATACTTAACCCCTGGGAAAAGCTGAGCAGAGAAGAGTAAGGCACCACCTGGCTCACTGAGTGGGAAAGCCAGGGAAGGTGCCACACCCTCCCTTTTAGCCACCTGGGGCTGTGGCCCCTTCACAGGGAATGAAGCTGGCCAGCAGCGTCCACTGTGGGGGAGACTGGGCTCCTACATTCACTTTAGTATGGGTGACTTCACTTCAGTGTTGAGACTGCTGAGTGTTTAGAGTGGAAGGTGAGGATTGTGTTTTGGGGGAGAGGGAGGTCCAGCCATCCCCGGTCGGTGCTGGTCAGCCTCAGCGCTCAAGTTCTTCTTGCCCCAGACCAAAAAGATAAAAGCTGAAGATAAGGTTGTAAGACGCTTCGACTCCTACAGACACAGGCCACTGACTTTTGGGGCTTTGGGCCAGTGTAGGACGGCACTGGCTTGTCCATGCCTCTGAGCAGTGCCTGATTCTGAGAGTCTGTACTCAGACCTGGGCACTGGGCAGGATAGCATCCAAATGAGGGAGGGGAAGAAAAGCAGGCAGGAAAGAGGGAACAATTGTTAGTGTGGGTTGGTACCCAGTAGGGGGACTTGCACCGACTGCCTCTCTCTTATGCCCCTCCTTCTCAGGCCCAGTGCCCGAGCCATGGCACTGCCTCGGACGCTGGGGGAGCTGCAGCTGTACCGGGTCCTGCAGCGCGCCAACCTCCTTTCCTACTATGAGACCTTCATCCAGCAGGGAGGGGACGACGTGCAGCAGCTGTGTGAGGCGGGTGAGGAGGAGTTTCTGGAGATCATGGCACTTGTGGGCATGGCCACCAAGCCCCTCCATGTCCGGCGCCTGCAGAAGGCACTGAGAGAGTGGGCCACCAATCCAGGGCTCTTCAGTCAACCAGTGCCTGCTGTTCCCGTCTCCAGCATCCCGCTCTTCAAGATCTCTGAGACTGCGGGTACCCGGAAAGGGAGCATGAGCAATGGGCATGGCAGCCCAGGGGAAAAGGCAGGCAGTGCCCGCAGTTTTAGCCCCAAGAGCCCCCTTGAACTTGGAGAGAAGCTATCACCACTGCCTGGGGGACCTGGGGCAGGGGACCCCCGGATCTGGCCAGGCCGGAGCACTCCAGAGTCGGACGTTGGGGCAGGAGGAGAAGAGGAGGCTGGCTCGCCCCCCTTCTCCCCCCCTGCAGGGGGAGGAGTCCCTGAGGGGACTGGGGCTGGGGGGCTGGCAGCAGGTGGGACTGGGGGTGGTCCAGACCGACTGGAGCCAGAGATGGTACGCATGGTGGTGGAAAGTGTGGAGAGGATCTTCCGGAGCTTCCCAAGGGGGGATGCTGGGGAGGTCACATCCCTGCTAAAGCTGAATAAGAAGCTGGCACGGAGCGTTGGGCACATCTTTGAGATGGATGATAATGACAGCCAGAAGGAAGAGGAGATCCGCAAATACAGCATCATCTATGGCCGTTTCGACTCTAAGCGGCGGGAGGGCAAGCAGCTCAGCCTGCACGAGGTGAGAACCCCCAGGCCTCCTAGGATTGCCCTTGACTTCCAGGTCTCCAGCTGCTTACCTCTGCGAGTTTCTACAGTCTCCGACTATCTTTCATTACCTCTTGACCAGGACCCCAGGCCCTGATCCCCTCCCCAACAGGCCCCTACCCCAGCGGCCGCAGTGCTTCCATCCTCAGCTGAGGGGGAAGCAGAGATACAGGCAGCACCGAGCTGTTCAGCTCCTTGTCACTCAGGACCCCACAGGAGAGGAGGAGGCCCCGGGCATTCCTAGGAAGCTGTGGGTGCTGACCTCTGTCTTCCCACCTCAGAAAGCTCCCATGTAGTGTCAAAACCAAAGCAAGCGTCTGATGGATGGGCCTCATTTGTCCGATGGTGAAGGGGTGTGAGGAGGTCTGGTGAGGCAGCGGGGAAGTTCGAATTCTGACTCTCCTGGCTGCCCTCCCTCCACAGCTCACCATCAACGAGGCTGCTGCCCAGTTCTGCATGAGGGACAACACGCTCTTATTACGGAGAGTGGAGCTCTTCTCTTTGTCCCGCCAAGTAGCCCGAGAGAGCACCTACTTGTCCTCCTTGAAGGGCTCCAGGTGAGACCCCTTCCCCAGGTCCTTCCTGGACTGGAATCCTGCTATGGAGTTAGATCATGTCCTAACCTTCAGCTCAGGCAGCTCTAGGCCTGCTTCCCGCCCACCTGGATGTCCTGCTTTTGGCCAAGTCAGCTTGTCTCAGGTCTGGTCTCTCCTCCCATCCATGTCGGGTCCCCCCAACCCCCTACAACAATAGTGCTTGAACTAGAGACTCTTTCTCGGCCAGCTTCTTGGCAAAGGTTTTAAATAACACATGCCTCTGGCTGGGTTCTGTGCTCTGCCCGTCGAGTGGCCCTCGTCAGCCTCACCCACTTTATTCTTACCCATCTTTTCAGGCTTCACCCTGAAGAACTGGGAGGCCCTCCACTGAAGAAGCTGAAACAAGAGGTATGTTTTCCGGGGTGCATATAGGGGCATTGGGCAGCCTTCCCCGATCCCCTCCCTTGCCAGGTCTTCATTTCCCCATGTTGGGCATCCACAGGTTGGAGAACAGAGTCACCCTGAAATCCAGCAGCCTCCCCCAGGCCCTGAGTCCTATGTACCCCCATACCGCCCCAGCCTGGAGGAGGACAGCGCCAGCCTGTCTGGGGAGAGTCTGGATGGACATTTGCAGGGTGAGTGTGCCTCAGAACACTTTTCTCTTCATTGAGGGTGGGGGAGGAGGGGAGGGGGTTGGGGGAGGAGTGAGCCAGGAGGCAGTGCCTGAAACAGGGTTGGGAGACCTGGCTGGAGGGGGGGCAGAAGGGCCTGTGGGCTGGCTATGTGGTTGAGGGTGGGGGTTCCATTGGCTGCAGCCCCTTACCTGACCAGTGCCCATGCCCACAGCTGTGGGGTCATGTCCAAGGCTGACGCCGCCCCCTGCTGACCTGCCTCTGGCATTGCCAGCCCATGGGCTATGGAGCCGCCACATCCTGCAGCAGACACTGATGGACGAGGGGCTGCGGCTCGCCCGCCTCGTCTCCCACGACCGCGTGGGCCGCCTCAGCCCCTGTGTGCCTGCGAAGCCACCTCTCGCAGGTGAGGCAGCCAGCAGTGCTGTCCCCAAGCACCCCGGCCACCCAGGCCCCACACAGCAATTCTGGTGTCCTGGGGCCAGGTGGGAGGAAGAGGGATATAGTTGTCAGAGGGGGCAGTAGGATGGCTGGGCTCCAACCAGCCAGGCCTTGGGGTGCAGAGAGGCAGACCCTGCCGAGCTGCTCCCACCATGGAAAGTCTGGTCCTAGTGTAGATCTGTGAAACGGGAACTGGGGAACGGGGGACAGAGAAAAGAGGATGAAGGAGCAGGAAGGAGGAGCATCAATAAGGGAAGCTCAGATGGCACTTCCACCAACCCAGGAGTGGGGAGCAGGCTAGGAGTTGTGGGGATGGGGATGGGGATGCCCAGCTTGGAAGCAGAGGAGCCCAAAGCAGTGATGCTTTGTGTGTGGAAGGGGGAAGAGGGAGTGGGCCGGCAGAGGGCCGGGCAGCCGCTGGGCTGAGAGTGACGCAGCAGACAAAGCCACCAACCCTGGCTTGGTATTTTTAAACTGTGCGTGGGTGGGAAGTGGGGGCGGGGACTGGAAGGGGGGCTCTTCTTGAGGGAGGAGCTCGGAGGCTGGCTTCCTGTGCTCCCCCTGATTTGGCTACCAAAAAACTTGGGGGCCATGGTAGAGTGGCCTGGGAGGGGCCTGGGAGGGGGCCAGGGATGAGTGGGGGTGGCAGAGCTTGGGAAGGGGGGAGGGGAGAGGTCAGAGCCAAACCACCCCCGCAGCTCCTGACAGAACCAGAAATTCCAGCGCAACCGAGGAGGCGGGAGAGAGAGAGACAGACAGAGACAGAGCTACGCACAGCCAGGGAGGGGAGGGGGCTCACACACGGGAATGGAACCCCTCATACACATGCAGTGGGCAGGAGGCAGTAATTCAATAAACCTAAACTGAGCCCATCTTCACAGCTTTCTTTGCCCCTGCTTCTGTTCCCAACCACCTCTGTCTGCAGCCAGTCACCCTGCAGTCTCCTAACTGCCCCCTTTTCCCTGCAGAGTTCGAGGAAGGGCTGCTGGACAGATGTCCTGCCCCAGGACCCCATCCCGCGCTGGTGGAGGGTCGCAGGAGCAGCGTGAAAGTGGAGGCTGAGGCCAGCCGGCAGTGAGGGGTGGACTGGTGTCTTCAGACCCAGGACCTCAGACTTCTGGCTCACACAGACCCCCACGCTCTCCATCCCCGGAATCTAGTCACAACCCTGGATCCTTCCTCTGCCCTTCTCCTGCCTCCCCACCTGCTCCATGGGCATAAGACTGTGGGGCTTCAAGCAATAACAAGCAGAGGCCTGGAGAGAGGACACAAGGAGGGTGCGTGGTGCCCTCACCCCTGCCCAGAGCGAGGGGGCAAGGACTCTGCCTCCAGGGCATCTGGGGTTTTCCCCTCCCTCACACAACACACTCCCATTCTCTTTAGGTTTGCACCAGTGGTGTGAGCAGTTGGACTCAGTTTGGACAAGGGGGAAAGGGGGACTTCCCTGGGAAGGTCCAGCTAAAAGTGGCAACATTTGCCCCCAGAATTGGGGGCCTGGGAACACTGGACCTGCTCCTTCTCCCCTCTCCTTCCCCGTTTTTGTGCTTCTGGTTTGTTTCTTTAATTTAACAAGTGCTGCAGTTTGCCCTCCCATTCCCATCTATCCCCCAAGTCCTTTGCAATTTCTTCCCTGCCCTACATAGGGGCGGTGGGTGTGGGATCCCTTCACTGGCCCCCTCAGGAGGCCTGGGTTGGACTCAGGGTCTCCTCCAGCTGGGGGCTGGACCGCAGCACCTATCTGAGCAGTTAGAGCGTCTTTCTTTTCAGATTGTGTACAGTAGATTATTTATTTTGTTATTTTGGAATAAAATTTATTTTATGGCTTAGGATCTATGACCCCTGCCTTGAGAGGGAGAAAGGGTGGCATGGGATGGGGGGAGTGAAGGGAAGCTGGCAGTGGACAGGGCAACAGAAAAGATGCAGCAGGCAGGGCCCTCTCATACACTGGAGGGCCACATGGCCAGGCCTGGACCCAGACTCTCACCCTGGCTCCCAGGCAGCATTGGAGGTGTGGAGCCATACGTAGATGTCACAGCCAATTGGACCCACTTGGGCACAGTCAGACTCCAAATTCAGAGTATTTGGGGGTTAGCATATGTCAGAGAGGCCAGCACAGTTGCTGCTGTCTTCTGTGCAGTGTCTCACCCTCCCAAATTTGTGTTGTCACATAGGCAAAAGCAGATAGACACATGTTCTATGTGGTCATGCAACTAAGGTGCCAGCTATACATTTAACATATCCTAGGTACATACACGTTCACACAGCTATACACAAAGAATCTCAGGCCTTGTACTTTTGCATAGTCTCATACACGTATCAGAAGCCTCCACCTTGGCTAACAGGAATTTGGGGCTTTGGGAGATTTTTTAATCAGGGCAAAACTTGTATTAGTAACCACATGTCCAGACCCCTCCTGTGCTCCCACCCAGGGTCCCTTGAGCTGCTTCCCATTCCCCTAGGGCTGAGACCCAATATCCTCTATCCCTGGCCTCTAGTGTAAATGTGTCTGTATGTTCCTGCCTATCCATCCTAGGCCCTGGGTCAGAATGGGCGGAGAAGCCTTCCATGCCCTAACCTGTGCTCTTATCCAGCCCCCCTCCTGCTCAGCCCCATCACCCTCAGAGAGCTCTGTATGTGTGTGTGCGTGCGTGTGCGCGCTGCAGGTGCAGGCATGTTGGGGCGTGTCTCAGAGCCTGAACTTCCCTTCCAGTCAGTGCTGGAAGGAGGTGGGCAGGGGAATGATAGAAAGGAAGGAGTGGATTGGCTCCACCCACTGTGCATTCTCCTGTTAGTCTTTTCCTGCTGACCCAGGAGTAGGTGGGGATAGGAGGGTACCCTCCCCATCTGCTGCCTGGCAGGGCATGAGCAAGTGTCCAGAGCAGGTCTGGGGGGGTAGTAGAAGAGCTGTCTCTTTGGGTTCTCCCTCCAGCTGGGATCACCAACTGGGGTTGGTCCTTAGGTCCATGTGGGACATTGAGATCCCAGATTGCCCATAGTGGGAGGGCTGCAGGAGGGGCTGTGCCCCCAAGGACCCTCCCCCCGACTCCCCTTGCCCCTCCAGGAGAAGCTTAGTGAGGTCCTGTTCAGTGGGAGGCAGCAGAGGAGGGAATATGTCTTCACCAATCCTGCAAGGAGATGGGAGAAGCAGTGGAGTAGGCATGGCGCCCACTTCCCTAGATGCCACCCAGCCTCCACTCCCAAGCTGCCACTCACCAAGTGCCCTGAGGAAACGCTGTCACTGGCTGGCTCAGGCAGCTGTCTTCCACCATGGTCACATCTGAGCAGAGCAGGGGGTCAGGGCTGGACACAGCATGCTCCTGAGGCTGGCACGGCAGCAGGCCCCTGCCAGGAACCAGCAATGGAAATAAGGAGAGCGGGGCAAGGCCAGGAAAGAAGAGGCACATGGGGTCAGGAGGGGCTTTGTCACTCACTGGGGGTGAGGCTGGTCAAAGGGCAGGCTCATCTGGCCCAGGGTGGGGGGCATCTGCAGGTGAGGCCTGGAAGTAGGGAGAGCACAGTTAGAGGAAGGCAGGCTAGGCAAACGCAGAGTGGTGCAAAGTCAGGACCACTGAGTGAGGAAACAAGCTCCAGCTCCTTGTCCTGACTTAGTCATGGCCTTGGGCAAGCTATTTCTATGCTCTGAGCTCAGTCTTCTCATCTGTAAAATGTGCGTGTTATGGGGGTGGATTAGCCAATTTCTAATGTTTCTTTGGACTCTGAACTTTGGTAGTTCTTAAGTCCCCAAGTCCTCACTCCCGCCTCATCTTCTGGGAAGGGAGATGTTGTGTCTTGACTAAGACTGTCATACACCCGAGTATGCACCCGAGTGTCATACTTCGGGAAGAAAAATGTCTAGGCCATTTCAAGGCCAAAACAGATGAGTAAACAAAAACCAACACAGCAGAGAAGTGACAGTGGCTCTCAGGGGCAGGACAGAAAATAATAATAACAGTCATGCACCACATTAACGACATTTCTGTCAACTACAGACCACAGTGGTCCCATAAGATTATAATCAAGGCCAGGCAGAGTGACTCACGCCTGTAATCCTAACGCTTTGGGAGGCCGAGGTGGGAGGATCACTTAAGCCCAGGAGTTTGAGACCAGCTTGGGCAGTAAGTGAGACCTTGTCTGCAGAAAAACCTTAAAAAAGAATTAGCTGAGTGTCGTGGTGCACTACAGCAGGAGGATTGCTCGAGCCCAAGAGGCGGAGGTTGCAGGGAGCTAAGATCGCACCACTGCACTCCAGTGAGTGAGACCCTGTCTCAAAAAGAAAAAAAAAATTATAATCAAGCCGAAAATTCCTATCACACAAATATTTACCATTATGTTACTATTTCCTTATACTATTCAGAACAGTATCATGCTGCTCGGGTTTCAAGCTAGGATCAATAGGCTACACAATATAGCCTCAGTGTATAGTAGTCTATACCATCTAGGTTTGTGTAATTATACTCTATGATATTCGCATAATTATGAAACTGCCTAAAGACAGAAAATGCTCCTTCATTAAGTGATCCACGACTGGACTTACACAGCTTTTGCTATGAGCCATGCACTATGCTCAGCTTTTTAAGTGTTATGAACTCATTTAATCTCCACAATAATGCAGTGAGGTAGGTTATTATTATTAGCATTATTATCCCCCATTGTGCAGATAAGGCACCAAAGGCTAAGTAATTTGCCCCAAACCAGTAAGTGGTGGAGCTAGAATTCAAACCTAGGCAGTCCAGATCTTAACTACTACCCCCTCATTAGAGTGGACAGAAGAGAAGAAGACAGGCTGTTAGCATTTGCTGCTCCTTTCTCACAGAAGAGCCTCTTCTAACAATTCAAATGCCCACCCCCTTAGAGTGGGATGGTATCCCCATGAGGTTTTTCACTTACTCCTGGAAGGCTGACAACACATTGACTGATTCTTCTGGGGAGAGGCCTTGATAAGGGGGGATGGAGTGAGAGTGTGGTGGGTACACCTGGGGCCTGGGGAAAGAAAACAGACCCCCTGATGCCAGCCCTTCTCCTGGACACCACCACACCCTGCTTTTGAACAGGTGTCCCTTTCATGGAAAGGAAAATTCCCTGTTCAGCCCCCAATGCCAGCTCTCCCAGCTGCCCATGCTAAGATTAGCCCATCTGCACAGACCACTCCCATTCCTGTCTTTCCAGCTCCTTACACCATATCTGGGCCAAGCTGCATGCTCATGGAGGAATCAGGGGCCATTCCAAGGTCATAAGAAGGCACCATGGTAGGCATCTGGAGCTCTGGGGTAGGAAGTGGTTGGTCCCTGGAGGAGGAAAGGAGGTACGTGTGACTGACCAAGGGTTGATGCCACCCCTCCTTCCTGCAGATAAGCACTAAGCCCCTGACCTACCCATTGTCCATACCACCACACTCACCTTTCCACGGTCATCTTGATGGTAGCTGGGACATAACCCCTGCCATCCTTACCCATCTGTTCAGCTGTTGTGAGAAGGAAAAGACAGCCATGGAGTGCTCTGGGGTTAGGGAGGAAGTGAGGTGGAAAAGGTGGGCATGGATGATGGGGAAGTAAGAGAAGCGCAGCTATGAAATAGGGAGTGACATCAGGATGACACACGCGGGCAGGGAGAGGAGGGCAGCGGGGAGCAGGGAGGAAGTGGGTGACAGGAAGGAATCAGAGCTGCAGTTCCAGCTCACGCTTATAGTGGCTCCGGAAAGCCTCATCCTTGGGCTTCTTGGGATAGAGGTTTTTGAGCTGAGCAAGATCCCGGATTCGGTCCCCCAGTGAGCGAATGGACAGGTCTTTGGCAGAGAATGGCTGGATGTTCTCTATCTGTGGAGAGCCTATGGTAGGAATAAGACCCTGAGATCCCTCTGTCCGGACTTTCTTCCCCTTCCCCAACCCCCACCATAAGACCTGTTCTCACTCCACCAAGGCAAGGGAGAGAGGACCTAGGGTGGGGCTCCTGAGGGAGAGAGACCCACTAGTCTCCATTCCCACAGAGCTCACAGTGAGAAGGTGAACATTTAGACCACAGAAGGAAGAAGAGAAGCTGGAAGAACTTCCTGAAGATCAGGATCGGCATCAGGAAGGTCAGGACATTTCATTCCCAGAAGAAACCCCAGAGGGCACAGGCACAGAGACAGAGGACTGGCTGGGGTGGCCTCACCATCCTGGCCCCGGATGACATGGGCAATGGTGATGCCCCCAATCTCTGAATCGCTGAAGCGGAGGAGAAAGGTTCCGTCGGGCTCATTGAGAAGAAGGCTAGTAACGTACTGTTTGCTGATGAAGCCAATGATCAGCCTGGCCGGGATGAAGGAGAGGATGGGGCATGGGCAGTGAGTATGGAGGTGACTGGTGTATGGCTGCTCAGACTACCCAGGGTAGGGACTCACCGGTCAGACCAGTAGCTCCGGAGACAGCGTTTGGTGAGGTCCAGGACACCATCAAACCACTGCCAAAAGGTGAAGCCACGGCCCAGCAGGATCTCCTAGGGGGAGAGGGGGAAAGGTGTGAGCCGAGGGAGGGCCAGAGCTGGAGCCTGTTTAGGGCAGGCAGTGAGCTGTGAGTGCCCTCACGACAGAATCGCAGGGCTGAGGATCAGACCGAACCTGAGACTCCATCAATGACAACGACCAATCCTAATGCTTACACGTGCCAGCCACTATTTCAAGCCTTTCCATATATTTATTTGCTCTTTACCAGGCTATGGAGGTAGGGACTATAATAATTCCATCTTACAGATGAAGAAATGGAAGTCCAAAAACGTCGAATGACTTGCCCAGGTCTACATAGCTGGTAAGAGGCAGAGCTAGGATTTAAACCCAGGCATTCTGGCCGTGGAGCCCCTCTTAACTACTATGCTATACCCTCTCCCTAAGGAGGTGTGGCAGAGGTGACGCCCAAAGGAAGGTAACCTGCTGGGTGTGACTGTCTTGCTCCCTTTAGCTAACACACCCTCTGGTCACATGAGCATTTCTTTCTTTTCTTTAAAGATTCTGTCTCACACAAAAGAAAGAAAAAGAGAGAAAGAGAAAGAAAGAAAGAAAGAAAAGAAATAAAGAAAGGAAAAAAAACCCAAAACATAAAATAACACAATATAACATAAAATAAAAGAGCAAGAGTCAGAAATATGTGGTTCTCTCCTAGCCATGGCACTCACCTGCTTTGGGAACTTGAACAAACTACATAACCCTCTGAGCATCAGATTCCTCATCTGTAAAATGGGGATAATAATAGTATCTACCTCAAAGGGATGTTGGGAAGATTAAGTGAGATAACATACATAAGGTGTTAAGCACAGCGCCTGGCATATAAGCTGTCAACACACGTGGTAGCTGGTATTACTGCACATGTCCCTGTGGGATTTTGTTCAGTTTTTGCAATAGGAATTCTTTTGCTTTCTTCTTTTTTTTTTTTTTTTTAGACAGAATCTCATTCTGTTGGCAGGTTGGAGTGCAGTGGCACAATCTTGGCTCACTGCAACCTCCGCCTCCCAGGTTCAAGTGATTCTCCTGCCTCAGCCTCCCGAGTAGCTGGGACTACAGGCATGTGCCACCATGCCCAGGTAATTTTTGTATTTTTAGTAGAGATGGGGTTTCACCATGTTGGTCAGGATGGTCTCGATCTCTTGACCTTGTGATCCGCCCACCTCAGCCTCCCAAAGTGCTGGGATTACAGGTGTGAGCCACCACACCTAGCCTTTTTTTTTTTTTTTTTGATACAGAGTCTTGCCCAGGCTGGAGTGCAATGGTGTCATCTTCCCTGCAGCCTCTACCTCCTGGGTTCACCTCCAGCCTCAGCCGAGTAGCTGGGATTACAGACGCAAACGACCACTCCTGGCTATTTTTTTGTTTTTAGTAGAGATGGGGTTTTGCCACGTTGGCCAGGCTGGTCTTGAACTCCTAACCTCAGGTGATCTACCCGTCTCGGCCTCCCAAAGTGCTGGGATTACAGGCATGAACCACCATGCCTGGCCTTTTTTTTTTTTTTTTTTTTTTTTTTGAGACAGAGTCTTGCTCTGTCACCCAGGCTTGAGTGCAATGGTATGATCTCAGCTCACTGCAACCTCCACCTCCTGGGTTCAAGCAGTTCTCCTGCGTCAGCCTCCCATGTAGCTGGGATTACAGGCATGTGCCACCGCAACTGGCTAATTTTTGTATTTTTAGTAGAGATGGAGTTTCACCATGTTGGCCAGGCTGGTCTTGAACTCCTGACCTCAGGTGATCCACCCACCCCGGCATGTCAAAGACTGGGATTACAGGCATGAGCTGCTGTGCCCGGCCAGGAACTATTTTTCCAACAGGTCAAAGTCACTTTGAATCAGAGCTCTGTTTACACACAACCTGGGTGAGTCATGCAAGTCACTGGTAAAGAGGAAGGACAGATGGCCCCCAGACCAAAACCTCAGGGATGTCAGAGAATGCATCTCCAGAGCCAACCCCCAGGCCTGGGGTTTTTCCTCCCTGGTCCATGACAGGCCTTCCTAAAGGACCTGAGGGGGCACTGTGGAGAATCCAGTGGAAGGTCCCTGCATGGAGGCTGAGCAGGCCCTGAGTGCCCCAGGGATGAAGAGCTTGGGGGTGGGAGGTCCAAAGAGCAGGAGAATGACCTTGTTGAACTGCGACCAGGACACAGAACGGTGCTGGAAGGCCTCTATACTGAGGCTGTTGTCATTGAAGATCTTCTGGGCCAGGAAGAGGAAGTGCTCTGGGAGCAGCCCCCGGTTGGTCCCCACCTCAGCCATGAACTTCAGGTTCAGAGTTTCACACATCTTGTCCCAGGGCACCCGCTCAGCCACCACAAAGGGCACGCGGTCCTGGGGAGAAGGGGGAAGAAGAGAACACTGCAGGCTACCGTCTTGTTCTTCCTCGGGCCGGCCTTCATCCCTCCCACCTGCCTGTGGCCTACCCCTCCACAGCCGCTGATATCGCTCACAAACATGCTGTTTTTTCTAGGTTACAGTGCTGTGGCCTGATAGTTGTTAAGACTGGGGTGAAAAGAGGTCAGAAGCACGAAAGCAGGCCCATGAGAGTGTTAAGGTCACACCCATTTAAACATGCCCACCACCCCATCAGTAGGCCTGCACCACTGCCCATGTTAGAACCCACCATGCCCCTGTTCCCTCCAACTCCAGGACTTTCCTCACCATCTCAGAGAAGGCATTGTCCCACAGGATAGTGGCTTTGGCATTGTTGTCTTGGTTGCCATGGACGATGACCACCAGGGGCAGAGACAGGGCCTGAAGAGGGTGAGGACAGGGGTTTCTTTTCTTTCTTTCTTTCCTTTTTTTTTTTTTTTTTTTTAGATAGTATCTCACTCTGTTGCCCAGGCTGGAGTGCAGTAGTGCAATCTCAGCTCACTGCAGCCTCAGCCTTCAGGGCTCAAGTGATCCTTCCACCTCAGCCTCCTGAATAGCTGGAACTACAGAAATGTACCACCTAATCCAGCTAATTATTTATTTATTTATTTTTGAGACAGAGTCTCGCTCTGTCACTCAGGCTGGAGTGCAGTGGCGGGATCTTGGCTCACTGCAAGCTCTCCCTCCCGGGTTCACGCCATTCTCCTGCCTCAGCCTCCCGAGTAGCTGGGACTCAGGCGCCCGCCACCATGCCTGGCTAATTTTTTGTATTTTTAGTAGATACGAGGTTTCACCGTGTTAGCCAGGATGGTCTCTATCTCCTGACCTCATGATCCGCCCGCCTTGGCCTCCCAAAGTGCTGGGATTACAGACGTGAGCCACCGTGCCCGGCCAATTTTTTATTTTCTGTAGAGATTGGATCTCCCTGTGTAGCCCAGGCTGGTCTTAAACTTGCAGGCTCAAGCGATCCTCCTACCTTGGCCTCCCAAAGTGCTGAGTTGTTTTGTTTTGTTTTTGAGAGAGTCTTGCTCTGTCGCCCAGGCTGAAGGGCAGTGGCGCAATCTTGGCTCACTGCAACCTCCGCCTCCTGGGTTCAAGCGATTCTCCTGCTTAGCCTCCCGAGCAGCTGGGACTACAGGCCTGCACCACCACGCCCAGCTAATTTTTGTATTTTTAGTGGAGACGGGGTTTCACCATATTGGCCAGGCTGGTCTTGAACTCCTGACCTTGTGATATACCCACCTCGGCCTCCCAAAGTGCTGGGATTACAGGCTTGAGCCACCATGCCCAGCCGGACAGGGGTTTCTTAGTGAAGCAAGAAGTTTCCTCAGGGGACTGGCTCTGAGCACTCAGAGAAGTTATTGGACTCACACATCATAATCAAAAAGCTCATGCCATGTTATTAAATGCTTTCTGAAGCTCAATCAGGGCCTCACCGTAGAGAAGTGGTTATTAGTCATCGCTATGGAGCCAGACCTCCAGGTTTCAAATACCAGCTCCAACACTTAGCTGTGTGACTGGGACAAACTACTTAAACTCTCTGTCTCAATGTCCTTATCTATAAAATGAGGCTGATAATACTGCCTACCTCATAATGTTATTGTGAAAACCAAACGTGTGTGTGCTGGCACGCATGTGCGTATGTATCATTTAATAGAGTGCCCTGGTCTATAGGAAGTGCTTCCGAAGTGTTTGCTGCTATCCACTACCATTCCCTGCCCTGTGCACTCCATGCTCTTGCTCACCCCCACTCACCCGGGCCCCAGTGTGCATGAATCCCAGACACATGGGGTATGGGGCAGTCACAAGAGGTGAGGGTCCAGGGCCCTTGTGTGTGGCATTGGAGGAGGACTCGGGGTCCCAGATTGGGGCAGGGCTGGGCCACGGTTCACCTGGAGCTGGATGGGGAGTTTGCCAGGGCCAAGTGTGAAGCTGGCAGAGAAGAGCACAGCGCACTTCTCCTCTGTGACAGACTCAGTGCCCTTCCGCTCACACCGCTTGATCTTCTTGAGAAGCTGTGGGTGGGGTGAGGGAGAGCAAGGGCGAGGTCATGAGGACAGAAACCGCTCCTCCTGGGCTTCCCGACATCCTCTCCAAGGAGAGTCCCACAGTCTCCTAGTGGTGCCCCCCTCACTGCACCCCGAAGCCCCTCACCAGGTTCTTGAACAGGGCAGAGCAGCAGTTCCCAGGAATGCTGTTCTCCAAGGGCACAGTGTTGTTGATGATTTCTCCAGTGCTTTCTCTGCCAGGGGAGGTCAGAGTGTGAACGAGCTCATCTCACTGTTGTCAGGTGTGGCGAGTGCATGGGTGAGTGTAGACTACCCACTGTCACCAGCCCTAAATCTCCATGTCTCTGTTTGGGTTCTTAAGGGAGGAGTCCCCATCTTGGCCAAATCATGATGCCCCCACCTCATTCCAGCCCTAAATGGGTCCCTCCCTTTCCTCTGCCTTGACCATTCAGGGTCTCCACATCCCATGGCCCTCCCTCCCCATCCCTTGCTCTTTTCAGTGCCAGCCCTCCAGGCTGCCTCCATCACCCTAACAGCCCTTCTCCAACCCCAGGTCCAATCCCAGCTTACGCTCCAGCCCCAGGACCCTGAGGCACACTCAGCTCCCTCGCCTGCTTCTCTGTCACCATGTCGGCCCTGACCAGCGGAGGCTTGGCTGGGGCCCCCAGGAACCTCAAGCCCAACAGGAATCGAACTCCAGCCTGGAACTTGGTCTGAGTCTTCAGTACCTGGGGGGGCTGCTTCTCCACCAGGAAGCAACTGGGAGTGAGGAGGACACAAGGGGAGTTGGGGGCTAGGTCCCTGCTGGTGCCCTCCCCACAGCTCTAGCCCCCTTCTTTTCTTCCCGAGGTCTGTTCTAGGCCAGACTGGGAGCTCCCGGGGAATACCTGGTGACGAGGGTTCTCAGGACTTCATCCAGCCGGCCAGTCAGCGAAGCCCGGGTCTTGGGCTCAAGCTCCCCACCAGCCGCCCCTATCTCCTGCTGTAGCTGGGAATAAATGTCCACCAGGCTCTCACACCTGGGGCCAGGACAGTGGTCAGGGGGCACAGGATTAAGGCTGCTTGCTCCAGCCCAGACCCCCTTCCCCTATACCCAGGGAGAAAGGCTATCATGTGTGGAGAAGTGGGGTGGGTAGTGGGTGTGGCTGCAAGGCACCTGGGCTGAAGGGGGTTCTGTGATCTGTTGGCCTAGGGTCTGGGTGGGAGGTTCATTATCAGTGCCTACACCCCCTGTGGAAACCCAGCTGCCTCTACCCCGACGGCTCTTGCACCCAGGACAGCTGCCACCACTTACAGTGCTTTGTGGCAAATTGGAAAGTGTTCCCACCCAATAAACCAAATGGAAAAGCCCTCCTATTCCTCTAGGCATGGGGCTTGAGGAGAGAAGCCTGGGTTGGATGAGTCCCCGCTTGTGCCCCTCCACTGGGCCCACTTGTACAGGATGCGACCTGAATGACAGTGTGCACAGCCCCGCTGGAACTGGCTTTTATGCATCTTGGTCCACTCCAAGGCCCTCCCGCCTGGCTTCTTTCTCTCACCTGTAGGGCCTTCAGCAGGGTCAGCTGCCCACCCCCAGCTTGCCCCCTCTTCCCCATCAGCCCTAGCCCAACCTCTCCTGGAGTGGGGCCAGGCTCTCCTCAAACGGTGCGCCATTCCCTGCCAGCTGCTGCTGCCGTTTCCAAATCTGGATCCTCTTCAGCACTAGGGCTTTGGCTGCCTCTAGCTCTCCAGTGGTCTCCTGCAGTAGCATGGCCAGGGCCTATGGGCAGAGAGGGGCCTGAGCCAGGGCCTCACGCTGCCTCCACACCCTGCTCCTGGGATACGGCTCTTTTTCTCACTCCTCTGGCATTCCCTTGCCCTACTTCAGCCTGTGTCTTTCTGAGGTCTAGCTTCCATCCCTCCAGCTGCACTTTGACCAAGGTCTCCACCTGTTAGCCCATTACTCACCTCACTTGGCCCAGTCCCATTAGCAGGAGTTTCTATCAAGCTGTGCAGAGGCACTGAGGGTTGGGGGCAGAAATCAAGGGTGCAGACAGATTAGAGGTTCAGTTAAGGTTGAGATCCAAGAGGGAACCACTCCTACACACTCCCCAGAACCGCCCTGGCCCCCACCTTGGCCAGCCTCAGCTCCCTTCTGCAGGGCTTCTCGGAGAAGGTGGATCTCCCCTACTCGGTGCTGCAGCCTCCGCAAGCCTGTCTTAAACTTGAGTTCTTCCTGCTTCCAGTGGAAAGGCATTGGCAAGTGGCGGAACTACACAGGAAGGACAGATGCCAAGAGGTGAAACACTCTACTCATCCCTCTATACCTGGCCTCCACTCTCTGCTCTGCAGATAGCGTTTTCTTGTTCCCCTCTCCCCTTTGGCAGTTCTTCCTGACCTTTTGGAATATCGTGGAGATAAGACCTTGCTCCTAGCAGAATCAGCTCCTTATCCCTTGCTCTGTTCTCCCCGGCCTCTTACCCTCAATCCCTCATAGAAAGATTCCCTGAGCTTGACTTGAGGTTCACTCTGACCCTAGGAACCTCCTTTGGTCATTCCTGGGCCTAGAACACTGAGCCTTTACTGAGGTTCAAATTCTTTCTAGTTTGTCATGGCTCAGGCCAAAGTCTCAGGGAATTGAGTTGGGGTGGGAGGTGGAATATCACAATACCTGTTCCATAACAGCTTTTTTCTCTCCTTGAAGTATTTGTCTGAAAGTGGCCACCAGCTTCAGGGGGTCCCTCTGATATATGCTCTACAGAAATGAGGGTGGTAAACAGTGAGCTTTGCTCTTACCCATGTCCTTCAATCCCTCCAATCCCCAGGCCTGCATTCACACATATACTATAAGGAAGCACAGCTGTAGACTCCAGAAGTTTTTGTGCATTTGCATGCTTTTAAAATCTAATTTGCCTGCTAGCTAGCAGTTAACCACAGGAACACCAATTTGCTTCCAGCATCCAACCAATTTTCTTCCAGGGCCCAATGCTCAACCCAGTTCAACCTCAGCCCCACCCAGCCTTGTCCCCTCCCCTCCTGCCCCACCTCAAGGGTGCTGATGTGTTGCAAGATGGTGCTCCCCTCCCCCTGCTCTCCCACCGAGGCCTGAAGGTGCTGGACAGTGTCTGAAAGTAGGGCACTAGCCACGTTGCAGCAGAAGGCGTCGTTGCCGACCAGGAACTCCCTGCAGGAAGATCAGGATGAGGCTACCTCAGGCCAGGGCTTCCTCAGCTCTCCTGACCCTTTACCCCACAGCCAAAAGCTCAGCAGTTCCTTTCTCGCTCCTTATTCTCCATCTAGGCCCTCTGTAGCTTTCACCCATGCGCCTTGTTTCCCAGTCTTCTAGCTGTTATGAGAAGTGCCTTTGTCCCAGCCCAAACCCCGCTCCTCTTCGGCTCAGCCTCCTAAGAGATGGGGTCTCCATCTGTCAACATTCATAGCCTGGTCTTGATGGGGCACCGACTCCCTGCTAAATCTAGGTCACTACACATGGAATAACAGGTCTCAAGTTCTGAATCCATGGGTGAGGGGAGAAAAATCTAAGGAGAAGGAAGATGAGTTAGGGAAGACTTGGGGGACCAGCAGGGAGCAGCCAGGACTCACCAGGGCTGGCTCTCCAGCCAGTCACCCAGAAGGTGCCGCAGGTGTTGGGGAAAGTCGACATAGAGCCGCTGCACTTTTTCTGGGGGCATCTTGGAGACCAGACCCCACAGAGACATGATCTGGGACTTGGAGGTTGCCTGGAGGAGAAAAATAAGGCCACTCTGAGGGGTGCCCAAGAAACTTGGCCTATCTCCTGGGGCAGCCAGGGACCTCCCATAGATAGCCCTCCTAGGGACTGTCCCCACCACCACTCACGGCCAAAACACCTTAAACCAGGGGCATCCTGAGTCAATGCCTGAGATGGGGGTAACTCCTTCAGTGATAGACACAGGGGTGGGAAGAGCTGAGCTGTAGCCAGAGGGATGGGGAGGCAAAGGGAGACAGGGCAGTAGACCGAGAGCTCTCTTAGAGATGGCAGAGGATTTGGTTGCAGCTCTAGACCTGGCTCTGGTTCTGTGGGCAAAGAGCCTTCCCTTTGTGGGCTTCGATCTTCTCATCTATAAAATATGAGTGTTAGATGAGTGGAAAACTTTCCAAACTTTTTAAAGCGGTAGGCAATGTCAGCTTTTAATCTGTGGAATCTCAATTACATAAAAGGTACGAAACCGAAGATGCCCTGTTGAAAGCAAGCATGGAAAGCCTGAAACTCGACTGCTTCTACTTCCCTCTCCCCACCTCCTGACGCCAAAGGCATCCCTAGACAAACCTCTCAAAATTCTAGGACTCCATGAGATAATTTGAAAACCACAAGGCTCGGCCGGGCGCAGTGGCTCATGCCAGTAATCCCAGCACTTTGGGGGGCCGAGGTGGGCAGATCACGAGGTCAGGAGATCAAGACAATCCTGGCTAACACAGTGAAACCCCATCTCTACTAAAAATACAAAAACAAAATTAGCAGGGCGTGGTGGCGAGCGCCTGTAGTCCCAGCTACTGGGGAGGCTGAGGTGACAGAATGGCGTGAACCTGGGGGGCGGAGCTTGCAGTGAGCAGAGATCGAGCCACTGCACTCCAGCCTGGGCGACAGAGAGAGACTCTGTCTCAAAATAAATAAATAAATAAATGAAATAAAATAAAAATGAAAACCACAAGGCTAGATGATAAAGAGGATGGGAGAGTAATAACAGCTACTATTTGTTAAGCACTTACTATGTATGAGGCATTACACTCAGTGTATTATCTCCTTCAGGCCTCACGACACTTTTAAAAATATATAATATCCCATTTTATAGATGAAGAAACTGAGGCTTAAGGAGTTTCTCTACCCTGCCCAAGGCCACTCAGTAAGTGAGTTTGGAAAGCAGGCTTTGAATCTGAGTGGGGATTAACCATCGCACTGTGTTGTTAGGATCCCTTCCAGGGGCAAATCTGATCATCCTAAGAAGTGGGGGAAGGTGGGAGGAGACTTGAAGGAGGAGAGGTGGAAAAGGAAAGTAGAGAGAACTAAGGAAGAGGATGGAAGAGACTGGAAAAAAGGTGGATTTAGTAAGCTAGGAGGAAAGAGCCTAGAAGAGAGAGGAAGCTGGAGGGCTAGAAGGCAAAGATGAGAGACGAAAACAGGTAGAAAGGAGAGGAGGGGACAGGGAAGTAGAAGAGGGGGTTGCATCCCCATTTCCAGGTTCAGGGGGGACTGGGTAACCAGTGGTTTCCCAGGGGCCTCTCAGTTCACGTTTCTCATAATATCCCTCTCCCAGAGATGAGGGAGAGGATGGGATGACAACTCCCCAGGTCTCCCCAAACCCAGTAACCCCAAGTTCTCCTGTTGCACGTTCAGCCTCTCACCTCTCCCAGGCCTCTCAAAGGGATGGAAAATGGAGAGGTCCCTTCTCTGGACGTTCCTGCTCCAAGACCTTCATGCCCCTCTTTCCTCCAGTGCCCACTTACCCCAGCTCTTTTCTCCTCAAGGCAGAATCCTTACCCCTCCTGCTCAGGCTCCTCCAATAGGCCTTTCTCTAGCCCAAGAGAGAAAGGTCCTCTGGAGTGGGTGGGCACCGCTTTCCTCTGCATCCCCTTGCAGAGTGACCAGCCTCCTGGCATGGCCCTGGCTAGAAATATCCAACCCCTCTTCTTCCCCAGCCATCAGGAGGACACATTTCTCCCCACCCCAACCCATAACAAGGCTGGGTCGATTGGCTTGACCAGGACAGGGGCACCTTTTGTCTTCAGCCCCATGAAGGGGAAGGGAGGGAGGAGCCACGGCGTGAGGGGCGGGGCTAGTGTTACCTCCTAAACCCAGAAGGGAAGCGCAAGGTCTGGGATCCTCGTCCGCCCGCTTGGTGGCCTAAATTCGCTTATCTCAACCCCTACCTCCCCGAGTCCTCTGATTGTGGGACCACAGGATCGAAAGTTAAAACAGCTTCTCTGAGTTGCCCAATGTGTGGATGTGGCGGTGGGGGCAGGCGGGGAGGTGGAGCCAGTTCAGCACGAGGAGGGTTAACTCGGCGCCGCCGCTGGGAAATCTCAGCGTCTACAGCAGCCAAGCGTGGAGCCGTTTTGAGGGGGAAATTCCCCCTCCTCTGGGCCAACATGAGGTCTACATCTGGGGCTTGCTCACCCCTCAGCCACACCCTTGAACAGGAACCTTTAGCGGAGGGCAGGATAGGGGTTTAACAAGGATCCACTGCCCTCTGGCATCAACCTTCCAGGGAGGGGCGGCCACTTCCCCCGACTCAGGGCAGAGGGGCACTCCTTCACCTCCTTTCCCTGACTTTCCATGGCCCTGGGGGTGCAGGGGTGAGGCTGTGAAAACGTGACCCGTGGGGGAGGGGAGTACTGAGGCCTGGACCCTCCCAGATTCCTCCAGGAGTTCGAAACTGCTAAAACCCAGTGCCACCAGCCACCAACACTGGCTGAAACCATCTCTTGGGGACCATCCACCCAGCCAGGGGAGGATCCCGAGAGCTCCCCCCACGAATCCACCCCCATGCACTCATAGAGGCCCCCGCACCCACCTCGGAGGCAACCCCTCACCTCGGCAACCCCTCTGCTGTCTTCTCCCTTTCTCAGCGGGCACTTCCAGGCCCCATAGGTCTGTAGCTCTGTCCAGCGAGTTCAAGGCTGGCCCTGCTAGCACCTCCCCCCTTCCACCACCACCACCAAAAAGAAAAATAAGATAAAACACACACATACATACACACACACACACACACACACACACACACACACACACTCCTCTCCCGTCCTCCCTCTTCAGTGTAAGCAGTGGCTGCCCCAGCCCGCTGTTTCCGGCTTCTCCTTCTACCCAGGTCCCTCCCTGGAGCTCTGACGACACAGAGAAGAGAAAGTGGGCTGGAGGAGGAAGAGGAAGAAAGTGGGGTGAATATGTGTGCCTCCTGTGCCGAGTTGGGGAACACGTGGGGAATCAGGACTGGGGTCCAGGCCTTGGAGCCAGGCTTGGGGGGAGGCTGACCCCCACTTACTCTGTCCCCTTCAAAAGCATCAGCTTTTCTCCAGAAAGTCACCCAATATCAAACAGAGATTTGCCACCCCTAACTGCCTGGCTCCCAAACTCAAACTCTGCCAAGGGCTGGGGTTTGGGCCCACAAGGGACTGGGCTCCCCAGGGCCTCAGGAAAAGTAAATCCCTCTGGACTCTGCGCTCCCTCCAGTGGAGGACCCTGAAAAGCAGCCAGGGAGCTCGATGCCAGCCAACTCCTAGGCCCCCCTCCCTTCCGGCAGGGAACGCCTTAGAGGTCGGTCTCGTGACCACTGACGGGAGGGAGTGGGGGAGGGGAACCCTCAGCTCAGAATTCTGGAAGACTCTAGGAGTCCCTTGGACTGAAGCTGGTCTTTGCTCTCTTCTCACAGGGCACCCCTCCTGAGACTGTGGTGGGAACTAGCACAAGCCGGAGCTGCTGCCTGCAGATTCACAAGGGACAAGTTTGAATACGAATCTGCTGTGTTCCTATCTGCCAAGTTCCTATATGTTTCTGGGGTAAACACTGAGACACGCCAAGAAACAAACACACACATGCACAACTTCCCTGACCACAAGACTACACACACACACACACGTGCAGGCAGGCTCACAAACAGAGCCCATTGCAATCACAACACCACACACACACACACACACACACACACACACACACACAGTCTTGCTCAACTTCTGAGTCATCAACATAACTAGTGGAGGGTTCTGCAGTTTTTGCTGGGGGAGGAGCTGGAGGAGACCAAGGGATCCAGAGAGGCCTTTACTCCCGGACACCTGAGAGCCCCGGTGTGTGGAAGAGGTGGTGTCTGAGGGGCGGTGGGAGGAAGTTTCTACTCCCCTCCTCCCTCCCATAGCAGGGCTGGGCTGAGGGGCCAAAGCTAGGCCTATGCTGCCCCCTGGTGCCTGAACTGATTTCCAGCACCAGCTCCTCCTCCTCCATCCCTTGCTACCCCGCAGGTCTGTGCATGAGTGCACGTGTGTGGACCCAGCCAGGCAGCAGAGGGTTTGAACACAGCAAAATATAGCAGTTAAAAGACTGGACTGTGGATACAGGCTGCTTGGGTTCAAATCCTGCTAATGCTGCTAACCACACAACCCTGGGCAATTTACTCTGTGATTCATTCTCGTCATCTGTAAAATGGAGCAAATAAGTCTTAACCCATAATGTGAGAATAAAATGCAGTAAAACATCTGAAGGCTTAGAACAATGCCTGACACACAGTAACTGTCAGGCACTATTTTTATGGTTCATAATAAACCAGGTATGAGGAAAGGAGAAGGGTCTCCATCCTACATAGAAGTCCCCAGATTTGGGGGTCATGTTACTGCCAAAAGGATCCTATTGAGGGTGTATGTGCGTATGTGTTTGCTGTGTCTGCAGGACAGGGAATGGAAGAGAAGGGAGAGCAGGGGTGGAGGTGGCAGGCAGGGACTCTGTCCATTGGCTTGTCCAACAAGCCATGCTAGGATCAAGGTGTGTGCACATACATGCTCACGGCACACGTGCTTTGTATGTGCTCCCGAGTGCCCACTCTGCCTGCAGACATCCACAGACAGTAGGTGAAGCCAGGTTTCACCATCTAAGGGTGTCAGAGCTACAAGTCCCCAAAGACTTGGAGAGGAGGAGGGAAAAGAGTAATGTGGTCTCTGACTTTGGCTCCTTTTAGGGGGTAGGAAGGCGAGGAGCAAGTACTGGTAGAAAAATAGTATTTAGGCCGGGCGCGGTGGCTCACGCCTGTAATCCCAGCACTTTGGGAGGCCGAGGCGGGCGGATCACGAGGTCAGGAGATCGAGACCATCCTGGCTAACATGGTGAAACCCCGTCTCTACTAAAAATACAAAAAATTAACCGGGCGTAGTGGCGGGCGCCTGTAGTCCCAGCTACTCGGGAGTCTGAGGCAGAATGGCGTGAACCCGGGAGGCGGAGCTTGCAGTGAGCTGAGATTGCGCCACTGCACTCCAGCCTGGGCGACAGAGCCAGACTCTGTCTCAAAAAAAAAAAAAAAAAAAGAAAAAAAAAGAAAAATAGTATTTATTACTCCCTCTGTAACTGACTATACCAAGGGAACACTGTGATGTAAGGGGAAAAAACAGAATTTAGAGGCAAATCTGGCTTGGGTATGACTCCATTTAGGAGGTTCACAATCAGGTGTCAATCCCTCAAATGAGAATAATAGTTATACCTACTTCAACAGAGTCTAGGCTAGGGTAAAGTGCCTAGAGTATTAAATTTAAGGAGATACTCATCTTCAGATTGTACAATTGCAGAGTCTGTCAGACCTTCATTAATGACATCTGCACCTGCATGACTGTGAGGGTGACTGTATCACCCTCCCCTGGACCTTGCCATCCCATTGAGTGGTGGTAAAGATTGCACAAGAGAGGCTCACGCCTGTAATCCCAGCACTTTGGGAGGCTGAGGCAGGCAGATCACAAGGTCAGAACACTGAGACCATCCTGGCCAACATGGTGAAACCCCGTGTCTACTAAAAATACAAAAAATTAGTCGGGCGTGGTGGTGCGCGACTGTAGTCCCAGCTACTCAGGAGGCTGAGGCAGGGAAATCACTTGAACCTGGAAGGCAGACATTATAGTGAGCCGAGATCAAGCCACTGCACTCCAGCCTGGTGACAGAACAAGACTCCGTCACACACACACACACACACACACACACACACACGATTGCACAAGAGAAAGCGTAAGGAAAAAATAACTTTATGTCTATGTACTGCCGGTTACAACCCAATAGTGAGTCACAAAATCGATTTGGTGAGTGTATCAGTTTGCTAGGGCTGCTGTAACAAAGTACTACATATGTATGACTTAAACAACAGAAATCTCTCAAGATGCTGGAGGCTAGAAGTCCAAGATCAAGGTTAACCTGAGCAGGATTGATTGATTCCTTCTCAGGGATGTGAAGGAAGGCTCTGTTCCAGGCCTCCCTCCTTGGCTTGTAGATGGCCATTTTCACGTTCACACAGTGTTCTCTTTGTATGCAAGTCAGTCTCCAAGTTTCCCCTTTTTTCAAGGATACCAGTCATGTTGCATTAGGCCCCATCCTAATGGCCTCATTTTAACTTAATTACCTCTGTAAAGACCCTATAAGGGGGTCCTTCAAAATAAGGTCACGTCCTGAAGTACTTGGGATTAGGACTTCAAGAGAATTTTTGAGGAACACAACTCAGCCCATAACAGCATCTTGATCAAGCACAATGGCTCACACCTGTAATCCCAATACTCTGGGAGGCTGAGGCAGGAGGATTGCTGGAGGCCAGGAGTTCGAGATCAGCCTGGGCAACATAGCAAGATCCCATCTCTACGAAAAAAAATTTAAAACAAAATTAAAAACAAAACATAAAAAAAAACAGTGTCTTGACCTTCACTCTTTGAAACTGAAGTAAAGGCCAGGCTCAGAGGCTCATGCCTGTAATCCTAGCACTTTGGGATGCCGAGGTGCACGGATCATCTGAGGTTAGGAGTTCAAGACCAGCCTGGCCAACATGGTGAAGCCCCGTCTCTACTAAAAAATACAAAAAATTAGCCGGGCACAGTGGCATGTGCCTGCAATCCCAGCTACCTGGGAAGCTGAAGCAGGAAAATCACTGGAACCCAGGAGGCAGAGGCTGCAGTGAGCTGAGATCACACCCCTGCACTCCAGCCTGGGCAACAGAGCGAGACTCCATCTCAAAAAATAAAAAATAAAGTGAATAAAATTAAAAAGTAAAACTGAAGTAGAATAGAACAGTACAGAAAATATCAGAAGGCATCATGCAAAGTAAGGATAAGTATTGTTTAATTAAACTTTTGTTTCAGCTTTATATATGTATCTGAATTCTTTTTTTTTTTTATTTGAGATGGAGTCTCCCTCTGTCGCCCAGGCTGGAGTACGGTGGTGGGATCTCAGCTCACTGCAACTTCTGCCTCCTGGGTTCAAGCAATTCTCCTGTCTCAGCTTCCCCAGTAGCTGGGACTACAGGCACACGCCACGACACCCAGCTAATTTTTGTATTTTTAGTAGAGACACCATATTGGTCAGGCTGCTCTCAAACTCTTGGCCTCAGGTGATCCACCCACCTTGGCCTCCCAAAGTGCTGGGATTACAGCCATGAGCCACCGCTCCCGGCCCTATATGTATCTGAATTCTAAGTCATGATAAAACATACTTTTTAGTGCTGGTTGTGGGAAAAAAAAAAAAAAAAAAAAAAAAAAGCACAGCTATGCATGGTGGCTCACACCTGTAATCCCAGCACTTTGGGAGGCCAAGGTGGGCAGATCACCTGAGGTAAGGAGTTCGAGATCAGCTTGGCCAACATGGTGAAACCCCGCCTCTAAAAATACAAAAATTAGCCAGGTGTGGTGGCACTGCCCTGTAGTCCCAGCTACTTGGGAGGCTGAGGCATGAGAATTGCTTAAACCCAGGAGGTGGAGATTACAGTGAGCCAGGATCACACCACTGCACTCCAGCAACAGAGTGAGGGTCTGTCTCAAAAAAAAAAAAATAATAATAATAATAATAGAAGCACAATTTGGATACCGGTGGCCACTACATATTCCTTTGTATTGCTTTTGAATTATTTTGTGGGTACATCTTTCTTCCTCAACAATAACACAAGCTCAAAGAGGGCAAGGACTCATATCATACTGTACACACTGCTATGCAGCAGCTAGAAAAAACAACATGCATTCTTGCTGGTAAAGATATGAAGGGCTGCAATTAACTGAGTGTCTCCCATGTACTTGGTGCTGGGCTAAATGTTTTATACATACTCTCCTACGTAAGGACTAAACTGATTGATGGATTGATTGCTGGAGCTCAGTACATTTCACAGACAAGACAGTTCAAGAACACTGAATAGTGGACTGTGATTTGTGGAGGATGAGGGAAAGGAGGAGGAGGTCACAAAAGAATTGTGGGAAGCTGCTGAGGGCCCCTAGCCAGCTTTATCTCCCAGGCCTTCACTATTCTCCCCAAGTTTCCATCCATCTTCATACCAACTCATCATTTAATTAGGAAACACCTGTGCTCAAGGCCCCTCCCTTCTGCCTCTTCAGGCACTTGTTCCATTTATTATCCCCTTCATTCTTCAAATCTCCACCCTCCTGCTCTGTAGTTATGACAGCTCTATACTTTCAGCATAAAGCATGTTCGAATCCTTCTCTCTCTCCTCTCTCTCTCTCCTCTCTCTCTCTCTCTCTCTCTCATAGAACAGGGTCTCAATATGTTTTCCAGGCTCTCAAACTCCTGAACTCAAGTGATCCTCCTGCCTCGACCTCCCAAAGTTTTGGGATTACAGGCGTGAGCCACCGTGCCCAGCCTGAAATGAATCTTGAAGGGACATAAGAATTATTCAGGCAAAGAACAAGGAAAGCATTAAAGCAGGAAGAAGGTCTAGCATATGCAAAGGCATGGATACCTGTGGGAGCATGGTACCTTCTGGGAATGGGTAGTAATGGGCAATGGGGAGCATTAGAAGATTTAGACAGGTGAGTCATATGATAAGATTTAGTAGAGGGATCAGCCTAGCTGCAATGTGGAGGATGGATTTAAAAGATAAGTTCTGAAGCCAGGAGATCCATTCAGAAGGTTAATAACAACAGAGAGGGAGATGATACAGTTGAAGGGCAGAGGTGAAGCATTGTGGAATGGAGACTGGTTAGGAAGAAAAGTGAAGACATGAGGGGCCAGTGTCAAAGGAAAGAAAGGGAAGAAACTGGAAGTCTCAACAGACTTAAAGACCAGGCTTCCCGGGGGCAAGGGAAAGAAAGAGCTGTAAGGCTAGGATGTTGCGGTCAGAATCTAGGGAGTGACATTTCAGTCCAGCTCTCCTGCAAGGGTGTGATAAAGGTGGTGGCTATGAGAGTGAGTGGCTACAGCAACACAGAGGTAAGTCATTGGAGTCAAAGAGAACAAGGAACCAAGAGGCCAGGGTGTTGGCTGGACTACCTGCCTGAGCACTGAAACCATCTGGGTTTGTGGAAAACTTGAGGTGGACAGGAAGACAGTCAGCTGCTAAAGTCTTCACAGAAGGCCAGGCGTGGTGGCTCATGCCTGTAATCCCAGCACTCTGGGAGGCTGAGGTGGGCAGACTGCTTGAGGCCAGGAGTTTGAGACCAGCCTGGGCAACATGGTGAAATGCCGTCTCTAGAAAAAATACAAAAATTAGCCTGGTGTGGTGGTGCATTCCTGTAGTTCCAGCCACTGGGGAGGCTGAGGTGGGAGGATCCCTGAGCCCAGGATGTCAAGGCTGCAGTGAGCCATAATTGCACCACTGCACTCCAGCATGGGCAACAGAGTGAGAGCCTGCCTCAAAAAAATTAAAATAAAATAAAATAAACAAAGCCTTCACGGATGAAGTGACCAGGACATCAGTGGATAACAGCAAAAATAATAACTAACACGTAGTGGGGCTTTATGTGTTACTTCAATTCTTACTCTAAAATTGAAGCTCTGTACTTTTTATCCTACAATAATACTATGAGCTAGAACTATGTGCCCAATACAGTAGCTACTAACCACTTGTGGCTATTTCAATTTTAAAATTCAATGCCTCTGATGTATCAGCCATATTTCAAATGTGCAATATCCATGTATGACTTAACAGACACGGGGCATTTCCATCATCACAGAAAATTCTATTGGATAGTGCTGATAACCCTCATTTTACAAACAAGGAAATTGTGGCATGGAAAACTCAGCAACTTGCTCAAGGCTAAGGTGAGAGAGCTGGGATTCAAATCCAGTTAGTTTGGCACCAGAAATGTTGCCCTTAAGCCCTATGTTGCACATCCCAATGGAAGGTGAAATAGTTGGCTCTTAAAGGAAGAGGAATTTGATATGACTACTGAGGCAAGCACTGGTGGTGCCTATTCAGCAGCCAAGCTTTTCTCCCTTGCTAGCAAAGTCTGGATTTCACACAGGTGTCCCCCTCCTATGTATTCACGGGATGAATCTAATTGGCGTAGCCAATCACAGTATTTCTATTCCCTTGGCCAGTGACCCAATCCTGGCCAATAGGACTTAGGGGGCTTCTGGGAAAGATTTTGTTCTTCTTCAGTGCCATGTTCACTTTTAGGATTGGAATAGCTGCAACCACATTGCAACTGGGAGGGGAGATACCACCAACCAATGAGGATAAAGTATGAGTGTGAAGAGGTGGAAAACCTTTGATGAATCAACCAGCCCTGGACCTGCTATAAAACTCCTCATTGTTGAGCCTGCTTTAATTGGGTCTTCCATTACTTGCTGCTAAATGCATCCCTAACTAAGACCATGGTGAAGCCATATCGCCACAGGAAATGGAGACTCCAGGGCGGGCTGCCTGCCCGTCCTCCCACTACCACCTGCCCTATACACTTGAGAGAATAAGCGATACCTCATTAAAGGAAGAATGTTCTCAAGGAAGGATCAGGTTCCAGACAAGCCAAGAGGGGCCAGGATAATGTGAGCCAGGGGTGGCTCCAGGCTTCAAGCAAGGAGAGGGGTGGAGAGCAGTATAACAGTGTTAGGAGGAGGAAGGACTAGACTTAGTGGAGAAGGATGGATGCCAATCAAGGCCTGCCAAGGATGACAGGATGTGAGCAATGGTGGAGTCAGCTGATCTCAAGGCTTCAAATGGAGCCCTCAGGCTGTCACAGGCTTACTGTGGCCAACCGACCTTTACTTCACAGAAGGACAAGTTAGCCATCCTGGTGAATGGGCAAAGTCAAGCAGCTCTGGATGGAGTGAGCTGTGGTCAGGATTGTGCCTCTGCAAGGAAATCTCAGCTCTCTAATTACTGTCTTGCCTCGCTCCCCTCCCCTTTGCAGCCAAGCATCTCGGGAAAATTATTCATATTCAGTCTTCTCTTCCTTACTTCCTCATTACACTGCCAGCTGGCTGCTGCCCCCACCAGTCATGAAACTGTCCTGGCCCATGTCACATACACCCTCCTAGGGGCCTTGAATGATGGCACATTCCTGTCTTTCTCTTGCTGGGCCTTTCGGCAGTACTCAACACTGTTAGCCATTCTTGAGTAAGTTCTCCCCCAACTACTTTTCATGATTCCTTTCTTGGTCTTCGGCCTACCTCTCTGCGTCCTCCCTCTCAGTCTCCTGTCTTCACGGGATACTCTTTCTGTGTGATCTCATCCACATCTGAGGCTCCACAGCCTGGGCAAGGCTATGTAGTATGGTGATTAAAACCTTGGCCGCTGGCAGACCACCTGTGTTCAAATCTCTGCCCTACCAGGTGGTTGCTTTGTAATACCCAAACTTCTATCAAGATGTGGATCATTACCCTCACCCCAACCCACAGGGGAAGCCACTGTTCTGATTTTTTTTTTTTAAGTAGAGTAATATAGGATGTAGTTTTATGTCTGGCTTATTTTACGCAACATGTTTTGAGGTTCATCCATGTTGCTGCATGTATCCATAGTTCTTTCATTTTTCTTGCTGAGTAGTGTCCCATGGTGGATCTATACCACAGTTTGTTTGTCCTTTTTCAAATGAAGGATACCTGAGCTATGGCCAGCTTTTGGCTACTGTGAAGAAAACTGCTATGAATATTCTGTGTTCAAGTCTGTGTGTGAACATATGCTTTCATTTCTCTTGGATAAATAACTAGGAATAGAATTGCTGAGTCACAGGGTAGGTGTATGTGTAGTTTTATAAGAAACTGCTACATATTGTTCCAAACTGATAGTACATTTTACATTCCCACTAATGATGTATGAGAGTTCCAGTTGCTCTGTATTCCCACTAACATTTGGTATTGTCAGTTTTTTAAAGTTTAATCATTTTGGTGAGTATTGAGAGGTATCACACTGTGGATATAATTTGCTTTTTTTTTTTTTTGAGACGGAGTCTTGCTCTGTCACCCAGGCTGGAGTGCAGTGGCACGATCTTGGCTCACCGCAAGCTCTGCCTCCCGGGTTCATGCCATTCTTCTGCCTCAGCCTCCCAAGTAGCTGGGACCACAGGTGCCCGCCACCACGCCCAGCTAATTTTTTGTATTTTTAGTAGAGACAGGGTTTCACCATGTTAGCCAGGATGGTCTAGATCTCTTGACCTTGTGATCCTCCTGCCTCGTCCTCCCAAAGTGCTGGGATTACAGGCGTGAGCCACCGCGCCTGGCATAATTTGCATTTTCTTAATAACTAAAGATGTTGAGTTCTTTTCTTTTTTCTTTTTATTTTTGAGACAGGGTCTCACTCTGTTGCCCAGGCTGGAGCACAGTGGCACAATCACTGCTCACTACAGCCTCAACCTTCTAGGCTCAAGCAATCCTCCTGCCTCAGCCTTTTGAATAGCTAGGACTACAGGAATGCACCTCCATATCTAGATCATTTTTAAATTTTATTTATTTATTTATTTTGAGATGGAGTCTTGCTCTTGTTGCCCAGGCTGGAGTGCAATGGCACAATCTCAGCTCGCTGCAACCTCTGCCTCCTGGGTTCAAGCGATTCTCCTGCCTCAACCTCCCAAGTAGCTGGGATTACAGGCGCCCACCACCATGCCCGGCTAATTTTTGTATTTTTAGTAGAGACAGGGTATGGCCATGTTGGCTAGGCTGGTCTCGAACTCCTGACCTCGTGATCCGCCCGCCTCGGCCTTCCAAAGTGCTGGGATTACAGGCGTGAGTCACCACGCCCGGCCTTTTTGTAGAGATGAGGTCTCGATATATTGCCTAGGCTGGTCTGAAACTGCTGACCTCAAGCAATCCTCCCACCTTGGCCTCCCAAAATGCTGGGATTACAGGCGTGCACCACTGTACCTGGCCTCGAGTACCTTTCATATGCTTATTGTCCATTCATTGGGTTGTCATTTTATTACTATGTTATAGGAATTTTTAATATATCTCACATTTCTCTGTCCCTTCTCAGATCAATGTTTTGTCTATCTATTTGGCTTACTTCCACATTTTCATAATAATGTCTTTTTTTTTTTTTTGAGTCAGGGTCTCACTGTCACTCAGGCTGGAGTGCAGTGGCACAATCAACTCACTGCAGCCTCTAACTCCTGGGCTCAAGCAATCCTCTCTTCTCAGCCTCTGGAGTAGCTGGGACTATAGGTGCACACCATCACACTCGGCTAATTTTTTAAATTTTTTGTAGTGACGGAGTCTAGCTTTGTTGGCCAGGCTGGTCTCAAACTCCTGGCCTCAAGCAGTCCTTCTATGTCAGCCTCCCAAAGTGCTGGGATTACTCCATAATGATGTCTTCTGACGAGCAAAAGTTTTCTATTTTGATGTTTCACTTATCAAGAAATTTATGTTATTGCTTTCTATAGCTTAAGAAGGGGTTGCTTTCCTCCAAGTTATGAAGATATTCTGTGTTTTTGTCTAAAAGCTTTATAATTTTAGCATTTGTGGTTTAGGTCTATAATCAATCTTTTTTTTTAGACGGAGTCTCGCTCTGTCACCCAGGCTGGAGTGCAGTGGCGCGATCTCGGCTCACTCCACCCTCCACCTCCTGGGTTCAAGCAATTCTCCTGCCTCAGCCTCTTGAGTAGCTGGGATTACAGGTGCCCACCACCACACCCAGCTAATTTTTGTATTTTTATTTTTTTAATTAATTAATTAATTTTTTGGACACAGAGTCTCGCTCTGTCACTCAGGCTGGAGTGCAGTGGTGTGATCTCAGCTCACTGCAACCTCCGCCTCTCAGGTTCAAGCAATTATCCTGCCTCAGCCTCCTGAGTAGCTAGGATTACAGGCATGCACCACCACGCCCAGCTAATTTTTGTATTTTTAGTAGAGACAGGGTTTTGCCATGTTGGCCAGGCTGGTCTTGAACTCCTGAGCTCAGATGATCCACCCACCTTGTCCTCCCAAAGTGCTGAGATTACAGGTGTGAGCCACCATGCCTGGCCTATTAATTGTTGTATTTTTAGTAGCAACAGAGTTTCACCGTGTTGGCCAGGCTGGTCTTGAACTCCTGACCTCTGGTGATTCACCTGCTTCAGCCTCCCAAAGTGCTGGGATGACAGGTGTGAGCCACTGGGCCCGGCCTATAATCAATCTTGAATTAATTTTTGCATATGGTGTGAGGTAGGGGTCAAGGTTCATCTATTTCTCCCATATAGATATGAAGTTGTTCCATAACTATTTATTGAACAGACATTCCTTTCTCCACTGGCTGGCTTTGACATCTTTGCTAAAATCAAATGACCTTTACAGTGGGATCAGCCAGTTGGTGCAATAGGAAGTCCCGCCTCTCATCCCCTCACAGAAACACAGATTTAACAATTTACCGATCAAAATACCTTTATGAGAAGTACAGAATCCGGTTGAGAAGTGTGGTACCCCAGACAAGTAGAGAGCTGAGAAAAGCTGCACTGAGATGGATCCTACATTCCCGGGTCTGGGAGTGGGCCTTTCCCAGAGATACCATCCTCCAGCAGTAAAAAAACCTCCAATAGTCTGGTCTCAGACAGGTTCCAGCTACGAGTAAAATCCCAGATCAATGGTGAAAAGGAGTTTAAGAATGGATGCTGAAGCCAGGCATGGTGGCATGTGTCTGTAGTCCCAGCTACTTGGGAAGTTGACAGGGGAAAATAGTTTAAGCCCAGGAGGTTGAGGCTGCAGTGAGCTATGATCATATCACTGCACTCCAGACTGGGCAACAGAGCAAAACTCTGTCTCAAAAGAAAAATGAAGCCTGTGCCTAGTCAACATTGAAGCAAGAATGCAGAAGTTGCACAGGGTGAGATAGGGATGAGCAGGGTGGAGGGGTGGTAAACACGAAGGAATTGCAACAAGAAATCAAACAACTATCTGATTTTTTAAAATTATGTTGAGATATTTGGGGAAAATGATAGATGCACAGAAAACTAATCAAATGAAAAATAATTCCAAGATAAAAGTACCTAAAAGTAACATTATAAAATAATAAACACATATAGAATTTTTATTAAAAAATCAAATGATTGTGAGTCTATTTCTGGTTCTCTATTCTGCTCCATGGATCTGTTTGTCAGTTCTCATGCTAGCACCACATAGTCTTGATTACTGTCACTTACAAGTCTTGAAATCAAGTAGCATAAATCCTCCAGCATTGATACATTTATTTTTCTTTTTGAGACAGGGTTGCACTCTGTTACCCAGGCTGGAGTGCAGTGGCATGATCATGCAGTGATCAGGTTCACTGCAGCCTCAACCTCCTGAGCTCAAGCAATCCTCCCACCTTAGTCTCCTGAGTAGCTGGGCCTACAGATGCATGCCACCACAGCACTGGGAGTTTAAAAAACTCTCCAGGTGATTCTAATGTGAGCCAAATTTTCTAGACTCAGATTTCTCTGTCACTATCTTCAGGCCTATACAGTTAACTGGTTAGTATACTAGATCCTACTTCTTTATTGTTTCTGAATCCTCTTCCTCTCCAGCTCCATCGCTCATGCATTAAGGACTTCACCAATTTCTCAACTGGCTCTACACTACTTCTAGAAAAAAAATTCTAAGTCCTTACTGTGGCTAAAATCACGCTTTGTGATTAGGCTTTCTGATACTTCATCCATCACCCTCCCCTCAAAGTACCTTAAACTTCAGCTATCATACCATATTTGATGTTCTTCACATGTTTTAAACTTCTCATGCCTCCAATGCCTTTCCTGCCATCCAGCCTAAAACACCCTTTCCTTTTGTTATTGGTTGTCATTTTCTTCCTCTCATTCAGCATTTAGCCTGGCATCATCTGCTGTTCTCTGTCTTGACCACCTTGTCTGGAAGAGGTATCCTTCCCATGTTCCCATGCCCTTCTGCACATGCCTTCATCACGGGTGTTAAGGAACTGACTGTGTTGTCATTGTCTGTCTCTTGTTGAGCACCCAGCTAACCTGAAAGCTTCTTGAAGGCTGAGACTGTGTGTTTCTGTCTCCTATCCCTAGTGCCTAGCAATGTACTTGCTTATACGAGGTACCTAATATTTTTATTAAGTGAATGAAATCCGGGCTTGGGTCTGCACCATTATTTGGGACAGATTCTTCAATCTCTCAGAACATTCTATTTTCTTATACACACTGGAAATAACACCCATGACAAAAGGTAGACTTAAGTGAGCTGATACTGTAAATAAAGTCCACTGCGTGGGCCTGGGACATGGTAAGCGCTCAATAAATACTGGTCCTTTTCCCTCTCTCCGCCTGCCATCAGACCTTTCCGGGATACCCTTCCTACGCACACTTCCTTAACTGACCACTAGGTGGTGCTAGCCTCTGGCTTGACATTCAGTTCCAGAGCTACCCAATTAACGCCCCAGCCCCAGGCCCTGTTATACTCACAAAAGGGGGGTATTTTGTAATTTGCTGAGCGACCCGAAAAAGGAGATACCCTTTCCCCACACTAGCTTCTTTGCCCTCATCACCATTCCAGGTATCAATCATGAATTTCAGAGAATTCCTCCATGATTCCCTACTATTATGGTTATAATCTCAACCCAAGGATTTGAAGATGCCTCTTAAGAACAGATGTGGGGAGGAAGAGAAGGCGCTGAGGCAGAGAGGATTAAACAATGAATGCTATAGGAGAAATAGAGGGAAGAAGATGCTTGAAGTCACATCCTGTTCCAGGAAAGGCAACTCTTGTCCTAACATTCCTTTCACCAATCAAGAGCCTCTCACGCTGGGTGGAAACAAAGAAGAAAAAGACATGGTCCCTGCCCTCAAGGAGTATATAGTCTAGTGGTGGATACAGAGCCCACAAAATAAAGTGCTAAACTCTGGATACTGAAGCTTTCCTGAATACAAGTTTGGAACAGGAGAGATAGGCAGAGCGAGAATAACAGGAGGGCTTTTCTGAGGAGGGTAGAGGAGCAGGGGAACTGTATAATTAATGGCTCAGATAGAAATATGCATTTTCAGCAGGGTGAGGTGGCTCACACCTGTAATCACAGCACTTTGGGAGGCCAAGGTGGGTGGATCACCTGAGGTCAGGAGTTTAAGACCAGCCTGGCCAACATGGAGAAATCCCATCTCTACTAAAAACACAAAAATGAGCCAGGCATGGTGGTGGGTGCCTGTAATCTCAGCTATTCGGGAGGCTGAGGCAGGAGAATCGCTTGAACCTGGGAGGCGGAGGTTGCAGTGAGCTGAGATCACACCACTGCACTCCAGCCTGGGCAACAAGAGTGCAACTCCATCTCAAAAAAAAAAAAAAAAGAAAGAAAGACATAAATATGCATTCTCTCACCTTACAGACATACCCTCAGCAGTTCACCTGCTGGAAATAACCCAAGTGCCCAACAATCCCAACAAACTGTGGAACATCCAAGCAAGGAGATTCCAAGTAGCCAAGATCAAAGGGTGAGCTAAATGCGTTCATACGGTGTGGAAAGGGATCAAGCTAAGTTAATTGAAAAAAAGGCAAGTTACAGAACACTATATATCATATGAGTTTCTTTGTAGTTTTAAAGGATATTCACTTATATTTGTATGTTACTGCTTTATTTATTTATTTGAGACAGGGTCTCCCTCTGTTGCTCAGGCTGGAGTGCAGTGGCACGATCTCGGCTCACCACAACCTCCACCTCCTGGGTTCAAGCGATTCTCGTGCCTCAGCCTCCCCAGTAGCTGGGATTACAGGTATGCGTCACGATACGTGGCTCATTTTTGTATTTTTAGTAGATATGGGGTTCCGCCATGTTGGCCAGTCTGGTCTCGAACTCCTGAAAAGTGATCCGCCCACCTTCGCCTCCCAAACTGTTGGGATTACAGGCATGAGCCACCACGCCTGGCCTGTATGTTACTGTTTTAAAAACTCTCCTGGCCGGGCACGGTGGCTCACACCTGTAATCCCAGCACTTTGGGAGGCTGAGGAGGCCAGATCACGTGGTCAGAAGTTCGAGACCAGCCTAGCCAACATCGTGGAACCCCATCTCTACCAAAAATACAAAAAAAATTAGCTGGGTATAGTGGCGTGTGCCTGTAATCCCAGCTACTTGGGAGGTCAAGGCAGAAGAATCGCCGAGCCCGGGAGGCAGAGGTTGTAGTGAGCCGAGATTAGGCCACTGCACTCCAACCTGGGCAACGGGGCAAGACTCCGTCTTGGGCGGGGGGGAAACCTCTGCTGGTAGGGGAGACCTGAAGAACTGTTAGTAGAAGTTACTCTGAGGGTGCAGCTGAAAAATGGGGGTGTGGAGAGCATCAAGTTTCCTTTTACTTTGTACCTTCCTGTACTTTTTTTAACCACTAGGTATTATCTTTTCTTTCTTTTTTTTTTTTTTAACAATATAAAGTTAATAAAAATACACATTCACATTCAGGAGATAGCAGGGGATGGGAGGTTGCAAGTGAGAAGTGCATGCTGACTGAGGCCAGGTTTTGGAAAGCCATGACTGAAGAGGAGTTCACATTTGACTGGTCTATAGACACCCACTAGAGGTTCCCCAGCAAGGAAGAGACACCGGGAAAGCAGTTTTTGGAAGATTCACCTGACAGATGGGTAGGGGGAGGGAGGAAAGCCCCTTCAAGCCCTCAGGCTACATGTGGTTGCTCCAGATACCGTTTTCCTTTCAAAGCTGTCAAGCTGTCTAAAGTCTGTTTCGACCTGATTTCACTTGGATCCCAATACTGGGAGGGGCTCTGGGAGGAACCTCGTAGGCATTTGGTGAGTCCCCATAGTGCGTCTCACATTGTGTTGGGCCATGGGAGCTGGATAAAAGGAGAAATAAGACCCCGTTCCTGCCTGGAGCAACTCTCTGGCAGTGGAAATGGAGGAAATCTGAGATATATTTCAGAGGAAAAAAATGACAAGCCTGGAGCACAGGCTGGCAAGATTGGATATAGGAAGGAAAGGCCTCCTTGAGTTGGCATAAAGTCTGAGGTTTCTAGCCCAGGAGACTAAAGGCAGGTGGCCACCGCGCTGAGCAAAGCCGGCTGGAAGAAGCTAAAGGTTGAGCTCACTGTCATTAGAAGGCAAGTCCTTCGTGCTGCTCCTGTTTCTGCCAAGGACAGACTGGAGTGGGGACTTTTCCGTAACTAGAACGTAAAAGGGGGAACCGTCCCTCCTCTCCAGCGTCAATTTTTGGCAGCCGACGTCGTCTGCCCCGCTCCTTGAACTCTGACATGCAGACACCTAGAAAGTCAGACACTAAGGTAACAGCCGTAAAACGCCGCCCAGAAGGGGGCAGTGACCAAAAGCACGTTCACTGGCCCCTGGGAACCGCCTGGCGCCTGCCTTCTGCAAAGTATCATTCCCGTGTGGGCTGAGCCTGGGGACAAAGGTCCGGCACTCAGCAGACACCTCCTTGGAACCCGAGGCCTGGAAACGAAGGTCCAGAGTCCCTCATCTTATTCCAAATCCTGGCGCTCGGAATCTAAAACCCTAACTTGATGGCAAGCCAGTCAGAAGGTATTAAAAAAAAAAAAAACCAGAAAAATAAATGAGCCCCGACTTCTTGGGCGAAAGGGGGTGGCCTTTCCTCAACCCCACCCGCTGGTGACTCACCTCCCTCCAAACCAGGGCCTGCCCCTCCCGCGCCTAGGGCTGGGCGAGCAGGGCGGGCGGGTACTAAGGTGGGCTCCATCCCCGAGCCCCACGCGGGCGGACAAGCTCCGGCGTGTCCCCGCGGGTGTCCCTGTTTACTCTGAGCCCGGGAGCGAGGTGGGGGCGGGTCCTCGCGGTCCCTCCCCCACCCCGCCCCCTCCTTCGCAGGCCCCAATCCCAGTCCGGTCTTCCAAAGTCTCCAAATCAAAGCTCAGCCTTTCCCTGCACCTTCCCCGCGGACTGGCGGTCCCTGTCCCCACCCCGGGCTGAGGAGGCACCTTCAGGGTTCCCCTAGAAAATCGAGCCTCGGCCCAGACCACTGAGTCCCGGACGCCCCCGGAGGGAGCCTGAAATCCTAGAGTATGACACTGAGTTTCAAAGGGGAGCCGCTCAGCTCTCCGCCCACTGCCCAATCCCAGCCTCGACCCCTTCTGCTCTCTGGAGCACCAGGGAAGAGGGCCCAGCCAGGGGAGAGGGCGCCCCAGGCCCCAAACTAGCCAGCGAGTCCCCGGGACCCTCACTCTTGGACCGCTTTCCAGAACTCCGAACCCTGTCGCGGGTCCGCGTCGCCCTCCCCCGGGCAGCGCGTCAAATCGGCGCATGCGCACTCACTGGATTGCCGCGTAGCTCTTTCTCCCCCCCCACCAACCTTTTTTCTTTCCCCGCCCCTTCCCTCCCTCCCTCCTCAACCCGTCCCCTCCCTCTCCCCCATCAGCCCCCCCCTCGGCACTTCAGTCCGGGGAACAGCGGTGCGAGCTCCAGGCCCATGCACTGAGGAGGCGGAAACGAGGGGAGCCCCCAGAGCTCCATCAAGCCCCCTCCAAAGGCTCCCCTACCCGGTCCACGCCCCCCACCCCCCCTCCCCGCCTCCTCCCAATTGTGCATTTTTGCAGCCGGAGGCGGCTCCGAGATGGGGCTGTGAGCTTCGCCCGGGGAGGGGGAAAGAGCAGCGAGGAGTGAAGCGGGGGGGTGGGGTGAAGGGTTTGGATTTGGGGGCAGGGGGCGCACCCCCGTCAGCAGGCCCTCCCCAAGGGGCTTGGAACTCTACCTCTTCACCCACGCCCCTGGTGCGCTTTGCCGAAGGAAAGAATAAGAACAGAGAAGGAGGAGGGGGAAAGGAGGAAAAGGGGGACCCCCCAACTGGGGGGGGGTGAAGGAGAGAAGTAGCAGGACCAGAGGGGAAGGGGCTGCTTGCATCAGCCTACACCATGCTGACCCCGCCGTTGCTCCTGCTGCTGCCCCTGCTCTCAGCTCTGGTCGCGGCGGCTATCGACGGTGAGTGAGATTCCGCGTCCCCCTTGGACCCCTGGGGGCACCCTCTCCCCAGCCCCGACTCCTGCATACGGATGGGGAAGGGAGACGCGGGAGGGGGTGCCTTTTGTTATCCCAGTCCAGCTGACACAGCAGCGGCCCGACTGGGGGCGGGGATGGGGTCCGATTTGGGGGATGGGGGCCCTGGGCAAATGATGCTTCCGGGGCCCCCCAGCACAAACAAAGACCAGAGGCCTGGGTAGAGAGAAGAGGGCTCCCCATTTTTCTGATCCTGGGGAGGAGAGGCCTTCTTTTCCTATCTCTGTTCGGGGAGGGCCTCCGCCTCCCCTACATCCTCACAACCCCCCACCCCCCATCTGAATTGTGAAGGAATCCGGATTTGCAATGTTCGGCTGCAAAAGGGGGTGGGGGTGGGGTGGGGTGGGGGGATGGCTTTTGCACTGGCCTCTGTAGCTCGAAAGGGGAGCCAGGCCAGGGGTACCCTGCCGGGCAGAGGGCAGGCAGGCCTGGGAAGGCTGTGGGTGGGGAGAGGGAGGGCCCCCTGCTTGGGCGTGGAATCGACCCCAGAACCCCGGCTGGAGGCCTGGGTGCTGAAGTGGGCTCTTCCCCCTCTCAGGGCCTCTGTCAGTAGCCTGGGGTAGGGCTGTGTTGGGGGGCAGAGAGGGGGAGCTCGCCATACTATGTGACTTTGAATTTTCCTTCTTAATTCCTGGGAGCTTTGAGATGAAAAAACGTCAGATGTCATCACTGGGGAAGGGGACTGGAGAATGGCCTGGAATGCTGGGGTAGGAGGGTGGGGGAGGCTGCCTTCTTCCTGACTTCTGGCTTCATCACAGTTTGGATTGGAAGGAGAGTTGGAGGTTGGATGGGGATTATGGCTGTGCCCCCACACTCCTTTAGTAAATCTGTTTATTCCCTGCACCCCCCCAAGCCCAAAACCCCATACACACACACTTTGTATATTGCAGAGTTAGGCTTAGGCTAGAACTGCATCCTTTTGGGGAAATGGGGTGCCTCTCTTCCCTTTTTTTGTCAGCTGTTTTTTTTCTCCTACTTGTGAGTCACTGGTTCAAGTCTTGCCCAAGCTTTAAGCATTAAGCTGGGGTCATGGGGTTGGGCTGGGCTAGGTCCCTGATTTCAGAAGGGGTGGGATCTCATCCCCTCCTGTCATCTTAGCCCTCTCATCCAAAGACAAAACTGGGCCCGATACCATCATACACCCCCTCCTCTGTCTTGCCAGATTGGGATTGGGAAGGTTTTTCTCTGAAACCAGATTATCTCCCTCCCTCTCCCTAACTTGCTTCAATTGGGGGAGGAGACTTACAGGGTCAGGAAGCAGCTGTGTCCCCAAAAAACATATTTAGTGTCCCTCAGTTGTGCCATCTTGGGGACTCTCTACCCCCTACCCCCACCCCACCAATTAGCTGCCCTGGAGGAGGAGAGGGGCTTTTCCTGAATATCCTCCAGATGCCGCACAGCCAGCTTCTGCCTATAACTCCTGTCATTATCATGTGTTTTTCTCTTGTTCTCAGCCCTGTGAGGTGAGAAGGGAAATCGAGGCAGGGAGACTGGGGTTGCAGCCGCTTCTGGGAGGAATAGAAAAAAATTTTGAGAGAGAGAGAGACCCATCAGGAGTCCCATGAAGGAGGTGGCTAGAGTTAGGCAGAAGCAAGAGGGTTTCTGTGGAGAGCAGGGAAGGTCAGGAAGGGACCCCAGATAGCATCACTCCCAGGGCTCTAAAGGAGTTCTATTTGCCACACCAAGTTAGCGGAAGAGAGAGACTGGACATGTTCTCCTTAACTATCTCCCTACCCTTTCTTAAAATGTTCACCCACGCCCCCTCTGTATCTCCAGCTCAGATCAAACTATCCAAAGCCCCAGGAGAGGACCCCTCCCCAAACACACACCAATATTTCTGCCTTGGGAGTGGGAATATAAATAATCAGCTCCACCCCACTCTCGGGTACAGGGTGGTGAGAAAGGGGAATTGCATAGAAATGTAAGTTCAACTCTATCCAGAGGCAGCCTAGGGGATCCCTTATCCCTAACCCCTGCCCTCTTGCCTCAGGGTCCATCAACATTGAACTTTCTTGTTTACTTTCCAGAGAATGGAAATGACCCAGCTCACCTGACTTAGTATGTTACCTTCCTCCTGCTATCACAGCCTTGCTGCTTTCTCTCCAGGGCAGCAATCCTAGGGGCTTTCCCACCTCTTCTGCTTTCTCTTCTATGCCTGAAACTGCCTCTGGGGTCCCCTGCCCTTTGGGGAGTAACGTCACTCCCCACTAGCGACAAAATTGAGTGTACCTGCTGCTGGAGAGGTTGCAGAAAGATGGGGTGGAGAATGGGACAATTGAGTGCCCTGCTGAGATTGGGGAACATTTTCTAGTGGGGAGGGCACCCCCAGACAAATACAGCTCACAGAATAAGGCTGACTTCCTCCCTCCCTTTTTCCTGACCTTCCTCCACACACCCCCTTGAGCCGGCATATTACCAATTACTAGAGTAGGTACAGTGGAAGTGAGTTATGAAGCTGGGGTGTTAGCTTCCTGGATCCCTGAAAGTTCCAAACTCCTTTCTCTCTGATCAGACTCATATCCTAAACGTCTCCCTTTGCCTCATTGTCTTTTAAAGCAAGAATGTGTAAGAAATTCATTTTGGGGTTGGAGAGATATTTTGATGTTTAGGGCTGCTTCACTAGACATCTTTTTCTTCTGATCTTGTTCTCTCTCCTCTCTTCATTTTCTCAACCACCCTTCCACCACTGAGCCTCCCAAAGGATGACAGCCCAGGTCCTGGCCAGAGTCAGTTCCTGTCCAGATGCCCCCATTCTTCAAAACCCCTTCCTTACCTTTTGGGAAGCCCTTCCTTACTCAAGTCTATCTCTCTTTCCTCCTGCTGCAGTGTGAGCCCTTGCACATCAGAACCCCCAAGCCCAGGTTTATTCCCGCCCAGTACTGTCTTCTCAGGGTCCTCCTCACTCCTCAGACTCTTCACCTTTCAGGTCCTCCAGCTCTGGGTGTGGACTCATTGCTCTTGGGGCATCTGGGTGCAGCTGAATGGTACTGCAGGAAGGCCCCTGACTTGGTAGTGCTGGGTATGAGCGGTGGAGAACCTGCCTCCCTCTTCTGTCCCAGATTTCAGCCTGGTTAGCAGGATCCTGCATTGTTTGGAGAAGGAAGCAGTTGGCTTTGGAGTGTTTCCGGTGCAATGGCCTCAGGCACCAATATAAATCCTCCCTGGGAAAGAGGTGAGGGGTATATGTGGAGAGTTGTCCCTCTTGCTCCCCTAGGGGAGATGAAAGCCTCTCCCTCTCCCCCCAGGCCTTAGCTTCCCTGGCTGAGGAGCTCCATTTTCCTTCCTCCTTTCTACCCTCCTGACTCCAGGGGTGGTAGTGGTCCCTATTCTGGGTCTTCCTTGAGTCAGGCACTGCCTAGGGCTGAGACTCTGTCTCCCCAAGATAGGACAGATCTTGCTCCCACCCTACTCTAGGCTCAGCAGGGTAGTCATTCTCTGGGTTCATCCCAGGACAACTGTGTCATCCCCTTGGCAATCTCTGGACTGAGCCCCCTTCCTGGCTTTTCTGGCTGTCTGTCTGTCTTTCTGTCTGTCTGTCATTAGTGTGCGCTGTCTTGGCTTTTTAGAACCTCTCTGTCTCTCACCCTCTCAGTTCATCTCTTACTGCCGAACATTTGTGACATTCTCTGCCCTGCTTTCTGCGTCTCTGTCACTTGTCTTATTTTTCTCTGCCTGTCTCCATTTACCCCCATCCAGGCCTCTTGGTATCCCAAAAGCTTCTTGGGAGCAAGAGTCTCTCTGGGCTTTCCCACTCACCCCCTAGCTCCCTCCCCTCTGTTTTGGCTATTTTTCCCCCTTCCTGGCCAGACCCAGTGTCCAGTTCAGCACCAAAAGTTTCCTCTCCACTTTCCTCCGACTTCCTCTTTCTTCTTCCCCCTCCACTAATTTGGGGAATGGGTTTTGGAGAGAATGTTTCTGGAAGAAAGGAACTTGATACCCTTTGTGGGCTAAGAGGGAGAAAGGAGGTATTTCAGAAGGAAGGAGGGAGGTTAGACTTCTGGCAGAACTTCCTCCTGACCAGGAGCCTAAGAACTGGAGAAAGATGTAAGGAGTGAGTCAAGAACTTGGAGCTTTTACTCTGGTGAGCATAAGCTGTGTGTGTGGCTGGGGTGGGGGGAGAAGGAGGGGAGGCTTAGAAATGCCTGGTGAGTGATATGGTGACCTCTGGAGGCCTTCTGGGGGTCTGGCTTTTATTTGTGGGGAAAGGAAAAGCTGGTGGGGGAGGTCACGGGTCAGGCTAATGTCCTGCTGCATCAATATTGACTCAGAATGGAAGCGGAGACCCTTCCCCTCCCCTGGCTGTCCAAGCCACCCTGTCTGTCTGTCTGTCCAGGCCGCAAAGCAGAGGCCCAGACTCAGGAATGACAAAAATGTGTCTGAGCCTCAGGAAGGAGCCACCAGGCAACACCCAAAATACATAAAATTTAGTGAAAACCTCTAGGTTTGGGTTTGGGAGGCCCTTGCTGCCCCACCCCCATAAGGTTGAAAATTCAGATTCCTGCAGGCTCTGTCCCCGCGCCACCCCCCCGCACCCCCCGCACCTTGAGCATCCTCCTCCCACTCTGTTCCCTTAGCTATATCAGTGGTTCCCTTTAGAGAACCCCCCTCTCACCTATCTCAGAGGGGAGCCTATCTCTCCTTCTGCGTGTCCACTCTTAAAAACGGCCCCAAGAGTCCCTGTCATGCTTTTGCAGTCCCTGAGTCTCCTTGTCCTTTAAGAAGCACCTCTAAGGTCTTAGCTCTCTTCCTTGCTCTCGCTCCCTCAAGGGGTATCAAAGGATGGGTTCCCCTTCTCTGGAGAAGACTCCTTCAGGGTTGGACTTCGCTGTCACCCTCTCTGGCCAGGCATTCTCACCCCACTTCCCCACCCCCAAGGTCCCAGAATGGGACACAGAATGACAGCCAAGGCTCAAGCAGGGCAGAGGGGTCTGTGTTGTGTCTGGACACACACCCAACTCTACACCTCCTGCCCTGGCTCCAGCTTGGTGGCCCTGGGGGCCGTGGCTGGGCTGGGTGCCTGGGTTTGGGGGGGGTGGGGCAGGGTGTTGGCCAAGTTAGCATGGCAGTCACATTCATCTTCAGGCAAAGCTGAGAACAGACGGCCCCTGTGTCCTGGTGTTCTTCCTCCAAACTTGCTCTCTCTCCTTCCTCTCTAGATCTCTCCTTCTTCTTCTCCTGCCTGTCTTCCCTTTCTTCTGTCCCATTCTTGCTCCTCTCTGTCTCCCCTATGCCCTTCCCTCCTCTCTGAGGAGCCCTGAAGGCCACCCCTTAAAATCCTCTCCCCACTGCCAGGGCCAGAGAACGACAGCATTCTCCCTGCAATTTCCCTTCCTTGTTTTTTGTTTTTGTTTTGTTTTGTTTTTGAGACACAGTCTCACTCCATCACCCAGACTGAAATGCAATGGCGTGATCTCTGCTCACCGCGACCTCCGCCTCCCGCTAATTTTTGTATTTTTAGTAGAGACAGGGTTTCACCATGTTGCCCAGGCTGGTCTCGAACTCCTGACCTCAAGTGATCCGCCCATCTCCGCCTCCACCTCCCAAAGTGCTGGTACTACAGACGGGAGCCACTGCGCCCATCTGGTTTCCTTTCTTTCTTTCTTTCTTTTTTCTTTTGAGATGGAATCTCACTCTGTTGCCCAGGCTGGAGTGCAGTGGCGCGATCTCAGTTCACTGCAAGCTCCGCCTCCCCTGGTTCATGCCATTCTCCTGCCTCAGCCTCCTGAGTAGCTGGGACTACAGGCGCCTGCCACCACGCCCAGCTAATTTTTCATATTTTTAGTAGAGACGGGGTTTCACCGCGTTAGCCAGGATGGTCTCGATCTCCTGACGTCATGATCCGCCTGCCTCGGCCTCCCAAAGTACCGGGATTACAGGCGTGAGCCACCGCGCCCGGCCTGGTTTCCTTTCTTAACCCGGCTGCATCCCATGACCTATGAGGAAACCACCTGCTCAGTTACCAGTCACCCTGTGCCTCAGCTCCCTCATGTGTGAGCGGGGGGCTGCAAGGGCACCCACCTCACAGGGTTATAGTATCTAAGTAAGTTAATAGTCACCGTATTTCCAATCAGTGGCTGGTGGTTAGCAAGGTGAAAAAGGTTAGCTCCCATCGGTCAGGGAGACCTCCGGGTTCTCTCATGCGGGCCAGGAGGCAGGGAAGGCCTTAGTTGCTTCTGACCTTAGGGCAGTGTTGTTCTCTCATCTAAACTGCAGGCCACAAAGGTGGGTTTTCTGGGTGCTGGATTCAGACACAGAAGGCTCTGCTGAGGGGAGTGGGGTTGGCTTTCCCTCTAAGCAGATTATAAGTGTCCTACCCCGCTCCCAACTCAGCTCTCTCCCAGCTCTGAGTGAGGCTTCCCTTGGCTGTGTAGACTGCCCCAAAGTAGTTTATTTGTTTCTTTCTTCCCTCTCCCCCTGAAGGAAATCAAAGACAGGCCTCAGCCTTCTCGCTCCAGATTCCTAGGCCCTTCAACACCAGCCCTGACAGGAAGTTCTTTCACGTATCTCTCTGCAATCCTTGTGCTGGCCAGGCCCTCGGGAGATGTGGCCCCCTCCCCCGGTGCTGCTGTGGGATAGGGGCCTGGGCCCTCCTCTTCCTTTCACTTGTCCCATCCCCCATCCGCTCCCTGCAAGAGCACATCTGGTTTGTGAATCTCTCTCATTCCAGCTTTTGGAGTTTGCCAGCTGCTGTTTCCTCTGTGGAGTTCAGGCCAAAAATGGGGGTGGGGGACAGCGGGGGGGACTCAGTGAGGGCTAAAGGAGGGGGCACCATGGCTGGGATGTGGAATGGAGGGGAGGTTAGGTGACCACTCGGTGACCTCAGGCCGTGGCTGTGCGCTCTGCCCCTGGGAGGAGCAGGGCATGGACCAAGTCCCAGGTGGGTGGCATGGGGGTCTGTTTCTGGGCTCCAAACATCTCATCTGCCTCTGAGTCCCATTCCAGCCCCCCTCTTCCCCCTCAGCCGGCCACGGCTGGTCAGGGGAAGCGGACGGTTCTCCGGCATGCTAACTAGGCTGGCGGGCTGTGTTTCCCGGGAAGACCTCACAGCTGGCCCAGTGGGGCAATGAACTCAGCATTATCCACCTCCTCAAGGGGCCTTTATTCCAGGCTCAGGGTAGGGGCCAGGGGAGGGAGGCTGAAGGGGGAGCCTGGCTAGGCCATCCTTGATGTGTTTCCTGAACTCGGTCATTTTGGCCAGGGGCCTGAGTGCCGTCTCCCCTGCCAGCGGTGGGGGTTAGGAGGGAGGACATCTCAGTGAGGCTCCCATCAGACTCCCTCCCTCCTAAGATCCCCCCCCCCCGCCATTTTCCTTATACTTCTGTCTCTGCCCTGCATTTGCATTAGTTGGGTACAGCTGTCTTCTCAGGCGACTCTGGCTCCTGCAGAGCAGAGGGTCATCTCACCCTCCTTGGCACCCTGATGCCTAGTGCAGTGCCTGGCATAGAGCTGGCCTTCAGTGTGTGCCAGCAGAATAGAAATGTGATGGCACAGGCTGAGGAAAAGCCACGAAAGGCCAGGAGACTGGGAGCTCAGCCTTGGGTGGGGGAGAAGGGGTGGGTGACTGTTCCTCCTGTGGAGGATGTGGTGATAGAGGTTGGGAGGAGTGGGAATCGGAGGACTGGTGTGGATTTCACTGGTTCAGAGCTTGGAGTCAGCTTAGCTGGTTTTGTCACTTGCCAGCTATTTGACCCTGGCCAAGTCACCTGGCTCAATTTCTTCATCTGTGAAATGGTGGTATTAGTTGTCCCCATTTGTCATACTGTGGAGGGAATTAAATACGATGATACGTGGAAAAAACTGCTTTACCACAGTTCCTGGCACATACTGAGCCCACAATAAGAGTTAGTTGTCAGCCGGGTGCCGTGGCTCACGCCTGTAATCCCAGCACTTTGGGAGGCTGAGATGGATGGATCAGATGAGGTCGGGAGTTCGAGACCAGCCTGACCAACATGGAGAAACCCCGTCTCTACTAAAAATACAAAATTAGCCATGCGTGATGGCGCATGCCTGTAATCCCAGCTACTCTGGAGGCTGAGGCAGAAGAATCGCTTGAACCCGGGAGGCAGAGGTTGCAGTGAGCCAAGATCGTGCCATTGCACTCCAGCCTGGGCAACAAGAGCAAAACTCCGTCTCAAAAAAAAAAAAAGAAAAGAAAAAAAAGAGTTAGTTGTCACCATTCTTAATTCCTCCTTGGGGGATGAGGGAAGAGAATGGGGTAGGAGTGGAAGAAGCCTGATTGGGGTGGGAGGGTAGGGCCAAGAGGTCCTGAATATAGTAGCTAACTAGTTGGACTGGACTGAAACCAGTTCCTAGAGTTCATTTCAGCCATCCCCCTGCCTCTGCTCCCCAATTCTGATATCTTGAAAATCTTTAGGTGCTTCTTAACTCTAAGGATATCTACTGAAAGTCTCCCTGAGGTCTAACCAAGGGAGGCTGTGTCTTTAGAGAATGGAGAGGACAAGGCAGGTGGATCACCTGAGGTCAGGAGTTTGAGACCAGCATGGCCAACATGGCAAAACCCCGTCTCTACTAAAAATACAAAAATTAGCTGGACATGGTGATGCGTGTCTGTAGTTCCAGCCACTGGGGAGGCTGAGGCAGGAGAATCGCCTGAGCCCACGAGGTGGAGGTTGCGGTGAGCTGAGATTGTGCCACTGCACTCCAGCCTGGGGGACAGAGTGAGACCTTGTCTCAAAAAAAAAAAAAAAAATAGGGAATGGAAATGGAAGCAGGGCTCTCTACCCTGCCCGTTCCTGCCCAGCCTTGCCCTCCTGTGCCTCTGCTAATACCATCTCCAACTACTACTGTGTGTGCCAAGGGCATCCCTCCCCACTGCTCCCATCTGGGGGCCTAGTGATTAGGGGTTGGGAAGGATGGGGTGATGGGTCAGGGGACCAGGAGTGTCCCAGAAGGCAGGGAAGCAGAGAGGTTAGATAAGACCAGCTCGGGGCCTCTAGTAGGAGTTAGAGGAAGACAAAGAGAAAACATGTCAAGGCCTAAATGCACCCCCCTTCACCATCACTCTGTCATCAAAGCCAGGGGGTGCTGGTGTCTGATGAGAGTAACCAAGAATAGCAAAGGCTTTGACCCTGACTCCCAGGAACAGGCAGCCTAGAGGACTTGGAGGGGTGCAGTAAAATGTGCTTCTGGATCCTCCCCACCCCCACCGCAGATACACAGTGTCTAGGAACTACCCAAAGCCACCCCCTGACACCCCCAGGCACATAGACCATGGCTGAGGGTCTGGGCCAGATGGAGACTGATGCTAGGGAAGGAAGAGCAGTACTAGGGAACTTTGGGTTCACAGAGTTGGCCTCCATCCTTCATTTATATCCCCTTTTCTTTCCTTGCCCTAGCCCCTAAGACTTGCAGCCCCAAGCAGTTTGCCTGCAGAGATCAAATAACCTGTATCTCAAAGGGCTGGCGGTGCGACGGTGAGAGGGACTGCCCAGACGGATCTGACGAGGCCCCTGAGATTTGTAAGTACCTTTTCTGGATTCTTCTCCCCAAACCGTTAACTTATCCCTCTTCCTTTGGCAGATGTTTGGGAGGAGGACAGCTGATCCCTAGCCTGATGTGGACCTTGCTCAGTGATTGTATTTGTCCATGACACAGCTAAAACTGTCCTTTACACCCCTTCAAAATGCTTGGCATGGTGCCTGTTGGGTTTAGAAATGGCACCTCAAATTTCTCCCTCAGGTGCTGCACCCCAAGACAGTGTTCTCTGGGCTGACAGCTTTGCTAGAAGATGGCCTGGCCTCCCTTTCCTTCCAGCTCTTCCCTTGTTCCACCTCTCAGCCTCCCTGACCCTTGATGATTGGCCCCAGGTCTTGTCGGATGCTCAGATCTTCCTCTGTCCTTTGGCTCCCAGGCCAGAGGCCACTGGCACTTGCTCAGCCCCATACCAGAAGCCCCACCCCTGTGCTTTTCCCGCTACCCCCGCCTTCCCCTGCCCCCAGTAAGTGGTGTAATCGGAGGCAGCTGTTTTAACTGGGAGAAAGGTCCCCGCCCAGCTTTTGCCCTGCCAAGGGAAGTGGAGAACTTGTTGGTGGGACCCCAGAGTCCTGGGTAGCTGGCACAGTCCTGGTGGCTCCACCTTTAGCCTCTCCCCTGCTTGGTTAATCTGGGCCAGGGTCAAAGCGACCCTGCATTCCTAGGTCCGTCTCTGTTCTCTCTCGTGGGCTTTATCCTGCTCCAGTCCCATCTGGTGTCCTATCCCCACACCCCCATCCATAATTATCAGGGGTAATTTTAGGGCTGGAAAGGGAGCCACTAGTGGGCTCTGCCTCACCCCTACACTCTGCCCTGGAGGGTGGGGGCCAGGGGTATTCAGCAAATATATCTACGGCATGGTGCTTCAGCCTGGAGTCTCTTCTTGTCTGGTGCCACCTGCACCCCCACACTTTTGACCCTGATCCTTGGGCGTTAGAAGTAAAGAAAGCCATGCAGAAGGGTCAGATCTGCCTCTTTTTGTTCATTCTTCCTTCAATTTGCTGTAAACCTCACCTTATATGCATTACCACTCTGTTCACACTCATACCCCCCGGACTCATAACATCACACACAGACCCACCTGGCACTGATGAGCCCACCTCCCACCCAAAGGCACAAACACATTCTCACAGTAACACAGAGTCACACTCAAACGTGGATGCAGAAACACACTCTATACTCAGAGAGATGTCCCCAGACACACATACCAACATAGAGACACACACACACAAACCCAGATTGATTCACATGGAAACTCACTGAGGCCAGATACACCAGCATACAGAAAGACACACAGATACACTCTCACTACACACCGCTGCATGCTATACAGCCACACCCTCAGTTGTGTAAGCGGACTCCCATCCAGGCACACATGGGTCATAGACACTGTCACTCACACACCGTGTCCAGGCTTGGGGGCCAATAGACAGTGGTCTCTCTATCTCATCCATCCTCTTGAGCAACAAAGGAAGTTGCAGAGATGATATGACCAGTTGGCCACAACCTTTTTTTTTTCTTTTTTTGAAAGGTGGGATCTCACTATGTTGCCTTGGCTGATCTCAAACTCCTGACCTCAAGTGATTCTCCTGACACAGCTTCCCAGAGTTCTGGGACTATAGGCGTGAGCCACCATGCCTGGCCAGACCACAACCTTTGATTCTTCCCAAATCCTTCTATCAGGCTTGTTGCTGTGGGGTTGGAAGTCTAGAATAGTGCTGTCCAATAGAAATGTATTGCAAGCCACATGTGCTATTTTGAAATTTTCGAGTAGCCACTTAAAAAAGGTAAAAATGAACAGATGAAATGAATTTGAATATTTTATCCAATGGATCCAAAATATTATCACTTTAGTACAGTGTATTCATATAAAACCTTTAGAGATCTTTTGCATTTTTCTGATATTAAGTCATCAAAATCCAGTGTACATTTTATACTTACAGTTTGAACTTGCCGCCTTTCAAGTGCTTGATAGCCACATGTGACTGGGCTACGTATTGGGCAGTGAAGGTCTAGAAGATTTGGCACCCCTCTTGGCCCTGGGTTCTGCAACCTGGGAGCTATGGGAAGGAGTTTTTCTTTATCATTGGGGTTTCTCTGCCATGGACTCTGCTTGCCTCAGCTCATCAAAACCTTTTTTTTGTTTGTTTGTTTTGAGACAGATCTCGCTCTGTCGCCCAGGCTGGAGTGCAGTGGTGCAATCTCAGCTTACTGCAACTTCTGCCTCCTGGGTTCAAGCGATTCTCCTGCCTCAGCCCCCCGAGTAGCTGGGACTACAGGTGCATGCCACCATGCCTGGCTAATTTTTTGCATTTTTAGTAGAGACGGGGTTTCACCATGTTGGCCAGGCTCATCTTGAACTCCTGACCTCAAGTGATCTGCCCGCCTCAGCCTCCCAAAGTGCTAGGATTATAGGCGTGAGCCATCACTCCCGGCATCATCAAAACCTTTTACTGACCTCAGTCGTCATCAAAAACCAGGCTGTCTTCAGCCTGTCTCCTGAGCATAGAATGTTGAGGCACTGGGGTCCATAGGAATGGGGCATTTGGAGGGTGGACTCTACTGAAGGCCTAGTTTCTACCTCCACCTGTTTGCCTACAGGTGTGTGGCTACTGTGGGGAATATTGTAAAAGAGTTCTAGGTGGAGGAGTCTAACTAGCCCCGAGGCCTCCTGAGATCTGAAACCCCAGTTTTATCTCCCCTCATCCCCACTGAACAGCTGACCAGAGAGCCACCATAGCCAGCTTGTTCATGCCCACCCTTCTGTCTGCCCTCAGGTCCACAGAGTAAGGCCCAGCGATGCCAGCCAAACGAGCATAACTGCCTGGGTACTGAGCTGTGCGTTCCCATGTCCCGCCTCTGCAATGGGGTCCAGGACTGCATGGACGGCTCAGATGAGGGGCCCCACTGCCGAGGTAAGGACTTTTCCACTCTCTACTCTCCTGTCTGGATGCAGCATATTATCAGCCCACCTTCCGAGGACTGTCCTGGCACCTTCAGTGGGGATGAGGCCTTGTCCTGGTCCCCTGCCTAGATTTACCTTCAGAGAGCAGATGAAATTGATGTGCCCCTTGGGCCTGGAGCTTGGTCAGACAGCCCTGTGGGCCTCAGCCGTGGGCTGTAGCCTGGGCACTTCCCTCTGGCTATGTGTTCTTGGACTAGTCACTACCTCTCTCGATGTGGCAGTTTTTCTTCTGTAAGACGAGAGATCAGTGTTTTCATACTTTTTAAAAAATAGTATGATCCTTTCTTCAAAAGGTTTTCTGCGTGAAACCTGAGTGTGAACACAGGGAGGAGCAGAGGTGCTGTGACTAAAGCTTAGCGATCTAGTTTAGTCCACCTGCCGCCCCTACGGGTGCCCTAGAAGGCATCCCCCAGGAGCTGCAGATCTTTGAGGGGCCCTAAATCTGCCTTGGTCCCTCCCTCTCTGACAGTCTAGACTGTCTGAGGTGGTTGATAGGAAAGCCATCCAGGCCGAGGTGGGAACATTAGGATGATAAGTCAGACTGCTTCCAGCCTGTGGCTCAGGTCACCAGCTCTACAGTCTTTCCCCCAAAGGGCCCTGTGGGCCATGGAGAGTCCGGTCACAGCGTGAGCATTTAAGAGTCGTGTCAGGGGAGGCAGAGCCTCAAGCCTGCGTGTTAGGGAATAGTGGCTTCTCCCTTCTCTTTTCCTCGGGGTCTGGGCCCGGAGCAAGAGGCCGGCTCTGAGAGGCCATGAGCGTGGCCCTAGGGGAGGGGCTGTGCTTGGGTGTGGGGGCAGTGTCCTGTGCTGTGTGCCCAAGAAAACATCTGTCTGTGGGAGGAGACTCGTCTGGATCCTGTTCACTAGGAGCAGGGAGGATGGAGCAAGGGAGTTTGTGGAAGATTTTTCTCCCTTTCTTTGGTTGATTTTGCATGTTTTCATCTGAAGCTCCTGGGACGGGATGCAGAATGCGGGCCTGGGGGCTGACTTAAATGACCACGCGCACCCCTTCCTCTCGTGTGGTGTGTGTTCAAGCTTACTTCCTTTTGAGTACCTTTACAGTCTCTAAAACAACAGAGAACTTCAAAAACCTCAGGTCTGAATTTCCTTCTCTGATATTACAGAAATCGGCCTCCTCATTCCCTCACCCTATATCCAGAAAAGTTACTCTTTTCTAGGTTTTCCAGAGCAAATGATATTTTCCCCCTCTGTGGAGAAAGGCTGGGCAGGCAGCATGAATGGGTCTCGGGTGGAAGTGGAGAGGAGAAAGAATCACTGGGGCCTGGCCCCCCATCCCAACTCTTCCTGGCAGGCTTAGTGCCTCTAAACGTCTTAGCATCTTGGGCGGCTCTCTCTCCTAGGTGGGGGTGGAGTGGGAAGCCAGGGTGTGAGGCCGCTGGACAAAGGGGTCTTTGTGGCCAGGCTGCCTGGCCCCACGCAAGGCCATTAACTGGGTCGCTGGTCTGGGGGGGCAACTGCTCTCCCACTTCTCCCCCCTCCTGTCTCATTCCCTTCTGTCTCCCCTGTGGAAGTGGGTCAGTGGCAGGAGAAAGATTAGAAAAGAATCCAGAGGGGACCAGTTTTGCTCCTCCTTCCTGTCCTCTACCTGGGCCTTAGGCCTTCTCTCTGAGGCCTCTAGGGCTCCGGGGATGGGTTAGACAGGTGCTTCCAGGCCAGAGCTGGGATCCTGTGGGGACAGACACGATTCCATGCCCACTTTTCAGCCCCAGCTGAAGCCAACATTGTAATCCCCAGGCAGTGTAGACGAGAGGCATATGAAAGGGATAAGACTCACCATCCCCTCTTCCTGTTGACCCCAACAAAGTGCCAGAACCCCTCTCCATGGGGACAGAGGTAGCCCAGAACATCCAGAACAGGGACATGTGAGTTCTAAGCCATCACTGGCTGTGTGACCTTGGGCTTGTCTTATAGCCTCTCTGGGCTTCAGTTTTTCACTTGTGAAATATGGTAGATGCTTCCTAAGGCCCTTCTGTCTCTGACACTGCAGCCCTTAGAAGTGGTTTCTGAAGGTTGACTGGGTTTAGGGGAAGGTTGTGGCCTGCGTGGAGCTGCCAGATCTGGCGGCCTGAATATGTGTCTCTCCTGCCCCCACACAGAGCTCCGAGGCAACTGTTCTCGCCTGGGCTGCCAGCACCATTGTGTCCCCACACTCGATGGGCCCACCTGCTACTGCAACAGCAGCTTTCAGCTTCAGGCAGATGGCAAGACCTGCAAAGGTATGTGAGTGCATGTGCCTGTGTGCATGTGTGTGTGCCAGTAGCCAGTTGAGGTGGGCAGGGAGGGGCAGAGAGGGGTAGGGGGCCTGGCTGGAATAAGAAACTAGAAGGAAGGTGCAAGAGAGGGGGTGCCACCACCCCAGGGCATGACTGTGAGCCCTAACCATTTGCTTCCACTAGACTTCTAAAAATTCACCTTAAAATTATAGTTTATATGTAAATTTTTCTGTTGTAAAAAATTAAAGAATTAACAGATAAAACCAAAGTCCCCTTTGACAAATCCCCCTCAGTTCCGGTCCCCTTCCCATCTCCCTGGAGTTCAACTCTATTATCAGTTTGCTCTCTCTCTTTCAGGCCCTTTTTTGTGCATTTGCCTCTGGGTATTCACAGAAAATCTAATTGGAAGTACTGCTCAAGAGTACTGCGTGCTCTTTTTTACATAAACGATAGTATACTGTATATATTATTTTCAATGTTTTTCACTCATCAGTATGTTCCACAATTTTTTTTTCTGTGTTAATATGTAAAGATCTACAGCATTCTTTTAGAAACCACTATGACGTATGACTTTTACCACAGTTTACTTGGTCACCTCCCTGTTGATGAGTGAGATGTTCCCAATTTTTCACTGCTACAAGCAATGCAAACTTTTCTGTTTTAAATTTGCCTCCCTCGGGTCTTCGTGCAAATGCCACCTTCTCAGTGAAGCCGTCCCCCGACCCCTCTAAAATTGCATCCCTGCCATCTGCATTCTCTATCCCTGTTCTCTTTTCATTGCGCTAGCACCTCTAACGTATACTTTATTTACTTTGTTTCATATGTTATTATAGTAACTATATTTCATTTATTATCTGAATATAAGTTTCATGAGGACAGCAATGTAGGTCTATTTTAAAGTTCACTGATGCACCCCTGGCACCTGACCCATAGTAGGGACTCAATAAATCTTCCCTGCGTGAATGAGTGATATGTACACGAGTGTTTCTCTGGAGTGGATTCCAAGACTGGACTTCCTGGGTGATAAGGTTTGCACATTTCATGCTGTAATAGATTCTGCCGAACTGTCCTTCAAGGTAGCTGTAAGGATGGACATGTTGGTCATGTCTGATGATCACCCACTTTGTTGCCCTTGTCACACTGGAAATGACCACATTCTTGCCCTTTCCCCGGCAGATTTTGATGAGTGCTCAGTGTACGGCACCTGCAGCCAGCTATGCACCAACACAGACGGCTCCTTCATATGTGGCTGTGTCGAAGGATACCTGCTGCAGCCGGATAACCGCTCCTGCAAGGCCAAGAATGGTGGGTGGGGTTGCCTCTGGCCACAGTGCTAACTAAGCCCCCTCAGTGCTATTCCCTGGTGGGTGGTGGCCTGAGAGGTGGTCCTAGAGCCCTGGCTGCACGGACTCTTCTCTTCCCCATTCCCAGAGCCAGTAGACCGGCCCCCTGTGCTGTTGATAGCCAACTCCCAGAACATCTTGGCCACGTACCTGAGTGGGGCCCAGGTGTCTACCATCACACCCACGAGCACGCGGCAGACCACAGCCATGGACTTCAGCTATGCCAACGAGACCGTATGCTGGGTGCATGTCGGGGACAATGCTGCTCAGACGCAGCTCAAGTGTGCCCGCATGCCTGGCCTAAAGGGCTTCGTGGATGAGCACACCATCAACATCTCCCTCAGTCTGCACCGTGAGTCACCTGCTCTCAGCTTGGAGGGCTGGGGAGGGTAGGGGAGACGGGGAAGGTGGACCCTGTCTTGAACAGAGGCCAGGAGTTACACAGGATGGTCCTGTCTGGGGCAGGAGAAGCAGGAGGCTGGATACAATGGTGTGTGTTTGAGGCAGGGACAGAGCCACCAGCATGCTCCCTCCCAGCTCTCTGAGCAAGTGTCTGGATGGCCCTTGCATTTCTGGCCAAGGGCTGAGGGGGCAGTGAATGGTCAGTCTCCAGAGACCAGGGACTGTCCCTTCTCTGAGAGGGGAGTGTTGACTAGACTGCAGAGGGACTTTCCGGTGCAGTGGGAGCCAAGGCTAGGGAAAGAAGGAGCGGAAGCCTGAGGTGCCCTGTTAGGCTGCAGCTGAGGGTAAAGGAGCTGGGGCCCAGCTGCTCTGTCTCCATGGGCCATCGTTTCCCTCGGGGACCATTGCCAATGGACTCTCTGCTGCCATCGGGGGAGGGCAGTACTGAGGTTATTTCTCTGTGGCTTTGTGGCAGTGAATGAGGCTGGGAGAGGAGCGTGAGCCACATGAGATTTTAGAATATCCTGGATGCTTCCATTCAGGCTTCTCCCTAGGCTATACTTTTGCTATCCTAGTTGTGGAAGAAGGGGTGTCACAGAAAGGGGCACGAGCATAGCTGGGTGTAGACCCACTGCCGGGAACAGCCCTGCCCATCTCAGAGGCTGTTACACCAGCAACCTTAAAGTCAACATCTGGCAGCATCACATTTCCAAAGAAATGCACCACAGGGCTGAGAGGAAGAATCTGGCCTGTGGTTGATCTGACCCCCTAAGGGAGATAACTTGATCTGTAACTGTTTAGTAAACCAGAATTCCCATCTCTGCCTTGGTTTCCTAATCTGCATAATGGGTTTGAGCTTGTCTGTCTAGATCAGATTAACTGGAGTGAAAGCCAGTGGTAAAGGACAGCACACTTTGAAGTTGAGGATTGTGAACCTTGGGCCTCTCTAGAAGATCTTCAAGTTTCTTTATTTGGTTCTTGTGATGAAAAGAAAGATCCCAGGAGGTTACAAGGGATTCATTCTGGGAGAGAGAAAGGCCCCTCCCCGGGATGGTGGAGAGCAGGGGTTCCTCTGAGAGCCCTCACTCTCCGTGGCCTCAGCGTAAGGTTCACATTTCTGCCTTTGGCTCCTCCAGAGCATCCCTGATAGCGTCCTTGGGCTGCTGCTGTCTACAGCTCACTGGTGATCAGACATGTGTCCTCCTTGGGGTGCTGAGCTGGGGGCTGTCAAGCCTGGTTGGCTGAGCTCTTAACGAGTGGGCGACTCAGGGAACCCCATGGCTGATGGGGTGGGATTGGTGCTAGACCCTCTTGTGCAGCTGCCCTCCCCCTGTTCCTTGTCCACTGACCTACTCAACAGGCCTGTCTGGGCAGACAGCTTGTCAGTTTCCTCCCCAGCCCTGCATCTTGCCATACAGTGGGCTTGTGGGTAGGTGGCTGTGAGGTGTCCTGGAGGTAACCTTCTCAACTTCTACTCTGGCCTCATCTCCTTATCTGACTTCCTCCCCAGGAGAAGCTGGTACCCCTCCCTTGGCAAACAGATTTGCCTTGCCTCCCAGTCTGCTAAACTCACTGGGCCTCTCAGGGGCAGAGTCCAGGAGGCTAGAAGAGCCCAAGGGGAAATGCTTGTGGGGTAAATGAGTGGGTTTCTCTCGTCCCAGCTTCTGTCCCTTCCTCCCTGCCCTCCCCCTGCTCCACACCCCTGCCGCCTGAATGTCTGGCTGTCACCCTGAGGATGGTTGTTTTGCTCTCTCCCACAAACTAATTATGGGTCCCAAACTGAGGATGTCAGTGTCTCTCCCCTAGCCCCTCCCCCAGTTCCCGGGTCATCCCCCTCCCCAGGAGATGCTGACTGGCCTGCCCTGGTGTGTAGGGTGGCTGGTCCCAGGCACTCACCTGCACAGCGGCTGCTGGCCTGTAATTAGCTCCCCAAGGAGGATGAAGAAGAAAGGCTGCAGCTTTCCCCTGCTTTCACTCTGCCCTCCAGGGCAGCCCTCCCTGCAAGCCTTCCATTTTGTGCTGTGACTGTGACCTCTGTTGGACCCCTGGGGCTGAGCCTCATGCAGCAGGGGTGCACACAGAGGGAGGAGTCTGACAATTGAGGGGTGTTCGAGCCAGCGAGGTCAGCCCGCTGGTGCAGGCAGAAAGGGGAGCCTGCCCCAGAGAAAACTCTGGAAGCAGAAATAGAATAGAAAGAAGGAAGGAGGCCAGGAAATGAGCCTGGTTCACATGTGTCCTGGGCCATGTGAGTCAGACCTGTTGTGGAGTCCTGAGAGCCCCCGGGGGCCCCCCCGAGGCCCTGCAGTGTGTGAACATTCCTCTTCAATGCCCCAGGGCTGCTGACCCTCCTGCCTCAGGCCCAGTGTTATCCCCCTGGATTGGTGGGTCATCTCTTTTCCTCCCACCTGAGATTACCTCCCCGTCCCCTCTGCCGCTGGCCCAGTGGTTTGGGGAGGTCTATGAGGCTCAAATTCCAAGACCGGAGAACTCGATGGTGAGAGCCGGAAGAGAAGGCAAGACCGTTGGCCAGTACCAAGAGCAGCCCTGGCTTTCACTACTGCTTTCTCAAAGGGGCTATGCATTGATTTGATTTTAGATGGTACCTGGACAAGCTTTTTTTTTTTTTTTTTTAACTGTTATAGTTACGTTTTTATTTGATATGCATTAGGAAACTCCTGTAACTAGCACATCAAATCTGTTACTTCAGCAATTGTTTAGCATGCAGCAAAATAAGAAAAGTAAGTTAATTGAAATAACTGGTAATAAACAGTAGCGCAAGCTGTACATAAGCATGGCAGACATTTTGAAAGTGATACACAAAAGACTAAAGTTCTGAAAATTGAGGCCCAGAGGGATCAACAGGCCTGATAGTCCCTGAGTCAGGAACCAGGCCTGCGCACTCTCACCCCCACCTCTGACCAGTCTCTCAGCTCCAGAGGCCTATGGAGCCTGTAACCCAGCTTTGTCCAGCCTCCTGCCAGGCTGCCCCTGGGCAGGGCTGGTGGTGCAGTCTACCGACCCCAGCCCAGCCCTGCATTTCCTAAGCTGAGCTCCTCTGATCTGTATTCCCTTCACCTTGGAGGATGCCACCACTGTAGAAAGAATGAGGCAGACTGCAAGATTGGGATCCTGGGAACATGGGTGTGTATGGTGAGGGGAGGTTCTGAGGTTGTAAATAGAGGCCTTGAAGGAAATCAGGTTTGCTGAAGTCACTCAGGAGTTTGGACTGTGTGTGAAAGGATGGTCTGAAGGGGCTCTCAGAGGTCTCAGGGTTCCCCTCCCTGCACCATGTTGCATGGGGAAGAAGGAGGTGGCTGGGGAGCTCAGCAAAGGGCCCCTAGGCTGCAGGCAGCAAGGTTGCGAAATGGGTCCCAGGTCCAGCTGGCCAACTTCACTTTTCCCTTCCTCTCCCTTTCTTTTATTTATTTATTTTTTTAGTATGTGTGTTTTCGAAATCACAACAGGAAATGGGGTAGTGATTTGTCTAGAGGGGAGGCAAAGAAGGGGCAGACAGCAGTCCCTCTGAGTCTAATGAACTGGCTGCTGCTGCTGGAAGGGGTGCTACCTCCCCACTGTGCTGGGCACTCCTGGACCCTCTCAGCCTCCCACCCTGCCTACAAAGCACTTCCAGACTTCACATGTGAAAGCTAACCATGCCCTTCCTTGGCCTTTCTGACCCATGGGATGCCAGGCTGTTTGGGGAGGGGTGGCTCTAGCCACCCCACTCTTTGGCCTTAGGCCCCCTGCATCCTGGCACTTTTGCTTCCCATTCCTGTTCTGAGTTTCCTAATCGTTTAACAGCTCACTCTTGCTCCTCCTCTCTCCTGGCCAGGGCCAGCCCTGTGTCTCCCGGCCCAGATCCAGCCCTGTCCTCTCCTCCCCCGCTGTCTCCTTGAAATTGCCTCTCCACCCAGACTGCTCCCAGCACTCCCCTCGCTGTTTTCAAGCCAAAGGAAGTAACTTAAGCAAGAGAGATGTGTTTTAGAGCCTGGCAAGGATTTCTCAATAGAGGGAAGACCCTAAGATGGGCTGAGTGGAATCCAGGCATCATCCCTGGGATCTAGGTCGAAATGCCTCTTGGGGACCTAAGCCAGGCAGGGGAAGGTAGCAGGACATAACCACAGGCTAGAATCACAGGCAGGAGCAGGAAGAGAGCCCAGGAGAATGAGGTGACACAACACGGCTAAGCTCCAGACTGGCTGGTGGAAGGAAGAGCTGAAGTCGGGACCCAGCAGGAAACAAGGAGCATGAGGCCACATCGTTTAGCAGAGCTTCTGCCAGGCTCGCCAGGAGGTCTCCTTCCCACCTTCGAAGTCCTCAGACTCTCCGCCATCTCTCCCAGGCCCAGGCGAGATCCCTGAGTAGGATTACTAGACAGACTGTCCTCTCCCACTGTCTTGGAGTGTCCCAAGGCCAGAGAGGCAGGATCCTGGCAGTAGAAGAGAGGGGGAAAATGATGTCCCAGCTCTAGAACAACAGACTCAGTCTTCAATAAATATTTGTTCAATGGATCAATAAATGTGTGTCAGACGCCTGAGACAAAGACAAAAGGCAGTGCTCTCCTTACGGTATTTGCAGTCAGGTGAAGAGGCCATGATCAAAGAAGCTCCAGAGGCCTATGGAGCCTGTAACAGGAAAACTTCCTTCTTTTTTTTTTTTTTTTTGAGATGGAGTCTCACTCTGTCGCCAAGGCTGGAGTGCAGTGACACAATCTCGGCTCACTGCAAGCTCTGCCTCCCGGGTTCACGCCATTCTTCTGCCTCAGCCTCCCGAGTAGCGAGGACTACAGGTGCCCGCCACCATGCCTGGCTAATTTTTTGTGTTTTTAGTAGAGACAGAGTTTTACCATGTTAGCCAGGATGGTCTCGATCTCCTGGCCTCATGATCCACCTGCTTCAGCCTCCCAGAGTGCTGGGATTACAGGCGTGAGCCACCGAGCCTGGCCTTGAAAACTTCCTTCTAATAGGGCAAGCTTCCTTCTGGGAGCCTGAGCCGAGTCTTGACGAGTAGTAGGTGTTAGCCCCAAATGGCCCACCTGGAGGGCCCACCTAGAGTCAGGAGGCCACAGGGCTCTGGCTGGAGGCACAGAGGGCGACTTGGTGGAAAAGGTGGGAAAGGATGGGCTCAGGGAGGGGAGGACATGGTGGGAACCGCAGCCCCCATGTGGGGAGTGTTTATCATGCACCAGGCCTCATGCTAAGTGCAGTTAGTGTACCATCCAGTTTTACGAATGAGGAAACAGAGACTCAGAGGCGTTAAGTAACTTGCTCATAGCCTCAGTTGGAAGGTGACAGAACCAGAATTCAAACTCAGGCTGTCAGTGTCTAGGGCCCAGTGGACCCAGGGCAGAGCAGAATGATATGAGGAGAGGTGGGGAGGTTCCTGGAACAAGGGCCAGAATCTAGTGTGCTCCCTGGGGATGTGGTTAGAGGTCCAGGGACCTCTTTGGATGTGTATACACTCTTGGGTGTGTAGATGTGTTGGGTGACATTTTCTCAGGACATAAAGGCTTCTTCCTTCCTTCTAATTTCCTTATTTTAGAGCAGGTGACTAGAATCCTGCAGCTGAAGCTAGAGTCTTTTTGGCATGGGGTGGGTCCCGTGTGTTTGGGAAAGCAGCCACCATGTATGGAAATGCCTCTTGAACAATGGGAATGACGGAGAAGTTGAGAAAAGCTGGAGTTGTAGTGAGTGCAGATGCTGGGCAGTGGGATGGGGTGCCAGGACACCAGGTCTATTCTGGGGCCTGGAACTGAAAGTCCTCTGTGCCATAATGGGCAGCTGTGGTCTCTCGTCTGACTCCTGCACCTCTTCCCTGCTTCCTAGCCTCCCTCTTCACGCTGGAATCCCCTGCCCCTCTGCCCCTAGACCACCCCCAACTGCTTCCACAACACAGCCTCCCTCTCTCCCCTTCGGTTTATTTGAGATTCTCCTGTCCTCAGGATTTTCGGCCTTTGGCCAGAGCCTCTTCATAAGGTGCGCTCAGGTGGTTGGCCCTTAGAAGGCTGGGCCACAAGGGGACGGCTCCCCTCAGGGTTGGTGGAGCCAGAATGCTCAGGATCTCTGGGCTGAAGCCCAGGACTCCACCTGGACCCCAATTCATAAGACAGAGAGGGGTGGCCCAGATACTGCCTATAGGGCAGCCCTGGAGGCAAGGTTCCTCCTCTCCATTTGAGCCCATCTCTCTACACTGGCCTTGGAGTGGTGGCCAAGTGTATGTGTGTGTGTGTGATTGTGCATGCATTTGTGTGTGCATACGTGCGTGTGTGCGTGTGTGTGCATGTGTGTGTGTGGTGGGGCAGGCAGAGGAATCTGAACTTTAGGAGAGAGAAAAATAATGTGGTGCAGGGGGTTGGATAACAAAGGATTTTTGCTTGCAACTAATAGTCTCCAGCTGCAAAAATACCAAAGGGGAGGCCAGGCAGGCCGAGGACTCCAGTTCTTGCCAACTCCTCACCGGCCTGCTGAGTGGGGCCCTGCCTGGCCTTTGGGGAGGTGGAAGGGAGACCGGCCAAGGGTAAATATCTGAGAGCAGGGATGATCTCTCTGCCTTCCTTCCCGGAATTGGGAGGGAATCCAGGCCACATCCTGGGGCTGGGGGTGCTGATTGTGGAGCTGCACCTGGGATAGCGGCATCAGATCTCTGCAGGTTTCTTCCTTCTCTCTCTTGCCAAGAGAAGGGTGAATAGGGGGAGCAGGGGCAGGGTATTGCCAGCCCTAGGGCTGGGCAGTGACTCAGGGAAGCCTCAGGAAGTCAGAGAGAAGGCCGGCCATAGCTGCGCCAGCTGGTGCTGGGAAAACAGCTTTCACTGATGAAGTTCATATACATGCCAGCAGCCCCCAGACCCCTGCCGTGCCCACCAAGTAAAGGGCACGCAGCCCTGTTTGACTTCCAGCCACCCTGCTGGCTGCCAGGGGATGCAGGCAGGTCCCTGCTTTGAGACTTCGATTTCCTTTGGAGGCAGCCCAGCAGCATTCATTTGAATCTGTTTTCTCTGTGGTTACAGCGTGTGGGGCAAAGAATTTGGTTGCCTTACCCCTGCACTAGGCCCTCTTCCTACAGGGCCTTGGCCTCCTCAAGCTACTCTTCCCCCTCTCTCCAATCTTGTGAGGATGGGACAGTATTGGGGGCCCAGAGGAAAGAGTGGCTGGGCTTGGGGATGCATGAATACTTACAGGGGTAATACCTCATCTCTGTGGCCTTGTTCTCCAGGCATTGGGATGGGATTTAGCAGAGAGGACCTGAAGAAGAAACTAGTTTGATGAAGCCCTCAGTTGGCTCCTTCCCTTCCTGTCCTGTGACTCTGAGTCAGTGTCAGGGCCCAGCCAAGTTCCTTGAGAACGGCGTTCCTGTTCTTTTTGCCCCCACCCCACCCTCACCCACTGTTAGGGAGTAGTCCCTGAATCCCTGTGGGGAGGAGGGGGAATTAGGGAGGGGTCGAGCAGAACAGCAAGTCATTATACCTGTAGCTGTGTGGGGGCAGAAGAATCCCTACTGGGTTGAGTATGGGTAATGGAGGATGAGTTTCAGCCCAAAGCAGGTAGCCCAAAGATTTCTTTACTTGTTGGGGATACTGGTGGAGATGGAGTTCCAGGCAGGGGTCCCAGAAAGTCACTGCCTTAGGAGTTTCCCAGTTTGCAAGAGGCACCATCTCTGATGGTGGTAGTTGAAGGGGGTAGTGAGTAGATGGAAGGAAGCCAGTGGTCCTGGAGAGGAGGAGCCCAGAGGAGGCCAGCATGTGTCCCTGTCCCCAGACTTCCTGCCTCCTTCACTTCCGGCCACCCTTGCCCTGCCTCTCTTTCCTTTGGCTCTTCTTGGCTTCTTCCTTCTCCTCCAGAACCATGCCTGAAACTGAGTCTAGGCAGCTGGGCTCCATCTCCTTCCCCCACTCCCATCCTCCTTAAGCCCCATCTCTTTCTGAGCCATGCCTCAGTTTGCCCTGAGGATTCTTTCATGGCCCTCCTCCTAGACTCTCTCTCCTCCAGCCCTATGACTTATTCCCCACCTCTTCTGACCCTCCCCAGGACATGAGGACATTGAGCAATAAGGACATTGCAGGAACAGGGTACTGGGGCTGAGTAGAGGAAGTTTGGCCCATGTCACTGGTGCCCAACCTTTTGCCCCCATGAATCTTCCCTTTTGCATCTCTGTAGAGTTCGTATTTTGAAATACTTTTCTCCCAAACTGGGTTTATTAGCGTGTACCCTGCTTTTCCACTTTAAAAATTTATGCCATATGTCCAGCTTCCAGTCAGTGCTTCTGGTTAGCATGAGATAACTAGATTTACTGTAGATAGTAGATAAAAGTCCAGTGAAAAGCAAAGATGTGTAATGTTTTGGTAGCCTCAGTGCTCTTATCCCAAGTAAAAGCAAAGTTAAAAAAAAAAAAAACTGGACTGAGCTAGTGGACCTGTGCTCTCTACCTTTTGGTGCCCCAAGAAGATGGTCCCTTTTCAAGGATGGGCTAGAATTGGGAAGTCTGTCAGTCAACCAGCCAGCCAGCATTTACGCAAGCCCTCCTGTATATCCACGTTGAGCTAAGCACGGGGGTTTTGGGTGGGAGGGCGTCCAGAGAAGGTGGGCTTCCAGGTGTAGGTTCTCACCAGCAAAGGGTGGGCATCTCTGCAAGAGGGCCTACCCCACCCCATGGCTCTTTCATTCGTACTCTCCAGACGTGGAGCAGATGGCCATCGACTGGCTGACAGGCAACTTCTACTTTGTGGATGACATCGATGATAGGATCTTTGTCTGCAACAGAAACGGGGACACATGTGTCACATTGCTAGACCTGGAACTCTACAACCCCAAGGGCATTGCCCTGGACCCTGCCATGGGGTGAGAGTGGCAGGCGGGGTTCTGGCCCTGGAAGGTGGGAGGCTGAGGCTACAGTGGTAAGGAGGGTGCCCAATGTCCAGACCCCATTTAACATGCATCTTCCCACAGGAAGGTGTTTTTCACTGACTATGGGCAGATCCCAAAGGTGGAACGCTGTGACATGGATGGGCAGAACCGCACCAAGCTCGTCGACAGCAAGATTGTGTTTCCTCACGGCATCACGCTGGACCTGGTCAGCCGCCTTGTCTACTGGGCAGATGCCTACCTGGACTATATTGAAGTGGTGGACTATGAGGGCAAGGGCCGCCAGACCATCATCCAGGGCATCCTGGTGAGGGAGCTACTGTCTGAGGTTTTGTGGGGGAACCATGATCCAGGGCCTTCTGGTGAGGGGGGAAGCCTCTGTAGGGGAACCGTTCTCTGAGTCTCCTGGTAAAGAGCGTGGATGCCCCAGGCCTCTAATGGGAGTGGGGTGGGCTTGAATACTGCAGAGAAAGGACAAGATACGGGTTCCACTGTGATGGGAACAGTCATTTTAGAAACACCACTTCTGTTTACTTCCTGTTTCTCATTTGACCCTTATAATAACCCCTAGCTGATGAACAGGGAGGTGGTTCAGTTCCCTTTCAGCAGATGAAAAAGCAGGATCAAAGAGGTTAGGTGATTTGCCTGTGTTTACAAAGCTGGGTGATAGCACTGGAACTTGGTCTAGAAGCCTTGCTGGCTCAGAGGTGGCATCTCCATTGTGGGATAATTAGTGTGAGCAACCAGCCCAGTTTGCCTAGGACTGTCCCAGTTTTAGCCCTGAAAGTCTGGTAAGCCAGCAAACCCTTACCTTTGCCTTAGGCAAACTAGGACAGTTGGCCACCGCAGATAAGCTATGTGGATAGTCAGGGGTGTTACAGGACTTGCTTGGGGCAAGTGTGTCCTCTTAGCCCTCATAACAGACTAAGAATGTCCTCTGTGGACAGAGTTTAGAGCCCAACTCTAATTCAGTCTAAAATCACTAAAGTGTCTACCGAGTGCCTAATTCTGTGAAGGACAGGGTTTCTGCCCTCAAGGGGTCTGAGTAGAGTGGGTGAGATAAGTCCACAAATCACCGTGCCAGACACGGATAGATAGCAGTGTCACGGAGGATGTATAGAAGGAGAAAACATCTCTGGTTAGAAGATCCCATAAATTATTTAAAGACATGCTCTGTAGAGGATGACTGGGATCTTGGTAAGCAAAAATCTTCAGAATAGGTTAGTCCAGCCAGAGGAGACAGGAGTAAAGCGTTGAGTTAAAAAATGGTGGGGCCAGGCACGGTAGCCCACACCTGTAATCCCAGCACTTTGGGAGGCTGAGGCAGGAGAATTGCTTGAGCCTCGGAGGTCGAGACCAGCCTGAGCAACATAGGGAAACCCCACCTCTACACAAAATTTGTTTTAATTAGCCAGGTGTGGTGGTGTGTTCCTGTAGTCCCAACTACTCAGGAGGCTGAAGCAGGAGGATCGCTTAAGCCCAGGAGGTGGAGACTGCAGTGAGCCGTGATTGTGCCATTGCACTTCAGTCTGGGTGACAGAGTGAGGTCCCATCTCAAAATAAATAAATAAAAATAAAAAACTACAGGATGAATTGGGGAATGCAGGTCATGAAGTCTGGAGGAAGCTGAGGGGATCTCCAGGACAGAGGGAGGAACCCCTGTCATCTCATGCTGTCCATTCTTGCCTGCCCGTCTCAGATCGAGCACCTGTACGGCCTGACCGTGTTTGAGAATTATCTCTATGCCACCAACTCGGACAATGCCAATGCCCAGCAGAAGACGAGTGTGATCCGTGTGAACCGCTTTAACAGCACCGAGTACCAGGTTGTCACCCGGGTGGACAAGGGTGGTGCCCTCCACATCTACCACCAGAGGCGTCAGCCCCGAGGTGAGCAGGGCTCCATGGCCCCTCCAAAGCTGGCTTTACCCCATGATGGCTCTGGGACCTTGGGATCACAGCCCCTCTATGGGCCCTTCTGTGGGGACCCTGGCTTCTTTCATGTCATGACCGATTCTCCTAGCCAGCCACTCGGGCTACCTGCCCTGGCCCCTCAGCTTCCCCTGCCAGCCCCCATCCACTCACTCAGCCTCCAGATCCCACTCTGTCCCTCCCATTCCCCTTGCCAGTCTGGAGCAGGAGCACCTGGCCATGGGCAACCCTGGAACTCTCTTCCCTGACTACTGAAGCCCCCACCCCAAGAGTTTGAAGGCTGGGTTGTTGGGGGGCAGAGGGTTTCCACCCCTGTGGCTTCCAAATCCTAAAATGGGATAGCAAGCACAAAGACCACAGCAGCAGGGGGTGTGGTCAGATTCAGGAAGTCTTCTCAAGGCCTGGCACAGGGGCTCTGAGGGGTCCTAACAGCTCTTCACCCTGCCCCCAGTGAGGAGCCATGCCTGTGAAAACGACCAGTATGGGAAGCCGGGCGGCTGCTCTGACATCTGCCTGCTGGCCAACAGCCACAAGGCGCGGACCTGCCGCTGCCGTTCCGGCTTCAGCCTGGGCAGTGACGGGAAGTCATGCAAGAGTGAGTGACAGGGAAGGGGGTGTGTGCCCATTGGGAGGCTGCGGGAGGGTTCCTCAGGTGTCCCCCACAGCCCGGCTGCCTCTGTCTGATATGCAGGGAGATGAAGGAAGTGTCCCAGAGTGTACCTGCCAGTGAGGGCAGAGATGGGACTTGAATCCATATTCGAAAAAAGTGCTTTTCTCACTCACCCACCGGACTCTGCAGAAAACTAAACTGATTCATTCAGCAAGTGTCTAGTGAGCAGTGAGCACTCACTACATGTTTGGCACTGTTCTGGTCATCAGGATTAAGCAGCGAACGAGAGAGATGTTGTCCCTGGCCTCATGGAGCTTATAGTCTAGTTGGGGAAACAAATAAATGTAACTTTAGGTGGTAATAAGTGGTTATGAAGAAAATAAAACAGAGAATAGTCAGGCGTGGTGGCTTATGCCTGTAATCTCAGCACTTTGGGAGGCCGAGGCAGGCAGATCACTTGAGGTGAGGCGTTCCAGACCAGGCTGGCCAACATGGTGAAACCCTGTCTCTACTGAAAATACAAAAATTAGCTGGGTGTGATGGTGCATGCCTATAATCCCAGCTATTGGGGAGGCTGAGACAGGAGAATTGCTCGAACCTGGGAGGTGGAGGTTGCAGTGAGCTGAGATGGCGCTACCACACTCCAGCCTGGATGACAGAGCGAGACTTCGTCTCAAAAAATTAAAAATAAATGAACAAATAAAGCAGAGAATAGAGTTAATGAGGACAGCAAGGGCCTCTCTGAGGATGTGGTGTTTGAGCCAAGCTCTCTGTGAAATGAAGAGGGCAACCATGTAACTCCCTGAGGGAGGAGCATGTCCGGCAGAGGGAATCAACAGTGCAAAGGCCCTGAGGCCAGCGTGAGTGTGGCAAGCCAGAGGAACAGCACGAAGGCCAGCGGGGCTGAGTGGTGTGAGGGCAGAGAAGGAGGCAGGGGTTGGATTTTATTATATCTGGGATGGGAAGCTCATAGTGACTTTTGAGAATGGAAATGACATGATTGGATTCACATTTGTATAAAAGTCACGCTGCTGCTGGGTGGGGGATGGGCAGTAGGGAAGTAGCCAGAAGACTTTCAGTGTAGTAGGCAAGAAGTGATGTGGTTTACACTAGGATGGCAGCAGAGGAAGTGGTAAACAGTGATGTGACGCCAACATATTTTGAAGGTACTCCTTTTATACCACTGATTTCATGACTGATCAGTGGGCACTTAGCTGAAAACCTGCTATTCTTCCCTCATTTCCTACCCTTGGAGTGCAGAGGTCAGACCCCAGGGTATTGCGGCCAGGACCCATCGTCCTGTATGTTAGTGTGTGCGTGGTCTGTCCATCTGACCCAGAGCCTCGCATCCCTAACGTCTCCTGACCCATCACAGCTAGGGCATTGCAGCCCCTTAGCCACAGCCCCTGGGTGGGGATGATGGTCATGTGTGTGTCTGACTGTACCCTGGCTTGTGCCTGCTCTAGAGCCGGAGCACGAGCTGTTCCTCGTGTATGGCAAGGGCCGACCAGGCATCATCCGGGGCATGGATATGGGGGCCAAGGTCCCGGATGAGCACATGATCCCCATTGAAAACCTTATGAACCCCCGAGCCCTGGACTTCCACGCTGAGACCGGCTTCATCTACTTTGCCGACACCACCAGCTACCTCATTGGCCGCCAGAAGATTGATGGCACTGAGCGGGAGACCATCCTGAAGGACGGTATGAGCTCCTAGGGATGTGGCCCATGGGGATGGAAGGGGGCTGGGGCCCAGGCATCTGTTTCTCGGTGCCCTCTCAGCAGGATGGTCCCCTGCTGACTGGCTGGCTGCACTGGTTGGCATGGAGATGAGGGGATAGACAGATTGACCCCTGTGTGACCCCCTTCTTGGATGAGCCAAAGAGGCAGGGTTAGGATGGGTTAGGCAGCATGGGCTGTCCTTGCCAGCCCTTGGGAAAACTCAGGGTCTCTCTGCATTGGCTCAGAGCCCTGGAACTGCACACAGCACACAGCCAGGAGACAACTGAGGTCTTGAATTGGAGACAGGCCTGCCAGATCAAAACAGGGCACACCCACATGTATGTGCGCACACAGGGTCTGTGCAGCTGACCTTGCAGTCGCCAAAAACTGCATGCTAATGTGTCCTGAGAAAATTGTGTTTTGTGAGTTGCATCCAGGTCTTCCCTCTGAGCTGCTTGGGCAGGTTCACAGTGCATTGTCTTTTTAATGTCTATGTGAAGGATTCTGAGCTGTACGAGTTCTGCCCCAAATCTGCACTCGGGCCCCAGGATCAGGCCGCCTCCCCATCAATCTGGCGGATGCCAGTTATAACCTTTGCCCTGCACCCCATCCACACTGCAGTTCAGAGAAAATCAACAGTCAGCAATCATATCACAAGACTTTGGGGAAATCAAAAGTAACTCATCAGGAAAAGATTAGGGATCCCTATACCAAGGGAACTGCTATTTAAAGGACACTTGGAGTGAAGGCTTTGGCTAAGTGAAAAATCACTTCCTAATTTATTCATTTTGTTAGTTCAGGATTTTTAGGCCTAGGATATGATGTCACACTTGTGCCCAGAGCCACATGCCCGTTGTTTCAGCTCTCCATGCAGGCACGGGCCAGATGCCCTCACACAAGAGCCCACATCAGCCATGTAGTTTACCATCTGCCACGTGTGGTTTTGAGAGGCTAGCCCCGATACAAATGGCAGCACACAGGGCTTTCCCCTATTCCTTTTCCAGCCTCCTGTTCCTACCCCCACCCATCTGTCTAGGGCCCCAGAGGGTCCCTGCACCCCTCTGTAGCCCAGACTGCTCAAAGGTACCTGAGTCCGGGAGGGCCAGAGGCAGGCAGCTTTGAACTTCCTTTGAAGCTGTTCATCACTGGTCCCTCTTCCCCCAACAGGCATCCACAATGTGGAGGGTGTGGCCGTGGACTGGATGGGAGACAATCTGTACTGGACGGACGATGGGCCCAAAAAGACAATCAGCGTGGCCAGGCTGGAGAAAGCTGCTCAGACCCGCAAGACTTTAATCGAGGGCAAAATGACACACCCCAGGGCTATTGTGGTGGATCCACTCAATGGGTGAGTCCTCCCAGGCCTTGGGGTGGGAGGAGCTGGGAGTGTGTGGGCCTCAGATAACTGGAGGATGAAATGGACAGGGAAGCAGGGGAAGGCAGGTGAGGCGGGATACTTCAGCAGGAATGAGAGTCTGCAAGGGGAGAAGGAGTCCCTGTCTTCAGGGAAATGGGAGTGATTCCTTAAACATAGAAGAAATCTGATCCTGTCACTCCCAGTTCAGGGCCTTCCACCAGCTCCCCTTACCCTGAGAATGAGGCCCACGTTCTTGTCAGGCCTGCACAGCCCCACAGCGTCTGCCTGGCCCTTGTCTGACCTCATCTGCATCCCGCTTCCCACACTTGAAGTTCTGTCCCCACTGCCTGCTGTTTGTTTCTCAAACAAGCACCCCGGCTCCTCCTGCCTCAGGGCTTTTGCTCTTGGAGTTCCTCAGCCTGGAACTCCCAGATATTTGCCGGACTGGCTTCTTCTCTACATCAAGTCTCACTCATGCCACCTCCTCATGGTGGCCTTCTCCATCACTCCCCTGACACCCCCACCTGCAGCCCGGTCACTCTCCACCCCATCACCCTGCTTTATTTCCCTCCTGGCCTTTATCGCTGTCCATATAACCTTGATTGACCTGTTTCTTGTGGGATGGGAGCTCCGTGGGAGCAGGGACCTTGGCTGCCTTGGTCTCCACTGCATCCATGAATGCCAAAACTGTGGCCAACTTACAGGCACTCAACAAATATTTGTTGAATGGAGTGAATGAATGAAATGTGTGGTCCAGTGATGAGCAGGACAGGAGACCCCTGTGAGGAGCTCTGGGACAGCACTCATGGATTGGGATCACAGGGGAGGCTGTTGATGGCGGGGGTGCCCAGGTGATGCTGACCAGTCGCTGCCCACAGGTGGATGTACTGGACAGACTGGGAGGAGGACCCCAAGGACAGTCGGCGTGGGCGGCTGGAGAGGGCGTGGATGGATGGCTCACACCGAGACATCTTTGTCACCTCCAAGACAGTGCTTTGGCCCAATGGGCTAAGCCTGGACATCCCGGCTGGGCGCCTCTACTGGGTGGATGCCTTCTACGACCGCATCGAGACGATACTGCTCAATGGCACAGACCGGAAGGTGGGCAGGCATGTGCCTGTGTGGGGGAGTCTGTGTGTGTTGCTAGACCATGCTTGGGCATGGATGATGTTCTGTGTGAGTATGTGGGTATCTGTGTGTGTCCAGGCCTGTGTGCCTCGTGTATGTTTTTCTGTGCATCTATAGATGTGTACATCTGTGAGCTTGCATATCTTATGTATTGTGTTGTTTGTTTGAGGATTGCCTCCATTTGCGTCTCTTTGTGTCTATTCGTGTTGTCTATGAAGTTGACTGTCCATGTGCCAGTCTCTGCATACACACCATGTGCGCCTCCTCGTGTGTGTGCATAGATACACGGCATGCCTTGGTGTGTGTCTGCACTCTCTGCAAGTGTGAGGGCCTAGGGACGGCATATCTTTACACTTGGTCATTTGGGTTGTCATGTGCTTCACAAGTCATGTACGTGTTCTAGTATATAAGGCCTTTCATGATATGGCCCCTGACCCCCTCTCTGGTCTCTTTTCTCCCCACTTCCTTCATCCCAACACTCTTTGAACAAGCAGCACTAGACAGCTTGCTCCTCCCAGCACACGTCACAGAGCATCTGCCCTCTGTGCCATTACTCATGCAGTTCATTCCACATGGAATGTTCACCCCAGCTCCTCTTCCCCTGGCAGACTGCTCAGGGGCTACCTCCCCTAGGATGTCATCTCTAGACCCCTCTTCACACTGGATCACCCGTATGTGCCCTATCTGAGACAGTGGGAAGCTCAAGGGCAGAGATCGTGTCGTTTTCACCTCTTACTACCTACTACAGCTCAGCCCCTAACAGATCCTGGTAAATGTTGAAGAAATGAATGGATGAATACTGCCCGTCTGCTCATTAGTGTGTGTGTGTGCGCACACGCATATGAGTGTGTGTGTGTGCACGTATGTGTGTGTGTGTGTGTTTGGGGACTATGAATGAATAGGAATGAGCCCAGGAGAGGACCATATGGACAACCTCACCACTAGCATCCTTGCTGGATCACTCAATCACCCGCTGGCTTCAGGATCTACCATCCCACTGTGTGCAAAACTATCACTCTCAGGGGCTCCCAGGCTAATGGGGGAAACAAAACAAAACCCATGCCCAGGACATAGACAAATGAATATACAAAACAGTGATCTCACAGGCCTCCCTCAATTTTCTTCCAACTCCTTAGTAACATCCTCTCCATCCCTAGATTGTGTATGAAGGTCCTGAGCTGAACCACGCCTTTGGCCTGTGTCACCATGGCAACTACCTCTTCTGGACTGAGTATCGGAGTGGCAGTGTCTACCGCTTGGAACGGGGTGTAGGAGGCGCACCCCCCACTGTGACCCTTCTGCGCAGTGAGCGGCCCCCCATCTTTGAGATCCGAATGTATGATGCCCAGCAGCAGCAAGGTACCTCCTTGGGGCTGGGGGCAGCATGGGACCTGGAAGGGGTGGTGGGACCTAGGCATTGATTTGAGACTTCCCTGGGAGTGAAGGCACTTCCCAGGGATCCTAGGCTCTGACTTTTGAGGATCCTGAGAAGAGAACTCCCCCAACACAATCTGATTCTCTGTTCCCCATTTCCCTTCCTGCCCCATGTCTGTGTCTCCTGTTCTTCAACATGATCTTCTTCCTCTCCATATTTCCTCTTTCTGTCCCCACATCTTAATGTGTCTCCTCCCCTATCCCTTCTCTGACCTCTCCTCACCTCTTCCTCCCCTTGCCTTTCCCCATGGCCCTTCCCCACAGTTGGCACCAACAAATGCCGGGTGAACAATGGCGGCTGCAGCAGCCTATGCTTGGCCACCCCTGGGAGCCGCCAGTGCGCCTGTGCTGAGGACCAGGTGTTGGACGCAGACGGCGTCACTTGCTTGGGTATGAGGTGCCTGGCTGGGTGGGAGTGGGAAGCAGACCCCATCAGGAGGATGCCGCAGAGAGGGGAGGGGAGGCTCCAGGGTCCCAGTCAGAGATTAAGGAGGCAATGAGGGGCCCTGAGGGGGCCAACAGGAAGCAAGGGAGGGGGTGAGCAAAGGCTCTGGGGGCTAGGAGGGAGTTTAGGGAAGATGTGAGGCTGGGAGGGACTTGTGAGGGGATGGCAATTAGGGGAAACTGAATGAAGAATGGACAGCTATGGATGGAAGGAGGAAATTATCCTTTACTTCTTTTAAATGTATTTCTCCATTACTAAAGTAAAATAATAATAGTTCCAAATATTGGAAATTACTTTGGGAGGCCAAGGCAGGCAGATCACTTGAGGTCAAGAGTTTAAGACCAGCCTGGTCAACAAGGCAAAACCCCATCTCTACTAAAAATACAAAAATTAGCCAAGCGTGGTGGCAGGTGCCTGTAATCCTAGCTACTCGGGAGGCTGAGGCAGGAGAATCACTTGAAGCCCGGAGGCGAAGGTTGCAGTGGGCCGAAATCATGCCACTGCACTCCAGCCTAGGCGACAGACGGAGACTCTGTCTCAAAAAGAAAAAAAAAATTAACATTAAAAAATACATATAATATATATGTTGGAAATTAGAGAGGAGAAAAAAGCCCAAATCCCACCAGTGAGCACCATATATTGTTAGCATTGTGGTAAAGTGAACACCATTCTTTTTTCCTCAGGGGGGTTATATTGTTTTTTACATAGCTGTAATAGTCTGTTTATAAAATGTCTTCTGCCCTTTTTGGTTCAAGTGTCACAGCATTTTCTGTGTTATTATTGCATGATTTTAACAAGCCTTGTTTTTTATTCAAAATGGGTTGTGTTCATTGTAAAACGGAGTAAGTAAGGCTGGGCACAGTGGCTCACACGTGTAATCCCAGCACTTTGGGAGCCCAAGGCGGGTGAATCACTTGAGGTCAGGAGTTCGAGACCAGCCTGGCCAACACGGTGAAACCCTGTTTCTACTAAAAACACAAAAATTAGCCAGGCGTGGTGTCATGTGCCTGTAGTCCCAGCTGTTTGGGAGGCTGAGGCTGGAGAATCGCTTGAACCTGGGAAGCGGAGGTTGCAGTGAGCCGAGATTGTGCCACTGCACTCCAGCCTGGCGACAGAGCCAGACATCACCTCAAAAAGCAAAACAAAACAATGAAATAAGTAAACAGTATAGAAAAACACAAAGGAGAAAGCCCAAATCACCCCAGAGTCCACCACCTGTAGATAACCACTGTTACCATTTGGGGGAACCACCTCCCAAAAGTTTCCCTATGATTTACTTTCACATAAATGGAGTCGTGCTGCACATACTGTTCTGTTTCCTGCTTTTGTCACTTGACAGTATGTAACGAGTACATAAGCAGCATTTTTAATGGCTAAAATGTATTTCATTTGATAAATTTCATGTAATTTACTCAACCGTTTCTCTACTGTTGGATGTTTAGGTTGTTTCCAGTTTTTTGATATAATCACAACCCATGTTTGTTGAGCATGGACTGTGTGCTGAGCACTGTCATGGACATTTCCCTTGCAGTAATTTGTTTACCCCTAAAAACATCCTGGTGGGAAAAGTGGTTTTATTATCCCCATTTTACAGATGAAAAAACTGAGGCCCAAAGTTAGAGCAGGATTTAAACCCATGAAGTTTGACCCAGAGCCTGTTTTGTAATCATGCCTCTGCTATTTCTCACATCATCATGCCTGCCCATATTCTGGATGGTTTCCTTAGGATAGAATCCCGGAAGTAAAAATGGGTCAGTGCAGCCATAGTGTACACCTAGGAGGGAGTGGCTGGGGTCAGGAGAGGGCGTTGGCTGAGGGGGTTAAGGAATGGAGGGGCCAAGGTAATGGGAGGATCATCCACATGGAAGTTGGAGTCACCAAGAATTGAACCAGGAGTGATTTTGGAGAAAGTGCTGGTGAGCCAGGAGCTAAAAACCCTTACAGATGACAGGGCGCAGCCTGGGAGCTTTCCAGAAGTAGAGGTTGGTACAGAAGCATGATGTAAGGGGAAGAACAGTCCAGGGAACAGCAGTGAGGAGCAAGGAGGACACATACCAGCCTCCAGGTCCATGGTCCATGGGATACGGGAGGGGAAATCGCCACCTGTGGGGCCATGGGAAGTTTCAGAGATTAGAGAGGGGTGGGAGATGAGTCAGACCAGGCAAGCGCCCAGCTGTGAGGTCTGGAGACCGGGCTCACACAGGAGCCTGCACTTGTGGAGGTTACCAACGCACAGACAAAGGACGTCGTGATTTAGCTGCTAATGGGCCAAGACAGATAGTGATGGTGAGGCATGCATTCTGGGGACAGGAGGGGTGGAGCCTGTGCGGCTGTGGTGCCTGTCTTCACTTCTGCTGGTAGGACCGATGAAACTGTGAAATAAAAAGTCCAGGGACCGGGGCAGGGCCCTGGGGTTCCCGGAGATGACTTCCAAGGGGAAGTTCATGGAGAAGTCAGGGAAGGAGTGGGGAGAGCCTGTTCGGTGGTGACAGAGGTATAGAGGCCATGGGCTCTCTTGGACACCATTTGATTCTCAGGTCACACTGAAGTACAGCAAGTATTAAGTAGAGTAAACATCACTATTGTTGCTTGGGAAGGAATTGCAGTTTCCATCCAGATAATTTGTTTCATGAGGAATTTTGTACTAGAAAAAATTACTTTGTATTATTAAAAAATAGTAAAGCAAACAAAAATGGTGCAAAGGGCTTAGTACTTGTCCCACGACCAGGGTCTGACTTTCCCCCTCACGATCCTGTGGTGCCCACAGCGAACCCATCCTACGTGCCTCCACCCCAGTGCCAGCCGGGCGAGTTTGCCTGTGCCAACAGCCGCTGCATCCAGGAGCGCTGGAAGTGTGACGGAGACAACGATTGCCTGGACAACAGTGATGAGGCCCCAGCCCTCTGCCGTGAGTCACAAGCCCTGCCCCACCCGTTGGATGGCAGGCCTGCAGGGCAGCTCGGCTCTGGCAGTGCCTATACTGGAGTGGGCAGGAAGCTGAGGGCACCCAACTTCTCGCTGACCCCTGACTCATTCCCTCCCCAGATCAGCACACCTGCCCCTCGGACCGATTCAAGTGCGAGAACAACCGGTGCATCCCCAACCGCTGGCTCTGCGACGGGGACAATGACTGTGGGAACAGTGAAGATGAGTCCAATGCCACTTGTTCAGGTGTAGAGTGGGGCTCAGATCACACGAGGCACCCCTCAGTCAAGGAGGCAGGGGAGACGAGGGGGCCAGGTTCAGTGGCTCATGCCTATAATCTCAGCACTTTGGGAGGCCGAGGTGAGAGGATCACTTGAGCCCAGGAGCTCAAGACCAGCCTGGCCAACATAGTGAGACCTCCCACTCTTTACAAAAAAAATTTAAAAAAACCGCCGGGCGTGGTGGCGTGCACCTCTAGTCCCAGCTACTTGAGAGGCTGAGGTGGGAGGATCACTTGAGCCTGGGAGGTTGAGGCTGCAGTGAGCCATGGTCATGCCACTGCACTCCAGCCTAGACAACAGAGCGAGACCTGTCTCTAAAAATAAAATAAAAGAAAGGAGGAAAAGAATTTAGGGCAGAGGGGATGGAGCCCTGAGCAGGAGGGGGGTCTGCTATCCCCTTCCCAGCCTGGGAAACTGAGAGGGCTGAGCTTGTGGGGGACAGAGCATAGCTCTAGACTGGAGAGGAGGAACAAGGCAGGGTAGGTCTCCTCCTCGGAGGATACCAGAGACCCCTTGAGAGAAAGAGTAAAGCATCCAGTGAGACCAGAGAGATGGTTTTGAATTCTCTAAGAGAAATGGTTTTGGATCCTTGGAAATAAGGGACACCAAAGGCAGAGAATAATAGGGAAGAAGAGGCAGTGAAGAGAGGATCAGGACAATGAGTACTCACACCCATCCCTGCCCCCCAGCCCGCACCTGCCCCCCCAACCAGTTCTCCTGTGCCAGTGGCCGCTGCATCCCCATCTCCTGGACGTGTGATCTGGATGACGACTGTGGGGACCGCTCTGATGAGTCTGCTTCGTGTGGTAAGAGGGATGGGCAGAGGGAGTCAGGCTGGGCCTGGGGGAGGGGCATCCTGAGAGCATGCCAGTTGGGGGTGCCGGAGACACCTGCAACCCAGCACTCGGGTGGCCTTGAGCGAGTTAATCTTGGTGGCCTCTGTGAGAGGAGAGCCCCATCATCACAGCATTGTGTCTCAGCAAACTCATGCAGGAAAAGCACTCAGCACAGGTCCTATGTCTGCTGACTCATGGGGATGAGTGAGTGGAGTTTCCAGCTGAGGCACTGCTGCGGGGCCTTCCCCACCCTTCCTGACTGGGCTAAGGGCTGCTGGTTATGGGAGGGCCGCTGCACTCACCTGCCCAGTACTGTGATGCTGTGTAATCCTGAAGGCCCTACTCAGCTACTCTTTCTTCCTCACAGCCTATCCCACCTGCTTCCCCCTGACTCAGTTTACCTGCAACAATGGCAGATGTATCAACATCAACTGGAGATGCGACAATGGTAAGAGCTTGCTCTCTTCACCTGCTGATTCCTAAGACAGCTAGAGGCTACAGCCAGGCCCTTCAGGGAAGGCAAAGGGCTTCAGAATCCAGCAGGGCCTCCCTCCAGGACACTGAATCCCTGCTGGGTTGCCTGGGAGAAAATAGGAGAAGTCAGAAATGCCCGGAGGGAGCCACGATGGACCAAGGGGAGACCATCACCTTTTAGTGTCATTCCTACCCCAGGCAGGGCCTGAGCTGCCCACCCTCTAGTAGGGCTCGGAGGCCAGGGAGAGATGAGTGAGATGGGCCAGAGAGGCAGAGCAAGGAGAAACCGGTGCCTGACTCCTTTCTCCTTGCAAACCCCCATTTCCTGGAGTCCTTGGTGCACCCCTCAGGCTCTGGGCTTCAGGCTCAGAAGCCCACCTGGTGGATAGCCATGGACCAGGTGATGTCAGCCTTGAGCCACCCGGGCTAGTATGTGTGTAAATGTGCGGGCAGGTGACCGCCGTGTGTGGTGTCTCAGGGCTCTGTTGTGTCTGTGTTGTGTTGTGACGTGCTGCCCCAGTGGTTCCTGTCCCAGCTGATGTGTGAGCAGATGTGTTGGGTCAGTGCCACGTTGCCCCTCACTTTTGCTGTGTCTCGCATGCCAATGGTTGCCCCGGCGGTTTCTGTGTTTCAGAGAAGGATTGTGGGGACGGCTCTGATGAACAGACCTGTCCTGAGCCTGCCGGTCAGTGCATAGAAGCACATGCACCATCACCCAGAGCCCAGCTGGCCCCAGCCCCCTGCAGGTTCTCCAGGCCCCCACTCCAGAGCTGCTAGGATATGAAGAAAAAGCAACAGAGAGGAGGGAGAGCAGAAAACAGAGGGAGAAAGCAAATAGTGGTCAGGAAAGAAGCAGAGCGGGCAGAGGAAGCTTCTGAGGAAAGGAGATGACAGAGAGGTGGTGACAAAAAGCCCAAGATGCAAGGGGAGGAGAGAGTTAGAGAAGCAAATCCAGTTGGAAAAGAGGCAGGAACATAACCCAAACCCCAGTCTCCACCACATGTCCCATAAATACAGAGGGTCAAGTCAAGCAGCCCCCACCCAATGCTGAGAAAGCAGGAGCTTCCTTCAGCCAGCCTCAGCGAGCTTGGTCCAGAAGTGGCCCCCACTCTTGCCAGACACAGGCAGGGCCCCTGTAAGCCAGGCACCCAGAGCATGGTATTCAGCAGTGCCAGCCTCAGGGCAGGCCTGTAAAGCTTGTCTCAACCCGGCCACGCCTGCACCCCACCTACCTCTCTCCCTCCAAAACTAGAGAAACCCCTGCCTTTCCCCCAAAAGCAAGCAGACCCCTGTTCCCACACCTGCCAGAAAGGGGAAATGAAATGTTTAATGTTCCCTACACCCAGCCTTTCTGAGCTTCAGTGAGGGGCCCTCCGGGAGCCTTCTCCTCCTCCTCACCCTGACCACGTGGGCCATGGTGCATGCTGCAGTCTATGCAGTTTCTGTGTCTTTTCTGTTTGTTATTTTCCCAGTGGGGGGGTTAGGGTGGGCTGAGGGTGGGTTCTGGGCAGGGGGCCCAAGCTGGGATCACAGAGAAGGCTGCTCCACCAACTCCCGCTTTGCCTCTCCCCTTCTTCCCCCACCGCCAGACAATGACTGTGGGGACAACAGTGACGAAGCCGGCTGCAGCCACTCCTGTTCTAGCACCCAGTTCAAGTGCAACAGCGGGCGTTGCATCCCTGAGCACTGGACCTGCGATGGGGACAATGACTGCGGAGACTACAGTGATGAGACACACGCCAACTGCACCAACCAGGGTGGGTACCAGGGGCCCGTGGGGCGGGGATGAGATCGAGCCCCCTGCATCAGACACCCAGCCCATCCATCTGTCTTTCAGACCCACGGTGTGTCGGCCACCATCTGGGTACCAGAGGTAGCCTAGGCATGGCTCTTGTCCTTCAGGAGCTCCCGGTCCTGTGGGAGAGGGAGGTTGCCGAAAAATCATTGCCACACACTGTTAATATCATGCGCTTTGCAGTTGGTGGCCTTGGGTTTGAGCTCCAGCTCTGCAGCTTATTATCTGGGTGGCCTTGAGCAAGTTACTTAATCTCCATGGGCCTCTGTGAGTTTCGTCTGCAAAGTGGGGTAATAATAGCACCAACATCACAGCGCTGATGTGGGAGTTTAGTGAGATCACGCACGAAAAGTGCTCAGCACACGGCCTGTGTTTGGTAAATAGTAGCTTGAGAAAAGGTTGCTGCAGGCAGGGATGAATGAGCGTGAAGAGACAGAGGAGAGAGGGGCTGGCTCCACAAGGCTCCCAGTGCCCTGGCCTCTGGGGCCCAGCCTCGGGGGCGGTGGGGACCTAGTTTTCTGGAGGGATGGGCCCTCTCAAGGAATGCTGGCTTCCTAGCTCTGGAAGATGTTCAGATTTTTATGTGAAAACTACCAAATTTTTAACACTACAGTATTAGTTTCTCTCGTCTCACAGTTCTGGAGGCTGGAAGTCCCAGACCCAACTGTTGGCAGGGTGGGTTCCTTCTGAGGCCGTGTGGGAGATTCTGTCCCAGGCCTCTCCCCAGCCTCCGCGGTTTGCTGGCAATCCTTGCAGCTCCTTGGCTTGTCGAAGCTTGACCCGATCTCTGCCTTCATCTTCACACGGTGTCCTCCCTGTGGGCATGTCTGCCACCAGATCCCCATTTCCCCCTTCTGTGAGGACACCTGTCATATTGGATTAGGATACACCCTTATGACCTCATCTTAAGTTGACCATCTGCAAAGACACTATTTCCAAATAAAGTCATATTCACAGGTATTATGGGATAGGACTAATATCTTTTTAGGGAATACGATTCAAGCCATACCAATTGGCAGTTGATTTTAGAAGTTTTAAAAGGCTGGGTGCGGGCCAGGCATGGTGGCTCATGCCTATAATCCCAGCACTCTGGGAGGGTGAAGTGGGAGGATCACTTGAGGCCAGGGGTTCAAGACTAACCTGGTTAACATAGGGAGAACCCATCTTGAAAAAAGAAAAGAAAAAAAAAAAAGGCTGGGTGTGGTGACTCACACCTGTAATCCTATCACTTTGGGAGGCAAGGCAGGAGGATCACTTGTTTCCAGGAGTTTAAGACCAGCCTGGGCAACATAGTGAGACCCCTTTCTCTACAAAAAATAAACAAAATTAGCTGGGCATGGAGGCACATGCCTGTAGTCCCAGCTACTCAGAAGGCTGAGGTGAGAGGTTGAGCCCAGGAGGTTGAGGCTGCAGTGAGCTGTGAGCTCGCCACTGCACTCCAGCCTGGGTGACAGAATAAGACCTTGTCTCAAAAGAAAAAAAAAGTTTAAAAAAAACTACAGACCAAACTCTTCCTGCAGGCCTCATCTGACCCATGGACCACTAGATTACAGCCTCTGCCTTATAGAGTTAGGGCACATTCCCACCCTAGTAGGAGAAGACTGGACAGCGTTGAGTGCCCACCTTGAGCCCTGCCCTGAGAGGGAGGACAGAGAAGGCCACAGGAAGCTTGGGAAATAGTAATTGCGTCTCCAGAGCTATCTCTGTGAAGGGGAGGGTGAGGGGCACAGGTGATATCCCTTAGGGTTCTGAGAAGGGGCCTCTGGAGGCTGTGTGGTGTGGTGAGAAGAGCTCCCTGCCCCTCCCAGATAAGCTGGGCAAATTTGGACAAGTTGCTTCCCCTGAGCCTGGGCATCCTCCTGTATGAAATGAGCTGAGGTATGTGAGGCCTGGCGTGGAGGAGCAGGGTGTCACTATTGGTAGCAGTTCTTAACTATGGTATGAGCTGGATGATCTGGGACCATTCAGGAGGAGTTGTGTTTAGACTGCAGGTAAATGGACAGGAGGGAGGGTCTTCCAGTGGGGATGGCATGGTCCGGAGAATGCTGTCGTCAAGACTTAGAGGGTGAAACTGAGCACTTCCGTAGGGTGACAGTGGGGCCAGGTGGAGCCATTCAGACCGAGGGAAAGGCTCGTGCAGGGACAGTGGGGAATGAGGCTGTCCTCAAAGGGGGCAGATGATGACCGCAGGTGTAAATCGTGAGAGGCTTGATTTGGGAGGCACTGGGAACCTTTGAAGGATTTCCAAGCCGGAAGGTGCTGTGATGTAGGAGGTGATTTCGGAACACAGCCCTAGAGGAAGATTAGATTGAGAAGAGGTTCAGGGGCCCCAAGAAAGGAAAATCAGTTCAGAGACTGCTGCTGAAAGTCCCGGCATGAGATGAGAGCATCAGCTGGGTCCAGGGTAGGGAAGGGGGAGGAGCGGGGTGCCTGTGGCAGCATGAGTGTATGAGTGTGGGGCTCCACCAGGCAGTGCTCCTGCTCCTCTCCTGGCCTCCTGAGTCAGATCTCAGGACAGCAGCCAGAGTGATCCTGACAACATAAGTCAGATCATGCCCCGGCCCTGCCCTCGAGCCTGTACTGGCTCCCTGCACCCTTGGAACAAATGCCAAGCCCCTCTGCACGGCCTGCAGGGCCCCCTCCCCTACCCCTCTGACCTGCATTCCTGCCCTCCCCTCCCCCTGCACTCTACTCCAGCTGTGGCGTTTTCTTTTTTCTTTTTTTTTTTTGAGATGGAGTCTCCCTCTGTCGCTCAGGCTGGAGTGCAGTGGCGTGATCTCGGCTCACTGCAAGCTCTGCCTCCCGGGCAGCTGTGGCGTTTTCTTTTCTTTCTTTTTTTTTTGAGATGGAGTCTCTCTGTTGCCCAGGCTGGAGTGCAGTGGCGCAATCTCAGCTCACGGCAAGCTCCGCCTCCCAGGTTCACGCCATTCTCCTGCCTCAGCCTCCCAAGTAGCTGGGACTACAGGTGCCTGCCACCACGCCTGGCTAATTTTTTGTATTTTTAGTAGAGACGGGGTTTCACCATGTTAGCCAGGATGGTCTCGATCTCCTGACCTCGTGATCCGCCCGCCTTGGCATCCCAAAGTGCTGGGATTACAGGCGTGAGCCACCGCGCCTGGCCTGTGTGCTGTTTTCTGAAGTGCTGGCGTAGTCCTGTCTCGGAGATGAGACTTTGCAGCGGCTGTTCCCCTTGCCTGGAGTGTGCCTCCAGGGATCCTCTGGGCTCACTCGCTCTTCATGCAGGCCTCTGCTCAGATTCCTTCTGCCCAGAGGTCTTCCCTGACCATCTTACCTGACAGATCACCCCCATCCCTCTCAGCTTCTACCCAGCTTTATCTCCATAGCTTTATCAATACCTGAAATTACAGTCTAGATTTATGGGTTATGTCTTGTCTCTCTTCCCCATTAGAACCTAAGCTCCATGAGGGTAAGGGCTTTGTCTGGTTCAGTGCTGGCCCCAGGACAGCGCCTGGCACACAGGAGGCACTCAGTAAACATTTGTGGCATGAATGAATGAAATAGAGGCTAAGGTGGTGGGCATTTGGGCTCAGGCCTTAGCAAATTGCTTCTCCAGCTGAGATCTCTGGTGTCAATGAGGGGATTAGATGAGGTGATTGTGGGGCCCTTGGAGGTATGATGCCTCCTGACTCTACTACTGAGTTGGTGCTTCCAAGGAGTGTCAGCAAAGCTTGGCAGACTCTCCAGGCCTGCCTCTGCTCATAGCCCCAGGCTGGGCTTACCGGGGTGGCAGGGCACAGGGATGAGGAGGGCTGACCTGGGCAACCCCTCCCTCCTGAGGCCCTCCACTGTCCCTCTGCAGCCACGAGGCCCCCTGGTGGCTGCCACACTGATGAGTTCCAGTGCCGGCTGGATGGACTATGCATCCCCCTGCGGTGGCGCTGCGATGGGGACACTGACTGCATGGACTCCAGCGACGAGAAGAGCTGTGAGGGAGTGACCCACGTCTGCGATCCCAGTGTCAAGTTTGGCTGCAAGGACTCAGGTGAAGAGGAGGGTTGGAGGGCGTCTGGAACAGCACAATGTGGGCAGGAGGAGACCGTGTTGAGAGCAGAGTAGCGGCAAAGGGGATGGCACTGTGCTGTGCGGAGTGGTGCTGGGGACAGTGCAAGGCAAAAGGCAGTCCAGAGGAAGCTTGTGTGTCATGGGTGGGGGAAGGCATGAAGGGCCAGAGCCTGCACAGAGGACCTGAGAAGCCAAAACCCTGCCAGAGTTGAGCTTCAGCACCTCCTGCTGCAGATTCCTGCCTTGTTTGTTGCCTATGTGAATTTGACCCAAAAAGCCTCAGGGTTCCTCGTGGACCCCACAGCGTTGCAATCCTGACCCTATTAGAGAAGCCCACGGGGTCTGGAAGGAAGGGCAGGGGGAGCCCCAGTCCCCGGGCCTGGGCCCTCATAATGCACCTGTCCCTCAGCTCGGTGCATCAGCAAAGCGTGGGTGTGTGATGGCGACAATGACTGTGAGGATAACTCGGATGAGGAGAACTGCGAGTCCCTGGCCTGCAGGCCACCCTCGCACCCTTGTGCCAACAACACCTCAGTCTGCCTGCCCCCTGACAAGCTGTGTGATGGCAACGACGACTGTGGCGACGGCTCAGATGAGGGCGAGCTCTGCGGTGAGGCCTGGTCCCAGGAGAAGGGTGGGGAGGGTGGCTGGGTAGGAGTCTGGGCCAAGGACAGTCTTGGGGGGACCTGAGTCTAGGAGAGAGCAGCTCTGGCAGCTGGGCAGGCGAGCAGCATCCAGAGTGGTCACCAGCAGCCTGTGTGGACCTGGCGCTCCCCATGGCGCTGTGCTGAGTGAGCCACGCTATTAGAGCAGTTTATCCACAAGGCATCCCTGGGGGCCAGGTGCTCTGTTTTCTCCATTTGACAGATGGGAGCACTGAGGCATAGAGGGGTTCCATAGTGGTCCCCCAGACCTGGGCCAACGTCGTACAGCTCCTAAACTGCTGTGGAGACTCAGACCCCTCGCCCACATGCATACCACAGAGAGATGCGGAGTGCTCTTGTGGAGACAAAGGCACCAGGGTTGACTGCTGATGGTCAGGGCAGGCTTCCTGGAGGATGTGGGGATTGCATGGGGTTCCCAAGGACAGGCAGTACTTGCAGAGTGAGTGAGAAGGCATGGGGGCAGGCGCGGTGGCTCACGCCTGTCATTCCAGCACTTTGGGAGGCTGAGGCGGGCAGATCACTTGAGCTCAGGAATTTGAGATCAGCCTGGCCAACATGGTGAACCCTGTCTCTGCTAAAAATACAAAAATTAGCCAGACATGTCTGCAGTCCCAGCTACTTGGGAGGCAGAGGCAGGAGACTCGCTTGAACCTGGGAGGCGGAGGTTGCAGTGAGCCAACATCCTGCCACTACACTCCAGCCTGGGCAACAGAGCAAGACCCTGTCCCAAACAAACAAACAGGCAAGGGGAGGAGGGTGCCCATTCAAGTCCAAAAGAAATGAGGTTGGGGGAGTCCGGGAGTCAGGGAGGACCATGTGGTGTGACTTGGGGATGAGGAGCAGAGCAGCCTTATCTGGTCCTCTTAGCCAGGCAGAGCCCCCAGTTCCTTGGAAGGGAGGAGTGGAAGATAAAGCCACAGGGACTGGCTGGGAGAACTGCCGACAGGCCGTCAGTAAGGCTGGCAGTTTCCAGGGTGTGCCAGAGGACCAAGGGTGGTATAGGCCCTGCCGCACCCCACCCCAAACCCCTCCAAATCAGGAGAGATCAGCACAAGGGGACTGGACCTAAGGACCTCCCAGGGTCCCTCCCAGGGAGGCAAAAAACTGGGGTCCCCACCCTGGGCCCAAGAAGGCAGGAACATATCGAGACCAGACAGAGATATTGAGGGGTGCTCCCTGTGGGAAGGGGAGGTATGGTGCCAGCTGGTGGGTGCAAGGGTCCCAACCCTGGTCCTGAGGGAGCCCAGGAAGTCCTGGGCTGAAGCTCAGCAGGAATGGAGACGAATGGGGCCGTGGGCAGGGCACAAGGACTTGGTCCAGGCTGCCCAGGACTTGGGGCCCAGCAGGGCCGTGGTCTTGCCTCCTCTCAGCTTCTGACCCTGGGTCTGTTCCATGCCTGCCCCTCCCCTAGACCAGTGCTCTCTGAATAACGGTGGCTGCAGCCACAACTGCTCAGTGGCACCTGGCGAAGGCATTGTGTGTTCCTGCCCTCTGGGCATGGAGCTGGGGCCCGACAACCACACCTGCCAGATCCAGAGCTACTGTGCCAAGCATCTCAAATGCAGCCAAAAGTGCGACCAGAACAAGTTCAGCGTGAAGTGCTCCTGCTACGAGGGCTGGGTCCTGGAGCCTGACGGCGAGAGCTGCCGCAGCCTGGGTGAGACAACAGTGAGGTGTGGTGGGGCAGGCCGAGGCAGGCCTCTGAGCTGCAGTGGGTTGGGCTTGGTGGCCAGGTGCCAAAGGCTGAGTTTTCCACCCTAGCCCCTAGTGCCCGGACCAGCAGAGACCTGCCTGCGCCAGGACGGGTGGCACACAGGCAGCTAGCCCCTTGCTGACCCCGTCACATCCCTCCCATCCCAGACCCCTTCAAGCCGTTCATCATTTTCTCCAACCGCCATGAAATCCGGCGCATCGATCTTCACAAAGGAGACTACAGCGTCCTGGTGCCCGGCCTGCGCAACACCATCGCCCTGGACTTCCACCTCAGCCAGAGCGCCCTCTACTGGACCGACGTGGTGGAGGACAAGATCTACCGCGGGAAGCTGCTGGACAACGGAGGTGACCACCGATTGCTGCCAGGCGGGATGCACGCAGGCGGAGCACTCAGGCGCTAGGGGCCACAGGTCCCATCCAAGTGGCCCCAAAGCAGAGGCTTGGCTCCCCCATCCCCCACACTTCTGTTAATTGGGTTAGATTTTGCTGTGGGTCTCCATGCCTGATGCCCTGTAATTATCGTCAGCAGAACTGCCAGCCTGATAATTAACAAAATGATCAGCCTTACCTTTGAATGGCCTGGAACTCTGCTCCCCAGATCTAGAATTGCAGGCTTGAAAAAAAAAGCCACTTAGGAGTGGCATACCTGAACGCTGCCTTCTGTCCCAGGCAGCGTGGTGCACCCCAGACTTCCTTCAGTCACACACAATAGTGAGTGCCCACTGTACACACTGGGCAGTGGGCATGCAGCAGTGATCAAAACAGGCTGTTTTCAGTTGTGTGGTCAAGGAAGGTCCCCTGAGAAGGTGACATCTGAGCAAAGGCTTCTAAGAGGCACATTTTACTAGAGAAGTTTGTATTGTTTGTAATAATACAAACTTGAATTTGAAACCATTACAAATGTCCATCAACGAGGGGGGGAGGCTAAGTAAACTGTGATGATATCCACACTGTGCAACAGTCTCTAAAACAATGAGGCACACACATAATGTATTAGCATGGAAAAATCTTTATGGCAGTCACTTGAGCTCAAGCAGTTGAGGCTGCCGTGAGCCATGATCATGCCACTGCATCCAGCCTTGGTGACAGAAGACCCTGTCTCAAAAAAAAAAAAAAAGTTGGGGAGACAATAGGAGTCCTACTCTTGAATATGGGCACATCAGAAACTTTGGCAGAAGTGCCAGGGTTGAGGGTGGGTCGAGGGCTCCCAGGATTTCACACATTCATGCACAGCTCCCCAGGAGACGCTAACCTTTCACTGCCCTCTCTTCTCCAGCCCTGACTAGTTTTGAGGTGGTGATTCAGTATGGCCTGGCCACACCCGAGGGCCTGGCTGTAGACTGGATTGCAGGCAACATCTACTGGGTGGAGAGTAACCTGGATCAGATCGAGGTGGCCAAGCTGGATGGGACCCTCCGGACCACCCTGCTGGCCGGTGACATTGAGCACCCAAGGGCAATCGCACTGGATCCCCGGGATGGGTGAGGACCTTGCCCAGCCTTCTCCTGTCCCCATGGCCCCCCCGAAGTCCCATTCAGCCTGGCCAGGGACACCTTACTCCTCAGTGCCATCTGCCTCCTCCCACCCTCTACCTACGATCCCACCACAGTCGCTCCCTGAGGGCCCTGGCTTTAGCCCTCCTGACCCCTCCCCACTCCCCAGGATCCTGTTTTGGACAGACTGGGATGCCAGCCTGCCCCGCATTGAGGCAGCCTCCATGAGTGGGGCTGGGCGCCGCACCGTGCACCGGGAGACCGGCTCTGGGGGCTGGCCCAACGGGCTCACCGTGGACTACCTGGAGAAGCGCATCCTTTGGATTGACGCCAGGTCAGCACCCTCTGTGCCCTGGGAAGGCCCAAGTCTGTGGCACCAGGACAGGGTGGGGAGGGACCTGTGGTGATGAGGGTGGTGAGAAGGACCAAGGGATCTAGAACTAGGAACGGTGGCAAAGGACTGGGCACAGGAGGAGGAGGAGGACGGAGGGGCGTGGGGAGGCCAGGGCCGAGGGGAGGGGGCGGGTAGAGGAGGCGGAAGCAGGGCCATCAGCTGTGGTTATTCACACTGTACCATCCTCTCCACTCACCTGTCCTCTCCACTCTGTTCCCTCTGCTGGGGCTGTGTCTGCCCAGAGGGAGGGGAAACTTCTTTCTAATTGGTCTGCCCAGGGAGGGTGCCTTTTTCTTTTCTTTTCTTTTTTTTTTTTTTTTTTTGAGACGGAGTCTCGCTCTGTCGCCCAGGCTGGAGTGCAGTGGCGCGATCTCGGCTCACTGCAAGCTCCGCCCCCCGGGGTTCACGCTGAGGGTGCCTTTTTCTGACTTTCATCAAAGCCCTGAGTGCTGACAGCAGCCCTGGGGAGAAGTGACCGAAAGATTCCCTTGGGGCTTGGGAATCGGGGCCTGAGAGGTGAAACCTGGACCTGTTGGGTTCTCACACCTTGGTCCTTCTGTCTGTCTGCTCTGGCCAGCAGGGCTTAGGGGAGGGAATGGTCCCATGCTCTTCGCTGGGAGGGCTGTGGCCAGGGCCCAGAGGGTGGGCGCCTGGGCAGAGCTCTGAGGGCTGAGATCCCAGCTGGCATCCTCATTCTGCTCCATCATGCTCTTAGGTCAGATGCCATTTACTCAGCCCGTTACGACGGCTCTGGCCACATGGAGGTGCTTCGGGGACACGAGTTCCTGTCGCACCCGTTTGCAGTGACGCTGTACGGGGGGGAGGTCTACTGGACTGACTGGCGAACAAACACACTGGCTAAGGCCAACAAGTGGACCGGCCACAATGTCACCGTGGTACAGAGGACCAACACCCAGCCCTTTGACCTGCAGGTGTACCACCCCTCCCGCCAGCCCATGGGTAAGGGGCTCGGGGCCTCGAGCAGCCGGAAGGGAGCCAGCAGCCTCTTTAGAAGCTGTAGAAGCTCTTAGGAGAGGAGAGGGCAGTGAGAACAGGAGCAAGTCTGTGCTGGGATGGCAGGGGTGGGCCGGCTGTTGACAGAGGCACTGTCTAGCAGCAGAGGAGGGTCTAGCAGTAGCGGCTGCTGGAACAGGGGGAGGAGAGTGGGTGAGGAAGGGGTGGTCCATGTAGGGAGCAGCAAGTTACAGGATGCTCTGGCTTCTTCTCTTCTCCACCCTGCCCCCAGCTCCCAATCCCTGTGAGGCCAATGGGGGCCGGGGCCCCTGCTCCCACCTGTGTCTCATCAACTACAACCGGACCGTGTCCTGCGCCTGCCCCCACCTCATGAAGCTCCACAAGGACAACACCACCTGCTATGGTAGGAGCCCCTCCCTCCAGAGCCAGTGAGCAACTGAGGCTGGATGGAAGGCCGCAGGCCCCAGGATCCTGGTTGTCAGCTAAGGCAGAGTCCCAGTCGGGAGGGTCCCGATAGGAGAGGCTCCAGAGACAGCCACTGTGAGAAGGGGCTGCAGGTCTGCCAGGGGGGCTGCACCCAGCGGGGTATGTCCACGGAGCCAAGGGCCAGTAGCAAACAGACGGATCCAGAAGAAGGCAGGGCCTGAAACCGGATTGGTGGGAAGCACAGAGGCAGGGACTGCCTTCAGTGACCAGCCTGTGCCCCACAGAGTTTAAGAAGTTCCTGCTATACGCACGTCAGATGGAGATCCGAGGTGTGGACCTGGATGCTCCCTACTACAACTACATCATCTCCTTCACGGTGCCCGACATCGACAACGTCACAGTGCTAGACTACGATGCCCGCGAGCAGCGTGTGTACTGGTCTGACGTGCGGACACAGGCCATCAAGCGGGCCTTCATCAACGGCACAGGCGTGGAGACAGTCGTCTCTGCAGGTTCTTCCTGGCCCTGGATGCCCGCCAGTGGACATGGGCACCTCCACCCGCCCCTTGCTCCCAACCCTGGTCTACTTGGTCTGAGTGGTCCTTCTCCCAGTCCTGTTCCCCCTCAGTGCTCCAGCCTGGTTTCCTGATCCCTTTTCTCCAGAAAGCACACTGGCTCCCCTCCTGACCCACTGCCCTGCAGACACCCAACAACTGACTCCCTACCTGTGCCCCCAGACTTGCCAAATGCCCACGGGCTGGCTGTGGACTGGGTCTCCCGAAACCTGTTCTGGACAAGCTATGACACCAATAAGAAGCAGATCAATGTGGCCCGGCTGGATGGCTCCTTCAAGAACGCAGTGGTGCAGGGCCTGGAGCAGCCCCATGGCCTTGTCGTCCACCCTCTGCGTGGGTCAGTCTAGGGCCCAGGGCCGGGGAGCATGGGGTGTGGGGCTGGGAAGAAGAGGACCCTGACCCTTCCCTCTTGGCACCCTCCCCCCAGGAAGCTCTACTGGACCGATGGTGACAACATCAGCATGGCCAACATGGATGGCAGCAATCGCACCCTGCTCTTCAGTGGCCAGAAGGGCCCCGTGGGTACGAGCTTCCCTGCCCACCCCCACAGCCCTTCCCTAATTCCTTGACCAGCAGGTGCTTGCAGGGTCCCTCAGTTGCCCCTCAGCCTCCCCAGAGCCCTAGCTTAGTGCCTGTTCTCACCACCTGCCCCCTCACCTCCCCCCACGCACAGCCACACACTCTCACACACATCCTCTGCTCCCTTCCCTGGATCCCCAGCCCTGGGCCAGACTCCCCGGCAGTGACTCCCCCTTTTCCAGGCCTGGCTATTGACTTCCCTGAAAGCAAACTCTACTGGATCAGCTCCGGGAACCATACCATCAACCGCTGCAACCTGGATGGGAGTGGGCTGGAGGTCATCGATGCCATGCGGAGCCAGCTGGGCAAGGCCACCGCCCTGGCCATCATGGGTGAGGGCTGCTGGGCGAAGCAGAGATGACGCAGAGCAGGCCAGGCCAGACCTACTGGGAGACAGGGGCTGGCTTGGGGCAGTCTCTCACCGTGTGGGGTGGGCCTGATGACTTAGGGCCAATGGGCCCTTCAGGAGAGCTGGGTGTGGGGCCTTCCCAAGGGTCTCATCCCCTCCTGCTGCCCCAGGGGACAAGCTGTGGTGGGCAGATCAGGTGTCGGAAAAGATGGGCACATGCAGCAAGGCTGACGGCTCGGGCTCCGTGGTCCTTCGGAACAGCACCACCCTGGTGATGCACATGAAGGTCTATGACGAGAGCATCCAGCTGGGTAGGTGCGAGGCCGGGTGGCCGCTGGGGGCTCAGGGGCAACAGGGGAGCCATCCAGAGCTGCAGGCTGCAGGGCCATGGGGCAAGGGAGTAAGTGGGTTAGGCTGTACCCACCACCCAAAGGGGCTCCTTGTTTCCTTATCACAAAGGCGCCTTATAGGCTCCCAGCAGCCCTGTTCACAAGGCCAGGGGCCCAGGAGGACAGAAAACCTGAGAGCTGGGTAGGGTGGTGACCCCCATTAGGTCCAGGGTAGTCAGTGACCATCCTGTTTCTGAGCAGCCCAAGCCTGACCCTGAGGTCCCAAGGAGGGCCACCTAACCCTTTCCCTCTGCCTCCCACCTGCCCCCAGACCATAAGGGCACCAACCCCTGCAGTGTCAACAACGGTGACTGCTCCCAGCTCTGCCTGCCCACGTCAGAGACGACCCGCTCCTGCATGTGCACAGCCGGCTATAGCCTCCGGAGTGGCCAGCAGGCCTGCGAGGGTCAGTGCCTGGCTTTCCTCCCAGCCTTGTCCCAGCTCCCCAACCCTGACCCCTCCTACCCTACAGCCCCACCTTCCTCTTCTTACCCTGGGGACAAGACTACATTCGTCGTGTAGGGGACACTGGACTATGAAGTGGCTATGACTCTCCAGTGCCTCCAGTAGGATTTTGGAAAAATAGATGTCAGCAGGCAGATCGGGGCAGCTGCATGGAAGAGGCATGCTCTCAGCTGGGTTTTCTAGGACAAGTAGGATTTGGATGCATTGTTCAAAGGAGAGGGAACTATACACAAGGCAAGGTGTGTGCAGGAGCCCCAGCCAAGAGTGGTGGGCAAAGTGTGGGGAAGTCCTGGAGATAAGGCTGTGAGCTAGGTGGGTCTCCTGTGTTCTCAGCCAGGAGTGCCTGGAAAGTGATGTTTGGGGAAGATCAACCTGGCCGCATTGGTGGTGGGGAAGAAACAGAGGTGGTTAAACCAGTTAGGAGGCCATTAGGAGTAATCAGAGTGTGAGATGATGGGCCTGGGCTGGGCTCAGTAAGGGTTGAAGAAAAGAAATGAAACCCAGACGCATTTCACAAGAACCTGCTAACTGATTTATGAGCTTGCTGGGGGACAGCATTTCCCAAAAGTGCATTCCTAGGAGCCTCCCTCTTTGATGTGAGTAGATTTTACCAAAAGAAACTCTGAGTTGAACAAAGTTTAAAAGTGTTTTGTGCTGCAGAACTTCTCAGAGCCTTGAATATGTTTATGTGTGCCAAGAATTTTTCAAGTGTTTGGGGTTTTCCAAAACTCACTTGACCATTCATTTTTTTTTCACTGAGTCTGAGCAACCAGGGACCATGTGGGGATTCACTTTGGGATGTGCTGTATCGAAGGGATAAAGGCAAGGGAGGATTCTGAGGTGCATGGGTAGTGGTGCCTCAAGACATGGGAAAACTGGGCCAGGCGCAGTGGCTCACGCCTGTAATCCCAGCACTTTGGGAGGCTGAGGCCGGCCGATCACTTGAGGTCAGGAGTTTGAGACTAGCCTGGCCAACATGGCAAAACTCCGTCTCTACTAAAACCACAAAAATTAGCTGGGCGTGGTGGTGGGCACCTGTAATCCCAGCTACTCAGAAGACCTAGGCAGGAGAATCACTTGAACCGGGAAGGTTCAAGGGTTGCAGTGGGCCAATATTGCACCACTGAACTCCAGCCTGGGTGACAGATCAGGACTCCATCTCAATTAAAAAAAAAAAAAAAAAGAGCCAGGTGCGTGGCTCATGCCTGTAATCCCAGCACTTTGGGAGGCCAAAGCGGGCGGATTACCTTGAGGCCGGGGTTCGAGACCAGTCTGACCAACATGGAGAAACCCTGTCTCTACTAAAAATACAAAATTAGCCGGGCGTGGTGGTGCATGCCTGTAATCCCAGCTACTCGGAAGGCTGAGGCAGGAGAATCACTTGAACCTGGGACGCGGAGGTTGTGGTGAGCCGAGATCGCGTCATTGTACTCCAGCCTGGGGAACAAGAGTGAAATTCCGTCTCAAAAAAAACAAACAAAGAAAAAGAAAAGAAAAGAAAAGAAAAAGAAATGGGATGACTGGGAATGAGACTGGCTTCGGAGTGACCTTAGGGGGTTGAGTTTTTGATGTTGAAGAGAGGGTGTGTCATAGACCAGACAGAGGGAGGACAAAGAGGAAACTAGGATCAGGCTGAGCACCAAACTGGAAGTCTAGATTTTGGAGTCACCTAGTCCTGATTGTCTGGTCTGAACTCCCAGACTTTCCCTAAGGAACTTGCAGGGGTGCAGGGTTGGGTTGTGCTGGGTGGAGGCCGGCAGAGCACAGGGTGAGAAATCTGAGTCTCTGCTGCCCTCTCATGGTGGCTAGGGGTCCTGCAGGTGGTTCCCCAGAGCTACCAGCCAGGTGCGCTTCCTCCCGGCCCATGCTCTGGCCTCAGGCTAGGGTGTGTGTGCTGGGTGGAGGATAGGGATGATGGCGGGGGGGATGATATCAAAGGAGAAGCAGAGAACAGTTGGAGGGTGACAGGAACCAAGCTTAAGGGAGTGTTGGCGATACCCATGCCTTAAGTTTCCTTGTCTTTCAGGCGTAGGTTCCTTTCTCCTGTACTCTGTGCATGAGGGAATCAGGGGAATTCCCCTGGATCCCAATGACAAGTCAGATGCCCTGGTCCCAGTGTCCGGGACCTCGCTGGCTGTCGGCATCGACTTCCACGCTGGTGAGCCATTTGGTGGCAGAGGGAGTTGGGCGTGGCGTAGGAGCTTTAGGGGTGGTGTTCTGTGCTCTGAGGGTCCAGTGAGAGGCTGCCTGAATTGGCCTGAGGTGGGGCACTTGCTACAGCTGCCACCCTGACTCCACCTCCCCTTCCAAGCACCTGGCCCCTCCAGCACTCTCTCACCTCTGTATTGAGCCTTGTGAGAGTTTGACCCCTCACCTTACCCCTGCCTTATTGGGCATCCCCATGTCACCTCCTCCACCTCCAGAAAATGACACCATCTACTGGGTGGACATGGGCCTGAGCACGATCAGCCGGGCCAAGCGGGACCAGACGTGGCGTGAAGACGTGGTGACCAATGGCATTGGCCGTGTGGAGGGCATTGCAGTGGACTGGATCGCAGGTGAGCAGTGGGCAGGTTTGTGGGGCTTGAGGTGTGGCAGAGGACTGGGGGACGAAGTGAGAGGAGGAGTTGGCGGGAGCAGGAAGAGGAGCTGCAGGGGTGCCTGGGGGCTCGGAGACACCAGGTCCACCTGTCCTCACCCAACCTCCCTGAGCCCCACCAACTCCCTCCTTAGGCAACATCTACTGGACAGACCAGGGCTTTGATGTCATCGAGGTCGCCCGGCTCAATGGCTCCTTCCGCTACGTGGTGATCTCCCAGGGTCTAGACAAGCCCCGGGCCATCACCGTCCACCCGGAGAAAGGGTGAGGAGCTGGACAGACTGGCCTTGTCATTCTGCCCATGGCCCATGCTGATGAGGCCCTGTCTCCTCCAGGGTCTGAGGACTGACCCCCACTTCCACCCCCACCCCACAGGTACTTGTTCTGGACTGAGTGGGGTCAGTATCCGCGTATTGAGCGGTCTCGGCTAGATGGCACGGAGCGTGTGGTGCTGGTCAACGTCAGCATCAGCTGGCCCAACGGCATCTCAGTGGACTACCAGGTTCGCACGCCAACTTGGCCTTGGATCCGATGGTAGACCCCGACCCAGGCCCCTGTTCCCTGTGATGAGCCCATTCTGGGAGGACTTGGAGCCCAGGGGAGGTCACGGGGTCTCCCAGCCCAGCCCTCCACCCAGAGTAGGACTCCTGCTACCACAGAGATGATGGGCAGGGGTCGCTCAGAAGTGGGGAGTGGGGGAGTGGAGAGATGCCTGGAGGTCACCTTATCAGCAGGGCAGTGGGCGGGCGTGTATGCAGGAGGCAGGAGTGAGTTAGGGGAGGCTGAACTGAGGGCCCCACTCTGGCCCAGGCACTCCCTGCTGCCCCAGACATGGGGCTGGCAGCGAGCTCAGCCCTGGAGGTGAGGTGGGTGCCTCTGGCCTGTAGGATGGGAAGCTGTACTGGTGCGATGCACGGACAGACAAGATTGAACGGATCGACCTGGAGACGGGTGAGAACCGCGAGGTGGTTCTGTCCAGCAACAACATGGACATGTTTTCAGTGTCTGTGTTTGAGGATTTCATCTACTGGAGTGACAGGTGAGGGCTTCTGTCCTGGCCTCCTCAGCTGATCTCTTCCTTCCCTCCTGGCTCCACTGACGCCCTGCTTGTGCCCTGTCCTTCCCTCAGGACTCATGCCAACGGCTCTATCAAGCGCGGGAGCAAAGACAATGCCACAGACTCCGTGCCCCTGCGAACCGGCATCGGCGTCCAGCTTAAAGACATCAAAGTCTTCAACCGGGACCGGCAGAAAGGTGAGGCTGGGGCTCTGGGCTGGGCTGGAGAGGTGAGGGGGACTCTGGCCTGGGAGAGTGCTCCCCAGGGAACCCAGTGTGAGAGGGCTGGGAGACACGTTAGACCCAGGGGGCAACTTCCGATGGCCCGAGAGACCCAGGGATGGGGAGGAAAGGCTGAGGTGCTCTGGGATAGATCTTGGCATTGGGCTCTGGACCCTGGAGGGTCATTCAAGCTGGGGATACCGAGGCAGAGGGCTGAGCTTTCGCCAAAGCCTGGATGACAAAGGCACCAGCGAGCCTTTCCCAAGGCAGGCCCTGCCCTCTGTACCCTCCCCTCCCCCAGGCACCAACGTGTGCGCGGTGGCCAATGGCGGGTGCCAGCAGCTGTGCCTGTACCGGGGCCGTGGGCAGCGGGCCTGCGCCTGTGCCCACGGGATGCTGGCTGAAGACGGAGCATCGTGCCGCGAGTATGCCGGCTACCTGCTCTACTCAGAGCGCACCATTCTCAAGAGTATCCACCTGTCGGATGAGCGCAACCTCAATGCGCCCGTGCAGCCCTTCGAGGACCCTGAGCACATGAAGAACGTCATCGCCCTGGCCTTTGACTACCGGGCAGGCACCTCTCCGGGCACCCCCAATCGCATCTTCTTCAGCGACATCCACTTTGGGAACATCCAACAGATCAACGACGATGGCTCCAGGAGGATCACCATTGTGGAAAGTGAGCCCAGACCCTAAGTCTTCCCAGGAAGTGGGACATGGGGCAGGGAGCAGCACAGACTCTTAGACCCCAGCCAGGCACTCTACCCTGGGTCTGAATCCCAGCAGCTACAACTCAGCTGAATCCCACTGCACCCCCACAGTTACATGAGTCCTGATTTGGAGTCAGCATCAGCCCCTGTCTTCCTCCCGCCACTGGTCCTAGTTCTGCCTTCAGGGCTGCACAGAACAAGCGAGAGGTCTCTGTGGAGCCCAGTGCTCACAAACCCAGGCTGCAGACATGGGGCTGAGCTCCAGTCACTTGGGCTTTCAATAACTTGGGTCAGTTTCCTGCTCTTGCCAAGCCTGAGCCTTCTCATCTGCGTGGATGAGTGTCTCATCTGAGACAGGATTCCTCGAGCTGCTGCGCAGGAAGGCTTAGCTCAGTGATGCTGGGGACGGAATGTGTGCTCTGGAAAGAGCAGTTAGTGTCAGCGCTGTCATCACAGGACAGCCTTTCAGCTCTTTGAAAACTGCATCCTGCTACATTTTCTCTTCTTCAGCCTGGTTACCACCGGGTCCCTTGACTCATTCATTTGCTCATATATTCATTCAGCTGGTCCATAAAGACCTGCCAGGCACCAAACTAGGTGCTACGTATACAGACCTGTCCTTTCAGCCTTTTCTGGGACATTTTCTGCTGCACGTAGTCCAGCCTGCATGTCTGTCTAAAAATGTAGCATCCGAAGCTAAACTCGGGACTCCAGGCTCGCAGCTTGATCAGGAGAGACTGGCAGATCAATCCCCAGTCCCCTGGAAGGGATGTCCCCTCCCCTCCGGCTGTCTGCAGACCATACCACAGCATGGCCTTTTGGCAGCCACCATCGCTTATGGCCACTAACACTCAAGTCTTTTCTCTTACACTGCTGTTCAGCTGTGTCTCTCACTGTGCCTTGGTTCTTTAACCTGAGTTTAAGATGTCTGCTTTATAAAATAATCAATCCAGCTCAGGGTCTTTTTAAGTAGGGGGCTCCCCAGTACAGCCCAAGTAGGATTTGATTTACAGAAATCTACATTGCACTCAGCGCAGCAGAACTGCAGCTGCAGGAAAGTGCAAACACACCAGAAAGCCCGATCGCCCTCAGTGGGAGAGGGTTGAGAGGTGACCACAGGTCATTTGAGTGAGGACAGCAGCGGTTGGGGTCACTGAGTCAGACCCTGGTGCCCCCGAGCCCTCTCTGCTGCACCTCATGCACTCCCATACCCCACACTTCGCCTTCCAGCCAGGAGAGCACGTGCCCCAGGCTGTCCCCCACGGCTCCTGTGCAGGCTGCCCTCTGGCCCCCTCCTGACAAATGGCTGCTCCTGTCTCTTCACAGACGTGGGCTCCGTGGAAGGCCTGGCCTATCACCGTGGCTGGGACACTCTCTATTGGACAAGCTACACAACATCCACCATCACACGCCACACAGTGGACCAGACCCGCCCAGGGGCCTTCGAGCGTGAGACCGTCATCACTATGTCTGGAGATGACCACCCACGGGCCTTCGTTTTGGACGAATGCCAGAAGTGAGCTGCTGCCTGGGGATGGGGGTAGCAGGGAGAGGTGGGACTCGGGGTGGCAGAAACTCCCCAGGCAGATCCAAGCGGGGGTGCAGGAGAGGTAGGCCCTCACTTGAGCTCCACCCTTCCCTGCTGTGTGATCTGGGGGGAGTTGCAAAAGCTTCCTAAGCTTCAGGTTCCTCTTCTGTGATACAAGCTGGCTAAGATTCCAGCTGCCTGCACCAAAGGGAGCATCAGGACTGTGGCGGACGCTCTGCCTTTGTGATTGATTCATTCATCAGAGCACCATGTTGGAAGCATAGGGTAGGGCCTCTAGCTCTGGGATCCAAAGCTTCAGGCAAAGAATGTTTGTCGAACCCTTCGTACAGAAGCCTAAGGCTGGGCCTATCAAGCCACCTAGCTGGGTTGAGAAGTCATACTTGTGGGAAGTAATGGTAACTGGCACAGGGCTGTATACGGGTGACCACAGGTGTCATGAAGGCAGTAGATTGGCCCAGAGCCTGGAACTGGAAAAAACAAGGAAGGCCAGCTCGGACAGAGGAAGTGCTTTGAGCAAAAGCCTGAAGAAAGGCAAATTCAAGGCAGAGAGGACAGAGGGGGACCTCTGCATGCCGTGGGGCGTAGGCAGGCCCGAGCCCAGCCGGGAAGTGAGGTCAGGGTGCGGAGGAGTTAGGAGCACAAGCCAGGACAGGTGGCAGGAAGCACCCGGGGGTGGGTGCTCCCCCTGGAGGGTTCACCCGCAGTCAGCCTGCTCTGTTCTCCCGCAGGGGCAGCCCTCATCCCGGCTGTTTGGGCCTCTAGTGAGCCACCCCCTCGCCTTAGGGATCCAGGCCCACATGTTAGCAACATTTTTTTCCCAATTCAGCAGTGCTTGGAATGTTTTTCAAAAGCTTTACTAGGAAACTAGTAAACACAACCCAAAGCAGCTGTATAGATACGTGAGTGTCCCGAACCCAGATTCCCCCCACCAGTCCCCCAATGTCAGTCACCTCCAACCTGGCTCAAGGACCCTCTGTTTCCTCCTGCCTCTGTCATCTGGCACATCTGCAGCTGATGATGAAGGTCCAGTCCCCCCTTCCATGACCCTTGGCTGCCTCACCTGTCTGGGGATGGCCTCAGAGCCTGTCCCTCATGAGTCTGGAGCCTCCCTGGAGGGTCCAGCAGGGCTGCCTGGCCCTCGTCCCAGAGGACGTGCCCCCCTGGCTGCCCACCAAGCTCCTTTCTTATGAGCCCAGGGGATTCCATCACGCATTCAGCGAGTGGCTTTTGAGGGCAAAGAAGGTGCAGAGGACCCAGTGGGGAGCGTGAGGGGCGTGATGAAGAGCTTCGTGGCTGTGTGCTGAGGACTGGCCCCACCTGGAAGTCAGGGAACGTGTCCTTGAAGAGGCGGCATGTTAGCCAGCGTCTGAGGATGGCAAGAGTGGCTGGGTGGGAGCATGGTCCCAGTGCCCAGGAGAAAGAGCTGAGCTGGCAGAAGGGGCCCTCCCCCTGGCCACAAGGAGCAGGCACTTTCGGGGAATCAGAAGGAGCCAGTGTGGACCCCAGTGGAGAGGGCAGGGGCAAGTGGAGACTCCAACAACCCAGCCTCCTCCTGAGCCCTCCCCGCGTCAGCACTGGAGCACTGAGGGCCCTGTAGAGCTCACAGTAGGATAGTTAGAAGGTCCGCCGTGTTCCTGGACACTGAGCACCTACCCCAGGAAAGCCTCTCTCTCCCTCCTGCCCCATTCCTGGGAAGCAGGTTCACCCAGACCACAGTTGTGTCACATGGAGGAGTTTGTTGACGCCAGGAGGAAAACCACTTCTCACTGCAGGTGTGAGTAGTTTCACCTGAGGTGTAGGAGTTCCTGGTGGGGACTGACAGGCCAAGTCCAATCCTGACAAGCCAGGAAGATGACCGGCCGCTGCCCCCAGGATACCCATTTTCCCTTATGGAGGCTAGAAGGACACACCGCCTCCCTCCCAACTTACATCCCGATTCTAGAGCCACCGCAAACCCCTGCTCTCCTCCAGGATGAGGCCCTTAAGATCAGAGCTTCTCATGAGCTCGCCGAGGCTCAGGGCAGCCGGTGTCTCCAGAGGGGCAGAGCAGCACCATTTTCCTACGTGAGCCCAGCAGAAGGCGGGATAGTTCAATGGTGCTGGAGACGCTGGGGGTGGGCAAGAAGGGTGTGACCTGGAGAGGTCTGAGGAGACAAGTTCACAGGCCAGAGGACAGATCTGTGGCCAGAATTGTGAGGGGCAGAGGTAGGAGGAGGCCAGAGGCACTGGGGTGGGGGCGGGGGCAGGTCCTGTTAGGGAACTGGAGAACGGAGCTGGCTTTTGTGTGGCTTGGTGGTCTCAGACTCCACTGTGCATAAGGATGGCCTAGGAGCAAGAGAATGTGGAGTCCCCTGCCCCGCCCTGGGCCTAGCTGAGTGACAAGCTCTGGGACCGAGGGCCCAGGGCTCACCATCCAATGCCGGTGGTCCAAGGACCACTCTGTCACACCCAGGGTAGTGCATGACCGGCCCTGAGGCCTTCCACAGCCCCCCTCCAGCCTCAGCACCACCCCACAAGGAGCACGGCATAATTGGGGGCTGGCTGTTCCCATTGCCTCCTTTACTGAGAGGAAACCAGGGCTCAGAGGGGCGACAGGCTCGTTCAAGGTTGGAGCCGTTACGAGGCAGAACGGTGGCTCCAACCCCAAACATGCAAAGGCCTCAAAGTACGGAGAAGGGGACTCTTGAGAGCTGCTTGAGGATAGGACCCACATACCCCAGGACCTGGAACACATGCCACACTCAGCTCCACAAGGGCTTCCTGAATGATCTGGAAGACAGCCAGCCTCCCTGCACAGAAGAGAGCAGTTAAGAATAAACTCCTGGGAAATACTCACATAGCGTGTGCCATCTGTCCTTAAGATGGAGATTAACTTCTTCCACTCTCACATCCTGCGAGGCAGGTGGTGCTACCATCCCCACCTCCTAGAGGAGGAAACTGAGGCACAGGGCAGTTGAGTAAGTTGCCTAAGGGCACCTAGCTGGTGGGTGGTGGAGCCAGGGCTGGAACCCCAGGGCCTGTCTCACTTGGCTGCACCGGCTCTCTTCTCAGCAAGTAGACGGTCACTGCCCAGATACTGCAATGTGAATATCTCACACTTGGCCCTCATCCCCTCACACTCAGCCACCTCGTGTGTGAACTGTCTGTGCAATAGTGGGGCCCTTCCTGGGCATTGGGGCACTGCTGGCCTCTATGGCTCTGGGGTGGCTTTGCCCTGGCAGGCTTCCAGGTTCCAGGTGCCTACGCGTCCTGGCTTGTGCCCTCTGTGGTGGACTCTCAGGCTTTACCTCCTGATCTCTGGACCCTCTTCCCCCAGCCTCATGTTCTGGACCAACTGGAATGAGCAGCATCCCAGCATCATGCGGGCGGCGCTCTCGGGAGCCAATGTCCTGACCCTTATCGAGAAGGACATCCGTACCCCCAATGGCCTGGCCATCGACCACCGTGCCGAGAAGCTCTACTTCTCTGACGCCACCCTGGACAAGATCGAGCGGTGCGAGTATGACGGCTCCCACCGCTATGTGAGTCTGCGGGGTGGGTGAGCTGGCGGGCGGCTGAGGGGAGGCCAGGGCCAGGGTCAGCCGTCAACCGAGACTGTCCAGGCACAGACATGGTGGGAACAGCTGGGAGGAGGTGAGTCCCTCCAGGCCCCAGCCTCGGTCAACCCCACCCTGTCCAGCTTGCTCCTCATCAGCTAGATGAGGGAGATGGCAGGATGCCACTGCGGGCCCTCATTCTGTAGCTGTCAGAGGCCAGGCCAGGCTGTGGTCCAGTGGAGACTGGGCAAGAGGCCTGAGCGATGCTGTGACGGTGATGGCGCTGTCTCCACAGGTGATCCTAAAGTCAGAGCCTGTCCACCCCTTCGGGCTGGCCGTGTATGGGGAGCACATTTTCTGGACCGACTGGGTGCGGCGGGCAGTGCAGCGGGCCAACAAGCACGTGGGCAGCAACATGAAGCTGCTGCGCGTGGACATCCCCCAGCAGCCCATGGGCATCATCGCCGTGGCTAACGACACCAACAGCTGTGAGTGGGGCTGCCGCCACCTGCCTCACCCTCCTGCCTGTCGTGCATGGACATACAAACACACACCCCACACACCATCGCACATATCACATGCACCCTACACATACCACACACACACATCCCACACATACTACACTACACACACCACACCACATACACACACCACACCCCCCACACACTCAACACACACACACCACACCATACACACCCCCCACATACCACATACACATACACCCCCAACACATACACACACACACACCCCACACACACCACATACACATACCACACATATCACACGCACACCCCACATACACCACACCACACACACACACCACACACATACCACACACACACCACACACCACATGCACACACACACACCACACATACCACACACACCCCACACATACCACATACACACACCACCACACACACTACACATACCACACACACTACACACCACATACACACACCACACACACACCACACCACATACACACATTCCCCACACACACACCATACATACCACATACGCACACCACCGCACACACAATACATACACCGCATAGCACACACACTGCAGCACACACAAGATACACACCACACCATACAACACACCACACACACCACACAGGACATGTACACCACACACACAACCAACACACACCACATGCACACACACATAACACACACCGCACATACTATACCACGTACACATGCAGCACACACACCACACCACACACACACCACATACACACACCACATACACACACCACATACACACACCACATATGACACATACACACATACACACCACACATAGGACACACATACACATGCCACACACCTACCACCCACAACACATATCACACACGCACACCACACAGCACGCACACACACCACACACCACACGTACCACAAACATGCCACACACACACACACACACACACACATCACACAGACATACTATAAACACCCCACACCCCACACACACTTGCCTGGTCCTGCTCTCCCTGGGCCTCCATTACGCAGACACACACAGCTGTACACACCTTTGGAACTGCAAAACCCCCAGTGCTCCTGTACCCCTTCCCACCAAGGCATCTACGCACACAGATGGACTCTGCACACGCCTGGCATCTCCTCCACGTTGCACACACACATTCATGTCACACCCGCCCCTCAGGGCTCATCCATGCCCTCGGTGCCCCCACCCTCACCCTGGTCACTCTCCTCACTTGGAGCCACACAGACAGCCGAGAGCCTGGGTGCACGTGCCCTCAGTGGGCACGAGTACATGCTCCAGCGCCCCCCACCACAGACCTGCAGCTTTCCCAGGTGTCTCCCATGCGCCCTGGGGCTCACTACTGCACCCGTGATCTCAGGGCCCTCAGACTCGAATCTCTCAGAAACACTCCTCAAAGCCCACGGTGCCCTGCCTAAAAGCACACACATCCTCAACAGCACACCTGCCGAAAACCCCATGCACCTGGCCCTCCCACAGCAGCCATCCCCATGCCCTCCCCACTGGCTGGAAGCTGCTGTGCCTGCCATGGCTGAGCAGAGGCTTGGGAGCTCCACGAAGTCAGTGAATGGGTGGGTGCACTCTGGGTGCATGCACAGCAGAGAACACTCTCCAGCCCTGCGCCCACCCTGTCCCTGCTCAGGTGAACTCTCTCCATGCCGAATCAACAACGGTGGCTGCCAGGACCTGTGTCTGCTCACTCACCAGGGCCATGTCAACTGCTCATGCCGAGGGGGCCGAATCCTCCAGGATGACCTCACCTGCCGAGGTGAGAGAGGTGGGGGGGAGGGGCTGGCGGGGAACCCAAGCACACACCAGGGATGGTGACCATCTCCCCCACATGCTCCAGCCCAGCCCCCCAAAGCCTTTTGCCAAGAAGAAGCTGATGATGACCTCAGCTCCCCGGGGGAGGAGGCGTGGGCACTGGGGCCCACAGCGCTGGCTCAGAAAGCTCCCTCCACCTCCCTCCCCAGCGGTGAATTCCTCTTGCCGAGCACAAGATGAGTTTGAGTGTGCCAATGGCGAGTGCATCAACTTCAGCCTGACCTGCGATGGTGTCCCCCACTGCAAGGACAAGTCCGATGAGAAGCCATCCTACTGCAGTAAGGAGCCCCCTGCAGCCCCTGCCTCTTCCCGGCCCAGAGCCCAGGTCCTCCTCCCCCAGGCCCCTGCAGGATGGAGCAGGATCAGGACCCAGCTTCCTGACCATGAGTTTTGGGAGCTCATGAAGGGCAGAACCACTGTTAGCCTGGACTGGGCCTTTGGGTTTGGGGGTGGCCAGCTGGACACGTGCATGACGTCTCAGGGAGGCAGCCCTTTCCCTGTGCCTGTGGCTGACACGCAGCCTACTCCTCCATTTGCAGACTCCCGCCGCTGCAAGAAGACTTTCCGCCAGTGCAGCAATGGGCGCTGTGTGTCCAACATGCTGTGGTGCAACGGGGCTGACGACTGTGGGGATGGCTCTGACGAGATCCCTTGCAACAGTGAGTGAGGCGCACTGGCATAACCCATCTGTACCTCAGTTCCTGCCCCACCCCTCCCTGGCCAAGCTTTGTCCCTGGGCCCCGTGGTGTCTGGTTCAAGGCACTCTGTGACAGGCCAGGGCAGGTGCTGTGGGCCAGGAGCTCTGTCCTGCGTCCTTCTGGCCCCCACAGAGAAAACTCTGGCCTGACGGTACGGGGCGGGCACTGTTCTAGAGACAGCCTGTGGTGTGGGCGAGTTCCGCTGCCGGGACGGGACCTGCATCGGGAACTCCAGCCGCTGCAACCAGTTTGTGGATTGTGAGGACGCCTCAGATGAGATGAACTGCAGTGAGTGACACCCTTTGCTGGCACCTCCTGGGCTCCTCCCCGTCGCTTACTGCATCTCCCGCCTTCAGGCCCTCCTGCACCTGCCCACATTCCTCTCTGGCTTCCCTCGTCCCCGCTGACAGCCTCCATCTCCCTGGGGCCGTGTCCCCATCCCGCTCCTGCTCCTGGGCTCCTGTGGGGTTCCGAGAGGGGGCAGTGAGCAGATGGTGCAGACAGTGCCCCACCGGAAGGGCACCGTTCAACTTTTGGAAACGCATGAAGGCTCCATAGGGCTGGCAGCTGCCCCAGTCGGGGGTGATCCAGGGGGAACCAGGTATCACCCTCACCCCTGCCCCCACCAGGTGCCACCGACTGCAGCAGCTACTTCCGCCTGGGCGTGAAGGGCGTGCTCTTCCAGCCCTGCGAGCGGACCTCACTCTGCTACGCACCTAGCTGGGTGTGTGATGGCGCCAATGACTGCGGGGACTACAGTGATGAGCGTGACTGCCCAGGTGGGCGGGGGCAGGTGTGTGGTGGGTGGTGGCCTGCGGTGAGCAGGGCCCTCACACCTGCCTCGCCCCCCAGGTGTGAAACGCCCCAGATGCCCTCTGAATTACTTCGCCTGCCCTAGTGGGCGCTGCATCCCCATGAGCTGGACGTGTGACAAGGAGGATGACTGTGAACATGGCGAGGACGAGACCCACTGCAGTGAGTGACCACTGCACCCACTCAGTGCTCCAAGAACCTGCTGGGCCCCACTTCTTAGTCCCCCCCAGCAAATGCCCCCTTGGAAAAGAGCGTCCAGAGCCTTCACCCCCCTGCCCCACACCCCAACTCTTGAGGTCAGACTCAGAGACTCTGCCTCTAGCTGCTGCTGAGCCCCCCCACAGAGGGGTGCTGTGGGCATCTCTCCTGTCCTTCCCATGGCATCGGCCTCCCCAGGTGGGTGACCCCCGCCCTTCCCCATCTAACTGTGGCTTCTGACTGCCCCAGACAAGTTCTGCTCAGAGGCCCAGTTTGAGTGCCAGAACCATCGCTGCATCTCCAAGCAGTGGCTGTGTGACGGCAGCGATGACTGTGGGGATGGCTCAGACGAGGCTGCTCACTGTGGTGAGGAAGCTGGGATTGGGCCGGGGGAGGTGCCCCAGGGAGGGACAGACCCCACCCAACTCCGCCCCACACACAGACACCCCTGCAGACGACGGCGAACCATCACCTCCACTGCTAGCCCTGATCCACCCCCTCCTAAGTCTCTCAGTGGCCCCCTCTCCCCCTACAGAAGGCAAGACGTGCGGCCCCTCCTCCTTCTCCTGCCCTGGCACCCACGTGTGTGTCCCTGAGCGCTGGCTCTGTGACGGTGACAAAGACTGTGCTGATGGTGCAGACGAGAGCATCGCAGCTGGTTGCTGTGAGTGGCGGGGCCGCGTGGAGTGGGTGGACAGCAAATGGCCACAGTCTCATTTTGCAGATGGGGAAGTCAGGGTGCAGGAGAGGAAATGCCTCAGCGGGGTCCACTGGGGGCGGAGCCATAGCTGTAGCCCAGGTGTCCAGACTCCTCATCCAGTGCCCTGCCCACTCTACCAGGAGAACCACAGGAGGTCAAAGTGAGGGACGGTCAGCCACTGGCCAGGCAGGGCTGAAGGGCTGTGTCCACCTCTGTCCACAGTGTACAACAGCACTTGTGATGACCGTGAGTTCATGTGCCAGAACCGCCAGTGCATCCCCAAGCACTTCGTGTGTGACCACGACCGTGACTGTGCAGATGGCTCTGATGAGTCCCCCGAGTGTGGTGAGCCTTCGGCGGTGGTGGGAGGAGGCCCTGCCCTCCGCTGGGCCAGGGCATCAGCCTCACAGGTCCATTCCTCCCCCAGAGTACCCGACCTGCGGCCCCAGTGAGTTCCGCTGTGCCAATGGGCGCTGTCTGAGCTCCCGCCAGTGGGAGTGTGATGGCGAGAATGACTGCCACGACCAGAGTGATGAGGCTCCCAAGAACCCACACTGCACCAGCCCAGGTGGGCCCCAGACCTGGCTCCCCCTGCCCCCTCCCCAGACTGCCTGAGACCCCGCTGACCTGCCGCCTCCGCCCCTCCGCAGAGCACAAGTGCAATGCCTCGTCACAGTTCCTGTGCAGCAGTGGGCGCTGTGTGGCTGAGGCACTGCTCTGCAACGGCCAGGATGACTGTGGCGACAGCTCGGACGAGCGTGGCTGCCACATCAATGAGTGTCTCAGCCGCAAGCTCAGTGGCTGCAGCCAGGACTGTGAGGACCTCAAGATCGGCTTCAAGGTATGCCCAGCCCTGGGGAGGAGCTTCCACACCCTAGACATGCCAGGAACGCCTTTCTCCACTGCCTTATTCATTCATTCATCCCCTAGACAGTGGGGATACAGCAGTGAATGAGACAGAAATCTGCTTGGTTGGGGTCTGCCTCTATCTGGCAGGTAGAGAGCCAGCAGATTTGCTGACAGATGAGATATGCAGTGTGAGAGGAAGAGAGGAGTGAGGCGTCAAGTAGGCAAGAGATATACAGGTCTGGAGTTCAAGGAGAGGCCCAGGCTGGAGAGGGAAGTCTGGGAGTTATCACCATAGAGATGCTATTTGAATCTATGAGCCTGGATATGATTCCCAAGGGAGCAGTGTAGGTGGAGAAGAGAGGAGTCCAAAGTCTGAGCCCCAAGCTGAGCAACAGCCAGGAGCAGGGAGGTGAGGGGACCAGCAGAAGAGCCTGAGAAGGAGCAGCTGCTGAGGCAGGAGAACAGCCACGAGAAGAAAGCATTTCCATGGGGAGGGCACACGCAGCTCTGTCAAATGACACTCGGGGGCACACAGAAGGAGGCCTGCACTGTGGGCCAGCTGCGTGGGCTCAGTACCCATATGCTGCTGCCCCTAGTGAGGCCAGGTAGAGGGAATTGGAGTCTCTGAGCCAGGTCTCCAGGGTGGGAGGCCCAGACCCTGCCACATGCCCAGCCCAAGGCTCCCTGTGCCTGCAGTGCCGCTGTCGCCCTGGCTTCCGGCTGAAGGACGACGGCCGGACGTGTGCTGATGTGGACGAGTGCAGCACCACCTTCCCCTGCAGCCAGCGCTGCATCAACACCCATGGCAGCTATAAGTGTCTGTGTGTGGAGGGCTATGCACCCCGCGGCGGTGACCCCCACAGCTGCAAGGCTGTGACTGGTGAGATGCGCGCTTGGAGGGCATGAGGTGACCCAGGCAGCTAGGGGCTGTGTGGGACTGCCCAGGTGGCAGAGCTCCAGACAGGCAGGAGACCAGGGCCGCTAGAATGTGCCAGGAGCTGAGGCAAGATCCTCTGTCTGCAGACGAGGAACCGTTTCTGATCTTCGCCAACCGGTACTACCTGCGCAAGCTCAACCTGGACGGGTCCAACTACACGTTACTTAAGCAGGTACCAAACCCAGGCCCTCCTCCCCGGTGCCCATCTCCCAGACCCAGCACAGCCTCCCCTGCAAGTCTCCCCGCTTAGGTCCAACCATCCCTCCCCCAGATGCAAATGTGGCCCCTGCTGCCACAACCGACTTCTGCTGTCCTTCACTCCCCAAATCCAGGGCCTGAACAATGCCGTTGCCTTGGATTTTGACTACCGAGAGCAGATGATCTACTGGACAGATGTGACGACCCAGGGCAGCATGATCCGAAGGATGCACCTTAACGGGAGTAATGTGCAGGTGAGGCGGGCGGCCCTCGGCGACCGACACTGGCCCGCCTCAGATGACTGTTTTCAGATCGTCTCTCCTTCCCGCCCCACCAACCCAACTTGCTTCCTTCTCACTCCACTAGTCACTATATGACTGCTTGTTCTAGCTGCTCACTCTCCTCTGGGCCCAGACAGCAAGGACCAGGAGATTCCTCTTGCCCTTCGCCTCGCTGCCAGCCTCATGTCTCCTTAATCATCAGGAAGTTCCCCGTGAGGTCTGGCCAAGCACTGTGAGGCTTGGGCCGTGGTCCCATTCACCTAGAGCCCCCTCTCCTAGAGCCTCTGCTGACACCTACACAGTGTCAGGCCCAGGACTGGGCATTTTACTTCCATGGTTCTCCCAGCAGAGCTGTCAGAGGGAGCTCTACCCCATTTACACAAGGGGAGGCTGAGCCTCACAGAGGCTTGCAGGTCCTCCCCCAGGTCACCCAGAGCTCTCCCTCCCCTGCCCCTTCCTGCAGGTCCTACACCGTACAGGCCTCAGCAACCCCGATGGGCTGGCTGTGGACTGGGTGGGTGGCAACCTGTACTGGTGCGACAAAGGCCGGGACACCATCGAGGTGTCCAAGCTCAATGGGGCCTATCGGACGGTGCTGGTCAGCTCTGGCCTCCGTGAGCCCAGGGCTCTGGTGGTGGATGTGCAGAATGGGTATGTGGCTGAGGAGGGTTGGGGGAGCCCCTGAAAGCAGCATCCAAGCCCAGCCTCCCTGCAGGCCACTGGTGGGATGGGTTACGGGATCTCCCAGGGCTCACTGCCTACCCATCTCCAGGTACCTGTACTGGACAGACTGGGGTGACCATTCACTGATCGGCCGCATCGGCATGGATGGGTCCAGCCGCAGCGTCATCGTGGACACCAAGATCACATGGCCCAATGGCCTGACGCTGGACTATGTCACTGAGCGCATCTACTGGGCCGACGCCCGTGAGGACTACATTGAATTTGCCAGCCTGGATGGCTCCAATCGCCACGTTGGTCAGTGTGCCAGTGAGGCTGTCCAGGCACAGCAGACTCAGTGGGGATGGAGGTCTGAAGCGACAGGGGATCAAGTTTTGGGGACAAGAGTGGACATAAAAAGCGGAGGATATGGCCTGAGGACACCACTCGCTGGGGTGTGGGGTTCAGAGCACCCCGGGGGCTTCCCCAGCCTGGACACCACCCAGCTCCCTTGGGAAGGAAGAGGAGAGGCCCTTCCCTTGTATACACAGTTCTGGAGGACTGGCCCCAAGGAGGGTGGGGGTGGGAGGCCTGCGATTGAGAACTGCAGTGCTCCCCACTTCCCGAGGGGAGCCATACACTGGCAGGGCAGGAACTTGCCATGAGGCAGTCTAGGTTTGAACTCCAGCTCTGACACTTGTTAGCTGTGAGACCATGGGGGGCCCCTGAACCATCTGTAACTGGGGCTGACACCCACCTCTCAGGGTGGTGGTAGGGCTTGAGGAGGTGGAGTGGGCCGGCACCCTGTCTGAGCTCCGGCTGACTGGCACTGTGCCTGCCCCTCGGCCCTGCAGTGCTGAGCCAGGACATCCCGCACATCTTTGCACTGACCCTGTTTGAGGACTACGTCTACTGGACTGACTGGGAAACAAAGTCCATTAACCGAGCCCACAAGACCACGGGCACCAACAAAACGCTCCTCATCAGCACGCTGCACCGGCCCATGGACCTGCATGTCTTCCATGCCCTGCGCCAGCCAGACGGTGAGCAGGCAAGGGGTGGGAGCAGGCGAAGGGTGAGCCAGGCACTGGGGTCCCTGGGAGTTCCTGCTCATCCATTCTCTAGCATTGACCAAGCCCTCCTGGCCAGACACTGGGAGACTCCAGGAGGGTCTAGACAGGGGATGGTCTGGCTCCCGGGAGCTTCAGCCCGGCCTGGATCCAGCCCTGGAGTCTGGCAGCAGCAAGTCCCTGAGGCCAGTCAAGTGGGGGTCTGGGTGCCCGGCCCCCAGAAGGAAGGCCGGCCCCTGGGAGGGAAGCACAGAGGAGGTGGGGAGCTGGCCTTCAGGCCTGGCCTGATCCTGGGACCTTGAGAGAATCCTCTCCTATCTCCGGCTTCAGCTCCCTCCTAAAAGAGGCAGGGTTCAGACCCACCCGCCTCTGTCCAGGATAGAGTGAGTGAGGCAGCCTTTGGTAGGCCAGAAAATGTCACCACATTTCATGACGTTTTCTCTGGCAGTGCCCAATCACCCCTGCAAGGTCAACAATGGTGGCTGCAGCAACCTGTGCCTGCTGTCCCCTGGGGGAGGGCACAAATGTGCCTGCCCCACCAACTTCTACCTGGGCAGCGATGGGCGCACCTGTGTGTCCAACTGCACGGCGAGCCAGGTGAGGCTGTCCCCCAGACCCCATCACCAGTGCCCGCTCCCCAACCCCCCAATCCTCCTTGGACCCCAACACCTGCTCTGTCCTAATGTCCTCACGCATCTGGTTTTCCCACACTAACACCCCCACATTTCTTGCCTACCTCTTGTCTCCCCACAGCAATACTTTTACCCCCGTCACCTCACACAGACACCTCCACACCCTAACCTTGACCCTCCTTGCCATGCTTCAGTGCTGCCTTCCCCACCCTATCCCACGCAGCCGCATACCTGGCCTTTCTGAACTCACCATAGCCCAACCTGCCCCATAACACCCTGACCCCTGCCTCAACTTCTTTGAAACATCCAAGCCCCTCAAAAGAAAGACTTCTGAGTCCCCCAGACCCCCACCAACCCCTCTTGCCCCCACCTGCCCTCCAGTTTGTATGCAAGAATGACAAGTGCATCCCCTTCTGGTGGAAGTGTGACACCGAGGACGACTGCGGGGACCACTCAGACGAGCCCCCGGACTGCCGTGAGTGCCTGCTGGGGGTGACAGGAGGGCCCCCAGCTGTGTCGGAGGCCTGACTCCTGAGGCATTGAATGGCCACTGGAGAGGCTGGGGCTGTGGTGCCCTGTAAGTGGACCTGGCCGTGTCCACCCCAGCCGCTCTGACTCTGAGCCTCCCTCTCTGGCAGCTGAGTTCAAGTGCCGGCCCGGACAGTTCCAGTGCTCCACAGGTATCTGCACAAACCCTGCCTTCATCTGCGATGGTGACAATGACTGCCAGGACAACAGTGATGAGGCCAACTGTGGTAAGGCGCTGCCCGCCCACCCTCCCTCCTTCCCCAGCATCTTCCCTGCCCCAGGATTTGGGGCTTTCAAGTGCAGGGAAGTTGCAGCCTACGGCAGCTTGCTCTCCAGGCTGTATTCCTATGGCTCAAGCCTGTGTCCTCCCTGCTGAGGGATGGGCACCCTCTCCCTGCCCCTGAGTCCTCCCTTCGCCACGAATCACCTCCTCCTCCCTCCACAGACATCCACGTCTGCTTGCCCAGTCAGTTCAAATGCACCAACACCAACCGCTGTATTCCCGGCATCTTCCGCTGCAATGGGCAGGACAACTGCGGAGATGGGGAGGATGAGAGGGACTGCCGTGAGTGTCAGAGGTGGTGGTGGGCCAGTGGTGGGAGATGACAGGGAAGCAGGGCAGGCAGAATCTCCCCACAGCTTTGAGAGGCTCTCAAATAGCTTTAGTAGATGGGCAACACAAATTATATTGGGTGTAACTTGCTTTGCTCATAAAAATCATCATGCATGATATAGAGACATAGAGATCCAGAAAACAAAAAGCACCAAAACTGGGGATAAACTGTTCCTTCCTCCGAAGAAGTTGCTGGCAGGACCAAGGCCAGGGCTTGGAAGAGGGAGAAGACAGTGATGGTGAACTGGAGTGGCAGGTGTAAGGGAGGGCCTCATTCTCTTGCCTGCCCCACAGCTGAGGTGACCTGCGCCCCCAACCAGTTCCAGTGCTCCATTACCAAACGGTGCATCCCCCGGGTCTGGGTCTGCGACCGGGACAATGACTGTGTGGATGGCAGTGATGAGCCCGCCAACTGCAGTGAGTTGCCTGGCCTGGAGCCCAGCTTCCCTCCCCAGTGTCTGCTGCTCACACCACCCCGACGTGTGACCCCCTCAGTGGCCGCTCCCTCACTCTCCCCACCCTCCTGGCACACTCCTGGAAGGAGTCTCATCCTCACCCCATGCCCACCCGCTTGCAGCCCAGATGACCTGTGGTGTGGACGAGTTCCGCTGCAAGGATTCGGGCCGCTGCATCCCAGCGCGTTGGAAGTGTGACGGAGAGGATGACTGTGGGGATGGCTCGGATGAGCCCAAGGAAGAGTGTGGTGAGCCGAGACCCCACTCCAGGAGGAAGACAGTCTACCTGGGTGGGAGGCATGGCGCCCCTGGCAGGTGGAGGGCTGGGGGCTGCCTGCTTACCGGTCTCAGCGTGGCCCTGCTGCTGGGCTTCCTGGGCCTGCTGTGGGGCTGGGGAAGGAGGCCTGGCTGGAGCTCACTTCCCCACATCCACCCGTGCCCCATGTCTCCCAGTTTCCCGATCCCTGCCCCTGCCCACGCCTCATCCACACATACCTGTGTGGAGTTTTCCCTGCCCACCCTATGGGATCTGTTCATCTCCTTCCCAAGGCAGCTGCCCACACACACACCCCCAACCATGTCTCCTGTCCCCAAACCGCCTTATAGACCCCACATCTCAAAACACCGCCTGGGCTCCCCGCGGCTGACCCTTCCCAAGCTGGGATGCCCACCCTCCCTGCCAGGCCAGCCTGACCATGCCTGCTTGGACCCTAATGTCTGCCCCAGCCCTGTCCCTGACTGCCCTGACACTTGCCTCCTCCAGATGAACGCACCTGTGAGCCATACCAGTTCCGCTGCAAGAACAACCGCTGCGTGCCCGGCCGCTGGCAGTGCGACTACGACAACGATTGCGGTGACAACTCCGATGAAGAGAGCTGCAGTACGTCCCCACCCACCCAGCCCCGCATGAGCCCCTCCCAGGCCTGGCCCTTGTCATGTGGCCCTCCTGCCACAGGCCGCGCCAGAGCTGGTGGCCACCTCCCAGGGCTGGGGCAGGAGCCGCCCTCCTCACCCACCCCACTCCATGTCGTGTATTTGAGTTTGTGCCATTTCACCTCATCTCATGTTTCTCTCCATTTTCACACTGTCCTCTCGGGGTTGCAGAGGTAGGTGTCTCTGATGTGCCCGTGCTCCCACCATACCCCCACCTCTGTCCCAGAGCCCCCCATCCCTGTGCCGTGCCTCTACCCATCATCCTTGATTGACCTCTCCCCAAACCCTGGTGCTTGTCTCAGTGGTCTTGCCCCCGCTCCCCTCCCCAAACACAGTCTGTTCTGAGGGCAAGGCCAGGGACCTGTGTCCTCTCTGGTGTCTGTCCCATGGGGTAAGTGCGAGCCCGCCTGTGCCCAGCTGTTCCATAGGGGCAGCCAGTGGGCTCTGCCAGGACTGGCTCGGCCTCTGGGTCAGTCAGCTGTGGCCTTCAGAGACACAGGGATGGGCCTTGGGCTCGGGACTGTGGCACTACTGAGGCCTGGAGTCCTTGTGCCCACCCTCCTGGGCCTGTCTCCCCCTGTCCTTCCCAGCCCCTCGGCCCTGCTCCGAGAGTGAGTTCTCCTGTGCCAACGGCCGCTGCATCGCGGGGCGCTGGAAATGCGATGGAGACCACGACTGCGCGGACGGCTCGGACGAGGTGGGCAGGGAGATGAGAAGGAAGGAGATGGCCTCAGAGGAGTTCAGGCAGGGCTTGGGGGGTGCCGAGAGGTGACCGGCTGCCTGTGCCCATGCCCACAGAAAGACTGCACCCCCCGCTGTGACATGGACCAGTTCCAGTGCAAGAGCGGCCACTGCATCCCCCTGCGCTGGCGCTGTGACGCAGACGCCGACTGCATGGACGGCAGCGACGAGGAGGCCTGCGGCACTGGCGGTGCGCCCCTTGGCTTGGTCTCCCTGGGTCCTCCCTCTGCTGCCCACCCCGCCACATGGCCCAGTCATTCACTCATTCTTTCTCTTCTGTATTCATTCTTCATGCAACAAATATTTATTAAGCATTTACCATGTACCAGGCACTGCCATAGGTGTTAGGGACGTAGTAGTAAACAAGACACAGGGCCCCTGAATACACATTTTTGTGCGGGTTGTGCCCAGCTCAATGCCCCCTAGTCTAGGGGACCAGTTGAGCTGAAATCCAGCAAACCCTGAGGGCTGTGCCCATCTAGGCCCCACCCCACAAGTCCCTCCGAGACAGTCTGCTGCCACAAGAAGAAAAGCCCTGCCTATTTTCCCTTCCTGGGGGCAGTGAGATAGTGCCTGTCCCTCGCTGACCTGCCTGGGCTCTGCAGCACAGAGGGGGCAGGTGAAGCCCGGGATGAGAAAAGACTGGGGCTTGGAGCGGAAATCCCAACTGTGTGGGCAGATGTCTTGGCTCTGCCTTGGTAGGCCAGGCACAGGGATGGGAACCCGGTCTTCCATTCCCAGCCCAGTGCTGTTCCCGCGTCCCCGCTGTGGAACTACACAGCCCAGTGCTGTTCCCACATCCCCGCTGTGGAACTACACAGCACAGTGCCCTGCCACATACCAGAGAAGGAGTGCCCTCTGAACTCCTCCAGACACCCCTGAAAAATGGCCTCTTCTCCCCTAAATACCAGAGGGGGCAGTTTGGCCCCACCAAGTAGAAATTTAAGAGACCTGGTTCCAATTTGGCTGTGCCACTGCTTGCCTGGTGACCCCTCTGAGCCTGGAACCCCCACCTGTGGAGACAGGGGTCTGGGTGGGCTCATGGCTCATTCTATCTCTTGGCTCCCCCTGGCACCAGTGCGGACCTGCCCCCTGGACGAGTTCCAGTGCAACAACACCTTGTGCAAGCCGCTGGCCTGGAAGTGCGATGGCGAGGATGACTGTGGGGACAACTCAGATGAGAACCCCGAGGAGTGTGGTGAGATTTGGGGCGGGGCTTCCGGGCTTCCCAGTGGCCAGCAACCACCCCCACTCCCAAGACTAATTCTGGCTCTTTGTCCCCCTGGCTGCTGCAGCCCGGTTCGTGTGCCCTCCCAACCGGCCCTTCCGTTGCAAGAATGATCGCGTCTGTCTGTGGATCGGGCGCCAATGCGATGGCACGGACAACTGTGGGGATGGGACTGATGAAGAGGACTGTGGTGAGCAGGGGGCCGACGAGAGGCCTGCAGGGGACGGGTAGTGCACAGTGGGGTGAGTCTGGTCCTCGTGGGAGCTGCACTGGGGTTAGGGTTAACCAGGAGGACTCGCCCAGGAAGGGGAGGATCCATTGCTAGGAGCCTGGGGGCTTTTCGTTAGGAAAGAGAAGCCCCTGGGGAAGGCTCTGGGGGCTGCCTGATGCCTTAGGTCTTGGAGGTGGGGCTGGGAACCCAAATGTTTGACCTGCTCCCCCTGCAAGCCTTGTCACTTAGGAATTGGGAGCCACTGTTATCTATGGGGTTGCCGTGGGAGGAGGAGGCAGGGGAGAATACCCAGGGCCTAAAGCCTCTGCCCTCCTCAGAGCCCCCCACAGCCCAGACCACCCACTGCAAAGACAAGAAGGAGTTTCTGTGCCGGAACCAGCGCTGCCTCTCCTCCTCCCTGCGCTGCAACATGTTCGATGACTGCGGGGACGGCTCTGACGAGGAGGACTGCAGCATCGGTGAGGCCCAGCAGCGGACCGGACGCTGGTGGGGAGGGGGGAGAGCCAAGCCCTGGCCTGGGGTGGCTCAAGGGAGGGCATCCACTCTCTGTCCCCCACAGACCCCAAGCTGACCAGCTGCGCCACCAATGCCAGCATCTGCGGGGACGAGGCACGCTGCGTGCGCACCGAGAAAGCGGCCTACTGTGCCTGCCGCTCGGGCTTCCACACCGTGCCCGGCCAGCCCGGATGCCAAGGTAGGAAAGCGGGGCAGAGCAGGGGTGGACACCCTAACTGTGGACTCTCATGACCCTCCCTGTAACCCTTAGACATCAACGAGTGCCTGCGCTTCGGCACCTGCTCCCAGCTCTGCAACAACACCAAGGGCGGCCACCTCTGCAGCTGCGCTCGGAACTTCATGAAGACGCACAACACCTGCAAGGCCGAAGGTGCCGGAGCCACCAGAGGGCAGAAAGGCTGGGTGGGGCAGGGCGACCAGGATATCAAACGGGGCCGACTCGGAATGGAATGTCTTCCTGTGGACATCTTGCCCAGACAGGAAGCCCCAGACTCATAGATGCAGCTGCCTGAGCACAGTGCTGGCCCAGCAGTGGGGGCAGGTCCTGGGGCTGGCTGACTGAAGGAGTCTGGGGTGTGGCAGTGCTCTGAATTGCACACACACCTCCTCACCCGCCACTGCCAGGACGAGAGCACACTCAGACACGCATTGCACACTCACAGTCATGGGGGCCTCACCTGCACATTCCCCACACGCTTTGATGCCCACCTTGCCTTCCACATGCCTGTACACAAACATTCACACACACCCCTGGCACACACACCCCCACCATGCACTCCCATGCACACCCTCATGCTCCATGCCAAGCACACACACCCCATGTGCCTGTGCACCCCCGAGCATGTGCCAGGCAGTTTGTAGCAGAGAGCGTGGTGATGCCATCCAGCAGCCGTGAGGAGGCGGAAGTCTCTGGGTCCTGGAGGGGCAGGGACAGCTTTCTGACTCAAAGGAGCAGGTCACAGTGGATCAGCTCAGGGGAGGAGAGGAGGAGGTCCAGAGGCTGAGGTTGGAGCCTGCAACCATGAGCAGGGAGGGTAAGCAGCAGCTTCTGGCCGGAGCAGATGGTCCTACCAGGAGATAGGACAGTGTTCATGTGAAAGGAGCTGAGCTGGGTGGGGTGCACACCTGCATCCCACAGCCCCAGCCCTGGCCTCTTGCTTCTCCAGGCTCTGAGTACCAGGTCCTGTACATCGCTGATGACAATGAGATCCGCAGCCTGTTCCCCGGGCACCCCCATTCGGCTTACGAGCAGGCATTCCAGGGTGACGAGAGTGTCCGCATTGATGCTATGGATGTCCATGTCAAGGCTGGCCGTGTCTATTGGACCAACTGGCACACGGGCACCATCTCCTACCGCAGCCTGCCACCTGCTGCGCCTCCTACCACTTCCAACCGCCACCGGCGACAGATTGACCGGGGTGTCACCCACCTCAACGTGAGTGCCCAACCTGGCGTGGATGGAGTGGAAGAGCTCCATAGAGCAGGCGGTTCAGAGCAGGATTTGAAAAGGGCAGTGCTGGCTAGGCGCAGTGGCTCATGCCTATAATCCCAGCACTTTGGGAGGCCAAGGCGGGCAGATCACCTGAGATCAGGAGTTTGAGACCAGCGTGGCAACATGGTGAAACCCTGTCTCTACTAAAAATACAAAAATTTGGCTGAGCGCGGTGGCTCATGCCTGTAATCCCAGCACTTTGGGAGGCAGAGGTGGGTGGATCACGAGGTCAGGAGATCCAGACCAACCTGGCTAACACAGTGAAACCCCGTCTCTATTAAAAAATACAAAAAAATTAGCCGGGCATGGTGGCGGGCGCCTGTAGTCCCAGCTACTTGGGAAGCTGGGGCAGGAGAATGGTGTGAACCCGGGAGGCGGAGCTTGCAGTGAGCCGAGATCGCGCCACTGCACTCCAGCCTGGGCGAGAGAGTGAGACTCGGTCTCTAAATAAATAAATAAATAAATAAATAAATAAATAAATAGAGACTCGGTCTCAAAATAAATAAATAAAATAAAATAAAATAAAAATACAAAGATTAGCCAGGCGTGGTGGTGGGCGCCTGTAATCCCAGCTACTCAGGAAGCTGAAGCAGGAGAATCCTTTGAACCCGGAAGGTGGAAGTTGCAGTGAGCCGAGTGCCACTCGGTTGCAGTGGCACCAAGGTTGCAGAATAGCACTGCACTCCAGCCTGGATGATAGAGCGAGACTCCGTCTCAAAAAAAAAAAAGAAAAAGAAAACAAAAGGGCAGTGCGAGGGGCAAAGGGTGAGAGTGGGGCAGGGGGCAGTCTTAGGATTGTGTTCTGAGGCATGGCCAGCGGGAAGACAGAGCAGTGGGAATGGTCGGCAGCTGGCTGTGCTGCAGGCAGCCCAGGGCACAGGGCATGATGGGCAGGCAGACAGCCCTCCGGCACCAATCCCCCATCCTTGCCACTTCCCACTGTGTACGTCTTAGCTACCTCATTTAACCTCTTTGGGTTTCACTTTGTTTATCAATAAAATTAGGTGATCATCGCCATTGCACAGGCTTCAGGGAGGGCTCACCAGCCACGTGTGAGAGCTGCGAGTCTGGCGCATAAGCTCCATGCCGGTTGAATCTCTTTAAAGCCAGGGGCCTGGCTGTGAGCCTGGGGTGACGTTCCAGCAGGCTGGCAGAGTGGTGGCGGGGGGATAATGTCAGAAAGACAAAGCGGTGGCCCCTGAACCTGTGGCTTCCATTCAGATTTCAGGGCTGAAGATGCCCAGAGGCATCGCCATCGACTGGGTGGCCGGAAACGTGTACTGGACCGACTCGGGCCGAGATGTGATTGAGGTGGCGCAGATGAAGGGCGAGAACCGCAAGACGCTCATCTCGGGCATGATTGACGAGCCCCACGCCATTGTGGTGGACCCACTGAGGGGGTGGGCAAGGGCCCTGGGGGGAGGCCTCTGGGCTGGTGGTAGGAAGCCCCCGGGAGAGGGTTGGGGGCTGCATCCACATGCTTGCCTTTCCCTCCCAGGCCAGCCTGAGGACAGAGTCCTTTTCAGGCCCTTGGGTCTTCTCGGCCACCCCTGCCTGGCCCTCCCCATGCTGCCTCTGCCCAGGGCCACCAGCTGGGCCTGCTTGGGCAGGGATCTGACCTCTGCTTGGCTGGCTGTCATGCACAGCCACACTCTGCCCTGGGGAACAGCTCTGCCAGCGTCAGTGGCTCTGAATGAGCACACTGTGATTTTAGAGGAAAAGCCCCTCAACCTGCTCAGAAGCGGACTCCTGACTGCTTCTCTGTAGAAGGACAGAATGCCCTCCTCCCAGTCCCCAGCAGTCCCTGTGCCCAGACCAAGAAGCTGGTGTCCTGCCTGGGCCTGCCTCCTCTGGCCCTCCGGCCTGCCCACACTCACCCCTTCTCCCTCCCCAGGACCATGTACTGGTCAGATTGGGGCAACCACCCCAAGATTGAGACGGCAGCGATGGATGGGACGCTTCGGGAGACACTGGTGCAGGACAACATTCAGTGGCCCACAGGTTTGTGGGGCAGGGTGCAGGAGGGACAGGGGCATGGAAGGGGCCCGGCTCGCAGAGCCCAGCTGCTGCTGAAGTCACACAAAAGCAAGGGATGGGATGGGGCTTGGACTGGGGCAGGGCAGATTGGCCGTGGAGGCTTTTCCCGAAAGAGGTGACTGTGAGTGGCGTATGAACAGGGTGGAGCTGTCCCGGGCATGGAGGCAGTTCTTTCCACCCCGAGCCTGGGTTGGGGAGGCCAAGCTCTCACAGTGCTCTCTCCCTCCCCAGGCCTGGCCGTGGATTATCACAATGAGCGGCTGTACTGGGCAGACGCCAAGCTTTCAGTCATCGGCAGCATCCGGCTCAATGGCACGGACCCCATTGTGGCTGCTGACAGCAAACGAGGTCAGATCCTGGCATAAGTCGCAGTCCCCAGCCCTGTCCCCAGCCTTGCCATCCTCCCTACTGAGCCAAAGGCCTTGCTTCAATGCCTCCCATCCTTTGTCACTGACCCCCAGCAATGCTGCAGCGCCTTCCAGGCCTCTCCAGCTGGCCTCCCCCTGAACCAGCCCTGCAGGCCTGAGACCCACCCTGACCCTCTGGCCTACTTGTCCATTCATTGGTTGGGTTGCACGGAGGCAGCATAGGTACATTAGGAACGTAGCAAATTGGGGGAGAAGGAATAGAAGTCAGCCATGAATGACCCCAGAAGTCTGGGGGTGATGGGACCTTTTGCCAGTAGTGGCCACAGGAGGAGGAACAGGTGTGGGGAGGGGGAATTTGGTCTGGATGTGTTGAGTTTGAGGTGTCTGGGAACCACGGGTGCCAGTGTCTTGGACAGCATGGCCAGGGCCTGAGTGCCCCTCAGGTTCCCTCTGACTCCACCTCCTCCCCCAGGCCTAAGTCACCCCTTCAGCATCGACGTCTTTGAGGATTACATCTATGGTGTCACCTACATCAATAATCGTGTCTTCAAGATCCATAAGTTTGGCCACAGCCCCTTGGTCAACCTGACAGGGGGCCTGAGCCACGCCTCTGACGTGGTCCTTTACCATCAGCACAAGCAGCCCGAAGGTGGGGGCGGAGGGGAGCCTGGGCTGGGGAAGGGAGGCCTGTGGGCATTGAGTCTCCAAGCTGTGGCCCTGGGACCTGGTGGAGAGGGGGTCACCCTGGGCTCACAGGGCTCAGAGAAGGGTCCTGCTCAGCATCCTCCCCACCCCACCCATACCTGCAGTGACCAACCCATGTGACCGCAAGAAATGCGAGTGGCTCTGCCTGCTGAGCCCCAGTGGGCCTGTCTGCACCTGTCCCAATGGGAAGCGGCTGGACAACGGCACATGCGTGCCTGTGCCCTCTCCAACGCCCCCCCCAGATGGTACGCTTATGCCCTCCCAGTCCCAGCCATGCCTCAGGACCATCTCCTTCCTGTGGCTCCTGACTTCCCCTGACCTTGCTGCCTGTCCCTCTCCTCCTATTCCCCTGGCTCTGCCCCTTGACGGGCCCTTCCTGCAGCTGCCCGGCCTGGAACCTGTAACCTGCAGTGCTTCAACGGTGGCAGCTGTTTCCTCAATGCACGGAGGCAGCCCAAGTGCCGCTGCCAACCCCGCTACACGGGTGACAAGTGTGAACTGGACCAGTGCTGGGAGCACTGTCGCAATGGGGGCACCTGTGCTGCCTCCCCCTCTGGTATGCCCCCTCATCCCGCCACGCCTGCTCCTTGCCCCTGGGCCGCAGCCCCACCACCCCACCTCAGGCAAATGCCCAGCCCCTGCCTCGCCTCCAGCCTCCTTTCCACAACCCAGCATCCAGTCACTCCAGTCTCTGCTTCTCGCCCAGGTCCTCCCAGCCCATTCCTCTGCTATAGGGCCAGGTGGTCCCAAGGGCCACAGTCGCGCTCACACATCCTCTCCCACCAGGCATGCCCACGTGCCGGTGCCCCACGGGCTTCACGGGCCCCAAATGCACCCAGCAGGTGTGTGCGGGCTACTGTGCCAACAACAGCACCTGCACTGTCAACCAGGGCAACCAGCCCCAGTGCCGATGCCTACCCGGCTTCCTGGGCGACCGCTGCCAGTACCGTGAGTGAGCCATCCCTGGGCCCCAGGGCATGCGGGAGGGTGACGGGAGACCCCAGAGCATGGGGTGATGTTCAACCTGTGCCTGGGACCCACAGGGGCAAGTTCAGGAAAGAAGGCCTTATGCAGCTGAGCCAGGCCCAAGCTGCTGGCGCTTCCCCACAAAGGTGCTGGCACACTTCCCCTGAGGCAGTGCGCCCCCTGCACCAAGATTATGCAAACAGAAAAGCTCTGTTCAACCTATGGAGAGCCCTCATGAGGGTGGGGCTTGAGGCACTTCTCTCCCTCCCCAACCACAGGGCAGTGCTCTGGCTACTGTGAGAACTTTGGCACATGCCAGATGGCTGCTGATGGCTCCCGACAATGCCGCTGCACTGCCTACTTTGAGGGACCGAGGTGTGAGGCGAACAAGTGCAGCCGCTGTCTCGAAGGGGCCTGTGTGGTCAACAAGCAGAGTGGGGATGTCACCTGCAAGTGAGTGGGGCCCTCCTCCACAGTTCCACCCAGCCGGGCCCCTGCCCTGTCCTAGCCCTGCCCTGCCCCTCCCTTCCTCAGCATCCCAGGCACACCTCTGCCAGCCCCAGCCCCAGCCTCTGATTCCTTCCTGCAGCTGCACGGATGGCCGGGTGGCCCCCAGCTGTCTGACCTGCGTCGGCCACTGCAGCAATGGCGGCTCCTGTACCATGAACAGCAAAATGATGCCTGAGTGCCAGTGAGTTGGGCCCGGGCTTCACCCAGGCATAGATCATCCCTCCCTTCCCCAGATTTGAGCAGGAGGACCGTCAGGCCTCAGTGCCCACCCCCCGCCCTGTTTTCCTGGCAGCAGTGACTATGGAGGTTATACCTACTCAGCCGTGTCCCTCCTTTCTGCAGGTGCCCACCCCACATGACAGGGCCCCGGTGTGAGGAGCACGTCTTCAGCCAGCAGCAGCCAGGACGTAGGTGGCAGGGGTTGGGGCAGGCAGGGCCACCGGGACCTAGAGCAGGGGGACCGTGTGCCTCCTGCTTCCCTGAGCCTTGGTGACTCAGTGTCCCACCTCTTCCCTCCAGATATAGCCTCCATCCTAATCCCTCTGCTGTTGCTGCTGCTGCTGCTTCTGGTGGCCGGAGTGGTATTCTGGTATAAGCGGCGAGTCCAAGGGTGAGTCACAGGGAATCTGGAACATTCTGGTCATTATTTTGCCATCCTAGCCTTCCCCCCCAATAATCTCTGTCTCCTTATACTCCTGCCTCTCCCCAGGGCTAAGGGCTTCCAGCACCAACGGATGACCAACGGGGCCATGAACGTGGAGATTGGAAACCCCACCTACAAGATGTACGAAGGCGGAGAGCCTGATGATGTGGGAGGCCTACTGGACGCCGACTTTGCCCTGGACCCTGACAAGGTGGGCTGGGAGGCGGGCAGGGTCGAGTGCCAAGAGGCCGTGGGTGGCCTAACCAAAGGTGTTGGGTTAGGTGAGGGACGGAGGTGGGGGTGGGGTAACCTGGGCTACAGGCCCAGCTCCTGAGCCCTACCTGAACCCTCTGTCACCCTGCAGCCCACCAACTTCACCAACCCCGTGTATGCCACACTCTACATGGGGGGTCACGGCAGTCGCCACTCCCTGGCCAGCACGGACGAGAAGCGAGAACTCCTGGGCCGGGGCCCTGAGGACGAGATAGGGGACCCCTTGGCATAGGGCCCTGCCCCGTCGGACTGCCCCCAGAAAGCCTCCTGCCCCCTGCCAGTGAAGTCCTTCAGTGAGCCCCTCCCCAGCCAGCCCTTCCCTGGCCCCGCCGGATGTATAAATGTAAAAATGAAGGAATTACGTTTTATATGTGAGCGAGCAAGCCGGCAAGCGAGCACAGTATTATTTCTCCATCCCCTCCCTGCCTGCTCCTTGGCACCCCCATGCTGCCTTCAGGGAGACAGGCAGGGAGGGCTCGGGGCTGCACCTCCTGCCCTCCCACCAGAACGCACCCCCCACTGGGAGAGCTGGTGGTGCAGCCTTCCCTTCCCTGTATAAGACACTTTGCCAAGGCTCTCCCCTCTCGCCCCATCCCTGCTTGCCCGCTCCCACAGCTTCCTGAGGGCTAATTCTGGGAAGGGAGAGTTCTTTGCTGCCCCTGTCTGGAAGATGTGGGTCTGGGTGGGGTAGGCAGGAAAGGATGGAGTGTTTTAGTTCTTGGGGGAGGCCACCCCAAACCCCAGCCCCCACTCCAGGGGCACCTATGAGATGGCCATGCTCAACCCCCCTCCCAGACAGGCCCTCCCTGTCTCCAGGGCCCCCACCGAGGTTCCCAGGGCTGGAGACTTTCTCTGGTAAACATTCCCCCAGCCTCCCCTCCCCTGGGGACGCCAAGGAGGTGGGCCACACCCAGGAAGGGAAAGCGGGCAGCCCCGTTTTGGGGACGTGAACGTTTTAATAATTTTTGCTGAATTCCTTTACAACTAAATAACACAGATATTGTTATAAATAAAATTGTAAAAAAAAAAAAAAAAAAAGGCCAAAAAAAAAAAAAAAAAGAAAGAAAAAAAGCCGCTGGTGTCTTGCCTGTGTGTGAGAGACGCTGGGAGCTGGGGCTGCGCTTTCCTGCTTCGGCCACCAGAGGGAGACCTGCCCCGTGCTGGAGGCAGGCTGGCGCGTGGTTTTCAGTGCTCTTCTCCCAGGGCCGTCTCCCTCTCCATCTTACTGTGCCCGGGAAGCGGGTGGCACTGGACTTGATATGGAAGATCTGCTTCTCCTGGCTGTGTGACCTTCAGCCATGACTTCGAGTCTCCGGATTTTGTGTTCCCTCTGGGTCTAGGACACTAACTCAGATCTGTTTCTCTGCGTTCACTTCTACCAGACACCACCCCCCTACCCAAAATGATCTCCCACAGTGAGAAGCCCCACTATAAGAAGTGAATACACTGAGGCTGCAAAGGCTTTCTCATCCTTCAGGGTGCTCCCATGCGGTTCTCTCTGCCTGAGTCTGCTCTTGAAGCATTGACATCTCACTTTGTGGAGACTAATGAATCAAATGCGAAGTAAAATGCTGCATTCCAGAGCCAGGTGTCTCCTGCGGTGAAGGAGAGCTGGGAAGACCAGTTTGCCAGGCCCTCTAGGCCCCCAGCAGCTCCAGCTCACCAATCATTTCAGTCATTCCAGGGGGTAACAGGAAAAAACTGTCTATCAAAGGTGTCCAGGTCCATTTCAACCCCTGCCTAGAGGGGGAAACTTCTTGCAGAAAGTTGCACAGTTTACACTGCCTAGGACTAGAGAGGGTTTGAGTCCCAGGACAGCAAATATGAGCTCAGGGAGGGTGGCTGCAAATGTCTGAAGATCCCTTACCCAACTCCCAACCAGGGAGTGCTGCCTTTCATTCCTCCTCCCTCACTGGTTCAACTCCAGGAGATTCCTCCCAGGCTTCCTTCTGCCTTGGGGAAGCTACAAGTCTAGGCACCTGTGGAAAGAGGAGCCCTCCCCTTCCCTTCTTAGCCTTCAGAAGCTCTCTCCAACCTCATCCTCCAAGCCAACTCTGAGATCCTCCCCTGCCTTCAAAAAGGCCCTGGATGGGCAACTCTGCGGGGAAACAGAATCCGTGGTTGCCGAGTAGGAGGTCTGCGTCCCAATCTGGCCACCAGGTGGTGTCTGTACGCCTGGAGCACTGCCTATCCTGAAGCCCCACACAGCCCCTGCCTCAGCACTCATTATGCACCTGCGGGGGACCCCAGCCCAGTCTCTCGCTTCCTTCCCTCCGGCTATTTTGCCACACCCCTCCACCCTCTGCCAGCCGGCTCCCCTCCCTCCCCCAGCGCCTGCCTGCTCCCACCACCACCAGCCCCAACCCTGCCCCTCTGCCATCGGTGCATCTGGTGCCCCCCGGGAGCCACTGATCTCTGCCTGTCACCTCAAGATCCTGGGCAGAGCGACAAGGGACCCCCGCTGCAGCTTGGAAGGCATACCCCTCCAGTCAGCATCCCCCACTCCACCCGTCAGGACCTGCTAGGAGAGGGTCCACCAGGAGGCAGTTTCTCAAACTACCCACCCGGGAGGCAGGTGGGAAGCCCTCACCTTGGCCTGAGAGATGGGAAGAACCAGGGACAGAGGCTGAGAACCAGGGACAGAAGCTGATACCGAATGAGAGGCAGAGACCCAGAGGCGGAGAGATGGGGACAGAGGCAAAGACCCAGAGACAGGGCGAGTAGTGTGCATGTGTGTGTTTGCACTTGTGTTTGTGCGAGCGCGCACACATGTGTGTGTGTAACTGGAGAGAGAACAGGTGGCCTGAGACTGTAGCTAAAGGAGGAGAGATGCAGTGGGTTGGGCCCCCAGAAGACCAGGACCCTCGTAATGGGCTTCTGTCCTAGACAGCCTAGGCCTGGGTGTGCCCACTGTTCCCACCTACTACTGAAGCAGCCCCCGTGCTTGGAACCTGGGCTCAGGGTTCTGGCTCAAGGCCTTTTGGCCTTGAGCCTGAACACTTCTGCCCCTTCCTGCCTCTCTCCTCTCCACCCCCACCCCAGCACCCAGGTTCCTGCCTCCTGGCTTCTGAATCTGCCTCATCCTCTCAGCACCGGTCCTTTTCCTGACTCATGTGTGTGGCTGTCACGTCCCATATCTATCTGTCCATTTCTTTGTATGTGCCCCCACTTGTCTTCTGGGCTGCCAGTGACAGCATACACCTGTGTATGTCTCAGTGTGTGTGTCCACCTCTGTGGGTGTTTGCTCTCTGCCAAGACAAAGAGAAGGTGAGCGCACTGAGCAACTGTCTGGGTGTGCTCGTCTGGGTGCAGGTGTGCTCGCCTCTGTTGCTGTGCTCCTCTGTGTGTTGGGGTGCCGCTAGGTGTGCGCCTGTCTCTGTGTTTCGCTCTGTGTGCCCTGTGCCCGTGAATGCATCTGCGTGCATCCCTGGGGTGGGCTCTCAAGGGATGTGTCTGTCTCTCGGTCTCTTTGCTTGTCCCTATCTCAGCCTAGGTGTTGGTCATACCACAACCTCAGCCACAGCCTCAGTGCATAGCAACAGCTGACAGCTGAAGCCTCCCGGGCAGGAGAGAGAGAGGCAGTGGGGAGGAGGGAACCGAGGAAGAAACAGAGAAGAGGATGGGGGCAGACAGCTGGGGCTGGGGACAGAGACAAGGACAGAGATAGGGAATGGGGACAAGGATTTAGAAGAGCTGGTGGTGAAAGATGGGACGGCGTGAGGGAAGGAACAGAGACTGCACCAAGAGGCCGGGCAGGCGGCGCTGAGAGGGATTTCCTGCCCAGCCCCCATGCAGAGGCGCACTGGGCCTCGTGGGGGTCAGTGGTGGGGGCCAGGGGCAAAGGTGAACAGCTGGTCTAGCCGAGGGGTCCTGAGACCGCAGAGGTGCGGTGAGGCGGGGACGGGGCGGCGGGCGCCGTTTGTCAGCCCTATTGACAGACGTGATGGGGTTTCCGTCCGTGATCAATGATTCTCATCTCCGGGCCGAATGAGCCGCGGGGCGCCCATCCATCCCCGTCAGCATCGCGCGGCGGCAGCCGCCCGAGGCCCCGCCCGTCCCCACCTCGGCCCCTGCCCTGCGCCTGCCCCGACACACCTTGACCCTGAACAGGGCAGAGGCCCGGGGCTTGGAGAGCGTCGTCCGGCTGGGCTCCGTGGCGCCCCCACTCCGGGTGCACGGGCCCGGAGCCCAGAGCCCCACGCCCTGCCCCGTTCCTCCTGGGCTCACAGACGCGGCCTCTCGGGGGCCCAGTGCCTGAGCCCCTCGACCGCCTCCGCTTCGCACCTGGGCCAGGGGCGTGTCCGGGGCGTGCCGGTGTGAAAGTCACCTTCGGTGCCCCCAGCTGGGCGGGAGGGGGCGCGCGGGGCGCGGCCGGGATTGGAGCGCCGCGGAGCCCCGCCCCCCGCCCGCGGAGTCAGACCCAACTTTCTCCCCCGCCCGCGCCCCGCCCCCAGCGCCGGCTCCGCGCCTCGCGCCCAGTCCGCGGGCCGCGCCGCCGCTCCCGCCGCTCCCGCAGCAGCCCCGCCGCCCGCCCGGAGCCCCGCGTCCCTAGGCCTGGCTCCCGCCTGCCCGAGACCCGCCCGGCCTGCCCCGCTCAGCCGCCAGAGAAGATGCGGCTGCTCCCGGAATGGTTCCTCTTGCTCTTTGGCCCGTGGCTCCTTAGGAAGGTAAGAGTGGCAGGGCTGGGGCGCGAGCGCGGGGGTCCGGGACGCGAAGGTCCCAGTGTGCGAGGGGCTCCGTGCGCCCGCCCCGCCCCCAGCTCCAAGCGTCCCAACTTTGCGCGGCGCGGGGGAAGCGGACAGACAGACTGCGCGATTCAGGACGGGCACTCTCCTAGCGCAAGTTGGCTGAGGCTTGGAGAGGGTGCCGGGCGGAGGTCCCCCTTGCAGCCGACTTCAGGCGCGGCGGGGGAGGGGACGAAGCCCGACCCGCGAGTGCGCCAGACAGAGCGGGAGTGCGAGACAGACAGACAAGCCAGCAGGGTGTCAGCCTTGCCGTCTTTCCGCGCCAGTCTCGCTCGCCTGCCTCACTGTCTGTCTGTCCTTCCACCCCTCCACCCCCGCCTTCCCATTTCTCTTCTCTGCACTTGTCACCATGCCAGGTGGGCTCTGTGTCGGGAGCATCCATGGCCCGAGCACACACGCATACACGGACTCAGGCAGACACGGCTGAACTTGGCTACAGCCAGCCTCCCATCACATTTCCCACGGAGACACCATCTCCCCTGCACGACCTCACAGACACACCCCCCTCTCGTGCCCCACTGAAGGGGGAGGCTGTCTGGAAGGGGAGTCTCTCCTCCCATGCCCTCCCTGCCTCCAACCCCACTCCAAGGCCTCTTTCCCTGAGGCTCTCGGGCGAAGAGCCAGAGGCTAAGGGAACTCAGACTTGATCTGCCTCCTTCCTGACTTGGAGGCTTCAACCTGCGAACATGCTGTGCTCATATGTGCTGGGTGGAGGGCGTGGATCACCGTGTGCACCTGTGTTCATGTGTCCAGGGAAGCCAGGCTTGGTCCAGTACTGGGGCCAAGGGTACATGTGTATACTGGTGTGGTGTGTGGTGTTGGCTTTGCATGAGTGAGTGTCAGTGCCTGCCTCACAGTGCAGCCATCTGCCTATGCCCCTGGTGTGTGCCCGCAATGGGGGTCCCAGGCCCCAGTCCCCCATTTTCCTTCTACCAGCCTCCCCTGCCTATGGCTTCCCTGTTTTCTGACCCCCAACTGTGACCTACCTAGTTTGGGGTTAGGCAGGTCGTTCCCCAAACCCTCATTCTCTGTACCCGCAGCCCCTGTAGAGTCTAGAAGGGGTGTATTTCTTCCCCCAACACTTGGACCTCTGCCTGCTCAGCCAAATTACATTTGGCAAACTCCAGCAGGGCAGAGGCTGCCCCAGTGAAGCTAGCATTAGAGCTCCCTGGCCCTCCCAGCCCCACCTGGTGACCTTGAGGGGCTGGACGGTAGGCAGAGGAGCCCCTCCATGAAAACTGCTTCCACTAGCAGGAGCTTCTTAGGGACTTGCTGCCCAGCTCTGTCCTTAGTGAACTGGAGGAGTGTGGGGGGGGGCCCTGTGCCCTACCACCCACCCACCCATGTGTGAAGGCCTGGGGTCAAGAGGTGGTAGGTATGGCATTCTCTTGCCCCTCCTTTCCACTTCCTCCCACCTCATCTCCACTCTCCCAGGCAAATAAACTCCCCTGTGGACAGATCTGGTTTAATTTCTTTTGCCCCCTGAGGGGGAATGAAACATCTGGTGGAGACTTGAGGGAGAGTGAGCGTGAGGATATGAGCAATGGGATCTATCTGAGTGTGTGTGTGTGAGCTGCAGCTGTGGGGCCTCCGTGTTAGAGTCAACAGGGAGAGTGGATCTGCTGGTTAGCCCAGCTTATGTGCATGTGAGAATGTGTTTACATGTGTACACACTGCGGGTGTGTGAATATGTATAACTGCACGGGGAGGTGTGGGTATATGAGTGTTTGTGTGTCCAAATACCTATGTGTGCTTCTGTGCACTTGTGAGTGTGGCGTATGCACATGTATACCCCGGGGTTTCTGGTGCATCTGTGTGCTGGGGCCCATGTGTTGTCTGTATGAGTCTCTGGGGTTTGTGAGTGTGTTTCTGTGTGCTTGTGATTGTGAGTGCACTTGAGTGTGCTATGAGATTGTGAGCCTCAGGATGTGTTTATGTATCTGAGTGTGGCTTATGTGTGTGGGTGCTCAGGGGTGTCTTGGTGCCAGCACTGGGAGTGGGCAAAAGGTGAGGCTGATCCTGGGTAAGAGGTGGCTAGGGGACTGTTTACAGGGCAACTGTTTGGCAACCCTAACCATGAACGGCTGACACCTCTGCCTCTCCCGTCCTGCTTGCTCACCCTCCTCCAGGTTTCTCTGCCTTCCTCCTCGCTCCAGGCTTCCCATTTCTCAGAGCCTGGGACTCCTGGCTTCCACTGCCTCTGGGATTCTGGCCTCTCAGCCAGGGATTCTTCAGGATCTTTCTCATACAGTCTCTGACTCCTTTCCCTCTCTCTCTGTCTCCCCGACCCCTTGCCAAAGCAGCTGCCTACTGGGAGAAGCAGCAGGCGATCAATAGTCACTAATCACTAATCACTAATTACTAATTAGCTGGGGGAGGGCAGGGGCAGGGCCCTGTGGGACCTGCCAGCTCTATCCCGCCTCAGGAAAGGATTAGGTCTGATTCTCTCAGAGCTGGCTGGCCGAAGCCCCTCAGCCAGCTACCCCCTCCTGCCTCCACACCCTCCTCTAGCCCCCCAGCTAATCTCCGGCTGGGCCACTTAGGCACGCACAGCCTGGGCTAGGGCCCAGAGCTGCTGGCGGGGATTTGGGGGTAATCAGGGGCCGCAGCTGGGCCAGGGGGACAGGGGAGGGCCTGCTGTGACAGCTCCCTTGGGCCAGAGCCTGCAGTGGAAGCCTCACATTCCTAATAGGAGGGGCATGCATCAGAAAGGAGAATTTAGAGTGTCAGGGTTGGGATGGGTTGAGGAGCTGGAGACCCAGGAGCAGGGTGACTGGCGAAGAGGTGAGGTAATAAGGACAGAAGCAAGGCAAAGAGGGGTCAGGGACGAGGTAATTGGAGAGAGACAACACAAACGTCTAAAGAAAGCAGGTAAGTGGGGGGGACCTCACAGGGGTCATAGATGGAGTAATTGGCAAGGAGATGGGGAACTTTGGACCTAGCCCTGCAACTCAAGATGTGTGGGATCCGTGAGGGACAGGGCAACAGAGAGGGGGCAGGGTCATAGGAGAGGGTCCCAGGGCTCAGGCGCAGGAGGAGTCGCAGGGCGTGGGGTGGGAAGCAGCTGCCCAGTGGGGATGGGGAACAGGGAGCGCTGCCTTGAGCGCTGGAAATTGGCGCGGCTCCCCCTCTCCCCCGCCTGCCCCTCCTCCACCTCCACCCCGCCCACTCCCCCTCCGGCTCCGGCTTCGGGAAATTACATCCCCGCTCCGCGGCTCCCCCCAACCCCCACCGCGCCCCGGAGCCGGCGCCTTTATAGGCACATTTATTGCAATAATAAAGTGAGGCGGGGGGCGGGGGGCGGGGGGCAGCCGTTCCCGCGGGGACCGCGCTGGCTCTAGGAAGCAGGGAAATAAAATAAAATAAAATAAAATCAAAATTCAGATAACGGTGAGCCTTGCGCGGCAGGCCGAGAGAAGGCAGGCAGGCAGGGGTAGAGGGAGGGGGCGTCCAGCCCAAGGGCAGAGCCTACCCCACCCCACCAGCGGTCCCCGCTTCCTCATGCAGTGGTAGGGTCTGGAAAGAGGTGTCTTCGCTTCAACCTGCCTGGCCCCCTCCCACAGCCTGATCCTGCCTGGTCTTTGCCTTGCCCTCTGGCTCCTCTCCCATACCTGTCCTCAGCCCCTGTCTCTGTCCCCGTCTCCTGTGTCTTCCCTTGTCCCCCATTTCCCATTCCAGTCTCCCTTCGAGTCTTCCATCCCCATCTCCTGGGTCTCTGCATCCATCACTGTTTCTGCCCAGTAACCATCCCCATCCCCCATCTCTGTTTTGCCCCACCCTGACCCCATTCCTCCCTGTCCCCTGTGCTTATCCCTCATCCACCATTCCTGTCCCCATGCTGCTTCCTGGACTGTTCTGTAGCCCATCTTCATTCCTCTGGTCCTTACCCCATCCATATCTCTGTCTCTGCCCCACGCCTGGCCACCATTTCTATTCTGCTTCTCATCCCTGTCCCCAGGCCTATCCTTATTGTATCCTCATCCCTGTACTCTATATCTGTGCCTGCCAGTCCCCAATCCCAGTCCCCCTCCCTCTCTGTCTCAGTCTTCACCCCAGGCTGTCCTGTCCACCCCACCTCTGTCCTCACCCACATCTCTATCCCTCGTTCCCAGCCAGACTCCACCGGCCCCTACTGCGGCACCCCTGCCTCTTCCTAGGTGCAGGGGCTCAGGATGCTCTTTTCTCCCCTTCCCCAGCCCAGGCCTGGACTGTCCCTTCCCCCGGCCAGATCCTGGGAGCACCCTGCCTGACCCAGGTGGTAGGGGAGAAGCAACGGGCCAGCCTGGAGGCCCAGGGGAGGTGCACCCTGCAATGCGGCTGGGGGGCTGACAGCCTGATCCTCCCCCAATCCCAGCAGTGTCATCCCCAAAGAGCCATTCCCCGAAGTGGAGTTTGTTGCCCCCAACAGCAGGAGGCCACCTCAACTCCCTGCAGGTGCGTGGGCCCGCTGCCTCGGAGGTAAAGCCCTCCTGGTGCAGCTCTCCCCGCTCCCCGAATGGGCCTGAAGGAGCCTGCTGAACCCCCCAGCTGCCGCGTACCTCCGCCCCGCCCCCGCGCCGACAGCAGCGCTAGCCTCTCCCCTCCGCAAATGTCACCGCGCCCAATTAGCTTAATTAAGCCAGCTCTGGAGCAAGGGGGACCCCTCCTCGGACAACATCCTGCTCCCACCCTCAGCCATGGAGGTGGGCGACAAGAGCTCTGGGCAGAGGAGCTCCTTACCACCTGCCTTCCCAACTCCCCCACCTGCCCCCATGTTGCTGGAGACAGACAACCTGAAGGACAGCAGGAGAGAACCACAGACAGAGGGAGAAAATCAGAATCATGGGAGGAGGAAATTTGAGACAGAGACAGTGAGAAAAGAGACTGAGAGACAAAAGAGACTGAGAGAATGGGGAGGGAGAGATGGAAAAACAGCACAAGAGAGGGAGAGAGAGCACGAGCAATCAAGGGAGCCAGAGGGAGGATTTTATTTTATTTTATTCCATGTTCCCATTTCTCGGCTCGTTTCCTCACAGACTCTCACCCCTCCCTGTCTGAACTGCCCCACAAGGTCGCTTCAGCCATGCCCCCCCAACTCTTCCTTTTTATCTTGGCTGTCTACAGTAGTGGGTGGGGGCGGGACTGCCCAAAGCCAGGGGATTCGCCAGGATCAGAGAAGCACAGACGGCACTTTGTCTGAGATCAGAGATGGGGGTGACACCCTGGAACCTCTCCTTACCCTGCTGAACCTCCTCCCCTCCCCCTGCCCCTCACTTCTACCCCCTGCCCCTGTCTGGTAGAAGTCACTGGCCTGAATCACCCCAGCCAGGTTCTGACTGGGTACAAGACATAGGGGTGCTCTGGTCTGCTGGGAGGAGATGGCTTGGAGGCATTTGGGGTCATAACATCTGATGGCATGGGGATAGGGGGGACCTGGATGACTGGGCTTCTGGAAAGAACAGCAGTTGGGTGAGATTAGGGACCAGAGTTCAAATGGCCCACTCTTCGGCTTTCCCAGGAAACCTAACCCCCCTCCCCCAATGCCCTCTCTCAGATTCAGGCCCTGCCCTCTCCAAGCCCACTTCTGGGGCCTCTTCTCCCTCCCACTGTACCCTGGGACCCCTCCCTCCACCCTCTCTCAGGCCCACCCTCCAGGTGTTAGCTGCTGGCTTAAGCCTGTCTGTGGGAGTCAATCATTCTTGCTGCCCCCGCCCCCTCACCTGGGCTGAGAGGAGGGATGGATGGGAGGGGGAATGAGGGGGGCGATAAATATGTATGACGAGCGGGTGGTGGCAGCATTAATAACCCGGGATCGCAGCGCGGCGGGGACGGGGACCAGGCGGTGGAGATTCTAGCCCAGCAGCTTGGCTCTGCTGTTCCTGTCCCCAGTGACACTGTGTGTGTACACATGGGTGTGGGCAAACAGAGGGGGGCACCCATGCTTCCTGGCCTTCTTACCTACCCACAGCACAGCCTGCGGGCCAGTGTAGGACACCTCCCCAGAGACCACTCAGATACAATTGACATGCATGTATGTCACCCCCGTCGGAACACAGCAAGACCACACTTGTTCTATGACTACGGCTACACCCCCTTTAGAAAGAGCTTGACACTTGGGCAGAGGATGACAGGGGCTCACACAGGAAAGATGACACCTCCAGACAACCACATATAGCTACCCTCAGACCGCTATACACAGCCACATAGCCAACCCAGACACATAACCACACCAGTCACACAGACACCACTCCACAAATTGACACACACACCCAGCCAATCCAGGCACATACACACAGTCACTGATTTACACAACAGACATGCAGCCACAAGCAGCCACACACACACAGGCTCCTCAGACTCATAACCATGGGCATCCAGATACACACCCACACAGCCACCACAGCCACACACACATGTACCGGCCACACACACACAACCATTTGGGGCTAACAAAGACACCAGAACCCCAGGCTGACACACATGGTACTGCCTCCCCCCATGGGACCTGTGCACAGTCAGGGCCACAGCATGCGGCAGTGGTGGCTAGCTCAGGCTGACTGACACACTCTGACATGCAGCTCCTCTCTCGCCTGCTCCCCTCGCTGGAGCGGCATCTCCATATTTCTTCCTCTTGCTTCCTTTCTGTCTCCTTCACTCCCGGCCACCCCCACTCACCCCTACCCCAGATAATTGATGGCCCGGGCCTGGCCCGGCTGCTCCTGGCTCTCGATCCATCTTGTCCTTGAGCCCATGCTGTCTCCAAGATCGGTGGCCACCTGAGACACATAGAACGGGTGGGAGCAGGAGGGGGCTCCTTAGCCCCCTTGGAGCCCAGGAAAAGAACGGCCAGGCGGCCTCCACCAGAGTGGAGCACTGGCGACTGGGAGGGATACCCAGGCTTTCCTCCTCTGCTCAACTGGTTCCCAGCAATCACTCCTTGCCGGCCAGTTGGGGCTGAGGCCCAGGTGGGGGCTCTGGTCTCTGAGGTCCTGGAGCCTCTTTCTTTTTCTTTTCCTTTTCTTTTTTCTTTTCTTTTCTTTTTTTTCTGAGAGGGAGTCTCGCTCTGTCGCCCAGGCTGGAGTGCAATGGTGCGATCTAGGCTTACTGCAACCTCCACCTACCAGGTTCAAGTGATTCTTCCACCTCAGCCTCCCCAGTAGCTGGGACTACAGGCGCACCCCAGAACGCCCGCCTAATTTTAGTAGAGATGAGGTTTCTCCATGTTGGCCAGGCTGGTCTCGAACTGAACTCCTGACCTCAGGCAATCTGCCCACCTCAGCCCCCCAAAGTGCTGGGATTACAGGCGTGAGTCACCGTGTGTGCCGGGCCGGAGCCTCTTTCTTGATGCTGGATGTTAATGTGGTCACAGCCTCCCTGGCTCAGTTTGCTCAGAGTCCAGTCCCTCCCTGGCTCATTACTGGAACCAACCAGGTGCCGGGCCAGGAAAGATGAGCCAGGATCCAGAGCTCCACTCCCTACTCACCTTCACACTGGCTTTGGGTTTTTGGCCCTCACTGGAGCTCTGTGGGCCACATCAGGGTTCTTGACGTCATTTCACAGATGTACAAACTGAGGCCCAGATCCATGAAGTGACTGGGCCAAGACTACATGGCTTGAAAGGGCTGCAGTTCTCCTCCAAGGCACGCTCCCTGCCCCCTGCGGGACTGCGTGATTCCATTTGGTCTCCTAGCGGCTGTGGAAAGGGACTGGCGTCGATAGGGCTCTGGCAGGATGGCGGGGGACAACCCCAGCGTCTCTCTCTCCTCTTTCTTCGTGCACAGGCCGTCAGTGCCCAGATACCAGAGTCCGGAAGGCCGCAGTACCTGGGGCTGCGCCCCGCCGCGGCCGGAGCGGGTGCCCCCGGCCAGCAGCTCCCAGAGCCAAGGTCTTCGGACGGCCTAGGCGCGGGCCGCGCCTGGAGCTGGGCCTGGCCGACCAACCACACGGGGGCGCTGGCCCAGGCAGGGGCAGCCGGGGCGTTGCCCGCGCAGCGCACCAAGAGGAAGCCGTCCATCAAGGCGGCGCGCGCCAAAAAGATCTTCGGCTGGGGGGACTTCTACTTTCGGGTGCATACCCTCAAGTTTTCGCTGCTGGTGACCGGCAAGATCGTGGACCATGTGAACGGTACCTTCAGTGTGTATTTCCGCCACAACTCGTCCAGCCTGGGCAACCTCAGTGTCAGCATCGTGCCGCCCTCCAAGCGTGTCGAGTTCGGAGGAGTCTGGCTTCCCGGGCCTGTCCCCCGCCCTCTGCAGTCTACGCTCGCCCTGGAGGGGGTGCTTCCTGGGCTGGGGCCCCCGCTGGGGATGGCAGCAGCAGCGGCGGGGCCGGGGCTTGGGGGCTCCCTCGGGGGCGCACTGGCGGGTCCGCTTGGGGGCGCGTTGGGAGTGCCTGGGGCCAAAGAGTCACGCGCTTTCAATTGCCACGTGGAGTATGAGAAGACAAACCGCGCGCGCAAGCACCGACCGTGCCTGTACGACCCATCGCAGGTGTGCTTCACCGAGCACACGCAGAGCCAGGCCGCCTGGCTCTGTGCCAAGCCCTTCAAAGTCATCTGTATCTTCGTCTCTTTCCTCAGCTTTGACTACAAACTGGTGCAGAAGGTGTGCCCAGACTATAACTTCCAGAGTGAGCACCCCTACTTCGGATAGCGCCCCTCCCCAGCCAGTCCTGAGCCTCCCGCCAAATCCCAGCCTCACTAGGTGGGACCCCCTTCCCAGTGTTCTGCCGCTCCTGTGGCCATGTCGCCCACTCCTTCCACTCTGGGGGCGGAGAGGAACGGCTTCTCGGGACCCTCAGCTAGCGTGGGTGCCCTTTTCCTTATGCGGAGTGCCCGCAAGGCTGGGGTAGCCCCCTCCAGTACACCCCAAAGTGAAAGGGATAAGAGTGCAGCCCCAGAATAGGCGGGGCTTGGAGGCGGTCCCAATGTCCCCTAGGTCCACAGTGGGTCCCCTTTTCACCCCTGGCGCTAGGCTGCGCACTCCCTTTCCCCGCAGCTTTAATAACTCCTGGCCTGGCACCCTCACCCCACCCTGACTTTCCCATCCCCCAGCGCTTGTCCTGCTCCACCCTACCCCGCCTAAGACTGTAAAGGCCTAAAAACCTCGGCCTGTCCTCCCACCATTCTGCCTGCCATATGCCTGTCCCCTTTTCCTCCAAACCCTATTAGGGTACCGGAAGCAGAATCCCTGGGCTGAGGCGCTGGCCCTGCCCCCGGCCCCTGCCCCTGCCCGCCCCCTGCCCCTGCCCGCCCCGCTCCAGTCCAGGCAGTCCAGCTCCACCTGCCCTCTCCTGCTGCTTCCCTCGGTGATATTTTTTCTACGCCAAAACAGACGGGAAAGGGAACAAAATAAAGTGAAATCCAATACACGCCTGTGTGAGACCTTTGTAGGGAATGGGGAGGTGGCGTGGGGCTTCTATGTGGTAGAGACCTGGCCAAGGCCTTCTCCCTCAGCGGCTCTTGGGGAAACCAAGACAAAGACTGACAGAGCTAGCACCTTGGAAGTCACCAAAGACCGGATCAAAGAGAGCTGAGGGTTACCCTCGGGGTAGGGGCCCCGCCTGAGGTTGGGATTCTCCTCCCTGAGGTGGGCGAAGGGAAGCTGCAGCAAGTGGGATGGAGATGAGACCTGAGTGGGGATCACCAGCGGACGATTTGGGGAAGGAGGGTAAGACCTTGAATGGGATGGACAGGGACAGTGTAGGCAGAGCGCTGACAACCTGCTAAGCTCCACGGGGCCGGCGGGAGGTGGCAGGTTGGGAGGGAGGGGGAACGGTGTTCGCGGCATCTGGAGTCATCGATCTTCCTTTTCCTTCCTAATTTCGTGGGCGCTGAGTTTGCAGACGGAGGAGGTGGGGAGGGAGCTTTGGGATGAGGGGGTGGGGGAAGGGACCAGCGCGGGTTTGGAGGGCGGGGCCCGTGGCAGCTACTTGCCACTAGCAAACACAGCCCCCTTTAGCCAGCTGCCCACCCTCCCCCAACCCCCGCCTCTGGCTCCCTCCTGCAGCCGAGGCTGCTAATTTTATCCGCCCCCCGACCCTGGCCTGGGCGTTAATTGGCTGCGGCTTCATTAGCGGTTCTCCGCTCAACCGCCCCTCCCCTTGGGACCCCTGGCTGGAGGAGGGAGGGGGTGCGGTGCGGACAAGCTGAGGCACCGAGAAACTCCTCATCTTCGCCTTGAGTCCGGGGTCAGGGTGCCCACTGAGAGGGCAGTGTTCCCCGGGGGCTTGCCCACTGGCTCCAGCCTGAAACTGAGTCAGACACGGGGTCTGACCTAGACATATCTGGGAGTGAAAAGTCAGTAAGCAGAAAATAAATATCTGCTGGCTGGCTGGCTGAATAACAGGGTCAACTGAAAAGAGGAGGGAGATCAGGAATGGTTCTGGATCCGAGATTGGCCAAAAGCAGAAGAACCCGGAAGTCTCCTAACACCAGGCTTATTGCTGGAAACACCTGAGAAGAGCTGAGCCCAGAGTGGCAGGGAAGGAGCTTCCGGCTAAGGGGAGATTTCTAAGGGCTGGTATGAGAGCCAGGTGGGAACGGCTGGAATTAACAAATTCGCCCATCTGGGCCTTAGTTTCCCCACTTGTAAAGCTACAGTAAAATAGTGTGTGGTGGGGATCCTATGAGGCTTTTCCTGTGAACATGCTGCTGTGCTGGATAGTCCTCCCCTCTTCCTCTGCCTCCTCCTCTTCTTCCTCATACAGCTGGACATCTGAGAGCAGAGTCAGGTGTGTCTTCCTGTCATTGCACTTGTCACACTTTGTTACCTGTTCACCTCTTGGTATCCTAGCAGCCAGTGAGCTCTTCATGTATCTCCAGGGCTATGGAATGCCTGGCATAGAGTAACATTGCTACATAAGGCAATGATTCGCAAAACCACTGCTTAACAGGCTGGTCCAAGTGCAGTGATGTTTACTTGATCATAATCAGTTACATTATGATAATTGATCATAATCAGTTACATTATGATAATTGATCATAATCAGTTACAGGTTTCTTTGTTTCTTCTTCACTCCCACTGCTTCACTTGACTGGCCTTTAAAAAACAATTTTTTTGGCCTGGCGTGGTGGTTCACACCTGTAATCCCAGAACTTTGGGAGGCCTAAGGCAGGCGGATCACCTAAGGTCAGGAGTTCAAGACCAGCCTGACCAACATGGTGAAACCCCGTCTCTACTAAAAAATATAAAAATTAGCTGGACGTGGTGGCGGGCGCCTGTAATCCCAGCTACTCAGGAGGCTGAGGCAGGGAGAATTGTTTGAACCCAGAGGCAGAGGTTGCAGTGAGTGAAGATCATGCCACTGCACTCCAGCCTGGGTGACAGAATGAGACTCCGTCTCAAAAACAAAAAACAAATTTTTTTTTTTTTTGAAGACAGTCTTGCTCTCTTGCTCAGGCTGGAGTGCAGTGGCTTGATCAAGGCTCACCTTGAACTCCCGGGCTCAAGTGACCCTCCTGCCTCAACCTTCCCAGTAGCTGGGACTGCATGCACATACCACCATGCCTAGGTAATTTTAAATTTTTCCTTTTGTAGAGATAGGGTCTCACTATGTTGACCAGGCTGGTTTAGAACTCCTGGCCTCAAGAGATCCTCCTGCCTTGGCCTCCCAAAGTGCTGGGATTACAGGCATGAGCCACCATGCCCGGCCAAAAACTTTTTTTTAATTAAAAAAAAAACTTGGCTTATCAGAATCACTGAGGAGAGGTTTAGTTGTGTGACAGCATAAGTGGGCAAATGTCTACTCTTTGAGATCCATTGAATTAGAACCTCTGAAGACAGACCCCACACTCATATTTATATCATATTTTCCAACCCATTCTGATGCTGAGGTTTGGGAACCTACTCCTGGAGGGGTTGATGAATCCCATTCCCAAGGGTTTCTTCCGGATGAAGTCAGGCTAAAAGGAAGATCCTTTCCAGTCTCAAAGATCTGTAGCCCTGGGGAGAAAAGGAGAGCCCACCGACTCCTGGGACATCAAGAGGTAACAAAATGTCTGAGGAGAAAGAGGAGATGCCATGTAGGAGGCAGGTCTGTGGGTCAGAAGAAGAGGGGAGGGCAATCTGTCACAGCGCATGTTCACAGGAAAAGCCTCATTGAATCCTCACCACACAGTATTTTCTTGTGGCTTTACCAGGGAGGAAACTGAAGCCCACATAGGCTAATGCACTAGTCCCAGAGCCGGAACTTGAAGTCAGGTCTCCGACCCTTCTAAACCATGGTGCTTTCCAGTGTTCCATAGCTCTCTATCTCGTGGGGGGGGGGGGGTCTAGATCTCCTGGAGTCTAATAATGCTAGCTAGATATTCAGTAGGCACCCTATAAACGTTTGTCTTGACAACAAGCAGAGAGAAAACCCTGAAAAGCTTCAGGACAGTAAGGAGAGGGGGCGGCACTGGACCTCTGTTTTTGTTTTTTGTTTTTTGTTTTTTCCCCCCAGGCAAGGGCTTCTAACCCTGGGGCTACAGACGGGAATCTTAGAGAAAAAAGCGGGGAGTGGGCGAACTACAATTCCCAAAAGGCCACAAAGGGGCCACCACTACGCATGCGTAGATCCCTCCCGTTAGCTTTGGCGTCTCAGCGCGCTCTTCTCGCGCATGCGTTCTCCGAACCGTCTTCTTCCGACAGCTTGCTGCCCTAGACCAGAGTTGGTGGCTGGACCTCCTGCGACTTCCGAGTTGTGATGCTGTACTTCTCTCTGTTTTGGGCGGCTCGGGTAAGAATGGGGCTCCAGACGCTGGGTAATCAGTGGAAAGGAAGCTCTTCTCCTACCTTAGTTCCTAGTCACAAACTCTGGGGTTCTCTTGGCTTTTCCATGCACGTGGATTGGGGCCTCAGGGAGCGGACGTGTAACTGGGGAATCCCCAAGACCCCTGGGCGCGCGTGGAGTTAACTGCGAGCCTGTCCTCATTCTGGCGATCAGACGCCCCAGGGCCTCGTGACCGCCCATTTCACGTGGCATTAGGGGAGAGGACAGCCCCATATGCCCCGCGGACCCGGTGCTGACAAATGAGCGGAGTTTTCTGCCTGGTCTCACAAGCTGAGCTTTTCCGGCCAGCTCTGAGCCGTGCAGATGATGCAACCGAGCTTCACTGCTTGCATCAGGCAGGGGTCCCGGCGGCAGTGAGGGCTGGAAGGAGGTGGAACGGGTAGGGGGCTAAGTAAGGGGAAAGGGTGTTGGCTTACTCTCGGGCAGATCCGCACCCCCACCACTCCCACACAGCTCTTCCTCAGGGACTGCTAAAGGTCTACCCTCCCACCTGCATTGCTCTACAATCTGTGGCCTCAGCCCTTGCCAACTCTGCCTCTTCCCCCGCTGACTGGGGTATCAGTTTATGGTGCCCTGCAGGAAGACCCTCTTGTTCCTGTGGGTGGGAAGGTTCTGGAATCTCAGTTGCCCTCTCTGGAGTTGGGGAGACATAGGCTTTTGGAGGACAAGCTTTGCAGAGTGGTTCATGGAGTGAGGTGGTGGGAAATTTCTGAGGTGCGGTGCAGTGAATGGAGCAAATCAGAACCACCCCCTGGACGTTGATCTCAAGCTTGGCTCCAGAACTGGCTTTTGAAGGTGGAGGTGGGGGTAGTGAGAACTGAAACAGGCTGGCTGGACAACTGGCAGCTCGGTGTGGCCTTAGAAGCATGAGTGAGGGTGGCCGGGAGACAATTTGTCTGGACTGTTGTGATTTCACCCTGACTTTTCCTGCCTCCAGCCTCTGCAGAGATGTGGGCAGCTGGTCAGGATGGCCATTCGGGCTCAGCACAGCAACGCAGCCCAGACTCAGACTGGGGAAGCAAACAGGGGCTGGACAGGCCAGGAGAGCCTGTCGGACAGTGATCCTGAGATGTGGGAGTTGCTGCAGAGGGAGAAGGACAGGCAGTGTCGTGGCCTGGAGCTCATTGCCTCAGAGGTGGGACCTGGGGAGATGGGCAGGGGTTGGGCCACCATGGGTACAGGAAGTAACAAAGTTATCTTAACTGATATTTCTCCAAAACCCCCTTTCACACTCAGGACCTTTCTTTGGGCTTTATCTTCCTTTCTTATCTCCCTCAAGCAAAGGCAGTGCAAGTCCAGTTTATGGGGTTGGGACATTTAGGGAGCTTCCGGGGTCCCTACAGTTTCATCTGATCCCTTCCTTCCTTCCTCCTATGAGGAAGGAGGAGCCTAGAAGCACAAGTTTGAGTGGGTAGGTGGCATTGAGGGGCCACTGCTTATGGCAGATGGGTTTCTGAGAATGCTGCCTCTGGCTTTGCCCCAGGCCTGGTGCTGAGTGAATGGACCTTTCTGCAGGGAGTACTCCCGCTTTCAGCTCTGGCTCTGGCAGGGAGGGACTGTGGGAGTCCAGGGGAAGGGGCTCAATACCTTCTGACATTGCCCCCCACCACCCCAGAACTTCTGCAGCCGAGCTGCGCTGGAGGCCCTGGGGTCCTGTCTGAACAACAAGTACTCGGAGGGTTATCCTGGCAAGAGGTGAGGGCTGGAGGGCAGTGTCAGGGATGGTGCTCCCAGTGGGGGAACCCACCTGTACCTTCCCAGTGTTCATTGAGGAGTGAACTTCCCAGTCCTTTGCTGATGGTTGAGAGTCCTTTCTCTGTGCCCTCATTACCCCTCTCCCACGGCAGATACTATGGGGGAGCAGAGGTGGTGGATGAAATTGAGCTGCTGTGCCAGCGCCGGGCCTTGGAAGCCTTTGACCTGGATCCTGCACAGTGGGGAGTCAATGTCCAGCCCTACTCCGGGTCCCCAGCCAACCTGGCCGTCTACACAGCCCTTCTGCAACCTCACGACCGGATCATGGGGCTGGACCTGCCCGATGGGGGCCAGTGAGTATGGATAGGCTGGCTGATGGTCTTTGTGGGCAGGATTGGTGTGGGAAAGGAGTTATTTATTGAATACCTACTGTGGACCATACAGATGGAACAGGCCTTGCCCTGTCCTGCATGTCACAGTGGATGAGGAAGATAAGATCCCAGTTATAGTGCCTACCACAGAGTGGACAGAGCAGTGAGGCAGTGTGCCCTAGGACTGGTGTTCTGGGGACAGACAACTGTGGAGTTGAAGGGAGTGGTTAAGTCTGGGGGTCCTTCCACCCAGGGCTTCTTACTTCCTCTCACTTCGCAGTCTCACCCACGGCTACATGTCTGACGTCAAGCGGATATCAGCCACGTCCATCTTCTTCGAGTCTATGCCCTATAAGCTCAATGTGAGTGCTCTAGGGTATGGGGAGGGGCTCTTGGCCCTGGTGGTGGTCCTCCCCTGGAGAAGCTGAGGGACTGGAGCGCTGGGCCGTCCTTAGGGTTAAGGAGGAGAGTGAGCTGCCCTGCTTCCTTCTCAGGGCTTTAGCTGTTTGTGTGTCTGTCCAGCCCAAAACTGGCCTCATTGACTATGACCAGCTGGCACTGACTGCTCGACTTTTCCGGCCACGGCTCATCATAGCTGGCACCAGCGCCTATGCTCGCCTCATTGACTACGCCCGCATGAGAGAGGTTGGTGGGGGGCTGGAGACTGGGCACCTCCCCAGGGGGTGGTGAGGAGGTGTGGGAGGAGGGCAGCCTTGGGCAGGCCTCTCCCGGCCCTCCCCAGGCTGAGGCCTTGCCTCTGTACCTGCCCAGGTGTGTGATGAAGTCAAAGCACACCTGCTGGCAGACATGGCCCACATCAGTGGCCTGGTGGCTGCCAAGGTGATTCCCTCGCCTTTCAAGCATGCGGACATCGTCACCACCACTACTCACAAGACTCTTCGAGGGGCCAGGTCAGGCTCCCTGAGGTTGGGCCTTGCCTTTCCCTGCCTTCAGGCCTATTCCTGGGGCACTGTTGGCCTGGACCTGAGAGGAATTCATTCCCACCTGCAGCCCTTAAGACTCCTGCCCAGTCTGTGACAGTTCTCCTTCTCTTGCCCATGGTGGCCATGCCCTGGCAGGGGATTTGTGGATGGGATTGAGGGGCTGATTCCCTCTACCACTGGAATCCAGTGTACCAAGCCCACGTGAGGTGTGCCCTTGGGGCCCAGGTCCGCCAGCTTCCTCTGCCTTCTCTGTCCTTGTCCTTCTTTTCAGCTTAGACTCTGACCATCCACCTCTCACACAGGTCAGGGCTCATCTTCTACCGGAAAGGGGTGAAGGCTGTGGACCCCAAGACTGGCCGGGAGATCCCTTACACATTTGAGGACCGAATCAACTTTGCCGTGTTCCCATCCCTGCAGGGGGGCCCCCACAATCATGCCATTGCTGCAGTAGCTGTGGCCCTAAAGCAGGTTGGGGATCCTGTCTTTGTAGGGTGTGGGGGGGCAATGGCCTGGAGGCTTAGACCCTGCACCTTGCTAACTGATGCTGGGGCTGATGGAAGGGAAATGCCAGGATGGAAGGGGTCAAGGCTGGGGTCACAGAGCTACAGAGCTATGCTGAGGGTGCAGGGCCAGAGGGTAGTGCAGGGCTTGGGTCCAGGCCTAGGGTCACAGCTGCTACTGTCTCATCTCCAGGCCTGCACCCCCATGTTCCGGGAGTACTCCCTGCAGGTTCTGAAGAATGCTCGGGCCATGGCAGATGCCCTGCTAGAGCGAGGCTACTCACTGGTATCAGGTAAGCCAGCAGGTGATGGGTGAGGGCCTCTGTAGCTTCAGGCAGAGGCCCAGGACTCACCACTCCCCATTTCTTACCCACCTTAGGTGGTACTGACAACCACCTGGTGCTGGTGGACCTGCGGCCCAAGGGCCTGGATGGAGCTCGGGCTGAGCGGGTGCTAGAGCTTGTATCCATCACTGCCAACAAGAACACCTGTCCTGGAGACCGAAGTGCCATCACACCGGGGGGCCTGCGGCTTGGTGAGACCTGGGGTTTGAGGAGGGAAGGGGCTCCCGTGCTGGATGACTGCCAGGTGACCTTGGGCTATGCTCATCCCTCCCCTTGTGCCTCGTTCCAGGGGCCCCAGCCTTAACTTCTCGACAGTTCCGTGAGGATGACTTCCGGAGAGTTGTGGACTTTATAGATGAAGGGGTCCACATTGGCTTAGAGGTGAAGAGCAAGACTGGTGAGTGAGCAAGAAGGAGCCCCGGGCCAGCCAGTTCCCACTCACTGTCTGCTCCCTCCCCCAGCTGATCTCACTGCCTTCCCTAGAGCTCTGACCACTTGTTTCCTCACCCTCTCTCTCTAGCCAAGCTCCAGGATTTCAAATCCTTCCTGCTTAAGGACTCAGAAACAAGTCAGCGTCTGGCCAACCTCAGGCAACGGGTGGAGCAGTTTGCCAGGGCCTTCCCCATGCCTGGTTTTGATGAGCATTGAAGGCACCTGGGAAATGAGGCCCACAGACTGAGTTACTCTCCTTCCCCCTACCTGGGCCAGTGAAATAGAAAGCCTTTCTATTTTTTGGTGCGGGAGGGAAGACCTCTCACTTAGGGCAAGAGCCAGGTATAGTCTCCCTTCCCAGAATTTGTAACTGAGAAGATCTTTTCTTTTTCCTTTTTTTGGTAACAAGACTTAGAAGGAGGGCCCAGGCACTTTCTGTTTGAACCCGTGTCATGATCACAGTGTCAGAGACGCGTCCTCTTTTTTGGGGAAGTTGAGGAGTGCCCTTCAGAGCCAGTAGCAGGCAGGGGTGGGTAGGCACCCTCCTTCCTGTTTTTATCTAATAAAATGCTAACCTGCCCTGAGTTTCCATTACTGTGGGTGGGGTTCCCCTGGGCCAAACAGTGATTTGTCTCCCTCAATGTGTACACCGCTCCCCTCCCACCACCTCTACCACAAGGACCCCCGGGGCTGCAGCCTCCTCTTTCTGTCTCTGATCAGAGCCGACACCAGACGTGATTAGCAGGCGCAGCAAATTCAATTTGTTAAATGAAATTGTATTTTGCCCACGGCTGCTTCTGTTTGATCCCTGGGGACAGAGGGGAGCAAGGGAGGGGAGCGGCAGGGGGAGGCCCAGGTGTGGGGCTGGAGGGGGTACTGGCGGCAGCCGGAGGCAGTAGGCTTGGGCAGGGGAGGAGTGCGCTGCGCCTCGGGAGGCAAAGGTGCCCCAGCCTGGGCAGGCCCTGGACCAGCCCAAGCTGAGCAGCGCCGCCCCTGGGCTGGCTCCCAGAGCCTGGGCTAACGTGGAGCCCGCCACGTCGCTTGGCACTCAGAGGCCCCTGCTTCTTGTTGGCTCACGTAGGCCACGCTCAACACGTAGCCTGTGCCACACCCTTCGAGGCCCGGGTAGGAGGGCAGAGGGGCTGGTCTGGGCTCTTGGTGGACCCCTGCTGGTGCTGCCTGCCTCCTCCTCCCCCACGTGGGACTCAAGCCAAGGGTCAGAGGCGCTTCCGCTGCTGGGAGCAAGGGAGGAGAGTAGGGGTGGAGCAGCCTCCCCTCTGCGTGGGAACCCGGCCTGTGTAAGCAGTAGCGGGACAGGGTGGCCGGAGTGATGCCTTGGGGCCTGCGGGGAGGAGTGGAAGAAGTGGATGGGCTGGCTGGCTGTGGCTTGCATGGCACTGGCAGCCCAGCCTGGCTTAGAAGTCTGGCCGGTCCTTCTTCAGCTTCTTATAGTCAGTGGAAACTGCAAGGAACTAAGAGGAGAGGGAAAGGGGGTTGCGCTGAGTGCCCCAAGCCTCCCTTTGCTTCTAGTACGGGAGTTGTGGGTGCCAGGACCAGGAGATAAGAGGATGGGGGGCAACCCTAGAGCCATCGAGAGGTACCTTGTATTGGTCATTGGGGCTCAGGCGGTTCCAGGGCTCCGGGTTGTTCTTTCTGTCCCAGCTGTGGAGCAGGAGGGGGGAGGGTTAGGGTCTCCTCCCTGGGACCCAGAACTCTGTAACCCAATTTGACCCCCAAGCTCCAGCCGGAGACTCTGGCCCCACCCCAGTACCCCTGCCTCCTGCCCTGGGGGTCCCATTTCCCAGATACTGACAAAGGAACGGTCATATTAGCAGGTGCTGACAAGTGAGACAAGAAGCCTGTCACCATTGTCAGCATGGGGCTGCGTGACAAACTGACAACGGGGCCCAGGGACTCCCACTTGCTACCTGCCACCCTAGGTTAACCCTAAGAGCAGAGTCGTGGGAATCAGACACAGATCCCAAGGGGCTGGGTTTCTGGTGATGTGCCGGGAATTATAAAGCCATGGGTGCGCCTTTCATTTCCGGACCCTCTCCGCGGCCGGGTGTGAAATCTCCGCCCCACACTGGTCCCCAATGCAACCCCCAGCAGCTCACCCGGCCACAACCCCAGTACTCTGGTGAGGACTTAGAGGTACCCAAAAGCCCGAGCCCGCCGCTGGCTGAGCGTCGTCGTCATGGCAACCAGGCCGGGAGAGGCGCGGGTTCCGCATTTCAGGGCGGGCCAAGCTGAGGAGTGAGCGGCCAGGTGGGCTGGAGGGGATACGGGGGTCTCCCAGGTCAGCAGTGGGCTCCAGCCCTGAGATGCCGGTCGGTACAGTTGAAGGTGCATGCAGCAGGGCACGGGATCCCCACTAGGGCCGCCTATTTCCACCCAATCTTGCCTCACCCAGGCCCCCGTGAGCATCCCAAGCCGGGCCTTTACCAGACGTCGGGGCTGCGAAGGGCGAGTCGCAGCAAGTAGAGCGCAGCGCTGCCCATGCCCAGGCAGATTAAGCCGATCATCGGGATGATCTGCGGGGAAAAGGGAGAGCACTTTTGGGGTCAGCCCTCTCCCCGCAGTTCCCAGTCACCCTTTACAAGCTTTTCTGCCCACCCCAACCCCACCCCGGGTCTGGTGCTCCCTCCCTGGAATCTCCTACAACCATATTTCCTGGCATGGTCTCCCTCACCCTACAGCGATCCTGTCCAAGGTAGTAGATTTGTGGGACACAGGGACGTTTCGGAGAGAGACTGGGGCAACCTTAGGGGAAGAATAGGAGCGCGGAGGGACCTGGGCACAAGGCAAGGCATTGGGGGATTTGGAGGGTGGGGCAGCAGGAGAGTTAGGAGTTAGAGGTTCTGAGGTTCTGAGGACTCACCCCCGGATGTCTTTTGATCTGCCGGTAGAAGCGGGCCCCAAGACTGGCTCCTGCCATAGCGTTGTTTTTCCAGTCTGGTCCTCTGCAGTGGCTCTGTCCTCTCCCTCCTCCTGGGGTCCCGCCCCTGAGTGGGGAGGGATCAGCCCAGCCCAGAGCAGCTTAGCTTGGCCCAGCCCGTGCTTCTTTGGACTCACCCCACCCCTACTTAGCTCACTTTCTCCTCAATTCCAGGCCCAAAGCCTGTAGGGGAATTGTCTGGGAGCCAAGTGGTTTCTGCTCTCCGACTCTCTCCTCCAGATGTCTGCACCTGGACCAAGGGACACCATCATTCTTGGGGCTTTTGGCATCTGAGGGAAGGACCTCAGTGGCATAGGACCCCATAAGATGTGGGAGGAGGCATGGCCATGGGACAGGCACTTAGCAAAATGCATGTGTGGAGTGTTCACAGGTGGGACCAGGAGGGGCTAGGGCCGGTGAGGGCATGTGCAGCACTTCCCTGACACCCTTAGAGCTGTCCAGGAGCGGGTCCTGAGAACCCTGGTTCTGTCCCCTCCACAGTGTAGTGGGGGAAGGAGGAAGACAGGCCCACACCGTAAAGCTCCCCCAGCCCCTCTTGTTCTGAGTGGTTTCTTCAGGTTGTGGTTGGACTGGAATCGCGGTTGGAGGCTGGAAGAACCAGGTGTATGTTAATCATGGCTCAGGATCAGGATAGAATACGCCAGTTTATTTATTCTACCACAGTCATGGCAGTGGGGCTTGAGAGACTTGCTTGCTCTGCCTACCTGGGGTAGGGTAAAGGTGGGGCCGCCCAAGGAGGCCATCCCCTTCCTGTGGCTGTGGGGTGGATAGGAAGGGAATGGAGTGGGGGAAACAGGAAAGATCGGACAGATGCTGAAAGAGAACAAGACACAGACACAGAAATGCAAGCGATTCCGTCGTGTCCTCAACCATCTCAGGTGTGTGCTATGCTGCTGGGGTGGGGAGGCTCACAGCCCCCGTCTCTGGGGAATTTGGGTCTTAGGGAAGTAGGAACGGAGTCCTAATATCTCTCCCCACTCCCACGATAACCTCCACCACCCCCTCCCTCCTGGCAGCCGATCCTGCAGAGCACCTCCCCCTCCAGAGCCCGCCCTGTGGAGGGCGCGGGCGGGAGCGAGCTATGCACCCGTCGCTGGGATCGTCGGGGTACAGGGAGGGAGAGGGCGCTTTCTAGGGTCCCCCTCCCTTTCCTTCGCGCTGATACTTCCGCCGCCCCCTACTCTGACAAGCGCGGCTGTAATTAGGCTGCGGGGTCCCGGGCTCTCCGCCTCCCTCCGGCGGATAATGAGATAAAGTGTCAGAGACACGGCGAGAACAAAGAGACAGAGACTCGCTGCGATGTGTGTGGGGGGCGGGGGAGCGGGGCTGACGGGCTGTCAGAGCCTCCAGCAGCCCAGCCCTCCCGAGAGCCCGCGCCTCCAGGGCCCAGGAAGGGAGGGCGTGTCCTGTCACCCGCGCACCCCAGCCCTCCAGTCTCTGGGACCAAAAAACAATCCCAGAGTTCAAACTCGAGCGGCCGCACAACTGGGCTGCACATCTGGTTCTCTGTGGCACAGCTGGGGAGCCAGGACGCCGGAAGGGGCGCCTGGTCCTTGCGCCTTTGCTCAGGGGCCCTCGCCTGCTTCCTTGTGCCCTTTGTTCTGAGTTCCGGTGACCCCGGCCAGGTCCCAAATTCTCCGTCGCGCTCCTTTTCCAGAGCCGCCGCTGTCCCTCCGGCCTTGGGCCTCCGCCCCGCTCACCGAGATGCAACGTTACATTATTGCCTCCGCTCCGCCTCTCCACCACTCTCTGACCCTTCTCCTGCTTCTGGTCCCTGTCTCTGTGAATTTATTTCTAAGCCCCCTTCCATCTTTGGTTCCCGTCTCTGGCTCGTGGCCCATGGGGCCGATCTGGAATACAGGACTCCTTGGGTTCCGGATCCCATCTCTCCTCGCTCTCCACACTTTCCCACCACGAGGACTCAGGCCACGCTGGCCCAGCGGGGTGAGGGACCGCAGGAGTCATTAGCCGCAGATTAGGCGCGGCCCGGGATCCCGCTGGGACTGGACTCCAAGCGCTAACCCGCACCAGGATCCCAATCCGCGCGCCGGGGCACAGAGGGCGGATCGAGCGTGTTGCAGGGGCCGTGGGCTCGGGCGCCCCCTGGAGGCCGAGCGGCCCCCAAGCTCGGGGAAGAGGCCTTGGGCACCCCCTGTCGGGCAGTGCCGACCCTGCACTCCCGGCGTTCGGGCCGCTAAGTTGGTGCCTGGAGTGTCCGTCCACGCCCAGCCCGTCACTCCGCCACTCCCGCCGCCAAGACAGTGGGTCCCGCAGCCTCCACTCTTCTGGTGTGAGATGGGACCGGAGGGCGGAGAGGGGACGCGGAAGCTCCTATCTCTCCAGCCACAATTGGCACCCAGGGTTCAGGCGGGTTCCTCTTCTGGGGATGGGCATCCTCAGATGCCTGGGGGCCGGGCAGGCGGGGGCGTCATCTCTGCTTCTCGGCTGCAGATTCGAGATTGCCCTAAGCCCTCTGACCCGGCCTGTCCTAGCCTCTGGCTGCCCTTGTTTCTGCCTCTTGTTCTTTCTGCCTTCTGTCTGCTTCCTGTCTCTGGGTATGTCCATCTCTCTCTTCCCTGTTCTGGCTGTGTCTGTCTGCTCTCCCTCTTGCTGCCTTCCTTACCTGGCTTTGTCCCTCTGCATCGGTTTTTCTGTGTCTCTTTGTGTCTCGCTCCCTCCCTCCACATCTCTCCATCTCACTGTCTCTCTTTACTAATGCCTCTCTTTGTCTCTGTCTTTATCTCTGTCTCTCCCCAACCCCACTCCCCAGCTCTATTCCTATTCTCTGGGTTGCTGCCTCTGGGGACTGCAGCAGCCCAACAGGGCAGCCCGGAGACGCCTCGGGGCACTGCCCGGGGTCCTCCTCCTGGTCACCTACACATGCCCGTCAACTCCGCGCAGCGTTGATCTTCCCGCTGCGGCTGTGGGACATGGAGGGGCGCCCGGAAAGGAAGACACAGGGCCCAGCATCTGCTCGGGAGCCCCGGGGCCCCTGACCCCCTCTGCCATTATTAAGGGCGCCGAGTCCCGAGGCACCGAGATGATCATGATTGCATCAGCCAGACAGAAGCGGAGCCGGGAGCTGCGCGGTGAGCGAACGAGTGAGACAAAGACGCCCGCGCCATCTGTTTATGCAAAGCGCTCTCCGCCGGGGACCCCGGCGTCCCGGCTCCTGGCCGGGCTTGGGGCAAGGGTCATAAGCCCATTCCCACCCGGCGCCCCCACCGCGCCTTGGCTTCCCCTCTCCTCAGCACCCAGAGGGGCCGCGGGGCGAGCGGAACGGAGAGGGGGCGGGGGTGTTGATGTGATTGGAGCGGACGCGGCTGTTTCTTCAATAATGGATGGAGATGATGCGGACGGCGAAGCCGAGCTGGCCGGGAGAGGAGAGAGGAATAGAAATGGGGAAAGGAAGGAGTGGGGGCGGGAGACTCACCCCGGCGCGCGCACACACACACGCGCGCGCGCACGTGCGTCACACTGTCATTCGGATACACGCCACCGCGCGGCTCACACCCAGGCACACGCCTACGCACTGTCACCGAGACACACATACCTGCAGGCGGAGACGCGATGGCAACACACACTCCCCGCTGGCTCTTCCTGATTTTCACACATACACAGACCTGCAGGCGGAGACGCACGGAAACGCCCCCACGCGGAGGCACACCCGGGCAAAATCACCCAGATGGGAGCTGGGGACGGGGAAGTGGACAAACCCGACAGATATAGACACACTCAGGGGCACAGACACACACCCGGGCACAGAGTCGGACACACCTGGGGCTCAGGTAGACACACCTCACATACCCAGGGAACAAACGGACACACACAAACCACACGCCGGAGATACAGACGTCCATAATTGCCAGGGGCACGGAGAGCCCACCCACACCCACTCAGAGGCTAGCACACCTTAGCATATGCAGGAGTTGCCATCTGTGCCCTGAGGGGTGGAATGTGGCAGGGAGGTCGTCAGGGTCTCCGGAGCAGGCCTTGTTAGCCTAGCAGTATGATGAGGTCTTGGTGACAGGAGGCGCCTGGGGCTGTGGACTAGGAGGCCCGTGCACCAGGGCTTAGCTGTCTGCAAGCTTCCTTGACTGTCCCCTAGGGCGGGTGGCGCCGACGTTGGGCTGCCCCTGAGCAGCAGACCCGGCGGACCCCACTGACCCAAATCGGGCAGTTTCGTGGAGGGAGAGCCTAAAGAGAACAGTGGAGCTGCACCGGGAGATTCTCAGGATCCCCAACACTGCTGCTGGTGGGGTTTATAGAAAGGGTCACTCTGTACTCTGCCTTTTCCCCCCGTGCTGCCCAGTCTTCCAACTTCAAGGGGCACGTGTGTGTGTGTGTGTGTGTGTGTGCGCGCGCGCGCGCTGAGTGGAGTGGGCAGTGGAGGAGGTTGGGGTGCCGGTTGTCTTGTTCCCCACTACCGGCCCTTCCTCGGATCTGTTTTCAATTCAGTCTGCTCCTTGGCCCAGACTTATGACCTTTGCAGAGTGCGGCAGTATCATCCATCACCCAGGCGCCGCTTAGGGGGATGGAGGGCGCTGGGAGCTCACATAGGGTCGCTGTCACGCCTGCCGCCCTCTCTGGAGACCTGCTCTCTGGCCCGCGGGCCAAGGCTTAACAGTCTTGGTGAGTACTGACGGGAGGGTGTGACCGTGGGGCTCGATCGGGACACTGGGTCACATGTCCCCACCCCTGGTACCCTAGCACCCCTCCTTCCAGTTCAGCACAGCCTGTTTTCCCGCTTTTCCCGCCCCCCTTCTCTCGGGCCCTTTGCTTAATTTCCTATTAACTGCTGATAAATCCAATTAAACCGCCGCTCTAATTAGGGACAGCTGCCGGCTCAGTGAGGCTAGGGAGGGGGGCGCCCCCCGAGTGTTGGGGGAGAACAGCCGCTCTCCCTGCTTCTCGGCATCCGCACACCAGCATTGCCGCCCAATGAGCCAGTAAATTGGTTTTGCCTTAGCATTGGCGGGGGGCTCTCGAGGATCTCGGGGGGCTCTGATTTTGAGTCCCTCAGACCTTGATGAATAGAGACAACCCGAGCCCTCGCGGTCCCTCCCCTCATACATTCCTGGTAGGTGGATTTCAAGGAAGGATAAGGACAGAATGCTTGATTTGCGTGTGGTTGGTGTGTGAGTTTGCCTGTGATCTGTTCCTATTCCAGCTCAATCGCGATTAAAGGGGGGGGTCTTCTTTAATGACTCCGCCCCCACCCCCTCAGGCATCCGGGACCGTCAAGGGCAAAGGGAACAGAAAACTGAACCCGGTTCTGCAGAGTCTTCTCGTGTGCTTCCCTACCCCCATCACACCTCAGCCTTCTGGAAGGGGGGCGCGCCCGTCCCAGGCCTCCTCTTCCCCAGCCCAGCTGAGCCTCTGCCCTCCCCCCGCCAGCAGCAGATGGTGCCCGGGCTCTCGCTGCCAACCTTGCTAGGCGGTGCCAACCTCAGTCCTGGCAGACAACGGGCAGACGAGAAGAGGAGCTCCTGGCTGGCCAAGCCAACCCTCCCCCACCCGGCATCGAGCTCAAGACCCCCCCCCACACGCCTGCCCCACTCCAGCGACCACCCCAGCCTGCCTCTCACTGGGTCCGCTCTCAGGTCCCCAAACTCCTCGTCTCCTTCTGCTCCCTTCCCCACACCTTCCCGCTCCTCGCCACCTGCCGCCCTGACCAGGGCCGGCGTATTTGCATATTTGCATATGCAAATAATAACATTTGCATTCGGTGCTCCGCAGGGGTGTCTCCGCGAGAGCCGGTTAGCTGTCTGCCCTCCGTCCTCACTCGGTACCTGTCGGAAAGGGTTAGGGCAGGGGCCGCGCGGGTGCGGTTAGGCCCCCGGCCTAGCTAGCTCGGTTCTCGGAGGACTTGAGGAAGTGTTGCCATGGAGACGGCACGCACCCCACCCCCTCCCAGGCCCAGGGTCTCGGGCTTGGTGTCCCTGGTTGTCTCCCCTTACCCACCCTCCACCCCCTCCCCATCCCTCGCTCTCCAACCGAGATCTTGCATCGCCCCCTGGCGGCCTAGCTCGGCGCCAAGCCAGATTCCGAAATGCAAGGGGCTGCCTGCGGCTAAATCGCCAAGAGCAAGGGGGGACTTACCCTACTACAAGATCCTGCTCCCAACTGCTGGGGCGCGGGGGCGGCGACTCCAGCCCCGCGCTCCCCTTTCTTTACTGACTACAGAGGCCTCACCTGGCGGGCGCACTTCCCACCTCCCGCCAACCTCAGCCCAGATGGGTCTCAGGTTACCCGATGGTAAAGAGGCGGGACAGCTAGGGAGGATTCTCCACCCCTCCGTAGGCCCTCTCCTCAACCCCAGTTAAATAACAACTTTTCTAAGTTTTGTCAAAAGTTTAATAAATTCGCAACATTCGACAGTTCGCCCTCCCTCGCCCCCGCCCCCCGCCCCCCGCCCCAGTCCCTGGCTCCTCCTAGTAGATACGCGTTTTTTTCCAGCTCTTGCAAGCGGGGCCTGAAAGGTTTCGGGTCCGGGCTGCTCTGGGCAGCAGGTATCCGAGGCTCCAGGCTGGGGTAGGGGGCGAGAACCAGTCCCTTCCCGGCAGCCCCGTCGCGCTCAGGCGGGCCTTCCTACCCCTCCTCTCCCAGCAGTCCCGTTGCTTTCGCCCCCCTCCCCAAACTCCACTGGGCCCGCCCAGAATGGGGTGTGGGTGTCTCCCGCTTGCAGGCGCCCGCACGCCTAAATTTCCTCTAGAAAGTCGGTGGGAAACAGCCCCACCTTGCGGCCGGTGTAGACCTTGACGTAGCCGCCCGCTTCGTCTCCTTTCTGCACCACGATCTAGAAGATTAAAGGATCAGAAGTAGGAGAGGAATCAAAGGAAAAGGTAGGAGAGGACAGCAGGGGAGCCGGGGTTTACAGGGGCTCACCCTAGTCTTATTAATGGTTAAGCTCTCCAAGGAGTGTGGTGGGCTAGGGAGCATTCAGGCCTAGGATTGGGTTGGGGCAACAGCCTACCTGGTCCTTCTTGAGAGTGATCTGCCCTATCTCGCGGTTCCCCACGAAGGATCTCGTCACGCGGTGCACACGTTCTCCAGTCCGGACCCGAATGATGAAGTTTGGAGGGAAAAATCCGACCTTCTCCCCGATTTTCCCCTAGGGAAGATAGTAGGGAGAGTCCATCTCTCAGTGTCGGGTTCTGGACTCAACCCACACTCCACCCTAGCCCTAGCCATTTCTCTCACCCGCCACCATTCTTCATTGGAGTCATCAATGACTGTGATCTTCTCTCCTGGCCTGGCAGGGGAAGGGAGGGGCCTCACTCACATAGCAGGTCCCCTGCTGTGCCCCGGGTCCAGCATCAATAGGCTCCAAGCCCTGAGTCCCCCCTTTTCCTTTCCCTTGGGGGAACCCAGTTCTTTCCTCTTCACTCCGCAGTACCAGCCCCCTGACCCAAGGCCTCTCACGGGAAATCCAGATCGTCCTTCTCCAGGGCTTTGAACCGATAGAGAGCCACAAAGTAATGAGACTGCTGGAAGCCAGGCTGCTTGTGCTGGGGGTGAAAGGGAATGATGAGTCTTAGGGCTCCTCTACCCCACACTGAGGGGCAGGATTCCAAGGCAGGGACATTCACCACACACTCTACACTCCAACTCTCTTCTAGGTCCCTGAACTGAGAGAAGTGTTTTGGTTGTGGGTGGGTGTGCAAGGTGATGGAGAGAGTGGGTCAAAAGTGATGGGAAGCCTAGGAGTTAAAGAGTGAGCTTCTGCCAGGGCCATGAGTAGTGGTGTCAGAGCTGGGCTGGGGAGAGAACTGGGTTCCTTGCAGGGAGGAAGGATTCTTACCTTGTCATCAGGTGTCTTCTTCTCAGCCTTCTTATCCCCTTCAGGGTTTCCTGGGATAGGAAACACCAACAAATTGTCTGTCTCCTGGAGGGCAATTCTTATTCTCTTATCCTTCTGTGGAAGGGCCTCGTCTATCCAAAGCTGGCCTGCCCTTTGCTCCTCCACCCTCTATTCCACAGCTGAGCCTCTGATCCTACTCCATCTCTGGATGGAGGTGGGTAACACTCACCATCCTGGGGTTTGCCTTCCTCTGGTCTGGCCGACTCTGGCTCCTCCTCCATCATGGCTGCTAGAGGCTGGATGGAGCACCAGAGTTAGGGAGACGCTGTCTTGGGAACACATGCCCTGGCTGTCTATAATCAGGTCAGAGAACTATAGAATAATGGGATCTCAGAGATCTCAAGAGTTGGAAGAGGCCTTGGAGGAAATATCTAGTTCAGCCATCTGCCTAATGCAGGAACTTTCTTTTTTTTTTTTTTTTTTTTTTTTTTGAGACGGGGTCTCCCTCTGTCGCCCAGGCTGGAGTGCAGTGGCGCAATCTTGGCTCAGTGCCAGCTCCGCCTCCAGGTTCACGCCATTCTCCTGCCACAGCCTCCTGAGTAGCTGGGACTACAGGCGCCCGCCACCACGCCCGGCTAATTTTTTGTATTTTTAGTAGAGACGGGGTTTCACCGTGTTAGCCAGGATGATCTCAATCTCCTGACCTCGTGATCCACCAGCCTTGGCCTCCCAAAGTGCTGGGATTACAGGCATGACCCACTGTGCCCAGCCATGCAGGGACTTTCTCTCATGCAGGGACTTTCTCTAAAATATCCTATCAGGTGGGTCACCCACATTCTGCTTGAATGTAGCTAAATAACAGGGAATTCACTACCAGATTCCAGGTCCTTGACTATGCTGTCAGCCTTTAAAAATACTCCAGTGTGTAAGTAAAAAGTGAGCAGCATGGCCAGGCGCGGTGGCTTATGCCTGTAATCCCAGCACTTTGGGAGGCCGAGGTGGGCGGATCACCTGAGGTCGGGAGTTCGAGACCAGCCTGACCAACATGGAGAAATCTCCTCTCTACTAAAAATACAAAATTAGCCAGGCATGGTGGCGTATGCCTGTAATCCCAGCTACTCGGGAGGCTGAGGCAGGATAATCGCTTGGACCCGGGAGGCGGAGTTTGTGGTGAGCCGAGATCGTGCCATTGCACTCCAGCCTGGGCAACAAGAGCGAAACTCTATCTTAAAAAAAAAAAAAAAAAAGAGCAGCACAATTTTTATAATTCCCTTAAAAGAATATAACCCAAGAGTATGTTAGCCTTTCTGGAAGCAGCCATATCACATTGCTAGTGCCTTACAAGTCATTAATTCACTCCATAGAAATCCCTTATCTGTGTCCAACCTCCATATCAACAAGTTTGAGGCCAGATTTCTAGTTCTGTTTTTTGCAGTTGATTTTTTTGATCAAATATGTACATTTATCTTTTCTTTTCCCTTCCTTCCTTCCTTTCCTTCCTTCCTTCCTTCCTTTTTTTTTTTTTTTTTTCTTGACAGGGTCTCGCTTTCTCCCCCAGGCTGGAGTGAAGTGGCTTACTGCAACCTCCGCCTCCCGGGTTCAAGCGATTCTCCTGCCTCAGCCTCCCAAGTAGCTGGGATTACAAGCGAGCACCACCACACCTGGATTTTTTATTTTTATTTTTATTTTTGTATTTTTAGTAGAGACAGGGTTTCACCACGTTGGCCAGGCAGGTTTCGAACTCCTGACCTCAGGTAATCTGCCCACCTCGGCCTCCCAAAGTGCTGGGATTACAGGCGTGAGCCACCACACCCAGGATGAATATATAATTTGTAACTTCATTATATCTAAATCATGTTATAAGGCATCAGAAATCTCCCTCTAGCTGTATAATGCTGAACGGACCTAGACTCTGGGTTTGCCACTCAACCAATTTTAGGAGTCCATCTAACCGTAACCATCATCCATACTAGTCCACCCTGGTTGTCCAGAAAGATATAAGAATATTCTAACAAATTCCTTGCTGAACTGAATGCAAATCTATGGCATTACCAACCTAGTAACCCTGTTACAAAAGGAAATGAGGTTTATCTTGGCCAGTAGCTTTGTGCCTCAGTTTCATCATCTGTAAAATGAACAGGTCAGACCAGATGATCTTCATGGATACTTGCATGGCTCTAGAATTCTCCAGTTACTTGGCATAACAAGTTCTCTTCCCTACATCCAAAAGCACAGCTCTTGCCTCTGTCACCTAGCAATGCCAAAGACTTTGGGCCTAGCCTTCAGGTGGTTGTGGTGGCTAATCTGACAATTTCAGAAGGAAGCTGAGAAAACATAATCTATGGCTGGAATTCTTAACCAGAGGCCCATGGTGAGCTGCAGCAGTTTCCAAAACCCCCTAAAACTGCATGCAAAAATATGTCTGTTGGGTCATGTGCAATTTTTTTCTTTTCTTTTCTTTTCTTCTTTTTTTTTTTTTTGAGACAGAGTCTCCCTCTGTCGGCTAGGCTGGAGTGCAGTGGCACCATCTCGGCTCACTGCAACCTCCGCCTCCTGGGCTCAAGCGATTCTCCTGCCTCAGCCTCCCGAGTAGCTGGGATTACAGGTGTGTGCCACCACGCCTGGCTAATTTTTGTATTTTTAGTAGAGACGGGGTTTCACCATGTTGGCCAGCCTGGTCTCAAACTCCTGACCTCAGGTAATCCACCTGCCTCGGTCTCCCAAAGTGCCGGGATTACAGGCGTGAGCCACCTCACCCGGCTTTTTTTTTTTTTTTTGAGATGGAGTCTCACTCTGTCACCCAGGCTGGAGTGCAGTGGCATGATCTCAGCTCACTGCAACCTCCGCCTCCCAGGCTCAAGTGGTTCTACTGCCTCGGCCTCCCAAGTAGCTGGGATTACAGACACACACCACCATGCCTGGCTAATTTTTGTATTTTTAGTAGAGACGAGGTTTCACCATGTTGGCCAGGATGGTCTTGATCTCATGACCTCATGATCCACCTGCGTCGGCCTCCCAAAGTGCTGGGATTACAGGCATGAGCCACCATGCCCGGCCGAGTTTTGTGCAATTTTAGGGGAAGACAATCTATTACTTCTGTCGCTTTCCAAATGGGAAAATGACCTGCTCCATGGGATCTCTGGGAGGGACCTCGTGGGGAGGTACAGTGCTCACATTTTTCTTATCTGCCTGTCCCTTCTTCCGTTCCTTGTTTGCCATGATCACCCCAGTGCGCAGGGTTTCAAACACAGGATCATTGCGATTGGCAGCAGCTAATCGAATGGGAGGAGAAAGAAGACATTATTGGGAAGGCAGAGAAAGGCTTGGAGGAAAGGAAGGGAGAGGTGGGATTGAGTAGATGGATACCCATGTGTGTATTGGGTGGCGGTGGGGGCGCCGCGGGGGAAGATTAGGGAAGGGTCAGCTAGGCAATACCCAGGACACCAATCTATAAAGGACTTTAAAAACATCACTGGTGATGTAAAGTGAGGGAGAAAAGTATTTATTAGAACTCCTTCCAGGCAAAGCATTATATGATGTTTGAAAGACAACTTTGCTTGCTTGGGAGCTGAGACATGCACAGAATCACTATTCTCCTAAGGAGAATGGGCCCTTAACTACTGGCTTTTGTTCTGCTGAATGGCATGTGTAAGCTGAGGTGCTGCCACCAATAGGTTCTTCTTTTTCACCAATAGGTTCTTCTTTTTCACCCATGCTCTTCACAGAGTTCAGCCTCTCCTCCAAATAAATGTTGAGCAAATTTGTCAATGAATATGCTTTTAAGGGTTGCCAAATTATGAACCTGCCCAGGGTGCCTGCAGCCTTTGGGTCTTGCCCCGAGTCTGATATGACTCTGTAGTAAGGATAAGGACAATCTAGAATCCTTGTTCTTGCTTAGAAATGATTTTGCACACAAAGAGCACAGATTCTGAAGCTAGCAACTGAAGATTCCAGTCTTGGCTCTACCTCTTGCTAACTGTATGTAGTTGCAACTAAATCTTATCTCCCTCTGCTGTAAAATGGGGATATTGCCTCTGCATCCAAATGGATATAAAAATGTGAGGTTGAGGGAGAATTATGGGAAACAGAAAGTTTCTGTTTCGGAATTTGGCTCCCAAAGCTAGAGATGGCATGAAACCATCTCTAGGCTTGCCCATTCCCTCACGTTCCATAAAGGGCACTTACAGAGATCTTTGACACAAGCGTACTGCTGGTTGCTGTAGAGTGGGGAACTATAGGCCCGATGGAAACCAGGTGGCTGTAGGATGGGATGAGAGGAAGCATTAGAGGTAGCAAAGTAAGGTCCAGAAGCCCATCTCTCCCAGGAGTGCTCACCCTTTCTCAGAAAAAGAGATGGGCTGAGAAAGAAAAAGCAGAGAAATGAATGGGATGGAGGAGAGACCAGCAAGGGGTAGCTGGCTGGTGACATGTCCCCTCTTTTTTTTTGAGATGGAGTCTCGCTCTGTCACCCAGGCTGGAGTGCAGTGGCACAATCTCGGCTCACTGCAAGCTCCGCCTCCCGGGTTTGCGCCATTCTCCCGCCTCAGCCTCCTGAGTAGCTGGGACTACAGGCACCTGCCACCACGCCTGGCTAATTTTTTGTATTTAGAGATGGGGTTTCACTGTGTTAGCCAGGATGGTCTCGATCTCCTGACCTCGTGATCCGCCCACCTCAGCCTCCCAAAGTGCTGGGATTACAGGCGTGAGCCACCACGCGTGGCCATGTCCCCTCCTTTCTACACTTTGCTCTCCCGAGCCTACTCACGATCTTGCCGAAGCATCTCTGCATTTCCACATAGGACTGACAGTGTTCATGGATGTTGGTTTTGCAGTTCTTACAGCGAAGCCCAAACTTGTTGTTGACTTGGGAAAGGGGGAGAAAATTCAGATAAGGTTCCAGATTGCCCTTTCCCTTTGTACCACTGCTGCTACTCTTAGGTTTCCTTTTCTGTCTGGGACCCTACTTGCTCAATCTCTAATAGCATTGCCTTACACCAACTCTAGCCACAGCCCATCTGCTACAAATACTCCTCTCCTATGCCCTCTCCCCAAACCTCTGCCTTCAATATCATACTCTCTTCACTTCCCTTCATGACTCACGAACAATCATCCGGGCACAGACATCACAGAACTTTGGCTTCTTGAAGAAGTGATCTTTGAATTTGTGGGGCTTATCGTTGACCAGCTTAGGAGGTTCTGGGGGTGGCTCCTCCTCCTCCTCTTCTTCCTCTTCCTCTTCCTCATAGATGTAGTAGATGGGCCCACCCCCAGCTCCCACTGCCTCCCCATTGGCCTGGGGCTCTGGGGGAAGTTCCATCTCCTTTGTCCCTGTAGAACCCTTCCTGAGTAACTGCTTTAGCCGCTGTAGCTGAGGGAGGGAGTGAAGAAAACCCAATGTTAAAAGGACTTGTCACCCTCTCTAGAGTAGGGGGGCGCTAGAGCAAACTAGACAGTTTTCTAGTTTCGGGCAAGGAATGTACCCCAGGATTAGGGGGTATTGGTATCGGGGACTGCAGGTGCTGGCCAGCAAAAAATGAGTCACACACAAATGAGATCAATTTAAGCACTCTTCTTCAGCTGTAATGGCTTCCCAGCCCCCCACACCCAGTGGTCAGAGGCCCAGACTCACCCCACTTTGCCGAGTCTCTGCTGGGAAGGAGGGCTTAGGGGACTCCAGCACCTCCTTTTCTGTCATCCTGCAAGAGGTTGGACCCCACTATGAAATCTAATCCCTTTCATTCTTCTCTCCCTTTCTGTCCCTTGCAGTAGGGTGGTCCTCAAAGGGGAGGCTTTCGGAGAAATGTGATGAGAGATTTTTTTGTTGTTGTTGTTGAGATGGGGTCTCACTCTGTCACCCAGGCTGGAGTGCAGTGGCGTGATCATGGCTCACTGCAGCCTCGACCTCCCAGCCTGAAGCGATCCCCCTACCTCAGCTTCCTGAGTAGCTGGAACACAAGGTGCGCACTACCTGACTACTTTTTTATTTTTTGTAGAGACATGGTCTTGCTTTGTTGCCTAGGCTGGTCCCGAACTAGCTCAAGCAATCCTCCTGTTTCAACCTCCCAAATTGTTGAGATTCCAGGCGTGAGCCACTGCACTGGGCCAAATACAGATCCTTTGGCAGGTTTTATTAACAGATTTCATGGAGGTCTAGAAAAAAGCTCAACATGGCCAGGCGTGGTGGTGCATGCCTGTAATCCCAGCACTTTGGGAGGCTGAGGCAGGTGGATCACTAGAGATCAGGAGTTCAAGACTAGCCTGGCCAACATGGTGAAACCCCATCTCTACTAAATATATAAAAATTAGCCGGGTGTGGTGGCAGATGCCTGTAATCCCATCCACTCAGGAAGCTGAGGAAGGAGAATCGCTTGAACCCGGGAGGCGGAGGTTGCAGTGAGCCGGGATTGTGCCACTGCCCTCCAGCCTGGGTGACAGAGCAAGACTCCGTCTCAAAAAAAAAAAAGAAGCCCAACAGACTAAAGAGCTTCCCAATTAGTTCCTCAAACTGATACTCATCCTTCCATCCTGAGGGGCGACCCCATAGTTCACAGCCCTTACACAGTGTTCAAAGCTGCATGGTTTACGTCATTTTCCTATAGGTACTTTGTTTCTCCTGGGAATCTGTGGGCAACAGAGATGTGATGCATACCTTCCCAGATCTCCTCTCTTCAAGAGGTTTAATGTGTGTCCTCATGTGCACACAAGGAAGGATGGACTGGAGACATTTGTCCTCCCCTACTTTTTTCTTGAGCCCTGGGGGCCCTGTGCCTAGTTCTGTCCCAGCCTGCCTCAGGGCTCAGCTATTTTAAGTTTTCAGGGTAATATGAGCCTTTCCTTCCCTTACTACTTCATTCCCTTCACCCCACCCCCACCCCCACCCCACCCTTCAATCCAAACTCATCCTAGAGTAGAATAATAATTTTACGCCTAAAACCCAAAAGACTCACAGACAAGGAGAGAAATGAAGAAGCTGAGTAGATTATAGATCAGGGCAGCTGGGGTGAGCAGTCGTGGAAATCAAGAGGATGAAGAGGTAACTTACGTTCGGGATTCCCTAAGTCAGTCCACAGTCTGTAGAGGGAGCTGGGAGCCCCGAGGCCTTGATGGTGGTGCTGGGGAAAAACTGGTCCTCTTCCTTGGGGGCTAAGCCCCCCCAGTACCCCCTGTGTTCACACCAGCTACCCAGTCGCTATTTGTAGACCTCCTAGCCTCCTGCCTTGGTGTCAGGGCTGAAATGACAGGGCTGGAGGAAAGTGGACAGCTGAGAAACACAGCTGACACAGAGAAATTGGACACTGAGAGGTCTGGGGCAGGGCCGGACCCTAACTCCTCCCATCCCCCCAGAGCTGCTGTTCCTTGATTCTTCATCTAAGGCGAACAGGTGAATAATGGCTGAATTCAGGAAGGGACAGTTTCTGTTCATGCTCATTTAACATTTAAGGGGAGTTTATTTTTATTTTTCATTTTTTTTTGAGACAGGGTAAAAAAAGACTAATTTGAACTCATAGAGCTCTCCTATCAGCCATACTAGATGTCTTTTTTTTTTTTTTTTTTTTTTTTTTTGAGACAGAGTCTTGCTCTTGTCGCCCAGGGTGGAGTGCAATGAAGCGATCCGGGCTCACTGCAACCTCCCAGGTTCAAGCGATTCTCCTGCCTCAGCCTCCTAAGTAGCTGGGATTACAGGCGCCCACCACCACGCCAAGGTAATTTTTGTATTTTTAGTACAGATGGGGTTTCACCATGTTGGCCAGGCTGGTCTCGAACCCCTGACCTCAGGTGATCCGCCTGCCTCGGCCTCCCAAAGTGCTAGGATTACAGGTGTGAGCCACCGTGCATGGCTAGATTGCTTTTTATCTGTAGGTGGTTGGAGGAGTACTTTGCTATCCTGTAAGAAAGTGAAGAATATGTAGTATTGCTTCATTCCCTCCAGCAGCTCCCAGAGACATCTCCCCACCCTCCTTCTTGTAAAATTTTGTCCTCAGACTGAAGGGAATTACCAGGGCTATTAAAAAGGGCCAGTTAACACTGGACAGAAGCATATAGCTGCCACATAAGGAATTTTTTAAATCATTTGTAAGTAATGTCCCCTTCCTCATGAGAACTGCAAACTCTTAAAGGTAGGATGGCCAATCCTCACACTTCCTAAACCCTTTTGATTCCCTGATTCCATCTCCCACCTTTGATGCCTCAGTATATAACTGATGGATCAAAGAGACAGATGCCATTCTCATCTCACAGGGGTGCACCCTTCTTCTCTTTGGGCTGTGACATGGATGAAAGAGGAGATACTCCCATCTCAGGGGAGAGCAATTTAGAGGTGGCAATGCAGTGCTGCTCTATTCCTTGTATCTGTAAGAAATAAAGGACTGTGTTGGAGACTGGGTCAGGCAAGCTCCTGTAGGATCATCGTTAGGGATACAGCTACTTGGACCCAAGAGATTTCCAGGGCAACGTGCTTTGTCATTCTCACCCACTACTTTTTTCTATTTAAGGGGGGAGTTTGAAAAGGGGGTGCAGGATGGTTCTGATTCTGCAGGTTCTTTAATGGCCCTGCTCTGACAGGCTGCAGAACAACAGGGCTTGCTTTGAGATGCTCTAAAGGAAAAGCTCCATCTTGCAGGCAAGATGACTTCTGCTCTTCATCTTTTTTCAGCCACATAGGACTGCTGAGCATGTTTGGATAATACAGCATCTTGGCACTGCGAGTTCAGTTGCTGTAGCTTTCATTGTAATAAACATCTGCTTCTGTCCCTGACAGGTAAAACCCAATCCTCCAGCTTTAGGATTAAAGAAAGGTGGCCAGGCACGGTGGCTCACGCCTGTAATCACAGCACTTTGGAAGGCCGAGGCGGGTGGATCACAAGGTCAGGAGTTCGAGACCAGCCTGGCCAACATGGTGAAACCCCATCTCAACTAAAAATACAAAAATTAGCTGGGCACGATGGGGCACACCTGTAGTCCCAGCTACTCAGGAGGCTGAGGCAGGAGAACTGCTTGAACTCGGGAGGTGGAGGTTGCAGTGAGCCGAGATATCACGCCACTGCACTCCAGCCTGGGCGACAGGGCGAGACTCCATCTCAAAAAAAAAAAAAAAAAAAAAGAAAGGCCCAAGTTCTCCATCCCTAAAGGGTTTTCAGAAGACGAGCTGGGCTGGGAGTGGTGGCTCATGCCTGTAATCCCAGCACTTTAGGAGGCCAAGGCGGGAGATCACTTGAGCCCAGGAGTTCAAGACCAGCCTGGGCAACATGGTAAAACCCTGTCTCTACCAAAAATAGCAAAAAAAAAAATATATATATATATATATTAGCCAGGCATGCTGGATCGCGCCTGTAATCCCAGCTACTCGGGAGACTGAGGCACAAGAATCGCTTGAACACGGGAGGCGGCTGCAGTCAGCTGAGATCTGCCACTGCACTCCAGCCTGGGTGACAGAGCAAGACCCCATCTCAAAACTCAACTATAAGGGCCCTAAATGAGTACACAGTACCACAGAATTAATAGTCTGGAAGGAAACCTAGAGGTCACCTACTAAGTCCAAGTCTCTTATTTTACTGATCTGGACACAGATCCAGAGTTGAGAAGTGACATGCTCGATGAACCACAGTGGCAGAACCGGGAGAGCCCAAAGCCATGGTCCCATTAAAGATCTAGCCATCTATCAGAACCGTGTACAGGGAAGAGGATGAGACAGAGGGAATGGTGTTAAAATAGTGTGCGTATGCTAGAGAAAGCCATCCCAACCCACAACAAACACCTCCAACAGCTGTAGGGCTATACCTACCCAGGGCCTCCAACCCTTTACCCATACCAGGGCGGCAACAGAGAAACAGTGACTGATGTCCAGTGACAGATTTTTTTTTTTTATATTTAAAAACAAAACCAACCTCCCCCCAAATAACCCCCAAACAAAAAAACAGATTAAATAAAATTTACAGTGAATATACCCAGCAAACATCTGTATGTGCAATTAAATACTGTGTCTGTTACTGCGGCACGAACCTCAAACAAACAATATACAAGTGTTGTGGGGGGGCCGGGGGAATCCCAAGTTTTAACTCTGTGGGGTCTAGGAAGACAAGATGGGGAAGTGAGAGAATGGGGCAATCAATTTTATCTTAATTCTGTCCATATAAATATATTCATAAAGACCAAAAAAGGAAAGGAAGCTTGGGATGTTAAAGTAATAGGAGGACAGTGTGGGACTTTCCCAATTCTACCTGACCAAAAAATATGACAGAAATTAATTTTATGATAGGAGAAGAGATTTAAAAAAATGATAGAAGAGGATGGAAGCCGGGCACAGTGGCTCACGCCTGTAATCCCAGCACTCTGGAAGGCCAAGGCAGGTGGATCACCTGAGGTCAGGAGTTTGAGACCAGCCTGGCCAACATGGTGAAACTCCGTCTCTACTAAAAATACAAAAATTAGCCGGGCATGGTGGCGCGTGTCTGTAGTGCCAGCTACTTGGGAGGCTGAGGCAGGAGAATCACCTGAACCCAGGAGCTGGAGGTTGCAGTTAGCCAAGATCATGCTACTGCACTCCAGCTTGGGTGACAAGAGCGAAACTCCGTCTCAAAAAAAAAAAAAAAAAAAGAAGATGGGAAGAAGAGTGATGCAAGGGGGGTCAACCAGGGAAAAAGAGAGGACCCATGGCAGGGGAGCAAGAAGGAGTCCAATGCCAGTGTAGGTATCTGTCTGTTTCCATCTTCATCACTGTCTTAGGTTCCAGTTTAACATCAGTTTCCTTACTTCCTGCCTCTGTCCATGGTCTGTCAGGATCCTTCAACCCCCTCCACCCTGCCCTTGCTCCTTCTGTGACAGTCCCTTTCCCCTCCTCCATTTATTGGGAGCTGGCTCGCTCCAGGATCCTCAGGTCATAGTTCTTTTTGGCCATTCGAAGTTTGAAGCGACTCACGGAGTTGTTGAGACGAAGGGAGGCATTTTGGGCAGCCAGGGGGCTGGGGAACACAGCCACAATGGTGTACAAGGCAGCGAGGTCCGAGTGGCGGCCATTCTCAGCAGTCCCACTGTTGTCCCCCCCACCCCCTCCAGGCAGCCCCTGAGCATCCTTGAGCCACTGGATCTTGGCGCCGGACATGGCGAGCTGCGTGAAGAGTTTGTCCGCCTCAGTACGGGTGATGCCCTCAGGGAGATCTGTCACCTCCAGCACCCGCCCCAGGACTGGAAGGGGAGGAGAGAGGACATGGTTGTGAGAGGAATAGGACAGGAAGGACTTGACAGCAGCCCAGCAGAGAAGTGTCCAGCTGACTAAGTCTGTATACAATGTCTTCAAAAGCCTGGCCTTTCTCTCTCAGCCCTTTCTTCCCCTCCCCACCATCCCAGCTCTGATCAGGGCAACTAGGAGAAAAACAAATGAACCTTTCTATTCTCCCAGCCCAGAGATGCAGGAAAGAAGGGACAGGGAATCAGAATCCTGGGTTTCTGAGCTAAGAACCTATACCTCAGTTCTCTCACAAGGTGCTACTGCTATGAACAAAATGTGGCTTTTGCTAATGTTCTTTAACAATAATGTATCAATCTGAAATATGTTCCATAGTTCCCTTCCCACTCAGAGGCTGGCTCAAATAGATTCTTCCTTCTTATCATCTCAGGAAGTCAAGTTTCCCTTCCTTTCCTTGTTTAGGAAATTGCTCCAAATCCCAAGACAGATCTTGTTCACCTAGTGGGAGGCTCGTAGGACGAGAGTTCCTCCCCCATATTCTCTACCAATCTTCTCCTAAACTGGGTCTAGGACTACCAAAGGTAGATGTCGTAGATTAAGGACAGGACACTAATTAGAAAACTCTTTGTTAATAAGACGCAACTCCCATAATTGTGTTATTCCCACTTTTTACCATGATCTTCCTCAGAAACTGAGATGGCTTGGTAGGGAGGACTGAGATACTTCACTTCTCCAGTTTCTGCTTGCTTTTGAGCACAAAGGGTCCCACTTCCACTCCCCATCCTAAGCTGGCTTTTCCCACCCATGCTGGACTGGTAATTAAGCGCTGGAAGGGTGGGCACCTTCTCTTGGGGATTCAGCATCCCGTGACTCACCAACATCTGCTGTCCCCAGGTCAGTGGAGGCAGATTTGAGTGCTTGTCTCTTGCCCCGGTTTCCATGCTTCAATCCACTCTGTCCCTTCAACATTTGAAAGACGACTCTCATCCCATGTAAACAACATTGACTGCCTTGCATCACAATGTCTGTCTGAGAGATTGTGGAGTAGCACCAACCCAGAGGACCCCACCCCACTAGGCAGTCAGGTTGGCCATGGAGCAGCGACTGAGAAACAGGGAGCCCCTCCCTCTTGGCATGGGGGTTGGGTGGGAGACATGAGTATAGGAGGTAGGGCAAGGCTCCTGCTTTGTTCATTCTGTGTTATTTCCCTTGTACACCCAGCTGGTTGAAGCTCAGACACAGGCACCCAAATAAGAAGAGGGGTCTGATGGCTCTACAGTTGCTGGTGGACACCCTTACCTGGTGCACCGTGTAAGTTGACTGGCCATGGAGCAAGGGAGGGCAGATGGACAGATTGTACTGTAATGGCTGGCCCAAAAGGGAGTAGCGCCCATCACCTAGGGAGTAAGAGCAATTGGTTTTCTGGGAGCTTAAGCTTCATAGTATGACTTTTATAAGACTTCAAGGGGCTTTGGAGACAGCAACAATGCATACTATTCCTAATTTTCTATGATGGAAATGCCCATGCGACTGGTATAAGAGTTGTTTCTCTTCCTAAATCCTTTGGCTCTCAACTGTCTCACAGATAAATGGGACTACTAGGTCCCATCATCCTTGAAGAAAGGCTCTATCCATTGTAGACAACAGTCCTGTGAAAATGACCAGGGAAGAAACTTACAGACCCTTATGAATGTCTTTTATCTCTCTCTTTTTTTTTTTTTTTTTGAGACAGAGTTTCACTTGCCACCCAGGCTGGAGTGCAATGGCATGATCTCGGCTCACTGCAACCTCTGCCTCCCGGGAAGCGATTCTCCTGCTTCAGCCTCCCGAGTAGCTGGGATTACAAGCATGTGCCACCACGCCTGGCTAATTTTTTTTTTGTATTTTTAGTAGAGATGGGGTTTCACCACGTTGGCCAGGCTGGTCTTGAACTCCTGACCTCAGGTGATCCGCCTGCCCCGGCCTCCCAAAGTGCTGGGATTACAAGCGTGAGCCACTGCGCCCGGCTGTCTTTTATCTCTTATATAGATTCTCCCAACCCCTAAACCCAGGGTTCAAGTTTCTGACTCATGTGAGAGGCAGTATAAGCATAGTAGACAAGAGCATAGACGTGGAGCCAGACTGCCTGGGTTAAAATAGTGGCTCTGTTACTGGAAATATGATCCGATGTTGGATATTTTTTTCCCTCATTAATGTTGCTGGAAAGGTTAAACAAATATAAGACATGTAAAGCATTTATAGCAATGCCTGGTACATATTAAGTACCATTAAGTGTTACCTATTATTGATAAATATTACATTTCAGAGCACTTTAAAGTTTTTAAACTACATTCTCATTTTTATACTGCTTGTGACAGCTAGGGCAGAAAGCAGATAAAATTCCCATCTTATGTGTGATTAACCCCATTTTACAGACTAGGAACTGAGGTCTACTTCTGAGTTTAAGTAACCTGTTGAACATCACAAAGCTAGTTAGTGGTGAGACTGGAACTTCTGAAACCAAATCTAGTGTTTCCTTTTCTAAGACCATACCATTTCTTACAAAGTCCCACATTCCCAGCCCTCAGACTTGGTACTGATAGTAGGTTAAACTCTTTGGTCATTAGAAAGTTCAGTGAACTTATTTTCTCCAGCTCTTTTCACCTACTTGGCTGTAAGTACTAAGTATGTAAAGAAGGCTAAAGAAAGTTAAGCATGGACAGCACTAGAGAGGGGCAAGTGTCCAAGGCCTATACAGGGATGTTAAAGGAAGAGTTAACTCCCAGAATTGGATCATCTACACTGGTCCTCTGCCTGTTGTTACTCATTCAATTTCTGCAATTGGGAACGGGATGTGAAAGGTGAATTCCATAGCAGTCAGCACTAATCCAACCCCCTACCCTGTGCTGGACCCCCAGGCCGGGGGAACTGTGTGAGGACAGGCAGGGGACTGAGTCCTGTGCAGACACTGCTGAGGCTGGTGACAGGAGAGGGTGCTGGAGACTGGGTAGGAGATGTGACAGGGCTGCTGCTCATTTGTGTGTTGGCCTGTGGAAAAGAGGAGCACATGTCACATAAACATCAAACATTACCCTCTGGATATTCCTATGGCTTGGCTTAAAATTCACCTGTCTCAGGAAATAAGTTTCTCTTGCTGAACTCTGCCAAAGTCAGACTCTTCCTTCAAACTGCAACCTCAGTCCTTAATTCATTTATGTTATTTTATTTATTTATTTATTTATTTATTTATTTATTTATTTATTTATTTTGAGATGGAGTCTTGCTCTATCACCCAGACAGGCTGGAGTGCAGTGGTGCAATCTTGGCTCACTGCAACCTACACCTCCCGGGTTCAAGCGATTCTCCTGCCTCAGCCTTCCGAGTAGCTGGGATTACAGGTGCCCACCATCACGCCTGGCTAATTTTTTTATTTTCAGTAGAGACGGGGTATCACCACGTTGGTCTCAAACTCCTGACCTCAAGTGATCCTCCCGCCTTGTCCTCCCAAAGTGCTGGGATTACTGGTGTGCGCCACCATGCCTGGCCCATTTATGTTATTTTAATATCCATTTCTCGCATATTGATTTAAGTATTCTCTGAGCATTTTCAAGTGTGTATCCCACCTGCCACCTTATATATTAGGTTCCTTAAAAGAGGATGCTCTCTACTTCCTGTGTTTCTCCCCAGAAAGTACCCAGGAAAAGACATGTAAAAGAGGCTGCTCAGTCAATAGCAAACATTGCGCCCCGGGAAGAATACGGTCATCTCCTTGCCAAGACAAGGCTGAGTGCTGCACTCACCTGGGGGCTGCTGTCAGGACTGTACAGGTCTCCAGGCTTCTGCCCCCGCTGGTCCATGCTGTAGTATTTACAATGACTCCACTGGACCATGGATGGGTTCTGAGGGGGCTGGGGTCCATTAGGGACATTCAGCTGCATGACCACTACACCTGGTCCAGAAGGTGACACTCCTGAAGGGCAGGAAGAAAGCAGTTGGTTACAAATTCCAACTGTATTTTTGCCTTCCAACTAGCCCTGAGTAGGAAAGCAGCAAATAAATCCACCCACTGCCTCAGGGTCACTCAAGCTATGTCTTGCCAGGAACCTGAGATGGCTGCTGATGTGGCTTCTGACTCCATCTTCTCAAACCAGTAGAAGTTTGAGTGGAAGGGATATGAGCCCCAGATGCCAGTGCTCCCCTGGCCTTCACCTGGTGAGGGGTACTTTGGTATGCTTGGCAGAAAACTACTCCATTCTGTCAACGCTGGCTATAACCAAATGCCCAGGTCAGATCGCTCAAATGTCTAGGCATGGTACGGGTCCTGGTCTGGGCCACAGGCCAGGGCTGCAGACACGTGCAGGCTTTTCTGGTAATGGCTATAGATAAGGCAGTGACCTCTGGTTGTTCTGGAGAAGATAAATCCACATAGTTTCACTATGCCAGACCCAGAAAGTACATCTTGGCCAAGAATGGGGTAAGTTGGGAAGCATTTTAAGCAGAGGGAATGGCATGGAGATGTATGTCATATTCAGGAACTGACAAACGATTCAAGGTGCTAAGACACAGGGGCCATATAGGGGAAGCAGTAGGAGATGAGACACGTTTATTTAACAAACTCTTATTGAACATTTGCTATGTGCTAGTTCCTATGTTGGGCACTGAGTGTACAAAAAACAAGGTTGTCCCTGCCCTGATAGGATGGACAGTCTATTAAAGAGTCAGACATTAAACAAATAGTTGGTGTCAGAGTTTGAAGCATATTCTGGTAAGATGTTTGGACTTTATCCTGTAGGTGTTGGGAGACCTATGCTTTGGAGAGCTAACTCAAACGGCCAAATGTAGGATAGCTACGGAGAGAGACTAGCAGCAAGAAAGACCAGTTAGGAAGCTACTGAAGGTCAGGCACAGTGGCTCATGGCTGTAATCCCGGCACTTTGGGAAGCCGAGGCAGGTGGACTGCTTGAGCCCAGGAGTTCAAGACTAGCCTGGGAAACATGGTGAAACCCCATCTCTACAGAAAATACAAAAATTAGCTGGGCATGGTGGCAAGCACCTGTAGTCTCAGCAGCTCAGGAGGCTGAGGTGAGAGGATCACTTGAGCCTGGGAGGTCGAGGCTGCAGTGAGCCGTGATTATGCCATTGCACTCCAGACTGGGTGACAGAATGAGACCCTGCCTCAAAAAAAAAAAAAAAAAAAGGCCTGCTGAAACAGAATGAAGAGATTTGAAATTAGGGCAATGCCAGCAGGAATGGAGTGAAAGTCAGACCCTCTGAAGGTTACACTGACAGGTTCAGGTGACTGACTGAATGCGACTTTGAGGTTTTGGCACTGGCAACCATGGATAGACTCATCCTCCCACAGGGCGGGAGAAGGGAAAGCCTTAATAAGGAGGAACATTAAGACCTAAATCTTCATGGTGAAAAGCAAGGTAAAGAGTCAGGGTCAAGCAGTTTGATGGACAGTCCCTGCTGGGAGGGATGGGCTGGAGCTCTGCTTCCCCGCAAGGGATTGTCTAGAGTGAGGGTTTATTCCTGACCTCCCAGGCTATATTCCTGTTGAGGCTGAGTTCACACGTGGGTGGTGGTGGAGAAATGGGAATTGGGGGTTACTAGCTTGAAAACCTGCTGCAATGCTACTGTTTTCATGGCTCGATGCTCCAGGGCTGCCACTGCTGCTGTCATCAAATTGCTTCCTATGATGGGAAATGTTGCAGCCTCTGCCCTGGGCACCAGTCACGCTGGGAAGTGAGTGTGATTGTTTTTCTCAGGTAGTATCAGTCAAAAGAAAGGAAAAGAAATGGTGGGAGGTCTGAGAGAAGCTCAGGAGACAGCATCTGTCACATCATATTCCCCAGACCATTTGTACCCCTGACCCTCTAGGGTTCATCCAGTCAGAGAGCACAAATACTCAGTACAACAGGCTCAGATATCCCCATCTCCTGCCAAGGTGGACAGAGTATTCATGGGCATAGGTTGTAGTAGGGACATAGGAAAACTGCACAGTTGTGGAGTGTCATGCATTTAACAACTCTCCCCTTACTGTAGTTTTTCTGGGTATTTTATTTCCCCATCCTAAGAATCGCTCACCTGCTTCAACATCCTCTACCAACAAAATTGCAATTGACCTTATTCAAATACCTCATTGCTACTTGAGAGTCTAATGTAAAAATAATTAAATCTATTGTTTTTCTAGAAGGTATTCAAATACCTCATTGCTACCTGAGGGTCCAATGTAAGAATAATTAAATCTATTGTTTTTCTAGAAAGCAGCTCATAATCTGAGCCTAATGCCCTGGGCCAGGAAAGGTGGAGAAGGGGGTGAGTGTGTAGAAATAAGCATAAGCAAGGCAGTGGAAGCTCTAATACTAGCAGGTAGCCATAAGGAGCTATTAGGGAGGTCACAGGGAGAGGGAAAGAAAACAAAGTCCTCATGTTATTATCTCTGATCCCAACAAAAACAAAGCCAGGGTTTTTAGTTGCAGCCTCTGTCCTGAGCTCCTCCCCACACTGAGTCCTCCCCTGCTGGCCTGAAGCATTGTTCCTTCACTTAGCTGAGAACACAGAGCACTACTCCACTGATGAGCTGATTTTTATGCTTCTCTTCCTCGAGCCCAAAGCAGGTGGCATCTGTTAGCAGCTGAACTGTCACTACTTCTTAATAGATGTGGCAAAAAAAAAAAAAAAAAAACAAAACCCCTCTGCCCAGTGACAGCACTTCCATATAATCAGGTTGGGGGAAGGAGCATGGGTTGGCAGCCAGTGGGAAGGGGGAGGGGGGGTTGAATAAGGAAATCAATTTCAGCTTGAAAGCTCTGAAAGGAGAGGGGACGTGTGAATGGCTTTTTAAGTGGCATCATTAAACCTGGGCAGAAAGGTCGATTGGGCACAGCAAACCGCATAAATACAAACAGATGACATTTATGTCTGGCAGAATTGTTTTTCGTTTTTGTTTTTTTGTTTTTTTAAATCACTGAGGTAGAAGACTGATAGGCTTCTTACCATCAGAAATCACATCTATGGAAAGGAATTGTCTGGAGAAATAAAATCCACAGGCATCTTTCCCAAATTAAAAGATAGAATCCAATAATATCTTGGTATTTTTCCTTTTTTTGGTGGGGGAGTAGGATATCTTCACTAAATGGAAGATGAAAGAGCAGTCTCAGCTTTGGAAACCCCTCAGCTAAACAATGAGCCAGTAAATATGTGAGAGGCTATTTCTGTATGCATTTCACTCTGTCCATGCTGCTGTGTCACTGTGAGTTGGGAGTCTCTGTATAGGTATCACTGCCATTTCATGTCTGTGTGCATCTTCCCCAGACAAGCACCCCTGTAGAAACCTCAAGGGACCTGCAACCATCATTTTAATGGGAGAAGTTTTTCCTGGGGTTAGAGTTATGTCTCATACTATAGTGAAGGAATTAAAGTTCAGGCCTGGGAGTAAACAGGGCAACTACAAAAATGTATTAATAAACCAGAACAGTTGTTCCAGGAACAGCCAATCCTAATCCCTGCCTTTATTTTTGGAAAAGTGACCATGTTGCTACATGAGAGAAGGGCAGGCAACTGTCCTCTGAAGGTGACAGAGGGGCCCTTGTGGGTTATGCCTGCTGTCTATCTTTTCAGTATAGGGTAAACAAGGCACAAGAAGCACTTGTTTCCCTTTTTCCACCTCCTCTTAGATTTCCACAAACAGGGATTAAAGACCTATAAGGTTGATATGGTGAATACAGTATTTTAGATGATATGGGTAGAACACAAGGTACCACTATCTAGGAAAAGTACAAGGGGTCAGTCAGAAGCCTAGGATCAACCAGGGTAACTAAGAACAAAGGAGATAAAACTGAGAAAATTCCAAAGAAGCAAGGAAAACAGACGATAAAGAGGGATTCCCCATTTCTTTTGACGTGGGAAGCCTACATTAATTATCTCTTTCTTCTAACCCTGGTCCAGATTTCTAGTGTTGCCAACTTCCAGAACTGTTGTTTTAGTTTACTTAAATTAACCTAGTATGACAGAGTAGGTAATGAAAAATTCTTTTCACTTGATTTGTTTATGGTTCAAAGATCTTGCATTTGAAGATGAATAGATGTAACCACAGTGACCCGACAGATATAAGGACATACCACAAAGGATACACACAAAAATGCACATACAAGTATACCTACATGTACATGCAGGAGAAAAAATGCCCCGCAGTACCCAGCACCACCACAGGCTACAGTGCTTCTTGGAGCTGGTTTCTGCAATATCTATACCCCACTGGAAATTTTAAGGCCAAGTGCCCCTGGCAGACACTAGGAGAAACAGCCAGAGAGACCAATAACATAATAAAAGTTAAGGACTTTTGAATTAAAAACCTCAGCCTGTATGAAGGCGGAAGTCATTGCTCCTTTTTTTTTGTTTTGAGACAGTCTCGCTATGTTGCCCAGGCTGGAGTGCAGTGGCGCAATCTTGGCTCACTGCAACCTCTTGCCTCCTGGGTTCAAGCAATTCTCATGCCTCAGCCTTCCAAGTAGCTGGGATTACAGATGTGCACCCCCATGCCCAGCTAATTTTTGTATTTTTAGTAGAGATGGGGTTTTGCCATGTTGGCCAGGCTGGCTGGTCTCGAACTCCTGGCCTCAAGTGATCCACCCTCCTTGGCCTCCCAAAGTGATGGGATTACAGGCATGAGACACCATGCCTGGCCTGGAAGTCATTGCTCCTTAAAGGTAAGAACTCATCATGTCTAATGAGTAAGATTAATTCTGGAATCTACTCCACAGCATCCAACATAGTGACGGTACAAAAAATCTTCAAGTGAAAATATTCCATTTCTAAATGGGGAAAATTGACAAAATATCTCCCTCTCACCAGAAGAGGGCACTCTGACATTCCCACGATAGAGTGGAAAGGAGATGGTTGGAGGCTAAATTAAGACTTCCTGCCGAGGTGGGCAGATCATGAGGTCAGGAGATCAGGCCCAACCTGGCCAACATGGTGAACGCCGCCTCTACTAAAAATTTAAAAATTAGCCAGCTGTGGCGGCATGCGCCTGTAATCCCAGCTACTTGGGAGGCTGAGGCAGGAGAATTGCTTGAACCTGGGAGGCGGAGGCTGCAGTGAGCTGAGATCGCGCCACTGCACTCCAGCCTGGGCGACAGAGAGAGACTCTGTCTCAAAAAAAAAAAAGAAAAGAAAAGAAAAGAAAAGAAAAAACAAAAGACTTCCTTCCTTCCAGATTTTTTTTTTTTTTTTTTTTTTGAGACAGGGTCTTGCTCTCCATGATGACAGGGTGACATCACCATGATGCAGTGGCACCATCATAGCTCACTGCAGCCTCAAACACCTGGGCTCAAGTGATCCTCCTGCCTCACCCTCTCAAGTAGCTGGGACGAACTAAAAGCACATGCCACCATGCCCAACTAATTTTTAAATTTTTTGTAGAGATAGGGTCTTGCTTTGTTGCTCATGCTTGTCTCGAACTCCTGGCTTCAAGAAATTCTCCTGCCTTGGCCTCCCAAAGTGCTGGGATTACAGGTGTGTACCACTGCACACAGCCCCCTAAAGTTTCTTTAACTGCAGTGTACTGCTATTTGAGGGTAGGGTGAAAGGGATACAAACAAGGGCAGCTGTACTTGCGTGTTAGGGGAATTCTTGGCAAAGGCAGTGAAAGGCTGCATGGCATAAACTTATTAACTTGGAATGGCTGGCCTCTCCAAAGAGGGCCCTTAGCTGTGTAACATGATGTCCATTTATTTTCCACGGGAGAGAAAGAAATTGAGTAAAAAAAAGTGTTGAAAATGTGTTGAAGACTCAGTATGGGATGCGGAAAGTCAAAAGATCCAAATTCAAGTTAGAGGATTGTGACTTTAGGCAAGTCATTTAATTTCTTTGAGTTTTAAATTTCCTCCTCACAAAGTTATGGTGAGAATTAAAATGTTACAATGTATGTGAGCACACAACAAAAGCTGCTAAACAAATCTAAGCTCTAAGTTAAAAAGCATTTTATCAACTTCCCTCACCCTCCCAAGAGAAAAGAAATGCTGTCTATATGAAGGATAAGTACAGAAGACACAGGTCTTCTGTGTCTTCATTTCATGACCCAAAGGCATGTGAGTATATGCTAGATTCAGAAAAAAAAAAAAGAAAGAAAAGAAAAAGAAAAAAGAAAAACAAAGAAAACTAAGAATGCAGAGACATAGCTTTTCAGGGCTGAGGCAACCAATGTCATTTCTTTTTTTTTCCCCCTAGAGACAGGGTCCCACTCCCTATCTGGGTCCATCCAGGCTGGAGTGCAATGGCACGATGCCAGCTCCTTACAGCCTCAACCTCCCAGGCTCAAGCGATTGTTCCCCTCAGACTCCTGAGCAGCTGTTACTACTGGGTGCGTCACCACTCTTGGCTTGTTTTTTTGTTTTCGTTTTTTTTTTTTTGAGATGGAGTCTCGCTTTGTCGCCCAGGCTGGAGTGCAGTGGCGTGATCTCGGCTCACTGCAAGCTCCACCTCCCGGGTTCAAGCATTTCTTGTGCCTCAGCCTCCCAAGTAGCTGGGATTACAGGTGCACGCCACCATGCCCAGCTAATTTTTGTATTTTTAATAGAAGTGGGGTTTCACCATGTTTGCCAGGCTGGTCTTGAACTCCTGACCTCAGGTGATCTGCCCGTCTTGGCCTCCCAAAGTGTTGGGATTACAGGCGTGAGCCTCCGCACCTGGCCATAATTTTTCTTTTTTTTTTTTTGAGACGGAGTCTTGCTCTGTTGCCCAGGCTGGAGTGCAGTGGCATGAGCTGCAACCTCTGCCTCCCAGGTTCAAGTGATTCTCATGCCTCAGCCTCCTAAGTAGCCGGATAACAAGTGTGCACCACCATGCCTGGCTAATTTTTGTATTTTTAGTAGAGTTGGGGTTTTACCGTGTTGGCCAGGCTGGTCTCAAACTCCTGGGCTCAAGCGATCCACCCGCCTTGGCCTCCCAAAGTGCTGGGATTACAGGCATGAGCCACCATGCCTGGCCTTTTAAAAAAGTTTTTTTAGTAGAGTCAAAGTCTTGCTATGTTGCCCAGGCTGGTCTCAAACTCCTCAGCTCAAGTGATCCTCCTGCCTTGGCCTCCCAAAGTGTTGGGATTACAGGTGTGAGCCAGTGTGCCTGGCCCCAGTGTCATCTTGAGAGGTCAGCTTCAGTACCCTTGGAAAACACCAGCTAAGACTGTTTTTTCTTTGTGATGGAGTCACAGTGGGGACAGACCCAATACCTGAACTCTTTTTGCCCTTCCTAGCTCTAGAGCATAAGCCCTTCAGCAATGTTTGCTCTTGCCAGTGCCCAAGACCCACAGTTCCTTATCCTCTTACCTGAGTACTGCTGTGGCATCTGTGGTGGACTGCAGGGAGAGGGAGACTGAGGCATCTGGTACTGCTCAGAGCCAGGGGGTTGCAGAAACCCTACAGAAGGGCTGGGAAGACACAGAAGAGAGGAGTGGTGAAGCAGTAGAGGGATGAACACAGCTCCTGGCAAACAGCTGCTGCTTCCTGGTCCTCCCCTATGGGAAGCAGAGGCAACTTCAAGCCATTCCCAGACCAATTTGCCATGCAATTTCTAAAATCACTCATCAGTTCAAAGTTAATTATATGTATTTGTACTTGATCATCTTTCAATTAGGAAGCTGCTAATCAGTGCTACAGATGGAATGTTAGTGACACATGCTCTTCCCAACACTGGAAACACCAGACACACATACATGCACATATGCACACACACAGATTCCAAGAAACACAACAGAAACACAGACAAAGAGAGTGTCACAGACACAGACACAGAGTGCTAGAAAGAGATGGGTAAAAAAAAACAACACAAAAACTAAGGATTGCTAATTATTTTTGGCCTAAAAAAAAAAAGTCAGTCGGGTGCAGTGGCTTACGCCTGTAATCCCAGCACTTTGGGAGGCCAAGGCAGGCGGATCATGAGGTCAGGAGTTCGAGACCAACCTGGCCAACATGGCGAAACCCCGTCTCTACTAAAAATACAAAAATTAGCTGGGCATGGTGGCGCACACCTGTAGTCCCAGCTACTCAGGAGGCTGAGACAGGAGAATTGCTTGAACCCAGGAGGTAGAGGTTGCAGTGAGCTGAGATTGTCATTGCACTCCAGCCTGGGTAACAAGAGCAAGACTCCATCTCAAAAAGAAAAGAAAAGTCAAAAACAAATATAGTCACATAAAGACAAATAGAAAAAAAAACCCCACAAAACTCAAAACAACCTGGAGACATATATAGAAAAAGACAAAGGTAAATGCACATATACTGGGAGACAGGCATACAGAAACACGTGGAGTTGCCCAGACTCCAGTTCTTGTACCACCTCTGCCTCTAACTAGCTACGTTAATTTAGGTAAATTTTTTAACAGCCCTAGCTGGAATTTCCTCATTTAAAAATGAGAGAAAAATAAAACGAGGGGAGTGGACTAGATGATTTCTAAGGTGCCTTCTACCACTAAAAATTCTATTCATTATGACCTATATTCAGTTATATATAAATAGATACAGAAATAGACACACCATCAGTTTCATTGATAAACAGAGGTACACGGAAAAATTTACACATCACAGTCCAAAAAAATTTCTTCTCTTAATGATGAGCAGTCTCTATCCTCTAGTTCTGAGTCCCATTCTTTTGAAAAATAAAAATGGAGGAAATCATAAATTATAAGTCTCTGAAGCAGGAATTTTTTTCTGCTGATAACCTCTTATGCACATGTCAAATCAATAAGTGAAAAGGAGAATGAACTCCCTCATATTCTACCTGCTTTAGGGAACTACTGGGATCTTTACCCCTGCCTTTCTTAGGCTAGTGGAAACAAAACCATGATGCAACCGTTGCTGAAGGTCTATGGGAGATGTCCTGTCCTGGCTCTCTGGGAGTCCTCACCTCGTACCGTTCTGCTGAGCAGGTGGGATCATGCTATAGTACACTGGTACTCCCGCTGCTGGGAGGCCTCCTTGCACAGACTGGCTCACAGGGACCAGCATGGGTTGCTGGAAAGGCGGCTGGACCACATTTTGCGAGTCACTACCCACTGGAACCTGGGTGAGAAAGAGAAGAGAAAGAATCACATTCGCATTCACATTGAGCTCATGCAGAAACAGCCTAGTCATCACGAGATCAGGGCATTACAACTTCCTTCTGTACTTTAGATCCTCCTCCTGTTCTCCCCATCTGCCTAAAGAAAATGTTTCCAGAGCTGTCTCTATTTCTGCCTTCTTCAAATACCACCCTTGGGCACCTGACATAAAGAAAGGAGCCTGATTTCCTTTAGCCACTACTTTCCTGGGCATATACTCATTCCATGGCTGTATAAAGACCAAACAATTTAAAGATTCTTCTAAAACTCCATGGGCTTTCCGTCATAGGAAAAAAATCTAAAAATTCTAGGGTAAAGTAGACACTATTTTAGTATTGGAGTTTTTAGTATGGATGACCCTGGGAGGCTCTCCTTTTCCTCATGCCAAGGACTGGGGTGATCCTTCCCAATGCAGAATGCACCCACTTGGTAAGAAGGCAGTGGAGTGTACTGAACCACCAGGCCTTGCATCTGGCCCCCCATGCTGCTCCTCTGGCCGCTGAGCAGGCCCTGGTTCTGTGGCTGCTGGACCCCAATCATGCCTTGGTAAGCCGCCTGCTGCTGGTTAGGCATCATGGGCTGTAAACCTAGAGATGGGCAAGGCAGAAAATACATTAGTATGAATGTTTAGGAGGTCACACTCTATCTGTAATTTCCTTCTCCATTCTATTTTATCTTTCTTTTTCTGGAGAGCATAGGTCTGTTCTTAGGACCCTAATCATTCCTGCCCCTAGACCCACCTTCATTTTAATGGAGAAGGTACTTCTTTCTTTCCTGGTGTGCCCTTCCCTTATTCACTGCCTTCTTAAACCAGTGGTTTCTCTTACCAGGCTGCTGGGATGGCTGAGGCAGCTGCTGACCACGTTGGGGGCTATAGGCCACCGGGTGAGAGAGAGGTCGATATTGCTGGTTGGAGTTAGGATATTGTCCAGGGGGATAGTAAGAAACCTGGATCTATGGTGAGAGGAGACAGATGTGTGAGAAGTCCCTAAAATTCAGCCGCAACATCAGCATACTACTATAAATGCCTCAAGATTGATGGCCAGAAATATGTAAACGGAGATATTTTGGACCAGCAATTGCAGTAAAACAAGGATTTATGTTATATAGAAAGAAGACTTTCTGGCTAGAACAACTCTCAAGTGCAAGGTAGGGAGAGGTATTCCCTCTGGTCTGTCTAAACTGGAGGAATAAAGAAAGTATAATACTAGACAAACTGAATTAAGTGATTTAAGCTGGGAACTGGAGCTGCTCACCTGTTGAGGGGGCTGCATGTACCCCTGGGGTGGCAGAACTTGCTGAGTAGGTGGTGCATGGCTAGAGGTGGAATAGTTGGAAGTGGGGAGGGGCTGACCCGTGGAAGCCATGAGGAAGCTAGTCTGCTGAGGGTGCTGGGAGATAAGTGGGGTCTGGAATAGAGCTGCAGATGGGTCAGCTGCTTCAGTAGAACCTTGGCGACTAAGGCTCATTTGTCCAAAGGGGTTGCTGAGGTCATCTGCCTGTTGAGAGAGTATAAGACACAAAGATTGGGGCTGTATCAAACCTCATGTCTTTGGCTTCAACACAGACAGAGAGAAATAGCAATGCTTTTTACAACCTTCTTTAAAACAATGGGGGATAGTCCTACCTCTGTGCTGTGCTATGAATTGAATAGCTGTTGAAGTCCAACTCCAGAGCCAGTCTCTCTATCACATATGAGGTAACAATGGTGACCCTGATTATAATTGTGTGTTTTTTTGTTTTTTTGAGACACAGTCTCATTTTGTTGCCCAGCCTGGAGTGCAGTGGCTCAATCCCAGCTCACTGCAACCTCCGCCTCCCAGGTTTAAGCAATTCTCGTGCCTCAGCCTCCTGAGTAGCTGGGATTACAGGCTCCTGCCACCAAACCCGGCTAATTCTTGTTTTTTTTTGTTTTGTTTTGTTTTGTTTTTTGTTTTTTTTGAGATGGAGTTTTGGTTCTTGTTGCCCAGGCTGTAGTGCAATGGTGCAGTCTCGGCTCACTGCAACCTCTGCCACCCAGGTTCAAGCAATTCTCCTGCCTCAGCCTCCCGAGTAGCTGGGATTACAGGCATGCGCCAGTATGCCCAGCTAATTTTTTTTGTATTTTTAGTAGAGTCGGGGTTTCACCATGTTGGCCAGGCTGTTCTCAAACTCCTGACCTCAGGTGGATCCACCTGCCTCAGCCTCCCAAAGTGTTTGGATTACAGGCGTGAGCCACCGCACCAGCCTTATTCTTGTATTTTTAGTAGAGACGGGATTTCACCATGTTGGCCAGGCTGGTCTTGAACTCCTGAACTCAAGTGATCAGCCCGCCTCAGCCTCCCAAAGTGCTGGGATTACAGGTGTGAGCCACCGCGCCTGGCCTATGATTGTTGTTAGGGTTAGTCCTTGGGAGATGGGAGCAACGACACAATTACTGTATATAGAAAAAACAGGACAAACTAGCGGCTTAACGAAAAAGATTAAAGAGTCTTTCCATTTCCTGTTTTCCTTATGCCCCCAACCACAAAAAGGCCCCTACATTGCCACAAATCCTGTTTTTATAATAAAAGACCCAGATAACACCTTGAGTGGATCATGGGTAGCTAGGTTCATGTGCCTTCACAGCTCTGCCTATGCAGCAGCAAGACTGGGGGCTCCCACTCCTGCTGCTTATCTCCTTACTCCCTCTGGAGGTCATTTCCACCTTTGTTCTCTGACACTAGCCTAGAGTTCTCCTGCCCTTCAGAAACTACTTCCAATTCTCACCTCCAAAAGGAGGGCAGAGTGAGTGGCTAAGCTGGAGGATAAGACTGACTGGCCAGGCTGTAATTGCCTTCTCTCTCAGCTCTCTTTCCTAAGCAGCAAGGGTGATGGTGTTCCATCTCTCACTCGTATGGTGATAGGTTAGAGTTTGTTAGCTTCCTTTTCCCTTCTGCTCCCTGGACAGTAACACACACACACACACACACACACACACACACACACACACAACCTCTAGCAGAAACCAAAAGACAATGCTTTTCTGTAGTTTCATTCCATTTTCAAGGATCTGATCTTCAAGTTAGCTGTTTTGCTACTTATTGGGCAGGAACAGATGACAAGTGAACTGGACTGCAGATTATTTTGAACTCGATATTCCAGGACAATCAACATGGAAATAAGAGGTAGGAGGAGGGAGAGGATTCTAGAGAAAAAGTAGATGTTAAGACAGAGCAAAACAATTCAGGGCTCCTACAACTATGATGGAAGTTATCAACTATGAGGCAAATCAGATCTTCAAAGGATTTGTAGAGTACAAATGATTTAAACAGCATGTGCTACGCAATGGATGAGGATTTTTAAAATATAAACTGACATGGTAAAACAGGGGAACAGTTTAAGTTTTTGCCAGTGATACCAGAGAAGTCTGCAACTGCATTTTTTTTTTTTTTTTTTTTGAGACGGAGTCTTGCTCTGTTGCCCAGGCTGGAGTGCAGTGGTGGTGCGATCTCGGCTCACTGCAACCTCAGCCTCCCAGGTTCAAGCGATTCTCCTGCCTCAGCCTCTCGAGTAGCTAGGACTACAGGTGTGTGCCACCACGCCCGGCCTGTGTTTTTATTTTTAAAGGAAATTATAGAGAACCATTCTGTATAGAAGAAACTAGGTTCCTCAGACATGCCTAGGGAGCAAATTAGATTTAGGATGTACATCGTAGAGATGAGGAGCCTAGGTTATACCAACATCCAATTTCATTCTCTGTCCTGAAACTTGGGGGAACACAGTGTTCCTCTGTCTTACATTTAAGCATCTTTTGATGTGCTGTGATGAGGCCATTAGCATGGAGTATAGTTCAGCCTGTGCTGGTCCCTCAAGAAGAAATAGCTTTCAATATGCCCTCCAAAAGCACAACATGCTTACAAGGCCATCACAGACTGACCCAGACATACCTACAGATACAGGCCACACATGAACAAGACAAAAAGGGGGAATGGAGTTTATACCATGTTGTACTGCTGGGGCGGAGAGACTGGCAGAAGGACTTGGGGACAGGAGCTTGGAGAGAACTGAACAGGCTGCGGAGAGGGCTGCAGAGCCGGGACTGGCTGTGGGCCAGCAGAGAGGCATGTGGAAAAGGGAAGAGAAAAGAGAGGTGGGAAGCGGGGGGTGGGGTGGGGGGGGTGGTGCGGGCAGAGATGGGGAGGGAAAGGGAAGGAACAATAAGGTTAATAATCATAGAAGAAATTTCACATGAGTAGCACGACTGCTGAGCAGGTAGGTGACCAAGCCCGGGACAGCTTGAAGATTTAACATCTCTTTGACAAACAGGCAATCTCTCTTATCAGGGGAGACCTGCTGCACTCCCTTCCCCATTAGCCATTCAGAACTCTGCAGCTGTTGTGAGCAATCTGAGGACTCTCAGGGTCAGGGTCTGCTGTCTGATTCCAAATACAGCTTTTCCCAAAGCAGTTTTTCTGAACACACAATTCCTGGGGAGCATGATCATAACCCTCCTTGACTGCCCACTTGAGAAGAGATTCCTGTCTGCACTGCTGCACTGCTTCTGCAGGAAGGGTCATCCAAGGTCTGGCTCAGCTGCTCCTGATTTCACACCACAGCTCTCCTAGAGGAAATACTCATTCACAAGGATCATCTCCCTCCCAAGGGCACAGAAGGAAAAAACACCCAAGATCATGCCTGCTTCTGGCTACTTCCTTCCACTCCATGATTGCTCCTCCAGGCTGTGACAGCAATATGAAAAATCCACCTCCATCCCCAAGCAAACAGGAAGGATTTAGGAATAAAATATAAATAGCTTAGCTTTAGTTTTTGTCCCTTCAGTCCCCCTTCACTAGCCTCAAGCAGGAGGATTTGTTTACTAGGAACACAGAGTGTTCTAAATCAACTAGTGGGTAGTTATTATTTTTTCCTTCCCTTCTTCCCCTCCAGGCATTTTAATCACCTCATCAGTTCTCCAGTCATAGTCCCTGGTGGTAGGAGAGATGAGAGAAGGAGAGAGGCAAGGAAGGGGGGAAAATAACATTGGTATATATTATCTTATTACATACATTGTCTCATTACAGCCTCACACAAGAATCCTATAGGGAGACATAACTTGTATTTGCAATTAAAAAAGGCTCAGATAAATTAAATCACTCATCTAGGCTTACACAGTTAATATGGCAGAGCTGAGGTTGAAATCCAGTTCTGCCTGGCATAGGTTCTTTCCACTCCACTCTAGTAGTGGGGAGGAGGTGAAGGAAGAAGTCAAGGAGAATTATCCAAGCACCTGCCACAGGCTCCTCCCTCCACATTTAGAGCATTAAGATGTGTGGGGCCACGGTACCAATATCCTCTCCTGCCACACATCTCCAGAGTTTCTTTCACAGAAGGGACTAACAGTTCAGGAGGCAGAGTACAGGAATTAGAAGACTCCCCAAAGAGGAGAATACTGGATCTGATAGCTGATTTAAATAAAATGTAAGTAATTTTGGTTAGGTAAAATTATTGAGAATCCACTGTGTGACCTGGAAGAGTTGCTGCTGTAGCCTTGAAAATAAACTCTTAGCTCTACTGGCACACCTATTTTCTGTCAGACAATGGCATTCCAAATATAACTGATGGACAAGATGTTCAGTATTAGCTGCTTATACTGGTGGCTTTCATACACATTTTCTATTATCCCAATTCTCTTCATTCTTTTGGAGGAGAGTCTATCTTGGTTCAGGCATATATATTCTGGGGAAAAAAGGACAGTAAAGTGGTTAAAAAAAAAAAATAGCTGCCTGCGGTGGCTCACACCTGTAATCCCAACACTTTGGGAGGCTGAGGTGGGCAGACCACCTGAGTCGAGACCAGCCTGCCCAACACGGTGAAACCCCATTTCTACTAAAAATACAAAAATTAGCTGCACATGGTGGCACATGCCTGTAGTCCCAGCTACTCAGGAGGCTGAGGCAGGAGAATCGCTTGAACCTGGGAGGCAGAGGTTGCAGTGAGCTGAGATCGCACCACCACTGCACTCCAGCGTGGGCAACAGAGCAAGACTCCGTCTCAAACAAAACAAAACTGTGCCTGTTTTCCCCACACTTGTAAGTTGTGACTAAAGAGTAAAGTGAGAAGAAGTGATGCTCCTCTTAGGCCTCCCCTAACTGGGGAAGGGCAGTGATACGGGCAGGGATAGCAGTGCTATTTTTTTAGTTACTCCACAGCTATCCTCAGCCATAGTTCTCTTCTTGAAGGGTGTCAAACTGCAAAGCCAGGGAAGCTCTGAAAAACCATAAGGAAATTTATTTAAACAAAACTTAGGAATATACCTAACCAAGGAGTTGAAAGACCTCTACATGGAAAACTACAAAACACTGCTGAAAGAAATCATAGATGATACAAACAAATGGAAACACATCTCACGCTCATGGATGGGTAGAATCAATATTGTAAAAATGACCATACTGCCAAAAGCAATCTACAAATTCAATGCAATCCCCATCAAAATACCACCATCATTCTTCGCAGAGTTACAAAAAAAAAATTCTAAAATTCATATGGAACAAAAAAAGAGCCCCCATAGCCAAAGCAAGACTAAGCAAAAAGAACAAATCTGGAGGCAACATACTACCTGATTTCAAAGTATACTATAAGGTTATAGTGACCAAAACAGCATGGTACTGGTATAAAAATAGGTACATAGACCAATGGAACAGAATACAGAACCCAGAAATAAACCCAAATACTTACAGCCAACTGATCTTTGACAAAGCAAACAAAAACATAAAAGTGGGGAAAGGACACCCTTTTCAACAAATTGTGCTGGGATAATTGGCTAGCCACATGTAGGAGAATGAAACTGGATCTTCATCTCTCACCTTATACAAAAATCAACTCAAGATGGATTAAGGACTTAAATCTAAGACCTGAAATTAAAAATTCTAGAAGATAATATATTGGAAAAACCCTTCTAGATGTTGGCTTAGGCAACGATTTCATGACCAAGAACCCAAAACCAAATGCAATAAAAACAAAGATAAATAGTTGGGACTTAATTAAACTAAAAAACGTTTGCATGGAAAAAACAAACAAACAAACAAAAAACAGCAGAGTAAACAGACAAACCACGAAGTGGGAGAAAATCTTCACAATCTGTACATCTGACAAAAGACTAATATCCGGAATCTACGACGAACTCAAATAAATCAGTAAGAAAAAAACAATCTCATCAAAAAGTGGGCTAAGGACATGAATAGACAATTCTCAAAAGAAGATATACAAATGGCCAACAAATATATGAAAAAATGCTCAACATCACTAATGATCAGGGAAATCCATATCAAAACCACAATGTGATACCACCCTACTCCTGCAAGAATGGTCATAATCAAAAAATCAAAAAACAGTAGATGTTGGCATGGATGCAGTGTCAGGGAACACTTCTACACTGCTGGTGGGAATGTAAACTAGTACAGCCACTATGGAAAACAATGTGGAGATTCCTTAAAGAACTAAAAGTAGGGCCGGGCACAGTGGCTCATGCCTGTAATCCCAGCACTTTGGGAGGCCAAGGCGGGCGGATCATGAGGTCAGAAGATCGAGACCATCCTGGCTAACATGGTGAAACCCCGTCTCTACTAAAAATACAAAAAATTAGCTGGGTGTGGTGGCGGTTGCCTGTAGTCCTAGCTACTCGGGAGGCTGAGGCACGAGAATGGCATGAACCCGGAGCTTGCAGTGAGTCAAGATCGCGCCACTGCACTCCAGCCTGGGTGACAGAGCGAGACTCCATCTAAAAAAAAAAAAAAAAAAAGAACTAAAAGTAGAACTACCATTTGATTCAGGAATCCCACAACTGGGTATCTACCCAGAGGAAAAAAAGTCATTATACAAAAAAGATACTTGCATGTGCATGTTTATAGCAGCACAATTCACAATTGCAAAATCATGGAACCAACCCAAATGCCCATCAATCAATGAGTGGGTAAAGAAACTGTGGTATATACACACGATGGGATACTATGCAGCCATAAAAAGGAATGAATTAACAGCATTTGCAGTGACCTGGATGAGATTGGAGACTATTATTCTAAGTGAAGTAACTCAGGAATGGAAAACCAAACATCGCATGTTCTCACTGATATGTGGGAGCTAAGCTATGAGGACGCAAAGGCATAAGAATGATAAAATGGGCCGGGCACAGCGGCTCACGCCTGTAATCCCAGCACTTTGGGAGGCCGAGGTGGGCGGATCATGAGGTCAGGAGTTTGAGACAAGCCTGACCTACATGGTGAAACCCCCATTTCTACTAAAAATACAAAAATTAGCTGGGCGTGGTGGTGCGTGCCTGTAATCCCAGCTACTCAGGAGGCTGAGGCAGGAGAACCGCTTGAACCCAGGAGGTGGAAGTTGCAGTGAGCCGAGAGTGCATCACTGCACTCCAACCTGGGTGACAGAGCGAGACTCCATCTCAAAAGAAAAAAAAAAGAATGATAAAATGGACTTTGGAGACTTGAGGGGAAGAGTGGGAGGGGGGCAAGGGATAAAAGACTACAAATATGGTGCAGTGTATACTGCTCGGGAGATGGGTGCACCACAATCTCACAAATCACCTCTAAAGAGCTCACTCATGTAACCAAGTACTGCCTGTACCCCAATAACTTATGGAAAAATAAATAATGAACAACAAAAAAAAAAGACTGCCCTGAGGGATGTGGCTGCCACCTACTGGCAAATTCTGGGCTTGTTCACTAGCTCTTGATGACAAAAGGAGGCCCCGAGAACTCCTTTTCAAGAAGTCTACTTCATTTTAAGTAAATTGGGCAAAAGGAAGATCCCGGCCCTTTAATCCTCAGCCTCACTCACCCCTGGTTTCACGAGCTTTACCGACACACAATTTGAAGGCCTGCTTGGACAGAGGAGCCCTGCCAGGAAGGGAAAGATCATAGTTTAGTCAGTACTGTTCCCAGACCTGGGGCAAGTCCCTTGTGTGACAGAGTTAAAGGTAACAACCCTTCCTCAAAGATTTTTTTTTTTTTTTAGACAGTCTTGCTGTGTTACCCAGGCTGGAGTGCAGTGGTGCAATCTCAGCTCACTGCAACCTCCACCTCCCAGGTTCAAGCAATTCTCATGCTTAGGAGGCTGAAGACTCCCAAGAAGCTGGGATTACAGATGTGCACCACCACACCCAGCTAATTTCTGTTATTTTTAGTAGAGACGTTGTTTCACCAGGTTGGCCAGGCTGGTCTCAAACTTCTGGCTTCAAGTAATCTGCCCTCCTCGGCCTCCCAAAGTGCTGGGATTACAGGCGTGAGCTACTGCACCCAGTCTCAAAGTTTTTCTTCTACAGGAAAAGCTTTAGAGTAAGCACAGTGGTGTTTGTGTGTGCACATGATCACTTCTTTAATCCTAGCACTGTTATGTACCATTAGAAACTGAACAATAATTATTCTCAGGCTCAGCAACTTTGGTCTAGGGAGCCCCCAGAGCTGAAGGCCAATCAGGGAAAAAGAAAGCAAAAGAAAGAAAGAAAATGGCAGTAGGAAGAGGAATAAAAAAATAAAGAGGAAGGGTGAAAAAGTGGAGAGGGAGAAAAAAGGAGATACATACAGTGAGATGGTGGGATAATTTTTAGCAGCTTCCATAAATGCTTCCAGGGCATCAAAACTTGGATAAATTCTTTCATTTGGAGTTAGTGATCACAATTAATCTCAAGAATGAATTTCTAAGAGAACAGGAATTGCAGCACCAAGTAGTGTTCCTTTACCCCCGAGCTATAGCACCTAACCTGGCACCACACTCCCCATAGGAGATAAGCCAATGCCAACGATCGACCAATTGACCCTCACAATCCAGTAGCAGGGACAGAACCTGAGTAGAAGATTGGGGTTTAGGGCCAGTCACTTGGACATTCTGTATAAATTTCAGTCCCAAATGGTTCTTTTATCTCTTTATTCCTCTCCCACTCTTGCCGTCTCGTCTGTTTCTAGGTATGAGATGATAGGTGGAAGATGCAGGCAGATGGGAGACTAAGAGGGAGAAAAGGGAGCAAGACTATTAAAATACACATTTTAGGGAAAAAAAAACCTAGAAAATATTAGGACCTTGGAAAAGCAAGTCATACACATAAAAAACACGGTAGCGGATGACAATAGGAGAAGCATAGTTTACCCACTTACAGGTTTGAATTAAGACACAGACAGAGAAAAGTACACATACAAGGACACCATGCTTCAGTAGGGAGCAAGGTAAACTGAAGTGAACGAGACTTACTGGGGTAGATGGTGGTAGAACAAGAAAGTTAGGACTATAGAAAGAACTGACTTAGACTAAGATAGAGGACTGCAATGACTTGCGTGCAAATTACATTTAGACACAAAGTAGGATTTCCTAGATCTTCACTGTTCTTTGTTTCAGCTTCATTTCACAATATTTGAGATAGGGCAATACTGGGCCATTCTGGGGTCTTTGCACTCTAGTTTCTAGTTCATGGGGTATTAGTGTTTGGGACTTGCTTCTTACACCTAGGGAAGAAATATATCTAAGGCCAAGCTGGACTAATAAGCAGGGGGATGAGGGAGCCTTGGAGGTAACATGAGAATGTAAACTGCAGCAGAAAAGACTGCAGACACATGCGCTTTCCAGCTACCAGAGAATACTTCAGGATAAAGTATGGGGCTCTCCTCAAAAAGAGCTCTATTCATGTGAGAAGAGAGTAAGTGAAGATCTCAGCACAGCTCTGCTTGGAGTATTAAGGTGACTTTTTTTTTTTTTTTGGAGACAGGGTCTTACTCTGTTGCCCAGGCTAGAGAGCAGTGGCGTGATCTCGGCTCACCGCAACCTCCGCCTCATGGGTTCAAGCGATTCTCCTGCCTCGGCCTCCCTAGTAGCTGGGATTACAGGCACCCGCCACCATACCTGGCTAATTTTTGTATTTTTAGTAGGGACCGGGTTTCACCATGTTGGGCAGGCTGGTCTTGAACTCCTGACCTCAGATGATTCACCCGCCTCAGCCTCCCAAAGTGCTGGGATTACAGGCTTGAGCCACCATGCCTGGCCTTAAGGTGACTTTTAAACATAGTCACCTTAATGACAATGGCCAGGCATGGTGGCTCATGCCTGTAATCTCAGCACTTTAGGAGGCCAAGGAGGGAGGATCACTTGAGCCCACAAATTTGAGACCAGCCTAGGCAACATAAGCAAGACCCTATCTCAAAATAATAATAATAACAATACATTTTTTAAAAATTAAAAGAAATAAATAAAACAGAATACTGAAGTTCTGGTTTAGAACAGGACCTGATTCTTAGGCTAATGACCTTCCTGGTCTCTACAGATGCAAAACTTCACTTAAACTCTAGTTGGTACCAACATTTACCAGTCCAGCAACAGAAGGAGAAGGATACAGCCCTTTTGAGTCATGGAAAACAAAGACACATTTGGAGTCTTTGTGTTTCGTGGCATATGTATGGCAGGGGTCTTGAGTGTTATTTCTTTTTTCCGCAAACCCCAACACATAAATAGGTGTTTATGGGTCCACATAGTTGGTAAGATGATGGTGGAAGTTATAATCTTTTCAAGTTCCATATATACATGTAATGGAAAAAAATGCCTTGTTAATTACACATGGACATAGAGGGAGATGGGGTATAGTAGAAATGTGGTATGAAATAAAAGATTCTACTGACAATGTTCAGGAAGCAGAGGAAGAAATATAAAGCAAAAAACCCCCAAGCTGACTCAGTAGTTATTTGGCAAAACCTTTGCCCAAGGTTCTTCTTTCCCTACAACTAACAAATGAGAAATGGGGGAGAGAGTGGCATGTCTCCAAAAACTGATCCTTCCTGCCACCCACAGCACAAGAGACATGACGGTACATCTAAAGTTTGCTTGAATCAGAGTGGAGAGGACTCTGACACTGAGTGGTGACTCACCTGTGAGATCATGTGATTATTCAAGGGTGGCTGTTGCTGAGGCGTGGGTGGGAGAGCAGGAAGTTGCTGCTGCTGCTGCTGCTGTTGCTGCTGGGCAGTACAAGGGAGAAGCCCCCGGACAGACTGGGATGAGGTGACCTGGTTGCACACTTCTGGGGCACCTAGTGCCATACCTAAGGCAAAGAAGAAACCCACAAAAAGTTGTAAGCATAAGCCACGAACACATTATCCCTGGAAGCTTAGTCAGAGGGCTCTACTTTTTCTTTGCCTTTCCTCTTTATTCCCTTTTGTCCCCTCCCCCACTGTCTTTTGAAGATTCACAGATGAGCACAGATGCATTTCAGCTGCCTTGCTGATGCTAGTCCTCCTCTTTGCAGGCTTCTGCTCCCTAGGGACAGGAACCACCTTGACTGTCAAGTTTGGTTATGAAATTGAACAAAATGTGAGGCTGCTGAAGCACCTCCCCTGAAGTGTCTGGAATCTGTCCATCACACTTAGATAGCTGAAAATATAAATGCTTACTTCCTGGGAAGGCACAGATTTTTGGTCTCTTAAGAGATCCGTCTTTTTGCTAGAAAGAGAGAGAGATCTGTCTTCTCTTTGCTTTCTTCTCAATTTGCAACATCTCTTATAAAAGTTGCTGAGGGCCGGGCGCAGTGGCTCATGCCTGTAATCCCAGCACTTTGCGAGGCTGAGGCGGGTGGATCACCTGAGGTCAGGAGTTTGAGACCAGCCTGGCCAACCAACATAGTGAAACTCCGTCTCTACTAAAAATATAAAAATTATCCGAGCTTGAGGGTGGGCGCCTGTAATCCCAGCTACCTGGGAGGCTGAGACAGGAGAATCTCTTGAACCCGGGAGGCAGAGGTTGCAGTGAGCTGAGATTGCGCCATGACACTCCAGCCTGGGCGACAAGAGCGAGACTCGGTCTCAAAAAAAAAAAAAAAAATGTTGCTGAGAAAACTTCAAGCATACACATGGGCACATGCATACACATAACCTTTATCCAACTCATTTCCCCATTTCTAGGCTCTCCAAGGCATGAACTCATTCAACACAACATACTTTTACTGAATATCTACTATGTGCCAGGCACTGTATAATGAACTAAAGACATAAAGATGAGTGAAACACAGTCCTTGCCCTTAACAGCACAGGAACCTTTTTCTTTTTTTGAGACAGGGTCTCACTCTATCGCCCAGGCTGGAATGCAGTGGCACGATCTTGGCTCACTGCAACCTCCACCTCCCAGGTTCAAGCGATTCTTCTGCCTCAGCCTCCCAAGTAGCTGGGATTACAGGCACCCACCACCACGCCCAGCTAATTTTGATGTTTTTGGTAAAGACGGGGTTTTGCCTTGTTGGCCAGGCTGGTTTCGAACTCCTGGCCTCAAGTCATCTGCCTGCCTCTGCCTCCCAGAGTGCTAGAATTACAGGTGTGAGCCACCATGCCCAGCCAACAGCACAGGAACTTCTGATGGGAGATAGACATCCACATGACAATTATAATCTGATAAGGAGAAGGAATACATCTGCGATATCGACAAAGTTGCATGAAAGCAAAGATGAGGAAGCAAAAACTCCTGGGAGGGTCAGGAAAGGATTTAAAGAGGGGTCAGCAGGAAAGCTGGGGTTGAAGAATGACAGATGCTTATAAGACCAAGAGGAAACAAAGCTAATGCCATATTCAAGAAATGGTTGGCTGGGTGTGGTGGCTCATGCCTGTAATCCCAGCACTTTGGGAGGCTTAGGTGGGTGGATCACCTGACATCAGGAGTTTGAGACCAGCCTGGCCAACATGGTGAAACCCCATCTCTACTAAAAATACAAAAAATTAGCCGGCCGTGGTGGCGGGTGCCTGTAATCACAGCTACTCGAAAGGCTGAGGCAGGAGAATCGCTTGAACCCAGGAGGCGGAGGTTGCAGTGAGCCAAGGTCGTGCCATTGCGTAACAAGAGCAAGACTCCATCTCAAAAAAAAAAAAAAGAAAGAAAGAAATGGTTGGAAAGAAGGAAAGATCTGGAAATTAGACAGCAATGGCAAACTGGAGTCAGGAAGTTATGCTATATTAAGTAGTTTGGATTTTACTATTCAGGTGATGATGCAGAAATGAACATTTTTAAGAGACTACTGATGAGTTTAGATCTGTTTTAGATTGGCAAACTGGCTCTAAAAAGGGCTAAGCAACCAGATGCAATGGCTCACGTCTGTAATCCCAGCTACTTGGGAGTCTGAGGTGGGAGGATCATTTGGGCCCAGGAGTTCAAGGCTGCAGTAAGCTGTGATGGTGCACCTGCAACCCAGCCTGGATGACAGCAAGACCCCGACTCTTGAAAAAGCAAAAAAAAAAAAATCATAAAAAGAGCTGAGAATGGAGTAGAGATATCAGTTTGGGCGCCAGTGTCATAATTACATAAAAGAAAATAAAAGCGTGGATAAAGGCTGAGGCAGTGGGATTAGAAAGGAGGTAACAGAGAAGGGCAGCAGAGACCTAGGGGCCAGAGGCAAAATCTTCAGCACTACTGATGTCTTCTGAGGATAACTACAGAACTTCTGGGATGAGATTCAAGCAACTCTTCAAAGGGAGGAGGACGATGAAATAGAAGTCTAAATGCCCTTCTGCTAAGAGAGCAGCAGAAATAGATAGAGAAGGTTTTGTAGCAGGAGAGCTGATGGGTGGTTACAGAGCTTTCATGTGGAACATAAGAGTGTCTGCTCCTTTCCAGTGACTGAGCTCCAGAGAAGCAGCCATAACAGCATCCCTCTAAATTCTAGCCTATTAGCTGGTATCAATTAATTACAAACAACTAAACTCTAAGGATTCCCTCTGCTCTACAAAGCCTCTACAATCTCAAGAGTCATAGAATGAAAGTGGCTATCATTTTCATCTTAGTATATAACTTGAGACCTGGGCTGATATGGATGTTCCACCTTACATGAAAATCAGAGAAAATAATCTAATCACAATCAATTCTTTTTTTTTTTTTCCAATCAGGCAGAACGTTTGAAAGAAAATGAGGAGGACTAAATCCAAGCAAGGACAATGGATCCAAAATTCAAATGTCCCTTCCCCTGGCTGTATTAGGTTTCCAGGAAACTATACTGGGACAAATATTTTACTGAAAGTAAATATGGGCTGGGCGTGGTGACTCACGCCTGTAATCCCAGCACTTTGGGAGGCTGAGGCAGGCGGATCACCTCAGGTCAGGAGTTTGAGACCAGCCTGACCAACATGGTGAGACCTCACCTCTACTAAAAATACAAAAATTAGTCAGGTGTGGTGGCGCAAGCCTGTAATCCCAGCTATACAAGCGGCTGAGGCAGGAGAATCACTTGAACCCGGGAGACGGAGGTTGCAGTGAGCTGAGATCACACCACTGCATTCCAGCCTGGGCAACAGAGGAGACTCTGTCTCAAAAAAAAAAGTAAGTATCAGTGATGTTTCACAGGAGACAAGCAAGAAGGGATGGGTATGACATGGAAGAAAAGACGCTGTAATACCTGGCCTGGAGATCCTTCCCGCACTGCCGCCTTTACTGCTGCCGATGCTGTCACCTCGGGTAAGGATAGAGATGCCACTGAAGCTGCTAGCTTTGGTGACAGGGGGTCGCATGCTCCGGACAGAGCCATCAGAGTCTGTGCTGCTCCAAGGGCGTGGCTCCAGGGATTTGAGTTCGCTGTCTGTGCTGCTCTGGCGGCTGCTTGAGGTGCGGCTCAGCCCTTCACGGTTCCCCCTGCAGAGACCATAGTGGTCAGAGCACCTCCCACCCACCACTTTAGCAGAAGGGCTAGGAGATAATTCATTTCTATTCTCTCAATAACAAAGAATGGGTAAGAATTAAAGGGAGGATGGACACTGACTTATTGTTAGTTGGCTGGCCAACTAAGAGTTGATGGGAGCAGACAGAACAAGATCCAGTACAGTAACAAAGAACACAGAGGCAAATCTGGAAGACAGTGCACTGGCAACTAATTTAATACATCAGACCAGAGGTGGATGGGAAACCATATACATGATGCTGAGATTGGCTGTGGTCTCTTCCCCACCCTCTGAGGGTAATCCCACACATGCAAGAAATAATGGGGAACAGAGGGGTACCAGTTCCTTCTGAAAGTTCTTAAAATAAAAGGACTCCTAGAAGTTGCTATTGCTAAAAGGCAGGAGCCAATGACATGGATAAAACCCACAATGGGTCTTCCACATAACACATGTCTAAGCCAGCAGAGGTGCTGCTTATGGCCACCCTTCCAGGAGTTGCAAGAAGAGTATAGTGAACTAAAGGGGCACTATGGAAAACTCAGTTTGATAGTCTAGGATTGATCCAACCTGTTTTGTGGAAATTCCATGTTACTGTCTGCGAACAATTGGTTTCAGGATCTCTAAGGGCTAAAGTCTTCAGCAAATATGCTCTTGGGACTCAGGATGGCGAAGAGCAGGGGGGTTGGCTGTGCCTAGTTGCCTTCATATTCATAATCCTATCTCCCTAAGCAAAACTATTAAGGAAAGCGGTTCTCCCTCTCTTATTTGGCTCTGTAAACAGCAGGGTTATCGTGATGTTATAATCACTGTCTATGATTATTAACAGCTGTATGCCTCAAGATAGCCAGGTTGGCCTGAAAACCCTGTCTTGTTGAGCTCTCACTGCTTCTTAATCATTAAGCAACCAAGAACCAGCAATTTTTCTTTCATACCCCACATCCCCAACAACTAATGACCTAAGGAAACCAAATGACAACAATTACAAAGATTTTGGTAGGTATACCGAGGAATAATTAAGCAAAAAATCATTGTAGTTTGGGCTCCCTTCTTTTAACCACCATCCCATCAAAAGCAAATAGGAAACCCCATTCCAATCCCACTGGCTCCAAAGGCACTAGGCTCAGAGTTATTTTAATAGAGAAAGGCATTTTTCTTAAGGGCATTAATATTAAAGAAAACACCTTTCTTTATTAGAATACCTACTCCAAAGGCACTGTAGGAAAAATGGGCAAAATACATGCTAGGGTCCTTCTTTTAGGTTTTAGTCAAGCCAATCACGATGAGCTAAGAATACACTGGCACAACTGGTTAGGAACATGCTAATTCTTCTCTGCAACCCCAAGACTGAGTGTGTGTGTGTGTGTGTGTGTCTGTGTGTGTAAGCACTTAAATGCTTCTATGTAGTTAGTGAATTAAAAAATATTCCTGTTTCTCCAAAGCTTTACCCCTTTCCTTTGGAATGCCAAAAGTAGAATGGGAAACAAGAAAGAAGTATAAGTTAGGTACTCTCCAGGAACAGAACCAGACCTGAAGTGAGAGACAACAGCTACATCTCAATGGACAAAGGCAAGTACACTAAGAGGACTCAATAAAAATGAGTGTGTTTGTGGGGTAAGGGGATACAGCAGTGGCAATAGATGAGGCTGCTCATTAGACATTAGAGCTTGAATTTTGCAAGACAAGTCCTAAAGGCCTTTTCCACTGAAAAGGAAATCCTGCCATTTATTTTCTCTTGCTACTAGAGGTAGACAGTGAACAAGGCAACTTTAAACCAAATACCTTGAAAAGCTAGGGCCAAAATGGCAGCACTTCTATACTAATCCAGTTTCCCCAAGACAGTGATGACCAAACACTCAAAATGTAGACTGCCTGATGATCTGACTAACCTGGGTTAGTACACTACTCCCCTAAGACTTGGAGAATCTAAGTTGAGTCTTGGCAGGAAAAAGATCAATTTTCCCTCTCTACAAATAAAAATAATTAGGGAATGCTACCCAGATTCCATTTTGAGCACTGGATAGGGTTGTGTGTATGTTGGAGAGATGGAGGTAAAGGACAAAGAGCAGTCACACCTCATACTCATGTAAAATCAGAGCTGATTAGTTTTTGCAAGCAGATTTAGTGCTGGTGAAAAGTCCAGCTTGTTGGGTCTGGGGAATGGGTAGAGATGCCTGTGGAAGAGGTGGCAATAAACATCAGTAAGGCCTCACTGTGGCTTATTTGTCAATGGAGCAGACTCTTCCAAAGAACTGGGGAGCTGCCATAGTTATTGTCAATGTGGATGATGGAGTTTGGTTTACAGGTATTTGTTTCACAAACATAAACTGGGCCAGAAAGGTGTAAGGCAATTAGAGAAGATCAGCTTCTAATCATTAGCGTTTTGGACTAGTATCCAAGTAGAGGAAGAAGTTATTCCCTTAAGTGCCCACAATGCTGCATTTTAGATGACCTAGATCTTCAATCAAAGCTCAGTTGGAAAACCAGTAGCTTAAAAGGTCTGGTGAGGGCCAGGCGCGGTGGCTCACACCTGTAATACGAGGACTTTGGGAGGCTGAGGTGGGTGGATCACCTGAGGTCAGGAGTTTGAGACCAGCCTCAACATGGAGAAACCCCGTCTCTACTAAAAACACAAAATTAGCCGGGTGTGGTGGTGCATGCCTGTAATCCCAGCTACTCGGGAGGCTGAGGCAAGAGAATTGCTTGAACCTGGGAGGCGGAGGTTGCGGTGAGCCGAGATCATGCCATTGCACTCCAGCCTGGGCAACAAGAGCGAAACTCCATCTCGGGAAAAAAAAAAAAAAAGGTCTGGAGAGGAAAGGGCTGCACCTACTCAGTAGATCCTTCAAGCTGTTATCTGCACAGTTTGATGTAGTCTGATGGTCCACAGCCCTAATAAGAGCATCATTCTAACCAGTGAATCTGGATTAGGGCTCCAAATGTAACACTACTAAGAGAGGAAGGGGTGACATCTGTAGAGAGCTGGTGTGGTGTAGTGAAGAGGACACTAAACTAAGAATCAGCTCCATTTTTGCTTCTATTAGCCATGTAAACTTGGGCTAGCCACTTAAATCTCTCTGCTTTTGTTTTCTTACATGTAATGCAGCTGACCAAATTAGGATGTTGAGAGAACTGAATCAGATAAAGTATACTCTGGTGACTGTAAAGCACTGTGCATTAATTCACACATAGGAGTTGGTTTAAAACTCCCATTTCTTACAGTTATCCTGGGATGATCTATGACCCCGAAGTGTAGACTGTGGAACAGGTATCCTGATTTTTTGTTTTTTGTTTTTAATGCAGGGGACTCTATCTATCTCTACTACCACCAACAATGCAAGGTCCTCTCTGCCTGGGGTTTTCAGATGAACCGCAGGGCAGGACAGCCTAAGAAAAAAAGACTTGAGAGAGATGGAAAATCCTCTACCCCAAGAATGGGAAATCTCACTACCCCAATTTCCACAAGGTTTGGCTAGCTTTAGAAAGGACAACAGGGAAAGGACAACTACAGTACTAGGAGTGAGATCTCAAATCCAAGTTAGTCAGACAGTCCTTATCAAGTGTAGTAGTAGTCAATAAGAGAGAAACTCTTTGGAAAGGGGGTTAGAGCTGAATTCTAGTGTTAAATACTCAGGTTCTCAGTATTTTCTAGTTTTTCTATTGGTAAATTGGGAAGAATATACTTAAAATGAGTTGGTAACAGAATAGACACTATTCTCTTACCACTGCCTTGTATTATCCTCTGGGGTAGGATTGAGAGACTGAAATGAAAGGGAGGGTCTTATACCTGCTTTGTGGGGAAATGGAGAACACTGGGAACTGGGGAAGTTAATACAACAGGTTGCACCAGCATTCAGAGTAAGTAATGAACAATCATATGAAGGACACACTTTAAGTCCATTCTAAGGCAGAGAGGTCCCTTAGGTCTTTTTTTTTTTTTTTTTTTGAGACAGAGTCTTGCTCTGTTGCTCAGGCTGGATGGAGTGCAGTGGCGTGATCTCGGCTCACTGCAACCTCCGCCTCCTGGGTTCAAGCAATTCTCTGCCTCAGCCTCCCGAGAGGCACCCACAACCACGCCTGGCTAATTTTTGTATTTTTAGTAGAGACAAGGTTTCACCATCTTGGCCAGGCTGGTCTTGAACTCCTGACCTCGTGATCCACCCACCTCGGCCTCCCAATGTGCTGGGATTACAGGCGTGAGTCACTGCGCCTGGCCAGGTCCTTTCTGAGGTCATCTTACACATTACATTGCCTCAAGAGAAAACTACATACATAAAGGTGTCCGTATATGTCTCTCTCTCTCTCTCTATATATATATATGTATTATTTTTTCTTAAAGATATCTTTAAGAAAAAATATTCCTATGCTGGGTCAGGAATAATGTCTACACATCTTTTCCATAGATTCAGAAAAGGTTACCCAGAAGACACCCATTCTTTTACCTTACCATAAATATGTTTGAATCTTTCAAAAATGCCCAATTCCAGCAAATTTCTGGGAGGAAGCTGTACCTATCCCAGACACACCTATTTGGTCCCCTTCACCACCTGTTTAGGACTCGAAATGAAATCAGCAACAATAAAAATAAAGTCATTGACCAGGAGCCATTTTTTTAAATGGGGAAAAATATCCAATGTTGCAAAAACCACAAATTTAATTATTCCACAAGCAGCCATGCATGGAGCAAACCCACTCTGCTGAAAAGATTACAGCAAAACAAAATAAAATTAAAAATAAAAAGGAGAGATATAGATCACACAGAGGTACCTAAAAATCTGCCTTCTCTTGTGAGAGCTAGAAGAAAAGGCTTCTTTGGAGAGTCTGTTGGTTAACATCAAAGAAAAGCATCATTACAGGATTATATTAACCTCACTGGCAAAGCTCAATGAGAAGCAGGGAACATGCTAAGTGGTACTAACCTGATGTCATTTAGATATCCGTTCTGGCCAGTCTAGGTGAGGGGGAGAAAACGGAAAATAACTTATAAGAAAACAGCATGGCATGACCGAAAAGGATGTCCATGATGCTATGAATACCCAAGGTCCTCAAACCAAAGCTCACCCCACCAACAGGGAGAGAGGGGCCAGGGACAGGATGACCCACACCCGCATACCCAATCTGACTTCTCACCTTTAATGAGAAAGAACATCTGGTGGTTTTAGCCTTTGGATAGGTGTTTTAAAAAAAGAGGCTGACAAAGGCAGGAGTGTGAAAAGGAGGAAGAGGAAAGTATTAACCTAATTATTATTTCCTTTTTAGCTCTGAATTTATTGGTAACCTGGGAATAATAACTGATGTCCTTGGTCCTAAAGAGTGTGTTCAAAGGAAGGGAAAAGGGAGACAAGAGAAAGAAACTTTGTTTTTGGAAATCATCCTCAATGGCTTTTCCATTTCTGTCTCCTACATTGGCCAAAATGAAAGACATTCTGACCTGAGACCCAAGGAGGGTGGGATATTGGGGAAGCAGTTACTTTTCAGGGCCTAGAAAAAATGAGAAAATTAAAAGCCTGAAACATTCCCTTTGGGGATCATTTCCTGACAAAGCCACTGAGCTGAGTGAAGTGAGCATTGTGGTGGATTCCCAAGCTTTAGGAAAAGGTACCAAGAGTGTCCAGCTGCTGAGCAGAGTGAGCTCCATGCAGAGCAGAGCCTATGCTGGGCAGCTTTTCCAATATACAGCTCAGGCTCCAGAGAAGGCTGCAGCAGCAGCATTTCCATCCAAACACCCTTCTTGCCACTTCCTTTCTTTTTGGCCTGCTCCTGCTCCCACACCCAACCCCACAACTCCACCCCTAATCAGCTCCCTTTAGCCAGGCTCCTCTCCACATGGAATCTTTGGAGTATGATGGGCTTTGGCCATAGTTCCTTGTCTAGACTTTCTGAGATTCCTGATGCCTCTACCACAACAAGAGTTAGAAGTGCTGAAATCAAAGTGATAAATCTGCAAGGATCTAACAAAGAATACATACATTAGTAGAGGCTTGAAGACTAGAAATCAGGAGAAAAAAAGAGAAGAGCTAACTTTGCCTTTGTTACGGTTGTAGGTAGATACAGTCCACTGTCGTACATAATTAGCTCCAATACCCTATCATAAATTGTCTGTGCTTTCAGAACATCTGTAGCTTTGCTAATGGCTATCATAGTGGGGCAGTCATTTTCCAGGTGTAAGTGAAGCAGAGGAACACATCACAGATAGTCAGCTAGGTTACGATGTCACTGGTACTTCTTAATCTAAAGAGCCCAGAGCAGAGCAAGCTATTGGGAGGTGGTTTACATTAGGGGGTTAAGAGCATAGACTCTGGAGCCAGGCTGAATTCAAATACTTAGCTCTTTTGCTAACTAGCAGCGTGAACTTAGGTGGTTGTTTAATCTTTATGTGCCTTAGTTCCTCTTTTATAAAATGGGGAAAATAATATAAACTACTTCATAGGCCTAGTATGAGGACTGAGTTCATCTATATCAAGTACTAAGAACAATGCCTAAAAGATAGTAAGTGCTATGTAAGTGCTTGCTACTTTTTTTTTTTTTTTTTTTTTGAGATGGAGTTTTCCTCTTGTTGCCCAGGCTGGAGTGCAATGGCACGATCTTGGCTCACCGCAACCTCTGCCTCCTGGGTTCAAGTGATTTCCTGCCTCAGCCCCCTGAGTAGCTGGGATTACAGGCATGTGCCACCATGCCTGGCTAATTTTGTATTTTTAGTAGAGACGGGGTTTCTCCATGATGGTCAGGTTGGTCTCGAACTCCCGAGCTCAGGTGATCCACCTTCCTCGGCCTCCCAGAGTGCTGGGATTACAGTCGTGACCCACAGTGCCCAACCAGTGCTTGCTGCTATTATCCACCAACCTGTTCCGTACACAACTTAGGGGGTTATCACTGGCCACAGCCATGTACAAATGACATCTCTCCTCTCATTCCACCCAATTGGTTTGTAGGTAAAGGTAGAGAACCCTCTTTGGGCTATGGTTGAATAATTTGGAAGATGGACTTTTCTGACTCAGAATGGAAGTCTACATAATAGGAGGTAAGAAGATTCCTTCTTGGACTTTGGGCCAGAAGGTTTGCTGTATATCAGTTCCCAGTGAGGATCTCTGAGACAATGGCGCAAGTACATAGAGTTGTTCAGTTTTTTAGTTGGAGACAGTATTTTTCTAAACTAATGATGATGATGAAAAAATACATATATATATATTTTCCCCCCTTGGTGAGAAAGAGGAGAATGGGGGAATGGGAAGAGAGTAGTGTTCATCTAAGTATATTGATTAAAACTGACCATCTTTTGCCAGGCACAGTGGGTCATGCCTATGATCCCAGCACTTTAGGAGGCTGTGGCGGAAAGATCACTTGAGCACAGGAGTTTGAGACCAGTCTGGGCAACATAGTGAGACCCCATCTCTACAAAAAATAAAAAAGTTAGCCAGGCGTGGTAATGCGTGCCTGTAATCCCAGCTACTCGGGAGGCTGAGGCAAGAGGATCGTTTGAGCCCAGGAAGTTGAAGCTGCAGTGAGCTGTGACTGTGCCATTGCACTGCAGCCTGGGTGACAAAGCGAAACCCTATCTAAAAAAAAAAAACAAAGAAAACACTGACCATCTTTTGACAATGAAGGGAGACTGGCTTTCCCTCTTTTGTTACTCATGTGATTGTGAGATGGTGCTCATATCTGGATACTACATTTTCTGGAGATTTGTTTCCCTCTTATACACCCACAACCTTTCCTGAATTTCTGCTATTCTTCTCTTCAATCTGGTAGGCAAAGGCAACCAGATACAGGGGTACCAAGTATATTTGATATAGTCCACACATTTAAGAGTAACATTGCCTAAACTGATTCATGTTGGCTTTTAGCCCTAGGAGCTAGTCCTGTTGTAGGAAGCAAGGTAAGAAATATAGGAAGAAAGAGACTTCCTTTTCAGGTAGAGGCTGGAGAGAATAGTGGTACTCTCTGTGCATGTAGAATGTGGAGCTCATACAGGATGGATGCCAGACCTGTGCTCTAACAATCACCAACATATCCTAAAAATGAGGCTGGTCAAACAAGATGAATGTACAGCCTGTGTGAACACTATGTCTTCCACTTAGAAGCAAAGATGCCTAAAATGGATAGAGGGAGTGAAAGAGGGTAAGCAGAAGGAGGGTTTTAGAGGCAAGATTCAGACCCTGCCAAAACCATTTCTATTTTCAGTCTAGGCAAATTTACCAAATTCAGCCACTCCAAGTTATAGTTCTCTTTGAATACCATATGGCAGAATGTATTGAAAACAATATAAGTGAAAATCTGCAGCTTCCCAATAAGCCACATTTAGTTTTAGAGATCAACTCTAGGGTTGGCTGATGTTGGTTAAAATAAAACAAACAAACAAACCCAAAAACATTTGTGGAGGGTTCATTCCATTCACAGTTCCAACGATTAAGAGCTAAAAGCTATGGGCTGACAACTCTCAGATGCTACACTTACCTCTCGGGCAAATATTCTCTCTCGGACCCTTTGATATTCCTCCTCTCTCTCTTCTATTGACTTGCTCCTCCTTCCATCCTGCAATGGAACTCTGATCTAGATCGATGAGCAGAATTAAGCTAGTTAAGTTCTCCTCGTACTGCAAGCTCACTGCACACCAGCAAGGAAGAGAAACCGGGAAAGTTTATAGTTGCCATCAAAAAAATGGAAAAAAAAAAGAATAAAATTTCCAGTCCTGGAGAAGTTTCACTGGGTACATCTGACCATGCAGTTTGGGAGATCAGGTTTTCTGGATGGCTGGGGACTCTCCAAATCCCCACCCCTCCCACCCCCGCAGTATCAAGAATAACAACTATTTATAAGGACTGGGTTGCTTCCCTCTAGTAATCGGGTAGCCTCCAGTCAGTAAGGATCGAGAAAATAGCCCTGGGAAAAGGAACAACACTACTTCAGAGGGAAAGCAAAGGACAGAGGGAAGCTGGAACGGGAGAAGAAACAGGTGTTTAGCAGAGCTGAACGTAGAGGAGGAGGTTTATAGAACTAGCACCTGGCATTATTCCATATTTAGTCACTAATGCCACGGCCTGAAGACCCAAATCACACACAGCTCAGCAAAGAGGGCCTTGGAAATGAAATCCCAAGGGCGAAGCTAAACTCAAAGACTAAGCATTTTTTTTCCTGAACTTAACTATATTAACTGGAGGTGGGGAAGGGGAGAGACAAATTACAGAAATAAAGAAGAAAGAGAACAGAGCAATACAAAGAGAAAGAAAAGGAGAACAGATAGAAAGAGGGGCAGAGAAAGGAAGAGAAGTAAGGTACAGTGGAGGAAGGGGAGAGACAGAGAGATAGACAAGGAAAAGAAGAAAATAGAGGATAGAGAAGAACCTTACATTCTCTAGAAAATGTAGTGAGGTAACCAGAAGGGATGGCTGGGGAGATCACCACCTCTGAGTAGCCTACCATCTAAATCCTCATCATGATCTTTCCTCTCCTGGCCTGTAATTGGTGAACACTGTCCAGGGTAGGGTGGAATAAGAGCGTCCTTATCCATCCTGCTCTTGAAGGCAAGGAGTTCTAAGGGAGAAAACTCATCAAATGAATATCACCAGATTATAAAAGATTCTGACTTCCAACCCAGAGGCTTTGAAAGCTTCACATGAAGCAACTAAGGAGATTGCTGCTCTAGGCTGGTCTTCCTGATCTTTACCAATCTCCAAAGGTAACCATAACTTCAAGAATATCAACCTTGCCTAGATTTAGTTCTCATTAGCTTCAAGAACCTAAATCCTACCAAATGTCCTCTTATAAACTCCATTCCAAGAAGACACAGGGCCTCAAGGAGCTATATTGTCCTCAGCCCCTAGGTAAATCAATGGCAAAGTAGAAAGAACATAATGGGCTTTGAGGTCAGGCAGAATCTCAGCTCTGCCACCTCCCAGTAATATAACTTTAGACAAGTAACTTAACATTTCTTAGCCTCAGTTTTCTTATATGTAAAGTGGGGATAATAACCCCCATCCTCATTGGGTTGTGAAGAGGATTAAAGGAAATAATGCATACAAATGTGTTTAGAACACAGCCTAGTTCAGGGAAAACACTCAATAAGATAGCAATTATTATGCTTATTATTAACGTCACAGACAGAAAGTACACAGAAACAAACCTATTGGATCAAGCCTGAAGCTGAGAGATGAAAAGTTCACAATAGGGACAGACTCCACTTTGCCCCAATGTGCCTCTAGGCCTGAATAATTCCTGATCCACAGAAAAAGGGTTTGGGAAAATGGAGAAGGGCATCAGGATGGAAAGGCTCTTTCTCGTTTTTTAGAATTTTGTCTTTTTGTATATTTCTTTGTTTTCAATCAGTCCCAGCGTGTTTGTCCACAATAGATAATGGCACTTTTCTCAAAAGGACTCCCTCAAATACTCAAGCAGCAAGCAGGAAAGGTCCTGGTCTCAAGACCATACAATATCCCAAGAAAACTAATTTTGACACTAGAGGTAAGATATTATTATAATTATTAATTAGCAAGATTCCCGTAGGCTCTACTCAACCACGCTCTTCAAATCGAATCCCTTTTGGAGGCCAAGCAGAGGCAGGCTGGATCTAAATCTTCTTCTGAGCTAACCCGCAAATAATCACTTACTATCTAAAGGGTAGGCTTCAGGTCAAAGCAATAGCCAGGCCCATTTAAAGGGATGGGATAGGCTGTTCCCTTCTTATTCCCACAGCAGTGGATCACAAAGGGGATCTATCTGAGGTTCCCAGCATCAAATGTCAAATTAACTCACTCACCTTGGTGGAAGGAGTTGGAAAAAGATTAAGGAGTTTGCAGAAAGGGATCAGAAACACCTTTATAATTGGGTAAATTAGATCACAACTTTGCCAGTTCAAGGCTAGCCCTAAGCTAGGATAAGAGTTGAAGTGGGACAAAGTAGCTTTTTGTGGTTCCCAAAGAAATCCCTAACTATTACAGAAAAAAGGAATGAAACCAACAGTTGGATCAAGGCTGAGGCAGGGATCAACCTTGCTTTATTGCAAATGATGTGGTGTTAGAAGTCAGTGGCAGACCCAAGGAGTTCCAGGCCAAATGAGATCACCTAGCAAACCTCAGCACCATGTCTCTCTAGGGCTAAGAGGGTGGCATCCAGTTCAACAAATAAACAGTTCTCAACATTAGGCCAAAGCCAACTCCGTATAGCTCAATACATTTCTCCGTACTAAGATATTTTGAGTTTTCTCCATCCCACAAAAATTCTTCTCCCTTCCCAGTTTCTCTTACTGCAACCTCTCTATATAGGCCCACCCCTTTCCATTCTTCACCTGGTTATCATCTCGGTCCATACTGGCATCATCTCTCTTGAGAATGAACCTCTGTTGAAATTCTGTATTCTTCTCATCCTTTATATGTTCTGAGAACCTCTGTTCAGGGCTGAGATTTGGAGAGAAATGTGAAAGGAAAGGAGGACAAAGACCGTTTTGTTAGGAAGCAGACCTATTAGGTACAGCTCTCCTAAATTACACAACTCACACTCAGGGAATTTCTGGAGTAAGGAATCCAAAAAGTCACATGCAGGTTTTAATGAAATCTTCAGGGTCTGTTCTTTCTACATCTATAACTTCTCTTCCTCCATAGTTATATCTGTCCTACCAGTGAAGTGAAGAGAGGCTAGGGCCAGACTTCATGAAACATCAGTCTCTCTAGAATCTATCTCCAAGGCTCAGAAAGAGTAGGAATTAATTATATAACCAACCCCAACCCCAATTCCCTTCCCTGCAAAATACTTAAAAAAATTTTTTTTGTTTGTTTTTTGAGATGGAGTCTCACTATATTGCCCAAGCTGGAGTGCATGGCGTGATCTTGGCTCACCCCAACCTCTGCCACCGGGGTTCAAGTGATTCTCCTGCCTCAGCCTCCCGAGTAGCTGGGATTACAGGCGCCTGCCACCGCGCCCGGCTAATTTTTGTATTTTTAGTAGAGACGGGGTTTCACCATCTTGGCCAGGCGGGTCTTGAACTCCTGACCTTATGATCCACCCGCCTCGGCCTCCCGAAGTGCTGGGATTACAGGCGTCAGCCACTGCGCCCAGCCATTTTTAAACTTTTTTTTTTTTTTTAAAGTAATAGAGATGGGATCTTGCTGTGTTGACCAGGCTGGTCTCGAACTCCTGGCTTCAAGCAGTCTTCCCATCTTGGCCTCCCAAAGTGCTGGGATTACAGGTGTGAGCCACCACGCCTGGCCATCTGCAAGAGACATCCTGATCCTACACCTTCCTCTTCTAACCTAGCAGGTTATCCCAGGGAAGTCTTCCCAAACCATGGTTTCCTCCCTTACATTCTTGTGTTACTGGTTTTGTTGATGATGACAGCTTTCCCAGTTTGATCAACATTGTGGTCCATCCCAAAATAGGCAGCTACCCGGTGTAATAGCATCCGGTGATATGAGGTCATCTGAGGGAACTTCTTGAACTGATTACTGAAGGGAAACCCGGGGGAAAAAAGTGAAATAAGACAAACAACTGCAATAACAACCAATTTTAATTTTTCTTACAAGTGTCTAAAGTGGAAAGTTTCTTAGGAGAAATAGACATATTATAAGGAATATAGATATTTACTAAATGGGAACCAAACAGGTTTTTCTCAGTTTATCTACAGTATTCTGCAGATTACTATGACCTACTTTCCTCATTAAGACTACTCATTGCTGGGTGCAGTGGCTCATGCCCGTAATCCCAGCACTTTGAGAGGCCAAGGCAGGCAGATCAATTGAGTTCAGGAGTTCAAGACCAGTCTGGTCAACATGGTGAAACCCCGTCTCTACAAAAAATACAAAAATTAGCTAGGCATGTGCCTGTCATCCCAGCTACTCAATGGCTGAGGCACAAGAATCACTTGAACCCAGGAGGCAGAATTGCAGTGAGTCAAGACTATACCACGGCGCTCCAGCCTAGGCGACAAAGAAAGACTGTCTCAAAAAAAAGACTACTTATTAAGCCCTAGGTCCCACCCACCTGGATGATGTTTGACAAAGAAAAAGGAAGACATTTAAGAACAGTAAAATCTGGGACAAGTGCAAGCTGCTGAAAAGATATAAATTATTTTTCAACTCAAATCTACATAATAACTTAAAAACTTCAGTATGTTTTCAAAAATCACACTTCAAGGGGAACATCTCCTAAAATTGTACCTAAATTTATTTCCAGTGCCCCCTCCCACCTCTAATTATATATTTCATGCAAGTAACTTACTTGTTGTCATTAATAAATTCCAGAATCTCCTGTTCTAATTTTAGCAGCATCATTCTGTCCCTGTTTAAAAAAGATTAAAACAAAACAAAACAAAACAAAAAGCAGCCCTCCCATAGACATTGAAAGCGGGGATTGAAAACACAACTTGCTCATTACAGAAGCTGAAAAAGGTATATATCCAAACCCAGTAATGAACCATAATGCTGCTATGCCTCACTTGCCTGTTTTACAATATTTTTAAAAAGAAAAACAACCCAAGTATACATTTTGCAGGTCCTCCAATCATATACTTTGTTATACCATATCAGAAATCTCACTGTTAACAACATATTCATATAAACACACATTATAAATCTAATCGTCATTCTGTATTCCATCTTGTTATAAACAGAATTTTAAAGGAATTATAATTTAGCTTATGTACAAATCAATTATTTTTTCCTTCTGTGCTTTTTATTTTAGCTCTTCTTACTATCACTCCCAATGTGTGCTTTTTAATCAGTATACTCCCAAGACTTCATATTTCTTTGTTTCTGCATTCTTCTTTCACAGAAGTTTTCCCAATTCTTCTGAAAACAGAAACCTCAATGTGAGAGTATTTTGAATCCCTCACAGAATATAAAACTATACCTGACAAATACTAGGGGGACAGGAAGATGAGCATCCTAGATTCTAAGAATGGAAAAATTCTGGGAAGTCGTTTGGCCTCTTGGAATCTTGCTATCCCCTAACCCCTTTTCCTCTTATACCCATCATGTTATTACCTTGGGTTCTTTTTCAGTGTATTTACAAGAAATTCATGTAGGTCTATTCCAGTGGAGTCCGTATATTCCTGGCTGGAGTCTAGAACCACCACAACAAAAGAAATTAAAATACATGAAACTGCTTTGCATGCTATCTAATCCTAAGCAGAAGTCCACAACCTAACCAGGAGAAAAAAGAATAGGAAAGCAAAATCAAACTTCCAGGGTTTTAACATAAAATCCAGAATGACCTTGATGTGCTAGATCCCAAAATTCCTCATCAGAATGACAGAAGAAAGAATCTGGGCCATAGTATTACATCAATATTACACTGAAAAGCCATCTATCATCAATAGGTATTTACTGAATGTCCTGATCAAAATATAGCAGGTTTTATTAAGGAAAATAAATTCCAGGTAAGGGCAGTCAGGGCTGAATTTTCCAGAATCTCAGTAAATATGCCCAAATATTATTTTTTAATCCTGTTTGCCTTTTCTTATCAATTATCATTTTTATGGACTATGTCTTTTTGCTACCAGTACAAGAGTTTAAAGGCAAAGATAGTCTAATAATTAGAGGCAAATCTGCATTATTTAAAAAAAAAAAAAAAAAACCAGGCCAGGCGCAGTGGCTCACATCTGTAATCCCAGCACTTTGGGAGGTCGAGGCGGGTAGATCACCTGAGGTTAGAAGTTCAAGACCAGCCTGGCCAACATAGTGAAACTAAATACCTCTACAAAAATACAAAAATTAGCCAGGTGTGGTGGCATGTGCCTGTAGTCCCAGCTACTCAGGTGGCTGAGGCAAGGAAATCGCTTGAACTCGGGAGGCGAAGGTTGCAGTGAGCCAAGATCGTGCCACTGCACTCCAGCCTGGGCGACAGAGGGAGACTCTGTCTCAAAAAGATAAAAATAAAAATAAAAATAAATAAATAAATATCACCCTAGCCATCCCCAAACCAAAATATAAATGGCATCTGGAGGATTTGCTACCCAATGATTATCAATGTTACCATTATTCCAGAGCACAAGTAAAATCAGAATTGACTACATTGTCCTCCTATGGATAATGCCAATGCAGATGGAGTAGCTGTCTGTGGCATGTGAGCTCCTAAGGCAGGTTCAGTTAAAGAAGCAAAGAAAGTAACCTCGTTAGGCATCTCCTCAAGCAACCAAGTTAGCAGAACACTACAAATTGATGGGCCAGTAAGGCTAGCAGGTGCCAGGCTTCAGGATAAAAGTAAAGGGCACTGCCCTAGAACAGATGAGAGATGGGAAAAACTCCTTGCCTCTGGACAGCATCTTCCTTGGGATCTTTTCTTTGTTTTTGTCCTTGTCTTCCTTTTCAGAGACATCTTTTGTGGACTTTTCTTCCTCCTTGTCAGAAGGGCAACTGATGTGCAATTGAATTATATCCTTAAGGGGAAAAAGGATAATCAAAGGGGGAAAAAGATTTTAACTTTCTTGCAGCTCCCTTGGAATCTCAAAGAAGGTAAATCTTGGGGTGGCAGCTCTCTCTTATAGATTAGTGTTATTTTGCTAATTAAACTGTTTTAGTTTTCTTCTATCAAGAGGGTAGAGGCACAGCTTTTTCTGCCAGCAAGCACAACCTACTTTATGGAGAGCTCAAATTACACAGGCTGTTCTTGGCATAGGTATTGAATGGGAATGGTTCTAACCACCAGAGGGGGAGGGTACACATAAGAAAATAAGATCTAGCCCTGGGATCTTCTTGTCTGCATCATCCTAGGTGGTCAAGATATGAAGACCTATACTTCATGCTCTCACTATGCTGGGGTTTTTTTCTTTTTTAGGGTCCCCCTCCTCCCTGGCGCAGGTCTGTCAGCACTGCCACTGCCACTGGAACCCACAGCTGGGAGGAGAGACCATGCCCTGTTTTACTACAACAGCTTTTGTTCTGAAGTACCTTCTACCCTGATTTTCAAGTCTGATGTTGCTGTGACTGCCATACTACATCTTACCAAACAACTGCCAAGCGCAAAAGCTACACTTACTCCTGCAAATGACCTACCTGGGTTTCTAATGGCCCATCAGCAAATGGGGTGGAGGACTCCTCACACACTGCCAGGCTGCGCACCAACTTTAGCTTGGAATTAGACTGAAAAAAACAAAAAACAATTTTCAATTTTTTTTATGTATCTTATATATTTCTTCCCTTGGTGAACATTCAGAAAGCTTTTGGCTGAATGAAAAGTGTCCTCTTTGGCTCTGTTAGTTGCTGTTTCCATTAAACAGGGGTTTTTTTCAAACGGGTCCTACTCACCAGTTCCTGATTCACTTGAAAGATACTTTTCTTGCTTACAACAGTAGACATGTACAAACTGGCTACGTGGACAGATGATAGGAAACCATTTCACTCAGCCCTCTTATCTCTTCAACCCCATACTCTAATTTCAGTCTCAGAACTTTATGCAAACACACAGCAACATAGCATAGTAGAAAGACAATGGGGCTGAGAGCCAAAAGTCCTAGCTTCAACTCCTGGTTTTGTACTTACAAGCTATGAGACCCTGAGCAAATTACCTGACCTCTCCAGGTCTCTGTTTTTCCTCAGGAAAATGGCGATAAATACCTAAAATTACCTAAAAACCTGTTGTGAGAATTAGATAATATACAGTATGTAAATATACATACCATTAAATAGTGCTTAGCATACAGTAGACAATAAATGCTAAATGACTCTAAACCTGAGAGGTCAAGGGTTTGGAAAGAAGTGTCTAAGAAAAGAGTAAGAGAAAGGCCAAGCATGGTGGCTCACACCTGTAAACCTGGCATTTTGGGAAGCTGACGTAGGAGGATCACTTGAGGCCAGGAGGTCACAGTCTGGGCAACATAGTGAGACCCTATCTCTACAAAAAATTTTTTAAAAAATTAGCTGGCCATGGTAGCACATGACTGTGGTCCCAGCTACTTGGGAGGCTGAGGCGGGAGAATTGCTTGAGCCTGGGAGGTTGAGGCTGCAGTGAGCTGTGATCATGCCACTGTACTCCAACCTGGCAACAGAGTGAGACCCTATCTCAAAAAACCAAAAAACAAAAAATTAAAAAAAAAAAAAGAGACAGATAAAACTTTATTAACACTTGGGATTTAATGCAATAAAACCTAATCTGCCCACTTTACTTCTGCTAGCTGGTGAATCCCAAAAATATCAGAAATCCACTATGCAAATCATTTCTCTCCTAGGGACCCACCCAAAGCTAAAAACTATAGGGTGACTCATTAGAAATCTACCTATAAACATTTACTGAGACTCAATACAATAAAACCAAGGATTACAGTAAATACCAAAGTACAAAACATGACAGGTATGCTCTAAGTAGTGCAGTATAGCAGAAAGAACTTGTGAGCCTGAAGAATTAACGTCATGCCTAATTCTGCCACTTGCTACTGAATGTTAAGCTACTGCTATTGATTTGTTAAGCCACTCAATCCCTATAGCCTAAATTTCCTCATCTGTAAGATGGAGATAATAGCTGTCTTACTTATTCCAAAAAAATTGAGAGGAACTGAAGTAGCAGTAAGTAACCTTTGTTTTGAACTTTAACATCAAGCCCGTCACTATGGATCAGGCCACGTAAGGCAAGCCACAGAGCCAATTTATCATAGTTCTTGGCCTTCTTCAAACTCAAGCCACATAGTGGCTGAGCCACTCTCCAAACTCTATCATTATTTTTTTGGAGGAACAGGGTGGCCAACCTTAATTATTACTTTTGGTGGCAATTCTTCCCAATGCAAGGAAAATTTAATACTTTACTGCTTCCCAGCTAAATTAAAAACCTATCACACACTAACACATGTAGTCTTCCCTGATAACTCTGCTTAAAATAATCTGTGATGTGCTAATTTTATCATATAATGATTAAAAGCAAAATCCTCTTCCTGCCCCCTAAAAAGTAAAACATTAGGTTAGCTGAGTGCGGTGGCTCATGCCTGTAATCCCGGCACTTTGGGAGGCCAAGACAGGTGGATCGCTTGAGCCCAGGAGTTCGAGAACAGCCTGCGTGACATGGCAAAATCCCACCTCTACTAAAAACACAAAAATTAGCCTGGCCTAGTGGTGTGTGCCTGAAAGCCCAGCTGCTTGGGAGGCAAAGGCATGAGAATCACTTGAACACGGAAGGCAGAGGTTGCAGTGAGCCGAGATCACACCACTGCACTCCGGCTACAGAGTAAGTAAGACTCCATCTCAAAAAGAAAAGAAAAGAAAAGAAAAATGGCCAGGCATGGTGGCTCATGCCTGTAATCCTAGCACTTTGTGGGGCTGAGACGGGTGGATCACCTAAGGTCAAGAGTTCGAAGCCGGGCACAGTGGCTCATGCCTGTAATCCCAGTACTTTGGGAGGCCAAGGTGGGCAGATCACTTGAGGTCAGGAGTTCGAGACCAGCCTGACCAACATGGTGAAACCCCGTCTCTACTAAAAATACAAAATTAGCCGGGCATGGTGATGCATGCCTATAATCTCAGCTACTTGGGAGGCTGAGGCAGGAGAATCACTTGAACCTGGGAGGTGGAAGTTGCAGTGAGCGGAGATCGGGCCATTGCACTCCAGCCTGGTCAACAAGAGTGAAACTCCATCACAAAAAAAAAAAGAGTTTGAGACCAGCCTGGCCAACATGGTGAAACCTCATCTCTCCTAAAATTACAAAAATTAGCCAGGCATGGTGGCGGGCGCCTGTAATCCCAGCTACTTGGGAGGCTGAGGCAGGAGAAACGCTTGAATCCAGAAGACGGAGGTTGCAGCGAGCCAGGATTGCACCATCGCACTAAAGCCTGGGCAACAGAGCAAAAAATTCTGTCTCAAAAAAAAAAAAAAAAAAAAAAGTAAAACATTAGGGGGAAAAAAAAGCCTGTATTTTTAGGATATCCAGAAATGTTGAGTCATTTTTCTTAGTAGGGCAGGATTTATCGTAAAGAAAACTCACAAGGAAAAAAAAAAAAAAGAAGGGGGAATAAAAAGACTCATATAAGCAGTCATTCTCCTAGAGAAGCTAGGAGTGAGCAGAGAAACTGGTATTTCAGCACAACTAGTATCCAGTTCTTTCCGGCTCTGTGGAAGGCTCCAGCTGGGTAGCCTTTCAGGCATCAAATGTGTATACACCTATGTACGCATACACAGTTTCCATTAGAGGTGTGTATGTGTATGTGTACATGTGTGTATGCACACTTATGCAGGTTCACAATTGGGGTACAGAGTACAGGCAAGAAAACTCTGCCTACATAATTTGAACAAACTAGATATTCATGACAAGTCTACTTGTGAAATGTATTACTAATAACATTAGAAAAGAAGCTACAGAGGAAGGGCTCTCACCTTGGCTCTTTTCCTGGCATGACCATGGTTAGATGTCCGCCTCTGTTAGAAGGGAATTGGAAAATATTAAAGGTGGAAGAAAATCGACATGTAAGTTAAAAACAATACATGTTTATAAAGAAAAACCACTAACTGTAAAAACCATTACAACAGCCAAACTATGATGAGGACCACTTGATGTGGGTTTCTCCCTACAACCTACAACTCTAACAACTGTGACAGGAAAGGGACTGCAGGCCAATACAGTCAAATCACCATTCACCATTAAGTTAGAGAATCAGAAGATGGTCAGATGTGGTGGCTCATGCCTGTAATCCCAGCACTTTGGGAGGCCGAGGCAGGCGGATCCCTTGAGCTCAGGAGTTTGAGACCAGCCGGGGCAACAAGGCGAAATCCCATCTCTACAAAAAAAAAAAAAAAACCAAAAAGACAAAAAAAAGAAAAAGAAAAAGAAAACAAAAATTAGCCATGTGTGGTGGCATGCACCTGTAGTCTTAGGTATCTGGGAGGCTGAGGTGGGAGGATGGCTTGAGCCTGGGAAGAGGAGGTTGCAGTGAGCCGAGATCACGCTACTGCACTCCAGCCTGGGTGATAAGAGCCAGACCCTGTTTCAAAAACCAAACAACAAAAACCATTAAAAAAAAAAAAAAAAGAGTTGGAAGACACTGATTTTATTGGCCTATTTCACAGACTGATAAAAGTTACTTTTGGACAAACCATGGTATCCTGTCCTATTTAGGATGCTTCTGGAAATGTCACTACCACAGCATGAAAGAGTGGTTTTTTTCCCCCAACCCTGTTCACAGAAGCCTATTTAATCCATAATGGATATGAAATATGGCCCCTAACCATCACTTATAATATCTTTATAGGACAATACACACATTCATAGTTCCAACTTGAGATACCCAAAATATCTGTTCCTATAGCTGCAGAAATCGAATGAAGAGTCTTCTTCCCAAACACCTCCCTCCCTGAGTTATCAGGATACAAAGAAGGGAGCATAAAAGATAGGGATAAGACCTCCAGAGCAAGGGGAAGAGAGTGGATAAGGGTCAGGATAGAAACCGAGGAAGATAACGAATGAAGGCGTAAGGTGGGATGAGGGAAAGAACAGCCAATTAATAAGATTTGTAAACATCTGAGAAGTCAAACTGGGGGTTCTGGGAAGAGGTTGGGTAGGGTTATATATGGGGATGAGGCACTTAGGAGTTCTGAGATGTTTGGAATGGAACTCTAATGGGGCGTAGAGGGAACTGAGGCAGGAGGATAGGGGAGGGGAAACAAGTCAGAGACAGAGTACCAGCATGGCCTTGGGTAGGTGAGGATTTCTCTTTTCTTGGTCTTCTTCACTAGTTAGCAAATAACACGGCCACAATGCAAAATGGAGAACTGAGAAGGTGGATGGAAAGAATAAGAAATGATGGTGGATCTGCTCAGTGGTAAGATCTGTTGCAGTAAGGGAAGATTCATAGTCCAGAAATATGAAGCAGTATTTGTCACTACTTTTTCAAACAGGCAATACATACACATGGCACAAAGATTCAAAAGGCATAATGGGGGTATATATAGAACAGTAAGTCTCCTTTCATAATTGTCCCCCAGATACTTGGTTCTCTCCTAAATGGTCAACCAGTATTGAAGTTCTTTTGGATATATCCAGGTATCTTTTAGGCATATATAAGCTTAGTGTATGTGTACACAAAGGTTTTTTAAAAAAACAAATATATTGGCTGGGGGCGGTGGCTCATGCCTGTAATCCCAGCACTTTGGGAGGCCAAGGTGGGCAATCACCTGAAGTCAGGAGTTCAAGGCCAGCCTGGCCAACATGGCAAAACCCTGTCTCTACTAAAAAATACCAAAATTAGCCAGGCGTGGTGGTGGGCACCTGTAATCCCAGCTACTTGGGAGGCTGAGGCAGGAGAATTGCTTGAACTTGGGAGGCGGAGGTTGCAATGAGCTGAGATTGCGCCACTGCACTCCAGCCTGAGCAACAGAGCAAGGCTCCGTTTCAAAAAAAATAAAAATAAAAATAAACATATTATACATACTACTGTGAACCTTGCTTTTAAACTTTTTTTCATGAGTATCATTCTATAGAAGATCTACCCCATTTTTAATGGCTACATAGTATTCCACTGTGTAGCTATACCATAACTTATTTTACCAGTCTCTAATGTTTCACCATTTAGGATGTTTCTGACCTTTTGTTAGTATAAATAATGACCATATCATTGAATATATATAAATATAGTATATCTGTAGTCCATTTAAAAGTTTTTTATAAAGTATTCCTAAATTGCCCCTCAAAGTGGTTGTACCAATTTAGACTCTTACCAACAATATATGAATGAATCTGCTTATTTCCCAGAATGGATAGTTTTAACAGCCAAACATATATTAAAAGCCTAATATACACCATGTTATCATGCTAGCTACTGGAGGATATGGAGATAAAAGGCACAAACCTTGTCAAAAAGGAACTCATAATCCTGTTGGAGAAGACAGACAAACAGACAATTACAATACAGTACATTAAGTGTACTAGAGAGGTACTCATGGAGTGCTACAGGAGCACACAGCAGAAGCGTCTCAGACCTAGCAACCCATAGATTCATACATTTACAGATATCGAGTGCCTGCTATGTGCAAGGCACTGTGTTGGCCTTAGAGATACAATGGTGAGCCAAAATTGACCTAATCCTGGGCCTCGTAGTACTTATAGTTCTGTAAGGATGACAGACATTAATCAAAGAATTATACTATATAGACCTGCAATAGGTGAATAAGGTTTTCAAAGACTTCCTAGAGAAAGACATCATCTGGATTGAGTTTTGAAGGATAAATAGGCATTAGACAGATGTTGGTAGGGGTAGGAGTTGGAGGAGGTCAGGATAAGAATATTAAGGTGGGCATTCCAGGCAGAGAAAGCATGTACAAAAGCATGCTTTCCCCAAATTTTCAGCTCCTATTTATAACAGGGACCAAAGAATCAGATAATGCTGATGCATTGGATGTCAGAGGTGATGGCTAACAGGCAAGAGACTAGGTCACAATATAACATGCTGAGAAATATTGGACTTGGCTTAAGGCAGTAAGACACACAGAATGTTCGAAGAGAGTTAACACAGGCAGTTCTTTATTTCACAACCACCTTTCTAAAACAATATGGTACATTTATCAAAAGGGATTACAAGTTTAAAGGCAGAAAGCCCAACTAAGAGGTCTTACCAAGTTGGCTATTTTTTTTTTTTGAGATGGAGTCTCGCTCTTTTGCCAGGCTGGAGTGCAGTGGTGTGATCTCGGCTCACTGCAACCTCCGCCTCCTGGGTTCAAGCGATTCTCCTGCCTCAGCCTCCTGGGTAGCTGGGACTACAGGCATGCGTCACCACACCCAGCTAATTTTTTTGTATTTTTAGTAGAGATGGGATTTCACCGTGTTGGCCAGGATGGGCTCAATCTCTTGATCTCATGACCACTCACCTTGGCCTCCCAAAGTGCTGAGATTACAGGCGTGAGCCACTGCGCCTGGCCTCCAAGTTGGCTAAAGGACATTCTTGGCTGGGCGCGGTGGCTCACGCCTGTAATCCCAGCACTTTGGGAGGCTGAGGCAGATGGATCACCTGAGGTCAGTATATTGAGACTAGCCTGGCCAACATGGTGAAACCCTGTCTCTACTAAAAATACAAAAATTAGCCAGGCATGGTGGCACGCATCTGTAGTCCCAGCTACTTGGGAGGCTGAGGCAGGAGAATCACTTGAACCTGGCAGGCAGAGGTTGCAGTGAGCCAAGATTGCACCACTGCGCTCCAGCCTGGGTGACAGAGCGAGACTCCATTTCGAAACAAAAAAAAAGGACACACCTAAATTCAGTATGTGTTGAGGACTTTCCCATTCTAAACAGAATCTCAGAACCTGCATTTTCTAGCATTGTTTCCATGCAAAAGATGTTCTGAGTTTCACTTGCTGATCCCAAGGATATATCTCACACATTATATGTAATGAACGTCCCTTTTCCCCAAACTTTTCAGCTCCAATTCATAACAGGGACTTTTTTGAAAGGACCACTTAGATTCTTGGGGAGACTTCCAGGGTATAAAACCAGGGAAGGCTGGAGAAGCAGAAATGCTGGGTTTTTTTTTTGTTTTTTTTGAGACGGGGTCTCACTCTGTCACCCAAGCTGGAGTGCAGTGGTGCGATTTTGGGCCACTGCAACCTCTGCCTCCCAGGGGTTCAAGTGATTCTCCTGCCTCAGCTTCCCGAGTAGCTGGGATTACAAGCATGCGCCACCAGGCCCAGCTAATTTTTGTATTTTTAGTAGAGATGGGGTTTCGCCATGTTGGCCAGGCTGGTCTCGAACTCCTGACCTCAAGTGATCCACCTGCCTGGGCCTCCCAAAGTGCTGGGATTATAGGCATGAGCCACTGCACCCAGCCATGCTCTTTTTTTTTTTTTTTTTTTTTTTTGAGACAGGGTCTCACTCTGTCACCCAGGCTGGAGTGCAGTGGTACAATCTTGACTCACCGCAACCTCTGCCTCCCGGGTTCAAGCATTCTCCTGCTTTAGCCTCCCAAGTAGCTGGGATTACAGGGACACGCCACATGCCCAGCTCAGAAGCAGAATTTTTAGTGCTGATGAAGGTGTAAATGGTATGTTGGGAAATGCATAGAGAGTAGAGTGCTTCTTAAGGTACTGCTCCATAGGATCCAGGGAGGCTGACAAGACTGAATACTTTGCAAAAGGAACAAGAGCTCCAGTAGATGGCAGCAGCAGCTCCACCTGCTCTACCAGCAGCAAAAGGAGTCAAGTCAGAGAGGAGGCAGGTCCCCTTCCAAACCCCGAGACACTGTATTTATATTTCCAGGTGAATATTTTTTTTTCTTTTTTTTTTTTTTTGAGTTGGAGTCTTGGAGTCTCGCTCTGTCACCCAGGCTGGAGTGCAGTGGGGTGATCTTGGCTCACCGCAACCTCTGCCTCCTGGGTTCAAGCAATTCTTCTGCCTCAGCCTCCCAAGTAGCTGGGACTACAGGCACACGCCACCATGCCCAGCTAATTTTTTGTATTTTTAGTGGAGACAGGGTTTCACCATGTTGGCCAGGCCGATCTCGAACTCCCGACCTCAAGTGATCCGCTCACCTTGGCCTCCCATAGTGCTGGGACTATAGGCATGAGCCACTGCGCCCAGCCTGAAGACATTTTTAAACTAAGCGAGTGTCCATAAAGCATATAAAACCTATAGATGGGGCCAGGTGCGGTAGCTCATGCCTGCAATCCCAACACTTAAGGAGGCCAAGGCGGGCAGATCACCTGAGGTCAGGAGTTCAAGACCAGCCTGGCCAACATGGTGAAACCCCGCCTCTACTAAAAATACAAAAAATTAGCCGGGTGTCGTGGCGGGCGCCTGTAATCCCAACTACTCGGGGGGCTGAGGCAGGAAAATCGCTTGAATCCGGGAGGCAGAGGTTGCAGTGAGCCAAGATTGTGCCATCACACTCCAGCTTGTGAAACAAGAGTGAAACTCAGCCTCAAAAAAAAAACAAACTATATATGTCCCTTCTTTTCCGCCTAGCTTCAAGAAGTACACAAAACAGGAATTCAGAACACCATTTATAATTATCTCCTAAGAATAGAATAACTTAGACCCAAAAGTTCATTTAATTATTATCTTTCATGTAACATGACAGCACATAATGAAACATTCATCACTTATCTGTCCTGAATATTTAAAATTCATTATTTGTATCAGTGGAGGCTGGAAGTACAGCTGGAACAGTGGCAGATTGTCTCCACAAGCTCTGGAAGAATGGGCAGGGAATGACAACTAACATGTAATAATGGAAAGAAAAACAGCCAGGGCAGAGACTGGTGAATTGTAAGACGAAAAACAGTAGAAAAGCAGGCAGCTAGAGAACAAAATATCTCAGAGAGCTGTCTAATTTTAATTCATTCCTTTATATTATTGCTGTTTTAATCTTTAAAGAAGACAAACCTTATGTGAATTGAATTGTCTAGAAAAATTATGCTTCAAGTTTCCAGACCCTCTAAAATGTTGTTGTTCTGGTGTTTTAATCTAACTTCTTGCTAGTGTTAATTGTCTGTCTCTTGACTTATAATAAAACCAGTTTTCACCCCTAGGCATGAAGGAAAGGATTTGTTGTGCTTGGGTAACAGAAGAAACCAGCAGTGACCACAGAATAAGGGCTCTAACAGGTAGATGAGAGGAGGCTCAGAGTTTGGGCTGTCCAGGCAGAAACCAAAGAAGAACCCCACGAGGAAGTTTGGCTAGCTATCTACTACTATCATTTCTGAACTACAGTACGAATTTGGATGAAAAACATGGCAAACAAAGAATGAAATTCCTTTTACTCACATTTACCAAGTGGCAAGCTCAGAGGCTATTTCTGACCCAGAAAAATGCTGACTGCTTTAACACAACCAGGATATGAATTTAACACTGTGTGTAAAGCCAGGAAGCTCAAATTTTAAGAGTTTATTATATGAGTCATTTTATGACTTATTAAATATGTGTTTGTGTACAGTTTATTTTTTGGTAATAAAAAAAGTCAAAATGCAGCAAGAACCAGTGAACTCAGGCCCAAATAGATTAGGGATTTTACTCTGTCCTTTTTAGACTTCATTGTGGACTATATGACAAAAAGGGAAGATTTCTTTTGAGAGTTGAAGCTGGAGTTTTTAAAGAGAATCAAGTGTTTCTAAAAGTGACTGATTCTTACACATCTCCACTTTTATTCAGGTATAAAGAATGTTGGCCGGGCACAGTGGCTCACACCTATAATCCCAGCATTTTGAGAGGCAAAGACAGGAGAATCATTTGAGGCCAGGAGTTTGAGACCAGCCTGGGCAACATAGAGAGACCTTGTCTCTACAAAAAAATTTTTTATATTAGCTGGATGTGGTTGCACATGCCTGTAGTCCCAGCTACTTGGGAGGCTGACATGGGAGGATCTCTTGATGCAGGAGTTTGAGTGTGCAGTGGGCCCTAATTGTGCCACTGCACTCCAGGCTGGGTAACAGACAGAGCTGGGTAACCCTGTCTCTAAAGGAAAAAAAGAAGTGTGCATACAACGCATTTCCAATCGTTACCTGTGTCTCCTGACGCAAACTGGTATCTTCACATTCTTTCTCAATTTCTTCCTTACTTGGAGTCTTAGATATAAACTTGTTTTTGTTTACAGATTCTTCCACCAGTTTTTTTTCTGATTCTTTCATTATTTCCAGGGTCTCTTGAGTAGTGTTACTGTTAGACATGTTCTTCAATAGAATACAGTGGCCTCTATGGACTCCTAAAGAAACATCAAATGCATTAAGCAGGAGGTATGTATCCATACTTAACAAATACACAAGACTCATATTTCACACGGGTGCATTTTTTCCAGCAGCCTTCCTATAACCCAGAAAAGAGTTATTTAATAAATGCTGTCCCTGGGTTCATTTCTTTAAAAAAAAAAAAAAAACTTTATTGAGGTAAAATTCAAATAAACTGCATGTATTTAAAATGTATAATTTTATATTATGACACATGCATTCACCTGTGAAACCATCACCCCAATCAAAACAGTGAGCACATTCACCATGCCCCAAAGGTTCCTCATGTCCCTTTGTAATCTCTTCCTCCCTTCACACTAACCCCAGCCAACTACTGATCTGTTCTGTCACTACAGATTAGTCTGTATTTTCTGGAATTTATTATAAATGGAATCAATCATACACTGTCTGGACTTTTACTCAGCATAATTATTTTGAGATTCACCAGGATTCAGTTCTAAAGTAGCATGAGCCCTCTTGACACTTTATTTTCTCTCCTTGTTCCCTACAGAAATTTGCTCACATTTCTGGCTCAATCACTTCACCCATTAGATCCTCTACAGAAAGAAGAAAATTATAAAGCTCCATTGACTACTAGAAAGGAGTATTCTCCTTTCCCAAGGAAGAACTTTCACAGCTACCACAAACCCACAACACTGTTAACCAACTTCAAGCTACTCTCCCTTCAAAAAGAAGTAAAATCAGACAAAGCTTAAATGGTTATAGAATCTATAAAATCTTATATATATATATATATTTTTTTTGAGATGGAGTCCCGCTCTGTCACCCAGGCTGGGGTGCAGTGGCACAATCATAGCTCACTGCAACTTTGAACTTATGGGCTCAAGCAATCTTCTCACCTCTGCCTCCCAAGTAACTAGGAATACAGGCATATGCCCAGATAAATTTTTTTTTTTTTTTGAGATGGAGTCTCGCTCTGTCACCCAGGCTGGAGTGCAGTGACATGATCTCGGCTCACTGCAAGCTCTGCCTCCTGGGTTCACATCATTCTCCTGCCTCATCCTCCTGAGTAGCTGGGACTACAGGTGCCCGCCACCACGCTCAGCTAATTTTTTCTATTTTTTAGTACAGACGGGGTTTCACTGTGTTAGCCAGGATGGTCTTGATCTCTTGATCTCGTGATCCGTCCGCCTCAGCCTCCCAAAGTGCTGGGATTACAGTCGTAAGCCACCACGCCCAGCCTGCCCGGCTAATTTTTAAGATTTTTTTTGTAGAGATGGAGTCTTGGTATATTGCCCAAACTGGTCTTGAACTCCTGGACTCAAGTGATCCTCCCACCTCGGCCTCCGAAAGTGTTGGGATTAGAGGTGTGAGCCATCGCACCCAGCCTCAAATTCTTTCCTTTATCTTAAGCAAGCTGAAAAAACAAGAAAAGAACTTTGTAGACATCTGTCCTTCAGAAAGATTGGGTCCCTCCCTGGAGGAGGAATCTTTACTTTGCTATACACTATTTGGGTTCAGTCAATCTACTGTCTCCCAGTGATGGAGTATCTATACTGCAGGGATGGCTGCTTCTTTATCACTTACTATCACTACCTGGGAAATCCTGTAATGAAGCCTACACAGTTCTCCAACCACAAACTAAGAATCAGAAGTTGATACTCTACACACAGATTCATGTCCTCAATTGCCGAAGTCAAACATGTTTAGCTCCAACAATAGTTTGCAGAGGTTTCTCCTTATACAGGTTACTGACTGTACTTCAACCCTAAAGACTTCTTTCCCTCCTTTACTGGAAACTCTCCCAGACGTCACATCTATTCCCAGTGTAGCCCTAGAAATGGAATTAAATAAACAGACAAATGGACAGCAATGCTTCAAGAAAATTGTCACAACAGATATTTTCCTCTCCTTCAAATCAGTTTAAAGGGTAAGAAGGGTAAGACCCAGAAGTCTTTCAAGAAGCAAAGTTAGCCTCATCCTGACATAAGTTAGATTAGATGGTCTGCCAGGCTACTGCTTTGTGATTTTTTTTTTTTTTTTTTTGAGACAGGATCTCACTCTGTCACCCAGGCTGGAGTGCAGTGATGCGATCATAGCTCACTGCAGCCTCAAACTCCTGGGTTCAGGGAGTGGTGGCATGTGCCTGTAGTTCTAGCTACTCAGAAGGCTGAGGTGGTTAGAGTATTGTTTTGTTCACCTTGTGGTGGCTCTTCAGCAGCTGCCTGGAGACTTGGTTTACTTAGGGCTAGATAAATTATCTTTAGAGGGCCAGAGCGTCATTCACACAATTGCAAAGTCATATAGTTGACGGCCGGGCACAGTGGCTCATACCTGCAATCCCAGCACTTTGGGAAGCCGAGGTGGGCAGATCACTTGAGGTCAGGATTTCGAGACCAGCCTGACCAATATGGTGAAACAATGTCTCTACTAAAAATACAAAAATTAGCCTGGCATGGTGGTAAGCCATTGCATCCAGCCTTAAATTCTTTCCTTTATCTTAAGCAAGCTGGCTCAATTGCGCTCAATTGCCTCCCAGCTGCTTGGGAGACTGAGGCAGGAGAATCGCTTGAACCTCGGAGGCAGAAGTTGCGGTGAGCCGAGGTCGCACCACTGCACTCCAGCCTGGGTGACAGAGCAAGACTCTGGCTCAAAAAAAGAAAAAAAAAAAAAAAAGTCATATAGTTGAATTTAAAGATGAGAAATATTAGAAGAAACTAGCTACAAATATTGAAAGAAACTGACTACAAACTTCCATTTTAAAATTATCTGATTCAGTAACTAAAGGCTACTATAAAAACAGTTATAACCTATAGACCTTCATGGATCATTTGCTATACATGGGACTTTGTTTATGTATGTAGTATGTATGTATGTATTACCCACCCCCACAATGGGTAAATCAAGCCTCAGTTCTCTTCAGTCTGAAGTACTAGTAAAAGTCAGCACATGCATTCTCCGTATATCTTGGCTAGGAAACATTAATAAAGATCAAAACTGGGAGCTGTGTGTGTTGGCTTATGCCTGTAACCCCAACACTTTGGGAGGCTGAGCCAGCAGGATCGCTTGAGCCCAGGAGTTCTAGACTAGCCTAGACAACACAGTGAGACCCTGTCTCTACAAAATTTTTTTTAAAAAATTAGCCAGACATGGTGGTGCACACTTGTAGTCTCAGCTACTCAAGAGGCTGAGGCGGGAGGATCACTTGAGCCCAGGAGGTCAAGGATGCATTGAGCCATGACTCTGCCACTGCACTACAGCCTAGGCAGCAGAGTAAGACCTTGTCTCAAAAAAAAAAAAAAAATAATAATAATAATAAATAAATTATGCTGGGTGCAGTGGCTCATGCCTGTAATCTTAGCACTTCAGAAGGCTGAGGTGGGAGGGTCGCTTGAGGCCAAGAGTTTGAGACTGGCCTGGGTGACATAGTGAGACCTCCTCTCTACAAAAAAAGAACAAAATTAGCTGGATGTGGTGGAGTGTGCCTGTCGTCCCAGCTACTCGGGAGGCTGAGGTGGGAGGATCACTTGAGCCCAGAAGTTCAAGGCTGCAGTGGGCTACAACCACACCACTACACTCCAGCCTGGGTGACAAAGCAAGATCCTGTCTCTGAAAAAAAAAAAAAAAAAAAAAAAGATCAGGTGCAGTGGCTCATACCTGTAATCCCAGCACTTTGGGAGGCTGAGGTGGGTGGATCACCTGATGTTGGGAGTTTGAGACCAGCCTGACCAACATGGAGAAACCCCGTCTCTACTAAAAATACAAAATTAGCCAGGTGTGGTGGTGCATGCCTATAATCCCAGCTATTCGGGAGGCTGAGGCAGGAGAATCACTTGAACCAGCAAGGTGGAGGTTGCGGTGAGCTGAGATTGTGCCATTGCAGTCCAGCCTGGGCAACAAGAGCAAAAATCCATCTCAAAAAAAAAAAAAAAAATTAGTCAGGCACGGTAGCTCATGCCTGTAATCCCAGCACTTTGGGAGGCTGAGGCGGTTGGATAACCTGAGGTCAGGAGTTAGAGACCAGCCTGACCAACATGGAGAAACCCCATCTCTACTAAAAATACAAAATTAGCTGGGCGTGGTGGTGCATGCCTGCAATCCCGGCTAATCGGAAGGCTGAGGCAGGAAAATCACTTGAACCTGGGAGGCAGAGGTTGCGGTGAGCCGAGATTGTGCCATTACACTCCAGCTTAGGCAACAAAAGTAAAACTCTGTCTCAAAAATAAAAAATAAATAAAAATTAAATAATAGTCAAAACTGGAAGAGTTCTTAGATTTGACCTCCCACAATCCTCCCCTATTCCCCAAAGAAGAACTCATTTTTGTAATTTTCTGAAAGGCCTGCTAATCTCTGGGAAAACTGGAACAGGATCATTTCACTATTTATGAAATAGTCTTAATTGTTACATAGTTGCTCCCTATTATAAATTATGAACTGCTTCAATCTTGATCCTAAATCAGTCTTAGAGTCACAGAAAATTAAGTTTACATCTTTTATCACATGATAGGCCTTCAGTATTTTTCTCTTTTCCAAGCTTAAATAGCCTCAAATTTATTTGTCAGAAAGAAAAGGTGATATAAAAAATCATAAAGCAGTTTTCGTTTTTTGGTTTTGTTTTTGAGACAGGGTCTCACTCTGTCACCCAGGCTGCAGTGGCATGATCGTGGCCCACTTCAGCCTCAACCTCCCTGGGCTCAGGTGATCCTCCTATCTCAGCCTCCCAAGTAGCTGGGACTACAGGTATGTGCCACCACGCCTGGCTAATTTTTCTATTTCTTTTTTTTTTTTTTCCTTTTGTTGAGACAGAGTCTCGCTCTGTCACTCAGGTTGGAATGCAGTGGCGATCTCACTCACTGCAACTTCTGCCTCCCAGGTTCAAGCGATTCTTCTGCCTCACCCTCCCAAGTAGCTGGCATTACATGCGCTCGCTTCCATACCTGGCTAATTTTTATATTTTTAGCAGAGACGGGGTTTCACCGTGTTGGCCAGGCTGGTCTCCAACTCCTGACCTCAGGTGATCCACCCACCACTTCGGCCTCCCAAAGTGCTGGGATTATAGGTGTGAGCCACTGCACTCAGCCTAATTTTTCTATTACTTTTAGAGATAGGGTTTGCCATGTTGCCCAGGCTGGTCTCAAACTCCTGAGCTCAAGTGATCCACCTGCCTTGGCCTCCCAAAGTGCTAGGATTACAGGCCTCAGCCACCGTTCAAGGCACAGCAGTGGTTTGTTTCTTTTTCAAGGATGGGCCTTAATTACCAAATGGGTATATTTCGTCAAATCAAAATGACAACTTTGCAGTTCTCCTTCACATGTGGGTCAGGAAAAGACCAACTATCTGGATACCTGGAATAATTTCAGTGTCCAACCACTGTTTCTCAGCCAAAACACTGAACACAAACAAATAAAAAATGATCTTTCATCTGTAGAATATGGTCACATATTCAACCTCAAGTTTTACGGAGACACATGGCTTCCTTCATTCATTGGAGAAACAGGAAGACTTGAACTTTAGCTTCTCACAGATACCCATAAAACAGACTCATTTAACTACCCACTTTTAAGAATTCAGTCAGTTGGCTGGGCGTGTTGGCTCACGCCTACAATCAGAGCACTTTGGGAGGCCAAGGCAGGTGAATTGCTCAAGCTTAGGAGTACAAGACCAGCCTGGGCAACATGGCAAACCCCATCTCTACCAAAAATACAAAAATTAGCCGGGCGTGGTGGCACACACCTGTGGTCCTAGCTACTTAGTTGAGCCTGGGAGGCAGAGGTTGCAGTGAGCTGAGATCGCTCCACTGTACTCCAGCCTGCGCGACAGAGTGAAACCTGTCTCAAAAAAAGTTTAGTCAGTCATTCTACTGAGACCACCAGCCTCTTGAAGAGCTGTATAAAACAAAATAATTCTTACACTGAGAAAAATGAAGCAGCAGAGGAAAGGGCACCTCCCCAGACTTCCCTGTTCTTCCACATTCATTGATCTAACCCAGATTTCTTTTGGCGCTTGCCTTCCCCTGAGAATACATGATCAGGGAAGGAGACCTTATCCCCAATCCCTGGGAGATGGATATAAATTAGTTAAACCAATTGTGGTAATTCTGTTTCCTTTTTGTGACTGGTTTTAGAAGAGACAAGTGAGACACAAAGGGACTTTGTTGGATGGAAAAGGTTTCCTATTTTATTTAAAAATTTTTTAAGCCTCTGGAAGAAACAGGTATCTTCTACCAAAGGTGATCTTGGATGCAGATGATACCTAGACTGTGGCAGCACCCTGCCAACACATGGAGGATGGGGAAGCAGAGAAAATAAGCCTGCATCCATCCTTTTTTTTTTTTTTTTTTTTTTTTTTTGAGATGGAGTCTCACTATATCACCCAGGTTAGAGTACGGTGGTGAGATCTTGGCTTACTGCAACCTCCACCTCCCAGGTTCAAGTGATTCTCCTGCCTCAGCCTCCCTAGTAGCTGGGATTACAGGCATGCACCACCACGCCCAGCTATTTTTTTTTTTTTTTTTTTTTTTACATGGAGTCTCACTCTGTCACCCAGGCTGGAGTGCAGTGGTGTGATCTTGACTCACTGCAACCTCTGCCTCCTGGGTTCAAGCGATTCTACCTCAGCCTCCTGAGTAGCTGGGATTACAGGCGTGTGCCACCACGTTCAGCTAATTTCTGTATTTTTGGTAGAGATGGGGTTTCTCCATGTTGGCCAGGCTGCTCTTGAACTCCTGACCTCAGGTAATCCACCCACCTTGGCCTCCCAAAGTGCAGGGATTACAGGCGTGAGACATCGCACCCAGCCTAATTTTTGTATTTTTGTAGAGATGGGGTTTTGCCATGTTGGCCAGCCTGGTCTCAATCTCTTGACCTCAGGTGATCTGCCCACCTCAGCCTCTCAAAGCGATTGGAATAAAGGTGTGACCACCTTGCCCAGGCTTTTTGTGTTTTTTTTTTTTTTGAGACAGGGTCTCAGTCTGTCACCTAGGCTGGAGTGTAGTGGCATGATCACAGCTCACTGCAGCCTCAACCTCTGGGGCTCAGCCTCCTGAGTAGCTGGGATTACAGGCGCCCATCACCACGAATGGCTAATTTTTGTATTTGTAATAGAGATGGGGTTTTGCCATGTCACCCAAGCTGGTCTTGAACTCCTGGGCTTAAGCAATCCACCCGCCTTGGCCTCACAAATTGCTAGGATTACAGATGTGAGCCACCATGCCTGGCTGGAGCCTGCATCCTTGATGCTGTGATTAGACAATAGTCAATCTCGACCCTCCCTATCTCTGGACTTCCTAATATGTGAAGTCATAAATCCTCTTACCATTTAAAATACTCTGAGTTGAGTTTATTATGTCAGAATCCTGGGAGATAGTTTAAAAAAAAAAAAAGGGTATATTAAGAAGATAGTTTAAAAAAAAAAAAAAAGGGTATATTAACAGAGGAACGGGCCAGGCCGGGTGGCTCGCGCCTGTAAAGGCCGAGACAGGCGAATCATGAGGTCAGGAGTTCGAGACCAGCCTGGCCAGCATAGTGAAACCCCGTCTCCACTAAAAATACAAAAAAATTACTAGCCGGGTGTGGTGGGGGGTGCCTGTAATCCCAGCTACTCAGGAGGCTGAGGCAGGAAAATCACTTGAACCTGGGAGGTGGAGGTTGCAGTGAGCCGAGACTGCACCATTGCACTCCAGCCTGGGCAACAGAGCGAGACTCCGTCCCAAAAAAAAAAAAAAAAAGGAATGGCTGGGCAAGGTGGCTCACGCCTGTAATTCCAGCACTTTGAGAGGCTGAAGCGGGTGGATCACTTGAGGTCAGGGGTTCGAGACCAGCCTGGCCAATATGGTCAAACCCCATCTCTACTAAAAATACAAAAATTAGCCGGGCATGGTGGGGTGTCTGCCTGTAATTCCAGCTACTTGGGGGGCTGAGGCAGGAGAATAGCTTGAACCCAGGAAGAGGAGGTTGCGGGCAACCGAGATCATACTACTGCACTCCAACCTGGGCAAAAAGGCAAGACTCTGTCTCAAAGAAAAGAAAAAAGAGAGGAACTACCTGGACCAGGCAGAGAAGTCCAGCTCTTTAAGTAGAAATAACTGACAGGCTGGGTGGTGCAGTGGCTCACTCCTGTAATCCTAGCACTTTGGGAGGCCGAGGTGGACAGATCACGAGGTCAGGAGTTCGAGACCAGCCTGGTCAACATAGTGAAACCCCATCTCTACTAATAGTACAGAAATTAGCCAGGCATGGTGGTGTGTGCCTGTAGTCACAGCTTCTCAGGAGCCTGAGGCAGAAGAATCGCTTGAACCTGGGAGGCGGAGGTTGTGGTGAGCTGAGATCGTGCCACCGCACTCCAGCCTGGGAAAACAAGCGAGACTCCATCTCAAAAAGAAAAAAGAAAGAAAGAAATAACTGACAGGGAGACAGGCAATAATAATAATAATAATCAGCTAAAACTTTTGAGTGCTTACATTGTGCCAGGCACTATCCTAAAATATTTTATATATCTCATTTAATCTTACAATGATCCTATTACATATTTATTCTTACTATCATCACCATTTTACAGACAAGTAAACTGAGGCACAGAGAAGTTAAACAGTTTGCTTAAAAGGACACACAACTGGCATATGGCAGAGCCAGGACTCAAAGCCAGAAAATCTGGCTTTGTTACTTGCTTTCTTAAACTTTATACAATACTGCCTCTAACTAAGGGGAGAAATAGTCAAAAACCAGAAAGGAAAGTCTACTAAAGACATAAGGGAATCATGGAATCTCATAACTGTAAGGGTATTTAGAAGCTTTCTCATTCTCCATTTTTCTTTTTCTTTTTTTTGAGACGGAGTTTCGCTCTATTGCCCAGGCTGGAGCGCAAGCGGCATGATTTCGGCAACCTCCGCCTCCCGGGTTCAAGCAATTTCCGGCTAATTTTTGTACTTTTAGTAGAGAAGGGGTTTCACCATGTTGGCCAGGCTGGTCTCGAACTCCTGACCTCAAGTAATCTGCCCGCCTCAGCCTCCCAAAGTGCTAGGATTACAGGCGTGAGCCACTACGCCCAGTCTTAGCTCCATTTTTCTACAACCGTAGTCTTCCATAATTAGGTTCTTAACTCATTAGTAACTGTGAAAAATGTCCCCGCTTGTATACCTCTTAGTGAAGGGAAAGTCTTCACCTCCAGAAAGAAACCATTTCTTTTTGGAACACTTTCCTTTTAAAGAGGCAAAATTTACCTCTTTGGTAGTTCCTCCCACCGGCCCGTTTAGCCTTCTGTGCGAGTCATAAAGAACAAGCTTAATCTTGCTTCCCTATCAGCTCTTTGTAAAAGAAAACTTTACCTTATTTCCTTCTCTAAACATTCCCAGCTTCTTTAAGTCAAGCTTTCAAATCACATGGCTTTAAGTCTCCTTACCATTTTCTTCGAGGATAAAAGAAACTGCCCTGAAAGTAGGCAGAGGCTAGTAATGAGGGGTCAGACTGTTACTAATACAGAGTTAAGATCCACTGGAAGATAAACTAAGCATAAAACTGTATTTCTTAGGCTGAGGCTCTCTTTTGCTTTCCAAAATAACCTTTAATTAAGGTCATTTCCAGTCCTTTCAGCCAATGCAGAAGGCTCTCGTTACTCTTGGGGCATAAAGATTACTGGAAACAATTTTTTTCTGGGCCAAAACAAAAGCAAAAGTAAGCAACTAACTAAAAAAAGCCTTAGGCTGGGCATAGTGGCTCACGCCTGCAATCCCACCACTTTGGGAGGCGGGCGGATCACTGAGGTCAGGAGTTTGAGATCAGCCTAGCCAACATGGTGAAACTCCGTTTCTACTAAAAATACAAAAAATTAGCTGGGCGTGGTGGTGCGTGCCTGCTAATCCCAGCTACTCGGGAGGCTGAGGCAGGAGAATTGCTTGAACCCGGGAGGTGGAGGTTGCAGTGAGCCAAGACTGCTCCACTGCACTCCAGCTTGGGCAACAAGAGTGCAACTCTATCTCAAAAAAAAAAAAAAAAAGCCTTAAACAGCTAAAATAAAGCCAGTAGCAGCTTAAAAGGCAGAGAAGTAATTCCATTCTTAATAGTTTATTTGGTATAGAGAAGAAATTAAGGGTTAGGGAGGTTTTTGATGGGAGAAGAAAGGAACTACTTCATATGTAATGGTGACTAGAACAAAGCAGACATTAGGCTCCCAGGAGGGCCTAGATGTGTGCTTCCCTACAACCTATTTGTGTACAGTGTACATTTCATCCAACCAAATAGCACAATTTCAAAGGCAAGATGTCTCCTGAGGATACTCAGTAGCTCAAAGCTGCACAGAGGGGACTGTGAGATGTCGGGGGAACAGGCGGGGCAGTGAAGACATAGGATAATACAGGGGAAGATTATTGGAAGCCAAGATTCAGCTATTTTTTTCAGGGAGAATACTGCATATTCCCTATAATTTTTTTTACTGCTAGGGTAAGTACCTTCCATAATAGAGTGAGATTATATATCCTTCCATCAATTTATAAACAACTTTCTAGGCATTGAGCCAAAAGGAATATGTTAGATAGGGGACATTCAGAGACAGAAGAATAATTTCATTTTCTCACTTTTAATCTATGGCCAAGTAGAGAGAATGCAAGCAAGACAACGATATCTAGGTGCTAAAAATTCTGGTCTACCTTGTGGCAAATTCCTTGGAAGCTTTCCAGTCCTGTACTTATTTGTTTATCAATCATAAGTTACTCTCAATTGATACATTTTAAAAAATGTTTAAAATCTAGGGGCTCAGGAGAATAAACAAATGTAATATTATTTAATAATAAAAAAGACTGAACTATAGGCTGAGCATCCCTAATGAGAAAATCTGAAATCTGAAAGAGTACAAAATCCAAAGCTTTTTGAGCACCAATATGATGCTCAAAGGATGTACATAGGAACATTTCCAATTTTGGGTTTTGGATTATGGATGGTCAACCATAATATTCCAAAATTTAAAAAAATTACCAAAATCCAAAAAATCTTAAATCTGAAATACAGACAGTCCCAAGCATTTTGGGTAAAGGTTGTTCAACCTTACTGTACATACTGAGACACAAAAACATGGATAGGGCCGGGCACAGTGGCTCATGCCTGTAATCCTAGCACTTTGGGAGGCCAGGTTGGGTGGATCACCTGAGGTCAGGAGTTCGATACCAGCCTGACCAACATGGTGAAACCCCGTCTCTACTAAAAATGCAAAAATTAGCCGGGTGTGGTGGTGGCATGCCTGTAATCCCAGCTACTCGGGAAGCTGAGGCAGAAAAATTGCCTGAACCGGGAGGCAGAGGTTGCAGTGAGCCAAGATCAGGCCATTGCACTCCAGGCTGGGCAACAAGAGCGAAACTCCGTCTTGGAAAATAAAACAAAACAAAACAAAAGCATGGATGGATCTCAAAACTACTATGATAAATTAAAGAAAGTAGACTCTCCTCCCCACCCCCTGCCACCAGAACACATACTATATATGTCTATTTATGTGAAGCTCAAGAACAAGCAAAACTAACCTACAGTGATCGCAATCAGAAAATGATTGCTCAGGACTTGACTGGAAAGAGAAAGAAGGGACCCTCCAGGACTGATTGAAATATTCAATTTTATTTGATGCAGTGGTTACATGGGTGAAAACAATTGTCAAAACTCATTAACTAGGCCAGGCGTGGTGACTCACGCCTGTAATCCCAGCACTCTGGGAGGCCAAGGTGGGCGGATCACGAGGCCAGGAGTTCGAGACCAGCCTGGCCAATATGGTGAACCCCATATCTACTAAAAAATACAAAAATTAGCCAAGTGTGGTGGCGCTCGCCTGTTTGGGAGGCTGAGGCAGGAGAACTGCTTGAATCCTGGAGGCAGAGGTTGCAGTGAGCCAAGATTGCGCCACTGCACTCCAGCCTGGGCAACAGAGTGAGACTCCATCTCAAAACAAACAAACAAACAAACCTCATTAACAAAATGGTTAAGATCTGTGCATTTTATTATACATTATTTAACTACACCAAAACAAACAAACAAACAAACCCAAAAATTCCTTTAGGAATCAAACAGTAGGAACAAACATCCACAGGGGTTAAGTGGTAGCTTAAAAACAAAACAGTCTAGGTGCTCCTGTGTCACAAGCCTTTTCTTCCATTCTTTGACATTGGGAATTAGGAGAAAATGAAAAGGTACATGATTTACTGAGGTTTACTGAGCATGATTATGAGCCTGGTGCTTTATGTACTTCAACTCATATCCACCAAGTGCAGCTAAGCAACCTGATCAAGGTTCCGTCACTAAGTGGCAGAAACAGACCAGAACCTCCATGTTGTCTGATTCCAAAGTCTGCATTCTTTCTCGACTTTTTTTTAATTATTTTTTTCTTTTTACTTATTGTTGAATCCTAACACAACTCTTTGTTAGGGTATTTTCCAGTTGAAGAAACCAAAGCTCAGATAAATCCAATAACTTTCCCAAGTCAGTACAAGAGAGGCAATGGTAGAATTCCAACCTAGCTGTGTCTGATCCAAAAGTTAAAGTCCTAGGTGTTCCAGGGTGGCTGCTCATTCAGAAGCATTCTGGGGTGTGGAGTACGGGATGGGAAGGGTGCCTAGATCTGAGGCCTCTGAGTACCAGTGGGGGAACATATTTTTGAATTAAAAAATTAGACTTGTAAACTCTCATCTTTCCCCTCAACCTGGGTCCACCCCTATGACTTTGAATTTTTTTACAGTTTATTGAGATCATCTTACTCAATATTCTCAAGGTATAAAGTGTTATCTCCAATTTATAAAAAAGATACCAAAAAAAATAAAGATACCAACACTCAGAAATACTAAGTGACTTGTTCAGGGCCATACACTACAGGCAAGGAGCTAGAATTCAAATCCAGGTCTACTTGGTTCCAAAATTCCATGTTCTTTCCATTACAGTGTCAAAACAAAGGACAAAAACAAAAACAGTATAACTGCGTGCCTGAAGAGGTAAATGCCTAACAGCTGTTTGGAGAAGGACAGGAAGGAAGGTCCTACTGAGTTATGAATAAGAGATATAGGTCCAAATTTTCATTTTCTTCAAAGAGAGAATGAATATATGCGAATAGAGTGTAAAGTACTTATGAAACACATAAAGCTATAGGTATATGACAGTCACCAAGCCCTTTAAGGACTGTAGAAACTGTCATAGTCTTCATTAGTACTGGGCCAATAATAATAATAAAACAATAGTTGTGCCAATATTCCAAATCAGGGAAGCATGAAAATCATTCTGTTCTGTAACTGCAAAAGGATTCACTGGTGTGTAAGGAAACCCATAGGAACTGGCTGGTATCCAGAGCAATTCCTTAGGCAAAGTAAAGAGAGAAACAAGATTAAAATGTTCTGGACATGTATACCCTCTTTATTTGCTCAGTATCTGTTATGGCTGTACTTGCCTTAAAATGAGAACTGTAGGTGCTTTGATCAATGCACTGAAGTGCTGGTTGGGCCCTGTTAACAGTTTTTGTCAGCCTCTCTACATTCTTGGTTAAAAATGCCCTTTTTACATCCTAAAGTGGAACAGAACAAACCGAATAGCCTCCTCTTTCAAACAAAGAGGAGCAGAGGGTCCTTCCCCTCTAATGCTTCCATTTTCTCTAGCTTTATGAAAGTAATGCCACTATGCAGAAAGCATCACAGAATCTTAGGGATGAAAGAGACCCTGAAAGTTCACACTGTCTTTTCCCACCCCTTTGCGAAACTGTTTCCAACTCAACCCAGAGAAGATATCTGGAAAAGGAAAAAAAAAACACAATTAATCTACATTCATGGCACTCTCAGGATGCCTTCCATTACTAACTTAAATGCCAGGCAACTACATCTATCCTGCCATAACCAATGACCTTAGAAAGGACACATCAGACAACAATTCAGTATTAAAACAATCTTTCTGTCTTTTGAGATGGAGTTTCACTCTTGTTGCCCAGGCTGGAGTGCAATGGCGTGATCTCGGCTCACTGCAATCTCCATCTCCTGGGTTCAAGCAATTCTCCTGCCTCAGCCTCCCCAGTAGCTGGGATTACAGGTGTGCACTACCACACCTGGCTAATTTTGTATTTTTAGTAGAGACGAGGTTTCACCATGTTGGGCAGGCTGGTCTCGAACTCCTGACCTCAGGTGATCCGTCTGCCTCAGCCTCCCAAAGTGCTGGGATTACAGGCGTAAGCCACCGCGCCTGGCTGACAATCTTTCAAAATCTAACATCAAATGTGAGATTGGCCAGAGAAATTAGACAACAACCTGATTTCAAAGAAAAAATGGAAATCTGTAATAATCATTAGTCCTTAAGCCTCTGCTGCAAAGGAGAAACTGCTATTTATTCCCCGATATCCAATCATCTCTTTTGTAACAGAGCTGCTGATTTTAAGTTGGGGCACACAGCTTCCTGGGGAAAAGCTACACACATCCTAATCTCCATTGTAGCTAAATGAGTACATGACTAAGTTATAGTCCATGAGATATAAGAAGTAGTGTTATGGGCTGAACACATGATGTCCCCCACCCAGTTCCCGTGTTAAAGTCCTTACCCCCAGTACCTCAGAATGTGACTGTATTTGGAGACAGGGCCTTTAAAGAGGCGATTAAGTTAAATGAAGCTGTTAGGGTGGGTCCTAATCCAATCTGACTAGTGTCATTATAAGAAGAGGAAATTTGGACACAGAAGTACACCAGAGGCATGGTGCCCACAAAGGAAATATCATGTGAAGACAGAGAGAAGGTGACCATCTGGAAGCCACAGAGGCTTCAAGAGAAACCAAACCTGCCAACACCTTGATCTTGGGCTTCTAGCCTCCAAAACTATAAGAAAATACATGTATATTGTTTAAGCCATCCAGCATGTGCTCTTTTGTTATGGCAGCCCTAGCAGTCTCACTCTGTCGCCCAGGCTAGAGTGCAGTGGCACGATCTCGGCTCACTACAACCTCCACCTCCCAGGTTCAAGAGATTATCCTGCCTCAGCCTCCCCGAGTAGCTGGGATTACAGGCACAAACCACCATGCTTGGCTAATTTTTGTAGTTTTAATAGAGACAGGGTTTCACCACATTGGCTAGGCTGGCCATGAAGTATCTTTAAAGGAAGTGGGCAGTACCTCTTCACTCATCCCTAATTCCTTCTGGCTTGAATGTGAAAGTAAAGGCTAGCACTCCAGCAGCCATTTGGACCCTGAGATGATACCAGAGTGGAAAACCATAGACATAGAAACCTAGGCCCCTGATTAGACCAGTCCTGGACTGACTACCTCTGATTTTATTTTTTTCCAAGATACAGGTTCTTGCTGTGTCACTCCTTCTGGAGTGCAGTGGTGTGATCATAGCTCACTGAAGCCTTGACCTTAGGCCCAAGCTATCCTCCCACCTCAGCCTACCAAACTGCTGGAACCACAGGCATGCAGTACTATCCTTAGCTAATTTTTTTTTTTTTGGTAGAGATGGGGGTCTCCCTATATTGCCTGGGCTGGTCTTGAATTCCTCAAGCAATCCTGCCACCTCAGCCTCCCAAAGTGCCAGATTACAGGTGTGAGCCACTGTGCCTGGTTTTTTCTTTTCTTTTCTTTTCTTTTAAACAAATTGAAGGTTTGTGGCAACCCTGTGTCAGGCAAGTCTATCGGCACCATTTTTCCAACAGCATGTGTTCACTTCATGTTCTGTGTCACATTTTGGTAATTCTTGTAATATTTCAAACTTTTTCCTTATTATTATATGTGTTATTGTGATCTGGCATCAGTGATCTTTGATGTCGCTATTGCAACTGTTTGGGGGCACCAGGAACTGTGCCCATGTAAGACAGTGAACTTAATCAATAAATGTAAATGTTCTGACTCTTCTACCACTCAACTGTTCCCTGATCTCTCTCCCTCTCCTTGGTCTCCCTATTGACTGAGATGTAACAATACTGAAATTAGGCCAATTAATAACTCTACAGTGGCCTCTAAGTAAGCATTCAAGTGAAAGGAAGAGTCACACATCTCTCACTTTAAATCAAAAGCTGGAAATTATGCTTCGTGAGGAAGGCATGTTGAAAGCCAAGACAGGTCAAAAGCTAGGCCTCTTGTGCCAAGCAGTTACCCATCTGGTGAATGCAAAGGAAAAGTTCTTGAAATTAAACGTACTACTACAGGGAACACACAAATGGTAAGAAAGTGAAACAGCCAAGTCCCTAATTCTCTTCAATTCTATGAAGGCTGAGAAAAGTGAGGAAGCTGCAGAAGAAAAGTTTGCTGCTAGCAGAGGTTGGTTCATGAGTTTAAGGAAAGAAGTTGTCTTCATAACCTAAAGGTGCAAGGTGAAGCAGCAAGTGCTGTTGTAGAAGCTGTAGCAAATTATATAGAAGATCTAGTTAAGAAAATTGATAAAGGTGGCTACATTAAACAATAATTTTAGTGTAGACAAAAGAGACTTTTATTGGAAGGAGATGTCATCTTTCATAGCTAGAGAGGAGAAGTCAAAACCTGGCTCCAGTGCTTCAAAGGACAGGCTGATTCTCTTGTTAGGGTCTAATGCAGCTGGTGACTTTAAGTTGAAGCCAGTATTAATTTACCATTCTGAAAATCCTATGGCCTTAAGAATTATGCCAAATCAACTCTGCCTGTGCTCTAAAAATAGAACAAAGAAACCTGGATGACAGCGCATCTGTTTACAGCATAATTTACTCAGTATTTTAAGCCCACTGTTGAGATATGTTGCTCAAAAAAAAAAAAAAGATTCCTTTTAAAATATTACTGCTCATTGACATTGCATCTAATCACCCAAGAGCTAAGATTCATATGTACAAGCAGATTAATGTTATTTTCAGGCCTGCTAACATAACATGTATTATTCTGCAGCCCATGGATCAAGGGGTCATTTAGACTTTCAAGTCTTATTATTTAAGAAATACATTTTGTAGGGCCAGACATGGTGGTTCACACCTGTAATCCCAGCACTTTGGGAGGCCAAGGCAGGCAGATCACCTGAGGTTAAGAGTTCAAAACCAGCCTGACCAACATGGTGAAACCCCATCTCTACTAAAAATATAAAAATTAGCCAGGCGTGGTGGTGGGGGCCTGTAATCCCAGCTACTCGGGAGGCTGAGGCAGGAGGATCACTTGAACCCTGGAGGCGGAGGTTGCAGTGAGCCGAGATCGCGCCATTGCACTCCAGCCTGGGCGACAGAGCAAGACTCTGTCTCAAAAAAAAAAAAAAAAAAGAAATACATTTTGTAAGGCTATAGCTGCCATAGATACTGATTCCTCTGATGGATCTAGGCAAAGTAAATTGAAAACCTGGAAAGGATTCACAATTCTAGGTGCCATTAAAAACATTTGTGATTCATGAGAGGAGGTCAAAATATCAACACGAACAGGAGTTTGGAAGAAGTGGATTGCAACCCTTGCAGAAGACTTTGAGGGGTTCAAGACTTTAGTGGAAGTATCTGAAGATGGGGTGGAAATAGCCAGATAACTAGAATTAGAAGTAGAGCCTGAAGATGTGACTGAATTGCTGCAATCTCATGGTAAAACTTCAATGGATGAGGGTTGTTTCTTACGGATGAGCAAAAAAGTAGGTTCTTGAGATGGAATTTACTCTTGGTGAAGATGCTGTGGACACTGCTGAAATGACAATAAAGGATTTAGAATATTACATAAACTAAGTTGATAAAGCAGTGGCAGGGTTTGAGAGGACTGACTCCAATTTCGCAAGTTCAACTGTGGATAACATGCTATCAAACTGTACTGTATGCTCTAGAGACATCTTTCATGAAAGGAACAGTCAGTCGATTCGGTAAATTCATGTTATCTTTTTTTTTTTTTTTTTTTTTAGAGACAGGGTCTCGTTCTGTCACCCAGGCTGGAGTGCAGTGGCGCGATCACAGCTCACTGCAGCCTCAAACTCCCAGGCTCAGGCGATCCTCCCGCCTCAACCTCCCAAGGAGCTGGGACTACAGGCAAGCCTGGCTAATTTTTGTTTTTTCTGTAGAGACAGGGTTTCGCTGTGTTGCCCAGGCTGCTCTCGAACTACTGAGCTTAAGTGATCTGCCTGCCTCTGCCTCTCAAAGTGCTAGGATTACTGGTGTGAGCCACCATGCCTGGCCAGTTGTCTTATCTTAAGAAATTGCCACAGCTACCCCAACCTTCAGCAACCACCACCATGATCAGTCAGCAATCATCAACCTTGAGACCAGACTCTTCACCAGCCAAAATATATGACTTGCTGAAGGCTCAGATGATTATTAGAATGTTTTAGCAATAAACTTTTTTCATTTCTTTGTTTTGAGACAGGGTCTCTCAGTAGGTTGCCCAGGCTGGAGTGCAATGTCTATTCATGGGTGCAATCATAGTGTCCCACAGCTTTGAATTCCTGGGCCTTAAGTGATCCTCCCATCTCAGCCTCCTGAGCAGCTGGGACTACAGGTATGTGTCACTGCACCTGGCAGCAATAAAGTACTTTGAAATTAAGGTATGTACTTTTTTTAGACAATGCTATTGCATACTTAATGGATGACAGTATAGTGTAAACATAACTTTTATATGCACTGAGACACAAAATATTTGTATGACTTGCTTTATTGTGATATTCAATTGCAGTGGTCTGGAACGAAACTCACAGTGTCTCCAAGGTATGCCTGTATTTGGGTTTTGCTGTTAATTGTAGAAGATCCAATCCTAATATACTCTCTACATGGTATCTCATATATATAAAAAACACACACTAAGTATAATAATGAAAAAATAATAAACAATTTATATAAGCAAAGAATACTGTCTCAACATCCTGGAGCTGATTGGGAGGAAAGAGGTAAAATAAGGGAGAGTTGCCACTTTTATGGAGGATATAAGGGTATACCACCCTTGTGCCTAACACTATCTCTGCTGCAAGGAGAAAGACGAGCGTCATTATGGTGAATGAGGGGTAAAACCTATCAAAATAAAGAATATTAATCTCTACAATGTAGGAGACAACAATCATGTTATAGTACAAAAGAACAGTAGATAAGATTGTGGACTTCGTAGATCCACAAGAATTTGGCTGTGTGACTACTGTTTCTACAACTTATTAATTATGTCACTGAGCCTCGGCCTCCTTATCTGTAGGATAGGCATGATACATACCTCACAGAGCCACTAAAAATCACAAGATAACAATTGCAAGGTGCCTGCACAGTAGTTGCTAAGTGAATACTAGTTCCTCCTAATCATTTTATAGTAAGAAGGGAGAGAAAAATAATTGAGACATCTCTTTTCCTTGCTGCTTACTGGTACTGTTTTTCTCTTATGAGTAACATATTCCCACGTCAAATTGACATCATATAAATAGCCTCTACTAGGGAGGCTGAAGCAGGAGAATCGCTTGAACCGGGAGGCATAAGTTGTAGTGAGCCGACAGAACAAGACTCCGTCTCAAAAAAAAAGAAAAAGAAAAAAAAAGAACAACAATATTAAGTCTTCCAATCCATGAACATGGGATGTGTTTCCATTTATATTTTCTTTAATTTCTTTTCTCTCAGCAATGTTTTATAGTTTTTATTGTATAAGTCTCTCACGTCCTTGGTTAATTCCTAAGTATTTTATTCTTTTTGATGCTATTGTAAATGGAATTGTTTTCATAATTTCCTTCTCAGATTTTTGTTGTTGTTGTTGTTGTTGTTTTTATGAGATGGAGTTTTGCTCTTGTTGCCCAGGCTGGAGGTGCGATCTCGGCTCACCGCAACCTCTGCCTCCCGGGTTTAAGTGATTCTCCTGTTTCAGCCTCCCGAGTAGCTGGGATTACAGGCATGCACTGCCATGCCTGGCTAATTTTGTATTTTTAGTAGAGACAGGGTTTCTCCATGTTGGTCAGGCTGGTCTTGAACTCCTGACCTCAGGTGATCCACCTGCCTCAGCTTCCCAAAGTGCTGGGATTACAGGCGTGAACCACCGTGCCTGGCCAGATTATTCATTATTAATGTACAGAAATGCAACTGATTTTTGTGATAACTTTGTATCCTTCTATTTTGCTGAATGCATTTATTCTTTTTTTTTTTTTTTTTTTTGAAATTGGGTTTTGCTCTTGTTGCCCAGGCTGGGTTCAATGACACAACCTCAGCTCACAGCAACCTCCGCCTCCTGGGTTCAAGCGATTCTCCTGCCTCAGCCTCCTGAGTAGCTGAAATTACAGGCACCCATCCCCACGCCCAGCTAATTTTTTGTATTTTTAGTAGAGACAGGGTTTCTCCATGTTGGTCAGGCTGGTCTTGAACTCCTGACCTCAGGTGATCCACCTGCCTCAGCTTCCCAAAGTGCTGGGATTACAGGCGTGAACCACCGTGCCTGGCCAGATTATTCATTATTAATGTACAGAAATGCAACTGATTTTTGTGATAACTTTGTATCCTTCTATTTTGCTGAATGCATTTATTCTTTTTTTTTTTTTTTTTTGAAATTGGGTTTTGCTCTTGTTGCCCAGGCTGGGTTCAATGACACAACCTCAGCTCACAGCAACCTCCGCCTCCGGGGTTCAAGCGATTCTCCTGCCTCAGCCTCCTGAGTAGCTGAAATTACAGGCACCCATCACCACGCCCAGCTAATTTTTTGTATTTTTAGTAGAGACGGGGTTTCACCATGTTGGTCAGGCTGGTCTTGAACTCCTGACCTCTGGTGATCCACCCGCCTTGGCCTCCCAAAGTGCTGGGATTACAAGTGTGAGCCACCGTGCCTGGCTGGCATTTATTAATTCTAAAGTGATTTTTTGTGGAATCTTTAGGGCTTTTTTTTTTTTTTTTTTTTTTTTTTGAGACGGAGTCTCGTTCTGTTGCCCAGGCTGGAGTGCAGTGGTGCAATCTCAGCTCACTGCAAGCTCCGCCTCCCGGGTTCACGCCATTCTCCTGCCTCAGCCTCCCAAGTAGCTGGGACTACAGGCACCCGCCACCACACCCTGCTAATTTTTTTGTATTTTTAGTAGAGATGGGGTTTCACCATGTTAGCCAGATGGTCTCGATCTCCTGACCTTGTGATCTGCCTGCCTCGGCCTCCCAAAGTGCTGGGATTACAGGCGTGAGCCACCGTGCCTGGCTGGAATCTTTAGGGTTTTCTATATCTAAGATCCCATCGTCGGCAAATAGAGATAATTTTACTTTTTCCCTTCTAATTTTGATGCCTTTTATTTCTTTTTCTTGCCTTGTCATTCCACCCTCCTCTCTTGGCTGAATGACTGCAACATCCCTCTAACTGGTCTCTTTACTTCCACTTTCACCCCTACCATAATATTTTGTAAACAGCAGCCACAATGATTGTGTAAAAACGTTGTTAGGTCATTTTACATCTTTGCTCAAAATCCCCCAGTGGGTCTCCATCTCACTCAGAGCAGATGTCCCTAAAATGATCTACAAGACCTTAAATGACCTGACCACCAGTGTTTGTTCTTTGACCCTATCTCTTACAAAACCCCAAATACCTCCTATACCATTTCCTTGACTTTATTTTTCTCATCGTTTATCATTGTCAAACTATCAATTTATTTTACTATTTATCTTGTTTATTACCTCTCTGTCCCCAAGGTACACTCAAAGAGGGCACGGATTTTGATTTTGCTTTGCTCGCTGCTTATAAACAGGGTCTAGAATAGTGCCTGGCATATAATAAGTATATTTTAAAATAAATAAGTGAATTAAAGTAATTTGCAGGCTGGGCAATATAGGGAAACTCTGTCTCTGTAAAATTTTTTTATGGCTCACGCCTGTAATCCCAGCACTTTGGGAGGCCGAGGTGGGTGGGTCATGAGGTCAGGAGATCGAGACCATCCTGGCTAACACGGTGAAACCCCGTCTCCACTAAAAATACAAAAAATTAGCCGGGCGTGGTGGCAGGCGCCTGTAGTACCAGCTACTTGGGAGGCTGAGGCAGGAGAATGACATGAACCCGGGACGCGGAGCTCGCAGTGAGCCAAGATCACACCACTGTACTACAGTGTGGGTGACAGAGCAAGACTCTGTCTAAAAAAAAAAAAAAATTTTTTTTTTTTTAACTAGCTAGGCACGGTGGCATGTGCCTGTAGTCCCAGATGCTTGAAAGGGTGAGGTAGCAGGATCATTTGAGCCCAGGAGGCTATGGTGAGCTGTGATTGTACCATTGGATTCCAGCCTGGACCACAGAGCAAGACCCTGTCTTGAAAAGAAAAAAGTAATTTGCCATATTAATAGAATGTAAACAGTGGCCAGGTGTGATGATCCATGCCTGTAATCCCAGAACTTTGGGAGGCTGAGGTGGGAGGATTGCTTGAGCCTAGGATTTTGAGACCAGCCTGAGCAACATAGTGGAACCCTGTCTCTACAAAAATAAAAATAAAAAAATAAACCAGGTGTGGTGACACACCTGTAGTCCCAGCTACTTGGGAGGCTGAGGTAAGAGGATCGCTTGAGCCTGGGAGGTCAAGGCTACAGTGAGCTGTGATTGCATCACTCCGGCACTCCAGCCTGGAGTGAGACCCTGTCTCAAAAAAAAAAAAAAAAGTAAGTGGCAAAGCTAGAATTCAACTCAAGAATGCCTCCAAATTCATGTTCTTTCTTTGATATCACACTGTTTTCTCAAAACGGTCTGCTGCTTTCCCAAATTCAGATCAGGATGGCTTTCCCAAATTTTCACCTAAGAGATCAGTGTTTCTCATTCAAAATAAAGCTTAGCAAGAAAAGATCCGCAAGATCTAAAAAACTGTGTGAACTGAGATTCAAGCTTATAACCTGTGAATCTAACGTGACACTTTTTTCCTCCTGCTTTGTGCTTATCCAATGAACCAAACCACATTCCTTATTCTTACCCTAAGGTGAGTTATCCAGTCAGATACTGAACACACTTTTTGTCCCTCTTTGCTTAACAGAGAATCTAAAATTGGTTTTTCCTGAGATGGAGGTGATGATATAATGATTCATATCTTACAGAGAGCTGAGTAGCTCAAAAGAAAGGAATAAACTCATGGGCCTCTGGATATCGCTTTCAATCCTTTAGCTCTGTAAATACCTAAGTATGAGAACACTGGGAGAGCAAAGAATAAGACCCACCATAATTTCTCAAGTATCCCTTGACATAAAGTGTAAGAAGGGAAACGCAAAACTCTTGACTTCTTTCATTTACAAGATCTAGAGAGGGAAATTTCTATGAATGAATCATTCTTATTCTCTTGGGCATTAAAATAGGAAAAGGAACATGCCATGATATGACAAGGAACCAACACTGAGCTCAGTGAAATATCCCAGACCTAAGTCAATATATACAAACAAGCTACAGAAGTAAAGATGGAAAACATGGAAGCTACCCCCAGCTATTCCTCTATCTCCAGACCAAAGAGAGAGACAACTATATAATGTTGACAGGGATCTACCATGTCAGATTGGAGGAGAAAAAAAAGAAAAACATGGAAGAAAAAAGCTAATAATTTCCGATGCAGATTTAAAAGCTATCAAAATAAGAAAGGCAGCTTCAGGCCAGGCACGGTGGCTCATGCCTGTAATCCCAACACTTTGGGAGGACAAAGTGGGTGGATCACCTAATGTCGGGAGTTTGAGACCAGCCTGGCCAACATGGTGAAACCCCGTCTCTACTAAAAATACAAAAAAATTAGCCAGGCATGGTGGCAGGTGCCTGTAATCCCAGCTACTTTGAAGGCTGAGGCAGGAGAATTGCTTGAATCTGGGAGGCAGAGGTTGCAGTGGGCTGAGATTGCGCCACTGCAGCCTGGGTGACAGAGCGAAACTCCATCTCAAAATAAATAAATAAATACATAAATAAATATTTCTGGAAGGATGGAGGGAGGAAGGAAGGAAGAAAGGAAGGGCACTGGATGTGGTGGCTCATGCCTGTAATCCCAGCACTTTTGGAGGCTGAGGCGGGTGGATGACGAGGTTAGGAGTTCGAGACCAGCCTGGGCTAACATGGCGAAACCCCATCTCTACTAAAAATACAAAAAATTAGCCGGGTGTGGTGGCACGTGCCTGTAATCCCAACTACTTGGGAGGCTGAGGCAGAAGAGCTTGAACCCAGGAGGCAGAGGCTGCAATGAGCCGAGACTGTGCCACTGCACTCCAGCCTGGGACAGAGCGAGACTCCGTCTCAAAAAAAAAAAAAAAAAGAAAAAGAAAGAAAGGCAGCTTCATATATATAAAAAAAATCTCCTCTAGTCCAGAAGGTCATAGTTAGACTTAGACTTAGCACAAGCCCAACTGGCTGCAGTAGCAGCTCAATTCACAGATAGGTGGTAGGTATTTCCCACCATATCCTCCCCCAATCAAATCACATTAAGAATATGCAATTATCATATTTATATTTAACAGCAAATTTAAAAAACACCTTACACCATTTTTGAAACATTTTATTTCACAGTTTCTATATACAGTTATGGTGTTAATGTCACCTATTATCGAATAATAAATTCTGCAAACTTAAATGATAATGTGTTTATGTTCTATCTGTTCATTGGCCCCTGGGTCAGCCAATCTGATCCAAGACTCCATGGCAACAGGCTCTATCACTAAGAGCCTCAAGATGAGATTTCCCTTGCCTTTTTTTTTTTGAAATAAACCATTTTCCATAGAAACTGCTGCAAAAACTGTCAGAGAATAGTCTATACAGACAAATAAGAAATGCTGCCATTCTGTTATACTAAAAATGAATGGGGCAAGGAGTGAATAGCAAAGACAATCAATCTATGCAAATAACAAGGGATCCCAAAAACCCTGGAGATTTTTCCTTGTTGAATTTCAGTAAAGAAATTCAAGAATCTTTAAACTGCTGGAAAACCAACACCAGGATATATTGAGGAATCAGTGTAGGGATATATTGAGGAATCAGTGAGGAAACAGTGTCCAGCTAAATCACAATATTTAAACTTCCCATGCCTCAATATACGGAGAGCTAAAGATTTTAGTTTAGGACTGCTGGCCAGGTGTCGTGGCTCATGCCTGTAATCCCAGCACTTTGAGAGGCCAAAGCAGGAGTGTCACCTGAGGCTAGCAGTTTGAGAGCAGCCTGGGCAACATAGTGAGACCCCACCTCTACCAAAAAAAAAAAAAAAAGTTAGCTGGGTGTAGTGGTACCTCTGTGTAGTCCCAGCTACTTGAGAGGTTATAGCAGGAGGATCCCTTGAGCCCAGGAGGTTGAGGCTATAGTGAGCTATGATTGGGCCATTGCACTCCAGCCTGGGCAACAGAGCAAGACTCGGTCACTACAAAATATATAACATATATTTTTTCATATATATAATTCAGTACTGCTGATCTGTGTCAATCTCCCATACTTTTTATTTTTTTGAGACAGAGTCTTGCTCTGTCACCCAGGCTGGAGTGCAATGGCATAATCTCAGCTCACTGCAACCTCTGCCTCCTGGGTTCAAGTGATTCTCCTGCCTTAGCCTCCCAAGTAGCTGGGACTACAGATGCCTGCCACCATGCCTGGCTAATCTTTGTATTTTTAGTAGACGCGGGGTTTCACCATGTTGGCCAGGCTGGCCTCAAACTCCTGACCTCAGCCTCCCAAAGTGCTGGGATTACAGGCGTGAGCCATCACGCCCGGCCACCTTTTTTTTTTTTTTTTTTTTTTAAGTGACAGCATCTTGCTATGTTGCCCATGCTGGAGTGCAGTGGCCTAGTCACAGCTTGCTGCAACTTTGAACTCCTGGGCTCAACCAATCCTCCTGCCTCAGCCTCCCAAATAGCTGGGACTACAGGCAGGTGCCACCACACCCAGCTAACTTTTTTTTTTTTTTTTTTTGGTAGGGACAGGTTCTTATTAGGTTGCCCAGGCTGGCCTTGAACTCCTGGCCTCACAAGATCTTCCCATCTCGGCCTCCCAAAGTGTTGAGATTATAGGTGTTAGCCAGGCATGGTGGCTCACCGTTGCAAACCCAGCAATTTGGGAGGCTGAAGCAGGAGGACAGCTTGAGCCTACGAGTTCCATCATCCATAAGGAACTTAAATTTACAAGAGAAAAACAAACAACCCCATTAAAAAGTGGGAAAAGGATATGAACAGACACTTCTCAAAAGAAGACACACATGCAGACAACAAGCATATGGAAAAAAAGCTCAATCTCACTGATAATTAGAGAAATGCCAATCAAAAACACCCACAATGAGATACCATACCATAGTATCTAATGGTATCTCATTGTGGGTTTTTTTTTTTAATTTCATACCTCACACCAGTCAGAATGGCTATTATTAAAAAGTCAAAAAATAACAGATGCTGGTAAGGTTACAGTGAAAAGGAAACACTTATACACTATTGATGGGAGTGTAAATTGTTCAATCATTATGGAAAGCAGTATGATGATTCCTCAAAGAGCTAAAAGCAGAACTACCATTCAACCCAGCAATCCCATTACTGAGTTTATACCTAGAGGAATATAAATCATTCTACCAACATAAAGACACATTCACATGAATGTTCACTGCAACACTATTCAGAATAGCAAAGACGTGGTTGATTTAGGTTTAATCAACCTAAATGCCCATCAATGACAGACTGGATAAAGAAAATGTGGTACATACACCATGGAATACTATGCAGCCATAAAAAAGAATGAGATAATGTCTTTTGCAGGAACAGGGATGAAGCTCAAGGCTATTATCCTTAGCAAACTAAGGCAGGAACAGAAAACCAAATACCGCATGTTATCACTTATAAGTGGGAGCTGAATGATAAGAACTTGTGGACACAAAGAAGAAAACAATACACACTAGGGTCTACATGAGCGGGGAGGGTGACAGGAGGGAGAGGACCAGAAAAGATAACTACTGGGTACTGGGCTTAACACTGGTGGCAAAATAATATGTATAACAAACCCCTGTGATACATGTTTACCTGTGTAACAAACCTTCATATATACCCCCAAGCCTAAAATAAAAGTTAAAAAAAAAAAAAAAAGAGGCTATGGAATAGAACAAAGGTTTCTAGAGCTAGGCAATGCTAATGTTTACATTACAAAATTGTCTTCCATGCTTTACTTGTAAGTAGATTCTTGAAGTTGAAAAGTAATTTTTCAAATAAATTTTTGAAAATTATTTGTAAAAAAGTAGATGGATGTCTAGATCTCATTTGTTAGCACTTGAGTTCCAAGGGACCCACACAGCAGACTAACGTGAGAAGCAATAGACAGAATTTCAGAAATTCCTAAAACTGAGAAAATCTTTTCTGGAATGCTATTTCAAATTTCCCAAGAATTCTCTTTCTCTCTTTTTCTTGTGTTGTTGTTGTTGTTGTTGTTGTTGTTGTTTTGAGACAGGGTCTCGCTCTGTTGCCCAGGTTGGATGGAGTATAGTGGTGCTATCTCGGCTCACTGTGGCCCCAATCTCATGGGCTCAAGTGATCTCCTGCCTCAGCCTTCCAATTAGCTGAGCCTACAGGGCCATACACTTGGCTGAATTCTTTTTTTTTCTTTTGTAGAGTCTGGATCTCCCTATCTTGCCTAGGCTGGTTTCGAACTCCTGGGCTCAAGGGATCTGCCTATCTTGGCCTCCCGAAGTGCTGGGATTACAGGTATGAGCCACCGTGCCCAGCCCAAATTTCCCGAGAATTCTTAAGGCAACAACTCAGAAAATGGGGTAGAAGCAACTTTCAGTGGGAGTCATAAATTGTATTAAAGCATTTTTTTAAGTCACTGCAAAGAAAGTCACTAGTAGGCCTATCTGCACGTTAAATTTCCTCTATACCATCAGCAAAAACAAAAAACAAACAAAAAAACCCGAAACATTGCACTCTAGTTCTATAACCTTGTGTATGTGTGTAAAGATCTTAGGTTAGCAGATATAGAAAGAGAGCATATTTATTAACCTCACAAGGACAAGAAGGTGCACGAAGAGGGTATCTTCTCAGAGATGTTACCTCCCAATATGAAAGCCCCAAACTCTAATCATAGGAAGCTATCTTTCTCAACTAATAATAGCAGCAGCTATCATTTACTGTATTGCAAACACTATGTCCAGGTTATACAGGTCATCACAATTATTTGAATTTAACAAATGCTAACAATTTTCATCTGTCAGATATGAACACTAGAAATTTTTATATTTTTTAATTTTTATGATTAGAAAAGTACTGCAGGTTTCTTTATACTTAGAAAAAAACACGCATGGCTGGGCGCAGTGGCTCACGCCTGTAATCTCAGCTCTTTGCGAGGCTGAGATGGGCGGATCACCTGAGGTCAGGAGTTCAAGACCAGCCTGACCAACATGGAGAAACCCTGTCTCTACTAAAAATACAAAATTATCTGGGCATGGTGGCGCATGCCTGTACTCCCAGCTACTCGGAAGGCTGAGGCAGGAGAATTGCTTGAACCCGGGAGGCAGAGGTTGCGGTGAGCCAAAATCGCACCATTGCACTCCAATCTGGGCAACAAGAGCAAAGCTCCATCTCAAAAACAAAAACAAAAACAAAAACAACACGCACAATTATAGAGAAGAAAACAAACAAACAAAAATACCCATGATCGACAACTCAGAGATAACTGCTATTAACAACATGATGTTTTGAGATATCTCTTTCTAAACTTTGTTTCCATATTAGTACAGAATTTGTATCCGTATTGGTTGGATATGTTCAAGTGATCCTCCTGCCTCAGCCTCCTGAGTAACTGGGACTACAGGCGTGAGCCACCACGCCCAGCTAATTTATTTGCATTTTTGGTAGAGACGAGGTTTCACCATATAGCCCAGGCTGGTCTCGAACCCCAGACCTCAAGTGATCCACCCACCTTGGCCTCCCAAAGTAACGTGCTGGGCTTACAAGTGTGAGCCACAATGCCCGATCCTGATGTTCATTTTAAAAACTCAATCTCGTACATGGCTTGAAAATCTCTTATGGCTTCCTCAAAAATTACATGTGATCTGAAGACACAAATAGTACATCCCCCTGCCTTTTTTTTTTTCAAAAGGAGAGAGAGAGATATATAGGGTCTCATTCTGCCACCTGGGCTGGACTCTATTTCTAAATATTAATAATAATGGCTAATGCTAAGTCTTTAAATGACCAGGAACTGTCTTAAAAGATTTATTATGTATATATTAACTCTTTTAATCCTCAAAACAACCCTAGGAAGTGGGTACTAATTATTGTCTTCGTTTTACAAATGTGTGTGCATGTGTGTGTCTTTTTAAAAGGCAGAGTCTTGCTCCGTTGCCCAGGCTGGAGTGCAGAGGTGTGATCTCGGCTCACTGCAACCTCTGCCCAGTAGCTGGGATTACAGGTGTTCGCCACCATACCCGGCTAAATTTTTTTGTAGTTTTAGTAGAGACTGGGTTTCATCATGTTGGCCAGGCTGGTCTCAAACTCCTGACCTCAAGTGATCCATCCGCCTCAGCCTCCCAAGGTGCTGGGATTACAGGTGTAAGCCACTACGTCTGACCCATTTTACAAATGGAGACGTTAAGTAATTTGGCCAAGGTCACAGAGCAGCAATTGGCAAAGCTGGGATTTGAATTCCAAGGGGCAAGCATTCGACCAGTAAGTTTTTTCTAAAGAGAAGCTCTTGGCAGATGTGGTGGCTCATGACTGTAATTCCAGCACTTTGGGAGGCCGGTGGGTGGATCACGAGGTCAGAAGTTCAAGACCAACCTGGCCAACATGGTGAAACCCCATCTGTACTAAAAATACAAAAATTAGCTGGATGTGGTGGCATGCACCTGTAATGCCAGCTACTTGGGAGGCTGAGGCAGGAGAATTGCTTGAACCCGGGAGGTGGAAGTTGCAGTGAGCCAAGATCATGCCACTGCAGTCCAGCCTGGGTGACAGAGAAAGACTCCGTCTAAAAAAAAAAAAAAGAGAGAGAGAGAAAGAGAAGCTGTTAACAGTGAGAGCTGTTAAGGGAGTGGGCTAGGAGAGGAAGATATCAGAGAGAAGAGAATTAAGTAGGTATAGTAACTTTTAGGCACAGTAGTGTCCTTCCAACATATATATCACATTTTTAATTATCCCAAACAGGGTGATGCTAAAAACAACGATTTATAAAAGCTGTTCTTGATCTTTCCTTCTTCCAAAAACAAAAAACAAAAAAAGTAGGGAGAAAAGGGGATAAAAAGAAACAGAAATCTTACTTCTCTAACATCTTTCAATAGCTTTTCTTTTTCCTTGACCTCTTCCAAAACCTTGATGGTTAGAAAAAAAAGATTTCAAAAGAAGGCACTTCCAGTTGAAATAAAAAGAACTTTTGGCAATTTTTCCCTTGGTAATGACAAACATTTAAGAAAGACTTTAGGTCTATCTTATCTACCCTCAAATGAAAGGAAAACCAAGTAAACAAAACCGTCATCTTTTAATTTCACAGCAGTTTTCTTCCCCCTCAAAGGCTATTCCTGTCCTAGCTGCAGACAGGGAACTGCTCCCAGTGACGTCAGAGCAGTCTCCCAGCAACGATTAATGAGGGTTGTCCACCACAGGGGTTTCCTGAAAAGCTAGCAAGAAATTATCCACAAATTTGCTGCAATATCAAGATGCAAGGATGTGGTGGAATTTCTCTTAACCCTTATAGCTCCTATCTCTGGCAAACATCTAAATAGGTTATTCTTCTAGAATTCTCTCCATTTGCCCTAGGATTATCTTCCTTTTTCTCCTCTTACCGCACCCCACCCCCCAAAAATAGATTGTGTTGGTTTGAAAGATTTATGGCTGTAATAAATATTAATATAATTGAACTATCATAGAAAAATAAGAATACCTAATGTAAGCTGAGAAGCAGACATTATTACTCTTTTCACTTCACACAAAGAATTTAGAGTAAATGAAAGCACAGAACAGAAGAGAAAATAAAGATAGAAAATAAACCAGCATATTTTTAAAGGTACTTTTCCACATATGTTACCTAAACACACATTGACAGATAGGTAAACCCTTAATTTTCCTAGGCTCTAGTTTACTGAGTTTTTCAAACTGACCTCTGCAGCCCTCTAGAAATCAGCAGTATTAAAATGGAATTGCATGAAAAGGGACTGGAAGCCCAGATACTCAATCCAAAAAAAAAAAAAAAAATGGGTTGGGCTGTTATGCTCACACCTAAGAGTATATATAACAATTTCTTCCTAAAGCTTCGCTTTAGCTACATACATCAAAATTAGAATTTTGTTCTAAACTACAATGTCAAGGAATTTTACATAACTACCTATTTTTTAGGTCTGAGAAACAGTGTACAAATTGTCTGTGCAAATAAGGCAGAAAAATTCCAAATCCAAAACTCAACCAAAATTATTCATGGATCCTGGTTCCAGAAACCTGCTCATGAGTTCTTTATCTTTCCTTATTTAGAAAAAGTAATTAGGTAAAATTAACAGCAGGACATATAGGGTTAATTCAGGCACCCTGCTTCAGCAATTCTGACTTCGGTCTGACCCTATTTTAAAAGGAAACAAACAAAATTATAGCACCTTTAAAACATCCCACTTTGGCTTCAGCTCTATTCAATGGCACCCAGTTACCAACATCAAGTCACAGAAGGAAGAACGCACCGCTTCAGATGGATTTTTCTTCTTCCTTCTCTCCGTCCCCTCCCTCTCAGAAGAAAAAGACTGCAAACAAAATCACTACGTCACTGGAGGTAGAGGGAATCCCATCTCTGCACTCTTTAGAAGCCAAGGCCAGCAAATAAAAACAAGCCAATTATAAGAAAAAGTAATACAAAATAAGAATAAATAAACCCAGAAGAAATCCATGTGACAATCTCAACACATCAAAAGGCATTTTTTAGTAAAAAGGTTTTAACAAATGCCTCCTAGGATGTTCATAATCAAAAAAGCTCCCCAGACATAGCAAAGTCTTATCACATTTAAAGACTAGGGGATAGTTACGTAAAGATATAGGACAGACAGGCACATTCACCAGCCAGGTGTGGATAGCTGGGTAATGACACAGTGAAGGATATTTATAGGGGAATCCCTGCTTCCTGCAATGTGCGTCAACAGCATCACCAAAGAGAACAGAAATCACCACTGTTCTCATAAGCTGCATCTGAATGAAGCATTGCTTGAAATAGCCATGGAAGAGGTAAAATCTGAATAGTGTAAAAGTTCTAGCAAATCTAATTTTTATAATATTTTAAAGATAAAAAACAGCAAATGAAAATGCCCAAAATACCTTCACAAAACTTAGCACTTCAAAATTCTCTAATTTCCCTAGTGTGTACTATACAGTTAAATCAGCCAAGATAGAAAAATATCTTTATAGCTTCTTTCTACTCAGTCTGTGGAGTTCAAGGACTTTTATATAAAAAAAGAAAATTATCCAAAACTCACCCCAGATGGATCTGTACTTACACCAACAGCGAGCTCACATTATTAATGGAGACTTCATTGTAAAGATCTGTTCTGCCGGAATTTTGCCGGAAGAAATTCCTTCTGGGAAACCTGTGCCTCTTCCCCCACCCACAGCCCTCTCCCGCCCCCTTCACCCTTGAATGAAATGATACTGATCCTTGCTGCTGCAGCTCCAGCTAACTAATTGCTCTGACAAGCAGCTCTGAAGCCGACCATGGCCCAGCTGTTCAGAGAGATATCATCCAGAGCTCTGCCAACAGTCACACTGGCACATACACTCACAGACACAGACACACACAGAGACACACACACACACACACACACACACAGAGAGGCTGTAAGAGCACCCCCTCCCACCTCCTCTTCTCGCTCTCATTCAAGTACTTCAGTGGCACGCCTGCCTCCACACTGCTCTGAGGATAGCTTTTAAAGACACAGCAGCAGCTCCTTTCTGCTACATATGTCGAAATACCAAAATAGTCTCTTTAGTGAATAACAAGTTGGAAATATGTATTGAATTAAAAGCTCACCTTTAAATTTACCTTACCTTTTTCTCACCTGCAAAATAACTGAGGTCAGAGATATGATCTTTGCCTAAAAGCTACTGGGCTGGACTTTAGAAATGTAAAATTAAGACCAAACCTTGTTATAGAGAATTTTCTTGCCAGCGAGCTATATTTAGTAAAATTGTTTTTCATTTTGGGGCAGAAGGCAGATAGCACAGGATACCAGTAGCTATCTGTTCCTCTTCCTATTATTTGCCCCCAAAGGAAGGGAAAAATACTTTGGCTATAAAATGAGGGAATAAGGAAACCATGAAGGCATCTTACTGACAGAACTGATGAAAAGGATGGTAATGGAGAGTGTAAGTACAGGGATGACAGTAAGTAGATTAAAATAAAGAAATTGGTATAAAGGAGACCAGGAAAGAAAAGTAATTATTTGAGAAAGTATACACGGCTCTGGAACGGCAAGCTTAGATATGACCCTCGGTTCTTAATTTTTTTTTTTTTTTTTTTTTGTGAGACGGAGTTTCACTTTCGTTGCCCAAGCTAGAGTCCAATGGCGCGATCTTGGCTCACCACAACCTCCGCCTCCCAGTTCAAGCGGTTCTCCTGCATCAGCCTCCCGAGTAGCTAGGATTACAGACATGCGCCACCAGGCCCAGCTAATTTTGTATTTTTAGTAGAGACAGGGTTTCTCCAGGCTGGTCAGGCTGGTCTCGAACTCCCGACCTCAGGTGATCTGCCTGCCTTGGCCTCCCAAAATGCTGGGATTACAGGCGTGAGCCACCGAGCCTAGCCTCAGATCTTAATTTTTAAGAGCCCAAGGAAAGATAGTAATAATCTCTATTGCTCAGGAAGTAATGAACATTACAGGCAGTGCATGATCTGCAACAGCACAAAATAATGCATAGCTATGGTCAAGGCATCCTGATGAAAACAATAAAACCTGTCACAAAAACACATCTATTTATTCATTCAGACAAATACTTGTCTGGTTGGGTTATTACTATGGACAGGAACTAAGATAAGCTCTAGGAATAAGAGATAGACTCATGAAGGGTCTTACAAAAGGTTAAAAAAAAAAAAAAAAAAAAAACAGGTTCTGGCTTTTACTCTGAGTGAGATGAGAAGCCTTAGGGGGTTGGAAGGCTGATCCCGCAGGGCCAAATCGACCACTGAAAGCAATCTAACTTTTACACTTCATTAGATGACAGGCCATTTGTGGTTTTTAAGCAGATGAATGACATGTTTTTGACCTTTATTTATTTCTTTGTTGCCCTGAAATTTTTACTTGAGAAATTTCTAACATAAAAAGAGTTTGCAAAACCAGCACAACAATCACCTAGATACATATACAAACTTACGTATACACATATGTGCATGCATATATGTGCATATAAATTTTTTTCAGGTTTATTTGACATGCTTTCATGATGACTCTTCACACCTAAAACAATTCAGTACGTATCTCCTAACATTAAGGTCATTCTGAACTATAAGAATAGCCATCAGCCAAATCTCAGATGAGTGGGTAGGTGATATACATGCAAGGCAGATCTAAATAGCACTGCAAAGCCTTCAAAAACTAAACAGACTTTGGAATCATCACTCACGAAAAGCTGCACGGAACTTGAAGTTGAACACAACCAGGTTGAATGTCTGCTAAAATTAAAGTCAATATTCACCACAGGATTTAAAGAAGACCCTGACATTCATGACATAATATTCAAATTTTCCAGGATACAATCTAAAATTTCCCAGCATATGAAGAACCAAGATAATTTGAATTTGTATAAGAAAAGAGATGAACAGTCAAAACAAGAAGATGATGCAAATGTTGAAATTAACAACCTCACATGACAAAAATGTTCCAACAAGGTAGGACAAACATTCTTGAAACTAATGAAAAGACAGAATGTCTCAGCAAAGAAACAGACGATATAAAGGAGAATCAAATGAAAATTTTAGAACTGGAAAATATAACAACCAAAACATAAAAACTCACTTGATGAGTTCAACAGCAGAACAGAAATGACAGGGGAAAGAGTCAATGAATTTGAAGTCAGATCAACAGAGGTATCAAATGTGAACACTGAATTTCAACACTAAAGGAAAAAAATTTCTCCTGGTTTTTTTTTCTTTTTTTTTTTTTTTTGAGATGGAGTTTTGCTCTTGTTGCCCAGGTTGGAGTGCAATGGCGCAATCTCAGCTCACCGCAGCCTCCACCTTTCCACCTTCCTGGTTCAAGCGATTCTCCTGCCTCAGCCTCCCGAGTAGCTGGCATTACAGGCATGCGCCACCATGTCCGGCTAATTTTGTATTTTTAGTAGATACTGGGTTTCTCCATGTTGGTCAGGCTGGTATCGAACTCCCGACCTCGGGTGATCTGCCTGCCTCGGGCTCCCAAAGTGCTGGGATTACAGGCATGAGCCACTGCAACTGGCCTAAAAAAATTTCCTTATTGGGGGAAAAAAAAACCCAGATCATCAAGGACCTGAGGAACAATACCAAAATGTCTAATATTCAGGACATTAGAGTCCCAGAAGGTGAGGAGAAAGAGTGTACTGAAATACTGAAAGAAATAATGGAAGCAAACTTCACAAGTTTGACAAAAGACATAAACCAACAGATTCAAGAACCTCAGTAATTGCCCCAAACAGGATAAACACAAACAAATCCATGATAAACTCCTGGATTCATAACAACCTAACAGCTAAACACAAAAAGAAAAAAAATCTTGAAGGCAACCAAAATGAAATGATGCATTCGTTATTAAGGCAATAATGATTCAAATGGCTTCATATTTCTTTTATACACACACACACACACACACACACACACATACATAAATACATACATATATTAAGAGACAGGTCTTGCTTTAGCATCAGGCTGGAGTGCAGTGGCAGGATTGCAGCTCACTGCAGCATTGAACTTCTGGGCTCAAGCAATCCTCCTGCCTCCTGGTTCTGGCTCTCAGGTAGCTGGGACTACAGGCATATGCCCCCATGCCCCCTAATCTATATTTATTTTATTTTTTTAGAGAAGAGTTCTTGCTATGTTGCCCAGGCTTCTCTTCAACTCCTGGCCTCAAGCAATCCTCCCACTTCAGCCTCCCAAGTAACTGAGATTACAGGCACCAGCCACCATGCCTGGCAGCTTCATATTTCTTATCAAAAACCAGGAGAATGAGGGCTGGGTGCGGTGGCTCACGCCTGTAATCCCAGCACTTTGGTAGGCCAAGGCAGGCAGATCACCTGAGGTCAGGAGTTCGAGACCAGGCTGGCCAACACGGTGAAACCCAACCTCTACCAAAAATACAAAAATTAGCCGGGCATGTTGGTGGGTGCCTGTAATCCCAGCTACTCAGGAGGCTGAGGCAGAATTGCTTGAACCCGAGAGGTAGAGGTTGCAGTGAGCCAAGATGGTGCCATTGCACTCCAGCCTGGGCAACAAGAGCAAAACTCCGTCTCAAAAAAAAAAAAAAAAGAAAAAAAAAAAAGGCCAGGAGCAGTTGCTCACACCTATAATCCCAGCACTTTGGGAGGCCGAAGTGAGTGGATCACCTGAGGCTAGGAGTTCGAGACCAGCCTGGGCAATGTGGTGAAACCTCATCTCTACTAAAAGTACAAAAAATTAGCCAGGCATGGTGGCGGGCGCCTGTAATCCCAGCTACTTGGGAGGCTGAGGCAGGAGAATCACTTGAACCCAGGAGGCAGAGGTTGCAGTGAGCCAAGACCATGCCATTGCACTCCAGCCTGGGCAACAAGAGTGAAACTCCATCTCAAAAAAAAAAAAAAGAAACCATGAGAACTAGAAGGAAGTGGGACAACATTTTTTTTAAAGTGCTAAATGAAAGAACTATAAATACAGTATTCTATATCTAGAGAAAATATCCTTCAGTAATGAAGATGAAATAAAGACATTCTCAGATGAAGGAAAACTAAGAGAATTCACAGTAGCAGATCTGCACTAAAAGAATGGTCAAAGGACATTTTACAAAAAGAAAATAATACAACAAAATATGGAAGACCAGAAGGAAGAAAAACATAAATGGTAAATATTTGATTACATATAATAGACTATTCTCCTATTGAGTTCCTTAAAATGTTTGATGTTTGAGAGCAAAAGTTTTAAGTTGATGGGGTATTTAATGTATGTAGATGTAACAGATAAGGCAACTACAACATAAAGAGGGATAAGAAAGAAACCTATATGGTGGTAAGGTTTCAAGACTCCACCTGAAATGGTAAAATATCAATTCTAAATATTAAAAGTTACATGTAGCTGGGCATCGTGGCTCACACCTGTAATCCCAGCACGTAAGGAGGCTGAGGCAGGAGGGTCACCTGAGGCCAGGAGTTCAAGACAAGCCTGGTCAACATAGCGAGACCCTATCTGTACAAAAAAATTAAAAAATTAGCCGGGCTTGGTGGCATAGGCCTACAGTCTCAGCTACTCAGGAGGCTGAGGAGGGAGCATCACTTGAGCCCAGGAGTTTGAAGCTGCAATGAGCTATATTTGTGCCACCGCACTCCAGCCTGGATGACAGAGTGAGACCCCATCTTAAAAAAAAAAAGTTAGGTGTGTGTATCTACACGCACACATGTGTACATGTACCACATATCTGTGTGTGTATATATGTGTGTATATGTGTGCATACATACATAGAGATCTAGAGAGATCTCTAGAGTAACCAATAAAAAACCTATACAAAAAGATACAGTCAGAACCAGGTAGATAAATTACAAAGATTAAAATCCAATACTACAAAGGTTCAAATCACTCAAAGGCAAAACAACAGAATCAACAAGTGATTAAAAAATAAGAGGAACAAAGAAAAAACACAAAATAAGATGGTAGACAAAATCTAACATAGTAACAATTATATTAAGTGTAAATTGTCTAAAAATGCCAGTTAAAAGACAGAGATTGTCCAAATACATTTTTAAAAATGACCCAATTACATGCCGTCTACAAGGAAAAGAAAAATTTCTGCTGTTTAAGCCACCTAGTCCGTGGTATTTTGCAACAGCAGCTGAAGCTGACTTAATACAAGTAGAAACATCTTATATCAATAATCTAACTTTCCATCTTAAGAAACTAAAAAGAGGAGAACAAAATACATTCAAAGGAATCACAATGAAGGTAATAATAAAAAGCAAAACTCAATGAAATTGAAAACAGGAAAAAATATGAAACAAAAAACTAGTTCCTTCAAAGGATAAATAAAATTGATAAATCTCTAGCAGACTCAGATGAGATCTTGCCTAGGTGACAGAGCAAGACCCTGTCTCAAAAAAAGAAAAAAAAATCCACTATCATGACAGATGTTTCATCCTAAGGAAAAAAAAATCTTTTTCCTGTTATTGATAGTTCTGATTGTTCTGTATTTTTTTCTGTGAGGTCAAAAGGTATCAAAATATATCACTGTAAGTGGAAAAGTGAGAAACAGAAATCAGCTTGGCACAGTGGCTCACGCCTATAATCTCAACACTGTGGGAGGCTGAAGCCTAAGGATCGATTGAGCCCAGGAGTTCAAGATCAGCCTGGGCAACATGGCGAGACCTCGTCTCCCTTGTCTCTATTAAGAAATAAAAAAAGGCCAGGTGTGGTGGCTCACACCTGTAATCCCAACACTTTGGGAGGCCAAGGCAGGAGGAGCACTTGAGCTTGAGAGTTCAAGAGCAGCCTGGGCAACTAGTGAAACCTCATCTCTACGAAAAATAGGGCTGGGCACGGTGACTCACGCCTGTAAACCCAGCACTTTGGGAGGCCAAGGCAGGTGAATCGCCTGAGGGTCAGGAGCTCAAGACCAGTCTGGCCAACATGGCAAAACCCCATCTCTACTAAAAATACAAAAATTTGCCGGGTGTGGTGGCATATGCCTGTAATCCCAGCTACTCAGGAGGCTGAGGCAGGAGAATTGCTTGAACCCGGGAGGCAGAGGTTGCAGTGAGCCAAGATTGTGCCACTATACTCTAGCCTGGGCGACAGAGCGAGACTCCGTCTCAAAAAAAAAAAAAAAAAAAGAAAGAAAAATTAGCCAGGCATGGTGGCACACACCTGTAGTCCCAGCTACTCAGGAAGCTAGGGCAGGAAGATCACTTGAGCCCAGGAGGTTGAGGCTGCAGGCTGCAGTGAGCCGTGATCGCACCGCTGCACTCCAACCTGAGCAACAGAGGGAGGCACTGTTTCTAAACAAAAAAAAGAAGCGGAAATCAAGTAGTATTGGCTGTTTTTCCATTTTCATTTATGTGTGAATTTTTCATATAAATTTGGGTACATAAAGCATTAATGCAAGTCAATATGTTTCAGTGAACAAGTTTCAGGAGTTCAATTCTAATTATAAATAAACCTGTTGAATTTTTCTGGATAATGCCAGAATTTGGATTACTTGAAAATCAAGGCCGGGCATGGTGGCTCACGCCTGTAGTCCCACCACTTTGGGAGGCTGAGGTGGGCAGATCACGAGGTCAGGAGATTGAGACCATCCTGGCTAACACGGTGAAACCCCGACTGTACTAAAAATACAAAAAATTAGCCAGGCATGGTGGCAGGTGCCTGTAGTCCCAGCTACTCGGGAGGCCTGAGGCAGGAGAATGGCATGAACCCGGGAGGCAGAGCTTGCAGTGAGCCGAGATCTCGCCACTGCTCTCTAACCTGCCGACAGAGCGAGACTCCGTCTCCAAAAAAAAAGAAAATCAAGAAAATCAAGTAAATTTCTTACTGTTGGCAACTAAATAGTGTTTGCAGCATTTTTATCATGCAGTTAACTCCATCCACTCACTATATTTTTCCAATTCAGTTGTCCTACATCTAAGTACATGGTTTGCTTTTTGTTTTTTGGTTGTTTTTTTTTGAGACAGAGTCTCGCTCTGTCGCCCAGGCTGGAGTGCAGTGGCACGATCTCAGCTCACTACAACCTCCGCCTCCCGGGTTCAAGCCATTCTCCTGCCTCAGCCTCCCGAGTAGCTGGGACTACAAGCATGTGCCACCACGCCCGGCTAATTTTCTGTATTTTTAGTAGAGACGGGGTTTCACCATGTTAGCCAGGATGGTCTCCATCTCCTGTCCTCGTGATCCACCTGCCTCAGCCCGTTGAAGTGCTGGGATTACAGGCGTGAGCCACAGCGCCTGGCCAGTAGTACATGGTTTTAATGTTGTCTGTCTTATGTGCTGTTCCTGTAAGTTTGCTATTAAAATACATTAAACTCAACTGGGCACAATGGCTCACGCCTGTAATCCCAGCACTTTGGGAGGCCGAGGTGGGCAGATAATCTGAGGTCAGGAGTTTGAGACCAGCCTGGCCACGGTGAAATCCCATCTCTACTAAAAATACAAAAATCAGCCAGGCATAGTGGCGCATGCCTACAGTCTCAGCTACTCGGGAAGTTGAGGCAGGAGAATCGCTTGAACCCGGGAGGCAGAGATTGCAGTAAGCCGATATCACGCCACTGCACACCAGACTGGGCGACAGAGCGAGACTCTGTCTCAAACAAATTAATAAAATAAAAATAAAATAAAATACATTAAACTAATAAATAAAATAATCCAACTTTAATAGCAACAATAAAAAATGGGAGGAGACTGTGTTGAAACTAGGTGTTGGATTCATGGAAGTTAAACTATTCTCTATTGTTATTTATGTTTAAATTCCCATAAGAAAATTTTTGAAAAGAAAAAAAAGCTTACATGAGTGAAGAGAGATGAAGCCTGAGATAAACTTCCAAAACTTCTCCCATATCTGGATGGCAAATAAAACTACATCAAATGGTCAGGTGTGTTGGTTACCGTCTAATCCCAGCTACTTGGGAGGCTGAGACAGGAGGATACCTTGAGCCCAGGAGTTCAAACTGCAGAGAGCTATGATTGTACCACTGCACTCCAGATGGGGCAACAGAGCAAGACCTCACTCAAAAAATAACTAAAACCAAAAACAAACAACTACATCAAATGTCTAAAGAATGAGAACTCATGCCTGTAATCTCGACACTTTGGGAGGCCAAAGCAGGAGGATCGCTTGAGCTCAGGAGTTCAAGACCAGCCTGGGCAACATAGGAAGATCCTGTCTCTACATAAAATTTAAAAATTAGCTAGGCGTTGGCCAGGTGCAGTGGTTCACGCCTGTAATCCCAGCACTGCGGGAGGCCAAGGAGGGTGAATCACAAAGTCAGGAGTTCAAGACCAGCCTGGCCAAGATGGTGAAACCCCATCTCTATTAAAAATACAAAAATTAGCCGGGCATGGTGGCGGGTGCCTGTAATCCCAGCTACTCAGGAGGCTGAGGCAAAGAATTGCTTGAACCTTGGAGGTGGAGGTTGCAGTGTGCCAAGACCATGGGTGCCACTGTACTCCAGCCTGGGCGACAGAGTGAGACTCTGTCTCAAAAAATGAAAATAAAATACAGAATTAGCTAGGTGCTCACCTGTGGTCCCAGCTACTCAGAAGGCTGACGTGGAAGGACTGCTTGAGCCCAAGAGGTTGAGGCTGGAGCAAGCCGTGATGGCACCACTGTACTCTAGGCTAGGCGACAGAGCAAGATCCTGTCTGATTAAAATAAAAAACTGTCTAAAGAATGAAAAAAGAGATGTAGAACGAAGAGCTGCTGCTGTAGAAGGCAAAATCTGCTTATGTGATGAATAAGACATAATCTGAATTAAGCAATAATTAAGACTAAAAAAACAATAGTGTTCATTCACATCAACAGGATATAAAAGGAAGCAATAAGTAAGGCCTGTGGATGGTGAGTACTGAGGAAGTATGTGCCATTTCTATAGCATGTAGCAGATGGAGAATTCATAAAGAAAATGTCAGCATTTCATTTTAGCAAGTCTTTCTACTTCTCCCCGCTGAGAGATTTTCTCTAGGTAAAGCACAAAAACTAACAATAACTAATTCCCAGATTTTCTACTCACTAATTATGTAACAGGCAAACTACTACTCTACCTGTTTGAATGTCATATATAAAATGGGGTAACTCTATCTGTCTTGCAAGATATTACAAAAATTAGAAACAAATCACTAACACACTGTGTGATTTGTACATGGCACAGAGTAGGAACTTAATAAATTGGAGTCAATATTGTTATTACTGAGTTTATATGAAAAAAAGTCATCATTAGAGTCAGGAATGATATACGGATGCTCACCATCACCATCTCTATTCATTATTGAATGGGAAGGCTTAGACAAAAGCAGTAAGACATAAAAAACAAAGAAGGTGTAATTAAAAAGAAACAAAACTTTCCTAAATTTAACCAATGTGGCTGTCTAGTACCCAAGAAAATCTAAGTACCAAACATTTAGCATTTAAAAGAATTCAGCTGAAATGAAGATCAATGTACTAAAATTAACAGTGTATCTATATTCTAACAGTAGAGAAAGGAAATACAATAATTAACAAAACTACTTAGGGTATGGGAGGCTGAGGCAGGAGAATCACTTGAACCCAAGAGGTGGAGGTTGCAGTGAGCCAAGATGGTGCCACTGCACTCCAGCCTGGGCAACACAGCAAGACTCCATCTCAAAAAAAAAACAAAAACAAATCTAGGGAAAAGAGATCTTTAATGAAAAACTTATGAAATGTTATTGAAGGGTATAAATAACCCAAACAAATGGAGTCATAGATCATATCTCTGGCTAGAACGACTAAATATTGCAAAGTCAGTTCCCCCATGTTGATCTTTAAATTCAATTCAATTCCAACAAAAATGTCAATGGAGTTAAATAAGATGAACAAGGAAGGAAAATCTGCCACACTAGGCAAAGACTTTTTTTTTTTTTTTAGATGGATCATCACTCTGTCACCCAGGTTGGAGTGCAGTGGCATGATCTCGGCTCACTGCAACCTCTGCCTCCTGCACTCAGGCAATTCTCCTGTCTCAGCCTCGCGAGTAGCTGGGACTACAGGTGCGCGCCACCACACCCAGCTAATTTTTGTACTTTTTTGTAGACATGGGGTTTCACCATGTTGGCCAGGCTGGTCTCAAACTCCTAACCTCAAATGATCCACCCGCCTCAGCCTCCTAAAGTGCTGGGATTACAGGCGTGAACCATGGCATCCAAGGCATAAGCTTCTTATATAGTAATTAAGACGTGGGAATTGAGCAGATCAATGGGAAAAGAACAGAGATCCTGTACATGCCCCAAAACTTGATTATATTAGAAGCATAATTAAATACAGTACCAGATGTGTTGGGGCAATTAGTTATCCACATAGAAAAAAAATCAGAGCCCTATTCACACCACACACAAATATAAATTTCTGGTAGATTAAAGACCTACACATGAAAAGTAAATCCTTAAAATGTTCAAAAACAGATATACAAGATTCTTAATGACCTCAGCATAAAGAAGGATTTCTTGAATAAGAATTAGCACAAATCAGAAAAAACACTGAAACCTTTGATGACTTCAAAATTGAAAACTTCTATACAATTTAAAAAATTCATGAAGTTAAAAAATAAGCTACAGACTGCAAGTTTTTTTGTGAAACATACATATAGGACAAATAATTGGTACTTAGTATATACAAAGAATTACAAACCAAAAAGAAAAAGACAAGTAAGTAATTAGAAAACTTGCCAAAGACTAAAAATTAGAAACTCAAATGACTAATAATAAAGAGAAATTCATCTTCTCCTAGGAATTAGGAAAATACAAATTAAAACCAAAAATTTCATGTCACACCCAACAGACCATCAAAAACTTTTAAAAATGTCTTACAATTTCCATGTACTGATATATCAATAAATTGTTAATTTTATTGTTGAGTTATACACCATTGAATAGATAAAGCACAATTTATTCATTTATGTGTTGAGGAATATCTGGGTCGTTTCCCATTTATTATTTATTTTTATTTTTTTAGATATGGGGTCTTGTTATGTTGCTCAAGCTGGCCTCAAACTCTTGGACTCCAGGATCCTCCCACCTCACCCTCCCGAATAGCTAGGAACTATAGGTGTGTGCCACCATACCCAGCTATTTCCAATTTTTAACTATTACAAATAGAGCAGGTATAAAAAATCATGTATAAATCTTGACATGGACATATGGATTCATTTCTCTTGCATAAAGACATAGAGGAAGAATGGGTGTCTCTTGTGGTAAAAATATTTTTTTTAATTTTTTTATTTTTTTGAGAAAGAGTCTCGCTCTGTCACCCAGGCTGGAGTGCAGTGGTGCAATCTCGGTTTACTGTAACCTCCACCTCCGGGTTCAAACAATTTTCTGATTCAGCCTTCTGAGTAGCTAGGATTACAAGCGCACGCCACCACACCCAGCTAATTTTTGTATTTTTAGTAGAGACACGGTTTTACCATGTTGGCCAGGCTGGTCTTGAACTCCTGACCTCTTGAACTCCTGACCTCAGGTGTCTGCCCACCTTGGCCTCCCAAAGTGCTGGGATTACAGGCGTGAGCCACCACGCCTGGTCTAATTTTTTTTTTTTAAGTCTGTTTCAAAGTGGTTGTACCATCTTTCTTATCAGTAACATGAGAATTCTAACTGCTCCACAGTCTCATCAACACTTGGTATGGCCAGACTTTTTGTTTGATGGGTTTTTTTTCTTGTTGTTTTTGAGACAGAGTCTCACTCTGTCATGCAGGCTGGAGTGCGGTGGTGCAATCTCAGTTCATGTAACCTCTGGCTCCCAGGTTCAAGCGATTCTCATGTCTCAGCCTCCAGAGTAGCTGGAACCACAGATGTGGGCCACCATACCCAGCTAATTTTTAGTATTTTTAGTAGAGATGGGGTTTCACCATGTTGGCCAGGCTGATCTCGAACTCCTGGTCTCAAGTGATTCGCCTGCCTCAGCCTCCCAAAGTGCTGGGATTACAGGAGTGAGCCACTGCACCCTGCCTGCATTTTTTTAATGAGTAATACTGAACATCTTTTCATATGCTCATTTTTCAACCCTGTATCTTCCCTGGCCGAGTGTTTGTTCACATCTCTTGTCCATTTTTTAATTGGGTAGTCTTCTTATTGATGAATTCTAAGAGTTCTTCATATATTCTACATATGAGTATTTTCTAAAACTTACATTTTCTGCCAGTATGAAACTTGCATTTTCATTTTCTCAACAGTGTCTTTAAAAAAGAATTTTATTTTCGAGACAGGGTCTTGCTCTGTTTCCCAGGTTGGAATGCAGTGGGATGATCACAGCTCACTGCAGCCTCGACCTCTCAGACTCAAGCGATTCTCCCACCTCAGCCTGCTGAGTAGCTGGGATTACAGGCATGTGCCACCATGCCAGGCTAGTTTTGTTTTGTTTGTTTGTTTGCTTTTCCTTAGTAGAGTCTGCCTCCACCTCCCACAGTGCTGGGATTACAGGCCTAAGACACCACACCCGGATCTATGATCCATTTTGAGTTAATTTTTTGATGTAAGTTTGAAGGTTTGTTTTTAGTATACGGTTTATCCAATTGTTTAAGAAACACTTATTGGCCGGGCGCGGTGGCTCACGCCTGTAATCCCAGCACTTTGGGAGGCCGAGGCGGGCGGATCACGAGGTCAGGAGATCAAGACCATCCTGGCTAACACGGTGAAACCCCGTCTCTACTAAAAATACAAAAAAAATTAGCCGGGCGTAGTGGCAGGCGCCTATAGTCCCAGCTACTCGGGAGGCTGAGGCATGAGAATGGCGTGAACCCGAGAGGCGGAGCTTGCAGTGCGCTGAGATCAGGCCACTGCACTCCAGCCTGGGCAACAGAGCGAGACTGTCTCAAAAAAAGAAAAAAGAAACACTTCTTAAAAAGTCATCTCTTTCCCATTGAAATGACTTGGCAACTCTGTCAAAAATCAACTGACATGTTTATTTCACATACCATTTTAATTAATGAACTTTTATAATAAGTCTTGAAATCAGGTAGTTTAAGTCTTCCAGCTTTAATCTTCATTTTCAAACTTGTTTTGTCTATTCTAGACTCTGTGCTTCCAGACAAATTTTGTCAATTGGAATTGTATTGAATCTATGGACATGGGAAGAATTTAAAAATATCAAGTCTTCTGATCCATAAGCAATGTTTTGATCCATAAGCAATGGTACTGCATGTGTCTTGTCAAATTTAGCCCTGAGTGTTTCATATTTTTATGCTATTTGTACATGGTATGTTTTGTCAATTTCAGATTGCTCCTGCTAGCATATAAACATATAATGGGTTTTTATATACTGACTTTGTAACCTGCATCCTTCCTAAATTTTTCTAGTTTTATACATTTTATGATACTCTACATACATGATGCTATCCTCTGCAGTGGGAAAACTGTTTTTCCCTTTTCAATCTTATGCCTTTTACTGTTTCCCCCACCCCCTTACTTAGTACACTGACCAGAACCATCAGTACTAAGTTGAAAAGAATCAGTAAGAGCAAATACCCATGCCTTTTTCTTATTCTTAGGGGCAGAGAATTCAGTATTACCACTAAGTATTATATTAGCTGTGGGTTTTTCATAAATGCCCTCTATCCAATTGAAGACATTTCCTTCTCATTTATTCAGTTTTTAACATGAATGAAGCCTGAATTTTTTTTTTAAACCCAGTGGTTCTTATGGAAGCTGAATTTTGTCAAATGCTTTTTCTGCTTCTATTAAGATGATCATAGGTTATTTTTTCAGTCTGTTAATAGAGATTTACATTGGTTGAATTCTGAATGTAATGAACCTTAAATTTCTGTGATAAACCCTACTTGATGATGATGTATTGTCCTTTTCACATATCGCTGGCTTTAATTTACTAAAACTTTGTTAAAGATTTTTGTATCCACGTACACAAGAAAATTTGGTCTGTAGTTTTCTTATATCTTTATCTGGTTTTGGAATCAGAGTAAGGTTGGGCTCATAATATGAGTTGGGAAGTGTTCCTCTATGTTCTTCAAAAGTTTATGTAGAAATGGTATGTCTTAAATTCTTGATAGACTTCGGCAGTAAAGCCATTTGACCCTGTGCGTGAGTTTTTAAACTATAATTTCTCTAGTAGACATAAACCTATTCAGGTTATGTTTCTTTTTGAATGAGCTTTAGCAGTTTGTGTCTTTCATGAAATGTGTCCATTTAATATAAACAGTAAAATTTGGCCGGGCGTGGTAGCTCACGCCTGTAATCCCAGCACTTTGGGAGGCCGAGGCGGGCGAATCGCGAGGTCAGGAAATCGAGACCATCCTGGGTAACACGGTGAAACCCCATCTCTACTAAAAACACAAAAATTAGACAGGCGTGGTGGCGGGCTATAGTACCAGCTACTCGGGAGGCTGAGGCAGGAGAATGGCGTGAACCCGGGAGGCGGAGCTTGCAGTGAGCCGAGATCGCGTCACTGCACTCCAGCCTGGGCGACACAGCAAGACTCTGTCTCAAAAAATAAATGAATAAATAAATAAATAGTAAAATTTATTGGCATAAAATGGCTCATGATAGGCCAGGCACAGTGGCTCTCCCCTGTAATCCCAGCACTTTGGGAGGCCGAGGCAGGTGGGTGAATCACCTGAGGTCAGGAATTTGAGACCAGCCTGGCCAACATAGCAAAACCCCATCTCTACTAAAAATACAAAACTTAGCTGGGCGTGGTGGCACATGCCTGTAGTCCCAGCTACTCGGAAGGCTGAGGCAGGAGAATCGCTTGAACCTAGGAGGCGGTGGTTGAAGTGAGCCAAGATCGCGCCATTGCACTCCAGCCTGGGCGACAGAGCAAGATTCCATCTCAAGAAAAAAAAAAAAAAAAAAAAAAGGAATGGTTCATGATATTCAATGCCTGGAAAATCATCAGTGATGTTGTCTCTCTCATACATACCTGATACTGGTAAGGTGTGTGTGTGTCTTCTCTTTTCCTTTCTTAGTAAGTCTGGCTAAAAGTTCAATTTTGTCCATCTTAAAGAACTAGCTTTTAGTTTTGCTGATTTTTTTTTTTTTTTGGCTTTTTAGTTCATTAATTTTTGCTCTGGTCTTTACAATTTCCTCTCCTTTGCTTACTTTTAGTTTGCTCTTCTTTTCTAATTTCTTAAGGTCAATGATTTTAGATTTTTCTGCTTCCTAACTACTTAATGCTATAAACTTCCATTAAGTACTTCATTAACTGCATCCCACAAATTTTTCCATATCATGTTCCCATTTTCATTCTGTTAACATTTTCTAATTTCCCTTATTAATTCTTTGTTGACAGAGTTTCAGAGTGGTTAGGTTTCCAAATATTTGGGGATTTTCCAGATATTGTTATGTTACTCATTTCTTTCTTTCTTTTTTTTTTTTGAGACAGAGTTTCTCTCTGTCACCCAGGCTGGAGTGTAGTGGCACGATCTCGGATCATTTCAACCCCTGCCTCCCAGATTCAAGCAATTCTCCTGCCTCAGCTTCCCAAGTAGCTGGGACTACAGGCGCGTGACGCTACGCCCAGCTAATTTTTTTTTTTCTATTTTTAGTAGATATGGGGTTTTGCCATGCTGGCCACGCTGGTCTTTAACTCCCAACCTCAAGTGATCCGCCCGCCTAGGCCTCCCAAAGTGCTGGGGTTACAGGTGTGAGCCACCGCGCCCAGCCAAATTTAGGATTTAAATACACAAAGTATGTTTTGTCATAAAGGGATTTAGTTAGAAATTAGTAATAGAGGCCAGGTGGAGAAGTGTACGCCTGTAATCCTAGTACTTTTGGAGGTCAAGTTGGGTGGATCACTTGAGGCCAGGAGTTTGAGACCAGGCTGGCCAATATGGCAAAACCCTGTGTCCACCAAAAATACAAAAAAAAAAAAAAAAAATTAGCTGGGCATGGTACTGTGCACCTGTACCAACTACTTCAGAGGCTTAGGCAGGAGAATCAGTTGAACCTAGAAGGTGGAGAGTGCAGTGAGCCAAGATGGCACCATTGCACTCCAGCCTGGGTGACAGAATGAGACTCCATCTCAAAAAAAAAAAAAATTCTAAATTTATTGAAACTTATTTTATGGCCCAAGATATGGTCTATTTTAGTAAACATTCTATGAATACCAGTAAAGAATGTGTATCATGCTGTTGTTGGAGTGGTTAAGTGTTAACTGGGTTAAGTTAATTACTGATTTGTGTTTTACTTATTCTACTAATTATTTAGAGAGTGGTGTTGAAATCGCCAACTATACTATCCTCCCACCTCAGCACCCCGAGTAGCTGAGACTACAGGCACATGCCACCATGCCTGGCTAAATTTTTTTCTTTTTTTTTTTTTTTTGAGGGAGTCTCGCTCTGTCACCCAGACTGGAATGCAGTGGTGCAATCTCGGCTCACTGCAACCTCCACCTCCTGGGTTCAAGTAATTCTCCTGCCTCAGCCTCTCGAGTAGCTGGGACTACAGGCGCCCATCACCACGCCCATCTAATTTTTGTATTTTTAGTAGAGGCGAGGTTTCACATGTTGGCCAGGCTGGTCTTGAACTCCTGACCTCAAATGATCCACCCACCTCGGCCTCCCAAAGTGCCGGGATTACAGGCGTGAACCACCGCGCCCAGTCCCCTGGCTAATTTTTTTATTTTTTTGTAGAGATGGTGTTTCGCCATGCTGCCCAAGCTGGTCTTGAACTCCTGAACCCAAGTGATCCACCTGCCTTTTCCTCCCAAAATGCTAGGTATAGGTATGCACCACACCTGCTTCACATATTTGGAACTATTACTATATTTATAAACATTTATGATCATTAAGTCCTCTTGAAAAACTAACTCCTCTTTCATCATTAAATAAGCTGCTTATTATATTCATGGTAATATTCTTTGTTCTGAAATCTACTTTGATATTAATACAGTAAAATCTTGATTTCTTCTAATTGGTGTTTGAATGGTATATCGTCTTTCATCCTTCTACTTTTAGTCTGTGTATTGAAATATATTTAAAAGTTTGTTGCAGACAGCATGCGGCTGGGTCGTGCTTTTAGATGCAATCTGATAATTTTCACCTATTGGTAGTGGTGATTAGATTGTTTGTATTTAATGGGATTATTGATATGGTTGGATTTAAATCGACCACACTTGTCCAATATGTTCATTTTCCTTTTTCTCTCATCTTTTAGATTAATTAAGCATTCTTATGATTCAATTTTATCTCCTTTATTGGCTTACTAGCTACACCTCTTTGCTTTTTTTAAGAAGTGGTTTATTTAGTGTATACTTTTATCATAATCTATATTAAAGTAATATACCACTTCATATATAAGAATCGTAAAACAGTATACAGTTGATTCTTGAACAATACAGGCTTGAACTGCACAGGTCCACTTATATGTGAATTGTTTTCAGTAAATAAATAAATATATATATATATATATATTTTTTTTTTTTGGTCGCTCAGGCTGGAGTGTAGTGGCATGATCTCAGATCACTGCAACCTCCGCCTTCCGGGTTCAAGCAATTCTCCTGCCTCAGCCTCCCTAGTAGCTGGGATTACAGGCATGCGCCACCATGCCTGGCTAATTTTGAATTTTTAGTAGAGACAGGGTTTCACCATGTTGGCTAGGCTGGTCTCGAACTCCTGACCTCAGGTTAGCCACCCACCTCGGCCTCCGAAAGTGCTGGGATTACAGGCATGAGCCACTGTGCCTGGTCTCAGCAAATACATTGGGAATTTTTTTGGAGATTTGAAACAATTTGAAAAACACTTGCAGACAAACTGCGTACCACAGAAATATTTTTAAAAATTAAGAAAAAGGTATGCCAGCCTGATCAACATAGTGAGACCCCCATCTCTAAAAAAAAATTTTTTTTTAATTAGTCAGGCATGGAAACCAAGAAGCAGGGAGCTAAGGTGGGAAGACTGCTTCAGCCTATAAGTTCGAGGCTATAGTGAGCCCTCATTATGCCACTGTACTCCAGCCTGAGCAACAGAGACTGTAGGAAAGGAAAGGAATAAGGAAAAAGGAAGGGAAGGGGAAAGGAAAGAGGAAAGGGAAGGAAAAAGGAAAGGGGAAAGGAAAAAGGAAAGGAAAGGAAGAAAAAAAAGAAAAGAAAATGTGGCTTTTATATGGATGCAGGATTGCTTTAAGAAAGGCATAGCGCTGGGCGCAGTGGCTCACGCCTGTAATCCCAGCATTTTGGGAGGCTGAGGCAGGCGGGTCACGAGGTCAGGAGATCGAGATCATCCTGGCTAACACAGTGAAACCCTGTCTCTACTAAAAATACAAAAAGTTAACCAGCCGTGGTGGGGGGTGCCTATAGTCCCAGCTACTTGGGAGGCTGAGGCAGGAGAATGGCTTGAACCCGGGAGGCGGAGCTTGCAGTGAGCGGAGATGCACCACTGCCTCCAGCCTGGGCAACAGAGCAAGACACGTCTCAAAAAAAAAAAAAAAAAAGGAAAGCAAAGCATAGGCTTTTCTTACAGTGGCTCACACCTGTAATCCCAGAACTTTGGGAGGCCGAAGTGGGCAGATCACCTGAGGTCGCGAGTTTGAGACCAGCTTGACCAACACGGAGAAACCCCATCTCTACTAAAAATACAAAATAAGCCGAGCGTGGTGGCACATGCCTATAATCCCAGCTACTCGGGAGGCTGAGGCAGGAGAATCGCTGGAACCTGTGAGGAGGAGGTTGCAGTGAGCCGAGATCGCGCCATTGCACTCCAGCCTGGGCATCAAGAATGAAACTCTGTCTCAAAAAAAAAAAAAAAAAAAAAAAAAGGCATAAAGCAAGCACACTGGCTCATGGCTGTAATCCCTACACTTTGGGAAACTGAGGCAGGAGGATCATTTGAGGCTGGGAGTTCAAGACTAGCTGGGAGTTCAAGACTAGCCTGGCCAACAATGCGAGTTGCTGTCACTACAAAAATTAAAAACTAGCTGGGTATGGTGTCATGCACCTGTGGTCCCAAGTTTTCAGGAGGCTGAGGCAGGAGAACCACTTGAGCCCGGGAATTCAAGGCTGCGGCGGTTTGTCATGACTGTGCCATTATACACTCCAGCCTGGGTGACAAAGTGAGACTGTCTCCAAAAAAAAACCTAAGAAAGGCATACCTATAGACTCTAATACGATTCAAGAAAAAGAGGTCATCATATGACAACTAAAGCAAAAGGAAGGTGAAGGATCTAAAGCTAGAGAATTTAATGCCAGCAAAAGATGGTTTCATAATTTTAGAAAGAAACTGGGTTTTAGAAATGTCAAGGTAACAGAAACAGCAGCTTTTGCCAACCAAGAAGCAACAAATGAGTTTCCAGACACCATTAAGAAAATCACTAAGAGCCTGGGCAACATGGCAAAACCCCGTATCTACAAAAAATACAAAAATTAGCCAGGCGCAGTGGAGCAGGCCTGTAGTCCCAGCTACTTGGAGGCTGAGGTGGGAGGATTGCTTGAGCCTGGGAGGCAGAAGTTGCAATGAGCCAAGATCGTGCCACTGCACTCCATCCTGGGAGACAGAGTAAGACCCTGTCTCAAAAAAAAAGGCGAAACAGTCAAACATAAATTGTGACTATTTCTGTAAAGTTACAACAAGTGTGCCTGCCTCTCCTTTCCCCTCCTCCCGTCTTCCATCCCTGAGACAGCAAGACCAACCCCTCTTCTTCCTCTTCAGCCTACTTAATGTGAAGACAAGAATGAAGACTTTTACGATGATCCGCTTTCACTTAATAGTAAATGTATTTTCTCTTCCTGATTTTCTTAACATTTTCTTTTTTCTAACTTACTGCATTTCAAGAATATGGTACACAATACATATACAAAATATGTTTTAATCAACTGTTTATGGGTATTGTTAAGGCTATTAATCAACTGTTGAATTGTTAATGAACTGTTTATGTTACTGGTAAGGCTTCTAGTCAACAGTAGACGATTAATAGTTAAGTTTCTCTGGAGTCAAAAGTTATATGTGGATTTTTGACTGCATGGGGGGTCAGTACCCCTAACCCCCACACTGTTCAAGGGCCAATTTGACCTTGTACTACTATTTCACCTCTCCCAATCTTTTGGGCAACTGCTGTCACCCACTTTATTTCTGCACGTTATAAACCCCACAGAAGTTTTATTATTTTTGTTTTGAACAATTATCTTTTAAATTTTTTTCCAAATAAAATAATATTTTCTCCATAGATTTCTGATGATCTGCATTATTTTATTTTAATTTAATTTAATTTTATTTTATTTTTTGAGACAGAGTCTTGCGCTGTTGCCAGGATGGGGTGCAGTGGCACTACGTCAGCTAACTGCAACCTCTGCCTCCTGGTTCAAGCAGTTCTCCTGCCTCAGCCTCCTGAGTAGCTGGAACTACAGGCGCATGCCACCATGCCCAGCTAGTTTTTTTGTATTTTTATTAGAGATGGGGTTTCACCATGTTGGCCAGGCTGGTCTCAAACTCCTGGCCTCAAGTGACCCGCCCACCTCGGCCTCCCAAAGTGCTGGAATTACAGGCATAAGCCACTGCGCCCAGCCTGCATTATTTTATTTCTACCTAAATTTTGATTTGGTGTAGTTTTCTCCTGTCTTATAACACTTTCTGTAGCGGTGGTCTGATGGTGGTGAATTCTATCAGCTTTTGTTATGTTTTTAAAAGGCCTTATTTCATCTACACTTTTTATTGTGACATAATTCATACACCATACAATTCACCCATTTAAAGTGCACAATTCTATGGCTTTTAGCATATTCAGAGTTATACTACCATAATCAAAATCAATTTTAGAACACTTTATCACCCCCAAAAGAAACCTTATACTCATTAGAAACAACTTCTGATTAAGGGTAGGAGGAATGGGGTATAGGGAGAGATTTGTTAAAGGATACAAAACTATAGCTAGATAGGAGGAATAAGTTCTAATGTTCTATACCACTGCAGCACAACTATAATTAACAATAATTTTTAGTTTCCAGTAACTAGGAGGATACTAAATGGTCCCAATGCAACAAAATAATAAAATTTGAGATGGACATGCTAATTACCCTCATCTGATTATTACACCTTAGAGTATCAAAACATCATCACTATGTAACCCATAAATATATACAATTTTTTAAAAAGGCTGAGTGTAGAGGCATGTGCCTATACTCCCAGCTACTTAGGAGGCTGAGATTGGAGTACTGTCAGAGCCTGAGTTCAAGACCATAGTGAGCTAGGATCACACCACTGTGCTCCAGCCTGGGCAACCAAGACTCCATCTCTTAAAAAAAAAAAAGGCAAAAGAATGAACTTCCTATTTTCTCCCAATTCCCAGCCCTAAGCCACTAATGTTTTGCCCATCCTGGACAGCTTCCTCTTCAATTTTGAAAGGTATTTTCGCTGCATATAAAATTTTAGGTTGATAGGTTTTTTCATCTAGCATTTTAATGTTATCAGAATCATTAGCTTGCAATGATTCTAATAAAAAGTTTGCTGTAATTCTTACCTTATGTAATAGTTTGCTAGGGCTGTCATATGAAAATAGCACAGACTGGGTGTCTTTTTTTTTTTTTTTTTTTCAGATGGAGTATCACTCTGTCACCCAGGTTGGAGTGCAGTGGTGCAATCTCAGTCAACTGCAACCTTCACCTCCCAGGCTCAAGCAATTATCCTGTGTTGGCCTCTAGAGTAGCTGGGATTACAGACGCACATCACCATGCCTGGCTAATTTTTTTGCATTTTTAGTAGAGACAGGGTTTCACCACGTTGGCCAGGCTGGTGTCAAACTCCTGACCTGAGGTGATCTGCCAACCTCAGCCTCCCAAAGTGCTGGGATTATAGGTGTGAGCCACCACGCCTAGCCTACAGGCTGGGTGTCTTAAAAAGAAAATTTATTTTCTCACAGTTCTAGATGCTAAGAGTCCAAGATCAAGTTGTTCACAGATTTGGTTTCTCCCAAGGGCTCTCTCCTTGACTTCCAGATGGCCATCTCACTGTGTCCTCATATGATCTTTGCTTGGTACACGTATGCCCATGCCCCACTATCCCTCTGTGTGTCTAAATTTCCTCTTCTTAAAAGGACACCAGGCGGGGCGCAGTGGCTCACGCCTGCAATCCCAGCACTTTGGGAGGCCGAGGCAGGCGGATCATGAGGTCAGGAGTTCGAGACCAGCCTGGCCAACATAGTGAAACCCTGTCTCTACTTAAAATACAAAAATTAGCTGGGCGTGGTGGCAGGCGCCTGTAGTCGCAGCTATTTGGGAGGCTGAGGCAGGAGAATCACTTGAACCCAGGAGGCAGAGGTTGCAGCGAGCCAAGATCACACCACTGCACTCCTGCCTGGGTGACAGAGTGAGACTCCATGTCAAAAAAAAAAAAAAAAAAGGACACCAGGCCAGGTGCAGTGGCTCATGCCTGTAATCCCAGCACTTCGGGAGGCTGAGGCAGGTGGATCACCTGAAGTCAGGAGTTCAAGATCAGCCCGGCCAACATGGTAAAACCCCGTCTCTAGTAAAAATAAAAAAACTAGCTGGTCAAGGTGGCGCATGCCTGTAATCCCAGCTACTAGGGAGGCTGAGACAGGAGAATCGCTTGAACCCATGAAGTGGAGGTTGCAGTGAGCCGAGATCATGCCACTGCACTCCAGCCTAGGTGACAGAGTGAGACTCTGTCTCCAAAAAAAAAAAAGAAAAAAAAAAAGGACACCAGTCAGATTGGATTAGGGCCCTCCTCCTATTTTATTTTATTCACCTCTTTAATGGCCTTCTGTCCAAATACTGTCATATTCTGAGGTACTAGGGTTAGGGCTTTAACATATGAATTTTAGGAGGGCTCAATTCAGCCCATCTTGGTTCCTCTATATTTAACATGTTTTATTTTCTGTCTGCTTTTAAGACTTTAACACTAGTTTTAAGCAATTGTATTAAAATGCACCTTGGTATAACTTTCTTCATGATTTTTCTGTTGGGATCACACAGATCCAAATGGCTCAAAGAACTCAAAACAGAAAATCTCAAAGAGAACTACCAAAGAATATCATAATCAAATTGCTTAAGATCAGTGATAAAGCTGGAAACGGTGGCTTATGCCTGTAATCCCAGCACTTTGGGAAGCTGAGGCGGATGGATCACCTAAAGTCAGGGGTTCGAGACCAGCCTGGCCAACATGGTGAAACCCCGTCTCTATTAAAAATACAAAAATTAGCTGGGCGTGGTGGTAGGCGCCTGTAATCCCAGCTACTCAGGAGGCTGAGGCAGGAGAACTGCTTGAACCTGGGAAGTGGAGGTGGCAGTGAGTGGAGACTGCAACACTGCACTCCAGACTGGGCGACAGAGCAAGACTCCATCTCAAAAAAAAAAACAAAATATATCAGTGATGAAGAGAAAATCTTCAGTGAGTTTTCCAGATCTGTGGGATTACAGTTTTCACTAAAATTAAAAAACTTAAGCCATTATTTCTTCAAATATTTGTCTCCCTTCCCACTTTTCTGAGACTCCAATTACACATATTTTTAGACTGCTTGATGTTGTTCCACTGCTCATTGACACTCTTCACTTATTTTTTTGTCTATCTATGTTTTCATTTAGACAGGCTCACTCTCTGTTGCCCAGGCTGGAGTGCTGTGGTGTGACGTTGGTTCACTGCAGCCTTGAATTCCTGGGCTCAAGTGATCCTCCCACCCTGGTTTCCCAAAGTGCTGGGATTATGTGTTGGTATGAGCCAGTACACCCAGCCTTTTTTTCTATATTACATTTTGAGTTAAGTTTCATTTGCTATGTCTTCAAGTTCACCAATTTTTCTTCTGCTGTGCCGATCTGCTGTAAATCCTGGGCACTATATTTCTCATCTCAGACACTGCAGTTTTCATTTTTAAAAGTTAGATTTTGGTCATTTTTATATTTTCCATGTCTCTACTTAACACACATTCTCTGAATCATTCCTGGGTCTATTTCTATTGACTGTTTTTGTCCTCATTATGGACTGTGTTCTCTGATGCTTTGTATACCTGATAATTTGTGACCAGATGCCAAATGTAAATTTTACACTGTTGGTTTCTAGTTTTAAAATATTCCTTTAACTAATTTTGGGCTTTTTTGCTGTTGTTGTTTTGTTTTTTTTGAGACAAGAGTCTCGCTCTGTTGCCCAGGCTGGAGTGCAGTGGCGCGATCTCGGCTCACTGCAAGCTCTGCCTCCCAGGTTCACACCATTCTGCTGCCTCAGCCTCCTGAGTAGCTGGGACTACGCGCGCCCGCCACCACGCCCAGGTAATTTTTTTGTATTTTTAGTAGAGACAGGGTTTCACTGTGTTACCCAGGATGGTCTTGATCTGACCTCATGATCCGCCCGCCTTGGCCTCCCAAAGTGCTGGGATTACAGGCGTGAGCCACCACGCCCGGTCTGGGCTTTGTTTTGAGACTTAGTGACTTAGAAATAGTTTGATCCTTCTGAAGCTTGCTTTTATGCTTTATTAGGCTAGTCTTTGACAGCCTTTACACTGGAGCTAATTTGGTATCACTACTGAGGCAATATCCTTCTAAGAACTCTACTCAATGTCCCAGGTGTTAAGTGTTTCTACTCTGGTTAGTAGAAACAAAAAATACTCATGGCCCTTTATTCCTCAACTAATCCTTTCCAGAAGTCTTTCTCTGGCCTTGAGTAGTTTCCTCATACCAGTGAACTAAAGCTAAAGCATCCATGACAGGAAAGTTCAATAGAACTTTCTGTGATGATGAAACTGGGGCTACTAAGTATTTGAATTGTAGCTAGTGTAACTGAGGAACTCAATTTTTATTTAAATATCCACATGTAGCTAGTGGCTACTGTATTATACAGTGTAGGTTTAGGGGAACCCTCTGCAAATTTCCAGAGCTCTCTTTTTCTTAAGAAGCTCTCTCCTCTTAAATATTCTGCCACACAATTCCAGCTGCCTTGGCTTCTCGACTCCTACCTCTGTCTCCTCAATTCAAGATTGCCAGCTCTGTATGTGTATCCCTCCCAACCCTAGTTTCAACCCAGAAACTTTCTTCAGGCTGAAAGGTGGACAATCATAGTGCTCAAACTTCTTTCTTTTCTCTCAGGAATCACTGTTCTATGCTACTCTTTGTCCAATATCTGAAAACATTTTTTCATATACTTTGTCCAATTATTCACTTAAGACAGCAGCATAAATCAGCTTCCTGTTATGCAGCTATCACCAGAACTGTAAGTTCCCCTCCACTGAGTTTCTTTCAATCATTATTTCTTTATTTCTAAAATAATTTAATTGCTTATTTTACAAACCAACCAGTCTTGCTTTATTCTCTCATTTCTTATTCTTGGTCTTTATTTACTTTTCTATTTCATTAAATATATTTATTTTATGTTCTATATTCAATAATTCCAATACCTAAAGTTTCTCTGGGTCTGGTTCAGTTGTTTCTGTTGATGCTGGTTCACAGAACCGTGTTTCTTTTGTGATTTTTTTTTGTTTTTTTGGTTACTATTATAAGCTCACATATGTTGGTAATCTATCTTTAAGAATTCTTTGAAGCCAGGGTTGAGGTATATTCCACCAGGGATGATCTGAGTTTGCATCTCTCAGGTGCCTGGAAGCTCTATCAACTTGGATCTACTTTTTTAAAAAAATTCAATATGTATATATATATATATTTAACTTTTTAAGCAGAAAATACATTTTCTTAGTTCAAAAAACTCTAAACTAGTCCCCTTCCCCTTCCTCTTAGTTAGGCCTAACACTTCAACTAGCACGGTATGTAGTAAAGAATTTAACCTTGCCCAAAGAGAGGTCTGGCATTTGCCCTTAGCATTTAGGAAGTAATGTTAAACTCTTTGAATATCCTCTTGATAATGATTTACTAGGGGACTTAAGCCATGACAGATAAGTCTACCAATATGATTTATGGTAGGGACTTTAGGTTACATACTATCAACTCAACCTCAAGAAGGGCTGGAGACTGAGGTCAGCCACTTGGCCAATTATATCTATGTGATGGAGCCCCAGTAAAAATTCACGACATCAAGGCTTACGTAGCCTCCTTGGTTGGCAATACTTCATGTGTATTACCACACACCACTGACAGGAGGAGTTACACTATCCATGACTCCACTGGGAAAGGAAAACTGGAAGCTCAGCATCTGAAACCCTCCTGGACTTTGCCCACATATCTCTTCTCTTGGGTGATTTTAGTCTGTCTCCCTTCACTGTGAGTATAATAGCTTTAGGGAGTTCTGTGAGTCGTTCTAGTAAACTATTGAACCCGAGGGTGATCTTGAGGACCCCCCCAAACTCTGCAGTTCCAAAAGTGGGGGGTGGATTTGGGGGCTGTTCTCTAACTTTGCACACAGTCAGCAGGGCGAGGGCTGACAATTTGTCTGTCATGGCTACGGTGGGACTAAGAAGGCAACACAAGTGATCTGGAGACTAATTTACATCTCCTAATTCTAATATAGAAGGATTAGGCAAATAAGTAACCTCAGATAGTTTTCCTCCTAGCCTTTACTCAATAACTTTCTTGTCACCTACCCCCACTCTCCCATTTCCCACTTCCAACCCCTACCCCAGCATCTTAACACCATCAAATGATCTCAAGTGTCAGGAAAATCACATGTAGCTCCACCTCTTAAAAGGTGAAGGACCCTAGTTCTGAATTAAGATCTCTGGGGCAAACACAACTCTTGTGCAAAGTGTCATAGGAATTTGGAAAATGAGGTTAAAAGCTCTGCAGATGATATGTGATTCTGGTTCTGAAAGTCACCTAAAAGACTTTCATCGTAAATTGATGCGAACTCAATTTTATTAAGGGTGTAAAACTACATCATCAGGCCATCAGGGACAGACTTTAGCTCAAGTAAGCCACCGTTCTAGCATGCCAGTAATAAATAAGCACTAACTTTGTTATGCAGCGAAAACTTGGATGGCTATTTCAGAAATCTAGCATGTCTTTTTTTGTGCATTCAATTTGTAGTCTGTGTCATTTTAGTCTCCAAAATATAATTTCAAGTAAGACTATAAATACTTAGAATTTTTACCATTCGAAAAGGCACAAAACAGAAAATCCCCAACACCTAAGATCCCTCTTTCCTACACTATTACCCTATCATCCAACAAGTCTGCCCCATGGTAAGATGGATGAGGGCAGTAGGAACAGTTCGTAAGATTTCACGGGAAACAAGATCCTTGCTCTTGCCCTTACTATTGAAATCTGGAATTTAAAAATATATATATGAAATTTAAAAGCAACAGAAATTCAAAGTAATAAAAGAAAAAGAAGTCAATTCATTTCTTAGTTTCTCCTAAGATAACTCTTTGAGTGCAGGGACTATGCTTTAAATTATAAGCACCTTCAAAACAGAAGGTTAAATAAATACAAAATAGCACATATAAATTAATAAGAATTTGATAGCCTAAATCATAGAAAGTTTCCTAAAAAATGTTAATTTTCAACTGGCTTTTTCAAGGAGTAATAGCAAAGAGAGGGTGCTATGGTTTGGCTCTGTGTCCCCACCCAAATCTCATCTTGAATTATAATCCCCACATGTGTGAGGGAGGGATGCTTACTGGATCACGGGGGCGGTTCCCCCCGCTGTTCTCATGCTAGTGAGTGAGTTCTCACAAGATCTGATGGTTTTATTACATAAGCGTCTGGAATTTCCCCTGCTTGCACTCGCGAAGACATACATGCCTGCTTCCCTTTCCGCCATGATAGTAAGTTTCCTGAGGCCTCCCCAGGCACGCGGAACTTCCTGTGAGCCAATTAAACCTTACTGGGCACAGTGGCTCATGCCTCTAATCACAGCACTTTGGGAGGCCCAGGGGGGGTGGATGACCTGAGGTCGGGAGTTCAAGACCAGCCTGACCAACATGGAAAAACCCCATCTCTACTAAAAATACAAAATTAGCCAGGCATGGTGGTGCATGCCTGTAATCCCAGCTACTCGGGAGGCTGAGGCAGGAGAATTGCTTGAACCCGGGAGGTGGAGGTTGCGGTGAGCCAAGATCGCGCCATTGCACTCCAGCCTGGGCAACAAGAGCGAAACTCCATCTCAAAAGAAAAATAAAATAAAATAAACCTCTTTCTTTGATAAATTACCCAGTCTCAGGTAGTATGTTTATAGCAGTGTGAAAATGGTCTAATACAGAGGGCAAGATAACTAAGAAGGGAGCAAAAGCACAAGGGAAAAACAGTAAATTTAGTCTAGTTTGACTTAGTTGACACAGTCCAAAGAAACAAGCTAATGTCAGGACAGCAGTCAGTGAGCAAAGATGATATAAGCTGCTGAGAAATATGGGATTTATGCAACCGAGAGCCACTGTTACAGGGGAATGAATGGAATGATAATAAAAGAAATCACTGAGCAGTGATATGCCAGTTTCTGGGCCAGTAGAACTGATTAGAAGCAGCAACAGAAGACCAAAATTTGTTCTGGTTCAAAATATAAAAATATTTCATCATTACTCCAAGAATGGGAACCAAATATATACCATTACTTTTTTTTTTTTTTAAGATATACACACAAACTCAGAGACAGCCAACAAACTAGGGCAGGCAAACAAAGTTTTACCCTCTTCAGTGCCTAAATGATTAACAGCTACCCTTTTTCTGCCTACAGTAACATAAAAGGGTTAACTGTTTAAAGAAGTAAAGAACCCAGGAGTAGCTGTGTATTCATATATCAAAAAGAAAAAAGCAGTGATATCAAGGGAGAGAAAAATATTTTCATGAAAGACAGGATGCAGAAAAAAATAGAATGAAAACAAAAGAGAAACATCAGTTCTGATGTCCTGCAAAACAGAAAAGGTAAGAAATATCATTCAAAATAACTGCCTTGCTCTTAGGTTTTGTCATTCTTCTTCCAAGCCTATAGTCTGTAATAAGATAAGAAGACAGACAATGAGAAGAAATACTCCCAAACAAAACAAGCCAATCCCCCACAACCCAAACCCCCAAAACAGAGAATTTCAAGATATCTCCAAATATGCAGGTCATATTTATAACTAAAATGAATCTTGATTTAACATTGTGCTTCTCATAGGGATTTCTCTTTCACCTTTCCTAAATGAGTAACATCAATGCAACAACTATAAAAACAAAAAGTAAATATCATCAGAAAAGCCAGTATAACATAATATCTTTGAGCATAGTCTAAGGGAAGGATATGGCATAGCTTCTCTCTGTCCCACTGCTGCTGACAGTAATAATAACAGTAATCCAAATAAAATAACAGTAATCCAAAAGTCTGAATGATTTTACAACATATCATAGATTGTCCTTTTTTTTTTTTTTTTTTAATTTTGAGACGGAGTTTCGCTCTTGTTGCCCAGGCTGGAGTGCAATGGTGCGGTCTCGGCTCACTATAACCTCCGCCTCCCGGGTTCAAGCGATTCTCCTGCCTCAGCCTCCCGAGTAGGTGGGATTGCAGGCATGCACCAACACACCGGGCTAATTTTTTATTTTTAGTAGAGATGAGGTTTCTCCACATTGGTCAGGCTGGTCTTGAACTCCTGACCTCAGGTGATCCACCCGCCTTGGACTCTCAAAGTGCTGGGATTACAGGTGTGAGCCACTGCACCCAGCCAACTGTGGCCTGTTCTTATACTATCTCAAAGCCTTCCCAGGATGGACCAGTGGGATTTAACATGAACCAGGTATGTCATCCAAGTTGAAGACAGACACGTGGGTCCTAATGAGCAGTGATGAAAAAACATAGTGCTCCATTCAGCTCCCAACAATGATAAATAATTCAGGAAAAGAACTGCGGCAATACAGAGCACAGCAGCAGGATTTAAAAATAGACCACAGGCTAGAAAGCCTTGGGGCGGGGGTGTGGGGGGAATCAGGAGTCATAGAGAAAATGGATTTCTGTCAACAAATTCCCAAGCTCTTTGCAATAAAGGGTGCTGCTGAAATTGGCACGCAAACCAAATGCCAAACTCTAATGTACTTTCTCAAAAAATCAAATATTTTTCAGGAATCTGGCAAATCTGATAACAAGAGAGCTAATAAACAATGGTACTATTTGGAAAGAGCAGTTATGATAGAGAAAGCAAATCTAAACGACATAGGAAGATATGTTTTTTAAAAAATAAGGGATTAAAACTCGATCTTCCACACCACCAAATTCTAGGTCTAACATCAATTTAGACTTCTACTAATTATGCCTCTAGTACTGAGATAGCACTCAATATTTTGCTATTCCTTTTTCCACCTCTAATAGATCCTACAAGTCAACACATGCAAACACAAGAGTCACACCAATCAATAAAAAGGGTAGCTTGAAAACTGAACAAAATCCATGATTATGGTCTTCCCAGATTTAAATTAAACTACAACTCTGGCCAAGCACGGTGGCTTGTGCCTGTAATCCCAGCCCTTTGGCAGGAGGCCAAAGTGGGAGGATCGCTTGAGGCCAGGAGATTGATACTAGCCTGGGCAATGTAGTGAGACCCCCATCTCTACAAAAAATTAGCCGGACATGGTGGCATGTGCCTGTAGTCCTAGCTACTTGGGAGGATGAGGTGAGAGAATCACCTGAGCCAAGGAGTTTGAGGCTGCAGTAAGCTATGACTGTGCTGCTGCACTTCAACCTGGATGACAAAGCAAGACTCTGTCTCTAAAAACAGTAATAACAGGCCGGGCGCAGTGGCTCACGCCTGTAATCTCAGCACTTTGGGAGGCCAAGGCGGGCGGATCACGAGGTCAGGAGATCGAGATCTTCCTGGCTAGCATGGTGAAACCCCGTCTCTACTAAAAATACAAAAAATTAGCCGGGCGTGGTGGCGGGCGCCTGTAGTACCAGCTACTAAGGAGGCTGAGGCAGGAGAATGGCGTGACCCGAGAGGCGGAGCTTGCAGTGAGCCAAGATCGCGCCACTGCACTCCAGCCTGGGTGACAGAGCAAGACTCCGTCTCACACACACAAAAAAGTAATAATAATAATAGAGGCTGGGCACAGTGGCTCACGCCTGTAATCCCAGCACTTTGGGAGGCCGAGGTGGGCAGATCACCTGAGGTCGGGAGTTTGAGACCAGCCTGAACAACATGGAGACATCCTGTCTCTACTAAAAATACAAACTTAGCGAGGGGTGGTGGCGCATGCCTATTTGTAATCCCAGCTACTTGGAAGGCTAAGGCAAAAGAATCACTTGAACCCAGGAGGCGGAGGTTGGGGTGAGCTGAGATCGCACCATTGCACTCCACCCTGGGCAACAAGAGCAAAACTCCTTCTCAAAAATAAATAAATAAATAATAATAATAATAAGGGCGTGGTGGCTCATGCCTGCAATTCTAGCACTTTGGGAGGCCGAGGCAGGCAGATCATCTGAGGTCAGGACTTCAGGACCAGCCTGACCAACATGGTGAAACCCCGCCTCTACTAAAAACACAAAAATCAGCTGGGGGTGGTGACGGGCACCTGTAATCCCAGCTACTCGGGAGACTAAGGTAGGAGAATTGCTTGAACCCAGGAGACAGAGGTTGCAGTGAGATGAGATCGCACCACTGCACTCCAGCCCGGGTGCCAGAGCAAGACTCTGTCTCAAAACAAAACAAAAAAATATGGTCCCTGCCCACTCTTAACAATGAAAATACGATGTAATAATGAGCTGCAGTCCCAGCTACTCAGAAGGCTGAGGTGGGAGAATCACCTGAGGCTGGGGAGGTCGAGATTACAGGGAGCCGTGATCGTGCCACTGTACTCCAGCCTGGGCAATGGGAGTGAGACCATCTCAAAAAAAAAAAAAAAAAAAAAAAAGTATGAAGTCTGATGAATAGTGTGTGGCTGGACAGTCAATCATAAAACTGTTATCTTGAGAATGACAAGAATGACCAGACCAGGCCGGGCGTGGTGGCTCATGTCTGTAATCCCAGCACTTTGGGAGGTCAAGGCAGCCTGAGGTCAGGAGTTCGAGACCAGCCTGGCCAACATGGTAAAACCCTGTCTCTACTAAAAATACAAAAAATTAGCCAGGCATGGTGGCAGGTATCTGTAATCCCAGCTACTTGGGAGGCTGAGGCAGGAGAATTACTTGAACCCAGGAGGCGGAGGTTGCAGTGAGCCAAGATCATGCCATTGCACCCCGGCCTGGGCAAAAAGAGAGAAATTCTATCTTAAAAAAAAAAAGGCCGGGCACGGTGGCTCACGCCTGTAATACTAGCACTTTGGGAGGCTGAGGCGGGCGGATCACGAGGTCAGGAGATCAAGATCATCCTGGCTAACACGGTGAAACCCCGTCTCTACTAAAAATACAAAAAAAAAAAATAGTCGGGCGTGGTGGCAGGCGCCTGTAGTCCCAGCTACTCTGGAGGCTAAGGCAGGAGAATGGCATGAACCCGGGAGGCGGAGCTTGCAGTGAGCCGAGATCATGCCACTGCACTCCAGCCTGGGTGACAGAGCGAGACTCCATCACAAAAATAAATAAATAAATAAATAAATAAAATTGAAGTGACATTCACATAACATAAAATTAATCATTTAAAAAAAAAAAAAGAATGACCAGACCAGACATATTCCACGAACTCAACAATTTATGTGACGAAGAAATAATATTCTGCATCCAAAACTGCATTTCTCTGCAGCCATCAAAATATACACCTCTCAAAAATTAAAAATAAATAAAAATATACACCTCTCTTCATAAGTCTGAGATCAATTTCAGACAACTGGAAATTTTAGGATAATATAAGACAATTTTTATGTCTAATCTCCCTATAAAAGTATAATATAGAATATAAAACCATAATCTGATCCTTTTATACATTACTTTATCCTAAGTAAGCAAACAAATGGTTATCGAAAAAAATTCTTGTTCAGTATAAACTGCAAACCAACATATAATCAGATGAATATCAGATGAATATGCTCCTGCCTCACCTATTTTTAGAGGAAAAAAATGGCTATATCTCTTCACAACTGTGCCATTCAACTTACACTGTGCAAAGACCAGAACAGAATGCACTTGGAAGAAGCAGCGTTTTTTCAATTCTTAAATTCTCTAGACTCTATGAGTAAATACTAAACTGTATTTTCAAAGGAGAAACAGGCTGGTTCTTTCAAAATATGGTCCACTTAAAGCACTTATCCAGGTCAGATCAGCTGCTTTTTTTTTTTTTTTTTTTGAGACGGAGTCTTGCTCTGTCGCCAGGCTGGAGTGCAGTGGTGCAATCTCGGCTCACTACAACCTCTGACTCCCTGGTTCAAGCAATTCTCCCGCCTCAGCCTCCCGAGTAGCTGGGATTACAGGCACACACCACCATGTCCAGCTAATATTTTGTATTTTTAGTAGAGACAGGGTTTCACTATGTTAGCCAGGATGGTCTCGATCTCCTGACCTCGTGATCCACCCACCTCGGCCTCCCAAAGTGCTGGGATTACAGGCGTGAGCCACCATGCCCAGCCAGATCAGCTGCTTTCTATCCCCTCTCCACCAACCATACAGAGTAAGCCATCATCTCATTCTGTAAACCCAGGCTTTCTTATTATTAACAACAGACAGCATGGTCAAAGGGGCCCAGTTTTGAGTTCTGGCACTCTTGGTCTTGGACCTATTCTGGGTCCTTCACTGAAGATAGAACCACTATGACCCTCCTCTGACTTGCCCATGCCCTCAGGGCAAGATGTCCATGGGACCAGAGGACATACCTACCTGAAGAGCCTTACTCGACTACTCTCAGCTATGCTCCAGATCCCAGGTTTTCCTGCCTAAGCAGCCCCAAACCCCAATCAGGGCCTTCAGTGGATTTCTTCTCATCTCAAACTTTGTCCTTCCATGGACAATAACCTTCTGTTATACACGTTCCATTGCCTGAATGGTGGGCAAGGGACAAACAACGGGAAGGGTACAGATGGAGACTAGGCTTGTAGAATATCCCTGAACTATCCTATTCTGTCTCAAAAAATAATTTCCCCTCAAAGTTCTAACAGTTTTTTAATTTTGATTTACTGGGTGAGGTGGCACATGCCTGTGGTCCCAGCTACTCAGGAAGATGAGGCAGGAGGTTCACTTGAAGCCAGAAGTTCAAGGCTGTAGTGAAATAAAATTATTAGGTTCCTTTTTTAAAAATCTTGATTTATAACTACTAAATATTTAGAAATATGGGGACGGGGGCAGTGGCTCACACCTATACTCCCAACACTTTGGGAGGCTGAGGCAGGCGGATCACCTGAGGTCAGGAGTTCGAGACCAGCCTGGCCAACATGACGAAGTCCCATCTCTACTAAAAAATACAAAAATTAGCCAGGTGTGGTGGCAAGTGCCTGTAATCCCAGCTACTTGGGAGGCTGAGACAGAAGAATCACTTGAACTCAGGAGGCGGCGGTTGCAATGAGCTGAGATGACACCACTGCACTCTAGCCTGGGCAAAAGAATGAGACTCAGTAAAAAAATAAAAAATAAAAAAAAATTTAAAAAAAGGGGCAACCCACTTGGGTCCCCTTCCATGCTGTGGAAGCTTTGTTTTTTCGCTCTTTGCAATAAATCTTGCTGCTGCTCACTCCTTGGGTCCACGCTAAATAAATAAATAAATAAATAAATAAAAGAGACTTGGTCTCAGAAAAAAAAAAAAAATTAAAAATATGGAATGTGGGCTTCCATTCATGCTGCTGCCCAGGGACTGAAGTTGTTAGTAAAACCATGCCCCAAAAACTTAAACCAGTAACTAACAGAAAGTCTTGAGTTTGCAAGATAGCAGATAAGAAACAACTTTCTGAAACACTGAAACTCCTTCTGCTTGTAAGATAACAAAACTGGCTGAAATCCGTTGCAACCAATATAGCCAACTAGAGTTCACTCTGAAGGAGCTTCATCACAGCCTGAATTGCCACCACATGCTTCATATTAACTCCTCCCAAATTTGAACATGGGACCCATGAGGAGTCATGAAGAGATAACTGGGTACTGCCAAGGACTTTCTAGACCTCCCCTTTCCTTCCACCAATCACCTAGTAATCCCAGAATCTACCCGCTAAACCTGTTCTAATAAAATTACTGCACCAGGAGACAGATTTGAGCTTGACTCCTGTGAGTCAACTGGCAATATAAGCTTTTCTTTTCTCAAAAACTCAGTGTCATAGTATTGGCTTGTAGTGCATTGGGCAGCAAGCCCCTTTTGCTTGATAACATTAGGACCATGCCTACCTAGCCCTATCACATACCAGGCTTTGTGATCCTAGATAAGTAATCACCTCTCTAAGCCTCTCTTTATCTCAATGTAAAATAAGCAAGTTGAAACCTTTCGGCCAGGGGCAGTGGCTCACACCTGTAATCTCAGAAGTTTGGGAGGCTGAGGTGGGCGGATTGCTTGAGGTCAGGAGTTTGAGACCAGCCTGACCAACGTGGTAAAACCCCATCTCTACTAAAAATACAAAAATTAGCCAGGTGTGGTGGTGCATGCCTGTAATCCCAGCTACTCGGGAGGCTGAAGGGAGGCTGAAGCAAGAGAATCTCTTGAACCCAGGAGGCAGAGGTTAAAGTGAGCTGAGATCATGCCACTGCACTCCAGCCTGGGTAACAGAGCAAGACACTGTCTCAACAAAAAACAAACAAACAAAAAATACCTTTCATAGGATATTGTGATTATATAATTTTCAAAGTAATTTTGCAGGGTGTCTGGCCCACAGCAAATCTGTAACAAAATGAAACTATTATTACATGCTATGTCATCACTCTGTTTCCTATCATGGGCAAAAAGGGGACATGAAAGGGCAAAAAAGCAGAGCCAATTTCAGATAAACTATAATCAAGAGAGCTGTTTGTGGGTCTCATTTTAAGGATTTGCTTTCATGGATTCCATCTTGGTCTGTCTGGTGGTATTATTTTTCTTTTTTTTGAAACAGGGTCTTGCTCTGTTATCCAGGCTAGTGTGCAGCGGTGCACTCAAGACTCACTGCAGCCTTAACCCCAGGCTCAAGTGATCCTCCCACCTCAGCCTCCCTAGTAGCTGAGACTACAGGCATGTGCCACCACGACTGGCTAATTTTTTGTGTATTTTGTAGAGATAGGGTTTTGCCATGTTGCTCAGGCTGGTCTCAAACTCCTGGACTCAAGACATCCTTCTGCTTTGGCCTCCCAAAGTGCTGCAATTACAGGTCACTGCACCCGGCCTATTTTTCATTCTTTTCACTAAAGTCTAAGTTCTGATTCAGCAATTCTACTTCTGGGTATATATTCAAAAGAATTGAAAATAGGGTCTCAAACAGATATTTGTACATCCATGTTCATAGCAGCATTATTCATAATAGCTACATGGTAGAAGCAAGTGTTTATCAACAAATGAATGGATTTGTTCCAAATGTGGTATATACATGCAACAGAATAATATTCAGCCTTAAAAAGGAAATTCTGACATATGCTGCAACATGGATAACCTTGACGACACGCTAAAGCCAGTCACAAAACGACAAATTCTGTATAATTCCACTTATATGAGGTAGTTAGAATATTCAAAATCATAGAAGACAGAAAGTAGAATGGTACTTGCCAGGGCTGGGGGAAAGGGGGAGAGGAGAATGGGGAATTATTGTTTTATGAGTACAAAATTTCTCAGTTTTACAAAATGAAAATAATTATGGAGAAGGATTGGTGGTGATGGCTGCATGACATCATAAATGTGTTTAATACCACTGAACTGTTAAGAGGGTTAATTCTGTTAAAATGGTAAATTTTATGTTATGGTTAAGATGGCAAATTCTGTTATGTGGATTTTAAGACAATAAAAAATTGGAAAATGAGGCCAGATGCGGTAGCTCATGCCTGTAATCCCAGCACTTTGGGAGGCCAAGGCAGGCAGATCACCTGAGTTCAGAAGTTTGAGACCAGTCTGACCAACATGGAGAAACCCTGTCTCTACTAAAAATACAAAATAAGCCTGGCGTGGTGACGCATGCCTGTAATCCCAGCTACTCGGGAGGCTGAGGCAGGAGAACAGCTTGAACCTGGGAGGAGGAGGTTGTGGTGAGCTGAGATTGCACCATTGCACTCCAGCCTGGGCAACAAGAGCGAAAATCCATCTCAAAAAAAAAATAGAAAATGAAAAAAAAGATAAGCTCAATAAGGGAAGGGATTTTTTTCTGTTTCTTCACTGCTATATCCCTTACTCTCAGATAGCTCTGACACAATGATTAAGTATTTGTTAAATAAGCTATTGGCCACAAAAAGCAAATATGAAGTGGTTATCTAATATTCCAACATCAAAATATAAGCCTATATATGTAATATATACAATATAATATGTAAGCAAGCTTGGCCTGACCAGAAAATAAATTATTTATATATGGCTACTTCACTTAGTGCTTCCTCTAACTTCAGGACAGTTTCCTTAAAAATGAAATTAATGAATATTAGAATATATATTTAATATAAAGGTATTTCTGATCTCTTCAACTTATCATCCTCACCTGTCTACATAGGCATACTAAAAATACTCAGTAACTCCATACATAATCTCACCAGAGAGAATTACTAGCATAATTCAATTAACTAAGTTGTACTGAAGCTCTAGTTTTAAGCTCCAAATGTAATAGGATGTAACAGAAAGAAGTCCAAAAAAGCAGGTAGGAAAACAAAACCTTTCTTCCTGTTTCTCTTGAGTCTTGAATAATTCAATCCTATTAACTCCTAAAAACTCAAAGCCAAGTCTATGAACTATATCCTATACACCATGACACTCTCAAAAACATATTGTTTTTCAAATTTCCTTAATCAATCCATTTTTATCTTTCTGATGAAAGTTCATTTCCCAACTAAAGGTTAAAATATTATAGAAGTAAGTGATTCAGAATCAAATCTATTCTGAAACAGATTTAAATGACACTAATATTACACAAAAGACAGGTAGACAGAATGATGGCTGGTAAAAGAGAATACAGCAACACATCCTGCAAAGCCTAACTGCAAATTAAAGTGTGGCAACAAGGGGAAGGTTGCAAATGTTCTTTCTGTGTTACACAAGTCCCCATACTAGCCTGGGTACTTATTCAAAGACACAATAAGATTGCATCCTCCATACTGGTCTGATTCCGAAACTTGTCTACAACAAAAGACATCATCTTAAAACTCTTGGTGACCTCAAAATGCTATGAACAAAATACAAATATGATATTCTTGGGCACTGACAAAACAAACTTCTAATACCCCTGAATTCCACTTAGATGGATTAACACAAATCTTCTCTGAACAGAATTCAAAGCTTTCTTAAACAAAAAAAAAGACACAAAAGCCAAAAAGCTACAACATATCAAGACCAAAACTACAATGCTATAAATATCCTGAAATGCCTCAAGGTGTGTAATTACTGAAGCTAATTAGTATTCTCAAAATTAAACATCCACTGCAATGCTCAAAGAATTGGAGAGGTGGGCAGAAAGAAAGAATGGGCAGGCCGGGCACGGTGGCCCACACCTGTAATCCCAGCACTTTGGGAGGCAGAGACGGAAGGATCACCTGAGGTCAGGCATTCGAGACCAGCCTGGCTAACATGGTGAAACCCCATTTCTACTAAAAATATAAAACAATAGTCGAGCGTGGTGGTGCACACCTGTAATCCCTGCTACTTGGGAGGCGGAGGCAGGAGAATCACTTGAACCCGGGAGGCAGAGGTTGCAGTGAGCTGAGATCACGCCATTGCACTCCAACTTGGGCAACAAAAGCGAAACTCCGTCTCAAAAAAATTAACATAAAAATAAGAATGAATGGGCAAATGAGGCCGGGCACAGTGGCTCACGCCTGTAATGCCAGCACTTTGGGAGGCCAAAGCGGGTGGATCACAAGGTCAGGAGTTTAAGACCAGCCTGGCCAACATGGCGAAACCCCGTTTCTACAAAAAATACAAAAATTAGCTGGACATCTGTAATGTAATCCCAGCTACTCGGGAGGTTGAGGCAGGAGAATCTCTTGAATCCAGGAGGCAGAAGTTGCAGTGACCCAAGATCGTACCACTGCACTCCAGCCTGGGCAACAGAACAAGACTCCATCTCAAAAAAAAAAAAAAAGAAAAAAAAGAATGGGCAAATGAATCCCATCAAAAAGATAAAATTCAGATGTATCTCTAATAAAGAAAAGAAAATAGGATTCTAGAATTAAACAATATAACTTACTTACTCAGAGAAGGAAAATGGTATCGACTTCATAAATCACAACTAAAATGTGACATGTTTTATTGATGTTATTCACAGGAAAGTGAGAATTAGGTGGGCAAGAGGCTGAGAATTGCAATTTTATATATACATATAGAGAGAGAGAGGGGATAGAGATAGAGAGAGAGAGAGAAAGAGACATAAACACACAGGGTCTCGCTCTGAGGCCCAGGCTGGAGTGTAGTGGTATAATCATGACTCACTGCAGCCTCAACCTCTCAGACTCAAGCAATCCTCCTATCAGCCTCCTGAGTAGCTGAAACTATACACATGCACCACCATGCCTTGCTAATTTTTTTTTTTTTTCACTTTCGTAGAGATGGGGGTCTCCCTATGTTGCCCAGGCTGGTCTCTAACTCCTGGATTCAAGTGATCCTCCCAACTCAACCTCCCAAAGTGCTGGGACTACAGGTATGAGCCACTGCACCCAGACTTTTTTTTTCTTTTTGGAGGCAGGGTCTCTACTGTTCAGGCTAGAGTGCAATGACACAATCGTGGCTCACTGCAGCCTCAACCTCCTAGGCTCGAGAGATCCTCCTACCTCAGTCTCCCAAATACCTGGAACTATAAGCACACACCAACACATCTGGCTAATTTGTTTTTTTTTTTTTTTGTAAAGTTTCACTATGTTGTCCAGGCTGGTCTCAGACTCCTGGCCTCAAGCAATTCTCCTGCCTCAGCCTCCTGAGCACCTGGAATTATAGGCATGCACCAACATGCCCAGCTAATTTTTGTATTTTTAGTATAGACAGGGTTTCACCATGTTGGCCAGGCTGGTCTGAAACTCCTGACCTCAAGTAATCTGCCTGCCTCAGCCTCTCAAAGTGCTGCGATGACAGGCGTGAGCCCAGCCTACAAAAAAAAAAAAAAAAAAAAAAAGGGCTGAGCACGCTGGCTCACACCTGTAATCCCAGCACTTTGGGAGGCCGAGGAGGGCGGATCACCAGGTCAGGAGATCGAGACCATCCTGGCTAACACAGTGAAACCCCGTCTCTACTAAAAATACAAAAAATTAGCCAGGCGTGGTGGCAGGCACCTGTAGTCCCAGCTACTCGGGAGGCTGAGGCAGGAGAATGGCTTGAACCCAGGAGGCGGAGCTTGCAGTGAGCTGAGATCATGCCACTGCACTCCAGCCTGGGCGACAGAGCGAGACTCCGTCTCAAAAATAAATAACTAAATAAAAAATAAAATAATTTTTATTTATTTATTTATTGAGACGGAGTCTCGCTCTTGTTGCCCAGTCTGGAGTGCAATGGCGTGATCTCGCCTGACTGCAACCTCTCACTGCAACCTCTGCCTCCCGGGTTCAAGCAATTCTCATGCCTCAGCCTCCTGAATAGCTGGGTTTACAGGCGTGCACCACCAGGCCTGGCTAATTTTTGTATTTTTAGTAAAGACGGGGTTTCACCATGGCGGCCAGGCTAGTCTTGAACTCCTGACCTCAGGTGATCCACCGGCCTTGGCCTCCCAAATTTCTGGGATTATAGGCGTGAGCCACAGCGCCCAGGCAAAAAAAATTTTTTTATTAGCCGAATGTGGTGGTGCATGCCTGTAGTCCCAGCTACTTGGGAGGCTGAGGTGAGAGGATCGCTTGAGCCAAGGAGGTCAAGGCTGCAGTGAGCTGTGGTCACGCCGTTGCACTCCAACCTGGAGCGAGACCCTGTCTCTAAATAAATAAATAAAGGTCAGCTATTATTTTGTGTTATTATTAAGTCTTCTTTAAACTAATACATTGGGATCACAATTTGTAAAATCTAGAAGAATTAATAATAATGTGATCGGCTGGGCGCTGTGGCTAATGCCTGTAATCCCAGCACTTTGGAAGGCCGAGGTGGGTGGATCACCTGAGGTCAGGAGTTCAAGACCAGCCTGGCCAACATGGTGAAACCCCATCTCTACAAAAATACAAAAAAAAAATTAGCTGGACATGATGGTGGGTGCCTGTAATCCCAGCTGCTCGGGAGGCTGAGGCAGGAGAATCGCTTGAACCCAGGAGGTGGAGGTTGCGGTGAGCCAAGATCATGCCACTGCACTCCAGCCTGGGTAACAGAGCGAGACTCCGTCTCAAAAACAAACAAACAAAATAATAATAATAATAATATCTGTTATACAGCTCCTCCTAAACTGAGGGTCCTGCTTGCTTAGAATGAACAGAATAAGAAGGTCCAGAGGGATATCAGATTTTAAGGACCTCAATATGCACATTTGTTCTGGGAGTAAATATTAGATACAATCTAATATTCCTGTTCCAAAAAAATAAAATTCCCTGACAAACAAGTAAAAACTGTATTATGTTAAGGGCTAGCTCAAGCTGCTCACAAGGTAAGCCATGGAGGGAGCAGGTATCTAAATAAGACCATTGGAAAGGCTTCAGAAGGAGGGAATACTTAAGCCTGATCCTCTAGGATAAGTAATATTTAGCCAAATAGAAAAGTATGGAAACAGGCCAGGCGCAGTGGCTCAAACCTGTAATCCCAGCACTTTGGGAGGTCGAGGCGGGTGGATCACGAGGTCAGGAGATCAAGACCACCGTGAAACCGTCTCTACTAAAAATACAACAACAAAAAAATTAGCCGGGCACGGTGGTGGGCGCCTGTAGTCCCAGCTACTCGGGAGGCTGAGGCAGGAGAATGGCGTGAACCCGGGAGGCGGAGCTTGCAGTGAGCCGAGATCACGCCACTGCACTCCAGCCTGGGTGACAGAGCAAGACTCTGTCTCAAAAAAAAAAAAAAAGAAAAGAAAAGAAAAGTAGGGAAACAAGCCTATGTTCCTTGAGATTATTTTAGAGGTTTAACAAGAGATCAATCATCTCTCTCAGTTTCCTCATCTATAAAACAGAATAATAAGAGTACTTCTTTTGGAAGGCTGTATAAAAAAATAACATATGTAAAGTACATAGAAAAGTGCAAACTCAACACTGTTAATACAGATGTACAGGTCACCATGATTTTTTCTCAGAGCTGCAAGTATTGCATAAAGAAAGCTATAACATAAAGGTATCCATGGAGAAATGAATGGCTTGAGAAGAATCTAGAGAGGTTAGTAGAAACAGGATTATAAAAAGTCTTACATACTAATAAAGCTGTAAGAAACTCATAAAGGACTTTTGGAAAGGAGTTACATCATCAGATTTCTATTTTAGAAAGATTACTTTTTCTACAATGTGAATGGCTTAGGAAAAAAAGAATAGAGGCAAAAACACTAGATAGAAAAAAATGTGAAAAGTACTCTGGCCCAGGCCAGGCGTGGTCGCTCACGCGTGTAATGCCAGCACTTTGGGAGGCCGAGGCGGGTGGATCACGAGGTCAGGAGTTCAAGACCAGCCTGGCCAAAACGGTGAAACCCCATCTCTACTAAAAATACTAAAATTAGCTGGACGTTGTGGCAGGTGCCTGTAATCCCAGCTTCAGGAGGCCGAGGCAGAGAACTGCTTGAACCCAGGAGGTGGAGGTTGCAGTGAGCAGATATCGCGAGATCGAGCCACTGCACTCCAGCCTGGGCAACAGAGTGAGACTCCATCTCAAACAAACAAACAAACAAAAGAAGAAGAAAAGTACTCTGGCTGTAGAATGAGGGGACTCTGACTTAAGATACATTGAGGAGATAAAAACTTAAAGACTTTTTTTTTTTTTTTTTTTTGAGACGGAGTCTCTCTCTGTCACCCAGGCTGGAGTGCAATGGCGCAATCTGGCTCACTGCAAGCTCCACCTCCTGGGTTCACGCCATTCTCCTGTCTCAGCCTCTCAAGTAGCTGGGACTTACAGGCGCCTGCCACCACGCCCAGCTAATTTTTTGTATTTTTAGTAGAGAGGGGGTTTCACCGTGTTAGCCAGAATGGTCTCGATCTCCTGACCTTGCGATCCGCCCACCTCAGCCTCCCAAAGTGCTGGGATTACAGGCATGAGCCACCATGCCTGGCCTAACTTTAAGACTTTTATCTGGGTGTGGTGGCACACACCTGTGGTCCCAGCTAGTCGGGAGGCTGAGGTGGGAGGATCACTTGATCCTGAGAGGTCGAGGCTGCAGTGAGCCCTGCACTCCAGCCCGGGCAACACAGCAGGACCCCGTCTCCAAAAAAAAAAAACTTAGTAACATATGAGATGTGTGTAATGACTGGGAGAGAAGACATCTAAGAAGACACCTGGGGGACTAGACAGAAGAGCAGCTCTCAAAGTGTGGCCTGGAACCCCTGGGAATCCCCAAGACTTTCATGGAACCTACATGGTCAAAACCATTTTCAGAGTAGTAGTAAAACCCTGTTTGTCTTTTTCACTGTCATGCTCTCATGGGTGTATGGTAGCATTTTCCAGAAGATATATGAAATGGAATATTGTAACTAATTTGAATGAAAATGCAGTTATGAGAATCCAGCTGTCTTCTATTAGTACCATCATTAAAAATAATTACAAAAATGAAAAAAATGCCACATTTCTCACCACATTTTGTTGCTGCTGTTTTGTAAAAAGTTATTTTTCATAAAAATTTATGTTAACATGCAATAGGTTTGAGAGGTGACAGCGTGCTGGCAGCCCTCACAGCCCTCCCTCGCTCTGGGGGCCTCCTCTGCCTGGGCTCCCACTTTGGCGGCACTTGAGGAGCCCTTCAGCCCGCCGCTGCACTGTGGGAGCCCCTTCCTGGGCTGGCCGAGGCGGCGGGAGCCGGCTCCCTCGGCTTGCGGGGAGGTGTGGACGGAGAGGCACGGGCGGGAACCGAGGCTGCGTGCGGCGCTTGCGGGCCAGCACGAGTTCCGGGTGGGAGTGGGCTCCGCAGGCCCCGCACTGGGAGAGGCCAGCCGGCCCCGCCCACCAGGGCAGTGAGGGGCTTAGCACCTGGGCCAGCAGCTGCTGTGCTGGACTTCTTGCCAGGCCTTAGCTGCCTCCCCGCGGGGCAGGGCTTGGGACCTGCAGCCCGCCATGCCTGAGCCTCCCCCAGCTTCCGTGGGCTCCTGCGCAGCCTGAGCCTCCCCGACGAGCGCCGCCCCCTGCTCCACGGCGCCCAGTCCCATGGACAGCCTAAGGGCTGAGCAGTGCAGGCCCACTGTGCAGGACTGGCAGGCAGCTCCACCTGCGGCCCCAGTGCAGGATCCACTGGGTGAAGCCAGCTGGGCTCCTAAGTCTGGTGGGGACTTGGAGAATCTTTATGTCTAGCTAACGGATTGTAAATACACCAATCAGCACTCTGTATCTAGCTCAAGGTTTGTAAACTCACCAATCAGCACCCTGTGTCTAGCTCAGGGTTTGTGAATGCACCAATTGGCACTCGGTATCTAGTTAATCTGGTGGGGACTTGGAGAACCTTTATGTCTAGCTAAGGAGTTGTGAATGCACCATTGGCACTCTGTATCTACCTCAAGGTTTGTAAATACACCAATCGACACTCTGTATCTAGCTAATCTAGTGGGCTGCATATAGCTAATCTAATGGGGACGTGGAGAACTTTTGTGTCTAGCTCAGGGACTGTAAACACACCAATCAGCTCTCTGTAAAACAGACCAATCGGCTCTCTGTAAAATGGACCAATCAGCAGGATACGGGTGGGGCCAGATAAGAGAATAAAAGCAGGCTGCCCCAGCCACCAGTGGCAACCCGCTGGGGTCCCCTTCCACACTGTGGAAGCTTTGTTCTTTCGCTCTTTGCAGTAAATCTTGCTGCTGCTCACTCTTTGGGTCCACACTTCCTTTATGAGCTGTAACACTCACCGCAAAGGTCTGTAGCTTCACTCCTGAAGCCAGCGAGACCACGAACCCACTGGGAGGAACAGACAACTTCAGATGCGCCGCCTTAAGAGCTGTAACACTCACAGCGAAGGTCTACGGCTTCACTCCTGAAGCCAGCGAGACCACAAACCCACCAGAAGGAAGAAACTCCGAACACATCCGAGCATCAGAAGGAACAAACTCCAGACACACCGCCTTTAAGAACTGTGACACTCACTGCGAGGGTCCGCAGCTTCATTCTTGAAGTCAGTGAGACCAAGAATCCACCAATTCTGGACAAAGGTTTACTGTCACTTTTAGTAAATTTATATTTTAAAAATAGGTATTTTAAATTTTCTCAGTTTTAACTTCTAATCATTAATATTTAATGTTATAACTCACAAAGACAAAAGCTCTCTGGAGACTTCAATCATTTTTAAGAGTGTTAAGGGGTTCTGATACCAGAAAGTTTGAGAACCACTGAGTGAATAATATTTCTACTCACTGAAATATGAATACTGAAGAAGAAACCAGTTTGGAAAGAAAAAGTTCTGTTTCATACATAATAAATATGTTATGCCCATGGACGGACAAAAAGTGTCCAATGGATAGTTACACCAGTGGAACTGGAAATCTAGAACACCAAACTGAGAGTAGTTGAAACCTTGGATTTTAAACAGGGTCACAGAGGGAGAAAACACAATGAAAACAGTGGCAGAGTAACCAAAGAAAAGGCTAGAAGAGAAGCAGGGGCCTCAAGACAGACAAATTTTTTTTTTTTTTTTTTTTAAAGACAAAGTCTTGTTCTTGTCCCCCAGGTTGGAGTGCAATGGCGGGATATCAGCTCACTGCAAACTCCGCCTCCCAGGTTCAAGCGATTCTCTTGCCTCAGCCTCCCAAGTAGCTGGGATTACAGGCCCCTGCCACCATGCCTGGCTAATTTTTGTATTTTTAGTAGAGATGGGGTTTCACCATGTTGGCCAGGCTGACCTGGAACTCATGACCTCAGGTGATCTGCCCGCCTCAGCCTCCCAAAGTGCTGGGATTACAGGCGTGAGCCACCACACCTGGCCAAGACACACCAATATTTAAAGGGATAAAGAAGAGGAGTATTTTGAGTGGCAACTATCTGGGGCCAGTGTCATGCAGGCAGTAAAAAGAATTTACCAAGACAGTTGTAGGTAAAGAAAGGCATATTTATTTATTAGCGAAAGTAGGAAAATATGTTGTAAGAAAGCAAACGACAAGTCAGCAAGAGAAGAACTGGCTGCCAGGAGACACAAAGGCTTGCTTGCTGGGGATTCTATAAGATGGTGCTTGTGCTGTGTGCTGAAGAGGGTTAATGATAACACCTTGTGCAGTACTGACAATGTCAAGGTTGCAGTGATCTAACTTGCATTTTTCTATCAGCTGAGGGTCTGGTGATAGCTGGGTGCAGGAAGATTATGAATTATTTGCGCAGGAGGGCTATGTGTCCTGGACCACGAAGGCAGATTTACAGCTTATCTGCTTTCTCTTTTTGCTTTCCCTTGGTCCCGCCAGCCTGACTCCTTTTCCCGAATTAGGACTCCACATGGGAGAGGCTTCCATATGGAGAGGGAAAAAGTTATAAAAATGAGAAATAAAATAAAATGTAAGAGGACATCACTAGCTATAAATTAAAGAAAAAAAAAGATGGTCAGGTCTTTGAAGAAAAGAAAAAACAGCAAAAACCGAATCCATAACTAGTAGTGGGAGAAACAGAATGAAAAAATGAAATCCAGCATTAACTCCAAAATCTCATTTTCACCAAATATTTCAATCCTTTCTCATATAATACTTTTTTCTTATCAGAGTTACTAATAAACAACAGAATGGTTTTGGACTCATCTCCTTTGCCTTCTTGGTCTACCCTCCAGAGGAAATGCAAACAAGAAAGAAAATAACCAAAAGGATAGAGATGGGAGGAAAAGGAAAGATCCCCTGAAATGTTAGGAGGGAAGTGACTGATGCAGTGCTCAATGAAGAGACATTCGTTCATGCAGCAAATAACTACTGAGTAACCACTCGCAAAGCACCATGATAGGCAATGTTGAAAATAGCTGACTAATATACAAAGCTATAACCAGGTTCATCAGCAGAAGCAACAGGCTGGAAATACAAATAAAACTCTACTGGTAAGACGAGCACAGAGGCAGCTCTATTCCAAAGGTGGTTCTAGGAGATGACTCCAAGAGCTCAAAGTCATCTAATTACTGAAAAGTGGCCTAATTCCAGAAAATAACTCCAAAGGAATATTTCAAATGTTTGATAGCTTGTGGCAATGCCATGTCTTGCTGAGTTTTTTACACAGATAAGCACACCTTGGAATACACAGATAAATCTTTAAGAAATCTTAGTATATACACTACATTGTCAAACTCTGATCTAAGCTCTAAAACAAATAATAAAGCTCAGAGAGAATTACCTAGCCAGATGCACTTAGGTTGGAAAGGCTGCTTTAATTGGTCAACCTACCCTTTAAATGTAGAAGTTGTGATTTTATAAACATGACCATATTTTTTAACAAAGAATAAAAAGATTAGAATAGAAAAAAAGCATATGATAACACCCAGAATTCAGCATTATATCCAAAAAGAACCCTGAACAAGAAAGGATATATTATCATGCACAAGCTGTCACTAAAATATTTTCACACCATCATCTTGTGCTATGGTAGCTGACCTACTTCTAGCTCTAAGCCTGTATCTGATTGATTTGCAATTTTCTGGAATTATGTGGGCTTCAAGAGACACTGAACAACATCAGAAGTATCTTTTTTGTCTGAGCTCTATTTGGCTGCCGTTCCCTTTTCAAGAATTCGAGAAAGAAAGAAATTATTGGATAGTAGTCAGTAACAATAGGTGTAATAATGCTAATGAAAACTTTACAGGTTGGGGGAGGGGATTCCACTTCTGGCTAACAGAGTAACAAGAATCAGAATACCTTCTAGGAGAAATAACTAAAAAAAAAAAAAAGAAAAAGAAAGAAAAAATATATGAAACAATGGTTTTTAAGTTACTGGGCATCAGGCAGTGAACGATAGTGATTCCTTGGGAGATGGGAAACAAATGAGGTGAGTCCTGTGATTATCCAGGCTTAATCCCTAAACAGTGTTTCCAAGGAATGTAACAGGGAAGGAGAGTCTAAGGGGAACAAGGGCAGAGTCCAGCATGCTCCCTGAGTGAAGAAAATAGGACTGAGGCCAAATGCAGTGGCTCACATCTGAAATCCCAGCACTTTGGGAGGCTGAGACAGGAAGATCACTGGAGCTCAGGAGTTCAAGACCAGCTTGGCAACACAGTGAGACCCCATCTTTACAAAAAATAAAATAATTAGCCAAGCAAGGCGGAATGTACCAGTGGTCCCAGCACTTTGGGAGGCTGAGGCAAGAGGATCACTTGAGCCCAGGAGTTCGAGGCTGCAGTGAGCCATGATCACACCGCTGCACTTCAGCCTTGATGACAGAGTGAAATCCGTCTCAAAAAAAAAGGAAGAAAGAAATATGTAATTACCAGGCTGGGCGAGGTGGCTCACGCCTGCAATCCCAGCACTTCGGGAGGTGAGGCGGGTGGATTACCTGAGGTCAGGAGTCTGAGACCAGCCTGGCCAACATGGTGAAACCCTGTCTCTACTAAAAAATACAGGAAATTAGCCAGGTGTGGTGGTGGTTGCCTGTGATCCCAGCTACTCAGGAGCCTAAGACAGAAGAATCACTTGAACCCGGGAAGCACAGGTTGCAGTGAGCCGAGATCATGCCACTGCACTCCAGCCTGGGCAACGACAACAAAACTCCGTCTCAAATAAAAAAAAAAAAAAAAAAAAGAAAGAAAGAAAAGAAATATGTAATTACCATACCCCCAGCAATTAGACTCTTAAGCATTTATCACAGACAAATAAAAACTAATAATTATACAAAAATCTGGACATGAATATTCATAGTAGCTTTATATGCAATAGATGAAAATTGGAACCAACACAGAAGTCCTTCAACAGGTGAATGATTAAGCAAATGCGTACAGCTACACCATGGAACGCTACTCAGCAATCAAAAGGAACAAATTATTGATACATGTAACAACTTTGATGAATCTCCAGATAATTAAGCTAAGTGGGGCAGGGGTTGGGGTAAGCCAATCTCAAAAAGAAAAAAAGCCAACTGTATATACTATAGGATTCCATCTGTGTAATATTTTTGAAATAACAATATTATAGAGATGGAGAACATATTAGTGGTTTCCAGGGAATGGGATGGAGGGAGGCAGGTGTAGTTATAAAAGGGCAACAAGAAAGATCCTTGTGGGGATGGAACTGTTTTGCATCTTCACAGTGATGGTAGATACACAAATTCACACATTATGAAATTCAAAGACTGACATACACAAATACAAGTACATGTAAAACTGGACAAAGCTGAATAAACTCTGTAAATTTTACCAATGGCTACTTCCTAACTTTAATATTGTACTATAGTTATGTGATGTTACCAATGGAAGACACTGAGTAAAACGACATCATAGGATATTCCTATACTCTTTTTGCAACTTCCTATAAATCTATACTTGTTTCACAATGAAAAGTTAAAATAAATGACTGATAAATGATACAAATTATAGAATCTGTAAAGACACTTGAAAAGTTATTACCACTATATTCCACATGTGCAAAGAGCTATAGTAAAAAGTGAGCGGCCGGGCCCAGTGGCTCAAGCCTGTAATCCCAGCACTGTGGGAGGCTGAGGCGGGTGGATTACCTGAGGTCAGGAGTTTGAGACCAGCCTGGCCAACATGGCAAAATCCTGTCTCTACTAAAAATACAAAAAATTAGCCAGGTGTGGTGGTGGACACCTGTAATCCCAGCAATTTGGGAGGCCAAGGCAGGAGAATCACTTCAACCTGGGAGGTGGAGGTTGCAGTGAGCTGAGATTGTGCAACCCCTATGCTCAAGTGATCCTCCTACCTCAGGCCTCCCAAGTAGCTGAGACTACAGGCTTCATGAACCACCACACCCAGCTAAGGGAAAATCTTAAAAGCAGCCAGAGCAAAAGGACACAAATAACAGCAGTTTCCAACCTTTTTGGCACCAGGGACCAGTTTTGTTGAAGACAAATTTTCCATGGACAGTAAGGCGATGGTTTCAGGATGAAACTGTTCCACCTCAGATCATCAGGCATTAGATTTGCCTAAGGACTATACAACCTAGATCCCTCACATGCACAGTTCACAATAGAGTTCACACTCCTATGAGAATCTAATGCCACTGCTGATCTGACAGGAGGCTGAGTTCAGGAGGTAATGTTCACTCGCCTGCCGCTTACCTCTTGGACCAGCACTGGTCCATGGCCCAGGGACTGGGGAACCCTGACATACAGAAGAACAAAGATAAAGATGACAACAGAATTCTCTCTCTTTTTTATTTTTGAGATGGAGTTTCGCTCTTGTTGCCCAGGCTGGAGTGCAATGGCGCGATCTCGGCTCACCACAACCTCCGCCTCATTGGAAGCTATTCAAGCCCAAAGACAATGAAGTATCTTTAAAAACTAAAGCCGACTGTGGTGGCTCATGTCTACAATCCCAGCACTTTGGGAGCCCAGCAGTTCAAGTCTATAGTACGCTTTTTTTTTTTTTTTTTTTTGCTAGAGTCTCGCTCTGTCGCCCAGGCTGGAGTGCAGTGGCGCGATTTCGGCTCACCGCAAGCTCTACCTCCTGGGTTCACGCCATTCTCCTGCCTCAGCCTCCGGAGTAGCTGGGACTACAGGCACCTGCCACCACGCCCAGCTAATTTTTTGTATTTTTAGTAGAGACAGGGTTTCACCATGTTAGCCAGTATGGTCTCAATCTCCTGACCTCATGATCCACCCGCCTTGGCCTCCCAGAGTGTTGGGATTACAGGCGTCAGCCACTGCGCCAGGCATTTTTTTTTTTTTTCTTCAGAAGGAGTCTCTCTCTGTCGCCCAGGCTGGAGTGCAATGGTGCGATCTTGGCTCACTGCAACCTCCACCTCCCAGTTTCAAGCAATTCTCCTGCCTCAGCCTCCCCAGTAGCTGGGACTACAGGCACCCACCAATACGCCCGGCTAATTTTGGAATTTTTAGTAGAAACGGGGTTTCATCATATTGGCCAGACTGGTCTAGAACTCCTGACCTCAGCTAATCCACCTGCCTTGGCCTCCCAAGTGCTGGGATTACAGGCATAAGCCAGGACACCCAGCCTATAGTACACTTGAACTCGTAGTGCCTGTGAATAGCCACTATACTCCAGCCTGGGCAACACAGCAAGACCTCATCTCTAACAAAATAGAATAAAACAAAATAACATAAAGATTATCCAGTTTGGGGAACAAAAAGAGAAAAGAATGACGAAAAATGAACAAAGTCTGAGAGACCTGTGGGACACCATCAAGCATACTAACAAATACATACTAGGAGTCCTATGAGAGGAGAAAAAGAGGCAAGAATAATATTTAGTAAAATAATGGCCAAAAGCTCAAATTTGATGAAAATCACTCATCTATACATCCAGGAAGCTCAATAAATTCCAACCAGGAAAAACTCAGAGATCTACACCTAGGCATACAATCAAACTGTTAAAAAACAAAGACAAAGAGAATCTTGAAAGCAGCACAAGTGTCTTATCACACAAGAGATCCTTAAGATAACACATATTTTTCATCAGACACCATGGAAGCTAAAATAATGTAAACCAAGCATTTCCAAAATCCAGCAAAACTATCCTTCAAAAACAAAGGAGAAAAAGATATTCCCAGATAAACAGAAAGACATAATTCATCACTAGCAGACCTACTCTACAAGAAATGGCTCTACTCTAGGCTGGGTGTGGTGGCTCATATCTGTAATCCCAACACTTTGGGAGGCCGAGGTGGGCTCCTGAGGTCAGGAGTTTGAGACTAGCCTGGCCAACATGGAAAAATCCCATCTCTACTAAAAATACAAAAAATTAGCCGGGTGTGGTGGCATACACCTGTAATCCCAGCCACTCGAGAGACTGAGGTGTAAGAATCGCTTGAATCTGGGAGGCGGAGGTTAAAGTGAGCCGAGATCGTGCCACTGCACTCCAGCCTGGGTGACAGAGCAAGAGCCTGTCTCAAAAAAAAAAAAAAAAGAAAAGAAATGGCACAGCGGGCGTGGTGGTGGCTCATGCCTGTAATCCCAGCACTTTGGGTGGCTGAGGTGGGCGGATCATTTGAGGTCAGGAGTTCTAGACCAGCCTGGCCAACATGGCAAAACCCCGTCTCTACTGAACATACAAAAATTAGCCAGGCATGGTGGCATGCACTTGTAGTCCCAGCTACTCGGGAGGCCAAGGCAGGAGAATCACTTGAACCCGGGAGGCAGGCGGAGGTTGCAGTGAGTGAACTGAGATGGCGCATGTACACCTTTAATATGTGCAGTTTACTGTATGTCAACTACACTTCAATAAAGGTCTTTTTTTAAAAAGACAGAGAAAGAAAAATAGGACAAATGTATTAATGCTGGCCACTCAATAACTGATATGATAGTACTGCAATTAATGTAATCTGTATATAAGCATTTAAATGCTCCAAGAAGGGTCCTATAAGCAGCTCTAATAAGGCTTCTTAAAGGTGAAAATACCTGTGAACAGTATCTCAAGCGGGAAGAAATCATGAGATTTCTGTTATCTATATTAATCACCTCTTAAGAAAGAATTCCCTAGTTATACATATTTAACTTATATGGATATTCATGCAAATACATTTTAACTATTTCAAAACATTTTATCTAATTTATAAAAAATTATAAGGCTGGGCATGGTGGCTCACGCCTGTAAACCCAGCACTTTGGGAGGCCGAGGCGGGTGGATCACAAGGTCAGGAGTTCAAGACCAGCCTGGCCAACATGGTGAAACCCGTCTCTACTAAAAATACAAAAAAAATTAGCTGGGCATGGTGGTGGGCGCCTGTAATCCCAGCATCTAGGGAGGCTGAGGCAGGAGAATCATTTGAACTCAGGAGGCACAGGTTGCTGAGATCGCGCCATTGCACTCCAGCCTGGGCCACAGGGCAAGAGTCCGTTTCAAAAAAAATAAAAAAAAATTAGAGCCGGGCACGGTGGCTCACGCCTGTAATCCCAGCACTTTAAGGCTGAGGCGGCCAGGTCACCTAAGGTCGGGAGTTCCAGACCAGCCTGACCAACACGGAGAAACCCTGCCTCTATTAAAAATACAAAACTAGCCGAGCGTGGTGGTGCATGCCTATAATCCCAGCAACTCGGGAAGCTGAGGCGGGAGAATCGCTTGAACCCGGGAGCGGAGGTTGCGGTGAGTTGAGATGGCGCCACTGCACTCCAGCCTTGGCAACAAGAGCAAAACTTCATCTTGTTTTTGTGATCTGCCCACCTCAGCCTCCCAAAGTGCTGGGATTACAGGTGTGAGCCACCTTGCCCCGCACTGAACTCACTCTTGATGCACTCTCTGCATCTCAATTTCTTCATCTACTAAATGGGTACAATAACACTTCCAACACCATGGAGTTGTGTGAAGATTAAATGAGAACAGATATATAACACTTAATTTGTTGCCTGGAACACAGAAAGTGCTCCATAAATGTTATCTATTATTACCTGAATAAATGCTCAGCCTCCATGAGTCCAGTGCTGGAATGGCATCACATATAAGAAACAAGTCTAACCTCTGGGGGAGGAGGGGGAAAAAAAAAAAAAACAAGTTAAAAGCAATTTTAAACCTTAATATATTAGATCCAATTCAAAATCCACAGCAGCACCTGTTAATATCATCTTTCCCAATTTCTTCGGCTCACAATGTTTCCCCTAACACTGCCCCTGCCCTGAACCCTCTATATCCATTCCCACTGTCAATTTACAATTAAAAAAACCCTGCATTTTGTTCCTCTCTACATTAACTCCCTCTTTGTATCAGCAGTTCTTGGCCTACCACTTTCTAACATAAATTAATCACCCAGTCTATTCCCTGAAATTCTTCAGCTCTTTTTTACTCATTAAAAAGAGTAGTCTAGGCCGGGCGCGGTGGCTCACGCCTGTAATCCCAGCACTTTGGGTGGCCGAGGCTGGTGGATCACTTGAGGTCAGGAGTTCAAGACCAGTCTGGTCAACATGGTGAAACCTTGTCTCTACTAAAAATACAAAAAATTAGCCAGACACGGTGGCATGTGCCTGTAATCCTAGCTGCTAGGGAGGCTGAGGCAGGAGAATCACTTGAACCCGGGAGACGGAGGTTGCAGTGAGCCGAGATCACACCACTGCACTCCAGCCTGGGTGACAGAGTGAGACTCCGTCTCAAAAAAAAATAAATATATAAATAAATAAATAAAATAAAAAATTAAAAAATAAAAAAGAGTAGTCTAGGCTGGGCACAGTGGCTCACGCCTGTAATCCCAGCACTTTGGGAGGCCCAGGCAGGTGGATCACGAGGTCAGGAGTTCAAGACCAGCCTGGCAAAGATGGTGAAACCCCGTCTCTACTAAAAAAACACAAAAATTAGCCGAGTGTGGTGGCGGGCGCCTGTAATCGCAGCTACTCAGAAGGCTGAGCCAGAGAATTGCTTGAACCCAGGAGGCAGAGGGTGCAGTGAGCTGAGATCATGCCACTGCACTCCAGGCTGGGTGACAGAGTGAGACTCTGTCTCAAAAAAAAAAAAAAAAGAGTAGTCTAGGCTGGGCATGGTGGCTCACACCTGTAACCCCAGCACTTTACTTTGGGAGGCCAAGGCAGGTGGATCACCTACTGTTAGAAGTTCGAGATCAGCCTGGCCAATATGGTGAAACACCATCTCTACTAAAAATACAAAAAATTAGCTGGGCAAGGTGGCATGTACCTGTAATCTCAGCTACTTGGGAGGCTGAGGGAGGAGAATGGCTTGAACCCAGGAGACAGAAATTGCAGTGAGCCGAGATCACACCATTGCACTCCAGCCTGGGCAGCAAGAGCAAAACTCCATCTCAAAGAAAAAAAAAACTCGTCTAGAACTGAGCAAACAAAACTAGGATCTCTCTTAATAGATGAGAAGTAGAAGCGAAAAGAGGCCAGAGGCAGAATTTTATTCTGTGAATATAAGTAGGCATTACAAGTACATAATTTAGTATCTCTTCACCCTAAAAGCAGTAGTTATTATTATTACAAGACCCTGAGGGCTGGCTGTTTAATCTATTTCAGGAGGCCACCATTGGAACCCTTAATATGCCCAAGTCAGTCTGTATTCTTGGAAGCCTTCAAAACACCCAAGCCCTACTGCGTTCTATGCTAAAGTGAGAATATCCCTAACTCACCATTTTGTTTTATATAACCCTGTTCCACAAATACCACATCATGAAAGTCTGCCCTCTTGATATCTTAACAAAGGTTTCTATGAAAAAGTTCTAGTTTTTTTTATAGCCCCTGCACATCACGGTTTTGACATTAGGAATGTGGAGTAGTTGGCTAAAGTTGCAAAGGAATGGCCAGAGGATATTGCCTTTCCCCTTTTCACCACTAGTGCTGGTCCTAAAACACTCCTCCTGTGGTAAACTTTTTCCCATGTAATACCTTGTTCCCCCCTATGCAAAATATTTACTAGTTTCCTTTCCCCATTGGCACTCAAGCCATGCCCAGATACATCTAATTTTTTTTTTTTTTTTTTTTTTGAGACGGAGTCCCGCTCTGTCGCCCAGGCCGGATTGCAGTGGCACAGTCTCGGCTCACTGCAAGCTCCGCCTCCCAGGTTCACGCCATTCTCCTGCCTCAGCCTCCCGAGTAGCAGATACATCTAATTTTTAAGTGGGCACAGTGGGTTCACACTAAGAGCTTTGTCACACCAAGAGTTCACTCTCTAATTCTGATTAAGAGAATCAAGAGCAACATAATTTTGACTTTCTTGCCCTAATTGTAATCGTATCATAATTAAAAGTGAAATACTGTGGGCCGGGCACAGTGGCTCACGCCTATAATCCCAGCACTTTGGGAGGCCGAGGTGGGTGGATCAGGAGGTCAGGAGTTTGAGACCAGCCTGGCTGGCGTGGTGAAACACCGTCTCTACTAAAAATACAAAAATTAGCGGGGCATGGTGGCATGCACCTATAGTCCCAGCTTCTCGGGAGACTGAGGCAGCAGAATTGCTTGAACCCGAGAGGTGGAGGTTGCAGTGAGCTGAGATCATGCCACTGCACTTCAGCCTGGGCAACAGAGTGAGACTCCGTCTCAAAAAATAAAATAAAATAAAATAAAGCTTTAATAATGACCCCGTCACCAGAAAAACAGACACTTTGTCCTAGCCTTCTAATCAGCTGTATTTAGCAGCCAACATCCATCTTTTGCAATAAAATGCCACCTCTTAGTTCCTATTTCTATCAAATTATCACAGGTTTAGGCAATAGATAAGTCAGAAACTACAGTTAACTTGTCTAGGACCCAAGACAATTAATAAATCTTACTTGGAGAAGCAGAATAGCCTCTAGTCACCTGAAGACAAGTTTTAAAGATCCTAACAACTGGTAACACTTGGGCACACCAAAATGGCTGTAATCTGAAAAACAGCCACATGCCACTTCTAATGGTGTCATTATACTAAAAGTGAGCTTCCCCCCTGAAAGCTTTTAAAGTAAGCTAAATCTTGAACAATGACTCCTACTCTTCTCTAAAATAGGAGCTATGACAGCTACCTTAATGCGATGCCCGATAAACTCAGGGCAAGGGGCTCACTGTGCTGACATTCTCACCTCACCTAGGACTTCCGCTGATTCATCCTGATGGGCTGACAAGTCACTGACTTGCCAAAGAATCTTGTTTATTTCACATATAAAAACACTGTCTACTCCAGTGTGGCGATTCCTCAGGGATCTAGAACTAGAAATACCATTTGACCCAGCCATCCCATTACTGGGTATATACCCAAAGGATTATAAATCATGCTGCTATAGAGACACATGGACATGTATGTTTATTGCGGCACCATTCACAATAGCAAATACTTGGAACCAACCCAAATGTCCAACAATGATAGACTGGATTAAGAAAATGTGGCACATATACACCATGGAATACTATGCAGCCATAAAAAAATGATGAGTTCATGTCCTTTGTAAGGACATCGATGAAGCTGGAAACCATCATTCTCAGCAAACTATCTCAAGGCCAAAAAACCAAACACCGCATGTTCTCACTCATAGGTGGGAACTGAACAATGAGAACACTTGGACACAGGAAGGGGAACATCACACACCGGGGCCTGTTGTGGGGTGGGGGGATAGGGGAGGGATAGCATTAGGAGATATACCTAATGTAAATGACGAGTTAATGGGTGCAGCACACCATCATGGCACATGTATACATATGTAACAAACCCACACGTTGTGCACATGTACCCTAGAACTTAAAGTATAATAAAAATATATATAAAAAAAAACAGAAAACACTGTCTACTCAAGACAACTACTATCCAGACACCTTCTGCTCCTGCAACAGAGCCCTTCCCTCTCTGACTTCATGGAGCAACTAGCAACAACAAAATATATATGTATATTTCAGGTCAATATTAGTAACTCTCTATAACTAACAAGCCATAAAGGGCTGGAAACAGAGCCCATAAAAGGACCAGAGTGTTAACCCTCAGAAATTGCCAATTTTTCAAAGAGATCAAAATCACCTGGGGAAGAAACACTATCTTTTCAGCATTAACAGATGTTTGGTATTATTACGGTAATCTGAAAAATAGTTGCTAAGCTGGGGCCTGAAAATATCAGTCCCCAGCCACACCAAATAATCATAGAAATATTTAAGTAAGTAAGCTTTGTTCTAACATGAACTTCAAAAAGAAAGACAAGTCAGGGCAATAAAAACAAGCAGAAAACATCCATTTCATTTAAAAAGAATGAAAGAGAGAAAGGGAAGGAGAAAAAGAGGAATAATAAAGAACTATGCCCATGTTTAACATGGCCACAGTTATGTGTAACAATTCCCATAAAGAAGTGCAGTTTGTCTCAAAAAAAAAAAAAAAGAGTGTAGTTCATTTCCCCACCCCTTGAACATGAGCTGGCCTTGTGACTTGCTTCAACCATCAGAGTGCAGCATGAATGACACTGCGACCACCGAGCCCAGGCCTCAAGAGGCCGTTCAGTTTCCACTCAAAACCTCTTGGAACCTAACCATCATGCAAAGAAGCCAAGCCAGCCTGCAAGACGCCATACCAATCTAGAGGACAGCTCTAGCCCAATGCTAGACATGTGAATGAGGCTATCCAGGTCCAACCAGCCCCTAGCTAATGTGCCAACTGACCACAAATGAGTGAGCCCAGCCAAAACCATGTGGAATAGAGGCAAACTGTGACAGATGAGTCTTGCTCAAATTGCCAACCCACTTAAATCATAAACAAAGAATGCAGCTGACCATTGAACAAAATAGGTTTATTACAAATGATAAAAATCGAGCTCTCAAGTGAAAATCAGAATTTTGAAAATCATGTAATCACTATGATGAGCTTGACAGTTTCTCAATACTTAAAGACTATTCTGCCAGGCACAGTGGCTCATGCCTGTAATCCCAGAATTTTGGGAGGCCAAGGTAGGTGGATCATTTGGGGTCAGGAGTTCGAGACCAGCCTGGCCAACATGGTGAAACCCCTGCCTCTACTAAAAATACAAAAATTAGCTGGTTGTGGTGGTAGGCACCTGTAGTCCCAGCTACTCGGGAGGCTGAGGCAGGAGATCACTTGGACCCAGGAGGTGGAGGTTGCAGTAAGCCAAGATCGAGCTGCTGCATTCCAGCCTGGGCAACAAAGCAAGACTCTGTCTCAAAAAAATAAAAGAAAAAGTGCATGCACAAGCCAGACACAGTGGCTTACACCTGTTATCCCAGCGCTTTGGGAGGCCGAGGCAGGTAGATCTTCTGAAGTCAGGAGTTAGAGACCATCCTGGCCAACATGGTGAAACCCCATCTCTACTAAAAATACAAAAATTAGCCAGACATGGTGACAGGCGCCTGTAATCCCAGCTACTCAGGAGACTGAGGCAGGAGAATCTCCTGAATCTGAGAGGCAGAGGTTGCAGTGAGCTGAGATCCCACCACTGCACTCCAGCCTGGGCAAGAGAGCAAGACTCCATCTCAAAAAAAAAAAAAGTGCATACATATCCCACAATACTCTGCATGCATAAACAAAAATAAGGAAATGTTTTTGGAGATAAGAGTCTCACTCTGTCGCCCAGGCTGGAGTGCAGTGACGCCATCTCAGCTCATTGCAACCTCCACCTCCTGGATTCAAGCAATTCTCATACCTCAGCCTCCCAAATAGCCATGCACCACCATGTCCAGCTAATTTTTATATTTTTAGTAGAGTTGGAGTTTCACCATGTTGCCCAGGCTGGTCTCAAACTCCTGGCCTCCCAGCCTGACCAAAAAGGCGAAACCCCATCTCTACTAAAAATACAAAAATTAGCCGGGCGTGGTGGCAGGCGCTTGTAAATCTCAGCTACTCGGGAGGCTGAGGCGGGAGAATCACTTCAACCCGGGAGGCAGAGGCTGCAGTGAGCTGAGATCACAGCACTGTCCTCCAGTCTGGGCAACAGAGCAGGACTCTGTCTCCAAAAAAAAACTCCTGGCCTCAAGTGATCCACCTGCCTTGGCCTCCCAAAATGCTGGGATTACAGACATAAGCTACTGCAGCCAGCCAAAAATAAGGAAATTCTTGATGTATAATACTTAAAAGCTATATTGCTAAGTGAAAAAAGATGCAGAACCATTTTTGTAAAATGGGGGAAAATATACATATACATACTTGCCTTTTTTATGCTTATCAATGCATATGAAGCACAAAAACTGGTAATAATAGTTGCCTCCGGAGAGAGGCATAGGAAGTGACTGGTTTAGGGGTATAAGAGCAAGATGGGGCCAGGCACGGTGGCTCATACCTGTAATCCCAGGACTTTAGGAGGCTGAGGCGGGTGGATCACCTGAGGTTAGGAGTTCGAGACCAGTCTGACCAACATGGTGAAACCTCGTCTCTACTAAAAATACGAAACAATTTGCCAGGTGCCGGTGGCTCACACCTGTAATCCTAGCACTTTGGGAGGCCGAGGTGGGTGGATCACGAAGTCAAGAGATCGAGACCATCCTGGCCAACACTGTGAAATCCCATATCTACTAAAAATACAAAAATTAGCTGGGCATGATGGCGCACGCCTGTAATCCCAGCTACTTGGGAGGCTGAGGCAGGCAAATGGCTTGAACCTGGGAGGCGGAGGTTGTAGTGAGCTGAGATCACACCATTGCACTCCAGCCTGGGTGACAAGAGCAAAACTCAAGTCTCAAAAAAAAATAAAAAATAAAAAAGAGCAAGATGGGTCCTGGCATGGTGGCTCACACCTGTTACTCCAGCACTTTGGGAGACAGGGGCGGGTGTATTGCTTGAGCTCAGGAATTCGAGACCAGCCTGGGCAACATGGCAAAAACCCGTCTCTTCTAAAAATACCAAAAATTAGCTGAGTGTGGTGGCTCACGCCTGTAGTCCCAGCTCAACTTGTGAGGCTGAGGTGGGAGGAGGGAGGATCACCTGAGCCCAGGTGGTGGAGGGTGCAGTGAGCCAAGATGATGCCACTACACTCCAGCCTGGGCGACAGAGTGAGACTCTGTCTCAAAAAAAAAAAGGCAGGATGGAAACTCCATTTCATACTTTTTTCTATCCTTAAAACTTCGAACCATATAAATGTAATACCAATTCAAATAGTAAATCCAAAAATGTATAAGAATTCTCATTTTACATAAGGAACAACTTCTCATATTTTCTCTAGTCTCAAAAAATATCCATCCCATGTGCTTACTTTGGCAGCACATATACTAAAAAAAAAATAAAAATAAAATTAAAAAAAAAAAAGTCCATTCCTAATTTTTTTTTTTTTTTTTGAGATGGAGTTTTGCTCTTGTTGCCCAGGCTGGAGTGCAATGGCACGATCTTGGCTCACCACAACCTCTGCCTCCCAGGTTCTAGCGATTCTCCTGCCTCATCCTCCCGAGTAGCTGCGATTACAGGCATGCGCCACAACGCCCAGCTAATTTTGTATTTTTAGTAGAGATGGGGTTTCTCCATGTTGGTCAGGCTGGTCTCGAACTCCCAACCTCAGGTGATCCGCCCGCCTCGGCCTCCCAAAGTGCTAGGATTACAGGCGTGAGCCACCGCGCCTGGCCATCCATTCCTAATTTTTAACTATAGGTTCAGCGCTACCTAAACAAGGTATCTAGCCAGGCACAGTGGCTCACGCCTGTAATCCCAGCACTTTGGGAGGCCGAGGAGGGCAGATCACGATGTCAAGAGATCGAGACCATCCTGGCCAACATGGTGAAACCTCGTCTCTATTAAAAATAAAATAAAATTAAATTAAATGGGCATGGTGGCGTGCGCCTGTAGTCCCAGCTACTCAAGAGGCTGAAACAGAATCACTTGAACCCAGGAGGTGGAGGTTGCAGTGAGCCAAGATTGCGCCACTGCACTCCAGCCCGGTACCAGAGTGAGACTCTGTCTCAAAACAAAAACAAACAAACAAAAAAAAACAAGGTATCTAGGCCAGGTATGTTGGCTTACACCTGTAATCCCCGTACTTTGAGGCTGGGGCAGGAGGATCACTTGAACGCAGGAGTTCAATACCAGCTTGAAAAACATAATGAGACCCCATCTGTATTTGTAAAATACAGATTTTACAAAAAAAATAAAAATTAAAAAAAAAACAAGATATCTATAATTAATATGAGACAAAGATACCCACCCACTATGAAACCTTTGAATCGTTAAGTAGGTTAACTAATGATTCTGGGGTAGGGTCAGAATTTTCATCTTTTACATTATATACTTTTTTCCTTTCTTTCTCTTTTTTCAAGACAGGGTCTCACTCTGTTGCCCCAGCTAGAGTACAGTGACATGATCATAGCTCACTGTAACCTCAACCTCCTGGGCTCGAGTAATCTTCCCACCTCAGCCTCCCAAGCAGCTAGGACTACAGGTATGTGTCACAGCACACTCAAGTAATTTAAAAAATTTTTTGTAGAAATGCGGGTCTCACTGTGTTGACTAGGCTGGCTTTTATACTTTAAAATCATTTAAATTTCTCATAATGAGTACATATTACTTTTGTAATTTGAAAAATGCAAATTTCTATATGATTGAAGATGTTAAAGGAAAACCTACTGGCTGGGTGCAGTGGCTCATGCCTGTAATCTCAGAACTTTAGAAGGCCAAGACTGGAGCCTGAGATCAGGAGTTCGAGACCAGCCTGGGCAACATAGTGAGACCTTGTCTCTACTAAAAATAACAAAAATTAGCTGGGCATGGTGGTGTGTGCTGTAGTCTCAGCTACTGGGGAGGCTGAGGTGGGAAGATGGCTTAAGCCTGGAAGATCAACACTGCAGTGAGCTATGATCACACCACTGCACTACGGCCTGGGTGACAGAGTGAGACTGTCTCAAAAAAAGAAGACAGACCAACCTACAGTCCAAATGTTGAATTGGAAATACTGACATGAACTTAGGATATACTTTCTTTAAAAACAAACAAAAAATACCTTATTTCCTATAGAAAACTCCAAGAAACAATGACCAACACACTAAGCAAATGAATACCTTTTGCACCCAGATTGTGATCTCTAAACATCATTTCTCCATAAAAGGAACCAGGATTTGGGGGGCAATGTCTGATCCATGTTCAGAAATGAAAATGTAAAAGATGATCTTCGGTCATCTTGTCAGACCAGAAAGCAAGGAAGCTATCAAAGACTAACAAGATCACATCCAAAGGACATAGGAGCCAACTTGAAGAGGTTCCCATTTGCCAAAGATGAGACAATGAGACATTAATAAGGATAAAACTGAAAGTGGCCAGGCGCAGTGGCTCATGCCTGTAATCCCAGCATTTTGGGAGGCCAACGCAGGCAGATCACCTGACGTTGGGAGTTCAAAACCAGCCTGACCGACATGGTGAAACCCCATTTCTACTAAAAATACAAAATTAGCCACGTGTGGTGGCAGGCGCCTGTAATCCCAGCTACTTGGGAGGCTCAGGCAGGAGAATCGCTTGAATCCAGGAGGCGGAGGTTGCAGTGAGCCGAGATCGCACCACTGCACTCCAGCCTGGGCAACAAGAGCGAAACTCTGTCTCAAAAAAAAAAAAAAAAAAAAAAAAAAAACTGAAATTGGCTTAAACACATTAAACATATTTAAATTGAAGAGTCCATAATGACTATTTTTTAAAAACTCATCAGTCAACTTTAGAAAATGTTAATAAACAAACTAATTATTTTGAAAATGGTCATAACTGTTAATTAAAAAACTTAAGCATTTGTCTTTTCTGTCCTAAACAAATTGTATCTCAGAGTAACCAAATAAGCAATGAGGGGAGTATCTTTTATAAAAAGTACTGCAGCTAAAAAAAATTAAGAAATGATAGAATTTGAGTATCACCATTTATAATCTCTAATGAAGTTCAATGAAGTAAGGGATCTAGGCAATGATTATCAACAGCTGCTGACATCATAAAAAGGAGATTAATAGACATCACATGCCCTTGATGGAAGTATACAACACTGCATAAAGCATGCTAACCAAAAATATTGAATCTGAACCTGATCATCTAGATATAACTACCAATTTGAAGAAAATATGGGAGACAGAGAACATGTTAAATGACACCACAATCATGTCAATCAATTAATCCAGTTAACTGTGGGAAACTCTACTGGACAGATGACCCAATTTCTTTAATATATAAACTACGAAGGAAAATAAGTGAGGGAAAGTCTTTTAGAAAAAGAGATGTTAGGGTGGGCATGGTGGCCTGTAATCCCAGCAGTTTGAGAGGCCAAGGCAGGCGGATCGCTTGAGGTCAGAATTTCGAGACCAGCCTGGCCAACATGGTGAAACCCTATCTCTACTAAAAACACAAAAATTAGCTGGGCATGGTGATGGGCACGTGTAATCCCAGCTACCTGGGAAGCCGAGGCAGGAAAATCTCTTGAACCGGGGAGGTGGAGGTTGCAATGAGCCAAGATCTCACCACTGCACTCCAGCCTGGGCAACAGAGCAAGACTCCTTCTCAAGAAAAAAAAAATTAAAAGATGTTAAACATGCACTGACCAACTATAACAGACTTTATTTGGATCCTATTTTAAACATATAAGCTACTAAAAAAATCATGATACAATCAGTGAAATATGAACACCAGATATTTAATATTAAGGAATTTTTTTTTCTTTTTTTCTTTTTTGAGACAGAGTCTCACTCTGTTGCCCAGGCTGGAGTGCAGTGGCACGATCTCAGCTCACTGCAACCTCCACTCTCTGGGTTCAAGCAATTCTCCTGCCTCAGCCTCCCGAGTAGCTGGAATTACAGGCGTCTGCCACCGTGCCCAACTAATTTTTTGTGTTTTTAGTAGAGACGGGGTTTCACCATCTTGGCCAGACTGGTCTTGAACTCCTGACCTCGTGATCCACCCGCCTCAGCCTCCCAAAGTGCTGGGATTACAGGTGTGAGCCACCACACCCAGCCTGGAATTATTATTTTAAATGGGCAATTGGTTTTTTAAAGTCCTTATTTTTGTGCGTGTTTTTTTGTTTTCTTTTGTAGAGAAAAGGGTCTCGCTCTGTTACCCAGGCTAGAGTGCAGTTGTAAAATCACGGCTCACTGCCGCCTGAAACTCTTGGGCTCAAACAATCCTCTCAGCTCAGCCTCCCACATAGCTGGGGACTACAGGTGCGTGCCACCACATCCAGCTAATTTTTTGTTTTTCTGATGGTGGAGTCTCACTCTGTTGCCCAGGTTGGAGTGCAGTGGCGCGAACTCAGCTAACTGCAACCTCCACCTCCCAGGTTCAAGCCATTCTCCTGCCTCAGCCTCCCGAGTAGCTGAAATTACAGGCATTTGCCACCACGCCCAGCTAGTTTTTATTATTTTAGGTAGAAACAAGGTTTCACCATGTTGGTCAGGCTGATCTCGAACTCCTAACCTCAAATGATCCTCCCACCTCGGCCTCCCAAAGTGCTGGCATTACAGGTGCAAGCCACCATGCCTGGCCTAATTTTTAAAGTCTTTGTAGAGATGGGTTCTCACTGTATTGCTCAGGCTGGTCTTGAACTCCTGACCTCACGTGATCCTCCCACTTCGGACTCCCAAAGTGCCAGGATTATAGGCATGAGCCACCGCACCTGCAAGTCCTTATTTTTTTAGATACATGCTGATATATTTATAGGCGAAATAATATATCAAGGATTTGCTTCAAAATAATCAATAAGGGGCCGGGCTTGGTGGTTCCTGCCTGTAATCCCAGCACTTTGAGAGGCCAAGACAGGCGGATTGCTTAAGCTCAGGAGTTCGAGACCAGCCTGGGCAACATGGTTAAACCCTGTCTCTATTTAAAAACAAAAACAAAACAATAAGGGAGGTACTAGGAATATAGATGAAACAAAATTAATCATGAGCAGATAATTGCATATGGACATTCCTTATACCACTCTTGTTGCTTTTGAATACATACGACATTTTCCATAGTAAAATGTTTCATAAAAGAGCAAATCTCAAAAAATATATATATATCTTTGAAATATGATGATCCATGAGAGTTCCACCCTCATGAGGGGATTAATGCTATTATCGAGGGAGTGGGTTAGTTAACTCAGGAGTGGATTACTGATTAAAAGGATGAGTTTGGCTTGAAAAAAAAAAGATGATTACCGAAATGAATTTTGTATACTAATCTTTAAAGCCTAGTTCAATTTCTACTTCTAGTCAATTTCTACTTCTTCCACGATGCCTTTCTATATTGACTTCTCTCTTATTTTGTATCTGTTTGTACTGAGCAATTGACTTAATTAAATTATACTGCATACTGTTTCCATCACAGGATCTAATCCATTATATCCTGCTCATTAATTGTTCATTTTTTATCTCTATAGCTAGCCAGTCAGTAAGGTTCTTTAACACACACAAACCCTAAAATGATTATTAAGGCTCCTAATGATCCCAAGTACCTTATCTGACACTCAAGTTGTCTCAAAAAACCTTGGGACCTATGGAAAAATACAATATTCTTCCTTATCACCTCGATAGCCACTCTGCACTAAAATTAAGTTTTTACTCTACTAAAACATACAATATTATCTTCTGCAAATTTTACACAGATCACACCAAAACAGTCTCTAGCCACTTAAGGCAAGCTAATACACACCAGCTTTCCTTCTCCCAGAGTTCAAATGAGCATATTTATACTCTGTCACAGAAAGAGAATTATATACTACTAGATTTAAATAGAAGTTCTGTTAACTAACTGATAAAGTAGAGTGAAGTTATTTAATAAAAACTACAGCTGAGAGGTGGGGCAAAAAAAAAAAAAGAAAAAAAAAATTGGCTGCAATACACAGAGAGCCTACCCAAAGGAAAAGTCACAAAACCCAGGAAAAAAAAGAAATCACTACCTAATTGAAGACCAATTAAGACCACCTGGTCTACTGGAGTACCTACAAGCTTCAGAGATGACATATAGCCCCTTTATCCCTTTTGTAAAAAGTGTTAAGATAATTGGTTTATTCCTCTAATTATAAAAATAAATATCTTTATGAATAGAAATAAGCTAAAGGAAAACAAAAATTTACCCCATAACCCCCTTCATAACTTTTTTGTCTCAGTAAGTTATTTGAAGACAGCTCGTTTTTCCAAAGAAAACATGTCCCTCCCTTCTAAAACTGATGTAGGAAGAGCCAGAAGGAAGGAAAGAAAAGAAAAAAAGCACATGGGCTTAAATCAATGAGAGAATATGTAGATTTGTTTTTCAATTTTCTTTTACATTTACCATCCGTATAAATCTAGGGTCAGAATAACCACACATTCCATTTTTATGAATTATTTTTGTTGGTTAATACATGTTTAGCATTTTTTTCTACTGTCCCTAAAATTTCTTGCTATAGTAGCAACAAGATCCTGCTTTTCCAAATACCAAATCAGGTGGTAAACATATCATATTCACTTTGTATGTGTAATCTTACTCTATTTTAACTTATTTTTCATTTAAATGAATTACTCAACATAACCATTCCTTTTATCTGCCATTTCTTGTGTTGAGGCTCTACCAACTATTAATACATCAATAGATCTTCACATTACCAGGGAGGTAGTATAACCTTAAAAAAAAAAAAAAAATTCACATTTCATGAACAGCTAAACATACATGGAATTACTAAGGTTCTCCTCAAAGTATCCTACATAAACTCTAGTCTGAATTCAATACATGCAAAACAATTCCAGCATCATAAAATTCTCCCACAAGCACCCAAGTGTAAGGCTCACCTGATCTCCAGCTCAAATGTATTGCCTCATCCATCCAGGTGAAGTGTTAAGAAGTATATTTATTAAGAAGTATATTTAGTGGCCAGGCACAATGGTTCACGCGTATAATTCCAACACTTTGAGAGGCTGAGGCAGGAAGATCGCCTGAGGCCAGGAGTTTGAGACCAGCCTGGGCTACATGGCAACACCCTGTCTCTGCAGAAAAATTACAAAACTAGCCAGTCATGGTGTGTGTGCCTGTAGTCTCAGCTATGTGGGAGGATGAGGCAGAAGGATCGCTTGAGCCATGGAGGTTGAAGCTATGGTGAGCCATGATGGCACCACTGTATTACAGCCTGAGTGACAGAGCAAGACTCTGTCTCTAAATAAATAAAAAGAAACTCTATTTATAAAGTATAATTTGGAGAGACAGTAGGGAAAAAATAGTGGATTTCAATTCTACAGGAGAGCTCTACATGGTTCTAATTTGGCCAAGTAACAGAAATAATGGGAAAGCATACAATTCATCTTAACATCTGCAATTTATGTTACCAGGCAGCTCATTTCTTAAGTAATCTTAGAGCAGTCATCCACATAAAACAAAAGAATATATAAGCCACACAACTAACTGATAAGTTAGTAAGTTAATTAAAATACCAGCTAAAATGTCTGAAAATGACCACCTTCCCCCATCAAAACAATATTTTATACTTCCTCAATAGCAATAATATGCAGGATTTTTGTTTGTTTTTTTGAGACAGCATCTCACTCTGTTGCCCAGGCTAGATGGAGTGCAGTGGTGTGATCTTGGCTGTCTGCAACCTCAGCCTCCTGAGTAGCTGGGATTACAAGTGTCCACCATCACACTCAGCTAATTTCTGTATTTTCAGTAGAGACCATGTTCACCAGGCTGGTCTCAAACTCCTGACCTCAAGTGATCCACCTGCCTCAGCCTCCCAAAGTGTTGGGATTACAGGCATGAGCCATGGCCTAATATGCAGAATTGTAACTATCTCAAAGGAACATGTTACTAACACATCATCACCTCATGTGCAGCTTATTTGTATATTTCCACATCAAAGGAATATGCAGATACATTTAATGGGTTTCACCTTCAGTGCAAAATATTTTTGTGGACAAGACTGACATGTCTGGTTTCATGTAGAGTCCCAGAGCAGTACATTCTCAAGCTGTTGAATAAGAAGTGATTTTGATATACCAGATCCCAATTCCAAGACTAATACTATTTTGGACTTTCTAAAACATGAGACCTCATCAAGAACCATAAAACTATGCTCCAACAGAAACGTTCAACACATTGAACACCCCGATATGGTTAGGCTTTGTATCCCCACCCAAATATCACCCTGAATTGTAATACCTGGGTGTTGACGGAGAGACCTGGTGGGAGGTGACTGGGTCATAGGGGTGGTTTCCCCCATGCTGTTATTGTGATAGTCAGCGAGTTCTCACAAGAGCTGATGGTTTTATAAGGGGCTCTTCCCCCTTTGCTTCCTTCACATGCTCTCTCACCTGCTGCCATGTAAGACATGCCTGATTTTTCTTCCACCATAATTTTAAGTTTCCTGAGGCCTACCCGGCCATTCGAAACTGTGAGTCAATTAAACCTCTTTTCTTTATAAATTACCCAGTCTCCAGCATTTCTTTATAACAGTGTGAGAACAGACAAATACACATCCTAACTTCATATGAGTTCTAGATTGTATTCACAGATCAATATGTAAAATATATATGCAGATGAATGCAAGAAGCAGGTTCAAAACACAAAGTATTGGCCGGGCGCGGTGGCTCATGCCTGTAATCCCAGCCCTTTGGGAGGCCAAGGGGGGGGCGAATCACTTGAGATCAGGAGTTCAAGACTAACCTGACCAACATTGCGAAACCTTGTCCCTACTAAAAATACAAAAAAATTAGCATGGTGGCACACGCCTATAATCCCAGCTACTTGGGAGGCTGAGGTGGGAGAATCACTTGAACCTGAGAAGCGGAGGCTGCAACAAGCCGAGATCACACTACTGCACTCCAGCCTGGGCAACAGAGTGAGATTCTGTCTCAAAGAAAAAATTAAAACAAACAAACACACAAAACCCACAAAATATTAAAGGTCTGGGTTGAGAAGATTCCCTACCTAAGAATATTTTAATTCAGAGAGCAGAAGATATAAAGAGGAAAAAAAATCTTAAATGACTACAGCCTGGATTACCTGAGCGTAAGAGGGATATGAAAATGTATTTTTGGCCAGGCACAGTGGCTCACATCTGTAATCCCAGCACTTTGGGAGGCCGCGGCGGGCAGATCACAAGGTCAGGAGTTCGAGACCAGCCTGGCCAACATAGTGAAACCCCACCTCTACTAAAAACACACACAAAATTAGCCAGGCACGGGCCGGGCGCAGTGGCTCACGCCTGTAATCCCAGCACTTTGGGAGGCCGAGGTGGGCGGATCACGAGGTCAGGAGATCGAGACCATCCTGGCTAATACAGTGAAACCCCGCCTCTACTAAAAATACAAAAAAAAATTAGCCAGGCGTGGTGGCATGTGCCTGTAGTCCAGCTACTTAGGAGGCTGAGGCAGGAGAATTGGTTGAACCCATAAGGCAGAGGTTGCAGTGAGCTAAGATCATGCCACTAAACTCCAGCCTGGACAACAGAGCGAGACTCTGTCTCAAAAAAAAGAAGAAAGAAAAAGAAAAAGAAAACTTATGTCACCACCAAATTAGGTGAAAAAAAAGCAATACAATGCCAATCTTCTGTGCAATATCCCATCTCCCATGGCAAGTCACCATAACTACTCATAAATCACTTCATTATGTGAAATAATTCAGGTTAAGGCTAGGCATGGTAGCTCACGTCTGTACTCCCAACACTTTGGGATGCTGAGGTGGGAGGATCGCTTGAGCCCATGAGTTCAAGACCAGCTGGGCCAATATAGTGCAACCTTCTATTTAAAAAAAAAAAAAAAAAGCAGGCTGGGCACAGTGGCTCATGCCTGTAATCCCAGCACTTTGGGAGGCGGAGGCGGGCAGATCGCTTGAAGTCAGGAGATCAAGACCAGCCTGACCAACATGGTGAAACCCCTTCTCTACTAAAAATACAAAAATTAGCCAGGCATGGTGGCGGGCACCTGTAATCCCAGCTACTCAGGAGGCTGAAGCAGGAGAATCACTTGAACTCAGGAGGTGGAGGTTGCAATGAGCCGAGATCACACCACTGTACTCCAGCCTGGGTGACAGAGCAAGACTCCATCCATCTCAAGGAAAAAACAACAACAAAACAAACTCAGGTTAGACACTTTATTGCTCAAGCACATCTAGGAAGACACAGAGAGTCTTAGATCTGTAATCCCCTCTTTTTTTTTTTTTTTTTTTTTTTTGAGATGGAGTCTCACGCTGTCACCTAGGCTGGAGTACGTGGCACGGTCTCAGCTCACTGCAACCTCCGCCTCCCAAGTTCAAGTGATTCTCCCGCCTCAGCCTCCCGAGTAGCTGAGATTACAGGCACGCACCACCATACCCAGCTAAATTTTTTTGTATTTTTAGTAGAGAACGGGTTTCATCATGTTGGTCAGGCTGGTCTTGAACCCCTGACCTCAAATGATCCACCCACCTCGGTCGGCCTCCCAGAGTGCTGGGATCACAGGCGTGAGCCACCGCGCCCAGCCCACTCTATCTTTTTTTTACTACAAATAACTAATCTCATAAAAATAACAAAGAATAGGCCAGACACAGGGGCTCATGCCTGTAATCCCAGCACTCTGGGAGGCTGAGGCGGGCTGATCACTTGAGGTCAGAACTTCGAGACCAGCCTGGCCAACATGGTGAAACCCCATCTCTACTAAAAATACAATAATTAGTCTAGCCAGGCATGGTGATGCGCACCTGTCATCCTAGCTACTGGGAAGGCTGAGGCATGAGAATTGCTTGAACCTGGGAGGCGAAGTAGCAGTAAGCTGAGATCACATCACTGCACTCCACCCTGGGCAAACAGAAAGACTCCATTAAAAAAACAAAACAAAACAAACGAAAAAACCAAAGAACAGAGAATTAAGAATGAGAAGCAGGCCGGGTGCGGTGTCTCACGCCTATAATCCCAGCACTTTAGGAGGCCGAGGCAGACAGATCAGCTCAGCTGAGGTCAGGAGTTATAGACCAGCCTGGCAAACATGGCAAAACCCCATCTCTACTAAAAATACAAAAATTAGCTGGGCATGGCAAGCGCCTTGAATCCCAGCTACTCGGGAGTCTGAGGCAGGAGAATCACTTGTACCCAGTAGGAGGAGGTTGCAGTGAGCCGACATCACACCACTGCACTCCAGCCTGGGTGACAAGAGCAAAACTCTGTCAAAAAAAAAAAAAAATACAAAAGAAAAGAATGAGAAGCAATTTCTCTTTATAGGAACCATTCCCCATTCAAGGAATCAGGATTCCTTACAGAAACAATTGATTCTAGGTCTGGGGCAAGTAAAATACAAAGTGAGTGCAGAACCCCTTGTTGTGCCAGAGTGTAAGGAAGTGCTCAAAACATGACAGGGATGTCAAAAGGACAAAGCAGCCAGCTTGAAGGGGCTCCCTCAAGCCCCTTCGAATCAAATTTAAGACAATTTTTATATTTCTAATAATGAATATTACTGGTACTTTTAATACTAACAGTAATGGATTGTAACTTGTTGAATTTTTTTAAACTATCAAATCTATAGTTATCCTCAAAAACATAAGGGAGGAGAAAAGCTCTTCTCTTTAGAACAATACCAGCCGTAAATGCAGAGGGAATGAGAGAATGTGAAAATCAACATATTCAAAGCACCAGTGGTGCTCGCTTCCACAGCACATATACTAAAATTGGACTGATACAGAGAAGACTTAGCATGGCCCCTGACCAAGGATAACATGCAAATTAATGAAGCATTCTATTAAAAAAGGAAAAAAGAAACCACTAGTATAACAGCTTCAGACAAGGATCATCAATGAATGCTAATGTCACTTGGTAAAAGGTTGTGGAGGAAAAGAGACCCAAAATCTTAAAAGTATCATCCCACAGCTGTTTCTTAATTTTTACCAAAGGAAAAGGATCCAACATCACAAGGCCAGGGGTGGAAAAAAAAAAAAAAAAGCAGAAAGATTCCTTTACAATGAAGAAATCTAGCAGATATCAATTTAACCAAGCAGACTTCAATTTAACCAAGCAGACATCAATTTAACCAAGTGATCAAGTTAACATAATCAATAATGAGACAAAGTGACATTATGTGCACACAACATCACCTGGGTAGTATTCTTGCCAAGTATATTTGACTTGAATCTAATCATGACAAATTCAAATTGTACAACACTCTTCAAAACAACTGGCCTGGACACTTCAAAAATATTAATGACATGAAAAACAAAAAAACAGAAGAGAACTGCTCTAGGTTAAAAGAGACTACAAACATACAACGATTAAATGCAACACATGTTCCTTGAAGGAATCCAGGATTGTGGGGGTAAGTTGTAAAGCATGTTGAGATAACTGAAGAAATTTAAATATGGACTGTTTATAATATTATTATATCACTGTAAAATATTTTGAATGTGATAGTGAACTTAATAATGGTATTGTGGAAAACACCACTGTTCTCAGGTGATACATGCTTAAGAAATTATGGAGTGAAGTATCCTGATGTCTGTAATTTATTTCCTGATACGTGAATAAAAATTCCTAATATACAGTAACACAAAAAACTGTGTGTGTGCTATGTATGTAGGGAGGGAGGAAAAAGAGGAGAGGGAAAAAGTGAGAGGGAGAGAGGAAGAGAAAGAGAGGAAGGGAGAGAGCAAACATACAAACGTGGCAAAATATTATCAATTGGTAAATACAGGTAAATGTCATACCAGTGTCCACTGTATCATTCCTCCACCTTTCCTATAGGTTTGAAATTCTTCCAAATAAAATGTTGGAGCCAAAAAGAACAAGAAGCAACATTAACCAAAATACTTGGCTGCCCAATAGAAACTTGCCCTGTCCTAAAAGGCAATTTGAGATGAGGGTTAAAAGCACAGACTTCAGGCCAAGCACAATGACTCACACCTGTAATCCTAACACTGGGAGGACGAGAAGGGCTGATTCAGCCCCGGGAGTTCAAGACCAGCCTGGGCAACAAGGTGAAACCCTGTCTCTACTAAAAATACAAAAAATTAGCCGGCAGTGGTGGCACATGCCTGTAGTCCCAGCTACTCATGAGGATGAGGCAGGAAAATCACTTGAATCTGAGAGGCGGAGGTTACAGTGAGCCGAGACTGCGCCACTGTACTCCAGCCTGGGCAACAGAGTGAGACTCTGTCCCCCCCGCCCCCCAAAAAAAAGCCAGCCGGGCATGGTGACTCACACTTGTAATCCCAGCACTTTGGGAGGCCAAGGAGGGCAGGTCATGAGGTCAGGAGATCAAGACCAGCCTGGCCAACATGGTGAAACCCCATCTCTACTAAAAATACAAATTAGCCAGGCGTGGTGGCGGGCACCTGTAGTCCCAGCTACTCAGGAGGCTGGGGCAGGCTGAGACAGGAGAATTGCTTGAACCCAGGAGGCGGAGGTTGCAGTGAGCCGAGATCCCACCACTGCACTCCAGCCTGGGCGACAGAATGAGACTCTGTCTCAACAACAACAAAAACAAAAAAAGCCTAGGTAATCCCAGCACTTTGGGAGGCCAAGGTGGGTGGATCACCTTAGGTCAAGAGTTTGAGACCAGCCTGACCAACATGGTAAATCCCCATCTCTACTAAAAATACAAAATTAGGCCTGTAATCCCAGCTACTTGGGAGGCTGAGGCAGGAGAATCAATTGAGCCCAGGAACCGGATGTTGCAGTGAGTAGAAATCCCGCCATTGCACTCCAGCCTGGGCTACAGGGCGAAATTCCATTCCAAAAAAAAAAAAAAAGAGAGAGACTTCCACATGAAACTGGGTTTATATCCTGGCCACATGATGATGGTCATATAATCTAACCTAACTTCCTCAAGCCTCACTGTGAAATGGGGATAATACAATACTATTCCATGAGGATTATTATTCTGAGGATTAAATGATCTAATATGTATAATTTGTTACTATACTCCCATGACATTATCACATTATTTGTTCTTTTTTTGTATGTCTTGGCAACTTACAGGTCACTGTCAAAATTTTTGCCAAATATATCCAAAATCAAAGAATTATAATGCATTCCATCCAAGGACCAATAACAGTCCTCCATTGGCACAAATAAGTGAGAACTAACATTCTCTAAAGAATATAGCATGTGATGGGAAATGTAGCTTACCAGCTTATGTTTGCTCCTTCCTCAAAAAATTACTGGGTTATCTGTCAGGAATGGGCATAGGCTACCTTGGTCCCAAAAATGTCAATCTTAACATTAAAATCCAATGCCATCCGGCCAGGAGTGTTCCTAAAATTCTGGTATTTCCCGGGGCTCGATGTCAACTCTCCTATCACTTTCTTAAGTTTGCCCTGAGTAACCCTGTTCCCTATCACAGATTAAACCTTCTTGTGGAGATTACTTCCAAATCTAAATACCCCTGCCTCTCTCTAGCACTCCAGATCCATTTAGACAACTAGCTGCTAGACATTTCCAAAAGTGAACTCTCTACCAACATTTCCTCTAATCCCAAACCTACCCTTTTCTTATCTCAGTAAGCAACACCACCCAGTTCGCCCAAGACACAAACCTGAGCGTCATCCATCCACAATTCCTCCCCTCTTCCCACATTTAAACAATCTCCAAATTCTGGAACCATCTCACATTCATCTGCTCTTTTCAGCTCTGTTTCCTCTCCTCTATTCTTATTACTTCTACACAGAACATTTAGTTAACGGGGCAAGGCCTCCAGAGCTTTCTTTTGCCTTCAGCAGAGCAACTGGCAATATTCCCAACGGTCGTTGCGCAGGCTGCCGTTGGTCTTTGTCCTTGTACAACTAAAAGTCTTTAGCCTATCTTTGATGGACATGTAGTGACAGTGGAAATGAAACTAATTGTTTCAAGCTACTGAGATATGGAGACTGTTTTTTACCCAGCATACTCTAGGCTACCCTGACTTTGATATCTTCTTTTTTTTTTATAAACGGAGTCTCTGTCGTCCAGGCTGGAGTACAGTGGTGCGATCTCAGCTCACCGCAACCTCTGTCTCCCCGGTTCAAGTGATTCTCCTGCCTCAGCCTCCCCAGTAGCTGGGATTACAGGCACCCACCACCACGCCCAGCTAATTTTTTGTGTGTATTTTTCGTAGAGATGGGGTTTCACCATATTGGCCATAGTGACCTCAAACTCTGACCTCAGGTGATCTGCCCGCCTTAACCTCCCAAAGTGCTGGGATAACAGGCATGAGTCACTGCACTCGGCCTCAGTATCCCTTATATAGACTACAATAGCCTCCTAACCACTGTCACTCCCTCTACTCTAAATCCAGTATAAGTATTTCTTCAAATTGCTGCCAGTTTCCTTTGTAAAATACAAAATAATCATTTCATTTCTCTGATTAAAAAGCTTCAGTTCACCTTTGTCTCATATGCCAAATTCCTTAATATAGCTTGTAAAGCCCACCATAAAATCAGGCCCTAAATATATCTTTCTCTTCAGTCATTCAAAATACTGCCCCATATATACCATCCATATTCTCCTTTCCTTTTTTTTTTTTTTTTTTGATACGGATTCTTGCTCTGTCACCCAAGCTGGAGTACAGTGCTGTGATCTCGGCTCACTGCAACCTCCGCCTCCAGGGTTCAAGAGATTCTTGTGCCTCAGCCTCCCCAGCACCTACGATTACAGGCAAGTGCCACCATGCCTGGCTAATTTTTTGTATTTTTAGTTGAGACGGGGTTTTATCAGGTTGGCCAGGCTGGTCTTGAACTCCTGATCTCATGATCTGCCTGCCTCGGCCTCCCAAAGTGCTGGGATTACAGGCATGAGCCACTGTATCTGGCCATCTTTTTTTCTTTTTAGAGACAGGGTCTCACTCTGTTGACCAGCCTGGGGTACAGTGGTGCCATCATAGCTCACTGCAACCTCAAACTCCTGGGCTCAAGTGATTCTCCCACCTCTCAAGTAGCTGGGATAAAAGGTGCATGCCACCACATCCACCTAATTGCTTTAACTTCTGGTAGAGGTGGGTGTCTCACAGTGTTGCCCAGATTGCTTTCAAACTCCTGACATGATGTAATTCTCCCGCCTTGACCTCCCAAGGCACTACGATTACAGGTGTAAGCCACCGTGCCCAGCCTCATACCATATTCTTTAACACCTCTAGGTCTTTGCCCAGGCTATTGTATCTGCTTGAAATGCTCCCCCACCTTTACACTACCCCATGATATCTTTGCCTGCCTAGCCATACAAGTACCCTCAGCAGCTATCTCTCCCACTCTCTCAACAGCTATTCAAACTTGCCTCTCTTCTCAAGGCTCCTATTCAACCAACCTGCCTTACGCTAAGACATCAGCTCCCTGACCCAAAAAAATAAGTCTCCTACATCACAAGTAATATAAAGGTCATAAGGCAGAAACTCTCTCAAATTCCTTTGTTTAGATACCAAACATTTCTCCCCACCCCTTTCCTGACCTTTTCCTTCTCTTAATGAAGGGGATAATAATTCTACCCCTACTTTAGATTGCATCTTCTCTACAGGCTCAAGAACTTCATTCTGTTATCATGGTCTGTATTGTCTTGCTCATTCTCCTGTATATATAAATATGCTTGAGTTTGTCATCTTAAAAAACTCTTCCTTGCACATTCCCTCTAATTACTGTCCTCTCTCACCATCTCTTTGCAGTCATCTTGAAAGACAAAGTTTGTTTTTTCTCTCCTCCCATTTATTCCTCAAAATGTTATCATCATTCTAATGACCCTGCTCTCACTGAAGACACCAATGACCTGACTGTCAAATCCAGTGAATTATTTTCTGTCCTTATCCTACTTGGTCTTTCTACCACCTGTGATACTACTGCCTTCCTCCTCCTTGAAACTCCTCCTAGTTCTCATTACACACACTTTACTGGTTTTCTTTTTTTTTTTTTTTTTAATAGAGATGAGGTCTCATTATATTGCCCAGGCTGGTCTCAAATTCCTGGCCTCAAGTAATCGTCGCGCCTAGGCCCATAGTATTGGGATTACGGGTGTGAGCCACTGCACCCAGCCTTTACTAGTTTTCCATCTATCTTTAGGCCTCCTCAGATTTCTTCTGGGGCTCCACTTCCACCAGTCACACCTTTAACTACCAGTGTTCTCTAAGTCCTCTCCTCAGCCTGCAGCTCTTCAGTCTCAACATGCCTCTTAGCTGACCCAAACCATCACTTCAACTACAACGTATATACTACTATACTGCTGACTCCCAAATCTCTCTCCAGTCCCAACTTCTCTACCTCTGGGCTGGTATATCCAACTACCTAGCAGGCATTTCCATACGGTTCCACAGGTACCTCAAATTCAACCATTCAAAAACCAAACATCTCATCTTTTGTTCCCAAACGTGCATCTTCCTATATTCCCTAATTTATAAATGGAAGTCACTATCCACCCTAGCATGGAACCCAGAAAACTAGAAGTCATCCAAGAGCTCATCCTTCTCATTACCACTATTATCCTCTCTCTTGCTCTGTAGCTTTGTCAATCACACATGCACACATCTCCATGTCTAACAGATTCTGTCTTTTTTTTTTTTTTCTCTGAGACAGAGTTTTGCTCTTGTTGCCCAGGCTGGTGTCTCAGCTCACAGCAACCTCCGCCTACCAGGTTCAAGGAATTCTCCTGCCTCAGCCTCCCAAGTAGCTGGGATTACAGGCATGCACCACCACTCCCGGCTAATTTTGTATTTTTAGTAGAGATGGGTTTCTCCATGTTGGTCAAGCTGGTCTCCAACTCCCGACCTCAGGTGATCCGCCCACCTCAGCCTCCCAAAGTGCTGGGATTACAGGCATAAGCGACCACACCCGGCTCTTTTTTTTTTTTTTTTTTTTTTTTAAAGACAGGGTCATCACTTCTCTGCCTTTTGGCTAAGATCAAGCGTAGTAAAAGACAGGGTCTCACTCTATTGCTCAGGCTGGAGTGCAGTGTGGTGGGATGGCTTACTGCAGCTTTGATTCCCAGGTTTAGGTAATCCTCCCACCTCAGCCTCCCAAATAGCTGGGACTATAGGTGTGTGCCACCAGGCCCAGCTAATTTTTCTTATATTTCTTTAGAGGCAGGTTCTCACTAAGTTGCCCCAGGCTAGTCTTGAACTGGGCTCAAGAGATCCTCCCACCTCAGCATCCCAAAGTGCTGGATTATAGGTGTGAGACACTACACCCAGCCTATCTATTAAATATCTCATGGTGGCTCATGCCTGTAATCCCAGCACTCTGGGAGGCCAAGGGGGGCGGATCACCTGAGATCAGGAGTTCACGACCAACCTGACCAACATGGTGAAACCCATCTCTACTAAAAATACAAAAATTAGCCGGGTGTGGTGGCGTGCACCTGTAATCCCAGCTACTCAGGATGAGGCAGGAGAATCGCTTGAACCCAGGAGGCAGAGGTTGCAGTGAGCCGAAAGTGTCTCCAGCCTGGGAGACAGAGGGAGACTCCGCCTAGCAAAAAAAAAAAAAAAAAAATTTTGAGTCCATCTATCCCTGTGCACTTGCATGACTACTTTAGACCCTATTTCTTATCTAGATTATTGTGATCCTCCCTAAACTAGACTCCCTAATTCCAGTCTATTTTCCAATCCAGTCTCCAAATTGCTATAAGAGATATTTTTAAAAAGTAAATCCTTCAGTAGCTTTCATAGTTTAAGACAAAACTCAAACTTTTTAGCCTATCAAATAAGGACTTCAAGATCAGGCACCTAGGTACCTCTCTAGTCTTTTCTGTAATTCCCACAAGAATCCCATATGTAGCCTCATCCCATTCCGTGCAGTTTGGCAAAGACTCTATGTTACCCTGCTCTATACCTCCATGATTTACATAGGCAGTGCCTCCCCAGAACTTTCTTCCCCATACTTCACCTAGCTAACTCCCAGGTAGTTAAGGAAAAGCCGGAAAGGCTGACAGGGGCCAGATCATAGAGAGTTTTTGTAGGCCATAATCTTAATAAGTCCTTCAAGAGATACATATGCCACTAGGTTTAAGAACGAGACATAGGGAGAATACAACAGAAACTTTCAGGAAAATGAACATTTAAAGGACAGGGGCCAGGTGCAGTAATTCCCATCTACGATCCCAGCACTTTGGGAGGCCAAGGCAGGACGGGACGACTGCTTGAGCCCAAGCGTTCAAGACCAGCCTGGGCAACACAGGAAGAACTCATCTCTACAAAATTAAAAAATAAAATTAGCTGGATGTGATGGTGTGTACCTGTAGTCCCAGCTACTTGGGAGCCTTGAGCCCAGGAGGTCGAGGCAGCAGTGAGTCATGATCATGCCAGTTTACTCCAGCCTGGGCAACAGAGCAAGACCCTGTGTCAAAATAAAAAATAAAAATAAAAAAATATATAAATGAAGAATGGGCAGGAGAAAAAGAGCCAGGAAAGCAAGTAAAAAAGCAAAAAAAAAGCAAGTAAAAGCGTCACCAAATATTTGAAGGAGAGGGGTCAACAGTAACGAATGCTGCAAAAACAACAGAGTAAGAAAAGGATGAAAAGAGATCTGTGGCCGGGCGCGGTGGCTCATGCCTGTAATCCCAGCACTTTGGGAGGCCAAGGCAGGTGGATCACCTAAGGTCAGGAGTTCAAGACCAGGCTGGCAAACATGGTGAAACCCCCCATCTCTACTAAAAATGCAAAAATTAGCCAGGCATGGTGGCGCACCCCTGTAATCCCAGCTACTTGTAAGACTAAAGTGGGAGACTTGCTTGAACCCAGGAGGCAGAGGGTGCAGTGAGCCGACATCATGCCACTGCACTCCAGCCTGGGCAACAGAGCAAGAACCTGTCTCAAAAAAAGAAAGAAAAGAGATCTGTTAAATTTTACAAGGTCTCCCATATTCTTCCCATTGACTTTGATGGTTGCTGGGAGCTGTCTCTACCAACAGCATTAGAAACTTTAAGTGGGCCAGGCGTGGTGCCTCACGCCCAGCACTTTGGGAGACCGAGGCGGGTGGACTGTCTGAGCCCGGGAGTTTGAAACCACCCTGGACAACATGGTGAAACCTCATCTCTACTAAAAATACAAAAATTAGCCAGACGTGGTGGCGGGCACCTGTAATCCCAGCTACTTGGGAGGCTGAGGCGATTGCTTGAACCCAGGAGACGGAGGTTGCAGTAAGCCGATATCATACCACTGCACTCCAGCCTGGGCAACAGAGCAAGACTGTCTCAATTAAAAAAAAAAAAAAAAAAAAAAAGGCCAGGTGCAGTGGCTCACACCTGTAATCCCAGCCCTTTGGGAGGCTGAGGCGGGAAGATCACCTGAGGTCAGGAGTTCGAGGCCAGCCTGACCAACATGGAGAAATCCCATCTCTACTAAAAATACAAAATTAGCCAGGTGTGGTGGCACATGCCTGTAATCCCAGCTACTTGGGAGGCTGAGGCAGGAGAAGCGCTTGAACTCAGGAGTCAGAGGTTGCGGTGAGCCGAGATCGCGCCATTGCACTCCAGCCTGGGCAACAAGAGCAAAACTCTGTCTCAAAAAAAAAAAAAAAAAAAAAAAAAAAGGAACAAAGAAACTGTAAGTGAACACTTCTCATGGGTATACATTCACCTGCTACAGTGCTACAGGCTGGAGTACAGTGGCGTGATCTCAATCACCGCAACTTCCGCCTTCCAGGTTCAAGCAATTCTCGTGCCTCAGCCTCCCGAGTAGCTGGGATTACAGGCATGTGATACCATAACACCCAGCTAAGGTCTTGTATTTTTAGCAGAGATGGGGTTTCATTATGTTAGCCAGGCTGGTCTTGAACTCCTGACCTCAAGTGACCCACCCGCCTCAGCCTCCCAAAGTGCTGGAATTACAGGCGTGAGCCACCACACCTGACCATATATTTCAAATGTACCTACCATTAAATTTGGATTGTCACTGCCTTAATTACTTTCCTCCTAGTCTTCTGTTATTAATCCTGTAAGCTTTCACAAGTCTGACCCACCCTTTTCCAAGACACCAAGGATTTCCTGATGCCCATACTGTTCCTCATAAACAAAAACCATAAATTCTTACAATTGTCATACGCAACAAAGACACAGGCCCAACAAAAATATGAACTGTATTTTTTGAAAACCTAGCCTTTTTGGGGTTTTTAAGAGACAGGCTCTCATTCTGTCACCCAGGCCAGAGTATGGTGGCACAATCATAGCTCACTGCAGCTGCAAACTTCTGGGCTCAAGCAATCCTCCCGCCTCAGATTCCCAAAGTGCTGCATTACAGGTATGAACCACCAAGCCAAGCCTATACAATATTTTTAATAACTGTGCATGTAAAACAAAGTTTTGACTGTAATTTGTCACATGAGCCTGGGCAACAAAGTGAGACTCCGTCTCAAAAAAATAAATAAATAAAAAGAAATTATTCAGTGAGGTGCAGTGGCTCACGCCTATAATCCCAGCACTTCAGGAGGCTGAGGTGGGCGGATCACCTGAGCTCGGGAGTTCGAGACCAGCCTGACCAACATGGAGAAACCCTGCCTCTACTAAAAATACAAAATTAGCCAGGTGTGGTGGCGCATGCCTGTAATCCCAGCTACTGGGGAGGCTGAGGCAGGAGAATCACTTGAACCCAGGAGGCGGAAGTTGCGGTGAGCCGAGATCGTGCCGTTGCACTCCAACCTGGGCAACAAGAGCGAAACTCCGTCTCAAAAAAAAAAAAAATTATTCACAAAATGAGAACTACTAATATAATTCTAGAAGATGCAGTTATTTCTTTATACTAATAATATCAGAACTATGTCCAGTCAAATGCATAGCAGATCCCCAATTCTTGCACCTCCCATTAACTGTTCTCTCCTAGGCCTGGCAACTTTCAATGTCCTCGCAAAGGTTTAAGCAAAAGCCTTAGCTTTGCCACTAGCATTCCTACAAAGTGTTAAAAGCACACTTCAGGCCGGGCGTAGCAGCTTACAACTGTAATCCCAGCACTTTGGGAGGCCGAGGCAGGCGAATCACCTGAGGTCAGGAGTCCAAGACCAGCCTGGCCAACATGGTGAAACCCTGTCTCTACAAAAAAAACAAAAATTAGCCGGGCATGATGGTGGGTGGCTATAATCCAGCTACTTGGGAGGTTGAGGCAGAAGAATCGCTTGAACCTGGGAGGCGGAGGTTGTAGTGAGCTGAAATCAGGACACTGCACTCCAGCCTAGGAGACACAGCAAGACTGTCTCAAAACGAAAAACGCACACTTCACTCCCTTTGCCTTCCTGAGCTAAAGAAGAGTAGCCAAACCGCCCCAAAGAGAAATCTCATCCAGGTTACTCTAGCCGGAAGATCAATGGAGGTAACTAATTTACCAACCAAGAAACTAAGGAAAGATAGGTCAGTCGCAGTGGCTCATGCCTGTAATCCCAGCACTTCGGGAGGCCGAGGCGGGCAGATCACCTGAGGTTAGGAGTTCGAGAGTGGCCTGGCCAACATGACAGAACCCTGTATCTACTAAAAATACAAAAAATTATCCAGGCGTGGTAGCCGATGCCTGTAATCCCAGCTACTTGGGAGGCTGAGGTAGGAGAATCCCTTGAATCCGGGAGGCAGAGGTTGCAGTGAGCCAAGATCACACCATTGCACTCCAGCTTGGGCGACAGAGCGAGACTCCATCTCAAAAAAATAAATTAATTAATTAATTAAGGAAAGATAAAATGAGGGATAACCCACAGAATTTAGGGTGCCTGCTCCTTTTTATCCTCAACCTTAGCATAGATTTAGTTGCTAAAAATGCCCCCCAAAATCAGTCTGTGAAAAAAGGATCAAGTGTTCTCTAGAATTGAACATTCTACCATTGTTAGAGAAACCTATTCTTAAAGTTTTTAAGCTCAACTGTCTCTACATGAATTGGTGGGGGTGAGGGTAGGAACTAGCCCATAAAGACAGAACTATAAATATTAACATCTTCAGGCTACTGAAAAACTCAAAGTGGAACCAGCCTGCTCAGCTAGGTAGGGTCAGAGAAGTAACGAGTGATATTTGTCTTGGCAGGGACATGAACAAACCTCAAGGGAAGAGCATGAAGTAGGTAAAAATTCTAGCCACATGAAATCTGAGATAAGACTACCAACACCAAAGACTTCCACACTCCATCCTCTTCTCTGCCCTCAGAGTATTTTCATTCAATGGCCCCAAAGCACGAGATGTTTGTCCAAAGAGAAACATCCCCAGAAAAAACATCTCAACATCTCTCAATGAGTACCTTAGAAAACCAGGTTTTCCTAGTGAAAACCCATCCCACCCTTCCAAGGACAACTAATCACGATGAAAAATTCATGGAAAGAGTTCAAGGAAAAAACTCCTCCTTACCTACTCAGTCAATAAATCTGTTGTGCACTTTACTGAACATCAAGTGCTGTGCTAAGTGCTGAGGATACGGAAATTAATAAAACAAAAATGTGGCTGAGCGCAGAGGCTCACGCCTACAATCCCAGCACTTTGGGAGGCCGAGGCAGGAGGATCACCAGGTCAGGAATTCGAGACCAGCCTGACCAACACAGTGAAACACCATCTCTACTAAAAATACAAAAATTAGTTGGGCATGGTGGCGCGTGCCTGTAATCCTAGCTACTCAGGAGACTGAGGCAGGACAATCACTTGAACCCGGGAGGTGGAGGTTGCAGTGAGCTGACATCGTGCCACTGCACTCCAGCCTGGGCGACAGACCAAGGCTCTGTCTCAAAAAAAATAAATAAATAATAAAATAAAATAAATAAATAAAACAAAAATGCCTGCTCTCCTGAAGCTTTTTTTTTTTTTTTTTTGAGACAAAGTCTCAGTCTGTTGCCCAGGCTGGAGTGCAGGGGCACGATCTCGGCTCACTGCAACCTCAGCCTCCCGGGTTCAAGCCATTCTCCTGCCTCAGCCTCCCAAGTAGCTGGGACTACAGGCGTGTACCACCACGCCCAGCTAATTTTTGTATTTTTAGTAGAGATGGGGTTTCACCATGTTGGCCAGACTGGTCTCGAACTTCTAACCTCAGGTGATGCCCCGTCCTTGGCCTCCCAAAGTGCTGGGACTATAGGTGTGAGCCACTGCGCCTGGCCCTGAAGCTTTCTACTAGGGGAGATTAAAATATATAATATGTTATAGGTTGATAAGGGTTAAGGCGGAAAATAAAGCAGAAAAGGGGGATAGAGAGTTATGTAAATGTGTATGCAGGAGGGGCTTTGCCATCCAGATAGCCAAGGGAATATCACTGTTAAGAGTGACATTTGGGCCAGACGCAGTGGCTCACACTTGTAATCCCTACACTTTGGGATTACACTTTGGGAGGCGGAGGTGGGTGGATCACTTAGGGTCAGGAGTTGAAGACCAGCCTGGCCAACATATAGTGAAACCCTGTGTGTACTAAAAATACAAAAAAATTAGCCAGGCATGGTGGCAGGCACCTGTAATCCCAGCTACTCAGGGGGCTGAGGCAGGAGAATCGCTTGAACCCAGGAGGTAGAGGTTGCAGTGAGCCGAGATCATGCCACTGCACTCCAGCCTGGGTGACAGAGCGAGACTCCATCTCAAAAAAAAAGAGTGAAATTTGAGTAAAGACCTGAAGGAGATGAGGGGACAGACAGGCTATGCTCTTACACAGCTTTATAAGAGAAAGGTAATTCAGGAAGAGGGAACAAGAGCATAGACCCTGAGGCAGAAGTGTGCCTAGTGTGCTCAAGGAACAGCCAGAGGCCAGTGTGCATGTTAGGGGAAAAGGGTGCCACAGATCTAGAGCTTTAAAGCTAAGATTGGTTTGGCTGGGCGCGGTGGCTTATGCCTGTAATCCCAGCACTTTGGGAGGCCGAGGTGGGCAGATCACGAGGTCAGGAGATCAAGACCATCCTGGCTAACACAGTGAAACCCGTCTCTACTAAAAATACAAAACATTAGCCGGGTATGGTGGGGGGCGTGGTGGGGGGCGCCTGTAGTCCCAGCTACCCAGGAGGCTGAGGCAGGAGAATGGCATTAACCCAGGAGACGGAGCTTGCAGTGAGCCGAGATTGCACCACTGCACTCCACCCTGGGTGACACAGCGAGAAAAGAACAACAAAAAAAAGTAACATTGGTTTTTATTTTGAAAGAGAAAGGAAGCCATCTCCTGTCTTAATTTTCCATTAAAAAATATTAGGCATGCTATTATTTTTTTTTTGAGACAGTCTCTCTCACTCTGTTGCCTAGGCTGGAGTACAGTGGCACGATCTTGGCTTACTGCAATCTCCGCCTCCTGGGTTCAAATGATTCTCCCACCTCAGCCTGCCAAGAAGCTGAGATTACAGGTGCCTGCCACCACGCCTGGCTACTTTTTGTATTTTTAGTAGAGACGGGGTTCCACCATGTTGGCCAGGCTGGTCTCAAACTCCTGACCTCAGGTGATCCACCTGCCTTGGCCTCCCAAAGTGCTGGGATTACAGCGTGAGCCACCATGCCCGGCCAGTCAGGCATGCTATTTTTATTTGTCAAATTTTTTTAAAACTTTACATTGTGAAGCTCTGCCAAGAGCAATGGCTCACACCTGTAATCCCAGTGCTTTTGGGAGTCTGAGGCCAGAGGATCACTTGAGGCCAGGAGTTCAAAACTAGCCTGGGCAACATAGCAAGATCCCATCCCTATGAAAAAAAAATTGTGAAGCTCTACTAATCATATAATGGACACAAAGACAAATGGAACTTCAACTCTGAAATTTAACTTGTTAGGAGTTCATCAGGCCTTCAAGAAAAAAGTTATCTTTTCTCTCAACTCTCTGGAGAACAGCAACAGGGTAAGAAAAATACAACTAAAAACCGAACTGAATTAATCTAACCGGCCACTTTTCACCACTATTTAAACTTTTTGTCTTTCCCGGCGCGGTGGCTCACGCCTACCACTTTGGGAGGCCACGGCAGGTGGATCACTTGAGCCCAGGAGTTCCAGACCAGCCTGGGCAGCAAGGTGAAACCCCTGTCTCTACAAAAATCAGCCAGGAGTGGTGGCTCACGCCTGTACTCCCAGCTACTTGGGGGGCTGAGGTAGGAGGATGGCTTGAGGCCAGGAGGCAGAGGTTGCATTGAGCCGAAAAGGAACCACTACACTCCATTCTGGGTGACAGACTGAGACCCTGTCTCAAAAAAAAAATACAACCTTTTGTCTTGATACCCCAGCATCAAAAAGGGGGGCGGGGGGGGGGAATATTGGTGGAACAACAACAACAAAAAAGCATTAGGAAGAAGAGCCACAAATAATTCAACTGCAAATCTATCTAAAAATACAAGAAAATGCTAGGAATTTGTGATATTCCTGAAGTGAAACCTGTCACTTTCCTCCTTCCTTGAGTCTCCACGTGGCTTACGCATATCAGACAGGACTCAGGCTTCTCAATCTTAGTTATCTATTTGAACAACATTATGTACAAGGATATTCATCCAACTGGGATCTGAATTCAAACTTTTCCACTTTTCTTTCTTCCGTTTTAATGCAGTTCTGGGATTGTTATTCGGTCATTTCTCATCATTATCCAATGACAATTCACTCTAAGTCAGTATTCCTGGTAGTTCCGAGACTTAATGGCCACAAATGTTGAAAAATGTTAGCTCTACGGGAAAACGAATCGAAGCGTTTTCAGGGGCTCGAGTAGTTACGAGCTTAGTGTAGGCCCAAGTTTTAAGCTATAGAAACATCTCCCTGTATATGCCAACTCAAATCCCCGTCCCTGTAAGAAACCTGGACACCAGCATGATTTTAAACACTTCTACACTTCTCCGTCCTATTTTTCCATGCTCCACGCTCGAAGGAAAACCGCCACCCAAGAAACACACGGAGCTAGCCACCCCGAAGCACTGGAAGGGCGCAATAGTTTTTAGGTCACCCCGCAAAGGCCACAGGTGGCGCCACCCCCTGCCCCCGCACCGCCGCCCTCCGCCCCGCGCCCCCAGCTTCTCTCCAGCAGCGCACACTTGGAGCAGTCCTTCCCGCGGCCATCCGACCCTGACCCATCGTCCCCGGGACCGGCTGCCGGGCGCGAGGAACCCAGGCCGCGGGGCCTCCTCGCGCCCGCCCGTGCGGCCGCCACGCCCCCTCCCCACAGGCAGTCCGGGCCGCCCGCCCCCTCGGCCGGGAGGTGGCCTCACCTCGCACGGGCCTTGGCGGGGAGGGCGCCCACGTCTCCGCCCGCCGCCCGGGCCCACGGCCGCTCGGCTGCGGCTCGGCCCCGACGGCCGGCGGCGGCGCGCTTCTGGGGGCGGGCTTTTCTCGGCCGGGGCTTCCCCGGGGCCGAGGGCTGGGAAGCAGGGGGGACTGGGACGGGGGAGGGGAAAGGGGCTTGGGAAGGAGGGGGGAGAGGGGAAGAAAAGGGGGGAACCAAACCCGGAAAGGGAGAAAAGGGGGGAGGGGAAAATCAGAAGGGGAAGAAAAGCCCAGAGTCCGCCCCCCGCTGCGGCTGCGCCCTACGTCACTACGTCCGGCGTTGTCGTCACCTCGTCCTGCGTTCCGGCCGTCCCTGCTTCCTGGCTTCCCGCGTGCCCCTCAGCAGCCCTGCGGGGCCCACCGCCTGCCGCACGCACTCCCGCCGGCGCGCGCGCGCGCGCACTCGCACTCGCTCGCTCGCCCTCTCCTCCTTCCGCGTTACCTGTGTCAGGACACCAATCCGGAGTCACTGGGAGCCTCGGTCCTCCTTAAACCCATCAAGTCTGTCAGATAGAATACCCTGGATTTCAATATAATACTAATAGTGATCATTCTAAAGTAATTTCCATTTACAGAGCACTTTCAAAACAGCCTTTCACTTAGGGCAGTAACTCCTGTACCAAAAGAACGTACACTCGGTATTTGTTGCATACATGGATAACTATAGTTGAGCAGGTAAATGTCCATTTTACGTAAAGATGAAAAAAACTGACCTAGGAGGAACTCAGTCTGTCCTATTAAGATCATATTCTTACCATCATCCCCTCTCTAAGATATAGTTCTCAAAAATCGTCTTAAATGTCCAGCCTCCCCCGTTTTGTCCATTCTAGGCAGAATCAATTTAGTTATTGATTATGTGTGTGTGGATAATTTACTGACCAAACTCCCTCAAAGAAGCAATGTAGTCTTTTGTAGAATTCGACCATTAAATATTTACCTTGTGACAGAAACTGCGGTAGGCAAAAAAAGTCAGATAATTATAGTACAATTTAAGTGCTATAATAGAAAGGTTTAAATGTGCTATGGAAACACAAGGAACAGCAATTCGTTCTTAGCGGTAAAAGAGACTGAGTAAGTTACAGAGAAACTACAGGTGAAACTCCAGCTAATCTTGAGACTATGAATAGTTCACTAGAGAGGTAAGAATGGAGATTCCAGCAAAGTCATAGAGGCATGAAGTTCATCTTTCCTTCAAGGATGAGCAAGTTCCAGGTTGGTTGGCGTTTTTTGTTTGTTTGTTTGTTTTATTTATTTTGAGATGGGGTCTCGCTTTGTCACCCAAGCAACTAGATTGCAGTGGTGCAATGTCGGTTCACTACAACCTTCACCTCTCAGGTTCAAGTGATTCTCCTGCCTCAGCGTCAGGAGTAGCTGGGACTACAGGCACGCACCATCACACCCGGCTATTTTTTGTATTTTTAGTAGAGACGGGGTTTTGCCATGTTGGCCAGGCTAGTCTCGAACTCCTGGCCTCAGGTGATCCACCCGCCTCGGCCTTCCAAAGTTCTGGGATTACAGGTGTGAGCCACCTTGCCCAGCCCTCTCTCCTGGTCATCACTGCCTCCTGCCCCCAAATTCTCTCAACCCTCTGGAGAACAACAACGGGGGAAGAAAAATACAACTGAACTGAACTGATCTAACCTGCCACTTTTCACCACGATTTAAACTTTTTGTCTTGGCCGGGCGCAGTGGCTCACACCTAGCACTTTGGGAGGCCAAGGCAGGTGGATCATTTGAGCTCAGGAGTTCCAGACCAGGCAGTGATGACCAGTAGGAAATAATAGCTAATATTTGTATTATGTGTATGTAAGTACAATATACAATGTGTAGCATTCTACATCTATTGTTAGTATCAAATCCTCAATACAATAGGTACTATTATTATACCTGTTTTATAGATGAGGAAACCTGAGGCACAATAATGAAACCAAAGTTCCAGATTTTTTTTTTATTTTTTTTTGAGACGGAGTCTTGCTCTGTCACCCAGGCTGGAGTGCAGTGGCATGATCTCAGCTCACTGCAACCTCCACCTCCCGGGTTCAAGTGATTCTCCTGCCTCAGCCTCTCAGGTAGCTGGGACTACAGGCATGTGCCACCACGCCCGGCTTATTTTTATTTTTATTTTTTATTTTTCTTTGGTATTTTTAGTACAGATGGGGTATCACCATGCTGGCCAGGCTCGTCTCGAACTCCTGACCTCAAGTGAACTGCCCACTTCAGCCTCCCAAAGTGCTGGAATTACAGACGTGAGCCATCACGCCCAGCCTACAAGCATGTTTTTAAGGGCAAAAAAGAAGGAGACAGGGAGTAGACTGATATAAAGTTGTCGGGTATTCTTGTTGGTTTACAGAAATAACATTGATTAGTGATTGGCTATAGATTGTTAAGCTATAGGATCTAGGTTATAGTGTCCAGTGCAGCATTATTACGTTAATTTATAGTTACTTGTGGCAATAGCAAGCAATTTCAAGAGATGAATACGTAGCTCAAAAGCAGGGAGTAGGACATGATTGCCCTCTCATTTTATTTATTTATTTTTTATTTATTTTTTTGAGACAGGCTCTCACTCTATTTCCCAGGCAGGTGTGCAGCAGTACAATTACAGCTCACTGCACCTTCAACCTCCTGGGCTCAAATGATCCTCCAGTCTCAGCCTCCTGAGTAGCTGGGACTACAGGCACACACCACCACTCCCAGCTTTTTTTAAATTTTATTTTATTTATTTATTTTTTATTTTAGTATGGATAGGGTCTGGCTATGTTGCCCAGTCTGGTCTTGAACTCGTAAGTTCAAATGATTTGCCCGCTTTGGCCTCCTAAAGTGCTGGGATTATAGGCTTGAGCCGCCATGCCTGGTCTGCTGTCTCATTTTAATGTCTCTCTGAGCCTGATAATCTTCAAAGACTTGCATTTCCCAGATTAAAATTGTTTTATTTTCTCAGTGCCGTGACACAGAATGAAAGCCTGAAATGTTTCTGAGACAAGTGCAAGAACTGAAGAACAACTACCAAGAATACCTGGATTTAAAACCTATACTCCTGGCTGGGCACAGTGGCTCACGCCTGTAATCCCAGCATGTTGGGAGGCCGAGGTGGGTGGATCACAAGGTCAGGAGTTCAAGACCAGCCTGACCAACATGGTGAAAGCCCGTCTCTACTAAAAATACAAAAATTAACCAGGCGTGGTGGCACGCACCTGTAATCCCAGCTACCTAGGAGGCTGAGGCAGGAGAACTGCTTGAACCCGGGAAGCAGAGGTTGCAGTGAGCCGAAATTATGCCACTGCACTCCAGCCTGGGCAACAGAGTGAGACGCCATCTCAAAAGAAAAAAAAAAAAAAAGGAATCTCAAAACTTCTTTTCCAAGACAGAAAAAAACCCCAAAGGGTGAGCAAATCTGGAACTCAAGTCCTTTCCCCACCTTAAGAGTTCCCTCTGAGAGCATCGAAGACATGGCTGGAACACTGTGCCTCCCTTCCCTTAACCTTCAGACTTAATGGTTTTGAGACCTCTTGGGCAAAACTCAACCAGGGCTAACAAATAAGGCTGGATTGAGAACCCCGGGAGGGAGGATGGAGGGATGGGGATGGGCTTTGAGAAACACCAGGCAAAAAAGAATGCAACTCTCAATTGTTCATGCATGACAGTGAGCTAAAGTGCCTTGCCAATGACCCCTTCTTGTTTGAGAGTCTCCCTTTAACATTCTTTCCCAAAACCTGTGATCTGTCCCTTTCCGCCATCCCCAGGATTCCCAGCAAGGGTAGAGATCTGAGGAGGAATTTAATCTCTCACCTTTGAACCCCAGGCCTGGCAGCTCACATGGATAACAACTGTCTCCCAACATTGGCCCAGGGACGTGTCTTTCCCTAAACAAACCAACCTCTCCTCACGTCCCCCACTCTGTACTTTCACTGACTATGCGTTGGCAGATTCTGCCAAGTTCTACCTGTAACTGGCTTCATTTTCAAGTCAGACATTTGGCTGCTGCTCTGTCCCCTGCAACAAGGAGCCATGCCAGCTGGACTCACACTTCTTCCAGGGCCTCTGGCAGCCAGGACAGAGTTGAGACCACAGCTGTTGAGACCCTGAGCCCTGAGTCTGTATTGCTCAAGAAGGGCCTTCCCCAGCAATGACCTCCTCATTGCTTCTGGCATTTCTCCTCCTGGCTCCAACCACAGTGGCCACTCCCAGAGCTGGCGGTCAGTGTCCAGCATGTGGGGGGCCCACCTTGGAACTGGAGAGCCAGCGGGAGCTGCTTCTTGATCTGGCCAAGAGAAGCATCTTGGACAAGCTGCACCTCACCCAGCGCCCAACACTGAACCGCCCTGTGTCCAGAGCTGCTTTGAGGACTGCACTGCAGCACCTCCACGGGGTCCCACAGGGGGCACTTCTGGAGGACAACAGGGAACAGGAATGTGAAATCATCAGCTTTGCCGAGACAGGTGGGTTCCTGATCTGTAGCTCTTCCCCAGAACTTGACCCCTCAAGGAAAGGAAAAGTTTCCTCGCCAGACTTACCTCTGACTCCTTCCCCAAAAACCATCCAACCCCTGCTTCCCACAGGCTATAATCTCCTTACCCAGGTGTCCCGACAACCCCCACATCCCTCTGGGGTCACTCTGGTAGCTCAGACCTGACCAATAGGCAGCTGGAAAGCTGGTAAATTTCACTTCTTTTGAGATTGGCTGCCGTTATCTCCTCCGGCTCCTCTCTCTGCAGGCCCCACAAACCCACAGGCTGTGGTGTGAGCCCATCCACTTCCTGGGCCTGCACACAGCGACTGGGAGGTGGGAGTCTCTCCTTTCTCTGGCCCCAGGATCTAGCCCCTCCCTTCCCCTCTCCTCCAGATGCCTCATTTGAGTAAAAAAAGAAAAAATAAAACACCAGGACTGCAATACCTCACCATATGTCATGTTCCCATATATACCTCAGGTCCCCATATCACAGAGAACAGGGTCAAAATGGGACTCAGAAAGATGGATAAAGGGGCTGGGCACAGTGGCTCCTGCCTGTGATCCCAGCTACTCAGAAGGCAGGAGGATCACTTGAAGCCAGGAGTTCGAGACCAGCCTAAGCAACATAGCAAGACCCTTTTTTTTTTTCCTGAGACGGAGTCTTGCTCTGTCACCCAGGCTGGAGTGCAGTGGCGTGATCTCGGCTCACTGCAACCTCCACCTCCTGGGTTCAAGCAATTCTCCTGCCCCAGCCTCTTGAGTAGCCAGGATTACAGGTGCCCGCCACCACACCCAGCTAATTTTTGTATTTTTAGTAGAGACTGGGTTTCACCGTGTTGGCCAAGCTGATCTCAAACTCCTGACCTCGTGATCCTCCCACCTCAGCCTCCCAAAGTGCTGGGATTACAGGCGTGAGCCACCGCGCCCGGCAACCCTGTCTCTTTTTTAAAAATTATTATTATTTTTTTGAAACAGAGTCTCACTCTGTCACCCAGGCTGGAGTGCAATGGCATGGTCTCAGGTCACTGCAACCTCTGCCTCCTGGGTTCAAGCAGTTCTCCCACCTCAGCCTCCCGAGTAGCTGGGACTACAGGCGTGTGTCACCATACCCGGCCAATTTTTGTATTTTTAGTAGAGACGGGATTTCACTATGTTGGCCACGCTGGTCTCGAACTCCTGACCTCGTGATCCGCCTGCCTCAGCCTCCCAAAGTGCTGGGATTACAAGTGTGAGCCACTGTGCCCGGCCTTTTCTTTTTCTTTCTTTCTTTTTTTTTTTTTGAGACAGAGTCTTCATCTGTCACCCAGGCTGGAATGCAGTGGTATGATCACAGCTCATTGCAGCCTCAACCTCCCAGGCTCAAGCTCAGGTGATCCTCCCACCTCAGCCTCCCAAGTAGCTGAGACTACAGATATGCGCCATCATGCCTGGCTAATTTTTTTATTATTTTATTTTATTTTATTTTGTTTTTTGAAATGGAGTCTCGCTCTGTCACCCAGGCTGGAGTGCAGTGGCGCAATCTTGGCTCACTGCAAGCTCCACCTCCTGGGTTCACGCCATTCTCCTGCCTCAGCCTCCCGAGTAGCTGGGACTACAGGCACCTACCACCATGCCTGGCTACTTTTTTTTTTTTTTTTTTTTGAGACGGAGTCTCGCTCTGTCGCCCAGACTGGAGTGCAGTGGCGCGATCTCGGCTCACTGCAAGCTCCGCCTCCTGGGTTCACGCCATTCTCCTGCCTCAGCCTCCCGAGTAGCTGGGACTACAGGCGCCCACCACCACGCCCGGCTAATTTTTAGTATTTTTAGTAGAGACGGGGTTTCACTGTGTTAGCCAGGATGGTCTCGATCTCCTGACCTCGTGATCCACCCGCCTCGGCCTCCCAAAGTGCTGGGATTACAGGCGTGAGCCACCGCGCCCGGCCGCCTGGCTACTTTTTATGTATTTTTAGCAGAGACAGGGTTTCACCGTGTTAGCCAGGATGATCTCGATCGATCTCCTGACCTCGTGATCCGCCTGCCTCGCCCTCCCAAAGTGCTGGGATTACAGGCATGAGCCACCGCGCCCAGCATATATTTTTTTACAGAGACAGGATTTCATCATGTTGCCCAGGTTGGTCTTGAACTTTTGGGCTCAAGCAATCCACTCGCCTTGGCCTTGCAAAATGCTAAGATTACAGACATGAGCCACCATCCCCGGGCTAAAAATGGCTGGGTGCGGTGGAGTGCACCTGCAGTCCCAGCTATTTGGGAGGCTGAGATGGAGGATCATTGAGCCCAGGAGTTTGAGACTGCACTGAGCTGTTTGCACCACTGCCCTCCAGCCTGGGCAACAGAGTGTGACCCCCATCTCTAAAATTAATTAATTAAAGAAAGATGGATAAAAGAGGACAAGGAAGAGAGATAGTTACTTCCATAGACAGGGGAATAGTTGGAGTATATAGTGAGCAGATCAGGAATTCTAAGCCAGGACTCTAGAAAATGCAAATTGAAGGCCGGGCGCGGTGGCTCACGCCTGTAATCCTAGCACTTTGGGAGGCCAAGTCGCGCAGATCACAAGGTCAGGAGATCGAGACCATCCTGGCTAACATGGTGAAACCCCGCCTCTACTAAAAATACAAAAAAAATTAGCTGGGCATGGTGGCGGGCGCCTGTAGTCCCAGCTACTCTGGAGGCTGAGGCAGGAGAATGGCATGGACCCGGGAGGTGGAGCTTGCAGTGAGCCGAGATTGCGCCACTGCACTCCAGCCTGGGGAACAGAGTGACACTCCGTCTCAAAAAAAAAAAAGAAAGAAAGAAAGAAAATGCCAATTGAGCCCTTTGCAAGCTCTTTCTTAGGTCTGGAAGACCCTTCCCATTTCTGGCCCCTCATTCCCTCATTTGTTTGTTTGTTTGTTTGTTTGTTTGAGATGGAGTCTCATTCTGTTGCCCAGGCTGGAGTGCAGTGGCACAATCTCAGCTCACTGCAACCCCCGCCTCCCGGGTTCAAGCCATTCTCCTGCCTCAGCCCCCCGAGTATCTGGAACTACAGGCGAACACCACTAAACCCGGCTAATTTTTGTATTTTTAGTAGAGACAGGGTTTCACCATGTTGGCCAGGCTGGTCTCAAACTCCTGACCCCAAGTGATCTGCTCGCCTCGGCCTCCCAAAGTGCCAGGATTACAGGCGTGAGCCACTGCACCCGCCCCTACCTGTTTCAAGACCCTGCTTGAACTGGAGCTAGATAGCCTGGGCTCAGATTCTTGCTCAGCCATTTATTAGCTGTTTGACCTAGTGGTTAATAGTTTTCTCATGTGTTAAATGGGGATAATAAGAGGATAGTTGAGATAATTAAATGGGCTAATACAGGTAAAGTACTTTGAATGTTAAAGTGGAAGGGAGCAGGAACTAGAGAGTAGACTTAGTGCCTGCCCATGGAGGAAAGGGACAAGGCAACTCTCTGGAAACTTTTTATAAAGGCACTAATTCTATTAATGAGGGCTCCACCCTCATTACTTAATCACCTCCCAAAGGCTCCACTTCCTAATACCATCACATGGGGGTTATGATTTCAACATATGAATTTTGAGGGAATGTAACAGCCTCTCTCCATGAAGCCTCTTATCATTCAATGGTCTATCCCAAGTTTCTTTAGAGAATGGTGGCCAGATTCCAAGAGGATAATTTCAATGTGTAAATTATTCTCAAACTTCTACATACACCCTGCTTGCTAATGTCCCATTGACAAAGCAAGTCATTGTAGCCAAGCCTAGAATCAATCACTGTGAGGTGGAACTAGACGAAGGCATGAAAGCCATGAGGTAGTGTTTATTGGGGACTACCAATCTAGCAGCCTACTAAAGTCTGCCCTCTGACCCCTAACAATTTATATCTCTCCCACAAGCAAAATACAATCATCCTCTCCCAGCTATCCACATCAAACTTTCATCCCTTTATGGCATCAGGATCGGGCTGAAGTCCAGCATCTCATTACCTGAATTAGGTGCAAATATAGGTGAGGCTCCTCTGGTACATTTCTTCAGGTGCAGGGGCCTTCAGTGATGTCCTAGCGCTGGCTTATTTAGACTTATGAAAGCTGATTGTGAACATCTTCTCCCAACTCAGCATTCAGTGATGTCGCATTAGCAGCTTGAAATCAGCCATGGTGGGCGAATTTGTAGTCTTATAGAAATTGACAAAGACTACAAATCAGGGCTTTTGATTTTTTTCCCTGGAGACCAGTTATTAAACATTTACCAGCATACCACTGTCTGTGTCCTAAAAATACAAGTTCTCTACCTCCCACGCACGTAACATACAATGCTGAGACAGGGACAGGATAAACATAATAGATATTCCTGTTCAAAATGGGGTATGGGAGAATAGGAGACACAGAGCAGTCACTGATCCATAAAACTTCTTATATTCAGCCAGGCAAATATCTAGGTCCACTCCAAACCCAGAATTCCCTTGGTTAGTTAGAGCCTGGTTCTGCTCCCTGGTATTTCCCATTGCTCACCACTGCTCTCCTGGACTTCCAAATCCACCCTCTCAGCCCTTGGCCTCTACCTGCTGAGGTGTCTTTCCTTTTAAATAGGAAATAATCTGTGTTTGTGGCTGAGTAGTTTTCTCAGCCTACTTTCTGCCCAGAGTTGGGGGCCCAGAGACCCCTTTTTATTTTGAATTGTCCCTTTTAGTCCAAACTGGTGCTGCTTTCAGTATTAAACTTCTCTTTAAAACTCTGTGGACCCTGTAAATAATAAATTGTAGTCTACTCAGTTACACAGAAGGCACCACATTCTATCAAGACAGACACTTCTTTAGGCTACAAGTCTGTGTCATGGGATGACACCTTTAAGATGTTTAGAAGTGCATTTGTCTAGTTGTGAGGGTTGACAGAACATCGTCTTAAATTTTAGATCTCAAAAAAAAAATGTTAGATCTTAACAAGCAAAGCGTTTTTCTGGTTTGTGTTTTAGAGTTGGTCTCACTATGTTGCCCAGGCTGGAGTATAGTGGCTATTTTCAGCATCAATAATATTGCATTATAGCCTCAAACTCCTGGCCTCAAGGGATCTTCCTGCTTCAGCCTCCTGAGTAGCTGGGGCTATAGGCATGTGTTCCCATGACCAGCTAACAAAAGGTTTTATAGCTGACCCTTCATTTGTTTTGATCTTCACTCTGAGTCCCTGTATTACTGGAAATGCCCTGGATTTGATTTTTGCCCTGAGGTAATTTCTTACTTTAAGAACCTTTTGTCAGAGAGAAAGAATGAAAAAGAATTTTTGTCGTTATTTTTCTTTTCTTTCCTCTACATGTACAACATGAAGTAAAAGGTTTTGTTTTGTTTTGTTTTCTGAAAAATTAGCAACATAAAGTAAGGGGTTCTATTTTTTAATTTAGCAAGTCCTTTTAGAAATATTTTCTCTAAATTCTGTTTGAAAATTGAACAGTGCCTTTTTTTTTTTCTTTTTTTTTCTTTTTTTTTCTTTGAGACAGAGTCCTGCTCTGTCGCCAGGCTGGAGTGCAGTGGTGCAATTTTGGCTCACTGCAACCTCTGCCTCCCGGGTTCAAGTGATTCTCTTGCCTCAGCCTCCTGAGTAGCTGGGACTACAGGTGCACACCACCACACCCAGCTAATTTTTGTATTTTTAGTAGAGATGGGTTTTCAGCATGTTAGCTCGGATGGTCTTGATCTCTTGACCTTGTGACCTGCCCGCCTCAGCCTCCCAAAGTGCTGGGATTACAGGTGTTAGCCACCGCACCCAGCCACAGTTCCTTTTTTAGTTCATCTCTCTCCTGAAGTGCCTTATCGTAGGCAACTAAAATATACCAATTGGCATTTTCAGCATTCTGCCTGGAAATATCATTAGCTAAATTCACAACTTTGTTAGATATCTTTCCTGGCTTCTAAGTTACCACAGGTGATAGCCAATGCTCAATACAAGTTCCCCTTTCTTCAGCTTCCAATAGCAATTTCCTCACTGTTCTTCCTTCCTTTACTAACAGTTTCTTCCCTATCCTTCTAACTTCTGCCTGCCACTCATTCCCGAAGCCGGTGCAACTGACCAAGCACAGTGGCTCATGCTTGTAATCCCAACACTTTGGGAGGCCAGGGTGGGAGGATCACTTGAGGCCAGGAGTTTGAGACCAGCCTGGTCAACATAGCAAGATGTTTCTTTAAAACAAACAAACAAACAAACAAAACAAAAAGCCGGGTGCTGTGGCTCACGCCTGTAATCCCAGCACTTTGGGAGGCCAAGACGGGTGGATCACCTGAGGTCAGGAGTTCGAGATCAGCCTGACCAACATGGAGAAACCCATCTCTACCAAAAATACAAAAAATTAGCCAGGTGTGGTGGCGCATGTCTGTAATCCCAGCTACTCGGGAGGCTGAGGCAAGAGAATTGCTTGAACCCAGGGGGTGGAGGTTGCAGTGAGCCAAGTTCGTGCCATTGCACTCCAGCCTGGGCAACAAGAGTGAAATTCCATCTCAAAAAAAAAAAAAAAAAAAAAAAAAAGCCGGGTGTGGTGGTACATGCCTGTAATCCCAGCTACTGGGGAGGCTGAGGCAGGAGAATTGCTGGAACCCAGGAGGCAGAGGTTGCAGTGAGCCAAGATCACGTCGTTGCACTTCAGCCTGGGCAATAAGATCAAAACTCCGTCTCAAAAAAAAAAAGTCAATGCAACATATTTTAGGTTTTTGTGATGGTAGCACCCCACTTCTGATACTAATTTTTGTTTCGGTTACTTATCAATATAACAAACCAGCCCAAAACATAGAGGCTTAAAACAACACATTCATTATTTCTCATGATTCTTTTTTTTTTTTAGATGGAGTCTCACTCTGTTGCCCAGGCTGGAGTGCAATGGCACAGTCTTGGGTCACTGCAACCTCCATCTCCAGGGTTCAAGAGATTCTCTTCCCTCAGCCTCCTGAGTAGTTGGGATTATAGGTGCCCGCCACCATGCCTGGCTTTTTTTGTATTTTTAGTAGAGAGAGGGTTTCCCCATGTTGGACAGGCTGGTCTTGAACTCCTGACTTCAAGTGATCCACCCACCTCAGCCTCCCAAAGTGCTGGGATTACAAGCATGAGCCATTGCCCCCAGCCACTCTCATGATTTTGTGGCTTGACTGTGCTTATCTGGACAGTTCTTCTGCTCCATGTGGTGTAGCTGAGGTCTCCCATGCAACTTCATTTGGGGACTCAGATGGGACTGGAACATATAAGATGGTCTCTAATCCTCCAAAGTCTCTTTCCACATGACTTCTCATAATTTAGTAGTCTAGCTCAACTTCCTTTAAAGAACTGTGGCTGGCTTCCAAGAGTGGAATGCCTCAATATGTAAGTACTCAATAAACACCATGCTTGCTAATGTCTCACTGCCCAAATCAAGTCCATGGCTAAGCCCAGAATTAATATGGAAAGGGATAGCACAAAGCCATGAATACTGGGAGGTGTTGGCCTTTGGGGCCAACAGTGTAATAGTCTACTACAGCCCCTGTTGGTCTTGTGTTTGCCTGCCATAACTGGAGTGACTTAAAAGGTACTAACTATAGGGTGCTTTGCAACCTAGCAAGAAAAAGATTAGTTGGGCCAGTCAGACTCTTTTAGGATTTTGGAATTGGGACACTGGAAGATCTGCTCACTTAGGAGGAGCTGAGCAAAAGGTCCTATAGACTTGGGACCTGGGCCACAATTTTGGGACCTGAGGAAGCTAACAAGGAGGCAGAAGTAGTAGATCCACAGAGAGAGAAGAGTGGAACTGACTTATCTAGAGAGAGAGATGAAAGAGATCTTGTTGGCTCTGAGAGCTGTCAAGAGCAGCCTTGTTCCTGTTGGGCACGTGAGGCTAACACCTGTAATCCCAGCACTTTGGGAGGTTGCGGTGGGCGGATCACCTAAGGTCAGGAGTTCAAGACCAGCCTGGCCAACATGGGGAAACCCTGTCTCTACTAAAAATACAAAAATTATCTGGGCATGGTGGCAGGTGCCTCTAATCCCAGCTACTCGGGAGGCAGAGGCAGGAGAATTGCTTGAACCGAGGAGGCTGAGGTTGCAGTGAGCCGAGATTGCGCCACTGTGCTCCAGCCCAGGCAACAAGAGTGAGACTCCGTCTCAAAAAAAAAAAAAAAAGAACCTTATTCCTGACTTTCCAATTTACATGAAGCCTAGTTGAACTTCATACCCTGCCTTTTTGAGCCCATGAGAGTATCAGTTCCATTCCCATAATAAAGCACTCTTTTTTTTTTTTTTTTTTTTTTTTTGAGACGGAGTCTTGCTCTGTTGCCATGCTGGAGTGCAGTGGTGCGACCTCGGCTCACTGCAACCTCCGCCTCCTGGGTTCAAGTGATTCTCCTGCCTCAGCCTCCTGAGTAGCTGGGACTACAGGGGCGTGCCACCACGCCCAGCTAATTTTTTTTTCTTTTTTTAAGACAGAGTTTCACTCTTGTTGCCCAGACTGGAGTGCAATGGCGTGATCTCAGCTCACCACAACCTCCGACTCCCAGGTTCAAGCAATTCTCCTGCCTCAGCCTCCCGAGTAGCTGGGATTACAGGCATGCGCCCCCACGCCCAGCTAATTTTGTATTTTTAGTAGAGATGGGGTTTCTCCATGTTGGTCAAGCTTGTCTCAAACTCCCGACCTCAGGTGATCCACGCACCTTGGCCTCCCAAAGTGCTGGGATTACAGGCATGAGCCACTGTGCTGGGCCTCATAAAACATTTTTCACTTAAAAAAAAAAAAATGGCTAAGGCCAAATTACAATGGGTATTTAACTGTTTCCTAAAAGAGTTAGGACTTTATTAACTAATAAGGTTTTTGAGACCATGAATTTTATGATCCATCCATGTTTTGGGAAAAGAATCCTGATGTTAAAATAATTATAGAAATGAAAGACCATTCAACAAGTATTTTGTTTGTTTGTTTGTTTGTTTGTTTTTGAGACAGAGTCTGGCTCTGTCACCCAGGCTGGAGTGCAGTGGCGTGATCTCTGCTCACTGCAACCTTTGCCTCCTGAGTTCAAGCAATTCTCCTGTCTCAGCCTCCTGAGTAGCTAGGACTACAGGTGCATGCCACCACACTCGGCTAATTTTTGTATGTTTAGTAGAAATGGGGTTTCACCCTGTTGGCCAGGCTGATCTCGAATTCATGACCTCATGACCTCAGGTGATCCTCCCATCTCAGCCTCCCAAAGTGCAGGGATTACAGGTGTGAGCCACCACGCCTGGTCTCAACAAGTGTTTATTGAGTGCTTACTAAATACCAAGTACTAGGGATACAATGGTGAGCCATACAGGCACAACCGCTGTTTTCATGGAGCTTACATTCTAGCTGCAGGGAAGAAGGAGGGGTAGGAGAAATACGTAGTAAACAAATGAATGAAGAGCCACACTGGACCAGACTCGGTGGCTCATGCCTGTAATCCCAGCACTTTGGGAGGCCGAGGTAGGAGGATCACAAGGTCAGGAGTTCCGGAGCGGCCTGGCCAACATGGCAAAACCCCGTCTCTACTAAAAATACAAAAATTAGCAGGGCATGGTGGTGCATGCCTGTAATCCCAGCTACTCAGGAGGCTGAGGCAGGAGAATTGCTTGAACCGGGTAGGTGGAGGTTGCAGTGAGCCAAGGTCGTACCACTGCAATCTAGCCTGGGTGACAGAGCAAGACTCTGTCTCAGAAAAAAAAAAAAAAAAAAAAAAGAACCACACTGATTACAGAGCATGATAATGGCTATACAAACAGTTAAGCAGGATGATGTATTAGAGAGATGGAGGCAGAATTGAAGGCTATTTTTATTTTATTTTATTTTATTATGTTTTATTCTATTTTATTTCATTTTTGAGACAGTCTTGCTCTATTGCCCAGGCTAGAGTGCAGTGGCATGATCTTGGCTCATTGCAGCTTTGACCTCCTGGGCTCAAGTGATTCTCCCGAGTAGCTGGGATTACAGGTGTGTTCCTCCATGCCCAGCTATTTTTTATTTATTTATATATTTTTTAGTTATTGTAGAGACAGGGTCTCACTATGTTGCCCAGTCGGTCTCAAACTCCTGGCCTCGAGCAATCCTGCCACCTTGACCTCCCATAGTGCTGCGATTACAGGCATGTGCCACCACGCCTGGCTGAAGCCTGCTTTACATAGATTAGGAAGGAAGCCTGAAGCCTCTCTGAGGAGGAGACATCTGAGCCGAATGCCAAAAAGAAGTCAGTCATTCAAAGATCTTGGAAAGACATTCCAGGGAAAGAGACTAGCAAGTGTAAAGGCTATGAGATAGCTTTATGTTTGGTGAATTTGAGGAACAGAAAAAGGCCAGTATAGGCAGGGTGTAGTAGTTAAGTGTCAAACAAGTTTTCTATTTCAAGGAGTTTAGATTTTATCCAAAGAGCAAGGGGAAGACTTTGAAGTGTTTTAAGCTGAGAAGATAAAACTAATCAGATTTGTAAAAAGATCACTGGCTGATATTTGGAGAATGGTTTGGAGAGCAAGAGTGAATCACTTGAGTGAACGAAAGCTATAGTTAAAGAAAAAGATGGTTGTGAGTTGGACTAATGAGTAGTAGAGGAAGTGGGGAGGAGTGAAATTATATTATGAATTAGAAGTAGAGCTGATAAAACTTTCAGATAATTTCAAAGTAGAGGATAAACACAATCAAGATTTTGCCTTAAGCAATGCGTTTACGGGGAGAAGTTTGGAGAAGGAACAGGTTTGGACTGGGGGGATACATTTAGACTTCCTTGTACAGGATTGAGGCTGGGCACATTGACTTATGCCTGTGATCTCAGCACTTTGGGAGGCCAAGGTGAGAGGATCACTTAAGGCTAGGAGTTCAAGACCAGTCTGGGTAACATAGACCCCCCATCTCCATGTAAATTTTTTTTTTTTTTTGGAGACAGAATCTCGCTCTGTCATCCAGGCTAGAGTGTGATGCAATGGCATGATCTCGGCTCACTGCAACCTCTGCCTCGCAGGTTCAAGTGATTCTCCTGCCTCAGCCTCCCAAGTAGCTGGGATTACAGGTGCCCGCAGCATGCCTGGCTAATTTTTTGTGTTTTTTTGTTTTTGTTTTTGTTTTGTTTTGTTTTTGAGACAGAGTCTTGCTCTGTTGCCCAGGGTGGAGTGCAGTGGCGCGATGTCAGCTCACTGCAACCTCTGCCTCCTGGGTTCAAGCAATTCTCCTGCCTCAGCCTCCCGAGTAGCTGGGATTACAGGCATGTGCCAACATGCCTGGCTGATTTTTTGTAATTTTAGTAGAGACAGGGTTTCACCATGTTGGCCAGGCTGGTCTCGAACTCCTGACCTCAACTGATCCACCTGCCTCGGCCTCCCAAAGTGCTGGGATTACAGGCGTGAGCCACCACACCCGGCCTAAAAATTTTTTTTTAATTAAAAAAAGAGATTGAAATATCATTGGATGTCCAAGTCAAATATCAGATAGGCACTTGGACATACAAGGCTGGGGCTCAGGGAGAGGTCAGGACCAGAGATATACATTTGGAAGTCATCAGCATATAGATGGAATTGAAAGCCATGGAACGGATGATCATTCTGAGAGAGGATATAGATAGTGAAGAGAAGGGAGCTTAGGACTTTATTTATTTATTTATTTATTTATTTATTTATTTATTTATTTATTTATTTGAGACAGGGTCTCATTTTGTTGCCCAGCCTGGAGTGCAGTGGTGCATTGATGTCTCACTATAGCCTTGATCTCCCAGGGTCAAGCAATCCTTCCACCTTAGCCCTCTGTAGTAGCTGGGACTACAGGTGTACACTACTACGCCTGGGTAATTTTGTAATTTTTGTAGAGACAGGGTTTTGCCAAGTTGTCCAGGCTGATCTCACTGATCTCAAACTCCTGGACTCAAGCAATCCATCCACCTCAGTCTCCCAAAGTTCTGGGATTACAAGTGTGAGCCACCACGCCTGACCTGACTTCCAACATTTAAAGGTTGGGCCAACAAAGAGGAGCTGTCAATAGAGGAGAAAAAGATAGAGTGGCCAGTGTTATAAAAGCCAAGAGAAGAAAATATGGAAGAAGGAGGGAGTGGTTAACTGTGTCAAACACTGCTTAAAGGTCAAGTAAGATGAATACAAATGGATAGATTTGCTTTGTGGAAGGTGGTGGTGATCTTGACGTGTGCAATTTCAGTAGAGTGGAGGGAATAGAAACCCAACTAAGATGTTCAGTAAGGAAGGTGAGGGATGATAAGAGGAAATTGGGCAGTAGTAATAGGGATATAAAGAAATGCACAGACATTAGAACCATTCTGGTGAGACAAGGTATATGGGGAGTGAAGAAAGTAATCACAGTTTGTTTGTTTTTTTCTTTTTTTGAGGCGGAGCCTCGCTCTGTCTCTCAGGATGGAGTGCAATGGTGTGGTCTTGGCTCATTGCAACCTCTGCCTCCCAAGTTCAAGCGATTCTCCTGCCTCAGCCTCCCAAGTAGCTGGGATTACAGGCGCCCACTGCCACGCCTGGCTAATTTTTGTATTTTTAGTAGAGATGGGGTTTCACCATGTTGGCCAGGCTTGTCTCAAACTCCTGACCTAAGGTGATCCACCTGCCTCAGCCTCCCAAAGTGCTGGGATTACAGACGTGAGCCACCACTCCTAGCTGATCATAGAGTTTTTACAGGTGATGAGGGTAGTGGCACCACCAAGAATGAAAAGGGGGTATATAGGAAGGAAAGTAATTATTTTTCAGGTTGAAAGAATTGATTAAAAAAAATATATAGGCCAGGCGCAGTGGCTTACGCCTGTAATCCCAGCACTTTGGGAGGCTAAGCGGGGGGAATCAGTTGAGGTGAGGAGTTCGAGACCAGCCTGACCAACATGGAGAAACCCTGTCTCTACTAAAAATACAAAATTAGCTGGGTGCAGCTACTTGGGAGGTTGAGGCAGGAGAATTGCTTGAACCCGAGAGGCAGCGGTTGCAGTGAGCTGAGATTGCGCCATTGCACTCCAGCCTGGGCAACAGGAACAAAACTCCGTCTCAAAAAAAAAAAAAAAAATATATATATATATATATATAAATAAAATATATGTGAGTGTGCTTGTGTTTGTATATATGTATGCACACATATATACATATATATACACACATACACACACACATATGTATTTATAAGATGGGGTCTTGCCATGTTGCCTGGGCTGGTCTTGGGCATGTTGCCTCAGTCTCCCAAGTAGCTAGGATTACAGGCATGCACTACTCCACCCAGCTCTGGGACAAATTGATTTTAATGTGCTGCCAGGACATTCATGTGACAAAAGTAAGTAGTTAGAAATCTAGGCCTGAAGCTTGGTGATTTCCAAATCTATATGTCCGGTCCAAATATGCAAAATGGTCTGGTCTGGACATACAGATTTGGGAATCACCAACATAAAAATTGTGTTGCTTGGCTGGACGTGGTGGCTCATGCCTGTAGTCCCAGCACTTTGGGAGACTGAGGCGAGTGGCTCACAAGGTCAGGAGTTCAAGACCAGCCTGGCCAACATGGTGAAACCCCATCTCTACTAAAAATACAAAAATTAACTGGGAGTGGTGGCAGGCACCTGTAATCCCAGCTACTCAGGAGGCTGAGGCAGAAGAATCACTTGAACCCGGGAGGCAGAGGTTGCAGTGAGCCAACATCACGCCACTGCACTCCAGCCTAGGTGACAAAATGAGACTCTGTCTAAAAAAAAAAAAAAAAATTATGTTGCTTGACCATGAGTCTAATTAAGAGCTCCCTTAATGTAGACTAGAAGGAAATGAAAGTCCAAGACAGACCTTGGAAAACTCTGATATTAAAGGGATGGTCAGAGAAAGAAAAGCCAGCAAAGAAAACCAGGGAAGAATTATAACAGAGTTGTGTCACGGAAGCCAAGAGAGAAAAGATTTTCAGGAAGGAAAGAATTGTCAGCAGTGCTGTCTTAGTCCATTTTGTGCTGGTGTAACAGAATACCACAGACTAGGTCATTTATAATGAGCAGAAATGTATTAACTCATGGTTCTGGTGGCTGGGAAGTCCAAGATCAAGGGGCTGGCATCTGGCGAGGGCCTTCTTGCTTCTTGCTGTGTTATTCCATGGCAGAAGGGCAAAGAGAGGGTGGGGCTGATAATTAAACTTATCCTTTTATAAGGTACCCATTCCCAAGATAAGGGCATTAATCCATTCATGAAGGTGGTGTTCCCATGACCCAAACACCTCCCATTAGGCCCCACTTCCCAACACCACTGCATTGGGGGTCCAATTTCCAGCACATGAACTTTGGAGGACATGTTTAAACTGTAGCAAATGCCAAGTGCTATAGACAACTCAAGAATGCTGAGTACAGAGAAATAGTTGGTAGAATTGACAGTCAGAAGGCCGCAATGACTGGGGCTTTCTTATGTCCACAGGCCTCTCCACCATCAACCAGACTCGTCTTGATTTTCATTTCTCCTCTGATAGAACTGCTGGTGACAGGGAGGTCCAGCAGGCCAGTCTCATGTTCTTTGTGCAGCTCCCTTCCAATACCACTTGGACCTTGAAAGTGAGAGTCCTTGTGCTGGGTCCACATAATACCAACCTCACCTTGGCTACTCAGTACCTGCTGGAGGTGGATGCCAGTGGCTGGCATCAACTCCTCCTAGGGCCTGAAGCTCAAGCTGCCTGCAGCCAGGGGCACCTGACCCTGGAGCTGGTACTTGAAGGCCAGGTAGCCCAGAGCTCAGTCATCCTGGGTGGAGCTGCCCATAGGCCTTTTGTGGCAGCCCGGGTGAGAGTTGGGGGCAAACACCGGATTCACCGACGAGGCATCGACTGCCAAGGAGGGTCCAGGATGTGCTGTCGACAAGAGTTTTTTGTGGACTTCCGTGAGATTGGCTGGCACGACTGGATCATCCAGCCTGAGGGCTACGCCATGAACTTCTGCATAGGGCAGTGCCCACTACACATAGCAGGCATGCCTGGTATTGCTGCCTCCTTTCACACTGCAGTGCTCAATCTTCTCAAGGCCAACACAGCTGCAGGCACCACTGGAGGGGGCTCATGCTGTGTACCCACGGCCCGGCGCCCCCTGTCTCTGCTCTATTATGACAGGGACAGCAACATTGTCAAGACTGACATACCTGACATGGTAGTAGAGGCCTGTGGGTGCAGTTAGTCTATGTGTGGTATGGGCAGCCCAAGGTTGCATGGGAAAACACGCCCCTACAGAAGTACACTTCCTTGAGAGGAGGGAATGACCTCATTCTCTGTCCAGAATGTGGACTCCCTCTTCCTGAGCATCTTATGGAAATTACCCCACCTTTGACTGAAGAAACCTTCATCTAAAGCAAGTCACTGTGCCATCTTCCTGACCACTACCCTCTTTCCTAGGGCATAGTCCCTCCTGCTAGTCCATCCTGCTAGCCCCACTCCAGGGACTCAGCCCCATCTCCGACCATGAGCAATGCCATCTGGTTCCCAGGCAAAGACACCCTTAGCTCACCTTTAATAGACCCCATAACCCACTATGCCTTCCTGTCCTTTCTACTCGATGGTCCCCACTCCAAGATGAGTTGACACAGCCCCTTCCCCCGATTTTTGTGGATCTCCAGAGAGGCGCTTCTTTGGATTCACCAAAGTTTAGATCACTGCTGCCCAAAATAGAGGCTTACCTGCCCCCCTCTTTGTTGTGAGCCCCTTTCCTTCTTAGTTGTCCAGGTGAACTGCTAAAGCTCTCTTTGCATACCTTCATCCATTTTTTGTCCTTCTCTGCCTTTCTCTATGCCCTTAAGGGCTGACTCGCCTGAGCTCTGTCACCTGAGCTCCCCTGCCCTCTGGCTTCCTGCTGAGGTCAGGGCATTTCTTATCCCTGTTCCCTCTCTGTCTAGGTGCCATGGTTCTGTGTAACTGTGGCTATTCTGTGTCCCTACACTACCTGGCTACCCGCTTCCATGGCCCCAGCTCTGCCTACATTCTGATATAACTGCTTCAACACTAGGGGGTCCTAAAGGCTTTCTATCTTGCTAGTCCCTGGGGCCTCAACATCTCATACTGGTTCCCTTAACTCTGCCTATACCTCTGTAAATAATTCCTTCACTAAGTTCTCTTGATGAAGCAAAAACAGACAGCTGAAAGGTCCTCTATCTCCTACAAGGGCCCTAACTGGCACCCCAGATGACACAGAGCCTGCCTGCTTGTGCTGTAGTCTGCCTACTCTGCTGTCTCGTCACATGGTCTCCTCAGAACTGAACTATTGTATCCGTCTCACACTTTATGCCTCTTCTTTCTTAGGCACCCCTGTCCCTCCATCCTTCCAGAACCATCTTTGAGGTCTCATGGCTAACAAAAAACCTAGGCTTTACCTGTTCCCTCTGTAATCCCTCCAAAAGATGAGACAGATCTATGCTTGGTCATCCAGTAAACTGACCAGCTGTGGGCATGCAAGTGTGGGAGGCAGAGGCACGCTCAGAGCTGGCTGCCAGGACCTCTGACTTGCCTTCCTTTCACCCGCCCCCAGTGCTCCACCCAGGAGTCCTGCCTGGAAGCTGGAATGGGCAAGGGCTGCTAGAGTGGGACAGGGAGAAGAGGAAGGCCTGGATGAGGAGAGGGTGGCATTTGCTCTGAGACTGGGTCCTTTTTAGACCTTTGCCCTTCCTCCCCCACATCTCCTCCGTTTGGCTGGACAGTCCTGAACCACGAGGTCGATATTGTCTGCAGCCCAAGGCCGAGTTTGCGCAAAACCCATGTGTTCTTTGGTAAACGTGATGTCTGTGTTTGCTCAGTTTATGACCCCCTCCTATGAGGGTAAGAGGTCCCTGAAATAGGAACCCTAGAGGAGAAAGTCTGAAAAGGACTGCCTGGGGGACTGTAAATCTGAGCTTGAGGGCTTCCTGAGCAACCCATGGAAGTTATCCCACCTTTGACTTGAGGAGACCTTCATCTAAGGAGAATCTAAGGAGGCCTTCTGTTGTCTCCCCCACACATCCCCGACCCCCAGATCTAACCTCCTTCCCAACTACAGCTTAGTCCCCAGGGCTAGGACTGGGGTAAAGCAAAGTGAGTCATTCACCTGGGGGGGCTAAATTTTAAGGGGGTGGTGAACAATTTATTAATCAAGATAGGACTTTAATGCAATATTATTTTAAAGTCAAAATTAATGCAAAAAATCCATGATGAACAAAATAGCCTACTTTTAAATAAAAACAGGATCAGCATTATTCCCTTTGTTTTTTGGCTTTGTCTTTTGTAATAAGGGGAGAGAGTGGGTCTGTCTTCTTCCAAACATTTTCTTCTAGAGCTTCCTAGCTCCTACCTCTGGACCCCTTCAGGCTTTTCTCATTTGAGAAAGATAACCACTCCCACTTCTTCTACTTCCTTACCCACCCCCAAGCCTGTCTTCTACTTCCTTACCCACCCCCAAGCCTGTCGCTATCCCCCAGCCCCCAACCAGGTTGGTGGTAGGGCAGGCAGTGAGGCAGATGGCTGGGGTATTTATAACCCAGGAGCACTTCTTGGGAAAAGTGACTAAGATGCTAAGAGCGTATTTATAGCTGAGCTCTGACGTAAGTGTCAGTGGGGAGGTAGGGCCAGGCCAGGCACAGCAGCAAGGGGGTGGGAAGAGCTGGAAATTGGGGGCATCTGACAGTGAGGGTGGGGAGAGGTGGGGTCAGTGACTCCTGCAGCCACTTCTTGTCACTTCCCCTGACTGCCTACTGATACCAACAGGTAAGCCGTCTGAGGCACCACCATGGATAGATACCTCCACTTTGCTGACCGATGTTCCAGACCCGAGGGGGTAGAGGGCTGTCATTTCCCAGCCCAACCAACAGAATGGGAGCTGGGAGCTGGGGAGAACACTGGACAGAGCTCTTGAGTGTGTTTCAGAGCTTGGGGAGAAATGCAGGGTGGACAGGAGGGTCTAATCGTCTCAGTGCGCCCCCACCCCACTCCACCCCCACCAAATAGTGCCCTGAGGTTCTAGGAAGAGCCTGGGACATCACCAAGCTCCATTGCCACGTGTTTGTGTGATGAGGTCCAAAACCAAAGCTAGCAGTGATGTGGATCCTGAAGACAGTCTCTCTTCTCTGGCAGTGTGATGGGGAAAGAACAAAGGAACCAGCTTGTCCCTGTCTCTTGTGGGGGAGGCAGGGTCCCCAGAGTGAGAGGTCGAGGGGCACTCCTCATCACTCCATTCCCCAGAGCTGCCCCTTCCCTGTTCCTGGGAAGCTCCAGCCAGCTACAAGCCAGCTGCTGTCCAGAGGCGCGGCACTGCCACATGGTGGACACTGGTGGTACTGAGGTCCAGCCTTCCAATTAGGAACCCTGTCCCCTAGATCTAATAGTCTCTCTTGACAGCTCCCGTCATCTAAACAGAGGGGAGATGAGCAAAGTGGAGTAAAGACACATTTCCAAATCACACCCACTTCCCCCACAGCTTTCTCCCCGTCAAGCTTCTTGGAGAAATTGGGGCATAAGGAGAAAAGCTAGCATGAGGCCCACCTTCATGAATTCAAGGTGGAGGGGTCTGGGTCCCCCCCCCCCCATTTAAAGCCAGTGAGGACTGGGTGTGGTGGCTCATGTCTATAATCCTAGCACCTTGGGAGGCTGAGGTGAGAGGATCGCTTGAGCCCAGGAGCTTGAGACCACCCTGGGCAACACAGCAAGACCCTGTCTCTACAAAAGAATAAAAAATAAATTAGCCTGTGTGGTGTGGTGTGGTGTGGTTGGTGTGGTGGCACGCACCTGTAGACTTAGCTACTCTGGAAGCTGAGGTGGAAGAATCACTTAACCCAGGAGGTCGAGGCTGCAGTGAGCTGTGATCAGGCCACCACACTCCAGCCTGGATGACAGAGTGAGACCCTGTCTCAAAAACATAAAAAATAAAATAAAAAATAGGTCAGGTGCGGTGGCTCATGCCTGTAATCCCAGCACTTTGGGAGGCCGAGGCGGGCAGATCATGAGGTCGGGAGATGGAGACCATCCTGGCTAACACAGTGAAACCCCGTCTCTACTAAAAATACAAAAAACTAGCCGGGCGTGGTGGCGGGCACCTGTAGTCCCAGCGACTCGGGAGGCTGAGGCAGAAGAATGGTGTGAACCCGGGAGGTGGAGCTTGCAGTGAGCCGAGATTGTGCCACTGCACTCCAGCCTGGGCGACAGAGCGAGACTCAGCCTCAAAAAATAAAATAAAATAAAATAAAGACAGTGAGGAAATGTGGTCAGGACGGCTGAGACTGGGAACCAAGACTGCTGTATTTGCCTTGCTTTGTTGTCAAAAGCTCTTAGAGCTCCCGTTTTCTACCCCCATTAACAGGCCTGAAGGGTGGTGTGGTGGCTCACACCTGTAACCTCAGCACTTTAGGAGGCTGAGGCAAGTGGACTGCTTGAGCCCAGGAGTTCAAGACCAGCCTGGGCAACATAGCGAGACCCTGTCTCTATGGGAAATTTAAAAATTAGCCAGGTGTGGTGGTGCGCACCTGTAGTCCCAACTACTAAGGAGGCTGAGGCAGAAGGATTGTCTGAGCCCAGGAGTTCAAGGCTGCAGTGAGCTATGATTGTGCCACTACACTCTAGCCTGAACAACAGATTGAGACCTTACCTCAATAAAATAAAATAAAATTTAAATTTTAAAAATTTAAGAAAAAAAAGAGGCCTGGCACTACTTCTAGGATGCCCCAAATTTAGGCAACTCTCACAGTCCCTTGAAAGAGAAGTGGCAGCTGGGTATAGGCCCTCCCAAGTGTCATGCCCCCTGCCAGTCCTGATGGACTCTGCCCTGTGTAAGATTGCATCACCACCACCACCACCTCTCTGGGCTTCCCCAGACATCACAGGAACACGTTCCCCGCCCCAACCCCCCCCCGGCTCTGGCCCTCCTCCACATCATGCTCCACATCATGCTCCAGGCCAACTGGACTCTGGGCGGCCAGCACAGGCAGGGTCAGGGGGTGACTTCTGTGCCTCGTGGCACTGCCACCTGGGCCTGAGCAAGAGGGCTCCATTATCCTACCCGCCCAAACCCTCATCCCTGTCCTAGCCCCAATGCTAGAAATAAAGAGACCAGAATTTTCCTTCTGGCCTAAGGGCCCCAGAGAAATACCCACTGGAACTCACTGCTGCCTCATGGAAACTGCTGCAGCAGTGGTGAAGCTAGAAAGACTAGAGGTATGAGGGAAAATTGCCCTTCCCTACCTGGCTCATAAGGCGTTCCCTCCCCCAAGTCCCAGACCTTGGGGACTGAGCATGTGAAATCATCCTCTTTCTTGCATCATGCGTGTCCACATTGCACCCCCCCACCCCCATACCCCTAACTTCAGGCCCAGTCACCATGGCCAGATGGTGAAACCTGAGCTGGTGGGGAGGAGGACCTCCACCCCCTGCAGGGGCCTGATGGGCAGCACAGCTGGCCAATCCTGGGACTCAGAGGGTAGGTAGGCTGGCTGACCACTAGGTTTGGAAGCCCCAGGCAGCTGGCTCTAAAGAGGCCCCAGGTCAGTAGCCAGACATGAGCTGTGAGGGTCAAGCACAGCTATCCATCAGATGATCTACTTTCAGCCTTCCTGAGTCCCAGACAATAGAAGACAGGTGGCTGTACCCTTGGCCAAGGGTAGGTGTGGCAGTGGTGTCTGCTGTCACTGTGCCCTCATTGGCCCCCAGCAATCAGACTCAACAGACGGAGCAACTGCCATCCGAGGCTCCTGAACCAGGGCCATTCACCAGGAGCATGCAGCTCCCTGATGTCCAGCTCTGGCTGGTGCTGCTGTGGGCACTGGTGCGAGCACAGGGGACAGGGTCTGTGTGTCCCTCCTGTGGGGGCTCCAAACTGGCACCCCAAGCAGAACGAGCTCTGGTGCTGGAGCTAGCCAAGCAGCAAATCCTGGATGGGTTGCACCTGACCAGTCGTCCCAGAATAACTCATCCTCCACCCCAGGCAGCGCTGACCAGAGCCCTCCGGAGACTACAGCCAGGGAGTGTGGCTCCAGGGAATGGGGAGGAGGTCATCAGCTTTGCTACTGTCACAGGTGGGTGAGGGAGAGAGCAACAGGCAAAGAGCAGACAGGGAAAGGGAGGCAGAAGGGGAGCCTGGCAGGAGCAGCAGAGGGAGTGGGGTGTGGCAGGAGAAGGAGGAGCTGGGTCAGGGACTGGTTGCAGAGGACACAAAGCAGTCTCTACTTTTCTAGAGGTAGGTTCGAGGGAGAGCAGTGGGCAGGGCTTGGGGAGTCTCAGAGGAGAGCTTCATCTCTGCTCACATTTTCTTTCCCTTTTCTGTCTTTCGGGCAGACTCCACTTCAGTCCACAGCTCCCTGCTCACTTTTCACCTGTCCACTCCTCGGTCCCACCACCTGTACCATGCCCGCCTGTGGCTGCACGTGCTCCCCACCCTTCCTGGCACTCTTTGCTTGAGGATCTTCCGATGGGGACCAAGGAGGAGGCGACAAGGGTCCCGCACCCTCCTGGCTGAGCACCACATCACCAACCTGGGCTGGCATGCCTTAACTCTGCCCTCTAGTGGCTTGAGGGCTGAGAAGTCTGGTGTCCTGAAACTGCAACTAGACTGCAGACCCCTAGAAGGCAACAGCACAGTTACTGGACAACCAAGGCAGCTCCTGGACACAGCAGGACACCAGCAGCCCTTCCTAGAGCTTAAGATCCAAGCCAATGAGCCTGGAGCAGGCCGGGCCAGGAGGAGGACCCCCACCTGTGAGCCTGCGACCCCCTTATGTTGCAGGCGAGACCATTACGTAGACTTCCAGGAACTGGGATGGCGGGACTGGATACTGCAGCCCGAGGGGTACCAGCTGAATTACTGCAGTGGGCAGTGCCCTCCCCACCTGGCTGGCAGCCCAGGCATTGCTGCCTCTTTCCATTCTGCCGTCTTCAGCCTCCTCAAAGCCAACAATCCTTGGCCTGCCAGTACCTCCTGTTGTGTCCCTACTGCCCGAAGGCCCCTCTCTCTCCTCTACTTGGATCATAATGGCAATGTGGTCAAGACGGATGTGCCAGATATGGTGGTGGAGGCCTGTGGCTGCAGCTAGCAAGAGGACCTGGGGCTTTGGAGTGAAGAGACCAAGATGAAGTTTCCCAGGCACAGGGCATCTGTGACTGGAGGCATCAGATTCCTGATCCACACCCCAACCCAACAACCACCTGGCAATATGACTCACTTGACCCCTATGGGACCCAAATGGGCACTTTCTTGTCTGAGACTCTGGCTTGTTCCAGGTTGGCTGATGTGTTGGGAGATGGGTAAAGCGTTTCTTCTAAAGGGGTCTACCCAGAAAGCATGATTTCCTGCCCTAAGTCCTGTGAGAAGATGTCAGGGACTAGGGAGGGAGGGAGGGAAGGCAGAGAAAAATTACTTAGCCTCTCCCAAGATGAGAAAGTCCTCAAGTGAGGGGAGGAGGAAGCAGATAGATGGTCCAGCAGGCTTGAAGCAGGGTAAGCAGGCTGGCCCAGGGTAAGGGCTGTTGAGGTACCTTAAGGGAGGGTCAAGAGGGAGATGGGCAAGGTGCTGAGGGAGGATGCTTAGGGGACCCCCAGAAACAGGAGTCAGGAAAATGAGGCACTAAGCCTAAGAAGTTCCCTGGTTTTTCCCAGGGGACAGGACCCACTGGGAGACAAGCATTTATACTTTCTTTCTTCTTTTTCTTTTTATTTTTTTGAGACGGAGTCTCGCTCTGTCACCAGGCTGGAGTGCAGTGACACGATTTTGGCTCACTGCAACCTCCGTCTCCTGGGTTCAAGTGATTCTTCTGCCTCAGCCTCCCAAGTAGCTGGGATTACAGGCGCCCACTAATTTTTGTATTCTTAGTAGAAATGAGGTTTCAACATATTGGCCAGGATGGTCTCGATCTCTTGACCTCTTGATCCACCCGACTTGGCCTCCTGAAGTGATGAGATTATAGGCTTGAGCCGCCGCGCCTGGCTTATACTTTCTTAATAAAAAGGAGAAAGAAAATCAACAAATGTGAGTCATAAAGAAGGGTTCGGGTGATGGTCCAGAGCAACAGTTCTTCAAGTGTACTCTGTAGGCTTCTGGGAGGTCCCTTTTCAGGGGTGTCCACAAAGTCAAGGCTATTTTCATAATAATACTAACATGTTATTTGCCTTTTGAATTCTCATTATCTTAAAATTGTACAGTGGAGTTTTCCAGAGGCCATGTGACATGTGATTACATCACCTTTCTGACATCATTGTTAATGGAATGTGTGCTTGTATGGTCTTGTGTTACAGTCTTTTTCAGTTTTAATTTCTAATGTAGTGAATTGATAGATGTAAATCGTATGAACAAAAGCTCAATGATTTTTTTTTTTTTTTTTGAGACGGAGTCTCGCTCTGTCGCCCAGGCTGGAGTGCAGTGGCACAATCTCGGCTCACTGCAACCTCCACCTCCCAGGTTCAAGCGATTCTCCTACCTCAGCCTCCTGAGTAGCTGGGACTACAGGCCTGCGCCACCATGCCCAGCTATTTTTTGTATTTTTAGTAGAGACGGGGTTTCACCATGTTGGCCAGGCTGGTCTCGGACTCCTGACTTGAGGTGATCCGCCTGCCTTGGCCTCCCAAAGTGCTGGGATTACAGGTCTGAGCCACTATGCCTAGCCTAATGACTTTTAAGAGTATAGAGGAAACCAAAAAGTTTGAGACTCACTGGTCTATAGAACTGGGTGGGGAGAAGAAAGTAAGGTGTTCTAAGAGAGCTCTTCTTGCTGGGCACCGGTGGTCCCAGCTACTTAGGAGGCTAAGGCCGGAAGACCGCTTAAACCCAGGAGTTCGAGGCTATGATCACACTTGTGAATAGCCTCTGCACTCCAGCCTGGGCAAATAGTGAGACCCCGTCCCAGATAAAAATAAATAAATACATAAATACATAAATAGCTCCTCTGGAAGAAGGGGCTCGAGGCTGGGACAGGAGCATGTGTGGGGTGCCTTTTTTTCAGTGACCATTAGTCTGGTCTGACTGAGCTGGGTCTCTGACCCTCTGGGGATAACTAGTCTGGGTCAAAGTCCCAGATCTCCCCCTACCTTCACCTTTTCTTTTCCCCCTTGACCCTCAGACTGAACAGTTAACCCACTGACCTTCCACACCCAAGGGGGTGGTTCTTGGAAGCAGAGCTAGGATGTGGGAGGTCTGCCTGTGGGGTTGAAAAAAAGGGGAGAGGGTGCCCTTTTTCCTTGTCATGCTTCCTCCTCTTTCTCATAAAAATCAGAGACTGAAATGCTGCCCCTCCCTTATATCCGGTCACGATGGCAACGCAAATCTAAAGAGGCAGGGCACTTCCCTGTCAGGCAGTACCGCTGGGCATAGCAACCTCTGCCTCTCCGTTTCTCAGAGCTCACATATCCACCTCCTGGGCTTTTAAGTGGGCTTTAGTGAGGGGCTCCTCCTTCAGCTGGGCTCCTCCTTCAGTTCCCCAGCTCTTCTGCTTCGACTCGGAGCGGGTGTCATGTGTGAGAACGGCCAGCAGAGGGAGCAGAAAGCCTGGAAGAGCAGCTAGAGCCTGCAGTGACGTGGTGCGGAGGGGCGGCAGTCTCCAGAACTTCGAGACGTAGAGCCGGAGTTCTCGGGAAAGGGGCTTCAGTCCCAGGGCTCCTTGGTGACCTCGTGAACCACACCCTGCACCCAGAGCCTCAGCCGCTGCTCCTTGCTTTTATGCTGCATAGACTCCTCACCTTCTTCCAGAGCCCCCAACCCAACTTGATTTGCCCCAAACCTCAACTCTGTCCCAGCCGCTGCAAGTTCCATCCAAAGGATGAGGCCTGCAGATAAACCACAGGATGGCAGAATGCTCAGTTAGCACCAACCAAAGGCGACTACCCTACCTCCACTATTATCGTTCTCGGTTGAACTTCTCCCCCTGCACCGCAATATTTTCCTCAATCTGGTTGTCTGGGCCTCTTTGGGGCCAGCCGATCCAGAAATCCAAGCCGGGATTTAGTACTCACCAACAGCAGCGTGTTCAGCCGGGGGGGGGGGGGGGCGTAGGCAGTATAGGGTCCCTCAAGGGAGGGGGAGGATCCTGGGGGTCCTGGGGGTGCAATAAGCCCGGCACCCCTTCTCTTGCTTCCAGCTACCCCGCCTCATCCTCCAGAACGGCAAGAGGGAGGGAAATAGAAGGGAGGTGAGGGGCGAGCGGGAAGAGCGGCGGCGCGCCAGCGGCTGGAGCGAGAAAAAGTTTTTGCAAAAGGGAAAAAAAAAGTTTGCGCTTCTCGCGGGTGGTCCGGGCTTGCGGCCCGGCGGGCTGGGCCGGCGGGAGGGCTGGGGGCCAGGTTGGGGGGGTGGGGGTGGGATCGAGGCTGCGCTGCCGTGGCCCTCTCCGCCCCCCCTCCCCACCGCACACCCCCCAGCCCAGACTCCAGCCCTGGACCGCGCATCCCGAGCCCAGCGCCCAGACAGAGGTGAGAAGGGGGGGCAGGCGGGGGACCACCTGGGAGCAGTGGGGGAGGGGGCCTGAGGGGATGCTCAGCTTCTTAGGGACTCATCCCAGACCCGGGACATAGAGGCAAAATAGGGGTGGGAGAGCCTGGGGTGAGACATTAGAAACTCCAAATTTTTCACTTGTATCTTTCTCTGTATCTTCTTTTTCTTCCCTTTTTTCTTCTGTCAGTCTGTGTATCTCTGTCTCAGGGAACCGTGGGTCTTTGTCTCCGCCTCTCCCATATATTAGAAATATCTCACTTTCATGCGGTTAAGTTGAAGAGGCTGGAGGGATGGCTAGCTGGCGGTCTGCGTTGTAGAGAGGTAACTCCAGGTGTGTGTCTGCGCGTGGGGTAGGAAGACGTCAGTGTTTCTGAAAGGTGGGGACTGCAAAGGAGGGAGCTCCAGGTGGGGTGGGGACGGGTGTGTGGGAGGCAACAGAGCCACTAGGGGCCAGCCAGGCTTGAACCCTTGACCTGTCTTGTGACAGATGTGCCAGTGGATGCTTGTGCTTTAGGGGAAAGGAGTGTCTTCTGGACTTGGAAGGGGGCTGGGGCGGGGGGGGCTGTCCAAGGTCTAGTGAAGGCCCTAGAATGACCCCATGCAATTTGGACTCCTGAGTCCCAAGGGCTGTGGGCAAGGCGCTCAGGAGGAGCCGGGGAGACCTTGTCTTGACCCTCTGACCTCAGGACCACCGGGGCAGCGGGAGCCAGCCGCAGGGAGACCCCTACCGGGGCTGGGCGGGACCACTGGCCACTGCCAGCCTGTGTATCCCCGTTGGCCCCCCGCCCAAACAGGAGCTGGGGATCGAGGCCCCTCCTCTGGCTCAGACCACCCTGCCTGCCCTTGCTCCCCGCTCTGAATCCTCTTTCAGGTCCCGTGACCCCGAAACAATCAGCACTGGGCAGCTAGCTTTCGGGACAGGATTAGGGAAAGGGGACCCCGTAGAGCCTGGGGACTGAGGGTTTTAGGGGTCTGGAGAGCTGGGGTCTTCTAGAATAGGTCTTTACGTTCCAGTAGAGGGAGAAGGCGGGCGGTTTCCCGGGGGATATGTAAGGGTCGGAATAAGTGTGGTTTTCCCTAGGGGGCGGGGTCCAGAGACCTCTCCCCCTCCACCATTATCTCCCTGGCATCCCCGCCCTTGACGTCACCAGGGGGTTCCCGGGGGTCTGGAGGGGTTAACCCTTGGGAAGCCGGCTGCTATAACCAGCAACCTAAGGTGTCCGGGCCCCTCCTCCTCCCCATACACACCTAATTTCATTGACCCAGTCACTTTCTCTCCTTTCTCTCCCCTATACTTTCTGGATTCTTCTCCCTTTCTAACCCCACCAACGGGGACCCCCACTCTCCAGTAGTTCCTCCCGGGGCGCCACTGCCTGCTTTCCGAATGTGCTGAGAGGAGGAGGGAAGAATGTGGCCCGCCCCTCAGCCCCCACCCCTATGGCTCGCTCTACTGGGCTCCCGGGGCGGGCGGGGGGAGCGGAGCCGTCTGCAGCCAGTGCCTGCGGCGGCGACTTGGGTGGGCCGAGGAGGCACGGGGGCGGGGAAGGCGGGACCGGGAGTAGGGGGGCGGAGCCGACTCTTGGGAGTTGGGGAGCGGGGGTGCGAGGGGGACGCTGGAAAACAGGGAGACACCGAAGATGGTTTAGGGCTCCGGCAGGGGTACCCTAGAGCTCCCTGTCCCATCCCTAACTCTCACACCCCAGAAAAACTTTACCGAAGCTAAAAAAGTTGGCGACATTTTCCTTTTACTAGCCTGAAGGGGAGATGTGGGTGGGCTGTGGAACGCGTGGGCGAGGAGGGGTGTAGCCCCATTTCCTTGGAGGCTCTTCGGCAGCTGGGCAGTGGGGCAGAAAGATGACTGAGTAGGCAAGTTTGGGGGAGTCTCTAGTGTTTGGGGGATCATTTGCAAACTTCCCTCCTTCCCCTGGGTGAGTCATAGAGGGAAGGAGGCGGGAGAATTGTCCCCCCATCCAGCTGCCAGCCAGCTGTGCCCCCCGCCCCCCAACATTAGTTCCAAGGTCGAGTTGGGAGGTCTTGGATGCGGGATCCGCATCTCGGTTGGAAAAGGAGAAGTTAGGAAGGGTACAGCCCAGGCTGCCGGGCCGGGCTGGGTCGCGGGGTCCGGGTTCCGCTCCCCATCTCACCCCGCCCTCACCCTAAATCCCAGCATCCCGGGATCACCCACCGCGCCGGCCGGCCCGGCCCGCTCCCGGTGGTTCTCCACCCCATCCCGCCCCACCCCACCCTCATTCCCGGGAGACCGGAAAACCCGGGATGGAGTAAAAACAGGAATTTGAAAAGAAAAACGGACAGCAGCACCTTCTTCCTCGCTACGCTTTTATAACGATCACATTGTTTTTTTCATTCTCTCAGAGTCTCCGCTCGTACTTCCTTTCCTGTTCCCCCAAAACAGAGACCAAAAAGATTAGGTGGGCCCGATTTAAACTACCCCAGAATAACACCAGCTTTCACCTTTGTGCCCAACAGACCCAGAAGACTCCCCTCAGGAACCTTACCTCCTCCTCCACACTGTTTTCTGTCTAAGAGGGCAGATGGCTTGTGCTCCCTCCTGGCCCCAACTGGCTCTGTGTCGGGACTGTGGCTAGGGCTCCCTCTGCTGGACACTGCAGAGATTGTACACGGGCTGTCCCTGGGGAGGGGCACGAGAAGGAAGGGGGAACGGGCTCTAGCAGAGCCGCCCAGTGCTTGAAGTCAGATCCATCACACGAGTTCTCCCATCCCACCCCCAAAGCCGGCCCAGGGTTAGAGCAAGAAGAATTAGAGGGTCCATGCTACTAAAATCACTTGAAGTTAATATAGGCACAATTAGTCCAAAACATGCCCTCTACACACAGACCACACAGGCAAAGCTCCCACCCAGTTCCCAAGAAGATCCCCAGAGTACACAGACTACAAGACTGCCTCTGCCTCTCTGGGACATCATTTCCCCTTACCCCTTCCCTCACTCAGCGAGTGATGCTTTTTTTGTTTTGAGACGGAGTCTCGCTCTGTCACCCAGGCTGGAGTGCAGTGGCACCATCTCGGCTCACTGAAACCTCCGCCTCCCAGGTTCAAGAGATTCTTCTGCCTCAGCCTTCCGAGTAGCTGGGATTACAGGCACCCGCCATCATGACTGGCTAATTTTTGTTTTTTTGTAGAGATGGGGATTTCACCATGTTGGCCAGGCTGGTCTTCAACTGACCTCAGGTGATCCTCCCGCCTCAGCCTCTCAAAGTGTTGGGATTACATGCGTGAGCCACTGTGCCCGGCCCAGTGATGCTCTTTTCAACTCGAATTCCGTGGCAGATGTCTTAGAGGGGCAGGGGACACCAGGGATGTTCTGCCCAGGATTCTGTGCCTGAGACTGCTGTCTGACAGTCTCTACTTCCTCCACCTTTATAACTACCTTCCCTTTCTGCAGTGTCCCCACACCCTCCTCTGAGACGCCATGTTCAACTCGATGACCCCACCACCAGTCAGTAGCTATGGCGAGCCCTGCTGTCTCCGGCCCCTCCCCAGTCAGGGGGCCCCCAATGTGGGGACAGAAGGTCAGTGTATATACCAATCCCTGGGCCTTGAGGATTTGGCAGATCTCCCACTTGGGCCCACCCCCACTCCATGCCAGTTTCCTATCTACAGGAGGATTTGAGGCCCCATGTCATATGGACCTGGAATCTGGGATCAGGTCATGTCTGGGGTTTTAAGGTGAGGTTTATGTATCCTCCATTCCCATTCCAGCTGTCTCTTTTTTCTAGGACTGTCTGGCCCACCCTTCTGCCACCAAGCTAACCTCATGTCCGGCCCCCACAGTTATGGGCCAGCCAGAGAGACCAACAGCTGCACCGAGGGTGAGGGCTCAGGCAACACCTCTTCCCTTTCTGCCCCTCTCTGACTTGTTCTGAAAGAGAAAGTGGGAGGGCAGGGGATCTCACTTGGAGGAGGAGATGCTTAGAGATGTGAGGCGTCAGAGCACCATCAAGAAGTCACAGATGGGGCCGGGCGCGGTGGCTCACACCTGTAATCCCAGCACTTTGTGGGGAAGCCATGGCAGGAAGATCGCTTGAGGTCAGGAATTCAAGACCAGCCAGGCCAACATGGTGAAACCCTGTCTCTACTAACAATACAAAAATTAGCCGGGCATGGTGGCATGCACCTGCAGTCCCGATTACAGGGGAGGCTGAGGCAGGAGAATCACTTGAACCTGGGAACGCAGAGGTTGCAGTGAGGCAAGATGGTGCCACGCACTCCAGCCTGGGTTACAGAGCATGACTGTGTCTCTCAAAAAAAAAAAAAAAAAAAAAAAAGTCACAGATAGCATCAATAGGGCAAAGCAGAATCCAGTATCATTGGTTTTGCCAAGTCAGGACCCATAGGTTAGGTGCATGGAGAGACATGCCCCTTTACCATATCCGTCTCCGCTGTCTCCTGCCCCAGGCCCACTCTTTTCTTCTCCCCGGAGTGCAGTCAAGTTGACCAAGAAGCGGGCACTGTCCATCTCACCTCTGTCGGATGCCAGCCTGGACCTGCAGACGGTTATCCGCACCTCACCCAGCTCCCTCGTAGCTTTCATCAACTCGCGATGCACATCTCCAGGAGGCTCCTACGGTCATCTCTCCATTGGCACCATGAGGTGCAGTCAGCCCTGGGCCAAGAGTCCCCTAAAGCCCCTACCCAAGTCCATTAAAAGTCTCAAGCCCTCAAACTACCTAACCCTATTTGAATCCTTGTCATTTCAAAGACAACTCTCCTCAGTACTTCCCTGGGACTGCCTCAACCACTACAAATCCCAAGTGTTCCAGAAATCCTCCAAATAGCCCAATCCTTCCTGAGACTTCCTAATTGTCTTAAGTAACTGCCTCCTCTCCTCCTCAGCCCATCTCTGGGATTCCCAGCCCAGATGAATCACCAAAAAGGGCCCTCGCCTTCCTTTGGGGTCCAGCCTTGTGGTCCCCATGACTCTGCCCGGGGTGGGATGATCCCACATCCTCAGTCCCGGGGACCCTTCCCAACTTGCCAGGTGAGAGTCCCCATATTGCTACCTGATTTCCCTCAGCTCAGGGTGGGTGGGTGGTGGATTTTGTAGGGGAAAGGTGAAGGAAAGACAAGGGATATAAGTTTTCAGTACTAGAAAAGTAAAGAGGTGTGGGTGCTGGGGTTCACTCCTTGCAGTTGAGTCAGACGCTTCCAAATGGGATCCCACCTTTTGCCCATCCCATTCACCAGTGTAGTCTGAGGAGGAAGTCCCTTCCAAACCCAGGAGGTTCCAGCTGCTTGGGTGGGGGCACTTAGGGCAGGAAGACCTGGCTTGGTTTCCTCTTCCTTCTGCTTACTTCCACCCTTATCACCGTCACCTCTTCCCCTGGGGAAGCTGAAGTCTGAGCTGGACATGCTGGTTGGCAAGTGCCTGGAGGAACCCTTGGAAGGTGATATGTCCAGCCCCAACTCCACAGGCATACAGGTAAGGGGATGGGCAGGAGCTTTACCTCCGGGACCTGAGCAAAACTAAAGCTGTCACCCAAGTGACCCTGAGATTGCCTCTCTTGCCCTAGGATCCCCTGTTGGGGATGCTGGATGGGCGGGAGGACCTTGAGAGAGAGGAGAAGCGTGAGCCTGAATCTGTGTATGAAACTGACTGCCGTTGGGATGGCTGCAGCCAGGAATTTGACTCCCAAGAGCAGCTGGTGCACGTGAGCCCCAGGGGGTAACAGGAATGGCTAGCCAGAACCTTTAGGAGATTCTGAGTGGGACATGGTGGAATCCGGCTGAGGGCAGGAGGTCAGAGGAGACTGAGGTTGAATGCTCAGTTGGGTAGGCAGAAGCTCAGAAGTTGTAGCTTTGCCTTAGGGAGCTGGAAGACCTGAGATGTGAGATATGATATTGCTCCTGCCTCTTCCTCCTTGAGGTGGAGTCGTGGAAGAGGAACAGGGGGTGGAGGGAAGGTCTGTTCTGGACCTCAGGGTCATGGGAGAGCCTTGGAAAGCCTTTGTATCTTCTCCCTCAGCACATCAACAGCGAGCACATCCACGGGGAGCGGAAGGAGTTCGTGTGCCACTGGGGGGGCTGCTCCAGGGAGCTGAGGCCCTTCAAAGCCCAGTACATGCTGGTGGTTCACATGCGCAGACACACTGGCGAGAAGCCACACAAGTGCACGGTGAGGCACCAATGTCCCAAGTCCAGGGTCTCTTCCTAAATCGGGGCTCTCCTTCAAGGTAGGGCCCAAGGCAGACTTTTGCTTTTATAAGTCCTTTCTTCCATAAACAAATATTAAAAATAATGTTTGTGTGACTGTGTTGGCATAAAGATGAATATGATGATATATATTAAAACACTCTTGGACCTAAAAGCTCATTTTTTTCCCCTTGATTTTAAAAGACATTAAAACAGGCCAGGCACGGTGGCTCACACCTGTAATCCCAGCACTTTGGGAGGCTGAGACAGGCAGATCACAAGGTCAGGAGTTCGAGACCAGCTTGGCCAATATGGTGAAACCCTGTCTCTACTAAAAATATAAAAATTAGCTGGGCGTGGTGATGGGCGCCTGTAGTCCCTGCTACTCGGGAGGATGAGGCAGAAGAATCACTTGAACCCAGGAGGTGGAGGTTGCAGTGAGCTGAGATGGCGCCACTGCACTCCAGCCTGGGCGACAGAGCAAAACTCCGCCTCAAAAAAAAATTTTTTTAAAAGACATTAAAACATGTTCGTAGGCCTCTTAAAGTATTGTCGGCCTTCAGTACTGTGCCTACTACTCTGCCTAATGGATAAACCCTGCATCAAGGACAACAGCCCGTTCCCCCAAGACGACCCCATCTTGGGACAGCCTAAGATCTCCACGCAGAGAAATCTGCCCTGGCTTGGTCAGAAGATGCTCTAGCACCTTTATATTCCCAAAGGGAGAGTGCCTCCAACTGCTTCCCTTCTCCAAGTTCTTGCCTGCCCTTGTCCCCTAGTTTTGGGAATTCTCTCCAAGCCCCAGTGCCTTTCATCTTGAGTTATATTCTCTGATGTGTGTCCTTTTGGAGATTGAGGGTTCCTTCCATCTCCATGTCCTCTGTCTGAGAACTATCCTTTGACCCCTGCATGTCCCCCAGTTTGAAGGGTGCCGGAAGTCATACTCACGCCTCGAAAACCTGAAGACACACCTGCGGTCACACACGGGTGAGAAGCCATACATGTGTGAGCACGAGGGCTGCAGTAAAGCCTTCAGCAATGCCAGTGACCGAGCCAAGCACCAGAATCGGACCCATTCCAATGAGGTGAATGCCCCAACTAAGCGACCCTCCCCTCTTGAGAAGCCACCTACCAGGGAGATTCCCCCATAAGAAATCCCTTAGCCCAGCACCCACTCCACAGAGGTGAGTCCCCCTCCCCACATAATTCGCCCAGAAAAGGCTTTTCTGAAACCCAGAATTTCCACTTAACCATTCCTCCTCCTACCTCTAACCTCTAACCAGCCAAAGGGCTAACCTAAAAGATTCCATCTAGAGGAGACCCCTGATCCCTCCAACCCCTGGATTTATGGGACCTCACAGCCCTGGGTTCACCCCCTCATCTTTCCCAGGCTGTCAGTTTTCCTAACCCTCCATTTAATCTCTGCATCTTTGACTCCCACCCGAGGCCTCCATCCTCCTTACTTCCTTTGGTGCTGTGTGCTCCTCCCCTGCCCCCTGTGTTGTCACCACTTTTTCCCATTTCTTCTGCATTCTTCCGCTTTGATCCGTTTGCCTTCTGTCTCCACTCTCCACTCAACAGAAGCCGTATGTGTGTAAGCTCCCTGGCTGCACCAAACGCTATACAGATCCTAGCTCGCTGCGAAAACATGTCAAGACAGTGCATGGTCCTGACGCCCATGTGACCAAACGGCACCGTGGGGATGGCCCCCTGCCTCGGGCACCATCCATTTCTACAGTGGAGCCCAAGAGGGAGCGGGAAGGAGGTCCCATCAGGGAGGAAAGCAGACTGACTGTGCCAGAGGGTGCCATGGTGAGAGAGCCCAGGCAACCCTCACCTCCATACCCCAGCCCACCCTGTGGACATCTTTCTAGTTACTTCCCAACCCATCCATTCCCTCCTATAGAAGTCACTCTTCTGTGACCAGTCTGCCTGTCTCTTGTCTTAGTGTTGCTCTTTGGGCTTCCCCAAATCTAGAGGTTTTAGAATCTTTCTGTCTCACTCTCTCACTCTCTCTCTCTCTCTCTCTCTCCTTCCTTCCTTCTTTCCTTCTTTCCTTTCTTCCTTTCTTTCTTTCTCTCTCTCTCTCTTTCTCTGCTTCTTTCTGACAGGGTCTTGCTCTGTCGCCCAGGCTGGAGTGTACTGGCATAATCATAGCTCACTGCAGCCTCAAACTCCTGGGCTCAAGTGATCACTACAGGCACACACCATCATGCCTGGCTAATTTTTCTTCTTTTTAGAGATCGAGTCTTGCTGTGTTGACCAGGCTGGTCTCAAACTCCTGGCCTTGAGTGATCCTCCCACCTCAGCTTCCCACAGTGCTGGGAAGAGCCAATGCATCCAACCCAAACTCTTTCTTCTTTTTTCAGACGGAGTCTCGCTCTGTTGCCCAGGCTGGAGTGCAGTGGCACGATCTCGGCTCACTGCAACCTCCGCCTCCCAGGTTCACACCATTCTGCCTCAGCCTCCTGAGTAGCTGGGACTACAGGCGCCCGCCACCACGCCGGGCTAATTTTTTTGTATTTTTAGTAGACATGGGGTTTCACTGTGTTAACCAGGGTGGTCTTGATCTCCTGACCTCGTGATCCGCCCACCTCGGCCTCCCAAAGTGCTGGGATTAGAGGCGTGAGCCACCGCACCCGGCAACTCTTTCTTAAATAGCACTTAGTATATGTTCCAAGCCTTTTACATGTATAATTTCATGTACTCCTCACAGCAACTTCATGAGAAAGGGACTCACTGTTCCCATTTTCAGTTGAAGAAACTCAGGCATAGAGAAATAGCCCAAGGTCATAGAACTAAGAGCAAGAATTTGAGTCCAGCCAGTCTGTGCTCCAGCCTAGGTTCTTCTCATCAAACGTCTCACATTCAGTTTGCTCCCCCATCTCTTACCTGCTTAGCCCTTTCTACACTTACAAGCTTCCTTGGAACCCCAGCAGTCACTGGGACACAGGCTTCAGCCACTCATCAAGTTGAAGGAGCTGTGGGGAAGGGTGTTGCCCTCAGACCTCATCTTCTCCACAGAAGCCACAGCCAAGCCCTGGGGCCCAGTCATCCTGCAGCAGTGACCACTCCCCGGCAGGGAGTGCAGCCAATACAGACAGTGGCGTGGAAATGACTGGCAATGTGGGGGGCAGCACTGAAGACCTCTCCAGCTTGGACGAGGGACCTTGCATTGCTGGCACTGGTCTGTCCACTCTTCGCCGCCTTGAGAACCTCAGGCTGGACCAGCTACATCAACTCCGGCCAGTAGGGACCCGGGGTCTCAAACTGCCCAGCTTGTCCCACACCGGTGAGACCTGGGTGTGGGAGGTGTGGCTGGGGTGAGATCTGGACCTGCCCTGAGGTTGAGAGGAGGAAGTCACCCTTGAGGGCTGTCACACAGCACTTTTGTATAATTAGAAAATGATGTCCTTCCTCAAGACACTTTCCATTTATCAGAAAATAGTTGTGATGTACAAACATGCAAAGGCTAGCCAGGCATGGTGGTGGGCACCTGTAATCCCAGCTACTCAGGAAGCTGAAGCAGGAGAATTGCTTGAACCTGGGAGGCAGAGGTTGCAGTGAGCTGAGATTGCGCCATTGCACTCCAACTTGAGCAACAAGAGCGAAACTCTGTTTCAAACAAAACAAAAACAAACAAACAAACAAGTATGCAAAGGCTATGATGCGAATGCTGTTCCCTAGGATTGTGCAGCACACAACCTGCACAACTGTTCATAGCGACCCTGAATCCTTGGTAACCCAGAAACAGAATAGGCATGGGAGAAGTAGAAGACAGAACAGACTGGTTAGGGATAACGAGCTTACCCCTGGGAATCCAGGACAAGGCTGTTGCATGGAGGAGGCAGGGTGAAATTTAGGAAGCTCCTTGACCATCCTACCTTTTCTCCCCATCACTTGCAGGTACCACTGTGTCCCGCCGCGTGGGCCCCCCAGTCTCTCTTGACCGCCGCAGCAGCAGCTCCAGCAGCATCAGCTCTGCCTATACTGTCAGCCGCCGCTCCTCCCTGGCCTCTCCTTTCCCCCCTGGCTCCCCACCAGAGAATGGAGCATCCTCCCTGCCTGGCCTTATGCCTGCCCAGCACTACCTGCTTCGGGCAAGATATGCTTCAGCCAGAGGGGGTGGTACTTCACCCACTGCAGCATCCAGCCTGGATCGGATAGGGGGTCTTCCCATGCCTCCTTGGAGAAGCCGAGCCGAGTATCCAGGATACAACCCCAATGCAGGGGTCACCCGGAGGGCCAGTGACCCAGCCCGGGCTGCTGACCGTCCTGCTCCAGCTAGAGTCCAGAGGTTCAAGAGCCTGGGCTGTGTTCATACCCCACCCACTGTGGCAGGGGGAGGACAGAACTTTGATCCTTACCTCCCAACCTCTGTCTACTCACCACAGCCCCCCAGCATCACTGAGAATGCTGCCATGGATGCTAGAGGGCTACAGGAAGAGCCAGAAGTTGGGACCTCCATGGTGGGCAGTGGTCTGAACCCCTATATGGACTTCCCACCTACTGATACTCTGGGATATGGGGGACCTGAAGGGGCAGCAGCTGAGCCTTATGGAGCGAGGGGTCCAGGCTCTCTGCCTCTTGGGCCTGGTCCACCCACCAACTATGGCCCCAACCCCTGTCCCCAGCAGGCCTCATATCCTGACCCCACCCAAGAAACATGGGGTGAGTTCCCTTCCCACTCTGGGCTGTACCCAGGCCCCAAGGCTCTAGGTGGAACCTACAGCCAGTGTCCTCGACTTGAACATTATGGACAAGTGCAAGTCAAGCCAGAACAGGGGTGCCCAGTGGGGTCTGACTCCACAGGACTGGCACCCTGCCTCAATGCCCACCCCAGTGAGGGGCCCCCACATCCACAGCCTCTCTTTTCCCATTACCCCCAGCCCCCTCCTCCCCAATATCTCCAGTCAGGCCCCTATACCCAGCCACCCCCTGATTATCTTCCTTCAGAACCCAGGCCTTGCCTGGACTTTGATTCCCCCACCCATTCCACAGGGCAGCTCAAGGCTCAGCTTGTATGTAATTATGTTCAATCTCAACAGGAGCTACTGTGGGAGGGTGGGGGCAGGGAAGATGCCCCAGCCCAGGAACCTTCCTACCAGAGTCCCAAGTTTCTGGAGGGTTCCCAGGTTAGCCCAAGCCGTGCTAAAGCTCCAGTGACCACATATGGACCTGCCTTTGGACCCAACTTGCCCAATCACAAGTCAGGCTCCTATCCTACCCCTTCACCATGCCATGAAAATTTTGTAGTGGGGGCAAATAGGGCTTCACATAGGGCAGCAGCACCACCTCGACTTCTGCCCCCATTGCCCACTTGCTATGGGCCTCTCAAAGTGGGAGGCACAAACCCCAGCTGTGGTCATCCTGAGGTGGGCAGGCTAGGAGGGGGTCCTGCCTTGTACCCTCCTCCCGAAGGACAGGTATGTAACCCCCTGGACTCTCTTGATCTTGACAACACTCAGCTGGACTTTGTGGCTATTCTGGATGAGGCCCAGGGGCTGAGTCCTCCTCCTTCCCATGATCAGGGGGGCAGCTCTGGACATACCCCACCTCCCTCTGGGCCCCCCAACATGGCTGTGGGCAACATGAGTGTCTTACTGAGATCCCTACCTGGGGAAACACAATTCCTCAACTCTAGTGCCTAAAGAGTAGGGAATCTCATCCATCACAGATCACATTTCCTAAGGGGTTTCTATCCTTCCAGAAAAATTGGGGGAGCTGCAGTCCCCTGCACAAGATGCCCCAGGGATGGGAGGTATGGGCTGGGGGCTATGTATAGTCTGTATACATTTTGAGGAGAAATTTGATAATGACACTGTTTCCTGATAATAAAGGAACTGCTTCAGAAAAAATAACATGCCACTTTATGTATTATTATGTTGGGGAGGAATGATAACAGGGAACAAGAAGAGAAGCAGGGGTTAATCCACTCACTTTCCTCTTTAGAGAAGCTCCCTCACCCATCCCAACACCTCAAGTCACACTCATGAAGATAGAGACAGTCATTTGGGAGATTTAAAGGGATGTCCTCAAAACAACACCAGCCTCTCACCACCAGAGATGACCGGAAATATGTTTTCTCTTCTTCCTTCCCTGCATCAGGGGAAGAGGCTGGTGAAGTTGGTGAGCATCAGCTGGACCAGCTGCCCTGGGTAGAGAGCATGGGCTGCTGGGTCAGATGTCTCCTGCTCTGGCCGAAACAGGGTTGGTCCAAACACAATTCCCAGGTTGTGGGGTGTCATGCGATTCTTATCTGAGTGTGCTATCACCCTGTAAGCAAAGGCCAAGGAAGGGGATATATGGCAGCAGCTTGCCACTTCATAGCAATCTAACCCTTCAAAGTTCTGAGCAGGGAAGAGTTCACTCTGGGATTCCTCCACATGGTGACAAAAAAACCAAGGAGATACAAGGGGAATGGAGATGGACCAGTGGAGAAACCTTCAGGATACAACCTGAAGATACAACTGCCTCTTCCGGCTTCAGGGGCTGCCCCAAGAGTTCTGTCTGCTCACAGTTTGGGAGTCTTTAATTCAAGTGGCCATCCTCTCTCAGAAGTCACTGCCCAGGCCCAGTTCAACCAAAGAAGCCATCAGCAATGTCCCAATGGGAGACAAAGAGGCAGAGGGAAGGGAGAAGTAAGATTTCCCTTATTCCTTTCACAGCATCTTGGTTCCATTTCCCCACTTGATGCTGACCTTTAGGTTTTGACCTAAAGTCTTTGACGGGCACGGTGGCTTACACCTGTAATCCCAGCACTTTGGGAGGCTGAGGTGGGTAAATCACCTGAGGTCAGGAGTTCGAGACCAGCCTGGCCAACATGGTGAAACCCCGTCTCTACTAAAAATACAAAAATTAGCCAGGCGTCGTGGCGGGCACCTGTAATCCCAGTTACTCGGGAGGCTGAGGCAGGAGAATTGCTTGAACCCGGGAGGCAGAGGTTGCAGTGAGCTGAAATTGCGCCACTGCACTCCAGTCTGGGTGACAGAGTGAGACTCTGTCTCAAAAATAAATAAAATAAAAAAATAAAGGTTTTGACTCTGGTAATATGCTCCTGCACAGAGGTTGCCTGCTTCCTCACCTGCCCATTAAACTTAGGTGCTTCCCTACCTTCACTCCACCTGCACAGAGTCCCTGTGGCATTCCCCACTCCACCTTCCCCAGCATGAACAAAGAGGTTGTGTCTTCCTGACCTGCATAAATGCTCCAGGAGGTACCGTAGAGTGTCATGGTTGGGCTTTGGCATTGAGCCTATTAATTCTTGTATCTGAGAGAGGCACTGCTCTGATTCGGAGAGTGCTAGAGAGAGTGATGGGAAAGGCATGGTAGTAAGGTTAGGGAAGGTGCTAGGACAGGATGGGTAAATGCACTGCTCTTTCCCACAGGCATGGAAGACATCATTAATCTAGCACAGCTTTCTTTTTCACATAGCCCAACTATAGCCTCATAATTCTTTTCAATTCAGCCCTCTAAACATTCACAAAAAAGCAACTGGAGTAGGCACCTGAGTTGAACGTTATTTTCCATCTCTAAGGTCAGAATGGGAAAGAAGAGTATAAGGGAACCTCTATTCTATTATTTACCACCCGTGTCCCCCACATCAAGGGTTCTTTCCAAAGCTCCAACCCTTACCAAGGGCAGCACGGAAATGGGGCAGCAGCAGTGGTGGCACCAGAGGCTGGGGCAGCTCCCGGAGAAAAAGCTTCAGGGCTCCGGTGACCACATGAATGTCATCCCACTCAGTACTGTCCAAATCTAACCGACCTTCTGGAGGGAGAAGGAGGTATAGGGGCTCATGAAGGGCCAGAAAGATTTAGAGACTGAGAGATTAGAAGTTCTGGAGAAATCCAGTCAAAGCAGACTATAGGAATGCCTAGAGGGTCTGCAGTGGGGCAAGGTAGCTAAGGTGGGGATGAGGACAACCCTCCCAGGAATGGTACATGGGGGTTTCCACGGGAAGCAAAGAGGATATGTGGAAGTTTTAGGGATCTGAAGCGTCTTCCATGTAAGTACCTTGTCCTGGCTGTTCTGGGAACACATACCTCCCATCGGAGGTGACCGCACGCTCTGCAACATGAATGAGGAGAGATCAGGAGCTAAGACATACACTTCCAGCCTGACAGCCTCTCTATTCTGCCAGCTTCCTCATGTAGGACCGCCCATGGTTCTCAGGCAAGACATTCTTAGTACAACCACTGGCCCACAAGCCTTCTCACCTCTGTCCACCAGAAAGCGAAGCTTCTGGACCACTGCCAAGTTCCCGCTCACCCGATAAATGCCATCCACATCTAGACCTGGGAGATGAGGAAGGAGTAGATAAGGACTGCTGCTTGAAAGTGTGTGTGGTGAGGGATATAAGGGTGGAGAGAAAAAGGGCAGTAGGAAGACTAGGTAGAATGGGGGAGGCAGAAAATTCTAGGCCTTAGCCTGTTGGAAGAGGATTCTGGGGTCTCTGAGAAAATGACCTCTTTTATCCACAGCAGCAATGCAGAGCCGCACAAAGCTGGGCACCGTATCTCCTTCCCGCTGGCAGAGTGATTCCAACTGGCAGCCGAACACCTGGTCTGGGGAAGCAGAGTGAGGCGGGAAGCCAGTGCCAGCGTCACTCACCGGAGCTCTTCTCAGCATAGGTCTTTATCCTTAAGTGAGGCTGGTCCTCCTGGCTGCCTGTGCCAGGCCTGGGCAAGGAAATACACTCCATCCCCCTTTCCCTGCCTCAAACAATCTGGCAAAGGGGTACAGGTCACCCCAGCTTCTCCCCTAAACAATCTGGGGTAGTGGGAAAGCAGCAGTCACAGAAGGTTGTGGTCTAGTTCTGGGAAGCTCTACTCTGAGCCTCGCTGGAGTTTTCTTATCCATGAACCTGGCCCAGCCCCCTCACCTCGGAGCAGACCCCGCTCCTGCAGGCTTTGTAAGGGCGGTCTCTTCGCGATGAGCCGCTTTAGTTTGTTGCGCACGCGGTTCTGCTCGGTGCTTTCGGGCCCCCGAACTGCAGGAGGCAGGTAGAGCGGGGCGTGAGCGCCCGGGAGCCTCGCTGCGCTCCCGGACCCTCCCTCCCCAGCCCGCGCCTCACTGGAGCTCCGGCGGCTGCTGAGGCGCAGCAGCGGCTTGGACACCGGCTCCGACTCCTCTTCTTCGTCCTCCCCGGCGCTCAGCTCCGCGGGTCCAGAGCCCGACAGACGCAGCTCCAGGGGGTTCTCCCGATCCTAGACCCGGGGTGGGCCGTGTCGAAGGTGAGAGAGGAGAGAAATCTGCATCCCTAGCTGGACTCTGACCCACTGCCAGGGTCCCACGTCCCGGCCCAGGCCAGGGCTCTCCACTGAGCCCACCCTGCCCCCACTGCTCCTGACTCCTATCGTTCCTACCCCACTCCCTTGGTCCCGGCCGGCCCGAGCCTCCCTCCGGGCCTCCACCCATCTAACCAGCCGCTCGATGACAGTCCGCAGCGCGCGGTGCCAGGCTCGCAGCTCTGTCTCGTGGTCCGACTGCAGCAGGAACTCGTGGCCAGGGACCGTGCGGATCTGAGGGCCAGGCAAGGAAACGCTCAGGTCAACGGGGAGGAGTATAAAAAGCAGGGAGACCTAGCGGGAGGCCTGCGCGGGAGATTGGGGGCGCCCTCGGGTCGGGTGGGGCCTTGGGGACGCGCGGGAGGGCGCTCACGTGCAGGACGTTGCGGCGGCTGGACAGGTGGCGGCCGTGCGCCAGGGCCGCCCCGCGCAGGTCCACGCTACTTTCGGGCCGGCTACCCGCTGGTCCCTGACAATGAGGGAGGAAACTGAGGCCACGGTGTTGTTTCCTTCACTGCTTCCCTCTCCCCGGTGGGCTGTGAGGAGGTGGGGGGCTTCCTCACTTCTTCACCTTCCTCTGCACCGCCCTCCCCGCTGCCGCCCCCACATTGGCGTGAGGCGGTAGGCAGCGCCCGCACCCCTCCTGCGCCTCTCGCTCACACTCACCCAGCCTGAGGAGGGCGCTGTCGGCGGTGGCTCTCGGTAGAACACCAGGCTGTTACCCGTCAACACCACCCAAGACGGGCCCCAGTTCTTCCTGCGGGGACAGAGAGGGGGAGGTAGTGGTAGCGAACAGGTCATTCTAGAATGACACGAGGAGGGTGCTCTTCCAACACCCTGCTCTACCCTATGGAGTTGACAGCCCAGGCCCTAGCTGTATTCCGGGTTCTCACCTGAGCTTGCGCCCCCCTTGGGCAATCTTGGTCATGTTGAGCAGACCCGACTTTTCCACCTCCTGGGAAGTGGAGGGAATGGGATCTGTAAGTCACCCTCGCCCTCCGTAGTGGCCAGGGCTTTCCCTAGGGGGTCTCCCAGGAGTGAAGTCCCTTAAAGTTGCTGGGGGAGGGCTGGGTAAGAGGATATTCAGAAAGAGGAAGATGTTTATGTGGAGCAGGAAAAGGGGGGAGGGGGGGCAGGGAGGATCTTGGCCTTCACAAAGAAATGGGAGATTCACATGGGGGTCGTCCAGGAGCTGCGGCAGAGGTCGAGGGGCCTGCAAGGCTGGAGGGTCAAGCTGCGAGGTGCGTTGGCTGAGGCTGAGTGAACCCTAGGGGAGAGGATTGGAGAAACAGGTGGGGAAACGCTCGACTCAGGGATCCCTGGCTGAAGGAGGAAGAGGGGTGGGATACGGGTGAGAGGTGGGGGGTGTGGTGGGGAATGGAGAATGTCTTACACAAAACAGAAAGTCATAACAAGCTGGCTTTTTCTGCATGTGACTGGGAGATGGGAGGGATCTCACCTGTGGGTCAAGCGGTTCTGGGGTCCCTGTGTCAGATCTGAAGCCCTTTGCCTGAGGTTGCAGGACATCATTGTTCCTCTTCAGGGTCTGTGTCCCCTCCATGGAGCCAGGGTTCTGGGTTAGGGGAGGAGGAAATAAAGCTACATCCAGATGCCACCTCTACCCACTCTCCACACCCTTCTTATACTTGGCTGATTCTTCTGATCTTCTGAGAGCCCCAGAGAGAAAACACACTACCTTGAGGTTCAGCAGGGGAAGGAAGAGCTTGAGGGGACAGTGGAGAAGCAGGAGGTAAGGTCTCACCGTCTCGCTGCGACTGCGGCGTGGGGGCTTCCAGGACTTGCAGCCAGTCAGTGAATTTATGTAGAAGCAGCGTCCAGAGTTGGGGTCCAGGTGCTGCTCCCAGGCATCCAGCCTCTGCAGCAGGGGGCATGCAGGGCCTGGGGGTGGGGACCGAGGACAGCGGCGAAGGTCCACCAGGTTACAGTACACAGGGGGCTCTGACATGAGGGGCTGGGGGCCTGCCTGCCAGAAAAAGGGGAAGAAGGAGGTGGTCATTCTGCCTGTTGCCCTTCCCATGCTTCTCTTGGCCTTCCCACCTCCTGCTCCCTCCCCCATTGTCTTCTCACCGCCAGCTCTGGGCTGAGGTGACCCAGGTACTGGGGGAGAAACCCCAGGCCCCAGCTGCTTTTTAAAAATTCTCTCTCTCACAGTTTTCTTTGCTCTTCTCCTCACTTCCTGTTGCCAACTTCCCGCCTCCCCCACCCCACCCCCACCTCAGGGCCACAGGAAAGGGGAACAGGCTTTTTGTGGGGTGGGGGGAATGTTGAAGGGGTTGCCCCACCCTCATATCCTGCAAGGTAAAAGAAGACAGAGAAGGGTCTACAGAAGGGAGGAGGAGCCCCTTTCCACCCACGGTTAAGAAAGAGAGGGAAGGGCTGGGCAAGTCACATCTCTAGAGGAGACCTGCTGTGGCCTATCAGGCAAGCAGAACACAGAAAAACCCTGCCCTGGGCTAGGAGTCTGGAGGAAGGAAGAGCACAGGGCTGGCCTTTCAGTGCCTCCACTGCGCCCTGTGCCCTGTCCCCTCGGGGCCTTTGGTACCTACTGTCCCTTCTCACCTTCTACCCAGTTTGCCTCTTTCTCCTCCTTGCTCAGAGTCAACTGAATGCCGTGACCTCACAGATGTCTCCCCGCACCACCCCAGCCACTCTCCACCACATTAACTTGCCTTTGTAGACTTATCAGTAGTACAAGGGTTATCTTATTTATTTGTTTTTGTGTTTGTCATCCCCAGGGGAGTCCCCTGAAGACAGGGGTGCTGTCTGTCCTGTGCCTAGAACAGGGCCCAGCTCAGAAGAGCTGTGACTCACTGTGCTGGCACTGGCTTCTGACGGCAAGTCTTCCTGGGAGAGGGATCTTCCGCTTGGTCCTTCCTGGAAAGGCTTCGGAAGGCTGGGGCTCAGATTGTCAGTGCTGACGCTCCTACACATTTTGGGGGGAAGTGGAGGAGGCTGCTCCGAGCTAGCCTGAGCCCTGCTTGGGAGGGCCTGAGACAACTCCTCCAGGGAACCATGAAACAACTTCGGCCCTGGAAACAGAAAAGGGGAGGGTGGGTGGCAGGTGATCAGAGGTGTTGTTGTAACTGGGTCCCCCATCTTGGGAACTCACAGGGAAGACAAGAAGGGCAGAGGGAGGATGTGGAAAATGGCATGAGACCTAGAAACCTTAGGACGAGGAGGACAGGCAGTGGGATGAGGATGCCATGGCGGGGGCAAGAGGTAGGCTGATCAAAGAAAAACAAGAGAAGATGGTTAGCAGAAGCTTGAGGGAGGGGGACCTCCCCAAAATTCCCAGAAGCCAGGGAGGTAGGAAGGTGATGGGAGGTAGGAAGGTGAAGGGAGAGGGCTTAGCGCTTACTCACCAGGAGTCCAGAGCAATTGGCCGGGGATGACGGTAGTTGGACTCTGGGAAGGGATGGATTCCTCTATCATATAGGCTGCTGGGACGAAGATGGGTCGAGAGGTGGAGGGAGCTTCTAGGCGTCTTGCCAACCACCAGTCGGAGTTGGTCTTTCGAAGCAGTAGGAACCTGTCCCCTTCAGCCAGAGACACCTGCTGGCCATCTGCCCCAGTATAAGTAAAGGCATAGAGTGCACAGAGCTGGGATCCCCGAGGAGGGCTTCGGGGGCCCAGCCCTAGGATCCCCCAGGAACTTGGCCACCACCGGCTAGATAGCATTGTAGCCAGCACTGTCACCTGTGAGAAAAAGGGACACTGGAGACCCAGAAGGGAATAGGCCTGGCTGTCTCCAGGTAGACAGACATGGTTCTAGGAGCAGTGTTGCGGGGAGGTGAGGACGGGAGCCCTTGAGTTGGGGGAGAGGGTAGAGCAAACAGCCTGGTGAGGATCGGTGACAGGTTTTGGGGGCTGAGAACTCCTGGTGGTGTCTGGTGAGGAAGTATGTAAGTAACATGAGAGAGGATGTGGTCAGCAGGGCTGCATGGCCAGCAAGGCAGGAAATTAGAGGAGATGACCTAGGCCAGTAGTTTTCCTCCAAGTACCTTGTGGGGCCCATCAGAAGATTCAGGAGCAGGAGTTGGTCCTGGGTAGTGGTGGGAGTCTTGAGGTGGACACAGGAAGGAGATAAGAAGAAAGAATCAGGTTCAAGACAGAAACAGGGAGACACAAGGTTAATGACAAAGACAAAAATGTGTGTTATTCTTTATTAAATTTATGCAAGCATCAATGTTTCCGTTACCAATCACCTCAGACCATAGCTGCGTGCTTCCTGTGCAGACTCAGAGAGACATGGTGACAGAGAAACAGAAAGCCAAATAAATACCAAGACCAAATCAGAGAGAAAGACAAAGTGGGAGAAACACAGAGGGATTCAGAATTGAAATATCGCCACCCTCCCAATCCAGGACACGATTTTGGGAGCTGAGAAGCCTTGATACTGTCCTGTACACACAAGCCTCTTGAGGCAGGAGCTACTTTAGTGTGTGGGTTCATTCATGCTTTTTTTTTTTGAGACGAAGTCTCGTTCTTGTCCCCCAGGCTGGAGTGTGATGGTGCGATCTCGGGTCACTGCAACTTCCGCCCCCCGGGTTCAAGTGATTCTCCTGTCTCAGACCCCCGAGTAGTTGGGATTACAGGTGCCTGTCACCACACCTGGCTAGTTTTTTTATTTTTAGTAGAGACAGGGTTTCACCATGTTGGCCAGGCTGGTCTAGAACTCCTGACCTCAGGTGATTCACCCGCCTCAGCCTCCCAAAGTGCTGGGATTACAGGTGTGAGCCACTGCGCCCGGCCTCATTTATGCTTTTATCAAGGATTGATTGAGTGCCTCCTGCGTGCAAGGAGCAGTGTCAGGCACTGGAGATGAGAGAAGGGAATGAGCCCTTTTGGAGCTTAAGGAGAGACAGACCTTAACTAATGACACAATAAACTTAATAATTACAATTGAATCAGGAACAATGGACAAGTAATGCAAGATGCTATGACAGGTAGATAGGGGACTGATGCCAGCTTCTCCTTGGTGGAAGGTGGGAAGTGACCTTCCCTGGATTACCGGCACTTTAAAACCCACACTTCTGCTTCTGCCTTACCTGGCCACTCCTCATTTCCTCTTCTCTCAGCTTCTCCACTGCACAATGTGAGGCTTTCTGTTTGGGTTTGGAGAGGTGGGTTAAGGAGCGAATGCCCCTCCCCACTGGTGATATCAGAGAGCCGGCTCTCTTCCCCTGAGGGCTGGGTGGCTAGTACTGGGCTTGTGCCTCAGTGATCTTCCTAGTTTACTTCACTTCAACACATGGAGAATCCTACCCCTCAACTCTTCCTTCCCACTTCCAAAATAGTGACTAATTTCACCCATTTATTGACTTATTTATTCATTTGGTGTTCAGTGCTTGAATCCACCGTTTTTTTGCCTTCTCTGAAACTCTCTCTCCTATACTTTAGCTTGTTTTTGTTAGCTTCTTCGCATTCACTTTTAAACATATCCAAGTCTCTCCCGTCTTTAGACAAACCTCCCCTTACTGGGCTTTCCAGGTACCACCATATATATGTCTCTCTCTCTTTCTTCTCTTTTTTTTTTGAGACAGAGTCTCGCACTGTTGCCTGGGCTGGAGTGCAGTGGCACAATCTCTGCTCACTGCAACCTCCGCTTTCCAGGTTTAAGTGATTCTCCTGCCTCAGCCTCCTAAGTAGGTGGGATTAGAGGCGCCTGCCACCATGCCCGCTATTTTTTTTTGTATTTTTAGTACAGACAGGGTTTCACTATGTTGGCCAGGCTGGTCTCGAACTCCTGACCTCGTGATCTGCCCACCTCAGCCTCCCAAAGTGCTGGGATTACAGGCGTAAGCCACTGCGCCCAGCCTCTCTCTTTCTTTTTACAGTCAAACTTCTTGAGTTGCCTACACTGTATAGGGGATCTCCATTTCCTGTCCCATCACTCCGCCACCTTTTCAAAGTCACTCCTCGATAGAGTCACCCCCGACCTTGCCTGAGCATGCTGCAGTCCTTATGCAGTCCTTATGTTGCTTGACATCTCAGTAGCAGGCAACACAATTGACCTTTCTCTCCTACAAACACTCTGCTGGTATCCCTCTTACCTTTCTGGCAGTTCCTTGTCTGTGGCATGAGAAATGACCTTCCTCTGCCTGTTCGTTAAACCACAGAAGCCTATCTGAGATCCTGTGCCCTGTGCTTTCTGCACACCCTCCCTGGGTGGTCTTATTCTCTCCCCAGCTCAAATGATTTCCATATGCTGCTAAGGACTGTATCTCAAGTCCAGATCTTTCTCTGGGGCTCCCATCTAATCCACTGTCCACCAGAAAATCCACTTGAGTATTTCACAGGTACGACAAACTCAGTATGAACCAAACTGAACTTATCACAAACCTGTTTCTCTCCCAATACCACTATTTAGTTTAATATGAAATCAATAAATATTGGCCTGATACAGTAGCTCGCACCTATAATCCCAGCACTTTGGGAGGCCAAGGCAGAATATCACTTGAGCCTAGGAGCTTGAGGTGCAACATAGTGAGATCCTGCCTTTACAAAAAAATTTTTTTTTTTTTTTTTTGAGACGGAGTCTTGCTCTGTCGCCCAGACTGGAGTGCAGTGGCGTGATCTCGGCTCACTGCAACCTCCGCCTCCCGGGTTCATGCCATTCTCCAGCCTCATTCTCCCAAGCAGCTGGGACTACAGGTGCCTGCCACCATGCACAGCTAATTTTTTGTATTTTTAATACAGACGGGGTTTCACTGTGTTAGCCAGGATGGTCTCGGTCTCCTGACCTCGTGATCCACCCGCCTTGGCCTCCCAAAGTCCTGGGATTACAGGCGTGAGCCACCGCACCCGGCCAAAAATTTTTTTTAGTTAGCCAGGTATGGCAGTGTGTGCCTTGTAGTCCCAGCTGCTCGGGAGGCTGAGGTGGGAGTATCTATTGAACCTGGGAAGTTGAGGCTGCAGTGATGCGTGATAGTGCTACTGCACTCCAGCCTAGGCGACAGAGTGAGACCCTGTCTCAAAATAAATAAATAAAATAATTTAATAAATATTTATTGAATGTTTACTACCATATATGCCAGGCAGGAACTATGTGCTAGGCATCGTCAATTAAGATGGTAAATATGGGGCCGGGTGCAGTGGCTCACATCCAGCTCAATCCCAGCACTTTGGGAGGCTGAGGCAGGCAGATCACCTGAGGTCAGGAGTTCAAGACCAGCCTGGCCAATGTGGTGAAACCCCCATCTCTAATAAAAACACAAAAATCAGCTGGGTGTGGCGGCAGGTGTCTGTACTCCCAGCTACTTGGGAGGCTGGGGTAGGAGAATTGCTTGAATCCAGGAGACGGAGGTTGCAGTGAGCTAAGATCATGCCACTGTGCTCCAGCCTGGGTGACAGAGCGAGACTCTGTCTTAAAACAAAACAAAAAAAATGATCCCTGCCCACTCATAACAATGAAAATACGATGTAATAATGATCACTATGATAGAGGAAATACTATCATCTGTTGTAGCACATAGAAAGTATGCCCTATTTCCCATGCCAGAAACCTAGCAGCCAACCTGAATTTATCTTGTTTCCTCACCACCCACATTGATTCAATTGATTACTGAACACTTCAATTTATATTTTCCCAATCTACCTACTTTTTATCCCCACAACTACCACTCCTTTAGCCTGGATGATATAATTTCCTAACTAGTCTCATTGCATATAGTTCTCATTGCATATAGTTCTGCTCCCCTTCCAACCATTCCTGACACAGCAGCCAGAGTGACTTTTCTAAAACACATATGCCCTGCTACTCTCCTGACTTAAACTTTCCACATTTTATAATGTCATTTACAGATTCCCTCTCTACCCTTTTCACAGTCTCCACCACAAACTCCACACTGCAGTCTTATGCGAATTCCTCACATTCTTAAAGTGCACTGAAATCTTTGATTCTTTGCATATGTTGTTTCCTTTGCCTGAAACACGTCCCTTCTCCACTCCCTCCAGTCTTCACCTAGATAACTCTTACGCATCACTGAGATCTCAGCTGAAAGGTTACATGCACAGGAAAGCATCTCAGCCAGGTGTGATGGCTCACACCTGTAAACCCAACACCTTGGGAGGCTGAGGCGGGCGGATCACCTGAGGTCAGGAGTTTGAGACCAGCCTGGCCAACATGATGAAACCCCGTCTTTACTAAAAATACAAAAATTAGCCGGGCATGGTGGCAGGTGTCTGTAATCCCGGCTACTAGGGAGGCTGAGGCAGGAGAATCACTTGAACCCAGGAGGCGGAGGTTGCAGTGAGCCAAGACCACACCATTGCACTCCAGCCTGGGCAATAAGAGTAAGACTCCATCTGAAAAAAAACAAAAACAAAAAAACTATTTTTTTTATGTTGGCCAGGCAGTCTTGAATTCCTGGGCTCAAGTGATCCAGCTGCCCAAAGCACAGGGATTACAGGCATAAGTCACTGGGCCTGGCCTAGTTTTTTGTTTGTTTGTTTGTTTTGTTGTTGTTAATGTAACAACAGCCATTTTATTATAGTTTAACAATTGTATAGGTATGGAGCAGAAATTTGGGTAGGGTTCAGGTGGGTGATTCTTCTGTCTCATGTGGCCTTGAGACCCTACCAAGGGTCACTTAAGAGTTTTCAGTGGGCAGGTGGGCTGGTCTGGAAGGCTTCACTCACAAGTCTGGCACCTTGGTAAGGATGACTGGAATGCTGGGGTCAGCTGGAGTTGTCAGACAGAATATCTACGTGAGACCTCTCTAGCATGGCAGCTCAAAGTGGTAGGATTTCTTACATGGCAGCTCAAAGCTACCAGTGTGCTAGATAGCCTGCAACTGAAGCTGCAAAACTTCTTATGGGCTAGCTTCAAAAGGCCCAGAACCTCCATAGAATTTTCTGAGATCAAATATAAAGTGCTTAAAACAGTGCCTAGCTCATAAGTACTATTAGATATTAATTATTCTTAAAATAATATAAAGATGAATAAGAAGCGTCCCTTTCTCAATAACAGGTATGTGCTTCCTTGCATAATATATACTTATTGCCAAACTCTTAGCCATCTTGAATCTCAATTTTTTTTTTTTTTTGAGACGAAGTCTTGCTCTGTTGTGCAGGCTGGAGTGTAGAGGCACGATCTCGGCTCACTGCAACCTCTGCCTCCTGGGTTCAAGTGATTCTCCTGGCTCAGCCTCCTGAGTAGCTGGGATGACAGGCGTGCACCACCACACCCAGCTAATTTTTGTATTTTCACTAAAGAAGGGGTTTCACCACGTTGGCCAGGCTGGTCCCAAACTCCTGACCTCAAGTGATCTGCTCGCCTCGGCCTCCCAACGTGCTGGGGTTACAGGCGTGAGCCACCGCGCCCGGCCTTACTTCTTAATTTCATCTTTTCCCTAGAGATGTTTGGCCGGGCGCGGTGGCTCACGCCTGTAATCCCAGCACTTTGGGAGGCTGAGGCGGGCGGATCACGAGGTCGGGGGATCGAGACCATCCTGGCTAACACGGTGAAACCCCGTCTCTACTAAAAATACAAAAAATTAGCCGAGCGTGGTGGCAGGCACCTGTAGTTCCAGCTACTCGGGAGGCTGAGGCAGGAGAATGGCGTGAACCTCGGGGGATGGAGGTTGCAGTGAGCCGAGATCGCGCCACTGCAGTCCAGACTGGGGGGCAGAGCAAGACTCCGTCTCAAAGAAAAAAAAAAAAAGAGATGCTCTTCTACCCATTTGATGAGACGTCGAGCTGTATATGAACTCAGACTGGTATTAATATTTTACTTGTCTACATTCTTTTTTTTCGAGACGGAGTTTCCTCTTGTTGCCCAGGCTGGAGTGCAATGGCGCGGTCTCGGCTCACTGCAACCTCCGCTTCCCGGGTTCAGGCGATTTTTTTTGCCTCAGTCTCCCGGGTAGCTGGGATTGCAGGCGCCTGCCACCATGCCCAGCTAATTTTGTATTTTTAGTAGAGACGGGGTTTCAGCATGTTGGCCGGCCTGGTCTCGAACTGCTGACCTCAGGTGATCCGCCCGCCTCGACTCCCCAAAGTGCTGGATTACATGCATAAGCCACAGCGCCCGGCCTATGTACATTTTTGTTGTTGTTGTTGATAGGATGGATATGTACACTAACTTCCACTTTGTCACTAAAGTAATTCCGCACATGGTAACTCCGAACTCTAAAACTCTGACCGTTAAGAGCTTGCATCGAGAGCCACTGCGAGTAGCTGCTGTTATGACATGGCCATTTCATTCTCCACAACGACAAGAGAAGCAGCCGCGGCTTCAGTCACCGCCCTCCAGCAGCGTAAGAGGATAAAAGTGCGACTTGCCCTAAAACCTAAACGTCTCTTCTGGATCTCCAGAAAAAAAGTGCTGCTCTAGGCCGGGCGCGGTGGCTCACGCCTGTAATCCTAGCACTTTGGAAGGCCGAGGCGGGCGGATCATCTGAGGTGAGGACTTCGAGACCAGCCTAGCCAAAGTGGTCAAAGCCCGCCTCTACTAAAAATACAAAAATTAGCCGAGCGTGGTGGCACGTGCCTGTAGTCCCAGCTGCATGGGAGGCTGAGGCCGGAGAATCACTTGAACCCTGGAGGCAGAGGTTGCAGCGAGCCAAGACCATGCCACTGCACTTCAGCCCGGGTGACAGAGGTAGACGCCCTCTCACAAAAAAAAAAAAAAAAAAAAAAAAAAAAAAAAAAAAGTGCACTCTAGCCCGCATCTGCGGCCTCTTCATCTCGATGATAGTCTTTTCCTGTGTCCTAGCGTTGCATGATGGGAGGAATAGTCTACTTTCCGGTAGCGGTGCCCTGGCAGTGGCTTAATACGGAACTCTATTTCCCGGCGTGCCTCGCGGAGGCCGCTGAACTCAGAAGCGGGAGGCCGGTTCCGGTTGCATCAGCGTGGGATTCACGGCGAAATGAGACTGTTCGTGAGTGAGGGCGTCCCGGGTTGCTTGCCGGTGCTGGCCGCCGCCGGGAGAGCCCGGGGCAGAGCAGAGGTGCTCATCAGCACTGTAGGCCCGGAAGGTACTCGTGCTGGTGCTGGTGGGCGGTGGATGGGGGGGCGGGACCGAAACACGCCAGATTCTCTGTAGCTGTCTTTGCCAAACCCCTAGCCCTCGCCACACACCCCAATCGACCACTTCTCCTATTATCCTTGATCACTCCACGCCTTCTTCCCTCCCAGTCACATCTTTCACTTCCTTTAATTACCCTCAATATAATACCCTTCCCTTATCTCTCTCCTCTCCTCTTGCGTCTTCCCGGTCCCCGCCTCACCCCAGTAAACTGCTCTTCCCTTCCCAACCTTCTCCTACACCTATCAGGCATCCCCCTCTGCTCTTTAGTTACTAGCATGACAGCCCCCAGGCACCCTTTTGTGTTCTTAGGAAATCCCTCTCTCCCCTCCTAACACACATACACGTTCCTTTCTGTTTACCTCTTCTCATTCTCAGCCGATTGTTTGGGTGACTCTTAGGAGGTTCTCTTGTAAGCCTTCTCAGTTCTTTTAATTTTGTTCTCCCACTGTGACCTTCAGATAATTATGAAGATATCCCAGTTACTTTCAGTCGTTAAATTCTTGGCTGCAGCACTATCCCAATACCACCACTTCCTCTGCAGTCCCCATCTGTTGCTTCCAGCTGGCAGTTTCAGCTGAACACCTGCTGGCCTCTCCAGCCCATTCCGGACCACCCCCTTTCAGTGGTCCTATCCTGGAACTTCTGGGTTGAGACTGCCCATCTTTCTTTTTTTACTCACTGAACAATGCAAGGTTATCCTAAGTTGACAAAGTATTTCTTTTCTTTTCCTTTTTTTTTTTTTTTTAAACCCATTTTCCATTCTTGCATCAGATTGTGTGGTCCCATTCCTGACCCGGCCTAAGGTCCCTGTCTTGCAGCTGGATAGTGGCAACTACCTCTTCTCCACTAGTGCAATCTGCCGGTCAGTATTGGTCCTTGGTGTAGGGAGGTGGCTGAATCAAATCAGGCCTCACTGTCATTTGTGTGGCTTTATTTGCAGCCATTGTTTCCCTGTGTGATGAGAAATGGGCTAAATGGGCCCCTCTAAGTCCATCATCTGTTGCTCTCTCTCTGGGCAGATATTTCTTTTTGTTATCTGGCTGGGAGCAAGATGACCTCACTAACCAGTGGCTGGAATGGGAAGCGACAGAGCTGCAGGTAGGACTAAGGTATGGGGGATGTCAGGCAGGCCCTTGTTCTGCGTGGCCATCCTGACTCATGTCCCCTGCATTTTAGCCAGCTTTGTCTGCTGCCCTGTACTATTTAGTGGTCCAAGGCAAGAAGGGGGAAGATGTTCTTGGTTCAGTGCGGAGAGCCCTGACTCACATTGACCACAGCTTGAGTCGTCAGAACTGTCCTTTCCTGGCTGGGGTGAGTTGGGTCTTGAGATGAGGACTGGGGAAGGCTTATGGTGTAAGGATTAAGAGGGAAGACTGTATTCAGAGTGTTCGAACCCAACACTGCCACTTACTAGTAGTGTAATCTTGGCAAATCACTTAATCTCTCTAATCCTCAATTTTTTTCAGTTGTGAAATGGGATAATATTAGTACCTATCTCAGTGAGTTATTGTGAGGATTAAGTGAGATCATATAAAGTGCTTAATACAGTGCTTGACATATAAAGTGCTCAGTAAATGTTAGATATTACCATTGGGAAGAAACTGAGTGTCTCATTTGTGTACATTTTCCTTTTCTATCCCCAACAAAGGAGACAGAATCTCTAGCCGACATTGTTTTGTGGGGAGCCCTGTACCCATTACTGCAAGATCCCGCCTACCTCCCTGGTGAGAACTGTGCATATCACTCCAACCCTAGGAGCTTGGTGTAGGGGTTACAGAATGGGCAGTAGAATACTGAGAACTCCCTTCAAGGTACAGCTTGACTGGGCAACTATAGCAGAAGATGGCTGAGGGAACTGGGGAAAGCAACTGGAGAAACCTCACAAAGAAGGGGAAAGATGCCCGCTCCTGCCTACCAGGTCCTTATGTTTGCTGATTTTCTTTTCTTCCATACCCACAGAGGAGCTGAGTGCCCTGCACAGCTGGTTCCAGACACTGAGTACCCAGGAGCCATGTCAGCGAGCTGCAGAGACTGTACTGAAACAGCAAGGTGTCCTGGCTCTCCGGCCTTACCTCCAAAAGCAGCCCCAGCCCAGCCCCCCTGAGGGAAGGGCTGTCACCAATGAGCCTGAGGTTTGGAACAGGGCAGAGCCTTGGGGCCTGAGGTGGGAGGTGGCTAGGAGATGGACTTTGAGCATGGCCACTGACTTTTTCTGGTAGTGGCAAGGAGAAAGTTTCTTTACCCTGTGGGCCCTCCTCACCTGGTAAGGGATTCTCTCCACTCTTTATAGGAGGAGGAGCTGGCTACCCTATCTGAGGAGGAGATTGCTATGGCTGTTACTGCTTGGGAGAAGGGCCTAGAAAGTTTGCCCCCGCTGCGGCCCCAGCAGAATCCAGTGTGAGTAGACATGGCACATGTGAGTGGGGCTTGATTTTGTAGTGGAAATTGTTGATAGAGCCAGAACCTGCTAGCTAGGTCCCGTTTGCTGATCTCTCTTTAATTTTTCATCCTCTCCTTTTAATTCTTACATCTCTTTTTTTTTTTTTTTTTTTTTTTACATTTTCTCTTAGCCTATCATTTTGGACACTCCATCTGTCCCATCCGCACCCATGTTTTTCTTGTCTATCCTTTTTTTTTTTTTTTTTTTTTTGAGGCGGAGTTTCGCTCTTGTTGCCCAGGCTGGAGTGCATTGGCGCGATCTCAGCTTAATGCAACCTCCGCCTCCCGGGTTCAAGCGAGTCTCCTGCCTTAGCCTCCCAAGTAGCTGGGATTATAGGTGTGCACCACCACGTCTGGCTAATTTTTTGAAGAGACGAGGTTTCACCATGTTGCACAGACAGGCTGGTCTCGAACTCCTGACCTCAGGTGATCCACCAGCCTCGGCCTCCCAAAGTGCTGGGATTACAGACATGAGCCACTGTGCCGGCCCTGCACCCATGTTTTTCAGCTACTTTTTACCCACTGATAGGAGCTAAATCTATTTTTCCAGTCCAGATCTGTATTCTGAACTCCAGACACATTTGCCATACTATCCTAGACTCCTTCACCTCTACAGGCATCTCAAATTCAACATATCCAAAACCAAACCTGTTACCTTTCCTGCTAAATGCCCTTTTATTTATTCACCTGCCTTTGTTGAACAGCCTCCACCTTCCACCTAAAAATCCAAGCCAGAAATCTTGGTGTTATCTAGACTTCTTCGTTTCTCCCTAGCTGTATTATTCATTCCCTTACCAAGTCATTGACTCTAACTGTTAAGTAGTCTTTGAATCCACCCCTTCTCCTCTCTGTTGTCACTGTCACTACACAGATACTAACAGACCTTGTCATCTGCTATCCTCTTTCCCTGCCACTCTGTACTCCACACTGCCTCCAGAGTGACTGCTTAAAACTGCACAGACTATTATCACTCCTTTTTAGTATTCTATCGATGGTTCCTTTGTGTAATTCACAAGGCCCCTGACTGAAGGCTCAGTAACATATTTTGTCACTCTCCTGCTACACTAAGATAATATTTATACATATGCAGTTTTTTCCATCAAAATGAAATTATTTACAGTTCTGGGTATGTTTGCCATTCAATAAACATTTGAGTGTTTACTCCTTTCCAGTCCCTGCATGCTAGGAGCTGGGTATACAGAGGGGAACAAGACAGGATCTCCGCTGTCATGGGACTTTCTGTCTGGTAGGATAGACAGGTATTTTAAAAACTGTCACACAAATGTAGAATTACACATTTTGAAAAGTCCACGCCAGGCGCGGTGGCTCATGCCTGTAATCCTAGCACTTTGGGAGGCTGAGGTGGGTGGATCATTTGAGTCAGGAGTTCAAGACCAGCCTGGCCAACATGGTGAAACCCTGCCTCTACTAAAAATACAAAAATTAGCCGGGCATTGTGGCAGGCACCTGTAGTCCCAGCTACTCGGGAAGGTGAGGCAGGAGAATCGCTTGAACCTGGGAGGCGGAGGTTGCAATGCGCCAAGATCATGCCACTGCACTCCAGCCTGGGAGACAGAGCAAGACTCTGTCTCAAAAAAAAAAAAAAAAGTCCAATGAAGGAAAAGAAGAGGTTGCTATGCGAGGAAATATCAGAGGTGACTAATTTAGAGGCCTCTCTAAAACATTGAGTGAAGACTTAAAACGGCCAGGTGCGGTGGCTCATGCCTGTAATCCTAGCACTTTGGGAGGCCAAGGCGGCAGATCACCTGAGATCAGCAGTTCGAGACCAGCCTGGCCAACATAGCAAAACCCCGTCTCTATCTAAATACACAAAAATTAGCTGGGCACGGTGGCTCGTGCCTGTAATCCCTGCTACTCAGGAGGCTGAGGCAGGAGAATCGCTTGAACCCGGGAGGCGGAGTTTGCAGTGAGTGGAGATTGCGCCAGTGTACTCCAGCCTGGGCAACAGAGCGCGACTCCATTTCACACACACACACACACACACACACACACACACACAGATGTAAACAAATTTGAGACTTGCAAGATAAGTAGGGGCTAGTTAGGCAAGAGTAAGAGTAGAGAGAGGGTGTTTCAGAGAGAGGAAATCTAATATGCAAAGACCTGAGGAGCAAGAGAGTTTGCCTCTTAAGGAATTCCTAAAAGGACAGTGGCAGCAGGCTGGTTAGTCGGGGGCACATGGGTCAAAATGAGTTTTGAGAGGCAGGTGGGGCTGGCATCATACCATTGTCTCTCACCTCTGTGCCTTTATGCATACTGTTCCTTCTCCCTGGAATGCCAGCATCTTACCTGCCTGATGCACAGCTCTTCTTGCAGAGAGGAGTTCTGCCTTTTCCTTCTCTATAGAGTGTGAGACAGTCTTAAGTGCTTCAATTTCTGGGAGGTCCCATTGTCATATTATGTTGTAATTGTCACATTACATGTTTGTTTCTTCACTAATTTGTAAGCTCATTGAAGGTAGAGATGTCTCTTTTATGGGGCTCAGTTGCTAGCACAGGGCCAAATGTTCTGTAGATATTGATAACATTTGAATGAATTTATGAAAGTCCATCCTTGTTGTTTTGCTTGTTTTGAGTATGTGTGTGTATATATATATATATATATTTTTTTTAATTTTAATTTTTTTTTTTTTAGACAGAGTCTCACCTTGTCATCCAGTCTGGAGTGCAGTGGCGTGATCTCAGCTCACTGCAACCTCCGCCTCCCAGGTTCAAGTGATTCTCCTGTCTCAGTCTCCCGAGTAGCTGGGATTACAGGTGCACACCACCATGCCCGGCTAATTTTTGTATTTTTGGTAGAGACAAGGTTTCACCATGTTGGCCAGGCTGGTCTCAAACTCCTGACCTCAGGGGATCCACCTGCCTCGGCCTCCCAAAGTGTTTGGATTACAGGCGTAAGCCACTACGCCCAGCCTTGTTTTGAGTATATCTTGAGCATATATTGTGGATTCAGTTTAATACTAAGCACTTCTTTTTTTTTTTTCTTTCTTTTTTTTTTCGACAAAACCGCCATCGTCATCATGGCCCGTTCTCAATGAGCTGCTGGGTACACCTCCCAGACGGGGTGGCGGCCGGGCAGAGGGGCTCCTCACTTCCCAGACGGGGCGGCCGGGCAGAGGTGCCCCCCACCTCCTGGACAGGGCAGTGGCCAGGCGGAGGTGTCCCCCACCTCCCAGACGGGGTGGCTGCTGGGCGGGGGCTGCCCCCCACCTCCCGGACGGGGCGGCTGGCCGGGCGGGGGCTGCCCCCCACCTCCTGGATGGGGCGGCTGCCGGGCGGACACGCTCCTCACCTCCCAGACGGGGTGGCGGTCGGGCAGAGACACTCCTCAGATCCCAGACGGGGTCGCGGCCGGGCAGAGGCACTCCTCACATCCCAGATGGGGCGGCGAGGCAGAGGCACTCGCCACATTTCAGAGGATGGGCGGCCGGGCAGAGACGCTCCTCACTTCCTAGACGGGTTGACGGCCAGGAAGAGGCGCTCCTCACTTCCCAGACTGGGCGGCCAGGCAGAGGGGCTCCTCACATCCCAGCCGATGGGCAGCCAGGCAGAGACGCTCCTCACTTCCCAGACAGGGTGGCGGCCGGGCAGAGGCTGCAATCTCGACACTTTGGGAGGCCAAGGCAGGCGGCTGGGAGGTGGAGGTTGTAGCGAGCTGAGATCACGCCACTGCACTCCAGCCTGGGCAACATTGAGCACTGAGTGAGCGAGACTCCGTCTGCAATCCCGGCACCTCGGGAGGCCCAGGCGGGCAGATCACTCGCGGTCAGGAGCTGGAGACCAGCCCGGCCAACACGGCGAAACCCCGTCTCCACCAAAAAATACAAAAACCAGTCAGGCGTGGCGGCATGCGCCTGCAATCCCAGGCACTAGGCAGGCTGAGGCAGGAGAATCAGGCAGGGAGGTTGCAGTGAGCCGAGATGGCAGCAGTACAGTCCAGCCTCGGCTCGGCATCAGAGGGAGACCGTGGAAAGTGGGAGACGGGAGAGGGAGCAATTTTTTGTATTTTTAGTAGAGATGGGGTTTCACTATGTTGGCTAGGCTGGTCTTGAACTGACCTCATGATCCACTTGTCTCGGCCTCCCAAAGTGCTGGGATTACAGGCATGAGCCGCAGCGCCCGGCAATATAAGCACTTTTTTTTTTTTTGAAACTGAGTCTCACTAGGATGGAGTGAGTGGCGCAATCTAGGCTCACGGCAACCTCTGCCTCCTGGGTTCAAGTGATTCTCCTGTCTCAGCCCCCTGAGTAGCTGGGATTACAAGCACGCACCACCAGGCCTGGCTACTGTTTGTACTTTTTTAGTAGAGACGGGGTTTTACCATGTTGGCCAGGCTGGTCTTGAGCTCCGACCTCGTGATCCGCCTGCCTGAGCCTCCCAAAGTGCTGGGATTACAGGCGTGAGCCACTGCATCCGGCCAATACTAAGCACTTTCAAGGCTCATATAGAATAGGAAGCACTGCTGTGGCTCATGCCTGAAATCCCAGCACTTTGGGAGGTTGAGGCGGGAGGATCACTTGAGCCCAGGAGTTCGAGACCAGTCCTGGCAACATAGACTGCATCTCTACAAAAAAAATTTAAAAAGTATCCAGGCACGGTGATGCCTGCCTGAAGTTCCAGCTACCTGGGAGGCTGAGATGGAAGGATCATTTTGAGCCCAGGAGTTCAAGATTACAGTGTGCTGTGTTGTGCCACTGCCCTCCTGCCTAGGTGACAGAGGGAGACCCTGTCTCCAAAAAAAAAAAAAAAAGATAACCTTTCTCAGGCATGTATACAGGCAAATACATTTAAATGCATAAGTGGAGGAGGAGACAGTTGGCATTGAAGATCCTATGGGTAGACTAAGCTGTGTTGGGCTAGAGTGCTTGCCTTCCTTTGATCTCCTTTGACACTTTGCACCTCTTCATTACACTGATCCCAGTCAGCAGTTACATAATAGAATGTAATACCCTTGGGAGCAGAACCTAGGGCATATTTGCCTCTATACTTGCCACAGCAGTAAGCACACTCATTCTGAGAGATAAGTGACAGGGTAACACAAAAGGAGCACTACTCAATATGGTACAAAGTGGTTAGGGGGTTGGGATACAAAAAAGACTGTGTGGGAAGATGGCCATCAGTGAGGGAAGGTTTTCTTGGAGGAGGTGATTTCTAAGCTGGATTTCAGAGAAAGTTACGATATTCAGTTATGGGGAGAAAGGGTGATGGATGCACAAGAAATTAGTGAGATATGTTTTATGGAAATAAGCTGTAAAATGTTCTAGGAAGTAGTTGGGCCATCTATTGGGATATATAGCAGCAGCTGGGAAGAAAGGTTGAGGTTAATGTGAGGGAATCGGGGAGGCAGTGACTGTAGGCTAAGAATGGTTGGAAAGATGATAGGAGCCTTAGTGTAGTGTCAGTGCTAAAGAGGGGATGTTGACACAGGATGTGTACAGCTCAGATGTCAAGGACGATGAAACTTGAAAAGGAATACTGAATTGAGTGCCTTCAGACAGCAGGTTGAATGGCATGACCAGCAACGATCTGGAAAAGTGGGAAGGAGAGGGTGACGGTGAAGGCAAAACTGGTGCCTGCTGGTTTGAGTTAGGCCATGAGGAGTGACAGACATGGGTTAGAGAGTCGGTACAAAAGGACTTGTTACGGGTCGTATCTAGGCTGGTGAGCTCTTTGGATTTCAGATAGTGGCTAGAGATTATAGTAACATAGTACCTGGAAAGAAGGGGAGAAGCCAGTGCTGGGAAAGTGTTCTTGGGAGTGGTGAGAGGGTAATGATTGGACAGAGTCTAGGGAGAGTTTGAGCCTGAGAATGAGGTAATAGAAAACAAGCAGTCATGACAGTAAAAGGGACAGAAATTGGTGTTGAACAAGGCTCCTTCATAGCAGTACAGGAGACTTCCTCACTGTGGCAGTGCCCTGTATTTGCAGCTCTGGGGATCTTAGAGTGCCTCGGGAAGCTGTGGTCCTGTGGGTTCGTGTGCAGAAAGACTTCAAGTGTACATGAACACATGACAGTAGAACAAATCTGTGTCCGGGCGTTCTGTGCACTTTTCGTCCCTGTTGACCCTCACATCCCCCCATGCACTGTTCTCTTCCTCTTTCCTTACTAGGTTGCCTGTGGCTGGGGAAAGGAATGTGCTCATCACCAGTGCCCTCCCTTACGTCAACAATGTCCCCCACCTTGGGAACATCATTGGTTGTGTGCTCAGTGCCGATGTCTTTGCCAGGTGGAGCCAGCTGCTGGGGGAGAGACCTCCTAAGGGAAGGGCGGGTCCCAGGGGAATAGGATGCCTCAAGGGTGGGGCTGGGGAGATCCCAAGGACAAGGAAGCGCTGAAGCGGGGCCCCCTAGCGATCACCATATTCCCTTGCAGGTACTCTCGCCTCCGCCAGTGGAACACCCTCTATCTGTGTGGGACAGATGAGTATGGTACAGCAACAGAGACCAAGGCTCTGGAGGAGGGACTAACCCCCCAGGAGATCTGCGACAAGTACCACATCATCCATGCTGACATCTACCGCTGGTTTAACATTTCGTTTGATATTTTTGGTCGCACCACCACTCCACAGCAGACCAAGTAAGTTTCCTCTAATGAGGCAGAAATGGGGCTTGAAGGCTGAGACTGGGAACAGTGAGAGTATCTTGGAGACAGAAGGAACCCGGGTGGCTGTCTGGGCACTCCTAAACTTAGGATCTCAATATCACCCTGGGCAGTTATCCAGGCATTTTTGAGGGAAGATGGTATGTGTAGAAGCCTGACCAGGAGCTGAAGGAGCAGCTGAGGGAGGGCAGAGACCAGACGCAGGCTGATGGGAAATATCTATCTTTCCTCTAGTGCCTCCCTTCCTCTCTGTGTCCTGAAGTCTAAGACACTTTTTCCCACTCCTGTATGCATTTATAACACATAAACTCATTCTTCCTCTGCCTAATACTCATCCTAATAAAAACTTTGCATAGCCGGGTGCAGTGGCTCATACCTGTAATCCCAGCACTTTGGGAGGCCGAGGCGGGCGGATCACCTGAGGTCAGGAGTTCAAGACCAGCCTGACCAACATGGAGAAATCCCATCTCTACTAAAAATACAAAAATTAGCTGGGCGTGGTGGCGCATGCCTGTCAACCCAGCTACTTGGGAAGCTGAGGCAGAAGAATCTCTTGAACCCAGGAGGCGGAGGCTGTGGTGAGCCAAGATCATGCCATTGTACTCCAGCCTGGGCAACAAGAGCAAAACTCTGTCTCAAAAAAAAAAAAAAAAAAAAGGCTGGGGCTGGGCGCGGTGGCTCACACCTGTAATCCCAGCACTTTGGGAGGCCAAGGCGGGCGGATCATGAGGTCAGGAGATGGAGACCATCCTGGCTAACCCAGTGAAACCCTGTCTCTACTAAAAATACAAAAAAAAAAAAAAATTAACCAGGCGTGGTGGTGGGCGCCTGTAGTCCCAGCTACTCTGGAGGCTGAGGCAGGAGAATGGCGTGAACCCGGGAGGCAGAGCTTACAGTGAGCTGAGATAGTGCCACTGCACTTCAGACTTGGTGACGGAGCGAGACTGTCTCAAAAAAAAAAAAAAAGGGCTGGGCGCAGTGGCTCACGCCTGTAATCTCAGCACTTTGAGAGGCCGAGGTGGGTGGATCACGAGGTCAGGAGTTCAAGACCAGCTTGGCCAACATGGTGAAACCCCATCTCTACTAAGAATACAAAAATTAGCTGGACCTGGTGGTGGGCATCTGTAATCCCAGCTACTTGGGAGGCTGAGGCAGAGAACTGCTTGAACCCGGGAGGCTGAGGTTGCAGTGAGCTGAGATCGTACCACTGCACTCCAGCCTGGGCGACAGAGCGAGACTCTGTCTCAAAACAAACAAAAAAACGCCCAAAACTTTACATAGTAGACAGGCCGCCAACTGATAGTGCTATGCAGTTTAGTTTAGCACTTGGACTGACTTAATTTTTAGGATATATTAAAGAACAGACACAGTCCTATCCTATTGGAGATTTTTGTCAATGAAAAATACAAAACAGATAAATCTGTATTCAACAAAAGTGAATTCTAAAGTGTTGAGGGGAAAGATTATGTGGGCAGTTGGGGAATATGTGTGATGGGTCTGAGCTCATCCAGTAAAACTCTCAAAAGATGAATAGATGCCCTTTTCCTTGAGGAGCCTTCTGCCTGATTTCTTTGTCACTGAGTTTGGGTCCCTGGTTGGAGTGGCAGGAGGAAGGAGTCCACCACGTCTTCTGACTGTCTCTTCCTGATCCCTGGCCCACCTCACCAGAATCACCCAGGACATTTTCCAGCGGTTGCTGAAACGAGGTTTTGTGCTGCAAGATACTGTGGAGCAACTGCGGTGTGAGCACTGTGCTCGCTTCCTGGCTGACCGCTTCGTGGAGGGCGTGTGTCCCTTCTGTGGCTATGAGGAGGCTCGGGGTGACCAGTGTGACAAGTGTGGCAAGCTCATCAATGCTGTCGAGCTTAAGGTAAGAGGAGGGTCTCCGTGGGAGCCCGGAAGGAGACAGTCCTTATTTTTAAGGGACTCCCTTCTTGTCCCATTTAGGATTTTTATTTTAGCATTCTAGACCTTTAACCAGTGGCCCTTTCTGCCCCATCTCAGCAACTCGTCATTGAGTTCATTTGAAAAATACTCCCTGAGCACTTACTATGTGCTGAGCACTGTGCTAAGAAACAGACAAGTTGAGTTTATATTTCCCAACCTTTGGTCTTGCATCACACCACCTGATCTACATTTGTTTAGATCCTTCTCTCTTCTTTAAATATCTTCTCTTCTAGCCATTTGTTAATTTATTTCTTCATTCATTTATTCAACATACATTTTTTGAGTCCTTAGAATAGGCCAATTACAATTCTGCGTGCTGGGGGTATGGCAATGAACAAGACAGATTTTATTTAGTATGGTCAGGAGACCAACACTAAGGAAATGATATAGAATAAACTGCCAGGAAAATGTGACAGAGAGTGACTTCTGGGGGAAGATCTAACTTAGGTAGATAGGGAAGGCTTTTCAGAGGCAGTAACATTTGAACTGAGAGTTTAACCAAAGAATTAGGAGCAAGCCAGGCAATAAGAGGTTAAGAATGTTCTAAGCGGAAGGACTAGGAAATGCAAAGGCCATAAGGCAGCTAAGAGCTGAAAAGGCAGAATTGGCAAGGCCAGTATAGCACTAGCACAGTGAGTGAGGAGGAGGGTAGACTGAGATGAGGTGAGAGAGACGGCAGGGGCCAGATCACCAGGGCCTGTGAAGCCATTGTGGGAATTTAGATTTTATTCTGGTGAATGACAAGCTGCTCTGTGGAAAATGGATGGCACGGAAGCAAGAAATAAAGTATGTTGAAGGGGCTGGGTATTGGTGGCTCATACCTATAATCCCAGCACTTTGGGAGGCCAAGCTGGGTGGATCACTTGAAGCCACGAGTTTGAGACCAGCCTGGCCTGTAACATGACAACCCTGTCTCTACTGAAAATACAGAAATGGCTAGGTGCGGTGGCTCACGCCTGTAATCCCAGCACTTTAGGAGGCTGAGGTGGGCAGATCACTTGAGGTCAGGAGTTTGAGACCAGCCTAGCCAACATGGTGAAACCCCGTCTCTACTAAAAAAATACAAAAATTAGCTGGGTGTGGTGGCGGACCCCTGTAATCCCCGCTTCTTGGGAGGCTGAAGCTTGAGAATCACTTGAACCTGGGAGGCAGAGGTTGCAGTGAGCTGAGATTGCACCACTGCATTCCAGCCTGGGTTACAAAGTAAGACTCTGTCTAAAAAAAAACAAAAAAACAAAAAAACACAAAAATTATCCAGGCCATGGTGGCGCACACCTGTAATCCCAGCTACTTGGGAGGCTGAGGCAGAAGAATTTCTTGAACCTGGGAAGCGGAGGTTGCAGTGAGCCAAGATTGCCACTGCATTCCAGCCTGGGTGACAGAGCAAGACTGTTCCCCCCCCACCAAAAAAAAAAGTATGGAGAAGGATTTGGAGGCAACAAGGCTACAACCCAGAAATGGGATAATGGTGGCTTGCACTAGGTTAGTAGCACTAGAAATGGAAAAGAAAAAATAGACTTGAGGTATATTTTTGGAGGTAAACTCCACGGAGTTGGATAGACTGGAATTTGGGATGGTCAGGAAAAAGATGCCTTGTAAGTTTTTGGCCTGGGTAGATGGTAGTACCATCTGTGAACGTGAGTGAGGAGAACAGACTTTCAGGTGGGATGCAGCCATACTGTTTGGGTTTGTTAAGCTTGAGATGCCTGTTAGATAGCCAGGCAGAGAAGTCAGGTAGACAGTTGGATATTAGGCATATGGAGTTCAGGAGAGAGGTCCTGAGGAATTATAATTTCTCACCTTCAAAAACTCAGATCAAAACTCACTTGGGGCCAGGTGTGGTGGTTCACGCTTGTAATCCCAGGACTTTGGGAGGCTGAGGCGGCCGGATCACCTGAGGTCAGGAGTTCAGACCAGTCTGACCAACATGGCGAAACCCCACCTCTACTAAAAATACAAAAATTAGCTGAGTGTGGTGGTGCGTGCCTGTAATCCCAGCTACCAGGGAGGCTGAGGCAGGATAATCTCTTGAACCTGGGAGGTGGAGGTTTCAGTGAGCTGAGATTACGCTACTGCACTCCAGCCTGGGCGACAGAGTGAGATTTTGTCTCAAAAAAAAAAAAAAAAAGCAACAACAACAAAAAACAAGCCGGGCACGGTGGCTCACGCCTGTAGTCCCCACACTTTGGGAGGCTGAGGCGGGCAGATCACGAGATCAGGAGTTTGAGACCAGCCTAAACAACATGGTGAAACTCCATCTCTACTAAAAATACAAAAATAAGCCGGGTGCGGTGGCACGTGCCTATAATCCCAGCTACTCAGGAGGCCGAGGCTGGAGAATCGCTTGAACCCGGGAGGTGGAGGTTGCAGTGAGCCAAGACTGCACCACTGCACTCCAGCCTGGGCAACAGAGTGAGACTTCGTCTCAAAAACAACAACAACAACAACAACAACAACAAAACTCTACTACAAAGCCCTCTCTGAAAGATGGAAAAAACAACAACAACAAAAAACTCGAAAGTTTTCATTCATTAGTTCCACCTAACTGTTCACTCCATTAGCCGTCACCCTTCCATGTTTATATAGTTAGTTTATGCCAGACAAATAAATTTATTTTGTAAAGATCTGCACTTGTTTCTTTTTTTTTTTTTTTTTTTTTTTTGAGATGGAGTTTTGCTCTTGTTGCCCAGGCTGGAGTGCAATGGCGCGATCTCGGCTCAGTGCAATCTCCACCACCCAGGTTCAAGCGATTTTCCTGCCTCAGCCTCCTGAGTAACTGGGATTACAGGTGCGCACTACCAAACCCGGCTAATTTTGTATTTTTAGTAGAGACGAGGTTTCACCATGCTGGCCAGGCTGGATTTGAACTCCTGACCTCAGGTGTTCCACCTGCCTCAGCCTCCCAAAGTGTTGGGATTATAGGCGTGAGCCACGGTGCTCAGCCACACTCGTGTCTTTTTCCTTTTTTTTTTTTTTTTTTGAGACGGAGTCTGCTCTGTCAGCAGCCTGGAGTGCAGTGGCATGATCTTGGCTCACTGCAACCTCTGCCTCTCAGGTTCAAGCAATTCTGCCTCAGCCTCCCAAGTAGCTGGGACTACAGGTGCACGCCACCATGCCCAGCTAATTTTTGTATTTTTAGTAGAGACGGGGTTTCACTCTGTTGGCCAGGATGGTCTCAATCTCTTGACCTCATGATCCGCCTGCCTCGGCCTCCCAAAATGCTGGAATTACAGGCGTGAGCCACCGCGCCCGGCCCACACTTGTTTCTTATATAAGCCATCTCTCCCTGACTTGCAGCTTCCTCAAAGAGAGGGGCTATGTCTTCACATCATCACTCCTTCCTCCCCTCACACAGCCAAGTACAGTGCAGTGCTCTGTACCTAGCCTGTGCTCAGAGAATGCTTTTTTTACTCTGGTGTGATGGGACAGAGATCTGAAACTCTGAGAACAAATGGAGTTATACTGAGAAGATTTGAGTCTCCATGTTTAGAGCAGGCCACATAGTAGAGTTATTGGAGTGTGAGCCTGAAGCTAAACTAGATGGCAGACTGAGGAGCTAATCCCTCTCTGCTCCTCCCCTTGCCTGGACCCCTCCCCTGGCCTGCAGGCCTGATCTGTCCTCTGGAATTTTCCTTCGCAGAAGCCTCAGTGTAAAGTCTGCCGATCATGCCCTGTGGTGCAGTCGACCCAGCACCTGTTTCTGGACCTGCCTAAGGTAAGTGAGCTTTTCTCTCAACCTAGTTTTCAGGAGGCCTCTTCTGTCCCCTCTGCCTTAGCCACAAATACTGAGAGCAGACTACTCTTAAAAGTTTTAAATTTCCATTAAGAATTGTACATACATACTATTGTCAAGAGATGAAATAGATTAAAGGGCACAAAGTGAAAGCCCCAGGCCCACTTGCGAGAGGTATTTACTACTCATTTTCCTTTGTGTCTATTCAGAAATGTCATATGCATATAAAAGTATTTTTATGTCTCTCTTTTTTTTTTTTTAAGGGATAGGTTCTCACTCTGTCACCTAAGCTGTAATGCAGTGGCATGATCATAGCTCACTGCAGCCTTGATCTCCTAGGACCAAGCAATCCTCTCACCTCAGCCTCCTGAGTACCATGCCTGACTGATTTTTTTTTTTTGAGACAGAGTTTCGCTCTTGTCGCCCAGGCTGGTGTGCAATGGCGCAATCTTGGCTCACTGCAACCTTCGCCTCCTGGGTTCAAGTGATTCTCCTGCGTCAGCCTCCAGAATAGCTGGGATTACAGGCGCCCGCCACCATGCCTGGCTAATTTTTGTATTTTTAGTAGAGACAGGGTTTTGCCATGTTGACCAGGCTGGTCTCGAACTCCTGACCTCAGATGATCTGCCTGGCTCAGCCTCCCAAAGTGCTGGGATTACAGGTGTGAGCCACCGCACTGGGCCACCTGACTAATTTTTAAAATGCTTTTGTAGAGATGGGTTCTCACTATGTTACCCAGGCTGGTGTCAAACTCTTGGGCTCAAGCAGTTCTCCTGCCTCTGCCTGCAAACGTGTTGGGATTACAGGCATGAGCAGCTGTGTCCAGCATTGACCTCCTAATTTGTTTTTTTTTTTTTGAGATGGAGCTTCTCTCTTGTTGCCCACACTGGAGTGCAATGGCACGGTCTCGGCTCACTGCAACCTCTGCCTCCCAGGTTCAAGCGATTCCTCTGCATCAGCCTCCCAAGTAGCTGGGATTACAGGTGCCTGCCACCATGCCTGGCTAATTTTTGTATTTTTAGTAGAGATGGGGTTTCACCATGTTGGCCAGGCTGGTCTCGAACTCCTGACCTCAGGTAATCCATCCACCTCAGCCTCCCAATGTGCAGGGATTACAGGTGTGAGCCACCATCCCAGCCTGACCTCCTTTTTAAAATACAGTGTTCCTCCTGTACCCTGGGCTTGGAGAAAAAAAAATAGGCTGGGTGCAGTGGCTCATCATGCCTGTAATCCTAGCACTTTAGGAGGCTGAGGTGGGAGGATCTGTTGATGCCAGGAGTTGGAGACCAGCCTGGAAAACATAGTGAGACACTGTCTTTACAACATAATTGAAAAATTAGCTGGGTATGGTGGTGCGATCCTGTAGTCTCAGCTATGCAAGAGGCTGAGGTGGGAGGATCATTTGAGCCCAGGAGTTTGAGGTTACAGTGAGCTGTGATTGTGCCACTACACTCCAGCCTGGGCAACAGAGTGAGACTCTATCTCTAAAGCATAAAAAAATTAAAGGCCACATGCAATGACTCACTCCTGTAATTCCATTACTTTGGGAGGCTGAGGCGGGAGGATTGCTTGAGCCCAGGGGTTTGAGACCAGCCTGAGCAACATGGCAAGACCCTGACTCTACAAACAGTGAAACAATTAACCTGGCCTGGGCGCAGTGGCTCACGCGTTAATCCCAACACTTTGCAAGGCCTACCTAGGTGGGCGGATGACTTGAGCCTAGGACTCTGAGACCAGCCTGGGCAACATGGTGAGAACCCACCTCTACAAAAAATACAGAAGTTAACTGGGTGAGTTGTGAGCAGCTGTAGTCCCAGCTACTCAGGAGGCTGAGGTGGGAAGATCACCTGAACCTGGGAAGGTTTGAGGCTGCAGTGAGCCATGATTGAACCATTGCACTGCAGCTTGGGTGACAGACTGAGACTCTGTATCAAAAAAAAAGAAAAGAAAAAAAGAAAAAATTAGCCAAATGTGGTGGTGCACATCTCTGGCCCCAGCTACTTGGGAGGCTAAGGTAGGAGGGTTGCTTTGAGCCCAGGAGCTGGAAGCTATAGTGAGCCATGATTGCACCACTGCATTCCAGTCTGGGCAGCAAAGTGAGACCCTGTCTCAAAAATAAATAAATACATAAAATATAATAGTCCCCAGGTTGGGTTTGTTGGGTGTTTCCTCATGATTTCAGGCTATGCATTCTTGGTTGGAATACTACATAAATGACATTGTGTCCTTTTCAGAGCCACGTGATGGCCATCCCCTTCACTGGGAATCTTAATTTTGTTTGGTCAGGTGTTATTCAATTTGTCCACTGTGTGATTAATATTTTCCCCATTGCAACTTATGAGCAGTCTGGGAATACACTTTATTTTTTTCTTTTCTTGAGATGGAGTCCCGCTCTGTTGCCCAGACTGTAGTGCAGTGTTGTGATTTCAGCTCACTGCAACCTCTACCTCCCAGGTTCAAGTGATTCTCCTGTCTCAGCCTTCGAGTAGCTGGGATTACAGGCACATACCACCATGCCTGGCTAATTTTTGTATTTCTAATAGAGATGGGGTTTCACTATGTTGGCCAGGCTGGTCTCAAACTTCTGACCTCAAATGATTCACCGGCCTTAGCCTCCCAAAGTGCTGGGATTACAGGTGTGAGCCACCGCGCCCAGCCTTGAGGGAATACACTTTAAAGACCATGCAATACTTTGCTCTTCGTGAACAAAATATTCCCTATAAATGTAGCATTCATTGATCATTCTTACCTGAATCAATCTTTATTATGGTGATTTTCCAACTCTACCACTACCCTCTATATTTATCCTTCTCCCTCCATTTATTTTTTAATTTAGTTAACTATTTATTATCAGTATAGACTCATGGATTCCTATTTTTTTCAATTTCTTATAATCCTTTCCTGTCCTAAATTTATTTTCATGTTCAAATTGTTACTTATTTCATCAGTAGGAACGTATTCAAGGTGGCTTGTCTGCTTTTGAGATCTCCCATCGTGTTTTAAACACTTCCTTAATTTGTGGCATAAAAAGATACTCTAGGTTCATCTGGTTCAGCCTTGAAATCAACCATGTCACCAACCTTGAGTTTAATTTAGTAGGGAACAGTATTAGATACCGAAATCTAGGTGGTAGATGTGCTCATTGCTACTGGGTGTCTTTGCTACTAGGACCTTTTATCAGAGAGAGTTGGTATTTGTTTTTTGTTGTTTGTTTGTTTGTTTTGAGACGGGGTCCTGCTGTCACCTAGGCTGGAGTGCAGTGGCACTATCTTGGCTCACTGCAACTGCCACCTCCAGGATTCAAATGATTCTCCTGCCTCAGCCTCCCGAGTAGCTGGGATTACAGGCACCTGCCACCACACCCAGCTAATTTTTTTTTGTATTTTTAGTAGAGACAGGGTTTCACCATGTTGGCCAGGCTGGTCTCCAGCTCCTGACCTCAGGTGATCCACCTGCCTTGGCCTCCCGAAGTGCTGGGATTACAGGTATGAGCCATCGTGTCTGGCCAGTTGGTATTTATTTTAAGTTCACACGGACACCTGCAACTTCAGTCCATCCCCACAGAGTTCTTCATCACTTTCTCTTATTTATTTCATGTCTCTATCTACCTTCTTCCACTGTAGGTGTCCTGGTTCTCAATAGGCATCAGCACATTTACTTATTAGCTCAATGCTACGATATACCTAAAACAATTTCAGAATTGCTTTGCTGGTACGTCTACAAAAAAAATAACCTATTAAAAAGAGTTTAGGATTTGTTGGCAATCCTGATTCCTCCCCTAGACTAAGGGTATGTAGTCAAGTGTGTTCAAACAAAATTTTTTTCTAGAGACAGGGTCTCACTCTGTCACCCAGGCTGGAGTGCAGTGGCACAATCATAGCTCACTGCACTCTCAAACTCCCGGGCTCAAGTTATCCTTTTGCTTCAGCCTTCTGCGTAGTTGGGACTACAGGCGTGTACTACCATGCCTGGCTGATTAAAAAAAACTTGACTGGGCATGGTGACTCACGCCTGTAATCCCAGCAGTTTGGGAGGCCAAGGCAGCCGGATCATGAGGTCAATAGACCGAGACCATCCTGGCCAACATGGTGAAACCCCATCTCTACTAAAAATACAAAAATTAGCCAGGCGTGGTGGCACCGACCTGTAGTCCCAGCTACTCAGGAGGCTGAGGCAGGAGAATCGCTTGAACCTGGAGGTGGGGAGGTTGCAGTGAGCTGAGATTGTGCCACTGCACTCCAGCCCGGGCAGCTGAGCAAGACTCCAGCTCAATAAAATTTTTTTTTGGTTGGGCATGCTGGTTTACACCTGTAATCCCAATGCTTTGGGAGGCCAAGGCTGGAGGATTGCTTGAGCCTTGGAGTTTAAGACCAGCCTGGGCAACAGAGTGACACCCTACCTTAAAAAAAAAAAAAAAAAGAAAAAATTTTTTTTTCTTTTTTGCACTTCCTCAGCTGGCCATGGTGGTTCATGCCTGTAATTCCAGCACTTTGGGAGGCTGAGGCAGGAGGATCGCTGGAAGCCAGGAGTTTGAGAGTAGCCTGGGCAACAAAGCAAGACCCTGTCTGTATTTAAAAAAAGAAAAAATTGGTTGGGCACGGTGGCTTATGCCTGTAATTCCAACTTCCAACACTTTGGGAGGCTGATGCGGGAGAATTGCTTGACCCCAGGAGTTTGAGACCAGGGTGGGCAACTTGGTGAAACCCATCTCTACTAAAAATACAAAAATTAACCAGGTGTGGTGGCATGTGCCTGTAGTGCCAGCTACTCAGGAGGCTGAGGTGGAAGGATCACTTAAGCCTGGGAGGTTGAGGCTGCAGTGAGCCATGATGTGCCACTGTACTCCAGCCTGGGTGACAGTGAGACCCTGATATGGACAAGATTAGCACGTCCTCTGCACAAGAATGACATGCAAACTTGTGAAGTGTTCCATATTTTTAAAAATTAAAAAAAAAAAATTTTTTTAGGGACAGGATTTTGCTGTGTTGCCCAGGATGGTCATGAACTCCTGCCCTCAAGTGATCCTCCTGCGTCAGCCTTCGGAGTAGCTGGGATTACAGGCGCAAGCCACTGCCCCTGGCTGTGTGTTAAAAATCTGGTTAAGGCTGGGCAGGGTGGCTCACAACTGTAGTCTCAGCCCTTTTGGAGGCTGAGGTGGGCAGACTGCTTGAGCTCAGGAGTTCAAGACCAGCCTGGGCAATGTGGCAAAACCCTGTTTCTACAAAAATTACAGTCTGGCATGGTGGTGTGCACCTGTGGTCCCAGCTACTGGGGAAGTTGAGGTAGGAGGATTGCTTGAGCCCGGGAGGTTTAGGCTGCCGTGAGCTGTGATTATGATTGCACCACTGCACTCCAGTCTGGGCGACAGAGCAAGACTCTGTCTCCAAAAAAAGTTATATATTGCCAAATTGTGCTCCAAAAAGGTTATATGTGTTTATCCTTATGCTAACCATATATGAGACTTTCCTAAATCAGCCCTCTTTCTCCATTATCTCAGCTGGAGAAGCGACTGGAGGAGTGGTTGGGGAGGACATTGCCTGGCAGTGACTGGACACCCAATGCCCGGTTTATCACCCTTTCCTGGCTTCGGGATGGCCTCAAGCCACGCTGCATAACCCGAGACCTCAAATGGGGAACCCCTGTACCCTTAGAAGGTTTTGAAGACAAGGTAAAAACCCTTTTTTATTCATATCATTCAGCCTTGGTGTTGAAACCCTGGGCTAGCAGAGTAGACTGCTGATTATGTCTTGTTTCAGTTTGAGACTTTGGATTGGTCTCTAACATGTTTACCTCCTTCTGACCTCCAGGTATTCTATGTCTGGTTTGATGCCACTATTGGCTATCTGTCCATCACAGCCAACTACACAGACCAGTGGGAGAGATGGTGGAAGAACCCAGAGCAAGTGAGCAGTTCTTGGTTAGGCTGTGCATGGGGAGGGTAGGCGGTAGGGTGTGGGTGTTAGGGTTGGATGTCTGGTCTTCCTTGGGCCTTTGAAGAAGGTCTCAGGAAATCTCTCCTAACCACATTCCCCTAGGTGGACCTGTATCAGTTCATGGCCAAAGACAATGTTCCTTTCCATAGCTTAGTCTTTCCTTGCTCAGCCCTAGGAGCTGAGGATAACTATACCTTGGTCAGCCACCTCATTGCTACAGGTAAGTACCCTGGAAGACTACTGATGGGGTGTTCATAGGAAATGAGGGGTGAGGCAGTACTTGGAAAAAGATCTTGGAGAGCTGCTATCTTGAGTTAGGAGTTGAGCTGAAATAGGAAATAATTAAAATGAGAACTCAACCTAGAGAAACGAACAAGAACCTGAAGAAAGCAAAAGTCTAAAGCTAAAACTCTTTAGTAGATATAAGCAAAGAGAAAAAAGGGCCAGAATGGATAGGAAGGGACTCCCAAAATCTGAGCATACCAGCCCCTTAAGGAGAAATGTTGCTAGACACCCATAGTTGAGGTTAGAAAGAGGAAAGAAGGAAGAGTTAGTGGGCTAGAGAGGGGAAGGATGTGATGTGAGCAGATGGTTCTCACTCATTCTCCTCTGTCCAGAGTACCTGAACTATGAGGATGGGAAATTCTCTAAGAGCCGCGGTGTGGGAGTGTTTGGGGACATGGCCCAGGATACGGGGATCCCTGCTGACATCTGGCGCTTCTATCTGCTGTACATTCGGCCTGAGGGCCAGGACAGTGCTTTCTCCTGGATGGACCTGCTGCTGAAGAATAATTCTGAGCTGCTTAACAACCTGGGCAACTTCATCAACAGGTAGGACTTGGTAAGGGGTCAGAGTTAGCAGTGAGCTGGGGTGGGGCTCATTTTCCCTCAGGAGATGGGAATGTGGAGAGAACTAGAAAATGGGCAGGAGGCTGTGAGGACAGTGTGGAAAGTTGATTTCTATTAATTGGGATCTATTCCTAGCACATACTAGGCTATGTGTGCTTGATGGAACAGTTAACTGTAGAGATGTGATTTAGCAAAGTTGGTTATAAAGTGGGTTTTTGTAAATTGTTTCCTTATTACTGTTCTTTGTAGAATTGAAGATGTATTTTCTCCCTGCAAAATAGTTCACCTGCAGATCATTGAAAAGTTTGGCTGAAGAAAGGGGTTATTTTGGTGTGGGGGTAGGAGGCTTCTGTGGGCTGGGCATGGTGGCTTACATCTGTAATCCCAGCACTTTGGGAGGCTGAGGCAGGAGGATCACTTGAGGCCGGGAGTTCAAGACTTGCCTGACCAACATAATGAATTTCCCATCTCTACAAAAAGAATCAGCCAGGCGTGGTGGCGCACACCTGTAGTCCCAGCCACTCAGGATGCTGAGGCGGGATGGTCTCTTGAACTTGGGAGATTGAGGCTGCAGTGGAGCAGTACTCGTACCCCTACACTCCAGCCTTGGCAAAAGAGGGAGATACTGTCTCCAAAAAAAAAAAAAAAAAAAAAAAAAAAAAAAAAGGCTTCTGCTATACTCTTCAGAGTTTTTGTTACCTTAGGCTCACATTCTATCATTGGTGCCTATCTCAGCTCTTCTGCAATCTAAAGCAGTATCCTCCAGAATTTAGGATTCTTTAGTCACTCTCTGAGCCCTGGACCCTTATAGGTCAGTCCTGCTACTCACTTTCAGCTTTGGTAATTAACCACATTTAATAAATAGTCCTTACCTACAGGAGTTCGAGACCAGCCTGGCCAACCTGGTGAAACCCCGTCTCCACTAAAAATACAAAAAGTAGCCGGGCGTGGTGGCGCACATCTGTAATCCCAGCTACTCAAGAGGTTGAGGCAGGAGAATCAACTCAAGAGGTTGAGGCAGGAGAATCACTTGAACCCAGGAGGCAAAGGTTGCAGTGAGCCAAGATCATGCCACTGTGCTCCAGCCTGGGCAACAGAGTGAGACTCCTCAAAAAAAAAAAAAAAAAATTAAAAAAAAAAAAAAAGTACTTACCTAGAGTGTTTGTTTGATAGCAGTTAACACATACTCAGCTTGGTCATTTTGAGTAATGACTTTTTTTTTTTTTTTTGAGACGGAGTTTCTCTCTTGTTGCCCAGGCTGGAGTGCAATGGCGCGATCTTGGCTCACTGCAACCTCCGCCTCCCGGGTTCAAGCAATTCTCCTGCCTCAGCCTCCAGAGTAGCTGGGATTACAGGTGCACACCACCACGCCCGGCTAATTTTTTGCATTTTTAGTAGAGACGAGGTTTCACCATGGCCAGGCCAGGCTGGTCTTGAACTCCTGAACTCAGGTGATCTGCCCACCTCGGCCTCCCAGAATGCTGGGATTTTAGGCGTGAGCCACTGCGCCTGGCCGAGTAATGACTTCTTAAAAATAAGAGGTACAGTTGTTTAACTTAATCAGGTTTCTTATGTGCAGAGTCAGATTCTTAGGGGAGAGACAGAGTAAATAATTAGTTAGGCCTTGTCTACTAGCTTGAGGGAGCCAGGAGTTACCTGTTCCAGGCAGGAATTCTGAGAGAATGTACAGCTGTGGAAATTGGGTGAAATTCTAACAAGGAGACTGGATAATAACTTCCCCTCTTTTTTCCACTTCTGCTTTCCTACTCCCAACCAAGAGCTGGGATGTTTGTGTCTAAGTTCTTTGGGGGCTATGTGCCTGAGATGGTGCTCACCCCTGATGATCAGCGCCTGCTGGCCCATGTCACCCTGGAGCTCCAGCACTATCACCAGCTACTTGAGAAGGTTCGGTAAGTAACTGACACCTCTGTCTTTTCTGCTGGCGTGTTGAGAGCCTCCTTGTATTGGTCTCTGTAGGACATTACACCTTGGCCTGCTTCCTCCCTTCCCAGGATCCGGGATGCCTTGCGCAGTATCCTTACCATATCTCGACATGGCAACCAATATATTCAGGTGAATGAGCCCTGGAAGCGGATTAAAGGCAGTGAGGCTGACAGGTAGGTAAGCGGGGAGGGTTGGCTAAAGGCATAAAGTGGCTTGTAAGCTGTATCCTCCTGGAGGTCTTGACTAATGTCTCCTCTTCCTCAGGCAACGGGCAGGAACAGTGACTGGCTTGGCAGTGAATATAGCTGCCTTGCTCTCTGTCATGCTTCAGCCTTACATGCCCACGGTTAGTGCCACAATCCAGGCCCAGCTGCAGCTCCCACCTCCAGCCTGCAGTATCCTGCTGACAAACTTCCTGTGTACCTTACCAGCAGGACACCAGATTGGCACAGTAGGTGGAAGAGCCAGCCTCTCTTAAAATTGATATCTTGCCATGCAGCTTTTGGAGTGGGTGAGAGAAGACCTAACATCTCTCCAGTGTTACTTTGGTCATGGGACTCCTAAGTTTCTGATATAAAGTCCTTGGTAGTTGTTCACAAGTCCAGAATTATCTGTACATCTTCATTGTTCTTCATGCCAGAAACCAGAACCTGGCACACAAAACTAACTGGTAAACAGGTATTTGAAGAAACACTGTGATCACCTAGTCTCCATAATGCTAGCAGATAGTGGGCAGGGAAAATACAGGAAAGCCATTTCCTCTTTGACACAAAATGAAAAAGTAAGTACACTGCTAAACTTCTGGATCAGCCTAGCATCCTTAGAGAGTTTAAGAATCTTTGACCCTATAAATTATTTGGGGTTTCATAGGGAAAGCTACAGCTAATTTCCTAAAATCAGCAGATATTAGGTCAGTGTTAAGCTCGTTCTTTCTAAAACACATCAGAGATTGGGGTTGGAGAGGTCATCTGTATAGTCTATGGTAGAGTCTGTATCCAATCAGTAGATGATTCTGGAACTCTTTTTTTACAGGTCAGTCCCTTGTTCCAAAAATTGGAAAATGACCAGATTGAAAGTTTAAGGCAGCGCTTTGGAGGGGGCCAGGTGAGAAAGCTAAAGGCTGTGCCCTCACTCCACAACAGCCACAGCATCACTTCCTTAATTTCCCTAAGTAGTCTTCACCCATCACTTTCCATCTTTTGGCCCTTCCGCTTCCTCACTTACAGTTTTTCTTTCCTGTCTTAGCTAGAAGAGACCTTCGACTTAAAGGTAACCACTTTCCCTCTGAGATGCTGTATAAAACTGGAGGTTAGGGGATATTTATGGTTGCTGGTGATAACTTTGTTGTTCTCCAGGCAAAAACGTCCCCGAAGCCAGCAGTTGTAGAGACTGTTACGACAGCCAGGCCACAGCAGATACAAGCGCTGATGGATGAAGTGACAAAACAAGTATGAAGCTTAAGCCCTGTGGGAGACTGGACAAGCTGAATCCTAAATAGATCTTTTTCTTGCCTCACTGTTACCTCCCCACTCCCCTTTATCTTAGGGAAACATTGTCCGAGAACTGAAAGCACAAAAGGCAGACAAGAACGAGGTTGCTGCGGAGGTGGTGAAACTCTTGGATCTAAAGAAACAGTTGGCTGTAGCTGAGGGGAAACCCCCTGAAGCCCCTAAAGGCAAGAAGAAAAAGTAAAAGACCTTGGCTCATAGAAAGTCACTTTAATAGATAGGGACAGTCATAAATAAATGTACAATCTCTATATACAAGCTGAGACCCTTTCCTTTTGTCTACTCCAAGCCTTCCCCCTGCGTATGTGGGATTGAGGGTCACATCATTGGCACTAGTGAGAGGGTGGTCAGTAGCCACTTCTGGGAAAGGTGGGTAGTGTGGCCCGAGTGGGGGACTGATGCTCCCAATTGTTCATGCTTGGTGCAGATTCACCATTCGGTCGATCAGAGCTCGGCGAGTCGCCTCTACTTCCCTGGTCAGGCGCTCGATTTCCTGCTTGAGCCGTTCATTCTCTTCAGCTAGCTGTGCCACTTTCCTTTCATTCTCCTGTTCTTTCTCCTTCATGCGCTGCTTTCCAGCCCGGGCTGGGGAATGGCCACTCTGTTTCCGTTTCCTGGTTCTCCCTTGGTCTTCCTCCTCTTCCTCCTGAGCCAGGGAGCTCTGACTGGAATCTGGAGAGTGAGGGCTCTGGGAGGTGCTTGTGACCTCTGCTGGTTCTGGCTCCTCCTCAGTCAGCCAAGCCAGAGAAGCAGGGTCAAGAGTGGTGAAGATTTTTGATCCTTCCTTCAAGGAAATGAGGAAAGGGAACATAGATATTAGTTGAGAAGGGAAAGGTAACATCCCCCTTTAGCTTTAGGGCTAACATTCTTACCTCTTCATTTCCAGGAGGTGAAACATAGGTACCCCCATTTTCATCTGAAGACAGGACCTCTTGCAGGTCCTCATACCAGGCTTCCAGCTCCCAGCTGGACAGTGTCCCGAAGGAGAAAGGCAATGACTCAGCTGCCATCTCTGCAGTTGGATCAGTCTGGAAAAGCACATCTGCAGGATAATGGGGAGTGGCTGGAACAAGCTCCATGTAGCAAACAGTCTATGCCACAAGTTGGCAAGCTGGTTTGATGCCTGTTTTTGTAGGTAAAGTTGTATTGGAATACAGCCACATCTGTTTATTTACATATTGTTTATGGCTGCTTTGGTGCTACAGTGGCAGAGATGAAGAGTCACGCTAGAGACTATAGGACTTTTAACATCTAAAATATTTACTATCCTGCCCTTTAAAATTTTTGGGAAAGGGTAGGTTAAGTTTACCTGCTTTCAGGTGTGGTGATGTATGAAGATACACTTCCTTCTTGAACACTGTGGGCAACAAAGAGAAATGTCAGCCATTTTTGGAAGGGGGAGAGGCAACTTACTTTTCTTTTTTTATTTTTATTTTTTGAGACGGAGTCTTGCTCTGTTGCCAGGCTGAAGTGCAGTGGTGCGATCTTGGCTCACTGCAACCTCTGCCTCCTCGGTTCAAGCGATTCTTCTGCCTCGGCCTCCCGAGTAGCTGGGACTACAGGCGCGTGCCACCACGCCCAGCTAATTTTTGTGTTTTTAGTAGAGATAGGGTTTCACTATGTTGGCCAGGATGGTCTCCATCTCTTAACCTTGTGATCCATCGCTTCCCAAAGTGCTGGGATTATAGGCATGAGCCACCGTGCTGGGCCCTTATTTTTCTTTTACCTCCAGGCTCCTACTGGACCTTCCTTACTTCTGGTCTTGTGGGGTATGCATACTTGGTCCTTGTAGCCATTTCCAAGGGCAGAAGAGGGCCTGACTTTCTTTATTTTTAGTTGCTGACATTTGTAGTCATGGTTACATAATAGTAAAGTCCTGGCCAACTCAGCTTTCTCTAAATTCAAAGCAGGCCTCAAATCTGCCAGGGTAAAGACTAAACTACAGGGAAGGGAACAAATCATAGCATTTTCCTAACTCCATTCCCACAGGGCTGACATCCTCCAAATGTATATTTCCAGTCTGGACCTCTTCCAGAACTTCAGACTCTGCTGTCTACTGCCTACCTGCCATTTCTTTTTCAATGTCTAATAGGCACCTAAGACTATGTGCAAAGGCAAACTCTTGCTGATTTTCCCCTTCCAAGGTCATCCCCATCTCAGATGACAACTAGTTGCTTAAGCTAAAAACCTTGGTATCATCCTTCATTCCTCTTCTCTCACACCCTGCAATCCAAAGTACTAGCAAATTTTAACTCATTCCTTTTTTTCTGAGACGGGTCTCACTCTTTTTGCCCAGGCTGGAAGGCAGTGGCGCAATCGGCTCACTGCAACCTCCGCCTGCTGGGTTCAAGCGATTCTCCTGCCTCAGCCTCCTGAGTAGCTGGGATTACAGGCATGCACTGCCATGCCTGGCTAATTTTTGTATTTTTAGTAAAGATGGGGTTTCACCATGTTGGCCAGGCTGGTCTTGAACTCCTGACCTCATGTGATCCACCCACCTCTGGTCTCCCAAAGTGCTGGGATTACAGGCGTGAGCCACCATGCCTGGCCCTTAACTCATTCTTTAAAAATGAGTTTTTAAAACCTTTGCTTAGAAGAATCTAAACACTTCTAATTCCATTATTTCCAATCTAGATCAATTCACCACCATCTCTAAATTACTGCAGAAACTTTCTGATTGCAGAAGGTCTTCCCATTTCTTCTCTTGCCACCCCTCTGCAACTCTATTTACCATACAGCAGCCTGAGTGAGGCTTTTAAAACAGGTCATTCCTCTGCTCAAAACCCTCCAATGACTTCCTATTTCATGTCATGGAAGTCACTGGAGGGTTTTGAGCGGAGGAATTACCTAAGGTAATTCCTGACCACCTGATGTAACACTCCGACCTCCATCCTGAACATTCTCCATTCCTTTCTCTGCTTTAGCTTTCTCTGTGGCACTTATATTTTGTTGACTGTAGGCCTCCCACTGAGATGATTTTTTCCTCTTGCTCAAGGATGTACCCTGAGCCCCAAACTGTTTGGCACACAGTAGGTCCTCATTAAGTATTTGTTAAGAATGAATGGATAAACTCCCCCCAGTCTCTCTTACAGGGAAGGGGCAGAGGCAGAGTGGCAGCTGCCGATCCCTAGGGGCTAGAGATGCAATATTGCCCGAAGTATTTCTCTGCAGGGCTGTCCTCCCTGGGGAACCCTCCCTTGCCTTCCAGTGTGTGGGACTTGGCTTTCATCAGCAGTGGAGCCTCAGGTCAGAAGGCTGCAGAGCCAAACGGGGCTGGCCTGATGCAATGGTTACACAGAGATTAGCTGGGAGACAGGACCGGGTTAAAGAGGCAGGGACTAATCCCGAGGGAAGGACAATACCCTGGGGAGACCCCAAATGGCCTCCTACACTTAAGAGATCCAGGCTGCTCTCTTGTGCAGGAGGCCCAGAGACCTCTACGGCAAAAGGAAAACACACCACTCCCTGTCCATCGGCACCCCTCCCAAAGGCTTGTGTCTCCTCAAGGTTCCCCTATCCGCTGCAGGGTCCAGTAGCCCCAGCTACCGAGGTGGCCATGCTGACACCAGAGGCACTGAGACTGAGACAGAATTGGGGGTGGGGTAGGGAGAAGGCCGCTGGTGGCGAAGCGGCGGAAACGGCCTGAGCGATGGTCACCCAGTCTTAGAGCGGGGGTGTGTCCTGCTGACCTGCCTCCCCGCGGACAGGCCTAACGATGAGGCCTGAAGTTGGCTACGGGAAAGAATGAATTTCCCAAGGGCAACCGAGGTCCCTTTGCCCAGCAGCACAGAGCAGGGCCCGTGTTCCGGCTCCGGGCAGGGGTGGAGAGACGCTGTAGTCCGAAGCAATAGGGGTTTGTAAGCACCACCCCAGAATAAGGGACTCTCCTCATTCCTCTCTCGAACGGTCCCTAACTTCACTGTGGAGGAGTGAGGCTGATCCTAAAGAGCGGACGCCCCAACTTTGAGGAGACTGGAGGGTAAAGGGTAGATGGGAATCAGTACTCGCCTCTCTCCTCAGGTTCCAGCTCTGATTTTGGCTCTGTCGCTGCCACCCGCTCATCTTCAACATGATACGCTCAGTGCCTTAGACTTAAGCCTCTGACCTCGGGAGCGCCTAGCTGTAATCTTTTACCATGGCCTTGCCCTCCCCTCAGGGGCGGGGCCCCAAAACCTACCAATCAGAAAGTGGCACGCCGGCATTGGCCCCGCCCCGTCCCTCGCATCCGCCACTCAGGAGCCCCGCGGCACCGCCCCCGTCGCTCCCTCTCGCTAGGGGGTCGACGTAGTGTCGGACCCGGAAGTGGCTTTGGGTCACGAGGCTTCACGGAGGAGGTGGGTGAGTCATGCGCGCGCGCGGAGGGGAGTGTAGCGGGGGGGAGGGGAGGAAAGGGGGGCGGGGATGATGCAATGTTTGGCAACCGGTGTCTGCACGCGCACGCGCAGGGGACGAGGGTGGTGGGAGGTGCGGAGGGTGGGGGAGAGGAGAGAGGGCGGGGCGCCAGCTCCCGGCGCCCAACGGCCCCAACGGCTATCAGCCTTGGTCGCCCCTAGTCGGTCGTGAGCCTCTTTGCCGCTTGTCTCCCCCAGAAGCTGCTGTTCCGCCCACCTAGCTTTACCCGCCGTTTTACCCCCACTATAAGGGAGTCCCATATTTCTTGGCCCCTCCCAGCTAATGGGCACATAGGCCTTTTGAACTTTTCTTTTGAACGTTGGTATCCATCCACTGGGATTGTCGACACCTCGAGTCTTCTTAAAGAGGTCTCCTGGCCGGGCTCAGTGGCTTACGCCTGTAATCCCAGCACTTTGGGAGGCTGAGGAGAGCGGATCACTTGAGGTCAGGAGTTCGAGATCAGCCTGACCAACATGGCGAAACCCCGTCTCTACTAAAAATACAAAAATTAGCCGGGTGTGGTGATGCGCGCCTGTAGTCCCAGCTACTCTGGAGGCAGAGGCAGAAGAATCGCTTGAACCCTGGAGGCGGATGTTGCAGTGACCGAGATCGCGCCACTGCACTCCAGCCTGGGTGACAGAGCGAGACTACGTTTCACCAAAAACAAAAAACAAAACAAACAAACAAAAAAAAAACGGGGGTGGTCTCCTGTTCTAGCCCCGTAAATCTCCCAAAAGGGGCCGAGGTACTGGAATCCCTTGGTAGTCATTTTCCGCTACTCTCAGAACAGCGCCCTTGACTTTTACCTTGTAGTTGGTAAGCCCTCAGCCTGCCAGAAGTCATGTATTTTGCCCAGTGGACCTGATTGTGTTTGGCCACCTATTTTCCCCCACGGTACTCTTATGGCTTTCTCCAAGACCCTCTCTTGCTGTACCAGACAGCAAGTCCTGTGACTGCCTGTGTGAGGAGCGCGGCACAGGCCTGCCTCCTAGGTGTTCGGGTCGAGATTTACAGCGGAGTCTCATCCCGGGACGTGTGAGTGCACTTCAGCGCAGGACCGCCCTGGACTGGGGAGACCGGAGCCGCGATTTTAGCCTCAACTCCCCCTCACTTGCCAAGGGATCTTACCGTCCTTGTTTGTAAATTAAAATAAGCGTTGTGAAGGTAAAATGAGAACCATGAACTTGGAGGCAACTTGACCAAAAGTAAAACGCACCACCCAGAATGCAAAGTATTTTTCTTGTGCCTTGAAAACAGAGGCCATGTGGTGGCCTGTTACATATCCTGTCATACCCTCATGGGGGCAGCCAGAGTTTAAGTAGAAACTGTCACAAGGCCGGTTGTGACTGGAGTGCTGTGGCAATGACAGGTCTTTGGTTAGGCTGCTCCGTTGCTCCACAACTCCATTTCCTCTCTCGAAAATGGGGGTAGTGTGGAGGGTGGACCAGATGGTCTCTCCTGGCCTAAAGACAGACCAGGTTGTCAGTGACAGGCAGAGGTCATGTGACTTGACAGGCTGAGGTCGTGTTGTGACATGTTGACCTGGGGAGGCGGGTCAAGTCCCAGCACACTACCCGGGAAGCCTTTGGGGCGGGGCAGGGCAAGTCGCGACTTTCATCTTTCGGGGCCTGGCCCCTCCCGGACCTGGCATTCCTGGTTCCCGCAACAGACTGTGGCTTTGGAAGGGGCCCCTCCCTGAGGAGGGCTGGGATTCGCCACCAGTGGCCTGGGAAGAGGCGCAGATCCTTCCGCGGAGGGCGGGGGGGCCGCGTGGGGTGTTTGTTCTCTTGGGGATTAATGGGGGGTTGTGGGGGAGGGGTAGGCGCGCTCCCGCATGCGCACTGCGGCCCCTCCAGTTGGCTCGTCGCTGTCCGCTGGGCGGGGGCCCGGCCCCGCCCCTCTCCCGTCCGGGCAGCGGCGGAGGCGGCGGCTCCTGCGGCGGCGGCTGCGGCAGCGACGGCGGCGGCGGCGGCAGCGGCAGCAGCCTGCGCAGTGCCTTCTGGGAACGGAATCCCCAGGGCTGCCCCTGGCCCCCATGGCGCATGCGCGGGAGGCCGCTCGGTGATCCGCGGCGGCGGCAGCGGCGCTTCCTGCTAGGACCGGCCGGGGCCGTACCGGAGGCTCGGGCTCCACCGACCCTCCTCCCACCCCCTCCCACTCACCCTCTGGGCCGCGACTGCGCAGGGCGGGGCCGGCCGAACCATGGGCCGCGGTGAGTGCGGGGCCCGGCCCCCCCCACCCTGCCCCTCCCCCTCCCCTCCCCTCCTGTCCCTACCCTCTGCCCCCTCCGCGTCCTCTCGGCCCCTTTCCCCGGCCCCATCCCCACTCCCCCGCCCTCACCTGCCCCCGCCGCTTCTCCCTCTCACTGCCAGACTTCTGCCTTCCTCACCGCCCTCCCCTCAGTGCTTCGCCCACCCTCCGCCCGCCCTCTCCCCAAGTTCCTTCCTACTTCGTGCGCCTTCCCCTCCTCCTCAAGCTGAGGGAAGCAGTCTGGGTGACAGGGCGCCTTGTTGTGAGAGGGAAAGTTTGGAAGCCGCCAGTGTGGGGTGGGAGCAATGGTGAGGCTGGGGAGGATACCTGCAGGTTGGAGGGGCTTCCCCTTCTATCGGAGGACAGGCTCTCTTGGAGATAATCGGAAGCCAGTGGAATAGGAGGTTCTGAATCCCTTTGCCTTAGGCTTGAGGGAAAATCAGGAGCTTCCCAGGATCCTGGGAGAAGACTGAGCTGTGATCCTCACCTCTTAAGACCCGAATGAACTAGATCAGCGATTGTCTGACGGAGCAGGCATGGGGGGAGTTCTGCTGGTACCACCCCAGCGGGCAGTTGGGCAATTGCCTGGTGACCTGTGGGGCAATCTGTACTTTTTATATCATCTTCCTGGGTAGAGAACAACAGGAGCCAGACACTCTGGGAAACTTCCTAGTGGCCTAGCATTATGGGAATGTGCCCATACTCCTGGTTGAAGTCTTCTACTCCGAATGGAGGGAGGCCTTGCCCTTCATATGCCTAAGAATTGGGCTAGACTTTCTTGGTCCCAGGGAGCTGAGGTTCTGACCCTCTGGTCCCTAGGGACTGGGCTTGGAAAGGATGGTTGTAGACTAAGCCAGCAGATCCCCGAGATCTTTATAGGTGCCTGCCTCACATTGTTAAGGATCTTTCTCTTGAGAGGGTGCTGGGCTGTGGTGCTCTTTAGAGTTGGGCAGACTCCTGACAGTCCCATCTCTCTACTTGCGTTGCAGGTGTGGGCTAAGCTGGTGGCCCCGGCTTTAGACTGGACCCCACAATGTTTGCAGAGATGTTCAGGTAGCTGTGGTGATACGGCAGAGGACTCCTCAGTCTCCCTCCCAGCTGAGGGGTTCCCCTTGCTCCTCTGGGGCTTCCCCTGAGTTTTCTTGGGTCTCCCCACAACCTTTGCCTTCCTGGAGTCCTCTCTCAGGTACTTCGCCCAGTTTAATCCTCCTAGTGCCTACATGGATGTCTGTGTTATCAGGCACGCGGGAGCTGATTACACACAATGAATGGGGGCAATGAGAGCAGTGGAGCAGACAGAGCTGGGGGCCCTGTGGCCACATCTGTCCCCATCGGCTGGCAGCGCTGTGTGCGAGAGGGTGCTGTGCTCTACATCAGGTACGGATCTTCACAGGTCCCCAAGCTCTGCCACTCCAGTTGCCCGGGTTTTCTTTCTTCCGTTTCTTCTCTCAGCTCAGCTCTCTGGTACCCGATTGCTCTCCTCTCTTCCCCTTCCTTCCTCAGCCTTTTTGCTTTCTGTAGCTCTGGGCCTTTGAATCCATTCTCCCTTTTTCTGTGTCTTCCCACATTCCTTATCCTCTGTTCTTCTAGGAGGATCTGTAACTTAAGCACTGTGCTTTAGGAATATTGCCTGATTCACTGCCAGCTAACCCCATGTCCTCTGACCCTGTCCTCTCGCAGTCCAAGTGGCACAGAGCTGTCTTCCTTGGAGCAAACCCGGAGCTACCTCCTCAGCGATGGGACCTGCAAGTGCGGTCTGGAGTGTCCACTTAATGTCCCCAAGGTCAGAGTGGTGAGGGGCGCCTGAGAGTACAGAGATAAGCTAAAAGTCTTAATGCAAATCACTGACTGAGGTAGCCCTTCTCACAGGTTCCAGCCCCTCAGGGTCCCTGTCCTTGCTTTCCACCTTACAGGTTTTCAACTTTGACCCTTTGGCCCCGGTGACCCCGGGTGGGGCTGGGGTGGGGCCAGCATCAGAGGAGGACATGACCAAGCTGTGCAACCACCGGCGGAAAGCTGTTGCTATGGCAACTCTGTACCGCAGCATGGAGACCACCTGCTCACACTCTTCTCCTGGTGAGTCTTCTGCCACTTTACAGAAGACCGAGGAAAACCTAAGGGCTTGGAAGGCTGATGGTGGGAGGAGTTCCTTGAGAGGGAGCAAAGAGAAAGGGGAGTGGGTGGGGAGCTGCATGTTGAGAGGAGGGCACAGGGAGGTTGGGAACTTGTGGGAGATGGGACTAGAGAAGACAAAAGAGTTTTTGGAAGGGGAGCCACAGGCTGATCCTTCATTTTTCATTTATTGCAGGAGAGGGAGCGAGCCCCCAAATGTTCCACACTGTGTCCCCAGGGCCCCCCTCTGCCCGCCCTCCCTGTCGAGTTCCTCCTACAACTCCACTTAATGGGGGTCCTGGCTCCCTTCCCCCAGAACCACCCTCAGTTTCCCAGGCCTTTCCCACTCTAGCAGGCCCTGGGGGGCTTTTCCCCCCAAGGCTTCCTGACCCAGTCCCTTCTGGGGGCAGTAGCAGCCCCCGTTTCCTCCCAAGGGGCAATGCCCCCTCTCCAGCCCCACCTCCTCCACCTGCTATCAGCCTCAATGCTCCCTCATACAACTGGGGAGCTGCCCTCAGATCCAGCCTGGTGCCCTCTGACCTGGGCTCTCCTCCGGCCCCTCATGCCTCCTCCTCACCACCTTCAGACCCTCCTCTCTTCCACTGTAGTGATGCCTTAACACCCCCTCCCCTGCCCCCGAGCAATAATCTCCCCACCCACCCTGGTCCTGCCACTCAGCCACCAGTGTCTTCAGCCACTATGCACCTGCCCCTGGTCTTGGGGCCCCTGGGAGGGGCCCCCACGGTGGAGGGGCCTGGGGCACCCCCCTTCCTTGCTAGCAGCCTACTCTCTGCAGCGGCCAAGGCACAGCATCCCCCACTACCCCCTCCCAGCACTTTACAGGGCCGAAGGCCCCGTGCCCAGGCACCCTCAGCTTCCCACTCATCACTTCGTCCCTCTCAGCGTCGTCCCCGCAGACCCCCTACTGTATTTCGATTGCTAGAAGGGAGAGGCCCTCAAACCCCTAGACGGAGCCGTCCTCGGGCCCCTGCTCCTGTCCCCCAACCCTTTTCTCTCCCGGAGCCATCCCAACCAATTCTCCCTTCTGTGCTGTCCCTGCTGGGACTCCCCACCCCTGGCCCTTCCCACTCTGATGGAAGCTTTAACCTTTTGGGGTCAGATGCACACCTTCCTCCTCCCCCAACCCTCTCCTCAGGGAGCCCCCCCCAGCCCAGGCACCCCATCCAGCCCTCCCTGCCTGGGACCACCAGTGGCAGCCTCAGCAGTGTGCCAGGTATGTGAGTATTGTGGAGCCCTTCCTCATCCTGGCTGGAAAGAGGCAGCCAAGGCATTTAGGGGAATGTTCAGAGAGCTCTTTGAGGGTTTTCTGGGTTGGGGGCAGGGAGGTTGGCTTCTTTGGATGATGGGAGAAAGGGCCTCCCTTGAGCTGAATTTCTCTCCTCTTTTACAGGTGCCCCTGCCCCACCAGCTGCCTCCAAAGCCCCAGTAGTCCCCAGCCCTGTGCTTCAAAGCCCATCCGAAGGGCTGGGGATGGGGGCAGGCCCGGCCTGCCCTCTGCCTCCCCTGGCTGGTGGAGAGGCTTTCCCTTTCCCCAGCCCTGAGCAGGGCCTGGCACTGAGTGGAGCTGGCTTCCCTGGGATGCTTGGGGCCTTGCCTCTCCCTCTGAGTCTGGGGCAGCCTCCACCTTCTCCATTGCTCAACCACAGTTTATTTGGTGTGCTGACTGGGGGAGGAGGACAACCTCCCCCTGAGCCCCTGCTACCCCCACCAGGAGGACCTGGTCCTCCCCTAGCCCCAGGAGAGCCTGAAGGGCCTTCGCTTTTGGTGGCTTCCTTGCTTCCTCCACCACCCTCAGACCTTCTTCCACCTCCTTCAGCACCTCCCAGCAACCTCCTTGCCTCTTTCCTGCCCCTGTTGGCTCTGGGCCCCACAGCTGGGGATGGGGAGGGATCTGCAGAGGGAGCCGGGGGTCCAAGTGGGGAGCCATTTTCAGGCTTGGGAGACCTGTCCCCCCTACTTTTCCCCCCACTTTCAGCCCCCCCTACCCTCATAGCTTTAAATTCTGCGCTGCTGGCTGCCACCCTGGATCCCCCCTCGGGGACACCCCCCCAGGTGAGGATGGGGGTGAGTAGGTGGGACAGAACAAGATGTAGAATAAGAGCTGGGAGCTGGGAATCAAAAGCTTTCAGTTTCATTCCTGAGCTCTTCCTTGGGGCCTTTGGGGAGGCCTTAGTTCTTGGCTGGGGGTAGGATGACTGCAAGAATTGGGTCTGTATTTAATAAGCATGGCCTATCTCACTTGAGGCTTCAGTCAGATAGTGGATGTGAAAGCACTATAAATCTGTTGAGTATTTTACACGCGTAAGTGTTAGAATCATTCTTTTTTCTTAGCCCTGTGTCCTGAGTGCCCCCCAACCTGGACCACCTACCTCCAGTGTCACCACGGCAACTACTGACCCGGGGGCCTCCTCTCTGGGCAAGGCCCCCTCCAACTCAGGGAGACCCCCCCAACTCCTTAGCCCTCTGCTGGGTGCCAGCCTGCTGGGTGAGTCTGAGGGAGTGTGAATTCACACTCTTGGTGTGAAAAAGCAGGAGTAAAACTTGGGAGTAGTGGCTGAATAAATTGGGGAAGAAAGTCTTTGGCCACTGGATAAAGCCTAAAGAGAATAGTAGGTCTGCTCAGCCTAATTGGGTTTGCCTAGGGAGAGACCCCTGACTATAATTTCTCAACAGGTGACCTGTCTTCACTGACCAGCAGCCCTGGAGCCCTCCCCAGCCTGTTGCAGCCTCCTGGCCCTCTTCTCTCTGGCCAGTTGGGGCTGCAGCTCCTCCCTGGGGGGGGAGCTCCTCCACCCCTCTCAGAGGCTTCTAGTCCCCTAGCCTGCCTGCTACAGAGTCTCCAGGTGAGGGTGTGGGCATATATTTGTCAGGGAGATAATTTTTTCTCAAACTGGAAATTTAGGGCTTTTTGAGTTATAGTAGAAGAGGGATGGTATTTGAGATTGACTGAGAACTTATTTTTTTGCCAGCAGATCCCTCCAGAGCAGCCAGAAGCCCCCTGTCTACCCCCCGAGAGCCCTGCCTCAGCCCTCGAACCAGAGCCTGCCAGGCCTCCCCTCAGTGCCTTAGCCCCACCCCATGGTTCTCCCGACCCCCCAGTCCCTGAGCTGCTCACTGGGAGGGGGTCAGGGAAACGGGGCCGGAGGGGAGGAGGGGGACTTAGGGGCATTAATGGTGAGGCCAGGCCAGCCCGGGGCCGAAAGCCTGGCAGCCGGCGGGAGCCTGGCCGACTGGCCCTCAAATGGGGGACACGTGGTGGCTTCAATGGACAAATGGAAAGGTCCCCAAGAAGAACCCACCATTGGCAGCATAATGGGGAGCTGGCTGAAGGGGGTGCTGAGCCCAAGGATCCACCCCCTCCCGGGCCCCATTCTGAGGACCTTAAGGTGAGTGCAGAGTGCTGGTGGTCTGGGCTCAGGGGCTCTGAGGAAAGGTTGGGGCTGTGGTGCCTTTTTCGAAATTTCCCACACACACAGTCCATCTTTTCTCAGGTGCCCCCGGGAGTAGTCAGAAAGTCTCGTCGTGGCCGTAGGAGAAAATACAAGTGAGTGTTGGGCCTACTATAGTGCTGGCCTTTGCCTACTTTTTGGTTTGGACAGTTCTAATGTCCAAATAGTGGCTTGGTTTTCAAAAGGGCAGATTCTTATTTGAATATGAATAAGGATATTATGCCTTTACTATCCAAATGTAGAAAGTTTCCCACCCAAACTTCTGAAATTCACCTGGTGCTTGGGAGCTGTTCCTGATCATCTGTGCCCCTTATTGCAGCCCTACCCGGAACAGCAATAGCTCCCGCCAGGACATTACCTTGGAACCCAGCCCTACAGCCCGAGTAAGTGTGTGTTTGGGTGGATGGGTGTACGGGTAGGATGTAAGGGATGAGGCAGCAGGAGGAAAGGAGGGTTAGAGGGAGTGGGGAGAAAAGAAGACTTCCTGATACCTAGCAATTGACCACTTCTATCAACTTCCCCTCTGGTATTAGGCGGCTGTCCCTCTGCCTCCCCGGGCCCGCCCTGGCCGTCCTGCCAAAAACAAGAGGAGGAAACTGGCCCCATAGCAGCCATACCTGGAGCTGGATCTGACCCTGATTGGGGAGAGCTGAGTGCTGAGCCTTGGGAGCCCCTGCCAGCCACCTGCACCTGTGGACAGTGGGTGGGGGCACTACTCCCCACTCAGAGCACAAATGCAACTCCTTCCCCTACAATCCCATCCTGAGCCATTGCAGGGGGCAGGGAAGTTCACCCCCTCCCCCCACCCCCCCCCGAAGCCATGTCACTGAAAAGGCCTGGGGGGGATGGTATATGGCCCTTTCCCCACCAGGCGCTAAGGGGAACACCCCCTTCCCCAGGTCTTTTATTTGTTTAAGTTATTTTTGCACAAATGACTCTTTTATATTTAATTCGATTTCATTGCCTCCCTTCTTAAAGCCAACAGGCTCAGTTTACAAACCTGTGAGCTACTGTTGGCTGCTGCCCTCCTTCCCAGTGAAAGGTACAAAGCAATAAGCATCATGCATCCTCCCCTTACCCCTCCAACACCCCTCTGCCTCTGGCTCAGGTTGCTCAAAGCACAGATCCCCTCTTACCCCGTCCCCAGGTTTGAAACACATAGCCTCATTTCAAGGTGTAGCCAGGTTCCCCCGACTTTCCTCTGGGATATAAAAAAGGGGGTAAGGGGGCAAAGAGAGCCCTCTGGGCCTCTCCTCCCATACACACTACACTGCCCCTTCTCCCCCCATCAAAACGCTCAGAGACGTTGTGATGATGCGACTGAGGATTATGCAACGTGGTCCAACCGGAGCGGCCAGCATGACCAGCTGTCCAGGGGCTGCCTCCTGCCTTTTCTTTTGTAAAGACAAGACCCTTGGGAGTTTTAATTCTGTTTTGTACTTGCCCTGTGGGGCCTCCACTGCTTTTCTATGGGAGACACTCTTAATTTAACAGATGAGAATATTTTGAAACTCTGGCTCTGGCTCTGTACTCATTTTTTATTTAGTTCTTTGGTAAGAACAGGTTACAATTTAAATCCATCTCTTGTAGTATAGAGTGGCTTAGATTGCCTGTTATGACGAATGAATATCTATGTCCTAGTGCTGCTTCCTCCCCAGGAAACACAGCAGAGGCCACACAGAGTACAACAGCATTTAATGGTCAGAAACAGTTGTACAGTATTACAGTCAGCCACAGAAGCTGTGTTGGAGGACAAGACCCAATCCTTCCCCACACCAGGCAAAGCAGTATTGGACATGAGCTGGCATGTGGCTGGGCCCACGTCCTTATCCCCCAGGCCTGAGGGGAGACCACCTTCTGATAACCAACCCCTAGCTACCACTGTGTATTCATCAGGGGAGGGGTATAAACCCCACATGCAAGAAGAACCCTTGCCCCCAGTGTCAAATGGGATGGGGATGCTAGAGTTATAGTAAAGGGGAAACCCTATGTAAGCTGTTAACAGAGTTCACAGGGGTAGGGATAACCCCTGTTCTCCAGCTCCCAAATGTGCTCACTTTCCCAGCTTCTTCATCCGTTCATCAATGCTGGCAAAGTTCCCCTCAACTGTGGCCAGGTTTTCACGCATGGTTGTCTGCACCTACAAAGTGGTAGAGAGGTTTTACTCTTTGTCAGGTCCAGTTGCTTAACTGGATGAGGACCTGAAGGAATTCTCTGAGAGAGAAGACAAGAAATGGAAGCACAATTTGTGGGCCACAGAGGGGGGATGTTTATAGCACCAATTTTCAAGCTACCCTTAAAGTACATAGACCACGCCTGGGGTGAGCCCAAGCAGGCAGGACTCGAGAATTCCCATCCTGACTTCAGCGAGAACAGTTTTTTAAAATCTGTTTTATGTAATGAGAGCTAAATAAGATTTTGTTGAAATGAGGGTTTCACTGGTTCAAAATGTTAGAAAACTGCTCTGGAGGAAAAGGATATTATTCTAAGTCCTTTATATATTTTTTCATTTATCTCAGTGATGCTGTGATTGATGCTGGTCTCTCGACTTTAATGCTCCTTCCAGCACTGAGAACAGTGCCTCCAACAGAAATTGGGACTTGCGGCCAGGTGCAGTGGCTCACGCCTGTAATCTCAGCACTTTGGGAGGCCGAGATGGGTGGGATCACTTGAGGTCAGGAGTTTGAGACCACCCTGGACAACATGGTGAAACCCCGTCTCTACTAAAAAAAAAAATTAGGTGTGGTGGTGCGTGCCTGTAATCCCAGCTACTCAATAGGTTGAGGCATGAGAATCGCTTGAGCCCGGGAGGTGGAGGCTGCAGTGAGCTGAGATCACACCACTGCACTCCAGCCTGGGCAACAGAGCGAGACTCTGTCTTAAAAATAAAAAACAATAAGAAATTGTGGACTTGCTGTGTGCCAGGCATTACTAAACGAATGAAGGAACTAGGTGAGGCTCATTGTCCAGGGCCAGAAAGGAAGCGACAGAACGAGATTAGGGCCTGCTTCTGACTTCAAAGCCCGGATTCCTTCCAGTGTACTGTGCTTATCAGGGAGAGTAAAGTTGAGACGACAAAGGGAAAGAGTGGGGTTTTATAAGAAAACATGTTCACTAGCCCCTAACAATTTGCCCATATTATTTCACCTCATCTACATAACTCTGAGGGAGGTATAATTTCCCAGATGGAAAGATGGAGGTTCATAGGTTAAATAAGTTGTCAAAGGGCCTTCACATTGAAAGCAGGATGGAGACTCCAGACCAACCCCCTGCCACAACACCATGCTACAAAATAGACTAAGGCAGAACCCTATAACACTGGAGAACCTAGTTTGCACATGCTGGAGAAAGGAGGACAGATCAACAAAGGGGCACACACCTGGGTCAAGAGGGTGGTATTGTCCTTCAAGGAATTAGCAATCATCTGCTGGGTGGTATCCAAGTGTGTCAGGAGCTGACCAAACTGCATGGCTACAAAAGAAAAGTATGGTTGAGACTTGAATCCAAGATAAGGGAGGGGACCAAAAGTTGCCCATTTTTCAAGTTCTCTTAGCACTCCTGGCAGCTGGCCTCCCACCTTGCTCGTGCAGCTGCTTGATGGTGACAAGTCTCTGCACCAGCTCAGGGAGGGTGGAGGCAATGGGGCTCCAGCGCTGTATAGTTTCATATAGCTGGTGCACCTGAAGGGACACAATAGGGCCCAGAGGGGATGGCTGAGGCAGCCAGGTCAGTATGTACAGACTGCTACTTCACCGTAATGGGGGAAAGGATCAAGTGGGCAGAGGGAAGCAGTGCCCTGACTTTCCAAGCTGATAAGCTCTTCATAAGAGCTTATGAAGATGGGGACCTGAGGAGTCAGTGTGTTCTCATGCTTTGACACTGCCACTCGGAGAACCTGAGGGAGTGGAAAGGAGATGGGGAAGGTGTCTTCCTGACCTTGCTTTGTGTATCTGCATCTTCTACAGAGGCTTTATGCTTGGCAATCTCGTTCACCTTTCCCAGGACACTCTGAAAACACAGATTTTAAGGTTGATATGGCATCCAGGGCTTCCAAAGTCCCAAGCTATCCATAATTTAATTTTCCCTCCATTTAATACCTGTAGCCGAGCCTCCACTTGATCCAAAACTGCAAGGTCTAGGGCGCTCACCTTTGCTTGCAACAGCTCTACAGTCTCCTGGGGATGGAAGTTGGGACAAGTATCATGAAGAGGAAAGGCAGACTAGGAAGAGGCCTCCCATATTCCACTAAATTAATATATAGCTACAAACTCAAAAATAATCCTCAAAGCAAACCCAATCCCAATTATCCCCTCTGTGATCCAAACACTCCAGTTTCTTCCAAACTCACCATGAGACAGGCTCCCTGTAGACCTGCAGAAAGGGGATTCTGGTGGGAAAGGGAGGGGAGAAGTGAGTGGTCCTTATATCTCCATGATTATCGTCTTCTCCCATCTTTCCTGGTTCTAGCTGGGAACCCACTAGCTGATCCCTGTAACTGAAGCCCTTTGATGACTCCTCCCAGGCTTATGTGGAATGCTGTAGACCTTAAGGCCTAGAGTTGCAGGATCTAAGGCTCAGATTATGTACAGGAGAACACCTGACCTGAGCATCCTGATCACAACGTACAGCTGTCTCCAGCTCTGTCAGGCGCTTTTCAAGTTCTGCGACCTAGTGGGAGGAAGGAGGTGAGATTTGCCATCTGCTTCCCTGCTGCTGCAATGGGAGGAATACGATCCTGCTCTACTCTGCCTGCCACTCACCACCCCAAGGGACTCCTTTCCCTGGAATACATACCTAGCCACAATCTTAAAATCCTAACCAAAGGTAGATGGGCGAGGGAAACATAGAGAATGAGGTCGGGCGCGGTGGCTCACGCCTGTAATCCCAGCACTTTGGGAGGCCAAGGCGGGCGGATCACGAAGTCAGGAGATGGAGACCATTCTGGCTAACACGGTGAAACCCCATCTCTACCAAAAATACAAAAAATGAGCCGGGCGTGGTGGCGGGCGCCTGTAGTCCCAGCTACTCAGGAGGCTGAGGCAGGAGAATGGCGTGAACCCGGGAGGCAGAGCTTGCAGTGAGCCAAGATTGCGCCACTGCACTCCAGCCTGGGATGCGCCACTGCACTCCAGCCTGGGTGGGAAACAGTGCAAGACTCCGTCTCAAAAAAAAAAAAAAAGAAACATAGAGAACAACGAATCAGGAATCAAAAGAGGAATCAATCAAGAGGAATCAGAGGAATCAATCAAGAGGAATCAGAGGAATCAGAAGCCTTCCCAGCACCCTCTCCTTGGAGAGAGGCAGGAAAATCTCTAGGGTCACGTCTCCCCTTGGCTTCCCAACCAACACTGTATCCACACTTACTTTGGCAGCTTGAGAGAACTTGTCCTGCTCAGGCCGAGAATGTAGTTCATAAGTGACAAGGCTGCTATCTGGGGGGGTCCCAGTGGTTTTTCCCCCTGATCCCCCTTTGCTGTTCTTTGTTGCTTCCAGCTGCAGTAGTAGGCGCCTAGTTAGGAGACCGAGTAATAATATCATGACTGGAAGGAGAAGGGCCAGTCACTCTCCCTCACTTTTGCCTCATAATCAGCATTAAGAAACATCTAAGCTACTTCTCTGCCACTTAGCACCCCTGTCAGTAGCTGGCTGAGTCCATCCACAACCCCAATCAGCAATGATTTTTCAACAAAGTAGGGTACCCACTTAGCCAGGGCGCCATCGGGGTCGGTAAGGTTGATTGCAGCATCTGGTCCCAGCAGCTTCTCCAGGTGGGAAGCAACCAGCTGCTGCTTCAGGGCTGCCAGCTGTTTAGCCAGCACCACAGGGGTCAGCTTCTCCTCTGTGGCTGACTCCTTCACTGTCGTCTAGTATGAAAAAAGGTAGAAATCGGGGGATGGCAAGAATGAATCAAGAAGCAAAAAAATAGGTCAAGCCCTTTAAAGGTAGTTGTAGCTGGAGGTCACTGGGATGGTTTTCAGCATGACAGACTGCCCACCTGTATGTAGCACTGCATACAGATGGATGCATATTTGTAAACTCTGGAAACCTTAGCCCCTTTATCCAGGAGCGTAAGGAATCTTTCTTTCATTTTTTGAGATGGAGTCTCGCTCTGTCACCCAGGTTGGAGTGCAGTGGCATGATCTCGGCTCACTGCAACCTCCGCCTCCGAGTTCAAGCAATTCTCCTGCCTTAGCCTCCCGAGTAGCTGGGATTACAGGCATGCGCCACCACACCTGGCTAAGTTTTTGTATTTTTTTAGTACAGATGGGGTTTCATCATGTTGGCCTGGCTGGTCTTGAACTCCTGACCTCAGGTGATCCGCCCGCCTCGGCCTCCCAAAGTGGTAGGATTATAGGCGTGAGCCACCGCACCCAGCCAGGCAGGGAATCTTTCTCTTCTTGCTTGAGGTCTTCCTCTACTGTGTAAGTCACAGCAGAGAAGGGAGAAGAGAGTTTGTAGTTACCTTGATTTTTTCAACTTCAGTTGTCAGCTCTTGGACCTCATGCAGTAGGCGCTGGTACTTTTGCTGGGGTGTCTCCTTCACTCCCAGACCCTCCCCAAGCTAGAGAGCAAGCACAGAGGGTAATGTTACATGTCTCATTACAGGGAGCCTCAAGAATTCATCCACACCCTGGGCCTAAGTCATAAAGGTATCATATCCAATTGAGAATCCACAACACCCTAGTACCAAAGAACTGAGGACAGCTAGAGGGCTGGAGGCTCTCCAGAACAAACAGCAGTAGGGCAGAGTTTCCCTGGCTGCATCCTGCTGCTTCCTCAGGAACAGAGGAGGAACAGAATCCCACCTGTATCCCTTGATCTCCCTACTACATGTCTGCTAGATAGGGTCACTACACCATTCCCATCAACACACACACACACAACAAACCATCTCATATTCTCCAGATTCATATCCTGTCCTCTTGGTTTTTCCAATACGATCTGAGAAATCTGCCAAGAAAAGAAGATGGAACTGAGGGCCTGATCTAGGCCGAAGGCAGTCATGGTCTCAGGTGACTGTGAGGGCTTCCATAAAATATCTCCATGAGGGACCCCTTCCCCCAAGCACAACTCACTAAGACTTTAGGACAGGAAACCACTTCTCATGCTTATCCTCCAGTCTTCCCCCCACCCAGCTTCCAGCCCAGTCTCACCAAGTCCCTTTGTCCCCACTCTCTTGTCCTTGAACTTGTCATAGGCAGCATTAGGATTGACAATGATGTGTTCCACACTTGTGCTTGTCAGCTCCTCCTGCAAGAACAGGTAGTTTAGGCCAGGGACACACTCATTCCCACTCTAGAACTTACTCTACCCCACAAAATCCCCAAACCATTAGGTGACTGGGCCCTACTTGTCCAAGGGGAAAGAAGGGTGGCTCTATTCCAAGGTGCCTACCCAGGCTTAACCTAGGAAACTGAAGCTTCCTGGTAAATTTGGAGCCTCAGTTGTACAAATATTAACACCCTCATTCAACTGGGAGCAGAGGGAGCATAACCTCCCCACCCTCTCTGTACATAAGCCTTCCCATCCCCCCATGCTACCCCTCCCAGTTGTCTGGCACACACCATGCACTCAAGGCAAGAAACCAACCTGACCTCTTTTAACCTCCCCCTCCCAAAAGTAAATCTTGCCCGCTGAGCAAGTCCATTTTAATGCTAACCTCCCATCCTTGCTAGAAGGAAAGAGGAGGGAAGGCAGATAATCAGGCCACTAACACTGAGTGTGAATATTAGGACTTTAAACCTGTTGAAGGTAAGACACAAGCTCTTAGTACAAAAAGAAGGCCGACAGAGGGCCTGACCAGAAGCCTGATTTCCAGGCTGCCATGAGGCCAGCGAATTCAGGGACAGGGAGAAGGGGCAAGGGCTTACTGGATTATCTTTATGGGACATCTTAGAAGCAACAAACATAGGCAATATCTGCTTGCCAAGAGTATCCATGGGCAAGAGCCACATGTAAGCTCTGAAATGGAGATAACCCAGCATCTCTTCAGAGATGCTGCAGCACCTGATTTTTCTCCCTGACTCCTCTGCTATGCTTTAAGCACTGAAGCTCTTCCAAAAACAGGGGACACAAGTAGGCGGTGAAAGAGACTTCACCCTAGAAACTGAAGCAGAGAGGTTCCCTCCTTACTAGATATCTACATGCTGTTCAGATTCCAGTGACAACCCCAAGACTGCACCAAGCACTCCTGACTGCATGTCCCTTTTTCAATTGTCAGAAGCCTGACAGCTCCCAACAGAGTACTGATGGAAGTAGGAGGGAGACCCAGGAGTCCTTTTCTGTTGGGGATGACATCTCCACCTTCTATGGGAGGAAGGCAAAATGAGCCTTCCTTCTTTCACCTAGAACAATGGTTCTCACCCCAGGCTGCATGTTAGAATCACTTAGAATTTTTTTTTTTTTTTTTTAAATAGACAGCTGGGCAATGGTGGCTCAAGCCTGTCTGTAGTCCCAGCACTTTGGGAGGCCGAGGCGGGTGGATCACTTGGAATTAGGATCCAAGTGATCCACCCGCCTCGGCCTCCCAAAGTTCGGCCAAGGCGGGTGGATCTCAGGAGTTCAAGATCAGCCTGGGCAACATAGGGAAACTCCATCTCTACAAAAAATATAAAATAGCTGGGTATTGTGGCACGTGCCTGTGGTCCCAGCTACTCAGGAGGCTGAGGTGGAAGGGTCACTTGAGCCTGGCAGGTGGAGGATGCAGTGAGCAGAGATCATGCCACTGTACTCCAGCCTGGGCAACAGAGTGAGACCCTGTCTCAAAAAAAGAAAAAGAGAGAGAGAGAAAAGAAAAAAAAAAAAAAAAAAAAAAAAGGCCCGGGCCCACTTCTAGAGATTCTAATGAATTATTCTGGGGTAGGGCCAAATATCCAGGTGATTCTAACCTACAGCCAGGACTGAGAATCTCTGCCTGTGTGTAGGTATGTGGGGAGAGGGTGTGAGGGGGACATGGTGGGACATCATTGAGAAAGAAAAGCAGACAGAAGGAAGCTCCTTCCTTCATCTCTGCTCTGCTATTAGAGCAGGAATCAGTGTGGGTGACAGCTTTAAAAATAAGGGAAGAAGGGGGGAAAGGACAAAGTATCAACTTTGATCTTTACCTCTTCCTCAGGGAATTACTGGGCAGAGGGGTAAGAGCTATAGATCAAGGGAAAACAAAAGGACTCAATGTCCCATATGCAAGTGCCCGGGGGGAGAGACATTTGAGTCCCAAATGATTATCTCTTTAACCTGTTCTGAAATGCTACGGCCAGAACACCCACCCATCTAATAGCTGTGTGATCTCTGGCCTCTTATCAACTGGGAAGGGCTCAGGCTAAGGATAGACAACCATCTTCTCTGAAGTTCATACTCAGGAATATGCCACTTCTCCCTGTGAAAGCCCCAATCCAGGCCAATCCCACCCATCCTCTTTTGTTTAATCCTCTTAAAAAAGAGGAATGGGAGGCATAACCTACAGACCCAGGAAAAAAATTAATCATAGCTACCATTTGTTAAGCCCTTATTATGGGCGGGCACTATGCAGATGGGAACCTACTTTCTTATTTACGTTCCTAAGTAGGGAAAGCGGGGAGTAGAAGAGGGTCAACACATAGACGGTGAGTCTCAGAGGTTCTGGACAGTCACAGGGACAGAGAGCATTTTCATTCCTGCTGTGGGAGAGTGTCCTGGGCCAGTTGGGCTACCTGGCACTGGCATCCTCTGGAGCCTCTCCAAGGCTGTGGCCCGGGAGCACACTCTAGTCCTCCAGTAGCACCTACTCCAGCAGTGTCTTGAAGATCTGGGGCGTGAGTTGGGGGCAGTATAATTACAGTGACTTGTGAGATAGGAAAAGGCTGGGTGTGGGACTGAATAGAGGAATGAAAGATTTAGTAGAGTCTAAAGGACAGAGAAACAACTGCTCATCATAGCACACCCCGTTAAAAAGCAGATGAAAGGTCAGGCTTCTTACCAGCTCCTTGTGGTTTCCCCAGAGGTGAGAAAATCAAAAGAGTTAAAAGGAAAGGGAGTGGGGGAATGGGGATGAGGGAGGGAAAAAAAAGACAAAATTGTTATTAGCAAATTGTCACATGCACTACATGACAGTCTTCCAACACACTGCACCACAGGGCCCCAGGGGAGCCTAGTGAAATTTAGGGGCCAAGAAATTTCAGCTGGGGTCACCATATACCCCAAGAGAAAGAAGAGCATGAGACCCTTTTCCCTCTGGTGGTGAGGATGTCATGAAGCTTTGCCATTAACAGCAGCAGTTTAGGATCATCTGAAAACTAGGAGTTAGATGTTACAAGCCAGTGGCATGGAATAAGAAACTGGGGAGAGAAGGCTGAGGTGGTGGGGAAGCTATTAGAAATGGTAGAAGATGAAGCAGAAGTTAGAAATTCTTAGACTTGTAGCTGATAGAGGGTCAATAATTCTCAGGAGAGGAGTTCCCCTTCTTAGTTCATGGCCCTTGTCTTCCTATCTCTTAGTTTCTCTAGCTGTGAAAAATTAGACATTTGGATGGCAGAATCAATCACAATGAGAGTGATCAGGTAGGAAGTCTGATATGACTTTAGGTGAGACCAAACAAAATATGTCAGGTACAGAGGGTGAGTTAAAGGAATGATGAAGTACCTAAGTATAGCCCCGTTCTCATTTCCTCCTGCAAGGGAAGAGGCAGAGCTGCTCCTGGTCCCTTGCGCGTCCTGGCGTGTTTGCCTCCACCTTGAGTGGCTGGTAACTCACCCTGCAGCTCCGAAGGATCTAGAGCAATTCTGCCATGATGTACTTACACAGAGGGTCCAGGGGACACCAAGATTCACAGCTACTAGCACATGTGCAGAACATGTTTCTTCAACCCTCTGTTCACAAGATTCACAGGGGTTGGAGGGTAGACAAAGGGGAAGGGTGAGAGTATTTCCAAGAGGCCTTATTTGAGTCTGGGCCACATAGATAAGGCTCCCACTTCCGGGCAAGGCTGGTTTAGAACTGCCAGGAGGGGATATCCAGTGGTATGCCCTGCCTTTCTAGGAGCTCTGCTGATGGGCAGATGGAAGTGTGGAAGGTTGAGGATGGTTGTGTGCATATGAAAAACCATGGTGGGATTAAAAACAAGTGCTTCCTTTCACCAAGATTTCATCCAGATACCTCTTAATCACAACCTCTCTGTTCCCTAGACGATGCTAGGGTCCCAGCCAAGATTCCTCTTTCCACCAGGCACGGTGTCTCACATCTGTAATCCCAGCACTTTGGGAGGGTGAGGCGGGTGGATCACTTGAGGTCAGGAGTTCGAGACCAGCCTGGCCACCATGGTGAAACCCCATCTCTACTAAAAATACAAAATTAGCCAGGCATGGTGGTGGGCGCCTGTAATCCCAGCTACTCGGGAGGCTGAGGCAGGAGAATCATTTGAACCTGGGAGGTGGAGGTTGCAGTTGAACCCGGGAGGCGGAGGTTGCAGTGAGCTGAGATCATGCCACTGCACTCCAGCCTGGGTGACAGAGTGAGACTGTCTCAAAAAAAAAAAAAAAATTCCTCTTTCAGCTCAGGGTAGAGGTGGCTCCAGATCCTGTGGTCGAGGCTGGGATGTCTCTGCATAGAGTGGGTGTAAGCACCCATAAGTGCAAACATGCAAACACAAAGGAGAAGTACACACACTATACCTTTCTCTGATTTGTCCCACCAAGCTAAAACCAGCTTGGGAGAAACTCAAGGAGAGAAAAAAGACAATGGGCCATAAGCTCAAGTTCAAACCATGCGGATTGGGTAGAATAGGGAGGACAGAAAATCAAATAAAAGGAAAAGTGGTATATTAGTTTGCAGATAGTATATACCACCTCCAGGTCTGTCCTATGGGTGGGTTGAAGGATGATGAGATTTTAGGCATGATTCCTGCGTAACCTGGAGTAGTACTAGTCACCTTGATTGGAAGATTTCAAGTGCCCTGGCCCCGGGTGCCAGCTTACCTAGTACGTGACTCCCAGTCTCTTTCACTAAGGGACTCCCAGACCCCCCAGGGCTGTTTGGCTAAGTGGCTGTGCCTCAGAGGGCAAGATCTGAGGTTCTAAATCAGACAGGGAAAGTGGCCACTGCTACTCTCTGAGCCTATTCAGGCTGTACGCCAACACTGCAGCCAGGGGACTTCAAAACCATGATGACAAGGAAGATGGGCAGAGCTGTAGAGTAAAACTGTCCGGGATGGATCAATATATTGCTGACCATCCATCCATTTCAAAAGGAGGGGTGCAGAAACAGAAAGACTCACAAAAGCACAAATAATCCAAGTTATTATCTTACAATTGCATATAAACCTCCTTCTCATCCCATTTACATTTCTCTAAAGACCTAGCATAGGGGAATATTAAAATGAGTTTTTCCCAGAGATAATCCACATACAGCCAAGAACTGAGGACTGTGGCTGTCATCCCTTTTGTTCTCTATCCTTGTTTAGAATAGCTAAAAGTCATTCCATAAAAAAATCTTCATTTGATCTTAGTCTGAGGAGGAGAAAGGAAACTGCCTTCTAACTCCAGCCCCTAAATGCCTCATGTTCAAAAACATTTAAAGCCTCCATGCTTCTATCCCATCCTCCATTGGACAGTTTTACTCTGCAGACCTCACAAGGGGAAGAGACAATGATTCATGGATCATAGCTGTTTCTAACCCTTGATTAATGATCTTTAAACATAAGGCCAGCAGGCCCCTCAGTGACCCAGCCAGGGACTCACTGGAATTTAAAACGATTAGCTACAACAATAGCACAGTGGCAGAGCATTGCATGCGAGATGGCAGATGAAAAAAACATGCAGAGAAGAAGCATTGAATGGTCTTACTTGTGCAAACTAGTGTCCAGGCAAGGTGGTGAGGAGGGAGGATGGGGGAAGCATTAGGAAAAACTCAGGTAAGTTCAAGTGCGCCAACAGTCAATGAACACAATCAAGCATACTCCAGGATCTTCTAAACTGTAAGGAAGTACTGTTTCTCATCTCAGGAGTGTCCAGTAATATCTACCTTTTGGAGAAATGAAGCCTCTGCCAGGGCCTCATCAAACTATGGCTAGGTCATTTTTTCCCCTTTTACTGGGGGTAGTTATGCCATAAAGAGAGAAGCTAAATTGTTTCTAATGAGGTTTTTCTTAATTTACTTCCCTTATTCCAGCAGTTCAAAAGCCATGAGCAGAAAGTCTCACTGACCCAAGGCAGGCTGTGGATCCAGGGGTTAGGGTTGGGGTGTGTGTGTGGGTGGAATTCTATTTGGGAATTAGTTTTCCAAACATTTTAAGAAAAATCTCCAAGCAAGCCTATTGCCCCAATTAACCTGGGAGTGTCTGAAGTGCAAAGAGATCTTCCCAGATTGAGGAGGAAAGGGCTACAGCCCGTGCACTTTCCTGGTCCATTCCTGTTTTAGAAGATTTTACTTCCTGCTAAAATTGTTTTAAAGAGATAGTAGAAAAATCATGATTGGCCAGGCACAGTGGCTCATGCTTGTAATCCCAGCACTCTGGGAGGCCTAGGTGAGTGGATCACCTGAGGTCAGGGGTTCGAGACCAGCCTAGCCAACATGGTGAAACCCTGTCTCTACTAAAAATACAAAAAATTAGCCGGGTGTGGTGATGGACACCTGTAATTCCAGCTACTCGGGAGGCTGAGGCAGGAGAATCTCTTGAACTCGGGAGGTGGAGGTTGCAGTGAGCTGAGATCACGCCATTGCACTCCAGCCTGGGCAAAAAGAGTGAAACTTCATCTCAAAAAAAAAAAAATTCACGATCATCTGTAGCAAAATTTCAATCTTTTATGCTTTCCTCCCCCATCCTCCCCACTATGGGAATCGGAAAATGTTTATGTTTAAGTTAAATTAGCAATTTAAATCTTTAAGGGATGTTTGAGGACATTTTTCCTTTAGTAGCCCAATTTCTTCCACAGTGGAGGAATCACAGGAAGAAAGTTATGGAGCAGTGAGGGTCAACACAACTTGACTATTCCTTTAGACAGAAATCTGGAGACCCGGCTGGCGTGGTAGCTCACGCCTGTAATCCCAGCACTTTGGGAGGCCAAGATGGGTGGATCACTTGAGGCCAGGAGTTCGAGACCAACCTGGCCAACATGGTGAAACCCCATCTCTACTAAAAATACAGAAAATTAGCCAGGTATGGTGGCACATGCCTGTAATTCCAGCTACTTGGGAGGCTGAGGCAGGAGAATTGCTTGAACTGGGGAGGCAAAGGTCGCAGTGAGACAAGATTGTGCCACTGCACTCCAGCCTGGGGGAAAGAGTGAGACTCTGTCTCAAAAACCAAAAAGAAATCTGGAGACCCCCTGAAAGGTTCCACGAGAGTCTGTCCATATTGGTTGTCTCTAGGGAAGAGAACTAAGTGGTGGTAGGCAGAGGTGGGAGGCAGATTTTTCACTACTTACCCTTGAATCCTCTGTTCCCTGTGCATATATTACCTACTTTAAAAACTGATAAAATTAAAGTTGAAAATAATCTGAAGATTAAGGCGGAGAATGCTGTTGTCAGGGGTTAAGAAGGTGACTGAGGCTGGGCATGGTGGCTCACGCCTGTAATCCCAGCACTTTGGGAGGCCAAGACAGGCGGATCACGAGGTCAGGAGATCGAGACCATCCTGGCTAACACAGTGAAACCCCGTCTCTACTAAAAATACAAGAAAATTAGCCAGGTGTGGTGGCGGGCGCCTACAGTCCCAGCTACTCGGGAGGCTGAGGCAGGAGAATGGCGTGAACCCGGGAGGTGGAGCTTACAGTGAGCCAAGATCACGCCACTGCACTCCAGCCTGGGCAACAGAGTGAGAGTCCGTCTCAAAAAAAAAAAAAAAAAAAAGAAGGTGACTGAAAATCTCATGGTTCAGCCACAAGACAGGTCACGTGCACTGTCACTTGTACTAGGTCTTGGGCAGGTAGGCAGGAAACAGACAGGCTGCTGGTGAGATCCCAGGCCTCACGGACATGACATTTCTAGATTATCTAAGCATACAATTCACTGCTGCTCAAATTACATATTTACGTCAGTATTAAAAGCAGCGGCAGAGCCATTACTCAGCTGACTTCCCAAAAGCTGCAAGCCCCATAGGGACATGCGGGGGCCAGAGACATTAGCTGACATCAGGAAACATCTTGGCTCTTAGGGCCCCTGAAGCGGCTGAAGGTCTGCCCACCCCATTCCTCCCTAGTGACAGAGAGTCACTTAGCTGAGCCTTAGGTGACAGAAACAATTCAACTCTTCTTGTATTTGCCATTCAGCTCATATGCACTTCTATACTGGCATCCTGAGCAACATGCCACAGGAAATGAACACTCACAGTATCCTCTCCTCATCAGCCACCCCACTAGATGCTACTAAAATAGGCTGTTCAGGCTCTGGGGGAGAAATAGCCAATCAGAGCTGCACAGTCAGGTTCTTCCACACCTGGAATGGGTGTCATCTCCTTTTTATTCAGAGATATCCCAGTATCTTCAAAAGGGAATGACAATATATATATTTTTGTTTAGAAAGAGGATTACTGTGAAACTACCTGTTTGTATCACAGCAACAAAAGGACTGAGTTCTATTCATTATCTCACCATGAAGGGCAGAAGCCTAGGCCTAAGTTGAACAGTCTGAACTGTGGTAGTGCAGTAAAGTTCTCAGCATACAGCTGTCTCTTGGCAACTGTGGGAGACTGGTTCCAGGACCTCCCTTGATACCAAAATCTGCATATGTTCCCACCTTCTATATAAATTGGCACAGTAACTGCATATAACCTACCTACATCCTCCTGTATACTTTGAATCATCTCTAGATTACTTAAAATACCTAGTACAATGTAAATGCTATGTAAATAGTTGTTATACTGTGTTTTTAAATTTTGTATTTTTTTTATTGTTGTACTGGTTTTTTTTTTTTTTGAGATGGAGTCTTGCTCTGTCACCCAGGCTGGGGTGCAGTGGCGCAATCTCGGCTCACTGCAACCTCCACCTCCCAGGTTCAAGCAATTCTCCTGCCTCAGCCTCCATAGTAGCTGGGACTATAAGCGCTCGCCACCACGCCTTGCTAATTTTTATATTTTTTAGTAGAGATGGGGTCTCAAACTCCTGATCTCAAATGATCCACCTGCCTCAGCCTCCCAAAGTGCTGGGATTACAGGCATGAATCACTGCACTGGGCCTATTTTTTATTTTTAAAAAATATTTTCCATTTGTGATTGGTTGAATCCATGGGTTTGGAACCCATAAATACAGAGAACCGATTGTATACACTCCTATTCTGTGAGGACAGAGGCAGCTTCCTATAAGATGCCTCTTGGAGTGACAGGTGCACACCCAGGTCCTTGAGCAACAACATCATCTGCATTATCTCCAAGATACTCAAGCTTGGGGGATAGATTGGCATGCCAGCAAATACAGAAGCCACAAGGAACACACCACTGGGAGAAGGGACAGAGAAGGTGTTTCCCACAATGTAAGAACCACTTCCACATGGGGGAGTCAAATAAGAAATAAGTGAGTACGCCAAGCCATACATTGTAAGCCAGCAGTCAGCATTCCCCAGAATTAACCAGCCCCACAGACATAGCCACAGGACTTACAGACAAGCATACTGAGCCTGCATATTGCAATGACTCTTGGACACATCTTTACTGAGAACTCACATCATCAGTGTGATCCCAGCCCAGCTGTCTTCAGAAATAATAGAACCTAAAACACATCCTATAAACACACCCCTTGGCACTTAAACAGTTTTTACTATGTTGATTTCCATTCACTCAATTTTTTTTTCCTTCTATATGTTTCCTATATGTATCCTAATTCCCCATTAGTCTGGGGCTCATTGGGGGCAGAGACATTTCTTCCTCTGCATTGCACAAAAAAAACCACAGAATGAACACACTCAATAAACCATACTAAATGTTTCCCCTCACAGTTAAAATGTATCCGTACCTAATTACTCCATCCTCAGAGTTCTGGGATCTAAAAATGCAACCACAGTCTCACATCCGCTGATGTGAAATATTTACATTCTTCTTCAAATTTGTTTTGCTCTAAAATCTTGGAATCACTTTCTTAATTCCTTGCCCAATGGATACTGGATATTCATATGGAAAAAGTATTTCTCCATATTTCAAAGTCTAGTTCTTGGTAGCAGTTTATTACAAGTGCCCAGGCTTCATGATTCATTTCCATGGGTTAGAACCCAGGGGCCTAAGTCACTAGCCCCAAACCTGTTTTGAGATATTTCAATTTTATTTAAAAGGCCCAAGAATCAGGGCTTTGCAAACAGATGTTGTTAGCTGTAATTCCGCTGACTTGACTCTCCCTCCTGTCATTGCTCATTGGTGGCTGCAAGCCCAGCAAGGTCTTTGCAAGCCCTGCAACCTATATACCACCCAGGCTGGGGTTGGCATACCCGCTTATTGCTGTAGCTCCCCGGATAAGGGAAGGACCTGTCTAGGGGAGAAAGGTCAGAGTCCGTAGGAGTCTGTGGCAGCACACATTCTTACCGCATCGAACTCCGCTTGATCATCCTCAGGTAGGTCGCTGGTTTCATAAACATCTGGCTCATTCCTGGCCTGCAGGTAGAAGCAGTGACCACCCAACCTCACTACCCAGCATCCAACAACACCCCTTACCCCACTCCATTTGAATAAGCTAACAGAGAAGGCGGGGTGTGATGCCAGGGTTCTGTCCTTTCTCCTCCACCTGCCCCGTGAGTCAACAGTATGTCAGTTCCCATGTCTCAAGGGGTAGGGATGACAGCGGAGACAATTGGGACCTGACAGTAAACGGTGAGTGTAAGCGATAGCAACGATGTTACCCTAAATCTAGAGGCGGGCAGGTCCTTGGCAATCACTATTGCTGAAGAAGGTGAAGGCTATCCTCCAATTAGGCCCCGTACACCACTACCCTGGCACAAGGATTGAGAGTGACTCAGGACCTTAGTACTCAAGGTCCTGTGTCCCAACCCTCACCTTGAGAAGCAGGCAGGGCAGCACAAAAGGAAGGTACATGCCAGGATTGTCATGGGAGTGGGGGGTGGGGGAGGGCATAGGTTCCCTCAAGGATAGAGCTCCCCATCTGGCACAAGAGGGTTCTGCCAGATGGCAGAACCTCTTCCTTGGCAGAATGAAGGCCATCGTTAAGTGGTCTGGTGTGTGTGTCTGGGGTAGCGATGGGGTTTTATGGAGAGATTTGGGGGGGACATGGGAGGCGTTGACACGGATGGTGGAAAAACTCAGGCACAAGCGGTCAGTACCCGGAGTCGATTTCTGGGCCGAGCTACCGGCGACTGCCGGAAAGGGGGCCTGGTGCGCCGTCCGGCGGCCCGGCCCAGTCGGGTCAGAAGAGTTCGGGGGGTGCTGAGGCCGATCGGAGAACGAGCGGCGGGAGCCCTTGGGCGGAGGATGGGCTGCAGGCGGGAGGGGTCGCGGGCTGGTTTCTGTTGGGGGTCCTTGGGAGGTCGGGGGCGCGGTCCTGGGGAGCCGGGGCCGGCCCTGTACTCACAATGCCGGGAAGGTCGGCGTATTTAGGGTCCGCCATGGCGGCGGCGAGACGGGGCTGGGGGACCCGGGCCTCGGTGGAGCCGGGGCCGGTGTTCGGGTAGGGGAGAGGCTGGGTTCGGGTCCCGGGCTAAGGCGGCGGCAAAGGGAGCGGCAGATGAGCAGGAAGTCTCGCGACAGCAGTAGCACAGCAGAAGGGTAAAGCAAAAGTCGCGATAACAGCCCTGCTGCCACACCCCTGGAGGGGCGGGATTGGGGAGAACGAGGCCAGGGAATGAGGTAATGGCCAGGGGACGCCGCCTAGGATTGTGGGATGTGTAGTTTTGGTGTACGGGAGCTTGGGCGGGGAGCTACAATAACGAACCTTGGGGAGCTATTTCATACAGCCTTTTCTCTCACTTTTACAGCAAGTCAGTGAAAGAACATTTATAATTCCTGTTTTGGGCTCCCAGGAATAAAATGACTAGATTAAATCATACAGCTAGTCATACTGTGACACAGCTGGGGTTTCAAAAACAAGAAGTTTGCTTGATACTGTGTATTATAAAAACAAAATAAAAACAAGAAGTAAAATTTAGTAAACGCGTAGTGTATGTTAGGAGTGAAAAAGTTAGGCAATCTTCTCAAGTAAGGGCTTTCAGATAATTTGAATTTCAGATAATAAGTAGGTGTGTGTGTGTGTGTGGTGTGTGGTGTGTGGGTATACTAACCCCCCAAAAATTAAGTATCTGAAATTCACATTTAACTGGGCATCCTGTTTTTGTTTTTTGTTTTTCAGATCTGGCAATTCTATCTGAAGTTCATAAATAGGTAAGTGGTGTCTCCATGTCTGTCTGAACACTCTCTGGGCTCTTAACCACTTCGTTAATAGTTCTCAGACTTTTATTTATTTTTCAATTTTTTCAATTTTGTGGGTACACAGTAGGTGTATGTATTTATGGGACACATGATATATTTTGATACAAGCATGCAATGTGAAATAAGCACATCATGGAGAAGAGGGTATCCATCCTCTCAAGCATTTATCCAAGTTACAAATAATCCAATTACACTCTTTAAGTTATTTTAAAATGTACAGTTGAGTTATTCTTGACTATAGTCACCCTATTGTGCTATCAAATAGTAGGTCTTATTATACTTTATAATTTTTTGTACCTATTCACCAACCTTACCTTCCGTTCTCAGACTTTTAAATTTCATCGTTCAATAAAATTAAAACAACTACAAACCTTGAAGATTTGCCTTTTTATTTTATCAAGTAAGTATATTACAAATAGAAAACATATTATTTACTGTCACCATCATTACTTGGTAGAAAAGCAAGAAGGACACACTCAGAATAAAAGATAGTCCTTTGAAACTTATCAAATCCATCTTTGTATTAAAAAAAACTCACCATTGTTCTTTTGGAGGTGAGGGCATACTCAGTGAACTTTTGTCTCTGACCAGTGACCCTCCATGGACTGGCATTTTGAAACCCCTTTACTAAAGATGCCACCTTGGAGCCCCTGGGGACCCAAGGATGGGATGTTTCCCAGGATGTTTCCTGAGCTTGCAGGATGCTGCAACACTTAGAAATTGTGCCAAACCAAGTGACTAGAGAGTTCTGAGTTTGGAACTCATTGTCTTTCTTTCTCCTGGCTCCTTCCCAAGCCTCTATCCCTTTCTCCATAGTCCTACAGCTTTCCTGTCCCATTCCTTATGCTGGACTCTTTTCTTTCAGTTCCCTTAAGATTCAAGGTAGTAACCTACCTTGAGGTGTAGCCCCAATGTGGGAAACCCCCTGAGTTCTGAATAGTTAGGTCTTGTCTGGCCAGGCTATCAGCCTCTTACTTTTGTCCCACAGTGTCTTAAGTGACCTTAACCACTCACCAGACAATTGCTGAGCAGAACTTTCCTTTCCTCCTCCTTCTCCCATCCACCCTGCCCTTCCTCTTTGCCTAGAACCTCAACTCCTGCAGTCCAACTCTCTGTTGGCCAGCAGAGGCCTGTGACGTGGAGAAAAATCAATTTGGCCAGCTTCTTGGTGGTTCTTTCCAGGGGCTGCAGCAGTCTGACCCAAAGGAAGGAAGGACAAGGAATCTCTGGGCTTGGCATTTCTTTCGTTTTTCTTCCCCCACACCTTTGTTTTTGGCCAGGGAAGGGGGCTGAAGTATTGGGACTCTATCCTCCAATGGTTACTGAGACAGGAAACACACACTCCCGTAGGTATCTGAATTTGCCTGAAACCCAAATGCCGGAGTTGCCTTAGACTTCAAAGTCTCTCTGGCCTTACCCATCCCCATCATTGCCCCTCCTTCACTGCTTTCTGACTCCCTTTCTCTTGCAAAAATGTTTCCCACCCATCTTCCTCCCATCCTCAACCTAGGACACAAAAATAAGTATTGTGTCTGCTTTTGAATTCCCATAACCCAGAATGGGAGTTTATCTTCCCTGAAACTGGGGACCTGGTGTGTACGTTGGGGAGACAGTATAGTGCACCTTTGGATGTGGAAGGGGAAGGGAGTAGCCAGAACCTCCCATGACACCCAACTCCATAGGAGTACAGGCAGGGGTCCCCCCAGAAAGCTGAGTGGGTTGGGAGTCCAGCTTCCGTGCATGTGGGGCACGGGATGGGCATAGGGGGAGAATGAGAAGTGTGATCCCAGTTTGGAGAGAGGACTGTGACGGGTTGGGGGATGCCCTGGAATAAAGGGAGAGGGAGATCTGTTGACCCTTTTCGCTACACAGGCGACAGGCCCACCTCAGTCCCCTTATCCCTTCCAGGGGGTGGAGTCTGAGGGAGGGACAAACAGGTCGGGGGTATAGGGGTGGGATGCAGTGAGTTGGGTGGGGAAGGGTCGAGGGCAAGGTTATCTCCGAACGTTAGGGCTGGGGGAGGGAGGAGAGGAGCGATGAGGTTCCACCCTTCGGGGGTCGACGTCGAGCCAGCGTCCCCAGTGGAGGGAGCCCCGCCCCCGCTCCTCCATCGCGGCCCCGCCCAGGCCCGCAGCGCGGCGCTGCAGCGCGAGGGGCGGAGAGGCAGAGAGCCCGAGAGGACCAGACGCCCAGGTCGCCCGCATCCCGCTGCCGCAGGAGAGAGACAGCGCGCCCCGGCCCTGCTCCCCAGGCTTCGCCCGGGCGCCCTCAACTCTGTCCCCAGAGACTGAGCACCTGTCCTCCGCCTCGGCCTCTGCTGAGAGCCCTCTCCTCTGGAGCACACACCACCCCTGCAGCCCAAGAAGAGTCCCAGCCCCACGCCGGCTACCACCATGGCGGAGACCAACAACGAATGTAGCATCAAGGTGCTCTGCCGATTCCGGCCCCTGAACCAGGCTGAGATTCTGCGGGGAGACAAGTTCATCCCCATTTTCCAAGGGGACGACAGCGTCGTTATTGGGGTGAGTGTCGCCCAGGAGGGAATTCGGGGAGGGGGCAGGTGGCTGAATCTCCCCGCCCCCCGCAAAGCCTTAGTCTCTGCTGGTCCCTTTGCTCCCCCTCCCCGCCGCTCATCCTTCATCCTCTTCCCCGCAGCCCCTCCTCTCCCCTGCATCAGGATGGCTGGGTGTGGCCTGGCCAGGCCAGCGGCCGAGTCTGCAGAGTGGCAGGGGGCTGCTTTCCTACCTTCGGGAGATCCAACTCCCCTTTGCTGCTGTCTGCAGCGTCTCCACCCGTTAGAACCAGTCCCATGTTTTTCTGATGTTTTCCCCTTCTCCACCACCCGCTCCCCAAGAGAAAGCGCATCTTCCCTTTGTTGTTGGCTCAGATCTCTACCCCCACCTCCCGGAAGGTAAGGCGGAAGACTTTTGGGTGGACTAGATGGGAGGTGAGCAGTCCAGGGTCTCTGCAGAGTGTGGATGGAAGTGGGCTCCAAGACCAAACCTTCCATCATTCCCTAAAGTAGTTGTAGCCTGGATTTTTGTGTGTGTGTTGTGGGGAGTAGGTCTGATGCAGGGTTTACTGGGAAAGAAATCATTGATGCCACACCCAATCTTGGGGGGAGCCTCTGGAATCCTAAGGTCAGGTCTGCCTTTTGGTCCCAGGTACCAACCCAGGAAGAGTTTCAGGGTTTCAGATTCCCCAACTGACCCCCCTAAAGAAAAATGCCCAAACCCTGAGATCCTAGTAAGTACTTGCTTATTCATCCTTTCTCTTGAGGATCCAATAGAAAGTAGCCATCCAGCTCTACCTCATCATGACAGCCCTACCCAAGGAGGATATCTTAAGGGAACTAATATTAACAGTGGGCCTGTTACTCTATGTATATTATTTAACCCCCAAAACAACATTCGGAAGTAGTATCAATATTTCCATTTTACAGATGCAGAAATTGAGGCCCAAAGAACTTGAATAACTTTCTCAAGGTCATGCTATTCATCCATGGATCTGAACCTAAATCTGTGACTGCAAACCTCCCATCTCTTCCTATCACATTGCCTACCCAGGCTTCTGTTCTGCACCTTTATCTGTAATGGCCCAAAGGGAAATTCTAGGCCTTGCCCACTCCCCCTGAGGTTGGTAGGGACCTCAGGCTGTGTGTGGGGAGAAAAGATCTGGGGTCGAGTCCTGTAGGGCTTGAGGGGTGCTGGGCCAGGAAACAAAAACTAGCTTGAGGAGGGAGGGGCATGTACGAGGGCAGTCAAGGTCAGAGGTGCTTCTTATGTATCTTTATCCACAGTGCTTGGCACAGAGCACCTGGACACAGGCTTGTTAAAGGAATGAAGGAAAGAAGGGGAGGAAGCCTGGGCCTTCTGAGTCAGTGAGAATGGGACTTTGAATAAACATGCTTCGGGGGAGACCTGCTTACCAGTCCCCAAGGGCCCCAGTCTGTCACCACCTTGCACCCTTACCCACACTGTTAACTCAAATGGATGCTTTTGTCTCTCTCTCTCTCTCTCTGTCTCTGTGTGTATGTATTTGCCACATGGAGAGGGCCTCTGTTTCTTTTTGCTTCAGGGACCTCGCTGGCCCTGCAGTCTGTTCAGTCTGGCTGGGCTAAAAACAAAACAAAACAAAACAACCACAAAACAACTCCTGGATCAACTCTGGAGGACCCCTCTCAGAGTGTCCTGGATAGCCAGCATTAGTTGTGAGAGTTGGAGCTTCAGATCCCCCTGAGACATAAAGGCTGAGAAACGGGAGGGGGGTGATGATGGGGGGCAAAACTTTTAGGCCCAATTTCCTTGCTCCGGGAGGTTTTTCCAGTAAGACTGAACCAACTCCTTTAGGCTCTCTGGGCCATCCTAGTATAGTGGGATGGGGCAGGGGGTGATGTTGGTAAGAGGGGTGTGGTGTCGATCTGTTGTTAGCCCAGCTAAACAAGAGAGACACACAGTGGGAGGTGGGCAAGGAGGAAAGATGAAAAGAAGCCCCAGGCCCCCTGCCAATGCAGATTCCATCTCAGCTCCACAGCTGGATCTTCCTTGTCTGTTTTGCCTGATATCTGTAGGGCTGTACCTTTGTCTTGCTCGTACCTTCCCTCACCCTAGCCCTCCCTGTCAATCTCTCACTTGAAGATAAATGCTTACGGGGGGCCATTTTGTCTTAGGCAACATCCTTGGAGTTTGCTTTTTCAGACTTAATATTCATTCATCATTTAGGGAATGAGGGCTACAGGAGACATGATTTTTAGGAGACCCTTGAGGGTCCCAACAAGGGAAGGAAACTCCTACTCCTTTTTCTCTTTTCTCCTCTAGCTCTTTTTGGAGCCCACCAGGTCGGGAGCTGGCTTAGGAATTAATGGGGGAGGCTGCTTCAGGATGTCTGGGAAGGTGCGGGAAGAGTGAAGGTGGGAGAGATAATCTTTCCCAATGCAGCCCCTACTCCTTCCTGTGACTGCTCTCCCCTTCGCCTCTGCAGCACTGCGGCCAGCGCTGAGCTTCAGAGTCCCTTCTGTTCGTGGGCTTTGTTCTGCTTGTTAGAGGGTAGGAGAATAAGCTGGAGAGACAGCTCTGTGTGCCTTTTTTCTCCCCTACTCCTCTGACTTCTTCCAGGAAGCTGGGGGATGGGGCTTAGCCAAAGTTAATGGCCTGAGTCATAGCAGAAGGGTGTCTGGGTCACTGTCTGTGTGTGGTGCCCATCTTGTTTTGCTTTTGCACACTCAGAATCCAGTGTGACTTTTTCGCCAGACCCATTTAAGTGTCTGTCTTCCTCTGCCTTGGTCTTTCTCAGCAGTGTCCCAGTGCCTGCTGTCTGGGCTGCTGCATCTGTACCAGATGTGGGAGGGATGATAGTGAAGAAACACATACATACACACACTCTTTCTCTTTCCCCTTCATTCAAGTGTACACAGCTACCTCCCTCAGGTCTCCCAATGGTTAAATGGGTTCTTAATGCAAGAAACTAGGACCATTGTGTACCTCATTTGGCAAAGCTAGGTTGGGACCTGCAGGGTTATTGGAGCAGAATCAGTATTGTTTGGGGTGGCCTGGGATTTGCTATCTGAAGTGGGGAGCAGGGCTGTCCTTTGCTTTGGGGGAGTCTCGTAAAGAAAAATGGAGATGAGAAGTAACGTTCATTGTGGCCAGTGTCTCTCCAGCATTACCATGGCAACAATCCCCACGGGTGTCACTATGGAAATCAGGCCTGGCACTTGAAGTTCAGCTTATACCAAGTGCTTTACTGAGGGTTGAACAGGTTGGTCATCTTTGGACCCCTGATCTTAAACCCCCAGCCCCAATTAGCTTCAGTCAGCACACATGATAGAAAAGTACAGAAAGGTGCTGATACACAAATGGAAGAGGAGACACCAGGGAGGCTCGGAGTGTGATTAAAGGAGGACAAAGAACCCTGGACTGTGGGACTCTGAAGAGAGGCCCTTCAGAGAAGGCTATAAGGAGCACTTAGACTGCTGGGGGTGGGAGAGAGATTGGATCTCGGGGACATTTCTAAGAGGAGGAGGGACTCTGTGACTATTTCTCATTAACAACTCACAGAGTCTTCGATTACCTGGAGGTAGAGAGGGTGGATGGCAGAATTACATACTTCTGAAAATGAGATTGAGGTTGGAAAAAGGGAGTGATGAAAGGCTTTAGTTCTGTCTGGAAATACTTGGAAAAATGCCCAAATGTGAGGAGGGGGGATATGGAGTAGGAGAAGGAAAAGCCTTGATAAGGCTCTGACACAGTGTTGGCATTTCAGTTCTTTGATCACTTTGCAGTGTGGGTCTGGAATCAGATTGCTTGAATTTGAAACTGTGCTCTACCATTTCTCAGCCATGTGACTGTGGGGAAGCTACCTGACCTCTTTGAGCCTGTTTTGTCATCTATAAAGTGGTAATAATAATAGTATCTATGTCCTAGGATTACTGTGAACATTAAATGAGATAATGCATATAAACTGCTTTGTAACATGGCAGGCACACAGTAAACCCTCAATAAGAGTTAGATATTATCACTATTTTATGTGCTATCTCCCCACAAGCTAGCTTTGACAAAATTGGAAGTGGGTAACACTTTTCCTTTTTACTAATTGTTTCATCCAAACCTCCAGATCCCAAGTATCTTCTTGCTCCCTTCCTTGTCAATATCTATGTTTAGTCAACAAATATTTATGAAGAGCATCTGTCATAGTCCTCTATATGTTGCTATAAAGGAATACCCCAGGCTGGGTAATTTATAAAGAAAAGAGATATATTTGGCTAACAGTTCTGCAGGTTGTACAAGAAGCATGGCACCAGCATCTGCTCTGGTGAGGGCCTCAGGAAGCTTCCAATCATGGTGGGAGGCAAAGAGGGAGCAGGAATCACATGGCGAGAGAGGGAAAAAGAGGGAGAGCAAGAGGTGCCAAGCTCTTTTTAACAGCCAGCTCTCACATGAACTCATAAAGCGAGAACTCACTCATTACCATGGGGAAGGCACCAAGCCACTCATCAGGGATTTACCTCCTTGAGCCAAGCACTTCCCACCGTGCCCCACCTCCAACAATGGGGATCAAATGTCAACATGAGATTTGGAGGGGACAAACATCCAAACTACATCAGCATCCTATAGGCCAGGGACTGTGTTTGGTGTTGGGGATTTAAAGGGAATCCCTGCCTTCAAGAAAATCTGGATCAAGGTTGTGATCCACAGTCCATGGAGTGGCCTGCGCAGAGGCAGGGGAGAGGAACATCAGATATGGCTTTTGCTAACTATCTATATACTCCCCCAGATTCTGATAAGGAACCTCCCACAACATACTACAGTCTGATTCAGAGTATTGTGTGTTATGAGAGCTGTAAATAATGGTGGTGCTTCCCATGTCTATGGGCAGGAAAAGTGGAAGACCACTGGTCTAGTTATTTTCATGAAAAGATCACTTTTCTCTGGGCACATTGCCCATGGGTTAGCCCTGCTGTACAAGGAGCAGTAATTTAAAAAAAATCAGGCAAAATTAATTCATCCTGAGTATAATCAATAGAAAATTAAAAGACATGTACAAAACTTAGCCGAGCGTGGTGGTGGCTGCCTGTAGTCCCAGCTACTTGGGAGGCTGATGCAGGAGAATTGCTTGAACCTGGGAGGCGGAGGTTGCAGTGAGCCGAGATCTTGCCACTGCACTCCAGCCTGGGCAACAGAGCAAGACTCCGTCTCAAAAATAAATAAATAAATAAAAATTAAAAAAACAAATTGGCTGGGCATGGTGGCTCACGCCTATAATCTCAGCACTTTGGGAGACAGAGGCAGGCGGATAACGAGGTCAGGAGTTCGACACCAGCATGGCCAACATGGTGAAATCCTGTCTGTACTGAAAATACAAAAATTAGCCAGGCGTGGTGACGGGCGCCTGTAATCCCAGCTACTCGGAAGGCTGAGGCAGGAGAATTGCTTGAACCTGGGAGGCGAAGGTTGCAGTGAGCCAAGATCATGCTGCTGCACTCCGGCCTGGGCGAAAGAGTGAAACTCTATCTCAAAAAAAAAAAAAAAAAGAAAAAGAAAGAAAGAAAAAAAGAAAAAAGAAATTTACATTTTAAAAGGAATAAAAAACTTAAAGAAATAAAGAGCCGGGCTTGGAATTTTAGAGCTCAGCCAAGAATAGAGAAGTAGGTAGCAGGCCTTCCCAGAACTCCTGAAGTCATATCTCATGTCACATAGCTTTCCCTGCTCAGGAGATTACTAAATGCACCAGTTTTTAGCTCTTGGGTATTTTTTTTTTTTTTTTTTTTTTTTGAGACGGAGTCTTGCTCTGTCACCCAGGCTGGAGTGCAGTGGCGCGATCTCGGCTCACTGGAAACTCCGCCTTCTGGGTTCATGCCATTCTTCTGCCTCAGCCTCCCAAGCAGCTGGGACTACAGGCGCCTGCCACCACGCCCAGCTAATTTTTTGTATTTTTAGTGGAGACGGGGTTTCACCGTGTTAGCCAGGATGGTCTCGATCTCCTGACCTCGTGATCCACCCGCCTCAGCCTCCCAAAGTGCTGGGATTACAGGTGTGAGCCACCGCGCCCAGCCCACTCTTGGGTGTCTTTTAGACTCACAGATCTGAGAATCTCTTCCTTCTTCCCTGTCTGCTCTTTTCTTTCTTCCCAGCCTAGACTGATGTAAAGGGGTTCCTGATGAAAAGGGGCTATAATTGGCTTCAGCATTTGGAGAGCGCTCTCCATTTTAATGCGTCTGTGGAGCCTTCTAGATCCTGTAACTGGGAATGTTTTGAGGGAGTGTGTGTGGGGGCTGGGGTGGGGTGGTTGGTGTGTTGGTGCCCATGTGTTTGTGGGGGGAGGGGAGGGGCAAGATTGGCTTGAGAGTTACATTTAATCCCCTTTGGCTGGGTGCCTGGCTTCATGAAGCATGGATAGAGATTGTTGGTGGGAAAGAGATGAGAAAGCCAGTCTCATCTTTTCACATTTTTCTGCCTGTTTTATATTCTGGCTGCACTGGCAGTTGATTAAATGATGCCCACCCAGATTAAGGGTGGATCTGCCTTTCCCAGTCCACTGACTCATATGTTAATATCCTTTGGCAACACCCTCACAGACACACCCAGGATCAATACTTTGCATCATTCAGTCCAATCAAGTTGACACTCAGTATTAACCATCACAATTCCACCCCTCATCAACTTGAACCCATATACATCTCCTGAGATCGTACAAATCTTCAAATAAGGACAATAATAAGGTCATAATTATGCGCCTAATATAATACAACTATCCTTCGTACAACCGGAAATGCACCAATCCCCAACCCAAATGCTATTATATAAAGTTAACATACTTAAATGCTGATACGAAGTCAATAAGTCTTATGTCACATAATAAAGGAAAAAGGAAATTAAAAAAAAAAGATGAGAGGCATTGGCTTGAGATAGACATATTTTGCTTGTTTCTGTTTCTTGGCCACTGGGTGGGAGAAACATTGAGGTAGATTACAATTTAAAATTAATTACAATTCAAAATTAAGGTAGATTTTTCTTTAATAATATTAAAAATAATGTAATTACAACACTAATACATTTTAATTGTTAACAAAGTTGAAGACAAAGGAAAGGACACCGAAGAAGCTAAAAATCACCCGATATCTTACCACCCCAAAAAAGCACTGTTATTAATAATAATTTGATGTATTTTTCCAGTGTTTTTTCTACATATATATGTATGTTAATTTTAATAAGATTATATCATAAACTATATATTGTTTTGTAACCTTTTTTCTCAAACAAAATATTATTACTGTTTTGCCATTGTTAAATATTTTTACATAACTTTATTATTTTACAATTTTTTTGGGGTTTTTTTGAGATGGAGTCAGGCTGGAGTGTGCAGTGGTGTGATCTTGGCTCACTGCAACCTCTGCCTCCCGGGTTCAAGCAATCCTCCCACCTCAGCTTCCTGAGTAGCTAGGATTATAGGCATGTACCACCATGCCTAGCTAAAATTTAACTTTCGAATGTCTTACCTGCACATGTGACAAAATGCAAAGGATATGAAAAGGTTTATATTGTTTCCTTCTCCTTCTCACCCCTCTTTTCCAGCCACACAGTTCCCTTTTCAGAAGGCAACTTCTTGTGGATCTTTCCAAAAACCTACTATACGTTTATAAGCAAATACATATATACATGCATACCTTTTTTTACACAAATGGTAGCATATTATACATCCATTCTGCACCTTTAAAAACAAAAACAGCCTGGGTATGGTGGCTCATGCCTGTAATCTAAGCACTTTGAGGCCGAGGCGGGAGGATCACTTGAGGTCAGGAGTTCGAGACCTGCCTGACCAACATGGTTAAACCCCATCTCTACTAAAAATATAAACATTCTGGCTGGGTGCAGTGGCTCACACCTGTAATCCCAGCACTTTGGGAGGCTGAGGCGGGCGGATCATGAGGTCAGGAGACGGAGACCATCCTGGCCAACATGGTGAAACCTCATCTCTACTAAAAATACAAAAATTAGGCCAGGTGCGGTGGCTTACGCCTGTAATCTCAGGATTGGGAGGCCAAGGCAGGTGGATCACCTGAGGTCAGGAGTTTGAGACCAGCCTGGCCAACATGGCCAAACCCCATCTCTACGAAAAATACAGAAATTAGCCGGGTGTGGTGGCAGGCGCCTGTAATCCCAGCTACTCTGGAGGCTGAAGCAGGAGAACTGCTTGAGCCCAGGAGGCAGAGGTTGTGGTGAGCTGAGATGGAGCCGCTGCACTCCAGCTTGGGCGACAGAGCAAGACTCTTGTCTCAAAAAACAAAAAGCAAAACAAACAAACAAAAAACCCAAAACAAAACGGAGTCTTGGAGACCCTTCCTTATCAGCACATAAAGATTTATCTCATTCTTTTTTGGTTTTGTTTTGTTTTTCAAGACAGGGTCTCACTCTGTTGCTCAGGCTGGAGTGCAGTGGTGCAATCGTGGCTCACTGCAACCTCCACCTTCGAGGCTCAGGCCATCATCCTGCCTCAGCCTGCTGAGTAGCTGGGACCACAAGGCCCATGCCACCACGCCTGGCTATTTTTTTTAAATTTTTGTAGAGACAGGGTCTCCCTGTGTTGCCCAGGCTGGTCTCCAACTCCTGGCCTCAAGGATCCTCCAGCCTTGACCTCCCAAAGGGCTCGGATTACACGGTACATGAGCTATCTCATTCAACTGTATAATTTGTTGTAGGGATAGGCCATTATTTAACCAGGCCTCTGTTGGTGGACATTAAGGGTTGTTCTAATCATCTGCTATTACAAACAGTTGAATGACCTTGTATAAATATTTTTTGCATATGTGCAGTATGTCTACAGGATAAATTTTTCAAAGTGGAGGTCATAAAGCATATGCATTTAAAAATGTGAGGCTATTTCCAAATTGCCTTTCATAGAGTTGGCTCCAATTTCTATGTACCCTCAGCAGTATGTGTGAATATCTATTTACTCACATTCTCACCAGTGTAATGCGTTGTCTATTTTATTTTGGCCACTTCCATAGGTAAAAATGGTGTTTCATAGTTTTAATATGCATTTTGCTTATTAACAGTGAGGTCGAGCATTAATTAATATTAATTAATATATTTTAACGTTTAAGAGCCACTATAACATCATTTTATGATGTTATAATTTATAATAGTGATATAATTTACATACAGTGTACAGATCTTAGGCAAACAGCTTGATAAATTTTATAACATATGTAGACACCCATGTAACCACTACACAGATCAAGATCTAGAACATTTCTGTCACTCCTGAAAGCTCCTTCATATCCTCTTCCTGTAAATACCACTTGTATGTTGTTACCACAATAGCAGGTAGCTGCTGTTTTGACTTCTAGCACTACAGATAAGTTCTGTCCATTCTTGAACTTCATATGAAGGGAGTAATACAGTATGTGCTCTTTTGTGTTTGGATTCTTTCAACGTGTTTTTGAGATATATTGACGTTCTATTTATTAATGTTCTATTATGATATTTTAATTTTATTTATTTATTTTTTTGGGACAGAGTCGCACTTTGTTGCTGAGGCTGGAGTGCGGTGGCACGATCTTGGCTCACTGCAACCTCTGCCTCCTGGGTTCAAGCGATTCTTGTGCCTCAGCCTCCCAAGTACCTGAGATTACAGGCATGCACCACTATGCCCAGCTAATTTTTGTATTTTTAGTAGAGACAGGGTTTCACCGTGTTGGCCAGGCTAGTCTCGAACTCCTGACCTCAAGTAATCTGCCTGCCTTGGCCTCCCAAAGTGCTGAGATTACAGGTGTGAGCCACCATGCCTAGCCAGTTATGGCATTATTTTAAATAACAGTGAGGAATAAAATATATGTATATGCTATAATTTAATTCACTCCTTAGGTTAACCAGTCTCCTAAATGTTACTCCTTTAAGTCGTCTTCAATTTCTCATTATTATAAGCAATGTGATGATAAACACCCTTGTAGCGAAATCTTGATTTCCATGATATCAACTCTTAGAAGTAGAATTTCTAGATCAATGGATATGTAAAATTTAAGGCTTTTTTGATTATGCATTTTTGAATTGTTATATGGATGTACTCTCCAACCAGAAAATAATGAAAGTTCTCATTTTTTTGAACCCACATCTACACTGGGTATTACAATGCAAATTTTGTTTTCCAGTTTGAGAGGTGAAAAGAAATTTTACCATTTCAGTTTCTTTTCTTGGAAAATGTTGAACATCTTCATGATTACTGAACATTTATATTTCTTCTTCTGTTGCTTGTTTCTAGTTCTTGTTCACCTTTTTCTGTTTAGTTTTTGTCTTTTTGTTACTAATTTATGAGAGTTTTTAAGGTGGGGCATGGTGGCTCACACTTGTAATCCTAGCACTTTGGGAGGCTGAGGTGGGTGGATTGCTTGAGCCCAGGAGTTTGAGACCAGCCCAGGCAACATGGTGAGACTCTGCCTCTACAAAAAATAAACAAAATTAGGCAGATATAGTGGTATGTGCCTGTGGTCCCAGCTACTTGGGAGGATTGTTTGGGCCCGGGAGGTTGCAGCTGCAGTGAGCTGTGATTTCGCCACTGTACTCCAGCCTACATGACAGATGAGACCCTGACTCAAGAAAAAGAAAAGAAAAGAAAATAGAGAGATTTTTTGATTATTTGTTTGTTTGTTTGTTTGTTTGTTTGATGCAGGGTCTCTCTCTGTCACCCAGGCTGGAGTGCAGTGGCCTGATCTTGGCTCACTGCAACCTCTGCCTTTTGAGCTCAGGTAATTCTCCCATCTCAGCCTCCTGAGTAGCTGGAATTACAGGTGTGCACCACCACACCCAGCTAATTTTTGTATTTTTTGTAGAGATGGGGTTTCACCATGTTGCCCAGGCTGGTCTTAAACTCCTGACCTCAAGTAATCTGCCTGCCTCAGCCTCCCAACGTGCTGGGATTACATGCGTGAGTCACCGTGCCCAGCCCAGCAGTTGTTTTGTAAAAGGAAATCTTAGCACTGGAATCCTGGTACAGACTATGAACAGTATGGACATTTAAATATTTAATAGAATTGTCCTCCAGAAAGGTTCTATCAGTTGGTAATTTACAGAGAGCACTTTTCTAACTTCTTTTCCTTTGTGGATTCTGTTTCTTGGGCTTCAGAGGCTTTCACCACAGAGAGACTGGATAAATATTTTAGGTAGGATTTTTTTCTATAAGCCAAATTTAATTGTTTTAATATTAAAAACATTTATTAGTTTTCTTTTATACAAAGAAATATAAAGAAGAAAAGAATACACGATTATCTCTTTTTTGCCATTAAAACTTTTTAAAATATAATGCTCGTACATAGTTTAAAAATGTAAACCATGCAGGATACAAAATGAAAAATAAAAGCCTTTCTCTCAGTTTCTCTCCTCAAAGTAACCACTGTTAACACTTTTGTATAATTCCTTCTAGAAAAAAAATTCTGTATATATTCATGCAATGTTATTGCTATACCTAGAGCCACATTTCCAGCTCTAGCCAAGGTTTACAACTTTCCTTGATTAGTTAAAACATATCTCCCAAACTCTGCAAACTCTGGCATCTGTAGATCTTGAGGTTTACATTTCGATTGGATAAAGATGGACTCGGTAGTAAAACAATTTGACAAGTCCGTCACCTATCATAGAGAACAAGCATTGTCTCATTTACTCGTCCCAGAGATTTACCTCTAATGCGTGTAGCCATCAAATATATTCATTGGTTAGCTTCCTAAGTTGTAAGTATTTTGTGTCTTTATCATTCTTATCAGCACATGTGATTTACAACATATTCCTGAATTAAACAAGGATTTGTAAGTCTGAATGATTTGCTTCACAGTTCTTTTTTTTTGAGATGAAGTCTTGCTCTTGTCCCCCAGGCTGGAGTGCAATGGTGCAATCTTGGCTCACTGCAACCTCTGCCTCCTGGGTTCAAGCGATTCTCCTGCCTCAGCCTCCTGCGTAGCTGGGATTACAGGTGCCTGCCACCACGCCCGGCTAATTTTTGTATTTTTAGTAGAGATGGGGTTTCAGCATGTTGGCCAGGCTGGTCTCGAACTCCTGACCTCAGGTGATCCGCCTGCCTTGGCCTCCCAAAGTGCTGGGATTACAGGCTTGAGCCACCACGCCCGGCCCACAGTTCTTCTTTAATTAAAGCTTGTTCTGTTCTTAAAGGGAGACCCACATATCTGATTTCATATATTCCTTTCACAAAGAGAGCTTGTGTTAATGTTTCCACAGAGGCTCTCAGTGTAGACTGAATTTCATTTACATGGTAGGGAACATGCTATAAATATATGTCACTAACTTTGCATCTTTCACTTAGTACATCTAAAGATCTTTCCATATCAGGGTACGTGGATCTGTTGAGGAAGATATTTCTAGCTTGAGATACTTTTTAGTGTTAATGAATTGTTCTTCAATTTTCATCACCTGTGGCCCTATTGTCTTTTTTCATCTGGTTTCCCAGGGAGGAGTTTGGGGTAGTGGAGTGCTCAATCATCACACCACGACTAAGATCCCCTAACACAATCTCACTGTGCGACACTCCTCTACCCCACAGACACAACTCCTGGCATCAGTACCTTTAGTTTCTCTTATTCTCCCACATTTCTTTTCTTTTCTTCTTCTTTTTTTTTTTTTTTGAGATGGAGTCTCGCTCTGTCGCCAGGCTGGAGTGCAGTGGCGCAATCTTGGCTCACTGCAACCTCTGCCTCCCGGGTTCAAGCGATTCTCCTGTCTCTGCCTCCCGAGTAGCTGGGACTACAGGCACGTGCCACGACACCGGGCTAATTTTTGTATTTTTAGTAGAGACGGGGTTTCACCATATTGGTCAGGCTGGTCTTGAACTCCTGACCTCGTGATCCGCCTGCCTCAGCCTCTTAAAATGATGGGATTACAGGTGTGAGCCACCACGCCCGGCCATTCTCCCACATTTCTGTTCATTAAGGGCATTGAAGAAAAGGGTGCCTTTCTCAGCTGCTGGAAGGAGGTTGTGGTATTTCTTTTCCCTCACATCCTGCCTGTCGATGTCTGATATCTTTTATTTTCATTCCAGGGGAAGCCATATGTTTTTGACCGTGTATTCCCCCCAAACACGACTCAGGAGCAAGTTTATCATGCATGTGCCATGCAGATTGTCAAAGGTAATAGATTTCTTTTTAGAATGTCTCTTCTCAGCACCCCATTTCCTACCCGACCTATCTCCACCAGTACTCTTTCTCTACTGTCTCTTCCAGATGTCCTTGCTGGCTACAATGGCACCATTTTTGCTTATGGACAGACATCCTCAGGGAAAACACATACCATGGAGGTGAGGGTTCTGGCTCTGGTGGTTGAGGGGCTAGGAGTGTTAATGGAAGATCAGGGAATCTCAGTGGGGGAAGATCTAGGAATCAAGGATTGCCTGGTCCAGAGGCAGATAGATGAGTACAGAGGATGAACTGAAGGGCAATGTTAGGGGAAGTTTAATGGAATCCCTTCAACCCACTGCAGTGGAACATCCTTTCCACTACTCCAGTCTTCTTTTGATCGGGAAAAGCAATGGAAGTCCAAAGGGCTGCTCAATTATCTCCTTGCTCCTCTAAAAGGCAGACATGGTGGTGACCATCTCCTAACTTAGGATGTTCTTCTTATTGACTCTTGCCTTGGTGTTCACCTGCATACATCTGAGTTGTCTCATTCTCCCTGAGCCCCAGCTTCACTCTCAAATACCTTCACTCGCCAGGGAAAGCTGCACGACCCTCAGCTGATGGGAATCATTCCTCGAATTGCCCGAGACATCTTCAACCACATCTACTCCATGGATGAGAACCTTGAGTTCCACATCAAGGTGACCAGGGCGCGACAGCTGGGCATTCAGATGGGGACTGGGAGGGGAAGATCTAAAATAAACCCACTGAAGAGCCTGGGCTCCCCAACTTGACTCCCTTTCCGGTTACCACAGTTCTTTGTCAAGATGTTCTCTTCTGTTCTTTTCCTCCCACCACCGTTTGAGCAGGTCACATTAGTATGGGATTCCTGAACTAGATTTAAGATAGGCCCTCTTTACTTCACACTCCTTCTTTCTTCTTAACCAGGTTTCTTACTTTGAAATTTACCTGGACAAAATTCGTGACCTTCTGGATGGTGAGTGTTTTGTCCCAGTGGGTGAGGGTGTGTAAGGAGGGTGGAGAAAAGAGAGCTCACATTGCATTTGGAATTAGATACCAATTGACAAGAGATGCAGAGGGCACATAGCACCCAAGTCTTTTGGCCCCATTTACCAGAATTTCCAAAAACTGAGAAGGTCAGGAGATGAGCTTAGCAGCCAAGGACTACATATAAACAGTTCGAGAGGATGTGGGGCCGAGGAGCAGGAGCCCTGAGGAGGAGAAGGAGGAGGAACTGAGCCTTCAGCTCGTGCAGGGAGTTTAGGCTTCACAGGGAGAGTCTTCCTTTAGCACAGAGAAGAAAACCACCATCTGAGCCGACTGCAAGGTGCAGATGGGGGCGGTGGAAGTACTAGTCTTGCTTACCCTGCATTCTTTTGATTCAGTGACCAAGACAAATCTGTCCGTGCACGAGGACAAGAACCGGGTGCCATTTGTCAAGGTGAGAGTGGGTGTGGGGCACCTATGTGGGGCCAGTGTATTGAGAATGTTGGTGGGGGAGGAGCATAGGTCAGTGACCCTGAAGGTGGAGGGTGGATATCCTGGAGGAATGAGATGTGCCTAGGGGCCAGGGAGAGTCTAGGGGATCAGAAAAGATACTGTCTTGGCTGGGCATGGTGGCTCATACCTGTAATCCCAGCACTTTGGGAGGCTGAGGTGGGTGGATCACTTGAGGCCGGGAGTTCAAGACCAGCCTGGCCAATATAGTGAAACCCCGTTTCTACTAAAAATACAAAAAATTAACTGGGCGTGGTGGTGCATGCCTGTAATCCCAGCTATTTGGGACACTGAAGCAGGAGAATCTCTTGAACCTGGGAGGCAGAGGTTGCGGTGAGCCGAGATTGCGCCACTGCACTCCAGCCTGGGCAACAGAGTGAGAACCTGTCTTTAAAAAAAAAGAAGAAGAAAAGAAAAGATACTGTCTTGAAAGGTCATTGGTCAGTGTGCATGCAATTTAATTTGCAAATCAAAGTTTACTGGAAGACATGCCTGTAATCCCAACACTTTAGAAGGCTGAGGTGGGAGGATCACTTGAGGAGTTCAAGATCAGCCTGGCCAACATAGCAAGACCCGTCTCTCTTATTTAATCTAATTTTTTTTTTTTTTTTTTTTTTTTTGTGGAGACAGAGTCTCGCTCTGTTGCCCAGGCTGGAGTGCAGTGGCTCGATCTAGGGTCACTGCAACCTCCCTGTCCTGGGTTCAAACGATTCTTCTGTGTCAGGCTCCCGAGTAGCTGGGACTACAGGCATATGCCACCATGTCTGGCTGATTTTAGTATTTTTAGTAGAGACGGGGTTTCACCATGTTGGCCAGGCTGGTCTCTAACTCCTGACCTCAGGTGATCCACCTGCCTCAGCCTCCCAAAGTGCTGGGATTACAGGCATGAGCCACTATGCTAAGTCTCTTGTTTAAAAAAAAAAAAAAAAATTTTGTCAGGCATGGTGGCACACACCTGTAGTCCCAGCTACTCAGGAGGCTGAGGCGGGAGGACTGCTTGAGCTCAAGAGTTTGAGGTTGCAGTGAGCCGTGATAGCGCCACTGCACTCCAGCCTGTGTAGTAGAGAGACACTGGTTTTTTTTAATTTGTTTTTGTTTTTGGAGACAGATTCTCACTCTGTCGCCCAGGCTGTAGTGCAATGGCATGATCTTGGCTCACTGCAACCTCCGCCTCCTGGGTTCAAGTGATTCTCCTGCCTCAGCCTCCCAAGCAGCTGGGATTACAGGTGCCTGCCACCAGGCCCACTTATTTTTGTATTTTTAGTAGAGATGGGGTTTCACCATGTTAGCCAGGCTGGTCTTGAACTCCTGACCTCAGGTGATCCGCCCACCTCAGCCTCCCAGTGTGCTGGCATTACAGGCATAAGCCACTGCACCTGGCTGCGACAGTGTTTTTTTTTTTTTTTTTTTTTGAGGCAGAGTTTCTCTCTTGTTGCCCAGGCTAGGGTACAATGGCGCCCGATCTTGGCTCATTGCAACCTCAGCCTCCCGGGTTCAAGTGATTCTCCTGCCTCAGCCTCCTGAGTAGCTGGAATTACAGGCATGTGCCACCACATCTGGCTAATTTTGTATTTTTAGTGGAGATGGGATTTTGCCATGTTGGCCAGGCTGGTCACGAACTCCTGACCTCAGGTGATCCACCCGCCTTGGCCTCCCAAACCAAAGTGCTGGGATTACAGGCATGAGCCACCGTGCCCGCCACTGTTTCAAAAAAGTAGTAAATACTTAAGATAAAAATAAATACAAAGCAGGGCGCGGTGGCTCAAGCCTGTAATCCCAGCATTTTGGGAGGCCAAGGCAGGCGGATCACGAGGTCAGGACTTTGAGACCAGCCTGACCAAAATGGTGAAACCCTGTCTCTACTAAAAATACAAAAATTAGCTGGGCGTGGTGGCTCATGCCTGTAATCCCAGCTACTCAGGAGGCCTTGGCAAGAGAATCGCTTGAACCTGGGAGGTGGAGGTTGCAGTGAGCTGAGATTCTTGACACTGCACTCCAGCCTGTGCAACAGAGTGAGACTCCATCTCAAAAGAAAATAATAATAATAAAAATAAATAAATAAATACAAACTTAAAAAACAAAGCTTATGGGTCAGTGTCCGTTTGTCTCCCACAGGGTTGTACTGAACGCTTTGTGTCCAGCCCGGAGGAGATTCTGGATGTGATTGATGAAGGGAAATCAAATCGTCATGTGGCTGTCACCAGTGAGTGAGGATACAAGGGGATCTCTCGAGTCTGAGGATCCACCTGTGTTCTTTGTCTTCTGGGGTGGAGGGACTCAAAAGTGAGCAAGGAAACTGTGCCCCCCAGAGGAGGAGGACCCCTTGTCTGTGGGACCCTGCTGCCTGGGAGATGTGGCAGCAGGGCTAGTCCTGGTGGGCACCTTCTCTCTGGGTGGGCAGGGCTGGGGTCAGTGGAAGCCGGGGGCTGAGGACCTCAGTTCTGCAGGGTGGTGCAGGTCCTGTTTCTCCCTTGCTCCTGCAGACATGAATGAACACAGCTCTCGGAGCCACAGCATCTTCCTCATCAACATCAAGCAGGAGAACATGGAAACGGAGCAGAAGCTCAGTGGGAAGCTGTATCTGGTGGACCTGGCAGGGAGTGAGAAGGTAGGGGGTCCTGTGGATATGGGGTGGGTGGAAGCCTTGGCTCTTTTTTTTTTTTTTTTTTTTTTTGAGACAGAGTCTCACTCTGTCGCCCGGGCTGGCTTGCAGTGGCACGATCTCTGTTCACTGCAACCTCCGCCTCCTGGGTTTAAGTGATTCTCCTGCCTAAGCCTTCCAAGTAGCTGGGATTACAGGTGCCCGCCACCACGCCTGGCTAATTTTTTGTATTTTTAGTAGAGACGGGGTTTCACTATGTTGGCCAGGCTGGTCCTTGGCTCTTTTTTTTTTTTGAGACGGATTCTTGCTCTGTCACCCAGGTTAGAGTGCAGTGGCACGCTCTCGGCTCACTGCAACCCCCGCCTCCCAGGTTCAATGATTCTCCTGCCTCAGCCTCCCTAGTAGCTGGGATTACAGGCTCCCGCCACCAAGCCCAGCTAATTTTTGTATTTTTAGTAGAGACGGGGTTTCACCATGTTGGCCAGGCTGGTCTCAAACTCCTGACCTCGTGATCCACCTGCCTCGGCCTCCCAAAGTGCTGGGACTACAGGCATGAGCCACTGTGCCCGGCCGACTCTTTTTTAACTAAAAAATGATTTGCATTGGGATATAATTCACATACCATAAAGTTCACCATTTTAAAGTGCAATTCAGTTGTTTGTAGTATGTTCCCAAGGTTGTGCAACCATTACGCTATCCAATTCTAGAGCACTGTCATCTTCTATTCACAGTCACTCTCCATTGTCCCCTAACTCCATCTCTGTCAACTTCTAATCTACTTTCTGTCTCTATGGATTTGCCTATCCTGAACATTTCATATAAGTGGAATCATATGGCTGGGCATGGTGGCTCATACCTGTAATCCCAGCACTTTGAGAGGCCGAGGCGGGTGGATCACCTGAGGTCGGGAGTTTGAGACCAGCCTGACCAACATAGAGAAACCCCATCTCTACAAAAAATGCAAAATTAGCTGGGCGTGGTGGCACATGCCTGTAATCCCAGCTGCTCAGGAGGCTGAGGCAGGATAACCGCTTGAACCTGGGAGGCGGAGGTTGTGGTGAGCTGAGATCGCACCATTGCACTCCAGCCTGGGCAACAAGAGTGAAACTCCATCTCAAAAAAAAAAAAAAAGGAATCATGTAATATGTGGCAGGGGTTAGGGGCAATGTGGTGTTTGACAAGACAGTTTAGGGGAACAGAGGAAGGGCCTTCCCCAATCCCAGCCAAGCATCTCTGTTACTCCATCTTCTTCCCTGTTCCTTCCTTCCTCCATGGACTGAGCCCTGGAATGAGGTGGTGACAGCCCTCTCCATGTGCAGCTGCTCATACACACTCATCTCTTACTGCCCTGGTAGGTCAGCAAGACTGGAGCAGAGGGAGCCGTGCTGGACGAGGCAAAGAATATCAACAAGTCACTGTCAGCTCTGGGCAATGTGATCTCCGCACTGGCTGAGGGCACTGTGAGTGATCCTTAGGTCCCCTCACCCCTCAAGCCCCACCCCATCTCCTCCCCCACCTGCTAATGCCACCATATAATCATGCCCCAATTCATGGGTTGCTTGATCCCGGGGTGGCACCACTATCCTTTCTGATTCCCTATTGAATTTTACTTGTTTATTTCTGATTCATGGTCTCCTTCCTCCCCCAGAAAAGCTATGTTCCATATCGTGACAGCAAAATGACAAGGATTCTCCAGGACTCTCTTGGGGGAAACTGCCGGACGACTATGTTCATCTGTTGCTCACCGTCCAGTTATAATGATGCAGAGACCAAGTCCACCCTGATGTTTGGGCAGCGGTCAGTGGCAGGGTCCCCAGAGGGATCCCTGGTACCCAGCTTCCCATCCCAGCCTCTGCGGCTCTCTCTCCTCAGGGTCACCCAAGTCTAATGTTGCTCTCATTTCTTTGTTCCTCTTCTCCTCACCCAGGGCAAAGACCATTAAGAACACTGCCTCAGTAAATCTGGAGTTGACTGCTGAGCAGTGGAAGAAGAAATATGAGAAGGAGAAGGAGAAGACAAAGGCCCAGAAGGAGACGATTGCGAAGCTGGAGGCTGAGCTGAGCCGGTGGCGCAATGGTTAGAGAGGGATAGGTGGGAGTGAGGGGCAGTGGGAGGAGGAGGAGGAGGTTTGGGAGCCAACTCTGTTTGGGTGATGTTTCTGGCCAGGCCAATCTCCAAGAAGAGGGGCTGTGTTTCTGGACAGGTGCAGTAGAGCAGTCATGGGGGAAGGGAGGGGCCTGACTATCTACCTCCCATACTCCCAAAAGGTAGAAGGTCCACCTGGCAAGAGAGTTCAAGGGGCATGGTGAGTGAGAAGGAAGAACTCGTGGATGCAGCTTCTTCTTCTTCCATCTCTCACCTTGTCTTGCCCCTTTGCAGGAGAGAATGTGCCTGAGACAGAGCGCCTGGCTGGGGAGGAGGCAGCCCTGGGAGCCGAGCTCTGTGAGGAGACCCCTGTGAATGACAATTCATCCATTGTGGTGCGCATCGCGCCCGAGGAGCGGCAGAAATACGAGGAGGAGATCCGCCGTCTCTATAAGCAGCTTGATGACAAGGTGAGGGCGGCCAGGCAGGGCACTGAGGCACGCCAGGTGGGATGAGAGGTAGACGATCAAAGAAAATCACTTATATTGCCTCTTTCTGGTTTTAAAAGGGATAAATGCTTATGCTTGAAATGTGGAAACATCAATATAAATGTATAGAAGAAAATTAAAATCATCCACTATTCAGAGATAACACTCAACATTTTGCTTTTCTCTGTGCATATACCATGCAATTGAGTTATACTGTATATATAATTTTTTTTTTGAGACAGGGTCTTGCTGTGTTGCCCAGGCTAGAGTGCAGAGGCACGATTGTGGTTCACTGCAACCTCTGCCTCTCGGGTTCAAGTGATTCTCCTGCCTCAGCCTCCAGAGTAGCTGGGATTATAGGCGCACGCCACCACGCCTGGCTAATTTTTGTATTTTCGGTAGAAACGGGGTTTCACCATGTTGGCTAGGCTGACCTCTGGCGATCCGCCCGCCTCGGCCCCCTGAAGTGCTTGGATTACAGGCGTGAGCCACCGTGCCCGGCCTGTATATGTAATTATGCATCTGATTTTTTTCATTCAGCATTATATTATGCACAATTTCCTACTTCATTAATAATTCTTCATAAAAGTATTTTTATTTTCATTTATTATTATTATTTTGCTTTGAAAGAAAGAGTCTTGCTTTGTTACTCAGGCTGAAGTGCAGTGGTGCAGTAATAGCTCACTGCAGCCTCAAACTCCTGGGCTCGAGGGATCCCCCCCAACCTCAGCCTCTGAAAGAGCTGGGACTACAGGTGCACACCACCACGCCCAGCTAATTTTTTTTTTTTTTTTTTGGTAGAGTTGGAGTCTCACTTTGTTGCCCAGGCTGGTCTCAAACTCCTGGCCTCAAGCGATCCTCCCGCCTTGGCCTTTCAATGCGCTGGGATTAAAGGCATGCACCACCAGGCTAGCTAATATTTTAAATTTTTTGTAGAGACAGGGTCTCACTATGTTGCCCAGGCTGGCCTTGAACTCCTGGCTTCAACCGATCTTCCTGTAGGATATGGGGTTTCTAACTCAAAGCTTATACTATCTGGATTTTTATCAGGATCCTGCCTCTACCCCCAAACTTCTTACGTCTAAACTGGCAGGAGTAGCTTCCCTTCACCTGTCTTTCCCTGTTGCCTCCAACAGGATGATGAAATCAACCAACAAAGCCAACTCATAGAGAAGCTCAAGCAGCAAATGCTGGACCAGGAAGAGGTAATAGGAGGGAGGGCAGGACATGAGAGGAAAGGGGTTCTGTTCATCACTGGAAGGCATGGAATAGACCTTTTTAAAATCAGATGGAAGAAGGGGCTTTCTGCTTGGGGATTAATCACTACCCCAAACAGCAGAAGTCTGGGAACCTCACTGGGGCTTTTCTTTTCTTTTTCTTTTTTCTTTCTTTTTTTTTTTTTAGAGATGGAGTCTCAATTTGTTACCTAGGCTGGAATGCAGTGGTGCAATCTCAGCTCACTGCAGCCTCGATCTTCCAGGGTCAAGCAGTCCTCCTGCCTCAGCCCCCTAAGTAGCTGGGACTACAAGTGCACCACCACACATGGCTAATTTTTGTAGAGATGGAGTTTTGCCATGTTACCCAGGCTGGTCTCGAACTCCTGAGCTCAGGCAATCTGCCCACCTAGGCCTCCCAAAGTGCTGGGATTACAGGCGTGAGCCACTGCGCCCGGCTGGGGCTTTTCTTAAAGCACAAATTTTAAAGTCTGGGGGCTTCTTCATTCTTCATTCTGTTACCCTATTTCTATGAAACCTAAAGTCCACTTCCTCTTAACTCTTTATTTTGGGTAGGGTGGGGGCTCAGCTTCCCAGACCCAAGGCCATAGAAATGGTCACTGGCAGTGATCTTTCCCACATGCCACTCCTCTCCCTTGAAGCTGCTGGTGTCCACCCGAGGAGACAACGAGAAGGTCCAGCGGGAGCTGAGCCACCTGCAATCAGAGAACGATGCCGCTAAGGATGAGGTGAAGGAAGTGCTGCAGGCCCTGGAGGAGCTGGCTGTGAACTATGACCAGAAGTCCCAGGAGGTGGAGGAGAAGAGCCAGCAGAACCAGCTTCTGGTGGATGAGCTGTCTCAGAAGGTGGTAAGTGGTGTGCCAATGGTCCAACAGCTCCCTGGCCACAGAACATCTCCCGTGTCGAGGGGACCTCTGCATCCTTCCAGGGCTGTATGGTGGCTGCACCTCTGCACTGCTGTTCAGTGCATTGTGAGTCCCTCCCCAACCCTGTCACTGCACTTTCCCCTCGCAGTCCCTCTGTCTTTCAGACTCTTCTGCAGGGCCTGTGTTCTCTTCATAGCAGCCCTCAGGGTCTTGCATGAAGGGAGAGGCCTCTACCTGGGCTGGGCAAGGGAGCAGGAGGATGGCAACAGGAATGACCTGAGGGGCTGTCCCCAGGCCACCATGCTGTCCCTGGAGTCTGAGTTGCAGCGGCTACAGGAGGTCAGTGGACACCAGCGAAAACGAATTGCTGAGGTGCTGAACGGGCTGATGAAGGATCTGAGCGAGTTCAGTGTCATTGTGGGCAACGGGGAGATTAAGCTGGTGAGTGGTGAGAGACAGCAGCCTTGTTCAGGGTGGGCACTAGTGGAAGATGCAAGATGAGCCATCCAGGCCTTCACAGATACTGAGAAAGGCAGCCAGAGAGCCAGGAAACATGCCTTTGAACTAGACCCAGGAAGACAGGTAGAGGCTTGTATAGACCCAGTTGAAAAGATACATTCTAGGTTGGGCGCAGTGGCTCACTGCTGTAATCCCAGCACCTTGGGAGGCCGAGGCAGGCGGATCACTTGAGGTCAGGAGTTCGAGACCTGACCTCGCCAACATGGCAAAACCCTGTCTCTACTAAAAATACAAAAATTAGCCAGGCGTGGTGATGTGCACCTGTAATTCCAGCTACTCAGGAGACTGAGGCAGGAGAATCGCTTCAACCTGGGAGGTAGAGGTTGCAGTGAACTGAGATCACACCACTGCACTCTAGCCTGGGTTATAGAGTGAGACTCTGCCTTAAAAACAAAACAAAACAAAACAAAACTAAATTCTAACGGGTGCTGAATAAAGAAGCAATGGAGGCCAGGCATGGTGGTTCATGCCTGTAATCCCAACATTTTGGGAGGCTGAGACAGGCGGATCGCTTGAGCCCAGGAGTTCACGACCAGCCTGGGTGACATAGTGAAACCCTATCTCTACAAAAAATACAAACGATTAGCTGGGCGTGGTGGCACACACCTATAGTACCAGCTACTTGACAGGCTAAGGTGGGAGAATCACCTGAGTATGGGAGGTTGAGGCTGCGGTGAGACATGATTGAGCTACTGCACTCCAGCCTGGGTGACAGAGCCAGACCTTGTCTTAAAAAAAAAAAAAAAAAGAGGCTGTACACGGTGGCTCACGCCTGTAATCCCAGCACTTTGGGAGGACGAGGCGGGTGGATCACCTGAGGTCGGGAGTTCGAGACCAGCCTGTTCAACATGGAGAAACTCCGTGTCTACTAAAAATATAAAATTAGCCGGTTGTGGTGGCTCATGCCTGTAATCCCAGCTACTCGGGTGGCTGAGGCAGGGGAATCGCTTGAACCTGGAGGCAGAGGTTGCAGTGAGCCGAGATTGCACCACTGCACTCCAGCCTGGGCAACAAGAGCAAAACTCCGTCTCAAAAAAAAAAAAAAAATTTCGGAGGCTGAGGCGAGGTCAGGAGATTGAGACCATCCTGGCTAACACAGTGAAACCCTGTCTCTACTAAAAAAATACAAAAAATTAGCCAGGCATGGTGGGCGCCTGTAGTCCCAGCTACTCAGGAGGCTGAGGCAGGAGAATGGCATGAACCTGGGAGGCGGAGCTTGCAGTGAGCAGAGATGCGGCACTGCACTCCAGCCTGGGTGACAGACGGAGACTCTGTCTCAAAAAAAAAAAAAAAAAAAAGCAGCAGCAACAGAGCAGTGCTTGCAGTAGGAGTTAGAGGTGGGACATAGGCACAGAGTTCAGAATGAAATACGCAAATCTGTGGATGTGAGAATAATCTGGGTGATCAAGGAGATCGAAAGAAAATCATGTTGCTTTATAAGATTTATTTGTAAGTGGGGGACTGTCAGAATTGGATTTTTTTTTTTTTTTTTGAGATGGAGTCTTGCTCTGTTGGCCAGGCTGGAGTGCAGTGGTGTGATCTCGGCTCACTGCAACCTCCGCCTCCCAGGTTCAAGCAATTCTTCTGCTTCAGCCTCCCGAGTAGCTGGGACTACAGGCACACACCACCACTCCTGGCTAATTTTTTGTATTTTTAGTAGAGAGAGGGTTTCACCATATTGGCCAGGCTGGTCTCGAACTCCTGACCTTGTAGTCCACCCACCTCGGCCTCCCAAAGTGTTGGGATTACAGGCGTGAGCCACCGAGCCCGGCCCAGAATTGGATTTTTTTTTTTTTTTTTTTTTTGAGATGGAGTCTCACTCTGTCGCCCAGGCTGGAGTGGAGTGGTGTGATCTCGGTTCACTGCAACCTCTGCCTCCTGGGTTCAAGCAATTCTCCTGCCTCAGCCTCTTGAGTAGCTGGGATTACAGGCATGTGCCATGATGCTTGGCTAATTTTGTATTTTTAGTAGAGACAGGGTTTCACCACCATGTTGGTCAGGCTGGTCTCGAACTCCTGACCTCAGGTGATCCACCCACCTTGACCTCCCAAAGTGCTGAGATTACAAGGCATGAGCTACTGCGCCCAGCCAGAATTGGATTTTTAAATGCAGGTGGAGGAATTTAATGTGAAATGCCGGTGATAGAGAGCTGCTAAAGGTCGTTTGGAAAATACCCATCCCATTTGAGTCCCTGCATATGTGGGTGTGTATGGGTAGGTAGAAGGTGGGAGGGAACAGATAAAGCTTCCCAGCAGCCAAGAAGCGTCTCTTCCTCCTTTAATCACCTTAGCCAGTGGAGATCAGTGGGGCCATCGAGGAGGAGTTCACTGTGGCCCGACTCTACATCAGCAAAATCAAATCAGAAGTCAAGTCTGTGGTCAAGCGGTGCCGGCAGCTGGAGAACCTCCAGGTGGAATGTCACCGCAAGATGGAAGTGACTGGGCGGGAGCTCTCATCCTGCCAGCTCCTCATCTCTCAGGTGAGTGCCTAAGTTTGAGAACCTTCAGATGCCATGGGAGAAAGAAGGCTACTCTGGGGTTATGGCTAAAACTCTTAACACCTGCCTTTATGTCAAAGTTCTGGGGTCAAGTGAAATCAAGGACAGAAAAGCTGGAGTGGCAGAGGTGCAGATCAGGGCCAAAAAAGTAAAGGCTCAGGGCGGGTACTGCCCCCTGAGCCATGGGAGCTAAAGGAAGAGCCCCATAGGAATGGCCCCCAACCCTGCACCCTCATGGGAAGTGTAGCAGGAGGGAGGGCTGGGAGGAGAGCTGGAGTTGGAGATCTGTGTGGCCTGGGTTTGTGGCCTTTGCTCCATCTTCTTCCTCTCACCAACTTTCTCCCACCAGCATGAGGCCAAGATCCGCTCGCTTACGGAATACATGCAGAGCGTGGAGCTAAAGAAGCGGCACCTGGAAGAGTCCTATGACTCCTTGAGCGACGAGCTGGCCAAGCTCCAGGCCCAGGGTGAGGCCTTCTTATACCTCCATCCCACTGTCCAGGGCAGAAAAGTCAGAAACATCAAAATAAATCACCCCAATAATCACTCACTCAAAGCATTAGCTTGAAATCATGAATGCCAACTCATATGTTAGCCAAGATTTTGCATGTAGCTCATTTTACATGAACCATACACCCTTGTTCTCTGTTCCTGCTATATCAAATTGGACAGTCCTAACACAGAAGAACATCACTGTGGGTCCATTCCCAGCCCCCCCTGGAGTTCTGGTCACAACGTGAAGTTCTTTCCGAAAGAGGTAGGTTTGATGTCAGCTGTCTTCCCCTCTTTCCCTTAGAAACTGTGCATGAAGTGGCCCTGAAGGACAAGGAGCCTGACACTCAGGATGCAGATGAAGTGAAGGTGAGTGGGGAAGGTGTCAGGGACAATTGGGGCCTGGTGTGGTGAAAGCTGTGCTGGCCCTCACAGAGCTTGTTGCTGGGAGTCTGGCCTTTGAGCTTGGGGTGGGGTTGTTTGCAGAAGGCTCTGGAGCTGCAGATGGAGAGTCACCGGGAGGCCCATCACCGGCAGCTGGCCCGGCTCCGGGACGAGATCAACGAGAAGCAGAAGACCATTGATGAGCTCAAAGAGTAAGGGTTCCCAAGGGCGACTCCAGCCCCTCCCGGGTCCTGTCACCTTGCTGTATTGACTCACATGTCCCCTCTGGATCTGATTCTTTAACATCCATGTGTCATTCCCTCAGCAATGCCACAACTTCGTAGCCCCACCTCAGGAGATACATGGAATAACGACTAGTCCCTATCCTTGAGGGTCCCAGGATTAGAGAGGTCAGGGTTCCTGGCTCTGTCATGGAAACAGTGGCCTGAGTCTGCCTCTGGTATCTGAAGGTGGACACATCAATTCTAACTGGACTCACTCGTTCAAAAAGGAAGAAGTTTGAAGAGCTGGCCTTCCCTTCCCCCTCATTAACATCTTTCTCCCCCATCTCCATTACCTTCTGATGCTCTGTAGCCTAAATCAGAAGCTCCAGTTAGAGCTAGAGAAGCTTCAGGCTGACTACGAGAAGCTGAAGAGCGAAGAACACGAGAAGAGCACCAAGCTGCAGGAGCTGACGTGAGTGGCATGGATTTACCTGTAAAACTACAGCCGTGTAGGCTCAGAACTGCGAACTCAGACACGCTTGCAGAGGCAGGACACACATGCAGACATGATAGGGTGACTCATGGGAAAAATATGATGGGGTAGGGACGGGACCAAAAGGACACTCTCAGCAATGACTGCCGTTGAGTATTCACCAGTATGGAAGGAGGTTTACGATGTTCTATTCAGTGTAAAAACAGGTTACAAAACCATATGCATGGTATGATCCCATAAAAATGTATACATGGATATGTAGGCGTAGAAAAAAGTCTGGAAAGGTGGACACCAGAAGGTTATTGTTGGTTTGATCTGTAAATAGTAGAATCATAGGCTTTTTATAAAAACTCACCTTATGTCTCTCTTTAAAATTCTTTTCTAATTTTTGCACAGTAAACATGAGTAACTTGTGTAATAAATAATAATAGGCTGGGTGCGATGGCTCACACCTATAATCTCAGCACTTTGGGAGGCCAAAGCAGGTGGACTGCTTGAGCTCAGTAGTTCGAGACCAGCCTGGGCAACATGGCAAAACCCTGTCTCTACTAAAAATACAAAAATTAGCTGGGCATGGTGGCATACGTCTGTGGTCCCAGATGCTTGGGAGGCTGAGGTGGGAAGGATCCCTTGAGCCCAGGAGGTTGAGGCTGCAGTGAGCCCTGATTGTGCCTAGGTAACAGAATGAGACCCTGTTTCACAAAATAACAATAATAGTAATACTTAAATGGAGATAAAAGTAATAGAGGAAGAGGCAGGAGGAAGGAGAGTCCTGAGGGATCTTTCCATTTCCTTTATTTCTCTTGCTACAGATTTCTGTACGAGCGACATGAGCAGTCCAAGCAGGACCTCAAGGGTCTGGAGGAGACAGTTGTGAGTGGTTCCCTTCTGTGCCAAATTCACAGGACTGGGGAGTGGGGAGGCTTCATTTCTTCCTAACCCTATTCCTCCTGCCCTTTTGCAGCCATTCTGTAGCGTAATCAAGACACATTTTTTCCTAAAGGATAAGTGACTCACTTGATTATAGAGACTGGAGGTACCTATAATTCTGGAGGAATAGGACAGACCTGGTATCTGGCTATTCCCAATTTTTCATCATTCTTTCCAGGCCCGGGAACTCCAGACCCTCCACAACCTTCGCAAGCTGTTCGTTCAAGACGTCACGACTCGAGTCAAGAAAGTGAGTGCTGTCCTTGGGGTCTTATCAGCCCCCACATCCTCCTCCCATCCTTAGGTTTCTCCTGCCCCTGTTGCCCCTATGGGGCTGGCTTGGCCTGGTCTTGGTGGGACCTGTTTGGCCTCAGGACAGCCAGGTCTTTCCTTCTATCTGTTCTCAGAGTGCAGAAATGGAGCCCGAAGACAGTGGGGGGATTCACTCCCAAAAGCAGAAGATTTCCTTTCTTGAGAACAACCTGGAACAGCTTACAAAGGTTCACAAACAGGTAAGAGTCTGCTGAAGGAGTGAAGAGAAGTTTTGAGGCCAGGTAGCTAGCATACCAAATCCTCAGAGGCCCCTTGGATTCAGGAAAATCTAGTTGCATGTTTTCCTTACTGTTCGCTTTTACTTTCCCTACTAATCCCTTCTTTATACAATATTTGGTCCACTTGTACCTTGTTCTTTGTTTCATGCCTGTATTCCCTTCTCAAAGTTTCTAACCCACCTCTGCTCAAAGTGGAATTCCCCAGGCCTACCTTGGAGGGAGAGGTTGAAACTAACAGAGGCATGGGCTGTAACTATACAGGAGGGAGACTGGTCAGATGTTACCCAGAGATGGAAGGCAGGGAGATGAGAAGAAGCAAGGGAGTTGGGCTTCTCTCGTGGAGAGAACTCCATCTGTCTAGGTCTGTGGCAGGCATGCAGGGACATTAAATGATGTCCCTGGCATACAGTGGTGCATGCCTGTAGTCCCAGCGCTTCAGGAAGCCGAGGCGGGTGGATCACTTGAGCACAGGAGTTCAAGACCAGCCTAAGCAACATGGCGAAACCCCATCTCTACAAAAAATACAAAAATTAGCTGGATGTGGTGGCACACACCCATAGTCCCAGCTACTTGGGAGGCTGAGGTAGGGCAATTGCTTGAGCGTAGGAAGTAGAGGCTGCAGTGAGCTGTGATCATGCCACTGCACTCCAGCCTAGGTGACAGAGTGAGACCCTGTTTCAATTAAAAAAAAAAATGATGTCCCTAAGATGGCCCAACCAGCCCCTGGTTGGGGCCCCAGTCAAAACTCCTGTGTATTAAGTTGCTGCCTCTCTGTCCCCCTCCTTGCTGTTGCGGTTCTTTAGGTGGATGACTGGGTTTCAAAGGTATGGGGTGGGGAGGCAGAAGGGCAGTCCAAAGGAGTCAGGACAGGAAATGTTTGGTGCATGCTGGGTAGGGGCACTCTCACTAGCACTAAATATCTGAGCCTTGAAGACAGGCTCAGCAGGCTGTCAACTGGTCCTTTTAACTAATTCATAAAATAAACCCTAACCTATACTTTATTCCTTTCCTTTCAAATCTACCTTAAGATTCCATTTAAACTTACATTCTCACTAGCCTAGCACTTAAACTTCTTTTCCTCCCAGTATAATGCCCAGCCTATATAGTAAATATTCAGTACTTTTTTTTTTCTTAATGAATCCTAAACCTGTGCCCAGTGATAATGTACAGAGTTTATTTATTTTATTTAGGCCTGCAGAGGGCTTTGCTACGATTTTATTTCCTTTGTTTATTATGAAACTGAGTAACAAAATTACAGAAAAGTTGAAAGGCAGATAGGAAACATTTGAAATCAATTCTGCCATTGGATTTTCATTCCCGCATTCACTTTCCCTCTCTGTCCAAATCCGTATTATGTTGCTTAAAACACACACACACATGTGTGTGCTACTATGGGCCTCTCTGCCTATGGGAAAGCCCTGCTCTATGGAGCAAGCCCCAAAAAAATTTCCGTGAAAAAACACAACCACACACTGTTTCCTTTATCGTCACTGAAGCCTCTGCCTCTGTCCAAAGTCCCAAAAAACAAAAATGACTCACCTATAGGATAAATAGAGGACTCACTACAATTTCCTACCTCAGCAGACACAAGAGTAAAAAGGAAAAGGAGATAAAAACTTCTCAGTTAAGAGAATCTTAACAGCCAGGACTATAGCCCTATATCAATTAAGCTAAAGTATTGTCACAGTAAAACATTGCTTATACTCCATAAATTGTCCAAATGGAAACTTCATGGAAGGGTTTCCAGCTTGTCCCCTTGAGCCCCCAGTGTTCCCCGCTATGCTGATTTACCCACTGTCTTCCAAGGCCCTGCTCCTTTTGCAACCTGTAGTGCCCCCAGTCATTGTGTGGAACCTGTAAAAAGATCAGGAAGTCTTTTCGGGCTGCAGGATGATTGCTCCCACGCTCTAGCTTAATTTCACTGGGGGAGGGATAACCCAGGAAGTCCTTGAATGTGAAGGTAATGAGTGCAGATGTTTGTGAGACCTCAAACATTTTCTTTCCTTCCTATGGGGCGGGCTCTGCCTGTCTATATGTGTATGTCGGGGGCTCCTGAATTCCAGCTTCTGCTCCTGCTCTGCACTGCACCTGCCATGCACAGATTCTCCTCAATGCCACAGCCACCAAACTGCTACTGTGCCCTTGCTGCCCCACCCTTTGCATGCCCACAAAGCCCTCTCTGGGGAAGGGGGTCCCTCATCCCCATGGCCGCCCTGGGGCTATTGATCTGGCACATGCTGGGAGATGTGGGGGAAACCAGATGGAGACAGGACAAGGTGCTGTCACAAGAGTTCTGGGCTGCAGTGGAGATGGCAGGTTTTACTGCCTAGAAAATTATATAACTTTTAAATGCCTGACCACCCACCCTTCGCTCTGGGAGAAGGAATGAGCTGGACAGAACAGTCCATTACATAAAGGCAATGAGGCCTTTTGAGGAAATGACATGGTCTCCATCTTCTCTGACCCCTGATTTTTCTTTATTCTCTCTCCTCACCCCTGTCCCCTACACTCCTCTGGGTGACTGTCTTGGGTCACTTACCTTCCTTTCCACTTCTTCCCTTTGGCTTGCCCCATAGCTGGTACGTGACAATGCAGATCTGCGTTGTGAGCTTCCTAAATTGGAAAAACGACTTAGGGCTACGGCTGAGAGAGTTAAGGCCCTGGAGGGTGCACTGAAGGAGGCCAAGGAGGGCGCCATGAAGGACAAGCGCCGGTACCAGCAGGAGGTGGACCGCATCAAGGAGGCCGTTCGCTACAAGAGCTCGGGCAAACGGGGCCATTCTGCCCAGATTGGTGAGTAGGTGTTAGCAGGCAAGGTGGGAGTATCTCCTGAAGCAAATTTAGCAAATTGCTAATTGCCAAGCAACTAGATTAGTGCTTCTTACCTACCCCTAGCCTCATCCCACTTCCCCCCGAAAAGTAAAAAAGTGATTATGTTACAAGCAACTCAGTTCAACCCCAGCTAAATGACCTCAGGGACCAGGGCAAATGCAGGGTCATAGCCTCCTCATGGTTGTTTTCTTTCTTTATTGCAGCCAAACCCATCCGGCCTGGCCACTACCCAGCATCCTCACCCACCAACCCCTATGGCACCCGGAGCCCTGAGTGCATCAGTTACACCAACAGCCTCTTCCAGAACTACCAGAATCTCTACCTGCAGGCCACACCCAGCTCCACCTCAGATATGTAGTGAGTGACCACACGTGTGGGTTGGAGTCCCACCCAAGGCTCACTGGACCCTAGAAGGCATAGGGTGGGGGCAGTTATTGGTTGTGGCTTAATTATTTTCCTAAACCCTTTCTCAACTTCATGCCTATGATTAGAAGGTAGGTGTCTGCCCTCCCAGCCTGTGGCCATGTTTGTTTTCCTCTGCTCTCTGGGGATGGGGAGGGCTGAGCAGCTCTATCACTGAGGATGAGTGTGGATTAGTGGTCCTCAGACTAGTGGAGGGTGGGTGTCAGAGGCTGCCTCTTTCCTCTGCTCCATCCAGCTTTGCAAACTCCTGTACCAGCAGTGGAGCTACATCTTCTGGCAGCCCCTTGGCTTCCTACCAGAAGGCCAACATGGACAATGGTGAGTGAAAAAGATGGGTAATCCCGCCTTTGGGGTCCTCAGGGCAAGTTGAGAGGCATAAAAGTAAGTGACCTTAGTCTACAAAAAACACTGACTGAACCTTTCTGGTGAGCCAAGGCTTCAAATAAAAAAAAAATACATATAGCCAGGTGTGGTGGCATGCACCTGTAGTCCTAGCTACTTGGGAGGTTGAGATAGGAGGATTGCTAGAGCTCAGGAGCTTAAGGCTGAAGTGCACTGTGAATACACCTGTGAATAGCCACTGCACTCAGCCTGGGCAGCATAGTAAAGCCCCATCTCTAAAATAATAATAATAACACATATGAAGAAAAAAGTGGCCCTGTACCTACAGACTGAGCACTGCCCAGCCCTTTAGGTCTCAGGCTGCCTCGGAGTGGATTCCTCCTATTACCATGCCAATCCCAGCCCTTACCTTCCAGTTCCCTTTTCCTCTCCTTGGTGAGGGGCTGCGGAGACTTTTTCTCAAACAAAATAGTGATGTAGCTTGGGATAACTAAGGAGAAAGTGTCACAGCTTATCTTTTTCTCTAAGGGATTAAGATGGGAGAGGGTTTGCACAAACTGTTTCTAACACCCAATCTCCTTTTTTCTTCTTCTAATCCTGTGTTCTCAATGATGATCTCTTCAGGAAATGCCACAGATATCAATGACAATAGGTACAACAGTCCCCACTACCCCTGGGTTCTCTGGGTGGGACCAGAAGAAATGATTACATTTCCCTTGTTCCCCACTTGGAGGCTCCTGGAGCCTTTGGGGAAGGAGGAGGGAGTGAGACTCATTCTTTTCATCACTGTGTTGTCCAGGAGATCCAGTCATTCCCCTGCCTCAGTGCAGAATATCTCCCCTCCAATCCCATCTGTGGCTTCTCCCTATTCCAGTGATAAGGTCTGGACGAAAACAACGTGGGCATCTGACGACTGGGTTTCCCTCCTACCTTTGGAAGCCTTGTGACATTAGACAAGTCATTTACATCCCTCTGGCCTTGAGTTTCCCTGTATTCCTGTAAAACACAAATAGTCCCTGCCCTTTGTGATCTCACAGGGACGCTCTCAGAGCAGAGTAACCATGATGACAGGAATACTTTAATTTCTATGGAGCTGATCATGGTGGGTCTCTTCCTCTAGGAGTGACCTGCCGTGTGGCTATGAGGCTGAGGACCAGGCCAAGCTTTTCCCTCTCCACCAAGAGACAGCAGCCAGCTAATCTCCTACACCCACGGCTGCATACCTGCACTTTCAGGTAGCGTCAGGCTGCTTCCTCGGACCAGCCTCAGGTTGCTTCCCTTCTTGCTGACAGCCTCTTTGGTTTTCCTGCTGCTGCTTCTTTTTTTTTTTTTTTTTTTACCACCTCAAAACTTTAATTATGTAGTTACCCCTCAACTCCTGCTTTCCCCTGTTGGGGGCTGCGCCTGTGCTGCCCCATGTAATCTGGACGCTGACCTCCCGTGCCCCCTTTTGCTTTCCGTTAGGCTACAGTGGTAACCACAGTACTGTCTTTTTGCCACTAGGGGTCACTGTCACATGTCCAAAGAAGTGAGCTTGGCCGCTGTAGATTAGAACCACACGGGTGGTAGACTGCAGATCTATCAGGAGACCCTAGGGGGCCATCTCAACCCCACCTCTTCCTCCACCCTGAAATAATTTTGGATGGATAGGTGTTTTTGGAACTAAGACATCTCCAGTTAAGGCGATGTTTGCTTCACGCCTGCACCTGTGTCCCATTCTCCTCCCATCTGTATATGCCACCAGTAAGCTTTAGGAAACGCCCCACGAAATCAGTCAGCGCTCCCCTCCCATCTTGCTCAGTGGAGGTGGAAAAGCCCCTCTTTTTCCTCCTCTGTCCCCAGGTGCTCTCCTCTAGCAGCACAGGAACCTTCTTTGTTCTTGTGTGTCACTGGGTTTCTCACCAAGGTTACTTTAGGGCCCAGAAGTGGCACAAAGAACATGGCCAGTCTCTTACTGGGCTGCATCTAAGCTGAGCCCTCTCCAGGGGTTTCCCAGAATAGTAAACCGGGCACACACAGGCAGAAAAGTCTGAGAAGCAGAGAAGTAGGAATGCATAAGAGGAGTTGGGGAGACCTAGGGGTGGAGGTGCAAGCCTGGGTCACGGGGGGCGGTGGTAGGGGGGTCTGCTTGTTGGTATTAAAGGAACAGGACAGTAAACCAAAGTGTGTGCAGATGCCACCTGTTCCTGTTCTGTGACTGAGCTACAAGCTGGGCCCTCACACCCTCTTTCTCTTTCTTTCCCAGTTTCTAAGAGGGACTGAGGCCTCTTCTCTCAGCATGATGCAAACCTGTGGTCTCTGATACTAACTCCCTCCCCAACCCCTGTTGTTGGACTGTACTATGTTTGATGTCTTCTCTTACTTACTCTGTATCTCTTTGTACTCTGTATCTATATATCAAAAGCTGCTGCTATGTCTCTCTTCTGTCTTATTCTCAAGTATCTACTGATGTATTTAGCAATTTCAAAGCATAGTCTACCTTCCTTATTTGGGGCAATAGGGAGGAGGGTGAATGTTTCTTCTTTCTCATCTACTCGTCTCACACTGAGTGGTGTTAGTCACTGAGTAGAGGTCACAGAGATGACAAAAGGAAAAATGGGAGCTAGAGGGTTGTGACCCTTCACACACACACACACGCACGCACACAAACATGCACACACGCATGCACACACACAAAGCCTTAAGCAGAAGAATGTCTTAGCATCATAAGACAGAGAAATAGACTCTTCCTCCCTCCTCTTTCACATATAGCACAGGGGAAGGTAAAATGGAAGGGCTGCTAATTGAGACATATAATTTTCTTCATACACCCCTCACCTTAATCAAAGGATTCAGGTGTTACTTCTGCCCTACAAAGTCTGCCTTTTGCCTCCCTCTTCCTGTTTTCCCCTGGACTGAGAAATGGGTTGCTCAAGGGACCATTTCCCTTTTTCTTCAAGCTCCTTTTGATATTCCCTGCCTCAGAGCTCATGACCAGAACCCAGAGTTGATTTAAAATATTTTGAAAAATGGAGGAGGCAGACTGCTCCCAGCAGCCTGTCAATGGCTGCTCATCTGTCCATGGAGATGGTTACAGGCAGGTGTAGTCAAAATGATTGATTGGTTGGGTTTGGGGGTGAATAGGCTGGGAAATTTCTGAGCCTTTTTTTTTTGTCACAGTGCCCTCAAGTTGAAGCGATGAGCTGGATTTCTTTCTTGTTCCATACTGGGCGGCATGCTCCTCCCATCTCCACCCCTTGGTTTGGGGGCTTCCAGCTCATTGGCAAAATCTCTCTCTCTGGTTGCCTTCCTTTCAAGCTGGAGCCTGACTTTTCCCCAATGTACATTTTTTTTTCTCCACAAAGAGTTCCTTCTCTAATGTCCCCATCTGGTATTAAGTGCACTTTAAAGAAAGGGGCAGGGTGGATTTTCAAGAGGTGGGAAGCTCTAAGGCTTGACCCTGAGGGGTCTTCTCCCAGCCATTCTCAGCCCATATGCAGCACCCTCCATACTGAAGAGGACTGTTGTTTTAGTTTCAGACGGTCCTTTCCTTCCACATGGTGCTAAGGTGGTTTTCTAGGTAACTGCAGGGATGGAGGTCACTAGCCAGTCCAAACCAGGAGAGAAAGTCTGGTGTCCTGATATCCAGTCTTTTCTAGGAGGAAGACCAAGATTCTCCAGCGGCAGGGCAGCCTATCACCCAACTTCTAAGTCAGGAAAGGAAGCTGAGTGGGAATGCCAGCTGGTAAGCGCAGGCTGCACTGGCCCATGACTCCTTCAAGGAAAAGAGGCCCTGCTCCCTTTACCTGCTGAGCTCCTTTTAGGAGTTAGGGAGAACTGCAGGGGGAAAAATACCAGTGGAGTGTGGAATAAATCCAAAGCAGTGATTTTTAAATGTTTTTCAAAAACAAATCTTACATAGAACCCCAATATAAAAAATAAAGTAATGCAGACCTGGGCAGTTTGCATTTTTTTTTTTTTTTTTTTTGGTGGAAGAAGTCTCAGCGTCTCTTAGGACTGACTGTTCAAAAGCTCCTCAGCGAATGAGCCCTTGAACAGTCCTAAGAGACCCTGAGGATTCTGTGGAGTAGTTTGAAAACCATTGTTCTGAGGAAGGGGGTCCAATCTGGCTCCTCTGCACTAAAGCTGCAACTCATGGAAAAGAGGGCAATGGTGGGGTAGACAAGCCATGCTGTCTCCAGACCCACTAGGGTGGAAGGAAGCTTCCTGTGGGCCTGTGGACTTAGGCTAATATTTGCTGCCAGCAGGGCACTTAAGAATCCAGGGGGTTTTATGTAATGCTGCCACCACATGGTTCTTTTAAAAACACATAAGGAAATGTGAGGGTGTAGCGCAGATGAGGAGAGAGATGACACAGAGGGAGCAGCCTTCTCTTTAGCAAGATGTAAGGGAAATATAATTCACTTAAAAAAGAAACAACACACACGCAAACCCTTCACCAGAAGCTTCACACTGTATCCTCCTCCTCCTCCTGCTCCCCACCTTCACCGCATCCCTTTCAGAGCCAGGGTCACTGCAAGGGGCACCTGGCCTGCCCACTCACATCTGCCAAAATGTTGCATGCCAGCGTGGAAGACAAACCAAACTGCGCAACCCCCTGTGTGTATTTACTTGGTGTACATAGATATCTTTAAAATAAAATAAATTCAATGATAACTCTATGTTGTTGTAAATATTCTTTATCCCTTCCCAATCTCACTGCCTTCTTTGGATGAAATGGAACTTGATAGAATATATCCTTCCAGATGTTTTTCTATAGATTTACATAAGGCTTGGTTTTTTTCCCACTTGACAATATATCCTGGAGATCTTTGTATGTCAATATATATCAATTGACCTCATTAAAATATAATTTTTCACATATTTATCCTACAGTTCATTCAACCAGTCTATGACTGGTGGATATGTACACTGTAATTTTTACCAAAAGCACTATCTTGTTCTTTCATTTTTGACCCAGAGCAGTCTCAGTCCTGGCATTAATTCCTTCCCACTCCAGTGTTTCACCATCTCTCTACAGCCAACAGATTCCTGTCTCAGGATCATCCACTACAATCACCCTTCCAACCCCCATTTTAAAGCATACTCCACCTCTCTTCTCTGCTCATGTCTCAAAGCTTCTCAGATGGAGAAAACTGCACACCCAAAAAACTGGGGCAAGTAAAACTGAAGAGCCTACAAACCTGCCAGGACTTTCGGTGCTGCTCACTTTCCTCTCCTATCTCCCAGAGCAAGGGTCTACACCCTTTCCACCCTCCTCTGTCAGGCAACAACTTTGTCATCTAAGGCACTTGAGCCTGAAATTCTTTTATCTTGCCCCCTGCCCACATGCACCTACACAATTACCTATCTGTGTCTGCACTTATCCTTTCCTTCTCCCTTCTGACCAGTGATAAATCTCCTTTCTCTGGGCTAAAGTGAATCCCTTCTAGATATTTCATTCTTGAGATACTGATATAGAATCTCAGTATACAAATATATAACATATCTAAAACTGATAAAGTGATGGAGACTTGAGGAGTTTGCATCTTTTTTTTTTTTTCTTTTAAACAGAGTCTCGCTCTGTTGCCCAGGCTGGAGTGCAGTGGCACAATCTCGGCTCACAGCAACCTCTGCCTCTCAGGTTCAAGCGATTCTCCTGCTTCAGCCTCCTGAGTATCTGGGACTACATGTGCACACCACCATGCCCGGCTAATTTTTGCATTTTTAATAGAGAGGGGTTTTCACCATGTTGGCCAGGCTTGTCTCAAACTCCTGGCCTCAAGTGATCCGCCCGCCTCGGTGCATCTTCTTTATTAATGCCTGTCTCAGTGGTCTCATCTCCTTGTAAGGTCCCTCCCATAAGAGTCCCTCCCTTTACTGTGTGTTTCTCTAACTGTGTGTTTCTCTATCTTACTTGTTTTCTTAAAGTCAGATATCCAGAAACCATCCCAAGCTTCCCATCCCCACTTCCTCACCCCCCATTCATTCCTTAGCCCACCTTGATCTGCCTCTTGTTCTGCTCAAAACTGCTTTTCCAAATGGCATTAGTTACCAAATACAGTGGACATTTCTTCTGGACAACAGTCCTTGTTTTGCTTCACCTCTCCATGACATATGACACTTCTTCACTCCTTCCTTCTTGAAACTCAACTCCCCTTGGCTTTTGTGACCCTGCTCTCTTGGCTCCCTGTACGTCCCTGGCCACCCTTCCGAGTCTTCCTCCCCAGGCCTCTTAAATGCTGCTCTATCCCAGGGCTCAGCCCTTGGTTCCTTCCTTGCTCTTTCTAAGACCTGTCATCCATGCCTGCAGATTCCACAATTCTTCAATCTGTATCCTGAGTCCAGACCATTCTGCTCAGCTGCGGGAGCATGTGTCCAGCTGACCTCAGATGCCTCAAACATGTTCCAAACTGAACTCACCTTCCTCTGAATCTGCTCCTTTTCATGTCACCATCATCTCTCTGATATCATCATCATCATTAGCCAGAAGCCTTAGACTCACTCTCAATGCCTCCCTTTTCCTTTAATCACCACATTCATATGAATTTTCCAAGTTGACATCAAACTGCATCTTTAGATGCCACCCTCTTCTTTCAAACACAACAGCCACTGCTTTAGTTCATTATCTCTCCCTGAACTTTTGCAATACTCAAGTCATCCTCCAGGAACATGCCTGAGTGATCCGTGATCCTTTTTTTTTTTTTTTTTTTTGAGATGGAGTCTTGCTCTGTTGCCCAGGCTGGAGTGCAGTGGCAGGATCTCGGCTCACTGCAACCTTGGCACCCCCCCTCCCCCAGTTTAAGCGATTCTCCTGCCTCAGCCTCCTGAGTAGCTGGGATTACAGGTGTGCGCCACCACGCCTGGCTAAATTTTGTATTTTTAGTTGAGACGGGGTTTCACCATGTTGGTCAAGCTGGTCTCGAACTCCTTGTAGGGTCCAGACCTACGGGGCTTAGCGGGTGTTCTCCCTGTGTGCGGAGACGAGAGATTGTAAGAAATAAAGACACAAGACAAAGAGATAAAGAGAAAACAGCTAGGCCTGGGGACCACTGCCACCAAGACGCGGAGACCGGTAGTGGCCCCTAATGGCTAGGCGCGCTGGTATTTATTGAATACAAGACAAGGGGCAGGGTAAGGAGGGGTGAGTTGTCCAAGTGATTGATAAGGTCAAGCAAATCACGTGATCATGGGATAGGGGGCCCTTCCCTTTTAGGTAGCCAAAGCAGAGAGGGAAGGCAGCATACGTCAGCATTTTCTTCTATGCACTTATAAGAAAGATCAAAGACTAAGATTTTCACTATTTCTTCTACCGCTATCTACTAAGAACTTCAAAGAGGAACCAGGAGTATGGGAGGAACATGAAAGTGGACAAGGAGCGTGACCACTGAAGCACAGCACCAAAGGGAGGGGTTTAGGCCTCTGGATGACTGCAGGCAGGCCTGGATAATATCCAGCCTCCCACAAGAAGCTGGTGGAGCAGTGTTCCCTGACTCCTCCAAGGAAAGGGAGACTCCCTTTCACGGTCTGCTAAGCAACAGGTGCCTTCCCAGGCACTGGTGTTACCGCTTGACCAGGGAGCCCTCAAGTGGCCCTTATGCGGGCGTGACAGAGGGCTCACTTCTTGCCTTCTAGGTCACTTCTCACAATGTCCCTTCAGCACCTGACCCTATACCTGCCGGTTATTCCTAGGTTATATTAGTAATGCAACAAAGAGTAATATTAAAAGCTAATGATTTATAATGTTTATACTGATGATTGATAATTGTCCATGATCATCTCTATATCTAATTTGTATTGTAACTACTCTTTATTCTAACTATTTTCTTTATTATACTGCAACAGTTTGTGCCTTCAGTCTCTTGCCTGGGCACCTGGGTAATCCTTTGCCCACAACTCCTGATCTCAGGTGATCCACCCGCCTCGGCCCCGCAAAGTGCTGGGATTATAGGTGTGAGCTACCGCATCTGGCTTTTTTTTTTTTTTTTTTTTTTTTGAGACAGAGTCTTGCTCTGTCGCCCAGGCTGGAGTGCAATGGCATGATCTGGGCTCACTGCAACCTCTGCCTCCCGGGTTCAAGCGATTCTCCTGCCTCAGCCTCTCAAGTAGCTGGGACTACAGGCACCTGCCATCATGCCCGGCTTTTTTTTTTTTTTTTTTTTTTTTGAGATGGAGTCTCACTCTGTCACCCAGGCTGGAGTGCAGTGGCGTGATCTCTGCTTGGCGTGATCTTGGCTCACTGCTACCTCCGCCTCCTGGGTTCAAGTGATTCTCCTGCCTCAGCCTCCTGAGTAGCTGGGATTACAGGCTCACGCCACCACGCCCGGCTAATGCCCGGCTAATTTTTGTATTTTTTGTAGAGACGAGGTTTCACCATGTTGGCCAGGCTGGTCTTGAACTCCCAACCTCAGGTGATCCTCCCGCCTCGGCCTCCCAAAGTGCTGGGATTACAAGCGTGAGCCACCGCGCCCGGCTTCGTTCTTTCTTGTCTCCATGTCTTTGTATGCTGTTCTCTTTGTCTAGACAGCCTTTTAACCTCTATTCCTGAACTCCACCCACCCTTCCAAACTCAGTAAAGTCTCTATCCTCTTTGATTCAGCCTTCCCTGACCAGCTACACTTCCTTTCTTTGTATCATTGTCTTTGCTTCATACACAGTTCTAGGATAGCTCATACTTTGCATACTGTAAACTTGATCTCCATTGGCCAGCCAGTGCCATTAGACTCCCAACTACTTCGGGGCAGTCACTGTCCTATTCTCTGCTTCAATAAAAGGAAAATCAGCCCCTAGAACAGGACCTAGTACAAGTAAGTGCTCAATAAATACTTGTTAAATGAATGAATGAATTTCAAGACGCTTGAGACCACTGGTAAGAATTTTGGGATTCCAAAACCCTCCCCTTCCCAACCCCCATTCGGTAAGAATGCTTTCGCATTAGCATCAGGTCCGAGGTTACTCATTAGAAACTGGGCAAAGCCGGAAGGCGGCCACTTTGCAGCAAAGAAGCCCTAGACCTTGGGAGTCAATCAGGCCAGCCCAGGCCGCACCACGGTCTCCTAGCTGACAGTTCGAGGGGCCTCGCGGGCCGCTTGCTTCGTCAGCTTACAGGGATCCCGCGCGCCAGGTGAGCCCACACGCTGAGCGGACATTGGGGCAGGCAGGCAGGCGCCGGGGGGCGGGGCCAGCGTCGCCCCGCCCCGTCCCGCCTCGCCCTGTTCGCGCGTCCGTTGTCCGGCCTCCGGTCACGTGACAGCAGCGCAGGTGAGCGCCGCTTCCGGGATCGGGCTCCTGGATAGCTGCCGGCTCCGGCTTCCACTTGGTCGGTTGCGCGGGAGACTATGGCGTCCTCCTCGGTCCCACCAGCCACGGTATCGGCGGCGACAGCAGGCCCCGGCCCAGGTTTCGGCTTCGCCTCCAAGACCAAGAAGAAGCATTTCGTGCAGCAGAAGGTGAAGGTGTTCCGGGCGGCCGACCCGCTGGTGGGTGTGTTCCTGTGGGGCGTAGCCCACTCGGTGAGAACCAGCCCTAGACCCCCGCAGCCCTGTCCAAACCCCTCGGCTCCGAGGCGTCCCTGTTTCCAGGCTCCAGCCTCCGGAGCCCCACGCAGTGCCACTCCCCTCCCCCGGGTTATCTTGGTCCCTGTCCACCAACCCCAGGTATTCCCCCAGCAGGTTTTCTGACTGTGGACTTTTTTCTCCCCATCAGTTCTTTACTGCTCCACTCTAGTTCCACCTTCCCCCCGTGAAATCCAGCTCCCTGTGCTTTGACTCCTTCCTGCCATGCCTAGCTTCAGCCTCAGGCTACGCTGACTGGCCAGGACCGGGCGCAAGCGGGGAGGACATTAGGGGGAGTGGCTTTTTCTCGGGTGGTTGTTGGTGAGAGTGTAGGTGGAGGGTGAGGGGCCGAGGGGATTAGATGGATGAAGAGGTTCTTTCACTTTGCTTTCCACCTTGCTTCCCAGCCCCGGTCCTTGGCTTTTGAATCTTGGTTTTGTCTCGGGGAAGCTCCAGGTTTCCTGGGCTTTCTAATCCTGCTTGTCCCTTCCTTTCCCTTCCAGAGGTACAGCATTTTAGAGAAGCTACCCCACCCTGAGCTAGAAGTTGCACTCTCTCAGGACTTATGTATATATGTCTTTGGTCTTAACTGCATCCTTATCGCTGGCTAGAGCGATCGTGTTTGGTGTAGGTGGTGGCGATTGTTGACCAAAGAGAAGGCTGAGGGGCGCTGTTCCTGAGGTCACTATGGTGGTGAACTTTTGAAGCAGGAAACTGCTCTGGGAGTCAGGAGGAGGCCAAGGAGACCTCCATCCCCTTTCCTGAGGATACCTCAGCTGAAAGAAGCACAGCCATTGCCCATCTTCTGTCAGGTCTGGAGTGGGAGAAATGCAGTGATCTTGAATGTGACACGGAATATTTTCGAAATCAACGTTCTTGAATATAGTCATGGCTAGGCTGTGGAGATGGAAGTTGTGAGGAAGAATACGCGTTTTGTCACATTTTTAATTTGTGGTAAAGAATTTCTTAACCAAAAATTAAGAATGTTGTTTGTGGCCAGTCGGATCTCTTTTGGATTTGTGGCTCTCTGGGTGGTAAGCTCTTAGTGAGTATTCAGTGGAAGGCACGGTATGGGGAAGGCTGATGGAGGTAGGGCTGCCTCTCATATGTACCTTCCAGGTGATTCATCCATTCCCTGTGGGATGCTTAACAGGGAGGGTTTTCCCTTGTTAAGGATTGGGGGAGTTACATGTAAGACCTACCTCAGCTTCACTAGGTATATATACTTTAGCCCCAGCACCCCACCCTCTGCCAACACACATCTACTTCAAGTGTTTGGAATGGAGAAATTCCTTGAACATATGTCTTAGTGATGATTCAGCTTGCTTAGCAGGTGGGGAGGAGGGGGCAGGAGGAGCTATAGCTGAATTTTAGTCTGGGAGTCTCAAGTGGCTTTTTTTTTTTTTTTTTTTTTTAATCTGGAGGAATATGTTCTGTCCTCCTTTTCTACTGAGAACGGGAGGAGTTGGTTGCACTGCAGTTGTGTGATTTAGGTTAGACTGCAGTTCATAGCCTCTGTGGAATGATCTAGTAAGGATAGGCAAGGCATTCATTTATTCAATTAATAGACATGTCAGGATCACTGTGTGCCAAACATTGTGCTAGTTAGACACCTGAAAGATGCGGACGACTAGAATGAGCCCTTGCTCTTGAAGAGCTCACAATCTAGATGGGAGAACTTACATAAACTAGTGATTAGAGTCATGCAGTAACAAAGGCAGGTGAAAGGTACTGTAGCAACACCAAGGAGAAAGCACGGCTCAGGATTTTTAAGTACTAGAGCTCCCTTTCTACCCTGAATTAGCAGACTGCAGATCCTGGGGGCCAAGGAGAGCATGTGATGCTTGTGTCCTTTGGGCTGTGGATTAGTTTGGCTTTAGGGAACAGATGCCTAATGAGCTCATATCCTCTGATTGCCTGCATTCGCTCTGAAATCAGCTGCTCTTCCTTTACCTTACACCTAGACAGGTGGGGGCCTACTGCAAACAACTGGGTCAGAGTGGTCTAGGAAGACTGGTCCTGTTTGCAAAGAGATGCCTTTTGCAGGATATGGACATTTATCCTTTTTGCTATGGTTGGCCCCACAGAATCCCATTAACACTCTTGTGCATTTTTAAAATGCCTTTTTTTTTTCTTTTTCTAATGGAACATATAGCTGCCTTGAGCTTGCAGAGTTTTTTTTTTTTTTTTTTCTAGAATTTCTCACAGCTTTAAAAATAGTCCTGAGTTGCTTACAGGGTTAGCCTAATATAAAATGACTGTTGTGAGCATGAAGTTCCATGGGGGTGGGCGTGTTGGGGGCTGTGTGTGAGGGTGGCTTACTGTAGTCCTTCTTGGGCAGCAGAAGGGTTAGACACATTCTCTCACTTCTGTCAAGCATATGCATAGCCAGTGTTTTTAAAGGAATGAGGTCTGAGTGACCCTTGCATGACTGCTGCCCAGACACAGTGTATGGGTAGCTCTCCACACCCTTCTTCATGGCTTCCCTATTCATGGTTTGGCTTATCAGATCAATGAGCTCAGCCAGGTGCCTCCCCCGGTGATGCTGCTGCCAGATGACTTTAAGGCCAGCTCCAAGATCAAGGTCAACAATCACCTTTTCCACAGGTAAGTGATGATCCTTGCCATTCTCATGTCAACCTTCCCAGAAAGGAGTAATAAATAATTTTAAAAGTTTCAGTGAGTTGAAAATTTAACTCCTTCCCAAATGCAGAAATTAGTTTTGTGCAAGGAAACCATGAGAATAATTTCTGGTGTTCCCTATATCCTTATATGAATCAGTGTTATCTCTCCTCTAGCCTGGCAATTCCATAGAGTAAATATGTACAGATACCATTACCTGCTCTTTCTCTCTTTTTCTGCTTGTGACCTTGGAGATGCCATGAGAACCATTAGCTTCTGACAGGGACTCCTTGAAAGAAAAACTTGAATTCTCTACTAAGCCCTCCTAGGAAAAGAAGATGCCATTCAAAACAGTGGTGTCTGTTGCTGACTTTAGAATGCTTCTGACTTGCTTGAGATTTGGGAAATGCTGCTGTTTGGATGGGTAGTAGATCCTGGCTCTACTATACCACTTACCAACCATGTTACTTAGGCAGGTCACTGAATCACTCTGAGACAGTCTCTTCTTCTATAAAATGGAAATAATATGTTTTTATAGGACCTCACAAGGGCCAGGCGTGGTGGCTCATGCCTGTAATCCCAGCAGTTTGGGAGGCCAAGGCGGGTGGATCACTTGAGGTCAGGAGTTCGAGACCAGCCTGCAAACATGGCAAAACCCTATCTCTACTAAAAATATAAAAAATTAGCCAGGCATGGTGGCGCATGCCTGTAGTCCCAGCTACTTGGGAGGCTGAGGCAGGAGAATTGCTTGAACCCGGGGGATGGAGGTTGCAGTGAGCCGAGATTGCACCACTGCACTCCAACCTGGCAACAGAGTGAGACTCTGTCTCAAAAAATAATAATAAAAAATAAAAATAAAAAAAAAAAAGGACCTCACAGGGTTTTATGAGAATCAAATGAGGTAATATGTCTGAAGGTACTTTATAAACTACCAAGTGTATGTAAATGTAATATTGTTTGTTTTCTTACTTTGAAAACCTGAATTTCAGGGAAAATCTGCCCAGTCATTTCAAGTTCAAGGAGTATTGTCCCCAGGTCTTCAGGAACCTCCGTGATCGATTTGGCATTGATGACCAAGATTACTTGGTGAGAGTCCATTAAGGGGTGAGGGTAGCCCTTTCTCCCCAGCAACTGAGGAGTACTATTTGGGACAGCCATATTTGGAGAAATGAGAGTCTTGGCAAATATAATTCTTTACCTTTTTGTGATTGTAGCATTTTCAAAAATTTAATGAAAATTATAAACCTTGTCTTTGGGGGAAAAGATGTAGATACATTAAGAATTTTGGCCAGGCGCTGTGGCTCACGCCTGTAATCACAACACTTTGGGAGGCCGAGGCGGGCAGATCACCTGAGGTCAGGAGTTCGAGACCATCCTGGCCAACATGGCAAAACCCCGTCTCTACTAAAGATATGAAAATTAGCCAGGTGTGGTGGCGCACGTCTAGTCCCCGCTACTTGGGAGGCTGAGGCAGGAGAATCACCTGAACTTGGGAGGCGAAGGTTGCAGTGAGCTGAGATCGCACCACTACACTCCAGCCTGGGTGACAGAGCGAGACTCCTTGTCAAAAAAAAAAAAAAAAAAAAAAAAGAATTTTGCATTCAGTTTCCTTCAGTCCACATATGGACACCTGATGAGGAACCTGTGCTGAATCTCCTACCCCAGGGATTCATCCACTTTCAGCTGACCATTTTCCTATGACTTGTTTCCGCATATAAAGGGGGAGGAAAAGAGCTCTGGCCTATTCTGTGTCCCCAGGTGTCCCTTACCCGAAACCCCCCCAGCGAAAGTGAAGGCAGTGATGGTCGCTTCCTTATCTCCTACGATCGGACTCTGGTCATCAAAGAAGTATCCAGTGAGGACATTGCTGACATGCATAGCAACCTCTCCAACTATCACCAGGTCAGGCCTCTCTCTAGCCCCATTCTTTCCCTCTCCTCCCTACTCACATATAGCTCAGCTGTTGTCAGTAATAGATGCCAACTGGGGAGAAAACTCATTGGAAGAGAGAATCCATAATCATATCCAGCCCTAAATGGGATGAGGGAAGCTATTCTGTCTGATAAGATTTACAGGCTGGGGGCAGTGGCTCACTCTTGTAGTCCCAGCACTTTGGGAGGCTGAGGTGGGAGGAGCACCTGAGGTCGGGAGTTCGAGACCAGTCTGACCAACATGGAGAAACCCCGTCTCTACTAAAAGTACAAAATTAGCTGGGCATGATGGCCCATGCCTGTAATCCCAGCTGCTCAGGAGGCTGACGCAGGAGAATCACTTGAACCCAGGAAGCGGAGGTTGTAGTGAGCCGAGATCGTGCATTTGCACTTCAGCCTGGGCAACAAGAGCAAAACTCTGCCTAAAAAAAAAAAAGATTAAAAAAAAAAAGATTTACTTGGAACGTGGAGTTTATGGAATGTTTTGGCAGTAAAAACACTCTTCTTGAATGTCTCTACTGAAGAAAAATTTCACCAAAATCAGTGAGCAAGGAATACATCAAAGAGTCCAAAAGAGGAGTCTTTGGTTTATGCAACAAATATTGAATACCTCTTATTAGGCCCTATGTTAGGCAGTAGAGAAGGAGGTAAATGAAACATCTGTGGCCCTTACAGATCCCTTGGTCTAATGGCAGTGACCAGTGACCCAGTATTAGCACACAGCAAGATATATACAATAGTAGAAGTCTGTACAGAATATTCTGAAGCTAGTGAAGAGCATCCTAACTCACCTGGGGAAGGAAGTGCACTTGGGAGGCTAAAGAGAGTTTTTTAGAGGAGATACTGTAAGAGTTGATCCTTGAAGGGCTAGTAGAGGTTAACCATTGGACAGGGTGGAAGAGCATTCTAGGCAAAGGAAAACAGCACTTGTAAGGCACAGAGCCATGAGAGAACTTGGTGTTAGGAAACGGCAAGAAATTCCATTTGGATGGGATGTAGTACTGTGGAAATAGGCAGGAGCCAGATTGTAAAGAGGCTTATAAGCCCCACAAAGAAGCTTGGACTTCATCCTGAAGGTGGTTTTGCAAGGGGTGTGATATATTTGTTATTTAGAAATATTTAGAAAATGTGACAGCGTTTTAGAGAATGGATTGGTGGGAGGGAACACTGGAAGGGTGGATACCAGTTAGGAGGTAATTTTAATAGTCCAGGGTAGAAAGAATGAAGGCCTGGGGGAGCGATGGTGGTGGGGATAGAAAGGAAGACCTATGGGAGAACTGAGAGTTAAGACACAGGGGCCTCCAAGTTCCTGGTTAGGGATAACTGGGTGCCTATTCACCAGAAATTAGAAACAGAGGAACAGGTTTTTGGAGGAAGAAAGTTCTGATTTGGACATACTGAATTTGAGGTTTCCGCAATTCATCCAGATGAGGATGTCCAGTAAGTGGTTGGGGTATGTGTACAGAATTCAGGAAAGAGGATTAGACTGGGAGTATAGGTTTGAGAATTATATGTGAATAAGTGATCATTAAAACCATGGCTATAGATACGATTATTGTAGGGAGGTTGTGTGCAGTGAAATGAAAAGAAGATTGAGGACAGAACCTAAAGGAGCAAGTGAAGAGATGAGCCCATAAAGGAAACTAAGAGTAGATGGACACTTTTAATTATTTATGCCATGCTACATTCCATACAGGATTCGACGACAGAGAGGAGGGGAATCAGGAGGGTGGTATAATAAGAGCTGAGGATGAAGAGACTTTTAAGGAGAGACTGGTCAATAGGATCAAGTGCCACAAAGCTGAAATATGACAATGACTAGAATACTTACTAGATTTGACAACTGAGGGATATGGGGGAGATTTCAGAGGAGAAATGAGGTATAAACCTGATTTCAGTGATTCAACGTGTGAATGAGAGACAGGAAATGGATTTATTGCTGATTACTTTTCTGAGAAGGTTGGCTGTGAAGAGAAAGAGGCAGCAACACAGAAAGAGAGATGGTAAGCACTGAAGGAGTAATTTTTGTTTTTTAGAGACAGGATCTCACTGTGTTCCCCAGGCTGGTCTCAAACTCCTGGGCTCAAGCGATCCTCCTGCCTCAGCCTCCCAAGTAGCTGGGATTACAGGTGTGAGCCTGGCTTAACAGGAGAATTTTTTAAAAAGAATCCAAATTGTAGGCCGGGTGCAGTGGCTCACGCCTGTAATCCTAGCACTTTGGGAGGCCGAGGTGGGCAGATTGCCTGAGTTCAGGAGTTCGAGACCAGCCTGGGTAACACAGTGAAACCCCGCTTCTACTAAAATACAAAAAATTAGCTGAGCGTGGTAGTGTGCGCCTGTACTCCCAGCTACTCGGGAGGCTGAGGCAGGAGAATTGCTTGAACCTGGGAGGTGGAGGTTGCAGTGAGCCAAGATTGTGCCACTGCACTTCAGCCTGGGCAACAGAGTGAGACTCCATCTCCAAAAAAAAAAAAAAAAATCCAAATTGTAGGCCATCATGCACACTTTTTTTTTTTTTTTTTTTAGGTATAAAAATCTATTTATATTACAGTGACAGAATGACACAGCACAGCCCAACCCAATGCAGACATTTTAAATTATGGGAATCTAGCCTATGAAGAAACACTGCTCTAGATAAAATGATTTCATTGATAAGATATAAGTTGTAATCCTGGTTCTGTGCCACTTGCATATAGAAAGGGTCTAAAATAAGGATAATAACACTTAACCTCCCTCATCTCAAAGAATGATAAAGGTGAATTGAGAGATGACACTTAAAAATTAAGAGATGTACAAATGGAAGGAATCAGAGGAAAGGGGGATTCAGAAACGGCGTGGATAACCTGGAGTGTTTTGGGGAAGCTTCCACCACTTTTGACTTTGTAACCTCTCTACTTGAAGTCCTCTGCTCTACCCTGGAATGGCAGTGTTTGAACTTCCCTGGGCTGTTTGTGTATCTGCTACTCAGCCTCTCCCCATTCCTTCCCCCTTTTTCACCGTAGTACATTGTGAAGTGCCATGGCAACACGCTTCTGCCCCAGTTCCTGGGGATGTACCGAGTCAGTGTGGACAATGAAGACAGCTACATGCTTGTGATGCGCAATATGTTTAGCCACCGTCTTCCTGTGCACAGGAAGTATGACCTCAAGGTAAGAAGAGGATAGCTCGGACTTAGAGGGAGGCTCCTGATAGCCTGAGAATGGGGAAGACCCTGGGAGGTCTTTGGATGATTCCTTTTAAGGGAAAGAAGGCTGGGTTTGAGTACTCATCTTAGGGGCTGGGTTCTGACTGTTCTTTTAGCCACTTCTACTGACTTGGTGTTTGGGTCTTTCTGCAGGGTTCCCTAGTGTCCCGGGAAGCCAGCGATAAGGAAAAGGTGATAGTAATTTTATGTGCTAGGGTGAGGGATGAGGGATGAGGGATGAGGGAGGGCAGATGAGGGGAACTTCTTAGGATGGAGAGGCCACTCTATATAGGAATAGGGATTACTAGCTATTTATTATCTTAAACCACTTAAAAGAAGAGGGGGTAAACTTCTGTTGATCCGGGGATTGTTTGGAAGGGGCAGTGGGAGCAGCTGCTTTAACACTGGTATGGGTTATTCCATATGGAAGGCTTGGGGATGGGTGAGGTTGCCAGACTTGAAGAGCAAAATGTTTAACTTCCACTTCCCATTCTGGGTTATTTTATTCAAGCAGCTACTTTTGCTTAAGAAGACACAGGCCGGGCATGGTGGCTCATGCACGTAATCCCAGCACTTTAGAAGGCCAAGTCAGGACTGCTTGAGCCCAGGAGTTCCAGACCAGCCTGAGCAACGTAATCTCTCCCAAAACAAAAAAATTAGCTGGGCGTGGTGGCACGCGCCTGTAGTCCCAGCTACTCGGGAGGCTGAGGTGGGAGAATCACTTGAGTCCAGGAGGTCGCGGCTACAGTGAGCTGAGATCACACCACTTACATTCCAGCCTGGGCAACAGAGTGATCGAGATCCTATCTCAAAAAAAAAAAAAAAAAAGGAGGAGAAAGAAAAGTCAGCCTGGAGGGTCTTGGCTAAAAACCATAAGCAGAGAGTAGTGGGATGTGATTTGGGATACAGCTGTAGTGACTGAGTCTGTGGAAATAACTGGAGGTGAGAACAGACCAGGGAAGCATCACAGCGTGGAGTTAGATGAGATCTAACTGAGCTAGCATAGAGCCCTAGACAGAAGGTGGGGTTCTGAGACCTTGGGGAAGGGATATGTTCCCAAGATGTCCCTTTACATATTCTTAGGTTAAAGAATTGCCCACCCTTAAGGATATGGACTTTCTCAACAAGAACCAGAAAGTATATATTGGTGAAGAGGAGAAGAAAATATTTCTGGAGAAGCTGAAGAGAGATGTGGAGGTGATGATTGGGTGCTCTGGGAAATGGCTTTCCTTTTTTTGCTCCCTAGAGGGTAGTTGTCTCTTTCATTCACGGTATGAGGGAGCTCCTCCCCTTCCCTTTATTCTTCAGGTCCTCTGCCTGTATGGGGGTTTAGTGTGAGACATGAAAAACCCCTGGAGCTGACCCATGGAAGGGGTGGCTGGAATAAGCTAAAAGGATGATCTTAGATACTAGGACATATAGGCACTAAAGGCAGTGGTATGCCCTGCAACCTCAATTTTTATACTTCCTTTCCCCAGAAGGGCCCCAGAAATTCAAAGGTACAGGTACAGGGGTGATACCTAGCAGCGAAGAGTGAGAGAGAGGTGTCTGATTTGTCAGTGGGTCTCAGTTTCTAGTGCAGCTGAAGATCATGGACTACAGCCTTCTGCTAGGCATCCACGACATCATTCGGGGCTCTGAACCAGAGGAGGAAGGGCCTGTGCGGGAGGATGAGTCAGAGGTGGATGGGGACTGCAGCCTGACTGGACCTCCTGCTCTGGTGGGCTCCTATGGCACCTCCCCAGAGGGTATCGGAGGCTACATCCATTCCCATCGGCCCCTGGGCCCAGGAGAGTTTGAGTCCTTCATTGATGTCTACGCCATCCGGAGTGCTGAAGGTGAGAGAACCGGGACAATTTAAGGGTGGAGAGAGGATTTTTCCTGGAGGACAGAGACCAGAGTGGTGGGGGAGAGCCTGATTAGCTTTTCAGAACAAAACTGACTGCTTCCTGGAGAAAGGGAATTGGAACTAAACCTGCTCTGAATTGTTGGTCTCTCTCCCAGGAGCCCCCCAGAAGGAGGTCTACTTCATGGGCCTCATTGATATCCTTACACAGTATGATGCCAAGAAGAAAGCAGCTCACGCAGCCAAAACTGTCAAGCATGGGGTGAGAGTTCCCAAAAGCCTTTCCTTTCCTGTCTTGACTATTCTTTGGGAAGAGAAAGTCTCTTGTGCCAGAGCAATGGGGTGGCAAAAGAATGAAGGTAGTCTGGGGTAGATTGGGTGGGGGTGATGGGGACGGGTGCTAGGGTGGCCTGACACATTGTTCCGTATCTCCTCTCACAGGCTGGGGCAGAGATCTCTACTGTCCATCCGGAGCAGTATGCTAAGCGATTCCTGGATTTTATTACCAACATCTTTGCCTAAGAGACTGCCTGGTTCTCTCTGATGTTCAAGGTGGTGGGGTTCTGAGACACTTGGGGGAATTGTGGGGATATTCTAGCCACCACTTCTCTTCTTCCTTTGCTAAATTCAGGCTGCAGGCTCCTTCCATCCAGATAACTCCATCCTGTCGAGTAGGCTCTTTCTGACCCTCAGAAATACATTGTCCTTTTTCCTCTTTGCCCATTTTTCTTCCCTCTCTTCCTCCCCACAAGAAGTCTGCTTGTAGTATTAGAATGTTATTGTTGACTCTCTCCCAAGTGCCTTGATCTTTGTAATATCTCCTGTTGTTTCTATGATATAGGAGCTAGGGGAAGGGGGTTGTTTGCCATCTTCAGGACCTGACTGGACAGATGGACCTGGCTCAAGCAACTACTCTGGATGCACTTTGCTGTGTGGGATGAACTAAAAGTGTCTGAATTTTGCTGATAACTTTATAAAACTCACTATGGCATGCTTCCCTCCTGGTGGGCCCTAGGATGGATGACAGTCAAGATACTACAGATGTGGGTGCAGGCATGCACACACACGATGGAATATGGCCATTCCTACACAGGTTGGGTAGAGAGTGGGTCAGCAGCCTGGCACCTCACAGAGGTGGGACCTAAGAGGACTCATGATTATGCAGAGAATTGGATTGGGTCTCTGTCAAAGATTGAGTAATCTCTTCCCTCACCTCAATTCCATCTCCACCCATCTCTACATCTGGGCACAGCAGCCCAGAGATGGCCAAAAGCATTCAAGCCTGGGGGAAGATGTTTGACTATTGCTGCTCTTCACCAGAACCTCACACCTCTCCTGGGACTGGAACCCTTCAGTGGGTGTGTGGCCAGTTTTGGAGGCTGGAATGATGGGCCAGGGTGTAGGATTCGTTCTCCGTGTAAAGTTTCCTTTCATCCTGCCTAGCCATCCCCAAGGTTTATTTCCAGAAGAAAGGAATATCTCTACTTGGATCAATTCTGGTCATTTCAAGAGGATGGAGGCCTCAAGTGTGGGAACTTCCCCTACTCCCTGGATGTGTGTACCTAGCACACTTCCTTCTCCCACCCCTTTTTCCAGTTGGATTTGTTTTTCTGTTCTCTTCTGTCCTGTCTTATACTGCAACTGTGTCTCCTAGGGGACAGATGGCCTTCTTTGTCATCTTCACTCTCCACCCCCAGAGAGGAGTCAGAGCCATAACTCAATCACTCAGCCCCTCCAAAGATAGTTGATGTGTGATAATCTCATAATGTTGAGAACCCTGATGAGATACATTGTCTTCCTCTCCCTACAGTGCCTCTGGGGCCAAGGCACCCATTCTTCTTGCTATCCTCCATCCCCCTTGAGGCTCCCACTTTTTTTTTTTTTTAGACATAAAGATGGGCATCAGCAACTGGCCTGTGGTGATGCAAAGCTGCATCTGTCTGGACTGTATCTGTCTGGACTGATCTGTCTCACAAGAAGCCATGAGGCCATAGGGAGAAGCTCCCTCTCCCCTTCATCTTCTGCTCCAAAGGTGGTAGCAAGAGGAGTACCCAGTTAGGGGTTGGAGCCCCCATATAACATCTTCCTGTCAGAAGACTGATGGATCTTTTTCATTCCAACCATCTCCCTTTCCCCCAATGAATGCAATAAAACTCTGTGACACCAGCAACCATTGTTCTTTAGAAATGGGTTTTCTGATCATATGGCTGATGTGTTATGGGCAGTATGGATGTCTTCATTTGTTGCTTCTGTTTTTCATCTTTTTTGTTTTATTAATAAAAATTTATGTATTTGCTCCCGTTACTATAATAATACAGGGAATAAATTATTCAATCCAAATTTCTGTACAGAAATGCCTTTTTTTTTTTTTTTTTTTTTTAAATTTCACTTCTCTCAGGGAGCCTGTGCTTAAGGGTGCAGAGACCAGCTGAAGAATTCTGGTGTTCAAGGTGTTGGGCCCCTAACTAAGGATGTGGGTTTCTAGACAGATGGCTGTGAACTTTTTTAAAAAGGCTGTGAAGGGTGTGCACGGGAATGGAAAACTTAGTCTTTAACCTTGTAGGAGGTCAGCGGTAGTGAGGGCCAGGGAAGAGTAGGGTGCTGGGACCCTTCCTCTTCCCAGAGTTCTGGGCTTGCTAACACTCCATCTTTGTAAAGGTGAGTGGGCCTCTCAGCCCACCAGCTGAAAGAAAAGGAATTCAGTATTCCCCCAGGCTTCCTGGGAAAGCTGTCCTCTTCCTGGAGGGAAGGAAGAGTACAGCAGGGTCCTGGGAAAGTGAAGAAAGTGACTAGCCCTCCAGTCTAGAGGGGGAGTGAAAAAGGGGTGGATGAATAGAGGTTGTTGCTAGTTTGGGAGATTCCTGCCTGTCTTGGCTGAGGAAGTCTTTTGGCTGGTGGAAAAACCTGGCTTGATGTGGCCCCAGGGAAGTGAGTTGGATTGGGCGGAGACTGCTTGATGTGGGAAGCAGAGCAGAGCTTTTTTTTTTTTCTTTGAGAGTTTTTAACTCTATTTGAACCATACACTTGACACCACCACCACCTCAAGCCACTTTTTAAAAAATGTATTCGCTTCCCATTCTGCACCAGCCTCCATATCCCTGTTTGTGGAAAGAAAAATCAGAGGCACTGACCAATGATCATCTGAGAGCAGGTTGTGGGGGTCATAGGAGGTAACAATCTAGAAAGAGGCAGGAGATGAGGGAGGGGATTGAAATAGTTTAGTACCCGGATTTGTTTATTTTTTAGAGCCAATGCTTTTCTTTTTACTATGACTCTTCCCATCCCACATTGTTCCTCAAAGGCCCTTCTACCATAAGGATTCAAAAAATTGCCGCCCTCCCCCCGAATCCCCATATACCCACCAACACTTCACCCACCCATCCACCACCAGCTCCCGGGAGCTGCTACGCAGCTGGCTGGGAAAGAAAAGGGAGAGTGCTCCGCCGGGAGCGGGGAGCGAGTAGGGTGGCGTCTCCAGGGATTTAACCTCCTACCCTCAGTTCCATGACGCCACCCCCTCCCTCCAAAGACTGGGACAGCGCCTCCATTTTTGTTTTGGGGAGGAAGGGCAGGGGCTTGCGGATAGAAGGGGGTCAAAGGAACGGTGATTATCACCTGTGAGGGGAAAGGGGGTGCTGTCCTCCCTCCTTCCCTTTTCCTCAGCCTGCACCCCCTGCAACCCCCCACCTTTCGGGGTCTCCCCCCGCCCTTGTTGCTAAGGCCCGGACCGTCATCCCAGCAACAGCCTCAGTCATGTGACCGGCAATGGCGGCGCTGACGAGAGGTAGGTGAGCCCGGCGCCCCCCACACCCACCGCGCGCCCCCCGGGCCCCGCTCGCACCCCTCACGCGCCCCCTGCTCCCCCGGCGCCCCCTCCTCCACCTCCCCTCCCCGCGCGCGGCTCCGAGCTCCCCGCTCCGTGCCCGGCCGATCATCTTTCTAGCACCCTCCAGCCTTGGCCTCCATTCGGGGGTTCTGAGGGCTGCGATCGGGCCGACATGCACCCCCACCCGGCGGTGGGGATCCGGGGGCTTTGGCTACTGAGGGATGTGGGGAGTTGGTTCCGGGTCGGGTCTTGGAGGAGGCCGTGGGGGGAGGGCGGGAGCTGCTTCAGTGGATGCCCCTAGGGACCCTTGCCCATCCGGGCTGTGCCTCCCTCTGGCCTCTGTCTGGAGGGAGAGACTGGTTCCTTGTCCGGCCTGGGTTGCCACAGAGGAATCACAGACCCACCCTAAACTGGGGCCCCGCCTCCCTTTTCTGTGCCAGCAGGACTTGGACCTAGGACACCTAGGTCCTGGGTCCCCCGTGATGGGGAGAGAAGTGTTGCATCGCGGATAGACTGTATGGGCTGAGAGTCTAGGGTTCCATTTTCACTTATGAATCTCGAGGTGCATCTGGCCTTGGGGGACGATGATGGAGGCATGAAGGGACAGCTGCTCCTTTTTGGATCAGTCAATAAATGGAGGTCACACTAATGACCCTTCTTTCTGTTTGAGCTGCATTTGGAAGTGTTGTGGAGACAGCCCCGTAGCCCAATGCGACCAGACTCAGGGAAAACATCAGGCCCCTCCAGTTGAGCCCTTGTGTGAGCCCCGCCCCTCCCTAAATGCCAGACTTGGGAGCTGACAGCACTGCCTGTGCTGGGTTTAAAAGGTGACAATGAGAACTTTGTTATTGCAGGGGCTGCTGCCACTTTGTTCACATCCTTAACAGACTTCAGCAGAAGGGACTGAGTTAGCTCTCAAGGAAGGCTCCCTGGCAATAGGGGCTGAATTATTTGGCAATGTGGAGCAGGCGAGGAGTTGGGGAGCATAGGAAATATTCCGGTCCATGTGATCTGAGGGAGGTGGCAAGAAGACCTCCACCTGTGTGGGCGTTTTCTTTCCTGACTTCTCTTATGTGTGCCCTAGGCTTTCTTGGGGGCCTTAGAGCTGGGGAAGAAAGGAGGAAGGTTAGCATGTTGAAGTTCCTTCTTGAGCAACTTGGGGAGAAGCTGATAATGGAATTCTGCAGAGGAGAGAGGAGATGGAAGGGGAGTTTTTATTTCTGGGTTGGCTGAGGGAAATGGTAACATTTGCCATCATAACTTTTTACCCTTCCCCCACTCCCGGTCCTGGTCAGCTGAGTGGAAATAGAAGGATTTCTGCTGCCATCATCTTCCATGGGCTTTCCAGGTATCTCCCCCACAAGGGATCCTCAATTTTCACCCTTAAACTGGTTTCCTTCATTCCATGTTCCAAGTAATACCATTCTTAGTAACCTATACCCAGGTTTCTGTCTCTGTTCCATGGGCTGCTGGGTTGGGGGCCATGGGAATTGGGAGAAGGGGTTTCTCACTTTCCTTCCATTTTTCCGCCCTACCAGGTCACACGACCTACAAGTAGGGAGCAGGGAAAGAAGAGTGAGCCTGCATGCCAATTCTAAGCTCTTCAGGATCAAAGTAAGCAAAAAGGAGGGGCAGAAAGTCTCCCTCCCCTTTAAACAACCCATTTTCCCCCCAGAGGTGGGAGGGGCAAATTGTTTCTATGATCTGGGAGAAATGACAGGAGAAACAAGACTGATACTTGGCTTAGATGATAATATAGCTCTGGAAACTTTTTTGCTCTTCAGTGGGTGCTGGGTTTGGAAGATAAGGGGAGACAGAATATGAATTTGGGTGAAGGGTTGGGGATTAGGCTTTGAGAAAACAGAGGTAATAGAGGGTTTGGAAGGAACCTGAAGTAGGAGGCACTGATACTTGTCAAATGGGGACCCCCCACCCTGAGTCCCTTTCACCCTGGGGGCAGTGTCGTTCGTCCTGTCCAGAATGGCAGCCTGTGGAGGCACCTGCAAGAACAAAGTGACTGTGTCCAAGCCTGTGTGGGACTTCCTGAGCAAAGAGACCCCAGCCCGGCTGGCCCGGCTTCGGGAGGAGCACCGTGTGTCCATCCTCATAGATGGCGAGACTTCTGACATCTATGTTCTCCAGCTTTCCCCACAGGGTCCTCCCCCGGCCCCTCCAAATGGGCTCTACCTAGCCCGGAAGGCTCTCAAGGGGCTGCTCAAAGAGGCAGAGAAAGAGCTGAAGAAAGCTCAGAGGCAGGGGGAGCTGATGGGCTGCCTGGCTCTGGGGGGTGGAGGGGAGCACCCTGAGATGCACCGCGCAGGCCCACCCCCTCTCCGAGCAGCCCCACTTCTGCCCCCAGGAGCTCGGGGGCTCCCCCCTCCTCCTCCCCCCCTGCCCCCACCTCTTCCTCCTCGCCTTCGGGAGGAGGCAGAAGAGCAGGAGAGCACCTGCCCCATCTGTCTGGGGGAGATCCAGAATGCCAAGACATTGGAGAAGTGCCGGCATTCATTCTGCGAGGGCTGCATCACCCGGGCTCTGCAGGTGAAAAAGGCCTGCCCCATGTGCGGCCGCTTCTATGGGCAGCTGGTGGGCAACCAGCCCCAGAATGGGCGGATGCTGGTCTCTAAGGACGCCACCCTCCTACTGCCCAGCTATGAGAAGTACGGCACCATTGTCATCCAGTACGTCTTCCCGCCCGGTGTCCAGGGGGTAAGAAGACCATGGCCTGCCCTTACCCTTTGGCTTTCCCCAAGCTCTGACCTAGGAAAACCGGGTGAGGGTGAGTGTGCTTGTTAGATGTGAGACAGTCTTGCTCTCTTCCACTGTGCCCTCCTACTCAGTGCCCTGGACCTAGGAGGTCCCCGTGAGGCCCAGCTTTTCCATCCCTGTGATCCCAAGGCACACGTGAAAATCAGATATGAGCTAGGAAAAAAAAAAGCAAATCAGATATGAGAGAAAGGAATTGCATATTATTTCCTTGATGAACACAAATACTGTGCTGACATCTTGGCAGAGGTAAATTCTGTGGAGGTGGTGGCTTAGGGGAAGGGAGGCACAATAGGAAGGGATCTGACCAACCCAACAGAGCCAGGAGCATCACTCTGTGAAAACAGGAGTAGTCAAGGCCTATAGGTGTCTTCCTGCTGGACAAAGAGTAATATGCAATTCTGGCTGCAGAGGGGTGAAGAAGCTGCACAGAAGAGTGATGGAAAATGGAACAAGTTAGACAGTGGCAGAAACATTAGGAGTATTTTCAGGTGAAGGGAAGGCTGAAAGATAGATTATTCTGTCTTAACATTTTTGCTGAGTTGTCTGGAATGTAGGGACCAGCTAACTTCCATCACTTCTGAGAATCCATTTGTTGCTGAATGGAGACTTGAGGGATTGAGACAGCAGAAAAAATCTCTTAACACATAAGGATTATGCTCTGAAACAGGCTCTTGCTGCCGAGGCCGTATAATCTCTCCTTCTGTGGAAAGCTGTCAGCCTGTTGCTGCCCCGTTGGCATTAGCTGGGGGTGCTCAAACAGAGACTAGCCTGGATGACCCTCCACTGGCATCTGGGCCTTAGGATGCCTGGCTGCTCACTGCCCACTCTGCTTCACCTTCCTCCCAGGCTGAACACCCAAACCCAGGAGTTCGGTATCCTGGCACCACACGGGTGGCCTACCTCCCGGACTGCCCTGAGGGCAACAAGGTGCTGACCCTGTTCCGCAAGGCGTTTGACCAGCGTCTCACCTTCACTATCGGCACGTCCATGACCACAGGGAGACCGAATGTCATCACCTGGAACGACATCCACCACAAGACCAGCTGCACAGGGGGACCCCAGCTGTGCGACCCCTCTTCATTTCCTTTCCCTTGGCTCCTCCCCTTTGTTCCATTTCCACTGAGGGACCCACCAACCCCTCGCTCACGGAGCCTCCTAACTGGAGAGAACCACTTCCAAATTGTTCAGCCATCTCAGTTTCTCCTACATTCAACCTGGTCCTGGTGTGCCCAGCTTAGCCTACAAAAATAAGCAGAATTGGGCTAAATTATCTTGGATTTGGAGGTGTCCTCCCTTAGGGAAGGTGGGGAGGTGTCTGAGCCACCTAGAATGAGGGTGAGCATGGGGATAATAGCAAGTTCAAACAGCTAACAACCCTCACCCTCATTTCTCTTTGCTCCCAGGTTTGGGTACCCAGACCCCACCTACCTGACCCGGGTGCAAGAGGAGCTGAGAGCGAAGGGTATCACAGATGACTGAAGGACATCGCCTTTGCCAAGGCCCCTGCTGTCCGCCTCTACTAGGACCCAGCAGAAGCCTCTTTCTCCTCTCTGCCCCCTGCCCCCCACACCACACCTGTAGGGGACCTGTCTGACTGGGAAGGGAGTTCCGAGAGGGAGAGGGCAATCCCTTCCCCCATCCCCCACTGGCCAAGTGTTTCAGTGCAGTGTGAGCCACTCCCTTCTGGCAGAGGCCGACCTCCAAGGCTCTGTTCTCCCCTCCCCGTGTACATATACTCCCGGTTTCCCTGCCCCTCCATTGCCCTTGGCTTTTTCTGGTATGTGCTGTGCTCCATGACCAAGCCGAGAAAGGACCTAGGGTGGGGAAGGGAGGGTCTCTTGATTCCTAACCGCCCCCGCATACTGCTCCACCGCTGAACTTCGGGTGCCGGGGAGGAGAAACTGGGCTGATGTGAGCTCCCCGTCACCCCCCATGGAGCCGGCTGTGTGTGTTCATCAGATACAGTTCTCCCTTAACCTTGTCCTTTCTCTCCTGTGTCTCAGTCTCCGTCAGTCTGTCTTTCTCCGCTTTTCTCTGACCCCTGTGAGGAACCTCCTTACCCTGTTCTGGAATCGCTGCCAGACTGTAGCTTTTAATTTAATAAAAATAAAGTAAAATATGCAACTCTTTATGCCACACCCGTTCTTTTCCAGGGACTGGATGGGGGTGGGGTGGGGAAAGGGACCTGCTGGAAAGGGGAGAGGGGATGATGGGGTGATCCCTGCGTGCACTCCCAGTCCCTCTGCCTCCTGAGGACCTGGGGAAACGGGATGCACCAGCGGGCTCTGTAGTAACACTGAGAAACCCTGGGTCACACTTCGATGTTGGAATTAGTATTAAGAGGGTGTTTTTTTGTTGTTCAACTATGGTTGTAGAGAAAACAACCCTACCCACTCTGCGAAGTTTGGCTGGGGTGGGAGTGGGGGAGGAGCCGGGCAGGGGGCGGATTCCGCAGCAGCAACTCCCCGGACGCGCGCAGGCCTCAAAGCCCCCCAGCTTCCGTGCCCCCTCGACCCTGAAACTTGGAGCAGGGTGGGGGTTCAGTATGAAGCCCCCGGACCGCCCCGCCCCTGGCCGCACTGACCGGATACTGGGGGTCATGGGGGGCATGCTGCGCGCATGCGCCCTCCCCGGGCAGGAGGGGGTAAGAATGGGGGCTCGCGGTGGGGTCGGGGGTCTTTCGGGGCCTTCAGGAGGGCTGCACCCACAACTCAACTTTTCCGAAAACGAGTCCTGCGGGGCAGTCGCAGGAATACATGAATTCTATTACGAGGGCCATAGCCCCGTTCTGGGCGAGCCTTTTATAACAATGTGGATTTTGACAGGTAGGAGAAGGGGAAGGGGGAGGTCAGGGCTGCCTAGGAGGGCAGGTTCCTTACAGTGGTTCTGTCCCCGCAGCCCCCGAGGAGAAGCCCTCTTGGGTTGGTGGGTACCGAGCCAGAGTCTGAACGTACGGAGGGAGATCACAGAAGGGATCGCGAACATGAGGTCCTCGCCGGGGCTCTGCAGCCCGGTAAGAAGCTGGGGGTGGGGTGGGGCACAGTTTGCTATCCTGCGCCAAGTGGCGAATTCAAAAATATTCTACTCTTATTAGCATAAAGTTCGCATCTAATTTGCATGAGACCCATTTAATCGCAGAGACCTCCACTCTTCTTGCCTTCGAGTCCAATGTGTGTCCCCCATCCCAGTCGGTCCCGAGCCCCCGCAGGCAGAGTGTCCCCGCGCCCCACCCCTGGCCCCTCGCCAGCCCGGGCTCCAGGACTTCGCCTTAATTGGCGATTAGTCTTAGCTGGAGTCCCGGGGCCTGGAGGAAAGAAGGGTCCTGAGAGAGAGCGGCATCTGGGTTGTGTTCACCCACAAAAGACTCCCCATACACGCACCCCGTACCAGGGGGCCTCTGTCCACTCGGCCGGGGACAGCCCCAAACCCAGAACATCTTCGCACAGGCCAAGGCCCCATCTACTGAGTCCTCCTTCATCGCAGAGGCCAAGGGGAGACCTGGGCAGACCCTGCCGACAGGCTGAACCCCGACCCCAGCGCTCCGCAGAGCCCGGGATGCGAGAGGGAGGGGGACCCCGGGGCAGGGGAGCACGGGCTGGGGAGGGGAAAAAGCGCTGGGGACGTGGAGTGGGAACGTGGTGGTGTCTGGGGGAGGGGCGATCGGGGCGGGAACCCGGCGCAGGCAGGAGGGGGAACGCGATGGAGAGGGCGGAGCTGGGCCGCAGAGGCCCCGCCTCGTGGCGGCCCCGCGGCCAGGCCTGTTATTCAGCTCGCCGCTCCGCTGGGACCCGCACAGCGCCAGTGGCTCGGGGGTCGGCCCTCGCCTCCTCCCCGGCCCGGGCCTAGAGCCACCCCCAAGCAGAGGCCGGAGACAGCTGGAGCGGCTGCCGCATCCCGGCCCAGCCTCCCCTACCGTCCCTCCCCCTTCCACTGGACATCTGGACCCTAGGCCCCCGCACCGACAGGGTTCCGGAAACCCTCCCCGCCCAGCCCGGCTGCCGGGCCCCGCGCCTCTCTCTCTCTAGAGCCCCCAGCCCGCCTCAAGACTAGACTTCCGCCTACCCCTGGACACCTCCTCCCGGTCCCCTCCCTCCCCCCCTCCCACAGCCTGGACCGGGGTAGGAGGGAGGGGGGGTGTGCGCCCGGCGCCGTCCCCGCCCCGCCCCCCGTGATTCCCCCTGCATGGCCGGCCCGGGTGGGGGGCGCGGGGGGGCCCGGGCGCCATGCGGGGGGGGCACAAAGGGGGTCGCTGTGCCTGTCCCCGTGTGATCCGAAAAGTGCTGGCAAAATGCGGCTGCTGCTTCGCCCGGGGGGGACGTGGTGAGTGCCAGGTCGAGAGGGTCCAGTGTTGAGTGGGGGGCGGGCTGGGGGTTCAGGGCATCTGTTTGCCCTGGCCCTTGGGATTTAGGGTTGGAGACTGTATGTGTTTTCCAGGAAAGTGGTTTCTTAAGTGATCCCTAAGGTCCCTTCTGCCTCCAAATTTCTGTTAGTTCAAGTTAAGGAAATTGGGGAAGGGGCAGGGAACTCATCTCTTTCCCTTAGTCAAATGGGTTTGAGAAAAACCCACCCACAATCCCCTTAGGCCTAGAACCGATTATTTTCCTCAAACCTTTTGCTAAGAATCTACTTCTGAAGAGGGACAGGAGAATGGAGGAATGAGAATGAGGTGGTTCTACAAGGGGCTTTATAAGGAATCACAGCTCTCTGTCGCTGAGCACAGGCCAACCATAACCCTGATGGACCCTCCTCACTGGCCTCCTCTATTGGGTCTACGCATGTGTTGGGGAGGTGGGCTGTAGAAGTCTTTTCTTTTTATAGTGATTACTGCAATTGGTGGAGGAGGGGACTGGGAGTGGCAGATGGACCCAGCTCATCCTCCCCTCTTCCCAGAGAATGGTCTGTACCCATTGAAAGGGGGAGGGTTGTAGAAGAGCAGATGGCCACCCCCAGCTTCCAATGTCTGCCCAGATGGCTGCCCCCACCCCCATATCTATGCTATGCTCAGGATATGGGGAACCTCCACATGTAACTGGGGGTTCCGGGCCTGGAGAGCCAGGCGTTTACCTTACTGTGCTTTCTCCCAGGGGTGCCCTGGTGAAATTTTCTATCCTGGCCAACTCAAATGAGGATGGCAAGAGAGTGAGCCCTTGGAGAGAGAGGCTGAGCATCATGAAGAGACGACCCTGGGAGTTCCCTGGGGACCCTGAGTCTGGAGCTGGGGCAAAGTCTATCACCTCCTCTCTTTTTCCTCCCATTAGAATCCTATTCCATTGCGGGCAGTGAGGGGAGTATATCGGCTTCTGCTGCCTCCGGTCTGGCTGCCCCCTCTGGCCCCAGCTCTGGCCTCAGCTCTGGCCCCTGTTCCCCAGGCCCCCCAGGGCCCGTCAGTGGCCTAAGGAGATGGTTGGATCATTCCAAACATTGTCTCAGTGTGGAAACTGAGGCAGACAGTGGTCAGGCAGGACCATATGAGGTGAGCAGGGAACGGCACCAAAGCATGTGGGACATCTATGAAGGACACTGGCAGAGAGGGCAAGTTGGGGCCACCCAGCTACTGTCCCCGACCTCTGACACTTGATTTCTGGCCCCCAGAACTGGATGTTGGAGCCAGCTCTAGCCACAGGAGAGGAGCTGCCGGAACTGACCTTGCTGACCACACTGTTGGAGGGCCCTGGAGATAAGACGCAGGTGTGAGGACAGGCTCTGGGGAGGCTCCTTTCACTCAAGGGGCATTCGTCTGCTCACCCTAGGATGTTCTTTCCTTCCAGCCACCTGAAGAGGAGACTTTGTCCCAAGCCCCTGAGAGTGAGGAGGAACAGAAGAAGAAGGCTCTGGAAAGGAGTATGTAAGTGTCCACAGCCCTTCCCTGCAGTTGCACAACTTCCAGAAGACTGTCCCTCACATTTTAGATGGAATTTCCTCCAAGGTTGGCTATGATGATAAAGGGGAGGAGGGAGGAACGGGCTGAACCAAGGATGAGCTCTGATGCTGAAGTGGGGGCCTCCTCCTGCTTTCATCCTAGGTATGTCCTGAGTGAACTGGTAGAAACAGAGAAAATGTACGTGGACGACTTGGGGCAGATTGTGGAGGTAGCTCCCTTTACCCCTTCCCAGCCCCTCCTGCCTGCTTTTCCATCTGCCCAGGGCTATTTTCAGGAGGTGCCTGGGCGCTCCTCTGTCCCACCTCTCAAGCCTCCCCACTCCTGGACCTTCCTACTCTGGGGGCAGGGCGGCTCCCACCAGGGAGGGGGAGGTGGAACACACCCTGGATTTGTGTACAGGAGCACCATTAAGGTGGGGAGAGGGCCACCACATGCTCATGACCCAACCTCAACTTTCCCACAGGGTTATATGGCCACCATGGCTGCTCAGGGGGTCCCCGAGAGTCTTCGAGGCCGTGACAGGATTGTGTTTGGGAATATCCAGCAAATCTATGAGTGGCACCGAGAGTGAGTGGTGGAAGGCCGGGCGCGGTGGCTCATGCCTGTAATCCCAGCACTTTGGGAGGCCGAGGCGGGCGGATCACGAGGTCAGGAGATCGAGACCATCCTGGCTAAAAGGGTGAAACCCCGCCTCTACTAAAAATACAAAAAATTAGCCGGGCGTGGCGGCGGGCGCCTGTAGTCCCAGCTACTCAGGAGGCTGAGGCAGGAGAATGGCGCGAACCCAGGAGGCGGAGCTTGCAGTGAGCCGAGATCGTGCCACTGCACTCCGGCCTGGGCGACAGAGCGAGACTCCGTCTCAAAAAAAAAAAAAAAAAAAAAAAAAAAAAAAAAGAGAGTGAGTGGTGGAATTCTGACAGCTAGGTGCTGGGGAGGGGCCCTCATCTGGTTGTCCTGTATCCTAACATCAGCCCATTGCGACTTAAGGAATGTTTGGAGAAGTTTTGTAGGGCACACTACCAGGGCAGACAGCTCGAAATTGCTGGGAGTGGGCGAGGTGGGGGTTGTGAAATGTATTTGACCTGCTGCTTCTCTACCAACCCCTCCAGCTATTTCTTGCAAGAGCTACAACGGTGTCTGAAAGATCCTGATTGGCTGGCTCAGCTATTCATCAAACACGTGAGGCTTGAGGGGGCAGGGCCTGGGGCGGGGCTTAGGAATGGGCTGGGATTCTCTGGAGATGTGTCCTCCCTCCTTGCCCACCCTGCTCTCTCTTAAACGTTACCCGTTAGGAGCGCCGGCTGCATATGTATGTGGTGTACTGTCAGAATAAGCCCAAGTCAGAGCATGTGGTGTCAGAGTTTGGGGACAGCTACTTTGAGGTCAGTAGCTGAGATGTCTTGGTGGGAAGGAGGACAGAACTGGGGCTTTCCAGGCTGCATAACCACCCTGTCCCTGTCCCCAGGAGCTCCGGCAGCAGCTGGGGCACCGCCTGCAGCTGAACGACCTCCTCATCAAACCTGTGCAGCGGATCATGAAATACCAGCTGCTGCTCAAGGTCAGGACCCCCTTTTTCCTGGGGGCACAGCTGGCTGGCACAGCTGTTTCCACATTCATCTCCCCAGGGTTCTTAGGGCTCCCCCAGACTTCCTGAGGGCCCTCACTGGTGTCCTCAGGGGAGGATGTGAGAGCTTCTAAGGGTGTCCTCGTGACCTCCCTGAGCGTTTCTTCTCTCTGTCTTAGGATTTTCTCAAGTATTACAATAGAGCTGGGATGGATACTGCAGACCTAGAGGTGAGGACCCCAGATCTTCCAGGACACACCATGTGCTCCTTATCCTCCTAGTATCTCATGGGTTCCCCCAGCCCCTTGGGTGGTTTACAGCTGTCTGGTTTTTAGGGGGAGGCTGGTTGGGGTTGAGATACCGTCTGAAGAGGCAACTGGCTGAGGAGGCCTCTTTCCCAATAATGACTCTCTTCGCCCAACAATGCGCCTCCCTCACCTGTGTCCCAGCAAGCTGTGGAGGTCATGTGCTTTGTGCCCAAGCGCTGCAACGATATGATGACGCTGGGGAGATTGCGGGGATTTGAGGTACGGAGATAGGGCAAGAAACTGGAGGCCCGATGCTCTTCTGCCCCAGCCCTAGCACTCAGGAGGTCCTTATGGGGAGTTGTCTTCTCCTGGGGCTGACCCCATGGTTGGTTGGGCATGTCAGGCGAGGAAGGGAGGAGCAGAGAATTGTCCTTTTTCTTGTTCTTTTTCCAAGGCCACTATCCTTTTGGTTTCAGGGCAAACTGACTGCTCAGGGGAAGCTCTTGGGCCAGGACACTTTCTGGGTCACCGAGCCTGAGGCTGGAGGGCTGCTGTCTTCCCGAGGTCGAGAGAGGCGCGTCTTCCTCTTTGAGCAAATCATCATCTTCAGTGAAGCCCTGGGAGGAGGAGTGAGAGGTGGAACACAGCCTGGATATGTATACAAGAACAGCATTAAGGTGGGGAGAAGGCCACGAGGGAGGGCTTGGAGAGAGAGAGGGCATGAGGCCTCTGAGAGGATGTCTCAGAAGAGCCAGGGAGGGCCTGAGGAATCTGGGGGCTGTCTCCTATCTGCCAATTCAGGTGAGCTGCCTGGGACTGGAGGGGAACCTCCAAGGTGACCCTTGCCGCTTTGCACTGACCTCCAGAGGGCCAGAGGGTGGGATCCAGCGTTATGTCCTGCAGGCTGCAGACCCTGCTATCAGTCAGGCCTGGATCAAGCATGTGGCTCAGATCTTGGAGAGCCAACGGGACTTCCTCAACGGTGAAGCTCTCATCCTTTCTTCCCGATGTGCTCTCTCAGCCCCTTGACCTCCTGAATCCCTCACTGCCCAGTCTCCAGTACCTACCCTCTGACCATGGCCCATCCCCTTTTCCACTGCTAGCTCAAAATTTGATAGAATCCCCTAAAGCCCTAAGCAATTGACATTGGCTGACAGGGAGGGAGGGCAAAGTGGGAGAATGATACAGGCCCTAGGGAACAGACCTGTCTCTGCGGTAACCCTCCTTCTGTTCCTCTCTTTGCTCCAGCATTGCAGTCACCCATTGAGTACCAGAGACGGGAGAGCCAGACCAACAGCCTGGGGCGGCCAAGAGGGCCTGGAGTGGGGAGCCCTGGAAGAATTCGGCTTGGAGATCAGGCCCAGGGCAGCACACACACACCCATCAATGGCTCTCTCCCCTCCCTGCTGCTGTCACCCAAAGGGGAGGTGGCCAGAGCCCTCTTGCCACTGGATAAACAGGTATGACGAATAGAGCTCCCTCATTGTAGGGATAAAAAGGGGAGAGCCTCTCTTGTTCTGGGACCCCAAGTTCCCTCCCCATACCATTCCTTCCTTTTATCTGGTCCTTCCTACTTCCCATCCCTTACGCTTCTCCCCTCTATTTTAACTCTGGAGAAGCTGATAGTCTCAGACAGTCTAAGATATCTGGCAAGAGGAGGTGGCTTGGCTAGGGACTTAAACTGAAAAGAGAGAATTGAGGGTAGATTTCTGGCCTTTTTGATCCTCTGACTTGAATCTTTTCTTCAGGCCCTTGGTGACATCCCCCAGGCTCCCCATGACTCTCCTCCAGTCTCTCCAACTCCAAAAACCCCTCCCTGCCAAGCCAGACTTGCCAAGCTGGATGAAGATGAGCTGTAACTGGTGACAACCATGGGGGTGGTGCTGACTCAGCCGCCTATTCCCCAAGGAGCTTCAGGGCAGTCCTTCTGGCACTGCTCCAGAATTCCTCCTTCTTGGTGTGTCTGGAGGGTGGGCAAGGCTGGGAGGGATATCAACTTGGAGGAGAACACCTAGACCCAAGGACTTTTTTCCACCCAAGGAACACAGTTTCCTTCAGCTCCCATCCCTATGCATGCATCATGGTCCCCCCAAAAGGAGGATATGTGGGTGGGTGGGAGGGCTGGGGCAGGGGCCAGATAGAAATTATTGGTTTTGTTTTTTAATTTTGTTTTTCCTGTTTTCTGAGAATAAAGGTTTTGTTATATCACCGAGGCTCCTGTCTTGGCAGAGGGAAGGGGAGGCTGTAGTGGGGGTAGGTGGGGTGAAGTGATATGAAAGAGATCGGTTGGCCCCAGCCATTGGAGGAGGGGGTCTGGTGAAAGGAGAAGGGGACAGGGTGTAAGATAAAATATGTTGCTATCTTTGTCCCTCAACTGCAGTTGCAGCAGTTGAGGGACAAAGACTGAGGCATGGAACCACTGGAAAGCCCTTAGATTCTTCTTCTTCCTTTTTTTTTTTTTTTTTTTTTTTTTGTAGAGTTAGGGTCTCACTATGTAGCCCAGGGTCTTGAACTCCTGGGCTCAAGTGATCCACCTGTCTTGCCCTCCCTAAGTGCTGGGATTACAGCCATGAGCCGTTGCATCTGGCCAGCCCTAGATTCTTGATGTATCCTCTTTACCCAGCCCTTCTTTTTCCCTACCCACCCTCTGGTCTAGACCCCACCAGAAAGCCCAATGCAGTGTGACTTCTCACCATTCCCCCAACACCCAGATACGAAAGCACAAAATGCCAATGTACCTTTCCTTCTGAGGCTACCATGTTCAGCTGAGGGAGGATGGGAAGGTGGAGAGGATCCTGGGGGCTGCAGCCTTTTCCTGGCTCTGGGTCTCCCTATCTTTGCTCTCTGCGAGGTCATAAGCCGTGTTCATAGTGAGCAGAAGGGGATTCTTCTTCAAGCCATGGACCCAAGAACGGACAGCCCAAGGGGATCTTCACCGCTCCCAACTTCTGGGAGAGCCGCTGGAAGAGAGCGAGCCAAACATTCACACAGCCATGTCCAGATGCCCTGTCCTGGGTCCTTAATGCATCTCCGAGTCCACTGTATCCATTCGTCCCTTGGGCTCAGTCACGTGCACTTGGGCTTCCTCAATAGACAATAGACTGCTGGGCTGGGAGGGTGAGGAGGAGAGCTGGAGCCTCCCTGTGGGCCCGAGGTCCCTTTGGCCGATAATAGGGGGAGGGATTCCTAAGGGGGGTACAGGACGTAGCGCCCAGATAAGACTTCTGCAGAACAATAGGAGGAACTGAAGAGGGGAAACCCACCCTCACTGCACCCCACCCCCCAGGCTTTGGGGTCATGGACTGGGGGACCAGAGGATCATGGGGAGGGGTGCCGAAGATTCTTGTGAATGGGGGGGGGATCATGGCAAACAGCAGGATTCTGGAGTTAGAACCTTTATATTTCTTTAGGAACCATAGGGACACATGAGGGGGGTGGCTGACCCCTTTGAACTTAGTTTGACCACATATGTGCTTTTGAATGCCTACTTTGTGAACAGCATTTGTTTTTTGCTTGTTTGTTTGTTTTTTGTTCTTTTTGAGATGGAGTCTTGCTCTGTCGCCCAGGCTTGAATGCAGTGGCTCCATCTCGGCTCACTGCAACCTCCACCTCCTGGGTTCAAGCGATTATCCTGCTTCAGCCTCCCGAGTAGCTGGAATTACAGGCACCTGCCACCATGCCCAGCTAATTTTTGTATATTTTAGTAAAGACAGGGTTTCACCATGTTGGTCAGGCTGGTCTCAAACTCCTGACCTCAGGTGATCCACCTGCCTCGGCCTCAAAGTGCTGGGATTACAGGCGTGAGCCATTTCACCTGGCCTGTGAAAAGCATTTGAATGTGATAAATGGTGCTTCAGTTTTTTTGGTTCCTAATAAAAAAATATCCTGTGGGTTCAGTATTTCCCCCGAGGCCCTGAACTAGGCCCAGCCACTCCTCACAGAGGTGTGGGTGCTGGTTCTGTCATTATCCCTCTCCAATACATGTGGCTGCATTCCATGTCAGTAGGACATGAAACTGCTTTTTGGAACCAGCTGTGCCCCATGAAGATGTGGGTCTGGGTGAGGTTCAGGATGGGCGCTGAACTTTTTTGCTCTGGCTGGGAGATTGTAGTGGCTCAGGGAAGGACCAGTGACCCAAGAGGAACCAGCCTCTCTCTCCGCCCAAGGTGCCGATGGGGAAAGGAACCGGGAGTTAAGTGAAAAGTCTAAGGAAGGGTAAATAGCGGGTGTTGAGTGTCGGGGTGCGCTTGCCTTTCGGATTCTCTCTCTCTAATATCTACACATTTCCACAGCCACCCCAGAGCCAGCGATCAGATCCGGCCAAGGATGTCTGCAGAAACGCCTAACATAGAGACTCTCCCTCTCCAAGCCGCGGCTCTCGCCAGACCCGAGAAGGTCCTCAAGCGAGGGTGACCTCAGGGCCGGATTGGACCCTGCTTCGTGGGAGGCGGGACTCAGGGCTTAGCGGGAGGAGGAGTATTTAAGACCGGGCGGAGTTGGAGGTGGCCAAGGGCAGAATGAGCGGGATTCAGGGCACCAGGACCTACCCAGGCGCGGGGGACACCTCTGACCTTAAGTACCCCTTGGGAACCAGGCTCAGGGAAGCTCTCACCGAGGCTCGGTTCCATCAGCTCTTCGGCGGCGAAGAGCAGGAACCGGAGCTACCTGAAGAGCGCGGCTTTCCCCGGCTCTTCGGGCTGTGGAGACTGCGGGCTCGCGCTTGTTCCGGGACGGGGGCGTGGCGCCTGCTGCTGGCTCGGCTGCCCGCGCTGCACTGGCTGCCCCATTACCGCTGGCTGGCCTGGCTGCTCGGAGATGCGGTGGCCGGAGTGACCGTGGGCATCGTGCACGTGCCCCAGGGTGAGAGGCCCTAACAGCAGCCTGTCGGGAGCACAAGCTCTAGAGGGCTTCCAGGAGCAGGCTTAGGGAGCTGGGAATCCGGGAGCAGATGGTGGGTTCCTGCCGTTGAGGGTGGGAGAGAGGGATCTGAGGCCAAGTTTGAGGTAAGGACTGTGGAGCTCCATCAGATCCCCACCCCCACCTCCCCTCATCTGCGCAATCCTGCGAGAAGCCTTAGACAGGTTCTGGCTCAGAGAACTGGAGAGAGGCACAACGCCTGGCCCCCAGGACTTGGCCACAGCGTCCCTGACCTTGTCTGCTCCATGACCTCTCACTGAGGCCCATTAACCCCTCAGTTCCCTCATGAGGCTTGATTTAGCATCCTTGATGCCAGCTCTTAAGAGTCTGGGAAGTGCATTTAAGTCCTGGAGGTTGGACAAGGCCCCCTCCCCACAGCACACCTTTCCATCCACTTCTATCCCAGGCATGGCTTTTGCTCTCCTGGCCTCCGTGCCCGCGGTGTTTGGACTCTACACTTCTTTCTTCCCTGTCCTCATCTACAGCTTGCTAGGTACTGGGAGACACCTGTCCACAGGTGAGTGACCAGGGACTTCCAATGACTCTTCTTCCCTATGGGATGAAAATGGACAGGGGCTGTTATTTCCCTTCTTCCCAATTTCCCTCTTCACCTCTCCTACCTTCACCTCCCTCCTTGCCCAACCCTGCCAGGAAACTGACCTAGGCAATGCTTGCTAGAGTGGGTGCAAAGAGGTGGGAGTTTACCTGAACTTTTTTCCCCTATGAAATTTGGTTAAAATGAACATCTCAGGGACTTGGAAGGGGAAAAATAGATGCATGGTCCCCCAAAGGGGCACGCAGTAGGCAGAGAATCTGCAGGAGGGAGCAGTTTTTGCCGGCTAGCGCAGCTCTTCGCTCCCCACAGTCTTGACGGGGCAGCAGCCTTCTTGGAGAGCGGAGTCTGGCAGCAGGATCTCGGACCCAAGGCATGGACCCTGAGCTGTCGCCCTGCCCAGGGCTGCACAGCTGGTGATGTCTGCATTTGTCCCCCGGCGGCAGGAACTTTCGCCATACTCAGCCTCATGACAGGCTCGGCAGTCGAGCGGCTGGTGCCGGAACCCCTCGTGGGGAACCTGAGCGGAATCGAGAAGGAGCAGCTGGACGCTCAGCGGGTTGGGGTAGCCGCGGCCGTGGCCTTCGGGAGCGGGGCGTTGATGGTGAGGGAGGACCCGGGGAGGAACCCGGGGGATCCCTGCTGAGGGGCCAGGTAAATTGGGCCGGGGAAGAGGGAGGGACCAGCTTTCGGCTTGGGTTCGGGAGGGCGGAGGTGCGCGGGGTTGGTTTGCTCCTCCTCTAGATGGTGACAGCGCGTCTTCTCCCCCACAGCTGGGGATGTTCGTGCTGCAGCTCGGCGTCTTGTCCACCTTTTTGTCCGAGCCTGTGGTCAAGGCGCTGACCAGCGGGGCCGCGCTGCACGTGCTCTTGTCCCAGTTGCCGAGCCTCTTGGGGTTGTCCCTCCCGCGCCAGATCGGCTGCTTCTCTCTCTTCAAGGTGGGGGTGGAAGAAGAAAGGAGAAGGGGCTTCTAGAGGTCCCATGAATAGGGAAACTCGAAAAGGGAGGAAGGACGGAGGGTGGAGGGGTAGTATGTGACAAGGGAGCAGGAAAGGAGGTTGGAGCCACGTGGCTGAACGAGGGCGCTGAGGAGGTGTAAGCCCTGGTGGGTAGAGAGGGCCTCGCTCTGGGGGTCCCGCTCCGGGGCGCATGAACCCTGGCACGGGGCCCTCTGCTCATCGCCCCTGCCCTCAGACGCTGGCCTCCTTGCTGACCGCGCTGCCTCGGAGCAGTCCAGCCGAACTGACCATCTCCGCGCTCAGCCTGGCGCTGCTCGTGCCGGTCAAGGAATTGAACGTGAGATTCCGAGACCGGCTACCCACGCCGATCCCGGGGGAAGTCGTCTTGGTGAGGATGGCCGTGCGCGCCGGCCCCCTGCCCGCGCAGACCCTGCCGTCCTGTGGGAACTGGCCGCTGCCGCCCCCTGGTGGAGTGCAGAGAGGCCACGGAACAGAGGGCTGGCTCACACTTTCCTTGGCCTCCTGCAGAAGGACGCTTTGACCTTCCACACCCCCCTCGACACTGTCCTACGTCTCTCACGGAGCACCCCCTAGACCTCTTGGAGTTTCTTCTGCCATCCTACAGCGCTCCCTTGAGGTCTTGCTGGTCACAGCACCTTCTCTGACATCTGTCCTCACCAGGGTCCTTCCCTGTAATTCACAGTGCCTCTCCCTCTCCACCCTCCACCGACATTTCTCTCTCTCCCCCACTAAATAAACGTTCCGTGTCTCCACAGATGCCAGTATATCACTAGATATCGTCCAGCTTCCCTCTTTGGAAGGCTCAGTGGCATCTCTTCATATCCACCATCCTTCACAGAAGCGTCCTCTTACTTCCACGGCTCCAGGTTCTGTGGCCTCAGGCATATGTCATCCCTCTTTCCCAGCTCTACACTACAAATCAGTTGTCAGGCCCTCATCCCAAACACAACCCCGCTCCCCCAGGTGCTGGGCTCCTGCAACCAGCTAGGCCTGCATTATGGTCCTCTCTCATGGTCAGCCCCTTCTAGCTTCTGCCAGGGACCCCATCTCTTCCCATGCCTTCATTTTGCTCTCTTTTTCAGGTGCTTCTGGCCTCTGTGCTCTGCTTCACCTCTTCTGTGGACACAAGATACCAAGTCCAGATAGTGGGGCTGTTGCCTGGAGGGTAAGACAGAATGAAAAGATGCCAGCTTTCTCTTCTCCCACCTCTCCCACCCAACACTCCCTCTTATCTCCACCCCCCATTTTCTCTGCCTTCCTTATCTCACTGAAGCACCTAACCCCTCCTCACCATGGATCCCTCCCTCTCCAGATTTCCCCAACCTCTCCTCCCCAACCTGGCTGAGCTGCCCAGGATTCTGGCTGACTCGCTGCCCATTGCACTGGTTACTTTTGCGGTGTCTGCCTCCCTGGCCTCCATCTATGCAGACAAGTATAGCTACACTATTGACTCCAACCAGGTGGGACTCTGACTGTGGACCCCAACCCTCTCATTTGACTTCCCACCATGCCTTTGTCTCTCCCACTTCATCTCACTGTATCCCTCCAGGAGCTCCTGGCACATGGTGCCTCCAACCTCATCTCCTCCCTCTTCTCTTGCTTTCCCAACTTGGCTACGCTGGCCACCACCAATCTACTGGTGGATGCTGGTGGGAAAACACAGGTAAGAGGGCATCCTTGGATGAGGAGAAAGGATGGGCCATCCAGGCAAGGTGGCGGTGGTGGAGAAACAGGTGGAAGATGGCTAGATACCCAGGTGGCACCTATATAGAGAAGACTGGGGATCTGTGAGAAAGGGTGACTGAGGGGATGGAATTGTAGATAGGAGAGATGGAAGATAACAATGTTCCAGTAAGACCTTTGTAGGCTCTAAGCACTGAAAAAGTTTATGGTGCCCCAGGTGTGGTTCAAAATAAAAACACAAAACTACAAAATAAACTTAAGAGATAAAATTCTTATTTTTTTCACACAATGACATTGTCTTTTAAAAGGAAAATCACATATCAAAGTCTCCCCCTAATATTTTTGGTTTCCCTTACTTTGCTGGTGCCCTAAGCACATATACCCTGCTTATAGGGTAACCCAACAGTGGCTTTTAAGGTGGAGGTGGGCTGCAAAACTGGGGAACTTGAACAACGGACATCTACAAGGAGACTGGTGAATAATGGGCATTTAATTAATTGGGGGGAGGGGGGGGGTTAGATGTGAATGGCAGAATATTAAGAAGGGGGTTGTGTGCAAGGAGATTTGGGAGAAGGGAGACTTCCGAGGAAGATTAGGCAGAGTGGGCAGGAAGACCAGCTCTCATGTGGGGGTGGGAGGCTCCCTTCCTTTTTTGCTCCTGTTCCTCCTTTTCTCTAGCTGGCAGGCCTCTTCTCCTGCACAGTGGTCCTGTTGGTGCTGCTGTGGCTGGGGCCCTTCTTTTACTGTCTGCCCAAGGTAAGGAGCAGAGGAGGCATGAGCATGGCTGGGAGGGGTAGCTGTATTCCAGGACATCGAGGTAGTCAGCCCACCTCCTCTGCCTCAAGGCTGTCCTGGCTTGCATCAACATCTCCAGCATGCGCCAGGTGTTCTGCCAGATGCAGGAACTTCCACAACTATGGCACATCAGCCGAGTGGACTTTGTGAGAAATGCCATTACCCCCAGATTGCCCCTCTCATCTTGTTAGCATCCCCAGCCTCTGCCCTGAACCAAACCTAATTGTCCTGGTCTTAAGTTCTGCAACCCACCCACTCCCCCAGCAAACATAACTCCTAATATGCTTTACTCACAGGCAAGGGAAAGGATGGGGTTTGAACCCCTTTGACCTGAATATTTGTAACTTCCCAACTGGTGTGGGTCATTACATTTGGTGTGTGTCCCATTGAATCAACCCTGTTCTTTCCTTCTGTCATGCTTTCTACTTCTTCCTGGGTCATCTCTCCCCATCACTTGCCTTGGTAGTCACTGCCCTGGATCTCTTTACCCAGCAGTGATGGCCTGGCTTTTCTTTTGGGCAATCCACCCCTATCCCTATCCTGCAGGCTGTGTGGATGGTCACCTGGGTGGCTGTAGTGACCCTGAGTGTGGATTTGGGCCTGGCTGTGGGTGTGGTCTTCTCCATGATGACTGTGGTCTGCCGCACCCGGAGGTGGGCATAGAGATGAGTGGAGTTGAGGTCGGGGCAGGGAAAGAGAATGAGGTGCTTGGGGTGACTCTCCAGCCAGGCCAGGCTAAGCTGGAAATCTGGCCCCACCTTCTTCCCTAGGGTGCAGTGCCTGGCACTTGGACAGGCTGAGGGGACAGAGCTCTACAGACCACACAGAGGAAGCCCCAAGGTGGGTGGGCTGCAGCCAAAGAAGGAAGGGAAGATTAGCCCCAGACATTTCTCTGATCCTTTGACCTCTTAGCTCCTCCAGGTCCTGGGGCTCTGCATCTTGAGCTATCCAACACCACTGTACTTTGGGACCCGTGGGCAGTTTCGCCGCAACCTGGAGTGGCACCTGGGGCTCGGAGAAGGAGAAAAGGTGAAGGAGCTTGGTTTAGGAGGGATATGGATCCTCAGGGAGTGGGAGGCAGGTGGGTGTTCTGAGGGGGATCCTTGTGCTCAAGGGGTGCATGTTCATGCTGTGTTTCGGGAGTGGTGACTGCCCTTCTTTACTTATAGGAGACTTCAAAGCCAGATGGCCCAATGGTTGCAGGTGAGATGGGGTGACAAGAAGGAAGATTTGGGCATGTTGCATGGTGACACCTGGGTACTCCTGTCTTCTCCCATTCTAGTTGCTGAGCCTGTCAGGGTGGTGGTCCTAGACTTCAGTGGTGTCACCTTTGCAGATGCTGCTGGGGCCAGAGAAGTGGTGTAGGTGAGGGAGAGGGTAGGTTGAGGAGAAACCCCTTAGCATCTCACTCATACCCTCTGATCTGGGACTTAACCCCTTTGCCCCATCCCTGCAGCTGGCCAGCCGATGTCGAGATGCTAGGATCCGCCTCCTCCTGGCTCAGTGTAATGGTGAGATGTGTGGAGAAGAGCGGGGCCCAGTGCCTGGGCAATGACTGGACACCTGCGGGAGGGAAAAGGACCCGGTGTGGACTTAGGGTCTCAGAGTCTGACGCCCTCCCCACATAGCCTCAGTGCAGGGGACACTGACCCGGGCAGGACTCCTGGACAGGGTGACCCCAGATCAGCTGTTTGTGAGTGTGCAGGATGCAGCTGCTTATGCCCTGGGGAGCCTGGTAAGGGGCAGTAGCACCAGGAGCGGGAGCCGGGAGTCACTGGGCTGCGGCAAGTGAGGCAGGGTTAAGTGGCTGGAGACCCAGGGAGAGGGGTTTGGGAAAGGTTCTGAGGAAGATCAAGAAGAAAAGGGTGGGGACGGAATGAATAGTAGATTGAAGACCAAATCAGGGAGCCCGGGCTGAGCTATGGGTGAGGAACTGAAGAATTCAGATCCCTAAGTAAGTGGGGTACCCCTGAGAGGATTGCCACATTTCATTAAGGAAGAGGGGTGCCTAATCTATTCCTGACATGTCTCCTCTCTTCTCCAGGAGCTCACTGACCCAAAGATTTGCACCGTGTGGGTCTGACCTCATCATGTGGAGTGCAGAGGGCCCTGATGACATGTGTGTGATGAGGACCATGACCCTTGAACCCCCTTACCTAACGTAACTAATAAAATGAAGCTGAGAGCTTTGGAATCCATGAAGTGAGTCTAGGTGTTTGCACAGGGACTCTGGTGCCCCTTCTTTTGTGCCCACAGCATTGCAGAGACACAACTAAGAATGGCTTTCACCAACCACCAGCCCTCACCCCAGCCCCAGAGCCACAAGTTCTCTCTGTGGGGGTGGGGCTGGAGCAGGTACACAGAGTACTGGATCTGAAGATGCAGATGAGGGGCACAGTCTTGGGATTATGTGTTGGGGAACTTCCCCACCCCCTCGGTCCCAAGATGAGAGGACAGTGTTTCCACCTTAGGTTCTTAGAGTCCCTCTGGGCTCTTTGGCACTTGGAAAGTGATCCCCCCATTTCCTGCCCCATGAGAATGGGCAGGGGGAGGACTTGGCACTGGCTGTGGGAGAGGTTATGGCTCCACCAGGCCTCTGGGCACTGGAAAAAGGAGGGGTGTCACCAGGACAACCCCTATTGGGCATCAGGTTCTGAAAAGGAAGAGTGAGGAACTAGAGGCTCAGGGACAGCCAGTAGAGTGCTCACAGGGTGGTGGGGTTTGTTGGAAATTCCTGGCAGGGACAAGGAGGCAGGCCCAGCCTGACAGTCAGAAATCCCCAGCGGGCCATCACTGGGAGGTCATGCACTGCAGCCGGTGTTTGAAGAAGAGCAGCCGGTGTTTGGCCATCTGGCTCTCGTCCAGTGATCCTGGGTAACGGTACCGGGCATAAGTCTCTGCCCCGGCATCTCTTGATGTCCAAGGCAGCTTCAATTTGGATGCATGATCCACCACGACGTCGGAGCAGGAGCCAACCCGAAGGGAACCAAGCCCATCCAAGAAGAATTCTGGGGGTGGAGGGGAGTACACAGTGAGGGATCCTGAGGGTGCAGAAGGCCGACTGGTAAGGGAGAACTCTCAAATTTAGGGTGTGGAAAGTGTGTGTGCAAAGGCTTGTTTCTAAGGACCTTGAGCATGTAAATCAACTCCCTGGGTCTCAGTCTTACTCTTGTGTAAATGGAGTCAATATACTTGTGCTTTGAAAATGGAAAAACCTACCCCCACTCCCAGAGGTTAAATAAACGCCAGATGGGTTGCACCGACTGTGGTCTGAACTAGGGGAAGCGCTGGGAGTAGAGTAGGGGTGGCGGGAACAGTGATGGGGAAGCTTATGGGGGCCCAGCGGCTGTGCTGGGAATGGAGATTCAACATGGCACATGTATACATATGTAACAAACCTGCACGTTGTGCACATGTACCCTAGAACTTAAAGTATAACAAAAATATATATATTTATTAAAAAAAAAAGAGTATGCGGGGCTGGGAGAGGGTGGGAGCTGTCTCTCGCCCAGGTGCAGGTCTTGGTAAATCACTGCAGAACTGTTCTAGGGTTCCCGGTGGCGCCTGGGCGCGGGTGCAGCCTAGGAGGAGAGGCGGGTGACCGTGCGCCAGCTCCCCGTGGGGCTCCTGCCAGGGTCGACCGGGAGGGGGCGCCACTTACCCAGATGAGCCACTCGGCTGAGGCGGGGGTCGAAACCGACCTCGCGCACCTTGTCAGTCCGCGCCAGGAAGAAGTTAACCACGCCGTCCGTAACCACGCAGCCTGGGAAGCCGACGAGCTCGTGGTGGAAGCCGCGCCTTTGCCGGAGGCAGTTCCCGAGGCCTGGGGCGCCGGGCTCCACGCTCAGCAGCTGCCGGTAAGTGGTGGCAAAGCCGGAGATCTCGCGCACCGCGCCCCCCACCTGCAGGGAGAGGGAGGTTGCCTCCAGGCGGGCCTGGGATAGGGGACCCGAAGGGGTCAAGGTCTGCGCTCCGGTGCCTTCGGGGGTACCCCTGCCCCATCCTCTTCCGCTTCACCCCTGCAGGACCCAGACAGTTCCCAGGCCCCACTTCGTGGTTCTCTCTTTGTCCCAGGGCTGGCCGTTCCTGGCCGCAGCGCCCCCCGCTGTGGCCTTAGCCTGTTCAAGGCCCTTCTCCACCCCCACGTCCTGCAGCCCCTGCCCTACCAGGTCCAGCGGCGTCCGCTCCAGCACGTCCACAAGCCTCTCCAGCCGCGTCCGCGCCGTGAAGACGAAGTCGTCGTCCACCCACAGCACGTACTTGGTGGTTACTTGGGACACGGCCAGGTTCCGGCCTGCGAACCAGCCCTGACAGAAAGGTGTGTGTGGTTGGGGAGGCTGCAGAAATAGGACACGGCCCTCTGCCACCTTTCTTTCTCTCCCCCGACCCTTCTCAGCTTGTATTCTTCTCCAGACTTTTGAGTGCTTTCGAAAGGCCAGGAGCTAGGTAAAAGAAATGCAGATCCCCACAGAGGTTCCAAGTCAGTGGTCTTAGAATGCGTTTAATTTCCGTGTGCATTTATTTATTCATTCATCAGCTATTTTATTGAATGCCATTAGGCAGGAAGCACCATTCTAAGAATTCAGAGAGAATTTCCTGCTCCCACGAAGCTTACATTCCAGGAATCCTCATGCTTAACAGGCACCCCATGATTCTGAGGCAGGTGGTCCTCGAATCACTACCCTGGAGGCTGCAGATTGAGGGCACACCCCCTGCGGGAGTCCTCTGACCTGCCGTTCAGCCTGCTAGCTGCACACCTTGCCGAAGGGCATGAGATAGTGTTCCACGTAGGGGCCACTAACGCGCTCTGGCTTGTCGCTGTCGTCAGCGATGACCACGGTAACCGTTGGGTAGAAGCGGCGGATACTGGTGATGAGAGCCCGTAGCCGATCATAACGGAGGAAGGTCTTGGTGGCAATCGTGACTAGAGCGCTGATGTTGTACTGGGCTGAGATTGGGGGCACAGGGTTGGGTGCAGACAAGGAGGGTTGGGAGAGGGGAACAGGTAGATATCCCCTCCCAGGACTGCCCTCTCCCAACTTGCTCCCCACCAAGGCTGGTTCTAATATGTCCCTGCCCCTACCAGCCTCACCTCCCTGCGGCAGAGACCCAGGTGGGTACAGCCGAGGGTTGGGCGGGTGTCTTATGCGGATAGTGAAAGCAGCCTCATGTCCCTCGGTGGAGAACCGGACTGGGAAGAAAGGACATGGCATTTGACCCTGAAGTGTGGGATAACATTCTGTTTTCAGCCAATCAATATTTAAGTGCCTACTCTGTGTCCCACCTTTCTGGGCCTTGGTGGACAAGAACAGAAGGTTCTTACCTTCATGGAACTTACATTCTAATGGGTAGGAGAAAAAACAACAAAGAAAATTTTAAGTAAAAGCTAACCTTTATTGAGCACTTACTATGTGCCAGACCCGTTAAAAAATTACCTTAAATATATGCACTCATTTTATCCTCATGATAGCCCTATTAAGTAGATTCCTACAACAGAAAAAAAAGCTGAGACACAGAAAAGTAACTTGCCACATTTACACAACTATTAAGCAACAAAACTGATAGCAACCTAGTCAGTCTGGTGCCAGGCTAAGTAAATTAAAAAATTCAGATACTGGTAAGTATTGAGTGGAAAATAAGACAAACAAGTAATGTGATAGTGAAGAGGAGACATTTGAGCTGAGATCTAAATGACAAGAAGGAGCCAGTCTGCAAAAATCTGGGGAAGAGCATTCCAGGCTGAGAAAATAGAAAGTGCAAAGGCCCTAAGGTCGAAGCAAACTTAGTGCAACAAACCAGCTTTGGGGAGAATCAAAGAGGGCTTTTAGGCCTTTTTTGCTGGAAGAGAAATGGGATCTCAGGAAAGTAAAGACCTTTGCCCTCTAGTAAGGGGTGGGTTGGGAATATAGTCTTCTAACTCCTTAGACAAGTCTCTTCCTGGGGCCCCCCACAGTTGGCCTAAAGGGGAGACACACCCAAGGCTCGGGTTTCCCTCTGGCTTGCTCCAGCCCCAGATGAACAAAGGCCCCCTTTCTCCCTCTGGCCCTGCTGGTCCAGTTGAAGCACCCATTGTGTGGCTGGACAGCTCTGGCCATAGCCCAGATGCCTCCCATGCCCTCTGCCGTTTACCCACTCCAGCCTTTCTGGTTCTTCTCTGTTTGCCCAGCCTGCCTCTCTCTCCACCCAGGCCTCGCACCTGTGTCTGCTGTGTTGGTCTGGTAGCTTCGGCTGCTGTAAGTGACCAGTTGTAGTTGCCTGTTGAGTTGGTCCAGCCCTGGGCTGACAAGGGTGAGATCTGCCTGACCCTCTCCAGTGAGAGTAACTCCAGTCACTTCCCCTGCCACGTCCCAGGTGCCTAGGGAGGCAGTCAGGTTCACCTAGGAGGGAATTGGAGAGTGCAGGGTTAGGCCCCAGACCCACTTCTTGCCTCCCTGATTCGCCCATCCTTCCCTTAGTAGCCCTGCCTCCCTCCCAGCATTCTTGATGCCTACTTGGCCTCCTTGCCTTCTTGTTTTCTCTCACCTGGTATACCTCCTGACCAGAAGCTGCCTGAAGGCTCAGCCCTAGGAGAAAGGAGTGGGGGGATCAGAATCACATAGGCAGCCCTGAATTCTTTCTCATTTTCTCTCCCTGCTGTCACCACACACAATAGAGAACTTTCCACCTATTCTTATTGAGGCCTCAGCAGGGCACACTGTATAACATAGCCTACAGTGACTGATTTTTGAGCCCGTCCCATCAAAGCTTGCCCTATGGCCTGCCTTGACCACCACCTAACCAATGGTTAGTCAGCAAAGAATAGATTCTTTCCCCCAAAACTCCCCAGTTACAGTCTTCTGAAATTCCTAGAGTCCCTTCCGTCCTCACTTCCCACCTCCTAAGCCCCCTTTTGAGCTTAAGTCCCCCATTCATCAGAGGTTCCCACCTCCCATTCCAATCATCTCCCATTCTTCCCCACCCAACCTTGGGCTCTGCCACCCCCACTGTGGCTGAGGTCATCCTCTGGGACCCTCCTCCCTACCTGGCACCAAGATGCTCCTGAGGGGCTGAACTTCCACACCCTGTAGGGGGTACTGGAGCGGGGAGTTGGCAGGGGCTATGAGCAGCTGGTCAGCTGGGGACTGGCTCCTGGCAGTGGAGGAAGGAGAGGACAGAGCAGAGTCGGGGGGAGAGGGTCTCTCCCTCCCGGCACAATCACTGCTCTCCCCCTGTGGAGTCATGCGCTTCTTTCAAGCTGGTACCTCGACAGAAAGGCCTGGAACTCCTGCTCTCTTGTGGCAGAGGCAGCCCTCAGCTCTGCAGGGTCAAAGGCCTTGGTGAGGTCAATAGCTCGGACTTGTTTCTGGAAGGGGAGGGGGAGGCCCCCCACACTGGACTCACAACTGCAGTTGTTCCAAGCCAGCAGCCTGAAGGGGGTAGGTAGTGAGGGTCATCAGAGCCCAGCTACACAGCTCCATTCATCCCATAAACACTGACACAGCACCCCACACCTTGGCCCTGCAATTCTGTCTATCTAGGCTCTGTCCCCTTAAATGCTGCCCTTCAAATAGTCCTCGGGAGGGGGACCAAGGATCGGATGACCTATCCCCTAAATCTGGATTTTAGAGTTGTAGGATAGGGCCAATTACCAGGATTTCAGGAGCTGCCTACCCACCAACCAGGACCCCACCTGGCGTCTCTTCTCATACCTGAATCAGGACCTCAGGGAGTCTTTCAGGGCCCTCCCTTGACTGCACAACCTCCCACACCCATCCCCATCCTTATCCCCATGGCAAGGTTCAGGGAGAACAGATTTTCCCCAGCCCAAGCCTCAGCAGCCTCCCACTTCCACCTCCCACTTCACTCCACACAACCCGTTAGGAGAATGCAGGCATCTGAGCCCAGCAGTGGAGGAAACAAAAGCCCCCAGACCACCCCCAGCGAGCGCCGCGCTGCGCCGCCGCGGTCCGCACTCACCCCACTACTTGCTCCTTGATCCTGACCGGGATGTGTGCGTAGCGGGGCTCAGGAGCAAGATCTGGCAGCTCGGGCCTGCGGGGGCTTCGCGGGGGCGCCCACGGCGCAAGAGGTACCCGGAGGCCGGGCGCGTCCCGGGTGCTCGCGTACAGGAGCCCCAGCGAGGCGCAGGCGAGCAGAAGGACCAGAGCGCACAGGGCCCGGCGGCCCAGCCACATCCTAGGTGGGGGTAGGGTGGGGAGTGAGAAAGGGAGGGAAGAAGGGAGGGCAAGGGATGGGGCCCTTGGCCCCCGCGTCCTCAGAGGCTCCTGCCGGCTCCCAAGAGCGCTCTCCACTCCACACATCGCGCTAGGGTTTGCACTGCCAGCCGCGGTTTTCCCGGTACCCCTCCCCTCACTTCCCAGGCCCCAGGGTCTCCCGGCCTCCTTTCTTCTCGCCCTCTCCTGCATCTCGGTTTCCTCTCACACCCGAGGCCTGGCATCTTAATGCTGAAGACATCTGGATGCCGCGGTTTCGACGCGGCCGTGCGTGAGCGGAAAAGCCCCGCTCTATTAGGGCAGTGGCAGTCCCCAAGCCCGCCGCCCGCCCTGGCCGGCGCGCCCCCGACTCCTCAGTCGGAGCATCACCTGGGCCGGGGTGGGCTGCGGAGGGCGGCTCCACACCTAGCCTGTCAGGAAAAAATGCAGAATCACGCCCGTGCTGGCGGGCGCCCCCGGCGGAGGTGACCCGATGAGTGGCCTCGGGAAGCGGCGCGGGGGACAGGGTGGACCGGGAAGCGCGCCTCCTCCCGCCTCCTCCTCCTCCCCTCACCAACCAATCCCCCCACCCCCCCACCCCGGGCACTGACCTGTCTAACGCTCTAAGGCAGCGGCAAAATTTCGGTCCGGGCTGTGCCGGGCTCTCGCCCCGGCCTGAGGGTCCTCATGGGGCTGGGGGCTGCCCGATGGGGGAGCTGGGCATGAGCCTGAGGGTGTGGGGGACCCTCCTGCCTCTGGAGCGCGCCCGACCCCTCCCGTCTTGGAACTCCCAGGGCTTTTGTGGAGCGCGGCGCGGTGGTGGTTCTGGGCGTTTCCTGCCCGGGGGCGGTTGGCGGGGCGCGAGGACCAAGTTAAGAGTCTGTTGCACCCCAGCCCCGGGGGCAAAGCCGGGGATCCCTGGCTCCGCGTCCCACTGGCAGCGCGGGGAGGGCTCTGGCCGCCGCCCGGCTCTTCGCACCGCAGGGCAGCGCGGCTCAGCTCCCGGCTCGTTGCGGCTGCTTCGGCTCCGCGCGGGGAATGCGAGCGCCCCGGCGCCTTCTAGTGGGCGCGGAGGAAACTGCGGGGGCGCGGAGCAAACGCGGGAAGGTCCTCGCTCACAGCCCCCAGTCCTTAGCCTCCAAACACTGGCATCTCAACCGCCTGCTCCCACCACCATCCATTCCGTTGCCTGCTCGTTCTGAGCTTGTAGGCAAGGATGGGCAAATAAGGGCTTTGGGAGGAGGTAGGGCGGGGGCGCGCTAAAACTCAAGTCAAGTTTGAATGTTAGGGCGAAGATAAAGGAAACAACCCCTGGAAAATAAACGCTCTGCCTGGCTAACAAAGACTGATGCACAGCCTCCTTCTCCCCCTCCTCCCCGCCCTGCCCCCCATTATTTAACAGACACTCAAGAGATACACACTGGGTAATTGAAGGCCCTATTTCCCCGAACTGCCGCTTGGTGCAACCTTGCAGGAGGAAGGGAACCCCAGAGAGGCCAGATTGGCGGTAGTTCTGCTTGCAAGCCTTAGGTCATAGCCTGATACCTCACATTGCCGAGAATCGGAGTTCTGTGGCTCCATGGTTCCAATAAAAGATGCATCAAGATTCAATAGGAAAAAAAGATATAATAAGAAATATAGAACATAACGAAAATATGTGTGTGTGTGTGTGTGGCGGATTATTGAATGAATGAATTTTATACAAACAAATGACTAACCCTTCTTACACCAAAATTCCAAATGTATTAAATATTTTAATATTAAAGGTGAAATCATAAAAGTAGTGAAAGAAATCATGAAACCCGGCGCAGTGGCTCATGCTTGTAATCCCAGCACTTTGGGAGGCTGAGGTGATAGGAGACCAGGAGTTCGAGACCAGCCTGGGCAACATGGTGAGACCCCCGCCCCGTCTCTACAAAAAATTTAAAAATTAGCCCAGCAAGGTGGCTCACACCTGTAGTCCAACTACTTAGGAGGCTGAAGTGGGAAGATTGCTTGAGCTCGGGAAGTTGAAGCTGCAGTGAGCTGAGATGGTGCCATGGCACTGTAGCCTGGGTGACAGAGCGAGACTCTGTCTCAAAAGAAGAAATCATGGAATTTTTGTTTTGTTTATGATCTTGGAGTAGGGAAGAGATCTCTAAGCCAGATGTAAAGGGAAATATTAATAAATCTGACTATATGAAAAACTTGAGTGAAGAAATTAACATACACTAAATTTGAGAGAGAAATGACAAACTGTGAAAAAATATTTGTAACATATAAGACAGGTATACTTTATCTGGTTGGTGCCCCCAGCGGAGATGACCAGGAATGAATTATGACCCATTGAAAACATAGGAATCCATGACTCCACACTGATAATACATAGATAATTAATTAATTAATTAAATGAATGAAGGAGAAGGGAGAATGCCAATTAATAAATGTGGAGGGAGCTGATGGAGTTGGAAAATAACTATTTTTTTAAATTTTATTTTATTATTATTATACTTTAAGTTTTAGGGTACATGGGCACAATGTGCAGGTTAGTTACATATGAATACATGTGCCATGCTGGTGTGCTGCACCCATTAACTCGTCATTTAGCATTAGGTATATCTCCTAAAGCTATCCCTCCCCCCTCCCCCCATGAAAATAACTATTTTGCAACCATCAGAGTAAAAGTTGGTTTGGGCAAGAATTATCAATGAATGCTAATTCTAGGGGGAAAGTCTGACAGAAGCAGAGTATGTACGTAGCTTAAAGTATCTCCCCATAGTTGGCTTATTCGTTGCAAAAGGAAAAATTGTAACCGCGCAGTGGGAAAACCAGACAGCACCTTGACTTGGTGGCCAAAATTAACATCACCAATGAGGGACAGAAGAATATCATGTGCCTCCAGAAATGCTCCCCGGAGAAAGCATGACATCATTTATGTAGTGATGTGGCTGGGAATACATAACTTGATTTTAAATACAAAGAAACAGACAGACCCCAAGTAAGGAATATTTTCTCTGTATAAAAGAAACAGGCTGGGCACGGTGGCTCATGCCTGTAATCCCAGCATTTTGGAGGCCGAGGTGGGTGGATCACTTGAGGTCAGGAGTTCGAGACCAGTCCGGCCAACATGGTGAAACCCTGTCTCTACCAAAAATACAAAAATTAGCCGGGCATAGTGATGAGTGCCTGTAATCCCAGCTACTCTGGAGGCTGAGGCAGGAGAATCGCTTGAACCCTAGAACCCAGAGGTGGACGTTGCAGTGAGCCAAGATTGCACCACTGCACTTCAGCCTGAGTGACAGAACGAGACTCTGTCACAAGAAAAAAAAAAAAAGAAACTTAATACAAAAATTAGCCAGGCATAAGCTGGGCATGGTGGCTCACACCTGTCGTCCCAGCTACTTGGGAGGCTGAGGCATGAGAACCACTTGAACTTGGGAGGCAAAGGTTGCAGGGAGCCAATATTTCGCCACTGCACTCCAGTCTGGGTGACAGAGCAAGACTCTGTCTCAAAAAAAAAAAAAAAAAAGAAAAAGAAACTGGCTAGTAGTTTTTAAAAATGTCGGTCATGGAAGACAAAGAATGAGGAACTGCTCCAGATTAAAGGAGACTAGAGAGACATGACAACTCAATGCAATATGTGATCCTAGATTAAAAGTGATATAACAGACATTTTGGGGGACTATTTAAAAAATTGGGGCCAGGTGAGGTGGTTCATGCCTGTAATCTCAGCACTTTGGGAGGCCAAAGTAGGAGGATCGCTTGAGATCAGGCCTTTGAGACCAGCCTGGGCAATATAATGAGATTTCATCGCTACAGAAATTTATTTTTATTTTTATTTTTTGTAGAGATGGAGTCTTGCTATGCTGCCCAGGTTGGTCTTCAACTTCTAGCCTCAAGCAGTCCTTCTGCCTGGGCCTCCTAAAGTTTTGGGATCACAGGTGTGAGCCACCTAGCTGGGCTACAAAAACTTTTTAAAAAATTAGCCAGGTATGGCAGCACGTGGCTGTAGTACCAGCTACTTGGGAGGCTGAGGTGGGAGGATTCCTTGAGCCCAGGAGTTTGAGGCTGCAGTGAGCTATGATTGCACCACTGCACTCCAGCTTGGGTAACAGATCAAGAACCTATCTTTTTTTTTCTAAAAAAAAAAATTGGAATATGGAAAGTTGATCAGATAAAAGTGGTTTTATCTTTGGTAAAAGATAAATGGTAAATATTAAATTTCCCAAAGTTGATAACTGTGGATACGTAATAAAATATCCCTGTTCTTAGAGAATATGACCTAAAGTGTTAAAGGGTCAAGTGGAAGGATGTCTGCAATCTACTCTCAAATTGTTCAGAAAAAATAAATAATAGTAATGTGTATGTGATACATTTATATAATATATATGTGTGGTATATATAATGTATAATTTATATTTTATTGTTAATTTGATAATTAATCACATTATTTATTATAAATTATATAGGATTATATATAGAGAGAAAATGATAAAATGTGACCAAATGTGAAAAATTGGTGAAGCTGAATAAATGATACGTGGGAGTGCTCTGTATTATTCTTTAAATATCTAAGTTTGAAATTATTTCAAAGTAAAAATTAAAAAGAAAAAAATCACTCCTTTATTTACTTTAGTTGAAAGTGAGTGTTGGCCAGGTGCGGTGGCTCATGCCTGTAATCTCAGCGCTTTGGGAGGTGGAGGCGGGCGGATCATCTGAGCTTAGGAGTTCGAGACCAGCCTGGCCAACATGGTAAAGCCCAGTCTCTACTAAAAATACAAAAATTAGCTGGGCATGGTGGCTGGCGCCTGTAATCCCAGCTACTCCAGAGGCTGAGGCAGGAGAATGGCTTGAACCCAGGAGATGGAGGTTGCAGTGAGCCGAGATAATGCCATTGCACTCCAGCCTGGGTGACAAGAGTGAGACTCCATCTTGAAAACAAACAAACAAAAAAGAAAGTGCATGTCTATTTAATAATTTGGTGATGGTACTGAGAAATTGTTTTAGCGTGTAACTGTCATGCTTTCTAAAAATGACAACTAAAGTTTTTTCATAATGAAATATTAATAATTAAAACTTTCCAATAGAACTTCATATTAGTTCTTGTATCTCAGCATTTCATTCTATGATGGTGATATTTAGCCTCAGCTGAATACTGAAATACTGATTTTAATTCTCTCCCTCTTTTTCTCATGTTTTGTAGACATTAAGACTTTATTTTTTTTTTTTTGAGATTTGAGTCTCTGTTGCCCAGGCTGAGGGGCAGTGGTGTGATCTTGGCTCACTGAAGCCTCCACCTCCTGGGCTCAAGTCCACCTCGGCCTCCAAGTAGTGGAACTACAGGTGCTCATCAACACGCCTGGCTGATTTTTTACTTAGTGTATTTAGTTGTCATATCTTTTTGTTTCCTCATCTTTGAGGATATTAAACATACTTACAGTGGGCCCCTCTGGGTTCAACAAGTGCAGTTCTGCCACCTGCTGATCAAAAATATTTGGAAAAAAATAACAATATAGCAATTGAAAATAATACAAATTTTAAAGTGTAACAACGATTTGCACAGCATTTACATTGTATTAGGTATAAAGAAACTAGAGATGATTTAAAGTATAGAAGAGTATGTACATAGATTATGTATAAATAATATACCATATCATATAAGGAACTTAAGCATTCTGGGATTTTGGTACCTGCAAGAGTCTTGGAACCAATCCTCTGCAGATAATTGAGAAATGAGGGATGACTATATTTAATTTTTTTCTCCAGTTGGTCTATTATTTCTATTTACTCTAGAATAAATTCTCTTGTGTATTAAGATTTTTATCTTTCATTATGTTAATTTTCATGAAGAGCTTTGAAATTTTAGTTTGCTAGCTTGTTTTTTGTGTGTGAATTTCTTGTACGTGTGTGTCCTTGTTAGGGTTCATTGTAGCTGACAGAATCATTGTAGATGACAGGGGTTTATTTCTTGGTATTAGGGGGCTTACAATGTGATTTGGGGGCTGGTTTTTTTATGCCATGGGTGATAGTGCTTCCCCAGGCTTTTGGAAATATGTGGGGCCATTTTGGGTTGTCATAATAGCTGGGCCAGCTGCCAGCAATTGGTGGGCAGGTGTCAGCTGAGCTAAATGTCCTATGATGAACAGAACAAGCCTATGCAACAAAGACTTGCCCTTCCCTAGACACCGATAGAAACTCAATGGAGAAGCACTGCTTTAGGCGGAACTTCTAGAAACAGCTCCCTGCCTCCAGAATCACACAACTCTGTTGGTATCAGCAAAACTGGGGTCACAACTGCAGCAAGCTCTCTCTCTCTCTAATATGGAGTCTCACTGTGTTGCCTAGGCTGGAGTGCAGTGGTGTGATCTCGGCTCACTGCAACCTCTGCCTCCTGGGTTCAAGTGATTCTCCTGCCTCAGCCTCCCAAGTAGCTGGGATTACAGGCGCCTGCCACCATGTCCGGCTAATTTTTTGTATTTTTAGAGGAGACGGGGTTTCACCATGTTGGCCAGGCTGGTCTTGAACTCCTGACCTCAAATGATCCACCTGCTTTGGCCTCCCAAAGTGCTGGGATTACAGGCATGAGCCACCATGCCCAGTGCAGCAAGCTTTCAAAACCAGGAAGCTACTACTAGCTGAGGAACCCCAATGCCTCTGCCACAATTTACATTAGAAAAGCAGACACCTTCCACTCAAAGTCCTCCCACGTTCTCCCATTTAAGCCCTATCCCAATTCAGATTTCTCAAGTGTGCACGTGATTGACACAAGGAATGCTAGCTCAGAGGGAGTTCAGAAAATGCAGTTTTTCATACTCCAGCAGAGTCAGATTCATTAGGAAAAGATTGTAATGGGTGCTAAATTTGCCAGTCCACTTTGGAGTTGTAGGTTTCCCTCTCTCCCCACGGCATGCCTTCATGTTAAGTGGTGCCAAGTCTGTCTCCACAGCCTAGAATTTACATTTGACAGGCAGGGGGATTACATTTAAAAAAGAAATCCAGACCAGGCGCGGTGGCTCATGCTTGTAATCCCAGCACTTTGGGAGGCTGAGGCGGGCGGATCACGAGTTCAGGAGATCGAGACCACAGTGAAACCCCATCTCTATTAAAAATACAAAAAAATTAGCCAGGCGTGGTGGCGGGCACCTGTAGTCCCAGCTACTCAGAGAGGCTGAGGCAGGAGAATGGCGTGAACCCGGGAGGCGGAGGTTGCAGTGAGCCAAGATTGTGCCACTGCACTCCAGGCTGGGCGACAGAGCGAGACTCCATCTCAAAACAAACAAACAAACAAAAAATCCAGACAATACGTTGCTTGATCCTACCCCCAGCCAGCTGTAGGCAAAGTCCAATTCTGCATGGCAGCCTAGAGGGCTGGGGACAGGGCTGGGCTAGCCTTGTCCTCTCTGCTCTTCTCAATCACTCTAGGCAAGTGGCTCTGAATGGATGGATGGAGCCCAGCTAGAAATCACAACGTTATACAGTCCCCTGTCATGCATCAGAACATCCAGTGAGTTTTCCAAAAGACCTGGGTTCCTGGTAGGTGCTGTTTCTTGTCCTGTAGCCCAGCAGACCTGTGACTTAAGCCCCCAGCTGTTATCTTTCCCTTAACAATTCAAAGGATGCTTATTTTGTTTATTGAATATGGCTTGTCTTGTTAATACATATTTGGGATATATTATCTGTCATTTTAATTTGATCTGTTTGGAGTGAAGGAAGGATTTTCCCTTGAATTTACTCAATCATTTTGATGGAAGTGACCCTACAAATTGTCTACTTATAAACTTTTTTTTTTTAAACAGGAAAGAAATTATACTATACATGTGGAACCCCATACTGCTTTTTTACATGACACATATATCTTGGAGGTCTCTTTATAAAAGCACATGAAAATGTCTCATTTAAAATTTTGCATATTACTACATCAAATGAATATATTAATTAACACTTCCTTTTCATGACAAACAGTGCTGCAATAAACATACTTGGTGAACTGTTATAAATATGCCCGATCTATTTAAACTGAATGCCAATTATTATGTCATTGTTCTTTAATTTAGATTTTTTGCTTAGATTACAGCAAAGACCAAGTTCAAAGATGTCAATCAGAAGAGGCAACCAAGAAAACTGTGAGCCAGTTAATGCTTGCCATACACACATTTATTTGCACTCAACAAGTTAATAAAAATCAGTGTATTGCTCAATTAGCTGGCGATGAGAACTAACAAAAGGGAAGCCCCATGCTACTTTAGTGCCAGGATTTGGTCAGCTTTTCTTGGCTGTTTTTGTCGAAGTATTCTTTTGCTCATGGATTTTGTTTACCCTAACCAGCACAAGGGAGTCGTAAAGACCTCACGACTTACATGAAATTGTCCAGTTACTCCAGAGAGACGCAGGGACAGTAGTGCTCTTGTCCTCCAGTGTTTGGTGGCAGGCTGGGATTTTTATGCTCGCTTGGGCTTTGGGTGTTTCAGACATGCCTTACATTCTATTGGTTCAATATTATATGATACTTCTGTGAAAGGAAAATAAATCTTGGGGCCCCCCAAATCACTAAGTTAAAGGACAAAGTCAAGCTGGGAACTGCATAGGGCAAAGCTGCCTCCCATTCTATTCAAAGTCACCCCTCTGCTCACTGAGATAAATGCATATCTGATTGCCTCCTTTTGAGAGGCTAATCAGAAATTCAAAGGAATACAACCATTTGCTTCTTATCTACCTATGACCTGGAAGCTCCCTCCCTGCTTTGAATTGTCCAGCCTTTCCAGACTGAGCTAATGTTCATCTTACATATGTTGATTGATGTCTCATGTCTCCCTAAAATGTATAAAACCAAACTGCTCTGACCACCTTGGGGACATGTCATCAGGACTTCCTGAGGCTGTGCCACAGGCATGTGTCCTCAACCTTGGCAAAATAAACTTTCAAAATTAACTGAGACCTGTTTCAGATTTTTGGGGTTCACATTTTGGTAACCATGGGGGGATTCTGAGTGGAGAATCCCTTTGACCTTTGACAAATCTATCAGTGCTTGGGACCAGCATGAGCTAACTTCATGGCTCAAACCAATAGGACAATTTGCTGAGGCCTAAGAGCACCCCCTCCAGAAAATCCCTGATCTCCCCAAATTTGGTTGAAATCTAAAGTTTATTTTGCTGTGCAACTCCTCTTATTTTTTGGAGTTTTACTGCTTCCAACAAGGAAGGCAAGATTTCCTGTTTCCATGACGATGGAAGGCAGGTAACTCCTTTATAGAGTTTCAGCTCGCTTCCAACAGGGAAGGTGAGTTTTTTTTCAGGCTTCTAAAGTGGTAGAGAGCAGTCTACAGCCTGAGACCCATCCCTAGGTAAGTAACTGAATTGAGGATTGTCGTGGCTAAAGTGAAAATTAACAACCAGCTGGTCTTAATTTCGCCTTACCATTAGAGCACTAAGTGATCACATAAGTTTACCTATTTTTGTTGTTGTTGTTGTTTGTTTGTTTCTGTTTTTGTTGTTGTTTCGGTCTTTTTCCCATTGGGTTTGGTCAACTCTATCCAACTTGATCAAATACAAAGGAAGATCCAAATTATGGGGAACAAGTCCTCTGAACTGCCTAAATTCCCACACACACAAAAAAGGTGGTGTGGTGGGGGCGAAAAATGGCCAGCAAAAGAAGAAAAAGGAGGAAAGATTTTTTATTTTGACTACAAAAGGGGCTTTATTTACATAACAAGGCCACCTTTTGCTAGCCAGGCCAAAGTGAAAGCAATGACTGTTGCCCCATGCTACAGTTTGATAGCTAAGGTTCTACTTTCTTTTTTCCACCATGACAGCCTGGGTTTTGTTCCTAAATCAAGCCCTTTCTGGTTTGATACTTGGTACTTCTGAAATGGCAGCAATTTGTCCTAGCTGAAATATGATAATGATACAGGAGGTAGAAAGAAATTATTTAGGCAGATAGTGAGGGCAAAAGAGTCCTCGGCAGAGCTTCCCCTCTAACAGTAAGCAGTCCCCCAAAATCATTTTTTTTCCCTAAAACAGAGAAGCCTGAAAAATCGAGCTGCAAACATAGATAAGCAAGCTGGAAGCTTGCACGGGGGAATGCTGGCAGCTGTGTCAATAGAAAAGGGCTACCTGGGGACCAAGCATGTCCAACACGGAGGCTCCATCTTCCCTTTTTTGTTAGGATGTGTACAGTAAGAAAGAAACGGGTAACATGGCACAGCTCAGGCGGATAACCCATCTGCATAATAAAATTTTAGGAGGCCGGACATGGTAGCTCACACCTGTAATCCCAGCACTTTGGGAGGCTGAAGTAGGAGGATCACTCGAGTGCAGGAGTTTGAGACAAGCCTGGGCAACGTGGCAAAACCTGTCTCCACTAAAAATGCAAAAAATGAGCCGGGCATGGTGGTGCATGCCTGTAGTCCCAGCTACTCAACAGGCTGAGGAGGGAGGATCACCTGCGCCCAGGAAGTCGAAGCTGCAGTGAGCTGAGATTGCACCTAGTTAACCAGAGTGAGACCTAGTCTCAAAAAAATAAAATAAAATAAAGATTAGGATGAAGGCTACCAGAGATTCGTGCCCTATGCAAATGGCACACCTGGTCCTAACCAGTTTTTTGCACTCTATGTAAATCAGACACCGCCTCCCCATCAGCTCATCTATAAAACTCCCTGCATTTCACTGTGGATCCAGCAATCCATTTTTCCAGGACCCCTTTCTGTAGCAGAGAGCTATTCACTTTCTTTTCCCAATTAAACTTCCATTCTTTTTTTTTTTTTTTGAGACGGAGTCCCCCTCTGTCGCCCAGGCTGGAGTGCAGTGGCACGATCTTGGCTCACTGCAACCTCCGCCTCCTGGGTTCAAGTGATTCTCCTGCCTCAGCTTCCCAAGTAGCTGGGATTACAGGCACCCACCACTACACCTGGCTAATTTTTGTATTTTTAGTAGAGATGGGGTTTCACCATGTTGACCAGGCTGCTCTCGAACTCCTGATCTCAGATGATCTGCCTGCCTCGGCCTCCCAGAGAGCTGGGATTACAGGCGTGAGCCACTGCGCCCAGAGTTTTTTTGTTTTTTGTTTTTTGTTTTTTGAGACAGAGTTTAGCTCTTATAGCCCAGGCTGGAGTCAATGGTGTGATCTTGGCTCACTGCACCTCTGCCTCCTGGGTTCAAGCGATTCTCCTGCCTCAGCCTCCCAAGTAGCTGGGATTACAGGTGCCTGCCACCACACCCAGCTAATTTTTGTATTTTTAGAGGAGACGGGGTTTCACCATGTTGGCCAGGCTGGTCTCGAACTCCTGACCTCAGGTGATCCACCCACCTTGGCCTCCCAAAGTGCTGGGATTACAGGCATGAGCCACCACGCCTGGCCCTAAACTTCCATTCTTAACCTCACTCTTGTGTGTTCGTGTCCTTGATCTTTGTGGCTGTGAGATAATAAACCTTGGGTATCACCCCAGACAATAAGGCCGCTTCAGTAATGAGATTTAAAAAAAGTTTTGTTTTTGAGATGGAGTCTTGCTCTGTTGCCCAGGCTGGAGTGCAGTGGTGAAATCTCGGCTCACTGCAGCCTCCACCTCCCAAGTTCAAATGATTCTCTTGCCTCAGCCTCCCAAGTAGCTGGGACTACAGGTGAGTGCCGCCATGCCTGGCTAATTTTTTGTATTTTTAGTAGAGATGGGGTTTCACCATGTTAGCCAGGATGGTCTTGATCTCCTGACCTCGTGATCTGCCAGCCTCAGCCTCCCAAAGTGCTGGGATTACAGGTGTGAGCCACCGCACCTGGCCTAAAAAGAAAAACAAAAAAAAGAAAAAAAAAATTTTAAAGCAGCTTAATGGTTAAAGTCAGCTTAATTAAAAGCTAACATCGAAAATGTATGTGTGTATGAGAGCGTGTGTATGTTTGTATTTAAAAGGCCTTCATGTTCGTTTGTTTGTTTTTTTTTTTTTTTGGGACAGAGTTTAGCTCTTGCTGCCCAGGCTGCAGTGCAATGGCGTAATCTCGGCTCACTGCAACTTCCGCCTCCTGGTTTCAAGTGATTCTCCTGCCTCAGCCTCCCAAGTAGCTGGGATTACAGGCACTCCACACCATGCCCGGCTAATTTTTTGTATTTTTAGTAGAGATGGAATTTCACCATGTTGGTCAGGCTGGTCTTGAACTCCTGACCTCAGGTGATCCACCCACCTCAGCCTCCCAAAGTGCTGGGATTACAGGCATGAGCCACCACGCCCGGCCCTCTCTGTATCTTATGATGTAAATTTTGCTATTTAATTTTCACCTGGGTTATTTCCTTTAATATGCAAATTTAAGTCTGTTTTGCTAACAACTGCCTAGGGTTGTGAAGCAGGTTATCAAGAATCTGAAAGTCTAAGACAGGGGAAAAAAAAGGGTTTTTTGAATCTATAAGATGTACCTTGATAGGCATGCCTAATACATCTATGTATTTATGTGTTGTGTACACAACGTTTCACTACTGAAAATATATAAAAGAGCTCTAATTAACTGGCTTAAAAAAAAGTAAAAGTTCTTGAATCATATACTTTATCAAGAAAAAAGAAAAGACTAGTCAAATGCTTTTTCAAGTTTACAGAACTTAAGTAAAATCTTTAATAAATAAACTAGCTTTAAAATTATTGGTAAAATAATATTAGAAATGTCATAAGAATTGCCAGCATACATTTTTGTTTGCATTTCTTAATCAAGCAATTTCATACTTATCCCTGCCAAATACTATAAGTTGTCAAAATTTGGCATAGGGCTTACAAAATTATAAACCTAGCCCAAGACAGAATAAAACTTTGCTTGTATAGTCTTTAATAAATAAGACATTGATATTGGTTTAATGAAAATAACTACATCTTGAATTATTTAATAAAATTACCATAACTTCTAATTCTGTGACTTTAGGCAGTCTAGTCCACAGGTAGTAATGAGGTTTGTTTTGGGAAAGAACTGCTATTGTCTTTGTTTGAAAGCTAAACTATAAGCTAAGTTCCTCCCAAAGTCCAGGATGAGCAAGGGCAGTTTGGAGGTTAGAAGCAAGATGGAGTCAGTTAGGTCAAATCTTTTCACTGTCTCAGTTATAATTTTGCAGTGGTGGTTCCATAACTTTAAACAATGACTATTGCAGTTTTCATAAATAATCTAGATAAAAAATTAGGTCGGGCATGGTGTCTCACACCTGTAATCCCAGCACTTTGGGAGGCCAAGACAGGTGGATCACTTGAAGTCAGCAATTTTAGACTAGCCTGGCCAACATGGCAAAACCCCACCTCTACTAAAAATACAAAAAAAAATTAGCCAGGTGTGGTGGCGTATGCCTGTAATTCCAGCTACTCAGGAGGCTGAGGCAGAAGAATTGCTTGAACCCAGGAGGCAGAGGTTGCAGTGAGCCAAGATCATGTCCCTACACTCCAACCTGGGTGACAGAGTGAGACACTGTCTCAAAAACAAACAAAAAACAATTAAAATAAAATAATTAGGTAATTGTAATGGGATACATACTTATAGACAAACTTGTCATAATTTAGAATCTAAATTATATTAAATTACATAATAGATATTTCATTATTTGGGTATTTCCAATAAAAATATATTTGTAAGAAAACATTCTTTTTAAAAAAGTGTGTCCTTTTAAAAAATGTAAACACTTTTCATCTAATTCAAAGCTTATTTAAAGGTCATGTGTAAAACGAGGTAAAAGGAACCATGAAATAAGAGAAATGTAAAATAAGTTATAAAAATGAAGAGTTTTTTATTGGTAAGAAAGCTGAAAAAGAAATAATTTCATATGAGAAAGAATCTTGTATGGTAAGTTTAGTCCTGGAGTAAAATAAATAACTGGTTGTTTAAAAAAGAAGGGTGTTCAGGCCAAACCAGAAAGTCCAAGCATGTCGTGAATGGTCTAAGTCACACAGAGAGGATTTATTTTAAAAAACTATTTTTTTTTTTCTTTTTTGAGATGGAGTTTTGCTCTTGTTGCCTAGGCTGGAGTGCAATGGCACAATCGCGGCTCACTGCAATCTTTGCCTCCCGGTTCAAGCGATTCTCCTGTCTCAGCCTCCCAAGTAGCTGGGATTACAGGCATGCGCCACCATGCCCAGTTAATTTTGTATTTTTAGTAGAGACGGGGTTTCTCCGTATTGGTCAGGCTGATCTTGAACTTCTGACCTCGGGTGATCTTCCTGACTTGGCCTCCCAAAGTGTTGTGATTACAGGTGTGAGCCACTGCACCCAGCCTAAAAAAAAAACTTTTATATGATCAAGTTATCATATTATTATTAAGTTTTGGTTTGCTTTAGAAAAAACATAAAAAATTTTAAAAATTAAGGTTATTACATCTGTGTATCTTTCTTTTCTGCTTTTAAAGTACTTGTGACACTGAGTTACAGGGCTTTGACTCCTGGGTCTAAAAAGGACACCAAGTCCTGCTAAATTTTAAACACTGACAGCAATTAAAACCCCATCTTCAGTCCCAGTTGAAGATGCCAATCAAAATAAACTGCATTCTTGAGACACAGGGCCAGAAATTAAAGTTGTTCAACTCCTCAAGGCCTAGGGACTATCGTGGAAGAGGTAGACATGTGAGATTGTAAAGGCCAATTTTAAGAGATAAAATAAGTGCAGTTTCTCTATAAATTAACCATCAATGTCAAAGGTACACTAATGCAAGACCAGCATATGGGCCCCTGTGTCAGATTAACAAGGTTTTCTTGAGGCATTAACCAACTCCTGAATAAAGGTTATAAAAGGCTTATGGAAGTTATATTTTATGGTAAAGATTAAAATTTTATAGAGTGTTCATTACATTTTGAAAAACTAAGTGGCTTCATGCTGTTTTTATTAGGGCTTATTGTTTGGAAAATTAAGTCTCCTCTCTCAAAGAATGAAGGTTTTACCTTTTTCTTTTTTTAAAATCCTTGAGATATTACTTTGGTTAAATGAAATTACTTATTTTACAATGACCTGTAATGGTACTTTGTGATATCAAGTGTTTTCAACTTTTGATGCTGAACAAACTTTCCAAATCAAATTATAAATTATGGCCAGGCATGGTGGCTCACGTCTGTAATCCCAGCACTTCAGGAGGCAGAGGTGGGTGGATCACCTGAGGTCAGGAGTTCAAGACTAGCCTGGCGAACATGGCGAAACCTGGTCTCTATTAAAAATATACAAAAATTAGCTGGGCATGGTGGTGCATGCCTGTAGTCGCAGCTACTCCGGAAGCTGAGGCAACAGAATTGCTTGAACCTGCCAGGCAGAGGTTGCAGTGAGCTGAGATTGTGCCACTGCACTCCAGCCTGGGAAACAGAGCAAGACTCTAGCTCAAAAAAAAAATTATAAATTATATCTTTTTCTGACCTAATTAATCCTTTAAGATATTAGGTTCCCTAAAGTCCAAAAATGACATATTTTGCTTATTTGGTATAAAAATTGTACAGGAAATATTGTCAAATATAAAATGGTGTTTGGTTTCCCTTGGGCTGTATTTGTATAAATATGTTATTAGAATGTGTCCCAAAATTATGGGAAACTCCTGTAATTCTGATATAGCTTAATGTACATTTAATAATTATAATTGTTATGTTAAATTATTGTGTGCCACAGAGGTAACAAATTTCCTTGTCAGTTGTGTCTTTGGCTATGGCTGCCCTAAAAGTTTTTGTCATCCATGAACAATTGTCTTGTTTTAGTCCTCTTTAGAAGGTCGTTTTATAATCAACTATAAAACTCTAACAGGTGCTTTTGAATGCAGGTTTCTGATAACTCTGATGATTGTGACATCAGGATAGAGGAAAAACTTTCAGGACTCATGGAGAGCTGAAATATTTATGAATATCAAGCAGAACAGAAATTAACTACATGGACTAAAATAACAGAAGTCTGAAGTGATCTTTTTAACTTTTTGCTAAAAACATTGCTGATCTTTTGTTTCATTTTTCAGAGTCAAGAAAACTTTTAAGCTATTTACAGCTTTTAACAATTGAGTAAAATATACTCCTATGAACACAATTTGGAGCATATTCATTTCTTTCTACCTGATTTCTACGGAATTTGGAAACTATTTGTGAGTATTCTTAACTTATGACAATACAGTTATTTGCATAAGTGCAATAAGAATCTGTTTTCATTTGTAACACGTCACAGTTAAAGAAACTGGTTATTTTACCAAGGCTTTGGCTGGAAAGGTGTGCTTTCCTTTAAGGAATAAAACTTGTTTTATGGAGCCAATAAAAGTCCCTTGGAAATACTGGTCTCATACCTCTGTCTACACAGTCCCCATACAGGGTTTCTGACTTGCGGTAAGTAAAGAATGTCACTTTCTGACAGGCCCAGGAGCCCTAAGTTTATCTTAAAACCTCAAGAGGCGAGGAATTCACCTAACTCATAGGTATTTGATGGTACAAATCTATGGCTGGGCTTGGCTTTAAAAAAGTCTTATCTGAAATTCCTTCTATGGAACAAAGTTCCATCAAAGCCAATTTAAAAGGCTATGTAAAAAAATAATTATTCTGGCTGCACTGTATACAAATAATCAGGCCAAGTATAATAAAGCAAACCAGTCCTACCATGATTTGTCTTCAGTAAAAATGGGAAACTGGAGAGAGAAAAAATATATTTTAAAAACTACAGTAGGCCAGGTGCCATAGCTCACACCTGTAATCCCAGCACTTTGGGAGGCTGAGGCAGGGGGATCACGAGGTCAGGAGATTGAGACCATCCTGGCTAACACAGTGAAACCCCGTCTCTACTAAAAATACAAAAAATTAGCCAGGCATGGTGGTGGGTGCCTGTAGTCCCAGCTACTTGGGAGGTTAAGGCAGGAGAATGGCGTGAACCCAGGAGGCAGAGCTTTCAGTGAGCTGAGATCACACCACTGCACTCCAGCCTGGGCGACAGAGCGAGACTCTGTCTCAAAAAAAAAAAAGAAAAACAAAACAAAAACAAAAACAAAAACTACAGTAACCTGTTGTTAGATTCTAGTCTTGCCTAATGTTTTTCAATTTTTATTATTTCCTACAGTTTGCACCAACTTTTCTTGGCTATAAGCCTGCAAAGTAATGTTTTCAATTTTTTTCCTTCTTTTTTTCCCATTTTTTATAATTTAGAGTCACCAAAAACTAAGCTGTACTTTCATAAAACTCTGTAAACTGAAGCTAGACAACTTAAACTTCAGAAGAAAATAATAGTAACCTATTTACATACATAAGGCACTTTCATACCTGCCTACTGATGTATGGACTTCAGAGTAATGTGGCCAATATCAATTTTCCAGAATTGTTTCTTTGTTTGTTGCTGTTTTTTCCCTTCCTCCCCCTATTTTCTCTTCATAGGACATGAGACTTCACACCCTGCTAAAAATGAGCTTTCCTAATGAGAGGTGACAGCATGCTGGTAGTCCTTGCTCCCTCTTGGCACCTCCTCGGCCTTGGTGCCCACTTTGGCCATGCTTGAGGAGACCTTCAGCCCGCCGCTGCACTGTGGGAGCCCCTCTGTGCTGGCCGAGGCTGGAGCCGGCTCCCTCTGCTTGCAGGAAGGTGTGGAGGGAGAGGCGTGGGTGGGACCCGGGGCTGCACCTAGTGTTCACGGGCCAACACGAGTTCAGGGTGGGCATGGGCTTGGTGGGCCCTGCACTCGGAACAGCCGGCCAGTGCCACCGGCCCTGGGCAGTGAGGGGCTTAGCACCCAGGCCAGCAGCTGCAGAGGGTGCACTGGGTCCCCCAGCAGTGCCGGCCCAACAGCGCTGTGCTTGAATTCTCGCTGGGCCTCAGCTGCCTCCCCATGGGGCAGGGCTCGGGACCTGCAGTCTTCCATGCCCGATCACCCCCGCCCACCCCCCCACCGTGGGCTCCCACGCAGCTGGAGCCTCCCCGATGAGCGCCACCCCCTGCTTGATGGCACCTGGTCTCATCAACTGCCCAAGGGCTGAGTAGTGCGGGTGCATGGCGTGGGACTGGCAGGCAGCTCTGCCCACGGCCCTGGCATGGGATCCACTAGGCAAAGCCAGCTGGGCTTCTGAGTCTAGTGGGTAATTGGAGATGGGCTCCTGAGTCTAGTGGGGACTTGGAGAACTTTTATGTCTAGCTGGAGGATTGTATATGCACAAATCTGCACTCTGTGCCTAGCTCGGGGTTTGTGGATGCACCAATCAGCACTCTGTGTCTAGCTCAAGGTTTGTAAACACACCAATCAGCACCCTGTGTCTAGCTCAAGGTTTGTAAATGCCCCAATCAGTGCCCTGTGTCTAGCTAATCTGGTGGGGACTTGGAGAACTTTCACGTCTAGCTAAAGGATTATAAATGTACCAATCAGCATTCTGTGTCTAGCTCAAGGTTTGTAAATGCACCAATCAGCACCCTATCAAAACGGACCAATCAGCTCTCTGTAAAACGGACCAATCGGCAATCTGTAAAATGGACCAATCAGCAGGATGTGGGTGGGGTCAGCTAAGGGAATAAAACCAGGCTGCTGGAGCCAGCAATGGCAACCCACTCGAGTCCCCTTCCACACTGTGGAGGTTTTGTTCTTTCTCTCTTTGCAATAAATCTTGCTGTTGCTCACTTTTTGGGTCCACATTTCTTTTATGAGCTGTAACACTCACCGTGAAGGTCTGCAGTTTCACTCCTGGGGCCAGCAAGACCACGAACCCACTGGGAGGAATGAACAACTCTGGAGGGGAGGAACAAACAACTCCAGATGTGCTGCCTTAAGAGCTGTAACACTCACTGCGAAGGTCTGCAGCTTTACTCCTGAAGCCAGTGAGACAACGAAGCCACCAGAAGGAAGAAACTCCAAACACATCCAAACATCAGAAGGAAAAACTCTGGACACACCATCTTTAAGAACTGTAACACTTACCGTGAGAGTCCACGGCTTCATTCTTGAAGTGAGACCAAGAACCCACCAATTCAGGATACACTAATAGCTCAGGACCTACCTGTCTAGGAATAAACCATTCTAGCCATGAGAGATCAAACAGAACCTCAAACCAGAGACTCATTTTCTTCTAAAATACTTTCTAGAAAAGATTTTTAAAATGAAAGGGGGGAAAGGGTAAAAAGAAAAATCTTGGGGGCCCCCAAACTCACTAAGCTAAAAGAATAAGTCATGCTGGGAACTGCTTAGGGCTGTTAAAGCAAACTAAATATGACCTGAGAAGGTCTCCATACTTCTATATTGGAGTACTTTTGCTTGAACTGTAACTTAGCTTAATAGTCAGATAAAATTGAAAACCTAGCTTAATAGTATGCACACATAACAATAGCTGAGTGTTGGCCAATCTCAGTGGCCATACTTCAACCACTCATAGACTGCTGAGTGCTCAAACTGTCTTCAAATAAGGCAAATGCAGAGCTGTAACCAATCTCACTCCTTCTGTACCTCACTTCCAATTCCTGTACGTAACTTTAACTTTTTGTCTATAAATTTGTTCTGACCATGAGGCACCCCTGGAGTCTCTGTGAATCTGCTGTGATTCTGGGGGCTGCTTGATTTGTGAATCCTTCGTTGCTTAATTAAACTCCTTTAAATTTAATTTGGCTGAAATTTTTCTTTTATCAGTTGGTGTCAGAAGCGGGATCTGAAGTGGAGCTTCTAGCGACCCCCAGGAGCATTGAGTGAACACGCAAGGTGACTGCAGGACCCACTTGTGTCCATTGATCTCTCAGAGTGGCTGGGGATCGTGAGTAAGCTTCCTCTTGGATTTCAGAGTTCCACAGATTTGTGTTTTGAGCTCTCCAAGTTCCTTTGAGCAAATATCTGGTTCAAACTAGGTTTGGAGTTGCAACAGAAACTGGACTGGGTCCAGGAATGGATTTGAACCAGTAATGAACTGGCTTGGATCCAATTAGAGGTGTCTTACATCTGAATGGGTCAGAAAGGAACTGGTAGTAAGCAGTAATATTTCAGGGATTATAAAATTTGGCTTTTGAAACTTCACAGGGATTTTTGTGTTCTACCCTTTTGCTTCATTTTTCTAGCATGCTTAGGTAGGAAAAATTATTGGCTAAGTTAAGAGAACCTAAGAGTAAAGCCAATATTTTAGGTAAAAATGTGATCCTTAATTTCTGGAAAACTGAGTTCCTTCTGGCTTATACTTTAGGCCTGGGAGGCAGCGAAGTCTTACAGAAACGGCAAAATCTTACTAAAGATAACTTACAGTGGAACGTTCTGAATGAACAGCAATGCATTGAAGTACATTTAAAAATGAAGACTCTTGGCCAGTCGCAGTGGCTCATACCTGTAATCTCAGCACTTCGGGAGGCCAAGGTGGGCAGATCATGAGGTTAGGAGATCCAGACCATCCTGGCCAACAAGGTGAAACCCCATCTCTACTAAAAATACAAAAATTAGCTGGGCATGGTGGCGTGTGCCTATAATCCCAGCTACTCGGGAGGCTGAGGCAGCAGAATCACTTGAACCAGGGAGTTGGAGATTGCAATGAGCTGAGATTGCAGCGGAGATCGGGCCACTGCACTCCAGCCTGGCAACAGAGTGAGACTCTGTCAAAAAAAAAAAAAGAAAAAAAAAAAGCTCTCAGTAAAGTCCCTTTTGGCTAAGAACAAATTTGGCACTACAGGATGTCAACTGCTATTCTCTTTGGAATAATCTGCCTTGCACTCTTTGCTGATGACTATGGGTGACAGGATTAGGCATAGAGAGGGTCGTGGGACATGGGGAGCTTTTTCCTTCCCCAAAAGGGGAAACTTGAGAGCTGATGGGACTGTTGGAAAAAAAAAATCCCTTCATGACAGTAGCTGCAGCCACCTGAGCTTTTCAATGTGGGTCTTTCTCTGGACTCCCTGAGCATTTTGCCTTCCCACCCTGCCACAGGCAATGCTTTCTCTCTTTCTCTCTCTCTCTCAATCTCTCACTCTCTCTCTTTCCTTTCCCTTTTTTATCTTTTCTGTTACTCGGGGCAACCATCTTGCCCAGAGGCCACGTGTTGAAACTCCTAGTCGGAGGTTGGATTAAAGACGAAGGGGCCCATGTGAGGGCAAATTTAAGGCTTATCAGTTTGATATTGGGTGATAAGAAGAGTGGCCAATGTCTATGTTTTATTACACATATTTTACTCTGGTCAGAACCAAAAAAGATAATTTTCCTTTATGATGCAGCTTGGCCCCCAGCGTGATGATGCGGCAAGCTGGGTCACTGGAGCCACGCAGGGAAAGGTAACCCAGAAGCCTGGCATGCTGGCAAAAGGGTAAGAATTTTTTTCTTTTTTTTTTGAGTCAAAGTCTCGCTCTGTTACGAGGGCAGTGGCATGATCTCAGCTCACTGCAACCTCCGCCTCCCAGGTTCAAGCGATTCTCCTGCCTCAGCCCCCCGAGTAGCTGAGAGTAGTACAGGTGTGTGCCACCACACCTGGCTAATTTTTGTATTTATAGCAGAGACGGGGTTTCACTATGTTGGCCAGGCTGGTCTTGAACTCCTGACCTCATGACCTGCCCGCCTCGGCCTCCCAAAGTGCTGAGATTACAGGCATGAGCCACCACACCCAGCCAAGGGTAAGAATTTCTTACCAGTCAGATTTCTGGTTTCTCTCTCTCTGTGCAAACAGTTGAATGAATGGTAAAAATCACTGTTTACTCTTCTGTAAAGTTGTGATTAATGCAAAAAAGAATTCTGAGGCCAGTCTCATACTGATGTATTTGTGCTATGAACTTGTTTTTCTGTGTTGAGGGGTACCTTAGGATAAAACATGGGCTTAGGACCCCATAAACTCACTGCCCAAGATGACCCAGCAAGCTGGTTGATAACATACTTTCCTGCATGTCCGTGAAACAAACTACTGGATGGGGTCTCCATCTTGTTTTATGTCCTTGGGTGCTTGACCTTATAACCATGTGGCAGTACTTTCTCTTGGTCTCTGCCTTCCAGGGAACAGGAATTTTAGGGTTTATGTCATAGGTTGCTCTAAAAATTATCTTGAGTAGATAAAAGCCTTTGCAAGCTCAAAATTAACTACTCTAGACTTCTTCTGGGAAGGCCAACAGAGACTACCCTGTGCTGTAGCTCAATAGCTAGTGTTTTGGCATTTCACACTGGCAGTCCAGGTTTGATTCCCTCTTTAGGAAGTAAGTCCTTTCTGATTTAATATCTGTATAACTTTGTCTAGTCTCTTCTCCTCCACGGACTATCTTAAATTTTCTTTTCTCTGGCCAAGTGCGGTGGCTCATGCCTGTAATCCCAGCACTTTGGGAGGCCAAGGCAGGTGGATCACGAGGTCAGGAGTTTGAGGCCATCCTGACCAACATGGTGAAACCTCATCTCTACTAAAAATACAAAAATTAGCTGGGCATGATGGCACACACCGGTAGTCCCAGCTACTCAGGAGGGTGAGGCAGGAGAATCGCTTGAACCCAGGAGGCAGAGGTTGCAGCCAAGATCGCTCCACTGCACTGCAGCCTGGTGACAGAGTAAGACTCTGCCTCAAAAAAATTTTCCTTTCTCTGAGCACTTGGGAGGTTACCTCTGGTAAATTTCAAAAGCCAGAAATATTGGCCATTTAGCCTGGCTAAAATTAGGTAATAGGAAATTTTAAATGGATTTCATTAAAAAGTGCTATGATTAAAAGTCACCTTAATTGAAAGCAGATATTCAAGCTCTAATATCCTGGACTCCTTGGGAAAAACAGGAGGCACCAGAAACCCCTTTCCTGGCTCTGTTTTTCCAAGGGCTCCACCCTAAAGCCAATAACCAATTGAGAAACTTAAAAACTGGCAAATGAAAAATCTTACAACTACTGTAGTAATCTTCTGTCTGTTTTTCTGTGTAACTATATATGGGTTGTGTGTAATGCTTATATAAAAGAGCTCTTATTAATTGGTTTAAACAAAAATAAGCTCTTAAAAGCAAAATAAAAACTGTAATGCCTTTTAGTTCATGTAACTTTAGTAATCTTTGGCAAATAAAAATAGCTTTAAAGATTATTGATAAAATAAAAACATTTTATCTAAATCATGCAGGTCAGATATTAGGTTTGCTAAAGGCTTTAAGGTCATAAACTTCTTTGACTTTTGAAAATTGTTCAATATATTTTGAAGACATTAAATTCTAAATAAGGCATGGGGATACATGGAATTAGCCGTGCCCCCTAGCTATGCAAAGAAGGTTATAAAGAAAGGAGATTTTATATAAGAAAGGATGTTGTATGGTAAATTCTTGTCCTAAAGTAAAATGACTGGTTGTTTAAAAGAGGGATGTTTAGGGCAAGTCATAAAGTCTAAACATGTTGTACATGGTCTGTGTAAGTCGTGAAAGAATTTATGAAAAGAAATTTACGCCAAAAATGTTGTACAATTTAAAGGTGATTTGGCCTCCTAAATGCTTCATGAAACGCCGCTATGACTCTTAACTGTACAGCTTGCCTGCTTTACAGCTAGGTGAGGCCTGGGACACATGGAGTTAGATGCTGGCAAGAGTCAGACCTTATCTGCATTTCTGTCTGGGTCCTAGGCTCCACACCTAGTACATAATTAAAATCCCTTACTTACCAAGGTTTTCACCAAAAGTAAAATTACTAGGGGTTAACATCGTAATATGTAATTGAGACTACTGAAAAAATAAGTTTACATACAAGATGTGTAGGGAGAATAAAATGTGTTTTTGTACGAGATTATAAGAAAGTATGGGAATGTAAAGTTTTGCCTAGGTTAGAGGGTTAAAGGATTGTTTAAATTAAATAAAGCTAAAGGTTTGAACAAGTTGTAAAAGGTTTATAAAAATTAACAGATCCTATGTGTGAACATATTGGCTAAAGTTAAAATGGCATTATTTAGTTTTTTTCCCCATAAATTGGACATTGGAATAGAAGCACAACAGAGTTTCATTAGAACATTGTTCTGCTCTGAGAAAAAAATACTGTAAAGTGTTATAAAATGTTTATATAAATCTTACCTTATAGTCAAACTAATTAAAACTGAATAGATTTATAAAATGTTTTTAAAAACTAGCTTTAACATTAAAAATAACACGAATGGAAACAAAAAATTTGGTTTTCTATTTTAAAAAGGATTTTTATGTAATATTAAAAGATAATGAAAGGTTTTTGTTTACCTTTTAAGTTAACCATAAAAGGAAAAATGGGGGAAAGGAAAGAAAGGAGACAGAATCAGTTGTCCTCATGCTATCTTTGTCTTCATTGGGTCTTGTTAGGAAAGCTGAGTCTCCTCTTTATCAGAATAATGTTTTTTCCTTAAAAAAAATTTTTTTTGAGACAGAGTCTCACTGGAGTGCAGTGATGTGGTCCCGGCTCACTCCAACCTCCGCCTCCTGGGTTCAAGTGATTCTCCTGCCTCAGCCTCCCGAGTAGCTGAGGGTGCAGGCACCCGCCACCATGCATGGCTAATTTTTGTCTTTTTAGTACAGGCGGAGTTTCACCATGTTGGCCAGGCTGGTCTTGAACTCCTGACCTCAAATGATCCAAAGTGGTGGGCCTCCCCAAGGTGGTGGGATTACAGGCATGAGCCATGATGCCTGGCCTAAAAAATTTTTGAGTTATCATTTTGGCTAAATGAGTGACTTATGGTAATCTGAGAGTCTATTTTGTAATAGCCAATGTTTTAAACCTTTGGTATTTAACAGATCTTTCAAAATCAAGCTCTAGATTATCATGCTAAATCAGCCAACACTAAAATTGTTTAAATATACAATTTGAATGAACTCCATGGTCTAAGTCAAATTACCTATGATAACTCATTAGTTATCAGTGCTATGCACCTAAATTGGAAAACAACTGGTATTCAAAAGGACATATGTCTAATGTTAAGCATGGTCTCATTAAGAACCAGGACAGCTGCCTTGTCCTTCCTGAATCCTTAAAGCTTTTGTTATTAAAGGTTCTTCATTCCATGACTCGTCATGGAAAAGATAAAATAATCCAAATTGAATATATTGATGTGGTGACCTATAAATTGAGGAAATAGTTTAAAACCAATGTTTGGTTCCATATTCCCAGGAAGACAGTCAAAGCTTCAGGTACATTTGGCTACCTGATGGGCCATTTAAACATTTATAAAGGAATTTCATTCAATTGTCATTTTCAATGCATGTTTTCTGGTGTATAAAAGCTTTTCCATGCAAGAGGGCTGATCTTATAGCAGTAGATTATTATGCTACAGTGTATTTTAACCAGGTAAAGAAAGCTTTTTATGGTTCACTGATGACAATCCCTTCACAATCTAGAACCCGAAGATTGGATCTTCTGAGAACATCAGAGAAAGGCCATCTTTGCCATCCACACTACAGAAAAACTTTGGAGCCTCGAACCTTGGGTTTATAATCTCACAACTGAGAAGGGTCCCTCCACACTCCTGCAACTGTACACCTGTTGGAACCCTTAAGGTAAAACTAATCAGGAAAGTTTCTCCCCAGAAGAAGATGGCATCCTTGATGTGAACAGCTTTTCCACAAGATCACAGATCAAAACTTCTACTATCATGAGACTCTTATATTTGAATATTTTTTTCTTGTTTATGCCTCTATGAACAATAGAAATGAAAAGGGGGTCTATTATGTGCTCTTACAGGGTATGCTTTTCTTTGTGAAGGATTTTGCAGCCAGCCTTATACATGAATGAACTTACACTTTAATAGATAAAAGATGAAGGCCCAATGTAGGTGAGAAACTTTAGTGATACATACATTGCCTCAAAATCAGTCAAAACTCCTCTTAACCCATATCATGGATTAAAGAGAACATTGACAGGAGGCCTTCACTCTTCTAGAAGGACATCATTTGTTCAGTCCTTTTTCCATGGTTTAGAATAAAAGAGGCAATAATTAGAAATGTCTCCCTCATAATAGGCTCTACAGCAAATTCTACTTTAAAGGCTATTGTTACACAACAGACTTTAAATTCTCTTGTGAAAGTTATGCTAAATAATAGAATTGGCTAAACAGAAAAGTACCTGTGCAGCTGCTGACATTTGTGGCCTATGGAGAAATATATCAAATGTAAATTATAAAAATTCAGTTGTAGGGGATTAATGCAAAGACCACTTAGTTAAGTGAGTAGATGCTAGCTAGCTCATTCATTAATCTATTTAATTTTAGGTGGTTTGGTTTATGAGGACCCTGGGTAAGGAACATACTCCAAACTCCTGGGGTATGGCCTCCCCATACTCATAGTAACAGTCTCCCTGGTGCACTGTATTCTCTCAAAGGTTTTAAATGTTTGCATGTAGCCATCTCTAGAACGCCAAATGGTCTCTCCTCAACTGGAATGACAAAAGTTGAAAGAGCCTTCCTTCCTTCCTTCCTTCCTTCCTTCCTTTCTTTCCTTCTTCCTTCCTTCCTTTCTTTCTTTCGACGGTCTCCCTCTGTTGCCGAGGCTGGACTGTACTGCCATGATCTTGGCTCGCTGCAACCTCCCTGCATCGGGCTCCCGTGACTCTCCTGTCTCGGCCTACCGAGTGCCTGGGATTGCAGGCACATACCGCCAAGCCTGACTGGTTTTGTATTTTTGGTGGAGACGGGGTTTCACCGTGTTGGCCAGGCTGGTCTCCAGCTCCTGACCTTGAGTGATCTGTCCGCCTCGGCCTCCTGAGGTGCTGGGATTGCAGACGGAGTCTCGCTCACTCAGTGCTCAATGTTGCCCAGGCTGGAGTGCAGTGGCGTGATCTCGGTTCACTACAACCTCCACCTCCCAGCCGCCTGCCTTTGCCTCCCAAAATGCTAAGATTACAGCCTCTGCCCGGCCACCACCCTGTCTAGGAAGTGAGGAGCGTCTCTGCCTGGCCACCCATTGTCTGGGATGTGAGGAGCGCCTCTGCCTGGCTGCCCCGTCTGGGATGTGAGGAGCGCCTCTGCCCGGCTGCCCCATCTGGGATGTGAGGAGCGCCTCTTCCTGGCCACCCTGTCTGGGAAGTGGGGAGCGCCTCTGTCCGGCTGCCCTGTCTAGGAAGTGAGGCGCGCCTCCGCCCGGCCACCCATCGTCTGGGATGTGAGGAGCACCTCTGCCTGGCCGCCACCCCGTCTAGGAAGTGAGGAGCGCCTCTGCCCGGCCGCCTCGTCTGGGAAGTGAGGAGCGCCTCTGCCCAGCTGCCCTCTCTGGGAAGTGAGGAGTGCCTCTGCCTGGCCGCCCATCGTCTGGGAGGTGAGGAGCACTTCTGCCTGGCCGCCCCGTCTAGGAAGTGAGGAGCGCCTCTGCCCAGCCGCCATCCCGTCTGGGAGGTGGGGAGTGCCTCTGCCCGGCCACCCCATCTGAGAAGTGAGGAGCCCCTCTGCCCGGCAACTGCCCTGTCTGGGAAGTGAGGAGTGTCTCTGCCCGGCCGCCCCATCTGGGAAGTGGGGAGCGACTGCCCGGCCGCCCCGTCTGGGAAATGGGGAGTGCCTCTGCCCGGCCGCCCCCTCTGGGAAGTGGGGAGTGCCTCTGCCCGGCCACCCTGTCTGGGAAGTGGGGAGTGCCTCTGCCCGGCTGCCCCGTCTGGGAAGTGGGGAGCACCTCTGCCCGGCCGCCCATCATCTGGGATGTGAGGAGCACCTCTGCCTGGCCACCACCCCGTCTAGGAAGTGAGGAGCGCCTCTGCCCGGCCTCCTCATCTGGAAAGTGAGGAGCGCCTCTGCCCGGCCACCCATCGTCTAGGAGGTGAGGAGCACCTCTGCCTGGCCGCCCTTCATCTGGGAGGTGAGGAGCGCCTCTGCCCGGCCGCCCCGTGTGGGAGGTGAGGAGCGCCTCTGCCCGGCTGCCCATTGTCTGGGAAGTGAGAAGCGCCTCTGCCCGGCTGCCCCATCTGGGATGTGAGGAGCGCCTCTGCCCAGCCACCCCATCTGGGAAGTGAGGAGCGCCTCTGCCTGGCCGCTGTGCAATCTTCCAAGTGTGAAGTGACAGCCTTTCTGCAGGTGTACCCAACAGCTCCAAAGAGACAGTGACCATTGAGAACGGGCCATGATGACGATGGTGGTTTTGTCAAAAAGAAAAGGGGGAAATGTGGGGAAAAGAAAGAGAGATCAGATTGTTACTGTGTCTGTGTAGAAAGAAGTAGACATAGGAGACTCCATTTTGTTCTGTACTACGAAAAATTATTCTGCCTTGGGATGCTGTTAATCTATAACCTTACCCCCAACCCTGTGCTCTCTGAAACATGGGCTGTGTCCACTCAGGGTTAAATGGATTAAGGGTGGTGCAAGATGTGCTTTGTTAAACAGATGCTTGAAGGCAGCATGCTCGTTAAGAGTCATCACCACTCCCTAATCTCAAGTACCCAGGGACACAAACACTGCGGAAGGCCGCAGGGACCTCTGCCTAGGAAAACCAGAGACCTTTGTTCACATGTTTATCTGCTGACCTTCCCTCCACTATTATCCTATGACCCTGCCACATCCCCCTCTCTGAGGAACACCCAAGAATGATCAATAAATACTAAAAAAAAAAAAAAAAAAAGTAAAAAAAAAAAAGAACAAAGCTATAGAAAAACAAACAACAGCAACAACAACAAAAAGCTGAAAGAAATGTGCAACAATGAGGATACCATAACCTATGAATGACACACTGAGACCGGAAACCTAAAATGATGGTAACTGAGAGTGGCGCTAAGGCCCTAAGTTTTGGTCACACTCTCACCTAAGTGAGAACCTGGCCAGAAAAGGGGAATTTTTTAAAACAAAATTATGGGAGGCCATTATTTTGGACTGAGCTCATGCACTAGGCCCTAACCAAATGAAACTAGAATGGAGTCACTTGTGCTAAATGTGACACAATCAAACTAAGGCTTTAAGAAAACACATAGATCCTAGAACAGATCAGGTTTTGTTTTTCTCCTGTAAACAGATGTTCCAGCATAAGGAGATACCCTCTACTCAGTGCTTATTCTCTCCTTGCAAAACCCACTATTCTACTGTTTCCCAGTGGGTTTCAAAACCACATAAGTACATTTACAACAGTGATAGTAACATCAATGACTAAGGTTTTGGCCAATCTCTCAAAATTGAGAAAATGACCAAAATGGGAGAATTGTTAAAGCAAACTAAATATGGCCTGAGAAGGACTCCGTACTTCCATATTTGAGACCTTGCGAATGAACTGTAACTTAGCTTAATAGTCAGACAAAATTCAAAACCTAACTTAATAGTATGCACCCGCAACAATAGCTGAGTGCTGGCCAACCACTCATAGACTGCTGAGTGTTTAAACTAGTTCAAGTAAGGCAAACGCAGAGCTGTAACCAATCTCACTGTTTCTGTACCTCACTTCCAATTCCTGTATGTCACTTTAACTTTTTTGTCTATAAATTTGTTCTGACCACGAGGCACCCCTGAAGTCTGTGAATCTGCTCTGATTCTGGGGGCTGCCTGATTTGCGAATACTTCATTGCTCAATTAAACTCCTTTAAATTTAATTCGGCTGAAGTTTTTCTTTTATCAGGGCAAAACATGCCTTCCATTCTATTCAAAGTCACCCTCTGCTCACTGAGATAAATGCACATCTGATTACCTCCTTTGGAGAGGCTAATCAGAAACTCAAAAGAATACAACCATTTGTCTCTTATTTACCTATGACCTGGAAGCCCCTTCCCTGCTTTGAGTTGCCCAGCCTTTCCAGAGTGAACCAATGTTCATCTTACATATGTCTGATGTCTCATGTGTCCCTAAATGTATAAAAAAAAACTGTGCTCTGACCACTTTGGGCACATGTCTTCAGGACCTCCTCAGGCTGTGCCACAGGCACACGTCCTCAACCTTGGCAAAATAAACTTTCTAAATTAACTGAGACCTGTCTCAGATTTTCAGGGTTCACACTTTTCACATTCCTATTATACAAGGCTGTATGTAACAGATGTCACTTTTTTACAAATTATATTTTACCTAATACATTTACAATTTTAGGTTGTGTACATCTTTTTTTTTTTTTTTTTTTCTGAGACAGAGTTTCGCTCTTTTTGCCCAGGCTGGAGTGCAGTGGCGCGATCTCGGCTCACTGCAACCTCTGCCTCCTGGGTTCAAGCAATACTCCTGCCTCAGCATCCCAAGTAGCTGGGATTACAGGCACCTGCCACCATGCCTGGCTAATTTTTTGTATTTTCAGTAGAGACGGGGTTTCACCATGTTGACCAGGATGGTCTCAATCTCTTGACCTCGTGATCCTCCCGCCTCAGCCTCCCAAAGTGCTGGGATTACAGGTGTGACCCACCGCGCCTGGCCAGTTGTTTACATCTTAAGCACACAACAGGTGCTTATTAGTGATGAAGTGGTGTAAATACCTGCTTATTTTTGAGTGTGATGCAGCCTAGTGGACCTGTATATGTGTTTATAAGTTTAAGGTAACATGTTTACTTACAAACTGCTCCTCACCCCATCCAACACATCTCAGCAAATAATTCAGGATGATAGAATATATTACATTACTCTGAATTTGTACATCATATCACCTTATAATTTATTAATTACACTTATTACAATATCCTTAAGATAAATTCCTAGCAGTGGGATTTTTAAATGAAAGGATTATATACATATTAAATTTGGATAGTTAGTCCCAAATTGTCCTCCAGAAAGGTTATACCCATTTACACTCTCGCCAAGTATTGCCACCATATTTTTAAGGTTGCCTAGTATTCTGTCATGTAGATGTACCATTATTAAAATGCTTTAATAGTGCCTGCCCAGGCCAAGCGCGGTGGCTCACACCTGTAATCCCAGCACTTTGGGAGGCCGAGGTGGGCGGATCACGAGGTCAGGAGTTCGAAACCAACCTGGCCAACATAGTGAAACCCAGTCTCTACTAAAAATACAAAAAATTAGCCGGGTGTGGTGGTGGACACCTGTAATCCCAGCTACTCAGGAGGCTGAAGCAGGAGAATCACTTGAACCTGGGAGGTGGAGGTTGCAGTGAGCCAAGATTGCGACATTGCACTCCAGCCGGGGTGACAGTGCTAGACTCCGTCTCAAAAAAAAAAAAAGTGCCTGCTCTCCTTTTTCTCTTCCTCTTCCTCTTCCTCTCCTTCTCCTTCTCTTCTCCTCCTCCTCCTTTTTGTCGTCGTTGTCGTCAGACAGGTAATGTGCCAATGCTGTAAAAAGGTGGCACATCTCACACTTGTGCGTGAACACCCAATCATCATGCATATGACCCACAAAAGGATCGTGCATGCTATTATTATTGCTGTTATTACTAGATATTTTCACTTTTTTGCTAATAATATTATTATTATTTGAGACGGAGTCTTGCTCTGTCGCCCAGGCTGGACTGCAGTGGTGCTATCTTGGCTCACTGCAAGCTCCGCCTCCTGGGTTCACACCATTCTCCTGCCTCAGCCTCCTGAGTAGCTGGGACTACAGGCGCTCGCCACCACGCCCGGCTAATTTTTTTGTATTTTTAGTAGAGACGGGGTTTCACCGTGTTAGCCAGGATGGTCTTGATCTTCTGACCTCGTGATCTGCCCACCTCGGCCTCCCAAGGTGCTGGGATTACAGGCGTGAGCCACCACGCCCGGCCAATATTATTATATCATATTATTGATGTTTTCTTGGCACTTTTTCCATTTTCTTTTCTTTTTTGAGACAGGTTTTCACTCTGTTGCACAGGTTTGAGTGCAGTAGCATGATCACAGCTCACTGCAGCCTCAAACTCCTGGGCTCAAGCAATCCTCCTGCCACAGCCTCCTAGGACTACAGGAGTGTGCCATCATACCTGGCTAATTTAAAAATTTTTTTGTAGAGGCAGAGTCATGTTATGTTGCCCATGCTGCTCTCAAAGTCCTGGCTTTAAGTGATCCTCCCACCTTGGCCTCCCAAAGCACCATCTTCTTTTTTATTAAAAAATATGGCTGGGCGAGGTGACTCACGCCTGTAATCACAGCACTTTGGGAGGCCAAGGCAGGTGGATTGCTTGAGCCCAGGAGTTTGAGACCAGCCTGGACAACATGGTGAAACCCTGTTTCCACACATACACAAAAATCCCCAAAAATTAGCTGGGTGGGGTGATGCACGCCTGCAGTCCCAGCTTCTCAGGAAGCTGAGGTGGGAGGATCTCTCTGAGCCCTGGAGGCCGAGGCTGCAGTGAGCCAAGATTGTGCCACTGCACTTCGGCCTGGATGACAGAGCGAGACTCTGTCTCTTTAAAAACAAACAAACAAAAAAACGGACATGGTGGTTCACGCCTGTAATCCCAGCACTTTGTCAGGCCGAGGGGGGCAGATCACCTGGGGTCAGGAGTTCGAGACCAGCCTGGCCAACGTGGTGAAACCCCATCTCTACTAAAAATACAAAAAATTAGCCAGGTGTGGTGGCATGTGCCTGTAGTCCCAGCTACTCGGGAGGCTGAGACAGGAGAATCACTTGAACCTGGGAGGCGGAGGTTGCAGTGTGCCAGCCTGGGTGACAAGGGCAAAACTCCATCACAAAAAAAAAAAAAAAAAGTGTCTCATGCCTATAATCCCAACACTTGGGGAAGTAGAGGCAGGAGGACACCTTGAGCCCAGAAGTTTGATATCAGCCTAGGCAAGATAGGAAAATCCTTTCTCTATTAGAAAACAAACAAAGAAACAAATAAAACACTACTTGCCTGTTTTTGTTTGTTTTGTGAGACGGAGTCCCAGTTGCTCAGGAGGCTGAAGCACGAGAATCAGTTGAACCCGGGAGGTGGAGGTTGCAGTAAGCCTAGATCGCACCACTGCACTCCAGCCTGGGTGACAGAGTGAGACTCCATTTCAAAACAACAACAACAACAACAACGACAAAAAAATAAAAACAAAAACAAAGAGTGTCCTTTGTAAAGCTGTGAAAAGTATTAATTTTGTTAAATCTCAACCCTTGAGTGAACATCTTTTGAAAATTCTGTCTAACAAAATGGAAAGTATGGGTAAAGTGCTTTTGCTCCCTACCAAAGTCTGGTTGTTTGGAAGAAAAACACTTGTGTTATTTAGACACAAACGGAACTAGCCAATTTTTTTCAGTGAACGCATTTTTTACTTGAAAGTATAATGAACTATGTTTATTGAGTCTTGAGTATTAGGCAGACAGTTTTACAAAAATAAAGTAAGCCTGTCGCTTCAAGGAAAGCAACTTAACATTATTTGTTGGCAATGATAAAGTTAGAACTTTCAAGCAAAATAGAATTTTGTACCTGCCACCCAAGCTTGACCGTTTCCCAATACTTAAAGACTTTTCTGATGAGACTGGTGGTGATATTAAAGAATGTTATTTTAAAAATGTTGTACAGTGAAATGTGGCAACATTTGCAAGCCCTGCATAGCTCAGTGAACCAATGTTTTCCAAATGACCAATTCATTGTGGATACAAAATCATGCATGGGTAAAAAAATCCAATCAAAGTGCAAGATAGATTTTCATATAACCCAGAATGGAAAAGGCTTATTGATATGGTTTCAGATTTTACATTGCAGCTAATGTTTAAGAAACAAATATTTCAGCCTGGGCAACATTGGGAGATGCTGTCTCTATAATTTTTTTTGTTTGTTTTTCAATTTAGCCAGGCGTGATGTCACCTCCTTGTAGTCCCAAGTACTCAGGAGGCTGAGGTGGAAGGATTGCTTGAGCTCAGGAGGTCAAGGCTGCAGTGAGCTACGATTGTACCACTGCACTACGCACTCCAGCCTGGGTGTCAGAGCAAGACCCTGTCTCAAGAGAAAAGAAAGAGAAAGAAAGAAAGAAAGAAAGAAAGAAAGAAAGAAAGAAAGAAAGAAAGAAAGAAAGAAAGAAAGAAAGAAACAAAGAAAGAAAGAAAGAAAGAAAGAAAGAAAGAGAAAGGAAGGAAGGAAGGAAGGAAGGGAGAGAGAGAGAGAAGGAACTATTTGTTGAGTGTGGTGTAATAAAGAAAAGGCAACTAAATCCTGCATCATACAGTTCTTGTTTTTTGTTTTTTTTAGACATGAAATCTCACTATGTTGCCTAGGCTGGCCTCAAACTCCTGGGCTCAAGTGATCCTACTGCTTCGGCCTCTTGAGTAGCTTGGACTACAGGTACAGTGGCTCAGAATTCTTCATATAGTTTAGCCAAAATAACTTATCACAAATATATTGAATGGAGGCCGGGGGTGGTAGCTCATGCCTATAATCCCAGTGTTTTGGGAGGCTGAGGTGAGTGGATCACTTGAGCCCAGGAGTTCAAGACTAGCTGAGCAACATGGTAAAACCCCATCTCTACAAAAAATACAAAAAAATTAGCCAGGTATGGTGGTGCATGCCTGTAGTCCTAGCTACTCAGGGGGCTGAGGTGGGAGGATCACTTGAACCTGGGAGGCTGAGGTTGCAGTGAGCCATAATGGCACTACTGCACTCCAGCCTAGGCGATAGAGTGAGACTCCATCTCAAAAATAAACAGGCCGGACACGGTGGCCCATGCCTGTAATCCCAGCACTTTGGGAGGCGGAGGCAGGTGGATCATGAAGTCAAGATAGCGAGACCATCCTGACCAACACGGTGAAACCCCATCTCTACTAAAAATACAAAAATTAGCTGGGTGTGGTGGCGGACGCCTGTAGTCCAAGCTACTTGGGAGGCTGAGGCAGGAGAATTGCTTGAACCCGGGAGGTGGAGGTTGCAGTGAGCCGAGACCATGCCACTGCATTCCAGCCTGGCGACAGAGTGAGACTCCATCTCAAAAAAAAAAAAAAAAGGGCCGGGCGCGGTGGCTCATGCCTGTAATCCCAGCACTTTGGGAGGCCAAGGAGGGCAGATCACAAGGTTAGGAGATCAAGACCATCCTGGCTAACAGGGTGAAACCCCATCTCTACTAAAAAATACAAAAAATTAGCCGGGCGTGGAGGCGGGCGCCTATAGTCCCAGCTACTTGGGAGGCTGAGGCAGGAGAATGGCATGAACCCGGGAGGCAGAGCTTGCAGTGAGCCGAGATCATGCCACTGCACACTCCAGCCTGGGCAATAGAGCGAGACTCCGTCTCAAAAAAAAAAAAAATAGGGAAGTGAACGGTGCAGCCTTCAGTCTGTGGCCAAAGGCCCAAGAGCCCCTGGCAAACCACTGGCGTAGGTCCAAGAGTCCAAAAGCTGAAGAACCTGGAGTCCAACGTTCAAGGGCAGGAAGCATCAAGCATGGGAGAAAGATGGAGGCCAGAAGACTTGGTCAGTCTAGCCCTTCCACGTTCCTCTCCTTTTATCCCAGCCACGCTGGCAGCTGATTAAATGATGCCCATCCAGAGAGAGGTTGGGTCTGCCTCTGCTGGTTCACGGACTCAAATGTTAATCTCCTTTGGTAAGACCCTCACAGACACACCCAGGAACAATACTTTGCATCCTTCAATCCAATCAAGTTGATACTCAGTATTAACTATCACACCAATTTAAAGTGTAGATTCAATGGTTTTTAGTATATTCACAGAGTTGTGCACTACAATCAGTTCTAGAACATTTTTATCACCCCCCAAAAAACTCTGCACCCGTTAGCAGTCACTACCCATTTCCCAACTTTCAGTGAGCTCCCCAGCCCAAGGTAACCTCTTATCTACTTTCTGTCCATTGGATTATCTATTCCGGGCATTTCATATAAATGTAATCACACAATATGTGGTTTTGAAGACTAGCTTTGTTCACTTAGCCTCTTTTAGCCTCTTTTCTCTTTTTTTTTGAGATGGAGTCCTGCTCTGTCACCCAGGCTGGAGAGCAGTGGCGCGATCTCAGCTCACCGCAACCTTGGCCGGCCTCCCGGGTTCAAGCAATTCTCCTGCCTCAGCCTCCCAAGTAGCTGAGATTATAGGCACCCGCCACCATGCTCAACTAATTTTTTTTTGTATTTTTAGTAGAATGTGGTTTCACCATGTTGGCCAGGCTGGTCTCGAACTCCTGACCTCAGGTGATCCGCCCGCCTTGGCCTCCCAAGGAGCTGGGATTGCACTCATGAGCCACCTCACCTGGCCTAGAGTATATGTTTTGTACTTCTTTGCTACGTGTATTTCTAATTATTTTATTCTTTTTGACGCTATTGCAAATGAAATTATGTTCTTACTTTTGTTCTTAGATTGTTCATTGCAAGTGTATAGAAATACAATTGATTCTTGTATTCTGCAACCTTGTTGAACTCTTCTATTAGTTCTAATAGATTTTTTAGTGAATTCCTTAGGATATTTTAGATATAAGGTCATCTGCAAATAGAGATGGTTTTGTTTTTCTCTCCAATCTGTATGCCTTTTACATTCATTCATTCATCTACATACAACATTCATCTTCTTGCCTAATTACACTGGCTAGAATGTCCGGTACAATGTCAAATAGAAATGGTAAGAGTAGGTATTCTTGTCTTATTCCTAATATTAGAGAGAGTAATCATTCATTTTTTACCAAAAGTATGATATTAGTTGTGGGTTTTTTGTAGATGCTTGATGACTTTTATCAGGTTGATTAAGTCCCTTTATCTTCCTGGTTTATTAAATGTTTTTATCATGAAGAGATGTTGAATTTTGTCAAATGTCTTTTCTGTGTCTACTAAGATGACCATGTGGTTTTTGTCCTTTAGTCTATGGATAGGATGTACAACATTAATTTTATTTCTTATGTTAACTCAAGCTTTCATTCCTGGGATAAATCCCACTTGGTCGTGGTATATAATCCTTTTTATTTGTTGTTGAATTCATGGTAATTTGTGGAGAATTTCTGGGTCTATATTCATAAGAAATAGTATATAGTTTTTTTGTATTGTGTTTGTCTGATTTTGGTATCTCAGTAGTACTACCTCATTGAATGGTCTTGGAAGAGCTTCATTTTCTTCTGTTTTTGGAAAAGCTTGTGAAGAAATAGTATTGATATTTTCTTCATGGGAAGTTTCTGATTTATAATTCAATCTTTTCTAGGCGGCTGCCGAAGATGGCGGAGGGGCAGGTCCTAGTGCTCGATGGCCGAGGTCACCTCCTGGGCTGCCTGGCGGCCATCGTGGCTAAGCAGGTGCCGCTGGGCCGGAAGGTGGTGATCGTGCGCTGCAGGGCATCAACATTTCTGGCAATTTCTACAGAAACAAGTTGAAGTACCTGGCTTTCCTCCGCAAGCGGATGAACACCAGCCCTTCCCGAGGCCCCACGTCTTCTGGCAGAGCTTGCGAGCCGGGCCGCCCCACAACAGCAGCCAGCCAGGCCGCCTAGGACCTGCCGCCAGGTGTTCGGTGGCGTCCCACCGCCCTGTGACAGGAAAAAGCGGATGGTGCTTCCTGTTGCCCCCAAGGTTGTGCGTCTGAAGCCTACGAGAAAGTTCGCCTACCTGGGGTGCCTGGCTCAGGAGATTGGCTGAAAGTACCAGACCGTGACAGCCACCCTGGAGGAGAAGGGGAAGGAGAAAGCCAAGATCCAGGACCAGAAGAAACAACTCCTGAGGCTATGGAGACAGGCCCAAAAGAATGTGGAGAAGAAAATTGACAAATACAGGGAGGTCCTCAAGGCCCACGGACTCCTGGCCTGAGCCCAGTAAAGACTGTTTATTACTTATGCTTGGCCTGGCCTGCCCTTCCTCCATCGTGGCCCTGGAATGTGGGGGACCCAGGGGCAGCAGTCCAGGTGCCACAGGCAGCCTGGGACTTAGGAAGCTTGGGAGCAAGGAAAGGGTCTTAGTCACTGCCTTTCAATAAGGTTACTTAAAGCCCTCGAAGAATTGTGCAGGCATAATTCATCTGTGACCAATAGAGCAACAAATTACTTCAGTTTCAATATCAGCAAAAGGGAGCTGGAACACTAATTGGAGGGGCCCTACCTTGTGAGCAGGGCATCTGTTTAACTTCCCAACTAGTCATACACTATACTTTGCAGCTGTTAGAATGTGAACAAGCGCTTGGGGGACAGCATTAGCTTGCTGTTGTACGAAGGGTATTTATAAAAGCACAGACTGGGAAGATGTGTGATCAAGGAGTTACAGGCATTGCCCGTGCTTCTTGCCTGTATTTTGTGATCGGAATCAAATAAATTACTTTTATTCCTTTTTTTTTATTTTTTTGAGACGGAGTCTCGCTCTGTCGCCCAGGCTGGAGTGCAGTGGCGCGATCTCGGCTCACTGCAAGCTCCGCCTCCTGGGTTCACACCATTCTCCTGTCTCAGCCTCCCGAGTAGCTGGGACTACAGGCACCCGCCACCATGCCCAGCTGATTTTTTGTATTTTTAGTAGAGACAGGGGTTTCACCGTGTTAGCCAGGAAGGTCTCGATCTCCTGACCTCGTGATCTGCCCACCTCGGCCTCCCAAAGTGCTGGGATTACAGGCATGAGCCACGAAGCCCTGCCAATATTCTTTTTGATGATAGATACAAGTATTTCCTGAAATCAGTGGCCTCATAACTGGTATTTATTTCTCATTTCATTTTTCCCTTGATCAATTTGAAGTTGTATAATTCTATGTCCACACTTTTACTGGTTACCTACAACACAAATCTTTCATTTATCAAAATATGAAGTTAATCAGTATTATTTGTATCAATAAGAGTTCATTCAGGAAAACAAAAGTAACACTAGATGCTTCAATACAAAATGCAGTGCAGGGAGTAGATTAAATAAGTGTTGGAGGAATGAAAAAGCAAAGGGAAACATTGAGGTAACATAGAGATAAAATCTGCAAGGAGCAGCTACCACCTTTGGAGCTGGGGAAACAAAGGGAAGAGGCTGGGGTTATCTAAACCAAAAGTTCAGATAAAGGACCTAACAGAGCTGAGGCTTAGACCTCTGAGGATGGGGATGTTTCCTGATTGGTGCTGGATGTCTAAGAGGGCACAATGAGTCTGGTTCTGGGAGAGCTGAGAGAAGCTTGAGGCTGAACTAACTTCTGATGCTAGGCCAACACTGACAGGCATAGCAAGCAAAGAGGAAAATGAAAGTCACTTTTTCTTTCAGTTTTCCAGTCTCCCTTAACACTCCTATTGATAGAAACTAAGAGGGAGCCAGTTGACAGGAAAGAAATGTGAATAAAACTGTCTTTGTTCACAGATGACATGATTGTCTATGTAGAAATTCCAAAAGAATTAACAAAAAATTTCTGAAACTAATAATGATTATAGCAAGTTTGTAGGATACAGGTTAATATAAAAAAGTAAATTGCTTTTCTTTATACCAGCAATGAGCAAGTGGAATTTGAAATTAAAAACACAATACTCCCCAAAAATAAACTACTTAGGTTTAAATGTAACAAAATATGTACAAGATCTATACGAGGAAAATTATAAACTCTGATGGAAGAAATCAAAGAACTAAATAAAAGGAGAGATATTCCATGTTCATGGAAAGGAAGACTTGATATTGTCAAAATGTCAATTCTGCCCTATTTGACTGATACATTCAATGCAATCTCAATAAAAATCCTAGCAAGTTGTTTTGTGGATATCTACAAACTGATTCTAAAGTTTCTATGGAGAGGCAAAAGATCTGAAATAGCCAACACAATGACATAGGAGACCAAAGTTGGAAGACTCATAGTACCTAACTTCAAGACTTAGTATAAAGCTACAATAATCAAGACAGTGAGGTATTGGCAAAGTAATAGACAAATGGATCAATGGAACCCAGACATAGACCCACATAAATGCAGTCAACTGATCTTTGACAAAGAAGAGGAGAGAAGCCAGTACAATGGAGAAAAGATAACCTTGTCAACAAATGGTACTCGAACAACTGGGCATCCACATGCCAAAAAAAAAAAAAAAAACCAATCTAGACACAGACCCTACACCCTCAACAAAAACTATCTCAAAATGGATCATAGATCTAAATGTAAAATGCAAACTATAAAAGTCTTAGCATATAACATAGGAGAAAATCTAGATGAATTTGGGTATGGCCATAACTTTTTAGATACAATGCCAAAAGCATGATCCATGAAAAAATTGATAAGCCGGATTTCATTAAAACTAAAAACTTGCTCTGTGAAAGACACTATAAAAAGAAATGAGAGGACAAGACACAGACTAGGAGAAAGTATTTGCCACTTTGGGAGGCGAAGGTGGGAAGATCGCTTGAACACAGGTGTTCAAGACCAGCCTGGGCAACATAGAGAAACTCTGTCTCTAGACAAAATTTGGCTGGGCGTGGTGGCTTACGCCTGTAATCCCAGCACTTTGGAGGGCTGAGGCGGGCAGATCACAAGGTCAGGAGTTTGAGACCAGCCTGGCCAATATGGTGAAACCCCATCTCTAATAAAAATACAAAAAATTACCTGGGCATAGTGGCACGCGCCTGTAGTCCCAGCTACACGGGAGGCTGAGGCAGGAGAATCACTTGAAACCGGGAGGCAGAGGTTGCAGTGAGCTGAGATTGCGCCACTGCACTCCACCCTGGTGACAGAGCGAGACTCCGTCTCAAAATAAATAAATAAATAAATAAAAATTAGCCAGATATGGTGGCATGCACCTGTAGTCCCAGCTATTCAGGAGGCTGAGGTGGGAGAATCACTTGAGCCCAGAGCTCAAGGCTACAGTAAGCCATGATTATGTCACTGCACTCCAGCCTAGGTGACAGAGCAAGAATATATATATATACATATATATATATACACACACACACATATATATACACATATACACACACATGCATATACACATACATATATATATATATTTACAAAAGATGTTTCTGATAAAGGATTAGTTTCCAAAATATCAAAGAACTCTTAAAATTCAACAATAAATGTATTTAGTCAGGTTCTCCAGAGAAACAGAATCAATAGGATATATAAGTAAATAGACAGTTAGGTAGAAAGGTAGATAGTTAGATATATAGAGAGATATTTATTATGAGGGATTGGCTTACACAATGATTAAGTGTCACAATCTGTCATCTGCAAGCTGGAGGCCAGGAAAGCCAGTGCTGTAGTTCTGATCCAAACCTAACACCTGTGAATCAGGGGGCTAATGGTGTTAAGTCTCAGTCTGAGTCCAGAGGCCTAAGAACTAAGGCCAGGTGCAGTGGCTCATGCCTATAATTTGGGAGGCCAAGGCAGGCATATCACTTGAGGTCAGGAGTTCGAGACCAGCCTAGCCAACATGGTGAAACCCCGTCTCTACTAAAAATACAAAAATTAGCCGGGTGTGGTGGCATGTGCCTATAATCCCAGCTACTTGGGAGGCTGAGGCAGGAGGATTGCTTAAACTTGGAAGGTTCGGTTTGCAGTGAGCCATGATTGTGCCACTGCATTCCAGCCTGTATGACAGAGTGAGACCCTGTCTCCAAAAAAAAAAAAAAAAAAAGGCAAATAAACATATGTAAAGATGTTCCACATCATATGTCTCTAGGAAACTGCAAATTAAAACAAAAATAAGATATCAATACACACTTAATAGAATGGCCAAAATCTAGAACACTGAAAACTCCAAATGCTGTCAACGATGTAGAACAACAGGAACGCTCATTCATTGTTGGTGGGAATGCCAAATGGTACAGCTACTTTGGAAGGCAGTTTGGCAATTTCTTACAATACTAAATATACTCTTACAATATTATCCAGCATTCATGCTTTTTGGTATATGCTTAAATTAGTTGAAAACTTATGTTCACACAAACCTGCACATGGGTGTTTATAGCAGCTTTATCCTTAATTGTCAAAACTTGTAAGCAACCAAGATGTCTTTCTGTAGATGAATGGAAAACTAAACCATGGTATATCTAGACATGAAATATTATTCAGTGCTATAAAAAATGAGCTATTAAGCCATAAGAAGACATGGAGGAACATGCATTGAGTGCATATTATTAAGTAAAAGAAGCCAGCTGAAAAGGCTAAATACTGTGATTCCAACTATGTGACATTCTGGAAAAGGCAAAACTATGGAGACAGTAAAAAGATCAGTGGTTGCCAGGGACTGGGGTAGGGAAAGGTATAAAGGGGTGGACCACAGAGGATTTTTAGGGCAGTAAGACCATTCTGTATGATACTTATATGATGGATACAGGTCATTATACATTTATCCAAACCCAGAGAATGTACAACACAGAGTTGTGTTCACCACAGTGAACCCATGTGTAAACTGTGGACCTTGGGTGATAATGATGTATCAAAATAGGCTCATCAGCTGTAACAAGTGTGCCACTCTGGGGCAGGATGTTGACAGTGGGGGAGGCTGTGCATGTGTGGGGACAAAGGGTGTATGAATATGCTCATATTTTCTGATCAGTTTCACTGTGAACCTAAATATGCTGTTTGAAAAAATAAGTCAATTTAAGAAAGAAAACAAAATGTAGTTTGCAGAATACCAGCCCCAGCATCATGATGTATAGAAGGGTGGATTTGAAGTTGAAGGACATAGTTTGATAATCAGCATACTATCCTTGCAGACAATATAAGAAGCCTAGAACAATTTAACTTTGTCTGCCTACCTCCCAATGTCTATGTTATTGTTTTAATGTGTTTTAATTCTATATTTTTACTTAAATTCCAGAAAACATTAATGTTGTTGTTTTATTACTTTCTTTTTTCTTTCTTTCTTTTTTTTTTTAGTACAGGGTCTCCCTAGGTAGCCCAGGCTGGTCTCGAACTCCTGGCCTCAAGTGATCCTCTCCTCTTGGCCTCCCAATGTTCTGGGATTACAGGCATGAGCCACCACACCTGGCTATCCTCATTATTGAAATGTATTTACACTAGTCATAAAATTTCTAGTGGAAGTTGTTTTCTTTCATCACATTAAAGATATCAACTATTGACTTCTGTCTTTCATTGTTGCCATAAGAAGTTAGTTTTCAGTCTAAACTGCTGCTCCTTTGAAGGGAAGCTGTTTCTCTAGCTGCTTTTAATTTAATTTTTTACTCTGGTAAAAGTTGCATGCAGTGAAGTGCACAGACCTTACCTGTATAAGGGCAGTGAATTTTGACAAATGCATACACTCATATATCCCACAATCTGGCTGCTTTTAAGATCTGCTGTTTTCCTTTAATGTTATTCGGTTTCACCATTCTATGTTTATGTATGGACTTCTTTTTATCTATCCTATCTGAAATGTGTTGGGCCTCTTGAATCTGTGTTGATTTGTATCTTTCATTAGTTCTGAAAAATGCCCAGTCATTAGGTTTGCACCATGCTCTCTTCTCATTCCAGAACTCCAATTAGTCAGAATTTTTTTTTTTTTTTTTTTTTTTTTTTTTTTTTTTTTTTTTTAGACAGAGTTTCCCTCTGTTGCCAGGCTGGAGTGCAGTGGTGCGATCTTGGCTCACTGCAACCTCCGTCTCCTGGGTTCAACTGATTCTCCCGCCTCAGTCTCCTGAGTAGCTGGGACTAGGCGTGCACCACCCAGCTAATTTTTGTATTTTTAGTAAAGACAGGATTTCACCATGTTGGCCAGGATGGTCTCAATCTCTTGACCTCGTGATCTGCCTGCTTTGGTCTCCCAAAGTGCTGGGATTACAGGCATGAGCCACAGTGCCCAGCCTAGTTAGATTTTTACTCTGCTCTTCATATATCTTTCTCTTTCATACTCTCCTCTTTGTTGCTCTGCATTTTATTCTGGTTAAGTTATTCTCATCTATCTTCCAGTTCATTAATCCTATCTTCAGCTAAATCTAAACTGGTCTTTGGGTTACTTAAAAGAAATTTTAAATGGAAAATTTCAAACACAATCAAAAGTATAATGAATCCCTCTGTACCTATCATCTTGCTGCAACAATTACAAAATATACTTAATTTTGTTTCATCTATATCTCACCAATTTCCCCTGGACTCCCACAAGATTATTTTAATGCAAATCCCAGACATTATGCCATTCCATTAATAAATACATGAGTATGTATCTCTAAGAGTTAAGGACCATTTTAAAAACCATACCAAAATACCGTGATTACATCTAACAAAATTAACAAATTCTTTTTTTCTTTTTTTTTTTTTTTGAGGCAAAGTCTTACTCCATCCTACCCAGGGTGGAGTTCAGAGGCAAGATCTCAGCCCACTGCAACCTCTGCCTCCCCAGCTCAAGAGATTCTCATGCCTCAGCCTCTCAAGTAGCTGGGATTACAGGTGCCCGCCACCACGGATGCTAATTTTTTGGTATTTTTATTTTTACTTTTTTTTTTTTTTTGAGACAGAGTTTCACTCTTGTTGCCCAGGCTGGAGTGCAGTGGCGTGATCTCGGCTCACTGCCACCTCCACCTCCCAGGTTCAAGCAATTCTCCTACCTCAGCTGGTCTCAAACTTCTGACCTCAAGTGATCCACCTGCCTTGGCCTCCCAAAATGCTGGGATTACAGGCCTGAGCCACTGTGCTCAGCCAACAATATCTTAATATCACATAATATCCAGTGTCCATAATTGACTAATAAAAGTTTTTTTATAGATAGTTTGATTCAGGCTCCAAATAAGATCTACGCATTACATTTTGTTGCTATGTCTCCTAGATCTCTTTTATTCTGTAACAGTTCTCATTCCCCACCTTTTTCCTCTTGCAGTGTACTTTGTTGAAGAAACTGGAGCTTTGATTCCGTTTGTTCCTGATTACATTCCTGTGGTGTCATTTAACATATTCTCTGAGTTCTCATATTTCCTGTAAACTGTTGGTTATATTTAGAATCTTCTTTGGGCTGGGCATGGTAGCTCATGCCTGTAATCCCAGCACTTTGGGAGGCCAAGGCGGGCAGACCACCTGAGGTCAGGAGTTCAAGACCAGCCAGGCCAACATGGTGAAACCTCGTCTCTGCTAAAAAGACAAAAATTAGCCAGGCATGGTGGCACGTGCCTGTAATCCCAGCTACTCGGGAGGCTGAGGCAGGAGAATCGCTTGAACCCAGGAGGCAGAGGTTGCAGTGAGCTGAGATCATGCCACGGTACTCCAGCCTGGGTGACAGAGCCATACTCTGTCTTAAAAAAAAAAAAAAGTCTTCTTTGGAGAGCAAGAATCCTTCATAGATAAATGCTCTGTGTCTCCTATTGTATCACATCAAGAAGCCCTGGTTGTTCCTCCTTTCGCGATGTTAGATTTTGTCAGTGTATTCACTTGGTGTCCGTTTGATTCACCCACAAGCCGCGTAACTAATGTTTTGGAGGTCATTGGTGACTGTTGACTGGATTATTTATTTCATTAGGACTGTAAAAAGATGGCAGCATATCATTCCTTCTGCACTTATTAGCTGAAATTATTCTATAAAGACGAATTCTTAAGTTATTTAATTACTTTATCCATTCATTTTAAAATTTATTTTTTATTTTTAAATTTATACTTATATTTATATTTAAAAAATTTTTTTTGAGACAGAGTCTCTCTCTCGTTGCTCAGGCTGGAGTGCAATGGCGTGATCTCGGCTAACTGCAACCTCCACCCCCTAGGTTCAAGCGATTCTCCTGCCTCAGCCTCCAGAGTAGCTGGGACTATAGGCACATGCCACCATGCCCAGATAATTTTTGTATTTTTAGTAGAGAAGGGGTTTCACCATGTTGGCCAGGCTGGTCTCAAACTCCTGATCTCAAACTCCTGATCTCAAGTGATCCTCCTGCCTCAGCCTCCCAAAGTGCTGGGATTACAGGTGTGAGCCACCATGCCCGCCTATTTTTATTTTTTATTTCAATAGTTTTTGGAGTACAGGTGGTTTTGGGTTACATGGATGAGTTCTTTGGTGGTGATTTCAGAAATTTTGGTGCACCCGTCACCCAAGCAGTGTACACTGTACCCAACATGTAGTCTTTTATCACTCATCCCCCTCTCCCATTCCACCTCCAAGTCCCCAAATTCCATTATATCATTTTTATGTCTTTGCATCCTCACAGCTTAGCTCCCACTTATAAGTGAGAACATATGGTATTTGGTTTTCCATTCCTGAGTTACTTCACTTAGAATAATGGCCTCTAGCTCCATTCAAGTTGCTGTAAAAGACATTATTTTATTCTTTTTATGGCTGAATAGTATTCCGTGTGTATATATACCACATTTTCTTCATCCACTAATTGGTTGATGGGCACTTAGGTTGGTTTCATATTTTTGCAACTGCAAATTGTACTGCTATAAGCTTATAATGACTTCTTTTTCCTTTGGGTAGATACCCAGCAGTGGGATTGTTGGATTGAATGGTAGTTTTACTTTTAGTTTTTAAAGGATCTCCATACTATTTTCCACAGTGGTTGTACTAGTTTACATTCCCACCAGCAGTGTAAAAGTGTTCCCTTTTTACCACATCCACACCAACATCTATTATTTTTTGACTTTTTTATTATGGCCATTCTTGCAGAAGTAAGGTGGTATATCATTGTGGTTGTAATTTGCATTTCCCTGATAATTAGTGATGTTGAGCATTTTTTCAAATGTTTGTTGGCTGTTTGTATATTCTTGTCCTTTGTCAACTTTTTGATGGGATTGCTTTTTTATTGTGTTGTTTGTTTGATGGTATTGTTTGTTTTCTTGCTGGTTTGTCTGAGTTCCTTTTAGATTCTGGATATTAGTCCTTTGGCAGATGCATAGTTTGTGAATATTTTCTTCCACTCTGTGGATTGTCTGTTTACTCTGCTGATTATTTATATTGCTGTGCAGAAGCTTTTTAGTTTAATTAGGTCTCTTTGTTGTTGTTGCATTTACTTTTGGGGTCTTAGTCATGAATTCTTTGCCTAAGCCAATGTCTAGAAGAGTTTTTCTGATGCCATCTTCTAGAATTTTTATAGTTTCAGGTCTTAGATTTAAGTCTTTGATCCATCTTGGGTTGATTTTTGTATAAGGTGAGATATGAGGATTCAGGTTCATTCTTCTACATGTGGCCTGCCAGTTTTCCCAGCACCATTTATTGTATAGGGTGTCCTTTCCCCGATTTATGTTTTTGTTTGCTTTGTCAAAGATCAGTTGGTTGCAAGTATTTGGCTTTGTTTCTGGATTCTCTATTCTGTTCCATTGGTCTATGTGCCTATCTTTATACCAGTACCACGCTGTTTTGGCAATTATAGCCTTGTAGTACAGTTTGAAGTAAGATAATGTGATGCTTCTAGATTTGTTCTTTTTGCTTAGTCTTGCTTTGGCTGTGTGGGCTCTTTTTTGGTTCCACATGAATTTTAGGATTGTTTTTTCTAGTTCTGTGAAGAATGACGATGGTATTTTGATGGGAATTGCATTGAATCTGTACATCGCTTTGGACAGTGTAGTCATTTTCACAATTGAGTCTACCTATATGTAAGCATGGGATATAGTTCCATTTGTTTGTGTCATCTATGATTTTAATTTCTTTCAGCAGTATTTCATAGTTTTCCTTGTACAGATCTCTCACCTCCTTGGTTAAATATATTCCTAAGTATTTTATATTTTTGCAGCTGTTGTAAAGGGATTGAGTTCTTGATTTGATTCTCAGCTTGGTTGTTGGTATGGTGTAGGGATAGGATCACACACCTAGAAAACCCTAAAGACTCATCCAGAAAACTCCTAGATCTGATAAATGAATTCAGTAAAGTCTCATTTTTTAATTTAAAACTTTATACGTTTTACTTCTGGAGCCTCTATTTTTAAATATACTACATTATTATTTATTCCTTATTTCTTTCATTTTCTGTTTTTCAATATATTCTTGTTTCTCTTTTATTTCTTTAAACAGAATAAGCGTAATTATTTTAGAATCTGTATCATAATTACAATAGCTAAAGTCTTTTGGGCTCAGTTTTTGCTGTTGTTATTTCTTTTGGTTCTTATTTATGAGGTCTCCTTGTGTGTGTGTGTGTGCTACTAATTTTCCTTGGAAAATGACTTGTAGGCATTCTTTGGTGCTAGGATGAAAAGACATTTTTCTAGTGTGGATTTGGATTTGTTTCTGCCACATGCCTAGGCACATTATACTCACCTCTTCAGGACTACATCAAACTAAATGTACAAATTAAGCAGATTTTTTTGTTTGTCTGTTTTTAAACTACCTGAATCTGAAATTACACTGAAAATTTCTGTAAGGGCCCACTTGTGGTCACAAATTCCTCTGCTGACACCAAGGCAGCTTTTGTTGCAGTTCCCTGAAAATGGGGAGGTAAGGGAAGGTTCAGTACAGCAGGGAATCTCCTCTCAGACTCTCCACCCTGGTGAGTCTTCCATCCCTTCCTCTAGAAAACAAAGCTCAAGTCTGCATATGCGGTGGATGCCCTCCAAGCAAATATGACTGCTGTTTTGAATACTTCTTTAGGTTTCTGACCCCCTTTATATTTTGGCCTGTTGATTCTTTACTGTCTTCTTGGCTCTACCATGGTTTTAAGAAGATATTTCCATTTTCCCCAGCATTTTTTAGTTTTTTTTTTTTTTTGGAGGGGGGAGTATCAATTGAATACCTAACCTACTATATTGAAGAAAACAGAAATCTGTTTAGCTTTTCTAGCACAACCTTTTATTTTTATAGAATTAATCATTGTCTTTTATCCTCCTTAGCTTTCTACCAACTTGCTACTAATATATCTGCAAACTCTTCTCATGCAAATCTCTTCTCCCTAAGTTCAAATGCATTAGGTAGTCTATGTATTTCTTAAAGAAATCACTCTCAAACCCTTTGGAACTGCTCTAATTTTGATGAATTGATCTCTAGTCCTGCTATACAACTTGGCATCTCTCTTCACCATTGTCCTGGAGATTACTTTTGTCTCTTTTGTGCTGGATCCCATTTCTTGGACTTTATGCATTTCTCTCTCTCTCTCTCTTTTTTTTTTTGACTGACTAATTTGTCTTGGCATAATAAATCTTCTATCTTTCTGAAAAGCAGTGCATGGAATAGCAATAATTTGAGAACTTGCATGTCTGAAATAGTTTTTATTCTGGATTCACAATTCGATTATAGTTTGATTCAACATAGTACTAGAAGTCCTAGCCAGAGCAATCAGGCAAGAGAGAAAGAAATAAAAGGTATCCAGACTAGAAAAGAGGAAGTCAAGTTATCCCTGTTCACTGATGATATGATCTTTTTTTTTTTTTTTTTGAAATGGAGTTTCGCTCTTGTTGCCCAGAATGGAGTGCAATGGCACCACCTTGGCTCACCGCAACCTCTGCCTCTTGGGTTCAAGCGATTCTTCTGCCTCAGCCTCCCAAGTAGCTGGAATTACAGGCATGCACCACCATGCCCGGCTTGTTTTGTATTTTTAGTAGAGACTGGGTTTCTCCATGTTAGTCAGGCTGGTCTTGAACTCCCGACCTCAGGTGATCTGCCTGCCTTGGCCTCCCAAAGTGCTGGGATTACAGGTGTTGAGTCACCATGCCTGGCAATATGATCTTATATCTACAAAATCCTGAAGAGTCCACCAAAAAAACTGCACCAAAAAAACTCTTAGATTTGATCAATTAATTCAGTAAAGTTTCAGGATACAAAATAAATGTACAAAAATCAAGAGTGTTTGTATTCACTAATAATGTTCTAGCTGCAAATGAAATCAAGAAGGCAATCTCATTTACAGTAGCTACCAAAAAATAAAATATCTAGGAATATATTAACCAAGGAAGTAAAAGGATTCTATAAGAAAAACTACAAAACATTGATGAAAGAAATTGTAGGTGACACAAACATCCCATGCTCACTGATTGGAAGAGTTAATATTGTTAAAATGACCATACTATCTAAAGCAATCTACAGATTCAGTGCAATCCCTATCAAAATATCAAGGTTACTTTTCACAGAATTAGAAAAAAAAATCCTAAAAAATTCATATGGAAAAAAAACAGCCCAAATAGCCAGAACTTTCCTAAGCAAAATAAAGAAAGCTGGAGGCATCACATTATCTGACTTGAAATTGTACTACAAGGCTATAGTAAACAAAACAGCATGATATTCATTTAAAAATAGACACATAGATCAATGGAACAGAGTAGAGAACCCAGAAGTAGATGCACATATTTAGAGTCAAAATTTTTTTTTTATTGAGTCAGGGTCTCACTCTGTTGCTCAGGCTGCAGTGCAGTGGTGTGATCATGACTCACCGCAGCCTGGACCTCTTGGGCTTAAGCAATCCTCCTGCTTCACCTTTAGAGTAGCTCAGGACTACAGGCACACACCACCATACACAGCTAATTTTTTTAATTTTATTTTTTGTAGAGTCAGGGTCTCACTATGTTGCCCAGGTGGGTCTCAAACTCCTGGCCTCAAGTGATCCTTCTGCCTTAGCCTCCCAAAGTGTTGGAATTATAGGGATGAGCCACCATACCTGGCCTGATCTTTGACACAGTCGACAAGAACACACACTGGGCCAACCTGGGCAATATAGTGAGGCTCCATCTCTACAAAAAATTAATTTAAAAAATTATCTGGGAGTGGTGGCATGTGCCTGTAGTCCCAGCTACTCGGGAGACTGAGGTGGGGGAATAGCTTGAGCCCAGGAAGTCAAAGCTGCAGTGAGCCATGATTGTGCCACTGCACTCTAGCCTGGGCGACAATGCGAGACCCTGTCTCAAAAAATCAATGAATACACATAGGCACACACACAAGGGAAAGAATATCCTTTTCAACAAATGGTATAAACAGTGCTGGGGAAATTGGATTGCCATGTGCAGAAGAACGAAACTGGACCCCTATCTTTTACTACATGCGAAAATCAACTCAAGGTGGAGTAAAGACTTAAATGTAAGATGTGAAACTATAAAAATACTAGCCAAAAACCTAGGGAAAACTCTTCTGGACATTGGCTTAGGAAAATAATTCATAACTAAGACCTCAAAAACACAGGCAACAAAAAACAAAAATAGGCAAGTGGGACTTAATTAAACTACAAAGCTTCTGACTAGTAAAAGAAATAGTCAACAGAATGAACAGACAACGTGCAGAATGGGAGAAACTATTTGCAAAATACACATCCAACAAGGGTCTAATATAAGAATATAAAAGGAACTAAAATTCGACAAAAATCTCAGATAACCCCATTAAAAGTGAGCAAAGGATACGAATAGACATTTTTTTCCAAAAATACATACAAATGGCCAAGAAACATATGAAAAAATGCTCAACATCACTAATCATCAGAGAAATGCAAATTAAAACCACAATGAGACACCGTCTTACAACAGTCAGAATGGCTATTACTGAAAAGTCAAAAAATAACAGATGTTGGTGAGGATATGAAGAAAAGAGAACACTTAAACACTGTTGGTGGGAAGTAAATTAGTATAACTTCTATGGAAAACAGTATGGAGATTTCTCAAAGAACTGAAAAATAAAACTACCACTTGATTCCACAATCCCATTACTGGGTATCTACCCAAGGAAAAGAAATTACTATATCAAAAAGATACTGGCATTTGTATGTTTACTGCAATACTATTCACAATAGCAAAGATATGGAATCAACCTAAGTGTATATCAATGGACAACTGGTTAAAGAAAATGTGGTCTATATATACAATGAAATACTATTCAGCCATAAAAAAGAATGAAATCTGTCTTTTGCATAAACATGGATGGAATGAGAGACCATTATCTTAAGTGAAACAAGTCAGAAACAGAAAGACAAATGTTGCATGTTCTCACTTATAAGTGGGAGCTAAACAATGTGTACACATGGACATAGAGTGTGGAATAATAGACAATGGAGACTCAGAAGGATGATGGAGTTTGAGGGGGCTGGATGATGAGAAATTACTTAATGGGTACAATGCATATTGTTTGGGTAATGGATACCCTAAAAGCCCTAACTTCACCACTACACAATCTGTGCATCTAACAAAATTGCACTTGTATTCCACAAATTTATACAAAAATAATGTTGAATCAAAAAACATTATAGTTTGGTGGAACATAGAATTATAGGTTGGAAATAATTTCCCTAAAAAATTTGAAGATATTTTATATTATTTTCTAGCTCCCAATGTATTTTTTCTTTTTTAAGAGACAGGGTCTCACTCTGTCACCCAGGCTGGTGTGCAGTGGCGTGATCATGGCTGACTGCAGCCTTGACCTCCTGGGCTCAAGCAATACTCCCACCTCAGCCTCCCAAGCAGCTGGGATCACAGGCACTCGCTACCATGCCCTACTATTTTTTTTTTAATTTTTTTTGTAAAGATGCAGTCTCCCTATGTTGCCCTGGCTGGTCTCAAACTCTTGGGCTCAAGTGATCCTCCCATCTTGGCCTCCCAAAGTGCTGGGATTAGAGGAGTGAGCCACCACACCCAGTCCTCCCAGTGTTGATGAGTTTGTAAGCCCAATGCTGTTCTGATAAGGAATCAATTAAACACAATTAAAAATTGTATTTTTGTGTGGGCACACAGTGGTGTATATATGTATATATTTATGGGGTACATGAGATACTTTGATACAGACATGCAATAAGTAATAATCACATCATGAAAAATGGAGTATCCATCCCCTCAAGAATTTATCCTTTGTGTTACAAACAATCCAATTATACCCTTTTAGTTATTTTAAAATGTACAATAAAATTATTATTGACTATAGTCACCCCGTTATGCTATCACATACTAGGTCTTTTTCATTATTTCTATGTTTTGTACCCATTAGCCATCCCCACTTCTCCTCAACCCCACACTACTCTTCCCAGCCTTTGGTAACCATCCTTCTACTCTCTATCTCCGTGAGTTCAACTGCTTTGGTTTTTAGCTCTCACAAATAAGTGAGAACATGCTAAGTTTGTCTTTCTGTGCCTGGCTTATTTCATTTGACATAATGACCTCCAGTTTCATCCATGTTGTTGCAACAGGATCTCATTCTTTTTCATGGCTGAATAGTAAGTACTCCTATGTGTATATGTACTACATTTTTAAAAATCCATCTGTTGATGGACACTTAGTTTGCTTCCAAATCTTAGCTATTGTGAATGGTGCTGCAACAAAAATGGGAGTACAGATATCATTTCGATATAATGATTTCCTTTCTTTTGGGTATATACCCATCAGTGGGATTGCTGGATTGTATGGTAGCTCTATTTTTAGTTTTTTGAAGAAACTCCAAACTGTTCTCCATAGTGGTTGTACTAATTTACATTCACACCAACAGTGTACGAGGGTTCCATTTTCTCCACATCCTCTCCAACATTTGTTATTGCCTGTCTTTTGGATAAAAGCCATTTAAACTGGGGTAAGATGATATCTCATTGTAGTTTTGATTTGCATTTCTCTGATGATCAATTATGTTGAGTACCTTTTCATACACTTGTTTGCCATTTGTATGTCTTCTTTTGAGAAATGTCTATTCAGATCTTTTGCCCATTTTTAAATCAGATTATTAGATTTTTTTTCTTTTGTTTGTGCTCCTTATATATTCTGGTTATTACTCCCTTGTCAGACAAGCAGTTTGCAAATATTTTCTCCCATTCTGTGGTGTGTCTCTTCACTTTGTTGTTTTCTTTGCTGTGCAGAAGCTTTTTAACATGATGTGATCCTGTTTGTCCATTTTTGCTTTGGTTACCTGTGCTTGTGGGGTATCTCAAGAAATTTTTGCCCAGGCCAATGTCCTGGAGAGGCTCCTCAATGTTTTCTTGTAGTAGTTTAATAGTTTCAGGTCATAGATTTAAGTCTTTTTTTTTTTTTTTTGAGACAGAGTCTCGCTCTGTCACCCAGGCTGGAGTGCAGTGGTGCGATCTCGGCTCACTGCAAGCTCGGCCTCACAGGTTCATGCCATTCTCCTGCCTCAGCCTCCCGGGTAGCTGGGACTACAGGTGCCTGCCACCACGCCCAGCTAATGTTTCGTATTTTTAGTAGAGACAGGGTTTCACCGTGTTAGCCAGGATGGTCTCGATCTCCTGACCTCGTGATCCACCCGCCTCGGCCTCCCAAAGTGCTGGGATTACAGGCATGAGCCATTGCGCCCAGCCAGATTTAAGTCTTTAAGCCATTTTGATTTGATTTTTATATATGGTAAGAGATAGGGGTCAAGTTTTATTCTTCTGCATAGGGATATCCAGTTTTCCCTGTATCATTTATTGAAGAAACTGTCTTTCCCCCAGTGTCTGTTCTTGGCACCTTTGTCAAAAATGAGTTCAATATAGATATATGGATTTGTTTCTGGATTCTGGATTCCATTCCATTGGTCTGTGTCTGTTTTTATGCCAGTACCATGCTGTTTTGGTTATTATAGCTCTGCAGTATAATTTGAAGTCAGGTAATGTGATTCCTCCAGTTTTGTTCTTTTTGCTCAGGATAGCTTTGGCTATTCTAGGTCTTTTGTGGTTCCATTCTAGGTCTCTTAGGGTTGTTTTTTCTATTTCTGTTAAGAATGTCATTGGTATTTTGATAGGGATTGCATTGAATCTATAGATTGCTTTGGGTAGCAATGGTGTTCTGATTCTTAATCCTAATGTTGTTCTGATTTTTAAAAAATGTATTAACAAAGCAACAACATGAAGTCACATGTTCTGATTTTTTGTCTGTATGTGCAACTTGTTCTTTCTCTCTGGAAGCTTTTAGAATTTTTTTCTCTGTGTCCAGTACTCTGAGATTCTATAATGATGTGTCTTGGTGTGGGTTTGATTTGTTGTTCTGGATACGTAGGGTGCCCGTTCAATTTGGAGACTGTTCTTCAGTTTGGGATAGTCCTTTTAAATAATTTTTTTGATGATCTCTTCTGATTCTCTGTTCTCTTTCTGGAACTCTAATTTAGAACTCTTATTTAGTCCAGACCTTCTGGACTGATCCTTTAATTTTTATGTTTTCTCCTAAAGCAGAACAAATTTGATCTTCTTCAACTTTATCCTCCAGCCTTTTTATAGAATTTTTATTTCTGTAACATGGTTTTAGTTTCCAAGAGCTCTTTTTGCTTATCCGAATAGTAGTTACTCTCAAGTAGTTTCCTGTTGTTATTTTATGAATGCTCTATAATATCTCTTTGAGAAGTCTGATGATGGATTATTTTTAAATGCTTTGTTGTTTCAGACGGAGTCTAGCTCTGTGGCCCAGGCTGGAATGCAGTGCCGCAATCTCAGCCCACTGCAACTTCCGCCTCCCAGGTTCAATAAATTCTTCTGCCTCAGCCTCCTGAGTAGCTGGAACTATAGGCGCGTGCCACCATGCCCAGCTAATTTTCGTATTTTTAGTAGATACGGGGTTTCACCACGTTAGCCAGGCTGGTCTTGAGCTCCTGACCTCAAGTGATCCGCCCACCTCGGACTCCCAAAGTTTTGGGATTACAGGTGTAAGCCACCGTGCCCGGCCTATTTTTAAATTTTGTATTTTTAGTGTTTTTTTCCCCTCCCTTGCAATTTATGTTTCCTCTCATTTGCTTTTCCCTTCTTGTTTGTTTTTGTTTCTGACTTGTATATTAAAGTCCTTCCTTAAATGTCTAATGATCTCTGGCTATTTATTTTGAAGAGTAAGAACACTAAAAAGCTGATTGGAAAGTGGAATGAGGGCTGGGGCACGTAGGCCAAAGTCTTACATGTGGAATTCATTCTAATTATCTATATCATTAAGATAACTCTGATGAGGGTATCTTTGGGATTTTTCGTTGGGGGCTGGTGAGATTCCCCAGAGAGGGTTTTCCAAAGGTATAATCAGCCTCTTGTTTACCTTTGTTTCGTAATAAATATTCTCAAGTTTGCTAAACCAGTTAACATTCTTCTGTTTGATTTCCAGCTTCCAAAATGTTGCTGTTGTTGTCTCCTTTCCCTTTCTTACGGCCTGGAGAGTAATACATAATTTCACCTTAACTGGAAGCCCATGTATGCATGTATGTATGTATGTATGTATGTATGTATGTATGTATGTATGTATGTGTATATGTATGTATGTACGTACTTATTTGAGACGGGGTTTCGCTGTGTTGCGCAGGCTGCACTTGAACTCCTGGGCTCAGGAGATCCTCCTGCCTCAGCCTCCGGAGTAGCTGATACCACAGGTGCGTGCCACCGCGTCTGGCTGCCCGCATTATTTCTCTAGGATTTTTACTGGAGGTCATTTTACTGGAGGTCAACTGCAGGATCGTATAGGAAGGTTTTGACAGAAATTTTCTGATTGCCTCAAAGCAATATGTGTATATGAAAAGAGGTAAGCGTCTGTATAATAATTGTTTGTTTTGCAACAAGCATTTAATAACTTTCACCGGCACTGCGCACGCTACCTATCTGCCTCAATACTCCGCCCGGCGGTGAGCAGGATATAATGCAAGAGACGTCTGAAAAAGCAATGAGATGCGCATGACAGCTGGGCGAAGACAGAGGGCAAACTTAAAAGGACCAAGCGCATAGACCTCGCCTCTGAAATTGGGGAACGCGAAGGGGTTTGATCTTGTCGATGATTGGCTGGTCTCTGACCAATCACGGACAGCGATTGATATTTCTAATCGTCGTGATCCACCTCCCCGGGGCCTTGGAGCCACGTTTACAAATAGGAATAGGGTACGTGGGAGGGATAGAACGTACAGCCAATAAAATCATGTGGCGCCGATGGGCGTGTTGAGGCCGCTGCCTGGCTTAGGGCGGAAACAGATTCTCTGCATAAGAAGGGGAACGAAAGATGGCGGCGGAAACGCTGCTGTCCAGTTTGTTAGGACTGCTGCTTCTGGGACTCCTGTTACCCGCAAGTCTGACCGGTGGTGTCGGGAGCCTGAACCTGGAGGAGCTGAGTGAGATGCGTTATGGGATCGAGATCCTGCCGTTGCCTGTCATGGGAGGGCAGGTGAGAGGCGTATAAGGGGCGAGGGTCCGGGCAGAAGAGGAAGCGGGTAAGAGATAGAGGAAGAAGGGCAGCTCCGGAGTCTGGGGCTGGAGCCTACGGGGAATCGGGAAGAGTAGGTATTGCTTTTACGGTGACCCCTGGGGGTCGCAGACTGAGACCCATTCTCTGGGGGCCAGGAATTGGGAGAGGTGGGGCTTCCCGCTGTCAACCTTCAGGTCTCAGTTTATGATCGAAACACCCGGACTCCGCCCCCGTGGAGAAATGGAAGCGCCCTCTCCTCTCACCCACTAAATACAGCTGGAGGGCTTATGGCTTATTCTGTCTTCGACTGATCTCTTCCCGAGGGTTTGAAGAGGGATTTCGTTGTTCTCCCTGATCCCAGCCTTTCTTTGCTTCCTTGCCCCCCGACCCTCCCTTCTTTCCCAGAGCCAATCTTCGGACGTGGTGATTGTCTCCTCTAAGTACAAACAGCGCTATGAGTGTCGCCTGCCAGCTGGAGCTATTCACTTCCAGCGTGAAAGGGAGGAGGAAACACCTGCTTACCAAGGGCCTGGGATCCCTGAGTTGTTGAGCCCAATGAGAGATGCTCCCTGCTTGCTGAAGGTGAAAGGGACTGGGTTAGATAGAATGAGGGCTTGGAAACTAGCAGTTCATCCGAGAACTGGAGTCCACTGAATGAGGCAGGATCTAGGGGACCTGTAGTGGTTAAGAAGACCTCTGGAGGAGTAGACAGATTACACGGACAGGAAAGAAGCAAAGAATCCTGCAACCACTGATGACACTTTGCTGAATGTAGGAGAAGGTTAGGATAGAAGATCTCAGAAAAGGGCTAAAGCAAGATTGAGGGTCTGCGTGGGGTAGGAGGAGTACTTCCTTAAGCCTACTTGCTAAAGTCACCCCCTGCCCTATCACTCTGCTCCAGTATCCTGTTTTATTTTCATCGTAGCACTTTTCATGATCTGAAATCATATTTACTTAATCAGTTTGTTTATTTTCGGTCTGATTCCCCGCATTAGAATGTAAACTCCATGAGGTCAAAGAATTAATGTTGTTCACAGTTGTATTCCCAGTGGCCAGAACAGTGCAAGGAATGTTCAAGAAGTTCAATTAATATTTAATTTTGGGTTCCTCTATGTTTCCCTAATATAATTGCTTCAGGGATACCATAATTTCTCATCTTTATGGAGGGCAAATAAGGATTTAAAAAATCTTTTAAAAGGGAGGAATGGAAAGACCACAAGTGGAAAACAGACTTTAGAGATATCTCTCCAAGTCACAGAAGGAAAGCAGCCCTCCCTCCTTACTGAAAGTCTGGAGAATTGAGAGTGGAAGTGAAGGGAAGAGAATTGAGTGTGTAAGTAGATGAGAGGTTATGTGTCTTGGAGCCAGGAGACTCTGGTTCCAAGAAAAGACGTCTGCACTCCATCCCCCTGATTGTTTATTTTTTAATTGTCAGACAAAGGACTGGTGGACATATGAATTCTGTTATGGACGCCACATCCAGCAATACCACATGGAAGGTAACTCACTCCTATATTTTCCTTAAGCCCTTAGTGTCATATCATGGAAGGTAACCTGCCTCCCCAGTTCCCTCCTCCTCCTCCTCCTCTTAAGAGTAACAGTGCTTCACTGTGGCTTCCCTTGCAGATTCAGAGATCAAAGGTGAAGTCCTCTATCTCGGCTACTACCAATCGGCCTTCGACTGGGATGATGAAACAGCCAAGGTGGCAAGAGTGTGGGATTTGGGAAGAAAGGGTTCTGGCCGCCAGCTGAGAGCCCTGACAAGAAGGGGAGGGTCAAGATTAGCTGATCTGTTTCTTGGGGCTTGGTGGCCATTAGGACAAAGTTTCCTGGGGCCTGGGGGCACTGGCCATTCTTTTGTCTCTTTGGGGATGCAGTGCCATCCTTCCTCTTTGCTATCTTTCTCATGTCCCCCATTCCGGCCTCATGTCTCCTCCAGGCCTCCAAGCAGCATCGTCTTAAACGCTACCACAGCCAGACCTATGGCAATGGGTCCAAGTGCGACCTTAATGGGAGGCCCCGGGAGGCCGAGGTTCGGGTGAGTCTTGAGAGAGGGAAGTTGACACTCCCACAGGGACAGTTCAGATTCTAAGGGAAGAGGGTTGCATCTTATAGTCGGGGGAGGGGGGGTCCCCTCCCAGACCCTAAATCCAAAGTTTAAAACACATTTCCAGCCGGGCGCAGTGGCTTATGCCTGTAATCGCAGCACTTTGGGAGGCCGAGGCGGGCAGATCACCTGAGGTCAGGAGTTCGAGACCAGCCTGACCAATATGGTGAAACCCCATCTCTACTAAAAATACAAAAATTAGCCGGGCGTGGTAGCGGGTGCCTATAGTCCCAGCTACTCGGGAGGCTGAGACAGGAGAATTGCTTGAACCTGGGAGGCGGACGTTGCAGTGAGCCGAGGTCGTGCCACTGTGCTCCAACCTGGGTGACAGAGCGAGACTCTGTCTCAAAAAAGAAAAAAAAAACCCCACATTATTTCCAGGCCGGGCACGGTGGCTCACGCCTGTAATCCCAGCACTAGATATCTCTCAAAACTCTCCTGTGCTTTCCTGTGGTCAGTACCTTCACTCTTGCCTGCATCCCTGCGAACAGCTTCTTTACATGTGCTTCTCATCTAGTGGTCCTTAGCTGAGTGGAGGCAGGCAAATATAGAATGCAAAAAGTTCCTTGGGTGATTCTCATGTATTCACAAATATACACGCCTGTAAAGAATTACATGACACCTGCCAGAGTTATCTTTCCCATAATGCAGATTTGTACCTGCAGTCGTGTGCTGGTAAGTGTTGGACCCCCAGATCTCTATGGGTGTGGGAGGGAAGCCCTGATCTGTAATGTTTGCCAATGCCTGTGGTATAAATACTCCCATGATGCGCAGGTCAAATGATGTCAACTGTCTTGCAACATTCTCCAAAACTTACCAGTTGGCTCCAACACACCTGTAAGTCTGCATCACTTCTCTGTTCAGTCCTGAAAAACCTTCAATGTTTCTGCCTTGCACAAAGGCTAAGATCCAAATGTTTCAGCACAGACCAGGGTGGTGGCAGTGGAGGTGATGGGAAGTAGTTGGATTCTGGATATATTTTGAAGGTAGAGCCAATGAGATTTGTTGATGGTTTGGATGTGGGATAGAATCATGGATTACTTCAAGATTTTGGCTTGAGCAACTGGAATGATGGAATTGTAATTTACTGAAGTGTGAAGGAACAGGTTTAGGGGAGGAAATTAGGTTGGTTTTGGATATTGAGGGTTGAGGTGCCTTTAGACATCCTAGTGGTGATGTCCAGTTGACAGCTGGCTCTGTGGTTCTGGAATTCAGGGACAAGGTCTGGGATAGAGATATAAGTACTCATTGTATTTCTGCCACACTGGCCTTTTTCTGTCCTTCAAACCAGTGGGTCTCATTGTTCCCTCTGCCTGGAGCAGTCTCCTGCAGATATTTGAATGATTGGCCCCATCCCCTCATTCAAGTTATATTCAAGTGACAACTCCCAGGGAACCTAACACACACACACACACACACACACACACACACACACACACACACACACCCATTTCTCCTGTCCTGGTAAGCATCCACAGTGTTTTGCATTCTTCAAAGCATGTATCATTACTTGAAATTATTGTATTTGTTTAAGTTTAATTTCTGTCTTCCCTCACTAAGATAAGCTCTGGGAAGGCAGGGATGATGTCTATCTTGTTTTCTTATGTATCCACAGCTCCTGGAACAGTGCTTCACTCAAATAGGTACCTAGAAATTATTCATTGAATGAATGAAATGACTGACAAGCCAGTTCTAATATCACCTTTCTTGATTAACCCAGAAAATTAGTTAGTTGTGTTCCTTCACCACTTAATAATACAAGCATCCACACACATATATAATCCGTTATAGCACTTACTTCATTGTATTCTAGTTATTCCTTTGGGTGTTTGTATCTTCAGTAGGCCAAGAACTGAGGTCAAGACTGCATAGCTTCCTCATATCTGGTGAACATATGCCCTGTGCCAAGCACTAATAGAAACTAGGAACAAAAAGGTGGATGAGACCTAGTCCTGCTCTCAGGAGATATGTTAAATGAACAGCCACAACAAGCAGGATAAATGCCATGAGCAGTGAAGTGCAGCCCGCAGGGGAGCACACAGTCGGGACAGAGTCCAGGGTGAAAAGGAGGCCTCTTGGGAAAAGTGACCTTTGAACTGACATTGGAGGATGAGGAGTTAGACTAGCAGATGGAGAGGATGGTGGGGGGAATGAGAGGGCATTCCAAATGGAAGGTGCGCTAAGTGCAAAAGGCCTGGAGACAAGAGGCAATGGCCTATCCCAGGAACTGACATACTCACAGGGACTGAGGGGATAATCATGGGAAGAGGAGTGTAGGAGATGAGTCTGGGTGGTTGGTAGGGGACAGGTCATGAAGGGCTCTGTAGCTATGATGAGGAATTTAGACAATCCAAGAGACAATGGTTGGGGGAGGCAATGAGGTATTTGAAGCAGAATGATGACATATTCAGGTTTGGAATTGAAGGCCCACTCTAGCTGGAGTATAGCAAAGATTGAGAGCTCACTTAGGCAGCTGTGGTAATCCAGGTGTGAAATAAAAGTGGCCTGGGGATGAAGAAATGTGAATATTTAGAGACAGATTTAGGGGGTAAAATCAACAGAGTAAGAAGGAGTCAAGAATGATTTCCAGGCTTTTGGCTTATGCAGTTAGATAGAGGGTGATTCGTGTTCCTGAGATAGGTATAATGGGAAGAGGAGTAGGTATGGTGAAGGAAAATGGTGAGTTTGGCTTTGAATATGATTTTAGTGGCTGCTAGGCATTCAAGTAGAGATTTCCAAGGGGGCTGTGGATCTCTGGGTCTGGAGTTCAGCAGAGAGATCTGAATTGAACCCAGAGGTCGGGAGTTGTCCTTGTATCAGCCATAACTGAAGCCAAGGTATGGATGAAATCCCCCAAAGAAAACAGTATCTAATGAGAAAAGTGGGACGGAACTTCAAGGAAGCCATCACTAAGAGCATGGGAAGAAGAGGGTTTGCCAGAAGAAAGGGCCAGACAGGAGGCTATGGTGACATGGAAACGAGGAAGGACACATTTGAAGGGGAAACTGGTCCATGGCGTTGGCTGTGCCTGAACCTTCAAGGAAGAGGAGGATTAAAAACTGCTTATAGGCGATCATAGTCATTATTATTTTAATAAAGGCAAAACATGTATATGGAAATAAAAAATTCAGACAGTAGAGAAGAGAGCCAGATGGAAAGTATAAATTCTCTACTTCCAGGCACCCCTGACCAGTCCTTTGGTTGGACTTAATGATAGAGATCATTGGTGATCTTTGCTGGGGCAATTTGAGCAGAGTGGTGAAGATGAGGTGTTGAGAAAAGTGGTAAAAAAGTGGAACTCTGCTGGGCGCGGTGGCTCATGCCTGTAATCCCAGCACTTTGGGAGGCCAAGGCGGGCAAATCACTTGAGGTCAGGAGTTCAAGAACAGCCTGGCCAATATGGTGAAACCCCATGTCTACTAAAAATACAAAATTAGCCGGGTGTGGTGGTGGGCGCCTGTAATCCCAGCTACTCGGGAGGCTGAGGCAGGAGAATTGCTTGAACCCGGGAGGCAGAGGTCGCAGTGAGCTGATATCGCGCCATTGCACTCTAGCCTGGGTGACAGAGTGAGACTGTCTCAAAAAAGAAAAAAAAGAAAAGAAAAAAAGAAAAAGAAAGTGGAAATCTTTGAAGAAGTTTGGATATGAAGGGGAGATAAAAGGTAAGCATTAGTGAGAGGTGCTGGGGGGTTGAGAGAGGGGGCATTCTGTGGTTGGTGTGTGTTTTAAGATGGAACAGACTAGAACATGTTGAAGACTTGGGTGAATGTTAGTGGAGAGGAGGAGAGGGAAGTCAAGGTACAGTAGAGAGAATGTGAAAAGAATGTGGACGGGGCTGGGTTGCAGAACCCTGGGAGAGCAATTTGCCTCAAAAGGAAGGTCTAGGGTCGTAACTGGAATGGTGTATTTGCTGGTGAGTCTGGAGGTTTTGGTGGCAGAAAGTTGAGGCCATTCCTGTCTGGTTGCTTCTAGTTTTCAGTTCTTATGCCACTTGCCTAGGTGATCAGGTAAAGTCCCTACTCCAGGGCAGGCACTGTGATGTGTTGCTGGCCTGATGCCTCCTCAATAGGAACAGCGTGCATGTTGTTAAAAGTGCAGTCTCTGTGGGGCTAGGGAACAACTGGTTAGCTATATGGAATTAAATACATTCCTATTTATTGGTGTGTGTTTTAAGATGCAACTGACTAGAACATGTTGAAAGCTGTTGGGTGGATGTTAGTGGAAAGGAGGAGAGGGAGATCAAGGTACAGTAGAAAAAGTGAGAAAAAAATGCGGACAGGGCTGGGATGCAGAACCCTGGGAGAGCAATTTGCCTCAAAAGGAAGGTCTAGCGTAGTAGACCAACTCAATTCTTATAAATATAAGATTCTAGAGATATCAAAGATTTTTTTAAGTTATAAAACATACAATTATACAAAAAATGTGTCATAGAGACCCATAAATTCACTGCCAAGTTAAACAGATGTTAATGTTTTGCCTGATTTGTTTCAGATCTCTGGTTTAAAAAAAGGAATAAAATGCTTGTGCTAATAGCTAAAGCCCACCTTCATATTTAGTCACTCTCCCTCCTCGCCAGAAACAACCACAACCCTCACTATGTTTGTTTTGTATTTTTATTACTGATATATATATTACAGACAATAGATAGTGTTTTGTGTTTTAAAATTATACATCAGGAGTATCAACTTGTTTTTTTCACTGATCAGTGTGTTTGCCATTCAATGGCATGACATGGAGCTCTGGTTGAGTGATTTTTTTTTTTTTTTTTTGAGACAGAGTCTCGCTCTGTCACCCAGGCTGGAATACAGTAGTGCAATCTAGGCTCACTGCAACCTCAGCCTTCTGGGTTCAAGCGATTCTGCTGCCTCAGCCTCCTGAGTAGCTGGGACTATAGGTGCCCACCACCACGCCCAGCTAATTTTTATATTTTTAGTAGGGAAGGGGTTTCACCGTGTTGGCCAGGCTGGTCTTGAACTCCTGACCTCAAGTGATCCACCCACCTTGGCCTCCCAAAGTGCTGAGATTACAGGTGTGAGCCACCATGCCTGGCCTGGTTGAGTGATTTTAATGTCTGTATTGTGTTTCATTGCTTACTTACCCATTCCTCTGTTGATAAACAGTTGGGTTTCAACTCTAATGCCCTTATACACAGTGCTGCAATGTAGGTCTTATTGTGAGTGTACAAGAATTTCTCCAGGGAAATACCTAGAAAGTAGAATCACTGGGTTACAGGAGTGTATGTTATTGGTGAATTCAATTTTTTGTTTGTTTTGTTTTGTTTTTTGAGATAGAGTTTCACTCTTGTTGCCCAGGCTGGAGTGCAATGGTGTGATCTTGGCTCACTGCAACCTCCGCCTCCCAGGATCAAGCAATTGTCCTGCCTCAGCCTCCTGAGTAGCTGGGACTACAGGCGCCCGCCACCATGCCCAGCTAATTTTTGTATTTTTAGTGGAGACGGGGTTTCACCATGTTGGCCAGGCTGGTCTCGAACTCCTTACGTTGTGATACGTCCGCCTTGGCCTCCCAAAGTGCTGGGATTACAGGTGTGAGCCACCATGCCTGGCCCTCAATTTTTTTAATGATTGAAAAAATATATAACCTAAAAGTTATCATTCTAACAGTCTTTAAGTGTACAATTCAGTGGAAACATTCACAATGTTCTATCACCATCACTACTATTTCCAAAACTTTTTTCATCATCCCAAACAAAAATAACTCCTATTTCTCCCTCTCCCAGACTCTGTTCTACTTTCTGTCTGTATGAGTTTCCTGTTCTAGGTACTTCACATGAGTGAAATCATACAAGATTTGTCCTTTTGTGTCTGGCTTATTTCACTTAGCATGGTGTTTTCAAGGTTCATCCATGTTGTAGCATATATCAGAATTTTATTTCTTTTTATGGCTTAATCATGTTCCACTGTCTGTATATACATTTTGTTTACCTATTTATCGATGGATGGACAAATAGGTTTTCATCTTTTGGTTATTGTGAATAATGCCGTGATGAACATTGGTGTACAAGTATCTGTTTGAGTCCTGTTTTCAATTCTTTTGGGTCTGTACCTAGGAGTAGAATGTGCCTTATGGTAATTCTAGGTTTAGTTTTTTGAGGAACTGCCAAACTGTTTTCCATAGCAGTTGCATCATTTTACATTCCTAGTAGCAGTGCACAGGGTTGCAGTTTCTCCACACTACCTCCATCACTTATTTTCCTTTGTTTTCTTTTTCTTTTTTTTCAGTAATAGCCATCTTAATGGGTGTGAAGTAGTATCTCATAGTGGTTTTTGATTTGCATTTCTCTAGTGATTAATGATGTTGAACATCTTTTCATGTGCTTGGTGACTATTTGTATATCTTTTTTGGAGAAATGTCTATTCAAATCCTCTGCCCATTTTTCAATTGAGTTGGTTTTTGTTGGTGAGTTGTGAGAGTTCTTTATGTAATAAATTCTGAATATTAATCCCTTATCAGATCTATGATTTGTAAGTATTTTCTCCCATCCTGTGGTTGCCTTTTTACTATCTTTTGTTTTGCTTTGTTTTTTGGAGACAGAGTTTCACTCTTGTTGCTCAGGCTGGAGTGCAATGGCGCGATCTCACCTCACTGCAACCTCCGCCTCCCAGGTTCAAGCAATTCTCCTGCATCAGCAGTGTCCTTTGGTGCACAAAAGCTTTTAATTTTGATTTCCAAGAGTTTTATAGTTTTAGCTCTTAAATTTAGGTCTTTGATTCATTTGAGGTTAATTTTTTTTTCTTAGAGATGGGGGTCTCGTTATGTTGCCCAGGCTAGCCTCAAACTCCTGGGCTCAGGTAAGCTTCCTACTTCAGCTTCTGAGTAGCTGGGATTATAGGGGTGTGCCATTGTGCCCAGCTGCTGATTTTGAGTTAATTTTTATATATGGTGTAATTTTTGCATATGGTCCAACTTCATTGTTTTGAATATGGGTATCCAGTTTTCCTGGCATCGTTTGTTGAAAAGACTGTCCTTTCCCCATGGAATATTCTTGGTATCCTTACCAAAAATCAATTGACCATATATGTGAGGGTTTATTTCTGGCCTTTCTATTCTATTCCATTGGTAAATATGTCTGTCTTTTTGCCAGTATCACACTGTTTTGATTATAGTAGCTTTGTATTAAGATTTAAGCCAGGAAATGTGAGTCCTCTAACTTTGTTCTTTTTTAAATATTGTTATGGATATTTGGGATCCCTGGACATTCCATATGAATTTTAAGATTTTTTTTCTATAAAAAACACCATTGGATGCCTTTCATTTCTTTTTCATTCCTAATCACTCTAAAACTTCTAGTATTATGTTGAATAGAAGTGAAAAGAATGGCTGTCCTTGTCTTGTTCCTAATCTTAAGGGAGAAGCTTTCAATGTTTCACCATTGAGTATGACGTTAACTGTGGGTTTTTCTTATATGGACTTTATCAATAACTGAAGACATTCCCTCCTATTCCTAGCTGATTGTTTTTTTACATGAAAAGTTTATTGAATTTATCAAGTCCATTTTCTGCATCAGTTGAGATGATCATGTGGGTTTTTTCCCCTTCATTCTATTAATGTAGTATGTGACATTGATTTACCTATGTTGAACCATCCTTGCATTCTTGGAGTGAATCCAACATAAATCATGATGTATAATGCTTTTAATATGCTGCTGAATTTGGTTTGCTACCATTTAGTTGAGGAATTTTGCATCTATATGTATAAAAGATATTAGTCGCCGGGAGTGGTGGCTCACACCTGTAATCCCAGCACTTTGGGAGGCCAAGGCAGGTGGATCATCTGAGGTCAGGAGTTCGAGACCAGCCTGGCCAACATGGTGAAGCCTCATCTCTACTGAAAATACAAAAATCAGCTGGGCGTGGTGGCGCACACCTGTAATCCCAGCTACTCGGGAAACTGAGACAGGAGAATCACTTGAACCTGGGAGATGGAGGTTGCAGCAAACCAAGATCGCACCACTGCTCTCCAACCTGGGTGACAGAGCAAGACTCCATCTCCAAAAAAAAAAGATATTAGTCTATTGTTTTCTTGTAGTATTTTGTAGTAGTATTGTCTAGCTTTGATATTATGGTAATGCCAGCCTCACAGAATAAGTTAGGAAGGCATTCTTTATAAATTTCAGATTTAATTATTTGTCACCTACATTCTTTCTATCTATACTTTGTCTTCTTGTTTTGTTTATGGTGTCTTAAATGAATTTTAATTTAAAAAATTTAAATTCCAATATAGTCAAACTTATCAGTCCTTTTCTTTATACCTTATACATCTTATGTCTTTTATTTAATCCTTTTGTATTTACTATTCATCTATTTATTTTTTTCAGGTTTCTAAAAAAGTAGAAAAGTGTGAATAGAGTTTCTCATACTTTGGACTACAATTCAGTAAAAATTTATCTTAATGTATGTTATAAGGTTAGGACCTAGATACACCTATTTTCCACAGTTGCCCCAGCACTGTTTATTGAATAGTCCATACATTCCTCTGTGATTTGTAATGCCTCCTCAGTTATTTACCAAGTTCTCAAATACATGTGCATTTTCTTCTTGGCTTCTCTTTTGTTCCAATAGTCTATCTATTCCTATGTCATTACCACATTGTTTTAATTACTATAGCTTTTTCACAAATCTTGGTATCTGGTAGGATATACTCCCCTTTATTCTTCAAAACTGTTGGGGCTATCATTGGCCAAGTTCTGTTAAAACTCCTTTTGGGGATTTTGGTTGGAATTTAATTTTGGACTGATTTGAAGAGAATTGATACTTTATAATATGAAGTCTTCATACACTATGAACGTGTTTGTTTCCATTTACTTGTTGTCCTATATTTTAGTAAAGCTTTAATTTTCTCTAAAAGTTCTTCTACATCTTATGTGAGATTAGTCTTAGATACCTTATAGTTTTTATTTTTGTCTTGTTTGTGTATGCATATATTTCAAACATACAGGACCTTATAGTTTTAGATGCTATTTTAAGTAGCATCTTTTACAAATTTCATTTTCTTTATTATTATTATTTTTTGAGATGGGGTCTTGTTCTGTCATCAAGGCTGGGGTGCGATCTTGGCTCACTGCAGCCTCTGCCTCCCAGGTTCAAGTGATTCTCTGCCTCAACCTCCCGAGTAGCTGGGATTACAGGTGCATACCACCACGCCCAGCTAATTATTGTAATTTTTTTAGAGCGGGGGTTTCATCATATTGGCCACGCTAGTCTCAAACTCCTGGCCTCATGTGATCCACCGTCGGCCTACTAAAGTGCTGGGATTACAGGCATGAGTCACTGTGCCTGGCCAAAAATTCCGTTTTCTGATTGTTGCTGGTACATGGTCACATTATTGGTTTTACATATTGATCTTACACTCAGCAACTTTTTTTTGAACTCTTTCATTTTTAGTAGTTCACAAATTCTTGTGGATTTTCTGTATAGATAATTATGTCATCTGCAAGAGAAACAGTTTTGGTTTCTTCCTTTCTAAGTTGTATACATTTCATTTTTCTTATACCTCGAGTGCAACAGAAGTGGCAATGTTGGGCATCCTTGACTTGTTTCTGACTTTAAAGGGGATGCTCCTGAAGTTTCACTGTTAGCATGATGTTTTCCTGCAGGCTTTTTGCAGATGCCTTTTATCAGGTTTGTGAAGTTCCATTCTGTACCTAGACTGCTGGATATTTTCACCATGTATAGGTGTGGAAGTTTAACACATGCTTATTCTGTGTCTATTGAGATAGTCATATGGTTTTTTTAATATTAAAAATGTTAAATTAATTTATTTTCTAGGTTTTTTTTTATTCTTTCACTTCTGGGATAATCCATGGTCATGAAGTTTTTTTTTTGTACATTGCTATATTCAGTATCCTGATAGTATAATTAACTTTTATAACTATTTTTGTAAGTGAATTGGTCTATAATTTTCTGTTCTTGTACTTACCTTGTTTTTGTATAAAGTTGCATTCACTTCATAAAATATCTTGAGGAGCTTCCCTCTTTTTCTGCTCTGTGGAGCAGTTTGCTAAGATAGAGATTATTCTTCAAAGGTTAGGTAGGGTCGGGTGTGGTGGCTCATGCCTGTAATCCCAACACTTTGGGAGGCCAAGGCAGGAAGATTGCTTGAGCCTAGGAGCCCAGCCTGAGCAACATAGTGAGACTCCTGTCTCTCAAAAAAAAGTTTTAAATTAGCCTGATGTGGTGGTGTACACCTGTAGTCCCAGTTACTTGGGAGGCTGAAGCAGGAGGATTGCTTGAGTTGGAGAGGTTGAGGCTGTTAGGAGCTGTTATCATGCCACTGGACTCCAGCCTGGGTGACAGAGCATGACTCTCTGAAAAAAAAAAAAGGTTAGATAAAATAAATCCTCCCCATCCCCACAATATGCTACAAAACCGGTATATTGTGGGGATTGTTGTTGCTACTGATTTAATTTATTTAAAGATTGTAAGACTTTTTTGGTTTGCTGCATCATGAAGCTTTAATAAAGTATAATTTCATGGGCCATTATTCATTTGTCTAAATTTTCAAATGTATTAGTATAAAATTACAGGTTTTTTTGTTTTTTAATAATCTCTTTTTGTAAATATATCCTCTTTTGCATTCCTAATATTGACTTTGCCTTTTCTCCTTTTTCTTGATCTATGTTGCCAGAGGCTTGTCTACTTTGTTAGTCCAATAACCACCTTTTGGTTTTGTTTATCCTCTCTGTTGTTCATTTAGTATTTCACTAACATCGTATTAGTCCATTCTCACATTGTTATAAAGAAATACCTGTGACTGGGCAATTTATAAAGAAAAGAGGTTTAATTGTCTCACAGTTGTGCTGGCCATACAGGAAGCATAGCAGCCTCTACTTCTGAGGAGGATTTAGGAAGCTTCCAATCATGGTGAAAGCCAAATGGGGAGCCAGAGTCTCACATGGCGGAAGCAGGAGCAAAAGAGAGAGGGGGGACATGCTACAACCAGATCTCTTGAGAACTCACTCACTGTCACGAGAAAGCACCAAGGGGATGGTGCTTTATGTGCCACTATGCCCAACTAATTTTTGTATTTTTAGTAGAGACGGGGTTTCTTCATGTTGGTCAGGCTGGTCTCGAACTCCTGACCTCAGGTGATCCACCTGCCTTGGCTTCCCAAAGTGCTGGGATTACAGGCGTGAGCCACCGTGTCCCGCCACATGTTCTTTATTTTATCTTTGTTATTTCCTTCCTTCTCCTTTCTTTGTGTTATTCTGATTTCTTTTTTTTCTAACAACTTGAATTTTTTTTAACATTAAAAAATTCTGGCCAGGCATGGTAGCTCATGCCCTATAATCCTAGCATTTTGGGAGGCCAAGGTGGGAGGATCACTTGAGGCTAGGAGTTTGAGACCAGCCTACACAACACAGTGAGACCCTGTCTCTATGGAAAAAAAAAAAAAAAATTAGCCGGATGTGGTGGCACGTGCCTGTGGTCCCAGCTACTTGGGAGGCTGAGTTGGGAGGATCTCTTCAACCCAGGAGGTCAAGGCTACAGTGAGCTATGAACACACCACTGCACTCCAGCTTAGTGACAGAGCAAGACATCATCTCAAATTTTTTAAATAAAAAATTCTATATTAAATTTTCTGGATAGGCATCATCACATTCACATAACTATAGAAATGCTTAAAAGGTATACAGAGAAAAGTATTAACACATCTTGTCCCTCATTAGCCTCTTTCCATCCTTAAAGAAAGGTAACCATTGTTAATTTCTTTATATACTCTGAGATTTTTTTAAATGCACATATAAGCATATATCTTTGCACTCTTTCCAAATCAATATATATATAAAACCTTACTTGGGCCAGGTGTGGTGGCTTATGCCTGTAATCCTAGCACTTTGGGAAGTGGAGGCAGGAGGATTGCTTGAAGCCAGTAGTTTGAGACCAGCCTAGCCAACGTAGTGAGATCCCATCTCTACAAAAAAATGTTTAGCCAGGTGTGGTAGTGTGTGCCTGTGGTCCCAGCTGCTCAGGAGGCTGATAAGGGAGGATCTTTTCAGCCCAGGAGGTCAAGGTTGCAGTGAGCTGTTGTCATACCATTGCACTCCAGCCTGAGCAAAAGAGTGACACTGTCTCAAAAAAAAAAAAAAAAAAAAAAAAGTCATCCTTATTCCTGCATATAGTTTCTGTTATTCTGTTATATAGCTGTATCAATTTTTATCTAAATGGTTCCCTGTTGATGGACATTTAGCTTGCTTTAAATCTTTTATTAACACACAAGTGCTGCACTGAATAATCTTGTACTTACAGAGGATATGTAAATTGAGTTCCTGGAAGTAAGTTTGTGTAGTTTTGCTATGTGCTGCAGTAAGTTTGTGTAATTTTGCTACGTGCTGCGAAATCACTCTGCTTAGGTAAATTACTTTCCCTCCAACAATGTATGGGAATGCTGATTTCCCTATAGCCATGCCAACCCAGTATATTTTTAAACTTTTGGATTTTGGCCAATCATCAGCTAGGCATCAGAGAAAGAATGATTTCTTAGTGGGGTTTTAATTTGCATTTCTCTTAAGAAAAAAAATGTCTAATTTTCCTCATTTAAGGGTTGTCTCTACTCCCTTCTTTACTCTTTTCTTTCAGCTGTCCAAATTCGTTGCTCGTTTTCCTAATGGCTTGCTGGTCTTTTTCTTGTCAATTTATAAGAACTCTATATAGTAGAGATATTGTCCTTTTGTCTGTGAGTTGCAAATATTTTTATAACTTCTTCAGCGAAATGCTTTTCAATCTGTCTTCTCTCTTAATTATACACTTAAAGCTCTACATTTCACTCTGAGTACTATTTTGGTTGCATCCCTCAAATTTTAGTATGTGGTGTTTCCATTTTCATTATGGTTTCTACGTGCTTCTGAACTTATTTAGAATTATGCTTAATATATTTCTAAACAAATGTGTTTTGCTTTGTTGTTTTTATATGATTGCTATTGGTTTCTAATTTTATACCATTGTGTCAGTGATTCTTTTGGTGATTGCTGAGACTTTCTTTTTGATGAATTTTTTAAAAATTGTATGTTTGCGCTTGAAAGCATGTCTTTTCTCCAGTTAAGCAGTTCAAGATGCTCACTGTATTGTTCAGATTTTCTACAGTTTTATGTTGAGTTGACTAGTGATCATTTAAAGAACTCTGTTGATATTCCCACTGTGATGGTGGATTTGGCAATTTAATTTTTTATTTATATGTTTTAAGGCTATGTTTAATTTTGAAATTAAATAATTTATAGGTTTTCTAATGTTGCACCAACTTTGCATTCCTGAAATGAACCGAATGTGGTCATATATGTTATCCCTGACGATCCCTTTTTTTTTTGTTATTACTTTTTTTTTGAGACAGAGTCTCACTATGTCACCCAGGCTGGAGTGCAGTGGCATGATCTCGGCTCACTGCAACCTCCGCCTCCCAGGTTCAAGAGATTCTCATGCGTCAGCCTCCCAGGTAGCTGGAATTACAGGCGTACGCCACCATGCCCAGCTAATTTTTGTATTTTTAGTAGAGATGGGGTTTTGCCATGTTGGCCAGGTTGGTCTCAAACTCCTGACCTCAAGTGATCTGCTCACCTTGGCCTCCTGAAGTGCTGGGATTACAGGCGTGAGCCACCCGCACCTGGCTGTGGGTAGATTTTTAACTACTGATTCATTTTCTGAAGTAGTTTTAGGAATATTCAAAGTTTTCTGTTTCTACTTGGGACAGTTTAAGTTTTCTTTTCAGGAGTTCATTTCATCTGACTTTTAAGATTTATTGGCATAAAGTTCATTGTATTCTTCTATCTTTTTAATCTCTGTGGCATATGTAACTAGGTTCCTCTTTTCATTCCTCATGGGTTATTTTTGCATCATTCATTTGTTACTGGTCAGTCACATCAGAGGTTAGTCAGTTTTACTAGTTTTTTCAAAGAAACAATTTTTGGCTCTGTTGAGCTTCTCTGTTGTATTTGTTTTCTATTAATTTCTACTCTAATCTTTATTTTCCTTCCTTCTACTTTTCTGGGTTTATTTTGCTGTTTGTTCAACTTCTTGAAATGAATGCCTAGCTCATTCATTTTCAGCTTTTCCTCTTTTATATCTCATAAATTTGTCTCCAACCATCTATATATCTCTGACAAGTTTTTAATGGCTATTTTAAATTCCTTATCTAATTATTAAATAGATAATACTTTCCCATGATACAAAACCCAGAAAGTATTATTTAAAAGGTATGTAATGAAATATTTCCCACCTGGGCATGGTGATTCATGCCTGTAATCCCAGCACTTTGGGAGGCCGAGGCAGGCGGACCACCTGAGGTCAGGAGTTCAAGACCAGCTTGGCCAATATGGTGAAACCCCGTCTCTACTAAAAATACAAAAATTACAGGGTGTGGTGGGGCATGTCTGTAGTCCCAGCTACTCAGGAGGCTGAGGCAGGAGAATCGCTTGAACCCAGGAGGCGGAGGTTGCAGTGAGCTGAGATCATGCCATTGCACTCCAGCCTGGATGACAGAGTGAGACTCCATCTCAAAAATAATAATAATAATAATAATAATAATAATAATACATATATAAAGCAAATAAAAGTATATATATACACACACACAATATTTATACAAAACAAGAATATGAAACATAAATTGGTTACCTACAGTTAAGCTGCCTGAATTCAGTTCCTGTTTTTACCACTTAAAAGCTGGTCAACCTGAACAAGTGCCTTAACTGCACCACACCTGTTTCTTGAGGCACGAAGTTGAGAAACCAATATCGCCTCACTGGGTCTTTGTGATAAGTGAGCCAATTTATGTAAAGTGCCATATGCACAGTGTATGCACAATGCTTGACAGATAATCAGTGCTTAGTAAAAGACACCTGCTCTAATAACTAAAGCAAATTATTGTTGGTGATTAAGTGTATTCATCCTTTCTGTCCTGGCAGTTCCTCTGTGACGAGGGTGCAGGTATCTCTGGGGACTACATTGATCGCGTGGACGAGCCCTTGTCCTGCTCTTATGTGCTGACCATTCGCACTCCTCGGCTCTGCCCCCACCCTCTCCTCCGGCCCCCACCCAGTGCTGCACCGCAGGCCATCCTCTGTCACCCTTCCCTACAGCCTGAGGAGTACATGGCCTACGTTCAGAGGCAAGCCGGTGAGTAATTAGAGAAGGAGGAGAAGACGGGGAGATACGGGGACAGGGGGTGGCAAAAGATCAAGTATTGAATAGCCGGAGGAATGTGTTCCTGGCCTGCTTGCATGCTGTTTCTCAGTAGACTCAAAGCAGTATGGAGATAAAATCATAGAGGAGCTGCAAGATCTAGGCCCCCAAGTGTGGAGTGAGACCAAGTCTGGGGTGGCACCCCAAAAGATGGCAGGTAGGACCTTGTTTCACCTGTTCCGTGAAACTCACTTCCATTTCTTCCCTTCCCCTGATCTTACTGTCCTGACTGACTGGTGGGGTGGGGTGGGGTGGAAAAGTACCATGGGCCCTCCTCCCTTGGTGATAGAGGAGGGGAAGGGACCCCATCCTATTTGCTCCCCTCTGTCTCACCCCTCCTGTCAGATCATCCTCTCCCTGTTCTCTGTACCCTAGGTGCGAGCCCGACCAAGGATGATAGTAAGGACTCAGATTTCTGGAAGATGCTTAATGAGCCAGAGGACCAGGCCCCAGGAGGGGAGGAGGTGCAGGCTGAGGTGAGACCAGCTGCCTCAGAGGAGCAGGATGGGGATGGGGAGGGTCACTGCAGCTGGGGCCATTGTGAGGTGACCTACATCTACCTAGGGATGCAAGGACATCCCCAGAACCTTTGCCTTCATAGTATGGAGGGCATGAACAGGCTTTCATACTTGACTCTCTCCTTTTCTCCTCGTCAGGAGCAGGACCCAAGCCCTGAGGCAGCAGATTCAGCTTCTGGTGCTCCCAATGGTGAGTGAACCTTCCATGTCTCCTTTACTGAATATATTTTAGGATTGGCAGGGGTAGGGATGGAGGGGAGAGCTAAGCACTGGGAGGGAGGTTGGGTAGCCAGGCCGGCAGCAAATTCATTTTTATAGGAGTTAATACTCTTTGTAGACAGCACTGCTATTTTAGCAAGGTGGCAGAACACAGTGGCTCCACCACTTGGTGACTTTGTAATTCACTTAACCTCAATTTTCTTACCCATAAAATGAGGGTAATAACCCCTACCTTAGAGGGTTGCATGGGATTAAATGAGAATGCATCCATAATTCATAGTAGAAGGCCTGGAACTGAATAAACTAAATGGTTAATATTTGTGGAAAGAGGAGAAGGGTTCCAGGGAAGACAAGCCCTTAGCCCCAGGATCTCCTCTGTAGTCCTAAAAGCTAGAGTGATTGCCAGAAGGGCCTCAGAAGTGCATGGAAGAGTGGGGACTTAGCAGCTTGTTAGCATCCATCTCTCCTACCAGAGTGTCCACCTTAGGATGGTGCTCTCTGCAGGCGAATGTTTGCCCTTGTCTCACTGTCAAACAGGTAAATCCTAGAGGCAGGGACCATGTCCTTCCTTGGTCTCTCATTACCTGTCCTTAGGAATCCAGAGAGAATTTAGGAGTGCAGTAGCGCACACCTGTAATCCTAGTTACTTGGAAGGCTGATGCAGGAAGATTGCTTGAGCCCAGGAGTTCAGGATCATCTTGGGCAACATAGTAACACACCATGTTGAAAAAGAAAAAGAGCCGAGTTTGGTGGCTCATGCCTGTAATCCCAGCACTTTGGGAGGCTGAGGCAGGTGGATCACCTGAGGTCAAGAGTTCAAGACAAACCTGGCCAACATGGTGAAACCCCATCTCTACTAAAAATACAAAAAATTAGCCGGGCGCAGTGGCGGGCGCCTGTAGTCCCAGCTACTCGGGAGGCTGAGGCAGGAGAATGGCGTGAACCCGGGAGGCGGAGCCTTGCAGTGAGCCGAGATTGCACCACTGCACTCCAGCCTGGGCGACAGAGCGAGACTCCGTCTCAAAAAAAAAAAAAAAAAAAAAATACAAAAATTAGCTGGGCGTGGTGGCAGGCGCCTGTAATCCCAGCTACTTGGGAGGCTGAGGCAGGAGAATCTCTTGAACCCGGGAGGCAGAGGTTGCAGTGAGCAGAGATTGCACCACTGCGCTCCAGCTTGGGTGACAGTGCAAGACTCTGTCTCAAAAAAAAAAAAAAAAAAAAGAATTTAAACACAACAGAACAGGTTCATGATTATTATTCTTTCATCTCAGATTTTCAGAACAACGTGCAAGTCAAAGTCATTCGAAGCCCTGCGGATTTGATTCGATTCATAGAGGAGCTGAAAGGTGGAACAAAAAAGGTACAGGCCGTGCTTAGGGAATGGGTAGAACCCACCTCCCAACTGCGAGCATTTGAAAAACTACCCTGACGTGGGACTCAACTCCTGGGTCCCCCAGTACCACACACCTGCTACTGTTTGTCTGCCCCCGACCATGTGTCTCTGTTGAAACCCCAACTGTCTTTCTCCCCACTCCCTACCCACCCAGGGGAAGCCAAATACAGGCCAAGAGCAGCCTGTGGATGATGCTGCAGAAGTCCCTCAGAGGGAACCAGAGAAGGAAAGGGGTGATCCAGAACGGCAGAGAGAGATGGAAGAAGAGGAGGATGAGGATGAGGATGAGGATGAAGATGAGGATGAACGGCAGTTACTGGGAGAATTTGAGAAGGAACTGGAAGGGATCCTGCTTCCGTCAGACCGAGACCGGCTCCGTTCGGAGGTGAAGGCTGGCATGGAGCAGGAACTGGAGAACATCATCCAGGAGGCAAGCCCAGCTCTTCCTCCTGTTGCTTCCACAGCCGCCTGGTCCCGTGGAGCAGGACAGGCTGACGGGCTAAAAGAAACAGAGGGCACAGCACAGGGCAAGGATGGGGCACTTGGAAGTGGTAGCTGTTTCCCTAATTAATCGGGGCTGTTGGGGAAGGGGGACCAGAGAGAGAGACAAGACTTAAATATCAGACTCTCTGGCCAGGCGTGGTGGCTCACGCCTGTAATCCCAGCACTTTGGGAGGCCGAGGTGGGCGGATCACCTGAGGTCAGGAGTTCGAGACCAGCCTGGCCAACATGGCAAAACCCTCTCTACTAAAAATGCAAACAAATTGGCCAGGCGTGGCAGTGGGCACCTGTAATCCCAGCTCCTTGGAAGGCTGAGGCAAGAGAATCGCTCGAACCTGGGAGGCGGAGGTTGCAGTGAGCCGAGACGGCACCACTGTACTCCAGCCTGGGTGATAAGCAAAACTCCATTTCAAAATATCAGACTCTCCTACAGAGCCCAGCCCACTGGCTGCCTCCACACCCCAGACCCTTGACTCACTCTCTTCTCTTGGGTATTCCAGACAGAGAAAGAGCTGGACCCAGACGGGCTGAAGAAGGAGTCAGAGCGGGATCGGGCAATGCTGGCTCTGACATCCACTCTCAACAAACTCATCAAAAGACTGGAGGAAAAACAGAGTCCAGAGCTGGTGAAGAAGCACAAGAAAAAGAGGGTTGTCCCCAAAAAGCCTCCCCCATCACCCCAACCTACAGGTGAGAGCAGTCAGACAAGGAAGAGTAGCCCAGTCTGTTGTTTTCATCCCTCAGCTGGTCCTGTTCCCAGAGGGGACCCTGTTCCTTCCCTTCTGAGGGTGCTCATTCTCTCCCCACTTTCTGGAACACTGTCCTCACTTGCGCCTGCTTCCCAACACCGTCATCCCTTTGCGTGCTTACCTCCTATTCATCCCTCTGGGAAGCAGCTTTTAGAGCATATCTGCTGGTTTTCTGGTTTGCTCCTGTACACCCAGTGCCTAGCACTCTGCCTGGCACACAATGGATGATCAGTAGCTAGTAATTGAATGCTTGCGAGTCTATATGCTGAAAACCACTTTAGGACTTTGCACCAAGAGAGGCCCCAGCTGTCAGGGCATGAATAGGAGAGCCCAGCTGCACATGAGCCAATAGCCTGGATAGACTTTAAATTATTTCTTCTTCTTGTATCCCCTTGTGTCCATTTCATAGTGTCCTATGGGTGTGGACATCAGATATTCTAAATGGAATGTTCCAGTTTCAAACCTTCCATTCCCACTCTCTCTATAAACATTGAAATGTCTTTAAAGTCCCAACATATGGAGGAGGAGACCACACTTTTCCAACCTGCTTCTTCAAACAGAACTTTGTTGGTGCAGGTGGCCTCATTTTGGCTTCAGAAAACATTTGTTTTCCTATAGGTGATGGGCAGAATTATTGGGTAGGGTGGGAAGATGGAAGGCTGCAATTGGTGGAGGGAGCTCTACAGGCTGAACTGGGGGGGGCGGGGCACACATTTTTTTGAGCCCTGGCTCATATACATGTTGAGATGGAAGAGCTGCCAAAGCCAATTGATGTTTTGGGGGAGATGACCCCCACACCCCTAACCCTGGAGTCACGCCTCTGCTTTGTGTTTCCCTGTGTGTCTCCCCCTCTAAGAGGAGGATCCTGAGCACAGAGTCCGGGTCCGGGTCACCAAGCTCCGTCTCGGAGGCCCTAATCAGGATCTGACTGTCCTCGAGATGAAACGGGAGAACCCACAGCTGAAACAAATCGAGGGGCTGGTGAAGGAGCTGCTGGAGAGGGAGGGACTCACAGCTGCAGGTGGGCCCTGGAGGGCGGCTGGACCCAGTGCTGTCGGAAGGGCAAGCTGCCGGAAGTGGAGGGGCTGGGACCAGTGGGGCAGGGGGCCTGCCCTGAGGCTCCCAGCCATCCTCTCCTCTCACTGCATACTGCTCCTTTCCAGGGAAAATTGAGATCAAAATTGTCCGCCCATGGGCTGAAGGGACTGAAGAGGGTGCACGTTGGCTGACTGATGAGGACACGAGAAACCTCAAGGAGATCTTCTTCAATATCTTGGTAAGAGGCTTCTACCCCCGAGTCCTGGCCCCCAGCCCTCCTGTCCCCAGCCCACCTGGAGTGGAGGTGCAGGCTTGCCCCAGCCACGCCATTGCTGAGCTTCCATTTCCTGATCTGTAAGACAAGGCTGGGGTTCCAGTGGCTCAGAGTGCTGCCATGCAGGAAGAGCCCCTCAGGACATGGGTGTCCTCATTCCCTGCCTTCCCCCAGCTGCCTGGCCCAGGACTTCCCTGGGCTCAACGGCCAGTAGCTCCAGCCCACCTCTACTCTCTCCCACCAGGTGCCGGGAGCTGAAGAGGCCCAGAAGGAACGCCAGCGGCAGAAAGAGCTGGAGAGCAATTACCGCCGGGTGTGGGGCTCTCCAGGTGGGGAGGGCACAGGGGACCTGGACGAATTTGACTTCTGAGACCAACACTACACTTGACCCTTCACGGAATCCAGACTCTTCCTGGACTGGCTTGCCTCCTCCCCACCTCCCCACCCTGGAACCCCTGAGGGCCAAACAGCAGAGTGGAGCTGAGCTGTGGACCTCTCGGGCAACTCTGTGGGTGTGGGGGCCCTGGGTGAATGCTGCTGCCCCTGCTGGCAGCCACCTTGAGACCTCACCGGGCCTGTGATATTTGCTCTCCTGAACTCTCACTCGATTAATCCTCTTCCTCTCCTCTGTGGCTTTTCCTGTTATTGTCCCCTAATGATAGGATATTCCCTGCTGCCTACCTGGAGATTCAGTAGGATCTTCTGAGTGGAGGTGGGTAGAGAAAGCAAGGAGGGCAGGACACTTAGCAGGCACTGAGCAAGCAGGCCCCCACTTGCCCTTAGTGATGTCTGGAGTCGCTTTACCCTCTTCTATTGAATTGCCTTGGGATTTCCTTCTCCCTTTCCCTGCCCACCCTGTCCCCTACAATTTGTGCTTCTGAGTTGAGGAGACTTCACCTCTGTTGCTGAGGAAATGGTAGAATGCTGCCCATCACCTCCAGCACAATCCCAGTGAAAAAGGTGTGAAGCACCCACCATGTTCTTGAACAATCAGGTTTCTAAATAAACAACTGGACCATCAATCCATCAACCTTTTTTGTGGGGTGGGGGTTCCAGCAGGGAGGAGGCTCAGTGTTCTTTTCAGATCATGCTCTGATCCTGTTCTTTGCTCCCCATTCCCCAGGTACTATAAACGGGGGCTGGGGTATGCAGGAAGAGACCAGGGTAGCTAAACAAAGCCTGGCCTGGCAAGGATTGAAAGAAACACTTGCAATGCTGTCATCTTCCTTTTCTCATCTGTTTCTGTTCCTTCCCTTCTTTTGCACCAAGTCTTTCCCTATTGTTTCCCCCTTTATACCCTGAAAGCCAAAATGCACACCATGGAGTTCCCCCCGGCGGGGATCTTCCTTCTGCTGTGGTCTCTCCCATATCATGCTCCAGATTCCATTTGTCATCCACACCCCTACCCACCTGTCCTTTCAACATTTTCCAAAAAGACCTCCACCTTTGGGCATGCGCAGAGAGAGGGCTGCTGCCCACACATGCCAGTTTCTTAGTATGCCCAAGGGTACATGGGCCTGGTGTCTCCCTTTCTTCTTCACTACCAAGTGCAGGCATGGGTCCCCCCACATGCCTCCTCCCAGTGCAGAGGACTCTGATTTTGTTTGTTTTGTTTCAAGACAAGAGTCTCACTCTGTTGCCCAGGCTGGAGTGCAGTGGCCTGATCTCAGCTCACTGCAACTTCTGCCTTCCAGGTTCAAGCAATTCTGCCTCAGCCTCCCAGTGACTGGAATTACAGGCACACACCACCATGCTCTGCTAATTTTGAGTGCAGAGGACTCAGGTAGAGTCCTCTGCTCTGGTCTCTGAGGTGAACGGCCTTTCTGCTGAAGGCTGCCCCCGGGCTCACAGGATAAGAAAAGGGATAGAGGGGCCGGGAGCGGTGGCTCACCCCTGTAATCCCCGTACTTTGGGAGGCTGAGGCGGGCGGGTCACTTGAGGCCAGGAGTTCGAGACCAGCCTGGCCAACATGGTGAAACCCCGTCTCTACTAAAAATACAAAAAATTAGCCGAGTGTGGTGGCGCACGCCCACAATCCCAGCTACACAGGAGGCTGAGCAGGAGAATCGCTTGAACCCGGGAGGCGGAGGTTGTGGTGAGCTGAGATCACGCCACTGCACTCCAACCTGGGCGACAGAGTGAGACTGTCTCAAATTAAAAAAAAAAAAAAGGATAGAGGGCCCAGAACTCCCATGTGTCTATAAATGGAGAGTGAAGGATTCAACTGTTGAAGGAAGCTCTTGCTGAACGTGGACTAGTGCTTACTGTGCATGCTATGCTTACGTTGTTTTGTTTTGAAGTGTAAATAGGTAGACTCAGAAAACCCTGCTTTCTCTGGTCCATCTGTGCCCCCTGAGGGAGGGATGCTCCAGCTGGACAAGAGCTTAGACACTGCCTTGAGGGCAGCAGTAGTCAGAATGCTGCTCCCAGACCGCACCCCTCATCTCCCACCAGCGGACCCTTGAACAAGTCACTTAACTTTCTAAATGCTGTTTCCTCATTGGTAAATTGTGGACAACAGTACAGGCTTTTTAAGATGGTTGCGAGGATTGAATGAGATAGAGTGTATGTCGTGCTTTTAGCACAGAACCTGGCCCCAAGTAAGTGCTCACTAGCTTTCTATTATAAGCCAACTCCTGAGTTTGGGAAAGACTGGGTTACTTGGAGGCAAGAGTCTCAGAAGGAGTCCCCAAAGCTGATCAGAAGCTCAAAATGGGAAGGGGCTGGGGCAGGAGGGCTGTGCTTTGATTTGCTGGGGATGGAGTCTCAGCACCACCAGAAAGCAGAGTTCTGGAAATCTCACTCTGTTAATCATTTTGTACTTTCAATCAAAATTCCTTTTGCTTTTGGCAGCACTCCCATGGTGAAGGTCGGTCTGCCCCAGCTGTGCTAAGACAAACAAAAGGAGGGGAGCAGGGTGTGGCAGATGGCAGCCAGCAGGGCTGCAGGGAGGGCTGGCGGATGGCAATAGGGCATCCTGCATGGCAGGGCATCCAAGCAAGGCAGCCCAGGGTGAGCTGTGAAGGGGGCATGGGCACAAAGGGGCAGCAGCTCTCCTTCACCCACCCAGGGAGTCCCTTCTGGGCTCCTATTTTGTCATAACCTGGAAGGCTTGATATTTTGTCATTCCATCCACTACCGCCCTTTACATCTCTCCCACAAGACCAAAGATACTCCCCATTAAGACAAGAGGCAAGTGGATTACTTGGTGTTGGGATTTGTTGTGAGGTTTGCTGACACCTTGACCATTTTTCACTGGCTGGAAATGAAAGGAACTTCCCACTTGCTCTTTGAAGGCAATTTCATTCTCTCCAGGGTCCTTATTTCCTTCCCATATTCTCTCACACTCCCAAACTTCTGAAGAAGGGAGCAAACTTTGGCCACGAGGAAGGAGTGGAGCTGAAATAAGAGAGTCCAGGGTCTTGGAGGTGAAGGGGGAATGGCCAGGTCCTCCAGTCCAATCTTCTTTGCTACCTCCCCCCTCTTCTCGCTTTGCCCAGACCACACACCTGCCTCTGTACTTGTCACTGCACCTGCACTGTTGAATCCACCTTTCCTGGGTCACGCCACCGTGCTGGGTGGTCACAGCCTAGGACCCTGTAGAGCCGCAGCCTCCATGTGAACTGGATTCAGGTCTGGTGCTGTGTCCTCAGTTCAGTGGCACACTTGCAGCTGAACCTCTTGGGGCTGGTGGGCACCAAGGGTCAGAAGCAATTCTACCCAAAGATGCTGGTGCTACCAACTAACTCCTCAAGGTAGATAACAACATATGGCTGTGCCCAACCTGCACTGGCTGCTGACCCAACTCTACCCTGTCCAGCCCCTCTACCTGAGTAAACACTTTCAGCTGCCCTCGAGAAATGGTAGTATTGGCTATGTGCTGAGCCTAGCGGCACTGCAGCTCATGGAGGCAGCACCGGCTTCAGGCCGCTGTGGCCTTGGTGGTCCCTTTGATGACACGGAGGTGGATAAATGCCTGCATCAGCTGACACTGAGTTTGTGGACACCAGGGACCTCTGCAGCTAGCTGGGAAATCTTTCCCAGGAGGTCTCCCACCCCTTCCCTCTGGAACACCCCCTGACGAGGCCAGGGGAGGAACCCCTACTCTATGTTCTACTCTGGTACCTAGTGCTCACGGTGAGCAGGCTGGCTCGGGGCAGCCCTCCTCAGAGCTGGAGCACCTTTCAGGTGCCTTCTGAACAGATACTGTTCAGAATACAGATAAACAGATGCCACCAAGGTCCCCTAGCTGTGCAGTGGAGGGGCAGGTTTCAAAATCAGATCTGTCTCCAAAGTTCCTGCTCTTAACCAAAGCTGTCCCATCTTCCCACCCCTCTCCATGGGCCTGTCCTCTCCTCTAAGTACCATATCACAACTCTCCCAGGACTGGCGTCATCTTAAGAGTCAGTGCCTTCTCTGTTCCCAGGGTCCCCACTGACTCCAACCTGCCCACGTCCTCCACTACATGAACCCAGAACTGTTGTACATGATGGAACCACCTCCATGCCCATGGGTACTGTCCTGCCACCAGCCCCAGTGGGAGGCACCTCTGCCTGTCCCTGTCCAACCCCAGTACCCCATCTTGACCAAGGCCATGCCCTGACCTGCCTCCAAGAACAGACCAGCAGCTCACTCCCTAGACAAAATCACTTCCTTTTTAATTGCTGTTGAAGAAGATTCACACCACTGCCTCCAAGGAGATGGGGGGGCATTTCCCCCTTGCCCCCACCTCTCTCCCCTCCCCAATTACCTGGTCCTTTGCAAACTATTTTAGCCAGAAAAAAAAAAAAGACCGGAAACCACTGACACAGACAGCCCAAGGGCTGGGTTGGCTGAGGGAGGCAGGGCTGGGCCAGGTAAGTCCGCCCTATCACCCACTTTGTGGGGAAGGGGCAGGGGGCCTGGAAACCCTCCCAGCCACCTCGAATCCTCTCAGCCCTGGCTGGGAGAGGTCACGGGGATGAGGAATGGCTCTGGAGCTGCTCCAGTGGGAGGGAGGGGCTGGACAGAAAGAATAATGGGGGAGGGGTCCCACTGTAGGGGTGCCCCCTACCCCAGATCACCACGGGCGCTGCACAGTCACAGGTACGCAGTCACGGTCACAGACACAACCCGAGAGCACCCCCACCCCACCCCACCCCCTGCCCACCCTGGGCTTCCCCTACCCCAAAACGCCCTCCCCACGCCCCTGCCCGCCCCCATCCCCATGTTGGGGAACAAAGCAATAAATTACAAGGCCCCCGCAGCCCTCTTAGCCCGCTCCTGCTCCATCCCTTCTCCCTCCCAAGATAGTAGTGGGAGGGACCCAGGCTCTTGGTTCCCCCCGGACTCTTTAGCTTCCACCCATGGGTAGGTGTAGGGGACGTCCTGGTTTCCACTACTCACGGTCCCTTTCACGGAAAGGGTTGGGAACCCCCCCACCCCCCCACCCCCATGAGCAGCAGGGGTCCTGCCCCTCGCTGCCCTTGCCCCCTTCACTGGGCAGTGAGATGAGCATGGAAGGGGTAGGGTTTCCGTATTGGCCCCAAGTCCCGGGGCTAGCCCTCCCACGTACTAAACCCTCCCTCTGGCGTGGCGTCGCCCCAGGAGCCAGCCTGGGTATGGGCTCCCGCCCTGGGATTGTTGAGCTCGGGCAGGACCGGGTCTTCTTTCCGCCCCTAGGGGGCACAAGCGGGCATGTCCAAGCACTTAGGAGCCCGTACCGCTGGGGACGTCCCCTTCCGCGAACCCCGAGCGGGTAGACCCAGAGCAATCCGAGTGTGGAAACAGTGGAGAGGGGGCGTGTTGAGCTGGGGTCTCCATGCCACGTTGGGGAGAGGGAGGTGAGTTTGTGTCTTCTGGAAGGCGTGGGGGCTGTGCCCTCGTGGGGGTAGGAAGTGCTCCCGTGGGGCGGGGTGCGGATCGGAGAGGTGAGTGGGTGCGTCTGTCCAGCGGTCCGCCCGGTGTGGTCGTGCCCGGCCCGCTTGGGGATGGGGGTGTCTCTCCCGCTGGGCAACTATACCAGCGCAACCGGGGCGTCGGCGCGGCCCACGCTAGCGGCGCTGCTCCGGCGGCGGGGGCTGGGCGTGGCGGTGATGCTGGGCGTGGTGGCCGCGCTGCCGCCCTCACCCGGGCAGCCGTGCTGGAGAAGGATGTCGGCGCACAGCTGGCTTCCAGCCTGGCGGGCGTAGAACAGCGCCGTGCGGCCCTGGGCGTCACGGGCCGCCACGTCCGCGCCGTACTAGAGGGCGGAAACGGCCGCGTGACCGCGCGTCCCCAGGGCGCCCACACCCGGCGCCGCCTCCCCCACATGGCCGAGCCTACTTCCGGGGTCCCTCTGGGAATTTCGGGCTTTCCCGCGCCAGGCGTTTTCCGAGATGAAGCCTCAAAGACCCCCTTTCCTCCCCCCAGCTCACGTACCCACAGCAGCAGTTGCGTGATGACGACGTGGGCGAGCTCGGCCGCCAGGTGGAGTGGGGAGCGCAGCTGTGGGTCCTCTACGCTGGTGTCGAGCGGCCCGTGTCGCGCATGGGCCAAAAGCAGGAGAACGGTAGCCACGTCCTGGGCCTGCACGGCGGCCCACAGCTGGCGGCCCAGCGGCTCCTCCGTGGTGCTCAGCGGCGCCAGGAATAGCAGCTGCTCGTACTTGGCGCGAATCCACGACTCGCGCTCCTCCCTGCAAGACCAGGGATCAACGGAAAAGGCTCTAGGGACCCCCAGCCAGGACTTCTGCCCCTACCCACGGGACCGTCTCAGGTTCGCACACCCTCAGCAACCCTCCCCCCGCTCTGTTCCCTCACGCTTACCGCGAAGAGTCCCGCGTGGGCTTGGCACGGCCTCGCGTGTCGCTTTCCCACACGCGGTTGGCCGTGTCGTTGCCAATAGCCGTCAGCACCAGGGTCAGCTCCCGTGGCCAGTCGTCCAAGTCCAGCGAGCGAACGCGGGACAGGTGTGTGCCCAGGTTGCGGTGGATGCCAGAACACTCGATGCAGATGAGGGCGCCCAGGTTCAAGCTGGCCCAGGTGGGGTCTGCGGAAGGAGCGTAGAGGTCGGCTCCCAGCCGGGCAGCACAGGCACCCCGGCATTCACCACACTCCCTAGCCCCTCCGCTGCCTCCTGGCACTCACTGGGGGCCCCGCAGTCCACGCAGATTGAATTCCCCTTGGCGTTCCGGATCGCCTGGATGGCCACGGCCTCGCTTTGGCTGTCTGTGCGCAGCTGCAGAGAGGGTTTGGGTTGGCACTGACTCTGCCTCCAAGCCCCACCTCCTTCTCAGACACCTCTGCTCTCCTCTCACACGACTTCGGCCGTGTCGTTGCCAATGGCCGTCAGCACCAGGGTCAGTTCCTGCGGCCAGTCCTCCACTCCACCTCAAACTCTTACCTTGACCTTGCTGCTCTCACAGCATTGCAGACTGGCTAGGATCTGACTCTCGATGGCCTGGACCCAGGCATCCCGCTCCTCAAAACTGGCTGCCTCAAAGTGCCACGTCTGACCCGTGCTGGACACGATCAGGAACTCAAAGTTTTCCTCTGAGTGGGGGATGGGATGGGGTCATTAAGGGACAGAGTTCAAGCAAGGGCTGCCTTTCCCAAGCCCATCCTCCCTGATGTCCATCCCGAGCCCCTGGGAGTGGGGCAGTGGGGGTAGGGAAAGCAGAGGGTGGGGAGCAGCAGGAAGCCCGAGCACATGCAGGGGAAGGCGGGGGCACCCCCACCCTTCTGCACCCCAGCTGAGCGCCCCTCCCGGCTCCCCACTTGTTACCTGCTTTATAAATATTTCTTAAACTACCAAAGGATTTTAGTTTCCACATTTTGCGCTTGGCTGGTTTCCCGAAGCGAAGGAGATAGAGATAGAATGGAGAGCAGAACAGAGAAAGAGAGACCAAGAAAGAAGGAGAAAAAGACAGGTAGATGGAGAGATGGAGAGAGATAGTGACAGAGTGCCAGAGACAAAGCAGGACAGACAGATGGGGAGAGAAAGCAGAACTAAAGTCAGTGGCCCCGGAGCAGAGTGGAACAGAAGCCAAGAGCCATGAGAGTAGGCAGATCTGGAACCTGGGTCTGAGCACCCGGCAGAGAGCAGGGGCAGCAGGGATGGGTTATCAAGACCAGCGAGGAGCTGGACCTCTGGGAGAAGAAGGGAGGGTCAGGATCTGAGTGAACATAGGGGAAGGGGACAGAAGCTAGGGCGCAGGGCTGAGATGAGAGGGCCCTGGGGCTGGTGGCGGTGGGGGTGCGGGGAATCACTGAGGGACAAGAATGGGGATCACTATGGTCAAGGGCTGTTGGGGAGCACTTGGCAATAGAAAGTTATCGGGAGAAGGCCGGGCACGGTGACTCATGCCTGTAATCCCCACCGCCTGTAATCCCAGCACTTTGGGAGGCCGAGGCGGGCAGATCACGAGGTCAGGAGATCAAGACCATCCTGGCTAACACAGTGAAACCCCGTCTCTACTAAAAAATACAAAAAATTAGCCGGGCGTGGTGGCAAGTGCCTGTAGTCCCAGCTAGTTGGAAGGCTGAGGCAGGAGAATGGCGTGAACTCAGGAGGCGGAGCTTGCAGTGAGCCGAGATCGCACCACTGTACTCCAGCCTGGGTGACAGAGTGAGACTCCATCTCAAAAAAAAAAGAAAAAAAAAAGAAAAAAGAAAAAAGAAAGAAAGAAAGTTATTGGGAGAAGGGGCTGGGTGGTCACAGAATCCAGGATCTGGGGAATCAGTGGGAGATGCAGAGATAAGGGGCTGAATCACTGGGGATCAGGGGGGCTGCCGGGTGCAGGGGCTGGGGTGGTAAGTGGAGTTGAGGGAAGGAAGAGGAACTAGAACGTCATTAGGAGAGGGAGCAGGAACTATAGACATGGACATCGTTGAGAACAGGGGCTGGGGAAAGGAATTAGCTGGGGAACAAGGAAAGAAGGACAGGGGCTGGGGGATGTCCATCCACTCTTTCACTAAGTTGTGTGCAGTGGTAATGGTAGTCAAGCACTCAGCTCAGGCACTTTTTCTCCTGCTGCAGGAGTTAGGCCGGGGAGCTGATGTTGGGGATGAGGGTTCTGGGTGGGAGTGGAAGTGCCTGCCAGAGCCTCACCTTCAGCCTGCCCAGCCGAGCCTTCAGTCTTGGATGGTGTTGTCAATTTTTTCCTCCTCTGCTTCTTCACCATGGGAGAAGGAGGGGGTTCCCGACTCAGGGGGCTCAGGTCTCCAGATGGGGTACAGTCTTAGGGAGGAAGACACAGCTGCCTCAGTAGCCCCCTCCACAGATTTCCTGATTTCTTGATAGCCTGTCTCATTCCCTGAACTAGCTTTGGCATTTTAGGGCTCCCCTCCTCAACTGTCCCTCTTTCCCCCTTGATCATTCCTGAGGATGCAGGGAGATGAGAGGTTTAGAGTCAGTCCTGCACTCAGATCCTGGTTCTGCCACTTACTGGCCTTAAGACCTTGAGCAAGGCACTTAATCTTCTGAGCCTCAGTTTCTTTATCTCTGAAATAGGGGTGATAATCTTGACCTGACAAAACTGTTGTGAGGATCATTTGTTTACCATGTTATTTGCATACTATATATATATTTTTTTTTTCAAACATGTCAAACATGGCTATGTACTAGACAATATTCTCAGTTTGTTTAAACCTCAAAGCAACCCTCCGAAGTAGAAACTATTATCTCCATGTTACAGATGAGGAAACTGAGGCATGGAGAGGTCAAGTAACTTGCCCATGTGGCAAGCCAGGATTCAAGCTCAGGCAGTTGACGTTAAGAGTCCACTTGTCTTAACCATTATGATAGACATGGTGTGATTGAACTTATTCATGTGTGGGGCTCCATGTGTTCACTCATGCATTTATTCCAGCCTCCAAGCCTTCACCCCATATTCATTTCCCACACTCATCCTATTTGGGTGTGGAAGACAGCAGATGGAAGGTCATCCCCACTGACCCGTGCTGAGGGCTCGGGCCAAATTCCGGTCTGGCTTCAGCAGGTGTTTGGATGTCTGATCTGGTGGTGGCTGCAGGGAACTGGGACTGGGGCTAGGGCTTGGCATGGGAGTAGTGGCTTCTGTCAGAAGAAGATGAAACCTCAGTGAGCCTCTTTCTTCTGGCCCCATTCCTTACGTGGTCCCTCTTTATCACCCAGCTTCCTACTCGCCCAGTGCCAGCCCCCTCTTCCCTCTTACCCCTCTTTTTCCCCAGCCCTGGCCCCTCTTCTGCTCCTATGTCATAAACCTTACTCACCCAGGCCTTCACCCATCTGGACAGTGCTCATGTCCTTGACGAGCCCGTTGATGCTGGCCGAGGGGCCAAAGGCAGAGATGGCCCTCGGGGGCCGCTTGCCCGGGACTTTGACTGTTGTTCGCAGCAAGTCCATCTCCTTGCCGTGGGTACTGTGGATGTAATCCTGAAGGGGTACAGGGCCGAGAGTGTAGGGAAGGTTGGGGTCCTTGGTATGCTGGGAAGCAGTCAATATGGTACAGAATAGAGAGGGACTGGGGAGGGGTCTTGGGGGCAAAATGGGTTGTGATGAGCATCTAGGGGATGGGCCCATCAGACTTGGCCCAGCATTGTCTCCTCCAGAAAGCGTTCCCTTCCTGGGTGCTCTCCCACTAGACTGCAAGTTCCTGGGGCAACGTATTTACCTTTACATTCCTGGCATGGGCACATGGTGGGCTCTTAACACATGCCTGCTAAACTTAAGAGAAGAGGACTAGCACTTCCTAGAAATGAGGTTAGTGCTTTGTCAGAGGCATAGACGGGTAGAACTTGAGGGAAATCCAAATCTGGCCAACGTGGCCCAGTTTCTGCCACTCACGTTAATACTGGGGTGGTAGAGTAGAAAGCCATTACTGGACAGGGTTACATATTTCTTCTTCCATTCTTTGTTCAAGGAATTGCCACTTCGTTTTAGTAGGAAGCTCTGGAGAAAGGGGAAAGACACGTGGGAGAAAAGCCAACTAAGACCAGCTGCCCCTAGCCTGTCCCAGCCCCTGGATCACTCACCTGTTTGATGGGGATGGCTCGCCCACTCCCTGTTGTCTCTCCCCGACTATCCAAGCTTCGTTTCTCGGAGTCACTACCCCGACGATTCTGGAATGGTTACTGGAATCAGTTTGAGGATGGATAGAGGGATACACTGATGTGACGATAGGGAAGATAGATGAAGAAGGGCCCAACAGAGGAGTCTAGGGACTAGGGAAGATGGGCAGGTCATGGGGGACAGGAGGATGGGGGTCAGCATGTCCATGTCCAATACCGCAAAAAGGCTGGTCCTGCGCTTGGCTGCCCGGTGCAGGGACCCTGGGGTGCTCAATCCAGCCACTGCAGCTGCCTCGGCTCGGAGCTCCCGGTGACCAACATTCGGTGAGGACGGGAGGGAAGAAGAGTAGTCGCTAGTGTGGCCCCCGTTACTAGCCTGGGCACATATGGAAGAGTCAGCAGAGCTGAGATGCCCCCTGCTCCACCAAGCTACACTCATATCTCGTTATGGGGAATTTGAGACATTCCTTGATCACCTCACCATTTATTTATGTTGTCATTAATAAATTTTAAAATCCTCACTAACATTGTGACAATGCTTTAAATGTTGTAAAGGTTGATTCGCAAGTATTGTGTCATACAATCATCCTGATAGCCTTGGGAGGTTAGGTGAGTTGCTTAAGGACACTGCAAATGATGTCTCAAATCTGGTTGATTTCCAGTCCAATGCACTTTCTGCCAATAGTTTCACTGCCATTTCCATCTGTTTCCCCACTCCCTGAACCTCCTTGGGTACTCTGTACCTGTCCTAGGATCCCCAGCCCCTCTGCATCTTACCGGCCCCTCTGCAGACTCTGAAACCCCAACTCACCTGGCCAGCTACCGGAGTGGATGCAGCTGAGTGGCTTGGGGAGCTGGGCAGGGACTTGCAGGCAGCCAGAAGCTGTTGCTGCTTGCGCAAGGTCACCACCTTCTGGGCCACTGAGGGGAGTTGAGGGAAGGAGGTGTGAGCAGGCCAGATACCCAAGACCACCCTTCCATGCCCAGCTTTGAGAAATCCCCAGTAGACAACACAGGACCCAACTTCCTTGTCACTGTGGCCTCCATGCCACCTGTGGCCTTGCCAGCTCCTCCAGCCCAGAAAGACCTTGCGACTATTAAGCAAACCTTCTCTGGCCTCCCTGATCTGTCCTCCCTCCCACAAAGGCTAATTTCCTGTCACTCACAGAGAGAGGCCTGGATGCCTGACCACTGAGAATATCCCAGGCCCCTTGCTCTGGCTTCCCACATATGCTGGAGATCACTACACTCACCCTCCTGGAAGACCCGATCCACATTGAGCCCGTAGGTTGCACAAGTCTCATAGTAGCTGCAGCGTTTCATGTCCGAGCATAGAGCTCTGGCACGAGCATCTCCCACCACCCGAGGGGAGGAAGCACTGATCCTGTCTGAGGGGACAGGAAAGGGGCAGGATTGAACAAGGAGCCCCACCTTGTTCGATTTTTCACAATTCCCTTATCCTTGCTTGCACTGGGCCCTCAGGGTGGGTCCACTGGGGATGGGGTGTGAGAGATCATCTTTTCTGTGACCAGGTGGAATGGGAGTACATAAGCCCTTTCTGAGTACTGGGCCCAGTTCACACACCTAGCTGTGTATGAATAGGCTGGGTGAACTGTGTGTGTGTGTGTGTGTGTGTGTGTGTGTGTGTGTGTGTGTCCTCAAAGAATACTCCAGAGCTGCTGAGTGGTGCTTCCTGACAAGGTCTACATAGCTGAGACCCAGGCGCGAGCGACAATCACCCTGCCCTGCAAATCCATAGAACCCTGAACTGGTGGGAGGACACCAGCTTGTGAACTAGGAAAAGGTTGGGTGCCCATGGGTCATGGCTGGACTGCCCACTCTGCAGCAAGAAACCAGGATGCAAGCAACAGGTGGAGATAGGCACCAGCAGAACAGGCATCCAGACCAAGTCCCACCAGCTCGACACAGGGGAGTGCTGGAAAAGCATTTCCTGGCCTTGGCAGAGTCTGGGAGCCTCTGAGTCATTTCTTTGAGAACTAAAAGGTTTTCTGCTCTCTTCTTTTCATCATCATTTCCTTTGTGTTTTCACTTTGTTTTTGGATAAGTTCCTTTAAAAGGTGTCAGCCTGACCCAGCTGTCGCAAAAAGGAAGATGGAAAAGGTTTCCTATCCACACTAGGACTTGAGATTTTCTGTGTCCTAGGATGGTGGCACTGGGAAATGGCAGTGTCAGAACACAAGGTAGGTGACATTTCAGGAGAGGCAAGGAGATGGCTATTATAGCTGTCCTTTCCTCCCTGGAGATCCCCTGTTCTCTGCTCAGACCTTGGGAAGTTATTGTTTGGTTTCATGACTCCCTTATTTGGAGACCAGGCTCCCTCCAGAAGGGTACTGTAATCCAAGTGGCCATTTCCACACCTTACCAAGTTCTCACCCATGTTGGGCAATATCCCAGTAGCCTCCTCAGGGCCTCCCTTGAAAGCAGTGCTTTCCTAACCCCTCCTTACCTTGTGTCCCCACCAGTGCCAAGGCCAGGCCTCCTCGTCCCTCCCCACGAAGGGAACTCAGCTGCCCATGGAGACGGCTCACAGCCTGGAAACTGTTCTCATCCTCCAGGCTGAAGACGAAGATCACAGCATCTGCCCAGCCTGAGAACTTGCGGGGAGTGAGGGAGCAAATGGAAAGTCAGACAGGTCTACTCCTCTGGACCCAATCCAGATGGAGACCTGGGAAGCCAGAGCCCTCTCCTTTGGCCAGTGCTGACCCCAGCCAGCCTGTCCCCCACCACCTCCACCCTCACCTTGGCATCAGGTGCCCCAGCTTCCTCTCGGATTAGCACCAGATGTGTCTGTCCATCCACCAACATTTCTTTCTTGTACTGCTCACCTGTCCAGAAGAGTTGGAAGGGGTAACAGGTCAGAAGTGACAGGTCACCAAACCTCCCCATGCTCCCAGTGCTTTTGCTATTATGGCCTCATCCTTCCCCCCGGTCTCCACATCTGCCTAATCATTGATCTCACTCCTGGATCCCTGACCCCAATGGTTAGCTTACTATGGCTCTTCAGAACTCACTCTCTGTCTTCTCCAGCACCTGGTATGAGCCAGTCAGGAATCGGTGGATGAGCGATGACTTCCCACTCCTGGCATCGCCCAGCACACCCTGAGGGCAAGGTTGTGGAGCAGAAATTGTGGGATATAAGAGAAGGCAGGATGCATGGGTCTGGACACTCCAGAAAACCCAGAGAGATAAGTCATCCAAGCGGGACCCTACAGGGCCTGGATGACAGTCATTCCAGAGAGAGCAGTTGGGAGGATCAGAGCAGCTGGGGGGATCGGAGCAGTTGGGAGGATCAGGGCATGAGTGTGGTAAGAAATGATCCCAAGCTCAAAGTGGAGCATGAGCTGAAGAATGTCAGCAATTCAGTACCAGCTTTTTTGTGTGTTGGGTTGTTTAGAAAACATACTAGATATGTTGTGTGTGTGTGTGTTTGTAGCATGTCACAGCTCTAGGCACTAGTTGGAAAACTTTACCCAATTCTAGGCAATACAACATGAAGGCCAAAGGGCAGATACCAGAAATGAGAAGCCTGGAGGAGGACCATGAACAAACAGGAAAAAGGGGATGGCTGCATAAAGACTAGATAGGAAAAACTTGTGAGGAGGCTGTAGCAAACCCCATGTTGGTGCTATGAAGGTAGACTCTCAGGAGAACTGGAAAACCATTCCCTATTCCCAAAGAGAGAGAGAGAGAGAAGGAGAGATGAAGGGAGAGAGCTGAGAGTGCAGTGGGTGGGAGGTCAGCCTTCCCTATAGGCAAGGGGACTGGGTTACCTACCAGGCGCAGTTCAGGAATGGAGCGGCTCAAAGTCCATTCCTGGCTATTGATCACAGCCTCTGTAACGGGAGAAGGGCAGTAAGAGGGGAGGCTCCTGGCTCAGAACCCCCAACACTGAGCCACCCCTCCTCCCTCTGCAGCTTTCCAACCCCCCCCAACCCTGCCTGCACTGGAGAGGTGTGTGCAACAGACAGGTTTGAGGGTGGTCCCCAGGCCTCCCATCCCAGCCACTCTCCCCCAGCTGTTGCTGCCGCTCAGTGGTTGCTTAGCAACGGAGCTAGCAAGGCAAAAATACTTCAGTTGGCATCTCCCTTAAAGCACATCCCCAAACGCGCGTCCCGGCCCCAGACAGGGAGACCAGGGCTCTGACAGTGGCAGGTTCTTCCCTCTGGAAAAAGAATAGAAGAGGAGCTCCTCCCTAACCCACTGGTTCCCAGGGCAGACCCTGGGAGGAGGTGCTGAAACACAGAAGAGAGTGTGTCTTCCCCAACCTCCATTCCACAGGAGAGAAACTGAGGTGAGGGGTTTCCCTCCCCTTCTTCAAGGTCAACGGCACTGTAGCCCTGGACCCCTCCCCACAGCCCAAGGGAAAGAGCTAGGATTTTCCTATGCCTCCATCTCCCACACCCTCCCCACAAACGCCCTCCAAAAGAACTGTGGGGAAGGGCTCCATCGCCTGGCCGAGAGAAGCCACAGGCCCGGGGGGAAAGGATGCTCCTTCCGCCAGCCAGGTCCAGCCCCCGCGCCTGACACCGGCCGGACGTTCCCGGGGCGCCGCAGCTGCGGCGGGAACTCTGGGATCCGGAGCCATCTGCTCCCACCCGCTCCGGAGCCAAACCCCGGGGGCCGCCTCCGCTCCCGGACCCGCCTCCTCTCCCGGGAGTGTGAGCCGAACCAAGAGTCTCCTGCCTATCTCCTCCAGTAGGAAAATAGTAATAATAATAGACACCCTGCCCCCGTAAAAAACACTACCTTCCCCGTACCGCCTCCCAAGTCTCCCGGGGTACGGATTGCCTTTGCAGCAGTTCCGCCCCACCTGACTCACTCCAGGGTCAGCCCCGGGTGGGTTTCAACGCGGCTCTGGGGAGGGGGTGGGCAGTGGGGGAATGAGGCTTCCTATCCGCCCCCTCTCACTTCACATTTAAATATTCTGCACGTTCCAGCCCCTGCGGACTCGCGTACCGCCCAATCCGCCTTCACCGCACGAAAAACATCACTAGCCTGCTCTCAGCCCAGGGGACGACTGGTCCCTGGCGAGAAGCTGCCTGCAAGGTCACTGTCATGCCACCTGCCCCAAGTGCTCAGGGGAAACTGAGGCTTCCTCATCCCCTTCACCTTCAACGTCGCTCTAAACACGTCAAAGCCCCGTTTCCATGCTCCCAGAGTTCAGCTGAGGCTGGAAGTGGGGTCCTGGGCTTCTCTGGGAGCAATTTTCTAGTCACTCTGATCAAGGACGTTATTTTCCCAGAAAGCTCTGAGGCTGAGTCCCTCTGAAATCAAGTCCTTTCTCCTGTCGCACAATGTAGCTACTCACCCCGCTTCAGGACTCCTATTCTTTGCCCCAGTCCTTGGCAGAGGAGTGAGCTTGGTTCATCCGCCCACCCCAGAGAAAAGCTTCCCTAGTTTCCTGGACCTCGCTCCTCCACCCCAAGCTGAGCATTCCAGGTACCCTTCCCTCCCTGTTCTCAAGCCCTGACTCAACTCACTAGGGGAAGCGCGGAGCTCGGCGCCTAGCAGCTCCCTGGACCCGCTGCCAGAAGACAGGCTGGGGGGTCCGGGAAGGGGCCCGGAGCCAGGAAGCCCTCCTGTGCTCTTGGTGAAGATGCCGCTGATAAACTTGAGCATCTTGCGGTCACGAGTGGATGCTCGGCCCCCCTCCCGGCCCCGTTTCAGCCCCGGAGCGGGAGGCTCCAGAGTGATTGGAGGTGCAGGCCCGGGGGGCTGCGCGGAAGCAGCGGTGACAGCAGTGGCTGGACTCGGAGTTGGTGGGAGGGTTAGCGGAGGAGGAGAGCCGGCAGGCGGTCCCGGATGCAAGTCACTGTTGTCCAAGGTCTTACTCTTGCTTTTCCGAGGGGACAACTTCCCTCGGGCTCCAGCCCCAGCCCCAGCCCCGACCCCACCAGAGGTCGAAGCTGTAGCGCCCCCTCCCCCGGCGGCGGCGGCGGCGGCGGCGGCGGCAGAGACCGAAGCTCCAGTCCCGGCGCTGCTCTTTGACCCCCTGACCCTGGGCTTGCCCTCGCTTTCGGGCCATGACAGGCGGCTACCCGCGCCCTTGCCCCCGCCGGCTTTGGCTCCACTCGTGGTCACGGTCTTGCAAGGCTTGGGAGCCGGCGGAGGAGGCGCCACCTTGAGCCTCCGGCTGCCGGTGCCAGGGTGCGGAGAGGATGAGCCAGGGATGCCGCCGCCCGCCCGGCCTTCGGGCTCCGGGCCGCCCCAGCTCGGGCTGCTGAGTAGGGGGCGCCGGGAGGAGGTGGGGGCGCCCCCAGGCTTAGGGTCGGGGCTCAGTCCCCCGGAGAGCGGGGGTCCCGGAGGGACGGCCCAGAGGGAGAGGCGGCGGCCGGGAGCGGGGGAGACTGGGCGGGCCGGACTGGCCGGAGCCGGGGACAGGGCTGGGGGCTCCGCGCCCCCGGTGCCCGCGCTGCTCGTGCTGATCCACAGCGCATCCTGCCGGTGGAAGAGACGTTCGTGCCGCTTCTTGCCCGGCTCCTCCGCGCCTCGGGGGCTGCCAGGATCCCCAGTCTCGGAGCCTCTGGCACCGGCGGCGCCGGCCGCGGCCGCAGACGGAGAAGGCGGCGGCGGAGGCACCGACTCGAGTTTAACCAGGGTCAGCGAGATGAGGTAGGTCGTTGTCCGGCGCTGAAGCGCGCCCGCGCCCCGGCTCATGGGGCCCGGAGACCCCCGAGCTGGGGAGGGGAGGGGACTCCCCCGGACTGCCTCAGGGGGGCCCGGCCATGGGGCCGCCCTGCTCGCTGCCCCCAGCCCCCGGACCCCGCTGAGCCCCCGGCCCGGCTCCGCTGTCGCCGCCGCCTCCGCCGCCTCCGCTTGCGCCCCCCTCCCATCACATGGAGCGCCCCCTCCCCATGCTCCCCGCCCTGCGCCCCCACCCTCTTGGAGCCCCGGGACCTTGGTGCTGCTCCAGGGAGGCGCGCCGGACCGTCCACCCCGGCCTGGGTGGGGGCGCTGAGATGGGTGGGGGAGGGCGCGGAGGACAGTAGTGGGGGCAAATGGGGGAGAGAGAGGAAAAGGGAGCAGAAAAGGGGACCGGAGGCTAGGGGAAACGAACCTGTGCGGGGGAGGCAGGGGCGGGGAATTGGGACTCAAGGGACAGGGGCCGCGGATGCGGTCGGAAAGAGTCTAGAGGAGGGTGGGAAGCTAGTGGGGCTGGCCGTGCGGGGGATTCGCAGGGGCGCGGGGAGGATGCTGGGGAGATACAGGAGGCGGCGGGGGAGGAAAGAGGGAACGGGAGGTGGGTGGGAACCCACGGGTCTGGGGTCTGGGAGGGGAGGGGCGTGAGATCCGGGCGAAGAGTCCGGGGGCCTCGCCTGGGCTCGGCTTGGTCCGGATGCGCGCTGTGTCCGGGCGCTCCCCTCACATTGAGGAGGAGGCGGCCCCCAGGCCCCCCCACCCTATCTCCCCCCCACCTTTTCTCCACCAGCACCGATGTCTGCGAGGGCGGTGCAAAATCCAGGGCTGGATTTCTCTCGCAAATCCTGGGCTGGATTTCCTGGGACTTGGACTCACCTCCTCCAACAACCTAGCCCCCTCCTCTCGCGCACCAAGGTTAGGAAGCGCGATTGTGAGGTATGGCATTTAGGGATAAGGGTGAAAATCGATCTATTGGGTGGACAGGGGCCGCGGTAAACAGAGCAAACCCAGGGTCACTGCCAATTCTGGGGAAGATGAAGTGGGAAAGTGGGGGCCCTGAAATCCCTTCCCCCAGGATCTCTTGTCTCCCCCAGGTACCTGGACGGTTCCCTTTCTCATGACCCAGCTCCCTTTCCCACTCACACCACCACATTTAATACTTTGACGGGGCCAAGACTTGAGCTCGACTGTCCCAAAGTGAACTTGGAAAATGTTCCCCAGGGATGGGGACAAACATGGAACTTAGCAGGGTAGGAGAGAAGGGAGAGATCTGAGTGCTGGAGGAGCCCAGGCCACAGGGTAAGTCAAAGGCTCCAGCTCTAGGAGGAGGGAGAAGGATGTGCCTTAGACTGATACCCCCCCATGCCAAAATGCATCCAGTCTCCATAGCAACCGTAGCTCCAAGAGTGCCTCAGAAACAGCGGGCAGAAGCAGAGAGGAATCCATGTGTATGGTGGGTAGGGGACCAACCGGGGGATGCTGAATTAGTGGAGGCACTGCCCTGACACCTGGTTACCCACAGGTGGAGGATTTCACTCCCCAAGTATAAGGACCCTTCAGTTGAGGCAGTGAGAGCCGGCCTCTTCAGGGTTCCCTTTCAGTCTCCTGAGGTTTGCTGAGTGGGATTCTTTCAGAAGATTAAAAAGGAGGCAGGCAGAGTGAATGGAAACCGTCTGCTCCGTGTCCCCCACCCCTCTAAGGGTCTTGGAGTTCAAGGCTCTCTATCCTCCAGCCAGGTGAGAATCCTGAAGTGGTTAGGCCAAAGTGGAAAAGAGGTTGAGACCCCTTGGGGATGGGGTAAGATGGGCGAAGGAAGGTCTCTCTGCAGCCTTGGAGACCCCTTCCCGGGACTTGGGGAGTCACAGCAGTCCCCTGATTTGGCGTCCCACCCTCCTGACGCAGCTGAGACTATAATAAGTGCTGCCGTGGGCGGCTCTTGGAGGCAGGAGCCCGCAGCGTGCTTGGCCTGGTGGGGGGCTGAGGGTGGGGGGGCTGAGCCAGGATGCCAGGAGCCCTTTGTTCTCCCAGAGGCCTGTATCCAATCCCTCCAATGTTCTGTCCTGGGGCTGAGCAGTTTCTCCCTCCCTCCCTACAGAACCAGGATGACACCATCCCCAGGACAGGAGACCCTTCAGTAGTGTTTTTTGATGGAGAGGGTGAAGGAGAATTGTTGGCTCTGGCTTAAACTTCCCTCCTTTGATGGCCTCGGTTTTCCTTTATGTTCAATGGGAACAGAATACTAATTCTTAGAGAAGGAGTAAAACAAATCACTTATGAGGAGTGAAGCCTTCTCAGGGATTTCCACCTCCACCCCTCCTTACCCTCCTCCCTCTCCAGAGCTAAGCACAGCTTTTCTGCCTGGCCTAAACCACTCTTCTCCTTTATTATTATTATCATTATTATTTTTGAGAGGGGTGGGGCTTAGAGTTTCTCCCTAGGAGGCCCCATGGCCCACTCCCCCTTGGTCTGCCTTTCCAAACACTAAGGCTGTCAGGGGAAGCTTCAGGTGTAGTTCCTGGCAAAGGGTGTGGAACAGGAGGTGAGAGGGGCACTAGCCTCCAAAGAACAATGGGAAGGGGATCATCAGACTGTCCCACTAGGCATCCAAAGCAAGCTGTTCCTTCCCCAAGTTATACTCTGGTGTACCAGCAGAGAGGTCTGGCAGGAGGTGTCCTTGAGGGAAAGAATGATCTCTTGACCACCACCCAGGTAGGCAGGTAACAATGGAGAGGACTGAAATGGCTGGAAGAGATCAGGATATGATGGAGGAAGTGTTTCCACCAGATACCTTTCATGAGCAAAGAAGGCTGCTTTTGTTACCTCTTTGCTGCATCAGAGGTGAATGGAATGACAGCGAGCTGGAACAACCTCCAGTTCCACCAGTTCCTCAGTGGTAGGGCCTTGTGGATGGAGAGAGGCTGTTCCTGCCAGGGCTCCACCACAGGACTGAAGCCTGGGGTGGGCAGGAGGATGTGGCGGATGGTGTTGCCATGGCAGCACTTCCTCCCTGTGTTGTCATCACTTGCTCTAATGGCACTAAGGAGGTAGAGCGGAAGGTGTGTGGGGGGAAGACAGGAACAGGAGCAAGGGCAGGAGAGGGGACCAAGAAGAGTTCTGGGGACCTATCTGCACTTTGGCTCTGCAGAGCATGGTGTGTGAGAGTTAGTATGCGCTTGGGAGCCTGAGATTCTCTGCATGGTGTACTTCAATGTGCATGCGTGTGTGTGTGTGTGTGTGTATGTGTGTGCATGTGTTTCTCTCTACAGCTGGAGAACAAGAGGTCACTGATCCTTAGTGGGTCCTGGGAATGAACTCATTATCCAGTCCCAGAACCTGCTGCCCCAGACTGCTTCCTGCTCTGGACTCCCCAGGCAGGGAACAAGTCTACCATGAGTCTGTCACAGCCTATCTTCCCCATGCTCACACATTTCTTCATTGCCAAGAAGGTCAGCTCAACAGGGACCTGTATTTTGATCTCCTGGGAGAAGGATCAGAGCAGGGAAAGAGAAAGAATGATACCTCCCATGTCTTTTTCCATCCTCCCTAAATGTATTCTTTCCCAGAGTCCCATCTTGGGGACTAGGAAGTAGCTGACTGTGAAGTGATATATGATACAGCTAACCCTTCTATGCACCCGCTAGTCCCCGATACACCCAAGTTGAGGGCTGACCTTTCTCTTACCTCGAATGCTGTCCAATGAGGCCTGGATGCTGTCCTGGAGTTCGGGGTCGTCCACCCTCTCTGCCAGCTTCCTGAGGCGGTTTAAAGCCTGCTTGGCCACCTCATGTCGTCTGACTTCTGCTCTCACTGCAGCTACAACAAACTGCCTCTGGGCATGCATGTTGCCCAGACCTGTCTTGCCAGGCTAACAACCACCTCTGGCCCTGAGGCCCATGGCCCTACAGCCCCCAAACCTCAGAAGGCCCCTTCTGCTGTGCCCAGAACTCCCCGCCCCTGCCCGCCCTTCCGTCTGTCGACCTCACTTCCTGACTGGTGAGTTTCAAACCCACAGCCTGGGACAGCACTACCTCCTGCACCTCCCACCCCCTCTAGTGTTGGCCCATCAACCCTGCCAGCCAGTCCCTGCTATGATTTCCCAGCCAGGTGGATGGAGAAATCTTAACAGTGTCCCAGGGCCTCCTGTGGAAGGTGGCTAATTAAGATGGGTGTTGGTTCTGGGAGAATATGGCAAGCTAGGTCTGAGGTGCAATCCTAAACTCTTGATGACCTGCAGATTTCAAACTCTCACAGGAATTCATGCACATTTGGTCTGTTACCCTCACAGCCCTGCATTCTAGTATACACTTGTACCCATTGCCCTCTCTACACATCCCAATGAGCCCTGTATCCTTATGTCTTACAATGTAACCCTTTTTCAGGCAGCTACCCACTGAGGCCACCTCCTGTTTAAAAGGGCCAAGTGAGGCCAGGCGTGGTGGCTCATGCCTGTAATCCCAGCACCTTGGGAGGCTGAGGCAGGAGAATCACTTGAACCCAGGAGGTGGAGGTTGCAGTGAGCCAAGATCACGCCACTGCACTCCAGCCTGGGTGACTAAGCGAAACTCCATGTCAAAAATAAATAAAATAAATAAATAGGCCAAGTGATTATGGGGAAAATCAGTTATGAAGGAGGAAAGTAACCTATAAAAAGACAAAAACTACCATGTTCCATGTCCAATCGCTTTCATAATTAACATGTCTATAACACTTAATAGTTTACAATATACTTTCATATATATTATCCTCATGACAGCCCTGAGGAGTAGGATTATTTATCCCTATTTGCATAAAAGGAAACTGAGGCTCAGAGAAGCCATTAAGAGGTGAAACAAAGACATGGATTTAGGTCTTCTGATTTTATTTTTACATTTTTATTTTTATTTTTTACCAAGCACGTAAAGCCCAGATTGGTTATAATTTTGATACCCTTTTCACTACACCACACAACCAAAATGCTTGTCAACCAGTTCCCCTTCTAATATCATTGTCTTGCCCTTGATTTAGGACCTGAAAGAAAAGAAGGTAGATGAGGAACTGAAGGAGACAATGAAGATGGGACTTGGGGTAGGAAGGGGATGGAGGTGGGGAGTGAGGGGGTGGGAGGTAGGAGGTAGCAGGTAGTTTGACCTAATTACTTTGTTTCCACCGGACGCCTGTAATCATAGCACTTTGGGAGGCCGAGGCGGGCAGATCACCTAAGGTCAGGAGTTCGCCACCAGCCTGGCCAACATGGCAAAACCCCATCTCTACTAAAAATACAAAAAAATTAGCTGGGTGTGGTGGTGGGCACCTGTAATCCAGCTACTCGGGAGGCTGAGCCAGGCAGGAGAATTGTTTGAACCTGGGAGGTGAAGGTTGCAGTGAACTGAGATCGCGCCACTGCACTCCAGCCTGGGCGACAGAGGGAGACTCTGTCTCAAAATAATAATAATGATAATAACTTAATTACCTTGTTTCAAGACCCAAACACCTCTCTCACCCTGTCAAACATCTATTCTCCTGCATACCTTTTTGGTATTAATTTCTGTAAGAGTTTATATAAATACTGTGTAGTTAAAGATAAGGGAATTGAGGTTGGAATTGCCCACAGGAACCTGTAAAATGACCTGAAAAGTAATAACTAACATTGAGTGTTTACTATATGCCAGGTACTGTTCTAAGTATTCTACATATATTAACTCATTTAATTCTCACAACCCAAGAGGTAGGGTGTGTTGTTATTTATCCCCATTTTACAGATGAGGAAACATGCACAGACAGTTTCTAAGTGCCTGGCCAAAGGTTACGCAGCTAGGAAGTGGCAATCTGACTGTGGCAGTAAGTCTATAGAATCTAAGTACACACAAACTTAAATCATTCTGTTGAGTTGATTGGAGGGTTTTCTTTTTTGTTCCTACTGTTTCTTTCTCCTGGGGAAGAGAAGGATTATGCCTTTCCCTACCCCCGTTAAAAGGACGGTTTGTCAAAGCACTTACTAGATAATAAAGTTATTGATCAGCCTACCCCCAAGTGAAAAGGTGGAGGCTCCTTCCACTTACATTTATTTAAATGAGACTCTTCCTCTTGCCTGCCGTTTTTTGCAAGCCCCAGATCAGGCGTGTACTCTGAAAATGCTGAGCACACCCCTCTGTGCACTTGTGGCAATGCCACATACAGGAATGCACTGGCCTGAGGCCGCTATTTCCACACTGAATTTCTGGTATATTCACACCCCTTTAGGAGGAGATATGGAACAGGGCATGGGTACTAGCGGACACACAAACGTGTGATGATTTGCTGGGTGTTGCTGTGTCCAACCCGCGGACTCTGTGGCCGGGCTAAATAAGCTCAATATGTGGCTCCTTTGGGTGTTCCCGTGCGTGACGCAATAACAAAACAATGGCGTCATCGTGAGGTCACTGCAGAACAGGGGTAAGGGGGTGGGGAAGGGCCCTCCTTCTACGGGCGGAGCCCTTTTTGCCCAGCTCTCGGAGCGGCCCCCTACCCGCCCCTCCCGCCGTCTCCCCTTCACCTAAGTTCCTCCAGAGCCGTCTCCCTCGAATTAGCCCTCTCCTAACTCCGACCACAGAAAGCTCAGCTTTCAACCCAAGCTTTTGGAGTTTAGGCTGTAGTCCCTAAGAGAATCTCTAGAAACCCTGCCCCTAGTTTTAAGTTTCGCCCAATGAAAAAACAAAAGGAGAGGGACAGAAGGCGGGTCGGTGACGTAATGCGGGTTGATTGGCATGCAGGCCTTGGACGTCCAGGATTAGCCACGCATTTCGCCAATCCAGAGGCAGGGGAGGGACGGTGCAGGCGCAGAGAATTGGGTTTGGCTGGCCTCGATTTAAAGAGACAGAAGCTGTCGGGGTCCTGGAAGACGGTCCCCAATACCCTCCCCCCAAGTCCTTGGGACCACTTGGGTCCCCAGAGCTGGGGAGATGGTTTGTGGCGGCTTTGCCTGCTCCAAGAATGCGCTTTGCGCTCTCAACGTGGTCTACATGGTGAGGTTTTGGAGGTGGGGGAAGCTTCAAGGCGGAAAGGCCCCGTGGGGAGAATCTCTAGGGTACTTCCGGTGGGGAGAGGGGTGTATGGGGGTTCCAGGAAGATTCCCAGGAACTTCCGGCGACGAGGGAATTCCTGGGGACTTCCGTGGGAGAGAGGAGACTTCCGGTTGATTAAGGGGGTTTGTCTGGGGGTGGGGGAATAAACTGAAGGCTGTGGGCGTAAGTTCCATACCTCCTTCCTGTGAACTTCAGTTTCTCCCAAACTGGAAGTGATAGGATGATCCTGAGGGTTCAGCTTTTGCATTCATACTACCATCCCTGCCACCCCCTCCCCCCCATCCTAACCTTTGGGAGTGCCTAGGGATGCTCCCGGTGCGGATAGCACCATCCCCAGCTCCCATTCATACACCATTCCATTATTCCTTCCCCCTGCCCCGCTCCCAAGTCCTCTTGTAATGGCGTTGGGCTGTGCCGCATGCTAGAATTCTTGAGATGTATCCTGCTCTTTCTTCGTAGCTGGTGAGCTTGTTGCTCATTGGAGTGGCTGCTTGGGGCAAGGGCCTGGGTCTGGTGTCCAGCATCCACATCATCGGCGGAGTCATTGCTGTGGGAGTCTTCCTTCTCCTTATTGCAGTGGCTGGACTGGTGGGTGCTGTCAACCACCACCAAGTCCTGCTGTTCTTTGTATCCTGACCTGAAGTGATGGGGGCAACTGGGCGCTTGGGAGGGCTGTCATCTAAGGAAGATGTTAGAAGGGTAGGGGACCTCAGGGATCTTGGACACGTCTCCTTGCCCTGCCCTGTCCCATAATCTACGAAACAAGAGCTGATTTGATTGCTTTCAATTTGACATGGTGGTGTAAGTTCTATGAACAGATGAGACCAGACAGTTATTATAGATGAAACATAAAGGAATCTAGGACTTTTTTCCATAACCTTTCCTCTCAGTACATGATCATCCTTGGTTTGGTCTTCATCTTCCAATTTGTAATCTCTTGCTCATGTCTGGCTATTAACCGAAGCAAACAGGTAAGACAGTACCCTTTCAAGTACTTACTTGCTTTTTAAAATTTTCCTCTTAACCTCGAACTCCTTCCTTAGTCTGGCCCCAACTACCCAAAGATCATCCTTAGGTGCACTGCTTCTGGCCTCTTGGGCTATTTGCTTCCTCTGGGATGTCTGGTTAATTTTCCATGAGGATGATCTAGAGAACCTCAAAAGGTAGATATTTATCGTGTCTATAATTGTTGCACACCATTATGCTTCTGTTTGACTTCCTTTGCTGGACTAGGGAAATTGAGGCACTTGAACTGATAACAGGATGTAGGGAGACTTAATTTCCCTCTACCCATATCTTTCAGACAGATGTCATCAATGCTTCTTGGTGGGTCATGAGCAACAAGACTCGGGATGAACTGGAAAGAAGTTTTGATTGTTGTGGCTTATTCAACCTCACAACCCTGTATCAACAAGATTATGATTTCTGCACTGCAGTGAGTGTGTTGGGGGTGGTGCAGCAGCCAGGGGAGGTAGGAAACTGGGTAAGGACAATGCCCAAGTTGGCAAATTTAGTTTGAATGTCATTGTTTCTCTCTCTACAAGCCCTCTTGTATTGGGGCTGTGTGTTGGTGGGAGGTGGGGGTGGATGGAGGCTGGGGAATTAGCCAAGTGGGATTTTAGTTTGTAGGACACTGGTCAGATAACAGTAAAGTTTCTAGGGACATTCGGCATAGGTATTGGTGACTAGCAACTTTACATTCACAACTTTGCATTCTTCACGTTTTATCCTCAGATCTGCAAGAGCCAGAGCCCCACATGCCAGATGTGTGGAGAAAAGTTTCTTAAGCATTCAGATGAAGCCCTGAAAATCCTAGGGGGTGTTGGACTCTTCTTTAGCTTTACAGAGGTAACATTCTCCAGTTCCCTCACACACATCCTTTTTAACTTGAGACTGAGAATTAATTGATACTTATCTCTCTCCCTTTGTTCCTACAGATCCTTGGTGTTTGGCTAGCAATGAGATTTCGGAATCAGAAGGATCCTAGAGCCAACCCCAGTGCCTTTCTATGAGACTTTGGATCCTTCTGACTTCTCTTCTGCTCTCTCTAAGCTTTCTCTTCCTCCCTTAGGGAATATCTAGGGTCTGTAACTGTTTTGGTTTGAGAAAAAGGAAAGGCCCCTTGTCACATCCTCTAAAATTGATGGAATAGCAAGACTTTATGCCTTGACATATTTTAGTGGGAGCCAGACTATAAGGAATAAAAGGAAAAACTTTCTCCCTCTCTCTCCAAGAGGATATGGGAAGCTTCTAGGAGTGCATAGGATGGGGGCTGGAGTCATTCTTAGCTGTTTCCCTTCCTCCTCCGTCCATATACTGGATCACCTCAACATACCCTGGTGTGGCTCTAAGGGTAAATCAGGGATAGAGCCAAGGAGAAAACAACCAAGAACTCTTTCCTGTAATAAGCAGGATCCAGTTTGAGAAAGTTTAGCGAATATAAAAGTAAAAGCCATTTAAAAATCTATATTCTTTTTTTTTTTGACACAGAGTCTTGCTCTGTTGCCCAGGCTGGAGTGCAATGGCATGATCTCGGCTCACCGCAACCTCTGCCTCCCGGGTTCAAGTGATTCTCCTGCCTCAGTCTCCCAAGTAGCTGGGATTACAGGTGTGCGCCACCACGCCTGACTAATTTTGTATTTTTAGTAGAGACAGGGTTTCACCATGTTAGTCAGGCTGGTCTCGAACTCCTGACCTCAGGTGATCCACCCGCGTTGGCCTCCCAAAGTGCTGGGATTATAGGCATGAGCCACCACGCCCCGCCTAAAATCCATACTCAAAGAAGCAATTTCAGTTCCTTTCTAAGCTTTGTCAGTCAAGGGGCTCCACTGACTTCCTAGGCCCTGTAACTTAACCAGTCTTTAAGGTTTTGCAGGAAAGTCCCTTTTTCCAAGTGGTTTTTCCAAATCGCACAATGGCAAAGCCAAACAGAGGAAGAAACATTAAAAAAAAAAAAAAAAAAGACCATTATTTCTGTTTTGTTTTTCCTGTATAAAAAAGGACCCCAAATATAAAGGTAGGGAAAGGGACAAGAGGGAACATACCCCTTAGTGTAGAGAAATGGGAAGGAGAAGGAGAAGCCTCAAAAGGAGAGGTGGGAGGGGAATGTCATTAAGGCAGCAAAGTAATCTCTGTAGAAAGATGGAGGAGGAGCCTCCATAGCCTCAGAGATAAAGGCAAAGATTGCCCTCTCAGTGTCCAGAAGGGAAATGGCAGCTTTTCTTCCTTCCATGGCAGCCACTCCATTGCTCACTCCGGATTACCTTCATCCTTATGTAGATAAGAGTGCTGCAGAGCTCGAAAGGCAGAGATTCGCTTGTGTGGGTTAAAAGTCAGCATTTCCTGAGGGGAGAGGCAAAGGTCAGAAAACCATGAAGAAAACAGAGAGACTTCTGCCCACCCACAACAATACCTGGGATGAGCTCTCTTCTTTTTTCTTCTTTTTTTTTTTTTTTTGAGACGGAGTCTCGCTCTGTCACCCAGGCTGGAGTGCAATGGTATGATCTCAGCTCACTGCAACCTCCGCCTCCTGAGTTCAAGTGATTCTCCTACCTCAGCCTCCCAAGTAGCTGAGATTACAGGCGTGTGCCACCACCCCCGGCTTATTTTTGTACTTTTAGTAGAGACGAGGTTTCACCATGTTGGCCAGGCTGGTCTCGAACTCCTGACCTCAGGTGATAGGCCCACCTTGGCCTCCCAAAGTGCTGGGATTACAGGCATGAGCCACCGTGCCCAGCCAGGATGGGTTCTCTTCTATATCCTTCTCTGTGGGTGGCTATTTGCAGCTGTAATAAAAACTACAGCCCATCTACCAAGCAAGTTTCATTAACCACAGTGGCCAGGGCCCTGCATACTGCTCTGTTTCTTTCCCCAGTCTCTATTTCTTTCCCTATGCCCACAGCCATCTCCAGTACCAGCAGCAGCTGTGCTCCCGACTCCTCCATCTCAGGTACCACCGACTGCACTGGGCGGGGCCCTCTAGGGGGAAAGGCTCCACGGGGCAGGGATACATCTCGAGGCCAGTCATCCTCTGGAGGCAGCCCAATCAGGCTGTGGGGGACAGGAGAACTCTGGTCAGGAGGGTCCTCCAGTTCCCATCCCCATGGGCAGAGCCAGTTGCCATCCTGGGTTCAGCAGAAAGAGGACTCGGAATAGAAAATCTTTTTCTCCCATGTTGGTCACTTACTCAAAGATTTTGCCCAACTGGTCGGCTTCAGAGTTTCCACAGAAGAGAGGCCTAAGGTGAGAAGGGATATAAGGTAGCAGTCATTTTCAAAGATATCTTAGTTGAATGGTTACTGCTTAGTGGCTCAAAATAGGAAGTATAGGGAATAAAGGCCAATAATTCCAGCACTTTGGGATGCTGAGGTGAGAGGACTGCTTGAGCCCAGGAGTTCTAGATCAGCCTGGGCAAGCAAGACCTTGTCTCTTTAAAAAAAAAAAAAAAAAGAAATGCCAGGCGCAGCGGCTCATGCCTGTAATCCCAGCACTTTGGGAGTCTGATGTGGGTGGATCATGAGGTCAAGAGATCGAGACCATCCTGGCCAACATGGTGAAACCCTGTCATTACTAAAAATACAAAAATTAGCTGAGCATGGTGGCGCGCACCTGTAGTCCCAGCTACTCGGGAGGCTGAGTCAAGAGAATTGCTTGAATCTGGGAGGTGGCGGTTGCAGTGAGCAGAGATCGCACCACTGCACTCCAGCCTGGCGACAGCAAGACTCCATCTAAAAAAAAAAAAAGCCAGTCATGGTGGCGTGCACCTGTAGTCTCAGCTACTCAAGAGGCTGAGATGGGAGGATTGCTTTAGCCCAGGAGGTAGAGGCTACAGTGAGCTGTAATTGGGCCACTGCACTCCAGCCTGGGTGACAGAGTGAAAACTTATCTCAAAAAATAAATAAATAAATAAAAAATAAAGAGAATAAAGGGATATGAAGTTCCTAATTCCAGAACATTTCAGAGCTTTCTGCTATGGGAAGTTAGTAGTACGCAAGTAAAAGAATGGGGCCAGATGCAGTAGCTTATGCTACTTTGGGAGGTAGGGGTGGGAGGATTGCTTGAGTGCAAGAGTTTAAGACCAGCCTGGGCAATATACTGAGACCCCGTCTCTACAAAAATATTAACAAACTAGCCAAGCATGGAGGTGCGTGCCTGTAGTGTCAGCTAGTTGGGAAGCTGAGATGGGAGGATCACTTGAGCCCAGGAGGTTGAAGCTGCAGTGAGCTGTGATCATGCCATTGCAATCCAGCCTGGGCAACACAGCAAGCCCTGGTCTCAAAAAAAAAGAATGGGCATGGTACGGATGTGGTTTATGAACAAGCGATTTGGGGAATTCAAGGTAGTCCAGGGTATGTGGGTCCCATACTTTCGACGAAACATCTCTGCAAAGATACAGCCAACACTCCACATGTCCACAGGTGTTGCATATGTGGACTGCAGAAGAACTTCGGGAGCTCGGTACCAGAGTGTAACAACCTAAAGGGAATAGGAAGAATGGATGGGGACCCCATGGGTTACCACGAAACATAACTTGCTTGACTGAACACATGAAGCACATGACTTCTCAATTGCTACGGGCAATCACTCTCCTACTCCCAACCAGAACCCATTTTGGTACCATCTTTCTACTGACCACGGGTGTAAGTGCCATCTGGTAGCTGTAGATTCTGGCCAGGCCAAAGTCAGCCAGCTTGACTGTTCCACCACTTGTCACCAGAATGTTCTCTGGCTTCAGATCTCGGTGAACGATGCAATTGGCATGAAGGAAATCTAGGCCTCTTAGAAACTGGCGCATCAGATCCTAGTTTCAAAGGGGAGGTACAGATGCACTGGAAACTAGGCACCATACCTGAAATCCCAGAAGGTTCTACTACAAAGGTCCCAATCCACCTCTCAATGCCTACCAACCCCACTCACCTTGATGGTTTCGGCTGGCAAGCCTGGTGGGGGTGCCTTGTCCAGATATGTCCTTAGGTCCTGGTCTACATGCTCAAACACCAGGGTTACCTTGATCTCCCGGTCAGTTCGGGATGTGGCACAGACGTCCATCAGCCTGACCAGAGTAAATGCTCACTTTTCAATCCCCTTTAACCCAACATGGCCTCTCATTATTTCCTCAGGGTCCCCACTTCTCTACAGATCATCACACCCCACCTATAGGCTGTCTTTTCCCTTTACTCCCCATGCCCAACCCTCCACCACCTTCTCACCGGACAACATTGGGATGCTCAAAAGCCTCCAGTCGCCTCAGTAAAGCCACCTCACGAACTGTGCTGATGGGAAGGCCTCCTCCACCTCCTCCTCCATTGGGGACTCTCACACTCTTGAGGGCCACAAAGTGGCCACTGTGGGGATCACGGGCCTTGTACACTGTCCCATAGGCACCGACACCAATTTCAGCCACTGGCTCATATCGAGAGGTAGCCATTCTCAGATCAAGGGAGACCCTACAATCACAGACTCCTATCACCAAAAGTCGCTTACAGAGTTAGGATGGTATGAGCCTGCAGCAACAAAGGGACTCCCAAAAAAAAGCACAAAGAACACCACCAGCATCCCATCCCCCGCTCCCAGTCTTCCTTGGGGCCGGCCCCAGAGATAACACAATGACTCAATACCAACCCCTCCAGCCACGTGAGGCCCTGCAATAGAAAACGCTTTTTCCTTTGGGACAATCGCGCCCCGCACAAAGATCACACATGACACATGCCTTGCATCGAAGATCCTACACCTCAGTCCCTAAAATTATACTTTCCCATGACCACAAAGGCCCGACTTCCCGCCCTTGAGCGACCCTTCCATAACCAGCTCGCGAAACGAACGCGTGGAAAGCTGTGAGGGGGGCGGGCACTGGTTCTCATTCCTGGGAAGGGACTGCACTTACCTCACGCCAGGCCGGGGTGCTGTGGGGGCGGCCCGTTATCGGGGCCCCGGAGCCGGTTCCTACGGCCCCATACACCCGAGCTCGGTCCGGAGCAGCTGGACGCAGAGGGCCCGACCATAGACACAGGCCGCAAGCTAGAGAGGCCCCCTCACCCCCACCCTCACCATGTGACCAGCTGCCAAAGAGGCGCGCAGAAACTGGGAGGGCGGGGCGAACGCCGGACGTTCTGGGCACGTGACCGCCACCCATGCGCTGAGGGGCGGCCAGGAGGCGCTTCGACTGGGAGGAGGGCGAAGAGTGTAAGGGGGCGGAGGGGCGATGGCAGCCACGTGATCTGTTGCTATCACACGTGACCGCTTGACATTGCTCTGAGGAGCAGAGGTGTGGTTACGCGGCGGGCACGTGACTGGCTGCCACAACCCCCGCTGCAGGGGGGGAGCGGCGAGGGGGACAAGAGAGGGTGGAGCCCGAGGCGGTGCCATGGCAACCTAGGCCACCCAGAGCCCAACTCCCGGCTGAAGGATTGTCTCACTACCGGTCTGAAGGCTGAACTCCAGTCTCACTACCGGTCTTTCAGCCTGTCTACACTGGGGAGAGGGTGGGAGTTGGGGTACCAGAGGTAATGCTGTCACCTTTTCGCTCCACCATGAGAAAACATACTCTCATTTGTGTCATTGTTTCATTCATTAATTCTACAACATTTTACTGAGCGCTTGCTTCCAGTGTGTATGTGGGTTTTTATTTTGTTTTTGGTGTCTGTCACTGGCCCTTTAAAGTAGTGGTACGACTATCTATAAAGATGTAGCCAACAATGGGGTCTTCTAAAATAGGGAGTAAACAATGCCCATTTGAGGGCAAAACTACGATTAAAGGATGACGGAAGGCAGATTAATACAGTAATCCAACAGGCTCAGTGACAAGGTAATCCTCTCACTTTTCCAACTTCCAAACCTCCCTGGGAGTGTTAATGCAAAGACCTGAGGCCATCTGGCAGAGAAGTTATTGATGAGCAGGAGACAGGAATACTTGACCTTTAAGTTTTTTGTTTTTTTTCCAGTAGGAAGGTTCTATGATTATGTGATATTTGTAGGTGTGTATATATGCTTCTATGTATATATGTATGTATATGATATTATTTATCACATGTCATATATAAGACGGATACAGGATTGCACATGTGCAAGAAAGTTACCACCACACCCCCTGCACCCTCCAGACCACCACAATGAATGAAAATGACATGTCCCCTTCTGCAAACCTTGTGACTGCTCATTTGGAGTTATTGTGCTTCCCTCTTTTTCCCTAGTGCCGCTTTCTTAGCACTTAGCACTGTCCAGAACACACTTGTTCCCAAATGGCCTCTGCCCAGACACCTAGGTAGACACAAGTAGATTTCTCCTACTTTGTTTTATTGGCTCCAAGGTCTTTATCTCCCAGCCCTTTGGGGGCATGGGAGTAAAGGAGGAAAGCGGTTAGTGTCTCATTTGTGAGAATTTGTCTAAAATCTAAAGCCATTTTATTACCCTATTTGCCACTCCTTCCACTCTAACTTCTGTTTTCCTTAACCATCTGGCTGAGAATATAAGAGTTCAAACTAGAAGATGAATATAAACCATGATTTAGAGCAAAATGGAATACATATTAATACAGATGCCTCCTCTTTCCATCCCGATACTTGTAGCCCTGGGCCCCTCCTGGCAAAAGCAGCTGGAACACTAGTAAGAAAAACCTCAAGGACTGAACTGACTAAGGGGCTCAAGAGGTGAATGTTTTATTGGCTACCTTGCTAGGGGTGGGTGCTTTGTAAGCCTTCTGGAAGGCTAAGATAATTGTCTGTGAGTTTTTCAAACTCCCTTCCCACACCAGCATTCCCCACTTCAGCCTCACCTTCCACATAAGACCTTCACAGCTTACTGTCTTTGCAACAGAAGACGTCCTCTCTGTCTGCTTGGGTCCCAGCCCCTTTTTCTGATTCATTCATTAGTCCATCCAAAACATTTGAATACTTCATGGGAACATTACCGTCTCTCCATCACTTTCTATTGAGGAACCTTAATTTGGCAGTCTGTCCCAGACTCTGTCCCCTCCCTTCTTCTGTTAATTACTCTTTCACTAATTAAATTTTTTCCCAGTATGTTTGACCCAATGAGCTCCCCTGGAATCCCTTTTCCCTCAGCTTTGCAAAGGGGAGGAGAGGGAGAATGTAAGTGTAAGGCATAAAAAAATGTAATGGGGGTAGAACTTGGTCTCAGAGTGAAGTCTCCATAAAAGCAAAGGGGTAAGTGTGTGTATTGTTCACTTCAGTGTAGTGGAGGTGAGGGCAGGAGAGTACCAGGAAAGACACTCCCATCCCTTTAGCACGCCTACCTCCCCTGCTCCCTCCCTCACCTCCTTCACACATTACAATCACAGGCTTCTGTTTCTCAGACAATCCGATTCCATTCCTTACACACCTCTCTTTCCCAGTCCTCATCGAGCACACTTTTCAGCCCTTTGGGTAAAGTGTATATTGCTTGAGTCCCACCCCTGCCCATGTACCTCCCTCACACCTCCGACACTTGCACAGCTCTTTCTTTGCACATTCCCATTTTGCACAAGCCTCTCCCTCCCCGGTACACCTGCGTCATTTGACCACTCACCTTCCATGCTCACCCGCTCATCCCCCACTCCCAGACACACACCTAGTCAACTCGTGTGCACACTCCCCTTCCTTGGCCACTCCCCTTCCTCCACCCTCCTCGGGCTCCCACACTTGCCCCCGCCCCAGGGGACACCTGCTCGTGCGGGGCAGGGCGGGGATGCGCAGCCGCGGCCCCTTCTCCTCTCCCCCTCCCCGCCCCGCCCCTCCCTCCATCCTTCACCCGCTCCCCGGCGCCCGCCCCGCCCGCCCGCCACTCCGGGGGGGTCTCCGCCGCCGCCGCCGCCGGAAGGAGCCGCCATTTGCCACCGCCGAGCGCACGGGCCGAGCCAAGCCTGATCCCGGAGCCGGAGGGGGACTGGGACCGAGAGAACGGCGATGGGGGGCGGCCCCGCCGCAGGAGGACCCGGGCGCGTAACCCCGGGGGCCCGGCCCGCTCCAGACCCAGACCCGCGGGGTGCGGCACCCTGAGCCCCCCTCCCCGCCCCCTGCCCTGGCCATGGCCGCCCACCCCGCCGCCCCCGGGCCGCCAGCCCGCTCGGCCCCGCAAGCACCGGAGCCCCGGCGGTGGCAGCAGTGAACGGCTGTCGCAGGCCCCGAAGACCCCGGCCCGGCTCGGCTCTCTAGCGCGCGCCCCCTTCCCGGCCTTGTCCTCTCCCCTCCCCCCGCCGCTAGCGAGCCCCCCTTGCACGCTGCCCCCCGCCCCCGGTGTCCGGACGATGCTCAAGTCTCGGCTCCGCATGTTTCTGAACGAGCTGAAGCTGCTGGTGCTGACAGGCGGGGGGCGGCCCCGGGCCGAGCCGCAGCCCCGGGGGGGCCGGGGAGGCGGCTGCGGCTGGGCGCCCTTCGCTGGCTGCTCCACCCGGGACGGCGACGGCGACGAGGAGGAGTACTACGGGTCGGAGCCCCGGGCCCGGGGCCTGGCCGGCGACAAGGAGCCGCGGGCCGGACCCCTGCCGCCGCCCGCGCCGCCGCTGCCGCCCCCGGGCGCGCTGGACGCCCTGTCGCTCAGCAGTAGCCTGGACAGCGGACTCCGAACCCCTCAGTGCCGGATCTGCTTCCAGGGCCCGGAGCAGGTCAGGCCTGGGCACCTGGCCGGGCGCGGAGTGTGGGGGCGCGCACCTGGGGTGTCAGCGTAGACCGCGAGCAGGCGCGGCGCCTAAGGAGGCTGGGCGGGCCCCAGGACACGGAGTGGGAATGGGGTGAGGCCGAGGGGCTGGCAGGGGACTCCTGGAGCGCTTGTTTGTGTGGGAGGGTCAAGGGTCCCCAGGAAGGGGTGGGGCTTTCTCCCCGGAGAGCGCAAAATCCCTCTCACCCATTAACAGGGACTGCTGTTCTCTCCTATTTCCCTCGCCCCAGGGTCTCCGTAAGCTAAGGGGACCTGTTCTCTTGCAGGTGGGCAGAAAAGAGAGTGCTTCTGTGCCCCCCTTGAAGGGAGGGGCCCAGCCAGCGCCCTGGCTTAGCTCAGTATTTCTCCCCGTGGGGCACTTTTTTTCACTTCCCATTCTGCAACTTTCTATCTCATTCTAAAGAGTATTCTTTGTTAAAATTTTATGGGCAAAGTTGTCCCAGAATAGTGCCAGGGGGTGTCTCTGTGTAGTGAGAATTGATTCCATGATTAAAGGGAAACACCCTTCACTCCCACCTCCGCGATTTCTCCCCTTTTTAGTACGTGGAAACCGAGGACCATAACCCATCCCAGTTTGCGCCAGATCTGTGAAGTAACTTTACAATGATGGGGTGGGGGAAGGAAAGCATGGATCAGAACCTCTAACACTCCCCTCCCTCCAGATCCTAAGAGGAAGCCTTTCTTTTGAGAAGTCTTAAAGACTACCCATCCCAAATTCTAGGAAAAGAGAAGACCCACTCCTTCTCCCCTCTAATCCCCCCATCCCTTTCCATCTTTCATCTCTTTGGTATGGGAAGTTTCCCTTGATCTCCAAGGGAAGCTTCTTTTCTGCTGCAGCCTTACTTAGCCTCTTGCCCTGTCTTGGGTGAAAGGCCTGAGTTATTTAAGGTGGGAAAGTGACCTGAAGAGGAGGTTTCCCTGCGGCTGAGTGGGGTCGGGGTGGTGATGGCTGACAGGGCCCCTCCTCGCTCTTCCTCCAGGGGGAGCTCTTGAGCCCCTGCCGCTGCGACGGCTCAGTGCGCTGCACGCATCAGCCCTGCCTCATCCGCTGGATCAGCGAGAGGGGCTCCTGGAGCTGTGAGCTCTGCTACTTCAAGTACCAGGTCCTGGCGATCAGCACCAAGAACCCATTGCAGGTGAGGTGCAAGGAGAGGACTCGGAGATTGGGGGAGGACCTTTTAGCTATTGGACTCAGGGACCCTCCAGGAAGCCTATTTCCTTTACTCTTTTCCCAAAGCCACCCTTCCCCGCCAGTTACCACAGTCTCCTGTGTGTCTGTATATCTTTCCTAAGCCCTTAATTTATTCACAGAGATATTTATTGGGTGCCACTTATATTCCAGGCACTGTTCTAGGCACTGGGACAATCACCACTCCCCACCCGCCACAAAAAAAAAAGAAAAACGAAAAGAAAAAAAAATGCTGGGCGCGGTGGCTCACGCCTGTAATCCCAGCACTTTGGGAGGCCGAGGCGGGCGGATCACGAGGTCAAGAGTTTGAGACCAGCCTGGCCAACATGGTGAAACCCCGTCTCTACTAAGAATACAAAAATTAGCCAGGCGTGGTGGCTCGTGCCTGTAAGCTACTCGCGAAGCTGAGGCGGGAGAATCCTTGAACCCGGGAGGCAGAGGTTGCAGTGAGCCGAGATCACAGCCACTGCACTCCAGCCTGGGCAACAGAGCAAGACTCCGTCTCGAAGGAAAAAAAAAAAAAAGAAAAGAAAAAATGATGTTGATGATGATAGCAAATATGTAGTGTTTTCTGTGTCAAGTTTTGGTGTGTATTAACTCTTAATCTTCACAATAATCTTATTAGTTAGATACTATTATTATCCCCTTTTACAAACGAGGACACTGATGCACAAAGATTTGAAAACTTACCCAAGGTTACTTAGCCAGTAAGTGATGGAGTCAAGATTTAGGATTCAAATCTAGATGTTTTGGTTTCAGAGCACTTGCCCAATCCTGCCTTTCTAAAGTAAGACAGACAAATGGTGTCAGACAAGTGCCACATTCTAGATTTAATCAAGGCACAGAGAAGACAGATGTTGATCCTGCCTGAAGGTTTTAGGGAAGGTTCCTGGAGCACCCTGCTCTTCAGGGCCACCCATCACCTGGCCCTCCATCCCTTTCTGGGACTCTTTGGAGCCCTTTCTCCCACACAGTGGCAGGCCATCTCCCTGACGGTCATCGAGAAGGTCCAGATTGCTGCCATAGTCCTGGGCTCGCTCTTCCTGGTTGCCAGCATCTCCTGGCTCATCTGGTCCTCACTCAGCCCTTCAGCCAAGTGGCAACGACAGGATCTGCTCTTTCAGATCTGCTACGGCATGTATGGCTTCATGGATGTCGTCTGCATAGGTGAGGGCACCTCTCTCTCCTTTACCTGCTCTGTATCTTCCTCTTACACACCTAACTCCCCTGCCCATCCCCTCAGTTTCCTGGCCTTATTTTCTGCCACTGTAGCCTTTAGTGCTATCCTGGTGCCCCCTCAACCCACTTCCCTGCTTCTCCAGGGCCCTTTGCAACTGTATCTTCTCACTCTGAAGAAATGCTTGCTTAAGTACCTCTGGCCTAGATCTAGGCCACAGTTAACCCTGGATTTCTTATCCCTATTGCTCAGGCCTCATCATCCATGAAGGCTCCTCTGTCTACCGCATCTTCAAGCGCTGGCAGGCAGTGAACCAGCAGTGGAAGGTCCTAAATTATGACAAGACCAAGGACATAGGAGGAGATGCAGGGGGAGGGACGGCAGGGAAGCCAGGCCCCAGGACCTCACGGACGGGCCCCACCTCTGGGGCCACGAGCCGCCCCCCAGCTGCCCAGCGCATGCGGACGCTCTTGCCTCAGCGCTGCGGTTATACAATCTTGCACCTCCTTGGGCAGCTGCGGCCACCAGATGCCCGTTCCAGCTCCCATTCTGGCCGAGAGGTTGTCATGAGGGTCACTACAGTCTGAACTGGACTCCAGGAGCAGGGATCTTGAGTCAATGCATCAGTCAGAGAAGAGCTCTCATGGCTGCTGGAGGTACCAGCTGGACAAGGTGTTTGGGGCATGCTGCCCCCGTCACCGAGGATCTGTGTGGGTAGCCTCAAGCTGGAGACATTGTCTGGCCTCACTGCCCACTGGGTAGAGACACCTGGATGACATTTCAGTACCCGCTGGCAGCTCCTCACACTCATCCAGAGACGGCCGGTGGGCAGGCGGGGAGAGCAGCTTTCCTTCCCTGGAGAGAACCGTCTTTACCTCAGCTCCTAGGGCCTCCAGCCCCCCAGCTCCACCACGGTGACTTGGTGAAGGGGGACCAATGCCAGAAGAAAGGGGCTGTAGACCCCTATTCCCCACCCCATGGCCACAGGGCATCTGGCAATAAGACTAGTATACATTGACCTCCCGTTCCCTGCATGAGGGCGGGGACTTCCCCCTGCTCCATCCCCCCATTGCATGGGGGAAGGGCATAAAGAATCATTTATATGCACGTGGAGACTCCTTTCTCATCTGGGGTTTTTCTGGAGGGTTGGGAGATGTGGGGAGGTTTCTCTGCACAGGTTGCAAATCCCAAATGCAGCAGTGGGTTCTGAGTTGTAGGTGTGACTCCCACTTGCTGGTGAATAATTCATGTTGGCTGCTAGGTGGCAGCACTCCGAGGTATCTAAAGGGTAGACCTGGACCTGCCACCTATGAGTTGTGTGATATAGAAAAAAATCTCTTAGCTATGGTTTTCCTGTCTACTTCATAGGGTTGGAATAAGGATAAATGAGGGACAGGTTGGATGCCGTCCAAAGAAAATCAGCAATGACATAAAGAGATTTCTAGAATAGTTGATGGTCCATTTATTTCAAACAGTAGCTGGTGTAACAAATTCTAAAATGTGTTTTTCATCTGGAGTTGCACAGAATCGTGGAATTTTGTGTTGAGTGACATAATAGGTATGGAAATATGAGGGGAAATAGACATTGCAAATGTGAAGCATGGTGGTTATTTGTAAGAATGAGAACTCCTCTGACTCTAAATATTTGGGCCTGTGGACTGGGGAAGGCTGGAGCCATCTGCCTTGTTCTGGAGATCATCTGGGTTCTATCAGTCCTTCTCAAGTACTGTGCTCACCCAGAAAAGCAGTGTGAAGTGAATTTGGACTCATTTGGAGTGAGATGGAGGGAATCCCCCCACTCAGTGTTATGAGTCTCCAACCCCAGTTTAAGCTATTTCTATGGCAGTTTAGGGTCACAGGTTTGATCCCGGTGTGCCCAGCCAGTGGTATTAATGGATGGCATTATGTTTGGAGGCAGCAGCATAGAGGACTGTTGTTTATAGAGAAAAGATTTGGGAAGGACTGGTTACAATGTGGGTCAGCCTGAAGCCTGGGCACTTTCTTCTGTGACCTTGGGGTTGTGTATTATATGAATGATGCTGTTTTTTAAGTAAACCATTCAACAGCAATTAAATAATTCCTTCATTCACGGCTAAAGTCAGATCTGGAGGCCTTTCTTATTATTGATCCTTCTATCAGGGAAGGTTCTGCTTTGCCTCCTTCCTCCCTGGGGATGTTTTAGAGAAAATGCTTCCCTTGTAAAGGCCCACACACATCCTTGCCCACGAAACCTTGTCCCCTCCCCTCTCCCAAAAGGGGTCTTGGTTGCTGTCCATGGTGCTGGCATCCAGACCAGCCTCGGGATGTAGGAACAAAAGCTGGACTGGGGTTCAAGTAATTTCAAAGTGTGGAAGTATATAACTTCCAATTTCTGAGGGAGTACAGTGGATAGGGAACTGAGACTGAACCCTCCGTCTGCTCAGTAGGAAACTGTTTCCCCAGAGAGAGAACCCTCTATATCCCCCATCTTGGGAGACAGAAAGGCCAGACTTTACTGATTTGCCATTCTCAGAAGAGCTGGTGGGGACCAAATGGGGGATTGCAAATCAGAGTGACTACTAATATCTATACTGGCAGATAGGGCTCAGGTAGATAGGACACACGTGGAGCTTCCTGTGCCAAGCCTGAGCTGTCCTCTGTGATGGCTCTGCAGGGAAGGTTAGACACACCAAAGAAAACAGACATACTCACACACAAACACACTGTATCCATTTACACTCTGGGTCCTAAAATGAGGCCAAGTGGGACACTTTCCCCTCTCCTTCAGCACTAATGGAAGTCTTGGTATGGGAGTTGGGGCCAGCAATCAGTATGGTCTCCTTTTCTTCCTTTTTCCAACTTAAAAAGATCATTGTCCAGGAAAGGGTCATGGGAACTGCTGCCCTCTTCAAGTGGGCATTCCTACTTGCCCAGTGGAAAATAGGGAGTACGGATGGGCAGAATTCTCATCACTGATTCCGGGGAAAGGGTCTGACAAGCTGGGCTTTATTCTCCCTCAAAGATCAAATATGCTGAAAATTTCGTCATTTAGGTTCAAATTGAGTTCGGTGATAGAGGAGTAGGGGTGGAGACTGAGTATACAGTAGGGAAGGAGTTGAGAAGGGCAGAAAATGCACAGAAACCTTGATCTTTGTACGAGGCTTTGGGTCTGCCCTGCCCCTCTGTAGATCTTGCATAATTAGATGCCCCTGCAGAAGGCCTGGTGGCTACTGGAGTTTCTGCGGTCAGGGAGCCATGTCTAGGCCAGGAGGCCAAGGTGTGGAGGAGGAAGAAGTGTGAAGTGAAATCTCCATCTACACCCAGCTAATTGGAATAGGGTGAGCGGTAGGGGAAGGGGGGCAAGTCCTGACATGGGAAGGGTAATCTGGGATGCAGAAGGAACTGTGCAGTGTGCTGAGAGATTTATTTGGATGGAAGATGAGTTAATCTGTATACATCACAAGAGGAGAGCTGTGCCCAGCCTCTGGGGGGGGCCAGAGAATGCTGACTTAGGGAAACAGGTTCCCTCTGCCCACCGCCCTTATCCTGCCTCAGTGCCCCAGGGCTTCTGGCCACCCCCACACTCAGCTTTCATTCTGTCTGTCTGATTCCACTTCTCTGCTTGTATCCCTTCCTCTGAAGGAAATTATCTTGGAACAACTTTTCCAGAGAGGGCAAAGTGACCAATCTAGGACTTCCTTCAATCCTGGCAGTCCAAAAGCACTTTCCTTACCAGAGTCAGCAACCTCTGCCCATGTCTGCAAATCCCTAGCTCCGGGCCCATTTTACAGCTTAGCCCCTGCAGTTACTTTTCACCCCCCACCCCCTTAATCTCTTACAGGAATCCAGACTAGACTTGGATGTTCCCACTACAGACAGAAACATGTCTGGGTTTGTGTTACAAACTACTCTTCCAGGCGTCCAGACCTCCCATTGTTATGGGGGTCACCCCCAGGACCTGAGAAAGCAAGGTGGGAGATGGGAGGGTTAGGGTCTTGCCTCCAGGTCTTGTAGGAAGTGGGAATATGAGAGAAATAAGTCAAAGTCAAGAATGGAATATTTGATTTATTCTAAAATTTATGAATATTTAAAAATTTTCAATATAAAAAGCCAGAGGCCTGGGCAGGGACAGGCCCAAAGATGTCTCTGCCTGAGAACTAAGTGATGGGGCAAACCCACTTAATAGTGGCCAGAGAGCAAAGGAGAGTTATAAGAAACTGTAAACCAGGCTAGGGCAGATTCACCTTCCTAGAGGCAAGACAAAGAAGGAAGGGGGTAGACAGAGCCTACTAAGTAAGCTGCTTATCCCTTCTGCCACATGGTTCAGACTCAATCTAAGAATGTGTATGCTGTCACCTAGTCAGAGACAGGCCTTGGCAGGGGACATAAAAAACAAATAAGGCTTCACCCTTCCTCTCAAAGAGCTTACATGCAAAGAGGAAGGACCAACCAGGTACAGACCAGATGCACAGTTACTGAGCTTATGCTTTGATACATGCTTAGCCAGCAGCATCAATGAACACTATGAAAGCCCAAAAAGAGAGGCAGTTGAATCTTTCCTCAGGCCATCCAGCATTATTAGTTAAAATCTGATTTCATCCTTGGGGGATGCATACATGATCAGAAGGGCCAAGCAAGCAGACAGACCATGGTTTTCTCACCTGGCTTCCTGAGTCAGGCCAAGTGCATACTTCACACATTGGTCAGGGCCGCCTCACACTTCACTATGGTGGTTCTATCCAGTTTGGTCAGATAGGCACTAGGGGAAGATGTATACCTTGGTCTTGTGCCTACAAAAAATCTTATCCCTATGATGAATGAAAGGGTGATGATGACAGTCTCTTTCCATGGGACTATCTGTCCAAAAACTGTAGGTTGATGCTCCTTTCAGGTACTAGGACAGTCCGGGTCATGGGTCTAACTGGGGCTGCACCTGGCTCAGGCTGCACCTCAAAATGTGTTAGGATCTGGAAAGGGAAGAAGGTGAGCATTACTATGAAAGATATCTATAATGGGGGGATTCATTGGTAATCCAATTGGTAAAGGGCATGCATTATTAGTGTTAGAATGGTCAATGATTGGGTGGCACCTGTGGCCAGTAGGGGACTTCTTGGTTAATAAGGGTGAGGGATTATGATAGGTAAAAAATAGTTTGAATACCCTCACTTACACTCCAGGCCTATAATGGGCTTATCATATTTCAGAAGATTCATTCTACCAGGTCTTATATGATTTCCTATGCTTGTCAGGGGAAAGAGCTCACAACTTTAGAGGGTTAGGGTCTCTCCAGTCTGGGGAAGGTATAAAATCTAGAGCACTCACCTGGGCCAAAGCCATTTGCAATTCAAGCTCTGCCAGGCGTCTCCCCATACAGCTGCGCTTGCCAAAGCCAAAGGGAAGAGATGCAAATGGGTGGGGGGTGGGACCCTCCCCCAGCCAGCGAGCTGGACGAAAAGAATTTGGCTCTGGGAACTGGGCAGGGTCCCTTGAAGTGGCATAGTGACACAGAGTGACCAGCGTCTGGTGCGAAGGAAAACAAACTTGTCAGTTTGGGCTCAGAATAGGGCAGGCATGAAGAAGAGGATATTCAGACAGGGACAAAGGCAGGTCCTGGTGGGTGATGGGGAGGTTTTCTGGGGCTACTTTTGGAAGGATCTCCCCACTGTTCCATTACATCCTAGAAAGGCATATCCTAGAGAGGGGTCAAGGGGAGTGTTTGAAGGGCTTTTAGGAGAGTGTTTGAGAACAGGGTTGGGGCCCAAGATAGTGAGGCTCAATAGAAAGGGTGAATAGGCTCTACTCACATTTTTGGGGATAATATAGTCACCCACATGAATGTCTTTGTCTGGGACACGAGAATTTCCAGGTACCACAGGGTACAGTCTAGGTTGCAAAGCACAAAATGGAGACAGCAAGATGAGGCTAGGGGCTGCAGCCCCCTTCTCATTGTTTCCAACTTCCAAACCCTTTTTGGCCAGGAGTAGAGGGCCATTTTTCTCTGCTCTCTCCCTGCTTCCATCCACTATTTGCTTCCCCAGCCCTTCCTTGGCATTTCCTCTTGTTCCTCCTCTCCTTCCCCCTCACCTTAGCACTTCCTTGACCACCGCCTTCAGCAGGGGCAGCTGGGACAGAACAGTGGCTGGGGGGTAGGCACTGGAGCCAGGGCTCAGGGCAGCTGTGATCTCGGAGTGGAGTGCTGTCTGGACTTCGGGGTGCCGGGAGAGCTCATACAGAGCCCAGGAGAGCGTGTTGGACACCTGAAAAACATGTGAAAGCAAGAGAGGTGTTGGGTGTGAGAACCCAGCAGAGGGTGCAGATTATGGAAGAGTCTGGGGCTACAGGGTGCTAAGCCAAGCTGGTCTACGTGGCCATAATGGATCCCCTGCAACAGAAAAATGGCCCCTGAGTCTGCGGAGGCTAAGCCCTGGAACCGGCTCACAGCACGGAGGGAGAACCTCACCGTGTCCACTCCCGCCAGTAGCAACTCTGTCACATTTCCCAGGATGGACTGGGCAGGCAACTCTTCCTGGAACAGGAAGTGGGTCAGGTGCGCCCCAGATTCCAGGTCCTTCTCGGGCTGTCCTCCGTTCCTCATGGCTGCCTCTGCCTCTCGCCGCTCCACGTGCCTCTGAGCTGCGTGGGTAGAAGGCACGTGAATACCTCGCTACCCCTGGACAGCTTTACATTCCCCCATTCCCACCTTGACCTGTGCCTTACCAAATGCAAACATCTGGTCCCAGTCTCGGCAGAGGCGGCCCCAGGGCCCAGGCACAAGGTGGCGCAGCCAGTGGGGCATCGCCATGGTCAACAGCGTGGACACAAACACCGAGCCCACAGCGCGGATGAAGGTCTCCGTGTCGGGCGGCACTTGAGCCTCCAGGCAGCCCAAGCGCGAGCCGAGCAGAACCGCGGCGATGCCTTGTCGGGAGGGGGCGCCATCAGGGTTCCGGGAGGCTCTGGTAGGGCGCCCCCGACGCCTGCCCAGCTCTGTCCTGGGACTCACCTTCCAGTCCGAACTTGTAAAATTCCCCCGCCACGTCCCGAACCAGGGCGGGCGGCCCCGTGCCACGTCCCCGCTGGCGCCTCAGACGCCGCACAAGGTCGCAGACTACGTTGTTCAGGGTTCCGGCGTAGCGGGCGGCCGCTTGAGGCCGGAGGAGGAGCGGGGCCAGGAGACTGCGGAGCCTTTGCCATTCTTCGCCTTCCCTGCAGGGTTGAGGAGAGAGTGCGCATCGGGAAGGTGGGGACGGCTCGACGGGACTGGCTGCAGTGAAGGAGCGCGTTCGGCTGCGGTGGCCAGGAGAGGGATTGCGTCTGCCCCCTTGGGGTACGGAAACCTGCACCGGCGTGCGCCTGTCTTCCAGCCCCCTTCCTCTTTACTCATTTCCTGCCCGCAGGGGCCGGGGTTCCCGGGTAACTTGAGTCACAGAACCTTACATTCATTCCATCCAGATCCTTGTACCCTAGCCCAATTCCTCCGGTTCCCCCAGTTCCCAGGATTTGGGCCTCAAAAGATAAGGAGGTAGGCGGGGAGTGAGGTTGGGGCTCAACCTGAGTGTGGGTGAAGCAGACTGGGATGGGAACCCCAAGATGCCCAATGGTAGAGTGGGACAGCCGACCTCCCACCATGCCCCCAGATTGATAGTTTCGGGACCCGCAGCAGGAGAGGGCCGCTGCAGGGCGTCTGGGCTTCTGGGGGCAGAGAAGACTCACGCAGTGAGCAGTCCGCAAGCCCGCTGGCGGCAGCGGCGGTGCTCCGTCCAGGGCGAGAAGCTGCAGCGCTCGGGCCGGGGTCCCTCCTGTCGCAGCAGCTCCTCGACGAGTGCAGGGGCAGCCACGTACACGGTGCGCACTGTCCCAAAGCTGGCTAGCCACACCGGCCCGAAGCGCGCGGCGCCCTGCACCTGGGGGAGCGGACACAGCGGACACTTGGATACCTGGGCGGGGACTTTTAGCTTGACCTGTGCCCACGCCAAGGGCGTTGACTGGGCTTGGGAAGAGGGAGCTTCTGCTCCTTCTCGGGTGCCCAACTAGTGTATGCCTTTGATACTGCAAACTCCTCCTCTCTCATTTCCCATCCCTAGAAAGTTTGAGTGTGATGGGCAAAACAGGAACTTTGTGCAAGGCAGACATTCAGGACCTCTCTGATCATCTCCGTCGAGGAGAAATCTCTAAAAGTTCCATGTCTGGACTGTCCATCTCAGGACGAGTCCTCAGTGAATGAAAAGGAACCCATGTAGCTTTAAGCCGCACGCAGGCGGAGGGTACTGCCCACTCCGGCCTCCCGCGCACTTGTACTGTATCTGCAGGATCTCCACACCTCAGGACAGCGAGAAGGCGCTTTCGCAGCGCCCTCTGCTAAGAGTCGGGACGGGCTCTGCCCGAGTGTAGCCACACCGCCCCCAGCCTCAACTCGCCTTTTCCTTATTTCATGGGCATCCGTTCTCTCTGGCTGTCCCACATTTGCTCTGCACTAGTCAGTCCTTTCTGACGCTGTCAAAACCAGTTTCCCCAGCACTCCGTCTAGGGAAAGGCGTCCCTTCCTACCTGCAGCTCGTGTAGCCTCGACAGCCCCCCCTTGCAGAAAAGTTCGGCCAGAAAGCTGGGCGTAGAGGGGCCTGGGATGTCTGCCAAGCTCCGGCGTGCTGAGTGGTACTCTCGGTAGCCTAGGGAGGCGCCCAACTCGGGCGCCCAGCGGACGCGATGGAACACTCTGGAGGCGTACTTGAGGGTCTGGGTCATGGTCTGGTTCAGGGTGCTCGCGAAAGAAAGCGCTTCTCCTGAGCATCTTGTCTCAACCCCTATTTAACCTTTGGGTGAGGTGATGACGCCCCCTCTCCAAGCTCCTCAGCCAATCCCTCCTCCTGAGTGGTCTGTGCTGGGGATTAGCACCCAGGAACAGTAGGCGGGGCTGGGGCTGACTTCACAACTCCGTTGGGTCTCATGTTGCAATGACCCTCATGGGAGGGAGGGCCTAAGATTTTCCTCCTGGGAGAGTGCCTTTGTCTAGGAGCCTCAAAGTCTCATCCTAAGAAAGGCTATAAGGCTTTTTAGTAGGGACTAGGTGACCAAGCTACACTAGTCAGTCTCTGATATTCCCACCACTTTTACCAGTGAGCCCAGCCCCTTTAGGCCCATCCTCAGGAATTCCCCATCTTTCAGCTCCTCCGGGAAGGGAAGCAGGGGAGGCACAGCTGTAACTGTCCCCACATTCTTGGCTTAGTGGGTTGTATCTTCTCTGCATTATTTTCCTGCACTAGCCACACCTCCCCCTCCTCCTGTACCTAACATATACTGGGCAGATGGCAGGTGGGTTAATGGGCTAAAATGGCTCCTAGAACCTCCATCTTTCTTTCTTGAGGATAAGGGGATCCCTTGGGTATACAAGCCCCCTCCTTCCAGACATGGGAATTTGGGGCTTGAGAAGCAGAAATGAAGAAACTTTTTGTACATTAGTTAAGTTCAAAGATTGTCTGTGGGGTGTTAGAGGAGCTAAACGGATGTGGATGTTCTAATTCCCCAGCTGACTCGGTCTCCTCTGGGGGGCTTTCTGGTTAGCAGCTCCTTTCTACTTTTAGCCTCAGAATCCTGTGGTGGCTCATGCCTATAATCCCAGCACTTTGGGAGGCTGAGGCAGGAAGATGGCATGAGGCCAGGAGGTTGAGACAACCTTGAGCAACATAGCAAGACTGTCTCTACAGAAGAAGTTTAAAACTTAGGCTGGGCACGGCAGCTCATGACTGTAATCCCAACACTTTGGGAGGCTAAGGTGGGCAGACTGCTTGAGCTCAGGAGTCTGAGACCAGCCTGGGCAACATAGTGGAACTCTGTCTCTACAAAAAATACAAAAATTAGCCAGCCATGGTGGCGTATGTCTGTAGTGCCTTGAGAGGCTGAGGTGGATTACATGAGCCCGGGAGGTCAAGGCTACAGTGAGTTATGATTGTGCCACTGCACTCCAGCCTAGGCAACAGAGAGAGGGCCTGTCTCTAAAAAAAATTAAAATAAAGGAATCTCCCACAGTTTACCTCTCTGCTCCTTACTCCCTCATTCCCCACTGCAACTCTATCAGGCTCTGTGCCAGTCAGTCAGCTCTGAAGTTCTGGAATTGAAGGTCAATGTGAAAAAGGAGAGGGTCTCCACCCCCACACCCTCCCAAGGACTCTCCAGAGACAACATTTAGGGAACACAGATTCCCCAGGTCAAGTCTTACGCAGGGAGAGGACAGGAGGATGGTAGAAGGCATATGATACATACTCCACCCTTTCCTGAGAAATGGCAGAATAGGCATATGTACACATATACATGTTATCCCAGGATCCACAAAGCAAACAGAAGTGGTAATTGAGCCTAGCAAGCAGTTTAGATGGACTACATTCCTCATTCCAGCTGAGGAGAGATCTCACAAGGAGAAAGGAGTGCTAAGGGAGAGCAAGACCCCACAGCCTTCCAAAGATCCCCTATGGTCCAAAGTCCTTTGACCATCTCAGTCAGCTGCTTTGTTTTCTGTTGGCAGTGGAGGGACAAGGTGAGAGGAGCCAGGGGTAGTCATGAACACCAGTGGGTTCTGCCCTGGGCAGCTCCCCACCTTCTTTAAGAGAGTACTGTGTCTCAGCTCCAGCAGTCTCAACTGGGAAGACCCAGGACTCCTGCTCTTTTCTCTAGTCCCTGGGAGACGAGGTCCAGCTAAGGTAGAGTAAGCAGTCAGTGACCAGGCAGGCTGGTTTGGGGGGTCACTGCCTGGAGGACGGGATCTTGTATTCTTCGGAAGATGGCTGGGAAATTCTTCCCTCCATTACGTAGAACTTTCTTCCCCTCCTCAGTTGAGGTGCCTAGATGTCCCACAATGGGGTCTTCACTCTGGGAGAAGGAACGGTCCAATAAGTCCTTGCCCACTGTTCAGACTGCCCCTGGCCCTTAGACACCTATCCCATCCTCCTGGCACTGAGTTAAGTCCAAATACAGAACGACTCTGGAAAGGGCCTCCACCTCCTCTAGGTCCCCTACTCACCAGGTCCTCCAGAGGCACACGCTCAAACAGTGGGTGCTCTTCGAAATGAGTGCACATCCAGTCGTGTAGCTCCAGCACATCGGTTATGGTATACACCAGCCCCTGCATAGGCAAAATCACCCTAGACAGGAGGCTGCATGCAACGTCAGCAGCCAGATGAAGGGAGTGGTGGTGTGAGTCCCTAAATGCACCCCCACTGAATTCTTAGTGAAGGGCCCCTGAGTAGGCCACTCACCCCATCATCCCTCCGATCCCAACTCACCCCAACTCTTAGCACGTAGGCATATTCTGCTAGCAGGGTGGGACTGATGATTCGCCACTTGTGCTTTGTCCGCTTGAAATGTGGGTCGGGGAAGAGGAAGAACATCTTTGTCAGCTGTGAGACAGACACACACCATCAGGGTTGTGAGAGCCCGGCCTCCATGCCCCCACCGGCCTACAGCCTAACCCACCAGGGCCCCTCCCCACCTGGCCCTTGTAGAAGAAGTTAGGAAGGTGCTTCATGGCATTGCTACGGAGACAGGCGATGTTCTGGAAGCCACCTGCAGGAGCTGCGCGTAGGGCCCGAATCCGGTCTTGTACATAGTCCGAGACCTTCACCCGGATCTCCAGACCCAGAATAAGTGTGTCTGGGAACAGCGGTGACAGTTCCACTGCACACACAAATAGCAATGGAATCATCAACCATATACTTGTAGGAAGTGCAAAGGGGTCAACACAGGAAAGGAAGCCTCAATCTGCAACTACCAAAGTCCAGAACGGCAAGAGAGGACAGAGATACATATATGGATAGTTTTATGCTCAAGAGGCGGGGGGAGAAATGAAAATTGTCACCAGGACCAGAATGGGAGGGCTGAGGATACATGTATATTTGCCATTGCTTTAGAGTTTTCCACAGTGTTTTCACACATTGTGTTATTTCATCCTTATAACAGTCTGTGGTAAATTGTGGAGACAAGGAAACTGAGGGTCAGATATGCCGAAGATCATAGAGTTAAGAAGGGGCAGAACTGGAACTTATTTATTTGAGATGGAGTCTTGCTCTGTCACCCAGGCTGGAGTGCAGTGGCACAATCTTGGCTCACTGCAATCTCTGCCTCCCAGGTTCAAGCAATTCTCCTGCCGCGGCCTCCTGAGTAGCTGGTCTTGAACTCCTGGCCTCAAGTGGTCCACCTGCCTCAGCCTCCCAAAGTGTTGGGATTACAGGTGTAAGCCACTGTGCCCGGGCAGAACTGGACCTTAAACCAAGGTTTTCTGCCTCTATGTACCATGCTCTTCTTCTCTATCAGGCTGTTATCTGTTTGGGAAGATCTAAAAATAGGGAGTGGCTTGGCATGCATGGGTGGGACAATACAGACAATACAAGAGGAACCCAAAAAACAGGAGAGTGGGGCAGAAGGAATGAGATCTGGCGAGGGAGGGGCAAAGGGGAGGGGAGATGGTAGAATCTCTGAGAAAAGACAGTTCAGGATCACTGGCCACAATGGCTAATCTCTGACGCTTGTGCTGACCAGCTCACTGACCCGGAACCTGGCAGATGAAATGGCTCATGTAGGGATTGACGCCAGAAAGGACAACCCAGGTTTTAAGAAGCATTTGAGGCAGCCCTCTCCACTCTCCAGGGCAAAGGTCACAGACCCAGAGTAGAGGGTAGGTGGAGCCTCTCCATGCTGATGTCACCAGTGTCTGGACGAAAGGGGAAAGACCAATTATGACCCCCCACAAAAGTTGCTGAGGCAGCAGAAGCTACTAGGCCTCTTCTCACCCCAGAAAGAGGGCCTGAGTGTTACCTAACAGGCCACCATAGCCACAGCCTATGTCTGCAAACTCCACTTGGGCCTGAGCTCTCTTTTCTTTCTTATCCTTTGGGTCATCGTGGCTCTGATTTTGAGTGAGTGGAGCGAAGAACTCTGGGTATAGCTCAGACCAGTCCATCTCCTCTGGCTTCACAGGGCTATTGGAAAGAAGACATAAGAAGCATGAGAAGGTTGGTCACACTATTGCAGAAGTGGTACTGTGAGAGTGTGTGGGTGGGTGAGGGTGGGAGGTAAAAGGGAGGAGGGTTTCTCAAAAATTCTGTAACACTGGGCCCTGTGGCCTCTAAGAGGGACAATGGAAACCACCCTTAACTCCCAGTGTGAATCATAGGACCATCATGAGGCCCATAAACGCTGACCTGCCCAACTCCACTTCTGGCGGTCGATGTGACCCGGCCGCGGATAGCTGCCCTTTCTGGGGCACAAGTTCCCCTTCTCCCGAGACTGGCTGCCTAATGCACTGGGATCCTACTTTGTGTTTGTGCTCTGCGGGGAGGGAAGGGAAGGTAAGGTGGGGGCAGGATTGTGTATATGTTTGCCTTTTTATTAAATCCAACAAACAAAAGCAAAAGATGGAAACGACATTCTGCCTCTATCACTTCAGTCTCAGTAACAATTTATTTCTCTTCCCAAACTTAGCACCGCTACCCAGACTTACGCCCGAACGCCACGCCCACTCTCAACCCGCCAACTCCGCTCTCTGTCGAATCTCCCGGTCCCACCCCCAAAACTGACGTCACCCATCTGATCCTCCCGGGTCTATCCCAAATCTTCCCAGCAGTTGCAGCACAACTGCTCTCCCGGCTGCTTTGAGAATCCCGCCCTCCTCTCTCTCCCTCTGCCCACTCCTCACTAGCGCAGCGTGTGGTCCGCCATGGGGTTGGAGTGAGCACGTTGCCGGTAGTAGCGCTTCTGGGGCGGTGGGGCCTCTGCTCCGGCCACGTTCCAAGTCTCGGCTGCCATGATCCCAGTCCGGGGTTTCTCTACCAAATCCACGTGGAGGCGCAGGCCAGAGGCGCAAGTTAATGACGCAGCCATGCGCGTTGGTGGCAGTTCCCGCCCCTTAAAGACCCAAGAGCAAATTCAGCTGGGCTGGGCTGGGCTAGGTGGGGAGGGCTGTAAGGAGCGAGTGCTGGAGGGAACCTCCGCACCGTTAGCCTCCAACTGGGAGGGCGAGGCCAGGCCCAGGGACCCAAAGTTTTCTCTTAGCTTGCTTCTGCCTGGTCTGGGTTACCATCCTGGTTGCAGGCATCTGTGCACCCCACAGGTGAGAGGGGTCTAGAGACCTCGCCTTCTACAGTGGCATCAGTCCTCGCTCCCCTCCTCTTACTCCTGGTCTCGGGCCAGTCCGCCCGGTCTGACTCTTGTGGTCCCGTGTGGGTTTCGTCGAGTGTGCGCTCGGGGCCGGGGCGGGAGGGGCAGCTCCTCATTCCACCTCCAGGAAATCGAACTGGAGGAAGGAGGGCAAACTCAGGGAGGCGGGGCTCGTGCCACAGGGACACCACGACGGCTCGCGGCCCCCAGCCTCTACCCCGCTCCGGATCCGGGATCTGAGCGCCGGCCGCGGTGCCCGGGCACTCCCTTGGCGGGCCGGATGGCGGACCGCGGCCCAGATCCCGAATCTGAGTCGGAATCGGTGTTCCCGCGGGAGGTCGGGCTCTTTGCAGACTCTTACTCGGAGAAGAGCCAGTTCTGTTTCTGTGGGCATGTGCTGACCATCACGCAGAACTTTGGGTCCCGCCTCGGGGTGGCGGCGCACGTGTGGGACGCGGTGAGGAATGGGCTGCGCCGGGTGAGGGTCCGTGGGAGGTCCAGATCCCGGACTCCGCCTCTCCCATATGGAGCCATCCTCACGACTGTCTTTTTCTCTGTCTTTTCTCCCGTAGGCCCTGAGCCTGTGCAATTATTTCGAGAGTCAAAATGTGGATTTCCGAGGCAAGAAGGTGATCGAACTGGGTGCGGGGACAGGCATCGTGGGGATCTTGGCAGCGCTGCAGGGTGCGTGAGCTGGCTTTTTACGGGAGAGAGTGGGGACCCAGGGGCGCGGAGAAATGGTCACTTCGTGGATCTTTGGGGGAGAGGGGAGAACTTTGGGCCCAGTCCAACCCCTTCTTTTTAACAATTTTTTTTTAAAATTTGTTTTTGTTTTTATTTTGGCGTCTGCTTCTGGGTGCCAGACAGCGCGAATTGCCTGTCAAAGCACCTAGGGTGGGTGATTGGGGAGGGCAGGAAATAAAACTCAGGCAGGCCTATAAGAAGGAGTTGTTTCTATCGTGTTGCTCTTTATTTTTTTATTTTTTTGAGACGGAGTCTCACTCTGTGGCCCAGGCTGGAGTGCAGTGGCTGCTATCCCCACTAACTGCAACCGCCACCTCCCGGGTTCAAGCAATTCTCATGCCTCAGCCTCCGAAGTAGCTGGAATTACAGGCTTGTGCTACCATACCCGGCTACTTTTTGTATTTTCAGTAGAAGACGAGTTTCACCATGTTGGCCAGGCTGGTCTTGAACTCCTGACCTTAGGTGATCCATCTGCCTCGCGAGGCGCCTGGGATTACAGGCGTGAGCCACGACACCCAGCCTTGTGTTACTCTTCGTGATTTTATGGAGAATGCTGTCACTTAAAAGCGCCTTGGCTTTGGACATGGTCTTCTGTCAAGATGCACATATGGGGGTACTCTGTAGGGAGACTTGCAGACATTAAACGTCGTGAGTGCTTTATAACTTTATTATGAATATGTTTCAGATTCCTTAGGTTTTTATTGCTAAGAGAAACAAGCTTATGAGTTTCCAAGGGTTAGGATGTGTTTTGTAGGAAGCAGGGGTAGGAATTAGACACTGCAGACTTGGAAAAGGAAAAGGTAAGGAAAAATTTGCTTCTCTTTTGTCAAGAACCAAAAACTACAGAGGAAACAGTTTCACAAATTATAATCTAATGGGCAGACAAAACCTCAAACTGAAAGCACTTGTTTAAAAATTCTTACAATATCATCTCCCTAGGAATGTAAATTAACATGTCTTTGTTCATAGGGACAGAACTAGGTCATATTAAGGGAAGCCTAGCCAGGCGCGGTGGCTCACGCCTGTAATCCCAGCCCTTTGGGAGGCCAAGGTGGGTGGATCACCTGAGGTCAGGAGTTTGAGACCAGCCTGACCAACATGGTGAAACCCCGTCTCTACTAAAAATACAAAATTAGCTGAGCATGATGGCTTAGGCCTGTAATCCCAGCTACTTGGGAGGCTGAGACAGGAGAATCGCTTGAACCCGGGAGGTGAAGGTTGCACTGAACTGAGATCGCACCATTGCACTCCAGCCTGGGCAACAAGAGTGAAACTCTGTCTCAAAAATAAAAAAAGGGAAATCTTCCCAGAGGCAGGCATTCATTCTTCTATTCATTCAACCAAAATGTATTTCAAGTCCCCTATGTACCAAGAATCATGCTAGGTATTGGGGATTCAACAATAAATAAGACAGATTTTCTCTCCCCAAGGAGCTTATGGTCTAGTGAGGGAGACAGAGGACGATGTCATAGAACAAGAACTCTGGCGAGGTATGTGTGGAGCCTGTGGACATGCTCTATCCATGTCTACCATGACTCCCTGGGAATCCATCAAGGGAAGCTCTGTCAGGTGAGGAGGAGGTGAACAGTGTGAACACAGCAGGCTCAGAAACACTGGAGGGTGCCGGCCGGGCTCGGTGGCTCATGCCTATAATCCCAGCACTTTGGGAGGCCGAGGCAGGCGGATTACCTGAGGTCAGGAGTTTGAGACCAGCCTGACCAACATGGAGAAACCCCATCTCTACTAGAAATCAACATTAGCTGGGTGTGGTGGTGCATGCCTGTAATCCCAGCTACTTGGGAGGCTGAGACAGGAGAATTGCTTGAACCCGGGAGGCGGAGGTTGCAGTGAGCCAAGATTGCACCGTTGCACTCCAGCCTGAGCAACAAGAGTGATACTCCATCTCAAAAAAAAAAAAGAAAGAAACAGTGGAGGGTGCCAACAGCAGTTTTTGCATGAAGCATGGGTGGATGCAGGCAGTTATGCTAAAAAGGGGAGAAAAGGCATGCGGCATGGATGGGAACACCTAGCTTCACTTGCTCCCAGACTGGCTTCTCCTTCTTTGCCTCCGATTTAGCTGTCAAGTCAGAAAGCTGGATGTCATCTTGTCCCTCACTTTCTCCCCTCACATTCCAGCAATCACCCAGTCCTATAAGTTAAATGTTCTTTTTTTTTTTTTTCCTTTTTGAGACAGAGTCTCACTCTGTCACCCAAGCTGCAATGCAGTGGCATGATCTCGGCTCACCGCAACATCCGCCTCCTGGGTTCAAGCGATTCTCCTGCCTCAGCCTCCCGAGTAGCTGGGATTACAGATGTGTGCCACCATGCCTCGCTAATTTTTGTATTTTTAGTAGAGACGGAGTTTTGCCATGTTGGCCAGGCTGGTCGTGAACTCCTGGCCTCAAGTGATCTGGCCACAACTTCCAGTTGTCTGGGGAAGTGTTATCTTTTCATCATCTCTAGTTCAGGCCACTGGCATCTCTTGCCTGGATTTTCACAAGGGCCTTCAAGCTTCTTCTGGGGAAGTGTGACATACCCAACTAGATCTTGTGACCTTCCTCCACCAAACACATTTCTCCCTCAGACTTCCCTATCTCAGTGAATCAGATCACTGTGCACCCAGTGGGAAACCTAGACATCACCTTTGACACGACCCTCTTTCTCACCCACATGTCCATTATTCAGTTTATCTCCTAAAAATCTCTTAAATCTTCTCATGTTTTTCCATCTCCACTGACAGCTCCCCAGTCCAAACCACCACGATCACTTGCCTGGACTACTACAGCAGCCACTCTTGTCTTCCTGCTTTGACTCCTTGTCCTCACCTAGACCTCTGCCCTTCCACCTAGTGGTCAGAGTGATCTTTTCAAAATAAAACTGTAATCATGTATTCTCACCCCAAATCTTTCAGTGGCCTCTTGTTGCTTTCAGGATAGAACCAACACCTATGACATGGCCCCCAAGGTCCTGCCTCCCTCTTTCTGTGCCTCTTTCTCTCTTGTTTTTCTTGGGCTGCCTATTGCCTGTCCATCAGTTCCTCAAACCTACTCTGATGTTCCCTTCCTTGGGGACTTCACTCAGGCTTACTTTCTGTCTGAAACTTTTTACCATCTGCTTAATGCATATGCATCCCTCCTTCCTCAGCTCAAACATCACTTCGAAGGGAAGGCCTCCTTGGCACTCCCACTCCTAGGCTAACTTAGACCCTCCCAGTACATACACAACTGTGCTAACTGGGCTAATTTTAACTTTGTTACCATTGGCCTTAGGTGGGTCCTAAGTGCTTCCCAGCTAGCCTGGCATTCTCTTGTCCACTTTTTCTGCCACTCTCCTGAACAACTGTTTCTTACCTTCTTATTCCTCAAACCTCCACATGCCTCTTCTGCCATCTTCACCCTCACCTGATGACTTTGTTTCCTATCTCTTTATTTTATTTTATTTTATTTTATTTTATTTTATTTTATTTTATTTTATTTTATTTTTTGAGATGGAGTCTCACTCTGTTGCCCAGGCTGGACTGCAGTAGTGTGACCTTGGTTCACTGCAACCTCTGCTTCCCAGGTTCAAGCGATTCTCCTGTCTCAGCCTCCCAAGTAGCTGGGATTACAGGCACGCACCACCATGCCTGGCTAATTTTTGTATTTTTAGTAGAGATGGGGTTTCACCATGTTGGCCAGGCTGGTCACAAACTCCTGACCTCAGGTGATCCACCTGCCTTGGCCTCCCAAGGTGCTGGGATTACAAATGTGAGCCACCGCGCCTGGGCTGTTTCTTATCTCTAATGATTGCTTCTGTTTTCTCAGAAAATGTGCACATATTTCTATCACAACATCTACTTATGTAACTGCATCTGCATCTGTGTGCAGTGCCTTCTCTCCTGTTACCGTGGATGAACACACTGTGCTAGCTAAGGTCAAGCCCCCAACTTGTCACAAGACCCCAAATCTTTCTGCCTACTCAAAGACATTGTTCCAGCAACACCCACCCCCATCTCTCCTGCATTCTTAGTTTCTCCTTTTCTTTGGATCATTCCATATATAGTAATATACGGAATATAAAATGCATATAAATATGCTATGATTTCTCCTATTTCAGAAAAAAACTCTTGATCCTACATCTCCCTCCAGCTATCACTCCATTTCTATGCTCCACTTTAAAACAAAACTTAAAAGAGTTAACATTCAGTGTCTAGTTCCTCTCCTCCTATTCTTTCCTTCAATCCAATTGTTCTAGTTAAGGTCGTGAACTTCATTTCCAACTCCAGGTTGTTAAATGCAGGAGTCAGTTATCAGCCTACCTTTGATAACTTTGCATTTGATGCTGACACTCCCTCCTCCTTGGAACAATTCCTTTGGTTTCCAGGGGACCACACTTCTGGTTTCTGCTTACCGGCAGGAACTCCTTTTTCCATGCTCTCTTGTTGGTTCTTTTTCATCTTCACAACTGAAAATGTGAGTGCCCCAGGGCTCAGGGGCAGTCCTTTGATCCCCTCCTTTTCTTGTCTACCTCACTCCTGAGCAGCCCATCACCTCATGTCTTTAAATGTCCTGTTGAAGCCGGACGCGGTGGCTCACGCCTGTAATCCGAGCACTTTGGGAGGCTAAGGTGGGTGGATCACCTGAGGTCAGGAGTTCGAGACTAGCCTGACCAACATGGTGAAACCCCATCTCTACTAAAAATACAAAATTAGCCGGGCGCCTGTAATCCCAGCTACTTGAGAGGCTGAGGCAGGAGAATCGCTTAAACCCGGGAGGCGGAGGTTGCAATGAGCCGAGATCGTGCCATTGCCCTCCAGCCTGGGCAACAAGTGCGAGACTCCATCTCAAAAAAAAAAAAAAAAAAAAAAATGCCGCGTTGGTGGTCATGACTCTAAGACTATCCCATTTCTATCTCCAGACTTGCTTGCATAACCTAGTGCCTACTCAGTATCTTCACGTGGTTGTCTGATGTGATATAGATGTCCATGTCAAACTTAACGTGCTCAGAAAATGAACTCATGATCTTCCTGTCCAAATTGTGCCTCCTGCAACCTTTCTCATCTAAATGAGTGGCAATTTGGTCTTCTAGTTGGTCAGGCCAAACACCCAGAAACCATCCTGAGCTTTTTTTTTTTTTTTTTTTTTTTGAGACAGGTTCTCACTCTGTTGCCCAGGCTGGAGTGAAAGTAGCACAATCATGGCTCACTAAAGCCCTGAACTTTCAACCTCCCGAGGATCAAGCAATCCTCTGACCTCAGCCTCCCGAGTAGCTGGGACTACAGGATGTGCCACCACACCAGCTAATTTTTGTATTTTTTATAGAGATGAGGTTTTGCTATGTTGCCCAGACTGGTCTCAAACTCCAGGACTCAAGCAGTCATCCCACATTGGCCTCCCAAAGTGTGATCCAAAGGGATTACAGGCGTGAACCACTGTGCCTGGCCCATCCCAAGCTTTTCTCTCTCTCTCTCATATTTTATATCCAATCTATTGGCAAATCCTGTTGACTCTACCTTCAAAATATATTCAGGATCTGACCATTTCTTAGCCATTGCTACTGCCCTGGTTTAAACCATCATCATCTCTCACCTGAATCATTGCCATCACCTCCTAACTGGTCTCCTAGCTTCTGACCTTGCCCTCCTGTACTCTTCTCATCATAGCAGCCAGCATGCTCCTCCTAAAGCATGCCAGCGTGTGCCATTCTTCTTTTTTTGAGACAGAGTCTTGCACTTGTTGCCCAGGTCGGAGTGCAATGGCACGATCTCGGCTCATTGCAACCTTCGCCTCCCAGGTTCAAGTGATTCTCCTGCCTCAGCCTCCCGAGTAGCTGGGATTACAGGTGCCCGCCACCACACCCAGCTAATTTTTTTGTATTTTTAGTAGATACAGAGTTTCACCATTTTGGTCAGGCTGGTCTGACCACTCAATTTAAAATTTCATTCTCCAGCCACTCAATTTAAAATTACATTCAGGCTGCCAAGACTTTGTCCTCTATGCCCTGAGGTCTCTGGACCTTCCAGGTAGGAGCCGAGAACCCTTGGTTGGTCCCTCTAACTTGCATTTCTCCCCATCCCTCAAGCAATTCTTATCCCCCTTCCCTGCTTGGGGCTTCACCATGGCATATATTACCATCTGATGTACAGTGTATTTTATTTTATTTATTTTGTTTGTTGTTATCATCTGTTTCTTGCCACTGGACCATAAGCTCTGTGAGGGGGGATTCTTCTTAGTTCATCATTATGTTCTCAGCACTTGGCATATAGGCACATAATAAATATGAATGAATGAATGGATTCCTAGTACTTGCTTCTTTTTCTATCATAGTCATCATGATTATGATGCAGTACCTAGTGTGTCTCTACCTCTAGAATGAAACAAAGAAAGCTGTGTTTTTGTCTTGCTCACCTTATATACCCAGCACTTAGAAGGTTCTCCAAATTATATCTACTGCATGAATGAAGGTTTCTGAGATGCTAATCTGACCATCTTCACCCCTGTTTCTGCCCTTAAAGCCTACTGCCCTCAGTATCAAACCTGAATCTCCTTAGCATGTCATAATCACTTTCCCTTTGTCTCATGTCTTGACACTTTTATCCCCCTTCCACATCCTCTAAGATCCAGCCTTTCCTGAATATGCCATGCTCTTTCACTCCCAGGCCTTTGTACTCACTGTTCTCTTCTTGGAAAGCTCCACCTGACTAACTCCCACTTGTCCTTTAGGGCTCAGCTGAGGTCACATTTTCTGGGAAGCCTTCCAGACCCTTAAGGCGAGCTTGTGTCAGTGGGGGTTGGTACAGAGCCCATCTCCTGCTTAGTCCTGCCCAGGCTTCTGCTGACATCTGATTGTTGTGTGTTGGCCAGAGAGGTTGAAGATTAGCTCAGAGAGAATGTTGATGTTGTAGAATGTAGAGTAATGAGAATAGCAGTGGGTGAAATGGAGGTTGAGGCAACTAAAAGCCAGTGTGGGCTCTGGGCTGTCAAGACATTGTCCTCTATGCTCTGAGGTCTCTGGACCTTCCAGGCAGGAGCCAAGAACCCTTGGTTGGTCCCTCTGACTTGCATTTTTCCTCCTTCCTCTCTCTCAGGGGGGGATGTTACCATCACTGACCTGCCCCTGGCCTTAGAACAGATCCAGGGCAACGTCCAGGCCAATGTGCCAGCTGGAGGCCAGGCCCAGGTGCGTGCCTTGTCCTGGGGGATTGACCATCATGTCTTCCCTGCAAACTATGACCTGGTGCTGGGGGCTGATATCGTGTACCTGGAACCCACCTTCCCTCTGCTGCTGGGGACCCTCCAACACCTGTGCAGGCCCCATGGCACCATCTATCTGGCCTCCAAGATGAGAAAGGAGCACGGGACAGAGAGCTTCTTTCAGCACCTCCTGCCCCAGCATTTCCAACTGGAGCTGGCTCAGCGGGATGAGGATGAAAATGTCAACATCTATAGGGCCAGGCACAGGGAACCAAGACCTGCTTGACATCACCCTTGCTGTTCTTCTCAATCTCTTGCTCTAATGAAGGAACTGTGTATCTCAAAAACCATATTTCCAGAGCCACAAACATGAGGACCAAAAAGGATGGATTTCCCTGGCCTCTCTCACTTTCCTCCTTCCCTCTTTGTTACCCCAGATACTCTTGGGCAGGTGCAGTGAGGTGCCTGCTTACAAAGAATCCCAGAGCTCTGGCAGCACTAGTGTTAGAACACCAAGGAGGTTCCTGGCTCCTGTTCTCAGAGGAGGAGGATGGTAAGGTATCCAGGATTTTTAGGGGGTAAGGGAGATATATGGGATGTGAGAGCAGTGATTGTAGACAGACTGTCACTGATCACTTCCATTCCTGTTGCTGTTTACACAGAATGGACTTTAAAAAAATTCTGTGGGATTTTTTTTTTCTTTTTTTTTTTGAGACCGGGTCTCACTCTGTCATCCAGGCTGGAGTGCAGTGGTGTGATCACAGCTCACTGCAGCCTCAACCTCCGAAGGCCCAGATGATCTTCCTGCCTCAGCTCCCCAAGTAGCTGGGACTAGAGGCATGCGCCACCACACCCGGCTAATTTTTGTATTTTCAGTAGAGACAGGGTTTCACCATGTTGCCCAGGGTGGTCTCAAACTCCTGGGCTCAAGTGATCCACCCACCTTGCCTCCCAAAGTGCTGGGATTACAGGCATGGCCCACTGCGCTAGCCTAGGATTTTTTTTTTTTTTAAAGAAAGAATTAAGCCTTAAAAATCTATTGTGCAAGAACTCAACTTTTACTCAGGAGCTGAGAAGGAAGAAGCCTCAAACCACCCATTTCCTGCTTTTTAGAGATAGAGTCTAGTGGAACCATGGCTCTAACTGAGTCAAGTCCTCCTAGCTCTGAAGCTAAGGCTGCAGAGCTGTCCTTTGGACTGTAGTTTCTTCATGCTTTCCAGAGTTAGAGCCTTGATCACAGAACATCATTGTGTGCAGAAGAATACTGTACTTAGTACTACGTTCTTTTCATCTTTGATTTTTCTTTAGCTTCATCAGTCCTTCCTTCCTAATCTCTAACCCCCTGAAGCCTAACACAGTTCCTAATGTGTTTTGCCTTCACCTCTTTTCTCTTCCCACATTGGTACTTCTGGTTGGGGCTCTCTTTACTTACTGCTTAGGCACAGTCACCTTCTCTGGACTCCCTGCTTCCATGCTTTCTCCTTCAGTCCATTCCGCAAACTCTTGTGATCTTCCAAAATTAGCTCTGATTAGCTTTCACTGCCTGTAGAAGCAAGAACAAGCTCCTCTGCTTGGTACTTAGTCTGTGTCCATGTGATCCCAAATTACCTTCCTATTGCATTTCCTACTCCTTTGCTACGTGTATTGGACCTCTGGCCAAATTACAAAAGATGTACTCTTTGTTCTCTAAAACCACACTAAAGTTTTCTGACTTCTTTCACACTCTTTATGATAATCATCTGCCTGAAAGGCTATTGCCACCTGTCAAAATCTTCATTATTCTTTGCCTCTTTCCTGAGCCTCTTGTTTGAATGTGATTTCTTTCTCCCTGAGACCCTTTAACTATTTGTTCATCTTATGGGACCTTAATTTGTCTTGCATGGACATTTGTGATTCTAATTTTCTCACCATTAAATTACCTTGGAGGGTAGGGCTGTGGTTTACTCCTGTCTAAACCCCTGAAGCCTAACACAGTTCCTGGCACACAACAGGTGTTCAACAGATATTGTGCTAATTCAATAAATATTTACTCGCTTTGTTAAATGGATTCCACCCCTGCCTTCCTAGGTGACCTTGGACAAATTCTCAAACCCATTCACCAACCACACAAGTTTGTTGTGAGTCATAAATGGATAATGAATATAAATGCGCATTGAAAATAAACATAAAATGTTACCCACATTTCTTGTGTTGTTGTTTTGTGACACCTTTATTTCTTGGTTTCTGTTATTTTACCTGGGGTGGGATGTTGGGGGTAATTCCTGTATGAAATGTGTCGTCTCAAGAAATCAAGTAGAGGCGAGGACTGTGTTCCTCCGACCAGCAGGTGGCACCATACTCGTTTAGTGCGTTCCGCTGGAGAATTCTGGCCCTTCCGCCGCGCCGTAGGTTTGTTGCCTCACCAGTGCACCCGCGAGAGGGAGTTTATCGCGGCCAGGGAGATGTCGCTGCTGCGGTCGCTGCGCGTGTTCCTGGTCGCGCGGACCGGGAGCCACCCGGTGAGAAGTCCTGGTGCTGGTACCGACCTGCTGTCCCTGCAGCTCTCCTGTGCGCCTGTACCTTTCCCTTCCTCCCAACCTCGTTTGACTCCATCTCACCTTCCCCGACAGCATTGCCTCTGCCCAGTCCAGCCCCGGTGCACCCCCCTTTGCACACTGTCCGCTCCCTAAGGTCGCTTCCCTGCCTGTGTACCCTCCACCCTCTGGAGTTTGCTGCTTCCTGCTCCTCATCCCTTTCTTATCCCATCTAGGCTGGGTCTCTTCTGCGTCAGTCGCCCCAGCCAAGGCACACATTTCATGCTGGGCCCCGTCTGTCTGCCTCGGCCTCCAGCAAGGAGCTCCTCATGAAGCTGCGGCGGAAAACAGGCTACTCCTTTGTAAATTGCAAGAAAGCTCTGGAGACTTGTGGCGGGGACCTCAAACAGGTGTGTGTGTGTGGAGGGGTGCAGGGCGGAGTACTAGAGCTCGACCTCAGACTCTTGGGGCGGTCACGCTGGGGAGCATAAAGTTAGACTGCTCTTCAGTGACCATAATGGCACAGCCCTAAGTGGAAATCTGGCTTAAATGACAACCTTGGCCTTGACTTTGTCTTATTTGGAAGCAGTTGAGTATCCCAGGATTAACAAACCAGACTGTTAATGGTGTTTCTTGTTGCCTGGAGCTGAAAGGGTTTGTGTGAGCTTTGGAGTCAGATTGTTCAGGAGTCAAATTGTGGGGCCCCCACGCTGTCTGACTTTAGACTTTTTTTTTTTTTTTTTTTTTCAGACGGAGTCTTGCTCTGTGGCCCAGGCCGGCGTGCAATGGCACGATGTTGACTCACTGCAACCTCCGCCTCCCGGGTTCAAGCGATTCTCCTGCCTCAGCTTCCTGAGTAGTTGGGATTACAGGCGTGCGCCACCACACCCGGCTATTTTATTTTTTATTTTTTATTTTTTTTTGTATTTTTAGTAGAGATGGGGTTTCGCCGTGTTGGCCAGGCTGGTCTCGAACTCCTGGCCTCAGGTGATCCGCCCGCCTCGGCTTCCCAGAGTGATGGGATTACAGGAGTGAGCCACCGCGCCCGGCTGACTTTAGATATCTTAATCTTTCAGAGTTGTATAGTTTTTGTCTGTACGGTCATGCGTCTCTTAGCTAGGAAGATACATTCTGAGAAATGGCGTCGTTAGGAGATTTTGGCTTATGCACATCATAGAGTACCTACACAAACCTAGATGGTATATTGTACTACAACCTGGGCTATATGGAATTGCCAGCTGCTCCAGGCTACAAACCGTTACAGAATGTTTCTGGACTGAATACTGTAGGCAGTTGTAACACAGTGGTAAGTATTGTGTATCTAAACATAGAAAAAGTACAGTAAATAGGCATAAAAGATAAAAAACGATACATCTCCATAGGGAACTTACTATGTATGGAGCTTGCAGGACTGGAAGTTGCTCTGGGTGAGTCAGTGAGTGGTGAGTGAATATGAAGGCCTGCCTTAGGACACTACGGTGCACTATAGTAGACGTTAAAACACAGTACACATAGGCTACATTACATTTATAAGAAATTTTTTTCTGTGATAATAAGTTAACCTTAGTTTAATGTAACATTTTTATTTTATAAACTTTTAACATGTTTTAAACTTTTGGACTCTTTTGTAATAACAGCATAAAACACATATTGTACAGCTGTACCAAAATATTTTTTTTTATGCACTTTTTCTATGAGCTTTTTTCTGTTTTTAAAGTTTTAAACTTTTTTTGGCTGGGCGTGGTGGCTCATGCCTGTAATCTCAGAACTTTGGGAGGCTGAGGCAAGCGGATCACCTGAGGTTGCGAGTTCGAGACTAGCCTGACCAACACGGAGAAACCTCGTCTCTACTAAAAAAAAAAAAAAAAATTAGCCAGGCGTGGTGGCAAGGGCCTGTAATCCCAGCTACTCGGGAGGCTGAGGTAGGATAGTCTCTTGAACCCAGAAGGCGGAGGTTGTGGTGAGCCGAGATCATGCCATTGCACTCCAGCCTGGGCAACAAGAGTGAAACTCTGTCTCAAAAAAAAAAAAAATTAAACTTTTTTTATTGAAATATCTTTTTTTTTTTTTTTTTTTTTTGTGAGACAGAGTCTTGCTCTGTCCCCCAGGCTGGACTGCAGTGGCACAATCTTGGCTCACTGCAAGCTCCACCTCCCAGGTTCACACCATTCTCCTGCCTTAGCCTCCTGAGTAGCTGGGACTACAGGTGCCCGCCACCACGCCCGGCTATTTTTTTGTATTTTTAGTAGAGACAAGGTTTCACCCTGTTAGCCAGGATGGTCTCGATCTCCTGACCTTGTGATCCGCCCACCTCAGCCTCCCAAAGTGCCGGGATTACAGGCGTGAGCCACCGCGCCTGGCCAAAACTTTTTTTAACTTAAAAAATTGTTTTGTTAAAAATGGAGACACAAACACATACATTAGCCTAGGCCTACACAGGAGTGGCATCATCATTAACACTGTGTTCCACTTTCACATCTTGTCCTGCTGGAAGGTCTTCAGGGGCAGTAACGGACATGGACCTGTCATCTCCTATGATAACAATGTTTTTTTCTGGAATACCTCTTGAAGGACCTGCCTGAAGCTGTTTTACTGTTAAATTTTTTTATTTTTTATTTTTTTGAGACGGAGTCTCACTTTGTCACCCAGGCTGGAGTGCAGTGGCGCGATTGATCTTGGTTCATTGCAACCTCCGCCTCCCGGGTTCAAGAGATTCAGCCACCGGAGTAGTTTATAAGTTGGAGTACACTCTAAAATAACAATAAAGTATATGTATTATAGTAAATACATAAGCCAGTAACATAGTTATTCATCATTGTTTCAAGTATCATGTACTATATGTAATTGTATGTGCTATACTTTGATAGGACTGGCAGCACAGACGTTTTCTTTACACTAGCATTGCCACAAACATGTAGGTAATATGTTGCCCTACAGTGTTAGGAGGACTACCGTGTCACTAGACAATAGGAATTTTTCAGCTCCATTATAATCTTAGGGACTGTCATCATATATGCAGTCCGTCATTGTCCGAAATATCGTTATGTGGTGCATAACTGTATAAAGAAAATACAACTGTGTGCCGCATAGGGTTGTTGTGAAGATTAGATTCATCCAAGGCACCAGTTATAATAATACCTGGTATTTGGCATTTAGTGGTAGACTGCCAGTAAGTGATAGATTACTTTAGTTTCTGTTAGAGAATTTAGAGAATCAGGAAGCCTGAGTATATCTGAGAAGTACATTTAGTTCTAAATTCTGTGACTTTGTTGTCTGCTCTTTTTCCTCTCAATTTACAGGCAGAGATCTGGCTCCACAAGGAGGCCCAGAAGGAGGGCTGGAGCAAAGCTGCCAAGCTCCAAGGGAGGAAGACCAAAGAAGGCCTGATTGGGCTGTTGCAGGAAGGAAACACAACTGTATTAGTAGAGGTGAGTTGTTGGAAATTCCAGATACCAAGAACAGCTGTCCCTTGGGTGTAAAGCTTGTAGTAGGCCCTAAAGGGGCCTGTTCTTGAACAAGAGATCTGTTTAAGAACCATAAAGGTAGTTGAAGTTAAACTCATGAAACCCTGGGTATTAGTTACAAATTCGTTTAAGTATAGAAATGTACTGGTATGTTGATGAGAAATGGCCTGGCAGTCTAGAATATTACTCCTGAATGTGAGTCTGGTGCAGGCTTACACCTTGTCACTGATTGTTTCCTGGAACAGTTAGATTACAAGTTAATGATATTAATTGTTGCTGAATAGAGAGTAGGTATTTTAGAGGAGGTTTGGGGGCCATAATTGGTGAAGAGTCAGATGTGGATTAGTTTAGAGTGAGAGATGGGGATAAACAAGATAATAGCATAAGTGGTTTGGAGTTGGGATGGCTGGAGAATGAGGTGATGATGGTGTGCAGACATAGGTAAGTGGTGAACTTGTGGTGAGTCCTTCAGGACATTATTGAACCATCTTCTGAATATACAGGCTATTGCTAACTCACTGGCCCAACATGAATCACTTCATTCTGTTCCAGGCTAGGAGAGGAAGCGTAGCTTTAAAATTTTGGAGTCATTTTTTTTCCGTTGAGTCTGTAGCTTGTTCTATCAGTATCTTGATTTACTCTCCAGCCTTAAGGCACTTTTGGAAATTATCATTAAACAGCTTATACAGCTATATCAATTTGTTCCCACAGGTAAACTGTGAGACAGATTTTGTTTCTAGAAATTTAAAATTTCAACTGTTGGTCCAGCAAGTAGCCCTTGGAACCATGATGCATTGTCAGACCCTAAAGGATCAACCCTCTACATACAGTAAAGTAAGTTTGGGGTTTGTCTCCAGTGTGTTGAATTTGCTGTCCTCATTGGGTCTTTTGCTGTTCCTATTGTAGACATTCTCATGTCTCATTCCGTTACTTCACATCTCTGCTTAAATGCTATCTCTTTGCATAGAATTACCCTTCCCCCGTTGCTATATCCCCTTGTCATGCTGCATTTAAAATTTTTTATTATGGTGCTTATATATTACATTTTAATTTATCTGTGTGTTGTCTATCTTCCCCAGCAGAATGTAAGCTTTATGAGGCAGGGAATTTGTCTTTTCACTGTTGTATCTCTGGTGAAAGAGAATTGGGCCCACTACTTATTTGGAGCTCAATAAATCTTTGTCAGATGAATGAATGAATGATTGAATGCATGCATGCCAGTGAAATGGAGTTAGCCAGATCAAGTGAAGCCATTTGAGGCTTTGTGTTCAGAAATTTCGAATGGTCTTAGGAAAGAATTTCTAAATAAAGAGATTGGAGCCAGGTGTGGTGGCTCACCCCTGTAATCCCAGCACTTTGGGAGGCTGAGGCAGGCAGATCACCTGAAGTCGAGAGTTCAAGACCAGCCTGACCAACATGGAGAAACCCGTCTCTACTAAAAATACAAAATTAGCTGGGCGTGGTGGCGCTTGCCTGTAATCCCAGCTACTTGGGAAGTCGAAGCAGGAGAATCGCTTGAACCCGGGAGGTAGAGGTTGCAGTGAGCCGTTGTACTCCCCCCTGGGCAATAAGAGCAAAACTCCGTCTCAGAAAAAAAAGAGAGAGATTGGAAAAGACATGGTTTAGGAAAATAAGCATATTCTTATCCATAGAGGGATCAAGGAAAGGAATTATGTCATTCTGCCTTTGACTCAGCCTTATTGCCAAGGCAAAAATGAACCAACCACTCACAGTAATTTTTTTGAGTTTATTACCAACTTTTTTTATCTTCATCCTTCTCTTGAGATGTCTTGGTAAATGTTAATTATTATTGGCATTACATAGTCATATGGAAAACAATGTTGAGATTTTTTTTTTAATTGTATTGAGTAGGTAAGTCACTTGAACTAGAAATTTTAGCTTTGATTTTGCCAGTAAACACCAGTGTACCCTTTTTTTTTTTGTTTTTGTTTTTGTTTTTGTTTTTTGAGATGAAGTCTTGCTCTGTCAGTCAGGCTGGAGTGCAGTGGCACAATCTTGGCTCACTGCAACCTCCACCTCCCGGGTTCAAGCAATTCTGCATCAGACTCCCGAGTAGCTGGGACTACAGGCGCCCGCCACCACACACGCCTAGTATTTGTATTTTTTGTAAAGACAGAGTTTCACCTTGTTGGCCAGGCTGTTCTTGAACTCCTGACCTCAAGTGATTCGCCCGCCTCCGCCTCCCAAAGTGCTGGGATTACAGGCGTGAGCCACCATGCCTGGCCCCAGTGTACTCTTTTTCCAGATTCGCCTTTTATTAACATTTTGCTGTATTTGCTTTATCACTTCTTTTTTTCTTTTAGAGACAGATCTGGCTTTCTTGCCCAGCCTGGAGTGCAGTGGCACAGTCATTGTTCACTGCTGCCTCAAATTCCTGGGCTCAAGTGATCTTCCCACCTCAGACTCCTGAGTAGCTGGGACTACATGTGCACACACTATGCTAGGCTCATTTTTAAGTTTTTTGTAGAGACAGTCTTGCCATCTTGCCCAGGCTGGTCTCAAACCTCTGGGCTCAAGAAATCCACCTGCTTTGGCCTCCCAAAGTGTTGGAATTATAGGCTTGGGTCACTACAGCTGGCCCTATCACTTTTTATATACATGTTATCATCGCCCTTTTTTTTTTTTTTTTTTTGAGATGGAGTCTCTCTGTCACCCAGGCTGGAGTGCAATGGTGCCATCTCGCTCACTGCAGCCTCTCCCTCCCAGTTCAAGCAATTCTTCCACCTCAGCCTCCCAAGTAGCTGGGATTACAGGCACCTGCCATCATGCCCGGCTAATTTTTTTTGTATTTTTGTAGAGACGGGAGTTTCACCATGTTGGCCAGGCTGGTCTTGAACTCCTGACCTCAGGTGGTCTGCCCACCTGGGCCTCCCAAAGTGCTGGGATTACAGGCGTGAGCCACTGCACCCGGTCATCATCACTGTTTAAAAAAAATCTTTTTGTAAGTATGTTGCAGACATCAGGATCCTTTATTCCTTCAGCATGTATCTCATAAAAACAAGGACATTCTTATATAACCACAGGACAGTGATCACATTTAGGATTTTTTTTTTCTTTGAGACGGAGTGCAGTGTTGTGATCTCAGCTCACTGCAACCTTCACCTCCTGGGTTCGAGCAATTCTTAAGCTTCAGCCTCTTGAGTAGCTAGGATTACAGGCATGCATTACTACTTCCAGCTAATTTTTTTGTGTTTTTAGTAGAAATGGAGTTTTGCCATGTTGGTCAGGCTGGTCTTGCACTCCTGACCTCAGGTGATCTGCCTGCCTCGGCCTCCCAGAGTGCTGGGATTACAGGCGTGAGCCACCGCACCCGGCCGAAATGTGTTAGTTTTAATAGTTGTCATTCTACTGTTAGAAATAAATTTCCCTTCTCCTTTTTATTTAGTGATTTATTCAGCACTAACATTGACTCGTGGGTTCTTATTTTATACAATAAGTTATAACTCATTATTCGTTTTGATGCTCAAATTATCTGCAGATTTGACCAATGCAAGCTGACTGTAATGTCCTTTGATATGTCCTTATTATTTTCTGAGTATTTTCTTACTTTTTGGCTTTTTTGTTTATTCTTATCTTTTGGGTTTATGTCATACTTTCCTTTCCCCAACTGTGGAATGGGCCACTTCTTCAAGGAGTCCTGGTCCTTTTTAGTTGGGGAATGGTTTTTAGAAACCAAGATTTGAATGTTTGTTGTGCTGATTTCTTTTTTTTTTTTTTTTTTTTTTGAGACAGAGTGTTGCTCTGTAGCCCAGGCTGGAGTGCAGTGGCACGATCTTGGCTCGCTGCTACCTCTGCCTCCTGGGTCCCGGTTCAAGCAGTTCTCCTGCCTCAGCCTCCCGAGTAGCTGGGATTACAGGCACGTGCCACCATACCCAGCTAATTTTTGTATTTTCAGTAGAGACAGGGTTTCCCCATGTTGGGCAGGCTGGTCTTGAACTCCTGACCTTGTGATCCACCCATCTTGGCCTCCCAAAGTGCTGGGATTACAGGTGTGAGCCACTGCGCCTGGCCAGGTGTGCTGATTTCTACTGAGATGTCATTTGTTCTTTGAGCAGACAGTGCAGGTGTATGTGCTGTGTGCGTGTGGTTCAATCCTTCCTTTTTCATAGCAACTTCAATATGTTTACTGTTTTTACTTATGTACTCATATGTACTAAGTGTTACAATATATATACAAAATTGTTTCAGAATTGCTACCCCTGACCACTGCAAATAACAAAACTACTAAGGAGTTCAAGATTTATTTGTAGTTCTTTTTGTCTTTACATTGAAGTTAGGTGGTCAAATGACTCCGTTTAGTTATTTGGATTTTTTTTTTCCTTCTGTGAGCTTATGTTACTCATTTGAAATATAGTTTTATATTTCTTTGTAGTCAGTATTTATTTTCACCCCAAATATGTGTTGATTTAATTTTATTTTAATTTTATTTTTTAAATGTGTGTGTGTTTTTTTTTTTTTGGCTGGGCACAGTGGCTCATGCCTGTAATCCCAGCACTTTGGGGTTTTTTGTTTGTTTTTTAAATCTTTTTTATATTAATAGAGATGAGGTTTCACCATATTGGCCAGGCTGGTCTCAAACTCCTGGCTTCAAGTGATCTGCCTGACTTGGCCTCCCCAAAGTGCTGGGATTATGGGCATGAGCCACGGCACTGGGCCAGATTTTTTTTTTTTTTTTTTTAAGATGGAGTTTCACTCTCATTAGCCAGGCTGGAGTGCAATGGCGTGATCTCAGCTCACTATAGCCACCGCCTCCTGGGTTCAAGTGATTCTCCTGCCTCAGCCTCCTGAGCTGAGATTATAGGTGCCCGCCACCACACCTGGCTAATTTTTGTATTTTTAGTAGAGATGGGGTTTCACCATGTTGGCCAGGCTGGTCTCGAACTCCTGACCTTAGGTGATGCACCCCCTCAGCCTCCCAAAGTGCTGAGATTACAGGCGTGGGCCACCGCGCCCGGCCGGCCAGGTTCGATTTTATTTTTGAATACATAAGATACATTAAGAAAGTCCTCAAAGTTAAAACTGTCAAAAAAAAAAGTATGCTCAGAGGAGTCTTACTGCTTCTCTCCCTTCTACCCCATTCCTATCCATCCCTTTATTTAGATAACCAGTGTCATTGGATTGTGGTTATCCTTTCAGTATTTCTTTTTGCAAAAATAAGCATATTTATACAAAGAGTTCTTTGTTGCACAGATAGTAGTATAATATGCAAATACACTTATAATCTGCTTTTTTCACTTAATAATATGTCCTGGAAATACTCCATAGCAATTCATGAAGGTCATCCTTTTTATTTTTTCCGACTACATAGTGTTCTGTTGTGTGGATGTACTGTAGTTTAATCTCCTGCTATGTTTGGGCATTTAGGCTGTTTTTAAAATTTTCTGATTAGAAATAATTGTTCAATGAATAATCTTGTGCAGTATTATTGGAAGTATATCATCAAGGTGAATTCATAGAAATAGGATTTCAGGGTCAAAGGATAAATGCATATGTAGTTTTATTAGATACTACAACTTCACACCATTGGATTTGTACCATTTTGCATTCCCATCAAAAATGTGCAAATCTAGCTCTAACATTTTATGATTTTATGAAAATTGTTCTTGGCCAGGCGCAGTGGCTCACACCTGTAAACCTAGCACTTTGGGAGGCTGAAGCAGGTGGATCACTTGAGGTCAGGAGTTCAAGACCAGCCTGGCCAACATGGTGAAACCCTGTCTCCACTAAAAAAGATATAAAAATTTGCCAGGCATGGTGGTGCTTGCCTGTAGTCCCATCTACTCGGGAGGCTGAGGCAGGAGGATCGCTTGAACCCGGGAGGCGGAGATTGCAGTAAGCTGAAATCATGCCACCGCACTCCAGCCTGGGCGGCAGAGTGAGACTCCATCTCAAAAAAAGGAAAATACTGTTCTTGGCCAGGTGCAGTGGCTTACGCCTGTAATCCCAACACTTTGGGAGACTGAAGCAGGAGGATCTCTTAAGCTAAGAGTTCAAGACCAGCCTGAGCAACATAGGGAAACCCCATCTCTATATTTAAAAGAAAAAGAAAATAATTGTTCTTGATTTCTAGGAAATTACATTCTAGGAAGTTAGGCTGGAGGATGAGAGTGGAATGTAATTGGGGGTGGTGCAGTGATAGAATAAAATGTTTATAAAGATGGAACTGTTACCAATTTTTTAACATTCTTGCCTTAATGAAAATATTGTCTACACTTAGTTGTCTTAAATAATGTTTTCTTTCTTTTTTTTTTTTTTTTTTTTGAGATGGAGTCTCAATTCTGTTTCCCAGGCTGGAGTGCACTGGCATAATCTGAGCTCAGTGCAACCTCCGCCTCCCAGATTCAAGCGATTCTCGTGTCTCAGGCTCCCCAGTAGCTGGGATTACAGGCGTGTGCCACCATGTCCAGCTAATTTTTGTATTTTGTTAGAGACGGGGTTTTGCCATATTTGCCAGGCTGGTCTCGAACTCCTGACCTCAGGTGATCCACCCGCCTCGGCTTCCCAAAGTGTTGGGATTACAGGCGTGAGCCACCACGCCTGGCCAATATTTTCTTAGAGATAGACTATTTTTGCCTATTCTTTGGATAATTTGAATAGTATAGAATCAGTTCATGTTTGTTTTCTTCGTGCACTTAGGGTTTCTTGAATTCCTCTGAGCTTTCTGGACTTCCAGCTGGGCCTGACAGAGAAGGCTCACTCAAGGATCAGTTGGCTTTAGCAATTGGTGAGTATTTGTAAAGGTTCTGGAAACTGGAAATTAGGGACTGGATCTCTTGTTATCTTGTTCCTCCAAATCTAGATCAAGAATCATGTGCCTACAAGGGTCAGATGATACGAACGTGAGAAGTGGTGTGTGTGTTAGATGTTAGGGAACATTAGGCATCTTTTTTTTTTTTTTTTTTCTCGAGACGGAGTCTTGCTCTGTCGCCCAGGCTGGAGTACAGTGGTGCAATCTCGGCTCACTGCAAGCTCCGCCTCCCAGGTTCCTGCCTCAGCCTCAGCCTCCCGAGTAGCTGGGACCACAGGCGCCTGCCACCATCCCCGGCTAATTTTTTGTATTTTTAGTAGAGACAGGGTTTCACCGTGTTAGCCAGGATGGTCTTGATCTCCTGACCTCATGATCCGCCCGCCTCGGCCTCCCAAAGTGCTGGGATTACAGGCGTGAGCCACCGCGCCCAGCCACATTAGGCATCTTAAAGAGCTCATACGCTGCTGGAGGAAGTCCCATTGCCAAGCTCTAACCAATTGTTATATCTAGGGAAACGGAGTCCTGGGGTCATCAGAATTTCTAAATTCCTTAAAAGAATTTAGATTTGTATCCAAAATCTCACGGGTTTTGGCTGTTTGCAACTAATTAAAATTATTTTCATCACTGTGCCAACAAAACAAAGCATGTCTTTAGGCAGAGATGGCCTTTTGACTTCCAGCTGAGTACTTTAGTATATGCTGTAGGGAAAATAGTACATTAAAGATTATTTCCTCTTCTTTATAAAAGGTGGCAGGACAATTGAGGAGCATTGTTTTTAGGAATTTGATCTTTCTTTTCAAAAAATCTGGTTGTGAATTTGTAAAGACACATTCTTTTAGAGCCTGTTGGCTATAGGAACCACATCTGGATCATTGTGGTGGGACTAGGTGGGGGATCTTGCTTTCTTCCTAAGTATCCTTGATGGAGGGTGGGTGGTAGGGAAGGGTTGGAGCTTGCTGGGAATTTACTAATCTGAAGTTTCCAGTCAAGGCATCAATTCCGTTTTTATCAGGTCATCTTGTATTATCTATGATGTTTCAGTGAGTCATGGGTGAGAAACCAGGCAGACAGCTATGTATGAGGCTTATTAAGAAATTCTGGAAGAGCTGGGTGTTTCAGCCTTGTCAGTTTCTGGGAATTAACTATTGGGTATATGCTTTGAGCTATTTTAAAATTTGTTTTGGTTTCTGGATTCTCCTTTTTCATGACTTTTAGATATGACTATGGCTAATCCAGGCATACTTATACAGACCCTTTTGTTTATTCTCCTACCCCTTTCTACCTTTTGGCTTATTTGGACTTCTGTTAGAAGAGAATAACATCCTGAGAGAAAGGGGAAAAATAAGTTACAATCTGTTTATGGTTCTCATAAATAACTCTTGACAATGTTATCTTTTCTGTTTTTGATGAGAGGAAATTGAAACTATCCCATGACATGGAGCTTTGAGCTGTGGACTTTTTCCGAATAGAAGGGATGATCAGGAGTTGTCTGTGTCAGTTGTGGAGTATTCAGGATGGTGGGAAAAAGCACTTAATTGCTTTGGAGTCAGATCTGAGTTTTAATTCTAACTCTGCCTTGTGTTACTAGGTGGGTTACCTAAGTTCTCTAAGCCTAAGCTTATTGTAATAGTAGCTAGCATTTGAGTGCTATGTGCCAGATACTATAGTTAATGCTTTATTTATTTATTTATTTTTGAGACGGAGTCTTGCTCTGTTGCCCAGGCTGGAGTGCAGTGGCACAGTCTTGGCTCACTGCAAGCTCTGCCTCCCGGGCTCACGCCATTCTCCTGCCTTAGCCTCCCGAGTAGCTGGGACTGTAGGTGCCCGCCACCACGCCCGGCTAATTTTTTGTATTTTTAGTAGAGACGGGGTTTCACTGTGTTAGCCAGGATGATATCGATCTCCTGACCTTGTGATCCGCCCACCTCGGCCTCCCAAAGTGCTGGGATTACAGGCGTGAGCCACTGCACCCGGCCCTAGTTAATGCTCCATATATATATATACGTGTATATATATATACGTGTATATGTGTGTATATATATACGTGTATATGTGTGTATATATATACGTGTATATGTGTGTATATATATACGTGTATATGTGTGTATATATATATACGTGTATGTATGTGTATATATATATACGTGTATATATGTGTGTATATATATATATATAAATTTCTTTTTTTTTTTTGAGATGGAGTTTTGCTCTTGTTGCCCAGGCTGGAGTGCAATGGCATGATCTCGCTCGCTGTAACCTCTGCTGCCCAGGTTCAAGCAATTTCCCTGCCTCAGCCTCCCGAGTAGCTGGGTTTACAGGCATGTGCCACCATGCCTGGCTAATTTTTTGTATTTTTAGTAGAGACGGGGTTTCTCCATGTTGGTCAGGCTGGTCTTGAACTCACGACCTCAGGTGATCTGCCTGCCTCGGCCTTCCAAAGTGCTGGGATTACAGGCGTGAGCCACCACGCCTGGCTGCTTTTACATATATTATTTATTTCTCCCCAAAACCCTGAAAGGTAGGTGGTCTCATCTCTATTTTAAAGGTGAGGAAACAAAGGCTTGATAAATTTAGTAAATGAGATTATGTCATTGAGTCACTTGCCCGAGGTCATATAGTCAGTAAATAGGCAGAACTGAGACCTGAGTCACACATACTTGTGTCACCACAACCTATACAACCTATGTTTGTTGTTGTTTTTTTTTTTTTTTTTGGAGAGAGTCTTGTTCCCAGGATGGACTGCAATGGTACGATCTCGGCTCACTGCAGCCTTCGCTTCCTGGGTTCAAGTGATTCTCCTGCCTCAGCCTCCTGATTAGTTGGGATTACAGGTGCACACCACCACGCCCAGCTGATTTTTGTATTTTTAGTAGAAACAGGGTTTCATCCATGTTGGCCAGGCTGGTCTCGAACTCCTGACCTCAGGTGATCCACCCGCTTCAGCCTCCCAAAGTGCTGGGATTACAGATGTGAGCCACTCCACCCAGCCTGTTTTTAAGTACCAGAGTGCCTGGCACATAGTTGGTGCTTCATAAAGGTATTCTTCACTTCCCCCACTCCCGCTCTCCTGCCCCATACCCCTTTTCCTCTTTCTACAAAAACTGAAAATGGTATCTCTTCATCTTACTGCATATCCTGTGTAAATGCAAAGGGACTGTCTTCCAAACTGGGCCTCTTCTGTGCATATTTTGGTACCATCACAGACATCACAATTTGTTGGTGTGTTGGTTTTTTGTTTTTGCTTTTTTTAATAGGAAAACTGGGAGAAAACATGATTCTTAAACGAGCTGCATGGGTGAAGGTGCCATCTGGGTTCTACGTTGGCTCTTATGTCCACGGAGCAATGCAGAGTCCCTCACTTCACAAGCTGGTGCTGGGGAAGTATGGGGCCCTGGTCATCTGTGAGACGTCTGAACAGAAAACAAACCTTGAAGACGTTGGCCGCCGCCTTGGGCAGCATGTGGTGGGCATGGCCCCCCTCTCTGTTGGCTCCCTGGACGATGAGCCTGGGGGAGAGGCAGAGACTAAGATGCTGTCCCAGCCGTATTTGCTGGATCCCTCCATTACCTTGGGGCAGTATGTGCAGCCTCAGGGGGTGTCGGTAGTAGACTTTGTGCGGTTTGAATGTGGAGAAGGTGAAGAGGCAGCAGAAACTGAATAGGTTCCAGAGACTTTTGGCCCAGGAGGAATATTTACTTTTAGCTCTGGACATCATTACAAAAAGGAATATTTCCCAAACCTCTTCAGACCGAGAATGCATGGGTAAAATTATTAAATAGTTGTATAATAAAAATAATTTTTTCCTTGTTTGCGTAATACTGGATTTAGCTTTTCTGTGCCTTTCAAAAACAACAGGTGGGCCTTATTGACGTGATAGTGTCTTGGAGAACAGGCATCAACAATACTGCTGCTCCCTTCAACATAGATTTATTATGGTATTTCTGAAATTTCTAACTTACATGTTCTGTCTTACACCTTTTATGACATAGAACTCTTTTGTTCTGTTTTTGCTTTGCGACACTGTGAACCGTGCTTCTGCCTCGGAACCTCCCTAGTTATATTACTTGTGCCATATGGATTTCTTTGGGATTATTGATTCAAACCTAGAGTTGTCTGGAAAATGTGGGTTCTCTTCTTTGTGATTGTCTGTAGTATGCTTTGAAGGTGCTCTGCAGTGGTAGACACACTGGTTCTGGCCTCATTTAATGAAATTAATAACACATGCCCCTATTTCTCTTTTGGATGATGTGTGGGTGGGTGGGTACTGAGGTTTCCTGGCCAGCTGTAAGGCAGATTTTGACATTCTTGTGCCAGAAACAGAAATTAGAGTAGTCCAGTTACCCAGAGAGCTCACTTAACATTGCCTCTTTACTTCCCCAGTACTGAAACATTTCTTCCAGTATAACATAAAATTACCATAACAAGCAGACCCAGAATACTGAAAATAACTCCATTTGTTCATTATAGGTATCTTTATTTGAAAAGTTAAAAATGCTTTGACACATTACAGATCTGGGCATTTGGATTTTGCCTATGGAGTGTATATATGATTTCAATGATTTACAGGTTAAATAGATTTTAGAAATAATCATCTTAAAATTGAAAACAAAGGTAGGTCCTGGTATAATATTAAACATAAAGTTATTAAACATTTTAAGCATTTTTTTTGGTTCTCTTTCTTTTGATTTCTCCAGATTTATGCAGTTTTAGTGCTTTCTGCTGAGGCTTTAGCTAGAGGGCCACAAAACCCAAAAACTATATGGTTAACATTTTAGGTATATAACAAGCAAGGAATGCAAGGATGAGAAAAAATGGAGAACATGCTGTGATTTGCAGACTCTATTATATCTAAATTAAGTAGCTGAAAGGCAGAAATTGGTGGATAAATTATTTCCTGATATTGGCACTATCTGCTCTTTTCTGTGGCCTTGCAATAGGTATAGGCCTTCTTGCTTTAGAAAAGCCCCTTTTCTTTCTTCATTTGGAGCTGTTTCCAGCCAGGCAGAGCTGCAAATTGCCCTCTTGTGATGCCAAACACAGACACAAAGTCCTGTTCAGAGAGGTGATTCTAAGAGAGAAAACAAAGTTTCTAGTTAGAAGGAAGACATGACATCATTGCCAACAGAAGTTGAGGAAGTCGGAGCAAGAGGGAGTTCTAGGTGGATCCTTGAAGAGGGAAGTAGAATGAATTTCTCAGAAAGGCTGTTAAAGATTTAAATTATTCATTGGAGAGGTGTTCTTCAGGTCAGGGAGTCCCATTTTGGCCTGTGGCAGAAGCTTACTGGATTCACTGCTCTCACAGTGCCAGCAAGCACCAGTTTCTTGCCAGAAGGCAATAAATGGGTTATGTATTAAGGATGAATTACAGACATCAAATTTTGGCAGAATGAAGAACTAAATTGAGCCATGGTTTTCCTTGTTTTCTGCCCGTAACTAGCATTTTTACCCATAAATTTTCAAATGCATGATCGGGTGGATCTTATTGAGCATAAAATTCTTCTAAACATTTACTTAATGATTTATTGAATATTTATGTACAAGTAAAGATTATTAATATATGGGCTTTGCTTTCAAGAAAATTGTAGTCCAGATACTTGAGTTGATTAGATAAGACATTGTGGGAAATCCAGAGTCCAGGGTCTGTTCCCAAATCAGCTTCTTCAAGGGGAAAAGAAATTTATTCTTTCTTTTTTTTTTTTTGAGACAGATTCTTGCTTTGTGGCCCAGGCTGGAGTACAGTGGCGCAATCTTGGCTCACTGCAACCTCTGCCTCCCGGGTTCAAGCAGTTCTCCTCCCTCAGCCTCCCAAGTAGCTGGGACTGTAGGCACTCACCACCACGCCCAGCTAATTTTTGTATTTTTAGTAGAGACGGGGTTTCACCATATTGGCCAGGCCAGTCTCGAACTCCTGACCTTGTGATCCACCCACCTCAGCCTCCCAAAGTGCTGGGATTACAGGTGTGAGCCACCGTGCCCAGCCAAGAAATGTATTCTTTTAACTCAAATATGTTAATTCATTCACGCAAAACTTAAGAATACTTGGTATCTGCTAGGCACTGTTGTAGGTGCAGAGAAGCTGAGAATATGATGGTGAGCAAGACAAACAAAGGTCCTTTTAAGGATATTACTAGAGGGGGAAATAGGCAATGAACAAGTATAAAGGGACTGGAGCAGGTATGGGAAGCAGTATCAGGGTGGTCAGGAAATGCCTCCCTGGGGAGGTGATATTAGAGCTGAGACCTACATGATGAGAAGGTGCTGGTGCTGTGATGATTTGGGAGAAGGATGTTTTTTCAGGCACGAACACTAGCAAGCGTAAAGTCTCAAAGGCTGGATTAAGCGTGTTTTAAGGAACAGCAAAGCAGCCGCTGTACTGGCTGAAGGGTGGTGAGTGATGAGGGTATTGGTATATGAAATGAAATCAGAGAGCTTGGCAGGGGCCAGATTGTGTAGGCCTTCACATTCTTTTTTAAAATGTAGTGGGAAGCTATTCCAGGTGTTTTAAACAGGGCCGTGCCATATATTTTAAAGATCTCTTTGGCTGTTGTGTGGGGAACGGATTGTAGGAACAGGTGGAAACCAGTTGGATTGTAGTAAGTAGTCCATGATAGCTGGACTAGACTAGTAGCAGAGAGATGGAGAGGAGTGAACAGAAGCTAGCTGATAGACTGATGTAGGTGGAGAGAAAAGAATCAAGAAAGAACCCTGGTTTTTTTTGGTTTGAGCTCCTGGGTAGCTCAGATGTCCATTGAGCGGCTACAATGTGCCGCAACTGTCCTAGGCCATTTGCTGAGCTGAGTTTTTACTCACGGAGAGCTCCACTTCCAACAGACACAGTTCCTTCAGCCACTCACCTCCTTTTTGGCAGGGTTTACATCCTCAGGCAGCTCCTGATTCTGGTTTTTCAACAGAACTGCTATAGGGTAATATTTTGGCTCACTGTCATTAGAATTCAGGGAGAGGGTTGCATTCTTCATGTCCTAGGTAAGATAAGAATGTAGGCACAGGGAAAAGACTCCTTAGTGTCTGTGTGGTTACAGTTCTGAATGTGTATAATATTTAACATTTTGACTTATGCCACTTCACCCTCTGTAATCATCTTTGATAACAATGCTCCCCAAACCTGGCTGCATGTCAGAATCATCTGGGAATAGAAAATATTCAGATTTTGGGGTTCTTGGGAAAGCTGATTCAGTAAGTCCAAGGCAAGTCCTGTATAGCTAGTTTGGCATACATGTTGTGCCTGAATCTCATTTGAATATTGGGATCACATACCTTCTCTTGGTACTTTTATTTAGCCCCGCATTTCCAGTCTTTAAATGACTTTAGGTTGTAGTCCTACTTAAATACAATTTAAAGATACTACATCAACATTAGCTTTGGAATCTGAGTTTGTAGAGCACAAAGGACAGAATTGCCAGATGGTTTGAACACCTGGTGCCATGCACTCCTCCTGAGGTTAAAGAACTGCTGGATTCCTGGCTAGAGGCTCCACTTCTTTTAACCATTAAAATAGGCGTAAATGGCCTAAGTTTCTTTGGACTTCACTATCAGAAATGAATAAAAATGTCATTTGGGTTAGAAGCTTATTTCTGAAAAATACTGCCAATGACTTTAATCTCTCCTTAAATGGCAGAGTTGAATAATAAAACAAATTTTCATTTTTTTTTGTTGTTTTTTTGAGGCGGACTCTCGCTCTGTTGCCCAGGCTGGAGTGCAGTGGCGCCATCTCAGCTCACAGCAACTTCCGCCTCCTGGGTTCAAGCAATTCTCCTGTCTCAGCCTCCTGAGTAGCTGGGACTACAGGCGCATGCCACCACGCCCGGCTAATTTTCATATTTTTAGTAGAGATGGGGTTTCACCATATTAGTCAGGCTGGTCTCAAACTCCTGACCTTAGGTGATCCACCCGCCTTGGCCTCCCAAAGTGCTGGGGTTACAGGCATGAGCCACTGCGCCCGGCCCCATTTTTGTTGTTTTTACACAGCAAGTCTGTTTGAAAATCTGGAAGTCAGGAAAATAAGGAACTTGGCTCTGAGACCTGCTTTTCTATTGATTACAAAAAGTCTTTACATCAAAACAGACAACTATGGTAATACCAAGGACATGAGTTTTGCCTATGAGCATCTGTAGCATTTGTGGGTTCTCTGGCTCTGGTTGCCCATGTGGCTGGCTTCTCCCAAGAGCGAACCCGACTCACAGCAGTGATTCGCATGATAGCAGCAGCATCTCCCAGCTCTTCTTTTAATTGTTCATATGTTTTTCCTGCCTGAGAAGAAGAGAGAGAAAACACAGGATGAGGTCTTTCTTATAGGGGAGGGACATCTTAGGTCTGGTGTGTGTCTTCAGGAAAAGCAAAAGAGCCAGGGAGTCAGAAGACATTTCAAGGATAAGTAAAAATGAAAATCCCCCCTTTTGGGTCCATGCAGGCTTGAAAGGTGCTTAAACATAATGCACATTCTTTGATGGTAACCCCTCAGTCCTCCCTGTAAGATTTAAGAAAGAGCAGTTGAAGGCCAGGCACAGTGGCTCATGCCTGTAATCCCAGCACTTTGGGAGGCCGAGGCGGGTGGATCACCTGAGGTCAGGGGTTCAAGACTACCCTGACTAACATGGTGAAACCCCATCTCTACTAAAAATAGAAAAATTAGCTGGGCATGGTGGTGCATGCCTATAATCTCAGCTACTTGGGAGGCTGAGGCAGGAGAATTGCTTGAACCCAGGAGGTAGAGGTTGCAGTGAGCCGAGATTGTGCCATTACACTCCAGCCTGGGCAATAAGAGCGAAATTCTGTCTCAAAAAAAGGAAAAAAAAAAAAAAAGTTGATTAAGAGTCAGGAAACCTGGCTTTCTGTTGATTAACTGTGACTTTAGACAAATGACTTATCCTCTTAGCTTCCTTATCAATAAAATAGGGAGCAATACTTCTACTGGCTATCAGGATTGTTGTAAAGATCAAAAAGATGATGTGTATGGATATACTTTATAAACTGTTTATACTTCACACTGCTTATTGCTGACACCTGCTGTGAATTGTCTACCTGGACTTACTGCTGTGGCAGGTGAAAAAGAGGAGAAAAGTAAAAGGCAGGGAGTGGGATGGGAGTAGGGAAATGAGGTCCTGGTTTCACTGAGCCGTGAATCAGTACTCCACCTTCCTGCCCACTGAGCTGTTCTGAGCTACCTGGCAGGAAGTTAGAGCTTCCCTACTCTCTTTTCTTACACTCCAAATGTTAGGGTCCCAGGCTAGGAACCAGCCTGTGAAGATGGGAGGCTCAAACCCCTGCTTAATGATCAGGATTGGTGTGTCGGGATCTCGGCCGCTGGGGTGAGTGTGCAGGTACTGCTGCGCTGTGGCAAGGGCACTCTCCTTCTCCGTGGCATTGGCCTCAGCCCCAATCCACAAGAACACCTGTTATGGTGGAGATTTAATATATGTTACTGTGTTCATACCAAGGACTAAGTACTAGATCATACACATTACCCTATCTTTCCCCTTTCTTTTGTGAGCAATTCACAGCCTCAGAAAACTTTCTCAGCCTAATTTGTTCAGCAGAGAAAGGTTTTCCCAGAATCAGCTTGATGTTTATCATTTTAATTGCTATGTGTATCTTCCAGGTCTGCCTTTCCAAATTGGAGCTGTCTCTGAACTTCAGCTTCCTGAATCCAACTTCTTGCAGAACACCTCCTCTTGACTGCTCTAAGCACCTTAAAAATAACACCTTCAAGATGTAGCTCTTCTTTACTAAACTTGTATCTGAGTCTCCACTTTTGATAGGTGGTATCTATCTAGTCACCTAAGGCAGAAACCTGGGAGTTTCCTAGAAACCCCCCATATCCAATGAGTCACCAGGGGTGACCAACTTTACCTCCTAAGCATTTGTCAAATCTGTCACCATCCCTCCATCCCTACTCCACTGCCCTTATGTGGGCCCACAGTAGCTCTTACTTGACCATGACAATAGTCTACTGACTGCCTTTGTTCCCCCAAAGGCCCATATCCTCTGCATGTGGAGTCCGTTGCTATTGATCCTAAGATTAAAATGATGATAGGATGATGATAGGATGGCTGGATTTTTCCAAAGCAAGGTGGGAAAATGCCCAGGATGGTGAGTTTCAAACATCATTCTCAAACATCACCCCTGGAAAAAAAACCCAGGCTTTCTTTTGGTCACTGCTGACAAAGGTCTGATTGAGCTGGGGATGGTCCAGGGCTACCCTGGGTTTATTCTAGGGTGGGGATACTACACAAAAACAACCTTACTGTGGGAGTCTTTCTCGTGTTCTAACTTCTGCAGCTGTGTCTTACCTGGTCCCAGGTATCTAGGAGCATCACGTCACTAGGGTTCAGGTCATCCTGGGTGAAGTCTGTGATCTCAGTGACAATGAATTGGCCGGTCTTATTGGAACATTCAAAGAGACGAGACTGGACATCTAGGATTTCCTGCTGAAGTCTGCAATATAGTCCATTTAAGGGCACCAAGCTGCTTAGAAATGTTTTTAAAACTGAGATTTTAGCCTTTGTGCAATTCACAAGCCTGGCAGGCAGGGGGAGCCCAGAAGAGGGGGAGGCTGTGTTCCCATACCTTTTATCATTGGCATAGGGAGTTTTCCCTCCCAGTAGGTCCCAGAACTCGGCTGGCTCCTGGCCCTCGGCCACAGTGTTCTCGCTGCCATCACAGAGAAGGCTGGCCAGCTCCTTAGCCATTGCCCGCTCATCCCCACTAGACCCCTGAGAGTGGGGCGAGGAGAGCACAGGTGTTAGTTGCACAGGGGCACTTCGATGTGGAAAGAAAAGCATCTGAGACTAGTAACTCAGTGTGCCAGGATCAGCTACCAAACCACAGTCCCTCAGCCTGGGAAGACAGACAAGTTTGTTCTAGTGCTGGGGAGTGGGGAGGAAAACAGTGTGGGGCAAAGAACAGGACTAGGCTTTGAAACCCACAGTGGGTGTTGGCAAAAGTCACCTTTGTTTCAGCTTCAGTTTGAATTTAGGCACCTACTTTTGATTTTTATTTTAGAGAAAAAATTTAAATTTATTTTTAAAAGTGCATACAGTAAAATATACTCTTTTGACATACAATTCTAAGAATTTTCACAAGCAGAGTCATGTTACTACCACCACAATAAAGGCACAGAACAGTTTCTTCCTCAGTCCGTCCCAAAATTATCTGGGGCGCGACCCCTTTGGAGTCAAAGCCTCCCTGAATCCTTAACCTCTGCTAACCATGAATCTATTCTCCATCACTATAGTTTTGCCTTTTCCAGAATGCTGTAAGTGGAGTCATACAATATTTAGCCTTTCAGTCTGGCTTCTTTCTCTTAGCAGAATGCATATGAGATCTCTGTTGTGTTTACCAGCGGCTCATCCCTTTTTATTGCTGAGAAGTATTCCATCATGTGGATGTACTACTGTTTGTTTATCCATTTTCCAGTGGGGTTGTTTCTGATTATGAATAAAGGTGCTATAAACATTTGTGCACAGGTTTTTGTGTGAAGATAGTTTTTTGTTTTACTTGAGTAAATACCCAGGAGTAGGATTGCTGGATCATACGGTAAGTGTATGTTTAACTTTGTAAGAAACTGTCAGCTGGGCGTGGTGGCTCCCTACTGTAATCCCAGCATTTTGGGAGGCTGAGGCAGGTGGATCACCTGAGGTCAGGAGTTCGAGAGCAGCCTGGGCAACATGGCGAAACCTCATCTCTACTGAAAATACTATTAGCTGGGTGTGGTGGCACACGCCTGTAATCCCAGCTACTTGGGAGGCTGAGGCAGGAGAATCACTTGAACCCAGGAGGCAGAGGTTGTAGTGAACCAAGATCGCGCCACTGCACTCCAGCCTGGGTGACAGAATGAGACTCTGTCTCAAAAAAAAAAAAAAAAAAAAAAATTGAAACTGTCGAAATGTTTTCCAGAAGCTGTACCATTTGCAATCCTGCCAGCAATGCATGAAAATTCCCATTGCTCTGCATCCTTGCTCGTATTTTATGTTGTCAATTTTTTTAACCATTCTAATAGATGTGTAGTGGTTATCTCATTGATTTTGATTTGCATCTCCCTAGTGACTAATGATGTTAAGCATCTTTTCCTGTTCTTTTTTGTAAAATAATTTTAGTGCATTTTATTTTATTTTGAGAGGGAATCTCGCTCTGTTAGCCAGGCTGGAGTACAGTGGCGCAATCTTGGCTCACTGCAACCTCCGCCTGCCGGGTTCAAGCAATTCTCCTGCCTCAGCCTCCGGAGTAGCTGGGACTACAGGCGCACACCACCATGCCCAGCTAATTTTTTGTATTTTTAGTAGAGGCAGGGTTTCACCATGCTGGCCGGGCTGGTCTCAAACTCCTGACCTCAGGTGATCTGCCTGCCTCAGCCTCCCAAAGTGCTGGGATTACAGGCGTGAGCCACCGCGCCCGGCCTTAGTGCATTTTAATCCACTATTGCAATATGAATTGACATCATATTTTGTGTTTTTGTTCTGTATTAGTGCCTGTCTGTTAGAGTCCACCAAACTCACATGGGAAGATTGACTTATCCAGCCTCCATCTGCATAGAAGTTTATGAGATTTCTGCTAGGTGTAAGCAGGGCTTTCAGTGAGTTTTTTTTTTTTTGAGATGGAGTTTCACTCTTGTTGCCCAGGCTGGAGTGCCATGGCGCGATCTCGGCTCACCGCGACCTCCGTCTACTGGGTTCAAGCGATTCTCCTGCCTCAGCCTCCTGAGTAGCTGGGACTACAGGCGCACGCTGCCACACCCGGCTAATTTTTTTTTGTATTTTTAGTAGAGACGGGGTTTCACTGTGTTACCCAGGATGGTCTCGATCTCCTGACCTTGTGATCCTCCTGCCTCGGCCTCCCAAAGTGCTGGGATTACAAGTGTGAGCCACTGCGCCTGGCTTTTTTTTTTTTTTTTTTTTTGAGACGGAGTCTCACTCTGTCGCCCAGGCTGGAGTACAGTGGTACAATCTCGGCTTACTGCAACCTCCACCCCCTGGTTCAAGAGATTCTTCTGCCTCAGCCTCCTGAGTAGCTGGGACTACGGGCGTGTGCCACCATGCCCAGCTAATTTTTGTATTTTTAGTAGAGATGGGGTTTCACCATGTTGGCCAGGCTGGTCTCGAACTCCTGACCTCGTGATTTGCCTGCCTCAGCCTCCCAAAGTGCTAGGATTACAGAGATGAGCCACCGTGCCCAGCTTTTTTTTTTCTTTTTTAAATATGGAACGCTTCATGAATTTGCATGCCATCCTTGCACAGGGACCATGCTAATCTTCTCTGTATCATTCCAATTTTAGTATATGTGCTGCCAAAGCAAGCAGTCCAGCCTACTCTAGGTCCTTTGACCTTGCTGACAGGAGGAGGGGAGTGCAGGTCTGGGCTCCGAGGGGCTGGTCTGACCCGGGGCCCAGCCATCCTACCTTGCCATACCACAGGTAGTGCTCTGCCTGAGTTCGCAGCAGAAAGACATCATTGGAGTTTAGGGAGGAGGCAAAGGCTGGAACTTCCACTGCTTTGGTGTTAGATTTGTCATTTCCATGAATTTGGAAGAGTCTTACCGGAGGGTCAGGCTCGGCATTTCCCTTCCTGGAAGTCCCACCCTAGAGAGAAGAAAAGCAGAGTCCAGATCTAAGGAGCACCATATGAGCAGAGTGCTAGAGGAGCTGTTGTGGGAAACATGAATGTTGTAGTATTATGTTTGCCCTTGAGGAGCTTCTAGACTCACTGGAAAGGGTCAGGGTAAGCTGGAGTTATGGTACCGATAACAACAGCTTTCATCCTGAGAACTTTATCATATGCCAGGCTCCGTGACTGGTGCTTACCTACATCATTTCATTGATCCTCATTATAACTCTCATGAAGTAGATGTTATTATTCCGCAGTACAGACAAGGAAACTGAGACTTGGAAACTTGACTAGTAAATGACAGGGCTAGGACTTGACCCCAAACTTGTGTGATATCAAGCATGTGCCATTACGCATTGCTTGGTAGTGCTTCAGCCAGGGCTTCATGGAAGAAGTGGGACTTGAATTTGAAAGAGCACATCTGAAGCAGGAGGGGTATGGTATGGTACACGTGAGGTCTAATGAAGAGACCCACCTGACTGGAGTGGAGGGTGCAGGTTAGGGAGCTGAGGGTGGTGCACCTGCATAGGTAATATGGGTCAGGTTATGAAAGACCTTGAACATAATTTAGATAGTGGTTCAGACTTGAAGCCCTAGGCAGTTGGGATTCACTTGACTGCCTTAGAGGGATTAACCCCCTTCTTCCTCTGTCTAATCCAAGCCTGACTCCCTACCCCACCCCTCCTCTGCTCTCCAATAGTCCTGTGCTGGTTTGTTAGTTTGGAATGTTCCAGCTCATGGTGTAATTTTATCAGAGCATCCTCACCTCAAAGATAACTAGCTTCCCTTTGAAGATGGCCATGAAGTGGCGTGGCTCCGTTCCCATCCTGACTCGAACCTGCACAGCGGCCCCATCAAACTGCCGATCCACCTCCACTGCCTGGTATGCTGAGGCTGCCAGCTCATCCTGTGAGGCATGGCGGCCCTGCAATGGTGAGAGGCCATGAAGGACCCATGCTCCCCGCCCCAGCCCAGTGGCCAGAGGACACATCAGGATCCAAAGCTGAAGCCTGTGCCAGGCCTACCTGCCAGATGTACAAGATGTGATGTGGCTTCCCGTTTACCTCGTATGTGTAGAGGACCAGATAACAGTCTCCTCCATAAAAGAAGCCATACCATTGATACTCCACAGGGACCAGCTCCAGGTTCTCAATTCTCCAGACCTGGGCATAGAAGGAGACACCGTTTTCCAGAGATGGGGGTGCTGGGAGGGGCTAGGCCACACTAAAGAGAGAATCCAGGTGGGGAAGGTGCTGACGTTTACTCCATGTTCTCTTTCTCCCTCTGGTTCTCTCCCAGTGCTGAGGACTCATCACATTTGCATGATTTGAATCGTGAGATGAACTGGGCCATCCTGTTCAGGAGCATCCCATCATGGCTTGGTCTTTGCAAGGCTGAGCAATGATTTGAATATATCTTCCAGGTGAGATATTGATAGCACATTTGAGGATGTGCCTTTCACTCCCCTGAAAACTCTACAGACTCACAAGACTTAAAGAAGACTCCTGAGGTGCCGAAGGGGAAAGGGAAAGCAAAGCAGACACAGAATCACCTGCACCCCTGCCCCCAGCAGGACAGCCATGAAGGCCAGTGCTGCCTGCCCTGACATTTGAATCATTGGGCTTACCTCAACTTTTCCGTTGCCATCATCGACCATTCTTTCCTGGGCAGCTACCTCTGGCTTGGTGTGTAGCAGAGTCACATCAAATTTATCCTGGAAAACTTTAGCTGTGGAGAAAGGGTTGGGAAAAGCCGAGTGAGTAAGAAGCATCTGTGCCTGCTTTTCTAGAGTCTTAGCAATGAGAGGATGATCTGGGGGCAGTCTCACCAATTTTACCAATGCTGAACGTTTTCCCCAGGCCCATGGTCTGGTCCTTTACTGACCACTTCTGGAACAGCTGCTTGAACATGGCCGACTCAGCACCATCGTTGACGGTCTCCACATTGGTGCTGCTGGGGTAGCTCTTCATCTTGATGAAGCCCTGCAGAGCCACCCATTCCCAAAGGCAGGTCAGTGGTGGAATACACTGAGTTCTTTGCTTGTCTGGTAATTCACCTCTATGAAGCCACATGATATAAGCATCGCCCCTCTGGGAGTCAGAGTCAAATTCTAACTCACTTTTGTCTAAGGACCAAGGTACCTGCCTAAAAAAAAAATGACTGAGTGGAACATTTTTGGATCTCTTTATTGGCTTGCGGTGATTATGGTTGTTAATTTTTAGGATGATTATGCTGTGTTCTTTCAGTACTTTTGTCCTTACTGACTTTGCATCACATTTGTTTGCTCATTTATTGCTTCTGGCTTGGTTCATCTGCATGGATCTGCACAAATATAAGCTCCTTGAGGACAGGGCCATTAACCTTGATATGTGATATCCCCTTCAATAATAACAGCCACCTTTTATTCAGCAGGTACTGTGTGCCAAGAACTGTTCTGAGTGCTTTTTTTTTTTTTTTTTTTTTTTAGACAGAGTCTTGCTCTCACCTAGGCTGGAGTGCAGTGGCGTGATCTCGGCTCACTGCAACCTCCCGGGTTCAAGTGATTTTCCTATCTCAGTGCCCTGCCAGGTAGCCTGGACTACCGGCATGCGCCACCATGCCTGGATAATTTTTTTTGTATCTTTAGTAGAGACAGGGTTTCACTATGTTGGCCAGGCTGGTCTTGAACTCCTTACCTCAGGTGATCCACCTGCCTTGGCCTCCCAAAGTGCTGGGATTACAGGCATGAGCCACTGCGCCCGGCCCTGAGTGCTTTACAAATGATATTTAATCCTCACAATAACCCTAGGAGATGGGTATGACCCCCATGTTAGATATGGGGAAACTGAGGCCCACAGGTGTTAAGTATGTCTTCCCCAGAGCACACAGCTGGAAAAGACAAAACCTGGATTTGAATCCCAGTTTGTCTGCCTGACTTTGCAGTCCATGTGTGTAAGCACAATGTTATATGCTCAAATACCTAGCATGGCTCTGTGGAGTGACACACCTGAAGTGCTCTTAGCAGAATTATTTGAACAGTATTGCACATCTGTAGCTCCTACCAGCGCTTTAGACATGGCTGCCTGTTTTTCAGCCTTTGTGGCTCCTTTTCCTTTCCACACGTAGATTTTGGTTCCACTTTGGTCCAGGATGTAGCAGTCCTAAAGCAGCCAGAGATAGGTATGGTTGCTCAAGACCAGAAGGAAGATTTTGCACAGGGTCTGCTTCTGAAGCATCTCTGGCTACCCCAAGCTAAGTCCACCCAAACTCTACTTACATCATGGTTCAGTAAGTCCTGGACCAGAGGCCTTGTTGCTACCTCTGTGACTGCCAGCTGCCCAGCTGAATCTGAGATACTGGAGAAGGGGAGAGGTTAGCCTGTGCCTTTTCCTCTATAAAGCATCTTGTAGTCAACTAGATGTTGTTCTGGTTTGGTTTTAGTTTGGAGTTTCTAGGTAGAGTGTGACTGCCTAAGACAGCCACGGCTTGAGTGAGGACAGGAATGTGCAGACTCTTTTCTTTGGTGGAGACTTTTGTTCATCTCTCTCCCAAACATTATCCCTTCCACATCTCTGGGCATGTGTAGGCCAGAGTAAAGGAAAGGTCTCCTCAAGAGATCAGGAGAGTTGCTAACAAGAACAACTGCCTCCTTGAGTGGGGGATCTCCAAGCTTTCTAGGAGCTGCATTTGAAAAGGACTAAGAAGAAAACCAGATGGCTACACCCAAAACAAGGAGCCAAGCAGAGGTGGCTGGTGTTCTAGGGGACACCTTCCCCCCAACCCCAGCTTCCAGCTAAAACCAGGTTTAGCTACTCACTGATACAACATGATAGTTGATTTCTGCTTCTGATCTATGATCTCATCAGGGACTGCAGGCTTGATCATGGAGCGTCGGCCAAGGGTGTCCTGAAGGACCTTCATCAGCTCTGGGCTGGCTGCCTCCTTGTCTCCCTCGATGACTCCTATTTCAGCACGGCCCCCTCGCTCCCTGTCTCGAATATCCTTTGCCAGAAGCATAGCCTGTCAAAGAAGCCCAAGGAAGCCCTCAGCTCCTCTGGGACCCCTTTCTGCCTGATGTCTTTGGGGAGAGCAGCCTAGATCCCAGACACAGGAGTTACTCGGATGCTGAGGAGTCCAGGGTGAGTCACAAACTCACACACTTGGCCTGTCTCCAAGACAGATTCTACTCAAAGGCAGGGCTCCACCTTGATTCTTGGGGAAGAGCCAGCATGGAGGGAAGAAGAAAGAGGAACTTGAGAGAGTGCTAAGGCTAGGAAGCCATACCTTCAGGCGCTCCCCACTGTTGCTCTCTGGGCCATTCCATTGGATGATGACTTTCCCAAGGTCCAGCAAGAAGACATCACCTCGGTTGAAACTGTCCCAGCTCATTTCCACCTGTCGATGAGAGGTAAACATTGTTCAAGAGGAATTCTTAGGTGCCGGGTGGAGAAGCCCCGGGCCCGGGGCAGAGAGTGTGCAGGACTAACCTCGGTAGCCCTGATGTTTCTTTTCCCTTTCACATGTAGCAGCCGCTTCACGTCGTAGGTATTGGTCTCCACGTGCTTCATCCCAGAGGCGACACCCCCCTGCTTGTAGCTAAGGGAACATCCATTCAGTTATTTGAGTGCCTGCTATGTGCTAGGTTCTGGGGAGACAGTGGTGAATTACACAGATGCAGCCTCACTCATGTGATGATGACAGTACATCAGCAAGGTAAATACAGATGGTGGCAGCTGCTGCCCCACAAGTAGACTGGGTGAGTGACTTTCTGGTAGCGAGTTGGGGCAGTCTTCTCTGAAGAAATGACATTTGAACTGAGATACTACAAGGAAAATGAACCAATACCCAGAGGAATAGTGCTCCAGGCACTATAACAGTGTCCAGGAGACATCAGTGACAAAGACCCCTGCAGCACAGAGGGCTTGTTTTGTTCCAGGAACTGTCTGAATGCCAGTGTGTTACTGGGAGTGGGATATAAGTTGTGCCGCAGCAGAAGCATTAATGACTCCACGGCCTTAAGACCACCTACCCTAGGAATCAGCTCGCCCGCCCTGCACTCAGCCCAGCCCAGCCTCCGAGCCAGGGGTCCTGCACTTTAAGGGAATGCGGAAGGTAGCCCCGGAGCAGAGGGGCTCTGTCCTTGGGTTCCCCAGTGGCTCAGTGTGCTCCTCTGTGCCCAGAAGGGCCTCAGTCAGTGGAGACTGCTGACCTGCAAGAAGCTGATCTTGGCCCAGCCTCACAATTTTCAAGCTCATTGGAATTCCTCTTTTTGTTTTAATATCAGGGGCAAAGTTTTGAGTTAAACTTCTCAGTTGATGGAACATTATCATCGGCCTTCGCTCCCTCTCTAGTGTTACGTGTCTGTGCATTCGCTTTATCTGCCTGTCCTACTCCCATTCCTCTCCCCCATACGCTTCCATTCTAACTGTTGACCTTTTTATTTTCATTCTAGTAAACTGTTACCCCCACCTTTTTTTTTAAAGACAGGGTCTCACTCTGTCACTCAGGCTAGAGTTCAATAGTGCAATCATGGCTCATTGCAGCCTTGACCTCCCGGGCTCAAGTGATCCTCATCAGGGACTGCAGGCTCGATAATTGAGGGCTCAATACCCTCAGCCCATGGAGTAGCTAGGACTATAGGAGTGCACCGCCATGCCTGGCTAGCTTTTTTACAAAATATTTTTTGTAGAGATGAGGGTCTTACTATGTTGCCTAGGCTGATCTTGAACTCTTGGGCTCAAGCTATCCTCCTGCCTCAGCCTCCCAAAGTGCTGGGATTACAGGTGTGAGCCACCATGCCCAACCCATCCTGTTGTTTTGTGTGCATGTTTTTGTTTTGTTTTGTTTTGTTTGAGATGGTGTCTTGCTCTGTTGCGGGGCTGGAGGGCAGTGGCATGATCTCAGCTCAGTGCAACCTTCGCCTCCTGGGTTCAAATGATTCTCCTGCCTCAGCCTCCCGAGTAGCTGGGATTACGGGTGTGCACCAGCATGCCCGGCTAATTTTTGTATTATTAGTAGAGACGGGGTTTCACCATGTTGATCAGGCTGGTCTTGAACTCCTGACCTCGTGATTCGCCTGCCTCGGCCTCCCAAAGTGCTGGGATTACAGGTGTGAGTCACCATACCCGGCCATGCGTGTGCTTTTTAAAACAGAAATTGGCATTCTGTTATGATGTCTTAGTCTGTTTCTTACTTTGTGTGCTAAGCACCATGTTTGTGAGCTCTGTCCTTGTGTTAGGTGTGTATCTAATCTGTTGCTTCTGGCTACTGGATAATACTCCGTGGTGTGCATGTCCAGTCTCCGAGTGATGGACACCTACGTTGCCTGCAGCTTCCTAACATCATTAATGAGGCTGCTATGAACAGTCTGGTCCATGTGCCCTTATGGACCTGGATACGTGAGGATTTCTGTGAGTTACACATGCAGAAGTGGGATTTGCAAGTGGCACTGACTACTCTCCAGGATGCTGCGCTAGTCCACACTTCCATCAGCAGGGCACAAGGGCTCCTATTTCCCCATAACCTTGCCAACACTTGGCACCTCCCAGCTGTTTAATCTGCTGCTCTAGTGGGTGGAAGTGACAGCTTTGTTTTGATTTGCATTTCTCTGATTACTTTCTTGATAATGCATGTTGGCCTTTTGGGTTTCCTCCTCTGTAAACTGCTGTTTCTGTCCTTGCTCTGTGCACCCCTACTCACATGATGCCCTGCTTGAAGTAGCCACGGAAAGTGTCTGACTCATGGTACTGGACCTCTCGGTGCTGCACAGGGCTGCCTCCCAGGTAGTCGTCCAGCTGTGTGGTATAGATGGCTGCGCAGCTTTGCTCATCCTGGGAGGAGTCCTTCCCGATCCAGAAGTGGATATCCTGGGATAGGAGACTGGCCACTCTCCGGGTCTGGGAGTTAGTCAGAGAGATCAGGTCAGGGGCCAGCTCATCTCCCCTTTGCTGCTGGCCCCTGTTATGGGGAGAATGCAGCACATGTGCCTGCCCTTGGCAGACTGAGGGCCCTCTCTCCTGCAGTGGATGTGGAAGCTGCCCTGGCCCCCAAGCAGACCTGCGATCATGGCATAAGCTTTGGCAGCCCAAATTCCTCCCCGCATTTGGGGAAAGTTGACAGCTTGTTGTTCCCCAAATAAATAGATACCAACGGGGATCTTTTCCCAGCCGGGTTGCAAGCTTACCTCACAGGTCCCCTTGGTCCCTTGCACTCACACAGCTGGCACAGTGCTCATCTGTACACCTGCATGACCCTGTCAGCACCGTTCATGAGTCTCCTCCATGAGAATAGCACTTTGAGGCTAGAGACAGGCCTTGCATTTATCAGGCCTTCTTCCACACCACTTTAATGTGGGGCCTAGGCCCGGGAGAAGTGCTGCTTGTGGGTGGCTCACTGAGGTTCAGACTGAGGGTCCTACCCCCATCCTCTTATGCAGCATTAAAAACCCAGGCTTAATGATGGCCTTTGATAGTCAGACTGGAGGTCTGCTCTGCATAGCACTGAGGAACCATTGAGACCGATACCAGGGACTGACTACCTTCCCTCACCAGCACATCTCCCAGTAGAGCCCAAGAACTGGCCCCAGGGGAGAGGCTCACAGGAGTGGGGAGGAGGGTGCTCACCGAGAGGATGACGTAGCAGTCCCCCTCATAGAAGTTGCCATGGGCGCTCACAGGCACCAGCGCCAGCTCCATTTTCTGGAAGGACAAGGGGTGGGTGTAGGCTACATCCCCTACCGCCTCCCTTCCCCACGAGCCTCCCTCTCCTCTCTGTCATTCGGTGCAGGTGGTGGGGAGAAGGAGGGGAAATGTTCTCAATGACCTTACAGGATGTGAGGCAGCCAGCCGCAGGGTTAACGTGGCCATCCCTCTGGCTTCTGTGAGCTCTGCTTGCATCACCCCGGATCTGAACCTTGGTCCCTATCCTGATTTCCCTCGCCCTATTCTCCACTCCACTTCCCACCCGATCTCATCTCGCACTATTGTGGGAAGCCTGTGAACCACCTCCAGCCCTTTGCTGGATATAAACGACCAAGTACAAACCCTTCTCTGAGCCGTTGTGCCAGCACCTCCAACGCTCTTCCCAACGCTGACCACTGGGTGCTGGCCCAGGCCCATGTAGGAAAGAACACTTGGATTCTGTGGGGCCGTGGGAGGTGGAGGATAACATTTGGAGAGTGCCAGCGGTCAGCAGGGCTCTGTGCCAAGTGTCTTATATTTGGAGTCTGGGTCAGGGCCCTGATTTATCACTGCATGTATGGCTTGGCCCTGGAGGACTGTTCACACAGCCTTGATGTAGATTTTCATCACACTCCCCAAGTGAGGGAAACTTGCGGCCATACTTGTGTGTGTTCTATGTAAAATGTGATAAATGTTAAATATACTGCAAATCTGGTAACCGTGTTTTAGTACTTGTTTTTTGTTTTTGTTTTTGTTTTTTTGAGAGGGAGTCTCACTGTGTCCCCCAGGCTGGAGTGCAGTGGCGCGATCTCGGCTCACTGCAAGCTCCGCCTCCCGGGTTCATGCCATTCTCCTGCCTCAGCCTCCCAAGTAGCTGGGACTATAGGCGCCCACCACCATGCCCAGCTAATTTTTTGTATTTTTAGTAGAGGTGGGGTTTCACTGTGTTAGCCAGGATGGTCTCGATCTCCTGACTTCGTGATCCACCCGCCTCAGCCTCCCAGAGTGCTGGGATTACAGGCGTGAGCCACCGCACCCCGCCAGTACCTGTTAGTTTTTAAGGAAACTGGAAGCCTTCAAACAATGGAAGTGACCTGGGACTCAAAATCTCTGCGAGGCTTGCTGGAGAGCTGACTCCCCCTCCTGGTTGAGGATAGTGAAGTGAGGCATCACCACTGGGTTTTAGGCAGCAGCAACTAACTGGGCTCAGGGCAGGGGTTGGGGGGAATCCTCGTATCTGGCAGGTGGAGCTACCCAGGCCAGGGTGGTTCCCAGCTATGGATTGCTGGAGCTCACAGCCACACAGAGGGTCCCAAGCCCAAGAGGAGACGGGCTGAACAGCTCCTCATCTCTGCAGTGCCCCCTCACCTCTCCCCATATTTTGTAGGAGCCAGGGTGCCCTGTGGAAGACATGTTCCATTTCTCTGATGGAAGCTGCCAGGAGTCTGCTGAGTAGGTCCCACCTGTCTTTCCAGGGTGTTTCCTGCAAGTGCAGACTCACTGAGCAGGTGGCTGGCTAAAGGACACGCTTGTTTTTGTCTGGAGCCCTGTTCTTCGGGGCTGAACATTTCCTCCACCTGCCAACCACCTGCTTTGAGCACCCAGGAGAGGTGAAGGATGGGAGATACGTACTTTGATGCTGCCTCTCATTCTCCTCAAACCATAGGCTAAGGGGTGCTGGCGGGCTGTTGCCTAGCAGCCCCAGGCAGCCAGACTGTGCTTCCAGATGCCAGTGGTCACAAGTAAGGTGCCTCCAGCCCAGCTCACCTCTATTCTCCAGACAATGATCCCAGGGTCGTTGTCCACAGCCCTGAAGGCACTGGTCAGAGGCATGATGCTTGTCTTTCCAGGACTGAAACATCACAGAACAAGAGGGGAGATGATATCTCTTGCCATAGTGGGCATCAATCCAGTTTTTCTGCTGAGCTGCTTCCCAGTCTGTTGTCAGCCATCCTGCCACACCCTCATGGTGCATCCCTGCACCATTTCACAATGATGGGAGCAAGGACTTGTCCAAGTGCACATGGTGAGCCTGGCTGGCCTGGGGATTACCACCCATGAGTTCTGCTTCCCACCTGCCATTGCCCTTAAGAGCTCTGGTAATCGTCATGGTTATTTACCAAAGGGGTGATAAATATATTAAGCCCTGTATTGATTCACTTTGCATATGTTATCTCTAATTTTCAGAAGGTGAGTTTCTTCATCTTACATTGTGTGAATTTGAGGTTTAGAAAGGCTGAATAACTTGCACAAGATCACACTCTAGAATGAAATCCTTATCTGATCCCCAAACCTGTGCTTCTAGCCACTTTGATGTACTACAACCCTTCCTAAACCAATCTAAGTTCAGTGGCATTTGGAAAGAAAAGCTAGTCAGAAAAAATATTTCCAAACTCAGTTGCCTTCTCTCACTCTCATTCCAATTCTTCCCAAGTTCCCTGCTTGCAAGGCCTTCTCCACAGTCAACTTTGACCTTCTCTTTGGCTTTTGTCCTTTTTTTTTTTTTAGAGTAAACTATTCTTAAACTCAAACAACCCTTCCTTCTTTTGTCACTACTATATTCCCTGTGCTTTCCAGATGCAAGGAAAGTAAAATGGCAGGGCTGGGCCTGGGACAAAGGGTTCTGGGTGCCAGCAGGGTGTGGCCTGGTCTGGCCTGCGGACAGATGGCTTCCTTTCTCCCTCCCACACAGACCCAAGCTTCTGTGTGGAAGCGTGAACCTCAGACACTTAGACGTCTCCAGTTCCTTCAGGATTGAGCAAGTCAGGGTGGGGAGAGGGGGGAAGTGGTAAAGATCTAAGTAAGTCTGTGTAGGTCGTGTACCATCTGTATTCAAGGAGCATCTTGGGTAATTAAGCACCTACCCATGTCCAAGGCCACGTAGAGGCTTTATAGAATTAAAATACCTGCTCTCAAGGAGCTTGAAATCTGATAACATGCATAATTAATGTAAAGCTAGATTAATTTCTCCCGAGAGGCAAAGGAAAAAGGATGGGGTTGATGGATTTATGTAAGATTTAAAAATTCACCCAGAAAGGACTGTATGGATTTTTGCTATTTGGGGACATACTGTGCTTGTTAAGAGGAACATGTCTGACCATTGTTTTCTTGAACCTTGATGGACAAAGCCAAGTTTGGAGAGCATGCGCCATCTAGTATGGACTTTGGCAAAAAACCATAAAGCACAAAGCAAACTCGCTTTGTCTACTGCTGTAGCAGGACTAAAGCAAGGCAATGGTGCAGAGCAGCCAGTGTTTGAGAATTTAATTTGATAACTTGTGCTGCCCCACCCTGTGCTGCTCAGAATTGCCAGGAAATATGGTGTTTGGGTTTTCTTCAGACCCTATGTAGCAGTCATTAAAGGCAAAAGCCATGAGCCAACTAGGGGAAGGGGACAAGGGCCACTGAATTCATTCCTTGGAGAAAGAGAACTGTCACCCTGGTAAAAGCCAAACCAGCCGGCAGCAATTAGGACTGTGAGCCTCAGAGGCTGAAACCTGTCCCGTTTCCCAGCAGGAATTTAGGAATCAAGGAGCTCCCTGGGCCAGGCACCCCAAATGCGAGAGGATAAGCTCCAGGAAGGGACTTCCTGTCACACTGGAACACACAGAAAACACAGTTCTGACATCAAATCTCCCAAAGCTGGGTCTCTCCTTCTCCCTAAATCCTAATTCAGTATCCTTTGAGAGGACTGCAGAAACCCCTTGGGTGTGGGGCACAGTTTTGAAATGTCAGGTTAAAAGCCAGTGGCCTGTAATTCTCAGAGATGCCCTGTTGGACGGACCCTGAGCAGAGGAAGCTGTTTTTTGTTGTTGTTGTTTTTGAGACAGGGTCTTGCTCTGTCACCCAGGCTGGAGTGCAGTGGTACAATCACGGCTCACTGCAACCTCCACCTCCTGGGCTCAAATGATCCTTCTGCCTCAGCCTCCTGAGAAGCTGAGACCACAGGTGTGCACCACCATGCTTGGCTTTTTTTTTTTTTTTTTTTTTTTTTTGTAGAGACAGGGTCTCACACTATGTTGCCCAGGATGGTCACAAGTTACAAACTCCTGGGCTCAAACAATCCTCATGCCCCGGCTTCCCAAAGTGTTGGGATTACAGGTGTAAGCCACCTCTCTGGGCCAGGAAGCTGGTTTTAACTCCCCCTGCCTTGCTCCATACCATTTTTCTCTAAGGATAGGTGAAAGGGGTCTGTCTTTCCCAGCTTTTGAAAATGTGCCCTATATGTTCAGCTGCCTCTAAGGGGTTCTTCTGAACAAGAAGTTTGCAAAACTGGCCAGCCAGACTCCTGGTTCATTTTAAAAGCCTCATCTCAGAAGACAAAGCCAAGGGACTCTCAAGCTCCTCTTCCTTTCATTTCTTCCTCATTCAGGAGGATTAACTGGCATGCCCCCGTAAATCAGAGACCTTACCTTGCCTTCTTGCTCACCAGCCTTCCCAGTTTCCCGGCGCGTAAGCAGCAGCAGTATTGAAGAACCACTCCAAAGCAGGAGGCTGCAGGTCCTGCTGCCTTAGCTTAGTAATGGCCGCAGAGATACTGGGTTATATTTGCTTGTGTTTGCATCTTAACCGCATTTTCCTAGTCCTGGCCAATCAGAGCCAACCTAGCACTGAGCTTGACTTATTCAAACCAGAGGGAAAGCTTTATCTGTGCCTATTCAAAACAGCAAAACAAGAAGAGCAGACTTTTAAAGGCTTCTTTGAACTCCAGCTCCACGCCCTGATCTAATTGATTTTTTAAAAAGTGCACACAGCCCATCAATAATGCAGAAGAGGTTGGAAGGATATGAAATTTGCCATATTGTAGATATGGATGCATTATGGTGATGACAGGAGGCAGAGGCTGGAGCTGCCCCATGAGTGCCTGTGATGTCTAGGTTGGCAAGAGCCTCCCTAAGAAGCTTCTGGCATTTCTCAAAGGGAGGGGAAGTCTGGGAGAGGAGCCAGAATTTTATTAGGCCACAGTTTTGCCCGTTGGGGTCTCTACTAGTCATACAGTAAACCAATCAATATTTGAGTGCCTACTGTTTGCCAGGAACCATGCTGGGCTCTCAGCTTCAGGGTTTCCAGTTTGGAAGAATCAGTGAGGGGCAGAGAAGAATCAAGACTCCATTCCCAGGGCTGGGTGTGGTGGTGGCTCACGCCTGTAATCCCAGCACTTTGGGAGGCTGAGGTGGGTGGATCACAATGTCAGGAGTTTGAAAACAGCCTGGCCAAGATGGTGAAACCCCATCTCTACTAAAAATACAAAAATGAGCCAGGCGTGCTGGCGGGCGCCTGTAATCCCAGCTACTCAGGAGACTGAGGCAGGAGAATCGCTTGAACCTGGGAGGTGGAGGTTGCAGTGAGCCGAGATCATGCCACTGCCTCTAGCCTGGGCAACAGAGCAAGACTCCATTAAAAAAAAAAAAAAAAAAAAAAAAGACTCCATTCCCTTAGGGCTTCTGGTTCATGCCCAGAAGTCAATAGGACATCAAGCATATACACGTGCTAAGCACCTGACTGCAATGGGGTTGATCACAGCAGAACTTGTGTAACCTTGAGCGGAAGCCCTGTGTGGCATCTGCAGCTGGCCTCCCGGTGGGTGCAACACCCCACTCAGCTCGGGGGTGCAGCTGCTTCATGATGGAAGGGGTTGCGAGAAGAAAGGCGGTGCTTGCTATGGGCCCAGTGAACACTTAAGGGCCAATGAAGGTTGGTGGCAGCTCACATTCCTGGAAAGGTTTTTTAAACCCACTTTTATTAATTAATTGTAAGTAATACAAATATTCCAAAAATATAAACAGACACTTAATGGCGTCCTGCATTTCAAGTTTTTGAATACAACAAATTTATCAAACCATGAATCTGTAAGCAAGGTAGTCAGAATCCCATAGCCCAGTCACAGTGGGAAGCAGATCCCCTACCCTCCAAATGGCATCTTGAAGGGGGAAAGCGGCACGAAATGGAACATGATAAGCAAAAAAGCTCACGAGGCCCAAAGAGGAGGGTCCGCTCCATGGGCAGGCCCTACAACGTTAAAAGAATGGGGCAGCTGGCCCGACCTCTGGCCTCCTCTTCCCTGGCTGAATGTAGATATTTACCAGCATTTAGAAAAAAGGAGAAAAAGACAGAACTAAACCCGTTTAGGAAAAAGGGACCGAGGGACAGCAGTGGTTAAGTAATCCACTGAGGACCTGAAGGGGAAAATGGACTTACCTTTCTCATATACTTGGCCTGGCTAGGACACTGGGTGCCAGACAGCCTTCTGAGGGGATTTTCTTTCTAAATGAGGCCTCAGGAAGAGGTAGGGGCAGCAGAATAGAATAGCATCCATTTCCCAGGGAAAGACTGCCTTTACATTTCCCATGCTTTTAGCACAAAGCAGCGTCTGGGCCACTGTTACCAGAGGTGAGTTTATACATTTACAAAATGCTTAAAATCTTTGGGAAGCAGGAGGAAGCTAAACAGAAGGTCCCATGTTAACTGAAGGCAAATTCACTCAACCTCTCTAGTAAGGGACCCATGGGCCTACAGAGTGTCCCCTCTACAATGTGCAGAGTGGAAACCCTTACCTGACCCTTTTCCAAACTGGTCCTGTGTCCAAAGCTCCCCCTATGAGAGGGACACGAACATCAGGCTTTTGATTTAGAAGCCCAATCAGAGAGACACACTGTGTCCCTGAAGAGGCACCTTAAAAGAACTGAACCTGGCAGGTAGGCAGATTACTGGCATGGCTTGAATTGGTGCTGACCAGGCATGGTGGCCTATTGCCTCCCAAAGACCAGTCTCAAGTGGGAGGGGCTGATGGTGGGAAGCCCTAGAAGAGAGTCTGGGATGAAGCGGCCTCCTCCCTGTCTTGCCCTCCAAAATTGAGTCTGGCCTGATTCCTTTGAGGAGCAAATTTTACAATCATCCCTCGCCCTAACACACGGTGAAACTGGAAACCCGACAGCAAATAATGACTAGGCTGGCTCTGGTCCACAAGAACAGACCCTGGCTAGGTTTGGCCAAGTAGCTTCTCTGGGGCAAGTGGGAATGGCATTGCTGTGGGGGAGTTGCAGGTGGGCAGGCAGGGTTCTGATGGGAGTGAGGCCTAAAAAGCAGGGGCTTCATGCAGATGCAGCAGGGACACTCCCACCAAGCCATCCTGGGCTTTGGTCATGGGTCCCACGCCAAGCACTTGGACAAGCCTGTTAGGAAAGGGGGTGGCACATGCTCTTCCGCCATCTGGAAAAACATGGAGATCCATGGGAGGGCGGAAAGGGTCCTTGCAACTCAGTCAGCTTAGAGCCTCTTATTGCTTATTTAGTCAGAAAAGCCTGGCTGGGCCTAGACGGCAAAAGATTTGGCCAAGGGCTAACCCTTAGGGTGGGGCTTGGAAGAGAGGCCCCTCCTGCAATATTAGGATAGCAGCCTAGGTTAGGCCTTGGGTCCGAAGCCACAGCTGGCTCTAAGAGTCTGAGCTCCTGCTTTCCTTCAAAAGACAGTATATTTCTGGCTAGCACATGGGGTCCTTCTCCCTTTAGGTACACCGGGACCCCACAGGCACCGGGGAGTGATGCTGGCGGAAATGGCCACATGAGTTCTGGGGACTCTGTTCCACTTTATGATTCCAAAGAGAAAGACAAGGCCTTATAACCTTGGGACAAGGAAGGAAGGTGGCACCACAACGCTAGAGAAAAATGCCAGCCAGCCACCGCTGAGAGCACCAAGCTGCTGCTCTACTACCTGCTTTTCTCAAAACTTCTTAGTTCCTGAGGCTGGATCTAGGGTGTGGCAATGGAAGGGATGATGGGGAAGAGTCCTGAGTGGGTGGTGTCCCTGCACCTAAAGCAATTCACAAATGCTTTGTGATACCTGCCTCCAGGGAACACAGAGATGGGAATAGGAGCGCCCTCCCACCCCAGGAGGAGGGAGGGAGGGAGGAGAGAACCCCACCCACCCCAGGGAGGCCACGATTAAGGCAGTGATGCTGAGGTGGGGCTCCTTTTTGGGAGGCCCCTTGTGCTCCCAATTACAGCAGCACTTCCTCTTGTTTTCCACCCTGGGAAAACTTCCATTTCATGATGACTTTAATTTTAAAGCATTCACTATTAAGAACCTTTGAAAGCAGGAGACACCCAGAGTGCAGGTCTGAGGGGCTCACTCACTCCTGTTACCAGAGGCAGAAAGCATGCGCATTAGGCTGGCAAATGGCAAGAACACTCATTCCCCCTCAGCCCAGGAAGAGCGAGAGTTCTGAGGCCCTTAAGAGGAAAAGCAACAGCCAGGAAGGATGAAGGCTGGAACAGACAGAGCTCGGTACAGGACAGGCCCTGGGGGAAGACACAACAGGAAAAGAGCCCTGCCCAAGAAATGGGAGGGGCTGGGGCAGCTTAGTTCTTCCCAGCCTTTGGAACAGAAGTCCTTGCACCAGCACCAGCAGAGAATCCCTGAAGAGCAGACTTATGGAAATGATCCCGAGCTTAGCTGATCCACAAGCCATGGGGACACACGTCCACGCTTTGAGGATTTGTCTTTTCCCTGCAACCCCAGCGCCGCCGACATTCATTACAGGCCCAGGACTGTAACTTTGTCAGAAACAAACCAGGCCCAACACTCTGTGTTTAGAAAGAGAATTTTAAAACACAGTCAAAAGAACGGAAATCAGTTATCTGTCCTCTTCCCGGGCAGGGAGAAAACCTCCTTCCCCACAGGTTCGAGACTATGGCTAGGTGGTGAGGAAGGCAGGCTCAGCACCCCAGCCTTGGGGAGACATAGAAAAGGCCCATCCCAGGCACTCAGCCGGAGGCAAGCATAGCCTTTGGGCCACAAGACCTGATGGCCACTGGGTGCTGGTCTGGAAACAAGTTCTCATCTTCCCAGAAATGTGATCTTTTGTCTGCAGCAGCTGGCTGGAGAAGGATTTCAGAAAGGTGTGTGCCTGGAGTACCCAAAGGCATACCCTTCCTTTATCCTTGGCATAGGCCTTACAACACTGAGGAAAGGCCATGGTTTGGCAATGGAGTCTTCAATAGTCTTCATCCCTATACAACTCAGTGGCTCTTAGGATGACAGGAGAGGAGACAAGCTAACTTGGGAAGAGTCTTGGTCTTTCAGCTTCTCCCCCACTGAAACACTATACACTGGGGCCACAGTTCATGGCAAAACACACACACAAACACACACTCTCTCACAGTCAAACACACATCTCAACAAGTTGGCGGCAGGTAGCTGTGGGTATCGTTGGTCTGGCATTCGCTCACTCGGCATCTAAGCTGTCCTAAAGCTCCTTCCAATTACTTCTCACTGTTTCCGGGCCGTGTGGTGAGGCACTCCAGCTTCTACTCTGTCACGCTGATCGTAAAGGCACAGTGTGGGAAAGTCCCCTACTGGGATGGCCGTCGCTTGGAAGCAGGGCAGGCTAAGGGGCCCGCAGCTGCCCAAGGCTGGTGTAGACGTCCTCTGCTCCGCTCAGCTCCTCAAAGATTGGGATCAGGTTCAGCAACTCAGTGTCTGCCATGTCATCAAACCAGGACTGCACAGGCACCTGGTGGGGGGAAGATGTGGTGTCAATCTCCCGACTGCTGCTTCCCCCTCCCTCGCCCCAGAGCCCTAGAGGGTGGCTGGGTCTTCCTGGAGGGGTGTACTTCTCTGGTGGAGCCCACAGTTCCAGTCTGCTTCCTCTCCCAATCCCTACCGTGGAGACGCATCAGGAGCACTCACTGCATTCTCGGGGTGGAATATGTAAGAAGCAGGCGAGTTGTCCAGGATGAGGGTCTTCCTCAGGTCCCTCCCCAGGCGGCTGAGGTCCTTGACGTAGCAGCCCTGGTGAAACACGCAAGACTCACGGAATAGGCGGGCCCGGAACACCCCACACCGGTCCAGCAGGTCTGTCACAGGGTCGGCATACTAGGAGGAGAGAAGATGCCTTAGTTTGGATACACTCCTGGTCCTCCTGTATAACCCTAGGGACCAAAAGGGAGCTGCTGGACCACCCCTGTGGCCACCACACCCACTCCTGGTTCTTCCCTCTCACCCCTAGGTACCTTGGCCAGGCTGGCAGTGAAGAGAACACATTCAAAGAGTTCCCCCATGCGTCTCAGGAACTCATCCACATAAGGCCTCTTGAGCACATACACCTGAGGAAGAGCAGAGCAGCCTGTTGGAGGCATCCCTGTGATGAAGGTTTGCAGTACTGGGTACCTTCACCAGTTACACAGCAGCAAGGAGCTCTCAACCCCTGCAGCCCAGCCTCCTGGGCTACCTGGCTGGAAGCCTGCGGCCCCCTGAGACCCCACAGACCCGGAGAACTGGCTGTACCCCCTCACCAGGCTTCCAATGGATCAGTGGTCCCAACCTCAACCTGGCTCAGGAAGAAGCGCACACACCATGTCCCAGGAGCCATCTCTGTTTCCGGCGGCGGACCATCAGCTGCCTCCAGAAACAAGTAATCAAGAATAGGCCTCACAGATGGAAACAGCCTATCCTGGATTACTTGAATCCAGCCACAGCCTCTATGGGAGCTTTCTGTCCTTGGCTCCGACAGGACAGTCTGTCCAGGTCATGATTAGGTAATGAATTGCACCAGGGAGAAGTGACTTTTTCCCCTCAATGACCACAGACTAGACAGACACCCTGCCGAGTCTTGCTCTGCACCCGATCTTGTGCTTGCTTCTGCCAGCCACCACTAACACCTTTGTCCACCTTTACGATCTTGCACATTTTGGCAAGTCCTTTGGCCACCTGACCCCCCATCGGTCTGCATTCTATTGCTTCCATGACTCTAGCCTACACAGCTGCTACTAGAACCATTTCCAAAAAGGTCCTTTTTCTTATCTTTATTTACTTATTTTTTTTAGAGATGGGGTCTTGCCATGTGAGGCCAGGCTGGTTGTGAACTTGTGGGCTCAGGCATTCCTCCTGCCTTGGCCTCCCAGAGTGTTGGGATGACAGGTGTAAGCCACGGCACCTGACTCCCAAAGCTCCTTTACCCGCATTACTCCCAAGCTCAAAGAGAGTCGGCCTGCTGTGACTCTCCCTCCTAGAGTAGGCCTGAACTGGCCACCAACTCACCAGACCACTCAGAGCTCTGCAGGAACCCTCTGTTCTAGGCAGCCACAACTTAACTTCTGTTAGCCTGCCATTCCTTCCACCTCCAACAAGCCCCTTCCTCATCCCAGCTTTCATCAAGTCTGGCATCCTTTCACCCACCTTGGGCAGGTAGTGCTCCCTCATTTTAATCTCATCCTTTTAAAAATTATTCATACCCTTCCTTGTTAGCCAGGAGTTCACAGTGTATATCTGTTTGAAAATATGCCTTCATCTTTTCTACAAGGGTTTAGCACATCCCTATACCCTCAGCTAGACTGTCAAAGGGCTGCTGGACCAAGCCTAGTCCTGACCGGGGCCTGGCGCTGGGCATGGCAGGCCTTCTGGGCAAGCAAGCTGAGTAAATGGTCTTTCACTAGCAGTGTCACATGATCCTTAACCTGGGACTGCCTGGGCTGCAGGCTGGAGCCTGGTCTGTTTAGATTTGAGTGCTCTTTACATTGACAGACACACACTGAGCACTTCCTCAGGCAGAATCCAATGGAGGGCCCTGGGGAAGGCAGTCAGAGAAGGCTTCACAGAGGAGGAGATGTCTGGGCTGGGGAGGAAGAAAGTCACTAGCTATTCACAGTGGGGGTGGCAGGGGGAGCATGGGCAAGAGGGCATTCCAGGCAGAGAAAATGGTTACTACTGATTTCCCTGCCTGTTACAGGCAAAGAGATACCTGGTTAAGGTATCTTAACAGGTATAGATACCTTTCTTAAGGAACAGAGAAATGTAATAAATCATTTAACAATGCTGGCCACGTGAGGGGATGGTGGTTAACAAACGATAGCTATTATTATTATTAAATAAAATGTAAACTATTCTTTTAAACAGCTTGGTTGCAAAGAGAAAACAAGGGAGACAGCTGGGTGGGATATGGGGCTGAAACTCTTTTTTTAAGGTGAGAAAGCCTTGAGTGAAAGATACCAATAAAAAGGGGAGGCTGGAGTTATAGAAAAGGGAGCAACTGACAGAACCCAAGTCCTGAGACGGGTGGAGGACCCCAGTACAGGTGAGGCAGAAGACAGACCCCCCACCCTCTGGGCTGGGTGTGGTCTGGCTGGCAGCTCACCTGGTGAGTGGTCCCCTCAATCTCTATAGGCACTATGAAGTCAGCATTGTTGATTGGCTGGAAGGCAGAAAAGTTAATGCTGTCAGCATGGTGGCAAAGAAACATGAGGCCCCCACCATACCCCTAGGTGGGTGGGGAGAAACAGGTCTTAGAGACTCCTGGAAGTGCCTCTGGCCACCTCATTAAGGGGTTCTCACCCTAGTTCAAGATGTGATACCCCATTCTGGTTTTCCCTACTCCTTAGCACCTCCACTCTGACAAATTCTACCTGGGCTGAGAGTTTTGGGGCCTGAGTTTCCTGAGGAGACAAGCAGGGGCAAGGGCCAAAGGTGATCCAACCACTCTTTTAGGCCTGCCCTGTACAGAGCCCTCGTGGCTGGCTTTCTGTGCTATGTGGCTCGGGGGCAGATGCAGCCTGTTGGGAGTGACTGGAGATAGCAGCCCTGGTGGAACACACAGGGTTCCTACTCAACATTCTTCAGTGGGGCCTCTAGATACCTGTGACACCAGTGTGGCCAAAATGCCAGAGGCCTGGCCTTTTCCCTTCTAATCACTCTTCTTTCCTCACCTTTAGGCTGCCTTACACATCTGTTGTCAGATTCACAAGAAGGCCCAAGATAAAGGTAGGAAGGGTTCCAGACATTGAGTTACCTTAAAGGAGCTATGCACAAGGGTTTCATCGAGGTCAATGACCACACAGATCCTTCCTTGATCTTCCTCTGTCACCTCTGGGAGCAGGCAGGTCCCTGGGATCTAAAACCAAGCCAGGTTGCTGAGATCTGCCTACCAAGAAAGCCCAATTGTACCCCTTGGCATAATTATGGGAAGAGCTGGGTTGTTTGTGGAGACACAATCACCAACCCAGGATAGGCCAGGAAGAAAGGAGGTGGAGTTGTTTCCTTGGTTTCAGCCTCCCAGTGGGACTATTAAGTGATCTGGACATTGGAGGTGGTGGCCAGGGCAGGCGTGGGATGGACAGCAGCTGTGGGAAGAGGGCATGGAGCACCAGCTGTCCCCTAAAATCTAATGCCTTGCACATAGCAGGCCCTCAACAAGTATGGGGAACAAATGGCTTCCCAGGTCAGGGAGGTGGCTGGCCAGGCACCAAGGACTATGCACATCACCCTGCCCGTGGAGCTGGCAGGGATCACAGGGTCCTGGCTTCTGAGTACTTACCAGGCCAGAGTCACGTACCTGGTAGAACTGGTACTGGAGACACTGGAGCAGATCCGACTGAGGAAGAGAAGGAGGTGGTCAGTGCCATCTCACCGCCTTTCCCACCCCATCCAAACCCACTGCTTATGTCTTAAGCCTGGAGGGCAACTTTCTCCCCCAGACCCAGCCACCTGGAAGCTCCTACCATGTCAAAAGTGACTTTTCCTAGGAGTGGGGCAGGAAAAGGGAAAGGCTAGAGCTTCCTTTCCACATTAGGCCTGATGAAGGATGGAGAAGACAAGTGTCCCTGTTCTCGGCTGCCACTGCCTCTCAACTGGACGAAGTGAGGAACAGGTAACTCAAGTAACTGATTCAGAGACACAGAGTCAGAGGCAGAACCAAAGTCTGAATTCCTCACAGTGACAAACTCTCGCTAAGTCCTTAAACTCAGGCTTCTCCTTGAGAACATGTTGTTTTCCATGCCCTCCTTAGGGGTTATGTGGGGGAACAAGCCCTATAAAACATCAAGTAAGCCACATTGTGGGTACCCAAAATGTGAGGGGAGGGAGTGCAGAGAGATCAGCAATCCCCCCACCCCAATTTTTGCTAATACAAATGTTATGACCGCCGGGCGCGGTGGCTCACGCCTGTAATCCCAGCACTTTGGGAGGCCGAGGCGCGCGGATCACCTGAGGTCAGGAGTTCGAGACCAGCCTGATCAACATGGAGAAACTCCGTCTGTACTGAAAATACAAAATTAGCCGGGCGTGGTGGCACATGCCTGTAATCCCAGCTACTCGGGAGACTGAGGCAGGAGAATCGCTTGAACCCGGGAGGCGGAGGTTGCGGTGAGCCAAGATCGCACGCCATTGCACTCCAGCCTGAGCAACAAGAGCGAAACTCCATCTCAAAAAAAAAAAAAAAAAGTTATGGTTTTAAGTGTTCTTAATGAAAACTTTGAAGAAAAATTAAAATCCTAGCACTTAGATAAACAATGTGGCATTCAGTGTACTGCCTTCAAATCTGTGTCAGCAGACTTTTTCCAGAATGCTATATAATTACACACTCTGCCTTTTTACTTAATGTTGCAACTCAATACTTCTCCATGTTATTGAGAACTCTGTAAAAGCTAATCACTCAGTAATACTGTCATGTTGTATTTTATTTAACCATTTCCCCTACTGCAAAATGCAGTGATTTTTCACTGATGTATGTCTTCAGCCTGGTCTTGAGAAAAAGGAAGGACAACCAGACCTCAGTGTTTCAGAGAAGTACCACTGGCTTTTGGGGCAGAATAATTTTTGTTGGTTGGGGCTGGCCCCACCTGTGAAATACTAGACATATAAAAAATACCCACAAAATCCCAAATGCCTTGCATGAGTACAGGAGAGAACTGCTGACAGGAGTTATTAATAGCATGGTAGAGTTTCAATTCCTTGGTTCCCTGTAACTCAGGTAACTTGGAAGTTAGCTTTGCATAATTGAGAACAACAACACAGGCTTTAGAGCCAGAGAAATCTAAGTTCAAATCCTGACACTACTATTTATTAACCATGAACTCTTCAGGTGCAACATAAACCCTCTACATAAATCCATATCTGCAAAGTGTGAATCCTATGATCTCCTTACAGGGCTGCTGGCTGGATCACATGAGACAATATATGCAAAGCACCTTGCCTAGTTCCTGGAACCTGGAAGGATCAGGATCACAGGGGCCCTCAGAAACCACAGTGACATGTGAATGGCCCACACCGCAAAAGGGAAGGAACAGAAAGGAAATACACTACTTATGGAAGGATGGAGGAAGGGCCCCCTCTCAGCCAGAAATCTTTGCAACTTCAGGCAAAGCTTCCTTGTCCGGTTGCCATCGTCTGCAGGGATCTCCCATTAACAGTCCCTTCATTGCTGGCATCTTACCACCCCAACCCACCTACCTTAGCAATGGTGTTTGCTTCCTCCTTATACGCAGCGAGCTCAGTGGAGGAACTTGACTGGCCAACATGCTGGGCGCGAAAACAGCAGAAAAGGGCCTTGAAGATGTTACGTCCACGAGGCTTCTTAGGAGAGGACTTGGAGACCAGGCCTAGGGTGGAGAGAATGACAGAGGCTTTAGCTCTAGGGACATCAGTTTCTGTCCACAGATACTACTATGCCCATAGCTCTTCTAGTTTGTAAGCTCTACTGGGGCACACGGTATACGGCTGGTGAACAACCACATACAGTTAACAGTCAAACATACATATTTATTCCAGCCTTTTCTCTTTAAAGCAGGAATGTCAGGAATCCCCACTCTCTGGCTTGGGAGACCTGAGCTACAGAGCATTTGTTTTTCATTCCATGGGGGAAGATGGGGCCAGGCATAGAATCAAGGTGTTCTGCTGCTCCAGCTGCAGCACACTCAAAATTAATTCACGAAGACAAAAATCCTCCCTAACGTCAATTCCCAGGAAGACCATCGGTTCCAGACAACGGAGAAACCTGGTCCCCTTTGAGTTAGTGGAGCTGTAGTTCTGTTCAGCATCAGCTTCCCTAGATACTGGGTTAGTGGAGGCAGAACTGAGCCCAATTTGCCTAAAAACTTCAGGCTAGAGACCAGGTGCAGTGGCTCACGCCTGTAATTCCAGCACTTTGGGAGGCCAAGGTGGGTGGAGCACGAGGTCAGAAGATTGAGACCAACCTGGCTAACATGGTGAAACCCTGTCTCTACTAAAAATACAAAAAATTAGTCAGGTGAGGTGGCGGGCACCTGTAGTCCCAGCTACTTGGGAGGCTGAGGCAGGAGAATGGCGTGAACCCAGGAGGTGGAGCTTGCAGTGAGCCGAGATCGCACCACTGCACTCCAGCCTGGACGACAGAGACTCCATCTCAAAAAAACAAACAAACAAAAAACAAACAAAAAAACAAAACAACAACAACAAAAACCCACTTCAGGCTAGCAACAACAGACTAGGAACTCCAGAGCAGCCCCAGCCCCAAGGAAGAAACTACACTTTTTGTTCACAGCCTTGCCTCCCCTCCTCCACTCCAGCAGCTCTCCTTAAGGCCCCCTCCCCTCAAGGATGGGGAGCCTAATTGGTAAAACACAGATACCATGGATTAGCCCCTTAGAACACACATTCGCAGCCTCAGGTTCTAGGCTGATAGCCTTGCTTCTGGACTGCAGCTGCTTAGTCCTACCTTGATAATTTGGGCGGTGGAAACAAAGTCATTTTATTTTTATTGATTTTATTTATTTATTTTTTTGAGATGGAGTTTTGCTCTTGTTGCCCAGGCTGGAGTGCAATGGAGCGATCTCGGCTCACCAAAACCTCCACCTCCTGGGTTCAAGCGATTCTCCTGCCTCAGCTTCCTGAGTAGCTGGGGTTACAGCCATGCGCCACCACGCCCAGCTAATTTTGTACTTTCAGTAGAGATGGGGTTTCTCCACGTTGGTCAGGCTGGTCTTGAACTCCTGACCTCAGGTGATCCGCCCACCTCGGCCTTCCAAAGTGCTGGGATTACAGGCGTGAGCCACTGCGCCTGGCCACAAAGTCATTTTAATAGAAGACTTGGCAAGACATCCCCAGAAAGGCCAAGCAGATACAAAAAAAAAAAAAAAAAAAAAAAATTATGAGCATTACAGGATCAACTAGAAATGGACTTAAGAATATCTTTTGTGCTGGGTGTGGTGGCTCACGCCTGTAATCCCAGCACTTTGGGAGGCCGAGGCAGGTGGATCACTTGAGGTCAGGAGTTTGAAACCAGCCTGGCCCACATGGTGAAACCCTGTCTCTACTAAAAATACAAAACAGCCGTGCGTGTGGCACGCGCTTGTAATCCCAGCCACTTGGGAGGCTGAGGCAGGAGAACTGCTTGAACCCGGGAGGTGGAGGTCGCAGTGAGCCGAGATCATGCCACTGCACTCCAGCCTGGCCGACACAGCAAGACTCGTCTCAAAAAAAAAAAGATTATCTTTTGCAAGTTCCTTTTGCTATAGATGAAATTTTCTGATGACTGTTGAGCAAGAGTGGAAAGATACAATGGGCACTATGGCCAGGAGGTGGCGCTGCACAACCACTCACAGAATGGTCCTTGGTCCCAGTTCTCTTCTCCAGAGGGTCTTGAGTTTCCTAGAGCCTGAGCAGGAGATGGGCCCAATGATTAAACCCAAGCCATTCCAGTTTAAAGCACAGGGCAAACTACTGTGCAGGAAAATGGATGCCGGAAATGCCTCTGTCTTTGTGGGGAAAAGAAACGAAAGCAGAATGTACCACGAAGGACAAACTGCCCTGTGTTGTTCCTTGGGACACAGATAAAGGGAAGAGGAAGACAATGTGGTAGGGGCTACCTAGGAGCAACACACCCAGAAAATGTACCAAGGTGGCCCTTGCAGAAGTGGGTAATGGAAGAGCCATTTAACATCCAGTTACTGGGCTGCCAGTACCCCCTGGAGAGGAGCAGGGAAAGATCAAACTATTCCCCAGGACCAAGGGTGAGAAAATGGCCTTTACACAGCAGTTGGACAAGTACAGTCAGCATCACTCCTAGGATAAGGGACTCAGCTCTGCCTCAACATAAAGGCAGAGGACTTCCTGCAGGTGCAGGCTCAGCCTCCCCAGTTGGCCGGTCCAGAGCTTGCGCGCGTGCTCTCTCTCTCTCTCCTCCCTGGGTTAGGCCAGATTCCTTAACATTGGTATGGCCATTGGAAACTTTTTAGAAAATGACTGGGCCTTTCCAGCAATTAGCCTGAAAGCCTGGACATCACTTTCAAGCTCCTGGCTCTGGAAGAGGAATCAAAATTTCCAGGGACAGGGATTTTGTTATGAAGTTGTGCTGGGGACATCCCCCAGAGCCCTTTATCAAGGAGAAAAAATTCAGCAGAGCCCAGCACTCAAAGAGACCAGGATAAGCTGAGCACGGTGGCTCATATAGGAGGACTGCTCAAGCTCAGAAGTTCAAGACCAGCCTGGGCAACATAGCAAGACCTCATCTCAAACTTAAAAAGAAAAGACAGGGCGGTCGTGGTGGCTCACACCTGATATCCCAGCACCTTGGAAAGCCGAGGTGGGCGGATCGCCTGAGGTCAGGAGTTCGAGACCAGCCTGGCCAACATGGTGAAACACCGTCTCTACTAAAAATACAAAAAGTAGCTGGGCGTAGTGGCACACACCTGTAGTCCCAGCTACCTGGGATGCTGAGGCAGGAGAATCACTTGAATCCGGGAGGCAGAGGTTGCAGTGAGCTGAGATCGGGCCACTGCACTCTAGCCTGGGCAACAGAGCGAGACTCTGGCTTAAAAAAAAAAAAAAAAAAAGGAAAAGAAAAAGAAAAAAACAAAAGACAGCAAGACAGAGGTTCCTTGGACCTTCCCTATTTCTATGCTGAAATTGGAGGGAAAGGACAGCTTCCCCACTTTGCCTGTATGGCTCACATTAAATTCTAAGCTCAGGGACTCAGGACAGATGCTGACACAAAGCTCCAAGACCAAAGCTGAACCATCGCTTTCCCTTTGGTTTATGGTTTCTTCATGCAGAACCACAATCAGAGGCTTAACCCGGGCACAGAGTCTTTTTTAAAAGGCCACACAGCCTGGGCTTTTCCTGAAGAGAGGCCGTCAGGAATGCACTCAGCATCTTAGTGACAGATGCTGTGAAGGCTGAGTAATCCTGAGAGGTTGGGGGGGTGAAAGGGGCAGCTGGCTGGGGGCATGGAAAGGCCTGGCTTGCACCCGCTGCAGGAAGCCCAACAGGCAGAAGCGCCTCAGTCCTAGACGGGGAGGGAGCTTGGACTCTGCAGGGGATGAGGGTCTTCTCAAAGACCCAATGTGGCCGGCAGCCCCTGGGCCTCTGAGACCACAAATGCCTTGACCCTGGGGGCAGGAGCTTGAAGCAGAGTACCTCAGACCCACAACAGCAAGGTCAATACCTCAGGCATCCCTCATTCCCCACTCCCTTGATGGGGCCCTGCTTCCCTCCATCCTTTTCCAGGCTGGCTGTCCTCCCTTCCTTTCTAAATACTACTCCAGAGAATTCATCAGAATGCATCAGCCTCTCCCAGCATGACTGCCTCCCTGCAAGGCCTACAATGGCCCCAACCCAGTGCATTCATCAGCCTCCGTGACCCTCTGCGTACCAGGTGCTCAGTAACTTTGCCTGGCTGAGTGAATGACTCCAGGGGCCTCCAGGGCCTGTCATGTCTACAGAGCTAGGACCTGGGGAAGCCTCCACTAGTTTGCAACAGCCCAGAAGAGTTAGATAGAGAAGCCTCCTTTATGTGAGGAGAGGAAGGTGAGCACTGAGGGAGCTGGGCCCGAGGCAAACCAGAGTCTTTCTAGGCCACCGCCATGTTTACTGAGCATCAAGGATGTGCCAGGTCTGCGTTAGACACTTGACATCATTACCTCATTTAATCCTTACTATTAACACTTTGGTAGGCACTAGTTCCCCACTTTACAGAAGGGAAACTAAAGCACAGAGAGGTTAAGTAACCTGGCTCACGGTCATGCAGGCAGTATGACAGCAGAGCCAGGATTTGAACTCAGATCCGCCTGAACCCAGAGCCCAGGCTCTTAACCATTACCCTGTATAGGGTCTCATACACATTTACTCATGCAACAAATGGGAGGTGTAGGGGCACTCTCAAGGTCTCTTCTGGAAAACTTTTTTTTTTTTTCTAAGACAAGAGTCTCATTCTGTTGCCCAAGCTGAAGTGCAGTGGTACAATCATGGGTCACTGCAGCCTTGATGTCCCAGGCTCAAGCAATCCTCCTACCTCAGCCTCCCAAGTAGCTAGGACTACAGTCTTCTTGGGAACTTTTGCTCTCTGCCTCTCTAGGATGAGCTGGTAAAGGACCAGTCTGGGGTCTAGCCCCTACCCCTTGCCCCAGGTTTTCTTGGGCAGGATGTCAAAGTTGGAAGGGGTAAAACAGCACAAGGCTCTGGGATTCCACTCCAGGGAATCCACCCCCACCCCTGCCTGCACCTGCTCTGACCAGCAGATACCTCTGGGGGATCAAGATGACAATGGGGCAGAGGAGGAAGGAGGGGTTGGAGCCAGGAGCTTTGGTCCAAGACCTGCATTGTTCCTTGGGTTTAAGGGTGAGGGAACCACAGAGTTCAGAGAGGGATCTGAAACTTGTGTCAAAGAGCCTTTCAGTGGCTCCTTTCAGCCAGCACTCAGCATTGTGTCCTTGACAGCCAGGTGCAGGCCATCCCCTACCCATCTGTGTGTGATGGGGAGGGGCACAGCCTGCCTTTCCAGGAGAGGAACACTGGGCACAAGAGGATTTACAGGCCCACAGGGATTTCCTTCTTTAAAAACAAAACAAAAAAACAGAGGCCGGGCATGGTGGCTCATGCCTGTAATCCCAGCACTTTGGGAGGCCGAGGCGGGCGGATCACCTGAGGTTGGCAGTTTGAAACCAGCCTGACCAACATGGAGAAACCCTGTCTCAGCCGAGAGTGGTGGCTCACGCCCGTAATCCCAGCACTTTGGGAGGCCGAGGCGGGCGGATTACCTGAGATTGGGAGTTCGAGACCACCCTGACCAACATGGAGAAACCCCGTCTCTACTAAAAATACAAAATTAGCCAGGTATGGTGGCACATGCCTATAATCCCAGCTACTCGGGAGGCTGAGGCAGGAGAATCGCTTGAACCCAGGAGGCAGAGGTTATGGTGAGCTAGAGATCATGCCATTGCACTCCAGCCTGGGCAACAAAAGCAAAACTCCGTCTCAAAAAAAAAAAAAAAAAAAAAGAAAGAAACCCTGTCTCTACTAAAAATACAAAATTAGCCAGGCGTGGTGGTGCATGCCTATAATCCCTGCTACTTGGGAGGCTGAGGCAGGAGAATTGCTTGAACCCAGAAGGCGGAGGCTGCGGTGAGCCAAGATCACACCATTGCACTCCAGTCTGGGCAACAAGAGCGAAAATCCGTCTCAAAAAAAAAAAAAAAAAAGGGATGGGGTCTCACTATGTTGCCCAGGCTGGCCTTGAACTCCTGGGCTCAAGCAATCCTCCTGCCTCATCCTCCCAAAGTGCTAGGATTACAGGCGTGAGCCACCATGCCTGGCCCCCGTAGGAAATTCACTGCACATGGTTCCCCAACCAGGGAGGGCAGCGGATGCCATGTAGCCCCACTACGAGCTGCTCTCCCTCCTTCATTCCCTGCTACCCTCTGCGGACACCCAGCCCTCCTCTCCTGCCCAGATGCAGATGTGCTTCTGCTTTCCCTGCCCCAAACATTTGGTTTGGGGCTAGATGTCTGAGAGGACTAGCACAGACCCAATGAGGGAAGCAGCTCTGGCTTAAGAAGAAAGTGAGCTGGTGGCTGAAGATAGGGAAACCAGGCCAGCCATCCAGCTCACCGCTGCGAGGCTTCCTACTGAGGTGGGGTGTGAGGAGAAGAGGGGATGTGTGGAGTATGCCCCCACTGAGGATCATCAGGGCTGGGGTCCAGGCTCTGCCAGTTACTGACTCAGCCACACAGCCTTTTGGGGCCTTAGTTTCCTCATCCATAAACTGGGATAACAGCAAGCCCTCACTCAGGACTGAAAGGATAAACGAAGTTAGAGAGTAAGGCACTGTGCTAAATCTAAAGCTAAATGCTGCGCTTGTTTTAATTAATTATCCAAGGGGAGATGACCACTAAATGGCAACATCATGGGCCTCATTCCAGGAGGCCAGCAACAGACCAGGAGCCCTCCCACCATCATCACGTGGATGAAGCCCAAGAAGATGAGGGAAAGGTGCCTGAGAGCTCTGATCATGAGCAGGTTTCAGAAAGTCAAAACAGCCCCTATACCTTCTCCCCAGTCCACAACAAAATTTGTTTTCCAGCTCACAAACTCCCTGACTGGGTATTCTGTGAAAAACAAAAGCAAGTAAGACTGTTTCACTTGAGACAAAAATCGCTGTCTCCCCTGGTATTCATCCCCACTACTCTCAAGAAGTACCAGGTAAGGACACTATTTGCCCCTATGCATGGGCCGGGGTAGGTGGCTCAAGCCTGTAATCCCAGCACTTTGGGAAGCTGGGCCGGTTGGATCACTGCAGCTCAGGAGTTCAAGACCAGCCTGAGCAACATGGCAAAATCCTGTTCCACCAAAAAAAAATTAGCCAGGTGCACCTGCAGTCCCAGCTTGGCAGGCTGAAGTGGGAGAATCACCGGAGCCCAGGAGTTCGAGGCTGCGGTAAGCCGTGATTGCACCACTGCACTCCAGCCTGGGTGACAGAGTAAGATTTTGTCTTTAAAAAAAAAAAAAAGTGTACATGTACAAACAAGTGAACACGTGCACACATACACACAAATGAAGACCAGAGTGACCAGGGCAACACTGTTTTTAATCTTCTCCTGAAAGTCAGGTCCAGATACCACTTTTGTCAACAACACAGCTTTGTGTCCCAGCAAAGGAACTCCTCACACATCTGCCTGCGATTCAGCAGAAGGTAACCTCTGAGGCAATCAGATTTTAACAAGCCCATTCACGTAGAAAGTTGCTTTCTTTTTTGGTTCATCCCCAGAAGTACTTCCTTCCCCACCACCTCCCATCCCCCACAGCAAAGGACTTAGCCTTAGCCTGGCTATCACTATAAAATGGCCCCTCTGAGGGGCCTCCTTCCTCTCAGCTATTGGAGGAAGGAGAGTATTTGGAGCATTTCCGGCCCTTCTTGGACGGCTGCCTGAACCCTGCAGCCAAGACACATTTGACTGGGACTCCCCCATGGAGAGAAGTCCTCCCAGGTCCTCTGCAAGGGGCATCTGTTCCTTGGCTATGGACATGCCCTAAAGTGCCAGGTGGACGGAAGAGCTCCTGGGACCAGCAGGTGAGTCGGCAGGGAACAAAAGAGGGTGAGATGCCTAGACAGCCCCCACACACAAAAGACTGCAAACAATGGGGAGGGTGTACTGCTTTCATGCCTGGCCACTGACACTGTTCTCTACAGCTAACAAGCAAGGCAGGGCCGGACCCAGCTTAGCACCAGCTCCCGAAGTTCCAAAAAGTAGCTGTGAATCTAACTGCATGGGCATTTTTTGAAAAAAGCAGTTTTACACTTTGGGGGGCAAAGGCGGTGGGGATCACTTAAGGTCAGAAGTTCGAGACCAGCATGACCAATATGGTGAAACCCCATCTTTACTAAAAATGCAAAAATTAGCAGGGTATGGTAGTGAGCTCCTGTAATCCCAGCTACTCCGGAGGCTGAGGCACGAGAATCACTTGAATCCAAGAGGCGGAGGTTGCAGTGAGCCGAGATCACACCATTGCACTCCAGCCTGGGGGACAGAGCAAAACTCTGTCTCAAAAAAAAAAAAAATACATAAATAAAATTAAAAAAATTAAAAAGCAGTTTTAGCCATGCTGTTTGGCCCATACCAGCATGTTGTATGCTGGTGCCCTCTCTGCACCAGCAACTGGGGCAGCTGTACCTAAGCCAGTGACTCCATTAGTTCCCTTTCCCTGGGCAGGAGAGGTCCCTATATGGCTGTCTCTTCTTTCAGACCTGAGTCCTTAATGCCACCTGTGGGGTGAGGGTCACAGGTCACACACTTTCTTGTCTCTGCCCCTTCAGCAATCTGTTCTCTGACCTCAGCTAGAGAGGTAAGAGGACTCAGTTTTGGGAGCAGGGGATTTCTGGCAAGTTCTAAAGCACGTTGATTTCAGAATCAGCCTCTAAAGGAGGTATTGCCAAAACACCCTCCTGGGCAGCTCCAACGTACTTTAAAAACGTGCTGGGTTGGGGTGGGCCTCCAGAAGTAGTAGATCCTGGACCAGAGACAGAGGAGGCGTTTCCTCATAGACAAGTCAGCTGCAGGCTCAGCCCTGCAAGCCCCACTCCAGAGGACTCTTGGGGGATGTCAGGAAGTGATCTAATAGCCCACAGGGCAGCAGGGACAAGCCTGAGATGCCATCCAAGAAAACTCAAAGGACTGGATCCTGCCCCTGCCTCAGCAGGAGACCCTGCCCTATGTAGCACCAGCCAGAGCAAAGGTATCATTGTGACGGACTGGAAACCACATTTGCCTACCTGGAGTTACCCCTCCTTCCCCCTAAGGAGGTGTAGAACAAGCCCCTGTGGGAGGGGCTACACACAGACATCCTCTCAGTGAGTGTTTCAAGTTCCTGCCTTGGTGCTGTGCCCTTGACTCCTGGAATGCTTAGATATAGTTGAAGCCTAGGAAGAATCCACTGCTTCTTTCCCTTCCAGGTATGTAGGCCTGCTTTGCTTTAGGTTGATACAAACGTGAGCTGGAGAAAGCAGTGAGGACACAGGACAAAGCAAGGGTATCTGTTCTGACCAGGGAAAAATACAGTGGTGACACAAGGCACCCAGACTTGAGTTCGAATCTAGGCTCTGCCATGTGTAAGGTATGCAGCCATGGGCCTCAGTTTCTTCATCTGCAAAATGGGAAGACTACCTATTTCTCAGTGTCAGAATTGCAGGGAGCTCAGGGAGTGTCCTGGTCCTAACAAAAGCTTTGTAAGTGTCAACTGCTACTCATTAAGTGCAAAGTACTTTCATACTCTTACCTCAGTCTCCATCTCAAAATGTTCACATTAAAGGGACCATAGAGATTTCTTCTAACTCATTTCAGAGGTAGTAACAGGGCCAAACCGGAAATGATGTTTTCCGGGACTCCACAAAAAAGCACTCCACAAAAACCAGTCAGTCGCACACACACATACACACTAATTGAGGCTGGCCAACCAGTTCCTCCTTCATATGGCTGGCCTCTGCAGAAGGAATGGAAGGAGTCTGCCAGGGAGGCACCCATCTCCAGGGACATTCTCCTGCTCCCCCCACACCCCTCAGCTTCACCTATGACCAGCCAAGACGTATAGGTGAGTCCACTTGAGAAAGCACTGATCTAGAAGTCAGGAAACCCAGCTCTTGCTCCAGTTCAGCTTTTCAACAGTTCCGTGGCCTTGCTAGGGCACAATTCTCTGGGGTTCAGCTTCCTCATAAGCCAATCTGGAAAGGTTTCCCCTGCACGGTCCCTTAAAAGGTGCTTCACCTGAAGCATGCACCTGAATCATGAACTCAAAAGCACTCTAAAAGGTGAAATGTTAGGCCGGGCGCGGTGGCTCAAGCCTGTAATGCCAGCACTTTGGGAGGCCAAGGCAGGCGGATCATGAGGTCAGGAGATCGAGACCATCCTGGCTAACACAGTGAAACCGCGTCTCTACTAAAAATACAAAAAATTAGCCGGGCGTGGTGGCGGGCGCCTGTAGTCCCAGCTACTCAGGAGGCTGAGCCAGGAGAATGGCATAGACCCAGGAGGTGGAGCTTGCAGTGAGCTGAGATCGAGATCGCGCCACTGCACTCCAGCCTGGGCGACAGAGCAAGACTCTGTCTCAAAAAAAAAAAAAAAAAAAAAAAAAAAAGTGAAATGCCAGACAATGCTAATGTCTGGCTGACACTAGCCATGTACCCTTGGGCAAAGTCCTTCCCTCTCCCTGTGAAAGTTTTCCTTATCTGTAAAGTGAGGTTAATTCCTCTTATTGGAAAGGAAAAGTTGTCAGGAGAACTAAGTGAGATACGAGATATAAAATGCTAGGAATAGTACCTTGCCTATGGCAAGTACTCTATAAATATTGGCTGTAACCATTACTGGGTAAACAAGGATGGATCATTACTCTGTCCATTTACTCTGAAAACTTTAGGACTCCCCTTGAAGAGCCACAGATCTTTAACATACAGTAAAACGGGACCACCAAGAGGAATTTTCCTGCTAGGGGCAAAACAGGCAGTTGGGGCCACTGCTGTGCCTACCTGGCTCTTCTCCAGGGGCACCTGTCAGAGCCACAAGGAGCATTTGGAACACATGCATGCCTGACCCACCTGCCCATGCGCTGATTCAGTAGATCCCAGGTGGGGGGTCTGTATTTTTAGCAAGTGTCACAGGAGACTCTGATGTGTGTCCCTGGCTGAGAGCCAATATCTTAAGGTTGCCAGGGTCTCTGACTAACCCAGGGCTAGAAGGCAATTCAGCCAAAGTCCCCTTGGCCCCTCTCCCCACCATACCTGACTGGCTCAGTGTTTCTGCAAGCCTTAGAGGACTCATGCCTAGGATCCAGTTTTCTTCTCTAGGGGTAGTTCTATGTGACGTGAGTCAGAAAACCTGGGTCTGCTGTCTTTACCTGCAGGCCCCTGTTCCTGTGAAAGAGGGGTCCTAGCTCTATTCTGCTGCGGGAACAGAAAAGCTGGGATCTACTATCCAGGAAGCCTTCCGCAGGCAATTTGAGCCTTTGCATGAGTCTGCTTGGCTCTCACTGGGATTGGGGCCATATTTGTTCCCTGGGAACAATGCAGGTGGGAAAGTGCAAATTCAAGAGGATGGAAAAAGCTGTGGCAAGAAATAAAAGAAGGTATAGAATAAAAAGAGAGTAAGAGCAAAGTCTGATTTGGGGGGATGGGGGTGGGGGAAGGACTAGAGCACCTAGGAGGGAAATGGAAATGTCAGATCCACTCAGAGATCAGGTTCAAGGCTAACTCCTAGAATAGCTAACATAAAACAGGGCATACACACTTTTGCCTAGAGGGAGGCTGTGGCGCTCACTGGAGTACCCTGTGATAACAGATCCTGGTGCAGGTATACTCAGACCTGAAGGGCTGGGCATTTTGCCAGACAAAGAAACTCCATTCTATTTGGTCTCTGGTCCAGAGATGCTTCCAGTTTTAAGTCGTCAACTTATCCACTTTAATTTCTAGTACTTTCTTTGTAAGATTTGCATGTTAATGTGCTCATCTGCATCCCAGTTCAGAACTACTCCTCCATTTCAGAAAAGTGAGGTTAATATGTCAGGGCCACACCCAATCCCAGGTCCCAAAGACAAGCGAGTTAATTCCATGCTTCCCAGAGCTGGCCAGACTAAGACAAGATGAAAAGCAGATCAATGCTGCTTTTGTACTTTCTCAATGTTGTACCCCAAAACCACAGCAGCAAACAAATAGCTTAAGAACATCTATTTCTCTTCAAACCCCATTTTCTTTTTCCCCCTCTTATTAGAATTACCTAAAAGAAACCTCAATCTCTCTGAATTCATTAACTCTCAAAGCAGACAGTGAGAGAATGTAGCATACAGTTGTCTTGAATATTTGTTATATCCATATTTGAGAACCTCTAAGGAAGTTTAGACTTTAGAGACTCACAGGGGGCACATGCCTGGCCTTCTCCCACCCCCCAGATGCCCAGGCACCAGATAGAATGGCCAAAGTCCCACAGCCCAGGCAGATAACAAATCACATCCCAAGTCACATGACACAAAGAAGGGGTCTGTGCAGCAAGGCTGTTTGTAAGCCTAAGAGGTTGATCCTTCCAGAAGGCCCAAGCCCCCACAATCAGTGTCCCCTCTGACCCCCGGCCACCTGTCTTGAAAAATAAAACCCACAAGACTACGTGCTGTTTACACTGTGTCCTTGGGGGAATGGAGGAGGGCGAACAGAGTAGTCTCACTATGTAAAAAAGGAGGACATTAGGCCGGGCGCGGTGGCTCACGCCTGTAATCCCAGCACTTTGGGAGGCCGAGGCAGGCGGATCACGAGGTCAGGAGATCGAGACCATCCTGGCTAACACAGTGAAACCCCATCTCTACTAAAAAATACAAAAAATTAGCCGGGCGTGGTGGCGGGCGCCTGTAGTCCCAGCTACGCGGGAGGCTGAGGCAGGAGAATGGCGTGAACCCGGGAGGCGGAGCTTGCAGTGAGCCGAGATCGCGCCACTGCACTCCAGCCTGGGCGACAGAGCGAGACTCCGTCTCAAAAAAAAAAAAAAAAGGAGGACATTAATATTTATCAAGCACCTACTAAGTACCAAGTATAATAGAAGGGTAGATATCATTATTACTACTTTATAGATAAGTTACTCAGAATACTAAAGTGATTTATCAAGTCTCATTGCAAATAGGAAAAGAAGGTATTTGAACCCAGGCCTGAAGCAATTTTGCTTCAGAAACAATGCTTTGAAGTAACAATGAAAACTTTAACCACCATCCCTGACCCTGGTCCCCACTTTATCCAATCTAAGAACCAAACTTACCATGATGGGAATAAAAGACAATACCCCAAATTACCCAAAAGCTAGCAGAAAAAAAAAATTGGAGGAGGAATTGGAAGGGAAGCTATGTATTGATATGTACACACATACACACAATCCCATATATATTTACATATTGTCTTTCTTTTCCATGCTTATTTACAAACACTTTAATTCTTCACAGTTAGGTTGGGAGCATCAATTCACGTTGGCTAGAAATGTGACTTCTTTAGTATTTACCATTTTAACAAAATCCATGATAAGGGATTTGGAAGGTCCCATGGAGAGGATGAAATGACACCTCTCTGCTACCCAGTTTCTTTAAGACCTCTACGGTTGAGAAGAGAGGACAAAGGAACACCCCCACCTCTGCCATCCTCCGAGGGATTTTTCACAGCAATTCCAGTGCTGCTCAGTGGAAAGCTCTACAAGTCAACTGCAAACCCCCAGCCCCAGATGTTAGGCATTTACAAACTTTGTTGCTGATTTATCAGCGCTCCTCTGCAATTTTGGGGGCAGGAGCAAACACAAGCTTAAGTCACCACGCAGGCTCCAATCCTTACCCGAAGATGGGGGAAAAACTCCAAAGGAGATGCAGGAGGGAGCCTCAGCAGTCACTGTGAGAGCACAAAGAGGCCAAGACCCAGGGTAGGCAAAGGAAGGTGAGAGGCACCAGCAGGGCAGGAGGAGGAGCCAGCTATAAACATGCAGGCTTCCCGCCCCCTGCATAGCAAGCTATGGAAGGAAGCTCCAGCAAGATTCATGTCTAAGCTTTTCAAGTTAAAGGCTTGGCTACATCTACAGTGAACGGTGTCTGAACAACTTCTTGAGGGAATAAGGCAGAATTTCTCCCTTATGCGGATAACAAAAGAGCTAGCCATCCTGAAAACTTGCCACATCGTAATTTTCAGGGATGGTCAGTCTCTCAGAAGAATCCTTGCGATTAGCTATCAGAACCTGTCCAGTTCGGCATGTGAGAAGGTAATCCAAGGCATCATCGAGAGGAAGGGGCATCAGGATTCATGGACAACAAAAAAATCTCTTGATTCCTCCAAAAGGCGTGTGGGTCACTGAGCTCCGGAAGAGGCTGCCTCCACCAGGTCTCATTTCACGTTGGGAGGTTACAGCGTGGGTCTTGTTTCCTTGGCTTTTCCCCATCTAATCCCAAAGCCAAGGTCACAACCTCTTAGCAATGGGGTGACAATCTCATATAGAGCTGCAATAAACAGCCATTCTTGCCAAGCTGATATTAACATTTCTTTTTTCTTTTTGATGTTACACACAATCCTGTCCTTGCTGTACCAGAAAGCCATTTCACCCATCTGTCTGGGAAGATGATCCAATTTTGGTGCTTTTATCATCAATGCTTTCAGCAACTTTGTTCTACTTCCCCTACTGTAATTACTTTTGAATCATCAACGCACCCAGACAGCCTTAAACCTCAGAGAACAGAATGCTAAAAAAGAAAAAAAAAAACCTGCAATGGCAAGTAACTTCACTAAATAGCCACCCAAGCTAGGAGCAATTTGTTTCTTTCCAGAAATTTACTTATTAATAATAAGAACCTCACACTCCTTCTTCCCCTTTTTCCAAAGGCAGGCAAGGCATGGAGATGGGATGTTGTGGAGAGGAGGGAGTGGGGAGAAGGAGGAACTCCAAAAGGAGCTAATTAAAACATCTGCTTCCCCAGTCCCCCAGCTTTTGTTTTTTGTTTTGTTTTGAAGACGTAGGTTTTGTTTGTAAATGATGTGGGACTCAGAAAGTTGGTTTAGTGGTTGCTGGGTGCCTAAGCAGCCCAGGAAGAAAGTATGTCTTCTCTGGAATGCAATCAAATTACATGGGGAGGGGCCGGGCGCGGTGGCTCACGCCTGTAATCCCAGCACTTTGGGAGGCCGAAGGCGGCTGATCACCTCAGGAGTCGAGACCAGCCTGGGCAACTGGCGAAACCCCTGTCTCTACTAAAAAGTACAAAAAAATTAGCCACGCGTGATGGCTCGCGCCTGTAATCCCAGCTACTTGGGAGGCTGAGGCAGGAGAATTGCTTGAATTTAGGAGGCGGAGGTTGCAGTGAGCTGAGATTGCGCCACTGCACTCTAGCCTGGGCAACAGAGTAAGACTCCATCTCAATTTAAATAAAAAATTACATGGGGAGGGAGAGACCCAGTGGCTGCTGGCTTAAACCACACACACAAAAAAGGAGAAACATTAACTCCAAGAAAATCCAACACCAGCAACTTAACACTGTCAAGCCAGTTGCTTTGCTTTCTGCTGTTATCTATTCTGTAGCCTGCCATTCACCCTGGTGGATGAAACTTCCAGCTCTGATTTCTAAGACGCCCCGGCGCAGTCCAGCTTTCCCTTACTCCTCGCGTGGCCCCACGATGCCCAAGGCACACTCCCTGCAAGAGTCCCTGCAAGAGAGGAAGACCTAGTGGGGAAGCACAGGGCTCCTCCCCCTACTCATCACCACTGCCCCCTCATGAATCCCCCCACATCTAGGTTTCTTCCCCTCTGGCTAGCTCTTAGGGTCTTTTCCTGGGATAAAAACGGAGTGGGAAGAGTCAGGAGTGAGCTATAAACACACGCAGGCTCCCTTCCTTTTTCAGCCATCAGCACAGTTGAGCAGCCAGCAGAGGCGGTGAAGTTGCTGCCTGGGTCACAGCCTGGTTAGTGATGCAGCCAGGAGAGCAGAAATCATGGCAACACCGAGGTCAGGGAGGCCGGAGCCTTCTCGGGGGTTGGGATCTGAGTAGGCAAGGCTCATCCCTTCTCAGGGCAGGCTTATTTAAAGTCCGGCCAGTGATGCAAGAGGAACACACTGCCCCCCTCCCCCCACCCTTCCCCCCTCCCAGCTCCTCTCGTTCCACTGAGGGAATTTGGGAGAGGCTGACACCACCAACTCAGCGGCTTTGCCCCTAGGGAAGTTGGGGGAGCTCCTTGGAACGTGAACCCCAAGAATTAGTGACCTGCTGACTAATGTTGCCAAACGGGGAGACGTGGGGCGCACGAGGCCCCGAAGCTGGCCGCCCACCAGGCTCTAGGCCTCAGTGTGTTCAACTGCAGCACCGGCCCTTCGCGCTCGGTGGAGAAGGGGAGGGAGCGCTCCGGATTCGGCCCTAGGAGCCAGCTCCCGCCCCAGCCTCCGGGGCCAGGTGGCCCCGGTCCGGGGGCTCTCCAGAGAAACGCCACACTCGTCCTTACACCCCGCGGAAAATCTGCCGCTATTTTGGACACATTCCTCAAGGCCAAAAGAAGAACGTGGCGGAGGGGGAAAGAGTTTCGAGTCTCCCACTGTGACCAAACTAAGAGGTTCCACCCTCGGGCCCCAGCTTTCTCCCGCCCCGGGAGAGGCGTCGGCCTCCGCCTCACCCCCGCGAGGGCCTGCGGGCCCCCTCGCGCCTCCACCTGACACTCTGGAAGGCGGGGGCCGCCAGCCGCTGCCCACAGAGAACTCGCACTTTTTCGCTGCGCGATTCAGAACCACGCCGGGTCTGATGCCATCCGGCGAATTATGTAACCAGGGACACCGCTCCCGGGCTAAACAAACGCGGCTCTGTGTGTGCAGTGGCGGCCCCGGGGGAGCGCACCGGGCAGGGAGGGGCTCTGGCCGGGCCTCCGGGTCGGGCTTGTTTGCTCAGCGAAACTGGCCAGAGGCAGCCGGGCGGGAGCCCGACGCCGCCAAGGTCCCGGGGCCCGCGCTGAGCCGGGAACCCGCCACGTCTGGTGTGCCAGGGCCCGGGCCCCTCCCCCACCGCGACCGCCCCCGCCTCCAAGAGGTGAACTTGGTCCCAAGTCCCGCCGGACGCCGTCACCGCCAGCTAGCTGCCGGAACGACCTCGGGCTTGGAGGGGCCTGCAAGTGCTGGACTCCAGTCCCGGTTCCGTTCCACCTGGGGCTCCCTCCGTCACCTTCCTAACCCCTCCCCGCGATCCCAGGGCAGCCGCGCGCGGCGGTGAAGGAAAGTGACGACCCCACCCCCAACTCCGGAGGGGGTGGACGCGGAGTGGCCCAGTGCTTCGAGAGCGACCCCTCCGTCTCTCAGCCCCGGGGGGGAGGGGTTGCGGGACAGGGTGACAGCTGCGCCGAAGACGCCCTTTCCGCTCGGGCGCCGGGATCCCCGTGCAGCCCCCACGGAGGTCTGAGTGCCAGCCGGGATGCGGGGGCGGATGGACCGGAGGGGTCCAGTCGGGATCGCTGGCTCTAAGCCCTGGAGGTCAAGGGCCGAGACCTGGGTTCGGGGCTGTGCTAGCCCCCTCCGCGCCCGGGGGCGACGCAAAGTTTTGGGAAGTTGCTGCCCCTACCTTGCTTGGTGAGCACCAGGGCGTCTTCCCTCCGCGCCTGGGTGATGATGGAGCCGTGTTCCATCTAACAATCCCGCGGGCCCGGGCTGGCTGGGCGGGAGGACGGGCGGGCGCGCGGGCTGGGCTGGGCTGGGGGGCCTGGGCGGGGGCCCGCTCCGGCTCCCGAGACTCCGACTTCCACAGCTGTTCACATCCCCCCTCTCGTCTCCTCCCCGGACCGGGAAGGGAAGCGGCCTGTACAAAGGGCGGGCGGCCCGGGCAGCGGCTCCCCCGGGTGCCCCCAGCCCCGATCCCCCAGCGGCAGCTCCGGGCTCCTCAGTTTGGGTCCAACATGGAGAATCCGGAGCGAAAACAAGAGGAGGAAATGGGACACGGGGCGGTTTCCAGGCTCCCCCCTCCCCTCCGTACTCCAGATAAACAACCCGCGGCTGCAGCGCCCACCCCCGCGCGCCTCCCGGCTCTCGACTCGGCCTCTTCACGGCCAGCTGGAGCTTCCCGCTGGGGGCTGCGTCCTAGGCCCTGGGACCCTCCATCTGTGAGCGGCCGGGGCTGCGGACAGTCGGGAGCTTTGCTATTTTGTTACGGAAAAAGCGAATCCTCAAGGGGGGTGGGGTGGCGGGCGGGCAGGCTGGCTGGGGAGACTTGAAACCGTTCCGGCGCTCCGATTGGCTCTCTTGGAGAAAAGGGGCGTGGCCCCTCCTTACTATGCGGTGAGAGGACCTAACAACATTCCAGGCGCCACGGCCACGCCCCCGGGCCACTCCCCCCGCGCCAGACTGCGGCCTCCCAGTCTCCTCGGCCACACCCCCTTCCCAACTATTTAAAAGGCCACTCCGAAGCTCACGTTCTGGTGCTCTGTGCTGGGGTGTTCTTGTCTCGGAGGGCGCACTCGGGGAAGGTGGAATGGTTTCGCCCTTCAGGGGTGACCAAGACAAGCCGCTAAGCCTAACCTGACTCCAGCAGGGGATGGGGCGGATCGGAAGTTACCTTACCCCCCTGCTTAGCCCTAGAATCAAGGACGTACCAAGTCACATAAAAGTACAACCGTCGAGGCCGGGCGCGGTGGCTCACGCCTGTAATCCCAGCATTTTGGAAGGCCGAGGTGGGTGGATCACGAGGTCAGGAGTTCAAGACCAGCCTGGCCAAGATGGTGAAACCCCGTCTCTACTAAAAATACAAAAAAATTAGCCGGGCGTGGTGGCAGGCGCCTGTAATCCCAGCTACTCGGGAGGCTGAGGCAGAGACTTGTTTGAACCCGGGAGGCGGAGATTGCAGGTAGCCGAGATCGCGCCACTGCACTCCAGCCTGGGCGACAGAGCGAGACTCTGTCTCAAAAAAAAAAAAAAAAAAAAGTACAACCTTCGAATCCCGAAAGGGGTGTGTGCGTGTGGGCAGACCTAGGACTCCAGAGTATAAGAGCTGGAACTGACCTCGGGACTGTGTCCCCCCCAACACTGAAAATGAGACCTGAGGTGCTGGGCTTTCCTCACAGCCACCGACTTACTCCCATTTAGGCGGCCCCGACTCCGCCCCTCCTCCCTACCTCCCTCATCCTACCGCTCTCTTTTTGCCCCCACAGTCCCAGCTTCCTTTAGATGGATGGAGGTCTCTCAGGGAGGAGCTTCAGCTTTGTGGACTCAGGCTGCCTTCCCCACTTGCTCTTTAGGCCTCGGGGCACGCTCCGCTGGCTACGGCTCCTGGAGTCTCTGCTCAAGGTTGTGGGTGCTTTTGTTCCCCAGGGGTAGTAGCTCCAGAAAGGCTGGTTTCAGCTCAATATCAGGTCTTTTCCAGTGATCTACATCTGTCCACAGGTGACATGGGCTGCCTTGGGACAATGGTAGCTGTTCAAGTCAAGGCCGGCAAGAGTGGTGTAGAGTGAGATTGCACTGGGTGACTTCTGAGCTAAATCCAACCCCAATATTCTGTGATTCAGTGGCACTCACCCTGCCAAGGAAGGGGCTTCCTTCCTGCTGCAGTTCCCATTGCCCAACATGCATCAGGTCTTACTGATGATTAGAGGACAACTAGGTCACAGCTAAACTTGCCAGGTACTATCAGACACCTGCTTCCTATGGTCCCTTCCTCATGAGGACAGGTGAGGTCATGATCTGCATATGCCTGTGTGCCATACAGTGATCATGTGTGCCTGTTTCTGCTGTTCCTACGCACGTATACAAAACCTTTTTATATAACATCATTTTAATGGAAATGCTGTTTTTCCAAAATGAAAGTGGCTGTTACAGATCTGAATGATGCTTATGTAACTTTAAACACTGAATTTGGGTAGATCTTAATTCATTAACAGAAAGGGAAACGGAGGAGTTCTGACATACCCACCTCCCATCATTAAAACAATAGGATCTTTAAGGTAAATCTTCAATAGTCAGGTTGCTAGGGGGGCCTTTTTAGACCCTTCCCCTGCCCTCTTCTAAGGTAGATTAGTTGCAGTGGAAGGAATGTAGGCAGGAGCTGAGGACTGAGGATTTAGGGGGGCCTGCTACCCATAGCACTGTAGGGCAGGACACTTCACTTCGTTATGCTTCCATTTCCTCATCCATAGAGACAATACCTCCCCTTTTGTAATTTACAAAGTACTTTCACATATATTATCTATTTCATTTGATCTCTCACTTCTTTGAGGTTGATAGAGCAGATATTATGCCCATTTCTATAGATGCCTGTTTTGTAAATGAGGAATCAGGGTCTGGGAAGGTTAATTGACTCACCTGAGACCTCACAGCTTGTTAAGAAGAGGAGACAGGATGTCTTTGGACTTTAAGACTAGAACCCTTGACACTTTAACATAGTTCCCTTCTTATCTATAGGATGGAGGAGACACTAGAACCTATCGCTCTCTTTTCCTGCTGTGAACTCCAATTGCATCACCTCTCCTGGAAGCCCTCCCAGATGCCCGCCCTCATGTCAGGGTTTTATAGCCTCATACATACTCTCTCAGACCACTTGGCACCCTATCTTGCAACTGTGTGCTTATTGGCTTCCCAACCAGAAGGTGGATTGAGACTAGGGGATGTCTTATTCTTTACTGGATTTCTTGTGCCTAGCAGAGTGCCTAACACAGAACAGGTGACTTGTACATGTTGAGATGAAGTCTCACTCTGTTGCCCCAGCTGGAGTGAAGTGGCGTGATCTTGGCTCACTGCAACCTCTGCCTCCCCGGCTCAAGCAATTCTCCTGCCTCAGCCTCTTGAGTAGCTGGGATTACAGGCACCTGCCACCATGCCCAGCTAATTTTTCTATTTTTAGTAGAGATGGGATATCACCATGTTGGCCAGGCTGGTCTCAAACTCCTGACCTCAGGTGATCCACCTGCCTTGGCCTCCCAAAGTGCTAGGATTACCAGTGTGAGCCACCATGGCTGGCCTTGACTTTATGTCTGAACCAGTGTTCTTTTGTCCAGGGATTTGTTCAGTGACCTACAGCAAGAAACATATTTTATGTTGTGAGATAAATGATACAAAAGTTTCATGGACAATACTTACCCTGGCTATGTGTGCACACTCATATTTTCTATTGCACGTATTGTGTTCTATTTGATGGTTTTAAGGTGCCAGCCATGACCTTCTAAACTGAATTCACAAACCACCACCGGATTGTGACCCAGTGTTAAAACAATGCTACTTTCACTCCTGGATGCAGTAGATGCCTTCATGTGTGTCTCAGGGCTCTGGCTGTCCCTGAAAGATGCAGAGGAGATGGTCCTCAAGCATTTCTTGCTCTGAGGTCAAAGAAAAATTTATGTATAACAGATAGAACCCCTTCCAAGGCCAGAGGCACAGGGGTACAAATAGAACCCAGCAAGGAGGGGTAAATGAGGGAGGAGGGGCAGTTCCCAAGAGGCCTGGTGAGGACCCCTGTGCTTCCAGAGACTACAAAAGCAGTGGAGGCGCTACTGGAGCCTGGAACCCCAAACATAGGTGGGGCTTGCTCTCTTGATGCCACAGGCTTCTCACTGCTCTGTCCACAGATGACTAGGAAAAGGTCTGCACTCTGGAAAGCTCTGTAGGGTCATGGTGGGCCTCTTTCCTGTAGTTGAAGTGGTGAGGGTGGTGGGAGGCAAGTGGACCTTCTAACTTCTGCCTAAAATAGCCTCAAAAATAACATCCTGCCTACGGGGCCTGGGCCAGTTGCTGGTTGTGTAACTTTAGGTGGTTCATTTTAGGTGGTTCAAGGGAGATAGCTGAAGCCAGGTCTAACAACTCTCCCAGGAGAAAGCCCACTGACTCTCACTTGGTTCCCTACCTGCTGTATCCCCTTTCCTCTGGCCTCTCTGACTGCATGGTTGGTAAGAGGCAATTTGGAAACAACAGCAGTGTCCCCATTACCCCCAAATGCTAGAATGGGGGGCTAGGTGGGGCAAACATGGAGTGGCTGTCCCTGTCTGTCTCCTGCTGTGGCTGCTGAAGTCGGACTGGGTGTCCCGAGCCAAGGCTGGCGAAAGGGAAACAGCTGGAGGAGCTTCCTCCATGGGAGATGCCTAATTGCCCTTTTCCCCACAGAAAATAAGTACAAGGTTGGGCTACCGACCTTTCATGATTATCTCTGATGTCACTGAAATATTACTTTTTTTTTTAAAACCTTTTTTTTTTTTTTAAAAAAGGAACACATTGATTTTCTTGGTTTTTCTGATTGTCCCTGCAGTCTCAGTTCTGCTTTGTATTGTTCATGAGTAGGTGGATGTCAATGCCAAGATTCCAGAGCTTGGTGCCCTCCTGTCACAAGGCTTGTATGGTATGGTCCTGTCCTAGCTTCCCAGGGCAGAGTATCGGGGCTGAGATGGGGTGGGGTGAGGGAGAGAGACCCAGTGGCTAATGACTGAACTGCTGTGAGGGTGCCAGATGCTGAGGGCTGCAGAGGGAGGGAGGAGCTAGTGGTAGCGGGGATAGCTCCTCTGTGCAACAGCGTGGGAAACCTCACTGCCTGCAAGGTGCAGGCATGCTCATCACTCCAACACCACCGCTTAATTACTTAACCTCTTGACTCAGTTTTCCCTTAAGATGGAGAGAACAATAGTACCTACTTCGTAAGTTATTGTGAGGATTAAATGAGATGATGTATGAAGTGTTTATGCCTGAAACACTGAGTGCTTAATAGATACTATGCTCATCATCATCATTCTCCTTTCCTCCAAAGCTGTTCCTTCTGCATCCATCATCTGCCCAGTTCCCCAAGCCAGAAACCTGAGGTCACCCAATTCTCTCCCACCTAACTCATGCCTACCCCCTATCAGTCCTGAAAACCAATGGCTCCTCCACTCCCAAAGATTTGTCAGGCCTTTTCCTTCTTTCCATTCGCATGCATGACTGGCTGCTGTCTCAGGGGAGGTTGGCAACAGGCTTCTCATCAACCTTTTTCATTCTCTACATCCCAAATTCAAATCCATTCCCAGCTCTCCTAGAAAATGCAAATCTGACTCTGTCTTGTCCTGATCCTGTCTGTATGGAATGATTCAGCAGTTCCCTGAGACTTCCAGAAGGAAGCTTAGATGCCTAGCTGGGCACCCATGGTCCCCAAGATCTATCTCCTGTCAGCCTGCCACCCCATCTCCAGCACTTTCCCCCACAGCCCCCTGTGCTCCTGTCAGGAGGAACTAAATGCCTGGGATCCTGTTACTGACCTCCTATGCCTCCCTACCTTTGCACAGGCAGTTCTCTCCGCCTGGATGCCCTTTCCCCCTCCTCTGTGAGCTAACTCCTTATCCTTGAAGATACAATTCAAGTGCCACCTCTTCCTCAAATCCTCCCAGGTCCCAGTCTGACTTAGAAGCTTCTCGGAGCTCCTGTATTTTCATTCTGGTTTACTTGTCTGTTCCCCCACTGCAGTGTAAGCTCCTTCAGGGCAGGCGCTGTCTCTTTTTCTGCACACCCCTAATGCCTCTCACAGAGCCTGGCACACAGTGCTCTGTTGGAAACCAGTTCCAGCGGGCACCTTCCTTTCTGGGCACTGCTGATCTCCCTGGGGCACTGAGCCTGGGAGGCGGGATGCCAGCCTCCTAGGCACTTTCTCCACAAACCAGTCAGTGATGGAGTTTCAATTCAGGGCACAGCCTGCCAGCACCCTGCCCATCACCCCAGGCAGCAGCAAGCCGCCCAGGAGTCAGATGAAACAAGACCGAGGCCAACTGAGGCTTGGAGAAACCCACAGACACACCTTGCCTTAGCATTCAGAAAGCGCCTGGGGCGGATGAATCCGGAGCAGCGCAGCCCCCCGACCTCCCCACCCCCACAGTCAGTGTTGGGGAAGTGTGCCATAAGGACAAAAATAACTACTCGGGGCCAGAGCCGGCGAGGTTGGCCGGGATTCCTTGCTCCCCTCTACCCACATCGGGAGCAGCCCCCTAGCCTCGCCCCACCCTCCGGTCCTGGGCGGCCACGTGACCTGCGCCCCAAGCAGCCACTGAAAGCCTAGCTCCAGCCCTTCTCCTAAATTGGGAAGCGACGAGACCCGATCGAGTTTCCCGGCCGGTATTTACATGTTCCCTATTTACAGACCAAACCTCCCTCTTCCCACGCTCCTCCCTGCTCCGGCAGTGGGCAAAGGAAAGAAGGGGCCTCTCCTGTGCCCCACCCCCACCTCTCCAATCCTCTAGCCCGGGTGCTCTCCGCCCTTCACTCCCTCCCTTCCCCGCCGCCTGCTGGCCCCTCTGGGGGCACAGCTTAGGTCGCTGTATTCCAAAGCCCGGGTGGCTCTTTGAGGTCAAGTGGCGTGGTGGGGGTGGGGAGGGGACCGCCCTGACCCGGGCGGGCGGCCTTGAGGCCTTTCAGTGATCAACAGATTGGGGGCCCTTCTCCCGAGACCTCCCGGGGGCCAGCTTCGTTCTGGCCTCAAGAACTCAGTGGGGAGGCAAGGCAGGTTTTCACCCTCCAGTGCCTGCGGTGCTAAGCGGTCCTTCAGTCCTCCCTGTACCCCCAGCCCAGACTGCATACCCATCCTACTGGAAGACACTGGCTGGGAGTCACCGGGGCACGTGAACTTGAAGGACTAGAATCTCAACTCTTGGCCTGCAAAATGGATGGGAAAGTGAGAAGACTGGGAAGGGCCAGCCACTTAGTTTAGGCCAAGATCTATCCTTGTCAAGCAGGCCAAAGTCCAGAACTAACTGGGTACCCTCTGTCGAGCCTGGGTCCTAGACCTCTGAGAGCTGTACTTTGGGCCTAGGGAAAGGGAAACTGAGAGAGGATTGATTTCCTTCAGAACTGGGTAGACAGATATTCCCTAAGCAGCTCATTCCAGTATAGTACAAACTCAGATAGCTAGCAAAGCCCTGGAAAAGCCAGCCACCATAGCTAAGGCAGGAGGATTGCTGGAGCCCAGGAATTTGAGGCTGCAGTGTGCCATGATGGGGCAACTGCACTCCAGCCCATGGGACAGAGCAAGACCCATCTCTTAAAAAAAAATTAAGCCCTGTACTGGAGCTGACCCTGGTCACATGAAGGGGCCCTGGCTTCTTTATGGGGTTGAGGCAGGAGTAAATGAATTGGAAGTGGAGCACTGGCCACAGCCAACTTATTTGAGAGGGTGTGACCTTGTAGGAAAGAGGGAGAGTAGATGGTAGAATGGAGATGGCAGAGAGAGGCAGACTTTAAATATTGAGGGGGAGCCTGCATTTTTTGTGACTAATTAATTCACTCAAATCCTTTTTGAGCCCTTACTAAAAGTGAGTCATGCATTCATCTATTTGCATAATTACTGACTCCTTAACCGTGCACCAGGCCCTGTCCTGAGCCTACAGTGAATAAGACAGAGTTTCTGGCCTCATGGAACTTACAGTCTAACAGTGAGGGGCAGTTATGGTACAAAGTGCTAAAGGCTCCAGCAGGGAAAACAGAGGAGGAGGAGGCGGGGAGGAGTAGAGGGAAGGGGAAGAAGGGGAGGAAGGAGGAAGAAGGGGAGGAGTGCGAGGAGGGAGAGGGGGAGGGCAAAGTGGGGATAGCTCAGATGAGTGGGGAGAGCAACAGCTATGGAGGAAATGTTATCTGAAGTATAAACTAGAGTTCAGCATTTGGAAGGGAGAAGAGGAGGGAAAGCTAGCCTTCCAGGTAAGGGGCACAGTGAGTACCTGTAAAGCCTTAAAGGCATGTTGTAGACACTTACTTTTAATTAATCAATTAATTAATTAATTTTTGAGATAGGCTATCCCTCCATTGCCCAGGCTGGAGTACAGTGATGTGATCACAGCTCATTGCTGCCTCAACCTCCTGGGCTCAATCAATTCTCCTACTTCACTCTCACAAGTAGCTGGGACCACAGGTGAGCACCAACACACCTGGCTAATTTTTAAATTTTTTGTAGAGACAGGGTCTCTCTGTGTTGCCCAGGCTGGTCTCGAACTCCTGAGCTCAAGCAATCCTCCCACCTTGGCCTCCCAAAGTGTTGGGATTACAGGTGTGAACCACTGTGCCTGACCTCTAGAAACTTATAGTTCAGTACAGCCACCCAGTTGATGGCTGCTACAGGAACAGGAGGAGATGGAGAAATTGCGTTTGTGAGTGGAAGAGGGTTAAGCTGATGATGAATAATACCTGTCCAGACAGGGTAAGGGTGGAGGAATCCCTGCTCCTTTGGGTCCACACAGTCCTGCAGGTGTGCTGTAGTGGAGATTGTGGCACCAGAGTTATAGTTGCTTTAGAAAATCAGTATTTATTTTATCAGGATAATACATACACATAGCTGAAAAATCAAATAGTGCTAAAAGGCTTGTAATGCAAACAGAAGTCCCCCCGGCTTTTCTCCCAGCCCTTATCCTAGTCCCTAGGGTCAACTGCTTTCAATTCTCAGCTGTTTTTTTTCTGGTATTTCCTTCCTTATTTCTACTTTTTTTTTTTGAGACGGAGCCTTGCTCTGTTACCCAGGCTGGAGTGCAGTGGTGCTATCTCGGCTCACTGCAACCTCCGCCTCCCAGGTTCAAGTAATTCCCCCTGCCTCAGCCTCCCAAGTAGCTGGGATTATAGGTGCACACCACCATACCTGGCTAATTTTTGTAATTTTAGTAGAAACGGGGTTTCGCCATGTTGGCCAGGCTGGTCTCAAACCCAAGACCTCTGGTGACCCACCCGCCTCAGCCTCCAAATGTGCTGAGATTATAGGCATAAGCCACCATTCTTGGCCTCTTATTTCTAAATAGTATATGTACTGCCATTCTGGATTCATCTAATTTGTTGACTTCTTGTCTTGGTAGTGGAGGATTTTGATTCTCTACTCGCTTCTTCACCTCCCCCACTTGTCAGGCCTCTGAGCCCAAGCTAAGCCATCATATCCCCTGTGACCTGCACATATACATCCAGATGGCCTGAAGCAACTGAAGATCCACAAAAGAAGTGAAAATAGCCTTAACTGACGACATTCCACCACTGTGATTGATTTCTGTCCCAACCTAACTGATCAATGTACTTTGTAATCTCCCGCACCCTTAAGAAGGTTCTTTGTAATTTTCCCCACCCTTGAGAATGTACTTTGAGAGATCCACCCCCTGCCCGCAAAACAGTGCTCCTAACTCCACCACCTATCCCAGAACCTATAAGAACTAATGATAATCCACCACCCTTTGCTGACTCTCTTTTTGGACTCAGCCCGCCTGCACCCAGGTGAAATAAACAGCCTTGTTGCTCACACAAAGCCTGTTTGGTGGTCTTTTCATACGGACACGTGAGACACCACTCACATTATGTTTACATCATAATCTATAGTTAAATCCATATTCAGTGATTTCATTATTGAATTTGTAAATATTGTTTATTCTCGAGGCAAGTATTCTGGTTACATTTCCTTTTCTAAATAACTTTGTCATATACTCTGTTTATATTTCCTTCCTTGTACAACCTTTTTGTTTTTTTCTGGAGTTAATTGCCTCATTTTTAATTTGCTTGGTTTTTTCTTTGAATCTCTGGCTCTGTCTTCCCACACCCTTCAACAGTTCTGTAAAACGCCCTCTCAGTACAATTTTGCATATGGCCAAACCTGTCATATAATCTTACTGGTTCTCTTCTTCCCTTGGAGACTTTTGTCCTGGGATGCCCCATCCTTGCACTTTCCTCTGGACGTGTTGCCCTCTGGGCTGTGGTACACCTGTCATCCTGGGTTTCTCATCACCTTTGCCCTTGTCCTCTTTCCTGGACTCAGTGTTTTCTTCTTTCTTGGTTTACTCCCTTGTTTTGGTGAAGCACATCCTCCAGTAGCTTCCTGAGAAAGAGTGCCTGGGAGGTAACATTTTAGACTTTCATGTTACTTAAAATGGCTTTATTCCATCCTCACACTTGATTGATAGTTTTGGCTGGGTATGGAATTTTAAGTTGAAAATAATTTTCCTTCAGAATTTTGAAGACATTGTTCCTTTATTTTTCAGCTTCTAATTTTGCAGTTCAGAAGTTTTTGCCATTTTGATTTCTGAGACTTTGAATTCACCTCCGCCCTTCCCCCCAACCCCCATTTTTAGGATTGTTTTCTTTTATCTTGGCTATCTTGAAATGTCACAGTATATTGCTGTGGGTTGCTTTTCATTCATTTTTCTGGGTACTTGTCAGGTTCTTTAAATCTAATACAGTGGTTCTTAAAGCGTAGTCCCCGGTCCAGCAGCATCAGTATCACCTGTGGGAACATGTCAGCAATGCAAACTTGGGGCCCCACCTCACACCTACTGAATCAGAAACTCCGGTGATAGGGCCCAGCCATCCGTGCTTTAACTAGCCTACCAGGTATTCTGATGCATGCTAAAGCTTAAGAACCTCTGTCCCAAAACAATTTATGTACTTTAGTTCTGGGAATTGCTTTATAATTTCTTTGACATTTCTTCCTCCATTTTTCCTGTTCATTCCTTCTGCATCGCTGATTACTTGGATGCTAGGCTCCTTGGATTGATCCTCTAATTTTTGTATTATTTCTCTCTTATTAACCATCCCTTTGTTCTGTTTTCTGGTAGGTATCCTCTATGTTATATCCTAATCTATTTGCTAAGTATATTGTTATTACTCTTTTTATTTTTTCTTTATATAATTTTCGAGAGTGCTTTCATGTTCTCTACTTTTTCTTTCTTTTAAGATAATTTTTTTTTTAAAGAGAAAGGGTCTCACTACGTTGCCCAGGCTAGAGTGCAGTGGCTATTCACAGGTATGATCACACTATTGGTCAGCATGGGAGTTTTTTTTTTTTCCCGGGACAGTCTTACTCTGTCACCCAGGCTGGAGTGCAGTGGCGCGATCTCGGCTCACTGCAATCCTGGGTTCAAGCAATTCTCCTGCCTCAGCCTCCCAAGTAGCTGGGACTACAGGTGTGCACCGCCATGGCTGGCTAATTTTTTTATTTTTAGTAGAGATGAGGTTTCATTCTGTTGCCCAGGCTGGTCTCGAACTCCTGACCTCAAGTGATTTGCCTGCCTTGGCCTCCCAAAGTGCTGGGATTATAGGCATGAGCCACCGAACCCAGCCAGCATGGGAGTTTTGACCTGCTTTATTTTCGACCTGAACTGGTTCCTTCTACCCTCTTAGGCAAGCTGGTGATTCCCTGATCCTAGCATAGCACACTACAGTCCAGAGCTGGGCTCAAGTGATGTTTTCACGTCAGCCTCTGAAGTCGCTGGGACTACAGGCATGTACCACCATGCCCAGCATTTCTTTTTCTTTCCTTTTCTTTTTTTTTTTTTTTTTTGAGATGCAGTCTCACTCTGTCGTCCAGGCTGTAGTGCAATGGCGTGATCTCGGCTCATGGCAATTTTCGCTTCCCGGGTTCAAGCGATTCTCCTGCTTCAGCTTCCTGAGTAGCTGGGATTACAAGTGCCTGCCACCACACCCGGCTAATTTTTGTATTTTTAGTAGAGCCACAGTTTCACCATGTTGGCCATGCTGGTCTTGAGCTCCTGACTTCAGGTGATCTGCCCACCTCGGCCTCCCAAAGTGCTGGAATTACAGGTGTGAGTCACGGCGCCTGCCCTCTTTTCCTTTCTTTCTTTTTTTTTTTTTGAGACTGAGTCTTGCTGTGTCACCCAGGCTGGAGTGCAGTGGTGTGATTCAGCTCACTGCAACCTCCACCTCCCGGGTTCAAGCGATTCTCCTGCTTCAGCCTCCTGAGTAGCTGGGGTTACAGGTGCCCACCACCACGCCTGGCTAATTTTTTTTTTTTTTTGTATTTTTAGTAGAGACAGGGTTTCACCATGATGGCCAGGCAGGTCTCCAACTCCTGACCTCAAGTGATCCGCCAGCCTTGGCCTCCCAAAGTGCTGGGATTACAGATGTGAGCCACCACACCTGGCCTCTTACTTTTTTTTTTTTTTTTTTTAAGAAATAGTTTCACGTCCTTTGGACACGTGAATTATCTCTCTGAGGATATTAACTTGAATTTTTCTTCCCCCTGTGTTTTGATTTGCGTCATGCTGGAGGCTTTCTTCAGAGGTCTGGTGTTCCTTGGCTGTCCACTCCTGTTGAGAGGGAGGCTTTAGAGATCCAGTTGGAAGCTCTCCCTGTGGGCTCACAGTAGGGCAACCAAGTGGCTGGCTGGACTCCTTCATTGGAGGGTATCAATTGTCAGTGTTAATAGGCTTTTTCTCTGTCACATTTTGTTTTTTTCCAGAAAAGAATGATCTAGTTTCGTCTCCTGCTTGAAGGTTACAAGCCCCTCACCCAGAGTTCTAGAGCCAGCTATAGTGTGGGAGTTAGAGAGGTGTGTGGCAGGGAGACCGGGTGTTATTGTTCAGATGCCGACTGTATTAGTCTGTTCTCACACTGCTAATAAAGACATAACCAAGATTGGGTAATTTATAAAGGAAAGAGGTTTAATGGACTCACAGTTCCACATGGCTGGGGAGACCTCACAATCATGGCAGAAGATGAAGGAATAGCAAAGGGACTTCTTACATGGTGGCCGGCAAGAGAGAGGAGAATCAAGGAAAGCGGAAACCCCTTATCAAACCATCCCATCTCGTAAGACTTATTCACTACCATGAGAACAGTATGGGGGAAGCTGCACCCATGATTCATTTATCTCCCACTGGGTCCTTCCCACAACACATGGGAATTGTGGGAACTACAATTGAAGATGAGATTTGGGTGGGGATACAGCCAAACCATGTCACCGACTTTCCCTCAGTCTTTGATCCCACTCTTTTTCCTGCATCTCCCCAACCCCTAAGTCCAGAATCTTTCTGTTTCAGTATCTCCAGAATACATCTTCCTGTCTCCCGCAGGAATCGGGAGGGGACACATTAAGTTACCTGATTGTGCTGGGGATGGCTGGGGTTCCTGACAGTCTAATTGCTCTTTAAACAGATCTTCAAGCAATCCGTAGAGTTTTAGACCTTGCCTCAGTTTTAGACCCCTGCTTTTCCTTCTGTCTTACTTGCTACTTCCAAGTCCCGAGCTTTCCTGGGTTTCCGAGGGAAGAATCAGCTTGCTTCTCGTGGGTCTGTGCCTCCAAATGTTTTTGGTCTGCCCTTCTTGGACTCTGTGGGGTCGTTTACCATTCTTCTATCCATTTTCTGTTTTCATATGATGGGGGCCAGGATTCTAAATCCTTGTTTCATTGAAGATGGACTTTGGGTTCCTGTTTCTTATTTTCCTTATCATCTTGGGGGTGATTTTTGAGAGGAGAAGGGGGCTTTACTCCACTATCTTGTGACCTGAAGGCAGAGATGTCTTCCTGAGGTGGAAGTGGTGGTGCTTGTGCCAGACACTCTTGCTGACAAAGTGGCCGAAAGTGGGCCATATGTTAGGAGGAAGGTGAGGAGGGGAGGAGAGAAGCTTCCGGAACTTAGAAAAGCTGCTGTGGGAACTTGATTTGGAACCCCTGCCCCCTGTCCTCGCAAGAGGGCCCAAGAGGAAAAGGATTACTGGGCCCCAGTGAGGCCTGGTTGAGGTGAGACCGTGAGAATCAGTGGTAGGTTCAGCAGGGAACAGGGATGGAGACAGTGAGCAGTGGAGAGCAGCTTCTAGCTCAGAGGAGGACATGAGGGGATGGGGGCATTCTAGAGCCAGAAGGAGGGCAGTGAAGTGGCTTTGAGGCAGGCCATTGGCCAGGGAGCAGAAGAGGACAAGACAGTATTGACAGCCACTGATTAGATGTTGGTGATGTGCCAGGGACTGGGCCAGGTTCTTCAAAGCAGGCTTAGTGGGAGTGGGCAGCCAGGAGGAGAAAGGAAAGGCGGTCTAGGTCAGTGAAGGAAGGGCTGAGTCTCAGAGGTGGGAGTGGGGCAGGTCTGAGTGATGATGGAGTCTCCTGCTCCAGAGGTGAGAGACTGCTCATGTGTAGACCCATGAAGCAGGGTGTCCCCGAGGAGGGCAAGAGGTGGGGTGGGAAGAAGCAGTGGTATAATGGTTCAAGTCTTCAGAAAGAATGGCAGCAGGTGGGAGAGGCCAGTTGTTTAGATGGGTGGCCTCTTGGGAACCAAGGAAAGATACTATTTTATTTTATTTATTTTTTAGAGATGAGGTCTCACTATGTTGCCTAGGCTGGAGTGCAGTGGCTATTCACGGGCACGATCATAGAGCACTGCAGCCTTGAACTCCAGGGCTCAAGTGATCCTTTTTTTTGTTTTTTTTTTTTGAAACAGGGTCTGGCTCTATTGCCCAGGCTGGAGTGCAGTGGTACAATCTCACTGTAGCCTCTGCCTCCTGGATTCAAGCCGTTCTCCCACCTCAGCCTCCTGAATAGCTGGGACTACAGGCACATGCCACCATACCCAGCTAATTTTTTTGTATTTTTAGTACAGATGGGGTCTTGCTATGTCACCCAGACTGGTCTCAAGCTCCTGGACTCAAAACAATTCACCCACCATGGCCTCCCAAAGTGTTCAGATTACAGGTGTGAGCCACTGCACTCGGCCTTCAAATGATCCTTCTGCCTCAGCCTCCCGAGTAGCGGGAACAAGAGGTTCTGACTACCACGCCTGGCTTAAAATTTTAAACAGGAAGGGTGATCACTTCGGTTCACTTTATTTTATTTATTTATATTTTGAGACTGGGTCTCGCTCTGTCACCCAGGCTGGAGAGCAGTGGCACGATCACGGCTCACTGCAGCCTTGACTTCCTGGGCTCCAGGGATCCTCCCACCTCAGCCTCCTGAGTAGCCGGGACCACAGGTGCACACCACCAAGCCCGGCTAATTTTTGTATTTTTGGTAGAGACAGGGTTTTTCCCCTTGCTGCCCAGGCTGGTCTCAAACTCCTGAGCTCAAGCAATCTGCCCACCTTGGCCTCCCAAAGTGCTGGGATTACAGGCGTGAGCCACCAAAAGGGGCCTTCAGTTCACTTTAATACTTACTGAACATTTATGTAATGCACCTGCCCCAGGTTACATAGCCTGGGGGTATAGTCGCAGTGAGTCACCTAAAATACATAGCCTCTGACTCTAAGCTGTACTAACTCAGCTCTCATGCATGACTCCACAGTCTTTTCCTGATGTCCTGGGACTATTTTCCGTGTGCTTCTATATGGTCATTCTATGCCGTCTCACAGATGTGTGCTGATAGCACTCCTCCTGGCTGAGAAGGCTGCTCCTGTCATCTCATCAGGCAGCCCCTGAGTGTAGCTCGGCCAGGCTTCTGTGATTACAAGCCACAGAAACCAACTCTGGCTAACTTAAGCAGAAAAACAATTTATTGGAAGGTTATTGGGCAGCTCGTAGATTCAACAGCTACACTCTACCCTTTTTCTGTGCTGGTAAAGGCTTGATTTTGTCCTGAAATTTACGTGCCCTGTACCCAAGGAAGGAGACCCCCTCCTCAGCCACAGGGGATAATGTTGATGAGTCTCAGCCAACCAGGGCACTTCCTACCTCTGTGCCAGTGATTGGTTTAGGTTTAGGCATGTGAGGCAGCGCTGGCCAAGGACACACAAGGGGAAGCCCGCTAGGCCAGGGCTTTCGGAAAGAATCACAGAGAAGCTGACTTTATTAAAGGTGGAATTAATGCTCTCTGCCTCTAAAAAATAATATACTTGCCCATTGTGTAAGGTGCTTTTAGTTGGTCTTCTGTGCTTTCAGTTGAAAAGTTCTGACACATGAAGGCTAGCTATTTTTCCTGGGTAGCAGGTGGGGCAAAAGATGGGAAAATAAGCTGATGGCTAAAGGGTGAAATGAAAACAGTTTGCAAAATAAAGGAGCTGATGCATTTTTGAAGGCAGAAGAATTACCTAATAGAAAAGAACTGATTGAAAATGCTAGAGAGAAGGGGACTAACTCAGGGAGAAGGAGGCCACCGCTCATCAAGCAGACACTTGCCATATGCCAGGCACTGTGAAAGGGGGTGGGATACAGTGATGGACAGAAATACGAGGTCCCTGCTCTTAGGGAAACTTTCAGTCTGGGTGGGGTAGAGAGACAATGAACATGTAAGTAACAAAATAAACAGGATAAGATAGTGGGAAGTAATTTGGCGGGGCGGGGGGCAGTTAATTTTGATAGAAGATGGTCAAGAAAGTCTCCTCTGAAGAAGAGGAGATCCGCCCACCTCGGCCTCCCAAAGTGCTGGGATTACAGGCGTGAGCCACCGAGGGGGGCCTTCAGTTCACTTTAATATTTACTGAACATTCATGTAATGCACCTGCTGCAGGTTACATAGCCTGGGGGGTACAGGGATGGGCCAGCCACATGAAGAAACTTAGGAGGACTCCAGAAGACATCTCAGGGCAACTGCGGGCTCTGTCCTGACTACAGCAATGGAAGTCCAATGTCCATTCAGAAAAGGGAAAGAAATGGCAGCAAAGTTTGCCTTGGAGGCTCCTGCAGGCCAGGAGTGACAGAGCAGCTGGAGAGATATATTTTCCCAGGGCTGGCATGGATATCACCTCCCCTGTGGCAGGACAGGTTGGGAACCCTGGTGTTGCTGACTTTCTGGAAGCTGGAGAGGTTTGAGTGGAATATTTGGAGTGCATTATATACCATAGGTGGCTTGTGCTGGCCACCTATGGTCTATAATTCGGCTGGATGTCCTTGATTTTCTACTGATAAATAGATCTGCTACTTGATTTTCTACTGTGGGTTTGAGGGAGGATACTTGGGGCCAGCAGATGAGTCACACCTCTGATCCTTACATGCCCAGCTGCCTCTGTCTCCCCTTGCCCATGCAGTCTGGAATTCCAGTCTGCTCCCCTGTTTAACATCTCATCCAGTCAATAAGCGCCTGTGAAGTCTTAACTTTGTGAGTAGCATCTTTGACATGTTTGTGTCGGGTGGATACCATGACAGAAAGACAAGACTTGGCCTCAAGGAGTTTGCTGGTCAAATTCGAGAACACTGCATCTGAAACAATTTATCAGTAGAAAATCAAAGACATTCAACAGAGGTATAGACCATGGGTGGCCATCACAAGCCACCTATGGTATACAGTGCACTGGTTTATATACCATCTACTGCATTAGTCCCAGCCTCCCAAACTGGCACCAACAGTCCTCTTCTCCTTGCCCACTACTCCCTTCTTCCCTCCAAGATCCCTTTGGAGGTGATCCATCAAGTTGGAGCCTGACACATAATTTCTGCTCATCGTGTGTGGCCTTCCTCCAGTTTCCTGGGGATGTGAAGGAAGAGGGAGGGACCTGTCAGCTGGATGGAGACTTCTTTGCCCAAATTTGATAGTACCACAGTGGGGCTCTTCACAGGCAGCCATTTTGAGACCTGTCCAGCGCAAGGTTCTAGTTTTGGGGGTCCTGTCACTTAAATAAGAAAATATTGAGTGCTTGCCTTGTGCCAGTGTCTGTTTGAAGAGGCAGACCACTGGCAATTTTCTTGTATTATCTAATTCAGTCCACACAACAATTGCCTTTGGTGGGAATTTTAATTATTCCATTTTACAGTTGGAGAGACTAAGGTACAGAAAGATAAAGTCACTTATCCTTATCAAACAACTAGTAAGTAGTGGAGCCACGATTTGAACCCAAGCAGACTGCCTGCAGCATCCCTGGTCTGCACCCCTGTGCACACTGCCAAATTGTCTTATTCTAGGAATTTCGCTTCCCTGCGCCATGACATATTAAAAACTCAGCTAGAGGTCATTTTGAGCAAGGAACCCTTCTCCACCCTGCCTTTCCATGAGAGGGAGTTGGGATCCCAGAGAAGAGGAATTCCAGAAGAGGCACTGCCACTTTGGCTATTTTTCCTGAATGTTCCCCAGGCAGGGAGCGCCAGCTTTTGATTTGCCAGGTGTCTCTCTGTTCTTCTAATTAACACCAGACCCAGCCTTTAGCCAGAGCCCTGCCTATAGCTGGAATCCACCACCATGCGGCTCAGGGGCCAGTTCGCTGTGACTGCCACAGAGGACAAAGCAAGTGCTAACTCGGGGTGGAGTCTTCTGTAATGATGCTCCCTTTGCCTCATCCATAAAAAGCTCCACTCAGATCTACCTCGATTATGGTGGAGGCCAGGGTGGCAGAGTGTGCAGGAGGAGGCAGAATCAGGCTGAAACAGCTCCTCTTTGCCTCCCTGGATTCTTTTCCAAAATGCTGTCAGCACTGCCAGTTGGAAAATATTTTTTCTCCCTCCCTTTGTCTTCTTTCTTATTAAGAAAAAAAAAAAAAAGCCATCTGGTGTCAAATTCACTCCTGGCACATCATAAAGGGTAGCACTAAAAATGTCCCCGAAAAACTAAAAGCAAAACCACAGCAGTACACATGGTATTTAATCTCAGCATCCTAGAATTTCGGAGTTGATAGGGCCCTCCGAGATCAAACCCTTCCTGTAGACGGGAGGAAACTGAGGCCGGGAGGGATTATGTTATTCTTTCAAAAACGTTTACTGAGCGCCTACTACGTTCAAGACACTCTTCAGGAGCCGCAGATCAATCACGAACACAACAGTGAGGCAGAAATCCCCGCCTCCTTGGAGCTTTCCGTGGGAGGTTCTTGCCTCGGCCCTCGGGCCTGCGTCTGCCGCCGTTTTTAAACGGCCCCGAAGTTGGGAGCTCTGGCTGGGCCACCTCCGGGCTGGGGGCCCGGCCTGGGGCCGCCCCTCTTTTCCCGCCCGGAGCCGCAGTGTCCAAAGGGGCGAAGTTTGCGGCCGCCGCCGGCCGTGCAGTCTCCCGCGCTTCCCACGCCGGAGCGCCGGCCCCGCATTCCTCCGGGTTGAGCAACAGCTTTTCCTCTGAGGGCGGCTGGCCGGGCAAGGGGGGGCCGCTAGCGCTGGGGCCCTCGCGGGGCGCGGCCCGAGTGTCCGGGGCCTCTGGCAGCGCCCCGGGTTTGAGTGGAGCGCGGCCGCCAGGCCCTCCCCGGGGAGCCGAGCTCGGAGAGGGGGGCCGCAGAGCCCAGACCCCAGCCTGCCCTTCCTGCAGCGCCGGCGGGATTGCCCAAAGACCAAGCGGGTGCCAGGCCTCACCCGACCTTGATGTTGGCGTTAGTCCGGGTTGACCGCCCACTCTGACGCTCTATACAGAGAGCTCCTTTGCTTCCATTTTTACTCCAATCCTGGAAATTCTTTGTCGATGAAGAGGACAGTTTATAGTGAACTCCAGAAGAGGGGTCCTAACCTAACCCAGCTCTTTGAATTTAAACACTTACAATAATCATGTGTGTGTGTGTGTGTGTGTATGTGTATATATATGTATGCATACATATATACGTATACATGCATATACATACATACATACATATACATACGTATGTGTATACACATATATATGTATGTATACATTACATATGTGTATACACATATATATGTATGTATACATACATATGTATACACACATATATGTATGTATACATACATATACACACATATATATGTATACATACATATACACACACACACACACACACACATATACATACATATTTGAGACAGAGTCTTGTTCTGTCCCCCAGCCTGGAGTGCAGTGGCACGATCTCGGCTCACTGCAACCTCTGACTCCCGGGTTCAAGCGATTCTCCCACCTTAGTCTTTGAGTAGATGGGACTACAGGTGCGTGCCATGCCAGGCTAATTTTTTTATTTTTAGTAGAAACAGGGTTTCACCATGCTGGCCAGGCTGGTATTGAACTCCTGGACTCAAGTGATCTGCCTGCCTCAGCCTCCCAAAGTGCTGGGATTACAGGCATGCACCACCATGCCCCACCCTTCATATTTTTCTTTTCCTGCCTCTTAAATCTTGAGCTTAGGTCTTGAATTTTTTTAGCTTTATTTTATTTTAGTATACTTTTTATTTTGGAAAATTGTTAGATGTACATAAAAGTTGCAACAATAGTGTAGAGAATTCCCATGTACTCTTCACCCCGCTTCCCCCAAAATTAGTATCTTACCTAACCATGGTACGTTTGTCAAAATGAAGAATTAACATTGGAACAATGCTATTAACCAAACTACAGACTTTATTTGGATTTCACATGTTTCCACTCCTGTCCTTTTTGTGTTTCAGGATTCAGTCTGGGCCATCATCTTGCATTTAGGGGTTTGAAGCCTTTTAGTATGTAATCCAGATTTCACTGTGTAGAGTCTCCCCCCTTGGCAATGAGGCAGGAGGCAGAGTCCCTGGCACTGGATTGACCTCCCTGTCCTTGTCCTGATGGCCCAGGAAACACCTCGAGCCCTGGATATCCTGAGAATGCTATTAAGGGATTCCTGCTGGGTCTGCCTGCTGGCTCTGGTAGCACCTGGTATAAATCCGGATCCCAAGGCCTGCACCTGGTCCTACTGGATGGAGACAAGGAAGTCCATGGGGTTCTTTAGAGAACACTCAGAGCTAAGGAGGTAAGCAGGTGCATGACCTCCCTGTCTTTTTTTTTACTTTTTATTTTTAAATTGAGATAGGGTCTTACCCTGTCACCCAGGCTGGAGTACAGTGGTATAATCATGGCTCACTGCGGCCTCAACCTCCTGAGCTCAAGTGATCCTCCCACCTCAGCTTCCTGAGAAGCTAGGACTATAGGCATGTGCCACCATGCCTAGCTAATTTTCTTTCTTTTTTTTTTGTTTGTTTGTTTGGAAGAGACAGGGTCTCCCTATTTTGCCCAGGCTAGTCTTGAACTCCTGGGCTCAAGTGATCCTCCTATCTTGGCCTCTCAAAGTGCTGGAATTATAGGTGTGAGCCACTGTGCCTGGCCGACTCCTACTGTCTTTAGGCATTTTGAGACCTGCTATAATTTTGGAAGTGACTAGAGTTTTACCTGAAGGTAATCCCTTCTGTTTGGTTGTGGGAGGGGTCCAGATACCTGGAAACACCTGTATGGCCAACTCAAGTAGCTGGGAAGAAGCCTATGGTAGATTTCTAGTAACTACTCCTGCAGAAACCCCGATGCTTAGCTGAACACTGTCAGGAACTGTAAAGGGTCTGAGATTTTATCCTACTTACAAGCTAACAAATTAGCCCACCAGTGTCATAGCTTGTGATAGAAGCCCAGACTCCTAGGTCAGAGATGAAGGACAGTTTATTATTCACAGCAACAGCAGTAGCAAGAGTATCAGCCCTAATTCCCACAGGATTTTGCAGAAAGGGCCTGGTGATGCCTGCACACACAGTGGATTGCATTTCAAGACAGGAACCCTGAACTTAGGGAACCCAGATCTTTTAGAATGGTCCATGTATGTATATATATATATATATACACTTTTTTTTTTTTTTTTTTTTTTGAGACGGAGTCTCGTTTTGTCGCCCAGGCTGGAGTGCAGTGGCGCGATCTCGGCTCACTGCAAACTCCGCCTCCCGGGTTCACGCCATTCTCCTGCCTCAGCCTCCCGAGCAGCTGGGACTACAGGCGCCTGCCACAATGCCTGGCTATTTTTTTGTCTTTTTAGTAGAGACAGGGTTTCACCGTGTTATCCAGGATGGTCTCGATCTCCTGACTTCGTGATCCGCCGGCCTCGGCCTCCCAAAGTGCTGGGATTACAGGCGTGAGCCTCCGCGCCCGGCCGGTCCATGTATATTTTATAAGGGGCAGCATGCCTGCCCCTTTGGGAGGGAGACATTGTAGATCTTCCAAGGCTGTCCACTATATCCTGAAAATGATAATGTGGAACAAAGGACAGTCAATGCCTCACTTGCAAGATGTGTAGAAATGGAATAGAATAATGGAGCATTGTCTCCCAACAAACAAATGGCCATATAAGACAAGCATACATTTCCCAACCTCTCCTGCAGCTAAGTGTAGCCATGTAACTAAATTGTTATCTATTGCGTGTGTGGCAGCTTCTGGGAAATTTCAGTGACTAGCATGCACCCTGGGAGGCTTCTTCCCATCTTCTTTTCTTAATGGCTGGAATGTGGACATGATGTTGGAGCTTGAGCAGTCACGTAGGACCAGGACTAGCATGCTGAGGACTGAGGATGGCAGGGCAGTGAGGGGAAAGGGGCCTAGGTCTCTGATGGTGGTGGAGCTCACAAACTAGGTCTGTACTAGTTATCTTTGGATTTGTTTACATGAGAGAAAAAGATACTCCCATTTGTTTTAACTTTTTGTTTTTGTTTTTTGGTATATGCGCCTGAACGTAATTCTCACTGATGCAGGGTTAGAGCAGAGAAGGACCAATGGAGGGTTAAGCCCGTCAGCAGAGAGAAGGGGTCAGGGGCCCTGCTCCCCTTTCCCTCCATCTTAGCTTCAGCAATGACAGGCGAGGGGAGCGGGGAGTCATCTCTGGCTCGTTCACCACCCACTGGCGATGCCCCATTCACAAGGGGGCCCGGCTGGCCACGCGACCCAGCAGCATCCATTTGAAGGCAGCAAGCAACAAGCTGGCTCCATTCACAAACCCTGTCCTCCTTTGAAAACCAATCACCGTGCGAAGCGTGACTGGGTGGTGGCTGGTGTCAGCCCATCTGTCACGCCCTTTCAGGGAGCCTGGTGGCGGCAGCCAGGCTGGGCCGAGCCAGCCCCTCTCCCTTTGTACCCCAGGGACATGCACTGTAACGAGATCACAGTGCCTACTGAATTATTCAGAGCTGCCCTGAGTGTCAGTTTTATTATAAACATGCAGATTGCTCCAGGCTCCAAACTTCCAAACCTCCAGCAGCCGTCTCCCTCCAGGATTTTGCAGTGGCTGCTTTGTGCCTGTGATTTCCCCAGGCCTTGATGGCCTAATTTCCCTTTGACCAGTTCCTACCTGCTGCTGGGCTCGAAAGCCCCGGCCCTTTACCCATTGCTTCCACAAGCCCTATTCCGTGCTTAAAAATTGTCCTCTCCACCGCCCCAGCAGTCCTGCCGCTGCCTCTCCCATCTCCTACTGGCTTCACCGCCCAAGTGGGTGACATCAGACTTGGAGAGTGCAGCTTGCCTTCCTCTGCTGGGAACATGGATCCTCCGCTCCTGTGGGCTTCGGTGTGATCTTTAAGCCCACTAGGTCTTCCTGCCCATCCGGGTGTTCTAGACCCAACTCTGTCCTCTGCCCTTCCCCATATGTCCCAGATCCCTGGTGCTCTCCGAAGTTGATCCGGAGAATACCCCCCAGCTGGTAATGAAGCAGAGATGGTAATGCACATTTAAGAGTAATGAAATGCAGTGATATTTCAGGCCTGACAGACCTATTTCTGGCAGCCTTAGAATTAAAGTGTGAGGCTTTGTACTGCAGCTGCTACTAGGAGCCTTCAGAGTTTTTCTAAAGATGTGAATAAAGCTTCCAGGGTTTCAGCTCAGATCACTGTGGCTATTTATCCTGCTGCTGCTTTCATTGTACCTTTTTATTTGAAATTTTAGAGCTTTTAGATGAAGGGAACGCAGCAGTAAGTGCAAAGCATACAAAATATCCTGGTGGGGGAGAATGTCCCGGTTTTTCTCTCCAATTGTCCATGACAGCTCTGGGGAGGAAGAGCTGCTCACAGGGAGCACTGCCTCTGTCTCCCCTTTGAGTGGGCTCCTCCTGAATTCTTGCCCCGCTGCAGTAGGAAATGGGGCCTCCTGAGAAAGCTTTAGGAGGGAGTCCATGCCACCAAGATTGACGGGGCTAGGTGTGGGCTGGCCCTCCCCCAGCGCCTCAGTGCCGTGAGCTTGGTATAGACTGTCCTTGGTTGGGGAATGTGGTGGAAAGGAGTCAATCCACACTAGGCCGACAGTGAGAGCTCTCGCTTCAGTCCTCCAGTTAGGAAAGTTGGGCTGCTCTTTCCATCTCTGCACCCGGCTTCATCCATCGCATCCAGGAGGTTGGAGCCATTCGTGAGGAGAGGCCATGTAGGACAGTGGTGGAAACATGGGCTCCACTGGCAGACAAACCTGGGAGCAAAACCTGGTGAGATCACCTGCACTGCCCAGAGCAAGCCACTTGCCCTTTCTGGACCTCACTGTCTCAGTTTCCCCACCAGTAAAATGGGGATAATAAAGCATCCATTGTCCAGATCCTCGTGATGCATGTAAGGTACTTGGCACATATGAAGTCACAATGTGTATTATTAACACTGAACAGTATGAATAATAGTCCCAGGACTCAGGCTAGCTAGACCTCCTTCCTGCACCATCACTAATGTGCCAAGCCCCTTTTCACTCCAGGGCTGTGTAGTGCAATGAGAAGGGGCTCTGGAGTCAAACACAGCCAGGTTCCAACCCTGGTTCCTTCATTTTCCAGTTTTGTCAGATCAATTTGTGAGACTTAGATTTTCTGAGTCCCAGTTTCCTCATCCGTAAGAATAGTGATAATAAATATTCACCTCAAAGGGTATCAGTGAGGATTAAATGAGATCATGTTTATACAAGAACCCACACAGTGCCTGGCACACAGTAGGTGTTGATAAATAATTCCCTTCCCCCTTTCCTTCTCCCTCTGCTTCTGTTAAAAAGGAGAAGAATTTTATAATCAGCCACCAGTTTACAGGAAATGCAGGAGGAAGATAGGGATGGTAAATGGTGGTGGTGGTGGGGGGATTTCATCAGCAAAATCCAGAATTTGGGAAATTCTGTAGGCCAAATGACGCAGAATCCTCAATGAACAAATGACAAGAGAGAAAAAGTGGGAGGGCCAAGTGAAATGTGAAGGCCAGTCGGGCACGGAGGCTAACACCTGTAATCCCAGCATTTTGGGAGGCCGAGGTGGGAGGATTGCTTGAGACCAGGAGTTCAGGACCAGCCTGGGCAACATGGCGAGACCCAAGTCTCTACAAAAAAGTTAAAAATTAGCTGAGTGTGATGGCTTGCACCTGTGGTCCCAGGTTGTTGAGAGGCTGAGGCAGCAGGATTGCTTGTGCCCAGGAGGTTCAGACTGCAGTGAGCCGAGATCGCACTACTACACTCTGGCCTGGGTGACCGAGTGAGACTTTGTCTCTAAAAAAAAAAAAAAAAAAAAAAAAAGAAAGAAAGAAAAGAAAAAAGAAATATGAGGACCTTGTTCAGATCCCAATCCAAACAAACCAACTGGGAAAAAATAAAAGAGGCCATCAGGGACATTTTGATATTGACTAGATATTTGATAACATTAAGTAATCATCGTTGATATTGACTAGATATTTGATAACATTAAGTAATCATCGCTAATTTTTAGGGTGATAATGGTATGGTAGTCATGTTCCAGAGAAGTTTTTATCTTTTGGAACACATAATGAAGAAATTAAAGATTAAATGATATGACATGGGGATTTGCTTGAAAATAATTTAGTGGGGTGAAGTGAGGGGTGGAAGTGAAGCAAAATCGGCCATGTATGGATAACCAAGCTGGGTGATGGTATGTGAGGGTTCATTAAACTATTCTCTCTACTCTTGTACATGTTTGAATATTTCCATAAAAGTAAAAAAAAAAAAAAAAAGAAGCAGTGGTCCTTTTAGATTAGAATTGTCTCTCCCATCTACCTCCTCCTTCATATTCTCCCAGCCCCTTCCTCACTTCAGTTTCTTCTTACCACCTACCTGGACTATACTGCAACAGCCTCTTAGAGTCTCCCAGCCTTTGATCTGTCTCCCATCCAATCTTCTTCCCATTCTGCTGCCAAAGTTATCTTCCTAAAACACAAATCAGATCATGGTGCTTTCCTGCTTGAAAACTCTTAGGTAGCTCTCTATTGCCAATAATCTAGTAGAGTACAAAATCCTTATTATGTGATTCAAAGCCCTTCACAGTTAGGCTCAGCCTTCCTGCCTCCTTCCTTTCCCATCCCCTGGGATGGGGATCCCAGGCCAATCCCTATCCCCTCATTCAGCCTGGCTTTTGGTCATACCAGCCAGGCCATTTCATGCCTCCGTGACTTCTCTTATATAATTACCTGGCAGATCCTCCTCCCTGGCCCTTAACTTCATCTATTGAAGACTAAAATATTTTTCAAATCTTGGTTCAAATGTCATTCTTCGTTGGTGGTTTCTAGATGTCTTTCCAATGCTCACTAAATATCTGTGCCTCTCTGCCTTCTGGCATATGGTAGGATCTCTCTTTCTGGCTCTCTGTAGTTCGATGGGGCCATGTGACCAGCTTTAGCCAATGGGTTGTGAGTGGAAGTCATGCATTTCACTTCTGGGCCAAGAATTCCAGAATTCAATTGCTAATTCAAAACCCTTTGAGCTGTCTTTCCCTCTGGCTCAGCGATGGGTGACATCCAGATTAAAACTGTTCTCAGACCTGGCATGGTGGCTCACACTTGTAATCCTAGCACTTTGGGAGGCTTTGGTAGGTGAATCACTTGAGGTCAGGAGTTCGAGACCAGCCTGGGCAACATGGCGAAACCCCATCTCTACTAAAAATACAAAAATTAGGCAGGTGTGGTGGTGCATGCCTGTAATCCCAGCTACTCGGGAGGCTGAGGCAGGAGAATTGCTTGAACTTTGGTGGGGCGGAGGTTGCAGTGAGCCAAGGTCATGCCACTTCATTCCAGCCTGGGTGTAAGAGCAAAACTCCATCTAAAAAAAAAAAACAAAAAAAAGCTGTTCTCTCAGGCTGGAGGTTCTGGAGTGCGCGTGGTGCCATGGAGTAGAATCTCCTGTCCACCTGTGGGCACTATGTAGTGTGAGACACATAAATCTGAGGGGCCTTTTGTTTCTTCAGCACAGTCGAGTCTACCCTAAGTCTTCCCTCTCTGAGTTGCAATCCACTGTGCTGTCCTCTGTGTTTTCACATTATATCGTGTATGTAATGTGTCCAGATGACACCCCCGTCAGGTTAGAAATCCTATGTTACGATCTTAGCATTCTGGCCGGCAGCACTCAGCATAGTGCTCTGCAGAGGGGAGGGGTGAATGTACAGCAGTCCTTGGCTGTGGTGGATGCAGTTGGGCGTATGTGTAGAGGTTGAGAGGTGTCATCCTTGCCAGGGGCCTCCGTACTCATTAGTCTTGGGGATCCTTTTTTTTTTTTTTTTTTTTTGAGACGGAGTCTTGCTTTGTCGCCCAGGCTGGAGTGCAGTGGCACGATCTCGGCTCACTGCAAGCTCCACCTCCCGGGTTCACGCCATTCTCCTGCCTCAGCCTCCCGAGTAGCTGGGACTACAGGCGCCCACTACCACGCCCGGCTAATTTTTTTGTATTTTTAGTAGAGACGGGGTTTCACCGTGTTAGCCAGGATGGTCTCGATCTCCTGACCTCGTGATCCGCCCGCCTCGGCCTCCCAAAGTGCTGGGATTACAGGCGTGAGCCACCGCGCCCGGCCTTTTTTTTTTTTTTTTTTTCTAGACAGAGTCTTGCTCTGTCGCCCAGGCTGGAGTGCAGTGGCGCCATCTGGGCTCAGTGCAAGCTCTGCATCCCGGGTTCATGACATTCTCCTGCCTCAGCCTCCCAAGTAGCTGGAACTACAGGCACCCACCACCACACCCGGCTAATTTTTTGTATTTTTAGTAGAGACGGGGTTTCACCATAGCCAGGATGGTCTCCATCTCCTGATCTCATGATCCGCCCGCCTCGGCCTCCCAAAGTGCTGGGATTACAGACGTGAGCCACCGCGGCCAGCCAGTCTTGGGAATCTTGATGGTTTGGAGATGGAACCAGGACCTGGCTTGATATCAATGCCCAGCATGCCCAGCTTCAGGGAATGAAGCATGGTTGGTCTAGGCGAATGCTAATAATCCCTTTCCCTGATGGCTATAATTAGTTTAGCCCTGGTGGCTATAATTAGTTTAGACATGGGAACACAAACCAGTTTTGGACGATGAAATGTAAAGGGAAAGTCTCGTTCCCTCCTAGGAAAACAGAAACAGGTGAGAAATGCAGCTAGTCTATTCTAGTTTGGATTTCCTGGATTGCAAAGCCTGAGACAGATTAAAATGCTAATTGTTTATGTGGTAAGGGATTCTAGGGAGCAGGGTAAAGGGAGGAGGGAGAAGGGAGTGGGGAGAATGAAACAGGAAAGGAAGACAAGCCAACCAAGGGCGTACTTTTGAGCTTATTATTATAATTGTCCCTCCAAATGGCAGGAGGCTGAGGCATTTGTCCAGAGACTTTCATTGGTTGCCAGTTGCCCCTCATTTTACTAAAACTGAATGTTTCCTGTGACTTCCTAGTGACAAGAATCCACTGGGTACGTTTCATCTTGGCCTGCTCTGTCCACCACTTCCTCTTTTTGAACTCTCTCTATCCTGGTTTCTACGGCAGTTCTCCCTCCAGCGCTTGTCCGGCCTCTCTGGCTGCTTCTTGGTTTCCTTCCCAGGCTCCTTTTCCTTTTTCCGCTCTGTGGCTGATCTCCTGGATTCTATTCTGGTTTTCCTCACTTCTACCCACTCTTACTGGGCAAACCGTTTTGCGAAATGGTTTCCACTGTTACTGTTGTAATGATGCCAGCTCCTATGTCTATGCCCCCAGCTCTCCCTCCCAAGTCCTGTAGGCATATAGCTCTTCATCCACACAACACATATTCATTAAGCTGTTTGAATATGCCCAGAGTTGTGATAGGGCAGTAAATAGGAACTCACCTTCTAGGAGTGCTAGCCAATATGGAGCTAGTGGCCAAAATCCAAGTAAACAAGTAAGTAAGCCAGATATTTTTAGATAGTGACAGGTTTTATGCAGACAATAAAACAGGTCAGTGTGATAGAGGGTGTATATGTGTGTGTGCATGCACACTATTTTAGAATGACTGCTTTGAGGAGGTAACATTTGAGCAGAGATCATTTAGTGGTATCTGTCATTTGTGGTTATGCAAGTGCAAAGGTCATAGAGGCATGGAGGACTTATCAGTGTGTTTGGGGAAGAGGAGGAAGACCAGTGTGGCTGGAGCGATGTAGGCACAAGGGAGTGATGGGAGATAAAGTCAGAAAAATAGTAGGGGCTCATTCAAGTAGGGCAAGGTGAGCATGCATTGAACAAGATCCCCAGGTGACACTTATGTAAGCTTCTGCACACATTTGAAAACCATTAGGTAGATGAAGAAGAAATGAGAAGAGAAACCCCATTTAAAAGTTCTTCTTCTTCTTTTTTTTTTTTTTTTGGAGACAGAGTCTCACTCTGTTGCCCAGGCTGGAGTGCAGTGGCACAGTCTCCGCTCACTGCAACCTCCGCCTCCCGAGTTCAAGCGATTCTCCTGCCTCAGCCTCCCAAGTAGCTGGGATTACAGGCATGCGCCACTACGCCTGGGTAATTTTTGTATTTTTAGTAGAGACGGGGTTTCACCATGTTGGCCAGGCTGGTCTCGAACTCCTGACCTCAGGTGATCGAATTCCTGCCTCGGCTTCCCAAAGTGCTGGGATTACAGTCATGAGCCACCACACCTGGCCTAAAAGTTATTCTTTAAAAGCATTTTGGAGGCCTGGTGTGGTGGCTCATGCCTGTAATCCTAGCACTTTGGGAAGCCAAGGTGGGTGGATCACCTGAGGTCAGGAGTTTGAGACCAGCCTGGCCAACATGTTGAAACCCTGTCTCTACTAAAAATACAAAAAAATTAGCCAGGCGTGGTGGTGAGTGCCTGTAATCCCAGCTACTCGGGAGGCTGAGGCTGGAGAATCGCTTGAACCCAGGAGGCAGAGGTTGCGGTGAGGGAGATTGCACCACTGCACTCCAGCCTGGGCAGCAAGAGCGAGACTCTGTCTCAAAAAAAAACAAAGAACAAAAAACAAAAAACAAAAACAAAAAGTATCTTGGAAAGAGTAAGACACACAAAAGTATAACATTCTATCACAACCTCCTATGTACCCATCACCCAGCCTCAACACTAGCAACTTTATTTTACAAAGGAAACTGAAAGTAGTAGCCAGGAATGTAGGAGGAAGACCAGGGAAGGATTGTGTCAGTGAAGTATGTCAAAGAGAGAGATCAACAGTGACAAATAAAGGGAAAATGTTCTGTAGGTTGAGCAGAGGTCAAATCCCTGCCAACATCATGGCCCTGTGTTCTCCCGTGGGCTTCTCACAGTACAGGTGGCTGTTAAGGTGCCAGCTGCCCCTCAACCTGCTTCTCCTCTTATTTTCTCTGTCGGAGAGTCTTCAATGGTTTCTGTTTGGGATGAAAGCAGGGACTGAGACTTGGACTTGAGCTCAGGGAGTTTATTTTGGAGATGATCCTGGGAAGCAGGGTGCTAGAGCAAAAAGAGTGAGGCAGGGAAGAAGGAAAAACCACAAAGAGTATGTTATTGAGTTGGTTACCACTGTGAGCAAATGAAGCTTGATCTGGCTGGGCCCGTAAGGAACTGAGTAGAGTGCATCTCAGATTGGCCCCCAGCAGCATAGGAGGCCAGGGCACTTATTCAATGGTCTCTCACGCCCCATTTCTTGAGCGCTGTGCTGGGGATATTAACCTCCCTGCATTTTTCTGGGCTGCCCAAGGCAGAAAGCCAGCCAAGGCAGAAAGACAGCCATGTGGACTGTCTGCCACAGCTGCACCCGAATCTGAGCAGGGAGAGAGGGTATAGAGTACAGGACACCTAAAGTTGTCTGCTGCAGCTCCATCACGGCTTGATAGGATCTAACCTCCTTCTCATTCATTACACCAGTGTCATTAACCTATTAATCAGGCCAGAAACATGGGAGTTATTCTAAATGTTTCCCTCATCACCCTGTCTCCCTCGTTTGTCTCTGCAGCCACGCTTTTGGTTCAGGTGGTCATTTCTTGAGGACCATGGTAATGATCTCCTTATCTTTTATTAAATGCCAATGACACTAAAAAATGATATATATAAGAAATTGGAGGCTGGGTGCAGTAGCTCACGCCTGTAATCCCAACACTTTGGGAGGCCGAGGCAGGTGGATCACCTGAGGTCAGGAGTTCGAGACCAGGCTGGCCAACATGGCAAACCCTGTCTGTACTAAAAATACAAAAAAAAAAAAAAATTAGCTGGGCATGGTGGCGCGTGCCTGTAATCCCAGCTACTTGGGAGGCTGAGGCAGGAGAATTGCTTGAACCCAGGAGGCAGAGGTTGCAGTGAGCTGAGATCATGTCACTGCACTCCAGCCTGGGCAACAGAGTGAAACTCTGTCAAAAAAAAAAAAAAAATTAGAAGTGATGTGGAGTCTGTGGAGGGGTACATGACTCAGTACTAGGGACTCAGAGAAAGCTTCCAGGAAGAAGTGACTTTTAAACTAAAATCTGAGGACTGAGTAGGAATTAGCCAAAGAAGTATGATGAAAGTTCAGTTACAGGGAAGACCAGTGTGAAAGCTCAAAAAGGGCATGGCAAATTTAAGACACTGAAAAGGGTCAGTTTATCTGAAGTGTGATGGAGGAAGAAAAGAGAGATTGGCCAGATCATACAGGACCCTGCCAACCATATGAACAAATATTGACTTTATTCAAAAGGCAATGGGAAGCCTGAAGATTTAAGACAGGAGGGTGATGGGATTGAATCTGAGTTTTAGTAAGATCACTTTGACTAAAGTATGGGAAAAAATTAGTAGATCACACTCATTTTTGGCTATTTGGCTACAAACCCCTTGTTGGGTGCCTGGCCAGTGTCTGTTCCCTGCCTGCTACCATAGTCATGGTTTTTCTTTAGAGGATTTCACATCTTCAACCATGTGATTTGGGTGTGATGAGCTCTTCTTCCCAACCATTGCTAAGTTAATTAGTGCACTGACCACAGTGGCTGGTTCAGGGATGGGCACTTGATCCATTTTAAGTGAGTGAGAGAATGTGAGTCTCAGGACTTTTATAGCAGCTACTAGTATGAAGATGTAAGGTGTGAATTGCTATAGCCATGCCATGACTGTTATGGGAAAATCTGGAGCTGTTGGAAGACGACTATATGAAACATGATGATGCCATGAAAGGCAGAGAGAAGGGTGGGGAACTGACTTCATGGTAACATTGTATGAACTTTTGGATCAAGCCTTATTTACTTTTTACTTTTTTTTTTTTGAGATAGGGTCTTACTCTGTGGCCCAGTCTGGACTGCAGTGGTGTGATTACAGTCACTGCAGCCTTGACCTCAAAGGCTCAAGTGATCCTCCCTCCTCAGCCTCCTGAGTAGCTGGGGCCACAGATGCATGTCACTGTGCCCAGCTAATTAAAATTTTTTTTTGTAGAGACGGGGTCTCGCTATGTTGCTCAGGCTGGTCTCAAACTCCTGGGCTCAAGCAATCCGTCTACCTTGGCCTCCCAAATTGCTGAGATTATTGGCATGACCACCACGCCTGGCCTCAAGCCTTATTTAAAGCCACCTCTTCCTCTGGACTTCACAGTAAATTGAGCCAATAAATTCTCCATATTGTTTAAACCAGTTGAATTGGAGATTGGTTTACTGCAACCTAAAGATTCCTAACTGATACAGAAATGAGTTCCATAAGGTGTTTCAAGAGACAGGCCTTAAAAATGGGATTGTCCAACCAAAGAGGTAAGATGAAGGATAAAGAACCCCTACATTTTTGGCTGAGAAATTGGCCATCTAATTAGCTATACAGTTTCCTGTTGTGACTTGGGGTGCAGATTGTGTGCCTACTGCGGCTGTAGCGGTACACTACTTAGTAGAAAAATGTAGAGTGTTGGATTGGGTTGGCTCCTTCTTGTTACTATTAATAAAGTACTGTAAAAAGGTAAGTTGCTGGCCGGGTGCAGTGGCTCACGCCTGTAATCCCAGCACTTTGGGAGACCAAGGTGGGCGGATCACGAGGTCAGGAGTTCGAGGCCAGCCTGATTAGCATGGTGAAACCCCATCTCTATGAAAAATACAAAAATTAGCCAGCATGGTGGTGCACACCTGTAATCCCAGCTACTCGGGAGGCTGAGGCAGGAGAATCTCTTGAACCCAGGAGGTGGAGGTTGCAGTGAGCTGAGATCATGCCACTGCCCTCCAGCCTGGGTGACAGAGCGAGACTCCGTCTCAAAAAAAAAAAAAAAAAAAAAAAAAAAGGGTAAGCTTATGTTCAAACTAGCTTACCCTAAAACAGAGAAGGAAGAAAATACAGCTTTGATAAGAGAAGCCCTTTCTGCCTACGGTAAAAAAAAAAAAAAAAAAAAAAAAAAAAAAAAATGGCTGAGAGGACTAGAAAGCCCTGAAAACTTTGTCCCAAGGTATGTTAGTATTAGGTTAGTGCAAAAGTAATTGCGTTTCTTGCCATCGAAAAGAATTGCAAAACTGCAATTACTTTTGCACTAACCTAATATGAACAGAAGCAGGGATGGGGGAGTGCATTGTATAGGATATGGGATATGAGATATGGGATATGGGATACAAGATATGGGATATGGGATATGGAACATGGGACATGGGACATGGGATATGGATATGGTCTATGGGATATGAATATGGGCTATGGGACATGGATATGGGATATGAGATATGGGATATGGATATGGGCTATGGGATATGGATGTGGGATATGGATATGGGATATGGGATGTGGATGTGGGATATGGGATATGGATGTGGGATATGGATATGGGATATGGATATGGGATATGGGCTATGCCATATGGGATATGGATGTGGGATATGGGATATGGATGTGGAATATGGATATGGGCTATGGGCTATGGATGTGGGATATGGATATGGGCTATGGGCTACGGATGTGGGATATGGGATATGGAATATGGGATATGGATGTGGGATATGGGATATGGATGTGGGATATGGATATGGGCTATGGGCTATGGATGTGGGATATGGATATGGGATATGGATATGGGCTATGGGCTATGGATGTGGGATATGGGATATGGAATATGGGACATGGGATATGGGCTGTGGGATATGAGATGTGGGGTATGGATGTGGGATATGGGATATGGGATATGGGCTATGGACTGTGGGATATGGATGTGGGCTATAGGATATGGAATATGGGATATAGGATATGGGATATGGTTGATGGCTTATCCCTAGCCCTTTCCCAAGCACCTCCTGGTTTTTACTCCTCCTAAAACAAAGGTGACCATAACTTCCATGACAGATGTAAGTGGGACACAGCCTATTGGCAACGACCAGATTTAGAGTGCCTCCCAGGCAGTTTCTTCAAGTTGTTCAAAGGTACAGTTTGAGACTAAACGTAAGGCTGGGTATTTGGGAAGAGAACTAAGACCTATTTGCTTAGTGAAAGAAATACCCAGGCCAGACTCCAGACTCAAAGACTAGTCTCACAAAGAGCTCTGGTTTTGGCCAGGCGCGGTGGCTCACGCCTGTAATCTCAGCACTTTAGGAGGCGGAGGCGGGCGGATCGCCTGAGGTCGGGAGTTATAGACCAGACTGACCACCATGGAGAAACCCCATCTCTACTAAAAATACAAAAATTAGCTGGGCTTGGTGGCGCCTACCTGTAATCCCAGCTACTCGACAGGCTGAGGCAGGAAAATTACTTGAACCTGGGAGGTGGAGGTTGCAGGGAGCCGAGATCACGCCATTGCACTCCAGCCTGGGCGACAAGAATGAAACTCTGTCTCAAGGGGGGGAAAAAAAGAGCTCTGGTTTCATATACTAGCTCATAGAATCAACCAGAAGCAAATAAACTTGAAGCCCACAAAGAAACTTCAAGCCCAGATGACAATGGCTGGAGACTTTTCAACTCCTAACATAATTCTCAGGTCCCAAAGCACAACGAATTTGTCTTCACAGAACCACTGCTTTAATGTCTTCTGTGAACATTAAAACAGTGGTTCTCACACTTTTGTGTACAGAAGACGTTTATTACAAATACAGATTATTGGGCTTCATCCCCAAAGAATCTGATTCCTTCCATCTGGGATTGGGCTTGGGGATCTGCATTATTAACAAATATCCTTGATGATTCACATGTGGGTGGCCAGGGAGCCCCGCTTTGGGAAACACTGCATTGAAGGAAATTATTACTTTTTTTTTTTGAGACGGAATCTCGCTCTGTTGCCCAGGCTGGAGTGCAGTGGTATGATCTCGGCTCACTGCAACCTCTGCCTCCTGGGTTCAAGCGATTCTCCTGCCTCAGCCTCCCCAGTAGCTGGGATTACAGGCCCATGCCACCACACCTGGCTAATATATATATATATATATGTTTTTAGTTTTTGTATTTTTAGTAGAGACGGGGTTTCACCACATTGGTCAGGCTAGTCTCGAACTCCTGACCTCGTGATCCGCCGGCCTCGGCCTCCCAAAGTGCTGGGATTACAGGCATGAGTCACGGCGCCTGGCCTAGTATTAAATTCTCTAGGGATGATCAGCAGGACTCATTTTGTCCTGATAGTATCTGTGCACTGTGTAGGGCCCAGACTGAGAGCTCAGCACAGCCTTGTCTATCAGACCTGAAAAGCATGGGTTTCTGGAACCAAGGTGGTTTTGGGAAGTATGCAGACTATGATTCCAGGAACTGATTTGCCCTGAGTCCCTGCTCCCTTACTTCTTGATCATGTTTGATTCTGCCTTGGCTCTATTAGGATTGCTTTGTCCAGACACTGACCTGGCAGTGAGTGTGCCTGGGATCCTCTGTCAGTGTCCCTTGTATAGTCAGAGAGTTCTGGACACATCTGTGGGAGGTAGAGAATGTGACAAACCCTGGGGAGAGTGTTTACTAAGCTTTTCCACGTTTATTTTCTTTCCTCCATCTCACCTTAGGACAGGGAGTATTCTGAAAGCCTTAGTGAAGCAGTGACACTTTTCTGGCACCTTGAATGACTCATATGTCTCAGTGCCACACACCCTCCATTGAAGGCCTTGGGATTGTCAAGGTCAGGATATTTAAAGTCACATTCTTGGGAGTGATCTGGACATTGCCAGGTCAGCTCAGGATGAGGGAGGTGCCCAGAGACAGCTGTCAGTGTCAGTGCCCATAGTTTATAGTGAGTCTAATAGTAAATGCCAGTTATAGGTATGGTCTTATCATTGTTTAGTTATAGCTGGTGATGGCCAAGTGACTATGGGTTTCTTTCCATTCATTCTCCTAAAGTTTTTTTGTTTTTTTAAAGTAAGTGTCTTGCTCCATTGCTGAGGATGGAGTACACTGGCATGGTGACAGCTCACTGCAGCCTTGAACTCCTGGCTCAAGTGATCCTCCTGCTTCAGCCTCCTGAGTAGCAGGGACTGCCGGCACATGCCTCCATGCTTAGTTAATGTTTTCACTTTTTTTTTGTAGAGACAAGGTCTTTCTCTGTTGCCCAGGCTGACCTCAAACTCCTGGTCTCAAGTGATCCTCCTGCCTTGGCCTTCCAAAGTGTTGGGATCACAGGCATGAGCCACTGCACCTGGCGTCATTCTCCTAAACATTTATTTTTTTTCTATTTTTCTTTCTTGTTTGCTTTTTCTTTTCTTTTTATTTCTTTTTTTTAAACTGAATCTTATGTTTACTGAGATCTCCTAAACATTTAATTCAGCACCTACTATATGCAAAACGCCAGGGAGAATACAAAGATGTGTAGACATAACTGTACCCCAGATGAACTCACAGACTAGAAAGCAACTTGGTGGCCCTGCAGAGAGACTCATGAACGATAATCATACTCACAGGTAGGGTATTATAAGCTCACTAAAGAAGAGCTTCCAACCTGCACTGGTGGAGATAATGGTGGGGCATAGGGATATCTTCTGAAAGCAAGGTCCTGAGCTGAATATACAAATTTAAGCAGAAGTTATCCAGAACAACTGCTGTTTCTGGTCAAGATGCAATAACAGGGATGGACTTTACCCTCCTTCCTGGAGCAATTAAAATGTTGTATAAAATATATGAAGCAATGGTTTTGGATATCAGACAGCACAGGACAGTGATCCCTGAGAGAGGGAAAACAAGTGAACTGAGCTGTACATTTGCTCCATCCTACTGCCTTGAGAGAGTTTCCGGGCTGCTGTGCAAAGAGGAGCAACCCAGGCAGAGTCCAGTAGTCTCTCTGAGCTGAGGAGATGCAACAGGGAATTCAGGGAGGCCAAGGCAGCTATAGTTTTAAGGGCAGTGTACCAGACAGGAGAGAGCTACAGACAGATGAAGGAGGAGAATAAGGGTGGGGGGCAGGAGGTGGGAGGAGAGAGAGAGCAAGAGAGAGAGGCAGAAATCTGCAGAGGGTCCCATTGAGTCTTCAGCTGAGTACTGATCAGAGCATGTATGTGAGGAAAGTATCTGAGTCTAGGGAAACAACCACACAAAAGGAGCAGAGGAAATAATCCCTGGAGTGTATGTTCTCACCAGCCAGTTGAAAAACCTCATAAATCACAAGACATCAGACAGAGTACTCAGAAGGGTATTATCTCAGTAGTGGGGCAAAGTTAGTACTAAACTAGTGGATATTATGGTCCTAACTAACAAAGTTTAAACACAATCAAACTTGAAAAGATCTGTTTCCAAATAACTGTGTCTCAGAACAAAGTTCAAGAGTATTTACGGAAATATAAAAATATGCAACACCCACAAGGTAAAATTCACAATGTATACTATCCAGTCAAAAATTATTGGATACAGGCATACAAATAATGAGGAAAATATGACCAATAACAAGGAAAATAAACCAATCAATAGAAACAGACCCAGAAATGACATAGATGTTAGAAAAAGAACATTAGTAGACAAGGACATTAAAACAGTTATTATGTGTTTAAGAAAATAAAAGAAAGATTAAGTGTGCTAAATAAAGGCATGGAAGATATTAAAAAGATCCAAATTAAACTTCTAGCAATGAAAAATATAATGTGAAATAAAAAATATACTGGATGAAATCAATAGCAGAGTAAACACTGCAGAGGCAAAAACAAATGAACCTGAAGCTATAGTCATAGAGACTATCCAAACAGAAACACAGGGAAGAAATATTGAGGAAAACAAAAAAGAGCAGAGCACTTCAAGTGGCCTAGTATTTGTGTAATTGGAGTCCCAGGAAAAAGAGGAGAGTAGAAAAATATTTGAAGACATAATGGCCAAATATATTCCAAATTTGATGAAAACTGTAAGTCCACAAATCCAAGAAGCTCAATGAACCCCTAGCACAAAAAACTGGAGAACTACACAAAGACACATCATAACCAAACTGTTTAAAACCAGTGTGAAACAGAATTTCTTACGAGCAACTAGAGGAAAACAGGATACACTATGTACAAGGGTAGAACATTAAAAATGACAGCAGGCCGGGTGTGGTGGCTCAAACCTGTAATCCCAGCACTTTGGGAGGCTGAGGCGGGGGGATCACGCAGTCAGGAGTTTGAGACCAGCCTGGCCAATATGGTGAAACCGTTTCCACTAAAGATACCAAAAAAAAAAAAAAAAAAAAAAAAAAAAAAAATTAGCCAGGTGCAGTGGCTCACACCTGTAATCCCAGCACTTTGGGAGGCCAAGGTGGGTGGATCATGAGGTTAGGAGTTCAAGACCAGCCTGGCCAAGATGGTGAAACCCCATCTCTACTAAAAATAAAAAAAATTATCCAGGTGTGGTGGCAGGTGCCTGTAATCCCAGCTATTTGGGAGGCTGAGGAAGAGAATTGCTTGAACTCGAGAGGTGGAGGTTGCAGAGCCGATATCATGCCACTGCACTCCAGCCTGGGTGACAGAGCAAGACTCCATCTCAAAAAAAAAAAAAAAAAATTAGCTGGGCTTGGTGGCACGTGCCTATAATCCCAGCTACTTGGGAGGCTGAGGCAGGAGAATCACCTGAACCCAGGAGGCAGAGGGTGCAGTGAGCCAAGATTGTGCCACTGCACTCCAGCCTGGGCCACAGAGTGAGACTCTATCTCAAAAAAAAAAAAAAAAAAAAAAAAGGCTGGGTGTGGTGGCTCATGCCTCATGCCTGTAATCCCATCACTTTGGGAGGCCAAGGCAGGCAGATCACGAGGTCAGGAGATCGAGACCATCCTGGCTAACATGGTGAAACCCTGTCTCTACTAAAAATACAAGAAGTTAGCCAGGCATGGTGGCGGGCGCCTGTAGTCCCAGCTACTTGGGAGGCTGAAGCAGGAGAATGGTGTGAACCCAGGAAGCAGAGCTTGCAGTGAGCCGAAATCATGCCACTGCACTCCAGCCTGGGTGACAGAGCAAGACTCTGTCTCAAAAAAAAAAAAAAAAGAAAAGAAATAAAAGAAAAAGAAAAACAAAAAGAAGTCTGCTGTCATTCTGTGGCCTAGGCTGGAGTGCAGTGGCACGATTTTGGCTCACTGCATCCTCTGCCTCCTGGGTTTGGGTGATTCTCCTGCCTCAGCCTCCTGAGTAGCCGGGATTACAGGTGTGGGCCACCAGGCCCAGCTAATTTTTGTATTTGTAGTAGAGACAGGGTTTTGGCATGTTGGCCAGGCTGGTTTTGAACTTCTGACCTCAGGTTGTCCGCCCTTATTGGCCTTCTAAAGTGCTGGGATTACAGGCATGAGCCACTGCACCTGGCTGCAGACTTCTTTTTGAAAACAATGAAAGCCAGAAGGCAATGGAGTAACATCTTTTGAATACTGAAGGAAAAAAAATTGTCATCCTAGAATTCTATACCCAACAAGAGTAGCTTTCAAAAATGAAAGGGAAATAAAAACTTTTTCAGACATTTAAAATATCAAGGATCACCAGAAGACTTGCATTATAAAAAACAGTGACATGGCTGGGCGCAGTGGCTCACGCCTATAATCCCAGCACTTTGGGAGGCCGAGGCGGGTGGATCACGAGGTCAGGAGATCGAGACCATCCTGGCTAACACAGTGAAACCCTGTCTCTACTAAAAATACAAAAAATTAGCTGGGCGTGGTGGTGGATGCCTGTAGCCCCAGCTTCTCAGGAGGCTGAGGCAGGAGAATCACTTGAACCGGGGAGTCGGAGGTTGCAGTGAGCCAAGATCACGCCACTGCACTCCAGTCTGCGCAACAGAGTGAGACTCCATCTCAAAAAAAAAAAAAAAACAGTGACAGAAGTCCTTCAAACAGAAGGAAAATTATACTAGATAGAAATCTGAATCTATACACAACAATTTAAGAGCACTGGAAATGGGGAATTCTATCTAATAAATGAATAAGTAATGACAGAACAGAGTAACAAAATTTTGTATGCTCTCATGAATTAATGAATATAGGCAACGATCAACAATGACTGACAATGTGACAAAAAGAGCGGCAGCCAGGTGTTATATACCACCCATGTGGAGTACTATTGTAAAAAAATAAGAACAAAAAGAGATAATAATAACCAAACCTGACCCTGGCCACTGGATCTAACTATCAATTTACTGGCTTTACAACAGACAGAGAAACATGTTAAATGATATCACTGTGTTTTAATTTTTTTTTAAAAATCCAGATTTGGGAAATTCTGTAAGATAAACAATCAGATTTTTTTTTTCATTAAAAAAAGTGCAAGGGGAGAGAGACAGATTTACAAAGAGAGAGAACTATAAACAAGAGACTTCGGAGACATATCAATTAATCACAATATATAGATCTTGTTTAGATTCCTACTTCAAACAAACATACTAAAAAAGGAAAAAGAATTAAAAATCATTCAGGGAAATGTGAACACTGGCAAGTATTTTATAACATTAAAGAATTATTGAAGAAAAAAGAGTTACCTATCCCAATAGAGGAGGAAGCTCGCTTCAAGGGGTGGGGACAGCATAGGCAAAGCCATCCTCTTTAGTGAGGGGCGACAGTTTAGTAGTTACAGGAGAAAGGACACCTGCTGCAAAAACATCCTCTTACTTTCCCTCTGGGCTAGAGCTGGCTGTGGTGCTCTGATTTCTGAGAAAGGAAAATGCAGCATATTGACATGGAGACTATTTCTGTCCACCTCTTCTGGCCTCCCTGGGTGTAGCAGGCACCTAAGGGCAGGGCAGAAGTGTTACTGAGGGTTTTCAAGGCCACTCTCAGCAACAAGGGAAAAGGACCTGGTGGTTTGGGTGGAACAGAGGCTTTGAGTACACTGATCTCATCCCACTCTCCCAGCTCTGCCCTGGCATTAGAAGACAAGGAAGGAGGAGAGGTGTAGCACAAAGAACAGGAAAGTATGGAGGGAAGTGAAGAGAAGAAGGGAGGAGGAGAAGAGGGAAGAGAAGGAGGGGCTGAAGTTAGAGCTCAGAATGTGTTCAGTTGTTTTAAAGTAGCAACTGACTTAGGGCCCCTAAACAGTAGGTAGAAGACGGGCATAGTGGCTTGTTGCACTTGTAATCCCCATGACTCAGGAGGCCGAGGCAGGAGGATTGCTTGAGGCCAAGAGTTTGAGACCAGCCTGGGCAACATAGTGAGACCCTATCTCTAAAAAAAGTTTAAAAATTAGCTGGGTGTGGTGGTGCGGCCTGTAGTCTCAGCTACTTGGGAGGCTGAAGTGGGAGGATCGCTTGAGCCCAAGAGTTAGAGGCTGCAGTGAGCTATGATCACAACACTGCCCTCCAGCCTGGGTGACAGAGTGAGACCCTGTCTCTAAAAGACAAAACCAAAACCAAACTCCAGTAGGTAGAATGCTATCCTGTCTCCTCTCCCTACTTGCAGTTCAGTTCAGAGGCAAAGTAGGGGTGTAAGGAGGGATAAGGGGGATCCTCTGGCTGCAGAGATTGAAGAGTTTGCTCAGGGTCAACAGGACAAGCCAGGGGATCTGACCCCATGTATCCACGGTCACCCGTGGTGAACGATGTATGCCATGGTACCTTTGTTCTGTGGTTTCCTGTTGTACCAAGATGCCCAGTGAGAAATAATAATAATCTTATTAGTTAACATTATTGAGTACTTACTATGCCAAGCCCTATTCCAAATGTTTCCATATTAACTCTTTTCATCTTGTCAAGAACCCTTTGAGGAAGGTACAATTATTATTAAACCCATCTAATAAATGAGGTAACTGAGCCCAGAGAGGTTAAGTAACTTTCTTAAGGTCACACAGATATTAAGTGGCCCAGATGTAACTGAACCTAAGAAAAGTCTAGTTCCAGAGCACATGCTCTTCACAACTACCCAGAACGGTAGTGGTGACCTGGGCCAAGCCTAGTGTGACCTCAGCCCCCTCCCTCAGACACAGCTTTAGAAAGGCTCCACGTTCTTCCCCCAGAGAAGTTGGGGCCCAGGGCTAGAATTAAGTCTTCTCGGTGTTCTAGAAGAGACTTTGGAACAGCACTAGAAAAGCCACCCTGAGCATGAAAGGCTGGTAGGGCCTCCAGGCTGGGGGAGAGTTTGCCTGCCCTAAACTGTTCTGAGGTTGCACAGCCTGGACGTCAGGCTGGCTGGTCCACGATTCTTACCAGCTCTCCACAGAGCAAGCGCTAGAGTCTGCAGCATTCCCATCTCGGCATATTCCATACTCCGAGGGCCCGGGGAAGGCACTGTCCCAGGCAGCACTCTCGGTGGGAGGCGGGGAGCTTGGGAAGGTCCGTATGTGAATCCCAGCCTGGCTCTTGGTGGGCAGCTGGGTCCCCTCCCCAGGTTCTGGCAGAACACCCTCGAACAATTTAGCCTGAAATAGCATAAGAACTTCTTTCCTATTTTTTTCCAGGCTTTTGGATGAAATTATATTTTACAAATGACTCATTATTATATTTATAGCTTCTCTCCAAATGATTCAAATTGTGGTTTGTCGCCTCCCTGTCTCTCAGCTCCCCCCAGCTCGACAGGAAAAAGTGCTGTTTACTGTATGGCCAGGTGTGGCTGCAAGAGCGGCTTTGCCTCTCCCTGTAATTACGTTTGCCTAAGCCCTGACAAGCACCCCGGCACATTTAGTCATGAGCAGCCTTTGTTCCAGCATGTTGTCGGGAGGCAGCATCCGACATTAACTGGGCTTGGAATCTGCTCCTGTAGGAAGTGCATGTGTGTGGTGCGGGGTGCGGGGAGTAGGGATCGTGGGGGAGGCTGTGACAGAGGGTGCCTTTGTGAGGGCAGAGGCTGGAGAGGCTGGGCTGCAGCTTCTCCCTCAAAGCACCCTGTGAGAAGGCTGGGATGGGCTACGCCCCGGAGGGCCTCAGAAGAAGCATTATTCCTCTCCACCCCCAGCCTGCATGGAGGAGCTGAGAGGGCCACTGGTGGAGAAGCTGGTGGCTCATACATTCCAGGCTGTGCTAGCGGTTCGGCCAGTGACACTCCATGGTTTCTTGTGAGGAACCACTCTGGCTCTTTCAAGAATGGGGAGTTCTTGAATTCTCTCCCGCTTTCCAGGGAGCTCTCAGCCACAGTGATTGCTCAGCACCCCTACCCCTGCCCTCCACCCAGCTCCCAGGAAGGTGTGGTAAGGTTACAGCAGCTTGCTTTTAAACAGGCCACCTTAGAGAGGAGGGGTGGAGAGGAGGTTGGGATGAGGCCCCATTTGTAGAAACAGTTTATTCCATTGGTCGTCCATGGAATCAAGGTCCTCTGGGTCTGCCCTGGCTGGGTAAAGTTAAAATCCCATAAATTTTGCAACTCATGGTGACATTCTCAGAGCCCGCAACAACCCTCTGCCCCTCTGGGTCCTTGGACCTGGGGTGTGGTGATACGCAGACACCCCTGGCTGGCTTGGATCGAAGGTTGTGGGGCCGCAGCAAGGACAGGCCACCCTGAGTGTCCTGAGGCCCAGAGGCAAGCAGGGAAACAGGCTACCCTATGAGAGAACGGCTTTGCGGGAAATCTCTCCGTTCCCCTCCCTTGGCTTTAAGTGAAAAGCGAGCTCCTGTAGGTTGCAGATTCTGCAGCTGTGGTGTGGCAGCGGCTTGGGAGGCTGGGTTGGATAAGGTCGGAGCCTGAAGTTGTCCGTGGTCCAAGCCCTGGGCCCTGGTCGTGTCCCCAGACACAACCCCAGCCTGGGTTCTTTGAATCTGCTTCCATTTTCACTTCTTGGCACTGCCTGTGTGAGTGGGAAGGGGACTCGGAAGGAGGTGATGTGGGAATGGGTGTGGACAAGCATAACGTCATTGTTGGTGAAATCAGTCTGAAGCCCTAACCAGATGACTTCCATCTGGGCTGAGCTGGGTCACTGTGAGGTGTGTGAGATGGGTCTGAGTGTGGCTGGGGCCAGAGACGTGGAGTACAGGGACCTGTGCCTCTGGGCGTTCCCTGGAGGTGGGAAGGGACAGCTGAGAGAAGGACAGGAGAGGATCCTGGCGAGGCAGGGGAGGCCAGAGGGAGGAAGAGTGTGGACTCACCTGGGCTGTGGGGACCTGAATTTCTTCCTAAGGCCTGAGGGAAAGAGAGACTTCCTGACAAGAAGTGCTGCCTCTTACATCCCAAGGGACCAGAGCCAGGGCAGCGGGACCAGCTGGCAGCCAGACTGAGGGGCAGCCAATGCCACCATCTGAAGCCACTATCAGGCCACCGTCTTTTATGAGACTGTAGTCTTGTATCTACCCTACTCATGCTGTCACCTTTTCATTTGTCTTTTGACAGTCAACATGCCCGAGTGCTGTGAACGTTATGAGAGGGCCTTGTTGGGAACACGTGCTCCTGGGAATCAGCCCTTCCCTCTATCCTGTTCCCACTCCTCCCCGACGATGCTCCTGCTCAGAACCCACTCCTCACCTCAGTGAAGCAATGCAGCGGGCACCCTGTGGACAAAGCTGGATATTGGCTCTGAATAAAAGCGAATCATGGGGAAAATCAGTGTCTCAGTAAAATGGGGTTTTCTTAGTAGAGACCAGACTGTGAAGGACCTTGCTTCATTCCATCTTTGAGGAGGATGATGATTTAGGGACATTGGCCCAAGATCAAAGTGGTATTTTTAGGTTGTATTTACTTAGCTATTTGCCGTCTACCTCCTTATTTCCAGGTAGCAACTTCCTTCTTATATCTGAGATGTTTAAGAGATGATGAAACCCGCTTGCACACACTTCTCAAAGTGTGTTCGCATCCATTATTTCACTGGGGACCGGCTATTATCCTCTCCATTTTCTTTATAAGGATATTGAAAGAGAGATTAAATAACTTGTTCAAGGCTGCATAGCTAGTTAACAACTGAGCTAGGCTTAAAACCAACATCTGAAGGCTCCTATTCCAGTGGCAGCTGCTGTGTGCTTCTTCTGTTTTCCATCAGTTTGGAAGGGAGCATAAAGTCTACAGCCACATGGGTGGGGTCAGCAGAAAGATGATTGACCACCAAGCCTGAGGCAGGTGAGGCTGATCTCCTGAGCACAGCCTCTCTGCACAGGAGTTCACAGAAGTGATATGATCCAAAGTTGCTGAGGGAAAAGCCCTTATTTGTGGAATTAACTGCAGGTCTCTCTTGAGGTCAGAATGAATGTTATTGACGTTATTGTTTGTATTGTGGTAAGGTATACATAATGGAAAATGTACCATTTTGGCTGGACACGGTGGCTCACGCCTGTAATCCCAGCACTTTGGGAGGCCGAGGTGGGCTCATCACCTGAGGTCAGGAGTTTGAGACCAGCCTGCCCACATGGTGAAACCTCATCTCTACTAAAAATACAAAAATTAGCCGGGCATGGTGGTGGGTGCCTGTAGTCCCAGCTACTCGGGAGACTGAGGCAGGAGAATCACCTGAACCCAGCAAGCAGAAGTTGCAGGGAGCCGAGATGGCCCCACTGCACTCCAGCCTGGGTGACAGAGCGAGACTCCGTCTCAGTAAATAAATAAATAAATAAAAATAATAAAATAAAATAAAATGTACCATTTTAACCATTTTTAAGTGTACAGTTTAGTGACATGAAGTACATTCACACTATTGTGCAACCATTATCATTTTCCATATTTTTTATCTTCCCAAACTGAAACTCCACACCCACTAAACAATAACTCCCCCTTCTCCCCTCTCCCCAGCTCCTGGTAACCACTATTCTACTTTCTGTCTCTGGGAATTTGGCTACTCTAGGTACCTTATGTAAGGGGAATCATACAATATTTTGTGCTTTTGTATCTGATTCATGCTGACTTATTTTTAATTAGATCACCATTTCGACTGCAGCAGGAATGCTGATCAGTGATGTGCCATGCCTATAGAGGAGTAAAGAAAAGAAAAAGGAAAGAAAGAGCAAAAAGGAAAAAGAAAACAGGAACATTTTGGGGTGGATTTCTTGACTGTCAGGGGTACCAGATGTAAGGGGGCGGTGGTGGCGGGTGGATAGGAAGAAAGTGTTACATAGAAAACAAAATGCTGTGCTTTATCATTCCAGGGGCGGGCTGGCATCTATCCTGGAGGTAGATGCCTCTGTTTTGAGGATTATGCTATGATGAACCCTGATAGGGAAGCGCTCTGGTGAGAACAATGAGACTTTCTGGGCATGCGGAAGGCAAGACAAATTGTTTTGCAAGATGAATCCCCAGGAACTTGGAGTTTGGGTAGAAGGGTCTAGAAGAGAAGGGGAAGGCTGGAGAGAAGATGGTTTAAGTTGGGACTTAGGGGACAGTGAGAAGTTTTCTGAGGTGGGAGATGGTTGGTGAACTTTCAGGGTAATGTCTATTCATAGATTCTCATTTGCTTACTGTTATTTCCTCTCTATGATCCCTAACCTTGAGTAAAAGTCTGCTGCCGTGTGAGTTGGGGGTGGCTGGGGCAATGCAGGGATGGGGCTAAGCAAAGGGTGATAAAGAGGGGGTGGGAGAGGAGAGCAGCTGTGGGAGGAGAGGTGCAGATAGAGGGTGAGAGGTGGGAAGCAGGGAATCCCAGCCAGAGGTCACCAGAGAAATCACAAACCGTCTGAACATCTTGGCACCCAGAAGGTGGGGGGTTGTGACAAGATTTGAGAGAACTGCAAGCTTGGGGGGACACAATGATGGAGTCCCTACCCTTAGGGGAATGGGGCTGGGGTCACTGCTTGGATATTACAGGGCAGGCATGCCAGTTAGACAGTCTGAAGGAAGGAGTGGATGGATTTCTCTTCTTGGAGACCTTTGGCAACATTTGGACAAGGCACAGCCTGGGTAATGAGGAAGTCCCTGCAACACAGCTCAGTGCCTCCAAGATTTCCAGATACACAGAGAAGAGGACTGTGTTTCTCAAAACAGAGATGGAGGTAGAGCCAAAGCCAAGCCCAGAACATGTCTCGAGCTTTCAAAACACCTTCTCTTTAAAATCATCTGAAAGCAGAGATATATGGCAGTTGACTATCTCTGATGGAGACATATACCTTTATTTATTTATTTATTTATTTATTTATTTATTTATTTATTTATTTATTTATTTTTAAGACAGGGTTTCGCTCTGTCACCCAGGCTGGAGTGCAGGGGCGCAATCTCGGCTCACTGCAACCTCCGCCTCCCAGGTTCAAGTGATTCTCCTGCTTCAGCCTCCTGAGTAGCTGGGACTATAGGATGTGCCACCATGCCTGGCTAATTTTTGTATTTTTAGTAGAGACAGGATTTCACCATGTTGGCCAGGCTGGTCTTGAACTCCTGTCCTCAATTGATCTGCCTGCCTTGGCTTCCCAAAGTGCTGGCATTATGGGCATGAGCCACTGCGCCTGGCCAACATAAGCTTTTTGTACCCCCCAGACATAGCAGGAACCCAGTGAGAAGGCGGGGCTGCTCCCACCCAGAGACCCTGGAAGAGCCTGGCATGGAAAATGGGCCGTGCATCGTGTTGCCGGGAATGCTTGGTGATTCTCTGGCCAGGTCCTGGGCTGAGTGTGGGCCGGGGATGGAGCCCTGCCTGGAATCAGTGATGCATCCTGAAATCTCTGGACCAGCCTGCATGGTGACGGAGACCAGAGTGAGGCTGGCCGAGGACATTTCCCTCTGGTCCTGTCCAGCCTTGGCCCCGAGAACCAAGGCTCTAGGCTCATCTGGCTAGATAGATCCTGTTTTTGGCCCAGCCCAGCATCCCTTTGTTACTTGGGACTTGGGGAAAAAGGCCTGGCTTGGCTCACACTTGAGGAGGTTTGCCAAATGTGTTACTTACCATTAAAAAGCTTGTAAACCTGGGGTGCAGGATGCTGTGGGGGCCTGGGCTGGCTCGAGGATGTGCTGTTTAGAAGTTCCAGAAGTTCCCTGCTGGCTGGGAGGGAAGAATGTCCCTGCAGAGTCAGAGGCGAGCCTGCCCTGGGCCTGGGCCAGCTTTCCCTCTCGCGGGCCTCTCTGCTCTGGGGGAGCTGTGTGTTTCCTTCTACTCAGGCAGCTTGGGAAAGACCAGAGGCCCTTTCAGGGAAGGGAGAAAAAGGGAAACAGGCCTGAAATGACTGTCGTGAAAGCCCACTTCTGAGCTTCAGCCCAGAGCACAAATGCATTTTCTTCTGTTATGAGAATGTGGAGAGTTCCAAGAGGTTGTTCAGGGGAAATACAGAGCCTCAGAGCTCTAGTACTAGGACGACCTTAAAGACCAGTTAGGACAGCCCCCTCATTTTACTGGAAGGCTAATTTGAAACAGAATGGAATTTGGCAGGGGCTAGAATGCCTTTTTTCTTCGGAGACTTCATTTCCTGAAAGAGACAGTGTCCGTGATGAGCTGATTTCACTAATTCACTCATTGCATTTTTTAAAAACCTCAGCGGTCCAGATCTGGCTTCTTTTGAAGGTAACAGAGTTTGTGGCTTCCAGGGTGTTTTCAGTTTGGGGCCATAATTTCTGTTTGTTCATTAAAAATATTTGTTCACCATAGGCTTACTGCCAGGTCTTCCTATGCACAGCATCAGGCTGTGCTTGTGAATGGCTGAGGGAAGCTGGAAATAGGCGAAATCAGGAAAATACTGGAATAAGGCAGGGGCTGATGTGGTCTAGGAGGGTTAGAAGGCGGAGGCTGGCAGACTTGTGATTAAGGGTGGTGTTTGGGCACCCTCAATGAGGAGGCCTCATAGCTACAGAAGAGACCAAGAGACCCTGGGTAGACATCTGTGCAGGGCCTAGGGACTCAGGACCCCCTGTGGATGCAGCTGAGCTGCACCTGAGAGGTCTCTGAGGTGGACAGGCCCCTGGTGGCACAGGAAGCTTCAGAAAGAGGAGACTTGCATTGGGGCAGCCAGGCATATCAGAAAAAGATCTTAAAAAAAAAAAAAAAGAGAGAAGAGAGAGACAGAAAGCAGGTGGGACAGAGTGAAGTGGGGCCTGAATTAATTATAAATGGTGGTGGCTATATCCTTTTTTGGGAGGGGCCCAGGAGGCTGCCAACTTTGATCTCATTTTCTGGACAGGCCTTTAGGTTACCTCTTCTATCCACCACCCAATCACCAGAGAGTTAGTGCCTTCTGACAGAAGCAGCTCTTGGCAGAACACACGAGACATAAGCAGCTGGGGCTGGGGGCAACACCTGCTAGGGGTGGGCTGGGAAGGAGACAGACATATGCTGGTGCAGGAGAGGAAAGTATATCATAGCCCCCTGTCCTGGGAGGCAGAGTGGAAGGGCACGCGGCAGGGTTCAGGGAGGGGCCATCTCTGTCTTATTCATGTGGTAGCCCCGGCGCCTAGCTCAGTGCCAGGCACACCCTAAATAACAAAATCACTAAATAACGGAATGAGTGAAGTTAGCATATGCCTGAATACACAGAGTGCCATCCTCTTGAATCCTTATGTTAACCTATATTTTTCTTCTCCAGGATTTATGGAATAATCAGTAATCTGCCTACTGTGAGCTTTCCCCTTTAGAAAGGTTTTCTCATTGCTGGTGTGACAGAGTGCACTGAAGCTCTGTTTCTCCAGTGATCTCAGCATAAAGACCCTCCATCTGACAGGGAAAGGACGGGTGGGAGGAGGGCCAAGAGGACCTCCCGGGGCCCAGCTGGCTGTGCAGGATGCAGAGGGTGGGTTGGTACAGAGGCTGAGAGCAGAGGTCAGGGTGAGAGGAGGCATTAGCAGCTTTGTTAATTGCATCATGTCTTTCCTCCAGGTGACAACACTAGGCCTATGCCTCATCCCCAGCAGGTGACCAATGGAGGAAAATAAAACAGAACTTCAACATGCTCTCTGACGAACTTGAACCCCTGGTACTGGTTGCTCTGAGAAGCCACGGGTTTCCTTCCTTGGACAATTTCAGAGCCCATCATTATGGTTTATGGAAAGGAAGTGGCACTGAGAGAGACCCTTGCTTCTCCTGGCAGCTCTTCTCCCTTGAGAAAGCTCCTCAACTTCTCCTGAGCTTGGTTTCAGAAGTGATTGTTCATCCTCTCCCACTGGGAGTCCTTCTGGGATGGGCTCCGTATATTACTCCAGCCGCAGGCGGATGGGTGAGATGACCTTTTCAGGTCACTCAGGAGATCCTCCAGTTTCTCAGGATAATCTAAGCATCTCCCTTTCCTTTAGAAGCTGTCAGAGCTAACTCAGCGTGGGTGTGGGCTCTTCGCAGCTACACCACCTCCCCTCCAATATTTAGAAGTTCTTTGCTGGTTCTTAGGGTCTCCTAATCACAGGTCTTTTTTTCTGGGCTCTGCCTGAAAGGCCACATCCGTTTTTTCCCTGAAAGCTAGCTAGGTCCTCTGGGCTAAACACCACCGCCCCTCAGCTCTAGAAATGGCTGATTTTCATTACGCCCTTTGCCAACCAGATTATTTCTTAAATTGCTCTCCCCCCTGCTGGGTGTTATGGGACACAGATGCCAGTGTGTGGGGTCCCCGGCTTTCCTTTCTCCCAGAGCAGCTGGAGGAGAGCCTCAGTTTCTCCACCGCACACCCTGGCCTGAGGGCAGCAGCCGACCCAGTCGGGGGAGTGGGCCTCCTGCGCCCTCGGAGGCACAGGGCCGCGGGGCCCCACCGAGGACCCCCTGAACCGCAGCCCGCCGCGAGGCAGCGTGGGGACCAAACTGCCGCGCCCCAGAGCCCGCCGCCGCCTGTCCCCGCGTCTGAGGTCCACAAGGAAGAGCTGCGGGAATGCACGCCCGGGGAAGAGGCTTTGTGAACCGAGGCTCGGCGCGCCCCCCGCCCGCGCCCCTCATGGACAGCCGGGCCCAGCCCGCCGCCAGGGCCCCTCTGGGAAGGGCTTGGAGGCGACGCGGGGAGGGGGTCGGGGGAGGAGGGAGCGTTCCTGCAAATCACATGATTTTCCCGCTTATATAAATCACAGCTTGTTTTTCTCAACCGGCTGCAGACTTAAAGGTGCAGTGTCTTCTTTCTCTCCCAAGGACAGAGGTTCCCCAGGGTGCTTTTGACGACCCCTGAGCTGGGCTGGGGTGGTTTCACCAAGGAGGGGTCAGGGTTCAGGGTTCAGGAACCCCCCACACCCCATCCCCCATCCCCCATCCCCGGGATGTTTCCTTTTAGCTCGGGACCAGGGAGGGGCATGGAAATCCGGTCGCCAAATCAGCAGGCAGAGCCGAGCTGGGGCGGCCTCCAGCGCCTCGCCTCGGTCAGCGATCACTCTGGAGACCAGCGATCCCCGTGGGGGACCCTGAGCTGAGGGGTTACAATGAAATTGGCCAGTGGCAGATTTGCGGTGGCCAAGAGCAGACTTCTAAGGGTGATGCTTACTGTTCTGACCAGCCCTGGTTATTTGTTTGAGGCTAAGTTATGTGGGAAGAAAAACGAGCTCAACACATATATCCAGCACCTATCATCTACCTATTAGGCACTGTAGGGAGAAACCAAGACCTTTTAGACAGTCGTCACCTTCAAGTGGTTTATAGGATTTAGGTGATGAGATATGTAGATATAGACATAGAGGCAGACGTGAGATATAGAGATTAAATAGCACTAGTCAGTTTCAATGCCTGTTCCAGGCTAAACAGAAGAGCGTTACAAGGCTGTGCATAATTACTTGCTTGATCAACAGCACAGATAATGAGTCCTTCAGGCCTTGGGAAGAGGGCTCTGGAGGCCCTGACTGAGAGGTGGGCCAGAGGCAAGGCAGGAGGGGGACAGGCAGCTGGGGGAGGAGGGACGGCATGTGTCAGGAGGGGAGAAAGGAGCAGGATGTTGGAATAATCCCTTTGCTAAACTGAGGAACTGGAGAGAGGAGGAGTGGGGGATGAGGGTGGGAAGCTGTAGGGGGGCCAGGTGCCGGTGGCCTTGAGTGCAGGGCTGAGTGTGGACTTGATCTGGTGAAGGCAGTGGGCGAGCCTGCAGAGGTGGGAGGGCAGGTGAATGGTATGATGAAGGGGGTGTTTTTAAGGACCAGAAGTCTGGCAGCAGTGCGCAGAATAAACTCGAAGCATTGATGGAGACCCGTTGGAGGCTTCTGCAAGGAACCAGGCTGACGTAAGGTCACAGTGCTGGGGTGTTAAGAGAAAAGGTGAAAATGAACAGTGAGAAATAAGAGATTTTGAAGAAAGAATGGAGATAATTGATTGTGTATACAGCAAAGGGGAGAAATCACCAGAGGTGATGTTGATTTTGAGCATGGATGGCAGGGAGAAGATGGCAGCCCTGCAGCCCTTAGGTGGAGGGGGGGGTGCGCGAGTGGCCAGGGGAGGAGCTCCTTTTGGAGATGGCGTTTGTGAAGACAATGGGCTCTTAACTGGGAAATGTCCAGTGGGCTGGAAGTCAGAGGAAATAACTCAAGGGATGAAAGAGATCTTGCAGATCTTACAGGGAGATCACAGAAAGGGAGAAAGAGAAGTAGGGCCAGGGGACACCCACGTTTAGGAGTAGGAGCCGCTGGCAAGGCTGTGGAAGGAATATTCACACCCCAAGGACAGACCAACCTGGGCGTGAAGTGTCTCTGCCTGACCTTGGCCAAGTTGTTTATTCTGTCTGCACCTCAGTTTTCTCATCTATAAAATGGCACTAACAGCACTTGCATTACTTTCTGTGAGGACGATGTGAAATGTCTGAAGCATCTCACACACTGCACAGTGTCTGGTGCAGGGCAAGCACCAGCTGTTCTTCCTTTCCACACTTCCCTTCCTGCCACACCCTCTATGTCCTTTCATGGCAGCCACCTGAACACAGTTTCTCTCCTTTCAAATTGTTGTTGTTTTTCTTCTTACCCTCCTCCTCTTCATCTCCTTCTTCTTTTTCTAGAAGAAACACACGGTCTTGTTTGCATGACTAATTATTTGAACTGGAAATACCCTCCATTATGAAGGAAGGAAATAATAAATTTTTTTTCCTAAGGGCCTCTTAGCTGAAGCTGGCTATTACCTCACTGGATCCTTCCAGCAGCCCTGCAGGGTTTGGGAAGGCAGGTATTATCAGGCCTTTTCCCCCCCCTACAGCTGAAGAAATGGAAGAATGGTTGTAAAAAGTTTTATTATTCTGTTGAGAACCACATGTCTAATCAGTACTCTCTAGCTCAGAGCTTTCTAAACTTCTATTTGTAGCCCTTTATTTTTGGAAATAATTTTACTCAGTAGTCAAATAAAATAGATATAGGCAACCCAGTTCTGGTTTCAGTGCAGTGGGGAGGTTCTGAGTCACGACTGCTTGGCTGTGCTCCCACTCCCAGCCCCAGGCCAGGCTGAGAAGTGGGGCTTTCCTTGTGGGGTAACCCAGCACCCAGAGCCTCTCCCTCTACACTAATCTTCATTCTTTTCCTTTTCAGCCACAAACTTCCTGACTGTGAAAGCCAGGCCCCAGCCCAAGAAGGCTTCACAGACCCCCTAGGTGTGCCCTCTGTGTGAGCCAAGTGTTGACTCTGGCAATGATGCCAGCAGCCCGGCTCTGCCCAGCTTTCAGCCGCACGAGCGTGAACCAGCTGAGCGGCACCAGCTCGGGGCAAGGCAGAAGGCCAGGTGCACTGTCTCTAGGCAGGCAGGATGAACAGCAGCACCTGGTGTCACAGCGGCCGGGGAACCACCCTGGCTGGGGCATGCTAACCCACCCTGCTAATATGCTTTGGGTCCTAATTTCCTTTTTGAATGAGTTTCTTAAAAAAAACAACTTGTTAGGTGAAAAGACAGTTTGTGGTTTTTAGAATGATGATTTGAGTAAGGCAAGTATTGGTAAAATGCTCTGCAGATAGTTATCGCATACGCTAATGCTTACGTAAGATAAACTCCTGGCAATGGAATTAGATGAAAGTATATATACATTAAGTTTTAAAATATACACTATTTAAGGCAGATGAATAGACATAAAAAATAAAAGCAGCTTAGAAAAATAACACTGTTAACACAAGCAGAATGCTGCTTTATACAACCTTGATCTTGCCATCCCTTCCCTTCTACCTAGAGGACACCAGGATCCAGAATTTGGTGTTTATCATTCGTATGCAATGCTTTGAATGTTTTTACATTTTACGTAAATTATATTTTACTGTATGTATTCTTCTGAAACTTGCATCTTTTATTATTGTGATTCAGGGTGTTGTTCTGTTGCCCATGCTGGGTAGTGGTGTGATCATGGCTCACCATAACCTCTAACTCCTGGGCTCGAACTGCTACCTCAGCCTCCCGAGTAGGTAGGACTACAGGCTTGTGCCACCATGCCTGGCTAATGAAAACAAATTTTTTTTTTTTTTTTTTTTTTTTTGGATACAGAGTCTCACTCTGTTGCCCAGGCTGGAGTGTAGTGGCGTGATCTCGGCTCACTACAACCTTTGCTGCCCAGGTTCAAGTGATTCTCCTGCCTCAGCCTCCTGAGTAGCTGGGATTACAGGTGCCTGCCACTGTGCCTGGCTAATTTTAATTTTTTGGTAGTTTTTAGTAGAGACAGGGTTTCATCATCTTGGCCAAGCTGGTCTTGAACTCCTGACCTCGTGATCCACCCACTTGGCCTCCCAAAGTGCCTGGCGAAAACACATTTTTTGTGGCAACTGAGTCTCATTATGTTGCGCAGGCTGGTCTTGAACTTCGGGCCTGAAGCAATCCTCCTGCCTCAGCCTCCCGTGTAGCTGGGATTACAGGCATGCACCACTGTGCCTGGCTGAAACTTGCATCGTCTTTTCCTCAGTATTATATTTCTGAGATTCTTCCATGTTGATACCTTTTTAAAGGAAATTTATTTTCACTGTATAACTTCAAATTGTATGAATATACTATAATTATGTATCCATTTTCTGGTTAATGGACATTAAAGTTGTACAGTTTTTTTTTTTCTGTTACAAACAGTGCTTCTATGAACATTCTTGTACACATCATCTCTTGATTGTGTATGTGTGGGGGTTTCTCTAGGACATTTGCTTAGGAGTGGAATTACTGACTGGTTCATAGATTATGAGAATCTTCAATGATATTGGAAGTATTCTCCAGGCCGGGCACGGTGGCTCACACCTGTAATCCCAGCACTTTGGGAGGCTGAGGTGGGCAGATCACATGAGGATCAGGAGTTCGAGACAAGCCTGCCCAACATGGTGAAACCCTGTCTCTACTAAAAAAATACAAAAATTGGCTGGGCGCAGTGGTTCACGCCTGTAATCCCAGCACTTTGGGAGGCCGAGGTGGGCAGATCACAAGGTCAGGAGATTGACACCATCCTGGCTAACACGGTGAAACCCCTTCTCTACTAAAAATACAAAAAAATTAGCCTGGCGTGGTGGCGGGTGCCTGTAGTCCCAGCTACTCGGGAGGCTGAGGCAGGAGAATGGCAAGAACCTGGGAGGCGGAGCTCGCAGTGAGCCGAGATCATGCCATTGCACTCTGGCCTGGGTGACAGAGCGAGACTCCATCTCAAAAAAAAAAAAAAAAAAAAAAAAAAAATTAGCTGGATGTGGCAGTGTGAGCCCGTAATCCCAGATACCAGCTACTGAAGAGGCTGAAGCAGGAGAATTGCTTGAACCCAGGAGACGGAGGTGCAGTGAGCCGAGACTGCACCACTGCCCTCCAGCCTGGGTGACAGAGTGAGACTCTGTCTCAAAAAAAGAAAAAAAAAAAAGGAAAAAAAAAAAGTCTTTTCCAAAGTGGTTATTGTAATTTACACTCTTATCCACCGTCAGTTACTCCACCTCCTTACCATCACTTGCTGTTGTCAAACTTTTAATTTTTGTGGAATTGATTGGTGTGAAATGCTTTCTTCTTGTGGTTTACATTTCTCTGATTACTAGTGAGGTTAGGCATCTTTTCACATATTTTATTTTTTTGCTATATGTATCTCCTCTTATGATAATTACCTTTGCCCATTTTCTTCTTTTGGAGTGCTTGTCCTTTCCATATTGATTATAGAATTCCATTAAATATTATGCTTACTAGTCTGTTATCAGTTAAATGTTTTGCAAATATCTTTCCCATCTGTTGATTATCTTTTCACTTTTTTTTTTCTTGAGACAGGGTCTCAGTCTGCTGCCCAGGCTGTAGCACAATGGTGTGATCACAGCTCAGTGCAGCCTCGAACTCTTGGGCTCAGGTGATCCTCCTGGCTTGAGCTGGGAATACAGGCATACACCACCATGCTTGGCTATCTTTTCACTTCTAAAACGAGTGGACTTTTGATGAACAGAAGTTGATGTAATATAGTTGAGTTTTGTATTTAAATTTTTTATATTGTTAATTGCTCAGCTTGTACTTCTGTCAATAGTGTATAAGAGTGCCTGGTTTTCCACACTCCTGCCAACACTGGGCCTGAATGATTTTAATTTTTTTTAATCTGATAGGTGAAAATGGTGTCTGTTTTGATCTGTCTTAATTATGGGTAAGCTTGAGCATATTTTCACAGGCTACTGGCCTTTTACATTTCTTTTTCTGTTTTCTTCATTTTTCTATTGAGTAGTTTGCTTTTTCCTAATTGATTTGTGAAGGCTTTCTGAATAGTAAAGAAATATACCCTGTTTCTGCTGTGTGTGTGGCTACATGCTGCATGTGTATCTCCTCACTGCAAGCCATTGATGATGGAACTAGAAAAACCTGAGCCTCTGTACCACATTTGCCCTCTTTGGCCCTTGAACACTAGCTGTGTTGCACAAGAATGTAAAAAGCTGCAATTGGAGGCTTTGTGGAAGTGGCAGGAGGAGCAATGTAGTTCTGTGTAAGTAGGAGCAACTAGGGTAGGGAGTGTGTACACTGTGGACGCCCATCTTCTATTAAAGGGTAAAACAAACAGAGACGGGAGAGAAAGTTTGAGTTGGAGCAATAGGAATGTGGCCTGCATTCTCATTTCTTAAGTGAAACGTTACTAATGCCCTGGTGAGGAATTCTGAAGTGCCTTGTGTAGCCTGGCTGCCCTTGGCTGGTGGTGAGAGTGGTGGAATGGAATAGTTCTGAGGGTCTGGCCTGTACCAGGCATGCAGCCCTGTTGGAGGCTCAAGAAAGCTGACTTGCTCCAGGTCACAGGGCTGTCAGTGGCCAAGCTTGGATTCAACTCTGGGACTAGCTCGCTCTTCAGCCCTGTTCTCTGCAGCATACTAATGGTTCTACCATGATTAGTCTCAATTAGGGGAAGGCTTGGCTTTTATAAGGAGATTTTTCAGGAGAGCCTCATAACAAAAGAGTCAAATTAGAACATATTTTAAATAGATTGCCATCTCAACAGTGAAATTTCATATTTCTATGTTTTAATGTCAATAATTGGCTTAAATAGTCCCTCTTGGAGAACACAGGTAAATTAACAGTAATTATAATTGGGCTCTATTGAAAAAGAGCAATAGACTTAATAGTCCTGTTCATGCCTGAAAGAATGTTCAATGGAGAAACAAGCCAAGATTCCACTTTTTCCCTGTCTTGCATTCAGTACAATTTGGATGACATTAAGCTTTCTCTTCACTCATTTACTCATCCAACAACTTCTTACCACATTCACATTCTGTGCCATTTTGTTAAGAGCTGAAAGAATGGTGAACAGACCTATGGCCTGCCCTCACAGAGCCTACAGTCTAGTGAGAAGGATAATCAATAAACAAGTAAACAAACAAAAAACAGCTGTTGTAAGTGCTGTGAGGGACATACACACGTGCTGCGACAGAGAATAATATGGGATTGACTTTAGTGGGCAGGTCAGGGAAGGTCACACACATTCTGTGGGTGATTGGGTACTAACATTTATTTTGGAGTTAAAAATACCTCCTACAGGTCTTTTGCTGCAGTGATGCCAGCAGGAGCATCAGGATCTTGGGCTCAGAGTAGGACGCCTCGGATTGTTTTAAGAAAATGGCAGATGAACTGGGCATGGAGGAAATCGCTAGCTTTCATAAGGCCAAGCTAAGGAAAATGGGGATGCAGAACACCCTGCCAACCAACCCAAGAGACTGCTGAGCAGGAGAAGCGGTGTGAGACTTCCTAAGAGCCTGGAGGATTCCCTACCCCATCATCTTCCAGACTCCAGCTGCCATGTGTAAGAAGCTGATTATAGCAGGGTTTTTTTTTTTGCCATGCCAGGAGGTGTGTTTTATTTTCAATAATCATACAATAATTTTCTATAATGGAAAATCATACAAATAATTTTCTATAATGAAAATCATACAAATAATTTTCTGTAATGAAAATTAATACAAATAATTTTGTATTAATCATACAAATAATTTTCATTAAAGAACATTATTTGTACGATTACTGAAAATAAAAAACACCTCATGACATGGCCAAAAAAACCCCCCAAAATCTTCCTATAATCAGCTTTGATATAAACAGTTTTCTTTTAACTGAGGAGAAACAGCACCAGTATACAAAGAAGAAAAGCAGGGTATGCACTTTTTTCTTCTGGGGTCCACAAAATAAAAATAGCCATGAGGCTCCCTGGGTAGTTTTACTTGCTGATTGCAAACACCAGATACCCCAAGTGCAGTCTTTTCATGCAATCTGGATGTGCATCCTGGTTTTTCACGGAAATTTCTTCCTTGGGGTAAAAGATGACCACCCATATTTAATGGGAGGGCCCAAAAGCATTTAAGGAGAATATAAATTCCAGAGGTCTATCCAGAACTAACATGAAAAGCTCCTCTCTTGAATTCGCTGCCCATCAAGGCAAAGCATCTTCCTTGAAGCAGGTTTGAAGGATTTGCTTCCTCATCTCGCCTCCTCTTTTCGCACCTGCCAGTCCACAAGGGCTTGGGTGACAGCACCTGGCCTACACACTTTTCTAGGCACAGCAAAACTGTCCCCTACACGGATTTTCTTTAGTTCACAAACACATCTCCTCTCATTTTGGTTGTTTGAGCCACGGTGAGAATGCTGGGCTTTCAGGAATATAATTTGATGATGAAGGGATTCACCCTCTCTGCCCAGGACTTTTTTTTTTTTTTTTTTTTTTAAGATGAAGTCTTGCTTTGTCGCCCAGGCTGGAGTGCAGTGGCACCATCTCGGCTCACTGCAAACTCCGCCTCCCCGGTTCAAGCGATTCTCCTGCCTCAGCCTCCTGAGTAGCTGGGATTACAGGCGCCCACCACCACGCCCAGCTAATTTGTTTTGTATTTTTAGTAGAGATGGGGTTTCACTCTGTTGACCAGGCTGGTTTGGAACTCCTGACCTCAAGTGATCCACCCGCCTTGGCCTTCCAAAGTGTTGGGATTACAGGCGTGAGCCACCGCGCCCGGCCTGTCCAGGACTTTTTGAAGGGGTTTTGTTTGTTTTGCTTTTAGGTATGTCTATTTGTTATTTTCTTAATAAAAACACCACTAGCGGCCAGGTGCGGTGGCTAACGCCTGCACTCCAGCCTGGGTGACAGAGACCCTGTCACGAAAAAAAAAAAAAGAAATCTAAAGAGAGCCTCTTTCTAGCCAATGTTTAAAAAGCTCTCAGTGTTGCTCCTCTCTGTTCCTACATTTCCTCTTCCTAAGCAAATTAACATAAAAACTCTAGACAATTGGCAGGTATTTGTGTGTTCACCTGTGGGAGAGAGTTCACTTTTCAGGGAGCGGGAATAAAGGAAAACGATTGTCGAGTGCACGTGATTTAAATTAAGTCCTGGCCTCCATTAAAGTGGTGTTGGGAACCATCTGGTGGCCAGAAAGGTTTTAACACAGGCCAGGGCTCCCTGCTGTCCTCTCGTGGCAAGAGGTGGTATGACGCCCTAGGTAGGACTCCTTTGCCCTGCGTTGTTCAGGATTACAGAAAAGATACAGATCAGGAAGGAAGGCAGTTAAAGTCAACGTTTACTTAATGCCCTAAAGCAGATGGGGCTCCGGGAGGAGCCAGGACAGCACCGACGCTGGCATGGTATCTGCAGTTACTGCCTGCTGCCCACAGGAGATTGACAAAAACCCCAAATATGACAATCCCAATTCATAATTTTGGGTGGAGCGGGGTGGAGTTTTATGACATATTCTCAATTAAAAATATCTTTATCCCGTTTTTGAATCATAGAATTTTAGAGCTGGAAAGGATCTTAGAAATGAGTCAATAAAATTTTATTGAGTTTTTACTATGTGCCTCTGTACTACGTGCTGTTAGGGACTTAAGGATGAATTAGATATGAATAAGCCCTGTCCTCAAAGAGTTAAAGGTGTAGCAGAAAAGTCATACAATAAAGCGAGTAAATGCCATGTAATGTGGTAGGTGCAATAACATTGGGAGAGCATGCGATACTGTGAGGACAGATGTCAGAATGGCCCCCTCTACCTGAGGTGAGTGAAGGCTTAAAAGAGAGGAGCTAGCACCTGACTTGTGTCTCAGAGAATGAGGAGTTTTCCAGGTAGGTGGGTGAGGGTGGGGGTCAGAGAGGGAGGCCCAGGCAGTTGAGAAGCACACGCAGGCAGGTGGGACATTGCATTCGGCTGTAGCATATGGTATGAGGTAGGTAGCAGATGCTGCATAAATCCTTGCCGAATGAATGCATCTGTGAATGATGATGGTGGGAATGGTGAGAGAGGAGGATAAAGAGGTTATGGGAGGTGGGGTGCAGGCCATAACACTAAGGAATTTGAATGTCATGCTAGAAGAGGTGAGGGAGGGTGTGGGTGGAGGGCCTTTGAAGGGTTTAAGCAGAGGAGTGACATGATCATATTTATATTTTAAAAACAATTTTGGCAGCAGTGAGAAGGAGGCTGATAACTAATTAGTAGGCTGCTGAAATAACCCAGTGAGTGATGATGAAGTCCTAAGGCAGAGAAATGGGAACATTGAGGAAAGCATGGATTTGAGTACTGTTGGGAATACAGAATCGGTAGGGGCAATGAGAGAGAGAGAAGGGTCTAGGATGGCTGCCACCCAGAGTTTCGGCATGGGGTCTGCGTGGAGCAGATTTTGACAGGAAGGTAAAGAACATAGTGGTGGTGTTTGTGGCACCTCCGGGTCGATGTCTAGAGGGTATCTGAATACATGGGTCTGGGTTTAGGATCACAAAACTGAATGAAGGAAACCTGGAGAGTGTGTGGAGTGTGTGACCAGTGGGGAAAGCGGAGGATGAACTCTGGTGACCAAAGGATGGGTGGGGAGGGGCAGAAGAGGAGCTAGGAGAGGAGGAGAACCGAAGGGGAAACTGGCCTGGGGAGGTATCCTTAAAGGGTCAGCCAACACTGGGCGAGAGTCCACCTAACAGGATCAGAAGCCTTGGCCAGACGGAATTGCTCTTGTGTTTTCTGCACCATGTGTTTGCTTATTTATTTGTTCAATGCTTGTCTTCATATTTAGTAAAAGGTTTTTCTTGTAAGAGCACCCCTCTCTGCCCCAAGTTTCTGTTCCATAGATGGAGGCTGGTCACAGTTGGAGTTGGAGTGGGCTCCCTGCCTCCGGGCCTCTCCCTTGCAACCCCTCTCCCACTGTGATCTCACTGGCTTGGCTCACATGTAGTTCTGATCACTTTTCCCCGTCACAACTGTTCATTCTAACTTTCTTAGTCTCCTTCTCTCAGGGCTCCCCACTGCCTGCAGAGTAGCTCTCAAGCCTTGCATTCAGAGCCCCTAAAATCTGATCCCAACTTTTTCTTCCTGCTTTAGCTCAGAATTCCTCCACTCACTTCCCCCCAGCCAGAGCCTCAGGCACACTGGAGCTCACTTCCCCTACCTCTGTGTCATCACCCAAATTCCTTCCATCCTTTAAGGTCAAGATCAAATAGTCCTTCTTTCAACCTTCCCTGATTCTTTTAGCCCAAACCATTTTAAAAAATCAGTTTTCTGAACTTCTACAGCACTTAACATATTCTCTATACTTTTGTAGTAATTTGGAATCCATTTTATTTTCTCTAACCCTGTTCAGGTAAAAGGGTCTTGTATTACATTCCTTGTTTTCTCTCAAGAGCCTAATAAAATGTCCAGCACATATACAGGTACTCAATGAATATTAAAAAACAATTGAGTCAGGTGCAGTGGCTCATGCCTGTAATCTCAGCAGTTTGGGAGGCCAAGGTGGGAGGATCCTTGACGCCAGGAGTTTGAGACCAGCCTGGACAATATAGGGAGACCTGGTCTCCACAAAAAATTTAAAAAATTAGCCAGGTATGGTGGCATGTGCCTGTAGTCCCAGCTACTCTGGAGGCTGAGGTGGGAGGATTGCTTGAGCCCAGGAGGTTGACATTGTTGTGAACTATAATTGCTCCACTAGACTCCAGCCGGAGTAACAGAGCAAGAGCCTGTCTCAAAAAGTAAAAAAATCAATTACCGAGAAATCCTTAGGAAATAATTTAAATGGGAGAAGCAGCAATTAATATGTTTTTCTAAACTAGAAATAAAGGGTTGAAGCAGAAACATAATATGAAGAGGCACTGGGAGGAATTGGGAGGTAGGAGGCAGAGTCTGAGGCAGAGCTTGGGTACCTGCAGAACTGCAGAAAAGGACTAAGAGGTAGATTCTGGGGCTACCAAAGGGCAAGACACCCAGGATTGGGTCTGAAGATGGTTAATATGTGGGTCAAACCTAAAGCAACCCTCTGTTAAGACACGATGATATATAAGTCGTGGCAAGCAAATGTTGAGTACTTAACTATTTATGGAATTTACCTGGTTTGAGTGTAGTCTGTGTTCCCCATCTGCATCCACCATAGTAACTGAAAGCCTTAGGTTATATAAATTTAGCATCTGCATGTCAAGCGCGGCGATGGGTACTTCTCATCCATTCTTTCTGAACCTTAATCTTTCACGATGGGTACTGTTATTATCCAGTTTCTATAGGTGGGAATATGAAGTTCAGCGAGCTTCAATATCTCACCCAGGGCCACAGAGCTAATAAGTGATATAGTGTTTCAACTGACTTCTCACCCTTTTGGCTCCCGCAGCTGAGGTAGGCTGGATGGGGATGGGGCTAGGAATGACGTATGAGTGGGTTGAGGCCTGTGGATGCTGTGGGGAACTGTGATGAGGTGAGGCAGGGCTGATCCAGGCTTCGTGTGGCTGAAGCTTTTACAATTTGGCGGGAGGGTGCTTTAATAAAAAACATGCTAAATTAGGTACAGAAGTACCTATTTAGGTACTTATTTAGGATGAGACAATAAATCACAAACAAATTATTGATGCTTTGGGGAACCAGAATCCTTTTTCCTAATACCCTTTTAGGCAATTTACCAAAATTGCTCATGCAGAAATGCTTTGTGATTGCAGCCTGGCTTCCCCTCTCCACCTAGACCCCTTCACAACTCCCAGCAACTTTCAACACTCCTAGGGGCCTTGAAAGTGAGGGGCCGTGAAGCTGAAGTTTCATTAGCTTCACTGTGAGTCCACCCTTGGAGGTGACTGAGGAATGGGGCAGAGATCAGAGATGGGAGAGAAGGGTTGAGAGGAGGATGTGCATTGCACACACCACCTGATGATGAACAATGAAAGGGCTGGGGAGAGAGGGAGAAAAGAACTGATGTCGGTTTTCAGACCTTATTAAAAAATGGTCCCACATCAAAACAGCCGCATGACAATGTGATGTCCCCCTTTCCACTGTGGCAAGCGCCAGTAGGTGAGCAAATATTGTGCTGAAGAGGCCTGCCTTCCTTGTCTGTGGTGCCAAGGAGGTGTTGGCTTAATAATGGGCACACCTGAAACTTTGAGTTTTAAAAATGAAACGGTCTATCAGCAACAAATTTTTTTCTTTTTATTGCAACCACGCATAGCAGAAATAGTTGCATGTGTGTGCATGTATGTGTGTGTGTGTGTGTGAGAGACAGAGAGAGAGAGAGAGAGAGAGATCATCTATACTGGTGAATATAAGTATTCTCAATATCTTTTTACATTTGACTATTTCTCTAAAAAATTAGGATACTTTGAGGAATTAGCTAGGAAGTCTATAACAATTTCCTTTATAAAGAAGACAGTTAAAGAATGTCTAGGCCAAGAAGCCTGGGCCGTCTCCCTGTAATGCAACCTCCTTCCTTGTTTGTCTGTGAGCTTCATCACAGGCAGCTCCGCAGTGCTCTCCTGGAGACCCGTGTGTGGAGCCAGGGGCTGTGGGTCTGGCACAGAAGGTGAGTATCCTAGGAGGGAAAGGGATGAACGATAGTCCCCAAGATAAAATGAAGTAAGTGGGGTCAATTGCTGCTGCTAAGAAGAAAAAAAGAGGAGGATGGAGGTTAAGTAGAAGTATTTAATTAGCATTGGACACACTTTAATTGCAATTCGCGGAAATTTAGTAACAAATTCCTTTTGCAGTTTAATACATTTTGCACTTTTTTTTTTTTTGCACTAAGATTATTATGGAAGGGTTACTGCTGAACAGTCACTAGCAATTTAGAGTAAATTGTTCTTTGGATCCCTCCCAGGCCATCACTGAGGAACTTTATTTTTAACTAGGAGGAAAAGTGGAGAGATGGTGGTCACAGCCTGGTCTGAGGGGCAGGAGGAGTGGGTGCGACTGGGGCCCAAGTTCATTGAATCTTTAGGTGAGGGGCTTGGGTGATAGTTCAATAATTAGTAATTAAAAGAAGACTTAGGAAGCTTTTGAGGACAAACATTGCCTCATGATGTTTGCTGAGGGATTCCCATTATGGGGGCTAGTGATCGGCCTCACCCACTCTGTGCTTGGAACAGAGCAAATGGCACAAACATGGGTAGAAAGGTGTGATAGGCAGAATAGTGGCCCCCCAAAGATGTCCAAGCCCTAATCCCTGGAATCTGTGAAAATGTTAAATCACACGGTAAAATAAACTTTGCGGGCTAGGCATAGTGGCTCACTCCTGTAATCCCAGCACTTTGGGAGGCTGAGGCAGGTGGATCACTTGAGGCCAAGAGTTTGAGATAAGCCTGGCCAACATGGTGAAACCCCGTCTCTACAAAAAATACAAAAATTAGCCCGGCTTGATGGTGCACATCTCCATTCTCAGCTACTCAGAAAGTTGAAGCAGGAGAATCGCTTGAACCTGGGAGGCAGAGGTTGCAGTGAACTGAGATCATGCCACTGCACACCAGCCTGGGTGACAGAGGGAGACTCAGTCTCAAAAAAAAAAAAAAAAAAAAAAAAAGAGACTTTGCAGAGGGAATTAAGATCATGAACTGAGAATAGGAAGATTATCCTAGATTATCCAGATGGGCGTAATGTGAATCATAAGAGCCTTTAAAAGTGGAGAGAAAGGCAGAAGAATGAGTTAGCGAGGTGAGAGAGAAGAGGCAGGAGAGACTCAAAGTGTGGGAAATACTTAAAGTCTGGCTTTGAAGATGGAGGAAGGGGCCAGGGGCCACGAACGTGGCAGCCTCGAGAAGCTAGGGGCAGCCAACGACAGTGAGCAAGGACATGGGACCTCAGTTTTACAACCATGAGGAGGTGAATTCTGCCCGAAACCCGAAGGAGCAGGGAAATGGACTCTCCCTTAGAACCTCAGGAAGGAAAAGCCATCCTGCTGACACCTTAAATTTAGCCTGATGAGACCATGAGACCACGTCAGACTTCTGACCTATAGAACTGTAAGATAACACATTTGTTTCAAGTTGCCAAATTTGTGGTACTTTCTGCAGCAATAGAAAACTAATACAAAAGGTGGAACACTACTTAATTCCTTATATTCATGGTCCTTCACTTTTTGAGGGTCATAGGCCCCTTTGAGAACCTGGCGAAAGCCAGGGATCTTCTATCTAGAAAAATTCACATCCGCACAAAACTTTGAATACAGCTTTGAGAGGTTCATGAATTCACCGGAGCACACCTCATGGACCCAGGGTGAAAACATTTGCAGATGATAAAAAGGCAAAAGGTATGTTCAGAAGAGACAAGCGGGTAAAATGAGGCTTCCTAGGGATAGTATTGTTATCTCCCACCAAAGACTCTCGTAGTACTCAGGAGAACACTTAGCTGGGTTGGACTGAACAGATTCAATTTTAATAAAATGAATTTCTAGACACTGAAGCTGAAAGGCAACCATCTCAGCCTGATCTTTTCCTGATGGACTCCTTGGAATGAGGCCACATTGTTGAGTAGAACAGTCAGTCTTTATGAGATAGCTACTGATATCTACTGATTTGAGAATCACTCTGAAAAATTAAAATGTAAAAATTACTAAGAAGAGGTATTGATTTTATTCCCCTGAAGAGTATGCAGAGAAAAAGAAATCATAGATAGTATTTTTTAGTAAATTAAATTTACTATAAGTTTGTGACAAGAACTGTTTTGGGGATTATTGATGTTATATAGATCTCCTATTTGTTTAGAGTGGTGCTGTCCAATAGAAATATAATGTGAACCCCTTAGGTAATTCTAGTAGCCACGTTAAGAAAAGTAAAAATAAGCAAGAGAAATTAATTTTTTTTTTTTTTGAGATGGAATCTCACTCTTGTCGCCCAGGCTGGAGTGCAGTGGCGAGATCTTGGCTCACTGCAACCTCCGCCTCCTGGGTTCAAGCGATTCTCGTGCCTCAGGCTCCCCAGTACCTGGGATTACAGGCGTGTGCCACCACGCCCAGCTAATTTTTGTATTTTAATAGAGACGGGGTTTCACCATGTTGGCCAGGCTGGTCTTGAACTCCTGACCTCATGTGATCCACCCGCCTTGGCCTCCCAAAGTGTTGGGATTACAGGAGTGAGCCACCGCACCTGGCCAAAATTAATTTTAATAGTGTACTTTATTTAATCTATCTAAAATAGTGTCATTTAAAACATGTAATCAACATGTCAGTGAAGTAGATTCCATTTTTTCAAAGTAAATATTTGGTATCTAGTGTGTAGTTTGCACTTACAGCACATCTCAGTTATGATTATCCATATTTTATGAGCTTAGTAGTCACGTGTGGCTAAGGGTGACCATATTAGCGCAGGTTTAGAGAGCAATGAAGCATTGAAATGAAAATCTTGAGGCTTAAACCTTATTTAATAACAACTTACAGAGTATGTGTATTATATATGTGTGTGTATTATGTAAAATCTCACTAAAATCTCAGAAATCATCACTAAGTTACCACTCTGAAGCTATTTTCATATATATGTATAGATTATATACACATACGTATATGTATATAATACACACTCACATATATACATATATATATAAAAATAGCCTCGGGGTTAAAGTACTTATGTAGAAAAATGCTTATCATTTGCTACTCCCTTTGATCATATACACAGTGACAGTAGTGGCAATAGTGTGTGAAGAAAGAAAAAATTAAAAATCTAAAGATTATTTTTTTAGCAGATTTTAACTTAAGCAGGTTGACCTAAAGCAATGTATTTGAACTTCTCTGTACATAATAGGCCTTTAATATGGATGCTTATTTTTTGACATTAAAAACATAATTCTAGTATTGGAAAAGGCCTTACAAATCATTTATTTTTTTAAGTGAGGAAGTACAGATAAGAAGATGGAAAGAAAACAGAGTATAAAGTTACCTTTTCAGCCTTCCTTATATGGTGTTTTTTTACATAGGAACCTGAAGTTCCTTCTCTCCTTCAATCACCACTACCACTACCAGTTACTGCTTACTGAGCTAATGCTATGGACAGGAGACAGGGAAATACTGGGTAGAAGAGGGCAGTTCCCTGGCAAAGGCCCCACTCTCAAGCCCAGATACCCATTGCCCTAAATGAGAACAGGCATTCCTGTTTTTGCACCCAAAACGTTGCCTTTTGGCCTGCCATGCCTCCCGTCCTGTACCCATGTAAACCCCAAACGCCAGGCTCCAGAAGCAGACAAGGAGATGAGCAGATGAATGACAGAGAAGGAGAGAAGAGAAGAGAAGAGAAGGAGCATTTGAACGCCAAGAGAAGTTCGGCTGGGGTTGAATGGAGAGCAGATTGGCTGCTGGATGGCCAAACTCCAGGGGAAGATCATCTTCCCACCCCATCCCCCTTTCAGTTCCCCATCCATGCCTCTGAGTGCCATCTCCACCATTCAATAAAACCCCTGCATTCATCCTTCAAGTCCATGTGTGACCTGATTCTTCCAGGACACTGGACAAGAGCTCAGGATACAGAAAGCTGCCACACTGGCCCTCTGCCCTTGCAAAAAGGCAGAGGGTCCACTGAGCTGGTTAACACTAGCAAGGCTAAAAGCACACACTGTAACACACGCCTGTTGGGTTCCAAGAGTCACAGGCTCCCAACCCTGGATGCTGCCATGGGGCTGGAGCCCAGCACCCTGGCTCCTTCACATGTCCATCTGTGTGCTCCCCATCCTGTAAGGGGTTTGATCAGTGGCAGCGACTTAACAGATGAGCCATACCCCTGTCACATGTCCTGCAAGGGGGGTCAGGGAACTCTCCTATTTCACCACTAATATGTCAGACACTAAAACCATGTTTATTAATCCTGCAACAACTCTGCAAGGTAGATCTTTTAAAAAATTTTTATTTTCATTTCAATTTTTTTGGGGTACAGATGGTTTTTGGTTATATGGGTAAGTTCTTTAGTGGTGATATCTGAGATTTTAGTGTACCCATCACTTGAGCAGTGTACACCGTACCCAATGTATAGTCTTTTATCTCTCACCCCTCCCAACCTTCTCCCCACAAGTCCCCAAAGTCTTCCCACGAATTTTCTTATGCCTTTGCGTCCTCACAGCCTAGCTCCCACTTATGAGAACCTATGATACTTGGTTTTCCATTCCTGAGTTACTTCACTTAGAATAATGACCTCCAGCTCCATCCAAGTTGCTGCAAAATGCATCATTTCATTCCTGCAAGGTAAATCTTATTATCTCTATTTAACAGATGAAGACACAGACTTAGAGGGGCTATATAACATGCCCAAGCTCATAAAGCTCATCAAAGCAGAGCCAAAAGTCAAACTTATTGTTTTTATCCAAAGCCTGTGCTGTTTCCAGGATAACTATGCAGCCTCCATCAGGCTGGGGAAGGAGAGGACCCAGATGGGCTTGTTGAAGTACCAGTGGGTAATTGGTGAAGTGGCCAAGAGTAGGAGGAGTGCAGGGTAAGAAAGAAAGAGCAAGAGAAGGAAGTTGAGGTGCAGCATAAGCAGGGAAAGCTGTTGGATGCAGGGTTGGAGTTAGTAGGGGTGGTTTCCTCCACCCTCCACAGGTCGATGGCTTGAAGGCTAGCCAGGCAGGTGGACTTTGAGGAAGAAGACATGAGTGAGGTGCTTGAGTCCCTTAAAGAGGAGTTGTGGCTCCTGGCTGGTTCTACAATATTGCTCATTGACAGATGGGCCTTTTCCTGCGTGGGATTCTGAGGATGGTAAGAACAAAGTGAGGGTTAAAGGCGTGTGCCCACTCTAGTCACTCAACAGCTTTGAGCTTCTTAAGATTTGCAATGTGCATTCAGTCAGTTCCAAGCAACCTTTGATGTTAGCTGTCTTCTCCTGGCACATAGTTCTTGATAATGTTTAGTTTCACATCCATAGGTTTAGCTTTTTCCCTGTTCCTTGGTGTCAGAGTTTCAAAACAGTGAAAATTTTTTCTTACATGATGAAAATATGTGAATAAAACAGACACATTTTGCAAGAAAGACAAACACAATGCAATACCAGTCTCAAGACACTGACAAGCATAAGGGGTATGTGGGTATCTATTTGAGTGGCTATCCCCAGGGCATAATATTTTCACTATATCCTACTGCTGGGGTGGCAGCCAGACTGACTACATGATAGGGGCTGGGTGCTTGCCTTCTTCTAGGCCCCATACTGTTTCAAAGTATAGTTGAAAAAAAAAAGAAAGAAAAATTCCAAATAGAGAATCGACATGGCTCTAAATCCACATAATATAAATTCATGGATGCAAGCTGCTCATGATTCCACAGACCTTTACCTAAAATTCTTTTGGAAAATGCATCAATTTTAGGATATATAGATAGACATGATGATTACAGTTGTATTTTTTTAAAAGTGAGTATTACCAGTAGTTTAAAAAACACTGTGGCTGGGCACAGTGGCTTACACCTGTAATCCCAGCAATTTGGGAGGCCGAGACAGGCTGATCACAAGAGGTTGGGAGTTCGAGACCAGCCTGGCTAACATGGTGAAACCCCGTCTCTACTAAAAATACAAAAATTAGCTGGGTGTGGTGGTGGGTGCCTGTAACCCCAGCTACTCAAGAGGCTGAAGCAGGAGAATGGCTTGAACCCGGGAGGTGGAGGTTGCAGTGAACCGAGATCATGCCACTGCACTCCAGCCTGGGCGACAGAGCGAGACTCTGTCTCAAGAAAGAAAGAAAGAAACAAACAAAAAAACCCACTGTGGGCTGGGTGCAGTGTCTCACGTCTATAAACCAGCATTTTGGGAGGCTGAGGCATATGGATTGCTTGAGCCCAGGAGTTTGATACCAGCCAGGGCAACATAGTAAGACACTGTCTCTACAATTTTTTTTTATATCATTCTGGTGTGTGGTAGCTTATACCTGTAGTCCCACCTACTTGGGGGGCTGAGATGGGAGGATCGCTTGAGACATGGAGGTTGACGTTGCAGCGAGCTATAATTGGGCAACAGAGCAAGAACCTGTCTCAAAAGAAAAAGAACCACTCCCCCCACAAAAAAACAAACCAAAAACACAACACTGTGACCTTTGTCAGGTAGGCTATGGAAAAACAGGCATTCTCATAGATTGCTGGTACTAAATGCAAAATGACATAATCCCCATAGTTTGGCAACATCTATGAAAACTACATATAAGTTTACCCTTTGACCCAGTGATCTTACTTCTTTTTTTTGTTGTTGCTTTTTGAGATGGAGTCTTACTCTGTTGCCCAGGCTGGAGTGCAGTGGTGCGATCTCAGCTCACTGCAACCTCTGCCTCCCGGGTTCAAGCCATTCTCCTGCCTCAGCCTCCTGAGTAGCTGGGATTACAGTCGTGTGCCACCATGCCTGGTTAATTTTTGTATTTTTAGTAGGACCGAGTTTCATCATGTTGGCCAGGCTGGTCTCGAACTCCTTACCTCAAGTGATCTGCTTGCCTCAGCCTCCCAAAGTGCTGGGAATTCAGGCATGAGCCACTGTGCTCAGCCTCAATGATCTCACTTCTAAGAATTTAACCTGAAGAAACATCTTTAACAATATAAAATGACACGTGTAAGATTTTATATGCAGTATTATTTGTAATTGCAAAATGGAAATAACCTAAATGTGTATACACAAGAATACAGAGTGAATAAATTATATTACATTACATACACATAATAGCATATTAGGCAGCTTTTAAGGAGTGATTTTCAGGCTTTGCTGCAAATGAAAAAAGCAAAGAGCAAAAGAGAATAATAGTATGCCACTACCATAGATAAGAAATAGGGGGACACAATACACATATATCTACTTCCTTTTAAGAAAAAGACATATTAGAAGGACAAAACAGAAAGGACTGAAATTTGTTACTTGCAAGGGGAGAGTGGGAACAGAATGGAAGTAATACGGAGAGAGAATGACACATTTCCAATCCACTTGTGTATTATTTTGACTTTTGGAATCATGTTAATGCTTTACATGTTTATAAAATAATCAACAATTTTGGGGAAGAAGTCCTAAAATTGGATACAAATAGAAACAAAGAAACTGAACTGTACATAAAATGGAGAATCACACAGAAGGAAAAAGAAACCCAACTTACTCAAGTAACATTTGGACAAAGTATCTTGACTATATATCCTGAGTTTAAAAACAAAAGAGCTGTGAGAAATTTTGAGCTCTACTTGACAGCTTTATTGTTGGTGGTGGCACAGGTGTAGCAGTTCTGAAATTATTTTTTGTATCTTATAGTACTGAGAAAATAATTACATTAATAATTGTTGGGAGCCAGGGTTCTTGCTTAGAGGAGGGAGATTCCAATACGGAATGGGGAAAGGTAAGGAAGAACCTTGTGGTGGTGCTGGATTGGCAGGGACTCATGCTTTTTTTTTTCTCTCTCTTTTTAAAACAAACAAAACAAAACAACATCCTAGCTATGTTTGCTGAAAGAGCAAGTTTCAATGAAGAGATTTGGTTTCCACATCTTGTTTTCAAAAAATCATTCTCTGCTATAAGGAACCAGAACTTCTTGAAGATGGGACTGTTTTCATGGCTAGAGGAGGGAAAATGCAACATGGGCCTGAAAAACTTGCTAGGCCAGAAAGTAAAGAAGTGCTAAAAAAGCATGAAATTATGTCAAAATGACACAGAAGCCAGTTGATGGGCTTTCCCTGGCTAAACCTGGGATAATTTGAGCATCAAAATAAGTGGTGACATTAATGGATTACATCCCACTGAATAAAATAGAGTCCATGAATTCATACTGACACTAAAAAACAAGCAAGCAAGCAAATGCAGATAGGGAAGGGAGAAAGAGGGCTTTTTACAGTAGGGTGTCAACTAATGTAGAAGTAATGATGAGTTAGAAAGTCACCATTTATGCAATTACTGTGGAGTACTGTTAAGTATGCAACAGCAAGGAAAGGGGCCCCAGGTGGGGAAGAACAGTGAAAAATTGTTCTGAGAGATGGCTAATCAAACAACCCAAGGGCACAACGACCTTGTGGCACAAACACCTGTTCCGCAAGTAGCTCCCTCCAGCATGGCCCTATAAAACTTCCTTCCAGCCCTTGCCTCTTTGCAGGAGCTTTGCACACAGAACTCCTCTGCTGTGCTGCCTGTTGCATCCTTGCAACGCAATTGTCATGTCTTAATCTTCCTTTCTTTACCTACAACTGTCTTGGTAAATTCCTTTACAGCCTGCGCCACTAGCCCTAGACAGTCACACCTGCCACAATTACCATAGTAATAATTTATTCAGGCAAGAATTGTCAGTGGATGCTGGAAGTTGGTAGAAAATTTATTGGAGAAGCGGATATTTACACAGTCCCAAAGTATATTCCTACAGATTATTTATTAAATACAAGGAGAAAAAATGAGGACAAATCTAGTGGAAACCACTTTAATCAAGTGATCAAGGTCAACAACATCCTCCCAAATAATACAAACTGACTGTAGGTGTGTCCTGATGTGATGAACATAAATTGCTTATGTAGTGTCTCTGCCAAAAATGTATAACTTTAATTGAATCACAGGGAAACAATGGGGACAAAACAAATGGGCCTGTATTCTTCAAAAATGTCACTGTCATGAAAGACAAAGCAAGGCCAAAAACTGTTCCAGATTAAAAGAGACTGAAGAGACATGACAACTACATGAAATATGTGATTTTAGATTGTAAAAAAAGATTTGTATAAAGGATAATATTAGGAAAACTGGGGAAATTTGAAGATAGAATGTATATTAAATGACTTCCAAAGTTGTTTAAACATTTATTATCATATATAACAATAATCTAGAGATAAGGCATGTCCTCAGTGACCTCATTACCTGGGGGCCCAGGTGTCTCCCATCTTTCTGCTCTGCCATCCTCAGCAGGTTGGCTTTTCCACTGAGGCTGGTTTCTCATATTCTCCTAAGTACATACATGCTGATGTACTTAGGAGAGAAGGGTCATAATCTCTGCAATAAGCCTCAAAAGGTTCAGCGAAAACAAAATAAATACATATAATTCACATATATACTAAAATATCTTCCTGAAAAGTATATAAAACATAGTATATAAAATATACTATAACATTTTCTGTGAAGTTTTTAGGCCAGATTCCATATTTGCCCGTCAAATGGCCTGTCTTTAGTTCCTTTAGTTTGTTATAGGGGTAGCTAAAAAAGTAAAATGCAGTGTAATGCATCTATAATGCCTTTCAGGCTAAAGGGACAAGCTTCATCTCTTTTTAAAAGAAAGCAGGATATTTCCCAAGGCACTAACTTTTCCAGATTGCTCTAATCAAACTCATTTGGTTATAAGCCACTCAAGCTAGTTCAAACAAAAGGTGATAATTGTACTAAGGGGGACCAATTTTCCTGGCATTCGACAAATAGGAGACATACCGGGATTAGGCATCAGACAGACTAGAGCTGGAGAGTGGCTCTGGATTTAAGCAGAAGTATGTGGGCCTCAGCTCCCTGCTTTGGCATTAGTGTGAATAATGATACCTTGCATATTTCTGTGTCCAATGGCAGGCCTAGGGATTTGTTACCCTTGAGCTAGGTATCTGATTTGATCAGTTGTGATGCTCTTGCTAAAAGTAACAAAAAGCCCAATCCAAAGTTATTTAAGCATTTATTATCATATATAACAACAATCTAGAGATAGAGCATGTCTTCAGTGACCTCATTACCTGGGGGCCCAGGTGTCTCCCATCTTTCTGCTCTGCCATCCTCAGCAGGTTGGCTTTTCCACTGAGGCTGGTTTCTTTCATGATTCCAAGTTGGCTGTTATAGCTTCAGGTATTACAGGGGTTGACAACACTGGGAGACTGAAAATGAACTGTCCTTCTCATGTGTCCCATTAAAAAAAAATTTCTCAAAACAAACAAAAACGGGATACATGTGCAGAACGTGCAAGTTTGTTACATAGGTATACATACATGTGCCATGGTGGTTTGCTGCACCTATTGACCCATTTTCTAAGTTCCCTCCCCTCACCCCTTACCCCATAACAGGTCCTGGTGTGTGTTGTTCCCCTCTCTGTGTCCATGTGTTCTCAATGTTCAACTCCCACTTATGAGTGAGAACATACGGTGTTTGGTTTTCTGTTCCTATGTGTTCCATTTTTAGGGCAGGGAAAAATGTCTCCAGAAGGCATCCAACAAACTTCCCCTTACATCTCATTGGCAGATTAAGCAAGGCAAATGACAGTCATCGTGGTTGACTTAGACTAATCAAGGTTCATCCTCTTAGGCTGAGAAGGTGCTCAGCCTGTCATAATACATTCGGCTAAGATAACAAAGGAATTTTTCTATTAGGATGGAAAAGGAAAATGGGAGAATGGTATTGAATGCAGTGTTGCACTCCCTGGCCTGATCAGTCATGGTGATGATAAGTGGTTATTTGGTCTAGTAAATTATCTTTTTTTTTTTTTTTTTTGAGACAGGGTCCGCTCTGTTGTCCAGGCTGGGGTGCAGTGGCATGATCTCAGCTCACTGTAACCTCTGCTTCCTGGGCTCAAGCGATTCTTCAGCCTCAGCCTCCTGAGTATTTGAGACTACAGTCATGAACCACCATGCCCGGCTGTTTTTATAGTATTTGTAGAGATGGGGTTTTGCCATGTTGCCCAGGCTAGTCTTGAACTCCTGGGCAGCTCAAAGCGATTCGTTTGTCAAAGTGCTGGGATTACAGGTCTGAGCCACTACATCTGGCTAAATTATCCTTTAGGGAAAGAAAATCTGTGCACAAAACAAATTCTCTTAGAAGATGTGGGCAGGCAGGCAATTACTGGCATCTCAAATATACTAATATTCGCCACATCATAAAACGTAATGAAGGTAATTATCTGATGGGCATATTATTTTATCTATTTCAAAATACAAAATAGCTTCTTGTTAAATTATACAAATATACAATCCTTTTGAAAAACTTAAGCTATAAACAAAGAAAATAATCGCAGTTGTAAAGAGAAGTGAGAAGTATATTTACTACTATGGTATGATCTTTAGGTCTCGATTTAAGTTAAAAAAACCCAAGGAGGTCAAGATAATGAGAAGACAAGCCACATACTGGAAGAAAATATTTGCAAAAGACATACCTGAAAATGGACTGTTATCCAAAGTAAACAAAGAACTCTTAAAATTCAATAATAAGAAAACAATTTGATTAAAAATTTTTTTTGAACAGACACTTGAACCTGAACAGACACCTCACTAAAGAAGACATACAGATGGCAAATAAGCAGGTATAAAGATGGTCAACATCATATGTCATCAGGGAATTGCTAATTAAAACGATGAGATATCACTACACACTACACCAGCAGGATAGAGACAGCAAGGAAGTGCCACACTTACTAGAATGGCCAAAATCTAAAACATTGAAAATACCAAATATGGGTGAGGATGTGGAGCAAGAAAACTCTCATTTATTGCTGGTGGGAATGCAAAATGGTGTAGCCACTTTGGAAGACAGTTGGGCAGTTTCTTACAAAACTAAACATACTCTTACTACAATCCAGCGATCGTGCTCCTTGGTATTTACCCAAATGAGCTGAAAACTTTCATCCACACACAAATCTGCATGTGGATATTTATAGCAGCATTATTTATAATTGCCAAAACTTGGAAGCAACCAAGATGCCCTTCAGTAGGTGAATGAATAATTAAACTGTGGTAGATCCAGACAGTGGAATGTATTCAGTGCTAAAAAGAAATGAGCTATCAAGGCGTGAAAAGACACAGAGTAGGCTGGGTTCAGTGGCTCATGCCTATAATCCCAAGACTTTGGAAGGCTGAGGTGGTAGAATTGCTTGAGCCTAGGAGTTTGAGACCAGCCTGGGCAACATAGTGAGACCCATGTCCACAAAAAAGAAAAGACATGGAGTAAACTTAAATGTGGCTAAGCATGGTGGCTCGTGCCAGCAATCCCAGCACTTTGGGAGGCCAAGGTGAAAGGATGGCTTCAGTCCAGGATGTTGAGACCAGCTGGGCAACATAATGAGACCTTGTCTCTACAAAAAAATGAAAAGTTAGCCATGGTGGTGGGTGCCTGTAGTCCCAGCTTCTCGGGAGGCCAAGGTGGGAGGATCCCTTGAGCCTAGCAGTTTGAGGCAGCAGTGAGCTACGATAGCGCTACTGCACTTCGGCCTGGGTGACAGAGTGAGGCCCTGTCCCAAACAAAAAAACAAATCAACCAACTAACAACAACAACATAAACTTAAATGCACATTACTAAGTAGAGGAAGTTAGCTGAAAAGGGTATATGCTGTGTAATTCCAACTATATGACATTCTGGTAAAGGAAAAACCGTGAAGACAGTGAAATGAGCAGTGTTTGCCAGTAGTTATTGGGGAGGGAGGGATGAATAGGCAGCACAGAGGATTTTTAGGACAGTGAAACTATACTTTGTTTTTTTTTTTTGAGACAGAGTCTCGCTCTATAGTCCAGGCCGAAGTGCAGTGGTGTGATCTCAGCTCACTGCAACTTCTGCCTCCTGGGTTTAAGTGATTCTCATGCCTCAGCCTCCCTAGTAGCTGGGACTACAGGTGCGTGCCACCATGCCTGGCTAATTTTTTTGTATTTTTAGTGGAGACTGGGTTTTTCCATGTTGGCCAGGCTGGTGTTGGACTCTTGGCCTCAAGTGATCCATCTACCTTGGCCTCCCAAAGTGCTAGGATTACAGGTATGAGCCACCAAGCCTGGCCTAGGACAGTGAAACTATTCTGTAATGGTGGACATGTTATTATACATTTGTCAAAACTCAAAGGACGTGCAACCCCAAGAGTGAATCCTAATGCAAATGATGGATAATGATATGTAGGCTCATCAATTGTAAAAAAATGTACCTACCACTCTGGTGTGGGATGTTGATAGTGGAGGAGGCTATGCATGTGTGGGGACAGGAGGCAGATGGGAATTCTCTTTACTTTTCTGCTCAGTTTTGCTGTGAACCTAAAACTGCTCTAAAAAATAAAACCTATTAAAGAACAAAACAAAAACAAAACAAGACAAAAATGAAGGAGAAATCTGAAAATGACATGAAGAAAACAATTCCATTTACATTAGCAGCAAAAAAAGAAATACTTAGGAATAAATTTAACAAAAAGTAGTACAAAACTTGTACTCTGAAAACTAAAAAAGAAATTAAAAGATTATGCTTAAAATAAATTAACGAAGACATAAATAAATGGAAAGACATCTAATGTTCATGGATTGGAATATTTAATGTTGCAAACATGACAATAGTCCCCAAATTGACTTACAGATTAAACACAATCTCTATAAAAACTATTATATTTGTTTTTATATTATATTAAACTATTATATTTGTGGCTAATTGTTTTTTTAAATAATGGTGCCAACACAATTACATCAGAGAAAAAAGGGAAAAGTCTTTTTAACAAATGGTGCTAGGACAACTGAATATCACATACAAAAGAATAGAGTTAGATCCCTACCTCATGCCATAGACAAAAATTAACTCATAATGATGGATCATAGACTTAAATGTAGAAATAGTACTATGAAAATCTTAGAATAAAATGTGGGAGTAAATCTTTGTGATGCTGGGTTAGGCAAAGCCTTCTTAGACATGATGCCAGCACCAGAAGTGACAAATGAACAAGCAGATAAATTGGACTTGATCAAAATTAAAATAAACTACCTTAAAACCCCAATCTTTTGTGTTTCAAAGGACACCATCAAGAAAAGACAATAGGGGCCGGGCGCAGTGGCTCACGCCTGTAAACCTAGCACTTTGGGAGGCCGAGGCGGGTGGATCACAAAGTCAGGAGATCAAGACCATCCTGGCTAACATGGTGAAACCCTGTCTCTACTAAAAATACAAAAAAAAAAATTAGCTGGGAGTGGTGGCGGGTGCCTGTAGTCCCAGCTACTTGGGAGGCTGAGGCAGGAGAATGGCGTGAACCTGGGAGGCAGAGCTTGCAGTGAGCCGAGATCACGCCACTGCACTCCAGCCTGGGCGACAGAGCGAGACTCTGTCTCAAAAAAAAAAAAAAAAAAAAAAAAAGAAAAAAGAAAAGACAATAGAATGGGAGAAAATATTTGCAAATTAAATATTGATAAGACTTATATCCAGAAAAATATAAATAACTCTTAAAACAACAATAAAAAGACAACTCAATTGATAAATGGGTGAAGGATCTGAACAGACATTTCTTCAAAGAGAAGATATACAAATGGCCAAAACGCACATGAAAGATGCTCAATATTTGTACTAGTCCGTTTTCACAGTGCTATAAGGAAACTACCTGAGACTGGGTAGTTTATAAAGAAAAAGGTTTAATTGACTCACAGTTTTGCATGGCTGGGGAGGCCTCAGGAAACTTACAATCATGGTAGAAGATGAATGGAGAAGCAAGTACCTTCTTCATATGGCAGCAGGAGAGAGAGAGCGAGGAAGTGCCACACTTTAAAACCATCAGCTCTTGTGAGAACTCAGTCACTATCAAGAGAACAGCATTGGGGAAACCACCCCCATGATCCAAACACCTCCCACCAAGTCCCTCACTTGACATGTGGGGATTACAATTTGAGATGAGATTTGGGTGGGGACACAGAGCCAAACCATATCAATATTATAGACCATTAGGGAAATGCAAACCAAACCACAATGAGATCCCACTTCATTTCCACTAAGATGGCTATAATAAAGAAAATGGACAGTAATAAATGGTGTCAAGGATTCAGATAAATTGGAAACCACACTGCTGGTGGGAATATCTTTTTGGGTAATGAAAATGTTTGAAAATTAATTGTTGCGATGGTTGCATAGCTTTGTGAATATACTAAAAACCATTGAATTGTATAATTTAAATGAGCGAATTGAGTGCATAGTCTGCTGCCATTTTTTAAATTAATTAATTACTTAATTAATTTATTTTTGAGACAGAGTCTTGCACTGTCACCCAGGCTGGAGTGCAATGGCATGATCTCGGCTCACTGCAACCTCCGCCTCCTGGGTTCAAGTGATTCTCCTGCCTCAGCCTCCTGAGTAGCTGGAATTACAGGCGCGCACTACTACGCCCAACTAATTTTTTGTATTTTTAGTAGAGACAGGGTTTCACTATTTTGGCCAGGCTGGTCTTGAACTCCTGACCTCCTGATCGGCCTGCCTTGGCCTCCCAAAGTGTTGGGATTACAGGTGTGAGCCGCCGCACCCAGTGCCATTTATATTTAAAGAGAGGATGGACATATATACATATATCTGAAATATTGCTTATACTTTAAAAAATGGAAGGACAAGCCATAAAAATAAATGGCCATTTATATAATAAGAAATGGGGGTGCATTTATGGAATGAAGTAGAAGCTAGATTTTTCTCAAATAGACCTTGTTTTATAGACTTCAGAACCACACAAATAATTTATATAATTATAAAACAAAATTAAAACTAAAAATGCAACCCCTAAAAATTGAAATCAAAATTAAGCACATCAGCCTGTGTACTGAGCTAGTGGCATAATCACACATGAGAAACTTTTCCAAGTAACATTATTATTATTATTTTAATTATTATTATTATTTTTTGAGATGGAGTCTTGCTCTGTCACCCAGGCTGGAGTGCAGTGGCACAATCTTGGCTCACTGAAACCTCCGCCTCCTGGATTCAAGCAATTCTCTTGCTTCAGCCTCCCGAGTAGCTGGGATTATAGGCATGTGCCACTCTGCCCGGCTAAGTTTTGTATTTTTTGCAGAGATGGGGTTTCAGCATGTTGAACAGGTTGGTCTTGAACTCCTGACATCAAGTGATCTGCCCAGCTTGGCCTCCCAAAGTGCTGGGATTATAGGTGTGAGCCACTGCACCTGGCCTCCAAGTGACTTTAAAACATACTAATTGACTATACATCCCTACTGGAATATACCCTAATCAGAAAAAGAATTGCAAAAAAGTCCCCCCAAAACAACAACAAAAAACCCAAACTATGTTCAGTGATCATATTGTGGTGGTGCTGTGAAGACTGTTATTCTGAGACCATTCATGATGGGAAAAATAAATAGGTAATTACGGTGGGATTTTAGGCACAGGGGAAAAGGAGATACAGATGTGAGGTTGATGAAGATAGTCCTGGTTTTGAATTGGATACAGCAATAAAACTCATGTTGTTTTACATCTTTAAAACAACAACATTTCCTAGCTCCACCCACTGCAAAGGTCTAGAAACAATGAACTGGTCATGAATGACCCAGTAGGAATAAACATCCATTCTAGATTGTGGCCTCTAAAATACCATTTCCCACTGAGAAGAATTAGGGTTCCTTGGAGACATGCTGATTCCACATCTGAGGCAGGAAATGTTGAAGATGAGTTTAGAACATCTTGCTATTTAGAAGGCAAGGAAGCTATCAAAAACTTTTATAGTTATGTCAAAGAACTCAGAGGTTACTTTGAGAAGATTCCCATTGGCTAAAGATGGGACAATTTCAACATCAATGAGAATGATAATTGAAATGGATTAAACACATCAAATATACAGGCTCAGTATGCCTTATCCAAAATGCTTGGGACTAGAAGTGTTTTGGATTTTGGATTTTTTTTGGATTTTAGAATATTTGCATATACATAATGAGATATCTTAGGGATCGGACCCAAATCTAAACACAAAATTCATTTGTGTTTCAAATACAGCTATATATACAGCCTGAAGGTAATTTTACACAATATTTTAACTAATTTTGTGCATGAAACAAAGTATGTGTAGACTGAACTATCAGAAAGCAAAAGTGTCACTATCTCAGTCACCGATGTGGACAATCTGTGGTTGTTTGACATCACCATTATTCCTGACTCTGAATTTATATGCTACTGATAAGCAAATATTTTCTTACACTTGTTCACACATAAGTGCCTAACAGTAAGAAGTATGACCCACCATTATTAATCCAGTGAAAAACTAATGTGTTCAGGGTTAACTAAACAGCACGGTAGCATCACCAGAACACCTGTGTCAGCTGGTAAACAACAGTGACAGCCAACATGGCTGCTTTCAGTCTCCACTGTGTCCTGTCACGTGTGGTCAGGTGTTGAATTTTCCACTTGTGGAATCATGTTGGTGCTCAAAACATTTCAGATTTGGGAATCTGGATTTTTGGATTAGGAATGCTCAACTTCTATTTCAAATTTTTTTTTTGAGACAGGGTTTTGCTCCACTGAGAGCAGTGTTGCAGCCTTGACCTCCTAGGCTCAAACAATCCCCCCATCTCAGACTCCAGAGTATCTGGGACTACAGGCATGAATCACCATGCCTGGCTAATTTTTATATTTTTTGTGGAAATGGGTTTTCGCTATGTTGTTCAGGCTGGCCTTGAACTCCGGAGCTCAAGCAATCCGCCCGCCTTGGTTTTTCAAAGTGCTGGGACTATAGGCATGAGCCACCATGCCCGGCCTATATTTAAAGTCTTAAATTCTTTAAAACTGACACAACTCTCACTAGTAATCTTTGATGGATATGAGGGAATCAACTTATTATTTTGATAATTGTTAAATAAAGGGAAAGAATTAAGCATGAATCCTGCCTTTCCCATATAAACTGTATTTTAGGGAAACCAAATATATGTTGGAGGGAAGCTTCTTTTTATTAAAGCATTTCAGCAACTATATGGATGACAGAATTAGAATATCACCATTTTGTAAACCATAATATACGTAAGTAATGATAATCAATAACTGCTAATAGCACATACACCACCTACACACACACACACACACACGCCAACCCCAAATAAAAAAGACCACCAACACTAAATTTCGATGGAATGTGGAGCACCTAGGACTTTCATACATTGCTGGTGGAAATTAAAAATGATACAACCACTTTGAACTGTTTGACAGTCTCTTTTAAAGTTAAATAATCATTTTCACTTCCAAGTACTTACTGAGAAGAAATTAAAATGCCCACAAAAAGATGTGCATAAGAATGTTCAGGGCTGGGCATAGTGGCTCACACCTATAATACCAGTGCTTTGGGAAGGCAAGGTGGGAGGATCACTTGAAGCTAGAAGTTCGAGACCAGCCTGGACAATAGAGAGAGACCCCTTCTCCACAAAAATACTAAAAAATTCCAGCCTGGGCAACATAGTGAGACCCTGTCTGTATAAAAAAATTAAAAAATTTAGCCAGGTGGGGTGTTTTGCACCTGTAGTCCCAGTTACTCTGGAGGCTGAGGTGGGAGAATCACTTGAGCCCAGGATGTCAAGGCTCAGCGAGCCAGGATGGAGCCACTACACTCTAGTCTGGGCGACGAGCGAGGCCCTGTCTCTAAAAAAAGAAAAACAAAAAGTTCATAGCAGCTTTATTCCCAAACTATTCCCAAACAGTTCAAACTGGAAACACCCCAAATGTCTATGAAAAGGAGAATGGATAAACAAATTATGGTATACTCACATAATGGAATATAACTCAGCAATAAAAAGGATGAACTAGTGCATTCATATATGCAACAACATGGATACATTTAAAAAACATTTTGTTGAGTTAAAGAAACTAGACATAAAAGACTACATACTGTATTATTTCATTCATAGGAAGTCTAAGAATAGGCAAAACTATCTGCTATGGTTTTGTTTTTTTTTTTTTTTGAGTCAGAGTCTCACTCTGTCACCCAGGCTGGAGTGCGGGGGTACAATCTCGGCTCACTGCAACGTCTGCCTCCTGGGTTCAAGCGATACTTGTGCCTCAGCCTCCTGAGTAGCTGGGGCTACAGGTGTGTGCCACCACGCCTGGCTAATTTTCGTATTTTTATAGAGGTGGGGATTCCTCATGCTGGCCAGGCTAGTCTCAAACTCCTGACCTCAAGTGATCCACTCTCTTTGGCCTCCCAGAGTGCTGGAATTACAGGCATGAGCCACTGTGTCTGGCCTGCTATGGTTTAAATGCCTATGTCTCTCCAAAATTCATGTTGAAATTTAATCTCCATTGTGGTGTTATTAAGAGGTGGGGCCATTTGTTAAGGGGGTAAGTCATGAGTGCTCTGCCCTTGTGAATGGGATTGGTGCCCTAATAAAAGAGGCTTCAGGGAGCTGCCTGGTCCTTCCGTCTCTTCTGCCATGTGGGAACACAGTGCCTCTTCCACCAGGTGAGGATGCAGGAACAAAGCACTACTCTTAGAAGCAGAGACAAGCCCTTACCAGACACTGAATCTGCTGGTGCTTTGATCTTGGACTTCCCAGCCTCTGGAACTGTAATAAACAAATTTCTATTATTTATAAATTACCCAGTCTAGGGTATTTTGTGATAGTGGTATAAATGAACTAAAACACTATCTATGGTGACGGAAATGAGAAAATAGTTGGCTCTGGGCCTGGACAGGAACTGACTATAAAGACCCATGAGAGAACTTTCTGGAGTGAAGGAAATATTCTGTATCTTGTTTTTGGAGGAAGTTACATGGCTGCACGCAATTGTGAAAACTAATTGAGCAGTTATGATCTGTGTATTTGAATTATAACTCAATTAAAAAGTGATAGATTTTATGTGCCTCCTGATGGGTGCACACAAAGTCACTTATGAAATACTACCAACAATTTTGAACCTGAATCTGATCAGGCTCCTAGATCTAAACATCAATTTATAGGAAATAGAGGGAATAAAAAACCCTTATTTAATGACACCTTGGGGATGTGATCTGCAAAACTCAGACTGTGGGAATTATATTGTAGTACTTACACCAAGTAAGGGGCCCCTGTTCTGACCCTCCTCTGGCTGGACCCCTCTACTTAATATAGAATTAAACATTAATTTTAACCCCAGAGAAAAACACCATCAATACTTTTTTGTTTGTATCAACATATATTAATCATTAAAAAAGGAACCATATTATGCATATTATTTTACAACTTGTTTTTTAAAAGCAATGCATCTTGGGACATCCTCTTTTGTCAACATACAAGTCTACCTCATTCTTTTTAACATGGTATTGAATTGTATACCACAGTTTTTCTCAGCCTTTTAGACTTTTTTTTTTTCTTTTTTGAGATGGAGTCTTACTTTGTCACCCAGGCTGGAGTGCAGTTGCGTGATTTTGGATCACTGCAACCTCTACCTCCCAGGTTCAAGCGATTCTCCTGCCTCAGCCTCCTGAGTAGCTGGGATTACAGGCGCCTGCCACCATGCCCGGCTAATTTTTGTATTTTTAGTACAGTTGCGGGTTCACCATCTTGGCCAGGCTGGTCTTGAACTCCTGACCTCATGATCCACCCACCTTGGCCTTTCGAAGTGTTGGGATAACAGGCATGAGCCACTGCACCCAGTATAGACATTTTTTTCTTAATTATTACTCTCCCATGAAGTTTCAATACCACATATATACTGTATATTTGTTTATGTGCTTTACACACATCTATGCTTTAGAAAAAAAAAATTTCCCTCAAGAATCAATTTTCACCTCCTTGTTGCGATGTTGCCACCCTGTGAATTCATGATATAGGTATTCCATATCCTATTTCATATGTGTACTACTTTTGATATTCCAATACTGCATTATCTATATTTATACATATATTTTGTTTCTGTAGGATATATTTCTAGAATTGAAAGGCTGTGTTCAGTTATTAATATTTAACATTTAATTGATATTGCTAAAGACTGTGCCAATTATATGCCAATCAATGTATATTGAGAATCTGGCTTCAATTTTTACACTTAAGTCACAAATCCATTTGAAATTTATTCTGGGAATAAGGTAAAGATCTAATTATCTTTCTCCTCTAAATCTAGCTCAATGTACTTATATACTTTACTGGATTAATCTTTTCTTGATGTACCACATATTAAATTTGGTAAGTGCTCTTAGATATATTCAGGCCTTGAATTCTGTTCCATGACTGTTTATTTATTCCATTACCACTCTATGTTTATTATTCTTGTTTTATGCTTTATTATATAATACAATTTCCTTTTATGAATTCTATTTTCTTGTTTTTTTTTTCTCTCAATGAATTTTGGAGTAATTCTGTTTAGTCCCAAACAAGCAAACAACAAAAACAAGCTCTTAAAATACTTTTGGGATTAATATTGGAATTTTACCAAATTTGCAGATTAACTTAGTGAGACTGTAGAATACTTTTAGAGTACCTTATAGAGTTACATTTAAAATAAGACAGAGAAAAAAAGAAATAATGTTGATTTAATGATGTATACTTCTATATGAGAATATTTTGAGCTGTAAATGACAAAAATCCAGGTAAAACCCAAGGTTAAGTATAAAAGAGAGTTTATTGGCTCATTCAATGGATAAGTCCAGTGGTAAAACTAGTTTTCAGGCATGTCTGGATCTCTGGGTTCAAACAATGTCATCAGGACTTGGTCTCTCTGTCTTCCAGCTTAGCTTCTTTAGCTTCAATATCAGACAAACCTCCATGTGGTTGCAAAGGTGGCCTGTCTGCTCTGTGTCTGTATAGTCTTTAGCACCTGCAATATAACATCAGAGGGAGAGAGTTTTTTTTTTTTTTAATAGTGCCAGCAGGCCAGGTGCGGTGGCTCACGCCTGTAATCCCAGCACTTTGGGAGGCTGAGGTGGGTGGTTCACCTGAGGTTGGGAGTTCGAGACCAGCCTGACCAACATGGATTAACCCCGTCTTTACTGAAAAAAAAACAATTAGCTGGGTGTGGTGGTGCATGCCTGTAATCTCAGCTACTTGGGAGGCTGAGGCAGGAGAATCATTTGAACCTGGGAGGTGGAGGTTGCGGTGAGCCGAGATTGTGGTGAGCCAAGATTGCGCCATTGCACTCCAGCCTGGGCAACAAGAGCGAAACTCCATCTCAAAAAAATATATATATAAATAAATAGTGCCAGCAAAAGTACCAGTGATGGTTCTCATTGGTCAGGTCTGAATCAAGTGTAGGAATGGGGACAGTGTGGGCAGTTGGGAATCAGCTTCACTTGAACCAGCTAAGTCTGGTGAGTGGTGGTTTCCTGAAAGGGATGTGGAGCAACCGAAAAATCAGGAATTATACACCATAATACCTATTTATGTATTTATTTATTAGATGGAGTCTCGCTCTGTTGCCCAGGTGGGAGTGCAGAGGTGCGATCTCGGCTCACTGCAACCTCTGCCTCCTGGGTTCAAGTGATTCTCCTGCCTCAGCCTCCCGAGTAGCTGGGATTACAAGTGCCCATCACCACACTCAGCTAATTTTTATATTTTTAGTAGAGACAGGGTTTCACCATGTTGGCCAGGCTGGTCTCGAACTCCTGACCTTAGGTGATCTGGCTGCCTTGGCTTCCCAAAGTGCTGGGATTATAGGTGTGAGCCATCACGCCCTGCTGATAATACCTGTTTATAAAAAGAGGATTTAAAAGCAACATTAGGAAATATTACTAAGTTGAAGTTCTAATACTATTTTTTAGATTATGAAGTTATTTTAGGGCTAAAGGTGAAAAGAAACCAGGCCATTGGGCAGGAAAACATGATGATAGACATTAAAAAGTTACTTGTAATTGAACAGTATTTGTTAGAATTATAATGCTTATTCTTGATGTTACTCTTCCTCCATTTCTTGATCTCATCACTGCTTAGATTCTCCAAAATCTTGCTTCATAAATTTGTCCTGTTTTGCAGCTTAATCTTGTCTTTTATTTTTTTCCCCTGCTCCTAAGGAACCCCATTCCCCACCTCCCTAAACAAATCAACAAGCCTCTCAATTCTACTGCTTTTTATACCTCCTCTTCTTATATTCATTGGCCAATTGTTTAAAGTCATCAATGATTTCCTTAATCATCAAATCCAATGAACTTGGACCCTCCTTGATGGCTTGCTGTCTCTGTAGTATTTGACAATATTGACTGAACTTTCCTTCTTGAAACCCGGAATCTTAGTTCCTATGAAACCCACTCTCCTGATGTTTCTCTTAGCTTTCTGATGACTTTTTCTCTGTTTACTTTGTTGGTTTTTCTTCTTCACCTTCTTTATATGCGGGTGATTCTCAAGGTTCTGGCTTCAAACTGTTTCACTATTCACTCTTTTTTTTTTTTTTTTTTGGCAGTTTCAAATACTTACTTTCAAAAGAAGGGTATACACTTTCTTTTTTTTTTTTTTTGAGACAAGAGTCTCACTCTGCTGCCCGGGCTGGAGGGCAGTGGCTGCCTCCCCTGCTCAAGTGATTCTCTTGCTTCAGCCTCCCATGTAGCTGGGATTACAGGTGTGCACCACCACACCCGGCTAATTTTTGTATTTTTGGTAGAGACGGGGTTTTGTCATGTTGGCCAGGCTGGTCTCAAACTCCTGACCTCAAGTGATCCACGTACCTCAGCCTCCCAAAGTGTTGGGATTACAGGTGTGAGCCACCGCACCCAGCCTACATCTTCTATTTAACTGCTTCTGATCAGTTCCTCTCCCAACACCTGTGTGATCTAATCCTAACTGTCCACTATCTAGAAAGACAGACCTTAACTTCTTAACTTCTTCTAAAAAGATCTTTCCCTTCTGAATTCCATGGTACTTTTTTTTTTTTTTTAATGGCACTACTTTAAAACTTGCATTAGCTCCTTATGTGTTAAGACTTGTCTTACTTTCTGGCCTATAAAGTCGCTTTTCCTTTTTCTTTTTTTTTTTCTTAAGGAGATGGGGCCCCTGCTCTATAAACTTCTTTAAGAAGATTTTCTTCTTTTTAAACTTTTATTTTAGGTTTGGGGGTACACGTGAAGGTTTGTTGTAAAGATTATTTCATCACTCACGTATTAAGCCTAGTACCCAATAGTTATTTTTTCTGCTCCTCTGCATGCTCCCACCCTCCACCCTCAAGTAGACCCCAGTGTTTCTTGTTCCCTTAAGATTTTCTAATTCAACTGTGCGTCTCCTATACTGTAAAGCACAGTGTTTTGTATTTTTTCATTTGTTTATTCAACATACATAAGCACTGACTATGTATTGTGCTAGGAGCTGGGTAAGTGGTTAAAAAAAACCCCGTGCTTTCTGCCCTCAGACAGTTTAGAGTTCCGTGAAAATACATATTGTGATACATAATCAATAAAACTTTATTGAAAGAATGAATCTTACATCTTAAACTCCTTTTTCATCTTCTTTCCCCAAACTCCTGACCTACATTCCTGCACCCTTTCCCCTGATAAATCCCACAGATTTCTCAAATCTAGCAGCTGAATTGGATTCATGTGCTATGGATACACATAAATAAGTTTGCCCCATGTTCAAGAAACTCACAATAAAGCACCTTCTCTCCCCAAACCTTCTGCTGATTTTAGTATCAATGTTACTAACTCCTTCTTATTACCAAGGGGAAATCTTGGTATTCTTTTTGACTTCTTCCTCTTTTTCATATTTAATTCTTTAATTCAAGCAATTATCCCTCTTGTTGAGGTCCTTTCACCTATAGCAGAGGTTGAAAATTAGTGACCCACGAGTTGTATCTAGCTAGTAGAGGTGTTTTGTTTTGTATAATATTATCAAAAATATGATTTTCCTGTTTCTCCTGAAAAATCAGAACATCTGGCAACACTGAGTCCTTATTTTTGCAAGAATTGGCTGGAGTTTTAGATGGGACAGCTCAATCAACTCTAACATTCTAATCTCTATCACTCCTTGCTTCTGTCACATTCAGTCCATTTCCTCACTTATGAAACTTTCTTAGTCCCTAATTTAGGCATCTGAGTTTGCCGTCTCTGGCCTATATGATCATAGACTGTCAGTAGTGGAAGAGATATTAAAAGATCAACTCGTCTAACAGTCTCCTTCTTCCTCTCCCCACTCTTTAAGAGACGGAGAAATGAGGTCTAAAGAGCTTACATTACCCAATCAATTTCATACAGCTAATGTGTAACAGGATTCTATAATATGCCATGAGGCCTCCTCCCTCATACGGATCATGTTAAACTTATATTTTCCCTTTGGTTTAGTTGCTAGGAACCTCAGAGCCCAATTTGTGGCACCCCTCTAGTAAATACACGGACCTTTTGGTATGAAGTTTTGGGGGTATTAATATACCCCTGGCTTTATTTTGTTTTCCAATTACCTTTACCTCAGTTTCTCTTCATCATTTTCTCCTATTATAGTGTGTATTTGTTTCCCCCAAGCATACTCAATCTTTTGTGAAAGAGGTGGGACATCCGCACAGGCGTAAACTGTCGGGCTGTATTGTCTGGCTCCCAATTCCTTTCTTTCACTGTCATTCTGCTTTGGCTACTCACATTCTCTATTTTCCTTGACAGCCAAACTTCTTGAAAGAATTGTCTTCACATGCTGTGTCCACTTCATCCTGTCTTTTCAATTCACTGTAAACAGATTTAAAGCCTTCAATGCCTTCTTTGTTGCTATGATATTAATACCAAAATTATATTGTATTCATCCATATATGAAGGACACAAAATGGTTTTCCCTAAATTATCTCAACTATGAAAAAATATGCAGAGAAAAAAATTAATAGGTACTGCATGAAAATGTTACTTCTGGGTAGCTGGATGACTGGTGAGATTTATTTTCTTTTAAAAATTTTCCACAATTTTAAAAACAAGCGCATTAGAACACATCCCGATGTAAATTAGAAATTCTCAACTTACATTTTCTAAAAGGAGGCAGAAAACTAGAGAAGCGACAGTGAGGAGCCACTGGGCCACACTTCATTTCACCTTAAGACTGACTCAGAGAAAAACAAGAGGGTACGACTCAGATCCCCGGGGCCAGCGGCAGGGCCGCGGGGCACGACTGGATAACCGCTTGTGAAGAAAATTTTAAGAGAGCCCTCACGACCCTTTAGCGCATCCTAAAAGACCTTTTAATATCTCTGCCTCTCCCGCTAACGGCTCCAAACCGCAGATAACGGTCAATCGCCTCCGGTTGTCCTGGTAACAGCCAGCAACCACAATCCTGCCTCCGTAACTCCTCCCAGAACACCGTGCGTCTTATCGCTTCACTTCCGGGTTCGGAGGGCCGACTTCTTCCGGAAGTATCTGCCTGCCAGTCACCTGGCGTTTTCTGGCTGTGTGGCTTTGCTAGACAGAATGTGGCGTATTGTTGGGCAGGGCCCTGAGGACCCTTTTGTTGTTTCCCCCCGTTTAACAGGACTGGAAAGCTAAGCAAAGGCTTTACTCTCACGGAATTGGATGAATTGGACGTTAGTTTTTAAAAAGCCGAAGGGTACATGTTAGCTTTATTTAACCATTCCACAATGTATATATATTTCGAAACATGTTTTATACTATAAATATAATTTTTATTTGTCAACTAAAAAACAGCATTAAGTGTGAAAAGCTGTGAAGTCAGAATATAGAGATGAATCTTTGAAATTAGAATGCTTTATTTGAGAAGAAAATAGTAATTTGGGGCATATATGTAGACTGGGGTGGTCTTCGGGATGTCTGAAGAGTGAAGAGGTTAGAGACTTTATAAGAAGGAGAAATGTTACTCCACGAGAGTTTATTGGCACTATTAATGTTTTGGTGGGGTTGGCAAACTGATTGCTGAGTGACAGTGGTGGGTAAAATTAGTCTTAGAATTGTAGCAGACTGTCTTAGTAGCCTTTAGATTAAATTGGTTTTAAGTGTTAGCAGGCAGTTTCAGCAGCCAGGCCTGTAGAGAATTATATTTTTCAAGTGATATTTGTGACCTGAATGTTTTTTCCCTCTGGCCTCTCCACTCTTTAACTGGTATGACAAAAGTGACCCGATTTATATGATCAACTTTCACAGCTGACAGGTGGTAAACTCTTTACAATTATATGTAATTTATTTGTTACTGTGATAGATTTATACAATTTTAAATAATTTAGTTCCCATTAAAAAAGCAATTATTTTTGCTTTAGAAAATGAAGGCCAAAAAAACCCCTAAAACACAAAACCTCCAAATCCTACCCATTTAAGGACAACCAATGTGAATACTTTGTAGGAGTCTTCCAGACCCTTTCTATGAATTATAGTAAGTACAAATTCAAAATGGAATCATACTGTATATGCTAGTTTGGAACTTAAAAAACTTTTTTTTTTTTTGAGACAAAGTTTTACTGTGTTGCCCAGGCTGCAGTGTAGTGGCCCGATCTCGGCTTACTGCAACCTCTCCGCCACCTGGGCTCAAGCAATTCTCCTGCCTCAGTCTCCTGAGTAGCTTGGGATTATAGGCGGCGCCACCACACCCAGCTAATTTTTGTATTTTTAGTAGAGATGAGGTTTCACCATGTTGGTCAGGCTGGTCTCGAACTCCTGATCCCAAGTGATCTGCCTTCCTCGGTCTCCCAAAGTGCTGGGATTACAGGCATGAGCCACCCGCGCCCAGCCTGAATTTTTTTTTTTTTTTGAGCCGTTGTCTTGCTCTGTCGCCCAGGCTGGAGTGCAGTGGCGCGATCCCAGCTCACTGAGGCAGGAGAATCGCTTGAACCCAGGAGGCAGAGGTTGCAGTGAGCTGGGATGGTGCCACTGCACTCCAGCCTGGGCGACAGAGCAAGACTCTGGCTCAAAAAAACAAAAAACAAACAAAACAAAACACCCAAAAACTTTTAATGAACATATTTTGTTTAAAAAAGACACTTAACATGGTTGTATATATTCCATTATACCTCTTGTTGGATATTTAAACAATTCATGTCTTCCCCCGCCGCCCCTTTTTTTTGAGGAGGAGGTGTCTTGCTGTATCACACAGGCTGGTCTTGAACTTTTGGGCTCAGGCAGTCCTCCTGCCTTAGCCTCCCAAATAGCTATGATTACATGCCACTGGCCTGGCCGTTTTTGCTCTCAATTAGTGCTGCAATGGAGAAATGAAAATCCTTATAGCTAAATCTTTGCCCTTGCTCTAATTTCTTTGTGGTAATTCTTTTTCTTTTTAAAACTCATTTGTATTTGCTCTTCATTATCTCTTCCTTAATGTGTTTTTATTCCATACCTATGTCTTTATACTGTATACAGATGAAGTTACACATGGCATCCAAAGCCCACTTGATTTTTTAGTTTATTTTTCTGATTATAAAGGTAATACGTGCTTATTGAGGAACATTAGAAAATTTCAGGAGAATGTAACAAAAAAATTCCAATACCTAGACAACCATTGATACTGTGGTATGAATTTTTTTCCATCTGTTTCTTCAACAATGAGTATTGAAACAGTTTTAGCTAATTTAGTAAGGAAATGTTGCAGCTTTTGGTTTGTACTTTTTTACTTATTCCTGTAGCTGAAGGGTATTGCAAATAGTATCCAGAAATAAAGCCACATACCTACAACCAACTGATCTTAGACAATGACAAAAAAATATATAATGGGAAAAGACACTCTATTTAATAAATGGTGCTAGACAAAGTGGATAGACATGCAGAGGAATGAAACTGGACCCCTTTCTTTCACCATATACCAAAATTAACTCAAGATGGATTAGAGTTAAATTTAAGACCTGAAACAATAAAAACCCTAGAAGAAAACCTAGGAAAAACTCTTGTGGAGATTGACCTAGGCAAATAATTTATGAGCAAGTCCTCAAAAGCAAATGCAACAAAAACAAAAACAGACAAATGAGTTGCATTAAGCTAAAAAGCTTCTGCATAGTAAGATAAAGAATCAAATAACCTACAGAATGGAAGAACATATTTACAAACTGTGCATCCAACAAAGGACTAATATCCAGAATCTACAAGGAACTCAACCAGAAAAAACTAAATAACCCTATTCAAAAGTGGGCAAAAGACAGGAATAGACATTTCTCAAAAGAAGACATACAAGTGGCTAATAAACATGATAAAATTCTCAACATCACTAATCATCAGAGAAATGCAGATTAAAACCACGGTGAGATACCATCTCGCACCAGTCAGAATGACTATTATTAAAAAGTCAAAAAGCAACCCGATATTGATGAGAAGTCAGAAAAAAGAGATTGCATATACACTGTTGGTGGGAATGTAAATTAGTACAACCTCTGTGGAAACTAGTATGGAGATTTCTCAAAGAACTAAAAATAGAACTACCATTTGACCAAGCAATCTCACTACTGGCTACCCAAAGGAAAACAAATTGTGACTGGGTGTGGTGGCTCATGCTTGTAATCCTAGAGCTTTGGGAGGCTGAGGCAGGAGGATCACTTGATGCCAGGAGTTTGAGACCAGCCTGAGCAATATAGCAAAAAACCTCCGTCTCTACAAAAAATTAAAAAGTTAACCAGACATGATGGTGCATGCCAGTAGTTCTAGCTACTCGAGAGACTGAGGTGGTAGGATTGCTTAAGCCCAAGAATTCAAGGCTGTGGTGAGCTATGATTACACCACTGCACTCCAGCCTGGGTGACAGAGCAAGAACCTGTCTCTGAAAAAGAAAAAAAAAAAGAAGAAATTGTTATGACAAAAAGACAAAGACATAGAATCAACCATCAACCTAAGTGTCCACCAACAGATGGTTAAAGAAAATGTGGTATGCATACACCATGGAATACTATGCAGCCATAAAGATAATGAAATCATGTCTTTTGTAGCAACATGGATGGAGCTGGGGGCCATTATCCTAAGTGAAATAACTCAGAAGCAGAAAATCAAACACCCCATGTTCTCACTTATAAGTGGAAGCTAAAGATTGAGTGCACGTGGACATACAGAGGGGAATAATAGACACTGGGGACTCCAAAAGTGGGGAGAGTGGGAGGGGTAGGATGAGGGGTGAAAAATTAACTATTGGGTACAATGTTCACTGTTTGGGTGATGGGTACACTAGAAGCCCAGACCTCACCACTACACAGTATATCTGTATAATAAACCTACACATAAACCACCTGAATCTATGTATTAAAAAAGAAAGCATGAAAAATAATCCAAATAGTATTTCAAATGTGTATAGGCTATGGTCCATTTCTAGGCATATCTAGCCTGCCTTCAGTATTCCAAACTAATCACACTGAATTGTAATGGCTTAGTTTTCCATATGTGTGTTTTAGTTCAATAACTGGATTGAAAGCTAGTTGTGTGGTCCTAGATAAATTATTGAATTTTGCTGAGCCCACTTTATCTGCAAATTAGAGAGAATACTTACTTTGCAGGGTTGTAGTGAGGATTGGAAATAATGTATCCAAGGTGAATTTAATTAAAAAGTAGTTACTATTTTTTTTGACTTCTGGCTTTAATAGTGTATGTACATAGGAGTTGTTTGTATTTTTATAATATTCCAAATGAATGACTATCCTAGCATCCCACTCAATTTAGATATTGAGCATCTATGACACATAAAGCACTGTTCATAACCCTAAAGGCCTGGTGAGCCTATATTTTTCAGATATGTTTCTTACATAAACCACATGCTGCTCTTCATCTTCAGCAATTTTCTTAGTCATGTGTTTCCTCAGTCTCTCACACCTTGCCTGGCCCATCATAGTAGGTGCTGAATAAATGTGTGAGCTGAGTGGAATAATTTAGTAGGAAAAGAGAAACACACAAATTGGATAAAACCTGGCAGGCTACGATGAAAATGATTAACAGGTACAAAGTACTTTGTACATTGGGAGATCAGGAGACATTAATTTTGATTAAGGTATCTGGGAATGCCGTGTGGAGTAGGCAGATTTGACCTGGGCCCCAATCATAGGGGCTGAGGCAAGGAGCTTAAAGATGGAAATGACAGTATGAGTTAAGGCTGAGAGGTAGAAGTAAACAGGGTGCACTTTGTTATCAGGGAGTTATTGGTGGGGGGTGGGGCAGAAGAGTAGGGTAAGCGAATGGGTACAGATGGGAAGAAAAAATGTAGTTAGTTCCTACATTTTGAGGATTTTGATGTGACTAGTCATTCTTTATAGTTTTAAAACGTTTCTGAAAAACACTGCTTTCAGTATGGCCAGAGGCATCTTTGGGCAGAGTGGATCTGAGGGATGGCAGGGGTCGGGAAAGTGGCGGGCCAGAAATGACAACTGGCTTGCCCCGGAAGAAGGCAGGGAGTGGGAGGATGGCCGAGACCTTCGGCGGCACAAGAGCAGTTAGTGGCCAATATTCGCCCCGAGGTGAGGAAGGAGTGTCTGCGAGGAGGCGGGACACCCTTAGAGCTCAGCAGGCAGCAGGAAGCTGCAGAACAACGCTTATAAAGACACGTCACCCACACTGGGAGAGCAGCAGCTAAGTCCGCGGCAGCCGGGGTGTTGCCTTTGAGGGAAGTCGCAAGACCCAGCTCCGCCCATCAGCATCCGGCCCCGCGCCCCGCCCCATGCCCTCGCCCCGCCCCTCATCCCTCGCCCCGCCCCTCATCCCTCGCCCCGCCCCTTATCCCTCGCCCCGCCCCCTCACCTCTCGCCCCGCCCCTCGCCTCTCGTCCCGCCTCCCGCGCTCCCCGTCAGGTTCAAAGCCCCCTCCCGCCTAACGTCTTCAGACCAGCCAGGCTGCCCTTCTTCCCTACGGAGGGAGAGCCTGGGCGGTCGGGTTGGCGGGAGGGAGGTTACGTTTCCCAGTCTCGCTCTGGCCGCCCGAGCCAGGAGGAAGCAGCGGCGAGGTCTGCGGGAGGCATGGCGGGAGCTCCGGACGAGCGCGGGCGGGGCCCCGCGGCAGGGGAGCAGCTGCAGCAGCAACACGTCTCTTGCCAGGTCTTCCCCGAGCGTCTGGCCCAGGGGAATCCCCAGCAAGGGTTCTTCTCCAGCTTCTTCACCAGCAACCAGAAGTGCCAGCTTAGGCTCCTGAAGACGCTGGAGACAAGTAGGAGCCATGACCTGGAGGCTGGGGTTCGGCAGAATGGGTCTGAGACCGGGTGGGCGAGGAAGGGCCTGGGCAACACCTGGCCAGGGGCTTCAGGTTCAGCACAGAGTCTAGACAGACTGGGCATCATGGGGGCTGGGTTGGGAGCCTGGGGCTCAGTTTCCCCACTAGAGGTGGCGCTGAGACCCTTTTCGTCGCTGTTTTTGGCTTGTGGAATGAATTTGTCTGCCCTTTTTTGTCACTCACTGTTGTGACAGATCCTCCGATTTCTTACGTAAGTTATGCAGCCACACTGTGACTTCAGGGTAAGGGTGAGGCCGAGTTTTAAAGTGCCAGCCAGGTTAATTAAGGCACACAAAGGCTGTAAAAATGTAAAAATGTAATTAAGGCATACAAAGGCTGTAAAAATATAAAAGCAGTTTTGCAAACCTACCGTTCCTTGGAAGCGGTTCGTGCATGAATGGGCTTCAGAGCTTAGAAATCCCTGAAATGGTCTGTGAAATCGTGTGTATGCGTGTGTGTGTGCCCCTAAGTGCATTTTTTTTTTTTTTTTTTTTTTTTGAGACGGAGTCTCGCTCTGTCGCCCAGGCTGGGGTGCGGTGGCGCGATCTTTGCTCACTGCAAGCTCCGCCTACTGGGTTCACGCCGTTCTCCTGCCTCAGCCTCCCGAGTAGCTGGGACTACAGGCGCTCGCCACCACACCCTGCTAATTTTTTGTATTTTTAGTAGAGACGGGTTTTCACCGTGTTAGCCAGGATGGTCTTGATCTCCTGACCTCGTGATCTGCCCGCCTCGGCCTCCCAAAGTGCTGGGATTACAGGCGTGAGTCACTGCCCCCGGCCCTAAGTGTATTTTTTTTTTGGTCGGGGGAGAGAGTTAATAGCTTCATCATATTCTCAAAGAGGCCAACGACCCCACAAAGGTTAAGAACTGCTGTGGGTTAAACAGGGACACAACTACCCATTGACAAATTTCTCTCCCGTCCCAGAGACATTGCACTAGAGAAGATTTTTTAATTCCTTTACATTGACAGAGACTTCTTAAGTTTACTTTCAGATACATTTAGAAAATTAGTCTTAAACATACTTGTCCCAAAGCAAGGTTACTATTTCATAGCTAGTCAGTCACAGTTCAAAAGTCAACCACCGAAAGATTTTCCAACCTTCTTGGGATTACCTGCTTGTAGAGACTCAGGGAGGTAGGAGGAGGAAGGGGAGTCGAGGGTAAAAGGGGAGAGAATGATGATATTGTATTTACTGTACAAATATGTATTGAGTGCCTCCCAGGTTCTGGTGGGGGAAGTAGAAAGATGAGTTAGCACCCTGCCTTGAAGGTGCTTCAAAGTGGAATAGAGTGGAAAGAGTATGGGTTGCAGAGTTAGATGTGGGTTCAAATGCGGATCCCTTTCCTCAGGTGTGGAAGGTGACTTAACTTCTCTGATCCTCACTATCCTTATTGTAAAAAAAGAGAAGGGGAAAAATACCTTTTTTAGGGTTGTTGTGAAGAATAGATTTTATGGGGCTGGGTACGGTGGCTCATGCCTGTAATCTCAGCACTTTAGGGAGCCAAGGCAGGGGGATTGCTTGAGCTCAGATGTTTAAGACCAGCCTGGGTAATATAGGGAGACCCTGTCTCTACAAAAAATAAAAAAAATTAGCTGGATGTGGTGGCTCATGCCTGCAGTCCCAACTATTTAGGAGGCTGAGGCAGGAGATTTGCTTGAACCCAGGAGGCTGAGGCTGCAGTGAGCTGTTATTGCATCACTGCACTCCAGCCTGGGCAACAGAGCGAGACCCTGTCTAAAAAAAAAAAGTATTGATTTTATGAATGTAAAGTACCAGCATATCAGGAGCTGAGCTGAATAAATAGTAGGTGTTTTTACAGTGGAAGGGCCACACAGTGGAGGAAGAGTGGAAATAGATAGGATGTGAGGAAGGCGGGGTGCTGAACATGAGCCCCAGTAGGAGTCAATGGACCTTGATCTTCCAAGAGCAGGGTGGCTGGGAGGGCCTGTTGGTGGTATTAAAGTGTCAACCTGCAGCTTTAAAATGCTATCCCTGGGTGGGGCGTGGTGGTGGAAACCAGACCTCATGGGAGACTCTTTTTTTTTTTTCACCAAAGCAATTTTATTCTAAATATTGCTGCAGGTCCTTTTTGAAGTACTAAACCATGGTGCTGCCTGCATTTTTTTTTTTTTTTAAGTACAAGGACTACAGACTTTTGAAACTGTTTTAATTTTGTAAAATTCTCCTAGTTGCATGAATAATAATGTGCTTAATATGGTGCCTGCTACCTGGTATTCACTCAATTAATAATACTTATTGTTAACAATAATTATTCTACTGTGAACACTCTTGCAAGGGGCAGGTTGGTAAAGCAGTAACCTATACCTGACTTTCTCATCTCACATTTCTTTTTCTCACCTATTTTTGCCTTCAACATTTTTTTTAAACCTTAGTTTCTTTTTCACTTTTTTTGGGTTATATCATATAATTGGCTGTGCATTTATATTCGCAGACAAGATGCCTATGTGAAAAGTTAATATCAGAAGCATTTGGGTTCCTTGTACTTTCCTGTAGTAGTCACAGGCCCATAGAGTCTTAGATGTGGAAGGGCCCTCAGGAATCGTCTAGGCCTCCCCATCCCCTTACAGGGAAACCTCTGTGCTATTGCTGGCCAGATACTCTACAGACCTCTCCTGGAATACAGTTACCTGTTCCTTGAGGCTCTTTCAATCTACTGTCTATTGTTTCACCAGCTTTAATTGTTGGAGAAAAATCCTTTCTCATACTGAGCTGAAATCTGCCACATGTAACTTCCATACTTTGGTCCTTGTTCTGCCCTTTGAAGAAATATTAACTGGATCTAGTCCCACATGGCACCCCTTCAATACTTGAAAGTACTGTGGTCCTAGTTAAGTCTTCTGTCTCCTTTCCAACCCCCCAAATCCTTTCTTGCTTCTTACTGGAAATAGTCCTGTAGTACCCTAGTCACCATCCCCTGTGGAAGAGCTTCAGTGGCAGGTCCCATTTAGAAGGTGGTAGTACTCAGCATGGGACATGGTATTGCCGGTATGATCTGATCAGGACGGAACAGTGTGGCTACTGGCTTCCTCAAATCTGGGTACTGTGCTGTTGTTCACTTCTAAGAATGTGGCCCTAGATTCCCTCAGTCTTTTGGTATATACTGTAATACAACATGTTTGATCATTTAACTAAAAATGAACTTTAAAAGCATAGTTGATATTGTCTAAGATGCTTAGTAGTACCATCTTGGTATTTGTATTAGTGTTTTATTTCAGTACAAACTTGCTTTGATGTTGATTTAAGCTTGGCCTCTCATGTCAATTTTTACCAATTTTAAGATAACATTACTTTTTTTTGAGACAGAGTCACTCTATCGTCCAGGCTGGAGTGCAGTGGTGTGATCTCAGCTCACTGTAATGTCTGTCTTCTGGGTTCAAGTGATTCTCATGCCTCAGCTTCCTAAGTAGCTGGGACTACAGGCGTGTGCCACCATGCCCAGCTAATTTTTGTATTTTTAGTAGAGATGGGGTTTGCCATGTTGGTCAGGCTGGGCTTGAACTCCTGGCCTCAAATGATCCACCCGCCTCAACCTCCTAAAGTGCTGGGATTACAGGCATGAGCCACTGCATCTGGCCTGTGAGTTACTTTTTGATAATATCTTACACTGCTATTTGGGTAGTTTAATTGGTGCTACTTTTCCAATTACTTAATTAAATCAATATCTTTTTTAGATCCATATGTCAAACTTCTGCTTGATGCTATGAAACACTCAGGTTGGTAAGTAACTCTTTTTGAAGTGCTGCTCTGAGGTCTGGCTGCTGAAAACAAAAACCAAGTTCTCTTCTTAAGAGAACTGCTTAAGATTTCTCTGAGGTCACAAAGTCTTTTCCATAGGGTAAATAGAGGTAATTGGCTGCATTGTCTCCAGGCAGGCCTTGTTCTCTTTGAACATCTTCTGCCCTAACTCATGTTTTTTTTTTTTTTTTTTTTTTTTTTTGGGATAGAGTCTTGCTCTTGTTGTCCAGGCGGGAGTGCATTGGCGCTGTCTCGGCTCAGTGCAACCTCCGTCTCCCAGGTTCAAGCAATTCTTCTCCCTCAGTCTCCCAAGTAGCTGGGTTTACAGGTGCACGCCACCATGCCTGGCTAATTTTTGTATTTTTAGTAGAAATGGGGTCTTACCATGTTGACCAGACTGGTCTCGAACTCCTGTCCTCAAGTGATCCACCCACCTCGGCCTCCCAAAGTGCTGGGATTACAGGTGTGAGCCACTGCGCCAGCCCAGCTCATTTTCTAGTTCTTAACATTCACCTTGGGTGATTAATAAAGACAGTACTCAAAATTTTCTTGTAAGTAATTACCAAGCCTGGCCTTTCTGCTACACCAGCCTGAGCACTGTTTTTAATGGAAAAGAAATCTCAGCTTGTTATGTAGGAACCTTGCAGATGTTGTATAACTTTGAGGGGTTTAAAGGAAGTGACTTCTGACATCCACTTCTTAACATTCTGGCCCAAGGGCAGGAACTCCAGCATACTTGCAATATGGCCATAATCAGTTGAACAAATTTTTTTTTTTTTTTTTTTTTTTTTTGAGATGGAGTTTTGCTCTTTTTTTTTGCCCAGGCTGGAATGCAGTGGCACGATCTCGGCTCACCGCAACCTCCGCCTCCCGGGTTCAAGAGATTCTCCTGCCTCAGCCTCCTGAATAGCTGGGATTATAGGCGCCCACCACCACCCCGGCTAATTTTGTATTTTTAGTAGAGATGGGGGTTCTCCACGTTGGTCAGGCTGGTCTTGAACTCCCGACCTCAGGTGATCCACCTGCCTCGGCCTCCCAAAGTGCTGGGATTACAGGCGTGAGCCACCGCACCTGGTGGACAAATGTTTTATGGAATCATATCTATAGAATTTGAACTAGAATGGATTTTGCATACAACCTCCTTATTTTACAGGTGAGATAACAGTCCTCAAGATGTTGTTTCTTTCCCAAGATTTCCTGTGTGTTAGTAGTAGAGGGGATTTACTATATGGTGGAGGGTCTCCTGAGCCCTGGCCCAGGGCTGTTTGCCACATACACACTGTTTCTGGACATTGTCTCCTTTTCTTGCCTTTTAGTGCTGTTAACAAAGATAGACACTTTTCTTGCGAAGACTGTAATGGAAATGTCAGTGGAGGTTTTGATGCTTCAACATCTCAGGTAGGCATTATTGCCAAATTGTTTCCTTCCCTTTAATCCTCTCTCTTTATATTTTTTGAGCATCTTCCACATGCTCGGCATTCTGTTTGGTAGACTTTATGTAGGACTAAAAAAGTGAATTAGTTATCCTTACTCTAAGGAGTTTACTCTTAAAATCTCTTAAGGAGTTTACAGTCTTACAGGAAAGATAAGACATGAACACAGATAATTATAAAATGAGGCAAGCTAAACCATTTTAGGTGGGCTTGGTTACCACAGTGGAACAGTGATGTGATTGATTGAAAGATGCCAACAGATTCGACTAGAGGATATAAAGCCTCCTTAGGGGCAGAGCAGGGACAGAGCAGGGGCAGCATGAGCAAAAGTGCATGCTACGAAACTGCATGGCAAGTGTAGGGAATGGCATATTGTCTAGTTTATCTGGAGGGCAGGAACATGTGGGGAATGAGGGAAAATAGGATTGGAAAGAAATGTAAGCCCTATGGTGGGAGGTTTTGAATGCTAAATTAAAGGGTTTTTACCTTTACGTGGTGAGAAGTGATACTGCCTGTGAAAATTTTTTATTAGGGGAGTTTTCTAATCTGTACAATTTGGGCAACGATTATATCTATTTTATGGAATGATTATGAGAATTAAATGAGATATCTCTTATAGAGTTGCTTATCTTAGTGCCTGGCCCATAGTAAGCATTCAATAAATTTTATTATTAGTTTTAAGTCATCAGAGAATTTCGACAGAGTCTTGGAGGTGGTAGATAATGTCATGTGATCAGGGTAAATGATGGTGTTATAAGTAACTGTTTCCCACTTGAATGTATAATTCACACTTAACTACACTTAACTGTTCCCTGCTGGAGAATTTTATATGTATTTAGGTTATTTATAGCATTTTTACAGTAATCATGTGAAGTGGCAATATAGAACAAGGATGAGAAGTCTAGATTTTGGAGTCAGACTTGAGTTCAAATCCTAGTTTCCTTGCTTATTATCTGTGGGGCTTGGGCAAGTTATTTTTCTTCTTCTCAGTTTCCTCATTTGTAAACTGGTAATCACAATACCTATAGCTCTCAAAATGGCTCTGGATAAGTTCACTCCCTTCTCGGTCCCCCCAGGGTTAAATAGAGTGCACATCTTGAACTTTCATCCTAATTCTCAGCAGTGTTGAACACAGTTGGGCACCCTCTCCTTTTATTTTATTATTATTTTTTAAATTATTATTATTTTTGAGACAGAGTCTTACTCTGTCACCCAGGCTGGAATGCAGTGGTACAATATGGGCTCACTGCAACCTCTGCCTCCTGGGTTCAAGTGATTCTCCTGCCTCAGCCTCCTGAGTAGCTGGGATTGCAGGCATGTGCCACCATGCCCAGCTAATTTTTGTATTTTTAGTAGAGTCAGGGTTTCACCATATTGGCCAGGCTGGTCTCGAACCCCTGACCTCAGGTGATCCACCCATCTTGGCCTCCCAAACTGCTAGGATTACAGGTGTGAGCCACTGTGCCTGGCCTATTTTTTTTTTTTTTTTTTTATTGATCATTCTTGGGTGTTTCTCGCAGAGGGGGATTTGGTAGGGTTACAGGACAATAGTGGAGGGAAGATCAGCAGATAAGCAAGTGAACAAAGTTCTCTGGTTTCCCTAGGCAGAGGACCCTGCGGCCTTCCGCAGTGTTTGTGTCCCTGGGTACTTGAGATTAGGGAGTGGTGATGGCTCTTAACGAGCATGCTGCCTTCAAGCAACTGTTTAACAAAGCACATCTTGCACCGCCCTTAATCCATTCAACCCTGAGTGGATACAGCACATGTTTCAGAGAGCACAGGGTTGGGGGTAGGGTCACAGATCAACAGGATCCCAAGGCAGAAGAATTTTTTCTTAGTACAGAACAAAATGAAAAGTCTCCCATGTCTACCTCTTTCTACACAGACACGGCAACCATCCGATTTCTCAATCTTTTCCCCACCTTTCCCCCCTTTCCATTCCACAAAACCGCCATTGTCATCATGACCCGTTCTCAATGAGCTGTTGGGTACACCTCCAAGCCGGGGTGGTGGCCGGGCAGAGGGGCTCCTCACTTCCCAGTAGGGGCGGCCGGGCAGAGGTGCCCCTCACCTCCCGGACGGGGTGGCTGGCTGGGCAGTGGGCTGACCCCCCCACCTCCCTCCCGGACGGGGCGGCTGGCCAGGCGGGGGGCTGACCCCCCCCCCACCTCCCTCCTGGACGGGTTGGCTGGCCCGGTGGGGGGCTGACCCCCCCACCTCCCTCCCGGACAGGGTGGCAGGCTGGGCGGTGGGCTGACCCCCCCACCTCCCTCCCGGACGGGGCGGCTGGCCGAGCTGAGGGGCTCCTCACTTCCCAGTAGGGGCGGCCGGGCAGAGGTGCCCCTCACCTCCCGGACGGGGCGGCTGGCCAGGCGGGGGGTTGACCCCCCCACCTCCCTTCCGGACGGGGTGGCTGGCCGGGCGGGGGGCTGACCCCCCCACCTCCCTCCCGGACAGAGCGGCTGGCCGGGCAGAGGGGCTCCTCACTTCCCAGTAGGGGCGGCCGGGCAGAGGCGCCCCTCACCTCTCGGACCGGGTGGCCAGCCAGGCGGGGGGCCGAACCCCCGCCTCCCTCCTGGACAGGGCGGCAGGCTGGGCGGTGGGCTAACCCCCCCACCTCCCTTCCGGACGGGGCGGCTCGCCGGGCGGGGGGCTGGCCCCCCCACCTCCCTCCCGGACGGGGCGGCTGGCCGGGCGGGGGACTGACCCCCCCCCCACCTCCCTCCTGGACGGGTTGGCTGGCCCGGCGGGGGGCTGACCCCCCCACCTCCCTCCCGGACAGGGTGGCAGGCTGGGCGGTGGGCTGACCCCCCCACCTCCCTCCCGGACGGGGCGGCTGGCCGGGCTGAGGGGCTCCTCACTTCCCAGTAGGGGCGGCCGGGCAGAGGCGCCCCTCACCTCCCGGACGGGGCGGCTTGCTTGGCGGGGGGCTGACCCCCCCACCTCCCTCCCGGACGGGGCGGCTGGCCGGGCGGGGGGGGCTCCTCACTTCCCAGTAGGGGCGGCCGGGCAGAGGTGCCCCTCACCTCCCGGACGGGGTGGCTGGCCGGGCGGGGGGCTGACCCCCCCACCTCCCTTCCGGACGGGGCGGCTGGCCGGGCAGAGGGGCTCCTCACTTCCCAGTAGGGGCGGCCGGGCAGAGGCGCCCCTCACCTCTCGGACCGGGTGGCCGGCCAGGCGGGGGGCCGAACCCCCACCTCCCTCCTGGACAGGGCGGCAGGCTGGGCGGTGGGCTAACCCCCCCACCTCCCTTCCGGACGGGGCGGCTCGCCGGGCGGGGGGCTGGCCCCCCCACCTCCCTCCCGGACGGGGCGGCTGGCCGGGCGGGGGACTGACCCCCCCCACCTCCCTCCTGGACGGGTTGGCTGGCCGGGCGGGGGGCTGACCCCCCCACCTCCCTCCCGGACGGAGCGGCTGGCCGGGCAGAGGGGCTCCTCACTTCCCAGTAGGGGTGGCCGGGCAGAGGCGCCCCTCACCTCCCGGACAGGGTGGCTGGCCGGGCGGGGGGCTGATCCCTCCACCTCCCTCCCGGACGAGGTGGCTGCCGGGCGGAGACGCTCCTCACTTCCCAGACGGGGTGGCTGCTGGGCGGAGGGGCTCCTCACTTCTCGGGCGGGGTGGCTGCCGGGCGGAGGGGCTCCTCACTTCTCAGACGGGGCGGTTGCCAGGCAGCGGGTCTCCTCACTTCTCAGACGGGGCTGCCGGGCAGAGACGCTCCTCACATCCCGGACTGGGCGGCAGGGCAGAGGTGCTCCCCACATCTCAGACGATGGGCGGCCGGGCAGAGAGGCTCCTCACTTCCCAGATGTGATGGCGGCTGGGAAGAGGCGCTCCTTGTTTCCTAGATGGGATGGCGGCCGGGCAGAGACGCTCCTCACTTTCCAGACTGGGCAGCCAGGCAGAGGGGCTCCTCACATCCCGGACGATGGGCGGCCAGGCGGAGACGCTCCTCACTTCCCAGACGGGGCGGCAGCCGGGCAGAGGCTGCAATCTCGGCACTTTGGGAGGCCAAGGCAGGCGGCTGGGAGGTGGTTGTAGTGGGCCAAGATCACGCCACTGCACTCCAGCCTGGGCACCATTGAGCACTGAGTTAACCAGACTCTGTCTGCAATCCCGGCACCTCGGGAGGCCGAGGCTGGCTGATCACTCGCGGTTAGGAGCTGGAGACCAGCCCAGCCAACACAGCGAAACCCCGTCTCCACCAAAAAAATACGAAAACCAGTCAGGCGGGGCGGTGCGCGCCTGCAATCGCAGGCACTCGGCAGGCTGAGGCAGGAGAATCAGGCAGGGAGGTTGCAGTGAGCTGAGATGGCAGCAGTACCGTCCAGCTTCGGCTCGGCATCAGAGGGAGACCGTGGAAAGAGGGGAGAGGGAGAGGGAGAGGGAGAGGGAGAGGGAGAGGGAGAGGGAGAGGGAGAGGGAGAGGGCTGGCCTATTTTTTTAAATGAAAATTTTTATTATGAAGTATCTCATTCATACAGAAGAGTAAAACATCTATATGTACACTTTCAGTAATAATAAAGTGCACACCTATGTAACCACCACCCAGACTAGAGAAAAAGAACATTACTAGGACTTCAGAAGCCTTTGTGGTCCTCTTGAATCAGGTCCTTTTCCCTTCCTTATCCTGACTTTTGTGGTAACCATTCCCTGCTTTTCTGAATGGCTTTACCATCTACATATACAATCCAACAGTGTGTTATTTAGTTGCCTGCTTTTGAGCTTTATACATATTATACTTTGAGTTTTATGTAGCATTTTGTAGTATGAAATTGTACAGTATATAGTCTCCAATTACTTTCCACCTTCAGCATTTGTGAGATTCTTTCTTGTTGTTGTGTGTACCTCTCTGGTTTATTTAGTTTCCCTGTTATATAGTATTTATTCTGTTGTGTGTTTATACTACGGTTTACTCTAATATTGATTGTTTCCAACTTTGTTATTATGAACAATGCTGCTATGAATATTCTTGACCTTCGCTACTGGTGCACATGTGCAAGAGTTTCTCTAAGGTATATGCTCAAGAGCAGAATTACTGGATCATATAGTTTGTATACACTTGACTTCAGCTGTTAATGCCAAACACTTTCTTTGGTTTCTAGTATACAGCACTCTTCTGGTTGCTCCTTTGCTAGCTTACCTTCCTCTACTAGCATTTAAATGTCAAAGTCCCTCAATCCTTGGTCATAGAGCCCCTTCTTTTCTTACTCTGTACTCTGCCAAGGAGGTCTCATCAATTTTCTGGGGTCAAAGCTCACTTTTAAGAACTCCACATTCCATATATCCAAGTGCCCATTTAACACTTCTACTTGAGCATCTTTTTATTTATTTATTTATTTTTATTTTTAAGGAAAAAAAATTTTTTTGGGACAGGGTCTTGCTCTGTCGCCTAGGCTGGAATGCAGTGGCGCAATCATGGCTCACTACAGCCTTGAACTCCTGGGCTCAAGCGATCCTCCCATCTCAGCCTCCTGAGTAGTTGGGACTACAGGAGTGCATCACTGGACCCGGCTAACTTTTAAAATTTTTTGTAGAGATGAGGTCTCACTATGTTGCCCAGGCTGGTCTTAAACTCCTGGCCTCAAATGATCCTTCCACCTCAGCCTCCCAAAGTGCTGGGATTACAAGTGAGAGCCACTGCTCCCCACCTACTTAAGTGTCTTAAGGACACTTCAGACTTGAAATGTGTAAGTCCAAATTCATGATTTTTACCATCCCCCATCCCCACCCAACCCAGTCTTTTAGTTTTGCATGTGTCAGTGAATGGTGCTACCATCGATCCTATTAGCCAAGCCAGAAATTTATGGATCATCTTTGATACCCCTGATTCCTTCCCCATATTCTATCAACATATTTTGTCTAATTTACCTCCTAAATAACTCTTTCGGCTTCCACCATTCTAGCTGAAGTGCTATTCTCTCTTGCCTAGAATATTAGCCTTCAGCTAATTTCTCTGCATCCAGTTTTGGCCATCTCCTGCCTATTCTTCCAACTATAGTTAAAAGGATAAAAGCAAAATAAAACAAAAGCAGTCTTCTGTTTCAACATTCCCTTTATCCTGAGAGCTTCCCATTGCTCTTAGGGTAAAGACAAGGTCTTCAGGGATTTGGCTCCCCGACCTCACCAGCCGTATCTGTTGCCTACCACCCCCACCGCTGTGCTTCAACTCTAGGGCTCTCCTTTTAGCTTCTCAAGCATTTTCTTCCGTCAACCCTCCCTCTACGCTTTGCATAGGTTTTTCTTTTTCTTTTTCTTTTTTTTAAATTCAAGAGCTTTATTGTACAACATAGTGACTATAGTTAATAATATATTGCATTCTTGAAAAATGCTGAGAGTGGATGTAAAGTGTTCTCACCACAAAAATAATAACTATGTAACATAATGCATATATGTTAATTAGCTAGATTTAGTCATTTTACAATGTATATATAATTTAAAACATCATGTTGTATGTGGTAGATACATTCAATTTTGTCTGTCAATTTCATTTTATTTTATTTTATTTTTTTTCCAGAGTGAAATATTTTGGGATTTCTTTTTTTTCTTTTTTTTTTTTTATTATACTTTAAGTTTTAGGGTACATGTGCACATTGTGCAGGTTAGTTACATATGTATACATGTGCCATGCTGGTGCGCCGCACCCACTAACTCGTCATCTAGCATTAGGTATATCTCCCAATGCTATCCCTCCCCCCTCCCCCCACCCCACAACAGTCCCCAGAGTGTGATATTCCCCTTCCTGTGTCCATGTGATCTCATTGTTCAATTCCCACCTATGAGTGAGAATATGCGGTGTTTGGTTTTTTGTTCTTGCGATAGTTTACTGAGAATGATGGTTTCCAATTTCATCCATGTCCCTACAAAGGACATGAACTCATCATTTTTTATGGCTGCATAGTATTCCATGGTGTATATGTGCCACATTTTCTTAATCCAGTCTATCATTGTTGGACATTTGGGTTGGTTCCAAGTCTTTGCTATTGTGAATAATGCCGCAATAAACATACGTGTGCATGTGTCTTTATAGCAGCATGATTTATAGTCCTTTGGGTATATACCCAGTAATGGGATGGCTGGGTCAAATGGTATTTCTAGTTCTAGATCCCTGAGGAATCGCCACACTGACTTCCACAATGGTTGAACTAGTTTACAGTCCCACCAACAGTGTAAAAGTGTTCCTATTTCTCCACATCCTCTCCAGCACCTGTTGTTTCCTGACTTTTTAATGATTGCCATTCTAACTGGTGTGAGATGATATCTCATAGTGGTTTTGATTTGCATTTCTCTGATGGCCAGTGATGATGAGCATTTTTTCATGTGTTTTTTGGCTGCATAAATGTCTTCTTTTGAGAAGTGTCTGTTCATATCCTTCGCCCACTTTTTGATGGAGTTGTTTGTTTTTTTCTTGTAAATTTGTTTGAGTTCATTGTAGATTCTGGATATTAGCCCTTTGTCAGATGAGTAGGTTGTGAAAATTTTCTCCCATGTTATAGGTTGCCTGTTCACTCTGATGGTAGTTTCTTTTGCTGTGCAGAAGCTCTTTAGTTTAATTAGATCCCATTTGTCAATTTTGTCTTTTGTTGCCATTGCTTTTGGTGTTTTGGACATGAAGTCCTTGCCCACGCCTATGTCCTGAATGGTAATGCCTAGGTTTTCTTCTAGGGTTTTTATGGTTTTAGGTCTAACGTTTAAATCTTTAATCCATCTTGAATTGATTTTTGTATAAGGTGTAAGGAAGGGATCCAGTTTCAGCTTTCTACATATGGCTAGCCAGTTTTCCCAGCACCATTTATTAAATAGGGAATCCTTTCCCCATTGCTTGTTTTTCTCAGGTTTGTCAAAGATCAGATAGTTGTAGGTATGCGGCGTTATTTCTGAGGGCTCTGTTCTGTTCCATTGATCTATATCTCTGTTTTGGTACCAGTACCATGCTGTTTTTGTTACTGTAGCCTTGTAGTATAGTTTGAAGTCAGGTAGTGTGATGCCTCCAGCTTTGTTCTTTTGGCTTAGGATTGACTTGGCAATGTGGGCTCTTTTTTGGTTCCATATGAACTTTAAAGTAGTTTTTTCCAATTCTGTGAAGAAAGTCATTGGTAGCTTGATGGGGATGGCATTGAATCTGTAAATGACCTTGGGCAGTATGGCCATTTTCACGATATTGATTCTTCCTACCCATGAGCATGGAATGTTGTTCCATTTGTTTGTATCCTCTTTTATTTCCTTGAGCAGTGGTTTGTAGTTCTCCTTGAAGAGGTCCTTCACATCCCTTGTAAGTTGGATTCCTAGGTATTTTATTCTCTTTGAAGCAATTGTGAATGGGAGTTCACTCATGATTTGGCTCTCTGTTTGTCTGTTGTTGGTGTATAAGAATGCTTGTGATTTTTGCACATTGATTTTGTATCCTGAGACTTTGCTGAAGTTGCTTATCAGCTTAAGGAGATTTTGGGCTGAGACAATGGGGTTTTCTAGATAAACAATCATGTCGTCTGCAAACAGGGACAATTTGACTTCCTCTTTTCCTAATTGAATACCCTTTATTTCCTTCTCCTGCCTGATTGCCCTGGCCAGAACTTCCAACACTATGTTGAATAGGAGCGGTGAGAGAGGGCATCCCTGTCTTGTGCCAGTTTTCAAAGGGAATGCTTCCAGTTTTTGCCCATTCAGTATGATATTGGCTGTGGGTTTGTCATAGATAGCTCTTATTATTTTGAAATACGTCCCATCAATACCTAATTTATTGAGAGTTTTTAGCATGAAGGGTTGTTGAATTTTGTCAAAGGCTTTTTCTGCATCTATTGAGATAATCATGTGGTTTTTGTCTTTGGCTCTGTTTATATGCTGGATTACATTTATTGATTTGCGTATATTGAACCAGCCTTGCATCCCAGGGATGAAGCCCACTTGATCATGGTGGATAAGCTTTTTGATGTGCTGCTGGATTCGGTTTGCCAGTATTTTATTGAGGATTTTTGCATCAATGTTCATCAAGGATATTGGTCTAAAATTCTCTTTTTTTGGCTGTGTCTCTGCCCGGCTTTGGTATCAGAATGATGCTGGCCTCATAAAATGAGTTAGGGAGGATTCCCTCTTTTTCTATTGATTGGAATAGTTTCAGAAGCAATGGTACCAGTTCCTCCTTGTACCTCTGGTAGAATTCGGCTGTGAATCCATCTGGTCCTGGACTCTTTTTGGTTGGTAAACTATTGATTATTGCCACAATTTCAGCTCCTGTTATTGGTCTATTCAGAGATTCAACTTCTTCCTGGTTTAGTCTTGGGAGAGTGTATGTGTCAAGGAATGTATCCATTTCTTCTAGATTTTCTAGTTTATTTGCGTAGAGGTGTTTGTAGTATTCTCTGATGGTAGTTTGTATTTCTGTGGGATCGGTGGTGATATCCCCTTTATCATTTTTTATTGTGTCTATTTGATTCTTATCTCTTTTCTTCTTTATTAGTCTTGCTAGCGGTCTATCAATTTTGTTGATCCTTTCAAAAAACCAGCTCCTGGATTCATTGATTTTTTGAAGGGTTTTTTGTGTCTCTATTTCCTTCAGTTCTGCTCTGATTTTAGTTATTTCTTGCCTTCTGCTAGCTTTTGAATGTGTTTGCTCTTGCTTTTCTAGTTCTTTTAATTGTGATGTTAGGGTGTCAATTTTGGATCTTTCCTGCTTTCTCTTGTGGGCATTTAGTGCTATAAATTTCCCTCTACACACTGCTTTGAATGCATCCCAGAGATTCTGGTATGTTGTGTCTTTGTTCTCGTTGGTTTCAAAGAACATCTTTATTTCTGCCTTCATTTTGTTATGTACCCAGTAGTCATTCAGGAGCAGGTTGTTCAGTTTCCATGTAGTTGAGCGGCTTTGAGTGAGATTTTTAATCCTGAGTTCTAGTTTGATTGCACTGTGGTCTGAGAGATAGTTTGTTATAATTTCTGTTCTTTTACATTTGCTGAGGAGAGCTTTACTTCCAAGTATGTGGTCAATTTTGGAATAGGTGTGGTGTGGTGCTGAAAAAAATGTATATTCTATTGATTTGGGGTGGAGAGTTCTGTAGATGTCTATTAGGTCCGCTTGGTGCAGAGCTGAGTTCAATTCCTGGGTATCCTTGTGACTTTCTGTCTCGTTGATCTGTCTAATGTTGACAGTGGGGTGTTAAAGTCTCCCATTATTAATGTGTGGGAGTCTAAGTCTCTTTGTAGGTCACTCAGGACTTGCTTTATGAATCTGGGTGCTCCTGTATTGGGTGCATATATATTTAGGATAGTTAGCTCCTCTTGTTGAATTGATCCCTTTACCATTATGTAATGGCCTTCTTTGTCTCTTTTGATCTTTGTTGGTTTAAAGTCTGTTTTATCAGAGACTAGGATTGCAACCCCTGCCTTTTTTTGTTTTCCATTTGCTTGGTAGATCTTCCTCCATCCTTTTATTTTGAGCCTATGTGTGTCTCTGCACGTGAGATGGGTTTCCTGAATACGGCACACTGATGGGTCTTGACTCTTTATCCAACTTGCCAGTCTGTGTCTTTTAATTGGAGAATTTAGTCCATTTACATTTAAAGTCAATATTGTTATGTGTGAATTTGATCCTGTCATTATGATGTTAGCTGGTGATTTTGCTCATTAGTTGATGCAGTTTCTTCCTAGTCTCGATGGTCTTTACATTTTGGCATGATTTTGCAGCGGCTGGTACCGGTTGTTCCTTTCCATGTTTAGCGCTTCCTTCAGGAGCTCTTTTAGGGCAGGCCTGGTGGTGACAAAATCTCTCAGCATTTGCTTGTCTGTAAAGTATTTTATTCCTCCTTCACTTATGAAGCTTAGTTTGGCTGGATATGAAATTCTGGGTTGAAAATTCTGTTCTTTAAGAATGTTGAATATTGGCCCCCACTCTCTTCTGGCTTGTAGGGTTTCTGCCGAGAAATCCGCTGTTAGTCTGATGGGCTTCCCTTTGAGGGTAACCCGACCTTTCTCTCTGGCTGCCCTTAACATTTTTTCCTTCATTTCAACTTTGGTGAATCTGACAATTATGTGTCTTGGAGTTGCTCTTCTCGAGGAGTATCTTTGTGGCGTTCTCTGTATTTCCTGAATCTGAATGTTGGCCTGCCTTGCTAGATTGGGGAAGTTCTCCTGGATAATATCCTGCAGAGTGTTTTCCAACTTGGTTCCATTCTCCGCATCACTTTCAGGTACACCAATCAGACGTAGATTTGGTCTTTTCACATAGTCCCATACTTCTTGGAGGCTTTGCTCATTTCTTTTTATTCTTTTTTCTCTAGACTTCCCTTCTCGCTTCATTTCATTCATTTCATCTTCCATTGCTGATACCCTTTCTTCCAGTTGATCGCATCGGCTCCTGAGGCTTCTGCATTCTTCATGTAGTTCTCGAGCCTTGGTTTTCAGCTCCATCAGCTCCTTTAAGCACTTCTCTGTATTGGTTATTCTAGTTATACATTCGTCTAAATTTTTTTCAAAGTTTTCAACTTCTTTGCCTTTGGTTTGAATGTCCTCCCGTAGCTCAGAGTAATTTGATCGTCTGAAGCCTTCTTCTCTCAGCTCGTCAAAATCATTCTCCATCCAGCTTTGTTCTGTTGCTGGTGAGGAACTGCGTTCCTTTGGAGGAGGAGAGGTGCTCTGCGTTTTAGAGTTTCCAGTTTTTCTGTTCTGTTTTTTCCCCATCTTTGTGGTTTTATCTACTTTTGGTCTTTGATGATGGTGATGTACAGATGGGTTTTCGGTGTGGATGTCCTTTCTGTTTGTTAGTTTTCCTTCTAACAGACAGGACCCTCAGCTGCAGGTCTGTTGGAATACCCTGCCGTGTGAGGTGGCAGTGTGCCCCTGCTGGGGGGTGCCTCCCAGTTAGGCTGCTCGGGGGTCAGGGGTCAGGGACCCACTTGAGGAGGCAGTCTGCCCGTTCTCAGATCTCCAGCTGCGTGCTGGGAGAACCACTGCTCTCTTCAAAGCTGTCAGACAGGGACATTTACGTCTGCAGAGGTTACTGCTGTCTTTTTGTTTGTCTGTGCCCTGCTCCCAGAGGTGGAGCCTACAGAGGCAGGCAAGCCTCCTTGAGCTGTGGTGGGCTCCACCCAGTTCGAGCTTCCCGGCTGCTTTGTTTACCTAAGCAAGCCTGGGCAATGGCGGGCGCCCCTCCCCCAGCCTCGCTGCCGCCTTGCAGTTTGATCTCAGACTGCTGTGCTAGCAATCAGCGAGATTCCGTGGGCGTAGGACCCTCCGAGTCAGGTGTGGGATATAGTCTCGTGGTGCGCCGTTTTTTAAGCCGGTCTGAAAAGCGCAATATTCGGGTGGGAGTGACCCGATTTTCCAGGTGCGCCCGTCACCCCTTTCTTTGACTCGGAAAGGGAACTCCCTGACCCCTTGCGCTTCCCAGGTGAGGCAATGCCTCGCCCTGCTTCGGCTCGCGCACGGTGCGCGCACCCACTGGCCTGCGCCCACTGTCTGGCACTCCCTAGTGAGATGAACCTGGTACCTCAGATGGAAATGCAGAAATCACCCGTCTTCTGCGTCGCTCACGCTGGGAGCTGTAGACCGGAGCTGTTCCTATTCGGCCGTCTTGGCTCCTCTTGCATAGGTTTTTCTCTCTGCCTAGAATACTCCCTTCCCCTCCGCACCTCAAATTTCACTTCTATTCCTCCATTAGATACCAGTTTAACCATTCCTTCCACAGAGAAACCTTTCCCCACCTCCAGAGTAGGTCAGGCATTCTTTCTTTTTCTTTTTTTTTTTTTTTGACACAGGGTCTCCCTTTCTTGCCCAGGCTGGAGTTCAGTGGCGTGTTCCTGGCTCACTGCAGCACCAACCTCCTGGGCTCAAGTGATCCTCCTACCTCAGCCTTCCAAGTAGCTGGGACTATAGGCATGTGCCACCATGCCTGGCTAATTTTTATTTTATTTTTTTTATAGAGATGGGGTTTTGCTCTGTTGCCCAGGCTGGTCCCGAACTCCTGGGCTCAAGCAATCTGCCTGCCTCAGCCTCTCAAAGTACTGGGATTACAGGCATGAACCACTGCACCCAACCTCATTGTATATGCTCATGACAACCTGGGTTTTTCTTCATGACAACTGTCATTGCATGTATGTAAACATTTTGGTAAATATTTGGTTAGTTTCTATCTCCATCAGTAGATTATAATCTATTATTAGGTCTCAATAAGTATTAGTTGAATCAATGGATGTTGAATGAATGTATATAAATATCTGGCACATATCCCAGTGTCTGGCAGTAGTACATAATCAATGGCAGCTATTACTATTAGGATCCCTTGTGTCTTTCTTATTCTTATAGGGTCCTGCTCAGTGTGCTGTTGCATTTTGCACTTCTTTCTGAAGGTCTTTCTGAGGAGTTTTCCCTGGCATTTGCCCTCATTCTAGTAAAATGAGGACAGTGGTGGTCATTCCTTGTTCATTCAATGCTCATTCAGAAACTTGATAAGAAGTATTTTACATATATTCTCATTTAATTCTCACAGTTCTATGAGGTAGCTACCCTAATTATCTCCTTTTTATAGTTGAGGAAACTGAGGTACAGAGAGATTAAGAAACTTGCCCAAGGTCACTGAGTTAGTAAGGGGTGGAGCTGGAATTTGAATCTGTGTGCTTCATTCCAAAGCCCACTCTCTTAACCATAATGCTGTGGAGTCCGAGACAGACTAGTATGATCAGCCCAGTAAGGATGGTGTGTGAATACGTGTCCTTAATCTAAGTACTGCTGTAGTCCAGAGAGAGGAGAAGGGAGAAGTTAGTCACTGGGCGAGGCAATTGGAGCATGTACACTTAGGACTAGGACTTGTCCCATGGGTAGATGTGCGGCCAATGGAGAAGAGTGGGTAGAGATATTCCAGGCAGGTGAACTTGTGGGGGAGAGGTGAGGTCATGTGGGAGAGAAGATCGAGTCTATGGAAGGAGATTTTAGAAATCACTGAACTTCTTTTATTTTGGTGTCTCCTAGATAGTTTTGTGCCAGAATAATATCCATAATCAGGCCCATATGAACAGAGTGGTCACACACGAGCTCATTCATGCATTTGATCATTGTCGTGCCCATGTCGACTGGTTCACCAACATCAGACATTTGGCGTGCTCAGAGGTGAGTTTTATTGTATTTTTCTCCAGAATACTCTATGCTTGAATATTTTATTCAAGTGTAATTTATTTAAATGTATTCCTTTTCTTACTGTCATAGTTCTACCTTAGTCTTGAATTTCGGTTTTTAACTAACATTGAATACCATTTTTGATATACAGTTAGAGAAATTTAAAGTGTATTTTTAGAATTCTCTTAACTATATCCTGTAAGTCCTAGTAATAGTGATGACTGACGTTAATAAGCTATTAATTTTTTCCTATGGAATATATTTTATAATGTATTCCATAGGAGACATTAATAATAAAAATAAAAATAAAAAAATAGTTAAAATTTACTGAGGGCTGTGTTCCAAACACTGTTCTGTTTGCACAGATTCTTATTTAATCTTCACAGTAACCTACTGAGATAGATATTATACTATTATTGTCCCTGTTTTACGTATGTGGAAAGTGAGACAGTTGTTTAGATTCCAAAGTTAGTAAGTGGCAGAGGCAGGATTACAACTAGTGTTTTTAACTAGCTTGCCCAGCTGCCTTCCATAGAGCTCCTTGCTTGCCCTAGAGTAAAACATGCTCTTTTCAAAAATACAACATAAAAAGATATTTATTACTAAGCACGTTGGATTGCTCTTGGAATATGCTCCTAGAGAGAGCATATTCTGCATATGCATATACTTGGATGTCATTAATTGAAGAGTTAATTAAAATAATCTAAATCTCAAGCCTATACTATATAACTTAGATTATTTCCCTTTCTCTTGAAATTAATATGTAGCCCCCTGCATCTAATTATAATTCCAATTATTTGGAGAATAGACTGAAACCTGAGTTTTTAAATAGGTCTCTTTCTTGGGTACTGTGAGAATTAATGCCTTTTAGCTAGTTAAAGTGTGTTAAGTACTTTGAGCTCCTCAGAGGAATGAGGCCATAATATTGAAGAAGGAACAAGAAGTGGGCCATTCTGTTAGCAATGAATTAGCAAAAATTTGGTCAAGCTGCCTGTAGAATCTATGTGGGTAGTTCTAAGACTTTTTCATTCATTGAAGTATAGTAAATCTGAAAATATGTCCTAATTTCAGGCTGTCATGCTCATAGCGTGACCAGTTTGGAATGTTCTTGATTCTTTGTGTTTTGTATTGCTTCATTTTTCATAGGACAATCAAGTCCCTAGAGGAAGGTCATGAACTTATACAGGTTTGAGGGAAGCTCCAAGGGAGATTCGGGCAAGGGTTGGGAGGGGCATATTCTCAAAGTCTCAGATATTAATGCATTCAGTTTTAAGCTCACATTGAAACTCAGTTTATTTCAAGAATGCTTCCTTGAAGTACTTTTGGCAATTTCTACAAGTATTTGTATCTTGTAGAGTGTGTAGTTTAACTCTGAGGTCTAGCTCTCTGACTTTTGGTTCCAAAAGAAATTAGTTCTGTCAGTAAAGCTACGCTTAAAGTTTAGAAAATTTCCTTTGGTAGGTGATTGAACTTTTCCCCATCTCTCCAGTGTATTTGGCATTGTCTAGCGTAGCTCATAGATATTTGCTCTCGTTGTCAATAGAGTTTAAAAAGTCCTTTAAGAAGAAGTGTTACAAATACTCATTTCTCAAAGATGCTAATTTTATATTCTTTTCTAATTTTTAAAAATTGGTTGATATCATAAAGATATATAGAGCATGAGCGTTTATTTCTTTTTATTTGTCTTCTGTGTAATAGGTTCGAGCTGCTAACCTTAGTGGAGACTGCTCACTTGTCAATGAAATATTCAGGTTACATTTTGGATTAAAACAACACCACCAGGTAAAAACTAACATGAAATCACCTCCCCTCCAGAGTGTTACGAGTGGAAATAATGAATAAAGAAATGAAAAGTACATTCAGTATTTGAAATTTGTAAGAACTTCGTATGTGAAAAGAATACAAAGTATGTACCATTTAAACAAAGTAGATGGAATTTAGTTCTACTTTGTAATTATGGGCAAGCTATGTGACTCAATGAGTGTGTGAGATAGTCTAATAATGAAAAGAGGCCTGGCGCGGTGGCTTATGCCTCCCAGCAGTTTGGGAGGCCGAGGCAGGGGGATCATGAGGTCAGGAGATCGAGACCAGCGTGGCCAACATGGTGAAACCCCGTGTCTACTAAAAATACAAAAAAATTAGCGGGGCGTAGTGGCGCACACCTGTAGTCCCAACTACTATGGAGGCTGAGGCAGGAGAATCACTTGAATCTGGGAGATGGAGGTTGCAGTGAGCCGAGATCATGCCACTGCACTCCAGTCTGGGCCACAGAGTGAGACTCCATCTCAAAAAAAAAAAAGGAGCTAAGATCTTGCATCTGGGATACTTTTCGATGGGGGTGGATAAGGAATGGAAGTGAAATCACAGCATGTCTTACTGTTATTCTAACAATTCTTGACTTCTATTTTGAATCTACCATAGCATTCTGGAGACAAAAGATGTAATCCCTTTCAGAACAGAGAGTGTGTTGCTGCACAAGTTATGGCTATGTGTCAGTGTACCTGTAAAGGCTATATAATGTGATAGAAAACCTTTGGCTTAGCACAGACTTGAGTATGATGAGCTTAGCTGAGAGGGATTTGTGTAAACAAAACAAAAACAAAAAACAAAAGAGAGCTATAAGGCAAGATTATCCTGCTAGAAAGGCTTTGAGATCTGTATTAGGTGGACGTGGGGAAAGGAAGTATAGGACTCATGGATTGATAATGAATGTGAGCAGTTCTGCCTGGGCCTGTGTCCACATTTAGGAGAAAGGCTGGTCAGTCATTTTCTACAGTAAGAGCCTGCTGAGTCAGTTTGTGAAGTATATGAGCATCACGATATCAGTTCCAACTAGATGAAAGAAGATAGGCTTAGGACAACAGGAAGGCCCTTGGTTTTCTGGAGAAGACAGTAACTCAACTCTGGAGTGGGGGGTGGAAAGTCACAGTGAGCTACTCAGAAATTGTGAACTTAGTGAATGGGAGGGAGAAGAAAAGCCTTCTGCCTGGAAAGGGTGATTACTTTAGACAGTGAGGTGTTCAGCCTCTGCCAGGTCAGCTTAGTGATATGCCAGTGACTTGTCTTGTGCTGCATGTTTTCTGTGCCCTTGAGTCCCTGCTTCTGTGGTGAATTCTGTGTGTTCTGGCTGTCAGTGGAGAGGGTGGAAGCAGGGTACACATCAGCACGCCCCTAGAGAAGAGAATAATGTGGTTAAAGCATGTGCTGGCATAGCTCATGGATATCTGCTCTTGTCAATAGAGTTTGAAAAATTCCTTAAAAAAAAAAACTATTACGTATACTCTGTTTTTAGAAAAATATGCCAATTTTATATTCTTTTCCAATTAAAAAATCAGTTGATATACTAAAGAAATAGAGCATGATTTTTTTTTTAATGCACCTTCTATCTTTGTGATAGGTTTGTGATGCACACAATCTTTGAAAGAGGAAGTTTTCCTCTTTTTACCGTTGGGTAGCAGCAGCAGAAAACAAATAGAAACAGCAATAGGACAGAAAATAAGTGGAGGTAGTAGGAATCTGGCTGAGGGAGAAGAGTCTTAGAGAATGGAGTCCCTGCTTTTGTACAGCATGTACCCAGGAAATAGAAACAGCAAGTACAGTTACTGATTGTAAAATTGCATAGTCATATCTTTATTTTAACATAAATTTATTATGTCTGAAAAGAAGTAAATCTGTGGTCTACACTTGTGTCTCCCAACCCTGTGGCTTCAGGATACAAATTTTTGTACCTTTTTTCCCTGGAGGGGAGAAATTTCCTCTCTTTTTAGCAACTGTTGTTTTGGCTTCACATGGTTCTTACTTTTCTTGTTCCTTTATGCCTGGGGTTTATTTTTTAAAATCAGCGTTTAGTAAAATTCAGGTTGAGAAACACTATATTCCAATGTTAGTGAGTATCTCCAGCTTGAGCACACTGACCAGGCCAATGAAAAACTGGGAACATGCAGAGAAAACGGATGGCTGTCAGGATGCACAGCCATCCAAACCAGTGTTTGATTATTTTTAGGAAAAGGTCAAATGCCATTCTTTTGAGTTTTAGATTGGTCCTGGGGAGAAATAAGTGGATTAAAAGCTCTCCAAGAATTGGAATGGCAGGGCCTTATGTTTCTTAAATATTTAAATTAGAGTATTGAGAAATTCTAGCCTATTACTATGAAACATTAGGTAAATTATTATCTTAGAACTTTAATATCTGTGTAAAGAACAATCAGGAAAAAAAAGTTGTTTAATTTCCACCCCCCCTAAAAAATTAAGGTACTTTCCAAGTTTGGGTGGATATGTGTATGGTTTCCTGTTGCCTCCAGAGAGGACTTACCCTTCTCAAAGGAAAAGTGATCTAGCATTGGTCAACTGAAAAGAAAGAGAGGTACAGAAGTGAAGTATATTTTAAATTTAATTAAATTTTATCAAAAAGTCAATCAGGACCTTATAGACTTTTTTTTTTTTTTTTTTTTTTTTTTTTTTTGGCGAGTTTGCAAATTGGGAGATATTGTTTGGCAGACACTGCCAAGAATTTCTGAGAATGACATCTGCTTATATCAGTGGGAAAGATGAGAAAATAGAGAAGGTCTTACTTATGCCTAAATAATTTTAGGTTGAGCTAAAAATACTCCTTAAGTGTTATGGATCTTTGTTCATTTTGTTTTCTTCTTTGGAATGACAGAAATTAGTAAAATAATGAGGAAATTAATTTTAATTAATTCAGACATTAGATAAAATGTATTATTTTGTGATTAAATGTTTATATAAAATTAGAGCCTCATACTTTTCCTTCTTTTTAGACTTGTGTGAGAGACAGAGCCACTCTTTCTATCCTGGCTGTTAGGAATATCAGCAAAGAAGTAGCTAAAAATGCTGTTGATGAAGTTTTTGAATCTTGTTTCAATGACCATGAACCTTTTGGAAGGATCCCACATAACAAGACTTATGCAAGATATGCTCATAGAGACTTTGAAAACCGTGATCGGTATTATTCAAATATATGAGCGCAATGACATTTTTATATTACAGAGCTTCCATCATCATGAAGAAAAAAAATTTGGTTCTCAAGTGAACAAACATATAAAATGTAAACAATCCTACAATCCAGATAAAACAGAGAAGACTGTGATTCTAGCATATTATCAGAAAAAGTAACTATGGCAAAAAATGAAACTGCTTTAAACTCCAAGGCAGAAATTGTATCTTTATAGCTAACCATTTAGTAAATAAATATATTACATTTTTATATTTTAGTCATTTGTTTTTATTACATGTGATTATTTTAAAATTTGATTATGAAATCTGTGAAGTGTGCTCTTCCATGATGTTGATAGGTGACCACTGTTGGTATTTACATTAAATGTAAAGAAATGCGTACTGATCTCATTGTAGGATACTTATTGAGCTGTTGTTATGATGAAAATTGGAAATAATTCATTCAGTGGTCAATGCTATCCTCTCCCTATTCTTTTATCATATATGTGGGACCCATATGGCCTAATTTTCTGGGGACAGTCCTGGTTAGATCTTTTTCTTTTTAATAAAGGCAGTGCTCGAATTTTAGCTCCAGATCGACTGCAAGAACAAACCAGCAATACTGAGAGGACCCACAGACCCTCTGAAGGAAGCGACTGCTCCTACAGTACCCAGGAGACACCCCAAATACTGTGAGTGCCCAACTGCAGAAGTGGGAAAGGGAGACCCTCCTCTCCCACACACACACCCCCACTGGAGAAACTGAAGGTCTGTTTGTGGGAGAAGTTTCCGACCTTACCTGGAACTGAGTTAATTTAGAGAGCCGAGCGAAATACAGGGGTAGAGCAAGCAGCAGGAAGGCCCAGGGAGCTCGCTGGGTCCCCAAGCAGCCCATTCCTGCCTGTCACCACAGGGATCCATTGCAAGGGCAGCCAGAGGAGCAGCGGGTAAAACTCCACAGGGAGAAGGACATCTCTAGCTGAACTTTGTAACTATTTCAATGGGGCAAGAAGCCTCCCAGCCAGAACTTGGGAGAGGGCGCAAATCCCATGTGCAGAATCCACAGAGGGGAAGAACCAAGCTCTTTTCTTTCACAGCTGGGAGGTGGGTAGCCTGGGGCAAGTTTTCAAGCCTGTCTCACCCACCACCTGGAAGCAGACTGGGGGCTGTGGTTGGGGGGCATGGTGGGAGTGAGACTGGCCCTTCGGTTTGTGTGGGAGCTGGGTGAGGCCTGTGACTGCCGGCTTTCCCCCACTTCCCTGACAACCTGCATGACTCCCCAGAGGCAGCCATAATCCTCCTAGGGATACAACTCCATTGACCTGGGAATCTCACCCTCATCTCCCACAACAGTCACAGCAAGACCTGCCCAAGGAGAGTCTGAGCTCAGACATGCCTATCCCTGCCCCGACCTGATGTTCCTTCCCTACCCACCTGGTATCTGAACAAAAAGGGCATACAATCTTGGGAGTTCTAGGGCCCCACTCACCACAAGTTCTTCTCCATACTACCACAACTGATGCTCTCTGGAAAGGGCCACCTCCTGGCAGGAGGCCAGCCAGCACAAAAATAGAGCCTTCAACCACCAAAGCTAAGAATGCTCATGGAGTCCATTGCACCCCCCTGCCACCTCCACTGGAACAGGTGCTGGTATCCACAGCCGAGAGACCCATAGACGGTTCACATCACAGGATTCTGTGCAGGCAACCCCCAGTACCAGCATGGAGCTGGGTAGACTCACTGGGTGGCTAGACCCAGAAGAGAGACAACAATCACAGAAGTTTGGCTTACAGGAAGCCACATCCATAGGAAAAGGGGGAGGGTACTACATCAAGGGAACACCCTGTGGGACAAAGGAACCTGAACAATGGCCTTCAGCCCTAGACCTTCCCTTTGACAGAGACTACCCAAATGAGAAGGAACCAGAAAACTAACCCTGGTAATATGACAAAACAAAAGCTGTTTAACACCCACAAAAAAATCACACTAGTTCACCAGCAATGGATTCAAACCAAGAAGAAATCCCTGATTTACCTGAAAAAGAATTCAGGAGGTTAGTTATTAAGCTAATCAGGGAGGCACCAGAGAAAGGCAAAGCCCAGTGCAAGGAAATCCAAAAAATGATACAAGAAGTGAAGGGAGAAATATTCAAGGAAATGGAGAGCTTAAAGAAAAAAGAATAAAAAGTTCAGGAAACTTTGGACACACTTTTAGAAATGCAAAATGCTCTGGAAAATCTCAGCAATAGAATTGAACAAGTAGAAGAAAGAAATTCAGAGCTTGAAGACAAGGTCTTCAAATTAACCCAATCCAACAAAGACAAAGAAAAAAGAATAAGAAAATATGAACAAAGCTTCCAAGAAGTCTAGGATTATGTTAAGTGACCAAAACTAAGAATAATCAGTGTTCCTGAGGAAGAAGAGAATTCTAAAAGCTTGGAAGACATATATGGGGGAAATAATCAAGGAAAACTTCTCTGGCCTTGCGAGAGACCTAGACATTCAAATACAAGAAGCACAAAGAACACCTGGGAAATTCATCACAAAAAGATCATTGTTTAGGTACATTGTCACTAGGTTATCCAAAGTTAAGATGAAGGAAAGAATCTTAAGAGCTGTGAGACAGAAGCACCAGGTAACCTATAAAGGAAAACCTATCAGATTAACAACAGATTTCTCAGCAGAAACCCTACAAGCCAGAAGGGATTGGGGCCCTATCTTCAGCCTCCTCAAACAAAACAATTATCAGCCAAGGATTTTGTATCCAGTGAAGCAAAGCATCATATATGAAGGAAAGATACAGTCTTTTTTCAGACAAATAAGTGCTGGGAGAATTCACCACTACCAAGCCACCACCACAAGAACTGCTAAAAGGAGCTCTAAATCTTGAAACAAATCCTGGAAATGCAACACATCAAAACAGAACCTCTTTAAAGCATAAATCACACAGGATCTGTAAAACAAAAATACAAATTAAAAAGCAAAAGTAAAAAACCAAAATACAGAGGCAACAAAGAGCATGATGAATGCAATGATACCTCACATTTCAATTATAACATTGAATGTAAATGGCCTAAATGCTCCACCTAAAAGAAATAGAACCACAGAATGGATAAAAACTCACCAACCAACTATTTGCTGCCTTCAGGAGACTCACCTAACACATAAGGACTCGCATAAACTTAAAGTAAAGGGGTGGAATAAAGCATTTGATGCAAATGGACACCAAAAGTGAGCAGGGGTGGCTATTCTTATATCAGACAAAACAAACTTTAAAACAACAGCAGTTAAAAGAGACAAAGAGGGACATTACACAATGGTAAAAGGCCATGTCCAACAGGAAAATATTACTGTCCTAAACATATATGCACCTAACACTGGAGCTTCCAAATTTATAAAACAATTACTAATAGACCTAAGAAATGAGAGACAGCAACACAACAAGAGTGGGGGACTTCAGTACTCCACTGACAGCATTAGACAGGTCATCAAGACAGAAAGTCAACAAAGAAACAAGGGATTTAAACTATAACTTGGAACAAATGGACTTAACCGATATATACAGAACATTTCATGCAACAACCACAGAATACACATTCTATTCAACAGTGCATGGAACTTTCTCCAAGGTAGACCTTAGGATAGGCCATAAAATGAGCCTCAATAAATTTAAGAAAATCAAAATTATATCAAGCACTCTGTCTGACCACAGTGGAATAAAACTGGAAATCAACTCCAAAAGGAACCATCAAAACCATGCAAATACATGGAAATTAAATAACTTGCTCCTGAATGAGTATTGGGTCAAGAACGAAATCAAGATGGAAATTAAAAAATTCTTTGAACTGAATGATAATAATGACACAACCTACCAAACCCCTGGGATAAAGCAAAGGTGGTGCTAGGAGGAAGGTTCATAGCCCTAAATGCTGATATCAAAAAGACTAAAAGAGCACAAACTGACATTCTAAGGTCACACCTCAAGGAACTAGAGAAACAAGAACAAACCAAACCCAAACCCAGTAGAAGAAAGAAGTAACCAAGATCAGAGCAGAACTAAAGGAAATTGAAACAGCAACAACAACAACAAAAATACAAAAGATAAATGAAACAAAAAGCTGGTTCTTTGATAAGTAAAATTGATAGACTATTAGCAAGATTAACTGAGAAAATAAGAAAGAAAATCCAAATAATTTCACTAATAAACAAAACAGGAGATATTACAACTGACACCACTGAAATACAAAGGATCATTCAAAGCTACTATGAACACCTTTATGCACATAAACTGGAAAACCTAGAAGAGGTGGATAAATTCTTGGAAAAACACAATCCTCCTAGCTTAAACCAGGAAGAATTAGATACCCTGAACAGACTAATAACAAGCAGCGAGATTGAAATGGTAATTAAAAAATTACCAACAAAAAAAGTCCCGGACCAGATGGATTCACAGCAGAATTCTACCAGACATTCAAAGAAGAATTGATACCAATCCTTTTGACACTATTCCACAAGACAGAGAAAGAAGAAACCCTTCCTAATTCATTCTATGAAGCCAGCATCACCCTAATACCAAAATCAGGGCAGGACATAACCATAAAAAAAACTACAGACCAATATCCTTGATGAACATAGATGCTAAAATCATTAACAAAATACTAGCTAACTGAATTCAACAACATATCAAAAAGATAATCCACCATGATTAAGTGGGTTTCATACCAAGGATGCAGGGATGGTTTAACATACACAATTCAATAAATGTGATACACCACACAAACAATTAAAAACAAAAATCATGTGATCATCTCAATAGATGCAGAAAAAGCATTCAACAAAATCCAGCATTGCTTTATGATTAAAACTCTCAGCAAAATGGGCAGACAAGGGACGGGTATGTCCCTTGTAATAAAAGCCATCTATGATAGACCCACAGCCAACATAATACTGAGTGGGGAAAAGTTGAAAGCATTCCCTGTGAGAACTGGAACAAGACAAGGATGCCCACTCTCACCACTCCTCTTCAACGTAGTACTGGAAGTCCAAGCCAGAGCAATCAGACAAGAGAAAGAAATAAAGGGCATCCAAATTGGTAAAGGGAAAGTCAGACTGTCACTGTTTGCTGGTGATATGATTGTTTACCTTGAAAACTCCAAAGACTCCTCCAGAAAGCTCTTAGAACTGATAAAAGAATTCAGCAAAGTTTCTGGATACAAGATTAATGTACACAAATCAGTAGCTCTTCTATATACCAACAGCAACCAAGCAGAGAATGAAGTAAAGAACTCAGCCCCTTTTACAATAGCTGCAAAAAAAAAAAAAAAAAAAAAAAAAAAAGGAATATATCTAACCAAGGAGTCAAAATAGCTCTACAGGGAAACTACAAAACACTGCTGAAAGAAATCATAGATGACACAAACAAATGGAAACATCCCGTGCTCATGAATAGGTAGAATCAATATTGTGAACATGACCGTACTGCCAAAAGCAGTCTACAAATTCAATGCAATCCCCATCAAAATACCACCATCATTCTTCACAGAATTAGACAAAGCAATTCTAACATTCATATGGAACCAAAAAAGAGCCCGCATAGCCAAAGCAAGACTAAGCAAAAAGAACAAATCTCGAGGCATCACACTACCTGATTTCAAACTATATTATAAGGCCATAGTCACCAAAACAGCATGGTAGTGGTCCTGGTATAAATAGGCACATAGACCAATAGAACAGAATAGAGAACCTAGAAATAAACCCAAATACTTACAGCCAACTGATCTTTGACAAAGCAAACAACATTAAGTGGGGAAAGGACACCCTTTTCAACAAATGGTGCTGGCAGAATTGGATAGCCACATGTAGAAGAATGAAGCTGGATCCTCATCTCTCACCTTATACCAAAATCAACTCAAGATGGATTAAGGACTTAAACCTAAGACCTGAAAGTATTAAAATTCTAGAAGATAACATTGGAAAAATTCTAGACATTGGCTTAGGCAAGGATTTCATGACCAAGAACCCAAAAACAAATATGACAAAAACAAAGATAAATAGCTGGGACCTAATTAAACTAAAGAGCTTTTGCATGGCAAAAGGAACAGTCAGCAGACTAAACACAACCTACAGAGTAGGAGAAAATATTCACAGTCTATACATCTGACGAAGGACTAATATCCAGAATCTACAATGAACACAAACAAATCAGTAAGAAGAAAACAATCCCATCAAAAAGTGGGCTAAGGACATGAATAGAAAATTCTCAAAAGAAGATATACAAATTGCCAACAAACATATGAAAAAATGCTCAACATCATTAATGATCAGGGAAATGCAAATCAAAACCACAATGCAGTACCACCATACTCCTGCAAGAATGGCCATAATAAAAAAGTCAAATAACAGTAGATGTTGACGTGGATGCGGTGATCAGGGAACACTTCTACACTGCTGGTGGGAATGTAAAGTATACAGCCACTATGGAAAACAGTGTGGATATTCCTTAAAGAACTAAAAGTAGAACTTCCATTTGATCCAGCAATCCCACTACTGGATATCTACCCAGAGGAAAAGAAGTCATTATTCAAAAAAGACACTTGCACACACATGTTTATAGGAGCACAATTCACAATTGCAAAATTGTGGAACCAACCCAAATGCCCATCAATCAACGAGTGGATAAAGAAACTGCCATATATATATATATATATATATACATATATATATATGTATATATATATATATATGATGGAATACTACTCAGCCATAAAAAGGAATGAATTAACAGCATGTGCAGTGACCTGGATGAGACTGGAGACTATTATTCTAAGTGAAGTAACTCAGGAATGGAAACCCAAACATCATGTGTTCTCACTGATATATGGGAGCTAAGCTATGAGGACACAAAGGCATAAGAATAATTCAATGGACTTCGGGGACTTGTGGGGAAGAAGAGGAGGAGGGCCGAGGAATAAAAGACTAAAAATATGGTGCAATGTATACTCTTCGGGAGATGGGTGCACCAAAATCTCACAAATCACCACTAAAGAACTTACATAACCAAATACCACCTGTACCCCAATAACTTATGGAAAAAAAATTAAGCAAACTAAAACCATAACAGAAAAAAGGCAGTGCATTAAATTCATAATACAATCCAATTTAATTTTTATATATTTATAATATTTTTCATATAATCATTCTCAAATCTTTTTTAGGCACCATATCTGAATTTTGGATCCAGAAAGCATGGTCATTGTATCTATACCCCTTAACACAGGCATTAGCTGCATCTTCTACCTGCTCTTAGCAGCTGCATCTTTAACCCGCTCCTAGCAAACATCATTTGGCCTATGTCTAGATTGATAGGTGATGATGCCTATGTGTAGATGTGACTGATTAGAGGTTTAAAGACTGAAGCTAGCAGGATTCATTCTCTTGAGTTAAAATTTTATTAAATATAAATTATAAAGTAATACCTGAAGCCTTGTCAAACATTTAAAACAAAATTTGAGGATTCTGGGAAGATAATGGAGAAGGAAGCACCAGAAATCTGTCTTCCCACTTAGGTAAAAATTATAGTAGTAGAACCTCTCTGATGTAACTGTTTTGGAACTCTGGGTCTATTGAAGGCTTGCAACGTCCAGGGGAAAGCTTGGATATTAAATTGTGGTTCATTTTGGTCAATTTTAGTTCTTAGCACAGTAGCAGCTACCCATCCCTCATCCCCTATCCTTGTGGCAGGTGGGTGTGCACATGTTCCTCGAGCAGCTTGCATGCAGGTTGTGGGAGCCAGGGTGGACAAAAAAAGACTCTGTCCTCCAAATAGTGGAGATCTGTGCTTTGATTGCTAATTGCTGCTTCTGATTACAGAGGTTCAGAGGTGGACATTGTGGTTTCACCTCCCTCCATTGTTGCAAGCTCCCCCTACCCTCTGGCTGAAGTGACTTCCTGGTTATTTAAAAGGCTGGTGCCTTTTTGTTTTTCCTGTGCCCTTCATTTTTCTCTTTTCCCCCCTTTGGGAGCCAGACACTGAAGACTATGACATTCAAAAGTAACCTCATATACAAGAGAAATTAGAAAGTTACAGTACATGTGCAGGGGAAGGTGCAAGCTCTGAAAACACCCTAATTTTATACCTCAGACTGATCCTCAGCACAGGGATAGCTTACAACAAAAATAAAAACACAAAACAGCAAACCCTGGAGAGAGAGTATCTGACTTTTAGACTTACCAGATTATTAGATTAAAATGTCCAGTTTTGAACAAAAATCACAAGAGATAGAAACAGGAAATTATGGCCCATTCTATGGAAAAAAGCAAACAAACAGAAACTGTCCCTGAAAAAGACCTGTTGGCAGATTTACTAGAAAAAAACTTTAAAATAACTGTCTTAAAGATGCTCAAAGACCACACGATCCAGCCATCTCACTCTTAAGTATATCCCCAAAAGAAAGGAAATTAGTATATCAAGTGGTATCTGTACGCTCACATTTATTGTAGCACTATTCACAATAGCCAAGATTTGGAAGCAACCTACACAATGGAGTACATTCAGCCGTATAAAAGAATGAGATCCTGTCATTTGCAGCAACATGGGTGAAACTAGAGGTCATTATGTTAAGTGAAATAAGCCAAACTTTGCATGTTCTCACCCATGGGAGCTAAACATTAAAACAATTGAACTCATGGAGATAGCAGAATGATAGTTACCAGAGGCTAGGAAGGGTAGTGGGGTGGGGGTGGGGGCATGGGGGTAAGGGAGAGGAAATTGGGGATGGCTAATGGGTACAAAAAAATAGAATGAACAAGACAGTATTTGCTAGCACAACAGGGTGACTGTAGTAAAAAGTAATTTAATTGTACATTTAAAAATAACTAAAAGTGTATAATTGGATTGTTCATATCACAAAGTGAGGGACTGAGGGGCTAAATTGGCTGGACTTCCTGGGTCAATAGGGACGTCCCTAAGGGGACTTTCCCCTAAGCCAAAATGAGTCACAGCTGCAAGCTAAGGGATTGAACTTCAACCAGTCACATAGGGAGTTTAAGCTCTAGCTGCAGCCTGATGTTTTTAACCAATCAGGCCTGCCAACCCGCAAGCAGATTGAAAAATAAGCTAATTCTATAGGACAGAAAAAGGAAAAGAGGAGGGGTTTTAAGGGGATATAAGCATAAGACACCCAAGCGAAAAACGGCAACTCTTCTGTGTCCCCTTCCACCGTGTGGAAGCTTTACTTTTGCTTTACTTTCACTTTCACTTTAATAAATCTTGCTGCTGCACACTCTTGGGGTCCGTGCGTTTCTCTAATCAAGTTGTAACACTCACTGTTGCAGTCCATGGCTTCATTCCTTGAAGCCCTTGAGACCACGAACCATTCAATCTAGAAAAACCTTAGATTGGAAGAAGACTTCTTGTCTCAAAAGGATAAATGCTTGAGGTGGGGGATACCCCATTTATCCAGATGTGATTATTATGCATTGCATGCCTGTATCAAAATGTCTCATGTATCCTATAAATACACCTAATGTGTTCCCACAAAAATTAAAAATAAAAATTTAATTAAAAAAGAACTAGCAAAAGATGCTCAAAGAACTAAAGGAAGACATGGAGAAAGTTAAGAAAACTATGTATAAACAAAATAGGAATATTAAGAGAAAACCTAGAAAGGAAAAAGAAATTCTGAAGCTGAAAAGTTCAATAATTGAAATAAGAAATTTACTAGAGAGATTCAAAGGCAGATTTGAGCAAGCAGAAGAAAATCAGCAAACTCAAAGATAGGACAATGGAAATTAGCAAGTCTGAGGAACAGAAAGGAAAAAGATTGAAGAAAAGTAAGCACAGCCTAGGAGTCCCATGGGACAATATCAAGCAGACCAATATATACATTGTAGGAGTTCCAGCAGAAGAGAGAAAGGGGCAGAGAGAATATTGGAAGAAATAATGGATGAAAACTTTTCAAGTTTGATAAAAGACATGAATATAAACATCCAAGAAGCTCAGCAAACTCCAAGTATGATGAACTCAAAGATAGCCACATTGAGACATATTATAATCAAACTGTCAAAAGACAAACACAGGCCTTTGTCTCTCACTGCAGCCAGAGCTCCCAGTCTTGTGTTCACTTCTCTGTTTCTTCTGCTTCTAGAGGCCCAGCCTCTGTGGCCCTGTGACCTGCAGGTATTGGGAGATCCACTGCTAAGATGCCAGGACCCCCTGGAAGCCTAGAAATGAGATCATTGACATTTACGGAGGTGGCCATAGAATTATCTCTGGAGGAATGGCAATGCCTGGACACTGCACAGCAGAATTTATATAGGAATGTGATGTTAGGGAACTACAGAAACCTGGTCTTCCTGGGTATATTGCTGTCTCTAAGCCAGACCTGATCACCTGTCTGGAGGAAAAAAAAAAAAGAAAAAAAGCCCTGGAATATGAAGAGACATGAAATGGTAGCCAAACCCCCAGTTATATGTTTTTCTTTTGCCCAAGACCTTTGGCCAGAGTAGGACACGGAAGTTTTTTTCCAAAAAGTTATACTGAGAAGATATGGAAAATGTGAACATTAGAATTTACAGTTAAGAAAAGCTATAAAAGTGTGGATGAGTGTAAGGTGCACAAAAAAGGTCATAATGGACTTAACCAGTGTTTGACAACTAATGAGAGCAAAATATTTAAATGTGATAAATGTGTGAAAGTTTTTTTATAAATTTTCAAATTCAAATAGACATAAGATAAGACATACTAGAAAGGAATCTTTCAAATGTGTGTCAAACATTTTGCATGCTTTCACACCTAATTCAACATAAAAGAATTTACACTAAAGATAATTCCTACAAATGTAAAGAATGTGGCAAAGCCTTTAACTGGTCCTCAGGCCTTACTAAACATAAGATAATTCATATTGCAGAGAAACCCTACAAATGTGAAGAATGTGGCAAAGTTTTTTAACCAATCCTCGCACCTTACTATTCATAAGACAATTCATACTGGAAAGAAACCCTACAAATGTGAAGAATGTGGCCAATTTTTTAACTGGTCCTCACAACTTACTATACATAAGTAATTCATATGGGAGAGAAACCCTACAAATGTGAAGAATGTGGCAAAGCTCTTAACCAGTTCTCAAACCTTACTAAACGTAAGAAAATTTATACTAAAGAGAAACCCTCCAAGTGTGAAGAATGTGGCAAATCCTTCAGCGAATCCTCAATTCTTAAGAGACGCAAGATAATTCATACTGGAGAGAAATTCTACAAACCTGAAAGATGTGACAATGCTTTTGGCAACACTTCAAACTTTTCTAAACATAAAATAAATCATACTGATGAGAAATCCTAGAAATGTGAAGAATGTGACAAGCCTTTAAATGGTTGTCACACTTGATTATAGGTCGGATAATTCATAGTGGAGAAAACTCCTACAAATGTGAAAAATGTGGCAAAACTTTTAACCAATCCTCACACCTTGTTGCAGAGAAAAGCATTTATACTTGAGAAAAAATTAACAAACAAAAAGAATGTAAAAAAGCCATTAATATCTGTTCACATCTTACTATCAGAGAGTTCATACTTAGTGAAAGCATTATAAGTGCAATTACTGTCAAAAATGTTTTTCAGAAAATATAAGCTTTTAAAGTGAAGAAAAGTATGTATTTTGAAGACAACATTATAGATATAAAGGAGGTTGTAGCACCTTTACTTGTATCACAGATCTTATTGTACACATTTTTACTACAATAAGAGCCTGAAGCAGTTGCTTAAACTTTGTTCAACATCAAATAATTTATATTGAAGAAAAACCCGGCAAATGTAATAAATTTGGAAAAACATTTTTTCAATAACTACAGCTTAAAAATACCAGAGAGTTTATACTAAAATATAATTTTGCAGATGCAGTAAACTATGTAAATATCAGAGAATTCAGAGTAGAAATAACTAAGGCACCAACACTTCAGACATTACACTAAATCAGAGTACTGAGTAGAGAAAATAATCCAAAACCAAAGCTGGTAGACAAATTATTTGTATATAATTAAAAAGGAGTAGAAGATTTTTTGAAGAGTTATAATTATGTTTAAAGTGTACTTTTTTTGAAAAATCTACTTTAAAAAAAATTCAATAATGATATAATTCAACTCTAAAATTCATGCTGTTTCTTCATTCCTATTGTGTTTACATGTGAAAGCATGTGATAAATTGTTTCTGCATTAAAGATATGACAGATTCTTTTTTATTAGGTGGACATTATTTATGACCTTTTCTATGGAGGAGTAATGACATTAAAATGTAAAATGCATGATGAATATCTTAAAAAGGCTCTTTGTGGTTATTTTGTGATACATTAGGTAGGTGTTCAGAGTAATATTCTTCTGCATTATCATGAGAGAAAAACATTCTTAATTCTAGTTAAAATTATATTAAAGTTAATTAAATTAGTAGTATATTATTTTACTAATTGTACTTTTATGTAATAAAATGCAGTACATACAAAAAGACAAATACAAAGAGAATTCTGAAAGCAGCAAGAGAAAATTGACTTGTTGCATACAAAGGCTGATCTTCAATAAGATTGTTAGCATATTTATCATCAGAAACTTTTAACAAAGCAGAGTGGACTGATATATTTAAAGTGCTAAAAGAATAAAACTGGCAACCAAGAATCCTATATCTGGTAAAACTGCCCTTCAAAAGTGAGTAAGAAATTAAGACACTCCCAGATAAACAAAAGCAGAGGCACTTCACTACCATTAGATCTGTCCTGCAAGAAATGCTAAGAGAGTCCTGCAGGTTGAAATAATGACTGGATAGTAACATGAAACCGTATGAAGAAATAAAGATTTCAGTTAAGGTAAACACATAGGCAATTATAAAAGCCACTATTATTGTAACGATGTGTAATTTTACCTTTGCTTTCTACGTGATTTGAGACTAATACATTAAAAAAACAATGATTACTCTAAAAGTATTATTGTAATTTGGTTTGTAACTCCATATTTTGTTTCCTACATAATTTAAGAGACTAACACATTAAAAATTTTTATGTTTTTGGACCCACACTATTAAAGATGTAATTTTGCAGCATCAACAATGGAAAGGGATGGGGATAGAGCTGTTAAAGAAGTAGAGTTTCTATATGTTATTAAAGTTAATCTAGTATAAATTCAAATTAGAGTGTTATAACTTTATGATGTTAAATGTTATCTGCATGGTAACCATAGAAAAAATAGCTAAATAATGTACACAAAAGGAAATGAGAAAGGAATTTAAAGATTTCACTAAAAAAATGAACTGAACAGAAAAGAAGATAGTAATGCATGAAATGAGGCATAAAAAAGCTATAAGGCATATAGAAAGAAAATAGCAAATTGATAGAAATCCCTCCTTATGAGCAATTACTTTAAATGTAAATGAGTTAAACTCTCCAAGCCATAAGGATTTAACTATATGCTGCTTACAAGAGACTCATCTTGGATCCAAAGATACAAAAAGATTGAAAGCAAAAGGATAGAAAAGGTTATTCCGTGCAAATAGTAATTAAAAGAGAGCAGGGGTGACTACACTAATATCAGACAAAATAGACTAAACAAAAAATCTTACTCGAGACAAGGACAGTGTATATCAATAAAAAGGTTCAATGCAGCAAGAAGATATAACAATTATAAGCATTTATACAACTAATGACAAAGTATAAGAAGCAAAAATTGACAGACTCAAAGGGAGAAATAGTTCTGCAATAATAGTTGGAAACATCAATATTCCCCCTCTGAATAATGGATAGACCAGCCAGCCAGATGATAAGAGTGACATATATATATATACACACACATATATATGTGTATATATGTGTATATATATATGTATATATGTATGTGTATATATATATATCTCTTATCATCTGGCTGGCTGGTCTATCCATTATATATATACATATATACATATATATATGTGTGTATATATATGTGTACGTGTATATGTGTATGTGTGTATATATATGTGTCTGTGTGTATATATATGTGTGTATATATATATGTGTATGTGTATATATATGTGTAGGTGTGTATATGTGTGTGTGTGCGTGCCATATATATATATGTATTTTTGATCTTTTCAAAGAAACAAATCTTAATTTCATGATGTATATATATATATATATATATATATATATATACATCACCATCACTGGCCATCAGAGAAATGCAAATCAAAACCACAATGAGATACCATCTCAAACCAGTTAGAATGGCAATCATTAAAAAGTCAGGAAACAACAGGTGCTGGAGAGGATGTGGAGAAATAGGAACACTTTTACACTGTTGGTGGGACTGTAAACTAGTTCAACCCTTGTGGAAGTCAGTGTGGCCATTCCTCAGGGATCTAGAACTAGAAATACCATTTGACCCAGCCATCCCATTACTGGGTATATACCCAAAGGACTGTAAATCATGCTGCTATAAAGACACATGCACACGTATGTTTATTGCGGCACTATTCACAATAGCAAAGACTTGGAACCAACCCAAATGTCCAACAATGATAGAGTGGATTGAGAAAATGTGGCACATATACACCATGGAATACTATGCAGACATAAAAAATGATGAGTTCATGTCCTTTGTAGGGACATGGATGAAATTGGAAATCATCATTCTCAGTAAACTATCGCAAGAACAAAAAACCAAACACCACATATTCTCACTCATAGGTGGGAACTGAACAATGAGAACGCATGGACACAGGAAGGGGAACATCACACTCTGGGAACTGTTGTGGGGTGGGGGGAGCGGGGAGGGATAGCTTTAGGAGATATACCTAATGCTAAATGACGAGTTAATGGGTGCAGCACACCAGCATGGCACATGTATACATATGTAACTAACCTGCACATTGTGCACATGTACCCTAAAACTTAAAGTATAATAATAATAAAATAAAATAAAAAAAGAAACTGCAGACCAATGTTCCTTATGAACATCGATGCAAAAAACCTCAACAAAATACTAGCAAACTAATCCCAGCAGCATAATAAATGGATTATAAACATGACCAAGTGGGATGCATTCTTGGAATACAAGGATGCCTTAACATATGAAAATTCACCATTATAATACATAACATTAACAGAATAAAGGAAAAGAAACATCATCATTTCAATTATTGCAGAAAAGGCATATGACAAAATTCAATACACATAAAAACACTCAACATGCTAGGAATAGAGAGAAACTACCTTAACATAATAGAAGCCTTATGAAAACTCATACAGAACATCATAATCAATGGTAAAAGACTGAAAGTGTTTCCTCTAAGGTCAAAAACAAGGTAAGGATGCCCACTTTTACTACTTCTATTCAATATAGTGCTAGAAGTTTTAGCCAGAGCAATTAGGTAAGACAAAGGCATCGAATGAAAGGCATCCTAATTAGAAAGGAATAATTAAAATTGTTTATGCTCACAAATGATATTTATCTTCTGTTATCTTGTATTTCTGCTCACAGATAATATGAAAACCTTAAAGATTCTACAAAGAAACTATTAGAACAAATAAATAAATTCAGCAAAGTAGTAGGATACAAAGTTAACATACAAAAAGCTGCACTTTTATAAATTAATAATAAACAGTCTGGGCAGGGCACACTGTGGCTCACACCTATAATCCAAGCACTTTGGGAGGCTGAGGTAGGTGGATCACTTAAGCTCAGGAGTTCAAGACCAGCCTCGGCAACATGGTGAAACCCTGTCTGTACAAAAAATTACTACAATTAGCAGGGTATGGTGGTATGTGCCAGTAATCCCAACTACCCGAGAGGGTGAGGTGGGAAGATTGGTTGGGCTGCAGTAAGCCATGATCATGTCATTGCACTCCAGTCTGGAAAACAGAGTGGGACTCTGTCTCAAAAAACCCCAAAAACCAGTCTGAAAAGGAGATTAAGTAAATAATTCAATTTAAAATAGTATCAACAAGAATAAATTATTTAGGAATTAACCAAGAAGGTAAAAGACTTGTGAAAAAACAATGAAAACTACAAAATATTTCTGAGAGAAATTAGAGAAGATGTAAATAAATGGAAAGACACCATGCTCATGGGTTGGCAAACTTAATATCATTAAGATGTCAATACTGCCCAAAGTGTTGTACGTATTTAATGCAATCCCTGACATAATTCCAATTTTTTTTTGCAGAAATAGAAAAACTCATTCTAAAATTAATATGGCATGGTGGCTCATACCTGTAATCTCTACACTTTGGGAGGCTGAGGCAGAAGGATTGCTTCAGCTCTGGAGGTCGAGGCTGCAGTGAGCCAAGATCACATCATTGCACTCCAGCCTCAGCAACAGAGTGAGAGTTTGTCTCAAAAAAAAAAAAAAATTAAAATAAAATGAACGTGGAATCTCAAGGGACCAAAATAGCCAAAACAACCCTGTAAAAGAACAAAGCTGGAGGACTCCCACTTCCTGATTTCAAAACTTACCACAAAGCTACAGTAATCAAAACAGTGTGGTGGTGGCATAAAGACACATATACAGATCAATGAAACAGACTAGGGAGTTCAGGAATATATCTTCACTTACATGGTCAAATGATTTTCAACAGTGTGCCAAGACTCTTCAATTGAGGAAAAAACAGTCTTTTCAACCAGTGGTATTGGGAATACTGGATGTCCACATCCAAAAGAATAAAGTTGGATCCTTAGCTAACACCATATACAAAATTAACTCCAAATTGATCTGCTACTTAAATACAAGAGCTAAAATTATGAAATTCTTAGAGGAAAACATAGGGGAAGCGCTTCACGAAATTGGATTTGGCAATCATTGCTTGGATATGACACCAAAAGCATAAGGAAACAAGAGAAAAAACAGACAAATTGGACTTCACGAAAAAGACAACCCACAGAATGGGAGAAAATATTTGCTAATCATGTATCCGATACGAGATTAATGGCCAGAATATATAGATAACCCTTAAGACTCAAGAAGAAAATGCCAAACAACCTGATTCAAAAATGGGCAAAGGACTTGAATAGACATTTCTCCAAAGAAGATATACAAATGACCAATAAGCACATGAAAAGATGCTCAACATCACTAATCATTAGGGAAATGCAAGCAAATTAAAACTATGAGATACCACCTCATACTTGCTAGGATGGCTACTACCAAAATAGTAGTACAAACAGAAAATAAGTGTTGAAAAGGACGTGGAGAAATTGGAGCCCTTGTGGATGGTTGGTGGGAATGTAAAACGATACAACTGCTATAGAAAACAGCATAGTGGTTTCCCAAAGAGTTAAAAATAGTTTTATCTGAAAGTCTTAATAAAGAAAAAAAGAGAAAGAAAAAAGTTAAAAGTAGAATTTCCATATGATCCCGAAATTCCACTTCTGGGTGTTACTCACAAGAATTGAAAGTGGGATCTCAAAGACATATTTGTGCACCATGCTCACAGCAGGAGCATTCACAATAGCTAAAACATGGAGGCAACTCAAGTGTCCATTGATGCATGCATCGATAAACAAAATATGGTATATCTGCACAATGGAATATTATTTATGTATAAAAAGGAAGGAAATTCTGACACATGCTATGACATAGATGAACCTTGAAGTCTTTATACTGAGTAAAATAATCCAGACAAAAAACGACAAATATTTTATGATTCCATTTATATGAGGTACTTACAGTAGTCAAAATATTAGAGAAAGAAGGTGGTTCAGAGCTTGGGAGAGAAGAGAATGGGGAGTTATTGTTTAATGGATATGAGGTTTTAATTTTGAAAGATGAAAAGAATTCTGGAGATGGAGGGTGCTGGTGGTTACACAAGAGTATGAATGTACTTAATACCACTGAACTGTACACTTAAAAATAGTTAAGATAGTAAGTTGACTTGCTATCTCCTCCTCATACTCCAGGTTTCAGTTTAAATGTTACTTTTTCTGGACATTTTTTCTTGAGCCTCCAACCTGGGTCTCAACACAGGTTATATATCCTCAAATATATGCTGTATTACATACCCCAGATCACCCTGCACTTCCTCCTTGATGAAGCTGTTCCCCATGGTGACAAAGACTCAGCTCATGTTGGTCCTTCCTGTATCCCTGGTGCCTACATCAGCACATAGTAGACAGTGAGTGTTTAGTAAATACTTATGGAATGGGTACAATGTCTATTTTTTCTTCAGATTGAGTCCCTTTTCATGCAGTGGTTGGGAGAATGAGTGGGAGCTGTAGTTTCCTAGTGAGCCCTGATCTGAGTCCAGCCACCTTGACTCTTCTGAGGCTCCTCAGGGCTTCCTACTAATAGGTGGCCCCATTAGTGGGCTGCCTGGTATGGCTTTGACCCTACAGATCCAGATTTGGAGTGTGCGTATCACTTTGACCTTTGCTCTGGGACTCTGAAGCATTATGTTAGGAGAGTGTTTTTGGCTCATTGTAATTTCCCCCCCCTCGTATTTGATCACTTTGGTTATGAGGTAGCATGAATGCAGTTAGCACTCAGAGAAGCTGCCACTTGCCACTTAGGGCATCACACAATTTTTGTTTTCCTTCTAACTTAACATCGGTACCTGTTGAATAAACAGTGTTGTTCAATAAAACCGCAGATATTCTACTTGGTAATTTCTATAGAACCAAATTCAGCTCTTGGGGACTGTAACACTCGCATTGCAAAAGTTAGAAGTAGAAATCAGCAGGGAAGAGAAAGAAGAAAGAGAATAATGAAAGAAAAATGCAGGCTTATTAGCAGAATGCTTGGCTCTTGCTTCTCGAATATTTTAAATTCAGAAAGAAGTTAAAAAATTCAAGTGCAACATTATCATTAATATAAATTAACATTTATTAATTATACACTTAGGGCATTGCTCTGAAGTGAGTTTAATGAACAAATAACTAGGTTTGGTAATATCTTGGCTGAATATCACTATCCTCTTGAGAAGGTGAATAGTTGAAATAGCATGGTCTGATTGCTACAGACTAACATTATTCTGTTTCATTCTTCACTCTGCTCTTCCTTCTCCCAAGGGCACAAATGAACAAAACAATGGTTTCTTAATTGTTTAGCACTCAATTTTCTGCCTAGCAAAAACTGTGCGGTTATGCCAGTTCTCATACAGTTTTAGTTAAAATAGAAGATTATTGCAATTAGAATTCAGTGCATATTAACCTTTAATTCATTTCTACCAGTTTAAACAAACTCTATTGTAGAAAATTTCAAACATTTACACAGCAAACCAAGTATAATAAATATCCTTGCACCCATGACTCAGGTTTGACAATTATCAACATTCTGCCCTTTTGTTTAATCTATACTTTCAGCCACTATCCACATCACATTCATTTTTTAAAGGTAAATTTCACCTCTAGTGAGATACCCAAATAATAACTATACAATTTGGACAATATGTACATTTGTGAACCCACATCATAAAATTTAGAACACCCCATCACCCCAGAAAGTTCCTTCCTCTTTTTTCTCAGTTAGTTTCCCTCTTTCCCACCATCCAGCTTACCACTTTTCTAAATTTTTTTCACCATAGATTGGTTTTTCCTGTTCTAGAATTTCATACACATGGAATCATTAAATATATTTTCTTTTGTATCAGGTTTCTTTTGCCCAGCATGTCTGTGAGTTTCATTGATATTATTGCATTTATTATTAATTCATTCTCTTTTTATTGCTAAGACATGTCCCATGGTATGAATATAAAACAGTTTGCTTATTCATCCTCCTGTTTATATATAATGGGTTGTTTTTAGTTTTAGGTGTTGTAAATAAGGCTGTTAAGAACATTCTTGTACAAGTCTTTTTGTGGATATGTTTTCCTTTCCACAAATAAGTAAAATACCTATGATAGAATAGCAGAGTCAAAAGATATGTGTATATTTAACTTTAAATGAAACAGAAACCTTTGCCCAAAGTGGTTGTGTTATTTCAGATTCCTACCAGTAGTGTATGTGAGTTCTATTTGCTCTTATATTCTAACAAACATTGTCAGTTGTCTTTTTAATTTTAGTCATTATAGTAGGTGTGTAGTGGTTTCTTATTGTAGTTTCAATTTCCACTTCTTTGATAACTAATGATATTAAACAATTTTGTTGTGTTTATCAGACAATTTTAAATTTTAAAATAAATTTCCTTTGTAAAAGTGTTTGTTCAAATATTTTGCCCATTTTTTCTTCGATTGTTTTTCTTTTTACTATTGAGTTATAAAAAGCCTTTGTATTTTCACTTAAAAGTTTTTTTATCAGATAAATGTTTCATGAATATTTTCTTCCAGTCTGTGGCTTGCCTATTCATGTTCTTAACATTTTCAATGAGCAGAGGTCTTTAATTTTGAAGTTTAATTTACCAATTAAAAACATTTTGTGGTTATTGCTTTCTGTGTCCTAACAAATTTTTGTCTACTCCTAGTTGTGAAAATAGTCTTTTACATTTTATTCTAAGAGCTTTATAGTTTTAGCTTTTATATTTGAGTCTATAATATTTATATGAAATTCATTTTTGTTTATGGTGTGAAGTAAGAGTTCAGGTTTACTCTTTTTCTTATAGCTGTCCAGATGTTCTAGAACCATTTGCTGAAAATACTTTCCTCATTGAATTGCTCTGGTGTCTGTTGCAAATCAATGGACTATGTATGTGTGGGTCTATTTCCAGATTTTATATTTGGTTCTACTGATCTATTTATTTATGTTTAAGCCAGTAATACACTGTCTTGGTTACTTTATAGTAAGTCTTAAGGTCAGAAGTGTAAGTCCTTCAGCTTTGTTTTTCTTTTACAAGGTTGTTTTGACCATTCTAGGTCTTCTGCATTTCTATACACATTTTAGAATCAGCTTGTCAATTTCTATGAAAAAGCCTGCTGAGATTTATGAATGGGATTGCACTGAAGCTATAGATCAATTAGGGGAAAATTCTCAACAGTATCAAGTCTTCCAAATTATGAACATTCAAATTAATGGACATAGAATATGTCTCAATTTATTTAAATCTTCCTTTTTTTTTAGCAATTTTAAATATTTTTCTTTTTTCTTGTTTATTTATTTAAGACGGAGTCTTGCTCTGTTGCCCAGTTTGGAATGTGGCAGTACAATCATAGCTCACTGTAACCATGAACTCTTGGGCTCAAGTGATCCTCTTGCCTCAGCCTCTTGAGTGCGTGGGAGAGAGGTATATGCCACCACATCTGGCTAATTCAAAATTTTGTTTTGAGAACTTGTTTGGAGGTTCTAGCAAGGGAGCGCAGCTACTCCTATACCCTTGACCAAAGACTGCAGTCCTCCTCTATCAGGAATGGTCATCCTCTTTGACCGAGTGCACAAAGGGCTAATATACATGGAGCAGTGAGGGAGGAAAGGGAAACCCGCCTAGCCAGCCAGATCAGCCAAATCAACCCTGGCCATCAATAGGGTGACAGATGTCACAGCCAGATCAAGTCAGCTTCATCCCTTGGATGTAAGCCTGGTTCAACATATGCAAATCAATAAATGTAATCCATCACATAAACAGAACCAATGACAAAAACCACATGATTATCTCAATAGATGCAGAAAAGGCCTACCTTTGAAAAAATTCAGCACCCCTTCATGCTAAAAACTCTCAATAAGATAGGTATTGATGGACTGTATCTCAAAATAATAACAGCTATTTATGACAAACCCACAGCCAATATCACATTGAATGGGCAAAAGCTGGAAGCATTCCCTTTGAAAACTGGCACAAGACAAGGATGCTCTCTCTCACCACTCCTATTCAACATAGTATTGGAAGTTCTGGCCAGAACAATCAGGCAAGAGAAAGAAATAAAGAGAAAGAAACGGCAACAGAGCAAGACTCTGTCTTAAATAAATAAACAAGAAAAAAGAAAAATATTAAAAATTGCTTAAAAAAGGAAGATTTAAATAAATGGAGACATTCAAATAGGAAAAGAGGAAATCAAATTGTCTTTGTTTGTAGATGACATGATTGTATATTTAGAAAACTCCATCATCTCAGCCCCAAATCTCCTTAAGCTGATAAGCAACTTCAGCAAAGTCTTAGGATACAAAATCAATGTGCAAAAATCAAGCATTCCTATACACCAGTAATAGACAAACAGAGAGCCAAATCATGAGTGAACTCCCACTCACAATTTCTACAAAGAGAATAAAATACCTTGGAATACAACTTACAAGGGATGTGAAGGACCTTTTCAAAGAGAACTACAAACCGCTTCTCAAGGAAATAAGAGTGGACACAAACAAATGGAAAAACATTCCATGCTCATGGATAGGAAGAATCAATATCATGAAAATGGACATACTGTCCAAAGTAATTTATAGATTCAATGCTATCTCCATCAAGCTACCATTGACTTTCTTCACAGAATTGGAGAAAACTACTTTACATTTCATATGGAATCAAAAAAGGGCCTGTATAGCCAAGACAATCCTAAGCAAAAAGAACACAGCTGGAGCCATCGTGCTACCTGACTTCAAACTATACTACAAGGCTACTACAAGGTTATAGTAACCTACACAGCATGGTACTGGTACCAAAACAGATATATAGACCAATGGAACAGAAGAGAGGCCTCAGAAATAACACCACACATCTACAATCATCTGATCTTTGACAAACCTGGCAAAAACAAGCAATGGGGAAAGATTCCCTGTTTAATAAATGGTGTTGGGAAAACTGGCTAGCCATAGGCAGAAAACTTAAACTGGACCCCTTCCTTACACCTTATACAAAAATTAACTCAAGATGGATTAAAGACTTAATTGAAAGACCTAAAACCATAAAAACACTAGAAGAAAACCTAGGCAATACCATTCAGGACATAGGCATGGGCAAAGACTTCATGACTAAAACACCAAAAGCAATTACAACAAAAGCCAAAATTGACAAATGGGATCTAATTAAACTAAAGAGCTTCTGCACAGCAAAAGAAACTATCATCAGAGTGAACAGGCAAACTACAGAATGGGAGAAAAATTTTTGCAATCTATCCATCTGACAAAGGGCTAATATCCAGAATCTACAAGGAACTTAAACAAATTTACAAGAAAAAATCAACCCCATCAAAAAGTGGGAGAAAGACATGAACAGACACTTCTCAAAAGAAGACATTTATGTGGCCAATAAACATATGAAAAAAAGCTCATCATCCCTGGTCATTAGAGAAATGCAAATCAAAACCACAATCAGATACTATCTCATGCCAGTTAGAATGGTGATCATTAAAAAGTCAGGAAATAACAGATGCTGGAGAGGATGTGGAGAAATAGGAACGTTTTTACACTGTTGGTTGGAGTGTAAATTAGTTCAACCATTGTGGAAGACAGTGTGGCTATTCCTCAAGGATCTAGAACCAGAAATACTATTTGACCTAGCAATCCCATTACTGGGTATATACCCAACAGATTATAAGTCATTCTACTATAAAGACATATGCACACGTATGTTTATTGCAGTATTATTCAGAATAGCAAAGACTTGGAACCAACCCAAATGCACATCAATGATAGACTAGATAAAGGAAATGTGGCACATATGCACCATGGAATACTATGCAGCCATAAAAAAGGATGAATTCATGTCCTTTGCAGGGACATGGATGAAGCTGGAAACCATCATTCTCAGCAGACTAACACAGGAACAGAAAACCAAACACCAAATGTTCTCACTCGTAGGTGGGAGTTGAACAATGAGAACACAACAGGTAGAGGAACATCACACACCGGGGCCTGTTGGGGAGTAGGGGGCTAGGGGAGGGATAGCATTAGGACAAATATCTAATGTATATGACGGGTTGATGGGTGCAGCAAACCACCATGGCACGTGTATACCTATGTAACAAACCTGCATGTTCTGCACATGTATCTCAGTCCTTAAAGTATTAAAAAAAAAAAACCACAAAAATTAGCTGGGCGTGGTGTCACATGCCTGTAGTCCCAGCTACTCAGGAGGCTGAGGCAGGAGAATCGCTTGAACCCAGGAGATGGAGGTTGCAGTGAGCAGAGATCACATCACTGCACTTCAGCCTGCGTGACAAAGTGAGACTGTGTGAAAAAAAAAAAGGCATTGGCTTTGAGGTGAAATATGAATGCTTAAGGCAGAATACCTCAATACCAGTTTATATTATTAATTCTGGAAAGATTTTAAAGACAGTGTTATATGCACTGTTTTCTACAACGTGTCCCTATAAACCATTTTTGAGGGCATTGGAAGATTATGGTGGCTGTTTCCATATTAAAATGTTAATGTCTGAGTCAAGTTGGTGGTTTTTGAACCTGGAAGATCAAATAGTTCAATTTAATTGTATTAACCAAATTGATTTTAAACCAGCGGAATTATTTGCAGTGCTTAAAAAGTCATTATTTTCCATTCAAGTGAGATAAATGGGTCACCTTGGGATTTGCAGCTGGAGTTTTCCTTTATGAAAATATATTGGGAACCAAGTCATTTGTCCTAATGACACTCTCAGCAAAGGTTCACCAAACCTGTCTTGATTAATTTTTCAAAAGCACTTGAAGAGATTGACCAATTACACTTTCAGGGGTTGATTTGATCAGCTCCACATGGTTGCACAATCTGCATCTTGCTACTTTAAGCTCCAACAGACCAAAATGGTTAAAAGAGGTCTGATGGAAATAAACTATGAACTCAATTCTAATGTGGTCTAAACTTGTATGCTTTAAATTACTGCATATTTGGGATGCTGCATATAAAATGATCTAATGCAAATTCTCAAGTTCTGAAAAAGTAGTGAGGGAGCAAATATTAATTCCATTTTGCCAGTGAGAGATACTGTGACAGAAAACGATAAAGGAACTGAAGATGGCACACTGAACACCACCACAGGACGATTAATCGTTTTCTTTCATCTCCGCTCCCATCCTTCGTTTCTGTGGCAGTTGTCGTTACATTCTGGCAGTAATGTGGTGGTAAGTAATCTGCATTTTCAATTCACACAGACATTATATAGTTCCATATTGAAACAAATTCCTTTTTCTTTTTTGGTCTCTTCTAAAATCTTTCTTCTCAAAGTATGGTCCTTGGCTTAGCAGCAATGGCATCAACTAGCTGCTAATTAGAAATGCCCAGATTCTGCTAGATCAATCTGTTTCATTCATGTGTATATTAAAATCAAGAAGCACTCTCTGGCCAGGCGCAGTAGCTCACACTTGTAATACCAGCGACTCTGGAGGCTGAGGCAGAAGGATCTCTTGAGGCCAGGAGTTTGAGACCAGCCTGGACAACATAGTGAGACCGTGTTTCTAAAATAAATGAATAAATAAAAAAAATTAGCCAGGCATGGTGGTGCACCTAGTCCCAACTACTTGGGAAGTTGATGTGGGAGGATCGCTTGAGGCCAAGAGTTCGGGGCTGCAGTGAACTGTGATTGTGCCACTGTACTCCAGCCTGGGTGACAGAGTGAGAATCTGTCTCAAAAACAAACACACAAAATCCCAAAAAACTTCCACAAGTTCAGCTGTGCAAGCTTGAGAATCACTGCTTTAGCATAATGTTGCATCTGGGTGGCCTCACTTTCAAACTTACCATTCGTAAAACGGAATTTTTATATGCTTTTTATATAGTATGTTTGTTGCTCCATAAAGGAAGTTGAGGAATTCAGGATTGTTCTTACTTAATCCATCCATTAATTAAATAACTCTTCTTTTAAGAACAAATGATTTTAATCTCATGACTAACAAACCTTGTTATGTCAATTTGTGCATTAAGCATTGTTATGTGAAAACCTACTCAGTGTTTCACAAAATGTGAGGAAAGAAATAGAAAATAAAGAAACGTGCTTGGTTTTAGTCATTATTATGGTAGGATAAACTCTGATTATCATAACAGAAAAGAATTTCAATTATGAAATTCAGAGCACACATGAGAATAGATAAGGTCACTAGGTAAGATACAGGAAATCCAGTTAAATTTGAATTTCAGATCAACTGTAAATATTTTTTTTACCTAAGAATTTAGCATTTTTTAGTATAAGTATTTAGTAGAAATAAGTTCCATGAAAGTACCTGGGACATAGTTTTATTTGCTAAATCTGGCAACCCTAAGAAATAAGCCAGGCAAAATGAGGGGTAAATTATTATATTTATAATCATTAAAAATTGGAACCTATATGATATGCTATCAGGCCAGCTACATAAATTCCCTTTTATAGAATATTTTACAATTAAAGAGCAATAATGTATGCTGTGTTCCATGATTGCAGCTCAATATGAAATCTCTAAGTAATTTTGATGAAGAAATTTCTTTGCGTTGATGTCGAAACACAAGCAATAATAATTTAAAATAATCCCATACATCCTGATTACCATTCTACTAATTTTATTAATTTATGTGTAAAATGTTGAACCAAAACAATACACTGCAATGTTCTTAAAAGAAGAGGAGAGAGAGAAAAAAAAAGAGAAAAAGAAAAGCCACACCGAAATTCTGAGCTGTTGGAAAACTCAGCCAGCAGCAGAGGGCACTAATGCATCACTGATGAATTGTGCATCGCAAGAGGCCTAAACATTTTTTTTTTTTTTGCCTCGCACTAATAAACTTTTATTTCACTCAAATTAGAGCAATAATCTTCCATACATAAGTATCTTCCCTGCCCAATAATTCAAATAAAAAAATCCAAAATGATTAATAAAGAAAAATATAAGAATTAACAGACCCTTTAAATTTGTTTTACATATTTTTAAGGTTTAAAAAGGGTTTAAAGTTTGTAATTCCTAGTAGGAAAACATTATCTGAATGAATACCCTAATGGCAAACCACTGTAAAATGCTTCAGCTGCATTCGGGGGAGAGGGATAGGGATTATCTTCAAAGCACTCCAGCTCTCTTGATGAGAAGGTCAGAGGTACACCGGTTTGTATTACTGCATCATCCATATGGTGATCTAGGTTGCTTTTCCTTCAGCAATGCCTTTATTTATCAGAAGGGCATTACGCTTGACCTCCAAATTTGGCTGACAATTTACTGATAAGATTCATAACCTTTGGGTTGCTCTGGTATTTTGACATATTTGCTGGGTTCTGAGCCACATCCTGGAAGGCCACCATGACTTCTGGATCCTGCATGGCTGCAGGAACCTCTGGATCACTAAGAATTTCATTGGGTCCAGGCCTTCCGGCCATCCTAGGTATGCCCCCTCCATTCCAGGTATTCTTCTGGGAAAATTACCAGGCATTTCCCCAGGAAAGCCACCTGGAAAAAAGCCAGACTGAGCTCCTGACTATTGTCTGGCTTCTTCCTCCCTCTGGGCTCTCTCGTGCTCTTCCGAGTCTTCTTAACTCTTTCTATTCTTTCTTTGGTCTCTCGCTCTTCACGTTTTCGCTCATACTTTCTCCGATGTTCTGTAATTTCCTGTGTCCTAGGTTGAATCAGGATTTATTTCAATGACTCTGTCACAGTCTCGGATGGCAGAATTTGGCTTCTGTAATTTGACGAAGACACTGGCCCTCTTGGCATACAAAATAGCCAAGTGAGGATTCAGCTTGATGGAATCTGTGAATAAGTCAATGGCTTTCTGCAGTTCACCATCATTTAGGGCTTCAACAGCAGCCACTTTCTTATCATTTGCCTGATCCATCATCTCCTCTGTTATCTCTGCATTTTCATCTCCCATTTCTTGAGGGGCATCAGTGTCTGGTTCAATCACACCTTCATTATTAATTTCTAGATAACTTTCTTCATTTGATGGTTCATCTGCCTTTAAGTCTTCCTCCACATTCTTACTACCAGATTTTTCTTCCTTGGTATTTTCTTCTGATTTAGCTTTCTGACTAGCAGGTGGCACTTTACTCCCCATGCTCTCCACCCACTCCCTCAGGAAGCACATTTCCTTGGTGTGCAGAACGCTGAGATCCTGCTTACACATTTTCACAAAGGCCCGAAGCGTGTTCACTTCGGGAGGCGGTGGGCGAAGCTAAGGGGCTGTGGCTGGTTCCAGGCCCAGGTGCTGGCTTGGCATGACCTCGTAGAAGCAGGTGGCTGCCGGGAGACAGAACACACTAGAACCTTCCTGGCCACTGGCTCCTCTCACCCAACGGTCTCGTGACCCCAGGTCCTCTGCCTGCTCATTCCTATTCCCTCTGTGCTGCTCCTGCCCTCTCCCTAGAACCTTCTAGAAGCGTGGCTGTTCGTGCTATTGCCTGCCTTTCTGCGCACACATGCTCATATTCTTAACTAGGAACCAGCTCCCTGGATGGGGCAACCCCTGCCATGGGTGCCTTCAAGGAGGCGGGGGATAGCAGCCCTTTCAGGGAGCAATGTCCAAGAGCATATTCTTGGACAAGTGTTATGCGTGCACTTGAGGCTTAAACATTTTTGTAATGCTTTATTCAACTTAGATTTTATTTAAATATTTATTTTAATCAACTTTGCCATGCAGTGTTGTTAAAACAGATTAGAAACTAAAAGCAGTTCTAGTGTACTGTTCAGCACTTGCATGACCCTAAATAACATATATATATATATTTGCTTAAGATCCTTCGCTAAAACAGTACTTAACCATTTTGGCAGCTGGATGTACTATGTTTCTGGTTTATGCTTGAATGCCTGGGTCTTTACAAGTGTGTTGACTGTGTGTGAGGGATCATAGGTCTAATTAAGGAAGGCAGTGGTGGGTGGAGGCTTGTGAAGTTAAGGAACTAAATCTAGCTGGGTGGGAGATGGCCATGGCTGGACTGACTTAACTCCTGAACCAGACAATGAAGTGTCATATGATACATTTCTGTCCCCAGGCATACAAACCTATACAGAGGTGTGTATAAGTGCAGTAAAATTCAGGACGATTTCGTTTTCCCCACAGTAATGCCTTTATGGACAGAGAAGGAGAGTTCATTTTGGCCCTCTTTGTGCTAGCCTTGGCATTGCATATATTTGATTTCATTCCAGTTTCATGACAACCCTGTGAGGTAGGTGTTATTATCATCTGTTTACAGATGAAAAAATCCCCAGGGCTGAAAGAAAGGATATATTTCAATGAACACTATCCTTGTGTATAGTGGGCACTCAACATTCATCTAATGTAGCATTTCTTAAACTTTGGTCTGTAAGACACTGGTACCATTCAAGGTTTCATAAGTTTTCCTTATCAAACAATTATGGGAAATATTGCAAATTTTAACTGTCTCTTAGAGTTTCACAATGCACAAAAATGTTTTAAACTTTCTTAAGAAATTATGTGGTAATGCAACTTATTTAACTTTATGCTTAGGTTTCTCAATCTTATTTAGCTAAATAATTTTTCTTTTCCTCCCATTTTTAGTAGAACTACCATCCATGTGGCAAGGCATACACCTTTTGTGAAACATGTTTTGAGAAACATGGGTCTAATTATGTATGGAATATATTTTCTGGTAAGAATTAGAGGAGTTAGTTCATTATTATCATCATTCTTAGAAAATATGTATCTGGGTGGCGATTCCTCAAGGATCTAGAAACAGAAATACCATTTTTTCCCAGCAATTCCATTACTGGGTATATACCCAAAGGATTATAAATCATTCTACTATAAAGACACATGCACATGTATGTTTATTGTGGCACTATTCACAATAGCAAAGACTTGGAACCAACCCGAATGCCCATCAATGATAGACTGGATAAAGAAAATGTGGCACATATACACGATGGAATACTATGCAGCCATAACAAAGAATGAGCTCATGTCCTTTGCAGGGACATGGATGAAACTGGAAACCATCATTCTCAGCAAACTAACACAAGAATGGAAAACTAAACACTGTATGCTCTCACTCATAAGTGTGATTTGAACAATGAGAACACATGGACACAGGTAGGGGAACATCACACACCAGGGCCTGTTTGGGTGTGGGGGCAAGGGAGGGGAGAGCATTAGGACAAATACCTAATGCATGCAGGGCTTAAAACCTAGATGATGGGTTGATGGGTGCAGCAAACCACCATGGCACATGTATACCCATGTAACAAGCCTGCACAGTCTGCACATATATCCCAGAACTTAAAGTATAATAATAAAAAAAAGAAAATAGGTGTTTGGTACCTTCAATTTGTAGGGCATTGGGATAGAATCCAGAGATATGACACAAACCCTGTTAGAGAGAGAGAGGAGTTTACAGGTTATATGAAGAGGCAAAAATGTCTTTGGTTTGAGTGGGAATGTAACTTTAACTCCAGTGCTCTTCTTTCTTTAATTTTTAGCGTAGGATGGTGGTCATGGATAACAGGGTTTCCAATGATTTCTTAATGTGACATTCTGTTTTGTTCCCCTAGTAAACAATTACCACTTTCTTCCATTAATTTAGTATGGCTTAGATATTTGGAAGGATGAAAAACTTAAACATTTGAATACAAGTAAATCCCAGATAGAAGTCATTAAGAATCGTACATCTTTGACACATCCTAGGAAAACAGGTGTCTTCCTTTTCACACACATTCAAATGCACACACACATTCCATTTCATCTCATCAGCACATCACATCTTTATGTCATTTGTTAGATAAACAAAAGCAAATGAAGGTTGTGGATATCTGTGTCAAGGGATTGGTCAAAGGATTTGAAGTTCATAGACTAAAAATTTCAGTTGTTTTTCAGTAATTTTGAAGGCTGGCAAGTTACTACTATGCCAGAGATCTCTAGCCTTTCTTCTTTAGGGATGTGATGATATTTTGCACTGTTCTGGCACCTTTTTCTAATAATCTTTTAAAACCTTATCAAGCAATGTAACATATTACCAACAAGGAAATGAAATTAATTTGTAGTTGTAACATTAACAGGGGAGTTGGAAATGAAATATTCAGCTGTGATTGGATATGCAAGGGGAAATGTGAAGATGATGAACAATAAACCAATAACACAATCTTGAAATATTTTTTTCTTGAGGTATTCAGATACTTATAACAAAAGAAGATTTTCCTCCCTGCATCACCTTATTTAAGCCAGCCCCAGCACTTCACTGTATGTGTCCCTTCGAAGTAGGGCATTGCTTAGAAAGGCTCTGGGTGTGCAGCCTTGCTTTTTTGAAAGGATCGTGACTTGCACCTCCATCTCATATTCTTGGGGAGGACAGAGAAGGGGGTTTATCTTTACTTCTATATATCTTAGCAGCATTCTTATCCTATTAAGCCATAGGCCTTATTTATTCAGGTCACAAATAACTGAGAAGTGTAGAAATGATAGGCTACTGATGGCAAATTGTATTTTTCCATATTATGACTATAAATAAGTTACCTGAGACAATATTTTAGAAGCCAATTTCACTATAGTGGTTTAAACCGAAACTCAATGAAAGGAAGTCATTTTTTCACACAATGCAGTAGTGATAAAGAATGATTATTTTCTCTTTACATTGATAACACCTAATCTTTAATCCTCCTTATGAGATTTGCTTTAATATCTAAAAATAATGAACATTTCTAAAAAATGTGCCTCCAATGGAACTACAAACTCACTAGAAATTGCAGAGGATGTCCATGTGGAGATGTTTCATATGAAACTGCAAGTGGCTCATGACATTACTTTTGGATAGTTCCCCTGGGGGAACATGACACACATCTGACAATATAAATGAGATAATTCGTATCTTGGCCTAAAGCAGGCTTTCTGCTTTGGTGTCTCTTCATTTCAAATAATAACACTGGGGGGCCTGGAAGAAAGAGGCAGATTCATCATTTAAACTGTGTTTCCTACATTAAGAGATTGGGAATGCAAAACAAAGGAAGTTGAGCCCCAGAGTTTCTGGTTGTTATCTCTTTCAGCACTACTAGTAGCAGAGCCATTGTAAACTTTTTGGGGCAACATGGGCAACTGGCGACTCTCTAGTCACTTGTTTATAACAGAAATCAATGCTTTTTAAACATCTTTAACTCCAGTTGTGGCTTAAAGTCATCAGTAGATTCAGTTAAGCAAAAACCTTTCTTTAATTCTTATATTGAATTTCTTCAAAAACATTTATTAAGCACCTATTTTATGCCAGGCACTGTTCTAGGTAGTGGGTCACTGGTGAACATGGTGGGTGAAGTCTCAGCTCTCTTAGAGTTTACTTTTCCCTGGGAATAAAGACAATAAACAAGTTAACAAAGAGCCTATAAAAAGAATAAAATAGGTTAATGTAATAGAGAGTGACACGTGTGGGGTGGAAAAGGCATCCCTGAGGGGGTATTATTTAAGAAAATGGAATCAGCTAGAGAAGGGGAAGGAAAAGAGCACCCCAGTCATTGGAAACAAGTGCAAAGGCCCGAGGCAGGAGCAAACTTGGCATACTTAAGGTACTGGAAGGAGCTCTTGTAGCCAGAGCCTGGTGAGCAAAGGAGGGATAATGGAAGATAAGCCAGGAGAGGCAGGCAGGGATTGGACCATCTGGGATCTTGTAAGATCTCGATGAAGAGTTTAGATTTTATTGTACGTGCAATTCTAGCTGCTGTGAGGAGAATGACTGTGCAGGCAAGAGCGGGCGCAGGAAGAGCACCAGGGCTATTTCAGACAAGCCAGGTAAGTCCAGGGTCTTGGTCTAAGGTGGAAATAGTAGAAATGGTGACAAGCAGTTGATTCCTAAATATATTTTAGAGAGAGAAACCACAGGATATATTGATGGATTAGATGTGGGGATTGAGGGAAAGAGTTCTTTGTCCTGAACAATCTCCTGAGATGGGAAAGAAGAGGTTTAGGGGGTGGAAATTAAGGATTTGATTTGAATGTGCTTAGTTTCAGATGCCTACTGGGCATCAAAACACTGATATCAGATAAGTCAGAGCTGAAGATACACACTTGGGTGTTATTTGTATATAGGTGGCATTGGAAGATCAGGGCCATGACCAGCTGATGTTGGGAGAGAGTATAGATCCAAGAGAAGGTGGTGCAGAACTGCGTCTCCAAGTCACAACATTGTTGAAGTTGGGAAGAGGAAGTGGAACAGCAAAAAAAAAGGAGAAGGACCAGCCAGTGTAACAGGCAGGAAGATGGAGAGGTGTAGCTATGGAAATCAATAGAAAAAGTGTTTTAGGGAGGAAGAGTATAGTGCTGCAGAGAGGTAAAGTAAGATGCGAACAGAGAGATAGCCATCAGATTTGTCTCTCAAAGGTCATGAGTGACCTTGAGAAGAGTGCGGTTAACAAACAGGATGAAACTCAACCTTTCTCTTCAGAGAACTGACAGTGTAGCCACAGAAACAAAAACCAGTCTAAAGTGGAACTTTATTTTGTGGCTCTACTTAACTTCTCAGGGTAACTGTAACCATAGAAACCCACTGTGATTTAAGAACCCCTAGAGGTTGGATAGTCCAAACTTTCACCTTGGGCCTTCCAGGACAGGCTGACAGATGTTAAAAATTTACACAAACATTTCCAGGACTGGAAGTTCATCTTATGATAGTTCACTTTGTGGCTGAATAGCTTTGTCTGTTAAAATAAAAGCCTTTGACAACTTAAATTTAGCAGAGTTTATTTGAGCAAAAATAATTCATGCATTGGCAGTACTTAGAACCAGCAAAAGTTCAGAGAGCTCACTAAGCACAGTTGGAAGTGAGTATGTTTACACAGTAAAGGGAAGTGCAGAAAGAGCTTGACTTGCTACAGCTTGATATTTGCCCTATTTGAACATGATCTGAGCAGGTGGCAGCCTGTGATTGGCTGGAGCTCAGCTGCTATGGTTGGCCAAGACTGACCATTTGTCATATTCCAAAGTTAGATTTTCAGTTTGTTTACTCACTAAGTTGCAATTTGTTTGTAGGAACTCAAGGTATGGAGATGGCCTCAGACCAATGGCCTCCTACTTATTTAAGAGATCTCTTTCAGAGCATGGAGATGTCTCATGCCAGGATGTTTATTTGTTATTATTAAATTAATTAATTTTTATTATTACCATTTTGTTATTATTTTATTTTATTTAACCAACGGAGACTGACTGTATATTATTTTTAACTTACTATTTTATTATTATTAATTACCATCTTGTTTTTACAGGATTTTTTTTTTTGTTTTTTTGAGATGGAGTCTCACTCTGTCGCCCAGGCTGGAGTGCAGCGGCACGATTTTGGCTCACTGCAAGCTCCGCCTCCCAGGTTCACGCCATTCTCCTGCCTCAGCCTCTCAAGTAGCTAGGACTACAGGTGCCTGCTACCACGCCTAGCTAATTTTTTTGTATTTTTAGTAGAGACGAGGTTTCACTGTGTTAGCCAGGATGGTCTCGCTCTCCTGACCTCGTGATCTGCCTGCCTCGGCCTCCCAAAGTGCTGGGATTACAGGCGTGAGCCACTGCGCCCAGCCTTTTACAGGATGTTTTTAATGTCTTTTTGCTATTTATTCGTTTTCTCCGCCTACTCTGTATGTGTGTGTGTGCATATGTGTGTGTGTGCATATGTGTGTGTGTGCATATGTGTGTGTGTGCTTGTGTATGTGTGTGTGTGTAGTGGGGGGAGGTGGGAGAGGAAAAAGCATGGGCTTCTGAGCTAGACAAAAGTTCGTTCTTGGCTCTGGCACTTAATAATTGTTCAGTTTTAGACAAGTTATTTTATTTTTAGGGGATTAGTCTCTTGATCAGTAAAATAGAGACAACACATAGTTCATAGGGCATATTATGGGGCTAGAATGAGATGATCTGTGTTAACACTTACTGATATGGTTTGGGTGTGTCCTCTCCCGAATCTCATCTTGAATTGTAACTCTCATAATTACCACATGTTGTGGGAGGGACCCAGTGGGAAATATTTGAATCGTGGGGGTGGGTCTTTTCTGTGCTATTCTCGTGATGGTGAATAAGTCTCACGAGATCTGATGGTTTTATAAAGGGGATTTCCCTGCACAAGCTTTCTTCTCTTGTCTGCCATCATGTGAGATGTGCCTTTCACCTTCTGCCATGATTGTGAGGCCTCCCCAGCCACGTGGACCTATGAATACATTAAAATTCTTTCTTTTGTAGATTGCTGAGTCTTGGGTGTGTCTTTATTAGCAGCGTGAAAACAGGCTAATACACTCGCTAAGCACCTGGTAAGTGGCAGGTGTGGAGTAGATGTTCATTACCCTCCCCTCCCTCAGCTCTTGTGAGGAGACCAGCTCTTGGCTTTGCTGGGGGCTTCCTCTTGGAAATGTTCCTTGACACTCCTCACCCTTCCCAGCCACACTCAATCAAGCTTTCTTCTTTTTTCTTTGTGTGTGCCTTTATCATACCATCTATGATACGTGATTGGTTTCTACATTTCTCTCCAACTAGACTGTAAACCTTCAGAGGTTGGGAAGGGTTTTCACCTTTAGGGATGAAAAATAGCATACTGATTAAAGATGCAGCTTGAAGCCAAACAACTTGTTCCATCGGTGTCAGCTGAGGTCTTGAGCAATTTACTTAACCGCTCTGTGCCTCGTTTCCTCATTTGAGGAGTGGGTCTGACATAATTGGGTGAGGATTAAATGAGATAGCTCTGATAAGTTCTTGAGACAGTGCCTGCCACATAGCACTCCATAAATGTTTGCTATTACAAGGATTGTCTTTGTAGCCTCTGCAGTGCCTGGTCTGGGGACTGGTGCCCCAAAGGAGCTAGTCTGTGGGATGACTGAACAAAGTGACCAAATAGAGAGCATGGATTATTACCTAGGTGGGTAAGTATGTTGCAGATAATATTATTATTTTAGATGACTCTTTGAAAAATAAAATTTCAGAAGTTTTACATAAAAACATGCTTATTATAAAAAATTCAACTAATATAGAATTGTATCAAGTAGAAAGAAAAACACCTTATTTCATCGCCAGCTCTTCATCTTTTCATGTGTTAAGTTTGGTGTATAACCTTCCAACCTTTATTTTTTAATACATTTACTGTTTTCTCTTTGTGGTTCAGGCATTGGCTCTCATGCCCATAGACTGAAAAACAAACTCTACTACCCATTTGCCAAAAATGTCAGAGACTAAGAATTTGAATTAATCAGACATTGATACATTAATTCTAAGTTCTTAGAAACTTATTACTAACAACTTGTTTTAAAAAAATAATTGTTTTATACCTGAATATATCTTTCACTTCCTTCAAGATGATTTGTGTGCAGAGTAGACACTGGCCTTGGAGTGTTTGGGGATAATGGGAAGAGGTGCTTTGTTCAAAAATTCTGTCCCACGCTCTGTCACGTGCTTGGTATTTTCTTGTTAGAGCTGCATTTCTTTGAGTTCAGATATTACCAAAAAGCCCCTGCGAATTTGCAAGTGAGCACAGTTTTTAGACAAAGCAGCTTAAGGGAAGGGAAAGCCCTGAGAATGAACTTAGAAGCTTTGTCCCTGTCAGGGTTTGACTTTTAGCTCCTTCTGTTTAAGAATCAGAATCTCAGCCCTGACTCAGGGGCTTTAACTCTTCTGGTTCCTATGCCTTGATTTTATCATGCTCTGGTTCTTCAGTTAAAGTTCCTCTCTTCAGACTCATTTTATATTTTGGAGAAACAGTAGGAGGAGCTCTTTGGATGAGCTGAGGCTTTAGCTATCCTTTGATAATAAATTTTTATTTCTAAGGCACTAGGCATAGACCTAGAGGCATTTTACTGTGGTAGGTTTTTATCTCTTTTTAAAATAAATAGAAAGGGACACATGAATTTTTATCAAATCATGGATCTAAAAACAAAGCCCATGGTAACAGAATGTTGCTCCATATTTCCTAATAATGCTTTATTACTAACATTTTCTTATTATCCTAAAAACTAGCTACTTCTCTTCCAATTTTATGGTAATATAAAGTTATTGGTTGAAACATTATTATAGCTGTTTCATATTTGAAAATTTATTTTGGGACTGAAGTCATATCTTCAGGGAAAACATGATTGTATATTCATAGATGTTATGATTTCTTAACTGAGTCTTTTAATTTTTATAATATTTTAATACTTTTATTTGTCTAAATGTTCAAATAATCAATATCCCAAGGTTTAACAGTGCTTACAGTGTAATTGCATTTAGAACAATAAATTTTATATTGACAGTTCAGGGATCCCTATTTAGTTGAACATAATGAATTATGAAACCCCATTGGCTGAAATCTGGTTAGATGCTGCTGTTAACGATTTTCTTTTTCCTCTGTTATTAGTATTTTATGTTGAAGTTAGTAGCTTCTAAACTTCACCCCTATGAGCACTCCTATCCTTTCAAATGATTATAAAGTGTTTCCCCATTTGATAAATTGTGGTAAAATACATGAAACAAAAAATTTGTCATCGTGACTATTTTTAAGTACACAGTTCAGTATTTTTTAAATGCATTCATAATGTTGTGCAATCATCACCATCATTCATCTCCATAACATGTTTCATCTTGTAAAATTGAAACTCTGTATCCATTAAACAATAATTCCCCATATTCCCTTTTCCCCAGCTGCTGGCACCCACTATTCTACTGTCTGACTCTATAATTTTGAACTACTCTAAATACCTCATATAAGTGGAATCATACAGTACTTGTCTGCTAGAGACTGGCTTATTTCACTTCACATAATGTTCTCAAGATTCATCTATATTGTAGCCTACATCAGAATTTCCTTCCCTTTTAAGGTGAAATATATTTCATGGTAAAGATATACCACATTTAGCTTATCCATTCATCCATTGATGGACCATGGGTTGCTTTCATGGTTTAGCTCAAAAATGCTGCTACCAACATGGGTATACAAATATCCTTTGAGGCCCTGCTTTCAGCTTTTTTTGGGTACAGAAATAGAATTGCTGGATCATAAGTTAATCCAATTTTTAAATTTTTGAGGAACTGTCATACTGTTTTTCACAGTGGCTGTAACATTTTACATTTTCACCAACAGTACACAAGGGTCCCAATTTCTCCACACCCTCTCCAACACTTCTGTTCTGTTCTGTTCTTTTGGCAGTAGCCCTCTTAATGGGTGTGAGGTGGTATCTCATTGTTGTGATTTGCATTTCCCCAGTGATTAGTAATGTTGAACATCTTTTCGTGTGCTTATTGGCTATTTGTGTATTTTCTTTAAAGAAATGTCTGTTTAAACCTTTTGCCCATTAAAACTTTTTTTTTTCAATATTGTGGGCAGTTGAGTATGGCCCAACTCATAGTTGGAGGGAGGCAGGGACAAACCCAGTGTGCTTCTGCCAGCTCTGAGGCCACCACAGGACTCGTAGAGAGTAGGCTCATAAATAGACAGGAACCAGAGATCGCACTGGCCTGCCAGCCACTGCTTCCAATTCCTGTTTGTAGAAAAAAAAGACTGCCACCTTTTGGTCCATTGGCTTTTTAAGGCCAATGGGGATGAGCAGATGGCAACTCCCAGGCATCCTGCAAAGAAGGTGAGTCACCTTAAGACTTTTGCCCATTTTGAATCAGGTTGTCTTCTTGTTGTTGAGTTTTAGAAGTTCTCTATGTATGCTGCACATTAATCCCTTATCAGATATGATATTTTCTTTCATTTTGTGGGTTGTGTTTTTACTTTGTTGATAGTATCTTTTGATGTACAAAATGTAAACATTGTTTAGGAAGTACAATTTGTCTATATTTTCTTTTGTTGTCTGTGCTTTTGATGTCAAATCTGAGAAATGATTGTCAAATCCAATGTTGTGAAGCTTTTGCCCTGTGTTTTCTTCTAAGGGTTTTATTGTTTTAAGTCTTATGTTTAGGCTTTTGATTCATTAAAACATTTTAAAAATTGTTTCATTTTTGTTTTTAAACTTATCATAGAGATGAGGGTCTTGCTATATTACCCAGGCTGTTCTCAAATTCTTGGCCTCAAGTGATCCTCTGCCTTGGCCTCCCAAAGTGCTGGGATTACAGGCATGAGCCACTGTGCCTGGCCTCTGATCAATTTTGATTTAATGTTTGAATATGGATTAGATAAGGATCCAGTTTTATTCTTTTGCAAGTGAATATCCCATTTTCCCAGGATTATTTGTTGAAAAGATTGTCTTTTCCCCACTGAATAGTCTTGGCATTCTTGTCAAAAATCATTTGACCATATATATATAGGAGGGTTCATTTCTGGGCTCTTAATTCTATTCCATTGGTATATATGTCTGGCTTTATGCCACTACCACAGTATTTTAATTATTATAGCTTTGTGGTAAGTTTTAAATTCAGGAAATGTGAGTCCTCCAGCTTTGTTCTTTTTTTCAGGTTGTTTCGGCTATTTTGGGTCCTTGAGATTCTATATGAATTTTAGGATGGGTTTTTCTATTTCTGCAAAAAATGCCATTTGGATTTTGGTAGGTTTTGCTTTGAATCTGCAGATCACTTTGGGTAGTATTGATATCTTAGCCATATTGTCTTCCAGTCCATGAACATAGGATGCATTTCCATTTGTTTAAGTCTTCTTTAATTTCATCAGTGATTCATAATTTTCATTGTAAAATATTTTACTTCTTTATTTAGGTTAGTTCCTAAGTGTTTTATTCTTTTTAATGCTATTGTAAATTGAATTTTCATAATTTCCCTTTTAGATTGTTTATTGTTAGTATGTAGAAATGCAACTGATTTTTATGTGCTAACTTTGTATCCTGCTACTTTGCTGAATTCCATTATTAGTTCTAATAGTTTCTTTTGTTAGAATCCTGAGGGTTTTCTATATATAAAATTATATCATCTGTAAACAGAGATAATTTTACTTCTTCCTTTCCAGTTTAGATGTCTTTTCTTTTTCTTGCCTAATTGTTCCACGTAGAATGTCCAGTGTTACGTTGAATTCAAGTGGCAAAAGTGGGCATTCTTGCTCTGTTCTCGATATTAGAAGAAAAGCTTTTATTGTTTTACCATTGAATATGATATTTGCTGTGGGTTTTTCATAATGCCTTTTATTATGTTAAGGTGGTTTCCTTCTATTCCCAGTTTGTTGAGTGTTTTCTATCATGAAAGGGTATTGAATTTTGTCATATGCCTTTTCTGCACCAATTGAAAAGATCGTGTGGTTCCCTCCCCTTCATTCTGTTAATGTTGTTTATTACAGTGGTGGATTCTAATACGTTGAACCATCCTTGCATTCCAGGAATAAATCCCACTTGGTGATTGTGTAAAATGCTTTTAATGTGCTGCAAGATTTGGATCGCTAGTATTTTGTTGAAGATTTTTGCATCAATGTTCATAAGAGATGGTGGTCTTTTGTTCTTTTTTATTTCTTTTTTTTTTTTTTTTTTTTGAGACGGAGTCTCGCTCTGTCGCCCAGGCTGGAGTGCAGTGGCGCGATCTCGGCTCACTGCAAGCTCCGCCTCCTGGGTTCACGCCATTCTCCTGCCTCAGCCTCCCGAGTAGCTGGGACTACAGGCGCCCGCCACCACGCCCGGCTAATTTTTTTTTTAGTATTTTTAGTAGAGACGGGGTCTTTTTTATTTCTTTCTCATTTATTTTTATTTAATTAATTGTAAAGATACAGGGTCTCACTCTGTCACCCAGGCTGGAGTGCAGTGGTGTTATTCTAGCTCACTGTAGCCTTGAACTCCTTGGCTCAAGCAATCCTCCCACCTCAGCCTCCTGAGTAGCTGGATCTAAAGGCATGTACCACCATGACTGGCTAATTAAAAGAACATTTTGTTTTTAGAGACAGGATCTTTGTCCTAAGTGCTCAGATAATATGCAGTTACAGGATCTTCAGGGTGTTGTTTTTCTGGCTAGAAACCTCTGTGGCTAGGCTGTTTCACCAACTCACCCTGGCAGGCTGCACTTGACCTACTGGCCTGGGTCCCATGCCTGCCAAGGGTGAATCAGACATGGAATGGCCAGGGGTGTGTGAGTGAGCATGGAGTCTGGCCACTGCATACAGTCAGACATGCTGGTTGCTGCAGTGGGGTGGGTAGCTCCAGGTGCTGGCACAGGTGCTGGCCCTCTGCAAGGCTGCAGCTGGACCAGGCACACCACAAGCAGCTTCCAAGGCTGGAACGGGGGAACATGGTGATGCCTGGAGGCTTGGAGATGCCAGGAACTGCAGGTCCCCAAAGAGGGAGTCACAGTCCTGGCTTGGGGAGTTTCCAGGTCTGGGCTAACTGAAGAGCCATAGCTCTTCTTTCCTTCTCTTCACTCACAATGTCACAAGCAAGGGGGTATGTCTCAGCCCTGTTTGTGTTACAGCTCTTTTAGCCTTGCCATTTGGACTTGTGCCCAGGAAGAATGAAGTATGCAGACAAGTGGAGGGTGAGCAAGACAAAGAGGAGCTTTACTGAGTGATATAACAGATCAGAGGAAATCTTCAGGGGGCAGCTCCTTTCTGTAACCAGGGTGCCCTGATGAATGTTCTGCTCCTAGCAGAGAGGAGACCCTGGAGTGGGAAGCTCCTCTCTGCAGGCAGGTCATTCTGATGTCTTCCCAGCTTTCAGCAGAGAGGAGGCCCTGGAGTGGGTAGCTCCTTTCTGCAGCTGGTTGTCCCAATGTCTCTGCAGCTCTCAGCAGAGAGGAGGCCCTGGAGTGGGTAGCACCTCTCTGCAGCTGGTTGTCCCAATGTCTCTGCAGCTCTCAGCAGAGAGGAGGCCCTGGAGTGGGTAGCTTCTCTCTGCAGCTGGTGGTCCCAATGTCTCTGCAGTTCTCAGCAGACAGGAGACCCTGGAGTGGGTAGCTCCACTCTGAAGCTGGTCCTCCTGATGTCTGTTCTGGCTGAGCCTGGGGCTTTTATGGGGCTCAGAGGGGAGGAAGTGCTTGCCAACTGGTCCATGGGTGGTCATGGACAGGCCCGGAAAAGGCACCACCAGTTCCATCTCTGGTCCCTGGGACTGGCAGCCTAGCCCCCAGCCTTTAGGTCCTCCTTGGCCTGAAGGTGGGGCTCACTGGGGACCTGTCCCCTTCCACTCAGGAACTTGCCTGCCTCCTGCTGCCATTCATGGCACCCAGGCTGTAGGTGCTAAGGGGTGCCTTCAGACCAGCGCTGAGCTGCCTTCAGCCTCCCTTTGGCTTCCCTCCTATGCTTGTTTGGAGGGGGCTGGGATGTCAGGGGGCTGGTGTGTCAGCACTGCCCTGAGTGTGTGCAAACTCAGCTGGGCCATGACAGTACCTGGGCTTGGCCCTGACTTTGCTTTGAGATTGGAGCAGGCGCCAACAGCAGGGGAAGCCAGGCAGTGGGAGCAGGCACTTCTGAGCCTGTGAGGGCAGGGGGGCCTTCCTGGGCTTCCAAGAGTGCAGGAATGCCTGAATCTGCAGCCACAGTTTGGGTGGCTGCAGCTGTGCCTGGTGTGGGTGTGTATGCAGAGCTCCTGCCTGCTCCATGGTTTGGGTGGCTGGAGCTGTGGGGTGAGGTGTGGTTCCCACTTGCTCCCAGGCTCTGAGAGCACAGGGATGCCCAGGTATTCAGCTGTGGCTTGGGTGGCTGCAGCAGCACCTGGGGAGCTCCCATCCCAACTCAGAAAGGGTGGGGCTCCTGCTTGTCCTTGGCTCCTGCTGTCTCCATGGAGCATGCAGCCCCAGCTGTACCTCCCCACTGCAGCTGGCATGATGGCAGTGGCTGCTCCAGAAGGGCTGCTGCTGCCATCAATACTTTGTATATTATCTATATTTTCAAACACATTGAGACTTAATTTGTGGCCTAACATATGGTCTATCTTGGTGAAAATATTTAGTGTACACTGGAGAAGAAAGCGTTTGCTGTTATTGTTGGGTATAGTGTTCTGTATATGTCTGTTAAATCTAGTTGATATTTTGTGTTAAGTCCTCTATTTCCTTATTTTCTGTTTGGTTGTTCTGTCCTTTATAGAGAAGGGGCTATTGAAATCACTAACTATTACTATAGAATTATTTCTCTCTTCAATTCTGTTTTTGCTTCATATATTTTTGATGGTCTGTCATGTTTATAAAAGTGTTATGTCTTCTTACTGTGTTGAAACTTTTATTAATACACAATGTCCTTTTTTGTCTTTTTTAACCTTTTTTTTTTGATTTAAAGTCTGTTTTATCTGATATTAGCATAGCCGCCCCTGCTCTCTTTTGGTTATGATTTACGTGGAATATCTTTTTTAACCCTTTCACTTTCAATCTGTGTGTGCCTGTGAGTCTAAATTGAGTCTTTCTTGTAGAGAACATATAGTTAGTTCATGTTTTTAAAATCTTTCTGCCAATCTCTGTATTTTGATTAGAAAATTTAATCTACTTGCAATTAAAGTAATTACTGATAAGGAGGGACTTCTGTCATATTGCTCTTTGTTTCCTGAATGGTGTATAGCTTTTTTTGTCTTTCAGTTCCTGCATTACTGTCTTAAAATTTTTTTTTGTTAGTAAAATGTTTAAATTTCTCTCTTATTTCCTTTTGTATGTATTCTGTAGCTATTTTCTTTGTAGTTACCATGGAAATTACATTTAACATGCTAAAGTTATAATAGTCTAATATGAATTTATACTACATTAATTTAAATAACATAAGTCTGCTCCTTTAACAGCTCTGTCATCATCCCTTTTAGTTGTTGATGTCAAAAAATTATGTTTTATACATTGTACTCCAAAACATGCTATTTTTAAGTTTAATATTAATATTTTATTAATAATTTAATTATTATATTAAATAAATTAGCCTTTTATGTAAAAAATAAATTATGGAGTTACACCAAAGTTACAATAATACTAAGACTAATATGTTTTTTAATATATTAGTCTCTTAAATCAGAAAATAAAAAATGGAGTTATACCATTACAATAATACTAGCTCTTATAATGCCTATTAAATCTTTATTTATTTAGGTTAGAGATGGGGTTTTGCTCTGTCACCCAGGCTGGAGTGTAGTGGCACAATCACAGCTCACTGCAGCCTCAAACTTCTGGACTCAAGCATTCTTCCTGCCTCAGTCTCTCGAGTAGCGGAACTACAGGTATGCACAACCACACCTTGCTAATTTTTAAACATTTTATTGTGCAGACAGTGTCTTGCTATCTTGCTTAGGATGGTCTTGAACTCCGGAGCTCAAGCAGTCCTTCTGCCATGATGTCCCAAAGTGTTGGGATTACAGGTGTGGGCCACCACACTCTGCTAAGATCTTTATTTCTTTGTATTGCTTCAAGTTAATGTCTAGTGTCCATTCATTTAACTCTGCTGGACTTCCTTAAACATTTATTGCGGGGCAGGTATAGTGGTAAAAACCCCCCTCAGCTTTTGTTTATCTGGGAAAGCCTTCATTTCTTCATCACTTTTGAAGGACAGTTTTGGCAGATATAGGATTCTTGGCTGACAGTTTTTTCTTTTAGCACTTTGAATATATTGAGCCACTCTTCTATTTTCAAAAGTTTCTGATGAGAAATCTTCTGGTAATCTTATTGAGGACCCCTTGTATGTGACAAGTCACTTCTCTTCTGTCTGACTGCTTTCAAAATTCTCTCTTCATCTTTGAATTTTGACAGATTGGTTATGTGTCTTGGTGTGGCTGTCTTTGAGTTCATCTTACTTGGAGTTTGCTGAGCTTCTTGGATGTCTATATTTATGTCTTTCATCAAATTTGGGAAGTTTTCAGCCATTATTGAAATATTGTCTCTGTCCTTTTGTTTTCTCTCTCTCTCTCTTCCTTCTGGAATTTTCACAATGCATAGTTTGTTCCACTTGATAGTGTCCCAAGGTCCCCTAGGCTCTCTTTTCACTTTTCTTTAATCTTTTTTCTTTCTCTTCCTCAGACTTGCTAATTTCCATCATCCTATCTTCAAGTTTGCTGGTTCTTTCTGTTGCTTGTTCATATGTGCTTTTGGGGGGAACCCGGGCTAAGATAGCTGTGACTTCATATCTCACTGACACTAGGTTAGTACCCAGTTTTGAATAAATATTTGTTCAAAGATGAATATTGAATGAATGAACATTTTTTCAATCAACTGAATTTTCATTTCAGTTATTATAATTTTCAGCTTCAGAATTTTGTTTCTTTTTGTATCTTCTCTTTATTAATATTCCCATTTTGTTCATATGTAATTTTCTTAACTTTCTCCATGTCCTTATTTAGTTCTTTGAGCATATTTAAGACAGTTGTTTAAAGTTTTTCTCTAGTAGATCAGCCACCAGGTCTTTTTCAGAAATGGTTTCTGTTGATTTATTATTTTTTTCTTTAAATGAGCCATACTTTTCTGTTTCTTTGTATGCTTTGCGAGTTTTTTGAAATATTTGCATTTCATAATATGGTAACTTTTGAAATTAGATTTTCCCTCTTCCTAGGGTTTGCTGTTTTCTCTGATTCTTTATTATTTTGATTGTTGTGCCAAGGATCAGCCTGAGATGTAAACTTAAGGCCTTTCAGCTCTTTTCTGAGCCTGTGACTTTCCCCGGTTATGTGTGGTTACTTGCCAACTTTTCCCATATGTGCAGTTTTTATTTTTATTTTATTTTTATTATACTTTAAGTTCTGGGATACATGTACAGAATGTGCAGGTTTGTTACGTAGGTATTCACATGCCATGGTGGTTTGCTGCACCCATCAACCCATCATCTACATTAGGTATTTCTTCTAATGGTATCCCTCCTCTAGCCCCGCACCCCCCAGCAGGCCCCAGTGTGTGATGTTCCCCTCCCTGTGTCCATGTGTTCTTATTGTTCAACTCCCATTTATGAGTGAGAAGATGTAGTGTTTGGTTTTCTGTTCCTGTGTTAGTTTGCTGAGAATGATGGTTTCCAGCTTCATCCATATCCCCGCAAAGGACCTGAACTCATCCTTTTTTTTATAGCTGCATAGAATTCCATGGTGTATATGTGCCACATTTTCTTTATCCATCCTATCATTGATGGACATTTGGGTTGGTTCCAAGTCTTTTATGTAGTTGTTTTGAATGTCCTAGTTTTCAGTGTCTCACTCCCAAAAAAAAGAACAAGAGAAAAACAAATGAAGAAAAAAAGGGCACTGGCCCTTTGAATCTCCTCAAGTCACTTCAGCTAGAGGAGGAGGGGTTGCAACAATGAGGGGAGGTGCAACAACAAGGTCCACTGGCCTCTTTTTCTATGAGCCTCTTTTACCTCTGTGATCAGGATCACTGTTGAGTGATCAGAGCACAGATCCCTAATATTTGGAGGGCAAGATCTTTTTTGCCCATTCTGACTCCCATAAGCTGTGTGCAAGATGCTCCAGGGACATGTGCACAGCTGCTTGCCATGGGTATGGTTTGTGGGATGTGTATCTTCTACTCTGCTAAGGGCTGAAATTAACTTAAATTAACCTCTGTTTTGCTCTAAGCCTTCCCCTGGAAGTCACAGGCCTTCAATAGACTCTAGAGTTCTAAATAGTTCCACCAGACAAATTCTACCACTGGAGTGTTGTTCAAATGAAGAGACAGACTCCTCATGCTTCCTACTTCATCGTCTTCCCAGAATCTGCTCAGATTATAAGCGTTAATGAATTAAAAAGCAGTTCTCCCAAAGGGATATAATTGAAGAAGTTTATTCATTCAGTATTTATCATTGGGTACCACCCTAAGTGCTGATGAGATATGAAGTCACAACTGTCTTAGCCAGGGTTCACCCCAAGAACAGAGCCTGACAAGATCTCACTGGTAGGGAGTTTTGTTTGGGAAATAAGCAGGAGTGGGATTTGGAAATAATATAGGAAAGTGTTATGAGCTGGTTTACCACTGTGGGCACCTGGAATTCAATTCCATGGGGCCTCTGAGAAGCTGTGTAGGATGCCCCTCAGAACTGCCCCCTTGAGACATGGAAGTGGCGGTATTCAATCTACTGAATAAGGATTGCCCTTGGGAGTGTTAACTCCCTCAACTTCCAAGTTATGCAAGAAGCAAGAATGGCTGAGTGTCTCCAAGCAAAGGCAGATTGCCCATAGTAGAAAGCAAGAGACAGTGGTGCAGCTGAGATAATGTGCTGTCAGTTTTCACCTGGTGCTTGCCTTGGCCAAGGCTGGACTAAAAAGTGAGCTAAGAGGCTGTGAGATGAGGACGAAGTAGAGAGTCATAAAACAGCCCATGTGGTCATGGACCCTATTTAATGGACTCAGACACTAGGCAGTTACAAAGAATATAGTGTGATAAGTGATAAGGAAATAGAGAGAGTTTATCAGTTAGAATTGGGATACATGCAACGGAAACCCTACAGTAGAGGCTTAACCCAGTGGTTTAAAAATAAACCTATTTTTCTCATGTAAAAAGAAGTTCAGAGCGAGGAAGTTTGGCACTCAAGGAAGTCATCCAGTACCAGGCTCCATCCAGCTTCCTGCTCTTCCATCCTTAGTGTCTGGCTTTCATCTTCATAGTTGGTCTGATTGTGTTCTAGGCAGGAAGACAGGGAAGACAGGCAGAGGACATGTGCGAGCTGAGTCTGTTTTTATTAGGAAACCATAGCTTTCTTGGAAGCCCATCCAACAGGATTCTGCTTACATATCATTGAGTGTAGTAGCTCACATGGTCACTCCTGGCTTAAGGGAGTCTGGAAGATGAATTATTTTTATTTTTTGAGACAGTGTCTTGCTCCCTTGCCCAGGCTGGAGTGCAGTGACACTACCCTAGGTTGCTGCAACCTCAAACTCTTGGGCTCAAGTGATCCTCTCACCTCAGCCTCCCATGTTGGGACTAAAAGTATGCACCACCATGCTCAGATAATTTTTTAATTAATTAATTAATTTTTAGAGACAGGGTCTCACTCTGTTACCCAGACTGGAGTGCAGTGGCATGATCATAGCTCACTATAACCTCGAACTCCTGAGCTCAAGCAATCCTCCTGCCTGTCCCTTGAGTAGCTGGGACTACAAGTATGTGCCACTACACCCAGCTAATATTTAGATTTTTTAAAGACTAGGTCTTGCTATGTTGCCCAGGCTGTTCTTGAACTCCTGGCCTCAAGTGATCCCCCTGCTTCACCTTTCCAAAGTGCTGGGATTACAGGAATGAGCCACTGCACCCAGGCCAAGAGATGAGTATTTTTAACTGGACACATCAGACACTGAACAGAATTGGAGTACTAATAGTAAGAAAGACAGCAGAAAGGATTTTGAGTAGGCAACTTACAGTATCTGCCTCAGAAGTCTAAGTGGTATGGGAGCATCAAGGAGGGACCCCACACCTGGACTAGGGATAAGAGAGGGAGGTCAGAGAAGGTCCTTGAAGGTAACCCTTAGGTGGATCTTGAAATATGAGCTGTAACTGGCCAGGTAGATAATATGTAAACTTTTGTTGATGTATGGTGGCAGGAGGCAGGAAAGGGAATGGTTGGAAGAACAATCTAGACATTACGTAGAAGGACATGAAAATATGAAAGATTATAGGACCGAAGAAGAATTTTGGAGAGATACAACAGGCTAGAGAATTGAGCACAAATAGGTAGTGGTAAGGTACTACTCTGACAGGTGTTAAGGGACCAGACTAGACCAGAGACGGCCTTGTATACCATCATAAGGAATACAGATTTTATCTGGAAGCCTAATAGGAAGTTTTGAAATATTTTAGGCAGGCAGGTAATGTGATAAGATCTACATTAAAAATCAATCTGAAAAATGTTTGGAGAATGGATTGGAAGATATGGTGTGGCAATAATCAAGGATTTGCCATAATCTAAGGAAAAATGATGTAGGATTAAACTAACAAGGATAGAGAGAAGAGGACAGACTTGAGTAAAGTTTTGAAGAGAGGGTCGATAGGGCTTGGTGGATAACTGTGTGATATAATTTCTCTAAACCAACAACACATGAGGGGGAAAAGTAAATTTCCAAGGTAAGATGATAAATGGACATGGCTGAAGTGGAGGCTCCTATGGGTCAGTGAAGCGGTGATATCCAGTAGATAGGGAGAATGTTGGAACTGAAACCTTTGTAAGAGATTGGAGCTGGAATTCTAGATTAGAGGTCATTGGCATATGGTGGCAATTGAAGTCCTTGGTATGGGCAGGGTCACACAGATGGAGTGAATATGAGAAAGAGGAGCCTGGAGGGCAGTACTACTGGGCACATTAGCATATGGACATAAGAAGATGAGATGAAAAAAGGGATGGGGAAGGGGAGTGAGAGAGATCCAAGTGACTCTAGGGGAGAGTGATGCATGGAAAGCCATGGATGAGAGAGAGAGACTCAACATATGGTGTAGTGGTGAATAGTATGAGCTTCAGAGTCAGACAGACCTCATTTCCAGCCCAGGGTTTACCTAATTGTATGACCTATGACAAATGCCCTTATCCTCTCTATGCCTCAGTCTGTTTTCTCATTTTGAAAATGGGGATCATAACAGTACCTACTTCAGCACGGTTTTGAGAATTAAATGAGATAATGTATAAAAAGTGCTCAGCACTCTGCTTGGTACACAGTTCTCAAAGAGTGGTAGCTGTCACACTAATATGATGAGTGTCTCTTCAAGAATGGCAGGAGATTCAGACAGATCAGAAGAAGGATGTTGAAAAAAGGCTGGAAAGAATCCATTGGATTGTGATTCAAGAGGTCACTGGGAATCCTTGATGAGTTTCAATGGCATGGTGGGGACAGAGACAGAATGTGGGTAGGATGGGGGAATTTGAGAGGGGTGACTGGATTGCGAACAGGTGGATGATGATGAGTATGTGGAGTTCATTATTTTATTCTCTCTACTTTTGGGATGTTTGAATATTTTTATAATAAAAATAAAGGCCCTAATAATTATAAAAAATATATATTTTTTCTCCAAAGTGCTCAACACATAATAGAAATAGCAGAAGGCATTGGTGAGTAGGAGGACTTAAGCTTTGCCTGGTGGAAAGAATTTGGCCATAGCCCTCGTAGGATGATTTCCAGACTTATGATGCTGCCAAAAGGAAACTCAATTGTTTGTATGTATCAATCAAACTCAGAGTATTATGTATGTATCAATCCCTACACCTGCGTGGGCTTTGAAGTCAGACTGCTACATTCAAATCCTGTCTCAACCATTTGCAAACTATGAGATCTTGGGTAACTAACTTATTTAACCACTCTGTGCCTCATTTTCCTTATTTATAAAATAAGGATAATAGTTCCTGCCTCACATGGTTGTTATCAGGAATACATGAGCTAATACACACAAGGTACTTAGAATGGTATCTTGGTCTGTTTGGGCTGTTATAACAAAATATCATAGACAAGGCAGCTTATAAACAACAGAATTTTATTTTTCACTGTCCTGGAGGCTGGGAAGTCTAAGATCAAGGTGCTGACAGATTTGGTGTCTGGTGAGGACCTACTTCCTGGTTTATAGAATGGCACATTCTTGCTGTGTCCTCATGTGGTAGAAGGGGCAAAGCATCTCTCTAGAGTCTCCTCTTATAATGGGACCAATCCTATTCATGAGGGCTCTGCCTTCATGTCCTAACCACTTTCCAAAGGCCCACCTCAAATTACCATCACATTGGTAATTAGGTTGCAATACAAGAATTTTGCAAGGGTGGCCAGGCACGGTGGCTTACGCCTGTAATCTCAGCATTTTTGGGAGGCCCAGGTGGGCGGATCACCTGAGGGCAGGAGTTTGAGACCAGCCTGGCCAACATGGTGAAACCCTGTCTCTACTAAAAATACAAAACTTAGCCAGGTGTGGTGGCACACGCCTGTAGCCCCAGCTACTTGGGAGGTTGAGGCAGGAGAATCTCTTGAACTCAGGAGGCGGAGGTTGCAGTAATCAGAGATCGCGCCCCTGTACTCCAGCCTGGGTGGCAGAGCAAGACTCTGTCTACACACACACACACACACACACACACACACACACACAAAAGAGAATTTTGCCGGGGGCAGACACAAATATTAGGCCATAGCATACAGTGTTGGGAAGATACTTACTAAGTGCTAAAAAATGTTGTATTTCATTCTACTATAATTTTATTTTTCTATCTAATATGTAAGTTTTTCCACTTAAAACAATATTGTATTGAATAATTTTTTTCCCTAAGGAAATATAGAAATTGTGTTGTTTTTCTTACTATTGCCTTTCTTAGGACAGTGGTAAGTATAACAGTGATGTTTCTCATAACACATATGCTCACACACACTTACTATGTAAATACATACTATAAGGTGCACACACACACATCCCCAAAACACATTACCCTTCCACTCCTGGCATACATACATGAACACACAAACAACTACTATTGAAGCTATGAGTCTTGACATTTTTCTGTTCCACTTTTTTTTCTTTAAAAGACAGGGTATCACTATGTTGCCCAGGCTGGAGTGCAGTGACTATTTACGGGCACGATCATAGAGCATGACAGCCCCAGACTCCTGAGCTCAAGCGATCCTCCCACCTCAGCTTCCTGAGTAGCTGGGACTATAGACATGTGCCAGAGTGTCTGGTTCTGTTCTGTTCCAAAACTGTCAGAGATTTTCTGGTGGGGGTATAGGGATACGTCAATTTAAGTAGGAGATGGATCTTCTGGAATAGCCCAAGTCCCTGTCTGGGGACTATGCATTCACACAAATACTGAAGAAGCTGGCTTGATGCAGTTAAATGTGGAAAGGGAGAAACACTTTCCAATTAGTAAATTCATAGAGAGTCTTGGCCTGGGGTTGTGGTTGTCCACTCCCCTACGTACTAAGGGAGGATGGAGCTGAAACTGAGCATCTTTGGTTTTCATCAACAATTTTTATCAAAGGAATGTGTTTATTAAATCATACAATGTCCTAGAATGGTCACAGTAACAACCTGTTTCTCTGGTGTGTCATGATCGCTCCACTTTCTTCACTTTCCAAATCCTATCTCTCCTTTAAAGTCAAGCTGAAGCCTTGAGTTTGAGGGAATAAGTGAAGGTCGCTTTTCCCATGAGAATCATGAGACACGTTGATGTAGGAGTCAGGCGGAAGTAATTCCTCGGAGATATACATCATGTAATTGTGACAACCAATACATGTTAGGGCTGCAGTAACATATTAGCCTTCACTTCTCAGTGGCCTATCCTGTAAAGCTTTCTTTTCTGTTCCAGCTGCACATCCAGTGTGAGTGGGCAGATGGCAGGCGGGGAATGTGGGGTAGAGTGGTCGTGATGGAGCTCTGCCCAGTCAGTCACTCAGGGATCAGCCTGACAGCAGCTCCACCATCTTGCTCCATCAGTGCAAAAGAGAAACTGGAGAGAGGCTGAGTAATTGCACAGGAGTTTGTCATTGCCTCAGTCCACAAGTGACACAAGTCATTTCTCTCATTTCATTGGCCAGAACCAGTCAGATGTCCCCTTCTAACTGCGAAAGGGCTGGGAGCTGTAATCTTCTGAATGCCCAGTGAGTGAGAAGATAAATCTGTGTATCGATGAGGATGGGCAATGTCTACCAAAGCACATCAGTATTTAAGCCACCAGGGTAGCTGCTCATGGGTGGAAGGGACAATGTGAGTATCACGGCTTTTATTCGTGTAGGAGTCACTGAGACTTCTGGGTAATAGTTAAGTACACTTGGCTGTATCTGGCCTTTGGATAATGAGGTAAACTAGAGTTAAAACCCAATTTCATATCCTGTAGAAGCCCAAAGCCTCAAGCAGATGACTGAGAATAGACTGTGCATGCCAAAGAGATTTACTAGAGCATGCAGCAAGAGAAAATCAGTATCACCTGATCCCTAATGGCTCACAGGAAGAGTTCTGAGCCTAAAACCCAGGACACTGAGGTATCACTTTTTTGGTTAGTAGCTTGTCTTTTACCTTAACATTTGGCTTTAGTTGGCAGACAATAACTGTGAGCAATAATAAATCAATTAGAGTCAGCTGCCCAGCAGTTTAGGTTATAACATTTAAATGTAGGCAAATGCTAATTTATTCATTTATGCCTGTCTAACCGCTAAAGACATGGAAATATACCCTTTCATGTAAATAGAAAATAGCAACCAAAGTGCCCTTGGCAAAGAAGCAGATCCTGCTCCCGTCTACCCCTCACTGAGATATCTTTAAAATAGAACTTGAATTGGCTTTTAATATTTACATAAAACGTTGAAAACATTATTAAAACTGAGCCAGGGATGAAGGAAGTCTGATCAGGGTAGATTGTGTTAGTAGAAAGCATATGAATAATTTTTTTTATGTGCCATTGTTGGCTTGAATGAATAATTTTTTAATGTAATTGAGCCAAGAATTCTAGTGGCGTGAAATCTTCAGGGGGCAGTGTCCCCTCTAAGCAGGATTCTCTGATTCTTCTCCTTTGAGGCATTTCCTGCCCCCTCCCTACCTCTTTTATGTTTTTAGAGAATAATGGTGAGTACCTCATGCCCTACCCTGTAGAAAACCCTTTAGTGTGATGGCTTGTGGTTTCCTCCTAGAAGATATTACCTGGCCAAACTCCTCAGTGGGCTAATAGATGATGATAACACATTCATTCATTTTTTTTCCTTTTAAGTTACCTAGAGTCTGAGAAAGTAGGGTCCTCAAGAGAGGATGTCAAGGTGGTCCATACAGCATTTACTGCTGCAATGACTGTAAACTCAATTTTTTTCTTTCTTTACTTTTCAGCATGTGAATTTGGAAGCAATCTATTCTAGCTGAAAATCTCAGAAGTTGATTCCATGCCAAAAATTAGCTGTAACCTCAGTTGACTGCATTTTATGTTTTCACCAGAGTGTTTCCTTTCCATGTGGCTGGCAGAAGGAACAAATTTAACTGAGGCTTTACATTTGTGAATAATCAATTTCAACATTCTTGTAGACCTAAAAATGTAACCTCGACAACTGCTTGGGCAGTAGACATCTGGCTGGCAGGATAGACCATGGGTCTAATCAGGCTGGAAACACTGAATAATCAAGAGAGAAGATTAAGCTTCTGATCTGATGGGCAGGGAATGACTCCAACAGCAAGGGAAGTTTGAAGTGGGGACTAATTTTGTTGGTGGCCAGTTCATTAGTGAATTATTTCTAGTTTGAACAACTTTTCCTTCCCGTGTACTTGGGGTCTAGAATGAATATGCTGAAAATGAGAGTTCTAGTAAGTCACGATATGTCTGCTCACATTCCATTCCAAAGCAAGTCATTTGGCCATTTCCAAAGTACACGACACCCAAGGAAGTGGTGGGGGAGGGAGTGATTAATTTTGAGCAGTAATCTAAAATAGCATTGAAGACAGCCATGAGGCACGCAGAAGGTGCCTCTCCATCCTCTCTGCAGAGCAGATGGCAAGTAGAAGCAAGTCCTGCAGCGGGTAGTGGGGGTGCAGAATGATGATGGGGAAAGCCCTGTTAGGGGCCCTGAGTGGCCTGGGTGTTTTATTGAGCTGGGTCTCCATATTACATTTTGGGGTCATTTATAGCACTTGGGAGACCCATCATTTTTAGTTCATTTACTATATATGAATATATTAAGGACATTTAATGTAAATAAATACCATTTATTGAGCCTCTACTATATGCCAAGCATTATGCTAAGTGGTTTTCATGCTTATCTCAATCTTTTTCTGTTTAGGGCCAGATAGTAAATATTTTAGGTTTTGCAGGCCATAAAGTGTCTATTGCAGCTGCTCACCTCTGCTGCTCTGTTGTAGTGTGAAAGTGGCCACAGACAATGCAAAAATGAATGACTGTAGCTGTGTTTCAATATCATTTTATTTATGGATTCAGATTTGAATTTGATATAATTTTTATACATCATGAAATACTATTTTTCTTCTGATTTTTTCCAACCATTAAAAAATGTAAAAACCATTCTCATCTTGTGGGCTGTATAAAAATAAGTGGTGGGTCACATTTGGCTTGTGGTTCCTGGTTTGCTGACCCCTGCTTTATCTCATTATATTCGCACAATAAGCTTCATTAGGTAGTTATATTATCGCACATTATAGATAAGTATTTCAGAGGTTTAGTATTTCTGCTAATCTCTGGCAATCAGATAGTATCCCACCAAGAAATTAGTGTTTTTTGTTGTGTTTAACTAATTATGTGTTCATAATATGTAACAGAACAATACTTCCCAATGTTTTTTGTGTATTTTAAATTTTACCTATTAATATACCACAGAATATATATATTTCTTATTTTCTGTGATTTTGAAAGTGAATTGTTGATTCTTAAATTATTTGATTATGACATATAATAAATAATTTATTTCAGACTTCACCATAAAATTCTGTTTGGTTTAGGCTAACGTTAAAATATACTGATTTCTCCTGAATGCACTTTAAGGAGAGATGAGGTTGGTTCTGAGAGATGGCAAGAGAAACCAATGTGGGGTGAAACTTTACCACTTTACATGCAATTAATTGAAAGAGGGCTAAATGTAGACAAATATGAATGCATGTATGTGCGTGCATGTGCACACACACACACACACACACACACAAACACACGCACGCTCTCAAGGGAAAGGATTGCCCCTGAACTTGGCAAAGCCTAGAAAAATACAGAGAGAGGTTTCCCTCTTTTGCATACTCAGTGTGGTGCATTATTGATATCTCAGTGAGTTGAAATAAAAGAACTAGACTCATAATAATTAATACATATTTCCAGCATATTAAATTTTACACTATAATAAAATTCTTATATAATATAGATTTTTTTTGGTTAAATGGGTTTAGATAGAATATGAGCCAAATAATGTTCCTTGAAACACAGTGTCTGCATACAATAAAGATCTGATCCATCACAGATATTACTTTTAGCTCCCAGTGTTCTCCTATATTTAGAAAATTGAAACTTCTTATTTAAATAATAGGCAATTAAAAATTTCAGAATGTATCAATTTGCATATGACCAAGACATTTAGACCAAAAGGGCTATATACAAGGACTAAATAATCTCATGTGCTAATGAACAATAATATATTCACTGTTTGTACATTAAAAAAATCTAAATTACCCCAAATGGCTGTGTTTAATTGCATATCACTATATCAGTGGGTAATTGTGCTTTCTATGAGAAAAAATTGTTCCAAAGTCAAAATGTCACCTTGCTGTCAAATAATCCCACAGATTACTATAAACAGAGCTAAAGAAATTGTGCTGTGACTGAAAAGGTGTGATGTAAATCCTGCTCATTACCCAAGACATGACTTCCACTGTAATTATCTGTCTATCACAATAGCTTCCTCTGTCATCTCCAGCTTACCTGATGCCATACACACAACTCATTAACATTCGGTCCATACACTACCATTTGTACAGTTAACCTCTGAGCACAGTGGGGTCATTACTTCATTATGATGGATTCTGTAATAACACAACAACTTGCATCAAGGATTAATATTTTTCTTTTCTTCATTTATGGTTAAATTAATAATTAGTCTAACACCTGGATTCCATTATATTCTTGTTTTTGTGATCTTGTCAAGGATTCAATTGGTTTAGAGGAAACTTCAGAACTCTGTTGCCAAAGAAGAGTTACACTCCTCTCTGGCTGACATCTATTTTTAAAAAGAGAAAAAATATTTGGCATCCTGTGTGGTCTGAATATGAAAGACATTGGTAATGTAAAATGAACTGAAGGAACATACAGGCTAGAAAGTCTATTGTGGTTTTTGGAAATAGAGATTAAACTGGATGAAAGTTCTAACAATTTGTTTATTGTGATGAGAAACTTGAGAGTGAGTTAATTCTGGTGGTTTTTAAAAAATTAATATTTTATGGGCCAGGCGTGGTGGCTTACACCTGTAATCCCAATACTTTGGGAGGCTGAGGCGGGCAGATCACCTGAGGTCAGGAGTTTGAGACCAGCCTGGCCAACATGGTGAAACTCTGTCTCTGCTAAAAATACAAAAATTAGCCAGGCTTGGTGGTGGGTGCCTGTAATCCTAGCTACTTTGGAGGCTGAGGCAGGAGACTTGCTTGAACCCGGGAGGCAGAGGTTGCAGTGAGCCAAGATTGCACCACTGCACTCCAGCCTAGGTGACAGATCAAGGTTCCATCTCAAAAAAAAAAAGGATGTTGAATGGCGAGAGGGTCTTGCCATGTTGCCCAGGTGGGTCCTGAACTCCTAGGTTTAAGCGATCCTCCTGCCTTGGCCTCCCCAAATATTGGGATTACAGGCATAAGCCACCATGTCTGGCCTCATTCTGGCATTTTTAAGCAAAGTATACAGATCTCAAGTTTGAGTTTTATTTTCACAGTTCTTTAGCACAGCATCCGATTCCATTTGGTAAGCTCTTGTAAACAGCTGCATTTAATGTAAAGAAGTGGTTTATTTTCCCTTAAGTAGTTATTTGAATTTTCTAAGTTGGGAATAGAATTATTATAGCAAGCTACTTTTAAGAGGAAAGGGGATTTCACTTTAAAAATCATCTCTCATTTATGAAGAACAACAAAAGTCAGGGAGAGGCATCAAAGGGAAAGCTAATATTTCCAAGAGTCTCTATTAACCTTTGGTGTTTTTTCCTGTAACTCTGGAATATTGTTTAAAATTTCCATTGTCATTAATGGAACATTCGATGAAGCTTTATTTTATGCTACCATAACTGTCTTTGGAATGAAAGTTTGAATTAACTTAGCATGCTAGCAATGTCCACCATGGGCAGGTGAATAAAACCCCTAATGATATCAAAGCAGTGTAATTCCCAGATCCAGGCCATCTTTTAAAATAGATGCTTTTTCTGGGGCAAGTATTTTACTAGGTGTTCTATACAGTAACTTTAAATCCTGCAAAGTGGGTGTTATTATCCCAAGCAAGAGATGAGGAAATTGAAGCTCACAGAGATACAATGATCTATTTAAGGCCACACACCTGGCAAGTGGTGGAGTCAGAACTTAAAACCAAGTCTGTCTGACATAGAGCCAATGCTTTTTCCATCATGATGTATCTTACTCTGCCATTCTTCATAATGATCAAGTAAAGGTAGACAACAATTATGTGCTTATCTCAGAAAGAAAAAATACCCAAATATCAAGAGGCAAGAATTTAAAGTGAATACAAATCATTTGAATTTATGATTAGATAGAACACCATGCATCCAAACCTATGCAAAACATTCTTTAATGAGGGAACTCTCCAAGGCCCGAAATAGACATTCATATATAAGTGTAGAATTTTCAGACCAGATAGATATACTTTTCAGAACCTGGAGCTTCACACTTATGCATGGTTTTGGATTTCTTTGGGTGGGAGAGTACCTTGCAATGGAAAGTAGCAACGTTTACAGAAGTATAATATTGCAGTTAATCAATAGTTACACTTGAATATTGTATTCAAACAAGAACAGATTGTTTGCCAGTTACTAATTTACTGCTTCTCAGGTTCGAATGTACTATTCCATTGCTTGCTCTATGAAAATGGAGATGGGCCTTGAAATTTTTCTGTTTTGCCAGCTGGCATGATGTTAAGCTTTGTCAATAGAGGGTACTGGAGGAATATTGGAGAAGAATATGTTTTTCTTCCTGATTCCCGTGCCCTTTATTGACAGGCTCCTGCTCTATGCATGGCTTCTGCCTTGCCATTCTGTCAGTGTAGGGCACACCTTTCTTCAGTACTCAGTTTCTGCAAAGTATGTCTCCTCCAGCATTGCACTCCTTTAGTGAATGGCTTCTCTAGTGCTCAGCTTCTGCAGTTCATGGCAACTAACAGCATTCCAGCATCTAGCATCATCCCATGGTAGTCCCTTGGCAGTTCTGCAACAAGTTCCAAGGCATGACATCTACCTTTGTATGGCTTTCTCTGGTGCCCCAGATGGTGGATTTCCAGAAAGTTCCACCAGTATGACACCTGGGCGACTTCTCTCTATCCAGTGAGCTATGACAGTGCTCTCTCCAACAAGGTCTGGATCTCAGCCCTAGAAGGAGGGGAGTTGTTTCTTGGATACTCTGTCTCAGCCTAGGGATGGTATTTGTAATATCTGTATTCTTTAGAATTTTCTTTACATCTTATTAGCTTGTCCATCAGTACTCTAATCCTCTGTTATAAACTTTCCCTGTTAAAATTATTATGTAGTTTCTGTCTCCTGGTTGGACATTGACTTGTATAGTTGAGTAGGTTACATTATTTCTACTTTTTTTTTTGTTTGAGACAGAGTCTTTCTCTGTCACCCAGGCTGGTGTGCAGTAGTGTGATCCTAGCTTACTGCAGCCTTTGAACTCCTGGGCTCAAACAATCCTCCCACCTCAGCCTCCTAAGTAGCTAGGACTATAGGCATGTGCCACCACACCTTTTTATTTTTGTAGAGCTAGGATCTTGCTATGTTGCCCCAGCTGGTCCCCAATGCCTGGCTTCAAGTGATCGTCCTGCCTTGGCCTCCTAAAGCTCTGGGATTACAGGCATGAACTACTGTACCCAGCCCATTGCTACTTCTTCATCTGATTTGCCTAAATGCCTTTAGTCTAACAGGATTAAAATGCACTACTGAAAGTTGGCTTTTTAATGTTAAATATTCAATACCTTACCAAGCATATTTTCTACAAAATAACTTATCCAGGCATATTGCATTCAATCTATATAATATGCAAATTCTCTTCTAATGATAAAGTTAATTATTTAATCAGTTAAGATGATTTGGTTGCAAGAAGTAGAAATGGCCTGGCTAACTTAAGCATAAAAAGGAATGTATGGGAAGAAGACAATGCCTGGCTATTGCAGAAATCTTTGGTAGTCTAGAAAGAGTAGAGATAGGCTTTGAGAGCTAGAGGGAAGAGAATGTCTTAGTTTGACAGGTTTTGGAATAGAAAGATGATTCAAGACAAGGATAAATTTTTGGGTGTGACATTAATTCTCTGCAGCATAGGTTTCCCATGTCACTTAGAGAAAAAGCCAAAGGCTTCACAGTGGCCTACAAGGCCTCATGTGACTAGGCTCAATGCCTTGCACTTACTGGAATACCTTCTTTCTGGAATACTTTCCTTCAGATATTTGCCTGACTTACTCCCTCTCTTCCTACAAGTCTTTGCTCCACTGTCATCTCAGTAAGATCTTTCCTGCCACTCTCTTTAGATTCACAGCCCTGACCTGGTACTCCCTATCAGTCTTCCCTTATTTGCTTTTCTCTGTAGCAATTATCACCTTCTAAGATATTACATAACCTACTTATTTTGTCTTTTGTTTGTCTCCCTCTAATTAATATGTAAGTTCTGCAAGGCAGGGCTTTAAAAACATTTTTTTTTTTCAGTGATGCATCCTTATTATTTAGAACAGTGTCTAAATATTTGTAGATAAATAAATGAATGAACTTCCTGTATTATTAGGCTGAATACGATTCACACATACATACTTTATAATTTTTACTCATATTTTTTGGGTGTGTATGTATATGTGTCTTCAATTATATAACCAGAACTAAAGAGGTAACAGGTTTTGTGTTATGAACAACTTTCTTGGTGGCCTTATTCAACTTCTTGAATAAGGGATTCCCACAATTGGCTTGCTTTTAAGTGGTATTTTGCCCATATTTTAAAAATTAATGATTGCAGTAAACATGTGCTATTCTTGCCTCCTACCAGCTATCCTTCTTAACAGCACCCTAGTTTTGCTTTGGTGGGGCTATCAATCAGTGATCTGATGACTGGAAGGCATTTACATTCTTGAGAAGAGTGATATAAACACCCAAAATGGCGGGCATTTTTCCTTCGTAATCTCTGCAGTACTCCCTGAAGTGACATGCATCAGGTTACCCTTCTGCTTTTGCCTGGGGTTGCCTTAGTTCCTGCCCTTTCTGAGTGTGTTTATTCCCCATTCAATTCCATTTTTTGAGTTATCCCATCTTTCCCCCATACATTTCTTTTTCTACATAAGTTAGCCAGGCCATTTCTATTTCTTGCAACCAAATTATCTTAACTAATAAAATAATTCACTTTATTATGGGAGGAGAATTTGTATGCTATTATATATGATGAGTACAATATGCCTGGATTAGTTACTTTATAAAAAATATGCTTTTTAAAATACTGAATATTTGACATAAAAAAATCCAACTTTCAGTAGTGCATTTACATCCTGATAGACTAAAGGCATTTAGGCAAATCAGATCAAGAAATGCAAATGATGTAACCTCTGCTGATGTTGTATTAGACACAATATATGAAGTTCTGGGTGCCTTCTCTAGATTTATTGTCACCATCAGTAGTTTTAGAATGAATAGTTGATACACTTAGACACAGGTAAAGAAGGGCTCAGTAATACAGAGATGAGGGAATCTGAAGTCAATTTATGCGACAAAAAAGCATGTTACTTACTGTTTTGCTATCCAGAGAGCATCTTCATTCTATGAAGAATAAATTTTACAGATTAATGGAGAAGTGCTCCACAAACCTCATTTCTTTTTTTTTTTTTTAAATTTTACTAGGGTAGTTCTAGGGAACATGTGCACAACATGCAGGTCTGTTACATAGGTATACATGTGCCATGCTGGTTTGCTGCACCCACCAACTCATCGTTTACATTAGGTATTTCTCCTAACGCTATCCCTCCCCAAGACCCCCACCCCCAATAGGCCCCAGTGTGTGATGTTCCCCTCCCTTTGTCCATGTGTTCTCATTGTTCAACTCCCGCTTATGAGTGAGAACATGCAGTGTTTGGTTTTCTGTCCTTGTGATATTTTGCTGAGAATGATGGTTTCCAGCTTCATCCATGTCCCTACAAAGGACATGAACTCATCCTTTTTTATGACTGCATAGTATTCCATGGTGTTTATGTGCCACATTTTCTTTATCCAGTCTGTTATTGATGGACATTTGGGTTGGTTCCAAGTCTTTGCTATTGTGAATAGTGCCACAATAAACATACGTGTGCATGTGTCTTTATAGTAGAATGATTTATAATCCTTTGGGTATATACACAGTAATGGGATGGCTGGGTAAAATGGTATTTCTAGTACTAGATCCTTGAGGAATCGCCACACTGTCTTCCACAATGGTTGAACTAATTTACACTCCCACCAACAGGTAAGAGTTCCTCTTTCTCCACATCCTCTCCAGTATCTGTTGTTTCCTGACTTTTTAATGATCACCATTCTAACTGGCGTGAGATGGTATCTCATTGTGGTCTTGATTTTCCTTTCTCTGATGACCATGATGATGAGCATTTTTTCATATGTCTGCTGGCTGCATAAATGTCTTCTTTTGAGAAGTGTCTGTTCACATCCTTTGCCCACTTTTTGATGGGGTTGTTTGTTTTTTTCTTGTAAATTTGTTTAAGTTCTTTGTAGATTCTGGATATTAGCCATTTGTCAGATGGGTAGATTGCAAAAATTTTGTCCCATTCTGTAGGTTGCCTGTTCACTCTGATGATAGTTTCTTTTTCTGTGCAGAAGCTCTTTAGTTTAATTGGATCCCATTTGTCTATTTTGGCTTTTGTTGCCATTGCTTTTGGTGTTTTAGACATGAAGGCTTTGCCCATGCCTGTGTCCTGAATGGGATTGCCTAGGTTTTCTTCTAGGGTTTTTATGATTTCAGGTCTTACATTTAAGTCTTTAATCCATCTTGAGTTAATTTTTGTGTAAGGTGTAAGGAAGGGATCCAGTTTCAGCTTTCTACATATGGCTAGACAATTTTCCCAGCACCATTTATTAAATAGGGAATCCTTTCCCCATTTCTTGTTTTTGTCAGGTTTGTCAAAGGTCAGATGGTTGTAGATGTGTAGTGTTATTTCTGAGGCCTCTGTTCTGTTCCATTGCTCTATTTATCTGTTTTGGTACCAGTACCATGCTGTTTTGGTTACTGTAGCCTTGTGATATAGTTTGAAGTCAGGTAGCGTGATGCCTCCAGCTTTGTTCTTTTGGCTTAGGGTTGTCTTGGCAATGCGGACTCTTTTTTGGTCCCATATGAAATTTAAAGTAGTTTTTTCTAATCGTGTGAAGAAAGTCTGTGATAGCTTGATGGGGATAGCATTGAATCTCTAAATTACCATGGACAGTATGGCCATTTTCACGATATTGATTCTTCCTACCCATGAGCATGGAATGTTCTTCCATTTGTTTGTATCCTCTTTTATTTCATTGAGCAGTGGTTTCTAGTTCCCCTTGAAGAGGTCCTTCACATCCCTTGTAAGTTAGATTCCTAGGTATTTTATTCTCTTGTAGTAATTGCAAATGGGAGTTCACTCATGATTTGGCCGTTTGTCTATTAATGGTGTATAGGAATGCTTGTGATTTTTGCACATTGACTTTGTATCCTGAGACTTTGCTAAAGTTGCTTATCAGCTTAAGGAGATTTTGGGCTGAGACAATGGGTTTTTCTAAATATAGAATCATGTCATCTGCAGAGACAATTTGACTTCCTCTTTTCCTAATTGAATACACTTTATTTCTTTCTCTTGCCTGATTGCTCTGGCCAGAATTCCAATACTATGTTGAATAGCAGTGGTGAGAGAGGGCGTCCTTGTCTTGTGCCGGTTTTCAAAGGGAATGCTTTCAGTTTTGCCCATTGAGTATGATATTTGATGTGGGTTTGTTGTAAATAGCTATTATTTTGAGATACGTTCCATCAAGACCTAGTTTATTGAGAGTTTCTAGCATGAAAGGCTGTTGAATTTTGTTGTTGAAGGCCTTTTCTGCATCTATTGAGATAATCATGTGGTTTTTGTCATTGGTTCTGTTTATGTGATGGATTATGTTTATTGATTTCCATGTGTTGGACCAGCCTTGCATGCCAGGGATAAGCCGAGTTGATCGTGGTGGATAAGCTTTTTGATGTGTTGCTGGATTTGGTTTGCCAGTATTTTATTGAGGATTTTCACTTTGATGTTCATCAGGAATATTGGCCTAAAATTCTCTTTTTGTTGTGTCTCTGCCAGACTTTGGGATCAGGATGAAGCTGGCTTCCTAAAATGAGTTAGGGAGAATTCCCTCTTTTTCTGTTGATTGGAATAGTTTCAGAAGGAGTGGTATCAGCTCCTCGTTGTACCTCTGGTAGAATTCAGCTGTGAATCCATCTGGTCCTGGACTTTTTTTGTTGGTAGGCTATTCATTATTGCCTCAATTTCAGAACCTCCTGTTGGTCTATTCAGAGATTCAGCTTCTTCCTGGTTTAGTCTTGGGAGGGTGTATGTGTCCAGGAATTTATCCATTTCTTCTAGATTATCTAGTTTGTTTGCATAGAGGTGTTTATAGTATTCTCTGATGGTAGTTTGTATTTCTGTGGGATCAGTGGTGATACCCACTTCATCATTTTTTATTGCATCTATTTGATTCTTATCTCTTTTCTTCTTTATTAGTCTTGCTAGTGGTCTATCAATTTTGTTGATCTTTTCAAAAAACCAGCTCCTGGATTCATTGATTTTTTGAAGGATTTTTGTGTCTCTATCTTCTTCAGTTCTGCTCTGATCTTAGTTATTTCTTGTCTTCTTCTAGCTTTTGAATGTGTTTGCTCTTGCTTCTCTAGTTCTTTTAATTGTGATGTTAGGGTGTTGATTTTAGATCTTTCCTGCTTTCTCTTGTGGGCATTTAGTGCTATAAATTTCCCTCTATACACTGCTTTAAATGCATCCCAGAGATTCTGATATGTTGTGTCTTTGTTCTCATTGGTTTCAAAGAACATCTTTATTTCTGCCTTCATTTCATTATTTACCCAGTAGTCATTCAGGAGCAGATTGTTCAGTTTCCATGCAGTTGTGTGGTTTTGAGTGAGTTTCTCAATCCTGAGTTCTAATTTGATTGCACTGAAGTCTGAGAGAGACAGTTTGTTGTGATTTCTGTTCTTTTACATTTGCTGAGGAGTGTTTTACTTCCAATTATGTGGTCAATTTTGTAATAAGTGCAATGTGGTGCTGAGAAGAATCTATATTCTGTTGATTTAGGGTGGAGAGTTCTGTAGATGTCTATTAGGTCCGCTTGGTCCAGAGCTGAGTTCAATTCCTGGATATCCTTGTTAATTTTCTGTCTCACTGATCTGTCTAATGTTGATAGTGGGGTGTTAAAGTCTCCCATTATTATTGTGTGGGAGCCTAAGTCTCTTTGCAGGTCTCTAAGAACTTGCTTTACGAATCTGGGTGCTCCTGTATTGGGTGCATATATATTTAGGATAGTTAGCTCTTCTTGTTGAATTGATCCCTTTACCATTATGTAATGGCCTTCTTTGTTTCTTTTGATCTTTGTTGGTTTAAAGTCAGTTTTATCAGAGACCAGGATTGCAACCCCTGCTTTTTTGTGTTTTCCATTTGCTTGGTAGATCTTCCTCCATCCCTTCGTTTTGAGCCTGTGTGTGTCTTTGCATGTGAGATGGGTCTCCTGAATACAGCACACAGATTGGTCTTGACTCTATCAAATTTGCCAGTCTGTGTCTTTTAATTAGGGCATTTAACCCATTTTCATTTAAGGTTAATATTGTTATGTGTGAATTTGATCCTGTCATTATGATGTTAGCTGGTTATTTTGCTCATTAGTTGATGCAGTTTCTTCCTAGTCTCGATGGTCTTTACAATTTTGTATGTTTTTGCAGTGGCTGGTCCTGGTTGTTCCTTTCCATGTTTGTGCCTACTTCAGGAGATCTCGTAAGGCAGGCCTGGTGGTGACAAAATCTCTCAGCACTTGCTTGTCTGTAAAGTATTTTATTTCTCCTTCACTTATGAAGCTTAGTTTGGCTGGATCTGAAATTCTGGGTTGAAAATTCTTTTCTTTAAGAATGTTGAATATTGACCCCCTCTCTCTTCTGGCTTATAGGGTTTCTGCCAAGAGATCTGCTGTTAGTCTGATGGGCTTCCCTTTGTGGGTAACCCGACATTTCTCTCTGGCTGCCTTTAACATTTTTTCCTGCATTTCAACCTTGGTGAATCTGACAATTATGTATCTTGGGGTTGCTCTTCTTGAGGAGTATCTTTGTGGTGTTCTCTGTATTTCCTGAATTTGAATGTTGGCCTGCCTTGCTAGGTTGGGGAAGTTCTCTTGGATGATATCCTGAAGAGTGTGATCTAACTTGGTTCCATACTCCCTGTGACTTTCAGGTACACCAATCAAACGTAGATTTGGTCTTTTCACATAGTCCCAAATTTCTTGGAGGCTTTGTTCATTTCTTTTCACTCTTTTTTCTCTAATCTTGTCTTCTTGCTTTATTTCATTAATTTGGTCTTCAATCACTGATATCCTTTCTTCCGCTTGATCAAATTGTCATTGAAGCTTGTGTATGCTTCACAAAATTCTTGTACTGTGGTTTTCAGCTCCATCAGGTCATTTAAGCTCTTCTCTACACTGGTTATTCTAGTTAGCCATTCATCTAACATTTTTTCAAGGTTTTAACTTCCTTGCAATGGGTTAGAACATGCTCCTTTAGCTTGGAGAAGTTTGTTATTACCGACCTTCTGAAGCCTACTTCTGTCAACTCATCAAACTCATTCTCCATCCAGTTTTGTTCCCTTGCTGGCGAGGAGTTGTGTTCCTTTCGAGGAGAAGAGACGTTCTGGTTTTTGGAATTTTCAGCCTTTCTGCTGTGGTTTCTCCCTATCTTTGTGGTTTTATCTACCTTTGGTCTTTGATGTTGGTGACCTACGGATGGGGTTTTTGTGTGGATGTCCATTTTGTTGATGTTTATGCTATTTCTGTATTTTAGTTTTTCTTCTAACAGACAAGCCTCTCAGTTGCAGGTCTGTTGGAGTTTGCTGGAGGTCCACTCCAGATCCTGTCTGCCTGGGTATCACCAGCAGAGTCTGCAGGACCACAAATATTGCTGCCTCATCCTTCCTCTGGAAGCTTCGTCCCAGAGGGGCATCCACGTGTATGAGGTGTCTGTTGGATCCTACTGGGAGGTATCTCCTGGTCAGGCTACACAGGGGTCAGGGACCCACTTGAGGAGGCAGTCTGTCCATTATCAGAGCTCGAATGCCATGCTGGGAGAACCACTCCTCTCTTCAGAGCTGTGAGGCAGGGACGTTTAAGTTGGAGAAGCTCTCTGCTGTCTTTTGTTCAGATATGCCCTGCCCCCAGAGATGGAATCTAGAGAGGCAGTAGGCCTTGCTGAGCTGCGGTGTGCTCTGCCCAGTTCAAGCTTCCTTGCCACTTTGTTTACACTGTGAACATAGAACTGCCTATTCAAGCCTCAGCAATGGTGGACACCCCTCCCCCCACCAAGCTCCAGGGTCCCAGGTTGATCTCAGACTGCTGTGCTAGCAGTGAGCAAGGCTCTGTGGGCATGGGACCCACTGAGTCAGGCACAAGAGGGAATCTCCTGGTCTGCCGGTTGTGAAGACTGTGGGAAAAGTGCAGTATTTGGGCAGAAGTGTACTGTTCCCCCAGTTACAGAAACTCACGGCTTCCCTTGGCTAGGAAAGGGAAATCCCCCAACCCCTTGTGCTTCATGGGTGGGGTGATGCCCCACCCTTCCTTGGCATGCCCTTTGTGGGCTGCACCCCCTGTCCAACCAGTCCCAATGAGATTAACCAGGTACCTCAGTTGGAAATGCAGAAATCACCCATCTTCTGCATCAATCTCACTGGGAGCTGTAGACCGGAGCTGTTCCTATGTGGCCATCTTGGAAGCCCATAATATCATAATTATAAATGGTGTAAATCATTGTAAAAATGTAATAAAATCTTGAAAAGGACTTTTGATACCTATAGAAAATAGGGTATTCCAAAGGATTATAAATCATGCTGCTATAAAGACACATGCACATGTATGTTTATTGTGGCACTATTCACAATAGCAAAGACTTGGAACCAACCCAAATGTCCATCAATGATAGACTGGATTAAGAAAATGTGGCACATATACACCATGGAATACTATGCAGCCATAAAAGAGGATGAGTTTGTGTCCTTTGTAGGGACATGGATGAAGCTGGAAACCATCATTCTCAGCAAACTATTGCAAGGACAGAAAACCAAACATCACATGTTCTCACTTACAGGTGGGAATTGAACAATGATAACACTTGGACACAGGGTGGGGAACATCACACACTGGGGCCTGTCCTGGGGTCGGGGGAGGGGAGAGGGATAGCATTAGGAGATATACCTAATGTAAATGATGAGTTAACGGGTGCAGCACACCAACATGGCACATGTATGCATATGTAACAAACCTGCACATTGTGCACATGTACCCTAGAACCTAAAGTATAAAAAAGAAAAAAGAATCAGAACACACACACACACACACACACACACACACACAAAAGAAAATTGGGTATTGGGAAAATGTATTCTCAATAATAGCATTGTTTCCAGACCAAATGATTTTTTTTCCTGAAAAATTAATAAAGGTGTTCAACCAATGGTACATACAAAATAAACTTTTGGTGGGTAAGCTTCTGTCTTACTACTACTAATAATGATTTTTTGAAAAGCCCAAGACTATACAAAAATGTGTATGCTAGTCATTTGTTTAGAGTTAGGTAATAGACCTAATAAGCATTTCAAAAGAGGTTGTTTTCATTTGCATTTTAAAATGTGTGTGCTATAGGAATGTATCATACTCCAATGAAAACAATTGATATTGCCTGAAAGACACTGCTTATTGGTGCGGCCACTTTGGGAATCAGATTTAAAAAACTCAACTTTTTACTATATAAGAATTTCAAACATATAGGAGAGTATACAGAGAGAGAGAATAATGTTAGTGTCCATTAAAATAACCTGGAAGGCTCATAAAAACAGATTGCTGAGATTTATTCCCAGAGTTTCTGTCAAGAGATATGAAGTGGGGCTTGCAATTTGCATTTCTAACAAGTTTCCAGGTGATGCTGATGCTGCTGGTCCAGGGGCCACATTTTGAGAACCACAAGTATAATGAATTCCTGTTTCCATCATCAGCTAATAATCAACACATGACCAACTTGGTTTCATTCATACTCTCCACTCACATTCCCCTCCTTTCCAATGTAAGGTTTAGGAGCAAATTCCACACATTTTATACTTTCATCTATAGGCTCTTCTGAATGTATCTCTGAAACAGAGATTGGCAGAATTCATGGAATCGCCTGTTTTTGTAAATAATGTTTTATTGGAACACAGCCACACCTATTTGTTTATGTGTTTATGGCTGCTTTCAGGCTATAAAGATATAGTTGAGTAGTTGCAACAGGGACTGTAGACACACTGCATTTTCATGCTAAAATCCGTTTTCATGCTGCTGATAAAGACATACCTGAGACTGGGCAATCTACAAAAGAAAGAGGTTTATTGAACTTACAGTTCCACATGGCTGGGGAGGCCTCATAATTGTGGTGAAAGGTGAAAGGTGAAAGGCACATCTTACATGGTGGCAGGCAAGAGAAGAGAGCTTGTGCAGGGAAACTCCTCTTTTTAAAACCATCAGATCTCATGAAACTTATTCACTATCATGAGAACAGCATGGGGAAGACCTGCCCCGCCATGATTCAATTACCTCCCACTGGGTCCCTCCCACAGCACATGGAAATTCAAGATGAGATTTGGGTGGGGACACAGCCAAACCATATCAACACAAAGCCTAAAACATTTGCTATCTGGCCTTTTTAGAAAAGGTTTGCTGACCTCACCAATGAACATCAATGTCTCTTTTTTTTTCTAAAGAGAGAATGTCACTATGTTGCCCAGGCTGGTCTCGAACTCCTGGCCTCAGGCGATCCTCCCAAAGTGAATCCTCCCAAGGGCCTCAGCCTCCCATAGTGTTGGGATTACAGGCATGAGCCATCCTACCCAGCCATAAATGTCTTAATATCATCAAATATTTAGCAATATTCAGTTTTCCTTGATTGTCTCATACAAATTGAAAAAAAGCTGTTGGTTTGTTCAAATTAGGATTCAAATCAAGTCTACGCATTGCATTGATCTTTTTCTTTTAAGATTTAAAAATCTATAGGTCCCCTCTTCTATTTCATTTTTTAAATAATGTATTTGTTGGAGAAAGTGCATTATTTGTCCTGCAGACATTCCCCATTCTGGATTTTGCTGATTGCATCCTCAGGGTGCCCAATAACCTGTTCTTCTGTTCCTGTAACTGGTAGTTAAATTAAGAGGCTTGATCAGATTCAGGTTGACATTTTGACAAGAATACTTTATAGATGGTGTTGGATACTTCCTACTGTATCCCATCTTTTTATGATGTTAGGATTGATCAGTGGGTTTAGATGTTATTCACTTGGTCCATCTATTCTAGGCCAGTGCTTTTTTGATCTAATTGTTCTAGTAGCCATTGGTGGGCGTTGCCTGTATCAGCAGTGTCAACCTTTGCTTCTCACTATAACTACCTGAGGAGAGTTTAACCCTCCCCATATCTCATTGGTAGGCCACCTTTAGGTGAATCAGCCAGAATCTCTGGGTGTGGGATCCAGTCATCATCAGTGTTTGGCCAAGCTATGATAATGTATCATTCCTACAAATTATTAGCTGGAATTTTTCTATAAAGAACTTTCTCCCATCAACTATTTGACTACTTTGAGGTGCAGTTTATACAGGAAAGGCAGAATAAGTGCTTCATTTTTTTCCTTGTCAGTTTTTAGAATAATGAGTTCTGGGGATAATAATTTTGGCCATTATGGTCAGGTGGTGGTCCACCTACTCCAGGAATTTCTGGATTATGACAACACCTGGAAATTTTTCTGTTTGGATCATATAAAGACAACAAAAGGACTTACTTGATAGGATGACACTCATACTGTAGTGTCTATGAGTACAAATGAGGCCAAATTCTAAATTCATATTTAGATTCTGATGATTCTTTGTGCTGTCTCCGTTTCTGTATTGCTCAGTCTCCTTACAAACTCTCTCCCTCTGTTTATTCTTGAAGTCCCCCTGGTGGTGTCACCCATCCATCTCTTCATTCAACAGGTATTTGTCAAGTACCTGCTCTGTGCCAGGCATGTATACATAAGAACAATTCTAGTTCTGCTGCTACTGCTGCCTGCCTTGACAAGGAGCCTCATCATTGTCCTCTGGTTGTTACCCTCCTTCAAAGTGCTAGTTTATGTGCTGAGGCTGCTATCTGTCATTGCTTCCAAACCTAGCAGTCCTGGTTTTGTCAGGTTTTGGACAGCAGTGGGAAGATTTCTCCTATCTTGGTTGCTGTCATTTATCATGTGGGTTCTGGTAAAGTACCATTTGGTAACCTGAGTCTCACTAAGTCTTTCAGGAAAACAAGCTTCTTCACCTTTTGACTTCCTAATTTTTTCTACTGGGGTTTAAAGCACATAATCCATTGTTCTTGTCTCCTCTTTTCTTTCCAAATACCCACACACCAAACCCCTTATTCTTTAGCAAATTAAACCAAATCACAACTGCAAACAAATCAAACAAAGCAACCTTTCCATCCATCCTTATGTCAATTTATAAAAATAAGTTTCTGGAGGGGTCACTAGCTTGTCAATTTCACAGTAAGATCATTGCTTCCCAAACTTTAATGAGCAGATTTACTACCTGAAAGTATCTCGTTAAAATTATCAAAAGACAAAATTACAACTAATTAAGTTTAAAGATCTAATTTGCTTTATTAGCGATTCATGAATCAGGCAGTGTCTCATCTATAAAAATAGATAGGCGCTCCGATGAACTGAGCAGATGAGATTGGCTTTATAGGCAAGAAAATACTGAAGAAAGCAGAAACAGGGAACAAAAAGCAAATTGGTCATTTAAAAGTTGCTTTCCTTATACGGTTAATATAGAGGTTACTTCCTTATCATGCTGGCTTAGGTAACTGGGCCCCTTCTGATTGGTTGCTCTGAATTTCCTGGTTTTGGAAAACTGGTCGGTTTCAAAGTCCAGTTTAATTACATGGCACCTAGCATAAGTGACTCCATTCTGGTGTGGGCTGGTCTATTGGGCCTAGTGCAGGAGCTCAGTCCAAAACAATGGACTTCCATGAATTTCACTGAATGAAATGCAGATCCTGATTCAGCAGGACTGGGATGGAGCTGATACTCTGCCTTCTTAACAAGTTCCCAGGTTATGCTGCTGTTGCTGGTCTAAGGACTACATCTTGGGAGTAGCGAGGAGCTAGACTTTGCATTCCAGTTGTGGCTCAGCTGAGACACTCTACTAAACAATCAACATACATGGAAATTTATAGCAAATTGTATATTTTGGGTCACATTTGGGTTTTGATACAAAACCCAAATTCCCCAGTAAGAAGCCATCACAAGATGTGACTGTGCTGTCCAGGGGCTGCTGATCTTCATCTGTTGATTTGCTCCGGGAGGTTTCTTTCTGCAAACAAGATCCTAATCTACAGTCTCTGTTTATGAACTTTCTCCATGTTCCCAGTCAGCTGTTCTCAGTCCTGGCTGTGTATCAAAGTCCCTGCTGGAGTTCTTAAAAAAATGCAGCATCTCTAGGGGTGGGACCCAGGCATTTCTATTTCTATTCAGATGATTCTAATGTGCAGCCAGAGTTGAGAATCAATTTTTGTTGTTGTTGTTGTTTGTTTTTGAGATGGAGTTTTGCTCTTGTTGCCCAGGCTGGGGTACAATGGTGCCATCTCAGCTCACTGCAACCTCTGCCTCCCAGGTTCAAGCAATTCTCCTGCCTCAGCCTCCCGAGTGGCTGGGATTACAGGAGCCCACCACCATGCCCGGCTAATTTTTTGCATTTTTAGTAGAGATGGGGTTTCACCATGTTGGCTGGGCTGGTCTTGAACTCCTGACCTCAGGGGATCCACCCGCCTTGGCCTGCCAAAGTGCTGAGATTACAGGCACGAGTCATCGCACCCGGCCAGAATCAATGTTTTAAATATGAAGTTTTTCGTTTCAGTGTTGCTAAGGTGATTTGCTCCCTCAAAAATGGCCCTACAAAAAGCCCACTGTTAATCCTTGTGAACTTGAGAACCCTACTTCATTTGTGCAGCACCATGGTTCTGCTTTTTTCCAGTGCTGAGCTCATTGAGGACATGGATTCTGCTCTCTTTTTATACCTACTGCTCAGATGGAAAGATGATTTTATTTCACCATCTTTCACAAGATGAACAACTTCTCTATTGTGGTGCAAGCTGGAAACAGGGTCTTCCCATTAGGCAGAAACATGGAGACCCAGAAATGTCCTGAGCTGTTAAAAGGCTGGTTGGGTATTCTCAAAAGGTTTGTGTTGGGTGTTTTTCCTGATATTAACAGTGGACAGAGTTTTTAGGCCTGTCAAAACAGAGGCAGCAATGTCTGTTGCAGACTTGAGCCAGGAGGAGGAAAACAGGAATGGAAAGGCCAGTTGCTGTTTAGGATTTAAAAAGCTTTAAAAGGTTGCCAACTGAGAAATGAGTTGTGCTGTTGCCCAATTATCCATCTACCTTCTCTGGTCCACTGGCTCCCTGGTATTTGTGCATTGAGAGAAATAAATGATCCTAGGGCAGAGATTTGAAAACCAACCTTTAGAACTGTTTGCCAGATTCTAACATTAAATATGCTGAAGTTCAGCCCTTTTCAGTTACTGGAGGCATCCCTTTGTGTACTGAGCACTGGGTTTAAATGCTTTTTTTAAAAAAGCGAAATATGTACATTCCGGCTCTATCCTTTTCTTTCCTATGCCAAACAAACAAACAAAAAATATATATATGTGTGTCTCTATATATATTTTTACATATCTATATATACATATACACATATACATATACATATATACATACATATATACGTATATACACACACCCATATATATGTGTATAGATATGTTTTTTCCAAACCTTTCCATCACCAGGAAAAAAAGAAAAACCCTATTAAAAAAAAAAAGGATAAGAGACTGACTCTGATATCCTGCTTAATTTAAACTGTGCTTGTAAAAGTAGGTCTCTGAAAAGAACAAGTGTTAAAGTCATTTCGGGTTTGAACCATATGATTTGAACCAGTGGTTAATGGCTTCTCCATTCCTGAAGTGGCATTGTGAAGTAAAAGGTGAGGTATAAATCACCGTCAACCTGGACATGCCCATTCACTGAGGGAAAGCATTGCTGTACAGTCAGGGCTGAGAGGAGCAGAGTGTGTGGAAGAGTACAGTTAAGCAGAATTGAAGTGAATCCAATGATTAAACGCTGGAGGCAGGGCTGTTTAGACCTGTGAGAAAACTGCTTCAGAATCAAGAAGAATCTTAGCTTCTATTAAATAAATGGGGTCCAACCTTGGGAGTTAGGCCATGTTCCAGTCACACCTGACTCAGAGGTTTCATTATCCAGAACGTTACAGTATTTTCCTAGTTTTCTGTGAGAATATACCTGGCCAAACAACTCATATAACAAAATGGGAAGGAGAGTGAGTTCCTTTGTGGGGAAGTGACATGCCCCTTGACATTCTCTCTCCCCACAGAATTTCCTTGTGCAGCTGCTTGCCATTTGCAGTCTTAGAAATGCCAAGGTAAGGGATATGGGGGTGGGATGGGGGATGGAACATGTAGGAGAAGGCTGGAGGAGATCAAAACTTGCATAAGAAACTGACTTTGCTATACTAAGGGAAAGAGAAGGGACTGAGCATTTATTGAGCATCTGTTATATTTTTGGTGCTTTATAAGTTATTGTATTAATCCTTACATAACCATCTGAAGTTGATGTTAAGAAACATTAAACAGCAATTTTAACATGACTTTTCATATTTTAATATGAAACTTAAATTGAAAGTGGATGTGGCAGATGGGACATTTTGTTTTTTCTCTTTCCCATTTTCACCTAAGGATGTCAAAACAGAATGGCTTTGCATGGCTGCGAATGTCCAAGTATTTGCAGAATGGCTATTCATTTTATCTTCCCAATGCTCCAAGGAATTTCTTTAGCAATTCCTTCTCATTTCCTAACAAACACCTTCTCTTCCCTCTTCCTTCATTTTCCTGATAGGAACCAGCTTCACTAATATGGACAATGAAGGTCTAGTAACTGCTTTCCTCAAAGAACAATGGAAGACCTAAATCAAATTTTAAATCATGGACTATCAAAGGAGATAAAGTCTCTGGACAAGACAACCCCAGAAACCTTTTCTTCCCATTTGTTATATGGGTTGTTGGACCAGGTATTTTCTCACAGAAGACTAGGAAAATATTGTAACATTCTGGATGACATAATCTCTGAGTCAGGTGTGTCTGGAACATAGCCTGACTCCCAAGGCTGGGCCGCATTCATTTAATAAAATCTAAGATACTTCTTGACCAAACATTTTTGTCTTTTTTAAACCTCCAGACTCTGACAACTAAAAGGAAAGCCTAGACTCCTGGAGCTTTAAATATTATTATTTTACCAATGCAGAATCTGAGGCTCAGGAAGGTTATGTAAAGTGGCCAAGTGAACATCACTGGTGAGAGATGGAGTTGGAGCCGGAGCCCAGACGTGTCTGACTGTAAGGTCTGTGCTCCTTTACGTCACACCTCATGTTGTAGGATCATTTTAAGGTGAGGCACCTTGAAGTCGGGGTTTGGGCTAATTTAGGCTTCTAAGTCTTTTTTACTTTATTCTCCAGAAAATATTGAGACCCATCAGGTATTTTAGAGAAAAATCAAGATGTCCTACCTGACATGCTTCTTGTACTTTGTTATTCTGCAAGTCTGATTCTGTTGAAGAGCATATCTAAACCTACCCACACCCACAAATAAGCCCCCATACACAAAACCAAACTTACACACAAATATATCCACAAACACTATTTGAACTCATTAAGCACAAACCTAATAAAACCCAGGTGACTTCAGGCAACAGCTTTTCCTTAGTAATTACCCTTGTAGTTAGTAGTTACACTTGATTCCAGATAACCTGTGCAATCAAACCTGTATCAGTTATATACTGCTGCCTAACAAATTATGTAAAAAACCTAAAGGTTTAAAACAGGGCTCAAAATGTATCCTTTGTAGTTTCTGTTGATCAGGAATTTGAGAGTGCGTGATGGCTTTGGGATGTGTCAAGTTGGTGAGGTTGGACAATATTCCTCAGAATTCCCTTTCTAGTGTGTTTCCAGATAGAGTGCTAGAGACATTGTCTCATGAGAGTGGGAGGATAGAAAAGAAGCAGCAGCCATATTGTAGCATACACACACACACACACACACACACACACACACACACACACACCCCTTCTCCCAGTCATTCAGTCAAACACAAATCTAGGTGCTGCTGTGAAGGGATTTTGCAGATGTAATTGAAGTCCCTAATCAGTTGACTTTAAATTGGGTGGGCCTGACTTAAACAATTGGAAGGGCTTAAAAGAGGGCCTAGGACTTTTCTGAAGCTGGGGGAGAGGGGAGAAAGGGAGAGAGAGGAGATTTCCATTTGTAGATAACAGCTTTGGCCTGTGCCCATGTAGTTCCAGCTTGCTTGTTTGTGATCTTCCCTCGTTGTTGGCCTGTGGACAACAGCTGGGGTTCCAAGCCAGCTTGCTGGTGAGCTTCTCTTTCTGAAGGCCACTCTATGGACTTCAGACTTGCCAAGCCGGCCCCCACCCCCAATTTCATAAGCAAATTTCTTGTAATAAATTCATATATTGCCAACTGGTTCTGCTTCTCTTTCTGAACCAAAATTATAATACAGAGCAGCTTAGCTAGGCTATTATGGTTTGGAGTTTCTCATGAGGGTGTAGTCAAGATGTTGGCCAGTGTTGTAGTCATCAAGGCTTGACTGAGACTGAAAGATCTGTTTCCAAGATGACTCATTCATATAGCTGGCAAGCTGGTGCTGGCTATTTTCAGGAAGCCTTAGTTCCATGCCACTCAAACCTCTCCATAGACCTACTTGAGTATTATCATGGCATGGCTGCTGGCTTCCTTTACGGTGAGTAATCCAAGAGGGCAAAAAAGCAGAAGCAGAAATGTCTTTGCTCATCTAGCATTGGCAGTCACACACCATCACTTCCACTGGTTTCTTTTGGTCACCCAGAGCAAGCCTGAAATGATATGGAAGGTGACTATACAAATGCATAAGTACCAGAAGGCGAGGATCAATAGCAGTCATCTTGGAGGCTGGCTACCACAAAACCTTTCTCATTTCAATTCATTATTTTGGTGCCATGTAGACACAGCTATAGTGTAATGGCCAAACGTATTTTATGATTAAAAATTTTAAAAATTTAGATAGAATTTAATAAATTTTAAATAATTTTAAAGATCATTTAAATAAAACAAAACATTTATATATAGAAATTTTAAATAAAAAAGTAATGAACCTATCACCGAGATTAATCACATTTAAAGAGTTGGCTAATTTTGTCTTATCTATTCCTTTTACTCCACTTTTTTTTTTTGCTACAATATTTAAAACAAATTCCTAAAATCAAGGTATTTCACCTGTAAATATTTTCTTTTTTTTCCCTTCCAACTTTAATTTTAGGATTGGGGGTACATATGGAGGTTTGTTACATGTACAAATGTAAATGGAACATTGTAAACATGTATCACTGGGATTTGTTGTATGCGTTATTTCATCACCCAGGTAGTGTGCATAGTATCCAATAGGTAGTTTTTCAATCTTCACCCTCCTCCCACCCTCCACTGTCAAGTAGGCCCTGGTGTCTATTATTCCCTTCTTTGTGTTCATGTGTACTCCATATTTAGTTTCCACTTATAAGCGAGAACGTGTGGTATTTGGTTTTCTGTTTATGAGTTATAATAATTTGCTTAGGATAATGGCCTCCAGCTGCATCCATATTACCACAAAGGACATGATTTCATTATTTTTTATGGCTATATATAATAGTATTTCTTGGTGTATATGTACCACTTTTTTTTTATTCAATCCACAATAGATGAGCACCTGGGTTGATTCCACGTCTTTGTGACTATTCACTATTGTGAATGGTGCTGTGATGAACATATGCATGTGTATTAGTCCATTTTTACACTGCTATAAAGAACTACCAGAGACCTGGGTAATTTTTAAATAAAAGAGTTCTAACTGACTCACAGTTATGGGTGGCTGGGTAGGCCTCAGGAAATCTACAATCATGGCAGAAGGTGAAGGGGAAGCAAGGCACATCTTACATAGCGGCAGGAGAGAGAGAGAGCAAGTGGGGAAGTGCCACAAATTTAAACCATCAGATCTCATGAGAACTCCCTAACATGAGAATAGCATTGGGGAAATCCACTCCTATGATCCAGTCACCTCCCACCAGGCCCCTCCCTGACACGAGAGGATTACAATTCAACATGAGATTTGGGTGGGAACACAGAGCCAAACCATGTCATTCTTCCACTGGAGCCTCCCAAATCTCATGTCCTTCTCATATTTCAAAATACAATTATTCAGTCTCAACAGTCCCCCAGTCTTTTTTTTTTTTTTTAAATGGAATCACAACTTTAATGAAAACTTGTTTTAAGTAGCTGCCTATTTTGTGCCAGATGTTTTGTCAGGTACTTTGAATGTCTTTTTAAATTTATTATTTTAACAAACCAGTGAAGTGAGTATTCTTCTTCCCATTTTACAGATAAAGACATAGTCTCAGAGAAAGTTTGTGGCTTGTCATTTACACACCTAGGAACTGTCAGAATCAATTAGAACCCAGGTCAATTTGAAGGTTCTTTCCACTACATCACCCTGCCTCTCACATTTTAGATACTGAGTAATAAACATTCAATATTTAAACACAGAAGCATAATACTGTAGACATTAGAGTAAGAAGAGCATTATTTCATATAAATAAAACCCTTCTCCTTTAAAGGAACTCCCAAATTATTCTTAGGTTTGGTAATTTAACATAATCCTATTTTTGATTCTTTTTTCTTTGTCTTTGTCAAATTGGGTTAATTCAAAAGCCTTGTTTTCAAGCTCTGAAGTTCTTTATTCTACTTGTTCAATTCTATTGTTGAAACTTTCCATTGTATTTTGCATTTCTCTGTGTTTTTCGTTTCTAGAAGTTGTGATTTTTAAATTTATGATATCTGTTTCTCTGGAGATTTTTTCATTTATATCCTGTATTTTAAAAAATTTCTTTAAGTTGTTTTTCACCTTTCTCTGGTGCCTCCTTGAGTAGCTTAATAATTGACCTTCTGAATTATTTTTCTGGCAATTCGGAGATTTCTTCTTGGTTTGGATCCATTACTGATGAGCTAGTGTGAACTTTTGGGGGTGTTATAGAACTTCGTTTTGTGATATTATGAGAATTGTTTTCTGTTCCTTTTCATTTGGGTAGACTATGTCAGAGGAAAGATCTGGACTCAAGGGTTGCTGTTTAGATTCTTTTGTTCCATGGGGTGATCCCTTGATGTGGTGCCCTCCCCACTTCCCTAGGCTTGGGGCTTCCTAAGAGCTGGGCTAAAGTGATTGTTATTGCTCTTCTGGGTCTAGCCACCCAGCAGAGCTACCGGGCTCTAGGCTGGTACTGGGGAGTGTCTGCAAGGAGTCCTGTGATGTGATCCATCTTCAGGTCTCTCAGGCATAGATACCAACACCTGCTTTTGTGGAGGTAGCAGGAGAGTGAAGTGGACTCTGTGAGAATCCTTGCTTGTAGTTTTGTTTAGTGCGCTGGTTTTCTTAAATGCTGGTTATGCTAGCAGTGAAGTTGTTAAGTGGACAGACTCAAGACCTCTGGTTATCCAGGTGGTTGAATTAGCCATTGTTCTCTCTTTCCTTGGAGTTCAGTTGGTTGGCCTTCTCTTTCCTTGGAGTAGAGTTGGTTTCCTAATGACCTGAGTTGGTTGGCTTCCAGCCAGGAGGTGGTGCCTTCAAAAGAGCATGAGCTGTGGTAGTATAGGGGGGATTCAAGCTTGCCCTAAGGTTGCCTGGATAAGTATTTGGGTTTCTCAGGTGATGGGCAGGGTCTTAGAGTTCCCTTCAGTTTATGTCTCTTATTGTTTTGTCATCAGCTACCAGGGTGGGTAGAGAAAGACCATCAGGTAGGGGCAGGGTTAGGTGGGTCTGAGCTCAGACTGTCCTTGGGTGGGGCTTGCTGTGGCCATTGTTGGGGATGGGGTGGTTCTCATGCCAATGGAGTTATGTTCCAAGGGGGATTATGGCTGCCTCTGCAGCTTCATACAGGTCCCCAGGACGGTTGGAGAAAGCCAGCAGTGACAGGCCTTACCCAGCTCTCATGCAGCCAGCAAAGCTAATCTCACTCCCGCTGTACTCTCCCAACAGCCAGCAGAGCTGAATTTATATCCAGGCCACCAGTGTGCGGGGCTGAGATCTTGCCCCAGGCTACAAGCCTCCCTGCTGAGAAAGCAAGCAGGGCTTTCAGTGCTTGCTACTCCCTGACTGCCATGGCTTCTGTGCTAATATCTGTACTTCCTGTTTGACCCCTGGCTACTGCCCAGGAAAATTCATGCTTTGTCAAAATTATTACAAAGTTCAGCTTAAAGTCTCCTTTTCCCTGTGGCTTTTCCCCAATTCTACTGGCTGCTGTCCCCAGGACCCCCGTGAGATAAAGTTAGAAATGGCTTCCCTGGAGACCAGGAGTACCTACAGAGCTCTTCCTACTGCTGCTTTTATTTTATATTTTGCTTGGCTCTCTAAATTCATTTCAGCTCTAGTTAAGGTTAGATCCTTCTCCTGTGATCTGGATTTTCAGGTTCCTCAGGATGTGTGTTCAGAGGCAGACTTTCCCCCTCTCACTCTTTGGGCACTTGCAGTTTTTTGGCTGTCTCATGGAGTATGCAGCAGCAAGCTGCTTCTTTCAAAGGGTCTATGAAATTTTTTGTTTTCTTGGTATGTTCCTGCAGTGGTTCTTGCAGCAATATTTTACATTGTGAGTCTCCACATACTGTCTGTCCATTTGAGTGGGAGCTACAAGTTAGTCCTACCTCCTTTCCAGATTTTTTTTCTTCTTTCAGTCTCCCAGTCTTAACTCATTTCAGCATTAACTCAGAAGTCCAAAGTCCAAAGTTTCATCTGAGACAAAGTAAGCCCCTTCTACCTATGAGCCTGTAAAATAAAAAACGAGTTAGTTACTTTCAAGACACAATGTGGGTACAGGCATTGGGTAAGTGCTCCCATTCTGAATGGGAGAAATTGGCCAAAACAAAGGGGCTACAAGCCTCAATGCAAGCTCATAATTTAGCAGGGCAGTCATTAAATCTTAAAGTTTCAAAATAATCTCCTTTGACTCCACGCCCCACATCCAGGGCACACTGATGCAAGGGGTGGGCTCCCAAGGCCTTGGGCAGCTCCTCCCCTGTGGCTCTGCAGGGTACAGCCCCTGTAGCTGCTTTCACAGGCTGGTGTTGAGTGCCTGCAGCTTATCTAGGTGCATGGTGCAAGCTGTCAGTGGTTCTACCGTTTTGAGGTCTGAAGGACAGTGACCCTCTTCTCACAGCACCACTAGACAGTGCCCCAATGGGCTCTCTGTGTGGGGGCTCTAACCCCACATTTCTCCTCTGCCCTATGCTGTAGAGGTTCTCCATGAGGGCTCTGCCCCTGCAGCAGACTTCTGCCTGGACATCCATCTATTTCCATACATGCTTTAAAATCTAGGTGGAGGTTCCCAAACTCTTGCCTTCTGCATACCCACAGGCCCAACACCACATGGAAGCTGCCAAGGCTTGGGGCTTGCACCCTATGAAGCAATGGCCTGAGCTGTACCTTGACACCTTTTAGCCATGGCTGGAGCTGGAGCAGCTGGGACACAGGGTACCATGTCTCGAGGCTGCAGAGAGCAGCAGGGCTCTGGGTCTGGCCCATGAACCCATTTTTCCCTCCTAGGCCTCCAAGCCTGTGATGGGAGGGGCTGCCACAAAGATCTTAGAAATTCCCTGGAGACATTTTTCTCACTGACTTCACTATTAACAATTGGCTCTTTTTTACATATGCAAATTTATATAGCTGTCTTGAGTTTCTCCCCAGAAAATGGGTTTTCTTTTCTGCTACAGGGTCAGGCTACACATTTTCCAAACTTTTGTGTTCTGCTTCCCTCTTAAATATAAGTTCTAATTTCAGACCATCTCTTTCTTCACGTATATGAATGTACACTTTTAGAAACAGCCATGTTACATCTTGAGTGCTTCGTTGCTTAGAAATTTATTCTGTCAGATACCTTAAATCATGTCTCAAGTTCAAGTTCCACAAATCTCTAGGGCAAGGGCAAAATACTGCCAGCCTCTTTGCTAAAGCATAGCCAGAGTGACTTTTACTCCAATTCCCAATAAGTTCCTCATCTCTAGATGAGACCACCTCAGCCTGGACTTTATTGTCCATATCACTATGAACATTTTGGTCAAAACCATTCAACAAGTCTCTAGAAGGTTCCTAACTTTCCCACATCTTCCTATCTTCTTCTAAGCCCTCCAAACTGTACAAACCTCTGTCCATTACCCCATTCCAAAGTCATTTCCACTTTTCAGGTGTCTTTATAGCAGTGGTTCACTCTGCTGGTACCAATTTTCTATATTAACCAATTTTCACACTGCTATAAAAAGAACTACCTGAAACTAGGTAACTATAAAGAAAAGAGTTCTAACTGACTTACAGTTCCACATAGCTGGGGAGGCCTCAGGAAACTTACAATCATGGCAGAAGGTGAAAGGAAAGCAAGGCACATCTTACATGGTGGCAGGAGAGACAGAGTGAGGGGAGAAGTGCCACATTTTTAAACCATCAGATCTTGTGAGAACTCAGTCAATATCATGAGACCAGCATGGGGGAAATCCACCCCCATGATCTAATCACTCCCATCAAATCCCTCTCCTGACATGTGAGGGTTACAATTTGACATGAGATTTGGGTGGGGACACAGCCATACCATATCAGCATGTATGTATCATTATGTAGTATGATTTATATTCCATTGGGCATATACCTAATAATGGGATTGCTAGGTCAAATGGTCGTTCTATTTTATTTTTTTATTTTTATTTTTTATTATATTTTAAGTTTTAGGGTACATGTGCACAACCTGCAGGTTTATTACATATGTGTACATGTGCCATGTTGGTGTGCCACACCCATTAACTCGTCATTTAACATTAGGTATATCTCCTAATGCTATCCCTCCCCCCTTCCCCCACCCCACTACAGGCCCTGGTGTGTGATGTTCCCCTTCCTGTGTCCATGTGTTCTCATTGTTCAATTCCCACCTATGAGTGAGAACATTAAGTTCTTTGAGAAATCTCCAAATTGCTTTCCAGAGTGGTTGAACTAATTTGCATTCCCATCAGCAGTGTATAATTGTTTCCTTTTCCCTGCAGCTTTGCCAGCATCTGTTATTTTTTGACTGTTTAATAATTGCCATTTTGACTGGTGTGAGATGGTATCTCATTGTTGTTTTGATTTGCATTTCTCTAATGTTTAGTGATGTACAACATTTTTCAAAATGTTTGTTGGCTGCCCAAAAGTCCATCGGTGATAGACTAGATTAAGAAAATATGGCACATATACACCATGGAATACTATGCAGCCGTAAAAAAGGATGAGTTCATGTCCTTTTTAGGGACATGGATGAAGCTGGAAACCATCATTCTCAGCAAACTATTGCAAGGACAGAAAACCAAACACTGCGTGTTCTCACTCATAGGTGGGAATTGAACAATGAGAACACTTGGACACAGGTTGGGGAACATCACACAACAGGGCCTGTTGTGGGGTGGGGGGAGGGTGGAGGGATAGTATTAGGAGAAATACCTAATGTAAATGATGAGTTAATGGGTGCAGCACACCAACATGTCACATGTATACATATGTAACAAACCTGCACATTGTGCATATGTACCCTAGAACTTAAAGTATAATAATAAAAAGAAAATGTTTGTTGGCTGCTTGTATGTCTTCTTTTGAGAAGTTTCTGTTCATGTCCTTTGCCCACTTTAATGGGGTTGTTTTTTGTATGTTGAATTGCTCCTTATAGATTCTGGATATTAAAACTTTGTCAGATGCAAACTTTGCAAATATTTTCTTCCATTCTGTAGGTTGTCTGTTTACTCTGTTGATAGTCTATTTTGCTATGCAGAAGGTTTATTAGGACTCACTTGTCAATTTTTGTTTTAGTTGCAGTTGCTTTTGGTGTCTTTGTTATGGAACCTTTGCTAGGGCCTATGTCCACAGTGGTATTTCCTAGGATTTCTTCTAGGATTTTTATAACTTTAGACTATACATTAAAGTCTTTAATCCATCTTGAGTTGATTTTTTTTTATACGGTGAAAGGAAGGGATCTAGTTTCAATCTTCTGCATATGGCTGCCAGTTATCTCAGCATCATTTATTGAATAGGGAATCCTTTCCCCATTGCTTGTTGTTGTTGACTTTGTCAATGCTCAGATGGTTGTAGGTGTGTGGATTTATTTCTGGGTTCTCTAACCTGTTCCATTGCTCTATGTGTCTGCTTTTGTACCAATACCATGCTGTTTTGATTACTGTAGCCTTGTAGTATAGTTTGAAGTTGGGTAGTATAATACCTTTGACTTTGTTGTTTTTACTTAGGTTTGCTTTGGCTATTCAGGCTCTTTTTTGTTTCTATATACATTTTAGAATAGTTTTTTTCTGACTGTGTGAAAAGTGTCCATTGGTAGTTTGATAGGAATAGCACTGAATCTGTAAATTGTTTCGAGCAATATGGTCATATATTCTTCCTATACATGAGCATGAAATGTTTTCCTGTTTGTTTATGGCATCTCCGATTTCTTTCAGTAGTGTTTTGTAATTCTCATAGTAGAGATCTGTCACTTCCCTCATTAGCTGTATTCCCAGGTATTTTATTTTTTTTTGTGGCTATTGTGAATTGGATTACATTCTTGATTTGACTCTCAGCTTAGAAATTGTTGGTGTATAGAAATGCTACTGATTTTTTATACATTGATTTTTTGTCGTGAAGCTTTGAGGAAGTTGTTTATCAGATTTAGGAGCCTTTGGGCAGAGTCTATGGAGTTTTCTAGGTATAGATTTGTATCATCTGTGAAGAGAGATAGTTTGACTTCCCGTCTTCCTATTTAGATGCCTTTTATTTCTTTCTCTTGCCAGATTGCTCTGGCTAGGACTTTCAGAACTGTGTTGAATAGGAGTGGTGGGAATGGGCATCCTTATCTGTTCCAGTTCTCAAGGGGAATGCTTCTAGCTTTTGCCTGTTCAGTATGATGTTGGCTGTGGATTTGTCATAGATGGCCTTTATTATTTTGAGGTATGTTCCTTCAATGTCTAATTTGTTGACAGTTTTTATCTTGAAGGGATGTTGAATTTTATCGAAGGCCTTTCCTGTGTCTATTGAGATGATCATGTGGTTTTTGTTTTTAGTTCTGTTTAGGTGATGAATCACATTTATTGATTTGCATATGTTGAACCAACCTTGCATCCCAGGGATAAAGCCTACTTGATCATGGTGGATTATCTTTTTAATGAGCTGCTGGATTTGTTTTGGCAGTATTTTTTTAAAATTTTTTATTATACTTTAAGTTCTAGGGTACATGTGCACAATGTGCAGGTTTGTTACATGTGTATACATGTGCCATGTTTGTGTGCTGCACCCATTAACTCGTCATTTACATTAGGTATATCCCCTAATGCTATCCCTCCCCCCAACCCCCACCCCATGACAGGCCCCAGTGTGTGATGTTCCCCTTCCTGTGTCCAAGTGTTCTCATTGTTCAATTTCCACCTATGAGTGAGAACATGCAGTGTTTGGTTTTTTGTCCCTGCGATAGTGCGCTAAGAATGATGGTTTCCAGCTTCATACATGTCCCTACAAAGGACATGGACTCATCCTTTTTTATGGGATTTGGCAGTATTTTGTTGAGGATTTTTACATCTATGTTCATCAGGGGTGTTGACCTAAAGTTTTTAAATTTTTTTTTGTCTCTGCCAGGTTTTGGTTTCAGAATGATGCTGGCCTCATAGAATGAGTTACAGAGGAGTCCCTTCTAATTTTTTTTTTTTGGAATAGTTTTAGTAGGATTGGTACAGTTCTTCTTTATATGCCTGGTAGAGCTTGGCTGTGAGTCTGTCTTTTTCAGGGCTTTTTCTGGTTGGTAGGCTTTTTATTACTGATTCAGTTTTGAAACTCATTATTGGTATGTTCAGGGTATTAATTTATTCCTGGTTCAATCTTGGGAGGTTGTATGTTTCCAGGAATTTATCCACTTCTAGGTTTCCTAGTTTGTGCGCATAATAGTCTCTGAGGGTTTCTTGTATTTCTATGGGGTTGGTAGTAATGTACCCTCTGTCATTTCTGATTCTGTTTATTTGGATGTTCCTTTTTAAAATTAGTTTAGCAAGCAGTCTATCTATCTTATTTATTCTTTAGAAGAACCACTTTTGATTTTGTTGATCTTTTGTATGGCTTTTCACATCTCCGTTTTGTTCAGTTCAGGTCCGATTTTGGTTATTTCCTGTCTTCTGCTAGTTATGGGGTTGGTTTGTCAGTTCCTTATTTTTAAAGTTCCTCTAGGTGTGATGCTAGGTTGTAAATTTGAGATCTTTCTAACTTTTTGATGAGGGCATTTAGCACCACAAACTTTCCTCTTAACACTGCTTTAACTGTTCCAGGGATTCTGGTATGCTGTATCTTTGTTTATATTAATTTCAAAGAATTTCTTGATTTCTGCTTTAATTTCATTCTTTACCCAAAAGTCATTCAGAACCACATTGTTTAATTTTCATGTAATTGTATGGTTTTGAGAAATCTTCTTGGTATTGATTCTATTTTTATTGTGCTGTGCTCCAAGAGTGTGGTTGGTGTGATTTTGGTTTTCAAAAAGTTGTTGAGAATTGCTTTATGGCTGGGCATGTGGTCAGTTTTAGAATATGTACCACGTTTAGATGAAAAGAATGTATATTCTTTTACTGTTGGGTTGAGTGTTCCATAATCTGTTAGGTCCATTTGGTCAAGTGTCAAGTTTAGGTACCAAATATCTTTGTTAGCTTTCTGCCTCGATGATCCACCTAATACTGCCAGTGGGTTGTTGAAGTCTCCTGCTATTGTTTTGTGGTTATCTAAGTGTCTTCAAATCTCTTCTAAGAACTTGTTTTATGAATTTGGGTGCTCCAGTATTGGCTGCATATATATTTGGGACAGTTAAGTCTTCTTGTTGAATTGAACTCTTTATCATTATGTAATGCCCTTCGTTGTTCCTTTTGATTGTCATTAAAATCTGTTTTGTCTGAAATAAGAATAGCAACTCCTATTCTTTTGTGTTTCCATTTGCTTGAGAAATTTTACTCCACCCATTTACTTTGAGCTTATGGGTGTCATTGCATGTGAGATGGGTCTCTTGACGGCATACATTTGGGTCCTGCTTCTTTATCCAGCATATCACTCTGTGCATTTTAAGTGGGGTGTTTAGCCCATTTATGTTCAAGATTAATATTGATATGTGTGGATTTTATCCTGTCATCATGTTGTTATATACTTAAGTGTATTTTTGTGGTGGCCGGTAGTGGTCTTTCCTGTCCATGTTTGACATGACCTTAAGGACCTCTTGTAAGACAAGTTTGGTGGTAATGAATTCTCTTAGCATTTGCTTGTCTGTAAAGGATTTTATTTCTCCTTTGCTTATGATGCTTAGTTTGACTGGATATAAAATTCTTGGTTGGAATTTTTTTTTCTCTTAGGCTGCTGAAAATAGGCCCTCAATCTCTTCTGGTTTGTAGGGTTCTACTGAAAGGTCTATTATTACCCTGATGGAGTTCCCTTTGCAGGTGAAAGCCTCTTCCCTCTGGCTGGCTTTACTATTTTTTCTTTTGCCTTGACCCTGGAGAATCTGATGACTATGTCTCCTGGGGATGGTAATCTTATATAGTATCTCATAGGGGTTTTCTGAATTTCCTGAGTTTGAATGTTGACTTCTGTAGCAAGGCTGGTGACATTTTTATGGGCAGTATTCTCAAATATGTTTTCCAAGTTGCTTGTTCTCTCTTTCTCTCTTTTTGGGATGCCAATAAGTTATAGGTTTTGTCTGTTTATATAATTCCTTATTTCTCAGAAATTTTGTTCATTTTTAAAACTTCTTTGTTTATTATTTTTGTCTGACTGAATTTATTTGAAAAACTGGTCTTTGAGCTCTGAGATTATTTCCTCAGCTTGGTGTATTCTGCTGTTAATACTTCTGATTATGTTATAAAATTATTGTCATAAGTTTTTCAGCTCTATCAGATCAGTTTGGTTCTTTCTTAAAATTGCTGTTTAATCTTTCAGCTCTTGAATCATTCTACTGGATTCCTTAGATTCCTTGGATTGGGTTTCATCTTTCTCCTGCATCTCAGTGCTCTTAATTGCTATCCAGATTCTGAATTCTATGTCTGTCATTTCAGCCATTTGAGTCTGGTTAAGAACCATTAATGGGGACCTAGTGAAGTCATTTGGAGGTAAGAAGACACTCTAGTTTTCTAGCTTTTAGAGTTTCAGAGTTTTGTGCCTTTAAAAAAATATATATGTTTGGGCTCATGTTTTTTTAATCTTTAAAGTTGCTGTGTTTTTTGGATGGGGCTTTTTGCTTTCATATTCTTTGATGCACTTGAGGGTTTGATGGTAATATAAGTTGGGTTTAGCTGACTGGCTTTGTTTCTGAATGATTTCAGGGGGCCAAGGCTCAGCTCAGCATTCTTGTACTATGTGCTGTGACCCTGGGGGTCTGGGACTAGGTCCATGGCTTTGTTCTCCATCCCCTTGAGGTTAAGCACCTACAGCACTGCAGGGGCTGAGATATTCCTAGTCTTCTGGTAACAACACTCTGACTGCAGAAGGTGCTGGCAAAACTACTTTGTCAGGGCAGTGACAGCAGAGCCTGTGCTTACATACACATGCCAGCAATAGCAGGGTGGTTGTGTGGTAGGGTCTGCACCCATGCACTAGCGGCAGTGGTGTGGTGGGGTCCCCATGTACATGTCAGTGGCAGTAGGATGATGGGGTTTGCTTGTGGACACACGTACCATCAAAGCAGTGGGGGGAGGCTGAGGGTGAGTGCATGTTGGCAAAGTGGTGGTGGTGGGGGTGGCTGTGGGTATGTGTGTGCTGGTGGGGACCCAACTGCAGAAGCTTTCTAATGGTTAGACAAGATCTGCCTGCAAAAGAGTTATAGCAGTGACCACTGGGAAGCACCCTGGTTGGGCATCTTGAGGCTGCACTACAAGTGGGTGCAGCCAGGCAGGGCCCCTGGCAGAAGCCAGCAGATAGAAGGGTGCTTAGATCAGACTGGCCCCATCTCATGGGCAAGATAGCTCTGTTCTGTCCAAATCCAACAGTTAAGAAAGGCCAAATCCATGTAGAAGAGCCTGATGAGCCTTGGGGATACATGTCCCTGGCCATGCTCCACTGCAACCATTCCTATGCCAAACTCTCTGGGCTCCATGCAGTCCAATCTGATATATTGTAATACATGTTATATGAATAGGGACCATGGGGTGGAGTTTCTGCAGTGACAGGAGATCTTTAAGATGGGTTACCACTATGTTACATTGTAGACAGAATTCATAGAAGTCAGATTCTAGTCATGGCTAAATCTAGGCAAAATTGAAGTAGACATTATTCTTTTGTCTTTTCCCAGTTTCCTTATCTATGCTTTTCCCCCTTTCCTGAGTCTTCAACTCTGCTTGCTCAGGGTTTGCAGATGCTACTTTATTTCTTCTCACTTAGGAAAAAAGCTCATTCACATTTATGTTGTTACTGATGACCATCCAAGGGAAACAGTATGTTGTAGGGGAAAAGAGCAAGAGTTTTAAGGCAGATGAAACAGGGTTTCAATCCTGTCTCTGCTTGTTGCATTTTATAAAAAGAATGCCTGGAAATGCCTGGATTGAGATTGCTGAACCCCAAATAATGTGTCACTAATGGAAAACTTTCAGGCACTGGGAAGGAAGATATTTCTGGGTTGAGGACACTTTTCACATGTCTCTCAAATTCTTCATTTAATCATTTAATTTTACATTTGGCAAGAAAATAAGAACTCTTTACAAAGTTTTCTCACATAAAAGAAAACATATTTGTAGGTGTTGAAAACAAAACAAACCCTTACAAATATCTCCTCATGTTGACAGGCATTAGTACGTTTTTGTAGAAAGACTTTCAGAAGATGGAAAACCATACATCCTGTATGTCCAGGGGTTAAAGCAGACAGGACAGACTTTTTTTGGCACTGGAGTAAGTATGTCAAGTATGGCCATATTTGCATATGCTGTATTTTAAAATCATGTTTAAAAATGTCACATATATTCTGAATCTGGCAAGTGGAAGGCAAGGAGGTCACCTGTACAGCTGGTGCAGGTAATAGAGTTCCCATCAGGCACATTTTGAAGCTCCAAAGTAATGTGACAAATGGAACACTCCATCTGTTGGGAGCCCATTGAGATGAGCACCAGCTCCACAGACACTTTAATATGGGTGGAATATTTTGATGGCAACCATTTATATTAAGTATCTTTAATTTCATTTACTTTCTGTGTAATTATTCTAGAAGTAGTCACAAATATGAACTGTACAGAAGCACATATGCTGGCAAGAATATATAATATTTCTGTCTTAATGATACTACATGAAGAAAAATAATGGAAACATATTTTAACACAAGACACTTTATAAATCATGCATTATTAAAAACTGTTTAATGAAAGCTTGGTGGCAGTTTACTCATAATATTCAAAATGACCATGAACAACTACATGAAGAATATTTAAGATAAGAAAATATAATAAACATTCTCTAAAACATGCTGTCATTTTAAACACTTTGGGTCACTAAAGAAAAAACATAGGTAATTAAACAGAAAAATTCTTTTTAGTGAGTTATTAAATGTAATACATAACTGGATCTAGGTTTTCTCAGAAGAAGGGGCAGGCAAAAAAAATTTATCTGAATATAGGTGTTAGGATAGGTGAGATCACTGAAACTTCTACTAATAATTAACACTTAGCTTCAATATTTGTACTGAACTCTGGTAGCCCTCATTTGGGAGCAGCAGTACTCAATCAAGATATGTCCTTTGTGAGGTGTGTCACAAGTAATTTATTATTAATAACAGTTACCCAAGTTTTAAAATGAATTACTTGTTAGAAATTATAGCAAATTCAAAGTGATCTGCATGATGATGTCATCCAAGGACATGGGTCTCTTTGGCACTTCTGTGAGTCTTCAAAGATGCGAGTGAGTTGGAGAAGGGGAAATTGTACACAACCTGCAGCACATAACATCTGTACCAAAGCCCTTAATCTTGGTGCTACATATGAATGCCATTCATCACGTATGTTGCAGTGGGTATAATAAGATTGGGAGCTGCCAAATACCTGATATGCAAAGGTTGGTTATGGTGCTGGAGATCCCTCGGGGGCTGGCCTGATAACCCCCCTGCTTCTTGCTTGGCTCTTCATAATCAGGGATGATGCTTAATGTTTCCAGAGGCTAGTGTTTCTGTTACTGTCTTTTAATTAAATGTCCTTCTACAACACTTGTGTGAAGAATGCTCATAAAGGAGAGCTCCTGCTTGGCCAGGAATGTATATTTTCCTGGATTATGGAGTCGGGGTCCAAGAAAAGCAAAATGTAACATCATTAGACAAAAGTAAGAAATAAAGCAGTGAGAAGCAATAATGGGCTCTTTATTGAGCTCTTTTTATGATTGATAATATTACATATTATTAAGTGCTTTAAACATACATTAATTGTTTCAACACTCCTCTGAAATAGGTATTACTATCTCCATTTTACCGATGGGGTAACTGAGCCTCAGGGAGGTTAAAAACCTCGCTCAGGATTCCAGCCAGTGAGTGACAGAACCGGGTTGAAACCCATGACTTTGTGACAGTAATGGCCATAGTCATGTCTGTTATGATGGATTGTTGCAAAGTAAGAGAAGGTCCCACACTCCATGAGTGTACCAGTTCAAAAGATGTAACAAAAATTGTCATTCTGTAATAACATTGACTTACACTTAAAAAACCTATTATGGATTTCAAAACTTTTCAAAGTTCTGGAAGAAAGACAGTCAGGAACTTTACAAATTATTGGTTTATAGTTCATACATTCAGTCTTCACAAAGTCCTAATTAGGCTTTCAGTATAGGGGACATTTTGAGGAATAAGAGATGAGTCACAAGTTTGACCTCCAAAGATCAAGTTGTGGAGGTATCATGTATGATATATTTATGTGTGGAAATAACTTGAAACATCAAACCACAAGTTGAGCTTTCCTTCTCTTGTGACCATCCACCCATGTATTACCCAAGTCCAGACCCAATGGCAGTTTGCCAAGTGTGAGCCAAAATGAGTGTGGTCCCAGAAGAACTGGTTCATCTTCCTCTGGTCTGGAGGAGAAATACAAAGCCAGCAGAAGAGGCTTCTTTGAGACAGCAGAGTTCATGGAGTGTTACATTAGACACCTGGTCCCTTACCCTTTCTCCTTTCTGCAGGGGGTATGGAGTGTACTCGACCTGTTCTCTCTGCAACCCTCACCAGCCCAAGGGGTCCCAGGAGAGTGTTCCACGGGGTTTAAAGAGTGATTCTAGAACATGGGACTGCACGTATTTCTTGCCAGGAACTCTCACAAAGACTGGGGGCTGACAGTTTCACAGTACAATAGCTGAGTGGGAAACAACTGTGGAGTGGTGGAGCTGAGAGAGCTGGAGAGAGCGTGTGGCTCCCACCACATGACATGGCAGGGATACCTGAGTTTTCTGCAGGCTCAGAACCACCTTCAGAGTTAGTGGGTCAGTGGCTGGTTTGCAATCCTGCCATTTCCCCCAGGATGTAGAGTCAGCAGGAAGGAAGAGAAAAATGCTGGAAAACAGATTTGGATGACATTGACTGTGATAGTAATTCCTAAACTAGATTAGAAAACACCACTGGAAAGGCTTCAAGATAGCTAACTAGAGGCACCTGGTACTGGCCTACCCCACAAAGAAGAACCAAAATAGTGAGCAGATAATCACACTTCAAATAGATCATCTATGAGAGAATGCTGGAATTCAGCAAAGAAGTGACAGGAAACACCTAAAGCAAGGAAGGAGAGGGAAGTGAGGCAGCCCGCTCAGTTGGGATCAGATGGAAGCCTGGGAGAGGATTCCCAATGCAGGTAAAGTGAGAGACCCACAGGACTCCACATTCCAACCATGGACTTTCTTTCTTTCTTTTTTTTTTTTTTGAGATGGAATCTCACTCTGTCACCCAGGCTGGAATGCAGTGGTGTGATCTCAGTTCACTGCAACCTCCACCTCCGAGGTTCAAGTGATTCTTCTGCCTCAGTCTCCCAAGTAGCTGGGACTACAGGTGCACACCACCATTATTTTTTTTTTAGTAGAGACAGGGTTTCACCATATTGGTCAGGCTGGTCTTAAACTCCTGACCTCATTATCCACTGGCCTCAGTCTCCCAAAGTACTGGGATTACGAGTGTCAGCCACCGCGCCTGGCCCATGGACTTTCTAATACTAGAAGTCCTACCTAGAGCAATTAAACAAGAGAAATAAATAAAAGGCATCCAAAGTGGAAAGGAATAATAATCCAAATTATCTTTGTTTGCAGATGATATGATTTTAGATATGATCTCAGATATCGTATCATCTGCAAAACTAAAAAAAAACCTAAAGAAAAAAATCTAGGAAAACCTAAAGACTCTACCAAAAAACTATTAGAACTGATAAACAAATTTAGTACAGTTTCAGGATACAAAATCAACATACAAAAATCAGTAGCATTTTTTTATGTCAACAGCAAGCTGTCTGAAAAAGAAACCAAGAAAATAATCCATTTACAGTAGCTACAAGTAGAACTAAATTCTTAGGAATAAACTTAACCAAAGCAGTGAAACATCTCTACAATGAAAACTATGAAACATTGATGAAAGAAATTGAAGAGGGCACAAAAAAATGGAAAGAGATTCCATGTTTGTGAATTGGAAGAATCAATATTGTCAAAATGTTCATACTAACCAAAGCAATCTACAGGTTCAATGAAATGTCTTTCAGAATACCAATGACATTCTTCACAGAAATAGAAAAAAATCCTAAAATCTATATGGAACCACAAAAGACCCAGAATAGCCAAAGCAATCCTGAGCAAAAATAACAAGGCTGGAAGCATCACATTACCTGACTTCAAATTATACTACAAAGCAGTAGTAACCAAAACAGCATCGTGTGGACATAAAAACAGAAACATAGACCAATGGAACAGAATAGAGAACCTAGAAATAAATTCATACATTTATAGTCAACTCATTTTTGACAAAAGTGCTAAGAACAAACATTGGGAAAAGGATAGTCTTTTCAACAAATGGTGCTGGGAAAACTGGAGGTGCATATGCAGAAGAATGAAACTAGATCCCTGTCTCTTACCATAAACAAAAGTCAAATAAAAATGGATTGAAGACTTAAATCTAAGACCTCAAACTATGAAATGTCTAAAAGAAAACATTAGAGAAACACTCCAGGACATTGGTCTGGGTGAAGATTTCTTGAGTAAGACCTCGAAAGCACAGGCAAACAAAACAAAAGTGGACAACAGGTCACATCAAGCTAAAAAGTTTCTGTACAGCAAAAGAATCAACTAACAAAGTGAAAAGCTAATATACAGAATGGGAGAGAATATTTGCAAACCACCTGTTTGACAAAGATTAATAACCAGGATATATAAGGAACTTAAAAACTCAATAGCAAAATTTGAATAGGCATTTCTCAGAAGAAGACATACAAATGGTCAACAGGTGTATGAAAATCTCCACATCACTAATCCTCAGGAAAATGCAAATTAAAACTATAGTGAGATATCATCTCACTGCAATTAAGATGACTTTTATCCAAAAGACAGGCAATAATGAATGCTGGTGAGGATGTGGAGAAGGGGGAATCCTACACTGTTGGAGGGCATGTAAATTAGTACATCCACAATGGAGAAGAGTATGAGGGTTCCTCAAAAAAACTAAAAAGAACTGACACACAATCCAGCAATCCCACTGCTGGGTGTATATCTAAAAGAAAGGAAATCAGTATATTGAAGAGATATCTGCATCTTCATGTTTATTGCAGCACTGTTCACAACAGCCAAGATATGGAATCAACTTAAGTATCCATCAACAGATGAATGGATGAAGAAAATGTGGTATATAACACAATGGAATATTATTCAGCCATTAAAAGAATGAAATCTTATCATTTGCAACAATATGGATGGAACTTAAGGACATTATATTAAGCGAAATAATCCAGGCACAGAAAGACAAATACTGCATGTTCTTGCTCATGTGTGAGAGCTCAAAAAGTGGATCTCATCGAGGTAGAGAGTTGACTGATAGTTAGTAGAGGCCGGGAAGGGGAGATGAGAAGAGGTTAGTTAACGGGTATAAAAAATGGTTGGATAGGAGGAAAAAGATGTAGTGCTTGGTAGCACAGTAGGGCAACTATAGTTAGTAATAATTTATTGTATATTTCAAAAATAACTTAAAGAGTAGAACTGGAGTGTTCCTATCAAAGAAATGATAAATGCTTGTGGCTGGGCATGGTGGCTCATACCTCTAATCCCAGTACTTTGGGAGGCCAAGGTGGGCAGATCATTTGAGGTCAGGAGTTCGAGACCAGCCTGACCAACATGGCGAAACCCTGTCTCTACTAAAAGTACAAAATAATTAACTGGGTGTGGTTGCCCATGCCTGTAGTTCCAGCTACTCAGGAGGCTGAGGCAGGAGAATTGCTTGAACTCGGGAGCTGGAAGTTGCAGTGAGCTGAGATTGCACCACTGCACTCCAGCCTGGGTGATAGAATGAAACTCCATCTGAATAAAAAAAAAAAGGAATGATAAATGCTTGAGATGATGGATACCACAATTACTCTGATTTGACAGTTATACATTGTATGCTTGTATCAAAATATCATGTGTATTCTGTAAATATGTACAACTATTATGTATTCATAATAGTTAAAAATAAAAAATTAAAATCATATTAAGTATCTTAGACCACAATGGAGTAAAACTAAGAACCAATAATAAGAAGAACTTTGGAAACTGTACAAATACATGGAAATTAAACAACATGCTCCTGAATGACCACTGGTCAAGGAAGAAATTAAGGAGGAATGAAAAAATTTATTTAAACATGTGAAAATCAAAATACAACATACCAAGACCTGTGGGATATAGCCAAAGCAGTGCTAAGAGGAAAGTTTATAGCAATAAATGCTTTCATCAGAAAAGTAGAAAGATTTCAAATAGATAATCTAATGCACCTCAAGGAACTAGAAAATCGAGAAGAAACAAAATCCCAATTTATTAGAAGGAAAGAAATAATAAAGATCAGATAAGAAATAAACAAAACAGAGACTAAAATCAAATAAGAGTCAACAAAATGAAAAATTGTTTGAAAAGATAAATAAAATTGATAAACTGCTAGCTAGACTAACCAAACAAAAAGAGATAAGACCCAAATAAAATCAGAAATGAAAAAGGAGTCATTTCAACTGATACCAAAGAAATATAAATGATCATTAGATAATATTATGAACAACTACATTTCCTCTGGAAAACCAAGAGGAAATTGATAAATTCCTGAACACATATAACCTACCAAGATTAACTGAGGAAGAAATAGAAAATCTGAACAGACCAATAATGTGTAATGGGATTGAATCAGTAATCAAAAGTCTCCCAACAAAGAAAAGTCCTGGACAGGAAGGATTTACTGCTGAATTCTACCAAACTTTCAAAAAAGAACTAACACTAATTTTCCTCAAACTATTCCAAAAAATTGAAGAGGAGGGAATTCTCCCTAACTCATTCTATGAGGTGAGCATTTACCCTTATACCAAAACCAGACAAAGACTCAACAACAACAACAACAACAAAAAAAAAAAAAAAAAAAAGAGAGATAACTACAGGCCAATATGCCTGATGAACAGAGACCCCATAACCCTCAACAGAATACTAACAAATTGAAACCAATAGCATATCAAAAAGATAGTATATCATGATCAAGTGGGAGTTATCCTAGAGATGCATGATTGGTTCAATATACCGAAATAAATAAACATGATACATCACATCAACAGATGAAGGACAAAAATCATATGATATTCTCAGTAGATGCAGAAAAAGCATTTGATAAAATTAACCCTTTATGACAAAAATGCTCAACAAACTAGACATACAAGGAACATACCTCAACATACTAAAGGCCATATGTGACAAACCCACAGCTAATATTTTAAGGAATCGAGAAAAGCTGATAGCCTTTCCTCTAAGAACAGGAATAACTTTTACCACTCCTATTCAACATAGTCTAGAAGTCCTAGCCAGAGCAATCAAGCAAGAGGAAGAAATAAAAGACGTCTAAACTGGAAAAGAGGAAGTCAAATTGTCCTTCTTTGGCCTCTTTGCACATGATATGATCTTATATATAGAAAAACCTTAAGACTCTCCCAAAAAACTCTTAGATTCAATACATTTGGTGAAATTGTAGAATACAAAATCAACAAACAAAAACGAGTAGCATTTCTATACACTAATAATGAACTAGCTGAGAAACAAATCAAGAAGGCAATCCCATTTACAATAGCTACAAAAATACGTGGAAATGGCGGTTCCAAGCTGGCCGAATAGGAACAGCTCCAGTCTACAGCTCCCAGTGTGAGCGACGCAGAAGATGGGTGATTTCTGCATTTCCAACTGAGGTACCGGGTTCATCTCACTGGGGCTTGTCAGACAGTGGATGAAGGACAGTGGGTGCAGCCCACTGAGCGTGAGCTGAAGCAGGGCGAGGCATTGCCTCACCCGGGAAGTGCAAGGGGTCAAGGAATTCCCTTTCCTAGCCAAGGGAAGCTGTGACAGACGGCACCTGGAAAATCGGGTCACTCCCACCCTAATACTGTGCTTTTCCAACGGTCTTAGCAAACGGCACACCAGGAGATTATATCCCACGCATGGCTCGGAAGGTCCCACGCCCATGGAGCCTCACTCATTGCTAGCATAGCTGTCTGAGATAGAACTGCAAGGTGGCAGAGAGGCTGGGGGAGGGGCTCCTGCCATTGCTGAGGCTTGAGTAGGTAAACAAAGCTGCCAGGAACCTCGAACTGGGTTCAGCCCACTGCAGCTCAAGGAGGCCTGCCTGCCTCTGTAGACTCCACCTCTGGGGGCAGGGCATAGCCAAACAAAAGGCAGCAGAAACCTCTGCAGACTTAAACGTCCCTGTCTGACAGCTTTGCAGAGAGTAGTAGTTCTCCCAGCATGGAGTTTGAGATCTGAGAATGGTCAGACTGCCTCCTCAAGTGGGTCCTTGACCCTCAAATGGGTCCTTGACCCCCAAGTAGCCTAACTGGGAGAAACCTCCCAGTAGGGGCAGACTGACACCTCACATGGCTGGGTACCCCTTTGAGATGAAGCTTCCAGAGGAACGATCAGGCAGCAACATTTGCTGTTCAGCAATATTCACTGTTCTGCAGCCTCCACTGCTGATACCCAGGCAAACAGGGTCTGGAGTAGACCTCCAGCAAACTCCAGCAGACCTGCAGCTGAGGGTCCTGACTGTTAGAAGGAAAACTAATAAACAGAAAGGACATCCACATCAAAACCCCATCTGTACGTCATCATCATCAAAGACCAAAGGTAGATAAAACCACAAAGATGGGGAAAAAACAGGGCATAAATGCTGAAAATTCTAAAAATCAGAGTGCCTCTCCCCCTCCAAAGGAATGCAGCTCCTCACCAGCAATGGAACAAAGCTGGACAGAGAATGACTTTGATGAGTTGAGAGAAGAAGGCTTCAGATAATCAAACTTCTCTGAGCTAAAGGAGGAAGTTCGAACCATCGCAAAGAAGCTAAAAACCTTGAAAAAAGATTAGATGAATGGCTAATTAGAATAACCAGTGTAGAGAAGTCCTTAAATGACCTGATGGAGCTGAAAACCATGGCAAGAGAACTATGTGATGAATGCACAAGCTTCATTAGCTGATTCGATCAACTGGAAGAAAGGATATCAGTGATTGAAGATCAAATGAATGAAATGAAGCATGAAGAGAAGTTTAGAGAAAAAAGAGTAAAAAGAAATGAACAAAGCCTCTAAGAAATATGGGACTATGAGAAAACACCAAATCTACGTCTGATTGGTGCACCTGAAAGTGATGGGGAGAATGGAACCAAGTTGGAAAACACTCTGCAGGCTATTATCCAGAACTTCCCAATCTAGCAAGGCAGGCCAACATTCAAATTCAGGAAATACAGAGAATGCCACAAAGACACTCCTCGAGAAGAGCAACTCCAAGACGCATAATTGTCAGATTCACCAAAGTTGAAATGAAGGAAAAGACGTTAAGGGGAGCCAGAGAGAAAGGTCGGGTTACCCACAAAGGGAAGCCCATCAGAGTGACAGCTGATCTTTCGGCAGAAACTCTACAAGCAAGAAGAGAGTGGGGGCCAATATTCAACATTCTTTTATTTACTTATTTATTTATTTATTTGTCTATTTATTATTATACTTTAAGTTTTAGGATACATGTGCACAATGTGCAGGTTAGTTACATATGTATACATGTGTCATGCTGGTGTGCTGCACCCACTAACTCGTCATCTAGCATTAGGTATATCTCCCAATGCTATCCCTCCTCCCTCCCCCCACCCCACAACAGTCCCCAGAGTGTGATGTTCCCCTTCTTGTGTCCATGTGTTCTCATTGTTCAGTTCCCACCTATGAGTGAGAACATGTGGTGTTTGGTTTTTTGTTCTTGCGATAGTTTACTGAGAATGATGATTTCCAATTTCATCCATGTCCCTACAAAGGACATGAACTCATCATTTTTTATGGCTGCATAGTATTCCATGGTGTATATGTGCCACGTTTTCTTAATCCAGTCTATCATTGTTGGACATTTGGGTTGGTTCCAAGTCTTTGCTATTGTGAATAATGCCGCAATAAACATACGTGTGCATGTGTCTTTAAAGCAGCATGATTTATAGTCCTTTGGTTATATACCCAGTAATGGGATGGCTGGGTCAAATGGTATTTCTAGTTCTAGATCCCTGAGGAATAGCCACACTGACTTCCACAATGGTTGAACTAGTTTACAGTCCCACCAACAGTGTAAAAGTGTTCCTATTTCTCCACATCCTCTCCAGCACCTGTTGTTTCCTGACTTTTTAATGATCGCCATTCTAACTGGTGTGAGATGGTATCCCATTGTGGTTTTGATTTGCATTTCTCTGATGGCCAGTGATGGTGAGCATTTTTTCATGTGTGTTTTGGCTGCATAAATGTCTTCTTTTGAGAAGTGTCTTTTTATGTCCTTCACCCACTTTTTGATGGGGTTGTTTGTTTTTTTCTTGTAAATTTGTTTGAGTTCATTGTAGATTCTGGATATTAGCCCTTTGTCAGATGAGTAGGTTGCAAAAATTTTCTCCCATGTTGTAGGTTGCCTGTTCACTCTGATGGTAGTTTCTTTTGCTGTGCAGAAGCTCTTTAGTTTAATTAGATCCCATTTGTCAATTTTGTCTTTTGTTGCCATTGCTTTTGGTGTTTTAGACATGAAGTCCTTGCCCATGCCTATGTCCTGAATGGTAATGCCTAGGTTTTCTTCTAGGGTTTTTATGGTTTTAGGCCTAACGTTTAAGTCTTTAATCCATCTTGAATTGATTTTTGTATAAGGTGTAAGGAAGGGATCCAGTTTCAGCTTTCTACATATGGCTAGCCAGTTTTCCCAGCACCATTTATTAAATAGGGAATCCTTTCCCCATTGCTTGTTTTTCTCAGGTTTGTCAAAGATCAGGTAGTTGTAGATATGCGGTGTTATTTCTGAGGGCTCTGTTCTGTTCCATTGATCTATATCTCTGTTTTGGTACCAGTACCATGCTGTTTTGGTGACTGTAGCCTTGTAGTATAGTTTGAAGTCAGGTAGTGTGATGCCTCTGGCTTTGTTCTTTTGGCTTAGGATTGACTTGGTGATGCGGGCTCTTTTATGGTTCCATATGAACTTTAAAGTAGTTTTTTCCAATGCTGTGAAGAAAGTCCTTGGTAGCTTGATGGGGATGGCATTGAATCTGTAAATTACCTTGGGCAGTATGGCCATTTTCATGATATTGATTCTTCCTACCCATGAGCATGGAATATTCTTCCATTTGTTTGTATCCTCTTTTATTTCATTGAGCAGTGGTTTGTAGTTCTCCTTGAAGAGGTCCTTCACATCCCTTGTAAGTTGGATTCCTAGGTATTTTGTTCTCTTTGAAGCAATTGTGAATGGGAGTTCACTCATGATTTGGCTCTCTGTTAGTCTGTTATTGGTGTATAAGAATGCTTGTAATTTTTGTACATTGATTTTGTATCCTGAGACTTCGCTGAAGTTGCTTATCAGCTTAAGGAGATTTTGGGCTGATATACAATCATGTCGTCTGCAAACAGGGACAATTTGACTTCCTCTTTTCCTAATTGAATACCCTTTATTTCCTTCTCCTGCCTAATTGCCCTGGCCAGAAATTCCAACACTATGTTGAATAGGAGTGGTGGGAGAGGGCATCCCTGTCTTGTGCCAGTTTTCAAAGGGAATGCTTCCAGTTTTTGCCCATTCAGTATGATATTGGCTGTGGATTTGTCATAGAAAGCTCTTATTATTTTGAAATATGTCCCATCAATACCTAATTTATTGAGAGTTTTTAGCATGAAGCGTTGTTGAATTTTGTCTAAGGCCTTTTCTGCATCTATTGAGATAATCATGTGGTTTTTGTCTTTGGTTCTGTTTATATGCTGGATTACATTTATTGATTTGCATATATTGAACCAGGCTTGCATCCCAGGGATGAAGCCCACTTGATCATGGTGGATAAGCTTTTTGATGTGCTGCTGGATTCAGTTTGCCAGTATTTTATTGCAGATTTTTGCATCAATGTTCATCAAGGATATTGGTCTAAAATTCTCTTTTTTGGTTGTGTCTCTGCCCGGCTTTGGTATCAGGGTGATGCTGGCCTCATCAAATGAGTTAGAGAGGATTCCCTCTTTTTCTATTGATTAGAATAGTTTCAGAAGGAATGGTACCAGTTCCTCTTTGTACCTCTGGTAGAATTCAGCTGTGAATCCATCTGGTCCTGGACTCCTTTTGGTTGGTAAACTATTGATTATTGCCACAATTTCAGATCCTGTTATTGGTCTATTCAGAGATTCAACTTCTTCCTGGTTTAGCCTTGGGAGAGTGTATGTGTCGAGGAATTTATCCATTTCTTCTGGATTTCCCAGTTTATTTGTGTAGAGGTGTTTATAGTATTCTCTGATGGTAGTTTGTATTTCTGTGGGGTTGGTGGTGATATCCCCTTTATCATTTTTTATTGCATCTATTTGATTCTTCTCTCTTTTTTTCTTTATTAGTCTTGCTAGCGGTCTATCAATTTTGTTGATCCTTTCAAAAAACCAGCTCCTGGATTCATTAATTTTTTGACGGGCTTTTTGTGTCTGTATTTCCTTCAGTTCTGCTCTGATTTTAGTTATTTCTTGCCTTCTGCTAGCTTTTGAATGTGTTTGCTCTTGCTTTTCTAGTTATTTTAATTGTGATGTTAAGGTGTCAATTTTAGATCTTTCTTGCTTTCTCTTGTGGGCATTTAGTGCTATAAATTTCCCTCTATACACTGCTTTAAATGTGTCTCAGAGATTCTGGTATGTTGTGCCTTTGTTCTCACTGGTTTCAAAGAACATCTTTCTTTCTGCCTTCATTTTGTTATGTACCCAGTAGCCATTCAGGAGCAGGTTGTTCAGTTTCCATGTAGTTGAGCGGTTTTGAGTGAGATTCTTAATCCTGAGTTCTAGTTTGATTGCACTGTGGTCTGAGAGATAGTTTGTTATAATTTCTGTTCTTTTACATTTGCTGAGGAGAGCTTTACTTCCCAGTATGTGGTCAATTTTGGAATAGGTGTGGTGTGGTGCTGAAAAAAATGTATATTCTGTTGATTTGGGGTGGAGAGTTCTCTAGATGTCTATTAGGTCTGCTTGGTGCAGAGCTGAGTTCAATTCCTGGATATCCTTGTTGACTTTCTGTCTCATTGGTCTGTCTAATGTTGACAGTGGGGTGTTAAAGTCTCCCATTATTATTGTGTGGGAGTCTAAGTCTCTTTGTAGGTCACTCAGGACTTGCTTTATGAATCTTGGTGCTCCTGTATTGGGTGCATATATATTTAGGATAGTTAGCTCTTCTTGTTGAATTGATCCCTTTATGATTATGTAATGGCCTTCTTTGTCTCTTTTGATCTTTGTTGGTTTAAAGTCTGTTTTATCAGAGACTAGAATTGCAACCCCTGCCTTTTTTTGTTTTCCATTTGCTTGGTAGATCTTCCTCCATTCTTTTATTTTGAGCCTATGTGTGTCTCTGCACCTGAGTTGGGTTTCCTGAATACAGCACACTGATGGGTCTTGACTCTTTATCCAATTTGCCAGTCTGTGTCTTTTAATTGGAGCCTTTAGTCCATTTACATTTAAAGTTAATATTGTTATGTGTGAATTTGATCCTGTCATCGTGATGTTAGCTGGTTATTTTGCTCGTTAGTTGATGCAGTTTCTTCCTAGTCTCGATGGTCTTTACATTTTGGCATGATTTTGCAGTGGCTGGTACCGGTTGTTCCTTTCCATGTTTAGCACTTCCTTCAGGAGCTCTTTTAGGGCAGGCCTAGTGGTGACAAAATCTCTCAGCATTTGCTTGTCTGTAAAGGATTTTATTTCTCCTTCACTTATGAAGCTTAGTTTGGCTGGATCTGAAATTCTGGGTTGAAAATTCTTTTCTTTGAGAATGTTGAATATTGGGCCCCACTCTCTTCTGGCTTGTAGAGTTTCTGCCGAGAGATCCGCTGTTAGTCTGATGGGCTTCCCCTTGAGGGAAGCCCCTGACCTTTCTCTCTGGCTGCCCTTAACATTTTTTCCTTCATTTCAACTTTGGTGAATCTGACAATTATGTCTCTTGGAGTTACTCTTCTGGAGGAGTATCTTTTTGGTGTTCTCTGTATTTCCTGAATCTGAATGTTGGCCTGCCTTGCTAGATTGGGGAAGTTCTCCTGGATAATATCCTGCAGAGTGTTTTCCAACTTGGTTCCATTCTCCCCGTCACTTTCAGGTACACCAATCAGATGTAGATTTGGTCTTTTCACATAGTCCCATATTTCTTGGAGGCTTTGTTCGATTCTTTTTATTCTTTTTTCTCTAAACTTCCCTTCTTGCTTCATTTCATTCATTTCATCTTCCATCACTGATACCCTTTCTTCCAGTTGATCGCACCAGCTCCTGAGGCTTCTGCATTCTTCACGTAGTTCTCGAGCGCTGGTTTTCAGCTCCATCAGCTCCTTTAAGCACTTCTCTGTATTGGTTATTCTAGTTATACATTCTTCTAAATTTTTTTCAAAGTTTTCAACTTCTTTGCCTTTGGTTTGAAAGTCCTCCCGTAGCTCAGAGTAATTTGATCGTCTGAAGCCTTCTTCTCTCAGCTCGTCAAAGTCATTCTCCATCCAGCTTTGTTCTGTTGCTGGTGAGGAACTGCGTTCCTTTGGAGGAGGAGAGGTGCTCTGCTTTTTAGAGTTTCCAGTTTTTCTGTTCTGTTTTTTCCCCATCTCTGTGGTTTTATCTACTTTTGGTCTTTGATGATGGTGATGTACAGATAGGTTTTTGGTGTGGATGTCCTTTCTGTTTGTTAGTTTTCCTTCTAACAGACAGGACCCTCAGCTGCAGGTCTGTTGGAGTACTGGGCCCTGTGAGGTGTCAGTCTGCCCGTGCTGTGGGGTGCCTCCCAGTTAGGCTGCTCGGGGGTCAGGGGTCAAGGACCCACGTGAGGAGGCAGTCTGTCCTTTCTCAGATCTCCAGCTGCGTGCTGGGAGAACCACTGCTCTCTTCAAAGCTGTCAGACAGGGACATTTAAGTCTGCAGAGGTTACTGCTGTCTTTTTGTTTGTCTGTGCCCTGCCCCCAGAGGTGCAGCCTACAGAGGCAGGCAGGCCTACTTGAGCTGTGGTGGGCTCCACCCAGTTCGCGCTTCCGGGCTGCTTTGTTTACCTAAGCAAGCCCGGGCAATGGCGGGCGCCCCTCCCCCAGCCTCGCTGCCGCCTTGCAGTTTGATCTCAGACTGCTGTGCTAGCAATCAGTGAGAATTTGTGGGCATAGGACCCTCCGAGCCAGGTGCAGGATGTAATCTCCTGGTGCGCCATTTTTTAAGCCCATCGGAAAAGCGCAGTATTTGGGTGGGAGTGACCCGATTTTACAGGTGCTGTCTGTCACCTCTTTCTTTGACTAGGAAAGGGAACTCCCTGACCCCTTGTGCTTCCCGAGTGAGGCAATGCCTCCCCCTGCTTTGCCTCGCGCATGGTGTGCACACCCACTGACCTGCACTCACTGTCTGGCACTCCCTAGTGATATGAACCCGGTACCTCAGATGGAAATGCAGAAATCACCGGTCTTCTGTGTCGCTCAGGCTGGGAGCTGTAGACTGGAGCTGTTCCTATTCGGCCATCTTGGCTCCTCCCCTCTTCAACATTCTTAAAGAAAAGAATTTTCAACCCAGAATTTCATATCCAGGCAAACTAAGCTTCATAAGTGAAGGGGAAATAAAATCCTTTACAGACAAGCAAATGCTGAGAGATTTTGTCACCACCAGGCCTGCCCTACAAGAGCTCCTGAAGGAAGCACTAAACATGGAAAGGAACAACTGGTACCAGCCACTGCAAAAACATGCCAAATTGTAAAGACCATCAATGCTAGGAAGAAACTGCATCAATGAACGAGCAAAGTAACCAGCTAACATCATAATGACAGGATCAAATTCACACATAACAATATTAACCTTAAATGTAAATGGGCCAAATGCTCCAATTAAAGGACACAGGCTGCCAAATTGGGTAAAGAGTCAAGACCCATCACTGTGTTGTATTCAGGAGACCCATCTCACCTGCAGAGACACACATAGGCTCAAAATAAAGGGATGGAGGAAGATCTACCAAGCAAATGGAAAATAAAAAAAGGCAGGGGTTGCAATCCTAGTCTCTGATAAAACAGACTTTAAACCAACAAAGATCAAAAGAGACAAAGAAGGCCATTACATAATGGTAAAGGGATCAATTCAACAAGAAGAGCTAACTATCCTAAATATATATGCACCCAATACAGGAGCACCCAGATTCATAAAGCAAGTCCTGAGTGACCTACTAAGAGACTTAGACTTCCACACAATAATAATGGGAGACTTTAACACCCCACTGTCAACATTAGACAGACCAATGAGACAGAAAGTCAACAAGGATATCCAGGAATTGAACTCAGCTCTGCACCAAGTGGACCTAATAGACATCTACTGAACTCTCCACCCTCAATCAACAGAATATATATTCTTCTCAGCACCACATCACACTTATTCCAAAATTGACCACATAGTTGGAAGTAAAGCACTCCTCACCAAATGTAAAAGAACAGAAATTATAACAAACTGTCTCTCAGACCACAGTGCAATCAAACTAGAACTCACTATTAAGAAACTCACTCAAAACCGCTCAACTACATGGAAACTGAACAACCTGCTCCTGAATGACTACTGGGTACATAACGAAATGAAGGCAGAAAGAAAGATGTTCTTTGAAACCAGTGAGAACAAAGGCACAACATACCAGAATCTCTGAGACACATTTAAAGCAGTGTATAGAGGGAAATTTATAGCACTAAATGCCCACAAGAGAAAGCAGGAGAGATCTAAAATTGACACCCTAACATCACAATTAAAATAACTAGAGAAGCAAGAGCAAACACATTCAAAAGCTAGCAAAAGGCAAGGAATAACTAAGATCCGAGCAGGACTGAAGGAGATAGAGACACAAAAAGCCCTTCAAAAAATCAATGAATCCAGAAGCTGGTTTTTTGAAAAGATCAACAAAATTGATAGACCACTAGCAAGACTAATAAAGAAGAAAAGAGAGAAGAATCAAATAGATGCAATAAAAAATGATAAAGGGGATATCACCACCGATCCCACAGAAATACAAACTACCACCAGAGAATACTATAAACACCTCTACGCAAATAAACTAGGAAATCTAGAAGAAATGGATAAATTCCTGGACACATACACCCTCCCAAGACTAAACCAGGAAGAAGTTGAATCCCTGAATAGACCAATAAGAGACTCTGAAATTGAGGCAATAATTAATAGCTTACCAACCAAAAAAAGTCCAGGACCAGATGGATTCACTGCTGAATTCTACCAGGGGTACAAGGATGAGCTGGTACCATTCCTTCTGAAACTATTCCAATCAATAGAAAAAGAGGGAATCCTCCCTAACTCATTTGATGAGGCCAGAATCATCCTGATACCATAGCCTGGCAGAGACACAGCAAAAAAAGAGAATTTTAGACCAATATCCCTGATGAACATTGATGCAAATATCCTCAATAAAATACTGGCAAATGAAATCCAGCAGCACATCAAAAAGCTTATCCACCATGATCAAGTGGGCTTCATCCCTGGGATGCAAGGCTGGTTCAACGTATGCAAATCAATAAACGTAATCCAGCATATAAACAGAACCAATGACAAAAACCACATGATAATCTCAATAGATGCAGAAAAGTCCTTGACAAAATTCAACAGCCCTTCATGGTAAAAACTCTCAATAAATTGGGTATTGATGGGACGTATCTCAAAATAATAAGAGCTATTTATGTCAAACCCACAGCCAATATCATACTGAATGGGCAAAAAGTGGAAGCATTCCATTTGAAAACTGGAACAAGACAGCGATGCCCTCTCTCACCACTCCTATTCAACAGTGTTGGAAGTTCTGGCCAGAGCAATCAGGCAGGAGAAAAAAATAAAGGGTATTCAGTTAGGAAATGAGGAAGTCAAATTGTCCCTGTTTGCAGATGACATGATTGTATATTTAGAAAACCCCACTGTCTCAGCCCAAAATCTCCTTAAGCTGATAAGGAACTTGAGGAAATTCTCAGGATACAACATCAATGTGCAAAAATCACAAGCATTCTTATACACCAATAACAGACAAACAGAGAGCCAAATCATGAGTGAAATCCCATTCACAATTGCTTCAAAGAGAATAAAATACCTAGGAATCCAACTTACAAGGGATGTGAAGGACCTCTTCAAGGAGAACTACAAACCACTGATCAATGAAATAAAAGAGGACACAAACAAATGGAAGAACATTCCATGCTCATGGATAGGAAGAATCAATATCGTGAAAATGGCCATACTGCCCAAGGTAATTTACAGATTCAATGCCATCCCCATCAAGCTACCAATGACTTTCTTCACAGCATTGGAAAAAACTACTTTAAAGTTCATATGGAACCAAAAAAGAGCCCGCATTGCCAAGTCAATCCTAAGCCGAAAGGACAAAGCTGGAGGCATCACACTAGCTGACTTCAAACTATACTGCAAGGCTACAGTAACCAAAACAGCATGGTACTGGTACGAAAACAGAGATATAGACTAATGGAACAAAACAGAGCCCTCAGAAATAGTACCACACATCTACAACCATCTGATCTTTGACAAATTTGACAAAAACAAGAAATGGGGAAAGGATTCCCTATTTAATAAATGGTGCTGGGAAAACTGGCTAGCCATATGTAGAAAGCTGAAACTGGATCCCTTCCTTACACCTTACACAAAAATTAATTCAAGATGGATTAAAGACTTAAACGTTAGGCCTAAAACCATAAAAACCCTAGAAGAAAACCTAGGCAATACCATTCAGGACATAGGCATGGGCAAGGACTTCATGTCTAAAACACCAAAAGCAATGGCAACAAAAGCCATAATTAACAAATGAGATTTAATTAAACTAAAGAGCTTCTGCACAGCAAAAGAAACTACCATCACAGTGAACAGGCAACCTACAGAATGGAAGAAAATTTTTGCAATCTACCCATCTGACAAAGGGCTAATATCCAGATTCTACAAAGTACTCAAAGAAACTTACAAGAAGAAAACAAACAAACCCATCAAAAAGTGGGTGAAGGATATGAACAGACACTTCTCAGAAGAAGACATTTATGTGGCCAACAGACACATGAAAAAATGCTCATCATCACTGGCCATCAGAGAAATGCAAATCAAAACCACAATGAGATACCATCTCACAGCAGTTAGAATGGCGATCATTAAAAAGTCAGGAAACAACAGGTGCTGGAGAGGATGTGGAGAAATAGGAACACTTTTACACTGTTAGTGGGACTGTAAAGTAGTCCAACCATTGTGGAAGACAGTGTGGTGATTCCTCAAGGATCTAGAACTAGAAATACCATTTGACCCAGCCATCCCATTACTGGGTATATACCCAAAGGATTATAAATCATGCTGCTTTAAAGACACATGCACACGTATGTTCACTGCAGCACTATTCACAATAGTAAAGACTTGGAACCAACCCAAATGTCCATCAATGATAGACTGGATTAAGAAAATGTGGCACATATACACCATGGAATAGTATGCAGCCATAAAACAGGATGAGTTCATGTCCTTTGTAGGGACATGGATGAAGCTGGAAACCATCATTCTTGGCAAAGTATCACAAGGACAAAAACCCAAACACGCGTGTTCTCACTCATAGGTGGGAATTGAACACAGGAAGGGGAACATCACACACCGGGCCTGTCGTGGGATGGGGGTGGGGGGAGGGATAGCATTAGGGGATACACCTAATGTAAATGATGAGTTAATGGGTACAGCACACCAACATGGCACATGTATGCATATGTAACAAACCTGCATGTTGTGCACATGTACCCTAGAACTTAAAATATAATAAAAAAAAAAAAAAGAAGGAAGTCCTGCAAAGGGCCCAAATTTCCCTTCAGAATCTCCACCACAGTACTCATCTATATTTTCAGTCCTTAATTAAATCTGCTTTCTGCTGTGCTTTTCATTCACCATTTAGTAAAAATGAAAACCTTTCTTAATAAATTTCAGAGATGGGAGATTAAATTACTTACATAAATGCTAATATGGCAATGGAATTTTTTACTAAATTTTTTCTTGTAAATACATGATATGGCATCAATATAAATGAGTATGAATGAGTTTATTGGGCTAACCTGGGTACCTATCTGCATCTGTAATACCATTTTTATGAGCAAATGCATTCTATCTTCAAGCAAACAGACTTGCAAGCTGATTTCTGGAAATCTAGTTTTGGAAAGTTGAACACTGTGTAATTCAATAAAAATATTCTAATGAGAATAAAAGCTAGACAGAGGCATAATAATGCTTTTCCTAATTTTTCTACCTTTCTTTTAGTTACCTTTTAGTTATATGAATAGTCTACAGCAAAATAGCTAAGTGAGGTTAAAGTAGAAGTTAGCTGGTCATTCTGGCATGAGTGAATATGTAGAACTTAGAGGGTACCTTTGCTTAAAGTCAGTTTTCTTTCAGGAATTCATTTTAATATTGTGATACTAGAGACCATGTGAAAAAAATATGAAAAAACTCAAACAAGAAAATAATCTTTAAAGAAAATTTGAGAACCTTCATTTCCAAACTTTTATAAGTAGTTTTTACCAAAAACATGCTCATTAAGCTTTGCCAGGCCACTGTCAGTAGTGGATACATGATTAAATCCACCACGTGGCATTTCTTACGCTACATGAGTTATGGGATGCAGAATGACAGAATTTATGCAACCTTATGAAACATGCCAGCACAATGTAGCACTTAAGCTAAGATATTTTAATGACCCAATTTGTCCAGACTGCTTGAGGATAAAAAGTGATTTCACAGGATTTGCTACTATTAATCACAGCAGCTTCTAGTATTTAGTACATAGTGGGCAGGTGTTTTCAGGATTATACTAATAACAAGAAAAATAACAATGTTTTTTAATAGTCAAATTATAATGAGAGACAATTAATGTAACATTTTAAATTAGTATAAAAGGGCAGGGTTAGCATAGTATAAAGTATATAATTAATGTATTAAATGCAGATGAAATAATCTTAATTCATTTAGCAATTACTCATTCTGCTTGCAATAAGTAACAGATTCAGACGGAACTTAACTGGAAGAAAATAAAAGGCATTGTTGCTTAACTCCTGGTGTCTAGGAAGGAGGGAGAATACACATATATTTTAAGAGACCTCTGAAAAAAGTTCATTTACAAAAATGCCAGGACTCAGGTTTATTATTATTCTCCTGGGGCACACACTTTGAAATGATATTTTCACACAAGGTAGAATCTGAAATTTGAATCCTGTCAGAGCCACAAAATGCGGAAAGTCCAGTTCTCACAGGGAATAACATTTAAATATTAAATGTCTGTGTCCAAGGCAGAGATGACAAGAATAAAAATGAGTCAATTTCAGGTAAAATCTCTGTCCTCTTTGTTTTTTAAACTGGGTCAAATTGGCATTTTTTGTTCAGTTTGGCCTGAAAGAATACAAAATAAATATGATAAGAGTTTGCAACTGTAATGTTTATATAGTTAAAAAGATTCTCAATTTCACTGAAGGCTCTCCTTTGCTTGGAAGCTTAGGATTGTTATTTATAGGCTGTGAAACCAAAATGAATGGTCCATCAGTCAAAGTGGAAGCTTAGTGCAGTGGAAAAAACCAAAGACTTGATTGACTGAATTTTTCACTTTGCAACAAATTGTTTTGGTGTCAGAGAGGTCTTATAGTCATTGCTGTTTCGTTCTTCCCTTCATTTTTAGGATTGATGTCTTACACACGTCAGTCACTGGATATCCTGAAGAGCTTCAGCCTTATGGGTCTACTGTTTCCTTAAATATTTAAATAAAAATAGCCAGAGTCCCCACATCCTTTGTGTTAAGAGTATTTGAGGAGCACACAATAAACAGCCTCTTTTTTTTTTTAACTCAAGTTCTAAATTAGTGGAGAAAAAAATGCAAGTGGTTGTATATCAAGTGTACATTCAAATGATTGCTGACAGAGGCCAAAATGTCACCCAGAAAGAGGTCCAGGTTGCTGTGCAAAGTGCTCTGCTATATTACCTAGCCCATCCAATGGTGCTCGAAGTGTCTGAATAGATTGGGATGTGTGTGGAGACTGTGGCAGGCTGCTCCAGGTGAATTACAGTGCCTGTCTTTAGAATTTTGGAGCAAAGCTCTACCATCCTTTTTAGATGGCTATTCTTTGAGAAACTGCTTATGGATTGCTCCTTGGCCTTGGCAGAGACTCAACACTTGGTCATGGGCCACCAAATGAACAGGAGCTGTGGACAATAAACTGGGTGTTTTTGGCCCTCTCAAAAAAATAAAAATGTTGGGTATGCAGTACAGCTTAAGTAGATCCTGAAAGCATGAGTAAGTTGCTTGGCAAGTTGCCCAGATGCCCCTCCTCATGTTATGTTGCCTCCTCTCTCTCAACCCACATAGCCCTCCAAATCTGAGGGTTCTGCATTATAGAGTCAACCAACTGAGGATTAAAAACTATTTTGAAAAAAAAAATAACAATACAATAATAAAAGTCATACTAAGAAAGAAATAGCAACTATTTACACAGCATTTACATTGTATTAGTTATTATAAGTAATCTGGAGATGATTTAAAGTATACAGGAGGATGTGCAAAAGTTGTATGCAAATACTATTCTATTTTATATAAGGGACTTCCACATCTGTGGATTTTGGTATTTGATGAAGGGCTCCTAGAACCAATCCCCCATGGATATCTAAGGACAAATATATATGGCTTTTAGGGGGTTGCCTATGGCAAATATTGACTGAGGAAGAAAACAATTCAGGCCTGGTTTATAGATTGGTATGCTATGCTGGCACATCCTAAAAATGGATAGCTCAGCACTACTGCCCCACTCTGGGGTGGCTTTGAACTATGGTAGTGAAGGGAGCTCCTATTGTTGGACAGTACTTCAAGGAGTACACCTACTTATTAATTTTTCCTGGAAGAGGAGATGGCCCCAGGTACAGCCTTATACTGGCAGGCAGTGGCTAATGGTTTGACTAGATAGTTCGTGTTATGGACTGACTGTTTGCCTCCCCCCCAAGAAAGAACACAACTAGACAATTGGTGACAAGGAGGTGTGTGGATAGATCTTTCTGAATGGGCATAGAGAGTGAAGACCTTTGTTCCATTTGACTGCTCATCAAACAGCAACCTCAGTAAAAGAGGATTTTAATAATCAGATGAACAAGATGCGCTGCTCTGTGGACATCAAGCAGGCTTTCTCTGCAGCCATTCCATCCATGCCCAATGGACTCATGAACAAAGTGGCCATGGCAGCAGGGGTAGAAGTTACACATGGACTCAGCAACATGGACTTCCACTCACTATGGCTGATCTGTCTATAGTCACTGTTGAATGCCCAACCTGCCAACAGCAGAGTACAACTTTGAGCCCCTGACATGGTACCATTCCCCAGCAGGCTGAAATACCTGCTGGTAGGTTGGTTGCAATGGACCACATCCATCTTAGAAGAGGCGGTGCTTTGTTCTCACTGAAAGAGACATTTACTCTAAATATGGATTTGTTTTCCTTGCCCTCAAGGCTTTTGTCAAAATCACCATCTGTGGACTTACATAGTATGATTCACATCAAGGTATTCTTATAACACTGCTTCTGACCAAGGAACTTACTTAACAGCAATTGTGGACTCATGCTGATGGAATCTACTGATATTACCATGTTCCCTGTTACCATGAAGTAGCTGGTCTGATAGAATGCTGAAATAGCCTTTCAAAAATTTAGTTTCCATACCGGCTGGGAAGGAACATCTCACAGGTTTGAGGTAAAGTCTTCAGGATGTGGCAAATACTGTAAATCAGTGACCAATATACAATGCTCTCTTTCACAGAGGTAGGATCCATGGATTCAGCAAAGCTGTGTGAGATGGGAGTTATTCCTTTCACTATTACCCACAGTGAGCCACTATGTGTGGAAGTTCAGTGTGGGGTACCAGGCACTCTTGAAGTTCATGCCTGTTGTCCCTGATCTGTTGCTCATCCTGTTAGCACAAGGCAGCAGCCAAGCCCACAGCTCCCCAACCCCTGCTGGATCACCTCCTTTAGCTTCTCCAGATCCTAAGCTGGGTGTGTGGATGGCTCTGTGGTGAAGTGTTCCAGCTCCTTCTGTGCCATTGAGGCTGGAGATAGAGAGAGGGAGATGAGGGTTCCAGCTGGTCTTTGTAGGTTCCAGTTTGTCCTTGTCCTGCGTTTTAAATGTCCAGCTGTTCTTACCAACTGCTGGTACTGAGAAACTCTACAGAGCCTGCAGGGCTATAACAGACAAGGACCGACAGCCTCCCATAGGGTTCCTCAACAGCTCCTACAATTACATAAGGTGGAGTTCCTACAGCAAATCTCATATAGTGGCTCTGCTTGTCTGACAAAGCCTAAATGACACAGCATCTGTCCACTAACTGAAGATTCTCGGGGAGGACTTCATCCTCTTGGTCGTTTATTGGCCTAATTTTCTGCTCCTCAGAGTTTTCAAATTTACTCTCACCTTGACTCTTGTGTCTGTTCCCCTTTCTATGCCCCAAGTCAACCAAAATGTGGAACACAATGCCTTTTCCTTAGTTTACCTCAAATACCACTCATAAAAGCAAGGAATTTCACAGAGGTTCTGTGGTAAAAATGGGAGTTGCATTAGAGCAAAATACCTACAGCAGAAGATTACTTAAAATTGAGTATTAGTTGCCCCATTTTGAAAAGTCCAGTTCCTTGGCCTCCTGCCAACTATCAGTTTTCTTTCTCTTCCCTCGTCTGTCTCCCTAATCTGTCCTTCCGCATCTTTCTGGCAACTCAAAACTCCTTTCATTAAAAAAAAAAGTAGAATAATTCAGCTCTCTCATTGTCTTCTTCTTGATCATTGATATGGTTTGGCTGTGTTCCCACCAAAATCTCATCTTGAATTCCCACATGTTGTGGGAGGGGCCTAGAGGGAGGTAATTGAATCATAGGGGCAAGTCTTTCCCATACTGTTGTCGTGATAGTGAGTAAGTCTCACGAGATCTGATGGTTTTAAAAAGAGGAGTTCCTCTGCACAAGCTCTCTCTTTCTTTGCCTGCTGCCATCCATGTAAAAGATGACTTGCTCCTCCTTGCCTTCCACCATGATTGTGAGGCTTCCTCAGCCGCGTGGAACTGTAAATCCAATTAAACCTCTTTCTTTTGTAAATTGCCCAGTCTTGGGTATGTCTTTATCAGCAGTGTGAAAACAGACTAGTACAATCATGTTATTGCATGCTTTCATTTTTATAACCAAAGGCCGTCAAAGAAAAGACATCTTTCTCCTGAAGAGGAAGTTTACTGCCAGTTGTAAAACATAGGCCCTTCCCTCCCCTCTGTATCTTGAACTATCTTGCAGTAGATCTCAGTAGAGAGGGATGCCATATTCTATACCATCCTGTCACAGATTTACTCAAAATCAATTTTATAAAACCAAAACCTTAAAAGAAAGATTGGCAAAAACAATTGTATTAGGAGAAGTAAGTCCTGCTAAGAAACAGCTTTGAGAAAGTTTTGAATTACAGGCAGTTTATAACAGCTGTGGATTGCAACATTTTCCCTGGTGAGTTGTTTAGAGTGTCATTGTGTATAAATTTCAAGCTATATTTCTGGAAGCTTTCATTTAGAAAGTTGATCTTTTACTTCTTTAAGGGTATAAAAGGAAATTGCAGGGTGTGCCTTGGTATGTGAACTACGGGCAAATTGCAGCATGTCAGTCTCTCCTTTGGAGACATGTATGTTTGCCAGTTTTTAAAATACAATTTAAGGAAGCAACAGAATTGTAGTGAGATGGATATTTAAATTCAGAGATGGGAGAAAATACAGAAGGAAATGGAGGAAGGTAGAAGAGTTATTTTTTAAAAATGTATCAAGACATGAATACAAGCCCTTAATCTTAACAAAAGGACTAGTTGTAGCCATGCTGAATTAATCATTCTAATTAGATTTCCAAGATATTTGAGAAAAGACTCTCCATATTAAGAGACTGATAGTTTTTCATTGACACTTTGCTATTTTTGTATTACTGGTCCAGAGCCTCATAAGTTTAGAATTTTTAATTCAATAAATTAGAATAAAAAGTGAAAGAGAAAATTACTTCTTTTTGACTCGAGAGAGTCTAATCGCAGGTTTTTATGTTCTCAGTGTATGGATGTCTTATCTATCTACTTTTTTTTTCTTTTCTCTCTCTCCCTCTCTCTTTTTTTTTTTCTATGTGCAAGATAGGAAGAAGTGTTTTGAGGGAGAGCACACTTGTGGGAAATGCCTTCAGCAGCAGCTATGCAAGAGAACAGATGACAGAAGGTCTTGTAGGTTTGGTATCCACAGTGCTTTTGACAACCAGTTGACTTGATGTTTCCAGTGATATGGCCAGAGCACCAGGATTCAGGGTATGACCCAACCACTATCAGATTCTACTTCTGGAGTTCATTTCCTTGGACATTGCTCAGAAGCAGTAGTTTCTTAACCTTTTTTGGTTCATGGAGGTGTATGAGGTCATAGACCCTTTCCAGAGAAAAATGCACATATGTATACAGAAAAATTTGCCAGCAATATTAGAAGATTATAGGCCCCATGAAACCTACCTGAGGACTATATGCTATAACTCCCATTCTAAATCACTGTCTTTTGGAGAATTGTAAAGGCCTTTCTATTCCACGTTGAGGTTCCTTTTCTGATCTAAGCCTGAGTGTCACTCAATTCTTCTATGACTTAGCAGAGGATGATATAGATTCTTATACCTCGCAGTTGTTTAACACAAGGCTAGATAAATTCTAAAGTGAGGACAGCCACAGAGATGCCACATTTGTGTCTTATTTACTGTTATATTCCAGAAACGTAGTGGGTACTCAAGAAGTAATTGTTGAAACTTTTGCCTTAGAGTATAATGTGGTGGTAAAGTGAGGTGAGAAATTAAAGTGGGCTTTGCGTACTCTTGGAGCAAGAGGAGTGCTCAAATGATAGGTAGGATGTGCAACTGGGTCTCCAATAAACCAATTAACTAAGGACTCCTTGCCTTCCTTTAGTATTGCTGGCCACAAGAGGAAACTTGGGGCTGCATAAAAATTTGAGCTGTGGGTAAGGCTGCTGGAGGACCTGCCTGCCAAAGAGAATTCTGCATTTGTCTTCTTTGTTTCCTCTTGCTTAAGGAAGAAGAATCCTTACCTCTGAGAGGAGAGCAGATTTATGTAATAAGGGGAAGAGATTGCTGGAGGTGGAAGAAAGAGAAAAACCACAGGATTAGTGGATTAAGAGAAGTTTTTGGAGAGAGACACTCTGGAGAACACACACTTGCAAATATGCATTTCAGATGATTTCTTCAGGATTGATTTCCCAGAGTGAAATTACCTGGTCAAATGGGGTAGATGTTTTTAAGACTTGATGACAAAGTGCTTTTGAGAGAAGCCAATCATTTAACCCCCTCTGTTTTCCATTCCTGAAACATAAGAAGGTGCTCATATGTTGTCAGTATTTTTTACATTTTATAACCAAGGAAACAACATTTTGGAGAATGTAAATACTTGCACAAGTTGGTAAATACTCTATTTGTTCAATTCCAAATGACATGTTTTCCCTTACACAGCACCATGGTTCAGTGTTGAGATCCACAGAAAACGTGACAAGGTTGGCCTTTGACTCAGGCCTAGCAGCCCTGAGAATAGGGATGGGGACTGAGAGAGAGAGACAGCACGAGCTAGAGAGAGCTGTGGATCCAGGCTTCAAGGATGCAATGAAGCCTGCAAACACCTTTCTCTCACAAGGCTCAAGAACATCCAGTCACCTCCCTGACCACACTTCTCAGATCTGCTTTCATCTGACTTTCATATTCTCAAGGTTAACCTTGTCAGGCTTGATGATCAACAAGATTACAATGAGTATTCATAGAAATTGGTACAGAAGTTAATGTCCAGATCCACATGAAACGCAGGCAGAAATGAAGACAGTGACACTTACCAATCTTGACAGAAGGGACAAAAGCTTAAACTCTACAAGGAAACATTTGTAACCCTCATCAGCACGGTGCTGCATATTGTAGACAATACATGCACTTTAAAAACCACAGGATCTAAGCATTATGGAAATGACAATGACAACTTAAGGAGAGCTGTTGTCACTGGGGAAGGATGCTTAGAAATACGCACTGCTTTTCAACATCATTAGGACATCTCAAAGTCCTTGGTTTTAGGTAATTTCTTTTGTAAGTTTATAAGGTATAGCTCTCAAATTGTTTCCAAGTCTTATTAATTCCTGGATATTTATGAGCAATTATTCATTAAGTGGAAAAACGAAAGGAGGGGAGGGAAGACAAATGAGTTTCCAGTTTTTACAAATATTGTTTCCTTTTTTGTTCTGATTCCTGAAAATAATAATATGGGATACATTCATGCAGTCCAGAGCATGATCTCTATAGAAGGCACAGAGAAGAATAGATAAGCATATGTATACAAAGTGAACAAATTCCCCTTAATGAATATTCAAAGCCTGTCCACCAAAAATTCCCAGTTTTCTGGTTTCAGTAGGTTTTGGAGGTTTGATTTTGTAGGTCAGACCTGGTAGGTAGGGCAGGGACTGAGTTATCTGTGCTTTTGTTTTTCACTAGTGTGGGCCTGCCTTATCAATGCATCCCTAGAGCCAATTAAGGACAAGATGAATTTTTGGGGCCTCTCCAGTCACCTTTCTTAAGCGTCCACAAAAAAGGTAACTTCTAGTGCCTTTACCTGACCTTGCTTGAAAACAGTCAGGAGAATGCTATGGTCTGAATGTATATGTCCACCCAAAATTCATAAGTTGAAAACCTAATCACCAATGTGATGGTATTAGGTGGGGTCTTGGGGAGATGATTTGGTCATGAAGTTGAAGCCCTCATGAATGGCATTAGTACCTTTATAAAAGAGGCCTCAAATACCTGTCTTGCCCCTTTCTACCATGTCAGTTTACAGCAAGAAGACAGCCCTCACCAGACACTTAATCTGCTAGTGCCTTGATTTTGGACTTCCCAGCCTTCAGAACTATGAGAAGTAAACGTTGTTTATAAGCTATCCAGTCTATGGTATTTTGTGATAGTAATCTACATGGACTAAGACAGAGGCTGTTACCAAAATTATAGGAAATATATTTAGAAAAGAAATTATTTTAAAATGCCAGATATTTATTCATATGGAGAAAAGACTCTTCTCTTAGAGAATTATTATGGCCCACAAAAGCTGTACTTATTCATATATACGATTTTTCATTTAATGTCGACAGCAACTCTACGAGATAGACATTATTATTATCTCTCTTTTATGGGTGAGGAAACTGTGGCTTGGAGGGGTTTAGGTGACTTGCTCCTGGCTACACACCTAGTGAGCAATGAAGAGAGGAGGACTCACACATAGATATTCTGAGATGAGATTGTTTGCTCTTTGTGTTACTTCACGTTCCTTTGGTTTAAGCCAGGGTGTATTATTGAAGTAATCATGGTTATATTTATATTTCATCATTAGTATCCCTCATCATCCGTGAAGTGGCTTTCATCTTGTAGGTCAAATATTGGGAGGTATTTCCAGTTAAAAATTAAAAAGTCAAGAAGTCTAAAAGTGCAACTCTGAGCTTTGGCCGTTTGGATGTGAAAACAGCCCAGTCTCATCAAAATTAAATGAGAAAAAAGTGAGCAATGTATCAAGTAGGAATGCATTTGGCTGTAAGTGATAGAAAAATAGAAGAATCTGGTCAGAGTAGCTCAACCAAATAAGAATATATTATTTTTTTCATAACAAGAAGTTTAGAGGTGGGCAGTCCATGGTAGGGAATAGCCCCACATGCATCAGAGTCCGTGCTACTCAAATCCTTCCACTCCGCCATCCTTAGCATGGGACTTCTGCCTTCAGGTTTGCTGCCTAATGATTGTAAATTGGGTTTTCCATCTTTAACTCCATATCCACATTCCATACTGGTAGAATATGGGCCCAATCTGTTTGCCTTTGAGTCTTTCTTCTTGTTTGGAAAGGGATGTTCTCTCTGAAGACTTCCTTGTGTCAATTGGCCAGGGCTGGGTCTCAGGACCACCCTAACTACAAGGGAGTGTAGGAAGGTGAATATTTTCAGCTAGGCCCAATTTCATACTGGAAAAAACATGGATTATGTTAGAAAGAAAAAATAAAAGAATGAATGTAAAGTGAATTTTTTGGAGGGATTGGGAGTGAGAGTTGTGAATGGATAGTAATGATTAAAAATCATTTAAACCAAATGCTCAGTTGAGATAGGCTTCTGAGGAGGAAACTAGAACCTTGTACTTGGGTGTGTTCTAATGAATGAGGAACTAGTTGGGACAGCCTAGGCAGGTAACTGCATTGAAGAGCAGGCAGAGCTAAGTGGCTGAAATGGTGGTGAGAGATAATGACAGCGAGGTGGAGCTCAATTACAAAATGGCCAGAAAAGATTAGGATAGAGAGAAGATGCCAAAATTTATAGGGTCATACTTTTTAAAAAAATTATACTTTAAGTCCTGGGATACATGTGCAGAATGTGCAGATTTGTTACATAGGTATACACGTGTCATGGTGGTTTGCTGCACCCATCAACCCATCATCTACATTAGGTATTTCTCCTAATGCTATCCCTCCCTTAGCCCCCCACCCCCCAACAGGCCCCGGTGTGTGATGTTTCCCTCCCTGTGTCCATGTATTCTCATTGTTCAACTCCCATTTATGAGTGAGAACATGCAGTGTTTAGTTATCTGTTCTTGTGTTAGTTTGCTGAGAATGATGGTTTTCAGCTTCATCCATGTCCCTGCAAAGGACATGAACTCATCCTTTTTATGGCTGCGTAGTGTTCCATGGTGTATATGTCTCACCTTGTCTTTTTTTGTTTGTTTTGTTTTCTTTTATTATTATTATTATTATTATTATACTTTAAGTTTTAGGGTACATGTGCACAATGTGCAGGTTAGTTACATACGTATACACGTGCCATTCGGGTGCGCTGCACCCACTAACTCATCATCTAGCATTAGGTATATATCCCAATGCTATCCCTCCCCCTCCCCCCAACCCACAACAGTCCCCAGAATGTGATGTTCCCCTTCCTGTGTCCATGTGTTCTCATTGTTCAATTCCCACCTATGAGTGAGAATTTGTGGTGTTTGGTTTTTTGTTCTTGTGATAGTTTACTGAGAATGATGATTTCCAATTTCATCCATGTCCCTACAAAGGACATGAACTCATCATTTTTTATGGCTGCATAGTATTCCGTGGTGTATATGTGCCACATTTTCTCAATCCAGTCTATCATTGTTGGACATTTGGGTTGGTTCCAAGTCTTTGCTATTGTGAATAATGCCGCAATAAACATACGTGTGCATGTGTCTTTATAGCAGCATGATTTATAGTCCTTTGGGTATATACCCAGTAATGGGATGGCTGGGTCAAATCCTTTTCTTTATGCAGTCTATCATTGATGGGCATTTGGGTTGGTTCCAAGTCTTTGCTATTGTGAATAGTGCTGCTATAAACATGTATGCCTGTGTCTTTATAGTAGCATGATTTATAATCCTTTGGGTATATACCCAGTAATGGGATTGCTGGGTCAAATGGTATTTCTGGTTCTAGATCCCTGAGGAATTGCCACACTGACTTCCACAAGGGTTGAACTGATTTACACTCTCACCAACAGTGTAAAAGTGTTCCTATTTCTCCATATCCTCTCTAGCATCTGTTGTTTCCTGACTTTTTAATGATTGCCATTCTAACTGGCATGAGATGGTATCTCGTTGTGGTTTTGATTTGCATTTCTCTAATGACCAGTGATGATGAGCTTTTTTTCATACGTTTTTGGCCGCACAAATGCCTTCTTTTGAGAAGTGTCTGTTCATATCCTTTGCCCACTTTCTGATGGGGTTGTTCTTTTCTTGTATATTTGTTTAAGTTCTTTGTAGATTCTGGATATTAGCCCTTTGTCAGATGGGTAGATTGCAAAAATTTTCTCGCATTCTCTAGGTTGCCTGTTCACTCTGATGATAGTTTCTTTTGCTGTACAAGAGCTCTTTAGTTTAATTAGATCCCATTTGTCAATGTTGGTTTTTGTTGTAATTGCTTTTGGTGTTCTAGTCATGAAGTCTTTGCCCATGCCTATGTCCTGAATGGTATTGCCTAGGTTTTCTTCTAGGTTTTTATTGTTTTAAGTCTTACGTTTAAATCTTTAATCCATCTTGAGTTAATTTTTGTATAAGGTGTAAGGAAGGGGTCCAGTTTCAATTTTCTGCATATGGCTAGCCAGTTTTCCCAACATTATTTATTAAATAGGGAATCCTTTCCCCATTGCTTGTTTTTTCAGGTTTGTCAAAGATCAGATGGTTGTAGATGTGTGGCATTACTTCTGAGTCCTCTGTTCTGTTCGATTGGCCTATATCTCTGTTTTGGTACCAGTACCATGTTGTTTTAGTTACTGTAGCCTTGCAGTATAGTTTGAAGTCAGGTAGCATGATGCCTTCAGTTTTGTTCTTTTTACTTAGGATTGTCTTGGCTATATGGGCTCCTTTTTGGTTCCAATGAAATTTAATGTAGTTTTTTCTAATTTTGTGAAGAAAGTCAATGGTAGCTTGATGGAGATAGCATTGAATCTATAAATTACTTCGGGCAGTATGGCCATTTTCATGATATTGATTCTTACCACCCATGAGCATGGAATGTTTTTCCATTTGTTTGTGTCCACTCTTATTTCCTGGAGCAGTGGTTTGTAGTTCTCCTTGAGGAGATCCTTCACATCCCTTGTAAGTTGTATTCCTAGTTATTTTATTCTCTTTGTAGCAATTGTGAATGGGAATTCACTTATGGTTTGGCTCTCTATTATTGTTATATCGGAATGCTTGTGATTTTTGTACATTGATTTTGTATCCTGAGACTTTGCTGACATTACTTCTCAGCTTAAGGAGATTTTGGGTTGAGACCATGGAGTTTTCTAAATATACAATTATGTCATCTGCAAACAGAGACAATTTGACTTCCTCTCTTCCTATTTGAATACCCTTTATTTCTTTCTTTTGTGTGATTGTCCTGGACAGAACTTCCAATACTATGTTGAATAGGAGTGGTGAGAGAGGGCATCCTTGTCTTGTGCTGGTTTTCAAAGGGAATGCTTCTAGCTTTTGCCCATTCAGTATGATATTGGCTGTGGGTTTGTCGTAAATTGCTCTTATTATTTTGAGATACTTTCCATTATTACCTAGTTCATTGAGAGTTTTTAGCATGAAGGGGTGTTGAATTTTATCGAAGGCCTTTTCTGCATCTGTTGAGATAATCATGTGGTTTTTCTCATTGGTTCTGTTTATGTGATAGATTATGTTTATTGATTTGGGTATGTTGAACCAGCCTTGCATCTCAGGGATGAAGCCAATTTGATCATGGTGGATAAGCTTTTTGATGTGCTACTGGATTTGGTTTGCCTGTATTTTATTGGGGATTTTTGCATTGATGTTCATCAGGGATATTGGCCTAAAATTTCCTTTTTTGATGTGTCTCTGCCAGGTTTTGGTATCAGGATGATGCTGGCCTCATAAAACAAGTTAGGCAGGAGTCCGTCTTTTTCTATTGTTTGGAATAGTTTCAGAAGGAATGGTACTAGCTCCTCTTTGTACCTCTGGTAGAATTCGGCTGTGAATACATCTGGTTCTGGGCTTTTTTTGGTTGCTAGGCTATTAATGCCTCAATTTCAGAACTTGTTATTGGTGTATTCTGGGATTTGACTTCTTCCTGGTTTAGTCTTGGGAGGGTGTACATTTCCAGGAGTTTATCAATTTCTTCTAGATTTTCTAGTTTATTTGCATAGAGATGTTTATAATATTCTCTGATGGTAGTTTGTATTTCTGCGGGATCAGTGGTGATCTCCCCTTTATCATTTTTTATTTTGTCTATTTGATTCGTCACTCTTTTCTTCTTTATTAGTCTGGCTAGCGGTCTATTTTGTTAATCTTTTCGAAAAACCAGCTCCTGGATTCTTTGATTTTTTGAAGGGTTTTTTGTGTCCCTATCTCCTTCAGTCCTGCTGTGATCTTAGTTATTTCTTGTCTCCTGCTAGCTTTTGAATGTGTTTGCTCTTGCTTCTCTAGTTCTTTTAATTGTGATTTTAGGGTGTTGATTTTAGATCTTTCCCACTTTCTCTTGTGGGCATTTAGTTCTATAAATTTCCCTGTAAACACTGGTTTAGCTGTGTCCCAGAGATTCTGGTACATTGTATTTTCATTCTCATTGGTTTTAAAGAACTTATTTATTTCTGCCTTAATATCGTTATTTACCCAGTTGTCATTCAGGAGCAGGTTGTTCAATTTCCATGTAGTTGTGCAGTTTTCAGACAGTTTCTTAATCCTGAGTTCTAATTTGATTGAACTGCGGTCTAAGAGATTGTTTGTTAGGATTTCTGTTCTCTTGCATTTGCTGAGGAGTGTTTTGCTTCCAATTATGTGGTCAATTTTAGAATAAATGCTAAGAAGTATGTATATTCTGTTGATTTGGGGTGGAGAGTTCTGTAGATGTCTATTAGGTTTGGTTGGTCCAGAGCTGAGTTCAACTCCTGAATATCCTTGTTAATTTTCTGTCCTGTTGATCTGTCTAATACAGATAGTGGGGTGTTAAAGTCTCCCACTATTATTGTGTGGGAGTCTAAGTCTCTTTGTAGGTCTCTAAGAACTTACTTTATGAATCTGGGTGCTCCTGTATTGGGTGCATATATATTTAGGATAGTTAGCTCTTCTTGTTGCATTGCTCCCCTTACCATTATGTAATGGCCTTCTTTGTCTCTTTTGAACTTTGCTGGTTTAAAGTCTGTTTTATCAGAGACTAGGATTGCAATCCCTGCTTTTTTATGCTTTCCATTTGCTTGGTAGATCTTCCTCCATCCCTTTATTTTGGGCCTATGTGTGTCTCTGCATGTGAGATGGGTCTTCTGGATACAGCACACTGATGGGTCTTGATTCTTTATCCAATTTGGCAGCCTGTGTCTTTTAATTGGGGCATTTAGCCCATTTACATTTAAGGTTAATATTGTGATGTGTAAATTTGATCCTGTCATTGTGATGGTAGCTGGTAATTTTGCCCATTAGTTGATGCAGTTTCTTCATAGTTTCAATGGTCTTTACAATTTAGTATGTTTTTTGCAGTGGCTGCTACCAGTTTTTCCTTTCCATGTTTACTGCTTTCTTCAGGAGCTCTTGTAAGGCAGGCCTAGTGGTGACAAAATCCTTCAGCATTTGCTTGTCTGTAAAGGAGTTTATTTCTCCTTTGCTTATGAAGCTTAGTTTGGCTGGATATGAAATTCTGGGTTGAAAATTCTTTTCTTTAAGAATGTTGAATATTGGCCCCCACTCTCTTCTGGCTTGTAGGGTTTCTGCAGAGAGATCCGTTGTTAGTCTGATGGGCTTCCCTTTGTGCATAACCTGACCTTTCTTTCTGGCTGCCGTTAACATTTTTTCCTTCATTTCAACCTTGGTGAATCTGACAATTATGTGTCTTGGGGTTGCTTGTCTCGAGGAGTATCTTTGTGGTGTTCTCTGTATTTCCTGAATTTGAATGTTGGCCTGTCTTGCTAGGTCTGGGAAGTTCTCCTGGATAGTATCCTGAAGAGTATTTTCCACCTTGGTTCCGTTCTCCCCATCACTTTCAGGTATATGAATCAAATGTAGGTTTAGTCTTTTCACATAGTTCCATATTTCTTGAAGGCTTTGTTCATTCCTTTTCATTCTTTTTTCTCTAATCTTGTCTTCATGCCTTATTTCATTAAGTTGATCTTCAATCTCTGATATCCTTTCTTCCGCTTGATTGATTCGGTTATTGATACTTGTGCATGCTTCATTAAGTTCTCGTGCTGTGTTTTTCAGCTCCACCAGGTCATTTATTTTCTTCTCTAAACTGGTTATTCTGGTTAGCAATTCCTCTAACCTTTTTTCAAGGTTCTTAGCTTCCTTGCATTGGGTTAGAACATGCTCCTTTAGCTTGGAGGAGTTGGTTATTACCCACCTTCTGAAGCCTACTTCTGTCAATTCATCAAACTCATTCTTTGTCCAGTTTTGTCACCTTGCTGGTGAGGAGTTGTGATCCTTTGGAGAAGAGGCATTCTGGTTTTTGAAAATTTTAGCCTATTTGCACTGGTTTTTCCTAATCTTTATGGATTTATCTACCTTTGGTCTTTGATGTTGTTGACCTTTGGATGGAGTTTCTGTGTGGATGTTCTTTTTGTTGCTGTTGATGCTATTCCTTTCTGTTTGTTAGTTTTCCTTCTAATAGTCAGTCCCTTCTGCTGCAGGTCTGCTGGAGTTTGCTGGAGGTCCACTCCAGACCCTGTTTTTCTGAGTATCACCAGCAGAGGCTGCAGAACAGCAAAGAATGCTGCCTGTTCCTTCCTCTGGAAGCTTCATCCCAGAGGGGAACACACCAGATGCCAGCCAGAGCTCTCCTGTATGAGGTGTCTGTTGATCACTGCTGGGAGGTGTCTCCCAGTCAGGAGGCATGGGGGTCAGGGACCAACTTGAGGAGGCAGTCTGTCTCTTAGCAGAGCTTGATTGCTGTGCTGGGAGATCTGCTGCTCTCTTCAAAGCCGGTAGGCAGGAATGCTTAAGTCTGCTGAAGCTACACCCACAGCCGCCCCTTCCCCCAGGTGCTCTGTCCCAGGGAGATGGGAGTTTTATCTATAAGCCCCTGACTGGGGCTGCTCCTTTCTTTCAGAGATGCCCTGCCCAGAGAGGGGGAATCTAGAAAGGCAGTCTGGCTACAGTGGCTTCGCCAAGCTGTGGTGGGCTCCACCGAATTTGAACTTCCCAGGGGCTTTGTTTACACTGTGAGGGGAAAACTTCCTACTCAAGCCTCAGTAATGGCGGGCTCCCCTCCCCGTACCAAGCTCAAGCATCCCAGGTCAACTTCGGACTGTGTGCTGGCAGCGAGAATTTCAAGCTAGTGGATCTCAGCTTGCTGGGCTTTATGGGAGTGAGATCTGCTGAGCTAGACCACTTGGTGCCCTGGCTTCAGCCCCCTTTCCATGGGAGCGAACAATTATGTCTCACTGGCATTCCAGGTGCTACTGGGGTATGAAAAACTCCTCCAGCTAGCTCGGTGTCTGCCCAAATGGCCACCCAGTTTTGTGCTTGAAACCCAGGACCCTGGTGGTGTAGGCTTCTGAGGGAATCTCCTCATCTGCAGGTTGTGAAGACCATGGGAAATGGATAGTGTCTGGGCTGGATTGCACAGTTCCTAACAGCACATTCCCTCATGGCTTCCCTTGGCTAGGGGAGGGAGTTCCCTGACCCCTTGCCCTTCATGAGTGAGGTGATGCCCCATCCTGCTTCAGCTCGCCCTCTGTGGGCTGCACCCACTGTCTAGGCAGTCCCAATGAGATGAGCTGGGTACCTCAGTTGCAAATGCAGAAATCACCTGCCCTCTGTGTTGATCTCGCTGGGAACTGCAAATGGTAGCTGTTCCTATTCAGCCATATAGCCAGCCACCGTGGGGTCATACTTTTAAAGCCAAGTCAAATAGTCAGTTTCTGGAAGCCTAGACACTACTTTTCCAAGAGGAAGAACTTGCTTGTCTTAAAGTGGCCTTGTTTGCAAGCCACCTACTTACACCACAACTCGGAGTGTCTCAGGAAGCTGGAGTATTGCTTAGCAGAAAACCCCCACATGCTGCCATTTTTTGGTAGTACTGTTGATTATTTCAAGAGCAACACAGTGCTAGTGCTGGATTTTGAGCAAGACTATAATTATCCAATGTCCCTTCTGTTAGGGAGATTATGTGACAATCCCATGGCTTGTGGAATGTGCATCTTGGGGTTTTTGTCTTAGCCACTAATTGGCTTCACTTTTCCCTTTTGTTCTCTGTAACAACATTAGGCTTCTGCAGTACTGCTGGCCAGTTATTGGTGATACATCTGTGGCCATAGAATGGGGAGGCTGCCTGGGGTCTTAATCTGTGACTCTGTTCGCTTTAGGCTCATGTTAAGGCCATTAGAGTTATATAGAAGTACGCTAGAGTCCACTGCTACTGGAGCTCTTGCCCTAGAGTGAAAACTGGGGCCACGAGGATACAGCCCCACTGACAAGCTGGCTGGGGCCTGTCCTGTGAGTAATATATGAGAGCATCAAGCCGCAGGCTGGGTTTAAAGATGATCAGCAGCACCATGCTGAAGGAGAAGCCAGGAAGGAGAACTCAGGCATAGAAGCCAAGTGGAAGAGGAGAGTGCTGTGGTTAGTTAAGCTAATAAAATGGAATAAACAGAGAAGATACATTTTGTAGAAGCCAAAGTCTAGGGATATCAGAACTCTTGGGGGTCAAGGCAAGGGATGGGCACTAGGCCCCAGAAGGCACAGTTCTGAGACAGAGTCAGGTTGCATGAGTGTCAGCTAGGGTGGCAGTGGTGGTCGGTACTGGGCCAAGTGGGGAGGGGTGCTAAGAGAAGGTTGTTGAAAATGCACACATCTGGTTCTCCCAGTCCTAAGGCTTATCTGTCTTACAATAGTGGTCTGAGACTGGCCACTGTGAAAATGTGGTACCTGGACCTGATCAGCAAAGGCTTGACACTTGGAATTTCTCAAAAGGGATTGTTGAAACCCATTTCCATTACCAGAAAACTGTTTTCTAATCTACTTGGTGCAAGGTGTGGTCCAATCTCTGTACGCCTTTTCTTTTCCATTGTTTAAAATGGAGATATTTCCTAGTTTGTAGCCTGGAAGAGATGTTATGAGTCCAAATGAGATTATGTAGTTCTTGGAATTCCACTGAGGAAATAGCTATGTAAATTCGATGTGTTGTTATTCATGACATGTATGGTTGAGCTGAAGACTCTAGCTACTACCCAACCATGCAAGCCATAAAATTAGACTTCCTATACTGTGCACAGTAATTCTCTTTCTTACAATAGAAACCGCAAACCAATTTTGCCTTACAGAAATGTGCTCTCATCCAAAATTTTTAATGCACATTTTAAAAACCAGCTCAGTTTTACTGTGGAGTCACATCTGAGGAAAGTGACATAGTCAGGGAAATGTCTGTCTTACATACAGGAAGAACATACATATTTTATAAGCTTACCAGGAGCTGATTATGAAGATCACTCATCAAAATGATCTAACAACTTTCATTTTCACATCACTAGTTCAATTAAGAAATAATTCCCAATAATATGAATCCAAATATATTTTCATTTCTGGATATATATGCATCCATGCTGTGGGCTTTATTTGATTTTTTTTATTACTCTTTAGTTCTTTAACAGTTGCATTTTTTTTCTTTGCAAGTACATAGTGGGTAATTTATGTTGTTTTGATAGTTTGTTTCTTTGATATAATTTGCAATTCTGCACCCAGAGTTGTAATATACAGTATATTACAAGGCAGAGTTGTAATATACTACAGCTTATCTAAGCTACAGTTTAGATAAATGACATGGAAATACAGAGGTTATCATGTAAAATGATCCATATTTCAAAATAGGGACTTCTGTAAAATGAAAAAAAATATATTGCTATTAATCACACTTTTTATATGACTTTTTTCCTTGACTGAGATTTGTTGCATTTACTATTGTAACATATTTCCAAAACACATTAGTTAAATGGGGCTGAAAATCATGCATGCATATTTTAGGGAAAAAACGTGCAGCTATATTTTCAATCTTAAGCTATAAACTATGGCTTTTTTTGATGATTAAAATATTCTGGCCGATTTAAAATGAGCTACATAATAAAAGTGATGTGCAATAATAATTTTACAATGCTTAATAATATAAAGTACTTTATCTGAAAGACGCCTTTAAAAATATTTTATGCATAATTCAAGCACTTTTGTTCTCTTCTGTAAAGAAAATAAGTGAGTGATATGCAAGTGAAGTAAGAAATTGAAAAGAATTTAAAAAATAAAAACTGGACAGATTTCTGCCTGTGCTCAAATTAAGAAGTAGTGACATGTTAAAATGTTTTATGCTATTGGCAACTGGGGGAAGTAGGGCAGAGTGACACAATAGAAAACATTAGGCCCAAACTTTCTCTAATGTAGGTTTTCTGGCTTTAAAAAAAGGGGTACAAAGGGTCATTGAAGTTTGTTGAATATGCTTCTTATTGTCAATTCATGTCGCTAAAGAGAGTTTGCCCTTGCTCACACAAGAGAGGAGCTTTCAGATCTTCAACCAGATACCTGCCAGGAGTATCTTTAACATGCAAACTAGCCCAGGGAGTTTGCCTGCCTACCAGTCACCATCAAAGCACAAGCACCTGAAGAAAGAGTGCACACGTTCTCCTAGTGCTGCCCCTGAGCTATCCCTAAAGAAAACGCAGGAAAACCAGGCTAGGAAATTGTAATGTGTTTATTAATGAAGGCTGGGCTATTGTTCACTTAGAATCATCCAAAAGTTTAAAATAATTTTGAAAGGGGCTTACGGTATAAAAAGAGGTGTGGAAAATCAGCCCCAGTAGGAACCAATTAATTACTAATCCACAGAGGAAACCATGCTTCACATTTTTTTTTTTAATCTGAAGACATGGTAAACTATGGGTAGATTTTTAAAAATTACATATGAACCGATGACTGGATTGTGAAATGTAATAAAGTGCCAGAATACCCAGTTGCTTTGGAACAGAATTCTGTATGTTGTTTGTAGGTTTTGTCTACCTAACAACACAATTTTGTTTGGGTGAATTTTTGTTTGTACTTGATAAAGGTTTTGGTTGTATTGTCTGGCTCATTTGAGTTGGGCAGCCTGATCTTTTGTTCTGACTTAACCTCCCATGAACACATTTCTAAAAGGATGGTTTTACTATTTATAAATTTGGTGCTTCTCAGAGATCATTTAGAAATTAATGTAATTAAAAAAGCATAAATAAAACAGGAACCTGTTGACCTGACCTAGATACAATCTTACCAGAAGGCAGGGTTGTTGTGTGGTTTGTTTTTGTTTTTGTGGGGTTTTTTTTTTGGTGGGAGGTATTTACTTGATTATAGCCTTAGAAAATTCAGACAGAGCTTTGAGAACAGTGTCCTGAAACCTTGTTTGTAAGAAAAGTTGGTTATTCTGGCTTCTATGGTCTCACCCTATTCTAAAATCTTTCATGATAAGCATGTCCTAATAGGTCAAGGTAAAGCTTTGCTGCCCTGGTAATGGGTGGGAAAGACACAGAGAAAAAGAGTGCATAGATATGCTTCCATTTCCCTCTATGCTTTCTTGCCTTCTGGATTTGGCCTTCTCCTTGATCTCCAACATCTTTGTGTTGAAGGGCCGACAGAGTAAACTGTGGGACTCAATAAACATTCGTTACTTGATTTATTTTAGAGAAAATTTGAATATAGCCTAAATAGACACAAGATTTTGTTTTGTTGGGGCAATATTTACAGAGTGTCCCACATAACGTAAAGAGTAAAATGTATTTTAATGTAGGTTGTCTTTGGTTCATCCTTCTATAAATTAAAACTAGACATTTCTGTTGAGAATCACTTTGTTCCCTCTACTCTTTGTGTGTGACATTCACTTGTGAAATGACAAGACTTTCTAAAATCCTTAGCCAAGTTTAAATCAACTCAGAAAAATCACTTGTTTAATACTGTCTTTTTTTTTTTTTTTTGCCATCTGCTGTCATTTGTTCTGGTTTTATTTTTTTACCCAGAGCAACTCCTTAGAAGAGCGTTACATGGGTAGGAATGTTTGTTGGTTGATTGATTATGACTGGAGAGTATGTGTTCTGAAGTTGGAGGTTAAATAAAGCCAACACCACAGGTCTACATAGAATATATGTGTGGTTGATTTGATAGAGAAAAAACCCAATTCACTACAGAGAGGGCCAGGTGGGATGCCTTGAGGGCCTTGGACAACACTTTTGATTTCTAATCTACACAGATTACTTTGGAACTGACTATAAACTAGTTAAATGATTGGCTGGTGACAAAAAAAAAAAGATGAAGAAAGTAATGAATGCGTACTAAATGGCACAGAAGATTTAGAGGGATTTGTGTTAGCTTTGTAACCAGACTGACATATGGGAAATAAAATTTATTGTTACTAAACATTGAACATTACTCTTGAGCACTAAAATAATGAACACAGTAAAAATAAATAGCATTGAACTAACTAGAGCAGTAAGACTTTCAAAAGAACCCTCCAGAGAGAGGAAGGAAGGGTTTTTCTTTCACATTGTGTAGATAATATAAAGCCACACATCACCTATGCAATAGCATTAGGCTAATTATTCCCAGAGAGCTGGTCAGAGTGTTTAGTTATGCCCAATTGATTGACTCTTTCCTCTTAAATTCCTAAGGAAGCATCAATATTTCTTAAAATATACATGTCAAGATTTCAAATCCCCAAGCTTTTAAAAACATAGCAAAAAATCATAATACAGTTTGGATTAGAAAATGATTAGAAAGATTTCAACTTAGCATCTGTGTTGAGTGTTGAATAAACCCATTAGACCTTGAGATATTGCCTTGGAAAACCTAAATGACAACAAAAAGTATTCATTTAGGGAGTAGCCTTCCTGAAAAGAGTTAGAAACTCTTATCACTAGAGACATTCAAAATGGCCATAAAATGTGTCAAGGAAATTATTTTCTCTCTGATGTTATTCTGAGCATGCATAATGAAAAAAATTCTTTTTATCAGTGTGTTTTTTACTAGCATACATAATGAAAAAAATTATTTCATCAGTGTGTTTTTTGCTCTCAGTTTACCATTAAGTGCATTACAAATCAGTTTTGAATTTCACAGTAAACACAGTCATGTTTTTCAGGGTCTCCTCAATAGGTCCATATAGTCATAGATTAATTGCTTAGGACAGTATCAGGTTTGTCACTTACCCAGGTACTGAGTTTCGAACTGTACCTCTCTTTAGGAATAAGATTAGTTTTTTTTTGTTGTTGTTGTTGTTTTTTCTCCCTACTAACTGCATTTGTCCCTCTTCATCAAAGCACACTCTGAATAGCCATGCTTTTGCATCTTACTGATGCACAGAGGTTGATCAGTTGGATTGAAAGACAGAGCTCGAAAGGTGTTGTAATGCTTCGTTGGCAGCACCAGATCAAGGTGGTATGCTGTGGAGGGTATTCTAGCTTTAGCTGTGCCACTAAAAAGCAGCTGGACTTTAGGTCAGTTGATTGGCATCCATAGATCTTGGTTTCTTCATTCGCAAATGAAAAAAAAAAGTTTTTGCCCCTGTTCCAGGATGCTCTCAAAACTGTTTTTTATCCATCCAACCACCAGGCTTTATTCCATCCAAGGGAGAACAATATAAACGAACAGTGCTGCTTCTGGAGGTCTCATCTAATGAGGGGCTGAAAAACTCATAAGGGGCCAGAGAGTAAATATTTCAGATTTTGTGAGGCAAAATTGAGTGAATTATTTAGGTATTTATGTAACATTTAAAAATGTAACCATTAGAAAATGTAAAACCCATTCTTGCGGGTGGTATAAAAACAAGTGGTGGGTTAGATTTGGCCTTGCTGTGGTTGTCCACCCCTGCTCTGGAGGAATAATATACACAGATAATCACACCCCAATGTGCAGGATAGAAGTAAGAGGCAAAAAAAATTCATCTGAACGATTTCCTTCCTTGACCAGACACTTTAGTTAAGACAGCCTTTCTTGGTTGTGCAAGAGCCCTTTACTTCACTGGGGGCCATGGAGATCCCTCCTGCCCATTCTTTTCATCTCTCTTCTTATCTTTCTTTCTCTTTGTTTTCTTTGACCTCAAACTACCATTCCCATTTGCTTGAAGAGCTTTTTTATTGAGACAAGATGAGGAGGCCTGGGGGAAGGGTGGAAGGGAAGGAGGAGGCCAGCAAGAATTTTAATTTCCCGAGCGCCAACATAATTACAGAGCAGATACAATTGCCTCCAAATCTTTTGTGCTGCTTTATATGCATTCATTATTTTCCTCATCTTTTTGTCACCAGTCAGCCATTTAACTAGTTTACAGTCAGTTCCAGGGAAATTTATGTAGATTAGAAATCATCGACCTTAACTGAAGCCCTGAAGACATCTTACGTGTTAGCACATCGATAGATATTGTATTTTAATAAATTCAGTTTCTCTATCAGAAACTTTGTGTCAGCTGCAAGCCTCTCTTATCACAGAGGCATCTGAACTGCCCTAAGTATGAAATATGGACAATCAGAAAGCCTCATCTCAGATTGTTCTGGAGGTTTACTCCAGAGAGAGTCCATCATTTTGGAAATTCATTTAAATAGGTAGAAGGAAAATATCAAGAGCCTAAAAAATGCATGTAATGCTATTGCATTTTCCTTTTCTATGATTAATTTAAGTTCCCCTGGGAAATGTTACCCTTTGAAGTTGTAGATGAATTAGAATTTTTCTCTCAGAATTATTAACACATACCATTTCTGACAAGTAGTGTGTTTCCTTTAACAATCTTTGATTTTTCTCACATTTAAATGCAGTTAATATTGAATAAATGGCCTGTTGTCTTTCTTAGTATTTATTGTTAATGTGACTTGAACACTTGCAGAATTTCCTTTTTGAAATGTGTAAAGATATGTACATGTTCCAAGATAAGATTTTATCTAAAACATTCTGACCAGTATTGAGTATGTATCAAAAATGATGTGCTTCTTAATTTGAAGTCCAGTAAAGACAAAATGAAAAGTGGTGGGATAAGGCTGGTAAATTGCAGCTTAAGCCCAAACAATGACTATTATGGAATATAAACATGTATAAGCTTGTCTGTCAAACTGGTGGAGCACTGCTGCAACGAAGCCTTTTTTGATCACTACAGGTACTGGATGAGCACTCATTCAGAGAGAAGGAGACAGGCTTGAAAAGCTTCATCCATTATCAAAACCATAGTCACAGCCAGTGTATGTGTGGATGACACAGGGGACAGATGCCCGCCACTTAGCCTTATACCTGGCCAGTCCCCCATGGACTTAAATCTGGGCTGTAGAAGAGAGATGACCTTGACTAGATTTTCTGTGTATGGAAGGTGATACGGCGGAATCAGAATCTGTGGCGGACACTGTTAGTTGCCCTCCTAACCCCAAGAGCCATTTCCCCTCCTTTTTGTAAACACAATCTTGTTTTCTCTGAGGGGGAGGGGGTAGCCTTATGCCCCACTGTGAGGGCTAAAATCATGATTGGTTTAAGTCATTAATGGCAATTTCATTACTTTGACAGTCTCCCTTTCCCAGGGGTCCCAGAGCTATGATGACCATGTGACCTAGTTCTACTCAATGCTGTGCAAGGAGAAGGCTGCAGCTGGGCTTCTGGGAGAAACTCTCCTACCATTTTGCCCACCTGATATTGTGTGAAGATGTGCAGCTTATATCTGTGGCAGTCATCTTGTGATCAAGAGATGGCATGTCCAAGAATGAAAAGCTCACAGTTGAGAATGGCATGGTTGAGGCAGAAAGAAATTAGATGATGGATGGTGCTGTGGAGCTGCCGCACCAAACTTGGAGCTCCACATCTTCAGAATTCTTATAGCACGAGATCAGTAAATGCTTTTATTGCTTAAGCCACTGTGAGCTGGGTTTTCTCTTTCTTTCAGCTGCTTGAAATCAAATGAGTGTAACATCAAAATGGATTAATGCATTTGTTTAATTCACCACAAAGCTTGGAGGACTTTCAGTAATTCGAGGGCCCCAGCCGAAGAGGTAGCAGAATTCAGGAAGAGTGAGCGTGTTAAGCCAGAGCATCAGTACCCAGAATAAGCAGTGAAGTGCCAGTGGAGGCAGCAGTGCCCAGAGGCTATGGCAATAAAGTCTGGCAATCCTGGCAGAAGAGGTAGATGTGCCAGACTGAAGTAACGTGAGTGGGGAAGCCCAGCAGATGTAGTGGTCCCTGGTTGACACTGGGGTGCCTCATGTTGCAGAAATAGAAATAAAGAAACTATGGCACAGAGTAGCTTTCTGGATAGCTGATTTTACTTGTTTGTAGGCATATTTGAGGCATCATTTTGTATATTAAAGAGGGTAATCTGCTGCCCAGAATGTTTAAAGGCTCAAACACAACAGGAGTTTGTGTTCTGCTCGTATAACAGTGTGGTGGCCAGTGGATGGTTCTCTCTCTTTCTGGTGAATCAGGGGCTTTGGAGACTTCCATTTGGAGATTCTGAAGTTCCTTGGGACCTGGTTGTCATAGCATTCGGCTGGTAGAAGAAAAAAGAGCATGGGGGAGATATGCCTGCTTCTTAAAAATCTCAGTCTAGAAGTGGTACAAATTACCCCCCTTCTACTTCACAGTGGAAAGGAGTTATATGTTTCTACCTAACTGCAAATGGAGTGGGCAATGGGTTTCCCTGGCTTGGCAGCTGCTCCAGGTTATATCTTGAAATAGGAGAATGAAATATGATAGGCAATCTCTGCCAGCCGGGTACTCCTGGAAATATGATACTCGTTTTGCGGTGGGATTGGGGTGGGGCAGATACTTTGCAGAATCCTAGGGTTCTGAGCTAGTTAGTGGGGTAAGCTGGTGACACAGAGGTAACAAGGCCAGTGATTTACCCATGGATCTTCTAAGTGTTGCCAATTAGAGTAGTTTAGGCAGAAGGGGGCATATCCCCCCTATTCCTTGGAATTATTTGCTTGACTATATCAAATTACTGAATAATTGAAAAACCCTCTCTTTTGTCTAACTACAATCATGTGTTGCTTAACGACAAGGATACATTCTGAGAAAAGTGTTCAATAAGTGATTTTGTAATTGTGTGAACATCACAGAGTGTGCTTACAGAAACCTAGATGGTGTAGCCTACTACATGCCTATGCTATAACCTATTGTTCCTAGGTTACAAACCTGTACAGCATATTACTGTACTCAATACTGTAGGCAATTATAACATGATATATTTGCATATCTAAACATATTTAAACATAGAAATGGTACAGTGAAAACATGGTATGATCTTAGGGGACCACAGTCATATGTGCAGTCTATCACTGACCAAAACATTGTTATGCAGGGCACGACTATATTTAGATCTGGTATGGCCATAGTACTGAATTTCATTTATGATTTAACATAAACCAAATACCGACAGTCTAAACTCTAATATATACACCTGCCAGTCCTTTTATTATTGGGAGCAAAGCACTTAAAAGCATGTGCTAGTTTTTTCTTTTTAAAAGTATTTCTGATGACTGCATGGCCTAGGACTACTAAGAAATAGAATTTCAAAATGAGCATCAGACTTATTTTTCAAGTGCCTTGTCATAAATGCATTGCTACTCATGTAATAAAGTAATTTTCCCTTGTGAGATAAATATAGCACTAAAGAAGAATGAGCCTTGTCTGATAAATGGCTTTTATTAATATTCTAATGTTTTTATTTTGTTCTAGAATTATGATTAGTTTCAAGAGAGTAGCAAACAGGTTATGATCAGAGTTGAGTATTATTGCTATCCAGATATATTTGGTTAATGCCTGCTGTTTATTTCAAAAACAAAATGTTCCATTAAGAAAAATCAATGATAATGGTTAGACTTTATTAGCAAGAAATTATACCTGTTATGTAAGCCTTGCTAATTATAAGTGCTTGGATTCATTTGGGTGATATAACGGATGAAAAAGGCCATTTATTAGGAGAAGTACTTGGCATTTGTATCAGCATAATAAAACTAAAATAATAAAACACAACCCAAGGAAAGAAAAAAATGTTACTGAGGAATGGAATTTGCCCAGGAATGAATTATACCAGGAGACAGTATGGAGTGTGGGATTAACACTGAGTGCTTCATCCTGGATATCAATTTCCTATGACACCTCAAACAGCCTGTCCTTGTCTTCTCCTCCTTCCACTTTACTTCTTACTTTTTCTGGCTGAGCTCATGCATGTACATGCTTCAGCTTCTATTGATTCCTAAGTATTTGTAACTTCAGCGCTGACCTCTTGCCCATGGTTCAGTCTGCCCTCTGGCCATCTCTGCCTGGATGTCTCCTAGGAACCTGAACTCTACGTGTTCAAATAGAGTTTATCTCTCGTGCTCTTCTTGAATATCATAGTGACAGCCCTCACTCCTCCCTCCCTCACACCCATATCCAATCAGCCACACCTTTTTGTTTCCAGCCAGAAATTTCTCTCTCATGTCTAGATTCTACATTTGCTCCCACTCCCACCGCCTTAGTCTGGGCCATCATCACCTTTTGTTTTAATGACTATAACCTATACATCTAACCAGCAGGCTCATAAGATGTAGTCACTAAAGCAATTTTATTTTTTGTCTTCTGTAGTCCTTTATTTTAAAATTGTTCTCTCAACTTTTAATTTTCAAATATTTCAAATCGGCAGAAAAGTTGAAATAACAAAACAATAAACACATATATAAACCTCACCTTCTAGATTGATCAGTTGCTAACACTTTGTGAGCTTTCTTTCTCTGTGTGAATCTCTCGCTCTCTCTCCCTGTCCCCACTCCTCTGTCACTCTCTCCTGTAATCCATTTTCCACATCTCTGCACAGAACCCAGCCCTGCTTTGGCTCCTTAAAGATGGTGGCTTGGGAATGGTGTGGACACTGTCCTTCCCATATGTTTCTAAAAGTCTAACTCCAATAGTAAAAGATGTTTCGTTTCAGACAGAAGCAGAGGGAGACAGCAGAAGAAAAGGGTTACTATGATGAGAAATGTAATGAACCTTGGCAAGCCATGTGCTTGTATGTCTGTGTGTCAGCGTTTGCAAGGAGTCCATTTTCTTAGATGCAGGTTGGCCACGTGAGGGCTCAGGGTGGGGATAGAATGTTGTGTGAGACTGTGGACCTCAGAGAAATGTCCTCATGGATGATACTGGCATATATGGCTGGGCCCAGATACCTCCTTGAAGTGGCTGGCTCTTTGTTAGTGGACACTGAAAGCAGAAGGTGTGAACAAACTTGTTTCTGAACTCAACACTTGGAGATTCTCAGAATGGGTAAGACTTTAAGGCTGAGGAGGTGACGGTGGCTACAAAAACCTTATGAATGCAAGTAGAGGACATAAAATAGCAAGATGTGAGCACTGTTGTTATGGTGGCCTCACAGGCTAGTGAAGCCTGAGGACATTTGGATTACATAGGGATAGGAAAAAAACATATTGAAAGAAATACATATATTTCAATGAGAACACTTCCTTTACCCTATAGTTTTCCATGGCCCTAATTGTGTACAAGTTTTTCATCATTCCACCCTTGCATTTTGATGGTATATATGTGATATAAACATGTGACAATCTGTTTGGCCAGTAGATCTACAAAGCCATTGAGGATTATTAGTGCTGATTTTATTTTAATAGAATAAAGTATTTTTTTGTCTGAATTAACTACTCTGCCTTTCAAGTCATTAAAGCAAAACTCAAATCCTTACTGTTTCAAAAATGTTGCTAATTGGCTTATTTGTTAAAAAACATCTGTTTGTCATCAGAGGCAACTGAGGCAATATGTTGCAAATTGTATTTTCCAAAGATGATGACAATGGTCTCTCCTACCCCTTGTTCTCTTATAATGTGACTGTGACATTTCACTTATAAAATAGTGGAGCCAGTGTCCCTCCTCTTGAACGTGGGTGGATATTGTGATTGCACTGATCAATAGCATGTGGTGGAAATGACTCTCTGTGACTTCCAAAGGTAGATCATGAAAATGCCACGCACCTCTGCTTTGCTCTGTTGGCACATTTGTTCTTGGCATCTAACCACCATGCTATAAGAAAGCCCAGCTAGCTCACTTGCAGAGTCCATATGGAAAGGCCATGTACAGGTATTTCAGCCAACAGCCTAGCTGAGATCCCAGCTGACCACCAGCATCAACCACCAGACACATGAGCAGGCCAGATGATTCCACTCCTCGGCGGTTGAGTAACCCTCAGTCTTTGAGTCTTCCTCCTTGAATACACAGCTATCAGAGGTCAAAGACAAGCCCTCCTTCTGTGCTCTGTTCAAATTTTTGACCCACAGAATCTGTGAGCATAATAAAATGGCTGTTCTATACCACTGAGTTTTAGGGTGTTTGCTATGCAGCAGTAGCAACTGGAACAGCATATTTCACCTTTTTCTGGTTTGGTAACAACTCAGTGATTTTTGATCATCTAGAAATGTTTTATAAATGAATCTATTTGAAGACATTTTCTTTATCCTATATCATCAAGGTCCTAATTTGAGAAATATCTCTGTGAAGTCTTTCAATTCAAGCATGCCTGGGTAGTCAGAAGAGCCTGCCTGTCAGGTAATTTCTCTAGGAGTCTTTGTATGGAAGACCAACAAACCTTTTGAGAAAGAACTCAACCTGAGTAAAGAGACTCTCTGCTCAAGAAGTTGGTGCCAGGGTAATAGTCTAATGTTCCAGGGCTGGTCAACTTTGAGAATAGTCCAGTACCATCACTTGACTTGCCTTCCAGCCCAGCCACCATACACCTATCCCTGAATCCCACAGAGAGAGGAATTACAGTGCAAGAAAGAGGAAAAGAAAAGAGTGCTTCAGTTGCTCTTCCATGGGGCCTTGGGAATATAAGTCAATGGGTTCAGCAGCACTGGTATCAACTGCCTTGGCCACATAAGGAGGCATCTGACCTAGGATGTTGGGCATTGGGTGCCCCATTGTTGATTTTGGTGGACTTGGCAGAAAACCAGAGGAGAGGGGCAAATAGTGCTTGCTGTGTGGAAGCTGGGAGGACCATATTCACCCATTTATTAATTCACTCTGTGGTGGGCAGTCTTCACTGTCCATGACTTATGTTTTTCTTTTCTGTAATAACAAAATTATAGTTGGCATGTGGCTGCCAAGCTATCCTATGTTTTTAAGCTTCCCTTGTAGTTAGGTGTTGTCATGTGGAATGTGAGAAGTGATTTGTGCTTCTTGCAACGCTGGGACTTTATACACCCGGTATGCATCTTCATGCTCACTTTTTCCTCTCTACTGGCTGGAATTTATCAACTCAACCTTTGGGTCTCTGAATGACTCATATCATGGGTCTCTGAATGACTACGTGGAGCAAAGCCACCCACTGACATGGAATGCTCACCACTAATTTTTAGGTAAATAACAAGCTATCTTTTCTCAATCTTTGAATTATTGTTGAGTTTCTTTGTTTTATCATTTTATCCTTAACCTAAATATGCTTATCTATCCAACAAATATTTACTGAACTATATATTAGGTTCTGTGAAAGTTGATGAGGATACAATGGCAAGCTTAAAATTCACCAGGGGAAGCAGACAAAATATAATTACAATTGTGATACATGCTAAATCCTCTAGAGGAGAGGTACATGGTGAAATGAGTGTATATAGTCAGGAGAATTGATGCAGTCGTGGGCATTAACAAAGTCCTCTGTGAAAAAAATAATAATTGATTGAAGTCTTCGGGAAGAGTGAGATTAATTTGTGGGTGGGAGGCAATAAGCAGAGATCCTTCTAGTCAGAAGGGATAGCATATCCAAGGGCCTTGGGGTAGCAGTTTGCATGGTCAGGCTGGTCTTGAACTCCTGATCTCGTGATCCGCCTGCCTTGGCCTCCCAAAATGCTGGGATTACAGGCGTGAGCCACCACGCCGGGCCAGATCACATAGTCTTTGAGGTCTAGTTCAGTCTGCCGTCCTCTGCATTGGCAAGGGCCTACTGAACGCTTTCCATAGTGAGTGTAGGTCACCCTCTGGCTTGTTCCACACACAAATGTGAGTGTGGAGCGTGCAATCCTTATAACGAGAAGAATCCAGGAATACTATATTCCATTAATAACAAAGATTTGTGTAAAAATGGCAATTTGATCCCGACATAAAATGCTTGCCAGTTGTTTCTATTTCCCCTTTCCTGCCTTTTGTAGCCGTCCAGATCTTCTGACTGCATCATGGTGTGGATCTGTTTACGCTAGCAACTCTCCTGGCTTCTGAGGAGGCATTTCTGTTTTAAAAAGAGGGGTTTGCTGAGGGCAGCTATCACAGCAGGAGAGTGACTGGAAATAATTGCTAGCTGTGACAAGTGAAAGAAACTGAACTAGAGAAAGCGGAAAAGAGGATTTACTGGTTAATGGAACTGGAAGGGAGGGGCGATGTCAACATTAGGGACAACTGGAACCAGGGACTTGAACATTGTGAGGAATTCTCTTCCTGCTTGTCTTGGCTTCTTTGAGCATCAGCTTGTCTGCGCACATTGGCTTCTCATGTGGCCGGAGCCATGGTTGCTACAGCGCTAGCCTCCCACGTTTACAGTTCCAAGACTAGAGAGGAAAGGTACTCTCTCCTAAGCTCAAGTTTGAAAAAAACAGAGGAGAATCCTGATTGGCTGGATTGAGGGGGGGTCACGTGTTTATTCCTGGCCCAATCACAGTGACCAAAGTGTGAGACTTTATGATTGGTCCAACTGGATCAAGTGCCCACCTCTTGGCACATGTTGGAAACGCTCACCAGAACCACCTGGTTTGAAAAGGCATCTACCTAAAGATGCTGTTCTGGGCACTGTTTTAATACATTTTTTTCCGTGAAGTTTTACTTCCCTCTATTTCCTTATATTTATATATTTGTAAAATGACATCAAAGACAGAGCCTTTCTTAGGTCCTAATCTCTCTACCGAGTGGTAGCGTCTGAATAACAAAGGGGAGTGGCCAATGTCTCTTTTAACAAGGAGGGTGTGCTTATGGCAGGCGCCCCGGGAGCCCAGGGCAGGGCTCAGGCCGGGTAGCCCTGAGAAGCAGGGCCTATTGAATATGTGTGAAATGCAGAACACTCAGTAAATGGGCTGCAGTGGAAATCCCGCATCTGTGATACTGGAGGGGTTTGTGTATTTCTGGCTGCTGGTAGATAAGAACCAGAGATTTCTGTGTGCTGAAAACTAGAGCACAGAAAGATTGGTGCTTGTTATATGAGGTGAGAGATGGAAAGAGAGAGAAACTGTGCCAATCTTGTTTCTGAACCTGTGCTCACCACCTTCCTTTCTTTTTTGGCATGTCTCTCAACTCGGAAGTTTGCTTGGGGACTTCCCCAGCCAGTTCTGTGCTCCTCAAGGCAGGAAACCATGCTTGCCAATCTTTTGGACTCATTTTTAATCGGCTTGGAAATTTAATCAGAATAATGCCAGGTGCATGCAATTGTAAAAAAAAAATCGATTAATTAGCTACCCACAGGCTTGCCTTCTCAAGTTAAATTTAAATCCTGAGGAGAAAATGACATACAGCTCTGTTCTATACCTCCAGGTATGGAAACCACCGCCTGGGATTAAAGCATCAGTGAAGATGCTGCTTAGGAGGAATTCAGATTTTAGAGAAGAAAGGAGGTCATGAGAGCTCATTACTGGATCACTGAACTGGTAAGAATTATAAAGAGCTTGCCTTTTTCTTTTCTTGTATATGTGCACTACATTCATTTTTTTGGTGTGACAACAATGTTTATAAAGGAGCAAACATCACTTTGCTAATGACAGTTGACATTTCTAGTCATCCAATAAACAAGGATGCTTAATTTCAAGAGATGTGCATCAAGATGGTACCAATGGGTACACAGTGTAGACTCTTTGGGGAACTGAACACTCAGAATGGACACAGGTTTAATTTAGCTCAAAACACACTTAACATATGCAGTAGGACAGTTTGTCTGCAATGCCTAACTATTCTTTATGCCCTATGACTTTGGTTCATTTATCTCCCCAGAATTCGATCAGGAGTAGCCTCTTGCCACAGTGGTGGCAAGTCTGCTGCCAAGCGGCTAGCCTATTACTAGGAACCTTGCTAAAATAAAGATCTTGATTCAATAGTGCAGGGGTGGAATCTGAGACTCCGCATTTCTAACTAGTTTCCAGGTGATGCCAAGGCTGCTGGTCCCAGGGTCACACTTTGAGTAGCAAGGGACCAAGTTACAGAGACAGGGGGATTTAAGAGCCCAGACACCTTAATTGTGTAGCTGATGTGAATATCTGGGAGCTTCTGGTGCAGAGGATCCCAGACAAGCGGTAATTTGTCCTCTGAGTCCTGTTTTTCCCATTTTTATTTTCCCCCTGCACTTCCATGGATTCCACAAGAGATGTGTCCTTTGAACAGAGCCCCTTTTCTGAGCTAATTTGCGGGGATTCTATCCTATTCTTGCAGCCAGATGAGCGCTTGCTAGTTCAAGAAACAGATACATCAGTATTTAGAGGAGTCCACAGGTTAGGCGTGTATGAGGTACAAATAACCAGACTCTGCCTCCCCTTGACTATGGCCTGGCAGCTTTCTCTTTCTTCCTTACCTCTCCATCAGCTGAACACTTCAAGTCTGTGCCTTCAGGGAAGACCTTCTTTTGACCTTGTTAATTTGCTCATTTCTCTAATCAACTCGTTTAGTTAAGAGATGTAGTTTCAAAATGGAAACACCTCCAATACTGCAAAGTGAAGAAAGCAGAACATTTAGCTGTTTCATATAAAAACAATCTGAAAATACAGTAAATGAATCCACGGTTAAAATGCTAAACAGTAAATTTATTTGCAAAGTGAATCACACATCAGTTGTGCTTTTACTGTAGCCCAGAATAATTTCTAGTTATGGCAACACTAAATAGAAAATAGCTTGTATTCTATTATTTAAAATATTCATGAAGTGGGGAGAGGACCAGAAAGAACTGAATGTATAAATGTGACTTTTGTGGGGCTGTTTTAATGCTTGGGCTTGTATGGCATCCATGCCCAGTTTGGCTCAGGCAGTGAAAATGAAATGGACAAATATATTTGGTGACATAAATAACAGTAAAGTTAATAGGTTTTACTCAGCACTTGGCATGTAAATGCAAAAGGAACCCAAATCCTCTGGGGTCACTCAAGATATACTGAGCACCTGCTTTTACGCAGGCAACTGTACTAAGTTTGGTGGGAGTTCAAAAGTGAGCAAAATGCTGCTTCTTTCCCTTTGGCTCTTATAGTCTGGGAAAAATGACAAGCAATGTTTTTTTCTCCTCCCTCCATTTTCTATTAGCTGACAACTACATGGATCCTCTTTTCCTTATCTCTAGTGGTGAAGTTTTAGTGTCAGCATCAGGCCAAGGAGTGAGGTATTTTGAACAGACATTTTCAGTGTTCCTCAGATCCCATGATGCAGATGACAGTCCCCTCTTAAGGCCAGCCCCTTAGGAGTCCATCTTTTCAGTTTACTCCACCTTTCCTAATCAGAGCCATTCTTTGCTCAGATAACCACAGACACTTCTGGAGAAACAGCCCTTTCCCTACTCTTTCAACCCCTACAACCTCCCTGAGAAATTTCTGCCTTGGCCTCTGCAAAGGACCCACCTGACAAAGCGATATTAGGAGGCATATTGCAAAAAGGACACAGCCTGTGAACTGGGGGAGCCCTGCTACTCACCAGCCACTCTCCCAGCACAGCTTCCTCAAAACTTTTTTGTTTGAAAAGATGTTGCGTCATGGTGAATAAGAGCATCAATGTGCCAGGGCCAGGAGTGCCATAAACTAAATGGTGTCCCATCCCTAAATTCATATGTTGGAGCCCTAACCCTTCATGTGGGCTATACTGGAGAGAGGGCCTTGAAGAAAGTAATGAAGGTTAAATGGGGTCATAAGGCTGGAGCCTGACCCGGGAGAACGGGTGCTCTTAGAAGAAAAGGAAGAGATAGCAGAGTTCTCTCTCACCATGCGAGGGCACCGTGGGAAGGCAGACATCTGCAAGCCAGAAACAGAGCCCTCACCAGAACCCAGTCGTGCTGGCTGGCTGATCTTGGACTTTTAGCCTCCAGAACTGTGAGAAAATAAATTTCTGTTGTTTAAGCCAGCAGTCCCCAACTTTTTTGACACCAGGGACCAGTTTTGTGGAAGACAGCGTTTCCATGGACTCGTGGAGGGGGTGAGATGGTTTTGGGATGATTCATGCACATTACATTTACTGTACACTTTATTTCTATTATTATTACATTGTAATACATAATGAAATAATTATACAGCTCACCATAATGTAGAATCAGTGGGAGCCCTGAGCTTGTTTTCCTGCAACTAGACGGTCCTATCTGGGGATGATGAGAGACAGTGACAGATCATCAGGCATTAGATTCTCATAAGTAATGCACAACCTAGATCCCTTGCATGCACAATTTACCATAGGGTTTGCACTCCTATGAGAATCTAATGCTGCTGCTGATCTGACAGGTGGCGGAGCTCAGCTGGTAATTCATGCAGTGGGGAGTGGCTGCAAATACAGATGAAGCTTAGCGTACTTGCGTGCAGCTCATCTCCTGCTGTGTGACCCAGTTCCTAACAGGCCATGCAGGGACTGGTACCGGTTTGTGGCCCTGGGGGTTGGGGGACCCCTGGTTTAAGCCACCAGTCTGTGGTACTTTGTTAGGGCAGCAAGAAATGACTAATTAATACAAGGGAGACTTAGGGATGGGGAGGCAAGCCGAGGTGGGCAGAAGGAGAGAGTGAGGCAGCTGTGCATGCTGCAGGTTGGGAACTGAGATGGCTCCCAGTAGAGGTCAGCTTCAGTCATTTCTTCAAACAGTTTAAAATCCACATCTGAGAACCGTTTCACTTCTTATGGATGGGCAGCAAGAAAAGCTGCCTGCAACAAGATTTAATTGTGGGACTTCTGGTAAGACCATTATTTTGTTTTAAACTACAAAGAACATGCAGCTGTTATGATACAGATAGTGAAAGAGTCACATAAAAATAGGCATTTGGCCTCTGAACCACAGTCTTATGGCAGTTTAAGTTTGAATGCTGAAATTAATTTTTGACAGCCCCAATAAACTGCACATTGAGACCACACTTCCCAACGACTGATCTGATCATTAGAGTTTCTATTTCTCAGGAATTATTAGGAGGAAAACCAACTATATCCAAGCTACTGGGAGATGCACAACCACTGATAATTAGAAAAAATAAAATCGATGACTAAATGAATGTGCAGTTTACACGCAAACGTAACCTTTTATTCTTTCCAATTAGGCTTTCTCCTGTAGGCTTGGCAGATGAGGCTGTGTTATAAATAGAAGTGGTATTTTGTAGGGTTCTTCAAACTGAAGTGTACATGAGGTCAAATTATAATCAAGGTAATATATATAAGTAATGAGCTGAGTCCACATTCCCAGGCATTTATACATTTAGTGGTAATAAATGGGCAAAGATGAAAAGAGAGCTTCCGGACAAACGCAGCAAAATAGTTACTTGTGTGGTTGGAGCACAGCAACTTATCTCTTTGTAATGAATGCTTGCCAGTGATAATTGACTTCATTTGTTAATTGTATTCATGATATTAATGAGATCATTAGCATAACAGTCACATCCTATTCTCCTGTGGTCAAAGTCTAGGGAATTACAAGTTTTGCACACCTTGTTGCTATGCATATACTTATGCATGCCAATGATGTACAAATTCAAATGCCATCTGTGCTGACTTTTACAAGGACACCCCGAAATAATTCCTTGCCTGTTTTTAAGGGGGCTTTCTGAGAATTTGGGAGACATCTTTTGTTCTCAGGATAATGAGTTTCATATTTATGAGAAAGATCCAAATTTAGCTCCTGTCATCTTTTTCTCCCCTGAATTTTACTTATTAGTAAGACTTAGCCATGACCTAAGAACCTGGGAGGAGGAGGAGAAAGTGGCAACAGCCAAGTCTCAGTAAGAGAGGAAAGGGAAGTGATGGGGCACAGGAACATCAAAATATGGCAGCCTGACATTTGAGAAAACTGCAGAAGAGGAATGTCTCCCTCACCTTCCCCTTCCCCGTCTCCCCTGAAGCAGGTCATAAAACCCAGGAAGGGCACTCTCTGACTTTCTTGGATCCTTCTTCTCTAAAGCAGGTCATAACATCCTCATTCAGGAAGTACCCTCCCTATACCCAGAAGAAAGGAACACCCTTATCTCTGAAGACACACAGAAGAATCTGAACAAACAAACCTGCCTTACTAAGTTCCTCCAAGTTTATTCCCATTAGGTCATAACTCCTTTGTCCAATCATACTTCCCCATGACTGTCCATTCTTCAACAAAGTCAAGTGTAAAAATATACAGGTTTTCCTGTTCCTCTGGGTCATTTCTGAAGGCCCTCGTGTCACATAAAACTTATATTAGATAAACGTGTGCTTTTTTTTTGGTTAATCAGCCTTTTCTTATAGGTGCCTCAGCCATGAACCTGGTGAAGAATGAGAAAAGAAATCTTTCTTCCCCTACAGAAGTAAGTGAAAGTTCACCCCTTCTGGCTTGGGGTATTGTGGGAAGAAAAAGATAGAGGCTTGGGAGGCAGTGGGGAGATGGGTATGTGGGATAAGTACTCAAGAATGGGGTGGAGGAGATTTGTTTCAGTTTAGGTGTGAGACTCTAGAAGGGAACTGGATTACTCTCTTCTCCCAGACAACTCTTGTACCAATTCATGTGGTGAGGTGTGGAGGAGACCCAGATGTGCCCATGTACCTCTCCCAGCCCCAGGAGGGATAGTGAAAAGGACTGGACAAGATCCAAACAAGCCTGCTTTAGAACCCAGCAAGACACGAGGAAGGTGACCCCCAGCAGCTGGTTGAAGGATGTGGCAGAGCTTGAGTGAGTAGCCAGGGAGAATCGCCAGGCCATTGTGGAGATGCAAGGGGCCAGCCCGGCCCAGTCCAGCCCAGCCTAGCTTCTGCAGGAGACACTAACACTCCTCCAGATATTGGCTGCTCCATGAGGGTCACTCTCCAGGAGCAGCCCAGTCTAGGCATTCTGCTGCAAGGGATGCCATGTGGAATCAAGGACCTTTCCCTTCCTTGAACATCATCCTGGGGAAGAGAAGGAAGGAAGGAAGGAAGGAAGATCAGGCATCTGAAAGACTGAATGACATTAGGCAAGTCACCTAAATGCACTGCAAGGATAACGCCAGCATATGGGCCCTGCCAGGCAGCTGAGAACATGGAGTGGCTTTTATCCCAAAGACATCACATTACTTAAGGACTCTGTTCAGATTTTGGGATGGCCTGTAATTTTAGAATTGAACTAAAATCTCTAGTTCCCTCTTTCTGCTTGCAAGGGGAATGGGGAATTTAGAGAGATTAAGTTATAAGAAAATACTGAAACTTCATTTTCTCTGGATTTATGAAGGTAGTGTAAGTGAATTGCAACCCTGCTACATATGAAATTGCTATCAAGAGGCAACTTCCTTTGGTCCTGTTACCTCTCCAGGGCCATTCCAATTATTTATAATAATTGCTCAGTATAATTATGTATGAAAAGGCCAGCAGGTCTGGAAATGGCTCCGTGACTGCTCTGACACCATGAACTAGTTCTCAGGCACCATCTGAAGTTCCTGAGATGTGGCCCTCCCCTGATTATCCCTGTGGTGTCTCCTTACCTGACCCTTTCTTCCTGATTCTGCTTGGTACATGGGATTCCTCTGCTTTCCCCTATGACCTTGACATATGCCTGGTGGGGAAGCCACGCCATGTCCTCAGCTGCCTGGCAGGGCCCATATGCTGGCCTTATCCTTGCGGTGCATTTTTCAGATGGGCACAAGGAGGCTAGGTGACTTGCCTAATGTCATGCAGTTGGTGGCAAAGCCAAGGTTTGAACTCATGTCAGGTTTCATGGTCTCTGTGCCTAACTCTACCCTCTCCTTTGAATCCTGTACTCTTCCAGATGCAGCTTTTCCTGCACCCATTTGGTTGGAAAGGAAGCTAGTACACTGACAACTTAGCACAATATTTCAACCGACATGGATACATTTTGCTTTGATGCCAACTTCATTGATATCTAATTTATTCACTGTTAAATTGTATTATCCATTTTTTTATGATCAAAGTCTAAAATTCAGGGCAGGACTCTCAGGCAGTGGGTGGAACTTGTTCAGATTGTGGCCACTCCAATGATGGATAAGTCCCTTGTTGTGATCCCCAAATCCACGGAGGAAAGGTACAAGAATGAGCTTGTTCTCACAATGCTGAGCAGTTAGAGTAAATAACTCCAAATGAGGTGTTTTCTGTATACCTCTCCTTGCATTCTTGGGTTGACAGTCCCAAATGAGGAAGTGAGAAGGTGTTTTTTTTTTTAGTGTCCAAGAGCACTCCCTCCACAGCTTGATGGAAACCAAGTAGTGCTTTACAGAAGATCTTCAGATCCCCCTGATCCAAGAGTGTCACATCCCAAACTGAAGAGTCCCTGACCAAATGGGCCTTCAGCTCATGGTTGTAAAAGACAATCCAAACTTTGTGAGGTTTCTCATACAGGACCCTGCCAAATCCTTTCACACTATCCCTACAGATAGGAGGTTTAGTAAGAAGGGTCTGAGAGAATGTGTGGGCCAAATGAGTCTGCTATTCTACCCCCAACCCTATTGTTGTTGCTTTCACTGGGTGCTGGTGTGTTTAGTGGGTCCCTGGCCATCATCATGTAATAGGGGCCTCTCAGGCTGGTCCTGCTGGGCTACTCCATGTCCAAACATTTCCCTGTCTCCCCATTACCACCTTCTCTGAGTCTTTTTACCTATTTTGATGGATGGAAGCTGTGATAGTTAATTTTATGTGCCAACTTCGCTGGGCCACAGTGCCCAGATACATGGTCAAACATTATTCTGGGTGTTTCTGTGAGGCTGTTTTTGGATAAGATAAACATTTATATAGTTATTTATTCTGAGAGACAGAATCTCGCTCTGTCAACCAGACTAGAGTGCAGTGGCGTGATCTTGGCTCACTGCAACCTCTGCCTCCTGGGTTTGAGCGATTCTCCTGCCTCAGCTTCCCAAGTAGCTGAGACCACAGGTGTGTGCCACCACGCCTAGCTAATTTTTGTATTTTTAGTAGAGACAGGGTTTCACTGTATGTTGGCTTGGCTGGTCTTGAACTCCTCACCTCAAGTATCTGCCTGCCTCAGCCTCCTGAAGTGCTGGGATTACAGGCGTGAGCCACCGTGCTAGGCCAATATTAACATTTAAACTGGGGGACTTTGAGTCAAGCAGGTTGCCCTCCCAAATTTTGGTGGGCCTTATCCAATCAGCTGAAGGCCTAAATAGAACAAAAAATTGACCTCCCCTGAGCGAGAGGGAATTCTGCCATGGCCTTTGGACGTGAACTGCAATATCAGCTTTTCCTGGGTCTCCAGCCTGATGGTCCACCTTGCAGATTTCAAACTTGCCAGCTTAATTACACAAGCCAGTTTCTTAACATAAATCTCTTTCTATGTGAATTTGTACCCTATTAGTTTTGTTTCTCTGTAGAACCCTCAGTAATAGAGATGTATATAGCTTAAAACAATGGTTGTAAAAGAATTGTACTGGGGCCGGGCGCGGTGGCTCACGCCTGTAATCCCAGCACTTTGGGAGGCCGAGGCAGGCGGATCATGAGGTCAGGAGATCGAGAACATCCTGGCTAACACGGTGAAACCCCGTCTCTACTAAAAATACAAAAAATTAGCCGAGTGTTGTGGCAGGCGCCTGTAGTCCTAGCTACCCGGGAGGCTGAGGCGGGAGAATGGCGTGAACCCTGGAGGCGGAGTTTGCAGTGAGCTGAGATCCCGCCACCGCACTCCAGCCTGGGCGACAGAGTGACACTCCGTCTCAAAAAAAAAAAAAAGTACTTCAGTGCAGTGGTTAAGAATGTGGACTCTGAAATCAGATGCCTGTGTTAAGATCCCTGCTCTTCTGTGAGATCTAGGATAAGATACTCAACCTCTCTGTGTCTGTTTACTCATGAGATAATATTAATACATGCAAGGCACTTAGCACAGTGCCTGGCAGATAGTAAGTGCTCAACAAATTACATAACTGGTTAGTGGTGGAGCTGGGATTTGAACTCAGGTAGTCTGCTCCAGATCATGAGCCCTTACCATTATGTGATATGTCCCAAGGAAAAAAAACCAAACTGCTTTTCCTTCTGTCATCCTCATTGCAGAATACTTCCCCTCTGGTCACCAAAATATGTAGGGATTTCTCCCCACCAGCCAGAATCAGTTTTCCAGTGGACACCAGCTGGATGTTCGATAATTCAACTCTGACACTGTCTATCCAGAGTTAGCATCAGATCCAACAGCTTAGCCCCACAAGACTGCCCCACACTTCAGATGCCAAGCACAAGTCCTAGGCTGTGACCTGTATTTCTGACCAACTGGCTTTATATAAATTGGGGGTTCTAGCTGCCCTTTCCCTGGATTCGATTAGTTAACTAGAGTGACTCACAGAACTCGGGGAAAAACACTTATATTTACTTATTGTCTCAGTCTGTTAGGGCTGCTATAAAAGATACCTTAGATTGGGTAATTTATAAATAATAAACACATTTTTTTTTTTTACAGTTCTAGAGAATGGGAAGTTCAAGATCAAGGCACCAGCAGATTCAGTGTCCGGTGAGGGCTACTCTCTGCTTCCAACATGGCATTTTCTTGCTGCATCCTCACATGGTAGAAGGGGCCGAAAGGGCTGGGCACTCCCTTCATTTTCTTTTATAAGGGCATTAATCCCATTCATAAGGGTACAACCCTCTTGACTTAATCACTTCGCCAAAGATCCCACCTTTTAACACTATTACGTTTGAGTTTAAGTTCCAGCATATGAATTTTGGAGGGACACATACATCCAAACCATAATACCTATTTATTATAAAGGATATTACAAAGGATACAGATGAACAGCCAGATGGAAGGGATGCACAGTGCAAAGTATGTGGGCAGGCATGTGGAGCTTCCATGCCCTCTCCAGGCACCTCCACATGCTCAGCATTCCAGAAGTTCTCCAAATCCCATCCTTTTGAGATTTTATGGAGGCTTCATTATTTAGGCATGACTGATGACATCATTGGCCATTGGGGATAGACTCAACCTCAGTACCTCTCCCCTTCCAGGAAGTCAGGGAGTGAGGCTGAAAGTTCCAACCCTCCAATCACATTGTTGGTTTCCCTAGCGACCAGCCTCCACCAACTGTTACCTCATTAGAACAGAAGATGCTCCTATTGCCCAAGAAATTCCAAGGGATTTTGGACCTCTGTGCCAGAAGCTCCTATCACTCAGGAAATTACAGAGGTCTTAGGAGATCTGTGTCAGGAACAGTGTTAGAGACCAAATATTAGCTCCAGAAATGGGGACAGAGACCAAATATATATTTCTTCTTGTATCACAATATTACACTTCCTCTCTCTTGTTCTGATGCTGTTTTTCTTCTCTTGAGGACCCCTTTGTAACTTGAACTTGTTGGGGTCCACTTTCTCCCCACTCCCTTCAATTTCAGTAGATCCACTTTAATCTCTTTGGGGTTTCCTAAAATATTTTATTATTTTTATTAAAAAAATTAAAATTCATATTATATTTAATTGGCCAATCATAACTGTATATCAAAGTACTTTATTTAAATAAAGGTTTCTGTGGCTAAAATATTTGAAAAATGCTGACATAACATATTATTTTGCCAGATAACATATTTGAATTAAAAATGTTTATAGTTCTCCAAACCTCAGTGACTTCTAGTAAAACCTACAAAACATAACTTAGTGAGAGGTTAAGGCCAGTCTAGGCTGGACCTCCATGGGCTGAACTCTGAGGGCATTGCTAGACAGGCCCTTAGGTTTGCAGACTTGGAGCACCTTTTCCATCCCTACCCCAATCAAACAAATAAAATATATATTATTATGTAAGAATACATGTTTATCTTCAAAACCAGCAGCATAGCATCTTCAAATCTCTCTCTGCTTTTGCTGTCACATCACCTTCTCTCACTTTGACCCTCCTGCTTCCCTTTATAAACACCCCTGTCATGACACTGATCCCACTTGGATAACCAGGACAATTTTTCCATCTCAAGATTCTTAATCACATCTGCAAAGTCTCTTTTGCCATCACAGGTAATATATTAACAGATTCTAGTAATTAGGCATGGACATTTTTGGGGGACTGTTTTTTTTTTAGCCATACAGGACTTACGCTAGGGTCTGGATAATAGATGGGAAGAAAGAAAGAAATATATTGGACATGAAGGGAATGATTAAAGCAAGCTCAGAAAGTCATAAGTTGAAAAATATGAGCATACAGATGAGCTCCACCCGGTTACAATGGGAGGCTTGCTGTCTTCTTCACTTCCTCATCTCTATTCCTAAAACTTTACAATATATGTGGATGTGACTTCTATGTCTGCAAACAATAATTCATATAAAGTTTGAAGCAATGAGTTAATAAATTTGCTCAAAGCCATACAGCTTGTTCATAAGATTACAACACAAAGTTAATGGGGTGCTAAGCTGTTGCTTAGCTCGTAAGTCCCACTAACAATGCTCGTACTGCTTGTAGCATTATTTATGTACCTATAACACAAATAAAAATGTAATTCTGAACAACTAAATACATATAAATACAGCAAGCTCCATGCATCTCTTTTGATATACCTGTATTCCTCTATCATATATTTGAAAATCTTCTCTATTTTCTTGTTTCTTCCTTTCTTTCTCTTTCCACGGTCCCAGCTTGAGTCCTAGGTTTTCTCCCTCACCCCAGGATTTAAACATGTCTGGGGCACTGCTGAGTCATGGAGCCAGAGCTGTCCGAGTCCATTTTTTTTTTTAACCACTGTACGTACAGTCAGCATAGTGCCTGACACCTGATGGGCCCTCAATACTTGTTGAACAAATTAGGGAATGATCCTATTTGCAGCAGAAACTGTGCAGTCCCATGAGAAAGAACTCAACCCAAGGGAACAGGGAGTCAGGCACACAATTTTGGTGCAATATGAAAATTCCAGGCCAGGTGCAGTGGCTCACGGCTGTAATCCCAGCATTTGGGGAAGCTGAGATGGGAAGATTGCTTGAGCCCAGGAGTTGGAGACCAGCCTGGGCAACATGGTGAAACCTGGTCTCTACAAAAAATAAAAAATTAGCTGGATGTGGTGGCATGTGTCTGCACTCCCAGGTACTTGGGAGGCTGTGGTGGGAGGATTGCTTGAGCCCAGGAAGTGGAGGCTGCAGTGAGCTCTAGCCTGGGTGACAGAGCAAGACCCTGTCTCAAAAAAAAAAAAAAAAAATTGCAGGCAAGGAGATCACTTGGAGTCCAGTTTTTGATCTGTCACTCAGTTTGCCCTCTGCCCCACTGTGAACTGTGTCCTTGGAAGGAGAAGCTGAAATTAGAATTCATTAAAGAATTTGGATGACACAGGAGCACCTGGGAACACTGCTTTGGAGACTGTGGTGTTAGACACTCAGCCCAAAGTGGCCACATCTTAAGTTGTAGGGATGCAGGTGGTGCTGCTGTGTTGGGGCACCATTGACCTAGCATCATGCTTTGTAGCTTTGGCCTAGCAGGGTAGCATTAAGGTGCTGTAGTTTTGGCTAAGTGACTCTGAGGAGCACAGTGGGAGCCTGACACCAGCAACAACCATAAGGCTCCTTCTATGAGTCTTGGGAGCCCCAGCTTCAGTTATTACTACATGGCTACTGGGAGGCCTGAGCTCTTGGTCACACACAGGACATCTCCATGGCTCCTGGGAACAGTTGGGAAGACACCAAGGGGAAGTGAAGGGGCCACAATAGTGTGTGAAGGAAAAATCAGAGAAATACTGTTCACTTTAATGCGATCTTATTTTTACCTTTCAGACCAGGCTTGGAAAAACACAGGTAATGCATAAACAAGATAGGTATTGGATGTGCAAATAATATTTACTCATAATAGCAATATAGGTAGATTAAATTTTATATATTATATATTAACATTAATATACACACATAAGCAGTATTACATATATTATAACCATCAGATATATGCCTGTGTATGTGTGTGTTGTGTGTAAACATTTGCATAAACAGAAATCAATTGGTGATTGGAGTTTTTTATTTATTTATTTATTTATTATTATACTTTAAGTTTTAGGGTACATGTGCACATTGTGCAGGTTAGTTGCATACGTATACATGTGCCATGCTGGTGTGCTGCACCCACTAACTCGTCATCTAGCATTAGGTATTAGGTATATCTCCCAATGCTATCCCTCCCCCCTCCCCCCACCCCACAACAGTCCCCAGAGTGTGATGTTCCCCTTCCTGTGTCCATGTGATCTCATTGTTCAATTCCCACCTGTGAGTGAGAATATGCGGTGTTTGGTTTTTTGTTCTTGTGATAGTTTACTGAGAATGATGATTTCCAATTTCATCCATGTCCCTACAAAGGACATGAACTCATCATTTTTTATGGCTGCATAGTATTCCATGGTGTATATGTGCCACGTTTTCTTAATCCAGTCTATCATTGTTGGACATTTGGGTTGGTTCCAAGTCTTTGCTAGTGTGAATAGTGCCGCAATAAACATACGTGTGCATGTGTCTTTATAGCAGCATGATTTATAGTCCTTTGGGTATATACCCAGTAATGGGATGGCTGGGTCAAATGGTATTTCTAGTTCTAGATCCCTGAGGAATTGCCACACCGACTTCCACAGTGGTTGAACTAGTTTACAGTCCCACCAACAGTGTAAAAGTGTTCCTATTTCTCCACATCCTCTCCAGCACCTGTTGTTTCCTGACTTTTTAATGATCGCCATTCTAACTGGTGTGAGATGGTATCCCATTGTGGTTTTGATTTGCATTTCTCTGATGGCCAGTGATGGTGAGCATTTTTTCATGTGTGTTTTGGCTGCATAAATGTCTTCTTTTGAGAAGTGTCTGTTCATGTCCTTTGCCCACTTTTTGATGGGGTTGTTTTTTTTTTCTTGTAAATTTGTTTGAGTTCATTGTAGATTCTGGATATTAGCCCTTTGTCAGATGAGTAGGTTGCAAAAATTTTCTCCCATTTTGTAGGTTGCCTGTTCACTCTGATGGTGGTTTCTTTTGCTGTGCAGAAGCTCTTTAGTTTAATTATATCCCATTTGTCAATTTTGTCTTTTGTTGCCATTGCTTTTGGTGTTTTAGACATGAAGTCCTTGCCCATGCCTATGTCCTGAATGGTAATGCCTAGGTTTTCTTCTAGGGTTTTTATGGTTTTAGGTCTAACGTTTAAGTCTTTAATCCATCTTGAATTGATTTTTGTATAAGGTGTAAGGAAGGGATCCAGTTTCAGCTTTCTACATATGGCTAGCCAGTTTTCCCAGCACCATTTATTAAATAGGGAATCCTTTCCCCATTGCTTGTTTTTGTCAGGTTTGTCAAAGATCAGATAGTTGTAGGTGTGCGGCGTTATTTCTGAGGGCTCTGTTCTGTTCCATTGATCTATATCTCTGTTTTGGTACCAGTACCATGCTGTTTTGGTGACTGTAGCCTTGTAGTATAGTTTGAAGTCAGGTAGTGTGATGCCTCCAGCTTTGTCCTTTCGGCTTAGGATTGACTTGGCAATGTGGGCTCTTTTTTGGTTCCATATGAACTTTAAAGTAGTTTTTTCCAATTCTGTGAAGAAAGTCCTTGGTAGCTTGATGGGGATGGCATTGAATCTGTAAATTACCTTGGGCAGTATGGCCATTTTCATGATACTGATTCTTCCTACCCATGAGCATGGAATGTTCTTCCATTTGTTTGTATCCTCTTTTATTTCATTGATCAGTGGTTTGTAGTTCTCCTTGAAGAGGTCCTTCACATCCCTTGTAAGTTGGATTCCTAGGTATTTTATTCTCTTTGAAGCGATTGTGAATGGGAATTCACTCATGATTTGGCTCTCTCTTTGTCTGTTGTTGGTGTATGGGAATGCTTGTGATTTTTGCACATTGATTTTGTATCCTGAGACTTTGCTGAAGTTGCTTATCAGCTTAAGGAGATTTTGGGCTGAGACAATGGGGTTTTCTAGATATACAATCATGTCATCTGCAAACAGGAACAATTTGACTTCCTCTTTTCCTAATTGAATACCCTTTATTTCCTTCTCCTGCCTAATTGCCCTGGCCAGAAGTTCCAACACTATGTTGAATAGGAGTGGTGAGAGAGGGCATCCCTGTCTTGTGCCAGTTTTCAAAGGGAATGCTTCCAGTTTTTGCCCATTCAGTATGATATTGGCTGTGGGTTTGTCATAGATAGCTCTTATTATTTTGAAATATGTCCCATCAATACCTAATTTATTGAGAGTTTTTAGCATGAAGGGTTGTTGAATTTTGTCTAAGGCCTTTTCTGCATCTATTGAGATAATCATGTGGTTTTTGTCTTTGGTTCTGTTTATATGCTGGATTACATTTATTGATTTGCATATATTGAACCAGGCTTGCATCCCAGGGATGAAGCCCACTTGATCATGGTGGATAAGCTTTTTGATGTGCTGCTGGATTCGGTTTGCCAGTATTTTATTGAGGATTTTTGCATCAGTGTTCATCAAGGATATTGGTCTAAAATTCTCTTTTTTGGTTGTGTCTCTACCCGGCTTTGGTATCAGAATGATGCTGGCCTCATAAAATGAGTTAGGAAGGACTCCCTCTTTTTCTGTTGATTGGAATAGTTTCAGAAGGAATGGTACCAGTTCCTCCTTGTACCTCTGGTAGAATTCGGCTGTGAATCCATCTGGTCCTGGACTCTTTTTGGTTGGTAAGCTATTGATTATTGCCACAATTTCAGATCCTGTTATTGGTCAATTCAGAGATTCAACTTCTTTCTGGTTTAGTCTTGGGAGAGTGTATGTGTCAAGGAATTTATCCATTTCTTCTAGATTTTCTAGTTTATTTGCGTAGAGGTGTTCGTAGTATTCTCTGATGGTAGTTTGTATTTCTGTGGGATCAGTGGTGATATCCCCTTTATCATTTTTTATTGCATCTATTTGATTCTTCTCTCTTTTTTTCTTTATTAATCTTGCTAGCGGTCTATCAATTTTATTGATCCTTTCAAAAAACCAGCTCCTGGATTCATTAATTTTTTGACGGGTTTTTTTGTGTCCCTATTTGCTTCAGTTCTGCTCTGATTTTAGTTATTTCTTGCCTTCTTTTAGCTTTTGAATGTGTTTGCTCTTGCTTTTCTAGTTCTTTTAATTGTGATGTTAGGGTGTCAATTTTGGATCTTTCCTGCTTTCTCTTGTGGGCATTTAGTGCTATAAATTTCCCTCTACACACTGCTTTGAATGTGTCCCAGAGATTCTGGTATGTTGTGTCTTTGTTCTCGTTGGTTTCAAAGAACATCTTTCTGCCTTCATTTCGTTATGTACCCAGTAGTCATTCAGGAGCAGGTTGTTCAGTTTCCATGTAGTTGAGCAGTTTTGAGTGAGATTCTTAATCCTGAGTTCTAGTTTGATTGCAGTGTGGTCTGAGAGATAGTTTGTTATAATTTCTGTTCTTTTACATTTGCTGAGGAGAGCTTTACTTCCCAGTATGTGGTCAATTTTGGAATAGGTGTGGTGTGGTGCTGAAAAAAATGTATATTCTGTTGATTTGGGGTGGAGAGTTCTCTAGATGTCTATTAGGTCTGCTTGGTGCAGAGCTGAGTTCAATTCCTGGGTATCCTTGTTGACTTTCTGTCTCATTGATCTGTCTAATGTTGACAGTGGGGTGTTAAAGTCTCCCATTATTAATGTGTGGGAGTCTAAGTCTCTTTGTAGGTCACTCAGGACTTGCTTTATGAATCTGGGTGCTCCTGTATTGGGTGCATATATATTTAGGATAGTTAGCTCTTCTTGTTGAATTGATCCCTTTACCATTATGTAATGGCCTTCTTTGTCTCTTTTGATTTCTGTTGGTTTAAAGTCTGTTTTATCAGAGACTAGGATTGCAACCCCTGCCTTTTTTTGTTTTCCATTGGCTTGGTAGATCTTCCTCCATCCTTTTATTTTGAGCCTATGTGTGTCTCTGCATGTGAGATGGGTTTCCTGAATACAGCACACTGATGGGTCTTGACTATCCAATTTGCCAGTCTGTGTCTTTTAATTGGAGGCTTTAGTCCATTGACATTTAAAGTTAATATTGTTATGTGTGAATTTGATCCTGTCATTATGATGTTAGCTGGTTATTTTGCTCGTTAGTTGATGCAGTTTCTTCCTAGTCTCGATGGTCTTTACATTTTGGCATGATTTTGCAGTGGCTGGTACTGGTTGTTCCTTTCCATGTTTAGTGCTTCCTTCAGGAGCTCTTTTAGGGCAGGCCTGGTGGTGACGAAATCTCTCAGCATTTGCTTGTCTGTAAAGGATTTTATTTCTCCTTCACTTATGAAGCTTAGTTTGGCTGGATATGAAATTCTGGGTTGAAAATTCTTTTCTTTAAGAATGTTGAATATTGGCCCCCACTCTCTTCTGGCTTGTAGGGTTTCTGCCGAGAGATCCGCTGTTAGTCTGATGGGCTTCCCTTTGAGGGTAACCCGACCTTTCTCTCTGGCTGCCCTTAACATTTTTTCCTTCATTTCAACTTTGGTGAATCTGACAATTATGTGTCTTGGAGTTGCTCTTCTCGAGGAGTATCTTTGTGGCGTTCTCTGTATTTCCTGAATCTGAATGTTGGCCTGCCTTGCTAGATTGGGGAAGTTCTCCTGGATAATATCCTGCAGAGTGTTTTCCAACTTGGTTCCATTCTCCCCATCACTTTCAGGTACACCAATCAGACGTAGATTTGGTCTTTTCACATAGTCCCATATTTCTTGGAGGCTTTGCTCGTTTCTTTTTGTTCTTTTTTCTCTAAACTTTCCTTCTTGCTTCATTTCATTCGTTTCATCTTCCATTGCTGATACCCTTTCTTCCAGTTCATCACATCGGCTCCTGAGGCTTCTGCATTCTTCACGTAGTTCTTGAGCCTTGGTTTTCAGCTCCATCAGCTCCTTTAAGCACTTCTCTGTATTGGTTATTCTAGTTATACATTCTTCTAAATTTTTTTCAAAGTTTTCAACTTCTTTGCCTTTGGTTTGAATGTCCTCCCGTAGCTCAGAGTAATTTGATCGTCTGAAGCCTTCTTCTCTCGACTCGTCAAAGTCATTCTCCGTCCAGCTTTGTTCCATTGCTGGTGAGGAGCTGCCTTCCTTTGGAGGAGGAGAGGCGCTCTGCTTTTTAGAGTTTCCAGTTTTTCTGTTCTGTTTTTTCCCCATCTCTGTGGTTTTATCTACTTTTGGTCTTTGATGATGGTGATGTACAGATGGGTTTTTGGTGTGGATGTCCTTTCTGTTTGTTAGTTTTCCTTCTAACAGACAGGACCCTCAGCTGCAGGTCTGTTGGAGTACTGGGCCCTGTGAGGTGTCAGTCTGCCCGTGCTGTGGGGTGCCTCCCAGTTAGGCTGCTCGGGGGTCAGGGGTCAAGGACCCACGTGAGGAGGCAGTCTGTCCATTCTCAGATCTCCAGCTGCGTGCTGGGAGAACCACTGCTCTCTTCAAAGCTGTCAGACAGGGACATTTAAGTCTGCAGAGGTTACTGCTGTCTTTTTGTTTGTCTGTGCCCTGCCCCCAGAGGTGGAGCCTACAGAGGCAGGCAGGCCTCCTTGAGCTGTGGTGGTCTCCACCCAGTTCGCGCTTCCCGGCTGCTTTGTTTACCTAAGGAAGCCCGGGCAATGGCGGGCGCCCCTCCCCCAGCCTCGCTGCCGCCTTGCAGTTTGATCTGAGACTGCTGTGCTAGCAATCAGCAAGACTCCGTGGGGTAGGACCCTCCGAGCCAGGTGTGGGATATAATCTCATGGTGCGCCGTTTTTTAAGCCCGTTGGAAAAGCGCAGTATTCGGGTGGGAGTGACCCAATTTTCCAGGTGCCGTCCGTCACCCCTTTCTTTGATTAGGAAAGGGAACTCCCTGACCCCTTGTGCTTCCCAAGTGAGGCAATGCCTTGCCCTGCTTTGGCTCACGCATGGTGCACGCACCCACTGACCTGCGCCCACTGTCTGGCACTCCCTAGTGATATGAACCCGGTACCTCAGATGGAAATGCAGAAATCACCCGTCTTCTGTGTCACTCAGGGTGGGAGCTGTAGACCGGAGCTGTTCCTATTCAGCCATCTTGGCTCCTCGGTGATTGGAGTTTTTATTGTCATCGATACTGTTCATGTCACATGATCGGTCACATGCAGAAAAATATGAAAGCAGTAAAGGTCATTAAAAAGCAACAAATGGCCCAACCTAATTTGAATATGGTCAGGCTAATATCATAAAGCCCATTGCACTTGTGGAGAGCGTAAAAAATAGCACCAGAAGATATTGTAAGGCAGTCAGGTGTTTTTTTTTTATTGTTGCTTTTTCTTTCCTTTTTTTTTTTTTTTTTTTTCAGTAAGAAAGGATAGAAGAAAAATAGTAAAAACTACATTGGGTGCCAGGATTTATTGTGTTTATTCAAAGTAAAGTTAACACTCTTAATGGCTCTAACTGTTTCTGTGAGCCTGAAAAGAAATATATAATACCTTTTCACAGATGAGATGCCCAAAAGTAGTATATTGGTTCCTTACTAAGAAGTTAATAGAACCTTTAATATCAAGAATTACAGAATATCATGAATGGTATTTCCATAGTTAATTCAGAAAAATGTGGCCTTTTGTTTTGTTTTGTTTTTCTGTTTCTTTCCTAATTTCCAGGGAAAGAAGTAAGAGTTTTAATTTTGAGGTGTGTTTTGGAGGGAGGATATTTGTCTGGCAGAGGGAAGACAACCCCGTCACTGTGTTTTGAATTTGGGAGGTCAGTGTGTTTATGTGAGTGTGTGGATGTGTGTAACTATTTGTGACTGTAGGGTATTTGGAGATTTTATATCATAAAGGTAGAGGAGGAGAATGGCTTGTGTGTGGTTTGATCCCCAAGAGTGTGAAGAGGAATGGAGGGCTGGAGATTCTGAGGGTGACAGAGACATGAGCCTTCCGGAGCAGGGCACCCAGATGTGGCAGAACCTCGTGTAGTGTGTTAGTTTTCTATTGCTGCTTAGAATAGATTACCATAAACTTAATGACTTAAAGCAATACAAATTTGTTACCTTACAGTTGTTCTGTATGCCAGAATTCTAGCGGGCTCACTTGAGGATCTTCAGGCTAAAATCAAGGTGTTGGCAGGCCTGCTTTCCTTTCTGGAGGCTCTCAGGGAGAATCTGTTTCCTTGTTCATTCATGTTGTTGGCAGAATTCAGTTCCTTGTGGTTGTAGGACTGAGGTCCCCAATTCCTTGTTGGCTGCCGTCTAAAGGCTGTTAGCTTTCAGAGGCTGCCTGCATTCCTTGGCTCCTGGTTCTATGCCTCCATCTTCAAAGCCAGCAATGGCAGGGTGAGTCCCTCTCAGGTTTTGAATCTTTCCTGCCTCTTTGTCCACCTCACCTCTGACGAACTGTTCTGCCTTCCTCTTTCGTTTTTAAGGGCTCATGTGAATACATTGGAGCTGCTGGGTAATCCAGGATAATCTCCCTATTTTAAGGTCTGCAACCTTAATTTTATCTGCAAAGACCCTTTTGCCATATAATGTAACACACACAGGAGTAACACCAGGGGGTAAAGATCTTGGGAGTCAAAATTTTGCCTGCCACACATGGGAATTACTATTTGGGTTACTTTTTAGACCGAGGCCTTAAGAACCTCAGTGATCATCCCTTTGGCCAAACTTGGTACAGAGGGTACAAAGTTGTCAGTGGAGCTGGAGACTCTTGAATAAATCTCAAGGGCCTGGGAAGGAGTCACAGCAGTGGTGGCCTCATAAGCCCCAGGATTCTTCTGTGATCCAAAGATAGAGGATTCTGAAAAATGACTGGTATTGGACTTCTGGCCAAACTTGGAGAGCTGGGGTATGTAGCAGTTATGATGCTTTTAGCTACAAATAACAAAAGCTTGGGTTCAGCTGGCTTAATAATAATAACCTCTGTTATTGTAGACAACACAAAGTGCAAAGGTCTGGGGGCTAAAGAGTTGGTTAACCCTGTGGCTCAAAAATGCCACCAGAGACCTAGATTCTTCTCTCTTTCTTCTCTGCCATCTTCAACTGACTGGTCTTGTCTTCAGGCTGTGGTCCCTTGTGGCTTTAAGTTGCTGCCTTGTTTTCACATCTAGAGATGCCTGTATCCAATGGAGAAGAGACCATCTCATTCTGTGTCTCCTTGAAAGACGGAAGGAAATGTTTCCCAGAAGCTTTCTGCTTTCCTGTGTGTCTCAGGCCAGAATTGCACCCCATCCTCCTTCTGATAAGGTGCTCTGTTGGGACTACTCAGGATTCACTCACCTGGGCTAGAGCTGGGGTGGCAAATGATGGACAACTGAACAAAAATCAGGGCTCAGCTAGGGAGAACATTGGAATGGATGTTGTGCAGGCCACCAGTGGTGTCCCTGACAGGGAGAGGGTCAGATATAATTTGATTTGGGAAAATGAAGAAAAATAAATATGACATTTATTACATTCTGTTTCCACACAGCATCAGTGATCACATTAATCTTACTGCCATGAGCAGGGAGACCTGGTCAGAGAGTTTAAGAGACTTGCTCAGAGCTACACAGCAGGTAAATGGAGGGTCATGTCTTGGACCCAGGTTTTCTAACTCAAATCTTCTCTTTCCACTACCCTGAAATTGTGTTGTAATAATTGAATAGATCCTTTTTTAATACCAAAATTATACCATATTCTTCAACTATGAATTTGATTTCTGGCAAAAACATGCCTATTTCTAAACCGCCTATTATAGTTTTGCCTAGGTCTTAAACAGATATCAAATTAATACATTGGAAGGAGATAAATTTCTCCCTGCCTCAAACACTGTATATTCACATTAGGAGAGATGACTGCAGGAGAAGAGACAGTCAAGACATTTGTGGATCTTTAGTTTGGCATTCAGTGGGACATTGATTTAAACTTCTCATTTTTTTTCTCAAGAAAAAAAATTTAACAAGAAGAGGCAAAACTACTAAATTTAAAATTGCATTTAAAAATGCCATCCTCAAATAAACAAAAACAAAGCTGTAGGCAAATGGATTTTCTAAACTCTTTGCCTCAAATCACATCTAGCTGAGAAGAAAATGGGAGAAGTTTTAGCATAAAATGTAATTATTTGGGAGCCAATACGATGCAGAAAACAAAGGTTAAGTAAGAAAGGACATTCTGAGCCAGAATAGTAATAAGTAGAAGTAGCAAGTCGGTGTATTTCAGCAAGAATACATATGATTTTTTTTTTAAGAGACAGGCTCTCGCTATGTTGCTGAAGCTGGACTTGAACTCTGGGCTCAAGCGAGCCTCCTGCTTCAACCTCCTGAGTAGCTGGGGGCATGTGCCACTGCACCCAGCTCTTGTATGGAATTTTTATGTGGAATGTGTAATACATAAACTATTCAAATCACTGAATGCTTGTGAGGTATCCATTGCACCTGGAAATTAAACCAGGCTATCTCTTCATATAAAAGTGGAGAAAGCACTAAACAGGCTAAAGAAAATTACCTCTTTACCCTTGCCTCCTGTTTTCTGTTAGTCTTATATGAAGCTTTTAAGGGATAGTCAACTGCACAAAAGCAACATCTGCTTGACAGATTTCCTTTAGTCCTGGAGCCCACCATTCCGTTCTATCTCACTGAACATGTTTATTGGAAAGTATGAGCAGAATCCAGTGGAAGCACAGATGCATTTATTTAACTCGCTGCTTGTTTCTTTGGAACTGCTCTTTTAAAATGGAGGCAAGAGTTTTGGGGCTGGTTACAATGAGTGGCAATGTCCACTTGTGGGAAATATTGAATGATGGATAATGTAACAGCTGCAATGAGTATTTGGCAGAATGGAAAATGTTCTAGATTTAGCTCCCTTGCATGCATGTCCAGGGAATGATTAGCAGGTTGGCACGATGAGGTCAGTGTCATTTATCAGCCAAAACACTCTCCGAGGTCAGAAAGTTAACTTTTGATTGTCTGTTGTGTTTTTAAAGATCTGCTGGCACAGGTCTTTGGGTTTTCCTTTTGAAGGTCATTTTCTGAATTAATGGGGTTCTAACTGTGTCTATGGCTAGGAAAATGGATTTCAGTGAAAATCAAGAAGATTGTATTTTTTAAAAAGACATTTATTGATTAGGAATATATATAAATTGTTAAGATACCTTTCTTTTCCCATATTGGTAGCAACTATCAGGTTGCACATATATAATTGCCAATAGTTGACAGTTTTTACCTTAAAGAAGGCAATTTTGTATGGTCCAACTGAATATATACTATATTTCAATTCAATCTAATACTTTAACAAATATTAAGTTCCTGCTGAGGTACTATGTTAAGTGTTGAAGCTACAAGGATGAACAAAATAGTCATGGGTCTTGTCTTCACAAAGCTTGCAGTCTAGAAGTGGTGGCAGACAAACCACTGCTTTGATAGCGGAAGGACAGTTACTGTGTGAATTCAGAGCAAGGGAAGCTAATCCATTTTAGAGTGGTCAAAAGAATCTTCCCAGAGGAATGAAAGCTAAGCTGAGCTTGAAGGATGAGTAAGAGTTAAATGGAAGAGTAGAACAGGGGCAAAGAGGCTTCTGGCAATGGGAACAGCAGTGTGAAGACAGGGAGGTAAGAGCAATAGAGCAGGGGTGTGTGACATGACGGGAGCTGAGCGACACTCAGAGTGGAGGGAGGCTGTGTAGACAGATGATGCTGGGAGGGAAGAAAGGCCCCATGGTGAAGAGAAGAATCTGGTAATTCTGTAATAAAATACTTACCTCTCTATTCTGAAGGCATCAAGGAACTACTGGACAAGGAGTGACGTGATCGTGATGGTGTTGTATAAAAAGGGCCATGTGGTTGCTGTGTGGAGCATAGGTTGGAATCTGGGAAGTCACCTAGGAGGCTGTTCCTGGAATCCAGGCAATAAAAGATGGTGGCCTGTACTGGGGCAGTGAGCATGGGGATGAAACATGGAAGACTCTGTGAGCTGCTTGGGAGGCAAATTGATGGGTCTTGGTGATTCCACGGTCGGTGGGGAGGGGGCAGGGATGGGTGACAGAGAGATGGGAAGGAAGATTGCTCTCTGAATGTAGAACTGCTTCTGGGTCACTGGAATTTTCAATGGCCGCAGTGGTTTGACTTCTTAAATGACTCAGTGGACTCCAGTATCACAACTTGCCACCAGGTACTGCTCTCTAACATCTGAATTCTAGCTTAAAAACTCTCTAGGAGGTTTTGGGCTATGTAATAATTATTAGATTTTAGCTTTAACAATTCCAAAATGTGTGCATGGAATTTATTTAACATGGAGGAATACCAGCAGAGTTTTGTTACTTAAAATCTGATGATAAAAGTTTCATTTTATAGTTCAATCCTACGGACATTGTAAGACTTTGGTCTTTAACTCAGTTCCGTGTTCCGCTTAGAGATGGTGTGGATTTGAATCCAGTAAAGCTAGAGAAGGGGTGAAGCTGGTTCATTGTTAGAAGACTGATTCTTTTTTTTTTTTTGAGTTTTTACACAAGCCTCTTTTATATTCAATGTTGTTTATTGAGGAGTGAATGAGAGACTACTGCCAGACATGCCAATGACACTTCACATTCAAGAGCTGGAAGCTGGAAAGCTTCCCGGCTAAGTCACTGTATAAGCCTTCTGGGAAAAAGAACCAAAGTGACATCAAATATGCCATCTTCATGCTTGTTGTCTGTCATCAGTTTGTTTCAACTTTTGGGTCCACTGGTTTGCTGGGTAGTAGGAGAAGACTGATTCTTCAAAAAGAAAAAGGGCCTGGATTTTCATTTGACAGACATCAGCTCAATTAGATCAGTGCTTTCAAGATGGCTCTTTCCTCTAGACTAGGAGGAAATGTGAAGAGAACACTTATTTATTGAGTACCTATTTTTTTTCACATACTTTAAATTTTAATTTAGTCCCCACACCAACCTTTTGAGGTAGATCTTTGTATCTCTATGTTATAGAAGAAGAAATCTAGGGCGAGGCAGATTAATTGACGTGCCCAAGGTTACATAGCTGCTAAATAACACAACTGAGGCTTGATTTTAAAGCATACTTTTGCCTTCCACTTTATGGTGTCATCTCTGTCATGTCTCATACCCACAGTATGCCATCATGCCCATCATGCACAGATGCATGATTAAAATAAAAGCTCTTTGATATCCAACTTCAATTTCATTTAACTGTCTTCTAACACATTCGTTTAATCAGCTATGGTAGCGATCTTATTCAAGTAAGGTTAGTAGATTCATGTTGATAATGAGCTTGATAAATGAGTTGGTAAAAGGATATTGTTGCAACTGAAGACATTTTTGAAGTGGTTATTTGCATGTTTTAATGGATAAAAAGTAATTGTTACTATAGGATCCTTTTTGGGGCCTCAGTGCTCAGGGCAGATGGAATCCTGTCAATCAAACTTTCAGATAATAACAATTTAGCCACCAGAGATAAAGGAGCAATGCCCATATTGATATATAGTAGTTTACAGGGCCACTGAACAGAAGCTATTATGGCTGCTTGTAGGACTACTGAGTGGGAAAGCCTGCCATGTTGCTGTTATGGCAGATATGATTATCTGGAGGCTGTCTGCAAGGATAATCCACCTGTAAGTGATTCAGAAGCTATCATATTCTATCAAGGAAAAAAAAATGTGGCTGGAGTCATTTGGGCCTCTTGAACAAAGAGGTCAGAACATGGTCACCCATTTTCAATTTCTTAGCATAGACTGTAATAAAGTCCACATGATTAGAAAAAGATGATGTAGCAAAATTAAGTCAGACAGAAGAGGCTTCAAGAAAAAGAGTATTAGAGATGAAGAGGGTTTCTACATAACAATAAAGTTTCGATTCACCAGGGAGATATAAAAACTTAAACTGATATACACTAATATCATTTTAAAATACATAAAACAAAAGTTGACAGAACTGTAAAGAGACAACCATGCCAGGCATATCTGGTAGGTGAGTGGGAGATTTTAATCTAGTTTTCTCAGTAATTAATAAAGCAGTTAAAAAATCAAAAAGGATATAGAAAATTTTAATAACACTAATTGTGTTATTGGTCCAACAGACATTCACAGATCACTGCACCACCAGTCTTAGGAAATTTTGGAACATACTTTATGTAATTTATGGATTAAAGCAAAAATTATAGTGAAAAACAAAATACTGAGCAATAATGAATATACAACAAATAATTTATAAGATGCATCAAAACAACGCTTTGAGGAAAATGGACAGCCATAAATGTATATATTAAAAAAAGAAGAAAGGCTAAAAATTAAAGAACTAAGCATGCAACTTAAGACATTAGAAAAATAGTAGCAAAACAAATTTCTTCAACAAGGAGGAAGATTATAATAAAGATAGCATATATTAATGAAAAAGAAAATAAAGATACCACAGAAAGACTCAAAAAAGATAATTGTATTTTTGAAAAGATTAATAAAATTAACAGTCTTCCTCTGGGAAGAACAATCAAAAAAGGAGAGAAGGCACAAATAGAAGTTGCTTGGGTGAACAAAACAGCATAACCATAGGTGATGTGGAAATTAAAAAAGAAAGTTTAAAAACATAATGGACAACATTTTGCCTATAGATTTTTTTTAGCCAAAATGGATCCTTTTTTTGTTTGCTTGTTTCTTGTTTTTGTTAGCTTGTTTCTTGTTTTTGTTTTGGAGAAAAATAATTTGTTGACTCATGTAACTGGATGTACAAGAATGGACTTAAGACAAGGCTGAATTCAGGGACTATGTCATTATATCTGCTCCTTTCTCCTTCTCTTGACTCCACTTAAATTTTATTTTTTTTATTCAGGGAAAATATCCATATGCAATTTGTCATCTTTACCATTTCAAAGTGTACTGTTCAGTGATAGTAAATACATTTATAATCTTTTTTTCCCTTATCATCTTCCCCCTTCCCCTTCCGGGCCTCTAGTAACCACCAATCTCTAATTCCGGGAGATTCACTTTTTTAGCTTGCACATATGAGTGAGAACATACAATATGTGTTTTTCTGTGCTTGGCTTATTTCATTTAATATGATGACCTCCAGTTCCATCCATGTTGCTGCAAATGACAGAATTTCATTTTTTATGGCTAAATAATATTCCATTGTGTGTGTGCGTGTATGTACATATACAAACATACATACGTACATATACATACATTTTCTTTATCCATTCACTTGTTGATGATCCCTTAGGTTGATTCCATATTTTGGCTATTTGTGAATAGTGCTGCAATAAACATGAGAATGAGATATCTCTTTGAAATATTTTTCTTTCTTTTTTTTTTGAGATGGAGTCTTGCTCTGTTGCCCAGGCTGGAGTGCAATGGCGCGGTCTGGGCTCACTACAACCTCCACCTCCTGGGTTCAAGTGATTCTCCTGCCTCGGCCTCCTGAGTAGCTTGAATTACAGGTGCCCGCCACCACACCCAGTTAATTTTTGTATTTTCAGTAGAGACGGGGCTTCACTATGTTGGCCAGGCTGGTCTCAAATTGCTGACCTCGTGACCTGCCCGCATTGGCCTCCTAAAGTGTTGGGATTACAGGTGTGAGCCACCGTGCCCGGCATTAATTTTCTTTATTTTGAATATATTCCCAGTAGTGAAATTGCTGGATCATCACATGAAAGTTCTACTTTTAGCTTTTTTGAGAAACCTCCATACTGTTCTCCATATTGGTTGCATGAATTTACATTCCCACCAATAGTGTGTGAGGGTTCCTCTTTTTCCACATCCTTACCAGCATCTATTCCCCGTCTTTTTGATACAAGGCATTTTAAGTAGAGTGAGGTGATATCCTGTTATGGTTTTGATTTGAATTTTCCTAACGATTAATGGTGTTGAGTATTTTTTTCATATACTGTTGGCCATTTGTATGTCTTCTTTTGAGAAATGTTCAGATCTTTTGACCATTTTTTTATTGAATTATTTGTTTTGTTTTGCTTTTTGCTATTGAGACAAAGGTAATTAGCTGGCACAATATGTAAGGATGGATTGTTAAAAAATTCTGTTTAAAAGACAAAAATGTACACTATTACCACTTCTATTCAACTTTATATCTTGTCTAGTCTAGCAGGCCAGAAAAGAGAAATAAAAAGTACAAAAATTTGAGAAGATATAGAAAGATTAGAACTATTTTTAAATGCTATAACTTAACTTCCAAGGGTCTGTAGACAAATTATTAGACTTAATAAGAGTTTTACAAGGTTGCTTGATATGACTATTATACAAAAATCGAATACACTTCCATACATCAACAATGAATAGTTAAAAAACAAAATTTTAACATTTAGCATTTATAATAGTTTACAAAATAAAAGGTACCTAGGTAAAAATCTCATCAAAGATGTGTGAAATCTTTATAGAAAAAATCTTGAAACTTTATTGAAAGACATTTAAAAATGAACAGCCATATCGTTTTCAAAGACAAAAAGACTCAGTATCATTAAGAAGCAATCTATCTCCAAATTAGTCAATAGATTTAATAAAATTTCAGTAAAAAAAGAAAAGTGCTTTTGTGAATCTTGAAAAACTTACTCTAAAATAGAAATTGAGAAGCAAAGAACCAAGAATAGCTAATATATTCCTGAAGAACATGAGGTTGGGGAACTGATTGTACTATAATATTGTAGATGATGTGACATTGGTGCATGGGTAGACAATAGGACAATGCAACAGAATAGAGAGTCCAGAAACAGACACATCTATGTAAGGAGAGATATAATAAAAAAGATGTATTTCAGATCAGTGGTGAAAAATGAACCACTCAGTGGGAAATGTTGTCTTTATGGGAAACAGTGCATTACTACTCTTACCATACACAAAATCAGTTAAGGACCTAAATGTTAAAGATGAAAGTTTAAAACTTTTGGAAAAAAATATTGGAGAATATTTTTATTTCCTCAGGGTTGGAAAGGTTTTTAAAAACAAGACACAGAGAGCATGTACATAAAGGAAATGACTGATAAATTAAACTATACATTATAAATAACTTCTGTTCATTAAAAAGCACACAAATAGGATGAAAAGGTAAGACACAACTTAAGAGAAGATAATTTCAACTCTACGTAACTGGGCAAAGGTTTTTTTTTGCAGTTCATACAGAATTCCTAAAATCAATAAGAAAAATATGGCTCAAGTCATTCAATGATTCTTGAAGTGTCCGTGGCAGACCCCTATAGATAAATACTAGTGTAGGCCTTTAGGGTTTTGAAACAAAGCTCTGCCATCCTCTTCCAATAACCAGTCTTCTTTTGAGAAACACCTGGCTTGCTAGTGGGCCTTAGTAGAAATTAAACATTGACCATGGGTCACTGAGTTACTATGTGATGTGAAGTACCCACCATGAACACTATGAGGAAGTTGCTGTGATTCTGCTGCTGTTCCCGTTATTTGTTTCCTGGTAAGCATGGCCCTGTGTTTTTTTTTTTTCTTTCCATCATGGCAGCTTAGTAGAAGCCTCAAAACCTCTTCTCTAACTTTATGAGTGTTGAGAAGCAGGATGTGGTGGCTCAGACAGTATCAGAGGATTCCTTGAAGCCAGCAGTAGAGGTGGTGGCTACCCAGTTTCCCACTTCCTGATCATGCAGATTGTAGCTCCTTTGGTGGATCAGTTTTGTCCCATTGTTCAGGGAGTTGTTCCTGGAAGTTTAGTGTGTCAGTTCAGGTCGGCTGAGAAGCAGATGTCAAGATGGAAATTTCTCCCAATAAATGTGAGAGATTTATGGAGGAAAATGCCTGTGAAGAATAAAGCCAGGAGGGAGCAGGAGTGGGCAGGGAGATGAGGCTCTCACATCACCCATAAAATGAGAGGGGAAGGAAGGAGGGTTGAGCAGGAAGAGACCTGGATTGCAGTGCAGCTCTGAGAAAAGTCTCAGCTAGGCTGATGGACAGTACCCAAGCCCAGCCTGCTTGTCAGAGGGGTCCTGCACTGGGCAGGAGGAGCCTGGCTCTAGAACTCCCACTGTACTAACTACTCCCTGACTTGGGGTCACCAGTTTGGAGCAGGCTGTGTAAGGCGTGGCCTCGTGTGGATGCTGGGGTAGGTGCTGAAAGTGGCAACTGCCAGCCAACTGATCTCAGGGCAGGTTCTTTCTCGAAGAGAGATCTGAGCAGCACTGTCCCAGGGTTGTCTAACTCAGCCTGGAGCCGCCTTCTTCTGTTTTTCTAATGATTTTTTGTTTTTAGAGCATCGAAATTCTGTTTCAAATCACTCACTTTAAACTAGCTTGTACAGTTTCTGTTACTGGTGGTTGAACCCTGACTACTATAACCCCTAAGCTCAGCAGAGTATCTGATGTATTGTAGAGGATCAATAATATTTCTTGTATTAATTAATTTAAGCAGAATGGCTAAAGGTCTTTTAAGAACAGAATATATATTTTTTATTATACTTTAAGTTCTGGGATACATATGCAGAACGTGCAGGTTTGTTACATAGGTATACACGTGCCATGGTGGTTTGCTGCATCCATCAACCCATCATTTACATTAGGTATTTCTCCTAATGCTATCCCCTCCCCTAGCCCTCCACCCCTCGACAGGCCCCGGTGTGTCATGTTCCCCTCCCTGTGTCCATGTGTTCTTATTGAAGAACAGGATATTTAACATTTAATTGTTGGTTGTTTGCACTGCTGCAAATAATCCTTTTAGCAAATTCTGATAGACCCATAGAACTATATTTAGGGGTGATGTGGCTGCCACCATTCATCAGTCTGCTGATGCTTATGTTGGGGTAGCAGGAGGGGTTGTGGTCCAGGAGTTCCAGGCTGTGGTTGGTAGTGAATGAATTATTCCTGATGCAGAGAAGCAGCTACAACTTGAATTCCTTGCAGGAGCTGATGAAAGGAAAAATATAGTGCAGGGAGGTCACCTTAGAATGGGTGGGTAGGTGGCAGGTGGAGGCTGGTATATGGGTTTACATGCAAAGCAATGAATTCCATATATATCTTTACAGTTCTTCCTCAGATTTAAACATCAGCCACCAGAGCCACCTCCTTTTCTCTCTCTTGCTGCCATCTCAAGTTCTTTATTAAAGCTAATCAGCTCTCTTAAATGGAAGGATTAAGGCAATCACCCTAATTCAGTCTATGCTCAGGAAGGCTCATTGTGTTTATAAAATCTTAGCTGTTTTCTGATAACTATGTTTACCAAACTTTGAATTCTACCATCAAATTCCCCCAAAATATTGAATGTAATGAAGAAAAATATTTTTGTAAGAGGTTGATGTCAACAGTTTTGCAGAAAAATTCTTGGGCAAAGGGGAAACACGCAACATATCAAGACTTCTAAAATTAAAATTCGTCAGCACTTCTCTAAAAAAGCTCACCTTTTTGGTGGGAAGAGCTTCGGGGAAACACACTTAACTTACTGAGACTTCTAAAATCAAAATTTAGTCAGCACTTCCCTAAAAACACTCACTTTTTTTTTGCTGAGAAGAACTGCAGGACACTTAGGTGGAGGTGGTAATTTGTCCAGGTAATAAACACGTTAAGAACAAGAGCAATCAAAGTTTTTTCTCAACCATATCTCAGGCTAATGGAGCCGAGTGCTTTCTGGTTGGGCATTTTTCATTCTGCATCTGGAACCACCCAGGCTGATGAAAGAAACTGATCTATAGTAGTATTTAGTTTTGCCAAGCAGTGTTTAATATTCCAAATGAAAAGCTGTGGAATCTCACTCGAAAAGGAGGACAAATATAAACCAGTGTCTAATTCTCAGCCTTCTTTTTTCATTTCATCATGGTGACCTGGTACTCCCTGCTGTCTAGTGCTTTGGTTCATTATTTTGTCTGTACAGGAACTGCACCTGCCATACAAAAGCACTTAATTTAAGCATTTGGGAAGATGCCATCAATAGACTTAAAGAAAAATGTTATATATATATAATATATGTACGTATATTTAGACCCACTGATAATTTATTTAATATTTTAAAAACATTTATTTAAAAATAACAATTCTTTAATATCATAAAACATCTAATAAATTATATATAATACATTTTAAAATTTATTAACTATGATATTAAAGAATTGATAAAGATATCTAAAAAGGATATCTAATAAATTTTAAAATTTATTTATTAAAGAATTGTTGTCTTACTCTTTGTTTAAATAGTGTTACTCTTTGCTTGAGTCAGGATGTCATTAAGTTTCACACATTGTGATTGATTGATGTGCATTTAAGCCTCTTTTAATCTACAGGCTCTCCCCATTCCTATGCCTCTCTGTCTCAATGTCTCCTCTTGCAGTTTTATTGGTTGAAGAAATGAGGTCATTTGTTCTGCAGAGTTTCTGACAGTCTGGATCTTGCTGACTGCATCTCTGTGATGCCTTTTAGCATGTTCCTCAGTTCTTTGTATTTCTCATGAATTAGTAGTTGGATGCAGGCTTGATCAGATTCATAGTTGCCTTTTGGCAAGACTCCTTCCTAGACAGTGCTCTGTGTTCCCATCAGGAAGTACATGATGTCTAGTTGTCTGTGTGTGTGTGTGTGTGTGTGTGTGTATGTGTGTGATGGAAGCAACTACAGACTACAGGGGAGATCACTGACTCGACAGATTATTAATTCAAAATAAAAAGCTGCTGACTTTTTATTTTGAAATAAATATAAACTCATAGGAAGTTGGAAAAATAGTATAGAGTCACATGTACCCTTCACCTACCTTCCCTTATCTATGTAAGGAACATGTAACCCTAGTTCAATATCAAAACAGGGAAATTGGCACCAGTATAATCATACACTTTTAAATGTGTTCTGATAAGAACATTTTTCTTTTAAAAGTCCAGTGAAAGAGTCATAAAAAACTGTTCATAATTTGGCTAATTACATGTGACTTTCATAAATTTGTTCCATCTCAAAATAAGAATTTTTCTCTGAAAATTAATTTATGAACCTAGGTTAAAACACATCAAAGCTAGCTTTATTTTGAGCTGAAGATAGAATTGGCACTGTCTGATCCTGTTCCAGAACACTTATTTGTAATTCAGTGGTTTAAGTGTGGATTCTGGGTGTCCAGAAAAAAATAATACCAAAGGCCCACTTTTGTTAAATGCAAAAGAAACAACCTCAGAGATGGGGTCACCTTCGTTTCCCTTGGAATGCAGGCAATGCACTTACATAATGAGTCCATGGAAAACTAGCATAGAACAGAGCTAACAGGAATGAGAAAAACATTTTTAGTACTTTCTAATTTACAAAGTACTTTAGTTAAATAAAACTACCATGTAATGGGATGTCTGAACCTAAGAATCAGTGGAGGGCATATCTTGCTTAGAATATGAATTCCTTCTTTTGTCATAGCAGAGAAAAACTTGGCAATTTTGACATAGTAACAGTGTTGCTTACAGCAGTTTAAATGTTTGTTGGAATATTTCTGAGGATTCCTTATTGTATAGTTTTGAAATCTAAAATTATTATTTAGGTTCATAACTTGTAAAAATTAGGAGAAAATTTTGAAATCAATTGTGGTATCTACTCAAGATACACATGAGGAACTGAGGTCTAGAGAAGTGAAGTACAGTCATCCTTCGGTAAGCTGGCGGGATTGGGTCCAGGACCCCATGGATACCAAAATCCACGGGTGCTCAAGTCCCTGATATAAAATGGTGTTGTATTTGCACATAACCTATGCACACTCTCCCATGTACCTTAAACCTTCTCTAGATTACTTACGTTACCTAATACAATGTAAATGCTATATAAATAGTGGTTATACTGTATTATTGAGGGAATAATGACAAGAAAAAATTCAATAATGACAAGAAAAAAGTCTGTACCTGTTCAGTACAGATATAATCCCCCCCCCCCACACACAAAATATTTTCAATTTGCCATTGGTTGACTCCATGGATACAGAGTACCAGGGATAGCCAGGTATTTCTTCTAAACCCCTACAGTACAGAGGGCTGACTGTAATTTGCTTAAGGTCACCCAGTGAGCCTTTGACTGGGCCAGCAAAGTTATGTCTCTTCACCACTAAGCCAGGATTTGGGGCAGATGAGGAGCATGTGTGAAGGCCCAGAGGCCAAAGGGATCTGTTTCAGCCATGAGCATGGCTATGGCTTCTTGTTCCCTGTAGTATCCCCAGGTTTTTTGCAGCATCTGACATGGAAAGGAGAGTTTGGCATGTGAGTGTCCAGTGTGGCTCTGGTGCAAGATTAATATGGGGGAGTGACAGGAGATGAGACACTGAAGAGGCTGGCAGGGACAAACCCTCACACACTTTGTACACCGTGTTAAAGGGTTGGAACTTTGCGTTGGTAGATGACAGCCCTGAAGAATTTTAAAATAACATAATCAAATTACCACTTTAGGAAAATCATTTGGCAACAGATGAAAGACGAACAGCTAGAAGCCGATGAGACTGGAGTGGAGACAGCACACAGAGCCCTGGTGGAAAGGAAGGGGCTGATGATAGGGATCCCACTAAGGCAGTGACATGGAGGATGGCGATCACAGAGTTGCATTTGGAAGATGCTCAGGGGTGGACTTAGTTAAACGGTGACAGAGGAGTGAAGGCTGACTCCTGAGTTCCTGCAGTGGGTAAAGCGGTTGATGGTCTTTTGTTTGCTAAGATAAGGAAGGCAAGCTGGCTGGGTGAAAACCAGGAGATTGACTCTTGAGATGATGGATGTGGGTCTGGAGTTCTAGAGAGAAACGCCAGCCCCTCAGGGAGCAGACAGTGTAGTGGAAGTTCACAAATTTAACATTTTTTTTTCTTTTCTTTTCTTTTTTTTTTTTTTGAGACGGAGTTTCGCTCTTGTTCCCCGGGCTGGAGTGCAGTGGCGCCATCTCGGCTCACCGCAACATCCGCCTCCTGTGTTCAAGCGATTCTCCTGTCTCAGCCTCCCTAGTAGCTGGGATTACAGGCATGCACCGTCTGGCTAATATTTTTGTATTTTTAGTAGAGACGGGGTTTCTCCAAGTTGGTCAGGCTGGTCTTGAACTCCCGACCTCAGGTGATCCACCCGCCTCGGCGTCCCAAAGTGTTGGGATTACAGGCATGAACCACCGCGCCCGGCCTAACATCTTTTAAAGAAGCATTTTGGGCTGGGCGCAGTGGCTCAAGCCTCTAATCCCAGCACTTTGGGAGGCCGAGGCGGGCGGGATCACGAGCTCAAGAGATCGAGACCATTCTGGCCAACATGGTGAAATCCCGTGACTACTAAAAGTACAAAAATTAGCTGGGCGTGGTGGTGCTCGCCTGTAGTCCCAGCTACTTGGGAGGCTGAGGCAGGAGAATTGCTTGAACCCGGGAGGTGGAGGTTGCAGTGAGCCGAGCGCGCGCCACTGCACTCCAGCCTGGTGACGGAGTGAGACTCCGTCTCAAAAAAAAAATAAAAAAAAAAGAAGCATTTTGTTGACACAATACAGACCTCAGTGTGTTTCTGACACTAAGTCACCCAGTCTGTATCTTCACAGCAGTGATGAAAATAAAAGTGCTTCTGGTGGTTTCAAAACCTTAAAACATGACGGTAATCTCTCCTGTTGCTTTTTCCACGCTTGTTTGGAGGTTTTCAAAGGTGAGCCATAATTCGGACCAGCAGCGGGCAGCGCCCCAACTTGCAGGCTCCACTCAGCAACCTTGGGGGCTCGGACTGAGGTCCAGAGGCGGCTGAACAACCGCCTGGTGCCACTCAAGTTTGCAACCTGGTTCTCATCGCTCTCCTCACCCCAACTGCTGTCTCCCCAGAGCAGCTTAGCCAAGTATTTCTTCTAACCTCTAATATTCTCCCGGAGAGGGGTTCAGGGAAATACAATCTTCTCTGTCTCATTACATTTCCAGGTTTTTAAACTTGGTTATTGATTTTATTACATTCATCTATTTTTACTTCTGTATCTCTTACCAAATTATAAGTTGTTTGAAGGGAGGAAGTGTAACTTATTCCTCTTTTTTGGAACCCAGATCCAAGTTTGGATCTTAGTACAGCTCTTAATAAATGGAGTTGAAATGAAAGTATTTTAGTTTCAGTTTTCTAATGTTTTTTATAAAATTAAGTTTCCATAAGAATTGTTACAAGAACTTTTATAAAAGAAACAAGTGCCCTACTCTTTCTCATTTGGTTCATTCAGAAATCTGTCTTACATTAAGAAAAGTACTTAGAATATAGAAATATTTTCTATAAAAACTATTTTTTGAACTCCAGAGATAGTGTACTTTAGTTATTTTTGGCACTTGGATTTTTTAATGCCTTTGATTTTATACACATGACTTTAAAAATGGGCAATGGTTGCCTTTTGGGCACATTGAATTTAAGCAAATGTGTTTAGGTCTCTCATGGGTGGTGGCAAAGGTGAGTTTAAGATAACGCATTTTGCAACAAACAATTCAAATGATAAATAAGCTATTCTCTGTATTAGCCACTTAGGAAAGGCTGGGGTGTATGGAAATTAATTCTGTGTAGATGAGCATTCTTTTTTTTTTGTATTAAAAAATGGTTAGTCTTTATTCAAAGCTTATATATGAAGTGTTTTTGTGGGTGTATATATATATATTTTTTTATTTTTTTAAGTTTTACTTTAAATTCTGGGATACATGTGCTGAATGTGTGGATTTGTTACACAGGTATACATATGCCATGGTGGTTTGCTGCACCTATCAACCTGTCATCTAGGTTTTAAGCTTGGCATGCATTAGGTATTTGTCCTAATGGTCTCCCTCCTCTTTACCCCAACCCCCTGACAGGCCCCAGTGTGTGATGTTCCCCTCCCTGTGTCCATGTGCCCTCATTGTTCAGCTCCCACTTGTAAGTGAGAACATGTGGTGTTTGGTTTTCTGTTCCTGTGTTCGTTTGCTGAGGGTGATGGTTTCCAACTTCATCCATGTTCCCGCAGAGGACATGAACTCATTCTTTTTTATGGCTGCATAGTATTCCATGGTGTATATGTGCCACATTTTCTTTATCCAGTCTATCATTGATGGGCATTTGGGTTGGTTCCAAGTCTTTGCTATTGTAAACAGTGCTGCAATAAACATACGTGTGCATGTGTCTTTACAGTAGAATGATTTATAATCCTTTGGGTATATACCCAGTAATGGGATGGCTGGGTCAAATGGTATTTCTAGTTCTAGATCCTTGAGGAATCGCCACACTGTCTTCCACAATGGTTGAACTAATTTACACTCCCACCAACAGTGTAAAAGCATTCCTATTTCTCCACATCCTCTCCAGCATCTGTTGTTTCCTGACTTTTTAGTGATCTCCATTCTAACTGGCATGAGATGGTATCTCACTGTGGTTTTGATTTGCATTTCTCTAATGACCAGTGATGATGAGCTTTTTTTCATATGTTTGTTGGCTGCATAAATGTCTTCTTTTTAGAAGTATCTATTCATATCCTCCAACCACTTTTGATGGGGTCGTTTTTTTCTTGTAAATTTGTTTAAGTTCTTTGTAGATTCTGGACATTAGAGCTTTGTCAGATGGATAAAGCAAAAATTTTTCTCCCATTCTGTAGGTTGCCTGTTCACTCTGATGATAGTTTCTTTTGCTGTGCAGAAGCTCTTTAGTTTAATTAGATCCCATTTGTCAATTTTGGCTTTTGTTGCAATTGCTTTTGGTGTTTTAGTCATAAAGTCTTTGCCCGTGCCTGTGTTCTGAATGGTATTGCCTAGGTTTTCTTCTAGGGTTTTTATGGTTTTAGGTTTTACATTTAAGTCTTTAATCCATCATGAATTAATTTTTGTATAAGGTATAAGGAAGTGGTCCAGTTTCAGTTTTCTGCATATGGCTAGCCAGTTTTCCCAGCACCATATATTAAATAGGGAGTCCTTTCCTCATTGCTTGTTTTTGTCAGGTTTGTTGAAGATCCGATGGTTGTAGATGTGTGGTGTTATTTCTGAGGTCTCTGTCCTGTTCCATTGGTCTATATGTCTGTTTTGGTACCAGTACCATGCTGTTTTGGTTACTGTAGCTTGTATTGTACTGTATTGCCTCCAGCTTTGTTCTTTCTGCTTAGGATTGTCTTGGCTATGTGGACTTTTTTTTGGTTCCATATGACATTTAAAGTAGTTTTTTTTCTAATTCTGTGAAGAAAGTCAGTGGTAGCTTGATGGGAATAGCATTGAATCTATAAATTACTTTTGGCAGTATGGCCATTTCCAGTGAAAGTGTTAGAAGCATGGAAGTTTACAAGACAGACAGGATTTCAAAGGGAATTTCTGTTTTAAAGGCCTGGCAATGGACAAACAAAGCCTCATGTCTGAAAAATTCTGTTTTCTTCCTAGGAGCCAGAAATTAATTGGGTTATAGAGAAAACTTTTTTAACCCCTTAATGAAAAAAAAAAATAGACCTTTTGTATCTCATGTTTGTGTTCAGTTCTTTCAGTTACATAGCTTTTAATTTTTTAATGAAAAGTAAATTTTTAAAGAAGCAATCCACAAATTATTCTATGTTCTTAAAAATTCAAATAATACAGAAGTATATAGAGGGAATTAAGTTCTTTTAGCATGTCCTGCTAGTTCACTACCTCGTCCTCAGCAGTGACTACTGTGAGTGATGCAGACTCCTCAGCCCTTGTTTTGTGTATTCACATATATATATGCACCCATGCAAGCTTGTAGTTTTTATTTTTATAACATAAATAAGAATATTACATATATTGCTTTGTAATTTGCTATTCTTTTCTGAATAATAGCTCTTTGGCATTTTTTTCATGTTACTATGTATAAATCCACCTTATTCTATTTGACTTTTGCCCAGTGTTATATAACATGTATGGTAGATAGCATGGCTATATATGCTTTTCCAATAATCCCTTGATTTGCCAGGCAGAGGGCAGATATCCCTTGATCTCAGGCAAGGCCTTTTTTCCAACCAGTTGTGGTCCTTTTTGCGGGGTATTTACTTCCAAACCTCCGTAGTAGCTACAATGACCATGTGACACAGTTCTGGTCTATGAAATGTAAGGGAACGCCAGCATACAGGCTTCTGGGAAATTTCAGTGTTCTTTGATCAAAAAGCAAGAGTGTTACAAAAAAAGGGTTTTCTCTGCCCTGGCTGCCCTCCCCACACCCCTAACTTCCTGCCTTTGAATGCAGATGTGATTTCTGGAGCTTGAAACCATCTTGAGACCACAGGCCACAGGCCTAAGGATGGAAAGTCAACACGCAAAATTTGTTAGTTAGCTTTGCTGTCTAACAAACAACCTCAAAATCTCAGTGGCTTACAACAAAAATATTTATTTTATTGCTCACGGGTATTTGAGTTAGCTCTGGCTCTGCTCGGCTTATCCAGGATTGGCTGGGCTTGGCTCTAACCTGTGAGTTTGGTTCAGCTTTGTATTTCTTCATTCCTCTTGGGTCAGAGGTTTCCTAAGAAATAATTCTTATCATGGATCACAGGAGTGCAAGAGAGTTGGTAGAAACATGAGATCCTATTAAGACCTTGTCCTGGAACTGGCACATACGCAATTACTTTTACCCACATTCAGTTGGCCAATGCGTGTTGCAAGGCCAACTCCAACATCAGCCCATTCTAGCACACTGCAAGGTTATACTGCAGATAAAAGGGGTAGAGAGCTAAGAACAATAATCAAATTGAAATAAAAGGATGGAGGAGCAGAAGGATGAGACCCTGGGTCCTTAATGAGAACATGGAGCAGCTGTGCCAACAATGGCACTAGTTTTTTCTAGGCTTTTGTTATAAGATAAAAATGAGCCCCTGTTTATTTAAGGCACAATTTCTACTTGCTGTTGAAAGCATTCCAAAATGATAAAATGCAGTTGTATTCTAATTTAACTCTTTCTTTATTGATGGGCATTTAAGTTGTTTCTAATTTTCCAAATAATGCTACAACGAACATCTGATATAAAACTTGACCAACTGTATGTGTGTTCTAATCAGATAGATTCTTAGAAATGAAATTGTTGGGTGGAAGAGTATTTACATTTAAAGTTTTGATAAATAATATCAAATTGCTCTCTACAAGACTTCATCCATTCATTCTTCATATTCTTACAATTCTGATAGTATGTCATTTTAAAAAATGCTTCCAATGTGGTGGGTGAAATATAGTTCTGTTTCATTTGCATTACTATGATTAGTGAAGTTGAATGTCTTTTCATATATTCATTGGCCATTTGTATTTCTTATTGTGTAATCACATGTTCGTGTCCTTTGCTCATTTTTCTCTTGTGTTTTCCTTTTTTCTTAGTAGTTGGCAAGGGATCATTTTACTTTATGCTTTTCTTGTCTGTTTTACGCTTGATAAATATGGTCATTTATTTGTCTTTCCTTCTTTTAAAAATAATTTTTATTAGATATTACAGAGATACAAAAGAGTGTATATGAAATACGCTCAAACTCTAAAAAATGAGAATACGATAAATTACCAAGAATTCATCATCCAAAGAATTTGTACATTCTCATCGCCTTTGAAGTCCACTCATTTCCTTCCACATTAGAGTAAATAAATGAAACCCTGAAATTTGTGTTTATTATTCTCATTTTTCTTTATACTTTTACTACAAACATATGTGTCCAGAAACAGTATTTAGTTCACATGTTTTGACCTTTATATAAATGGAATCATACTGTAAATATCCTTTGGTGATTTTTTCCATTCAACATGTTTCTAAGATTCATCCACTTTGTTGCATGTAGCAGTAATTCACAGTGGCAAAGAATTCTATTATATGAAATAACAAAACGTATTTATCCCCTCTTATTTCTTAAACATAGTAAACATACTTGTCTGTTTGTTCCTATATCTGAAGTACAGAGGTTAGTTTATGTTGTCTATTGCTTCTGCTGGCTCTTAGTCATGATACCTCGTATGTTTCTGTGGTTTGAGATTTGCTATGGCCTGAAAGCGTGTGTCTCCCCTCAAGTTTTGTATGTTGAAAACCTAATTACCAATGTGAAGGTATTAGGTGGAGCCTTTGGGGGGTGATTAGATCAGAGAGTGGGCCCTCATGAATGATATTAGTGCCCTTATGAAAGATACCCCAGAGAGCTGCCTTGCCTCCTTCCCCCATGTGAGGATGCAATGAGAAGGTCCTATGTAAGAGGAATGGGCCTTCACTAGACACTGAGCCTGTTGGCACCTTAATCTTGAACTTTACAGTCTCCAGAAGTGGAGACTGTCTTGAAAGATAACAATAATAACGTCACAGGGGAAGATGAGCTCAGCTCTCAGGTCTGGTGATGAGAAATGATGCTGACATATGGCTACCCTACGTTTTAATTTGGTCAGTGGGAATACGAGAGTTCAAATCCCAGTGGACATTTCAGAAACTTCTTTTCTTTTTTTCAAATGTTAAAGCCCAAACTGCATGAAGGCTTTGGGGAAATTTTCTGCCCCCAGAACTAATCAAGGACATTCTTTTTTAATGCATATTTTAGGGGCTTATTTTTATTTTTATTTTTTATTATACTTTAAGTTCTTGAGTACATGTGCAGAACATGCAGATTTGTTACATAGGTATTCATGTGCCATGGTGGTTTGCTGCACCCATCAACCCATTATTTACATTACATATTTCTCCTAATGCTCTCCCTCTCCTAGTCCCCCACCCACTCACAGGCCCTGGTGTGTGATGTTCCCCTCCCTGTGTCCATGTGTTCTCACTGTTCAATTCCCACTTATGAGTGAGAACATGCAGTGTTTGGTTTTCTGTTCCTGTGTTAGTTTGCTGAGAATGATGGTTTCCAGCTTCATCCATGTCCCTGCAAAGGACATGAACTCATTCTTTTTTATGGCTGCATAGTATTCCATGGTGTTTATGTGCCACATTTTCTTTATCCAGTCTGTTATTGATGGACATTTGGGTTGGTTCCAAGTCTTTGCTATTGTGAACAGTGCCGCAATAAACATATGTGTGCATGAGTCTTTATAGTAGAATGATTTATAATCCTTTGGGTATATACCCAGTAATGGGATTGCTATGTCAAATGGTATTTCTAGTTCTACATCCTCTAATCAAGGACATTCTAAATGGTGGCTTTGATCCAAAAAAAATTTGTTTATTATTGTCATTATCCATATAAATTGCTGATCTTTCATCTATAGTTGAAGTTCCTGCTACTTTTGAATGCTAATAATTGAGATTGCTTCAGGTTATATATGTGAATGCATGTATCAGATATATATCTGTGTATTACTTAGGGGTGGTATCCATTTTGTCCTTTATACTTGTGTCTTTCCTAAACTTGATTACAACCTTGGAGGCAGATCACCTGGAACCAGTTTCCATTACTTTCCTCTGGTTTATTCATTTAAAAATATTTGAGTGTGTCCTGTGAGCCCAGGGCTGTGCTATGTGCTCACTGAAGTTAATGAGTATGTATTGCACACTCTGTGTTTGCTAGATACTACCTGAATGAATAATGTGCATTCTTGGCACAAGAACATCACAGTTTAATTAGAGATAAAATTTTAAATTTTAGGAGAAATTATTTGGCAGTTTTACACTGACACAAAATATTGGATATAGCCACTTTGACTTGCTGCTTGTGAAAACTACACTTTGTATAATTATGTGACTGAGCTGCAACCCCAGTGGTTTTGAGAAACAAGAATCAGCAGAATTTTGCAGCTTTAATAGAATGTACAAGCAACTAAACTATACTTTATGTAATTATTACACTTTGTGTAATCACTTACTCCAAGTGAACTAGGAAAATATTGCTTTTTAAAATTCATTCTTCTATTGTACTTCTTTCTGAAACAGAGTAAGGTATAATGTCTCTTTTCCCTTTAGCATTTAACAAATAAGATGTAAATATGATTTCCAATATACAGAAATGACCCATGCCACAAACAAAGGAACTTTATCTTACATCCCTGCAGTGGGGGGGATGTTGCACATGGTGCAATTTTCCAAGATCCGGAAAGGATTTGGCTTAACAAAAAGGAAGAAGGCTCAGGCACTGATCGAACAGCCTGGGGTTGACTTTAGACACCAGCATAAATAACTGTGGGGAAACTAATCTACGGAGAGAGTTTTGTGTGTGTGTGTGTTTTAAAGGAATGCAGTTTTCTTACTTTCAAAGACACCTAATAATGTAAATGAAGCGACACAATAAGGAATTACTAGAATCTGCTAAAGATTCTAAGGAAATTTGCTGGACTGACTCAGTATGATAGAACTGTAACTAGTTTGTCACTTTGTTAAAATAGCGATGCTTTTAGATAATAATAATAACAACAATAATAGCTGGTACCACTGAGTGTTTATTGTATTCCAGGAACTTTTCTAAGTGCATTGTTAACTATAAATTTTATGACAACCTGCTATGAAGAATAGACTATTATATTGCCATTAGTTTTAATGGCAAAAACTTCAATTACTTTTGTACCAACATAGTATCTCCATTTCACAGACAAGAAAACTTAGGCACAGTGCGGCTAAGTAATTTGTCTAAGGTCACGATAGTGGTGGGGGCAAGATTCTAATTCAGGTGGACTGGCTCCAGAATCCATGCTTGTAAGCTTTATTGTCTTAAGATTGTCTTTTAATTATAATGGTATGAACATTCAAGCTTTTAATCTTATTTTTCATAACATTTTTGCCCCATTAATTCACTCAGCAAATCTTTTCTTCATAAATTGTGAAAGTGCCACCCGAGACACTGTCTAATTTATGAAAAGTTAAGATTAGCAGGGTCCAAATCTACAAATTGCAGGATAGGATTGTTTTTTACTGATGGTGGCTTATATTCTAAAATAGTAGTTATGTGTATTTGTATCTCTAAAAAATATTACTAAAAAAGCATAAAAGAGACAAAAACCTCATGTACACACAAAAGTCCACGGTGGCAGACTGGATAATTCACAATGGTGTATAGTCCTTTTAGAGAAGGATTATTTTCTTCTAGTCTTTGAATGTTCACACTTTTATTTAGTGTAGTGTATCCTCATTAACCCCTTCCATTAGATGGTGGTCAACAATTATGCTTCTGCTGTGCTTCTGTTCTCCCTTGGGGAGAGAGAGATGATGGATTCAGCATTAAGCTGGACTTCACTGTATTAGTAAGTAGCCTGACTGCTGTGCACATCAAGATAACTTTCATGATACATAGAGGTAACACAATGGAAATCACAGTTTAGAAATCCAATTTATCTTGCTGTGAATAGAATTGCCTTCAATACAGACACCAATTAGTTTTGTTCCATAACACTGTTATAGAAATGTGACATTGAAAAACTACTTGCAAACTACTAAAGCATTCATCTACCATGAGTTCATGTCATGGAGGGAAAAATGTTAATTCTACTTATGTGAGAAAGCATAAAAGGGTTTTTTACAAAGAGCAGCCACAAGGTCAGAATACGACTCTGAGGTAATAAAGTGAAGACTTCTCTGAAACCTTTAGTTGCTTATACATTCTATTAGAACTGCAAAATTCTGCTGATTCTTGTTTCTCAAAACCACTGGGATTGCAGCTCGGTGACATTATAGATTAAGTGGAGAGCGATGCCAGCCTTTAATGTTTCTTCTTGAACCGCATCTGGACCTGCTGCTGATGCTCTTGGCTGGCCTCGGTTCTCCTCTTTGGCTCCAGCATCCTCTGACTCTTCCTGTAATCACTGGTCAGTTCACTACTTAGACCATTTATGGCAAAGCCTTGAAATGTACCTTCACATTCATTATAAGAATAAAAAGGCCCAGCTAGAGTACTCTAGAAGTTAAAAAAACTGAAGTGTAGCTAACATTTTCCCATTCAGCTGTAGACAAGCACACATCATAAGAACATGTCTATGGTTTAATAAGATTGGACTCAAACATCTTGCAACTCAATTGTACACACACTTATTGATCATACACAAGATAAAAGACATTGTTTAGGAAAGCATGATATGGTGGAAAGAATATAAGAACTGGAGCAGGACAGACTGGGGTGGGAATTCAAGCTCCACCATTTACCAGCTCTCTGGGCCTGAGCCAGTACTTAATATTTCTAAATGTTGGCATACTTTTTGTTGAATGGAGATAATAGCTACCTTGCTTGTATGGTTACTGAGAATTAGACGTTATGTATACAGAGTGCCTGAATATGATGTGTTGAATGATGACTATTATTACTAAGCTATGTGGAGGTAATTAAGGCGAGACGTGGTTCCCATCTTTAAGGAGCTTGTTCTACAATGGGAGAGAAAACATATGAACAAATATTTGTGCTTCAAGCAGAAAGGATAAAGGCCATAAAGGAGCTTCAAAGTGCCTTGATGAGAGTGCTATGAAGGGAACCTATTGGCTGGGGTATTGCAGCAACCTCCTAATTGGTCTCCCTGACTACCGTCTTGCCCACTCTAGTCTACTCTTCATTAACAGCTAACATAGTCTTTCTTAAACGTGGATCTGATCACATCAATCTCATGGTAAAATACTGCCGTGACTTTTCATTCCCTTTGTGACAAAGTGTTTAGTATGTGAACTCCAGCTTAAATTTCTAACTTCATCTCTCTCCTTCCTTCTGCCTTGCCCATCCCCAAAAATACAGTTCATGGGCTAGCCTTACTAAACCTTTTTTCAGTTCCAGGTTAGTTAGGGTTCTACACAGAAACAGAATCAATAGGATATATATATATATATATACATATGTGTGTGTGTGTTTGTATACCTATACATATATATATACACATAAAATAAAGAATTGGCTCACACAATTATGGAGTTTGAGAAGTCCCAGGATTTGCAGTTGGCAAGCTGGAGACCTAGGACAGATGGTTGTTAAGTTTCTATCTAAGGGCAGAAGAAGACGATGTTCCAGTTCAAGTAGTCTGGCTGGCAAAATTCCCTCTTGATCAAACTTTTGTTCTATTCAGGTCTTCATTTGATTGAATGAAACCCACTCACATCAGGGAGGGTAATCTGCTTTATTCAGTCCACCAATGCAGATGTTTATTTCATCCAGAAACACCCTCACAGATACACCCATGATAATGTTTGGTTGAATGTCTGCGCATCCTATGGCCCAGTCAAGTTGACACACAAAATTAACCATCACAAATTCCAAGAGCACGACATGTTCTGTTTTACATCTGTCCCTTTGCACATGCAGTTCCCTCTGCCTAGGCTACTCTTGGTCTCCTGACACCTGGTCCACTTCTACTGGCTGTTCCAGTCTCAGTTCACAAGTCTAACCCTTCCAGACTTGGTTAGATCCCTCTCCTATGGTACCCTTCAGTTCCCCTATTATAGCATGCATCTTTGTACACTGTAATTTCTTATTTACCTGTCTCTGTCACGTAGACTGTCAGCTCACAGAGAGTCAAGAACTTGTTTTTAGTGTGTCCACAATATCTCCTGTGTCTAGGACCCGATTCAGCAGGTTAAATCATCCAATAGCTATTTGTTAAATGAATGAATAAATAGATTTAGTGGAGCAGGTGGCAGCTAATACAGGTCTTAGAGGAGGAAGACTTTGGAAGAAATTTAACAGCCAATTTGGGAAAATCAACAATAAATAATACCAAAATATTCATTTTGGGATTAAGACTTCAAACATTTATATAGGGAGTCTGAAGACTAACAGTTATTTCACTATACCAGAAATAATTGTAGCTATCATGAGATACTCTCCAGGAGGTAAGGGGCTTTGTTTTTCTCCATATTTGAAGAACATTTTTTATTATGAGAAAATAGAAGTTGAAAATAGTATAATGAAGCTCCACACGCTCATCTTAAATACCTATTAACATATCATCATATTTGTTTTTATTTTTATTTTTTGGTTGAAGAACTTTAAAGCATATCCAGGAAAATCTGATACTTTTTGTGCTTAAATAGTTCAATACATTTACACATCTTTAAAAATAAGGACATTTTCTTCATAATCACTATACTACTGTAGAACCCAACAATATTAGCAATATTTCTATAATATTATTTAACACCCAGCCCATACTTGGAATTTCTCCAAAGTGTCCTTTTTTTTTTTTAGCAGTTAGTTTGTTTGAATCAGAGTGCAAATAAGGTACACACATTTGATTGCCATGTCTCTTGACTCCTTTTGATCTATAAAGGTACTCTTACAGCCACCACTCCTTTTTAACACATGCCATCAATATGTTGAAGACTGGGTCATTTGTCATGTAGAATACTTCTCATTCAGGATATGTTTGGTTGCTTCCAAATGATGTCATTTAACCTATTCTTCTTTCCCTTGTATTTCCCATGAATTGGAAGTTAGAGCTAGAGTCTTGATTAAGTTCAGATTCAACATTTTCAACAAGGATACTTCATAGATAGAGCTGGGTACACCATATTACAACCTATCAGAAGCACATGCTGCTTTCTAGTTTTAGGAATGCTAAGAGTGATCATCTCGTACTTCTGTAATAAAGTTGCAGCCCCCCACCCCACACTGCTACCACTTACTTATGCTTATGTCAAATCAGTGGTTTGTTACTTTGGTACAGTTATTGCTTTCCTTTCATCTAATTGTTTTTAGCAACTATTAAAGGTTGCTTGAGCAATTATTTCATTAGGGATTGCAAAACGGTGATTTTTTAATGCAGTAATTCTTGCTACATTTATTAGTTGAAATTCTTCTACAGAGTTTTTTTCTACCTAAACTAGAACTATTTGGTGTTCTGAAATACTTTTTTTTTTAAATAAGAAAGGCAAGATGAATTCTAAATTCATTCTCTTTAAAGAGATTTTCTTTTGTCTTTTAAAAAAAGATTCATCATGGATTTTTATATATTCAGTGTATTCCAACCAATCACAATCATTATTCATTTTAATGCTCAAATTGTTCCATCTCTGGCCAGTTGAAGTCCCTTTAACTGCTTTCAAAGACTTTTGAAGAGTCTCATTAAACTTTGATAGCTTCCTTACTTTCTGGAGCACAAAATGCTCCAAGCTCATCTTGTATATTTCATGCCCCAGACCTGGAAACAGCTTTTTCTTTTCTTTTCTTTTCTTTCTTTAAGTTCTGGGATACTCTGCAGAATGTGCAGGTTTGTTACATAGGTATACGTGTGCCATGGTGGTTTGCTGAACCTACTCAACCTGTCACCTAGGTCTTAAGCCCCACATGCATTAGCTATTGTCGTGATTCTCTCCCTTCCACTGCCCCCTCAATAGGCCCTGGTGTGTGTTGTTCCCCTCCCTGTGTCCATGTGTTCTCAGTGTTCAACTCCCACTTATGAGTGAGAACAAGTGGTGTTTAGTTTTCTGTTCCTGTGTTAGTTTGCTGAGGATGATGGCTTCCAGCTTCATCCATGTCCCTGCAAAGGACATGATTTCATTTCTTTTTATGGCTACATAGTATTCCATATGTACCACATTTTCTTTATCCAGTCTGTGACTGATGGGCATTTGGGTTGGTTCCATGTCTTTGCTATTGTGAATAGTGCTGCAATAAACGTATGTGTGCATGTATCTTTATAACTGAATGATTTATATTCCTTTGGGTATACACCCAGTAATGGTATTGCTGGGTCAAATGGTATTTCTGGTTCTAGATCCTTGAGGAATCACCACACTGTCTTCCACAATGGTTGAACTCATTTACATTCCCACCAACAGTGTAAAAGCATTCCTATTTCTGCACAGCCTCGCCAGCATCTGTTGTTTCTTGACTTTTTAATGATCATAATTATCCTCATTGTGACTGGCATGAGATGGTATCTCATTGTGGTTTTGGTTTTCATTTTTCTAATGATCTGTGATATTGAGCCTTTTCTCAAATGTCTTCTTTTAAGAAGTGTCTGTTCATATCCTTTGGCCACTTTTTGATTGGGTTGTTTTTTTTTTTCTTGTAAAATTGTTTAAGTTCCTTATAGATTCTGAGTATTAGCCCTTTGACAGATGGGTAGATTGCAAAAATTTTCTCCCATTCTGTAGGTTGCCTGTCCACTCTGATGATAGTTTCTTTTGCTGTGGAGAAGCTCTTTAGTTTAATTGGATCCCTTTGGCAATTTTAGCTTTTGTTGTAATTACTTTTGGTGATCTCATCATAAAATCTTTGCCCATGCCTATGTCCTGAATGGTATTGCCTAGGTTTTCTTCTAGAGTTTTTATGGTTTTGGGTTTTACATTTAAGTCTTTAATCCATATTGAGTTAATTTTTGTGTAAGGTGTAAGGAAGGGATCCAGTTTCAGTTTTCTTCATATGGCTAGCCAATTTTCCCAGCATCATTTATTACACAGGCAATCCTTTCCCCATTGCTTGTTTTTGTCAGGTTTGTTGAAGATCAGATGCTTGCAGATGTGTGGTCTTATTTCTGAGGTCTCCATTCTGTTCCATTAGTCTATATGTCTGTTTTGGTACCAGTACCATGCTGTTTTGGTTACTGTAGCCTTGTAGTATAGTTTGAAGTCAGGTAGCATGATGCCTTCAACTTTGCTCTTTTTGCTTAGGATTGTCTTGGCTATGTGGGCTCTTTTTGGATTCTGTATGAATTTTGAAGTAGTTTTTTTCTAATTCTGTGAAGAATGTCAATGGTAGTTTCATGGGAGTAGCATTGAATATATAAATTGGCAGTATGACCATTTTCATGATATTGATTTTTCCTATCCATGAGGATGAAATGTTTTTCCATTTATTTGTGTCCTCTCTTACTTCCTTTAGCAGTGGTTTTAGTTCTCCTTGAAGAGGTCCTTCACTTCCCTTGTTAGCTGGGGAATCAGCTTTTTCTTCAAGGAGTCCTGGTTCCTTTCAGTGGTATATAATATTTGAATCCCAAATCTGGTCAGTAAACATGCTAATTCCTGAGCTGTTATTGCTTTCAAGCCTTTTTAGTAGACAAGAGCTAGGGAATCTGTATTAAAACACCCATAAGTTAATTGTGAAATTTCCAATTCCAATTTAAATTTAATAGGGTTTTTACTTTTAAAAAATTATACATTTGCTTCTTTCCTTTTCAGTGAAAATCTTAATTCCTAATAACAAGATATTTTTATAGCTTTATCTTCCATATATATAATGTATAAGTATAAATAGTTAAAAATAATAATACCAATACTACTACTAACAGTTAGATTACTAAATTGTTTAAAGTTTTGTGTTTTTTTTTCCCTTAAAAATAACTCATTAAATAAATATGGCCCAAATACTGTGTCTTAAAGCCATTTGAGTTATTTCTTTTTTCTGTGTGGTAAATTATCTTTTCTAATGACTTATACAACACAACTAATGAGTCCTCATTATACTTGAAAAAGCAAGGTTTTCATTCTAATAGACCTGGTTCCTCTGGGGGAGAGGTGCTAGAGATTAGAGTTGTGTTCTAAATTAATTAGTTGAAGCAACAAAAACCAGAGGAAAATCTGTTATGTAAATACATGGTCACAATGGACTTTATCTTGAAGAAACTTGTCAGGGAATGAATAGCAGATGCAGAATTTTTCTGCCAATGTGAGTTATTGGGCTGCCGGCTTCTGTAAATTTTTAAATACGATCCCTCAGCAACCTATGGACAATATCAGATTTCCTATCACCTACTTGATTTTCAGGTCATTTTTGGTATAAGCATATACTCAGTAGAGGGTTGAGAAAGAAGTTGGATTAGAGCCAAAGAAGGCAGTTGCCTTTCACCATTGTTGAAAGTAGGGATGAAGAAATTCTGCTGCTTCAATAGTGTTTCTTTTGAGTACAATTGGAATAGTAGGAGTGAAAGAAAAGGCAGATTTAGGGAAAGGAGAAGGAAGGATAGGAAGAGGGATAGGAAGATAAAGATTATAATAGCTCTTCTCTCCTATACCAGACACAGTGCAAGGCATTTTAATTAATTTAAACAACTCTCAGAATGCAACTTTCACATGATCTCTGTAGGATGAACTGAAGGCTGTGTGTATCAACACAATTTTAGCAAAAGATTTTAGCTTCTTCTTAGGTCTGGTATAATGCAGTGATCTGTTGATTAAAACATTTTAATAGACTAAATGTGTACTTTGGTTTGAGGTTGAGACCCAGGTTTTCACTCAGTGTTTTTGTAGAGAAATAATTAGGAACATCAGTATTATCATCACTTTCATTTTATTTTCTCAGGCCTGCTACTTAGGGCCTGGCACATAATAAGTGCTCAATAAATGTTTGTTGAGTGATTAAATCACTCGATTACTTTTCATTCCTTCCAACCCTAGATGGAATGGAGAACTAAAAATATATTATGACATTTTATACAGGCAAACAATTTATATAAGGAAATATAGTGAATGGAAATGCCATAAATGTTGAAATAAGCCTAACCACTCTACTGTAGTTAAAGGAAAAATCAGGAGAATATGTGGATAATATAATAAGGTTTCAGTGCTAAAACGAGCTTTAGAAATCATCTGAATCTTCATTTTGTAGATGAGGACTATGAAGATCAGACATGGTTGCGACTTGTGCAGAGCCACACTCTTGGTTAGAGGAGTCAGCTGATCCTGGTTTTCTAATTCCTTCCTCCAGGTGTATACCCTACCCTTATATCGCACCCAATGTCCAACAAAGACAGAGAGTGGGACTTGACTTCCAAGTTCATTGAATCCCAAGCAATTACTTTAAGAACCCTGAAAGAAATCATTTTGGGACATTTACCTGAGACAAGAAGGAAGCCCATAATGCAATTCAGAAAACAAACAAGGGAGCTTAGCAGATCACATAAGCCTGTTTACGTTGAGAACCAGATAGAGAATAGTTTCTCAAGAGACTAGATAGAGTCTGCAATATTAGGGACATTTCTGTAGTGATGACATAAAACTATTGGGATGTCTGGGGGAGAGTGAGTCTTCCATCCCACCGAGAGGTTGGATAGACTGATTGGTTCTATTTTCAATTCTCCTTATTTTCATTATCTGTGTTTGGGATGGACAATCACAATCGTAATGATTTCTTTTTGGGGTAAGGGTGGAGGGCAAAACTAATGATGTCACCAGAGAAAGCACACAGAGAGTATTTACCATCCTGGAGATCAGTGAACTGAAAATGTTGCTAGCACATCAGTCCTAGGGTGATGAGCTCCATGGGAGCTGAGAGTAGCAATGAGTTGTGCCAGCTACCCACTGAGGGTGACAGTTTAAAAACAATGGACTGAAAAATGCTGTAAATTTGAAAAACAATGAACTGCCTGGTGTCAGTGTTTAGAGATTGATGGGACTGGTGCCTGGAAAGCCAGATAGGAGTGTAGAAATTCACACCATTTTAACATTCAAAGTGTCCCTTGAAATGATTCATTAAGAGCCATATAGATATAAATGGTATATAGATTTATATGCATTTGTACACATACACACATGCACATTATTTATATTGTTCTCTCTTTGTGTTTAAAATGCTCAGGAGTTGAAACTTGTTTGGAAATAGTCAAGCGAAATGTTTCCTTTTGCAATATGCAGTTTGTCTTGGTAGCTCATGCTGCCTTTAACTTTCTTTTCCCTTCCTCCCTATATAATTAAAGGTGAAGGGCAAGCAGGAGAGAGAGTTTTTACTTATGCTGGTGCTCTCCTGAGTGCTGCTGCATGCGGCTATACAGGCTCTGCATTGCACAACATATAGATTATGATGGGGATGGCGCCTTCCAAAGTGGTGTGACAAGGCTGTCAGTCCGGTGCTGTAGCCAGATGGGAATTTGGGGTTTGAAAGTGTGTTAGTTAACTATTGCTACTTGATATCCCAAAACTTTGTGGTTTAAAATAATAGCCCTTTATTATATTTCATGAGTTAAAGGGTCACCTGGGAGGTTCTGCTGATGGACTCTGCTCTGCATCTCTGTGGTCAGCTGGTGAATAGGCTGGTGGCAGTAGGTCTAGGATGACCTTGACAGGGACAGTTCATTTGTCCTCCATGTGTTTTTCACATCCTCTAACAGGCTAGCTAAGGCTTATTCTTGTGTTAGTGATAGTTAATGTGCAAGTGTTTTTTCAGTTTTTCATCGCTGGGATATGGTTTGGATGTTTGTCCCCTACAAATCTCATGTTGAAATGTAATTCCCAATGTTGGAGGAGAGGTCTGGAGGGAGGTGATTGGATCATGGGGGCGGATCCCTCATGAATGGCTTAGCACCATTTCCGTGGTGATGAGTGAGTTCCTGCTCAGTTCATGTGAGATCTGGTTGTTTAAAAGTGTGTGGCACCTTTGCCCTCTTTCTCTTGCTCCCACTTTTGCCATGTGACATGCTGGCTCCTTGTTGCCTTCCACCATGTTTGTAAGCTTCCTGGGACCTCACTAGAAGCAGATGCTAGCACCATGCTTTCTGTAAAGCCTGTAAAACCATGAGCCAATTAAACCTCTTTTTAAAATAAGTTACTCAACTTCTGGTAGTTCTTTATAGCAATGCGAGGACAATCTAACACAGTCTGCTTTGTCAAGTTTGCTGCTTTTTCATTGGCCAAAGCAAATCACATGGTGAAGTCCAAAGTCATGTGGGAAGGTAGTTTCAAAGGGTGCAGATGTAGAGAGATACAAAAAATTCAGACTCTTAATGCAACCAGTCTAACGCAGAGAGTGAGTTAGCAAACAAAAGTCTCAAAGAGAGGATCAGGAATGTTGCTCTGGTTTGAATGTCCCCTCCAAAACTCAAGTTGAAATTTAATTGCCATTGTGATGGTATCAAGAGGTAGGACCTTAAAGAGGTAATTAGGTTATGAGGGTGGAACTGTTGTCATGAGAATAGGTTAGTATTGCTGCAGTGGGAACCTGATAAAAGGATGAGGTTCAGCTCCCTTTTTCTTTCTGTCTCATGCGCTCTCATCCTTTCTTGCCATGTGATGCCTTCTGCCATGGGATAATAACAAGACCCTCACCAGATGCAGCCCCTTGATCTTGGGCTCCCCAGCCTCCAGAACCATGAGCCAAATAAACTTCTATTGTTTATTAATTATCCAGCCTGTGGTATTCTGTTATAGCAGCAGAAAACAGACTAAGACAAATATCAATAGTCTTTGTTTTCAAATCAGTACTATTTTTCTTTGAAGTTTGTATTTATTCATTTATTCATCCATCCAGCTTTTATTAGGTCTACTATGTTTAGACACTATTCTAGAGACTAAGACAAACTTTGTGCTTAAAATGGTTACCTGGTGAAACAGGCTTTTCTTTGGGCTCCACATCTTCTGTTTCTTCTTCTCTCATCTGAGATATGAAGGGGGTCTTTTTAAAAATGGAATAGCAAAAAACTTGCTCTATGAAGCAGGTCATGTTAACTCAAGAAAGATTGACAAGCCTTGAAGCTTGCTCATCAGAAACATTGCCTCTCCTGCGAGGAGCTGGGACTCAGAAAGAGGGAAAGGAAGTAGAAAGAGGCCAAGGAGATAGGGTAGAGGAGAGAAGGAGGGAAAAGGGAGGAAGTCCAGAGAGAAAGAGAGAGAATTTAGATGCTTATCTCAGGTGAACTGAATGAACTTAGGGGTGACAGTAAAGACATTTTGCATCTTTCTCTGGGTTTTGTGTGTGTACATAACTGGCTAATGCTTTTTTTGTAATGGCCTGTCCTAATGTTGTCTCCCAGATACTGTGGGGGGTAAGTAAAGCATTTCATTATGTAGAAATATGGAAGATGAATAATCATTTATTCTGCTCTAATCTTGCCTTCAGGACTACCCAATCTTCTCTTTATTCTTGTCATGTGCCGGTCACCATTACCTTCTTTTTGGCTTCAGGAGCCTGCCCACTAACCTGGACTTCAATTATTAATCATTTAAATGTTGCATTTTGTGGAATTCTAGAAGTCTCATCTTTTTTACCATGATTCTTCAACAACATTTCCACATTCTAGCTCCCAGCCTATTACCTTGATTCTAACATCATCCATTCATGGAACATTTAGAGAGCTCCATTGTTCATCCATTCATGGAACATTTAGAGAATTCCATTGCTCATGTGTGACAGTGTAGCTACAAACAATACTATGAAGATAATAATTGAATACTTACTATGTGTAAGACCTTATTGTAGCACATTTACTTGTGTAAACTTTATTTCACAACAATACCATCATTATCCTCATTTTACAGATGAGGAAATGGAAGCATAAAGAGATCAAATCACTTACTTGAAATAACAGAACTGGGAGTTGAATCCAAGTGGGTAGGCATAACTACACTCGATAAATAAGGCCCATTTGTGCTCTCAGGGAGTGACGATACCTTCGTTTTCTTCTTTTGTTACTAACCTGTTACTGCTTCAAACATTTTTGGCTTTCATCCATTCTTAAGAAAATTTCCTTGACTTTTCAAAGTTAACTATTCAATATTTCTATGGTATTTTAATTCCTGTTTTTACTGTTTTCCTTCCTCTTGTTCTCACATGCTCTGAGACAATGCCCTTTTCAATACCTTGACTTTTACTTTGATCTTCGTCTTTGCTAGCTCCTTTCCCTCAATAAACAAACAGGCTGAACATTAAAAAAACCCTATTATCCTCTAACTTGTACTTCCTTGAAGCACAAAATTAAAAAAAAATGTGGATCTTTAATAATCCACCTCTTGATGGGCTCTTCTCTCATGGCGTCCCTGAAACTATGTCTTTCCCGTCATGGCTGTCCTTCACTTCTCTGAATATGCTCTCCTATGTCTCTGAGTGTGCTTTTCTGTCCCCAGGACTGAACTTTACTCCTTCTCCTCTTGTTCATACATTGGCATTGCCTGGTGTTCTGTCCTGTAGGCTTGTCTCTAGTCTTTCTACCTTCTTTCTCAGTGATAGGGTGGCCATAGAATTTATTGCCCAAACTGGGACACTATTGTCTGGGACAAATGCCAAACTGGATGTGATGCCAGGGCAACCAGAGTAAACCAGGACTGCGATTTTTCCCAAATCTTCCTCGGTTCCACATTTCCAACCCTTTGCTAGTGGTTTCTACTTGTGTGTTCAGGGCTTTCAGCTTTAGATATCCTAACTCAGACTCTTTTCTTTTTTTCTTTTCTAATCAACAATTCCTGGATTCCCTGCTTCTGAGGGAGCTGCCATCCTGCAATGCCTGAGATGTGACAACCTGGGTCATTTCCGAATGTCTCTCATACACACTGTCCATGGCATCAGTCTTCAGGTCTATTGATTTGGCTTTTATAATGTTTTACTTCATTCCTTCTTTTTGATTTTCAGTGCTGCTATTTAGTTCAGGCCTTTATCACTTCAAGCCAGGATTACTGTGGTAGTCTGATCCCAACCAACTTTTTATCTGTATCTTCTCCTACTTGTTCTAGAACTCTATGCATATCTAATATAGACCCTTTCCTGTCTCCTGTCCTGCATGGGTTACTTTGGCTTTTGTTTGAATATGATGTGTCTTTATATGAATGTCTTTGAGTTTGTCCTACTTGAAGTTCATTGAGCTTCTTGAATGTGATTAATGTATTTTTCATCAAATTGGGAAAATTTTTGGTCATTAGTTCTTAAAATATTCATTCTTTTTCTTGCATCCTTCTGAGATTATCATTATGAGTATATGGCTATTTTTGGTGGTATTCTATAGGTCTCTGAAAGTTTTTATATTTATATTATTTTTCATTTCTCTTCCTCAGACTAGAAAATTTCAACTGACCTGTCTTCGGGTTCACAGATTCTTTATTCCGCCAGCTCAAATTTACTATTAAGCCTCTTTAGTGAATTTTTCACTTTAGTTTTTGTACTTTTTTTTTTAAACTTTTAGGTTCAGGGGTACACGTGCAGGTTTGCTATATAGATAAACTCATGTCATGAGTGTTTGTTTTACAGATTAGTTTATCACTCGGGTACTAAGACTGCCATCCAATAGTTGCTTTTTCGGATCCTCTCTCTCCTCCACCCTCAGCCCTCAAGTAGGCCCCAGTGTTCCCTTCTTTGGGCCCATAAATTCTTATCATTTAGCTCTCACTTATAAGTGAGAACATGCAGTATTTGGTTTTCTGCTCCTGTATTAGTTTGCTAAGGATAATAGCCTCCAGTTCCATCCATGTTCCTACAAAAGACACAATCTCTTTCTTTTTTATGGCTGCATAGTATTCCATGGTGTATATGTATCACATTTTCTTTACGCAGTCTGCTATCCCTCAGCATTTAGGTTGATTTCATGTCTTTGCTATTGTAAATAGTGCCGCAGTGAACATTCACTGCATATGCCTTGAAGGTAGAATGATTATACTCCTTTGGGTATATACCCAGTAATGGGATTCCTGGGTCAAATAGTAGATTTGTTTTTAGCTCTTTAAGGAATTTCTACTTTGCTTTCCACAATGGTCAAACTGATTTACACTCCCGTCAACAGTGTATAAGTGTTCGATATGGCCATTTTAATGATGTTGATTCTTCTGATCCATGAGCATGAAAAGTTTTTTCTGTTTGTTTGTGTCATCTCTGATTTCTTTGGGTAGTGTCTTGTAGTTCTCGTAGTAGAGCTCTTTCACCTCCCTAGTTATCTGCGTTCCTAGGTATTTTATTCTTTTTGTGGCAATTGTGAATGGGATTGCATTCCTGATTGGCTCTTTGCTTGCCCATTATTGGAGTATACGAATGCTAGTGATTTTTGTACATTGATTTCGTATCCTGAAACTTTACTGAAGTTGTTTATCAGCTGAAGGAGCTTTTGAGCTGAGACTGTGGGGTTTTTCTAGCTATAGAATCATGTCATCAGCAAACGGGTAGTTTGAGTTCCTCTCTTCCTATTTGGATGCTCTTTATTTCTTTCTCTTGCCTGATTGCTTTGGCCAGGACTTCCAATACTATGTTGAATATTTGTGGTGAGAGAGAGCATCCTTGTCTTGTGTCGGTTTTCAAGGGGAATGCTTGCAGCTTATGCCCATTCAGTATGATGTTGACTGTGGGTTTGTCTTAGATGGCTGTTATTATTTTGAGGTATGTTCATTCAATATCTAGTTTATTGAGAGTTTTTAACATGAAGGGGTGTTGAATTTTATTGAAAGCCTTTTCTGCATCTATTGAGATAATCATGTAGTTTTTGTCTTTAGTTCTATTTATGTGATGAATCACATTTATTGATTTCTGTATGTTGAAACAACCTTGCATCCTGGGGATGAAGTCTACTTGATCATGGTGGATTATCTTTTTGATGTGCTGCTAGATTCAGTTTGCGAGTATTTTGTTGAGGATTTTTGCATTGATGTTAATCAACGATATTGTCCTGAGTGTTTTTCTTTGTGTGTGTGTGTGTGTGTGTGTGTGTGTGTGTGTCTGCCAGGTTTTGTCATTTCTGATTGTTTATTTGGATCCTCTCTCTTTTCTTATTGGTCTAACTAGTGACCTATCTATTCCATTATTTTTTGCAAAATACCAACTCCTGGATTTGTTGATCGTTTGAATGTTTTTTCATGTCTTGATCTTCTTCAGTTCAGCTCTGATTTTGGTTATTTCTTGTGTTCTGCTAGATTTGGGGTTGGTTTGCTCTTGCTTCTCTAGTTCTTTTAGTTGTGATGTTAGGTTGTTGTTAATTTGAGATCTTTCTAACTTTTTAATGTGGGCATTTAGTGCTATAAAGTTTCCTCTTAACACTGCCTCAGCTGTGTCCCAGAGATTCTGGTATGTGGTATCTTTGTTCTCATTAGTTTCAAAGAACTTCTTGATTTCTGCCTTAATTTCATAATTTATCCAAAAGTCATTCAGGAGCAGGTTGTTTAATGTACATGTAATTACATGGTTTTGGTGATTTTTTAAGTCTTGATTTCTATTTTCATTGCACTGTTGGTCCAAGAATGTGTTTGGTATGATTTCAGTTCTTTTGCATTGGCTTAGGATTATTTTATGTCTGATTGTGTGGTTGATTTTAGAGTGTGTGCCATGTGGCGATGAGAAGAATGTATAGTCTGTTGTTTTTGGATGGAGAGTTCTGTAGAGGTATATCAGATCCATTTAGTCCAATGTTGAGTTCAGGTCCTAAATATCTTTGTTAATTTTCTGCCTCAATGATCTTTCTAATACTGCCACTGGGGCGTTGAAGTCTCCCACTTTAAAGGGACATCGGATTTCCTAGATTTTCCTTTTAAGTTTTTTTTCAGCCTTTTATTTGTCTTGTTATTGTCACCTATGGCAGCTATAATGCTAAACAATTGCCACTGATTATTTTTGATTGTTGTTGCAAGGGGAAAGGCTATTTTCACTTAATGATCTCTGAGTCAGGTCAAATAAAGATAAGCCTTGGAAGGGGGAGTTTCCAGGGAACTTCTAGACAGGTCAAACAGTGGGATGTGACTTTTGGACAATCCTAAAATATTCTGTTCCTTCCAGTAGATGCTAGGTGGCTGGTTTTCATCACTATTGTGATTGTGAGGCTGCTGGTTTTCAAGGCTACTGAAGAGCAGGGGTTGGGGGGAATGAGACGTGGGTACATTAAAAAAATGACAAACCTCCTTGTTCTTAACAAGATTCAACCACTTTTCTTGAATATACACTTTTTGGATTGTTACAAGCCTTTGACTAATTTCTAGAGCTCTTAGAAAGTTGATTTTGATCATTTTTTCTAGTATTCTCATTACTTTTATGGGAAGAGCAGGTTTTTGGAGGTCCTTATCTCATCATTCTAAAACATAGAATCACTGTATGGAATACTTTGACTTCCAATTTTTACCTAACAAAATCTTATTTGTTAATACTGAATTTCTAAACACTTCTCTCACCGTAACAGCTTAATTTATGGTACATTGCATATACCACTTACATCATTTTTCTTAGATGTAGGTGCTCATACAAATAACCCCCAGAAATCTGTATTCTGGGCATCTATGGGGGGGCCCAAGGATCTGCATTTTAAACAAGTTCTAGGGGATTTGGGGTGTTACTGGCTCATGGAGCAAATTTTAAGAAATGTCCATCTAAATGATATTCACAGTACTTACCATATACCAAATTTATATTACCTATACATCTATAGTTATTATTACTATAATTTTTGCATATCCCTATCTTCCCTACTGGAATAATAACTCTTCATGGACAGAAGCAATTCCTGTACCCTGTGAATCCCCAAGGGCTTCAATTTTATATAAATATATAAAATATAAATAAATATAGTTATATTTGCTGAATGAGTCAATAAATAAGAGCATTGTTTTCTCTTGCTTCTCTAGCTCTAGAGCATTGGACAAATACATTCCCAATTACAAACTGCTGATTGACCAAAAAACCTTTTGGAGTTTGAGAACTCATTGGTAAATTGAAAATTGCCAGCAAGAAACTAAGAAAGCACTTAATTTTGTAAATATTTAAACTTAAAAGCATCACCTCAATTGTTTTCACAAAAAGTGCTAAGTAGTCAAACTTCAGGAAAATGTGTAAATGAAAAAACTTTAATCTTGAATGCTTTGAAAGGATAGAAAACATTAAACTGCGTAAACATATATATGTGCTGCAAGGTATTCATTTCTTACTCACTGGAAATGATCATTTTAGGTGAGTGAAATGTCAGCAGTTTTGTCATCATTCATCTTTTTAGTCTCAAAGATGGTAATTTACAGACTTTCTCTGCCATATGGCCGTCTGCCTCTTGTGTACAAAATAGGTATGGATTGCCAGGACTGGTGAGTGTGACTCAGACACAGACAGTGATGTTATCTCTGGTCTCAGATGGTCTCTGGTCCTGCTGGAGTGTGGAGTATTTCCTGGTTGGTGAATTAACATTCTCTTGCCTGAGAAGCTGTGAGATTTTAAATAAATCTTCTGGAAGAGAAAGGCGTGGTAGGATATTAGACCACATGGGCACCATTCCAGTTCTCTGCCAGAGAGAAATAGATTGTTAAGCTGTGAGCTCAGCAAAAGTCTTCAGTAGAATTCAATTAATTGGCTTTCTCAAATGAAAGGAGCTCATTAGAAATTCGTTAGGTGGTCACAGGTTCTCTCTCGATGCATTGTATAAATAGATCTCAGTTTTGGTGTATTTAAGATGATAACAGTAAAAAAAACACGTAACATTTCTTTCTTTCTTTCTTTCTCCTTCCTTCCTTCCTTTTCTTTCCTTTTTTTCTCCTTCTTTCTTTCTCCCTCTTTTTCTCCCTCTCTTTCTCTCTCTCTTTCTTTTCTTTTCCTTCCTTCCTTCCATCCTTCCTCTCTCCCTCCCTCCCTTTCCTTTCTTCCTTCCTCCCTCCCTCCCTCTCTCTCTTTCTCTCTTTCTTGCTCTTTCTTTTCCTTCCTTCCTTCCTCTCTCCCTCCCTCCCTCCCTCCCTCCCTTCCTTTCCTTTCTTCCTTCCTTCCTCCCTCTCTCTCTTTCTTGCTCTTTCTTTTCCTTCTTTCCTTCCTTTCTCTCTCTCTCCTTCCTTCCTTCCTTTCTCTCTCTCTCCTTCCTTTCTTTCTTTCTTTCTGTCTGTCTGTCTGTCTGTCTTTCTTTCTTTCTTTCTCTCTTTCTTTCTTTCTTTCTTTCTTTCTTTCTTTCTTTCTTTCTTTCTTTCCTTCCTTCTTTCTTTCTTTCCTTCTTTCTTTCTTTCTTCTTTCCTCTTGCTCTGCTGCCCAGGGTGGAGTGCAGTGGCACGATCTCGGCTCACTGAAGCCTCCACCTCCTGGGTTGAAGCGATTCTCCTGCCTCAGCCTCCGGAGTAGCTGGGATTACAGGGGCCTGCCACGACACCCAGCTAATTTTTGTATTTTTTAAGTAGAGGTGGGGTTTCACCATGTTGGCCAGGCTGGTTTCGAACTCCTGACCTCAGGTGATCTGCCCTCCTCGGCGTCCCAAAGTGCTGGGATTACAGGGATGAACCACTGTGCCCGGCCAAAAAACCATAATATTTCTAAGTTGTGTTTATGTTAAACATGTTTATTAGAAATAGGGAGTCTCAATTGTATGATTCAGGAAGCAGAGGGTAACATCATGGGGAGTTTGTTTATTAATTAATTGATAAAAACTATTTAGATATAATTGATATATAATAAACTGCATATAATAAATAAACTGCATATATATAATAAACTGCATTATTTTGAAGTGTACGGTTTGGTAGGTCTTGACATATGTATATACCAAGGAAGCCATCACTAAAATTAAGATAGTGACCATATTCCTACCCCTAGAAGTGCCCATGCTCCCTTGTGATTCTTCCAAACTGTTTCTGTCTTCCCTTCCAGGAAGCTACTGATCTGCATTCTGTCACTATAGATTAGTTTGCGTTTTCTAGAATTTTACAGAAATGGAATCATAGAGTGTGTACTCTCTTTTGGGGGGGGGGTCTGGATTTTTTCACTCAGAATAATTATTTTGAGATTCCTTCATGTCATAGAGTTTATCAATAGTTCATTCCTTTTTTTTTCCTTGAGTAGTTGTATTAATCAGGGTTCCCCAGATAACTTGGAGATTTATTATAAGGAATTGGCTCACAAGACTATGGAGGCTGACAAGTTCCAAGATTTGCAATCGGTAAGCTGGAGACCTGGGAGAACTGATGGTATAGTTCCAGTCCAAATGCTGGCAAACTTGAGACCTAACAAGAGCTGATGTTTCTGTTTGTGTCTGAAGGCAGGAAAATACCAAAGTTCCAATTCAGGGCAGCCAGGCAGGAGGAGCTCCCCTTTACTTGCAGGAGGAGAGGATGGTCCCTTTTTTTTTCAGCCAGGCCTTCAACTGATTGAATGAGGCCCATCCAAATTAGGAAGGGAAATTTTCTTTACTTAGTTTACTAATTCGAATGTCAATCTCATCTAAAGCACCCTAAAAGACACCCACAAAATTATGTTTAACCAAATATCTGGGCACCTCATGTGTAGTCAAGTTGACACATATAAGCCTACCCATTGTTAACTTGGCACCCATACACATTTTTAAAATCATACTTAATCTCCAAATGCATGTAATAACAGACAAGGTCATAGTTACACCAAATATGATACAACTGCCCTGTGTACAACTGAAAATGCCCTAACTCTTTCCCAGGAGAGGAGGTAGTCTTTGAGTGATGGTTACTCTTTCCCTGGTATCTCATAACTTAAATACTGTGATATAAAATTAACTATACTTAAATATTATTCCATATAGTCAATACATCTTATGTTGTTACATGGTAAGGGAATAATGGAATAAAACAAAGGTATTTTATATACATATACGTATTCATAACAAAATAAGGAGAAAAGACTCATGGCAATTTTAGTCCTCATTTCTATTCTGAAGTCCATTTTGCTATCTCCACACATAACCTCCATCCCTGCCATCATGGCCACTTTGTTTATGAGCTCATTGGGTGAGAACAAGGGTGGATGGGAAAAGAAGCTGATTGCTATCCACAGAATGGGCCATTCTATCCACTTGATTATGAAAATTCTCCTCTGCTGAGGTCACACTTGGGTGAGCATTCACATGGGTCACAAATATCTTTATATTTTTTATGCATTCAGAAAGGTGTATCCACGTACCTCTTCCCTCAAATCTTTGTGACCAGTTTTCCAATCACATTTTTTCTAAGTCTCTGACCATCCAGCCAAATCGCTGGCTACAGACCACTAATTGGTATACAATTGCATATTAGTCCATTTATTGTAAGTTCAAGCTTACAGTAATTCACTGTCATTTCAAGCAAAGTGCACAACGAGGTGTACTGCCCAGATTTCTGCCCACTGGGAGGATTTCCCTTCAATACCATTCTTCAGGGGTATCCCAGAAAGTGGCTGTAGTGCTGTGGCTGTCCACTTTTGAGCGGTGCCTGCATATCGTGCAGAACAATCTGTAAGATAGGACTGAGTCTTCTCTTTCTCTGTTAACTGATTGTAGGGAACCCCTTATGACGCCATAAGTGCAGGTGGGAGAGAGAGAGACAGGAGTGGGGACCATAAGCATTTAGGCCACTTTTTCATGCAACATTTTTGGGCCATTAAGGCTTGCTTGAGGCTGATCACTTATGTGCCATTTCCATTTGATGACTGAGTGTTCCTATGCATGCCTATTTTTATGGCTTGGTAGGTCAGATAATACTCAATTCATGATGGGCAGCTCAGGTCACATGGTAACTTGATGGCTCATGTCAAGTGTTCAGTCTCTACTCAGGCCCAGTAGCAGATCAAGGGCTGTTCCTTAGAAGGACAGTTGTTATCTATGGATGATGGTAGGGTCTTGCTCTAGAATTCTAAAAGCATGATCTGTGATTCACCTATAGGGCCCTGCCAAAGTCTCCAAATAACATCCCTATCTGCCACTGACTCTGCAAGCACCACTGGATCTGCAGATCATATGGCCTAAGTAGCACAGCAGCCTGCACAGAAGCCTAGACCTATTACAGAGTCTTTTCTTGTTGTGGGCTCTGCTCAAAACTAGCAGTTCTTTGGGTAATTTGATTAAATGGGCCAGAGTAACACACCCAAGTGAGGGATATGTTGCCTCCAAAATCCAAAGATATCTACTAGGTGTTTTTCCTCTTTCTTGGTTGTAGGAGGGACCACGTGCAACAATTTATCCTTTACCTTAGAAGGGATATCTTGACATGCCTGACACCTCTGGACTCCTATAGAAATGTGACTGAGAGAGACGGCCCATAAATTTTAGTTGGATTTATTTCCCACCTTATGACACACAAATGTCTTACCAATAAGTCTGGAATAGTTGCTACTTATTTCTCACTAGGTCCAATCAGCATAATGTGATCAATGTAATGAACCAGTGTGATATCTTGTGGAAGAGAAAGTGATCAATATCCCTGTGAAGTAAATTATGACATGGGGCTGAAGAACTGATATGCCCTTGAGGCAGGACAGTGAAGGTGTATTGCTGGGCTTGTCAGCTGAAAGCAAACTGCTTCTGGTAGGCTTTATGGACAAGAATGGAGAAAGGGCGTTTGCAAGACCAGTAGCTACATATCAGGTACCAGGGGATATGTTAATTTGCTCAAGCAATTAAACATCTGGTACAGCAGCTACAATTAGTGTCACCACCTGGTTAAGCTTACAATAATCCACTGTCATTTTCAAGCACCTGTCTTCTCTACAAGTCAAATAGGAAAGTTGAATGGGGATGTGGTGGGAAACAACACCCCTGCAATTTTCAAGTCCTTGTAGTGGCATTAACCTCTGAAATCCCTCTAGGAATGTAGTATAGTATAATTTACTTTCTAGGTAGATGCAGTTCTAATGGCTTCCACTTGGCTTTTCTCATCATAATAGCACTCACTCTACAGGTCAAGAAATCAACATGGGGATTCTTCCAGTGGCCCTGCCTATTTCAATTATGCATTCTGGAACTGGGGAAATAACCACAGGATGGGTTCAAGGATCCACTGAACCCACTGTGAGATGGACCTGAGCTAGAACTCTATTGACCACCTGACCCTTCACAAGCCTCTACTCTGACTGGTGGGCCACAGTAAAGTTTTGAGTTTCCTGGAATTAGTGTCAGTTCAGAGCCAGTGTCCAGTAGTCCCCAAAAGGTCTGATTATTTCTTTTCCCCAAATGCACAGTCACCCAGGTAAAGGGTCTTATGTTCTTTTGGGAAAGGCTTGGAGAAAGATTAACAGAATAAATTTTTTGTAGTATTCTAAGGTCTTTCTTCAAGGGGCCTGGCGTCCTCTACCTTCAAGGGGTTCTGGGTCTGTAAACTGGCTCAAGTCTGGGAATTGATTGAGGGTCCCTGACACTCAGTTTTTTTTATTTGAATTAGACTTCTATTCACTTAGCCTAGAACTTTTCTGCTAATACAGATCAAACAAGAATTTAGTAGACTTCCTATCTACTTCACTTCTGGGAACACGATGATCAACTAGACAATGTCACAGTCTGTGTGAATCAGACTATTCTGATTGCTGCTTCAACTCTGCTGTCCACTATGGTAACAACACTCACCTTGACTTGGTGGTTAAGTCCTGCCACTGAGTTCCTGCCACCCAGGATATAATTACTGCATGCATTTAGGTTTCCAGATTTAGTGATTCCAGTTCCCACTGTAAGTTCTGTCCTACAGAGGAGAGTAATCACAGAGATCTTCGAAGATGTTGGGCTCCTCTCATAAATTTATTTCTCACAGTAGTGGTGAAAGTCATGTCTTCTGAATCCTCTGGGTATGGCTGAGTATATCTTAAATGATAGTTCTGCTGTAACATTCCAATCTGCCTAAGCCTTGAATCCCTTCCTCTATGTTAAACCAAGGCATGTCCAGCATTTCTAGTTTGCTCACTGTGGGCCATCTTCTGATCCATATTTCAGCCAACCAACCAAAATGTTAGCGCCATTTCTAGCCCTCAGAGGTGCAACATTAAATGTAGACTCTTTGCTTAGTGGTCAATAACTTTGACCTGATCTAACTTATGAAAGTTGTCATATTCAGAATGGATTCACTTATGTTACAAAACAAAATAAAACAAAACAAAATGAAATAAAAACAACTCTGACAAATAGCGTGGAGAAGCCCATGAAGAGAAGGGTTCTCATGTACAAATGCCCAATAGCAAAAACTATCAAAAAGGCTCTGTGAAAAGTGCAACCTTGCACAAAGGCTACCATGGCATTACACAAAAAATACTTCTATGAGAACATCTGTCCAGCCACTGCCTGTCCAACCTTGGACTGATGTTACCCCTTGTTATTGATCCTGGTAACCAAGTATAATCATATCAAAACACTTATGTAATCCTTTTCATTTTTCCTTTAAAAACCTTTGTCTTCCTTTACCTCCCTGAATACACACATAGTTTATTATGGCTCATATATTCACATTGCAATGTTCTATTCCTGAATAAATATCTTTTTCTTTTAGACAGCCTTTCTCTGTTTGTTATTTCAGGTTGACAGTCGATTATGTTACTTTCACCATTATCCTACCCCCCTAATATCCATTCCCACACAAGTTCCCCAGATTTCTGCTCATATGAATTGGAAAACTCAAGTAGTTCTTTTGTAGTGTGGCAAACCTCCTCATGGGTCATACTGGTACCTCACCTTTAGGGACCTGCTTGAGTCTAGTTATAGGTCTAGAGGCAAAGGTGGGGTGGTGGGGGTGGGTCCTGAGGAGAATCAACGTTGTCTTGCATTCTTCCATGGCAACTGCCCTGGGGGAAGCCATTACCATTTCCTCAGGCAATGAAGGGTTAATCCCCTCACACTGAGGTGGAAAGACTGATACACTGGGGGAAGAGAGGCCAATACCACTGGAGTGGAGAGATCCTGCCACTGGGTGGGGGTGTGTGCTGCCACTGAGTTTGAGAAGGCCACTTCTGCTGGGAGTGGTGAGGCCAATTTCACTGGTAAAGACTCATCAGCATTTAGGAGCTCAATGTCTTCAGCTTCATCAGGTTCTTCCCACACATCCCCATCACAACTATAGATCCAATTCCTTCCAAACCAATGCCCCCACTTTAACAGTAGTCACGCTGCAAGGATAGGAGTTTAACTTGCATTGCAATTCAGCCTATCACAGGATCAGGTTCTGCATTTAATTTTCAGCAATTTCAGTCCTGTGTCTATAGGAGATAAGGGACTCCCTCATGGCACATATAGAAGGTCTTAGGTCATTTATATAGAGATCATCCTAGGAATTCAAATCCCTGAGCTCAACCTTTTCACTCACCATTTTGTCCAGCAACATTAGGAGCAATCAACCAACATCACTGTATTCATTAATTTTAAAAAAAAGTTTAAAAATATATACAGGGTCACCTAGTTACTTGCTTCTTAAAAGTGGTTGATTAGAGTTTCCAATTGCAGATACTTTGCATGTTTTTTTAAGCAGTTCACCTTGTGGACTATCAGTGCTCTCTTTACTACTGGAAATAGTGTCATTAGCATCTTTAAATCTAAGCAGATTAGAGAGCCAATTACAGAAATCCTAGAACTAACTTAGAAAACTCATCCTTAAGATTCTGTTTTTCTTGAACTATTCTCAGTACCACACTCTATATTAATCAGGGTTCTCCAGAGAAAAAGAACCAAAAGGTTCTATATAGATTTATACAAAGAGAAGTATTATGAGAGACTGACTCAAGTGATTATCGGGGCTGAGAAGTTCTGCAATTTACCACCTGCAAGCTAGAGGCCTAGGAAAGCCCGTGGTATACTTCCAATTCAAATCCCAAAGCCTGAGAACCCAAGGAGCCAGTGGTGTAAGTCCCAGTCCAAGTCCAAAGGCTCAAGAACTGGGGAGACAATGGTGTAAGTCCCAGTCTGGGTCTGAAGGCCTGAGAAACAAGAGCACTGCTCTCTGAGGGCAGGAGAAGATGGATGTCCCAGTGAAGGAGATAGCAAATTCATCTTTCCTTGCTTTTTGTTCTATTCAGGTCCTTAACAGATAGGATGATGCCCAGCCTCATTGGTGAGGGTGATCTTTACTCACTCTACTGATTCAAATGTTAACCTCTTTTGGAAACACCCTCACAGATACACCAAGAAATAGTGTTCTACCAGCTGTCTGGACAATCCTTATCCCACTCAATTTGACACCTAAAATTAATCACCACAGTGGTCTGTAGTTTTTATCAGGTTTGAAAAAATTTTGTCTACTATTTCTTCAAATTTTTTTTCCTCTAGCTTCTCCACTGAGGGATTCCACTTGAAACTTTCCCACAGCTCACTGATGCTGTGTTCATATTTTAAAATTCACTTTTCTCTCTGTGTTTGATTCTGGATAGTTTCTATTTAGTTGTTTTCAAGCTCACTAAACCTTTTCTTCTGTGATGTCTAATTTGCCATTAATTTCATCCAGTGCATTTTTCATCTTAGACATTGCAATACACATCTATAGACATTCAGTTTGAATCTTTTCAGATCTTCACTTCTCTACTTAACGTTTTGAACATATGGAATACAGTTATAATAACTTTTAAATGCCTCGTCAGCTAATTCTAACACATATGTCAATTTTGGCTTGGTTTTGATGGATTGTTCTTTTTCTTCATTTTTGTTTGTATTTTCCTAGTTCTTTTCCTGTCTGGTAATTTTTTTTCACGGGAAAGAAAATATTGTGACTTTTTCCTTGTTGGGTGCTGGATATCTTTTTATTCTTATTAATATTCTTGAGTTTTGTTTATTGGCAAAGTTAAGTTACTTGAAAACATTTGGTATTTTTTGGTCTTGCTTTTAAGGCTTGTTTTCAGGTATGGAGAAGTATTTAGTCTAGGGCTAACTATTCCACACTGTTGATGAAAGTCCCTTCTGTGTATATGTTACCCAGTGCCCTGAGAATCATAAGGTTTTTCTGTCTGGCTGGTAAAAATAGGCACCAATCCCACCATGTGTAAGTTCCAAACACAGTTACCTTTAATCCTTTCAGGTGATCTTTCCCTGGCAACCCAGGCAGTTTCTTCACACACATACAATGATCAGTACTCAGCTGAGTACTAGGGGGGACCAATTGCAGATATCTGGAATTATGTCTCTCTGCATCACTCTCCCTTCCAATGCTCTGTCCCTCAAACTCCAGCTGCCTCAGTCTCCCCACATGTCTAGCTCTGTCTGCTTATCTAAGGGAGTCTGCTAGGCTCTGTTCAGATTCCCCATCCCAGTGCTGGGGCCTGGAAACTCTTTCAGGCAATGAGCTGGAGCAATCATATGTTTCATCTCAATGTCTTCTTTCAGTGACCAGTGTCCTTTGTTGCCTTATGTCCCATGTCTTAAAAAATTTAATTCCACATTCTTGTCAATTTTTGGAGTTATTTTAAGTGGGAAGGCAAATCTGGTCTCTGCTATCTAATCTTGGCCAGCAGTTGGAGTCTCTGAGGAGTGTTTTAAAACATGAACTTTCTTCATTAGCCGTGTCACCAAACCTGAAGACTAAGTTACATGTAGCTCCTAAGTAGACCTTTTCTTCTCTCAACATAGTAATCCATTAATTTTTTACTTTTATCACTTGACATCCATGATTATCCTGATATTTTCCTGTCTTTATTAAATCAATTTGCTCTTTAGCAGGGGGCCAGTTGAGTGGATTCTACCTTTAATTGAAAAGATATTATTGTGGCCATTTTGAGAAGAAAAAAATTACTCTCTTTTTTGGAAGAACATCAATGTTTCACTTCCATTTAATATGTGGGAGTGAAAATCTATTCAGTGTACTGTCCTGAGTTGAAAGAGTTCACCTGTCACTAGAGAGTGGGAAATTATCCACTGGTTTAACTGAGCCCCCAGTTTTCTCACTTTGTCTTTCTTGAATATTTCCCTCCATTTCTGAGAAGATAAAATATTATTTTATCATACATTTGTTGTGACAGAATGACATAAAAGAAAAAGCATCAGAGTAGGGCTCAGGAGAGCTGATTCCTATACCCAGTTTTGCCCATAATTAACCATTTAACCTTGGGCAAGCTAACAAACTTCTCTAAGTCTCACATTCCTAATCTGTAAAATAAGGTTGACCACTAATTTCTAACATTCTAGGACATATCAATGACTTTTGGGACCTATAGTTCAGAGTACAGATTTTTAAGAACACATACAAAAGAATAAGTCTTTTGACACACCATGAAGGTGAACTAATTCCTTGGATGAAGATGAATTAATTCCTTGGACGATGTGAAGATACCCACATGGTCAGCACCCTACTCAAGAGGCAAACAGGAAATTTGCCTCTTTCCAGGGAGTTTCTACTCCACTTCTCTTGAACTTTATACAAATGTAATCATACAGTGCAATTGCTTTTGGGCCTGGCTTTGTTCACTGAATGCAATCCTGCTGTTGTATGTATTAATAGTGCTTTCTTTTAAAAATTGCTGTTAGTGTTCCTTTGTGTGAACATACAATGATCTATTTACCTATTTACCAGTCTATCAGCTTTTGGGTTGTTTCTAGCTTTTGGCTATCATGGTTATGAACATTCTTTTGTGTGTCTTTTGGTGGACATATGTACTCATTTCTCTTGGGTAAATACTCAGGGATGCAATTGCCAGGCCATAGGGAAGGTTCATGTTTGGCTTTAGTAAATGCTGGCCTGGGCCTGATTTGAGGTTTTAAGTAGTTTTGGCATTCTCATTTTCCAAGAAAAGAATCACTTTGAAGGAATCACAGAAACAGAGGGTTAGAAAGTAAGACCTAAAGAAGAGAAGTACAGAGTGATTCTGTTTAGGCTTAATGTATGCTTGCTTGTTAGATGATGGCGGGTGAGAGGTCTAGGTCAGATGGGCAGGAGGGATAGAACTTGTGGAAAGCATAGGCTTGGATTCCCAGAGAGAGCCCGGGACATAAGCAGGGGCTGTGGCAGTGCTGAGTGCATCTGGGAAGTCCTTGCATAGGTTGAGGGGTGTGACTGTGCAAGGACAGAGATGTGGGTGGATGCAGGGGATAGCCACACAGGCCCTGTTTAGTCTCCCAGGAGGAGAGTGATATGGTTTGGTTGTGTCCCCACCCAAATCTCATCTTGAATTGTAGCTCCCATAATTCCCACATGTTGTGGGAGGGACCCAGTGGAAGATAATTGAATCATGGGGCAGTTTTCCCCATACTATTCTCATGGTAGTGAATAAGTCTCACAAGATCTGATGGTTTTATAAGGGGTTTCCTCTTTCGCTTGGCTCTCATTTTCTCTTGCCTGCCGCCACATAAGATGTGCTTTTGCCTTCTGCCATGATTGTGAGGCCTCCCATGCCATGTGCAACTGGCCATGTCCGTCCATTAAACCTCTTTTTCTTTATAAATTACCCAGTCTCAAGTATGTCTTTATAAGCAGTGTGAAAACGGACTAACACAGAAAGATATGGGGAATGGAGTTCAAGTCAGAAACTGGAGCCACATTTCAGGGTCCATAGCAGGGAGGCTGCCTCACACAGAACAGCTGGCTGCTCTGTGTTCTGCCTTGGTTTTCTATGGGGTATAGAAGTTATGCAGCTTTAATATGCAAAGGTGCAGGGTCTGTCCATCAGTATTTTTTGAAAGCCAAGGATACTTAAAAGAAGAGGAAGAGAGATCAGAGCACTCTCCACTAGCTGAGAACAGTGTGAAGGCAGCCATGTGCAAGCCAGGAAGAGAGCTCTCACCAAAACCTGACCATATTGGCAACCTCATTTCGGACTTGTAGCCTCCAGAGCTGTGAGATAACTTCTGTGGTTTAAGCCACGTAGTCTGTGGTACTTTGTTACAGCACTGCCAATGAACATAGTCAGGGCTGAGAACTGCTGAGATGAGTGTCAGTTGCATACTCTGAGAGACACAGGGTTTGGCATAGAACCTCCAAACTGGTTTGCCAAAGCTCTCCAATTTGTCCCAGGGATTTAAAAATATGCCCTGAGTTGGTTCTAGGTGTGCCAAGGTATTGAGTTTCCTCTTAACCCTGGAGGTGGCTGAATTGCCAGAGTAGTTATTAATAACGTCGTAAATAATGTTCTCTGTTTATTTTCAGTGTATCAGACAAATGTTATCATTTTCTTTAGGTCCTATGAAAGTGAAAAAGGGTGGAAGAAGTGAGAGCACTCACCCCTGCTGCTGCTTAATGCAGAGCTTAGCCCTGTCACACAGGATTTCTAGCTGAGCACCAGGCCTGGTTATGTGTGTGTTGGCTGAGGTGGGGGAGTGAAGATCCCATTTCTATAATAAGAAGCCAGAAGAATAATTGTATTTAGACTTTGTACATTGGGTTGCTAAATGATGAGAGATGGGAAGTAGATGAAATTAGAAGTATCAGTCAGCTAAAAATGGTCAGCTTAGGTTAAGAAACGAGTTAGTCTTTCCAAACCATTTCTCCTTGATACTTGTATCAGACAAGTAGGCTTACAGATTATTGTAAATGCAATTCATTAAGAAATTAGGCCTACAACTTATTATCTCTAAAAGAGATCCCAAGGAGTAAAATGACTAAAACAATTGCTTGCATAATTCTCTCTGTTCTATGAATATCACTAAAATGGAGAGGAGGAATTCCCTAGGGAAAAATCCATCAGTTTTCAACTGTTACCAATCATGACAGTGCAGATTTCGTGACCCCTTCCTATCCATTCTCTTCCACCTGCCACTCTCAAAGAGAAAGCTCCAAGCAAGGATGGATTCCTGGGTGGTCTGGAGTTTGCACCTGGTGCGTCCAGGAGGCAGGTTACTCATCATGAAGGGAAGGATAGGAGCTCAGTGTGGAGAGGTGTTACGAAGAGAAAAATACCGTAGGTTCTTTCCCTCTCAGATTTGTGGCACACAGTGGGAGAAATGCATGGGCAAACATGAAAAATTGTTTTGGGAAATATTCTTAGGTAGAATATGTCTGGCACTAGAAATAATTTTTTCTAAAGTGAGTCCTGAGAAACACTTGTTTCATTCTTCTCAGAATGTTAATAGGTGTTCTATGAAAAATATGTGTTTAAGATGGGTGCACAGTATTAGCCCTTTCCAAACTTGTTTAACTACAGAACGCTGTTCAGTGCTTTATGGAGTGCATGTTAAGAAACCATGTGTTAGAGACACATGAAAATGGTGTAGACTTTAGATTGTTTTCTAGAACACTCCACTTAAAGCCTCTCAAACGCTAGCGGTGGAAAAGATCCGAGTTATTCCGAGTTACTCCAAGTTACCAGCAGCGAATTCTTATGGGTCTGCAGCAACTTCAGCTCTTCGCCCCCTCAGAAGAAAGAATTCAACTGAGGGGTATAAGGCAGGAGAGACCGAGGCAGGCTTCAGAGCAGGAGTGAAAGTTTATTGAAAAGCTTTAGAACAGTAACAAAAGGAAGGAAAGAAAAGAAGGAAAGTACAACTTGGAAGAGGGTCAAGCAGACGACTTGAGGAACGAAGTGCACAGTTTGACCTCTTGACTTGGGGTTTTATATATATTGGCATACTTCCGGGATCTTGCCTTACTTCTCACCTACTCCTGAGATCTTATTGGAAAGCTGCTGGTCAGTTTCAGGTGTTTTCTATCTAGTAGGAGACTGCCTTTCCCTGGTGCCGGCTGTGAGCAATTATTATTTTAGAGAAACAGTTAACCACAGCCTGACCATCACCTGATTGTCATCCAACACTCCTGGCATGTGTGTGGGGGGAGCCCTCTCCTTTCCTGCTGATACCTGACTAGCTACCTACTGTAACAAAATCAGGACACAGGAAACTTCCTTTTCTTCCCAGTTTTCTTTTCTAATTTCTTTCTTCAAGTCCTTGCCAAACAGAAGTTCTTTTTTTTTTTTTCTTTTCTTATAGAGAAAAGGTTTTTCTCTGTCACCCAGGCTGGAGTGCAGTGGCAGGATCCTAGCTCAACTGCAATCTGGAACTCCTGGGCTAAAGTGACTCTCCTGCCTTAGCCTTCCAACTCCCTGGGACTATAGGCACATGCCACCATGCCTGGCTAAATTTTATTTTTTTTTCTTTTTGATAGAGACAGGGTCTTGCTCTGTTGCTTAGGCTGGTCTTGAACTCCTGGTTTGAAGCGATCCTCGAGTTTCGGCCTTCCAAAATGCTGGGATTACAGACTGAACCACCACACCTGCCCGTGAACACTTCTGAGTCAAATCATTGTAATGTACCATGGCACTTAAAGAGAAATAAGACAAGTTATTTGTTTGGTCTGGATCTCAGTTTATTCATTTGTGAAACAGGAAGATTGAATTATGATTACTATTGTCTCTCCCACATCTTTAATTCTACGCTTTTTTAATTTAAAAAGCATGATCCCTGATCCCAAGGGGATAACTGCCTAGATTGGGGTACAAGCCTATTGCAAACGACATAACTAGCCAGCAATTGAAATGGCACATATCTGTGTGTCAAATTGTGTGGTGCAGATTAGAGGGGCTATACAAGTGCAGAGAGGGGAAACCAATGAGGCTGGTGCACTTCTAGCTCTCTATTTTTTCTTGCTACATTAGGCACTCAGTAGAGCCCCTAAAATAATGATTTAATGAGAATGCATCTGGCTATAGAGATTTAAAATGCATTTACTACATGGAAGGACTTGTTCTGTCTACTTAAGCTCCCTTAATAACATTGCAGAGGTTAGCTACAACGTGAGATTAATGAAAACATCTCTGTCAATGTAAGCATTTAATACTTATTGAAATAATCATTAGATTACTAATGCCTTTGCAGAACTTGAAGACTTGAACTAAAAAATGTTTCAGGCTGAAGGCACGAATAGGATCCTAGCATGTTAGAGCTAGAAGAGTCCTAAGGGATCATTTAGGTCTAGGGTCAGCAAACTTTTTCTGTAAAGGGCCAGATAGTAAATATTTTAGGCTTTGGGGGCCATTAGATCATGCTGCAACTATTCAACTCTGCTGTTGTAGCACAAAAGCAGCATAGACAATATGTAAATAACTGGATGCGGCTGTGTTCCAATACAACTTTATGTACAAAAACAGGAGGCAGGCTGGATTTGGCTGGTGGGCTGCAGTTGTTGAACCTCGATGTGAATGCAATCCAGGTTAGTGAAGGGGGTTGATCAAGGTCACACAGAGCTATGGACTGAATTGTGTCTCCCAAAAAACCACGTTGAAGCCCTACCCCACAATGTGGCAGTATTTAGAGATAGGGCCTACCAAGAGGTAATTTAAGTTAAATGAAGGTGTAAGAGCAGAGCCCTGATATGATAGAATTGTGTAGTTAGAAGAAGAGACACCAGAGCGCTCTTTGTCTCTTTCTGCCATGTGAGCACACAGTGAGAATGTGGCCATCAACAAGCCAGGAAGAGAGCCCTCCCCAGACTATGCTGGCACGCTGACCTCAGACTTCCAGCCTCCAGTACTGTGAAAAAATAAATTTCCGTTGTTTAAGCCACCCAGTCTGTGGCATTTTGTTATGGCTGCCTGAGCTAACACCCACAGCAAGTTAGGGGCAAAGTGAGCTCTGGCATCCAGATCTTCTGAAGGCATTTCAAACAGCATTGGGTGGGAAAAGAATGAGAATATTGGCTTACATTTAAAAAGGAAAGCATTTAATTTTTCCCATTTCACTTCTTAATACTTTGGCCCAATATATAGGTTAATAGATCAAATAATTAGATCTTCATTTTGGAAAGCTGAAATGTTGAGTTGGATATAAAATAAAACCCTTTAGGAGATTAAGCAAGGGATAGATAAAAGTTGGGGACTTAGACCACATTTCTAACTTTGCCTCCATCTCCTTTGGGGACTTAATCTCTCTTTGGCTACTTCTATTATCCATGTGCTTCTCATTTCCTGCCCTTTGCTACATGTCCGTCTTCATCTTTAAAGCTTCATGAGAGTAGAATCACATTTTGTTTACATAAACTACAGTGCTTAGCTTGTGCCATGCATTGCATGTGAATGGAATTTAACAGTCATGGATGTTACAAGTCATTCATTCTGTCACCAAATATTTGTTAAGCATCTATTAGGTGCCTGGCTCTGTACTAGATGCTGAGGATAATGGAAAACTAAAGAGAGACCACCCTTGCCCTCATGGAGCTCATAGACTGGTGGGGAAGACTGATTCAATAACACAATCATTCAATTGAAAATTCATTTACAAATTACAGTAAATGATATAAAGAAAAGGTACTGATATAATGAAGGTGTAAAATAGGGAAACCCAAGAAGGTTTTCCTAAGCAAGTGATGTTTGTGGCAAGATATATATAAACAAAGTGTTAATCAGGTGAAAGAAAGATGGGGGGTGGAGGGAAGAACATGGCCAGAGTCATGAGATGAAAGAAAGCGGATGCACTTGAGGAATTGGTAGGGGCCAGGAGGGCTGGAACACAGATACACAAATGAGTCTGGAGAGAATGACAAGGGCCTGGCTACTTGGAACCTTGTAGACCAGATTTGGGGTTGTTCTAAGCAAAATGAGAAGCCATTGCAGAGCTTTAAGCATCTTTAATGTAACTCAGGTTGCATGCAACATATTGTGGAGAACAAAAGTGATTGGAAGAAGGCCAGTTCAGAGATTCTTGCTGTATGATGGTGGTTTGAATCAGGGATCTCAGCGTTAGTTGAGATTGAGAGAAGAAAATGGGGTTGAGACACTTTGAGGAGAACTTGGTGAGGATTGGATACAGGGGTGAAAGAGTGCAAGGTGTAGATAATTCCCCAATACTTGGCTTGTGAAACTAGAGATGTAGGGTGTTTTTTCCGTAGGTTGGCAACACTAGAGGAGAGCTGGGTTTCAGATAGGAGCAGGTGGGAGTGGGTTGTGGTTGAGTCTGAGGTACCCATAGAGATGCTGAGTAGGTAGTTGGGCAAATGGGCCTTTGTTAGGCTCTACCTTAACCATAATTAAAATTTGTAGTATCTTCAAAGGGTAAAGAGAAAGCAGAAACATTTTCGGTGAAAAATGAGTACAGAAAAACTAATCCATGTGCCTCTGATTCATGATCCTGGGGAGCTGTGTCTGATAGAAAATCCCAGTGCTGGGGTTGGCTTGAAGTAAAATAATAGAGACCATGACTCTTCAATGCCCTCCTACTGAAGGAGAGATCATCCTTCTAAAATCTTATAAAATCTTACAGATCTAATGGTAGCTTCTTCAGGCTGTAATACTGCATCCTTTAGTATTTTCCTATTCACATTTAAAAGATCCAAACTTCCTTCTCACAAGATCTTGCATGATTTGGCCTCAGCCAACCTCCCTAATGTCATCTGGCACTCTTCTTCCTAGATTCCAGCTAGGCTGGCTTCTTCCTGGTTCCTCTCACAATCCGGACTTGCTTCTGCCTCAGGCCTTTTTAACTTGAAGCCCTCTTCCTGATGTGCTCCTCCCTTGCACTCTTTTTGGCAGTTTTGTGTGAGGTTTGTGCTTAAATCTCACGTCATCAGTGGGACCTTCCCTATTCACCCAATTTAAGTATTCAGCCCCATTCCATTCCATTCCATTACTTTCCTTTATTTTTACCCAAGGCCGTGGGAGCCCACCTTTTCCATCAGTGCTCCCTGGATGTGAGACATGGAGTCAAAGGAGATTGTTTTGGAGCTTTAAGATTTAATGACTGCCTTGTTGGATTTCAGACTTGCACGAGGCCTTTAGCGCCTTTGTTTTGGCCAGTTTCTCCCATGTGGAATGGGAGCATTTATCCAATGCCTGTACCCCCATTTGTATCTTGGAAGTAACTAACTTACTTTTGATTTTACGGGCTCCTAGGTGGAAGGGGCTTGCTCTGTCTCAGATGAGACTTTGGACTTGGACTTTTGGGTTAATGCTGGAAAGAGTTAAGACTTTGGGGGACTGTTGAAAAGGCATGAGATTTGGGAGGGGGCAGGGATGAAATGATATGGTTTGGCTCTGGGTCCCCACCCAAATCTTATCTCAAATTGTAATCCCCATATGTGGAGGGAGGTAGGTAACTGAATCATGGGGGTGGCTTCCCCCATGCTGTTCTCATGATAGTGAGTGAGTTCTCATGAGAGCTGTTGGTTTTATAGGCATCTGGCATTTCCCCTGCTTTCAATTCTATCTCCTGCCACCATGTGAATAAGGTCCTTGCTTCCCCTTCCTCCATGATTGTAAGTTTCCTGAGGCCTCAGCAGCCATGTGGAACTGTGAGTCAATTATACCTCTTTCCTTTATAAATTACCCAGTTTTGGGTATTTCTTTATAGCAGTGTGAGAATGAACTAATACAATTTTTTTATTGATCTTTTACCAGGTGAAATTGAGTTTGTATGTTTATTCATCTATTTCTCCCTATTGAATGAAAGTTTCATGAGAATGGGAACCGAGTCTGTCTTGTTCAGTGCCTTATCACCAGCACCTGTTCCAGTACCTGTTCAGTTGGAGGTGCTCATAAAGCTTTTGTTTAATGAATGAGGTTTCTATTAGGCACTGGGAAAACACAGATAAATATTGAGAGGAATGCTAAGCCTCGCAGGCTGCAAATGTCAGACAATGGAGAAATGTTGGTGCTTTGGAGAGGAGTAGGGTGTGGGGGACAATTTCTGGGCAGAGATGTTACCGGTGGAAGGCATACTTAGTTATCAGTGGCAAATCCATACGGGTCTATAGCAACCTCAATTCTTGTCTCCTCAGAAGAAAGAATTCAACTGAGGGACATAAAGCAGAAAAAGAGACTGAAGCAAGTTTCAGAGCAGGAGTGAAAGTTTATTTAAAAAGGCCAAGTGGTCACCTTGAATAAAAGCATGATGTTTAACCATGATTCAGCACTTTACAGGCTGGCCTTTTTCCCGTGATTCTTCCCTCAGCGTGGGCTGCTTGCATGCACAGTGCCCCCCTTACCCTTGGCAAGTGAATGCGTGCAATGTGTTTAGGAAGTTGTACACTTGCCCATCTGAGGCGTTCTTCCCTTTTCTGGTGGACTGCCTCTGGAAGGTCTAGTCTGCCATTTTGTCTCTTAATGCACATGCCCAGGAAGTTGCTTCTCACTGGCATCTGCATTCAATTAAAATTTTAGTGCAACAGGTGTAGACCATCAGGAAATGGCCTCTTCCTGATGCTGGCTGCCAATTTATCACTTTTAGAGAGGCAATGTGATAATTGCAGAACCATCAGTCAACATTCCCAGTGGGTGGGAGAGCCCTCTCCTGCCCCACTTATACCTATCTGTGACAAAGATGCTGAGGACAAATAGTTCAAATAATCCCACGATTCAATACTCAGCATGTCATAGTCCTGGCCACTAGTTGACAAAAGCTTTCAACTCTATTAGGAAGTTTAGAGAAAACTCTCAATTTTATCATGGCATTCAAGAGGAAAATGGGATGGATTTTTTAAATATTTAAAGTAAACTTTGGGGAGAAAACCTGTAAGTGAAGGATTTTGAATTCAAAATGGACAATCTTACAAGGTTTCAGAAGATGACTTCATTTAAATAAGGATTCTGACTACATTACCAGGAGTTTTCTGCCCTTCGAAGAGGTCTGGAAATCTGTGTAAAGAATCCCACTTCCTTGGAAATCAGTGGTTTTACTGTCTGAATGATCACTATATAGTTCTACAGTCCACATTCAAGCCTCACTCCAGTGAAGCTCACTGTCATGTGTTGTAAAGTGTAACCTGTTGTTCATGAACCCCAAACAATGCAGGGGCTATTTATTAGTGATTTGAAGGAAGTGCATACAGCTCATTCCTCAGTGTGTGAAGCTGCTGCTGTTGCATATTGAAACTTGCTTTTGGGGGCAGGTGGATTTTAAATATGAAAGCTGACCTCTATGCAGGTGGCTAACTGTAGTGAAGCCCTTGCCACACAGCTGTGCTGGAACTGAATTTAAATAAGCCAGACTTAGGGGCCTGAATTACTAATTGCCCCCCACTAATTGTGGCAAAAGAAATGAGGAATTTTGAAGAGCATTACACTCAAAATGGTAGGTAAGAGTTTAGTCCATTTCTGGTTTTCCACCTAAGTAGCCACACAGTGTTGAATGAGATCAAGTGCCTGCCATTATGGAGGAAACATCACCACCACCAACAGTAATTATAACAATAATAAATATTTATTGAAGAATTCCTACGCACTAGGAACCCCTCCAACTGATACAAATGAACTATCTCACTTAATTCTCCTAATAACTTCGAGGTAGATTCTGTTATTATGATTATTTTCCAGATGAAGAAACTGAGACACAGAGCTGTTATAAAACTTGTCTAAAGTTATGTGACTTGGAAGTAGCAAAGACAGGTTTTGAACTCAGATGTCACAGTGCACTCTCTTAGCCACATACCCTAATGGGTAATTACAATATGTAAGTGCTACAGGTTAAGTACAGTGGAAGCATTCTTAAACCTCCCTACCCAATTGACCTACTGCATTAGCCAACACTCTCCTTCCTTGTGTAAAACATACTTACACTTTCTCTAGCACCTTGAAAACTACAACTGGAAAGCTACTGTGTAGCACACTTGAACACTGTTATTGCCAACAGGTAAGCTGTTTGTAGAGACAATATAAGCTCCCTCTTGGAGAAATAAAACATACAATTAAAAACATGAATCTCTTCTAAGAAGGACATCATCTTAAATTAAAGGGAAACTAGCAAACCATCTATTGGACCTATATTACTTAGTTTCTGTGTGCTATTAAATTTGATTTGTCACTTGGTAAACCAAACAAAGAGTTTTGGGTAGCGCAATAATTAAGTGAGATGAAGATTTTTGAGGAAGATTGAAATTTGATTATAATTACTGTCCTCTACCATAGGGTCAATTTTCTTCACTGGGTTTTTCTTCCATGTAATATAAAGAGATAAGGACTGTCCTGCTGTCAAATTGTCTTGTTACAAGACTAAACTTCTATGCTTGTAAAGCCTATTTTAATCATTGCAGAAATCATAAAACATGGCTGGGGTAGAAGATAATTAATTATAGGTTATAAATTTACCCATTTTAATCAAGTCAGATACAACTGAACCTACAATGAACTTTCTAGCAATGAAGTAAAGAATGAACCAAAAAATGGAGAGTTTGTTATAATCTGAATCCTTAATAACCTCAGGTCGTGATAGTCTGCTGTGGTGTTCCCTAGTACCAGACAGGCAAGCTCTTAAGCTGAGGCCATTTCACCCCAGATGGCACCTGGAAGGTCACTTTCAATGTTTGTCTCTTTGATCTGTTTATATGCTTCAATCCTTGACCAACTCTCTATGATTGTACTCTTTTAAAAATACCATCTTTTGTTTTGAATATAAAAGTTACATGTATGCATTGTAGAAAATACAGACAAATATAAAGATGTTAAACATTTCCGTAACGTATGTTCAAGAAAAAAAGTTAACATTGGGGATATTTTAACCCAGGCTAAGTTGTTTTCTTTTTAGAAAATTTGTATTATAATGTTTTTGTTTCACTTAATATATCATGAACATTTCCCCTGACATCTTTGGGGTTTTTCTTGTGAAAATGATTTATAATGGCCCTACAACATTCCATTATTTAGATGACCTAATTCCCCTACTTTTGTGCAAGTGAATTGCTTCCAATCTCTTTCCTTTCCTTCTTTCTTTGAATTTTGTAAACCTCAATTCAGTTATTCCTTATTTTCAAGATGGCAGATTGGGTTACAAATTTAAATTGTAACTTGAAAATCTTTAATAACAAGACATTTAGTTAAAATCAATTTATTCATAAGTAATCATGGAAAAAACAAAAAATATAGAGTGAGGAGGGGTAGGAGAGACACTTGAGTAAGTATTGTCAAAGTCTACATTTTCACTTTTAGGAAAGTTAAAGTTTAGTTTCAGTCCCAACATTATACAACATTATACAGAGAAAGATTTTATTGTCATACAGTCTAGTTTCTAATTAGTCCACAAACTACTTCCTGCTCTCTTGGGTAGGCTGAGATGCATTTACAGAACCTTCTTTGTTTGCAGCTTTAAATCTGAATTGCTCTTGTCATTTGTCTCCTTTCCTGCCAAGCTGAGACAATGCATTTTTGCTCTACCCATTGGCCATGTGATTCTGTTCCTTTTGGTACGTCATATTCTGCACCGAGTTCTGGTAGCTCAGGCAATTCTGTGCTTTCTTGTATTCTTTATTATGCAGCCATTTTTGGCAAGAACCCTTCAAGAACAGGAGAAATATTTTTCTTATGGACATCAAACAGTGAGCATCTGAAGCAAGGCCTGCTGTCTTTTCCAAAATGACTAAATCCTGGATGTGTTTGATTGAAGCTTGTGTCACTCTGCTAGCTAGGTGAATTGTTGCTGACTGATTTTATCAGTGAATTCTAGATAGGATCCCTATTTTTTCAGCTACATCGATGAGCAACAAAATGTTACTGCGGTAGAGAATGTCATCAAAATCACCACAGAAATTTCTTCGATTAGAAAATACATGATAAACCCAGTACAAAGCACATAAGGTGCTGGACTTCAGTTTTAGGATGAAGCTGGAAGAAATCCTCAGGGATCTCCTTTCTTGTTATTATTCATCTACTTTTCCTCCATGTTCAGGAAGAGGTGATAACAGGTGAGATATGACAGCCTGGTGTAGCAGAGCCTTAGTCTTTGACATAGTTTGGCTGTATTCCCACCCAAATCTCATCTTGAATTGTAGCTCCCATAATTCCCACATCATGGGAGGGACCTGGTGGGAGGTAATTGAATCATGGGGGCGGGTTTTCCCTGTGCTGTTCTTGTGATAGTGAGATCCGATGGTTTGTAAAGGGGGGTTCCCCTGCAAACGCTCTCTTGCCTGCTGCCATGTAAGATATGACATTGCTTCTTATTTGCCTTCCACTATGTTTGTGAGGCCTCCCCAGCCATGTGGAACTGTGAGTCCATTAAACCTGTTTCCTTCAGAAATTACCCAGTCTCTGGTATGTCTTTATTAGCAGTGTGAGAACAGACTAATACAGTCTTCTTTACTCCCCTTTCAGGGAGAGCTGTGCTTTTCAGGGAGGAAGCTGCAATGATGGTAGCAGACACCAGACACGTGGGACAAAGTATTGAGAGGCCGGGCAGTGGCTGCAGTACCCTTGTGGCCCAGATGGCACAACTAGTCAGCTGTGGTGCTAAGATGGCAGCTTCTCACTTTTTTAATCAATAATTTTTATGAATTTACTTGATAGATTAGAGTTCTAGAAGTATTTAGCAAGACATAAATGTTCAATCTATTTTTCATATGAATACTTAGCTTATTCTGTGTTGGTGGAAGCCCCGTGGTCAGTCCTTGGGAAGAGCCCTGTAGAAGTCAGGTGAGAGGCCTGAGCTCACAGCACCTGTAACCAACGGTGCAATACTAGGCCGAGGGCAGGGCTCTGCCTGTAGCCAAAATTTCCCTGTAGAAAACATTTTTCCTTGCTCAGGCCTCATTTTTTAACATTGCTGCAAGTTCAAGATGCAATCAGGATGGAAACGGGTCCTTTGGGCCTGCATCAGGAGTGAAGAGGAGTGGAGGGTGTGTATGATTACTGGTGGTGGCATCCTCACAGGATTGACTTTGTATATTGATGGAAGTCCTTCCTGACCATGTTATTATTCATTGCAACAATTTTAGTTAGTTAATTATTTATTACATTGTTCCCCCTAGTAGGTGTAATGGAACAAGAATCTTTATACAAGGACTATACAAATGCTGTCCTTCTACCTTATATAATGGAAGGCACTTTTGCCAGTTCAAGATAATTGCTATCATTAAATATTGATAGAGCATAGATTTTTTTTTTTAATTTCTAGAAGTAGAAATAGAGGAAAGAACTCTGGGAAATATAATCAATGTGTCCTGGACTTATCATCCAACGGGCACCAGGTCTCAAGGAGGAAGAAAATTATTTGGGAGAAGAATGCTTTTCTTTTTGATTTTTAATAAGAGACCTCCCAGGTGCTGACTATTGTCTGAGCTGTGAGAGAAAGGAGACATTTTACAAGGCAGAAGGGAAGAAAGAACAAGCACTTTTAAAGATCAAGCCAGAGTACAACTGTGTGTGTTCTTTAACCTTGGGCATGCTGCCCAGAAAAGAATGCAGAAGGAAAATATAAGTTGGCTTCTGCAATTGGAGTAAGACTAATTAGAAGAAGGAGGCAGAGGTCTTTGACATCACTATACGGAATGGAGTCTCAGGCCGAACGATTAAATCTGAAACAACAGCAGGCCTTGGACAGATGAAAGCAAATCAAATTGTGAGTGGGAGTCAACTTTGCCTCAAGCCGGCTAAAGAACAGAGAAGGCAAGTCATAGGGTCCTCTCCAGTAGGGCCCTAGCCCGCCTGGAAAAGGCAGAGTTATGCCCTCTTCCTCCTTTCCCAGAGCAATTGGAGTGGTTTTATTCTCATAAAAATAAAATAAATGTATTCATTCACTTTCTCTTTCCAAAAACGGTTTGAAGAGTTAATAGAACATTAAGGGCAAGCTTAAACGAAGGCAAATAACTCACAAAGGGACAATGTGGGGGTCTCAAGTAGGAGTTTCTGCCCTAGGACCGGTGGAGGGGATGGATTTGCCTCGTTGCTTTGGTGATAGCATGCGATGGCGGCGGTGGGAACAGGAGCTGTTTAACACGTGATCCCTGTGTGTGTGCGTGTTTGTGTGTAGGAGTGGTTTGCCTTAACCACCTATCACTAGGCTTCACGGATTTGGAAGGGAATATGTGTTTCACTTAGGACCCAGAGAATGTGGATATACGGGGTACTTCCCTAACATTTAGACGCCCTGCTGGCTCCTAGTCTGGTCATGAATGCTTCTGCGGAGGTCTCAGGACGCTTGACGTCATCAGGTGGAACCGCGCACGCGCACTTCCTCCCTCTGCCAGCTCTCAAGTCAGCACAGCCCCGGGACCCCACGGTGTGGAAACACCACCCCACTGGTTCTCCTAGGGCAGTGTGGACGTTGTTTGGCCATCTTTTTCCAGCTCTCAATTTTTTTTCTCAGGTGCATCTCGATGAGATGAGACCCAGCAAAAGAAAAGAAATCTTAACTTGGGATCGAAAAAAAGCATTTGAAATAAAATCAATCATCTTAGAATCAGGGCGTGGCAAAGGAACACTCAGGACTGTGGGTAGTGGTAGGACACACTCACATATCTCACACAGATGTGCAAAGGAAATAGAGTTGGTTTGTTTCTTAAAACTTACGCGATCTTCCTTACCGACCGCACTCTCCTGGATGGTAGTAGTTAGGGAAAGACGCGGAAACCAACTTTAAACTTGCCAATTAATGCTATTCCAGAACCTTGGGATTTAAACGGTCGCTCTCGGATGACTTAGTTTCTTTTGGGTAAGTGTTTAGTCGTTTATATTTCCACCTCATACCCCTCCCCCTCTAGGATGGCCCCTGGATAGATCAGGGTGTGGGGCATGTGTGACCTCACGTTAGCAGGGTAGATGCGGGAGTTTCCGATGCATGCGGGGCCCTTTGCATCCTCACTGGTCTTTACTGTGTGATAGCTGAACTAGTCTGTTCCCTGAGCTGCTGTTAGAGATGGACCTATCTGGCTACTTGGAGATCAGGTACCTAGCACCGAGTTCATGCTTTTGCCTCTGGCCATGCAGTTCTTGGATGCTGTAACCGTTTTATCCTGATTGCAATCCTCCACAGGCCCTCCTGTCCTGGAACACCTGATCCAGGGCCGACAGGAGGTCCCAGATCTCTTGTGAACCTTCCTGGGCCTTGGGAAGCCAGGAGCGCTGCCAGGGCTCTTCTGTTTAGCCTCCTGTCTCTACCAGTCTGAACTTTTGTTCCCATGCTATTTGGGATGAAGCCCTGGGTATGTTTACTCTTGTGCCTTGCAGGCTCCCCAAACTATGCCGAGGGGAGCTTGCCAGTACAAATCCCACTAACAGCTCATGTGCTCGCCCATATCTACCTGGATGCTTCTACCGTGTCTTTTCCTCCCAGGGGTTCACTTCAGAGGCGATAAGTGAAATCATGAGTATTTTATCTGTTATTGCTTCTCTCTCCTCCCCATATTCCACTGGGGTTTGAAACACGAAGGCCTTCCATTTTCTCTTCCTGTCTGGTCGGAACTTTCTTGACCCTATACTATCCTTCTTCTTGAGGTGGCATGTACTTTCCCTCCCACCACAGCATAATGATGAAATGACTGCCAGGGAACCCTCACCATACATCAGTAATGGTTTCACAAATATTTTTCCCATTATGTGTATCAGGAGACAGTGGTGAGCCCCTTTGTCCTTAACAATTGTTATGGAAGTTTTCTTTTGTAACAGTTGTCCAGGAATGGAATAGGACTGGTGATTGCTCAAATACTATTTATGATTTACTATTTAAACATTAAAACTATGAATGTGGAAACAGAAACCTTTGCCTCTGTAAATTGAGCATCTGCAATTTTTGTGTTACAAACTACCATTAACCCTCTTTGTTTTCAGAGCTTGGGATGTTGCAAAGGTCCTGAAAAAAATTTTTGCAGTATGGCTGGAAATGTTCATGCTTGATTTCAACACATTTACAGGGCATTCACAGGAAATAATTGCAAGTTCACACAATATGCTCTGTGGGTGTGATTCGGATCAGCTCTCAAGAGCACGGAATGAAGGCTTTCAGTCATTTAGGCAAAGAAACATTAAAATAATGATAAAAGGATCCCACTGCAATTGAAGGGAGTGAAAAAGAATTAGATAGTAAGGCACACATTTTATCTTCCTTGGGATCAAAAGCTGCTGGGCACACCAGTGGATCTGAATTCTATTATATTGAGAAGTATTCTTAGGGTTTTAAGGATTTGAGCCATGTTAGTTTTGTTTGTTGAATCCTGGTCATAGTAACATTTCACTTCATGGGGGAATAATAGGAGGTAGCAGGGAAGGCTCACAGAATGGAGCTTACTCTTTATGAGAAAAAAATGTGCTAAAGATTTGAGACTTTATTGTTATCAAATGTGGAAGAAAGTATTTTCATGAAGCCAGTCGTCTCTCCTGAGACCTCTGAGTTGCTAAACATTGATCTAAACACCGTGAGGGCTGAACAGGAAAATGCGAGATGGGACCCTTACCTTAACATTCATGTGAGCTGTTTTGGGGGGTAAAACATGCTTCTGTGGAAGGACTAAATGCAAGTTAACACAAATTAAAGTGTGCCCAGCCTAAGAAACAGAAATCTGAAAACCTGAACACAGAAGACCAAAATCTTAGAGTATATAAAACAGTGATTTGCATAGCCAATGATCAAATATAGGATATACTAAAAATGTAAATATATGCTTCAATTTATTAATAATGATAGCTTGCATCTGTGTTGCCCTTGACTGTTTTCACAGCATTTTCACATACTTATTTTCACACTTCTCACTACTGTTGATCTATTGACCCATTTTTCTGGGACGCAGATATAAGGCAATTGTTAAAGTGTCATACAATTATTACGCCATAGAATCATCACTACTATTTCCTTTTCAGTTGGTTTTTAAAACAATTTTTTCTTTTGGCAGAGACATCTCACTCTGTTACCCTGGCTGGTCTTGAACTCTTGGCCTCAAGCAATCCTTCCACCTTGGCCTCCCAAAGTGCTGAAATTATAAGCTTGAGCTACCATGTCTGGTCTGATTTAACTTAGTAAGAACATTGCTTTTACCATAACACTGTACTCCAAAAATCCTATGTCTACTACAAAAGTTTTTAGTTTCACTGTTGAATTTTTTCATGAGATAGACAGAAATACTGGAAATACTGGAGCTATTTTTGGAATTAACTGATGTTGTATTTGAAACTTCAGTGATGACAATGATATAAAACTGACAGTTTTTAACTTTTGAAGTTTTTTTTCTGCTTATGGAGTCACTCCACACGGCTTTCACTTTACCTTTTGTATATGCACAGAAATATTTGGAATAAAAAGTAAGTGAAATTTATTTAGAAGAACAGTCATTTGATATAAATAAAAAGTCATGCCTCACAGAATAATACATAAACACATGTTCTGCAGCTGCAAGTGCTAAATCTTCATCTCTGGGCATAGTCGTCTTAAAATAATTAACTTTTGAAGTAGATGAGGATGCTTCTTAGGTTTGTCTTCAGGTTTTCACGTGGTCAGTGATATCACGATGGCCCTCATGGTGGATGGTAAGTAAGTCTTAACAAATGTTCTTGAGACATAGAAATTCAGTACTTAATTTTTTATTAATAGGCACTTTTAAAAAGATCATTGCAGCTGAAGAGTTTATTACAAAATAAAAAAATTACTGAACACCATATTATAAATGACAAAATCACTTTGGTAAGAGCTTTCAGACTACTTTCTATGATACATTCTATGGTGAAACTGTTCAGACTGTACTCTGATATGTAATGTAATTTCCCACATTTCCCACTCAATGGTTAGCTGGGAGCCTGGCGTCTCTATGCATTTAGGCATTTCACACAGGCTGGTCCACCTGGCTTATTCATGAAATTGCCAGCAGAGGGAGGAATGATGACTAGTCTCCTACCACCCGACACTGGAAGTTCGCGAGTGCTTGGATCTGAGTATCTTTTGTCATGTGGGTTTGTATCTGAGTATCTTTTGTCATGTGGGCAAGCATGCACCCTGCATGCTGTTCTTGAAAGTGAGCTATTAATCATGTTGCTCTGAAAAGGGCTGGGAAAAGAGAGATGGATTGTTGATCATCTTTTGGTTTTAAACCACGTGTTAAAGTTAGATCTCTGTTCACTGCCCTGTGTGCCTTACACAAAGCCAAGTAAGAATTATGGCAGAAGCTGGAAGTACAAAGTGGAAGTCTACCAAACCTATCCTGACTTATTTTAATGCAGCTTTAATAAAAATTCCTCAAATGGGGCAAATGCTAAACTAGTCCTGGGTCAACAGGCATAAGCCAGTGCTGGCCCAGGGATGAGAAGAATGATATTCACTCTAGTTAAGGAGAAGTAACCTCTTTTCTTTACCACAGCTTATCCCTTCACATTTGAAACTTTCTTCTCTGCCCCAGATGGATCTCTTCTCTAAGTCAAGCATCCTTATTTCTTTCCTCTGTTCATCATATGAGGTGGATCCCTGCATTGTCCCCTTTCTGGGTGAAGGGTAGGAGTACTCAGTGTCCAGACTTTGACTTCATGTTTGATGAACTGTTCAACTAGTTGTTTCTACCTGTGTGGATTAGCTTCTCTGGCTCTGCCCTTTGACATGATGGGCTTAAGAGGGGTTTATAGGAAAAGAAATTGAGGGACCAAATAGGCAACCATTTTGTGTTCCCAGTTCTACCTGAAGAACAAGTGTGATCCCATCCTGTTCATTTTACCTCTATCCTGTACTGTCTTCTTCATCTACTTCCTTCATGACATTTCAGAGCTCTCTGTGCATCTGGGTCTGTCTCACGTTACGTAAAAGCAGGTGTAGAGGCCACTGAGTCTGCTTTCTTTATCTAATCACAGTGGTCTAGCTCACCTTCATGCTTCCTTTAACCTAGGGGATAGATATGCTTACCACATCCTGTATTTTTTTTTCCCAAGACTTGACCTCCCAGGCTCAAGTGAGTTTACCGCCTCAGCTTTCCAAGCAGCTGGCACTACAGGTGTGCACCATGATGTCTGGCTAATTTTTTGTATTTTTGTAGAGATAGAGTTTTGCCATGTTGCCCAGGCTGGTCTCAAACTCCTAGGCTCAAGCCATCCATCTGCCTCAGCCTCCCAAAGTGCTGGGACTACAGGCATGAGCCACCATGCCTGGCCCTTTGTTGTTCTTATAGAACTCATGTATTACTGTAAATGAGCACCCTTCTAATGATAAAGATATACTTTGTTCTAGAAACAGAATTAAAATAATTTCTTAGATTTCTTCTGTGGCTTATTTCCACAAAATGTGATCCATGCCCTTATGGAACTACTGGTTGCTCTTTAACTTAGATACCTGTTGTGTGAACCATCAGGCATGAGGAACACACTAGTTCTCTAATCCTCTGCTAGAGATGCTTCCCTAGATCTCCTTTCCCTACCTCATCTGTGTTCATTACATTCTCCCCACATTGCTCCAGGCAGAAGGTGAACACATCGGAGCAGGAGATAGCAAGGAGGTGAGCGCAAGACTGGACAACTTCACAAAGTGATTAGACAGAGCAGAGGACTGTAGAAGGTGGTGAAAGTGATTCCTGTCTCACTCTTCACCCATAAAAATGGTGCAGAACTTAGATTTGTCAGTAGGATCACAGAATGCTGCTATAACTGATCAGAATCTTTGCAATCATATGGTTCCAATCCCTTCATTTCATAAAAGAGAAATAAGAAGTTGAAGGAGGCGTCAGTCTGGGAGTAGAATATGGGTCTCTTAATTCTGTTCATCACGATATCTTCTTATTCATGGGTGCCTGGCATAGCAAAAGCTGGGAGGCAGAGGAGAAAAGACTAGGAGTATTGGAAAGAGTATTGTTTTGGGAGTCAGAAAATCTATGTTCTAGTACCAGCTCTGCCATAAAATATCTGTGTAATTTTAGGGAGTCAATTTCCCTTTCTAAACATTAGTGTTCTCATTTATAAATTGATAACATCTAAAGTCTCTTTCATTTCTAAATCTCCACTGAATTGCTGCTTTCCTTCTAGCATTCACTAAGATTTACTTTTAGCTAGATTCTATTCTAAATACATAATCATATTTAACCTTTAAGGAATTCTGAGGTATATTCTGTTATTATTCTATTTTACAGATGAGGAACCTGGAAAGCAGAGAGGTTAAGTAACTTGCTCCAAGTCATGGGACTAATAAATGGAAGACGAAACATGACTCCAAAACCCACTCAGTGGGTGAAAGATAAATGTGTGTGTGTGTGTGTGTGTGTGTGTGTGCACAAATGAAGGAGCTTCTGAATCTGCAATACTCACTGAGGGGGGTGTCCAGTAATAAAGAGCTGAGAAACATCGGCTTGAGTCCTACGAGCCTATGTAAGATATATATTTTGAATACATTTATGGACTGCTGATGCCAATTGAAGTCTTTGTGCAAATTGTCAAAAATGAAAGCATTTTCTTATTGAGCAACCAGGCACAAGTGGCATAGCTCTTAATTCTTAGATCTCAGAACACTTACCAATCACTCTGGCTTCATAAAATGCCTTTGTTCACCTTGGCTTGCAATCACATTTCCCTGATTCCTTCTTTGAGTTAAAATATTTTTCTCTACTCTTCTGAAACAGAGGCTAAAAATAATAGACAATATTACAACAGGCAATTCGTAATCAGAGAATTGATTTAAGACCTATTATGACAGGTAAGCAAAAGTGAAATTTTAATGAGGGCTTGGAACAACACTTTTTCCTCTTTGATTCCTCAAATGACTGATGGTTTGTCATTTTTAAAAGGGCTTATATTTTGCACTGTCATTATGCTAGGTATAATGCCATATATTCTCTCCTATGAGGTGGTTTCTCAAATAGAACATACCTGAAGTTTTCCATCTCCCAAGGAAAAATGCTCATAGCATTACTTCTTGAAGTGCATAGTTCTTATAAAACAGTAATCTTCAAAATCTTTTGCTTTATTGAGAAATAATTTACATACAGTAAAATGCACAGACCTTAAGTTCAATGACTTCTGACAAATATATGCACCCATATATCATTATTGAAATTGAGATACAAAACATTTTTATTATCCTCAAAATTTTCTGTGTGGCCTTTTTAGTCAAATTCTCTCACTAAAGACAACCACTATAGATATGGTGTTTTTTTTTTTTTTTTTTTTTTTTTGCGTTGTCTTCAACTTCACTTAAATGAAAGAATACAATATTTACTTTTTTTACTGACTTTTTTTTTCCCATTCAACATACTGTTTTGAGCTTCACACAGGTAACACATCACAAGGTGGTGAGTCATCACAGTCATGGACATGGTGCCAGAGAAGCAGCAGATGGTGCACAAAACCACCTGTGTGGGTTAGGCAAGATCTCCTAGAGGAAGTGATGCTGAGTTGATCCCTGAAGACAGGTAGTACTTCAGGAGGTGGGCCTTTGGGAAAAATCCTTTATCTGTCTTCTGACCTACACATATATGTCAGCACTATGGCCTAGGGCAGAAAAGGTGCCATTAAAGGTGGGTAAAATGGGAGAGAGAGCAGATAGGTTTTCCCATCATACACCTGTGCCTGATATTAGCCCAGGTGAAAACGAAGCAGGCTGTCTGAGGTGGGCAGATAATGGCAGATTGTTTTTGAAAGTAAAGATCACAAAGATGCAGAATCCACAGGGTGCCAACTTCCGGTGAGAGGAATTTCAGGGTCCTTGAGGCCTGGGAGGCCCTGACACCACTGAGTGCCATTGCTCTGCACTAGGGCTGCTCTCTGGATTCAGTGCATCTTTGAACATGGCTGCACAGGATCACTGATTATGCCGTTAAAAGGTGTGTTAAGCAATTTTCTAGTTCTCTAATTTTAGAGCGGAAGAAAACAAGTGACTCGCCCAATGCTACACCATTGAGTGGGGACTGGTGTGCATGCTTTCTTGGCTAGCAGTCTGGACTGAGAGTGACAGTGATAAAGGCAAATGACTAGCCATTTGGTCTGTGGCACTTCTGGAGAATGAAGGAGGGTGGGAAAGGGGCTGGATTTTGTCAATACTTAGGTGTTGAGGAGGGTGAATCTGGCAGGGACCACACATCAGCATCAGCAATACATTGCCATTATCTTTCATTTTCACAATTGTGCTTAGTGTGGGCAGAGATAGATCTTTGGGATCTTGACTACCCTTTTCATCTGGCTTAAAGCCTCTACCTCCAAATGGTAAACACATCTCTGGAGCCCTATATCAGCCTAGTTCCAGGCTGCTGCAGGTTTCTCCTCCTAGGTATTCCAGGGAGCTAATGCTACATTGAGGAGGCAGTGCTTCTGTGAGCCTTACACCTCCCTGGTAAGGTTTATTGTTTAGACTCTTCCTCTGAGCTGACATTCCGTGGGAGTAACAACATTGGGAAGATAGAATCCTAGCATTTTAGAGCTGGAATCCAGGCCATGTGAAGGTGATATAAATAAAAAGAGAAGAGGCTATATACATTTACAAACTGGGATACTCAAGGTACATTTGGGAAGGACCTGGTTTGCTCTTTGTTTGTTGGGCTATAAATCCCTCTTCTCCCTCCCTTCATTCTTCACCACCCCAATGAGATATATGCTTGGATGGTATTTTATAAACAACAACAACAAATGACAAGAATAGAGTTGTATAGAAAGCCAAAATATAACAGTAAAATACAGAAGATATAAGCTTATTTCTCTTTCTGATCAAGTCTGGGTAGCTGGTTCAGAGGTATGCCACTCCACGGTGTCAGAGACCCAGGCTTCTGCTATCTTGTTGTTTGACCGTGTGTGACTGCAACCTTGAGATCCAAGATGCCAGGCTTGTATTCTAAGTTGCAGGAGAAAGAGACAAAGAACAAGCAAAGGGCACCCTCAGACGCTTTCTCTTAAGGATGGTGAATGACAACTACCGCCTGACTGCTATCTGCTTTCCATGGCCATGATAGTCACCGGCCAAGACTCCACTGAAAGGGAGCCTGGGAAATGCAGCATTTATTTCAGGTAGCCCAGTGCCTAGCTAAAAATTGGGAGCCCTTACAGCAATCATCAGCCACATGTACCTGATGTCACATGATTCTCACATTAGCTCAGTCAGATGGACATTGTTGACCCCTTTTTACAAACAAGGAAAGCAAACATCAAGGAGGCCATGCAGGAGGTGCCTGAAGCTGAGCCCAGGTTTTCTGATTATTAATACTGCATCCATCCCAAATGGGATACATGGCCCCTAATGCTTAGCAGGTGCTTCACACGTAGTAACTATTCAGTAAATGATAGTTACTTTTATTTCTGTAACCATACATGGTATAAAACAGACCTCTTCTCTTGGTTTGGATTATCTTAGGCCTCTTTTTAGCTCCTGGGGTCCCAGTCTTCTGTAGTATGTACCTCTCTCATATCACAGGGTAATTTCAGCCCTATGACAAGAGCATGTCTCTCCCAGACAGAAGAGTCTACTTAAATATTTGAATTGCTTGGATCTGCATTGCTTTCCAAAGTGAATCAAGCCAATAGTGTATGAAGGGCAACGGATATACCCAAATCTTAATAATTAGATGGGTTTTCTCATTTTGGTCTCGTTAGTCAATTCAGTGCAGTACAATTAAATCAGGAGAGAGGAGACATTCAGGCAAACTGCTTCTCTTCCAGCCTCCAGCCTCTCTCTCCTGCGCTGGAACATTGTGGGATGAGAGATTTTCTTTCTTTCTGCCTGAGGTAGCCAATGTGCAGAAGCTTAATAGAGTTGTATGAGTTTTGTTTTCATGGGACCAAAGGTTATGAGATTGTATTAGGAAAAGGATTAATACAGGTGGTGAAATTATTGAACTAATCGACTGATTAAGTCATGTAAATCTGGCCTTAGAGGTGGCTCATAGCAATTGAGTGTTATGTGAACTATACTATCTCTTTATTTTGCTTTTTAAAATAACCTTTTCCTATGCCTGAGAATGGACCATGGACACCAAATTGAATATTAATTCTCTACAATTCAAGTGTATTGTCTTATACTTGTTAATCTTATGGCCACTTAGATATTACCTGACTAAAAGAAAGGTCTTGCAGTTTGTATATATTTAAAAAGCCATTTTATATGGTTATAAGATTTTTCTCATCGTAAGATTTTCTTTCCTCTTTATTGCCCCTTTATGGCTTAGCAAAGACAATGCAAGTCTAAGAGTGTTTTGAACAAAAAAGAACACGAGTATATGAATGGAATATCTATTTATTGAATTGAATCATTCACCTCTACCTCCCAAAATACTTTGCCAAGAAGTGTGTTATTCCAAACCTCAATTAGTAAAGCTACTTCTGAAAGCCTCAGCCATTGCTTTACACAGACAGTGGGAATATGCAGATGAGAGCGCAGTCTCTGTGAGAGCTGGTGTAGAATGGTGGTGAAGACTCTGGCCCTGGCCCCACCCAGCCTGGCTGCATTTGAATCTCAGCTCCTCCATTTGAATCTCAACTCCTCCACTTGCCAGCCATGTCACCTTTACTTAATTTCCCCATGTCTCAAACTACTATCTGTAAATTAGAGTTGACAATAATAATAGTTAACTTGCAGGGTTTTGAGAATTAAAAATAAACCTGTATTATATTTTACAGTGCCTGACACAAAATAAATGCAAACATCAAGAGCTGCTATAATTATTTGGCAATCTTCTCTAAGGCATGGTTTTTACCTGATGTGAACATTAGTGAAAGACATACAGCATCCCTAAGATGGCCTGAGAGATATACAGCATCCCGCCAAATGGCCTGAAGTAGTCGCTAGTTGTGCCATTTATCTCTCAGGATGGCTCACATGAATGGAGACTGGGGTGGTGTTGCCACCAATGAGGGCTTTGGAGTCAAACAGCTCAGGAATTAAATCTCAGCTCTGCCACTTGTAAGCTGCGTGACCTTGAGCAGATCACTTACCCCTTCTGAGCCATGGAAAGGATCACCTGGGGGATTGAAGAGGGATAGGATAGCACTTTGCACTTTACCTGGTCCATGGTAAGTGCTCAATAAAAGGTAGGTTTTTATTATTGTGGCTAAGTCCTAGAAGGACACAATCCAAAAGATTTGAGTAAAAATGAGTAAAATATTTTTTCCCTGTTATTTCTGTATTTTCTCTGAGTGTAAGGTTAAAAAATACCCAAACAAATCCTTTGCTGAAATAATGTCTTAAAAAGTTACTAATGTTAATTGCATGTTGGCTAGTTAAATTCAATCATTCAGAGTATGTGGGAAACCTTTTGACAAATTAGACCAAATTACAGCTGAAGTATAAGAACATGAACATTCCAGTTCACAGCATGTGCAAAAATATCATTATAGGGCTGTGTCTATGCACATACGATTAAAAAATCTACATTTTCTTAATCACCAGTTTGATGAAATTATTTTGCTTTTCAAACAGTTGATTTGTTACCATGTTACTCAAACTAAGGTATAAATTAAGCTATATACATATTTAAATACAAAAATCACTATTGTGGATAATTTGTCCACAATTTTGTGTGTCACACTGGTAAACTGTTGTGAGGTGAGAACATAATTACATGTACAGTATTGTATACAGCTGTCTTGTAGCTGTAACAACCACTATATTTTGCATATTGTATTACATTAACAAATACTGATTGCATTTAACATGCAAAGTAGCTTGATAAACTCAGAAGGAAGCTTAAGGCAATTCTCCCAAAACTTGCCTTAAATAAATGGCTTTTTATTTTAACCCAATTCAAACAATTACTCAATAGTGAAATAAACTCTCTCTGATAGTTTTTCACATGATGTGAAAAGGGATGGAGAAAGCAACTGAGCTCCAACAGCCTGAGAACAAAGCTCTGGCCCTCTCCTCTGCCCTTGGCTCCCCTGGGTACCCACAGGCTCTGGGGCTCCATTATTCCTGCTCCAGAAAGTACATCAGCTTCATGGAGAAACCACTTGGTCCCTCTCAGTGGCTCCCTGTGGGTTGCTGGTCATTTGGGACAGACATTAGTGGCAAGATTTTGCCAGTCCATCTAGGCTGTTCAACGAATGCTAACTATCATAAGAAGACTTTATTAGAGAGTTCCTGGTTTTTGTTTCATTGTAAGTCTTTCTGCATGAAAATTATAAAAAGAAAACAGATTTAAGAGATTTATTGTAAAAAAATATTAAAAAATGAATGTAAATAGAACCCACAATCACACCTTTAATTCATAAATACTATATCATAGTATATATCTTATTATGAGGACTTTAAAAAAACATATGGTCTTGGAACTAAGAGAAAACCTGGAATGGTACCATATTGCTTTAAATGAAAAATGCTGGCCAGGCACAGTGGCTCATGATTGTCATCCCAATAATTTGCAGCATTTTGGGAGGCTGAGGTGGAGGATCTCTTGAACCCAGGAGTTCAAGACAAGCCTAGGCAACATAGTGAGACCCTGTCTCCACAAAAAATAAAAAAATTAGCCAGGCATGGTGGCACACGTGCCTGTGGTCTCAGCTATTCAGGAGGCTGAGGTAGGAGGATGGCTTGAGCCCAGGAGGTCAAGGCTGCAATGAACTGTGATTGCACCACTGCACTCTAGCCTGGACAGCAGAGACAGACCCTATCTCAGTTAAAAAAAAAAGCTGGAATTGAGTTCTTAGGATTAACTAGTCTTCAGTTCCAGCCTTTTCTGTCCAGCCAAGTAGTCCCATGCACTACTTGGCACATATTGCATTCCCCACCTCCCTGTTTCCCAGTCAGCATTTTAAGTTTAAATCTAACTTGCTATCATAACACAATAATAGTTACCATTTATTGTTAGCTAACTATATACTAAGCACTATGTTAGGCTTTCTGACATTTCATTCTTACAACTACTCTACAAGGCAGATACCCTCATTTCACAAATTAACAAAAGATGAGGTGTAGTGAAGCGATGAACTTGTCCAAAGTCACATGTTAAGTGGCAGAGTGAGAAAATCAAACTCATGCCTGATATTTAAAGCCTTTTTCCATATGGATCCTGTTAGGAAACTCCTCACTCTGACCCTATAAGTCTATTTACTGTTCTCCAACCTCTCCATCAGGATTTTGTGTATATACTACCACTCTGTAAGATCCAGTTAAGTCCATCTTCACTCATTTACCCATTCATCCATTCATTTAACATTGCTTGCATATTGCAGGCACTGTGCTAGATGCCACTAGGAATCATTTCCCAGTCTATGCTGTTTCCTGATTGCCATATCATCTATTGTATATTTATCTTCCTCTAGATTATAAACCAATTGTTCTGAACCAGTGGTGGTGCTGTCACTTTAGAGAACACTGGAAAATGTATGGCAATCTTTGTTATTATAATGACTGTCATGTATATTATAATGAGGTGCCACTGGCATTTAGTATCCAGAGGCCTGGAGTATTAAATATTGCCCAACGTGTGGGATAGGCCTGCACAATGGAAAATTGTTTCACCCAAAATGGTTATAGTACCCTCCTCCAGAAACATGGTTGCAAACAGATCTATGGCAAAATCTTTTTATAAACTTTCTGTATCTTTATCAAGCCTGGTATCCTGCTTATAGAGAGTGTTGGTTAGCTGAAATGATGACGTTCTTTGCATTAACTAAAAATTTTAAGCAGCATTTTCAGAGAGAGATTCTTTAATTGGAGATGTGGAATGTGATGTGTTTTCTAAGATTTATTTAGATAAAAGAAAATCATGTTTTCTAAAACAAATGGAAACCCCTCTCTGCATATGTGAAATCTTGACATTATAGGAGTACAAAAACTCCTTCCTTGACTCATGAATCATTCTCCCATAATATTCCCATAAATTTCTTAAATAAGCTGGTAGAGTTCCCTGCTGTTACTAGAGTTACATCTACTTGTTTTCTAGGCCATGAACCAGAACTACAACCCCTTTAAGATCCATTAACTTTAAGCAGATTAATGAGATGATAAAAGATAGTTAAGAGAAACTATATATTCATCTGTAGTGGACATTTGTTCTTTTTATTTGGTCGTCTAGTATCTAATCTCCTTTCTTATTTTTGGAGAATCCCTCATTAGATGTAGTCTTGGTGGGAGACAGGATCTCCATTACACCATTCTTGGATGCCAGGACATGAGCACATGAATTAGGCATGGGCAATCAGATACTGTGGCCCAGGACTCTGGCTCTCAAGTAAGTGACTAAAAGGATAAATAGACAGCTAGAATTTATTCACGGCAGTAGGAAGCAATGTATTATGTTAATGACGGTAGTGCTCTTAGGTACCCCAGCTGACTGTTCTTCCTGAAAGATATTGTTTCTTCTTCTTTGTCATCCAGAGCTTCCTGGGTTACTGTGGCAGAGACTGCCAATTCTCCCACATCCATTCCCCTTTTTTCCTTTTTTGAAATAGACTTTGTACACCCCAAATATTAGCTGGGTATTTAGCTACCTAGCTAGTGACTAGATTTTTCTGGCTCCCTTGCAGCTAGAGGTGACCATGTGACTATTTTTGGCCAGTTGGCTGTAAGTGGAAGTAATGTGAATAACTTTTAGGTCCCATCTTTAAAAGGAAGTGGTTTACTCTTTACTTCCTCTTCTTCTTTCCGTGGGCTGGAGCCTGGATGTGATGCTGGTGACGCAGCCAGGCAAATGAAAACAACATCTTAGACAATGAAAAGACAGGGGGAAGGGACCCAGGGAAGAACAGCCCACACCCCTTGCACCCTTTCTCCTAACATGATCCAGAAGTGAATCTTCTATCTTGTTTAAGTCACTGTTATTTGGCCTCTGCTGAAGAAGCAGAATTCATATCCTAATTAGTACAGTATCTATTTTCTAAGCCTCGTACTCCAACCTCCTTTTGTTCCATGAGCCCTCAATAACTTTCCAACAATTTCCCTTTTTATTTAGGATTGTCAAAAACTACTTTTGTTGTTTGCAACTGTTAATGTATTTGAAGTGAAGACACCTAAAAATGTGGAATTGGCTGAACCCAGGAAGTTGAGTGAACTGCAGGTCTCACTATTCAAGTCTGGAAAATTATCTATTCTTATTTCTAGTAGTAGAATAGCTGATTGACCTAAGGCTTGCTGTAGTTTGGTGCTTAGATTTTTTGCCTATAAAGGCAGTAGTATGCTTAGCCTGAAATCGAAAAGAAAGGGAAAAAAATCCCACAACTTTGTGAAGAGAGGCCTTTTATGTGGTAGTCTATAATCCAAAGTGGCTTAAGGTCTAGCAGTCTGAAAAGCTTCCTTTCCAAGCTAAAGTTAGTGCAAGCAAAAGCAAAGAAAGTAAAACACTCAGCTGAAGATAAGGTCAGAGCTGAGAGAAGCCTGATTCCTCCAACTCCTCTCAGGAACCTCTGCTGTGTTCTCCCTGCTGAGAGCAGAAACGACGATTTCTTTCATGAAGCTGCAGTAGGATGCAACCTTCGGGGATGTCTTTTAGTGGTGCCTTCCCTGCACAGTCTATTTGAAATTGGCCCAAGGTAAAGACCATTAAATAAAGGACTATAGAAGATTGTTAGAAGAGAAAAATTCCCAGTCTTAGACTCAAAGTCTATGACTTGACAAGATCTCTGCCTCGGTTACTAGTCACATTGGTTGGTTCTGGGTTAGGCACAGGATTCACACCAACGAGAATTAAAAAGAAGTTTCTGGAATCTTCTGGAAGGGGAATTTACCTGATGTTCTGTGGGTGGTACCTAGAAAGCTGCTGTTTGTCCCTGGGCTTAACTAAGCTAGCATGTAGCCCTAGAAGCTACCTGTGACAATGAGGGAAGCAGGCTTAGGATAAAGTGGACTCTGTGAGAGGCAGAGAAGAGAGATGGCAAGAAATTGGATGTTTTGTGATACAGTTGAGCTGCTATATATCAAGGCCAACCTAAGCCCCTGTTTATCTCTGAACTTTCTAGTTAGGTGAGCTAATAAATCTTTGCTATTTAATCCAGGTCCAATTAAATTTTCTGTTAGTTGCAACATAAAGTATCATAAGTGATATATCTTTTTGTCAATCACCTAATTTAGAAGATGGGCCTTTTAACATTTGAGATTCTGCAAGGTCTATACCAATATTACCCAAACTGATTATGACAAGTCTTGTCAATGAGAGATTTTAAGTGCTGAATATCTGACACTAAGTCCAACCTTCTCCCCAAAATTCAATATCCTCTTAGTTAAGATCTGAGTGGTTCTTGTAGATATCTCTAAAACCCCAGGTACCTTCTCTTTCACCTTTATAGTTATCCCAGTCAACCCTGTTAATAACAGTCTAATTTCAGGTGCTTCCTGGGGCAATGTCCTCCCCAAAGGTTTGCCTTCAAACATTCCATCTTCCGTGAGAACTTCTGCTACCACTTGTTCCAGGAGCCCTTAGTGAAGTCACCATAAAAATCACCATATTTAATATTTTCCACCTCTTGGGAAAGATTTGGAGCTAACAAACTGTTGTCATATAAGTATCACCAAAATTGGTTTGTTCCTTTTTCAGGAGATATACGTCATGGCATCAAATGGCATATATAATACTTGCAAAATTACTGTGAAAAATCTTGTTCCAAAAATGGTGCCAGATTTCTCTTTAACATGGTTAGCAAAGATCAGCAAGGAACATGATTCATTCAATAATTCTTGAATGGGGTGCCTGAGTTATGAATGGAGTTCATCACAGCCAGTCATTTCTGTCTAAACAGATTACAAGGGGCATTGGATCAATTTCTTTTTCAAGCAGGCACTTGTCTAAGGGCTAAATCCTCTACATCTACTTACCAGGATGACAGGTTGAAATCTGCTTGTTCATATGAGATAAAGAATCACCTCACAGAGGGCTTAGACAAGGGTGGTAATACCTGAAAGCTGTGTAAGATTAGTTTGAGGAAAGAAGTAAGGATAGAACAACTCTTGACTCACCTCCAGGTCTTTTGGTCAGTCCTGAAATTTCTACCTCATTGCTTATTTATTTATTTATTTATTTTTTGAGACAGAGTCTTGCTCTGTTGCCCAGGCTGGAGTGCAGTGGCACTATCTCGGCTTATTGCAACTTCTGCCTCCCAGTTTCAGGTGATTCTCAGGCTTTAGCCAACCGAGTAGCTGGGATTACAGGTGTGTGCCACTACATCTGGCTAATTTTTTTATTTTTCATAGAGAAGGGGTTTTGGCATGTTGGCCAGGCTGGTCTTGAACTCGTGGCCTCAAGCGATCTGCCTGCCTCGGCCTCCCAAAGTGCTGGGATTACAGGTGTGAACCACCACATCTGACCCTCATTGCTTATTTTTAAAGAACCTAAAATTAGGTCTAACCTTAGAAGAGAATCACCAAGTTGTAGCAGGCATCTATTGCATCAGTGAAAATCCTCTGGCAGTGGAGGTGATGTGCCTTCCTAATCTCTAAGAAATAAAGGATACACCACGGGTGTTGTTTACTCTGTTTCGGATCTCAACAAAGTTGGTATTTGTCCAGTGATTTTAAAATGACTTGATGAGAATACACTTTGGAGTAAGTCATCCTGTATGCAGAAAGGAAATGCATTTTGCTTTGACACCTCTTCTTCTGCTCAGAAATTATGATCTGTGCCCTAGGCTATCAGACATCAGTACACAAAATTATTCACAAAGGGTTTATGGTTCAAGTGGTAAATCTAGGCATTTGCAAAATGTTGACCCAAGTAAGTCAGCACAGAAAGCTTGATCTTTCAGTTTGATGAAAATGTAATTTTATGGATGTCAAGTTGAAGTTCAAAAGTGACATATCGTGTCACACAGATAAATAGTTTTGCCAAAAGCAATGCCATAATTCATAAGCTCTTGTCTGGCCAATGGTAACTATCAGGCTGATTAAGCGAAGTGCTTGCTAATAAATGCAGTTTTTATCCTCTATTATACATTAGTCTTTTCTGAATAATAAAGATTGCCCTATTTAAGAACTGAAATTAGTACGGCAAGCCAATATCCAACACAAAAATACTTACATATGTGCTTCTTTTTCCCTCACAAGATTAATTTTAGAACAATGCTAAGTAACAAAATGTAAGTATCTGATATTATTTCCCTCCTTGGCTCCCCACAGACCAACTGGATAATCATGCTGGAGGTAAAAAAAAAAAAAAAAAAAAGAGTAAATACAATCATAATAATAAATTATAAAAAATAAAATAGCTGCTGTTCTTGAAATGCTTTTAGTGCTGAGGAGGAAACAGACTTGAAAAATAAATAATTCTTACATTCTGGCCCAGACCAGCTTTCCTGTAGATCTTCTGTTACCACCCCGCCTCCCCGATAGCTCACAGACATTTCTCCCGGCTTTCTGGCCCAGCCAGCCACACAGAGCTCCCTGCTGCACTCTGGATGCCCCACGCTTTGCAAATTTTGATGGTTGTATGCATGGAATGGCCTTTTCTCCCACTCTTCTGGTGGGACTTTTGTTCCTCTCTCAACACTAAACTTAGTTTCTGCCTTTTGAAAACATCTCTAATTTGCAGGGGAGAACCATTTTTCTCTTTTAATTTGATTACACTGTTACCACCATCATCCCTTTGTTTTTGCATTTTTTTAATGAAAAGAAAATTTCTTTACAAATTTTTATTTTTTAATTGCAAGTTGATAAATTATGGTTGTATATATTTATGGCGCACAAAGTGATGATATGATTCATGAATACAATGTGGAATAATTAAAGTAATTAACATATCCATCACTCCAAATACTTAACATGTTTTGTGATGAGAACACTTGAAATTTACTTTCTTGGGATTTGGAGACATACAGTACATTATTATTTGCAATATTCACTACCCTGTGCAATATATCTCAAAATTAAAAAAACCCATACTCCCTCTGGGTAACTGAGGCTTTGTACTATTTGACCACCATCTGCCTCCTCTGCCTCCCACCCCCACCCCACCCAGTCTCTTGTAACCACCATTCTACTCTCTGCTTCTTTGAGTTTGATTGTTTTAGATTCCACATGTAAGTGAGATGATATAGTATTTGTCTTTCTGTGCCTGGCTTATTTCACCTAACATAATGTTCTCCAATTCCATCCATGTTGTCATAAATGATAACTTTTTTTCTTTTTAAAGGCTGACTAGTATTCCATTGTGTATATATACCACATTTTCTTTACCCATTCATCAGTTCATGGACACTTAGGTTTATTCCATAACTTGGCTATAGTGAATAGCATTGCAATACATACAGAAGGGCAGATAGCTCTTTGACATACTGATTTCAAACCTTTTGGGTAAATATCCAAAAGCGAGATTGCTGGATCATATGGTAATCCTATTTTTAGGTTTTTGAGGAGCCTCCATACCGTTTTTTACAATGGCTATCCTAATTAACATTCCTGCCATCAGTGTATGATGGCTTCCTTTTCTCCACATCCTCGCCAACTTGTTACCTTTTGTTTTTTTCGTGATAGCCATTATGACAGATGTGAGGTGATATCTCATCGTGGTTTTAATTTGCATTTCCCTAACTATTAGTGATGTTGAGCATTTTTCATATGTCTGTTGACCTTTTGTATGTATTCTTTTGAAAAATGTAAATATCGAATCAGATCTCTAGCCCATTCCTAAATTAAATTATTTGTTTTCTTTCTATAGAGTTGAGTTCCTACTACTTTGGATATTAACCTCTTATTAGATGTGTGGCTTGCAGATATTTTCTCCCAATCTGTAGGTTGTCTCTTTATCCCATGAATTATTTCCTTTATTGTGCAGAAGCTTTTAATTTTGATTGTCTATTTTTGCTTTTGTTGCCTGTGCTTTTGGGGTTAAATCTAAAATCCAGACCAATGCCATGTAGTTTCCCCCCTTGTTTTCTTCCAGCAGTTTTACAGATTCCAGTCTTGTATTTAAGTTTTTAATCCATTTTGAGTTGTTTTTGTATGTGATGTGAAATGTGTCCAATTTTGTTTTTCTGTATATGAATATCTAGTTTTCCCAACACCATTTATTGAAGAGACTGTCTTTTCCCCAATATGTATACTTGTCACCTCTGTTGAAAATCAAATGACCATACATATGTGGGTTCACTACTGGGCTCTTTATTCTGTTCCATTGGTCGATAAGTCTATTTTTATATTAGTAACATGCTGTTTTAATGATGATCACTTGTGGTATAGTTTGAAATCAGGTAGTGTGGTGCCTGTAGTCTTGTTCTTTTTTGCTCACAATTTCCTTGGCTAGTCAGGTTTTTTTGTGGTTCCATATGAATTTGAGGATTAGTTTTTCTATTTCTCTAAAAATGACGTTGGAGTTTTGATAGGGATTGCATTGAATCTGTAGATTGTGTTGGGTAGTATGGACATGTTAGCAGTATTAATTCTTCTGATCCATGAACATGGGATATCTTTTCATTTATTTGTGTTTTCTTCAATTTCTTTCATCATCATTTTATAGTTTTCAGTGTACAAGTCTTTCATTCTTTGGTTAAATTTATTTCTAAGGTTTTTTTTGTAGCTATTATAAATAAGATTGTTCTCTTGGTTTCTTTTTAAGATAGTTCATTTTTAGTGTATAGAAATGTTACTTATTTTGTGTGTTCACTTTGTATCCTGTGACTTAATTTTATGTATTAGTTCTAATAATGAAATCTCTAGGATTTTCTATATGTGAGATCATGTCAGCAAACAATAATAATTTCACTTCTTTATTTCTTTTTTTGGATGCCTTTTATTTCCTTCTCTTGCCTGATTGCTCTGGCAAGAACTTCTAGTACTATATTGAATAGAAAAGGTGAGGGTGGACATTTTTGTCTTGTTCTGGATCTTGGAGGAAAAAGTTTCAAATTTTAACTGTTGAGTATAATGTTAGCTGTGGGCTTCTTATATATAGCCTTTATTGTGTTGAGATGCATTCTCTCTGTATCTGATCTATTGAGTGTTTTGTCAAATGCTTTTTTCTGCAGCTGATGAGATGATCATATGTTTTTTGTACTTTATTCTGTTAATGTGATCTATCATGTTTATTGATCTGTGTATGTTGAATCATCCTCATATTCCAGGGATAAACCACATTTGATCATGGTGTATGATCTTTTTAATGTTTTTTAGAATTCAGGTTGCTTGTATTTTGTTGAGGACTTTTTCATCTATATTCATTGTGAATAATGGCCTGTAGTTTTATTTTCTTGTGATGTTCTTGTTTGGCCTTGGTTACAGGGCTTTGTAAAAACAGTTTGAAAGTATTTCCTTCTCTTCAATTTTTTGGAGGAGTTTGTGAAAGATTGATATTTGCTCTTTAAATGTTTGGTAGAATTAAGCTGTAAGACCATTAGGTCCTGGTCTTTATGGGAGACTTTTTATTACTGTTTCAATAACCTTACTTGTTATTAGCCTGTTCATATTTTCTGTTTCTTCATCATTCAGTCTTGGTAGGTTATATGTGTCTTATTTATTTATTTCCAGGCTATCCATTTTTTTGGTATATAATTGTCCATGATAGTCTCTTATGACCCTTTGAATTCTGTGGTATCAGTTGTAATATTTCCTTTTTCATTTCTGGTTTTATTTACTTGAGTCTTCTTTTTTTCTTAGTCTAGCTAATTTTTTTTCTATTTTGTTTATTTTTTCAAGAAGCTAACTTTTCATTGGCCTTTTCCCCCCGATATGTAATTTTATTTATATAAAATGTCCAGTACAGGGAAATGCAGACAAAGTAGGTTATTTGTTGCTTAGGTCTGGGGGAGTTGATTGGAGGGAAGAGAAGTGTGATACTTAAATAATACAGGCTTCTTTTGAGGTAATAAAAATATTCTAAAATTGACTGTGGTGTTACTTGCACATACAAGTGAGTATGTAAAAAACACTGTATTGTATACTTTATTTTTTTAACTTTGATTTTAGGTTCAGGGGTCCATGTGAGGGTTTGTTACATAGGTAAACTCCTGTCATGGGGGCATGTTGTACAGATTATTTTATCACCCAGGTGTTAAGCCTAGTATCCAAGAGTTACCTTTTCTGCTCCTCTCCCTTCTCCCACCCTCCACCCTCAAATAGACCCCAGTGTCTGTTGTTTCCTTCTTTGTGTTCATAAGTTCTCATCATTTAGCTCCCACTTATAAGTGAGAACATGTGGCATTTGATTTTCTGTTCCTGTGTTAGTTTGCTAAGGATAATGGCCTCCAGCTCCATCCACGTTTCTGTAAATAACATGATCTCATTTTTATGGCTGCATACTATTCCGTGGTGTAAATGTACCACGTTTTCTTTATCCAATTTGTCATTGGTGGCATTTAGGTTGATTCCATGTCTTTGTTATTGTGAACAGTGCTGCAATGAACATTGGTGTGCATGTGTCTTTATGGTAGAATGATTTATATTCATCTGGGATGAATGGGATTGTATGGGTCAAATGATAATTCTGCTTTTAGCTCTTTGAGGAATTGCCATATTGCTTTCCTAGGTGGTTGAACTAATTTACACTCTCACCAACAGTATATAAGGTTCCCTTTTCTCCACAACCTTGTGATATTGAGTTTTTTTTCACATGCTTATTGGCCGCATGTATATCTTCTTTAGAGAAGTGTCTGTTCATGTCCTTTGCCCACTTTTTAATGGGGTTGTTTGTTTCTTTTCTTGTAAATTTGTTTAAGCTCCTTATACATGCTGGATATTAGACCTTTGCCAGATGCATAGTTTGCAAAAAGTTTCTCCTATTCTATAGGTTGTTTGTTTACTCTGTTGATAGTTTTTTTTGCTGTGCAGAAGCTCTTAAGTTTAATTAGATCCCACTTGTCAATTTTTGTTTTTGTTGCAATTACTTTTGGTATTTTTGCCATGAAGGCTTTGTCCATTCCTGTGTCCAGGATAGTATTGCCTGGTTGTCTTTCAAAGTTTTTATACTTTTGGGTTTTACATTCAAGTCTTTAAGGTATCTTGAGTTGGTTTTTACATATAGTATAAGAAAGGGGTCCAGCTTCAATCTTCTGCATATGGCTAGCCAGTTATCCCAGCACCATTTATTGAACATAGATTCTTTTCTCTATTGCTTGTTTTTGTCTCCTTTATTGAAGTTCAGGTGGTCATAGATGTGTGGCCTTTTTTTCTGGGCTCTCATTTCTGTTCCATTGGTCTATGTGCCTGTTTTTGTACCAGTACCACGCTGTTTTGGTTATTGTAGTCCTGTAGTATAGTTTGAAGTTGAGTATCATGATTCCTCCAGCTTTGTTCTTTTTGCTTAGGACTGCCATAGCTATTCGGGCTCTTTTTTGTTGGTTACATATAAATTTTAAAATAGCTTTTTCTCATTCTTTGAATAATGTGGTTGGTAGTTTGATAGGAATAGCATTGAATATGTAAATTGTTTTAGGTAGCATGGCCATTTTAATGATATTGATTCTTCCTATTCATGAACATAGGATGTTTTTCCATTTGTTGGTGTCTTTTCTGATTTCTTTGAGCAATGTTTTGTAGCTCTCATTGTAGAGATCTTTCACCTCTGTGGTTAGCTGTATTCCTAGGTATTTTGTTATTTCTGTGGCAATTGTGAATGGAATTGCCTTTCTGATTTGGTTCTTGGTTTGGCTGTTGTTGGTGCACAGGAGTGCTAGTGGTTTCTATAAATTGATTTTGTACCCTGAAACTTTGTGAAGCTGTTTATCAGCTGGAGGAGCTTTTTGGCCAAGACTATGGAAGGGCCCCAAACTTAGGTGAAGTTACCGATTGGGATGCACAGGACCAGTTGCCTTCTCTGTGGAAATATATTATTGAGGTTTGCCTCCTTGCCTATTTGAAGTCTTAGGGTGGGCTTTGAGGCTAGCTGAAGACTGTTTAAACTCCTGTGTCTGGCAGACCTATCTCTGCCCTTTGCCAAAATTCTCTGTGATAGTTGTCTCCCTCCCTGGGTGGAGTCTGGGGGTGGACTTTGAGGTTGCATGGGGTGCTATGAAACTCCTGAGTATGGCACAACTAGCTCTTGTTCTTTTCTATAATTTGTTGCAGCAGTCATTTTCTTCCCTGGGCAAGATCCTGAGGTAAGATCTAAGGCTGGTCTTGGAGGCTAGTTGTCTAGGGATTCAAGCAAGGTAGCACTTCCCTCTTCTTCTGGGAGCAACCAGATCAGCTTTGTGGGTGGGCTGTGTTCTTAGCTAGAACTTCTGATTGGGCAGTGTTGCTGTCAGGTACATAGAGCTATCACCAAGATCTGCATGGTACTGTGAGCTCTGCCCCCTTGGTTTGTTTCTACCTGAACCCAGGTGGTCTAGCCGTGCTATTTTTTCTTGTGTTTTCTTTGAGGTACAATGGGAGTGGGTTTCCTAGGAAGTATCTTGGAATGCTAGGGAAGCTGGGTGTCCACCTCTGGTTCTCTTTTTTCTTTGTAGAAACTATGGGCCCTAGGGAATTCTTGTGTGTGTGTGTGTGGGGTGGGGGGGGCACTGTGCTGACTTGGGGGTTGAGATGAGAGAGGTGACATAGTCAAAGTGAGACCATTTCTCCTACACTTTCTCTGTAGTTTTTATTCCATTTTGTGGATCATGCAGGTGATTCAGGGTTATTTCTATTTTTTTAAAAATTGTTTTCACCAAGGTGTTCTTGTCTTTGGATAGTTACTAGTTGAACTTTCTTTGGGGGTAGTGAAGCCTGGGACTTCCTATTCAACCATCTTGCAGATGTCACTCCCCCACTATCACTACTTTAAATTTAGGAGATTCACTCCTACTTCCCTCTTTGAGGTTAGGATTCAGGTATTTTACTTTCTGTATTTGTATAACCCAGCACAGTAACTGGCACATATTAAGTAGTGAATGAACAAATGAGAGTTAATTTAAAGAGACAATTTAGAAAGGTGAGCAGAAGGTCATAGAAAAGCAAGATTTTGATAAGCTACTCCCCTCTAGACTCAATTTAAAATCTGACTTGTTCAAAAACCTTTCCCAGAATAACAGCCGGCCTGCTCTCTAATTCTACAGAAATCATTCCGTTATTTGTCATTCTCCCAGCTGTTAGAGACACTCTTTGTATCAAATGGTTTTGCCCTTGTAGATATACTACTTTGCACTTTTAACATCATGTTATTAATAATTTTGCCTTCAGAGGCAAGTTCCTAGTACTTCTTAATAAAAATTTTGCTTCCTCAAAGTGAAGTTTTCATTGTATTTTACTTTTCTTAATTCTCCTCCTTCATGTTATATACAGCACAGTGTGCTGCTTTTAGGAGAAACTGCATACACACTTGTTGAAGAGATGAAATTAAAGAGATAATCAGGTATATTGAAATTTATTTCTTTTGTTCTTCTCTCATAGGATTATTTACAAGAAATCAAAATGGTAGTAGGCACACTTTTAATTTTAAAAAGTTGATTTATATTCAAAAAGTTAGTATGGTTATTATCTTGAATTTACAAGGAAAGGTGCTCTTTGAATTTCTGTGAAAAGTAAAGGTCAAACCATAAATAATTAGGTGTATTAATGCTGGCTATTCCTGTCAGACATGAAACAGAGAGGGAATGTATGTATTTTCTATGAAAGACCTTTTGGTCACAAATCACTCTTTTTAGACATTCTTGACAAATTGATAGCAAGGACTTTTTTTTTTAATAGACTTGCTGAACGTTTTTTAAAAAAGAATTATATTTGTTGCATTTCTTGAAATAATACCGGTGAATTTCTTAATTCCTAATTGATTTGATCTTTGAAGGTGTGAAGTAGCTTGTGAAAAAAGGAGGGAGCCATTGTAATATCATCACAGAGAAATGATTTATTTACTTGAATGTAGGCAATTCAATATTATCATATTTCCTTGGCACACTGAAAATACACATCTTATGCATTAATAGCAGATTTGGTGCAATTCTGAGACTTTCTTACAAATAACAGTAAAGACGCTTCTGAAGTACCAAACTCACATTGTGGGAGAGGCTGCCCATTGACAACACAGACTTTGTACTTGACATTTAGTGTCTGCTAGGTAGGTACTGACAGCAGGAAAGATTTCATCTCATTATCCTAATATATATATGTCTTTTTTTTTTTTTTCAGAGACATGATCTCACTGTCAGATAGGCTGGAGTGCAGTGGTACGATCATAGCTCACTGCAGCCTCCAACTCCTGCGCTCAAGCAATCCTCTTGCTTTAGCCTCTTGAGTAGCTAGGATTACAGGTATGAGCACTATGCTTAGCTGTCCTAATATACCTCTTATGTAGTTCTTTTCCTTTGACCTTTTTCAACCTTTGGAAGCTCATAAAAATGCTCTTTTCTTATTGTCCAAATAGATTAAACAGAAGCATTCCCACTTTAAAAGAATATTTTCATTATACTATACTGTCTGTACTAATTAACTCAACAACTTGTGCTACAAATGTTCCACTGGATCAGTAAGCTCCGGGCTTGGTGAGGGCTATGACATGTCTATAACTCTGGAACCAATCTAGCTTCTCACTAGTTTCATTCATCGCTGACAGAAATATTACTTATTATAAATATGGACATGCTTAAGAGGATCCTTTAGTTTCAGGTGTTTTATCTTATTCACAACCTGATTTTTGCTTTCAGTTAAACACATGTTATTATATATTGGTTGAAGTTCAACATGTTGACCTTGCCTCATTCTTATTTCCAGAAGTATTATGTGGGAGATTTCATGTTTTTTTCTTTGCAAAATTTTTCTTGAAACAATTTTCTCCTATTTGAAAAGCCCGATGTGTAGATTTTGCCCTACAAAGCACTTAATAATTTAAGGTATATGTAGGTAGTTCAAGAAGTGGAATTGAAATAGCTAGATTTGTGATGTTTTGTTTTGGGGATTTTAAAAAGTGGTTTTAATTCTATCTGTATCCAGAACCATTTTTTCCCTGACATGTCCTTTCCTTTGTGTGTTTTGGTAAGTTATTTCCTACAAAATACAGAACCACTGTGTTTCATTTCAGCATTCTATTTTATATTATTTACCTCATCACAATGATTGGAGCATGACATCAAGGCTCTCTGGGTTGATCCAAGGAGCAAGGCCTTTTGATCAGGTGGTAAACAGTGTGCTGCTGTGAGATAATTGCCTCTCCTCCTATGTAGGTCTCTCCCAGTCTCACCTCTAAATGAAGCTGCCTCATGTCTTCAATGACCTACTGAAGACCCAGTCAGCAATAAAATAGCCAAGAGGCAGATTACACCTAGTTGGGGAATGCAGCGATCTTACAGATCACCAAAATCAGGGGGAAACTATCTTCCCACTATCCCTCCCCATTCAAAAGAGAAGCAAAATAAAGTAAATGCCAAGGAAATGCATAACGGGCCAAAAAAATAGAAAAGCCAAATAAAGCTGACAGAGAAAGAAAAGGTACTTGTTTATTTAGCTTAGTCCTCATCATTAAAAGTGTTCACTCTCATTGGGCACCTTAGAGAGTAGGTTCAGAGAGCATGGTTTTTGTCATTTGAGGTTTTAAACATGTAAACAGACAAATAAGAGATTTGCTAACAATTAAACAATAAACATTGAACAAATAAAATAATAAATATTCATATTTGATGGAATGGTTAACATGCTTATGTAATGCCTCTCATGTGCCGGTCACTATTCTCACCATTATAAATTGTAATTCATTTAATCCTCATAACAACTCTAGAGGTAAGTATAATTATTCTTCTTTCCCTGCATGGGGAAACTGAGACACAAAGCAGTTAAGCAACTTGCTCAGATCACTCACCTTGTAAGGGGCAGAGCCAAGATTGAACCTAGACACTCTGGGACTCAAGAGGCCAGCGCTTAATGACTGTGCTGTGCTCCCTCCAGATGTTTCAGAGGCATTCGAATGAGGAGTTCCAAAGCTGATGTGGGCAATGTCTATGACATTGTCTGTGACTTCTTAATGACACCACCCTGATTGTGCTTTATTCCTATCATGGAAAACTTGTTTATTCCTATCGGGATATAGCTCATATTGAAATTCGATTTATTATATAAGCTATTTGAGATATTGACAACCTTGCTAAGACAAGAGAGGGGACTGGAGAAGTGAGCAAAACTAGATCATGGTGGACCTTGTGTGCCAAGGCAAGAAATGTCGGCTTTATCCTGAAAATAATTAGAAGTCATTAGAATTGTCTCTGTGTGTGTGTGTGTGTGTGTGTGTGTGTGTGTGTGTATTTATAAATTATAAATACATGTGGAGAGGGACTCTAAGTATATATAGCAGCTAAAGACTATGTATTAGGGTTGATAGTAAGAAAAACTAATTTTCAAATAAATATTTGTACATAGAATTATAAATGTATGCCTTACAAACCACTTAATGTTCCACCAAAATGCATGTTTTGACACAGGTCTCTGCCTTTGAACATTACTCTGTCTCCCTGGAAAAATTTTCCTATTTTTTCCCACCCAGTTAACTTATCTCTCAAGATTCAGTTATAATAGTTTCTTTGGGAAGAATTCTTTGACTTTACCCTCCCTCTGCCACCTATAGAATAACTCAGGAGCAGCCCATCCTCTGTGTCCCTACAAGACCCTGTGAAGCCCTTTCATTCTACCTGCCACATTCTTTGGCAATCCCTGGATTTCTTGCTTGGTTTATTCCCCACTGGACTGTGATTGGAAGACAGAGATGGAATATTTCAGCTGTGTTTATCTGGGGGCTCCAAGTGTCTGGCAAAGTGGCAATCCTCAATGCATGTTAGTTGAATAGATGGACAAATGGAATACGGAGCTCCTATTTATTCTACAAATTGTGATTAGATATGGGAATCAATCCTCTTCAGCATTAGTTCAGGAACTATTGTGGAGGAAGAATTTCTAGAATGGAGTCAATGGAGGGGGAGAGAAAGAAAGAGAGGAGAGAGAGGAGTGGAGGTGGCGGGGCTGAGACCTGACCTGTCTTATAGAATGAGTATCATGTAAAAGAAAACCGAAGAGTTTGAGGAACAATCAATAACCTCTTTGTTGACTGAAAATTCTTGTTCGGTTGTTACAGCCCAGGCATTATGGAGGATACCGACTAAAAGGAATAAGTTCCAGTTCTCCAAAGCTCTCAAACGTAAGACAAACAACAATTTTAGGTTGAAGCACCTGAATTTTGGCAGTTTCATTTACTTCAACCTGTTCAAGGCAGGGTAAGAGAGTAAACACAAGAAAGTTTGGGAGTTCAAGGGAGAATGAAATCTTATTCAGGTGGAGAAACCAGAAAGGTCTTCATGGGGTAGACAGCCTTTCAAATGAGGGTGAAAAGAGGGCAGGATATCAGCTGCAGAGACAGCGTCAAGAGGGCAGCTTAAGCCAGTTCTGCAGAAGTGAGAACCCCTAGGGCATGTTCTGGAAGAAACAATAAACCATTCTGGCTGGATCTTAGTGGGGACAGGGGTTGCTGATGAGGACTTTGAAAGTGAGGCCAATGGTGGGCAATGTGGAGCCCTTGATAATTTCTGAGCAGAGGAAAGATTTGACTGGAATTTCTTTTGTTTTTCATTTATTAATTTATTTTTTAAAATGGAGATGAAGTCTCACTGTGTTACCCAGGCTGATCTTGTACTTCTGGGCTCAAGCGATGCTTCTGCCTCAGCCTCCCAAAGTGCTGGGATTACAGGTGCGAGCCACTCTGCCTGGCCTGATTGGAACTTGTTATAGGAAGAATCTGATGTCAGTTTGAGAATGGATCAGTACGCTGTACCTCCCTTTGCCTCTGCTTTTCCCTTTCCTCTCAACTGGGCTCATGAATATGACACATGCTTATTAAGCCTCTGCTGCATGGATACTGTGCTAGGATGTAGGATATCAGGAAGAGAGACATATAATCCTTGTGTTCAAGGAGCTTATTCTGATGCTCACCCAGTCACTGCCCAAATTGGTGCCTTCCTCTGGTTTGCCTTCAATACAGTTAGGCGGTATTTATGTGGCATTCTGTGGAGTATATGTATTGGTATCTTTATGCATCTAGAAAGAGATTTATTATAAGGTATTGGCTCACATGATTATGGAGATTGAGAAGTCCCACAACCTGCTGTCTGCAAGCTGGAGACTCCGGCGAGTGGATGGTATAGTTTGAAGGCCTCAGAGCTGGAGAGTCGATGGTGTGAACTCCAGTCTGGATTTGCAGGCCTGAGAGCTAGAGAGTCGATGGTGTGAACTCCAGTCTGGATTTGCAGGCCTGAGAACCAGGCACACTGAGAGCAGGAGAAGATAGATGTCCCAGCTGAAGCAGTCAGGCAGAGAACAAATTCAGCCTTCCTCCATCTTTTTGTTCAATTCAGGCCCTCAATGAATTGGATGATACCCGACCACACTGGAGAGGACTGTCTGCTTTAACTTAGTCTACCAATTCAAATGCTAATCTCTTCCAGAAATACTCAGAGACATGCCCCCAAATAATGTTTAACCAGAGATCTGTGCATCCCATAACCCAGTCAAATTGACATATAAGATTAACCATCGGAGGCAGCTATTGACATGGTGCCCCTCAGTGTTGTACAATGCACTGGCAGTGTTCCTAAACCTTGAGAGAGGCAGTTATCTCTGGCTCTGAACCCATTACTGCTGATTTGCTCTTGATGTTGACCTAGAAGTAAGTGTGGTATCATCTAAACTAAGAGTTAGATGGTCTGTGTTCTCAGCCTGACTCCACCACTAATTAAAACTCTGACCTCATGTCAATGCCTTAATCTCTCTGAGACTCAGTTTTATCATTCTTAAATGGGCATAATGCCACCAGCTGTGTCTACCTGGCAGAGCTATAGTGAGCTCAAATGAGACGTGTGTTTGTGTTTTGACTGTTAAAAAGTCCTATGTACTTTTATTGTCACTTTTATATTTACCATCAGAGAAGATTGTCCTGGAACTTATCTGCTGTGTTATTGCATAAAGAATATTGCTTAATTTTAAGGCTTAAAAAATATCTAGTAAACCACCCAGGAAATCTTGAATTCACCTCTAGTGTCAGAGATACAGACTCAAAAAAAAAAAAAAAAAACTAAAGATTTAAATCAAAACTAGGCCAAAGCTTAGCCCTGTAACTGGTGATAGAGCTTGCGCGATAAGGCCACTATAGTCAGTTTTCCTGCATTGAATCTGCTGAAAGCAATTTCCTGTTTTTAACCCAAGTAGACAGCCCTGGTCCCCAAGGGGTTCATTAGCTTGGTGTTCCATGGGCAGTCTCTTTCCTGTTATTTGTTAGCAGCATGAAGGCACAATAGCAGATGGGGGAGGTTCAGCCTCACCTTTGTTGTTAATACTTACAATCTTATTAAAGGTTAAAGAAATACATGATCAGCTAACTCCTGGTATTACTAAAACTGATTTACCAGCATCACATCAAATATTTACCTTGCCCTAAGCTACCAGTAATTACAAGCTGATATTGTTCAGGCTCAAACAAACACAGAGTAATGAATTTCTGCTAATTATTAGGCACTGATGAAAAATGTGATTTGTGCACTCCCAGACTTATTCTGGGCATCTCATCTTTCTGCACAAGGGAACATTTCAATTGATATGATATATTCTATGCTGCCGGAAAGCACTTCAGTGGTGTCAACCAGAAGTAATTACCAGTGTATCTGGAAAAGTGATTAAAATGGCTTAAAATTAAGATTTTGGTTTTCCATAGTTATTTCTATGCAAATGTGTCATATTTTTCAACTGTCATGGGTGTCTTAATTAAAAACAGGCTAAAGTTTTAGAATAACAAGAGATTTTAAAAATCCACTAAACCTTACACTATAAAAATAATGATTCCAGCCTTAGCTGCAAATGAAAGTAATCTTTCTTCTTCTTGTAGATCTTGCTGGGCTTTTAAAAAAGTTACATTGCACCCTGTTATTGAATCATGCATTTCCTGATGAAGTACTCAAATATTTCAGATGCTTTTCTTCACTTTGCAGGAAGATGAGTGAGTCTGCTCTCTGTCTGTTCTCTCTGTGAGAGCCACGTGATGGCTTCTTATTTTTCCCTATGGTTGGCACCATCAAGCGGCATGCAGAGATGACTGATTTTTCCCCTCCTAACTTGAAGGGAGGGTGACAAGAGTACAGAAACCTACTGTGGGCCCAGACCCCAAAGCTTGAGGCCTTCCTTCTTTCTTTGCAGTGAATATTTCTTGCTTCTGTTTCCCTTAACTCTTCAAGGTGATCATATATAGAGTGTCTGAAAGATACATCAGGGAGTCTTTAATTCTCTGTAATTCCTTTAGGCCCAACCTAGGGAATTAACTATAAACCAAGGGTTTTTAGGGTGGTCACATACTCAATAGGTAGTACCTGTTACCTCATTCCATTTCCCCTCTCTCCTTTTTGGAAGTTATGTGCTCTAAATCCATTCAGTCAGTGGTTATCCTAGCCATTTTAACATGTATATGCAAAATTTAAAATTACATATGTAACATCTGTATTACTTTAAAAAGCCTTTGGTATCTTAACCCAAGGCAGGAGTAAGGTGAAAATTCTAGGAGTTGTTGCAAGATCAGTAGGGAAGAATTTACACTAGAGAGAACTCCACATGAAAACAGCTCCATTCTCCTTCTTCTTCTCTCCTCCTTCTGTACCTGCTTCTTGGACAAATGCAGTAATTCTAGGGCTTCCGTTATCCCATATCTGTGCACCTTTCAAAACCATTTCTCCAGCCCACACCTCTCTTGCAAGGTTCAGATCCTGTTATCTGCTGGATACTGCCACCTCGGTGTCAAAACATGTCCAGAACTGTATCTGTTTCCCACCTTTGCCTTCCTTGGGACAATCATCAAACTGCTCATATTCTTGATCTTGGTTATTGGTACTACCATTCAGCCAGCTGCTAGAGCCAGAAGTCAGAGCACGGTCCCTAACTACCCAACATTTCTCATTCCCAATTTCTCCAAGTTATGCTTCTAACCATAATGTGGTGTCCATCAAATTGTGCCCTCCCACCCCCAGCATCCATTTGCTCTTCTAGTATCGTAGCACCGTTACTGACTCTCTCTTTATGTAAAATTAGAGACACAGTGAAGCCAGGTGCAAAAGGAGAGATCAGTAAGATGGATCCTGTCTTTATTTAAAATCTTGATATTTTGTTCATCACAGATTTCCTTGCATTAATTTAGATTTAAAAAAATATTGCACTAAAATAATATTTATTTTGATTACAGAGTTTTTGGGTGCCCCTTCAAATTTTGTGTATGATGTGGCCAGTGCCTCACTTGCCTTACCCTAGTCCAGGTCCTGGGTGTGATTCTGGAAATTTCTATGCGGAATCTGAAAATGAAGGCAACCCAGACGAAGACTGGGGAGAACTTAAGCCCTGATGCCATCATTTGAACCGTGACTTGAACTGTGCCTGAAGCCTACACTTGGATCTTTCAGTTTCATGAAACGACGAATATCCTCCTTTTAGTTATTTATTTGTATTTTTTGCTTAAACCAGTCTTTTTTACTCACAGCAGAAAAGTTCTTGAATGATAAATTGGGCATTGAAGGCTCCTTATGACATGGCCACTCCTTGTACTTCTCTGGCCTCATCCCTTACTAGTTCATGGGAGCACCCCATGCCTCTGTCACATTGCAAGTCATGCTGGTCACTGAACACACTGTGCTGTCTTGTGCTATCTTCCTCTGTGCACAGCGTGCCCTCTCCTGTGGACATTCTGGAATGTTCTTCCTCATCTGGTCTATCTGATGGAAACCTACTTATTTTTAAATACACAGTTTAAATGTCACCTCACAAGTGACTGAATTACATCCATGGTTATTTTCTTTTGTTCCAGGGCTTAATTTTTTTTCCCCAAACATATAACAAGTCATCCAGTTGTAATGCTGTTAAATTCCCTACTCAATCTATTCTTTGCAGAGTTAGACTTTTTCTCCCCAAATGAAATATAATGCAACTTAACTGTGGAAATTAAAAACATGGAGCACTCTGATAAGTAGTGCCAAATTCTAGATGTCTCTTCAGAGAGGCCCTAAGTGCCTTCTCACTCTCTCTTTCTCTTAATACACACTGGCTCAATAATGGAATTTTTCTTCTTATAAAATAAATATGGTATTTAATAACATAAATGGGAAGTGCTGGGTTTTCTATATTTTAGCCCATCCTAAGAGCCTCATTATTAGGAAAAGAAAATGAACAAAAGAAATAGTTTAGTAGACCCCAAACTTCCAAGACTTAAGCACCCTCTTCCATGGTATTTTTTTTGTTTAAGAATCCACAATTAACACAGGTTGTCTTCTCCTTGGAAAAGCATTTTTTCCCTTCTAGCTTCGATTTTACACTGCATGCTTGACAGCTTCAGAACATATGCTACCTCATCTGCTATACGGGGAAGAGTCATCACTTTACAAGGTTAGAGCCCAAAGTGCCACTCCAGATATAACAAATCCACCTTCTTTCCTACAGTGCTTAATTTTGCACTTGGATTTCCTAAGCTATGGAAGGGTAATGAGAACAAAAAAGACAAAAGCAAGGCTGGCACTTGAAGATCTTTCCAGAGTTCTTAGCGATTGAAATTTGAGCATCCAAGTTTCTGCTATATGGTGCACGTGCTCAGTCCTTCAAGTCTCCTGTCCCTAGGTGTGAGCCTGTTAGGATCCTGGGCCCCCTTGGGAAAACTTTCCAGGCATGAGTCTCTTTGACCCTTTCCAAGAGCCTCCTGTCATCACAGCTAATGGAATGTGAGGGAAGGCAGGTGATATGGTTTGGCTTTTTGTCCCCACCCGATTCTAATCTTGAATTGTAATCCCCATAATCCCCATGTTTTCAAAGGAGAGACCAGGTGCCGGTAATTGAATCAAGGAGGTGGTTTCCCCCATGCTGTTCTCATAATAGTAAGTGAGTTCTCGGGAGATCTGATGGTTTTATGAGGGGTCTTTCCGCCTTCTCTGGGCAATTCCTCCTGCTGCCTTGTGAAGAAGGTGCCTTTCTTCCCTTTCGCCTTCCCCAGGATTGTAAGTTTCCTGAGGCCTCTCTGCTGCACTGAGTCAATTAAACCTCTTTCCTTTATAAATTACCCAGTCTCAGGTATGTCTTTATTAGCAGTGTGAGAACAGACTAATACAGGGAGCTGGGGAGAAAGGACAGAGCTCACCTTAGGGAATATTTTGAAGAAGGCTCCTTCTCAGATCTGTCTCTGTGCCCCCGTTTCCTTGCCACTTAGAGAGCCCCTTTGCCCCATCCTCTCATGCTGTCTCCTGCATATATAAAGCTCCCAATTCCGAGGCTCCCTCAAATCTGCTTTCCTCAAAGAGGCCCATGCTCCAAAATCACCTCCCCCACTTTCTGGAGCAGCCTTACATATTAGTGCCAAAGGAGATCTAAGGGATCATGTTGTCAATCCACAAACATTTCCCCATTAAGATAGTATTTGCTGTAGGCTTTTCATCTCTTTATCAGGCCAAGAATGCGGTCTTTGATTACAAATATGTTAGGTGTTTTTTAAAAATCATGGATTGATGTTAAATTTTATCAAATCATTTTCTGCATTTATTAAGAGAGTTATGTGGTATTTCTCCTTTAATGTTGTAAACTCTATGGATTTTCTAAGATGAAAATTGGGAAAACCCTAACTTGATAATAGCATATTGGGGGATATCTTGAAAATATTGCTCTACTGTCTTATATCCAATGTAACTGTTGAAAAATCAGATATCAATCTTTCTTGACCTTTTCTTATACTGGTTGCTCATTCTTTCTGTAAGATTTAGAGTTTTTTTTTTGTGTCGACATCCTCAAATTACACTAAAAGAGACTTTTTTTTCTCTCTCTCTCCCCATTGACACCCTACCCTATGGCACTTTCAATCTAAGGTCTTTCATTTTTTTTTTTAATTTCAGAAAATTTATTTTCATTATTTCTTCAAATACTTCTAATCACCTTTGAAAAACATTTTATCTTTGAAACTTCAAACCCACACAAAAATTGAAATATCTTCTTCATTTTCATGTTTTTCTCTGTCGGAGATTCCTATTATTTGGATATTAGCACTTCTACTTGTACCCTCCATTTTTCTTAGCTCTGTTATATTTGCCATTGCTTTGTCTTTTCTTTTTTGCAGGAGGTTGCCACAATCAATTCTTCCAGCTCTCCAATTGGTCCCCTGGCTGTTTCCATCCTGCCACTTATTTTTCTATTGCATTCTTTATTTCACTATTATGTATTTTATATCTCATATTTCTTCTCGGTTTTATGTTTTCCCCTTACCCACAAAACAACTCGCCAGGTCAGAACTTCACCCTTTCCCCCTCCCCGTATAATTAAGCTACCTTAGGAAGACACTCTCCCTCCAGGGTTATTCATAGCCCTGGGGCTGTGTTGGCAAGGATGGGGAAACAACTGCCAGGAGCAGTCAGTCTTCGCCCATTTTCCTTCGCTCCTCTTGTAAGCCTAGGGGTTCCATTCTGCGTTGATTTTACTCCATTAGACACCTGGGCCAGGTGTGGGGCAGGCACTGCGTCCTAGGGCAGTGGTGAGGAGGGTGTGGGGTAGTCCAGAGCAGGGCTTCTTCCTCTTACCCCAGGGTCTCTCAGGGCTTCTCCATTTTCTCACGGTAGTTGCCGCTCTTCGAGGGCAGGACTAGCAGATAGGCTGGCTCAGCACTTTGGTCCATTAGCTGTTCCTTTGCTCTGCTTCACTGTCTAACTCCAAATAGGCTTGTTCAGAGGTTGAGAAAAGCCCCAGGCCAATTTTTAAAATATCTTTCTATATTAAGAAGTGAAGAAGTAGCCAAATATGACTAAGAAAGTTGGACTAAGAAAACACTTAAAAGTTTTACTTTTAATACATTAACACTTTTCATGTAACAGATACACTGATTATGCTTTAAGCTTAATTTGGAGACTGCATACCAAATTAAATTGGGGCCCTTTCTTAGATATGAAACAGCTCTCTTTTTCTCACCTGTGTTAGCCCTGCCCCTATCTGGCTGGAGTCTGGCATTGGACCATACAATTAAGTGGTTTGGCTCTCCCTTTTTACTGAATCTCAGTTGTTAGCACTTAAAAAAAAAATCTGAGCCCCTCCTAATTGATTACAGCCAATTTCTCATTAGGGAGCCTGCAGATTTTCCTTGGGGGTATGAGATGGCTATTTGAAACTGCATGTGCTTTCCTACTGTTACACTTCTTTAGTTGCTGGCAAACAATAGCTACAGACCGAGACTGTTCACTGAACTTTCTCTTCCCTCTGGTTGAGTTCTTTCTGTCCCAGGTACAGCAATCAGGGGACTGCTTCCTGATGGCTTGGGAACCAGAACTTGGGGAATAGCCTTAGTCCAATCTGACTGGTCATTGTCTCTCCAGGTGGCTAAAGAGGCTGCATGTTAATACCTAACGTGGCCTGACTCAAGAACTTCCCTGGATTTTCAGTGGGTACTGAATCCAGGCCGGGGATCAAACTCAGATGCCCTAAGGTGCAAAGTTTGAGAAAAGTTGGTAGGTGAAAAAATAGCAATTGTGAAGACGAGATTTGCCCATGCACTGTCAATTTATAATTTCTGAATCTTGTGTTCTACATTAATAAAAAAACGAAAGCTCAGAGAGGTTGCAACAGAAGTAGTAAAACTGTGCTAAGTCTTAAAAACTGTGAATGAGAAGAAATCACTCAAAATAATTATTTCAGAAGGCCCATCTAATTTTCTCAAATAGATGGAAAAAAGTACAGACAACTCTATATTCCTAAAACTGCTGACCACTAAAATTGTGTCTTGTTTATTTGCTGGTAGAAAAACTCAGGGAATCTTCAGGGAGAAAAATATATTTTTCCTTAGCATCTTAACAATTCTAAATATTCAAGCATGAAAATTTAATGAGCAAGAAACTTGTACATAATTTGTTTTTATTTCTGCATTTAAACAGTGATTTTATGACTATCCTGGATATTTATAAGTCTTTATTCACAAATTTCTCTTAAAAACTCTCTCAATTTTCTTAAAAAATTTCTCAACCCACACACCAGTGGTTCCAAGACTTGTTCTCCTTTATCAAAACCCCTCTTGAACTGACATTTTTTATATAAGAAAATAATCTGATAAAACAAATGGAAGCTTCCTTTTTGACTATTACACATGGTGTTTCTGCTTAGCCTAATGAGTCTCTAATGGGTCAAATCTCTATCAAATGGTAAGAGAGGCTGTGTGTGAAAATAGGTAGCCATAGATGCTTGAATTATAGATGGAGGGTTTTAGGACAGGCATTGGAGCAGGATTTCTCAATCTCAGCACTATTGACATTTTGGGCCAGACCATTCTTTATTGTGGTGGGCTGTCTTGTGCACTGTAGGATGTTTAGCAGCATCTCTGGCCTCTACTCAGTAGGCCAATAGATGCTAGGAGCAGTTTGCCCACGCTCCAGTTGGGACAATAAAAATATAGGCCAAATGTCCTTGCAGGTGTGTGTATATGTATGTGTGTGTGCGTGTATGTGTGTGCAAAATCTCCATTGATTGAGAACCACTACTGCTATTTGTTATAACAACAAAAGAAAACCAGCGGTAGCTGCTTTATGGAATATTTTATTAAATATTTTATTGAATATATTCCATGAGACAGGTGCTATACTAAGATCTCTCTCTGTGTGTGTGGGTGTGTGTACATAATCTCTGTGGTTCTCAAAGTGTGGTTCCTAATTTAACAGCATTAGTAAATTCTAGGCCCTACCCGCCAAAGCGGAAACTGGAGGTTGGCAGGGAGGAGTGGGCCCAGAAATCTTTTTAGCAAGCCTTCCAGGTGATTCTGATGCTTGATTCAGGTTGAGAGTTTCAGAACCTTTGATTATATATATATATATATATATGAAATATAGTATATAAAATATATAATGTACAATATATAATATTAGTCTGTTCACACACTGCTATAAAGAACTGCCCAAGACTGGGTAATTTATAAAGGAAGGAGGTTTAATTGACTCACAGTTTAGTATGGTTGGGGAGGCCTCAGGAAACTTACAATCATGGCGGGAGGTGAAGCAAACACAACCTTCTCATGGCGGCGAGAAGGGGAAGTGCCGAGCAAAATGGGGAAGCCCCTTATAAAACCATTAGATCTCGTGATAACTCGCTCGCTCTCACGAGAACAGCACGAGAACCCCCATGATTAAATTACCTCCCACCAGGTCCCTCCCATGACACATGGGGATTGTGGGAACTACAACTCGAGGTGAGATTTGGCTGGAGACAGAGCCACACCATAGCAAATATATAAATCTATTTAAAATCTTGTTTCATGCTTAGGCCTAACCTGAGTGATGTTTTGTATTCTTTATAGATGTTGACACTGAGGCCCAGAGAAATTAAGTAATTTGTCCCATGTTACCAGGTGGATAACCAACTTGTCTAAGGTGATATTGCTAATATCAGAATTTATACTTAGGAGTGTTTAAGTTCAATAAATAATATTCCTTTTTCCTGCCTAAGTTCCAGATAAGACAAAGGAATGGCAGGTGGAGGCCAGATGATCACCTTAATTACTAATAAGGGCAAGGTTAGGAAATATGGCTTATTGTGAGAGCCAAAGAGACCTGAAGACTGAATGCACAAATTGGATAGACTAGCCCTTGCAGTCATGGCAGCCATGGGCCTGGAAGACTCAGTGTTTGAGGAAAAGCGGTAGAGAATACTGCATCCTTCAAGCAGCTTGATTCCCATGAGGAAGCAGAGCAGAGCATGCCTTGATTTCCCCCAATTTACCAATCAGATCCATCCCTTCAGCTCTCCAGAGATGAAGTGAATACAGAGGCACAGAGAGTCCAAGAGTTACACTATTCAGCTCCCTTCCCATAGATAGAATAGCCAGAAATAAAGAAGTGTTTCCCCAGCAGCTGCCTTGACCTAACATACGCTCTTAATATTTATCAGATATCGACTCAGTTTCTGTTTTCTTGCTTTGTTAAGAATCTGCTTCTCTTTCTTTCTTGCCAACTGATCTCTCCTGACAGATGTTTGTTTTGGCAACTTTAGATTCTTACCAGCCAGCTGGGGTGTGTGTGTGTGTGTGTGTGTGTGTGTGTGTGCATGCGCACACACACACGTGCAGGTATGCATGTTGTGGTAGTGCTGTGATGTCAAAAGCACATGGGAAGCACCTGAGAACATTTGTTTCGTATCTGACTGATATTTGTAAGCTACTTAGCTTTTATGACTTTTTTTTTAAAAAAATCTAGAAATAAAGGGTCAATAATAAAGCGACAGCACAGGTTTCTGTGAGAATCAAAATAAGCAAATGCTAATAATATGGCTATCAGTCATTGTGTACATCCTTCCATTTCTAAATAATCACTGTTCTACAGTAACAATTGTTATATTATTAAAATTGTAGAAAAAGCTCTACAGATATGCTGTAGCTTCATTGTGCATGCACTGTAGTTGTTTTCTCAGGATTTAAAACAATTTAGCAGAACTAAGCAAACCTATTGTGAGTGAGACACTGAGGAGAAAAAGATGAATATGAGATCAGAGTCCATCAAAAGAGATACCATGTAAACATAATTCAGTGCATTTTTAGGCATTTGCAGATGACAGGTAAAAGTGAGTGTGTGTTGGGGTCTGGTCATAGGGATGTGTCTCCTGCTCTGAAAGCCCAGAGACTCCCTTAATGATGACAGCACTTCATGAACTTTAGCACTTTTAATCCATTAATCACCCTATATGAAAGAACTAGTGTATATATTTTATCAATGTGTAAAACAAGATGTAGGGAAGTTAAAACTTGCCCAGAATCATAGGCATAGTGAAAGGCAGAACTGGCATTTGAATCTAGCTCTATATGATTTAAAATCTTGTAGTCTTCAGCACTAGGCTGTACCACCTCTCTCTCTCATCAGTACCGGAAGGTCATCAGGCCCTGAGTGGCTGGCATTTATTAATTAGAATGTACCTGGGGCTGATTGGGGCACCAGAATGTCAATTTACTAATTTACAGTGAGAAGGAGCTTCACAGGAGCCAGAGTGTATGATTAGGTCCATATGAGCATATCATTCCCCTCCGCCCCTCTGCCCTCCCATTTTTAGGTACCAAATCAGTAAGCAGGTCAAAATGAAAGAAATGTAGTTAATCGCAGGGTAACATCCCTTAACGATATTGCTCCAGGGCCTCCCCACCTCTAGAGGCAGCTGTGATGTGGGTCAAGGTACTCCAGGTCAGCATCTGCTCTTTTTTTTTTTTTCCTATGGGGCAGTTCTGAATGTTTTCTATGGAATTTTTCTCTATTTCTCTCTCTTTCTGGACTTTAGATATTCCACAGCTTTAACATAATAATAAACTTTTTTGAGTTACCGTCCAATTACTTAATTTGAGGAAGTTCTCCAGCTACTATGACAGATAATTTCTCCCAACAAAAGTTGATTTCGTAGTTTAACCCTCAGAGGCAGATCTTATTTCTCTTATTTCAAATTCTTGGGAGATAGCTTTCTGCAGTCTTCCAGTATCAATGAGACTAGCAGATAAAATATAAATACATTTAAATATTGTATTACTTTTAATGGCCAAAACTGCAATTACTTTTGCACCAAACTGTAACTCAATTAAAAAGCATATTTATTATTATAATGTCTTATAAATATTAAATTTATTTTGACAAACTGTGAATAAAGGCACACATAAAAATTCCAAACATTTATTGAACTTTTATTAATAACAATTTAGGCAGTATGCTGTGGTATAATCCTAAAATTTTATTGCTGGTCTGTGTTCTGATTGGTAGGTGACTATGCCATATTGATGGTAAAATATTTTGAATGTCATCCCTGGCTTCTATCAGGTTCTGGGCACTGTTCTAAGTGCTTTCACAAAAGTTAATCATTTGGGTTTCAGTATTAAATTATATTTTCTCCTACAATCCTGATGGCTATAGCTCTGGCACTTTTGAAAGTTTAGGATCTACTCAAAATCTATAGTAGTGTTTTGTTGTTGTTTCCAACTTTTATTTTGGGTTCAAAGGGTACATGTGCAGGTTTGTTGCATGGGTAAATTGCGTGTTGTAGGGGTTTGATGTACAGATACTTTTGTCACTCAGGTAATCAGCATAATACCTCATAGGGAGTTTTTCAGTCCTCACCCTCCTCCTACCCTCCACCCTCGAATAGGCCCTAGTGTCTGTTGTTCCCTTCTTTGTGTCCATGTGTACTCAATATTTAGCTCCCACTTATAAGTGAAAACATGTGGTGTTTGGTTTTTTGTCCCTGTGTTGGTTTGCTAAGGATTATGGTCTCTATCTCCATCCATGTTGCTGCAAAGGTCACGATCTCATTTTTTCTTATAGCTGCATAGTATTCCATATTGTATATGTACTATGTTTTCTTTATCCAGTCCACCATTGATGGCCATCTAGGTTGCCTCCATGTCTTCGCTATTGTGAATAGTGCTATGATGAACATATATGTGCAGGTGTCTTTATGGTAGAGTGATTTATATTCCTTTGGGTATATCCCCAGTAATGGAATTGCTGGGTGAAATGGTAATTCTATTTTGAGTTCTTTGAGAAATCTCTGGACTGCTTTCCACAGTGGCTGAACTAATTTACATTCCCACCAGCAGTGTGTAAGTATTCCCTTTTCTCTGCAAGGTGGCCAGCGTCTGCAATTTTTTGACTCTTTAATTATAGCCATTCTGACTGGTATGAGATAGTATCTCATTGTGGTTTTGACTGGCATTTTCTTAATGATTAGTGATATTGAGCAGTTTTTCATATGCTTGTTGGTCATGTGTGTGTCTTCTTTTGAGAAGTGTCAGTTCATGTCCTTTGCCCATTTTTTTTTAGTGGGGTTGTTTTTTGCTTGATTTGAGTTTCTTACAGATTCTGGATATCAGACCTTTGTCAGATGCATAGTTGGCAAGTATTTTCTCCCATTCTGTAGGTTGTCTGTTTACTATGTCAATAGTTTCTTTTGCTGTACAGAAGCTCTTTATTTTAATTAGGTCCCACCTGTCATTTTTTGTTTTTTGTTGCAGTTGCTTTTGGAGTCTTCATTATAGAATCTTTGCCTGGGCTGATGACTGGAATGGTATTTCCTAGATTTTCTTCTATGGTCTTCATAGTTTTAGGTTTTAAAGTCTTTAATCCATCTTGAGCTGATTTTTGTAAATGGTGAAAGATAGGGGTCCAGTTTTCACCTTCTGAAAGATAGGGATCCAGTTTTGACCAGCTGCATATGGCTAGCTAGTTATTCCAGCACCATTTATTGAATAGAGAATCCTTTCCCTGTTGCTTGTTTGTGTTGGATTTGTCAAAAATCAGATGGTTTTAGGTGTGTGGCTTCTCTAAAGTGTTCCATTGGTCTATGTGTCTGTTTTTGTATCAGTACCATGCTGTTTTAGTTACTGTAGATTGTAGTACAGTTTGTATTTTAGTTACTGCTTGTGTTTTAGTTACTGTAGCCTTGTAGCATAGTTTGAAGTTAGGTAGTGTCATGCCTCCAGCTTTGTTCTTTTTCTTAGAATTGCTTTGGCTATTCAGGCTCTTTTTTGGTTCCAGATGAATTTTAGAATAGTTTTTTTCTAATTATGTGAAAAAGGTCATTGGTAGTTCGATAGAAATAGCACTGAATCTGTAAATTGTTTTGGGCAGTATGGCCATTTTAACAATATTGAGTCTTCCTATCCATGAGCATGGAATGATTTTCCATTTATATGTGTTGTCTCTGATTTCCTTCTGCAGTGTTTCCTAATTCTCATTGTAGAAATCTTTCACCTCCCTAGTTAGCCATATTCCTAGGTATTTTATTCTTTCTGTGGCTATTGTGAATGGGATTATATTCTTGATTTGGCTCTCAGCTTGGATGTTGTTGGTGTATAGAAATGTTACTAATTTTTTACATTGATTTTGTATCTTGAAACTTTCAAGTTCTTTATTGGATCTAGGAGTCTTTGGGCAGAGACTATGGGGTTTTCTAGGAATAGCATCATATTGTCTATGAAAAGAGATAGTTTGAGTTCCTCTTTTCCTATTTGGATGCCTTTTATTTCTTTCTCTTGATTGATTGCTCTGGCTGGGACTTCTTACAGTAGTTGGAAGTTAAAAGTCAGGAATCTTGATGGTTAATCTTATGTGTCAACTTGATAGGGCTAAGGGATGTCCACATAGCCAATAAAACATTATTTCTGGGTGTATTTGTAAAGGTGTTTCTGGAAGAGATTAGCATTTGAGTTCATGGACTGAGTAACTCAGGCTGCCCTCCCCAACGTGGGTGGGCATCATCCAGTCTCTTTAGGGCCCGCATAGAGCAAAAAGGCAGAAAAAGAGCAACTTCTCACTCTGCTGGAGCTGGGATATCCATCTTCTCCTGCCCTTGGACAGCAGTGTTCTGGGTTCTTGAGCCTTTGGACTCAGATCAGAACTTGCACATTGGTCCCCCTGATTCTCAGCCTGCAGACATGGGACCACATTACACCACTGGCTTCATGGTTCTTCAGTTTGCAGGTGGCATATCTTGGGACCTCTTGTCCTCCATCATCATGTGAGCCAATTCCTATAATAAATCTTCTCACATATATCTCTATATATGCCACTGGTTCTGTTTCTCTGGAGAACCCTGAGTAAGACAGGGGTAAATATGTGTATGTGTGTAAGTGTGTGTGTGTGTGTGTGTGTGTGTATGGGAGTACAAAATACATGATAGATTTAAATAGAACCTAAAGTTTAAGGGGCCCTCCAGAGAGCATCCATGTCACCTCTCTGACTATAGAAAGGAAAAACTTGACTTATTTTATTTTATGTGGTGACCTGCCCTAGGTCAAAACACTTGAGGGATTAACATCCCACCTGGAGACACATTAAGAAGCATTTCTTTGCATCTGGACCAAATGCTCTTGCTAAACTTTCTTTATTCAAAGGGCATTCAAAATACATAGTGGAATTTACATTTTGGGCTCTACCTCTGGAAATAAGATTGACATTTGGTTGCACAAGAATTTGTTCCCTCAATTTACAATGCAAAACCTGTCAGCTAATTTAAATACAGTATTCAAAACAAGAAATCAGACTTTCAGAGATGGTAGAGATGGGTTGTACCATGTAGTGGAATTGCTTGACATCCTCTCAGTTTTCTCTGGAGACAAAACAGCTCTTCTACCAGCAAGAAAGTTTCAATGGAGATGGTAATATCCATAGCTATATTTCAAATTATGGTTGATAGAGTTATTTTTCTCAAACTGAATTTAAAATCATATATTTGTTGATTTAAATTGTCCTCATTCTCATATTATTTGAATTAAATGATGAGCTTTTCAAAACATGGGAGACAGATAAAGTCTAGGAAACCTTAATAAGAAATCACAATGTGAAGGAAACAATGTCATTTGAACTGATATGTGAGCCAGTCAGTCACAGACAAACACCTCTGCTTCAACATAGCTTACTGAGTTGAAGAGAAGTAGTCAAGGAGAATGATTCAAGACATTCTTATTGACACTTTTATTATTTTACAATAATTTATAAAGGTAATATATGAACACTATAGAAAATTAATGCATTGAAGGGATATATGAAGTAAAATAAAAAGTGATCCCTGCTTCACTTTTATTCCTTCACTCATGAGGGTAAGCATTGTTAATAAATTGGTATATATCATTTCTGTTTATTTTCAATGCACTTAGAAATATATGTGCACATTTATTAGTATGTATGTATATTGTATATAAAATGAAATTATACAATATATTTAGCACATTCTCATTTATATTAAGTGTGTTAGAAACATATGTGGGTCAGCTTTCAAGACTGGACATCAGACAGCAAAGTTCAGGGATCCTGGAAAAACAGGGAAAAGATGAAGTAAATTCTGTTTTGGTTTGTTTGTTTGAGGTAGGGTCTCACTCTGTTGCCCAGGTTGGAGCACAGTGGTGTGATCATGGCTCACGGAAGCCTCAAACTCCTGAGCTCAAGTCATCTTCCTGCCTCAGCCTCTCGAGTAGCTAGGACTACAGGTGCCCACCACCACATTGGATTATTATTATTATTTTTTGTAGAGATGATCTTGCTATGTTGCCCAGGCTAGTTTTGAATTCTTGGTCTCAAGCGATCCTCCTGCCTTGGCCTCCCAGTGTTGGCATTACAGGTTTGAGCCACTGCATCCACCCCAGATGGGATGAATTCTATAATTGCTCCAAATTTTTGTCTTTGGTGTCTGTTCAAATCTTTGGCTCACTTACTGTGTCACAGATATACATATAAATATGGAAAGATGAAAGAGAAATACTTTTCTTATATTGAATGAAGAAGGCTTAGCATGGCATTAAAAGTAGAAGCATGAAAGAATGATTTAAAACTTTTGTAGAATGACATATTTCACAAGCAAAATTAAGGTCCAAAAGAAGACTTTAAAACAATATTTGCAAAAGCTATTAGAAATATAAGAAGATTCATATTAGAACACTTTAATACATCTTGTTCAGAAATTAATGGATTAAATAAATTAAAAAGAAGTGGGCTATATATGCCTGGAATGATCAAATACTCAATTTTTATACAATTTATATATTTGTCCAATAAATTAAGAATAAATATTTTCAGATGCCTATGAAGCATTTTGCATTGTCCATGAGAAATGATACTGATGATAATGATTATTGTGATAGGCAATATTTATTGAGTGCTGACTATGGGCCAGCCACTGGGTTAAGCCTGTTACATGTACTTCTATTCCTCATGAACTGAGGTAAATATTGTTATTATTCCCATTTTATAGATGAGGAAATCAAGGATTAAAAAGATTAAATAATTTCCAAAGACAACATGGCATCACAGTTTTCCTTTCTGTATAATAAAATATCAAGTAAAGAATAATGTTTCATTTTCATTCTCTTTCACAGGAATTCTCTGTGAAAATCTAATGTTTAAATTCTCCCACATTCTTAAGCAAATGGCCATTTCGTTGCTGACTACCCCTTTACATCTCATCTCAGGCTCTTCTGTCCTCAAATTCCTTGAGTAGCTTTGAACAGCTATGAATGTATTCTGTTTAAGTGCTGGGTCTAATGTGTCTTAGCCAATTCCATTCCATAAATAATTGCTTACTGTGAGCAAGTCTGTTATCCAGTGTCCGGTAAAAGGCCCTTGGTTCACCTCTTAATGCTTCCGGGCTTGGATCTTGGCTCTCTTCTCCTAGTTCCACGGCTTTCAACACCATCTATGTGCTTATGACTCCCAGATCTGTATCTCCATTCCGAACTTATATAAACAATTTTACTTGGTACTCATCTTGGACACTTGGATATCTTACAGGCGTATTGGACTTAACCCATCCAAAATGGAATACTTGATTCCTAATGCCTCGCCACCATCCCTAAAGCTTTTGTCCTCCACCGCACTGCATCTTCATCTGAGTAAATGGTACATCTTCCACTTAAGTGCTCCGCTAAAATATCTAATGGTCATTTTTGATTTTTCTCTCTCCTCATGCCCTACAGTCAATCATTCAGCAAGTCCCATTGGTTCTACTTTCAAGACATATCTCAAATCCAACTCCATTTTTTTGTCTTCACTGTCCAAGTGGCATCTTCACCTATTAGAATTATGGTAATAGCATTGAATTATTCTACCAGCTTCAACTCTCTTGCTCCATTTTCCATTCTCTGCAGAGCAGCCAGAGCAATTGTCTCAATGTTAATTCAATTCACTCCACTTGCTTGAAAACTTTTAGTGACTTCCCATCACATTTTTAATAAAATAGAAACTGCTCTCCTTGGCTGCTGAGCTCCTCTATGCTATGGCTTCTGCCTACCTCTTCCTCTTCATTCCTCACCACTTGGCCCTCCTCTCTAAGCTCCAGCTGTGCTGGGCTCCTTTCTGTTCTCAAACACTCTGAGTGCATTCTAGTTTCAGCACCTTAGCACTGGCTATTGCAGCTTCCTGGAACTCTTTCCCCAGGCTTGTGTCATGGTTGAATCCTTTCATCTTTCTTGTCTCAGCTCAAACATTACCCCTTTGAGGGTTCTTCCCTGACCATCCTATTTAACATAGGATTATTCATTCCCACTTACTTACCTTCAAATCATTTTCATTATTTCCTTTTCAACACCCCAATTTGAAACTTTTGTCTTGTTTTTCATTTACTTGATTTTTAAACTTGATTTTTGTTTTTAGTGAATATGCACACATAGTTTAAAAAGCTAAACAGTAATACAAGATCTAGGTCAAAAAATGGTAATCCTCTCATTCTCTCCTCCGTTCTTCCTCATGCCTTTTCCTTAGAGGCATATACTTAGATTTCTTGTATTTTCTTTCAAAATTCTAAATAATCTTACCTGATGATTTTGTAAATATTGTTTCATAACTGATCTTCAAAATGTAAAGACCAGATTTCCTTTCTTACAGAACCATGAGCTTTGCTTTTTTTTTCATTTGATTTATCCCTTAATTTAGCCTCTAAATGTCTGGGGGAAAAAACAAAACAAAACAAAGCAAAACGTACAAATGTCCTCTCAGAATAGGCAAATACATCAGGCACTCTCTGAACTCATTTTTTTTTTCTCTCCCCAGCTTGGAACTCTCCATGATGGAGTCCTCTCTTTTCCTGCCCAGTCTGTGTTGTTGGTCAGTTGTGGTTCTGGGACTGCCTTTCCTATCATTCTGGATATTTCCTTTACTTCTTTCCTAGGTTGGAATTTTTGTTTTCTAAATTCCATTGCCATCTTTATTGTTTATGTCTTCATTTCAGCGAAGCACATCTTTTAATATCTTAAGAACAGTGTATGAAAGGCACTATGATATCTGTGATGTTACATGTCTGTAATCTACCTTCATTCTTGATATTTTAGTTAGTTATAAAATTCTAGATTGGATGTACTGCCCCTCAGAACTCTGAAGTTACTGAGTTCCAGTATGGCTGTTGAAATTCTGTCATCTGGATTCCTGACCTTTTATAAATAACTCCCCTTCTTCCCTTATGTTCTGAAACTTCATTGGATGTGCCTTAATGGAGGTCTTTTCTACTAATTGCACAACGCATTTGCTGGGCCTTTTCAATCTGGTAATTTATGTTGTTCAGTTCTTAGACTATCTTTTATGTAACTTATTTCTCAAATACTTTCCTTTCTGCCATTTTCTCTGCTTGCTCTGTCTACAACTTCTGTTAGCCCTGGATTGATTCACTAATTTCTTTATCTTTTATCAGCTATTTGCCATCTCTTCAGCTTTTGTTTTTCTTTCAGGGAGAGTTTCCTAATGTTGTCTTCAAATCTTTGATATTTTAACATTTTAGCTTTAATATATGTAATTTCTAAAGAACACTTTCTTATTCCCTGAATGTTTTTCTGTAGTGATTTGTTCTATTAATGGATGTGATATCTTCCCTTATTTGAATCTATTCATTATGAATTTTTTTAAAAAGTTTTTTTCTGTCCCGTGAATTGTTTAAACTTCTTCCAGGTTTTCCCTGTTTCGTGTTTGATTTCTGTCTTCTATGATAGACAATTTACTTAAATATCCTATGATCTTTGGGTATCTATTTATGCCTAAGATTTCTGTATCATTACTTTAGGGGTGAGGCACTAAAACTCAAATTGGCAGTTATGCTTGTATGGGCAGAGTTTGCTAACTGATAGATTACCTATGGTTTTATTGGGACACTCACTAATGACAGTATCTGTAGTTCTTTTCTATTGGTGGGCTCATTTTCCCCAGAAATGAATCATCCAGCCTTTGCCTGGGATGTCTGAGGCCAACTGCCAAGGTTCTGGGGGCTGATCAGGGGAAGGGAACTGGGACCTCGCTGTTCAGTATGCCTACATTTACTCAACACCCATTTTCGATATAGTGTCTCTGCCCTGCTCCAGATTTTGTCCCTAAGTCCAGAGTCTCTCTGCTTCAACCTCTGCAAAGCGTAAACTCCTGTTTCCTGGCCAGAGGAGGAGAAGTGGAAGCCTGGGGAATGAAATCTAGAGATGGCTGTCTCACTGCTCCTTCAACTTTCAACCCAGCTCCTGTTTTCAGTACCCCCCTGAAGCTCAACCTTAAGAGATGCCCTGTGCTTCCATCCCAAGATTTTCTGGGGCTTTGAAACTTGCTTCTTATTACTTTTCATACTGTAAGCAATTGGGTTTCATATTTCTCAGCTCTTCTAAATCAGATACTATTTGTCTATCAGTTTTCCATAGTTAAAATTTTTGTTGTCATGGCTTTTCTGGGGTTATTTTCTGTTTTGTTCTGTTTGTCTCTTCTTTTTAGACCTTTTAAGTCCTTGGCAGTCACTTTACTGGAATTTGGGAGAGGGTGGCATACCAAATGGCCTGTGTTAAATTCACTGTGTTTATCTAGTTCCTTGAGATTTTACTTATTGTCTGTTCCCCATCTCCTTAAAGTATAAATGCCTTGAGAGCAGGCAGGAATTTTGTTGTGTTTATCATTTTGTACAGGCCTCTAACATACTTGGCACAGAGTAGGGACTTAAAATATTTGTTGAATAAATGGGTAAAGGAATTTCATAGGTATAGTAACTTTGTGACTTTTTTAAAAAGTTCATTAAAATGTAATTTACATACCATATAGTTCACCATTTAAAGTGTAGAGTTGGATGGTTTATAGTATAGTCACAGAGTCATATAACCACCACCATGATTAAGTTTAGAACATTTCATTATCCCCCAAAGAAACCCTGTACTCATTAGCAGTCATTTTCCATTTCCCCCAAACCCCCGGCCCTGGGCAAACACTAATCTACTTTCTGTCTCTAAAGATTTTCCTATTCTGGATATTTCATATAAATGAAATCATACCATGTGTGATCTGTAACTTGCTTCTTTGACTTAACATTTTCAGGTTCATCTAAGTGGTAGCATGTATCAGTACTTCATTCTTTTTAATGGTCTAATCATATTATGTTGTATAGATAAACCACATTTCATTTATCCATTCATTAGTTGATGGGCATTTGGTTGTTTCCACTTTTTGGCTATTTTAAATAATGCTACTAAGAGCACTGAGGTACACATTTTTATTTTGATTTCTTTTGGATATATTTATAGGAGTGGAATTGCTGGGTCATTTGGTAACTCTCTGTGTAACATTTTGGGGAAGTGAAAAACTGTTTTCCAAAGAGCCCACACCACTTTACATTCCCACCAGCAGTGTATGACGGTCCCACTTTTTCCATATCCCCTTATACTCACACTTGTTATTATCTGTCTTTTTGATTACAGCCATCCTTGTGGGTGTGGAGTAGTATCTCACTGTGGAATCTTATGACTTTTAACTCAAACAAATAAACATTTGCTGAATACTAATACATGCTGCACACTGTGCTCTGGAAGATTAAACTATAAACGAATGAAGAACCTGGCTTCCTGCAGAGAGGGCAAATGCATGGTATCTGAGCTGGGTGGTCCTGTCTTCTTTTCAGTTCTTCCTCAGTTACCTTTTCTTCTTTTGCTCCTTTTTTCCCCTTTCATTCATAGCTAAGTACAACCTTTGTTATGACTGAGGAGCATGAACAATGCTGGTGAAATATCTGTATGAAGCAAAAAGGGAAGCTCTGCATTCTCAAGTGAAATGAGAAATAATTAGTCCCCGAGAGTACTCCAATTCTCATCAGAATAACTTCAACATGTTTCTATCTCCTGTCTGCGGTGATATTCCTTTCTTCATTTTGTAGAATTAGAAGTCACCTCGACTTCTTTAGTGGTTAGGGCATATCTCTAGGCTTCTCATTCTGTTTTCTTGTCATCCCCCCACCCCTCCAGGCTTCTGTAGCTTCTTGGTGGCAGGCTGTCAATCTGGTGGAAACCAGGATATTCTTGTTAAATGAATACTTATTAAAACTGTTTTTCTTTAACTATCCACATTCAAGATAACGGAAATCTGAAAGTTTACTTTGGAATAGATTGTTTTTCTGTTTTCTCTGAATTGTTAATCATGAGAATTGCAAAAATATTGCTTTTTACTATATTTTCTATAATATAGTAAATTGTATTGCAGTTTTATAGTAATTTAAATATATTTCTATGAGTTGTCTTGGCACCAGCCCTCCACTTCTAACTTGTTTCTGTGGGAACAATGACATTCAAATTCTAACCCACTGCTTTGCCAAGATTGTGAGCACAACTTGGTTGTAATGCAGAAGTCCTTAACAGGTAAACCAGGGTATGAGCATAGTAGCTCTTTAGTAGAAAAAGGTGAAGCCAATATGTCAGAGCCTGTGGTCATTTAGTACCAACAGTAAAGGGGTGCCCTGGGAATGGCATTTTACTTAGGAAATTTCAATCTGAAGTCCCTGTTGTGTACTGGAAAGAGCGTCTCTAAGGAAAGAAGTGACCTTGGGCAAGTCGTCAATGCTCCTTGGATCCCACCTTCCTCATCTGTAAAATGAAAGAACTGGATGAGATGATTTCAAAGGACTCTTTTAGCTTTAACAGGCTTCAGTATATAAAAGCCAAAATCACTATGTTAAGTTGTGATTTTTCATTCCAAGTTTAAGATCTTTTAATAATTGATTCTTCATTCCTCAAACAGACTCATAAAAACAGGACTGAAGGTAAAATCTGACTCCAGCTGAATTGAGGTCATACCCTGCTAGAGTAAGTCAGAGCTGCTGGATATTTTCCATTTGCTATAGATGTCTCTTCCAGCTTTATCCTTGAAGTCATTGGACTGCTGACCAAAGTAATTAAATCCAAGTGTACAATTCACCAAGTCTGCTTTTCCATAATAAAAATATAATAAAAATCAATAGTTTCTTCTCATGGATGGACTACACTGATATATTCACCTTGTCTGGGAAAGGGTATGTTAGGAATGTTAACTAAGTAAATCATGAATTCAAACCACAGACTAAGGTTCTGGAGAAGAGCAAAGTTGCTGTGTATTGAACGGGGATGTGGGCTGTCAGTATTCCTCTGATATGGCAGGTGTTTCCAGGACCTGTTAGAAACTTCCCTTTAATATTGTGACCTCAATATTAGGGACCCTTGGGATGTTTTTGGTTGCATTCTTTTTTTTCTCTGTTGAAAGCCTAAGGGGATTAGAATTAAGGTACTTTCTGTATTGCAGCTGTGTTTTGTTAAGCTGCTAATTGTGTCCAACTTCTTCCCTGAGGAATTTCTTGGACTTTGGCTTGGCAGATGACAGTTAATTTGTCAAAATGTTTGAATGCTTTATGTAAACAAGACCAAAGCTCTGTCTACACACAGATAAAATTTCTTGAAAAATATAGCATTCAGTCAAACACTAGGCTCTTTGGAGAAATACTTGTTAATGACCATTTGCATTTTAGTTCTTTGAGTACAACTATTTCTGAAGAGTAGCCTGAAGTAGCGTTTTTGAATTTTCATGGGTAGTCATTCTTGGGTTATTTAAATTTTCTAAAGTGCTTTAGCCCTGGGTGCTTTAAAAAAAAAAAAAAAAGCCAAGACACAGTGAGATTGAAACTCTAGGTACTGAGCTCCTCAAGTCATGGCCAGAGGTGTTTGTGAAGGAACCTATGAGTTAAATGGGGCCTTATACAAAGCCCCTCAGGCCTCCATCTGTAGGAATGGGTTCTAGACCTATGCATAGTCCTAGTTTGCTCTAAACAGAGTTGTTGCCCCCACTTCCTAAGGTGAATTGCCCAGCCCTGATCCTCCTATGCAGCCTTGACACCATCATACCGCCGCTCCTGTGACTGCTGGTCTCTCTGTACTCCTCCTGCACATTTGGTCTCGTTAGTGCTCTCTGGCCTCACTTGGTGCATTCTGGAGACCCATGACATCTGGTATTCCAAATAATATTAGGTTGGTGAAAAAGTAATTGCAGTTTTTGTCATTGAAAGTAATGGCAAAAGTGATACATTGAACTACAAAGTGTTACATTGAAATACAAAGTAATACATTGAAACACAAAGTAATACAGTGAAAGTAATACAATGAACAGGTGTGAGCTGGATATGGGCCTCTGTGTGTGTGTGTGTGTGTGTGTGTGTGTGTGTGTGTGTGATGTGTGGTGAAAGCACATATTGTTTGTAAACATAGAGGTCCTTAAGAGTTAAACCAGGGTACTGAGCATAGTGCCTCTTTAGCAGAAAAGAGTGCATATCCACTTTTCACATCCTGAGAATTCTACTTCTGTCAACTTAGCTTTTACTATTCCTGTGCTTTGGATGCCAAATTTCCACAAGAATAAATTCTTAATTTTTTTCTATCTCCTTTTTTTTTTTTAAACTAAGTGGTGGTTTTATTTTGAACTCCTCTCCAGAATGACATTAAGGTGCTTGTGGCTCTGGGGAGTGTTTTCTCTTTTTCTTTTTCTTTCTTTCTTTCTTTATTATTATACTTTAAGTTTTAGGGTACACGTGCACAATGTGCAGGTTTGTTACATATGTATACAAGTGCCATGTTGGTGTGCTGCACCCATTAACTCGTCATCTAACGTTAGATATATCTCCTAATGCTATCCCTCCCCCCTCTCCCCACCCCACAATAGTCCCCGGTGTGTGATATTCCCCTTCCTGTGTCTATGTGTTGTCATTGTTCAGTTCCCACCTATGGGTGAGAACATGTGGTGTTTGGTTTTTTGTCCTTGTGATAGTTTGCTGAGAATGATGGTTTCCAGCTTCATCCATGTCCCTACAAAGGACATGAACTCATCCTTTTTCATGGCTGCATAGTATTCCATGGTATATATGTGCCACATTTTCTTAATCCAGTCTATCATTGTTGGACATTTGGATGGTTCCAAGTCTTTGCTATTGTGAATAGTGCCACAATAAACATATGTGTGCATGTGTCTTTATAGCAGCATGATTTATAATCCTTTGGGTATATACCCAGTAATAGGATGGCTGGGTCAAATGGTATTTCTAGTTCTAGATCCCTGAGGAATCGCCACACTGACTTCCACAATGGTTGAACTAGTTTACAGTCCCACCAACAGTGTAAAAGTGTTCCTATTTCTCCACATCCTCTCCAGCACCTGTTGTTTCCTGACTTTTTAATGATTGCCATTCTAACTGGTGTGAGATGGTATCTCATTGTGGTTTTGATTTGCATTTCTCTGATGGCCAGTGATGATGAGCATTTTTTCATGTGTCTTTTGGCTGCATAAATGTCTTCTTTTGAGAAGTCTCTGTTCATATCCTTTGCCCACTTGTTGATGGGGTTGTTTGTTTTTTTCTTGTAAATTTGTTTGAGTTCATTGTAGATTCTGGATGTTAGCCCTGTGTCAGATGAGTAGATTGCAAAAATTTTCTCCCATTTTGTAGGTTGCCTGTTCACTCTGATGGTGGTTTCTTTTGCTGTGCAGAAGCTCTTTAGTTTAATTAGCTCCCATTTGTCAATTTTGGCTTTTGCTGCCATTGCTTTTGGTGTTTTAGACATGAAGTCCTTGCTCATGCTTATGTCCTGAATGGTATTGCCTAGGTCTTCTGCTAGGGTTTTTATGGTTTTAGGTCTAACATCTAAGTCTTTAATCCATCTTGAATTAATTTTTGTGTAAGGTGTAAGGAAGGGATCCAGTTTCAGCTTTCTACATATGGCTAGCCAGTTTTCCCAGCACCATTTATTAAATAGGGAATCCTTTCCCCATTTCTTGATTTTGTCAGTTTTGTCAAAGATCAGATAGTTGTAGATATGTGGCATTATTTCTGAGGGCTCTGTTCTGTTCCGTTGGTCTATATCTCTGTTTTGGTACCAGTATCATGCTGTTTTGGTGACTGTAGCCTTGTAGTATAGTTTGAAGTCAGGTAGAGTGATGCCTCCAGCTTTGTTCTTTTGACTTAAGATTGACTTGGCAATGCGGGCTCTTTTTTGGTTCCATATGAACTTTAAAGTAGTTTTTTCCAATTCTGTGAAGAAAGTCCTTGGTAGCTTGATGGGGATGGCATTGAATCTATAAATTACCTTGGGCAGTATGGCCATTTTCACGATATTGATTCTTCCTACCCATGAGCATGGAATGTTCTTCCATTTGTTTGTATCCTCTTTTATTTCATTGAGCAGTGGTTTGTAGTTCTCCTTGAAGAGGTCCTTCACGTCCCTTGTAAGTTGGATTCCTAGGTATTTTATTCTCTTTGAAGCGATTGTGAATGGGAGTTCACTCATGATTTGGCTCTCTGTTTGTCTGTTATTGGTGTATAAGAATGCTTGTGATTTTTGTACATTGATTTTGTATCCTGAGACTTTGCTGAAGTTCCTTATCAGCTTAAGGAGATTTTGGGCTGAGGCGATGGGGTTTTCTAGATATACAATCGTGTCATCTGCAAACAGGGACAATTTGACTTCATCTTTTCCTAATTGAATACCCTTTATTTCCTTCTCCTGCCTGATTGCCCTGGCCAGAACTTCCAGCACTATGTTGAATAGGAGTGGTGAGAGAGGGCATCCCTGTCTTGTGCCAGTTTTCAAAGGGAATGCTTCCAGTTTTTGCCCATTCAGTATGATATTGGCTGTGGATTTGTCATAGATAGCTCTTATTGTTTTGAGATACGTCCCATCAATACCTAATTTATTGAGAGTTTTTAGCATGAAGCATTGTTGAATTTTGTCAAGGGCCTTTTCTGCATCTATTGAGATAATCATGTGGTTATTGTCATTGGTTCTGTTTATATGCTGGATTACGTTTATTGATTTGTGTATGTTGAACTAGCCTTGCATCCCAGGGAGGAAGCCCACTTGATCATGGTGGATAAGCTTTTTGATATGCTGCTGGATTCGGTTGCCAGTATTTTATTGAGGGTTTTTGCATTGATGTTCATCAGGGATATTGGTCTAAAATTCTCTTTTTTTATTGTGTCTCTGCCAGGCTTTGGTATCAGGATGATGCTGGCCTCATAAAATGAGTTAGGGAGGATTCCCTCTTTTTCTATTGATTAGAATAGTTTCAGAAGGAATGGTACCAGCCCCTCCTTGTACCTCTGGTAGAATTTGGCTGTGAATCCATCTGGTCCTGGAATTTTTTTTTTGGTTGGCAAGCTATTAATTATTGCCTCAATTTCAGAGCCTGTTATTGGTCTATTCAGAGATTCAACTTCTTCCTGGTTTAGTCTTGGGAGGATGTATATGTCGAGGAATTTATCCATTTCTTCTAGATTTTCTAGTTTATTTGCATAGAGGTGTTTATAGTATTCTCTGATGGTAGTTTGTATTTCTGTGGGATAGGTGGTGATATCCCCTTTATCATTTTTCATTGCATCTATTTGATTCTTCTCTCTTTTCTTCTTTATTATTTGCTAGAAGTCTATCAATTTTTTTGATGTTTTCAAAAAACCAGCTCCTGGATTCATTCATTTTTTGAAGGTTTTTTTGTGTCTCTATTTCCTTCTGTTATGCTCTGATCTTAGTTATTTCTTGCCTTCTGCCAGCTTTTGAATGTGTTTGCGCTTGCTTCTCTAGTTCTTTTAATTGTGATGTTAGGGTGTCAATTTTGGATCTTTCCTGCTTTCTCTTGTGGGCATTTAGTGCTATAAATTTCCCTCTACACACTGCTTTGAATGTGTCCCAGAGATTCTGGTATGTTGTGTCTTTGTTCTCGTTGGTTTCAAAGAACATCTTTATTTCTGCCTTCATTTCGTTATGTACCCAGTAGTCATTCAGGAGCAGGTTGTTCAGTTTCCATGTAGTTGAGCGGTTTTGAGTGAGTTTCTTAATACTGAGTCCTAGTTTGATTGCACTGTGGTCTGAGAGACAGTTTGTTATAATTTCTGTTCTTTTACATTTGGTGAGGAGTGCTTTACTTCCAACTATGTGGTCAATTTTGGAATAAGTGTGATGTGGTGCTGAGAAGAATACATATTCTGTTGATTGAGGGTGGAGAGTTCTGTAGATGTCTATTAGGTCCACTTGGTGCAGAGCTGAGTTCAATTCCTGGATATCCTTGCTAACTTTCTGTCTCGTGGATCTGTCTAATGTTGACAGTGGGGTGTTAAAGTCTCCCATTATTATTATGTAGGAGTCTAAGTCTCTTTGTAGGTCTCTAAGGACTTGCTTTATGAATCTGGGTGCTCCTGTATTAGATGCATATATATTTAGGATAGTTAGCTCTTCTTGTTGAATTGATCCCTTTACCATTATGTAATGGCCTTCTTTGTCTCTTTTGATCTTTGTTGGTTTAAAGTCTGCTTTATCTGAGACTGGGATTGCAACCCCTGCCTTTTTCTATTTTCCATTTGCTTGGTAGATCTTCCTCCATCCCTTTATTTTGAGCTTATGTGTGTCTCTGCACGTGAGATGGGTTTCGTGAATACAGCACACTGATGGGTCTTAACTCTTTATCCAATTTGGCAGCCTGTGTCCTTTAATTGGAGCATTTGGCCCATTTACATTTAAGGTTAATATTGCTATGTGTGAATTTGATCCTGTCATTATGATGCTAGCTGGTTATTTTGCTCGTTAGTTGATGCAGTTTCTTCCTAGCCTTGATGGTCTTTACAATTTGGCATGTTTTTGCAGTGGCTGGTACCAGTTGTTCCTTTCCATGTTTAGTGCTTCCTTCAGGAGCTCTTTTAGGGCAGGCCTGGTGGTGACACAATCTCTCAGCATTTGCTCGTCTGTAAAGTATTTTATTCCTCCTTCACTTATGAAGCTTAATTTGGCTGGATATGAAATTCTGGGTTGAAAATTCTTTTCTTTAAGAATGTTGAATATTGGCCCCCACTCTCTTCTGGTTTGTAGAGTTTCTGCCGAGAGATCAGCTGTTAGTCTGATGGGCTTTCCTTTGTGGGTAACCCGACCTTTCTCTCTGGCTGCCCTTAACATTTTTTCCTTCATTTCATCTTTGGTGAATCTGACAATTATGTGCCTTGGAGTTGCTCTTCTCGAGGAGTATCTTTGTGGCATTCTCTGCATTTCCTGAATTTGAATGTTGGCCTGCCTTGCTAGATTGGGGAAGTTCTTCTGGATAATATCCTGCAGAATGTTTTCCAACTTGGTTCCATTCTCCCTGTCACTTTCAGATACACCAATCAGAAGTAGATTTGGTCTTTTCACATAGTCCCATATTTCTTGGAGGCTTTGTTCTTTTCTTTTTATTCTTTTTTCTCTAAACTTCTCGCTTCATTTCATTCACTTGATCTTCCATCACTGATACCCTTTCTTCCAGTTGATTGAATCGGCTACTGAGGCTTGTGCATTCATCACATAGTTCTCATGCCATGGTTTTCAGCTCCATCAGGTCCTTTAAGGACTTCTCTGCATTGGTTATTCTAGTTAGCCATTCATCTAATCTTTTTTCAAGGTTTTTAAGTTCTTTGCCATGGGTTTGAACTTTCTCCCTTAGCTCGGAGTAGTTTGATTGTCTGAAGCCTTCTTCTCTCAACTCGTCAAAGTCATTCTGCGTCCAGCTTTGTTCCGTCGCTGGTGAGGAGCTGCGTTCCTTTGGAGGAGGAGAGGCGCTCTGGTTTTTAGAATTTTCAGTTTTTCTGCTCTGTTTTTTCCCCATCTTTGTGGTTTTATCTACCTTTGGTCTTTGATGATGGTTACGTACAGATGTGTTTTTGGTGTGGATGTCCTTTCTGTTTGTTAGTTTTCCTTCTAACAGTCAGGACCCTCAGCTGCAGGTCTGTTGGAGTTTGCTGGAGGTCCACTCCAGACCCTGTTTGCCTGGGTATCAGCAGTGGAGGCTGCAGAACAGTGGCTATTGGTGAACAGCAAATGTTGCTGCCTGATCGTTCCTCTGGAAGTTTTGTCTCGAGGAGTACCCAGCCGTGTGAGGTGTCAGTCTGCTCCTACTGGGGGGTTTCTCCCAGTTAGGCTACTTGGGGGTCAGGGACCCACTTGAGGAGGCAGTCTGCCCGTTCTCAGATCTCAAGCTGCGTGCTGGGAGAACCACTACTCTATTCAAAGCTGTCAGACAGGGACATTTAAGTCTGCAGAGGTTTCTGCTGCCTTTTGTTTGGCTATGCCCTGCCCCCAGAGGTGGAGTCTACAGAGGCAGGCAGGCCTCCTTGAGCTGCGGTGGGCTCCACCCAGTTTGAGCTTCCTGGCCACTTTGTTTACCTACCCAAGCCTTGGCAATGGCGGGCGCCCCTCCCCCAGCCCCTCTGCCACCTTGCAGTTTGATCTCAGACTGCTATGCTAGCAATGAGCAAGGCTCCGTGGGCGTAGGACCCTCTGAGCCATGCGTGGGATACAATCTCCTGGTGTGCCGTTTGCTAAGACCACTGGAAAAGCGCAGTATTAGGGTGGGAGTGACCCAATTTTCCAGGTGCCGTCTGTCACCCCTTTTCTTGACTAGGAAAGGGAATTCCCTGACCTCTTGCACTTCCCATGTGAGGCAATGCCTCGCCCTGCTTCGGCTCACACTCGGTGCACTGCACCCACTGTCCTGCACCCACTGTCCGGCAATCCCCAGTGAGATGAACCCGGTACCTCGGTTGGAAATGCAGAAATCATTCGTCTTCTGCGTTGCTCATGCTGGGAGCTGTAGGCTGGAGCTGTTCGTATTCGGCCATCTTGGCTCCACCTCCGCGTTTTGTCTTATAAGAAAACAATAATTAGTTTGAGAATGGAATTTTTCTACTTATACACACACCGGCATGCATGCACACACTGGGGTTGGGAGGGTTTCTGTCTTCCATTATCTGAATGCAGTAGAGGATTGGGTAGCTGACCTCTGTTTTCATCTAGAGTTCCAGCTAATAATAGAAGTCCACCACAGGGCTCACTGGGCCAGGCTCTTTTTCTTTCATCATCTCTTTTCTTCTTTCCAACAACCCTGTAAGGGTGGTACTGGTAGTCTCTCTATTTTGTAGGCAAAAAAGCAAGGATCAGAGAAGTTGTGACTTGCTGAGGTTCACACAGCCAGTAAGTGGATATCCATCTGTCTGACTTCAAATTGAGGCTTTAAACTATTGTGCTCACTGCCTGTGACTTCCTAAGAAGCCTGGAACCTCCTTTTTTTCCCCACTGGTTGATTCTCACTTTCTGCAGGGAAGTATGAAGGGTGGGGGTGGGCAGGAATGGCTGGGTGTACAGACTTTTCCTTCTCATCCTCAAGATCCATTGATTTCTTCCCTTGGCCAATCTTCTGCTACTGACACTTCCTGACACTACTTTAATTTCTCTCTTTATTGCTCTGTTTATTCTACATTGAATGTATCTCTAATTAAATCTTCCAAGGGGCATGAGGAGTAAGGAAATGACTTTCAAGGTGTTGAATGAAACTTCAGATATTGGCAGCAGCTGACAAGAGAAAAGGAGAGAATGGGAGTCTTGGTCATTGGATTCATAAATGCAAATCACACTTTGTAGTTTAATTTTAGACCTTTCCTTTCTATAGAAACAGCTCTTTCAAAGGTCATCAGTTTGATACAGAATCCTTACTGCCATGTGCTAGGCCCTGCCCAGTGTGGAACTAATTAACTGCATTGCAGATCTATTGCAGCTTGCAGCCCAGGAAGCCAAATGCCAGATCTGGAAGACAGCAGCCCTTTTCTTCCTTTGCTGGGGCCCCACCTCCACCTGTTGATATACTCACCACCTGTTGATATACTCACCATGGGGTCATCGTTACCTTTGAACACTTATATATCTTTATGACATGTATGTTGCTTTATCTACAACTGCAGTGGTTAGTGTAATTGATCTATCTCTCTTATTGGACTGTGGGATCTTGGAAGGCCAGGACTGTCTGAGTCCACTCCAGATCTCCAGTGTGTTATATAGGGCCTAGTTCTTGGCAACTACTCCGGAGACTGGAGACAGATATTGAATTGGGAAAAGCCACATTGTAACAGGTGTCTGATTGTGCTGATGAATGTGTTGTTTATTCTAGGATCACGACCCTTCATTCTCTATATCTTTCCTTTCTACTGGTTTTAGGTAAAAGAACAGGCATGCACAGTAAAGGAATGTTGCCTCTAAACTTTAATGTTTGGTTTACCTTCACAAGGAAGATAGCCCTACATCACCATCAACAGAGACTTATTTTATTTTTAGATGGTTTTAATAGTAGTTGCTTTGAGTGGGGTCTTGTTCTGGAAAATACTCTAGAGTTCATCATGTAATATATGGTTAGATGAAGAAGTATTATAAATCATTTTGTGATGCTGTAATTCCATGGTAAACTAGATAATTTGCAAGTTTTAATTTATGGCCTCATAATTGGGTTGAAATCTCCCAGGGTTTTTTGTGGACTAAATATTTGGGAAAAACATTGATTATCTCCTCTTAGGTTCTCCTTGTCTCCTCCTAGGTATCACATTATATCTGTCCTCACAGGCTTATGACAAGAAAGGCTCAATTGAAGCAGGCCACATGGTGTAGTGAAAAGATCATCACCTTTGGGGTCAGACTAAATGCAAACTTTAGTTCAACCGCTTAGGGATGTCACTCTGATCCTCAATTTTTAAATCTGTAAAATGTAGAGTAAAATATTCATTGCAGATGGTTATGCAATGAAATAATATGTTAAAAGTGACTGACAAGCTCCAGTCAGTGCCCAATTAATGTAAATCCTCTTCCTCCTCATTAGAACTAATATTATTTGGTATCTAAAATGTAAGAAATTCATCTGCTGTATTTAAATGGCAACATTTACATGATCCATCGTAATGATGAGAAGGATTTATATGAGTATAACAAAAGCTCTTTTTAAAATCTGGGTTTATTTTATGAAGATAGTGTTTAAACCTTTTATAAACTTTACTATGGATGTACATAAATTCGTGAATATGCTGTTCTTTCCTTTACAAAAGGTTGAGTATCATGAGTTCCTTATTCTTAATGTAGTTTATGTTTTTATATTGTCATTTTTATCTTTAAAGCTTTAGCATTTTTATTTCTTTTTCAGATTAATATTGTCAATGAAAACACGTAACCATTAAGAAGCGTAGTAGTAGGAATCGAAGACTTGAAAAAACTGTGAAAAGCAAAAAGCCTATTTAATTGCCTGGCTAGTGGGAATATAAATAATGAGCTAACATACTGAATTCCTCCTTTTGGATGCTTTTGAAGGTGAACACTGTACACATTAGTCGTATAATAGATTATAGATAGGAAACACCTAATTCCTTAGAGCTGAACCAAATCAGAAACAATTAAAAAGTGATTATCTTGCTACCCAAAAAATACTGTATTGTGGAAATAGTATTTATAATTATTTTCATTTAATAACTACATATAAATCTGAAGTGAATTTTTAAGGAAAAATATAGAAAATTATCTACGTTATCTCTTTCATTTGAAAGATCTGGTAGTAGGCTAATGAAAGAGAAAATAGCAGAACTGGCATATAAAGTGAAGTAAAAGCAATATAACCACAGAGAAGAGCAACCATAGAGAAGATATACATTCCCAATTATAAGGAAGCAGTCTCATTTTAATTTTGGCAAAAGTTATTTGCTATGATTAGCTCAAGGCTAAAGTAACTTTGTTTAGAACTGTATGATATCAGGATTCTAGAAAGCCATTCCTTGCAGAATTGGTCAGAGCTAGCTGTCTGTACTAGCATGTATTGAATGCCCTGCTGTGGGTTATTGTTGGAACTGAGATGGGGCATATTCAGTGTTCTGCTGGTCCAGCCAATCTGCATCCAGAATTTAGATGACAGGAGAATTCTGTGCAGGTTTGATGATGATCCTTCCCCTTTACACTTTGGGTCTTAAATGATGGGCACTATTTAGCGAAGCTATTATGGTTGGAGGGGACTTTATGGCAGAATGAACACAATCAGCAGAGGTAGAAAGATGAGAAAACACGTGGCTATTTGGGAAAAAATATATTTAGAAGTGAAAAAGCTATGTTATAAACTCAGAAGATTACCTGTTTGAATTTGGGAGTTGAGTACTAAAAGGGGTGTAGTGACACAACTCAAAATTGTTTTGGAGTGATGGTTGGAAAAGCCCTGAAGCAGGCACATAGAAGGCAGCAGTTTCCATGTTTACCACGTGCATATCCAAAGATTCCTGATGCTATTCTCATCACCCTTCCAGATCTCAGAGCTGCAGGTTCAGGGAGAAGTTATAGAGTAGGATAAGTTTATCTTTAGTCAACCCCGTGTCCTTCCTTTTTGCTTCCTCCCTCAGCAGACACCCATTGTTCTGTGCTGGCCATCCAGACCCTTTCACTGGCGTGTCCACCTAACTTTGTCCTTACTAGCAGTGCGATGTCTTGAATGTTTGGTTATGGGAAAAGCTGTCTCAAAGAGTGTCTCATGTGTGGCAGGCCATCAGGGGAGGCAGCTTTGGCTGAGGGGGAGGAAGAACGTGGGCTCCTCCTCTTAGAGCCAGCTATGCATTCAGGGGAGTGTTGGGCATCTCCCCAGGAGGAGTCATGGTCACAGTGGGTGGTACATTTGTCTCCGTATCACAGGAAAGAGGCTGTTCATTCTGTAGGGTGAAGTTCATCACTTGCATGAGCATGGCTATTTTTTTGTCTGTGATGTACCGTCCTCTGAGCCTGATGGTGGGAGGGCGAAGCTAAGAGCCTGGAACAGAACTTGTCACCTTGAATACCCAATAGTAATTGGTAGCCAGAGTGTATTTTGTGTTTGAGACCTATTTGATATTTGAGAGATTTTGGAATATAAGTGTTTTTCAGCTCTTTGTCTTGACAGACTGAGATGATTAATGATATGTGATGTTTAAGGAGATAAAATGAACAAGGCTAGAATGTGTGTACTTTTCCTGACAGGGGACTTTTAGAAGGCATTGGAGAAGCATGAATATGTTTTTCTAGGTGACACCTTGGTGATTTGTCTTTCATCCTGACTGACAAATAAGAGACCTTCCAATCTCCTCACGAGGGCATTCTCTGGAGAATAAACCGATTGCACGTTGCAATAGGCATGGCTCAGATTTAGGATTCTACTTACTTTTAAATCAAGTGGAGCTTTAGTTTCAGTTATTTCACTGTGAAAACCGAAAAACTGTGTTTGGAAAAGATTTCCTCCCTTCTATTTAAATGTCCTTTTTTCCTTGAAAGTTAAGCTTATTTTGAAAGAAAAAAATGTTTAAGCCTCATGATAAAGAAATTTTTCTGTAATTCTATGACTACTTTGCTGGAGATTAAAACCTCTTATTTGCAAGGAAACTTCATTAACCAAGGTAACAATCTTGGTGGAAAGCTTTTGAGGCACCCATGGAGTTAATAATTATTAGCATGCAAGTTCCTTTCAGGTGATCATCAGTCATTTTGGGTGTAGCTGGGAAGATGAGCAACATCATCTGCTAATTGGGAGTTTCTCCCAGTTACAAACTGTGCCATTATTCTTAAGTTAGGAAGAATACTAAAATGTCCTATTTTAATTTGTTGCCTCTGAGTGGAATAAATGAGATTCTTGAGGGGTCCCTGTTCATCATGTTTCTTGGTTATACTAGTTATTCCACTCTCACCCCTCGGAAAAAGAATGTTTCTGTGATAGTATCCTGGGGAAAGGATAACGCTCTTATGGGAAATTTCACATAATCATCTATTCACATACACACGAATTATCAGGTGCTTCTACTTTGCAGGGCACCATGTTAAGTGTTGGGGGAATAAAGAGGAAGGAATTAAGTTAGAAGCTGGGGGCTCTGGGTCAAGTTTATACAAAGAGATCACACTTAGCTTTTGTTACTTTACAAAGTCTCATTTCAAATATGTAATCCTTTCCTCTTTCCATATGTATATATATTTTACATCCTACATTTTTGTCCTTAGAGATTGAATTGGTAAGAAGATTGGAGATGTCAGTTTCAGGGCCTGCCAACCTTGCTACTAAAGCTAATTATTTTACAGTGTGCAAATAATATGATTGGGGCGGGGGAGTGAAGAGAGAAAATGGAAAAGCATCTCAAGATGTGTAAGTATTCTTGGTCATCTCCATGTATCTTTTGCCTTTAATTAAAAATCAGGTTAACTTTATTTCTGGTATAAAATCAATCTTTTTTATTGGGCAGTTATTGCTGAATTCTCCAATTTCAGCTTATTCTTTTTACAGGCATCACAGTTAGACTGATGCTAGACTAACGTGTGTGAAATAGATTTCTGGCAACTGAAATACCTAGGCCCATTTGGGAGAATATATTTTCAGTATATGTATGTTTCCCCAAATGTAACGCAGACTTCCATATTTAAAATACATAAAAGGCAGTTCCAAAAGCACGTTGCAAAAGTGGAAAGGGGGAAAAAGCCAATACTCTATTTGTTAGCTATAACATTGCACAGAATTTCTATTCATAGATAAGAAAAAAAATTCCTGCCTTTGGTACAAAAAAATTAAGAACAATAACAAAATTAAAAAAAAGAAAAAAATCCCTCTTTGATTTTTTATCTTTTGTCAAAATAAATAACTAGCTTTGCTTTAAAATAATTTCCCTTCTTCCACATGTAAGTTCTTAAGTCTTTAAAAATGCATACAAAATGATAAAACAGTAAAAAAATAATAATTAACACCATCAATAAATTGCAATTATCGTGTGCTGCAGTTTTTTAAATTAATTATCTAATACTGTCTGTGGAATAAAAAGCAGATCTTAAGTGAACACATTAAATTCAACACAACTTTGCTATTCAAGAAATTAATATTATAAGGGGTACATTTCTTTCATTGTCAAAAGAAAGTGGCTATTCAAATTTGAGGAAAAGGGTGTCCAGAGAATATTGTCAAATTATTGGCTAAATAGGCTTTTGCTTCTTTCTGTCTTAATTCAAGTTGCCTCCATAAAGAAGGATGTAGATTTGGACATGTGCTGTGTAGGGAAGGGCTCCTTCTCATGCAGCATTAAATCCGCTTCCATTTATCCCATGCCTTTTCTTTCCTTCTGCTCTCTTTTTTTTCCAGATGTTACTTAGATTAGCAGAGTGGTTGCACTGGGTGAAGAAGGAGAAACAGAGGGAACAACTGATGGTTCTTCTTGCCTTTGGCTTTTTAGCTGGGAGAAACTAGCGAAGGAGATCTTCTGAAATTCATTATAAACTTCGAGAAACTTAGTAGTTTGCTGTCAAGGCAAATAACTAAGGCATATTTGTATATTTTATGTTTCATATATGACAATTTGGTGAAATAAGTATTTTAAATAGTCACATTTTGCTTTTGGTAATGTCTTTCCTGTTAATACATTCCAAAATGTATAGAAATTGGAGCAAAGTCCATGGATGACTAAGATCTATCTTAGGTCTTGCTTGGACCATCTGGATGGCCCTAAGGAGCTTTCTGAAAGTCTTATAAGAGGACACAGGTGCATAAGACTGGCCAGGGGTACCCTTATTTCAGACCATGCCTGAGTACGTAGTAAACCCCATGGCAGGAAAAGAGGTGACACCCTCACTGCCAGGACAAGCTAGCTAATCGGTAATTCCCAAACATCTTGGTTCCGTTCTAACTACTGCAGGAGGAAAAAAGAACACATGATAAGAAATATTTAAAATGATATAAATGCTTTATATTGTGAGGGGGAAAAACCAGCAAAAATATTCTTAAAGCACTAATGTCTTATTTTTTTCTTTGAGTGGAGATTTGTTATTGGGACTATTTTATTCATTGGCAATGACAGAAAAAGTACTTAATGAACAAGTACTTTTCAAGGGTCTAAAGCTTAAATAAGCTTTTCAAGAGCCTAGAAAAAAACATTTAAAAATTTAAATTCCTTTGTTGGCTCCAAAATTAAAACAGCAATATCCTGAAAAATTGAGATTAATTGATATTTAATTTAAATATCTTTAAAATATAAAATTATATCAGTCTACTGCAATTCAACTTGTAAAATTATAAATAATTTCATAAATTATTTTAATACATTTGATATATTATGGGGGTGGTACTTCCAAAGTAAGAAGCACTAGATCTTTCAAATATCTTAAAATTTGGTGTGTGTGTGTGTGGGGATAGGGGTTGGGGGTGGCATAGGGTGCAGGGAGGAGAGGAAAAAGTTCTTAAAAGCTTTTGGCCAAAATTAAAAGCGGTATTGTCCAATATGATAATTTTCAAGAAACTCATATGCAATTTCCAAAAGTGCTGCTAAAGACCAAATTGTTTCTTTTTGAACAAAGACCACAACTTAACTTTGAAATGATACATGGGATTAAATAGAAGTCATGATGTACAACTCAAATAAGTTTCAGAGTTAGTAGTCATTATTCCCCAAGCAATGAGTTAGAAAATCTATTCTAATAGTCATCATGAACATATGTGCAGATGTGCTTTCCTTGAAAATCAGATACATTGAAATTGGAATTCACAAAATAGCTATGTTAAAGAGTTGCTTTATCAAACAATTCTTTGCTTTATAAAAGGGGTTTCTTGAAAATTAAGTCCTTTTAAAGGAGCACACATGCTTGAAGCATTTGTTTAGAAGCCGCTGTCTAATTGGAGGGGGAAGAGATGGGGAGATGATTAGAGAATCACAAAGTCCAGGCTGGGGGTGGTGTGGCTCACCCCTGTAATCCCAGAACTTTGGGAGGCTGAGATGAGCAGATCGCTTGAGCCCAGTGGTTTGAGACCAGCCTGGGCAACATGGCGAAACTCTGTCTCTACAACAAACACAAAAATTAGCCAAGCCTGTTGATGCACACCTGTACTCCCGGCTACTCTAGAAGCTGAGGTGGGAAGATCAGCTGAGCTCAGGGAGGTTGAGGCTGCAGTGAGTCATGATCACGCCACTGCACTCCAGCCTGGCTGACAGAGTAAGACCCTGTCTCAAAATGAAAACAAAACAACCACCACAAGGAAGAGAATCACAAAGTCCAAACCCAACATGTCTAAAATTCAACCTGTTACCATCCAAAGCTGAACCTGTTGCCATCCTTCCTCACATCCTGTACTCATCCTATCCTCTTCCTTGCTTACCTCAGTGCAAGACACTTTTGTTCACTCAGAGCCTAAGTCGCAAGACCCTCCCCCATCTCCCAGAAGTTCTCTTTGCTACTTCTTGCACAGTTACCAATGAATTCTATTACCTGTGCCTCTTCCACTTGTCTTAAGTCTTGGAAGGAGATCTTTTTGCTATGTAGTTTTATTTCAGCAATGTTTTTTCCTACGGAAGGATTTTTGCAATGAATCAGATGCTCCCAATATTTTCTTGCATTATCCTATAATTAATTCTTCCAATTTTCTTGTAATGCAGATTATTCAGATTAGGAGCCAAGGCAGAGAGATTAGGGGCATTGAAGGCTGGGATGTGTGAAGAGGTAATACACTAACATTTACTGAGTACCAGTTATGGTTGTGGTACTCTACTTGGTGCTTCGTATGTTTTATCTGGTTTAATTCTTACAACCACTCTTGAGGTAGAAATTATATCCCCTTTTACCAATGAGGAGGAAACTGAGCTTTAGGGGTTAAGACATGGGCTCAAAGTTGTATAAGCAGTAGGTGGTGAGGTTGGACTTGGGAGCCAGGCTGGTTTCTCTTCATCACATGGTCCTTCCTTCACTGTATTCCCTGTCAAGGAAACCAATGCTTAACATTAAAGTCTTTTGATTTCAATTACAGTTTCCAAATGCTTTTATACAAGTATATACTTTTAATGAGTTAATATGTCTGGCAGCAATTAGTAGAATGCATGTTTATAACTAGTAATTGTTCTATTGATGGAGAACTCTATTTCAACATAAGGAATTTTGAAATGACTGTTTGCTTTAATTTGTTAAAATATTTCCTATTTCTTTGTTAAGGAGTATTGCTTCTCCAAAAAGGGCTCTAACAACCTCAGAGATTGCAATTCCTTACATGCAATGGAATGCCAATGGATTTTCAGTGGAACTTTTAAACACAGGCATTAAATACATGAGGACACAGCCAATGGTGAGTAGCCTGGAAGCTTTCATTGTAAGGTCATAACACTAAACACCTACATAGAAATGCTCAGATTTATAACTATAGACAATGTTAACAGAGCCAAGAACTTATTAACAGTGGAATTCACATAGTATGCATATAAACAAAAAGTAGATAAATACCAAGAAATGGATTAGGCCATAATAAGTGCTTAAAAATTGATTAACTGGATATTTATACGTCGTTTAGGAGCTCTTGCTAAGTGCATTTAAAAAAGCAATCACATAAAAGAAAGACTCTTGAATGTTTAAAAAAATTGGAATTAGGGGAAAATTTGCCCCTTTTGTGGGTAAGTGAAAAGGTCCTAATTTTGGGAACCTGGAGGTCTGTACCATCTTTGCCATTAACTCACCACATAAAGGTGAATGAGTCCCTTGAAAATGTTGATTCTCAATTGCCTTTTGGTAATTAGAAGGGGTTAGACTAATTCTCTGAGGCTCTTCCAGCTCTCACATTCCAATATACACCAAGATTCAAATTTATTGTGACAGTTCTCTTCACCTCATAAAGAAAAAGATAATAATTCACTTCTTTCCATATTCATGAAGATTAATGTCGTAACAGTACTCAGTCTTCACGTTCATTGTCTTTATGAATTGCAACCCCAGAACTTGTGCTATGCTGTATTCATGGAAAAACAAATGACTTCATGCATAATGAGGCTCATATCTTGCTAATCTGTCTTGTATAAACTAAGTCCCTAAGGTATAACAATCATTTTTAACTACACATTTGTTTAGATTTTCTGACATGCAACTGTAGTCATTTAAAAAGAGGCTTATGCTTTTATAATACTGAAATAAGACATTGATTTGTTATTATTACTTTTCCGGAAATGATTCCATCTATTTGCAAAACCACAATTGAACTGAATCACCTTAAATAATATAAATAGGTATCATGAATAAGGTAAAAATTCAGCTGCCCCTTAAAACATGCCTTATTTTCTAGTAAATTTATGTTTATATGCCAATTAAGATGTGAGGTCAAAATTTATTTCATAACCCCAGAAAAGAGCTGAGGAATTGTAGCTAGGAGTGCAAACTGCCAAACATAAGCTCTGACAGCTAAATGTCACCTCCTTCCCCTCCCTCCCATCCTCCCCATTCTGTTCTCTGTGCTTGATCATGCAGAGCTCCATGGGGGAGGAAATGAAAGCTCTCAAGTCCCAGGCAGCCCCGTTGAGACTGCTTCACAGGACATTTCTGAGGAGATTTTGTTTGTGAGCCACAGAATTGGATTCATAACAAGATCCATAAGCAGGTCACTGAGGGGGAAACAGAAGCCAGGGACTTGTAGGACAGACTAAAGTGCTTGAAAATTCTTTATGGAGGAAAGACTTCATGGAGTTGAATGAAGCAAGAAATAGGAGAGTGGACCAAGCAAAAAGATTGAGGTACAACTTGGCCTTATTTGATTTTTAAAATAGATCAATCCCTGTAAGTGTTGGGCAACTAAAAATAAAAGTTCTCTTCAGAAAGATCAGCCATTAGCAATTCCATTCCAGTAGGGCTACAGCTGGGTCTCTCAGGTGAGATTTCAGTTGGGCTTCCCATTATGGGCTCCTCTGTTTACTCCCTTAGGGCTACTTCTCATCGTAAACCTTTCACATTGTCCCTAACTTCCCTATTTTTCAATATTCTCTTCCGTGTTGTCCACTGTGGAGGCCAAAGCAACTCCATCTTGGAAGCTAATCTGTCCACCATGTTGGCTTCTGACTAATTCTTGTTCCAGGAAGGCCTTTAAAACTTCCAGTTTGTCTACTGTTCCTTGTGTAAGAGCAGGTACTGTAAATCCTTCCCTTAGGTAAAATAATCTTGACGTTATCATTATCATACTTCAGTTGCCCTATAAATCCCTTCTGGGTCATTCTTTTCCCTGTGGTCTATAATCCCTGGGTCTAGGGGGTAGTTGGGGGAATCCATCATCTTGTCTTGCAGCTGCCTGAGACCAGACATGGCCTCTGTTCATAAATCCCTATTAAGTGTTTCTTCCTAAGAAATTGGAGGCCGGAATGGTCATCTTCCAGTAATTCACCAAAATGACGAACACAAAGGAAAAGAGAAAAGGCATCTGTATATGTTCTGTATAACATGGAGTTGTTTAGAAACATGGAGTTGTTCCTTTGGCCACGTATATGTGAATTTCTAAGAAAGACGATGTTGTAGACATAAGGGAATGGGTACTGTTCAAAAAGGAATGCCCCACTAATGCTGCCATGGCAAAACTGGAACACTCTATAGTGCTACCCAGCATGCTGTTGGCATTGTTGTATAAAAAACAAGTAAGGGCAAGATTCTTGTGAAGAGAATTAATGTGCATATTAAGCACATTAAGCACTCTGAGAAATGAGATACCTTCCTGAAATGCATGAAGGAAAATGATCAGAAAAAGAAGGAAGCCAAAGAGAAAGGTACCTGGGTTCAACCAAAGCACCAGCATGTTCCACCTAGAGAAATGCATTCTGAAAGAACCAATGGGAAGGAGCCTGGGCTGCTGGAACCTATTCCTTATGAATTCATGACATAGTAGGTGTAAAAAAAAAAAAATAATAAAAGACCTCTGGACTGCAAAAACATTTCTCTTCATTAAGTAGAAGTGTGGTGTTCCATGCCCCAAATAAATATTTAAAGCAAATTTTAATTGTATTCTAATTCATTAATGTCTTTACCATTCAAATTTAATGTATTTCTCACTGAAAGATGTGAGGTGGCTTATTGTGCAACAAATTACTCAATTGGTTAGAAAATGGCCAGATATTATTTATGAAATATTTATACTGGTTTGAAGATAGTCCCTCTTGGGACTAAATCATCATGGAAGAAATAAAATAATTACAGAAAAAAACCCTAAAAAACAAAAAAACTGAATTTGTCAGCCTCTTTCTTTGGCCCCTCAGCTTCCTCAGACTTTTGGGGGTACGTTTGCATAGACCTCTCCACTGCAGGACACCCTCTATGAACATTAGTAATATTTCACATTTTATCAAAGACCTCTTTATCATTTTGCCTGAAGATTCTGACTACCCATCAGCCATGTCACTTAACAAGAGAACCTATTATACCCTAATTGTTTCCCCATGAATATGAATGCAGTATGCAGTTTGTGGAACAGAAGATAAATGTCCCTCAAAACTGAGCTCAAGAAGCCTTCTTAGAAAGTTTTTCTGACCAGTGTGGCTGCGGGCTCGAGGCCATGTCGGCTCCACCTGCCCAGAACCCATCTGCCACCAGTGCTGGCTTGGAAGACAGGCTTGCAGTCTTCTCTGGGTCTTGGGAAACCTGTACGTCTTAGGACTCATTCAGGATGAGCATGTTCTGCCCAAGGACTTCTTCAGGAAAGGCACTCCCTCCCAACTAAAGGAACGTTCCTCAAAGCAATCTGAGAAGCGCATCCCACCCGCCTCCAGCTGGGTGGCCGCAGACACCTCAGGCTCCCGCCTCCCTGCATTTTCATGCCCCACAGCAAAAAACATGGGGGGTATTTCTTTCCAGTTATGCCCTGAGCCAAATGTTGAGCTTTTCTGCCCAAGAAGGGCAAAATTCTAGCACCAGCAGGGGTGCAACCCAAGGGGTGGCTAGGGTTCTCACTGCCCTTGGCCATGGGGCAGGCTGGCCTAGACAGAAGGAGGATGTTTTCAGGGTGGAAGTTTCCCCCCACCTAGTCCTGAAGACATAAGGTGCTGGAGCACCTGTGTTCCCATGAGGCCACCGTGGGCCACTCATGACTTCAAAAGGCCCTCGAGGCTCAACTAAGTGTGCTGGTTTCATTCTGAACATGCTGCTCTAAAACACATCCCTGCTGAGCCACAGGAGGATCAGATACTGTGAGCTTCTGGTCTGTTGATGCTCAAGAGCCAGGGCATGTGGGGAAGACTCCAGAACTCCTACCTCTTGCTAACCTTACATCTGGGATTCTTATGCCCTCAGCTGAAGAACTCGATGAATTTCAACTTCGAAGAGGTTCTTCTAACAACTTGGCCATTTCAACCAGGCTTTGCTAAAGTCCTCTGAAATTGGGGGACTGAAAGCCAATTACTTGGATCACAAGTTGCCTGTGAAATCTGCAAGGACCTGCTGTCACGGCTCATTAAACCCCAAAGTATGGCATCTTGGCATGCAGACTACTCTGACCCAGAGGAGACTGGAAGGCCTTAGTAGCCAGGTTTTGTCCTTCCCTCCTGGTTCCTGCCCCTTTTACTCCCCCAAAGTGAGTCACAGAAACCAGAATTATTTTTCCCCAAGGCAGGTCATAGAAACTAGAACTCCTCTCTCCCAAAGCCAGCCATAAAACATAGCAAGGTCACTCTCTCCCTTCTCCCTGGAAGACCTTCATTCCCGAGGGGTCCTGCCCCATACCCAGGGGAAGGGGAATTGTACAGAACAGCCTTGCTGGGATTCCTCACTCCGTCCGTCACTGTTAGGCCAGATCCTTTGTGTCCAATCACATTTCTGCATGGCTATTCATTCATCAAACCTAAACATAAAAATAAAGGTTTTCCTTTGAGGGGAGGGGGTGGGGAAGTTTCTCTGACCTCTTCAGGGAGCGTAATTGTAAGAGCTACATTTATTAAGGTACTTACAGTGTTCTAGTCACCAAAATTTTGATGCATTAAGTCACTGAAAACTTACAATGGCCTCATGAGAGTAGTACTATTATTGTTCCCATTTTATAGATGGGGAGGCTGAGGTACAGGGAGGTTAAGAAATGTGATCAAACTCACATAGCTGGTAGGGGTAGGGCCTGGCTTTCCAACTACGCTGGTTTAGAGCCCTTTCTTCTCCTCTGCCACTTGGGTGCTAGACTTAACTCTTGATTTTGGCCTGGTGTCACCTGACTTGTCACTGGAAACTCTTCTCAGTTTTGGTGACCTAGCTTTTGCGTGAACCACTTGGCTCATGGATTCCATGTACATTTGGATTTGTTTTCAGATTATTTTCTTGGCTTGGTGATATAGCATTGCCCATGGCTAAAATTAAACATGACCCCTTTTTTTCTCTTTCCTCCCTTAGCTTTATATTATTGCCTGGCCCAACTGTATAAGGGAGCAAGTTTGGATAGGATCCATTCATTCCCACTTTCTAGGGCAGAATGCTGGCAAGAACATGATCAGAGTCGGGTCAGATGATTTGATTTAAGTGTTGAGCCAAATGACTTAGGATTGAGGAGGGAGTTCTAGAACCTGTCCGCCTAACTGAAGGCACCATGAGGACATGTACTGTCTCAGCTTTGTTTACCTTTATATCCCCAGCACTGGCATGGTACTTGGCACATACTGAGTGCTCAATAAATGTTTATTGAATGAAGACATGAATTAATGACTGAAGAGGAGGAGGCAATGGTATTGGGCAGACTATGGGGTGAGGTGTCAAAATAAGGCCACTTAGATGCTTAGGCTCAGTGCCTTATCAACCAGGTGCCAGGTCTGTTGGATAAATCTGGCAGATTATCCAACACTGCGCAGTGAAAAGCACCACCAGATGGCGGAAGACCCTGGATATACTTCCTGCTCCTGGTGTCGTCTAGTGTAACCGAGAGCAAATGAGTTTGTGGGTAGACTTTGTAGAAAAGACAAAGTTAGGAGAACTGGTCAAAATTCCCTAGTCTGCCATTCTTAGAAGCAGAAGTCTGAGGCAGGTCTCTTGTAGCTGTTTTATAGTCTCCCTTTAGCTTCTTTACAGGCAAGGCTAATCATTTGCTTCAGCCTTGCATGGAAGCCTAGACTCTACACACATGCAGGGCATTAGCTGTGGGCACATTTGCCCCATTTCCTTTTTTTTCTTTTTTGAGACAGAGTCTCACTCTGTCGCCCAGGCTGGAGTGGAGTGCAGTGGCATGATCTCAGCTCACTGCAAGCTCTGCCTCCCGGGTTCACACCATTCTCCTGCCTCAGACTCCCGAGTAGCTGGGACTACAGGTGCTCGCCACCACGCCTGGCTAATTTTTTGTATTTTTAGTAGAGATGGGGTTTCACCGTGTTAGCTAGAATGGTCTTGATCTCCTGACCTCGTGATCCGCCCGCCTCGGCCTCCCAAAGTGCTGGGATTACAGGCATGAGCCACTGTGCCTGGTGGCCCCATTTCTTTAACTCAACAAGGCACTGTGTACTGAGGTAGCTGGGAATCTTCCTTAATCAGCTTCTATCATCATGCTACTGAAAACCAACACTGCTATCACTTATTGCCTTCTGTGGCCTCTCACACTCTCACTAGAGATCATGTCTGTATTAGTCTGTTCTCACACTGCTATGAAGACACACCCGAGACTGGGTAATTTGTGAAGAAAAGAGGCTTAATTGACTCACAGTTCCACAGGCTGTATAGGAAGCATGTTTGGGGAGGCCTCAGGAAACTTACAATCATGGCAGAAGAAGGGGAAGCCAGCACACTGTCTTACATAACAGGAGCAGGAGGAAGAGACTGAAGGGGGAAGTGCTGCTCACTTTTAAACAACATCTCGTGAGAACTCACTATCACAAGAATAGCAAGGGGGAAATCCACTCCCATGATCCAATCACTTCCCACCAGGTCCCTCCCCCAACATTGGGAATTACACTTCAACATGAGATTTGGGTGGGGATGCAAATCCAAACCATATCAATGTCTTATTTCATATCTGTATCCTCAGTGCCTAGCGAAGTGCCCGGCTTTGGATAGAGTTGATGCTCAAGAAATGCTTATTTCTTGAATAAATGAATGCATGGGAGACATACGACGTGGTCACATACTGATAGGGTCAAAAGGAAAAGTGCTAAGCATTGTGTGTCTCTGACACCAACTTTTTTTTTTTTGCATGCAAACATATCACCATTTCTATTTTAATTCTCCATTTTATGTTTTGTAAATTGAGTTCTCAGGACTTTTTATTTCATTCTTGAATTTGATTACTATGGATATATTTTGTGCTTGAATAAAGGCAAGCATTAAAGATATTGAGAATTTTAACTACAAATTTTTTAATAAATAGGGGAAATTTTGCATTTCACCCTTAGAAATACAAATCTTGAGAGAAAACCCGGAGTGAATAAGTAGAATGGATCATCTTGATCCTTCCAAAAATAAAAAATTAAAAAAACTTTTAAGCCTTATTCCTTTGACTTATGATGTTGAAATTATGACCCAAAATATTAAGTTGTGTTATTACCATATATATTTTTTCAGTTAATTCAGCCTGAACAATGAATTTGGATGATTAAATTTGCATGCCTGAATATGAGGCCCACTCTTGAATATGAAAAATACCGAGGGACAGGAATAGCAGAGGTAATTAAAATGATCCCCAGACCTATATCTCTTAATTTCAATAATTTATCTCAGTATCTCACACTAAGATTTTTAGTAACAGGTAAGCAGTCAGCTGACTTGAGTGCCGTCTTCCCTAGTCCCCGTTCACCCTCCCACAGAAGTCCTGACCTGCAGTGCAGTGGCCACAGCTTGGCAGCGGGAGCTACAACAGGAAACAGATTCCAGTTAGTTCACACATTTCCCAGTCAGCTCCTGGAATAACTGAGAGTCAGCTGTAACAAATCTGGCTTTTATCTCAGAGGCAAATAATGCCAGGCATCAACTCTGTATTTGTTTTCTCTCTCAAGACCATCCCCCACTATAATATTTCATTTCTATTACTTTAAAAATAATCAAATAAAAATAAACCTTTATTTTTTCTGGCCCCAAATACCTTGCCTTTTATCCAGAGAAATAAAAATCTTAAGAGCAGTTTGGCAATAGAGCATATTTTTTGGATTTAAGTGTGACACCTGGGATGAGTATATTTATCTTTTTTTCTGACTTGTTTTGCATTTAAGAAATGAAAGAACTGGTTCTGATTCATTACTTGCAAATACACTGGAGATTTACTGCTCTGTCAGGATAAATTATTTTACATAATGAGTATTTGCAATTGTACCTTCCCCTTGCCATCCACGGGGGAGGGACTTTTTTGTTCTCTTGGCCTGAAACTGGGCCTCGGTTGTGCTGAATGAGGGGCGGGGAGGCGAATGGTAGCAGCCAAGTTGCAAACAGGGCAGATTACTCTAAGTTAGAAAAGATGAGGGAGGAGAAAGGTGGACAGGGAGACTCAAGGGCAGAGATGCAGGAAAGGAGGAGAAATATGGGGAGGAGAAGAGGATGATGAAGAGTTGCTGATAGTGAGACTTTGGATGCATCATGTGCTGAGGCTGGATTCCAGGAAGTCCAGCTTTATGCACGTTATGCTACTAAACATAGAGGGTTCAGCATTTATAAGAGTATGACCATTCTCACTATAAATATATACAAAATCTTCATGACTTTTTTACTCATGTCTTTTCTGTAGTGTATTTTTGCATTTTTTAAATTCTCTTGAGTAACTCAAGCAACTTAAACAACAATGATAGATATATTGCTTTTATAACATACAATTCTATTGAGGGTGAAATTTAATTTTTATAGTCTGGCATTAGAGTGGCTTCTTTCAGGAACTAAGTATATTTTCTCCTTTAACATATTTATATATTTATAAATTTTTATAAGTCGAGAAAGCTTCGTTAAAAAAATCAGCTAAGTCGCAGTCTGTACTCTGAAGGTACTATTACACAACAACATTAACATAATTTTGATACTATTCTAATGTGAATATCTTTTCCTTTTCCTTTTTTTAATTAAAAAAACAGATTCCAGGGTTTTTTTTTGCACTGGTTTCTAACATGATTTTAAAAGTCTGTTTTTATCGTAGTTTTAAATTCATCCCTCCTTGTCATTAATTTTGTTTGTTTCAGGGAGGGTATTTTTACTCTTGCTACTGCTTATTATTACATTCTGTAGGTTTCTATGCAATAAGGTAGCTTTTGTCTAGTGCGCAGCATAGGGCTTTGTTTACAGCAGAATAAATGTTAGTGTACTAACAGCGTTCCCTAACTACTTCTAGGGGACAACGGGTATGATGGCTTTTTCATACGTCAACTTGGTGAGGCTGAATTATAGTCCCTAGTTATTCAATCAAACACTAATTTAGGTGCCACCATGAAGGGATTTTGCACATTAAAGCCTCTAATCAGTTGACTTTAAATTAATCAAGAGATTATCCTGGGTGACCTAATTAGGTGAGCCCTGTCAAAGAAGCCATCCCTTGTGCTTAGAGACTGCAAATGGCTGCTGGGTCCACAATTCCTCTCCCCCTACTCTGAATCATGGGGTTCTAGTCTGCTTATCACTTTCCCTACCTGATGGCCAATAAGCCTCAGCTGTGCCTGTGGAGTTCCAACCTACTTATGATCTTTCCTTCCCAACTGCCTGTGGAAGGAGCTTTAGCCTGTGCCCATGGGTAACTGGCTTTCTCATTTCTTCTCTAAATGTCTAGCCTATAAACTTTTATAAACTTTAGACTTGTTTAACCACCCTCATGATGGGGTAAACCAATTCCTTGTAACAAATACATATACATGCACACACACACACACACACACACACACACACACACACACACACCCCTACTGGTTCTGCTTGCTTGGTTGAACCCTGACTCAGAGAGTGGGTATCTGATTCCTTCTCTTTTCTCCCCAGTGACTCTCATTAAGTTTAGTTCTCAGTAAACTGAGAGTGAATGATTTCTGGAATCTTCAAGGTCTAAAATGCAGTCTGCCTACCTGAAGTATAATTTTAATAAACTTATAGGCTTTGGCCAAACTAGTGTGCCTTGAGAGTTCAGTGTTTCCTTTTTCATTTCAAATGTTTTCCTTTTTAATTTTTTTGTTTCCCCCCTTCTTTCGATGAAAGGAAAACAGCTAAAGATTTTGAACATATTTGTCCTAGTTTCCCTCTCATGTGAGCAAGGAGACTGTGGACCTAGAAGGGACTGCTCCTGTTGGAGCTCCAAACAGCTCCATCTCAGCCAGTGAAAGATGCTTGGGGGTTGAGGGCTGATCTTATCCGAGGGTGCTGGGACAGGAAGGTCTGTGTCGTGTACTCCCATCTTTAGTGGGAGGTCAACATTCTCTCCAGCCCCCTCACTTGTCCTGTTGAGGAGATAAGGATAAAGGGCAAATAATAAAGTCACTAAATGGGTGGTATGGAAAGTAAGAAATATAGCTTTTAATTGGAGGAATGGAGAAATTGGAAATAGTAACAATGTCTTTCTGCCTGTCTGTTTTCTTTCCTTCCCTCCTCCTTCCCTCCCTGCCTATTTTTCCTTCCTTCCTTCCTTCCTTTCTTTTTCTCCCTCTCATATTTTTCCCTCCATGCAGCAGTTATGGTGAGGTAAATTGTGATAAGATGGGTTGGAAAATACTTCTCAATGTCAGGTTATCAGAAACTTGGAGGGCCAAGCAATATGTGGTCAGGATGAAGGTTGGGTTGGGGATTGACTGACATGTGAGGAAAGGAAGCAGGAAGTGGACAGTTTGATCCTACTTTGATCAGTGACTTGGCTAAAGACATTTGCTTATGTTTATTTCTGCTTGTTTCTATCTTGGGAGGCTGATGCTGGGAATACCCCCAACCTAGAGGCACCCTTGGGAAGAAGTAAGACCACAGTGGGACCCAGATGGGAGGGGACAAAAGCTGGCCATCATCCAGACCAGTGTCAAAAGGCAAGAGAGATCCTGAGCCTCATAGCTAGCTCCCACTCAGTTCACTGGGGTGGGATGCAAGCAGACTCAGGCACCAGGACCCAGAGCACATTTTCCTGGAGTGTCTTCTTACATGGATCTCTGGGAGAACATGGGGTGGGTGAACTGCCATGGTGCTGGAGGAAGTGGCTGGCCATGGTCATGACAGACAGGTGGTCTTGGATTTAGAGACTCAGGATCCTGTCTGTCTCTTGGTTGCATGACTAATGGGAAGGTGTTCTACTTCTGGCAGATTGGCTGGGACAACAGGAAAGTCACTCCAAAGATGTCAAGATGTCTTATTTTACTTAGCGCTAATCCTACTGCATTTACTTTATAGGAGCAAAGTAAATAGAGAAATAAGAGGTATAGAAGATTACCTAGACTTCTTTTGGGGGGGCCTATTTAGTTTGGCTTGTGGTGAAGAATAATTCTGAGGAACAATCTGCTAGAGAGATTTCAGAGAGATTAAGGGGATTATTAAAATGTTCTTCCTTGGTTATAGCAGAGGTTTGTAACACTTTTAAATCACTGTCAAGAAAACAAAGGGATGTGTTACTAGGTAATGTTGTATGGAATACATAGAGCAGGACATTTTAATATGAATCTCTGTTTTACCTCCAGGAACACCAAATGATGGAGCAATTGTATTATGCACCCAAAAATTATAGTTTATCATAAAAGGGTCACATGCTCCATTGCCTTACAAGAGAAATTGTATTTGAATTATAAGGCATTTCTAAACCTTGTGAATGATTGGTAGGAGGTGTAGTCTTTTGTAACACAAAAAGCCGCTGACTAGAATTACAGTTCCCATTAACAGGAATGTAAGTGAAATAATTTTGTTTCAACAGTCATATCCTCAGGGCGAATGGGTCATAGGAAGTGATTAAACTGAAAACATGAACCCACTAATAATCACTATATATGTATCCCCTGTGGATGACCTCCCTTTTTTTTTCCCTCAGAACTTTAGCATTCTCTGACATTTACCATTGTATAAAGATATACTGATAACAATAATAAGGTGATTGAATATGCCATTAGATTTTTTCACTATAAAAGTATTCTCAGCACAGGAAACTGCACATTGATATTCTTTTCTAAATTGAAATATTATACACAGGGCAAAAGGATTAGATAGATGTAGCAAATAATTTGATGGCAAGAAAAATACCATACATCAGCAACAATGAACTTTTGTAGTAAAAATACAAGTATGGTAATAATAAAAACAATGCTTTGCAAAGTTATAGGGCATATATTTGAATCAGAACAGCTCTTCAAACACAAAATAATGGAAATGTTATGAATGTTTATTTAAACTAGTTATTCTGACCTGATAATCCTGAACAATTGGCAAAAATTGGAATTTATGCTTTAGCTCATAAAAAGGAGGTTCTACTTCAGAAAATTATATATGTCTTCAGAGCAATATGACTCTCCAAAGCTGCTTATTTCTAGTGTATTTTCGGAGTTGCTTTAGCTTGGGCTGCAATGCCACTCTGGATTTTTATTGCTAGGATTAATCCCAACATTATCTGCTCTCTATTGTACCCTCCTTGCAGCTGGGTGCGGAGGAACACCTCCTCTGACAGATGTAACTAGCTGATTTGTATACATTACACATGTGCTAACAGTTGCCTACAGCCTTGTGTACATTTCAGGGTCAACATAGGTGTTGAGTGAGGAACAAGAGCAGGGAGCTAGGCATGGATGGAGATACAGAGATGCAGAGGCAAGCACAGCAGGCAGCTAATCTGGAAATGGCCATTCAGATGCATGGAGAAACCAAAGGCATGAGACATATCAGAATCAAGCCCCAGTGATGGAATAGAGAGGAGAGCTGTGCTAGGGGGACAGGGTGGTGAAAGCCAGTCAGGAAACTTCCACTAGGAATCCCTTCTCCTCCACCAAACAAATTCTTGCGTAATGTAGAAGGGAGAGGTTGCTTAATTCAAGATGTTTGTTGAATAAATGAATGAGTGAATGACTTGTCATCTCCTCCTGCTCATTCCATTTAGGCATTTCCAAACTTCTGTTCTAAGCTGTCATCCTTTATCTTTCCCTCAGGTGATCACCTCTTCTTCCTGGGTTGAACTTTATGATACCATGTGTATAGCTTCCAGAACTTGTTCTTCAGAACTTATTTCTCTCTTTTGAACTTCAGATCTGAATTTCCATTTGTTTGTTGTATGTCCTAAAAGTCCTTCCAATTCATCATGCCCAAGAGGGATTAATTTCCTTCCTCAAGTCTGATCTTCCTTTTCCTTTGTTCTGTATCTTAAATTTCATGGTCCTGCCTTTCCTTGATTAACTCAACCTTGAAATGTTGTTGTTATCTCCCTTACTTCTTGCATCCAGTTAGTAAGAAACCATGTTCATTTTCCCTCTTCAAGATTTCTTGACTCATTCCCTCTGTGCCACTCCCATGGATAATGCCCTAGTTCAGAACTTTATTATCTCTACATTGTTATTTGAGTTATCTCCTGAAACACCCATGGCCATGTCATTCCCCACACGAAGTGCTCAGCAGAGCTACATGAGGATGCTGGCTTACCAATTCTCTGCAAAGTCCAAAAGAACCCAGTCTCTCAGGGTGAGACAGGACTCACATTTGAGGATGTTTTACAAAACTTACTACTGCAAAATGCTTTTAAAAGTTCAATATATTCTAGAGATGGAGGTGCTTCTGACTTGATTTAGCCATGACCTAATTGTCTTGGTGAAAGCTATTAATATGCTGGAAGGAATTCCTTCAGGTCCCTTCCTTCCCATAATGAATTTTTTAAGGGCAACATTCAAAATCAAGGTCAGCACACAAAGGCATCAGTTGCCTTATGGTACTAGTTAGAGGTTTTAAGCCAATTTGACTCTGGGTTAATTTTTTTTCATGTAAAAACTAGCTGTAGCTAATTTCATTTAAAAAGTCACAGTACGCATAATACAGGAGACCTAATGACATTTCCCCCCTCAAAGCAGTACCCAATAGATGGCCATAAATGTCTGAAGTGGTGGTCCTAAGGCACTGGGCACTGGGCACAGAAGGGGTTTCTGGACCACGAACGAGCTGTCTTCTGCCTTTATAATATGTAACACTTTGTCTACTTTTCTCCATTACTGCCTTGGTTTCTTTTTCTTTATCTTTTATTTTTTTGAGATGGAGTCTCTCTCTGTCACCCAGGCTGGAGTGCATTCGTGCGATCTCAGCTCACTGCAACCTCTACCTCCCAAGTCCAAGCAATTCTCGTGCCTCAGCCTCCCGAGTAGCTGGGATTACAGGTGTGCACCACCACATCTGGCTATTTTTTTTTCCTATTTTTACTAGAGGCAAGGTTTCACCATTTTGGCCAGGCTGGTTTTCAACTCCTGACCTCAAGTGATCCACCCACCTTGGCCTCCCAAAGCGCTGGGATTACAGGTGTGAGCCACTGCACTCAGCCAGTTTCTTTTTCTTTAGTAACATTTTCTCCCTTTTGGACTATCTAGCTTAGGTTAGCTTTTAAAATGTGTTTGTCTCAGTAAATTAAAACATTGAATTATATTGACTAGGGCTCTTGAGTTAAGTGAGTATTATTGTATTCTAATTTTAAGAATACTGTATACATATACACAATATATTCTGGCAATTCAGCCAGGTACCTAATTCTCAAACCAACAAGCATTACAAAATGTGTGCTTTGTTCCTAGTGAAGAGTAGGCATAAGTTTTTTTTTTTTTTTTTAATGAAAGGATATTTGGGTTTGGTAAGGTGCTTGTTTTCTTTAATAATTGGAAATAGAAACTTAAGAGTAGTAAAGAAACTGATTTAAAACAAGAAAGGAGGTGGAAGGGTCCCAGTGGAGTGAGGTTAATTCCCTGTTGTGGAATTTGGGTTTCAGGTGCCTAAGGCACAGGGAAGCAGGAATGTTTGTGTAGTTTTCTACAAGTACTTGACAGTCCCTAGGCAAAGTGGGATTGAAGGAGGGAAACACCAGGCCACCATCTCTCTGCCCTTAGACATGTAAAATGCACCTGCTTAATTCAAGGCATGAGGATGCATATCTCATGGAGTCATGAGTATTAACACTTGCAGTCTCAGAACTTTTCTAGGAAACACACTTTATGAAGCAGAATTGTAGATTTATCCCACTTTAAACATGTCACATATCAAAATCCGATTTTTACAAAACAAATTAAGCATTAATAACTTGCTTTATAAAAAGATTCACCATATGATTATTTAAAATGCAAACTCTTCTAGCATATTTCATATGTGCTAGCTTTTTAATTTAATTTTATTTTACTTTATTTAAGTTCTGGGATACATGTGCTGAATGTGCAGGTTTGTTACACAGGTATACATGTGCCATGGTGGTTTGCTGCACCTATCAGCCCATCATCTAGGTTTTAAGCCCCACATGCATTAGGTATTTGTCCCAGCGCTCTCCCTCCCCTTGCTCTCCACCCCACGACAGGACCCAGTGTGTGATGTTCCCCTCCCTGTGTCCATGTGTTCTCATTGCTCAACCCCCACTTATGAGTAAGAACATATGGTGTTTGGTTTTCTGTTCCTGTGTGTGTTTGTGAGGATGATCAGCTTCATCCATGTCCCTGCAAAGGACATGAACTCATTCTTTTTTATGGCTGCATAGTATTCCCATCAAGCTACCACTGACTTTCTTCACAGAACTAGAAGAAACTACTTTAAATTTCATATGGAACCGAAAAAGAGCCTGTATAGCCAAGACAATCCTAAGCAAAAGAACAAAGCTGGAGGCATTATGCTACCTGACTTCAAACTATACTGCAAGGCTACAGTAACCAAAACAGCATGGTACTGGTATCAAAACAGATATATAGACCAATGGAACAGAACAGAGGCCTCAGAAATAACACCACACATCTGCAACGATCTGATCTTTGACAAACCTGACAAAAACAAGCAATGGGGAAAGGATTCTCTATTTAACAAATGATGCTGGGAAAACTGGCTAGCCGTATGCAGAAAACAGAAACTGGAGTCCTTCCTTACACCTTATACAAAAATTAAGATGGATTAAAGACTTAAATGTAAAACCTAAAACCGTAAAAACCCTAGAAGAAAACTTAGGCAATACCACTGAGGATGTAGGCATGGTCAAAGACTTCATGACTAAAACACCAAAAGCAATGGCAATATGTGCTAGCTTTAAATAATGGTAACTACCCAGAACTTTCAGGAGCACCTTGCAGAGAGTGAGGGGGAGCATTAGTTGCACATATGAACTTGGTACAAACTTGCTTCTATGTGATAATGATCTGGATAAAGGGCATCCTCAGATGATCCTGCAATCCCTGCTGGGCCAAGAGTTTAAGCAAAGTTTTAGAACCTGCAGTTTCTGTAGAGGTGTGATTTCTGCTGTTGCGACAGAACCAAAAACGAGGAGTCAGGCTCTGTCAGCTAGCTTCCTTTCTCTCTCTTTCTCTCTGACACTCAAGAAGGAAATACTATTTTCTCCTGATTTGAACTTTTCTCTAAATCTATTAGTAAAAAAGGGTAAAACAAACGATGTCTTTCCTTTGTCCCCTCTCTAGTAAAGATGGCCTGAAAGGAGATAAAGTGTAAGAAAATAAGGAAATCAAGGGTATATAATGATTGTATAAATTAATCTGAGAACTTATTTTTTAAGAATCTTAATGGTTTTATCTATGATGCACTTAAAAACTCAGATTTTTAAACTATGTTTTTATTTCTCTTCCTCCTTACATTTTTAGCTCCCCAAACACTTGACCTTTTTATATTTTACTTTTGAAATAACATTTCCTTATAATTTTAATTATAAAATACTTGGGAAACATAAACCCAAAAAGCAAAGGAAAAAACTGTAATCCTGCCATTTAAAGGTAAGCATTTTAGTATACACACTTACAATCTTTTTTTGTTTTTGAGACAGTCTCACTCTGTTGCCCAGGCTGGAGTGCAGTGGCATGATCTCAGCTCACTGAGACCTTTGCCTCCCAGTTTCAAGTGATTCTCCTGCCTCAGCCTCCTGAGCAGCTGGAACTACAGGCACATGCCATTACATTCGGCTTATTTTTGCATTTTTAGTAGAAATGGGGTTTCGCCATGTTGGCCAGGCCGGTCTTGAACTCCTGACCTCAGGTGATCCGCCTGCCTTGGCCTCCCAAAGTGCTGGGATTACAGGCATGAGCCACTGCCCCTGGCCTACAATCTTTTATTTTTAAAATCATAGAAAAATATATCAGTTAGCTATAATTTAAAAATACTACATAACTGTAGGGGTGGGTTGCCCCTACACACCTGTGGGTCTTTCTCGTAAGGTGGAACGAGAGACTTAGGAAAGAAAAAGACACAGAGACAAAGTATAGAGAAAGAAATAAGGGGACCCGGGGGACCAGCGTTCAGCATATGGAGGATCCCGCCAGCCTCTGAGTTCCCTTAGTATTTATTGATCATTCGTGGGTGCTTAAAGAAAAGGGGGTTGTGTCAGGGTCACAAGACAATAGTGGGGAGAGGGTCAGCAGACAAACACGTGAACAAAGGTCTTTGCATCATAGACAATGTAAAGGATTAAGTGCTGTGCTTTTAGATATGCATACACATAAACATCTCAATGCTTTACAAAGCAGTATTGCTGCCCGCAGGTCCCACCTCCAGCCCTAAGGCGGTTTTTCCCTATCTCAGTAGATGGAGCATACAATCGGGTTTTATACCGAGACATTCCATTGCCCAGGGACAGGCAGGAGACAGATGCCTTCCTCTTGTCTCAACTGCAAGAGGCATGCCTTCCTCTTATACTAATCCTCCTCAGCACAGACCCTTTACGGGTGTCAGGCTGGGGGACGGTCAGGTCTTTCCCTTCCCATGAGGCCATATTTCAGACTATCACATGGGGAGAAACCTTGGACAATACCTGGCTTTCCTAGGCAGAGGTCCCTGCGGCCTTCCGCAGTTTTTGTGTCCCTGGGTACTTGAGATTAGGGAGTGGTGATGACTCTTAAGGAGCATGCTGCCTTCAAGCATCTGTTTAACAAAGCACATCTTGCACCGCCCTTAATCCATTTAACTCTGAGTTGACACAGCACATGTTTCAGAGAGCAGGGGGTTGGGGGTAAGGTTATAGATTAACAGAATCTCAAGGCAGAGGAATTTTTCTTAGTACAGAACAAAATGGAGTCTCCTATGTCTACTTCTTTCTATACAGACACAGCAACAATCTGATCTCTCTTGCTTTTCCCCACACATAACAAACTACCCTCAAACATAGTGAGATACAATAATACCCATTTTATTCTCATGTTCTTGGAAGAGTTCAGGTTAACTGCATATTGGTCAGTTTGGACTTGGCTTGGCTGAAGCTCTGCTTCATACTGCAGGTCCAATTACACCTTGGTCCTCACCGAAACTGGGCTCAGGTATGCTCCATGTGTATTCACTTTTGAGTCTAGGCTTAAAGAGCAGTGTATTAGCTCAGGCTGCCATAACAAAATACCGTAGACTGGGTGACTTAAATAATAGAATTTATTTTCTCACCATTCTGGAGGCTGGATGTCCAAGATCAGGCTGCCAGCATGGTCAGGTTTTGGTGAAGGCTGTCTTCCTGTCTTGCAGATGACCACCATCTTGCTATGTGCTCACATAGGGCCTTTCCTCAGTGTGTGCACTCAGGGAGAGAGAGAGCAAACTCACCGGTGTTTCTTCTTATAAGGGCACTAATCTTACCATACCAGGGCCCTACCCTCATGATCTTATCTAACCTTAATTACCCCTAGAGGTCCCATCTCCACCCCCATCACATTGAAGGGTAGGAATTCAATATGTGAATTTGGGGAGCACATAAACAGTCCATAAGAGGCAGCTCATCTAATGGCTATGGCGGAAGCATGCAAGCAATAACTCGAGCATGTTTCGAGTCTTCTTGCATCACATCTGTTAAGATCCCATTGGCCAAAGCAAATCACAGAGGAGCCAAGAGTCAAGGGGTGGGGAATAGCAAAAGTGGGAGAAGCAGCTTAGTTGCATGGCAAAAGGAGTAGAATAAGGAGGCGTGAAGAACTGGGGCCAATAATTCTATCTACTGTGTATATGTATACATTTTCATTAAAACAATGATAGCAATATTGAGAATTATGGCTAACATTTATATACTAAGCTCTGTTGAGTGCTTTAAATGAATTCATTTAAACTTCAACCTCAGTCCTATAAACTAGGTAGTATGAATAGTCTCATGTTTATGGATAAGGAAATAGAAGCATAGAGAAATTAAGTAACTTGCTGCAAGTTCAGGGATGTGGACAATGACAGGTTTGCTGTAGACCCTGTGTTCTTAAGTACTACATTAAGTAGTAAAATCTCCCCTTTGCCCTCTTCTCACACCACTAATCCTATTCCACTTCTCACAGGTAACTTTCTGTCAATAGTTTGGGTTATAAACTTTAGATCTGTCCATGTGCAAACTATATGTACATATATTAGATGTATATTTGCACATATATGTGTATATATATACAACTAATAATATAACAGTTGTGTATATATATATACACACTAGTTATGCACAACTAGTTAGTTGCTGTGTATATATATATACAACTAACATATATACATACGTATATATACAACTAACATGTTGTATCTTGTATATATGTATGTTTATACAACTAACATATATACATATAGTATATATACAACTAACCTGTTAGTTGTATATATAGTATATGTATATATACATCTACTATGTGTGTATATACTATATGTATACATACATCTATGTGTGTATATACTATATGTATACATACATCTACTATGTGTGTATATACTATATGTATACATACATCTACTATGTGTGTATATACTATATGTATACATACATCTACTATGTGTGTATATACTATATGTATACATATATCTATGTGTGTATATACATACACACAACTATATACATATATACACACAACTAACATATACACATATATGTTGTGTGTATGTATATTTACATATTATAGATACATATGTACACACATACAAGTAACAAAATCAGACCATGCTATACATATTAAATATTTTTATTTTGGCAACCTTGTTTTTCATCTCCAAAAACCCTTTCTTGCTCCTTTTTCTTGATAATCTGTTGGGAATACTAATCTTACTTTTCTCGAGTTTTTGTTCTTTTATTCTAGCTTTGGAGTTTACTGCTTATTCTGGCACCCAGGGAAAGCACAGGCAAAGTTATTATTTCTTCTTCTTGGTGATTCTGTTTTTCTCAAAGATTGAAAAGAAATTTATATTATTAAAACAAGCAGCTCTACAAAGTGAAATTCAGAATTTACAAGTATGTTATAAAAGAGGCCTTAAAGAGGGTTAGAAGAGGGGTTGAGTGAGTAGGGAGGGTGGCCTTTGGTGTGTCCCGTCTTCGGAAGCGCTGGGTCCTTCTCTTCATCCTTGCCTCTATGGGCTATTGTAGTCCATGGATCTAAGCATGTGCAGCCAAAACATTTCACTCCCAGGGTGGAAGGACCTGGCCAGCCAAGGAATAGCAGGAGTGTTGTGTGTGTGGGTGGGGTGGGTAGAGATGGTCTTCTCCAGCTTCTTGGGGGGCTTTGGAAGCTCCCACAGCAGCACCCAGGACTAGCGAGTCTACAGTCTTTTCTTTGGTGAGCTTGCTCCCACCTTCTGAGACAAAAAGCATGCACCACTCTCCTCTGAATAAGCCCTTTCCAGAATCCTACAACCATTTAGCCAAACTTCATTTGTTTCCAAGAAAAATATAGGTGTGCTTTTCCCTCTGTCAATATTTGACTTTGTTTTAGAGCTGATTTTACTAGTTTAAGCTTTGGGATTTGGGGGAAAAGTTTAAGAAGCAGCGTATATAAAGAATATCTGCCTCTACAGAACAGGCTTAACTTAGAGGTTCATCTCTCAAGCTTGTCAAACTTTTCTTCAGTGGATTCCAAAGTAGACAATGCAATATCAACATGCAGTTCAGTGTAAAAATTGTATCTCATTTCCCCAGTCTTTTCATGAAATGTTTAATGATGGAGCATCACATGATTTGTCTCCCTGAGAGTGAATACCCTGGAAAGGAGAGAAAACTATAAGTCCTTCATATTACTTTTGTTTTCATTTGGCCTTTTGAACAGACAAATTAAAATCTTAGGGGATTAATTGAGGTGGGGCTTAAGGAGACGGGTACATGTGGGAGGGAAGGAAATTAACACTCAGTACCTACTGGGTGCCAGTTGTTAAATCAGTGGCTTCATAAGTGTTCGCAAGATATCTCAGTCTTTACAAGAGGCAACAAGCATGCAGGTTGTTGGTGTTAATGGCAGGATTCTTAACTCTTTGTCATGTAACTGTGTAGCACCCTTCCACTTGACTATATATGGGCTCTGTGACTTGCTTTGACCAAGTGAATGCAAGCAAATATGATGCAAGCAAGGGATGAAAAAATATTGTGTGATTGGTGTGGAAGTTAATCAGACAAATTGGGTCATTCTTGTCATACCCAATTAAAATAGGGGCAAGAGACCAGGGAGAGAAAGCACTCAGGGCATGTAGCATTGATCCAAGAATGTAATTTTCTCCAAGCCTGGCTGCTGAAACTGCCTATTGTAATCTGAAACTGGTTTTATCTAATGTTACTGAAACAACCTGCTGCTGCTCTAAGACCAGTTCTATCTATGGCTGTCACTCACCAATCAGAGCTTGCCTGCTCCCTAAAACTTTACTAATGCCAATGAACTTTCTTTCAAAACAATTCATATTTCTCCTTTTTATAAAACCTCCAACTGCCTCTTTGTTCTTTGGACATATGGAAGACTACCAAGTCTGTGTGTATGCCCCAGATTATAATTTTCTTGCTTTCCAGATAAACTGTTTTAAATTTAGAGATTTGTCTCTATATTTTGACTTTGACACTGGGCCTGTTCTCTTTCAGCATCTTTGCCATGTCATTAGAACAAGCCCAGGCTAGCCAGCTGGAGGTTAGGAGACATACGAAGCAGGACAAAATGGCCCCAATTGTGCAAGCTGAGGCCATCTTAGATCAACTAGCAGGTAGTCTAGCCCTGGCAGAGCCAACCACAGACTCATGAGCAGGCCAGCCACATTGCAGGCACATAGATGTGTACAACTAAGCCTGATTGAGCTCAGCTCGATCACCTGAACCCCACAAACTCATGAGCTAAATAAATGTGAATTGCTGTCTGCCACTGAGGTTTGGTGGTTATTTGTTATGCAGCATTATTGGGGCAATAAATAACCAATGCTGCAAGGTTTGTGTTATTAATTGTTTTTTTAATAGCTGAAGACAATGAGGCTCAGAAAGGTTAATTAATATACCTAAGGTCACATAAGAAAGTGGCTGGGTCAGAGTGTGATCCAAGGTCTTCTGATGACCCCAAATTACATTCAAGGGTTTAGAGCCAGGAAAGATGATATGATAAATTCATAATTTCTAGAACAATAAGCTTATGCTCCTCCTGGTCCCAATGCTGATCCTTTAAAACATAGTCAAATATGAATACAACCTAAAAGTAGATTAGCTTTGAGGGATGTAAAGCTATTAAAAAATATAGTGTATTTCTTGCATTTACTAAATTTGTTTTTCCTTTTACATACTTTAAGTTGAAATTGCTCCTCACTCAAGTCCTCACCCCTTTCTATTTATGTGATATATGCCATGAAGACTATGTAAAAACATAAAAGGAACTCTTACTTCTCTTAGGTGAAGAAAATAAGAGTGTTATGTAGTTTTCTCTGTTGGCATAAATGAGCAGATTAAGCGTAAGTAGGAGATTCAGCATATCTCTATTTCCCTGACACAGAAATAGTGTGTTTGACCACTTTTTTGTGTGTTTTAGTATATTTTTGTCAACAGTCTTTTATTATATATAAAAAACCCCATCTCTATTCCTTATAGAAGTTTTAAAATCATTTCACAGCTGAGTGGAACCCTAAACAGAGCTATCTTAGTGTAATGAAGCAGAAAACGATTGCTTCTTAACAAGACTGGTATATGGTGACAAACAGCTCATAAAAATCCCATCTGCCACAAAATGCCTCTATTTTAGTTGCCTCAGAATCTAAATAGTATATTTCCCATTTCTTTTCAGAAACAACAGAGGAAATATAAAGCCTTCACCACCACCAAATTGTCCTGTGACAAGAAAAGCACTTAGCTCTTAATGTACTGATGTGGCTCATTCATAGGACCACACATGTCTGGTGATGCCCTTTAAAACTGTGCTGGGATTTTCTCCTTCCAGCTCTTCCATACTTGCCCCCACGCCCCCACCCCCTGACCCCCACCCTTGTCGCCATTGCAGGCTCCAAAAGAGTCATACAATAATACAATGCCATTTTTTGATGTTTTAACATCAAAGAATGCTCTGTATATCAGTCAGCTTTAGATTTTGTTTAGTAAAAACAAAAGACAACTCCAGAGTTTGCAGAGATGAAGAAATGGGACCATTTGCAGAATCAAATGATTTTGTGAAAAACCATTTGTATTTTGTGGGGAAGGTGTTGTTGTTGATTTCTACTTATGGCTTTAGATGACAACTATGTGTATGTGTATATATATATCTGTTTTCCTTGGGTGGCTTTTTCAAAGTGTTTTCCCATCCCCTACTAATTCCACATACTTATCTCAACCAAACAGCTTTGTTTTTGAAACATTGAAGCTCAACTTGATAAAAATATAAAATAAAATTCCAATGGTTTTGTTGAAAACCAGACCATTCACCTTTATACAGAAAATAAATGTGCTAGAGATTTTAACAGCTTTTCAAAATGCCATGTATCTATAGGTAATCTAGTATGACTTTTAAAATGTGAATATATTACTTTGTGAAAGATTTGTAAACCAACTTCTTTAGTAAGAATATAAAATACAATATGTAGTGGCTTATTTAAATACTTATTTACTTTTAAAAGAAGCTGGGAAGTTTTCTTTGAAAGGACCAATGCAAACTGATATTTAAATACGTTTAACTTTCAAGTAGAATGGTGTGAAATTTTCTGGTCTTCTGAAGATACTACTGGCTCTCATGAAGTGGCAGTGGCTCAGTTCCCATCTTACTTCACACCAGGTGGAGCTTTTTCCCAAAGGATATAGCACACTTGGTTTCCATCATGATTGTGATATTCACTGAGTGATTACTATGACACTGACTCGCAGTATCCCACTTAACCTCACAGGAAATTTCTGAGGTTGGTACTATTACACTCCATGACACAGAGGGAGATATGCAGGTTAAGAGAGGGTGAGGTCACACGGAGGACACACCGCTGGTCAGTGGCGGAACCAAGGTTTGATTCCCAGTCTCTTTCCATTAAGTTGCATTGCCTCATGGAATAGGCAGAGGGATGAATGCAGCAGAAAGAGCACTGAATTGTGAGTCAGGAAGCCTGGGCTTTTACCTTTTTTTCAGCCAATAGCTGTATAACTCTAGGAATGGAATGTCGTTGTCATTTCACATTGATGAGAGGGCTGGACCAAATGCTGCCAAGGCTCCATAAAACTCATAGGTCTATGATTTAAATGGACATTGCTATATGAAAGCATGCATACTGAAGTCCAGGAGCTCAGTAATTATCTCCTATGTATATCAGCCAAATAAAATGCTCCAGTTCTTCGCCTACTTAAAAGACATTAAATATTACTGAAAATCCAAATAGTTTGCTTATTCATTCTCCTGTTGATAGACATTTTGGTCATTTCCAGTTTGGGGCTATTCTGAATAAGGGTGCTAAGAACATTCTCGTGGAAATATTTTGTGAATATGTACACTCATTTCTCTTGGATTTACAACTGGGCGTGATATCTACTCATTCAATACATATTTACCGAGCAACTGCTATGTGCCAGGGACTGCTGTTAGCATTAGCAATAAGATGGCGATTAAGCTGAAAAGATATCTGCGCTTATGAGGCTAACAATCTAATGGGAGCAGGTGACAAACATTATGAAGAAAATGGGGGCGATGTGAGGAAGAGTGAGTAGGTGATGGTGAGGAGGAAGTGAGGAGGGAGCAGAAGATTGTTATTTCACACAGAGTGGTCAAGGAAGCCCTCTCTGAGATGACATTTGTATTAGTTCGTTTTCACACTGCTGATAAAGACATACCCAAGACTGGGTAAATTATAAAGAAAAAGAGATTTAAGGGACTCACAGTTCCACATGGCTGGAGAGGCTTCACAATCATGGTGGAAGGCGAAAGGCATGTCTTACATGGCAGCAAGCAAGAGAGAGAGAATGAGAGCCAAGCAAAAGGGATTTCCCCTTATAAAACCATCAGATCTTGTGAGACTTATTTGCTCCCATGAAAACAGTATGGGGGAAACTGCCCCTATGATTCAATTATCTCCCACTGAGTTCCTCCCACAACATATGGGAATTATGGGAGCTACAATGCAAGATGAGATTTGGGTGGGGACACAGCCAAATCATATCAACATTGAACTGAGACCCCAAATACTGGAGGAGCTGGCCTTGTGAAGAGCCCATGGAAGAGCTCTCAGGTAGAGGAAAAAGCATGGTACAATATGGTAGAGTATAATCGGTATTTAGCAAAGATCCGTAGAATTTCAGTCCCAAGGGGGTCCTTAGACACCACCTAGCCTGTGCCTTTTCACTTTGCACATGAGAAAAGTTAGGCTGCATTCTCAGTTAATGGTGGGGCCAGGAATAGAACCACGTTTTCTGGGTCCAACTCCCAGCTCTTCTCCTGTTAGCCTGTACCAGCCACCTCTACTGCCTTTCTTGATTGCTTACTCTGTGCCAGACACTGTATTGAGCCTGTTACTCCATTTTCTCACATAAGCTTTACGATACCTTGTGGTATAAACATCATCCCAACCATTCTGCTTACAAAACAAAGGCTCGGAGAAAGTTTAGTAACTTGTCACGTAAGTTACCAAAGAAAAGTTACTTGGAGAAAATAAAGGTTTGGGGAAGTTTAATAATTTGTCACATAATTTTAATAAATAGTGGAGCTTAAATTTGATCTCAGATCAGTTCACCCCAAAGTCTGGACCTTTAGCTGCTGGGCCACACAGTCCTGTTAGTGTGTTACAATGTGGGAGTCCGCAACCCTCCGGCCACACGGCTGGAGGTGATCAGTGGCCAAGTAGCCAAGCAAGCATTACAGCCTGAGCTCTGCCTCCTGTCAGATCAGTGGTGGTGTCAGAGTCTCACAGGACCATGAACCCTATTGTGAACTGTGCATGCGAGGATCTAGGTTATGTGCTCCTTAACTAATGCTAATGTCTGGTGATCTGAGGTGGAACAGTTGCATCACAAAACCACTACCACCGCCACCCTGCCCTGTGCCAGAAAGGTTGGGGACCACTGTTTTAACGTATTTCTAAACTTGGAAAGTTAGTTGTTTTACACATTTTGTATCTTATTAAGTGAAAAAATACATCCAGAAATACCTTTACCTCTAGAAATTATTTAAAAATTATTTTCAAATATTGAGTGCTCAGACTGTTGAGTAAAATGACAGCTATTGAAGAAGAGAATAGAAATTGCAAAGGATTATCAAAATTAACTTTCAACAATAGGTGTAGGTACTAAATAGTTGAAAGAAGCCAAGCTGTAAAATATGAACGTATTGATTCTGTTTAGTGTAGTACACATTATTGACACAGAATATTGTATTAGCCTTGCCACAGTAATTGGGCTATAACTTCTAAAATAAATATTATGCATACTGGACAAGAGAAAGAAAAGAAAGTTGTCAAATTACTATAGTCTGAAAATGGAGTTGGGGTGGGGTAGTGATGCTCATTTGAAAGAAATGAGCAGGGGCAAGGTGCTTAGTTTTCTAAGAGCCACCACGTGTTTACCAAGTGGTACCCAGCTATATTCCACATGGGATTGTTTCTTATTTTCTTAAAAAAAAAATAAAGGAAGGGCTCTTGGTCCACAGGGCTCAAATTCTCATTAAACATTATTTTCTCTTTTTCTATAAGAATCAAACTTTTGTGGGTTTTTTTGCAGATGTAACTATATTAGTTGCTGTTTTTGATAAAAGAGTAGGCGGCTGCTAGCCTCTGTAATTTTAAATGATATGATGGTAAAGGATGCACAATGTGCTGTGTGTCTTAATGTGTTCCAAAGTCAGACTTTATTCCAGTTCTCTAAAATGGAAGGTATCATAGGCCAAGACTATCAAAAAATGAGGCATAAGTAAATATCCGCACCAATCATGACAGTTTATGCAGCAACAGCACAGGCTACATCAGGGCTTGGAAGCCAGTGTTCTCATTCTTTCAGGAAATGTCTGTGATAGATCTTCCCAGATTTCCTTGCCAGTTTTTCCACCCCCACAACTTCCCCTTTCTCTCTTTCTTCCTTTTTGGTGTGTGAAGGCATATTGTTCTAATTTCCTTTGTAATGAATGTAAGACTATATGATATTAAAACCATTCTTTTTAAGAAATGAGAGAAATCAGATTTTCTCCCAATTCTATTCTTCTGTCTGCTGGCTTTCATTTGAGGTTGACTGCGTGTTTCATCTGCCATTGAAATGACAGGTATCTTTGGAAACGCTAACTCTTTTGCAGATGCTGTCATTCTTTATGGGTTTCTTTGGTGGCATAAAGATAAAGACAACCATAGTTCATATTCTACAGCTTAAACCTAATGTGTTACATTAGGTGAAGGAAGCATAACATCACATTACATCTCTTGTTGGACCCTAGTATTATTAATTGCCTTACTACACTGCAATACTCTAAGGCTATATTTCTCTCAAAGTTACACAAGTAAAGCAGAAAAATATTCAACTGGGTAAAAATAAGATTTCTTTTATAAGACCATGGACACAGTTTTCTTGCATTCTATAAATGGCCAGGGTTTCCCATATGTGGCAGTAGAGATATAAGCTGACAGCAGGTGTTTCAGGTGTGAGGAAGAAGATGAAAAACAGATCACACTGAATTAATAAAATGAGTTCTTGGCTTTGAAACTTCTCTGACGGGGAGGAAATAGTATGGAATGAATATAAACATTCTGACACACACAAATAAGATATACAAATGCTGGCTAAACTCTCACTTCCACCAGTCCTGGGGACTTCCTGGCCTCTGGCTATGACATCAGACACTAATTCGTGTTTCACTTAGGAACAACTTAGGGTGAGGTAGCTACAAACTCAGAGGTAGATGATGGTAAGGAGATCACTAGAAGGCTGTTTGTACAGGCTTGTTTTGGACTTTAAAATTGGGAAAAGGTTATCTTGATAGAAACAGAAATTCAACGTATCTGGAGATGCTTAATAGCATTAGACTTTTTGAAGCGAGTTAAACAAATAAGAGGTAATAAGATCTTCCCATTCTCCACTCCTAATCTCCACTTTACTCTTACAAATAAAGGTTTTTTTTTTTTAACATTGCCTGTTACTTACAATGGAATAGGCCATAAGTGTTTCTTTCTTTTCCTCATGCTACCACTTTTGTTTCCAGAATGAGGGACAAATAAACAGCAAGCTCAGAATTCAAATATGGGTGACTCTTATGAGAATGTAAATTAGGATGGGAGATGTCCCTTCCCAAGAGGATCTTTAAGTAGTGGGTACAGTGCATAAATAAACTAAAACACAAAATAATGTTCTTCTTAAGAAAAGCCCTATAGGAGCAGCTGGTAAATTTCACATGACATTTAGCTTAAATTGCGCAAAATGCTAAGGCTGATGGAAATAGTTAGCTTAGTTTTTATTTTCTTTCCACAAGTGCTGCAAATCATGCATGAGTGAAGACGTAATATAGTATGCATGATGCTATTTAAAATGTAAGCAATGTCCACAAGTGGTAGCACTATGGAGATGTGCAACAGCCAAGGTTATTTAGATGCAGACAACAGAAACTGACTCTGGGTCAAAAGAAAATTTGTTGGAAGGCTATGAAGCAACAGGAATACTGGAAAATGGGGTTCAGAGCAGGAAAAGAACTGAGTGAACTCCAGGAATCCATGGGGCAGGAACTCCTCTTTGAGCTCATCAGAGTGCTCCCACTAGAATGAATGGAGGCTCAGGGGTCAAGTTCCAGGAAGAGGCATCTGAATGGACCACTATGGTCATACCTTCCCTCCACCTCGTGGCTCACATGGTTTCTTAATTAATGATCTTACCACATTTTGCCTAGTGGAGGAGAGATGATTTCCTAGTATAAGACCAGAGTGCAGTAACCAAAAGTGGGGGGATGCGTGCTCATCAGCCCAAAGAAATAATTGTCCACTGCACAGTGTAATGTATTATTGATTTTATATTTTTTATAGCTTTATATTAGTCTGTTCTCACACAGCTAATAAAGACATACCCAAAATGGGTTAATTTATAAAGGAAAGAGGTTTAATGTACTCATAATTCCATATGGCTGGGGATGCCTCACAATCGTGGCAGAAGGCAAAGGAGAAGCAAAGTCATGTCTTACATAGCAATGGGCAAGAGACCTTGTGCAGGAGAACTCCCATCTATAAAACCATCAGATCTCATGACTTATTCATTACCATGACAACAGTTGTGGGGAAACTGCCCCCATCATTCAGTTATCTCCACTGGCCCCACCCTTGACATGTGGGGATTATTACAATTAAAGGTGAGATTTGGGTGGGGACATGGCCAAACCATATCAAGCTGTTAGTTCATAGTCTATGTAATTTGTCAGAAGATGGGGAGGGCACAGGGAGAGAATGAGAAAATACTTTTATCATTGCATATTAGACAACTCAATGTTGCATAAGTAACCCACATAAGCACTGGGCATAAAATGGTTAAACTATCAAAACTTCGGACTGCTGTGGTCAGCAAGATGTTGAATTTTAATACAGAGGAAGTAACATTTCATTGAATTTTTGCCCAATGGGGAATCTGTCTTAGCTGGCATCCAATTTTTAAGATTTCTCTCTCTACCACATGGAGGAGTTAACATAATCTCTCTCCTTGTCAAGGAGTGGGACAAAACACGGAAGTAATTGAACCAGAGAACCCTAGACAGCAGAGCCACAGCCCCACAAACTGAAGAGATACAAAATTAGTGCTATGTCTGTCTTGCAAAGCATGCGGTAGGGAAGGAAAGCCTTCTTAGTAATATTGTTGGCAAATATCATGTACTTACAAACGTAGATGTAGAGAATGCTAACTTTGGACAGAAGTACCAAGTCCGAGATACTTGGCTGTGAATGTCCCAGAGCAGGCTGTCAAATGACAAGAGCAGATGAGGCTCAGGAAAACCTGAGCAAAACAAGCAAACAAAAAATCCAGAATATTTCATCATGGAGACAGTTTGGCTTAGGCAGCTGGACAAGAGTTTTCGTGGACTAAGAAATAGGCATTAATTATACTAGTACACTCTGTATACTGTTGATAATTTATTGTACTTAATATTGTTTGGACTAAAAGTATAGTAAACAGCTTGAGGTATTCATTCTATAGTGGTGGTTCAGTCTGTCCCACGTTAGTTTCCTGCTATTTTCAGACAATTCCTGGAGGATCAGAGAAGAGCTGGGCAGATCTCCAAATGGATCCAGAGGGCTCTACATTGTAACTTAATGGGGAAGGAGAATATAAGCAGCTGTAACTGCAAAACAGAACATGTTGGAGGATGGCACTGACGTGACACAGAAAGAACAAGATTGATGGAGCCTCTGGCGCTTTGATGCAACTGGCCTTAAATCCAGATTTGCCATTTACCAGCTTTGTGAACTTGGGCAAGTCACTTAATCTCTTTAAGCCTTACTTTCCTCATCTAAAAAATGGATATGATGAGATAGTCCCTATTCTGTGGGGCTATGGGGAGATGAGGCATATCACTGGTTGGCACAACACATAGTAAGAGTTCAATATATCTGAGCTTTTAGTTTTATACAAAGGCAAGATCCTAGTAATTTATAGGTTAAAATAATGGGAAAGTAAATTTTGGGTAAAAGCTTTGGCTGTAGAGCTGGAGGCTGCTTAAATCATTGATAATTCATACCACTTACATAATAATAAAACAGCTGTAAATGCCTTAACATGGATTCATGGTAAGCACTTTGTGAGCTCTATGCCTGACCTGTGTAATTTGTCTACCTGAGACTCCAATACAATCTTAGGTTGCATCCCCGAAAGCACTATATCCAGCTTATAAGGTAGTACCTCTATTGTACTTGACTCTCATTATATGATGTCTCAGTTCTGCATTCTGAACAGTTGTGGGGGTAGAACACATTTTAAGAAGATAATTGACCATCTTGGTCAATTTCATGCTGCTATAACAAAATATCTGAGACTGGATAATTTGTAAACAACAGAAATTTATTTTTTTAATGTCTGGAGGCTGCGAAGTCCAAGATCAAGGTACCAACCAGTTCAGTTGTCTGAAGAGGGCTGCTCTCCACTTCCAAGATGGCACCTTGACATGGCATCATCCAGTGGGGAGGAAGACTGTGTCCTCATATGGCAGTAGGTGGAAGGGGAAAAGTGATGAACCCCCTCTGTCAAGTCTTTTTTATAAGGGTACCTAATCCCATTCATGAGGGGAGGAGCTCTCATGGCCTAATTATCTCTTAAAGGCCCCACCTCTTAATACTATCACATTGAAATGCCTGAATTTGAGAGCAGGCACATTCAAACCATAGCACCGACATATTATAATAGGTTGACAGAATTGGCAGAAGGTCTTGCTATTCATGCCACATGGGAAACGTTTGAAGGAACTGGGGATTAATTGGAACATTTGAGACTAAAAGGAGATTTGATTGCTGTCTTCAAAAGTTGAAGGGTTGATAGTGAATGAGAAATTTGCCTGGTTGCAATTGTTGAAAATGACAAGGAAGCATATTATGGCTCAGAATGAGGATGCTAATAATTACAGCTGCTATAAGTTCAGATGGCTTTCTCTATAAGCTAGTTGGACTCCTGTTCCTGGAATATTCACAGGTAAGTTGTAACACAGTAATAACAGATGCTGAGGGCATTTTTTCCTGGAGTTAGAGTTGTTAAGCAGATAACCTTAGTAGGTTATTCCAGCTTTTTAAATCTAAAATTTAATAAACATTCTACAAGGACAGAAATAAAATATGAGCAGTCTTGAAGCAAGTGGAATCCCTAGTGCTTCCAAAAATGAATGAAAAATTTCTGCAAAAGTGTGTCTGCTTCCACTGGATCTCAGGAATAGGTGTCCTTCGACGAAGGAGGCTGTGAAAGGTGTGGCCAGACAGACGCTCTAAGGATTGGGCGCTCAAAGTAGAAAAAAGGCTGTAAAAAAAGTGGCTGCAGTTTTCTCATTGCATCCTGTTGATTGTGAATCCTCCTTTGCTACTATTGACTTCTGAAGTCAAGAGCATTCATGATGCTAGGATCAAGTTTCTTGATGATTGGATCAGACTTGGAAAGGACCATATGCAGTCATTTAGCCTATTCCCTAGTTTTTTATTTTTTTAAACAACCATGAGGCATATCTTGTCTTTAAAAATGACTACAGAAGAACTGGGGAGAGCATCCTGTCTGTGTTCTTAACCACCATTCTATCCTGCCTGGGGAGAAGAAAAACAAGGGATTAAAGAGCAATGGCCTTCTGGAGACCAGCTCTGGAGACCCTGGCAAACTCCTCCTGTACAAGGCTCAGTTTCTTCATCTCTCAAATGGGCGCAATAATACTATCCACTTGATAGGTTAATTATAAGGACTGATTAAGATAATATATAACAAAGTGCTTAGCATAATGTACAGCACATCGTCAGCCCCCAATGAATGCTACTTATAATGAGCTTTATATCCATGTTTTCTGCTCTGTCATGGTAGGAGCAACCCAAATGATCAAAAACTTTAATACAATTTCAAATATTTATTATTTTTACTAAGCATAGTTTAATTACTTGGGGGAAAATTAATTCAGCATCTGGAAATCTTTATTGAAAATATTTACTAAATTTTAGTTCATTTCTAGCCCTCTCAGAGCTCTTTAAGTTGTTAACATCCATATTAAATTGTAGCACTCTAAGTAGTAAAATGATGAGTAAGGTTTACTAGCAGACTTTCCTAGAGTGTACTGCCATGTTTAGACTTGAGCTACATATGATAATAATTGAGAAACAGTTATAAATTATTGAAACTAGATTAGTTATAAATAGCTACCCTGATAATTAGTCATGGAAGCCTGAAAGTAAAGTGCTTTAAGAAGTTTGCATATCCTTAAACACTTGTCCTGTAAGTGGGGAAGGAAAGCACAATAGATTTCTGTAATAATTATTGGAAAGTTTGTGTCAGATAGACCTGTCTTTACAAGACTAATGGAAAAGGGGTCCAGCAGATCCGAGTTACATTTATGTTAAGAATTTCTTACTTCCTCTTGATAATATAAATTACTTCTTGTAAATGTGATCAAGCAACTGTTCTCTAGCCCTTAAGTCATTATGTACTTATTTATTACAAAAAGCCATATTTTACAACCAAATGGAAATTTCAAGAATTGCCATGGATTATGTTGTATTTTTAAAAATTTGGTTATTCTAATGCTGTAATTTCTAACCTGCCACCAAAAAAGAATAAAATAATACTCATGCCTAATTGAAACTCATCTATAATCAAGCAATATGAGGAATTAAATACAAAAAATGGCAGTGTTATAAAATTTCATGCCCAAAATTACTTTGTGTGGGTCATTAATATTTATAACTAAACTGTCCTTTGATGTGCATTAATAATGTACCTTGGGATTACACAAAGAATAATTCACACATATTCTGGAAATGGGGAAGAAGCTATAATTAAATCACAGTAATTAACATGGATATTGGGTTATGATTTGAATGAATCACAAATTCTTACTATGTAGGTTGATATGTTGATTGTTACATGAGATTCAGAAGGTTAAGATTCAGCAAATAGAAAGTAGAGATGTATGAAAGTAACTTTCTGGAAAAAGAGCTTTTCCTAAAACCTGTGCTCACAGTTCATATGAACTTGTAAACAAGAACTTGTCACTGAGAAAGTATAGTAGGCAACAAAATTATATTCATTTATTAAATATTTTTAATATTCAGGTTGTCTGTTGCAGAGCACAATGTTAATTTCTTTATTAATTCAACCAAGTTTCACTGATGTTATGCTTTTTAACTGATTTTTAAATGTAAATTTAAAAACCAGATATTGCCTTGTCTATTAAGAAATTGAAATAGCTTACTTTAATATTTAATTTTGATGATGTTTGGGACTCCTTTAATCTTCAGGCAGAGCAGTTTTGTCAAGATCAACTTTATTAATAATTTAGTTTTTCTTCTAGACTTGAAAGCCTTCATTGTGTGCTGCTGCTATAGAAACTGTATCAAACCACTGGGCTCCCATGAAAGTGTATTATCAACATTCAAACTGTAAATGTGAGCTGGAATTTTAATATAGAGATGTTAATTATTATCTTTTCTGTGACATATTTATACTTATATGAATTAGGTGATTTATCACTAGTGGTTTAGGTGGTCCCCAGATCAGCTTTTTCTTCTCTTTTTCCTGTTTCAGAGAATGGCAATAGCATCTGCCCATCACATGATCCTGATGCCTTGACTCCTTCCTTACTCCCAGTCACACACCTAGTCCTTCTATGACCTCAGTTTTCTTGAAAACATCAATTTCTTTCCATCTTCCCTACCACGTTTCATTCCCTGAACACGATGTCCTATATTTTTAATTTCCTCAATTATCTATGAAAACAATTCTTTAAAGACACTGAATGCTTTAATCAATTTCCTTCCTAATCTTCAGCCCTCTCTTGTCTTCACTTTTCTTCCTTATACACTTTGAATCCACCATAATAACTATACACTTTTTATGCAAATGAGTAATTATAATTGTACTCTGGGAAATCTACACCCCTGTAAGGTCTAGCCTTCCATCTTCTCCAAGCATATGCCCACATATCCAAGTGTTGGACAGAGAAGCCATATGGCAGGCAGGTTGGAGTAAACATAAATTTGTGATCACCACCTACCCGAATGTTTGTCTTCCTCCAAAACTCATGTTGAAAAAATCCCCATCCAATGTAGTAGTATTAAGAAGTGGGGACTTCGGGAGGTGATTACATCATGAGGGCAGAGCCTTCATGAAAGAGATTAGTGCTTGATATGGTTTGGCCCTATGTTCCCACCCAAATCTCACCTCGAATGGTAATAATCTCCATGTGTCATGGGAGGCACCTGGGGGGAGGTCAGTGACTCATTGGAGTGGGTTTTCCGTGTGCTGTTCTTGTGATGGTGAATAAGTCTCATGAGGTCTGATGGTTTTATAAAGGGCAGATCCCCTGCCCATGCTCTCTATCTTGCCTGCCACCATGTAAGATGTGCCTTTGCTTCTCCTTTGCCTTCCTTCATGTTTGTGAGGCCTCCCCAGCCATGCTGAACTTTGAGTCAATTAAACCTCTTTCTTTTATAGATTACTCAGTCTGTGGTAGTATCTTTGCAGCAATGTGAGAACTGACTAATACAATAAATTGGTACCAGTAGAGTGGGATGCTGCTGTAAAGATACCCAAAAACGTGGAAGCAACTTTGGAACTGGGTAACAGGCAGAGGTTGGAACAGTTTGGAGAGCTCAGAAGAAGACAGGAAGATGTGGAAAAGTTTGGAACTTCCTAGAGACTTGTTGAATGGCTTTGACCAAAATGCTGATAGTGATAGGGACAATAAAGTCCAGAACTTGTTGGGAACTAGAGCAAAGGTGACTGTTGCTATGTTTTAGCAAAGAGACTGGAGGCATTTTGCCCCTGCCCTAGAAATCTGTGGAACTTTGAACTTGAGAGAGATGATTTAGGGCATCTGGCAGAAGAAATCTCTAAGCAGCAAAGTGTTCAAGAGGTGACTTGGGAACTGTTAAAAGCATTCAGTTTTATGTATTCACAAAGATATGGTTTGGAATTGGAACTTATGTTTAAAAGGGAAGCAGAAGATAAGAGTTCAGAAAATTTGCAGCCTGATGATGTGATAGAAAAGAAAACCTACTTTCTGAGGAGAAATTCAAGCTGGCTGCAGAAATTTGTATAAGTAACAAGGAGCCAAATGTTAATCACTAAGACTGTGGGGAAAATGTTCCCGTGGATTGTCAGAGGTCTTCTCAGCAGCCCCTCCCATCACAGGCCCAGAGGCCTAGGAGGAAAAAATGGTTTCCTGAGCCAGCCCAGGGCTTTGCTTCTTTGTGCAGTCTTGGGAATTGGTGCCCTTTATCCCAGCCATGGCTAAAAGGGGCCAATGTAGAACTATGGCCATGACTTTAGAGGGTGCAAGCCCCAAGCTTGTCAGCTTCCATGTGGTGTTGAGCTTGTGGGTACACACAAGTCAAGAATTAGGGTTTGGGAACCTCTGCCTAGATTTCAGAGGATGTATGGAAGCACCTGGGTGTCTACGCAGAAGTTTGTTGCAGGGGTAGGGCCCTCAAGGAGTGCCTCTGCTAGGGCAGTACAGAAGGAAAATGTGGGGTCGGAGCCCCCACACAGAGTCCCAACTGGGGCACTGCCTAGTGGAGCTGTGAGAAGAGGGCCGCTGTCTTCCAGATCCACTGACAGCTTGCACCATGCACCTAGAAAAGCCACAGAAACTCAATACCAGCTGTTGAAAGCATCTGGGAGGGGGGCTGTACCCTGCAAACTGCCTGAGGCCATGGGAGCCCACCTCTTGTACTGTGACCTGGATGTGAGACATGGAGTCAAAGGAGATCATTTTGAAGCTTTAAGATTTGACTTCCCCGCTGGATTTCAGAATTGCATGGGGCCTGTAGCCCCTTTGCTTTGGCCTATTTCTCCCATTTGGAGTGGGTATATTTACCCAACATCTGTACCCCTGTTGTATCTAGGAAGTAACTAACTTGGCTTTGGTTTTACAGGCTCATAGGCGGAAGGGACTTGCATTGTCTCAGATGAGATTTTGGAATCTTTCAGAACTGTGAGTGATGTATTTCTGTACTTTATAAATTACCAAATCTAAGGTATTTTGTGATAGTAGCCCAAACAGACTAAGACAACACCCTCAGTGTAAAATCAGCACTGGCATGCCATTCTGTTGTTTTTTTCTAGTAAGCTCATGCTTCTATTCATCATATGGACTCTCACATCTTTTCATTTCTCAAACTCCCACTGAAGAACTTGCCTCAGATTCACTGAGAAAACATAAATCAACAATAGGGAAATTCATCAGCCTTTCCTCGCAAACTTCCATATCTATTTTCTCTTTTCCAGAAACAATGAAAGTTTGTTTCTCCTCCACTCAAAGATTTATTTTTCCATGTGTGCCATAGCCCTTTTCTTTTATCCTCATCAAAGACTCTGTCCTTTTGCCATTTCCTCTGTTTCTTGCATTTTTCCCCTTCTCATTTGGTTCATTTTCATTAGTTTATAAACATACTTGACTATCTCCCATTTTAAATAAACTCTCCCTGGACCCCACATATTGCCTTAGCTGTAAACCATTTTCCTTTACTTTTCATAGCCAAATTTTTCCAAAGAGTTGTCTATAATGCTTTCTTCAATTTCTCATCTTTTATTTATTACCTTTAGAAATTATCAACTAAAAAATAAAAGCTAACATTTATTTATTGAGTGGCTACAGTGTGCCAGGCACTGTTTTACATGTATTCATTTGTTTAATTCACAAACAGCACCACTGGGTAGGGAATATTATTAACTAAATTTTACAGATGAGGAAATTGAGAAGCAGAGAGTAGCAAGATCAAGATTTGAACCCAGGCAGTCCAGCCTCAGAGACTGTGCTCTTAATAGTGAAACTACTGCCTCTTGAGAACAGAACATTATATGTAAAACTTCTCCACAGCTCCAAACATCTTCCTCCATTTTCAAAGCCACTGTTACCATTATTTTAGCACATGTCCTTCCCATAATGTTTTGACATTTTATGGCATATATATTCCACCACAAAAAATAAAGTTTTTTAATGTGTTTTCACATTAACATAAATATCCATAGATTTACCATATTTATCATTCAGCCTCATCCACTTAACATCATATTTTGGAGATCTATTTATGTTGACATATAGTGCTAATTAATTTATTTTAGCTCTTCTGTGGTATTCAATTATACTTATATATCATAATTGATTTATTCTACCATTTTTGGACTTTTAAGTTGCTTGCAGTTTTTTATGGCATCACAAAGAACAGTAAACATTTGTAAAACTATTTATTTCTACTTTAATAACACGGTATCAGGGAATTTTTTCATTACAATGAATTCTTTAGAATTTGTTAAAACTTCTTTTTTTTTTTTTTTTTTTTTTTTGAGATGGAGTCTTGCTCTGTCGCCCAGGCTTGAGTGCAGTGGCATGATCTCGGCTCACTGCAAGCTCCATCTCCCAGGTTCACGCTATTTTCCTTCCTCAGCCTCCCGAGTAGCTGGGACTACAGGCACCCGCCACCACGCCCAGCTAATTTTTTGTATTTTTAGTAGAGATGGGGTTTCACTGTGTTAGCCAGGATGGTCTTGATCTCCTGACCTTGTGATTCGCCTGCCTCAGTCTTCCAAAGTCCTGGGATTACAGGCGTGAGCCACCGCGCCCTGCAAAACTTCTTTTGATTTTTATTACTTGGTCAATTTGTGAACACATCATGTATACCTGAAAAGAATATGTATTTAATAGCCATGGATAAAGAATTCTTTGTTTTCTCCTTTGCTGTTTTGAAAGTTAAACATTCTATTTTTATTTTTATACAGGTTTTCCTTATAATGTATATTTACTCTTAAATTTACAATATTTAAAATTAATCAGCATCTCTGTTTTCTTTTGGAATGACTTAAGGGAGTCTTAGAAAGTTTTAAACTTTATTCTTCAGCCTCCAGACTAATATTTCATGTGATTTTTGTCTGTTATGTTCAGTTTTGTTTTTTTATACCCTTCTCAAAATAGTCAATTATTATAATAAGTAGTTTAATGTTTATTTACATTTACCCACATGCTTATAAATGTTTTGGTCACTATTGCTTCTTATTCTTTTATCCTTCTTTCTGTTTTCAATTTTATTTTTGCTGAAGTGTATCCTTTAGTATTTCTTTCAGGGAGGGTCTGTCAGTGTAAATGCTCTTAGTCTCTGGTATTTTGAAAATGCTTTTATTTCACATGAATTCCTTTGCCCTAATTTAGAGAAAAATAAAATTCAAGGTTGAGTTATTTCTCATGAGTACTTTATACATATGTTTTTAAAATTGACAAATAAAAGTTTTATATATTATATACAACATGTTTTAAACTGTGTACACATTGTGGAATAGCTAAATTGAGCTAATTAACCTATGCATTACTTCACATACTTATTGTTTGTGGTGAGAACACTTAAAATTTACTCTCAGAAACTTTCAAGAATACAATGCATTGCTATTAACTATAGTTACCATGTTGTACAATAGATCTATTGAAATTATTCCTCCTGTGTAAATGGAATTTTGTATCCTTTGACTAATATCTTCTCAACTGACTACTCTCAGCCCCTTGTAATCACCATTCTACTCTCTATTTCTGTGAGTTCAATGATTTTAGATTCTTTACATAAGTGAGGTCATGCAGTATTTGTCTTGCTGTGCCTAGCTTATTTTACTTCACATAATGTTCTCCAGGTTCATTCACGTTGCCACAAGTACAGAATTTCCTTGTTTTTTTAAGGCTGAATAATATTCGATTGTGTTTATATACCACATTTTCTTTATCCATTCATCTTTTGATGAACACACATGTTGATTTTATATCTTGGCTATTGTGAATAGTGCTGCAATGAACATGGCAGTGCAGATATCTCTTTGACATAGTGATTTCATTTCCTTTGGATATTTCTTTGGATATATACCCAATAGTGGGATGGCTGGCTCACATCTATTTATGATTTTTTGAGGAATCACCATAGTGTTTTCCATAATGGTTGTATCAATTTACATTCCTACCAACAGTGTATAAGAGTTCCCTTTTCCCCACATTCTTGTCAACACTTATTATCTTCTGTCTTTTTGCTAATAGCTATTCTAACAGATGTGAAGGGATATCTCATTGTGGTTTTAATTCGCATTTCTCTGATAATTAGTGTGTTCATTTTCACACTGCTATAAATACCTGAGACTGGGTAATTTATGAAAAAAAGAGGTTTAATTGACTCACAGTTTCCTGGACTTAACAGGAATCATGATGGGAGGCCTTTGGAAACTTACAATCATGGCAGAAGGCAAAGGGGAAGCAAGGACCTTCTTCACATGGTGGCAGGAGACAGTGAGCAAAGGGAGAAGTGCTACACACTCTCAAAACCATCAGTTTTTGTGAAAACTCACTCACTATGACCAGAACAGCATGGGGGAAACCTGCCCCTATGATCCAATCACCTCCCACCAGGCACCTCCTCCAACATGTCGGGATTACAATTCGAGATGAGATGTGGTTGGAGACACAGAGCCAAACTGTATCAAATAGTGATGTTGAACATTTTTTTCATATGCCTGTTGGCTCCCATGAGTACTTTTAAGCTATTATTTTATTGTTTTCTGGTTTTTATTATTGCAGATCTTGAATCTAATTATCATTTCCTGATAAGTAATGCTTTTTCTCTCTTTTTTAAAAAATTTGTTTATTATACTTTAAGTTCTAGGGTACATGTGCACAACGTGCTGGTTTGTTACATGTGTATACATGTGCCATGTTGGTGTGCCGCACCCCTTAACTCGTCATTTACATTAGGTATATCTCCTAATGCTATCCCTCCCCCCTCCCCCCACCCCAGGACAGGCCCTGGTGTGTGATGTTCCCCTTCCTGTGTCCAAGTGTTCTCATTGTTCAATTCCCACCTATGAGTGAGAACATGCGGTGTTTGGTTTTTTGTCCTTGCGATAGTTTGCTGAGAATGATGGTTTCCAGCTTCATCCATGTCCCTGCAAAGGACATGAACTCATCCTTTTTTATGGCTGCATAGTATTCCATGGTGTATATGTGCCACATTTTCTTAATCCAGTCTATCATTGTTGGACATTTGTGTTGGTTCCAAGTCTTTGCTATTGTGAATAGTGCCACAATAAACATATGTGTGCATGTGTCTTTATAGCAGCATGATTTATAATCCTTTGGGTATATACCAAGTAATGGGATGGCTGGGTCAAATGGTATTTCTAGTTCTAGATCCCTGAGGAATCGCCACACTGACTTCCACAATGGTTGAACTAGTTTATAGTCCCGCCAACAGTGTAAAAGTGTTCCTATTTCTCTACATCCTCTCCAGCACCTGTTGTTTCCTGACTTTTTAATGATCGCCATTCTAACTGGTGTGAGATGGTATCCCATTGCGGTTTTGATTTGCATTTCTCTGATGGCCAGTGATAATGAACATTTTTTCATGTGTCTGTTGGCCGCATAAATTTCTTCTTTTGCGAAGTGTCTGTTCATATCCTTTGCCCACTTTGTGATGGGTTGTTTGTTTTTTTCTTGTAAATTTGTTTGAGTTCTTTGTAGATTCTGGATATTAACCCTTCGTCAGATGAGTGGATTGCAAAAATTTTCTCCCATTCTGTAGGTTGCCTGCTTTTTCTCTAGAATACTTTTAAGGTCTCTTTATGTCAACTACTGCAGTGCCAGAAGGAAAATTTTAATCTGGATTTGTTTTTCTATTTATCCTATTCAGAACTCAGTATCTTCTTTCAGTTCCTTTGAATATTGTCTTTTCTCCATATCCTCTACTATCATTTTTGGAATTCTGATTAGATGTATGTTGGACCTACTCATTCTGGGTTTCCTCTCTCAAATTTTCTCTCATACTTTCCATCTCTTTTGCTTCATTCGGAGTTATTTAATCAGGTTTATTTCAACTGATTATTCTTTCCGTAGTTATACCAATCCATTTAGCTCTTTACATGTTTGTCCCATCCCCTGCGGTCTTAATTTAGTGGCTGTATTTTTCAATTCTAAAATGGCAGTACATCATGCCTGTGCCCAGAATCCTGTTGCCTTCTCTGTTTGCATACTCTCTCTCTAGATGATCTTGTTTCTTTCCAGTGGTTTATGACTTAGTTTTATATCTTTGGCCTAGACCTTTCTCCTAAGTTTCTGACTTATATAGATACCCAATTCCTTTGTGACTTATATGTTAAATAGACATCTCAGACTTAAAATATCCAAAATGAAAGTCTGTATTTCTCTTGGAAGACTTTTCCCCTGACTCCTCCTCATCTCAGTAAGTGATGCTACTATTCCTCTGGAGATCAAGCCAGAGTCTGAGACTTCATCCTGAATTCCTTTTACTCCCTTTCTGCCTACAACTACCTCTTTTGCCAGCTTTAATGCTTTTAGCTTCTACTTTCTCTCTCTGCTCCCACAAAACCATTTTCATCTCTAACCTGGAAGACTGCAGTTGGCTCATAACTGGCCTCCCTGTGTCCACTCTTGCCTCTTATAATCCATTCTCAACATGGCCAATGGAACAATCGTCTAAAAATAGAAATTAAATCATATCACTAACATGCTTAAAATTCTTCAACGGCTTGTACTTGAACTGCACTTGGCATACAATTCTACTCCTTCAGAATTCTTTGGTCTTCAAGGTCCTGTGTGGTCTGTCTCTTGCCCACTTCTTTTCAGCTCTCTTCCCCTTGATCATATGTTCCTGCCCTATTTTGGCCATTTCCCACATTCCCCCTGTGTTACCATGTCACTTGATGCCCTCCTTACCTGAAATACTTCTCCCAAATCTTTACATAGTGGCTGTTTCTCAGCTTTCTTTTATTTTTTCTTTTTTTGTTTTTTTTTGAGATGGAGTCTCGCTCTGTTGCCCAGGCTGGAGTGCAGTGGCACGATCACGGCTCACTGCAAGCTCTGCCTCCCGGGTTCACGCCATTCTCCTGCCTCAGCCTCTTGAGTAGCTGGGACTACAGGGGCCCGCCACCATGCCTGGCTAACTTTTTGTATTATTAGTAGAGACAGGGTTTCACCATGTTAGCCAGGATGGTCTCGATCTCCTGACCTCGTGATCTGTCTGCCTCGGCCTCCCAAAGTGCTGGGATTACAGGCGTGAGCCACCACGCCCGGCCCTCTCAGCTTTCAAATCTCACTTTAAATGCTATGCCACAGTGATGCCTTCCTTAACCATGGAATTATAATAGGTCCTCTCCCAGATCTCCTCTACATCATGTTTTTCTGTGTCAGCAGACTACTTGTTTTTTTCACAGAACCAAGTAACATTTGGTAGTTACTTATTTACTTGGTAGTATCTTTCACCATAGGTTTCAAGTCCTATAAGGGCAAAGCCATTATGTAATTTTTCTCACCACTACACATCCTGTATCTAGCATTGTGTCTGATAGTTTGAGATTCATTCATTTCTTTCATTCATACAAGTATTTATTTAGTGCCTATAGCCAGACTCTGCTAGATGTTAGAAATATAACTATGAGCCAAGACAGACATGGTTGCTGCCCTCGCAGAGCCTGTAGTCTTAAGAGTAATACAAGCGATTACAAAGTAGTACAAGTGCTTTAACTGAGGAAGTATGGGGTGAGAGGGAACACATAGATGGAAACTTAAACCAGTCTTGATATTGCTGGGTGGGGGGGGGGGTGCATCAGAGAGGGCTTCCTGGAGGAAGTGACATTGTATCTGAGACCTGATGAATCAATAAAAGTTTACCAGATAAAGTTAATAATAAAATCAATAAAAGTTTACCAGATAAAGTAAATTAATAATATACACAAAGATTTGGACGTGGAGGAAACTGTGGTGTAGCTGAGGAACATAAATTCAGTGTGGCTGGAGCATAAAGGTGAGGAATACTGAGAGGTAAGTTTGTAGGGTTGTCAGTCATGCACTACATTAATACTATGTTAAGAAATTGAAAGTTTTTCTAAGAACAATAAGAAGCATTAAAGGGTTTTTTAGGAGGTGATGGATACGATTATATTTGCATTAAAAATTTCTGAGGCTAAGTTGATTGGGGAGGGATGAGTTTTCTGCTGAGCAATAGGCAAGGTATCATGGGATGAACAATTGGGTAAACATTGTTCTCAGATGAATAGCAAATTTTTAAAAATGCTTATTTCATAATGTAGTTATTCACTGGTATTGTAATACAAGTAATAGATTCACTAAAATAAATTAAATTGTATAATTATGTACTCTTTTACTGGGAATAAGAATGGAGGGAGGGGGAAAGAATTATAATAGGGGAATAAAGAGAAAGACATAATTTATCAAAATAAAAATTCTGGCTTGTGGCTGTTGATTTCTCAGATTTCAAGTCTCAGTTTAATGTTATCACTTCAGCACAATAGCTTTAAAGTTCAACAAATGTAGATAACCAGTATTTAATTGCAATAATAAAGGTTAGTCTCTATTAACTAATTGATATACCAAGGCAAGGCACCTATGACTAGGAGCTTTCCTGCTACCCATATGCACTCTGGTCCTCTTCTCTGTGTCTAAGCCAGCCTGGCTCTCTTTCGGTGTGGCATGTAGAGACATCTGTGGCGGGGGAAGGGCTGTACCACCCATAGTGAGGGATCTGGCTACAGGAGGGAGGGGTGGGAATGTTGATGGCCACAGCGACGTAGTAGAAAATTCCCAAGGAGTGATAGGTTTGAAAGGATGTTCTTGAGGAGCTGAAGTAGGCATGAAAATTCCGTTATAACTTTGGAGTTACATAGTGCTTTATGGTTTGAAAGTCCTTTTTTATTCACTATTTATTTGAATGTCACAGTTTCACTTTGATGAATAGGATTATTCCCATTTCTCTGGCAAGAAAAACAAGAGTCTCATTATGTAAACAACTTGCCCCAATCACACAGTTGTGAATGGAGTAAACCAATGTAAATCATACCTTACAAGTTTCATTTTTTTTTTTTTTGCAGAAGTTCATCTCTATCTTTTATTTAGTTAGTGCTAGTAGTCTGTACTCAAATTAACCATAGGTTATAAAATGATCTTGAAAAGAAAAACAGAAAATCACCTTACAAAGCATCATTGTGGGGAAACGACACATTCTCTCAAGCTAATCGTCCAAATAAAGGTATTAAAACATTTCATTTTTAATGGAAAATTTCCAAACATGGACTTCATCATTTTCTTTTATCAGTGGTAACACAGTGCCCATTTTCTTTTATCATTTTCTTTTATCAGTGGTTAATTTACTCTTTTATCTGTGGTAACACAATGCCCAGTAGACAGAAGGTAGCCAGTATGTATTGAATTATCATCATACACAACTGCTATTGTACATGAAATCCTCCTTAATACTTGCAAGCCTCTTTGCCTCTTTCCTGAATGACTCCAAGCCACTGCGCATTTACTGGCTTAGTTATTTCTGTTTTTGCCCTTGTTGGGCTGTCACCCTGTTACATCTTTGCATTTATAACAATATCCTTCTCTCACCTGCTAACTTGCTATTTGTGATCTTCTGTGGTCTAGGAAACCAAATATTCAAGTGACTTATTTTATTTCTTCTATTTTCACTGTGATTGCTTTTCTAATGCTTAAAGGGAGAGTTTAAATTGTTTGCATGAGTGTTAGGATAAGGTGATCCTGCAACAGACTTACTCAAATTGGATCTTGGTATACAGACTCCCTGATGGATGCTTAATATGCTGGGTCTTGTTTCTCCTCAGGGGCTAAAGTTATGGGACCAGAACATGAGATAAACTTAACCCTAAATTATATGCTGTCTATATATTTTAATCAGAAGCTTAAAATCCCTGCAGAATTTGCTTCTGCAAGTCACCGATTTTGAACTCTGTTGCTGTGTCTGATTGCTCATGTAATATTAAACCCTAGTTGAGCCTTAATTTCAAGAAATATGAAGCAAACTCTGTAAACGCGGATTTCAAGAACTGCTGAACTATGGGAAGTAGTTTTTTTTTTTTTTACAGTTACTGAGAAATGCAAATAATGAACAGTTTCTGAGAGATGTTTCTGAATTCAGCTGTCATTTTTTAAATGGACAGGAATTATTAATGGTTGGCATACTATATACCACACATTCCATTTAATTTAATGATATCTCCATTTGAATGTCTGATAGACATTTCAAACAATGCCAAAACAGACTCTTAATTTTACCCTCCCTCACCCTGACCTATTTTCCCCAAACTTTATATCTCAGTAGAATCATCACCAGCCACCAGTTACTCATGCCCAAAACTTAGAAGTCCTTTTAAATTTCTTCCTTTCCCTAGCCTCCTGTAAGCAACCCATCAGCAAATCTTACTGTTTCAATCTCAAAAAAAAAAAAAAAAAAATTCGGAGTATTTCTTTTTCTTTCCAGGTCTTCTGCCACAGCCTTGGAGGAAGTCATCTCCCTGGCCACAGTAGCCCTCTCTTGAATTATTCTCCCCGCCCTAGAGTATATGCTTCTAACATCTGCAGGAGGTGATATATTGAAATTTTCTGAGGATATGCTGGTTGGGGAGAGATTGATGAGTTTTTTCTGTTGAGCAGTTGAGTAAGATATCATGGGATGAACAATTGGGTAAACGTTGTTCTGGCCTCTCTCTGCTTCTCACTGCACTTAGAATAAAATAAACACTCCTTACCATCACCATTGGCCTTGGCAACATGGAGCTCATTAGAAGCTCCTATGAGACATTTTAGTGGAGTTGTGCGAGTGGGCAGCAGCATGCTGAGGGTAGAGGAGCTAATAGCAGTTATAAGTTGTGGCTAACAAGTCATTACTTCAGAAAGCCGGATATGAAAAGGAGGAGAGAGATAGGAGGCAACAAGAGAGGTTGTAGGGGTTAAGGCAGTGGGTTTTTTGAAAAGACCTAAAGACGTAAGCAAACTTAAGTGGAGAAGGAGAAAGAATAGGAAAACTTCACACATGAGGACAAGGAGATGATTGAGTAATGTCACTGAGGGGGCAAGAAGTGGTGAGTGATTTAGTCTTAGGCTCTGCAATAGCTATCTCTTTTATGTAACAAATTACCTGAAAATTAAGCAGTTTAAAACAATATTATCTCACACAATTTCTGGAGATCAGGAATCTGGGAGGTGCTTAGTTGGGCTGTTGTGGCTCAGGAGCTCTTGGGAGGTTGCAGTCAGGCTGTTGGCTGAGTTACCGTCTCTGAAAACTGGGCTGGAGCCAGAGCATCTGCTTGCAAGCTGTTGGCAAGAAGCTTCCTCACCCCACGGGCAGAGCTCCCCATAAGGGCTGCTTATGAGAAGGTTTAACCTAGAGCACGTGACTCGAGACAGTGAGAGAGCCATTTTTTTTTTTTTTTTTTTTTAAGATGGAGTCTCGCTGTGTGGCCCAGGCTAGAGTGCAGTGGCGCAATCTCGACTCACTGCAAGCTCCGCCTCCTGGGTTCACGCCATTCTCCTGCCTCAGCCTCCCGAGTAGCTGGGATTACAGGCACCCGCCACCACGCCCGGCTAATTGTTTTGTATTTTTTCAGTAGAGACGGGGTTTCACCGTGTTAGACAGGATGGTCTCATCTCTTGACCTCGTGATCCGCCCGCCTTGGCCTCCCAAAGTGCTGAGATTACAGGCATGAGCCACCACGCCCGGCCTGCAGTGGCATCTTTTATAACCCAGTCATGGAGTAACCGCCCTCAGTTCTGTCATGTTCTGTTGTTCACTCAGATTCACTTTGCTACAATGTGAGAAGAGACTATACAGTATGAATCCCAGGAGACAGGGATCACTGGGGTTTATCTCAGAGACTGCCTACCCCAGAACTCAAAAAGAATATCTTTAATTTGTATGAAAGGAGTGTGAAAGGGGAGAAAGCTGAGAGAGACGCTGGCCAGTGGCCCCAGTTTTCTCAGTGAAGTGGAAAGTAAAGTGATGTCCTTGAAAGTGAGAAGGCAGGAGAGGCAGACTGGGGAGGGAGAGTGAGGTTTGGAGTCACCATTCAGGAGCATGGGAAAGGCGGCCCTTTTATGTGTAGAATGGTCAGGTAGAATGGAGAGCTCAGCTGAGGTGGGAAGTCAGAAATGTGCAGAAGCACCAGTGTGCCTCGTTGTGTGATTTTTCTCTCTCAGGTGTAATGAAGCAGAAATGAGGACACTGGATGATTGGTGTGATCCAGGATAGGGCTTTTGTTAAAAGGATGTGGACCAGGCCAAAACAGCCAGGATAGTCCTAAAAAATATCGGGGAAATGATTGAGGTAATGTATCGTGGAGCTGGAAGGAAGAACTTGAAACCCAAAGAAGCTGAAAGATGGCGAGAAAATGGACAAGTGGAGGAACGGAAGGTTTTGATATGGTTGAAGTGAAGGTGAAATTAGAGGAGAGAAGGGCTGGGAGGCAGTAGGTGGTGATTTTGGAGTCAAAACATTCCATATAATGGGTGCAGGAAAATGTTTCAGGAAAACGTGTTTAAAGTAAACTAGGTTTATAAAAACCAAAATCTGTATCTTCCATACAAAATGGAATTACACAATTTTTATGTGTCCGTAAATGTGTTCCATGGGTGATAAAATCAATAAAAGTACGCTTTCTTCCACTGAGGACTCTACAATGATTTTTTGATTTACTAAAAGATTTTTCACTTTTCACACAAATCCATCATACATTTTATAAAATAATAAACACTTTCTAATATGGGCATATGATGATGACATTTGACAAATACAAATGGGTCTTGTACACCCATTTTACAGAGGTATTAAATGTGGATTTTTTCTCAGCGTTCCCATTTTAGAAAATATTTCAGGAAATTACGTTCTTAGAATAAATTTTTGGCAACTGTACAGAACAGTGGTTCTCAAAGTGCGTCCCCTGACAAGCAGTATAGGCACCTCCTGGGAACTTGTTAGAAACGCAAACCGAGGGTCCCACCCAGCTCCACTGTGTCAGAAACACTGGGGGTGACGCCAATCAAGCAATGTATTCTAACGACCCTTCAGGTGATTCTGATGCCCACTGAAGTTTGAAAACTAGTGTAAAAGATAATAAAACAACCAAACCAAACCAAACCAAACCAAAACTCAATAGGCCTCTTCCCCCTTCCAGTTTTTAGCGTTTACTTCAGAATTACTGACAAAAGCCATTTTTAACTTTGCTGTAGATAACTCAGTGTTTTAATGCTACCGTTAATTACTGGTATATTTAAAAATCTTTATAGTCAGCTTCTTATAACCTTCTTCCAGACACGTTTTACTAAAATTTCATGGTGTAAAGTTCACCTAAGTAAAAACCTTATGATGCAAGAAACAATTTCTCTTTATAAGACATATTTGTAATAGTTGAAATTAAGATTCAGGGCCCTTTTAGATAGTGGATTTGGTCATTCTATTGTCCATAGCAATTTACTTACCAAAACTTAGCCCATAAAACACAGTTCAAAGAAGATATAGTTCAAACACACAATTATTAACCATGCACTGTATTGATAATAGTAACTATTTAAGTGTACTGCCTTAGATATAATTGCTGGATAAACTATTTTCCTAAAACCTTGTGTAAATAAAAAGTGTCAAATTTCAGTTTCCTAAAGTAGAGAAATTATTTATTCAGCAATGTTGAGGAAGGGTCTTCCATACAAATGAATTTTCTAGGAACCTAGCCTATATTTGTGTATTTTTGGCTATTTCGTTTTACATTTTTATCAATAAAATCAGAAGATAATTTGCTTAGGTTACCAGAGTTTGATTTTTCTCGATTGCAGCTCTGTTTTGAATACATTTTATAGTCTTCTTTTATTGTAATTAAATACATGTTTGTTGAGCACCTACTATTTTCATGAATAGTATTGAGTGGTAAGAGGAATAAAAAGATGAATGAGCTATGGTCCCTGCCCTCAAAGAGTTTATAATCTAATGGAAGAGTTGGCTGTGAAAACAACTATCTATAATGCAAGTCCCTAGATTTAAACCCATATTCTTAAGGATTATTGGCAATCCTAGCTTCACTTTTATTCCTGTTAACATATTTCATACTATGTTAGTTGGAATTCAATTGATTGTATGTGACAGGAAGCCAAAACCTACCGGCTTAAGCAAAAAGAGGATTTGTCACTAACATGAGAGAAGGTTCAGAGACAGGGCTGACTTCAAACATGTCTGAGTTCAGAGATCAAAGGATATTTATGAGAAGGTGATTTCCCTTCATCTCTCAGCTCTGCCTTCTGTTGTGCTAGCTTCATACAGCTGCAACCATGTGCAATGAATCCAAACCTACCATCCTTTCAGGTTCAGGCCTAGAGGGAAAAAATGAAGATCCCAAAATCCCAGGGAAAAAAATTCTGTTTGTATTATTGGCTTTGATTGGGTAAAACATGCTGATTGGTATAGGCCTGGGTAATCAGCTCCACTCCTGTAGAAACCACTTGGACTGAGGCGAGGAAAAGGAGTCATTCTTAAGTAGGAAACAAAAGCAGCATTTCCAGGGGAAGATTGAATAGGTGCTGAGAGCAAAAACAAGGGCAGGCACCCGACATTCTAACCAAGATGTGGCAGTTTCCAAGTATATGTTCTTGTAACTTGTCAGCCTCTACATGACCAAAACACTTTTTTCCCATTGATTCCCTATAGTTTTTAGTGCTTTAACATTTTAAGTCTTCTTGTCTCAGGCCATTTCTATAAAGTATTGGAACCCTGAATAAAACAATTTAAAAATGTATTGTTATTTTGGAATTTCTAAATGACTATATATTTGATGATATAGAGATGAATTTTTACTAAGTCAAATTTTTAAAAAATCTCAATAAATTGCATAGCCATAGTTTTATCTACTGACTATTGTTACAGGTTCTACCTATAGTACTTTGACCTCTTTACCATTTACTTTACATGTAAATATTCTCAGCTGGGAGGACCTATCCCTAACATTTTTTCCTCAAGTGCATTACTTTGCAATGTTCCCTCTCTATCATTCTAATATAAAGTACATAATGACACCTACATAACAGTTGCACTGGGTTTGTATTTGCTGAAAACAATTGTTCACAATACTGAATTTGAAAGTTTATATTTGGGTCTTTACAGATGACATTCATTTGTAAGCCGCATTCTACATAAATGACTGTAAAAGACCCTATCCCTATTTATCTGCTTAGCTTCAATGCTCCCTTCATTAATATTAGCTCGAGATAACCTAATTTTCTTGAACTTACCCCAAACAATTTGCAGAGCTTTTTATTTTTTGCAAATTCGCATGATTAGTAAGACTTGCTAGACCTCAAATGGAAATGGCAAATGCTTTGCTCCAGGGAAGCTGGGAAAAGCCAAATTTCAATCCCTTTATCACCAAAGAAAATGAACCTTATTCCAGGGAAGGGCTGAGCTGATATTGTCAGTGGTGAGGTGAGAGAGAAATGAACTATGGAATTAGAATTTAAAATTCACAGCATGAATCCGAATATTAGAGAATAACTTATACATCGACCCTTCTGATGTTTAACAGACAGAAGCATTCAATTTGCATTTCATTAAATATTAGAAATCAGATGGGATACTAGTGTTTTTCTTATTAAAAAAACTTATGAAATTACCTTTCAATCATCTATTTAAGAAATTCCAGTACATTCTCCAAATTTATAAAATTGTATATAATATTTCTTATTTACAAGGGCTATAGGAATTGATGATTATAAAGGATCAGTGAATCTTAAAACTAGTTTAGTGGTAAAGTTATTCAGCTTTCATCAATGGTAACAGAAATATTATACCTTATCTTTAGCTCATGAACATGGAAGACTCATGAGACACAGTTCTAATTTATATATACACATTTTTAAAAAGTCATGTTGCTTATGATGTGCAAGTAGAATATTAACTAATATAATTTATTTGTGTTTCTTATGTTTTTTTCTTTTCTCTTACCCATAGCTATTTTTTAAAAATAAAATATGATTTAGGGGTCATAGGAGTTGTTCTAAATAATTGAGTGATAAAACACTACTATTCTTGTAACTTCAATTTTTGTTTCTGTGTTTACAACTTGGTACCACTAATGAGCTGACACACTGATAAATATTATAATTTTATATTTAATTGACTATCAGAATCTAGTTAAATTTGGGAAATTAATAATAGTATTTTACGTTTATTATATTTATACTATATACTTACTGTAGTTGGTAATTTCTTTCATTGAAACTCACTTTTTTGGTATACCTTAGCATACCTTCTTTGTCAATTGAAGGTAATACAATATAATAAACAAATTCAGTTCATATTACCTCATTAAAGGCCTGGAGTTGCTCACTCATTCATCTCACATAGCATATGGACACTTTAATACTATCCTTTAAGAAAAAATGACCTAGTTTTGTTGCACAATCCAAAGGATGTCTACAGTAGGATTTTAAAGACTAGTAGAAATGTGGGCTGATAACATTGCTGATTGATATGGGACATGTTTTTGTGCAGGGATTTTGAAATACCTATAAGATTACATTATAATAAAGACTTGAGAATTATACCAGTTCTTAGGAGAATATTTGATAAATTCTTAGAAATTATATAATTCAATGCCCTTGCTTTATAAATAAGAAAACAGATATGCAGGGAGGTTAAAATGCTCATAAGTACAGAGCTGAATCAGCAAAAATCCTGAGTTTTTAATTTTCCTTTTTGATAGGGTTATTAAATCTATGGATTGATATCTTTATCTGTTTGGAAATTTTTTTTGCCATTAAATCTTAAATATTGCTTCTGTCCTATTCACTCTTTTCTTTCTGAGATTACAACTAAGTGTATGTTAGACATATGTATCCTCTATGTCTTTTACTCTCTCGTCTGTATTTTTCATTCTTTTGTCTCTCTATGCTTTATTCTGGCTAGTTTCTTCTGACTTACAGTATAGTTTACTAATTTTTGTTTGCTGATATTTAATAAGCTATTAATTACCATTTTGCTAACTGCATGATATACTCATTGGATATACTTCAGTTCATGTAACAATTGTCTTATATTTTTTCATTTAGATTACATTCAATTTTTCACTATTATAAACACAATGCTAATAACACATATTTGTGCTCAAATTATTTCATTTGAAAATCAGGATTATTAATTTAGTATGCATTCTTAGAAGCTAAATTGCTGGGTGAAGGACATGAATATTTTTAAGTCTCCTGAAACATATTGCTAAATTACCTTTCCTAAGACAAGTTAGATGTTTTAATTCCATATTCAAAATTCTCCCCACTTCTTTGCCATCTTGTTTCCTGGCCAAAATGTTTGTGTCAAGGTAAATATTGCCTTTGGAATAGTCTAATATAGTTAAGAATGACAGTGAAAGACGAATTTTTAACCGTACTGTGAGTGTGACTATAATTGAATAGTTTTTCTTAGGACGAAAGAAATAATTGGGTCTTATAACGTCTTGCAATGACATTTGCAAGATGTAAACGTCATTGTAAGATGTTATAGGACCTGATTATGTCTTGAATTTACTGATGATCCTCTTGATAGCATTTTATAGAATGTGTTTTATTCACATCAGAATTCCCAGGGATTTGTTTTTTTTTAGAAATATTGTTTTTGTATTTTTATATTTTTGGCTATTTTGACTGACTAAATTGAGGAGGGGACTTAAATGATTAAAAGAGGTTTGGAGTAGGAAGTAGGGGATCTGCTAAGCCTTTCTTAGCCATGTAACTGTATTATAGAAAGGTCATTTCTTCTCTTCAATCCTCAATTTCCTCCTTCGTGAAATAGAGACAAACTGTTTTTCTGTGCTTATAGTTGTCTGACATTGTTTAGCCATGGGCAAACTTCTGTTCATGTTTGAAGGGGGGAAAAACTAAAATAAAACAGCAAGAATAGCAAAAATATCCTAGTCTTTTCTTTACAGTAATATGGGGAAACTAAAGTATCTTAAAGTCGTGAAAGTACTTTAAATTCCTAGGATGAGAGGAAGCATTTAATAAAAAATAAAGATAGGTGAAACTATTTTTAAAGTGCATAATTGCAGTAAATGCAGATTCAGACATACTAATTATCAAAGTCAAGAGTATTAAGTTATTGAGTGGAATTTAATGGCACTATTTGAAAGTCACGACATTTTGTTTGATGTGCTGGGCCTAATTTATATGTAAATATAGGCTCTGTAGTATTGCCTAGATATTTAAGTACTGTCTTAATGGTTTATTCTGGGAAACTGATGTATATCTCTGCTTGAACATTGTACTTAAACTCTGTAAAACTATTTTAGCATGTATATGAAAAATAAAAAGAAGATGCACAGTGGTTTTGGAAATGCTCTGGTTGAAATAGGTTCTAAAAATGCTGAGGTATATAATTATAATTACTTTTCAGTAAAGTTACTTTTGCACCAACTCTGGAGTTTTGTAAGAGAATTGGCAGCTGAAATGAGCACACAAGAGAGTTTTATGGTGACCTGCAGTAGTTAAGATTCCCCTGGCCAATGACAGAGTACAGAAAATGCAACCCCAAAGTGTGGGCTTCTTGGCATATTGAGTATTTTAAGCTGAAGCGTATTTAGAAAATCTCAGAGTAGAAAAGTCTCTCTGAACTTCTCTCTTATAGACCCTTATGTGACAGGGTCCCGCCCTGTCCACAGAGGGAAGGAGTGTTACACAGGCCAAGAAGAATCTGAACAAACAGGCCTTGCTAAGCTCCCTTCAGTTGATCATCAGTAGGTCATACCCTCTTTTTGTCTAGTCATACTTCTACATGACTTTCCATTCTTCATCAAACCCAAACATTAAAATACATCAATACACATTGAAAGAGGCCACATATAAATATGAAATTGAGTTGTCCGTTTTCACTGGCTCTTTGGGTCTTCATCTGTGAAGGCTCCTGTGTCATGGGAAAAATTGTTCAGATAAATTTGTTATGCTTTTCTCTTATTAATCTGTGTTTGTTACAGGGGTGTCAGCCATGACCCTTGTGATGGGTGAGGAGAAGAAATTACTTTTTCTCCTCTCTACCTACATGGGGGTACGTAATTCTATACCCTAACTCCAAAACCTCTTGGGGATATACTTGACATTCAACTGAATTCTGACCAATTTATAATAGAAAAAATAGAAAAATAGAGTAATAGAATTTATCATCTGTGATTACTTGATCAGACCCTTGTATTTCCCCAAATATAAAGATTCAGATCCATAGACATAGAATGGCATTTGCTTAGTTTAATGTTTCTGAACCATCTTTGTTGTGTAATAAGCCTGTGCTCTTGCTGGTGTTCTAATGATTTCATTACTCATCACAGCTAGTTATCAATTCGCCCCCCATTGCCAAAAGCATCTGCTTTTTGCAGTAGTAAAAAGCAAGATTACAAGAGGGGCATTTGGGGTAACTGACATTTGTCATTCAGCTGAGGGTGGTTCTTCAAGGGCTTTGAAAGTGCCCAGGACAAGAAAACCTTTGTTTGGGATACACATACCTGCAATTGTAATTCCCAGAAATGTAACTCTATGCTGATGGACCACTGACTTTTGTATTTTTAATAAATGGAGCATAATATTAACCACAAATCTTTGTTCCAGTAACCATGTCATGAACAAACGCATCAATACACAGTGAAAGAGGTCACATATAAAGTTGAAATTAAAGTTGTCTTTGTATAGTCAAAAAATCTAAACCTGGGAATAAAAATGACACCTGTGCCCTACATATCACTCAAAAGAAAGAAGTAAGTTTCAGAAGTTAGGGGGATAAAGATGGGTATTTCAAAAATAAAGTGGCTGAAAACATAAAAAGCCACAGGGACATCACGACCTGGGATGGCTGTAATTAACATGTAAAGCCTTCCACAGTGACTTCTGAGGGCCGTTCTTTTATCTGCAGTCTGCAGGCTGAAGGCAGACAGTTTTGGAATGCAGATCTAATCGCACAGGTGTGTAATTCTGGGGATGATTGAGGTGTTAATTGCTCTACAATTTTGATTGCCAAATGTGGTTTAACCAGGATTGTTAACTATGCTCTCATAAGACACTCTTCTCTTTTTAGTAGAGTTGAAATTTCCTTGGGAAACTCGAAGTCAGAAATTGCTAATGAAATTCCAGTCTCTGATAAATGTCCACACAGGGGTGTAGCAACTTTAAAAATTCCAAATGGAACAAGCAGATAACTGAGGGCTGATTATTATTAAAGGATTATTTAGTTTTATGAAAGTTTTACTATGGAGCTTCTTGGATCCTCTAACAATTATCAGATACTAGGGGAGGTAGGGTAAAGACAGAGAAACTTAACCTAAAGTGTTAGAAATTATTCACATCGGGTGATCTATTGCAGATGAAAACAAAATATGCCTGAAATTAAGTGGAAGAATCAGGTTTGACATGTGCGCAATTTCCAGTAGCTAATTTATGATGTTGAGCGCTTCCTGTAGGAAAGGCAGTGTGTAACTGACCACATGATGGCACCTCTTGGTACCTTCTTTGGCCAATGTAGGTGATTGTGTGTGTTACATGATTGTGATTACATGATTGTAATTGTTACATGATTGTAATTGTTACATGATTGTGATTGGCCAGGGCGATTGTGATCACTACATGAAGACTACTGTTTGGATTCAGATTTTGGTTTTGGCCTGAGTTACTTTGGGGTAATAATTAATTATTTTAAATTGCTTTTATGTGAATCAGTGGTAGACTTGGCTTTGTTGGTTTGGTTGCCCACCACAACCTTTGGTTGGAAAAATCTAACGAATCATACGTAATTTCTTTTGAAAGACCCAAATTGGTGAACACAAATTTTTGGTAAAATCTAACAGGAGTTAAATTCATAAATTTTTCAACCTAAGAAGTATTTGCTTTTTCCTGAGGGCTTCCATATCTCTCTCATTTGAGGCAAATAATAATCAATACTGTTTGTGTGGGGAAGAGGAATGGCTGGTGGAAAATTCTTTGGCTTTGATTTTGTTCAAGATAAGCAAAAGTCAGAAAAATTTTAAATTAATACCGTGTTCACTTCATGCAAACAAACAAACAAAACATCCTTAAGCAAATATAAAGAAAAATCCCCATGCATTTCTGTTTCCCTCACAAATATTGAAACTACAAAAAAAGTTTGAATTTTTTAATTTGACCACATTCTCTTCACTACTCCTAAGAATATATCATCTTTCCATTCCTTCTTTTATCTTTTCATCTATGAAGAGTAAAATAAGCTTCACATACTTGGTTCTGAGAAAGGTCCCTGCTTACAGGAAGCAGTATAGAAAAGTTAATATACAGGTTCAATTCTTTGAAGGATGCTATAGGTTAGAAAAGATAAAAACTTGTTCATTATTCAACATAGACCTCCTTCATTTTAAAACAAAATTTCTTGGTTATATATCAGTTTTACTAATGTTTATTTTTTGTAGTTCAGAGTATTACCCATAACACAATATACCCATTTTAATCAGACCAATTAATTCCTCTATGTCTTGTCCATTGAAAACAGAATCACTGTCTTGGATGTTACAGAACAAAGTAGTGCCCCAATAGCCAGCAAGTCCTAGGGTGATGGGAGTAAGTATTGTTTAGAGTTTCACAGTGCTGTTTTCGAAGTTGTATTTTGAGGCTCTTAAACTTGGGTACTCTGTCTTACTGTTTCCAAAGATGGACCTGGTGTGCATGTTCATCATGTTAAATAGCACAGTGGTGTTAAACATCAATGCACAGTGTTGCTGGGTGCCAGGGCAGGACCGCCTGCTAAATATCGCTTTAAGAAAAATGTATTTACACCCATGCTGACAGTTCATTTCCAGGTGGGAGCCTCATGTCTGCCCCATACACTGCAACTTCAATCTTCCCACTGTGAAATTTTAGACAGCTTGTCTGCAGAGGCTCTGCCAGACCTATTAATATTTATACATTCCATTCACACTCCAGTCAGAGCGTATAAGTTGCAGATCTTTCTGATTTGGAAGCTATTAAGATTCATGACCCCTTTAGTTATTTACTTCTCACGGTCTAGGAGCCTTTGCAATCAGCTTACATTTAAGAAGAAAGCACAAATCATTACTGTTCAAATGTTGTCCTGTATTGTGACCATTTGCAGTCCATCAAAAGAGTGTTAAGAACTTTAATGCATTCATTTATCTCAAGACACAGGTTATTAGATGAGGCATTCTTCTCCCAGAAAGGGATAGAATAGCAGTGTTTCTTACACCAGAAATTGCTTTTTTAATTCCAAATTAGGGACTCTCACTGAAGCTTCATATGTTATTAAGAAGCAATAGCTAATCAATTTTTTCTTCTTGAGAGCAGACATTGATTGAACAAATGATACAGATGATGTACCAGGTAGAACAGAACAAAAGACAATCAAATTTTTAGGTGCACATTAGGCCTCTCTCTGGAGAAGTTCTATTTTCTTAACGTAGTAAGTCTTATGTGTCTCTGGTTTACAACGTGTTGTGAAATTTGAGATAGGTCTTATATTTAAATAACTTGTGGGATTATTTGGTATGTTTTATTAGTAGCTATAAGTCATTTAATCCTATTCTATAAAAATAGTCTTATTCTATTGGAAGAAAAGACTGAGAACATTAGAAGAAAATGTGTGGAGAGGAAAAAGAGGAAATTAATATTTGTTCAGTGTTTACTGTGGATTAAGCATTTTACATTTATTGAACCTTACAACAGCCCATGAGGTGGGTATTATGATCCCATTTGCTGACCAGAAATGGAATCTTAAAAAAGTCAAGAGGCTTACCCAAAATCACACATTTAGTAGGGTTCGTGGGGGAGCTGCAGCTCCACAGTGGCTGAGCTGGTTTTTCTTTCGGAAGAACTGGAGAAAAACAATTTTCCCACAATAGGCACAAGGCCTTAGCACCGGCCTTCTCAACTATCTCAACTAAAATAGGACACTATGGTGATTCATGTTCAAATTTATTCAGTGTTTAGTAAATTTTGTAACACATTGAAATGGGTGAGATAAACTTGAGGGAAAAAGGCTCAACAAAACAATTCCTTTTATATTAAAAATAAACAAATCAAGAACAACAAAAGAAGGCACGAAAATAATTACGTATCAAAGTCAGAGGAGGCTTTGAAATGCTGTTTATTTGGGCACGTGAGAAGTTTTTAATTTTTTATTGCTTTTCAAGATTACCATCTTTTTGTCCATCTGGTTTTCTGAAGAGTGGGCAGAGGATGAAGAACTGACGAGATTAAATACAAGTTTACAGCCTCGATTTTACTTTCTATTTGTGTTTTTTCTCTGGCATCACCTGGCTTAATGAGAAGTAGCCATTTGATGAGGACAGGCTTTATTCTTGAGAAGCACTCTCTTTCCTTCCAAGGTTAAGTTTAAAGACAAAATCCTTCTGTTACATTCAAGTTCTGGCATTCACAGCCTGTGAGGTCACTTTAAGACATCTCAGATTTTGTTGTGACAAAGAAAAATAACCCAGGTTTTGTGCACCCAGGTACAAACCTAATTTGGTGATTCCTAAAATTTTCTGTCAGCTTTCTGTAGGCAGGAGGTTAAAAAAGGTAGCTGTTTAATCTCTGTTTAATCCTCAAAGTATGTGCCAAAAAAGGATTTTTCATATGATAGTGAAAATAGCTCTTTCATGCATATTTTCACCAGCAAAAGGTTTAAGTAGGATTTTGAAATATCTTCAATCACCCCTTTACCTATCTGAGTTATTCTTATTTCAGTGATGCCATTGGCACCTTGTCAGAGATGTTCGGGGACAGAGGCATTCTAGTAGGAAATTTAAAAGTAAAAGAGAGATGAGACAACTTTGTTACCCGACTGAATCATAATTGTGTTTTAAGAAGCTGATGGTACTTCAGGAACACTAAAATACAGATATCTAGCATATTATTATTATTAGCATTATTAACCATTATAATATTGTTAATTGCTGTCACCGAGCTACTGTACAACAAAGCCTTCAACCCAACTCCCGTCTTTCTGAGCCCAGAGCCCAAGCTTTCCTAACCACCGTATTATATTGTTTCTTTGACCCTCCTTCTCCACCCACCCAGCACTCACTCCAGGCCAGCTAATTGCCGCTTCTTGCAGAATTTCCTCATCATGACACATCTGTTCTGATTTGTAGCTCTCTGTATATGTGATGGTCCCACCTGCTGGGCTGTCACCTCTTTGAAAATATGGTCAATGCCTTATATATTACTGTATTGTAAGCCATGAATGTAACAGAAATGCAGATTCAGTCACTTGTTACTTGCACAGTCCGATTAACAGCGAGGTCTGACATAAAGAAAGTGACTTTTGGCCAGTGCGGTGGCTCATGCCTGTAATTTGAGCATTTTAGGAGGCCAGGATGGGCAGATTGCTTGAGGCTAGAAATTCAAGAGCAACCTGGGCAACATGGTGAAATCTCATCTCTACCCAAAATAAATAAATAAATAAATAAATAAATAAATAAATAAATAAGCCAGGTGTGATGGTGTGCACCTGTAGTCCCAGATACTCAGAAGGATCATGTGAGCCTGGGAGATGGATCGAGGCTGCAGTGAGCCATGATCATGCTACTGCACTCCAGTCTGAGTCTGGGCAACAGAGTGTGACCCTATCTCAAAAAACAAAACAAAACAAAACAAAAAAACAAGAACAAAATGGAAAACAAAGCAATTATTTATTCCAAAGCTAGCTTAGGGGAAGAAGTACACGCTACCTGCCTTAAAGGTATTGCTTCCCTTCTGGGGCAGAAAGCAAGGGCTTTTAAAGGGGAACTTGGCAGGAACGGCACACAGGGAGGGATGCAACAGGTGGGGATCTATGTGACTTCGTGCCTTATCCACCGAGTGGTCAGCCTGGCGTCATTGAGGACAGAACTAGATTGTAAAGTGGCCATTGTTTCAAGATGCTCTACCAGTGGGAAAGAGTTTCATAGCAGGCTTACTTTAAGTTGTAAATTGCTCAAGGCAATCTCCTGGTGGGAGAGGTCTCAGTTCTGAAGCTTCTAAGCACACAATTAGATGAACTTGCCTTGCAGCGGGTGTCTGGTGAAGGGAAGGTAAAAGGTTATAATTACATTTCTAAAGAGCCAAGTAGGAAGTGGGGAACAGGGGAAGAGGAGGAAAGAGGAAGAAAAAAATAATTAAAAAATAACTCATTCGTTTTTTCTTAGAAAAATGGGGGGTCCTTGATTACGTTAGTGGGCAGTTTCCATTTTCTTGGCACAGAATTGTCTCTTCATAAACGTTTGTTTAGTGAATGATTACTGTCCTGAATAGTTACTGTTTTATAACTTTATTCTTTAATGCACATTTTTGGAGTACAAAACTTCAGAAATAGAATCAACGTTTTTAATAATTGTCAGGCTTCACACGGAAAGAGGAGACAAGTTAAATAAACTCATCTTTGAAAAGGACTTTTAAGACTCTACCCCAACCATCACAAAACACAGGAAGAGGAAGCAGTAAAGCAAACCTGTGGCTTTGGGAGACACCTACTGCCAGAAAGGATTGCAGTTTGGGGTGGAAATATTTTTGATACCCAGGTTGGTGTTGTGCCAATTGTAACAGTTGGCAAATACAACAGTTTTTATTGTATTTGCTTTTAAGAAAATATTCACATCCCTTTGAGTACAGGTTCCCTGTAGTATCTAAATCAATAGTGCCTTTAGACTCCATGTGACATGAATCCAACAAAAAAATCAGGTTCTCATGCACCTAGATTTCCACTCGTACCTGTCACAATCAATTAAATTGATAGTGATTACAGAGATTACTTGGCTTGCTGAAGACCACATGGCCAGGAAGAAGGTTCAAGGCCAGAGCCCAGGCCTTTTGCTCCAGTGTACTTTACATTTACCGGCTGCCTCTGGGCTAGAAAAACTGCAGTTGTGTTTTCTGCTCTTACTTCAAGAGGTTATTATATATCATGAGGTTAAGTACCCGATAGTTGTAGGCAGACTGTAATATATACAAATGAATAGTACTAATATTAAATCTAACAGATTAACCATAAGCTTTCCTCTCTGTAGACTCAACCAGGCAAATCTGGCCTCTTTAAGTTTGCTGAACTGTCTAATTCCAGGAAAAATCTGCCTTAAAAAATCTCAAGCACCCAAACTGTGAAAATAAAAATTAAAAGAACTTATGTCCCATTGATGTTTAAGAATAAACAGACTTTTAGAAAACTCAGTGTTACGGCAAAAAAAGAGACTGAAGAAAGATATCTGTGAAGTTCAAACTTTTGGGAGTAGTTTTTTCTTTTACCTTTTCATTTTATCGGCCTGCCTCTATCCACAATGGTAATTCTTTATTTTTTCCCCTAGGTTTAACTTTTTTCCTCCCAACTCAAGAAAGTCCTACTGAGAGAAAATGCTTTGCAGAATTGTTTAATTATCACTAGATTTCTCAAAAAAAATTGTGACAGGGACTAATAATTCAGATTCAATGTTCAGTCTCTTTTTTCTACCACAATAGAACCACTGGTTTTTAGCTGTGCACCTGGCTTCTAGAACAAAAACTCTATTTACAAACCTACCTTTTAGCCAGGTGTGACCATGTGACTAATCACTGGCCAATGAGATATGAGGAGCAGAGACGTGTTGGACTTCTGAAACTCTTACCTCCTGAAAGCGGGTGGGAATAATGTTCCCCCTTTTCCTACGCTCTTTCTTTATCCTGCTGCTCAAAATGTGGATTAAGATGAGCTACTTTGCACCAGGTAGATGAGAACAGAAACCTGAGGCTGTTGGAACCTGGGTCTTTTTTTGCATGTGATGGGGTTTTGCTCTGTTGCCCAGGCTGGAGTACAGTGGCATGATCATAGCTCACTGCAGCCCTGAACTCCTGGGCTCAAGTTTTCCATCCTGTCTCAGTTTTCCAAAGTGTGAGGACTACAGGTGTGAGACACTACATCCAGATGAGCCTAGATCTTTTAATACATTTGCAAAATAGGGCGGTCCTACCAGCTTTCATGACTGGAAAGAAATGAACTTCTGTCTTAAGACACTGCTATTTTGGGCCTATTAAACATATAGCCAAATTTATATATACCCAATATAAATGCAGAGAAGGTGGCAGATTATTTTCAGATCAGAAATGAGTTTGAGGGCTGGGCACGGTGGCTCATGCCTGTAATCACAGCACTTTGGGAGGCTGAGGCAGGTGGATCACGAGGTCAGGAGATTGAGACCATCCTGGCTAACACGGTGAAACCCCATCTCTACTAAAAATACAAAGTATTAGCCGGGCGTGGTGGCCTGTCCCTGTAGCTCCAGTTATTCAGGAGGCTGAGGCAGGAGAATCACTTGAACCAGGGAGGCAGAGGTTGTGGTGAGCCAAGATTGTGCCACTGCACTCCAGCGTGGGTGACAGAGTGAGACTCCGTCTCAAAAAAAAAAAAAAAAAAGTAAAGAAATGAGTTTGAAATAAAATAATGATAAAATAGAATAAGAAAATTATCTTGTCCATATACTGACTATTCTATGGTGGCTAAACTTACAATAATGACTTGAATATCTGTTGGTGGACAAAAGCAAAGAGAGAATTCAAAACTCTGTGAATCAAGATTTATTTTATTACATATTAGCACCAAAAAACTAGGTATTCAAGTCTTCCACAATAATTTCATTCAGGTCAGGTCTATATTTCAAGCAATGGGCATTACTGATGAACTGTTTCATCGGACAACAACAATCAACTATCTAATTTATCTCGTGTTTGAGAGAAGAATGCTTGCTGTTAATGAGGAATTCTATCTTCTCAAGATGAGGGCTTTAGAAGGAATATCTGACCTGTTAATAGTTTGAAAAGACTTTAAGCCAATCTCAAGTCGCAGTAAATCTCAAACTTTGTAATTAAAATTAAGCAAATGTTCATGCATCGTTTTTAATTTGTGTTGTATTGAAAAGCTTAGGAAAAGAAAACTATGTGAGGAGATTAGGAGCCAGGGTGGGCAAGCCTGAATCTCACAGCGAGGAAGGAGGAACCAAAGTGTGATGAATCTCACAGAGTGTGATGATCAAGTTATGAGATAGACACCCATGAAAATAAATGAACATTGACTTACAGACTAGATGGTTGCAAATTCATAGCTTCCTAGGGAATTTTACTATGTTTACTATCTTACTTACATAGTCTGTTTTTAGCCTATGTCAACCATACAGGCTATCAAACACGTGACAAAGCTAGACTTTTTAATTTCCTGCCTTTCCCAAAGTAACAAGTTAGTTCTTTTCCAGTCTGTATGATGGTTTGGAAAATACAATAAACTAAACATACTCTTGCAGACACATGCGTGTATACACACACACACACACACACACACACACACACTTGCTCATCTATAGTAAATGTCTCTTGATTTTGATGAAGCACTGGATGCCGTGCTTGTACATTTCCTTACACATTCACTAATGTGGTTCCCACCACTATCTGTGAGGTGGGTATTTTATTATCCCCAACTGATAGATGAAGAAACAGCGACCATTTTTTGAGTGCTCTCTATGTGTAGAGTGCTTCAAATACATCATTCCATTATTTATGTATGTATTTTGATGTATTTAGTTTTTAATCTTTAAAGCCAAGTACATTGAGTGCTTTTTTTTTTTGAGACAGTCTCGCTGTGTGGCCTAGGCTGGAGTGCAGTGGCACGATCTTGGCTCACTGCAACATCCGCCTCCTGGGTTCAAGTGATTCTCCTGCCTCAGCCTCCTGGGTAGCTGGGATTACAGGCTCACACCACCATGCCCAGCTAATTTTTGTATTTTTAGTAGAGATGGGGTTTTACCATGTTGGCTAGGCTGGTCTTGAACTCCTGACCTTGGGTGTTCTGCCCGCCTTGGCCTCCCATAGTGCTGGAATTACAGGCAGGAGCCACTGCACTCGGATAATTTTTGGTTTTTATGAAGGTGATTTTTGGGTGTAGATAGTTGTTAAATTGGTGTCCTTGTTGGGGAATGATTGGTAGAGACTTCTATTCCTCTATCTTGCCAAAAATCTCCTAATTTTTAAATTGTATATATTTAAGGCATACAACATGATGTTTGACATAGTGAAATAATTACTACAGTCAAGCCAATTACTATATCCATTGTCTCACATAATTACCTTTTTTAATGTCATAAGAGCACCTAAAATCTACTCTCTTAGGAAATTTGCAATATACAGCACAATATGATTAACCATAGTCTTCATGCTGGACAGGTATATCTTGTTTTATTGCACTTCACAGATATTATGTTTTTTACAAATTAAAGGTTTGTGTGGCAACCCTGCTTCAAGCAAGTCAATGGGCACCATTTTTCCAACAGCATGTGCTCACTTCATGTCTCTGTTTCACATTTTGGTAATTCTGGCAATATTTTAAACTTTTTCACTATTATTATATCCGTTATGGTGATCTGTGATTAGTGATCTTTGATGTTACTATGGTAATTGTTTTGAGGCTGCACGAACTATGCCCATTTAAGATGACAAACTTACTCAGTAAATATGTGTGTTTTGACTGCTCCATCAGCTTGTGCCCCCATCTCTCTCCCTCTCCTTGGGCCTCCCTATTCCCTGAGACACAGCAATATTGAAATTAAGCCAGTTAATAACCCTACAATATCCCTAAGTGTTGAAGTGAAAGAAAGAGCTGTATGTCTTTAAATGAAAAGCTAGAAATTATTAAGCTTAGCTTGGAAGACATGTTGAAAGCTGAGATAGGCTGAAAGCTAGACGTCTGTGGCAAGCAGTTAGCCAAGTTGTGAATGTAAAGGGAAAGTTCTTGGAGGAAACTAAAAATTCTATTCCAGGAAACACACAAGAAAGCAAAACAGCCTTATTGCCTATATGGAGAAAAATTTGAGTGGTCTGAAGAGAAGATCCACCCAGCTACAACATTTTCTTAATACAAAGCCTAATTCAGAGAAAGGCTTTAACGCTCTCCAATTCTGTGAAGGCTGAGTGAGGTGAGAAAGCTGCAGAAGAAAAGTTTGAAGCTAGTAGCAGTTGTTTCGTGAAGTTTAAGGAAAGAAGCCATCTCTATAACATAAAAGTGCAAGGTGAAGCACCAAATGCTGATGTAGAAGCTGCAGCAAGCTCTCTAGAAGATCTAGCTAGGATCATTGATGAAAGTGGCTACATTAGACAGCAGATTTTCGATGAAGATGAAACACCCTTTTATTGAAAGAAGATGCCATCTAGGACTTTCATCACTAGAGAGGAGAAGGCAATGCCTGACTTCAAAGTGACAAAGGACAGGCTGACTCTTGTTAGGGACTAATGCAGCTGGTGACTTTAAGTTGAAGCCTATGTTCATTTATCATTCTGAAAATTCTAGGGCTCTTAGGAAGTATATTAAATATACTCTCCCTGAGCTTTCTGAATGGAACAACAAAGCCTGAATGATAGCCCATCTCTTGACAGCATGGTTTACTGAACATTTTAGGCCCATTGTTGAGACCTACTGTTCAGAAAAAAGATTCCTTTCAAAATATTACTGCTCATTGACAATGCACCTAAGTTGCCCAACAGCTCTGATGGAGATATACAAGGAGATTAATGTTTTCATGCCTGCTAACACAACATCCATTCTGTAGCTCATGAACTAAGAAGTAATTCTGACTTTCAAGTCATATTATTTAAGGGATACATTTTATAAGACTATAGCTGCCATAAACAGTGATTCCTCTAATAAATCTGGGTGGAGTAATTAAAAATCTTCTGGAAAGGATTCAGCATTTTAAATGTCATTAAGAACATACTTTGTGATTCACGAGAGGAGGTCCAAATATCAACTTTAACAGGAGTTTGGAAGAAGCTGATTTTTAACTCTCATGGATTAATTTGATGGGTTCAGGACTACAGTGGAGGAAGTACTGCAGATGCGGAAATACAGAGCTAGAATTAAACAGAGGCCAAGCATATGACTGAATTGCTGCAATCTCATGGTAAAACGAACAATTGAGGAGTCACTTCTTATGGATGAACAAAGATTTCTTGAGGTACAATCTGCTTCTGGTGAAGATGCTGTGAACATTGTTCAAATGACCATAAAGGATTTAGAGTATTACATAAAGTTAGTTGATAAAGCAGTGGTTTGAAAGGGTTGACTCTAATTCTGAAAGAAGTTCTACTGTGGGTAAAATGCTATCAAATAGCATTGAATGCTACGAGAAATCTTTCATGACAGGGAGAGTCAATCCATATGGCAAACTTCATTGTCTTGTTTTAAAAAATTGCCCCAGCCACCTGAACCTTCAGCAATCCCCACCCTCATTGGTCAGCAGCCATTAACACTGAGGCAAAACTCTCCATCAGCAAAAAGATTACAACTTGCTGAAAGACTCAGATGATCATTAGCATTTTTTAGTAATACAGTATTTTAAAATTAAGGTGTGGACATTGGTTTGTGTAGACATAATGCCATTGCACACTTAATAGGCTAAAGTATAGTGTAAATGATTTTATATGCACTAGGAAACCAAAAAATTCATGTGACTTGCTTTATTGCCACATTTGCTTTATTGCAATGATCTGAAATCAAACCTGCAGTGTCTTCAAGGTATGCCTGTAGTTTAGAGCCCTAGATTTATTCATTCTACATAACTACAACTTTGTAATCTTTCACCCACCTTTTCCTATCTGTTCTTTTCTTACTTGCCACCTCTAGTAAGCACTGTTCTACTCCATTTTTGTGTATTTGACTTAAAAAAAAATCCACATATAAAAGAGATCGTGCAGTATTTTTCTTTCTGTGTCTGGCTTATTTTTATTAACTTAACCTGTCCTCCAATTTCATCTATGTTGTTACAAATAGCAGGATCTCCTTTTTAAAACCTGGATAATATTCATTTTAAATATTTATTTATTTTTTAATTTCAATAGCTTTTGGGGTATAAGTGGATTTTGGTTACATGGATGAATTGTATAGTGGTGAATTCTGAGATTTTAGTGCACCCGTCACCCGAGTAGTGTACATTGTACCTAAAGTGTATTTTTTTTAATCCTTGGAAAGCTGAATAGTATTTTAATATATACATGTATACACACCACAGTTTCTTTATCTAGTTATCCATTGGTGGGCATTTAAGTTGTTCACATACCTTGGCCTACATAAGACCTGGACTGTAAAACTCCTAGAAGAAAACATAGGAAAAAGTTCTGTGATATTAGTTTTGGCAATGATTTTTAAAATATAATACCAGAAGCACAGGCAACAAATGCAAAAATAAACAAATGGGACTACATCAAACGAAAAAGCTTCTGTCCAGCAAAAGCAACAATCAATAATATGAAAAGGCACCCTATGAACAGGGAGAAAATATTTGTGAACCATATATCTGATAAGTGGTTAATACCAAAATATACAAGTAACTCACACAGCTCAGTAACATAAAGACAATCCAATTAAAAATTAAGCAAAGGACCTGAATAGGCATTTCTTTAGAGAAGACATACAAATGACCAAAAGGTATATGAAAAGATGACCAACATCCTTAATCATCCGGGAGATGCAAACTGGATATCACCTCACACATGTTAGGATGACTGTTACCAAATGACACGAGATAACAAGTGTTAGCAAAGGCATGGAGAAAAGAGAGCCCTAGTACACTGTTGATGGGATGTAAATTGGTATGGCCATCATGGAACACACTATGGAGGCATTAAAAAGTAAACAGAATTACTATATGATCCAGCAATTCTACTTCTGGGTATATACCCAAAGGAAGTGAAATCAGCACCTTGTAAAGATATTTGCACTTCTGGGGCAGCATTGTTCACAACAGCCAAGACACGGATACTTTATCCCGTTTAGTATTTACCTCTGCAGTAGCATTTACACCCTTTTTACAGATGAAAGAACACTGAGTCCGAGAGAGGGGAAGTAATGTGCCCAAGGGTGCACAATGGGATTCATCTCTGTCATCACCCAGTCTGATGCCTCTTCACAAGCCTGCTCCTGCCTCTCCGTCATGCCTCACTACCTCACCACCCCACACAAACAGCCTCAAGAGGTTAAGGAACCAACCTGTCTCAGAATTATCTGACAGTTGAATGAAGAATTCTGACTTTGGCCTCTATCTACTTTTAAAGACTGTGTTGGTTATTATGTGCTAACTGAAAGCAAGATTCGACTATTATTTTTAATGGTAGATTAAAATAGAGGATGGAAATAAATAAGAAGTAAACACTTTGGTAAATTTTGCTTGCCAACATTTATTCCGAGCTGAGAATTTCACGTGCAATTGATGTCTAATAATATACACATTCAAAAGAAATAAATGAAATAAGGAATAAATGAAAAGAGCAAAATACGCATTTAACCCTGCCCAGCCATTCTTTTGGACACCGGTGGTGCGGATGCAAATATGGATCTACATGTTTCAGTGGAGTTACATTTAGGGTTCACTTATTATTTAATTTAGTATATATTAGAATTGAGCACATATTTCATAAATCACATTACATAAACATGTGAGGCTAGGACCCCTGTATGACTCATCATTGTAGTTACTAGAATGCCCAGCAGAGAACCTTGCAGGCTTGTATAATAATGAGCGAAGAAGAATGCATCTTCAACTTTCTGAATCCTGGCTCGGTTTTTTTGTTACATTTAGTTATACATGCGGTGTAAAGGAGACATTTGAGATAATTATCAAAAAATAAATAATAATAGTTTCTACTCCCAATTTTTTGTAACATCTACATTATTAAAGCAAAAAATTATTTCAGGTTTTTAGTTTTTATAGAAGAAAATGTTCTTAGGGTTCTGCTTTGGTTTTATTTAGTCATTGTGAAAATTGCCTCATGTTTACTTTGTGTAGATGTCCCAGATAATTGTGAATATTTCTTTAACCAGGTCATCTGGCCAGTGGTAATGTTGAGTGATAAGGAGAGGTCATGAGAGTTAAAGAATGCTGAGTCATTGTCTTTTTTGCAATCCAGTGAATATGTTCTTAAGGATTATTATTATTTTTTGAACCTATGTTGAAAGCAGTAATATAAGACCTCTAGCTATTTCTTGCTCTGAATCATGTTTGGCAAAGCCAGACATTGTGAGGATAAACACTATGCTCTATTTGTGGCTTTCAGTTCTCATCTGAAAAATTATTGAGGATTCCAGTCACGGCACATCCCAGAGCAGAAATTGTCAGACACACTGTTGTCAATGTGCCAAATATTCCTAGGAAGTCTGCAAGTTTTTTATGCTGGAAAATTACATTGTGAAGAACAAATTCATCTTCTTTTTTTTTTCTACTGTGGACAATAGTTGCATTGAACCAAGAGAATCTTGTCAGGGATTTCTTGAGAAAGGGCTGCACTGCTTCCACATCTAGGCTTAACCCCTTGGAGAACATCCTCGATAGATTTATGCAGAAAATGCAGGCATGCTAATGAGGTGAAACTGCAAGACACACTCAATAGAAACACAGTGAATTATTGAGCTAATTGCTACCAGTCTGACTTAACTAAGTTAAGTGAGAGGCATGGTAGGTGCTCTTCTACCCTGAAAATCCTGTTTGCTCGTCCGAAAAATGCCAAAGTCACGAGATTACAATTTTTTTTTAAAGCCCCAGCAGTGTGTCTCAAAACAGGAGGGAGAGTTCTAATTGGAATAATTTTTTCTTTTAAAATAATTTTATTTCGGGTGCCATGTTAATGACTTTCCAGTAGTAAAATCCCGAAACAATGAATAAAATTTCAGTAAGATTATTCTAACTCTATCCCCTTTTGCATGAAAAAGTGGAAAACATTCTATGGAAGAAAGTAATAGTTAAGCACAGTAATTTGTTATGCAGCAAGAAAAAAACCAATGCAACCCACTGTAGACCAAATTTTTTTTCTTGCTAAAGAAAAAATTATTTGATGATACTTATTAAAGCATGGGTAAGGCAGACTTTAATCAGGACCATCATGATTGGTATAGGGACCATAGCAATGGGATTTTACAGACAGGGAGAGAGACTGGGCTTAACTCTGAATACAGGATGGGCAAGTGGGAATTTATAGCCAAGAAGCAGAGTGGGGAGTTGTTGGATGGTAAATTTCTTTCTTTCTTTCTTTCTTTCTTTCTTTTTTTTTTTTTTTTTTTGAGATGGAGTCTCACTCTGTCACCTAGGCTGGAATACAGTGGTGGGATCTCAGCTCACTGCAGCCTCTGCCTCCTGGGTTCAAGCAATTCTCCTGCCTCAGCCTCCCAAGTAGCTGAGACTACAGGTGCACGCCACCATGCCCGGCTAATTTTTGTATTTTTAGTAGAGACGGGGTTTCACCATGTTGGCCAGGATGGTCTTGATCTCCTGACCTCGTGATCCACCTGCCTCAGCCTCCCAAAATGCTGGGATTACAGGCATGAGCCACTGTGCCCGGCCAGTTGGATGGTAAATTTCTAAGAGGTAACACCAGGAGTAGGGGAGATTCTGGCTAACCTCACCTAATAGGATTTTGGCTAAAGACAGGCCAGGTTGACCAGAAACCACCTGGGGGATAGTGGAGGATGAGGAACCTTGATCAGACATGGGAGGGTGTCAGATGCTGAGGGTGAGGAGTTCTTGCTAAAACTGGATTTTATGAGGAAGTTCATAGATGGGCCTACGAGAAGATTGAGAAACCCAACTAAGGTTTGGTGAAGCAAAAAAATCCTACTCAATCTACAGCATATTAATTCTCTGCCCTTAGTAACAAGTATAATAAATTTGTTACTTGTCTTGGGAGGATTAAGTGTCAAAGGGGCTGACTGAATTTTTAAATTTTCAGTAAATATTTTGCATTTATGTAGTCGTAGTTTAAGGCTACTCATTTGAATGCCGAATAGATATTTCAGAGTCATTCAAATAACTGATGGCCATTGTGAACCCCAAATACCTAAGACAGGTATCAGTCAATTTAGAAAGTTTATTTTGCCACGGTTAGGGGCACACCAATGACACAGCCTCAGGACGTCCTGTTGATATGTGCCCAAGGAGGCTGGGGTACAGCTTGCTTTTATACATTTTAAAGAGACATAATACATCAATCATTATGTGTATGATTTACACTGGTTTGATTTGGAAGAGTGGGACAACTCAAAGAGTAGGGGCAGGGCATCCGGGTCACAGGTAGATTTAAACATACTCTGCTTTCAATTTCAATTTCAATTGGTTGAAAGAGTTATTATCAGTAGAAAGGAATGTCTGGGTTTTATCATGTGGATGAAGCCTCTAAGTAGAGAGAAGACTGTAAATATTTCTTATCAGACTTAAGGTTTGTGTTGATGTTAGTGGTGGAGGGGTATGACAACGCATGTCCAACTCCTACGTCCTGACATGGCCTGACCAGTCTTTTGGATTAAATTTTATGGTACCATGACTGAGGAGGGAGTCCATTTAGACGGTTGTGGAGGGCCTTTGAATTTTATTTTTGGTTTACACCATCAATGCATTTGTGACATTCATAGGAGGCATGGAATCTGTAAGGGACAAAGTTTGGGTAGGCCAGCATTTTGTTGAGGAAGGAAAGTTTTTAAGTGATGTGTAGCAGTTGTAATGGGAATCCAGAAACAACCACACAGGAGAGGACATTTAAATACCATCACTTGGCCTGAAAGCAGTTCTTTTCTCCACTTAACATTCACCATCCTAGAAGGCATTCTTGGAGTGTTCTGAGTCACAGGGAGCCTCTTGGACAATTAGGTCATGTTTCCCTAATGTAAGAATATGTTTAAGAACATACAGGAACAGAAATAATAAGAGTATTAGATTTAGAATTACTGAATGCTTTATATAAGAAAGAGGAGAATTTGAACTAAAACAGCACAGTCATTAAGATCAGTGATTTTTGGAGAGCTAAGATTGAACCATGAGAGAAGTTTTTTTAATGTACATTATAACATCATTTTAAGACAGTTAAAATATCAGCTAAAACATTTTAAGTCTTTGGAAAGGATTCATACTAATATAATTTATAACACTAATGGGAGTTTTATTATCCATTATGAAATTATTTGACACCGTTACCAATCTAAAGGCAGGAAAAGGTTACTTCTGAAATATAATTAACCTGTTTTCACTTGGGAAGAATAGGAAGTTAAAAATAGAGTTATGATCTTCATCTGTATCTTTGGGCAGATTCCCCTCATGAATGAATGAAAATTTCATAGAACAATGGAGGCTGCCACGTTACTAATTTTCTAGTAGAGCTGTTCAAATATAGATGGTCTGAAGTTCTCTTTTAATAGAGCATACATAATAGAATCTAGAGTCCATGTCTAATTTGAAAGTTATTCTTTTGACTCAACTTCATTAAGGGTATTCAGGGTATTGGCTTCAAGAGAGGGCATAGAGCAAATACTTGACAAACACTTCCTGGGTATAATGACAACAGACAGTGAGGAGAAAGTGGATAGGGTGGCTGCTTCCAATTCATCTCCACAGATCTTGAAATTGGAAGTTTCCTGACACTCTTCAATTTCTACCCTAAGGCCACAGAGATCTTTTAAAAATCCCAATTATTAAATGGATGCTCAGACTTTTTTGTTGAAGTTCACATCAAGTGCGCATGCCTGGCCTGTCAACATCTGTCCCCTGTTGGGCCCTCTGGCCTCAGCTCCCCCTGCAGCTGCGCTCAGTCTTTGGTCATCCCTCTGGCCATTTCCAGACGTCTGCCTCCAGGCCTTCTCAGTGTTGCTGCCTCTGGCTCCAACAAACAACATTTTTCATCAGAGCGTGGTTGGTTCAGTTGACCCTATAGGATTGACTCCTATAGGAAGCCTACCCAGAGTGTCAGTCTAATTGAAACATCTTGTTCTGTCTGTGCTACCCTTTCCAGTGGTACTTAGGCTGTGAGTAATTGACTCACGAACTGCTTTCCTTATTAGACAGTGATTTCCCTGAGAGCAGGATTACTCACTCAACTTTGTGTCCCTGAGACTAGTGTGCCTGATGCTATCCTAAAAGACTTATATTAATTTCATAATTCTTAAAATACCCTAGTGAGGCAGGTATTAATTTAATCTCCATTATATCAGTGAAGAAACTGAGGCCCAGAGAGGTTAAGCAACTTACTCAAGGCCACAGAGCCAGTAATGGGTAGAGCTAAGATATGAACACCCAGGCAGCCTGGCTTCAGAGCCTGTTCCCTAATCTTACGCTCTACTGCCTTACTAGTGCTTGGCATAGTGAGTCCTCAGTGCATTATGGTTGGGTGAATGACTGGATGATAGAGGAGGGTAACACTGAGGCAGAGAGGCCCCCCTGATTGTGGGCTGGTGTACAGGCTCAGAGAGCAATTACACAAGTTTCCATTAGAATAGAGATGGTTGGAGTGAAGAGGAGATTTTCTGGGGAAGCTATTTTACTATCTCTACCAAGTTCATGATTTTAGTTTCCTGTAGTTCATCATGGACTGTCCTTGAGGTCAGGAGATCCTCTTATATGTGTAAGGACATGAATTAAACAGTTTGAAGAAAAAAACACGCCAAGTCAAAAAAATCACTAGTTTTTCAGGTGCAGAATGTTTTTACTAATATACACACTTGGAAGCATGTAGTTGAGTAAAAAGAAAATATTAACACCTTCTTTGCACCCATTGCTCTTCCAAGTCCTGTGGAAGATGCACAAAACAGCAGAGGCAGTGCCTGAGTTTGACTGCAATGTGTTCCAGTGCATAAAACAATCATTTTCACATAGAAAAAAAACAATGCTGTAATTGGATATGTGCTTCATATTCAGCTGTGAGTACCATAGCGTTATAAACATGATTAACAATATGATAAAGCTACAGCTACCATAAATACTTATAATCATTTCAAATAATATAATTATAATCCAAAATGCTGTAAAAATGGGCATAAATGTACCATATACTGTGATGGTAGTCGAGGCTCTAATATAGTATCAAGTATATACATAACACTTGAAACTATAATTCTCTTCTATCATAAATTTGACTGAAAACTAATATGACAGCTTTGATTAACATTAAATATTTAATTAGCAATAATTTTCTATGCCTTCTAGGAGTGTAGAAGGGCTCTGCTGGAATAATTGGGATGACCCATGTTCTTAAAAGCCCTGTCCAAGGAAGTTCTTCTAATGCCATCTTTTTTCCTTCCTGAATTTTGGTGTAGCAAGCAGAGACATTGGAAATAATTCTACTCCCTTATATTGGCCTCAAAGTACTGCAGTAGTTACTGAAATGTTGTTGAAGATTTTAAGGTAATAAGGCTGCAGTTTGTCCCACTGCAAAGCATTTAAGAAATAGTTACAATTAACCCTCACATTCTCTGCTTCCCCGCTTTCACTGCTTCTACCTTTTCAAACTAAGTGTATTTGCTTTGATTCAGACCCACTTAAAGCAACAGTGAGAGCTTAGTCTCTTCGCGGTGTCCTGATGCTAGTGAATGAATAACATCAGGTGATAAGAGTGGGTGGGAGTGAGGTGAAAGGTAGAGAATTCTTATAAAATCATGGCTTCTGCTCCCAAAGTGCTTAGGGAGATTCAACATATTCCTGGTTAACAGTCATGAACTCTGTGGTATGGAATTCAATGCAATAGGTATTGAGAAAAGGCAGGGAGGCATGTTGTTGCTGGAGTAGTCTGAAAAGGTTTTGGGAAGAAATTGAACACTGACCTGGACCATGAAAGATGAATAAAGTCTGCACATTGACACAGGTAGAAGAAAGGCAGATAGAATTTCCAGAGCAGGACATGGCCTAAGCAGAGAAAGAGCTGCCTCAAATTTTCACTACGTGAGCTGACATTCACAGATAGTGGCGGGATCCCATTAGAATGAACCACATCTCAGGGTCTAGCTGCAACACCAGAGAGATTTTATTTCTTGTCTGCCTTTGACTATGACCAGTTTTGTCTATAATTATTGCAAATGGTTACAATCTGTTTTTATGGAAACCAATTTAAGTATTAGATATTTGTTAATCTCTTTAATTTTCTAGAATATGTTACTAATTACCATAATGCTTAGAATATTACAGCAACAAATATCTATTATCTCACGTCGTTTATAAGGGTCAGGAATCCAGGAGCAGTGTGGCTGGCTGGTTCTGGCTCTGGGTTCCTGATGAGGTCACAGTGAAGCTGTTGACCAGGCTGTAGTCTTCTGATGGCACGGAGGATCCACTTTCAAGCTCATTCATATAAATGTTGGCAGGAGGCTTCAGTTCCTCGCCATGCGGGCCCCTTCATAGGGAAGGTCATGACTTGGCAGTTGAACATGCTGAGCATGTGATCTGAGAGAGTGAAAGCAAGACAGAGCAACCAAGATGGAAACTGTAGTGTCTTTTATAATTTAATTTCAGAAGTCACATAACCTCACCTATGCTTTATTTTGTTGGTCACACAGACCAACCCTGGTACAATGTGATAAGAAACTATACTGGGGGTGGCGTTTATCAGAGACCATATTGGAGACTGGCTACCACAGTCTGTATAACTTCCATATAAATTAGCATTGATACATAACTAGTGTTTCAGTAGGAAAGAGTTAGGATAGCTCATCCAACAATTGCAGACTCATAGAGAGTCTTTGAAACTCTGTTCTAGTCTTGTGATTCTAATGTTCTAGGAATTTTAGGATTACAACAGAAAGCACTCACTGATTGTATTAATCCCTTTTCATGCTGCTGGGAAGAAAAAGAGGTTTAATGGGCTTACACATGGCTGGGGAGGCCTCACAATCATGGTGAAAGGCAAGGAGGAGCAAGTCACATCTTACATGGATGGTGGTGGGCAAAGAGAACTTGTACAGGAGAACTCCCATTTTCAAAACCATCGGATCTCATGAGACTTATTCACTATCATGAGAACAACACAGGAAAGACTCATCCCCGTGATTCAATGACCTCCTACCAGGTTCCTCCCACAACATGTGGGAATTGTGGAAGTTACAATTCAAGATGAGATTTGGGGGGAGGCACAGCCAAATTATATCATTCTGCCCCCGGCCCCTCCCAAATCTCATGTCCTCACATTTCAAAGCCAATCATGTCCTCTCAACTGTCCCCCAAAGTCTCAACTCATTTCAGCACTAACTCAAAAGTCCATGGTCTGAAGTCTCATCCGAGAAAAGCCAAGTCCCTTCAGCCTATGAGCCTATAAAATCAAAAGCAAGTTAGTTATTCCCTAGATACAATGGGGTACAGGCATTGGGTAAATACAGCCATTCCAAATGGGAGACATTGGTTAAAGCAAAGGGGCTACAGGCCCCAGGCAAGTCCAAAATCCAGCAGGGCAGTCAAATCTTAAAGCTTCAAAATGATCTCCTTTGACTCCATGTCTCACATCCAGGTCATGCTGATGCAAGAGGTGGGTTCCCATGGTCTTGGGGAGCTCTGCCTCTGTGGCTTTGCAGGGTACAACCTCCCTCCCAGCTGCCTTCATGGGCTGGCATTGAGTGTCTGCAGCTTTTCCACGTGCACAGTGTAAGCTGTTGGTGCATCTACCATTCTGGGGTCTGGATGATGGTGGCCCTCTTCTCACAGCTCCACTAGGTGGTGCCCCAGTAGGGACTCTGTGTGGGGGCTCCAACCACACATTTCCCTTCTGCACTGCCCTAGCAGAGGTTCTCCATGAGGGTTCCACCCCTGCAGCAAACTTCTGCCTGGGCATCCAGGTGTTTCCATACATCTTTTGAAATTTAGGTGGAACTTCCCAAACCCTAATTCTTGACTTCTGTGCACTCGCAGGGTCAACATCACATGGGAGCTTCTAAGGCTTGGGGGCTGCACCCTCTGAAGACACGGCCCGAGCTCTATGTTGGCCCCTTTCAGCCTTGGCTGGAGCCAAGGATGCAGGGCACCAAGTCCCTAGGCGGCACACAGCACGGGGACCCTCAGCCCAGCCCAAGAAACTACTTTTTCCTCCTAGGCCTCCAGGCCTGTAATGGGAGGGGCTGCTGTGAAGACCTCTGATATGCCCTGGAGACATTTTCCACATTGTCTTGGGGATTAACATTCGGCTCCTTGTTACTTATGTGAATTTCTGCAGCTGACTTGAATTTCTTCTCAGAAAATGGGATTTTCTTTTCTATTGCATTGTCAGGCTGCAAATCTTCTAAACCTTTATGCTCTGTCTCCCTTTTAAAACTGAATGCCTTTAACAGCACCCAAGTCACCTCTTGAATGCTTTGCTGCTTAAAAATTTCTTCTGCCAGATACCCTAAATCATCTCTCTCGAGTTCAAAGTTCCACAACTGTCTAGAGCAGGGTAAAATGCCTCCAGGTCTCTTTGCTAAAACATAACAAGAGTCTCCTTTACTCCAGTTTCCAAAAAGTTCCTCATCTCTCTCTGAGACCACCTCAGCCTGGATTTCATTGTCCATATTGCTATCAGCATTTTGGGCAAAGCCATTCAACAAGTCTCTAGAAAGTTCCAAACTTTCTCACATTTTCCTGTCTTCTGAGCCCTCCAAATTGTTCCGTCCCCTGCCTGTTACTCAGTCCCAAAGTTGTTTCCACATTTTCAGGTATCTTTTCAGCAGTGCCCCACTCTACTGGTACCAATTTACTGTATTAGTCTGTTTTCATGCTGCTGATAAAGACATACCTGAGAGTGGGAAGAAAAAGAGGTTACATGGCCTTACAGTTCCACATGGCTGGGAAGGTCTCATGAACATGGCGGAAGGCAAGGAGGAGCAAGTCACATCTCACATGGTTGACAGCAGGCAAAGAGAGCTTGTGCAGGAAAACTCCCATTTTCAAAACCATCAGATTTCATGAGACTTATTCACTATCACAAGAACAGCACAGGAAAGACCTTTCCCCTATGATTCAATTGCCTCCCACCAGGATCCTCCCATGATATGTGGGAACTGTGGGAGTCACAATTCAAGATGAGATTTGGGTGGGGACACAGCCAAACCATATCACTGATATTTCAAGTCCTTACCAATGGGTTACTGAAATGTGAATATATGTTTTATAATCTCTAAATATTATTTCTGACATCTCTACTTACAAGCTAATAATATTTTGTAATTGAACAAAAGGGGAAATTGTAACCTGTAGGTAAATTCCCAAAGCTTGGAGATCTGTTTTAACTGTAGCAATAATCTTTTGTTGTTCTGGCAGATGATATCTTAAACACATATTTTCTTTGAATGAGCCTTTTTGCTTGGTACAAGGCATTATTTGGGAATATATATATATATGTGTGTGTATATGCCTATATGTATATGTGTATATGTGTATATATGTGTGTATATACATATGTATATGTATATACACATATACATATATACACACAAGGCATTATTTGGGAATACATATGTGTGTGTATATATACACATATACATATATGCACATATACATATATACACATATATGTATACATACATATACATATGTATGCATATATGTATGTATATACATATGTGTATATATGTATACATGTACGTGTATACATACATGTACATATGTGTGTATGTGTATACATGTACGTGTATACATACATGTACATATGTATGTATATGTATACACCTACATGTATGTACATGTGTATATGTATACATACACATATGTACATATGTGTATATATGTATACACATATATGTATATGTGTATATATGTATACACATATATGTACATGTGTATATATGTATACACATACATATGTATATATGTGTATATATACATATATGTGTATATGCATGTATACGCATACATGTATATATGTGTATATGTATGTATACACATACATGTATATATGTGTATATATACATATATGTATATGTATATATGTGTATGTATATATATACATACACATATATACATTCCCAAATAATGCCTTGTACCAAGGCAAATATATATATGTGTATATATATATTTCCTAATCCATTGTACACTGTTTGGTAGAACTATTATACTTATTATACATATTATACTAATGTTCCTTATTTAAGAATCCCACTTCTGAAATTTTAATTTATCCAGAATTTATAAAGTAAGGAATGAATTCAGTGTTTGTTCTCTGAAGACTTAGAGTTTTGTATGTGCAGAAGAATAAGGCCTGAGCATTAGAGCAGGGCCAACAACCTATAGTCTGTGGGCCAAATCCAGCCTGTCACCTCTTTTTGTAAATAATGTTTTATTAAAACACAGCTGGCTCATGCCTGTAATCTCAGGACTTTGGGAGGCCAAGGTGGGCGGATCACCTGAGGTTGGGAGTTCAAGAGCAGCCTGGCCAACACGACAAAACCCCATGTTTACTAAAAAAATACAAAAATTAGCCAGGCATGGTGGCAGGTGCCTGTAATCCCAGCTACTTGGGAGGCTGAGGCAGGGAGAATCGTTTGAACCTGGGAGGCAGAGGTTGCAGTGAGCCAAGATCGTGCCACCGTACTCCAGCCTGGGTGACAGAGCGAGGCTCTGTCTCAAAAAAACAAACCAACGAAAAACAGCTGTGTCTATTTATTTTTATATTTTGTATAGCTACTTTTCAGGTACAATGGCAGAGTTGGGTAGTTATGACAGAAACCTTATGGCTCATAAAGCCTAAAATATTTACTACCTAGCCCTTTATATTGCTAATATCTGCTCTAGAGGTCATTTTGAAGTCCTAAATTTAAAAATCAGGGTAAGTTAGAAAGCTACATTTTACCTATATGTAGTGGTATTTTTTGGGTGAGTTTGATAAGAAAGAGATCTTATTGAATGTATATATTTATGTTTTTAGGTTGGCGCTAAAGTATTTGTGATTTTTACCATTTAAAGTAATGGCAAAAACTGCAATTACTTTTGCACCAACCTCATAATTGACTAGGAATGGGAATATAGAAGAAAGTTCGGTATACTTATTTGGCACATGGGGAGTGGGTGGGAAAAAATTAATTCCTTTGGTTTTAGGCATTTGGAAGTTTCACAACTTCTTTGTTAGGTGGGTAGAATTCATTTTTACTTATTTAGAATTGAGGAACTGAGAGGTGTGGTGACTTGCAACTGTCATCGTCACAAACCAAGCACGAGACATCATTATGCCCAGAACAGGCATCTTCTGACTCCAAGTCTAGGCAAAGGCTCTTGCGTTTGTACAACATGGCCATTCCCTGAGCTGTGTGGTGTGCTCAATATAAGACATACACAACCTAAGATTTTACAAAATTAGTAGAAAATGGTTAGTAGTTCTAGTAGTGGTTTATTGCTTTCTTAAGAATATCTTAGTCTGGTATGGAGAGATTGTCCTCCTTACAATGTAGCCACAGACAGATTTAAGGAGATTTCTGAAAGAGAGTCTAAAGATAGAGACTGAACACCTTCTGGATTATCAAATTCCTAAAGGAGGCATAAATGTGGCCAGGGTTACCAGGGAAAGCCTTATTAGATCTTAAAATGCCAGTGTAGAAATAATGCATCCTTAAGTTTTAGAAACTAGTCAAAAGAAATATAAGCTGTTACATGGAGGAAACTGAGTCTATAGGCAAGTTGTAATAACAATGCAGACAAAATGACAATGTTTTCAATTCCATAGTAATGAAATGTTGAGAATATCTCACCAAACTACTATTAAGACAGTCACAAATTAAAATCTATAATAATTCCACAAGAGAGTTCCTTACTTTATTTTCTTCTTAAAGAGTCTTTTTCAAGGTTCTTGAAAAAGAAGTGATTAATAGAGAAAAACTTAAAAGTTCTCCTTCTAGAATTATTAGAACAATAATAAAAACTTTCTTTTCAAGTTACTCATTTGAGCCCTGCAATGAAGATATTTCTGTAGGAGGACAAACATTGAATGACTAAATTCCATAGGAGTAGGGCCCCCTTAAGTCAAAGGCATCAAAGAACAATCTAGTTCTGGGCATGAAGAGATACCATGGAAAGTGGACCAGCAAGTAGAAAAGCTTTATAGTAAAGACTGACATTTGTATCTCTAGCCTGAATCTCTTCCCCCAGTTCTAGACCTGCATATCTAGGTCCTTTTACCCAGCAGCATCATTTGGATTAAAGAAGCAACTCAGATTTAACATGTCCCAAATGGAACTTCTGGTCATCAATTCCAAGTTTGCTTCTCTTTTAGTCTTCATTTCAGTTCATCTTTCCAGCTATTCAGGTTCAAAACCTTGAAGACTTAGGCTCCTTTCTTTTATACCCTACATCTAATGTATCTGCCAATCTTATTGTTTCTATCCGCAAATATATCCACAACTCAACATTCTCACAATTGCTACTGCTACTTTCCTGGCCTGGGTCACCATCACCTGTAATAGTTTCCTAACTGATCTTCCTGCTTTTATCTCCACCTACCCACCACACCCCACTGTGGCCTCTCCATTCAGTCTATTCTCAATACAGCAGCCAGAATAATCCTTTTACAATGTAAGTCAGAGCATGCCACTTCTCTGGTCAAGACTCTGTAATGGCTCCCCTAATTCACTCTAAATAAAAACCCTTACTATGATTTTCAAGGCCCTGCATGTCCTCTCTGTGTCCTTGCTATTCTCTCCTCATTCTGTCTGTTCCAGCCACACTGGCCTGCTTGCAGTTCCTCCAACATGCCAGGTATGCTCCTGCCTAGTGCCTTTGAACTTGTTCTTACCTCAGCTGTTGTTCCAGATAGTTGTCTGGTTTACTCCCTCATCTCCTACAGGCCTTTCCTCAAATGTCACCTTTTTAGAAAGCTTTCCTTGGATACCTTAATCAAAATTCAACCTGTTCTAACTTCCCAACTCTCCGTCTCTCTCCCTTGCTTTATTCTACTTTTCTCCATAGTATTTATCACCCCTCTAATATACTCTACATTTTCTTCACTTTCCTGGCCTGTTCGTTCACTGCTGTATCCTCAGCACCCAGAACAGTGCCTGGTTCAGAGTAGACGATAAATATTTGCTGAACAAATGAATAAATGACCATGGTTGTTACTTTATGTGGTTGGAAATTCCTGAGGTTGGGCTTTGTCATCCTTCTTCCCCCGAGCCCCCTGATTCAGAGAGTTCATTTTAATTCCAGGTACTCCATTTCTGACATCGTGAAGGTCCTTGTCCTCATTTTCTAAAGAGTTTAGCAGACATACCCTGTTGCTCTGAGAAAAGCAAGTCTTTGTTTGGAAAGTGTTGGCCAAGTACCCAAGTGAGGAAAACAACCCACAGGGAACTGTTTCTTCTTTCTGCCCCTTCCTCATGGTAGGACTTCCCCTGATTTGAGTGGACTCTGCTGAGGGTATCGTTGGGATGAGACAGCCCTGAGAAGCTTGTTTTATAGCTGGAATGGGAAACACATGCCCCTGGAATGAAGATACCATGACCCAGAAAGTAGGCATTTTATGCGAAGGGAATGGATACATGTGTGTATCCTGAGATTCATGAGTTTCCATCTCTCTTAATCAGCATATATCCACTAATACTAGAAATCAGACATTGATAGTTTCATTATCTTATAGGTGTTCCTGTGAATTAGGAGGCTGACCCCATCATTTTATCTGTACCTACCCTCCATAGAATTGGCAATATTTTGAAAATCCTAAGTTTTTTTGGGGGGGAATATTTTATAGTTTGACTTTAGATTTATAGCAACTTCTCTTATTCTGAATATAAAAGATCCCACACAGCTTGCTAGAAATTTTGGCATATGCTATTCCTTACTAGATGACACAAAAGAGGCAACAGATGATATGAAGGCCAATAACAAATAGACTGTGTAAAAGAGAACTAAATGTGGCCTGAGAAGGATTCTGTACTTCTATATTTGAGGCCTTGAGGACGAACTGCAACCTAACTTAATAGGCAGACAAGATTGAAAACCTAACTTAGGAGTTTGCGCCTGTAACAATACCTGAGTTTTGGCCAATCACATCAGCCATACTTCAACCAGTCATATATACTGATGAGTGTTCAAACTGTTCAAATAAGGCAAATGCCGACCTGTAACCAATCCAGCCATTCCTGTACCTCACTTCCGATTCCTGTACATCACTTTACTTTTCTCTGTCTATAACTTTGTTCTGACCACGAGGTGCCCCTAGAGTCTCTTTGAATCTGCTGTGATTCTGGGGGCTGCCTGATTCATGAATCGTTCATTGCTCAATTAAACACCTTTAAATTTAATTAGGCTGAAGTTTTTCTTTTAACAACTGTCACTAAATGGACTGTCCACAATTATTATATTGGTACCCTACCAAAGGAGTATCATTTAGGAAACCAGTATGGTGTTTGGAAACAGAAAAGCCAAATTGGGCATGCTGTAGAATTCTGATGAAATGGAATAAAATGAACGTTTTGACAATTGAGGGTTTTGGGTATCTGATTAAGTGCAGTTGATGTTATCTGTATTGCTGTTATTATAGCAAAACACCATGGGATAAATATTCTAATAGCATCCCTCTTCCAAATTGATTACCACATCTCCCCTGGCTTTGGCTTTGGAGAACCTGGGTCTCGTCATGACTGGCCTTTCTTGGTGGCTGGCTTTAGTCCTGGACAACTTCAGTCATCTTGGATAAGACTAAGAGATCTCACAGGTGTGGTTTGGTGGAGAGTGAGATCCAATGGTCTGAGACTGTCACGTAAGTGAACTTCCTGGGGGCTGTAGTTCCTTATACTTTATAGGGTTCTGCCTCTAGCTCAGTCTCTAACTAGTTGTGGTATCCTGGACAAACCACTTCCCCTGATTAGCCCTCATTTTTTCCATTTTTCAAATGATTGGGCTGGATTGATTTTCTCTATTGTCCTCTGCAGTTGTAAAGTGCCAGGCAATCAGTAAGCTGCCTAACAATAATGACCACTCACCTTTCTTATTTATCATAATAATATTAATACAATAGCCTTGATCTGTATAATGCTTTATTCGTTTTTAACATCCACAAAAACTGTGCAGATAGCTTGAGCTAGGAATCATTCAGCACCTCTACAAATAAATCTCCCTTTTCAGGGAGTGGTGTTTAGGAAAGCTTTACAAATGAAATGATCCTGGAGCAAGTGTTTGTAAGACATTTATAAAGAGAAAGAAAGAAAGAAAGGAAGAAAGGCAAGGGGAAAAGGCAAACTGTTTTTCTTCAACAAATAATGAGAATCAGTTTGTTTACATGCTTCTTTACATCCCTAACGCTTTAAGAAAGCTTTGTTGCTTAAACTGTAATTTCACAGTCAATTAATCTACCACATATTGTATGCTGGTATCTGTAGGTTGCTGTTCTAGGCACCCAAATCTCACAAACTGCAAATTTTTTCTTCCTCTTTAGGTTAATTTAAATGTGACTGCTGATTTGCACTGGATTTGTAGGGGAAAACACTTTAAAAACTGAATAAAAAACCAGAAAAGCCTTTTGTCAGATACAGCTCCATGTTAGATATGGCTCATGTTTGGCTCTGGTGTATCAGAATATGAGATTTGGACCTTAGAAAGCAGTTCCTGCTCTCCTTTGCAGTTGTGTTTTTTTGTCAAAGTGCAGCATTATGCCAAAGTGTTCAGAGGAAACAGCATGAAAGAGTCACATGATTCCCTTCATGATTTTCATGAAAATCCACTGGGAAATAAACAAATGGAACATCTATGAGTTGGCTGGCTTCTGAAGGAGACAAGAGGGAAGAGTACTAGACTGTGTTAGGGTTCTCATGTTCGAGTCCCAGCTCTGCTACTTGTTGGAGTGACCTTGGGTGAATCACTGCACCTTGCTGGCTATCAGCTCCTTCTGAAAATTGATTGAGTTGATTGACTGCTATGCCCTCCATGCTTTTAATGTGCATGACTCTATGATTTGAGTCGTTCCAAGAATCTTAATTGTTATTAGAGACTTATCAGAGAGAAGCCATAGAAATAAACACATTTTCATTTCCAAGTATTTTGGAATAAACGTGCAACACATGAACAAAAATTGCTAAGTAACTGTGGTCACTGACAAAATTTTCTGTTGGAACTGAGGACAGGGTTATGTTGGTGGTGCTTGTGGCTTCTCCAATCACTTTGGTTGGAAAGAACATTTTAGGGGTCATCATCCAGTGTTTTAGTTTATGTCTGAATGAGACTGTAAACTTCACAGGACAGGAATTCTGTCTTTTGTGCTTTATGTTCCATAAAGTACCATATAGATTTACACAGCTCTATAAATTATAAGAATAAAAATAAGTGCTGATGCAACACATTCATCCATTTAATATTTAGCAGATTTTAGTGATGCCTTCAATATTTTATCCCCAGATAGTTTATGGTGTTTGGAGTTTTTATGACGGTCTCTCAGAGACAGACTTGAAGTTTAAATTTTGCCTTTTGGAGAGGCATCAATTCTGAATGCTCCTTCTGGGGTCCATTCTTTAGCCATCAAAAGACTCATGGCTGACTTACCTCGGGAGCCTCTTTAAGGCTATCTGCTGTTGCATCAGTGGTTCCCTTTGGGTGACATACAGCACTTTTCATTGCTATGTATACTTTTCCGATTTTACACAATTTATGGACAGCTCTTTTTAGATGAATCTTTCTAAAACATTGACTTCATCATACCATTTTCTTGTTAAAAACTCGCAATGTTTCTAAACTTAAGTTTTAACCTCCCGGCTTGAAATTCAAGGTTCTCTATCAGCAGAGAAACATATTCTAGTATCTTTCACTTGCCAAGCATGCAAGCATGCATGCAAGCAAGCAAGCAAGCAAGCAAGCAAGCAAGCAAGCAAGCAAGCATGCAGACTAATTACCAGAAACTTCTCTTGAAGTCACCTATCCTCTATCACTGCTTTATCTGTTTTCTTTATAGCAAGGTTTATTGGAAAGATTTTCTATACTCAGTCTCCACTTTCTTAACTTCTAGTCACTCTTCAGCCCACTCCAGTCTGACCCCTGTCACTCTAGTAAAACTACCTTTTTCATGGTTACCAACAATCTCCATGTTGCCAAAACCAGTGGCCACTTCCCTGTCCTCCCTACCTTGACCTCTCACCAGTGGTCAGCATGTTCCTTTGGTTTTCCTTTTTCCTCTCTTACTGCTCCTTTCAGCTTTTTTTTTTTTTTTGCTACCTCTTCTACTAGACTTTGGAATGTTGGAAGGTTTCCAAGCTCAGTCCAGAGACCTCTTCTCTTTCTTCACTTTTTATCTGACTGACTGTACTCAGTCCCATGACTTTAAATATCCTTTACAGGCTGATGAGTATTTTTTAAATATCTTTAATGACTCCCCTGGACTCCAGACTTCTGTAGCCAACAGTGTACTTTCAATCTCTACTTGAATATTATAGCTAAACACAGCTCTCTTCTCAGTATACACTTTTCCATACTAGAACCACGAGACTGTTTGGGATAGCAATGGGCATAGCTAAGAACAATATTTTCTAGACTCTCTTCCAGCTATGGGTAGCCATGGGAGATGCCAACCAAAATCTTCTGGGGCTTTTTGGAAATTGTTTAACCTTGATAAAGACACACATCATTACTGATATGGTTTGGCTGTGTCCCCACCCAAATCTCATCTTGAACTATAGCTCCCATAATCCCCACCTATTATGGAAGGGACCTGGTGGGAGGTAATTGAATCATGTGGGTGGGTTTTTCCCATGCTGTCCTCATGATAGTGAATAAGTCTCATGAGATCTGACGGTTTTATAAGGGACTTTCCCCCCTGTTGCTCTGCGCTTCTTGCTGATGCCATGTGAAGAAGGATGTGTTTGCTTCCCCTTCCGCCATGATTGTAAGTTTCCTGAGGCCTCCCCAGCCATGCTGAACTATGAGTCAATTAAACCTTTTTCCTTTATAAATTGCCCAATCTTTGGCATGTCTTTATTAGCAGCATGAGAACAGACTAATACACTTCCTCATTTTGCTTCCTTCTTATTCCTGCCTGAAACTTGGACCAGAAGTTGGAGATAGAACACATATTGTAATCATGGGGCAGCTGTAGAATGAAAGCCATTATTTTTTTGGTGCTTGAGCAGGAAGAAAAAGGGATCCTTGAGTAGCTCTATCAACCATGATGTGGTTACATCTTCCTGGTTTTTTTTTTTTTTTTTTTTTTTTTTGCCATATGAGAAAAATAAATGCCTTACTGATTAGGCCCTTGCTACCAAGTTTCTGCTGGTAGTTCCTATCCATGAGAGATATAGGTATAAAACAGGCATAAAAAATAATATGTCTAATAAGAAACTCTCTTGATTTTCCCCTGTCCACTGACCAAATTCTTTTTCAAGTCATCCCCATTTCAGTAAGAGGTTTCACCATCTTCCAGACTGCTCAAGTCAAAAGCCTAGATGTCAACCTTGGTTCTTCTCTTTCCCTTCTTCCCTCTTTTATCAAAATCACCAGCATGTCCTGCATGTTCTGCTTCCAAAATACACCTCTAGACTGTTCACTTCTCTCACTCTTGGGGCCACCCCCAAAAGTCCAGCCTATGTCTTTGCTACAGGCTTCTCCTGATCATCTGCCTGCTTCTTTCCTTACCCCTCCCTCCAGTATCCATTCTTCTCATAGCTACCAGTGAGCTTTAAAAAATATAAATTACATCACTTAACTTGCTTACCAGAACTATTTGCCCAAACCTAAAATAATTTAGTGAGTTTCTGTTGCAATTAAAATAAAGGGTAGAAAAGGGCTGACAGTCTGTCCCTGCCTGCTCTGCTGAGGTGGCCCACCACTCTCCCTCTCTCTTTCCCTGTGTGCCTGCCATGTCAGCCTTCTTTCTGTCTTTGAATGTGAGTGTGAATGATTTTTCTCCTCAGGACAAATGCTCTTGCTGTTCCCTCTGCCTGATACCTGCAGGTTGACCCATCCTCATAATTTAAGTCTCAGCTCAAATGTTACCGGAAAGAGGTCCCAATTCAGACTCCAGAGAGGGTTCTTGGATCTCATGCAAAAAAGAATTTGAGGCGAGCCCATAGAATAAATTGAAAGCAAGTTTATTAAGAAAGTAAAAGAATACAAGAATAGCCATTCCATAGGCAGAGCAGCCCAGAGGGCTGCTGGTTGCCTATTTTTATGGTTATTTCTTGATTATATGCTAAATTAGGGGTGGATTATTCATGCCTCCTCTTTTTAGAACGGATAGGGTAACTTCCCGATGTTGCCATGGCATTTGTAAACTGTCATGGCACTGGTGGGAGTGTAGCAGTAAGGACGACCAGAGGTCACTCTCATTGCCATCTTGGTTTTGGTGGGTTTTGGCCGGTTTCTTTACTGCAAACTGTTTTATCAGCAAGGTCTTTATGACCTGTATTTTGTACCGCTCTTCTAGTTCATCCTGTGACTTAGAATGCCTAACCATCCTGGAAGGCAGCCCAGTAGGTGTCAGCCTTATTTTACCCAGCCCCTACTCAAGATGGAGTCGCTCTGGTTCAAATGCCTCTGGCACAAACACCGTCTCCTGAGAGTGGCCTTCCCTCAGCACCCTGATGGAAGCAAGCAGTCTCCTCTGACCTGGAATGCCTATTCTTTTATTTACCTCCAAATCAAATCAAATCTACCTGAAGGCTTATTATCTCTGAAGAGACTTTCCTGGATTACTCTGCTCCACAAAGACTTTTTTTGTTTCCTGATTCCATAGGACTTACCTGTGCCAACTTTTCCAGAATATGAGTATACTAGACCCAGTCTTGTGCTGCTGTCAAGTTGTTTGGTATGCATGCCTCGTTTTCCTACAGAGAGAGTAAGCTTTTTTATTTTTTTTGACAGGGTCTCTGGTTGCCAAGGCTGGAGTGCAGCAGCACAATCTCAGCTCCCTACAGCCTCGACTTCTTGGGCTCAGGTAATTCTTCCACCTCAGCTTCCTGAGTAGCTGGGATTATGGGCATGTGCCACCATGCTGGCTAATTTTTTGTGTTTATAGTAGAGACGGGGTTTGGCTATGTTGGCCAGGCTGGTCTCGAACTCCTGGACTCAAGAAATTTGCCCTCTTCAGCCTCCCAAAGTGCTGGGTTTACAGGCTTGAGCCACTCACTGTGCACAGCCTAGTGTAAACTTTTTGAAAATGGCAGGTGTATTAGTCCATTCTCCCCTTGCTGTAAAGAACTACCTGAGACTAGGTCAATTGTAAACAAAAGAGGTTTAATTGGCTCATGGTTCTGCAGGCTGTACAGGAAGCATGATTGGGAAAACCTCAGGAAATTTACAATTATGGCAGAATGCTAAGGGGAAGCCAGCATGTCCTACATGGCTGGAGCAGGAGGAAGACAGAGAGTGAAGGGGAAAGTGCCACACACTTTTAAACAACCAGATCTCATGAGAACTGTATCAGGAGATAGCACTAGGGGCATGGTGCTAACCCATTAGAAACCACCCCATCATCCAATCACCTCCCACCAAGCTCCACCTCCAACACTGGGGATTACAATTCAAAATGAGATTTGGGTGGAGGCACAGATCCAACCCATATCAGCAGGTTTTGAATTTTCTTTCATAACTTGAGGGCTTGCTAATAACTTGAGTGCTTGGCTCAAGCACTTGGTGGGGGCTTAAAAATATATAGTAATTTAGTGATGTTCATATTTTCCGTAAATGGTGCTTTTATAGAAATCATCTGCTTTTGTCTTTACCCTGGAGGGCTTTTGAGGTAAATAGTTCCCTGCTGGATTATAAAAAGAATCTACTAACGCTTTAATTTTTCATTTTGTCTCTGTGGCTAAAATCAAGCTAGGCTCCCAGTATATTAGAAAATAAAGTATGTTTTGCAATACTTTTCTTCCAGTTGGATTCAGAACTGAAAGTGAAGGTAGTCATGGTATTGATTGACATTTCTTTTTTCCACGAATATTCATACATGTTGGTGGGAAAGGCAGAGCCCAAAATGTGATGGTGAACTTTAGCTTTTAGAAGTTTTGTTCCAATGTAGAGAAAGTTGCATTTGTCTCTTCTATTCAAAATGATGCTATGGATCATTTTCAGTAGGGCTGGAGTTCTGGTTGATGTTTCCAGAAGTGATTAGCAATTATGGATTTGTGCAGATTTGCCCATTCTTCTTTCCTGGTATCCATGGCAACCAAAATGGTACGTCTTTGAGAAGCTTAATGGGGACAATCAAGGGAGGTTTTCTTGGTGAAAAGCAAGCTGGTCAGTTTGAGCTTCCATTCCCCACCTCAGGTATCATTAGCACCCAGTCATCATCAAGCCGAATGAACCAGCCCAGGAAATAAACAATTACTCTGTAAGGGTATCTTATTCTCACTTTTTTTTTTTTTTTTGAGATTTGCAATAACTGAAATTTAGCCAAAATTCAATAAAGCTAGAACTAGCCATCTCTGCAAAATTTGTTCATTTCTTGTGGCAGTGAGGCTGGCAATCCTGCAAATGAACCCTGCTCAATCCTGTCCAGATCTAGCTTTGCTTTGCATTCAGAAAGGTTCAGCTGAAGTTTAAATCCAATCTATAATAAAAGAAATGAATCTTTAATAATATGAAAGATCAAAACCCAGAGAAATTTCAGTTGGGGTTATCACAGAACACTCTTTCTCTGATATAGTTGCCGTATTTTAAGGGGATTGTAAAATTCTCCATATGTTTACAAGCAGGATCTAAGGAGCAATAATCTCAAAACAGGCACTCAGGAAACATTAAGTAAATTTAATACCACTCCTTCTACTAAAAGTAAAGAAAAGCTTCAAAGTAACAATTTGAAAAGTATGAAGCAAATATGTCCACACTAAATATTGTAAATCAATAGGAATTGCTCTAAATGGCATCTTGGCTATAGTTCTTAGAGAAAAGATGTCTTTTTCTTTTTACATCCCAGGGCTGCATTTTTACCTTTTTGTTTTAATCGAGGTTGTATGAGGAAAGTAGTTTTCTCTTTGAAATGTTTCCATTGACTTGGCACCTAACTAATCCAGTTTATTCTGTGTGTCTAGGCAATATTCTGTGCATCTCAGTGAAAAGGTTATCTGCACTAATAGATCTTTGGCAAACTTCTGCTGGTGTTCACTGCTTAGGTAGTGGAAGACTAGAGGACAATGTGTATGCATGTTTTGGTGCTGAGAGTTTTCCATGAACAGATGGCAAAGCGATAAACTAAAAACATATGCACTGCATTGTAAACATTTCCTCCTGAGTGATTTGGCAGACTGACAATTATCAGACAAGAAAAGTGAGGTTGTTCAGAGCCATAGGAAAAATTTAATCCTTGAAAATAAGGAACTAGGCAGGAAGTTATTTGCATATTTAACTCTCAAAACAAAGAAGTGAGTTCCTCCAACTAAGATGTTATTTTTTAACTCAACTGTGGGAGACCGATGATTTGTATCAGTTTGGGGTTTGATATCTTCCTTTAATTACTCCAGAGTCTTCTGCACAGGTTTCTTTAAGAAGTTCGTTGAATAATTTATTTTTAAGTTTTATCTCGTCTCAGAAAATACAGAGTGCTTTAATAGGGGCTGCTTTGGGGGACTCCCAAAGTAGGCCTTTCCTGAAAGAACTTTCTGAAGTAGACTCAGGAAGATCTGAAGAAAGAGACTTAGACGCTGAGTTTTGGTTTTCTAAGGAAAGCTTCACAAAAGATCAAAGGAAGGGACAGGTTCCAAGAAGGATTTCTCTGAACAACCAGTCAGAGCAGCGAGGTCATTTTCCCTGTGGGCTGCCCTTGCCCCTGGTCCTCTTTAGATCTGGCACCTGAGGCTCACATCAGTTCGGAGCTCCTTTTGGCATCCCCCTGGGAAGGTACTGAGCGTTCTGTCTCCTCCACGTCACCACTACTTTCCCATGGAGCAATGTCTACCTCCCAGTGAGCTGTTTCTCCGTGGTGAAGCCCACTTGGTGATGGGTGCACCATCTTGTTCTGGGCGTCTTCTAAGGCCATGAGGCATCACACAAACCACAGTGTGATGGTGACGTGGGCTTAAGAAGAAGCCCATGTGGAACAAGATGAAAATTAACCTCCAGTAAACAAAATAATGGCAAAGAGGAGAGACAGCGTGTCAAAGAGCATGTGGGCAGATTGTCATGAGAACTGCAATGAGGAGGATGACACATCTCTCCCAGTCCTCTGGCACCCACAACAGCTGGCTCTAGTGACCACTTCTAAGTGGAGAGGAAAAGAACTTTTTAAAACATTTATAGACTTTGTAGAGCGATTATAGGTTTACAGAAAAAAAATAAACAGAAAGAACAGGGAGTTCCCACATACTGTGTCCCCTCCCTGCAATTTCCCCATTGTTAACGTATTGCATTGGTGTGCTACATTTGCTACAATTGATGAGCCAATATTGATAGATTATTATTAAACTAAAATCCACAGTTTACATTAGAGTTCACTGTTTATGTTACAGACTTCTATGGCTTTTGCCAGATGCCTAATGATATGTTTTTACCACTTTAGTATCACATAGAATAGTTTAATTGTCCTAAAAATCCTTTGTACTCTCTCTATACAATTTGTTCTTCCACCCCTCACCTACCAACCCCTGGCAACCGCGAATCACTGATTCTTTTACTACCTCTATAGCTTTGCTTGCTCCAGAATGCCAGATAGCTGGAATCATACAGTTTCAGACTGGTTTCTTTTACTTAGCAATATGAATTTGGGTTTCATCTGTGTCTTTTTGTGGCTTGATAACTCCTTTCTTTTTATGACTGAATAATATTCAGTTTTATGAATGTACCACATTTTGTTTATCCATTTACCCACTGAAGGTCAACTTGTTTGCTTCTGATTTTGGCAATTATGAATAAACTGCTATTGAGATCGGTATGCAGTTTTTTTGTGGATGCCAATTTTCAGCTTATTTGGGTAAGTACCAAGAAATACAATGCTGGATAGTATGTTAAGAATATATTTAGTTTTGTACAAAACTGACAAATTGTCTCCCAAAGTAGCTGTACCATTTTGCATTCTCACTGGCAATGGATGAAGGTCCCCGGTGCTCCACCTCCTCACATCCTCACCAGCATTTGGTGTTGTCGGTGTTTTGGGTCTTAGTCATTCCTATAGGTTTGTAGTGGTATCTCATTGTTGTTTTAATTCACATTTCCGTGATGTGAAATGTGCTTATTTGCCATCCATATATCTTCTTTTGTGAGATGTCTGTTCAGATCCAGCCCACTCTTTAATGGGGTTGTTTGTCTTCTTATTTTTGAATTTTAAAGAGTTATCTGTATATTTTAAATACAAGCCCTTTATTAGATTTGTGTTTTGCAAATATATCTCCCAGCAGGTATGTTTCTCCTAGCCTATTGCTTGTATTTTTGTTTTCTTAACAGTATCTTTTAGAGCAGGAGTTTTTCATTTGGAAATTTTTTGGGGGGGATGTTTTGAAATAGTAGAGGTGCCAAAGTAGTTGTGGTTGGTGAGGGAAGAAGAGGAGAGAGGAAGAAGGAATTTTAAAAGAGTATTGCTGTGACCTACATACTTCCTTCAGAATATTTGAGAAATGCAAGTAAAGAACTTGAGTGAGTCTGAACCCACGTTGTGGTTGTTGGACTGTACTTGAATGTGAGGACTTGGCACCTGAACTGCGTGGGCACAGCTTTCCTGTGCTCTGTGACTCTGGGTGGCTGGATATCAGCATCACATAAATATATGCGAAGGGCATAAGGCAATTTGTAGGGGTGCTGTAAATGTGAGTGTGCTCTGTATAGGAACACTGTGGGCACATGGGACTGCCTGAGAGCAGTCTGGACACAACCAAGGCCACTCCAAGGGGCCTCGTTGCTGCTCTTGTTCTGACTCCACCTCTTTCATTCCTCTGCATTGAAAGGGAAAGAGAGGAGTCAGCCTCACTGCAATTTTATTTTATTTCATTTTTTGTACTTTCAACTTGTATTTCAGATTCAGGGGGTGCAGGTGCAGATTTGTTACATGGCATATTGCATGATGCTGAGGTTTGGGGTGTGATTGATCCCATCACCCAGGCTCACTGCAATTTTATCAAGGCTAGTTCAGAAGCTTTATTCTTGGTATCATAGTTTCCAGCTATATGAGTTTCACATACACGAGGAAATTGTGGGTTGAGGAGTCTGAAAGAATTTAAAGCCATTAATTGCAATTGTAATTAATTCAGAGGCCAATATCCTGTATTTGTGATCATTAAGACAGAGTCTTGATTGAAGTGCAGTATTGCACTTTCTTTAATAAAAGGGTTTTCTTTTTCTAAGTAAGTGAATAGATTAAACATGATGGTAAGGGATAAGATTTTCTCACTTTAGAAAATGCAGTCCACACAGGACAACTGATCAGGTTCAAATCTTGTCTTTTCCACTTACTGGCCAATATTTACCTCCTTTGAGCCTCTCAGGTTTCTCATTTTAAAGTGGCATCAGTGACATTACTGCAGTTGCAAGGCTGGGCTGAGTAAGTGAAACAAAGCACATGAACCTCCTGGCACCATGACTGGGAGGGGGATGATGCTCTGCACCTGTTCTTTTCACCCCCTTCATGTTACAAGAAGTGTGCTCTCCCAAGTCCTCTGCTGGAACAATCTACTCTCCATCCTTTAGAGAAAACCCTGTGAACTCCTGCTTCTGTAATTTTGCTTATTATTCCTTCGATCTTGTGTATATCTTCCTTCTCCTCTTCAACTCTCCAATTCTTTGACGGCTTCACTAGTTGCTTTTCTGGAGGGCTGGGATGCTTTCCCCTTTCTCATCTCCTTAGTCAGTCATGGCATTTGGTACCCATTGCAGTGCACTGCCTCGTGTTGTTCATATGCATGTGCCTTTCAATCATCTCAATCATATCCCTCCAGCATCACTTCTTTTGTCAGCATCACCTTTTTTGTTGGGTCCTTCATGGTGTCCTTTTAATATCAGCAAATGGAATGTAGTAGATGCTCATTTAATAATCGATATTTGGATTACAAATCATCTCAATGAGTTTATTAAGTTGCCCTAGAACCTTCCTTACTATGCAATGCTTTGTTAATTCTATTTGGATTCATTTGCAAAATGTTTGTTTCTTTTAAAGCTTTTTTTTAGAAAAAAGAAAGATTAAGTAAACTGTGGCTCATCAAAAAAGATGCTTGGGAAGTTTTTTTTTAATACCATAGGGTAATACTTGTGTTGTCATGTTAAAATTAAATTGGAGCATGTAAAAGTATGCATATAGCATGATTACAACCACATATTCTATAGTTTAAAACAACTCTGAAACTGCTAGCAACTAAAAAATCAGGTCCAAGCATAAATATGAATTCTTTTTTGGGACTAAAATAATATTATTTTCTTTCCATTTTATTTGTAGAAAGAATGTTTTTATGGGCAAAATCATTCTCTGCATGGTTAACCACTTGCTGTGAATGAAGACCTATTCTACTTCTTTCCACTAGAGGTCACTGTGGTTCTTTAGCTATTTTTTTCCATTTGGCGTCCCTGTTAGCAGGGGTAAAAGGATTCTGTCACGGTTATTATTTTTAGCAAAGTTAAGAGAAATGTTAAAATGATAGTCTCCTTTTTTAAATACAAAGAAACATTTTCCGGAGCAATTTTACTTCTTTTCAGATTTCGTTTTCCAGGCCATAACTATCAGAAACATTTCTATTTTACTTTGGCGACCCAAATTTAATTTATTAGCGTGAAACATTATCACTATACCATTTATTCTGCTATTAAACCAGAATTGCACCCATGCTTTCTATGTGTGAAAAAATAGAAGACTAACCCTTTCTATTTCTGGTTCAGCTTTATTTTTTCGAAGATTGTTTCCCAGCAGTACAGAAACATGGTTTCTAGAAGAACTTGTTAGTCATGGAGTGTTAAAATCGATTAATGACACATGAGATGTGCACATATAAGCACCGTTTTGAAGGTGAATGCAGGATATCCAACAAATTCTACCAATAAACTACTGTGTCTTTAAAAGAATTTCTCCCTGGTAAATTCAGTAGGAATACAGGCTATGTTTTTCTGTTTGAAAAATGATTAAATATTAAGAATTAGAAAAAGGAAATATAGCTCCAAATATTAATAGGATGCATGCTGAGTGTAACATCATCCAAAATGTCTAAGCAACATGATAACCAAGGTCCTTGGTTTTCCTACCGGAGTCAAGTCCATTTCACTATAAACCAAGAAGCTCTAAATTTTATAATGTTTTGAAAACCCTTATTTTTCCTTCTCATTCTCTTTTTGCTATTTGCAGCCTTGAAAAATGGGGTCCCAATCACCTCACAAGACCATATTTATTTTTCATAGTCTGGGCTATTTGGTTCCTGTTGTGTTCTTATTCCTAGGGCATTCTTGCTAAATTCACAGTAATTTCCCCCAATTCAAATTGTGTCTCAATAAATTTCAAAGTTGATTATCCATTATTTATTATGGACCCTAAATTTAGCAGTACTAGAGAGATTTGGATATGTGTGGCATTTTGGAAACTCACTGACCACTCCAGCAATCTACAATATGCTTTGAAAAATCTGCACAACTTTTGCTTCCGTCTTCTGACTAGAATGCACAGCTCCAGTTCCCTAAGTTTGCTGAACATGCTGAGGCCCAGGCTGTAAGCAGCAGATGAGGCTGACTGCAATGGGGCATCCTGCTGCAGTTTGAAGCCTTTCCTTTTCATTTCCTGCAAACCCAATCTCTGTTCTTGCTTTCGGAGGCAACTTTTACAACTGGGTGTCTCTAAAGTGGAATAATTAATAATTGTCTTGATACAATTAACAAAAGATAACTGGCTGGCTATGACTTTTTTTTTGAAAAGCACTTTCTCTTTTTCCTTCAAAGGGTGTTTTCACCTTTCTATCTTTAATCCAGAGTCCTCCAAGGCTATTTAGAAATATTATTTCCTTGGGGCTCTCTGCCGTTGTGGTTTCTACTATCTAGTCCAGTATTTCTCAAACTTGTAAATAATATACTTGGAAATGCATATTTTTGGCAGGGAAGGAAGTATGTCAGGGTGGTTTTGGAGTCAGAAAAACCTGCTTTTGAGCCTTACTTCTACAACTTACTAGCCATATGACTTTCAAGCTTTATAACCTCATTAAATTAATTTTGGGCTCTTTTTTATTAAAATGAAGATACAAACAATGGTAAATAAGATAATGTGTATAAAATGAATAGTACCGTGTCTGACACATGATAAATACTCAACATGTGGTAGGGATTAATAGCAGTTCAGTTGAACCTTGAACAAAAGGGATTTGAACTGTCTGAGTCCATTTATACATGGATATTTTTCAGTAAATATATTGGAAAGTTTTTGGAGATTTGCAATGATTTGAAAAACCTTGCAGATGAGCTGTGTAGCCTAGAAATATTGAAAAAAAAATTAAGAAAAAGTTAAGTATGTGATGAATGCATAGAATATATGTGGATACCAGAATATTTTATCATTTGCTACCATAAAGTACATACAATTTAGTCTATTATAAAAAGTTGAAATTTATCAAAACTTATGCATAAAAACTTACAGACTGTACAAGGCACCATTCCAAATCCAGAGAAATGTAAACAAACATAAAGATGCAGCATTAAATCACAACTGCATAAAATTAACCATAGTACATACTTTAGAACTGTAATAATTTCGTAGCTCCCTCCTGTTGCTATTGCAGTGGGCTCAAGTGTTGCAAGTATCTGCTTAAAATACTGTGTGGCTAATCATCTCCAGTAAGTTGCATATCACAGTAAAGTGTGACCTGTTACAGTTCTTGTGTATTTTTCATCATGTTTAGTGCAACCTTGTAAACCTTAGGTCACATCGTGGGACCCACACAAAGTGCCACTAATGATGCTGGAGGTGCTCACAAGAAGCAGATAAAAGTTATGACGTTACAAGAAAAAGCTGGATTTCTTGATATGTACCACAGATTGAGGGCTGCAGCTGCAGTTGATGCTATTTCAAGATAAATGAATCTAGCATAACAATTATTGCAAAAAGTCAAAAAGAAAATTCCTGAAGCCATTACTGTGGCTATGCCAGCAGACAAAAAACCTTGTACATTTTTTGAAATACCTTATAATCTCCTATTAAAAATGGAGCTTTTATGTGGGTGTTAAGATTGCTATAAGAAAGACATACCTATAGAATCTAATGTGATTCGAGAAAAAGCAAAGTTATATGACAAAATAAAGGAAGGTGAAAGATCTAAAGATAGAGAATTTAATGCCAGCAAAGGATGGTTTGATAATTTTAGAAAGAGGCATGGCTTTAAAAATGTCAAGATAACAGGAGAAGCAGCTTCTGCCGACCAAGAAGCAACAGACAAGAGTTCCCAGACACGATTGAGAAAATCATTAAGGATAAAGGATAGCTGCCTGAACAGGCTTCTAATGCAGACAAAAGTGCCCTATTCTGGGGGGAAAAATGCCACAAAGAACACTTATTAGTAAGGAAGAGAAGTGAGTACCAAGGTTTAAGGCAGGAAGGAATAGGTTAACTTTATTGTTTGTGCAGATGCAGTTGGGTTTATGATAAGGACTGCACTTATATATAAAGCTGTTAACGTTTGAGCCTTGAAGGGAAAAATAAACACCAGCTGCTGGTCTTTTGGTTGCACAGCAAGAAGGCCTGGACAATGAGAAACCTTTTTCTGAATCGATTGCATCAATGCTTTGTCCCTGAAGTCAGGAAGTACCTTGCCAGTAAGGGCTGCCTTTTGAAGTTCTTTTGATATTGGATAATGCTCTTGGCCTCCCCAAATCCCATGAGTTCATCCCCAAAGGCGTCAAAGTGGTCTGCTTGGCCCCAAACATAACGTCCTAATTCAGCCTCTAGATCAGGGTCATAAGGACCTTTATGGCTCATTATATGGTACTCTATGGAAAGGAGTGTCAGTGCAAGGGAGAGAACCCTGACAGAGAGAACATCATGCAAGTCTGGAAGGATTGTACATCATTGAAGATGCCATTGTCTTATAGAGAAAGCTGTGAAAATGATCGAGCCCAAAACAATAAATTCCTGCCGGAGAAAATTGTGTCCAGATGTTGTGCATGACTTCACAGGATTTGTGACAGAGGCAATCGAGGAAATAATGAACCAGATTGTGGGTATGGCAAAAAAAAGTAGTGGGTGGAAGCTTTCAAAATACGGATCTTGGAGAAATTCAAGAGCTAATAGACACCACACCAGAAGAGTGAACAGAAGATGACTTGATGAAGATGAATGCTTCCAAATCAGTGCCAAGAATATGCCTTTCATTTCCTTAAAAATTATTTTTCTTTGTTTTTTAATGGACACATAGGAATTGTACATATTCATGGGTTACAGTATGATATTTCAATACCTGTATACCTGTATACTGTGTGTAATAACCAAATCAGGGTAATTAGCATATCTATCACCTCAAACAATTATCTTTTCTTTCTGTTGAAAACTCTCAAAAATTCTCTTTGCCAGGTGCAGTGGGACACACCTATAATCCCAGCTCTGTGGAAGGCTGAGATGGGAGGATTGCTTGAGCTCAGGAGTTTGAGATCAGCCTGGGCAACATAGCAAGACCCTGTCTCAAAAAAATCCTCTCTTCTAGTCATTTGAAAATATAAATTAAATTGTTGTGAACTATAGTTACCCTACAGCGGTATCTAACACTATCTATCTAGCTGTAATTTTGTATCCATTAACCAATTTCTCTCTGTCCCCTACCTGCCACCCACTCCCCTTCTCAGCCTTTAGTTACCACTACTTTTCTCTCCACTTCTATGAAATCCACTTGTTTAGCTTCATGAGTGAGTTCATTGCAATATTTGTCTTTCTGTGCCTGGCTTATTTCACTTAATATGATGACTTCCAGGTTAACCTATGTCATTGCAAATGACAGAATTTCATTATTTTTTATGGCCAAATAGAATTTCATTGTGCTTACATACCACATTTTCTGTTTTCATTCATCTACTGACAGATACTTAGGTTGATTCCATATCCTGGCTATTGGGAATAGTATTGTAACAAACATGGGAGTGCAGGTAGCTCTTCGACATACTGATTTCCTTTCCATTGGGAAAGGAATACTCAGTAGTGGGATAGTTCTATTTTTGGTTTTGTGAGACAACCCAACACTGTTTTCTAGTAGGTTGGTGCAAAAGTAATCGCAGTTTTTGCCATTACTTTAATGGCTGTATTACATACCCCCACCCCCGACTTTTTGTTTTTTAACCAAGATAAACTATATTCACATAAGAAGTAAAGAAACATATAATAAATGTCAGATGAGTATTATCAACAAAGGGAAGCAAGCACTTCTCACTGGGATGGTCAGTGGAGGTGGTTTCACAAAGGGATGAAAGCAGAGGTGATTCTTGTAAAAAAGTTCCCTGGCCAGCCTGGGCTTAGACTGCAACAGAAGGAGTGGGCACAGGCTTTTCATTATAGTGACTGGGGTGAGATTCCAGCTCTGTTATTTAGTAGTCTGATCTCAGTAATGTATTAATCAGGAGATTATCAAGGGGATTAAAGAAAATAGCATATGCAACTTAGTTAATATTAGCTAACGTTGATTGCGGATTATGATGAGCTCACTTAATCCTCATAATGGCTCAGTGAGATAAGCATCCTCCTTAGCATCAGTGTGGTGGAGAGGAGAGGAGAGGATGGGTACGTGGCCTTTGGCATTGCGCCTCTCCTGTGTAAGTGGTCAGCAAACGACGGCAATTATTTTCTTGCCGATATTTACTAAAAGTCAACCAGAAATTAACATGCAAATGGTGTCTCAAGAAACTGACCAGCATTTTCCCTCCAGTGGTGCAGTGAAACTACAGCATAAATGTGAAATATCAACTTGTATGTGTGTAGGTAGGAATCAGTGGTGCAGGGGTTAAGTTTGAATTTCTGTTCCCTTAAATGTTTTGGTCACAGAATGCACAAGGAAATCTACCAAATCCACCTTTTCTGTGTTAGCCAATCTCATTTTTTTGACAACACAAAGAGTACATGATTGCAAAAGCTGATATTTATTACTTTTGTGTTATCAAGAAACTATTGGCTATTGGAAAATGGGTTACATCAAAATGAAGTGGATGTTCTGTTTTGGGAGAACATATAATAATTTTATTAGTCCCAAGGGCTAGTACACTGTTTTCAGACCTTAGACTGTACATTGGCCTTTGCAAACACCACAGTTAGTCTTTGAAAAATGAGTTTTGTCACCTTATGAACAGGTGTTTGTTTAACTTCTAATTAATCAAAATAAAATAAAAATAAAAGCCTACTGGCTCCACAGGTCATAATTGCACTGGATCAAATATTCGTTTATGCCTGGAGCAAAATGAAAATGGAGACAACCTATTTTGTTCTAGATGTAAATAATTTGACATATTAAACTTCCTTAAAAAGATGAAAATTGACCCAGTGATATTATAGACTAGAAAGTAGCATTCACATATTTAAGATTGAAAAATAAAACAAAACCTTAAATTAAACTTTGGATTTACCTCATTCCCTTTTAGGCTGTTCTCCTAGGATGTTAAGGGTTGGGTTTGATCTTTTCTTTCCTCTTAAGTGAACCATTTTAGAAATGACAGCTTTAGGTGTTAAGACATTATTGACCACTAACATCTGAGCTTGTATATCAGCTTATCAGTTTTACAGTACAGAGAGCAGGAATAGAGGCACAGAACTAATGGGTTTAGATGGAGGAAACGTGGGAGCTGGTCAATGCTGAGAAGAGAGGGCCTTCCATGGAGATCTCTCAGCTGCTGGAGGCCAAGGACCAATTGCAGGTATTGAAGAAAGGGGCATGAACAAGGAGATAGCGAGTACTCAAGGCTTACCTTGCAGTTTGGCCACGTACTCATCATATCGTCTTTTGCTCGGGGCAGGCCCCCCTCCATAAATGCAGAGTGAATGGGCTCATTTTCATCTCCCTCTGAATCTTCTTTCCCCATCCCCTCATGGTGCCCCCTTCCCACCGTCATGATCTCATGAAGCTATGTTGCTCCATGATCAGGCACTCAATCTAGGTTCATGGCTTCAAAGATTCTTATGGGTTCTTACAAGCCACCTGGTCCAACCTCCTTATTTTCAGCATGTGATCAAAATAAGGCATCAGGGCCAGCGTCATGGGTGTGTGACCTGTGCAGAAGCACAGGATCCTACATTTAGAAGGCCTCCACATTTGGTGTTGATGCTCTACTGTTGCCGTCTTTTAACAAAACCTTCACCAAAGTGGAAGAAGAGTAGGCATGGCAAAAAAAAAAAAAAGTCTTTAGTTTTTGAACAGTGGACTCCACATTTTCATTTTATACTGCACCCTACAAATTATGTTTCTGGTCCTATCTAAGTCATACTGATATGCTTGTGACTTAATGAACCACGTGAATATTTGATTTTAGAAAAATGTCTTCAGGACTGTTTTTCAGGAATATGGAAGTGATAATGGTAGAGGAGATTGAGGGCTGGCTAAAGGCAACAAGGGAATTTGGGGGAGGAGAGCAGGAGATTTCCAGGGACTCCAGGAAAACAGATGTACCATGAATTTGTCTCACTTGCAGTTACAGCAGCCCTGTCTTTAGATAGTAATTTATTCCTTATCGTTGTTCTGAATTTCCACATTCCCTCTTAAAACTGATTCCCTTTTGTTCTTTTCTTCCTGCAGTTGCCGACAACTAGCCATTATCTCCTATGTACTTAAAGACCATTATAGTTACCCCTCAACATTTTCCCAGGCTAAGAGATCCTAATTCTTTTATCCATCAGCTTGAATGCTTTTTTCTTTTAATTGATGCTTCCTCAAAGAAGAACAGCTAGCTAGTTCAGGTAGCATTGTTAAAATCAGGGCACAATTAATTTCACATCTAGCTACAATATTGCCAAGGAAAGAAACAGACAAAGACAGAGATGGCACCAATGAAAATCGCTTTTTGGAATTAAGCTAAAATTAGCTGAACATTTTGTAATTACAAAGTAATTTGAAAATCAAGCAGTTAGACTAAAACATTGATCAGGAAAAAGATGACAAGAAAGGAAAGGATGGAAAAATTCATTGAAAACAGCCTCCCCTGCAGACCAGAGGGAGTTTTTGAGAAAAAGTAGATTACTGCTTATAGAAATACCAAAGCCCATTACTTTGGGCAAAGGTTTTGAGCACAGAAAATGTGTCCTTGCAAAGGTGAGAGGACTGAGTTCTACCCAGTAAAGGCTACGTCTCTGCCTGTGTGTGAACAATTTCCATACACATATCCACAAGGAGATGTAAAGAGACCTATTATAGTTTATGTTCCAATTATAGTGTTCAAATATTGAAACAAACAGGCAACATGATTGGATAAACAAAAGGTGTAAGAAAAAGAAAGCAGTCACAAAAGGAATGGGAGCTTGATTTTGTGTAATATCATGTATTCTTCCTGTAATTCACTTCAGAGAGACAGTGACTTAATTTCCACAAAACAGCGGCCTGAATAGATTCAAGGTAGATGCTTCAGAAAGCTTTTATTTATTGTTTTCTAAAAAAAAAAGTTACATTTTTCTGTGTCTCCGAGGTTGACAGTCCAGGGGGTGATTGAGTAGACTGAAGGTGCCTCACTTGAGGTAGACAGTGGGCCCCTGCCAGAGAGGCCAGGTGGGACACTTGCGTCAGTGGCGAGAGGACTGTGACTGTGGTTTGGCTGAGCTGAGAGGTAGGAGGCCAAATCTTCGTTGTCCACTCTTGGGCAGGTCATCTAACTTTTCTGTTTCTCAATTTTCTTGTGTACAAAAAGCACTAAAAACACTAACCTACCTGAATATTGTTATGAAAATAAAATGGAATAACAGATGGGAAAGTGCCTTGAAAAATTATAACAGATTGTTTTTATACATTGAAAATGGTCCATTAGTGTGAAAAGTTTTAAATATCAGCCACTTTATTGGGAGGATGGGCCTTTGCTGTGGCCGTGTGCACTCCTCTGTGGGAGATACAAACGTTTCCTCAGCACTGGCATTTGCCCCCAGAAAGCTTGCAGACTAGTTGAGGGAAACAAGTGCCTATATTTGCATAGCATTTTATATACCTGAAAATTGAACTGACAATACATATTCAAGGAGAGCATATCACAAGCTCTGAAGTTAGATGGCCTTGTTTGAATCCTAGTTTACAGATGAGAAAATTGAGGCTTATGGGTTGTTAAATAGTTCACTTCATGATAACGGTTAGGCTTTGTGTCCCCACCTAAATCTCATCTTGAATTATAATCCCCACGTGTCAAGGGAGAGACCAGGTGGAGGTAATTGAATCATGGGCGTGGTTCCCCCATGCTGTTCTCGTGATAGTAAGTGACTTCTCACAAAATCTGTTGGTTTTATAATTGTTTGGTAATTCCTCCTGCGTTCATTCTCCTTCCTGCAGCCTAGTGAAGAAGGTGCCTTGCTTCCCCTTTGCCTTCCACCGTGATTGTTAGTTTCCTGAGGCCTCCCTAGCCATGCGGAACTGTGAGTCAATGAAACCTCTTTCCTTTATAAATTACCCAGTCTTGGGTAGTTCTTTTTAGCAGTATGAAAACAGACTAGTCCACCTCAGTTTACTGTCTGTAGACTAGGATATGAAGAGTACCACAGGGGGTTGTTGTACAGATTAACTGGAACATCATACACAAAACTAGTGGTTGACCCATACCCTCAATGTGGTAACTATTATCGCTATATGTATGGATGCATATCTCCTAAATTTATTTGACCCCAGAAGATTTTTTGTTCTTTTGGTTTGTTTGTTTTGGTGAGGGGAAATCATAGAAGATTATTTTTCCCTGAAGCAGCCTTTGGGAATGAGTGTATGGCTATAGGCAAGAGGTTCACTAGAAGATGGAGTGGGCACTCGGGACTGGGGTTATTAGGAATGTCTTCATAGGGGTGAGGGGTAAGGGGACTTGAACAGGTACCTAGCAAAGTGCAGGATTTGGCCAGACACTGTAATGGCAGAAGCCAGGGTCGGGGATATGAGGAGGAGAACATGCCAATGTGGGAAATAAAGCTGGAAAGACAGGATCTGATTTCCTCGACAGGGCACTTGAATTTTATTTTTTATTTAGTTATTTTTTTTTTGAGACAGGGTCCCACACTGTGGCCCAGGCTGGAGTTCAGTGGCGCAGGCTGGAGTTCAGTGGCACAATCCCGGGCTCAAGCAATCCTCCCACCTCAGCCTCTTGAGTAGCCAGGACTACAGGCACACATGGCTATGCCTGGCTAATTTTTTAAATTTTTCATAGAAATGCTTTGTTGCCCAGGCTGGTCTTGAGCTCCTGGCCTCAAGCAATCCTCCTCTCTCAGCCTCCCAAAGTGTTGGGATTATAGGCATGAGCCACCGTGCCTGGCCTGGCACTTGGATTCTATCTCATGTGTAGAGGGAAGCTATTAGTGGAATTTTTCGAAAGAATACTCTGGTATTTTTATCCACAGTGAATTGATATTAAAATATGCTAAAAGTGTGTAGAGGGTGGAACACTGGCTGGGAATTTATCAAATGTGATTCAAGGCTCAGGGTGGATTGATGAGATGGTGATATAAACCAGGAGAGAGAAAGGGACAAGGGAGGAAGAAGCAAAATGAATTGGTGGCTGAATACGGGATTTGAGGGGAGGGGCAACGACTCAGGTTTTGCATTGTGGTGACTTGAGGATCACGTCCCTTAACATTGCTTTATTCTTTCAGTGATTTATTTACAAAATACTTTGAGTGCTTACATGGGCAGGGCACTGTATAGGTGCTGAGATTGCTAAAAACAAAAATGCTGTTAAACTAGACTCATAAATAAAAGTAACAATGAGGAAAACTTTGAGTTAATGTAGAGTTAGAGTGTAGACAATGAATGCCCTAATGTAGACATGAAAAAAATGAACGAGGCTGGGCTGGGAAGGCCTGTTGGAGGAGGTAGCATTTGAGGAGGGTCTTGCCTATGGTTAGGGATTCCACAGGGGATGAGAAAGTGCCACTTTAGAAAGAAAGAAGGCAAGAAATTAAGTTGGTGGAGGTTGAGGAGGACATGAATTCTATTTTAGATGGGCTGAGTACAAAGTGAGAATGGCACACCATGGTGGAAATGTCCAGCACATGGCTGGAAGATGGAACTGGGATTTTGCAGGACAGTCAGTGCTGGAGGTCAAGATTTGAGAGTCATTGGCTTTGGGGAGAATTTGTGAACCTGGAAGAGCAGATGCGACTTTGAAGGGAGATGACTGAGTCACGTGGTCTTAAAGTTGGAAGGAACCCTCGAGGACCTCTGGTCTAACCTTCTCTCGTGAAAATCTTATTTACAACAGATCTTCCTGACCACTTCCTCTGCCAGAGCTCTCCTTACCTCACAACATATATAGTTCACTGTGTTGACAAACAGTTCCAATGTTCAAGTTTGAACCTTGTCCTTTAGTTGTTTGCAAGTTACTGGAAGTGTTCAAACAAGGGATAACTTGATTAAAAAGCTATTGATTAAAGAATTATTCTGTGACTCCTGTGCAGAATGATTCTGAGAGAGCTGGCAGCTGGGAGGTAGGCAGGGAGGTCAGTACTAACAGTTTAATATTTTTTCTAATTCTACATTGACTCAAAGTTTTCCTCACTGTTACTTTTATTTATGAGTCTAGTCTAACCTAATGGGAGTAACACAGAGTATGTCTACTCTCTTTTCCATATGACAAGTTATACATTCTTTCCAGGTCTTTCCTTTTTAAAGAGAACCTTGCCCTGGTTCTTTATATGCACCACGTGACACCATTCACAGACTTGTCATCCTGATCCATTCATTCAGGTATTATGTTTTGCATGCCTGGCTCTCCAGAAAGAAAAGCCAGAGCCAAAGCTTATGTATATGCTTTCTTTTTTATTGGAGAATATGATCTATGGAGCAGGAGTGAGGGATGTGGGGGCCAAGTGGAGAAAGAGGGAGAGGCAATAAAAGATGCATTTTCAGGTTGGCCACTGCTCAGGGTGACAGAGTCCATTCATTGAATAGCAGGGCCAGAGGAGCTGTATGAAATGTATCTCAGAGCTGAAGAATTTATCCATTGGCTCCCATTTCCCATTGGTGAGAAGGTTGCATAGTGGGGTTGCACATGCGTGAGCAGAAGAGTCCCCCACAACTTTACCACTTTCTCAGTGGAGAAGCCCTGGAGAGGAAGCAAAAGGCAGAAGGCTGGGAGCTAAGAGAGGTGCTGACAGGTGTACCTGTAGGGAGCTGATCTGGTCCTATGGTAGTGGCTGAGATAAGAGACAGGTAGTCCTAAGAGAATCGGAAATGGGCACAGGAATTATCTGAGGCATCTGCTGTCCACAAGGCTCCCTGCTGGTCTCTGGATGTGTTGCAGTCTCTCCACATCCCTTTTAAGAGCTGGTACTCATAATTAAATAAGCTCTCCAAATAGCTTCTGTCCAGAGAAGATTTTAGGGCAGACAGGAAGGAAAGAGTGATGGCTGTGTTAAACAGATTTAAGATCAACCTATCACAAATATTGGCACATATGCTCTCCTGCATTCTTCAGACACACATTGCTACTAGTGAGGTTCAGCAGCAAGCACCCAGGACTTGGCAGATCCTGTGCTAGGTGCTGGAGGGCGGGGAGCATCCTGATGAGTATGGGATAATCTTGACGTTAATGAGGGCCTAGTCTAGTTGGAGAGACTGAAAAAGTAGCCAAATAATTATAATAAAATGGTATGGGCTACAATAGAGATGCCTGGAGGATGAAGAAATGGTCCAGAGACGAATGTCAGGTGGAGAGGTCAGAGAAACCTTCAGAGAGGATGTGAAGCTTACAGAGGATTCTGAGGTACCCTGACTCCTCGATATGTGTGCCTAGATGGAGAGGCAGAGCATATGAGGGATCCACTGTGCCCAGACTGAGGCACAACCTGAATTACCAGCAACATTTAACAGCCTGAGGATTCCTGACAAGTCAGCTATGAAACCACTAGATGCTCCTTATGTTGGAGGCTGCATTCAATGTGTTTTAGTTTAAACAAATATTCCTAGCTTAGAAATTGCAACCTTTTACATACATGTGTATTTGAGCAATTTAAGCCATTGTCCCATCTCTTAGGAATCATATCTTTCCCATATGAATGACTGTTTTATATTTTACTCACATACTAAAAGATACCTTGACTGCAAAAGGTTAAATTGAAGATGAAGTAGGGTATTTTATTCCTCTTCTTCCCTTGGCAAGAACACCGCAGAGCCTTTGTAAACAAAAGCCAGAATGCAGACAGTCTAGGAGAGGTTTCAGCTGAAAAAAGTATACTTTTTTTTTTTTTTAACATGGTGAATTGAAGAACAGTTCAGGAAAATAAGGAACAGGTGGCTGCCGCAGCCTGCAGGGCAGAAAGCCTGGTATAAAGGCAAAGAGTGCCTCCTAATCAGGGGCTCTCGGGCCGTCACATGGTCCTGCATATCACTTTAGCCCTTGGACAGGGGGAAGCTCTGAGCCTCTGTGTCCTCTGCACCCCCAGGCCTGGGCCTCCCGGACTAACATATGGGAAGAATTTAGAGACAAGGGAAAAGCCCAGAAATCAAATGTTGAGAGAAATTATGTGGCTAACAGCTGGAATTCATGAAGTTTTATATTAAGAGAAGAATTGATAGCAAGAAATCCAAAACACCCTTTCCCAAAAGAAAGACAAATTAATAGCTTGAGGACAAAAAAGGCTTCCAAGATTCTTGGCTTCTCTTTAAATATAACTGTAGTACTTATGTTTGTTTTTATAAGGGATAGCTATGGTTATATTTGTTATGAATCTGGAATTGTTGAATTTAAGGATGAATATATTGAGATGCCCTAAATGCCAAAAAATGAATCTAAAATTGGACTGCATGTCCATTTTAATTTCAAGTCATTATTGAGGTATGTTAATGTTAAATAAAAATAATTTATGAAGATTTTTCACCTAAGTTCTCTGATTTCATCCTTTCCCTACACACTAATAAATAAGTATTTTATAACCTTCCTCTGCTTAAGAGAAAGTGATTGCTTAAAGAGATTAATTTGCCCAAGATCACACTGTGGCAGATGAGAATTTAAACCCAAGTCTTCTGCTCCCAGCACCCATGGGCATATTCACTGCACTGGAGTTTGTAACCTGGATGAGCTTCCAAATTAGCCCTGGAGCTTTTAAATTGACCAATTCTTGCAGTGGGCTTTAGAATCTGCATAATTAAGGAATATCTGAAGTGATTCTGATGATCAACCTGGTTTAGGACCCACTGTGTTAAGGTAAACAGAATATCATTCTCTCACCAATCAGTACAAATTCTTCTTTACCCTGGGGATATAGGCAAGTGGGTATTTTGAAGGCCAGCAGAGCCACACCTGGGAAGCATTAGAATCCACCTAACCATGCAGCCTGCCACAATGTGGGATTAGCTGGTTTGGCTTGATTACTAACTACTGTCTGGAACCGTGTTATGAGAAAAAGCTAGAACATAACAGCACAAAGCAAAGTTTCCCAACCTTTTCCTAGGCAATGATATACCTGTAAAAGTGTTGGGACACATCAGGGGGCTGCCAGTGTCAAAGATGTAGAGGCACAGGTTAGGAGTCCCTGAACATATACTTCCACCAGCAAATGGATCCAAACAAAATTGGAGGAACCAGGGAGACTACCACCAAAATATAATATGCTTCATCTTTCAGTTTCTGCATGGGTTGAGTGGTGTAGTAAAGATGAAAAACAGCCACGTTCCTAACAGAGTCCAGGTTAATTCTTCTTCGATATTTGTGAACACAGAAAGGTGATTTACATGCTTTGATATTTGATGGGCCTAATTTTGAATCCTGGCTGTATCACTTCGTGACCTTGGGTAAATCACTTACCTTCTTTGAGCATCAGTTTCCCTGTACATGTGTGAAGGGTAGTGCTACTTTCATCATAGAGTATTAAAAGGCTTAAAATAAATAATATGTATAAAGTGGTTACTCCAGTGCCTGTAAACAGCAAGCACCATGTAAGTTGCAGTGTTATTTCTGTCTCTTACATCCAAGTAATCTTAAAATTTAATCAGTAAAGGATATAAGAGCTTTAATGATATCTGAAACCAGATTTCAAATGCAGGAAAATTTATTTTAATAAAAAGCAAGGAAATTAGAGAATATATAAGATCCTGTTTTAATCGAGTCCTGCTCCAGCTTTTAGAAACTTGTGGGACAAGAAGCAGCCTGCGGCAGGGCAAGCATTTGAACATCAGAAACTGTTATCTCCACAGTGGGGTGAGAGGACGGCAAAGCCATGAATTTGAAAACAGGGAGAATAAAAGTTCCCTCTGCGCCTAGCAGGCTAGGACAAAGACATGAAAGTCACTTTTGAGAATAACTTTAAACGGAATCAGCAAAACTGGACTGTAACTTGATTAACTATATTAACATATATAAAAGAAGAACTGATCGTCCAAAACTGCAGTTGGCCAGCAGTGGAAGAACAGAAAATGGAAAGTCAGAGGCAGATGTTGGCAAGTGTCCTCCTAGGGCTATCCAGGGAGAAGGAGCCTTAGCTCAGGACTTGGAATTTTCCTTACCCATTGGCAAGACCATCCATCGCTGTGAGATGTCTCTCTCAGGCCCTCTCAGCCCAATGTAATTATACATTCAAAGCTATAACAAATTCATTTTGTATGGATTCTATACATTTCATGAAATATTGTGATCATAATTTAGTTCCCCATATAATTTGCTTATAGAGAAAAAATATATACATCAGACTGAGAATCTTATATTAGATTCTCATCTTCCCTATCCCCTTAGAATTCTTAGGGGTTCCTTGAAGTCCCCTTAGAAGCCACTGAGGGAGTGGAGAAGGAGAAGAGGTAGGTACGAGGGGCTTAGCTCTCCTCCCTGAACTAACTCAACTGCTCCATTTTTACTCTGTGCGTAGAAGATTTTATCTAACTCAGTGATTCACATTGATTTGTATTTATATTAGAATATATTTGACCATAATTCTTCATAATTGGAATTTAGATTAATCTATTCTGAAGTTCAATAAAGAATTATCCATAGCCAATTATGAAAGCAGATGTATACATGATCCCTGAAATATGTAATCTTAATATAACAGGCATCTCACTGAATCCTTTTACATGCATATACACACACACACAGACATACACACACGCACAATTGGCATGGGACAGAGAGGTGGATAAGGTTTTGCTCCACGTACATAAATTTAAGGTTGGGGTAAAAAAGCAACTTTCAGAGCCATTTCTTTAACAAAGAATTCATGGGCTGAAAAATGATTGAAAATATTCAGTCTAGATGATTTGTAAACCTCCTGGTTGGCTATAAAAGCTTATTTCTGGGATTCTACTTTTGAACCATTATTGAGCATCTTTTGAATATACGGAGACACAAACACATATTGGGTTACATCCATCCTTTGCTCTTTACCACAGTTGCCAGTTACCACTACGTTCATTCTTCACCCCAGTGATTCTTTTTTATTTATTTTTTGCTTTTATTCGAGATGGAGTCTTGCTCTGTGGCCAGGCTGAGTGCAGTAGTGCCATCTTGGCTCACTGCAACCTCTGTCTCCCGGGTTCAAGAGATTCTCCTCCCTCAGCCTCCTGAGTAGCTGGGACTACACGTGTGCACTACCATGCCCAGCTAATTTTTGTATTTTTAGTAGAGACAGGGTTTCACCATGTTGGCCAGGATGATCTTAATCTCTTGACCTTGTGATCCACCTGCCTTGGCCTCCCAAAGTGCTGGGATTACAGGTGTGAGCCACTGTGCTTGGCTACCCCAGTGATTCTTAACCATTGGTGTGTCCTACAGTTATCTGTAGAGCTTATTGAAAACTCATAGGGTTGTCTATACCCCCGACCTCCTATCAGAGTCTTTGGAATTGGGACCCAGGCATGAGTATTTTGACAAAGTTCTATAGTTGATTTTGATGTTTACCAGCAGCTGAGAACCACAGTTCTATTCTTTTCTTTGCTTGATGAGAATTGGAAAAAAGAAGAAAAGTATTCCTAATACTAAGAAAGTCTTGTGGACACACTGATTGAGCAGCAGTGCCCTAGACCCCACACAACAGGAGACAACAACAAAATGCTATTAGGTTACAGGTGAACACATTACACATTGTGCAATGGACTTTAGCTATGCTGACAGCTACAAGGAACAATTTGATAAACAGTAGACTTGTGTATTTGTGTTGCATGTCTAAGGTGTCATTATAATAAGGTGTCATTATCCTTAGGAATGAGAAAACCAAGATAATTCAAGCAAGTTCTCTACAGTCAAACAACTGGAAAATGGCAGAGGGAGAATTTGAATGCAGGACTGTCCGATACTAAAGCTCATGTCCTTTTCATATGGCATACGATGGGCCAAGATCAGGTAGATAAATGGCCTTTTGGTAGAGCACAAGCCCACAGACTAGTTATCCTAATCTTGTGGTAGTGTAATTGAGAAGCTGTGACTCCTAATTGGTATTTTATAACATAGGGCGAGTGCAGTAATAAGACGCTGTGTGTTAGAGCAAGAAAGGTTACCTGGATCTCAGGTGTAGGTTGGGGAGATGTGGCTGGTGAGAAAGCAGTTTTGGTAGGCATATAAGGAGTTTCAAGGAGTAGCTGCAGGCATGGGCTTCCCAGGATATGTCAGGAGCTCCGTCACAAATAGGCTGACCAGTGCTGCAGTGTGGGGGAACTGCAAGAGACATGAGAAGCTGCCCACGGAGACTTCCTAACTGATGACCTTCTTGACATAGCTTTTCCAAAAATCGATATACTTTATGCCGAATGTGGACGAGTGTAACTGGCACACAACTGCTCAAACTTAGCCTTCTGTTGGGCTCAGAGAAGCAGAAGTTATGACCAGAGTATCTCCAATAGTCTAGAAGGGCAACATAGTATTTTTAAAAGAACTATTTTATTATATGTAATACTTAAAGATTTGTTTATTAAATTTTATTTCTTTAATTTACAAATAATAAGTATATATATTCATGGGGTTCATAGTGATATTTTTATACATATCATGTACAGTGATCAGAATAGGGTCATTAGCATATCCATCATCTCAAACATGTGTCGTTTCTTTGTGTTGGGAACATTTGACATCCTCCTTCTAGCTATTATTGTTAACTGTAGTCATCCTACAGTGATATAGAACATTATAGTCAAAGAAATTTACTTTCATTTAAAAAACAGTGTCATAAATACTTTGAGATTAACTTCTTGTTTAAGATTAATGATTTGACTATGTGTTGGTTTGGTACAAAGAGCATTAACCTGAAAATCAGGAGACCTGAATTCTAACCCTGATTCAATTACCAAGTGGCTGCTGAACTTGTGGAAAATACTTTACTTCCATGAATTGCTTTTGCTTCACTTGTAAAACAATAGGGTAGAATTGCTGCTTAGAGAATCCCTAAATTTTCTTTTGGAGTCACAATTTTTAAATTCTTTTATCTGTTTTGTTTACTGCTATACCTCCAGCATCTAGAACCATGCCTGGAACAGAGCAGGTGCATAATATATACTTGTAGAATGAAGGAATTAAAGCAGATCTGAGACAGAATTGGAGTTGGAATCCAAGCCTCTCTGATTGCAAAATCCATGCTCTTTGCATGATTATCCTACTGGTTGTTTAATTAACTAAAGACATTTGGATCAGAATTCCCAAGACTCTGGAAACCACAATTCTGGCCAGTTAATCTAAAGTCATTATGCCTTTTCTAAACTTCATATGGCTTGCCCAATTCAATCCCTGACAAAGTGTGTTTGTCAGCCTTAAGTAATAATGAATCTCTGTTAATAGCATATGAAGAGGAACTGGGTAGTGGGCAGGAGGTTAGTACCACCTGGTAAACCACTAATACAAATGGATATGTGTAAAAAAGGAAATACTTGCAGGATGGAGAAGTGGTACAGAGAGGAGTATAATTTACTTTATGGCAAGTGGAAGGGTCAGACAAGCCTTCAGAGGTGTGGTAAGGCCTGGAAAGGATCCTGAGATGGTACACATTCCTCCCCATGTGTCTAAAATGGGGAGACAGAACACACAAGGGATCCACCTAGACTAAGTTAGAACCTGCATTTCAGGCAGAATTAGGCAGAGCTAGAATTCCTAGTTCCTAGTCACCCATGAAACCACTAGATATTCCCTTATGTTAGGAGCTTTATTTGAATGCATTCATTAAAAATACTTTTAGCTTAATTATTGCAGCCTTTTACTTATGTGTAAGTAAAGTATTATGTGTATTTGGGTATTAAAAGTCATTGTTCTCTTTCTTGGGAATTATATGTTTTCATAAATCATTTTGTGGTGTTGTCCTCCTAGTATGCTAAAGGAGACCTTGATTGTAAAAGGTTAAATTGAAGATGAAGTAGAATAAACCATCTAGGGTTTCTGCTATGTAAACTTGGTGTAAGTGTTGAGTCAGCTGCCTTTACTGTTGAGTGGAATCTGCAGAGCCTGTTGCTCTGTAGCCTGAATTTGTTCCCAGTGTCTCTGATTCCCTATTGGTTTATGGCCAATGACTAATGCTTTACCCACGAGTCATTAAACCCATTCTGTGCTTTTCTGATTTCCTAATCTTCTTGGAATTCATCCTTGTGTCCAGTGGTCCAATGCTCTAACTTGGTATTTGGATGACTGAGTGAACAGAAATGGCAATAAAAATGTATATGTGATATAACAGTTCAAAATGCAATTCCCTTTAGAGAAGTCTTATGAGCAAATAAAATTCCTCCCAAACCATTTCAAATCATTGGAAGTATTTGAAGCTTTTCAGTTTCCTTTGCACCTTCATGAGAGGTCAACACATACAGCAAGAGTATCTGCTAGCGCTGCACACGCTTACTTTGCCAAAAAATTCAGACTTCCCAGGGCAACTCTACTTTTTAAGGCTCCTGATTAACTGCACTGATGTAAGAAGGCAGAAGCGTGGATAATCTAATATAGATAGCAGCTGATGAATATGCATGTGTTTGATGTTCTAGAAAACTACTTTAAAAGAACAATGAAATACCATTGATGGCTAAACTTAGGATGAGAAGAAAAGATGTCCACCTCCTGGACTACTACTCAATTCTCTGAAATCCATGTCACTCTAAGAGCTGCTAGTTTCACAGAAAAGAGCTAGGAATGGTCCAGTAACTATGCCAGCAATGTGGCAGACTAAGTGGGAGAGAAATGGCTTAGAGTGGGGAAGGAAGTGGGTATAAATAAGGCATGGGAGTGTTCAGCTCACAGGGGTGGGTGAGGAGTTGGGGAGGGGGGTATAGATTTAGCTGCTTGTGTTGACTGACATTTAGCTTTACCCATCCAAACACAAGATCCAAAGGCTAAAGCCTGGCAGGAAGGCCACCTCAAACTCAAGTAACTGATAAGTGTCCCACAGGGAGGTGGAGCACAGAGAAGGAGGACCTGTCAGATGTGGTGTTTGGGAGTTGAGGCAGGCAATGTCCAATCATTCTCTTGTAGATGGACGGTGTAGACAGGGGGCTAATCTGTATGGCTAGGGCTGACAATGACTAGGGTAGAGCAAGACAATGGTAAGTCAGATAAGAGAGTCCAAATTGTCTACAAGTAAAAGTGCTTGATGCCGATATTGGGAACCTGAATGTGAAACCAGAGGAATCATAGCACCAAATATATGGAAGCAAGAAACCATGGGTCCAGACAGGAGGGTGACCCTGGTTTGTCCCTGAGACACAGAGTATGTGACCCAGCTGGATTCTTTGTTTTTTTTTTTTGTTTGTTTGTTTTTGTTTTGTTTTTTTTGAAATGGAGTCTTGCTCTGTTGCCAGGCTGGAGTGCAGTGGTATGATCTTGGCTCACGACAACCTCCGACTCCATGATTCAAGCAATTTTCCTGCCTCAGCCTCCCGAGTAGCTAGGATTACAGGCATGCACTACCATGCCCACCCAGCTGGATTTTATGTGCTCTCTTTGGAGTAACATCTGGGGTTTTCAGCCACACTTAAAGGGCAGGGGATATGGACAGGCAAGTGATTAATTGTCTCCAGCAAAATCTGTTTTCAGGTTCCAGGGCACTATCTAGAGCATCCAAATGCTGCTGCCTAAACTGAAGTCCCAGGTGCCCAGAAGGTACGTGCTCTGGGTGGATTTTTTCTGGTTGGCCTGGAGAGGTCATGGACTACTTCCTAAAATGGGCCACTAAAGAATTTAGCCTTCGTGAACCCGGGAGGTGGAGGTTGCAGTGAGCCGAGATAGTGCCACTGCACTCCGGCCTGGGTGAAAGAGCAAGACTCCGTCTCAAAAAAAAAAAAAAAAAAAAAAAGCCTTCAATAGTTTTTGACACTTGAAACAATAATTACTGCATTTCTTGTATGGAATTTTATGCCACCTTTATGTTTACTAAATGAAGCTCAGTCCTGAAATATTTTCTCCCCACTTTCTGAGGAGAAAATAATAGAGTTGTATCCTTTATAAGTCTATTTCAAAAAGGAGGCTGCAAGTTGCTCCTGGGGAGGCATGGCAAAGACAGGTTCTGTACCTTTGTGGCCACAAGGCCTAAATATTAGTGAGATCCATTTCCAGAGAATGCCAACATTAATACAAAAGAGTTTAAACACCATTTACTGATATCCACCATTGGGAGAAATTAGCCTCAGGGCTTAAATACAAAATGTGCTAATGATGAAGGGGCACATAAACAAACAGAGTATATCTTTTGAGATTGGACTTGTCTGGATGACTGCAGTCCTGAGAATTTGAGGGTATGCTTAAGATCTTCTGAGTTCAGGGGTGATGTGTTTCTTGCAGGACTTCAAAAAGTCAGGTCACTTCTGTTGAGTCGTGCTCAGTCATTTTGAGCTTCTACAACTAAATTGCAAAGGGAGCAGTGTTCACACATGGTGAAACCATCGATTCACTCTTTATCCAAAGTTCCGTTTATTTGTGATTTCTCACCAGCACGTTGATGGTCACTAATCTCCTGCTGTCAAATCTAGTTTCACAAGTTCCCCAAGCGAATCAATTTCAGGTATTGATCATTTGGCAACTGCTAATTGCTGCAGCTAAGAATTTAATTCAATGGTGAAAAAAAGGTCTATTTGTTCTATCCTTGCTATATATATGTTTTTGTAAGAAGACGCTTATTTTTGCTTTATTAGCTATCCATTCTTTAATGTAAAATCAGTAGGCAAAACCTTGTAAAAATGGTATGATTTGTTGGCATTAAAGCTGAGGTTGCCTTCAGGCTGCATTAACTTATGTATCTTTAAACATAAGCAAACTTTTACTTAATTCTTCTGTTTCGTTTTAATTTATCAGCTGTCTCTGTGTAAGACTGGAGGCCTATTTTTCTTTTTTTTTTCTTGCTTACATTTTATTTATTTCAACGAACAGTTTTATTTTGACACAGTTGGAGTCTTAAAGAAGAGTTACAAGAATAGTGAAAGGAATTTTCATACACCCTTCACTCAGGTTCCTCAAATGGTGACATTTGACCATGTTTCCTTTCACCTGAGTTCCCCTCCACCCCAAGCTGTTTGAGAGTAAATTGCAAGCAAACATAATGCCACTTTATCACTAGTTCTGAATATATATATACACACACACATATATGTATATGTATATGTTTGTATGTATGTATTTTGAGACAGAGTCTCACTCTGTCTCCAGGCTAGAGTGCAGTGGCACGATCCTGGCTCACTGCAACCTCCACCTCCAGGGTTCAAGTGATTCTCCTGCCTCAGCCTCCCAAGTAGCTGGGACCACAGGTGCACGCCACCACACCCAGCCAATTTTTTTGCACTTTTAGCAGAGACGGGGTTTCACCATGTTGGCCAGGATGGTCCTGATCTCCTGACCTCGTGATCCACCCACCCCAGCCTCCCAAAGTGCTGGGACTACAGGCCTGTTTTTCAAATAAGATTACTTTCTTTGATATTAGGCAACCCATCTTATTCTCTTGAGCACATTTTCATAGAAATAGGAGGATATATTTTTCTTAAAAATCATCAACTGTGTCTCCAATTTCATGATTACTAAGGAAGTATGCAAAGGTAAAGGACAGGAAACTGATTCGTTGATTCAAATTTTGATGAAAAAAAAATCCTTCCCTCGTTGGCTAATCTCTTACTAGCAGAAATCTGAAAATGTTTTCATGGGTAGAAAAGAGTAATTTTTCTTGGAAACTTATGAGATCAGGCTTTGTTTGATGCCCAGTGAGACAAGGGACAACAGTTCAGTTCACTGGTTTGCTCCTGGGAGCAGAGGCAAATTTGTCATCAATTATTCACATGAACCCAGAGCTGTGGTAGGGAAGAGGGAGGTTTGCTCAGGAGAAGCCAGTCTTTAATGTGTAAGAGCTGTGGATTTTAAAATACAGCTTTGTGGCCAGGTTTTTAACATCCTGAAATACAAGTTTTTTTTTTTGTTTGTTTGTTTGTTTTTTTTTTTTTTTGGGCCTTAAGATGAAACCTACAATATGATGGTAAACAGTGGCTGTAGATTAAGACATCATCTCCTTTGCGAGATGAAATCATCCACAGTTTGGCTAAGTAGTAATGTCTTTAGAGTTCAAAGTTTATAACTCCTACAGCCATTATGAAATATTTTCTTGTATACATACATATATGACATCTGGGTTTCACACTCTACTCAGCTTCTAAGGTCTTGTTGAAGACTATGTTGTCCAGCGTCATGACCATTAGATACATGTGGCTACTGAGCACTTAAACTCTCTCTGGGCTAAATTCGGATATGCTGTAAGTATAAAATACACACTGTATTTCAAATGGAAATGAAATTTCAAAATGGAAATATATTAATATTTTTATAAAATGGAAATATATTAATATTTTAAACATTGAGTACATATTAAAATAGTGATATTTTTGCTGGCCAGGTGCGGTGGCTTACGCCTGTAATCCAGCACTTCGGGAGGCTGAGATGGGTGGATTACATGAGGTCAGGAGTTCGAGACCAGCCTAGTAAACATGGTGAAACCCTGTCTCACTAAAATACAAAAATTAGCCAGGCATGGTGGTGGGCGCCTGTAATCCTAGCTACTTGGGAGGCTGAGGCAGGAGAATCTCTTGAACCCGGGAGGTGGAGGTTGCAGTGAGCCAAGATTGTGCCATTGCACTCTAGCTTGGGCAACAGAGTGAGACTCTGTCTTCAAATATATATATATATATATATATATATATATATATAGGATATATCAGGTTAAAGTTAATTTCATCTTTTTTTTACTTATTTGATGTCTCTAGAAAATATATATGTATATATGTACATATTACACATATTTCTATTGGACAATGCTGGTTTAAGAATATTCATTGTGACAAATGATCCTTTGATATTCCATGGTGAGCTGTGACAAGTTATTGGAACCCCAGTCACCAGGTCCTGACATTCAGGGATCCTGTCCCAAGTGTCTCCTCTGAGCCATAACTCCTGGCAGTATCCACTCTCCGGTCTTCTTTGCTCCATATTTGCTGTGCCCCTCTTAGCTATAGCTGCTGTTCCTGTCATTGCCTTGAGACAGGGCTTACTTTTGCTCCACTCTTATCGCTGGTAAATGGGAGAGGAAACAGGGTCCCTATCTGTTACAAGTGTCTTTATGTATTTATTTCTTTAAGGAACCAAATAATTTGACTCTGTTTGTTACAGTTTGCCTGATGCTAGACGTTGTTCATTAACCTTCCTCTTTAAGTTTGTTATTTTGATTAATTCTTGGAATAAATTCGCTTGGGGCAGGGTTGGAAAACAATACAAACATCCTCACACAGTGGACCATGCTTAGAGAGCTTCCTCTTTGCTTTGACTTGATTAGCTGTTTGTGAATTTCTTACTCTACCACACGTTGCCAAGAAGATGAGACCCAACCACTGGGCTCCAAGGTTTAGTCATATCCTCTTCTCTGGGAGGGGACATGTCCTGACTTTCTGGAATATGCAGATGATATCCAGCTTGGGTTCTTATTTTGGGACTATTATTGCCTGTGATGTTTAAATAATTGATAATGGGTACCAGTTGTCAAATAGGGATTCAAGTACAGTATCAGTTTTATACAAGGAAAGCTGACTTAGAGAATGGTGGCCTGGCCTCTTATATCCCAGCTGAAACTTGCCTGTAAGTCCTCAGCAGAGAAGCTAGAGAATGTTGGGTCTCCTGGTGGAGGCCCAACTGTTTGGGGCAGGAGGCAGAGGTGGAGAGAGCACCCAGCATAAGAACAAATGAGTCAAGAGAGCAAGGAGCTTGGCTGTGTAAACTTTGATGTTGTGACCTTACTCTTGGTAAAGAAGGTCCCATGGATTTCAGGAGCTCCTTGCCTCACCCATCGGATAAGTTACTCCTTCTTCCCCTGGGAGGAGTGAGTAAGGGGATGGAGACAGGGAACCCAAATATTTGTTCCTGTACTCCCCTTCCTTGGAAGTAGAGAAGTTTCTTATGTCTCTGGAATGTGAGGGAGCAGAAGTAAGCAGTCCTTATATCACACACTGTAGAAGTTAAATCATAGTATTATAGATGATCAGAGCTGGCAGGGACATGAAATGCTGTCTGGTCCAACACCATCATTATATATAAGAAAACAGCCCCACAGAAGTGCATTAACAGAGTCTGGGGGGAGCTCCCCTGTAAAGTCTGCTGCATATTAACACCTCTGAAAAAAAAACAGGAAAAAAAACAGGCTGCCAGTTTAATATAGCTTATGCCTCAGTAGAAAGTCTGTATGCATGTTTTTGTCTTTAAATATCTGCAAAATTTTTAAATACAATGAATAAGATTGCAAATCTGGCATACGAAAGAATTTACATTTTGGTTTGGCACGTTTGGTGTGGATTTACATGCAACAGCGGAACTGATCCAATTGAAATTAATATTTTCATTTCACTGCCATAAATTCACACAGACCTTGAGCAACAGATCCCCAAAAGTAGTGGTGTCTGGGACTCGGATTGTGCTGTTCATGGACAGAGAGAATTGGGTTTACAGAATATTTTCACCAAACTCTGTGTGTTGAGTAAGTGACCTGCTGTGAAAAATGCAAAAAGCACTAATACATAGGCCAGTTCTTGTTAGTGAAAAGTCTGATTTAAAGAATTAATAATAAATAAGTCTCTAAACATGAGTAGTTCAACTTTAAAGATGGTATACACAGTGACTAGCAAGTAGAATGGTTAGAGGCATGCACCTCTGGACTTCTGCTTCCATTTATTTGTCTACTGTAACAGTTACCACACTGCATTGTAATTATTTGTTTACATGCTCTTCTACTCACTAAACACACATCAATCATCTGCCAGATATCAGGCACCATGTTGGGCACTGGAGAAAATTAATGATCTGCATTTTGTCTATCGGCCTATATAAAGGATTTTAGTCAAGCTGATTGAAATATTTGCATCTTCTGCTTTGTCATCTGTAAAATACTGAGTGGGGATTAACATCCCATCAAGTCCTAAGATATGTGTGAAATAGAGGTTTTTGAGGTTTTGAAGGATGCTTGAAAAGTTTATCCTGTCATACAATCTGAGTTCTCCCTTTGCTTAAGACACTGCCCCAAATTGCAGTCAATGTATTTCTCTCTCATGCAAAGGAAGTGGGGAGGTAAGGAGATGAGGCTTAATGGCAGTTCCACAAGGTTACCAGGGTCCCTGGCTTGGTCATGCCCCCTCCCTAGCCATTTCTAACACAGAGCTGCTGCAGCAGAAATGCCCACCCCAAGGTACAGGCAAGGCTGGAGCACCTAGTCTTTTAGCTGGGAGTACTGCTGCCCTCAGTAAAATTGGATTCTGAGAGTAAGAAAGAAGGAAATGATGGACAATGGGATAGCCAACTATTGTCTGTAAAAGAAAAATTGCACCAGGCCAGTTAAACAGACAAGGAAGACTTTATTCAAGACTACTGCAATAGGGGAGAAACTTGAGCTTATCTCTGCTATAAGAAAATGAGGGAAGATTCTTAAACGTAGCAGTGAGCTGGTGGAAAAGTACTGGAGGATGTTAGTGGGGATGTTGGTCAATGTGATTAAACCATCTGTGTTAGGCTCCTACTCTCCCACAGGTACTGGGATATAGAGGCTCCATCTTTCTTGGTGATTTCATTTCAGAAGCATGGCTCCCAGGTCTTTGAGAAAGGTGTTCCATTCCTGGGTTACAGAACGCTTATATCTCAAGGGTAAGAGAAAGAATTTACAACTGCAAGTTTTCTAAAGTAAATGCTGTAAGAAAAGGGAGGTCAAGGTCTTATAGTCAGAAAGAAGCCTGTCTAAACTTTAGTCAACCTGGGGAGAATGCTAAGGCCTGGTTATATCTCTGCCATGGAATTTGTTTATTTTTGCTGCAATTTTGTTTACAACACTAATATCTTATAAATCTTTTTTTCCCCATAGGTAAGATAAGCTTCAGCCCAAATTACTTTCTGAAGTGTCCAGAATTCTTTGCTCATGGAATCTGGGTAGATGAAATTGTACACCATGTTGGATAGGGGAGGGTCAGGAATATAGCTCTTTGTAGGTTAACGACCACACGCTGCAATGTTATGAACAGTCTGTGGGACTTTATGACTGTCTAGAGTCAGGTGACAGAAAGTTTCAGGTTCTCAGAGCAATTATGCCACTCACATTATGCATGAAAAACCCCATCACTCTCTGAGCCTAAGAATAGGCTGCCAAGGGCTCCTCTTTCTGGTTATTCTCAATTGAAGATAAAGCAATTCAGGTTGCTGCATGATTTGAGTCTGTTTTCTTCCCCCTAAAGGTGACAAGCTCTAATTTTATTTTATTCTTTGTAAACTTGAAAATGAAAGGTCCTGTGCGAGCTGTGTGGGAGATGCAGTGTGTGCCTTTGCACTCAAGGTGAGCAGCACATAAATGTTTTCTTAATGTGCTTCAGACACGTTCGGAGACATAAAGAAGGGAATAGACCTAGCAGGTTATTGAGTCCATGTCCCTTCTTTTGCATTGATTGAAACTGCCTCACTCGAGCATGCCTTTTGGAATTTTGAGCAAACTAATTTTCTATGTCCCCAGGAGCTGATACTTGTCACAATTCCATTTCAGAAAAATTTTTGTAACATGGGAGACCTCATTGTTGAGATATTTCTTTGCATCAGTTCTATCTTATATTTTCTTGGCTAGCAAGGCCAATCCATGAAGTCAGACCCCATCGTAGAGCTGAGGTAGGAGAAGAAAACCCAGAGGATAACTGGGTTACCTTAGGATTTTACTCTATCAAGTTATATTTCAAGAGATGTGATTTAACACTTAATATGTCTCCAAATCCATGTAATAAGAAATTAAATTATATTTTTGACTGCATTTACTACTAATATTTTTAATGTTTCATGTCTAGTATTTCCCCAATAGAATATCTTAAATATTTTTATTACTTCCTATTACACACTCTATTATTTCCTGCATTAAAAACCCAAACAATGTTAAGTCATTTCAATGTAATTTAATTAATATATATACATATATAAAGATACTTAGGTACCATGAGAATTCCTGCTTTCAAAGATTTGAAGAGTTGAGGATGGTAGAATATTCTAAGTTAACTTAATACAGCACAAAACAGGCACAATAGATTACAGGATAAATTTTTACCAAAAGTTGGAAACACTCAAATGTCAATACTGAAATTGTTATACAGTCAAACTTCTAGGAGGCTAAGTCATGGGGAGGGAATATTTTATGTACTGTGGAAGAAATGATATGGTGGGTATATTTTCATCCAATAGGGGAATCTGTTTTCTGCTTAGAAAATTGATTTTCTGTCCAAAACACCTAAATATAAAACCCCATCTTTCTGCTATGCCATGGTACTGCACCATCATGAGAGAACGCGAAAGGAGTGAGGACAATACTATGACAATAGGCAGAGAAAAAAGCCATTCTCAGGGAAATAAAGAAAGGACATAGTTGCCATTTTCAATATTAATAGAATAATCTCTTTTTACAAGTGCCATTGACAAAGACTGCATTTATTGTACACATTGAGCAAGTGTGTAAGAAGGAACTGACATTTTTCTGTTATTGGTAACGTAGGCTCTGAAATACTATTTAATAAGAAGCAAGTATTTCTGACCAGAACAATGTGGGACATATTGAAAAGCATCAGCAGAAACTGAGGAGAGAGAATAACTAAAAGGAAAACTGTATTTGCAGCGTCTTTGTTAGAAGACGCTACATATATAATATAAAAACTTATATTTTCCACCATTTCCAATGTAGGGTGCTAGAAATTAATTTAACACTACAGTAAACTATCCATTGTGTTTGGTTATAATTGTTTAACTGGAAGGTAAACTGTTTCTAAAGTTTTCATTGCGTGTTAATAAGTTGTTCCCTCATTCACTTATTTCTTATTTTTATTGCTCATTCCTTCACTTGTTCATCCATCTATTCATTCATTTAATAGGTAAAAATTATAGTGTGCATCTAGTCATTATTTATTATTTCACTGTTTTCATAGAAACACAAGTATTTTTCTTTTTCTTATTTATCCGTACTTGGCAGACCTTTCCTGATTGTTCTAGCAAAGACTCTGATAGTCAAAAGTTAGAAAACATGGAAGGCAACACCCCTTACAGAATTCTGGGTTAACAAATGGGTACTACAGGGGACACTGGCAAGGCTGCACGCAAACAAACACTTCAAGTACTTTTATTTATTCATTTCCAATGATCATATCTACTGCTAATCAGAAACATGACAATAATGGCTGGATCTGAAAAGGAGTAACCAGACACTATAATTTTTAAAACTATCAGCCACCATAAACATAAGGCAAAGAAAGCTTGTGTTGTAAGGAATTAAATTCAATGTGCTATTATTTCTTCAATTCAAACAAGATAATGAGAAATTTACAACAGGCATAGGCCTGAAAAGTGTTTGCCTGAATGTAATAACAGTGTCACTCTTATCTGTGGAGAGAGGATGCTCTCATTCACTCAGACAGATGTGAACACACTAGTCAACTTGTTAATTGTTTCAGTCACTCTATTTAAACAATTTTAACACAAAGTTCCTTAGTGAACCTTATTAGGCAGAACTCTAATAAATTAAGTAACCGTTCAATATGGAGTGAAAATCACATCCTCATAATGTGCTAAAAATGAATCGACTCAGTCAATTCAGTAAATTACTTTTTATTTGATGTGGAGCAGATTATTTGATTAATAGAATCTTTCACTTTTCCACCATATTTTCATTTGGCGTTTTTGGCTGCTGGAGCAGAGATTGGCTCATGTTGCCTCTGGAAAAAGGAGAATTTGTTTTAAAGATACCTAAGGAGCTGTCAGCTGAGTAGCTCTGGCTGTCACTGCTGACTGACTTCTTCTCATCCTTCCCTTCCCACATATTCTAGAGAGGAAATCAAATTGCTCCAGCTTGTCTTTTCCCAGCAGGCCATAAGCAAACCCATGGATCTGTTGACTTTGAGTATCCTGTCCAATCAACTCTGCCCAGGTGCTTGAGAGGGAGGGAAGACAGGACCACATTATGGGCAGAGCACTGGTTCTTTAGTAGAGATTGTAGATGGGCAGCTGGCCTTAGAAGGGGCTTCTGATGTTTGTTCAGTGTAGCACCCAGCAGCATCTAGCTGACAGGGCAAGAATAGGCAAACTTACCATGTTTGTGTGTGTCAAAACAGTCCCCATTATCTAGTTAGTTTTTTTCTATATTTTATAACAATATTATTTTTATCATTATAAAATTGAAGTATCTTTATTGAAATACATTTGGAAACTAAAGAAAAGCACAAATAATAAACTCTTATTGGATTTTAAAATCACATCTTAAAGAAGTTTAATCCATTCATATTTATTGTCACAAATGATAGGCTTGTATCACTCTAATTTTATTTTACACTTTTTACATTTTATGCTTACTTTACATTTCTTTTTGCTATATGGAATATTTTTCTTTGCTCCCCTCAGTAATTTAAAAACTTTTAACCCTATTTTTATTCAGTATAGTTACTGTATATGTAGCCCAGTGTCTCTGGGTTTTGGGGTATGCACTGTGAAGAAGTACCCACCTGTAACTGTTGCTCCTTGAGTTCTCATTTCAAAAAGTTCCAGGAAGGGTCTAGCGATGCCTGAGTTGGGGATGAACTTTGGCAAACTCTCTTCATTACCACACTAAAATCTCCATGCAGAAGACTTTTTATAAATATATTCATCATTTTCTATACATGTGATGTATGTAGAAGCATAATCAATGCCTTCACTGCCTTTATGCCACCCCTACATACAACGACTCGGCTAATCAGCCCATTAAAAGGCCTGTTTCCACCTTTGTTTGAGGAGACACTGCTTTGAGAACCATTCCCATGTCCTCCTTACTTATTGCAAGAAATAAAATCCCTTTGTTAAATCCTCCTTGGTTGTGGGCATCAGACTGTCACCCAACAAGTGATGAAATCCATCCTCGTGTCTATAACATAGATGCCATTAATTATAATGTATTGAAATCAGTTTTTCTCTCATTTAGTATTCTTTTATTTCCCTCTTCTTTCTACCATTACTTTCTAGGTTTTCTTGATATAATATGGTATATTAGATGCAGATTTTTATTTTACACTTTTATTTTGACATCATGGCTCTTTCATTTAAAGAAATATTTTTGAAAAATGTATTACATTTTATGATACTGTTATCTATGGTTATTTAGGTATAACTATATTTAAATGGCCTGATTCAATTATATGTTTTTAAAATACCACAATACATCAATTTCTGAGATTTTTTTTTTTTTTTTTTTTGAGATGGAGCCTTGCTCTTGTCACCCAGGTTGGAGTGCAGTGGGATGACCTCAGCTCACTGCAACCTCTGCCTCCTGAGTTCAAGCGATTCTCCTGCCTCAGCCTCCTGAGTAGCTGGGATTATGGACTCCCACCACCATGCCCAGCTAATTTTTGTATTTTTAATAGCGATGGGGTTTCACCATCTTGACCAGGCTGGTCTTGAACTCATGACCTCACCATCCACCCACCTCTGCCTCCCAAAGTGCTGGGATTACAGGCATAAGCCACCATGCCTGGCACTTTTTGAGATTTTTCTTTTTCTTTTTAAAGCAATTATTTTTGGAAAGAGTACATGGATGTTATATAGTCTATGCTTTTTATTCTTATATTAATCAACTATTTGCATGTCTGCTGTCTATCACTCGATTGTAAGTTCCTTGGAGGGCGGGACTGTGTATTAGTCACTACTGTATCATTCCACTAGTGTTTAGCACAGTACTTTGCTAAATCTGAGTATTTAAATATTTGCCCAATAAATTAAAATAACTTGTTATATTGTTCCTGTTCTATTTTGCTTTCTTCTGTGTGTAGTGGACCTTTGCTTTTCCTCTTCTTGCCAGTACCCCTTTTTTATTTGGGTATCCACTTGGTATGGTTTGGATTTGTGTCCTCATGCAAATCTCATATCCGAACTGTAATCCTCAATGTTGGAGGAGGGGCCTGGTGGGAGGTGATTGGATCATGGGGGCAGACTTTCCCCTTGCTGTTCTCATGATAGTGAGTGAATTCTCATGAGATCTGGTTGTTTAAAAGTGTGTAGCACCTCCCACTTTGCTCTCTTTTTCCTGCTCCTGCCATGTAAGACATGCCTGCTTCCCCTTCACCTTCTGCCATGGCTGTAAATTTCCTGAGGCCTCCCCAGCCATGTTTCCTGTACAGCCTGCTGAACTGTGAGTCAATTAAGCCTCTTTTCTTTGTAAATTACCCAAGTACTTCTTTATAACAATACGAGAGCAAACTAATACACCAGCCTTCTGCTGGTGGCCTGCATGCATCTGGAGAAGGTGATCCTATCCTTGCTTCTGGATTAGGCCCTCACTGTTTTAGGCTAAGCATCACACTGTATAACCTGGCTACAATGTTTGTTTAAGGAATGAACAGGAGACCTAGCCTGGACCAGCTGCAGTGAATCTCAGGATTATTCTTTGGAAATCTGAGACAGAGATGCCCTTTCTTTCAGGTAGGATATGGGCAACATGTGGAATTTGTTGGCAGTGATATTGCAACCACTGGGGGAGTAGCTTTCATGGGGGGGCAGATAGTCTGCACTTAGAAACATACCCTCTACATATTACAGAACAACCTAACAATTAATGTTGGTAATGATGACCCTAGGTCAAGAATAAAATATTACACTATAACTTAATATTAACTATGATTTCATATATTAATAAAATATTAAAACTGTGACTATGAGCATGAGGTAGACATTGTGAAAGGCAGCATAGAGACAGAGTTTGAGTTTCCTCATGGACATTTTTGTGCTGCTGGCTCAAACCAAACCTCAAATCCACTTTACCCTTAGATTATCCAGGGATGGGAACCAATACATTCCTTTATTGTTTTAGCTTGTTTGTGTTGGATTTCTTTCAACTGCACCCAAAATCCTTATAACTGATGCACTATATTTTCAGCCTATTTAATCATATAAGCATTTTGGCAGTCTGCTTCATTAATTTTTCTCCTTGCCTAATTCTTTACCCTGTTTCAGTTTAAATTGTTTCTTGGCTGGGTGTGGTGGCTCACGCCTGTAATCCCAGCACTTTGTGAGGCAGAGGTGGGTGGATCACGAGGTCAGGAGTTTGAGACCAGCCTGGCCAACACGGCAAAACCCTGTCTCTATTAAAAATACAAACAAAAAAAATTAGCCTGGCATAATGGCAGGTGCCTGTAATCCCAGCTACTTGGGAGGCTGAGGCAGAAGAATTGCTTGAACCCAGGAGACGGACGTTGCAGTGAGGAGAGATCGTGCCATTGCACTCCAGCCTGGGTGACAAGAGCATGACTCCATCTCAAAAAAATTTTTTTTTCTCTTCAGCTTTCTAGTTTATATTTCAGCTTTCTAGTTTATATTTATATTATATTTATATTTATATTAGTGCTGATCAATTGTTTATAACTGCATAGGATCACGAAATGACCAGAGATCAGTTATTCCTGCTCCCTTATTTTTAGATAATAAAGGTAAACATAATGAGGCTAGATGATACAAGCTAGATTATGTAGTCATAGTTTTAATATTTTATTCATGACTTTGGGTCATCATTATCAACATTAAGTATTAGATTGTCCTGTAATGTGTATGGTAGATTATTAAATGCAGACTATTTGCCCCCACTAATGGAAGTGTTTTTCTAAATAGCTTTCCATCTGTCTTTTCCAGTTAGTTGTTGCTTTTTGCTGCTGCTTTTGGGAGTTCTTTGATCATTCTTGTTGCCTCTAATCTTCTGTCTACTGTATGATAGGAAAGGAATGAGAGTCACTAAGGTTAATCATGCTTTATAAGCTGATAACCTCAACTTTACACACAATATTAAATCTGTTCACTAAGGGGTGAAGTAATAGCTATAATGTGACATAGATGACCACTGAAGTTGTTTTCACCAGTATTCTTTAGTCTTTTTTAATTTTCACTTGTCTCTGGTTTTTGGTCATATGGGTGTCTGCAGTTGTTGACAGTATAGAAAAGAGTAAGTTTTTTAAAAAAAAAGAGAGGAAAGAGAAAGATTAGGAGTGTTAGTACTCTTATAATTTTTGAAGGGTAGTTGTATGTTAAATGTTATCAAACCTCATAAATAAAACACGTAAACCTGAGTTAAATGATACATTTAGTACATTGTGGTTCTGGTTAATTGAATTTTACAGCTTACTGAAGTTGTATTCTGAAAATCCTTCATCTTCTTAAGATCTTTCCTTACTATAGCATCTGTTTAACTTTCATAATAGATATCACATATGAAAGAAAATATTTTTCCTCATAAATTTGCATCTTTCAAGGTCTTCTTCTGCATGGCACTAAGTGAAAACCTGGAGGGCGAGGGTTTTGAACAGTTTTGTAGTTTTGACACTGCTAGTTGGCACGTGTCAGACACTATTCCTGCCCACTGCTGTCTTATTCTACTCTCCTTTGGGGCACATAGAAAGATTCTACTTTCTGCCACCTTAAGATTAGGCATGGCTATGTGCAGTCTCTGAGGAAATAGAAACAGAAGTGATGTATGTTGCTCTAGGTCAAAGCCTTTAATTGTCAGGCTTGAGTATTCCTTCTGTGGTAATCATAGAAGCATGTGTCAAGATGGAGACTCTGCAGCATGGGTGGATAAGGCATACACTTTTATTAAGCCTCTGAGATTTTGAGATTTTTGATACCACAACATATCCCAGTCTTGGGAAGGCCCTGGGAGATCCATAGGGCAGAAGTGGCAGAGCTCTGGAATTAACTCCTTTCGCCTACCCTTCCCCTTAACTGGAATAGCTCCTCTTTGTTTTTTTTTGTTGTTGTTGTTGTTGTTTTTGTTGTTTTTTTAGTTTTATTTGACAAAACCCTTTTTTTTGCTTAAAAAAAGATTAAAAACCACCCATGTAGGAGTTTGGCCTGAATGTTCTTTGGACCCTAGGATTTAATGGATTTTAAAACATTTGCTCCTTAAGTTTTCTTGTGATTGGCTTCTCTCATAAAAGTAGATTACAGCCAAAATTTAATTAATTGAGGGTTTCAATATATTGTGCTTTTCCCTAATGGTATACCCAAGCTGTGCTTATCAATTGACATGTCTGATGATTGTATGTGGTTTATGAAATGAGATTCACTGGTTGATAATATATGTTATAAAGCACAGCAGTGAGACATATTAAATATATAATAGACAGTGGGAGTATTTTGTTAACAGTAGCTTATAATTTCATATTATTTTATCATTTAAGACCTCAATCACTGTTCATACCGCCTTTCATTTAAGCCAAGCATTTAGTATACTTGTAGAATCTGGACTGAACAATATTATTAGAATTCATTATTGAAAAATACTTTTTGTGAGTCTTTTCTCTCTAGGACTTGAGCATAAAATTCCTGAAAATAGAACCCATTCATATGTTAATGTATATTTAAAAACACATAAGCTCATTGTCAGATGCAGACAATTTTGACTACTCAAATGAAGGGTAAAAGACACATGGATTATACCAAAAAATGGATAATTCTCAAATCATTTATAAAGTAACACAGTGATCGATAAGAAAGGAAAGTACTCTTGGTTAATTAAAATTTTTGCTTGACAAGAGGTTTAAAGAAACAGGCGTTTTTATTTTGAAAGTTTCAAAAATGCTTCTTGATTTAACAAGTAGAGTTTCATGACCAATATTGAATCTTTGAAGACTGAAAATCTTGCATCACTTTGGGTGTCATTAGTCTGTAGAGACAGGATCTTGCTATGTTGCCCAGGCTGGTCTTGAACTTCTGGACACAGGCAATCCCCCACCTTGGCCTCTTAAAGAGCTGGGATTACAGGTGTGAGCCACCATGGCTGGCCTGGGTGTCAGTAATCTGAACATGAATAGTCAATGTAAAAACAGAGAATGTGGAGGAAATTGGGTTGACGTTGCACAGTTTGAGAATGTACTCTCTAATGTATTATTTTAAAAAACTAAATTTCTCCTGTGAGTGTACTTACTGCTTTTGTGCTTAAAGCAATTGCTGGGGTAGACTGTGGGACTGGCAAGTGAAACAAAACTGGTAAGTGAAGGATCATCCAGTTGGGTTTTAGTTAAATGAAATTTTATATCATCTGCCTCTGTTATACAGGTGCAAACATCCCTCCTTAGCTTTCCTCACTCCTAATCCTGAGCAGTGGTCAAGTTGCCCCTTATGTTGAGAGTTCGAGCTAGGCAGTGGTGGGGAGAGAAGTTAAGGGAGCAATTATTTGGAAGTAAGCAATTTATGTTTTTAAATACACATGGTCTGCTTCCTAGTTGCAGCCCTCACAGGGTTAGGCAGTCTGACTGAGCTCCTCTAGCTGCAGCATAAGTGGTGATTTGGGAATCTTATTGGGAAGAGACTGCTTGTCTAGTGAATTTTCAGAGTAAGCATGTTGCCAGATCTCATGTTCCAGCTTCCCCAAGAGAAACTCGAAAGAAATGATGTAGCGAAGGATTCTAAAATAAACATTCAAATTAATGCTCATAGACTTGAGTTGTAATTCAGACTCGCTTCCATCATTATTATGTCTCCCAAGCATTTGGTTTTGAAGAACACCTGGCAAAGAGTTATCCTGAAGTCGTGTTGCCTTATTGCACCCAGCGTAGACTGAATCTATACCCTTTCTGTCTGCTGGTTCTGTATCATTGTGACTATTGTCCAGCTTCTTGATCTTGTGTATTACTTGCACGTTTCTTTAGTGAATTCATTGGTTCTGACAGGATCCATATTTTCGATCTCTACATGTCCACATGGCATTAAATCTAACTGTGGGAAATGTTATCATCACACTACAGTTATTATATTGACAAGCACATTTCCCTGAGTAGTCAGTCATGGAAATGGAGAGATTACTCATTTTCTGAAATACATGATGGTTATGAAGAGGGCAGTATAGGCTAATGGAAAGAGCTCTAGATGGATGAACATGATTCTTTTTATGACAGAAAACCATTAATTAAATGCCTTTTTCCATGTATTACTGTGCATATCTCCACACAGAGGGTCGTACTCAGAATTTATTTTTTCCTTTGTAAATTTGCAAACTACCATATAGTAATACAACACAAATATTTATAGATATCAAGAAAAATGTCATTACATTAACACATGGTACAAAAATATAATTGCTTAAAGCTGAGGATTTATTTTGGGACTGGTGAGAAATGATGGGGTAGGAGTGCGGGGAGACAAGGTTGGAAAACATTTCAGAAGAGAACCCAGAAAAGTAGCCATCAGGACTCTGTCCCCACTAGGCTGGGGAAGCAGCCAGGCCTTTTCTGGAGAATGCAGAAGGCTTGGCTTTTTGAAATGAATGAAAATGGAGTAAGGGGTGTGTACAGAAACACGTACTTAGTACCTGTTTTATGACTTCGCTTTCATTCTGTGTGCATTAGGTATTTATGTTGCTCTTCACTAGAAGACCTGATCTAAATTTATTGGAACAAATGAAGAAATGTATTCCTGTGATTCAGTGATTCAGGTCTTCATAGGTTGATGGGAGGTGAAGGGACCTGGAGTTAGAAGGAGGAACTCAAGCTCACATTGAGAAGAGGTTGCTGTCTTTGGTTTGGAGCAGGCAGAAGGAGCAGAAGAGGAGAAAATGTGTTTTAAAATTGTCAATCAGCAAAGTGTCAATGCAGGAAAGGGTACCCTTCTAAGCTATGGCCAGCCACATATTGTTAGATAATTAATGGAAGGTCTCCCCCTCCCCCACATGGCCTATGAGAAGGCATGGAGGAAGTCTGCATAGTTTTTCAGGAATAACCTCAGTGAACACAGAAGTGCCCCTACATTGAAGGGAGTCTGGAACCCGAGGACTTTGTTCTTCAGAAAAGAGAGAACCAAGATTGGATTAAGTTCCACAGTCATTAAAATCAATTTATATTTATATGCTAAGCATATGAGCTATACCTTTGTTATTTTGTTTCTTTAAACTTTAAGTGTTATGCTCTCATAACTGTACATAATTAGTTTTCTATCAATATAGATTTATCATTAGATAATGAATTATACCTAAATTAGTAATTACAGAAATGTCTTCTAGCTGATCCTGGTGCTCTGCAAATAGCTGTTTGGTCCTAGTTCTTACTAGTGGGGATGCAAGTTGGAGACTTGACCCAGGGTTTCCTAGAGGCACATGTCCCAGAGGGGAGAAGAGGAGAAGGAGACCTTCAGGCAGACAGTGCTGCTTGAGGCTCTTGTTTCTTAGAATGGTTGGAGAGAATGGAATGGTGGATACAGAGCCTCTTAGCGCAAATAAAAGAGTTAGACATAAATTTTGACACCTACCAGGGAAGGGGGAAAGCATTTCCTCCTTAGCTTTTAAAAAGTCTAGAATTTTTTTTTAAAGTTCTTGTTTCCTGATCACCTTTCAAGCAAGTGTCATATGATGTTACGTCTGAAAAAATAGTTGTGTCCCTAGGAAAATGGAGTTTAAAAATATTGAAGAAAGATGACTCTTTTGGCCCATCTTTCTCAGGCATAGGAGACTTAAGATATGTCTCTGAATGAAATCTCATGCCATCTTTATGGCCATCCTGTCCTTTCCTATCCTTTGTGGCTGTCTTCACCATCCTCTGGGTCGTAGATGTCAGGGGTTTAATCTTACAGTCACTGCAAAGAAGAAATGTAGTTGGAAATCCTGCCAGGGTAGAATCTGCACAAGGCCAGTGCCTATTAGATGAATAAGGAGCTGAGGCTGCCACTGCCCACTTCCCATCTCCCCTATGCCAGCCACACCCCCAGAGAGACATTGGCCATTATTTCCCCAGACTAAATTCACAGTAAACTCTGTTGGGGGTTTAAGAAGGTTTCAAGTGTGTATTCCAGAGCAATATGGTGCCAGAAATTTGGGAATTGTTTTTCTTTAGCCAACATATTTCTTTGTCCAAGGAATAGGACAGAAACTCACATCTCCCTTGTGCCCTGGCTTTAGCAATTTTCTCTGTAATTGGTCCCATGTTTCCCAGCAAGCTTATCTTTCAGCCCACTCTTTCTTGGTATCTTTGTGCACCCTCTACTCCCACCCTATAAAATGCTTCCTTTCTCCAAATGATAACTGTCCTGCCCTCAGTTCCTTTTTCTGTCTTGTAAACTCTGTCTCCTTAGGCTTTGACTGAGTATAAATGGATTCATTTGATTATGCTTTTATTTTTGTTATAATTTTGGGGTTTTCTTGTTCCACAGAGGGACAGGGAGAAACTCTGGGCTGTAGTTGAGCTGAATAAGAAGTAGTGCCTTAAGTCCAGTTAACTCCTTACCAGTGATATGGCAGGTCTTCATTCATCTACAGTTAAATACGTGATATGGTGAGAATTTATCTTCTTATGGACATTGCATAGTCTGGTCTATATAAGGGATGCATAGTTCCCCTGTGACTTTGAGCCTTCTCTCTAAATAATAAATCTGACTTTATTAAATTAAAGCACATTTTCACGTCCTGACCTGGCTTTCATTAGAAAGGCTTCCCATAGGTTTTACAGAAAATGTCCCAGCTGGAGCCATTTAGACAATAGTGCCCCATACTCCAATGGTTTTTCTCTTACACCTTAGCTTCTCTATTATCAGGGATGGAGATTTTTATTCCATCTCTCTATAAAGAAAAAGTCTGCAAGCCCTCAGTCTTGGGAGTGATCAGATCTTTCTGGCATACTGATATGTATCCTGATTGAGTGTTTAGGGTACATTTTTAGAACAGTTCTTCTTTTGTTGACAAAGGGAAATTGAGACTGAAGCAATGACATAAACTATCAGGACCAAAGGAGGAACATTGTATGAATTTTTTTGACTTGTCATTTCTTTGTGGCTGGATATATTTGATCTGGGAGGAAATATGCATGGTTGGATACTATATTAGGGTTATAAATTATGTAATTAATTTTACAGAGTGAGATTGATACTATGAATATACATTCATCAAAAATATTAGGAAGTAAAAGACTAAAAAAAATGTGAACGTATTTTTAACTAGATCTTTAAACTAAAGGCCAGCTTTACAGCTTCCTTCCAGCTCTGTATCTCTCTCATGCATGTTTCTTTTCAAAGCTGGCATCTTGTTCAGATCAGCTCCACAGGATACAAGGAGCAAGAGCATGTACATGTGCAGGCACACACACACACACACACACATCCTACCATCACTGTAAAATAGTATAATAGTGAAATTTTTTCTCTGTATCTGAACTGCTTTCTTCTCCTTGAATTTTTATTTTACACATTTCATCTTGCTTATATAATCCAAAGGGAAATAGTCTATAGCCTATTTCCTATGAACAAATGCTGACATGATTAAAATCTGACTGACTTCACTAACATATGCAAAGTTATTTCTGATGACAACTGCAATAGAGGCCCTATTGATGGGACTAAATTGACTTTAATTTTTGTGTGATGAATGAATACTATACTGGGCTATGTAGTCGATTTGGTTAAATTTTATTGCTTTAGTTAAATTTTCGAAAAGGAAAACTTAAGCATGCAGGTCAGTCAAGAGGCTTTGAATTGGTGTATACATTAGAGGGTAGGAATTTACTTCCCCCTGCTTCTATAAGGGGAAAGATAATCAATTACTCCTTGTGTATATTTATGAAATCAGAATGCTGGTTACCAGCCAAGGTTTTTCTTTTTCAAAAACTGCAGAGAAGGTTTGCGATGAAAGCCAAAACCTTTTGAAAAGAGGCATTGGATATGTCTCCTTCTATGAATAAGAGTAAAAGAAGATTCCCCCTAAGCCTGCATGACTAAAGATAACATATCTCATTCCAATAATAGTCTCTCCCTTTTTTTGGTACTATAAAAACAACAACAACAAATAATTTGGAGGAGCTTAACTTCAAATACAATTAACACCTTGAGCAAGTTGATTTTGGGAACAATGCTGAGCTCAAGGGTGGCTTCCTAGAGGAAATCTTGACCAGTTTCAGACCTGAGTGGTGAATGGGAGTCAACTAGTCCAAGACAGGTGAAGCACAGTGCCTGGAGAGAAGCCAGTCAAGGCAGAAGGTAAGGGCTTAGCAGTGAGTACAGCTCCTCTTGCACAATGTCTTCCACATATTAAGAATTCAGTAGACATTCAAATGACTGGGTCCTTTCAAAAAGTAAAACCAAGGCTGGTAGCTGTTGGGGATGGCGTTTGTTTCTTTGATATAAAGAGGTGATTGCTGAAAGGATGAAAGGAGGGTAGACAGGGAATAAAAGAAACTTACGATTTACTTCACTTACTTCACAGAATCTGGCAGAAACATAACCGAAGCGAATTCATAGCTTTGCATAAAGCTTACTCTAGAAGGAGTGATGAATAAATGAATACGGTATTCATTTTTAAACATTATTTTGTGGCCCATTATCCACTAAACATAATTCCTATTAAAAAAGAGAGTAAAATTTGTCTTTGGGATCTAGATTTGGATATACTAGGGCTATCTTTATGAAACTGTTGCCAAAAAGGAAGACAGGGAAGAAGATAGAAAATGCTAAAGCTAGAAGAGGAAAGAGTATAAGATATTTTTGGAAAGTAAAAAATGAGAAAGAAAAAAATTTAATGCCATACTGACAAACACAAACAACATAAAAAATTCTACTTATTTTAAGAGTATATACTCTCAGAAGTGAAAAAACACTAACTCTCAGATGACAAAGCTGTCTTGAATACACAATGCTAGTTATTTGGTATAATTGTTTTTAGTTAGCAGTTAAATGAATATTATAAAATGGATATTTTAAAAAATAATGCTATCTATTTTCTGAAGTTTCTGTACCTAAAAAAAGAAAAATATAGAAATAATGGATTTGGGAATATATGTAAGGGAAGAGCAATTAAGAGAGTTTTTGTTACTACAGGACAAGGACAGTAACAAAGAACAGTCTCACACATTTGATGAAATATCTAGCCGTGTGTTCCGCACTCAGGAACCATAAGCCATTAAACAATTCTATTATGCTCCCAAGAGCCACTTGCATTCTAGCCAATAAAATACCTTAAGCCAAAGCAAATTAGAACATCAAAGTAGCTTTTCTCACCAAATGACACAAAGACATTGCTGTTTCTGAAATGAGAACAGAAAGGCTATGATATGACTTCTACTGAGTCACAAGGAAGAATTCTTGGAATCCCCACTTCCTTTGCCTTCTTTCCACCAGGCATAGCAGGAATGACTGAATAATTGTTTGTAAGACTTAAAAATACAGTTGTAATAGCATTACCTAAATAGGGAAGAAATCACCTTTATATGCATTATCCACCAGTGAGATAATTTTCACTTAAATTTGCATCCAGTACTTCACCAGCCACCTTTTCAATATCTTCACAAAATGCACACACGTATTGGTTATTTTTAATAATGAAAATATTTCTATACTCGTGAATTTTCAGTATCACCAATTTGCACAGTTGAATCATTTTTTCAATGAGTACAGGGTAAGAATGGAGAAGGAAATTTGTTGGATTTATTCCAGTTTGGGAATTTGGTAGATATTTGCTTTAGGACAGGTTGTTGGGGATATTGGCAAGAAAGTGGATGAGTGGGAGACCATGGAGTCTAAGCTGAATATGGAAGGTTGTACACACATTTATTACCTTACAATTTCTGTGGATCAGGAGTTGGACATGGCTTAGCTAAGCCTACTCTTTAGTGTCTCACAAAGTTGTAACAAATGTGTCAGTTGGACTGCCTTTTCATCTGGAGGCATAACTGGGGAAGCAACCACTTCCAAACTCACTCAGATTGTTGGCAGAATTCATTTCCTTGCAGTTTTAGGACTGAGGGCCCCAGCTTCTTGAAGGATGTCTGCTGGAGTCCATCTTTACTTCCTAAAGTTGGTGTATAGTTCCTAGAGGCTACTTATAGTTCCTAGAAGCTACCCGTCGTTCCTAGTGGCAACTCATGGTTCCTGGATATCTTTCCCACCATGGGCTTTCCCAACATGGTGAATTAGTTCATCAAGCCAGCAAGGAGTTTCTAGAGTGTGAGTCTGCTGGCAAGATGGAGTCTTATATAACTTAAAGTAACTAAGGAAGTAGCATCTCATAATCTTTACCATCTGTTGTTGGTTAGAAGAAAGGCACATAGTTCCTGCCCACACTCAAGGGGAGGTGACTACACAGAGGTATGAATACCAGGAGGTAGGGATCTTGGGTGGCCATCTTAGAGACTGTTTGCCACAGTATATAAATGCTAAAAGATCAACTGATTTTTTTTTTTTGCCCTTGTTCAGAGGCAAAAACAATTGATCCTATGGGCTGGAGTATTGTGTTGATTGTTAATACATGGGGATTGGTAAGATTTGATATAGGAGGAGAATAGGGAGCTCTGGAGAGGAAGTGGGGACAGGAATGCTAGTGATTTAGAAATCTGTTAGACATTGATGCTGCTGGAGTGGAGTTATTCTAACTAATTTCTTTTAAAAAAGAAGCATAAATTCATAAGTCTTTGACCCTATCTCTGACTTGCTATTTTAGCCAGGCTCCATTGTAAAACAAACAAAACCAGTGTGTGTGTGTCTGTGTGCATGCATGGGTGTGTGTGCAGTTTTCTCCTCTTTTACTGAGAGGATTAGTTAGAAAATTTGATTTGAAATAGAACATAAAATGTTTATTTTTATAATCTTGATTTTAACTGCATAATAAAATACATGAATAGTAATACGGCAGGCTTTTAGAATCTAACTCTATAAACTGTGAATTTTATGGTTGAAAAGAGTAATGCATATTTGAAAAAACACAGAAGAAAGTTTCAAATGCAGGTCCTCTGTTCATTACATTCTTTTGTCCCTAAGGACTGACATACTCTCAGATCTATTTACAAGCTATAATATTTGCCCAAAACAGTGGTTGTCTCTAAGAAAAGTAGGCCACTTAGGTCGGGCGCGGTGGCTCACGCCTGTAATCCCAGCACTTTGGGAGGCCGAGGCGGGTGGATCACGAGGTCAGGAGATCAAGACCATCCTGGCTAACACGGCGAAACCCCATCTCTACTAAAAATACAAAAAATTAGCCGGGCCTGGTGGTGGACGCCTGTAGTCCCAGCTACTCAGGAGGCTGAGGCAGTAAAATGGTGTGAACCCAGGAGGCGGAGCTTGCAGTGAGCCGAGATCGTGCCACTGCACTCCAGCCTGGGCAACAGAGTGAGACTCTGTCTCAAAAAAAAAAAAAAGAAAAGTAGGCCACTTAATTGTTAGCCATCCCTTCTTTTTCATACTGTATTAACTCTCAACCTGGCATGGGTCTGTATGGCAGAATCTGAAAAACTGCTTTAATTCATATTAACATTTTTATTTAATATTTAAGTGAATTTGGTAATATTTCTCAAATTTAATTCTTCTGCTGGTTCCCTCTCTATTTCCAGAACATGATTTCCCCCACCTTGGGTGTAATTCTTGCTCCTTCTGGAATGAAAGAAGACACTGAATTATGGTTACAAGTGATGACTCTGGTCAGATCTACTGACTGGATGACTGACTCATGGGTTTGAGTCTTGACATCACTTACTATTAGCTAGATGACACTGAGCAAGCTACTCTCTGGGTAGACTCTCTGGGTCTCAGGTTCCTCACCTGTAAAAAAGGTTGTTGTGAATATACAATGTGAGTTAAACATTGATAAATTTGGGTATATAATAAATGCTCAATGATAGCTATTATAATCCTATCTTTGGGGTTAATTATTTTCTACCCTTTACTTGCCATCAGCTAATTTTCTGATCTTTCCCCTATATGAAGTAAAATTATTGGCACTTGGCTTATGTCTCTTGTTCATGTCTTGGAAGTATCTTTTATTATTTGTGTCCTATTTATAGCCAATTTAGTGGCATAGTCTCAGAATTTTTTACCCTTTCCAACTCTAGCAACCTCAAACATCGCCAAAGTTCAGGCACTGACACTGCGGCCATCTAGTAAACCTTGTTGGCACAAGAAATTTATATCCTTCAAAAGTTCTTAAGTGTCAATGTTCCATTTGCAGATTACAACCTCAACTTCTTCCAGCTTTCTTATATCCTCACTCCTAGTAAAACCATGATTTGACCTTAGTCTTTGAATTCTTCTTTATCTTCACTTATTGATTTTTTTTCCAGTACTTAATCTGGATTCCATGCATCAGCCCAATAACTCTGTTACTAACATTCATCCTGTTACCTGCATTTTGAGTGTGTGGATTTGAGCTCAATGCCACAATTTACCTTCTCTGCTCCTTTAGCGGTACTGCTCCATGCTGCTGAAGAAAATCTTACTGCCATGTGAACAGATATCTGGACACACACTTGTCTCCAGCCTCAGTAGGACCTTCATGCTTCATCATTTCCCTCTTTCATGTTTCTCCTCAGGCAATACAAATCATTTCTAAATGTTTCAAGTCATATATCTGCCCATATCTCCTAATTCTCTGCGGAGTATGCCTTTTGCTACTTTCACAAGAAAAGCAAGGTAATTAGTTGTGAAATAACTTGAATTCTCCACTCACCACTTACAGAATTGCCCCATTTGTATCTATTTTTTCTTCTTTCTTTCAGTGTCAGAGGATAGATGATGTGAGCCTCTCTCCATGTGTAGTCAGTACTCCCATCCCCTCCCACCCCAAGTGTAAGCTTGTGCACGCAGTGAGCCCCTGCATGCATGCACTGACTTGCTTTTAATTCTATCCCTTCCTTCTCCCCCAGAATGTGGCTGTATTATTTCCCTATTTCAAACTCTATATTTCTACTTTTTCCCATCTCATAATCCATCCCAAAAAATAGAATCTTCCAGGCATTTAAAAGCAGTGCAATGTAGTTAGAGTGACAGGCTGCATTGGAAAGCAAAAGGTCCAAGTCGGAAAAGCAATGCGAAGCTCAAGGGCAGAGGGTGAGGTGAATGGAATATAGGAGAACATGAGTTCTCAGGACAAAAGCCTGCAAGATAGGACAGATATGGGCCATAGCTAGGCTGACAGACCACCTCAAAAACTCATGCATGTGCAGACCATAAGAAGCTTATAGTTGCTATTGGCAACATGAAAAGTCACATCTTTACTACATCAGTGTTACAAGAATAGTGAAAAAAGCCACAGTATAACCAGGCTTTAGAGCTGTTTCTCCTGAGCACTGTTTGGCTCACGTAAGCCCAATCTCTAAGTTCAACCATGTGAGGGAAAACTGCTCAAATAAGTTTTATGCACAAAGTCATCCAAAGAATGATATCTAGGTGGCAATTAGTTGCAGAATATAAAATCTTAGCTCAACATTAGATAGCTACATAAGCTCTGTATTCTATATAGACACATGTAATAGTACAGTAGTATATGGAGTCTAAATTGTGAATGGAGTAGGGGGATGCAAAATTATGGAGCGACTTGCTTATACACTTCAATATTCTGAACCTAATAATTTAACAAGTGTTTTCAAGAGCTTCAGGAATCGTTTGTTATTTTCATACAGGCTTTCTTTAATCCCTAAGATCCTTATCCCCATGATAATTTGAAAGTGGAGTGCAAAGGAATAACAAGTAGATTGAGATTAAAGCTGTAAAAATGCCAGCTTATAAGAGGCCCTTTTTCTGTGATTGTAGGTGTGTTGTGAAGTGAAGCAGTGGTTCCTTAAGTGTGGTCCCTGGATGAGAAGTATCAGCATCACCTGGGAAAATTTTGGAACTGCAATTTGTTGTGTCTGACACCAGACCTATCAAATCAGGTTCTCTGGGAGTGCAGTCCTGTAAATCTGTATTTCAGCAAGTCCTCCAGGAGACTGATGCATCTCAAGTTTGAGAACCACTGGCTTTAGACGATTGGAGCAGCACTGTACATGGATAAATTTGCAGCTACCTAAATGATTTATCAAAGGAATGCTAGAAAACGGTATTTGGTTTTGTGAATAGGTACTTGGAAGAGAAATTTATCTAATCCTCATAAAATTTATAATATATTAATGGGGCTGAAATATTATTCCAAATGATAGAATTGTGATATCTTAAAAGAAAATGGATCTTTAAAGCCTGAAATTATAGATTAAATTTAACAAGCTGAGATTTGATAAGGAATAGAGGCAAATTCCCATATTTAGCTACAAACCCCCAAATGAATGTGTATCAGATGGGAGAAAAATGTCCTGAAACCTTTAGTTGACTACACATTCAATATGAATCAATGATATGATGTGGCTACAACAAATTATCATAGTATATTATTCACTCATTTATTTGTTCATTTATTCATTAATTATTTATTGAGTGCCTACCATAAACCAGGTGCTGTACTGGTCACTAAGAACGCAAGGATGAGTAAAGCAGACATGGTCTTCTCATTTAAAGGAACTTACATTCTCATGATTAGTAAAATAAAAAGCAGCAAACAAATCTATAAAATACTTTTTAGTTACTGTTAAGTGTTAATAAGAACAGCAAGAGTGATGAAGACCATACTGTTCTTTGTTGTATCTATCACCCAACCCCATGCCTATAGAACTGTGCTCAGCTGAGGTGAGTCACACTTCTGGAGAATTAGACAGATGAGAGAAAGTTTAGCGCAATGGGTTTCAAACTTGAGCATGCATGAGGAACACCTGGAGGGCTTTTTAAAAGCCGGATTGCTGAATCCTAAGCCCCAGAGTTTCTCATTCAATTGGTTTGACTTGGGACCCCAAAACTTACATTTCTAACAAGTTCCCAAGGGTAATGATGCTGTTGCTGGTTTGGGAGCCACTGGTTTAGACCAGGATAAGGCTAGGGAGGACCAGGACCTGGGCATGCTTTTCTCATAGAAGAGGAAACTTCAATAAGACATGATAGTTGTTTTGAAGTATTTGTAGGAATGATATGTATAAAAATAGATTAAGTTTATTCTATGTAGTCTGAGAAGTAGGATGTAGGTTATTTGGAAGAAGCAGGGAGACACAGTGTAGAAACATAAATAACTTTTCATCTTAGAGCTGATTTAAAATGAGATAGATACCTCAGAAGGGATGAATTCTACCAGAGGCAATGAAGTGTAGCACTGATGATGACTCACTGGGGATGCTATGTGGACAGAAGAGGCAGAGAAAGCCCATCTACAGAGTCTAGGGCAGTAGAGGGGAGTGGAGGCAGAGAGGAAAACCTACCCAAATTGCCAGTAACTTTTCGCTTTTTGGTTCTAGCCTTTCTTGAAGCTCAGGCATTTTTGCCTTTGAGTCCTGTGGAGTCATTTCTATAATCCTAAAAAAAATTCTCTATTTCTGTTTAAGCTAATTTCTTGCTCTCATTTTCTAACAAGGAATCTAGTAATGAGAATATCTGTTGGAATTGGAAACATGGAGTTCCTTGGTCATATTTGCCAGTGTAATTTCAGGGCTGCTTTTGGAGTACACATTAAATTACACTGAAGAGTGAATGAGAGGTGAAGAAGTAGAGGAATCAAGAGTGGTCTGGAAAGTGTGGTTCAAAGCAAGAGGGAATTTTGGAGTCCAAACACTTTTTTTTTTTTTTGCAAAGATAGAAATGACTAGAGCAACTGTATACTTTGAGGTAAAACAGACAATTGAATGGGAGAGAGAGAGCAGATAATAATCAGAGTAAGTTGAGGTAGAAATAAAACAGAATGAGATTATAACCCAAAGAAAGAAGTTAGTTTTGAACTAGAGGAGGAACATCTCATCTTCTGAGGAGACAAAGCAAGAAAGGAAGCTTGGCCTTAAAGGGAGGTAGTGGTGAGACAGGGGTCAAGAAGTTGAAATTCACATGAAGTGTGAAGTGAGATAATTTCCTGAGGGAGAGCTGGGATTGCGGAGGGTAGAGTAGGAAGCCTAAGGAGACAATGAAGTTTGAAGCATCACTTCAGGAAGTGGAAAAGGGATTTGACCAAAGACAGAAGAAGGGGTTGTGGAGCAGGAAGGGGAGCCCAGATAAGACCCTTGATTTAGAGTGATAGCAACTGGAAAATTGTGTGATATTTGCCAATGTGATCAGAAGCTCAGGGAAAGTCTAGATGTGGAGACAAATTCCAGGGAGTGTGAAGGGAAGATAGTGATGCAAGGAAGTTGAGAGAACTGTTTTTTAAAAAAGTGATTTGATGGAGGCCAGTCATGGTGGCCCATGCCTGTAATCCCAACACTTTGGGAGGCTGAGGTGGGTGGATCACTTGAGGCCAGGAGTTCCAGACCAGCCTGGCCAACATGGCAAAACCCCCATCTCTACTAAAAATATATACATTAGCCAGGCGTCGTGGTGCTCATCTGTAGTACCAGCTACTTGGGAGGCTGAGGGTCCATGGGGATTATCTTTTACCAACCTCTTTAAGGGCATTTTTGGCAAAAAGGAAACGCTTGTCCTCATGGTGGGCCTAGATGCTGCAGGCAAGATGATGATTCTGTATAAGCTGAAGCTGGTTGAGATTGTGACCACTGTTCCCATTACAGGGAGTCTAGGAACATCAGCTTCACTGTGTGGGACATGGCAGGCCAGCACAAGATCTGGCCTCTGTGGTGCCACTACTTCCAGAACACATAAGGCCTGATCTTTATGGAGGACGGTAGTGACAGAGAGCACATGAACAAGGCCCATGAGGAGCTCATGAGGATGTTGGCTGAGGATGAGCTCTGGAATGCGGTCCCCCTGGTGTTCCCAACAAGTAGGCCCTTCTCAACACCATGAACACCACTGAGATCACAGACAAGCTGGGGCTGCATTCCCTGCTCCACAGGAAGTGGTACATTCAGGCCACCTGTGGCACCTGTGGTGACCAGCTCCATGAAGGACTGGACTGGCTGTCCAGTCAGCTCCAGAACTAGAAGTGAATGTGACACCCTTCTCCATCTCCCTCCTCCTCTTAAAACCTCTGCTTTACTCCCATGTGGCAAAAAGCTCTGTACTGTGAGTGCCAGAAACTGCCTTTGTGGTTTGGCTTATTGTGTGCATTGCACTGTGCTGTAAATGTGGCAGAAGCAGCCTGTGGCCAGGCTTTTCATTAAATGTAAATAGGTTTTGTTTCCAACAAGACAGTTTCTGGTAGTCACGTGCAATATTACTCAGCTTTTTTTTTAATTGTAAAAAATAAAATCAACTCACTGGTCAGTGCTGAGGGGGATTGTAGGCCCATGGGCACCTGGCCTTTGGGATTGATCACTGTTTTGGGATTACTGGACGCACCCCGGGCTTTAGAGCTATGTTGAAATCCATTCTTGTGGTTGGTTTTAAGCCTGAACTCAGCCATTTTTAAAATGGTTAAAAATCCAAGTTGAGAACACTTGAACACACAGAAGGGAGACCCTGCCTAGTGTGGATTTGCAGTTATGGCCTGGATGCTAGTCACCAGCTTGGCTGTTCCCCTCAGGAATGTGAGGTGGTGGCCTGTCAGACCACATCAATTCTGCATGATTGCAATAGAGATCCCTGTGACTCACCTGTTCTTGGGTCACTTTGCATCCCATAGCCTTATGCTTGTCCCTGTGCTTCCATGGTTCCTAAGGGCTGGGCTAGGAACCCATTGCCAGCCCACTCTCCCCTAGGCTGGTCAGCTGCCCATCCACCTGCCCACAGCCAGCTCAGGGACACAGGCCCCACCTGTCCCTTGGTAAGCATATGGCCAGAGTGGGCTCATCGCCTCCAGCACTGACACTCTCTCAGACATATTGGTGGGATGTTTTTGGCATCACCAGCAGGAGTGTGTGTGAGCCAGGCAGGCCATGCTTCTAAACCTACAGACCCTTGGAAGCACCCTATCTCCATGTATGACATAGCTTTCTCTCCCTTAGCTTGCAAGAGTCCAATTTGCTATCAAAAAAGATGACCTCTACTTTTTCTTTTGTATTTTGATGAATACTGCAGAAGCTGGAGCTGTTAAATTATCTTGGGTAAAACCTCAGAACTGGTCTGTTTGATGTCAGGGAATCTTACTTGTTTCAATACACAGTTAATAAAAGAAAATAAAAATAATTGCTCTTCAAAATAGATTTCTCCTCTGTCATAGCAGATACACTGAAGCTGCAATTATGACACAGTTACCCTTTGCAAAATTGCTTATAAACTTACTTTCTCCTCATTGAAATGGGAGTCTTCCTGGCTGACTATGCTGTCAGTGTAGTTTCTGAACAGCTGCTAGAAGCGGACTGGACATCTTGGACCCACTCAGGGCACCAGATGCCCTGCATTAGGGGACTGCTTAGGACTGTTTAAAGCATGGAATTGAGAGGAATTTTTAACTCAACAGCAGAGGAAGTTTTAGTGTGGTCAAAGAGACCACTAAAAATACTTTGTATGTACTAGTTTCCTGTGGCTTCTGTGACAAATTACTACAAGTGCAGGAGCTTAAAACAACACAGGATTTATTCTCTTAAAGTTTTGGAGGCCAAAAGTCGAAAACCAAGGTATTTTCAGGACGATGCTCCTTCTGCAGGCTTCAGGGCAGAATCTGTTTCCTTCCCTATTTCAGCTTCTAGAGGTCACCTGCATTGTTTGAGGATGGCTCCTTCCTTTCCTATTCCTTACCTCCAATCTTTTGCTTCTGTCCTCATATCTCCTTCTACTGAGTCTGATCTTTCTGCCTAGCTCTAATAAGGACCTTTGTGATTCCATTAGTGATAACTGGATAATCTAGGATCATCTGTTTTCTTTCTTTTTTTTTTAATTTTAGGTCTAGGGGTACATGTGTAGGTTTGTTATATAGGTAAACTTGTGTCACAGGAGTTTGTTCTGTAAATGATTTCATCACCCAGGTACTAGACCTAGTGCCCAACAGTTATTTTTTTCTGTTTCTCTCCCTTCTTCCAAACTCTACCCTCCAGTAGGCCCCTATGTTTGTTGTTCCCTTCTTCTCTTGGTGTCTATTTGATCTCATTATTTAGCTCCCACTTATAAGTCACAACATGTGGCATTTGGTTTTCTGTTTCTGCATTAGTTTGCTAAGGATTATGGCCTCCAGCTCCATCCATGTTCCTGCAAAGGACGTGATCTTGATCTTTTTATGGCTGCATAGTATTCCATGGTATATATGTACCACATTTTCTTTAATATGTCATTAATGGGCATTTAGATTGATTCTATGTGTTTGCTATTGTGAATAGTGCTGCAGTGAACATATGTGTGCATGTGTCTTTATGGTAGAACAATTTATATTCCTTTGGGTATACACCCAGTAATGGGATTGCTGGGCTGAATGGTAGTTCTGTTTTTAGCTCTTTGAGGAATCACCACACTGCTTTCCACAATGGCTGAACTAATTTACACTCTCACCAACAGTATATAAGTGTTCCCTTTTCTTCACAACCTCGCCAGCATCTGTTATGTTTTGACTTTTCAATAATAGCCATTCTGACTGGTGTGAGATGGTATCTCATTGTGGTTTTGCTTTGCCTTTCTCTAATTATGAGCGATACTGAGCTTTTTTTCCCCCATGTTTGTTGACTCTATTTATGTCTTCTTTTAAAAACTGTCTGTTCATGTCCTTTGCTCACTTTTTAATGGGGTTGTTGTTTTCTTGTAAATTTATTTAAATCCCTTATAGATGCTGGATATTAGATTTTTGCCAGATGCATAATTTGCAGATACTTTCTCCCAATCTGTAAGTTGTCTGTTTACTCTGTTAATAGTTTCTTTTGCTATGCAGAAGCTCTTAAATTTAATTAGATCCCATTTGTCAATTTTTGCTTTTGTTGCAATTGGTTTTGGGATCTTCCTCATGAAATCCTTGCCAGTTCCTATGGTATTGCCTAGGTTGTCTTCCAGGGTTTTTATAGTTTTGGGTTTTACATTTAAGTCTTTAATCCATCTTGAGCTGATTTTTGTATATGGTGTAAGGAAGGGGTCCAGTTTCATCTTCTGAGTATGGCTAGTCAATTATCCCAGCAACATTTATTGACTAGGCAGTCCTTTTCCCATTGGTTGTTTTTGTCAGCTTTGTCGAAGATCGGATGGTTGTAGGTGTGCAGCCTTATTTCTGGGCTCTCTATTCTGTTCCATTGGTCTATGTGTCTATTTTTGTACTAGTATTATGCTGTTTGGATTACTGTAGCCCTGTAGTATGGAAATCAGGTAACATGATATCTCCAGCTCTGTTCTTTTGGCTTAGGATTGCCTTGGCTATTCAAGCTTTTTCTTTGGTTTCATATGAATTTTAAAATAGTTTTGTCTAGTTTTGTGAAGAATGTCATTGGTAATTTGATTAGAAATAGGATCAAATCTGTAAACTGCTTTGGGTAGTATGGCTATTTTAACAATATCGATTATTTCCATCCATGAACATGGAATGTTTTTCCATTTGTTTGTGTCATCTCTGATTTATTTGAGCAGCATTTTGTAATTTGCATTGTAGGGATATTTCATCTCCCTGGTTAGCTGTATTCCTGGGTATTTTATTCTTTTTGTGGCAATTGTGAATGGGTTTGCATTCCTGATTTGGCTCTTGGCTTGGCTGTTGTTGGTGTATAGGAATGCTAGTGATTTTTGTACATGGGTTTTGTATCCTGAAACTTTGCTGAGGTTGTTTAACAGTTGAAGGAGATTTTGGGCTATGACTCTGGGGTTTTCTAGATATAGACTCATGTTGTCCGCAAACAGGTATAGTTTGACTTCCTCTTTTCCTATTTGGATGCCCTTTATTTCCTTCTCTTGCCTGATTTCTCTGGTGAGAACTTCCAATACTATGTTGAATGGAAGTGGGGAGAGAGGGCATCTTTGTTTTGTGCTGGTTTTCAAGGGGAATGCTTCTAGCTTTTGCTCATTCAGTGTTATGTTGGCAGTGGGTTTGTTATGGATGGCTCTTATTATTTTGGGGTATGTTCCTTCAATACCTAGTTTATTGAGAGTTTTTACATGAAGGGATGTGAATTTTATCGAAGGCCTTTTCTGCATCTATTGAGATCATGTGATTTTTCTCTTTCATTCTGTTTATATGATGAATCACATTCATTGATTTGCATATGTTGAACCAGCCTTGCATCCGAGGCATAAAGCCTACTTGACTGTGATGGATTAGTTTTTTGATGTGCTGCTGGATTTAGTTTGCAAGTATTTTGTTGAGGATCTTTATATCAATCTTTATCAAGGATATTGGCCTGAAGTTTTCATTTATTTTTGTGTCTCTGCCAGGTTTTGGTATCTGGGTGATGCTGGCCTCAAAGAATGAGTTGGGAAGGAGTCCTTCCTCTTCAATGTTTTGGAATAGTTTCAGTAGGAATGGTACCAGCTCTTCTTTTTACATTTAGTAGAATTAAGCAATCCTAAGCAAAAAGAGCAAAGTTGGAGGCATCACATTACCTGATTTCAAATTTTACTACAAGGCTATTGTAATCCAAACAGCATAGTACTAGTGTAAAAATAGACACATAGATCAACAGAACAGAATAGAGAATAGAAATAAAGCCACATAGCTATAACCACCTGATCTTTGGCAAGTTGACAGAGATATACAATGGGGAAAGGACACCCTATTCAAAAAATGGTGCTGGGAAAATTGGATAGCTGTATGCAGAAGAATAAAATTGGATTCCTATCTCTCAACATATACAAAAACTAACCCAAGATTGATTAAATAATTAAATATAAAACCTGAAACTATAAAAATTCTAGAAGAAAACTTAAGGAAACCTCTTCAGGACATTGGCCTATGCACAGAATAATTGACTAAGACCTTAAAAGCAAATGTGACAAGCCCAAAAATAGACAAATGGGATTTAATTAAACTAAAAAGCTTCTGCACAGCAAAAGAAATGATCAATAAACATCCAACTTACACAATGGGAGAAAAAATTTGGAAACTGTGTTTCTGACAAAGGACTAAATATTCAGAATCTACAACAAACTCAAACAACTCAACAAGAAAAAAAGAAATAACCTCATTAAAAAGTGGGCAAAGGACATGAACAGAAAATTCTCAACAGATAACAAACATGAAAAAATACTGAACATCATTTATTATCAGAGAAATGCAAACTAAAACCACAATAAGAGACCATCTCACACCAGTCACAATGGCTATTACTAAAAACTAAAGAAAAAAAGCCCCAACAGATATTGATAAGGATGCAGAGAAAAGAGAATGCTTATATACTGTTGATGAGAATGTAAATTAGCACAATCACCATGGAAAGCAGTATGGAAATTTCTCAAAGAACAAAAATAAAACTACCTTCTTATTCAGCAATCCCACTACAGGGCATCTATGAAAAGGGAAAGAAATTATTATATCAAAAAGATATTGGCACTTGTATGTTTATTGCAGCACAATTCACAATAGTAAAGATATGGAATCAACCTAAGTGTCCATCAATGGAGGACTGGATAAAGAAAATGTGGTATCTATATATCCTGGAATACTACTCAGCCATAAAAAAGAATAAAAGCATGTCTTTTCAGCAACATGGGTGGAGCTGGAGACTATTATCCTAAGTGAAATAACTCAGAAACAGAAAATCAAATACCACTTATAAGTGGGAACTAAACAATGGGTACACCTGGACATGGACATATAGATGGAAATAATAAACACTGGAGGCTCCAAAAAGGATGAGGGTCAGAAGAGGGTGAGAGTTGAAAAATTACCTGTTGGATACAATGTTCATTATTCATGTGATGAGTACACTAGAATCCCAAATTCCACCATACACAATATAACAATGTTCATTATTCATGTGATGAGTACATTAGAAGCCCAAACTCCGCCATACACAATATATCCATGTAACAAACCTGCACACATGTACCTCCTGAATCTATAAATTTTTAAAAATAAAACAATTTGCATAATTTCAGAGTATTCTATTGTATGAATATGCATACTTTTATTTTATATTAATATTTTATTGAGTGATTGCTTGCTAGAGACAGGATCTCACTATTTTCACCAAGCTGGTCTCAAACTCCTGGCCTCAAGCAATGCTCCTGCCTCTGCCTCTGCAAGTGCTGGGATTACCAGCATGAACCACCATGCCCAACCCTAAAATTTTATCTATTAAAAAATATTCGTGGGCATCTTCAATACTGTTAAATGACTTTAAAAACTGGACAAAAATGTTTTAAAAAGGAGTGAATATTTTAAAGCACATATTAGTAGTGTAAATAGTCATCTGGAAGCATTGCATGTGTTCATGCTTCTTCCATGGTTTATGAGAATGCCTGATTCCATATGTTCTCATGAGTATTGAATAATGTCATGCTTTTAAAAATCTTTTCCAATTAGATATTTAAAAATTGGCTTCTCAATGATGAAGCATATTTTGTCCATGTTTTTTAGCCATCTTTATTTCTTCTCTGTTGCATTGTCTGCTTGGAGTGGCAAAACATTTGAAGTTTTGCGATATTAAAAGTATGCCCTTATGGTTTCTGTTTTTATCACTGCTTAAAAAAAGTATCCTAATATCAGATAAATCCTGATCTATATTTTCATTCAGTTAATTCATGATTTTACTTTTTAAATTCAACTTATTTATTTCAAGTTTATGCTTCTCTAATGTCCAAGGTGGGATCTAATTTCATTTTTCGTTTCTGAAAGGTAAACTAATTGTTCTAGAAAGAACTACTGACTTATCTATCTGTATCAGTTAGGAATTTCTTTAAATAGGTTAATGAAGCTGACAGTGATGAAGCTTTTCAGTTAAATGATAATCTCTAGCTTTTAATCAGAGTGGTGGACCATTTATATTTAATGTAATTATTAATATGGTTGAGTTTAAATCTACTTTCTCATATTTGTTTTCTATTTGTTACACTATTTATATTCCTCCTTAAAATCCTTCTTTGTTTTATATTAAGTAATTTTAAGTATTTTATTTCAACTATTGATTTATTTGCTGTTCTTTTTGCTATTTTTCTTAGTGGTTGCTCTAGAGTTTAGAATATACATTTTAAAACTTATCAGAGCCTACTATGAAGTACTATTACACTACTTCACATGAAATGCAGACTCTTACAGCAGCAAAATTTTAGTATCCCCTCCCTATTCTTTGGGCTTTCACTGTCATATATTTTATTTTTGCATATGTTCTAAACTTCACAATACATTATTGTTATTTTGCTTTAAGCATAAAACAAATGAACAAATGAGAAAAAATATTTTTATTTACTTACATATTTACCACCTCCAGCACACGTTATTCCTTTCTGTAAATCTGAATTTTAATATGTTATCATTTTCCTTCTACTTGTAGAACTTTCTTAACATTTATTGTAGTGCAGGTGTGGACTATATTTTATGAAATAAATACTGATTTAAATCAATCAAATCAGTCAATATCTTCTATTTACAAAAGTCAATCATTTTAAGAGTCTACTCTTCTTTGTAGTCTTTAGAATATTTTTAATTTTTCTTTCTCTGAAATTTCTTTCTATAGTTCCAAGTGTGAATTTTTCCTCTTTGTTTATTGTCAAAGTGAGATTTATTTAGTCTTGAGCTTCTCAAACATACAGCGGCTGGATGTGGGTGGAAAGGCATAGTCTTTAATTGACCATTAACTTGGTAATATTCAAATCCCTTTATATCCGTTTCCAAGTTCTTTCATGCGCACAGTTCCCATTTCAATTCTCATTATCCAGAAGGTATTCTTCTAGTAAAACTCTATTATACCAAGGAAGAAAAGAAATCTTTCTTATTTCCTAATACTCTTGTTACCTAATATTTTTAACTCCTTGATTTATGTAACACATGAAACATCACAATTCCCAATGTACACAGTCACCAAGCCTCCTCTCTGTTGGCTTCCACACACAAATCTTTACATGTGGAGGGTCTATACTTCCCAGAAACCATGTCTTATTGTAGGTTGTTTCTCTTACCTCTCAGCTACTTTTACAGGAATTATTGTCTCCAACTAAATGTTGGAAATTAGTTTTGGCTGAGAGTGAGGCAGTGATGTGTGTAACTCAATTGGACTGATATAATGCTTCTGTAAGAAAAATGGGTACATTTTTATTAATATTAATGATTTGAAAACTATATTTCTAGATTTTACATATTCCCTCCTTGAAATGGGATACCATCATCCAAAACTAATCAATTGTTGGGGGGGGGGGGTGGTCTTTAAATTGCTCTGTACTTCCATCCTGCTTATTATCTTGACTTCTATTTGTTTGAGAAATAAGCTCGAAAGGTAATTATCTCAAATAAGGAGACTTCAAGTCTGGAATATAATGCTTAGAAAAGTAATTGGCTTTTAATGCTTTTACTCATGATCCCTAAGGCTCTATTTGGATGAAAATACCAGAGACACTTGGAAAACTGTCTCTAAAAAACTTTAATGATTGACTTGATTCAGAAAAATTATTCACTAACCCCCACCTCATTCTCTATGTTAAATATTGAAATATAAAGTTATTGACTCTTAGTCAAATAACGAACTTGGCCACGTATGCCTGTTTCAGCTGTGGTAGCTTACTTCTGCAGGGTCAAGTAGTTCCAAATGAAATTGAATAAACATGGGGGTATTCAGACACCATGGATTATATTTAAATCCTAGACATTAAAATTTACGTGGATTTGAGACAGCATTTATTGAAAATAACATAGTAGGAAGGCTTTCTTCTTCAATATCCTCAAAGTTAATATTTTTGAATCTCATGATACAGGGCTGACTAGTTTCTGAAAAAAAAGAAAGAATAAACCTGTAATAGTAATTTATCATTCTTGACATTTTTCTTTCAGTTTAATTACTGCTGAGCAGCAGAACTGACACTTAATAAAAGTAAGAAGCATTTAAAAATCCTCATAGAAAATCTCCACATTACAGGAGAATTGAAAAGCTATAAGATACACCTGACCACACCCATCATCTTATTTTATCATTGAATTTCAAAGTACTCCATGTTAAAGCTTTAAAGACAATGGGAGCCCAAAAGAGTAATGTGCTGATAGCCAGTAGGGCACCTGCTTCTGAGAGTCCATAATGTCTTTAATTTTTAAAGATTTTTAAAAAATCTTGCTCTCTTTTCTCCTCATTACAGTGGTATGGAACCCTGTGGCCAAAATTCAGAGGGAAGTTGCACTGTTTCCCAAGTGACTCATTTACTATCAAATATCCTGAAAAACCAATCTTTTTGTTCTCTTTTTGCTTGACTGTAAGAATGAGCCCAGAGGACAGGCCCTTAGATAAGGGCAGAAAGCATAGCCCAATACAATGTAGTTTGATGGGCCAGGAGGTACCTCTGGCCTCTGAATTCTCCCCTCTCACCTCTCCTGATGCCCAACATTCATATCTTTTGAACATTAATTTTTTTTCAGACTTTCAGAGTCTCCCATTAAAAGGACCCTATTAAAGTATCATTAAGTAGTCTGACAATAAGACCTTTAGGATATAGAATAGAAATAGGAAGAAAGGAGCTACTTTAGGAAGATGATAAGAGAAGATAAACTCTTATTTAACCCCCTATTATGCAGTGGACATCTTTCCTGAAACTTTCTCAAACATTTTCTTATGCAATTATTCCAACAATCCTGTGACTTAGGTACAGATACGGAAACTAAAGCTCAGAGATATCCAGTGATTTGCCTAAGGTCACACGGCTAGTTAATAGCATGCAAGAGTTTTCAAAGACAAGCATAAGCAAGGTATCTTCCTTCCCACAGTGTAGTACTAAGGTCAGTTTTACATAGTGAATAGTTCCTAAATCATTGCAATAAATGGCAATGGCAACAATCACCTTTAGAGATCTGGAGCATTTAAATATTTGTTGAATGAGACAGTAATGATCTGACTTAGTTTTCTGCTGGAAAAAAAAACGTGAAAATCCCATTGAAATGAACCAAGATATTATAGATTAATTACTCCTGGAAAGATAGCAAAGCAATATTCTTCAGGTATAAGAAATATAAGCATCATTTACAAACTTAACACCAGAAATGACTACATAACAAACCTATAAGCTTAGTAACATAGGATGTGGGTTAGATCTGGCAAGAAAATTACACTTAGAAGAAATAAATCAATTTCCATTAGCCAAATTTCATGGATTAAAAAAATAAGCACACTAGATAAAAGGTAAAAGTTAATGGGATTTTGAAGCAATTCAATAACTTTAAAAATACTCAAGCTACACAGTGTCAAAACAGTCATAAGATATGGGGGGGAAATAATCAAAAGCATAATTACTAGAATTGAACGCTGTTTGTTTCATGGAATTAAACATCATTTAAAAAGTCAAAAATATTTAGTGAGCCCCAATTAAATGTTAAAAATTCCAATTCTCTTTGACATTCCCACCTCCAAAGAAGTATCGGGAGACCTACGCATACCATGCACTGAATGGCTGGGTGTTATGTAGGACTCAAAGGTGGAAGGAAGTGGTCTCTCTTCCCCTCTAGGAGTTCACAACTTCTTGAAGCGACAGATACATATACTTATGTCTTCAAAGCCAAGTGGTGTGGTAACTGTTTTAAGAGAGTTTTAGATCTAGTGCTATGGCAGGCTTGTGAGCGCGACATTAACATTCACGGGTGCTGTTAGTGGTGTTATCTGAAGGAGAGAGAAAGATGTCCCCAAGTTACCTACAGCCTGATTCGGATAAGAAAGCTAATACCCTGGAACATAGATTTTTATTCAGCCAGACTTGTTCTGCCTGTGGGGAGACAGCCTTGAATCGGAAGCAAAACAACTCATTTTATGCTTTTTCCCCATTCTTTTCTCCTGCTGGCTTGTTGAGATTCTCCCAACGTGATAGTATGTACTTCTATTTTGATGACAAAAGGCTGTCGTGATTTCTCTTGGACCACAGTGATTTTGGTATGCTTATCCGTTTTTAAAGTCATGGTGGTGGTTGAATTTATACAAAATGTTTAAAATTGCCTGGAACAAAACCAGCTGTAACTTATCAGGGGAAGAAAATAATATAGAAATACTTGCAAACAAAAGAAAAGACGAACAACCCTTCCCTCAAATTTACAAAGAAACTCACACAGACACATCAATTGCCAGCGTACAATATGATGCTTCTGACCTTTCACCTGTTGAGCTGTTACTGAGTTGTTTCCCTGGTTGTGGCGCTATACCATGAATTATCCACATTTTATTCCCTTCATTTGCATGTTCTTAGTATCAGGGTGAATCCAGGTATGTGACTGGGAGAAAATTCTGGCCAGCCAGCTCTGAGAGAGAACATGAGGCCACCTCTCTGTACCTGCACCTGCTTTTAGATACTCATTGATTCAGTAAACTTCTAATGAGTGCCTACTATGTAGCAGGCACAGTCACAGACATGGGGGATGCACCTGTGGACAGGGCTGACGCAGCTGCCGCCATCTTGGAATTTACTGCGGGGTCGAGAGGAAGGATGTTACCAACAGGCAAGTGTGAGTTGTATTATAGCTGTATATATGGCAAGTGCTTGCTAAGGGAAATGACGGAAGCATAGAGGTGAGATCTTTAACCTGGAAGTGATGTCCACGTTGTGTCCTAAGGAACACATAGGAGTTAGCCAAGCGGAGGGCAGGAATGAGGTGGGGGAGTGTTCCAGGCAGGGGAGCAGCATGCATAAAAGCAGAGGCTAGAGGGAGCACGCTTGATGTGCACGCTGAATGCAGAGCAGGAGGAGGGGAGTTCAGGAGGGGAGGCCAGAGAGGTAAGTGGAACCGGGTCCCAAAAAGTCTGATTTTCTTCACTGAACTCATCTACTCTTCTTCTAGAACTCAGCCTGGTGAGATGGGCATTCAGTGTTTGTTTTTCTGGTCTGTGATATTTTTCTCATTACCCCACTCCCCAACCTTCCCTTCCAGGGACACAGCTGGGAACAAGGCTCAAGGCCTCTAGGCTGTATTCACATTAGTATGTATAAAGTCACCAATTCCACTGCTCTTAAGAATCAGCTTGAGTTTTAGAATGAGGGAGTGTGTGAACTGAGAGTGTGGTTTTGTGCCTGGTTCAATATATGAAAGGAGTAATTGTGCTTTTGGAGGAGTGAAGGGCTCATAGGCTATGGGTTTGGAAATTTTCATTGAGTGTCTTCAGTGGAATTTCATTTAGTGGACTCATTGCCTAACTTTCCAGGAAGCTGAGATGCTTAGTGGGAGTTATATTTTGGTTTCCCACTGCAAGAGATGTATTGAGGCCTATGTTTTGGCTGTTTTGTTCTTGTGAGATTAGAGAGGCTGCTCTAGATATATTTCCAAACTCACCTGGGGATATTGGTGCTCTGTGAGCATTTAAATAATATATATAATTTAAATATATGTATATAATATATAATTTATATAACATATATGTAATATATATTATATATAATTTAAATAGTTATATATATATATAAAAGTTTAAGTTCAGGAGTACATGTGCAGGTTTGTTACATAAGTAAATGTGTGTCACGGCGATTTGATGTACAGATTATTTCATTGCCCAGGTATTAAGCCTAGTACTTATTAGTTATTTTTCCTGATTCTCTCCCTCTTCCCACCCTCCACCCTGCTAAAGGCCCCCGTGTCTGTTGTTCCCCCTCTATGTGTAGGAGAATCTTTAACTGACTGGAAAGCAATGAGGATGTAGTGAAGCTTCCTTATATGGATTCCACTGTGCAGAAGGGCAAAGCTCTTTTGCCTTCTTGATATGTAAGGCAACGAAAAATATATTGATCCAGTTTATTTTATTGATTTGGAGATGCCTTTTTATGAGGGGAGAGAAGCAGCTTTTCTTGACCGGAGATGAGACTGACCCTGCTGTTATATCAAAAGCATCTTTCTCCAAGGTGAATACCTGTCACTGACCTGGCAGCAGGGATAGCTCTCTAACTCAAGAGGATGAAGGACAATTGAGCTTTAGGCAGTCATTGAAAGACTTGATATTTTTGAAATAGCTTGGTAGAGGGAGTAATTAAGAATGAAGATGTCCGTAAGAAACCCTGGCTGTCATTCATTCCAGTCTCAGGACATGTACAGTGCTAGGTCAGAGTGTGCTGTTTGATTACCCTGTATCCATTGCCCTTCCTGCTTTACTCACTAATTTTTTTTAGGGCATCAATATGCCTAGCTGAAAACAACAACAACCTACATTCCCAAATCTCTCTTGACCTAGAGGAGGTCATGTGATAAAATTTTGGCCAATAATGCATAAACTACAGTGTTTGGTTTCTGAAAACAGTTGTTTTTCTGCTACAGATGCTGTGCTTTTTTGGCTTTTCCATTCTCTCCTTCATGCCTACAATGTGGACACGATATTTGGATGCTAGGGATAATGAGTAAAAGGCCACACAGAGACAGTGTCCCTGAAATCTTTGAGCTGCTGTGCTAGTGACAGCAGCTGCTATCCTCAGACTTTGTAATTTATAATAAACTTACATGTCTAAACCATGGAAAACAGATCTCTCTTACTTGCAGACAAACCAAATTCTTAACTGCCACAAATGCCTTCAGGGACAAAAGAGAAACCTGGCAGAAGATCCATCTTGGGCATGGGAGTCCCAGAGCATTCCTCCAGGACATGACTGTGCAGAGGTCTGTCTGCTGACCTTGGAAGCCTTTGCTCAGGAAGTACAGGAACAGTGAGAGTGCATTATGCAGGCCAACTGGCACAGTCTGTCCATGTGTACACAATATGCCTTGAACATTGTCCCTTTCTCTATTTAAACCTAATTGTATGTCCCCCTGAGAACTAGTTTTGTTTAAATTATAGCTGACTGTTCTAGATCTATTAAATAGTGATATTATGTCTAATGGACCTTGACTTTACTCTTTTTCTTATTATATGCGAACAGGTGGGAGAGAAGGGATACTGAATACAATTATGCATTTCGTTACTATTTAATTGATTCATTCATCAAATAATTATTTAGTGCCCACTCTGTACCAGGCACTGTGTTAAGTTTTGGGGATACAGTGATGAACATGATAGATGGTGTCTCTGTTGTATGGTCTAGACTTGGGATAATATTTTACCTTATTAAATGCTTGCTATGAGCTGGGTATTGTATTGGGTACGTTGTACACATTATCTGATACAATCTTCATGCCAAACCTATGAGATTAGTTATAATAGTCTTTTGAAGATTTAAAAATAAAAATGAATATCAGACTAATTTTATGAATATGTTACTATGGCTAGAAGGTGGGGGTGTTGGGATTCTACCCGACTTCAAGGTTATAATCTTAACTAATTTGGAAATCTCCAATGACTCTGTTTCTGTTAGGGAATATATGAACCCCACATGCCCTAGCACTGGCTTAATGAGTGGTAGGAATAGAGGTGGAGATGGGCACTAAGGGGGAAGTGGGTGGAAAGAGGCTTCCTTTATAGAGAAGACATCATAAAGGAAGGTATCAGGATATTCGAGTGGATGCCGTGTTCAAGTCATGGCAAAGTGAGAGACATGTTGTGAGCAATGTGATGTTTGCGTCTCTCTCTCTGTTGCCCAGGGCATAGCTTGGGTGTCTTTCTGCTATCCTGTTGGGTCAGTTGGAGCAAAGGGCCATTTTGTTCCTGTGATTTCTGCACATTTCTGCTGGAGATGTGAACCAACAGGCTAGGGTTGATGGGGAACATGGTATCCTGGAGCCTAAGAGATAGGCGAAGATTGGGACAAAGCGTTGGGTAGTGCCAAAGCAAGAACAGGTCAGGAGGGCTAGTCATACGATGGATTGAGGCATTAGATACCAAGAAAAGATGTGTGTTCCAGACCAGCTCTGGCTTGGTAATCAGACAGAGGTCAGAAAAGGTCAGATGGCGGAATCTGAGTTAGTGTCCCATAGGGGCATAGAGCAGATTCTTACTGTCTTATATGGGACAGCACGATTCATTCCCAGCCAGCCCCACTTCTGAGACATCTATTCTAGGCCTTAAAGAATTAGACCTTTTAAGGCCTTGCTGCTCTTCTAGAATGGACCTTGCATTCTCTGTATTTTCTCAGAGACTCTCATTTTTCATGTCCTACAGCATATTTAAATCTTAGGGCAAATTGGAATTCAGCCATCTGAGTTGTCCTCTAGGCTGGGTAGAAACTCATTCACTGGGGTCCATGGATACATTTTTAAAAGAAATTTAGATATTCTCTCTCCCACCCTCAAGAACTGGGGATGTTGACACAGATTCTGTAACCAATGACATTAATTTGTGAGCTGGATGACCACCACAGAGCAACCTCCTGTGGCTATAGCACAGTTTTTCTCTGAGCACAGCTCACTTCTCTGAATAGAGATGACACCTGTGGCTCTGATCCCAGGGGATACTACATTAATTGAGCTGATCTATTTAGCATGGGCACAACAGCTGAATCAAAGGTAAGGGTTAAAGAATGCGGCCAGCCATCTGGGCACAAATAGACTCTTTACCGTCTTTATGATTGGCTCATCAGAGAGTGTTGATGTTTTTCCTTGACTTTTCTAGGAAAGAGCTCATCCACCATGATGTTTTGATGATTTGGGCCATCTGTAAGAAAAGCAGCTGTTTTACTCTAAAAAGGGTATTTGAAAGAGTAATTATATGTTCCCCGTGATCCTTTGAAAATGAGGAGGGCATATTTTTTAATAGAGCTAAACTTTTAAAAACTCAAATTTGAAAAATCAACTGTAATATCTTTTCTCCCACAGAGAACATTCTCTTAGGAAATAGCCTGTTACGTCTTTATCAGTTTGTCATCTACCTTTTATTTTACAGATAATCTCTGTAGGTGACTGTGAAAAACCTCCCAGATTTTTCCTTTTATGTAGACTATCATTGAGTTAATATTTCTTCTAGATTTTCATCCTATTTGGAAATGATTATCATTCATCTCCAGATGTTTTGAGATAATGTCTTCCCTTTTTCCATTTTCTATTATTTCAAGTATTTCCCCTTATTTTTGTATAATTTAACAAATTAAATCACATCTTTCCTATACTTCCTTTTTCTAGTTTAAGTCTTTGTTATCTCTTTTCAGAATCTCTTTTCAATGCTTTCTTAATGATATTGAAATTTTAGAGGTAATTCACAATTATGTTCTCTTACCACATTAAAGCATATGCGTATATTTCAAGGACACAGGAAGTTCCTGTAGACTATTTTTAAATATGCTTTAATTTTCCTGATTTCTATTAAAAACCTTTAAAATATAATCTTTCATTTCTCTAAAGTCTTAGAAAATGTTGATTCAAAACGACTTAAATGTTTACTTTTCTTAGGAGTGAAACACTGAGTAATTTCTTTTGAATTTTAAGGTATTGATCCACTCCTTATATTTTCAGCCCAAATCTATTTGGTTGCTTATTGAAAAAAAAAGATTGCATTTCTAATCTGTGAATATAGTTTTTTTCTGCAAGATGATAATAGTTGGGGTGGAAAATTTCTGAAGAAGGCTTCTCAGGGAAGATGTTATTAAATTCACCAAACATTTACTAAGCACAGACTGCTCTATGTTCCTAGCTTTCGGTAAGACAATCAAGATGAATAAGACTGTATTTTTTTCCTCAAGCTGCTTATAAGCGATACATAACCAGAGTAAGATACAAGCTATGGGAGAATATGGGATGAAGGTTAATTTTAACTGAAGAAATCACAGAAGGTGGCATTTGAAAGGCTGAGAGAACTACGATGGATAAGGAAGGAGAGAAAGGACGTTCAGGCAGAGAGAGTAATAGCATAAGGTGAGGGAATTATGCAAAAGACCAGGGAGTAAAACAGCCATATGTGCAGTAATGCTGGAGTGCAGGGCATGATGGGAGATAAGTTCGGGAGAGCAGGTGGGCCAGATTCTGGGAGACCTTGAATCTCATGTTAAAGAGATTGCATTTCTTAAAATTAACCAAATTTAAAAATTTGTTTTAGAATAGAGATGGGGTCTTGCTGTGTTGCCTAGGATGGTCTCAAACTCCTAGGTTCAAGCAATCCTCCCACCTCAGTCTCCCACAGTGCTGGGATTACAGGTGTGAGCTACCACACCCAGCCAAGAGACTGCATTTTAATCTGTATTCAGTAAGGAACTGCAGAAGGATTTGAGCAGAAAAATGATTTGGTCATTCTGAGGTATTGTAGAAAATGGGTTAAATCATGCTGAGGTCAAAACCTGAGACATCAGATTTAAAAGTGATTGCAAAGAGAAAGATGTAGAGAAGTAGCATTTATGACAGTCTCTACTGTGTTTCTAAAATGACAGTGAGTATGCCATAGTCTTCATTACAGGAGGGTACATACAAGAAGATAGTTTTTTTTTCCTCCATAAAGTGAAAGCAAGATTATTAAGAAAGTAAAGGGTAAAAGAATGGCTACTTCATAGCCAGAGCAGCAGCATGGGCTGCTTGACTAAGGATACTTTTTGTGACTTCTTGATTATATGCCAAACAAGGGGTGGATTTTTCATGACTTTTCCAGGAAAGGGATGGGCAATTCCCTGAACTGAAGGTTTTTCCCCCTTTTTGACAGTATAGGGTAACTTCCTGATATTGCCATGGCATCTGTAAACTGTCACAGCACTGGTGGGAGTGTCTTTTAGCATGCTAATGCATTATAATTATTGCACAATGTGGAGTGAGGACAACCGGAGGTCACTCTGGTTTTGGTGGGTGTTGGCTGGCTTTTTTATTGCAACCTGTTTTATCAGCAAGGTCTTTAAGACCTTTATCTTGTGCTGACCTCCTATCTCATCCTGTGACTTAGAGTATGTAAACTACTGGGAATGCAGCCCAGCAGGTCTCAGCCTTATTTTACCCAGCCCATATTCAAGATGGAGCTGCTCTGGTTCAAACACCTCTGACATATTCCCTCGCCTCCCTTTTATAAGAGAACCCTTAATCCGAAGGGTTGTAGGGGGATGAAGAACCACCTTCTATAAATTCTTCAAGCTGAATAGGAGTGATGATATTCCTGCCTAACTATTAGGGTCCTTTGTATTAAGGAGAGAGACAAGCTCAGTCAGAAAGCATCAGCATGGTAAGGGCCATTCATAACTCTGACAAAAGGTAATATCTGGAGGATTAATAAGTGTTCAATTTAAGAAAACATTCAGTAAACTTATCCTGTATTCCTACACAAAGAGTACAACAGCAGATGTATTCATAACAGTAAAGCAAAATAAGCAAAATTACCCCAAATAAACCAAATTAGAAGGCTTTCCATGAAGTGGGCAACTGTTGGAACCAAGCTGATATGGGGTTGCTAGCTGATTCCAATATGTGCCCAGAATTAGAATATTGATCCAGATTTTTTTACATTACCCATCCCTCTTGTTTCTTTTGAGCTACAGCCAGAGATCACTGGTTGGTTTACAGGAATAAGCAGGGTTAGTCTAAATTGCAGGAAAAAAGCTTTAAAAAGCTTAAAAATGAGACTAGAATCTAATAATGAATGTACCATAGTTCTTGAAACATATTTTTTTTTCTCCCTGCAGTTTCCCATTTTTACTAAAGACAAATCATGGTAAGATCAATTTGCTTTATTATACTTAGCCTGATTATTTGTATAAAGTGCAGCAAGAATAATAATTTTTTTACATAGGCTTTTAAAATTGGTTTTGGTGTAACTTTGTTCCACAAGGAATCTCAGATAAGACTTTTTTTAAAGCCAAGCTCAGCCATGGGTTTGTACCTTTAAATACCTATGAACTGGGTAAATTCCTTTTCTCTTGAGGTCCCAAGGTTATGTGGGGCTCCTGGGACTGTAAGAAACTGACATTCTGTACTTATCACAGGTCAGGAACCCTGTACAGGGACTGCGTAGACAAAGTATGAAGCTAGTTTTCCCAAGGGGCTTTTATTGGCCCTATAAGTCAAGTTTGACTCCTTAAAGGAAAGCATGCCATTCCAGTCAAATCCTTGGTCAGATAAGCAGTTTCTAAAGGAGGTTGTTTGAACATAAACTTAGTTATGCTAAATGTGGCAGATATTACTAATGTTTACTAATTTCCTTTTCTTTCTGTGTGCAAAGAGCAGTGGGCTTCCCAGGTCCTTGAAGTTAGGCATGGCTGTCATTTCCAGGTGGAAGCACATAAGAACTGGTGCATGTTTATCTGTTTTCTTCCCTGCCACTGCGCTCATGGAAATATATGTGGATATAGAAGTGCCACAAAAACCAGATGGCCTATAATTCTGAGCTAGCACATGGAAGGTAGTACCTTAGAGTCATCCTGACCTGAAGTAAACTTCGGGTACACAGAAATAAACTTTCACTGCATTAAACCTCTGAGATTTTGGTGGTGATTGTTCCTGAAGCAAAACTTAGTAGACCAGGCGTATCTAATAGAACTTTCTATAATGATTGGAGTGTTCTATATCTGCACTGTCTGGTATGGTAGCCACTAGCCACATACAGCTATTGAGCACTTTAGGTGTGGCTAGTGTGACTCAGGAAAAGAATGTTTAATTTTATTTAGTCTCAATTCATTTAAATAAGCAATGTAAACCAAAAAGTGACTGAGTCAGGTCTCAATTGATTAGAGGTTTACTTAGCCAAAGTTGAGGACTCACCAGGGAAAAAACATGAATCACAGGAGCATCTGTCATCTATGCTTTTTCCAAAGGGGATTTTGCGAACTTTGGTATTTAAAGAAAAAAGAGCATGTAGAGTGGGCGGGGAGTGGGTGGGGGGGTGAGGAGGGAAGGAGGGTAGGCAGTGAGGCAGGTGGTTACATTCTTGTGAGACTCTGATTAGCCTCAGTAAACCTACATTTTACATGTGAAAGTAGGGAGTAGGGGAAGCGAGGCTATGACATGGGTTGTGAAATTACAGCGATCTGGAAATAAAAGGAAAACAGTATGTGTGACAGTTTCCAAGCTTAACTTTCCTTTTGGCATACTGAGTTTGGGGTCCTGAGATTCTATTTATCTTTCACAGTATCCTGGCTGATACTTTAAAGGATTTCTTTAACACCTAGAGAAAATATTCCAAAACCCCTTGCAACTGAACAGAAAATACAGGAGATGAGGAGACCTTGAACCAAAGTGAACTAGTAGAAGGGAACTTTTAGTTATGAAGACGATATGTCTTTCACCTAAATTCAGGATAATACTTCACTGAAAAAGCAATTGTTCAGTTTCAGAATCCGGTAGGTAAAAATGATACTAAAGAAAAAAATCTACTTAAAGAAAACTTGTGTTCCTACTATATAAAAGGCATAATGTTAGCTGCTTAAGTTATATTGACTTATGTATTTGTTCACCAAATTTTTATTGAGTGCCTACTGTGTACCAGGCATATGATAGAGTCCCCAGGCTCTGGCAGATACACTAGTGAACAAAACAGACAAAAATATCTGCTATTATGGAGCTTACTTTCTAAGCAGGTTGAAAGACTATAAGCAAACGTATTAAAATAATGCCAGAGTGTGATAAATGTCATGAATAACGACAGCTAGCACTTATTGATCACTTCCATGTGCCAGGAACTAGTCTATTTTGCATATATTTATCCATTTAATCCTTCTAATAACCCTATGGGACAGGAATTATCATCATCACTATTTTTTGATAAGGAAACTGAGACCCAGGGAGATTAAGTTTAAGAATTATACAAAATGTTTGTCCCTTGGGAATTCCTATGTGAGGAGATAAACAGTGATGCCATTCAGTTGATAAATACTGTCCTATGTAGGCAAAATGGTCCCAGATATGCTGGGGGACAAAATAAAGCAGGGTCAGCTCTGCTTGGGGGAAGTTGTAAAGAGGAGGTGGATGCAGCTAAACCCTGGAGGAAGAGCAGGTGTTGTCAGGGAGACAAAGGAGGGGTGAGAATAAGTGTTCCAATTAGAGGGCATGCCTGTGCAAACTGTGCTAAGACACAGTTCCGTGTGGGAAGATGCTAGAGACTCAGGAAGCAACCAGACTGTGGAGTGTGCTGTGCCTAAGGCATCTGACTGTCAGGAAAACTCAGGCTGTACAAAAGTGAGGAGAGACAGATCCAACCATTTTCCTACCAGATTAGTAGAGAGTTCTAACTGAAAGGTAGTCATTTCCTTCTAAGAAACAGCTTTTTCAAGTAAGGCTTCTGAAAATGAACTCTCTAACAAGGCTAGGAGAGATAGAAGGCAGACCCAGTGGGTTACTTGGGTCAGAGGCCTCAGCAGGGTCAGATAGGCAGAAGCTGAGGTTGTCGGGGTAGAAGTGCTACCTCTGAGGACATCATATGCTGTCAGTGGGGAAACCACTTGTTAGGTGAAGACTCAGCATGCATAAATATTTTGAATGTTACATCAGATGGTTATATTTTAAAAGTCTTTAAATGAATGTGGCTTACAAAGTTTTAACAGAAGGGGGTACTTTGGACATGGGAAAGATGCCCAGAAAGGAATCGAAGGCTGATGGTTCTGGGAGTCCCAGGGAAAATGTCTGCCTAACCCGGCTTGCTCACAGAGCAACTCTGCAGCTTTGGACAGGACCTCTCTGTGGTTTAAGACATAGATAAATCAGGCACTATGGCTTATGACTGTGATCCCAGTAACTCCAGAGGATGAGGAGGGAGGATAGCTTGAGAGCAGGAGTTTGAAATCAGCATGGGCAACATAGCGAGATCCTGTATCTACAACAAATTAAAAAACAATTAGTTGGTTGTGGTGGCATGTGTCTGTAATTCTAGCTACTTGGGAGGCTGAGGCAGGAGGATCACTTGAGCCCAGGAGTTCAAGGCTGCAGGAAGCTATGATCATGCCGAGGCAACAAAGCAATACTCTGTCTCTAAAAAAAATTAAACAACAAAAAAACATAGATAATAACAATACTGAACTCACTGAGCTGTCCTGATGGTTAAATATAAAAGCACTTTGTAAACTGTTCAGAACCTTATTACATCATCCCATCTAGGGACAAAAGTAATTGACAGAACTAGTGAAGGCTGCTACATTAAATTTACCATGGTAGGCTAAATAAGGGTTCCCAAAGATATCCATGTCCTAAACCCCAGAACTTGAAAATAATGGCAACAGGGTGAATATCACCTTACACGGCAAAATATGTCATTGCATTAAGGATTTTGGAACAGGGAAACTATCCTGGATTATCCATGTGGGCCCTAAAGTAATCACATGTCCTTTTAAGAGGGAGGCAGAGCTGGGTGTGGTGGTGCACACCTGTAATCCCAGCATTTTGGGAGGCTGAGGTGGGTGGATCACCTGACGTCAGAAGTTGGAGGTGAGCCTGGCCAACATGGTGAAACCCCATCTCTACTAAAAATACAAAAATTAGCTGGGTGTGGTGGTGTGTGCCTGTAATCCCAGCTACCCGGGAGGCTGAGGCAGGAGAATCTCTGGAACCCAGGAAGTGGAGGTTGCAGTGGGCCAGGATTACACCACTGCACTCCAGCCTGGGTGACAGAGCAATACTCCATTTCGAAAAAAAAAAATGGTAGGGAGGCAGTGGGAGATTTGAGGGAGATTTAATATGAAGGAGAAGGTGATGAGACAGGTGCAGAAAGCATTCTGAAGATGTTACTTGTTGATGGTGAAGATGGAAGGAGTGGCCATGAGCTAAGGAATGCAACTCTAGACATTGAAAAAGGCAAGGAAATAGATTTTTCTCATAGAGTCTCCAGTGAGAGTGCAGTCCTGCCAACACCTTGATTTTAGCTTAGTGAAAGTGATTTCAGACTTCTGGCCTCCTGAACTATAAGAGAATAAATTTGTGTTGTTTTAAGCTCTGAGTTTGTGGTATTATTATTATTATTATTATTTTTTGTTACAGCATCCCCAGGAAACTAATACACTCACTAAATACTTATTGAAGACCTACAGTGTTCAAAGGATTGTGTTGGTATGGCTGGGACTATAATGATAAATAAAAATGATTAGTATTTTCCTCTTTATTTATCCTTATATAGGAGGACATTAAAGCAAGAAATATCAATAAAGGCAAAATGTTAGAGCTCTAAGAGAAACAAGTATACATTATGCTTATTCAGTGGAAGGGGAGATTCTTGAGCTAGTTGGTAGTTGGTAGGATCAAGAGAGCCAAAGTGGAAGGAGGGACAATTAAAATGGAACTAAAAGGAAGTGAAAATAGTGGAAGGTAGAAGTGGGACAGAAGAGGTTGTACCAGGTAGAAAAAAGTGAACAAAGATGAGAAAATGAAATGTATGTTTGAAGAATAAGGAATAGTCCATTTTTGCTGTAACGTAGGTACTTGGATTTGGTTAAAAGGGAACATCAGGGCCCTACGGTGCTAAGTTGTAGCTGCCAACCTAAAGGATTTCTATTTTTCACTAAACAATGAAGCATCGTTAAAGGTATTTGCATTAAGGCATCTTTATTTTATGTTTAAAATATCTGGTTAGTTAAAACGTTCTGGGGGAGATTGTAAATGTTGCATATTAAAACAATTGTGGCAACTAAAAGAATTTGTGGTCAGTTTTTCTGCAGTGCAAAACTTGCTTATGCATTATGATGACTTTACTATATTTAACATTTTTAAAACATACTTCTGCAATAAGAAAACAAGACTGAAAACTAAATGAAGACAGCTTTTTATTGAATTAAAAAATGTTACTGTACTTCAAAGAGAGAGCCTGATGGAAAAGATGATGAGTGATAAACAATGTACTAGCTCAGGGATTTGGTAGCTATTCTCAATATAAAAAATATAAAAATTTCTAACGCCATAAAGATGTTAAAACTGATATAATAGAAGAAGGAGGAGACTAATAGATGTATAGATAAAATAGAAGGACTGATAGTGATAGAGGCAGGAGGCAGAGAAACTCTAGGCAGACAGGGGTGGGTCCCTGGCAAAACCCCACCTTCAAGCCAAAAAGCCTTAAACCCGCAGCTCAACGTGAGAACTTCCATCCCAGTGTGCTCGCTCTTTCCTGATTGGATCTTTCTGAATAGGGCCTTTTTACCAATCAAATGTTGCCTTTTGCAAAACTGCCTATGGCCCACCTGCCAATCATCCTGTGCCTAAAAGACCCCAGACTCAGCCAGTAGAGAGCAGAAGCGGCTGGACGTTGGGAAGAGGCAACTTGACTTCAGGGGAAAGCGAACCGCCCTTCCTGTCCCCTTCCAGCTCCCCTCTCTGCTGAGAAATGCATTCACCACCCTTCAGTTCATCCACACGACCTCATTCTCGTTGAGCTCCAGGCAAGAATTCGGGATCTACCAAGTGCAGGTACCCAAAAAGGCTGTCACACTGGCCCTTTGCCCTCACTGGCAGAGGGCAGCCGCCCCGTGTGACAATGGAAAGGGCCCACTGAGCTGATAACACACTGCTGTCCGTGGACGGTAGAGCTGAGACAGCATTGTAACACACCCTCTGGGGCCTTGGGGTCGCAGTCACCCCGGTCTGTATGCTGCTGTGGGGCCTGCATGAAGTTTGCTCCTGCTGGCACTAAAGCAGCCAACTGGTTCCTGCAATCACTTGCCTATGTGCTCCCTCCTGCAAGGGGTGGAGTGGGGCGCACCCAAGTGAATGGAGTTTTCTCCTGCTGGTGCCAAAGCAGCCGGCTGGTTCCTGCACTTGTTTATTCTCGCACACTCTCATGCGAGGGGTTGAGTGGGGTAGGCTGAGTAAATGGGGCACCCTTGTTGCAAATCCCATGAAGGAGTCAAGAAAATATCCTGCATCAATAGGAGGAAATAGAAGTAATTAAAGTGAAGAATGGGGAAGACTTTACATAAATGATAGGATATTGAAGCGTACTACTTAAGAAGATTTTACTTGTGTCTTCTTTAAGAAAAAAAAAAACCTCCACCATTTTTCTCATGTAATTTGTTGGCAATCAGCAACATTTAGCAAATATTTTAACATTTACTCAGTGTCAGGCACTAGACTATGTACAAGTGACTCCATAGTAAAGAGACATTCTTATACCTGGTGGAGGATGATCCTTTAAGCAGAAAAGTGCTTTTATATGACAACATTCTAGGTTATCTAAGTAATCTGGATATTTTTAAGGAAGCATTTCATTTACTGGCTCACTGAGTAAATGCTGGAGTTTCCCTAGTGAATCTTGCCAGCACATGTGGGGAAGAGCAGCTGAGATGTGCTGATCTATCGAGCATTAGACCAGGAGTGGACCTTTCCAACACTCAGTATTTTATTTCTCACATTATATAAAACAGGGCGTTTTGTAAGTTTGATTGTATAAAGAAGCAGGTTAAAATGGAAAAACACAAACAATCCACAATAAAATATGTTTGCTAGACAAATAAGGGGATATTGTTCTGTAGATAGCTCTAATGGAAAATAGAAGAGGCGTTTAAAAACATTCGTTACAAAAATATGTATTGCCTTGGAAACCACATAAAAGAAATTAGTGACAAAAACCAAACTCAAATGTGGTAAAAAGAAGAAAATCATACAGTAAATCAAAATTTGAAAGATTCACCTTTAAGGCTGGAGTACAAGATAAAAGAAGAAGAAAAAAGCAGATGAAAGAAAGAGCGATTAGTCCTTTTGCCCAGGGTAACCTCACATGTGAACATTTATCCAAAACAAACACTGAACATTCATTTGTGCTACTAAATGATTTTTAGAAAGAAAATCTTCCAGCAGGAGCCAAGTTCCTCCAACCTAGATTCATATCTGCCACGTATCATTCCCCGGGGCAGAATGTGGTCTAGTTCTCCCCTTTACTGTGGAAAACACCCTGTTGCTGATCCGTGCAACAGCTCTCAAAGATACTTTAATCATTTCCATCAAGGGCCAATGGTCCAGTTAAAAATTGGCTCAATATGTGCACAGTTGTAGCTGTCTTTTAACTGAGAGTTTCAGTTAGTATTCATAAATTTATCCATATACACATTAAAAATTATTGGTTTCTGATTATCCAGTTATTCCCTTTCCCCTTCCCTGGGATGTTATTCAGAGTGAGTTGTTACAGATACTGTTAGCCCAGGGAAGGACTGCAATTCTTTCAATGTCTAAATCCCCAAATCTAAGATTCATTTATGTATTATGAGCTTGCGGTTTAGCTTCATCTCTGCTATAGGTGTACAGTACCTTCATTAACATAAATATTATAGCAGCATAAGCTCTATTGCCTTATTTAGTAGATGTTTTGTACGTTGTGTGTGCAGAATTGACATCATCCCAAATGCTATCGATGTCAAAATGACAGAAAAGGATGTAGAGCGTCCTAAAAATGGACACAATGAGTACCATTCGCTGTGTATTAGTTAGGTGTTGGTTGTAACAGAGACAAGATAGCAGTGGCTTAAATAAGACAGATATTTCTGTCCCATATAACCTTGGGGGCAGGCTGGAGGCCGGGACTGACAGGTAGGACAATTAGCAGTCATTGCCACCATCTAAAATGGTCATTTATATTCCACTTAAAGGAGATGTTCATTCATTGTGCTGAATCAACACGAGTTAGTGTACAACGTATGGCCAGGTTTCCTGGTTCATGGTGGTGCAAGCTAAAATCACATAAAAAAATGAAAGCAAACAGCAAATAAAACAACGTATACCGGCATTAATAAGTTTGTTTGCTGCTGCTTATCTATTTTCCTACCACACTAAATAAATTGTGAACTTATAAAATACATGGTGATGAGTTAATTAATAAAGCTCAATAACACACAGGGCCAAATTAGCACTCTTAGGCTAAATGGGGCTCAAAGCACTAATTACTAGAAATTTTTGAGTTGTGATAAAACCACTGACATATATAAACCTTTAAATTGTGTTATTAATCATATCATATGATAATTTTTAAAACCTACACATTCTATCATAAGTAGAATAAAACCTGTGAAAAGTTTTCAAGTGCAAAATTTAAATTTTGTTAATGATTTATTTAAAAAATACAAAATGTACATTTTAGGATTATTCTAGATGTAATTAAGGGTATAAACAGAATCTAAATATTTAAGATCAAATCTGTATAACAAATTAAACTAAGATTTTAAATCCCATCTATGACCAATGATTAGCAATGATCAGAATGATAGAGAATTTTAAAAAAGTGATTCAAGGGCTCTACCCTTGGAGATTCTGATTTCGTGGATCTGGTGTAAGGCTTAGGAATGTAACTGCCCAGTGGGTTCACCTTGCCCGCTGCCCAGGCAGAGCCAATCTATCAAGACAGGGGAATTGCAATGGAGAAAGAGTAATTCATGCAAAGCCAGCTGTGTATGGGAGATCAGAATTTTATCATTACTGCAGTCAGTCTCCCCAGGCATTGAGGATCAGAGTTTTTAAGGATAATTTGGCAGGTAGGGGCTCTGGAAGTGGGGAGTGCTGATTGGTTAGGTGGCAAATGGAATTATAGTGGGGTTGAAGTGAGTTTTTCTTGCTGTCTTCTGTTCCTGGGTGGGATCACAGAATTGGTTGAGCGAGATTATCAGTTTGGGTGGTGTCAGCTGATCCACTGAGCACAGGGTCTGCAAAATATCTCAAGCACTGATCTTAGGTTTTACAATAGTGATGTTATCCCCAGGAGCAATCCGGGGAGGTTCAGACCCTTGCTGCCTGGCCCCTAAACCGTAGTTTCCAATCTTGTAGCTAATTTGTTAGTCTTACAAAGGCAGACTGGTCCCCAGGCAAAACGGGGGTCTTTTTGGAAAAGGACTATTAACACTTTTGTTTCAGAGTCAAACTATAAACTAACTTCCTTCCCAAGGTTAATTTGGCAGACACCCAGGAATGAACAAGGACAGCTTAAAGCAAGATGGAGTTGGTTAGGTCTGACTTCTTTCACTGTCATAATATCCTCAGTTATAATTTTTGCAAAGTCAGTTTCAGGAGCTTGCAGTTTTAAAAAGCTTTCCACATGGTAGAAATCTCTGGTATAGGTAATTTATTCAGGAGCACAAATTTACATCAGAATAATATCTGAGATATTTGAAATATTAGATGTTCTAGAAAGTGTTTTTAGATTCTTTCTATTAAAAAAACTCTGATATTGTTAGTATTTTGGCAAATAAAGTTCTTCTTGCTATTTAATGGTATTTATGAACCTGTGGACTAAAACAGATCACTTAGAAAATCTACACAGCATCTAAGATTTGATTTTTCACCCCCACACCTTAATTTTTAAATGTTTAGAGAGAAGCTCCTTCAAGTTTTTGACACCAGTGGTACTGACTGTCATTTTCTCTCAATTCAGTATTTTAAGAATAGTACTGAAAGCAAGCTTTGCTAAGGAACCAGGGACATATAGTGTTACCAACTTTTTTGAAAGTTGGTGTTTCCTGTGCAAAAGAGTTAATCTTTGCAAGTGTGGTTCTGAGAAGTTGGTGGGAGACCCTATCTCTGCCAGTCATGGCAAAATACAGTCTGGGCAGGTTTCCAAGTTCAGCTGACATTCCTAAGCCAATGAGAAGTGTCCAAGATGGTTTCCAGCTTTCTCTGGAAAGAGTTGAATGTGTTGACTGACCTTTACCAGCACGAACACATTTGCCATTTGACTCTGAGGAATAAATGGGTGACCTGACTGTGGGCACAGAGCTGAAGGCTGATTCTCCAGAAAACTCATCATCAGTTTGCTCAGCAACGCTGCTGACTCAGAACACATTTTGTTTTTTCTTTTTGAAACTGCACCATGCATTCTTGAAAGCATGACTCAACCTTACCAGCAGTCTCAGTGAGCTTGAAGTGGCCTCAACTAGAGGATTTATAGCCTTTGCAAACACAGGGCACATTTCTTTGTTTCCTTTCAGAAACTGAGAAGTGATTCATTTTCAGTAAACAAAGAGAGGATTACCAACACATTTACTAGTCTGAAATTCAGCTTCCATTGAATGCAATTCCTTTAGTTCCTAGTAAAGGCATTGTGCATTTCAAACAGCTATCTTTCTTCTTTAATCCACTTTCTTTCTTCCTAGTGTGGAAAAGATATATAATTTAGCCCTCACTCAAATACAAATAAGATGAGTTTCAAAGGCCATTCAGGCCCTAATGTGTGTCCTTTGCAAGAACAAGAAACTGTGATTCTGAAGAATTTAAATACAGATACTGTTGGCAGCCAGAGATGTTTTCTGCTGTTGGAATGCAAAAGAAAATATTACTTTATAGCTGCACTGTGCCACTCCTGACATTGATGGGTCTTGTATTCACCAGAGGGGGGAAAATTAAAATATCTTACCTGTCTACACAGTATCCTTGATGGTTATACAACAATAAAATATTCAGCAGTCTGATACCTTTACTGTTAAAACTGAAATACCAAATTGAAACTGGTTGAGAATGTGTGCAGTCTATCGTGTTCCTCCTTTCTTTAGATTAGCTTTCTATCACAATAACTGCGTTCAGTAGGGCTCATATTGTCTCAATTATAAAGTCAACTCCAGACATTAGCACTAGATTGCTTCCGCAAATCTCAAATATTTTTAACTGTTGACAAAAGGTTCAGTTTCATTATGCCAAGTTCCAGAGTAAAACTATGGTAATGTAATCACTTTCTCAGACTTTCATTATTTGCATGTTCCCAGAAAATCATTATAACTTTCTAGAATTATCCTGAATGGTTCAAAGTAAGCAGTTTTCAAGTCAGTAGGAATTGCAGAGGCAGCTGATAGTCACTTATCCATTTGTTTATTAGAAATATGTCACAGCCAATTTTTGACATGAATCTTCTCATTTTCAGAAGAATGTTAGAAATAGCTCAGCTAATGTACCATAAAAGTTCAAATTTTGATAATGAAACTAAAAGCCGTATTAACAAATGAACCCATTGCTTTATGCACCAGAAAGTGAGAATTTTATTTTCCCATTTTTCCCCTTGTATGGTATCCACAAATTTTCTTGACAGAAACTCAGCATCAATTCAGAAAAATTCTTTTTGACTGAATATTTTTAGTCATATGTTCCCTATTTAAGGTGTAGGACAGGAAAAAGGATTTTCTCTTTACTTTCATAGTTTTTAGTTGAGTGGGCCCTTATAACAAAAGACAGATTGATAAGAAAAGAACACACAATTTTATTAACATATAACCTCATGTATACATGGGAGCTATCTAGAGAAATCACTAAATCTCAAAGAGATGGTTTAGACTTGGGTTTACAGACAATCTACCACTGAAACAAAGAAAGAATGGTATGGGAAAAGCATAGTAAATAAGAGAAAAGTTTGTTATGCAGATTTAAGTGGGTGCCTTCTCCATTGATAAGAGTCTTAAATGATTTATAATCATACATCTCTTCTTGGCTAGGGGTTGGGGGGCAGGGAGAGAGAGAGACAGACAGACAGACAGACAGAGAGATAGCTTTACAAATTGAGATTTTTTGTATAGATGTTAATTTCCCTTGCAAAAAGGGTAGCTTTAACTCTGTTTTCAGAGTTTCTCATGTGTCTGCCGTTTCTCAAAATAATTAGTTCAAAATAACCCTTATGCCAAAAAGGCATATTTTAGGGTGGCATATTCTGTTCTCCTACAAAGGCTATTGTTGGGGCTCAGAAACAGTACCCCCAAATGTGGCGTTTTTGACATGCTGCCCTGAAGAAGCCTTCAAGGTCTCTATGACCTCTCCTAGACATTGAAGTTCCTTTATCTGCCTAAGATCCAGACCTCCAAGGAGAACAATTTTTCTTGTTCCCCTCTGTGGCCATTACAGAAAAGATGACCAAGAATGAAACTACACCTGAACAAACCCCTTTTTTCAAGATAATGACTGTCTCCAAGGATCATTTAAATTTCAAACAGAAATATTTGCAAGTTAATTTCTGTTTCCCTGGATCCAATCATTCTCCCTAGTAATCATTTATTGCTGGTTAGTAGAATTCCTCTTCTCCCTTTCCTGTAACCTGTTCTGTCCATCCAACCCCCCATTCTTTCTGCAAGTTTCTGTACCTCATTGCGAGGTTGGGTCTTCATTCTGAAGGCTCCCATGCATACACATGAAATAAATTTGTGTGTCTTTTCTCCAACTAATCAATCTGCCTTATGTCAGTGATTTTTTCATGAAACCACTGGGTGGACAAGGACCTTGGGCCCAACACTGTCTATTGGAGTTCAGGAATATCATCAGAAGAGGAAGGAGCATTTCACTTTATAATTTTTGGATTTTTAAACTGCTAGCTTCATTAGACTGAGTGTGGGGAGTAAAATCCTCTGTTTTAAAATCCACATATTTCCATTTACTGACATAAGGTTTGATTGCATTGAATAATGAAATAGCTCTGTAGCCATGTAATAAAAATAGTGGGAGTAGCCACACAAGAATCTACTATCTGGCCACACTGCTGCCTGAGACATGGCTTCTATTCTGAAGAGCTGCCAAGAGGGAGACTCTGTATGGCTGAATAGGAACAGCTCTGGCCTGCAGTTCCCAGTGAAATCAACACAGAAGGCCGGTGATTTCTGCATTTCCAACTGAGTGTAAACAAAGCTGCCAGGAAGTTCGAACTGGGCAGAGCCCACCGCAGCTCCACAAAGCCTCTGTAGCCACACTGCCTCTCTAGATTCCTCCTCTCTGGGCAGGGCATCTCTGAAAGAAAGGCAGCAGCCCCAGTCAGGGGCTTATAGATAAAACTCCCATCTCCCTGGGACAGAACACCTGGGGGAAGGGGCGGCTGTGGGCACAGCTTCAGCAGACTTAAACATTCCTGCCCATTGGCTCTAAAGAAAGCAGAGGATCTCTCAGCACAGCCCTTGAGCTCTGCTAAGGGACAGACTGCCTCCTCAAGTGGGTCCCTGACCCCCATGCCTCCTGCCTGGGAGACATCTCCCAGCAGGGGTCAACAGACATCTCATACAGGAGAGCTCCAGCTGGCATCTTGTGGGTGCCCCTCTGGGGGACGAAGCTTCCAGAGGAAGGAACAGGCAGCAATCTTTGCTGTTTGGCAGCCTCTGCTGGTGATACCCAGGCAAACAGGGTCTGGACTGGACCTCCAGCAAACTCCAGCAGACCTGTATCAGAGGGGCCTGTTAGAAGGAAAATTAACAAATAGAAAGGAATAGCATAAACATAAACAAAAAGGATGTCCACACCGAAACCCCATCTGAAGGTCACTAACATGAAAAACCAAAGGTAGATAAAACCACGAAGATGAGGAAAAACCAGCACGAAAAGGGTGAAAATTCCAAAAAGCAGAACGCCTCTTCTCCTCCAAAGGATCACAACTCCTCGCCAGCAAGGGGACAAAACTGGATGGAGAATGAGTCTGATGAATTGACAGAAGTAGGCTTCAGAAGGTGGGTAATAACAAACTCCTCCGAGCTAAAGGAGCATGTTCTAACCCAATGCAAAGAAGCTAAGAACCTTGAAAAAAGGTTAGAGGAATTGCTAACTAGAATAACCAGTTTAGAGAAAACATAAATGACCTGATGGAGCTGAAAAACACAGCAAAAGAACTTCGTGAAGCATACAAAGTATCAATAGCTGAATCAATGAAGTGGGTGAAAGGATATCAGAGATTGAAGATCAACTTAATGAAATAAAGTGTGAAGACAAGATTAGAGAAAAAAGAATAAAAAGGAATGAAGAAAGCCTCCAAGAAATATGGGACTTTGTGAAAAGACCAAACCTATGTTTGATTGGTGTACCTGAAAGTGACGAGGAGAATGGAACCAAGTTGGAAAGCACTCTTCAGTATATTATCCAGGAGAACTTCCCCAACCTAGGAAGACAGGCCAACATCCAAATTCAGGAAATACAGAGAACACCACAAGGATACTCCTTGAGAAGGGCAACCCAAAGACACATAATAGTCAGATTTGCCAAGTTTGAAATGAAGGAAAAAATATTAAGGGCAGCCAGAGAAAGGTCAGGTTACCCACAAAAGGAAGCTCATCAGACTAACGGTGGATCTCTCTGCAGAAACCTAACAAGCTAGAAGAGAGTGGGGGCCAATATTCAACATTCTTATATAAAAGAATTTTTCAAGCCAGAATTTCATATCCAGCCAAACTAAGCTTCATAAGTGAAGGAGAAATGAAATCCTTTACAGACAGGCAAATGCTGAAAGATGTTGTCACCATCAGGCCTGCCTTACAAGAGCTCCTCTTGAAGGAAGCACTAAATATGCAAAGGAAAAACCCATACCAGCCACTGCAAAAACATACCAAATTGTAAAGATCATCAACACTATGAAGAAACTGCATCAACTAATGGGCAAAATAACCAGGTAGCATCAAAATGACATGATCAAATTCACACATAACAATATTACCCTTAAATGTGAATGGGCTAAATGCCCCAATTAAAAGACACAGACTGGCAAATTGGATAAAGAGTCAAGACCCATTGGTGTGCTGTATTCAGGAGACCCATCTCAAGTGCGAAGACACACATAGGATCAAAATAAAGGGATGGAGAAATATTTACCAAGCAAATGGAAAGCAAAAGAAAAAAAAACACAGAAGTTTCAATCCTAGTCTCCAATAAAACAGACGTTAAACCAACAAAGATCAAAAAGACAAAGAAGGGCATTACATAATGGTAAAGGGATGACTTCAACAAGAAGAGCTAACTATCCTAAATATATATGTACCCAATACAGGAGCACCCAGATTTATAAAGCAAGTTCTTAGAGACCTACAAAGAGACTTAGACTCCTACACAATAATAGTGGGAGACTTTAACACTCCACTGTCAATAATAGAGCAACGAGACAAAAAATTAAGGATATTCAGGACTTGAACTCAGTTCTGGATCAAGCAGACCTGATAGACATCTACGGAACTCTCCACCCCAGATCAACAGAATATACATTCTTCTCAGTACAACATTGCACTTATTCTAAAATTGACCACATAAATGGAAATAAAACACTCCTCAGCAATGCAAAAGAATGGCAATAATAACAAACAGTCTCTCAGACCACAGTGCAATCAAATTAGAACTCAAGATTAAGAAACTCACTCAAAACCGCACAACTACATGGAAACTGAATAACCTGCTCCTGAATGACTACTGGGTAAATAACAAAATTAAGGCAGAAATAAATAAGTTCTTTGAAACCAATGAGAACAAAGACACAACGTACCAGAATCTCTGGGACACATTTAAAGCAGTGTTTAGAGGGAAATTTATAGCACTAAATGCCCACAGGAGAAAGCAGGAAAGATCTAATTAAAAAAACTAGAGAAGCAAGAGCAAACAATTTCAAAATCTAGCAGAAGACAAGAAATAACTAAGATCAGAGCAGAACTGAAGGAGATAGAGATATGAAAAACCTTTCAAAAAATCAGTGAATCCAGGAGCTGATTTTTTGAAAAGATTAACAAAATAGATAGACCGCTAGCCAGACTAATAAAGAAGAAAAGAGAGAAGAATCAAATAGATGCAATAAAAAATGATACAGGGGAGATCATCTCTGATCCCACAGAAATACAAACTACCATCAGAGAATACTATGAACACCTATATGCAAATAAACTAGAAAATCTAGAGGAAATGGATAAATTCCTGGACACATACACCCTCCCAAGACTAAACCAGGAAGAAGTTAAATACCTGAATAGACCAATAACAAGTTCTGAAATAGAGGCAGTAATTAATAGCCTACCAACCAATAAAGCCTAGGACCAGACGGATTCACAGCCAACTTCTGCCAGAGGTACAAAGAGGAGCTGGTACCATTACTTCTGAAACGATTTCAAACAATAGAAAAAGAGGGACTCCTCCCTAACTCATTTTATGAGGCCAGCATCATCCTGATATCAAAACCTGGCAGAGACACAACAAAAAAAGAAAATTTCAGGCTAATATCCCTGATGAACATCAGTGTGAAAATTCTCCATAAAATACTGGCAAACCAAATCCAGCAGCCTATCAAAAAGCTTATGCACCACGATCAAGTCGGCCTCATCCCTGGGATGCAAGGCTGGTACAGCATATGCAAATCAATAAACATAATCCATCACATAAACAGAACCAATAACGAAAACCACATGATTATCTCAATAGATGCAGAAGAGGCCTTCGATAAAATTCAACACTGCTTCATGCTAAAAACTCAATAAATTAGATATTGATGGAATGTATCTAAAAATAATAAGAGCTATTTATGACAAATCCACAGCCAATATAATAATGGGCAAAAGCTGGAAGCATTCCATTTGAAAACTGGCACAGGACAAGGATGCCCTCTCTCACCACTCCTATTCAACATGGTATTGGAAGTTCTGGCCAGGGCAATCAGGCAAGAGAAGAAATGAATCATATTCAAATAGGAAGAGAGGAAGTCAAATTGTCTCTGTTTGCAGATGACATGATTGTATATTTAAAAAACCCCATTGTCTCAGCCCAAAATTTCCTTAAGCTGATAAGCAACTTCAGCAAAGTCTCAGGATACAAAATCAATGTACAAAAATCACAAGCAGTCCTATACACCAATAATAGACAAACAAAGGGCCAAATCATGAGTGAACTCCCATTCACAATTGCTACAATGAGAATAAAATACCTAGGAATCCAACTTACAAGGGATGTGAAGGACCTCTTCAAGGAGAACTGCAAACCACTACTCAAGGAAATAAGAGAAGACACAAATGGATAAACATTCCATGCTCATGGATAGGAAGAATCAAATTGTGAAAATGGCCATACTTCCCAAAGTAATTTATAGATTCAATGCTATCCTCATCAAGCTACCACTGATTTTCTCCACAGAATTAGAAAAAACTACTTTAAATTTCATATGGAACCAAAAAAGGGCCCGTATAGCCAAGACAATCCTAAGCAAAAAGAACAAAGCTGGAGGCATCACGCTACCTGACTTCGAACTATACTATAAGGCTACAGTAACCAAAACACCATGGTACTGGTACCAAAACAGATATATAGACCAATGGAACAGAATAGAGGCCTCAAAAATAACACCACACATCTACAACCATCTGATCTTTGACAAACCTGACAAAAACAAACAAAGGGGAAAGGATTCCCTATTTAATAAATGGTGTTAGGAATACTGGCTAGCCATATGCAGGAAACTGAAACTGGACCCCTTCCTTATGCCTTATACAAAAATTAACTCAAGATGGATTAAAGGCTTAAACCTAAGATCTAAAACTCTAAAAACCCTAGAAGAAACCCTGGGCAATACCATTCAGGACATAGGCATGGGCAAGGACTTCTTGACTAAAACATCAAAAGCAATGGCAACAAAAGCCAAAATTGACAAATGGGATCAAATTAAGCTAAAGAGCTTCTGCACAGCAAAAGTAACTATCATCAGAGTGAACAGGCAACTTACAGAATGGGAGAAAATTTTGGCAATTTATCCATGTGACAAAGGGCTAATGTCCAGAATCTACAAGGAACTTAAACAAATTAACAAGAAAAAAACAACTCCATTAAAAAATCTGGAAACAACAGATGCTGGAGAGGATGTGGAGTAACAGGAACACTTTTACCCTGTTGGTGGGAGTGTAAATTAGTTCAACTATTGTGGAAGTCAGTGTGGCAATTCCTCAAGGATCTAGAACCAGAAATACCATTTGACCCAGCAATCCCATTATTGGGTATATACCCAAAGGATTATAAATCATTCTACAATAAAGACACATGCACACGTATGTTTATTGTAGTACTGTTCACAATAGCAAAGACTTGGAACCAATGCAAATGACCATCAATGATAGACTGGATAAAGAAAATGTGGCACGTATATACTATGCAGCCATTAAAAAGGGTGAGTTCATGTCCTTTGCAGGGACATGGATGAAGCTGGAAACCATCATTCTCAGCAAACTGTGAGTTTCCTGCACAGGAACAGAAAACCAAGCACCTCATATTCTCACTCATAAGTGGGAGCTGAACAATGAGAACACATGGACACAGGGAGGGGAACATCACACGCAGGGACTTGTTGAGGGGTGGGGGAGCTACGGGAGGGATAGCATTAGGAGAAATACCTAATGTAGGTGACGGGTTGATGGGTGCAGCAAACCATCATGGCACGTGTATACCTATGTAACAAACCTGCACGTTCTTGCACATGTATCCCATAACTTAAACTGTAATAAAAAAAAAATAGTGTTAGACATACTTTTTTTCCCCCACCTAGCAAGGTCTCTTTGCTTTAAAAATAGGTACAAAATGAAGTGAGTTTAATTTATCTATATTTAGTTAGAATTAGGTATCCTGACTTTCTTTTATCATGTTTAAAATTGCACACTTTGATGAATTTTTCCATCTCTCCTGCTTCCATATCTTAACCAGAGATGTGTTAGCATAAATATTTCAGTGTTGATATTTTAACCATTAGCATTTCTTGAGTTTTTGTTAGCAAATTTAAAAATATTTTGAAGTTTTACTTGTTGTAGGGAAATGCTTTGATGATCTAGAGTTTGAGAGTCAAAATTGTTCTGATTTTTATAGTTCAAGTTTAACCCAATTTCCCAGACAACTTTTTCTATCATAGTTATTGTATTTCCCATGAAGTAAAATTACTACTCTAGTTCATTTAATAAATGTAAAAATTGAAAAACCTCAAAAAGAAGCCTACTTACAGTTTTTTCTTTAATATAATTTAATACTAAAGTAGAGGCTATGTTTCCCAGTTTGTGTAAAGACTAATTCAACTCAATTTTCATTGCATTTGGGAAAAGCCAGAAGTAAAACTGCATTTGGGGAAAGCAAGAATCTAAATGTTTTAACCCTGGTAATCATCTGTCATTTCTGCTAGTTAGAAAATATCATTTCATCTAGAACTCTCTAAAGGGAAACAGTTGGAAAATATTCTTTGAACTATTTGGTCCCAAGTTCCTTCCCGGTTGTCAGCTCAGAAAAATGATGGCCCAAGTCTTAAAAGATAGCACAGTTCAATGAGTAGCACTTCCTAGTGTGGGTCATCCAGGACTCCAAGTAAATGGTGATAGGCTTGAAGTAGTGGGAGAAAGAAGTACAGTATTTTTAATTTAAAGCTTTTACATTTTAAGTGTTATTTTTGAATAATAGGAGAATTAATATAAGATACCAACATTAATATGATATAAGTTACAAACGTTAATACAATATGGTACAAGGGATTAATAATAAAATTATCACTGTCCTTTGATTTGCATATTACATTACAGTTTGCAATGCTTTATTACATATATAAGGGTTCTCCAGTGTCTCCTAGACAATTTGGTGACATTTAGTACATTCACAATGTTGTGCAACTACCACCTATAGTAAGTTCTAAAACATTTTTGTCATTCCACAAGAAAACTCCGTACCCATTAGTCAGTCCCCCTCCACTTGCTCTTTCCCCCAGCCCCTGTCAACCATCAATCTGCTTTTTGTCTTGGTGGCCTGTTATACTTATTTCATATAATGGCACCATGCAATATGTGACTTTGTGTCTGTTTTATTTCACTTAGCATGTTTTTGAGGTTCATCCATGTTATAATGGCTAGCAGTACTTCATTCATTTTTAGGGCTGAATAATAGTCATATATGACTATATATATGAGACTATACTATATATATGAGACTATATATATATATAGAGTCATATATGACTGTATATATGAGACTATATATATAGAGTCATATATGACTATATATGAGACTATATATAGGACTATATATATATATACAGTCATATATGGCTATATATATGAGACTATATATAGGACTATATATATATATATGACTATATATGACTATTATTCAGCCCTAAAAAAGAATGAAGTACTGCTACCCATTATAACATGGATGAACCTCAAAAACATGCTAAGTGAAATAAACCAGACACAAAGTCACATATTGCATGGTGCCATTATATGAAATAAGTATAACAGGCCACCAAGACAAAAAGCAGATTGATGGTTGACAGGGGCTGGGGGAAAGAGCAAGTAGAGGGTGACTGACTAATGGATATGGAGTTTTCTTGTGGAATGAAGAAGAATGTAGAATATATATATATATATATATATATATATATATATGAATGAAGAAGAATGTAGAATATATATATATATATATGCTACATTTTGTTTATCTGTAACCACCCAGTGGGTTCACCTTGTCCACTTCCTAGACAGAGCCAATTTATCGATACAGGGAAACTGCAATAGAGAAGGAATAATTCATGTAGAGCCAGCTACACGGGAGACCAGAGTTTTATTATTACTGAAATCATTCACCTCAAGAATTCAGGATTTGGGATTTTTAAGGACAATTTGGTGGGTAGGGGCCAGTGAGTCAGTAGTGCTGATTGGCTGGGTCAGAGGTGAAATGATAGGGTGTTGAAGCTATCCTCTTGCACTGAGTCATTTCCTGGGTAGAGACTACAAGACCAGATGAGCCAGTTTATTGACCTGGGTGGTGCCAACTGATCCATCAATGCAAGGTCTGCAAAATATCTCTGGCACTGATGTTAGGTTTTACAATAGTGATGTTATCCCCTCCAGGAGCAATCTGGGGAGGAGGATCAGAATTCTGTAGCCTCTAGCTGCATGACACCTAAACCGTAATTTCTAATCTTGTGGCTACTGTGTTAGTCCTACAAAGGCAGTCTAGTCCTCAGGCAGGACCGCTTAGAGAGTAGAAACAAGATGAAGTTGGTTAGGCCAGATCTCTCTCACTGTAATAATTTTCTCAGTTATAATTTTGTGATGGTGGTTTCATATTCATTCATCTGTTGGTGGACGTTTGGATTACTTCTAAATTTTGATTATTGTGAATAGTACTTCTATGAAATTACATGTACAAGAATTTGTTTGCATACCTGTTTTCAATTCTTTGGGGTATATCCTTAGGAGTGGAATTGCTGGGTAATATGGTAACGCTATGTTCAACATTTGAGGAAATGTCAAGCTGTTTTCTATAGTAGCTGTACTATTTTACATTTCCAGTAACTATGTATAAGGGTTACAATTTATTTTTTTTTCTGATTCTGTACTTCAATGGATGCAAAAGGAGTCCCAAAGACCACTTGTTATTTTTTATTTTTCAGTTATAGCCACCCTGGTAACTGTGAACTGGTATCTGCATTTTGCATTTCCCAAATGCAAATGATGTTGAACATCTGTTCATGTGCTTGTTGGCCATTTGTATGTTTTCTTTGGAGACACATCCATTCAAAACCTTTGCCCATTTTTTATATTGAGCTGTTTGTCTTTTTGTTGTTGAAGTGTAAGAGTTCTTTGTGTACTCTGGGTACTAGAGCTTTATCAGAAACATGATATGCAAATATTTTCTCTCATTTTGTAGGTTGTTTTTGCACTTTCATGATAGTATCTTTTGATGCACAAAACTTTTTAATGTTGATGAGGTCCAATTTATCTTTTTTTTCCTCTGTTATTTATGCTTTTGGTGTCATACCTAAAAATCCATTGGTAAATTCAAGGTTATGAAGATTATGTTCTTTTCTATTTTCTTCTTTTTTAAAAAATGATTAAGTGTACTTTGTGCATTCAACTTTTTTCTCTCTTCTGGTTTGGAATTTTTAGTCTATTTCTATTCTTTTGTTAATTTAACTTGAAATTTTAATGTGATATTTAACTCCAAGTTTAAGTCCTGCAAGTGGGAAATTTTCCAAAGAAAAGTAATCTTTAGGACAGTGTTGGATAATGGATTTTCCATGGAAAAATAGCTCCAGTAGGGGCAATCATTGTTTTTTCTCCATTCACAGGATCAGAATCTCCCTCTATATTGAAGAACCAGAAGAACTAGGCAGAGAAGAAAGAACATTGATATTCAGTATGTAGGACACAAGAAGGGACTGGAAAACTAAGAGTTGGTTACTTCTATAGACAGGGGTGAAGCTTCTCCTTTCATGGTCATCCATGGTCACAATTAGGACTTCTGATGTGAACTGCAGAGAAGTGAGGAGCAAATATCTGCAAACCATGATCAAAATAGAGAAAGTTTCCTGGGGTTCTGTTCCTCAGGGGAGCATCCCGTAAGACTGTAAAGACAGAAACCTACCACATGGTTTACATAAGTACAGTAGTGTACAGCCTCATGTGATGAGTATTGTGAGAGGAGAAATACAGAATGTGGTGGAAGTGACCAGAGACTCCCAGAAGGACTTGTTTAAGCTTAAGTCTTACGGTATGAAGAAGAGTTGTCTAGGTGAAGGTGATGGTGCTGCTATAAGTGAAGAGAAAGTTCTAGGCACAGAGAAGAACACATTACAGCCTTAAAGGTGAAAGAGAATGTGGTATGTTTGACAGACTGAAAATTTAATGTAGACCATTGTGAACAGGGAAGGATGTGGCATGAGATGAGTTTGAAAAGGCAGGAGGGAGCCAAATGTCCTCATAAACCATGTCATAGATTTGGAATTTAATTCTATAGGCAATGAAAAGCCTTTAGAGTTTCTAATTTGCTTTGTTTTTACAAGTGATTGACATGATCTAGTCTGCATCTTTGAAAATGCATCCTGGCTGCTGTGTGAATTGGAAGGGGGTAGTGAGAGTGATTATGATGTCCATTGTAACATCCAAGAGAACAATGATGGTGACTTTGACAAGGATGTGGACAAAGGGAGATATGAACAGATTTGAGAGAAATTTAGAAGGTAGATAAACTAAGATTGGCAAGGACTAGATAATGGAAGAGAGAAAGAGGAGAGAGTCAAGAATCACTCTTAGATTGTTGGATTGATTAGCTTTGGTGCCATTTATTAAACCAGGGAACCTTGGAAGACGAACAAGTTTGTGGGATGGCATAGAGGAGAAAAAATAAGCCCAGTTTTATATAAGTTGAATTGACAACAGAGAGCCAAGTAGAAATTTCCAGGCATGCTCCCACCTCAGTACTTTTCCTGCTATTTTTACCTAGAGCACTCTTCCCAGGGATATCTACATGGCTCACTTCGTCACTTTTGTTAGGCAACAGCTCAAATGTCCCTTTCTTAATGAGACTTTCCCTGACCACCTTATCTGAAAAAGTAGTAGCCCTCTCCCCCATTAACTCAGCATTCTCTATCTTCTCTCTATGCTTTATTTTATTTCATAACATTTATTATTTTGGCTTTTCCTGTATCCCCTCTATCTGGAATATAGCCTCATCCTTCCAAAACAGCCATAAGGTTCAGTTCACATCTTAGCTCCTCTGGGAAGCCTTCCTTGAGATCTCCAGGCTGGGTTAGGAGTGCTCTTCCCAGGGGTTTCATTTCTTATCTTGAACATCTCAACCACATTACATTGTAATGTCTGCTGATTCAGGATGCTCTTTCACTGGCTTGTAAGCCCTGGTAGGTCAAGGACTATGTCTTTATATTAGATCCCTGACACTTAGCACAGTGCCTGGCACAGAGAATCTGCTCAGTAAGTATTTGTTGCATGAAAGAAATAATTCTGAGGAACTACCGTGGAGTGCATTAAAGAATGTCTTTCCTCTCATCTGCCATTGAATGGATGTTTAACCACTGGACTTTTGATCTATTTTTCTTCCCAGAATACGTTTCCCCTTCTAATAGTAGCACCTCCATTACCTTTGGATAATTAGTTTTTTCTATCGCATGCAATATAAGTTGGATTCTTAGTCAATATATCTGACCTTCCCATTCCAAGGGGTGGAAGAGTACATGCAATTTAAGACAAGCAATGTTTCTCACCTTAAAATTTGTATCTAGAATAGAGGAGACAAAATGGTTAGGACTGAATAATCATCTCAGTGTCTCCCTGACTATACCATTCTGTAGGTGTTTCTCTCCAGATCACTGAAAATTTCCTGGTTTCTGTCATTTCTAAAGCCTGGTTGTCAGGTTTTCTTTTGATTTGATGAGTAATCCATTTTCTTCTAATCAATTCATTTTTTGGACTTAAGTGGACAGAGTTGATCCCTGTTGCATATAACCAAAAAATATTAATGTAAACTGTGATTAGTACTGCTAGCTAGGAAGATGATCAAAAAGCCTGTCAATGTGGAGGATACCAGAAAATGACATGCATGTATCTTGATTTTATTTGATCACCATACACATGAATATTCACCTGCCATCTTTTGATGCAGGGTTAAGGCTATTTAGTATAGTTTTGTTTTTTTGAGATAGCCATACCCAAAATATATGTCCTGCAATTTCCAGTTCCAATTTCTTTAAATTGGAGAACTTAAAGACATTCGTGAAACAGTTTGAGGGCAGAATTCTAGATTCTTACAAAATTTCCTTGATTATTTATAATTATCTCACTGGATTTAATTGAACAGAGATTTTTAAAAGATATCTATTGGGTGTCTTTAACTTTTTTATGTCAACAAAATTTTTTTTCTCATTCATATTTTATAAATTTACCAAATGTTTAATTAAATTGTTCCATTATAATAATAACTGGCAAAAAAAAGATTTGGGAACAAATATATTATACTCTCAGTAAGCACACATCCCAATTGGAGGTGGGACTGCAAGGGGCCTATGACAGACAGCCTGCCAGATGGGAAAATTTAGCTTGCTTTTGTTATCTATGAGAGAATAAAGGACTTTAATTGATCCTGGATAAATGAATGCCATTAAAGACCGGTTTTATTAGACTCATATTTAACTTTAGAGCTTCTCAAGGAAAATACCATTTCTTTGCTTTCTTATTGTATAATACCTCTTCTTGATTTTCCCAATTAGAAGACAATGGATTATTTTGGAATGCAATAAGAATATTTCTTTCAGAAGCATTACTATCTACCATGCTGAGTGTTTCAGTCCATTTTGTGCTGCTATAACAGAATACCTGAGACTGGGTAATTTATAATGAAGAGAAATTTATTTTCTCAGTCCTGGAGGCTGAGAAGTCCAAGATCAAGGTGCTAGCATCTGTGAGGTCCTTCTTGCTGTGTCATCACCTGGCAGAAGTTGGAAGGGCAGTCCGGGTGCAGTGGCTAATGCCTGTAATCCCAGGAAGGGAGGCCAAAGCGGGCAGATTATCTGAGGTCAAGAGTTCGAGACCAGCCTGGCCAACATGGTGAAACCCCATCTCTACTAAAAATACAAAAATTAGCTGGGTGTAGTGGTGTGCACCTGTAGTCCCAGCTACTTGGGAGGCTGAGACAGAAGAATCACTTGAACCCGGGAGGCAGAGGTTGCAGTGAGCTGAGATTGTGCCACTGCACCCTAGCCTGGGCAACAGAGCAAGACTCTGTCAAAAAAACAAAAAAAAGAAAAGAAAAAGAAGAAGAAGAAGAAGAAGGTGGAAGTGGAAGGGCAAAGAGGCAAAGAGGGCCAGACTTGCCATTCATAACAGCATTAATCACACTGATGAGTGTGGAGCCCTCAATGGCCAGCTCACCTCCAAAAGACCCCACCTCTTAATACTGTTAAGATGGCAATTAGATTTCAACATACATTTTGGAGGGAACAGATATTTAAACCATACACTGAACAGTGGTTAAAGGAATAGAACTGTGGTTCAACAGACATATAGTTAGCACTCTAACCTGATGGGCTCTATTGCTGGATGCAGGTATACATAGTTGAATCAGAAGTGGTTTGAGGGTACATGAAACACAATATAGAAAGGGAAGTAGTTACTTCAGCACCCAAACATAATGTGACATTGGAAGACCAGACATAGCATGTGGTCCCGAGTTGCCCATGAGTTAGTTGTTTAAAGATAGGACAAGGACATATGAAAATAGGTAGGTCAGAATTCAAGATAGTTAGTGCTTCAGTGCCAGAATGATGGCAGCAGCTAGCAGGTGCTCTAGTAAGAAGGGACCTGGGATACCTATTGCAGAAGGTCTCAGGATGTTGACCCTGAAGGACATACATTTATTCATTTATCATTTATCTAAGTTTTATTGTACACTACCCTGTGCTAGGCAGTGCTCCAGACATTAGGGTTTTAAGAGTGAACAAGACAGATAAGTTTCCTGCTTTGGAGAGCTAAGTTGGGAGTGTGTGAATGTTTGCGGCAAGGTGAAGAGAACATGTGGTTCATGCATAGACATGTAAGTGAACAGACACATGTGCTACTAACAAGAAAAAAAGAGGGTAATGAGTGGGAATAATGTTGGGAAAGGCTGCTCAATGGAGATAAAATCTGACCTGAATGGAGAAAGGGAGTCAGCCACATGAAGATTTGGGGGAAGATGTTTCAGGTGGATGAATCAGCTATTGCAAATGTCCCCAAACAGAACGAATCTTGTGATGTTTAGGGCAGAAATGATGGGGTCACTTTCAAGACATGATTGGTTTCCATTTCTACAGAACTGACACAGAGAATTAACAGGCATCTCCTGCTGTGTGTAACTAGAGGACAACTGTGGCCTTTGCCTAGTTCCTTTGGGAAACTCCAGATTCCTCGGTAGTCACATTACTTTGTGAAGCTGTACTTACCGCATTGGAGTTCAATTTATTTATTTATTTTTTTTTTCTTTTCTTTTTTTTTTATGGTCTTTTTCTTTCTTTTTTTTTTATTATACTTTAAGTTTTAGGGTACATGTGCACATTGTGCAGGTTAGTTACATATGTATACATGTGCCATGCTGGTGCGCTGCACCCACTAACTCGTCATCTAGCATTAGGTATATCTCCTGATGCTATCCCACCCCTCTCCCCCCACCCCCCACCCCACAACAGTCCCCAGAGTGTGATATCCTTCCTGTGTCCATGTGATCTCATTGTTCAATTCCCACCTATGAGTGAGAATATGCGGTGTTTGGTTTTTTGTTCTTGCAATAGTTTACTGAGAATGATGATTTCCAATTTCATCCATGGCCCTACAAAGGACATGAACTCATCATTTTTTATGGCTGCATAGTATTCCGTGGTGTATATGTGCCACATTTTCTTAATCCAGTCTATCATTGTTGGACATTTGGGTTGGTTCCAAGTCTTTGCTATTGTGAATAATGCCTTAATAAACATACGTGTGCATGTGTCTTTATAGCAGCATGATTTATAGTCCTTTGGGTATATACCCAGTAATGGGATGGCTGGGTCAAACTTCTGCGAGGCTGCACCGGGTAGGCATACTGTCTTGCATCCCCCATTCCTCAAGCTGCACCTTGATCCATGCCAGTCTTTAGAATAATATAGAGGAAACCTCAAACTCAGATAGGAAACTTCAACTCTATCATTTTAGTTTTCTCTTTCATAGCTTTCCTTTCGCTCAGGCTCTGTTCTGACAAGCCAAGGCTTTTTGGCAATTTAGCTGAAAAGTAAACGTAAGCAAATAAATATGATTCTAGGGATCCAGCCTACCAGAATAACTCTATTAGAGAACTTGTTTAGACAAAACCTATTTTCTCATTCCCGAAACTGACAAAACTGTAGGAAAATCACTCATGTTTGAAAGCAAAGTATAATAAAGTGCTATATTGTACCACTGTCTTCATCAAGGGGAAAACAAACAAACAAACAAATCATAAACCACAATGTATTGCCTGAAAATGAGAGGTCAGAGGCTTATTTTAAAAGGAGAAAATAAAAAAAAAAAACTAGACTGGTGGCTTGATTTCAAATGCATTAATAATTGTGAAATAACTTTATGAACAGTATGCCATGATTGTTGACTTTGTGATTTGGTTAATATATCAATAAACAATAGTTTGGGGGAAAAATAGCACATTGCTATCTCAGTGGAAGAAGTGAGAAGAATCTACCTGTTTTATTCATATGGTAATCTCTAACTAAAGGATTGATCGAGACATTAATGTTCTTCTTGTTAGCTTGGTTTGAAAACAAAGTAAATTAAGAAAATAGTAATCAGAAGTTTTCTTGCAAGTCTGGAGCTAATGAACAGTGGATAGAGTTGACGATTTGGGGAGATTTATTTAATAGAAACTATATTCAGGGTGACCATATGTTGTGGAGTATTCAAGATAGTCCCACTTCACACCTGTTGTCCCAACATGATTTACAGCAGCTCCCTTTCTCTCTCAAAATTGTTCCCTAGCTATAGTGGATCCTAAAAGTACCCTTTCTCCCCAGGATGAAATCAGTCTAGCAAATGTGTCTTCCACTCTCCAATTTCAGTATCTGCATCATTCATTCATTCACAGATATTTCTGAAAATTACAATACCGGATATTTTTCTCATCACTGAAATTATTTTTTTTAAAAAAATTATATCCCTTAAGGGGCTCATAAGGATCAGTGCAAGATGGACATAAATTGTTTTTCTTAATTCAATGCAGTGTGCGTTAATGAGAATGCACCATGTGTTTTAAGCACTGACTAGTTGTCAAGGGGATGGAGGAGTAAGCAAGAGAAAGTCTATACCTTTAAGGAGTCATTTTGGTTGATCTGCTTATCTCCATCTATTAATCTGATGATAAAAGTCTCCAATGGCTTCCCATTTCACTTGGAATAATCTGAGCTCCTTATTATGACCTCGAAAGCCCAATCTGGCCCCTGCCTACCCTGTGATTTTATAAGCTCCAGGCATACAGGCCTTCTTTCTGTTTCTGGGCTTGTCCCTGCCTCAGGGCCTTTGCACTTACCATTTCCTTTATACACAAACCTCTTCCCCCAGGGCGTCCTGTGGCTGTCTTCTCTTCATTTGTGTCTAGGTTTAAAAGTGACTTCTTCTGGGACACTTTCCCAATCACATTATCCAAATTCGCCTTTCCTTTCTCTGCCTTGTTTTACTTGGGTTTATTTTCTTAGCTGTTATCAACCTCTAAAAGTAATAATTAAGTATGGGTTACTTTTTTGGGCTATCTTCTCATGATGAAATGTAAGCAGACTCTTGCCTATCTTGGTCACCCCAACATCTCTGTATCTTGAGCAGTGGCTAGCACACAGTAGGTGCTTAATATTTTTGAATAAATGATAAGTAAACTTTGTGACTGATTTATAGATTTACATTTATTTCTCACAATTTAATATGTATTCTTGAAAGCCTTTTCTTAGCCTTTTACCTTTCTCCTTTCGTATGATTCTTTTTACACTTTGAGTTCTTGAGTCTGTTATTGTCACTCCAATCTCTTGACAAAGGAGTTATCTTACATATCCTGCACCAATACACTAATGTTGACTGTTGAAAATCACACAGGTACAGAATGAATCTGGTTGTTGTCTTCTGTGCCTCTCTCTCTAATAAACCCAAACTCGAGGATATTTTCAGTTATTTCTCTTGCCTCCTTTCATATCAAGGGTAACTCATACCAGTCCATTTCAGTCTGGAGAGGCCATTGAGAAATCTTTGGTTTGAGCCTGGTAGATTAAAAGATGGCATTATTAGTCAGTCCACTGTAGAAAGAAGATGAAATTTGAGTATTTATTTCTGTAATGGTGATGGTTTATCTGTTCCTTTTGGAAGTAGGCCTGTTGACATAGGTGAGACATGCCTTGTTTGTCCTCAGTTCAAAGTAAATTGGTCAGTGAGGGGATCAAGTTTGCCACATTGGCTGCATTATCATCATATTCCAACTAAGGACAAGGGCCAACCAGGATAACTTATTTGAAGTGTGCGTAGGCTTTGTTATACCTCTACAGGGAATAACCTTAAATTTCCTATAAAATAAAAAATTCAGCTCCTCAATGAAATGATGTGGCTCTAACTAGAGATAAAAAGAAGTGCAACTATTCAAATGTGATAACAAACACAGGTGATGACGTGAATGCTAGTGATTTGCTTTTGACAATCCTGTGAGGCAGGCAATGTGGGATGAAGCCATTTCTGAGATGAGTTTAAACAGTGAAGGTCATAGGGCTAGAAAAAGACAAAGCAAGAGCTTGTCCCAGATCTTTTGAGGGCAGTCCTTTATAATTTCTATGACATTATACTCTCTCCCTCTTTCCCACCTTATAGTATATTTAACTTACGTATATCATTTTATTTTTAGTTACTTTTTTTTCTTGAATGGGACCAATGCAGCAATTTTTACTTTGTGTCTCATTTCATTCCTAACTTACACAGAATCTACTGGCAGCCAATCCCATTTAAAATAAATACAAGGAGTGCCAGTTGCATCTTCAAAGTAGCAGATACCAACATGGAATGAAATATGCAAGAGATTTTATTGAGTGAAACACCTGTGAAGAATAAGAACTAGAAGGAGGAGGAGTAGGTAGAGAGCAGGAGTGGACAGGTCTGAGAGAAGTGAAAGGAGAGATGGAGGGAAAGACTGAGTAGGAAGAGCCTCAGATCATGCACAGTTCTGAGAAATGTTCTGCCAGGTCAAGGGGTAGTCCCTGAGCTCTTTCAAGCTAGGGTTGGCAAACTATTTGGCCCATGGGACAAATCTGGCCTGCTACCTGATTTTGTAATTAAAGTTTTATTGAGATGCAGTCATGTCTATTCATATACATATTGCCTATGACTGCTTTCATGCTTAACTGGCAGAGTTAAAGTGTTGCAACAGAGAACATGTGGATGGAAAAATATAAATATTAATTATCTGGATCTTTATAGAAAAGTTTCCAACCTTTGCTTTAGAGTAATCTCATGTTAGACAGAAATGGCCCACTGTAGTACCCCCAGCATATTCAGTTATGGGCTGAGAATAGCTGTGGTTATGGGGCAAATGATGCCTCCTGGTGGACTGAAAAATGTGGCAGTTGGAGCCTCTTAATAAGCTTTGTTCCTCATAGCAGGTTCTCCTAAAGGGAGATTTGAGTGAGACACACAGATAGTGTGTGGCTGTTTATTGAAAAAGTTTGCTAACCCTGCTCTAGATAGGAGTTATTATTTATTCCACAAGGGACATGGTCATTTGTTATAAGTGAGCAAATTAATAGTCTGTTTTATAAAGCAATTTCCTATAATACTGCCTAGCAAGAATTATTTTCCTCGGATTCGACTTTGTCAGTTCTGCCTTAGTGTTGTTGAGGGAGGCACAGGGTGGTGCTGGAAAGAACACTGAATGGCTGGAAGACCTGGGACCTTGTCCAGTACAGGCTGCTAAATATCTCAGTGGTCGCCATGTGTTACATCACCTCTCTGGACTTCAAGAGTCCTATTTGTCAAACACGGGGTTTAGACTAGAGGACTGTTAATTCCTTTTAACCGCAACAAGAGTATCATACAGGACAGTATTAATCAACGGGTGGGCCTGAGCCAGCAGCTGGGGATTTGGTGGACTAAGTAGGAGAAAAATGACCCAGCTTAGATCAGAGATCTTCTCTAGCTGGTGTGCAAAAAACTGCAACAAGGAGAGACTTGTTCCAGTAACCCAAACTGTTCCCTTTTAATTACAGCATAAACATGAGTCTGTTTATGTGGATGTTCAATGATACAATGACATGGTCTATCAAGTGGAAGCAACCAATAAAGGAGACAATGATGGTGCAGGCCAAAGGAGCGTGTATGGTGCTCACAGGAGGGCCATTGTGCTGGGACATATAGAAGCGGCTTTTCTTCCTGCTTACAAGATCTACTCTGTCTTGTTGGAGGGGAAAATGAGGTGAACATTAGCTTATTACCTCTGTGTGTATGTGTATGTGTGTGTGTGTTTGTGTGTGTCTGTGTGGGTGGGTGGGAAGGGAGGAGTTAAACACCTAGACAGCTCCGGAAACATCCCTGTCTCTATGAAACCTAGACACTGAAGGTTTTATATGTGAGTAACATAGATTGTGTTTGTTTGAACTTCTAGTATAGCTCTGTGGTAACAAGATTAGTGTCAAAATCCTAGATATCCCCAGGAGGGAGGGGAAGCGTTCATGGGAAAGGACAAGAGTCCTTCCAGTAATATTCCATGTACTTGCTGAACCTAGAAAACAAAACTACAGGATGCATATTTATGTAAGAATTTCAGATAAATAAAGAATAATTTTTTAGTATAAGTATGTCCCATGCAATATTTGTATTTTATTTGGTAACCCTAATTGAATGAGAGCAATTTCCTCAAAAAGTTAATGAATAGAGTAGATTTTGGTGGAACATAAGAGTTACAAGAATCAGTGGACTCTAGAACAGGGGCACCAGGTCATTAAAATAATTGTTTTAAATTTTTGTGGTTATAGTATGGTCCTTTAAATACCTGTCTTTGCCATATTTTTCATCTTCCAGCAGCCAAATAGGGGATATATATTTTTAAAAGTAAGAAATAAAGCTTTAACCTTACCCTCAGAATTATCAGTGTTTGTTTGCAGAACCTGCTAGAACTTTGAGTTTAGCTGTAATTACAGAACTGACCCAGACCACATCAGACATTGAGATAATTGAGTTTTTCAAGTCATAGTGAGAGGGAGATGGAAAGCTATATTGTGGCTGAGCTAAGAATCTATTCTATCATTTTATGGGGAAATAAGCTATGCTGGAAATATAAACACCTATTTTTGGACATTTTCTCAATCCTATTGAACTCACAAAATGTGAAACTTTTTAGTTGGTTCAAAGCAATGATGAAGAATTTTATCCCTAGACTGTCCTTTAGATAGCAAATAGACATAGAAAATATTGTCACTTAGAGGAGTTTGGGGTACTAGAATGTTCTTCTCTACTGTTAAAGAAGACCACTGTGAAAAAATTTTCAAAAAAACTTTCCCTCATGAGCAGATTATAAACTTTCTTTTCCAACACCTTTTTCTTTTATTGTTCATTGGAAGTGTGCTTATGCCAGCATAATTTTGACAAGCCTCAAAATATTTGCTGCTATAATTGTAGAAGTCTTCCTTTAATAAAATGAAATTTGATTTTTATTTACCTGAAGTAGTAGAGAGTTGCTAGACTTAAAAAAATCATTGTAAACACATTATCAAAAATAGACCAGTTTGACTGAATTTCATCACTTAAGTTGCACAGATATTAACTAGGAAGTTAGTCTTCACAAGGTTAGAAGTTGCCAGCCGAGTTCCCAAACACTATATCTTTTGAGTCATTTAGCTCTTTTCCCTCATACTGTTTCTCCTTTTTATGCAATAATTCTTTTTTCAAGGCACACTTTTCATTTTCTAATTCCTCATCCCTTTATTGGCATGCCATTAACCTCATAATTGATCCATATTTTTCTTAACATGGGGAAATGTAATTTCTCATTTCTCATCACATGTTCCTTAAAAAATTTCATATTCTCAGCTCATCCTACCCTCTCCGCAGCTTAAAATCTGCCTGGTATTCTTAGATTATGTTGAGGACATGTCCATTTTGTTGTGTTATTCTGCTGTGCTCCAGTCTGTTATGTGGTGTGTTTCAGTTATAGTTGCTGCATAGCAAACTACCCTAAAGCTGGTGGCATAAAACTGCACTATTTGTGTGTGCGTGTGTGTGTGTGTGTGTGTGCTGACTGATTCTGTGGATTACGAATTCATAGAGGAAGTAGTAGAGATGGGCTCATCTCTTAGATGTCTGAGACTTAGCTTGGGAAAGCTCAGACAACTGAGGGTGGCTCTTTCCAGTAGCCCCATCAACTCCAAGCATGTGGCTCACATTTGTGTAATGTACTGGTGCAACTGTATTGCCTATTGAATGCTAGTGTCAGTTGGCACCCAAGGCATAATGGCTGTTAAATATTTTAATCTTCACCTCTAAGTATCAATTTGTCAAACTCTTGCCACATGTCCCTCTGCTGGGAACCCACTCTGCTGGCTCATTTGATGAAGCCCTTCTGTGTCCTTCAAGACTCAGCTCAAGCTCCTTCCTCAGGGTTCCTATACTACCCTTTGTTTCCTCTGTTACAGCACTGGCTGGACACATTGCATTGCAACAATTTTTTTTATTTTTCTCCTTATGTTTTGAACTTCTTAAGTAGAGCTCCTTTTTTCTTGGTCGTCTCTGTACTGTGTGCCTGTCACATAGTAGTCTTCAAGGGATGATTGGGTTTTGAACATCAAGTAAGCTTCTCAATTAATTTTCTGCCCTTTGAAAATTGATTGTGCTTCTTGATAAATCAAACTGAGTTCAGTTTTTTCCTCTAATATCTGTGAACATTATAACATCTTTCTACATCAGAGAACTGATCATGAACTTATTTTTCTTTTTCTATTGCATATAATATTTAAAAATCCCTCCCCCATAAAAAATACAAACTATAATCTCCATGAGGGCAAATATCCTTTTCCCAGAGTTCAGCATAGAGTGCAAAACTGTGCTCAATAAGTATTTATTAAATGTAATTATTCAGGCTAAATAACATTAAATATGCTATTGCTAATATTTATAGCAAGGCATATATGCAAAGTGTTTTATTTGCATTCTCTAGTTTAATATTCTGAGTAACATAATAGACACCTCCCATTATTTTCTTTAAAGAGGTTTTGTTATTTCAAACTGAGGCTTAGAGAGGTTAAGTAGGTTACCAACATCAGATGGCCAATGAGTAGTAGAGCCAGAATTTGAATCCAGATTACCCAGTGTCAGAAGCTGACATCTTAACCATCACATTTCAATACCACCTTAGGGAAAGGAATGTCAAAAAAATCTTGAAATCATTCTGGATTGTGGCCTTCTTAGTACCATTCATGGTATCTGTCTCTGCTTATTTACCCTGACTTCTAAATATTTTATCTGCAGGAATAAATTTGGTACGTTCAAGAAGTGACAAGAAGGCCAGTGTGGTTAGAGCATTGGGAAAAAAAAAAGAGACTAGTAGGAGATGGGGTTGGAGAGAAAAATTGGGGCCAGAGCGCACAGGGCTTTGAAGAAGTTTGGGTTTTATGTAAATGAAATTGAAGTCATTGGAGGGGTTTTGATTTGATCTAATTTAGTTTAAACACTTTGGCTGCTGTTGTAGATAATGCACTGAGAGGATGGGGTGGAGGCAATGGAGGCTTTTGTAGAAGTTGGAACTGAAAATTTCAACTACTGCAAAACAGGGAATTTAGACTTGTGTGGCCACAGTGGGCATGATGAAAAGTGAATGAATTTGGGATATTGTTGGAGGCAAGGGTCCTTAATAAATATTTATTGAATTAATGAGTATATAATAAGCATTAAACAATTAGCACAGTTATTGGTCCACAGCAAGTACCCACTAAGTGGTGGTTACTCTTACTATCATCATCATTGTCTCTTCTACCTCCTGAGAGGTGAAATTACAGTATTAACACTCATAAATCATCAGCTTCCCACTCTGCACGTTATCCTTCATCCCTTCAGCTCTTGTGTCTTACTCTACAGAGGCTACTCTCTTAAAGTGACCCCCAAGCTGTTGAATTCAGTGTAATTTTCTAATTTTTCATTCCCTGATGCCTGTCTGCCCCCTTTGACTTCCTACTCCTTGCAATGCCTTGACGCCTGAGATGATATACTCTCTTAACTCTTCCTGTACATCTCTTGGGGCTCCTTCTCTGTGGCTTCTTTTTCTCCTTTTGCCCTCTCAGTATAGAGGTTTCTGAAGAATCTGATCCTGAGACCCTCGTTCTAATAGGTCAGTTCCAGATGACCAAATCCTCATCTTATGACTATATTTTTAGCTTAGCCCTTCATTTCTGACATATCTTTTTCTTCCAAAAGCCATGACTTAAAACTAGACGAGAGGTGAATTTTATCTGTGCCCCTAAGTCCTTCAGTTTCCTACCTAAGATTATAAAATATGTATCATTGGAAATCTTGGGCAGCACACAAAACATAATTTATCAGGAATGAGATTCTTATGGAGAACTAATTTTCTATTGAGGAAATTAAGAAGGGGTTTGAATTTGGGCTAAAATATCCATTTCTAAAATTAATCTTCATGTGCTCTTTTTTTTTGCTAGCCTATATGATATTTATGTTTTACTTATTGAATAATTCATGTACCACTGACCAGCACAATAAAATATTTCACTTCAAGCACACATCTACATTTCTTAACTTAGCTCTCAATTCTAATTACTACACTCAATTTCTGTTTCTCGATGGAAAGAGGAATCCTACATAGAACTGAACACCAGCTAATGAACTCCATTAAACAGGGATGACTGAGTAGTGCTTACTGAGATTTAAGTATAAATCGAATTTTCTTTCCTGAGTTTAAAGTTTCATAAACGATTAAATAGGCAAAAGTTTACTACAGAGTAGATAGCCTTTGGGGTGGGATAATACCCTGCTGTCTTTTCTTCTTTCCTTTTTCTTAGTTCTTTAGGCTCAGGAGCGCTCTGGGATGCAGAAAGGAGAGAAAGACTCTTCCCTCCTGCTTGATTCTGACATATATCTGTTTTTTCAAACTATGTTTTTCTTCATCTAGGATGAGTTTAGGGAAGGGAGAAGAAAAAGGGCTGAAAAAGAAGTGGCTTCCTCATTCTCCAGTATCCTAGCACATGTTATTCCAGCACCGTGGGAGAAAAAATTCTGCTGTGTTTAAGAAATCAGCAGATTCTCAGAGTATTTCTAAGAACTTCATAGGAGACATATAATGCTGAACTGTGCTGAGAATAAGCAGGGATAAGGGAAGGTGTTTGCGGAGCGTACTCCTCAGATTTCTACTTTGGGCATAAGTTGCAGGGCCCAGGCTATGAGCCTTGCAGTGGGGGCCAGGCAGCTCTTGGATTTCTCTGTCAGCGTTGAGGCTTCATGAGGTAGCAGCCTAAAGAGGAGCATCCCACATAGACCTGAAGACACGTAAGGGACACTTAATAATGTTTGAGTAAATGAGAAAATGGCAAGAAAAGGCTCTTTTTACTTTGATTTTCAGCAACATCAAGGATGTCAAAGCTTACCAGTTCTGACTTGATTTGTATTACAGTCAATAACCTGAAAGTCGTTGAATTAAAAGAAACAAGACTGCTTTATTTCCTTCCATCTCACTGCCCTTTTTGACTAGATTTTCAGAATGTTCTCTTGTAAAAATTCCAAGCATACAGAGTTCTTTATAAAAACTAGCTCTTTTTATGAGAACAAGGAACTTTTTAATGTTGCTTGTTCGTTTTCATCCCGATTTCCTATTCCTATTTTACCCACTCTTCCATGTGTGACCAAGTGCATGTTTGGTGTGATCCCTTTGCTTTTATATTTTGTAAAATGTGTGTCATATTTTGTGTGCATTATTTTTTAATTTACATTGTACTGTGACACAGATCTTCTTCTTCCTACTAACATTATCTTTTTTTTCCTCTGTGCATAGTCTACTATGGGGTGCATCCATTTTATTTGATCTATTTACTCCTCAGTGTCGGACACTTGGATTGCCTTTGATATCCTGCTCCAAAAGTGGTGTTGTGGCAAACATCCTGGTACTTGTCCCTTTACAGAGGTGTACGATAATTTTGGGTAGCATATATATCCAGGATTAAAATTAATACGTTAAAAGGGCAAAATTATACAGTTATTTTAGTCAACTGCGGCCAATTCCTCACCAGAATGGCTTTCAAGTCTACCTTCTCCCCAGCAGTGATGAGGGCTCCTCCATCCCTGTATTTCTGCCAGCACAGCATTATCCAGCTCTCTACTTTTTGCTTGTCCTATGGGTATAAAGTTATCTCCCATTATTGCTTTAATTTACATGTTTTTACTAGTGCTTCTCTTTAGATATTGACTTTTCATGATGCATCTTCTGTAAATTAACTGTTTTCTTTGCCTATTCTCTATTGAGATTCCTGTCTTTTTCATGTTGATTGCTGGAGTCTCTTGTCAGTTTTAGATAATGCAAATATCTTTTCCAAATTTGTCATGACTCTGTTAACTTTGACCGTGACATTTTTTGTTGAGCAAAAATCTTTAATTTTTATAAAATCAAATTCATTTTTTGACTTATATTTTATATCTCCGGGGTAAAGAGCTTTATTAAAATAATATTTTTATGACAATAACATAATAGATGGAAAAATGTTTTTTGATAGTTTTATGTCAAACAACAAGCATCATTTCTACTGAGTTGAATATGGATCTCTTCTAATGGCTTTAGGCTTCTGCATTAGTATGAGTAGCTCTGCAGGTTTCTCTAGACCCAGGTGGAGAATGGGGTTTGTTTGTGGCATGCATACTAAAGAGCTTTTCACCCAAGGAAAGAAGGCCTTTTGAAGAAATAATCTTATTCCCAGGAAACTCTAGCTGTTTGGCTCACAATTTCCTGGCAAAAATCTTGGACCTGCCCAGGGCTGAAGGATTTAAATGTCATTGTGTCCTTCATTCAGCCTCCACTGAGTGACTTAATTTTTCATATCAAGTATTGTTGAAGATAGATAATGAAAGAAATACTGTACTGTGAAAGCTCCCCTGGGGTTGTTCCAGGTCCATGGGACCCATGGGAGTGATTGCTAAGCATTTCTGAAGTTGCCTGTCCTCTATGTGAGGAGCCTCCTTGTACAAAGTAATGTCCTGGGCTTTGGATGGCAGCCTGATGCTTCCTTTCTGTGACCCCGACTAAACATGTTTGTCTCTAAGCTTTTGACTACTCTCTTTGGCTTCCTGGGGGGAGTGGCTAATCAATCAGTCTCTTAGGCGTACAGTTTTCTTTTTTGTTTTTTGTCTTTTTTATTTTTTAATTTTATTTCATATATATTTTAAATTTTAATTTAATTTAATTTTTCCATAAGTTATTGGGGTACATACAGGTGGTATTTGGTTATGTAAGTTCTTTAGTGGTGATTTGTGAGATTTTGGTGCACTCATCACCCAAGCAGAATACATTCCATCATATTTGTAGTCTTTTATCCCTCATCTGCCTCCCACTCTTCCCCACAAGTCCCCAAAGCCCATTGTATCATTTTTATGCCTTTGTGTCCTCATAGCTTAGCTCCCACATATCAGTGAGAACATAACAATGTTTGGTTTTCCATTACTGAGTTACTTCACTTAGAACAGCAGTCTCCAATCTCATCCAGGTCTCTGCAAATGCTGTTAATTTATTCCTTTTTATGGCTGAGTAGTATTCCATCATATATATATATAAAGAAACTGTGAGATAGATAGATATATCATATATATCTATGATATCATATATGATATCATGTATATATGATATATCTATCTATCTCACAGTTTCTTTATCCACTCATTGATTAATGGGCATTTGGGTTGGTTCCATGATTTTGCAAATGTGAATTGTGCTGTTGTTTTTATTGCATTTGCTTTTGGGTTCTCGGTTATGAAATCCTTGCCTATTCCGATGCCTGGAAGGGTTTCTCCAGTGTTATCTTCTAGAATTTTTATAGTTTCAGGCCTTAGGCTTTTTTTTTTAAATTTCACTTTAAGTTCTGGGATACATGTGCAGGTTGTGCAGGTTTGTTACATAGGCATATATGTAGGCATACAGTTTCTATTGCTCATGTCACCTTCTTAGGTGCAGGGAGTGCCCAGATTTCTAAGAGACAGCTGAGTCTTACAGATTTCCTGTCAAATCTTGAGGCCTGGTACTCTAGCATCTCTGATATCCTCTCTGTGATATCTGAATTTTCTCACTCTTAGAATCTGAACAGAGTTTCTCAAGATTCTAAACTCTGACAAATGACTAGATACTTTAGGAATGTCTTCTTGGTTACCACTCACAAGGGTATTCCTAACTCTCTGGCAAAGAGGCAAGTATCAGAAAAATATTGCTGTTTCTGAGAGATGAGTGTGCCTAGAAGTAGAAACTACAGCATTCTGGCAGGGAAAGCAGATATGACAATTTAATACATAGAAGGAGTGCAGAGAGATGGAGGTGTTATGTATGGTCTAGGAGAGGAAATTTAAAGAAGGGAGCAATGAACATCGAAGAAAATTATTTTATTACTGAAAGAAGAGTCTCAATTAAGAAAGTCTAGGTGGCACTGGGCTGGTTTGGATTCCTCCAGGATTGAGTGAGCCCAAATCACTGGCTATTACAGGAATGCTCAGGCATGCAGCCTGTATCTCCTTCATGGAGGCCATTCAGAGTCATGTTCCATCTCTGGAGAGTAGGGCTTAGGTCCAGCCATGGGTTGACCCACTGTTAGGTTCTTAAAGAAGCAGTGGGAGGAGGAGTTGATTGATTTGTGTTCTGAGGCATAGCAGAACTCACCCTCAGACCCCTCTGACCTATATGGTGGCAGTGGAGCTTAGGGGTAACCTTTGTCTAGTAACTGCATCTGTAGCAATCTATTATTTCAGAGTCAATTGACTCGATTGATTGAGATCACCAAACTCCTCAGCCTGGCATTTAAAGCGCTTTACAATTTGGCACTTCTTTTTCTTTTCATGCTTAATTCTCAGGATATGCCTCTATATACCCAACTTCAGTCACAATCATCCACTCACCATTTCCCAAATGTCGCCTTCAGTCAAGGGATGCTAAGCCATTGCTCAACCTGTTTTCTTTACTTAGAATGCCTTCTCATACTATGACTCCCAAAGTCCAACACATTCTTCATGTCTCAGCTGAAATCACCCTCCTTCCTCATAGATTCTCCCAGTAGAATTTAATGCTCCCCTTTCCATATTTGCAAAATCTTTTGAACATTTGTTATATAATGTATCATATTCTATCCTACAGTGAAATTATTTTATGTATATAATATATATGTTATATGTATGTATTATATATACCGGTTTTCTTATACAATTTGGAAGTCTCATTAAAAAAATGAAAACAATATAACCCTATTATACTTAGGTTAGTACTTTGGATATAGAGGTACTCAATAAAGCTTGTTGTATTCAACTCTGAAGTTGAGGCAAATCATAAATGTGATCGGATGTTGAATATAGAAGATTGAATGGATTTTCAACATTTAAAATACCATCTGATCTTTTTTGGCATCTGGCACAACTTTCCATAAGTCTTCATTTCTTTTTGTTGGTTCTACTCTGCTTCCTCACCACAACTCTAGACCGTTAGCCCTTCCTCAGTCTCTGGGAAGGCCTGAAGCATACCCTGCATGGATCCTGGTGGGGCTGTTGTGCCGGCAGCTGCCTGGCTCACCTCACCAGCCCAGGAGGGGCCCACACACCCTCCCCAGAGTGGCTCCTGGGAAGCCTGCACATTCTCCTGCCTTTTAGTGCTATTGGGCTTTTTCTTTTAAGATGATTCTTCTACGTCTATTCTCCTAATCAATGTACTCTAGAACACAGGAGTCAAGGTAGTGTAACAGTTTAAAGTGTGGACTTTGGAGATCTGAGCTTGAATTCTAACTCTATTACCTACTAGGTATTATCTTGGGAAAGATGCTTAATATTATCAAAGCAACTCCCTCCCTTCCCCTCCCCTTCCCTCCCCTCCCCTTCTCTCCCCTTTCCTCCCCTTCCCTCCCCTTCCCTCCCATTCCCTCCCCTTCCCTCCCCTTCCCTTCCCTTCCTTCCAGAAATGGGGTCTCTCTATGTTGCCTCAGCTGATCTCTCAACCTTCTGGCCTCAAATGATCCTCTCACCTTGGCCTCCCAAAGTAAGTTTTTCAGTGGTGAAATAGAAATAATGACATATTAACTCATAGAGCCCTTGTGAAGATTAAATTATATAGATGCCAGCACTTAGCAGCGCCTAGCATGGGGTAATCAGATACTTTAACAAAATAGTGGTTGTGACTCTCATTCTTCATCTCTATTCCTACATATTTTGTTAAGAGTAATATTTGGTACTCTTATTTGTATTATACTCTTTAAGTATAATTTACCTTATCCCTCTGCAATGTCCCCAGTCAGAGATACTTAGTATATATTTACAAGATAAAGGCAACACCATCTTCTGGGTGATCTCCATCTTTCTTCTTTCTTTTCTCAATATTGCTATTTTTTGAGGCCGCTTATTTATATTTTCATGTAGAAGTGAATGTCTTTGCTGTGGAGCTATTTCTTCAATTTTGCACTAACTTTTATGGAGATACATATATACTATTATTGTCTTCTCTAGTATAAAAGCAGAGATATAAACTTGACATCAAGAACATCCTGTTCCCAAAGCACACCAGAACAAACCAGAAAATCACAAACCTGTAGCAAACTTGGGTTAGTAAAAACAAGACTTCATACTTCAATTTTCTTTGTATTTAAAAACCTTCACAAATGTGAAGTTAGTAAGTCTCATAGCAGCTCTTTCAGATAAGCCCTTAGGTAAATGTTTTCTCTTGCAGTTTTTGAATCTGAGTTAATAGTGGAGACTAGCTGGCCAGCCTGTTGTCTGGCCACTGAATTATGCAACTCATCTCCAAATGAAGCCTGAAGTGATGCAGGAGGTAATCAATAGAAGGGCTTGATCGATGTTCAATAGAGGAAAGAAAGTCTAATGAACAAAATACAGGACTGGGAGCACAGCCAGGCTTGAATTCCAATCTTCTCTTGGCCTTGTAAGCAGAAGACTAACTTGGTAATTTCATTCCTGGAGTATATTCCTATAACTGCATCCTTCTCTCCATGGATCCTGCTCTGCTCTGAGCCTCTTGATCAAATGGGCAAATGGTTGAAGAGGTCACGAGAAAAAGACATGCAGCAGCAGCAGAAGCAACATGAGCCTGTGTTTTTCATCATTGTTTATCCCTGATGCCAGAGCATGTTTATGTGTGTGTGTGTGTGCATGTAGATACATACTCATGTGCATTCCTCTTCCTTGCTCTCTCTGCTTACTGACTCTGTCTCTGACCTCTAATACTGTGACATTCATTCAGTCAGTGTCTATTTACTGAGCTCCACTCTCCGTGGGGAACTGTGGAGTTCCAGGGACTCAGTCATGGACAACACAAAAGAGGATCTTGCTCTCAATTCTTAAAGATCCATTAGACAAGAAAATTTGGCTTTGCTTTATTTTACTTTTTACTGTTTTATTATGAACACTTTCAAGCATGCAATAAATGCCTCCATTTATTGTAAGTAATTTATTGTACTATTTACATGCATAAATAGTAAGGCAAACCCCAATGTGCAAGTATCTACTACCCAACTTCAAAAATTATCAACGATCTTGTTTTATATTGGCCTTTATCTACTTGCCCATCCCTCACTACGTGCACATACACTTGATGATTTTGAAGCAACTCCCAGCCTTCATGCCATTGCAGCAGGACAGTTTTGATTTCCTCAGATGGAGTCTGAAGAGAGGACTCCCATCTTGCCAATGCTCCTGTAAGACATGGCAAACGACTGCTGAGAGGACCTCAGTCACACCAGTCCCCTAGAAGAGCTCACTTACTCGTAATGCTTTTGTTTCCAGAGAGCTCCACACTGTAAAAAATGATGGGAGCAGAAAGGCAATGGAGCTGGGTTTGGTGTGGAGTAGAACAGGGTGAATGAGTACACTGGCCTGTCATGCATCTGCCCGAGGAGACATCTTTGTATGGCCTGTTGTCTGTGGCTCTCAAACTCCTCCCAACACCCTCTAAGGCCCCTTGAGCCCAAACTTAACTAAAAGTCTTGAGTGCATCTTGATCTGAATTCTGGGCCATTGCCGGTTGTGAGCTTTTTTGTTTCTCTGTCATTGAAGGCTTGATGTTTGACCTGGGGGCCAGATTAGCAGAGAGGGATCTTGAGAAATGAGTAATAGATTAATAGTAGTAGTAATAATGATAATAATAATTAAAAAAACAAAAAGCTATTGAGTTTACTATGTGCAGTTGTATCAAATGAGTGTGCAGGTACCCATTTGATACAATTGTATGAGGTAGTAGTATTATTATCTCCATTTTATAGATGTGGAAACCATAGATAACTTGACCAAGGTCACGGGCAGTGAGAGGCGAGCTGGAATACAAACCCAGGCAGCCTAGTTGCAGAGCCCACCCTCTTAACCACTATGCTATATATCATATATTACATATTATATATTATAGTTTTTCTGGTGTCTCATGAGCCTTAGGGTCACTAGCCTTAGGGAGAAAAGACTCTGACAAGTATAGGGTAAGGCAAAGATGAGTGAGAGAAAGTGATATAAAAAAATGAAAAATCTGGCAGAGTGTGGTGTCTCACGCCTGTAATCCTAGCACTTTGGGAGCCCAAGGCTGGAGGATCGCTTGAGCTTAGGAGTTCGAGACCAGCCTAGGCAACATGGTGAGACCTCATTTCTGTTTTTAAATACAAACAAAGAAAAAATAAAAATAGTAGGATCTACTTGTAACAAATGTACCATACTAATGTAAGATGTTAATAATGGAGACAACTGTGTAGGGGAGTAGAGGACATATAGGAACTTCATTCTTTCTATGCAATTTTCTTGCAAACCTTAAACTGCAAAATAAAAACTTTTAAAAAATAAAGACTTCCCAAGATGATACTGAGTGATAAGCTGGGACAATTTGACATAGCATGGCTGAAAACAGAGGCTAGAAAAACTGTCATGTTTAGTTATTATCGAGGAGGTTCCTAGAAAACCTGACTACTTATCACTTATAATAAGTTGTGAAGATCAAATGAGATTCATAAATGGAAAAACAGTTCTGGAAAAGCATTCATGTTTCTGCTGATTTATATTGCCTTTCCTGTGAGCAGCTGGGACCACAGGTGCACACCACCATGCTCTGCTAATTTAATTTTTTTTTTTTGTTGGGACAGGGTCTCGCTATGTTTCCCAGGCTAGTCTTGGCCTCAAGCAATCCTCCTGCCTCAACCTCCCAAAGTTCTGGGATTACAGGTCTGAGCCACTGCACCTGGTCCTGTATTTTTGTTACCATCCTTATCCTGAGAGGATCAGGATACACCAGAACTTTGCCCAAAGTGTCTCTGCCCCGGAGTGACTCTAAGAAAATATCTGTTCATTCTCATCATAATCAATATTTGCATCTACTATTATCAGGGTTGGGGGGCACAGTGAGTGTGCATCTGGGTTAGTGTGTGAATAGTGCAGATTTCCAATCAGGTCCCCTCCACACACATTTTTGTGAGTGTGACTAGGTGAGTATGACTAGGTAGTCATGTGCTTCATAATTATTGACTTATACATTTCCATGTTTCTTATAAAGAACATGGCTTATTGGGTAATAACTTCTGCTTCTGGTTTTTCCTTGGGGCTAATAGAATTAAGAACTGAGATATCTGAATTAGAGTGCTGTGAATAATAACCCGGTTATTTTCCAGAGAAGCTATATGCTAATTTTGTTTATCTCCATGACCCAAGAGGAGGTCATGAATGACCCCAAGCAGTTACATCATGGTTTTCACTTTGTTAAATAGTTCACCTTTTATGAGTAGATTATAAAACCACAGGGCAGAGCTTTGACATCTTCATTCAGTTTTATAGCTCTGTGTAGTCAGTGCTTAATAAATAATAGGGGCAATACTGCTAAATTGATAAAAATAGATCTTACTGCACATAGAGCATTTGGGAACCATGAGGATTAAGCCACAGTTTATTCTGTGTATTGTAATTCAATCATAGTTTAGAAGGTTTAGCTGTGGGAAATTGCTAGAACTACAAGATCAAGTCACCCCTTTTGCTTTTACCAGTTTTGAGGAATGTATAAAATAAGAATAAAAACAAGGGAAAATTAAGCTCACATGTTTGCTAAACAAACAAACAAACAAACAAGCAAACAAAAAAACCCAAGGGTGTAATTTAAAAAAAACTATGATGTTTGAGAATATACAAATTTTGAGAATTGTTTTCAGGTGCTACAAGTGAGATTAAAAGCTATTTCTAGGCATTAACTCACATTCAAGATGTCTGGGTATGCACTCATCAGTGTGTGAATATGCAGTTGCTTCTTCATGAAAATCTGGAATATTCTGAAGTATATCTCGTCAGTGCTCTGTTTCTCACCAAGGGGCCAACGCTTCTTTAAAAATCTAAATATACGTCCTAGAAATGCAGATCATCCACCCATGGCTTCTCCCCAAATGATAGTTGAGATCACTTGGCCTCTGTCCTCTTCTATCCTCTTTGCTTTCATCTGTGAATTTTACTTTGCTACCTACTCAAAACAGAACTCCATCTAGGTGCTCTGAGACATCTAGTCATGGCTGCAATTCCTCGCTTTACCTCCACCTGCCTCCCCTTTCTTTCTTGTCATTGCTGCAGTTACAGATTTTACATTTTCTTAGACACTTCATGTGTCTTTTTCAGCATGTGTCTTTTAATGGAAAATCCAATTTTTATCAGTGGCTGTTACACTGTCTGGCCATTTCAAATATATATAGGTTACATTTGCACATTTGCATGTGACTTTGATGTCATATAAATAAAAATAAGCAAAAAAAAAAAAAATTAAACTCACACACAGACACACAAAATTAGGTAATACCAGGAAGTCTCCAGAAGATGGGTGTGCAGCTGTTTCTCTTGCCCTGTGACTCCTCAGCTGTATCTGGCTCAGTAATGTGAATACTTATTTGTAACCTAATCAAGGCATAAGATCCCACTTTTGCTTTAGAAAGTATTATTTTTCCAATATAAACATATATGGGACGTGAATGAGTGATTTTGGATGTTTGGCTATTTCAAAGAATAGAGGAAAGAGAAGAGGGCCATTCATCTTTATTCTAAGTCAGGATACTCTAAATGAAGAAAGCTTTTTTACTGGAGAAATTTTGGCTTGAAAAGATGGGGAAATCTTATGTCTAAGCTCTTTATTCCTCCCAATTCTTTTCTAGCCTTTGCAAATGCTTGTGCAATTTTATTTATTAATGAACTTGGATTTAAGGCTATAAGCATCCTTTAATAACATGGAAATAAACTATCACATTCCATGCTGATATTATTTCCCCAATTTTTTCTTTCCTTTAATGAAACTTTCCAAGCTATCTATTTCATACACTAATATTTGCAGATAACTGCTTTATGTTGCAATGTATTGAGTCATTTTGTTCCATGCCTCTCATTCTATTATCTTGATTTTAGTACCAGCATTCTCTTTCTGCAGAGATCCAGTTTATTGATCACAACTTCTGCCAAGGTCATTTACTCCTAGAAGTTCAAATGGGCACCAGCACCAGATTGAAGACTTTTATCTTGACTCCTGAACTAACACACCATATATTTTTTCCCATTACATCTACAGCAAGCATGTGCTGCCTTTTTAAAAAATATTTTGTTTTGCTCTTTATCTTATTGCTGGAGAAATTCCAACATGTTTCTTAAGTCTTCTGATCAATTTCTCAGAATTATTTCCTTTTCCTCTCCTCTCCACATGATGCATGCACTCATCTCAATTCTTATAACCATATCCAGTCATTTATTTTCATTTTATGACTACATGTCCAGTAATGTCAGGTAGACAAATTTTATAAGAGCTTGTTTTTCAAATTTCACATGAGCCCCTGAAGATTCAAGTTTATTTTTAACTCCTCAGAACATAAAATTTCCCTGTTTATGTTGAGAGCAAACAGGTTTTGAACAGTGGTTTAAATTTTTTTTTCCAAATCAGAAATAGTTGAAATCCACTTCAAAATGAAAACAAGGTGGTTTTCCATTGTCCCAACTCTTTGCGCTTTTGTCCTTAACAATATTTTAGGCTACAGATGGTATCAAACATGTCTTTGAACACTCCCACTCCAATCTCAAATCAACTATGTTTAGTATCACTTCATTACATTTTACAGTCAATACCACCATTACAGACTTGATTAAATGAACTCCACTGGGTTCTATAACATTAATTATAGCTGCACAACTCCCGCAGCCATCAGAGAACATTCATTATGTGTGACTCCATCCACAGAAGGAGAAATTGCTGACTATTTGGGTGATGTCTTTTCAGAGGAGATCTGTAGTGACTGTTGATCTCCACAAATATAACTTATTTGAGGAAGACTCTAAAAATGTAAAACTTTGTAGGGTTATTTTATCCCTCAAAGATGAGACAGCAAAAGCAGCATGTTCTAATGCTAGTGAGCTCAATTTAGGTTTTGCATCCTACTTCAACTTGGCCCAATTCTACGATAAACAGGGTTCCCCCCAACAATTAACCATTATTTGATAAATGTTTATTAAACAGCAATTACATTCCTACTTTGCAACATAAAAGATGCAAAGATAATGTCTTGATCGCAAACAGTTTATATAGGCAACAATATCAACTGTGTGTAAAAATTATAAGGTTTATATGTAACTGATGAAGCAAAAAAGTGTAGGCCCAGGAATAAGAAAGTTTACTTAAAGTCTAATGTTTTCTTTTGCCTTCTGTTACTTCCCATATAGGAATAGTTCATGTTTACATCCACTTCTGGGTAGGTTCATGGAACAAGTGGCCTGGATGTCCAAGACCACCTGGATTCCACAAGAGTCATCCCCACATGATTAGCTAATTCCTCCTCCCTGATTTGAGTTTTTCTGCTTGTAGAAACAGTCTCAAATAGAAGAGACACTAGAAGTAAATAAATTAGTTAAAAAGAATCAATACATTATGAAGAAAAGAAATACAGTTATCCCTCAGTATCCATGGGAGATGGGTTCCAAGACCTCTGTGGATACCAAAATCTGTGATGCTCAAATCCCTTACGTAAAATGGTATAGTGGTTGCGTATAACCTGAACATCTTCCTGTATACCTTAAATCATCTGTGGGTTATATGTAATACCTAATATGATGTAAATGCTGTATAAATAGCTGTTGCACTGTATTATTTAGGGAATAATGACAAGGAAAAAAGTCCGTACATGTTTGGTATAGATGAAACCATGCTGGGCCCACCTCCGTTTCACTCTGTGGTTTGTTGAATCTGCAGATGTGGAACCTGCAGATATGGAACCTGCAGATATGGAGGGCTGACTGTATGTAGTTAGAAAACAGTTAATTTAAAACATATTTGTGTTCGCACAGTTATTTATACCTGGATTCTGTAGGTGTGTTTCTTGGTTTACTCAACAGTGCATCCTCACTGGGGGTTTATAATCTCCCTCCAACTAAAGACACCTGGAACCAGAGAGTTGCTCCTCCTTTTGATTCTTCACATCTTTGATGTCATCCTCTTCACTCCTGAACAAGATGCCCTCTTCTTGAATCAAAGGTGGCCTCTCCTCACTGACTGTGAGAGCTTAGACTCTGAATTTACTTAATGGATTCTTAACTGCAAAAATGCCATTACTACTACAAACATTATTTATCTTTTACTATAGTAATTATTATTTTTCTTTTAATCTTCTTTCTAGATGTAATGCCAAAATTCTGACTCTATGTGGGAGATCATTTTGTTTTCATGAGAAGAAAGCAAAACATTTTCCTCTTCTTTCTGTAGGAGAAGCCATATTTATATAAGTCATGATTTTAAAAGACTTATGGTTTCCAAACCCAAGCAGGCACTATCTCTCTATTTTTTACCTGAACAATCTTCTGACATGCCAAGAAATTGACTGCACTGGGCTGCAGCTCTTGTCTTCAGGCCAGCAGAAAAACATTAACACTTTCCTGCTTGTCATACAAGGATCACACTAACTCATAGAACTGGCTTCTAGTGCTGATGGCCACTTGAGCCACAACATTCAAGGAGTTCAAGGAAGAATTTATAGGTAAGGTGAAAAGAGCTGTTTCCTCTTTTCAATATGCTGGCCAAAGGGCAAAGGCAATGTCCTCTACTCATCTCAGGCTCAGTTGAACAAATCACAAAGAAGAGTTTCAGACATACTCTACTTTTGCCCCTCATTTAGGCGTATGACTTTTTCCCCCAAGATATTTCTTTCTTTTTTTTTTTTTTTTTTTTTTGAGACAGAGTCTTGCTCTGTCACCCCAGCTGGAGTGCAGTGGCGTGATCTCTACCCGCTGCAAGCTCCGCCTCCCGGGTTCATGCCATTCTCCTGCCTCAGCCTCCCCAGTAGCTGGGACTACAGGCGACTGCCACCACGCCCGGCTAATTTTTTGTATATTTAGTAGAGACGGGGTTTCACCGTGTTAGACAGGATGGTCTCGATCTCCTGACCTCGTGATCCGCCCTCCTCGGCCTCCCAAAGTTCTGGGATTACAGGCGTGAGCCACCGCACCTGGCCAGATATTTCTTACACATTAAACACAAAGCTATTTTAAACAAATGTGTCAGAAAAGTCAGTCTCTTCAAAGGAGAACATCTGCTTATTCTGCATTTTTCCCAACTGCAAAGTCTATCATCTCTCTGCAGCCTCACTGTGAAGAGCTCTTTAGAAGTGCCCTTTCTAGAACGAACTTCTGGTGAGTCATCACCAATACCTCATCCTTGTGTCAGACCTCATCAGGTGTACTTGTCAATGGAAAATGTTCCTAAGCCAGTACTTCAAGGACAGTGTGCATCTACCTCCTGAGATTTACTGAATTACAGCGACCACAAATATCCCTCGAGTCAAGTGGGCTAGAGGGTCTGAAATACAGGCAGGTATACCTGCAGCAGGGCAGCACAATGGATCCAGATCCTACTGACAATCAGGGCTGCTTCCGTGGACTTTTGCAGAAGGTCTTTTTATTCAAGAATGTGCCTTCCTTTAGTGACGTCTAATTATATGTGAATTTAGTCAAGAAAAATGGCAACCATATTATAATAAGCTAGCAAGTCTTTAGGCCTAGTGTTTTTCAAATTTTCCTGGTAAGAAGCTTGTTAGGGGGAGCCCATTAAGAATACAGAATTCCAAGCCAAACCTGAGATCCACTGAATCAGAATCTACAAGAGTTAGATAATTGGTATTTTTTATTGAAAGTCTCAAGTAAGTCTTGAGTTCAAGCAAGAATAAGAAATACTGTTTAAGCCAATAAGGAGGAAGTCCAGTAAGAATACATCAGTCCAAGGTCCCCTTAGCCCAGCATTCAAGGTCTGACAGTAGCCTACTATCTATCTGAACTTATCTGAAAGGGAAAGGCAGTTGTGGTATAATAGAATGAGCATTGGAGTCAGAACCATACCTCAAAAATTCTGTCTCTGCGTTTATCTAGTTTGTGACTTGGAATAAATTACTTAAACTCACTGAATTTTCATTTTGTTGTCTATATTATGATAATAATAATTCTTACCTCAAACTATTGTTTTGAGAATTAAATTTTATAACATTAAAGCAATGTTTATTAAGTACTTAGTATCCATCAAATTCTATGCTAGGTGCTCTTTCTTCTGGTATCTTATGTGCCAAATTCATCATAGTCACTCAATAATTGTGGATGGAATAAATGAAATATAATAGTTGAATAAACAGTAGTCAGTATAAGCTGCATAAAAATAACATTAAGCTATCATATGACACTTTATGGTATTTAAAATAGTTCTGCTTCATTAAAACTATATTTTATAGTGTTTATGGTAGAAAAGAAAGTTTGATGATAGAGGGGTTGATTGTGAGGTCTGTTGGTGTAGAACTGTGCCTTCATTCTTGCACTGTGTCAATGCACACAAGAAATCATCATTTACGAATAGGCCAGTCAGTGCTGGCCTAGCTTCTGAGCACAGAGAACAAACCCTCACAAGGATACAGGGTAACCTGATCAGGGAACAACAGGAGAAAGAATTCCCCTGTGGGGTATTTTACAAGTGAAGTGTTTTATTTCATTCCAGGTACAACATATTAAGAGTTACTCTAACAGACTAGAGGATGATGAGGGTGTAATTCATTAACAAATGGTACTACTAAATGGTACTACTGGACTGGCTCTTTGAAAGTACAGAGTTTTTATTGCATTTCATTTATTTTCCCAAAATGCTTAATACTCAGTTACCTCAAGAAACTCAAGGTCAGTGAGGGAGAAAAACAGGTAAGCAGACAATTACAATGCCGTGCCATTCTCTACATTGTCCTCTCAACAAAGGAACTCTGTCCCTCCCCCCCGGATGGAGAAGTCCTGCTTTGGTTGGTCAGCTTTGGGGGACAATGTTTCCTAAGCAACAGAGCTTTAAGATATAGGTAGAGCCCCATGAATTCTTTATCTTCTTCTTCTGCCCAAGCAAGCAGACACAACAGTAAATTGGGAAATTGACCAAGGGCAGATCAACCCATCATTTCTTTCTTTGGACACTGTCTTTTCCCCATGTGCTGCCAGGCTGCAGATATTAATCAGGCTTGGACTCGGCTCTGCATGGAACTTTGGAGGCAAATTTGCTATCTTTCTATGTGCCTTGTTCCTTGGCACTGGTGGGTGGGTGTTGAACAGACACTTCCTTTCCCACTACTGTTCACATCCAAGGTAGAGAATCTAGTGGAGTAGACCTTATGGCCCACTTTAGTTTGAAGTTATTCAGGCGTAATTAGCCTAGAAAAAGGAGTTTTGTATTTGGTCTAATCTATTTAAGTTATTCATTGGAGTTTAGAGCCAACGTATTAAAGAGGTCTGTAGAAGGAGGAAAGCACAGGGAAGGGGTACCCAGTCCTAGCTCGTAGGGAAGGAAGAAGCCATAGGGGAAGACTTCAAGAAGAGAAGCAACCAGCCAAGCAAAGAAGCTCCTCAGGCTGTTCATGAAAAGTGAGCACCATGTGCCAACCCTCGGAGGTGTCATAGAAAACTTAAAGAATTGTGTCTAAAGTGAGGAATTTAGAAAGAACACTCCAGATGAAATATTTGGATGAAATGAGAATGACTCATCTTTTTATGAGAAAGCTTTTATAGAAGCATTCTTATCTTTTAAGAGTGTCCTGTGGACAATGTATTGAGCTTGCTCTCATTTTTCCAGAGGATCTAATTAGCAGCAACAAGGAAATTGCCAGGCAGTGGACTCTGCTCAGTATAAAAAAGTCTCTCCTACAAGACCGAACAATGAGGGATTGGCTGTCCCTAGACTCATATAGGAGAAACCAGAGAAACACGTATGGATGTATTGAAAAGGACATTCATGTGTCAGGTAGAAGCCCAGCCTACGTGACCTCCCAACCCTTTCCAACTCCTGATTCTATCACCAGCCAATTCTTTCAGATTCCCATGCTGCAATGAGGACACCCACTTTCTCTCCCTCTCCCCCCATCTCATTTAAAGGGCAGAAAGACAAATACTGCATTCAAATACTGCAAACCTTTACTTATCCTGGTAAGAACATGGTTTAAGGGGAATTATCATAATTTCAAATAACAAAATACACTTGAGATAAATAAAACACTTTGTATTAGTCCATTCTCTCACTGCTACAAAGAACTACCTGACACTGGGTAATTTTAAAGAAAAGAGGTTTAATTGACTTACAGTTCCACAGGCTGTATAGGAGGCATGGCAGAGGAGGCCTCAGGGAACTTACAATCATGGTGGAAGGGTGAAGGGGAAGCAAGCATGTCTTCACTTGGTGGCAGAAAAGAGAGAGCAAAAAGGGAAGTCCTACATACTTTTAAACAACCAGATCTCATGAGAATCCACTCACTATCATGAGAACACTCACTATTGTGAGAACAGCAAGAGGGAAATCCACCCCTGTGATCCAATCACCTTTCACCAGGTTCCTCCTCCAACACTGAAGATCATAATTCAACATGAGTCTTGGGTGGGGACACCGAGCCAAACCATATCATTCTGCCTCTGGCTCTGCCCATGTCGTATGTCCTTGTCACATTTGAAAACTAATCATACATTCCTAATAGTCCTCCAGAATCTTAATTCATTCCAGCGTTAACTCAAAAGTCCAAGTCTAAAGTCTCATCTGAGACAAGGCAAGTCTCTTCCACCTATGAGCCTGTAAAATAAAAAACAAGTTAGTTACTTCCAAGATACAATGGGGATACAGGAATTGGGTAAATTATCCAATTCCAAAAGACATAAATTGGCCAAAACATAGAGGCTACAGGCCCCATGCAAGTCCAAAACCCAGCAGAGCAGTCATTAAATCATAAAGCTCCAAAATAATCTCCTTTGACTCCATGTCCCACATCCAAGCCACATTGATGCAAGATGTGGGCTCTCAAGGCCTTGGACAGCTCTTCCCTGTGGCTCTGCAGAGTACAACCCCTGTGGATGCATTCACAGGCTGGTGTTGAGTGCCTGTGGCTTTTCCAGGTGCACAGTGCAAACTGTTTGTAGGGGTCTGGAGGATGGTGGCCCTTTTCTCACAGCTCCACCAGGCAGTACCCAAGGGAGACTCTGTGTGGGAGCTCCAACCCCACATTGCCCCTTTGCACTTCCCTAGTAGAGGTTCTCCATGAGGGCTCTGCCCCTGCAGCAGACTTCTGCCTGGATATGCAGGTGTTTCCATACATCCACTGAAATCTAGGCAGAGGCTCCCAAACTTCAACTCTTGCCTTCTGTACACCTGTAGGTCCAACACCACGTGAAAACTGCCAAGGCTTGTGGTTTATACCCTCTGAAGCAATGGCTCAAGCTGTACTTTGGCCCCTTTTAGCCACAGCTGAAGCTGGAGTGGCTGGGTTGCAGAGTGCCACATCCCAAGGCTGCGAAGAGCAGCAGAGCCCTGGGACTGGCCCACAAAACCGTTTTTACCTCCTAGGTCTCCAGGTCTATGATGAGAAGGGCTGTCACAAAGGTCGCTGAAATGCTCTGGAGGCATATTCCCCATTGTCTTGGCTATTAACATTCGTCTCTTTTTTACTTATGCAAGTTTCTGTATCCAGCTTGAATTCCTTCCCAGAAAATGGGTGTTTCTTTTCTACCACATGGTCAGACTGCAAGTTCTTCAAACTCTTATGCTCTGCTTCCTTTTTAAATATAAGTTCTAGTTTCAGGCCATTTCTTTGTTTATGCAAATGAGTGTAGGCTTTTAGAAGCAGCCAGGCCACATCTTGAACACTTTGCTAGTTTGAAATTTCTTCCACCAGAGGCTGAGTGTGGTGGCTCATGCATGTAATCCCAGCACTTTGGGAGGCTGAGGTGGGTGGATCACCTGAGGTCAGGAGTTTGAGACCAGCCTGGCCAACATGGCAAAACTCTGTCTCTACTAAAAATACAAAAATTAGCCAGGTATGGTGGCATGTGCCTGTAGTCTCAGCTACATGGGAGGCTGAGTCATGAGAATCGCTTGAACCCAGGAGGAAGAGGTTACAGTGAGCTGAGATCATGCCATTACACTCCAGCCTGGGTGACAGAGTGAGACTCCGTCTTGAAAAAAAAAAAAGAAATTCTTCCACCAGACACCCTAAATCATCTCTTTCAAGTTCAAAGTTCCACAGATCTCTAGAGCAGGGGCACAATGCTGCCAGTCTCTTTGCTAAAGTGTAGCAAGAGTGACCTGTACTCCAGTTCCCACTAAGTTCCTCATCTCCATCTGAGACCACCTCAGCCTGGACTTCACTGCCCATATCACTGTCACCATTTTTGTCATAAACATTCAGCAAATCTCTAGAAAGTTCCAAGCCTTTCCTCGTTTTCCTGTCTTGTGATTCCTCCAAACTGTTCCAACCTCTGCCCATTACCCAGTTCCAAAGTTGCTTTCACATTTTCAGGTATCTTTTTAGCAATGCCTCCACTTCTCTGGTACCAATTTTCTGTACAAGTCTGTTCTCACACTGCTATAAATAACTACCTGAGACTGGGTAATTTTAAAGAAAAGAGGTTTAATTTACTCACAGTTCCACAGGCTGTACAGAAGGCATGGCTGAGGCCTCAGGAAACTTACAGTCATGGCAGAAGTGCAACGGGGAAGCAAACATGTCTTCACATGTTGGAAGGAGAGACAGAGTAAAGAGTGAAGTGCTACATACTTTTAAACAACCAGATCTCATGAGGACTCACTCACTCTAATTAGAATAAATGGGGGAAATACAAGTCCGTGATCCAATCACCTCTCACAAGGCCCTTCCTCCAAAACTGAAGATCATAATTCAACATGAGATTTGGATGGGGACACAGAGCCAAACCATATCACACTTCTAAAAATAAATTTTATAGTTCATCAAAATTGAGAAGGCACTTCCAAACCTTGCATGGCCTTGCATATGTATATAAATACAATATAGCACCATTCTCTACACTGTCCTCTCAACAAAGGAACCCTGTCCCTCCTCCCAGGATGGAGAAGTCCTGCTCCAGTTGGTCAGATTTTGGGGACAACGTTTCCTAAGGAATACAACTGTCAAAAATGAGTAGAGTCCCATGAATGCTTCATCTTCCTCTTCTACCTAAGCAGGTATAGCAGTAAATTGGTAAATTTACCATATATATATACACACACACACACACACACACATATATGTTATATATATGTTACTATATATATATATATAAAAGCATCTGCAGCATTGTATTATAATTTATCTGTTCACTTTTCTTTCCAAATAAGCCACAAAATCCTTTAAAGCAAGGACTTCTATTTATCTCATTCAATTACATTGCCTGGCACACTGGAGGTTCACAGTGAATTAATGAATCAATCTCTTGATTATTGCAAATCTTTTGAATTGCATTCTTAGTGCTTTTGCTACAAAACAAGATAACAGAGTTCAATGCAATAATGTTGACACAAGTATTCATTTTTTAGATCTCTACAACCTAGTTTTTATTTTTCTTTCTATCATGAGTCAAAGAATGAGCCCTCCCACCCCACCATTGAAATCTCAAGTTTATGATCCAATCCTTGCCACTCTCGTGTTTTATTATTGTTGGTAGTTTTTAAAGTTGGCTTTTTTTGTTTAGGTTTTCCTTGTTATCTGTCAGGTGGAGTGAAATTACTAGCTCAGTTAAGTGTGGGTACATGTAAGTGACTGTGCTGGGCCTGCATAAAAGCTTCAACAACCTTTCCCTGGCACTCTAATCAGTTCTCTGAGGGATGATCAGCTCTGTTCATTTGGTGATGCTATCTGATATTTGATTGACTAGGTCATTTACACTCTTATCTGGTTTTGTTTATTTGCATATTCTGCAAGCTTAGCCAGGATCAAACTCTGTGTCAAACCCCTTTAATAATTTAGAATGTTCAATTTACTTCCAGCTTACTATTTGTGTGGGAGTTGTGTGTTTTTCCCCCTAATGACATAATGTAGTTTTCACAGGGGCTGAATGGTCACAGGCTTCCTTCACATCTCTGCAGTCACATATCTTATTGGGATCCTCATTAGTCATAAACAGGAGGAGATGTAGCACCGCAAATTTTCTAAATACATTTGCTTCTGTTTCCTTGTGGGTAGGTGCTGGGATTTGCCATATTACATTTGAGGTTTGGCTCTTTTTCTAAGGGAAACTTTGTTAGCACCTTATACATTGAAATATTATTAATAATATTAGGTTATCTCTATGTGCTGAGCATGGTGCCCAGTGATGGAATGATAAATGGCAGCAACTATAAATTTTTATGCCCCAAAAGCACTAAACAAGACCCACAAAATTACTCACATGGAATAAAAAATTTAGAGGCAAACCAAGCCAGATTAATAAGTTAAACAGCCCTCTCTGTGTGTCAGACAACCTCCTGAGTTTGCCAAAAAAGCTTTCTGATAGAAGCAGGCACAACCAGATGAAGGAAAGCACAGAACTTCAGAAGATGTGAGACACAGTGACCACTAAGTGACAAAACAGTAAAATCCCCAAGTCATCATTGCTAGAGAGATGGCTGGTGCTGATAGGTGAACCACCTATGAAAGAGCTCATTATCAAACCACAGGAAGAGGCACTTTGTGACAGAAGATAAGTTTTACAACAGTGTGAGGAAAGATGGCTATAGACATAGTCAAAAGGGCAGGGTCCACCCTAGGAACACCCCTCCCTCTTTTAGCCATATGCTGAAGGCTTAATACATGGCAAGCCCTAAGCTAAGCAATCATACATTATGTCATTTAACACATACAAAAACCCTTTGGGGAAGATATTGATGTTGCCATTTTATTGATGAAGAAAAAGAGAAGCTGAGAGGTGAGGTAACTCCCCACAAAGTCCCCATATTAGTAAGTAGTAATGCCAGCCTATAAATCCGAATTTCTCCTTGCAGAATCCACACTCTTCAGTACTATGCCACACTTCTAGACAAGTAAAGCAAGGAGTTGGCAATCTACAGAGCATATTTGAGAAAACTCCCTAGAACCCAATTTATAGGTATTTTGGATGAACTTTGAGCCTTTAAGATGCAATGAAAAAGAACTTAGCAATTAGAGAATGGATGTAAGATAGGGAAAGACAGTCCTGAGCAGCATAAGGCTGAATTCTCTTGATTACTATCAAGGGTCTCATGCCCAGAATTGCAAAATCCAGGTAAGCAAAGGGGCACATTTTCTTAATGCCATCTTCAGAAAGTTTATTTCTGCCTGGAGGGCTAAGCATGATAGAAACACACTTTCTCCCAGCACACAATATTCACATTGCATTAAAAATGGACTGATTCTGAGGAAGCGGGGCTGAGCAGCCTCTGCTGTGCCTCATTCTGCCCCATACAGAGATCCTGCTTTATGACATGGGCTTTAATTTCCCTTTACTCTTATGATGTTTGCTATGACTTTTTTTTCCCAGAGTGATTGCATCATTTATTTTATTTTATTTTATTTTATTTTATCTTATTTTTTTATTTTATTTTATTTTATTTTATTTTATTTTATTTTATTTTATTTTATTTTATTTTATTTTATTTTATTATACTTTAGGTTTTAGGGTACATGTGCACAATGTGCAGGTTAGTTACATATGTATACATGTGCCATGCTGGTGTGCTGCACCCATTAACTCGTCATTCAGCATTAGGTGTATCTCCTAAAGCTATCCCTCCCCCCTCCCCCCACCCCACAACAGTCCCCAGAGTGTGATGTTCCCCTTCCTGTGTCCATGTGTTCTCATTGTTCATTTCCCACCTATGAGTGAGAATATGCGGTGTTTGGTTTTTTGTTCTTGCGATAGTTTACTGAGAATGATGATTTCCAATTTCATCCATGTCCCTACAAAGGACATGAACTGATCATTTTTATGTCTGCATAGTATTCCATGGTGTATATGTGCCACATTTTCTTAATCCAGTCTATCATTGTTGGACATTTGGGTTGGTTCCAAGTCTTTGCTGTTGTGAATAGTGCTGCAATAAACATACATGTGCATGTGTCTTTATAGCAGCATGATTTATAGTCCTTTGGGTATATACCCAGTAATGGGATGGCTGGGTCAAATGGTATTTCAGTTGTAGATCCTTGAGGAATGGCCACACTGACTTCCACAAGGGTTGAACTAGTTGACAGTCCCACCAACAGTGTAAAAGTGTTCCTATTTCTCCACATCCTCTCCAGCACCTGTTGTTTCCTGACTTCTTAATGATTGCCATTCTCACTGGTGTGAGATGGTATCTCATTGTGGTTTTGATTTGCATTTCTCTGATGGCCAGTGATGGTGAGCATTTTTTCATGTGTCTGTTGGCTGCATAAATGTCTTCTTTTGAGAAGTGTCTGTTCCTGTCCTTCGCCCACTTTTTGATGGGGTTGTTTGTTTTTTTCTTGTAAATTTGTTTGAGTTCATTGTAGATTCTGGATATTAGCCCTTTGTCAGATGAGTAGGTTGCAAAAATTTTCTCCCATTTTGTAGGTTGCCTGTTCACTCTGATGGTAGTTTCTTTTGCTGTGCAGAAGCTCTTTAGTTTAATTAGATCCCATTTGTCAATTTTGGCTTTTGTTGCCATTGCTTTTGGTGTTTTAGACATGAAGTCCTTGCCCATGCCTATGTCCTGAATGGTAATGCCTAGGTTTTCTTCTAGGGTTTTTATGGTTTTAGGTCTAACATTTAAGTCTTTAATCCATCTTGAATTGACTTTTGTATGAGGTGTAAGGAAGGGATCCAGTTTCAGCTTCCTACATATGGCTAGCCAGTTTTCCCAGCACCATTTATTAAATAGGGAATCCTTTCCCCATTGCTTGTTTTTCTCAGGTTTGTCAAAGATCAGATAGTTGTAGATATGCGGCGTTATTTCTGAGGGCTCTGTTCTGTTCCATTGATCTATATCTCTGTTTTGGTACCAGTACCATGCTGTTTTGGTTACCATAGCCTTGTAGTATAGTTTGAAGTCAGGTAGCATGATGCCTCCAGCTTTGTTCTTTTGGCTTAGGATTGACTTGGTGATGTGGGCTCTTTTTTGGTTCCATATGAACTTGAAAGTAGTTTTTTCCAATTCTGTGAAGAAAGTCATTGGTAGCTTGATGGGGATGGCAATATAAATTACCTTGGGCAGTATGGCCATTTTCATGATATTGATTCCTCCTACCCATGAGCATGGAATGTTCTTCCATTTGTTTGTATCCTCTTTTATTTCATTGAGCAGTGGTTTGTAGTTCTCCTTGAAGAGGTCCTTCACTTCCCTTGTAAGTTGGATTCCTAGGTATTTTATTCTCTTTGAAGCAATTGTGAATGGGAGTTCACTCATGATTTGGCTCTCTGTTTGTCTGTTATTGGTGTATTAGAATGCTTGTGATTTTTGTACATTGATTTTGTATCCTGAGACTTTGCTGAAGTTCCTTATCAGCTTAAGGAGATTTTAGGCTGAGACAATGGGGTTTTCTAGATATACAATCATGTCATCTGCAAACAGGGACAATTTGACTTCCTCTTTTCCTAATTGAATACCTTTTATTTCCTTCTCCTGCCTAATTGCCCTGGCCAGAACTTCCAGCACTATGTTGAATAGGAGTGGTGAGAGAGGGCATCCCTGTCTTGTGCCAGTTTTCAAAGGGAATGCTTCCAGTTTTTGCCCATTCAGTATGATATTAGCTGTGGATTTGTCATAGATAGCTCTTATTATTTTGAGATACATCCCATCAATGCCTAATTTATTGAGAGTTTTTAGCGTGAAGGGTTGTTGAATTTTGTCAAAGGCCTTTTCTGCATCTATTGAGATAATCATGTGGTTTTTGTCTTTGGTTCTGTTTATATGCTGGATTACGTTTATTGATTTGCATATATTGAACCAGCCTTGCATCCCAGGGATGAAGCCCACTTGATCATGGTGGATAAGCTTTTTGATGTGCTGCTGGATTTGTCTTGCCAGTATTTTTTTGAGGATTTTTGCATCAATGTTCATCAAGGATATTGGTCTAAAATTCTCTTTTTTGGTTGTGTCTCTGCCGGCTTTGGTATCAGGATGATGCTGGCCTCATAAAATGAGTTAGGGAGGATTCCCTCTTTTTCTATTGATTGGAATAGTTTCAGAAGGAATGGTACCAGTTCCTCCTCGTACCTCTGGTAGAATTCGGCTGTGAATCCATCTGGTCCGGGACTCTTTTTGATTGGTAAGCTATTGATTATTGCCACAATTTCAGAGCCTGTTATTGGTCTATTCAGAGAGTCAACTTCTTCCTGGTTTAGTCTTGGGAGGGTCTATGTGTTGAGGAATTTATCCATTTCTTCTAGATTTTCTAGTTTATTTGCGTAGAGGTGTTTGTAGTATTCTCTGATGGTAGTTTGTATTTCTGTGGGATCGGTGGTGATATCCCCTTTATCGTTTTTTATTGCATCTATTTGATTCTTCTCTCTTTTCTTCTTTAGTAGTCTTGCTAGCGGTCTATCAATTTTGTTGATCCTTTCAAAAAACCAGCTCCTGGATTCATTAATTTTTTGAAGGGTTTTTTGTGTCTCTATTTCCTTCAGTTCTGCTCTGATTTTAGTTATTTCTTGCCTTCTGCTAGGTTTTGAATGTGTTTGCTCTTGCTTTTCTAGTTCTTTTAATTGTGATGTTAGGGTGTCAATTTTGGATCTTTCCTGCTTTCTCTTGTGGACATTTAGTGCTATAAATTTCCCTCTACACACTGCTTTGAGTGTGTCCCAGAGATTCTGGTATGTTGTGTCTTTGTTCTCGTTGGTTTCAAAGAACATCTTTCTTTCTGCCTTCATTTCGTTATGTACCCAGTAGTCATTCAGGAGCGGGTTGTTCAGTTTCCATGTAGTTGAGCGGTTTTGAGTGAGTTTCTTAATCCTGAGTTCTAGTTTGATTGCACTGGGGTCTGAGAGACAGTTTGTTATAATTTCTGTTCTTTTACATTTGCTGAGGAGAGCTTTACTTCCAACTATGTGGTCAATTTTGGAATAGGTGTGGTGTGGTGCTGAAAAAATGTATATTCTGTTGATTTGGGGTGGAGAGTTCTGTAGATGTGTATTAGGTCTGCTTGGTGCAGAGCTGAGTTCAATTCCTGGGTATCCTTGTTAACTTTCTGTCTCTTGATCTGTCTAATGTTGACAGTGAGGTGTTAAAGTCTCCCATTATTATTGTGTGGGAGTCTAAGTCTCTTTGTAGGTCACTCAGGACTTGCTTTATGAATCTGGGTGCTCCTGTATTGGGTGCATATATATTTAGGATAGTTAGCTCTTCTTGTTGAATTGATCCCTTTACCATTATGTAATGGCCTTCTTTGTCTCTTTTGATCTTTGTTGGTTTAAAGTCTGTTTTATCAGAGACTAGGATTGCAACCCCTGCCTTTTTTTGTTTTCCACTTGCTTGGTAGATCTTCCTCCATCCTTTTATTTTGAACGTATGTATGTCTCTGCACGTGAGATCAGTTTCCTGAATACAGCACACTGATGGGTCTTGACTCTTTATCCAATTTGCCAGTCTGTGTCTTTTAATTGGAACATTTAGTCCATTTACATTTAAGGTTAATATTGTTATGTGTGAATTTGATCCTGTCATTATGATGTTAGCTGGTTATTTTGCTCATTAGTTGATGCAGTTTCTTCCTAGCCTTGATGGTCTTCACAATTTGGCATGATTTTGCAGTGGCTGGTACCAGTTGTTCCTTTCCATGTTTAGTGCTTCCTTCAGGAGCTCTTTTAGGGCAGGCCTGGTGGTGACACAATCTCTCAGCATTTGCTTGTCTGTAAAGTATTTTATTTCTCCTTCACTTATGAAGCTTAATTTGGCTGGATATGAAATTCTGGATTGAAAATTCTTTTCTTTAAGAATGTTGAATATTGGCCCCCACTCTCTTCTGGCTTGTAGAGTTTCTGCCGAGAGATCTGCTGTTAGTCTGATGGGCTTCCCTTTGAGGGTAACCCGACCTTTCTCTCTGGCTGCCCTTAACATTTTTTTCTTCATTTCAACTTTGGTGAATCTGACAATTATGTGTCTTGGAATTGCTCTTCTCGAGGAGTATCTTTGTGGCATTCTCTGTATTTCCTGAATCTGAATGTTGGCCTGCCTTGCTAGATTGGGGAAGTTCTCCTGGATAATATCCTGCAGAGTGTTTTCCAACTTGGTTCCATTCTCCTTGTCACTTTCAGGTACACCAATCAGACATAGATTTGGTCTTTTCACATATTCCCATATTTCTTGGAGGCTTTGTTCGTTTCTTTTTATTCTTTTTTCTCTAAACTTCCCTTCTCACTTCATTTCATGCATTGCATCTTCCATCACTGATACCCTTTCTTCCAGTTGATCGCATCAGCTCCTGAGGCTTCTGCATTCTTCACGTAGTTCTCGAGCCTTGGCTTTCAGCTCCATCAGCTCCTTTAAGCACTTCTCTGTATTGGTTATTCTAGTTACACATTTCGTCTAAATTTTTTTCAAAGTTTTCAACTTCTTTGCCTTTGGTTTGAATTTCCTCCTGTAGCTCGGAGTAGTTTGATTATCTGAAGCCTTCTTCTCTCAACTCGTCAAAGTCATTCTCCATCCAGCTTTGTTCCATTGCTGGTGAGGAGCTGCATTCCTTTGGAGGAGGAGAGGTGCTCTGCGTTTTAGAGTTTCCAGTTTTTCTGTTCTGTTTTTTCCCCATCTTTGTGGTTTTATCTACTTTTGGTCTTTGATGATGGTGATGTACAGATGGGTTTTTGGTGTGGATGTCCTTTCTGTTTGTTAGTTTTCCTTCTAACAGACAGGACCCTCAGCTGTAGGTCTGTTGGAGTTTGCTAGAGGTCCACTCCATACCCTGTTTGCCTGGGTACCAGCAGCGGTGGCTGCAGAACAGCGGATTTTCATGAACTGCGAATGCTGCTGCCTGATCGTTCCTCTGGAAGTTTTGTCTCAGAGGAGTACCCGGCCGTGTGAGGTGTCAGTCTGCCCCTACTGGGGGGTGCCTCCCAGTTAGGCTGCTTGGGGGTCAGGGGTCAGGGACCCACTTGAGGAGGCAGTCTGCCCGTTCTCAGATCTCCAGCTGCATGCTGGGAGAACCACTGCTCTCTTCAAAGCTGTCAGACAGGGACATTTAAGTCTGCAGAGGTTACTGCTGTCTTTTTGTTTGTCTGTGCCCTGCCCCTAGAGGTGGAGCCTACAGAGGCAGGCAGGCCTCCTTAAGCTGTGGTGGGCTCTACCCATTTGGAGCTTCTCAGCTGCTTTGTTTACCTAAGCAAGCCTGGGCAATGGCAGGCGCCCCTTCCTCAGCCTCCCTGCTGCCTTGCAGTTTGATCTCAGACTGCTGTGCTAGCAATCAGTGAGACTCCGTGGGCACAGGACCCTCCGAGCCATGTGCGGGATATAATCTCCTGGTGCGCTGTTTTTCAAGCCCGTCGGAAAAGCGCAGTATTGGGGTGGGAGTGACCCGATTTTCCAGGTGCCATCTGTCACCCCTTTCTTTGACTAGTAAAGGGAACTCCCTGACCCCTTGCGCTTCCCGAGTGAGGCAATGCCTCACCCTACTTCGGCTTGCGCATGGTGCACTGCACCCACTGTCCTGTGCCCACTGCCTGGCACTCCATAGTGAGATGAACCTGGTACCTCAAATGGAAATGCAGAAATCACCCGTCTTCTGTGTGGCTCATGCTGGGAGCTGTAGACCGGAGCGTTTCCTATTCGGCCATCTTGGCTCCAGCCTCCTCTGCTATGACTTTTTTAATTTGAGATTTCTAATGATATCTTGACCACTTTTGCTCTAGAAGGATTTTATTTTTCATTTTAGCATCTTTCTCCTAAGAGGGGGTGATACCTCTGTGTAGAAATTTGATTCGAGTTACCAGGCATTTCCATAAGCACAGTTGATTATAAGAGCACAGGTTTGATCCATTTTTGTAAAAATTAGTGCTTCTTCAAAATAGTTGTGAAATATTGTTTTAAAAAATACATAGTGTTTTCGAAGCCAAAGTCCCACCCAAACATAGAGGGAGAATTTAGTCCTCCTTTCACAAAGCATAAACTATTATTGACTACTGACTTTCACTTTATTCATGTCTCAGACTTTATGCAGATCCTGCTTACCTCCCCAGTGCCTGCCTTAGGCCATCACTCCTCATAAGGGATATGTGGGGTTCTAGAGCTCCGGGTCAACTCTGCGGCAAAGATCTTTGCAAGCACTTTGTGAAAGCTAAGATCAACTTGATGACAACCTTTTTCCAAAATATGTCAGTGAAAATTTCCCAACAACTTTTGATTTTCTTCTCTTTGTGACAGAAATCCCAAATGTGAACCCCTTACCTAAAACATAATGGGAGGAATGCTTCCTGTCCTGTTATTGATATTTCTGTTCTCTGACTCAACTACAGAATTGTGGCTATCCATTCATTCAATAACATCCATTTATTCAGCTCCTGCCATGTGGGGACACTGTCTTTGGTTTTCAAAATACAACAGAGAACAAAACCAAGTCCCTGCCCTTGAAGAGCTTACACTCTAATAAAGGGATTTAGAAGCAAACATACCCTGTGTCAGATGATGATATGCACTATGAAGAAAAAATAAAAGAGGGTAAGGAAGCTAGGTGGGGTGCAGGGAGTGCTGTTTTAAAAGGCTGGTCAAGAAAGTCTTCACAGATAATGTGACCTTTGAGCAGAGGTCTGAAGGGAGGAGAGAGAACCTTCCACATAGAAGCTTTGGGGCAAAAGCATGCCCGGTGAGTTAGGGGAAAAGCAGGGAGACCAGTGAAGCCAAGGTAAATTGAACCAGGAATGATATGGCAGCAGGAGAGGTCTGAGAGGATGTGGGGCTCTTGTCAGTCCTCTAGGATCTTATAAATATTTAAAGGAGGGCAGTAGGAATTTTGCTGACTTTTAAATTTAATTTGAATTGTGAGTTTGATAATTAAATTTTGATGACCGAGCTATGAGGAAGAAAAGGCCTTAAACTGGTTGGATAATGTCTCTGAGTAAAGTAGTGAAGAGCTAGATGGTACATGTAGAAATAAACAGGTAATAAAGAACTAGGTTAATAGCCATTAACTAAGTACTACTTGGTTGTCAGGGTTTGTGCCAACTGCCAGAAATCCAGAACATACCATACTACCTTCTTATAGAGTTTAGAACTTCCTATCTAGAAAGCATAAACTTCCTCATAATGAATTGCTGTGGGTGTGTAGGAGATAATGTTTATAATGGGCTGTATGGTGTAATGAATGATGTTTTTATTTTGAAATAATAAATTTGGTTTTAAACCCTAGCTCTGAGATAAGTAAATAAACTACCCAGTAACTGACAGTCAGACATATAATAGATTCTTAACACATTATAGTATTTTTTATTACTGTTTTCAAAAAGAATAAAACATGCTTACAGTTCCAAATGGTTTTCAGCACCAGGTACATTAAACTTGAAATATGCACACAAAAACTTTGACTAACCACCTCTTGAAAATTTTCACAATTCGCAAATTAACTCAGAAGAAAACGTTGTTTCAGGTGTCTATTGCTGCAAAATTAAATACTCTAAAATTTAGTGTCTCAAAACAGTAATTTTTTATCATCTCCCAACTTCTGCATGTTGACTGGGCTCAACTGGGACAATTCTTACTTGGAATCTCTCATGCAGTTGCAGTCAGATGGCAGCTGAGACTGGAGTCATCTGAAGACTTGACTGAGCTGGATGTCCAAGATGTCATTCACAAGCCTGGCAGCTGCTGCTGGCTATTGGGACAGCTTAGCCAGAGCTGTCAACTGAAGCTCCTCTATGTGGCCTCTGCATGTGGGTTCTTAGAGAGAGTGCTCCAAAAGTGAGTATTCTTAAAGGCCTGGGCAGAAATGAAAAGCCTTCTTATGAGTGAGTTTCAGCAATCCCAGTCACTTCTGCTACATTCTTCTGATCCAGAAGATCACTAAGGGCAGCTCACACTCAAAGGGAGGGGAACTGGACACCATGCCATGATGTGTGAAGCACAATGCACATACAGAGAGGAAAGGAAGTAACAGCAGCCGTCTTGGAGGCTAGTCCCACAGCACAATACTCAGGAATTACAGTCAGAACTGCTGTCCATTATCACGGAACGTTCTTAACACCGTTAAATGAAACTTTTTTTTTTTTTAAATGACAGAGAACTTAGAATTTGTGTGATTTCTTTTGTCCAGAGTGCCCTATAGATGGTAAACACTTAATAATGTTACTAACTTATTAACCAAGTCCCCACTCCTCATTCCCTGCTATTGTGAATCTACAAGGAAATTTTGGATGGGTAGAGTCCTTGTGTTCTCACATTGAGTTGAGAACCTTGTCCAGCCACGTTGTACCTCTCAGTATGGAGGCAGCAGAAAAGAATAAAAACAATATTGGTCATTTGTCAATTGTCTTACTCTTCAGAAAGCAAATTTATATTCATCAATTCATTTGATTTTCACAGCTACTCACATGAAGTAAACAGGAAAAGCAATATTACCAATATGTTTGGCATAGAGATGAAATTCCAGACAACTTAATATCTTGCCTAACACATAGCCAGTAAACAGAAGGGCTAAAACTTGGAAACTTCAGAAGCCAAATCCAACTTTCTTGCTACTAAATCACAGCATCTTTCCAGCAGATCTGTTGGGAGAGTTCTTGATTATTTTCCATGGCATCAATAGGAGTGCCAGGTAACATTTGTTGAACATTTGTGTGCCAGGCACAGCACTAAACACTTTGTGTATCTGACTCATCTACCCCCACAACTGTTCCATGAGAGTGGGCATTGCTTTATTCCTGTCTTGCAATCTGAGTAAAGTTCACACCACTAGAAAATGACAGAGCCTTCATTTTAATGCATGCAGTCTGGGTTAGTGCCTGCTTTTTGTTTAAGTATTGTTGCAATAACTCAAAACATGTCTAACATGTTCTATACTCACTATGAAGCTGATATTCAAGAATTATTTGAACCCTTCTTAAATCTTTATTTTCAATTTGTACAATCTCTTTTAATAAGGTTTACTGAAAGTTTGATCCTGCTTATGAAAACTTGGTTTTATTCCCTTGTGGGTGGAACATTTGTTTTGTTTCATGGCCATATGTGCTCTTGACTCTGAATAGCTATGTAATAATGTGGGTCTGTGTTCACAAGGAAAAGTTTTAAAGGACAACGGAGAGGTCAACAACACGGTTCTACCTCTGCCAGTCAGTTAGCACCTCTGAGGCTCATTATATTCATAGAAAACTTTGAAGTTGGACAAGATGCCCTCAGAGGTCTCTTCCAACTTTAGGGTCTGTGATTATGCCCCATAGTGCCACAAAGCACATGTTTTCCTGATGGCAGATCATGAAGACACCTACAATCATGAAGTATATTAACATTTTTGCTAGCATTGTTTCACATCAGTCCTCTAACACTGATTACAAATATATATGTGGTCAAAGAAAACCGAGAAAAATAGCTGTTTTGGATGATATTCTGGGGAAGTTTTCTCTTCCATGGTTTAGACTTAGAGGATGTGTGTTATAAAGAGAACATGGAGCTGACAGTCAAAAGCTCTCTGTCAGGGCTCTGCCACTAAAGCTTGTAACCCTGGGAGGGTCACTCTCAAGTTTGTTTCTTCATCTGTAAAATAAGAAGCCTGGGGTGAGGTGATCTTACAGTCCCATTCAGTTTCAAATTCCACATTTAAACTTGTGCTGATAGTCAGAATTTGAAGATAAGAATATAAATGAGAAAGCACACTATTTCCTTTGTAATTTATATGCTATTTTGTGCTGCAGAGTTGTGAATACATTTGACATAAGGTGAAATGAATGGATATTAGTGTTACTACATAAAAAGTCTTTCATATTTCCTAGGAATTGGAAAGGTGGGGAAAAGCACAAATCAAAACATCTTCTAGCTTGTCACTTTAAAAGCCTCTGACCTTTTGTTTAAAAAAAAAAGACATAAAAAGAGGCAGCAATATGTACTCTAAAAATGAGCTGGCTATACCAATTCTTGGTTTAGAACATATTTTGGTTTTATCGTACTTGTTTGGTAGATGAGATACAGTCCAACAACGTTGTAATTCTAAGTAACTTATTAAAATATGGCTTCTTGGATGAAGTTTTACAATCTGTCCCTGCAGTGATAAAGAGTCATTTCCTGACTGAAAATGACGAGTTCATTTTCATTGTCATTATTCATGACGGGTGCACCAATGGTGTGCAGTGAAATGAGCAGGGCCAACAGATGCCTCCTATGGAGTCAATGCCAGCTTTCTCTTGAGGTCCCCTTGTATCTTGCTGACATATTTCAATCTTTCTTTAATTCTCCCTTAGGGTCAAAAAATTAAGTTATTGCTGAGATCCTTGACAATCTTCTTCTACTTCTTAACTTTTGGAATTACAACGACATCATTTTCCTGACCAGGAAACCTCATGTTCTATAACATCCTTTGATTTTTGCTTCTTACTCACAGCTCTTAACCCTAACCTCCTTGGGTCTCACCTGGAGGATATCATACAGTCATAAGTGGTATCTCATATCTCCCTGTTATAAGTATGTAATAAAAGTTAAGTAACAAAATGAGAATCATTAAAACAACTCTGTAATATATATGGTTCTTGATCTTATATCTATGTGTTAGTTACTCTCATGCCTAAGACAATCATAAAAATCCAAAGTTTGAAAAGCAAATGAGTTAACTAACTCACTAGTTGAAATTCTAAAAATCAGCTGTAAGCACTTTATATACAGTTTAATCATTACCCTCCCAAAAGTCTAAAATAAAAATTGGTGGTTCAATTTTCTGGCTACATGCAAGGGGATGAAAAAAGGTGTTAACTTGTCCTCATGAAAGAGAAATCCTGAGTAGCAGACATCCAAATTCTGTACTAGATATATGATTTAAATCTTATATTTCATTTTTAGTTTATCATTTACCTACCCTGTAACTTGTCTTTCCAAATAAAATATAAGCTCTTTGAAGGTAAAAAACATGTCATAATTTTAAGAATTCTATCAAATTTAAAGCATCTAGAACAACTTTTTCCTACTAGGAACTTGGCAAATATCTATTAATTAGAGGACAAGAACTCTGCTTTAAATAAGCTATTATGAAGTGAGGACTTCCTTCATGGCTGGTTTATTTTTATTTTTATTTTTATTTTGAGATGGAGTTTCACCAGAGTGAAACTCTGGTGAGTTTCACTCAGAGTTTCATCAGAGTGAAACCAGATTGCCCAGGCTGGAGTGCAACGGCACGATCTTGGCTCACTGCAACCTCCGCCTCCCAGTTCAAGCGATTCTCCTGCTTCAGCCTCCCGAGTAGCTGGGATTACAGGTGCACGCCACCATACCCGGCTAATTTTGGTATTTTTAGTAGAGACAGGGTTTCACCACGTTGGCCAGGCTGGTCTCGAACTCCTGACCTCAGGTGATCCACCCGCCTCGGCCTCCCAAAGTGCTAGGCTTACAGGCATGAGCCACCGTGCTCGGCCCATGGCTGGTTTTAATATGAATAAAAGTTTGGCACTCTTCCTTCTCTATGCCGTATTATAGTTTATCAACTTGTACACAATATAAGTCAAGATATCACTTGTCAAAGCACTTACATTAACAATTCTTAGAAGGAAATCTTACTTAGGGGAAAAATATAGTTTTGAGATCCTCGTTTAAGAATATGTCAGTAAAAAGGAATATTATATATTTTTCTTTGTGTTTTTAAAATATTGTAAAATATTTCCTTGTATTCCCCACTCAGGACTTTAGAACTCATCTTCCTCCACAATTATAATCTTCTGTATACTCTAAGAACTGGGTAGGGAGGAGGGAGTAGAGTCAACTGTGCAGTTATGGGCCAAAGCAAGGAGTGAAGACAGATACAGAAAGCAAGATCCAAGAAGTAAATCCTGGAATGAGAAAGTTTCTGATGAAAGAGGAATCTGAGCACAGAAACTGGAAAGCCAGAGGGAGTCACACCAAGAGTGGACCATTATGGTGGCAGCAAATAAAAATGACCAGGTCAAAACAAAGGAATGTTGAAAGCCACAAAGGGTAAAAATTGGGGGACACTCCTGAGCCCTCACAGAATTCTGATGGATAACTCACTGCAGCCTCAGTTGTTATTTATTTCCTTCATAGGTAGTTTCTAGCTATGAACTGTTTTATAGATATCAAAATATTTTTTACAATATCAGAAAATAGCCATGGACAGTTACTGTGTTTTCCTGTTATCTATTTTGCCACTTTCATAGGCACATTTCTTATGGTGAGATCAGATCTTTTGCATGCATAATAGTAATAAATTATGTGGCTGTTTAAGTACTGAGTAAATGTTAAGCAAATAGACATGATGATACCTTAAAATTGGCAACCATCTCACAAAAATACCAGCTCCCTGTCATTGTGTTTATTCACCAAGGAGTCTGCTATGTCTTTGTGTAAGCAGCTTCTGGTTTTGAGATTTAAAAATAAAATAGAGTTTCCTTTCAGGTACTCTTGTCTTTCAAGGATGGTGTTAGCTCAAAAATCAATCCCCAAAAGTCTAAGGTGTACAGGAAGGTTTTTTCACTTCTCCATGAACTCATTTATTTAAATGCCCTACCTAACTTCCATGATAACACAAGAACTTTTACCAAGTTTTGACACCTAATTTATCAGAAAAATGTTCCATCATTAGGAAAATGGGTCTCTAAAGCTGTCTTTACACATTAGCAATTAGGGAACTTAAGATTTATGAATCAAAGCTAAAGAAGTTGTGAGATATGAATCAATGATTTGACCTGTACCAGCCCAGAAATCCAGAGTAAGGTTTGGTGGCTAAATTAGGAAATGCTCACCTTTTACTGACTGATTTAAAAAAAATCACCACGAATACATCTTCTTTTAATTTAAGCTCCTGAGTTATGTAACTTGACTGGTTGACCAGCATGTTTGTATATCATTGTTTAAAAAGGAAAAAAAAGCTTTTCTGAAACCATTATGAGTAGCGTCCCATGTAGTAAAATGAATTCAACTCAAGCAGTTAATATTTTCCATATATTTCTTAGTCTTTTTAAATTAAACTTACAAATTTAAAAGTAACTTGTTTGGGGTGTGTGTCTTAGGGGTTGTCTACTATGTATAAGCAAACAATATAAAATTTTATATATATTTATGATGAATAATTTTGTTGGCAAGAATTTTACTGTTGTAGAAACACCAGTTCAATCATTATTTGCTATTTTAGATTTGAGAACTTTGCATCATCAATCTGAAACAAAAAAACCTAAGGAGAAGTATAGAACCACTTTCATCTTTCAAAAGTACTGCATTGTATATGGATAGAACTAATTTAATGAAAATTTAGTTAGCAGAATTCTCACTTAAGCAATTTATTTATTTATATTTATATTTATTTATATATTTTTTGAGACAAAGTCTTGCTCTGTCACCCAGGCTGGAATGCAGTGACGCCATCTTGGCTCATCTTGGCTCCATCTCTTGAGTTCAAGTGATTCTCCTGCCTCAGCCTCCTGAGTAACTGGGATTACAGGTGCCCACCATCACACCTGGCTAATTTTTGCATTTTTAGTAGAAACAGAGTTTCACCATGTTGGCCAGGCTGGTCTTGAACTCCTGACCTCGGGTGATCTGCCAGCCTCAGCCTCCCAAAGTGGCGGGATTACAGGTGTGAGCCACTGCACCCAGCCTAGCTTAAGCAATTTAAAAAGCAGTTGTATATCCTTGAACAGCTTCCACAATGGTAAAGATGAAGTGGTTAAGAAGGTAGACTGAATCTTTGAGATTTGGGTGGGACGCAAGAAAGACTTGATGACTTTACAGTGGAAGTGTCCTGGCATATCTCTGCCAATGGGTGATTCCATTTCATCTCAGACGTTAAATAAGAAGTTACTCTTCTCATCAAATAATGCAGAATAAAACTTCCCAAGGAACAGAGCCCAGGGGCAGCCAACATATGAAACACAAGATGGCAGAACCCTCTTATTCTCCAGAGTATAAGAAAGCAGAATGCATCATCATACAAATGTCCAGCAAGCCAGTCTCTGGGAAATAAAACTCCAATGGAAATAATATTGCATCCACTATAGGAGTGAAATGAAACCCCCTTAGCAATACCATGAATAGGGTCAGTACTAGGCACAGGCAAGAGCCCGTGTAAAGACCCCAAGTGTGGAGAATTCAAATTGATCACTGATTAACTGGAATGTGGATTTAACTGCATCACAGAGACTGTGAGATTTTTTTCTGTGTATCCTCCATGATACTTACAGATATCTATAGGAGATGTTCAATATGGGCATAATTTTTTTCAGTTGGATTGCTTTTGTTGTCAATTATCTTTTTCCAAGTGAATGCAATTATTTCAGTTATTATGTTTCAACATATTCTAGGATTTTCTTGTCAACTTGGTAGGCAACAACAGCTATCCAACTGAAAAAATTACACCCGCATTTAATATCTTCTATAGAAAAAACAACAACCAGATTTCAGGTGCAGGCTGTCGTTTGTGTGGGTGTCAATTCCTGGGCTAACATAATCAACTCTAACTTCAGTACAGTGGACCTGTGAACATTTCCACTTTCAACTTCATTATTGGCTCATTAACTTATCTTCTTATTAATGCTAATACACTCTATACTATTCATTAATTAAGGAAAAATGATAATGTTTAATTATATCCATTTGTTTCCCTCCAGGAATCATTATAACAATTGTACTATTCTTTGATATGCTACTAATAATAGTTAATAAGGAAAAGAAAGTGTCCTTCACTGTGTTAAATGGGACCAGTCTCTTGTTTGGCATACCTTTTTCAGTTCACAGACTATGCACCACCATAAAACCATGTAAAAAGTTGGTTGTGTTTGTGTGTGTATACACAGAAGAGTGTGTATACACTCTTTTCCATACAACAGAAAATGTAATTCTACATTTCCAAATGCAAATCACACACACAAAAGAAACATTTTTATTGGGAACGATGAAACAGACATATCAGTTGTAATATTTGACATGATGTGCAATCGATCAATGACTTAGAAGCTTGCTAGATCCCTAAGAGTTGTGTGAAATATGATAGTTCATAAATAATGCATGAATAGAAAAATTTGGATACTTGAATGCAAGTAATCTCATGACCCAGAAAATCTACTCTGAAAATTCAGTCTCCGCACCTGGAGAATTCAACCAGCTGCTTGCAGCTCACAGAGAAAGAGTCGGAGCATTCCGCTCATCATCTTTTTTGCTTTGTGTTTCTCAAAGAGGCTATTAATCGTGGTAAACCTAGATTGTGATACTAAACTCTCTTCTAAGGAAAGTTTCTCTTCTCTTGGATGAATGCCAGTGGGTTTGTTGAAGGAATGATTAATTATATGTTTTTTTTTTTAATGACTGTAGTCTAATGCTGCTGCTACCTGCTTTGGCTTTGAACTTTTCACGAGAGAACTGACACAAAAAGTTATTAGAAGTTTCCTTCAGAAGTTCAAAATTTGTCATACAAATGAAGAAATAGGCAAGTGCCTAATTCTTCAATATTAATCAAAGATGCTAACCCTTTAGAAGCTGATTTTTATGTGGCTTTCATGAATCCATTCATCAAGAATGTTAAAGAAAAGTGCAACGAGAGAGATGGTCTGGTTTCAGATTTCAAAGATTCAAATGTATTTATTTTTAGAACAATGAGACCATCTGTAACCTTTGAAACTGCTGTAAATCAAAGAGGGGGCTCTGGAATTTCTATAAAGGAGGGCCTCAGGCAGCAAGCTGTTGGAATGGAGTGCTAGAAGGTCTTTTGATGATACATGTCATGGCAAGCACATTCTTTTTCCTTGTATTGCATACCTATTTAGTATAGGTTGGAATAGGCAGAGATTGATAAAGATCATGAGAAACTCAAAGCTCCCTCTCCTTGGCATCTCCATGAAGCATCCTGGTTCACTGTCTAAAGCTGAGGTGCAGACTATCAGTGCATGTCATTTTCTATCTGAGCCTCACATACTTTGTTCTCACATTACTGCATAGGCCACATCAACCACATCAGAGACAGGATGTGTAGGAGTCAATGGCATGGTCTCTAGTCTTGGACAATCTAGTTTGAATCATGACCCCAGCACTTACTGGCTCTGTGATTTTGGGCAAGTTAAGCAACTATCTTCTCATTCAATTTTCTCATGTATGAAATGGGAAAATTTATAGCATTTTTCTCCTCACTGGATTGTTGTGAGGATTAAATGAATGCCCAATAAACAATAAGCACCATATAAATGTTAGCTATTATTTTTGTTCGTGATGGAGGAAGTCCAGGGCTGAGACTCATATTCCCAACATAACAAAACCCAGGGGGATCAGGATGGTGCAATGTGAGAAGCATTTTGTCTTGATATCATGGTTCTTCATTTTTATCATTCCAAAGAGAGGAAACAAACCAAGAAACTCTTCATAAAACACAGCCTAAATTCCAATGTCCACTGTATGTGATGAGAAGACAAAATACATCTTGTCTAATCCTATAAACCTAATACACAATGAAAATTATTTATATAGGGTTGGGTATACAAAAGTAATGGAGCAGTTTATTTTTGTGCCCTGTATACTCACAAACATGCTGTTTTTCTCCCCAAACCCTTAAACAAATGGGCCAGGATGTGAGAAAGGCATTGCCCTGCACTTCTCTCTTCCCCCTTCCTAACCTCCACCCCCGCCACTTTGATGCTCATGCCATCAGATTATATTAGCCACTATTCCTTTGGCCGTTGTCATCTACTGACCCTGGTGTCAGTTTCCCTCATATCCAGACAATGTTCTGGCACTGGCACACTGTCACTTTCTTTGTTGTTACTGTTGTCTCAATTCTTGGTTGCAGGGACAGCTACATAATTTGTAGGGCTCACTGCAAAATGTTAAAAATTATTAAGAATTTCAGGACAGCAGCAACAGAGTGTTAAACCAAGCAGAGGGCCTTCTGAGCATGGGGTCCCAAATGACTACATAGGTTGCATGCCCATGAAGCTGGCCCCGCTTGGTTGAAAACCATTATTCACATTCTTTCTGATTCTCATGGATAAAGGAGCTTCTGACCCCTCCCTGTGAGTGGGGAGTATTGGAGTAAATGCTTCCTGCCTCTTTCTCCACCCATGGCACATTCTTGTTCCTGGGAAGGGAGGAGCAGCGATACTGACTAGTAAGAGTCTAATCCACTGGACCACATTTCGTCAGTGGGAATGGTTAATGTGCTAAAGGCAACTGCTCTTGCCTCTTCCTTGTTGTTTCTTATGGCTGGGCTCAGGAAATCACCTCTCACTTTGTTTTCATACAATGAACTAGGTGTATGCTCCTTGTCCCAACATTTCGGGCCAATAGTTTGGGCCCAACATCCTCCATTCATTGGGGAAGGTTTATGGTACCTGACCTTTGTCCTCAGGTTCAAGCCCTGATTGCCAGCACAGTTTACCCAACCATCCTGTGTATTGACAGCTATTGGGTATTACTCACCTAGTCTATAAATAAGTGGACACTTTGATCTCCATGTAGCTCCTACTTCTTTGCAGCTATTTCTGTTACTTAATAGAACACACAAGCCTGCAATATCACTCTTCCAATTTGGGTTTCTTAATGATGAATTATTGTTCTGAAACATGGCCAGATGGTTCCCCAATTTCTGTTTCCCTTCTGGCTAAAATCATTTTCCTTTAAGACTTGAATTAAAAAAAAAAACACATGTCTGCTCACATTTATAGTTTTAGACCTTCTTCCTATCTATGACTGGCAGGGAAAACAATTTTGGCAGAGGTGACCATGAATTGACCCCCTTTGTTTCTGACAACCTCAGGGAGGGAAAAACATGACTGATAATAAGAGGTGGTTGCTGCAGGGCCAGCCAGATGACAGTCTCAGTCAAGCAATGACTTCGGTCTCAGGGTCTTTTATGACAAGTAATGTTATCTGAGTAAGCAGGAAGGACAACAGCAGCAGTTTGTATTTTTAGAAATGAAGACATTTTCTGTGTTATCATTCCCTAATGCCCCAGCATATTTCCTCTGCCTTGATTGAGGGACTTTAAGGAATCTATCCTGCGTTTAGTCTCGGCATATTGTTTAGGTAGTGGTTCATGATATCACATAGAGTCTTCTGTGTGGATGTAGGTGAGAGATTTCTTTCTGGTATTAAAACAATAGTAACTATGCTCCTTACACATGCCATGTTTGTTTTTATATTCTGGACACTGAGAATCTCTTTATATTGGTCACAAGAAAACAAAGCTTTAAAATCTGTGTCCCACCTCTGGCAAATGCTAAGAGTCCCACACTGTGTAAGTGAATTTAATTCTGTCTTTATCCTTCTTTTTTTCCTTATTATTCCCCTTTTCTAATCTTGTACTTCTTACTTTAGATTTTATACCATGTGGTATCATTTCAAAAACAAGTCACTTTAAATTCTTACTAGCATAGGGAAGAGAAAGATATGTATAAATAAAGAGAAAAGGAATTATGAAACACAGCACATGATCATTTGATCTTTATACATAGTATAGCCAAGAAATTTAAATCAAACTTAAAATCATGTAGATATGGTATGAGGCACTGGAAATTCAAATTTTTAATCCCAGGATCCATCACTTGTCATTTCTGTGTGGCCTTGTAAATGTCTCATAAATACAGATTTCTGCTCTGAAAAAAATTTAGGAACTTGACCCGATGTTCAGAGGCAATTTGCGAGGACTGATTTGTTCATGTGAGGTATAAATTTTAAAACTTGGATTCATGGAAAGGAAATTAGTAATGTTAACTACATCTTTGGGAGACAGGCAGGCTGGTGCTCCATGCAGAACCATAAGGTGAATATTAAATCTGCCCCAGTATGGGTCCCCCAACTGTGATACATGTCATTTACCTCCAGCTAAAGCCATGTTGGAATTACTAGTCGCGCCAGTGCTGGGGCTTTTTTGACTTACAAATTTACAATGAGTTTCACTAAAGTATTTTGTTTTAATTTTTAGCTCTCCTCCAAAGGTATTATTTCACAACATAACAATGCACCCCCTGATTCTAACCACTCTACTTAAATAGACAGGGGATGTTCACCCACATTTTGTCTGAAACCACTGCTTTTCCATTAGCTGTCAACAAGAGACGATCTCTGTTCCAAGTAAAATGAAGTCATTATCGTTGATGCTCCAGCTTTTCTTTCATCTTATGGCCTCCAGGGCATTAAGATAATGATTCTGCTTCCTTCTTTCCAGAAGAGTAGTGATGGCCACTCTGTTTCACTTGCCATTTAAATTTTTGGCTGCATCAACTTTAACCTGTTTAACTTTTTGTAGCTTAGCTCAGCAAGGGTAATATAGTTCTGTTTAAAATATAACATGCAGAAACCAGAACAGTAGATGTCATACATACAGCAGGTTCTTTTTCTTGATAGCAAACTTACGCATCTACTCATGTGAATTCTTTGTGTATTAACTAAGTTCCTACGAAGTGAATTAAGGACTATGCTATGGACTGAACATATGGGTACCCCTGCAAAATTGGAATGCTTGAGCACTGAAATGCTCAAGCCTGAATCCTCAACATGATGGAATTGGAAGGCGGGGCCTTTTGGAGGTAATTAGAGTTAGATTAGGTCATGAGGGTGGAGTCCTCATGAAGTGATTAATGTTCTCATACAAAGAAGAAACACAAGATCTCAATTTCTTGTTCTCTCTCTTCCACTCCTCCGTCCACCACGGGCATGCAGCAAGAGGCCATCTGCAATCATGAGAAATTAATGTTTGTTCTTTAAGCCACATAGTACATGATATTTTGTTATAGCAACATAGACCAGATTTGCTTATTTAAGACTTATGTGAGGATCAGGGAATCCTGGAAGGGTCAAATATGGTAACTCTATTTGCTCATGTATGCAGAACTCCACCAACTGAAGACAGTCTAATCTGGATCATTTGGTTTCCTGTGACAGCATCATGTAAACAGTGGTCTTTAACATATGGGCTTTATGATATTTAGGAAACCAGAACGATGAAATATGTATACCCTCATTATTTCTCAAAAAATCTTTAGCACTCTAGTAATAAATATAATATCTTGGTCTTCATTTTTACAAGGACTGAAATAAATTTCCATAAGTTAGTATTCTATTAATGATTTATTAAATCAAAACAATGAGTACAAATTTTTTCCAGTGATGTTCTCACCAAGTTTCTTATAGTATACTCTGGTGTGCTGCTTCATTTGGATTAAATATGTTTTGATTATTTCATTCATCTTCTGCATATGATCTCAATTAATATGTGTTTCAATGAGTTTAGAGTAAATATGCAGATTGGGAGGAGTAAAGTAAATATTAGGAGGCAACTTAACTGACTTGTTAACTTCATAGCTCTGATGACTTTGGACAAGCATCTTTCTTTATAGATTGATTTTTTTTTAACCCACAAAACATACATAATCATCCTTATACTCCAAATCCATGGTAAGTTTAAAGGGAGATGATCTATGTAAAACATACAACATAGCATTTGGGGTATCATATGGACTCAATATTTGGTAATAATTATTAATCATCTTAGTGTAATAAAGAAAAACAATGCTCTATAAACTGATAACTCCATTACAAGTTCTGCATACCACTTAAATGATATGTTTGTATCATTGCCTAAAAACTTTATTGCTTTATCTTTTATACCTAGATCTACAACTCATATGGAATGGTATGGTGTGCAGTAAGAGGTCAAGAGTCAAGTTTTCCTTGTATGGATTCAAGGTTTTCTCATACAATTGACATACTAACATTTATTTAAATACCTATCCTTTCTCCACTGATATGTATTACTACATATTTTTTATAAATATTCATCTGTATGTTGGTCTGTTCCTTGTTCTGTTCTGTGTATCTTTCTACAGACAGTATCACACGGTCTTCTTGTAGCTTTATTATAGTTCTTTTTTTTTTTTTGAGATGGAGTTTCACTCTTGTTGCCCAGGCTGGAGTGAAATGGTGTGATCTAGGCTCACTGCAACCTCTGCCTCCCGGTTTCAAGCAATTCTCCTGCCTCAGCCTCCCAAGTAGCTGAGATTACAGGGCCATGCCACCACACCTGGCTAATTTTTAGTAGGGATGGGGTTTCACCATGTTGGTCAGGCTGGTCTCTATCTTCTGACCTCAGGTGATTCACTTGCCTTGGCCTCCCAAAGTGCCTCCTGGCACAGGTGTGAGCCACCGTGCCCAGCCCTATTATAATTTTTGATATCTGGGAGTGTAAACTTCCAACTTCATTTTTCTTCTTCAAGAAAAAATATAACTTCGGTATTTCTGGCCTATGGTATTTTCATATAAAGTTTAAAACCAACTAGTAGATTTCCACAAAAATATCTGCTAGAATTTTAATTTGGATTGCATTGAATCTATACGTAAATTTGAGGAGAATTATGATGACAATATTGAGTATTCCCACTCATATAATATATCCCTGTATTTATTTAGGTCTCCTATAGTTTTCCTAATAATTTTACATAGTTATTTATATAAAAGTTTTGCACATTTATTGTTACATTTATTTATAGGTATTTGATACTATTGTAAGTTATATTATTTAAAAAATTTTAATATTTGTCACATTTATGTAGAAATACAATTGACTTTTATATATTGATTTAGTTTCTAGTAAGCTTATTGCATTCATTTATTAAATTAATAGTATATATATATTTTTTCTGAGATGGAGTCTCACTGTCACCCAGGCTGGAGTGCAGTGGCATGATCTTGGCTAACCATAATCTCTGCTTCCCAGGTTCAAGTGATACTCCTGCCTCAGCCTCCCTAGTAGCTGGAACTACAGGTGCATCCCACCATGCCCAGCTAATTTTTGTATTTTTAGCAGAGCTGGAGTTTCACCATGTTGGCCAGGCTAGTCTTGAACTCCTGACCTCAGGTGATCCACCCACATCGGCCTTCCAAATTGCTGGGATTGCAGGCATGAGCAATAGTGCATTTTAATATTCTTTTGAATTTTCTGTACATATAATCATGTTTTCTGTAAATAATGGCAGTTATATTTTTTGCTTTTTAGTTCTTAATTCTTTTTCCTTGTCTTAATTTACTTGCTACGACCTCTACTGCAGATAAATAGAAGTGGTCATAGCAGTCAACTTTGTCTCATTCTTCTACAAACTTTCTATATGTCACCATTAAATATGACATTCGCTTTAAGGTTTTTGTAGCTACTCTTAAAGATATTCTATTCTTAATTTGCTGGGTTTTTTTAAAACACGAATAGATATTAAATTTTGTCAAATGCTTTCTCTGCATATGTGAAGATAATAATCACATGATTTTTCTCCTATATTCTGTTATTCTGTTGAATTACACTGATTGGTTGCCTAATATAAAACTCAGCATTTCACTCTTAGAATAAGTCCAACTGGGTAATGATGTATTATCATTTTTATTTATTGCTAGACTCGCTTTGCTAACATTTTGTTTTAGGATTTTTACATTTTGGCTGACAAGAGAATATAACTTCTACCTTGCTTTCTTGTATATTCTTGCTGGGTTTTGGTGTCAGAGTTCTTCTAAATTCAAAATATGAGTTGGGAAGTATTTTCATTTCTTATGATCTGAAAAATTCATGAAGATTGGTGTTATTTTATCTTAAATGCTTGGAAAAATTAGTTGACTCTGGGACTTTGTGAATGTATTCTTTTTTAGAATTAGGATTTAGAATTTAGGATGTAGCATTTCCTCATTTGATTTTATTTTTGACATAGATTTATTATTAATCAAACAAACCAGAGGATTTATAAACATTGATATACGATGTTTAAGGTGAAAATGAGTGGGGATATTTCTAGAACTTGCTTAGGAATACATATGTATGTGTATGGAAACTTATTCATAAATTTATTAATTTATTCAATCAAAATTAGAGGACCTGCTATGGATCCAGGATCTGAAGACTCATTTTTGATCAAGGATATGAAATGTACTGAGGTATTGGTGGTAACAGTGGTTAGCATAGCTGCCTTCCAAGGATGTGAAGTGCTAAAATGATAAGTGATGCAGGTTAACTTAGTGGTAGTATGCCCAAAGAATTGGGAGGGACAGAAACTAGAGGCAGGAGGACCAGTGGGAGGCTATTGCCATAACTTAGTCATAAAGTACAGAGTACTCGACTTCAGATAAAAATTGTAGAAATAATTAGGCAGAGAGAAAGTTGGTAAAGGAAGAAGCAATAAGATTTGTTGACTGATTGAAAGTCAAGGATGAGAAAGGAAAAGATTCCAACCTGACAAGAAGTTTTAAGTCTGGATGATAAGAAACCAGGAAGGTAAAAGGGAGTATCCAAGAGATGATAGAAATCTCTTTAATGGGGACATATATTTCTCAATTCTCATAAAGTAGGAGGTTCTTATCAAACCCCAATCTCTGCATTTCCTTGCTATGTATTTGTTTCAGGGCCTTGGTATCAGAGTTGCAATTTCAGTCTCCGAACCTGGGTCATTGTAACAACATCCAGCAGGGAAACTGTGCATTTTAATAAAAAACAGGTGGGCAAGACTGTGTTAGAAGGCAATTACCCTTTCCACTGTCATCTACTCTACTCTGCTGGTATTTAATTCTGAGCTTCACAAGCAGAAATCATTAGTAGCTTATCTCCCTCACATGTCTGTGCAAAGGAAGAAAAACTGATAAAAATTTAAAATTGTGTGGGCTAATTATAGTAACTATCTTTGGAATAGATAATTAAAATTCACATAACAGAACGAACATATTAAAATGTAATTGTGAATGGGGATAAATGTGTTGAAAAGAAATCTATTCATCTGGAACATAGTATTATCATGAGAGAAAATAATAAAGAATAACAGATTTAGACTATATTCAATATCTAAATTTGTTCACTTGAGGCATAAATATTGACCAATGATAAATTCATGACAATATTTAGTGTGCTGTATATTTTGATATCAGTTGTTGAAAAAGTAATTTACTGCATTGGATATCACATCTTTTTGAAGGTGTCATACCGATATGTAAAGAGAAAAGCTGCAAAAATTTGGTCTACAATGAATTCACCACTTATACAGTAATGAACATTTTCTAACCCACAAGACACTGTGGTGTCCACCCCACTTCACAGGAAGTTTGCATAAACTAGTTCGATTGAAAATAATAAGAGCTTCTGTTTATTCAGTGTTTACTACCGTACCTAGTACTCTCCATGGTCACTTCATTTAATCCTCATAGATATCTGATTTGTCATTTAAGGAAGCAGAGACTTGGCAAGCCTCCACAACTTTCCCATGGTCTCGTATTGGAATGTAGGAGAGAAAAGATAAAAACTGAAGTCTTCCAGACTTTAGAGCCTACATTCTCACTACTGTCACTTGCATGCCATAGCCATCTCTCTATTTGGTCAGTTTTTAAAATTAACATTTATTTTTCTTGTCTTCATAATAAGGCTATAGACTTCCTATAGATGAAGAACATGTCTTCATCTATGTTGAGGTGTTGATTTTGGGTATTAGGAAGTTATGGCCCAATCTGTGTATCTTCTGTGAATTCATAAATGTCTGACATTCTTAGAGGAATAAGGGAGTAGGCCATTACTCACTGGAAGATGTCTATGACCACGAGTGGCCAAGACTCTTGGGAAGGTTCTCATTCTATGGGAAAGAAGAAGCTTTTGCAAGCTTGGCCCAAAGGCAATGATAGTGGAGAGACTATTTTGAGTATGTCAAGGGCTGTGTTACTTAGATTGTTCCTGACTCAGCACTGGTCAGGGCCACCTACTCTTTCCAGAAAGCTTTGGATGAAGAAAGTTCTAAGAAATCTGAGTGTTTGTTTTTGAATTCCTGAGAAACATGAAAGTATAGCATAAAAATGATAATAATAATAACGGTAGTAGTTATTAGTAGTAATTCATTTTCCTACCTTGTAAAACAGGGATAACAATATCTCATAGTTTTGATTATAATTAAGTATAAGTAAATGTCTATCACATAACTTGGTATTTAATAAGTATTGAAATGTTAGCTAAGATTATTTACTAAGTATATTCAACTTGACAAATATTTTACATATGTACTATGGACTGAATGTTTGTGTCCTCCCCCAATTCATATGTTAAAATTAATGTGATCATATTAGGAGATGGGGCCTTTGGGAGACAATTAGTTCATGAGGGTGGAGCCTTTATGAAGAGCATTTGTGCCTTTATGAGAAGAGACACAAGAGCTTGTTCTCTGTCTCTGCTCTGGGCCCTGTGAGACTATGACGAGAAGACAGCCATTTGCAAAGCAGAAGGCAGGCCCTCACCAGACACTGGATTTGCATACACCTTCATCTTGGATTTTGCTCCCTCCAGAACTGTGAGAAATAAAAATTTAAGTCACAGCAAGTGACTTAAAGATATTTTGAAATATCAGTCTATGATATTTTGTTATAGCAGCCTGAACCTACTGAGCTAATATATTATCTCACTTAATTCTCAAAACCACCCTGCAGAATACATGTCTTTGTTTTTGTTTTCCTGCTTATGCAGGAAACTGAGGTGGAGAGTGGTTAAGTTAATTTATTAGAGTCCCACAATCACCAATTGGCAGATGATTCCATGACTCTTGGCTATTTTCCCTCTACTTTTCTTAGTGCTGCTTTATGACTCTGGAGTGCAGCACGTGTGAGAGCAAGGAGAATTTTCTCCTCTCTGGAGAGTGGAATGAGGGAGAAACCACTTCCTATGGATGGCAGTGGATGTTGTAACTTCACCCTGGTGCTTTTTCAATTTTGGGCCTGTGTTGGGAATAGCAAAGCTGCCGCCCTGCTGTCATGCGGTTACTACTGGTCATGGGGAGAAAAAATTGCCAGTGGTAAATGGAAGGTGACATTGGCAGCACCGGTAAGACAACCCTTGGCCCTCTCCTGAATTACAAGGGATTTGAAAGGGGCCAGGACTTCCTAGAATTCTGCAGCTGAGATTGCTCTTAAGGGAATATTGTTATTATGTACTATTGTGCATTTGCGTTTGTAGCTGTGAACCTCATCCTGAGTCTAGGATACCCAAGGAGCTCAGGAAAAAGTTTGTTGAAAGGGCAATTGAATGGCACTTGAAAGAGGATCCAGCTTACATGGTGTGATCTGAAGCCTTATCCGTCACATTCAGAACAGAAACAGAAGCCCCTTTAAATATTTTAAGTAGAGTATTCACTTTAATGGATAAGGGGCTTTCAAAATTGTTGGAAGGGCTGAACGAGTATGTTATAGACTGGCCTCTAGTTCTGATTCCTAGAACAAAACGCAACTGACCTATTGTGGGAGATAATAGGAGCTGCTACCTCAGAGGCCACCCCTAGAACCATGCAGAATCAAGACCTTGATGCCGCTGTTTGCTGTCTAGCTTCAAGTGCCTCTCATGCACAGGAGGTTGAAGGATGGACATCACCCCTGTGATCCAGGGCTTCAGAAGCCAGATCAGAAAGTGTTACTATTACTACTAGCTCCAAAATTGCTTCTGAACACTCAGAAACCTGGAGAATGGGCATTGGAATGCTGCTACAAAGATACATCATATTTCCACAGCCATACTGACCAGCAGAAACAAGGAGGCAGAAATATGGCCTCCACCTCACTTCCGCCTTTCAGTCTCGATGCGATGTGCATTTGACACAAATTGCAAGAGAGTCTGAAAAATGTGGCTTTCAGTTTTCCAGTATCTCCAAATAGAAGGAGGGGCAAATGGAGGTTGAGCAACAAACTCATACTATGTAGGCCAAAGAGCCAGCCACTGAACTTTTCAGGCCCAATTTGTTCATCTAAAAATGAGGATAATAAGGATAGCACCTGTCACCAAAAGTTGTGATAAAGCAAGCTAAGAAAAAAGACTTATAAATTATAAAATATATCAAATTTGATAGTGCTTATTCAGCTATGATCTGTGAATCATTTATCAATAAATACTTATATTTCAAGCATGGTTCTAGGTATATGGGATGGATCAGTAAACAAAACAGACAAAATCCTTGCCCTGAAGAGCTTAACTTCTGGTGGGGAAAGAGCCAAAACTAGTGATATTAAGAAAATTATATAGTATTTTAGAAAAATAAATGTTATAGGGGGTGGGGAGGAAGAGCACATAAGTGGAGGGCCAGGAGTGGGGGAGGCCGACTGCTGAGTTAAATAGGGTGGCAGGCAGGCCTCACTGGGAAGTAGAGCTCTAAGCAAAGGCTTGGAGAGGTGCAGGACTGAGGCACGGGAATGCTGGGTGGATAGAGGGAAGAATTCTAGCAAAGTGCCCAATGAGGCAGCATACCTGGCATGTTAAAAAAAATACATAGCATCAAGGAAGTCACATTAGGGAGAGCAAAAAGGAGAGCATACTAGGAGATGGAGCCAGAGGGTTCCCTGGAGCTGAGTCGCGCCAGGGCTTGTAGGTCACTGCAAGGACTTGAGTGCTTACTCTCAGTGAGGTGTGAAGTGCTTGGAGAGTTCTGTTCAGAAAGTACATGATCCCATTTATGTTTTAAAGGTCCACCCTAGTTGTTGAGTTTGGAATAGGCAGACACACACACACAGATACAGTTTATGTGCATTGTCATTAATGCATAATTTGTTCAACAAATATTTAAGAACCTGTATGTGCCAGACGTGGTGCTGTGTGCTGGGGTACCATAGTCAGCAAGATTGATGCCAGCTCCACGAGCAAGATTTAATTTATGACAGGAACACAGGGTCCTGAGGGTGGGGGACATAGGGCCTGGAGCCACCACAGCGTTTGAGGATGTGTGGGGAGCATTGGGAAAGGGTGAAGACTGCTTCAGTAAAACTCTATAGCAGTAAGTCAAATACAGTCCCAGAGCTATTAAAATTTTCTGAAAAAAAGTATCCTATATATACGAATATGTTAAGCATACTTAAACCAAGTGACAGATTTTGAATAGTGTCAAATTTGAATAATAGCTACACTTAGCAAATCACTGATGTTCAATGGTGTGAACTGGAAAACTTATGGACTTCTCGCATGATTGTCATGAGGCTATGATGACATACGATTAACTGAAGAATAGAAATGAAATATTATATTTGTATCCCATCAGGTGGTACAGAAGCTATATATAGCATTACCCATCTGCTATTATCACCATTCAGGTTTACTCTGCAACTGCCTAATTGTGTGATTTCTACTCTTTCAGTAATCTTATCTTATAAGATTTTATCATACACATTTACCCTGCTTTAGCCATTGAGATAATTATTATGTCTCAATATAATTGAGTAACAGCCGACTCATCATCAACCCTTTCCCCTGTTTTTGGAGTTGCTTCGCAGACACATTCTTTTATTCTCTTTCCTACAAAAATCTTTATTTTTAATGACAAGCATAAAGGGCTTTATTAACTATTTTATGTTTTTCATCTTGGCACCAAATCACCCTCTTTCCATAGAAAACTTAATTTAGAACATCTCGATATAAGTAGCTTTTAAGGTATAAAGAACATAATGGATGATTATAAGACATTGCATATCAAATGACTGGGGTCATGGATGTTTAAAAGTTTAATTTTTTTTGTCCCACTTCCCTAATGTGAACTCCTCTGATTGGGCTAGATGAGGATAGGCATGATTTTATTGTGGGAGCAGGTATCAGAACTAGAGGTTGTCACCTCTAGGCTTGAATAAAACAGTAAATATTTGGAGTACTGCTCATCAATACATAGGCTCTGTTGAAGCACTCAAATCCTTATACATATTAGGGCCAGGACTAGGGTGAGGCAAGTGAGGTGCTTATAGTGCGAAATTTAAGGAGGCGTTCACTCTCAGGCTCCTGCAAGTGGGTGTCATCACTGAAGGCTTCAGGTGGACGCTGCACTTGCAGTGCCTCCTTAAATATTGTGCCCTAGGTAACTTGCTTGCTTCATCCTTGTCTTGGGTTTTGACTGTCAACTAATCATGTTGTATCAAGGATAGAAAACCTTCAAATTTTTGTTTGTATTCCTTGTTCTAGAGAAGTTCTCTGTGCCAATATGTACACCAAGTATTTACACATTACGATGGTTAATATTGAGTGTCAACTTGATTGGATTGAAGGATGCAAAGTATTGTTCCTGGGTGTGTCTGTGAGGGTATTGCCAAAGGAGATTAACATTTGATTCAGTGGACTGGGAAAGGCAGACTCACCCTCAATCTGGGTGGGCACAATCTAATTGGCTGCCAGCACAGCCAGAATAAAAGCACGCAGAAGAACATGAGAAGACTAGACTGGCTTAGTCTTCTGGCTTCCATCTTTCTCCTGTGCTGGATGCTTCCTTCTCTTGAACATTGGAGTTCAAGTTCTTCAGCTTTTGGACTCTTGGAACTTTGACCACAGACTGAAGGCTGTTGGCTTCCCTACTTTTAAGTTTTGGGATTCAGACTGGCTTCCTGGCTCCTCAGCTTGCAGATGGCGTATTGCAGGACCTCACCTTGTGATAGTGTGAGCCAGTGCTCCTTCATAAACTCCTCTTTATATATACATCTTTCCTATTAGCTCTGCCCCTCTAGAGAACTCTGACTAATACACACATGTATTTTCTTTCCAAGCCTCTGCTTATGGGTGTCTTCCTGAATGCCCATTCCCCGACATATGTCCCCACAGAAATCTGTGGAGAGACCTGTTTGTCTGATGCTCACCTCCCTTCAAACTTCAAAGTCTTTGAGAAGGCACGATTTCAGATTTGTGTTTGTGTCCCTAGCACCTAGCCACAAAGTCCTGTACATAGAGTTCCAATAAATGTTTAGTGAATAAGTGAAAAAGCATTGCGATCAAAAAGCACTCTGTGCCTAAAAGCAGTCATTCTGAACTCAGCAACATTTAAAAAAGCAAATCTTCCAGATGCAAATGAATCCTAATTGTGTTCCACAGAGGGACGATTTGCCATTCCTGTCTGTTGACTGTGTAAGTGAAATAAAGTAAAAAAAAAATGATTTCTAGAAAAGAGATACCTAAAATGTCAGGCACATTATTATCTAAAGCTTAGCCAGCTGCCAGCTAATTAACTTAGCCACAGGTTCTAAAGTAAACACAGATGTGGCAGGAGTAATTACCCCCAGAAAGCAAAAGCACTTCTGTTGCAGACTAGAAGACAGCCTTGGCTGGCTCTCTGTGAGGGGACAAAGGCAGGCTGGAAAGAGCCCAGAGCCTGAGTGGACAGTGAGGGACCCAGGAGCCTTGCTGACAGGATGAAAAGAGCCACAATCTAAGAAAGAATTGTTTGATGGAAAAAGTGGTGGATCATGGTAGCCTCCCTCCATATTTGAAGGGCTATAAAAGGGGATTTAGAGTTGTTCTGGGTTATTGCAGAGACCGCTACCAGCAGTTTTAAAACAAAAACAAAATTAAGCACTTTCTGAACATCAGTATGTTGTCTGCATAATTGTGTACTTCTTAGAACAGCCCCTGCCCAAGTCAGGCACTGTAACCCCAATTGTACAAATGAGGAGACTGAGGGTGACAGGAGTTCTATTACTTGTCCGAGGATACACTAGGAGTAATTGGAAGAATGGGATTCCAATTGTTTGTGGCAGAGTCTGTGCTCCATCCTCTGTGTTACTCTGGAGATCTTTAGCTTGTGGAAAATGGAGCTCTCAGTCCACACTTGCACTGGTGGAGTTCCTGACAGCTTACAAGCACTTTTTACATATTACAGCAATAAACCTCTGACATGGGCATACAAAGGAACTAAATTCTTTTATAAGGAGTGACTTGTTCAGTCACACGACCAAGTATCAGCTGAGCTGGGACTTTGGCTTTAAGTGATCTCAGCTCCACGGGGGCACTTCTCAGAGGGACTTTCACAGGGTATTGAAGAGGCTATTCCTATACCAAAGGAGAAGCTGGATTTGATGGCCAGTAAACACCACCAAAATTCTGTGACCCTTATATTCTTATAAGGGTCCCCTTTTTATAGCACCCATCACAAACAATGGGAGAATAAAGGAAGTGTTATTTTAGTGAGTGAGGCCACAGCATAATAACATTGAGTACAGGTTTGTGTTGGATGAAACCATTGTATGCAGGCAGCAGCAGTGAGTCAAGAACAAGGAGAGAGGGCACAGATAATATAAATTTGTATGAAATAATAAACAACAAAAAATCCTTTAAAATTATGTGAATAATGATGTCTCTGCAAAATGGGATATGAAATAATTCTAGATGTTAGGGCACACTTTTCAATGAATTTTAAGACCATGAAATTTTATGGTGGGAGGAATGTTATCTAATATTAGTGAATTTTTAATTAATGGGCACCCAAAGTCAAATACACACACACACGCACACACACAGACAGATACACTTTTTCAGATCTCTTTTCTATTGCATTTAATTTTGCAAATAAAACTTAATCGAAATCTTTTTCTGGATTTGGTAAGAGGGCATATTTGTTAGATATATAGATTTCAATACAGCTAAAAGATGTCGAGGGAGATTGGCTGTTAAAGCTTTGTACCACTGGGCTGCACTGACTTGAGATCAAAACAGTCCAGGAGAGGCTGGCAGATTCCTGTCCACATATGCACTGATTGGTTAACTTGGAGGTAGCAGACACTGGAGGACAGATGAGTAACCACCAAATACTTGAAACTAACTGGTAAGTCCCTTTACTAATGAACAGAGAGAAGCAGAATGGAATATCTATGTAAATGTTAATGCATCCCTACTTCATTAAAGAAACGACAAACAAACATATGTTCAGAAGATTGTTTGGTATGGAATTCAAGCAATGGGAGTGGAATGGTCTCACTCATCATTATTTGTAATTACATATTTTATTGTGTGATTATTTGTTTAATTTTTACTTCTCCATTTAGATATTTCACTTGCTACTGTCTATCCAGTGTCTAGCATGTAGACTTACATGTGGTAGGCATTTGATAAACATTTGTCAGAAGAATGAATGGATAGTTTCATTACACAATGATGGCGTGATGCAATCATACATCTTGGGGACTGCAATTTTCCTGAGCACTCATCAACACACTCTCCACTCTGGGCAATATATGAGACAGATGAGATATATGATCTCTGCTTTCTTTTTTACTACAATCGTCATTGCCTCATATCTGGCAAATTATTATTAGACAGCTATTATTATACAATTGAGTAAATTACAGGTGTTGTCACATCAATTACTTTGTAGATCTCCGAGATCCCTGAGGGTAGGGGCAGTGTGTTCATGATCTACAAGAACATGTCTTTTGGTGCTTAGCAACAATGCCAGATGCATGATAAATATTTGTTGAGCGAGTAAATGATTACTTTATTGAGAATACAACCTAGTTCAAGGATAGAAGATAAATTTGCTGCGACTGCTACCTCTTATGTTGTGGCAGATGTCTCTAATTGATCATGGAACTCTTTCCCACAGAAGTTAGATGAGGTCATGGCCTCCTTACCCTCCAGGCTGTGGGAAGCATGAGTAATAGTGGAGTTGATCGGTTGAAATCTGTTTTCTATCCCTATCTTATTTTCTTGGTTGGGCCTGAAGGATTACTCATTCAAGGATGTTATATTGGTTATAATTCAACAATAAATATTTATCTATTGCTTACTATTCATTGTGCTACATGTTGGGACATGAAGATGTATAACAGAATATGCTCCCCACCCTTTAAAAGTTCACTCTGCAGTGGGGAAGAAACATCCAAAAACCTAAAATGATAACGTAATATAATATTTGCTACAATAGAAGCATACATACAAGTTATGGGAACATAGGGAGGGAGAAATCTATGTTCCCATAACTTGTATGGAACAAGTTTTCCACACTGAGGAAAAGTGTGTGTGCATGTGTATTTCGTGGAGGCACATAAAGGAAATTGAAGGAAATATGTGGAGTGGAAGTAACACTTGAGCTGGCTTTCAAAAACAAGACAAACCATGTGAAGAAGAGTATTTAAGGTAGCAGAGAAGGAATAAGGACGTTTTAAATATGGATACACATCCGTGCCATCACAGCACATTTGCACTGTTGGACATATGTGGAGTGGTGCTGTTTGGACCAAATAATGGTTCTGGAATTTCAGCCTATGCTGAAGATATTTGAAAGTATACTCCCTTCCTGATGTATCTGAGATCATACCACCTAAGGTCTTCTACACAACTGGCTGGCTGTGACTGACAGATCCTGGAAGTAGCTTTGTGGCTTTTGGACAAAATAGGTTTGCACACACAATGGCAAAGCCATCATTCTGCTCAGGCAATTTAAAATATCCAAACTAATAACCAGTTAAAACAACCTGCTATTTGACACCGTGTAGATCAGGTACTCGGAGTCACTGAAGGTTCCACGTTTCCACGTGGTTTTAGTATGAGGACCAGGGCTTCCACATCCCTCTCACCACATTGTCATCATGCCCTGATTCTGTTCACATTCTCCACCTTCCCAAAGCTCTCTTGTCACGAGAGTAAAGGTGAACAGTCAGGGGAGGGGACAGAAAAAACAGCTTTTAAGATGAGAGCAGTTTAATTAAATACTGAAAGAAATTCTGGAGGGCCACTTTTAAAACTGGATAGATTCAGAGGTGAACTCCTTTTCTTTGGAAGCAAAACTGCTCCTCCTCCATTTCCTATGCCCTGCCCCTCTTCTGTCTGGCCTCCACCCTGGTGACCTTGTGGATGTCCTTCACTTTGTCTCCCTTAACCTCACAGGCCACATCTACTTAAGTAATTAGTCCTGTTTATTCTACTTCAAAATGCACCCCAAATCTTATCTATTTTCTGACCCCATTATTGGCTTATTTAAGCCTCTCATCTTCTTCTTATTATTATTATTTATCTTATTTATCTTTTCCACAGCCCTCTAAGTGGTGTCCCTGCTCCCGTAAAACCCTCAGCATCCCTTCCAGAGTTATGATAGAATAAAATTGTGATCTAGTAAAGTCATAGAGTTATGATCCAGTAAAGTCTAGCAAGCCATTCCGATATAACATCAAGTTCACACGTCCTCTCACAGCATACATGGATGATAAGCTCCCTGAGCTGGGGCGTGTGACTATCTTGTTCATCTGGGGTAGAGCACACATGGTAGGCCATCTCTAAGTATTTTCTGAATCAGACCAGGGGCCGTGGCTCACGCCTGTAATCCCAGCACTTTGGGAGGCTGAGGCAGGCGGAACACCTGAGGTCAGGAGTTGAAGACCAGACTGACCAACATGGAGAAACCCCATCTCTACTAAAAATACAAAATTAGCCGGCCATGGTGGTACATGCCTGTAATCCCAGCTACTCAGGAGGCTGAGGCAGGAGAATTTATTGAACCCCAGAGGCAGAGGTTGCGGTGAGCCGAGATCACACCATTGTACTCCAGCCTGGGCGACAGAGTGAGAGTCCATCTCGAAAAACAAAAAAATATTTTCTGAATGAATGGATGTGTATAAAGTCTTTAGCAAACTAGTCAGAATATACCTTATTAGAATCTCCCCCACTCCCTACTCTATCTGTACCCTAAACTCTAGCCATTCCCAATTTCTCACCTTTCTCTGAAGATGCTATGTCCTTCCATGGTCCCATGTCTTCCCTCTGACTAATTTCCTTTCATTTCTTCTCCATCTAGAAAAATAGTACTGATTCTTAAAGGTAGAGCACAAATCCCTCAGTAGAATAAAATGGTAAGGCTGCTGTTCTCAGACTACCCTGTGGCTCTCTGTCATGGACAGCTTTCCCTTCTATTTTAAGAAAAACCTTTAAAGGTTTGCCACCCATGCCTTCTGTTACTCGGTCCTTTCTATTTCATATTGTCTGAATATGTTTTGAAAGTGAGGAGTTTTAAAAAGCTGTTTACCTAACAAATTCTAGAGGAGACAAAAAACCCAGCAGAGGAAAGCATGGAGAAAATAATTATATCAAAGCCAATCATCATGTGTCTATATAGGTTCTGGAGCTGAGCAAGTGTGAGCAAACCACTCAAAAAGACCCGTCTGTATTAATTACTGTGGGAGACACATTTGCAGTGCGAAAGCCTAAATAAGAACGAGTGGAGGGTGCAGGCCCTCTCCCCCCAGTGTGCCTTTACCATCCATTTCACTCTTCTATTTTCTGTGAGAAATTTTACTGTTAACACTCCTAAATCTGGGTTATCATCAATTTTCACCTACTTTCCTCTCATTTTTTTCTTTCTCAGATATTTGAAACAGAGCAGTCAACTGTCAATGATGAAAAATAAATACTGAATGCCAGATTAGGAGGTATAATGAACAAATAACACTCATAGAAGGTAAAACCACCTCCACTAATGCCAAGCCTATTGTAGATAATAGAAAATACGAGACAAGATATATCGCCATGGGCATTAGAGGAACATTAAGATTTTAAAAGATTCATAAATGTACAGTTAACTATAAGACGATGAACTCAGCTGGCTGGGCAGATATGAGCAAACCTTATGAGCTAAGCTTTACTGAAAGAGGGCAGTGACTCTGCCTAATATATTTCTATTCAGTCAATACATGATAGGCAAAGAAAAAACAAAAGAAAAGAGACAATGATTTTGTGTCTCTGGAGTTAATGTGTATTCAGGAATTATTTAGAAGGCTTAAGAGCACTATGGCCGTGTCTCTAATTGTTAGTAACTTTTTCTATAACTTGCTGCTTTCTGTCTGTGGCAACTCTAGTTTTCTTTGCAGCTGTGCTTAGTGCCAGGTAAGGCTATTCTCAAAAGCAGAGTGTAAGACACTAGGAGGCAGGGACCATTGGGAGAAGAAAGTAAATACAATGCATTATGATTTAATAGAATGCTTCACACACTGTACTAGGCCAAACCCTGTACTAGGTAGGCATCAGGAGTAAGCAAAAGAAAGAAAGAAAAAAATGTGCACAATCTTGTTTAAAAGACCAGAATGACATGGTTGAAATATTTGTAAGTTAAAATGAACATTGTGTGTGTGTGTGTGTGTGTGTGTGTGTGTGTGTGTGTATATATATAAATATATACACTTGAGATGCTACATTATAAGTGTAGCTGGAATATAGATAAGGGAGATGTTAGTGCTAGCTGGAAGGGTAGAATAAAAACATCAGGAAAGAAGTGAAGATAGACAGTAGATAGAAAAAAAGAAAAATGTAGAATTGCACAGAAAATGAAAAATCAATTAAATAAGTCTTAATGTCAAATGAATAGATGAGTAAAGGAAAGGAAAAAAATAAAACTGAGTTGACAAAGAAAGAACAAATTTTTAATCTTGGGGAAACAATGACAGATAATTAATTATTCTAATGCAGAGTTTATTTAGAATTCATTGTGCTTTTAACTTATGCTTGAGCTTTGTAAACAAAGAAACTGAAAGTACTAACCATCATTTATATTTTCCCTTGAAACTAATACACAACTGAAAAAAAAGGAGTAAGGTTAAAGCGGGTTTCAAAGTACTTTTGAAGTTTCCACTATTGTGGCAGAGAAATCTGTTCACCAAATATTGAACAACAATTTAACAATTTTGTCACTTGTGCTCAGGGTGATGTTCATATGAGGAAAATATTTTAAAATATTAAAATTGTGTTATTCCTATAGATACACACATAAATATTTTGACTTTAAAAATACATGGCCAATAAATTGTGAATATAACATACTGTAAGCGAACAAAAATTCACGGACAAAAATTTCATGATAATGACAATATAAATTTTACATGTCTGAGTTGTCTATTGCTATCTAACAAATTACCCCCAAACTCAGCTGCTGAAAAAATATTTATTATCTCACAGTGTTTTGTGGATCAGGAACGTGGGAGAGACTTAGAAGGTTCTGATTCAGGGTCTTTCCTGTTATAGTCAGCTGTCGTGAAAATCTCAGCAGAGACTGCAGTCATCTGAAGGTCTGACTGAGGCTGGAAGATCTACTTCCAAGATGGCGTATTCTCACATGGCTGTTGGCAGGAGGCCTTAGCTCCTTGCTGGATGTTAAGTTTTACTCACCACATGACCTCTCCATAGATTCTCATGATAAAGTAGCTGGCTTCTCTCAGAGAGACACATCCAAGGAAAAAGAAGACAGAAAGGATGCTATCCTTTATAACCTAATCTCAGACATTGTACGTCATCATTTCTGACACATACTATTTGTAGGAAGTGAGTCACTAAGTCTAGCCCACACTCAAGGGATGGGGGAATTAAGATCTACCTCTTAAAGGGAGAAATAACAAAGAATTTATTGTTGGTATATTTTAAAACCACCACCCACACTATCTTAAATATGTATCTATTTGTATGAATTTACTCAAGAAATAAGTGACAAGCTTCTAATTTCCACATGCATTAACATTCATGGGGGTAGTAGAATAAATGCATTTCTACATTCGTATGATTCAGACAGACCTTAGTCTTTCACATCCTGTAGACAACAAATTACAACACCACTGAGTTTCACCATATATTGAGTTAGGTGACTTAAATGTTTAAATAAACTCTGAACTTAGACTTATGATTAATCATGTTATTTATATTTGTGAGTTTTGCTCTTGTAATTTAGAGAATAAGAAAGAATAATTTAAATATCTGGTTGAAGACACTGAATAGAGCCAGTCATTATTATTGAGGATTTTGTTAAATGCAAATTGACTTCACCATTGAACCAGTAACCTTTTAATAGATAAACAAAAGCACATCTGCTTATTTTATGCTTTAATAATAATAATGGCATTTTGTGAATATTTGAATTGCTTTTAACCTTTAAGTGTAAAAATCAGTCCCTAACAGGTATGTAAACTAGTAGAATACTATCCCCAACTTGGGTGATGTGTTGGCTAATTGTCAACTTGACTAAGCCACAAGGTGTCCAGATACTTGGTTAACCGTAATTTGAGTGTGCCTGTGAGGGTGATTCTGGATGATATTTACAATAAAATTGATAGACTGAGTAAAGCAGATTGCCCTGCCTGATGTGGGTGGGGCCTCATCTAATCAGTTGAAGTTCTGAATAAAATAAAAAGGCTGACCCTCCCTCAAGAAAGATAATTCCTTCTTCCTGACTACCTTTGAACTGGGATGTTACATTTCTTCCCTGCCTTTAGACTTGAACTGAACATAGGCTGTTCCTGGGACTTGAGCCTCCTGGCCTTTGAATTGGAACTCACTGTCAGGTCTCCTGGGTCTCCAGCTTGCTGATTTTTTCACACTGTAGATCTTGGGAATTCTCAGACTCCATGATAGTAATTCCTTATGACAAACCAATGTCTTTCTCTCTCCCACCCTTGAATTGCTTCTGTTTCTCTGGAGAACCCAGAATAACACAGCGATTATATATATACATATATCTATATGTATATATATACATATATCTATATGTATATATATACATATATCTATATGTATATATATACATATATCTATATGTATATATATACATATATATACGTATATATATATATTTTAAAGTTCTGTCTTAGTTAAGCCCATGCTTGGTCTCAAGACATTTATGATTTAGTTCTTGCTCTACCTCAGACAAGTAGGTGACTCCATGCCTGTCTCTTCATGGTATGGAATTGAATGCTTGTGTCCCTGCAAAATTCATATGTTGAAGTCTAACTCCCATTGTGATAGTGTTTGGAGATGTGGACTTTGTGAGGTGATTTGGTCATGAGGGTGGAGCCTTCAGGAATGGGATTAGTCCTCTTATAAGAGGAAGTACAGGAGAGCTTGCTTCTTTTCTGGTCACTGTCACATGAACACTCATAAGAAGATGACCATCTGAAAACCAGGAGACCAGACACCAAATCTGCTGGTGATATGGTTTGGCTGTGTCCCCACCCAAATCTCATCTTGAATTCCCACATGTTGTGGGAGGGACTTGGTGGGAGGTAATTGAATCATGGGGGCAGATCTTTCCTGTGCTATTCTCATGATAGTGAATAAGTCTCACGAGATCTGATGGTTTTAAAAAGGGGAGTTTCCCTGCACAAGCTCTCTTCTCTAGTCTGCCACCATGTGAGATGTGCCTTTCACCTTCCGCCGTGATTGTGAGTCCTCCCCAGCCACATGGAACTGTAAATCCATTAAACCTCTTTCTTTTGTAAATTTGCTCAGTCTCGGGTATGTCTTTATCAGCAGCGTGAAAATGGACAAATATAGCTGGTATCTAGATCTTGAACTTCCATCTCCAGAACTGTGAGAAATAAATTTCTATTGTTTAAGTCATCTGGTCTATGGCATTCTGCTGTAGCAGCTAGAACTGACTAAGACAATTCACTTTCTAACAAATAAAAGATGTAGATTAGATGATCTCTAAGTTTCCTTCCAGATCTGAAATCCAACATGCCATAACTCTCAAAAGACATCCTCCTCAATCTGACTCTTTCTTTTCAGTATCACCCAAGTAAAGATGACCTCAGCATGAAGATCTGTTGTTCTGCATTTGGTGCTTATTCAAAAGGCCAGTGAAAGAGGAATTATCAAAGAAGTGAGAAGGATATTTATGGTCTTTGAATTAGTATGTGTGACAGCTTTATGAAAGATTAAACCTCAGAGTGCCCAGTTTCTCTCATTTATGCTCAGGGGATTTGTTCTTATAAGTCCTATTAAGTAGGTAAATCCTCTGTGTATCTGAGAGAGCACAGACTAACAAACATCAATTTACTTGCTACTGTTTGCATGCTATATTCTTGGTAGGTGCTTACCTAATTCTTCTAGAAAATGTATCCACTGAAGCTCAAATTTAAATGCCATATTTAATTTGTTTGGTTTAAATAAACTGCACACAACAGCTTCTTCAGAGGATAGATTGCTAGGATATGAATATGAGCTTGAAAAATATCTCTGGTATGGCTAAAAAAAAATAAGCTGCAGCTCTTTATTCAGTGAACTACATTAGTTTATCACACTTCTACCAGACTTATATGTATATGAAGAGAAGAATTACAGACAACCAAAATGGAATTAAGATCAACCCCACATTTAGAGATGCACAGCACATGGAATTTGAGGTCATGGAGAACTGGCCTTAAATCTCAGCTTTATTAGGAGCTTGGGCTCAATACTTAATCTCTCTTCAAGCCTGAGTTTCCTCAGCTGTGAAAAAGAAGAGGAAAGTCGGGACAATAAGAGCTACCTCATAGATGAGAGGGCATAGGAATTCCTTAATAAATGGTAGCTGTTATGATTACAAATCAACATTTGGAAGGAGAATAAATCCTCCCCATATAGTCTTGAGAGTTAAATGAAAAATTATCTCTATCCTATAGTTTTATCACCTTTATTTCTTTTATTAATTTCAAGAGGTGTTTCTTATGCAAAAATATAGCTGTGCGTGTTGCACATTTTTATTCATAGTTGCTAGGGATACACAGTCTTTCGATTTGAGCTGGGGATATCTGTTGAAAGTGAAATATTCACATGTGGCCGGAGAAGGGCAAATGAGGCTGCATCCCTCCCTTTTCTCTCAAGGGAAGCCCAGGAATTTCCTAGGAAGAGTCATTAACAGGGCCCAGGAAGACCTCTCAGGTAAGACGTTATTATCTATGTATACATCCAATCTCCTGGGACCTAAGCCGTTGGGATGCTTTGCAAAGTTGAGATTCTCCATCATGCTGCAAACCTTGCCTTGGAGACAACAGACATTATTCTCTATTACTTTATGTGCACTTTTGCTATTTTCATGGAGTTCCACATCTATATATAATGTTTTAGAAGTAATGAGCATGTCCCATTTCATGGGTGTTCTTGATTCAAAATCATTTAATTTAAGAACACTTAATACTAGAACTAAAGCCATAACTTCATTTTATAACTTCTAGGCATTGTAAATTTCAATTTTCTTTAAGCTCTAAACTGATCTTCTACTGTTTGTTGAAATATTACTTATACCAGTTTATCGGTACTTGGAAGACTTAATTTCCCTGAGAATCCGTCTCTTCAGGCTCCATTTCACACGGGCACTAGAGTAGGTTAAGACGCTCCTTGTCTAGCACTTATAACGAGCAAGTATATTGAAAAGAAGCCCCGTTGTTCCTCATACCAACCTGACTGTGGCTGCCATATAAAACCTACTGAGCCATATATTTTACTCATCTTAATAAGCGCATTATAAAATGGCACTGAATTTCTTCCTCTCAGAGACAAGGAATGCTCAGGGTATTAAGAACATCAAAAGCAGAAAACGTTAAGTAGTTGCAACAGGTACAGATCTAAGGCAAAGAACTACATCTAGTCGTGGAATCTCAGATCAAATATGCCTGCTTTTTCCTTTCGCCCTTTGGGGTCGTTCCTCTGATAAATAATTCAGACTGCAGTGCAAAGTAGTTTGCATACTGACAAGATTAAAAAGAATGCTTTGTCTGGGTTAAATTTACAATCTGAAACCTTCCTTTAAAATGTCAAGAAGGTAATTAATTTAAGAAGGTTTGCCAAGCAGAGTCTCCGACCCTGTCAGAAAAATTTCATTTCCTGAGGGTGAAGGGGATGTTGCATTTATCTTTCCCAAATGCCTGTTTTGGTTTCCATTTTAAGACCATTTTCTCCCTTCCTAATATGCCTTTTATAGCCCTTTTCTTTTTAGGCAAAAATTAACCCAGTATTCTTTCTTGGTGTATTTTTTTTTTAAGATTATCTAACACAGTCTGCAAATTACCTGTGAGTGGGGACTAAAGCACAGGTCAGACCTTTTGACACAAACAGAAGAGCATTTTCCACAGAGAGCACTCTCCCCGGCCTGAACATTCAGACAAGCATTTTGAGTAGCAGCGGGAAATGCATAAATTCAACAGCATGAAAATTTGCTTTTGGCTTAGCAAAATGCCCTGCCCCACATATGCACAGTAGTATGCATTCTTATGAATGAATGCTTATGACAATCAGTGGGGTTTTTACAGCAATTCTTCAAGCCAAGTTTACTGGTGTAAAATGTTATTAGCAATTGTGTCCCCTAACTAATTCCTGGAGGCATCACAGAAGAGATTAAACAATGCATTGCTGTTTGGAAACCTCATCCAAAAGCCCTGTATCATGTATGCGTGCACACACATACGCACAGCAGAAAAAGAAAGCTGTTAATCGGCCCACTAGAAGTACATTTCAGTTCCTCTTAAAAATAGAGTTTGCCAGAGTAGCAGTGCTAAATGATGTCATCTCATTGATACTAACCGGGAAGAAATAATTTCATCTCAAATTTACTTCAAGAAACAAAGGTCAACTGAAATGTGCCAAAATGCTAAATGTGAAGAAAAATAGTTCAAAATGTATGAAGTCTGAAATAAGAATCTCACGGTTTTAAGGTGAGTCTAAATCGAGATGTGTTTAATAGAGATGCTTTTGGATGCTTAGCTGTCCTCCCTAGGTACCAACTCTTGACCCTGGTGAATGACTTGTTTGTGTTGCTACAATTCAGTTTCCTGGGATTTTCCTTCTACATCTTGTGTCATTTTGGTGGGGTCAGGATGTGTGATATCAGTTTGAGAGCTGTGTTCTCTGAGGCTTTAGAAAAACAGTCACTAGACTTTGTCACTTTGCAAATCCCTCACTCACCACCATCACGCCTTGGGAAATGGCATGTGTTGTGTTTATTTTGCATGGAGTCTATACTACTAATATGTCAGTATTTAACATTAGTCTCTAATCATTTTTGATGGAGTATTTAATTGTTCTTCTTTTTAGAAAATATTGTAGTTTCTTTCAAATATTTTGGGAAGTTGTGGTAGTACAAACTAAAAATAAATATTTTCTAGTGTGTTAGTGAAAAGGCAAACACATAGCTAAAAAAGCAATTTAAGAAAACCTGTATTTCTGATTAAAGATGATTTTGGAAAATTTCATGTAATTCTTCTAGTCTTTTCAAAGCAAAAGGTGAACAAGTTCCTCAGAAACTGATTTTGGAGGAATGTTTAATTTGAAGGTGATAATATTTGAATGTAGAAGGGAGTCTGTGTTGGGGAGAGGTGTTAGTTTGTTCCACAGGACACTATTAGGGAGTTGTTGTGTGTTTTAATTTTCAAGCAAGAGCAGGCTGCACTTGCTCTAGTCAAAAGCATCCAGAATAGCCTTGGTTGGTATCCTTGGGTTTCAGCAAGATTGGCATTCCCTGTGTGTTAATGGAAAGCTTCAGGTGCTGTGCTGAAACCATCATTGAAGGACACAGAATAAAGGCTTCACTATATATTAATACTATGATTTCCCCTACCCTTCTCACTTCTAGGACTTCTCATTCATTACAATTTCCTCATCATCCTGTAGTGAGAGAAAAACTCAATCAGCAACCCACTGAAGAGCATAATGATTGATCTCAGCCAAATTTCTACTTCAGTATACAAAAATATATATAATTATCACTTTAGACTAACTAGCTATTGAATAATTTTGTAGGAAATAATTGGTGGGAGGCACATGAGAGTTAGCAGAAGCAAGAATAAAAATTAAATGCATAGAGAATATCCAGGCCCTAAGAAAATTTATCAATAAGCTTTGAGTTGCCTACAGAATATTTGAATGAGAAAAATCATAGTCATAATAGAAAAAAATTAAAATACTCTGTTTCAGACATGCTCAGTTTATGGGAGTCTGTATAGATGAATGGTGGGAGCTACCAGCTAACACTGGAAGCAGGGAAGGTGAGTTGATTTCCTACTCTGTGGCTTTATAGCCAGGCTTAATTCATTAGTAAAGAATTTAGTTTATACTTGTAATTGTGTCTAATTGTTGCTGTACCAAATTACCAACAATTTAGTGGCTTAAATTAACATAAGTTTATTTTATAGTTCTGGAAGCCAGAAATCTGAAATGGGTCTCAGTGGGCTAAAATCAAGGTGTTGGAAGGGCTGCATCCCTTTCTGAAGGTTTTACGGAATAACTTGTTTTCTTGCTTTTTCCAGCCGCTAAAGGCTGCTTGCATTCATTGACTGTGGTCCCCTTCCATCCTTGAAGCCAGCCAGTCAAGATTTTTCACATTGCATCACTCTGACTCTGACTCTTCAGCCTCTCTCTTCACCATTTAAGGACGCTTGAGACTGCGTTAAGCTCCCTTGGATAATTCAGGATAATGTTACCGTCTTATGGTCAGCTGATCAGCAACCTGAGTTTCATCTGCTACTTTAATTCCCCTTTGCCATGTAACATGATTTGTTCACAGGCTCTAGGGATTAAGATGTAGAAATCTTTGCAGGACCAATTATTTTGCCTACCATAGTACTTAACAAATATTTCTTGAGTGAATGTCTGATTAATTGACTAATGAAAAGAAGAATAAATTTTGAGAGGGAAGAGGTAGTGAACAGTATCAAATTATCTTGAAGTCAAGAAGGATGAAGACTGAGAAATATACTTGGACTTTATAACTTGGAGGACACTAGCAGTTTTTGAAAAGAATCAGCATCTTGGGGGCTCTGAAAATCAGATTTCAGGAGATTGTTTAGTGAGCTGGGCTCACAAAATGAAGACAGGGATTTAAATTGTGTTTTGAACTAAGAATAAGAAGAGCTCCAGACAAAAAGACTCAGGAGGATAGCAGAATTCCTTAGATAATATAACTACACTTATGGATCAAGGGAAAGGAGCCAATATATAGAGATATATATTTCACCTTTTTCTTGAATATTTTTAATTGATAGTTTGATATATTGAGAGAAGTAAGAGGGGTTAGAACCAATATTTAAGATGAAAACCATGCCTGTGGATAAAAGGGAAGCAGGACAATTCTTTCTCTGATTCAAGAGGAAGAAAGGATTATTGAAGGACTAAGGACAAATAGAAAGGGAAGAAAGATTTGAGAGCATTTAAATTAGATTATATCTATTTTATTAGTAAGTAACAGACATAGGTTCCTAAAGTCAGTGTGGAAGCTTGGGACATGGGGAGAACAGAAGAGGTTTAAAGTAGATTCTGGAGGGTGGAAGGGATAATCCTCCATGGAGATTTGAAATACTTGACCAGCAGCACAGGTGACAAAGTGAGAGAAAGTTCTGTTAAAGTGATCCTGCCATATTTGTAATTTTCCCAGCAATACTCAGCCATTTATGAGGTGGATCAGAGAAAGCAGAAAGTGGGGTTTCCTAGGGTGGGAAAGACATAGCTTTGTGGTAGACAAAGAAGGTGAGGGTACATAGCCTATTCCTGAGGGCATTGCATGAGTGGCTGATCATGCCCACCCAGTTTGGGTGTAGAAGGAAGTGATCCAGGATTGGGGTAATGAACTGAGTGGACATGGGGACTTGAAAGTGATGATAATGAAATCCTGGCTCAGGAGGAGTGAATAAGTAAGATGACAAGTGAAGAATGACAAGGAGGTGTGGAGGCAGAAAGTGCCAAGGTGTGGCTAGGCTTGTGGTGGTGGGGGCTACAATATAATGGAGATGACAGTAATCTGAGTATCCAAGCCCACTGAATTGTGGTATTAGAGTACTGGAAGATCATCACACAAACGTCAAAGAAGGGTAAGACTATAAAGAAAATGTTAAAAATTTGATGAGGAAGGAAAAGGCTTATAGAAAATGGAAAACTGGATAACAGTAGATGGCATGGACTTTTACAAAAGATATAATGGAAAGATAGCTATCAAAAAAATGGTCTGGAAGCTATTGTGGGGGATGAAAAGGTATCAGCCCTTTTCTCATCCCAGAGAGTTTTAAAGAAGTAACATTCATCTAATAAGTATTTAAGCAGCCAATATATAACAGACACTGGATTAGGGAGTGAACTTATAATGAACAGACAATCCTTATGTGCTTCACAATCTAGTGGGAAAAACAGACAATAAATTCAAATATATATAATCATAAATCATGGTAAGATCTATGAGGAAAACAAGCATAATGCTCAAAACAAGCATTATTTGGTTACATTTGTACTCTGATGTCAGGAGTAAGGAACATTGACTCAGTCTGAACAAAAATTTAAAAACATAAACATAAGACCATTTTCTCTTTTTCTTTAAACTCTTCTTCAGTTACTCTTGGACAAACTCCAGACTCCTTAGCAGGGTCTAAAATGATTCTGAGACTGGTAGAATTGTCCAATAGAATTCATGTTTATGGTTTTTTTGAATAAACATAGAAATTGACCATCCTGATCTAAAGCTAGAAATTTGCGTTTGTCTTATCTGAGTTCCTTTCTCAAGAAACTGACCCTCAGGCCTCCAAGACGGTATTAAGTAATTGAAACTCACAAGATCACTGCATCTAGACAGTGAAACACCAGACTGTTTATTTGTCACGATTTTCTCTTTACCCCTCCCTAATTCCTGTTTTCCCTACATGTAGCTACATTCCTTCCCAGCTATTAACTCCCAATTTTAGTTGGTTGAGGAGATGTACTTGAGACTGATCTTCCATCTTCTCTGCTGATATCACCCCATTCAAGCCTTTCTTTCCTGGCAATACTTGTTGTCTCAGTGATTGGCTTTCTGTGCAGTGAGCAATGAGATACAGATGGAACTCCTGGTGTTTTGGTAACAAGCCTTTAAACCTCTCCAAACTTGTTTTTCCATCACCGCCCCCCTCCCCCCCGCCCGACTTCAACCTGCTTTCTTTTTGCTCCTCAATGATTTCAGTCTCTTTCCCACTGCAGGGCCTGAACACTGGACCTCCTCCAACCCTCATGAACTCACACCTTTGCCTTCTCTTAGCCTCCTCTCTTCTTTTCAGAGAGGCCCCCATGATTTCTCTCACTATCTTATCTTTGATTTTTCTGTCTTACTTTCTGAATCTCATTCATCAGTGAGAATTGTCACTTCAGACTTTTAAACATATCCTCTAAAATCTATGCCTCCTTTGCTATCTTTACCACTACCATATATCACTTTAACCCATCACCATTTCTCATCTGTAACAATGATTTCCAGTATTATCATAAAAGACTGGTGGAAGGTCAGCTGTCCTTTTTAAAGGAAAAATTTAGAACAGAGATCTACCAACTTGTGCTCAGACAGGGGCAGACCTGTCCTAACTCTCACCTCCCCAGCAGAGAGAGAGAACAGGGATTACAGAATACATATGCCCCATAGGGATAGTTAAATTTGTTAGGTTTTAGCATACCTAATTGTCTAGTTGCTGTGGTTCGAATGTGTCCTCCCCAAGAAAGCATGTTTTGAAAACTTAATACACAACACAACAGTGTTGGGGGGTAGGGTAGGGCCTGATGAGAGGTGATTAGGCCACGAGGGCAGAGTGAATGGATTAATGCTGATATAATGAGAGTAGGTTCCTTATCCTGGGAATGAGTTTGTTATAAAAGGGAGAGTTCAGCTCTCTTCTATACTCTCTCTCTCTCTCTCTCACACAGAAACACACACACACACACACACACACACACCCTCTCTTGCCTTTCTTTCTTCGACCATGGGATGATGCAGCAAGAAAACTTTCATTAGATTCTGGTCCCTCCATCTTGGCCTATGTAGTGTCCAGAACTGTGAGAAATAAATTTCTATTCTTTATAAATTATCCAGTCTCAGGTATTCTCTTATAACAGCACAAATGGACCAAGATACCATTGGAGAGGTTGTTCTAGGACTTTTGTTTCAAATATTCTCTGGATTCAAAATGTAGCTTTGCTGTATACAAATTATGTGGACTTTGACTAGTGGTTTAGATTCCTGTTGTCTCATTGTTCTCATAAAGTGGGAACAATGCCTGTTTTGAAATGCTGTTATGAGGATAGTGTAAGTGCCAAACAGAGCGCCTGGTTTATTCTTGATGCTCAATTAATGCTAATTCTTTCTATTTTGTCTTTCCCAGATCTTGCCTAGGAGACAGGGAGGTAAATCTCTGGGATTGATCCCAGGCATATTAAACCATGACAGTCACTGGCCCAAGGACTGCCCTGTGCAGTAATTCCAAATCCAATTCACACACCCTGTAAAAGATGGGGAAACTGTGTTTGGTAGTTCTCAAAAATTGAAGAATATTACACATGTGGTTACTTGTTTATACTATTGCATAATTTTTATTTCTATATTTCAAAAAATTGTATTATTTCAGAGCTGGAAGAACCTTTACAGGTAATTTTGTGGTACAGTGAAAAAAACACTGCTTAGAAACTGGGATAAGGATTCTAGTCCCAGATTTGCAGCAAACTAGCCATGTGTCTCCTGGTGTCCACCCTACCTACCCCATTAAGTTGTTATTCCTTTGGCAGGATGAATCAAGGCTCCCATGGGGAAGCACGAGGGGAATAGGTGGTTATTATATTGACCAACTGTTAGTTTTGTTTGGTTTAATGTTTTTAGATCTGCTCATTTTTTTTAATAGTGAGGGCAGATTTGAGTGTGAGAGATGAGGAGGTAAGTCTGGAGAAGCCAAGGGGTTTGAGGAAGAAGATAGTGTATTATGGGGGCCATGTGATATAACCACTTCCCTTGGTCTTCTCAAGAAACTTCAATGAAGCTACATACCCTACAATAATTTTGGAAATTGATTTATTTACCTCTAGATGTCACGATAGGTAAAGATGGCTTCCAAGATAGTTTCCAGTAAATTCAGGGCTGTTCCTAGGAAATGATATAGTAAGTAGGTAACTGGAATGGCAAATTAAATAGTATATATGAAAACACCTTAAAAGAGTATGTGGCAATGAGCTGTGTATTGTTATTCTTTGCTTCAACACTTTGACTTTGCAGATGAAAAATCTGAAGCCTAGAAAGTTCATGTGATTTGGATAATGGGATTTAACTTACTTTATGGAGATTTTATGAAGGCTAAGATAATACACATTCAACAAATGTTACCAATTATTATTATTGTTGTAATTCTGCTTCTGCTGTTGATGCTGCTGGTGGTGGTTGAAGACTATGTGGGAATGCTTTCTCTACTACGCCTTCCTTTTCCAATTGCCATGTAATTTTCACTTGAAGAGCAGTTGTTGACCTCATTTTATCACAAGTTCTGGAAAGGTAAATTTGATAGAATACAGTATGGAAAAATAGGTCTGAAGCAAGATGATGCAATTTTTAAAAAGAGGAAAGAAACACTTTGATTTAATGAAAGTTATTATCTCAACAACAGTGAGAATTGTCATTTAGAATTTGCAAATGAGATATTCATTTGAATATTCATCAAACTCTGTTACTTTTACGGTCCCAACTATTCCAGGCCCTAAATTAGGCATACAGTTAGAATTTGGTCAGTGTTTGTTCATGTTCATTCATTCTTCACTTGGAAAATCTTTATTGGTTATTTTTTATGTGACAGGCACAGTGCTAGCTAACATTATTTGAGTACTTCTTTTGTTTAGAACTATGTTATGAGATCATGGAGAATGAAGCCTCCCAGAAGAGAAGACACAGTGTTGTTTACAAAGCGTACATATGAAAGACCATGCAAACAACAATAAAATATCCTCTTAATAAGAGAAAAGTGAGAGATATTGGAATGAAACAGAGTCCAGGACTATTTAGAATTGTCTATAGTTAATCCCCAAAGTCTTCCAGGAGGAGGACTCTATATAAGGGTATTGTGCAGGGGTAATGAGCATGAAACGGGGAAGGTGGGACTTTCAGGACAGGGTATTGCAAGGCATGGTAGACTATCAGCTGTACGTCCACTAGTTTTCTTTGTTTCCTGAACTACAGGGATCTTTGTCTTATATCCCTGGCCTCAGAAACATATCAACCATTTTTGCACATTTCCACCTTTTCCCTAATATCTATGTGTCTAGGACAAAGCTCCCCAAGGCCTACTAAAGAGAAACTCCCTGCTGCCTTCAACTTTGGCCAGTGCTAACACACTATTCATGAACCATTCAGGGCCTTAAGGGAATGTTACTTCTGAGACTAGCTCCCTTGGAACTGGGCCCTGATCACTGTCATTTCATTTGCCCTACTCTGTGAATCATTCAAATCATAAATGGTGGGCTCTTTGGCCTCTGTATTAGTCAGGATTTTACAGAGAAATAGAACCAATAATATTTATTTACTTATCTTAAGCTATTGACTCACACAATTTTGGAGGCTGAGAAGACCCATGATCTGCCCTCTGCAAGCTGAAGATCCAGGAAGCTCTCTCTCCAGAGAGCTGGAGAACCAATGGTGTAATCCCAGTCTGAGTCTGAAAGCCTGAGAATAAGGACAGGAGATTGATGTCCCAGCTCAAACAGTCAGACAGAGAAAACAAATTCTCCATTCCTCTACTTTTTTGTTCTATTTAGCTCTCAATCATTGGGATGCCCACATTGGAGAGAGCAATCCTCTTTATCTGCAGATTCAGATGCTTATCTCTTCCAGAAACACCCCTGCAGACACATCCCCAAATAATATTTAACCAGATATCTGGGCATCTTCACCGGGATCCAGTGAAGTTGATATAAACAATTAACTGTCACAGCTACATGGGGTAAAAATATCCACATAGAATCTATATTCAAGTAGGCCTATATAAAATAGTAGAATTCCAGAGGATAATTGTTATTATATCAGGATCTTAGCGTTCACAGTCTTTCTCACATCTTTTTACCTAATACAACAACACAGTGTGTAGGTGTTGATTTCATAATCTAGATGAGGAATTTGAAATTTAGAAAGTTAAGTGATTTACCCAGAATAGCATGGATAGAAAATGATGGAGCCAGAACCTGAAACCCCTCATTGTGACTCACCATACCAGATGGCCAAACTGGATCTTTTTGAAAATGTATTTTTATTGAAATATAAACTACATTAAAACTCATATCTCAAGTGCACACCTTAATAAATGTTCATATATGAAAAAACCCATGCAAGCACCACTTAAATAAAGATGTAAGGGTTCCCTTATATGCATTCTCAATACCCCCTTCCCCTCAAAGGGGACCACCACTTTCTGAATTCTCCTACCACAGGTTAGAGTTGCCTATTCTTAAAGTGTGATGAATAGAATCACGCACTACAGACGTTTTGTGTCTGGCTTTTTTGTTGTTGTTCAACAGAAGATATTTGAGATTCATCCGTGCTGGTGAGCATAGCAACAGTTTTTTTCATTGTTGTATGGTATTTCATTATATAAACATTCCACCATTTATTTATTCATTCAATTAGATGGATCTTAGATGTTGATGGACATGTAGGTTGTTTTTAGGTTTGTCCTATTATGAACTAAATTATTACAGACATTGTTGCTCATGTCTTTTAGTCGATAGATACACATGTCTCTGGGCATATACCTGAGTGGTATTGTTGGGTCATAGGATAAGCATATTTCAGCATTTGTAAATACTTCCAAGTAGTTTTCCAAAAAGGCTGTACTAATTTATATTCCTACTAAAGTACTGTATGGAAGATCCACTTACTTAATATCTCTGTGAACACTTGGTATTGCCAACATTTTTACCTTTAGATATTCTGGTGAGTGTGTGGTGGCAAACCAGATCTTGAGACAGACACTCAGTTTCATTGCACAGCACAGCCTGACACTACCTTTTTATTCTCACTCATTTTATCCACAGGAAAATTTCTCTTGGTCCTAGGCCTGGTTGAAGAGTGGGGGTTGGTGGTGGCAGGGCAGAGCTAGATCCTTCTGTCTGATTTGGCTGCAACCCCTGAGCTGGATTCTAGCTCCTACATTTTAATCTTTATTGTGTAAATTTGGCAGTTCACTGGGAGAATACGGAGCTCTGTTTTCTCACTTATAAGATGGAAAGCTTGGAATAGCCAGTGTAAGTTCTTTCTAGACCTTCAGATCTGTGATTTCTCTCATACCACTTTTGTATATGCCCGTAAGGCATTTTGAAATCCTGGTTGGATTTTGAAATAAGGACCTTCTAAATTCTTTGCCTTCTTTCTTCAGTTATAATGCTTAGTTACTTTTCCCAAACCTACTAACATTTTCCTTATTTATTTATTTATTTATTTATTTAGAGACAGAGTCTTGCTCTGTCACCCAGGCTGGAGTGCAGTGGCATCATCTCGGCTCCCTGCAACCTCTGCCTCCTGGGTTCAAGAGATTCTCCTGCCTCAGCCTCCTGAGTAGCTGGGATTACAGGCATGCAACACCATGCCTGGCTAATTTTTATATTTTTAGTAGAAAGGGGGTTTTACCATGTTGGCCAGGCTGGTCTTGAACTCCTGACCTCAGGTGATCCACCTACCTCTGCCTGCCAAAGTGCTGGGATTACAGGCATGAGCTACTGCACCTGGCCACATTTTCCTTATTTTTGATTCAACTCTGTCCTTTTTCAGTTATATAAGTTCTTAAAACTTACTCTTTTCTTCCATATTTTTGATCCAAGTGTCTCGCCTTTTCTCAATTACATCAGGCACTTTCTCCACAATATTACTGAGCTCTTTTCTCATTGGTGACTGGTGTTTATACTGGTAACTCTAATGCCCTCTTTTAAGTACTGCTTCTATATTACATCCCTGCAACATTGGCACCATTCTGTCTTTTAGAGTCCACAAAAAGGTTGCTTTTCCTCCTTCTTTCCCTCCTGCTCTTCTTTCTTTTTGTTTTGTGCTAGTTTGTCACCACAAACTAGACTAATGTCTTCCTAGTCCGTTTCCAAACTCTCTTTTGCAACTCAGAGTAGAGGCAGTAAAATTAAATCTTCTAGATTTTCTCTTTCTGCAGAGTTCTGAGTTAGATTCTGCCAAAGAGAAGCATGGCACTAGATTTGGAAGATAGAAGAAAGGTGAAGCCATTTTTTTCTGGTGGCAGCTGCAGGCAGACATGTGAGCAGTCAGATGTGAGATTTACAGCAGCTTCTAGGAGAGCTCCTGCAAATCACCTGCTTTGGTGCTGCAGTCAAGGGAGATTATCAACAGGCGTTTCCAATGATTCCTATTCATCCAAATTTCCTGTAGGCCAGCTGTGGTTTTTCTTTCACCTATGTACCCTAGCTGTTCAAATGGTTGTGTGAATCCCTAATTATTAACATTATACTGTATCTTGAAATAAAAATTCCTGAATTCATCGGGTTAGGCTACTCTTACAATAAATCCCAGTGGCTTAACACAGTAAGTTCATTTTTTGACTATGCCTTACTTTAATGAAGGGAGTGGTGGTAAAAGTGGGGATGGAGATGAAGAACTGAAGCTGTTGGAGTCCCTGCCATATGCAGTATGGCTTCAGGTAGCCTTGGGGATTGGGATCCAGTTAAGAGTCAAGCAAAATGATTTCATGCTCAGGCCTAGGTTGGCACACACCATTTCCTCCCATATTCCACTAGCTAATTACAAGAGCCAGCCTTGTGGCTAAAGGGGGCTCATTTTACCACAGTTCCTTTTGCTGTGTCCAAGCTTTAGATGTAGGTGTTCCTCGTTCTCTTCTTTTTTCGTTCTGCCCATTCACCTCAAAGAGTTCTTACCTATTCTCATCACTCCAGCTCCTGTCTCTGCTTCTGGTTTCCCCTCCACCTGCAATGGCCTTTCTTCTATTGTCCTGTTGAATGCCCTTTGTGTTACTCCATTTTGCACTGCTCTAAAGGAATACTGGAAGCTGGATAATTTATAAAGAAAATAAGTTTGTTTGGCTTATGGTTCTGCAGGCTGTACAAGAAGTGTGGCACCAGCATCTGCTTCTGGTGAGGGCTTTGGGAAGCTTTCAATCATAGCAGAAGGTGAAGGGGGAGCTGGTGTGTCACATGATGAGAGAGGGAGCAAGAGAGAGAAGGAAGGGATTCCAGGCTCTTTTTAATAATCTCCATGGTTTAGTAATATCCATGGCTAGCATTTAATACATATTTGCAGAAGGAATAGATTAAAAGTACTTAATGCTTTAAATAAAGAATTTGTGTCCATATTCTAAAATAATCATCTCATGATTTTTTCTACAGTTTGCAAGATTCCTGTAGGTATTTTCTTTTTGTGCAGTTGGCTTTCATTAGTATAGGTCATTGACAAGATAAACATTCAATGCAGGTCCTCTTGACTCATAGATCTCCTGCCATATTCATATGCTCTCACTTAGATTTCATCCTCTCATTTTCTGTTCTCCTCTTTCTTCTTCCAAAGGTCCCTCTATCATCTCCCCTCTCCTAGTTTATCACCATCTTTATTGAGTCTGCAAGGTTGTGACGGCAAGAAGAGAGAAAGGCAGAGGGAGAAATTCATGGAGGAACACGTATTTTTCCTCCATACATTGCAGTTCTTGAGCCCTCCTCTCCAACCCAGTCTGTGATTTTTAGCAGATTTTTATAAGCACTGGGTCTATTTGAACAAGCTATCACCAAGAAATATAGTTGTAGACACAAACAATGTCTAATTTGTCTAGGGGCTATTACCTTTTCTCTGAATTAATACTAAATCAATACTCTAGTAAGTTGTCAGGGGCATTGCATTGAAGTGATGTCTTTATAAACAAATAAACTAACATTTTATCCAGTTTCACTGAGTACTCTGGTTGGCAATAGGAGAGGGGGCATGCAAAGAGATAAGGGCAAGTTGTTGTTTGCAATAATTTATAATCTACATATGAATTTGAAGTGTTGATAATTTATGCTTATGAAAAAATTGATAGAACTTTGTTTACAAAATTCTAAAATTCTGCTTTGGGTTAATTCCAGATCAAATATTTTCTGTTCATCTTCATTACTTCTCAGTCTATAATTGCATCTCATCATTAGATGTTTTTTTCCTATGCTTATATTTGCACATCTATTCATTCATTCTACAAATATTTAATAGGCACCTACTATTTGTGGGTCATTATAGCTTTTAGGCACACAACAAAAGACAAAGTCCTTGCCCTCAAAAACCTTGTGTTTCAGTAAGAGAGAGGCAGTAGGCAAACAAACATAATATAAGCAATAAGTGCTGCCAAGAAAAAATAAAGTGGGTTAAGGTGATAAAAGGCCAGGGAGATTATCTCTGAGAAGGTGACATTTGAGTAGACATGACTAAAGTAGAAATTAGTCATGAAGGAACCCAACAAATGGCATTCTAGGCAGATGGAGAGGCAAGCACAAAGGACTTGGGCAGGAATGAACTTAATGGAACAGATAGAAGGCCTGTGTGGTGAGAGCTGAGTTACATTCACTAACTTACATGTGTATAACTTTTTAGTTTATCTAATCTTTTCACACCCATTATATTATTTGCACTTCACAAGATAGTTATTATTGCATCCATTTTACAGATGAGGAAACTGAAGCTCAAAGCTTAACCAATGACTTTTCCAAAGAGATGGAACTTGGCTTTGAATCCTAATCTCCAGACTCCACATCAAGTACTCTTCCCTTACTTCAGAAAGTGCTATTTTAAATGCTTTTATGGCTCTGGGCTGCCTTTAGAATACTAGAAATCCTGTAGGATCACTTGCATGGGAAAGAGGGCAGAGAAGGATCAGTAGCCATGATGATCTGTCATGCCTGAATCATAGATGAGATTTGGGGACTGGGTATAGGTCTCTGCCTCCTTACCAGAGTTTCCCTGGGCAGTGGGATAATCTCTAGGACAGTATCCTGTCAGAGGAAGAAGCTTCCAAAGGACTAGGACAGATCGTCCAAGTAGGGTTAGGGAGCAGGTCTTCAACACTCGCATTGGCACTCTGTGTGCATCTAGCCTGGAAAGGAAGCTCAGTGAAAACATATTAATTGGGATGCAGACAGACCCTGATGCCCACATGTTGCTCAGAGGACTTTAGCGCAGAGTGAGTTCTTAGAAATAAATAGATTTGTACTCCCTCCCCACTTCTTTGTTAATTAATAAAGCCAAAAATATAGGTGATATGGTATAGATAGAAGCAGACCTGGCATGTGATTGGGTTCATTTCTTCATGAAGCATTTATTGAGCACCTAGCATCCTTTCATCAAGGAAGGTTGGGATCTAGAGGAAAACCAAACATATTAACAAATAATTATCACATAGTAAAACTGTCATGGAAGAGGCATCTATGGAACACTACAGAAGAAAAACAAAGAAGAAATTTGCCACCCACCCACCTCTTCTGTGGTGTCTTGTTGAGAGAGTCTTCCACCCCTATTTCTGGTGAAGAAAGTACCCATTTGATGGAAATTTTCTCTCTTGGCCTTTCTCAGTGACCTACTGGAAGTTGAATAATTTCTGGAGTCTTTTGGACAGCCATTGATGTGTCATAAAAATGGCAAAAGCAAATTCGTGGAATAGGGACTTACTGTGATGAAACACAGAAATGAGGTATAGGTGGATAGTTAAAAGTTTCCACTTTGGGTAATATTTAGGTATAAAATAGACACATATCTGTGCAGAGTGGTTGGGAAGCTGAGGGCTGGGCAGATAATTTTGAGATGTTTATTTTAGCTGTATGATTTGTGTTATTGTCTGGTAAGTGGTTACCTCACAAACACTGTACAGATTGTATTTCCTAAAGTCACACAGTTGAGAATCTATTAAGCTTGAGCAAAACTTGATGCTTATCAAATAAACATTCTAAACATTCTCTTCAATTTTGCATGATTCTTTCTAAATAACTTTCCCTACCATGGGACTGTCATACCTAACACCTCAGAGAGTGGAAATTCCAGCACTGTTGCTGTTTGTGGTCTAAATGCAGATGCACACACTGAAGCTCCTTGAAAGCTTGTCTTCCTGCTGTGTATCCTTTCAGCTTCTCTCATATTTCACCTTCCCTTTCCTCTTCCAGCTTGACCCTCCATGGGGCCATCTGTGTGACTCCTTGGAATCTCCTGTGATAAGATGTGGGTTCTCTGTCAACAGCCTTTGGACCTGGTCTAGAACTTCTAAGCCAGGAGCTGCCCCCACAGTGAGAGGCAGACGGTCCAGCCAGATTCTTTTCACCCCTATCAGGTCAGACAGTTTCAAATCTTGCTGTAACACCAAATTCACCCATGGGAACCTATAGAACAAAGGGAAATGAGGAAGGTAACTTTTGTTATAAGACTGTTTGGAGTCTGCATAAATAGAATGAAGACTACAGTGGAACAGAGATCTCACAGTAATTGAGCAGGCTTTCCTGACTGTGTCCTAACAACTGGCCACGATTTTGAGGTGAGAAATGGTCTCGAGCAGAGAGATGTCTCAGATGACTATGTATATAGTTGATTCCCATTATTTGAGAAATTGGTATTTGTAAGTTTTCCTACTTGCTAAAATTTATTCATAACCCCAAGATCGACACTATTAGTGCTTTCATGGCCATTCAAGGACATGTGCAGAGCAGGAAGAATTTGAGTCATCTGAAGCGCATGTTCCCAGCTGAGGTCAAGCAAGGCAATGCTCTGTCTTCTTGTTTTAGCTTTTATATTGTAAACAAGAGTCCTTTTCTCAGTCTATTGAGTGCCATTTTTTCACATTTGTGCTTACTTGTCGGTGATTTCAGTGTTTAAAATTGTCCCCAAGTGTAGTGCAGAAGTGTTGTCTATTGTTCCTCAGTGGAAGAAGACTGTAATGTGCCTTACAGAGAAAATACATGTGTTAAATAAATTTCATTCAGGCATGAATCATGGTGCTGGTGGCTGAGTTCAACGTTAATGAGTCAACACTATATATTAAATAAGATGTATTTAAACAGAGACACACCTGAAACAAGGTTCACAAAAGTGTGGCTAGAGGCTTGCAGGAACCTAACACTGTACTTCCCCTAGGAGCAATGGTTTAGTATTTGCTTATTCAGCATTTGTGGTGACTTTATAGAAAACAACAAGAATGAATAATGAGAACTGAGTTTTTGTTTTGTTTTGTTTTTTTAAAGCAGTCATTTGTAAATCTATTTATATCACATTAAGCACAGTCTGGAAAGAAAATGGTGGTATTTATACAATCTCTAATGAATACAATAAACAAATGTAATTCTTCATAAGACAAAATAATTGTTTACAACTAATTAAAGCCTACTTACCTTCATCGAGATTTAATTTCTCTGTTTGCAAACAATATTAAATTTCAAGGCAAAGAAACAAAGGAAGGCCACCTCTTAATCCGCCCCTGCATTTGTGGAGAACAAGGCTATTCCATTTACCATAGAGCTTTGTGAAACATTCATAATTCATAGAAGGGGCCATCTGAAAGCATTTCCCAGAATTGTCACAAAATTCTGCCAGCTCCTGCAGTGATGAAAACGTACAGTCTTGTGAATATGATTAAGGTGCATTGGAATCTAAGAAAACCATCAATAGCCACTTCACTCTCTTCACGCTCTTGGAATGTAGTCTCTGGAAGAAAGTCGGTTCTGACAGATGATTTCATGGTATTTTACTCAGTGTGGGATGTACTTTAGAAGCAGTATATCAAAACCTTGACCTTTATTTCATTTTTTTCTTTATCGTTGATTTAGAAGATTAAAGGCATTCCAAAATCTTTTTCTAAATGTCTTCTCATATATGCAACAAAAAGGATTCAGAAAGGGTTTGACACACAATGTAGAAGCATAAATCAGCCAAGGGGAGGATATTTGCAAATTGCTCTCCCCGTTATAATGTCATCTCATTAGGGAAGAAGGGACAGGTGGGTGTGCTAGCAGTTACAGATCAGGAATTGCATTTTCTTTCTAGATTGGTGAGGGATCGTATGGTATGAAACCCCCTTCTGAGAAAACTATGCAGGTTTTTATTACACATAAGAATCCTCCTCTGGTGGATTTTTGCAGTTTACAGAAAATGTGTAAACCGAAATTAGAAACTGCTTAGCTTTTACATTTTACTGACTTCTTGGGTTTAGTGTAAAAAAAGAAAGTGAAGGGATTCATGGCACAATTTTTATTTCCTTGATGGATTAAGATGAACATATGGTCTAAAGTAAATTTGTAAAATATATGTATTTAGTCACTGATGTCTAGAATATTTGATAGACCAAGGATGAAGGCATGTGGTCTAGGAGCTGTAAGACCTAATGAGTAATATTTGTGGTCACATTTGTATAACTCTATTGCTAACAAAGCCTGCTTTCTAAATACAGATGTCTTATGTTCAACTCTGAGGTTTTCTGACAATGAACAGGGTAAGTATAATAATCTCAGAATATGCAAGAATATGACAATGAGTATTTGCAGTCATTTAATATTATCGTTTCATCATTTTAATAGCCCTGTGGAGATATCAGTAAACAAGTATTTATTCAGTGCCTTCTTTAAACAATTTTATTTTTTTATTGTGACAAAACATGCATAACATTTTAACCATTTTAAAGTGTACAGTTCTATGGCATTAAGAGCACTCAAAATGTTGTGCAACCTTCACCATTATCCAGTTCTAGAACTGTTTCATCTTTCCAAATGGAAACTCAACCCATTAAACAATAACTCCCCATTTCCCTCTCCTCCAAGACCCTAGTAACCTTTACGCTACTTTCTGTCTCTATGACTTTGCCCACTCTGGATACCTCATATTAGTGGAATCATACAGTATTTATCTCTTTGTAACTGGCTTATTTCACTTGGCATGATGTTTCCAAGGTATATCCGTGTTGTAGCCTGTATCAGAACTTCATTCCTTGTTAAAGCTGAATGAACAATTAAATTTTCCAGGATCCACTAGTGTCTCAGACACTATTCTAGACCTGAGTTTCTTACTGGGAAATCTTTCTGTTTATATTTTTCCCCATGGTATCCACACTCTGGGAACATGATCACTTTATCCTGACTCCTGGCTTCTAGACAGGACAATGTCTTTTTCTTTCTCAGGTCCAAATTCAAATGACTACTCTTTGAATAAGACTATAAATATGTAATTATCAACAATCTATACTAATCACTACAAAGTAGCATACCCAACAATGCTGTGAAATGCAATCATAGTGATGTCTTTAAACCAGTGCTTCCAAGGGGCATGTTTAATGGCATGGCAAAGGAAGTGCCACGGTACTGCATGCAGGAGACAGCTACTTTCAATTTATACCATCAGGTAGTGACTTTTTCTACTAAGTGCAATAAATCAAACTTCTCTCTCTTTCTAGGAAGAGACAGAGAGGAGCAAAGCAAACCAAAAAGATTATTCCCATGATTAAAAAAGCAGACAACCAATATTTCTCCAAGTATATTGGAAGGAGGAATCTCCATGGAATCTGAATAATAAAGATGACATATTTCAACAAATTTATAAGCAGACATTAAAGCCTGAGACCAGATACAAGGACACAACCATCCTTATACAAAACATCGTGGAAAACACAAGAGTAGAAGCCTAACTGGGACTATGTAAAGACAAAAAATGTTCCAGCAGGCCCAGAAGAGGATTCTCTTGACCTTAATGGCTAAGTTTTCATATAAGTTCCTAGAATGTAGAAACTAGAATTTGATTGCAGAGCACTATAATAATATTTGAAGTCTGTTATATTATTCCAGGCTTTATTAACAATAGAGCAAGTGTATTTTAATTACATACTATTGGCCCAGTAACTCTTCATGCATGTTTGTTGTATTCAGAAAGTCCCAAGTTAATTAATTCCTCTGGGTCAGTGTCTCTGAATCATTGTGTGGAGTGGAGCCTGAGATTGGCATTTCTGAACAGTTCCCAGGTGATGCCAAGGCTGCCTGCCTGGGGGCCATATTTTAAGAACTGTTAGGTATATTTAGGTATGTGTAGATACCTGGATTGGATGAGTTGAACTTCAGTTAAGATTGTGATAAGCAGACTACATTTCAAATCTTCTCATCTTTTCCATCTGTGTTTTTACTTACCATTGCTATCCAATCCTCCATCAGTTTCACCTGAAGTACAAGAGCCTCCAAAGTGGTCTCCAACATCCTTTCTTGCCTTCCTCCAATTTATCCTTTACAGAGCAGCCAGGATTATATTTTTGAAGCCTAAATCAGATCATTTTACTCTCTTGCTTAAAGCTCTTTGAACACTTTTAGTAGCACGAACTCCATAACACCCAGTCTTTGACCCATGGCTCTCCAGGGCTTGCGTGATTTGGTCCCTGCCCATCTTTCTATCTTCATCTCCATCTCCTGCCTTCCTCCCTGTGATTCACTAAGTTTCGTCACACTGACATGCTTTCAGCTCCTTCAAACACACCAACGTTTTCTCCCTTGAGATTTTTAACCCCCACCCCCTGGCATGCCCTTTGCTGCCATAACCTCTCTTCATCTACTCTATGTCTGGCTAGATCTTCCTTTTCTTTCAGATGTCAGCTTAAATATTATCTACACAAAAACATCTTTTTTGATCATACACAATTAAAGTATGTCCCTCCTTTTATCCTGTTTCTTATTAGACTTTATTATATTCTTTTATTGCCTTTACCACAGTTGTTTACTTTTCTCATTAGGCTCTAACTTGCTTGAGTATGGGACCATGTCAACACAGTGCCCGAGAGACACTAAGTATTTGATTTGTTGAATCACTGAAGACATAAGAGCAAACAAGCTGTTACTGAGTAATATTTATTCCCTGGGTTCAACTAGAGTAAGGATCCTGTCACTTGGGATGTTGAAACTTCAATTAATGCTACTTGATGACTTTGCTCTGAGTTCTACCCATCTTTCCATCCCTGACTCGTGAAATTGTTGGTGGCCACCTTCAGCATGATTAGTATTAAGTCACAAGGCTTCACACCATTGCTTCAGTTCTACCTCATGCTATTCCAAAGAGCCTCCTGAGAGGGCTTCCCTAAGAGCTGAGAAAATAGAGAGGCTTTGATTAAATCAGAGTGTGTCCAGAACTAGAGAAGAAATTATCCTTTGGCAGTTTAGACTACATCAAAGACCACATTAGGATATTGTATTTAGTTTGGTATAAAGAAAAGTGGGAGCCTATTCAATAGAAGGAAGCCAGTACAGTCCAGAATTTGCGAAGTCTGTCACAGGAAGAGCAGTGAATAACTGGGAGAAACCTGTGAAGGAAGAAGCTGTCATCTTGGGAAAGAATGAAGCTTGTACTAACTTGTCCTAGAGGGAGTGGCATATATTAGACAGAAGTTATAGGGAAGTGGATTTTGAGTCAACATAAGAAGGCATTTTCAACAAGTAGAGTTGTTGATAAATAGAATGAATGTGCCTTGTGAATGAAATTCTCTCATAACTGGAAGTGTTCAGACAGAAACAGTGAAAAAGGTGAGAGGAAGAAGGGAATCAACATTTACTGTGAACTAGTTACTTTACCTATATAGTTATATGGAGGAAATCTTATTTTCCTGGCAGAAGACTTCTGCAAATCTGTACTATCTTCCTGGTGGAGGGGATATTTCGAGATGCCTCTTGGATTGGGTGTGGTGGGTGAGATGCTCACAGAACATGTTCGAGGCACAGTAGATGATCGTGGCTCAGTTGACCAACAAGCTTTTATTTTGCTGAATTTTATTTGTAAACTGAAGAGATAACTCAATATTTCAAAATAATCAAAGAAGGGTGAGGAAGATTTTTAGGGAGATTAATTTAGGGAAGAAAACAATGTGAGATGGGGTAGCTGCCAGAGGAGAGAAATTCTGAGGGAACAACAGAGATACTTGATGGGAATTTGATGATGTTTCTGCTGTGGGTCTACAATATAAAATCATTTCCCCCCCCATCTCCCCATATAATTTCTGCAAAATATATATTTCTTTGTTAATGAACTGTGGCTTTGGCTACATTTTGCAGAAATCAATAAATACTAAATTTAGCCCTAAAACTGGTTCACGGCAACCACGGTGGACCATGGAAAAACACACCAGTGTCACACATCTCAATTCTCATAGCAACAGGATGCAGCGAGCAATTCTGTCTTCATATACAGATGAAGAAAATGAGGTCCAGGGAAATCGAAATCAGTAGGTTATTTATCTTATTTTTACTGTAACAGAGGCAACTTGAAAGAAATTCATTCCTTGGATATAAGTGCACTGAAATGGCTTCCAGGATGTGAGAATGGACACACATTGGTGTGTATTGAATCAAATCTGCCAGATTATCTTACAAATCTGCCAGATTATCTTCGATATCTTTTATTTCTTAAAATTTCATGGAGCAGGAAAGAGTGTCCAAGAGTGATCTCTCTGATAATACATGAACAAAGAGTTGTAGTAGTGATGCAAATAGAGATTACGAGGTAGTGACTTCGTAGGACTGGATGCTATAGACAGGGCTGGCTTTGTGTGTGAGTCCAGTTCAGTCATACAAAACCCATGCTTATAAGGAGCCTACACTTGATTTAGTGCTCTGCTGTTGCTATCTTGAAATTCTTAATAATTTTAAATTTTTAATAATTTTTCAATAAGGAGTCTTGCATTTTTATTTGCACTGAGCCCACAAATTATATAGCTGATCCTGGCTACAGTCAAAGAAGTTTTATACCTGGTACTGGCATATTATCCAAAGAGCCTGACAATGTTTTAGAGGCCACAGAATCTTGATCTTAGAAGGGACCTTGGCCTAGCACCCAATTTAGTAGTTTTCACTACTCTCTATTTAGCAGAATCACCTAAAGAACTTTTGAAAAATATGTATATCTGTGTCCCAAACCCCAAAATCCCAGATTTAATTGGTGTGGGTGGGACATCATCTTTTTTTAAAAGCTCTCCAGCTTATTCTAAAAACTACTGACCTAATTCATTGGTACCTACTATTGGTACCTACTAGATGGTTATGCCTGATTTGTTAAACTTCATTTACTCATTCAACAAATGTTGACTAAGTTTCTACTATGTGTAGAACATTGTAATAAGTTGTATAGGGCATAGGTAGATGAATAAACAAAGGTCATTGCCATCAAGAATCTAATAATGTAACACATTTTCTAAGTGCTTTGACCTCCCAGTCCATCTCTCTGGTTCTCTTGCTTCCTTCCTCTCTCTTTCCAGACTGAGTCTTTAGCATCATTATACAACTTCTTTTCCCTGAAAGGTCCAAAAGCTTTAAATAATGTAACTTTTTTTCTCATCAAAATGTTTGGGCTCCCAATGTAATCCACATCCCTGCCTTTAGGTACTACTATACTCCTAGAGAACTGGCGTATACATTTATAAAGGCCCATTGTTAGAAGAAATTTACTTTGACAATAAGCAGCCCCAATCTTTATAGGCATGTTTCAGAGCAAAGCTCACTCATTTTGTCTCCTACAAGAGCTCCTCATCATCACCACCTGGGTTGTAATGGAAAGTTTAGGTGTTTTTTGCAGTCATTTTCCTTGGCATGAAGCCAGCAGGGAATGTCCTCCAATCATATAAATGCCACGTGGGTGTGGCACAGCCCGTATTTTTAATCTCAAAAGGAGTGTTTATTATTAACATTTGGGAGGATGGAGGATAGGGAATTAATTCTTTGTGTTTCTCTTTCTTGGGTATTTTCTTAGCTACAGGAGCCATGAAAGGCTATTGCTGTGACCAAAAACCAATTGTAAATCTGTTTAGGAATTCATTTTTCATCTATTCCTAGCCCCACATTCCCTGAATCCCCACACTAGTTTAGGATTCATGACCATCCCTTTCTGAGGACCTCCCGCCTCGGTCACAAGTACTATGGGGAACACTCACAACTTCTTCATGAAGGATTATTTAGAGCTCTAATGCCTGTGAAAGGAATAGTTTTACTTAATTCTTGGTCCATGCAGGGAGTGGGCCTATAGTTTTAGGGCTTTGAAGAAGAGTCTACTGGGTGAATGTCCTCTCTCCTCGATCACCACCTTCTTTACACATATCTTTTTATATGGCCTGCAGTCAAATACTTCAAACCCTCACCTGGGAAACTCAACTATATCCAACAGTAGGAGAAAGTCCACTGGCCTGCCTACCTCCAGCCATGGTTGTTTGCCTCTCCTAAATCAGTGCTAATTCCAGAAAGAGGGGTGGGGCTCTGCCTTCCTGAGAGAGCCAAGGGCATATCCAGCTTTTGTGTGGTCAGGAGTATATACAGTTTTGAGGCTCCCTCTTTGTTCTAGAAAAAGAAGACAAAATTATGAATTAAAAATTAGGTAAATGATTGAACGATAAAAGAATTCTCAATTAATTACTAGAGTCCTGGTGGCCCAGCAATTCTTTAGATCTTTTTAAAGCAATTTACCAGAAATGCTTACATCAAAATGCTCTCTGATTGCCACCTGGCTTCTCCTTACAACCTAGAATGCTTCACACTTCCTAGCACCTCACAGCCCTCATGAGACTCTGAGCAGGTGCAGGGACCTGAGGCAGAAGCTTCCTTAACTTCAGGGTGAAATATTCTAATTGTTTCCTGTTCTCATCAGCCAGGGGCAAGAGGCTGATTCATGCTGGTTTATTTACAAGATGGTACCTCTAGCTGAAGTGAGGACTTCTTTCTGTTAGAGATACATGGCCTTCTCTCATATGAAGAAAGACTATTTCTGTTCTTAACAGAACTCTGATTTTTACCATTTCTTAGTTATAAGTCTCAGCATTATCCTGTTCCTCCCTGGTTCTGGCTTAGATTACAAGAGCTTGTATTTATTTTAAATGTCTTCCACTGCCACACAGATGGAGAAACATCAACTCTTGGTTCCAAATTTACCCCTTAAAAGAAGAATGTTCCAGTTCTTCCTGCCATATGTGTGCCGCTGACTCAGAGAGCAAGAATGTGGTGGGAAAACAGACTGTGTTTACAGATGTCTTCTGCATGGCCTGTGCATCTCATAGACACACTGGCAACACATACCAGCACACACATGCCGTCTACGTGCTCTGAAATGACTTCCAGGGTGTGAGAATGGACACACATTGGTGTGTATTGAATGCAGTGGGACTTTATCCTGGCTGAGGAAATTCTGTAAACACCTAATGGTGGAAAATACAGACTTTAAAATAGTTTAAAACTATAATTGTTTGTAAACCCTGGTAAAGCTAGAGCTGGTTCTCTTTAAATGAGGCAAGAGTGTAACATCCAAGATTCATTCCACGCCAAAATTCTCTGGAGCATGAGTGATGGTAAGAAAGGCTATTAGGTTAACAAGAACATCAAATGGATAGAATAATCTTATTTCTCTCTCTCAGTGGAGGTTCTGTTTTGAATCTGCTGGAGTCTAATAATTAGTTGGTGTTGCTCTGAATTGTATCTGACATGTCTTTTCGTGTTAGCTTTGCTGCATCTTATGCTTTAGGCTTTTGCAAGCTTCTCTGGATTAATGGATGGGGAGGGAGAATAAAAGGGTACTACACATGGTGCCCAGAAGCAAAAGGAAAGCAAGTGAGAAGAAGGTGCATGTGGATGGAATTCTGAGAAGGGCCCAAGCCATTCAGACTTAAGAACTGCTAAGTCCCAAAGGAGATACTTCTAGCATCTAGCAGGCATCTGGTAAACTAACCTCTCTGTATCGCACTTCCACCCAACCCACCTTTCCACTGGGAGTGTCAAAGTACGTAATGAAGTTCCCTGTCTTCCATAAAGAAGTATCCTGCTTAGTATATGTAAACACAACACCTTGATCTTTTTTGTTTTGGAAAATAAAAACAAAACAAAAAATCCAAAATAAACCAGAGATTTCTTTAAAAAGAAACGCACGCAAATAGAAACAACAACAAAAGACATTTTGAGTTTGTACTTCTGATGGAAAAATCATTACTGTGGACAAAGTTATGAGAAGTCAAAGTATAGTTTGTTTTTAATAAGAGGTATCATTACATTCATGCTCAGTATGTGGCACTCAGAGTACTACGTATGTGTCACCACAGCTAAGATAGGTGCTGTTACTCCAGGTAAGTAGAGTTCCCCCAAAATTCATGCCTACCTGGTACCTCAGAATGTGACCTTATTTGGAAGTAGGGTCTTTGCAGGTGTAATCCAGTTAAGATGAGGTCATACTGGATTAGGGTGGACCCTAATCCAAGGATAAATGTCCTTCTAAGAAGAAGGTAGTGGGATACAGACACAGAGAGGAAACATCACGTGAAGACAGAGACATAGAAGAGAAGGCCATGTGATGGTGAAGGCAGAGATGGGAGTGATGCATCTGCAGGTTAAGGAAGGCCAAGAATTGCTGGCATTGCCAGAAGCTAGAGGAGGCCAGGAATGATCCTCTCCCAGAGGCTTTAGAGAGAGCATGACCCTGAGAACACCTTGGTTTTAGACTTATGGCTTCCAGAACTGTGACAGAATAAATTTCTATTGTTATAAGTCACTGGGTATGTGGTAATTGGTTATGGTAGCCCCGAGGAAGTAACATACAGATGAAGAATCTGTGCTTCTGATGGTCTTGCTAAAGCTCCTTGTGCAGGGGACGTGGTGAGCTGGCTACACACACAGCCTTCCACCTCGGCAGGGAAACTGCACAGTGAGGCGCACAGGGGCAATCACAGCCAGTTCCTGGGCTCATAATCGACGACATTGGTCTTGTCCATTTGGACAGATCCACAGGATTCTAGAGAGAGGTTAAGAATGAAAGTGTAATGATGATCATAAACTGCAGGAACAAAATTTATATACCTATTTATTTTTATTCTCACTTCATCCTAAAAAGGATTTAGAGTTCCTTTCACAGATGAAAATAATAGGACAAAATAAAATAAATTTAAACATAAGAAAGATGAAACAAAGGGAAGAAAAACAATGGTGGAATGCAGCAGTAATAAACCTACATGATGTCACAGCCCTTCCTTCACCTCCCCAGCCCCAGCTAAGAAGATGGACCCTCATGGTATGAGCAAGAAATTTCAGGATGAGATAATGCCAAGTCTGATTTTTCTCCAATTTGTGTAAATTCAACGGAAATTTCAGGCTGCTGCTTTGAGTAGAAATAAGCTCTAATTATCCTTTTGATTTTCATATCATTTTCAATAAGTCAGCAGTGCTATTGCGGTCAATCAACCGGAAATCAGGGAAAGAAATCTCACATTTTCTGTGCCTTCCTTATTGTTTTAAGCATGCTTCTGAAATGCTTTAAAATCATTGTCTTCAGAGTGTTTGTTAGCGCAGAGAAAAAAGGAGAGGATCTGGAATGGTTAAGCATACTGTTGTCTGTGATTTATCAAACCACACATACAGACTTACTATTGAAGCAGAGACAATACCATCTAAACCAGCATGGGAGTTATTGTTTGATTTGATACTGAGCTTTTCTGTGTTTATTGGTCATCTTTAGTCTCATGAAAAATTTATTCTATGTCTAAGGGAGCTCCAATATAAATAAACACTAGAAATACATTTGTAGGAGGCTGTTCTCTAGAATAACTCAGTATTGCTCTCTGCATGGGGCATCACCTGCTGAATAAACCCAAAACCATCATCTGGGGAGTCGCTTTAGGTAAACTTCCTTGAGGTAAGCTGTGCTGTAGAGATAGGAACCTCTAATCATGTTTCAAATACTAAATATACCAGTGTGCTTTTCTTTTAAAAAGAGGAATCCTATTCACTTGACTTTGTTTTTGGAAAAAAAAAATGAACTCTTTATTTGGAGAATATTTTAGAAACTAAGGGCAAGGAAAATATTCTGCTCCTAGATGAGTGCTTTTGCTTGTATGATCCTGCACTGACAGTGAACAATACAGTAGATGAATTACTGATTGATTTATTTAAAAGAGAACGCACTGGATTTAAAAACAGCTTGCCTACAACAAAGAAATATGCCCTTTAAGGTTATTTAGTCCATTTATTGCTGATACTAATTAAACAATGACTTAGGCTTTTCACAGAGTGATTACTCTTAATGAAAAATTAACTATGGTCTTCTAGTAAAGATAGCACACAAAACAAGTTGTACGGAGTGGTGTGACTTGACCTAGGATATCGCGTGTGAGTGCGACAGCTCCTGTAGATGGCAGTGGCGCACTTCCGCAAATGCTTTGGCCTGGCGTTCTGGGCCTGGGGATGAGGGATGCGACGGATAAAAGCTGCAGCAAGAGCAGGCGTGCCCTCCAGCCAGCAAGTTAACTAAGCTGCTGGTTCACTACTGCACTTCATAGTCGCCCTCTAAATGATTTTTTTCTGAACTCAGCAAAAGTACAAAGTGTTCCTGCATGCACCCCAAATTGTCCTTTTGGTGAGGTAGGTTTTTATGTTTTATGCTTTCTATTTTTTGAATTTCAGAGTTATTTTGGAGATCTGACCTAAACATTCCTCTTCTTGAATTGCAAAAGCAATTAGCTTAGCTGCCTCACACTCTTAAAGAGAGAATAAAAATCTCCTAAATGGAGTCGATCATAAACTACATCTATCATACAAGTCAATGCAGCACAATCCAAAATAAAGATCTGTCAGCATAAACTGTATAACCAGATTTCATAGTCCTTAACTTTTTCTCTTGCTCGGATTGTTTTCCTTCTTTCCTTTTCTTTTAAGCCTTTTATTAAAAACTGGCCTCCGCTATGCTCACAGGAGCTACATGACTGAAATTGGAAAAGCAATCTAGCAATCACAGATTTAGGTAATTTTTAATGAAATTAAGATATTATATCGATTATTTTTGTCATTGTTTTGGCCTTTGAAGCTCAATCAGCGTTATATTCTATTATAGAGGTATGGTTGTTCTGAAAGAATTTGTGGAGTTGTGCCAGTCATTTCAGGATGAATTTCCTCGCTCAGCTCCCCCAAATTTCCCATTCTTTCAGCAGCAAGAGGGAACACTGCATGCACAGTGTTAACTTCACACATTCCTGACATACTTGCTACATTAACAGAGCTATGTTCCAGGGAATTGAAATATCTGTTGTAACTGTAGGAAGGGCTTTCTTCCCATAACTTTTACCTTGTACCCAGAAAATGTATGTCAAGAATCAAGAAATGGCAAGTTTAGATATGGATGATGCATAGGAATCTGTTGTTGATATAGTTGGTATGGAAATTGTATAGGCAGAATTCTGCACATAGTAGGAATCATTTTGTTGAATAAATGAAAGCTAAAGTGGAAGTAAAAATTAGAATAAACCCAGGGCAGAAGAAACAGTGACTAGTTTTCTGAAAGCTCAGGAAAATATCAAAAATATTTGAAAAAAAATGGAAATTTAAACCTTAGGACGCCAAAAAGGTCCTGGGCTTATGCTCTTAGGTATAGGAAGAGGGCTAAAGAGGTGAGCAAAGAACATGGGAAGATGTTGGCAAGTGCTATGGCTCATGCCTGTAATCCTCGTGACTCAGGAGACTGAGGCTGGAGGATCACTTGAGACCAGGAGTTTGAGACCACCCTGGACAGCATAGTGAGACCCCACCTCTAAAATAATAATAATAATAATAACAATAATAATAATAATAATAATAAAAGTAGCTATGTGTGGCTGATTCCTGTAATTCCAGACACTGGCCTCTAGCCTGGACAAAGAATGTGATTCTCTCACAAAAAGAAAAAAAAAAAAGACATGTTTGAAAAGATGAAGGGAAGGGCATGTCAATATGCATCAGAGGAGATTAGCAAAGAGCTAATGACCTGGTGTTACACTGAGTGGTTAAAAGAAGATTAGGGAAGGGAATCTGGAAATTATGGAAGACAGGATGCAATTACACAACCAACATATGAGGCCCAGAGGAGAGAAGGATCAAGAGATACAAGGGTGGGGAATGGTGTGTAACTTCATCAATTAGGTATCATAGCAGGTCTTCTATAGTAAAGCCAATGCTTTCTTTTCAAGACTTCAGATGAAGGTGCATTTGTGTGGAGTAAGGGCTCATAAAAGGGAATAGTGCATTCTTTATTTCATGATAAAGAAACAAAAACCAAAACAAAATCACCCTCAATTGCTCTGATGTTCTAAAATAGATGATACTTTCTGTAAGCCAAAGGCCTGATTAAATTGGTACCAGTTTAGAATTGCTGACCAATAGGAAGCCAATTAAAAATTGCCAGGACCTCCCCCAAACCAGGTACAAGATTAAATTTCTTGTCTTCTTTGATCATTTTGTTGGTCATTGATGATACAAACATTACTAATGTTGGTCATTGTCCTTATTGGTCATTGATGGTGAAAACATGAACCCAGTAGAAAGCAAGAGCCCTCAGTAACAGGTACATGACAATTGGACATAGCCCATTTAATGCTACCATTTTGAAGGGTACAGCTTTTGATGCCATGACAGTTTTATATAGTATTTTTTAGACACTCTTTAACATTAAAAATTTTAAACTACTAAATATTGAGGTCACTTGGCATTCTAACCCCAACTGACCACCTCACTCAATATTTACCTAAGGCCCAAAGACAAGATGAGGCCTCAGAATGGAGTAAGCCTCAGGCATTGGGTAGACCCGTTATGGAGTGAGAGGTAGGGCAAAGAGGGAGTTAGAAGTAGGGTGGGAGAAAGAATTGATTGATGAAGGGGTGGCCTGACCCTCCACACCTGTGGGTGTTTCTCATTGGGTGGGATGAGAGACTGAGAAAAGAAAGAGACACAAGAGACAAAGTATAGAGAAAGAAAAGTGGGCTCAGGGTACCGCGCTCAGCATACGGAGGACCCGGGCCAGCACCGGTCTCTGAGTTCCCTCAGTATTTATTGATCATTATCTCTACCATCTCGGAGAGGGGGATGTGGCAGGACAATAGGGTAATAGTGGGGAGAGGGTCAGCAGGAAAACATGTGAACAAATGTCTCTGTATCATAAACAAGGTTAGAAAATGTGCTGTGCTTTGATGTGCACATACATAAACATATCAGGTGCATTAAAGAGCAGTATTGCCACCAGCATGTCTCACCTCCAGCCTTAAGGCAGTTTTCTCCTATCTCAGCAGATGGAACATACAATTGGGTTTTACACTGAGACATTCCATTGCTCAGGGACAGGCAGGAGACAGATGCCTTCCTCTTATCTCAACTGCAAAGAGGCCTTCCTCTTTTACTAATTCTCCTCAGCTCAGACCCTTTACGGGTGTCAGGCTGGGGGACGGTCAGGTCTTTCCCTTCCCACGAGGCCATATTTCAGACTATTACATGGGGAGAAACCTTGGACAATACCTGGCTTTCCTAGGCAGAGGTCCCTGCTGCTTTCCACAGTGTTTTATGCACCTGGGTACTTGAGATTAGGGAGTGGTGATGACTTTTAACAAGCATGCTGCCTTCAAGCATTTGTTTAACAAAGCACATCCTGCATAGCCCTAAATCCATTAAACCTTGAGTTGACACAGCACATGTTTCTGCGAGCACAGGGTTGGGGGTAGGGTTACAGATTAGCAGCATCTCAAGGCAGAAGAATTTTTCTTAGTACAGAACAAAATGGAGTCTCTTATGTCTACTTCTTTCTACATAGACAGTAACAGTCTGATCTCTCTTTCTTTTCCCCACAGATTGAGCCTCGGGATGAAATAACTGTGAGATGTGTTTGTTGCATTCACATATACAGGTATGTCAAATGACTGACTAAAAAAGATCAGTCTAAATGTCCTGCTTTGTTCTAGGATATTTTAGGTTGACCTCAGTGGGATAATTCATGTTGTGCCAGGCCATTTTATGCTTGAGTTTAAACTAACTTTCATGATGGATAACTTAAGTTTGCATTTTTTTTTAGCATTCTACGTTTTCCTCCTCCCTTCTTTTCTTCTTTCTTTCCTTTGTCTTCCTTCATGCTTCCCTTTTTTCCATCTCTTACTTCCTTTTAAATGATTTCCTTCCCTTCTTTTCTCCTCTCTGTCTCCTTTCATTCTTTCCTCCTTCCTTTCCTCATTAAGTCCCTTCTTCCCTTTCTTCTCTCTTCCCTCCTTCTCTCTTTCCTTCTCTCCTGTTTTCTTCTTAATTTTCTTTTCTCTCTCCCTCATTCCTCTTAATTTCTTTCCTTACTACTTTCTTTTCTTCCTCAGTTTCTTCTTTCCTTCTTTCCTCCCTCGTTCTCTCTCCCTCTTCCTCTCTTCCTTTCATTCAACTTTTATTAATTGCACACTATGTGTTAGGCACTTTGCTAAGCACTCAAGAAAAATTTACATCCTTGGAGAAATATTAAAAGGTGGAGTGATGGGCAGATTGAATTTTTTAGATGAGTCAAAGAATTTCTTTCCAATCCATCACACCCTATTTATTCCGCACATTTAAGAAAAGTCATTTAAAAGGTAATCATCATTTAGGATCTCCACAAAAGTTTTTCCACTTACAGTAATGGAACAAATGCTATTTATATTTAGAGTTACAATTACACACAGGGATTAAAGTTATTGTCTTGTGATCTCTCAGGTATGTGTTCCCAAGGTTTCAGTGGAGGTGAGAAAGTCTAAAATAGGAAGTCATAAGCCAAAAAAAAAAAAAAAAAAAAAATCCTTGAGGAGCCTTTGTGCTTAAACTGGTGGCTTAATGTAGGGTGATAGGCTTTTAGGAGTACAGATTTACTCAAAAGTTAATTTAAAAGAAAAAAGTCAAGCCTGTTACCATTCTGGAAGCCTAGCCTCTATGCAATCTGAAAATCACAAAGCCCAAACATTACATTTAATCCTCAGACATTTCATGACTATTAAAATATTTACAAAGAAATATCTGATTAGTTCTTACTTTAAAACTTTTGTACTCCTATCATTTTTATCAGCCATCCTAATTGTCTGGGTTATTTTTCAGTGAAAGGCTTGGAGCTGGGTACAACAGGTCTATTCTGTCATGCCACCAACCCAATCAAGCTGCTGTTACACTACTTCTAAGTAGCAATGATAGTAACCACTGTTCATATCATGGCACGTGAAGCCCTTTCACATATATTAATTCACTTAATACCTAAAGAAGTCCTGTGGGGTCGGTATTACTACAGATAATTTTATAGAGTATGTAGCTAACCTAAGCTCACATAGGTCAACAGAGGTGCTGGACCTTGACCACAGATCTACTCTAAGTCAGTGTGGTATTTTCAAATGGGATTCCTGCCCCTCATTGGTTTGATTATTGACAACTCCAGGATGAACGTTACCGTGGCATGTCATTTAAGTCCATTAAACACATTATAAATGCACTCATAGGTCTATGTGGTGTTCTCTTTGCTGCCATCCTGTTTCTGGGCCCATCCTGGGAGCCATAACCTATCCAGAGTCTTAGGCTTCCTGCCTGCTCCCTGGGCCAGCACCTTCAGAGTCATTCTCAGTTTTGGTCTCTGAGTTCCAGCATCATTTTACTAGCTGCCTTAAAACATGAAGACTTTAAGACCTGCCTGTTTTATACACATGGTGAGTATCATCATCCATATATCCTTAAGATGATCCAGAAGAATGGAAACTAAGTCTAAGAGACCAGCAGAGTATTGGGAGGCAAGGGTCAAAATTTGAAGACTTGATGTTGAAATGTTCTGATTTATTCTCCTAGTGGCCATTTAGTATTTCTTTTGGTGGTTACACAAAACCATATAAGACTTGCTTAATTTAGCTACCTTCCATTAAGATGATTCCATACATACTGAGATGATACCAAGGCCAAGGAATTATTTTAGTTACTTTCACAATACACTAATTAATCATTTTGCCTGGAAAAAGCTCCTTATTCTAAAGCATAATCATACAATAGCTTTTTCAGCAAAATTTAATGAAAACTTTTGTCTAGAGGCTTTGGCACCCATGGGTACCCATATCTATTAAGGATCAGTTTATTCCTGAATATAATAATGAATGAATATTAAAATTAATTTCTCCCTAATGTGACATATTTTACTTCTGCAGATAGACCATAAAGTAAATTTTGCTATGTAGCCCCAATCATTTGCTCATTTATTAAAGATTTATTGTGCACTTGCTAGGTTCAGGGTTTTAGGCTATGCCCTGGAGATATGAAGATGAACCAAACCATCTCTTCCTTCTAGGAGTTCATAGTCTAACTGGTAGGAGATGGATTATCAGAGAATAAACACAGATGTGCTGTCACTCACTAGTATGTGACCTGGAACAGACTTTGATGGGATGCTTTATAGTAACCTTCATGTTGGGGGACAATTCTCTATGGATCTCTCTCTCTGCATGTCTTGCTAGCAGAAGCAATGACAACCTTTTGCTCTGAATTATCTTTTCAAGGATGTTTTTTGGAGGGAGAACAGCCTTGGAAGATAGGGATAGTGTTTTTCTATGGAGCAGAGAGCAGATTCGCTTACTTTCCATAATAATAATGTGTCCTTTTGGGGCAAAGTTCAGGGTAGGTTTGCTGGCAGTACATTACAAAATAATCGGATTCCTAAGCCCAGGATTCCTCAGCTGTGTAACACAAACTCACTGCACACTCAGCATCTACCTCAACTGCTCCACATTAGCTCCATGCAGCTAGAGGGCTGGGATAGAGAGGGTGACTGGCGTGAACATGAAGCTCATGATGCTTGCCATGCTATGAGTTATGAGTTATACACTTTGTCACCAACCCAAGAGTCTCGACTTGTCTGCCCCAGGGTCTATGAAACTGTAGCTGGTTAACTTCTTAACTTATACATAGGGAAAAACCTCAGACCTTTAACATTTCTTGACATTTCAATCTCTGAATTTGGAATACATTCAAATATCATAATTTTTCTAAGAGAACCTGCTGGAGAACTATATTGTCTAACTTTCCATTTGTGCCTCATTTTTAGTCTTGAGTGACTGTGTCTTCATCTTTGCCCATGTGAAATGAAAGTCTGGGCTGCTGAACTTATCTAAATGGACTCTGTGCTCTTTCCTGAAGATCTGGGCTGTAACACAAACATTTGGAAAGGGAAATTAAATCACATTGTAGTAAAATAACTGCAATGTTCTCATTTGTTAATGGTCAGAGTCATTTGTAATTTAGTCTATAGTATCATAAGAAATATCTGCCTTTATTCTACTCAGAGGTACAGAATGACAAATTAAATAAATAAAATGTGAGTGCATTAAAACAAAGGAGTAAAAAAAATAACAAAACATTGCTTTCACCTTATTATTAATGCACAACTCAGGAAAATAAAATTGATTTTTAAAAATCCAGTGTAATAGAACAATATCAGATTCTGCAAATCAGTGGTCATTTGCAACTCACCAAGAATATTGGGCTTTATTTCTTTATTTGAGCCAACACCACAGTATGTGTCAAGTTTCAGATATCCTCATGTAGAACATATGAAAAATCTTGCATTTTCATAAAAATTACAGTCTTTTTAGGTATTTTAGGTAAAAAAATGTGGCTCTGACCAGTGCACAGAAAAGATATGCTGATCAGGATAGACAGACCAGTCATATCATTTATTTAATTACCAAAGAAAGCAATATAATGCATACACTTTAGTAAACTAAATGACTCCAGGAGACCAAGAAGAAGAAATAAAGAAATAGTGGTGAAGCAGAGGGCACTGACATTGGTTGCTAATTGTTGTATGTCCTATGGAGATAAATAGAGATGGCCCCAATCTCTGCATTTTCAACCAGCACTGCTGATATTGTGGCTTTTCTGAAGAAGCTCTACAATCAGTTTCAGCTGGGGAATTGGCCCCACTATTTCTGTACTTTCCTATGATAGAGATTTTGTTTCCAAACGCAGTGAACTGGAACTAATGAAAGGGGAGCCTCAGTGACTCCCTTTGGGCATCTAGCCCAAGACCCTTGACCAGGAACAGGCCAAAGGACTCTTTTGACTTCTTTCCCCAGGGCCAAACCTTCATCTTCGACAGGAGTTTTATTATCTTTTGTGTGGTCCAAAAGATTAATCCAAGGGAAAGAAAGTTCTGCTTGCAGCCTTCAACAAAGTAGACTCCAGTCACCTATTCTAAGCTTCTTTTTCTCTGTTCTCCCTTGAACTCTTGGGACTTGGAGAACAGAAGGAAGAATATTTTTCTTTCTGGAGAATCTGTACAGTTGGCTCATAGTCCACCTGCTCCAAGGGAAGAGGTAAAATAGAGAAAAAGCAATAGAAAGTAAACCAAAAGGAAGAAGTAAGGATCCAAGATAGAGAAAAATGAAGCCAGAGAGAGACAAAGGCAGGGAGGGAGGATGAGAGAAAGGAGGTTGGGGGAGAGAGAGAGACAGAGAGAGAGAGAAACACACACACACACACACACACACACACACACACACACACACACACACACAGAGACAGACAGACACACACACGTGCATACACACACACACACACAGACACAGAGACAGAGAGAGACAAAGAGAGACACACACACATGTGCATACACACACACACACACATATGTGCATACACACACACACACACACACACACACACACACAGAAACAGAAACTGCTTATCTCGTTGAAAACTCCACTCGCTAGTATTATGATCCAATTGGATGTCCTCGATTTGTGCTAGACAATCTGCCTTTTGTGTGCCATATCTGAATCTTGAGCTCCTCCTGCAGAAAACTGCTTAATCCAATGACTTATCTGAGAGGTTACTGTTCCCCTTAAAGGACAAGGTAATCACAGGGTGAGATGTCTTGTATATGCCTTTGAAAAAGCACTGCTACGTCGTCATCATTGCTTTTGTATATCTTCTAGACCTAGGTAGTGAGCAGTTCATATTTCCAAGTCACTTCATAAATATCTTTTAATTATTTTCTTCAGAAGCCTCCAAAACATAACAGAATATTCTTTTAATTAAATGTAACCCAGGACAAGATACTGCCTTTATTATATAATCAGGCAAACTCCTCGGCTCCTCATATCCCGTTATTAAGTTAATCCTTTGTTCTCATGGAGAAATCAACCCCTTCCCTCAAAAATGAATCTCTTCTTGTTCCCCCAAAGAAATTAGTGTACTCAAGGATGTAAGAAAGTAATTCAAAATAATTGTTTTTCAATTTTCCTTTTTCTTATTTTTCTCAATATCCATGAAAGGGGCTTCTCTCAGCAGCCTGGTTGGAATCTCATTCTCATCTTTGGCACTTTCTGCCTGGGGCACCCATGGGTGCATCTGTAGTTCCTTCTGAATCTCTGAAAGTAGATTAATTTTACTCCAACTCTTTCATATACTTCGCTTTTCCAAAGTTCCACAGGGGCAACAAGATGCAGAGGACCTCCTCAATGCAAAGTCCATACCTGCAACATTTGGGAAACTCAAGCACATTTCCTAAAAACACGTGGCGATGCACTAATAATTTACAATATAGGCCTGAATTCCCATAAATCAAAGCTTTTCCCAGGCAAAGGTAATTTTTCCAGGATCCATTACGTGTTACATTCTAATCTGTGGTTCTCAACCCTGGTCATACATTGAAATTATGTGGGGGGTTTCTAAAAAATATTGCTTTCCAGGCCTCACCTCAAACCAGCTAGATATATGGGAGTGGGACCCAGATATTGATACTTTTTAAAGTTTGGAAAAGTCACTGATGGAAGCACAACCTTAATCTATTTCTAGCTGTAAATTATAACAGATTAAATTATCTAGGAAAAAGGGATAGGCTGAAAAAGGAGAGGGAGAAGTAGGGAACTCATGATTTCAACTCTTCTAGGGTCTGCTAAATCCATGACAGTTACCCAGGATCCACTGCCTGCAAACTTAGAAATTAAAACTTATTTTGGATAAGCTTCCAATGAAGAGGTTCCTTGTACACTAAGCTTCTTATATTACCAAAGGGAAAACAAGCCTTAAAGAGCCCCATGTTGCTAGGGAGTCCAGTGCAGTGAAGGCCAGGTCTGGCTGAGCAGTCAGGTCCCTGGGCTTCTCCCCTTATTATATTATTTTTCAGAGAAGGAGAAAAGAAAAAAAAATAAAACTAAGTGTGGTGGGATTTATTAATAAATGAAATGTGTTAATAAAAGATATTTGTCAGAGGAAGAAAATAGTAAAATCTTTCCTTCCTTAAAAGTTTGCATTTAAAGTTGAAATGGTTTCCATGCTTAATGAAAACTGTCTTATCTTTCTTAGCTATGTTTTTTTTTTGAGACAGAGTCTGGCTCTGTCACCTGGGCTACAGTGCAGTGAAACAATCTTTGTTCACTGCAACCTCCAACTCCTGGGCTTAAGTGATCCTCCAATCTCAGCCTCCTGAGTTGCTGGGACTACAGGCATATGCCACCATGCTTGGCTAATTTATTTATTTATTTATTTATTTATTTATTTATTTATTTATTTATTTATATTTTTTGTAGAGATGGGGCCTTGCCATGTTGCCCAGGCTGGTCTTGAACTCTTGGACTCCAGCAATCTGCCCACCTCAGCCTCCCAAAGTGCTGGGATTGCAGGTGTGAGCCACTGTGCCTGGCTTGTCTTATTGTCTTATACATCAAAACAAATAATGCACAAACATACAAAAATATTCACCTTTGAATCCCATGCCTTCCCAAGATTACTGGCAATATTGTCCATTCTTTTATGTTGGTTCAGAAACAGGACTTTGTGCTCTTTCTTACTGACAGAGAACTACACTAGTGGGGTTCACTTGCCTCATGTGCTGGGAGAAGAAACGTAGAAGGCCCTCCTCAAAATGTCTCAGGTCCTCTATGCGGGGCTGTGTTCATCACAAAGTTTACATGTGGATTCCAAACGTCTTACTGTGACTGTCAATAACACCCTTTCATGAGTTGGAAACTTCCTATTATTGCAGAAAAGATGAGGTAAAACAATCATTTCTCACCCTTTCCTTTCAAGAGAAATGGCTCAGCAGTTGCAAAATTCATTCCTGCACAACTATGGGCCTGTAATACCCTTGATTGGTTTGGTAGATTTATCTGCTGACAGACCATAATTGAGGAAAACATTGATTAATTGATCTCTGACTGGCTTGTGAGGTGCTATATAACAATAAGGAATATGTGGTATGTAGATCAGCTTTTAATTATTTTTGTTTAGGTTCCTGTCAGATGAAATAAGTGACTAGGCAGTATTATCATTGATCTGTGGCACTGGAAGAAATAGTTCACAATACATGCTGAAGATTTAGAAATGGTTCATCCTACAAGTTTAGAATGCATCTTTGCCTTATAAAGCTTTGACCTATGTAAAATCCAGATTATGCTAACAAATTCAATTTGTGCAAAGCTTTGCAGCTTACAAATCATTTTCTCATGCATCATCCTACTTGACCCTCATGACAAATCTGAGAGGTAGGGTGGGCAGGTGTTACTATTCCTCCTTTACAAGCAAAGACAGTAAGGCTAAGAGATTTCCCCCATCCCCACCCCAAGTAATAACACCTTATTTTAATTTTCAGAGTATGGAAAGCAAAGGAAAGTTAGAAATTATTTAGCAAATTCTAGCTGGTTAAGCATGTGGAAGGCATTAATCACCACCCCAAACAACATCATATTCATCAATATTGTTTCTTACCATTAAATGTGCTGAAATAGAAATTGCTATTTTGACAATGTGAAGTATTATTACAAGGATTTGAGTCTGCTAAAAGGCCTTATCTCCTTCAATTTGATTACTGTGTACAGGAAAAGCTCAAGATAATAACCCATTAACCACAGTTATTAAAGGTTTTCCCGCTGTATTTACAAAACTCATGAAAAAAAAATCGTTATTGACAGAACTAGCCAAAAATTGGTACAGATCCTTGACACTCAGGGAAACAGAGGTCAAATATAGAATATTAATATTGAACAACATGTGTACTATACAATCGAAGAAGAATTACTGAGCATTTTTATGCCCAGAAGTATGCTGAGTGCTGTGGGAATTTAAAACAAGCTCCTCACCCAGACAGTTTACAATCTAGTTAGGTGTTTACCATTGAATAATCTATGCAGATCCCATTCTTTAATGAGGAGCAAAGAGCCGGGAGCATATGGAACAATAAATGCTCTGGTAATATTAAAGACGATAACAAGCAGAAGTAAAGACAGTTTTTTCCTGCCCTGTTTTCCTGGGCTAATTTGTCAGAGCATCGTAGTCTGAACAAAAGCTGTGCCAATAGGAATCTGTACTAAGAAAGCAATATTTTCATCCTTTTTAATGTCAGTCTGCAAGCAAAAGTGACAACTGGTATCATTCAATGAAAGGTCAGGGGGACAAAAGCATGCAGCTGAATTTGTTTAGGGCTTACCTTATCTTTCTTTGATAAACAAAACAATTGACCTAAGTCTCATAACCTGAAGCTCTTCACGTCTTACTAAACTGCAATCATGAAGTTGAAGATGATTATAATGATTATTTTTTCTTCATACCCTTCTCTCTGAAGTAGCCGCAGAGTTTTCAAAGACAAGCATGATTTCCAAAAAAGGATCAGTTTCCTTTTCATTAGAAAATGCATGGTTTTGCCTTTTTGCAGAAATTGAAAAAGATTAATAATAGGGGTGGTTCAGAAATAAGAATTACCACCTTGGAAGGAAAAAGAGACAAAGGAATCCATGGTAGGGAAGGGAGATTTGACATGACTGTGATGTCCAAGCTACCCACAGAATCAAGGGTTGCTAGAAGGGTAATTACAGTTTTGGTTCCCATGGCAATAATTAAAGGATTAGTGGTCCCAGGGAGGACAAAAGAGACAGTGTCAATAGAGTAAAAAACGCTTTCTTCGATACCAACAGACATTGACAAATAGCTCTTGTCTAGAAAGCAAGATTTTGTTCTGAGTCCTGGTATCCCTGGCCTCAGTACCTCCATTCTGCCCACCCATTTGCATCAGATGTGGCTGAGATCCCTGCTCCTCCTTCCTACCCTTCATTGGATCCTCCACCTTTCTTCAGGATGTTTATGGATACTTACTGCTTTTGCTTCTGTCCCCATTGTACTGAATAAGTCTTGAGGGAAGCATAATGGTAGATAGAAACTAGATGGCCAGCAAGGAGCTCAACGGTGCCATGGTGTGGTTGAGTGCATTAGGGATAGAGCTGGGGAGACCTTGACATTTTCTAGAGATAGGGAAATAATAAAAACCTGCAGGGACAACAGAGGATGGTGCCTAGCTCACCCACCTGATAGGAAACACCAGGTAGGGCTGATAGGAGCAGTCAGCACAGACCCAAAATTCAGTGTTGAAAACCAGTGGAAAGGCAAGACTCTCAGTCATGGTCAAATAGCTTGTATTAAACTAACCCATTATAGATGATGGAGAGAGACCACAAGCTAGCAAGAACTGAAGGGGATTTAACCCTGCAAGAAGAAACCACACTGGGTGAACTTCACATACCTAAGGCTCCTTCTCTGAAGGTGCTTCTTCCTGTCCTCAGGAAGCTTTTGAGAAAGTCACAGTCTTGTTGATCTGAAAAAATGAGGGCAAAGTTTAGAACTGTGGGCTGGCTGGAAATTGAGGCAAATATCTCTGAAAGGAAGGAGCCAAACAATCTGGAAAACTTATCCTATTATCGATTTCAGAACTTTTTATTAAGCTACCACAATTAAGACAGGAGGGTAGTAGCAGCATAAGGAGAGAACAAGAAAGAAATGGAGCAGAATAGAGAGGATAGAAATACATCCATATATGCATATAGTCAACTGATTTGTCAAACCATGGACCAAAGTAATTTAGTTTAATGGGAAAAAGATAGTTATTTTAAAAAAATGTATTGGAACAGCTGAATAAACATATAAAAAAATGAATCTCAATCTTTACTTCATATTATACACAAAAAACAAATTTGAAGTGGATGGAAGATTTAATTAATTTCTAAAAGTTTAAAGGTTTTAGGAGAAAAGGTGGAATATTTTTGTAACCTCAGGAAAAGACAAAGATCAATTCTTTATCAATACGGACTCTTGGCTCTTTATCTTACTCAATGATATAGAATTCATTAAGCCAATATTCAATTTGATGTTCAATTATCATATTTGACCAGAAGGAACCCCTAAAACAGAATTCCATATGTTTTTGACATACCCCCATTGTTCTTTGAGTGCTTCTTCATTTTCTGACACAACAAAATATTCCAGACTTGTTTTCTACTTTACTTCCCTAAGCTCTAGAATCAGCTATTTCTTTAAGAACCTCTGGCTCCTTTTAGCAAAGGAATGGTATAAAAAGGAGATCTGGGTCCTTACTCTGCCCAAATAAACAGCTGTTGTATTTGATTTCATGGTTGGTGGGACAAGGGATATGGATATCCACTGGAGGATGTCCACTGGAGAACATTTGCCCTTCTCACATGAAAGGCATGGTGTGAGCAAAGACTGGCAGGAATGTGGTTTCCTCTGGAGACAGTGAGGATATCAGATTGGTGGGTGAGTGGCGGAGAAGGCTGGACAGGGTGATGGGAATAGTTCTAACTGAAAGACATGAGGATTTCCTGTTAAGCAGCCAGCTCCCCTTGCCTTCACCTGGACACAAGACTGACCACAGAAGAGAGGGGTTGGCTGCCCATTCATTTTTAGCGAGTGAGTTGTTCAGCTAGAGTTCTGAGGCATGCTGAGAACAGAAAACTCTCAACTTGATATCCTTCCAAAGACAACTCCATAGTTTCTAGGTTAGGAACAGAATGCTCAGAATTGGGCATTCATTTTCTTGAGGTCAGTAACATATCTTCAAATTCTCATTTGACAGTCTCCATGGCACTCCAAATTAAGTTAGAATTAATTTGAAACTCATTTCTCTTTCAGGTCTAGGTCTGATAATTTTCATTCATTTCTTTCATGGACATGGTGACTTTTTTCTTGCCATCCTTAAGGAGAAAAGCCATGGACACTACAAAATCTTTGAGGTTTGAAGTGGGAACTAGGAGATTCAGGCTTGAAGATGAACTAGAATTGGAGACAGGGTAGGGGAAATATGAAAGGCCCTCTTATTGCAAGTTTTAGGAGCCACTAAAGCATAGGCTTTAGATTCTTTTGATAGTGATGTCACTATTGACATGCGAACCAAGAATTAACTCGTAACAGGACCCACTAGAATGAGCACTTATTGAACATTGCATGCACTGCTCATTATGCTAAATGTTTACATGTGGTTTTTCATTTACTCTTCCTAGCAATCTTGTAAAGTAGGTGTTGCTATATGAGTTTTACACTTGCAGAAACCAAGGCTTATGAGGTTGTTTTAGGTTCAATTCTGTTGGGAATGTATTCCGTGATTTGTGTGCAGAAGATTCATTGAGTAGTGCTGAGCAGCATTTGTGAAGGAGTGAGGAAAGCATGGCTGAGCGGAGGAACAAGTTGAATTGAGGTGATGCGACTGAGGCCTCAGCATCTCCCAAGGAGAGCTGGTGGTAGGATGACCTCTCAGAGTTCTGCCATGTCAAGGCAAGGGTGCTGGCCCTTTGAAACCTCTCTTCATTAGTCTTTGGATACCAGATGACCCTGAAGAGGGGCAGCTTAATTTGGATGAGGGCAATTCCTAAATCTGTCATCAGCATGCATTCTCAGAAGCTAGGGGAATGAGTGCTTCAGTCTTAAAGGAAGGGGTCTAGATGGGACATCACACCATTTGCCATAGTTTGTTATTTGGATCCATTGGTTTTATATACTAAGATCCCCACATCTGGGAACAACTACTTCCCCCAAATTCTGATTGTTTTTGTTTCCCTATGAAAGTTAAAGGAGGAAGGTTTGTGGGACCAACTCAGCCTCTTGCCACAGTAGCTTCTGAAACTCACTACTGATACTCTTCTTCTTCCTCTAGTACTTATTTTAGATTCTCCTTGTCCATGGTTAATACTACTGCAATTTTACATGGCTTACTTGGCAGGGTGACCCATATCCTCATCCTTTAGGGCTCTGAGCCCTTGGTTCTCATAGCTTTCTCAGGCTATGGGTGCTATACATCTCTGTTTTCCGTTGAAATTGGGTAGGTAAGTACCAAGAAATGCCCAGTGGATTATTTGGGTTCCAATCATATTATTCCTTGTCCTCATTGTATAAAAGCAGTCCTGCCTCCTCCTTATAATCAGGGTTAGTTACTCTTGCCCATTTAATGACCCTTTTCCTTGCCTACTGGTCTCTTGGCACTGAAGACTCAAAGAAACTGCGTGACAGCTGCAGCTTAATGTTAAATAGGGCTCTACCCAAGTCTCCTGATAGAATCATTCCCATTCTGGGAACCAGTACTTCTAGATGCACAGAGCCTAAAGCTGCAGTGTTTGAAAGTACAAATTTTTCAGGCATATCACCTAGAATAATTGTATGAGGGCTCTCTACCACCTCCCGGACATGCTTCCTGGACCTATGGGACTACAAAACCATATAACGGTGATTGTTTTAAGGTAGGTACTACATCCTGGAAGATGCTCACCCTTCTCACTGAGCATCTTCTCCAAGGTGGTGCCTCAGCAGTGCCTCCCCAAGGCCGCTCCGTTGCTCTATCAGGCCTGCAGCTGCTGTAAAGTGGGTCCTTTGTTCCGAAGGGATGTCATGCAGTATCCCCTGTCAGAGGAACAAATACATATAAGCCTTCAGATAGTCTGCTTGGCAAGGTCCTGTGGTTCAAAAGGGCAAATCCATACTCCAAAACAGGACACCCTGTCTGGGAGCATAGAAGGGAATTTTCCCCACTCAGTGAGGGCAGTGACATTTTGATGGAAGGAAGGATAATGGGGTGGCAAGTTGAGTCCCAGAAACAGCAATAATAAGTCTTGAGAAGAAATCTAGGGTAGATGCTGTGGAAGCAGGAGCCGTCCAGAGATGGCATCATGTTAGGTCTTTAGATGGCAGACAGCAAGGCTCCTGCAGCAAGGGAAGGTTGGGGGCTCCACAGAGAATGCATGGTTGGAGTAGGGATTTGAGTTAACCTGCCTTGGAAAGAGAGAAGACCCAGCCATTCCCCTCCAGTCAGAGATGAAGCCTGTTTTTGTTAGCATTGTTAGTGATATTAGTCACATCCCTTGATTGTTTGCCTCTACTTCTTCAGGGCTTCAGAATCACGAGTTACACAGGTTTTATTACTTAAGTACAGTCTTAATAGTGTTGGTGGTGGGGTCAGGGTTGAAGAAAGAGTCAGATCCTTCGTGTGGCTATGGGTCTGTGGTGAAGAGTCAGAGAAACTTTGCCCATTTTACTTGTACTTCAGTTTCCAGAGTTTGAAAAATCACAGGGAAATCAATCAGATGCGATTTGGTATGTTGAAAGGTCTGATTCTAACACAAATATTTTCAGAAGGAACATGGGAAATGTCAAAAATTGTCAGCTCAGTGAATATCTTTTGGTGATAATACTTTCCAGCAGTAAATTTCCACTGGTTCTCTCTCTTTTTGTCAGTTGAACAAAGCACTTGCATGCTTTGCTGGTTTCCAACTAATGAGTTAGCTTTGCTCTTTTAAAAAAGTAATATATAATAGAGTATCCACTGAGTCAATAAACCTTTAATCGGAAGTGTCTTAATGACAAACAGCAGAGAATCACATGAAATAAGGTTAAAGCCTCTTAAATTGAATCATAGTTCTGGTGTTGAACATTTCCACAGGGATACAAAAATAATAAAAGGGATCATGTCATATTTGTTGTGCCTAAGGAAGTACAAAGATATTTGTTCCATATGTCCTCCTCTTTAGAATTTTAAAGTCAAATGACTTAAAAATCCTCTTTTAAATAAAGGCATTTAACTATACAATTTTTTTTTTTTTTTTGGGACAGAGTCTTGCTCTGTCGCCCAGGCTGGAGTGCAGTAGTGCAATCTTGGCTCACTGCAAGCTCCGCCTCCAGGGTTCACGCCATTCTCCTGCCTCAGCCTCCAGAGTAGCTGGGACTACAGGCGCCCGCCACCACGCCCGGCTAATTTTTTGTATTTTTAGTACAGACAGGTTTTCACTGTGGTCTCAATCTCCTGACCTCGTGATCTGCCTGCCTCGGCCTCTCACAGTGCTGGGATTACAGGCGTGAGCCACCGCGCCCAGCCTTAATTATACAATTTTTAATACTGGAAATGGTGGGGTTGAAATGCAATTTTTTTAAAAAAAGCTCTAATTACCAAACTAATTTCTGAGTACCTATATGGTTTTTTTGATAGTTATTTTAATATTTTTGTAATAAGCACACTGGTATCTTGCCTAAGACAGAGTTTTATTTAGAAAATACATTTAAAAATTTTTTCTCAAATATTTGGTAATCTTAAAGCAAAATATCCTGTCCTTTCCAGTCTGTCTTCATTCTGTCGGTACATATAGGCTTTAAAAAACTTGTTGGATCTGGCCGGGCGCGGTGGCTCACGCCTGTAATCCCAGCACTTTGGGAGGCCGAGGCGGGCAGATCACGAGGTCGGGACATCGAGACCAACCTGGCTAACACGGTGAAACCCCAGTCTCTACTAACAATACAAAAAATGAGCTGGGCGCCGTGGCGGGCGCCTATAGTCCCAGCTACTCGGGAGGCTGAGGCGGGAGAATGGCGTGAACCTGGGAGGCGGAGCTTGCAGTGAGCCGAGATAGCACCACTGCACTCCAGCCTGGGCGACAGAGAGAGACTCCGTCTCAAAAAAAAAAAAAAAAGAGAAAAAAAAAAAAAGACAGACATTTTTCTGATAGTCTGTACCTGTCTAAACTGCTCATTGACACATTTCCTTGAAATGTGGGAAAGTTGGCCAAGTCACAGTAGCACATTAGTTAAGACAAATATAGGTTTTATGACTGCTTCCTCTTCTCTAATACTCCCCAAGTTCAAAGACTTTCTTTTAATCTCAAAACCACCTACTGACCAGTCTCCTTGCTAATCTCTCTTATTCTTTATTCTCTGTACTCTCTAACATAAGAACTAGCTTTCCAAAGCACAAGTCTAAACCAAAATCTCTAAAGCCTCTGAGAGAAGTATTTTGATATTGCTGTATTTTCAAATGCATTTGATATTGTTTGCATGATACTTTCCTGGGAAAAGGCTAATTGGAACACCAGAAATGAGTAAACGATGCTGCCTGAGCATTTTATAGCTCAGCATGTTCTAGTTCATTCTGTTCTCCTACTGAGGTAAAATCCCAGAAATTCAGGGGCATGTTAAATGCTTCACAAGCTTTCGAAGGAGAATTTATGCCAATTTTTCACGAGTGAGTTAGAGAAATTCTGCAATAGGAGGCCCCGTAAGAAACTGGGTCCAAGTGCTGTTCTAGATCATCTGAAGAGCCGAACCTCTTTTGAAAGATGGGACTAAGGTCAGGGAAGTTGATCTCTAGCTCCTAAACCATTTCTTCATCTCTAGTAGGGATGAAAGAGAAACCTGTAAGGTTAGTGTCAGGTAGGCTGATGGTGAACAGCCTGCCTGTCCTTGAAGATTGAATAAAAGTGCCTCACCCAAGTGGTTAAGGGCAAGAGGACTGAGTGGGCTACTGTCATTGAAGAGCTGAAGCATAACTTCATATTGAGTCTTAGGGTAAAACCTGAGGGAGTTGAGGCAATTCCTGTCAGATACTGAGATCTCCAGAAATATGACCTTATTTGGAAATAGGGTTTTTGCAGATATAATTAATTAAGACAGGGTCATACTAGATTAGGGTGGGCCCTAAATCCAGTGACTGGTATATTTATAGAAGGCCACATGAACATACAGAGACAGAGGCCCACAAGAAAGGAGACCATGTGACAACAGAGTGGGAGATTGGAGTGATGTATCTACAAGCCAAGTGACTGCCAGCACCAGAAGCTCAGAAGAGAACAGGAAGGACACTTCCCTTGAGCCTTCAGAGAGCAGATGGTCCTCATGACATTTTGATTTTGGGCTTCTGGTCTCTCAAACTGTGAAAGAATACATTTCCGCCATTTATTTATTTTTTTTTTAAGAAATCATGGTACAAAACACTGAACATTAGATTTATCTTCTTAACAAATTTTTAGGTGTATGGTTCAGTACTATTAACTATAAGCACAATGTTGTTCAGCAGACTTCTAGAATTTTTTCATCTTGTGTGATTGCGTCACTACACCCATTGAACAGCAATTCAAATTTTCCCCTCTGCCTCAGTCCCCGGCAAGTACTGTTGCCTTGTAATGGTAGAACTAACATTCTACCTACCATTTTAAAGCAGTAAAACTTCCATGAGTTTTACTACTTTAGATACCTCATATAAGTGGAATCATGCAGTATTTGTTTTCCTGTGATTGGCTTATTTCACTCAGCATACTGTCCTCCAGCTTTATTCATGTTGTAGCATGTGGCAGCATTTCCTTTTATAAGGTTGAATAATATGCCATTGTAAGTATACCATATTTTCTTCACTCATTCATTCACTGATGGACATATAGGTTGTTTCTCCCTATTGGCTATTGTGAATAATGCTGCAATGAACATGGGAGTGTAAATAGCTCTTCAAGATCCTGATTTCAATTCTTTTGGATAGATACCTAGAAGTGAGGTTTCTGGGTAAGATAGTGATTCTGCTTTCAATTTTTTGAAGAGCCTCTATAGTGTTTTCTAAAGTGGCTATACTGTTTTACGTCTTCACAAGGATTCCACTTTTTTTCACATCCTCACCAACTCTTGTTATTTTGTGTTTTTTGATAATGACATTCTAACTGGTGTGAGGTGATACTTCATTGTGGTTTTGAGTTTCATTTTCCTGATGATTAGTGATGTTGAATGTCTTTTTATTGATTATTGAGAAATATGTATTGAAGTCCTTTGCCCATTTGTAACTGGGTTATTTATTTGTTTTTCGCTATTGGGTTGTAGGAGTTCCTTATGTACTTTAGGTATTAAAACCCTTATCAGATATATATGGTTTGTAAATATTTTCTCATGTTCCATGAGTTGCCAGTCTCTGTTGTTTTAAGCCCTCCAGTTTGTGGTAATTTAAAGTATAGAACATAATCCCAATTACGCTTAAGGCTCTCTCTATGTTCTATAGAAAAGATGCATGCAGAAATGGATCAAAATGTTAATAATACTTATCTCTGAGTATGGGAATAAAGGTTATTTTTGTTTTCTCCTTTATAATCTTTTATATCTTTCAAGTCATCTCAAATGAGAATTCATTGTTTTAAAACATAAATAAAATTAAAGGTAAAACTTGAGCAACAACATTAAAAGATATCCTGAAAGTCTGTAATTAAGTGAATAATTATTGAGTATCTACTATGTTCTTGGTACTGTTTTAAGTACTGGGAATATGAAAGAGTTCTTACATTTCAGTTGTTTACTGTTATGTCTGAGAAAATAGACAATATGCAGATAAATACATAAATAAAATAACTTCCTAGACATGTGAGAGCTAAGTAAACAGAAGATAAAATGAGACAATGTAAATAGAGAGCACCTGGGGTGGTCAAGGAAGCCCTCTGTGAGACAGTGATGATTTTATTGAGACCTCAGTGGTGAGAGGGAGGCAGCAATAAGAAGTTTTGGAGAAACTTTGAAGCTAAAGGAACAGCAAGCACAAAGGCCCTGGGGTGGGAAGGATCCTGGTATATGGCTGGAATGGAGTGATGGGCAGGGCAGATCACGTGGGGACACAAGCCACCCAGAGGTCCCTATGATTGAACCAGACCAGGACCCACAGTCCTAGAGAGGAGTGTGAGCCGTAGTGTTGTCGCAGGGGGAAGTCCATTGGAGGTTTTGAACAAGGAAGTGACGTGTATTGATGTTTGCATCAGAAATCTCACTCTGGCTATTGTGTGGTGGATGCATCTTGTGTGTTTCTCTGTGTGACGATGTTCAAAGAATAAAGGTCAGTCTAGGCAGTTTAAACAGAAAAGGAATGTAGTAAGGAATCTTAGGACACTTAAAGAAATTTTGAGAGTGAAATAGGAAAACTTCCCTCATCTCCCTTGTAGGGCATGCGGCAGGGTTCGCTTCTTCAATGTCCTTCTGCTCAAACCCCTAGGGGACATGCAGATTGGCAGGTTGTGGGGAGCTTTTTGGGCTCCGACCCCACGGCAGCGTCTAGGGGTGAGTGTTTAGAGCTCCTGAAGCCCCAGTGGCCATGTGTTACCGTGTGCTCTTTCAGTTTTGCCATCTGCAGGTAGCTTGTGTTAATCAGTTCAGTTAGACCCTATGCCTTATCACAAGGACAGAAGGCTTTCTGTATCACGGGTTCTTCCCTAGTGGACCGGAAAAAATGAATCCCACGTAGGCTTCGAGGATGGGTGCAAGGTTTTTTATTGACTGGTGGTAGCTATCAGTGAGGTAGATGGAGAGGTCAGAAGGGGCATGGAGGGGGAAGGTGGTCTTCCATGGAGTTGGGCGGCCCAGCGGCCGGACTCTTCTCCAACCGCCCCCCTCCACCGCCGAATTCCACATCTTTCTGCTGTCATGGCCTGCCGGTGTCTGCTCCTCTTCTGCTCTCGATGTCCAGTTGCTTGTATGTGTGCCCGCTAGGGTCTCAGGTTTTTTTTTTTTCATAGGCACAGCATGGGGACACGGGGAGGGCCAGAGTGGTCTTGGAAAATGCAACATTTGGGTGGGAAAACAGGAGTGCCTGTCCTCACTTAGGTCCATGGGCACAGGCTGAAGGGTGGAACCCTCATCAGGGACCCTGCCCTTGTCTACCCAGCATTTCCCTACCCTCCTCTCATATCAAGAGGACTAGAGAATTAGACTTGGAGATTGCACAGACAGACCACTGTCCAGTGACATTGCTGGTTACTCAGGGGGGTCCCTACTAGACCTCAGTGAACACGGGCCCCACAGCCTGCACCTGAATGCTGGGCCCAGAACTTAGGAAGATATATGTAACTCTGCACTTTACAATTAATACAGCATGTAGATCCTGATCTGAGTGAAAGAATTGTTATAAGATTTCTTGTGTTAGCTGAGAAACCTAGGAGTAACCTTGCTGATTTTTTTCTTATTGGTAAAAGATGGCTTCAATGAGTTCTTTCCAGTTTCCTTCTATTATTTTCCCAAATCATTGTAGATTTTTGTATTTATAATCAACATTAATTTTTAAATATTTGTCATTTTTTAGACTGCCTGCCTTCTATCTGAATGACATTTAAGGAAACAAAGTGTATATTTTTTCTTTAAATTTTTTCTTCTTAGCAGAAATTGTTAGACAAAACTTACCTTTGATTTTAAGAAGCTTCTACAAATAATCTGATTTAGCTATTAATAACCAGGTTAATAAGTCTGTCATTCCAGAGTGGGGAAAGTGCTGCATTTTCCAAAATACATAGCTAAGATATCAACTAATACAATTGTATATCCAGAGTAGGAAGGCAGAGGTTTTGTTTAGCCTATGCAGAAATGTTCTGACCTGTTTTTTTCTCTCTCTCTCTCTTTCTCTGACTCTCTCTCTCTCTTTCTCTCTCTCTCACACACACACACATCACTCAGAATTCCATGCTTAGTGAAGTAGAAAAGACTGTAGGGTTTAGAAGCTGGTTCCAGTGCTCACTCTATCACCCGCACCTCCAGACTGGTTTTGAGTAGATGACTGCACCTTTCTAAACTTGTGCTCTGTTACCTATTGCTCTCAACTTCAACTGATTAGTAAAAGGTGAGATATATCATGAATTTAGAGGTGCTTTTAAGCTGTCGTGTCTCTCCCTGTTAAACTTTGAGTTCTTTGTACTCTTATTTTCCTCAACATCTCCAGTGTCTACCCACAAGCGTAGGAGTCGTGCCAGGTACCTGTAGTGCTATTGCTCTTCTGCACATAATCACCATTCCTGTGAGTCCTGAAACTGCTGGAGACATCTTAATGTGCCCTGAATTCTCTCATCATTTTAAGGTGTCCATGTTCCATTCGTTGAATGGGCTGTGCTGATCATGAAACTTTTTTCATGTTTGAGATGATAACAGGTAACTTATTGTCCACTCTGCCATTCCTATCATTCCACACTGATGGGCTGGTGAGGGATCATTTATTTGCAGGGCTCAATTAGAAGCAGTCTAGCAGGCCAGGAAAAAGCATTTACTCTTGAGAGAGATTCTCAGGGACAACTGGTGGGAGAGTGAAAAGAACAAAGTTGGAAGCAGTAGTTAGCTTTCACTATTCACTCTGAAGTTGCCCAAATTAGCTGGGTGGGTGAATATTTAATGTCACCACATCACATATGTAATTTGTACTGTCTGCTTTTAATCTTCACACCAGTTTTATAATTTTAATAAAATTTTAATTAAAAATAAATGAACTGAACACTTCAACAGAACATTTTAAGTGCAGACTATCAGGCTGGAAGCCCATGCTCAGCTGGAGATACAAACAAAACTAAGATATTCTAAAAATACATAGCTGAGATATTTCTCCCTTTCTGCTCAGAAAGCATGGTTTTTCAGAGACCAAGATATCCTAAAAATACTACAAGCAGGTCCCAACTCCCAAGCAGACAATCCAGACCCCCCTTTGTGATTCGGTGCCTTGAGCGTACAGACTAGGATACTCCCATCTCTCTCGGGTCATTGCTCTCCCAGTGTTTACCTCCTTACAGTAATTTCTTTCTGTCCTAGCAGCCCTCTGAGGGAGGTGACTCAGACTTGTACTTTTCCTGGATATCTACTAAATGCCGAAATCATATGCCCCTATTTGGCCAAACTCATAATAATATATAAATAAGTAATGCTGCATTTACATTTTAAAATGCTGGGTTTTTAAAAATGTGTAATGGAATTTCAAACAGTATTATAAAGTACATAATTTAAATAGTGTGGGCAGAAATATTTCTGGACTCATGGCCAAATTTTTTAGATTTTCTAGGGGGCAGTTTTGATTTTGAAAAGGTCATGACATTGTCCATAGAATATTTTACTATTTGTTTGAAATACAAAACCATTCAGCCACAATATATGCCATAGTCTTTAACAATTGCATTTTAAAATCACACTATTATAAGTTATAATTTTTATAGTTTGGTCTATAGTTTTAGAGAAAGCAACACTTATAACTTCAGAATCTCGTTGACTGTGGGGTTGGGATTTATGTATGTATGTATGTATTTACTTATTTATTATACTTTAAGTTCTGGGATACATGTGCAGAACATGCAGGTTTGTTACATAGGTATAGACATGCCATGGTGGTTTGCTGCACCCATCAACCCGTCATCTACACTAGGTATTTCTCCTAATGCTATCCCTTCCCTAGCACCCCCCCCCAATCAACAGGCCCTGGTGTGTGATGTACCCCTCCCTGTGTCCATGTATTCTCATTGTTCACCTCCCACTTTTGAGTGAGAACATGTGGTGTTTGGTTTTCTGTTCCTGTGTTAGTTTGCTGAGGATGATGGTTTCCAGCTTCATCCATGTCCCTGCAAAAAACATGAACTCATCCTTTTTATGGCTGTATAGTATTCCATGGTGTATATGTGCCACATTTTCTTTATCCAGTCTATCATTGATGGGCATTTGGGTTGGTTTCAAGTCTTTGCAATTGTGAATAGTGCTTTATTAATAGTCTGCTTATCCATTATATCTCTGGATTCTGATTCTATTAAAATTGTTGAGCACTAAGAAACAAAGACCACCAAATCAATGTCCAAAACAATGCCAAATTTATTGCTGGCCTGGCAAGGAAAAGTTATGACAGTTAGCTACAAGGTCAGTGGGTCTCTCCAAGCAGAAGTTAAAAGGATATAAAAGGAGGGATCACATCAAATATATCAGACAGAAATTTGAGTTCAGGGCTGTGATTGCACCACATGGTAGAGATGCCACTTCTTGATGACTGGTGACTTTCAGATTACCAGGGCTAATCCTGAGAGACTTGATTCCCAACCTGTTCAGGATGAGTTATGCGAGATTCCAGTGGGTCTAGCATCATCAGGTGTGCGCACATGCTTTTATTTGAAGCTTAGCATGGTAGCTTTTTCCTTTTTCTTAATGAAATAGATAATGCATTTTGGGAGGAGATAATGCATTTTGGGAGGATGAGGCGGTGGATCACCTGAGGTCAGGAGTTCGAGACCAGCCTGGCCAACATGGAGAAACCCTGTCTCTACTAAAAATACAAAAAATTAGCTGGGTATGGTGCATGTGCTTGTAGTTCTAGCTACTCGGGAGGCTGAGGCAGGAGAATGGCTTGAACCTGGGAGGGGGAGGTTGCAGTGAACCAAGATTGCACTATTGTACTCTAGCCTGGGCAATAGAGCGAGACACCATCTAAAAAGAAAAAAAAGAAAAGAAAAGAAGAAGTCATTATGATAGTGGACACTAAAAACTGGAGTTTTTAGGCATTGGGTTAGACATCATTAGAGTGGTATTCTCTTTCACTTACTCATTTATTTACTCATTCATTCCTTTTTTGCAAGTATTTGTGGAGTCCCTGCTATGTGAATAACACAGCTGTATGCTAGGGATAACAAATATAACCCAGATGTCACATAAGATCAGATTTCCTATTGCACAACCTCTGAAAAACTAATGTCTTCTCTGGGGTTTACAGCTGCTGACTCAGAACTGAAAGCTGTACCTTAACTGTCTTTAATTGCATGGATTTACTGTTATACTCCAAACTCTGCATTAACCTGACTTCATTTTTTCAGGGAATTCTTTCTCAGGAGCATGATTGCCTCATGAACTTTCTGAAGTCTATTTATTCCAACCGTAGACTAGCCAAGTAGCCTACCTACATCAAGGCACATATCTTCCTTCTCAGAACAATAAATTATTCAACTGGTTTCTCAAGGGACTGTTTTTCAAGGCTTCCTTCAAATCCCCCCCCTTTTTTTTTTCACTGTGTTTGCTAATTCTAAACTCTTATGTAACAAACTCTGCCCGATTCTAATCAGGCCCCTACATTGAAAGACCCACCTTAAACCATACTCTTATAAGTATTTTTCCTTTGTACTCTATCGTTCAAGTTGCTACTATGGTTCTGTCAAGTTAGTTATCTCCCTTATTACAAAGGTAATACACTTGATTTGCTTAATCTGTGTCTTTTGGTGGAATTTTTGGGGAGTCAGCAATCTACAGAGATTACATTCTCAAAGTCGCTCTGGCTTCAGTCCCTTGATCTTACTGAGTTTTTGTGTATTGTCATCTACTCCCTTCTCTTGTCTCTGTTCTATGTTGACCAAGACATAAAACTAACTCCCTTTCTTGTTTTTTAAACTCCCTAATCCCCAGCAACAACCACAACAAAGTCCAGTCTCACAAAGCATTTGCATGTCAAACAAACTTTAAAAATTTAGTAACATAAGGGTTCATATAGATTAGCAATAACAACTTACATTTGAATATTAGATATCCTTGTTCTTGCGAGTCCTTCAACCTCCCCACTCTCTAGACTGGTGTTACTCAGAGTGTGGCATTATCAATCAGTACATCACAAAGTTAGTACAGAAATTGAGAATTAAGCATTTACAAGCATTTGATCAGTGATGATTGGAAATTAAACAACAACTTCCCCCCAAACAAACAACAAAAACCTGGTTCTTCACCACAGATAATTTGAGAGCCATTCACCAAACTCTCAGGTTTTCAATTTGGTGCGAACCCCATCCTTTAGCACCCCAAGGAAACGCAGTCTTCTTCACTGTACTATGCAAAGCAACTAAGATTTTCTACTCCTCTTCTCTGAGTACACCTCTCAATATGTGGAAATACACACTTAAGGCATTCTGCTAAACAATGGCATGTGGGAACTCTAGTTCCCACCATGTTGCAGAACAAAAGAATTGGAAGAGGTCTTGCAATTTCAGTCTTTTCTTATCTCTCCCTTATTAAAGTCTCTGGGAGGGTAAAAGAGCACATCAAATGTCATTTTTGCCTAATAGAATAATGGCATTTTTCCTAATGGGTAAGAAGATGGTACAATCAGCTTTGTCCTTAAATAATATTTTTTGTCCTGTTACTTCCTAATGAGTTAGATACTGTCCCTGACCTGAAAGAACTCCTTATCATTTGAGAAGAAGTCACCATGTAAATACGTCATGGCAACACTGCAGGGTAAGTGCAGAGAGAGAGAGAGTTCCCAATAGTCAGAGGAACCCTGAAGGTAGAGGGCAAAGTGTGCCTAGGGATTCAGGGGATCTGTTGCTTTCTACCACTGAATCAATTTTGAACGAATGAAATATAGTGGATAAAATTTAGAACATAGATAAGTCATGGCATTTACAGTAGGAATCATGCTATTTCCCCTCTAGATAGTTGTAATTTACCCTTCAGTGGTGTCAACACACGGTAGAATTAATACTGAGAATGAAGTGGTAGCAGGAGGTTTGTGGTTACATAAACTAAACAGCATTTAATTGAACTTCTAACAGATGGAGAACAATTAAATCATTTATAATTTTTTCACGGTGAGTTAACTCAGAGGTAAACCTGAAGTGATCAGATAGTTTTATCCCGTCTTCTGCTGCAGATTTAATATTTTCATCTGCATCAACTCTGTTATTTCCCAGCTCAATTTAATGACTAACATGGCATAAAAGTAACAATTTCTTGATTATTAAAATTCTATTTGTGGCAGATTACAAATAAAATCTATTTTAAAGTCATTACTAAATAAATATCCTGTAATAATAAACTAACATTGAACAACCATCTTATAAAATCTTGATGATAAGCGTATTAGAGAATTTTAATTCAAAGCATTATCACAAAAATAAACAGACACAGCTACCAATTTTTTCTCATTAAAACAACTTTTCGATGTTAAATAATACATCAAATAACTCACTTTTTCTGTAACAGTGTGTGGCATTTCCTCCTAAATCCCACAAGCAAAGTGGGCACCTGTGAAAAGAGCAACAAAGAGACCTAACCATGGTTGTCCTGAAATGGTTTAGCCGGGGTGTCAGTTAAAATCATCAACATCTTCCCAATGTCCAATGTCAGGGAAGACCCTTACCTCCGTTTCTGAACAGTAGCACTCATTTCTGAGGGTAAACGTGAAACATTTGACCATGAGTCGGTATCTTCAAACTATTTCCAGAAAACTGGCCCTTAGAAGCAACATATAGGGAGTGATATTCCAATGACACCAATATTCACAATTACACATTTAAATATTTATTTGTAAAATTATTGATTTTATTGTAGAAAGATCAAGAACCCAGAGAAGCAAAAACAAAACAAAGCAAAACAAAAAACAAAAACACTCCAAATCAATTATATCACCATTCAGAGATGGCCACAGTCAATATTTTGGTATGCAGCCTTTCTAACCTATTTATAATCTCTGTGTTTATAACATGCTATATATGTAAATAACAAGAAAAGAATGTGGATATTTAGACATACTGTCCTGTAATGTGTCTTTTTTCCAGGTGGCAAAATATTATTAACTTATTTTGAGGGGACTGAAAATGCTGTATTATTACTGGTGGAATTGGATTGAAAAACATACCTTGATCCTATAGTCAAAAAGTCTTCCTGCTAATTTTTTTTTCCCAGAAGTAAATTGTCCCAAGGATTTAGACCACATCTCACATAAAGAAGAAAAAAAGCTTATCATGAGCTTGTCATTTAATCAACATGTCTCAGCATCACGGTTTTACATGCTTATAATGATATCATTTTGGGATTATTTTAGTGAAAACCTTTTGATATCAAGAAACAGACTTGGCCAGGCACCTGTAATCCCAGCACTTTGGGATGCCAAGGCGGCGGATCACGTGAGGTCAGGAGTTTGAGACCAGCCTGGCTAACATGGTGAAACCCCCGTCTCTACTAAAAATTCAAAAATTAGCTGGGCATGGTGGCAGGCACCTGTAATCCCAGCTACTCGGGAGGCTGAGGCAGAAGAATTGTTTGAACCCAGGAGGCAGAGGTTGCAGTGAGCTGAGATCATGCTGTTGCACTCCAGCCTGGGCTGTAAGAGTGAGACTCTGTCTCAAAAAAAAAAAAGAAAAAAAAGAGAAGAAACAGACACATTTGAGGTTTCTCAGTGAAAAGGTGTTGTATTGTAATAACATATGGGGCTGGAACTGGAACTAGAAAGCCACTGGAGTCTGAGGCAGCCCTAGGTGAGGAGAGCTGCTTCTCTTTGCACATCTGTCTCATTCCCTTGTTTCTACTAAGAGTCTTCCTCTTGTTCTTCATAATTCCTGATTCTCACATATGGTATGTGATGGTTTTCCCTGTCTCTATTAATACATTATGGTAATCCTTAATATATCCTTTTGGCTCCTGTCTCTGTAACCAACAGCTCTCATCTCTTGGTTTCTCAATCCCTCATTTCCAATAAAGCAATCCTGTTGTTCCTGCTCATTATTCTACGCCTGACCAGTCAGCCCTCTGTCTAGACTCTATGGATTACTCATTTTTAGGGTAGCTCAATTCTTGGTCCATTCAATTCTGACAGGATGAGGTCAGGGTTATCTGGTAGAAAAGTTGGCCTTGCTTTCAGGAAGGATTATAGGTAGACAGAAGGGAGCATGGTCAAGGCATGCAATAATCAACACTTGTACAAATATCTTTGAAGTTGTCTGATAAATTCCCAGAAATAAAATTTCTGATTCAAAAAGTATACACATTTGAAAAGTTTTGATGTATATTGCAAAGTTCATCTCTAGCAATGTGGTATTACTTTACATCCTTACCAGCAAAATCAGCGTCACCTTTCCCTGCTCCTGCATCAACACTGCATATTTTACTGTCACCATTTCCATCCCACAATTGTTCTTTTTGATCTATCAAGAGATAAATTTATAGGTAGATAGTTACAAGGCACAGCCTAAATTTTATTTTACTAGTGTCAGACACTCCCTTTAAAATGGAAAAGAGGCTGGGAGCAGTGGCTCACGCCTGTAATCCCAGCACTTTGGGAGGCCGAGGCCGGCAGATCAGGAGGTCAGGAGTTCAAGACCAGCCTGGCCAATATGGTGAAACCCCGTCTCTACTAAACATACAAAAAAAAAAAAAATTAGCTGGGCGTGATGGTACTCACCTGTAGTTCCAGCTATTTGGGAGGCTGAGGCAGAAGGCAGAAGAATCGTTTGAACTGGGGAGGCAGAGTTTGCAGTGAGCCGAGATCATGCCACCGCACTCCTGCCTGGGTAATAGAGTGAGACTCTGACTCAAAAAAAAAAAAAAAAAAAAAAAAAAGAAAAGAAAGGAAAATACACTTTTTTGTGTTCACTAAGGAATGCATTTCCCTCTCTACTAGTGAAACAGAGACTCATTTATATGTTGATGGACCATTTTATTTTTTTTCTTCTGTGATATATTTGTTCATATCTTTTTCCTAATGACTTGTTATAATGGTATTTTTCCAATTGATTTATAATTCTGCCTGGTTTGTGTTTTGGAAAGCAGATTGATAACTGCTTTAAAAGTTAGGTTGAAAATGCACATACCTTCAACAGCAATTCTACTCTGAGGTGTATACCTCAGAGTGTGTAACTGGAGGTGTGCATATTAATGTTCAAAAGCAGCATTTTTTTAAACAGCAACAAAATAGGAATGATCCAAATGTCTATCAGGAAAAGAATGGACTTTAAAAGAGAATGACATTATTCAGTGGAGTACTAGACAGCAGTGAAAATAAATGAATTGCAACTATGTCTTAGCTATGTAGTTGTGCAACAAACTACACCAAAACTTAGTGACTTAAAGCAACCCGTTATTTTTCTAGTATTCTTTGGGTGGGCTGAGCTGTTCATCTGCTATTATGTCTGGGCTCACTCATGAGGCTACATGTGGCTGTCAGGTCGGTGGGGACTGAATTCAGCTGCCATAGCTGGTATGGCTGGACCTCTCTTCCCACATGCTTAGGTTTCTTCACAGCATAGTGTCCTTAGGGTGATGTTAAGAGGATGAAAGCATAAGATACAAGCCCTGAAAGTTGTACCATGTCACTTCTGCTGCATTCTATTAGTCAAACAAGTCATGAGACCACCCCAGCTTCAGGGGATGGGGAAATGGGCTTCATCTTTGGATGGGAGGCAATAACAACCTGACATAGCAAATGGGAATGGCCCAAAGGAGCCATGATTCATTGGGGGCCATCATTTTAACAATGCATTATAATAATCTGAGTACTCTATAATCATACTGATCTTACTCTCATCTCTGTTCATATTTTTGTTAATCACCAGATATAGCTGTCCCAAAATTTGAGGGATTTTTAATATGAAATCTCTATCTGAGTTTTAGGAGGGTGCTTTCCAATAATTTCCTAGATCCTGATGCTCTGAGAAAATTAGTATAATCTGTACTTTGTATCTGCCTGACTTGCTTTCTAAGATCTCAATATTCTCTGTGGTGGTTAATTTTATGTGTCAGTTTGACTTGGCTATGGTACTCAGATATTTGGTCAAACACTTCTGAATGTTGCTGTGGAGATATAAAATGAGATTAACATTTATATTAGTAGACTTTGTGTAAAGCAGATTACTCTCTATAATGTGGGTAAGCCTCATTCAATCAGTTAAGGCCTTAAGAAAAAAAAAACAAAAAACTTCACCTCACCAAAAGACATAATTCTTCCAGAAAACTATCTTTGAACTAAAACCACAGCTTAATGCTTCCCTGGGTCTTCAGACTACTGGTGTACCCTGCAGATTTTAGACTTGGTAGCTTCCATAATCAATTGTGCCAATTTCTTCTCTCTCTCTCTCTCTCTGTGCATACACACACACACACACACACACACACACACACACACACACACACACACACACACACAGAGAGAGACATATACCCTATTCCTATTGGTTCTGTTTCTCTGAAGAACCCTGGCTAATACATTCCCCTTAGAGAAACTACTTTCTTCCTCTATTTTAATCTACTTGTTTTCTTTATTCTGTTTTCATTCCTTCCTTGTTCCTGTTCTGATAGTATGAGTAATGCACGTTTTCCAACACTTCCAGTTCCCTCTTGTGTCTCTGAGCAAATTTGATTTTTACAGTTTCTAGGCACATGCCCATTTAATTTCCTTTTCAGGCTTTGGGCCTGTAATAATTATATGAGGTTTTTTTCTTTCTTTATAGCAACCACAAAAGACAGCCTATTCTTTTTATAATAAGAGATCTCATTCTTTTTATTTGTTTATTAATAAATTGACCATTTTATGTGGGGGAATTCACAGTTTGAATCTTGAATTAGAAATATATCATCAGAGATTGTGTAATTATCAAATCCAGAGCCACTCTGAGACCGGGCAGGGGTAATGTGAACAACGAATCAATTTTAATCCACCTATCCAGATGTGGCACCAGCAATTTTAGGGTAGAAATTCACTAGAGCTTTTTGGCATATGTGACTCTTGAGTGTCTTTGCAGTTTGAAGCCACAGCTAAGAAATATAGTAAACCAACAAAAAATGTCACTGAACCTTAATCTATATCATGATGAGCCTTCACTGCATCATTTACAACCCTGTTCCCGCTTTCTCTTCTTTTGTTCTCCTAAAGGTTAAAAATCTAAAACTCACTTTTAAAAATTCCCTTTTGTCTGAGGATAGCAATGGGACAAAATTCTGGCAAATAAAATGAATGCAAAAATTAGCTAAAAAATGCTTATTTTCCTGAATTATCTGATAAGATCTCATGAGGAGGTCTGCCTGGAAAGTGGATGCAGTCCTAGAGATGAAGCAACTAATAGTATGATCATGAGGGAAAAGAGCAAATTCTGAGGTTGCTGTGGCAGAAGATTGAATGAACTTGAATCTTTAATTATACTGTTGAGCCTAGGACTTCCTACCATCATATTTTTTTGTTATTTTGCAAAAACAAGAGTTTCCCAGTTAAGACACTTTGGTTTGGGTTTTCTGTGGCATACAGTCTAATAAAATTTTAGCTGATATAAAAGGTGCTTCAGAATCTAGTAAAACAGACAAAGGAACAAAACAGCAATCTAAACCAAACCTTTCAGTGGTATTCTTAACGTTTAAATTTTTGAATCCCTTTTGATTATTCATTCACAAGTTTTCATGTCTATTATCTCTTTTGATTTTTGTAATAGTCCTGGGAAGAAAAATAGATTTTATTATCTTTAGTATACAGATGAGGAATATGAGGTCAGGAAAATAATGTTTTATAATTTTTTTTTATCCTGGAGGAGACCAGAACCCCGTCCTCTCCACGATGTGTTTCACTACTGCCCCTAGCACATGGTAGATGTTCAATAAATAAATGAGTAAATGGTGCATATAAAACATTTGTTCAGAACTTTGCATACATTTTGTTAAATAAATGGAAGCTAATAACAATAATAACAACATGTTAGCTTCTTGCCTTAGCACCTATAGAATCCTGTGAATTCAGATTTTCTTTGGTATAGACCTAAAGTTAGCCTCTGATACAGAAATGGTAATACAAAGACACCCTGGCCTGGGCCAATGGCTCATGTCTGTAATCCCAGGCTTTTGGAGGCCGAGAAGGGAGAATCACTTGAGGCCAGGAGTTTGAGATCAGCCTGGCCAACATAGCAAGACCCCATCTTTATTAAAAATAATAGCCTTAGCTACTCTGGAGACTGAGGCAGGAGGATCCCTTGAGCCCCAGGAGTTGTAGGTTGCAGTGAGCCATGATCACACCGCTGCACTCCAGTAGCCTGGGTGACAGAGCAAGACCCTGTTTCTTACAAAAAATAATTAAATAAATAAAAGACATCCTTTGCTGAGTAGTAAGAGACATGAATTTATTCATTATTCTAAAAGAGAGTAGCAAACAAATGCACAAAACTGGGATAAAAAATGTTAAAGGTAGTTTTCTTTAAGATCATTAATGAAAAGTGTTTATTTCATTAATTTAATAACCCTCTTATGTGTTTCAGAAATGATTGTTAGAATGTAGAATGGAACTGACTATAGCTGACTTGACTCAGCTGATGGGAGTTCTGTGTTAAATGACAAAGATTCTGGATGTGATTTTTTTCTGTAGTAATGCCTCTTATAAGCAACTGTCATTTATTGTGTAAACCACTCTGCGTATGCTATTTTATAAACAGTTATACTAATTCCATAAGGCAGCTGTTGATACACTCTTTTGATAGATAAGGAAACTTAGAGAACATGATCACAGGAACAACTTCTGCTCTGACCAAGTGATCACCAGGGTAACAGAAAGAGGAAATTGGCTTGGTGAGAATTCACCCCTGATCCTGTAGAAGTAGTTCATGTATCATGCTCTGTTCTGCTGATGACTCTGCAGCTGTGGTGTCTCAGCACAGAAAACATGAGGCTATTGTAGCATCTGCCAGAAAAAGTACGGATCACAGAGCAGATCATGTGCAAACTCAGTTCACACACTGAAAGCATTAAGAAGACGTTGTAACAATTTTAAGCACAGAACATGTGTGCAGGTATTTCAGTCAAATTCCTCTACTAGTTGGCATTCAAAACTGTGACTTTTCTCTAACTTTGCCATTAACTTCAGCTATACCTTAAATGGTAAAGAAGCAGGAAATAATGCAATTACTTAGGAAAATCTAACTAATAAATTACATAGGAAATTATAACTCTGTAGCCTTCACTCCAGAGTTTTCCTTAATATCACCACCACCACCTTACATCTGTATAATGTTTTACAATAGACCTTGTAACTTTTTCATGAGAAGGTGGATATATAATGAGAAAAAACATAAATAAAGTATTGGGACTGACAGAGATCTAGGTTCCAAATATAGCTCTTCCTTGATTTGCTGAGTTATTTCAGGTTAATCAGTTAAGTTATAGATTTCCTTATCTATAAAATAATACTCATACAATATTAATACAATATTTCATTCAGCTGCTAGGATGCCAAAAACAGACGTCATGTGGGCAAACCTTTCTTAAGTTATAAAATGTGCCAAATTGTTCATGATTATCATTTCGTTTTATCCTCACGGCAACTCTGTAAGTCGGTTAGGATTTCCAGCCTAGCAGTACTCAGCCACACAGCTGTAACAAATCCATTCACATACTCAGGGAAATAAGGATATAAATAGTGCCAGAGGCACTCACATGATACAGAAACTCTCAGTCGTGGTAGCACAGACTCATATGATTATAGTACCATGACATGGCCGGTAACAGTGACATGGTCAACCGTTTCTCGAAATTGACACAGCACTCCATTCACAGTGTCACAGATAAGATGCACATCTGCACACATGTACTTGTTTTACAAGTGAGGGAATTAAGAGTTAGATAATTCAAATGGTTCACCTAAGGCCATCATAAGTGTAAGATCCAGGATACGAGATAAGGGCTTCTACTCCAAAGAACTGAGCATTTATCGCATCACCAGCCCGGTTTCAGAAAAGGGACACATCACAAATCCCAATACCCACCACTGTTCTCTTGCATTACGTACCCATGCTTTTTGTTGACCAGCAGTTACAATGTAAGCTTTTGCCATAGGTACTCTACTGTCTGAAATACTTTGGACAGTACAGTCTGATAATTACAAAACATCAAAGCTTAGAGGCGATCTTTATAACTCCCTTATATTAGAGAAAAATTCAGACGGGTTAAGTAACTTTCCCCAGGCTGCACAGCTGGTCTGTGTCAGAGAGAGGCCAGATCTAAGTTTTGGACACATCATCTGAACTCCTTTTACTCCCTCTTCGCAGCTGTGAACCATCCTTAGAATGTCAACCGAGGTGCACAATGTGGTGGCCATGTCCTTGATGGCATGACGGGGGAGGGGTGAGTTGATACCTCTGCAGCATGCTTCACACACTGAATGACAGGTAGAAAAAAAGGACCATTATTTAGACCCCAGGGGCATGACATAAGTGTCCACCATGAAGTATTGGTTTGGCTTTCCTGTAATAATGAGAGAAGAAATAAAAAGAGCCAAGAGGAAAACCCATTTTGTTGCCAAGCTAATAACTCACATCATCCAACATATAAATGATTAATGCGATATTTAAAAGAGAAGTTGTAGCCTTGCATGAGGTGATCTATTGGCTAAATAGTTTCTGTGACATTTTGAAAAAGCAAAAAATAGTAATTGTCATACAAGATGTTTTTAATGGGAGCCCAGAAGGCAGCAGGCAAACCCAGAGAGAAAAGCAACATTAGTAAGCTCAACACTTGTTACTAAGCAAGATAGACCAGGACATTTTATTTCTTTCTGCTGTGTCCTCAGATCCAAGCTCACTTCCTTAGACTCACTTCAGATTTTAGGTGTGGCCCACGTAAGAGGTTACTGTGTGTCCAACATAGCTGAGCCGCTTCAGAAAACTCACCCTTCTGAGAAGATCCTGACTTTCCAGTTGGTCTCTTTAACTTAGAGTTACACTCATGGTTCTATTTATCTGGGCAAAATTCAAGAGGCCACTTTCCCTTCCCTTCAAGAGGAAAGAGAAAGGCTAGGACATGGCCAAAAGGAGAGGGCAATATTTATCATTAGGACACAGGATGAGGGCAGCAAGGAGAAGAAGCTTACTCTTGGGTAGGACGTTGTTTAGGGAAGGGCATGTGTGGAGGAGAAGGTGAGCTGAGCTCCTGACACAAGGATGACTATGTGTGTGCAAAAGGCAGCTAGGGAAAATAAATGACTGCTCTCATTGGGAAAGTGTTGTTTATAACATCCTAGAACTTTAGACTGAAATGGAACACAAATCCTGTATTTCATGGGGGAGGAAATCAAGGTTCGGGGAAGAGAACTTATCCAGATTCTGGATGGTTAGGGGCAGAACATGGGAGCCCAGATGTCTTGCCTCCCCACCCAGGGCTTTTATACAACTCCGTACAAAGAAATGTAAGTTATTAAGGGAAGAAATTTTTATCTTCATTTAATCTCTTTTGCCTCCCTTCCCTCTTTTCTCCTTCTTATTTATTTATATATTTTTTTAAGTTCCAGGATACATGTGCAGGATATACGGGTTTGCTACATAGGTAAACATGTGCCATGGTGATTTGCTGTACCCATCAATCCATTACTGACTTATTAAGCCCAGTATGCATTAGCTGTTTATCCTGATGCACTCCCTACCCCCACCCCTCAACAGGCCCCAGTGTGTGTTGTTCTCCTCCCTGTGTCTATGTGTTCATATTGTTCAGCTACCTCTTGTAAGTGATAACATGCAGTGTTTGGTTTTCTGTTCCTGCATTAGTTTGCTGAGGATAATGGCTTCCAGCTCCATCTATGCACCTGCAAAGGACATGATCACATTCTTTTTAAAGACTGTATAGTATTCCATACATATGTGTTATATATGTACCATATTTTCTTTATCTAGTCTATAATTGGTGGGCATTTGGGTTGATTCCATGTCTTTGCTATTGTGAATAGTGCTCAGAACATAGGTGTGCATGTATCTTTATAATAGAATGATTTATATTCCTTTGGGTATATACCCAGTAGTGGGCTTGCTGGGTCAAATGGTGTTTCTAGTTTTAGGTCTTTGAGCAATCACCACACTCTCTTCCACAATGGTTGAACTAATTTACATTCCCACCAACAGTGTAAAAGCATTCCTATTCCTCTGCAGCCTTACCAGCATCTGTTGTTTCTTGATTTTTAAATAATTGCCTTTCTGACTAATATGAGATGGTATCTCATTGTGATTTTGATTTGCATTTCTCTAATTATCAGTGATGTTGAGCTTTTTTTTATATGTTTGTTGGCTGTGTAAATGTCTTCTTCTTTTTTTTTTTTTTTTGAGATGGAGTCTCGCTCTGTCACCCAGCCTGGAGTGCAGTGGTGCAATCTCGGCTCACTGCAACCTCCACCTCCCAGGTTCAAGCAACTCTCCTGCCTCAGCCTCCCAAGTAGCTGGGACTACAGATGTGGTCCACCATGCCCAGCTAATTTTTGTACTTTTAGTAGAGACAGGGTTTCACCATGTTGGCTAGGATGATCTCGATCTCTTGACCTTGTCATCAACCTGCCTCAGCCTCCCAAAGTGCTGGGATTACAGGCAGTAAATGTCTTCTTTTGAGAAGTGTGTGTTCGTGTCCTTTGCCCAATTTTTTATAGGGTTTTTTTTTCTTGTAAATATGTTTAAGTTTCTTGTAGATTCTGGATATTAGACCTTTTGTCAGATGGATAGATCACAAAAATTTTCTCCCATTGTGGAAATGGTTCATTCTCTCTGATAATAGTTTCTTTTGCTGTGCAGAAACTCTTTAGTTTAATTAGATCCCATTTGTCAATTTTTGCTCTTATTGCAATTGCTTTTGACATTTTTGTCATGAAATCTTTGTCCATGCCTATGTCCTGAATGATATTGCCTAGATTTTCTCCTACAGTTTTTATAGTTTTGCATTTTACATTTAAGTCTTTAATCCATCTTGAGTTAATTTTTGTATAAGGTGTAAGGAAGGGGTCCAGTTTCAGTTTTCTGCATATGGCTAGCCAGTTGTTGCAGCTTCTTTTATTTATTCAGTATTTATTGAGCATCTGCTATGTGCCAGGCCCTGTTCTAAGACCCAAAGACAATGTGCTTGATGGAAAATTGTTTTGTTTTTACTCTTCACCTTCATATTCCCAGTACCTATCATCTGATAACTGCCTGTAAATGCTGATTGAAAAATAAGGCTCATATACAAGAATGGAAAAGTTAATCATTTCTTTGGAATTAGCCAATAAAATTTTGTCCAGCCCAAGTGAAGTTCTTCTGGACACAAAATTGGATTGAACTAAATTGCTATAGGTAATCTGTGTTCAAAGTAATACAGACAGTAACATTGTATTTACCATTCTGAGAAAATCTGACTATGTAAATCTAGAGAAAATGATTTACTTTTCTAAAGTTTTTAAAGATGTAGTATTACAGCCTGGTAAAGTATCTGTGTTTCTAATAGGGCTTAAAGGAGGGAATTAGTTGTTGAACATATTTTAAATAAACTAGTGTCACAATAAGAAAGGCAACTGTTTTACAACTTTGAAACCATTTAACCCACAATAATAGATGATGCTTGCTGCATTTATCCTGTAACTCCACAGTACAGAGGCTTTTAACAAGAGAAGGCACAGGCTCTGCCTAAAATTTCAGGACAGATGACTCATGGAGATCAACTTATAATTTGAAGTAGGGCAATATGATCACCAGCAGTATCCACAGCCAGGGTGGATGACTTTGGTTTGGAAATGTCTCACTCGAATATACAATGTAAACCCAAGGCATTACTGCGAGCACTATTTTCATATTTCAGATTAATATAATTTGGCATTTTTGGAAGAATATGATATTTGATTCTTCAAGTTACTAATCACTTGGATACTCTTTACTGCCTCCCAGTGCCATCACACCTGGCTCTTTCATTTTCTGTCTTAAGTTAGCAGGAAGTTTTTAACATTCTCATCAGAGACACATTTCCCAGTACTAATCTTAACTTTGATGAAAAACCATGTGTTGAAATGAATAACCAAAGATCTTTCTCCCTGAATCAGGCTCAGTTTAAATGATTTGGTTAAGGCAATTTAATCGGGGAAAAATAATCCAGACAACACCTGGCAAAAATAATAGGTCAAAAGTAAACACTCTAATTCATACGTTGATTTTCCCGCTACCTATCAACAATATTGATTTATTATAGTTGAGGTTTTTTGACACTTTGTGCATCTTTAAGCAATTTTGTACATTTTTAGATTTAAAATATTTTAATGTTCTCATATTTTGCTGCTAATTCATTTTCCAGCAATTATGCCTACTTTGCAGTATTTCCCAAAAGGTGGAAAAAACCTAAATGTGAAACTGGTTAAATAAAATTATGGCTTGTTGATAAAATGAAATACTATGTGGTCATTGAAAAGCATGTTTCACCTGTAATCCCAGCACTTTGGGAGGCCGAGGCGGGCACATCATGAGGTCAGGAGATTGAGACCATCCTGGCCAACACAGTGAAACCCCGTCTCTACTAAAAATACAAAAATCAGTTGGCCATGGTGGTGCGTGCCTGTAATCCCAGCTACTTCGGAGGCTGAGGCAGGAGAATAGCTTGAACCAGGGATTTGCAGGTTGCAGTGAGCTGCAATTGCGCCACTTCACTCCAGCATGGCAACAGAGTGAGACTCCGTCTCAAAAACAAAAAAAAAAGAAAAAAAGAAAAAAGAAAAGTATGTTTCAGAAATACATATCTTGCCATGAAATATTCATAATATGTTGTCAGGCTTAATAAGCAGGTTGCAAAGTAGTTTTTACATTTGATTCTATTGAGAATAGCATACAATATGAGTGTTATACTTATAACATATAACATATAACATAGAGCAGGATCTATGAGTTAGTAAGGAATTAATGACATAGTCTTCCAGGATTATGAATATATATGTTCTTCTGCTTGTCTGTATTTCTGATTTTTTAAAATGAGCAATAATTGTTTTGTAATGACAAAATAAAAATAAATATTTAAAAAGTTGAAAGAAAAGCATACATTTTTAGAGATTTTTTCTTCTTTAAAATTTCTACTTTTCAAGCAATTTTATATGTTTTGTTTAATTGCTTGTATTTTCAAAACTTGAAAATTATTTTTTAAAACCAGTTTATATTTAATAATTTCTCTGCACTGAGTAAATGGTATTAACCGGGGCATGGTAATTTTACTGGTAATAGGAATTTAGTTTGCTTCCAACATTTATTTTTCTAAAAAATTACACATGATTCAGAAGAGACACAAAATAAATGAGAACTTTTTTAGAGCAAAAAGCTTAGGGAAAATTTCTGAAAAAGTGGGCAATTAAAGAACGTATAAAAATTTGTCAGGACTGCTCCGTAGCGTACCAAAAGTAACAGCAAAACAGTGATTCAGAAGATTCACTTTCAACCAAATGGTTGCATTGGCCAATTTGTTTTTGACCAGTCTGTTTTTATCTACTTCCATCTGAGCATTCAAGGAGTCCACTCATTTCATCATCCACATAGGGTAGAATACTCCACAGCTGAGGGACATCTCATCTACTCACTGTGTTGCTTGGCTCTATGAGACCCATTGACTTGGAATACCCTAGCAAATTATATAGAGGTTTAAATGCTTAAACCTCTACATAAACATAAATACCAAAAGAAGAATTGATAAAGTCCATGACTGACATAAATCTTTAAAGGTATGCTGGGAAAGTCTGAAACATAATGTTCGAGATGGGCCCTGATTTTCTGTGTGAGAGAGATATTTATGCACACATAAACTATACAACTAGCTGGACTCCACACATACTAGCTTTGGACATGTGGCTCAATCTCTCTGAGCCTATTTTCTTACTAGCAATATGAAGGCAATAATATACAGAGCTCATAGAGTTGCAGGGACTAAATGATGTGTGGCAGGCAGAATAATGGCCTCTAAAGATGTTCACATCTTAATCCCTGGAAGCTGTGAATGTATGATATGGTATGGTATGGTATGATATGATATGATATGATATGATATGATATGATATATGCCAAATAGAAATTTATGTTGCAGCTAGAATTAAAGTTGCTAACCAGCTGACATTGAAATAAAGGGATTAAGCTAGATTACCTGGGTGGGTGCAATGTAATCATGAGGGACCTCAAATGGGGAAGAAGAGAAGAGTCAATCACAATGTACAATGTGAGAAAGACTTGATTGGCTACTGCTAGCTTCGAAAATGGAAGGGACCTATAAGCCATGGGACACAGCAGCCTCTAGAAGCTGGAAAAGGCAAGAAAACAGATTTGACCCTAGAACCTCCAGAAAGTAGCACAGCCCTCCCCAAACCTTGATTTTAGTTCAGTGAGACCTCCTTTAGACTTCTGAAGTCTAAAATTGCAAGACAACAAACTAGTATTATTTTAAGCCCCTATATGTGGGCAAATTTGTTAGAGCAGCCAAAGGTTTTAGTACCTAAAGGTGTGGTGTTGCTGTAACAAATTCTTAACAATTGTGGATGAGGCTTTGTAATTATGCAGTGGGCAGAGGCTGGAAAAAAGCCTGGAATGCCATCAAGGTAATGTGAATAGAAATATAGATATTAATGACTCTGCTAATATAGACTCGGCAGGAAGTAAGAGGAGAGAAAACCCAAGACATTTTTGAGAATACCTAAATTGTCATCAACAGACTATTAAATATGGAAGCTAAATGCACTGCCAATGAGGAATCAGATGGAAATGAAGAGCATGTTCTTGGAAGCTGGAGGGAGGGGAGTTGTTCCTTCACAGTGGCAGAAAATGTACTTGAACTGTGTCCCGTAGTTACGTGGAAAGAAACACCTGTAACAGAAAAACTTGGATATTTAGCTGAGGAGGTTTTTTAGCAAAGTGTCGAAGGCACAGCCTGTTGCTGCTTTTAAAAAATGTGAGAGAACAGTTTTTAAAATTTTTACTCATAGTCAAATGTGAGTGGAAGAAAATTTGAGGGAAGAACTATTAGGCAAAAAGAAACCAGGACTTGATCACTTGGGAAATTTTCAGCCTATCCATGTTGCAACGATGCTAAAATGAGAAGATTCACTGGTAGGAAAGTATGCTCTTGAGAGAAAGCCAAGGGTGTGGCTGGACGACCTTTTGCAGTGCCACAAAAGGATCAGAAGGTCAGAGTATTTAGCCACACAGAAGGCTCTTTGAAGAGATTAAGACTGTGATTCATGGATCCCCTTAGCCACTCAGCAGAAGCCAGAAATAGGGATGGGATTATTCTGGAAAGATAGGTGGAGGAGCCTCTTGTCAAATGGAGTGAATCCTCCATGACGTATCTAGATGACCCACACAAGGGCCCCAGCTTTGACTGAAAGTAACAGAGGGTATAATATGAAAAAAATGTTGTAGGACCTCCAAAGTTCTGCAAGCAAGAAACAGGATGATAAAACTACTCAGCTGCAAACTTCTGCTACCTTTCATGACAAAGGAAGGATGACTCTGAGGTGGAGTCTTATGATTCCGGAGGGTGGGGCCTCAAGCCACAGAGAATTATTCCTAGGCCCTGAACCAAATGGAGTTTGCTTGGCTAGATTTCAAAATGTCTTGGGACTGGTGACTTATTTTTTCTTTCCATTTTCTCTCCTTTGAGGCCAGACTATCTATAATTACTATCCTATGTCTGTCTCTTTGTTGTATTTTTGGAGCAAGAAATTTGTTTCTTGATTTTACAGTCTCATAGACGGAGCGGAATTGTGCCCCTGGATAGACTATACCTAGAATTTTACCAATACATGATTTAATAAGTAAACTGGCTCATAGCAAGTGCTCAATAATTTTGCTATTTATTAGTGCTCCTCTTGTTGTTAAGTCACTTCTGATCATAAGAGGATCTTGGTTCGGGCTCTAATGTCTGAACCAAGATGAAGTCATGGAGTCACGCTGTCTCTCCCCTGGCATATCCATTGGTATATAGAAAGTGAATACTGCTCTGCATGAACTGGGAAGGGCCTTCAGTCCTTATATCTGTTTCACCTATGAATTTACATAGCAGCAAAGGAAAGTGTGCAAGCCGAGTGATAAAGATCCTAACCCCTTCTCTTTGAGGTTTATACTACTAAAATATGACTACAGATCCAACATAGTACTGACCCAGAGCTAAACTGGCCCTTTATTTATATTGCTTCACCAGGTCTCCATGTAATACTTCATATCCCAGTTTTAAAGCTATTTCTCCATGTGTTTCCAGAAGGATTTAGGACTCTACTATTATACTTCTCTTAATTCCCTTTAGAATTACAGCTTCAGCCCATAGTTACTTTCCCCTCATATGTTGTCCCTGGGGGATGATTTTTTGCATTACATCGAATGACAGAAGGTACCACCTGCACACACAGTCTATAGCACTAGAAGCTGCCACAGCTGCTTGGTATTCAATATTACATTCCTCTTTCCATCACATCAGCAAGCATTGATATTCCCCAGAGACATCTGTTTCTGACTGTAGTCCAAATTTGTCCAATGATGAAATAATGGACTTTTCTGTCTATGTTAGCTTTTCCAAGAGTTTACGCCTATTTTGGTGTGCTATGATCCTGGGTTGGGGCTAAATTTCCAAGTTTATTTCTCAGGGATCTATAGCAGGTGTTAGAGACTCTGTCTGTCCAAACAGCCACAGAAGGAGGTCTTTGTGGGAGATTTTGTGAATTTACTGTCAGCTTTCTTGCATTTGGGTGGACACCCTCTCCTCCTGACTGTGCTGAAATAGAATGATGATGCATTGTAGATAACTGAAGAGGATACCTTGGAGAAGTGGGGAGTTAACCCAAGCCAGAAGACAGCCAGTGGATATATGTCTTGCTTCAGACAAGAGAGATGGTGATAAGAGCTGAATAATAATAATTATGATAGCAATGATAAAACAACTACACTAGTATTTATGAAGTGATTTCTAGTACTTTACCTGTATTATTTCATTTACCCCACTTCAGGGACTCTATAAGTAGGTGCAGGTTTAATGTCCCTTATCTGAAAGTCTAGTACCAGGAGTATTTTGGATTATGGATTTTTTCAGATTTTGGAATATTTGCATTGTACAGTGAGCCTCTGAATAACACAGGTTTGAACTGCATGGGTCCACTTACATGTGGATCTTTTTCAACCAAGGGCAGGTGGAAAATACAGTATTGGGAGATTTAAAAACTGCCTATACGGAGGGCTGACTTTCTATGTACGTGAGTTCCACACGGCCAACTGCAGGATGTGAGTGTGTGTGGATTTTGGTATATGTGGTGATCCTGGAGTCAATGCCACACTGATACGAAGGGATGTCTATATACTTACAACATCCCCCAAAACAGTAATTCTGAAATCTGCAAAGCTCCAATGAGCATTTCTTTGGAATTTCATGTCAGTGCTCAAAAGGTTTCAGATTTTGGAGCATTTGAGATTTTGAATTTTCAGATTAGGGATGGTTAACCTATATTAGTATGAATCCCATTTTAAAGATGAGGAAATCGAAGCCCAGAGAATTTGTAAAATTTTCCCCAGGTTCCTCAGTTAGTAAGTACTGGAGACAGGATTCGAATCCAGCCAGGTTGACTGTGCAGCCTGCTCTGTGAACCGTTACACACAGGGCTTCCTCCTACTTGATAGGACTGTGTCACACTTAGGTGAAATTTTATTCTTTTCCTGATGCAGTTGCAAAATAGTCATTTGGAATTGCAAAAAAGATCAACTGCTCTGGCTACAGAATAGTAGATTCTAGCCTTGTGATTTCCAACGTGTCTGTAGGCACAAACCAGAATGGAGGCCTTCAGGTCTCAGGGGGCACAAGGGAACGGGAACACCAGGGACAAGCAGTGGTGGTTCCACAGCCAGAAACCTAAGCCAGACCTGAGCTGGACTTGCCAAGAGTAGTAACTGAGTTGTTTCTAATACTTAGGGAGACAGAAGACATCTTGGGGTTTTCTACCAACTGCTCATGCTCCCTGTATGGGGAAAGTGATAAGCATCTTCTAACAGGACTAAAACAGTGGTTGCCTGTTGCTATAGTTTGGGTGTTAGTCCCTACCAAATCTTATGTTGAAATTTGGCCCCCAGTGTTGAAGGTGGGGTCTAATGGGAGGCGCTTGGGTCATGGGGGTGAATCCTTCATGAATGGATTAGTGCCTTCCCCATGTTGTGGGGTGAGTGAATTCTTACTTTCTTCATTCCTGTGATAACTGGCTGTTAAAAAAGAACCTGGAATCGCTCCCTCTTTCACTTGCTCCTCTCTTTCATGTGACCTCTGCACATGCCAGCTCCCCTTTGCCTTCTGCTATAAATGGAAGCAGCCTGAGGCCCTCACCAGACGCTGAGAAAATGCTGACATCATGCTTTTTGTACAGCCGGTAGAACCATGAGTCGAATACACTTGTTCCCTTTATAAATTATCCAGCCTCAGGTATTCACTTAGAGCAACACAAAATGGCCTAGGACACCTATATTCTAGTAGGAGTAAGAGAATCATGATTAGGTAGAGGCTCCCAAATCTTTTAAGAATCTGATGAAATATATAGATTTCTCCCCAGAAGTATGCATGTGTGGTCATACCAATTTCACATATAAGTCTGGGTGGTTTAGGCCAGTCCATGGCCTGGGGATTGGGGACCCCTGGCCTAAACCCCTGGTTCCTGTTAGGAATGAGGCCACATAGCAGGAGGTAAATGATGAGCAAGTGAGCAAATCTTCATATGTATTTACAGCTATTCCCCATTGCTCACATTACCTCTTGAGCTCTGCCTCCTGTCAGGTTAGCAGCAGCATTAGATTCTCATAGGAATGCAAACCCTATTGTGAACTGCACATGTGAGGAATCTAGGTTGCACACTCCTTATGATAATCTAATGCCTGATGATGTGTTGCTGTCTCCCATCACCCTCAGATGGGACTGTCTAGTTGTAGGAAAACAAGCCCGGGGCTCCCATTCATTCTACATTATGATGAGTTGTAGAATTATTTCATTATATATTATAAGGTAATAATAATACAAATGAAGTGCATAGTAAATGTAATGCACCTGAATCATCCCAAAACCATCCACCGTGTCCCACCATCCATGGAAAAATTGTCTTCCACAAAACCAATCCCTGGTGCCAAAAAGGTTTTGGATTACTGGTTTAGGCTATGGATATTAAAGTATAAAGATCTTAATTAGGAGTTGTGTTCACTCTAAATAAAAATAGTGTATCTGGATCTTTAAATTCTCAGTATTGAACAGCAGCATTTCTTAAGGAAGAAAAGAGGCATCATTCTTTACTTTGGACGGATGCCCCCATGTTATAGTAGAGAGATTTCTGATTGCCTACCAAAGTTCTTGATGCCTGATGTACACACACTTCCTTCCATTTATTCCATCAAACATTACTCTAAAGACTAATATGAAGGGATTTTGCAAATGTAATGAAGGTCCTACAGCAATTGATCCTAAAATAGAAAGATAATCTGGGTGGGGATGACTTAATCACACGATCCCTTTAAAGGACAGAGTTTTCCCTAACTGGCCAGAGAAGAGAAAGTCAGACTCTGGCAGTAATAGAAGGATTTGAGGCATCATTGCAGCTCTGACAATGGAGAAGGTCACAGAGCACGGAATGTGGGTGGCTCATAGACACCGGGAGTGGCCTTCAGCTGACAGCCATCAAGAAAACAAGGATTTCAGCCCTATGGTTGCAAGGAGCTGAATTCTGCCAATAACAAGAATGACTTTGAAAGCAGATTTTCTCTTTGTTGGCTCCAGCTGAGCACTTAGCCTGGTCAACACCTTAATTTCAGCTTTGTGGTACCTTGCACAGAGAACACATCAAGACGTGAAAGACTTCTGTTCTACAAAATTGTGAGCTAATAAATGGTGTTATTTGAAGCTCCTAAGTTTATGATGATATGCTATGCACCAATAGAAAATTAATACACCACATTCCCAAGATGTTCACAGGAACTCAAGAGAGGACAAAATTTTCCCATTGTAGCAACTGTTCAAAGAAGTTGCCTTACATATATACATGCTAGGTATTGCCTTGCGTATATACATGCTAGGTATAATCTTCAGAAGTTTTTTTTCTTTCCTAAGCTTGAAAAACTAGGTTTAAAATAGCTAGCTTGAATCCAACAACTATACAGGGAGAGTCTTACTCTGAGGAATCTTGGAATAAAATGCAATGTATGAACATTGATTTTATCCATTCCCCTTATAAGATATATAGTAAAGCTAACTTTTCATTCTAAACATGCACTCTAGCTTCCCTCTTGTCTCTTTTACAAAAATTCTCAAGCTAAGCCTTATGGTACTCATGGCGCAATCTTCAGTATTACTCACCAGGTACTAGGGATTCCATTGCCATACCCAAGACTTGGAAGTGACACACAGGCCTAGATTATAGTTCACTTTCTGCTTAGATTTACCATGGGTAAGTTACTTAACCTTTTTGGCTTCATGTAGACACATGGCAAGCGAGGGGTTTAATTATTTGATCCCTGGCATCCCATTGCTATGATTTGAATGTATGTGTCCCTCAAAAATTCCTATGTTGAAACTTAATCACCAAGGTGATAGTATTAGAAGGTGGGCCTTTGGGAGGTGATTAGGTCATAAGGCCTTCACCCTTATGAATAGCATTAATGTCCTTATAAAAGAGGTTTCAGAGAGTGCTCATCCCCTTTTTCTCTTCCACATCCCCCCATGTGAGAATACAGCAACAAGGTATGATCTTTGAAGCAGAGGCAGCCAGCCCTCACTAGACACTGAATCCACTGTTGCCTTGACCTTGGACTTCCCAGATTCCAGAACTCTGAGAAGTAAATGTCTGTTGTTTATAAATTACCTGGTCCAAGAAATTTTGATATAGCAGAAGGAATAGACCAAGGCATTCATTTAGAGCTAACAGTCAAAGATTATAGACTTCTAGGACAGGCAGTCCCCTGGCTCTAAAAACCAGTGACGTTAGATGAATACATGACTAGTGGACGTCCATCCTTCAGTGTCTCAGATTCTTCTAACTTGTCCACCCAGGAGCTTTTCAATCTTGCTAGCACTTAGGATGTATCTCTTCTCCCTTTTCTCTAGGCCCTCTGTCAGAGGAAGACTCAGTGAATTTACTTTCCACCTGGTCACATTTCATAGACTGTGACAGCCAGTGGCTGCTATGACCACAGCCCACAAATCCATTCTGAAAATATGTGGTGGACACTTTTCAAGTAATAGGTAAAAAGCTATGTTCTCTTGGTAGAGATATTTTAGGGGAGACTCTACCTTCTACTTCAATCCCTTTCCATGTCAAATTTAATAGCAAATTAGAATCAATATATAGCTTAATTACAATATTAAGTTTCCCTGTTATCTTGAGATTATCATACCTTTATTCCCTCCAGGTGCCTGGAATGTATGCAGATATGTTTCACAGAAATGCTAAGTCCTTAATCAATACAACAAAATATTTCCAGCTTCCCCAGCGTGATAAATCTAGCAATCAATTACTCTGCCATAGTATACGCCTGGTACAAGCAGGATGAAAAATATTATTGAAAAATTCTACCTCTTGATTAACTATTGATGAAAGTTCTCAGAATTAAAATGATATTTCTTAATTCACTCTTTTTCAAAATTGGAAACCAAATACACCAAACTATTATATTCTATAGATCATATTCCACAAGGTCATGAAACCTTCCAAGCATAAAAAGGAAAATCATCAGCCACTAGAAACAAACAAACAAAAAATAGGTAAATAAAACCACCTTCAGTTTCTATTCCTAAGAATTCCAAGCTGTTTTCATATAGAAAATTACGTTATTTTGAAAGCAGTAATGAATTTGAAAACATCTCATGCTCCAGAAGCCTAATTTTAGATCTATTATGGAATTCTGCATTCTACAAACAATGCCCTATTAATCCCCCTATCGACTTGCTTCTTGTGGTCCTTGTCTGGAGCTGGTTTTAGTGCACAATGAAGCATTGAAATATTTTATATAAATAAATAAAGGAGGATTGGGTAGTGAGTAACATCAAAGAGCTTCACTAATTGGCAGTGCTAAATGTCTGCGACAGCTTGGTTAGCCACTGAAAAATCGCTCTAATGATATACTCACTGGAAATGTCCCCCCGTTGCCTTAGAAAAAGTAAGATCCAACTAGGAAAAACTTAGTGTCCAACTCCATCATGAAAACAGAATCTTCAACTGAAAGAGGTACACAGGACTGTGTGAAGAATGTTTCTGCTGAAATGTTCGGGGGTGACAAGTGTTTTGAGTGGCAGAGAAGATAGAGGTAGAGAAAGGCAGCCACTGCTTCAAGGAGGAAGCAGAAATATGAGTTTGTATTTATTCCTTTACTCCACAAACATGCCAGGTACTACTATCTAGCAGGCACTGCACTAGGACAAGGTTTACATGGTGAATACAACACACCCTTAGTAACTTTGGCACTGGAATGTTAGAAGAAACCCCAGGTTGGGGTGGGTAAGAGAAAATAGAATGGAAGAGAACTTAAACCAGAATTTGGGTCCTACTGAGGGGATACAAGGATGGGTGCCAGTTTTGCAAAGATCTCACTGTGGGACACAGTTTAAAAGTTGTGCACTATATAGAAAAATGGAACACAAAACACCTGGTCTGATGGCATTTCATTGAGAATTTTTTGCTTTAGGATAGTGTATGAAAAGATATGTGGATGAAGCTCGGTGGTGAGAAAAGACCATGCTGGGCTGTGCAAAGGCAGGATAATGAAAAGGGTGAGTTGAGTAGTGTGATGGATTTTTTTTTTTTTTTCTCCAGCTTCTAAATCTTCATGGAGGTAAAAAGTTTTGTCAAGATCTGATTTTTAAGTCCTCATATACTGGACTCTGACAGCTGAGCCATGGGTGGCAACTACTTAAACTAAGTCACTTTAAGCAACCATTCAAAGTACTTATGCAATCAGGTTGAAACTATTTTTAATGAGGAGAAGAAGGCTCCTGGGAGGCACTGACAGCTCTTGAACCCTGATAGCACACTTTGCACAGAGATTCCCCAGAAGCTGGCTCTGAGCAAGTCTTCACATTTGCCATTTGATTAATTAAAGATAAATGGCAGAGACTTTTCCCTAAATGGGTTACTTGATTTAAGAGCTGCTGGCTAATTTTGGTTGGATAATTTAATAGAAGAGGGAAGAGGAAAGAAAGAAAGGGGCTTGAAGAAAGAGGAAGAGAAAAGAAACACAAGGATGGAGAACAAGGAGAGACCATTTGGTAACAAATTTATTTCTTGATTTTAACACTTGATTCCTAGGTCTTCCACCTTGAGACTATTTTGATTTGGTTTATGTCGTTCTTATACCGTCTTCAACCAAATAAGGGACTTCATTTAATCATTGATAGGATTTTTGTTTGTTTGTTTTCTTAAATGCTGGTTTCTCTGATAAACTCGGCAAATCTCAACAGGCCACCTGTTATGTATGACATTGATGTGGTTTGGTTTAGTGACATGGCTTAAAGGAGGCATGAAACTTTCATCTAGCTTTGGCACTAATAAAATGATTGTGAGACTTTGGTTGGGCAAGCTCCTTTACCTGTCTGAGCCCAGGTTTTCTAACAGGACTAGCTTTAGTGACCACTCACAGCTCTAGAATTGTAGGATTTTCATTTCTAGGTATCTGAGCATCACTGATATCCTTTGTCTTTTATATCAATTATGAGCCTTTGTTTGGATGCGATCATTTCTTACAGGTCCTAACAATCTATTTTGTTGCCACAATACAACGCTGAAGAAAACACACGATTCGTGGCAGATTTGGAGTATTTATTTAACATAAAGCTATTTTTGATCTATTACCTTGTTTAGGCCTATAAGTTTTACTTGGCCAAAATGGATTTAGAGGATTGTGGGGAAGTATTTTTCCTACTGTTTGCACAGGTATGCTTTGATATCACCCATCCATCTCCCCTGAACTGACATCTCCTTTGTTCAAAATTTGTACCACTTGTCGTCTCATATACTAAACCCCCAAACAAAAGCAAGGCTAGAAGGCATGCTCGAGCAAAGGACTTGAGACTGTGTGAGCAGGAATGTGAGGAACAGCATGCCAAGGACAAATTCAAATGTAAGCATTTGGAAGATTAGCATCCAGGGACTTTTTTTATATTCATTCTTGACTAGTCAAAATAAATCTTTAAAATCACATTAGGGCTAGGAATTCTTCTTTTTTTCTTTAGAGAAAAGCAGAGAGAAAAATCAAAAGCATACTGAGGCAGATCTGTAGCTACAGTGACAGTTATGAATAGGTAGCATGCAATATCCTTCAGGGTGGATTCCAGGAACTGAGCAGAGTTCAGGAAGATCCTGAGCTTGCAATTAATTATTTAGAAAATGCTCTCCTTGCTGCTAAGTAAGCACATGATGTTCCCTGGCACAGAAATTAGTTTGAATTCTCAACCCTGTAGCAAAGCTGTCAGGCAGGGCTGCTTGCGTGCGTTTCTAACTGCAAAATGACGAGGCTCCTAAGAGAGGTGCCCCTGGCTTTGCAGCATGACCCTGCTCAAGGATTTTAGCTTAAGGAACAGGAAGATGCTTGGGTCTTTGAGGTTGATGGGAAAAGTGGTGATTAAAAAGAACTGATTAGCAACCTTAAGTGAGGGGAAAATGGGGGATGTAAACATGACACATTAACCAAAATTTCTCGCTTCTACTCAAAGGAGAGTCATTATAAGGATGAACAGTGCTGGGCATTTGAGGACCAGGTTGCAAAAGGAAGCCAGGCCTGCCGGGAGGTGATGATGGGGGCTTGCTGAGCCTGCTGGCCATTTGGGCAATAACAGAAGTGATAGGACAGTTATGTCCTATTATATGCTCAGTCAGTACAATACAGTAGCAGGCCGAGAGCCATGTAGTTACATGATTAAATGTCTCTACCATATGTACACTGAGAACTATGGTGAAAGATAATGTGATGGAACAAGGAAAAAAGAATAAAGTGTGAATGGGCCATAGAATAGAAAGATGTTATTTTATTTTGGAGGAACCAAGGGCAACTTCCTGAAAAATGTAACATCTGAAGGAAGAGGAGAGGTGTTTAGAAGGAAGAGGAGAGGTGTTTAGAAGGCAGAGGAGGAAGCAATGCATTCCAGGTGAGGGCACCATAGGGACAAAAGCATCAAGGAATCAAGTTTCAGTAATGAGTGATTTGGTGCAGCTAACACACAGCACATGAGAAGGGAAAGATAGACAATTAAGTGGGAAAGGGTATCTGGTGCCAGATTGTTCTAGGTGCAAAGATTTTGAACTTTATTCTGGAATCAATGAAAGGCTGTCAGTGCCTCTGAACAGGAAAGGAACACAATTAGAACTGTGGAAATGTGGAAGATGAACCGGAGGGCAGGAAGGGGCTGAAAACTGCTATGAGGCAACAGTATAGGTCAGAGTTAATGTTGACCACAACAGAGGGAATTAAAAGAAAGGGTGGGGATGAGGAACATCATGGAGCGAAATGCCATTGACGTTGATGGCTCATGGCATATCTGGAGTAAAGAATAGGAATGAGTAACTGAATGGGTGGAGGTTTCACATCTGCGATGCCAGGAGCAGAGGAGAGAACACACAGGATTAGCAGGGGGATAGTAGAAGATAAAAGACCCGGGGATAAGAAATTCTATTTTGGGCTGGGCGCGGTGGCTCACGCCTGTAATCCCAGCACTTTGGGAGGCTGAGGCGGGCAAATCATGAGGTCAGGAGTTTGAGATCAGCCTGGCTAACATGGTGAAACCCCGTCTCTACTAAAAATACAAAAAATTAGCTGGGCGTAGTGGTGGGCACCTATAATCCCAGCTACTTGGGAGGCTGAGGCAGGAGAATCGCTTGAACCTGAGAGGTGGAGGTTGTAGTGAGCCCAGATCGTGCCACTGCACTCCAGCCCAGGCGACAGAGTGAGACTCCGTCTCAAACAAACAAACAAAAAAACAAAAAAAAACAAAAAAGAAAAATTTTATTTTGGACATGCTATGCATGTGAGAACAGTGAAATGTGTCCATGAAAATGTCCTGCTTGTATACATGCAGGTCTGGAATCCCAGAGGTCTTATCTGGAGAAAAAACTAGAGGCATCCCTCATAAAGGTGATAAATGAAGTCATGATTATAAACAACAATGAGGAAAACAACAGGTTAACCAAGGTGGAAGGGACAAGAAATGAGGATTACAATCTGGGGCCGGACAATATGCAGGGAGCAAAGGGAGAGGAAGGTATCCATGCAGAAAGACAGGGACAAAGGGGTAGGAGAAGACAAAGAACAAAAAATCTAACCTTCTGAAAGCCAAGGAAGGAGAGAGTTAAGAACTGATGATTTTTAGGACAAATACCTAATGCATGCAGGGCTTAAAACCTAGATGACAGTGTAGCAAACCACCATGGCACATGTATACCTATGTAACAAACCTGCATATTCTGCACATGTATCCCGGAACTTAAAATAAAAAAAAATAATAAAAAAAAAACTGATGCTTTTAACCAAGGTTCAAGGGCTGCCAAGAAGCCAAGGAGGGTAAGACAGAATTCAGGTACTAAAGTGACAAGAGTGATCTTCAGAAGAGTGGTGTCCACTATGGGAACAAGAGGTTGAAGAGCAGGTAAGCATTCAGAAGTGGAAACAGCAAGGATAGTGATTGAAGTATACAGCTATCTTCTTTATATTACAGGAAAAATAGATTTGGAACTGAGGATTTTGAGCATTGAAATGTCATGGTGATAGACAAGGACTTGAAAAAGGCAAACATTTATTTAAAATGGTATATTTGTATTTTTATTTCAAACCTTGAAATCCACTTACTCATATATCCTAAAGTAAATGAAACCAATAAACAAAGCATAAATTTAATTAAGCATGTGTTAGAGGTTCATTCAGCACCTGTGTAAAGCCAAATATACCTACAGAGGTGCAGCATTTCCGTGGCTAATATGTGTTGAATTTTACGGGTTACCATTAGTAATTAGAGTCATATGTGGAGTTAATATTCTGTAAATATTACTTGAGTGCTTACTACACTCCTGGATGTTGGTGGGGACCAGAGTCCTCTCTGTCTTTGTAGATCTCACATGGTTTCCACAGCTAAAGTGTGACTCCCATAACTTTAAATACTCAGACCCCCTCTCCACACATGATACTGTACTGCAGAGTTGAGATGTGTAGGAACAGTTGCCCGCCTTGAAGCCTGAGGCCCTGAGTTCAGGTTCTAGCTCTAATATTGCCAGACCGAGAGTGCCGCTGACTTGGGATTAGTCATCCAGTCTCAACTCTTTCTTTCTCTTTTTCTATGAATGGGGGTTTTAGTGCCTGCCAGGCTCCTTTCCAAGGCCTTCTACAAAATTTCACTTATCCTTCCCAATAAACGTAGAGAGGAAGGCAAATAATCCTGGTTTCACAGATGAAAATCTAAGTTAATTGGAAGTAAATCCAAATAAGATATATGGGATTATCTCTCCTTGGCTGCCTATCTAAAAATACAGACTTCTTATGACAATATTTTTCTACATAGCATTTATCAATGTACACTTTACTTTATGGTCTATAGTCCGTCTTCCCACTGGATGTAAGTTTCCTTAGGACAGGAACTTTTGCTGTTTCGTATACACTGTATTCTCTTTCTCTTGGACTTAAACAGACCTGGACAATTGAAACGATAGCAATTTAAGCAATTTAAATGAATGAGGGTCCCACTGTAAACTGAATTCAGTGTCAGCACTGAAATATTTTGAGTTAAATTTGAGAGTTTGAGAGTCTGTCTTCTCTCCAGAGTAAGTAGGTCTCTTGGGTACCAGCGAGTACACTAAGGCGAAAGTGTATCTATCAAATGCCCCCTTCCCCCGTTACAGGTATTCATGAAGCTTCGCAAAGCTCTCTCATATTACTCCCAAGGATCAGCCAAATCCTTGGAGGCTCTGGGTCAATGTGTCATTCTGCCAACTCGAGGCAGTAAGACCATCAGTCATGGGAAGGGCATTTTCTGTGAGTCAGCATCACACCTTCCTGAATACTGAGCTTTCGATATTGACTTGTGGTCCCAAAAGAGGCCTTTAGGAAAAGTCAATTTGATGACACCACTGAAATGCTGGTAACTAGAGGCCTGAGGTGAAAATGCAAATTTATTAATATAGGCTGCAAAGTCCACTAAACAATCTCAAGTTAGAAAAGCTGAAATCTACTTAATTGCTTATTACCTCAAGTCTTGAGTACAACCTTCACTTAACCTGCTGCTGCTTCCTGCTACTGAGCTCCTGTCTCCATTCACAGCCAAACTCTTGGAGAATTGACCTGCATGTGTTCCCTCTCTTTCTTTAGAACATTGTTTCTTGTCCTCATTTAATTTGACTTCTGCTGCTATTATTTTTTTTGCAAACTTCATCTTATAAAATGCTGCTTTTAGCTTAGGCCAGTGCTTTGCACACAGTAGGGGTTTAATGTTTTAATTCAACAGAGGTTTTTGGTGGATTTGTTATATCATTGGAAGCCACTCCTGACCTCCTAGTCGATACATTTTTTCTTATCCTGCTCTCTGAGAGATGCTATTACCTCTCCTCACTTTCTTGAAACCATCTTTGCCTCTATGGGATACAACACAGACCACTAGATTTTGAAGCCAAATGACATTAATTGAATCCTTGACCCACCATGTAAAATCTGTGTGTGACTTTGATGAACTTATAATCTTTATATTTTCATTTCTTTCCTCTATAAATCTGCTTCTACCTGAAAAAATTTGGGTGAGGACAAAATGAAGTCATGTTAAAGTACTTTGCAAATGAATTAGTGCATAATATATTCACGTATAAATATGTATACGTACATTTTAGGTCTAATTGACCGTTTCTCACTGTGCCTTCCTTACTGTGTTGTGGGGAAGATAAAATTAATGATATATGTATGTGAAAGTACCTAGCACAGCAGACGCCCGCATGATGAGACCAGTTATACATTCATGGGGAAGAATGCTTGAAGCAGGGGGCACAGTTAGTGCAGCAATACTATGGAAGGAAAGAGTCTGAATGGAGGAGGAGGAACAAAAGGATGGACAAATATGGTTTAAGTATAGGAAACAAGGGCAAGAGTGACACAAGTTGTTGCTAGACATTCCCCCTTCTTGATATATATCCAAAGGAAATGAAATCAGCATCTCATAAAGATATCCACAGTCCTGTGCTCATTTTAGCATTATTCACAATAGCCAAATTATGAAAGCAAGATTCATTGACAGATGAATGGATAAAGCATATGTGTTATATATATATGTACACAATGGAATATTATTCAACCCTGAAAAAAGGAGATCCTGGCATTTGCTACAACAGAGACACTTATTTCATACTAAGTGAAATAAGCCAGACAGAAAAATATTATATGATCTCACCTATATGTACAATATATTTTGGGGAAGAGCTCAAATACACAGAGATAGAGAATAAAACAGTGGTTGCCATACACAGAGATAGAGAATAAAACAGTGGTGGGGAGAAGAAATGGGAAGTTTTAGGTAAAAGGATACAAAATAGCAGACATGTAGGATGAACAGGCCTAGAGATCTGATGTACAATAGGAGAACTATACTTAATAAAATTGTATTGCATTAGGAATTTTGTTAAATAATTAGATTTTAGCTGGTCTTGTCACACAAAAAAGTAACTACGTGAGATGATAGATGTGTCAATCTGCTATGGTAACCGTTTTACTATTGATACGTAGCCCATAACACCATGCTGTAAACTTGGAATATACACAATAAAATTTATTTTTTTTAAAAAAGATGACACTGGAAAGATAAGTAGAGATCGGATCACATAGAAACTGGTAGAAATGTGGATTTTATTCTAAGTTCAATGGGGTGCCATATGAAGGTTTTGTGCAAGGGTGGGAGTGATCCCACTGAAGTTTTAAAAATATCACAAGGATACTGTGTAGGTGGTAGTGGGACCGGCATGGAAGGAGAGAGATAAATTAGGAGGTGGTGCAGCCATCCAGAGACTAGCTGATAGGGGATTCTCTTAGGGAGGCAAGCATGAAGATGGAAACAGTGGGCAAATAGGAATATGTTGTTGAGAAAGAGTCAACAATCAAATATAAATGCTTTTACTGATATCTAATACTCTTTATAATTTGGCTATGAACCCTCTATCCTAACTTGAACTTACGTGTCACTGCTCCATGTCTCTTGTGCCAGCCAAGGTAGGGTACGGTTATGTCCCTTTGTGCACTCCTGCCTTCATTCCTTGCTCATGTCTCCTCATTAAAGTATCCTCTCTCTATAAGTGGCCTCCAAACTTTTTGACTGTGGACATGCCTCTATAATATGTGCATGTTTATTATATGAATTGTATATATGTATATTATTAGTTCATATGGTAAATATTAGTAAAGTCTAATTTTTAAAAAAACGTAAAAAGTGACTATAAATGAAAATGCTAATTGTTTCTTTCTCCATCCAGTAGATGTCTTGTGGCCCACATCTCCCTTGAAGTAAGCACATGTCACTTGGTGAACACAGGTTATTGATTTTTACCAATTCTTTAAAATTTAAATCAAGCTACTTTTCCTATGAAATTGTTCTTAACATCCTTTGGCTTTGAAGTCCTATAGACACTTGAATTCTACCATCAAAATTAAATTTAGCATTTTTCTTTCACCATTTGTAGTGCCTCACTCTGTCATGTCCTTTCTTCATCTAATCTATAGGCTCCTTGAGGGCACTGATTAATATGTTAAATTTGTTTTCATCCACATTAACATTTGTTGACTGAAAAAGGAATCTAATAATTTTTTTTAAAATCCTGTTTAGTCATGGACATCAAGGGTTATTCATCAATTCAACAACAATTATCCACTGAGTGTCTACCATGGATTAAGTGTTCAAGTTGTTGGGTATCAAGAAATGACAGGACTAGCAAGGTCTCTTCTCTCATAGAGCTGACATTCAAGAGGGAGTGTGACAGGAAATAAATAAATGATGGACCAAGATAACTTAAAATGATGAATGACAAGTTTTATGGAGAAAACCATGTAGTAGGGATGTTGGTTGGGATGAATGTGATGAATGAAGGCCTCTAAGGAAATGCCATTGGATCTCTCTATCCTATATGATGGGAAGACACAAAGAGTTAAGCTTATCAGAGGTGAGTTATAAATACTTTCCATTCCAGGCATATGGTTTTCTTATTCCCATTGATTTAGCTCTATTCTAACATCCGTGGTCATTAAGATTATTTAAAATTTCTTTGTCATAGTGACCAATTCTCATTTTTAAAGGCTAGCCGCTAACTTACAAGTCAGTAGAGTAAGTCAGTAAGGCTAATGTTAGCTGCCATAACAAACAAGTCTCCAGATATCAGTGGCTTCACACAGTAGAAATTGATTTCTTATTTATGTGACAGTTCAATATGGGTGTTCTTTGTTGGCAGGTGACCTTTTGAGATCCAGATTCTTCCATCTTCTGGTCTCATTTTCATCTAGGATCTGAGAGTTCTCCACATTTAGCCAGAGGATACAAAAAGAAAGGAAAATATTACATGTGGGAGGATTTTGTGGGCCTGTAATGAAAGTGGTGATTTGCATATTCCAGAACAAGGAGGCTATGTCTCATTGCAAAGGTGGCTGGGATATGTAATTTCACTGTGTCACTGGAACAAACAAAAGCGGGTGTTATGAGACTGGCCAGTCTCTGTCACAGTTTGCTGCACTTAGAATTCTTTTTTCTACAGTTTGAGATGTATTTAAATTTGATGACCACCATAAAGTAAGAAAAAGGTGCGTGTGATAAAATGCACCTTTATCTGAGAGAATTCACATTCATCTCCAGTGATTTTTTTTCACTGATTTTAACTTCCTGCAGTTAGTTTCATGCATCCTACTTATCCCCACAAACTGTCCAATTTTCATAAATCTAAACAATAAATCAAGATTCAATCCTGAATTACAAAGGTAATACTTCAATGCAAAAGTTCTTGTCACAGGTAAAAATTTACAGCATATACTTTCTAGCTCATTAAACTCAATGCCAGAAAATGACCCAAAGCAGCATTTCTTCTTCAGATAATGAAGTGGTTGGCTACACTAGACACTAGAATTACTAACAATAAAATGTGTAAATTTATTCGATCATAAGCTCCTTGCCTTATGGTAATGCTGTAATTATCTTTGTTGTTCTCTTTATTTGTTACATGTAGTTTTTAAGAATCAGGCTTAATTATTTTAACTTGTTAATGCACATAATTCTTTACTAATCACTTATTTTAATTGCGGGAGTAAGTGGTTAGTAGCTCAGGAGCTTAGATGCTTTGACCTTTTATTTACTCTGTCCTTTGGGCTAATTGTCATCATGGCTCTTGAATATTAGGCGCTATTTATAATTCTTGGGAAGCTCTGAAAATACATTATGATGCATTCAATTTACCATTCTCCCTGAGTTGAGGGAAAGAGTCAATTATTGTATTAATTTTATTAGGGTTAAATAGGACACCAAGGAAGTTTAGGCAAAAGTATGTACAAACTTGTTCAGTTCTTACTTATGGGGCTGGGTATGACACAGCCTGAAAAGAGCAGCCAGAAATGGGTTCTGAGGATTGAACTCAGCCAGAGGCAGATTTAAATGAGGTCACCTAAATCAGGGAGCTGGGGCAGCCAGAGAAATGAGGCTAGGCATGAAATTCAAAGAACAGGAGAAATGATCAATAGTGTAGAAGGCACAAGAAAGGGAGTCCATCTCTTGTAAAGACAGGTTGAGGAGAGTATTCAAGAGTTAATTTCTTCCTTTACTTCTCACCTTCTCTCCTTCCCAACCTCTCTCCATAGCCTTGAGTGCCCCATAAAATGCTGCTTTCTTTATAATTCTGAGCCAGGGAGCTCTTGTCCATTGCCTTATTTCACTTCTTTGCCTGGAATCCATGTCCATGCTGTATTTCCACATGCATCAATTGCTCCATTTGTTTAAAGAATTGTGTCTGTGTCTTTAAACTGCAGCAAATGCTGACTCAGCCACTTTGAGGATGGAGACTGGAATAGCTGGTACCATAGGCCTTTTAATAATCAGCACACTGACCATCTTTGGCTTATTCCTACTCGAAGTTTTGAGTCTCTGATGCACAATGAGAGTGCAGTGGTACACGGTAGATATTTCCTTTCCCATTGTTTTCTGTGAAGTTCAAAATAGGACTACTTTTTATTACTTATGCACACTTAATTTAATAAAATGTCTGTTTATAGCCATGCTACCTAATTTAATCAATTATTCATTATATAAATCTCTATTTTGTATCATCTCTATGTCAGGCCCAAGTATATAAAAATGAAATAATACAAAGACCTTGACATCAAGGGGCTTAAAATCTAGTGGGGAAAGACAAGCAGTTAAATAAACAAGTAAAACATAATTCAACAACTCTGATTTAAGATGTCTAACTAAGAAAATCCATTTGCTGTTTCTCCTTCCATGATTCTACTGAAATGACGGAAGAAATATAAAAATAAGGATAAATCTACAGTGGAATTAGAAATCCAAGAAGGGCAAAGCCACTGCATACTACTGGGCAGTAAAATAAAACAAGCTATTTGTGGCAGCCCCTTAAAGGATACCATCAGCAGGCCAGATATGCTAAAGAATTTCTGAAAGACACAGAGCAGATGGACTCGGATTCCTAGAGGAGTGCCTGTGACTCACAGAAGTGAAAATGGGTACCATTCAAGAGTGAATTTTTATCTCAGCACTTTGGGAGGCCGAGGTGGGCGGATCATGAGGTCGGGAGATCAAGACCATCCTCGCTAACACAGTGAAACTCCGTCTCTACTAAAAATACAAATAATTAGCTGGGCGTGTTGGTGAGCGCCTGTAGTTCCAGCTACTCCGGAGGCTGAGACAGGAGAATGGCATGAACTCGGGAGGCGGAGCTTGCAGTGAGCTGAGACGCACCACTGCACTCCAGCCTGGGCGACAGAGTGAGACCACGTCTCAAAAAAAAAAAAAAAAAAAAAGTGAATTTTTTTAGCTGAATTCAGAAAGAAGTCCCAGATCAGAGACTCAAAACTTCAAGTAGGAATAAGCCGAAGATGGTCAGTGTGCTGATTATTAAAAGGCCTATAGTACCAGCCGCTCCAGTCTCCATTGTTAAAGTGGCTGAGTCAGCATTTGCTGCAGTTGAAAAACATAGACACAATTCTTTAAACAAATGGAGCAATTGATGCATGTGGAAATCCAGCATGGGCATTGATTCCAGGAAAATAAGTAGAATAAGGGAATGGGCAAAAGCTCCCTGGCTCAGAAGGCAAACTTTCCTTTTGCTCACATTCTCTCATCCCTGGCAGGGAGGGCTTCTGTGAGGAGTGCCTCCTTCTGAGCTGAGGGAGAAAATGGCTGCCCCTTTGGTTGAAATATGGAGGATGTGTCTGAGGTACCTAATGTCTGTCTAACATCAGTAAAAGTAGGAGAGAAGAGAGAGGATAAGTGAGCAAGGAAAAGAAATAGAAGTAAAATCTTCCAATATTAATAAATAGTTGACAGAGAAGGAAGAAAATTAAAACAAAGAAGAAGATACACACCTAAGGACATTTTTCTGAAGCTTCTGAGCAAAAGTAAACAGAAAATCCTATAAAAGAGACAAAAAGTTACAAAAAGCAAGAATCAGACTATGGCAGAATGCAAAAAGTTAATGAGACAATATAAAATTCTGAAGGAAAATGGTTTCAGACTGAGAGCTCTGTATTCCTACTAACTTGTCATTCAAGTGCTAAGGCAAAATGAGAGTCTTCAAAATTTATCACTGATTTCTTTTTTGAAAAATTTACGGGGCCAGTCGTGGTGGCTCACGCCTGTAATCCCAGCACTCTGGGAGTCCGAGGCGGGCGGATCATGAGGTCAGGAGATAGAGACCATCCTGGCTAACAAGGTGAAACCCCGTTTCTACTAAAAATACAAAAATTAGCCGAGCGAGGTGGCGGGCGCCTGTAGTCCCAGCTAATCGGGAGGCTGAGGCAGGAGAATGGTGTGAACCCAGGAAGTGGAGCTTGCAGTGAGCTGAGATTGTGCCACTGCACTCCAGCCTGGGCAACAGAGCGAGACTCCATCTCAGAAAAAAAAAAAAAAGAAAAGAAAAAAGAAAAATTTACTTAATGATCTATTATAGAAAAATGAAAAACCAACAGAAAATGGAATAGCCTGGGGTACAAGGGAAAAGTGGTGAATAAATAAGCCAGCAAAGCTTATAGTTAATTCTAAATAATTAAAAACGTGATTTATAAGTTAATACAGAGATTAAATTCCACTTTATTACACCAAAACCTGAAAGTAGGAAAATTTTAAACAAAGGTGGATATTGTTAAATTTCTGACCTACATGCAAAAACACCTTTCAGGTAGATTTATAATAATTTTGACAATACTATTGGTAGGATTGAAATTAGAGGTACAACTCTTATTTTACTAGAGTGGAAAGTAAGGCAATAGTGAGGAATGGAAGAAGAAGGAGAAAGAGTAGCAACAACATGGGGAACAGAAAACAAATGCTGATGGCGGAATCAGACTGAACATCTTCAGGCAAAATATTAGAGAATGGGTTAAATTTCTCTATTAAAATATAAATGTCATCAGATAGAGCTTAAAAAAAGGTAAGACCCAAAATGACAAAGAAAATGAAAACAGGATATAAAGCAAATGCTCACGGAAAATTTAATTGGCATTAATATCAAATGAGATAGAATTTAAGGTGAAAAGTATTAAGACAATGTACTCTACTTCTAATAATATAAGGTCCAATTCTTGAAGAAGATATAACCATAATGAACCTTTATGTTCATAAAAAATAGAAATGAAACATGCAAAGCAAACCTGTTATAAATAAAAGGAAAGTAAATAAAGCTGGTAGATGTATAACATATATTGCTCATAAATAATCGAGCAAATAAAACCAAAGTAAACATAAGGATTTCTAAGATACATATAAAATTTTGTGGACAAAAAATGAAAACATATTTTTTAGCCCAAGGCCTCATGGAATCAATTATGTACTACCTCACAAAGAAATCACAACCAACCCAAATGCACATCAATGATAGACTGGATAAAGAAAATGTGGCACATATACACCAGGGAATACTATGCAGCCATATAAAGGGATGAGTTCATGTCCTTTTCAGGGACATGGATGAAGCTGGAAACCATCATTCTCGGCAAACTAACAAGAGAACAGAAAACCAAACACCTCATGTTCTCACTCATAAGTGGGAGTTGAACAATAAGAACACATGGACACAGGGAGGGGTACATAACACACCAGGGCCTGTCGGGGGGTCGGGGGTGGGTAGGGGAGGGATAGCATTAGGAGAAATACCTAGTGTAGATGACGGGTTGATGGGTGCAACAAACCACCATGGCACTGTATACCTATGTAACAAACCTGCATGTTCTGCACATGTATCCCAGAACTTAAAGTATTATAAAAAATAAAGAAATCACAATAATTTCTAAAAGTAGATTTAAATGGGACACACTTTCCAAAAATAAAAAAACTGGTATTAAAATAATGATGTATACAAAGCCTATGTATTTTAAAACTGTAAAGTTCTTATGGATATCTCTATGGGTCAAGAGAAAATTAAAACTATAACTATAAAGAATTCTGAAATAAATGAAATGCTAACAACACATATCAAAATGAGTGAGATACGGAAAAAGAAAAGTTTAGGCTTAAATATAATAGTATTTATTGACAAAAAATAACCGATAATGAACTCAAGAAGCTTACAAATAAGCAAACAATAAACAAAGAACATATGAGAAAAAAATTTTTATATGTAAGCAGAGAGAAATGGAATGGAGATCAAAACAAATAGCAGAATTCAAACAAAGCAAGGGTAAAGAGAAGGGATGTAACAGCAGATTCAGATGGGATTAAAAAGTTCTAAGACTATCATGAAATGTGGAGGTCAGATATTTCAACTCGACAAAACAATGTGTGGTTTCCCTATCCTATCCCTCCCTCCCTCCCTCCTTTCCTTCCTTCCTTCTTTCCTTCCTTCCTTTATTCCTTCTTTTCTTCTTTCCTCCCTTCCTTCTTTCATTTTTCCTTTACTTCTTTGTTCCTTTCTTTCTGCCTTCCTTCCTTTTTTTCTTCTCTCCCTCCCTCCTTCTCACCCATCCATTCATCCATCCATCTCAATGAAAATGTCAAAAATATGAAGTGTTTTTGTTTGGGTGGATGTATTGCAGGATATTTAAATTTTTTGTTTACTTTTCTGTGCTTTCTTTTCTCTCTTTTTTTTCCTAACAACTCTTACTACTTCTGCTGCTACTTCTATTACTAGTCAACTACCAATTATGAAATATATTTTGAGCCAGGTGGTCTGTACCCTTTATGTATATCTCAAATGATCTTTCTGTGACCCTGTAAGGAAAATAAAAAAGTAGGCCGGGCGCGGTGGCTCACGCCTGTAATCCCAGCACTTTGGGAGGCCGAGGTGGGCGGATCACGAGGTCAGGAGATCGAGACCACGGTGAAACCCCATCTCTACTAAAAATACAAAAAATTAGCCGGGCGCAGTGGCGGGCGCCTGTAGTCCCAGCTACTCGGGAGGCTGAGGCAGGAGAATGGCGTGAACCCGGGAGGCGGAGCTTGCAGTGAGCCGAGATTGCACCACTGCACTCCAGCCTGGGCGACAGAGAGAGACTCCGTCTCAAAAAAAAAAAAAAAAAGTATATTATTGGTAAAGCTAATTTAGTAATAATTCATAATTTAACCCCCTATTTAACACCAAGATCCTTTCTATAGTACTCTTCTTGCTGCCTCATCTCTTAAAAGATGGAGAATGCAATGATTCATCAAGCAACTCATTCCTTGGGTGGAATTTTTAAGATAATTTTTGTTATATTGTGCTTCCTTTCAGTTTGTTCCTGATTCTGTCCTGTAGTAAATCATAGAACATATCAACTTTGTGTTCACCTGTGCCATTTCATGGTGATGAAGATCATGTTGATACTGATTTTCAGATTTATGAGAGAGTTTGGTGAAATGAACCTAATATGGGACTAAAAGAAGAAGGTATTTTAACATTCTGTAGAATAAAAGTAATGGATAGTTCAGGTGGAGCTATTTCACACAAAGAGAGTAATAAACATGAAATGAGTTACCAGGGAAGGGAATTAGAGGAAAAGATTGTAAATGAGTTTGTGTGCCTTAGATTTATTTTTCAAAGAAAGTGTAGGATTACTGGGAGCAGAAAATGGTAAAATTGAGGTCAAATGAAAAGACGGGGCCAGCGATATGATACCTCTGCTTTGAATTTCAGGTCTGGGCCAAGCCTTGGCTGGATTGAACCCCTCGGTAAACTTTAACAATATCCATGCATGTCAAAAGAAGATATGAGGGAAATTAATAGGTTTAGGAAAACATCTGCATTTAATCCAGCCAGAAATGTCAATGGCAAATTGTATGAAGCGCAGCATTTATGAATAAAGAGTAAATACTCTTTTTTTTTTTTGTCAAGGGAGATATATTTTTATTTATTTATTTATTTTTACTTTTCCATGCAGGTAAATTTGCCAGCAAATGCTTTCCAGATAAAATGTGCTGTTGGGACTCTTAATCTATAGCAATTTATAGCAGCACCAAATTTACATTTGAGAGTTTTAAAATCTATAGCACAGCTTTAAGGACATATGAACAGTGTACTGCCATATTTTCTGTTCTTCCAAGAAAAATGTGCCCAAACCTGCCTTATCTGACATCATCCAGCTCAGTTAAATGTAACTCGCCCCTTCCTGTTGCTCAGGCCAAAAACTTACGAGTTAACCCTGCTTTCTCTTTTCCTCTTACACTCTACCTTCAAGCTATGGGCAAAGGCTACTGGGTCTGCCTTTTAATCCATCCTAAATCTGACCTACGGGCATTACCTCAACTGCTTTCACGCTGGCCCAGGCCCCCAGCATCTCTAGCCTGTCACACTGCAGTAGCCTCCTCATTGGTCTGTGTCCATCGTCATTACTCTGTGGTGTATTCTCAACACAGCAGCCAGAGTGAGGTCAGAGCATGTCACTCCTCCACTCAGAACCCTGCAACGCCTTCTCTCTTTAAAGCTGGAATGTCCTTCCATGGCCTACCTGGCCACGATCGGCCCCTATCACTCTTGTTCATTTTACTCAGGCCACTGAACCTGGAGTTCCATGAACATGCCATGCCAGCTCAGGGCCTTTCCATTAAGCATCTCTTCTGCTGTAACAGCGCTCCTGCAGATAAATACACGGCTTGCTCCCCTTCTTCCTTCAAGTCATTACTTAAGTGTTACCTTCCAATCATCTTGTTTAAAATAACAACCTTAGCCCAGCCCTCCGTTCCTTAACATGCTTTATTTCTCTCCACAGTTCTTATCACCTTCTAATACATCATATAATTTGCTTTATTTTTTATCTTCCCCAACTAAAATATAAGCTTTTCTCTTTGTTTGGTTTTGGTCTTTTTGTTTACAGCTTTATACTCTTAGAAGAAGTCCTGGCATGTAGTAGTTGGACCAAAAAATTCTTTTAGAATAAACGTTGTTTATGAAAAGCACATGTTCCAAAATGATCTGACATTTTGCAAAGCCAACAACATTGTTTCTTTGGTCTTGTTTGGCAGCAAAATGGGTGCATTATATGATAGGATGGTAAGATTTGTCACAGTGCTCAGGATCATAAGTAATAGTTGTCTTTTCCATTAATGAAATCCTGGAGGAACATCATTGAGTATTAAAAAATAAAGCTTTAGACCGGGCGTGGTGGCTCATGCCTGTAATCCCAGCACTTTGGGAGGCTGAGGCAGGTAGATGATATGGCCAAGAGATTGAGACGATCCTGGCCAACATGGTGAAACCCCGTCTCTACTAAAAATACAGAAATTAGCTGGGCGTGGTGGTGTGTGCCTGTAGTCCCAGCTACTCGGGAGGCTGAGGCAGGAGAATCGCTTGAACCCGGGAGGCGGAGGTTGCAGTGAGCCAAGATCGTGCCACTGCACTCCAGCCTGGTGACAGAGCAAGGCTCTGTCAAAAAACAAAGAAAAAAGGAGGAAGGAAAGAAGGAAGGAAGGAAGGAAGGAAGGGCTTTATTTGCTCACTGTCTAAAAAAATTCTAACTATATATTTCAAAAATATGTTTCTTGAAACCAGAAAGTTAACTGAAATGAACTTTATATGACCTAGAAAAAGTCCATGATGGCTTATATTCTTCTGTAAATATTTTCTAAATTGCATTTTGATTTTCAAATAAGTATCACCATTTTAAATACATGTGAACATGAAAAGTGAGGGTGTGAGGAACCTGGCATGGGAAGAATTTCAAGAGATGTGAACCTTCAGTTCAAAGTAAAAAAAAAATTTCTTGGCTTTACTCTGACCTTTTCTGGACTACTCTTTGGCTAGTCTGAAAGTTGGGATTCCAAGCATTTAAGAGGTTTTTGTTCAGGGAACTCCATGGTCTGCAGATGTGGACTTAGGTTTCTCTTGACTGTGTCAGCTGGAGCAAGCAGGTAGAGTATCAGGCATTTATTTGGTGAGAATTCAGGAGGCTTCCTTTTTTCTAGAAAAATTCGATGGAGCTTGCCTTTAGAAGAGCAGTTTCTGGAGTCATCTGTAAAATGCTTGCTTAATTTCTAATTCTTATTTAAAATGTACAGACAGAAAATGGCTAAATAGTAGTAGAGTTTTCCTCATGTCCATTATTTTTATCTGTCTTCTCTCACTTCATAGGCCATACTCCTGTTGATTTTGCAGGTCTTAGGGTAGTTGTCTCATCTTCCAGGAAGCATTTCTCATTTCTTCAAAATCTGGGTTAGGTACCCTTTCTCTGGGCTTCCATAGTATCCTGTACTTCCCACATCAGAGCACATGACTTCCAATTGCTCTTTCGTTAAATCTGTTCCCCATGGGTGGATGTAAGTGGCAATGAAGGCAGGATCAGGTTGTTACTGCTTTTGGGGGATCCTTGGTACCTGGCACAACTGTCTAGCAGAGGTGGTCATTCACAACACATACGTTCCATATGTTAATGAATGAATGTGTTTCTGTGGTTGTCAGCACACTGCGGTGGAATAAAAAAAAGTGTTTGTCTGAATAACAGTTAGAAATGTGAAAAGAATACCCTAAAATATTAAGCAACAAACCATTTAAAATTCTTAAAGTGATATTTTAAAAAACAGCTTTTTCTGTAACTAGGACTGGAACAATACTTATACTTCCATTTCCTTGCCCGTAACATCAGAACCAATTCTAAAAGGAATATAAAGCAAAAGGAAAATCTTTGATATGTAAGCTTCTGGCTTTATATTATTAGGTACAAAATGCAATTAAATTTATTTGTTTTGGCATTCCTTGGTTATCACTGCTGCCTATTGCTGATAAGAAATACATATCAGATGTTGTTGAGAATTTGATTTCACCTACAGATATTCTTTCCTGAATGCCTTAAAGGTGTTCTCTTTTTTCCCCTTTTAGCTTTGTGCTTTTAGTTTTCAGTGACTTAAATTAACTTTTATGCGATAGCAGAAAAAAGAGCAAGAATTCAAAGAAATGTGTCCCTGGTGTGCAATTGATTCTCAGCGTTTGTTATTAAATTTTTAAATAATTAAATACAAGAGAAAACATTAAAGCAACACTAAAAAGCCTAACCATGTGTTGAAAATATAAATGGGAAGGAGGGACGGGTTTGGAGATGGCCCTAGAATTAAAACTTTTCTTCTTCATTAACCGTGCCCGGTAGTACCTAGGCTGATCATTGCCATGCATGGTTAGCATGCAGAATTGTGTGCTGCAGGTGGGCTGAGCTTTGAGGAGGAGAGAAATTCTTTCTTGGAAAGAGTTTGCCAAGAGGAAAGGTCAGCAGGTTAGAAGACACAAGCAAAGACAGTTTGAGTGGAGATGTGATGAGGCGGTCATCAAACAGTCCTTCAAATAAGTTGTTTTGTTGGTTTTTTACAATCTGCAGTGTTCCCAAGGTGGCACATTTCATTCCTTTCCAGAGCAAAAGGCCCGCAAGTCAGCAGTGGTGAGAATACGGAGAGCTGCCATACGTGACCTGTGAGTGTGGGCTGATTAAATACTAGTTTGAAAACTGAATGTGTAATACAAAGAAGAGGAGAGCAGGAGAAAGTCAAGGTCCTCGACACGAAAATCATGCAGAATGGCAGGGCATGGGCGTGTTGTGGGTTTGTGTTCCCCCAAAATTTATGTGTTGAAATCCTAGCCCCCAGGACCGCAAAATGTGACCGTATTTGAAAATTGGCTTGTTGCAGATGTAATTAGTTAAGATGAGGTCATAGTGGAGTAGTGTGGGCTCCTTATTCAACATGACTGATGTGCTTATAACAAATAGGAAATTTGGACAAGATATACACACAGAAAGAATATAATATGAAGATGAAGGCAAAGATGCTTTTAAAATCTGAGGAATGCCATAGGTTACCAGCAAAACACTAGAAACTAGGTGAGAGGGATGAAACATACTCTGTCTCACAACCCCTAGAAGGAACAAACTTTGCTGACACTTGATCTTGGACTTCTAGCCTCCAGAACTGGGAGATGATAACTTTCTGTTGTTTAAGCCACCTAGTTTGTGGCACTGTGTTATGGCAGCCCTTCCAAACTAATACAGTGAGAAAGAGCACAGCTGTGAGGTCCTCATCATTCTTCACCACCTTTACAATTCAGGCAGCATTCCACCCCATACTGTGCTGCTGCGGGTCAATCAGCAAATGTTCCTGTAATGTACTGCTGCATGCCAATTAACAAACAGTCTCATGCCCCATTGCTGCCTATCAAGTAGCAAACACATCTGCCACTCCTGCTAGAACTCAGCACAGCGCCAGGCACTCAGAGAATGTGAAGGATATAAAAATGATTCTCGCTGTTGAGTAGTTTGTGGCAGAGACCAGATATCTCTGTGAAAAGAATACACTGAATAGTAAGAGTCCCAATGAGTGTGGAAGATATGTCATGCACATAGGGGACCCTTACAGAGGAGGGAACAACAGCAGCAACCAATTATTGAGAGTTATGTGTTTAATATAGTATCACCCGTACATCATCTTCAACAAAAGCCCCATGAGCTAGATGGCATTTACAGGGTTTACAGAAGAGGGAACTAAGCATTGAGCACATAAGGAACTTGCTCAAGGTCACACTGTTAATAAGTAATGGAGCCATGATTTGAACCCAGGTCTATCAAACTAAATTGGGTTAGGAAACATAACGTTTTGTATTATATTATTGTGGCTACTATGGTCAATTGGTTCTCAACTGCACAATTACAGCAGCTTGGGTATTTTAACCCACAGCCTAAATGAATTACCTGGAGGTAATTTCATTAAATAACACCACTGCTTTATTTTTTCCTTGAAAAATTGTTACAAATTTTTTAAACAGAGAGATTTCAAATTAATTCTCAGTTAAATATTGTTTAACTTTTCCCACTCTTCATTTGAGTTTTGCTTACCCGTATGATTGTGAGTTCTTCCAAGGTCAGGAATTATGTCAAATATATTAGGAGCTGAGTTTGATCTCTTTGATTCCCCTCTCCCCATTCCCCCCCAAAAATAAAACCTGCTCTTTACTTGAAATCATTCCTTACTCATTTTATTCTCTGCACTTTACTCCAGATACGTCAGTAATCCTACTCGCTCTACCTTAAAAATATATTCAGAATATATAATATATTAAAAATAATTCAGAATCACTGCCTCCACCAACTCCCCAATTATAAATTCTTACTGGCATTACTGCAAAATGCTTCTAACTGGTCTCTCTGCTTCTATCTCTTCCTTTCTATGATCAACCCTTCAGTTGAGGGTTTCTTTTAAAAAGAAATTCAGTCACGCCTGTAATCCCAGCACTTTGGGAGGCCAAGGCGGGCGGATCACGAGGTCAGGAGATTGAGACCATCCTGGCTAACATGGTGAAACCCCGTTTCTACTAAAAAATAGAAAAAATTAGCTGGGAATGGTGGCAGGCGCCTGTAGTCTCAGCTACTCGGGAGGCTGAGGCAGGAGAATGGCATGAACCCGGGAGGCAGAGTTGGCAGTGAGCCGAGATCGCGCCACTGCACTCCAGCCTGGGTGACAGAGCGAAATTCCGTCACACACACACACAAAAAAGAAATTCAGGAGGTGTTTCTCCCTTCATCACACCCAGAACAATTCCAGAGCCCAATTCCTGGTTCTCTGCCACCACTCAGACTATTTCCCCAACCACTCTGACCCTCCCCCACTGGGCTCCTGCCATACCAACCTCCTGCTTGTACCTTGAAGGCCTTGAGCACACTCCCTTCCTGGGGCCTTTACATGTAAAATGATGCTTATTCAGATATTTTCCTGGCTCTATCCTTTGTTTTCTTCAGGGGTCTGCCCAAATGTTGCTGTATCAGAGAACCCTTCCCTGCCCACCCTATGGGTAATGTGATGCTTTCCCACCCAAATCATGTTCTGTTCCCAGGACTGCTTTATTTTGCTTCATAGCACTTATTGTCTTCCCACTAGCATGTAAACTTCATGAGAAAAAGGGCTTTGTTTTGTTTACTTCTATATCCTCAATACCGAGAACACTGCCTGGCACATGAGAGACATTCAACATACATTTGTTGATTAAGTGAATGAATGAATGAATTGAAAGAGTTCAGCTGTTAGAGGACTATTTGCTTTATCTCTGTGAATATCAGAGTATAATCATTGCCTTACAATTGGGTAGCATTTCAAAGCATTTTCATATACATTAACCCATAAAATCCTCAGAAGATACTGGAGAATTTGTAGTACACATGTTCACTCTGAAGAAAGTGGGTTAGACACAGGTAAATTAACTAGCCCTAGGTCATATAGTTGTTTGTTTTTTGGTTTTGTTTTGTTTTGTTTTTTTCAGACAGAGTCTCACTCTGTCACCCAGGCTGGAGTGCAGTGGCATGATCTCAGCTCACTGCAACCTCCGCCTCCCGGGTTCAAGCGATTCTCCTGCCTCAGTCTCTCGAGTAGCTGGAACTACAGGCGCACACCATCACACCCGGCTAATTTTTGCATTTTTAGTAGAGACGGGAGTTTCACCATGTTAGCCAGGTTGGTCTCAAACTTCTTACCTCAAGTGATCCATCTGCCTTGGCCTCCCAAAGTGCTGGGAGTACAGGCGTGATCCACCATGCCCGGCCCCCTAGGTCATGTAGTCAATAAATGATTTGTCAGAGCTGAAACCCAAGCATGGTCTTTCCGTTAATCCAAAGGTCTTTTCACAAAGCGACACTGACCTTGTTAAGCCTTGATAAATTTGGAGAGCCATTTCCCTAACTTGATGCATGATGCATATTTAATATATCATCTCATTAGGTAAGAATTGAGTGTCGGTTGAGAAAATAGACCCCTTTGAGGTTTTGTCTTGGGATACCAGTTTCAAGTAGGGAGTTCTTCAGGATTGAGTGAAAGGTTTGTATTCTTGCTGACAATCAAACAGTAGAATGTACTTGGGACTATCTCAAAGAGACATCTGTTCTCAGAGAGTGTTATGTGACTTTGAATGTCATTGAGCATTCCAATCCTGAAGGAATCATTTGAATATTCTCAGATTCAGACTTCTCTTTGACTGAAACATGAAGTCTTTGAAAAAAAATTAAAACTTTCCCTGTTAGTTATTTTAAAGGGTAAAGAAGGTAAATCAGGTGGAGAAAGGTGTTCTTCTATGCTTTCAAGAAACATTAGAGAAGCCAGCCCAAAACAGCATTATCATGCAGGAAGAGGACCCAGTACCATGGAAGAGAAAGTCAGCCTATTATGAGGAGAGATGGAAAGGATGCTCATGTGTGTTTAGTTTCTATTATCCATTGAGCATGGTTTCCACACTTTATCAGTGATCAAGTCGATGTGTAAACCTGTACAGGAGGAGGAGGAGGAGAAGAAAGTGGGAAAAGGAACAGAAGCAGCAGCCTTGTTCCAGGGCCCCATTGGAGGCCCAAGCCTCTTGAGGTTTGTGGGTTTGCCATGGGATTGACATCAAAGATTCCTCTTGCCTCTGTGCTTCCCACTCCTAATTAGCCAAGAAGCATAGAATAAGCATGCTCAGAAGTTCATAGGGGCTATGGAGGACACACAAGATGTATAAGTTGTATACCCTGCCCTAGAGACACTATTGCTAGAATGATAGAGTCTTTCTAAAAAGATTAGAGAAGCAACGTTGGCGATATATATTGGCACATGTTCCTCCTGACTTCTTTGGAAGCTCCATCACTTGGATACTCCTATGGACAAGCTCCAGAAGTTTATAAAGTAGCCTTTCAGCATCTGACACAGCCTCTGTACATTCCAGCAGTAAGAAGCTAGGATTCATTCAACATCCCCGTCAGCAAGTATTTATTGGGCATCTACTATTTGCCCAACACAATGCTGGGCACAGAAGCACCATGTAGGCAGAGCCCTCTGTAGAGCAGAGGCGTTCCCTCAGGTTTTCCCTGCCCTCCATTCCCTGCTTGTTGCTGGGAACTTTACCTTTTTGCCTTTTAGCAAAGCCAGGGGACCAATCACTAGATGCCCATGGAATGACATTTCATGTTCCTCGGAGGTACAGCTGCTTGACAATCAGCCTGGGAGCCTAGAAACAGACCTGTCCAGCAGCCTACATATGGTAGAGAAATTTATTACTATTTCCTGTTTCCTCCACAGGAAAAAAAGAACTATAGCCTGTATTTTGACATTTTAAAAAGACTTACGGGAGTTATGCCACATCAAATGAGCTGACGTTATGATATGCTGACACTAATGTTCAACAAAGCACATTTATTGCAGAATTTAGAGGCCAGTCACATACTTCCAAGGTTTTTTATTGCTATTATTTCTTCTTGGGCTTGCCTATCTTGAGGTTTTCAAGAAAGAAAACTCTTGAGCTTTTTTTCCTGAGAAATCAGCTGACATGGTGCACCTTGGGCATATTCTCTTATCTCAGTTCACCAATGTGGCTGATAAATCATACAAGGGTTTGTAATTATTTCAGTACCTTCCTCTGAAGTGTAATTCAAAGTATTCTAGTTTCAAATCCTAATTTTAAGGACACTTTGAGGAAAACACATTTATTTTTGAAAATTTAGCAATATTTTGCTTGTTTTGTTCTGCTTTGGTATCCATAAAACATATTTTCTATTGCAGAGAACAATCTGCAGTAGTTGAAGTGCCTAATGTCAACCAATGTTGAGCATCTACTTTGTGTTCATCCCTGTGGAAGAATTCAATTCAGTCCAATAACACTTTGATGAGGACCAGTCATGTGTATAACCCCAAGGCAGATGCTGCAGGGCACATACAGATGAACTTAGAGTCTGAGAGAGAATACAGGACATGCACACAAATAACTATTATACAAGGTTGTCATTATAAGAAAGGCACAAACCAAGTGCTATAAGCCTTTAAAGGCATATATCTGCTAGACTGTAAGCTACATGAAAGCTCAGTTTTATGAGACACTGTATCATCGGTGCTTTCATCATCACCCGGCATATGGTTGCTTCTCAATAAATACTTTTTGACTGAATAAATAAACTTTCTATTTGGGGGTAAAGGTGAGGGATCAAGGTTAGACAAGACTCCAATGCAGAGTCTGAATTGACTCTTAAAAGATGGGGAGAGTTTTCAACAGCTGTTGGAGGTAGGAAGAGGGTGTTCCAGGTGGAAGGCAAGGCATCTGTTAAGTCCTGGAGGCTGGCAAGCCTCTGGAATGCTTTGGGCAGTATTTGGCTCGAGTTTATGGTACATATGTACAGAGGAGTAATGGGAAGAAAGGCAAACAGCATTTGTTGAGGCCAAGTTATGGTGACCCTACATATCAAGTTGGAACTTTGATTTTAATTTGTACACATTGAGGAAATAAAGTATTTTGAGAAGGAACTTGGCATTTTCTGAACCATGATTTAGGAAAACTTATATGGTAATTATATGTAAAATATAGATTCCAAACTTGAGTCTACATCAGGATTAACTGGGAAGCTTTTTAATTATACAGATTTCTATATCCCCCAAGACCTAATTAATTGGGATATTCATTGTCTGTATTTCTACCAAGTTCTCAAGGTGATAGCCAACCTCAAAGTGCACAGAATTCAAGATTACACATATCTGGGGCTAGTTCTTCTGGGATCTTGGCATGGGAAGAGAGAAGAGGGAACAAGATTGCAGATTCATAGGGTTATCTGTGAGAAAAGGCCAAAGAGAGAGAAAGAGACTTCTGAGGTCAGAGTCTACAGAGCCCTGCAGCAGAAGGATAACAATCACGCTTGAGTCATGAGCCAAGGAAATAATGATTGAGAAGAGAATAGAATCTAAGGGATCTGCAGGTGGGGGTCTAGCCACATGAGCAGAGATGAGAATGAGCAAGCAGAGGCATGAGGCATGGCTGCTGGGAGCACAGGTACATCAACATTTTCCTCTCCACCTGCCTGGCAAGCCTCAGGGAAGCACATCCCAGCAAGCAATTGAGTACATCAACCATTATTTCCCCATTTCAGAACTTTCATTTGTGTTTAGTGGAGATCTGTGTGATAACTCATATGCACTCAGATAAAGTGTCAATAAGAAGTTGTGGTAAGGGTCCTCTAATCCACTGATTTTTTTTTTTTTCTGATTTGAGAAGCCTGCAATAAAAATGCGAGAAGACTTAAACTTATTTCAAGGGCAGTTCAAGAACTGCAGAATTCACAGCATCACTGTTCTGCAGTCACAGCATAATTTTCTGTATGTAATAAAAGACACATGAAATACAACTTGAAAAATAAAAGGCTTCAAAGATTTATTAACTCTTTGAAATGTTATCCTAAGTAGTATGTTAAAAAGTCCATTGTAAAGAAAGCTATGAAAATTGGAAGGTATTACACCATAACTTTATTTCTTTTAAAACAGCAAAGATTTATTTAGGCACTAATGGCCAAATAGTTCAGTTTTGAAAAGTGGGGCCTGAATGATATAAAATAGTGGAAAGAACTGTGCACAGGAGAAAAAAAGAACTAAATGATAATACTAACAACAATAACAGCAACAATGCTACACTTAATTTTGTGAATTCTTATGTACTAGCTACTGTGCTAAATGCTTTACATGCACCAGCCTGTGTAAATCCTCACAATAACTCTGTGATGTTGGTATGACTATCATCCCAATTTCACAGGGGACATATTGCAGTTCAGAGATGGTAGACAACTTTCTTATGCTCAAAAACCTTCTAAATGGTAGTGGTAGCACAAGCTGAATCTAAACGCATGCTCCTAACCAACATTTTCTGACTTTACTAATAACCAGCTGTGTTTTCCTGCTCTACATAAATCACTCCTTGAATCCTCGCAACAACTCTAGGAGTCAGGTACTATTATTACTTTATTCCCGTTTTATTGTCTTTTCATTTTATAGGTGACATCACCGGGGCATAGGGAACTTAATTAACATTCCCCAAATTATGCAATTAACAAATGGAGAGGCTAGAATTGGAACCAGATATGTTAACTCAAAGTCTGTCTCTTAGTTTAGTGACACATATACAACAACAACAACAACAACAACAACAACAACAAAAGATAGGGTATTTTCTAGTGGTTGCCACTAGGTTCTACTCTAATGACTACTCTGTTCAATATTGTTACCAATATTGATGTCACAATGCTGTAGAATTGTAGTGATTAAATTGAATGATTGACTTGGGATTCAAATAAAGTCTAACAGGCAGATGAAAAAAATGGAATCTAACCAAAGGATATGTAAGTGAGATGAATATCAGATCTTACTCATGAACCTAAAAGCACGACTACCCCGTTTAGCAAGATGGAGCCAAGAAAGAGATGAGGATCTTTTCGTAGATGATAATAGGGGAGTTTTAGGTGACATTAAGCACAATATGAGTCAAAGGTGGTTAAAAGCAACTTGCTCCAACTCCTCAGGATCAACAAACCAAATGTCAACTTAGGGCAGTGATAGAACCCTTCTGCCTCCCTGATTGATACTAATCGGAAGAAATCTGGAGTGCTGCATTTTGGTCAAAGCATAGAAGTGTAGCATGCTAGAAAGATGAAAGGACTTAAAACCATGTTACAGAAGAGTGGTTGAAGAAACTGAGGATATTTAGCCAAGAGGAGAAAAGACATAGAGGGAGAGCTAATAGCTCCTGTCATGTGTCTGAAGGACCTCAGAAAAAAACAAAAACAAACAAACAAACAAAAAAGATTATTTGATTGTCTTTCTCCCCTTGGGGCCAAAATAAATAAATAAATAGATAAATTTAGCTTAATAACAGAAAGATCTTTCTGGAAGTTGAATCTTCAAAAAGATGGAAATGGTTGACTTACGAATTTTTGCACAACCCAGCTGCTTATTACAGTCATCTATGGGACTTTCTAACACTGTAGATACCAAGGCCCCAACTCCAGGGAGATGTGGAGAGATAATTTTGTATTTTTTTAAAGTTCCCCAGGTGATTATGATGTTCAGTTAGAATTTAAAAACACTCCTTTGATGGATAATGGTAATAATAACTATTTATGATGATAACTATGCACCAGGGATTGCACTACATACATGCTTTATATATATAAAATTTCATTTCATTCTCATCTCAAAAGTTTAATGTAGTAATGATGATCTCATTTTACTGGTGGATGAACTGAACCAAATTGAAGTACTTGCCCAAGGTTTCCAAGGATGGTAGAGGTGATAAGGAAAATACATCCACCTTGTTAGCAGGGGAGGTTGGAGGTTTCTGGCAGGTGGAGATCCAGGCTCAAACCCAGGACAGATGAATATGAGAGTGAATCACTCCATGTGCTTTGAGATTTAAATGACAGGATGAAGTCAGTCAAATTTAAGGGAGATTCCAAAATGAAAAATTTGTAATTCTGTCACTGAGAGCTCCAACAGGCAACAGGTCTTCAGGTTAGAGTTTATAAAAATAATCGAGTTTATAGAGATATTTCTATGGCATCAGAAATACCTATATCCTGGTAAGATTAAGGATAATTAGGCCAGATTATGATTAGAATAGATGTATGAAAAGGCAAATACTGCAGCTCAAAGAGTTCTAGGAAATGGGAAACAATATTTGAGAGACAAAACTGAAGGAAAAAATTCAGAAAACAGTAGACAAATCTTGGGAGTCTTCACTACTTTAATCAGGTAAAAATGATTCCCTGAAGTGAAGTTCTGAGAAGACCTGTTGGCTCAAGAGACAAATACAGTCTCTCAGTCTCTCTCTCTCTCTCTCTCTCTCTCTCTCTCTCTCTCTCTCTCCCTCCCTGTCTTATCTCTGCGGTAAGCCTCAGTTTTTTCTATTTAATGTAAGGATTTGCCATATAGCATGAAACATGATGGCATGAAGCATAGCTGCCAGCAACCTCAGATTTGCATGCCTCTAGCATTGTTTCTTGAGAGGCTAGAGAGAATTTCCCATGCAAAGTCCAGCTGAAAAATTCTGTGGAAGCTTTTTTGTTAGGGGGGCTTGAGTCATGTGCTCATCTAGACAGTAAGATTGACTGCAAATGGGGTCATATTCCCAGAAACGTAATCAGGGGTCAGGATACCAAAAAGTCTGGAAAGATGTTGAGGGGGCTGTGAGACAGACAAACAGAGTGGCCATTTGAAATAGCAAATGTTATACTTAGCAGTGAGCCATTAGGAACTGTCCAATTAGAGTTAAGAAAAAGGCACAGATATTTCTTGTTAGCACTATTACTTAATATGGTTCTGGAAGTTCTACCTTATTAGCTAAGGTAAACAACACCAAAGAGTACTGAAGTACAAGTATTGAAAAAGTAGAGACAAATATATTTTTAAAATATATTTTTGTAATAGTCTCATAAGATCTGAGGGGTTTATCGGGGGTTTCCACCTTTGCTTCTTCCTCATTTCTCTCTTGCTGCCACCATGTAAGAAGTGCCTTTTGCCCTCTGCCATGATTATGAGAGACTTCCCCAGCCATGTGGAACTGTGCATCAAATTAAACCTTTTCTTTCCAGTCTTGGGTATGTCCATCAGCAGCGTAAAAACAGACTAATATGTGGGTGGATCCTTCACGAACAGATTACTGCCTTCCCTGGATGAATTCTTGCTCTATTAGTTCCCATAAGAGTAGGTTGTTAAAAGGAGCCTGACACCTCCTCCCCTCTCTCTCTTGCTTCCTCTCTTGCCATGTGGTCTCTGCACATGCCATCTCCCCTTCACTTTCTGCCACCAGTGGAAGCAGCCTGAGCTCCTTACCAGATGCACATGTTCATGCCATGCTTCTTGCACAGCTTGAAGAAGTGTGAGCCAAATAAACCTCTCTCTAAAATAAATCACCAAATTACCCAGCCTCGAGTATTCCTTTATAGCAACACAAATGGACTAAGACAGTATGATTCTTTGAGAATAATTTAGCGATGCTTGTCAACATTTAAAATGTGGTTACTCTTTCCCTTCCCCATGGGAAGACAAGGCCCATGTCTGATATCAAGGCCATGTGAGCCCAGTCCCACAGCACTGTCTGATCTCTGCTTTGCAGCTCATACCCCCACAATAACTCCTGAGACCCCTGGCCTCTGGCTTCAGCCTTCCAGCCTCTGTTCCTCTAGTAAGGGCCTTCTGTGTCCACCTCTAACCCAGGCCCCAGTGACCCAGACCCAGGGTGGAGATGGATGTCCCAGCTGGCATGGCTGGGAGCTGCAGACCTATCCTCCTGGTGGGCCCAGAGGCCCCTTGAGCTTGTGGAGCCCCACCCTGGGGTTCTGCCTGCCCATTTCTCTCCCAGGGAGCCCCAGCCCCTATTGGGCCCAGGGACACTGGCTGGGCTCTGTGCTGACCCTCCCGTTCCACTCAGCCCTGGCCTCAGCAGCGCCACCCCTGCCTCCACCCTCTGAGCTTTGCATGTTCCACTAACCCGGGCAGGTGGCAGGTGGAGGTGTCAGGCTGCCGGCACCTCTGCAAGGGCAGAACACTAACCTGACCGTGGGCGGGGCCTTGCGGCATCCACCCCCAATAAAAGCAATTCCAACCTTAAATAAATAAATAAATAAATAAATAATAAATAAAATAAAATAATATAAAATAAAATGTGATTACTCTTTAATCTAGCAATTCCACTTTAGGAATCTATATTATATATGTAAAGGTTAAAAAAACATGTTTAGAATTTTCCTAGAACAAACACCTAGAGAGAATGTAAATGTTCATAAATAGGGAATTGATAAAAATAATTATGGTACCTCCATATTATTGATTACTCTAAAGATTTTTAAAGGAATAAAGTACACTTTATTGACTGGTATGGACAGTTTTTGATTATATATATTTTTTAGTAATAAGACAATTTATAGAATATATGGGATATAATCCAATATTTGTTTAAAAATGGAAAACATGCCTGTATATATAGATAGATGTTTATGCACATATCATAGGCCTTGTTAAATGCACAGGAAGCTTTAATGGTGTTTTCTTCTAGAGAATGAGAGTAAGGTATGATTTTATTTATTTTTTTCAATATGCACATAAGTATTTTTTGAAAAAAAATAAAGCCAGTAATTTTTCTAAATTTAAAAGTTTGACAAGTACAGTTAATTTTCAAGTTTTGACTACTTCCTTTGATGTTATAATGCTTTATATTGAGAACTTTACATGTATGTAGTATTTTTACATGCATTAAAAATATTGAAATGTATGCTTTGAGGATATAACAGAAAGAAAAGGTTTGAGGCACAGAACTTTATCAGAATATAGAATTGCTTTTTAAAAATTCTTACTGAAACTGGTGGAAATATTTAGCTCCATGAGCAGAAAAGAATTCATAGAACCATTATATTCTAACCTGCTCTATCCACTAGAGACTGTCATGTAAATGTCTGACAGAGCTACGCATATGAGAAGTTACACAACATCAGTATTCATTAAGAGGGGTCATTCAGTACAAAGTGAGCTCATTTTTACCAATATAAATGTGCAGAGATCGAATGAAGGAAAATCAAAGATAAAGGAAAATCCAAAGTGTGACCTTGAGCCATTGCCTGTGGATATAGTCTTGTTTCATCAATGTCAAGAAAAGCAAAGATAACTTTTAAGTTATCTTGGAGCATCAGAGCATGCCAATTACCTTATGATTCTACCTGCAATGAGAAATCAAACTAATACATACCTGCCTATTTCATAAAGAAGCATAATCACTTCACGCAAATGACAGGAAGACCCAATGTGGGTTACAGAATTTTGAGTTTAGAAAGCATTCAAAACAAAATGACAAACAAGAGTCAACCACAATTCATGACAGGGTTGTGCTAATTGATCTGGACAGAATTCTTCAGAATATGTTACTTACAGACACCAAGGTGTCATAGAGAAAAGGAGAATAGTCAGTGGCATGTGAATAAAGTGTGGTGATTTGCACTTTATCCGTGCCCATCTAAATACTTTAGCCTCCCTGTTTGCTGAGGTTAATAATGTTAATAATGAAATTTCCCCAAGTGGCAGGCAAGGCAGGTAAGGAAAAATGAAATATGTATCAGATTACAAATACGAAATTTTCCTGGAGTCTTCTTATTTCATGTAAGCCTGTATCAATATCAGTGCCCCATTTAGAAGTCTTGACGCTTCGTTTTTTCCTTCTCCTATTTTTCTTCATTTTTTCTTCTCCTCCTTCACTCTTACTTTTTCTTTCTTTTTCCTTTCCATCCTTCTTTTTTCCTTTTTCAAAAATACACTACCTCTTGTTTCCAATAGGCAGCACCTGTATCTTTTTTTGGTGAACTGTCCTCATGCTGCCACAGAGCACATTGCCTACATCCCTAGAGAGCCAAGAGTACTTAGAAAATTCCATGAGCCTTCAGGTGGTCCTAATTCAGTGGGTGCTGAGGTATGAAAGCCCACCTCCCTTATTTTTGTCAGAACAACTTTGAGTCATAACTCACACTCTATAAATCCCTTGGATCAGTCTGAACACCCTTGAGGGACCTTGAGATTGCACCCTCACTTGCCTTCTTCCCCTTCATTGTTCTGTTTCCCCTATTCCCCTTCCATGGTGTTCCTGGGGAACTTCCTTAATTAATCACTTGAGCACACATTTTTATTTTGGAGTTGCTTCACTTAGAAAATAATTTCTTCCGTCAAAAAAGTTAAATTGGCAGATATCTGAAAAATGTAATTTTTTAAATCTTCTAAAAATGTTTCCTTTAAATATATTTTTATTCATCAAAACATCTGTGTTTTGATAAATATACACACCTGTTTTGATGAATATATATACTCATAAATATATATATCTACTATGTACCCACAAAAATTTAAAAAAATACAATATAAACAGTAGATTGAAACAAATTGTTTTGTCAGTTGGTATATCCAGATTTTTAGTTGAGAAAAATGTGCCCATCATAGCTATAGGTAAAGCTTAAAAGAATTGATGTGACAGATAATACTATTATGAATCTAACCAGGATGGAGTTTAATGATGGAAATCTCCCTCCCATCTCACCTCTCACTTTAGATTTGCAGAAATCCAATTCTCCATGTTGTATTTTTTCCTTGTTCACTTAGCTTTTACATACACACAAATAGGATTTTATTAGTGACTTACTCATGAACTCAACTTATTTTTCTTGAGGCCACTGACCCAATGTTCTCTGTGCATTTTTGGTACTTCCCAGGAGTAACTGAAGGGCAAAAACGGGAACAAACGTTAAGATCTCTACCTACTAAAAAAACGTTTAGGAATCTGTGGTATACTTCATTCTAAAAGAGAAGTAAACTTGTATTTTCCAACTAAAAATGGTGAAACAAAGGAATTTCCAGGTAACTCTCTCTCATGGACAATTTGAGCATTCTGGTTAAACAAGGTGCTTTTTCTTTATACTACTGCATACATCTTTTACAAAAAGTTTAGTGTCTAGTCCTGACATCTGTTGTATATATTTTTTTTTCCAGAGGGTGAGATTTGATAGTACTGTCTCGATCAACATTAGGTTTCTCAGTTTTTGAGCAATACCCACCAAATGAAGGGATGTAAATATGATGTCTCACTTGGAGGGGCATTTAATTACTCTGATATTTGGAACACAAATGTCTAGTTTACTTAGAGTCCTTTTCAGATAGGCACTTATAGGACTACATTTCTATTCAAGTATGAACAGAGAAAGCTTGATTTTTTTCTAAGAAAGTGGCTAGTGGGAAGTAATACATCTGAGGCAAGGGATGAAATACTAATGAAAATGTGTCCACTTTTGAAAACTCTCATGCTGTTTCACTACTTCCTGTCTCTCGCTATGGAAAGACTTTCTCCTCTCTTTAACCTAGCAAACTGCTACTTATCCCTTTTCTCTGTGATGCTTTTCTTGATGCCCCTTGACAGAGATAGCTTTTCTGACTTCTGGTTCTCTTATTGTTTTCTATATAATACCCTTATTATAAAGCAACTATCATATATGTAATTTAATATTGTATGAATTTGTTTACCTATTAAAATGTATAATCTTTGAAAACAAATGCTGATTCTTGATTTACGAATCTCCACATTTTAGCACAATGACTGACAAATATTTATTAGAAGATGAATGGATAGATGAATAAATTAACAAATGATCAGAAAATTAAGTTATTAATAGAGAGGGAAAGTAAAAGATAAAGAAGTGCATGGGCAGAAAATATGTGCTCTAAGAGATTGATTAAAGAACTATGTCTTTTAGGCTGGGGTGATTAGAGACAGTTCCATAAAGGAGGTTGGATTTAAATTAGGACTCAAAGGATAAGTAAAGTTTTGCTAGTCCAGTGATCAATAATATTATTTATCAAGGTGCTTTCAGAGGCATTAGAAAATGCCATAAGCTGTGTTTCAGCCCATTTTGTATTGCTTTAACAGAATACCTGCATCTGGGTAATTTATTTTTTTAAAAAAGAGATTTAGTTGGCTCATGATTCTGGTGTCTGGGAAGTCCAAGTGCTTGGCACCAGCATCTGCTGAACTTCTGCTAAGGGCCTTGTGCTGCATCATAACATGGCAAAGAAATGGAAGGCGAACCAAGCGTGTAAAAGGGGGGCAATACAGGAAGGGTGTTCTCATTTGTAACAACTTGCTTTCACAGGTATGAATCCATTGCAGTGAGAACTAATCATGTGTCACAAGAGTAAGAATTCACTCACAACTGCAAGAATGGCACTAAGCCACCCATGAAGGTGGATCTTCCATGACACAAATGCCTCCCATTAGGCCCCACGACTTAAAGGTTCCACCTCCCAACATCGCTGCATTGGGGATTAAGATTCCAACATGAGTTTTGGTCGGGACACTCAAAGAATAACAAACTACAAAGACTACATTAAAACTTATTATAATATATTGATTATACTGAACTGCTTGTAATTTATACTCCAGAAAATATTTACAATGAAAAGAAAAAAAAAGGAAAGAAAGGGAAGGAAGGAAGGAAGGAAGAAAGACTCAAAACAGTAGCAGAAGTAAATGAAAAATTTAGGTGGATGATAAATCTTCCTAAAGTGTATTTTTAATATTAATAAACTTAAATACTCATAAATATTTTCAGGGAGAAAAAGAAATTCTAAATATTTTTTTAAATTTTATTTTTGGTCAAGGCAATCATTTGATTTGCAACTTTTGAATGTAATAATACTGGCCTCATGGTCCACTCAGGGAGTAATTTTAAGTTACATGGCTTGAATCAACACAACTATTCATTTATATGATTAGAATCTAAAAAACTTGATACCTCCAAATGGCACATGGTCATCATCTCTTTTAGTTCTTTTATTTGCAAAATTACTTTGTAATTCTTTATTTACAAAATTCAGAATTATGCTATAGGTTCTGGAGAGAAAAAAAGGCACACCACTTGCAGTAATGCCATTTTGTTTATTTATTTTGAGCAGTCCTATTTATTCTAATCGCTATTTCTAAGTGCATACTTAGAAAAATGTCAGAAACAAACAGAATCAGACATAAAGTCTAGGTTCAGATTAGAGAAATTGTCCAGTTAGTTTCATATTTATCTGGAGGACTGGCTTCCAAATCTCAAAGCTGTCAGACTGAATTAACAGTTATTTTATTAATGTTTTCAAGTTCAAGTTCATTTGTATATATAATACGGCTGTTGTGTGGCTGGCTTTAGAACCAACTGATCTAAACAAGTAGGGTTGGTGTGGCATTAGTGGCAGTCTTGGAGGACTGCACCCTCCCAAGTCAATTTTTAAATGTAATTCCTAAGTGTGCATACTATTAATCTGGCTTCAGCTGGGTAATTCATTTTCTGATTTCCATAAGTGAAGCAAGTAGTCCTGAAGGTTAGCTTCCACCATATTTAAACAATTCTATTACCAAAAAATTTTTTAGTGAGCCTTATGATAGAACTGACTCTCCCATTAAGTGGGGGAAACTAGGTTAGCTTATCCAATCTCTGACTTTTGGTGTAAGGTTTGAAATGCCATTTAGGAAGGACATCTTACATTTTACTATACTGTCTAAAGTTTACTGGGCAGATCAAGGAGAAAATGAGGGACATTTTAAAAATTGGAAACTTTACTATTATATGTATTCTGCCATAGGTGTGGGTGTTACTCAAAGCAAAGCAGTCAAATCATTTCAGCCTTGTTATGGTAGAGAGACACATCAAAGAGATTGTCTGAATGATGCCACTCAATTACCCGAGTCATGTTTTTTTTTTCTTTAAAGATACTAATTGTTGCTCAGTAACTGTGTCTTAAGTGCTGTGCTATGTGTTTTGTATAGATTGTGTCATTTAATTCACTCTATGACTTTATGAGACAAATTCAAATAGAATTCCCATTCGATAGGTGAATAAACTCAGGCTTAAGTAACCTCTCCAGGGCCACACAGATGCTAAGTGGGAATACTGGGATATGTGCTCAGGCAGTTTGGTTCTAGAATATGTACTCTCCTGAACTTTGTATTTATTTAACCTTTAGGAACATTACCAAAATTAACCACCCTGATGGTGTAGTTACATGGCTTAGTGGAATGTTGGCTGGGACACCTGGAGTTCAAAGATAAGTCCTGGATTTATAGGCTTAGCAACTAATTCAAATCAGCCAACCTCAAAAGAGCCGAGCTTATCACACAGAAAGACCATTTAATAGTTTCCAGTGGGTGGTCTTTTCCTTTCCTGTGACTGGAATGAGCAGTTGTTAATAGTATGGGCATTAGCCTGTATTATTTTAGCCCCAGATTTGAATTAAGATCTACCACTTACTAGCTCTGTAACCTTGGCCAATATATTTATCCTCAGTTTCCCCATGTATAAAATGAAGGTAATAGTCCCATTTCATTAAATTGTCATGACTTAACTCATATAAAATGCTTATTATGGGGCTAGAATCATAGGTGACCTTTAATAAGTAGTTATTAATTAAAGATCATGGGAACACAATCTGTTTCTGTTATCCTGGTATCTGGAAAATCACATAAATAATCAATAGATAGAAAGCCATATCTGATAAAAAAAGAGTTGCTATTCTTATGGAACATTTTATTCAAGCTTGGCTAAGTATTCTTCCTTCTTTCATCACTGTGTCTACCACATTAGGTACTAAAATACTCATGTCTTCCAGCATCAGTTTCTTTCCTTTAACCAGTGCTGGATAAACATGAATACATTCCTAAGCTTTAACTCTACTTTTACAAGATTTATATTATTACAAATTTCTTCATGAAAGGAATACTGTATGCCCTCAATTTGTAGATGCCATCCATAGTTAAATAGATGGATTTAAAAATCCATTAAAAAAATAGTATGGATTAAAAAATATTTTTAGGAGAAAAAAGAGTTGATTCGTTATGCATTCATCATTTTAAAAAAACTGAGAAAAACTAGCTTACATTGATCTATACTACTACATATTACTTTCTTCTTAAATATCACAAATTATAAGCCATAACTTTTACATTCAGAATATAAAATTTCATCTAAATCTGTAATCCCAGCACTTTGGGAGGCTGAGGAGGGTGGATCACAAGGTCAAGAGATAGAGACCATTCTGGCCAACATGGTGAAACCTCGTCTCCACTAAAAATACGAAAATTAGCCAGATGTGGTGGCGCATTCCTATAGTCCCAGCTACTCGGGAGGCTGAGGCAGGAGAATTGCTTGAACCCAGGAGGCGGAGGTTGCAGTCAGCTGAGATCGAGCCACTGCACTCCAGCCTGGCTATAGAGTGAGACTCCATCTCAAAAAAATAAAATAAAATAAATTTCATCTAAATCACTTTTTGCCATCAGCACTTAGGTATAACCTCGTGGTGGCACACTGTTTCTTTGTAACACTCACTCGTGATCTTTAACTCTTTAGAACTTTAAGAATTTACAGTGTAATTTTAAGTCATATTTAAAGTATGCAAGGACTTATTCTGTATTTTGTATTTGGTTTAGCTCATAGTTTCATGTTTTTCATTATGTAAATTAATTGCTACTAAAGCAAGTTAGTGTCTTATGGAAGTCAGCTAAAAGTTTTTGAACAAAAAGTATTGAATTCTCTAGGTTGCATAAATTTGTTATATAAAACTTGCCTGAATTTGGAAATTTTGTGATCCGGTACAGAGATTAACAAACTATAACCTGCAGGCTGAATCTGACTCACTAACTATTTTTATAAATAAAGTTTTATTGAAATATAGTTATGTCCATTTGTTATTTTAGGGACTATGGCTGCTTTCACACTATAATAGTAGAGCTGAGATGTCACAGAGCCTATATGGCTTACAAAATTTAAAATATTTACTATCGAGCACTTTACAGAAAAAAATTGTGGTCTCCTTAATCTAGTCCAAGAGCTTTAGTAATTTCTAAAGCCGACTACACAGTAATTTTCTTTCATTATCTCCTCCTTATCATTATTATCAACAACGTATCTAAGAGGTATAACTATGTGTCCCAACATGAATTATTTTATTTAATACTTATGTAAAACCGCTTATTTTTTGGATGAGGTAGTTGAGGCTTAGGAGGTTAATTATCCAGGTACATAAAGGTATCTAAGAGGTAATACTAGAATATATAGCATTATAAGCTGATGAGACAGAAGTAAATTAGCAAGGAAATGTGCATGACTTATGATTTGGAACAGTTGGCCAATCAAGGGTAGAAGTGGGAGGGCTACAAAAAGATTGAGCAATGTTTCAAGGCAAGATGAGTTGAAAGAAGTAACATGAGAACATGTACCAGAAAATAAACTATTTTCCATAAGTGATTTCCAGTTTCTTTATACTTTCTAGTTACATTATACAACTTCACTAAAGTGTAAGCTCTGCGAGAGCCAGAACTTTTTTTTTCACTGTTTTATCCTCTGTGCCTAGAGTAGTATGCATTTAATAAAGAATTGCTGAATAAATGAATATGTTATTTGACCACAAAAACTGGGAAAAGGCAGATAATGGGACAAGGAAAAGACACAAACACCAAAGACATTATCTCTGGTGAAACACCCTTTGTCTATTTGGAAATATTGACAACTGAAACTTATCAGGTAAGTGGCAGGGGAAAGAATAATAAGTTGAGGTTTCCATAGCATCAGGTTTTATCATAATTCTTGGTCTGAAAGCAGATGTTGAATTTTTTTCTGCTTGTATTATTCAAGGACTCTGGGCTACAAGTAAAAAAAGAAAAAAAAGTACAAATTTGCTTATGTAAAAAGCAATTTGCTAGTAACATTTGGACAAGATTTCTGTTCATCTCTGTATTCAGTTTGTTTCCGGATGTTGGGGCTATTATCTTCTACCATAGACTAGCTTCTTCTCAGGTAAGAAGACACAGATGGCCAGGAATCTGGAACTAACATATTAACCTTCCATAGCCGGAGAATCAAAGTTTCTTTCCTCCATAGGAAGAGAATTTCATCTAATCAAGCCTCTACCCATTACCACTGGAACTACCATTTCTTTTACTTTAGGCTTTATCATTTTCTATCTGAACTATACCTACTGCTTTCTTCATCCATTCTCGACTTCCGTTTTAACTCATTAGTACAAGTTTATTAGGTCATTCCTTTGCTAAAAATCTGTAAGGATTTCTCATTTCCTTCACATCAACACTCAAGCTCTTTGTATAACACATACAAGCCTCTTTGATTTTATCCTACTTAATTCTTCATGTTCATCTTTCAGTATCTCAACCCCCTGCCCCTATTAAATACTGAACTCTAGATGCACTGTTTTATTTACTTGAAGTTCCCCAGTAATGGCTTTTCTCCAGCTGGAATGCCTTTCCCACAATTATTTGCTTCATCAACTCCTACCCATCCTTAAAGACAGAGCTCAAGCATCACTCCTACTCTCTGGAAGTCTCTGTCTTTCCAATCTGCCATAGGTATCCTTCTTATGTGCTCCCATAGAATTTCATTTTATTCTATAATATCACTTCGAGTATTTTATTATTTGGAATTTTTGCCTCACATATTAGACTGTAACTTGAAGGAAATCACTGTGTTTTGTATTTTTATTACCAATATTTAGTATATATTCTCAACAAATAATTTTTGTGTGAGTAAATGATTGCATGCATATGTGGCTCAACAGAGTTACATAAACAAATGAAAGAAACTTCTCCTCTATTACATAAACTATAAACGTCAAGTTTTTCACAATTACATACAATATGGAAAAATATATTTACATGTCTTAGAGTCTTAGAAGTCTCATTCCTAAAAACTAAGCCTGAGCAACAGTCGAATGTAATGATCAACAGTGTGCATGTGAAAGTCTGACCACCTAGGTTTAGATCCCACTACTTCCACCTATCAGTTGCGTGACCTTAGGCAAGTTACTTTATCTCCCTGTGTCTAAGTTTTTTCAGCTGTTTAACATTTTATTAATAAATCAGTGATATCAGCAAGATGGTGGAATAGGAGGTTACCCCCTTGTATCCCCCCAGGGCAACATGAATTCTGCACCCATCTACAAACAAAAGTCTCTTTGTGGGAGATTTGGGATTCATGTATGGGGTTGTAAAACTTCTCTTTTGAGCCAAAGATCTAAGAGGATTGGTTTGAGAGTGCAGATCCGCACCTAGGTGGCAGGCCCTCCAGTTATGCTCCCAATTTTGGACCCAGAAACAACCTCATTTTCCAAAGAGTTTGGCTACACCCCCATTTGGCCTTGAGACAACTACCAAAACTATCTGCTAAGGGATCTGGGAGGAATCACACACGCTAGTTCCTTGAGAGACAGGCCTGTCTTCTTGCTGACATCTGTCTCTGCAGTGTACCTGAAAGTTACCCTGTAAATAGGCTACAGCCCTCCTGAGCTGTGGTCCCAGCTTTGTACTGCTTGCCCACAGACCAAGGAGATTTGCCTACCTGATGCACCAGGATGGGCTTGCTGGCCTCTGTCCTATAGTAGATCGCGAAGTGACCCTCTCTCGGCCGCAGCCACCCTGCCACATCCCCAGAGTTAATTTTCTTATGCAGGGACTACTATCCTGGCCAGGCTTGCCAGCCTGTCCCAGAGCAGTTCCTGAAGAGGCCTTGAATCTCAGCTCTGGCCCCTCTGAGCTGAGGTCTGGGAGTAACTCTGTCCTTATGCTGGAAGTCTCACACATTGGTGTCACTGAGTCAGGCTTGCCAACATCGATCCCATAGCAGATTCTGAAATAACTTAGAAGCTTGATTGTAGCCCCTCCTGGCTGTGTTCTGGAAACAGCTCTTCCAAGTACAGCTCCCTCTGGGAGACAAGCCCATCTGAATCCCTGTGACAGGTTTGCCAATTTCTTTCCCAGAGTAGATCCTCAAATGATCCTGGATTTCATTTCTGGCCCTTTCTGTCTTGAAGATAAGAGTAGTTCCATTTGCCTGGAGAACCAGAAGGAAGCACACCCTGTAGGGCACATGCATAGTGACACCCTGAACTTGGTCCCACTGTAGATCTTGAAATAACCCTATAAATTGACTCCAGTCCTCCTCAGCTGCAGTCTAAGAACTGGCCTGCTCACCCAGAAAATCACTGGGAGACTTACCAATTCATGACCCTGGAGACAGGCCTAAAGATTTGGTCTTGATGGTGGACCCTGAAATAACCTTGTATCTCAGTTCAGAACATCTTAACTATGGAACCCATCCAGTGATCCAGTGAGATCTCTCCTATTTGAAGGGAAGCCACACCCCTCAGTACATATGGTAACAGACCTGGCATCTGCAAACCCTAAAGTTGACCTTTATCTCAATGCCAGCCACACAGACCAGGTCCTGAAGACAATTCAGTCTACTCAGGGACATAGAGGCCCATGCCCACTAGAATCCCTGGTAACAGGCTTTCCAATGAAGACTGAGCATCAGTCATGAGACCTGATCCAATCCCACTCAATGGCAATCCCAGAGGTAATCTTATCAGCTGGGAGACCTAACAGGAGATTTTAACTTGCTAAAACCAGTCTGTAAAGACTGAAAAGGGGGCTTGCCTCTTCAAGTGCACTGGTACTAATGGAAGGCTTTGCAGATAATAAAGAATTGGGCAAGCATCACACCACCAAGGGAAACTAATACAGTTTCAATAATCAGCTCCAAAGAAATGGAGATATAAAATTTACCTGAAAAGGAATTCAAAATAATAATTTTAAAGAAGCTCAATGAGAAGGAACAAAATACAGACAGAAAAACAATACATGAGCAAAATAAGTTTAATAAAGGAAAAGAAAGCATAAAAAAGACCCAAACAGAAATCCTGGACAATGCAATGACAGGACTAAAAAATTCAATAGAAAATTTTAACCGCAGGCTTGATCATGCAGAAAAAATAATTAGTGAACTTGAAGACAATTCAGTCGAAATTAGACAATTAAAGAAACTAAAAGAAAAAAACTGAAAAAGAGTGAAGAAAACATAAGGGACCTACAGGACATCATCAAACATACAAATATATAAATTATGGAGGTACCAGAAGGGGAAGAGAAAGAGAAAGGAGCAGAAAGATTATTTAAATAATTACTCTCTGCAAGCTTTCCAAATATTGGGAGGGATATAGACATACAGATTCAGGAAGTTGAAAAGATCTCAAGTAAGATCAAGAGAAAAAGGAATACTCCAAGATATGTTATAATCTAATTGTCAAAGTCAAAATCAAAAAGAGAATCTTGAAAGCCACAGGAGAGAAGAAACTCATCACATGTAAAGAATCTCTGTAAGGCCATAAATGAATATCTCAACAGAAATTTTGCAAGTCAGGAAGGAGTGGGATGACTTATTCAAAAAGCTATCTTTCAGAAAGGAAGGAGAGATAAAGACATTGCAGGAACAAACAAAAGCTGAGAGAATTCATTACCACAAGATTGGCCTTACAAGAAATGCTAAAGGGAGTTCTTTGAGTTGAAATGAAAGGATAATAAAAAACAATATGAAAACATGAAAGTATAAAGCTAACTGCTAAAAGTAAATACATGGTCAACTTCACAACACCCTCATACTGTAAAGCTAATGGGTAAATCCCTCTTAAGTCTAGTATAAAAGTTAAAAGACAAATGTTTTAAAAACAACTATAGCTATAAAAAATTGGTTAACAGATGCAAAACATAAATAAATGTAGAGTATGATATCAATAGCATAAAATGTGAAGCGAGGGAGAAGTATGGAATCTCTGTATGTGATTGAAGTTAAGGTACTATTAGCTTAAATAAGAATATTATAACAGTAAGATTTCTAATATAAATCTCATGGTAACCATAAAGGAGAAACCTGTAGTATATAGAAAAAGATAAATGAATCAACGTATACTACCACAAAACTGCAACAAATCACAAAGAGAGCAAGATAGGGAAAAAGGAACGAAGAACTACAAAACATTTGGGAAAAGAATAACGATTCTAGTAGTAATTTCTTATATTTCAATAATTATATTAAGTGAATTAAAATCTCCAGTCAAAACCACAAAACAGCTGAATGGATTAAAAAATGCAAAACAAGATCCAATGATATGCAGCCTATAAGAAATTTAGCCTTAAGAACACACATAGATTGAGAGTGAAGGGATGGAAATAGATATTCCAGACAAATGGTAACCAAAAGAGCAGGGATGAGTATACATATATCAGACAAAATAGACTTTAAGAAAAAAATGGTAAAAAAAAAAAAAAAGACAAAGAAGGTCGTCATTTAATGATAAAGAAGTACATTTATCAAGAGAATATAACAATTTTAAATATATATATGCAACCAACAGTGGAATGCCTAAATATATAAAGCAAATATAAATAGATCCAAAGGGTAGGATAGGGTACAATATAACAATAGTAGAGTACTTTAATATTGCACTTTAAGAAATTGATTGATTATTCAGACAGAAAATCAATAGGGCAAGAGTAGATTTAAATAAGATTTTGGACCAAATGGATCTAACAGGCATATATAGAACATTCCCATTCAATAGAAACAGAATATACATTCTTCTCAAAAACACACAGAATATTCTGTATGATAAATAATCTCTTTGGCCACAGAACAAATCTTAACAAATTTAAGAAGATTGAAATAATATCAAGTATTTTTTCTGACCATAATGGAATAAAACTATAAATCAATAGCATGAGAAAGTTTGTAAAGTTTACAAATATATGGAAATTAAACTATATGTTCCTAAACAACCAATGGGCAATGGGTTAAAGAAGAAATTAAAAATATCCTAAGACAAATGAAAATGAAAACATAACATGCAAAAACTTATGGAATGCAGCAAAAGTAGTTTTAAGAGAGACGGCTATAGCAATAAATGCCTACATTGAAAAAATAAAAAAGAAAGATCTCAAATAAACAATTTATTACACCTCAAGGAACTAGAAAAGAAAGAACAAACTAAGCCCAAATTTAGTTGAAGGAAGTAAAATATGAATAATAAAAATCAGATGAGAGATATTTAGTAAATAATATATATAATAAAGATATAAACAGAGATAAAAATAAATGAAAGACACTAGACAGACAATAGAAAAAATCAACAAAACTATGAGTTAGTTTTTTGAAAAGATAAAAAAAATCAACAAATCTTTAGTCAGACTAAGAAAAAAAGAGAAGACTCAAATATGTAAAATCAGAACTAAAAGTGGAGCCATTACAACTGATACCACAAGAATACAATGGATCATGAGTCTAGTATGAGCAATTATGTGCTTATAAATTGGATAACCTAGAATAAATTGGTTAATTCCTAGAAACACACAAACTCCAAGACTGAATAAACGAGAAACAGAAAATCTGAACAGATGAATAAGTAAGAAAATTGCATCAAAAATGTAAAATCTTGCATCTAAGAAAAGCCCAAGACCTGATGTCTTTACTGTTGAATTCTGACATTTAAAGAGGAACTAATACCAATCCTTCTCAAGCTCTTCCAAAAAATTAAAGAGAGAACACATCCAAAGTCATTTTATGAAGCCAGAATTACCTTAATACCAAGGCCACACAAGGGCATGACAACAAAAGAAAATTACAGGCCAATATCTATGATGAACAAAATACTAGCAAATCAAATTCAACAGCACATTCAAAGGATCATTCACTATTATCAAGTGGGATTTATCCCTGGGGTGCAAGGATGGTTCAATATATGCAGATAAATAAATGTGATATTCAATATTAACAGAATGAAGGACAGAAAATATATGATTACCTCATTACATACACAAAAAAATTTGACAAAATTTAGCATTCTTTCATGACAAAAACCCTTAACAAATTAGGAATGGAATAAATGTACCTCAATATAATAAAGGCTATATATGATAAGCCCATAGCTAACATTATGCTCAACAATGAAATATTGTAATCTTTTCCTTTAAGATCTGGAATAGACAAGGATGCCCACTTTCACTACCTCTATTCAACATAGTATTGGAAGGCATTGCCAGAGAAATTAGGCAAAAGAAAGAAATTAAAGGCATCCAAATGGAAAAAACGAGATGCAAAATTGTCTTTGCTGACAACATGATCCTAAAGATGCCAACATGATCCTAAAGATATATAGAAAATCCTAAAGATGTCACCAAAAAAAATAATAATAAAGGTTAGAACTATGATCCTAAAGATATATAGAAAATCCTAAAGATGCCACCAAAAAAAATAATAATAATGGTTAGAACTAATAGACAAATGCAGTAAAGTTTCAGGATACAAAATCAACAAAATAAATAATGTTTCTTTCCACTAACAAGCTATCTGAAGAAGAAATTAAGAAATCAAGAAATCAAGAAATCAATCCCATTCACAGTAGCATAAAAAACCCAAAATAAAATGCTTAGGATTAAATTTAACCAAGAAGGTGGAAGATCTGTATACTAAAAACTATATAACATTGATGAATGAAATTGTAGATGACATGAATAAATGGAAAAGTTTTGTGTTCATGGATTAAAAGAGTTAATATTGTTAAATGTCTATACTAACTCAAAGCATCTACAGATTTAATCCAATTCCTATTGAAATTCCAATGTCATTTTTCACAGAAATAAAAAAAATTGTGACAACACGGATAAACCTGAGGATATTATGCCAAGTGAAATAAACCAGGCACAGAAACACAAATACTGTATGATCTCACTCACAGTATTAATTAGTATTAGTTAAACTAATAAAAGTGGGGAGTAGAATGGTGGTTACCAGGTGGGGTGGGAAGTGTGGATGGGAAGAGGAAGATATTGATCAAAGGGTTCAAAATTTCACTTAGACAGGAGGAATAAGCTTTAGTGATCATTTGCACAGAATGGTGACTACAATAAATAATAATGCATTCTATATTCCAAAGTTGCTGAAAGAGTAGATCTTAAATGTTTTCACAACAAAAAATAGGGATGTGAGGTTATATATTTGTTACTTAACTTGATTTATACATTCCACAATGTAAACATATGTAAAAACATCATATTTTACATCATTAATATATAATACATAAAATTGTTATTTTTCAGTTAAAATACATTTTAAAAACTAAAAATAAAAAAATTAATAATAGTGCCTAGTTTATAGGGTTGTTGTGAGAATTAAATGAGATAGATTGTGGAAGGAACTTAAAAATGATGCTAGGTACATAGCAAGTGCTCAATAAATGATAACTGTATAATAAATTCATTCTTTGTTACCTAACTGAATATTATGGCATAACAAAAGCCTGTACAAATGAGAAACTAGTATCTTTTACAGACATAGACATGTTCATGTCTGAATTTTAAAGTCAATCAAACAAACAAAAAACCCAGAGCTGGCCGGGCACGGTGGCTCACGCCTGTAGTCCTAGCACTTTGGGAGGCCGAGGCGGGTGGATCATGAGGTCAGGAGATCGAGACCATCCTGGCTAACACGATGAAACCCCATCTCTACTAAAAATACAAAAAATTAGCCGGGTGTGGCGGCGGGCGCCTGTGGTACCAGCTGCTCGGGAGGCTGAGGCAGGAGAAAGGCGTGAACCCAGGAGACAGAGCTTTCAGTGAGCGGAGATCGCGCCACTGCACTCCAGCCTGGGTGACAGAGCGAGACTCCGTCTCAAAAAAAAAAACCAAAAAAAAAAAAACCAAAAAAAAAAAAAACCAAAAAAAAAAAAAACCAAAAAAAACCCACACACACCCAGAGTTACAACTTCAAAGTTATGTTTGTAAGAAGTGAAATGTCTACAGGTGTGGCAGAGGAAAATTTATTCTGAGATTGGCAGAAAAGTTAAGTAAACCTAGCTGTCCTGGATAACATGCTGATGGTTTCTTATTGACAAAATGTGGTAATGCAGCAAATTTGAGTGGTTTTATTGCTTTTTAGAGTAAATTAGTTTAAAGTATATTTCAAAATTTGAATTAGAAGCTTGCAGAACTTTGCAGAGTTCTTGAATAATTTGGAGATTTTTAAGATTATGGTCAAAACTATTGTTCTAGATGAGAATAAGCTTTCAATCAAGTGTCTTTGTTTAACTTTGGGCTTTCAGTAGCATGTGTGTGCATATTATGTGTATTTGGTCATAATTATTTCTGGGTAAGATTATCTGGCTCATAGTGCTCTTAATGGCACTATATTGTTTGCAGGGGCAGTTACTGAAGGCCAAGCATTGCCTTTAAGGTATTGAAGACAGAAAGAAAGAAGTCTTGAGATGACTGATTTAATCCACTGAGGCTGGTGATAGCCTTGCATTCCTGGTGATAGAGGTTGAGGTAGCAGGAAGCATTGGAATAGTACATCTTCCCTGCAGATCTATTTATTTGGCATGGGCTGAAGATAAAGGGATCCTATTAAGAATTATGGTTGGTTAGCCCAGGATTTGAACTAATAGTCTTGGCACTAAATAATCCTTAGAAGTAAGAGGATAGACTAATCTTTACCTAAAATCAAAATGGAGCTTTCCACATTAATGAAACCTAATTTATAAAAATCAGTTAAAAATTTTGCCTACAAATTTATATTATAAAATCCAAAGTTATTTAAGAGAAGTATAGACATTGCTTCTGGATGAGTTATTAGAAAACATATGCAATGCATTGTCAATTAAGAGTTAAAATTTGAAGCTATTTTATTTTAAATTAATACAACCAATTATTAAACGTAAAGCATTGTTTTCATTTTGCATTGTAGCATGTGGGTTAGAGAACAAACATAACCATAGGTAGTTAAAGCTATAGGTACTTTTTATTTTCAGAGTAAAAGAAAATAGTTTTTAAAATAAGATATATACATACATATGCATTATATAAATAAAATGCTTACTGAAAAGAAGGAGCACTTGTTTAATAAGACTGAAAATGCACAATGGGTGATGTAAAATGCATATAAAATTAAACAAAACAGGTACATTAATCACTGCCACCAGGACAAATGGATTCAAGCAGCAAACATTTATTTAAATAACCTACAGCAGGATGGAGGAGAATAGCAGAAGATAAAAAGCACTAGAAAAATTTTATAGGTTTTTCACTCACCGAATACCTCAGGGGTTAATGGAGAAACAATAGGAAATGACCAGACTTATTTGGCCTTTTCTTTTTTGACAGAGATGGAGAAAAGGAGATAGTGGGTGGCCATCTTCTTAATGACCTAATTGTAAACCCATTTGTTTTAGATGGCTAATCTGTTTTTATTGTGTCAGTATAGATGACTTGGATAATTGCTGGCCCTGTGGCTCTGAAGCGATCAGATGGCACATTATAAATTGGAAAGTAGCCAGGTCTTGCCCAATATAGAGCTGGTTAAAACCTTTGATGACACAAGTGTCTAATAAAGAAAATATACCTCATCAGTTAAAGCTTAGCTTGATAATTACACTGGAGAACAATTTGTTTCATGTCTGAAATCCTACAAGCTCTTAGATACTCAGAGTTGACTCAAACTCAAGAACATATTCCACTAAGTGTGGGTAAAGTCTAGCTAGTCTTTCACATTCAAAGCATCACCGTTTAAAGTGACTTAACAAAACAGCCTGTAGCCTGCCTGTTATCTGAGAATTATCAGAAAAATGTGGCTTTGATAAATTAAGTGTAAATGAGTCATAAATGCATCATAAATTGTGAGATAGTTTTCTCTTAGACGACATACGGATTCCAAAATTGAAAATGAAAAAAGAAATTTGGCAATTGTTCCTGTCTTGAGGTTTCTAAAATAGTTTTATGAGTCTGTGTGTACCTCTCCATCTCTCTCTTTTTATAAGACCTGCATAAACTAAGTGTTATGATGCTCTAGTAGGACTGTAAAATGACAGATACCCTATTTAAATCATTGTTAAAGACGAAAACAATGAATTATCAGTTTTCATCTTCCTTAAATAGCATATAAAATTCTCAGAAGTTAATTCCCTCCTCCTCTGTAAGCTCTTTACATTGTTCCTGAATGGGATTGTTAAAGGGAGAAAAAATAACCCTAAAAGTGAAATACAAATTATATTAGTATGGATGGTGCCTCTCACAACCACAGGCATGTTTACTTGGTGCTTTTATATTTAGGTTGACTTCTCAAATCCTGATGTTTATTGTCTATTGAGAAAGAATTCCTGAACAGGTAGGGATTTCCTGGGGAAAGAAACAGCAAGATTGGTGGTCAATAGTTTTTGACTCTTCTTCCGATAAGCATGTAACCTCAGCAATCTATAGTGTCTTTAGGGTTTTCACTTCATGTAGTTATCTACAAAACCCCGCTGACTCACTGTCTGATATTACTGGGCTCTCACATAGTTGCTTCACCAGCACATACAGGGGTCTGGGTGAAGTTGGAAGCAGCAGAATGTATACTTCTGAAGTGCATTATTCACCTTGTGGTCTCATTTGTGCACATTCCTTACCTAGGATTGCTTATCTCACCAGGACCTCAAAAATGAGATGCATGGATCCATAACAGATTCCTGCTGTGTTATGCCAGTTGGTCCTCAGGGCTACATGACCATCATACATGCCTCATGCCACTGTTAGAAACTGTGAGTGACATTTTACTAAAGCCTTAATCCCACCTCCACTACCTGACTCTTAGTAGATTAATCTCCTTTCTATTTACAGCTTTTTCAGCTGTGGTCCTTCAAAGCATTCCCTTGTATCTTCTCACTTTCTCCTTTCCTTCCCTCATCTACTTTGTCTTCCCCATATCCTCATATTATTTACTCCATCACTGTTATCTTCCTTCTATCTGTTTTTAGTGTTTCTATCTGTTTACTGGAGCTTTTTAAAGCTCCAATAGGAGGAGCTTTGTGAATATTACTTAGATAGGGGGCTTTTGGAGAAAGGGACCAAGTATATCTTTTTGCCAACCTCTAAGAGTTCTGTGACCTATCACTTGGCCTGTATAGCTTTAGTATTGGGCTCCCTTAGTCTCAGAAGACCTCATCAACTCAACAAAGCCTGACTACATAACTATATATTCTTTTAAGCAAAGTATTTCAGAAGCCAAAAAAAAAAAAAAATCTTCATATTACTATGGAAACATAGAGATCTACTCCCCTGTTCAATAGTGACAGAATGAGGAATAATAATGCCACGTCAACAATAAAGGGATTTTCATTGGCAAGAAAATGAGTAGCAACAGGAGTTGTACTAAGGGAGAGCACATTTTGACAGGTCAAGGACATTTCAAGGGAGAATCACAGAAACATGTGAGGACTGGTGAGAGGCCTGAGAGCTTCTACCTGGCTGCAACGTCTATTGCAGGGACAATCACTGATGTTTGTAACCTGTCTATGGTACATCTTCTCAGTAAGGCAAGGCCCTGAGTGAAAAGCTCTGAAGTCTTATTTACTTGGTGGTTTCATGTTTAGATTGACTTCCTGAGTCCTGGCATTTACTGTCTATCAGTGGAGAATTCCTGAACAGATAAGGACTGTCTAGAGGAAGAGAGCAAGATTGGTGGCCAGTGGTTCTTGATTCCTCTTCTGATGTTTTCTACATCCCATAAGCCAACAGTTCTCCTAAATTCTATTTCTACCAGCCCTTCCTGTTTAGCCTCATGGAATTTCCTCCTGCCTGGTCCCCTAGGCTCAAGTCTCTCCATTATCTTGAATGCACACCAGTAACCAGTTGGTGTTCTTTAATTGGTGGGTCACATCTATCTACAGATATTGGAGTCCTCGGGCAACTTGGCCTCATTCTACATTTTCTATTAATACTTTGGGGTATAGTGCTTCAGTATTCGAACAGTCTGCTCTGGAAAATGAGAAATTTTTAACTGTGCATATATGTACACAACATGAAACTCTGAGAAACATGAAAATAAGAAATATATTTATCATTTTTTCAGCATTATATTGACATCTTTACTATTCATCCTTTGCAAGTGCATTGCAATTTTTTGTTGACAATATACAGAAAACTTCTCTTTTTATTAAGTTAATGAATTAGAGCTATGGGAAATGGATTGTCCCACTCCTCCCTAACCTGCATGAACAAGGAGAATCAAGCGTTCTTAACACTAGGCACTTAAGTGAGGAAAAGAGGACTTTTGCTTGGGTGTGATGGGCAAAGGAGAAGAATATGATACCATCCTGCCAACTTGTAGTTATCTCCCCCGCCTAGCTGAACAAACTGGATGCCTTCAAGGTTAAGGCATTTCCTTTTGGGAAAGACACAGTTGACTATGGAAAAGAACTAATGACTCTTCTTGATAATGATTTGAATGTGACTAGGTATGGTTCTTTGGTTGCTCGTTTGAAGGGTGGAACTAAATTGAGCCTCACAGCATTTGCTGCACAAATAAGATGTATACTGCAGCAAATATACTCCTTGTCAGGGGCTTTGCCCTTTTTTTCTTCCCAACCCTACTTCTCACTAAACTACTGCCCTCACTATTGCACCAGAACCTGGAGTTTAAATCTCGCTGGCTTAATTATTATTTAATCAACTATTCTGTCTGCTTATTGTGATCGACTTTATAAATATTTAGTGCCCCTCCATGCAGAAGAATGAACTCAGGCCGCCATGTGGCTTGTTTTGGTCAATGAATTGTGAGCAGCAGGGGCATGTGTCAGTTCCAGGCAGAAGCTTCATGAGACAGCATGTGGCTTGTCATATTCTGTCTTCCCTGATTCTTCAATCATGGAAGCCCATGTCAAGGTAAAGCCTTCATCATCCCAGATTCCTGAATGATTACCATGAACACGGCCCTTTTGTCAAATACAATGCACATACAGCATGGACAAAAACAAACAACAAAAAAAACTTTGTTGTTTTTAAGCTTCTGAGATTTAGGAATTGCTGCTGTAGGATAACTTATGCTTAACTTAGCCCAATCTGTTTGATACAATTATGGAGCAAAGATTAGAAATCGCAAAAGCCAAAATTTTTGTATTTTAACCTCAGTGATAAGTATAGTGTTAGGTCTAATTAATATACTCAGAACAATACATTTAAAAGATAAAAACATATTCAATATAATATTTACTTCTTCTAAAGTAAGATATTCATAAACCATATTCTTTAGGAGATTCCCATAAATAATAAGTATGCTTCTGTTCTTCTTTCCTTTTTTGAGGTGAGATAATTATAAAAAAATGCTTTAAGAAAACTCAGCAATATTCCTTTACCAGCTCCTTAAGAAATGAGTCCATATCATATTGTATTGCTGTATTCCCAGTGCAGTTCCTGACATGTGATAGAAAATTAATAAATGTACATTCAGTTAATGAATCATTATAGCAAAGATACAACTCTTTACCCATAGCAGGTGCTAAATAAATATTTGCTGAATTTAATTGAACTGCATTAACTGTAATTCTAAAATCCGTTGAAAATTTATCTTGTACTTCTGTGATCAGTCCAACTCATATCAGATTATCCTTTTCTTCTCCATCAAAATTTATAAATGCATTATTCAGTATTTATACACATTTGTATGTTATCTGTTGAAAATTATTAAAATGAAGTTTATTAAAATTAACTGCAATTCCATATTATTTAAACCTACCTCATTTCTAAGTGGTGTAGCAAAGGTTCTCAAATTTTTTAGTGGTTATTTCTCACCTGGGGAACTTTATATAATTGCATATTCCTGGATCTGGTACTCAGAAATTATGATTTCATAGGTCTTAGCTGAATCTGAATTTTTAACCAGAGCCCCCAGGTGATCCCATGCAGGTTATCTCTATACCATTTTGCAAAATATTCTACAAGAGCAGTGTTTAAGAAACTTTAATGTGCACCCTGATGACCTGAGGTCCTTTTTAAAATGCAGATTCTCATCAGGTAGTTCCAAGGCTAGGCCTGAGAATCCGCATTTCAACAAGCTTTCTGTTGATGCTGGTACGGTAGATCCTCAGACCACATTTTGGGCAGTAAGGAAATAAAGAGAAATATACTTCATGTTTTCCTAAGTTTGTGGATAGAGACTTATACCTGCTACTTAATGATTTTGTTTTTTTGTACATGTCAGTTAACTCCTAAACTAGATGTCACACTGCCTGAGGCCAGGAGGCAGACTAATTATACTTTTTCTCTATTCCCCCATAGCTCCCACCTAAATGCCCAGCACCTTCCTAGCAGGCACTCAATAAGTGCTGTTGATTGACTGATGAAACTACTGGAGAACAGCTGTAGAGCAACATGAAGTACATAATTATATGCAGTAAAATATCATTTTTGCAGAATGGGTTTGGATCAATGTCAAAATGAATTTTCAGGAAACATGAAATTGACAACATACATTAAAAATTTTTTAAATGTATCTTGTATTCAATTAACTATTGTGATGAAACATGCCAATAAATCTTTATTTTCCCCTGTTATGAATACGGTCGCAGAAACTCAATACGAAGTTATAATTAAAAGTATGCTGGGACTTTCATGTCACTGGAAATTGGTGTTTTTGTTACAATAGTGTGGTATAAAAACTAGAAACTCATTATGGTATAAACAGTATATGCCTGATGAGGGCATACAGTATAAGAAAGTGATCTTAGTTGTAGATCCTAGCCTTAGACATAATTTAGTCGAGATGAGAAATAATCCTGGAGAAATGAAACAAAATAGGTTTCATATTCTTGTAGCTAAGCTGTGCACTTTGCAGCTCAGGAGGGCGCTTCTAGACCATACACTCATTCATTCTCTCAGGGACATTTATTTGCACACTTGCTATGCTGGTGCTGTCAGTGATATATGCTGCCATCTCTGAGCCAACAGTCTAGTGCAAGATACAAGGGGACTGGCAATTAGAATACTGTTCACAATAGCTGACATAGGAGAGATACAAGCTTACTGAGGAGGAACCTGAAGCATCAGGAAAGGTTCCAGAAGGATGTGACATCCAAACTGAAATCTGAAATGGATTACACAGAATCCATTTCACCCAAGTTCACGGTTGGGGAACCTTTGTACCTAGGTGATAACATTCAGGCAACTCTTACATTCTTGATATTTATGGATGGGTCTATCTCCCCAATTAGACTGCAACCTCCTATAAAGCAGGATTGTGTCTACTTCAACTTGATATTAATCATAGAGCATGACGTATACCAATAACAAATTGAATAAAGAACTTTGCTTAAAATGAAGGTTATTTTTTTTGTTGTTGTTGTTGTTTTGAGATGGAGTCTTGCTCTGTCATCCAGGCTGGAGTGCAGTGGCGTGATCTCAGTTCACTGCAACATTCGCCTCTTGGGTTCAAGCGATTCTCCTGCCTCAGCCTCCTGAGTAACTGGGACTACAGGCATGTGCCACCAGGCCTAGCAATTTTTTTGATATTTTTAGTAGAGATAAAGTCTCACCATATTGGCCAGGCTGGTCTCAAACTCCTGACCTCAAATGATTCACCCTCCTGGGCCTCCCAAAGTGCTGTGATTACAGGTGTAAGCCACCCTGCCTAGCCAAAATGAAGGTTTTTTAACAAAGAGACACTATCTCCCATTACATCTATGTGGGTAAAGAGAAAATAAGATTGGGGTTAGAAAACAGTAACAGGTTTTTCCTATAGCTACAGGATGAAAAAATGTTGTTTAAGCCATTCTCTCTTGGGGGTGGGGGGGTGGAGACTCATACTTGAGTCTGTGTAAACAATCTAAAGTAATTATGGTACAGCCAACCCAAAACAATGTCACACCCATCCTGCAAATCTAACTCAATATCTCCTTTTGTCTGGCCTAGCAGGAAATTAACCAGACAAGTAGCTGGGATTTGTTATAATAATACTTCTTAGCATTTATATAGTTCTATCTGGTTTCAATGGACTTTATACACATTAATTACTTAATCACAAAAGCCATTGTGACATGGGGAAACAAATACAGTTGTTCCCATTTCACAGATAAAGGAATTGAAAATGCAAAGAGTGGCTTGCTACAGATTGGTCTGCCAGTTAGCAGTAAACTCAGGATTAACTCCCAGAGGGCCAGCACACAGTTCCTTAGCCCAAACTGCCTCAAGGCAAAAACTCGTCCTGTAGTCCTAAGAGAGAAAGGGTTCTGCATTACCATAAGAGAAAGCAAATAAAGTAGCCCAAATCGTTCCCTTGTTTCTCCTTTTCCCCTCTGAACACAGAAACAACTCCATGGATCCTTGAGACAATATACTAACCTTGGTGCTGGATCCTGCGCACAAGTAACCTGTTCCCCAAGTATAAATACACTTCTTTTTGCAGGTGCCTTCATTTCTTGAGGACACCAGGGTACAATTCCGCAGATTCTTGCTTCTGAGCTCTAAATAGTACCCTTGTGGCTTAGAAACTTGCCCACTGATAGGATCTTGCCCCAGGGATTATTTCTGTAACCAGTGGGACCCCTGGGTGTTGGAAACTAGAAGTTGCCCCTTCGCCCCTTTTAGGTCATTTGTTAACTGGGAATCACCTGCTCTATGATGTAGTGTTTGTTTCATAGTGGGCTTTGGGAGAAAAGCTCATTCTGGGCTCAGCTTACTGGCAAGCTTGGAGCAACTAGTTGGATACATTGGTATATATCACATATACAGCTACAGCTTTCAAATGCCTGGAAAACAACCAGGAGTTAAAAAGGCACTCCCAAATGGTGAGTTGCAAAAAAATATACATTATAGATACCTGATAGGCAAGCTGGAAATATTAACTGCACTTTAGCCTCTTTAAGCCCTGGAGTATGGCCTAATTAAGCTTAGTGAACCCACGGAGTTGTAGCCAGGCACTTTTCTTGGTGTTCTTGGGCACTGCTAATTGAATACTTAACGTTTTCTATCCCCTTGGGTCATGGGAAGTCATCAGGAAATTCCCAGAAATTCACTAGACCACTTTAATTATTCTGGATAGCAAACTATTGAAATATTTCTTAAGTATTTTCTTTTTGGTTATTTATTATGAGATTTCCTTACCTACAAATACTTTTCTATTAGAAGCACTTTCTCAGAATCTTCCCCCACCCTCACCACTTCATAGCTCCACTTTTTTCTTCAAGCCCCTTTTGCCTCTAATTTGGAAAGACAGTTGGGAATGAGAAAAATGTCAGAAGCAAGATTAGGCTGAAAAGTGGGCCCAACCCCTGAAGGACACAGCACAGAAGAAATTTTGGCAAAGAAATGAGAATATCCCTGCCTCCTTGGAATAGATGAGAATATTAAAAGCTACCATTTATTGGGTATCAGGCATTTTTATGTCTTTACACACATTATCTTATTTAATTATACCCATCATTCAAAAAGGAGAAGACAAAATAGAGAATTTTGCATTTTTTCAAAATAGATGTCTTCCATAAATGAAAAATATGCAACTGTCTGGCTAGAACACATAGCATTTTAGCGTTGGAAAGAACCTTAGAAATCATGCAGTCTAACCCCCCGTCATTTCAAATATGGGGAGATGGAGGCTTAGAAAGGTCATAATGTCGGTGGAAAGCTAAGATCACATTTTCTCAATCCCAGTCCAGATAGTGGAGTGGAAAAAAACAATGGACTTGGATTCAGTACGCTGAGTACTTTTCTAGTTTTGCTATATGCCAGTGCTGAGGGAAATTGTTCAACCTTGCAAGGCTGTCCCTGTGCAGGAAGGGATTAAACTACATGCTTTCTGAAGTCACCTGCAGCTCTGAAGACTTTATACTATCTCTACTATACTGCCTCTGATAATAGCAATCATTATGCTCAAAATTATACTGAAAACTAGAAAAACAATGGATTATGCACTTACTTGCACAAGTTTTTACTTTCTCCAACCCCACCAATGCTTTCAAATTCTTACTCGCAATGAAAGTCCTATTTTAAAAAAAGATTATACATAAAACATGTTATCCCAGAAGTTAAAACTACAGATTTCTCATAAAAAATGGTCGTGTATCTTTGATGTACAGCTCATGTAAAATAAAAAGTTTTAAAGTATGGGAAACTGATTTTTGGCTTTAATAATAAATACCAAGAATTCTTGGTGAAATAGGAAACTCTAGTTCCGAACTATACAGAGACTGAAACTGTAGTTCCAAGCAGCACAATCAGGTTTTTCTGAGAAACTCCCAGGGCTGTTTTGGAAAGCAGAGGATCCTCAGGAGAAGCTTGGGCATGTCCCAGGCAAAGTCTGTTGGTTGTTGTCCTGGGTTCACCACAGTGCCCTCCATGTCGCTCTGTAGCTGTGGTGTGGCTTCTCACTCCAGCACAAGGATGTCCGTGGGTCTGAAGACAGTGGCAAAGCCTGAACTTCAACTAAATGCAGTCCACCATCAACAATCCCATCTATGCCATTTGAGGAATTACATGAGGTCATTTGTTTTCATTGCCACCACAATTTCAGACATTAATAAAATATGCAGCCATCTTCCGTTTATTGCCAGTAACTTAAAAAATCCAGTGTATATACTTGGCACTATACTAAATTAATGATTTAAACTCAAATGCCACACTGAATAAAACCACATGATTAGTGGTTTAAACTGCCTAAGTTGAGAATTTTTTTCAAAAGATGTATTTGGTATTAGAGAGACATGAGATAAATATCACCATGTCAGAAAGGGTGGTTCATTGGTGAACATATATGTGTTTGTTATGTTGAGAGTGGCATGTTCTTTGATAATTTTTACTACGAAGTATTTCAGGCAGTTTTAAATGGTGGCACTAAAAATAAAGTAGTGGGCACTGAACAGATGGGTTGAATTAAGAACAGGTTTAATGCCAAGTTCAGTCATGTCTGAATGGTGAAAAGAGGTATTCATTTAAAGGCTTGTTATTATTTTTTAGAAAAAAATCAGCAAATTTTTTCCTCCTTCTTTCCTTTTTGACAACAAAAGCCATTTAAATAACTGTGATATACAAAGTCTAAAGGATTCTTAGAAAATGTAAAATGAAATAGCTTTATCTATAAGCAAATAGGGAGTTGAAAATAAATTTAAAAGGAGAAAAAGTTTGTTTCAGTAAAAATGAACAATTTTGTTAAGCTTGAAATCTAATAGAATGTTATGAAGTTTTGAGCCCTAAATGATGATTTTTAGGGGTAAATTTAATTTTAATGAACAATAGCATCTACTTTTAGGAGAAACTGTATTGAAGCCAAAATGATGTATTTAAGCATCAAATAAGTATTGCAAATAAAAGTTTGAGTTAATTGTAATGAATCAGAAACATATGTGTTAGCTCTCCCTTAAATATAACAGCTCTGTAAAGTTTAAAAAATGTTCTTCATAAATATGATTTGTATCAGGACAAACCTGAAGTATTTGAAAGTAATTAAAGCTGTTTGACAAACTTAGAATTGACTGGACAAACTGAAAATTAGGATATATATCGGAAAGGAGAAGAGGCATTTTTGTATCTGTTTGCACAGGAAGAAAAAAAGTGTTAAAAAGGTGCATTGCTGTTTAATCAGAAGATTTTGGTTCTGATATTGATTGTCCAAACAAGTCACAATCTCTATGAGTCTTACTTCTGCTCATCTGTACACCTGGTGGGTGAAACGATATCCTGATCTCTTTCAGATGGAAATTTCTGAAATACAGCTGAACAAATGAGATAAGATATATGGAAACAATTTATAGAACATATAACATGAGACTACTATTAAAAACACATATGTTTCTCGGTAACATAATTTCCTTAAGCATAGAAATCATTTAGTTATGTACTTAATAGTACTTAGTACAGTGGAAGTCAACAAACAGCTAATTAATAAAGGTTACTCAATGAATAAGTGTATTTCCTTCAAAATCAAAAAATAAATGGATAACTATGTAGTCATATATAAATATTAAATATGTATAATAGCAGCTTTTGCATTTGAAATGACTTCTACAGCTATTATTTCTGTAGGTGAATAAGCAAATGGAGTGGGGACCGCGCCAGCATCTTAAAAGACATATGTACCTTCTTAGCTGTCTTGCTTTTGTAAGACAAAACATGAGGGATTGACTTTGTGCTGCCCTGGAAAGAGTATTAAGGTATGAGTTTGATTCATTCTTTTCCTGTGCAGACTAGATGAGAAGCTTAGCTTCTTCATATTTCTCCTTGCATCATAGACTGTGTCACTCCAGAGGGCACCACATGCTCATCAGCCTAGAAAATCTCTGAAAGACTTTCCCAGGCCAATCGATACCATTTTTAAGCATAATTGGTTGCTTATGAAGCTGCTTATCCACAAGCTATTAGTGTCAGAGACGTTCTACTCTGTTTGTATTTTCATGCCATCAAAAACAGAACCTTTTACTAAACTATAATTTTGAGCTCATGTCTGCCCACTTTCTGAGATTATCAGATAACTTTGGCAGAAAGGAGAGAGAGACTTCCTGCTTCAGACAAAATTTGCCATACAAAAAGCTACTTTTTTACTTGCTGGTATCCTTCCCTGGCATCAATACCCATGAACTGGATTTCAGTGTTTGCTGTCTCAGGATTTTCAACCACGTAGCCTGAGTAGACTAGTTCCTCATGCCACATGCTTTTAGCTTGAACTCTTGTTTTGAGAACCAGTGCTAACTTACTCCAGCTTCCCCTTGATCCCAAGGCCACACACTGATCAACAATGCTCTACATATATGTCCCGAGTGTTACACACTCTGTAAATAGATGCATCACTGTATAAACTACGGCAATATATACATCAAGGAGCTGGATCATGCAGATACAATCCTTTTAAAAATTTCACAGAAATTTAGAATTATTATAAACAAAACTGTCCCTAAATAAGGTAGATACCTAATTTTTAAACCAATTGGGGTTTAAATATTTCTTGTCATTTCCATCTGGGGACATACATAAAGTTCCAGACAAAGAGGAAAACTAGATGCTCAGCAAGCGAGTGGGTGAAACTTAATTTATAATGATGGGAATGGCAGAAAGAACACTTGAAAATACTAAAAGTAGAACCAGTTTCAAGGGATATGTTTCTTCTTAGTGTGCATTACAGCATTGCTTGTAGTAACAAAATACTTGGACATAACAAGTGTCCAACAATACGAGGCTGCTTAAGTAAATTACAATAAGATTATACAATGGAATATCATGTGCTACTAAACCTGAAGCAGCTGAAGAACAATATCACGGAAAGATAATCGCAATGTTTTGGTGAGTCAAAATAAAATCAGGTTGTGAAAAAGTATATTTTTATGCTTTATACTTCATATTATATATTTTAAAATTGATCCCACACACATACATTGAAAAGAGACTGGAAGGATATTAACAAAAATACTAATGGGATTTATCTGAGATTGTGAAGATTTTTATATCCTTCTTTTTGCACTTCTGCATTTTTAATTTTTTAACAAAAAAATGTATCTCATGATTTTAAAAAAAAGGAGCGAAAGAATATTTTTTCTTCTGATTTTGGAGAGGGGTGATAAGAAGGGTTTAATTCGCTTCATAGTCGTATAATACTGTCTTCACAATTCTGCCATGCTTATTCAATAGCCAGTCAAATCTAGTATTTGGCTTTACAGATAACTGTGAAAGTCTTGAGTCGAGTTAGGTATAAACTGTCAGTGCAAGTTTCATATTAAACTAGCTGTGCCTATTAGACATAAAAACCTCTTCCCCTGACACATATAAGCACAGTCCAATTCTGCTTTGGATACCTGGCTGTGTTTTTCCTGTTGAGGATTGCACACATTTAGCAAATATAATCCATAAACCATTCTTGGCTTCCAATGTGTTCATCTCTCTTTGTAAGTCTTGATACTCCAGGGAGGTCTCCATTGAGATGGTCTGTATCTCTGCATACTGGCCGCTCGTTAATCCAGCTCTTGTTATCTGACACAGTTGTGAATTTAGACCCAACTGTAAATGTCAAGTGCATTCATTATCTCTAGTGCCCCAATGTACCTAAAGTACCAGCTGGAAGTCCTGCCTTCTGTGCCAGACTGTAGCTGCAAGAGGGACTACATGAAATAAGGTCAAAACTGTGAAGCCCTGATATGTGTTTGGCAGGGACATGCTCTTCTAGGAATAACTTACGATCACTTTGATACTGGGCCACAGTATTCACAGCCTAACTGGGGCTACCTTTGGGTGACATATAAGCTTGTATTAGATGGATATAAATGAACACTAAAATACTGTACCATATAATTTATCCAATACATTTACAACCCCCACTATTATCCTCCACCTTCTATGCCCTGATACACACAAAGGGCAAATTTTTAACCGATTGTGATGTCCACTTAGTAAGCCAAAAGAAAACACAATGTGGCATCTCCAAGGGTGAATATAAAATTACTGTAAAAGTCGTGAAAGAGAAAATAATTATAAAAATGGTTGCAGCACAGAGTAGTTAAACCAGATACTTATGGGTCCTAAACCTGTAAACATTTTAACACTGTCCTTAAAAATATGACTTAAATCTTGATGGCTCTGGAAAGGGTATTGTGTGCCAAAGCATATTTGTGCATGCGCTAGTTAAAAATCGTAATATAAAAACAAGGCACCTAAAATCTTCAACTGTTAAACTTTTAAATCTATTGAATAAAGAGATTAAAAAAAACCACTCAGTAGTTACTCATCAGAATTCCCAGGCACTTTGGTTCCCTGTAAAGTCTTTACACTAATTTTTATCATGCTGTAAAATTTTCTTTGGCTACAAGTGAGTATACACCTAGAGATGCTGTTGGATGAATGTGAGATTGAGAGGCTCTTATGTCCAGGCATAGGGGAGACACATCAGTGGGGTTGCAAGTAAGAGGTTCAACATGTGGGCTAACTAGAGCCAAACTTATAAGACTTGTTTATTAGAACATGTGAGAAGAGAACTCAGCTTCTCAAGTACATAAGAGTGAGGTCAAGTCAAGAAATAATTCCACTTATGCAGGACATCACAGCAGTGCTGATGGCCCACCACACTGAGTGATGTGATAGCTTGGTGTATTAGTTCATTTTCACACTGCTGATAAAGACATACTCAAAACTGGGAACCAAAAGAGGTTTAATTGCACTTACAGTTCCACATGGCTGGGGAGGTGTCAGAATCATGGCAGGAGGTGAAAGGCACTTTTTATACGGTGGTGGCAAGAGAAAAATGAGGAAGAAGCAAAAGTGGAAACCCCTGATAAACCCATTAGATCTCGTGAGACTTATTCACTATCACAAGAATAGCATGGGAAAGCCTGGCCCCCATGATTCAATTACCTACCCCTGGACCCCTCCCACAACATGTGGGAATTCTGGGAGATAAAATTCAAGTTGAGATTTGGGTTGAGATTTGGCAGGGCCAAACCACATCATTCTGCCCCTGGCCCCTCCAAATCTCATGTCCTCACATTTCAAAACTAATCATGCCTTCCCAACAGTCCCCCAAAATCTTAACTCATTTCAGCATTAACCCAAAAATCCAGTCGAAAGTCTCATCTGAGACAAGGCAAGTCCCTTCTACCTATGAGCCTGTAAAATCAAAAGAAAGCTAGTTACTTCCTAGATACAATGGAGGTACAGGTATTGGGTAAATACAGCCATTCCGAAAGAGAGATAGGCCAAAACAAAGGGTTTATAAGGCCCATGCAAGTCTGAAATTCAGTGAGGCAGTCAAATTTTAAAGCTCCAAAATGATCTCCTTTGACTCCAGGTCTCACATCCAGATCACACTGATGCAAGAGATGGGTTTCCATGGTCTTGGGCAGCTCCGCCCCTGTGGCTTTGTAGGATTCAGCCCTCACCCAGCTGCTTTCACAGGCTGGCATTGAGTATCTGCAGCTTTTACAGCAACACAGTGCAAGCTGTCAGTGGATCTACCATTCTGGGGTCTGAAAGATGGTGGCCCTCTTCTCCACTAGGCAGTGCCCACTAGGAACTCTGTAGGGCAGGGCAAAATGCCACCAGTCTCTTTGCTAAAACATAACAACAGTCACCTTTTCTCCAGTTCCCAATAAGTTCCTCATCTCCATCGGACACCATCTAAGTCTGGACCTCATTGTTCATATCAACATTTTTGTCAAAGCCATTCAACAAGTCTCTAAGAGGTTCCAAGCTTTCCCACATTTTCCTGTCTTCTTCTGAGCCCTCCAAATTGTTCCATCCCCTGCCTGTTACTCAGTCCCAAAGTTGCTTCCACATTTTCAGGTATCTTTTCAGCAATGGCCCACTCTACTGGTACCAACTTACTGTATTAGTCTGTTTTCACACTGCTGATAAAGATATAATCAAAACTGTGGACAAAAAGAGGTTTAATTGGACTTACAGTTCCACACTGGGGAGGCCTCAGAATCATGGGGAGAGGTGAAAGGCACTTCTTACATGGTGGCAGCAAGGGTAAAATGAGGAAGAAGCAAAAGTGGAAACCCCTGATAAACCCATCAGAGCTCATGAGACTTATTCACTATCAGGGGACTAGCTTGGGAAATACTGGCCCCCATGATTCAATTACCCCCCCCCCCCCCCGGGCCCTTCCCACAACATGGGGGAATTCTGGGAGATACAATTCAAGTTGAGATTTGGGTGGAGACACAGCCAAATCATATTACTTGGGATGCTTTACTAGATGATGTGAATCACTGTTATACTATAATAATTATTTTGTTATTGTTAGTGACTTTTTGATGCTGTCTTGAATTTTTCTTAATTATTTTGAATATGTTTCCAGAAATTCTAGCTTTGACAATGTGCTACAAAGCACAGCAGACTGAAGTCAGTGGAAGCTGGGCAGTGAAGCTTACCTCCCATCTGGCCTCGTGATGTCACAGAATCCTTAGGGTATTGCTTTTCCAGCCAGAAACCTCTGTGGCTAGCAGCACCTTTACCCAAGTTTTGCTCCGGCCCACTGGCCTTGTTCTGCCCACTTGGGCTGGCAGGCTGTGCTCAGGAGTGCTAATGGCCTGGATCCCACTCCTGCCAAGGGTGAGCTAGGCGCAGAGCCATGAGGGATGTGTAAGCAAGGACGGGGTCTGGCCACTGTGCACAGCCAGGCATGCCAGCTGCGGCAGGGTGGGCAGCTCCAGGCATCAGCACAGGCACCGTCTCTATGTGAGGCTGCGGCTGGACTAGGTATACTGCAAGCAGCTTCCACTGCAGGCACTGGGGAAGCTTGGAGACACCAGGAACTGCAGAGCCCCAGAGATGGTGTCACGGCCCTGGCTTGGGGATCCGCTAGGTCTGGGTTCCCCAAGGGGCCACAGCTCTTCTCTCCTCATCACCCATAATGTGGTGAGCAGGGGCCATGTTTCAGCCCTGTCTGTGTTACAGCTCTTTCAGTCCTGCCATTCGGTGGGCCCTAAGTTCTTGTCCCATGTCCAGGAAGAATGAGGTATGTGGACAACTGGAGGGTGAGCAAGGTAGAGAGGAGCTTTATTGAGCAACAGAGCAGCTCTCAGGACACCTGAAGTGGGTAGCTCCTTTCTGCAGGCGGGCTGTCCCAATGAGTGTCCAGCTCTCAGCAGAGAGGAGACCCATAGTGGTTAGCTCCTTTCTGCCGGCAGGTTGTCCCCACAAGTGGGGGTTACCCTAAGTGGGTAGCTCCTTCCTGCAGCTGATAGCCCTGACATCTGTGTGAGCCTGGATGAATCTGGGTTTTTCTTGTGCTCGGAAGGGAGGGAGTGTGTGTTGATTGGTCCACAGGTGGCCATGGGCAGCCCAGAAAAAGCACCATAAGCTCTTACTCTGGCCTTAGACTCCATCTGGAACTGGCAGCCTGGCCCTCAGGCTTCAGGCAGTCAGTGGCTTGAAGGTGGGATTTCACCAGGGACCCACCCCTTTCCATCCAGGAACCTGTCTGCCTCCCACTGTCAACATGTGGTCCATGGTGCCGTGGCTATTTGTGCTGAGGGGCACCTGCAGACCCACTGCTGAGCTGCCCTCACCCTGCACCTGGCCAACCTCCTACACTCATGGATGCCCAGAGGGGGCCAAGATGGCAGTGGGTATGTGGGGGGGTAGTGTGTCGGTGCTGCCCCAAGTGTTTACACACCCACCAGGTTGTGACAGCACCCAGGCTTGGCCATAACTTTGCTCCAAAATCAGATCAGGCACCAGGAGAAGCCAGGGAGCAGGAGCAGGCCCTTCGAAGCCTGAAGGGGGCAGGATGGCTTTCTGGGCTTCTGAGTGCACAGGGATACCCAGATCTGGTGCCACGCCTAGGAGGCTGCAACTGCACCTGAGAGTGCAGGGATCCTGCCCTGCCATTTTGGTGGGGGATGGGGCTCCCATCTGTTCCCAGCTCCCACCAGCCCTGTGGAGCGTAACCCCAGCTGTGGCTTCCCAGCTGTACCTGGCATCTTTTCAGGGGCCACTCCAGATGGGCTGCTGCTGCCATCAGTGAGTATGTTGTCAAGGCATGTGTTGCCATGCCTTTCAGAGGCTTCTTGGTGACAAGCACACTGCTGCTTAAACATAAGTCTTTCACCCAGATAAAGACATGCACAAGCACTTTCTGCCATTTGTCACCTCTTCTCTGCAACAGTCCTCCCTGCTGACTCTCTCTCTCTCTCCAAATTGAAGAATCTCTATACTTTTTCTGCAAAAAGCTTTAAAAATTCACTTGTAAGAACTCCTTTATTAGGCTACATAAATTACTAAAACAAAAGACTAGCTTTTGAATTTAATTTCTCTGTTCTTCATTCTAAATGGGTTTAAACAGGAGTGACAGAACTCTTGAAATAACACCTGCAAAATATAGTCTTCAATATGTCACTGACCAACATGGCCCACGAACACATTTTCAAAGACTTCTTTACAGTATTCAGGGCCCAAATATCTGTACTTAGTATACTCATTCCTTATTCAGAAATGAAATTTTAGCAATGTCTCCTCACAAACCAAAATTGAATACTTTTAATCCCTTTCTCTTGAAGTAGAATTACAAATAAAGACCTTAAAGAATGTGTCAAGAATAGCTTGAAATTTATGTCATTGAAATTTAAACATCTATACTTTCAGATTATTTTTGTTTCCCAAATCATCATGTCATCATTTTTCCCCTTCTTCACACAAATAGCCTTTAATCTTTGCCCCAAATTCAGTCCCTGGCTGTCTTTTTTTTTTCCCCACTTATACTGAAGCTATTGCTTAGAAAGCATTGAATATATCTGACATTTAAACTCCTCCAATATACTGCCGTATATGTTTCCTCCACCAGGAGCCTAGAGGTTTGTGTTAAAATACAGCTTGAGGTGTAGAAATTATTGTAAAGAAAAGAAAGTCATTTCTCTTTTTTTGCAAGAAACAGTTGATCTAGATGAAAAAAGACTATGCAAGCTATTTTCTTTTCTTCTCTATAATTTTTGAACCTGTTTAACGTAAAAGACCCTCAGAGGAGATGACCCATTAGGCTGTTTTGCTAAGACAAAGGCCATTGCTTTGATAGCCCAGATAGTTGATGATTTTCACCCATATCAAATTCAGGTCTGTTTGAACAGACTTCATTTGGGCAAGTTTTAAGAGTCCCTTACAGTGGGTTCAGGATTATACAGCTTTATAAAAATCCTGTAGCAAAGAGGGACCTTAGAGATTACCTAGCATGCCTGATTTTAGAAGTGAGGAGAGGAAAATACAGAAAAGGTAAAGGGACAGCTTAAGATCATAAAGCCATTTTGGGTAGAGCAAGAACTAAAATCCAGGCAATTTCACCCCTAGTTTAGAGTTTATTTCATACAATGAGTTCATTCCATATAGCTAGATCTGCACCCTTAGTCTTAAGCTAAGTAGCTCTGCAAAATAGAATGCCAAGAGAAGTGGGAAATGGAGAAGCAAAAGTGGAGGCAGAACTTTTAGAGAGCTGGAAAGAAAGAAATAAAATTTTCCAAATTCCTCTGTGAAACGTACAGATCATGAGTTAGTAATTGTTTTTTGTAAATTGCTAGATAGAAAATATTTTTGGCTTTGTGGGCCATATGGTCTCCACCACAATGACATTTTTTTTATGCAAAAGCATCTCTAGATGATACACACATAAATGGGTGTGATTATTTTCTAATCACTTTATTTACTAAAACAGTCAGTAAATCAGAATTTGCCGACCTTCAAAATACATCCTTGTGGCTCCAATGATGAGAGACGGAGGACACAAAAAAAAGGCAAGGAACTTAAAAGGAAGTCAAGTTATGTTTACCTCAAAGGGTTGTTCTGAGGATTAAATGAGTTAACACGTGTAAAACACTCAGAGCAATCCTTGGCATCTAATAAGTGATAAAATGATGGCTGTTAGTTTTATTGCTTTTGTCAATTTGGGGTGGTGGTGGCTACACCCACACAAATGTCTAAGGGATTGTCTGACATTTTCCAGGATAAAATAGAAAAGGGAAGAAGCTACCAAGGCCCACATTCTCCTTACACCCATTTCTAGAACTATTTCACATTCAAAATTATCAGGCCCCCTCCGTCATTCTATTTAATTTCAACATCAATAACATTTTCCCTGTTGGCAGAGGTAATAAATTGAAGCTTTCTGAAAGGAAGGAGGAATTTATCAGTACATAGATCCGACTGGCAAAAATTTTGCTAATTTGTTGTGTTAATTCTGAAATATTTACCAAGTTGACATGTTAAGTACTAAATGGAAATGCATTCACTTGGAAAAGTCTATTCTGTCAACAGACAGTTATTCTCTGTATTCTTAACTTATTCAATATAAGAAATAGATTAATCATCTAATTGACTAGGTCTTAGTATATTTAAAGTACAACCTGAAAGTTCATTTATTCAACAAACATATTGAATGTTTTCCATATGCCTGATGCTGTTCTAGATGCTGGAGAGAAAACAGTAAAAAAGAAATCTCTGACTCACAAAATTTACATTATGACCATATCAAAAATAATAATAGGCTCCATTAAATACCTTAGTGAATATCCACTCAACACAAATTAAAGATTAACAGAAGGGAAAGAATAAAAGTAAATGGACAACTCTTGCTTTTCAAATCTCTTTTCCTCTTTTATTCTCTCTTCTTTCTTCTTTTCTTCCTTTCTTCCTACACTTGCCCTTCCACTCCTCCTTTCCACTTCATCTCCTCCTCTTCTTCATCCTTCTCCTCTTTCCTCTTCTTTATCTTATCTTTTTTTGTTCCTTTTTTTCTTTCTTTTTTCTTGAACTACTGCCATTTTTTCAGTCAGCAGTCACATTGGCATGAACATTTTAATTTAAATAGCATTTTCTAAGTTTTCTAATTTCTTATCAATGAAACTATTTTTTAATGAAGCATTTCAAAGACACTACTTTCTTATGCTGTTTTCAAGATTAAATAGCAAATGTATTGTAAGACCTTCTGTCTTATTTTCTAATTGTAGACTTTTCTTCCAAAAAAGTTCCTTTCTTCTCTTCAAGTGAAATTGCTAAGATCAAAGATCACTTTTAGATCAAAGCGAAAAGACTGATTGAATTATTTTTCCTTGTATGTATGAGCCTACTTAAAGTCAGAATCTTAGACTTGAAATTTTAAATATTACCCTTTACTGGCTAATTCTATTGACTGAAAATTCAAATACAGTAGAAATTAATATTTTGGGCCATCTTAAGGATGAATGGGTAGTTTAATTAGGTGATCTTTAAGTTAAGGTGGGGTTATATGTTTTTTTAATTTTCATTTTATTTTATTATATTTTAAGTTCTGAGGTACATGTGCAGAACGTGCAGGTTTGTTACGTAGGTATACATGTGCCATGGTGGTTTGCTGCACCCATCAACCCATCATCTACATTAGGTATTTCTCCTAATGCTATCCCTCCTGTAGCCCCCCACCCCCCGACAGGCCCTGGTGTGTGGGATGATATGTTTTAATAGTGGAATTCATAACAGTTTCTTTAGAAGGTAGTTAGTTTTTGTCAGACAACTTGTCAGACATTTGGTTTCACATCCTAGACATTTGTCAGACAACTTGGTTTCACATCCCACATCCAGCTTTTACAAGTGCATGACATTGAGCCATTCAATTAAACTCTTGGAACCTCAATTCTCTCATCTGTAAACCAGTTATGACAATACCTATCCTATAGATTTGTTGAGAAATAAGTGTATATATGTGTATTAGTCTGTTTTCATGATGCTGATAAAGACATACCTGAGACTGGAAAGAAAAAGAGGTTTAATGGACTTACAGTTCCACGTGGCTGGGGAGGCCTCACAATCATGGTGGAAGGCAAGGAGGAGCAAGTCACGTCTTACATGGATGGTAGCAGGCCGAGAGAGAGCTTGTGCAGAGTAACTCCTCTTTATAAAGCCATCTGATCATGTGAAATTTATTCACTATCACAAGAACAGCACGAGAAAGACCCATCCCCATGATTCAATTACCTCCCACTGGGTTCCTCCCATGACACACAGGAATTGTGGGAGTTACAATTCAAGACGAGATTTAGGGAAGACACAGCCAAACCATATCAGTCTGACACTTTGTTCTGTATAGGGTACAAATATTCAGTAAATGAAAATCTGTATTAATTGTAGTATTTATACTGTGTTCCTTTCATAATGCCTAAGACAATCTCACATGAAAGGCTCTCAATAAAAGAATGGATATACTGTAATGAACTGGTTCAACAGTGCTGATGTTGTCTTAATGTCTTTTTTTTCATTATTCTGAATATTTTCCTTTTCAGTCATTTTAAAAGTAAACATTATTTTTAAAAAATAAAATGAAACAAAACAAAACAAACATTTCAAACATACTCACTTATAGGACTAACAGTAAGATGTCACCAAGAATGTATATTTGCAAGAGGTAGGAGCTAAAATCTCTTATTAAGTCAACCCTTTAGGCATCATTTGTTATTTTAGTATTTATTTCAGAGATTGATTCCCAAATAGAAAGGATACATAATAATCCAAATTATATATAGCTGTATACTTTTATCCAAAAAATCATATCTCCTGATGTGGTTTAGATATTTGTCCCCTCCAAATCTCATGTTGAAATGTGACCCCCAACATTGGAGGTGGGCCCTAGTGGGAGGTGTCTGGGTAATAAGGCGGACCCCTCATGAGTAATTTGGTGCTCTCCCAACAGTAATGAGTGAGTTCTCACTCTATTAGTTTACACAAGAGCTGTTTGTTGAAAAGAGTCTGATGCCGCCCTCTCTCCCTCTTGCTCCCTCTTTTGCCAGGTTATATGCCTGCTCCCCCTTCATCTTCCACTATGAGTAAAATCTTCCTGAGACCTCACCAGAAGCATATGCAGGCACCATGCGTCTTGTATAGCATGCAGAACTGTGAGTCAATTGAACGTATTTTCTTGTTTTCTTTTTTGAGACAGAGTTTCGCTCTTGTTGCCCAGGCTGGAGTGCAATGGTGCAATCTCGGCTCACTGCAACCTCCGCCTCCTGGGTTCAAGCGATTCTCCTGCCTCAGCCTCCCAAGTAGCTGGGATTACAGGCATGAGACACCACGCCTGGCTAATTTTGTATTTTTATTAGAGACGGGGTTTCTCCATGTTGGTCAGTCTGGTCTCAAACTCCTGACCTCAGGTGATCCACCTGCCTCGGCCTCCCAAGGTGCTGGGATTACAGGTGTGAGCCACGGTGCCCAGCCAACATATTTTCTTTATTAATTAACCAGCCTCAGGTATTTCTTTATAGTAACGTAAAACAGACTCATGCATCTCCAAAAACAATCTTTTGGTTGAAAAGTCAAATTTCCTTTTCACAATTAAAGAGTAGAGATCCTGACTCATTTATCCAATCTTACTGGAAAGAACTGGCAGGTTAGACATCATGAATGAGTTAAATTTTACAGTCCACCACATAGAATAAATGTTTGGGTTGCCTCAGAATTAATATTAACATGCCCTAATAAACCCTAGACAAATTCCTGGTATTTTCGTAGATTAAGAAGACCTTAGAAACAATGGACTGAATTTACAGACAATTGAGACCTGAATAACAATTGGGAAGACATATAAAATAGTTCTATTTTCTTCTTTCTTAAATTTCCAGATGAATATGCTAAAAAGCAAGGGCAGTTCTGAGCAGGACTAAAGAAACCACATTTTTATTTTTTAACAAAAGAAGTAATACATCATGGCCAAAAAGAATCCTCCTCTAGGAGTTTAATTACCATGTCTGCATTGGCAGAGAATAACATGTTTGGGAAACCGTCAATATTGCAATGGAAAGCAATTAATCATACTTCAGAAAATTCAACATCTATGAAAATCTGCCTGTCAGTACCAACGACAACCTAACCAGACTTCAGTTTGTTTGAAAATCTCTAACAACTATTTTGCATTTTGGGTGATGAGAGGGAATTTAGAAAGTTTTTTCTTTTTTTTTGAGACGGAGTCTCGCTCTGTCGCCAGGCTGGAGTGCAGTGGCGAGATCTCGGCTCACTGCAACCTCCACCTCCCGGGTTCAAGCGATTCTCCTTCCTCATCCTCCCGAGTAGCTGGGACTACAGGCGCATGCCACTACGCCCAGCTAATTTTCGTATTTTTACTGGAGATGGGGTTTCACCACATTGGCCAGGATTGTATCCATCTCGACCTCGTGTTCCGCCGGCCTCGGCCTCCCAAAGTGCTGGGATTATAGGCGTGAGCCACCGCACCTGGCCATAAATATTTTTTATAGCTGACAAAGAGCAGGTTGATGTGGAAAATAAAAATAAACATAGTTCCTGGTCATATGCAACTGTAACTGACACGCATTTTGTTTGGCATGGTGTCTTGGAGAAGTCCCTTCATTTATAGATGTTAACTGATTCCCAGAGAGGGAAACTAACCTGTTAGAGGTCATTATTGATAGTTCGTAGCATCAGGATGGAATTCTGAACATTTCTTATTAACTATTATCATTGTTAAATTGTTTTTTAAAAAACTTATTTCATAAAGAGAGAGCCTAAACATACATATATTTTTTTTTGATATTTGCTTCTTAGAGAAACACTCTCAGCACTTACTTTTACCCTAATCAATGGATAATTCATTGAATAAAAGAGGAAATAGAACATTAAAACCCTGATTAGAATTTGCACAAGCAAGATATTTCATTTTCCTTATTTTTTTTGTAAACCAGAATTATAATGAAAAAAAAATGAAAACCTGAGATAATCATACCAGGTGATCAATACATTCTCTTCCTGAAGGCCGAATCCACATAGAAAGACAAAGAAGTTGTTTGGTAAGCATGGACTCAAACTGAGGAAAGTTAAACTGAGAGATTTAGAGTCTGAGGTTAGTAACTAATGGTAACCTCAGACATGCCTTTGAATGGGCCAGATATTAGCAGTTTCTCCTCTGAACAATATAAGAAAAATCCCTGAAAATAAGATAACTTGTTTTGATCAAAATAGATACCAATAGATACCAAGAACTCTTTCAGAATTCTTTATTGGGTATTGCTACTACTGTATACTACTAGTTATTACCACTACTACTGCTGTCACACGATGACTAGCTACCAATTTTTTTTAAGCAGACAATACATCAGATGCTGCACATCTATTATTACATTCAATCTATATGACAGTTGTAGGGAAGGGTATTATCCTCCAGGGGTTAAGTAAAATAGTGGAAATTTGGAGTAAGAGGATAGCATAGTCCTTAATTTACCATCTGGAAAGGAGACCAAATTGACTCAAGTACAAGAAATCCAAGTGTCCTTTAACTCAAGAGTCATGCACACAGTTTTAGTGCAATTACTGAGGGAGGTGCAGATCATAAAGACTATCACCTTGGAAGTTGATTGTTAACAGTATCATACTATCATTAGCAGTAAAGGAGCAATTATCACAGTTAATAAAACCACATTAAAATATGTGACAGATAAAGAAAGCACAATAGGATAAATTTAATGGGCTATATTTCTTGCCAAATTTTATATTGGGTGTTAGATTATTTATAGGACACATGTTCTAGGAAAACAAATGTTTAAAGTGGAAATGAGCAAATCTAAAGACATTTGCTTCTTTGAAGCACTGTGATTTTACATTATTCCAGTAATTTATAGTTCCTAGAAAATATGTTTTTTTCTCTTAAAGCATATATGAGCTTCTAAGTATATTTTTACATAGCACTATTTTAATTTGCAAATATAAATTTCCATTGTAATTTAAAATAAACTACTTTTGTACTATTAGTGAAAAGTGTAAGTTTGTTCCACAGTATCTCTCTCTGCCCCGCAGAACCCCACTCTCTCTTCTTTCATATCTCCCTCTGATAACCAGCCCTCACTTTCTAGACCATATTCCTTCTACAGGATGCTCTGTTATTTGCAGCCCCATGCCACTTCAGCTGTTGCATCTGCGAGTTTGATGCTGTTATTGATTCATCTTTCCCTACCCTTTGCTCTTACCATTTCCATTCTTATATACTATACTGGGGAATCCAAGTGATACTGTGATTTTAATGTGAGTTTTGAAGTTGAGTTTATCCAAATGAAAATCTCAGGTTGAAAGCCCTGCTTAATTACTTATCAAGTATATGACATTCAGCTGTGAACTTTTCTGAACCTTGAGTTTCTCATATATAAAATAAGGATAATAATAGCTGTTATGTAGGACTGTTGTGAGGATCAAATTAGAGTCTACAATGTACCAGGTGCCCTGCCTGATACAGAGCAGGTGCTCCAAAATAAGTAGCTAATAAGGGTGCTGGAGGAGAAGCCCCTTGATCTGGTAGGCAGGAGAAGTGTTGCCTCTTACCGAGAGCCCCTGGTACTCTATACTGGTCTAGGCTGGCAGCTTTCTCTGTTCTCCTTCCTGGGTTATTCTTACTTAACTGTATCAGAAGTCTCCAGCCCCCTGGTGTTTCTCCAACTTAAGTATGCATACCTGAACTCACAAGCTTGGTGAAAAGTATAGAATTGTGTCTCTCCCAGCCCCTAAGAAGAGATTCTGATTTCATTGCTTCTGAGGTAGGATCCAGAAAGCCGTATTTTTATCATAGTCTTTCTAGTTTCAAGCCAGGATTAGGGACCACTGTATTAAAAAGCACTACCATGACCACAGGGTCACTGACGTCTCTGGTCACTCTCCACATTGGTCTTAAAGTTACAACAGGTCTAGGCTTAAGGCTGGTTTCTTTCCCGTCCTTTTTGGGTCCCTCTTCTTTCTCTTGCTTCTGGACCTAGCACCCTAGAAAGGGGCTATTTACATTGTCATTTTGGTTTTTGATAGGATAAAAGAGTTGCTAGGTATAAATGCCTCTTTTAAGCTTTTCCCTGGTATCAAAATCCCTCTTTCTCTAGGATCATGGTTCTCAACATGTGGGCCTAACCAGCAGTATTGGCATCAGCTGGAGATTTTTCAGAAATGCGGATTATCATGTTTGTTGGCCGCATAAATGTCTTCTTTTGAGAAGTGTCTGTTCATATTTTTTGCCCAAGCCATCATTCTCAGCAAACTAACACAGGAAGAGAAAACCAAACCCCGCATGTTCTCACTCATAAGTGGGAGTTGAACAATGATAACACATGGACACAGGGAGGGGAACATCACACACCGGGGCCTGTCAGGGATCGGGGGAAAGGGGAGGGAGAGCATTAGGACAAATTCCTAATGCATGCGGGGCTTAAAACCTAGATGACGGGTTGATGGGTGCAGCAAACCACCATGGCACATGTACACCTATGTAACAAACCTGCATGTTCTGCACATGTATCTCAGAACTTAAATTATAATTAAAATAAAGCACATTTTTGAAACTGAAAAAAAAAGAAATGCAGATTGTCTGGTACTACCTTAGACTTACTGAATCGAAAACTCTGAAGGTGGGACCTAGCAATTTGATTTTTTTTTTTTTTGAGACAGAGTCTCGCTCTGCCGCCCAGGCTGGAATGCAGTGGCGTGATCTCCGCTCACTGCAAGCTCTGCCCCCCGGGTTCATGCCATTCTCCTGCCTCAGCCTCCCGAGTAGCTAGGACTACAGGCGCCTGCCATCACGCCTGGCTAATTTTTTGTGTTTTTAGTAGAGATGGGGTTTCACCGTGTTCGCCAGGATGGTCTCGATATCCTGACCCTGTGATCCGCCCACCTCAGCCTCCCAAAGTGCTGGGATTACAGGCGTGAGCCACCGTGCCCGGCCAGCAATTTGAATTTTTTAATTAAACTTTTTATTTGGAAGTAACTATAGTTCACATGCGCTTGTAAGAAATAACACAGAGAGATTTCCTATACCCTTTCCTCAGTTTTCCCCAGTGGTAACATCTTGCAAAACCATAGTACAGTATCAAAACCAGGATACTGACATTGATATAGTCAAGATAGAGAACACTTTCATCCCTGCAAATATTCCTTATGCTGTCCTTTTATAGCCACACTCACTTCCTTTCTGCCTCCATCCCCTCCTTAACTCCTAGCAACCACTAATCTGTTCTCGAATACTGTAATTTGTCATTTCAAGAACATTACATAAATGGAATCATACTGTATGTAACCTTTTGTGATTTTTTTTTCTATTCAGCATAATTTTCTGGAGACTCATCCAGGTTGCTGCATCAATAGTTTGTTCCTTTTTCTCACTAAGGGTCCGTGGCATGGATGGATCCCAGTTTGTTTAACCGTTCACCTATTGAAGGACACCTGCGTTGTTTGTTTGTTTGACTATTACAAATAAAGCTGATATAAACATTTGTGAACTCTTTGTGTGAATATAAGTCTTCATTTCTCTGAAATAAATGCCCAGGGTACAATTGCTGGTATGGTAGTTGCATGTTTAGTTTTTAAAAGAATTTCCAAATTATCTTCCAGAGTGTCTGTGTCCCTGTACATTCCTGTTATATATACAAAGTCGTTTGGCTTGGCTTTAACAGTTTAAGTGAAGTATAGAAAACTTCACTTTTTTTCTTTTTTTCTTTTTTTTTGAGATGGAGTCTCGCTCTGTTGCCCAGGCTGGAGTGCAGTGGCATGATTTCAGCTCACTGCAACCTCCGCCTCCCAGGTTCAAGCGATCCTACTGCCTCAGCCCCCCTAGTAGCTGGGATTACAGGCACGTGCCACCATGCCCAGCCAATTTTTGCATTTTTAGTAGAGATGGGGGTTTCACCATGTTGGCCAGGCTGGTCTCGAACTCCTGACCTCAGGTTATCCACCCGCCTTGGCCTCCCAAAGTGCTGGGATTACAGGTGTGAGCCAGCATGCCCAGCCTCACTTTTAGTCCTTTTCCTTTCCCTGTATATAAAAGAATTATCTTAGGCATTATCTATGCACTTAGAGTCACCTCTATAACACAGACAGTGTTATAATTTTTGCTTCAAGCAGCAAACATAATTTAGAAATCTCAAGATGACAAGAAGTCTATTGTGTTTATTCATACTTTGGCTTACCATGTTTTTTCTTCCTTTCTGATGTTCCAAGGTTTCTTCTTTTATTATTTGCTTTTTTAGAGAACTTCCTTTCGTCATTCTTTGTAGTCTGTTAGAACTAAATTCTCATAGTTTGTCTTCATCTGAGAATGTCTGGATTTTCTCCTTCATTCCTGACAGATATCTTCTCTGGGTACAGGATTCTGGGTTTACATTCCTTTTATTTTCAACACCTGAAAAACATTGTGCCACTTCCTTCTGAACTCCATGGTTTCTGATGAGAAATCTGCAGTTATCTGAATTACTCTCTCCTCTAGGTAGGTGTTTTTCTCTGGCTGCTATCAAGATAGTTGTCTTTTGCTTTTATAAGTTTAATTATAATGTATTTTGGTATGAATTTCTTTGGGTTTATCTTGTTTGAGATTCTTACCAAATTTGGGGAGTTTCCAGGTATTATTTCTTTGAGTACCATTTCAGTTCCACCCTCTTTTTTTCTTTCCTCTAGGACTCCAATAACCGAAAAGTTAGATCTTTTGTTATAGTTTCATGGTTTCTGAGGTTCTGTTATTTTTTGTTTTTAGGTTTCTTTCTGTTGTTCGGATTGGGTTATTTCGCTTGTTCTTTCAGTTCACTGACTCTTTCCTCTGCCTCCTACATCTGCTGTTGATCCCATCCATTGAGATTTTCTATTTGAGTTACTATATTTTTCATTTCTAAAATTTCCATTTGTTTTTTTCTTTATTCCTTTATTACTTTGCTGAGAGTTTCTATGTTTTTTTTTCTGAGAGTTTCTATTTTCTTGCTGAGGCTATTTTTTCATTTTCTATTTCTTCAAGCATATTCTTAATTGCTCATGGAAACAGTTTTATGATGGTTGCTTTAAAATCTTTCTAATATGTCAGTCGTATTGATGTTAACATCTACTGATTGTCTTTTTCTTCATTCAGTTGGAAATCTTCCCGATTCTTGATATGATGAGTGATTTTCAATTGAAACTTGAACTTTTAAAAAATTGTGTTTTGAGACTCCAGATCTTATTTAAAATTCTGGTTTAGTTGGCTTTCTCTGATACTGCTCTGGCAGGGGAATAAGGAGGTGGTGTATCACCTTGTTTCTACAAAGTGGAAATAGAAGACCAGATTCTCCACCTGGCCTGCATTCAAAGAAGAGGGTTCCTTAGCACCGTGTAGGGGTGGAAGACTATGTGATCTCCACTATACTGTGGTGAGGATGGCCTTATTACTGCTGGGTAATAGGTGAAAGTCCTGACTGTACACTAGGCCTCCTCTGATACCACCTCAGGCAGGAAAGGGAAGGGTGCCTCATTATTATAGCCAGGTGTTGGGGGAAGTCCAGGATTCCCATGTGATCTCCATTAACATGGGATGAGGACTCATTACTGATTGGAGGGTAAGAAAGTCCTGGCTCCCTACTAGGTCTTCTTTTACACCACCCGGCAGTGGGGCTGGGATGTCTCCTGACAGCCTCACTAGGATGGATGTCTAGGCTCCTCGCTCCAACTTTGCTGGCCAGTGAAGGTGAGGCTACTGTTTGTTTCTGTGGTGCTTAGCTGGAGTGAAGTTTGTATTTTCAGAAAGTTTTCTGCCTTGCTAGGCTGCCGCTTTCCTGGTCCTTTGGTTGGTGGGTTTTTTTTTTTTTTTTTTTTTTGTCTGAGACCATTGGCATTTCCTGGTTGCTGTTTTCTTGCATTCCATGTCTGGGATATATGAGGCAAAAAGAAAACCTAGGGAACTCACTATCCTGAGTGGTTCCTCAGGTCTCAAGGCTTTTGTCCATCTGACTTTTTCTCTTGACCTTTCAGAGTTGTCTTATGTGATTGATAGATAGACATAAATGTCCAAGGCTTTTAGTTTACTACTCAGTGGGAGAAAGAGTGAAAAGCATTTCCACTCCATCTTTCCAGAAGTGGAATTCACCCAGTCTGCATTTTAATAAGCCCTCCAGGTCATTCTGATGCTTACTAAATTCTCAAGAATCTTTGCTTTTATGTTTTTGTAACCACCTCCCTTCTACCACAGCTGTGGGGCAAATGAATGAGCATCTGTGTGTTAACATGAAAAGTTTTGGGTCACTGTTACTATCTTAGCAGAAAAGCCTTTTCCTTATTTGTCAATCCCTTCATAAATCCCCTACTATAGTCATGTCTTATATCACTTTAATCTAAAGGTTTGAGATAGTTGCAGAAGGTGAATAGGACCACAATGTCTGTGTCAGGGCTCAAGTTTAGACAGAGAGCACAGTCAAGAGTGGCTTTTGAGTGTAGTGCCCTAGGCAGGAGTTTCTGGTTCATACTGAACATGAGAAAACAGGTTAAAAAAATGTTGTTGTAATGTAGAAATTGTTCAGAAATGTGGCTGAGCCTTCTCAAGAACACAAAGATGATGTGACAGTCATTTCCACTGTGAGCAGGTTTGCTTCATAATCCTTTCGTTCCCAGTAAGGGAAGATTGGGATTTAGCAGCAGCTGGGAGTCCCCTGGGGACTGTCGAGTCCCCTGTCTAGTTTGAACAATGTTCCAGAAGGTAAAAATGACTAACGTTAAATTGCCTTAATCCAGTCATTTAAAGAAGTTATTTATCAGTAATATTAGATCAATAAGATTGCCCTAACAGCAACATGTTTTTACAGGTTATAATGCAACAATTATTATTGGAATCTTCTAAAGTAATACTGTGTATGAATATAGTCCCTTTATTTATTTATTTATTTATTTATTTATTTATTGTTGGAGACAGAGTCTCACTCTGTCGCCCAGGCTGGAGTACGGTGGCATGATCTCATCTCACTGCAACCTCTGCTTCCCAAGTTTAAGCGATTCCTGTGCCTCAGCCTCCTGAGTAGCTGGGATTACGGGTGTGCACCACTACACCCAGCTAATTTTTTGTATTTTTAGTAGAATCAGGGTTTCTCCATGTTGCCCAGGCTGGTCTTGAACTCCTGACCTCAAGTGATCTGCCCGCCTCAGCCTCCCAAAGTGCTGGAATTATAGGTGTGAACCACCACACCCAGGTAGCCCCTTTATTTTTCTTTTTAAGTCAACATTAATAGTCAAGTTATTCATTTGCTGTTGGCATACTGTGATCATATACCTCTTAACCAATGAAGAAACTGAAGAAGTGAGGTGAGGAGATTTTGTTCTCAACAGTTGTTTCTTAAAGATTATTAAAGATAATAGGCAGCTAAGCACTTATTGTGCAGACTGCTGTTCATAGGACTTATCTGTACATACATTGTTGGGTCTTTTAATCCTTCTGACAACCTACTATTACAATCATCCTGAATTTTCAATGTCTCATTTGTACCCATTGGATTTTAATTTATGGAGGTGACTGAGTGATTGACATAGGTCAATGCCATAAAAAATCTATATATATTACTTACATTTCTCAAGAGAAGGGGGCATGCCTCACTACACAGGGCCACAGGAGAAGAGCCAGACTGGATGAGGAGGCAGAGGCAGGAGTGAGGAGAAAGCCTACCAGAGTCTTAACTGGGTTTCTGCAAGAAAGGCAAGGCAGGGCAGAGTCAGCAGCGTAAGCTTGGTTAGTTAGAATAATTCTGGTGGGTTCTGGGCTGTAGGAGTAATTTTTTGCTGCCTAGTATCTGGCCCTGGGATGATTTAGCACAGGAGGAATATTGGCTTAGTGTCTGGGAGTCAGATGAAGAGAGTGGGTGGGGAGGCAGACTCTGCGTTAGTTGCTTTGCATGTGAAAGGTGTGCTCCCAAGTGAGTTGTTTACTATTTTTAGGGATTAACCAGCCCTGGTAGGGGCCATCTCTCCCACATCTGTAAGTCCTGCCCTATCCCCACCTCAAGATGTCAAAACATCATAAGATAAAGAAAATAGACAGTATGATTAATACAAATGAGGACACTGAGATATGAAAAGTTTAGAGAACTGGCCCAGAATCACACAGATAGGATGTAGCAGAGCCTGGACATGAACCAGCTCAAGCTGCCTCTGAAAATCCTGTATGGCTTTGACTTTTAGACAGCCGCCTGGTTTTTGCTCTTATACCACATGACCTTTAATGATCTTAGGCACAAATAGATGATGAAATATGAAAGCAGAAATGCCTTTAATGAGTGCAAAGAGGAGAACAAAACCCTTGGAACTAGACTTTGGGAGCTTAAACTATTGGAACTGGGATCATTTAGTCTGGTGAAGGGGAAGATTAGGTGCAAGCTTGAGTGGTGAAAGACAATGACCCTGAGCTCTGAAGCACTGGGGTTTACCCTTATCTCCACATGAAGGACGCAGGACAGAAATGAAAACGTTCCTAGGAATGTACCGGCCAGGTCCGAGTCCATGCTGAGTAATCAATCACTGTGACACAGGTTTTACAAAAGAGAAAAGATTTATTCGCAAGGCTGCCAAGTGAGGAGGTGGGAGAACAACTCTCATGTCCACCTCTCCAAATATAAGTCTTACAGATATTTATGGTTTAGGGAAGTGGAGTGGTCTAAGATATGGGGAAAGGTGACTGGCAGTGAGGAACAGTGAAATAACAGGTCCCTTCTGTGCAGGCACAATCAGGGTTCATGGCATTTCATAAAATATATGTACAGAAAATGGCAGCATTAGCATGATCTGAGGGTGGAGTTTTTGGCTCTCTGATGTCAAAAGCCCCCCTTCTTGGGCACTTGTTCAGGCCCATTTGAAGAGTTAGTGGTCTCAACAGGTTTGAACTGGACAGGAGTTGGGTCAAGTTCCTGAAAAACTACTGAAGTGACCATTACCATGATGACACATGAATGTTATCTATAAAGTAGCCAGTGAAGGTTAAGTTTCAGTGTTTAGCAGTAGCCTTCAGCTACCAGGACCTTTGTCTTCATGGAAAAAGGAAAAAAGTAAGTGACCAAAAGCAAGCAGGGCAGGTGGACCTGATCAAATTAACCCCTTGATTTCAGGAACATTGATTGTAATATAGTGCTGGGTTGCCAATTAAAGACATAAATCTATGTTTCAGGAATCAGTTCTTTTCCCTTCCCCCCACCAAAGTCTGTGCTTTTCTACTGCTCTTATCTTCTAATACATATTATAATAAAGTACAGAGTGATCTGGAATTATATCTTCAAGACCCGTTCTTTTATATTATTCTACCTTAAATAACGTGACATCTTAAATTTGCAAAGGGTTTACATTTTACTTCGTTACTTGCCAATGCAAGATATATTACATTATCATTCTATATCATTTTAAAACAGATTACAAATCTCCATTCTTGAGGGAAATTTATTACCCATCATAGAATATGGAGCTGAGAAGGGGATGGTCAAGGCCCTGTACTTCCGAGGTCACATGAGAGAATAGGGGTCTGTATAGTCTCTGAAAGATTAGAGTTTCTTGTCTTCAATATGATCACAGTTTATTACTCAAATGTTTATGATCATTATGAAAACAGATGACTCACCTTATCAATGGTCCCTTTCTTTTTTCTTTTTTCTTTTTTTCACCTCAAAATGTCTACTTTTAGTTGATGGCCCTATAGATCTAGGTGGCGTGGCTATACCTGTACCAAACCTAGGGGCAGAGTGAGGGTCTTGATGGTTGGTACAGTCTTTCAAGATGCATGACACAGCTTGCAAATGAGCCAGGGTCAATCTTGCTACTCCATCAAGTACCACCTTCCTTTCCCCAGGCTTGCAGAATTTGCCTTATTAAAGATATGGAATTGTTCTTCCTGCTGTTCAACCCCAAAGACCTTCTTTCTCCTTTCCTCCTCTCATTGGCCTATTACCTCCTTAATCAATTCAGGCTTTCAGAACCAAAAGTTGATAAGAGGCATTATCTTTGAACACATCTTTCTTCGGCTTTGGAACTCAAATACGCTGAACCCAAAAGCTTTTCCTATTTTAATGAGGGAAGAAAAAAATACAGTGAGATCAAAATGCAAATTAGTATCTCAATAAACCACCCTACCATCCTGCTTATAGACTCGGAGAAAGGTTGTACTATATTCCACATCAACAAGATGCTACAAATCTATTCTTACTGAGACTTCAACCTAAAATTGCCATCTGCCATCATCCTGCTGCCTCCAATAAAGGTTTTTATAACTGCTAGAGACCAGCTGGTCATTTCTCACATTATTCAATGCAAATATGTTATATAAAGAGAGTATAACATGAAATAACATTTCAAAATATAATGTCACATTAGAAAAAATACCAACAGAATGCATTTTTTGGCCATGGGACTAAAAACAGCTTGTTGGAACTCATTTTGTTTGTTATAACTAAGCCACTCTGGAATAATTTCTTCTTTTCCAATGTGTAATGGTTCATTTCATGCATGGAACAACTGTAATGAAAACAGCTCTTTACTAAGTCTTTGCCTTTTGGCTTTAAATTGCAATTAAAATAACATTACTTAGATCTTAGTTGTCCTCCATCTCTACCTCTGATGCTTAGGTTGTGGTATCTATCTAAAATTCTTTGCCTCATATAGAAATATGTGAGAAGCTGAGAAAATCAATTTTAATGAAAGACAGGATAGGAGAAAAACATAGGATTTTAAAAACTCAGCGATTGCAAAAAAGCTTTTAAGGAGAAGCAACAACCATCATGAAATGCTTCAATAAAGGAATTAAAGACTTGGGAGGCAGCCAAAACATATAGTTGCAGGCAACTGACTAAAGGGTGTTAATAAATTTACATCCCATTATGGGGACAGTCAAGGTTAGGTGTTATGGCCAAACAGGAGGTGATTGAAAATAAAACAGGCAGCTTTTACAGTATTTAAAGAGGGGGTAATGGATACTTCTGTTTTGTGGACTCTGGGACCACACAGAAATATTCAGGAGGAGGGAAGAGCTACCTCTCCACTCTCTATCTCCACCCGCTTTTGAGATTTTTCTTCTCCTGCTCATGAAAGCCAAGCCACTAAAGCCATGGCTTTTTAATGTCCAGAAATGCAAATCTGCTACCATTGTGATCAAACCTGGCTCTGAAATGTATTCTTTCCCATTCTCTTATTTCTCCACTGCACTATCCTTACTTAGGTCACCATCATCTGTCAATTATGTCACTGTAACAGCTCTCGATATCCTCTCCCTAACTTCAATTTACTCCCACTACTGCAAGACTCATCTATCTAAAATGCAAATCTGAACATGTCGATTCTCTTTATTACTATTAGTTGCCCACAAAATAAAATTCAAATTCCTTAGAATATTCTATTCTTATTAATTTTTGTCTTGTTTATTTATATCTACATCTGATCTATTTTATTTTGGGAAATTCACCAGTAAATGCTACCAGTGGGATGCAAGGCACTGCCTGCCTCTGATAGTCTTCCAAAAAATCTTTTGTGTAATCCAGGTTCTTTTCTGTTGCTTTCCAGCAAATGCTCTGATCTACAGGGACAAGTCCCTTCATGATCTGTTACTTGCGTTTTCTCTTGAGGCTCGTTTCCTGGCACCCCCAACTCCCTCTCTATGTTTAGACCTGTCTTTCCAATCTACTTGGAGCCCACTGAATGCCTTATGTTCTCTGTTCTCCAGGTATATGAACATGCTCTTTCTTCCTCCCAGAATACCCCTTGTCTTGGCTTATTCTTTTTTTTTTTTTATTTTTTTGAGACAGAGTCTCGCTCTGTCACCAAGGCTGGAGTGCAGTGGCACGATCTCGGCTCACTGTAAGCTCTGCCTCCAGGATTCATGCCATTCTCCTGCCTCAGCCTCCTGAGTAGCCGGGACGATAGGCTCCTGCTACCATGCCTGGCTAATTTTTTTTTTTTTGTATTTTTAGTGGAGAGGGGGTGTCACTGTGTTAGCCAGGATGGTCTCGATCTCCTGACCTCCTGATCCACCCGCCTGGGCCTCCCAAAGTGCTGGGATTACAGGCTTGAGCCACCTCACCCGGCCTGTCTTGGCTTATTCTTCTTTTTTTTTTGAGATGGAGTCTTGCTGTGTTGCCCAGGCTGGAGTGCAGTGGCGCGATCTCAGCTCACTGCAAACTTCACGTCATTCTCCTGCCTCAGCCTCCTGAGTAGCTGGGACTACAGGCGCCCGCAACCACTCCTGGCTAATTTTGTGTATTTTTAGTAGAGACAGGGTTTCACCGTGTTAGCCAGGATGGTCTCGATCTCCTGACCTCGTGATCTGCCCACCTTGGCCTCCCAAAGTGCTGGGATTAAGGCGTGAGCCACCATGCCTGGCCTTGGCTTATTCTTATACATCCTTCAGTTTAGATGTTGGCTGCTTTAGGAAGCTTTGGCTATACTTAAAGAATGTGTTACCTCCCCTAATATGACCATGTTTTTACTTCTCTATTGACGCACAAATCACCTAGTCATCTTCTTGAAGTTTTCTTTTGACTGAAAGTTTGATAAGGATATAGACTATGCACTTTTCACTATTATTTCTCTAGTACCTAGCCCTCAAGGTGAAACATAGCAGAAACAGTAATTATTCCTCTATAAACAAATTGTCTAATTAATTTAATTGTAAGTGAGCTTGAAACATGTATATTTCCTTTTTGAGGGATAGTAATACAATCTTGAATATTGTTTAACAGGATGAGTATTTCAGTTATTCACATATCACCTTTATAACCTTAGTCTGCTCTAAATAATGGCTGTGCTGTTATCTAAGAATTTTCTTTAGATAAACATTTTTATGAAAATAAATTTAATTTAAATAGTTTTTTATTTGTGCATATTTACAGGGTACATGGGAAATTTTTTACATGTATATAATGTGTAATAATCAAATCAGGGTATTCAGGGTGTCCATCACTTGAGTATAATGCATTTTTTTAACTATAGTCATCCTACTCTGCTATCAAGCATTGGATTTATTTTTTCTATCATATTACACATTTATACCCTTTAACCTACTTCTCTTCATTCTTCCCTGTCCCCTCACTCACCCTTCCCAGTCTCTGTTATTTGTCTTTCCACCTTCTACCTCCATGTGTCCAAACTTTTTAGCTTCCTCATATAAGTGAGAATATGTGATATCTTTTTGTGCCTGGCTTATTTTACTTAAGAGAATGACCTCTACTTCCATCCATGTTACTTTAAATGACATGATTTCAATGTTTTATATGCCTGAAAAGTATTTCACTGTGTACACATGCCACATTTTCTTTATCCATTCATCAGTTGATGAACATTTAAGTTGATTCAATATTTTTGCTATTCTGAATATGCTGCAATAAACATGTGAGTACAAATATCTCTATGATATATTGATTTTTCTGTGGGTAGATACATGGTAGTGGCATTGCTAGATTGAAGAGTAATTCTATTTTTAGTTTTTTTGAGCAACCTCCATACAGTTTTCTATGATGGCTATACTAGTTTACATTCCCACCAGCAGTATATGAGAGTTATCTTTGCTCCTCTTCCTCACCAACATCTTTTTGTTTTGTCTATTTATTTATTTATTTATTTTTGTATTTTTTATTTTTTACTTTAAGTTCTGGGATACATGTTCTATGTGCTGGTGATAAGAATGTATCATCGGCAGCTGTTGGATAGAATGTGCTGTAAATGTCTGTTAGGTCCATTTGGTCTAAAATTCAGTTTAAATTCAGTGTTTTTTTTATTATTTAATTTTCTTCTAGATGCACTGTCAAATGCAGAGAGTGAAGTATTAAAGTCCCTTACTATTACTGTATTGAAGTCTATCTCTCTTTTTAGATCTAATAACATTTGCAAATGAATCTGAATGTTGCAGTGTTGGTGCATATATATTCAGAATTGTTATACCCTCTTTCTGGATTGATCACTTTTTATTATGTAATGACCTTCTTTCTCTTTTTTTTTATTGTTCTTGACTTAGTCTATATTATCTGATATAAGTATAGCTACTTCTGTTCACTTTTGATTTCCATTTGCATGTAATATCTTTCATTTGCCTGTAATATCTTTCTATTCCTTTACCTTCAGTCTACATGTGTCTTTACAGATGAGATGAGTTTCTTATAAGTAGCATATTTTTGGATCACAATTTTCAATGCATTCAGCCATTCCATATGTTTTAAATGGAGAATATAATCCCTTTACATTTAAGGTCATTATTGATATATGAGGTTTTCTTCCTGTCATATTGTTAATTGTTTTATGTATTCTTTGTTGCTTTCTTTTTCTTTTTTTTTAAATTTTATTATTATTATACTTTAAGTTTTGGGGTAAATGTGCACAATGTACAGGTTAGTTACATATGTATACATGTGCCATGTTGTTGTGCTGCACCCATTAACTCGTCATTTAGCATTAGGTATATCTCCTAATGCTATCCCTCCCCCCTCCCCCCAGCCCACAACAGTCCCTGGTGTGTGATGTTCCCCTTCCTGTGTCCATGTGTTCTCATTGTTCAATTCCCACCTATGAGTGAGAACATGCAGTGTTTGGTTTTTTGTCCTTGCAATAGTTTGCTGAGAATGATGGTTTCCAGCTTCATCCATGTCCCTACAAAGGACATGAACTCTTCATTTTTTATGGCTGCATAGTATTCCACGGTGTATATGTGCCACATTTTCTTAATCCAGTCTATCATTGTTGGCCATTTGGGTTGGTTCCAAGTCTCTGCTATTGTGAATAATGCCGCAATAAACATACGTGTGCATGCGTCTTTATAGCAGCATGATTTATAATCCTTTGGGTATATACCCAGTAATGGGATGGCTGGGTCAAATGATATTTCTAGTTCTAGATCCCTGAGGAATTGCCACACTGACTTCCACAATGGTTGAACTAGTTTACAGTCCCACCAACAGTGTAAAAGTGTTCCTATTTCTCCACATCCTTTCCAACAACTGTTGTTTCCTGACTTTTTAATGATTGCCATTCTAACTGGTGTGAGATGGTATCTTATTGTGGTTTTGATTTGCATTTCTCTGATGGCCAGTGATGGTGAGCATTTTTTCATGTGTTTTTTGGCTGTGTCAATGTCTTCTTTTGAGAAGTGTCTGTTCACATCCTTCACCCACTTTTTGATGGGGTTGGTTGTTTTTTCCTTGTGAATTTGTTTGAGTTCATTGTAGATTCTGGATATTAGCCCTTTGTCAGATAAGTAGGTTGCAAAAATTTTCTCCCATTCTTTTTCTTTTATTGTTTGTCATTGTGGTTTGGTGAATTTCTATATTGGTACCATTTGAGTCCTTTGTCTTCCTCTTTTTTGTGATTGATTTACCAGTGAGTCTTATAATTTCATGTGTTTTCATGTGGTAGATAGTGTCCTTTTGTTTCCAGTTTAGGATTTCTCAAGCATTTCTTTTAGGTCTGGTCTAGTGTTAACAAATTCATTCAGCTTTTGCTTGTCTGGGAATGGCTTCATTTCTCCTTAATTTACGAAGGATAATTTTGCTGGATATAGTGTTCTTGGGTGGCACTTTTTTTTTTCTTTCAGCACTTTGAATATATTATCCCGTTCTCTTCTGGCCTGTAAGGTTTCTGCTGAAAAATCTACTGTTAGTTTCATGGGATTTCCTTTATAGGTAGCTACATGCTTTTCTCTTGCTATTTGTAGGATTCACTGTTATCTTTGACTTTAGAGAGTCTGATTATAATGCCTTGTTGAGAAGACCTTTTTTGCACTGTATCTTCCTAGGGATCATTGTGTCTCCCATATCTGAATGTCTCTATGTCTTGCTAGATCTTGAGAGTTTTCATCATTACTTTGTTAAATAGGTTTTCTAATCCTTTCTTTGTGCTTGGGGATACCAATAATTTGTAAACTCAGCCACTTTATGTTTTCTCTAATGTCGTGAAGGCTTTTCTCTTTTTTAAAATTATTTTTTCTTTATTTCTTGTCTGACTGGATTATTTCAAAAGACCTGTGTTGAATTCTGAGACTCCTTTTTGCTGCCTGATCTGGTTTACTGTTGAAGCTTTCAAATGTATTTTCTGTTTCCTTCAGTGAATTATTCAGTTCCAGAATTTCTATTTGGTTCTTTTTAAAAATATCATAACTCTTTGGTAAATTTCCCATTTGTGTCCTGAATTATTTTTCTGACTTCTTTGCATCCTTTTTTTTTCTTTTTAGAATTTTCTTGTATCTCACTGAGCTTCTTTAAAATCAATATTTTGAATGTTTATCTGGGCTTTCAAAAATTTCTTTTTGATTAAGATCTATTGAAGGAGAATTATTGTGTTCCTTTGGAGGTGTCTTTTTTTGTTTTTCATGCTTCCTGTATATTTATGTTGATATTTCCACATCAGGTGTAACATTCACTTCTTCCTATTTTTGAATTTACTTTTGTGTGTATGTTGTGGGGGTGGGGCTTTTTCCTGAAATTGTATCTATGGTTTTGGATGGGTAGGGGACTTTGCCTTTGATTTTGAGTGCTTGTAGTAGTGTAGTCTCTGTATGATTTATTTGGCCGTAAACTGTGTTAGTGGTATCCATGATTCCCTTGATGGGTTAGGGTGAGGTTATTAGTGGAAACGGTGCTAAAATTGTGCTGGGGACTGGCATGCCAGCTAGGCCAGTCTTCAGGCCCCAGTGGTGGCAGCAGTGGGCTATGTATGCCCAGGGTAGTATATTCTGACACCTGTGTTGGTGGTTATTATAAGGCCAATTAATGGACTTCAGTTGGCTTGCCCAGATGCCAGTAGTGGCAGCAGTGGAACTGGCAGGTGGGCAAGTTCTCAGGCCCCTGGAAAGTCAGTATGGGCAATGGCAGAAGCAGTGGCAGGATGATTCTTTGGGTCCTGAGCAGCGTTCATTGATATTGACAGTGGCTACAATGGGCTAAGTGGGTCAGTCTCCAGGCCCATTGGTGGTGTTTACAGGTAGATGCTAGCTAAAATAGTAGCAGCCAGGAGTTTAGGTCCAATTTCAGGCCCTCAGAACAAGGGCTCAGGTATTCAAGGTGGTGAACTGAGTTGGACAATCCACAGAACCCTGGGCTATGTGCTCTGTTTTAGAGGTGGGATATAAGCCAAACTGAATGGGCTTCTTTTTAGGCTCCCAATGGTGAGAGCAGGCACCAGCTGTGGTGAGTGGGGGCACAACAATCCTTAGACCCTAGGTAGAGTGCTCAGGTGAGAGTCAGTAGCAGCCACACCGAGACTGTGTCACCAGAGAGAGTGGGGTCATCTTTGGTGGCCACAACTTGGGCTGACAGGTAAGCAATGTCATCCTTTTCATACCCCAGTACTGACAGGGTGTTCTCCCTCGCTCTGGTAGCAGTAGCTGCTGTCTAGCTCACACCCTGCCCTGATTGCAGGAGCCCTCACCCAGCTCCTGACTAAGTCCCATTGACAACTCATGTGTTATTCACATTTGTGTCTCAAATCCCAGCAGCACTTACTTCCCAATACTGGCCTCTACAGACCATGCCTCCCTTGTTTCTTAGGCTCAGCTGTGGGAATGCTCCTAGCTCACTTCTCTGTCCCAGAAGCAACAGCCTGAGTATCCACAATGCCTTGTCCTGGCAACACTGTGCCTGATGACAGTGTGCTGTTTACCAGAGCGTAGGCTTGAAAATACCATCTTGTTGTAGCTGCTTAGGTCTCAGAAAGCGCGTGGGACCCAGTGCGAGATCCCTCCCTGGAGCAGTTCCAACCCATGGCCTCCTGGAAGCTCCCTATGTTACTTTCAGGGCTTGGAAGGGTTGAGGGACTCTCCCATGGGCAGGATTGCATGATTTCATGGTAGGAATGTGGGCCATTGAAATTCTCTCATTCACACTTCCCCTACATCGGGAGATTACTCCTGGCTCCCAGCCACTCCCTGTCAGGGAGGCTGCCCTTTTCCCTTCTCCTTCTCTACTTTGGTGTTTCCTGTCACTCCTATGTTGAAATCCAGTGTTGTCTCTGGGACAATGTATTTGAAGTGTGACTGTCTATACACTATTCTGGTTCTCCTAAGTGGAGAAGGCAGGCATGGAATCCTTCTAGTTAGACATCTTGCATCGCCCTCCCTAAAATAAGTTTATTTTTAAAGGCCACTTTATGCCATTATTATAAGTGAAAAAAGCATTATTTGCCACAAATAGTAGGTACAGATTAATGCAAATTAAAAGCAACATACAGCTATTAAAAATGTATGCATGAACATAAATAATAAACAGTATGTTCATACTTGAAAATTTGTCTTGTGTTCAATCATTGGTGTACGTGCCACATTTTGGAATCATTGTTTTATATTGTAAGAATCATCTATACTCATGTTTTGAACTAATCTTTGCTCTCCATTCTTCACAGGGTTGTTATGATAAATATGGGAGATAAAATTAAACTCTTCTTATAAACTGTAAAGCTCTACACAAGGGTAATGTTCATTAGTTTTATGCTACTTCTACTGGGGCAGGTAAGTGGCTGAAAGAGTAAGACCAGGAAGACGTCTAGAGGGTCATATTTCACTTATACAGTTGTTTGTGAAGAACTCAGTTTTACTCTTAGACTTTTCAGAATCCACCAAAATTCAGTGTTATTCCAGGAGTTATTTTCATGTCACTTACTCATTATCAAAGTGATTTTTCAGATTGAAGGACCGAAAATGTTTTCTCATAAACTAAGTCCCAATTTAAGTCTCAGGGAGTATGTTAGTTGGAAACAAAAAAGTTATTAGCACATTGAACTCTACCACCAATATAAACATTTAAAAGTAGAGTAAATATGTACACAAAGTAAAAACTTACAAAGATACCATACTTATATTAACCAAATCCTGCATGATTCTACCACAAAGAAGTTTCATTCCCATCTTTCTTATTCGTGTGTTCATTTTGAATGTCCTTATTTTAATAATGTGATGAACACCCACAGACCTATTACCCAGACCAACAGCTAGAACACTAACAAGGACTCATGTTTACTTATGTCCTTCCCTTCTTCCTTCCCCAGAGGTTACTCCCAGCTTGAATTTTATGCTTAGCATTGTCTTGCTTTCCACCCCTGTACTTTTATGACATATGTATGTCTAAACAATATATTATTTAGCTTGTTTTAGAAAATTATAAAAAGGGCTTAAGGCTATATGTAGTCTTCTGGGAATTGTTTTTTACACTTGATACTGTTTTATGTTTCTAAAATTAATCCATATTTGTAGATATAGTTGCAGTCAATTATTATTTTTGTGTGTGTGTGTATGTGTGTCTATAATATAAAGCACAATATTTATCCATTTTTCTGTGGGTGGGCATCTGAATTTTTTCCAATTTTTTTTCTACTCTAACTATTTTGATGTTATTGAGAACACATGGATGAATCACCTACAAGCAGGCCCAATGGCCTTTCCCAGACAACACTGGGAAAACTTGTGGTGACAGCAGCAGTGGCAACCTGAAGACCCTCACAGCTGCCCTTTGGTATTGCCACTACCTGTGATCATTAATATGAAGTCAGTAGGTCCTTGTTACAATATGTAGCCCCTGTATTAAGAAGGTAAAGTTAGTGAAATCTAGGCTACCCTTCAGAAGAAAAAAAAATGAATGACACTTTATTTCTACAATCTTTACTATAAGTTAATTATTCAAAATAACAAGTTCTATATTCATTTGATTTTGGAGATCGTTTATCTCTACACAAAGGCTGGAGAAGCTATAAACCAGTAGTTGTTAATCTTTGTTGCATATTAGAATCACTTGGGGGATGTTTAAGAACCTTGATGTTTGTGCCACTTTATAGAACAATTAAAGCAGATTCTCTAGGGGTGGGGACCTGGGCATCAATATTATTTTTAAAGTTCCTTATGGATCCAACATACAGCCAACATTGAGAACCAGTGCTCTAAGCCACAGGATATAACATTTGTGCTAATCATTTATACTTCAACTGAGCAAATGCAGGCTGGCTACTTTAAATCTGAGGCAAGGAAGATGTATTTGGAAAACAATATCAAACATTTTTAAAAAACATAAAGTAAAAATTTAAAATCTATAACTACTTATAAAACAGGGGTCCACAAAACAGAATAGTTTACCAGAAATCATTATGATTTTCAAAGCAGCTGCTTCTACTAGAAACTTCGTTTATTTCTCTCTCTTTCTTTAATGTATATTTTGAAGTTATGCTCCTCACTCTACCACTCTAACCTTCACTGAAAAACTCTGGAAAGAACTGAAAAATGAACGACATCTAGAATTAGGATTTTCCATTGCATCTCACTTTCTTATCTTCTCAGGCTATTTTCTGCTGTCCCACAATGTCACATAAAAAATTCTTGGAGCTAGGGCAAGATGTTTGCCCTTCCTTCAAGAAAGTTTAATCTACAATATTTTATTATTCCATGTTTATTTAGTAAACATTTGTTGAGCAGGTGCTATGTGCTATGCATTGGTCTAAGCCATGAGACTATGAAAATGAAGAAGGCATAGTATATAATTTAGTGAGGAAAATGGATTTCCATGCAAATAATTTTTAAAAAAATTAATCAGTTACTTAAATTTTAAAACAATGATACATTTGTTTTAAAAACCAAAAAGTATAAAAGAAGTCTCTTTTTCACCATTGTTCAGTTCATAAACAGGACCCTCCAAGATGCAGTATTATTAATTTTACATGTAGCCTTCTAGATATTTTAGAATATATACAAATAAATATATAAATATATATTATCACCTTCCCCTTTTTTCACAAATAGTAGATTATTTAACACACTGTTTTGCACTTTAATGTTTTTCACCTTGCAATATATCTTGTAGACCTTTCTATTTCAATACCTCCAGATTTTATTATTTCACATAGGTGGCTGGTTTTCATTGTACTAATATTCTATAATTCATCTTTCCAACTCCTAGAGACAAACATTCTATTTTTTTCCAATCTTTTTCTATAACAAGTAATGCTGCAATGAAGAGTTCTGTGTCCATGCCATTTCATCATCTCATATCCGTAAAATCTAGAATAAATTCCTAGTCCTGGAACTATTTAGTCAATGACCTTGTACTTTTGATAGATCTTGACAATTTGTCATGCACTGAAGGCTGGTTTCCACACTTGTCAGCAACGTATAGACGTGCCTGTGTCTTCACATTATTGTGAACACAATATATTCATCAAAATTTGCTTTTTGTTGATTTGATGGGTGGAAAATGGTGTGGTATTAATTTGCATAACCCTGATTATGAGTGAAATTAAACAGCTTTTTATAATTTCGGTGTTAAGTGAGGTAAAGGAGGTACTTGAACTAAGTAACAATAGAAACAGTGGAGAAGGATGATTTATTATCTTTACCCCTGAAAACAAAAACTCAACTTAAGTACAAGGAGCCTCAGCAGTTTGCTTTAGATTTTTTCTCAAAATGCATCACCAGCTTACCAAGTAATGGTGAATGCAGGACAAGAACATGGTTTCCCATTGTTTTTTCTCCTCTAACTGTTCTACCTGATCTTTTAAAATGCATTGCAGCCTCAGCTTCTGGGTTGCTGCCTATGTTTTCTGTAAGTCTGGTTTTCCTTCAGTTTGAGTTCATGCTTGTCATCATTCAAATATTTTGGTGACATTTTTACTACTGCTTTTTAAATATTACTCTTAAAATTTGAATATGCCATTGCATGTTTGTCCTACAACTATAACTAAAAAAATTCTACCTTGTGTAACATTTTAGTTTGCAAAGTACTTTGTGTTATAGTATCTCGTTTAAAGGTTTCAACTCTATAATTTACTTTTGAGAAATTGCCTCCATTTAAACACATAGAAATTTACAGGCAGTTACTTGCTGCCAGCCTCACAGATAACCCAACCTGGGGCATGTTGAAATCCACACTCTGAAATTCTAACTTCAAAGCCAGTAAGTACATTTTCTAACTAGATTGGAGATGGTTGACTGTGACAAAATACTCTTTCATTCTCCTTTGCCTCTGCTTGTCTCTGCCTCTGTATCTGCAGAGATGTTATTAGCAGCCTGGTGAGCAAAGTTACTAAATGTCTCTCATCTGCCTGAGTTCCCTCTCCAGACCCTGTGCACATTGACTTTTCTCTGGGTTTAACTATCAGCACTCATATTCCAGTTAGTTACTTAAGAGACTTACTTTGTAGGCAATTTGATGCACAATTGATTAAAAATTTCTTCCAGCCTCCTCCTGACCTGGTCTTTATACAAGGTTTGTTACTACAATCAGACAGGTAGAATCACCTGCCTTCTCTATTGGGATATTTGTTCTTTGGTCTAAAATAAATTAACACAGCCCTGAAAGAAACCTTTTATCCCTTGGTATCCCTCATCATCACCCTTTGAAGTGTTTTTCAAAGGAGCAGTTAAATCAGAACCTTTCATGAAATTGTCAGTCTGATTCCTTGGAGGTCCAGACCTAAACAGCAGAGGCACACAAGCTGGCACACATTATTTTCCTCTGCCCAAGAGTCTTTCCTCTTAAGCATAAAAAGCTGTGTGTGATTTCCTTCTTTGTACAAGGGCACTCTATTTTGGTCTTATCCTCCACGGCATGAACCGATAAATTCAAAAAAGACTCTGATTCAATTGAATGAAGAAACATTGGACTACATCAGGTGCAGGGAGTGTGACCTCCCCGTTATTATTATTATTTTTTTTGCCTTTTAAACTGTTCCTGTCTGGTAATATTTGGTGATTTAAAATGAATTATCTTGGTCATCTCTCTGCAGATGCTTAAGAAACAAATCTGCCCGAGTTAACAAGTCCTGCCTTGTGACAAGTGAACTGCTCTTTGTAAGGCCAAGAAGAAAACACTACGGATTAATTCACTCTTTTAGGGGTAACAAGCTGACTTCAGACTTGACAGCCATAGAATATGATAAAAACATACACGTGATTTCAGGGAAAGCTTATAAATAAAGCACAATTCAGGAGATTAATCTGGAAAATTCGATTAAATCCAATGCCTCCCCAAAGTTAATTCACTTCAGTTTAATAACAAATTCCATTTTTACCACCTCCAGTTTCTCTGTTTTTTACCATTTCCTTCACAAACATATTTACTTTTTTCCCACCTGAATCTCAGTTCATTCTGTATTTTCAGAAATGCATACACAGTCAATAAACATTTGTTGAGTTAATGATTAAATGGCTCTAAGGCCAATAATACATCCTTATCTATGCTCTGGTTTCTCTCCTACCTTTCTCATTTGAGTATCTTTTTCCTTTCCTATCCTTTCTACCTTTCTGTTTCTGCTATTTTGGCTCTTCCCTTTCAGCTTTTAAAATTATTTGTCTCTCTCATCTTGAAAAACGAAACAAAACAAAACAAAACCAGAAAGAACTTTTGTCGATCTAATGCCTCTTGCAGCCATCACACTAGCATTCTATACCCTTTACAGTCAAACTTCATGAAATGTCCGTCTACACTAACTGCCCTCCTTTTCTCATTTCTGCATTTTCCAACTCACTATATTCCATTCCTTACAGTGCCGCACTGAACTGAACTGGCCACTTCCCAATGCTTATTGGACTTATTCCTTTAGTAGCATTTAACACTGTTGGCCACTTACTCTTTCTTGAAACATCCCTTTCTGTTGGCTTCATGATCCAGCATTTTCTTCCATCTTCCTTTCCTTCCCCTCTGAATGCTCCCTACCTTCTTCCCTTGGAAGCTTCTTTCCTCTACCTGTCTCTTAGGCACTGGTGTCACTTAGGGACACCCTACCTACTCTCCCCATGTATCTCTTTCACTCCTGGTTTCTATCATCTCCCTTCCAGACCTACTTAAAGCATGGAATAGAAGTACTATTGAAATCTTCACCCAGATGCCTTCTAACACCTCACCTTCAAAATGGTACAAACTCACATCATCTCTTCCGAGATTCCATTTTTTTTCTTATTTCCCAATTTCAGTGAATGGTGCTCTCATTCTTCCACTTGTCCGGGCCAACTAGAAACACAAGTGTCATTTATAACCTCTCCCTCATTCTTACTGTGCTATCAAATCACAAGATTCTTTCATTTAAACATTTAAAATATTTTTTATTTCTGTCCCCACTGGCTCTGCCCTAGCACGGGCCCACATCACCTTTCACCTTTATTCCTAAGACGTTCTCCCAAGTGTCCTGCCCACCTTCATGCTTGCAGGTTTTCAGCTGATTCCCATACACAGCCAGTTTGATCTTTCCATAATGCAAATATGATCACATCCCTTTTGACTTAAAGTCCTCCATTTCTCTTTTCATTAAATCGGAATGCTGTAGCATCTCATGAAATTTTACAAAAGTCTCATACATTTCTACCATGCCTCTCATTCTCTGTGCTTCAGACATGCTCATCCTCAGTGCCTGGCTCTGCTGCCACTTCCTCCAGAATGTCTTGTTGGCCAGAGGCTGAATTCAGAGTTCTTATTGTGTTTTTCCATAGCATACCATCAACACGTTTTTTAGCGCATTGTAACTGAATTTTTATTCATAAATTATCTGAAGATCCTTGAGTGCACAGGGCACATTTACCTCACTCATCATTATATTCCAAGATTATTTTCTGGCATATACTAGATACTGATTTAATATTTATAATATAAAAAGACTACCTAAATTATTTGACATAGGCCCTACTATTAAATAAAATGTCAGAATTCAGTGATTATATAAAATGTTCAAGGTAGTCCTCCAATAAATATTATTTCTTTTCCCTTTCTCATTTGTTTCCTAGGAAAATTTACTTAGGATATGGAATGAGTGAACATAGTCTTATACTGATTTCAATTTTTACACAAAAATCTCTTGCTGTTTAGTGCTGTTAGAAGTATAGAACTTTATGGCGACAATAATCTTATATATAGTGTAATGTCCCATAAAACTATTGGAATCATATTTCTAGAATAAATTAAAGTGAAGTTTATTGAGAATGAACAGAATATACTAGTCATGGTAGCCATTCCATAGAAAGACACTTGGGTTTGCTCTTGGATTTCCCAGTTGGAAATTCAATTATCAGATGACTTCACAAAAGAAAATAATAAGGTTTGTTAGCAATGATAAAAATATCTCATGGATGGATGCATTTATGCTGTTTGCTAAACACATGAGTACACATGTACAGTCAATTAGTATTTACTGAGAACCAGAAACCCAGTGCCAGATAGTGCATCTATACAAACCATAGCAAAGGGTATAGAAAAAGGCTGTTGTAAATAATACTTTTCTTCTTTTTCCTGCTTTAACATTTTTAAATTGATGACAAAATGATGCATATCTAATACAAAAGATTAACATTTTAAAAAGCCCTTTTTAATTATTTTATTTGATCCTTATAACCCAGAAAGGATTGAGCAGATATTTCACTTTATGAAGAAACTGAGGGAAAGTATTCACTTCTTTATATTTTTCTTTCTACTGAGCATGTCCTATGTACTACAGAGCTTTGTACACCTGAGACATGTGAGACCCTTCCTTGATTGTTTATGTTATAGAGCTCTTGGGGGGTGGTGGGGAGGGGCGGGAGGGGCAGAGAGAGAAAGAGAGAGAGAGAGAGAACGAAAATATAAGTATACAGCGCTCTTGGGAAACAGTGAGCATCCTAAGGTTACTCACTGACTCCCTTTCTAGTTTTCCAGTTTTTATCTGAATATGTCCAGCTACATTTTCATGCCACAAGGCTCTGTACATCTTTATATACTCCTTCACTGACTCCATACTCTCCAGGCTAGGTATGGTTAATATACCTCTAGGTATATTAACAGTGTGGTGCTGGGATGGAGAAACAGTGTGGTGCTGGGATGGAGGTCAAACTGTGAGTCCTCCATGTAAATATCTTATGGATGGATGCAAACTGTGAGTCCCTGTCTGGTCACTGCCTTCATAGGTGTCGAGAAGCAGTTGAAGTATTAGTGAAATATTTCTGATCCCTGGATCAAAGCTCTAGCTTCATATTCATGAACGTAATGTTGCCAGTAGCAATCTCCTCATTACAGCTCCTCTAGCCCTTTTAATGATTATAGAGGTGTTTAATTCCTGTATTAAGTCCCTTTCTGTTTAAAATACCTATAGAGGTTTCTGTTTCCTCTACAGAAGTATGAATCATACATACTCTTTTACTTAAATTAATGTGAAGAATTTTTGTGTTTCCAACCAAATTTTCCCTGAGATAGAGAAGTTACCAAGAATATACTATACAAACACAGAATTTTCTCAAACTATATTCTAGTGACTAGTTTGGGCTCATGAAGCTTATAATATTGAAACCTGGGGTTGAATCTAGGTTTTCTGACTTGGGATTCCAAAGTCTTTTGCTTATATCACACTCTCGGTTTTCCAACATAGTAAGAATATCACTTTAGTACTTGGCAAAAAGCAGAAAATCAGTTTATGTTTTTCAAATTTAGTTGAATTTTCAGCATTTCACAGGATATATTTTAAACATCAACACAGGGATCACTATATAAAAATAATTTTATTCCTTTTGGAAACAAGTGAAGAAAATCTATTATATTTGGGAAAATAGAGTAGAAGTGAGAAGAGAGTAGAGGAATAAAAATTTAAATATTAAAGATTAATAGTAATTTTTATTACAGTGAAAAATGTGTTTTGTGAAATAATCTAATTTTCAAAGATTTAAAATTCATGGACATGTCATTGATGAAATTTATTTCTGACTCTTAGTTTTTGTTTAGATTCCTTCTTGTATGAGAGTCAAATTGATGAATTATTGAATTCAAATTCAAATTGTTGAATTGTTGAACAAAACTTCCATTAATTTAGACCAATATGGCTTACTAGTTAAGATAGGCCTAGTGAGTGTTGCCTGAGGTCACTGCAATAACCGCTGATCTGCTAGAATTATTTAGGGTTGCTTCAATGTACCCATTTAACTTACACAATTCCAACTGTATTTTGTTGACATTTTTATGTAAACTGAGAGCCCTAAATATAAGATCTATGATAAATTTTATATAACACCTCTGTACTGTGTATTATAATTTAATTAAGTCTGTTCAAAGTGACATGACATGGATATGTACAAGTAACTGAATGAAGAAATGACTGATTTTACCCATAGGAGACAAAGAAGGCATCTGTTCCAAGTTTCAAAAATAAGTAGTGGTGTGCTAGACCTGGAGGGTGGGAGGAAAGAGGATGCTAGTTAGAAATAATGGAACAGCACTGGTAACAATCATTGTGTACTAGCAAGTGTGACACAAGGAGATCATGTTTGTGTTGCTGTAGTGTAAGGTGCAAGGTATAGAACAGACTGAAGCAAAGTTGTGGGTGTATAGAGGCTATACTTTTATGCTGTAGGTAATAGGTTGCCACAGAAACATTAATGAGTGGAGTGCCATATTCAGACTTATAGCCAGAAGCAAATCTGGTGGCATAATTAAATATAGGCAAAAAGTTTTAAAAGGTGGTTTGTGCAAAGTGTCTTATTAATGTTGATGAAAACAATGGATCTGAAAGAAGGGACTAAAATCTGAGAGAAATTTTGAAATAGAATTGACCAAATTTCACAAATAATTAGATGTGGGGGGCATTCACTAATATACTGCTATTAGATCGATTTTTATATCATCAATATCAATCCGAAAATATACCTTAGAATACTGAAACGCATCAAATATTGTTCATCCATTACAGAGGTGAATATTTGAATTCATTGTTTAGTCAGAGTTTTATAATAAAGCCTATGCCACAAAAACCCTTTAAAGTCTAAAGCTTTGCAATGTTTGCTGTCACTTAATGGATCTGTGTTTGCAAATTTAGCTGGGGAAAAACACACCTATTATTTCCTAGGTATATTGTAACTGCAATTTGAATACCCAGATAAGTTTTTACTAGAGAGTGAATGTTAGGCCTGCCTCTGATGGCACTGAATGTATGATTATCTAGCTAAATCTTATCAAAATAAATCAAGGGCTGGGAGCAGTGGCTCATGCCTGTAATCCCAGCAATTTGGCAGGCCAAGGTGGGCAGATCACGAGGTCAGAAGTTCAAGAGCAGCCTGGCCAATATGGCGAAACCCTGTCTCGGTTAAAAATATAAAAATTAGCTGGGTGTAGTGGTGCGAACCTGTAGTCCCAGCTACTTGGAAGCCTGAGGCAGGAGAATCGCTTGAACCTGAGAGGTGGAGGTTGCAGTGAGCTGAGATCGCGCCACTGCACTCCAGCCTGGGGCCGACAGAGTGAGGCTCCGTCTCAAAAACAAAACAAAACAAAACCAAGAATATAGCTAAGTGTATGAGTGTGAGTGAGATGGTTGATGGACAACGGGGATAAGATGAAAGTTAGCATATTGAGCAATGGGATCACCCCAACCATGTTCCTCACCAGAATCATGGCAACCAGCCTTATGTTCCTGCCTCCACATTTGTGCCTTAGCAAGAGACATGTGTATCCTTATCTGATAAACTTATCTTTCTCAAAGAAAAGTACTACAGATACTGACATTTGGGGTTCGCCAACCCAAATTCAATCGCCTGATCAGTCTAGTGTGAGACCTACTGGTTAATAGGCTATATTCAGGCAGACATATTTTCTAATTAGCTTTTCAGTATGGCATCATTAAGGATAAATGGGCAGGCCAGTGGTGGTGGCTCACGCCTGTAATTCCACCACTTTGGGAGGCCAAGGCAGGCAGATCACTTGAGGTCAAGAATTCAAGATCAGCCTGGTCATCATGGCAAAACCCCGTATCTACTAAAAATACAAAAATCAGCCAGGCATGGTGCTGGGCACCTGTAATGCCAACTACTTAGGAGGCTAGGCATGAGAATCGCTTGAACCTGGGTGGCCGAGGTTGCAGTGACCTGAGATCACCCCACTGCACTGCAGCCTGGGTAATGGAGTGAAACTCTATCTCAAAATAAATAAATAAATAAATGGGCAAAGATCACCTATTATTTGAGGAAAAACTCTGATATTATAAAAGGAGACTCAACACAGTAAGAGTGAACTCAGAAAAAAACATTTAAAATGTATGAAACTTAAGCAAATTTCAGAGAAACTATAATCATGACATTCAGAAAGATTGTATAAGATATAATAATTATACAAGAAAGTATCTAAATTGTAAAATTTCAAACCACTAGCCATAAAGATACTAAGCCTTTCTTCCCCACCCCACCCCCCCCCCAAAAATATACAGGTAACCCACAAAGGATTAAAAATAAGCCTGACATCACCTTTTTCCCACATTGGAAGCTACAAAACAATGGCACAATGGTTTTAATTATAAGTAAAATTTTACTCATCTAGAATTCTGTATGCAGCCAAACTCAATCTTCTGTGAGGACAGAATAAAGATATTTTCAGATAATGTCTCAAAAAATTCTCTCATGTACTTTTTCTCAGAAAACTTCTGAAGGATGTGTTCCACCAAAATAAGGAAGCAAGGAAAAAAAAGATACACTATACAAGACACAGGAGAGGAGAAAGGCAAGGGGAATTCTCAGGATGACAACTGTTAATTATGCCAAAGGGCAAGTAGAGTGAAAAATAGAACACAAGGATGGAGCGTTTCAGTATGAGTTCTTCCAGAAAAAGGAAAGAAAAATGACAGATCATCTGATAGGTTTCATTATGTGGAGATACTATGTTGCAAGTGTTAAAAGAAAAATTGTAGACCAATTAAATGTAACAGAGTTTGAGCAAAGAATGATTTGCAAATGGGGCAGCCTCAGGAACTAGAATAGGTTCAAAGAGGCTCAGTGCCACCACATGGGCAAAAGAGACTATGGACAGAAAAAGGAAAGTGACATACGGAAAATGAAAGTGAGGTACAGAAACAGCTGGGTTGGTTACAGCATGGAGTTTACCTTTTTTAAAAATGATTTGAACAGTTGCCCGCCTTGAATTGACTGAAACTTAGTGATTGGTACAAGAGTAGAGTTTAGCCTGTTTAGACATCCAGTTAGGTTACAGCTCATTGTGTAGGGAGAAATCTTTAGGCTGAACTTAAAATACGTAAGGAGGCAACTTTAGGCTAAACTTAATTTAACAAGAGACATTTACACAGTTATTATATGGTGTGAAAAAACATAGCTGTAAGTTCAAAGAAAACCAAGCAAATTTCAAAAATTAGGCAATTTTAACTCTACCAAAAACAAAACATTGTTCAAGTAAGAAAACGAAATACTCGGGCCAGGAGCCTGTAATCCCGCACTTTGGGAGACTGAGGTGGGTGGATCACCTGAGGTCAGGAGTTCAAGACCAGCTTGATCAACATGGTGAAGCCCCATCTCTACTAAAAATACAAAAATTAGCTAGGTGTGGTGGCATGCACCTGTAATCCCAGCTACTCAGGAGGCTAAGGCAGGAGAATCGCTTGAACCTGGGAGGTGGAGGTTGCAGTGAGCCGAGATTGTGCCATTGCACTCCAGCCTGGGCAACAGACCAAGAATCCATCTCTAAAAAAAAAAAAAAAAAAAGAGGAAGAGAGAGAGAGAGAAAACAAAATACTCTGGCACAACATTGAACAATATTCGTATAGTCATATTATTAAAGTCCAGAAGGTAATTTTAAGGGTTTATTATTAAGGAAAATGTCAAACACACGAAGTTAGAAAGAACAGTGTATAATTACTTTACACTCAACTTCAACAATTCTAAACCCCTTTAAAATGATCACTCCTTTAAAAAATGACCACATTCCCATAATTCTAGTCCCCAAAGCAACAATAATATCATTAGCTATCATTTAATGTTCAAATTTCTTCAATATTCTTGTGAATGTTGAATCAAGATTTAAAAAGTTATTCATTGTAATGCATTAACACGTCTTTTAACATTTTCTTAACTCCACAGCTTTCCTTTCCATTTCTTTTGTTTGTTTGTTTTCTAAACATTTTTTTTTTAAATAGAAAACATTATTTCTCCTGTTGGGTTCTCAGAGTTTTACTGCTTAAATAAATCAGAGATGACACAAACAAATGGAAAAACATTCCATGCTCATGGATAGGAAGAATCAGTATCATTAAAATGGCCATATTACCCAAAGCAGTTAACATAGTCAGTGTTATTCCTGTCAAACTACCACTCACATTCTTCACAGAATTAGGAACAACTATTTTAAAATTAACACAGAACCAAAAAAGAGCCCCAATAGCCAAGGCAATTCTAAACAAAAAGAGCAAAGCTGGAGGGCTGGAGGCATCACGTTACCCAACTTCAAATTATACTGCAGGGCTACAGGAACCAAACAGCATGGCACTGGTACAAAAACAGACACATAGACTGATGGAATAGAATACAGAGCCCAGAAATAATGCTACACAACTATAACTACTATCTAATGTTCAACAAAGCTGACAAAAACAAGCAATGAGGAAAGGACTCCCTATTTAATAAATGGTGCTGGGATAACTGGCTAGCCATATGCAGAAGATTGAAACTGGACCTCTACCTTAAACCACAAACAAAAATCAGCTCAAGATGGATTAAAGGCTTAAATGTGAAACCTAAAACTATAAAAACCCTGGCAAATAACCTAGGAGATACTCTTCTGGACATAGGACTTGGTGAAGATTTCATGATGAAGACACCAAAAGCAATTGCAACAAAACCAAAAATTGACAAATGGGATCTAATTAAACTAAAGAGCTTCTGTACAGCAAAAGAAACTTTGAGTAAATAGACATCCTACAGAATGGGAGAAAATATTTGCAAACATGCATCTGACAAAGGTCTAATATCCAGAATGTATAAGGAACTCAAACAAATTTACAAACAAAAATCAGTCAGCCATATTAAAAAGTAGGCAAGGGACATAAGCAGACACTTTTCAAAAGAAGACATGATACAGCAAACAAGCATATGAAAAACTTCTCAACATTACTCATCATTAGAGAAACGCAAATCAAAATCACAAAGAGATATCATTGCACACCAGTCAGAGTGGTTATTACTAAAAGGTCAAAAAGTAAAAGATGGTGGTGAGGTTGTGGAGAAACACCTATACACTGCTGGTGGGAGTGTAAATTAGTTCAGTGTTGCGGGAAGTCAGGGACCCCAAATGGAGGGACCGGCTGGAGCCAAGGCAGAAGAACATAAATTGTGAACATTTCATGGACATTTATCAGTTCCCCAAATTAATACTTTTATAATTTCTTACACCTGTCTTTACTGCAATCTCTGAACATAAATTGTGAAGATTTCATAGACATTTATCACTTCCCTTATAATACTCTTATAATTTCTTATGTCTGTCTTTACTTTAATCTCTTAATCACATTATCTTTGTAAGCTGAGAATGTACGTCACTTCAGGACCACTATTGTACAAGTTGATTGTAAAATGTGTGTGTTTGAACAATATGAAATTAGTGCACCTTAAAAAAGAACAGAATAGCAGTGATTTTCAGGGAACAAGGGAAGATAACCATAAGGTTTGACTGCCTGTGAGGTTGGGCAGAATAAAGCCATATTTTTCTTCTTGCAGAAAGCCTATAAATGAATGTGTGAGTAGGAGAGGTATCGCTGAATTCTTTTCCCAGCAAGAAATAACCCTGGAGAAGGAATGCATTCCTGGGGGGAGGTCTATAGATGGCCGCTCTGGGACTGTCTGTCTTACGCAGTTGAGATAAGGACTGAAATACGCCCTGGTCTCCTGCAGTACCCTCAGGCTTACTACGATTGGGAAATTCCAGCCTGGTAAATTCTAGTCAGACTGCTTTTCTGCTCTCGAACCCTGTTTCCTGTTAAGGTGTTTGTCAAGACAATATGTGCACAGCGGGACATAGACCCTCAACGGTAATTCTAATTTTGCCTTTGCCTTGCGATCTTAATTACCCTTCGAAGCATGTGATCCTTGTGACCTACTCCCTGTTTGTACACCCCCTCCCCTTTTAAAATCCCTAATAAAAACTTGCTGGTTTTGTGGCTCGGGTTTGTCATCACGGTCCTACCAATATATGATGTCACCCCCAGAGACCCAGCTGTAAGATTTTTCTGTTTGTACTTTTTCTCTTTATTTCTCATGCTGGCTGACACTTAGGGAAAATAGAAAAGAACCTACGTTGAAATACTGGGGGCTGGTTCCCCTGATAGTTTGGCCCTTGTGGAAAGCAGTGTAGCAATTCCTCAAAGAACTTAAAACAGAATTACCATTCAACCGTGCAATCTTATTATTGGGTACATGCCTGATACAGTTTGGCTCTGTGTCCCCACCCAAATCTCATTTTGAATTGTAATCCCCATGTGTTGAGGGAAAGGTGATTGGATCATGGGGGTGGCTTACTCCATGCTGTTCTCATGATAGTGAGTGAGTGAATTCTCATCAGATCTGATGGTTTTGTAAGCATCTGGCATTTCCCCTGCTTGCACTTCTCTCTCCTGCCACCATGTGAGGAAGGTGCTTGCTTCCACTTCGCCTTCCACTATGATTGCAAGTTTCCTGAGGCCTCCCCAGCCATGTGGAACTTTAAGTCAATTAAAACTCTCCCCTTTATAAATTATCCAGTCTCTTGTATTTCTTTATAGCAATGTGAAAATGGACTAATACATACCCAAAGGAATATAAATCACTGTATTATAAAGACACATGAACATATATGTTCATCACAGTACTATTCACAATAGCAAAGACATGGAATCATCCTAAATGCCCATCAACAGTAGACTGGATAAAGAAAATGTGGTACATATATACCATGGAATACTATGCAGCCATAAAAAAGAATGAGATCATATCTTTCGTAGGAACATGGATGGAGCTGGGGGCCATTAACCTTAGCAAACTAATGCAGGAACAGAAAACCAAGTACTGCAGGTTCCTATTTATAGGTGGAGCTAAACAATGAGAACATATGGACACAAAGAGGGGAATAACAGACATTGGCACCTATTTGAGGATGGAGTGTGAGAGGAAGAAAAGGTTCAGAAAAAAATACCTAGTGGGTACTATGCTTATTACCTGGATGATGAAATGATTTGTGCACAAAACCCCTATGACATGCAGTTTACCTATAGAACAAAATTGCACATGTACTCCTGAACCTAAAATAAAAGTTAAAAATAAAAACTATTTTGTGAAACTCTAAAAAAAAGTTTCTCAGAGTTTGAATTTGCTGATTGCATCCGATGGCATTCTTGAACATAATTGAAATACATCAAAGACAATTAAGTCTATGCATTCATGATGATAACACAAAATACTTTATTATTACCTTTGAAGGAAAAAAAGGAAATCAACTCACTAAATTGAAGGCTGGCAAATGCAGGGAAATAATTAGCATTTATCTTGAATTTTCTATTCAAACTATACCTTAGAAAAACAAAACAATTTATGAGGGCAAGTTTATCTTTATAAATGTGTTTGAGCTAATAAATGAAGAAATGAGAGAATTAGAATATTACCATTTTGCAATCTTTTATGAATTAATGGTTTCTAACATACCAAAAAGAGAGCCAACCAGAATTATGTACTTCCTGGTGGAAGTACCTACAAAGTAATCTTTCTATTTTAAAAAAGTCAAACTTGAATCTGATTGAGCCTTTAAAGTGAACTTATAAATACCTATGGTAATATACAAAGCACATAAAGGAGACTAAAATTTTAATTCACAAAATATGATGAAAATCATGTATGGAGAATAGAGAAAACATGAAAGAATGAAAAGTCCTCAACTTCTCTGATTAAAGGCCATAGATATCAAACTACAAACCATGACTCATTTATCATTTAGAAGCATTGAGAGAAACATTATCCACTAAATGAGTTTAAAGAGCTTGCCCATGTGATGAGGTAAAGCATGAAGAGCTAAGAGCATTGTGGAGTTTTTGTTTGTTTTTTGTTTCTGTTATTTGGCTTTATAGCACTATTTTTTTTTGGACCATGCATTACTTGAAAACATTTTTTCTTTCTTTTATTTTTGATTTTATGGGTACATAATAGTTGTACATACTATGGGGTACATGTGATATTTTGAAACAAGCATACAATGTGTAATTACCAAATCTGGGTAATTGGGATATCCATCACCTCAAACATTTATCATTGCTTTGTGTTGGAAACATTCCAAATCTTCTTTTAGCTATTTTGAAATATACAATAAATTATTGTTTACTATAGTTGTGCTATTGAACACTGGATCTTATTTCTTCTACCTAATTGTGGTTTTGTACCCATTAACCAAGTCTTTTCATCTCTTCCTCTCCACTACCCTTCCCAGCCTCTGGTAATGAACATTCTACTCACTACCTCTGTGAGATCGTGTATTTTAGCTCCAACATATGAGTGCAAACATGATCATTGTCTGTGACTGGCTTACTCTACTTAATAAAATGCCTTCCACTTCCATTCATGTTGTCGTAAGTATCAGGACTTAATTCTTTTTTATGGCTGAATAATATTTCATTGTGTATATATGCCATGTTTATTTTCTTTATTCATATATCCACTGATGAACACTTACATTGATTGCATGTCTTGGCTATCATAAATAATGCTGCAATAAACATGGGAGTGCAGAAATCTCTTCAATATACTGTTTTTCTTTCTTTGGAATAAGTCCCAGCAGTGGAATTTCTGGATCATATGGTAGTCCTATTTTTAATTTTTTGAGGAACCTCCATACTGTTTTCCAAAGTGGCTGTACTAATTTACATTTTCATCAACATTGATGAACATTCCCCTTTCTATACATTTTTGCCAAATTTTGTTTTTTGTTTGTTTGTTTACTTGATAGTAGCTCTTTTAATTGTGGTGAGGTGATATCTTGTTATAATTTTTATTTGCATATTACTAATGAGTAGTGATGTTGAGCATTTTTTCATATACCTGTTGGTCATTTGTATGTCTTATTTTGAAAAATGTCTATTCAGATCTTTTGCCTATTTTTAAAATCAAATTGTTTTTCTGCTGTTGAGTTGTTTGAGATCCTCAAATATTCTGGTTATTATTCTCTTGTCAGATGAATAGTTTGCAAATATTTTCTCCCATTCTGTAGCTTGTCTCTTCACTTTGTTTATTTTTTCCTTTTGCTGTGCAGAAGCTTTTTAGCTTGATGTAATCCCATTTGTCCATTTCTGCTTTGGTTGCTTGTGCTTTGAGTTCTTACTCAAGATATCTTTGCCCAGGACAGTGACCTGAAGCATTTCTCCAATGTATTCCTCTAGTAGTTTTATAGTTTCAGGTCTTACATTTAAGTCTTTAATACATTTGATTTTTTTTATAAGTGAGAGAGTGGGGACTAGTTTTATTTTTCTGCATATGGATGTCGAGTTTTCCCAGCACTATTTATTGAAGAGACACAGGATAGAGAACTCAGAAATAAATCCATGCATTTACAGCCAATTTATTTTCAGCAAATGTGCCAAGAACATTGGGAAAAAGGCAGTCTCTTCAATACATGAAAACAAATTAAAAATTTTTTAAAAATCTAAATTGCATGTCTTCTCCCAACTGAGTCAACAGCTATTACTTACTATTTATTCTACATAGATTTTATGTGTATTGTTGTTGTTATTTGATAGAAATATTCTTTATGTTTTTGGACGTTTCCAACCATTTGCCTGTAGGGAAATTTGTCTCCCCACGGTGTTCTATCATTCAGCAGCCCCCTTCACTATCAAGAGGGTGCTGGCTTGGACAATGAATTTTAGAACCATTCTATAAATAGCTACCACATTTTTTGCAACTTGAAAATTTTCCAAACTTCTCCAGTCCCTCAGACATTTCAGACATTTCAGAAAAGAATTGAAAGAAAGCTCTTGACCATCAGTTATTGGAGAGAGTTCATAAGTTATTGAAGAGAAGGTATCTCCATTAAGCTTTTAACTCAAACTGATTAGCATGGAGGTGGTAGAGTGAGAGAAGATTTCTCTAAGCAAAGGTCATATTTCCTATCTGATCTTCCCAAGCTAGCAGAAAAGCAAACTGGTCATGAAGGTATAAACTATATATTTATATCTTTCCCTGTTACTTCCTCATAAGTGTCTGCTTTGTAATTAGCAGAAACTCTTGGAAATCAAGTTATTATTTCACATCAATTCCTTTTCAATTGACTTTTTTTCTTTTTTCTTTTTTTTTTTTTTTTGAGACGGAGTCTCACTCTGTCGCCCAGGCTGGAGTGCAGTGGCGTGATCTTGGCTCACTGCAAGCTCCGCCTCCTGGGTTCACACCATTCTCCTGCCTCAGCCTCCTGAGTAGCTGGGACTACAGGCACCTGCCACCACACCCAGCTAATTTTTGTATTTTTAGTAGAGACGGGGTTTCACTGTGTTAGCCAGGAAGGTCTCGATCTCCTGACCTTGTGATTCACCTGCCTCAGCCTCCCAAGGTGCTGGGATTACAGGTGTGAGCCACCACGCCCAGCCTTCAATTGACTTTTGAATCTCAGAATTATAGTAAACATTTATCTACATAAAGCCGAAATGAATACTCAATAACAAAGCAACTAACAACTCTCTTCATTTTTCTTTTTTTTTTTTGAGACAGAGTCTTGCTCTGTCACCCAGGCTGGAGTACAGTGGCACCATCTCAGCTCACTGTGACCTCTGCCTCCCAGGTACAAGTGATTCTCCTGCCTCAGCCTCCTGAGTAGCTAGGATTACAGGCACATGCCACAACGTCCAGCTAATTTTTGTATTTTTAATAGAGATGGGGTTTCACCATGTTGGTCAGGCTGGTCTTAAACTCTTGACCTCATGATCCACCTGCCTTGGCCTCCCAAAGTGCTGGGATTACAGGCCTGAGCCACTGCACCCAGCCACCATTTTTCTTACAGTGATTCCCCTTTTTCCTTTATAAGCTATAAGACAATAGAACAGTCCCTTTTACTCCCCTAAAAATAGACAATTCTATCGAATAAGAACATGTATAAAAGGTCTTCTGAAACTTGGGAGGCTGTAGAGAAATGTTATTATTTCTTTATACTAAAAATGTTATTATTGTATTATTTCTTCTCAAGCATGTATAGTAGATGAGAAGAGAAAAGGCTGATAATTCATTATACATGTGCAATGACCTACACCAAAGGGTTGTAGAAAATTCAGGGAAATCTGTGTACTGAAACATTTATTAAAGATTAGACAGTATTTAATCATTTGCTGATATAAATTTTATATTACTTATATAATTTTATATTTTTGATATATTTGAAAAAAACAGTAGAAAAAGATAATTGTCCAAAATGGGGAAAGAAAATATATGTTAATCATAGGCAATATCATAAATTAATGAGGTAACTTAGTGGAAGTTTGATAAACAGCAGGGTTTTTAGTAGACTATGATTTCAAGAGCATTATTATGATCAAATAGTCAATAATAGTAGTGATAAATAGATGGAATGCTTTTACTTGAGTTTCTCTCTCCCCTCACCCCCACCTGTCTTTATCTCTACTGCCACTCCTTTTGTTGTCATCATGCATATTTCAATTTATTTTTACATACATGGTTTCTACTTACCAGTCACTTAAGAAGCTGAGGGGTAGATTCCGTTCCAAGATGGCCGAATAGGAACAGCTCCGGTCTGCAGCTCCCAGCATGATCGACGCAGAAGATGGGTGATTTCTGCATTTCCAACTGAGATACCTGGTTCCTCTCATTGGGACTGGTTGGACAGTGGGTGCAGCCCACAAAGGGTGAGCCAAAGCAGGGTGGGGCATTGCCTCACCCAGGAAGCACAAGGGGTCGAGGCATTTCCCTTTCCTAGCCAAGGGAAGCTGTGACAGACTGTACCTGGAAAAATGGTACATTTCCACCCAAATACTGCACTTTTCCAACAATCTTAGCAAATGGCACACCAGGAGATTGTATCCTGCTACTCGCTTGGTGGGTCCCAGACCTACGGAGCCTTGCTCACTGCTAGTACAGCAGTCTGAGATCGATCAGCGGGGCAGCAGGCAGGGGGAGGGGCATCAACCATTGCTGAGGCTTGAGTAGGTAAACAAAGCAGCCAGGGAAGCTCGAACTGGGCAGAGCCCACTGCAGCTCAGCAAGGCCTGCTGCCTCTGTAGATTCCACCTCTGGGGGCAGGGCATAGCTGAACAAAAGACAGCAGAAACTTGTGCAGACTTAAACATTCCTGTATGATGGCTCTGAAGAGAGCAGTAGTTCTCCTAGCATGGCGTTTGAGCTCTGAGAGTGGACAGACTGCCTCCTCAAGTGGGTCCCTGACCCCCGTGTAGCCTAACTGGGAGACACCTCCCAGTAGGGGCCAACTGACACCTTATACAGGCAGGAGCCCCTCTGGGACTGAAGCTTCCAGAGGAAGGATCAGGCAGCAATATTTGCTGTTCTGCAGCCTCCACTGGTGATACCCAGGCAAACAGGGTCTGGAGTGGACCTCCAGAAAACTCCAACAGACCTGCAGCTGAGGGACCTGACTGTTAGAAGGAAAACTAACAAACAGAAAGGAATAGCGTGCACATCAACAAAAAGGACATCCAGACCAAAAACCCATCTGTAGGTCACCATCATCAGAGACCAAAGGTAGATACAACCACAAAGATGGGGAGAAACCAGAGCAGAAAGCTGAAAACTCTAAAAACCAGAGCGCCTCTTCTCCTCCAAAGGATTGCAGCTCTGCACCAGCAATGGAACAAAGCAGGATGGAGAATGACTTTGATGAGTTGACAGAAGTAGGCTTCAGAAGGTCGGTAATATCAAACTTCTCCGAGCTAAAGGAAGATGTTCGAACCCATCACAAGGAAGCTAAACACCTTGAGAAAAGATTAGATGAATGGCTAACTAGAATAAACAGTGTAGAGAAGATCTTAAATGACGCGATGGAGCTGAAAACCATGGCACGAGAACTATGTGATGCATGCACAAGCTTCAGTAGCCGATTCGATCAAGTGCAAGAAAGGGTATCAGTGATTGAAGATCAAATTAATGAAATCAAGCAGAAAGACAAGTTTAGAGAAAAAAGAGTAAAAAGAAACAAAGAAAGCCTCCAAGAAATATGGGACTATGTGAAAAGACCAAATCTACATTTGATTGGTGTACCTGAAAGTGATGGGGAGAATAGAACCAAGTTGGAAAACACTCTTCAGGATATTATCCATAAGAACTTCCTCAACCTAGCAAGGCAGGCTAACATTCAAATTCAGGAAATACAGAGATCACCACAAAGACACTCCTCGAGAAGAGCAACCCCAAGACACATAATTGTCAGATTCACCAAGGTTGAAATGAAGGAAAAAATGCTAAGGGCAGCCAGAGAGAAAGGTTGGGTTATCCTGTAGCTCTACATAGTTAAAATTATTAATTTCTTTGTATTACATTAATATGTTTAATATTTTATAATGTGGAATATATGTTACACATACATTAGAAGTTTATGTTCTCCCTGGGAGAAATCCTGGAATATACATAATCACACCCCTATATGCATATTAAAAACACATTTGATTTTCAGACTTTTTTCACCCATCTTGAGAACTTAAACAGGATGCAAAAAATTGACATAGAAAAAATAGACAAAATATGTCTTCATAGTCTGAAGTCAACCACATAGTTCTATATTTTTATAATCCCACGGGCATGAAAAGCTCAGCAGCTGTGCATTAGGAAGTTCAAACATCATAGTTTCAGGTTTTAACCTTGTAGTGTCTATAAAAACACAGTATGTGGGCAGTGGAAGTTGTTTATTAAAAAATTCTCAACAGTAATACTTAAAATATTTTTAAATATGCTTTTTAAACTGAAATTTGTCTATATTTATAGACAATAAAATTCACTGATCTGAAGTCAAATATACTTTGAAGTGGCAGAGCCCGAGATACTGATCTGTTTAAGCAAATGTCCTAATAGAAACTATTAGGAAATAACATTTTTTTTTGTCTCTAGCAAGATTCTTCATTCCTCCAACTCTTGCTTCCACTCTTTTTCCTTTTTCTTCTTCCCTCTCATAGAATTTTTTTTCCTTATTTTTGCTCCATCTTTAACATTCATTTCTTTGCCTCCTCTTCTTTTTTTCCTCCTTGCCATTTCTTCTCTTCTTTGTGCTTCAGGGGTTTGCTTACTTCCCTAACCTTCTTTTCTGGCTGTTTCTCTCTTTCCTTCGGTTACATTAAAACTCCTTTTGGCAAAATCTCTCTTTCAGATACGTCAGGGCCCTTGAATGAAATGCCTGGAAAATTAATTCCATGTACATTTTATGAAATCTTGCTCACAGCTGCATTTTTCCATTAGAGATGGTTTCAAAAGGCTGCATTTAAAACACACACACACACACACACACACACACACACACACCCAGCCAAATGAGGCAAAGTTTAAGTGAGAAAACATGTGTGGAGCATTAAGCCAAGTGACAGGAGGAGGGTTGAATTTTCAGAGAAGCAGGGAAGTTCTATAAATGCCTTTCAAATAAAACAAGAACACTTTTGAACTTTAAAAATAAAAATCAGTTTGCCAACACAGAATTGACTAAAATAAAATTCGCATTCAGATTGAAAGACAATTACAGCTCAGCTTCTTTTTCTAATTTTTAATTTTTAGTTTTATTTTTTTCATTGTATGTTAAGTTCTAGGGCACATGTACACAACGTGTAGGTTTGTTACATAAGTATACATGTGCCATGTTGGTTTGCTGCACCCATTAACTCGTCATTTACATTAGGTTTTTCTCCCAATGTTATCCCTCTGCCATTGCCCCACCCCATGACAAGCCCCGGTATGGGATGTTTCCCACCCTGTGTCCAAGTGTTCTCACTGTTCAGTTCCCACCTATAAGTGAGAACATGTGGTGTTTGGTTTTCTGTCCTTGCTATAGTTTGCTCAGAATGATGGTTTCCAGCTTCATCCATGTCACTACAAAGGACATGAACTCTTCCTTTTTTATGGCTGCATAGTATTTCATAGTGTATGTGTGCCACACTTTCTTAATCCATTCTATCATTGATGGACATTTGGGTTGGTTCCAAGTCTGCTATTGTGAATAGTGCTGCAATAAACATATATGTGCATGTGTCTTTATAGTAGAATGATTTATAATCATCTGGGTATTTACCCGGTAATGGGATGGCTGGGTCAAATGGTATTTCTAATTCTAGATCCTTGAGGAATCACCACACTGTCTTCCACAAAGGTTGAACTACTTTATATTCCCACCAACAGTGTAAAAGCATTGCTGTTACTCCACATCCTCTCCAGCACCTGTTGTTTCCTGACTTTTAAAGATCGCCATTCTAACTGTGTGAGATGGTATCTCATTGTAGTTTTGATTTGCATTTCTCTGATAACCAGTGATGATGAGCATTTTTTCATGTGTCTGTTGGCTGTATAAATGTCTTCTTTTGAAAAGTGTCTGTTCAAATCCTTTGCCCACTTTTTGATGGGGTTGTTTGATTTTTTTCTTGTAAATTTGTTTAAGTTCTTTGTAGATTCTGGATATTAGCCCTTTGTCAGATAGGTAGATTGCAAAAATTTTCTCCCATTCTGTAAGTCACCTGTTTACTCTGATGGTAGTTTCTTTTTCTGTGTAGAAGCTCTTTAGTTTAATTAGATCCCATTTGTCTATTTAGGCTTTTGTTACCATTGCTTTTGGTGTTTTAGTCCTGAAGTCCTTACCCATGCCTATGGCCTGAATGGTATTGCCTAGGTTTTTTTCTAGGGTTTTTATGGTTTTAGGTCTGACATTTAAGTCTTTAATCCATCTTGAATTAATTTTTGTATAAGGTGTAAGGAAGGGATCCAGTTTCATCTTTCTACATATGGCTAGCCAGTTTTCCCAGCACCATTTATTAAATAGGGAATCCTTTCCCCATTTCTTGTTTTTCTCAGGTTTGTCAAAGATCAGATAGTTGTAGATGTGTGGTGTTATTTCTGAGGTCTTTGTTCTGTTCCATTGGTCTAGTTCTCTGTTTTGGTACCAGTACCATGCTGTTTTGGTTACTGTCGCCTTGTAGTATAGTTTGAAGTCAGGTAGCTTGATGCCTCCAGCTTTGTTCTTTTGGGTTATGATTATCTTGGCAATGCAGGCTTTTTTTTTGGTTCCATATGAACTTTAAAGTAGTTTTTTTCCAATTCTGTGGAGAAAGTCATTGGTAGCTTGATGGGGATGGCAATGAATCTATAAATTACCTTGGGCAGTATGGCCATTTTCATGATATTGATTCTTCCTATCCATGAGCATGGAATGTTCTTCCATTTGTTTGTGTCCTCTTTTATTTTGTTGACCAGTGGTTTGTAGTTCTCCTTGAAGAGGTCCTTCACATCCCTTGTAAGTTGGATTCCTAGGTATTTTGTTCTCTTTGTAGCAATTGTGAATGGGAGTTCACTCATGATTTGGCTCTCTGTCTGTTATTGGTGTATAAGAATGCTTGAGATTTTTGCACATTGATTTTATATCCTGAGACTTTGCTGAAGTTGCTTATCAGCTTAAGGAGATTTTGGGCTGAGATGATGGGGTTTTCTAAATATACAATCATGTCATCTGCAAACAGGGACAATTTGACTTCCCCTTTTCCTACTTGAATATCCTTTACTTCTTTCTCTTGCCTGATTGCCCTGGCCAGAACTTCCAACACTATGTTGAATAGGAGTGGTGAGAGAGGGCATCCCTGTCTTGTGCCAGTTTTTGAAGAGAATCCTTCCTGTTTTTGCCCATTCAGTGTGATGCTGGCTGTGGGTTTGTCATAAATAGCTCTTATTATTTTGAGATATGTTCCATCAATACCTACTTTTTTGAGAGTTTTTAACATGATGGGCTGTTGAATTTTGTTGAAGGCCTTTTCTGAGAGATAATCCTGTGGTTTTTGTCGTTGGTTCTGTTTATGTGATGGATTACGTTTACTGATTTGCGTATGTTGAACTAGCTTTGCATCGCAGGGTAAAGCTGACTTGATCTTGGTGGATAAGCTTTTTGATGTGTTGCTGGATTCGGTTCGCCAGCATTTTACTGAGGATTTTCACATAGATGTTCATCAAGGATATTGGTCTAAAATTCTTTTTTTTTTGTTGTGTCTCTGCTAGGCTTGGTATCAGGATGATCCTGGCCTCATAAAATGAGTTAGGGAGGATTCCCTTTTCTTATATTGATTGGAATAGTTTCAGAAGGAATGGTACCAGCTCCTGTTTGTACCTCTGGTAGAATTTGGCTGTGAATCTGTCCTGTCCTGGACTTTTTTTGGTTGGTAGGCTATTACTTATTGCCTCAATTTCAGAGCCTGTTATTGGTCTATTTAGAGATTCAACTTCTTCATGGTTTAGTCTAGGGAGGGTGTATGTGTCCAGGAATTTATCTATTTCTTCTAGATATTCTAGTTTATTTGCGTAGAGGTGTTTATAGTATTCTCTGATGGTAGTTTGTATTTCTGTGGGATCGGTGGTGATATCCCCTTTATCATTTTTTATTGCATCTATTTTATTCTTCTCTCTTTTCTTCTTTATTGTCTTGCCAGTGGTCTATCAATTTGTTGACCATTTCAAAAAACAAGCTCCTGGATTCATTGATTTTTTGAAGGGTTTTTTGTGTCTCTATCTCCTTCAGTTCTGCTCTGATCTTAATTATTTCTTGCCTTCTGCTAGCTTTTGAATTTGTTTCTTCTTGCTTCTCTAGTTCTTTTAATTGTGATGTTAGGGTGTTGATTTTAGATCTTTCCTACTTTCTCTTATGGGCGTTTAGTGCTATAAATTTCCCTCTACACACTGCTTTAAATGTGTCGGAGAGATTCTGGTACGTTCTGTCTTTGTTCTCATTGGTTTCAAAGAACATCTTTCTGCCTTCATTTCGTTATGTACCCAGTAGTCATTCAGGAGCAGGTTGTTCAGTTTCCATGTAGTTGTGCGGTTTTGAGTGAGTTTCTTAATCTTGAGTTCTAATTTGATTGCACTGTGGTCTGAGAGACAGTTTGTTATGATTTCTATTCTTTTCCATTTGCTGAGGAGTGCTTTACTTCCAACTATGTGGTCAATTTTGGAATAAGTGTGATGTAGTGCTGAGAAGAATGTATTTTCTGTTGATTTGGGGTGGAGAGTTCTGTAGATGTCTATTAGGTCTGCTTGGTGCAGAGCTGAGTTCAAGTCCTGGATATCCTTGTTAACCTTCTGTCTCATTGATCTGTCTAATATTGATAGTGGGGTGTTAAAATCTCCCATTATTATTGTGTGGGAGTCTAAGTGTCTTTGTATGTCTCTCAGGACTTGCTTTATGAATCTGGGTGCTCCTGTATTGGGTGCAAATGTATTTAGTATAGTTAGCTCTTCTTGTTGAATTGATCCCTTTACTGTTATGTAATGGTCTTCTTTGTCTCTTTTGATCTTTGTTGGTTTGAAGTCTATTTTAACAGAGAGGAGGATGGCAACCCCTGCTTTTTGTTTGTTTGTTTGTTTTTGCTTTCCATTTGCTTGGTAGATCTTCCTCCATCTCTTTATTTTGAGCCTATGTGTGTCTCTGCAAGTGAGATGGGTCTCCTGAATACAGCACACTGATGGGTCTTGATTCTTTATCCAATTTACCAGTCTGTGTCTTTTAATTAGGGCATTTAGCCCATTTACATTTAAGGTTAATATTGTTATATGTGAAGTTGATCCTGTTATTATGATGTTAGCTGGTTATTTTGGCCATTAGTTGATGCAGTTTCTTCTTAGCCTTGATGATCTTTACAATTTGGCATGTTTTTGCAGTGGCTGGTACCAGTTGTTCCTTTCCATGTTTAGTGCTTCCTTCAGGAGCTCTTGTAAGGCAGGCCTGGTGGTGACAAAATCTCTCAGCATTAGCTTGTCTGTAAAGTATTTTATTTCTCCTTCACTTATGAAGCTTAGCTTGGCTGGATATGAAATTCTGGGTTGAAAATTCTTTTCTTAAAGCATGTTGAACACTGGCCCCCACTCTCTTCTGGCTTGTAGGGTTTCTGCCGAGAGATCCACTGTTAGTCTGATGGGATTCCCTTTGTGGGTAACCTAACCTTTCTCTCTGGCTGCCCTTAGCATTTTTTCCTTCATTTCAATCTTGGTGAATCTGACAATTATGTGTCTTGGGGTTGCTTTTCTCGGGGAGTATCTTTGTGGTGATCTCAGTATTTCCTGAATTTGAATATTGGCCTGCCTTGCTAGGTTGGGGAAGGTTTCCTGGATAATATCCTGAAGAGTGTTTTCCAACTTGGTTCCATTCTCCCCATCACTTTCAGGTACACCAATCAGACGTAGATTTTTTCTTTTCACATATTCCCATATTTCTTGGAGGCTTTGTTCGTTTCTTTTCACTCTTTTTTCTCTAAATTTTTCTTCTCACTTCATTTCATTAATTTGATCTTCAATCACTGATACCCTTTCTTCCACTTGATCGAATTGGCTACTGAAGCTTGTGCATGCATCACATAGTTCTCGTGCCATGGTTTTCAGCTCCATCGCGTCATTTAAGGTCTTCTCTACACTGTTTATTCTAGTTAGCCATTCATCTAATCTTTTTTCAAGGTTTTTAGCTTCCTTGTGATGGGTTGGAACATCTTCCTTTAGCTAGGAGAAGTTTGTTATTACCGACTTTCTGAGGCCTACTTCTGTCAACTCATCAAAGTCATTCTCCGTCCTGCTTTGTTTCATTGCTGGCAAGGAGCTGCGATCCTTTGGAGGAGAAGGGGCATTCTGGTTTTTAGAGTTTTCAGCTTTCTGCTCTGGTTTCTCCCCATCTTTGTGGTTGTATCTACCTTTGGACTTTGATGATTGTGACCTACAGATGGGGTTTGTTGTGGATATCCATTTTGTTGATGTTGATACTATTCCTTTCTGTTTGTTAGTTTTCCTTCTAACAGTCAGGTCCCTCAGCTGCAGGTCTGTTGGTGTTTGCTGGAGGTCCACTCTAGACCCTGTTTGCCTGGGTATCATCAGCGGAAGCTGTAGAACAGCAAATATTGCAGAACAACAAATATTACTGTCTGATCCTTCCTCTGGAAGCTTTGTCTCACAGGGACACCTGGCTATATGGGGTGTCAGTTGGCCCCTACTGTGAGGTGCCTCCAAGTTAGGCTACACGGGGGTCAGGGACCCACTTGAGGAGGCAGTCTGTCCATTCTCAGAGCTCAAACAGCATGCTGGGAGAACTGCTGCTCTCTTCAGAGCTGTCAGACAGGGATGTTTAAGTCTGCAGAAGTTTCTGCTGTCTTTTGTTCAGCTATGCCCTACCCCCAGGAGTGGAGACTACAGAGGTAGGTGGGCCTCATTGAGCTGTGGTGGGCTCCACCCAGTTTGAGCTTCCCTGGCTGCTTTGTTTACCTACTCAAGCCTCAGCAATGGCAGACACCCCTCCCTCAGCCAGTCTTGCTGCCTTGCAGTTTGATCTCGGACTAGCAGTGTGAAAGGCTCCACAGGCATGGGACCTGCTGAGCCAGGCATGGGACATAATCTCCTGGTGTGCCATTTGCTAAGACTGTTGGAAAACCGCAGTGTTTAGGTGGCAGTGTCCCGATTTTCCTGGTACAGTCTGTCACAGCTTCCCTTGGCTAGGAAAGGGAAATCCCCCAACCCCTTGCACTTTCCAGGTGAGGCAATGCCCCACCCTGCTTTGGCTCACCCTCTGTGGGCTACACCCACTTTCTGACCAGTCTCAATGAGATGAACCATGTACCTCAGTTGGAAATGCAGAAATCAACTGTCTTCTGCATCGATCAAGCTTGCAGCTACAGACCAGAACTGTTCCTATTTGGCCATCTTGGGAAAGCAATCAATAGACAGTATATTAATGTCAAATGTAAAACTATGGTTCTATTATATATGCATGGCAGGTTCAATGTATCTTTAATAAATCTAATATAATTAAATTACCATAAAGTGTTATATCCCATCACTACATACAGTTTGAAAAAATTTAGAGATTCTGAAATCAGTTTGATGATTTCATATAAAACAGTAGGCTGAAATATAACATTTCCTCTACTTTCTGTCTTCTGGTTTGCTACCTATCATGTGCTTGAAACTTAACTCTGTTTTCATTTATTTCTTTTGTCTGTGGTTCCTGCTTTTGTTTGTTAGTTTTATTTGGTTATTTGTTTAGAAAACTGCAGTTTTTCTATGGCAAAGGAATCTATATAATTTTATCAAAATGTGTGAAATATTCATGGATGTGACTGAACTTTCTGCAGAATAATATCTGATACTACTGGAACAATTTGTACTGGAGCCTTAGAAAACATGGATGCACTGCAGACTATGTATGGTTAAAAAATATTTTTACTTGGTACAGAGTGTCAGTGTTAGGGTAGTCATTTCACCACTGTTCTTTATGGCCCTTGGAATGATAAAACTGATTTGTCAGACATTCTGGATATCTTCAGACAATGTGAGATAATGGAAGAAACTCTTGGCTCAAAGACAGAAGATAAGGCTTTTATCCTACTTCTGCCATGTTAGTTATTTGTAAGCAAACCAAGAATAGGAGGAGTTGATTACCTTTGAAAATAGTGCACTTATTAAGAAAAAAGAAAACAGAAAAAGTGCTGCTCTTATTAGAATCATATTTAATTTTCACTAGCCATTGGCAAGATGGATGATGGTAAAATGCACTTTTTAATTGCAAAAAGATAATATCTAATATTAAAACAATATTTGAATGCTGACTATAAGCTCTCCTCTGAGCACCATCTGAATTTCTTTATGTAGTACTTACCACAAGACATGGTAGAAACTTCATTTGTTAACTCATTCAGTCATTAACACGTTCTCTCATTTAAAGTCCTTACATTGGCCTATGAAGTTACACATGACCTGTCCCTTATCTCTTCTGCTTCTCTCTCCCTTGCTCACTCTGATCCAGGCCCAGGAGGTTATTTGCTGTCACTCAGATGTGCCAGGCACACTCCTGACTTACTTCTTTTGTGCTAGTTGTTTTCTCTTCCTGGGGTTTTTCTCCCCCAGGTGTCTTTTAGGCTGACTTCCTTACCTTCTTTGAGTCCTTGCTCAAATGTCACCTTCTCAAGGACACCTATTCTGGCACCTCAATTAATACTGCTGATTTCCTTCTTTCATCACCCACCTTCTTGATTTTCCCTATTTTCCCTTACCCTGCTCTGCTTTTATCCCCTGTAGCATATCAGCTTTTAGCACACTGTGCAGTTTTTTTCATTATTATGTTTAGATTGTCTTTCCCTCTCTCTTCCAAACTTCGTGAAACACGGAGATTTTTGTCTGTTTTCTTCCTTGATACAAGCGCCTAGGATAATGTCTGATCCATAGAAGACACTCACATATTTGTAAAATGATTCAATTTAGCAAATAGGTATTAAGTGTCTGCTCTGTTTCAGGATTTGTGCTTACTACTGGGAATAAAATGAAGAACAAGACACAATCTCTAACCCACAAAAGTTTATGTGGTATAATTCCCAGGACACTCACCACAGATTCTGATTCATTTGATCTTGGATGGAATCTAGTCGTTTGCAACTCTGCCAGACACACCAGAGGTTTCAGATGTGCCCTGTCCTCACCACGTCCTCCCAGCAAGCAGGGGAGCTGTCTTGTCATGGGATCTTTGACACTTAATACAAAGCCTGAAACATACTGGGCATTGAATAAATCAAATGGATTGAAGGTACTTTCTATCTTCCAGAAACACATAAAAACGTTGACCAAATTTGTACCAGACAATTATTTATTTTTCCAAAAGCACTTCTAACATAATAGAAATGAATTTTCTATACATAGAACAGTTAACTGAGAAAAGAAAGACATGTGCATATGGAGATTCAGAGGAGGGAACAAACCTCCAAAATATTCCACTAAGATTTCCACTGCTCTGATCTTGAAAGCTATATCTTGAGAGTAATATCAATGTTATCTTTAGGTATTACTTAAAATTCAATAAATGTAATGATTAGTACATGTGGAAAAAAGGATGGCTTTTTTGGTAGCATTTCACATTTATGAGGGGGCTGGGGCAGTGCTGGTGATACTGGATTTGCAAGTGATCAATGGGCAGTGCTGGTGATACTGGATTTGCAAGTGATCAATGGGCAGGCTATTGTTATGAAATTCACAGAATACATACGTGTCACGACCAGATTCACATCTCTCCAAGATAAATCTGCATATGAAACTCACATGGATTGACTGACAGTGAATGCTTAAATTATCATCAGCTGAGTACTCAAAATTTTCTCTCTTGTCATTTGATACCTGGGCCAGGAATTGCATTGATTGGCTCCAAAGGGACTTGGACTATAGTTTGGAAAGGGAAAGGTTTCATGCACCACAATAAAGTTTGAGCATAACACAACTTGTCATAGGATGTAATTCAGAATAAAGCCTGTGTTTATTATTGGGAGTAGCAGAAAAGCCTTGTCATAGAGCGCAGATTCTTTTATAATATGGTTGATAAACATAGTATGCTGACTGCTAAAGGCCAAGATTCCAGAAGAATATTATAAGCCAGACTCTGAGACATATAACCATTCTCAAACAGAGAGTTGAAATAAGTAAAGCTTATTTTTTTGGACCCGACTCTTTTCTTTTTCTATATATATCCTCCTCTATTTATTCTTTTCGTACCTCAGCCATCCAGTACTCTCATTTTGCTCTCCTTTTCTTTTAATAAATCCTTATTTTCTGGAAAGAGGTTTATATCAATAAATTATGCCTGAGAATAAGTTTGTTAATGGTTGCTTATCCCAAGCATAATCTACTTCAAGTGCATTTGACTTGTACTTATCTCTAATTGTGAAATCAGTGTTTTCAAACAAAAATTTCAAGATTGGGGTTGAGAATGTTGTGTTTTGAAGAGTATGGAGGAGTTGATTATTAAATACCTATCATGTGTCAGGCCTTGTGCTAGATGTTTGGTCTTCATTATCCAATTTAATTATCTTGAAGAATTCTATGAGGTGGGTAGGGTAATATGCTTTTTTCTTTTTTCTTTTTTTTTTTTTTAACAGATGAGGACACTGAGAGTTAAGGAGGTCAATGTACTTGCCAAAGTTCATGGGTTTTAACCCATGAACTGATTTCAGAGACTTCTGAGCTCTTGCCTTTCTATATTCCATACCGCTACAGAGACACAAATATGTGGGTAGCATATATTGATAAGACTTGGAAAAGAAAGCAAGAATTAAAGAGGAAAGTAAAAATAAGGAAAGGTGTTACTCAACTGTACCCATTTTTAGCTAAAGTTATGAAGTCAGTTTTTAGATCATTTGAAAATATTTACTCTCCATAACACAGTCAAAAGGGTGTCTAGAATTTATGGTGGGAAAATAAATATTTATCATGTATTAAGTGCCAACTCTAAACATTTACCATGTATTAAGTATATGATAGAGGCTGAGTTGGCCCTATCATATAGTATCTCTAATCCTGATAACAAGAATTACATTATTATCTCCATTTTGTCTTTCCAACTCACTGATTCCTTCTTCAGCTATATCCATCTTACTCTTTACCCCACCTATTGTGGACTTTGTTTCAACCATTATATGTGGGATAACTAACATTTCCTCTTTGTTCATTTTTATAGTCACTTGCTTTTCTCATATCGCTAATACTTTCTTTTATTTCTTTCAATACACTTGTTTTTGTTGTTTTAAAGTTTTGGTTGGTTTGTTCCAATACTTGTGTTTCAGATGGTATATGCTATTGAGCTGTTGGATTTCCTTCAGGTAATTTTCTGCCTTAGGTGTCATTTACTTTAGTTTATTCCTTAGGTTTTTCTGCTTCAGCTGTTGAGTTATTATTTAATTCCTTAGGCAAAAATGCATAAAAATACCTGAGGTTCTCAGTTATTGTAGCAGGTAAGGTGTATTGGGGAAGGGCCAAGATTAAGTTCCAAGTTAAGAGTCTCAGTCACTTTTGGTAACTCATACGTACAGTGATAGTTGTTATAGAAAAACTTTTGATTAAAACAAAAGCTACAACTACAAAGATATAGTTCCTAAAATTAAAACACAAAGCAAAACAAAAATATGACAATACCAAGTGCTGGTAAAAATGCAGAGAATAGGAAATTTTCATAGATTCCTGGATGAAATAAAAGTGGGATAGCCACTTTGTAAAATAGTTTGGCAGTATCTTATCGAGTTAAACATACACTTAACATATGACCTAACAATCTTACTTTTAGGAATTTACCCAAGAGAACTGAAAATGTATTTCACACAAAAATCTGTGTGCAAATAGTTATAGGAGGTTTCTTAATAATTTTCACCAAGCTAGAAATAACCCAGATAACTTTCAACTAGAAAATGGATAAACAAACTGTGTATGTGAATACAAGGGAATGCTACTAAACAGTACAAAGGAATATACTACTGACACAACATGGACAAACCACAAATAAATTATACCATGTGAAAGAAGCTATACACAAAAGCTACATACTATGTCATTGCATGTATATTTCATTTTTTTTTAAAAGGTTAAAGTATGGTGGTTTCCAAGGGTTGAAGGAGGGAGAAGGGGTGGACTACAAAGGTCAGCCTGAGAGAGACGCCAGGTTGATGAAACTGCTCTGGATCTTATCTGTGTTGATAAATACATGAATCTTTGCATTTTTCAAAGTTCGTAGAAATATACATCAAAAAGAGTGAATTTTTCTGTATATAAGTTAAAAATATAATCTTTTAAAAAAGTAAAATCTAACCTTTTTGATTCTTTTTTATGTTCACTTTTGAGACAAAAAGTGTGGCTTAAAAATATCTTGAAATAGTTTGCGTTTTAAATTTAAGAAACAGCCTTGTGGTTCAGTCACAAAGTCACACCTGAACTAGTTTCCTTTTTTTTTTTTAATTATACTTTAAATTTTACGGTACATGTGCACAACGTGCAGGTTTGTTACATATATATACATGTGCCATGTTGGTGTGCTGCACCCATTAACTTGTCATTTACATTAGGTATATCTCCTAATGCTATCCCTCCCCCATGCCACCACCCCACAGCAGGACCTGAACTATTTTCATTAGATTTATTTAAAATATTTAATAAGCAGTGGAGTTTGAAGAAAAATGTTTCCAGCTTTATTATTTTTATGTTGTGCCAAACTTTGCTTCCACCTGGGTGTGTATATGTGTTTTAAGGTCACTTTGTTTTCTTAACAAGGTCTTTTGGAGGAGAAAAATGTTTAGTTCCATTAATGGATTGCCCCCTTCTCTTAGCTTATTAAACTTGATGAAGATAAATGATTTCAAATGCAGGCGGCCACCCAAAAAAAAAAGGAAAAAAACACTCCACTAAATTGTGAGGTCAATTCCCACCCAGGGTTGACAGGCCCTTTATTCTAAATTATAAGTGGAAAATGCTAAGGTGATCTCATGCTCATAAAGTTGGACCAGTGTTCCCTAACAGGTGTTAAAAAAGAATTGAGACTATTGGAGAACTGATGGAACTACATCTGTTCCCGTTTAGTATGCACAGATGTTTGAAACTATATTGAGACTCTCAGGCCTCCTTTGCAATAACTTGCTTGAAATGATGGATGTACAAACCAGATTTAGAATTTTGAGTTCTAATAAACATGTTGGAGTGGCCACTCAAATGCACAAAGCTGATCCCTTCCTCATCTCTGTTGTCCTGGTACTTGCATAGTTGTTGATAATTATTAGGTGTCAGTAAATAACTGAGAAGCAAATAAAGCTCTTTGGGTCTAATAAATATGTGACTTTTCATGACTTTTTTGTGCATCTGCTGTAGTATAGATATAATACCTTACATTCCCGTTATATCACAGAACATGAGAGTAAAAAATAAATTAGTTGTCAATATAAAAATGCAATGAAACAATATGGAAGTTTTATAATACTGAATCTGTAGTGAGAATTCTAACATTATAACTGACTCAGTTCTGGGTTGTCTCATTCTCTGAGTCTTCCATTTTACTTAAATGTATTTTCATAGGTTTGCATAAAGGTGTCCTTACTTTGGATTTCAATGCCTCCCACAGGAAAATTGTACAGGATCTGTTTGCAGAGCCATATTGTTTTTCAAAGAAAATGAAATAAAGCATCATCAGATTCGGGGCGCTTTATTTCATAATACTCAGACTTTGCTTGGCAATAGAATCCTTATTTCAACTTGGGTGGGAGGTAAAGAGAGAGAAAACTGGTAAACTTAGGAGAATAATTATTTAGAAATGTCTAAGTCAAAGCATTTCTCCTTGTGGTGACTATTTCTCAACATCCTGATCTACCCAGTGTCTATCCACTATTTGATTTTTCCTTTTCAGGGTAAATTAGCTTATTGCTTCAAATATCCCTAATGCTACAGGCTTAAAAATAAAAATTAAAACAGCAACCAGGGTGTACATTTGGATGAATCCACTTCAGAGCAAGATGGCTGCCATGCCCACAAGAGGTGGTTTGTCATGACTTTGTCCTAGGCTAGTATAGATTGTTGGGTGGGAGTGATGGAAGGAGCTGCTACTTATTATTTACAACCTTCATTAGTCATTAGTAAATGCTGTTGCAGTTCTCTTGTTTGCATAATCTTACCTGGAAAATTAGAAAATCAAGAATTTCTAGATTCAGCTGGGAATAATTGGGACTGGCAATTGGAATATTGTCCTTCCTGAAGGTGATGACAATGACAAAGATGATGATGAGGATGATAGAAATAGGAATAATTGTCATAGCTTTCTTGAATACTTATTATATGCCAGGCATTTGCTATTGTAATCTATAAACTAGATAATTTACACCCCAAATCTGTGCGAGTCAGGTATTAGAATAATTCTCTCCAAACTCCGTAATGCTAGCTTTAGCCAGATCACTGTCACTGTCACCATAGCAGCTATAGGCATTTTTCTCCCCAACTCCAATGCACCCATCCAACCTATCCAAATTTAATGTGACAAGGAACCTATAGCCTCAAAAACTGAAGCAAACTGGCACAGGAGCCTTCTTTGGGGAGTCATTCATGCTACAGAGACCGTGGAAGTATCCAGGTGGTGCTTAGACACTATAGTTATCCAAAATAATTCTGAAAGACTTGCCAAATAAACCACCTGAACCCCTCTATGCTTCACTCCTCCTGATTCCTCCAGCTCTCTCCTTCCAGACAGGGGAAGTTCTGGAAAGGAGCCTGATGGAGCCACAGGTTTGTCATTCAATACATATGCTATGTTTTACTTCCTCCGTGTCCTCACTAGGTACACATCAGCAGTGGGGGTACTTATTATTATACAAGGCAGGTGCTGACCCTCATGTCAGATCTCTCTAGCCCCATAGCAGCCTGTTTTTTCAATCCCCTCTTTTGATGTGAAGCCTAAAGAGACTAAAAGAATACCCAGAATAGGAGAAGGGTTAGGAACTTAGGAAAGAAAAACAGTGATCATGTTCAAAGTCATTATATTTCTTTAAAACAGTGTTCTCTAAAGTAGGAATTCTTACTCTTTTTTATTCTTAGTGTCTGATGAACAGTAAGGACCTTATTACATGTTTGTTGAATAAAAGGTGCCAGCTCTAAATTAATGGGCCAATTCTGAAGGTTGTGGGTTTTCTGGATATTGACTTTTTTAAGTTGCCAACTTATAGTTATTGTTCCATTATTTAGTGTCGCTCATTGACTCAAAAAAAAAAAAAAAGAGTATGAATCCAGCTGGTTTAGGAAATTAATAAAAAATATATTTTCCTACATTATTTGTCTACTTTGTATTTTGAGGGAAAGAATACACAAATAATTCAGAATTTTTGCTTCGAGTTTCCATTTTCAGAAATACTACCTTATGTTTGGTCCAAAAAACATGTTTTTAAGTCAGTGCTTAATGTCATGGTCTGGCAAACAAAGATGAATAAGCCATGGTTCCACCTTCTGTAGGGGTAACTAATCTGATATTTAGTGGGCACCAGTTTGACAGCCGTTTCTGCCCATCTGCCATATTTACACATTTCCTATATCCCTCTTTTAACAAGATGAAAACATGTTGGCCAGGGTGGTTTTGAACTCCTGGCCTCATGATCCGCCCCCATCAGCCTCCCAAAGTGCTGGGATTACAGGCATGAGCCATCACACCTGGCCCGAAATTGGGATTATTAACTGGCCTTTCTACCTTTAATTTTGAAGCCAGAGTAATTTTTCTAAAGCAAAAAATAATTTTATTTTGTCTTAGTTAAAACTTTTCAAGTCTTAACTACCATCCTTCAAACCTCTAAGCCTTCAGGGTAAACGTTCTAATAGATTCTCTCTAGTCCCTTAAGGAACCTCTGTCTTGGCATCTACCGAAATTTATTATTTATTTGTTTCCCTTTCTGTGCAGATAATACCTTATTGAAGGAAGGAATTACACTTTTTATCTTTGTATTCTCAGCACCTTACTGGCATTTAGAAGGTATTTAATATATGTTTGTTGAATGACAGATGGAATCAATTAAAAAAAAACCATAACATTGTGGACTATGAAAAGTCAGCCAAAGTAGAATACTATTGATATGAGCAGACAATATTGATATATATATAAGTGGTAATAGATAAGGCCAGAGTATTTTTGTTTTGACAAGCTTTTCGGAAAATATTTGCTAGGTTGTAAGATAGTTTGTGAAGACTGTCTTACACACTGAGTTGAAATATCAGTCATCAGGGAATAGACAAATAGTCTGTGGTTAGACTGAGTATATTCATAGGCTATTCAAAATGCATTGTAAGGCACATGTTGTGTTTATTTTCCTTGAAATAAATTCTAGCATTTTTGAGGCAAGAGTATTGATGGCAAGAGTATTGCTGGCAAATCCTAAGTAGGTTATGTCAATTGTGTTTTGGAAAGTTTTAGCTCATAAACTATTTTACCAAATTTTAAATATATCTTTAAAATAGAATGTATTTTTAAAATTTTTCAATTGTTTTAAAACTAATGAACAAATCAAGAGAATAGAATGTTACATAAATAGTATGACTTAGTAGTTGCTTAAATTGTGAGTTTTCAAATGTTTGATTTTATAAAAATTTACTTACCTGTTACTAGACAATATTCACACAACTATTATATTTCATTGTAATCAAAAGCTCAAAGTTCAAATTTAAAAGGATACAAAGAATGTTGAATAAACATTTATTTATTTATTTATTTATTTTTTAGTCTTGCAGAAACTTGGTGAAAATCTGTAGTTGTTTGCAAGGTAGTTGTAAAACCAGCAGCTGGTTCAAAGTTATTTTGAATTTTTTAAAGAGGCTTGGATTAGGGTACTTTTACCATTGAAAAACAACATCAATATACTAAAGCTTACAAAACAAAAAAATCTAATGAAAAGAGTCATGTTTCAATGCCCAATTTGTGTCGCTGAGAATCAGACACTGGTTCTAAAGTAATGGGTCAAATCATGTCAGTTTGCTATATTTCAACCATTTTCTCAGATTTATCCAAATGAAATACTCCAGAAGATTTTACTAACTGTAACATAAATTTATGGAGAATTTTCTGGTGAAGATATTTAGTGGAATTTTTCAACTCTGGAAACATTCGAAAGCTGCTAAAAGAAACACAGTATCAAAGTTTCTGAAATTTATAGTGAATCAGAATTTTTATGAATCCCTGCCAAATTTATTATTTCCCATCCATCACTGTCCATTGGTCTCTCTTATCAGTTCAGATCCAATCTTCCCAGAAATAAAAAAGAAGCCCAAGAAAGATTCTTTTATTTTAACTTTATCATCTTCAATATTGACATAACTTTTTATTTTGCACATTTGTTCAGTGTGAAACATTCAGAATGTTACTAGGAGGAAGGAATTTCAGAAGCTGGCTTGAATTGGAAGAAGGCACGCCTCCTGGGGCAAGAAAAAAAGACAAGTCTATGGTCCTCCTCACTTGGACCTCACTTGGTAAATAAGCTAATGATATTCACTAGGAAGAAGAGTTCCTATCAGCAGGATGTCTCTGGCTAAAAGATGACTTATGATAAATAAACCCCATGTGGATTTAATCCATGAGGCATGACTCCCTAGAGAATTTCACCTAAGCTATATAACACATTCTGGGGTATAATACGGAAATATTTTATAAGTTAAATGGTCTTTGCAGTGTGAGGAATCCTACCAAACCTCTTGGGGACCTCATCTGTTGTGCTTGTGTCCATTGTGGAAAAGCCGGACCCATGGAGACCATAAGAGTTCGCACCCCTCTCTTCTCCAACTGAGCCTCTTGATTGTCTGTATCCTTAAGGCTGTAAAGGTCGATGCTGAGTAAGATCTCTGACTCTTGAGAGTAGAATTTGAAAATTCAATCCCATGCATAAGCTGAGCTGTCAAATAATTCCAACATATTTTGCTTTTTAAATATCCATTACTATTTTTTCTTTGATGTCATTTTTCCAGAAAATGAGCTTTGGAGATAAATATGCAATTAATTCCCCTTCAAAAGGAATAACGTATTAAATTTTAACAAACTGTTCCTTCAGAATTGGGTTACAATTTGAGAGTGATTCCAGCAACTCCAAAAATTTCCTTTGTTTGTTGATGGCATGTTCTCTCTGTGACCACAAAAGAAAAGGTTTCATGTAACTAAAAACATAATTATGTCAAAAAGATGATGTAAAATGTCTCCCCATTTTCCCACTCTTTATTCATTTCCACATGCTACATTTTATCAACAATTTTTATTGGAGTTTTAGTACCATTGCTGATGTCTTCCATTTTTCTAAGTAGGAAAAATGTTCAGATGTCTCATGTTCAGAGATTTGAGGATTTAATTTTCACTACGTTTTAAAGCTAGTTATAAATCTGGCCGTTTCACTTTTTGTCTCATTATCTGCAAATGGTCTGCAGCAGAAAGCAAAGCAAACACGTTTTTGATTTTGAAGAAAGCAATTTCTTAACTTTTTGTCTCCTTTTGTTTTTGGTAAAGACTTATAAAACCACAACGTTGTCACATGTTGACTATCTCCTCTGCTATTTTTTTCCTTCTCATTGAACTGTAGTGTAGAAAGGTTCACCTTTAATCTGAAGAGGTTTATATCCTCTCTTAATCCAGTTAACTCTCAAATCATCTGGAACCAGTACTGGCCATGAAGCAATATCAGAATAAATGAAAAATATCATTGTCTCTTCTGCTTCAAATTCTTGGTCTCAGTCTTTACTATTCCTATCTATCTATCTATCTATCTACCTACCTATCTAACAATCAATCTATCCTCATTATCTATCATTATTTATCTTCATCATTATCATCTGTCTATCATCTATCTATCCTGTTAATGTTGATTTTTACCAGCATTTTCTTTCTCTTCATTACTGTCAGTGCTTATAGATGATGTTTCAACATTTTCTTTCACTCCTGTGCTATCTGAATTTTGTGTTGTTTCTAGCATAGGTACTTGCGTTTTTTCTAGTATAGATACCCATGCACATTTGCATTTCTAAAGAATGGTTGTTTACTATACTGTATTAGTCAGGGTTCTGCAGAGGGACAGAACTAATAGGATAGATGTATATGTGAAAGAGTTTATTAAGGAGAACTGACTCCCATGATCACAAGGTGAAGTCCCTTGATAGGCTGTCTGCAAGCTGAGGAGCAAGGAAGCCAGTGTGGCTTAGTCTGAGTCCTGAAACCTCAAAAGTAGGGAAGCCAATAGCACAGTCTTCAGTCTGTGGCCAAAGGCCCGAATGCCCCTGGTAAATCACTGGTGTTAAGTCCAAGAGTCCGAAAGCAGAAGAACCTGGAGTCCGATGTTAACCGGCAAGAAGCATCTAGCATGGGAGAAAGATGAAGGCTGGAACACTCAGCAAGGCAGCTTATTCCACACTCATCCACCTGCTTTTTCTAGCCACGCCGGCAGCTGATTGGATGGTGCCCACCCAGACTGAAGGTGGGTCTGCCTCTCCCAGTCCACTGACTCAAATGTTAATATCCTTTGGCAACACCCTCACAGTCACATCCAGAAACAATACTTTGCAACCTTCAATCCAATCAAGTTGACACTTAATATTAACCATCACATATACACAATGTTGAAGGATATAATTATGTTGCAACTACGGTCAGAAGTCTCACTGGCTTTTAGAAAAATAATAAACAATTCCAAGTTCTTATTTTATTTTATAAATAATCATTCTCTAAATCTCTTCAGAAGTCATTCTAGTGGAAACATTTCTTCAGGTGTATCATTTTTTAGAACTTTAAGGAAAAATTATTTATTCTTTTTAGGCTCACCTCATTCACCGGAAAATGCTGCAGAATGAAGGCATAAGAGTGGAAAGACTTTCCCAGACAAGCTAAAATGCTCATCAGAGAGCTGTGCATGCAGTACAGACACATTTTAAAAGTTAATACCAACTTTGGAAATACTGTGTGATCTAATAGGAAATATGGATTCAAAAAGATCAGCTTATGTATTACTCTCTGATGAATAGGATTTTTCTTTTCTGAGTCCTCTTTTTTATTGTTTGAAATTTTAGATGAAGTTAATCAATTACAAACATCCAGGATCAGACTTGGACAATACACAATGAAATGCCAAGCTTTAACGTGATTTCTTAAAGATCAGCACCTGGACATTGGGAAGTCAACGATGCAATAAGCAAATGTAAGAAAATGAATGTTTAAACAGAAAAATGAAATCAAATGTGAAAAACCATGCCAGGAAAAATGACAAAAGAGAATGGTCTTTCTTTGTCAGAAGAAATCAAAAGAGCAGCATTTGAATGCCTCAATTGTTTTCACTAAGAATTGGACACTCATTTCTAAAGCAATAATCACATAATGTGAATGTTCATATCTTTTAACTATTTTCTCTAGTTTTTACAGAAAAAAATTGTGGAAATAAAACTTCAGAAGATTTTACTAAATATCATAGAAATTTATGACAAATGTGGTCATGAAGATAATTAGCAGGAATTTTTTGAGTGTGGAGATATTTGAAAGCTGGTAGGTAGAACTGAAACTTCTGAAGTATACAGTGAAATGGGATTTTTATGGATTGATGCCAAAGTTATCACTATGCTTCAGGCTTTTCCTGAGTCTTAATTGGAAATAAATTTTTAAATTTTGGAATTAATAAAAAGTCTTCTTTGACCACCTATGAGCAAAGAAAGATTGGCAAATCTGGTCATGCTTTCTATTAAAAATGAAAATATGATGAGAACTAATGTTGATGAAGTTCTTAACAAATGTGCAGAAATCAAGTCTCTAAAACACAAAAAAAGAAAACATAACATTCCTATAATGGACCAATATTGAGATATGATTCCCCCCCCATTTAAAAGAAATCTATCAGTGTAGTTAAGGAGTATTAATCCATTACTTTTCTGTTTCTTGAAATGTTATTTTTTCTTTGTGTTTTTTATTTTATTTCACTAGCATAATAATATATATGAAATTCAACAAAATAAAATTTTCATTATCTGCCTTTTCTGGCCATTAGTTTTATTTTATTTCATGATTGATTATTATTACTAAAGTTAGGTTTATCAAGTAGAGAGTTAAATAATGTTAAAATAGAATCTGTTCCAAATATCAAATACACTAAGTATGACACTGATTTTTAGTTCTTGATCTATTTGAAATTAGACGACACTGTGTGAAGGAAGTGTTGAGATAAGGGTAAGTAAATTTCATCTGATATGAACATAAAGAAAAAAATAATAAACTCCCCAAAGTGAAGAACTTTGTTGTTGCTGAGTTTTTTCTCCCTTGTATCCCCACTGTCTATACCAATTTCAGACATGATTTTTAAGTATTTGTTGAATGAAGAAACATGCTAGAGTATAGTAAATAATTTTAGAGAGAAGTAGCCCAGCTAAAATAGATAATCATGAGATTTTATGCCATGGTGAAAAGTTTGGGATTTGTTCAGAATATTATTGTGCATGAGAGTGTATATACTGTAAGCTTATAAAATCAGTTGATATCAAATTTGCATTTTAGGGAGCTCACTCTGGTCATGATGTGGTGAAGGAAGTCGATATTAGAGGCAGGTTGCCCAATTAGTAGACCACTGAAATAGCCAGGTAGTAGAGGGTATATATAAAAGAAGGGAGGGAATGGATCTGAGAAATATAGGCGAGCCGGACTCAACCGAACTTAGATGTGGAAAATGAAGAAAGGATCTCTGACAACTCCTACTTCTGATTCGGATGCCCAAATGAATCTTAGACTCATTGTTTTAGTTGGGTACTGGGTATGCAAGCAAGTCAAACGAGCTACTTGGCCTGTGAGGCTTTTCAGAGGAGTAGTACTCTAGGCAGATAGACCTAAAGTCCTGGAACTTAGGAGAGAGGACCAGGGTATTGTTCTGGATAGTGGATCAATGTTGAAAAGAGGTATCTGAAGCTATAAAAATGTATGAATTATTGAGCAGTGAGAAGAACTGGGACATGTGTGAGACCTGAGGAAGGACAACATTTATGGGCTGAGAGGAGCAGGCCATGCAAATAAAGAAGATGTTGAATCAAACACCAAAGGAGGAAGTGATCAAAACTGATCAGGTGTCATAGGCAGGACAGAGAAGGTCACTGGGAAAGTAAATGGGAGATGAGGAAGTAGGGACATAAAGTGGTCACCACTCTTTCAAGAGCTTAGCTTCAAAAAGAGAGAATAATAATTAGGAAGAAACAGAGATATGGTCAAGGGTAGGTTTGAATATTTTTAATAAAAATAACTTTATCCTATTTATTTACTGATTATAAAAGAAAATGTTTATTTTAAGTAATCCCAAAATGCCTACATTAAAATGTGAAAGCCACGGATCAACACCTAGTAAAAAATGTTACAAGGACTATAAACCACATCTGTCCTCTTAGTTTTCGTTTCTAGTAGCTCTTTGAGATAGCTAGGGTAGCTTAATAAGGAGGCAGAAACAAATTTGTTCAAGAGAAGACTTTAACATGGCATCTGTTATATCAGATCTCACGCAGCCTGACTCAAGAGAGGAGAACTTTACAAAGCTTTGCATGCCACTTCTCCATAACTGTTTCCTTCTATCACCCTAAAATTAATAAGTGGGGCAATAGAAAACATTGTCCAGCAGTCTGGTCTCACCCTTTGGATATTCAAAACTTAAGTATGGATTTGTATTGGAATTTGTTTCTACTTGAAAGATGTAAGAAATTATAATAGAAACCTCAAAACCTCTTTTGTTAGGGCAAAAAGCACACGAAGCCAACGAACAGAAACTAAGGGAACTTCCAATGCAACACAACCTGAATTTAATTATGAGGAAACATCAAACCCATATTGAGAAACATTCTACAAAATAACTGAGCAGTACCCTTCAAAAATGTCCATGTCAGCAAAGATTCTGGAACTGTTTAAAATAAAAGAGGCTAAAGATACATGCCATCTAACTCATAGTGCCATGCAAGATTTTCTTAGGTGTTAAAGAACATGACTGGGACAAATAGGGACATCTGGTTTGTAGATTAAACAATAAATAGCGTACCAATGTTCGTTTTCTGATTTTGATAATTATACTGTGTTTATGTAGGAGGTTCTATTTATGGTTTGCTGTGACCACTCTGCAGGTGCAAAATGTACCCTCACCTAGAATTTGGTTCCCATGTTGAGATTTATGATGCCACACACACCTGAAGAGGGTATGAAAATATTTATTGCTTACATAATTGATGCATCTTGGGAGAGCAGGTCAGGCTTACCGAGGAGGTCCAAGAGAGGAAGGATAGAAGAGGGGCTTGAGGTATTCACTATGGTATGGTTAGGGGTTGGGGCCAGACTAGCGCCCTTCATACAGGCAGAGTTGTGCATGGTTTGAATTTCCCAGTGGCACCAAAGGAAAGAACTTTGGGCTTTCTTATTAGCTTGTTCGGATGTGGGGCAGAGGAAAAGAGGGATGGGAGAAGTTGAAAAGCTGTCAGCTGTCAAACTTCAGAAAATGGAGTCAGACTCCTTATTTCAGGGTTAAAGGAGTGTTACATCAGCAACATAGTCTCAAACAGATTAGAAAAAAAATACATCTATATGGGGGGAAAGGGGGTTGAAAAGATAGAGGAAATGTAAAATGTTAACTACTGGGAAATCTGAATAGAGACAATATGCAGTTCTTTGAACTGTTTTTGCAAATTTTCTAAAGGGAATTATGTATACAAAGCGTTTTTTTTCCCTTGTTGGGAGGTTTGTTTGTCTTAAGAAATGGAAAAATAGGCCATTTAAAACTTTCTTCTTGAGGACAAAAATGTCAGATTTCTAATAAAGAGGTGAAACCCTGTATCTATTAAAAAAAAAATACAAAAATTAGCCGAGCATGGTGGTGGGCACCTGTAATCCTAGCTACTCGAGATGCTGAGGCAGGAGAATCGCTTGAACCCGGCAGGCAGAGGTTGCAGTGAGCCAAAATTGTGCCATTGCACTCTAGCCTGAGGAACAAGAGCAAAACTCCATCTCAAAAGAAAAGAAAAGAAAAAAAAAGAGTCATCATCATCAAGGCAAAGGAAGTGGTCTAGAAAGTTTTCTTTCCTCTCATAAAATTTTTTCAATTCTATTTTAATGATAGACCTCTTAATGGACATAAATATATCATAGTAGTAACCATTGATGGCAATTTAGTATATATCCATCTAGATATTTTCTATGGCCCTATGCACATGTATATGACATGTAAAATTTGTATATTATTTGACTCAATACCACATATATAAAATTACCACAAGTACAAATAATGAGTATGCAAACATATATTACCGGGATGTTTATTATAACATTGCTTATAGTAGCAAGGGAAAAATGAAAAAGCATAGACATAATCTAAATGTCCTTACAAGAGAAATACAATGTGTTTCTCTGTCTGCATATGAGCTACTAGAAAGTAGGGATTGCAATTAAAATACGTGTACATTTTTAGAATACAGCATGAACTGAGGTGCTCAGTACCTACTTTAGAGGAAGTGAACTGTCTCTCTCTCTCTCACACACACACGCACACGCTTACTTTTTAGAGCACATTCGTCCAATACAATGGTACCTTAAGTAGAACATCTATCTTTTTTCTTTCCTAGATCACTGAGGAGCCTTTCATTTTGACTTAAAAAAAAAAACAGACTGGGTCATCATTTTTCCTTTGATTTTGTGAGATACCCCATGCTATTTAATAATTCATGTATTTATGTTTTTATTTCTGCTTAGTCACTGTCCATTCCTGTGGATTGCAAACAAAGAAAGCTAACTGACACAGATAACAAACGAGTGAATGAATGAGAACAAACACACCAAAGAGGGGCACAGCTAAATGATTAAAAAGTATGTGATATATTCCAATGTAGTCATAGAGGCAAGCTAAAAGACTAGATAGAGAAAAAAGTGAATTCAGAAATAATAATTTCTAGCCGATAACATTTTTTTCCCCAATCTCTTGACTTGATGAAGTGCTTTTAAAGTTCTTTGGGTTTTATGGAGTTAGAATGAGATTTTTCTGGCAGAAGCTCATTTGCCAATTTAATTAGTAATTAGTAATCCCAAAGGTTAATGTAGAGTTCCTATCAATTTTATTTTAAGCTTAATACTCTTATCTAAAGGACAAAGCCAATGAATATATTCAGAGAGCAACCATTAGCTTAATATTCTGGCCAAGTGAAATATTAAATAACTATAGCATTTTAAAACTTGAAATAATATTTAGATGCTCACATTTATATTATTCTATTCATATTTTATTTCCTCTAAGCAATATGAAATACCCATTTTAAAGATGCCTAAATTTCCTGTAGTCACTAGATTTCCACAAGTGCAATTAAAGCACAATATTTGATGTTCAGAGGAAGAATTGCAAAAACCAGGCAATTGCAATTGAGGTCCACTCTCATCAATGGGACTTCTTTTGCACACTACGAGTGGCCTATTTTCCTATTTGTTTAATGGTTTGAGGGTAGAGAATCTTCATTGAAAGACTTACATTATATTTACATTATATCCAGGTTTACATTAGAATCACAACTTTAAAGAATGTCAGAGCAAAGCGTTTAGAGATAAAATGTATAGGCCAAACACGTTCGTGGTGAGCAAATTACTAGTTGGATGTGTGGGCAGAGTAATGGTATCTAACATGCAACATCCTCTAATTATTACGTAATTCCTGGTTGAAAGTGTATGGGAAAAGAGGTCCAGATTCAATTGAAGAGACTTGTCATGAGCTGTAACGAGTGATGAAGGAAAAGACCAGTGTGGCACACTGTCCTGTGGGCACCTTCCGAAAATGAATAGCAACTCATTCTTGTCTTCTCTTCGTGGCATGTCAGCAGAGGAGTGTACATTTTCACAGTCGTTTTTTACTACACTGGCTGCATTTCAACAAGCCCTAGAAAAACAATCCAAGAGTCAAATATCTTGCCTCTTGTAGCTTTGGGCTTCCACTGATAATTTTCCTAGGAACAAAGTCATTTATTCAGAAGATCAAAATATATTTTGGTGACTACATTCTGCTACCTAATATATTTCAGTTATCACAAAAGCCCAAACTCTTGACTGAAAAAGAATATATACATTTTCTTATTGCTTTGGAATAAGTAAACTTAGTTTTTCAGTCTCAAATGATCTTGGATGGCCATATTTATAGTGTGAGCTATGAGGTAGATTTTGAAGAAGGAATTGTCAATGTAATGTGGAAAAAGGCTTTTGTAAGTTCAGTTTTAAAAGGTGACTCTCTTGTATTTGGCATCATTAGTTCTGGTCATAATTTAATTCTTATCAGCCATGGTAAGTGTCTATCTGTTTACCAGATGATTGTGTGAGTGGTGCATGCATGTAATACCATAAGCGGAATGCAGATTGGAGAAATTGCCTGATTTTCATTAAAAATACCTATGGCTATAATTTATTGAATCTTGCTGAGAATATGCTATCTAATTTGATACTCATTTGATATTTACTTTCGTCCTGCCCTCTGAGACTTGAGACTGGCACATTTGAGATTCCATGGATTTGTTCTATGATTAGAAAGCTCTATGACTCACTCCAAATATGCTGCTGTCTCTCTATAGACTCCTGACTATCCCTCATAGTCATGATTCTTTGAGTGCAACATTAAGGGATGAAGAAAAAAATCTTAGCAGTATACCAACCCCTTCAAAATTCACCTGGCTGGGATTTTCAAAGTTCTGTTCATATTTTCCTATATTCCAAGAAGTTAAGGAGAAATTATGACTCCCATAAACTTGTAGTTTTTTAAAAAAATTAAATAAATAAAAAAATTAGCACCTTCTCATACTACTAATCTATATATCTTTTAATTAACTGCCTGTATTCACCAATGCCATCTTAACCCTTACCTATATATATTCACTATTCATTTTCATCTCATATCATTTATTCTTGCATTGAACAAATATTTACTGAGTGCCTACTATGTTTCTAGCACTGCTCTAGATGGAGGGAATTTTTCAGTGAAAAACGAACAGGTGAAAAATGATTGTCTTTATGTAGTTTTCAAGTGTTGCTTGCCACTTAGCTGAAGAATGCCTAGAAAAGTAAATTTTAATTAAGACCATTCTTAAACATGTAGTTGGTCTGCAAGTGATAAACAAGTCATTAAGTATATTATGAAAGTTTATCTTTAGATGATAATCAGAATTCATTTTCCCACAAGTGATATTCCCAGATGCATGCCTACACAAACATGTACATACACAATGTAAAATAATAAAAGATGATTCTATTACAATATAATCTATTAAATTGGAAATGGTAAGAAAATTTAATAAGAAAATGTATTTTTCATATATGCATATATTAGATGAAGACATTCACAAAGTAGGTAAAGAGAGTTACCATCAGGCTGGGCTGGGAGTGGTGGCTCACACCTGTAATCCCAGTGCTTTGGGAGGATGAGGTGGGAGGATTGCTTGACCCAGGGGTTTGAGACCAGCCTGAGCAATATAGTGAGACTACATCTCTACAAAAAATGAAATAACTAGCCAGGTGTGGTGGCATGTGCCTGTAGTCTTACCTACTTGGGAGGCTATGGAGAGAGGATCACTTGAGCCCAGGAAATCAAGGCTGCAGTGAGCCATGTTCATAGCACTGCCCTCCAACAGAGTGAGACCTTGTCTCAAACAACAACAAAAAAGAGCTACCATCTCATCCCTGTCAGAATGGCTATTTATTAAAAAGTCAAAAAATATCAGATATTGGCAAGGATGTGGAGAAATGGGAACACTTATACAGTGTTGGTGGGAATGTAAAGTAATACAACATTTATAGAAAACAGTATGGAGATTTCTGAAGGAACTAAAAATAGAACTACCATTCAATCCAGCAATCCCACTACTGGGTATATAACCAAAGGAAAATGACACCTGCACTTGTATATTTAAGGCAGCATTATTCACAATAAGAAAGATATAGAACCAACTTAAGTGTCCATCAACAGAGGATGAAATACAGAAAATACACACACACACACACACACACATATATATATATATACACACATACCTATATATAAACATACACCTATATATATACACACCTATATATAAATGTATCTATATATTATATATATTATACAGATGAAAGATATAGATGCACACATCCATGCACACCATGAAATACTACTCAGCCATGAAAAATAAAATCATGTCTTTTGCAGCAACATGGATGGAACTGGAGGCCATTATTGTAAGTTAAATAACTCAGCAATAGAAAGTCAAAGATCACATATCCTCACTTATAAGTGGGAGCTAAATAATGGGTACACATGGGCATACAGAGTGGAATAACAGACATTTGAGAGTACAAAAGTTGGGAGGGTGGGAGACAAGTGAGGGTTGAAAAATTTCCTACTGGGGGCAATGTTCACTATTTGGGTGATGGGTACACTAAAAGCCCAGATTTCACTGCCACATGATATATGTATGTAAGAAATCTACACATATATTCCCTAAATATATAAAAATTTTTTAAAAATTAGAAGTGAGTTAAAGGAATCAAAAGGCAGATGACAGTATTTTAATGATTTGAATAAGACTTAGATGCTTACAAGCATGAAAGGCCAAGGAAGCTGGTTTTTCATCATATCCAAGTTCAGTTTAAAACATATGTCTCTCTCTTCTTTACTACTTAAATTGGTTAAGTTACTTTTATCTCACTTCTGGAGAGAGAGAAAGACAAATGAAGGTGGGAAGTAATAAATCATGATAGATAAAAAACCGATTGGGAGAGTAGATGAAGAAATGCATACATAACGATCCAGAGGGAATGGAAAATGAGATGATTCATTAAGTTATGCACAACACTGGCGAAAGTTAAGCATTATTGGCCAAAAACTCAGGGGCAGGTTATTGTAGTGGGACAGGATTAAGCAGCCTAGAACAGTACCTGAAACATAGTGGGTCCTCAATAAATATTTGTTGAATATGCAAATGAATGAATTAATTTTTCACTTATTTATTTATTAAATATTTATTGAACACCTAGTATGTGCCAAACACCCTTCTAGACACTAGAGGTATTGAACAAAACAAACAAAAATTCCTGACTTCACAGGGTTTACATCTAGTAAAGAGAAATAGACAATAAAAGTTAATCTTAAAGGATATTAGCTGGTTATAAGTTAAGGAAGTTTTATGGGGAGGGTTTGCAATTTTAAGAAGGTCAAGAAAGGTTCATCAGAAGAACTTCAAGGAAGCCAGAGTGGCTAAAGCTGAGTGAATCATAGCAAGAGATGAAGTTGGAGAGAGACCAGATCATGGGGCCCTTAAGCCATTACACTGACTTTTACTGAGTGAGCTAGGATGCCATGGGGCGGGGGGGGGGGGGGGGTCTGAGCATGAATCTTACACTTATGTGTAACAGGATTATTCTGATTGCTGCACTGGGAATAAACACAAAGGGCTAGAAAAGGTGGAAGTAAGAACAGCAGCAATAAGGAGGCTTGTCAGAGTGACAGCAGAAGAGGTAGTAAGAAGGTGTTAAGTCCTGGTTATATTTTTGAAGCAGAGATCAGAGTATTTGCTGACCTATTGAATATGAAATATGAGAAAATAATAACTCCAGATTTTTGGTCTGTAAGAATAGGGATGGAGTTGCCATTTACTGAATAGGTTTGGTTGGTTAGAAATCGGGGGTTTTGTTCTGGACATCATAGGTTGAAGATGCTCGTTAGACATCTAAGTGAAAATGAACAGTAGGCGGTTGGATATAAATAACTGGGGTTTTGGGGAGAGGTCTGGGCTGAAATTACACATTTGTGAGTCTTTAGTAGCATGTAAAGCCACGAGACACTGATTGAGATCCTCAAAGACTTGAGTATTAATAGGAGAGAAGAGATCTAAGTAAGGACTGAGTCTTGGGACATTTGAAACAAGAAATCTGGATGATGAGGTGGAATGAGCAAAGGCGAAAGAGAAGGGACAGCCAATGAGGTAGGAAAAACCCCGAGAGACTGTGGTGTCCTGAATGCCAAGTAAAACTCTGTGATTTTCATTCACTCATTGGGTGTTTGTAGGAATTGTAAACTTGGAATTTATTCATTCCTCCAACAAACAATTATAAGTAGTTATTTTGGCCAGGCACTGTGCTCGGCACTGGGGATACAGAAAAAATAAGACTTGATCCCCGGTCCCCAGTCAATGAGGAAAAATGAAAATCAACAGTTACAGTGTACGTAAAAAGTCCTGTGCTAGAAAAATGCATAGACTGTTTTCGGAAATTAGAGGAGGGAAATCTAAATCATATGGGGTGGAACTGAGGCCTTGACTCAAGAGAAAATATCAGGTGAATGAACAAAGTAGAAACAGAAGTTTCTAAACTAAGCACCCCCACTCCCATTATCTTTCTCTCATTTGTTTCTCACTTGAATATATGTTATTTTACTGGGATTATTTTCTTTTCTTTAATTTGTGATTATTTTCTTCTCCAAAATTTAATGTTTGGCTTTTATTTTGATTATTCTGTTCAAACTTCTTACACCATTTTTTTTTATTTCATAACTATGACATGTTCTTTATTTTCACCAAGTTTTATACCTAAAAAATATTTTCGTGTTCTCTTTCCAAACTCACTTTTTTGAATTACTTCTTCCTCAGAAGCTCCCTTATAATGTACTCCATTTCAATGGCACAAATAAAAGATAATTCTAAGGTTAAAACTTTTAGGTAATCCCAAGAAATGTGAATATGTTAAGGAACCAAATTATAAAAGTTTGGAAATAAAAGCAATGCCAGTGGAGAAAATATCAAATATAGCAGTGTTCTCTTGTCATATTTATTTTCTTAAAACCAACCAGAATCCACTTGCTAGATCTGTAGTGCAGATAAATGAATCAGTTCTATATTTGGTGACTATGTCTCACTCAATCCTAAAGTGCTCCGTGATTTTGTTTATTTGTTTTTGCTTTTTTAAATATACACTTTGCAAAGAAACCTCCCACAAATAGGTGGCATTTGTGTTCTAGAAAAAAACAAATACAACTTGACCCAGGAAACAGTATGCTGAGTCTTTGAATTTCCACATTTTAATGGAAACTGCCAAGACATTATCTAATATATGACTGTTGCTGCTACTGTTTTTCTTATCAGTCTGGTATGCATTAACATATTTTGCAACAAGAATAAAAAAGGATGCGGTAAATATTGTTTTATCAGCTCCTTCTACTAATAACTAACTTATTCACAATCCTTTTCTAAACAATGTCATTCTCAACAGGGAGCTGGAAAAGAATGACCTAACATTTAGAATTAAAAATTAAAAAAAAAAGCTATTTGAATATGATCTAGGGTGAAGCAATTGAGATTGAAGAGATCTTCTACTCAACTATAAAAAAGAATAGAGCACTCTAAAAAGCCTAAAGTTACTGTATGACCAACTTTGCTCATATATTAAAATTCTCGCCAAAAATAGATAATAACTTTTTTGTGAAGTTATCTGTGTTTTATCAGTATTAAAGAAAAATAATGGTATTACAGAGAGTTACAACACTGGTATTTAGAAATGACTGGGATAACTAAAGAAGATAAATGCAACTGAGAGTGGCAGTTCATATGGGTATAAATTAGGTTAGTAAATCAATACTGCACTAGTGTTCTTTAAGCAATGCAACCATAAAAATATAAATTTACTCACTATAACATTTTGCAGGGGACAACAAAATAGTAATGGTTAGCCAATCGAACTGTTTCTTCGATTTGTTTTTGTTTGTTTAACAGAAATATTTTACTGCTTGGAAAAGGCAGTTGATTTATTGTAAAATTATTGAATAAATTGAGGAGTAGATTTTAAGCAACCTCCTTCCACACACTAACATGTTGCTCTGAGTTAATTTACCAACATCCATGTAAACTAAGTGTTTGGAGATGCTTTTGGGGTGACAAATCATCTCTGGCCTTTGACAGGAGAGATTCCAATTCATTTCGCTTTTCCTGTGGGGAAGGCTGGTCACAAAAAGACTTAACTATATTACCTTTTTATATTGTATTATTATCATTACTGAATGTAATATACTGTTTCATAGTTTACAGACTGTTATAAAACATTAATAGTTGGAGGTAGAATTCACTAATAGAACAGGCAACCTTGACATGAGTTTAGATCAGTTTGTGTCCCCAGAATATTACTCTTCCGTATTAGCGAGGCCTCCTTTGGTTGCCTATAATGAAGATAACTCTACGTCATTTAATTCAAAGAAAAATTGATTAGAATCAGCACTTATCTGAACTCTACATGCCGTACAAATATGGATATGTCTGTTTTATTTTCTAATTAAGCTTTCAGTCCACCTGATTTTCATGTTAATAGGAAATCCAATCTCTCCTTGAAAGAGTTCTCTACTTCATGAATTGGGCTTCCTCCATCCGAAGGGATCAGACCTGTTTCCAAATCCACCACCATCTATCATAAAGGTCCTAGTTATCTTAAACCTGAAAAGGGAAGAGATTGTAATCAACCTCTCTCTCATGAGGTGCCTTGCCCCTCAGCCTGCTTCTAGATAGCACTTAACTCTGCATATTAGGATATTAGGAGACAGCCTCCAGGAGGGACAGCATTAATTGGACCACAGGATGCTCTGTACCCTTCTCTAGGGCCTTGGGTGTCTTGACAATTTTATATTTTCATAATTTAGAAGCAGTACTCAAGTGTTTTGAAAAAAATCAGAAAAAAACTGCTCCTGAGTGACTTTCTGTGTCTACTAGACAAAGGAGTGGTGGCTGGCAGTTTTTCTTATTTAAAAACAAAAAAGTGTATGTGTTTGCACACATGTGCACATGTGTGTATGTCTATCTGTTTCTCCAGGTACCCCTCTACCAATGAATGGAAGGTTGGCCTATGAGACCCAGAGTCAGAGATGCAGCCAGGCCCCCGGTATGGCCTGGAACTAGGCACTAGGATGACATCAGACTCTTCACATTTTCCCCACACTCTGCTGTGCAGGCTTTTTTGTTTCCTCTTTTTATTCATTCTGTGAAACATGGTAACTGACATCTGGTTTTTAATGTTTCTGGTTCACCTACCCCAAAAGAAAATTCTGTCTTGGTCCTAATGTTACATTTCTATGTGAGGGGCTGTGATTAGCCTGCCTCAGGTCAGTTGCCCATCTGAGTTCCAATCAATTTTGTTCAAGCGGGCAAGAACACATTATATAAAATTTTTCCCTGTCGTTTGCAACTTTTAATTAAGGGGCAGATTCCAATTCATAGAGCCGTTATGTTCAATCGTATAGGTTGCGCACTACAGCAGAAAGTCACATCAGATCACTGTTCACATCACAGATATCTTCTTCATACTGTAACATGTCAGTATTTTTACTATACCTGTTGACTTCAAAGGTGAACTATTTACAATTTATGTTGACAATTTTCTGATAGTGAGGGAGTCTTATTCTAGAAAAATGAACATATTATGGGAATTTTCTGACTAATAGTGGTAAAGTATATTATCTAAGACACATATTATATATATATATACACATTTATATACACACACGTGCACACACATGCATAAAATTCCATACCACATTAACTTATGAAAGAGGAGCAAGTTTGATAATTGAGAAACCTTGTTGATCTGATCATATCTAAAATACACTTTCCCTCCAAATAAGATGCTGTTTTTATGGCTGATATACTTAGTGATTAGTAAATATTTATGGTTTTAATTTCATATTAATATTAGTACATGGGTAAATTAGACATTCTATATTTTAGTTCATTTCATCTGCCATTTGTTTACTGTACTGAATAGTATTTCTGAATTATTAATTTAAGTGTACAAATATTTTATTATGATATGAATCACTATGCAAAAACCAATATCTATAAGTCATTGCTAATCTCCAAAGTACTGCATAGATTATCATGTAATAATCCACAAATTAAATAACTATTGTTTATTTGTTGTTACAAAAAAATTGCCAATTGTTAATACAAAAATTAATTTCTAATAAAATTTAGCAAGATATTACATGAATATATTTAAATTTGTTTTAAATGATAAAATGCTAAGCAAGTTTAAGATATCAAAAAAGGTTTTTTTCAATTGGTTGCTGTCAGAAAACAATTTTAAAAGAAAATACAGCTCTTGTAATTGCTGAATAAAGTTTCAGAGACAATAGATACAAAGTTAGAAAAAATTAGAAGTACTTTGGACGTCCAAGCACAGGTAGAATGTAATCACAGTTACAGTTCAGATGAAGCATGGGTAAATTAACTGTAAATCTACATGAAAACCACTATTATAGAATTAAAAAAAAAGAAACAAGAAAATCACAAAGGACTTATATCAAGCATATTGTCTGCTGATTTAAGTACATAGCCTGGATAAGTAAAAAAATTTAGTTTTTCAAATGACAATACTAATATAAAATTTTCAGAAATTTATTTAACATAAATTATTCAAAATAATGAATAATTATTAACTCATTATATACTGGTCAGTTTATTTTCTCCAGTGCTTTTGTACTTTTTTATTTTGCAAACTCTTGAGGGATTAAAAATCAACTGAAGATGGAAAGTGAGTGTACAAATGGAAGCATTTATAGCATTTTAGCAAAAAGAACAAAGTGAAATACTCATTAACAGTAGTATTGTTTATAAACTAAAAAATTTTATAGATGTAATTAGAAATGTTAAAACATTATACAATAGTGATAAAAATATTGACATACTGTTTTTGAACTTATAATACATGATTCAGCTTTTGGCAAGTTGAAGTCTACCATACAGAAAGTCATCCAGGAAGCTTTATGTGTGTGATAATGGACATTTAGAAGAAAACCAAAGCCAAATTTGAGAGCATTGTGGCAGAACTTGTATGAAAAATACAAACATTGAAAATAAGTAATATTGCAATACTGCACATTATTTAGGGAATGAAATGCAAAGCCAAATCCTGAGGAAGGATTATGTATATATTGGTTGGTTTATAAAACTATATATAAATAATAAATCTAGACCAAAAAAAGTTTTGAAGCCTGGAATCCCAAGGAATCTGAATTTGAAAACATCGAAAACATAATGATTGCTACAAAAGATTCTTGAAAAATATTTGAAGGCATTCTAAATTTCTTGTTCTATATATTCTTTAAACTTGGTACCAAAAAATGAAGCATAAATCTCTTTTACTATCAGTTTTTCTTTTCTGAAATTATTGAACGGCTATATAATTACTACTCATTGGCTTCAATGAAATATTGAAATGTTTTGAAAACATATTTACTAAATACAAATTTGAACCATTACAGAATACACAATGAGAAAGTCCAGTCATTGCCATTATGCCATTAAAACTCAATTAGATGCAGTGTGTGCTCATATAGAAACTGTTTGTGATATTAATAAAGATGAAAATTACAGAATACAAGCCAAAAGTATTTCAAAGCTGTATTTATTGAAATGTATTTTCTAAATTCTAATGTGCCTCAATGTTTTAAGTGAAATGATGTGTTAATCAAAATTCTCTACAGATAATGTCCTTGAAAGCAGCAAAATAATTCAGAATATTAAAAAGATAGACATGATTAATATTTATGAAGTCTATATCGTTGATGCCAAAAATCTTGTATTTTTACAATGATGTGAATTTCTCCAACATAGAAAATATTAGAAAAGGGAAGACATTTTGACATCAAACCCCATTATTTACAATTTAAAACTAAATTTTAAAATAATTTTTTTGTACACAACAATATCATCTTAAATAAACAGGTGTATGATCATAAAAAATGTGTGGCCTTTTTAATATCCTTGATGACATTTAATTTAAGAATTATGATTAAACTCCACCAGTAAAACATAATGACTTGGAGACTGAACAAGTGCTTTGCTGTGGTTTCTGTCTAAGAGGACAGAGAAAATCTGATTTAACTCAGAGAGGGCAGGTCTGCAGGAAGATGTGTTTGGATTAACTGTTAAAGAATAACTCCAAACTTAGAAATTACTTTAAAACATTGAGGGTTTATTTATGCAGAAGAAAACACAAAGACAAGGGTAGAACTCACAAGAGAAAAACCCAGAAATTTTCACAAGGAAAAATGATTGGTTGGTTAAATGAAATCTCTACATGTGAGTTCAGAATTGGTTGGTTTTAGTGGAGCTTGATGAAGGCCAATTATTGAACCCCAAATCTCTTTGTATGTTTTGCAAGAAGAATGCCATGAAAGAAGACCTTTAAATGAAATATTTTTTACTGTACATAAAGAGCACAAGTCAGCATTGAAGCAGTCGTAAAGAATTTTGTTTATTCTTTATGAAAGAATATGAAAGTAAGAGTTATAACTATTTTATCATATATCTTGTAATTCTGAGTTCCTAATTATTGTGACTAAAATTTTCATTATGTGAAAATTTTGTGATTTTATGTTTACTATTTTGGTTTGTATAATTTGAAAATTTACAAAAATGATTTCATATTTATTTTACTTCTTATAGATATATTAAAAATATACTAACTTTAAAAACTCTTAAGTTTGAGAAAGCCTTCTCCAATTCACATTTAAAGCTTATTTGGGCCTGATGCTATATCCTCCATAGAAAACAGACTGCATATTTAAAATAGCTAAACTTAGAGAGTAAAATGGTGTTGGCCAGGGGCAGGGAAAGTGGGAAATGGGAAGTAGCTGTTCAATGGGAGTTTCAATTATGTCTTAATGGAATAAAGGATAAAAATCAAACAATTATCTCAAAAGATGCAAAAAATGCATTTGGCAAAACTCAACACCCTTTCAATACAGACAAGTTACATATAGAAGGAACTTATTTCAACACAATAAAGGCTGTATTTAAAAAGCCCACAATTAACACGTTAATTGTGTTAATTGTGTTAATTTAGTGAAAATCTAAAATCTTTTCCTCTAAGATCTGGAACAAGGTAAGGATGTTCACTCTTGACACTTCTGTCAAATATTGTACTGGAAGTCCTAGCTAGAGCAATTAAGAAAGAAGAAATAAATCAATGTCATCTAAATAAAAACGGAAGAATAAAATTATCTCTGTTTGCAGATGACATGATCTCATATATAGAAAACCCTAAATATTTTACAAAAAAAGGTTAGAAATAATAAACAAATTCAGTAAAGTTGCAGGACACAAAATCAACATACAAAAATCAGTTACATTTCTAGACACAGCACACTATCCAAAAAGGAAATTAAGAAACTTTACCTTTTACAATAGCATCAAAAAGAATAAAAATCTTAGGAATAAGCTTACTCAGTGAGGTGCACTGAAAACTTGTACATTGAAAGCTATACAGTACTGATGAAAGAAATTAAAGCAGATACAAATAAATGGAAATAAATCAATGTTCATAGATTAGAAGAATTAATGTTGTTAAAATGTTTATATTACCCAATGTGATTTACAGATTCAGTGCAATCCCTATTAAAAGTTGAATGGCATTTTTAAAAATTTATATTTTTTATTAATTTTAATTTGAAGTTCCAGAGTATATGTGCAGGATGTGCAGGTTTGTTACATAGGTAAACATGTGCCGTGGTGGTTTGCTCCACCTATCAACCTATCACCTAGGTATTGAGCCCAGCATACATTAGCTATTTTTCCCAATGCTCTCCCTCCCCTAACCCCACTCTCCAAGAGGTCCCAGTGTATGTTGTTCCCCTCCCTGTGCCATCTACGTGTTCTCATTGTTCAACTCCCACTTGTAAGTGAGAACACGTGGTGTTTGGTTTTCTGTTCCTGCATTAGCTTGCTGAGGATAATTGCTTCCAGCTCTGTCCATGTGCCTGCAAAGGACATGATCTCATTCCTTTTTATGGCTGCATAGTATTCCATGGTGTATATGTACATTTTCTTTTTTCGGTCTATCATTGATGAGCATTTGGGTTGATTCCATTTCTTTGCTATTGTGAATAGTGTGCTGCAATGAACAGATGTGTGCATGAATCTTTGTAGTAGAATTATTTATATTCCTTAGGGTATATACTCTAAGGTATATAATGATGAGGTATATACCCTAAGGTATATAATAATGTGATTGCTGGGTCAAATGGTACTTCTGGTTCTAGATCTTTGAGGAACTGCCACACTGTCTTCCACAATGGTTGAACTAATTTACATTCCCACCCACCAACAGTGTAAAAGCGTTCCTATTTCTACTCAACCTCACCAGCATCTGCTGTTTCTTGACTTTTTAATAATCGCCATTCTGACTGACATGAGATGGTATCTCATTGTGGTTTTGATTTGCATTTCTCTAATGTTCAGTGATGTTGAGCTTCTTTTCATGTTTGTTGGCCACATGAACATCTTTTGAGAAGCGTCTGTTCTTATCTTTTGCCCACCTTTTAATGAGGTTGCATGTTTTTATCTTGTAAATTTGTTTAAGTTCCTTGTAGATTCTGGATATTAGACCTTTGTCAGATAGGTAGATTGCAAAAATTTTCTTCTGTTCTGTAGGTTGCCTGTTCATTCTGATGATAGTTTCTTTTGCTGTGCAGAAGCTCCTCAGTTTAATTAGATCCCATTTGTCAATTTTTATTTTTGTTGCAATTGCTTTTGGCAATTTCATCATGAAATCTTTGTCTGTGCCTATGTCCTGAATGGTATCACCTAGATTTTCTTCCAGGGTTTTTATAGCTTTGAGTTTCACCTTTAAATCTTTAATCTGTCTTGAGTTAATTTTTGTACAAGGTGTAAGGAAGGGGTCCAGTTTCAATTTTCTGCATATGGCTAGCCAGTTCTCCCAGCACCATTTATTATATGGGAATCTAAAATTTATGTGGAACCACAAAAGACCCTGAATCACCAAAGCAATTTTGAGCAAGAAGAAATCTGGAGGCCAGGCTCCATGTCTCAGGCCTATAATCCCAGCAATTTTTGAGGCTGAGATGGTACAATTGCTTGAGTCCAGGAGTTCACAACCAGCCTGAGCAAAATAATGAGGTCCTGTCTCTACAAAAATAAAACATAAAAAACATGCTGGGTGTGGTGGTACACACCTATAGTCCCAGCTGAGGTGGGAGGATAACTTGAGCCCAGGGGTGGAGGCTGCAGTGAGCTAAGATCATGCCACTCTACTCCAGACTGGGTGACAGAGCAGGACTCTGTTTCTAAAAGAAAAAAAATCTGGAGACAGTATGTTTGCTTATATAAAAATACGTTACAAAGCTAGACTAATCAAAATAGTATGTGATACTGTTTGGTTGTGTCCCGACCCAAATCTCATCTTGAATTGTTCCCATAATCCCCACACATCATGGGAGAGACCTGGTAGGAGGTAACTTAATCATGGATGCAGTTACCCTTAGGCTGTTCTCATGATAGTGAGTGAGTTATCATGAGATCTGATGGTTTTACAAGGGGCATTGCCCCCGCTTCTTCTGCACTTCTCTTTGCTGCCACCATGTGAATAAGGACATATTTGCATCCCCTTCTGCTATGATTTTAAGTTTGCTGTGGCCTTCCAGCCCTGCAGAACTGTGAGTCAATTAAACATCTTTCCTTTATAAATTATGCAGTCTTGGGTATTTCTTCACAGCAGCATGAGAACAGACTAATACAGTGAATTGCTACCACAGAGAGTGGGGCACTGCCATAAAGCTACCCAAAAATATGGAAGGGACTTTGGAACTGGGTAACAGGCAGAGGCTGGAACAGTTTGGAGAGCTCAGAAGAATACAGGAAAATGTGGGAAAGTTTGGAACATCCTAGATACCCGTTGAATTGCTTTGGGCAAAATGCTGATAGTGATATGGACAATAAAGTCTAGGCTGAGGTGATATCAGATGGAGATGAGGAACTTGTTGGAAACTGGAATAAAGGTGATTCTTGCTATGTTTTAGCAAAGAGGGGCAGCATTTTGTCCCCACCCTAGAGATCTGTGGAATTTTGAACTTGAGAGAGACGATTTAGCATATCTGGTGGAAGAAATTTCTAAGCGGCAAAGCATTCAAGAGGGAGAAAACATGAAAGTTTGGAAAATTTGCAGACTGATGATGTGATGGAAAAGAAAACCTGGTTTTCTGGGAAGAAATTCAAGCCAGCTACAAAAATTTGCATAAGTAACAAGGAGCCAAATGCTAATCATTAAGACAATGGGAAAAATGTCCCCAGGGTATGTCAGAGACCTTCATGGCAGCCCCTCCCATCACAGACCCAGAGGCCTAGGAGAGAAAAATGGTTTCATGGGCTGGGCTCAGGTCTCCCTGCTCTGTGCAACCTTGGGACATGGTGCCCTGTGTCCCTGCTGTGGCTAAAAGGGGTCAATGTACAGCTCAGGCTGTTGCTTCAGAGGGTGCAAGCCACAAGCCTTGGTGGCTTACATGTGGTGTTGAGCTTGCGGGTGCACAGAAGTCAAGAACTGAGGTTTGGGAACCTCTCCCTAGATTTCAGAGGATGTATGGAAATGCCTGGACGTTGGGGCAGAAGTTGCTGCAGGGGGCAGAGTCCTGATGGAGAACCTCTGCTAGGGTAGCATGGAAGGGAAATGTGGGGTCAGAGCCCCCACACAAAGACCCCACTGGGGGACTGCCTAGTAGACCTGTGAGAAGAGGGCCACTGTCCTCCAGACCCCAGAAAGGTAGATCCACTGACAGCTTGCACCATGTGCCTGGAAAAGTTGCTGACATTCAACACTAGCCTGTGAAAGAAGCCAGGAGCAGGGCTGTACCCTGCAAAGCCACAGGGACAGAGCTGCCCAAGGCCAGGGGAGCCTGCCTCTTGCATCAGTGTGCCCTGCATATGAGACACAGAGTCAAAGGAGATCATTTTGGAACTTTAAAATTTAATGACTGCCCTATTAAATTTTAGACGTGCATAGGCCCTGTAGTCCCATTGTTTTGGCCAATTTCTGTCATTCAGAACAAGTGTGTTTACCCAATGCCTGTACCCTCATTGTATCCAGGAAGTAACTAACTTGCTTTTGATTTTACAGGCTCATAGGCAGAAGGGACTTGCTTTGTATTGGATGAGACTTTGGACTTGGACTTTTGAGTTAATACTGAAATGAGTTAAGACTTTGGAGGACTGTTGGAAGGGCATAATTGTGTTTTGAAATGTAAGGACAACAAGATTTGGGAGGGGCTGGGTCAGAAGGATATGGTTTTGCTGTGACCCCACCCAAATCTCATCTTGAATTATAGTTGCCATAATCCCCACATGTTGTGGGAGAGACCTGCTGGGAGACGGTTTAATCATGGGTGTGGTTGCCCTCATGCTGTTCTCATGATAGTGAGTAAGTTATCATGAGATCTAATCATTTTATAAGGGGCTTTTCTCCCCCTTCACTCTGCCCTTCTTCTTTCTGCTGCCATGTGAAGAAGGATGTGTTTGCTTCCCCTTCTGCCATGAATGTAAGTTTTCTGAGGCCTCCTCAGTCCCACAGAACTATGAGTTAATTAAACTTCTGTCCTTTACAAATTACCCTGTCTTGGGTATTTCTTCATAGCAGCATGAGAATGGATTAATACAGTATGGTACTGGCATAAAAACAGACATATAGACCAATGAAACAGAATAAAGAGCCCAGGAATAAATCCATTCATATATAATCAAACCTTGTATATTGTTGGTGGGTGTGTAAGTTTGTGCAGCCCTTATGGAGGGCAGTATGGAACCTCCTCAAAAAATTAAAAGTCAAACTGCAATATGATCCAGGCATCCCATTTTTAGGTGCATATCCGAAGACATCAAAATCAGAATCTCAAAGAGATATCTGCACTTCCATGTTCACCTTCATGCATCATCTTCATGCATCTGCACCTTCATGCAGCATTATTCATAATAATTAAAGCATAGTAGCAATGTAAATATTCATCAGTGGATGAAATGATAAAAGAAAACATGGTGTATACATACAATGAAATATTATTCAGTCTTGAGAAAAGGGAAATCCTGCCATTTGCTACAACATGGTGCACCTGGAAGAATTATACTAACTAAAATAAGCCAGATACAGAAGGACAAATACCACATGATGCCACTTATATCAAGAATCAAAAATAGACAAACTCATAGAAGCAGAGAGCAGGATGGTGATTACCAAGGCTTGAGAGAAGATGAAATGGGGGGATTAGTCAAAGTGTGCAAGATTTCAGTTATGCAAGTCCTAGAGATCTCCTGCCCAGCATAGTGCCTATAGTTAACAATGCTGTATTGTACACATAAAAATTTGCTAAGAGGGTAGATCTTAAGTGTGCACACACATGAATAATAGTAAAAATTAACAAAAAGGGTGGGAGGAAAATTTTGGAGGTTAGGGATATGTTTATGGCATATATTGTTGGGATAATGTCATGGGTGTATATGTATCTGCAAGCTCATCAAGTTGTGTACATTAACTATGTACACGTTTCTGAATGTTAATCATGCCTAAAGTGGTTTAAGAAAAAGAAGTTCATAAGAGCAAGTTTACAATAAAACATTTTAACTCTTAAATTTTATTTCGCTTAAAAATAGTGCATTAAACGAGTCGCAATAGCATTTTAAACATCTTGACGTGAATAATAATAGATATTATGAAATTAATTTCCAATTGCTTTTAACCCTAAGACACTACTGTTGCCTTAATTACTGTGGTGGTCATAAAGATGAGAAGAGAAAAAAATGCCAAAGGCCCATGGATTGTCATAGAGAGAAGTCTTGGTCCCTTTCATGTGCGTGTTCTATTAGGCTTATTGCCTACAAAGCTCATTCGAATGTCTTTTCACAGTGCTTTGAGTTGCATTGGAATTATTTTCTCTACCCTTTTTGTTAAAGAAAAACAAAACAAAAATATAAATGATTTTGGTCAAAGTCTGACTGCATGTCTTCCTAATATTGTAGCAAATCATCTAGCAATAACAGCCTTGTACCTAGCACAGGGTAGGTACTCAATAAATATTTGTTGCATAAATTCAACAATAAAATTTTATTCATGGAGCGAGATCAGTATTTACTGTGACATCCTTAAGTTTCAAAGGTTAGACCAAGAACACTGTTGCTTGAAACAAAAAATATTCGTTTCATGTTTGCAAATATTTTGTTACTTTTCTGCTTTGTTGGAAGATGCAATTGAGTCCTTGAGATTAACTTGCCTTGTGTCCAAAAGATAAAACCTAGTGTCTGAAATGTCAGTTACTCAATGTCATTTATGTCTTCAATCAAACATTTTGTGACATTAGAAACTTATTTTCATCTGTGAGGATAAAATCTGAAAAATCAGGTGGAATGAAAAGTCATTCCAAAGTTTTAATGAGACATATCAAGGGTGAATTATTTCATTTCTTCTATTCACTTTTATTCCTGTTAACATGCAAGTAATTTTGCAGCTATTCTGTGTTTTCTTTGATGCAAGTTGGGACTGAGTTTGCATCTGGGGTGGTAGCCCTAGAATGCTGGGGTGCATTCTGGGAACAGCTGCGTTAAGCACAGGTACGTGGGGACAGTTCTGGTTCTACTTCCCTGCTGGGCTATGTCACCTGTGACAAACGCTCCTGTGGGCAAGTCTTCTTTGCTACTTGTCCCTGCAACTGCCCCAACAAAGGGCTGCTCTCCACCTCCCATCCCTCCTCTGCCAGATGTGGCTGCTTCAGCCCTTTGCCAACCCAGGGCTTCTTTTAACCCTAATCATTTAGAGTACCTGGAGTTCACAGCTTCTGATTTGGAGGAGATCTCATGTGACACTAATCATTGCTGAAACCACCATGTCTGCTTCCAATACTTTATTCTTCAAAAGCAAAGTGAGAGAGAAAAAAAGAGAAATGGAAAGGGAGGGAGATGAAAGAAAGAAAGAAGGAGAAGAAAGAGTGAGATTCGTCTCTTCACTTTCTAGCTAAAGCAGAGAAACAGCATAAGCTCCATCAAACCTAGTGAAAAACAGCAGGAGTGACTCACTAAATCTCAGTGTGCTTAACTTTTGTACGGGGAGAATTCATCATGGGGGAAGGATTACTCTAGGTCTTTGTGATTGCTATGGCTCTAACACAATGGTTCCCACATAGCAATTGTCAAATATTTGTGGATTAGCCAGCAGGCAGGTAGAGCAGCTCTCCTCCAAATCAGCATTCATAAGAATTGCAGTTCCATTTGCACTTCTCATGTTTACTAAATACACATTTCAATAGAGTATTGTACTCATAGCTGATTTTATAGTGTGGTTTTCAGACAATTTTAATCTTTTTTGATTCAGGATACTAAAATGCATACCCAGCAAGCAATGTTGGAAAATATGGGAGATAAATTCGTGAGTATGAAGTGAGAGGAGGGGAAGGTGGGTGCACCTGGAAAATACTGTTGGATCTCATTGCAAGAAGAAGTCTAATTCTAGCTGTCAGTGTCATGTTCATGTTCACCCATCACCAATTTCAATAGCTTAGAAAAATTAAGCCTCTTTAAATGAGCAGTCTGAAAAAATCACTTTGAAAGGAAATGGCAAAAATTTTTGATGAACTTTTTTTATCATATGAAAGTTTGATTCTCCTATGTAAATTCTCAAAGGCAGGTGGTAGTTTATCAAAATTGCAGGAGTTAATTTATATTGTCCAAGATAATCTGCTTTATCATTTCTTTATCTAAAGGAAAGGATAGTGATTTAAGTTTTGCTTTTAAGTCACCAGTGTTGGCAAAAGCCTTGTAAGATACAGATCTAACCCCTTTTCTCCTTGCTTCCACCCCACACACATATCCCCAGGTTCTGCCAAATTCTTTTGGCAGAAGCAGTCTGGAAACTCTATCTAGAAATTCAATTCTAAGGTCTAAAGCATTCCAACTAACTAGAACACACACACACACACACACACACACACACACACACACACACACACACACAGAGTCTAAATTAGAGGTCTGCATTTGTATCTAAAGTGTTTTAAGTGTTAGAAAAATGGAAAAATACTGCTCTTTCTACATCTCTGAAGTTATCAAAGAATTAATTCTTGCAGTTTCCTTGATTACTTGAGAACACTGTCCCTGCCTTAGGGTTCTGTTCGATAGTGACTCATTCATTCATTCACTCATTCATTGCCTTGGTCTTTTCTCTCAGTTCTTCCAGAAAGCAGAGACCAAGATAAGAATTTATGTGCAGAAATGTTGTTTGGAAAGTCAGTTCAGGAAACAGAACAGGAAGACCAGGAAGGAGGCAAAGCCAATACGAGAGTGTCTTCTCAGACGTTTCACCACTGTGGGAAACTGGACTCAATCCCACAGGGTCCTTCTGATGAGCCACATAGAGTGCACCCCAGAATTGTCCACTGGAGAAAGGGATCACTTATTTACCGGCTCCGTCTCTCATTGGTCCAGGGCTGTCCTTTTGAGTACTGACTGTCCTGTGCTTTCGTATTGTTCATAAGTGAATAGAAGACAGAGTCCTGCATCACAGTATTATAGAAGCCCAGAGGCTGATATCAAGAGACACATGATATAACAGAAGCAAGTTGCTGCCAGGTTATACCTGTGCAAAAATGGCTGCCACAGAAATGGCCAGAGTAAATGGTGAGCTGACAGATGTGCAATACATTCATTTAGTATCTATTGAGAGTGACACTACAAAGAAACTATGGGGAAACTAAACACAAGTAGATCATTCCAATGATAAGAAATGTGTTAGGGACACAACACGGATAAGAGAGGAAACAACCTTCGGCATACGATTTGTGTCTGCCATGTATGCTCTTGGACCTTGGCTGTAAATTACCAGGGTAATGATGGAATAGAATTAGAGAGGAACACAAACTAGTGGGAAGAATGTGTGCTGACAGCAAATAGAGTACCCAGTGGAGAAGCCTGGAATAGATCTGCAAAGAGGGAAGGTGAGACCACAGCAGCAGGGCTGGGTTTGAATCACTGATGGGAGTCAGGAGAGGAAATTAGAAGCAGTCCACATTCATAGGAGATATTAAAGAAAAACATGGGGAAAAGGGATTTTAAGAGATTCTGCTGTATATGAATTGAAATCACATTTGGTGTTTTCAAGAAACCATGGTAGAGATTCCATGTGGGTTTTTTTTTCAATTTTAATTTCACAACTTTTTTTGGAGTGATTTTTTTATTATACTTTAAGTTCTGGGGTTCATGTGCACAACATGCAGGTTTGTTACATAGGCATACTTGTGCCATGTTGGTTTGCTGCACCCATCAACTCGTCGTTTACATTAAGTATTTATCCTAATGCTATCCCTCCCCCAGCCCCCACCCCCTGACAGGCCCCTCCCTGTGTCCATGTGTTCTCATTGTTCAACTCCCACTTATGAGTGAGAACATGCAGTGTTTGGCTTTCTGTTCCTGTGTATGTTTGCTGAGAATGATGGTTTCCAGCTTCATCCATGTCCCTGCAAAGGACATGAACTCATCCTTTTTTATGGCTCAGAGTATTCCATGGTGTATATGTGCCATATTTTCTTTATCCAGTCTATTATTGGTGGACATTTGGGTTGGTTCCAAGTCTTTGCTGTTGTGAATAGTGCCACAATAAACATACATGTGCATGTGTCTTTATAGTAGCATGATTTATAATCCTCTGGGTATATACACAGTAATGGGATTGCTGGGTCAAATGGTATTTCTAGTTCTAGATTCTTGAGGAATCGCCACACTGTCTTCCACAATGGTTGAACTAATTTACACTCCCACCAACAGTGTAAAAGCGTTCCTATTTCTCCATATCCTCTCCAGCATGTTTCCTGACTTTTTAATGATCGCCATTCTAACTGGTGTGAGATGGTATCTCATTGTAGTTTTGATTTGCATTTCTCTAATGACCAGTGATGATGAGCATTTTTTCATATGCCTGTTGGCTGCATAAATGTCTTCTTTTAAGAAGTGTCTGTTCATATCCTTTGCCCACTTTTTGATGGGGTTGTTTGTTTTTTTCTTGTAAATTTGTTTAAGTTCTTTGTAGATTCTGGATATTAGCCCTTTGTCAGATGGGTAGATTGCAAAAATTTTCTCCCATTCCATAGGTTGCCTGTTTACTCTGCTGATAGTTTCTTTTGCTCTGCAGAAGCTCTTTTTGTATAAATTTCTTTTTCCTATAATAACGCTGTACAAGGAAGAGTCTTAAATTAAGGATAGAAAGAATGGGAGTGAAATAATTAGACTAGACCTTAAGTCACCATTGTCATATTCTACATTTGTCTCCTTTAAAAGTATTGTATTGACAACTGCAGTGGATGCTGTGCTGCGTTGTCCAAATCCTCCTCTGGAAATGGAGCTTTTATTCCCCTAGGTGCCTGGATTGCTGTCAGAAGGTGGCCCTCAGCTCTCAGCTCCTTCTAGGGACTGGCTTGGCTCAGGGAGCCACCTCACACAGTCACACATCATGGTCACAATGGCCTACATCCAGTGATTTTCAATGTGGGGTATAAAGTCCCAGGCCCATCACCCAACTAGGAACAATTCTCAAGGGTCATCCAGCTTCCAAACTCTGTAGGATTGGCTGAGTCCTCAGAGAAGATGGCATCACAACTCAACTTCTTCCACTGTTCATAACATCATAATTTGCTATTTGTCATACTAATGCATAAAATACATATTAATTTTCCTTAAAAATATTTTTTGATATTCTGCCTCAATGTGCTAAAATAAGTGTTCATTTTTCGTAAAAGAAATAAAACTTTCTTCCTGTCTATCTTCCTTTCTATTTAGAATCACTTCATAGCTGAATGGATCTTCATTTGCTTTCAAAAAGAGGCCCTACTTCAACCAGTCTTCCACCTCACTGCCTCACATGCAGGCCACACTCACCGCTGCTTTCAAACTCTTGTCCACTCAGTGTCTTTCCTTCAACCCAAATTTCATTCTCATTTTATTGAAATTCTGTTCATTCTTTATGGCTCACTTCATTTTCATCCCTCTTTGTAATTCCTTTTCTGACATCTATTTTCTTTGCTCTTTCTCTTCTCTGAAATTATAAGTAGCCATTTCCTATGGTGTGCAATAACACTTCCTCAACGTGTTTTTGGATTTTACTTTCTTATGTGTATATCGGCCTATTCAAATAGATGGCAAAGTCTTAGAGCAGAAGCCAAGGTGGGTTCTTCTTTGTACTCACTATGGTATGCCACCATAGTACTGGGTAGTAACTATCATCTATCATTTATTAAGCATTTAGTTTTTGCCAGATACAGTGCTTAGCACTTTCCACATATTAACCCATTTAATTTTTACAAATACCTAGTGAGACTTATGCTATTATTATCCTTGTTTGGCAGTTGAGAAAACTGAGTCTTAGAGAGATAAAGAAATTGTTTAAGATGACAGAGATGGAAATGGCAGAGATTGGTCTATCTCACTGCCAAGCCATAGTTCTGAATTACTCTACCACATGCTCCCTATGCATTCAACAAGGTGTCATGAATCAAGTGATCTAAACCTAAATCACAAAGCATGGGATTTGTTTGTGAGGGTCTAAAGAATAAGATAAACCTTTAGTCCCATGGGGTATATCATTTATTTTTGCAATGTTTAGTAGCACCAGTGAGAAATCAGCTGTGGACAGCATAATAGACTTCTTGCAATTGCTTCTTTGTACTAAAGTTGGCATCAAGTCATTCATTTACTCCCCAGATGTAATTTGGCATCACTACGTAGAGTTTAGTCATCATGGAGACATCAAAATATTAGTCATGTCCCCCAAGAAGCTCACATTATAAATAAAGACACGATGGAGCTCGCAGACATCTGTGCTCTGCGGAGCTAAGATTTCCTAGGAGAGACATGATACTGAAATCATGACTCATGCATTTAGAAATCACAAATGTAATTAAATTCATCAGCACTCTTTCACATTTGCTGTTTTTGAGTATCAAACAGAGCTTACCAGAGAAGAAAATACAACAATCTGAAAAGAATTCAGAAACACATCATGCTCAAATTATCATACTTCAGTGGTCACATGTGATCATGGGATTTGTGTCACTTCAGCCTATAAAACAGATCTTGCCCAGCTCTAAAATATAGCTTAAAGTAGCCATGGCCAGAAAAGATCGAGACCTCCATTTTACCATAAACATTTATGTGAATTTGGTTCTCTCTGCATATTTTATTTTTAAAAAATTTAAATTATTACCAAAACCAAATAAATAGTCCCTAAAGTGAAATCATGCTCATGTCATTGTCTAGTGGGTAATTTACTGTACTAAAGGTTTGGAGGGGAAAAACAACAACAACGACAACTAAAGAATTGAAGACAGCTCATGCAGCTTATCAGGTTCAATGTCCATGCAAATATTCTCTTTACCATGATGTCACAATATTTTTAAATACATATAGATATAAGTAGCAACATGCTTTCTGGTTTCTAAAACAATTTTTCTTCTTGTTATCCTAGGGTTTCACAAATAAGTGGTAAGATACAATACATAGGACTACTCTGTGGAACTTTTGAAAATTGTGTCTGTTTGCTAGAAGGTCACATGTCTTGTCCAAATCAAGAATTGAAAGAATATCTGGTCCACTGATCCATCTTTTGCTATATCAGGGAAATATTCTTTAAATAACTACTTTAGTGAAGAAAGATGTCTGATATTTTTGTCCTTCATTTTATCTCTAGCACTGTAATTTTCGTCACAAGTAAATGAATTGAGAATTTCAAATAACTTATAGCTTCCACAATCAAGTCTTTTCAGCTGACTCACTTGTTTCATTTACCTCGCCATGATCCTTTCATGACTGTGAAAACATTTTCAATTTTGCCTTCCAGTTGTTGATTGAGAGTGTTACATCTTGGGGGAAAAATGCCACATAATACAACTTTGTGAACTAATCTTTATTGTTAGCATAAGCAATATATTCACACATCCAGATTTTTGGCCCTTTTCTTGTTGTCATATCGTGGAGAAGGCTAGGATAGTTCTCTCAACTAATGTAGTAAACATCTCTACTCTGGAGTAAACTTCCAAAATCATTTCTGTTTTAGTTTACATTTATCACAGGAGATATAGACAACTGTTTGATTGTTTTATGTTACCTTCTTCCCATTAATTTACCATTTACCAACCTATTTAATGCAAGAGCTCAGACTTGGCTGATGCAAATCAATGACTTTTTAAAAACTTTGTCCCTCTGGTGTTTTGTGTGTAATGGAGCAGGGGTATTAGGATACTTCCATATTGCAGAATCAAAAACTATATTACCTTTCTAATCAAATAAAAGTGTACTTTTAGAATAAAAAATAGTTAACTTTTTTTAAAGAACGAAAGAAAAAATGCATACTGGCACCCTATTTAATGTTTATCCCCAACAGAATTGCCTTCACAGACAGGTATTTTGATGCTTCAAGACAGTCTTGTTACTGGAAGCTGACTCTACCAAAAAGGCATGTATTTGACATTATGGAAGACTCACCCAGATTAAAAAGACTAAAGAATCAGATTTGGAGAAGTTCCAAAAAGCCTTGATAGCAGCAATTGATAAACTGATTAACACTCTCAGACACTGCAGTGAATTAGCTCTAACCATTTTTTGGTTGTGTTATCACCATGCATGCTTCAGAGAGGGAGAGTCTAATTGGTTTATCTTAGGTTAACTTGCGTTCACCCCCTTGATGAGGCAGAGGGTAAAAACTTTCCCCAAACTTGTATTTTGTCTTTCTTCCTTTCTAAAACAGAACTCCAGAGATTTAGCTGTATACAGGCTCTGCACCTAGAGACTATATTTCCTTTGCAACCAGGTGTGAGCATGTGACTTGGTTCTAGTCAATAGGATGTGAACAAAAAAATGTTCACAACTATCGGGTTCTCATAAAGATAAAGTCACCTTCCCAGGCCTTGTTTTTCCCTGTCCCACATACAGAAACATGAACATGTGGAACAGGTTAGCGGTGTCCAGTGTTGTTACAGTAAGTGAAAACAGTAGCCTGGGGATGGCGGAGCAACAATATGGAAGGATCAGGATCCTAGAATGACTTTCTGTAGCAAAGCTGATCTGCCAACTTGAAATGGCAAGTATTATGAGAGAGAGAAATGAACTCCTACCTCATTTACTTTGAAGTTTCTTTGTTATATCTGGTTACCTTCACTACTATACCCCACATAAGGAGGATAAAGACACCAGATTTGCTGACTGTTCTTAACAGGAGACAATCATTTCTTCAAAAGAATTAGAAACCAAGAACCACTCCCTAAAATGGAATACATTTTGGGCAACTGAAACAATGAATCCAGTACAGCTTTCACAATATATAATAAATATATTGTGCAGCTTTCATAGAAATAGGCAAGTCAAACCGATTACTGTGTTTGCCTGAAGATTATTTTGAGGACTTTATCCATGACATCACTCACTTTTCCCTAAAGTGACCCTTACAAGATTTTGTTTACAATGAAATGCTCAGAGAAGTTTTTATTCCCCTGAGAAAGTGATCTAATTTTGATTTTGACCAAAAAACTACGTGCATGAAAATGTTTCCCTGTTCATTCTGTACCAAAAAGTTTAGAGTTGAATTTACAGTTCAGGTACCTCTTATACTGCTTCTTATGGTATGCAAAGTAGTGTCCTTTTTAAGTTTTGGTCTTGGATTCTTAACCTAATTTTTATTATTCTGGATTTTGACTTTTAAACTTTTATATTTTAGCATTTTGTTTTATATGCTTTTATTGCCCCCAGATTCAACTACTAAAAAAGATTGGTGGACTATAAATAAATGAGAAAATAATTCAAAAAACAGAATATTCATAATTTTAAAAGATATACATTCAACTTTTTCTAATTTTTCAGGGAACTTATGTATATTTTATTAATCACTACCAAGTTCCCATTCTCTTTCCAAAGTTTCTATATGTTTTCTTGATTCTCTTCTCCCTCAATCTTTAATTACAGTCATTTAGCCTTATGTTAGGAGCAAAGTGAGATCCAGGTTTTGTGGGGCCTAAAGCTTATACAACGTTGGAGACTCTACTAAATGCACGACTAGGACTAAGTGAATATTTATGTAGAATGAGATATGAAATTATAACCACAAATAAGTTAAAAAGAAATTAAAAAGAAACCGCAGCCACGAGCACAATGAAATCTGCAGAAAATATTATTAAACTGCCTACACTATGTTCATGCAAGTATATTTTCAAATTGCTGATAGCTGTAAACAATATTGTGCTTGTTTTTTTTTCATTTAATACTCCATCATTATTTTCCTATGACATTTAGGATTTATTTTTAAGTAGAAACAATTTACTCTTAAAAGATCTGAAATAAAAACCCCCAAAACAAAACAGATGTTTGCAAGGATAAGGGGAAAAGAAAATGCTTGTACATTGTTGGTGGGAATATAAATCAGTATGACCTCTATGGAAAATGGTATGAAAAGCTTTCAAAGAACTAAAAATAGAGCTACCATAGGATGCAGCAATCCCACTACTGGGTATCTATTCAAAGAAAAAGAAATCAATATATCAAAGGAATACCTGCATTCACATGTTTGTTGCAGCATTATTCACAATAGCAAAGATATGGAATTAAGTGCCCAGCAACAGACTAATAGATAAAGAAAATGTGGTACATATACAAAATGGAATACTATTTGGTCATAAAAAAGAATAAAATCATGTTATTTGCAGCAATGTGGATGAAACTGGAAGCCATTATGTTAAGTGAAATAAGCCAGCCACAGAAAGACAAATACCTCATGTTCTCATAAGTGGGAGCGAAAAAACTTGATCTCAGGGACATAAAGAAAGAACAATAGATAACAAAGACTGAGAAGCATGGATGGGTGGGAGTGGGAACTGAAAAGCTGCTGGTCATGGGTACAAACATACAGTTAAATAGAAGAAATAAGTTCTAATGTTTGATATCAGACTAGGGCACCTATAGTTAGCAACAATATTATGTATATTTCTCAAAGCAACTAAAAAAGAGCACTTTGAAATGCTGCCAACACATAAAAATGATAAATACTCAAGTTGATGGACACCACAATTACCCAATTACATGCAAAGAATGTGTGATTGACTATCAGACACTCACATGCATTCCATAAATATGTAAATTATTATATGCCAATAAAAGAAAAAAGATTCAAAAATAAAATATAATTTTTATGTGTTTAAAAATGAAATTCAATTTAAAAACTCATTAAAATTGAAAACAAACTGAAATGAATACATCTGTGGATCAAATTTGTGATATAACTACACACTAAAGACAAGTAGAGCTATTGTAATCCCTACTAAATGGAACCAGAATTCCTTGAGAAAATGGCTAATTCTAGTTCTGGGGCAGAAAACATACAACATGAGTCTAGGATGTGCCTCAGAAGAGAAAAGTTTCAAGGACTGATGGAGTTGTATCAATTGGTCATGGAAGCAAACATAAAGGATCTCCATTGATCAACGATGAGAAAAATTGAATAAAAATTAATGGAAGTAATTGAAAGCAATTAAATAAAGCAAATTTTCTATGTTCATAATGACGGAGAGAGGAAGAGAGAGATGGAGAGGGAGAAAGGTCAAAATTTAAAACTCAGTAAACATCATTGGAAATAACTAGAGTACCAAGTATTAGTTACAGAATGGATAATTTAACATAAAGAACTGAATAGTTATTTTGCCTTGAATATAAACTATATTTCAAGAAAAATAGTCATAGTTGATGAAAGAATGATATTCTTTATAAAGTAATTCCATCTAAAAAAATTTAAGAAGCATAATAGAATTAGAAAATTACCCCCAATGAAGAAATTAAATCAGGAAACTATCATAAAGGACTGTAGACATCATATCAAAGATTGATATAAAATATTAAAATAGAGGGACCAGATTGTCACCACCTGAAATCACTGATCAATCTCAGCATCACTAAATTGGGAACAACCAAATATTTCAGGCCTTTGATGTGATACCAGTTGAAGCATACAACACCACCTCTAAACATTCTTGGCAAAAATGTTGAGCCTAAATCTAATAAAAACTCTGGAAGTAATTTCCATTTAGAGAAAATATGGGAGGTGGAGGCACATGTTAACTCCATGAGGAATCAAGCAGACAAATTCAGAGTGTGGAACATTCTACAGGGCAACTATTTTGTTTCTGTAACAAGTAAATTGTACAAAAGAGGAAAAAAGAGATGAATGGAAAGTGGGCTAAATTTAAGCTGGTGTAAGGGCTGCGTCAAATGTAATATGTGATCTTATTTGGATACTGTTTCAAGCAAACTAACTGTTAAAAAGGCACTTTTTGTAATTGAGAAAATTTACTTACGGACATTATGTTATCTCAAATAATTATTTTTACTTTCCTATTTTACTTTCCTATAAATGATCATTGCATTGTCATTGTATAAAAATGCAATTTTTTTTACTTGTATAATGGAGGATGTAGGGATAAAAGAACATGATGTATAGAATTTCGCTTTTAAATACTTCAGTAGAGAAGAAAAGGAGACTAGATGAAGCAAATTAATTATTAAATTTGTTGATAAGTATATGAAAGTTCATTGATTATATATGAAAAATTTATATTTTATAAGTCTGGCTTAAAATGCCATGAGACCAAATGTTTTAAAATAAATGGTTATTTTGATATTCAAACAATACATTTTTACTGTATATAATATTAAAGTAAAAATAAAATTAAAATCACCTGAAATCTTTTCATGGAGAAATTACTATTGTTGACAACTGGATTTAATATTTACATAAATAAAATATTACAAAATAAAAATGAAGTTTTTAACTTGCTAGTATCCATTAAATCAATATCATCGTATATATACAATATGAAATTATCACCCCAAAAAGAACTATTAAGAAAAAGCTCATTTAAAATGCTGAATTACCATTACATATACATTATGCTATGATAATTTCTATTGTTATGGTTTCTTTCTAATTGGTCTTGAGGCCTAGAGAGGCCTAAAGCCAAGATAAACATTTGCTAGGAGAGCCCTGACAGGGGAAAGTTAAGTTCAAGTGTGTGTTTCAGGTGACACACAATGAAGAAGTAAAACCAAAATGCATGAAACAGATCAAATTTATTACTCACTGGCCCCAGAGTGATTCAGTGTGCCAACAAGAGGCTGACTGGGAGATGTGGAGGTGGCAGGGAGCTGGAGCTGTGGAAGTAGAGGAAGACATGTTGAGAGAGATAGAGAGACCTGGAAACTATGCCTTTATTAAGGTCCAGGGTGTTATCCCTTAGGCTTTCCCATGGGAATTGCAGATTGGCTAGTTTAAGGAAAATATTTATTTATTTATTTTAGAGATAGCATCTCGCTCTGTCGCCCAGGCTGGAGTGCAGTGGCGCGACCTCGGTTCACTGAAACCTCCGTCTCCCGGGTTCAAGCGATTCTCCTACCTCAACCTCCCGAGTAGCTGGGATTACAAGCGCACGCCACCACACCCCGCTAATTTTTGTATTTTTAGTAGAGTCAGGGTTTCACCATGTTGGCCAGGCTGGTCATGAAGTCCTGACCTCAGATGATCTGCCTGCCTCAGCTTCCCAAAGTGTTAGGATTACAGACGTGAGCCACTGCGTGCGGCCAGGGAGAACTTATTGACATGACTCTAGAGTTGACCATTAGGTTTTCTCGCGGTCGGGAGCTGTGAAATGTTTTCGGTTTTGGATTACTGAGATGAGGAACAATGGGCTATATCACAATCAGCTGCACAGGAAGGAAGAAATTTTAACTAAGCCAAAGGCGACAGGGCACAACTGGGTTCAAACAACTTGGGTCAGCCCTAAAAATAGATACTGAGGCAGCAAGAATAGGAAACACCAAATCTATGACACATCACTTAGTGGTTAATAGAATAAACCCTCTCTGCAATGTCTGTTTTTGAATTTATCTTTAGCATATACTTTAGTTTGCCTTACTCATATGTCCTTGATTATTTTTCTTTGTCCACTATTGTAACTTTTGATAGAAATGGCTTTCAAATAAAAATGAATTCAATAAACATTTATTGAACGCTTACTGTGTGCCAGGTATGAGGGTGGCAGGATGCACTGATAAATTAGATATGGTTGCAAGTCCACAAGGAGTGAGAGTCTATTAAAGCATGTGGATATAATGAATTTAAAATCTACAACAAAATATGACATGAGCTCTAGCAGATGTTTACCGAAGGTGATACAGGGCATAGAAGAGGGAGCAATTGACTTTCCCTGGCAAAGTAAAACAAAAACAAAATGCTTCAATTTGTAGGGATGTTTTATGCTGAATTTTAAAAGATGATTGAGGTTTGGGGTGGGGATCATAGTGAAATGTCGCCCAAATCAAAGTGAAGACGGTAGAGGCAACAAAGGCAGGTTGACATAAAGTCAAGTTGCAAGGTAAGCACAGCGCCAGGCAGTTCATGATGACAGTAGGGTAGTGAAGGGAATGAGGGGAGTGGGCATGGAAAAGGAGGTTATGGGACATTTGTAGAGGCAAGACTAGCAGATAGGCACAGCCAGCTCTAGAATAGAACACAAAGGTTAGACTAAAACTTTTTATTGTTACAAATTTACACATGATAGAAAGACACAAAAAGGCTAACTAGGAAGTATTTTCTCAGGCTCTTCATGTATATTTTATTTCTTCCCAACTTTAAAATTTAGACACTAGAGGATTTTACTTTCAATCCTCAGTAAGAAGGCAGTAATAGATTTAAAAAGACATTCAAGTAAAGGGAGTACATTTGGACAACCCAGTAAACGCATGCATGAGATTGCCTGTATGAACATGTAATGAGAGTTCTGGAGGCTTTCAGGGCTGTGTCTGTTGGCAGCAGCTAAGGAAATAGCAGCACTGTTACAGGCAAAGCAAGCTGGAAGGAACTCACTTCAAAGTCTCATGACGGTTTTGGACATGTTGATTTTGATATAAAACTGAACAGTTTTATTACTTTTTCAAAATATTTTTAAGTTCAAGGGTACATGTGGAGGTTTGCTATATAGGTAAATTTCAGGTCATGGGTAAATTGCATGTCATGTTTAGTGTACAGATTATTTTGTCACCCAGGTAATAAGCATAATATCTGATAGGCAGTTTTTCCATCCTCCTCCTCCCCACAACTGCCACCCTCAAGTAGGCCCCAGTGTCTGTTTTTCCCTTCTTTATGTCCGTGTGTACCCATTGTGTAGCTCCCACTTACAAGAGAGAACAAGCAATATTTGATATTCTTTTTCTGCATAATCTCTCTTAGGATAGTGGCCCTCAGCTCCATCCATGGTGCTACAAAGAATATAATTTTATTTTTTTTATGGCTGGCTGCTAGTATTCTGTGGACAGACACACGCACACACACACACCATGGAATATATATGTGTGTGTGTATATATATATATATATACACACACACATATATTCTAATTGGTCTTGAGGTGTCTCTATTGAAGACTAAAGCCAAGATAAACATACACACACACACACTCACACACACACACACACACACACACCACAGAATACTAAGCAGCCATAATAAGGTGACTTTATTTTCTTTATCCAACCAATTGTTGATGGCCACTAGGTTGGTTCTATGACTTTGTTATTATGAATAACGCCGCCCTAAACATACTAGTGCAGAAGTCTTTTTGATAGAATAATCTCTATTTTTAGTGAGGGTAAATACCCAGTAGTGAGGCTGCTGGGGTGAAGCGTAGTTCTATTTTTAGTTCTTTGAGAAATCTCCATACTGTTTTCCATGTGGTTTGAACTAATTTATATTCCCACCAACAGTGTATAAGCATTCCCTTTTCTCTGCCACCTTGCTAGCATCTGTATATTTTGACTTTTTAATAATAGCCATTCTGACTGGTGGGAGTTGGTATCTCATTGTGGTTTTTATTTGCATTTCTCTAATGATCAGTGATGTTGAGCTTTTTTGCATATGCTTGTTGACCATGTGTATGTCTTCTTTTGAGAAGTGTCTGTTCATGTCCTTTGCCCACTTTTTAATGGGGTTGTTTGCTTTTGCTTGTAAATTTGTTTAAACTCCTTATAGATTCTGGATGTTAGACCTTTGTCAGATGCATAGTTTGCAAATATTTGCTCCCATTCTGTAGGTTGTCTGTTTACTCTGTTGATAGTTTCTTTTGCTGTGCAGAAGCTCTTTAGCTTAATTAGGTCCCAATTGTCAATTTTTGTTTTTGTAAAACTGTTACTCTAACAGTCTAAAATCAGTTATTTGAAGAAAGAATTAGAGTACATCAAAAGGTATAATTCACTTGACAGGTCCAAAATTACAAAATGTTTGCCTTTTATTTTATCGTTTATTGTTTCTACACTGTTTTCTTCTTTGAAAAATGAGATGGTCTATGTTAACTTGGTAAAGCATTCCAAAGGCTCAAAGACGCACACTGGGCATCAGATCAACTTCAGTTTCTCTTTATGTTTCTAAAAGGTCAGTTTCTTAGTCTCATAACAAATCATCTCAGTGAATCCTGGCATTTTCTCTACCTCCGTTTTTGGAATTAGGGATGGTATGTTAAACTTGTAGAAGTTTTGTTTATTTAGCACATAATTTTTTACAGTTTCAACTTTATAGAATATTTTCTATCTCTCACTTTTTGAAAGAAGAAATATTTTTGTTCCAAGTTGATAAAATGTTAGCTCTAACTTTTTCCTTTGTTTCAGCTTATGAAAAATATCAAACAAATTTCATAGGTCATCCATTTTGATGACATATAGATGTCTCATTGCTAGGCCTCAAATACTTAGAAGTATAGCTTTACATTGGAACTGCTCCATGCTTTTAGATGGGTATGATTATGCTGTCACATTAACAATCCATACGGATTCTTTTGTACCAGCAATTGCAAAATAAATTGTCAAATATTTTCATATGCCCTCTTAATATGAAAAATAATCAGAGATCACGTATTTCTGAAATGGTAACATTGGAGAAGGTAAACTATGTGAAGGAAAACAAGTGGAAAAATATACTACAAAGCAATTTTCATAGAGCAAAGTCTTCAACTATATCCAGTTATATATATGAGTGAAATTTCTCCCTTATAGAAGTTTCGTAGGAGTTTCCAAAGTTCTAGAACTTTAAGTATAGAAAATGCTTTTTTTAACCTTTAAAGACAGTTGAATCTGCAGGCAAGACAGTGAACATTATGAAAAAAGCCAAGGACAATTGAGATTTTTACACTATCCTTTTGTGAACTCGGTACTCAGAAAATAGAGAAATTTGTCAAACTTTCAGCACAGTATTTGAAGAGGCACCTATACAACAATTAGAAATAAACACAAGAATGAGTGGCAGCTGTGACAGACGTTCTGAAACTTTGTCTCACAAAATATATCTCAAAGTCTGAGTACAGCATCTATCTGGAAAATCATAACATTTTAAATAAAGACAAAGATATTGATGCTGTGTCCTCTGTGACATGCACATGTTCATGTGTACACATGCCTGTGTGCACACACATGTAAAGATGTTCTCCTCACCATTCGTCATGCTGCTTTTCTGTACCAGCCAAAGTGAGCTTGGCTCAACATTATGGGAAGCATTCCAAAGGAAAACTCCAAGAACTGATGCATGAAAAGGAAAACCCACCTGTTACTAGGATACCAAAGTCCTTTATCTTCTGACATTCAATAGTAAATTGGAGCAAGTCAAAGACTACTCATAATGCAAGAAAGCAGCCTGAAAGACAAGCTGCTTCCATAGACATTTTATTACACACTGGCTTAAAGAACACTGCCCACATTCAATGCATTGGTAGACCTTGCCCTAAAGTAAGAGAGTCACTAAGACCTGGATTAGAAACAATAGAGAAATTTAATTTGAAAGAACTGCATAAGGAGTGTGTCATACTGCCAAAGCAAAATAGATCTGTGCCTGCACTTTCACGGTGCAAGGCTTAAGCTGAGTTAAATCAGAAACATATTTGAATATGTTCAAAAGCTTGGAAGTGATTTTCATACTTTACATGTGCACTGTTACTGTACCTATCAGGAGGAGACATACTATAGGAATATAGTTATTAAATTACCCTTCAGACTTGTCTTCCCTGTCCTAAATAATACTATTTCCTTTAACATTCCCACAGTTCTGATTCTCCCCCATTTCTGAACACTTTATTTTTATTTCCTAGACTTTTCCATCTTCTCTACCTCGACTTGCTGCATTGAAATAATTTGGTCAAATGGCTTTGTAACATAGCAATTGGTATTTAAATTTGTGGAAGTTGTACAGATCTGTCATACCAATTTTCATATAATGTATTGACATATACATAAATTTTAATATTTTCTACTGATGGTAGCATTTATGTGAGGCATCTAGGGAATTTCTACATGATTAATTAGAGCCTCAGTACAGTATTATTTGAGATTCATTGAGACTTAGATTTAGTCGTTGTCTTGTTACTGTAGTAAGGTGTTATAATATGTAAGAGCAATTTAAATATACATTTGCTTCAATACTTCAAAGATAGTTATCACATGCACTGAAACTGAATCACTTAGTGTTCTTTTCTTTTCAGAGAAATAAGAAAATCCACTGTGGGTGATTTTAGCCATAAGAGCACATTCAGTTATCTTTGCACAGCAGTTTTCTCTCTGTTCCCAGCCTCATGCTCTAAGCAGTATAGTACCAACAGACTGACATTTAAAAGAACTCTTGAGACTAGGTCATTTATGCCGGCAGGGTATTTTGTGAAATTAATACATTGTGTTCATCAAAGGGCCATTGTAATAGAAATCTGTTCTTCTGCAGTTGACTCCAGAGACCACAGATCATTTGGCCTACCTGGATACATGTTTTTAAGAAAGAAGCCAAGAGATGATTTCAGGTTGTTAGGGGGGTGACACTGCTGACAAAGACAAGCTAAAATATATGAAACAGAACCATAGTCAAACTTACCTTACTTCTAAAATGTGACAGCTACAATCATTAAAAAGAGACTGTGATAAAAGGAATTTTTAAAAAAATCCTCTAAGATCTTGACTTTTTCATACTCTTTACCTTAGAACATTTTGAAAAATAAGCCATAGGACTTTGGATCTTACTGGAAGAATCTTTTGGTGCCTGGGGTCTCTTCCAGCAGCTATGATGCAGTGTTATGAAAAGAGCCCTTTTCCAGGAGACCTATGTTTGAGTCCAGCTAGGCCACTAGTTGACCATGTAACCACTTGGCCACTTAATCATTACAGGTTTCAAGTTCTTTATTTGTAAAATGAAGGGATTAGACCAATATTTCCAACATACCATAAGAAATCTGTTTTGTTACATAATTTGCTGGTTTCTACTCATTATTGTTAGAACGTATTTAGATTAGTTCAAGAGAATAAAAAGGTACACATCTCACATCCTGTGAGACAAAATAGGGAGTTGCCCACGCATCTGAGAGGTTCCCCATATCACAGGTCTTGTATAAACTTCATGAGCACCTTCCCAACCTGATTCAAGAATGTGACACCCTGGACTGTTAACAAGTGAGCAAGTGATCCTGCTTTATTTCCACAAACTCAGTTTGTAAAAACTCTAAAAATTAAATGTATTTTCCATTACTTGTAGGGGGAGAGGTAATATTTTGAGGCATATTTCATCAACAACCCTCTGTGAATTGGCCATTATTATGTCTGTATTTAGGAAAAATAAGCGTATTTAACATATCAGGTAAAATATAGACAACATTATCAGGCAAGAGTAGACACTGCCATCTGCAATCTTATGAATTTACATCACTGAGTGATGGTCAGCTTAGGTGGATAAAAAGGAATTCAACTATGCTTTGCCCTCACACAATCTACACACAGCATTGCTTGTTCCCATTATTGCCAGTTATCAGACCTCATAAGTGAAGGAATAATTGATGTTGTAATTTATAAGCAATATAGATTAATTATGAGAAGTCAATTGTTGTTATTAACTAATAATAATGTTAGGCTTACTCAAAAGTGGTCTATGAACAGCAGATAGTTTGAATTGGGTTGTGCAAAAAGGCACATGTGGATAATTTTGGAAGACTACAATTTGTCTCTTACAAAGGTAGCTTTTATGTACGGCTTTACCCCCTTTATTCCTGTCTCTGCTTAATCATTATCCCAGGATAACAACCAAAGGACAATTGCCAGCTTATTTTAGTCTATTCACCTAGGCAGCTTAATCTATTTTTCTTACTATAAATTAGTATCTCATTTTTCTGATTATTAATACATTCCTATAAAACAGTCAAATAATGTAGAAATGAATAAAACATCAGTTGTAAGTCTCCCATAATTGGCAGGAAGGTTAGGATGAGTTGAAATTCAGGGATGTCTGTTGCATGCATATTACTTATACTGTGTCCAACAAAAGAATGAAGCATTTTGTTAAAAAGAAAATTGAAACTAGGAGGAAGAGTTTGTACTGTGTCTATTTTCCATATATGGTCATTCAAACAGTAAAGAAGCATTTCTGAAATATAAAGACAACCATGAAAAGAATGAGCCATAGTACATCAAATATTTTGTGAATGATCCTAGTTTTCCATTTCATTTTATAACAGAACACAATATTTAACCTGTCCTTTCGTGGTCAAAACAGTAGAATGCAACACAGCAAGACAGTCTGTCTAGTACTCTGAAACCAGATTTAATAATCAATAGAAGCAATAGAACATGAATCAAGCATGCATGTGAATAAAATGAAGACATAACAAAAGACTGATTTTTCTTTGGGAGGCAAAGGTGGGAGGATAGCCTGAGGCCAGGAGGTCAAGACCAGCCTGGTCAGTGTAGCAAGATCCTGTCTATACAAAAGAAAAAAAAGATTAGCCAGGCATGGCACAGAACTGTAGTCTCAGGTACTCAGGAGGCTGAGGTGGAAGAGTCCCTTGAGCCCAGGAAGTTGAAGCTGCAGTGAACCATGATCACACCGCTGCACTCCAGCTTGGGTAACAGAGAGAGACCCTGTCACACACACACACAAAGACAGACTTTTTAGCACTTTTACATGAAAGACGTGTGAATAATTGATGACAACAATGTCTTTTCTTTCTTCTAAAATAAATGATCTTATAAGCAGAGAATGAAAAGTTGAAGTAAATATCATAATTAACCACGAAACACTAGAGGCATTATTATTGCAATCTCTTAAATAATAAAACAAAGATTAGGCTGCAGAATTTGAAGTAAGAATATAAAGTAAACACTAAATTCATGTTAATCCTGGCTTCTTTTATCTTCATTCAGTAACAATCAACATTTAAGAAATATTTATTAGGCTCCATTGATGTGCCAGGAAATTGGTGAGGCCTTGAGAATTTTAGTGATGAGTAAGCACGGTTGTTATATTTAAGGAGTTCCTATTCTAGAAGGGATATAGATAAATAGACAAGCAATATTAGATGGTTATGACACCTACAGTGATAAAGGCAAAGAACTGGTTGCTAGGGAACCATTTAAGAAGGGAACACACTGCAAGAAGGAGTGGCCTCTCTACTAAATCTTAACAAGCTAGTAGGAATCACACTGGAGAGTAGATTGAAGAGGAGGTGCAGCCTATAAATAAAAGGAGAGGGACATGTAAAACATTGGCATGCAAGGCAGCACAATATATTTAAAGAACTGCAAATATTTAAGGTAATTTTCAAGAAAGTAATTTCAACAGTTCCTAATAAGTCAAGTTCCACTAACTTTTGGATTTTAATATATTTTGAAAACCAAAATATTATATTATTGCATCTCCTACAGATATGAGTTGGCATTAATTATTATTGCAGGAAAGCCTTTCTCTATCACTAATTTGACTTGATTCCTAATTGTACGAGAGACTTCATATATGCCAATTCGTGAATTGTTCATTGCTTTTGTAATTCATTTACTCAAACATCAACGTCTAATCTCTGAGTTTATATTTAATATCTGCCCCAAGAAAGTCCATAATATTCCCAGGTTTCTCAAAACCATGGGACTAGCCACATAGGATTGTATTGGGAAACCTTAGACAATTCATTATTTGTAGAAGAAGTACTTGTTTAGGTCATGACTGGAAGCCAGATAAGACTCACATCAATCTGGAAATTATCTTCATAAAGTTGTATTTTTTTCCCACATTTTTACATCTTTCAAGTCTTTAAAACTCTTAGGAATTTTCTGTGTTCTGCTGAGATGAAACCTTGTGTCTATAAATAAGTTCTCACATTTCATTTCGAAAAGATATCTTTGTTGACCTTTGAAATGAGCATTTGTTTGCAGTTTGAAATCCATTTTGAGTGAGAGTAGAGTTTCCATTCCAGCTGGAAAGCTTGCAATCTTTGTCTATTGACTTTAGCAACTAACCCCTGTAGCCTGGCAACTATGTCTAGGACACATTGAGCAGTCAATAAATACCCACTGAGTAAATAAAGGAATGTTCATGGATCTGCATTCACACTACTGACTAGGTAGTCTTTAAGGGCCATTTTAGCTCTAAATTTTTAGGATTCTATAGAAAAAGAACAATATGTAAGGAAGAACATATCTTCTTAGAAATGTTCAGAAGAGGAAGAAGAAGAAAGAGGAGGTGGCAGAGGCAGGGAAAGAGACGATGGGCAGGTGGGGAGGATGAGAGAAAACATGCAGGTAGGAAATATAACACAGAGTGTGGAGTCTTTTCAGATGGTCTGGAGGGTCCATGTCATGCAGATTCAGTCAGCACTGTTCAAATCATCTGCTCCCTCAGGCAGGAATTCAATCCATAACAAGGAGAGTAATGTTAAAGTCTGTTTAATCCATTTGGAGTACACATCCCAGGGAATACAAGTATCTTGAGCAGCCAAAAAGAGGTTTTGAAAATTCCAAAGCTGCTTTATTTAGTTGAGCAACGGTATATACCATTGGAAGAAGCAGCTTGGGAAATTCATTAAAAGGTAAAGATTTCTTTTAATGAAATACAGTAGCTTGGCAGTTAAACAAAAATTGATACACACCTTGGAAACTTTTACTTCCTTGGTATGCCCTTCATAGCACATGCACAGAGAATAGTGATGCTAGTTTTCCAAGAAACATCATAAAACTTAGATCATGCCTATATTTAAACACAGTTGCTATTGTTCCACTGAGGTTGTACTCAAAGTTTAGGTGGGTGACATAATGAAGGATGCAATAGTTAAAGCCCTAAACTGATAGACCCAGAGGAAATGTCTAATGGCATTATACTGGTGAGAGAAAGGCACTCATGGTCTCCAAATTAAGGTGGCTTTTTTTGTCCTTAGGAACCAATTTGAAATGACTTACCCCTCTGAAAACATTGCATGATAAAACCATACTCTCCATATTACAGTAGAGCAGAGGCAAAAAATAAGAACATCTAATTAATAAAATAATTCTTAGATTAGAGAAGGGAGGGGAGAGAGGAGAGGAAAAGAAAGAAGGAACAAGACAACTCCATTCATTCATTCATTCATGTCAAGTATTTGGGTGCTTACTATGTGCCAAGTGCTGTTCTAGGCCCTTAGAATAGAGCAGTGGGTGAGACAGACAAAATTTCCCTGCCCACTTTGATTTTACATTCTAGTAGAAGATAGTAAAAATAAGTAAAAAGACATATGAACAAAACAAACTGTCAGAACATGATAAATGTTATATGTAAATTAATCAGAAAAGAAAAGATTGGAATTGGAGAGTTGGAAGAAAAGGGCAGATGTTACAATTTTAAATGGCCAGGTTTGGAAAGGGCTCCCTGAGATTAATTTAAGGAAAATCTGAAGCAGGTGCAAGAAAGCAGCCATTAAGGATAACTGGGGAAGAAATGCTGGCAGATGAAGAACCTCTTTTCTATGTAACAAGAAATTGGCTTCAATATTTAATTTAGCATATTGAAGAAAAGCCAATGTTCCTTAGAAATATACATGGTGAGGACTCTCAGGCCTAAACTCTGAGCAGTTTCAGAAACAACTGGTTGAGAAAGACTACCATGAACTTAGAGGAGCGTGGAGCCCATGCATCATGCAGGCAGGTTCTTGTAAAAGGTGACGTGGAATGAATTCCTTTAGTTGCATCTGGCTCAGAGCTCATCCTGCTTTTGTGGAGGGATTGTTAGTTAATATCAAAAAGACCTGCTAAAGAATTTGTAGTTGGGACTAATATTTACTGAATGTTCCTTATGTGTCATTCAATATACAACACACATTCCAAGCAGTTTCTCATTTAATCCTCACAATAATCTTAAATGATAGGATTATTATCCTTATTTTATAAACAAATAAAATTAAAGTTTAAAGTGGTTAAATAATTTGGCCACACAGCTAGTAAGTTGTGGAGCCAAAACTTGAATCCAGGCAATTTGTTTTCTAAGTTAACTAGAGAAAAATGTATTTATGTTTAACTATATAAAAATAACACATGATTTTCATTCTTTCTATTGCTTTTAATTACATATTTTTAAAATTTTTTTAAAATTTAAATGATTAAACAATTGTTTAAAGAAGCACATGAAGAAAAATAATTTAAGGTGTCTTCAGACATTAGTACAAATATAGATAAACAGGGTGGAAGCCCCAACTATCATCTGCTATGAAGATAAACATCCTCCTCCTCATAGGAAGCTGTCCCTGAACACAGCATATTCTTGCATGTGCTTCCCAGTACATTTGAATGTGGATGCTTAACCCTGACTAAGAAAACTGAGTGAGGAAGGGGAAGCTGCGGGATGGCAACATACAAAGTAATTGCATATAAAACAAATAAGATTAATGACCTCTGAAGAAGGGGCAGTAGGCTTTGGTTAACTTACCGTGAATTTTCAGGAAGCAAGTTGCTCTTTTCTGTTTTCCATTTGCTTGGTCGATTTTTCTCCATCCCTTTATTTTGAGCCTATAAGCAGATGCTGCAATCCTAGTTTGTGACCAAACAGGCTTCAAATCAACAAAGACCCAAAAAGGCAAAAAAGGACATTACATAATGGTAAAGGGTTCAATTCAACAAGCGGAGAGAACTTTTCTAAATATATATGTACCCAACACTGTTGTACCCAGATTCATAGAGCAAGTTCTTACAGAGGTTGAAAGAAACTTAGACTCCCACACAAGAATAGTGGGAGACTTTAACACTCCACTGACAATATTAGAAAGATCATCAAGTCAGAAAATTAACAAAGATATTCAGGACCTGAATTCAGCACTGGAGCAAATGGACCTGACAGATATCTACAGAACTCTCCACCCAAAAAAACAGAATGTACATTCTTATCGCTACACAGCACATATTCTAAGATCAATCATAAAATCAGAAGTAAAACACTCCTCAACAAATGCAAAAAACCTGAAATCATAACAAAGAGTCTCTCGAACCACAGCACAATCAAATTCAAAATCAAGACTAAAAAATTTACTCAAACCCTACAATTACATAAAAATGAAATAATCTGCTCCTGAATGTCTTTTGGGTAAATAATGAAATTGAGGCAGAAATCAAGACGTTCTTTGAAACTAATGAGAACAAAGATATAACATACCAGAATCTCTGGATCACAGCTAAGGCAGTGTTAAGAGGGAAATTCATAGCACTAAATGCTCACATAAAAAAGTTAGAAAGATCTCAAGTTAGCAATCTAACATCATAACTAAAAGAACTAGAGAACCAAGAGCAAAGAAATCCCAAAGCTATCAGAAGACAAAAAAATAACCAAAATTGGAGCTGAATTGAAGGAAATTCACACACACACACAAACACACACACACACAAATTCAAAAGATCAACAAAACCAGGAGCTGGTTTTTTTTTTAATTAATAAAATAGACCACTAGCTAGACTAATAAAGAAGAAAAGAGAGAAGATTCAAGTAAACCCAAGTGGAAATGACAAACCACTGACCCCATAGAAATACAAACACTATTAAAGAATATTATGAACACCTCTATGCAGATAAATAGAAAATCTAGAAGAAATGGATAAATTCCTGGACACATAAAACCTCTCAAGACCGAACACGGAAGAAACTGAATTCCTGAACAGACCGATAATGAGCTCTGAAATTGAGGCAGTAATAGCCTACCAACCCAAAAAACCCCAGGACCAGACAGATTCACAGCTGAATTCTATGAGATGTACAAAGAAGAGCTGGTACCATTCCTACTGAAACTGTTCCAAAAAATTGAGGAGGAGGAATTCCTCCCTAACTGATCCTATCAAGCCAGCATAATCCCGATACAAAAACCAGGCAGAGATATAACAAAAAAGAAAACTTTAGGCCAATATCCTTGATGAACATTAATGCAAAAATCTTCAACAAAATACTGACAAACTGAATCCAGCAACATATCAAAAAGCTTATCCACTATGTCAAGTAGACTTTATCTCTGGGATGTAAGGTTGGTTTGACATATGTAAATCAATACATGTGATTCATCACATAAACAGAACTAAAGACAAAACCAAAAGGCTTTCGATAAAATTCAACATCTATTTATGTTAAAAACTCTCAATAAACTAGGTATTGAAGGAACATACCTCAAAATATAAGAGCTGTTTATGACAAACCCACAGCCAACATCATACTGAATGAGAGAAAGCTGGAAGCATTCCCCTTGAAGACTGACACAAGACAAGGATGCCCTCTCTCAGCACTTCTATTCAATACAGTATTTGAAGTCTTAGGGCAGTCATGCAAGAAAAAGAAAAAAGGGCATCCAAATAGGAAGAGAGGAAGTCAAACTATCCCTGTTTGCGGATGACATGATCCTATATCTAGAAAACCTTACAGCCTCAGCCCAATAGCTTCTTAAACTGGTAATCCTCAGCAGTCTCAGGATACAAAATTAATGGGAAAAATCATGAACATTTCTATACACCAAAAACAGTTAAGCAGAGGGCCAAATCAGAAGCAAACTCCCATTTGCAATTGCAACAATAACAAAAATAACTAGGAATACTAGGGAGGTGAAAGATCTCTACAAAGAGAACTACAAACCACTGCTCAAAGAAATAGAGATGACACAAACAAATGGAAAAACATTCCATGCTCATGGATAGGGAGAATCAATATTAAAATGGCCATACTGCTCAAAGCAATTTGTTGAAATAATCTGTACAACAAACCCCCATGAAACAAACATTGAATAAATTCAATACTATTTCTGACCATTGGCATTCTTCACAGAATTAGAAAAAACTATTTTAAAATTCATATAGAACCAAAAAAAAGCCAAGACAGTCCTCAGCAAAAAGAACAAAGCTGGAGGCATCATCTCACCAGACTTCAAACTATGCCACGGGGTACAGTAACCAAAATAGCATGGTACTGGCACAAAAACAGACACATAGACCAACGGAACAGAATAGAGAGCCCAGAAATAAGACCACACACCTACGACTATCTGGTTTTCAAGAGACCTGACAAAACAACTCCATTAAAAAGTGGACAAAGGACATGAACAGACACTTTTCAAAAGAAGGCATACATGTGGGCAACAATCATATGAAAAAAAATTCAAAATCATTGATTGTTAGAGAAACGCAAATCAAAACAACAATGGGTTACCATCTCACACCAGTCAAAATGACTATTATTAAAATTAAAAAGTCAAAAAATGATGCTGGTGAGGTTGCAGAGAAAAATGAACACTTACACACTGTTGGTGGGGGTGTAAATTAGTTCAGCCATTGTGGAAGATGGTGTGGCAATTGCTCAAAGACCAAAAGACAGAATTACCATTCAACCCAGCAATCCCATTACAGGGTATATACCCAAAGGAATATAAATTGGTCTATTATAAAGACACATGAACATGTATGTTTATTGCAGCACTATTCACAATAGCAAAGACATATAATCATCAATCCAAATGCCCATCAGTGATAGACTGGATAAAGAAAATGTGATATCATCTATCTATCTATCTAGCTATCATCTATCATCTATCTATATAAAGGAAATGTTCTATGCATACAGACACACACACACACCATGGAATACTATGCAGCTATAAAAAAGAACGAGATAATGTCCTTTGCAGGGACATGAATGGAGCTAGAGGCCATTATCTTTACCAAACTAAAGCAGAAACAGCAAACCAAATACCACGTGTTCTCACTTACAAGTGGAAGCTAAATGATGAGAACACATGGACACATAGAAAGGAACAACACACACTGGGGCCTTTTGGAGGGTTGAGGGTGGGAGGAAGGAGAGGATCAGGAAAAATAGCTAATGGGTATGAGGCTTAACACTTGGGTGATGAAATAATCTGCACAACAAACTCTCATGACATAAGTTTACCTATGTAACAAACCTGCACATGTACTCCTGTACTTCAGGTTTTTTTTTTTTTTAAAGAAAGAGCATGCAAACACGGCTATTTACCAGTGCCATACTAGTTTAACAAGCTTCATCTGATTTTTCTTCCTACCTTTATCCTCTCTGATGCACCATTATTTTCAGAAAAACATCTGAATAAAATCTGGAAACAAAGCTGAGACTTTGAAAGAATAAAAACAATTTTTTCATCTCACTGAAAGTCTAACAAAAGTGCTTTCTTTTCAAAAGAGATATAAATGGTAAAAATAACTTTTTTAGAAACTATTTTTAAAGTATTAATATAAGATCATTAGACTATTTGCTAGGAAAATCTTTATATAAAGGTCATTTTGTTATTAACAAAACAAAAAATAAAATTAATGTCATTATTTTTGTCTTTGTATTTCTTCCAAAGCTGTCATAATGCACTTTTTAAACTAATTCACCATGTACATGTTTTCTCCTGAATTACCTTATCAGTTGCCTCTAATTTTTATCTTAATCTACAAAATAAAGGTTTGGTACTTTAGTTACTTCAGTATGTACACATTTATTAAAGCTACTAATTGTTTGATTTTGTTTATTGTTTTTATACTTAATTAGTGAATCTTAGTTATTTAGGTCAACTAACTAGGTATTTTCTCATAGGCATAATATCTATATCTATATCTATGAATCTTAACTGGCAGTTGTCTCAGCAAAAATCATAGTTTTGAAATGGCTTTAATGTTTCCATCCCTTACCATTTCCAGGAAGCTAACACTTCTGGGTAAGAGAATAACCAAAGAGAAAAAGATCCGGCATTTTCAGGCTAAAGCTTACCTCTCTTTAGTGACAGGATAAAATCACTAAGGTACACAAATGCTATGATATGAATGTCCCCTTTAAAACTCATGTTGAAATTTAATTGCCATTGTAATAGTATTAAGAGCTGGCACCATTAAGAGGTATTATGCCATGAAGGCTTTGCCTTTGTGAATGAATTAATGCAAAGTGAATTAGTTATCATGGGAGTGGACTCCTGAGAGAAAGAATGAGTTTCACTCAATTTTCTTTCCTCGTCTTGTGTGCTCTCTTGCCATGTGATGCCTTCTGCCATGTTATAACACAGCAAAAAGGCCCTTACCAGATACAACCTTTTCGATCTTCCCAGCCTCCAGAACTCCAGGAGATAAATCTCTTTTATTAAGTTACTCAGTCTGTGGTATTCTGTTATAGCAGCAGAAAACAGACTAAAACAAGAACCTTCAATTCCTTACTCAAGTTGACTCTTTCAAATGATTCAAGTGTATCAACCTCTGGTTCTTCAGAATCATCACTGATTTTATGGAAAATAACATGAAAGCTGGTATATACAAGGGTTATAAAGATGTCACCTTATAGATGGAGCTCTGTCTGTTTTCAGAATGAGAAGCTACACACAGTTGCCCTTCTTAACACACCATATTATGAAATTTCATTTTTGTACCATAATTATATAATTTAGACTGGTCCCTCTGATGAACTGTTTTAACAGCATATTTTTATGTTCCTGAGGCATGTGTCAATGGTTCTTTGTATTTACTGGAATACTGAGTGATGACCTAGTATTCAGTTTCTAAGTATATTTGTTTGCATAGCAGTTTTCCAGCTATAATATTCAGAAATTCAAACGTCCCAAGTTCACCATTACAATTATATTGTTAGTAATCTTTTCTTTTATGATGAAAAGGTGCATTTGACTGATGACAAAAGAGCTTATTAATTTTTCTGCATGTGAAAGCTTTGACTTCCTATTAGAAAGCTTAATATCCTGGCTCTTCCAAACTTGTTTGTAGTCATCATCCTTCTTTAGGCTTATTTTTGGAGTTGGATAAGATATGCTTCATTACAAACTGTAGCAGTGGTGTCTGCCTTTTAACTTCAAGAAAATTGCAACCAACATGATTCCAACAGTTAAACCCAAACTTATCTTTTTGCTGTTTGTTTAACTTTGTTGTTGAAGGCAACATTTGCTCAAATTGGCAGGAATTCTGTTCAACTCATTTTTCTTGGCCAAATATGTCAGCAGTTCTTCATTTTGTCCTTCAATTATTCCCCATACTTGAAAGACATAAAGCCAACTGGCAGCTGTGTGTCTGGTTATTTTCCCACTGCAAGGCTTAGTAGTCTCTCACAAAAATAGAAACCCAGACAGCAACTTTTAACATCTCATTCATATGTCAGTATGGAAACTGAAGGTTTTACCTTAAACTCCCAGAAAGCAAGCACTATGGTTATATTTACAAATGTAATACTCAAACACCAAGTTGATTTTTGAAGATTTGATCAACTAGTCAGTTATTTGGTTCATACCCTGTCAGACAGATAATCATTACAAATGTTATTTATCCAACTAATTGAACTCTAAATTGACTACATAGACAAGTTCTTTTCATAATATAGATAGCCAGAATATTATATTAAACTGACAATAGAATACTACAATGTAAGAATAGTAAAGATAGGCTAACTGATATAAAAACAATCCCAAAATCTCAGTGACTTAGCACAGTGAAAATATTTCACTCAGTCACATTTCAATGAGTGGATTGTTGGAGAAAGGCGAGTCACGTGTCACTCCATTCAGTTATTGGGGGACCTGGGCTCCTTTCCTCTTGGGCCCTCCCTTTTTCTGCATCCATGGAGCCCTCTCTCTTAAGCTAAAGATAGGAAAAAAGCTCAAGAGTTATAAAGGGGAGTATTTTTAAGTTCGGATCTGAATTGCATTACATCACTTTCACACACATTCTATTGTTCAGAATTCGGCCACGTGGATCTCCTAATTGCCAGGCAAGCTGAAAACTGTGGTTTCTGCTATGTGCCCAAGAAAAATGAAAACTAGTTTGTTAAATGCTTAGCACTGTTTGCCACAAATGGCACCATACAAAGATGGGACTTTCTTACATATTATTTGTTTACATTGTTGGGATGGTGGTAGAAATAATGATTGTGAAAATGACCGGTGCCAAGAAAGTCTATCAGGTTGGAATACAAAGAAAATGATACCCACACTTCAGATTCACTGACAAACTATTGAGAAAAGTGTATTAAACAAATTAATTTATTTGGCTTATAATACATTCTCATCTGTCTGGAATCTTGTTCTCTAAGTTTTTAGCATAGTTGCTAGAAATCTTATTTCTCCTTCTCAGCTTTTAATGCATTTCTTTCCTTTGTAGCACAAACGAGTATTATCTACAATATATTATCTGCAATAATGCTTCATGTGTACAGCACTTTAACCTTCACATTTTCTAAAATCTATATAAAATTTGGGAAATAGATATCATTATCCTTGTTTAAAGGAAGATTCAATCATAGATCAGCATCACAGAATCTAACAGAGTAGGAAGACAAGCTTGGAACTCACTAAGGTACAGTTTCTAGAACTCAGTTTGTCTTTTTTTTTTTTAAATATGGCTCCTCTTATCAGCATTTATACTGTAAGAACAGGGAAATAAAAGGAAGTAAACATCAAATTCACTAGTCCATTATACCTCTATTTTCTAGATCTAGTAAGTAAACATGAGGAATTTTTATTGGCTAAATTAAGATTGGAGGCTTATTTGTATTTTTTTCCTTCTGTAAACAGTCTTATAGTGGTAGTGACACAGTGATTATGACACTGTTCCCCTCAAAATCTTCTTGTTCATATGCAAAAAGAAGGTAATTTTCCAGAAGCATCAAGGAAAAAATCATTTTAAATATTTTGTTCAATTCAGTCTTTAAGACCCCCAAAACCTAAGTAAATAGTTTGGATCAGCATTTACATTTAATATTCCACTTTACTCCTTTGAGGATCACCTCTTTATGGTTTGGAAGAGAACACACAAGGATCATTCAAATTTAATACTGCAAGAAACATTTTCTGAAAGTAAGTCTACTCACCAGATCTCTCACTGAAACATAACATTTTTGTAGATGTAAAAGTATTTATCATTTTAATTTTGGGGGGAACACATTCTCATCTTGCAACAAAAGACTTGCAAATTGATTCTTACTTGGGTGGAAATAAAGATGCTTACCATCAATAGGGGAATTAGATTAAAAAGGATATAGGGAGAAATTGTCTTCAGGCCTACTCAATGTGAGGTGGGTTTCAGCTGCACGCAACAGCAGTAGTCTAAAACCAACATGATAAGAAACAGAAAAAGGAAAGAAAACTTAGACTACATTACTGCCCACACACAGAACTGCAATGGAAAGAATCACCAGACTCATTGGCATCTGACAGCTGGGAATCAGCAAATGCTTTCTTGTTCACGTTTTCTTTAAAGACTGTTTTTCTTATCCCACATTCTAAAATTATGAACATATCAATCAAAAGAATTTGTGTTATTTGCATCATAAAGAGATAGTATGGAAAGAAATAAAAGCAGTAAATAAACATTAGAAGGAAGGTTACATTTCTTTTGTCATTGTTATTAAAAATTATGTACAGTATATTATAAAATAAAAGCTATAATGCAGGAAATCTTTTTTATCAATTAGTAATATGTCATATATGTTTCTTCTTTAAGTAAAAAGGGAATCTCATTTATTCACTTATCTGTAATAATAAATTTTATATGTTTAAATATTAGTGACTGATAACTATAGTGATTAATAATGTAATGGAATTTTTTGTATTAAATTGCAAATATAGATTTCTTCTGCTTTGTATTTCTCCCAGAAAATAGCATTGAACATTTCACATAGCAAAACTCAATACATAGTTGTTATAATCAATAATAATCAACATAAGAATAATAACAGTGACTGTGCCTTGGACAGTCATTCTCTTCTCAATCTAATGGTTTCAAGGCCAATTCATCATTTGGAGACTTGTATAGATCAAGATGTTATATCTAAAAGTTTTAAAACTCATTTGGATTCTATTAACATGTCAAAAGCTTTGTTTTTAGGAAGTTTTTAATTTCAACAAATATTTGTCTTAGAAAAAAATAAACAAATAAAAATACAATTTTATTATAAAAATATTTGTTATGTTAATATATACTACTGACTATAACTTGTTTCTGTCAAAACCCCCTGGAAAACAAGAAGAATGCCATCTCAAGAAATGCTGCTATATGTCATTGAGAATGGCAGAGTAAGGACATACAAAAACATCTCCTTCATAAAAGCAACAAGAACTCTGACAAAAACAGTTGAATTTTACTCTTTCAGAACTCTAGAAATTAACCAAAGGCTTCCAACAATCTCAAGATCATTTACTCAAGTAAAACAGCTAAATCTCAGTAAGAACAGTGAACTCTGTGGTATTTATTTTGTCCTAGTCCCATCCCAGTTCCCCAGTCCTTTGAGAGCCTTAAAAACCAAGCCCCACGCAGTCATGGTGAAAGCCCGCAGCCTCGTAGACATGGGACAGTAAAAAAAAAAAAAAAAAAAAAAAAAAAAAAAAAAAAAAGGGCTGGAAGCTGTTCTTCTTCCCAGAAAACTGTCATCTATTGGTAGTTCCCTGAATAATCCCACTCAAAATCTTGTCTTTTTTTGTCCTTTTATATAATTAATGCACGAGCATGGAAATATTCAAAAGTCTTATCTTTATTTGACCCAACTCAGAACTCTACCAGTGTGAACAGCCTTTTTCCTATGGCATTTGTCAAAAACAATCAGTAGCAGTAGTTTAACATTATAACTGCTTGAAGTTTTGATAACACATGGTGCAAAACAAGTGGAACAAAACATCCAAAAAGACAACTTGGGGAATGAAATGTCCATGGGAGGTTTTAAAAAGTTCTGAAATATTTCCCAGAATCCAGAGAGCCACTTATAAATTGGTTTATGTACATGCCCAGGAAAGACCTAAGAAGGCCCTATGTTCTCACTTCTGGGTGAGTTTGAGGCCTTGTGTAATCAGGAAGTTGGAACTAAGAGAGTTGTAAACTGCCTGCCTGACATTGAAGGCAAGCCCCACCACACACACTGACTCCCTTAGCAAAGACTAGGAGACTTATTGGTTTCAGGTATTTAAGTAAATCTCCATCTAATTATTAGCTGATCACTAATGAGTAAAGATTTTAGTGGCCACACATGACAAAGAATACAGATATTACAGAATTAGTTTAGAAATGAATTAAACAAATGAAACATAGAACAACAGCAACAGAAACGAACCCTAGGGATAGGAGAAATCTGATTTCCAGAGATTCCACATTGTACCAACTCAAATGTCCAGTTCTCAATAATTATTACAGGACATGCTAAGAAGCAAGAAAATATAGGCTATATACAAGAGTGAAATGATAGGATAGAAACTCTATGTGAAGAATATCAGATGTTGGATATACTAGAAAAGACGTTGTCTATAAATAGCTATTTTAAATATTTTCAGAATGCTACCTGACATAAACAATGTCTCATCAAATAGAAATTATCAATACAGAGATAGGATTTTAAAAAAAGAAACAGAAGGTTCTGAGTTGGAAAGTACAATAACTGAAATGAAAACTTTAGTAGGGGGACTCAGTAGAAGGTTCAACTGGCAGAAGGATCAGTAAACTTGAAGGTAGATTAATCAAGATTATCCAGCCTGAAGAACAGGAAGAAAGAAGAGTGAAGAAAAATTAATAGAGCTTCAGAGTCCTATGGGACACTATCAAATATATCAATATATGTACAATGAGAGTCAAAACAGAGAGGTGATAGAGAAAAGACATAAATAAAATTTGAAAAATTAAGCCAAATCTTCCAAATCTGATGGCAAACATTAGTCTACACATCCAAGAAGCACACGTAAATCAAAGTAGAATAAACTCCAAGAGATCTATGCTTAAAAATCTCAGAAGCAAACTGCCAAAAGCCAAAGCCAAAGCAATAACCATGAAAGCATCAAGAGAGAAGAAGCTCAACACATACAAAGAATCCTCAGTAGTATTGCTATGATTTGAATATTTGCATTCCCTCCAAAATTCATGCTCAAACTTAATCTCCAGTGCAACAGTATTAAAAGGTGAAGTAAAAGGTGGAGTCTTTTAGGAGGTGATATTGGCCATTAAGGCTTTGTCCTCATTATGGAATTAGTGCCTTATGTAAAAACTGGAGGGAACTAGCTTGTCCTTTTTTGCCCTTTCATTTTTTTCACCATGTGAGGATGTGGCAACAAGGCCCTCAGCAGACATCAAATGCCAGTACATTGATCTTGGACTTAGCCTCCAGAGCTGTGAGAAATACATTTCTGTTTTTTACAAATTATCCAATATCAGATATCTTGTTAGAGCAGCATTAGCAGACTAAGACAAGATAATTAAATGAGAAACTAAGTTAATTTCTGATAAAAAAAATCATGGAGGCCTAAAGGTATTGAAATGACATTCTCAAAGTGAATAAAGAAAAAACTGTCAACCAAGTATTCTCCATATGGTAATACTGTCCTTCAAAAAAAGAGGGAAGAATTAAGACATTCCCATATAATCAAACACTGAGAGACTTTGTCATTAGAAGACCTACCCTATAAGAGATACTAAAGGTAGTTCTTTTTTTTTGTTTTTATATACTTTAAGTTCTGAGGTACATGTGCAGAATGTGCGGTTTTGTTACATAGGTATACACATGCTATGGTGGTTTGCTGCACCCATCAACCCATCACCTACATTAGGAATTTCTCCTAATGCTATCCCTCCCCTAGCCCCCCAGCCTCCCACAGGCCCAGTGTGTGATGTTCCCCTCCCTGTGTCCATGTGTTCTCATTGTTCAACTCCCACTTGTGAGTGGGAACATATGGTGTTTGGTTTTCTGTTATTGTGTTAGTTTGCTGAGAATGATGGTTTCCAGCTTCATCTATGTCCCTGCAAAGGACATGAACTTATCCTTTTTTGTGGCTGCATAGTATTCCATGGTGTATGTGTGCCACATTTTCTTTATCCAGTCTATCAATGCTTTTACACTGTTGGTGGGAGTGTAAATTAGTTCAACCATTGTGGAAGACAGTGTGGCAATTCCTCAAGCATCTAGAATTAGAAATACCATTTGACCCAGCAACCCCATTACAGGGTATATATCCAAAGGAATATAAATAATTCTACTATAAAGACACATGCACATGTATGTTTATTGCAGCACTATTCACAATAGCAAAGACTTGGAACTAACCTAAAGGTAGTTCTTAAGGCTAAAATGAAATTATTCTAAACAGTAACTCATATCCATATGCAGAGATAAAGAGAACCAAACAGATTGCATAAGTAGATATAAAAGACAGTATAGATGAATTTTGTTTCTAATATTTTTCCTGTTTGATTTAAAAGACAATGGTATAAAAAAAGCAATAATTATAAACCCGTGCTGATGGGCATACTGTGTATAAAGATACAATTTGCACAGCAACAATAGATTAAAAGAAGAGGAAATGGGACTGTATAAAAGCAAAGTTTTTATAAAATATTGAGATTAAGTAGACATTAAACTAGGTTATTATAAATTTAGTATTAATAATCCTACAAAAATAGATAGCAAAAGAAACTACACAGGAATTAAAATAGTACATTAGAAAAATCCTATTTAACACAAAAGAAAGCAGTAATAGAGTAATAAAGGAACAGAAATTACATAAGACATATATAAAAAAATTTAAAAATAGCAGCCATATATCCTACTTTATCAGTTATTACATTAAGTTTAAATAGATTAAACCTCTACTTAAAAGCAGAGACCATTAGAATGAATAGAAAACATGATTCAACTACATGCTGACTACAACAGACGTATTTTAAAATTCAAAGACAGAATTAGATTGAAAGTAAAAGGATAGAAAAAGATATATCATACAAGAAGTAACTAAAAGAGAACTGGAATAACTATACTACTATCAGATAAAATAGACTTAAAACTATTATTTTAAAAAGGATTAATTAAATAATTATAATTTAACTTTAATATTTAAAAATTATTTACAAAAAGGATATTTTATGAAAAAAGGGTCAATCCATAAAGAAGATATGATTATTATAAACATGTATGCAATCATAATGATCAAGAGCCTCAAAATACATGAAGCAAAACTGATAGAACTGAAGGAGAAATATACAATTCAACAATAATAGGTGAAGACTCCAATACCTCACTTTCAATAATGAATAGAACAACTAGACATAATATTAATGAAACAGAAGACTTGAACAACACTATAAATCAGATGGACCTAAATTATATTTATAGAACACTCCACAGAACAACAGCAGAATATACATTCTTCACAAGTCCTTTGGACCAGGTTCACCATGAGCCATTTACCAATTCCAGAGGAGAACTCCTACTACATGGAGAATAACAAAGATCATCACAATGCCAACCACCAGAACTAAAAGTTGAAACACTTCTGTACACTACATCTTGGGCTGTAATTTTTATCACTTGCAGAAGTCCAGTGAGATAGAACACTCATACAAATTAAGAAAAGCAATTCAGTTACTCACAGGTATGTAGCAAGGGACAGCAGAAGCTATGAATTATGGCAAGCCAGTCCCTACGTCTCGGAAAAGCTGCCCAGGGTGGTGGACTGAGTCTTTGCAAGTGCCTCACATCTCACTGCAACTGAGGAACCACAAAAACACTCTGCTCTGTTTTTATACTACAGAGACAACTTAGATTACTGTGCTAAAACATTGTAGGACATCCTGTTCTAGGAGGAACAGAAATAGAGCCCAGATTGTTCCAAACAGTTTCTCCTTATCTCAGGGTGCTGTGTTCTCGGCACATTCTATAGCTATTCCGAAAATTACAAGTGAGATGGCGGAAAGAGCTGGGCCAGCCAAGGTTACCCAGAGCCCTGTCCTACAAATCAACATGAGGCATTCTCCAGGACAGACTACATATTAGTCCACAAAACCAATCTCAATAACTTTAAAATAACTGAAATTAAACAAAGTATGTTTTATGACCACAATGGAATGAAATTAGAAATTAATAGTAGAAGGAAAGTAAGCAAATTCATTAATAAGCAAAAGTGAAACAACGTAATCCTAAACAACCAATTGATCAGAGAAGACACCACAAGGGAAATTAGAATGTACACTGAGATTAAAAACTAGTACAGACACAAGATACTAAAGTGTATGGAATGCAAACAAAGCAGTGTTTAGAAGGAAATTTATAGTTCTAGATCCTTGAGGAATTGCCACAGTGTCTTCCACAATGGTTGAACTAGTTTACAGTCCCACCAACAGTGTAAAAGTGTTCCTATTTCTCCACATCCTCTCCAGCAACTGTTGTTTCCTGACTTTTTAATGATCGCCATTCTAACTGGTGTGAGATGGTATCTCATTGTAGTTTTGATTTGCATTTATCCGATGACCAGTGATGTAAGAACTTAAAGTATAATAAAAAGAAGGAAATTTATAGCTATAAACATATATTTTTAAAATATAAACCCCCAAACTAACAATCTATTAACATATGCAAGTCAATAAACGTGATACACTACATAAACAGAATTAAAAACAAAAAATCACATGATCATCTCAATAGACACAGAAAAAGCATTTGACAAAATCCAGGATCCCTTTACGATTAAAACGCTCAGCAAAATTGGCATAGAAGGTGTGATGGTTAATACTGAATGTCAACTTGATGGGATTGAAGGATGCAAAGTATTGTTCCTGGGTGTGTCTGTGAGAGTGTTGCCAAAGAGATTAACATTTGAGTCAGCGGACTGGGAGAGACATGTCTACCCACATCCTGGGTGGGCACCATCTAATCAGCTGCCAGCACAGCTAGAATAAGGCAGGCAGAAGGATGTGGAAGGACTAGACTTGCTGAGTCTTCCAGTCTTCATCTTTCTCCCATGCTGGATGCTCCCTGCCCTCAAACATAAGACTCCAAGTTCTTCGGCTTTTGGACTCATGGACTTACACCAGTGGCTGGCCAGGGACTCTCGGGCCTGTGGCCACAGACTGAAGGCTGAACTGTCAACTTCTCTACTTTTGACGTTTTGGGACTCGGACTGATCCACCACTAGCTTCCTTGCTCCTCATCTTGCAGATGGCCTATCGTGGGACTTCACCTAGTGATTGTGTGAGTCAATTCTCCTTAATAAACTCCCTTTCATATATACATATATCGTATTAGTTCTGTCCTTCCAGAGAAACCTGATTAATATAGAAGGGACATACCTTAATGAAATAAAAGCCATCCATGACAAACCAACAGCCAACATAATACAGAAAGGAAAAGAATTGAAAGCATTCTCCTTGAGAACTGGAACAAGGCAAGGCTTCCCACTCTTACCACTCGTCTTCAACACAGTACTGGAAATTCTAGGCATAGCAATGTGACAAGAGAAAGAAATAAAGGACATTCAAATCGGTAAAGAAGAAGTCAAACCATCATTGTTTGCTGATGATATAATTGTACAACTAGAAAACCCTAAAAACTCCTCCAAAAAGCTCCTAGAACTGATAAATGAATTCAGCAAAGTTTCAGGATACAAAATTAATGTACACAAATCAGTAGCTCTGCTATACACCAACAGCGACCAAGCAGAGAATCAAATCAAGAACTCAAATCCTTTTACAATAGCTGCAAAAAAAAAAAAAAAATAAAATACTTAGGAATATACTCAACCAAGGATGTGAAAGACCTCTACAAGGAAAACTACAAAACACTGCTGAGAGAAATCATGGATGACACAAACAAATGGAAACAGATCCCATGCTCATGGATGGGTAGAATCAACATTGTGAAAATGGCCTTACTGCCAAGAGAAATCTACAAATTCAACGCCATTCTTATCAAAATACCACCATCATTCTTCACTAAACTAGAAAAAAAATCCTAAAATTCATACGGAACAAAAAAGAGCCCTTATAGCCAAAGTAAGACTAAGCAAAGAGAACAAATCTGGAGGCATCACATTGTCTGATTTCAAGCTATACTGTACGGCCATAGTCACCAAAACAGCATTGTACTGGCATAAAAATAGGCACATAGACCAATGGAACAGAATAGAGAACCCAGAAATGAAGCCAAATACTTACAGCCAACTGATCTTCAACAAAGCAAACAAAAACATAAAGTAGGAAAAGGACACTCTATTTAACAAATGGTGCTTGGATAATTGGCAAGCCACATGTAGAAGAATTAAACTGGATCCTCATCTCTCACCTTACACAAAAATCAACTCAAGATGGATTGAAGACTTAAATCTAAGACCTGAATCCATAAAAATTCTAGAAGATAACATCAGAAAAACCCTTCTAGACATTGGCTTAGGCAAAGACTTCATGACCAAGAACTCAAAAGCAAATGCAACAAAAACAAAGATAAATAGATGGGACTTAATTAAACTTAAAGGCTTCGCACAGCAAAAGAAACAATCAGCAGAGTAAACAGACAACCCACAGAGTGGGAGGAAATCTTCACAATCTATACATCTGACAAACGACTTACATCCAGAATCTACAAGGAACTCAAACAAATTAGCAAGAAAAAAACGAACAATCCCATCAAAAAGTGGGCTAAGAACATGAACAGACAATTCTCAAAAGAAATACAAATGTCCAACAAACATATGAAACAATGCTCAACATCATTAATGATCAGGGAAATGCAAATCAAAACTATAATGCAATATCACTGTACTCCTGCAAGAATGGCCATAATAAAAAAAAATCAAAAATTAATAGATGTTGTCAGGGATGTGGTGAAAAGGAACACTTTTACACCGCTGGTGGGAATGTAAACTAGTACAACCACTATGGAAAAGTGTAAAGATTCCTTAAAGAACTAAAAGTAGAACTGCATCTGATCCAGCAATCCCACTATTTTCCAAGAGGAAAAGAAATCATTATATAAAAAAGATACTGGCGCATGCAAGTTTATAGCAGCACAATTCCCAATTGCAAAAGTATGGAAACAGCCCAAATGCCCATCAATCAACAAGTGGATAAATATAATTTCTTTATCCACCAGCGGGAAGGGAGGAAGGGGGACAAGGGTTGGAGAACTACCTGTTGAGTACCATGTTCACTACTTGGGGGATGTGTTTACTAGAAACTCAAATTCCAGCATTAAGCAATAGATCAATGTAATAAACATGCACATGTAAAAAAAACCAACATAACCTTCCACCTTAAGAAAATGGAAAAAGAAAAGCAAAGTAAACTCAAAGCAAGCAGAAAAAGATAAGAGCAGAAATAAATGAAATAAAGAATAGAAAGATAATAGAGAAGATCGAGAAAACGAGTTAGTTCTTTGAAAGTGAGAAGTCACGGTAATAACCAAAAACCCTTGTATCATTTTTCAAGGCAGACACCATAGGGAAAGGCTTTTACTGGCAGGCCTAAAGGGAGAAAGCTGCCCCCTTGCCTCCCCAGATTTTGTGCACAGTTGGTGCATTGCCATCTCTGATGAGAGTTACAGTCAAGAACTAAGACCTCCCTGACCTGTCATGCTCTTACATATGTCAGCATTCCTGGACTAGGCCCCCATTCAGAGGTCTCTTTATTTGGAGCCATAGCAGAGGCCTTCTTTGGGTACCTCTGCAGAGATTCCTTATTGGGGAAAGGAGGAAGGAAACACTAAAGATACCTTTTTTCACTCTGACTGAATACTCAATACTTTTCCACTCCAAGTCCTTTTCCCTTGCTTTCACCTGGCTCCTGGGTCCATAAAACTGAAAGAAGCTTTTGTTCCGGGTTCTCTCAATATTGAGATCATCTCGACATCTGTGCAGATCCATCTGACAACTGACCAGTGCCATTCAGTGGGAGGAAATAAACTGGGGCTGGGTAAGGGGGTCAGGAATCAGTGCTTTCTCTGGTTTAGTGTCTTGATCAATACTATTGCAGTAAGTGATTAAAGGCTTAACTATTAATATTACATTTATTTTGCTTAATGTCTTAACTGGCTACTCTAGCAGCTCACTTCTCCGCAGCTCATCTGAGTTCCTAAGAAAAAGCACATCAAAACTGAAAACCCTTTAGCTAGACTGACCAAGAAAAAAAGGAGAGTACTCAGTTTATTAAAATCAGGTATGAAAGAGGGAGCATTACTACTGACATTATTAAATTTTTTAAAAAGGATTATAGGAGAATACAATCAATAATTGTATATCAATGAATTGGATAACCTAGGTGAAATGGACAAATTCCTGGAATGGTACAAGCTACTAAAAATGACTCAAGAAGAAATTAAAAATATGAATAGACCTATAACAAATAAGACATTAAATCCACAATAAAAAAAATTCCCACAAAGAAAAGCCCAGAATCAGAAGGCTTCACCAGTGAATTCTACCTAATGTTTAAAGGAGAATTAACAGCAATATTTCTCAAAATCTTCTAAAAAATGTAAGAGGAAAGAACACTTTCCAACTCCTTTCACAAGGCCCGTATTAAACTGATATCAAAAACAAAGACATCACAAGAAAAGCAAACTGCAGACAACATTCTTTATGAATATAGACGCAAACTCTCAACAAAATAATAGAAAACGAATCTACCAACACACGAAAAGGATTATCCAATATGACTAAGTAGGATTTATCCCAGGAATGCAAGTTTGGTTCAATATATGAAAATCAATCAATGTAATATACCAATTAGTAGATTGTTATAATCATAATATATACCTTAAAAAGCATTTGACAAAATTCAACTCCAATTTATAATAAAAAACACTCAACACACTAGAAATAGAAGGAAATTTTCTCAACCTGATAAAGAAATTGTATAAACCTATAGCAAAATGTCATAGTTAATGGTGAAATACTGAATACTTTCGCCTAGGATTAAAAACAAGGCAAAGATATCCACTCTCACCACTTCCATTTAGTATTTTACTGGAAGTTTTAGCCAGGGTAATTAATCAAGAAAAAGGAAAGGAAGTCTTCCATAGTGGAAAGGAAGAAGTAAAAGTACAGACTGGGCATCTCTAAGGCAAAAATCCAAAATCCAAATGTACTAAAATCCAAAACTTTTTCAGTAGCAACATGATGCCACAAGTGGAAGTATCCACACCTCATCTCCTGTGATGGATCACAGTCAAAATGCAGGCACATAACACAGTTTATTTAGCATCCCCAAGGGACGCTCCCAGCCCTCTTCCATTGTAATATGTCTTTTACAGGCTTGCTCAGATTTCCTCATGCAAGCACACCCACAAAGGGTAATACGATGGCAGGAGTGTCGGTTAGAAGTACCAACAGTAGGTTCCTCATAATGGCCCGAGTGGAGCTAAAACCTACATACATTAATCACTGTGTTTTTGTTGTTGTTGTTTTGCTTATTCTCTGCTCTGTGGTGAAAAGATAATGCTGAAAATGTCAAAAAGGCCTGTCGATACCCATATGGGTAACAATAATAAGAAAAAGAGAAAGTCCCATTTGTCTATGTTTGTTTTTGTTGCATTTTCTTTTGAGGTCTTAGTCATAAATTATTTGCATAGGCCAATGTCCAAAAGTTTGTCCTAGGTTTTCTTCTAGGACTTTAATAGTTTCATGTCTTACATTTTAAGTCTGTAGTCCATTTTGAGTTAATTTTTGTATATGGTGAAACATGAGTCCAGTTTCATTCTTCTGCATATGGCTAGCTAGTTTTCCCAGCACCATTTAATTAAACTAAAGAGTTTCTGCATAGCAAAAGAAATAATCAACAGAGCAAAAAGACAAACCTATAGAAAGAGAGAAAGTATTTTCAAACTATGCATCTGACAAAGGTCTAATATCCAGAATCTATAAAGAACTTAAACAAATCAACAAGAAAAAAACAAAGAACCTCATTAAAATGTGGGCAAAGGACACAGACACTCCTTAAAAGAAGACATAGAAGCAGCCAACAAACATGAAAAAATGTTCAACATCACTAATTATCAGAGAAATGCAAATTAAAACCACAATTAAATACCATCTCACACCAGTCAGAAAGGCTATTACTAGAGTCAAAAAATAACAGATGTTGCCAAGGGAAAAAAGGGAATGCTTCCACACTGTTGGTGGAAATATTAAATTGGTTCAAACCCTGTGGAAAACAGTATGAAGATTTCTCAAAGAACGAAAAATAGAACTACCATTCAACGTGGCAATTCCACTACTGGGTACCTACCCAAAGGAAAAGAAATCATTCTATCAAGAAGACACCTGCACTGGTATGTTCGCTCTGTCGCCCAGGTTGGAGTGCAGTGGCGTGATCTCGGCTCACTGCAAGCTCCGCCTCCTGGGTTCACACCATTCTCCTGAGTCAGCCTCCTGAGTAGCTGGGACTACAGGTGCCCACCACCACACCCGGCTAATTTTTTGTATTTTTAGTAGAGACGGGGTGCACTGGTATGTTTAAGGCAGAATTATTCACAATAGCAAAGTCATGGAATCAACCTAAGTGTCAATCAACAGTTGACACTTAGGTTGATTCCATGGTACATATGAATATACCACGTTTTTAATACAAACAACTGTTACGGATTTCATTCCATGGTATATGTGTGCATACATATTGGTATATGTTGATTGACACTTAGGTTGATTCCATGGTAGACATACCTACCGCATTTTTAATCCAATCAACTGTTATGGCCTGTATTTCATGCTGTGTGCATTTATCATGGAACACTACACAGCCATAAAAAAGAACGAGATTATGTCCTTTGCAGCCACATGGATGGAGCTGGAGGGCAGTATCCTAAGTGACATTACTCACAGAAAACAATCAAATATTGCTTGTTCTCACTTATAAGTAAGAGCTACACAATGGATACACATGGACATAAACATGAAAATAGCTGCTGAAGATTCCAAATGTGTGGAGGGTGCGAGGGAGATGAGGGTTAAAAATTACCTATCAGATACAATGTTTACTATTTGGGTGATGGCTTCACTAGAAGCCCAAACCTCACCATTATGCAATATATCTGTCCAATAAACTTGCACATGTACTCCTTGAGTCTACAGTAAAATAAAATAACGAAAAAGGAAAAGTCCAAATCAGTGTATGTATTGATCTTAATGTTACAATAATAAGTCCCTATTGACTGATTTATATAAACTTGACTAGTAACATCCAGAAATTTTTTTTTTTTAAAGAGAGCGAGAAAGCATTTTTGTATATAGCACAGAAAATCAGGCTATTGGTGAAACTGGGCAGTGGTGTAAATGTGAAATGCCTTATAGAAGTATGGTGTCACAATGACCACCATATATGACCTGAAGAAACAGAAGGATAAACTGTCAAAATTCTACGCTGAAAGGGATGAACAGAAGAAAAATAGGAAAACACTGCATAAAGCTAAAAATGAAGATTTCGTTTACGTACTGAAGGGGTGGATCTATCAGCATTTCAGTGAACACATGACACTCAATAGTATGTTGATGAGGAAACTAAGATCTATCACAATGAACTGAAAATTGAAGGGTATTGTAAATATTCGACAGGCTAGTTGCAGAACATTAAGAAAAGTCACAGCATTAAATTTTTAAGCTTTTATGGTGATAAAGCATCTGCTGATCATGAAGCAGCCAAGAAATTCAGTGACAAGTTTGCCAAGGTCATTGCTTGTGCAAATCTGATGCCAGAATAAACGACTTCAGAAAGACACTGATTACAATTTCCCATAAGTTTGGTATGTGGTGTGTCTATTTTTGTTTGTTTCTAAGAAATTTTTAAATTTCTCTTTATATTTCTTCTTTTAATCATTGGTTGTGCAGAAGTGTGTTATTTAATTTCCATGTACTTGTGAATTTCTCAATGTTCCTACTGTTATAAATTTCTACTTTCATACCTTTATGATTGGAAAAATACTTGATATGATTTCAGTCTTCTCAAATTTGTTAAGATTTTTTTTGTGGCCTAACATATGATCTGTCCTGGAGAATGTTCCATTTGCACTTGAGAAGAATGTGTATTCTGCTGCTGGGTAGTATGTTCTGTGTATGCCTATTAGGTCTATATGGTCTATAGTTTTGTTTGAACCCACTGTTTCCTTACAGATTTTCTGTCTGTATCTCCATTATTGAGAGTGGAGCGATAAAGTTCCACCATTATTGATGTTTATTTCTCCTTTCAGTTCTGTTAGTATTTGCTCTATATGCTTAGATATTCATGTGTGGTATATAAATATTTATAATTGTTCTATCTTCTTGATTTATTGACCCCTTTATCATTAAATAATAACCTTCATTGTCTCTTGTGATTATTTTAGATATAAAGTCTATTGTTCTAATATAAGTACAATCTACCAAGACTGAATTATGAAGAAATAAAAATCTGAACAGAAAAATATTCAGCAAGAAGATTGAATCAGTAATCAAAAACTTCCCAGCAAAGAAAAGCCCAGGTGCAGATGCCTTTATTGGTGACTTCCTTCAATTATTTAATGAATTAACACCAATCCTTCTCAAGTGTTTCAAAAAAATTGAAAAAGTGAGAACACTTGCTTCCAAATTTATTTTGTGAAGCCGTCTTCACCCTGACACCAAAGCCAGATAAGAACACTCTGAGAAAAGAAAATTACAAGCCAATATCCCTGATGAACTTAGATACAAAAATTCTCAAAAAAATGCTAGCAAACCAAATTCAACAGCACATTAAAAGTATTATACATGATGATTCAGTAGGATATATCCTTAGGCTGCAAAGATGGTTCAATGTACACAAATCAATAAATGTCATACACTGCAGCAACAGAAAGAATGATAAAAATCATATGATCATCTCGATTAATGCAAAAAGTTGACAAAATCCAACATCATTTCATGATAAAACCTCTCAACAATGTGACTATAAAAGAAATGTACCTCAACATAATAAAGGCCTTATATTACAAGCCCAAAGCTAACACCATACCAAATGGTGAAAAGCTGAAAGCTTTTCTTCTAAGATTAGGACAAGACAAGGATGTTTACTCTCAACGCTTCTCTTAAACATAGTACTGAAAATCTTGGCCAGGGCAATTAGGCATAAAAATAAATAATAGGCACCAGAATTAGAAAGAAAGAAGCAGAATTGTTCCTGTTTGCAGACAACATGATGTTACATGTAGAAAACCCTAAAGACTCTACCATAAAACTGTTAGAATAAAGAAATTCATTAAAGTTGAAGGATACAAAATCAACATACAAAAATCAATTTTGTTTCTCTACACTAATAATGAACTATCTGAAAAAGAAATCAAGAAAACAATTCCATTTACAATAGCATTAACAACAATAAAATACTTAGGAATGAAGTTAATCTAAAAGTGTAAAAAATCTGTATGCTAGAAAACGATACTGCATTAATGAAAAAAAATTGAAGACACGAAGAATGGAAAGATATCCTGTGTTCATGGATTGACATAATTAATATTGTTAAAATGTTCATACTACCCAAAGTGATCTATAGATTCAATGCAATCCCTATTAAAATCACAATGGCATCTCTAACACGAAAAAAAAATTCTTTAAATTCATCTCTAATAGCCAAAGCATCTTGTGGAAGAAGAAAGAAGCTGAAGGTATCATACTTCCTGATTTTAAACAATATTACAAAGTTATAATAATAAAAATAGTGTGGTATTAGCATGAAAATAGACACTAGACCAATTGAACAGAATAGAGAGTTCAGAAATAAAACCCATGCATATATAGCTGAATAATCTTTTACAAGGGCGTCAAGAATACACAATGAGGAAAGGTCTCTGTAATAAATAGTGTTGGGCAAATTGAATGTTCACATCTGCAGGAATAAAGCTAGACCCCTACCTTATACCATGTACAAAAATTAACTCAAATAAATAAAACTGAGAGTTTAAATTATACAGCTCTTAAAGGAAACATAGGCACGAATCTTTGTCTTACATATCACGTCAAAAGCATAATCAGTAAAAGAAAAATTAAAACTTTCTATTGAAATTTAAAACTTTTATGCTTGAAAGGGCACTATCAGGAAAGTGAAACGATAACCCACACAATGAGATAAATGTTTTCAAATAATATATCTGATAAGGGGCTTTTATCCAAAATATATAAAGTATTCTTACATTTTAATAATTTTAGAAAGCCCAAATAATCCAATTAAAAAATTTGAAGATATACAAATTGCCAATGAGCACAGAAAAAGATGTTAAACATTATTGATAGTTAGGGAAATGTAAAATAAAATCACAATAAGATATTCCTTCACATCTGTTAGGATGATTATAATTTAAAAGAAAAACAGAAAATAACAAGGATTTTCAAGGATGTGGAGAGATTGGGATCCTCCTACATTGCTAGTACAAACGCAAAATGGTACAGAAACTGTGGAAAACAATTTGGTAGTTTCTCAAAAATGTAAACACAGAATTACCATGTGACCCAGCAATTTTACCCCTAGATATATATTCAAAAAAATTAAAAGGATATGTCCCACAAAAACTTGTACATGAATGTGCATAGTAACATTATTCACAATAGTCAAAAAGTAGAAACATTCTAAATGTTTATCAAATTACGAATGGATAAAACAACATATATCCATACAATGAAACAGTATTTGGCCATAAAAATGAATAAATTTCTATAACATGCTACAACATGCAGTAACCTTGAAATATTGTGCTAAGTGAAAGAATACAGACACGCAAAGGTTATATATTATATGATTCTATTGAAGTGAAATGGTCATATAGGTAAAAGAGACAGAAAGTAGACAAGTGGCTACCAAAGGCTGAAGGAAGGGAGAAATGGGAAATGACAGCTTATAGGCATAGGGGTTATTTTGTGGATGATAAAAATGTTTTGAAATTAGATGATGGTAATGGTTGTACAATTTTGTGAGTATACTGAAAACCACTGAATTGTTCACTTTAAAAGGAAAAATTTTTTATGTGTAAATTATATCTCAACAAAAAAAGAATTAGTGCTGGTTTTTCATAATGTTGCCAGAGTGTATTTGAGATACAGCTAATGAATTCTTTATTTTATATAATTTGCATAGTAGTCATATTTCCCATGCTCTGTCTTTTGCTTTTTATAAGAAAACATACTTCATGTAATCATTGGCATCATTATTCTATAATTGTCTACATAAAAGAGATATAAGAAAACTACTGACTATCATAAACAGACAAAATTGATTTACAAGGTAAATAAAACAAGGTAGAATAGCTAATTGGAAATTCTCAAAGATATAAAGCAAAAATATCTACAGGTTTGGTAGTATTTTTGTGTAGGACTCTATATGTCTATATATTTATGTGTATGCATGTGTCAGGGAATAGTAATAAGTAAAAGGTATGTTTCTCATTAATGTGAAGACTGTATGCATCCAGAGATCTAAAGTGTCAGTAGCATGGTAACTGGTAGATTACTTACAAAGTGAAAGTGTGCTGATGGTGTTAAAAAAAAAAAAAAATCTACTGTGGTCAATCAGTTTCCCATTATGTGCCACAGTCATAAAGAGTCCTGGGCTCGCCAAAAATGAAAGATAAAGAGTAATAACTGCTATAATTTTCTGTTGAATCACCTAGTTGTATAAGGGAAATATTTTTTTCATTTTGCTTGACGGATTTGTCTCCAGCAGTGCAGAATTAATATATTCATTTATTTCTATACCTTTCTACCTGTTTTTTAAAAATCAAGTAACTTTAGTTAAGATTCTTTCACTTTAATAATCACAGTTTTAATTTCAGCATTAAAACTTAAAGAAATAGGACTCATTCTTACAGTAATTTTATTTCTAAAATATTTATCAGTTAAAGTAAAATTTCAATGCTGTCACAAAGATTTCTGAATAACTTATTATTAAAAAATTTTAAACTTTTTTCCTATTAGACTCAAATTATATATTATGCTCCATTCTTAATTAAGTTATTTCTACATATTCATGTTAAAACTTTGGTAGTAAGTTTTTTGAGTTTCTAATTTGTGGAGATTTTTAAAATTGTTATATTCTTATACATAATTCAACCATGTGATTGTTTCAGCTGTTGTCTCTTTTGAAAGCCATGTTTTTCTATTTCAATGCTCTGGGATGCCTACATTTGTTCTTCTTAAGAGTTTTCTGTTTAAAACTATTATAGTACATTATTTTTCTCAGAGAAGAAATGAACTGTAAGTTGCATAATTGACTTTAGTTATTGCCCATGTTACTATTTTTTTACTATATGACACTTGCCTTTGATTCCTACATTCTTTGTGATTAGGTATAATATTAATGAGAAATAAATGACCATTATTTGGAGACAGAAAAGCAGGGGAAAAGAAACAGTAGATAAGTTAGTTAAGGAGGTAAAAAGAGAAAGGGCAATTGAGAGTCTAACTAGGTTTTACTTACATTCATTTAAAAAAAAAATTAAAAACTCATAATCGTAGCTTTGTTTTAAAAATAAAAAATTTTACGCAGGACATGGAATATATTAGTGTATTCTTATGGTATTACCACACATCCTTGGTAGCTCAAAAGAATTCTCTCTGCCCAAGATTTTCACCGGAATATGTAAAGATGAGGCTGGGTCAGTATGGGTTGGTTGAATAAACTTTTTCAGGTTATTTGACCAAGATCTTGAGGTCTTGAATTATGGATATTTAACTTCATATTTTTATAATTGTACAACAGTTAAAGTTTTCAAAAGTAAAAGACAATTCACACTGAAAACAAATTTTTGCTGTAAGTTGTTTTTTAATAGAAAAACATACAAATCAACTGTGTCATTAATTAGCTCAATATTTACCCAATAGTCTATATATGCATGTCTGTTTTGCAATCTCTACAAAATCATAAAGTTGTTATAGATCGGCAGCGCCAAAAGCAAGTTTTTTCAAATGCATGTTGGTTATCTTTTGCTGCATAATAAATTATCCCAAACTTAGCAAGTTAAAATGGCAAACAGCTTAGCTGGGTCAAAGTCTCTAATAAGGTAGCTGTCAAGCTGTCAGCTGGGACTGTAGTCATCTCAAACCATAACTGGGCTGAAGAATTCACGTTCAACCTCACTCACATGGTTGTTGGCAGGGTGTGGTTCCTCACATGCCATCTGCAACCGAAACCTTTGGTTTCTTGGGATGCGAGCCTCTCTATGGGTTTTCTGAATGACCTCATGATATGGAAGCTTGCTTCTCTCAGTACACTTGGTGAGAGAAAGAGAACGCGCATGTACGAGAGAGTGCACACACCCGAGATGGAGGCCAGTCTTTTTAAAACTTAATCTGGAAGTGGTATCACATTACTTCTGTCACATTCCATTTGTTGCAAGTGAATCACTAAGTGAAATCTATGCTTAAGGGAAGAGGATTCACAAAAGGGTGAACATCAGGTGGCAGAATCATTGACGGCCATCTTAGAGGCTAGCAAACACTATATACCAAAGTTTCCCTCAGTTGCTAGAAAATCGGCCACACAGAACTGTACTGTTTTCTGTAGACAAAATAGTGACTTCTGAATTTTCATTTTGGGCAACCGGATAAATAGTAACACCATTTATTAAGAGAGCACTTGTGGAAGGCTGGGTTTGAGGAAGGAGGTCATGAGTTCAGGTACACACATATTAAATGTGTTAGGTTTGTAGTTTTTCTAAGATTTCCAGTTGGAGACTTTATGTAGGCAATTTGCTACTTGAGTCTGGAGCTCAGAGGAAAACTTTGGAATGAAGATACTCACTTGAAAGTATTCATAATATAGATGGTAATTAATAATATGGGCATGGATAAAATCATGAAGTTGAGAATAGAGTAAGAAGAGGAAGAGACCAGTGACAAAACCTCTAAGAACTCAAGATCAAAAACCAGATAAAGGAAAGTGATCTAGCAAGAAAATCTGAGAATTAGTCCTAGAAGTAAATGAAAATGAGGGAATGTGGTGATAAGGAGGCTAGTGTTGAGATTGTGTCAAGAAGACATAGTACTCTACACTCTCGAATGATGCTGAGAGAGTCAAACAGCAGAAGTCTGTCTAGAAAAGTGCTGACTGGCTTAGTTTGATTATTGCAGGAGCCATGTGCATGAAGCGGTGGGAGAGGGCCACAGCCTGGAGTGAGTTGAGGACTAAGTGGCTGGTTAGTGAATCGGTGAGCTTGGGTGACTTTCTCAAAGCTTTGTAAAAGAGAGAAAATATACAGCAACAGTAGGAAAGGGAAGTAGAGTCCAAAGATGGTATTTTCTTTAAAATATGAAAATGAATTGCATATGTTTAAATGATGGGAAGAGTGCAACAGAAAGAAGTTAAAAGAACAAGAAAGAAAATTGTAATGAATAATGTGAGTTTCTGTGGAAAGTTGGGATGTGGGTCCTACAACACAGATGGAGGATTATCTCCAGAACTATAATAAGATGGAAAGAAAACAGAAGATGTGGGAAATAAGGATGCAGGCAGGTTTCTAGGTTTGATGGCAGAAAAGTGAAGGCATTTTTTTCTGATGGTTTCATTTTCTCTGTGAAGTAGAAGAGGTCATGTACATATTAATGCTGTTATTATTACCCATGCTGTATTTCTGCTAATTAAAGAAACTTTCTCTGAAATAATGGTATATAAGTAACCATCTATTAGGTGAGGAAACAATTTACTCATTCATTAAACAAATGCTTCCGAGTGCCTGTCTGCCTACCCAAACTCACAGTCAACTTGAGAGGGCAGGAATGCACATATTCACAATGCAATGTGCCAAGTGTGACACTAGAGATAAAAACAACATTCTGTGAGCGCATAGAGGAAGACAGACTAGGAGAATTACAGGAAACTTGACAAAGATGGAAAGCTGAAGATGGGTTTTGAAGAATGAGTAAGAGTTTGCTAGAAACAAAAGTTAGCAACAGTGTGGACATAGGACCCTTAATCAAGAAAAATTATACTTATACAATTTTAAATCCTCCAGGGTTTGGGGGACTTCAGGCTAGGAGTAAATACCTCATAAATATTGCTTCAGATCTAGAAATTGGACTGGTAGCCTGGGAAATGGTTGTGCAATGAAAGAAACTCATTTTAGCAGGAAATAATGGACAAATATGTTAGCCTGAAATTAAGTGCAGAGATATGGAAAGACACATGAAAATCCAGTTTTGACTTCATGAGTTACCAACAAGCAAAACAAAATTATTTCATACAAACGTGTTTATCACGGTAGAGTTATGAGGATAATACACGAGTACACATGAAGAACATCAAAGTCAGCTCTGGCAAAGGCTGTTTGATGCCCTCAGTCTCTCCTCTTCTATATAATAAAATTCTCAATTTTAGTTAAGTAGATTACCTGAATACAGACTATACATCTCAATTTTTTCTGCTACTAGTTGTGGTAAAATGACTAAGTTCTGATAATAAGTGTAGGAAAGTGGTGTGGCAATTTCTGAAATGTGTCCTTAAAGGGGAAGTGTATTTCCTTCTTATTTTTGCTTCTTGGATGCATATGAGATTGCTGAAGCTCTATCTGGAACTCTAAGGCTCTAAGGCCCCTGATAGCTCACTTTAAGGATGGTGGAACGCAAAGCTGGAAACAGCCTGGGCTCCCAAGGATTGCAGTGCAACAGGGCCAATTCCTAATTGCCTATATCCACAAAATTAAATTATATTTTGTTGTATTACTTAAGCAACTGCTTTTAAAAAAAAATATATTGTCACCAAACCTCTTATACACTCGTAACCAGACACATCAACTAGCCAACAAAACTACTTCTTTTGCAAAGTTTTAGACCTGTCGTATGTTTCTCTGTTCTTATTTCTACTCAAAGGGGTATCTTTGTTAGTTGGTGGATTTTTTTCCCTTCTAAAGGACACAGTGGTAATTATTTTCTGAAAACAAATAAATAGAGAGCCTATTTGGAATCCACATGAAAAATTAAATATGTGTTTCCTACCAGGGACCTCTCAAAAAAGTGTAATGACTTCCCTGGCTATACTCACTCTGATCCTTCCAGTATGTGGGTTAAGTACTTCCCATGGATTAACACATTCAATCCTCCCAACACCCCTATGAAGTAGTTACTATTTTCAGCCCTATTTTCTTATCATATTTAACACTTTATTTTGTTTTATTTTTAATTTTTATTTTACATTAAGTTCTGGGATACATGTGTAGAATGTGGAGGTTTGTTACATAGGTATACATGTGCCATGGTGGTTTTCTGCACCTATCAACCCGTCATCTAGGTTTTAAGCCCCACATGCATTATATATTTGTCCTAATGCTCTGCCTACCTTTGTCCCCCAACCTGCAACAGGCCCCAGTGTGTGATGTTCCCTTCCCTGTGTCCATGCGTTCTCATTGTTCAGCTCCTACTTATGAATGAGAACATGTGGTGTTTGTTTTCTGTTCCTGTGTTAGTTTGCTGAGAAAGATGGCTTCCAGCTTCATCCATGTCCCTGCAGAGGACATGATCTTATTCTTTTTCATGGCTGCATAGTATTCTATGGTGTATATGTGCCACAATTTCTTTATCCAGTCTATCATTGATGGGCATTTGGGTTGATTCCCAGTCTTTGCTATTGTGAATAGTGCCACCATAAACATACATGTGCATGTGTCTTTATAGTAGATTGATTTATAATCCTTTGGGTATACACCCAGTAATGGGATTGCTGGGTCAAATGGTATTTCTGATTCTAGATCTTGAGCAGTCACCACACCATCTTCCACAAAATTTACACTCCCAACAACAGAGTAAAAGTGTTCCTATTTCTCCATAGCCTCACCAGCATCTATTGTTTCCTGACTTTTTAATAATAGCCATTCTAACTGACATGAGATGGTATCTCATTGTGGTTTTGATTTGCATTTCTCTAATGACCAGTGATGATGAGCTGTTTTTCATATGCTTTTTTTTTTTGACTGCATAAATGTATTCTTTTGAGAAGGGTCTGTTCATATCCTTTGCCCACTTTTTGATGGGGGTGTTTGTCTTTTTCTTGTAAATTTGTTTAAGTTCCTTGTAGATTCTGGATATTAGACCATTGTCAGATGGGTAGATTGCAAAAATTTTCTCCCATTCTGTAGGTTGCCTGTTCACTCTGATGGTAGTTTCTTTTGCTGTACAGAAGCTCTTTAGTTTAATTAAATCTCATTTGTCAGTTTTGGCTTTTGTGGCAACCACTTTTGGTGTTCTAGTCATGAAGTCTTTGCCCATACCAATGTCCTGAATGGTATTGCCTAGGTTTTCTTCTAGAGCTTTTACAGTTTTGGGTTTTACATTTAAGTCTTTAATCCATCTTGAATTAATTTTTGTATAAGGTGTAAGGAAGGGGTCCAGCTCAGTTTTCTGCATATGATTAGCCAGTTTTCCCAGTATCATTTATTAAATAGGGAATTCTTTCCCCATTGCTTGTTTTTGTCAGATTTGTCAAAGATAAGATGATTGTAGATGTGTGGTGTTATTTCTGAGGTCTTTGTTCTGTTCCATTGGTCTATGTATCTGTTTTGGTACCAGTATCATGCTGTTTTGGTTACTGCAGCCTTATACTATAGTTTGAAGTCAGGTAGTGTGATGCTTCCAGCTTTGTTCTTTTTGCTTAGGATTGTCTTGGCTATATGGGGTCTTTTTGGTTCCATATGAAATTTAAAGTAGTTTTTTTTCTAATTCTGCAAAGAAACTCAACGGTATCTTGATGGGAAGAACATTGAATCTATAAATTACTTTGGACAGTATGGCCATTTTCACAATATTCATTCTTCCTATCCGTGAGGATGGAATGTTTTTCCATTTGTTTGCGTCCTTTCTTGCTTCTTTGGGCAGTGGTTTATAGCTCTCCTTGAAGAGGTCCTTCACATCCCTTGTAAGTTGTATACCTAGGTATTTTATTCTCTTTATAGCAATTGTGAATGGAAGTTCATTCATGATTTGGCTGTCTGCTCATCCATTGTTGGTGTATAGAAATGCTTGTGATTTTTGCACATTGATTTTGTATCCTGAGACTTTGTTGAAGTTGCTTATCAGCTTAAGGAGTTTTTGGGCTGAGACTATGGGGTTTTCTAAATATAGAATCATGTCATCTGCAAACAGAGACAATTTGACTTCCTGTCTTCCTAACTGAATACGTTTTATTTCTTTCTCTTGCCTGATTGCCCTGGCCAGAACTTCTAATACTATAGGAGTGGTGAGAGAGGGCATCCTTGTCTTGTGCCAGTTTTCAAAGGGAATGCTTCCAGCTTTTGCTTATTCAGTATGATATTGACTGTGGGTTTGTCATAAATAGCTATTATTTTGAGATATGTTCCATCAACACTTGAATTTTTGAGAGTTTTTAACATGAAGGGATGTTGAATTTTATTGAAGACTTTTCTGCATCTATCTATTGAGATAATCATGTGGTTTTTGTCACAGGTTCTGTTGATGTGATGGAATACGTTTACTGATTTGTGTATGTTGAACCAGCCTTGCATCCCAGGGATGAAGCCAACTCGATCATGGTGGATAAACTTTTTGATGTGCTGCTGGATTCAGTTTGCCAGTATTTTATTGGGGATTTTTGCTTTGATGTTCATCAGGGATATTGGCCTGAATTTTCCTTTTTTGTTGTGTCTCTGCCAGGTTTTGGTATCAGGATGATGCTGGCCTCATAAAATGAGTTAGGGAAGAGTCCCTCTTTTTTTGATTGTTTGGAATAGTTTCAGAAGGAATGGTACCAGCTCCTCTTTGTACCTCTGGTGCAATTCTTGCAGCCCTATTTTACAGCTCACAGAAATTAATTAATTGACCAGTGCTTCTGATCTGGAAAGTGATGGACTCAGGCTTATAGCACAGGCAGCCTGAATCCACAGCTCAACTATTAAACACTACTCTCATCACCCCACAGGTATGGATAGGCTTTCTTGAAAATTGTTGACTAGGACTCGTCCATGGCCATATATATATACATATATGTGTATATGTATATGTGTATATATTATATATGTGTATATATTATTATATTATATATGTGTATATATTATGCATATGTTATATGTATTACACATATACATATAATACATACATATACATATACATAATACATATAAGATATATATATTACATATAATATACATATATCATATGTATATATTATAAATATATGTATATACATATGGCCTTGGACAAGTCCTAGTTTATCATATACGTATATGTGTATATATATATGCAAGTAAATGACTTGGTATGAGACATTCTTGTTGATCCATCTTACTTGTTCCTAAGATACTTACCAATTGGTTTTCCATTTCGTCCTCAGGGCCTGAATTTTCTGCTCCTGAATTCAAAGTAAGTTTCCATAACCCTGCTCTGCATACTCAGGCACCTGGGACCTGAACATGGTTGGGACAATTTGCTGTCCATCATTATCTTTCTCTTTCAATTCTCCTTGAGCTGCTGTACCATTTTCAGTCCTAACTCCATATTTGTGTTCCCCCCAACACCCCCCACCCCCGCCACTTTGGAAAAGCCAAATTTGAATCTTTGTTCAAATTCCATACTTAGCCTGCTGCCTTTTAGATATCATTCTTCTTGGCCTTATTTCCTACCTCAAGTTTTGAACATTTAGGACTGAGAGCATTGAATTCAGTGGATAGTTTGATTCTATAACAAAAGTATGATTAACTTTGGCGTTGTTGGTCACAATCTAGACATCCATTGGATGGATTCATTCCCTCTTTTATTCTTCAAATATTGATTAAGCACCTGTCAGGTGCTAGGCATTGTGCTGTGTGCAGAGATAAGCCCATGAACAAGTTATTTCCTGCCCTTGCAGAATAGTTACAATAGTAAACAGTAGTTATAACAGTAAATAATAGATACAATAATAAACAAAAAGTTACAAAATGTACATTGAGGATTAAAACAGGGAAGTAACCAACAAGGCCAATGGAGCTTGAACAGAGTTTTGAAAGCTATATGGTTCATCATGTTGACTAGGAAGGCAGGATACTACAACCAAGGGAGTGGAATGTTAAAAGGTACATAACAGCATGGCCCAGCATAACCTAAAGCTTAGGATAGGACAAAGGGAATAGTCAGATGATGTAGGAGAGGGGTTTGGGGTTACATCAGGAAATGCTTCATATGCCATGCAAAGGAATTTGGGCTTTGAAGGGATTTAGGCCAGCCTATAAAATGATGAGATTTGCCAGGTTTACCCAGTCCTTTAAGCTTCTGCATGTCAACGTGCCACCAGGCTAGTGAACACACAGAAGTGATTAATGAGCTCTGTGACCACCCAGAAAACATTCCTGGCAGCTGCAAGCCCCAAGATACATCAGGAGTCTGCTTCTCTGGCAACATTTAGGTCAGAAATAAGTCTATTTTTTAAAGTTCTGCTGCTGCCTTAGTTGCTTGTCTCTTCATCTGCCCCACTACTGTAGTATATACAGGTGATTTTTTTTCCTATGGATTATTTTCAAGGGTTGATACAAACATTAACTGATTGAAAGAAGGTTTTTATTTACTCAGTTTTGAAGTAAGCTGAGATTAATTGTGCAAAAGCAAAAATAATTTGGTAGAACACACCAATTCTTACTAGCAAGAAGTATAGGAACTGATTATTCCCTGTGAAATAACAGTACTTTTGAAAATGGAAAATGACAATCTGCATTTGAGAAGGGCAGGCTGATAGCCTCCTCATTGCTTCAGCCCAGTCCTTACTTTATGATGATGCCAACAAGAGACATTTGTAGGGAGGTCCTGTAGTTACCCTCCCTGACTCCAAACCTCAGAAAGTTGACGGATAAAGTTGAACACACTCAATAAACCCAACAGCTCTGTTTCCATGAGTATTTAACTGTCATTTTGTATCTTCTGACAGCATTAAAATGTGTGGCATATCAGTACTGGGATTTATGAGGACAATGTGGTTAATTTAAATGCCTTTTGGAGCAAATAGGAAGTATCTTATTCCAATTTTTTGAAGATAGAGAAAGTGTGTGGTCCTGAACACAACAGGTAATTGTCTAATATTCTATTCATTTGGGGCTTTCTAACCTGGCCTATGGGAGCTGCTTCATATTTTCATGGTTTTTAACATGAGAACAACATTTTCCTCCAATTTTACGGTGATTGAAATTTCCAATACCTCACTTAGCCAAATAAAAAAAGTACAGGCAAGAAAATACTGTCCCAGGGATAGCATGCACATTTTTGTTTATGCAGTAATAGCAAGAATTGAGTATGAAGACAAGAGTCATCTGCCTGGATTTTTTTTTCCTTTTTAATAAATGCAGAGGTGGTTACAAGAAGAAATAAAATGTTGGCTGGCAGAAGCAGCAGGGAAGATTTCATATTGAAGACTAACTAGTTCTGAGACGTTTTGGACGTCTTCTTGCAAACGAGTAATTGAAAATTAAATATTCTCTGTATAAAAAATAGGCACCTGCTTGCAAGCTTTGTGTTCTATTATTTCTGCTTTTCTCCCTTGATGCCGGATTTCCATGTGCTTGGAATAATTCATGAGAATTACTTTAAAATTTCAGGAAAAGGCAGTGGATAGAAGCTTTCTACCTAGAAAAATACTATATAGTTGATATCTGAGTTTAAAAATAAATAGGAATCTTTCCCTTTGCACTATCTACCATAAACTTGGTGCCATAAAAAAGCAATAATTTTAGACCGAGGAGCCCAGGGCGCAAGACTCCACTTCCACTGATAACTAACTGTATCCTTGGGCAAATGCATTCATCTTCTTGAAACCCAGTTATATGGTCTGTAAAGTGATGCAGGTGGGGGTGCAGGGTATGCTCAATAATCATTAAGGACTCTATTAGCGTTAATGTTCTATGGTCATTTATTATATTTTAGGTTAAACACCAATGAATTGTGAAAAACAAAGGCAGAAATGTAGGGCACTGTCATTAATGCAATTGGGGGTAAATTGAGTTGCTCTTTTCTCACACCCTAGGCTGAAATAAACGAGCACACATTTAAAAGTGAAACTTGGGAATATAGCAAAGCAAATACATAGGATTGACCAAACCAAAGCTTTGCAGGCAGTGGAGGTTCTGATACGAGCTGTACCCTGCAGTTCATGCGTATCACTTGAAGAGTGAGATTATGACTCACAAGTGGGACTCTTGCCTCATCCCTCAAACCTCAGTTCTCACAAATATTCCAGATCAGTGGGAGTCTGCTTTGTCTGCCTTGGAGAGCCAAGTCATTTTGGGCTGGGAAGTAATAGGTATCTAAAATGAATGCTTGAGCAATGAGAGAAAAATAGATCCTCCAATGTCCTGGAACACAAACCTCCATCGAGGTCCAAGGATAGAATCAGAGTTGTTCTAAATGAATTTTCTTTCATTTTGTTTTATCACACTAAAAACTATCTTTCGGACGACTTTTTCTGTCAAATGAATAACTTATTAAGGCAACTATACGGTAGCTTGAGGCATTTCTTTAGATAATTAAGTTATATATCCTTACCATTGTTGTCATGTTATGATGTCTAGAATAATTTTTCTTTGATAAATGTTAGGAATAATGTATTCCACCCTATGACTGTAAATATCTCATTAAAGATTGCTCATTTAAGGCACAGATTGAGTTAGCTTAAGCATCAAAAACAAATTATACCATGATACCAGATTCTCCCTTGGAACCTAAGGATTTAACTGGACTCCAGAAAGAAACTGCAACAAGAGAGATGAACACTAAACTCATTTTATTTTACTGGGCTCATTTCTGTCCATCTACTTCATTCCATTGTCTCTGCAAATCAACTTCCAACATTTTTCTGGTCTATGGACTATATAATAGAAAATACAGCCCCCAACAATTCCAGGTTTTTCATAATATGAATAAATTTAGCCACCCAGAAAGAACCTGATTTCTCTTACAGTACCAGCTTGAAAATTCCCAGGCAGGGATTTGATTAACTCAGCTTGGGGAAGGTGTGTACCCACAGTGGGATTAACTGTGTCCAGGGTTTGGGGAACAGTAGCTGTTCCTGCTGCCTCCAATGGATGAATGGGGTAATGCAAGTTCTTAGAAAGACATTGTCATTACCGGGTATTAATGTATAGAAATGTACAGTCCACCCTTGGTCCCCCAGTAAACATGTATATAACATTCTTTTCATACACGCAACTCCAAAACGTACTGCTTAAAATTCCCCAACTTTCCCAGGTGAAACCCGAAACAGTAGTTTTCTGGCCTAAAATCATACTTGCCCTGCATTCTGTGATATAATGACCTAAGCAATATTTCTCTGTGACTAGGCTTTCTGAGGACTATCTATTCCTATTCCACTCAAGTTCAATAATATATTTATATGGTTCCTTACAATATGTAATACATTTAATAAACAATAATAGAGAAAAATCAATATAATTAAAATAAAACTTATTTTTTGTTAAAAAATGAAAAATGCTGTGGTATAATTTGGCCACTGGTTCAGAGAATATCCTGATTATTAAATTATAAGATGAACAAACATCTTGGGCCTCCATTTGTTAACTCCCTTTGAAAGTGAAGTAAAGTTTTTGGTTAATGCATTTATTGATTGGGAGGGTTTCCTGTAATAGGTGTTCTTCAGGAGCAACAGTTGAGCCTGGGATTTTGGAGGATTTCTCTACAGGAGGCTAAGCCAACTTTGTAGTTCGTTTCTTATCAGTGTCTGTATCAGTGTCTTGCCTTCCTGTGTTTTCTGGAGATACAACTTCTACAAAAGATTGGTCAGTTCTCTGTCAATTTCATTTGAGAAAATTCTATTTTTAAATAACCTATGAAAGAAATACTGAGCTGTATTCTTTGAATCCCTATCCTGACCTGGGTCTTGTTGAATGTGCTTTACGAAAGGGCCATTGTATGGGGTCATCAATGTGTCTACCCCTGCAGTATTGGTGCTTCAGAGGGGCGCCTTAAGTTTCCTGGGACCCCACAGATATTCTCATTCTGATTTGTAGAATCCAATTTATATGTTCTAATTTCAGAATAGAATGCAACTGAGGAAATGGCTGGTGCAATTCAGCAAGGTAAAAGATTATCTTACCCCCAGCTGGTTAAAGGCAGAAGCTATGAATTTGTGCTATTGTCTGTGGGCTCCTTTCAGGTGAGCCATCTTGAACTGAAGATTATTCCTTTCGTAAAAAACTCATAATGAAGCCTGAATAAGTCAGTCAACATACTAAAATATTTTGACATTTTGCCACCAAGTCTCCTAAAAATCTTGGGTACTAGATATAACAGAAGATAAATAACCAACTGTTCTGCTACCACAGGCATAATCCTCCTCCTGGTCCCAAATAAAGAATTCTTGCTGTCCTCACCCCACCTTCATTCAACTAGTGTGCAAATTCTGCATTCAAAATTCTTTCTAGGATAAACAAGTTGCATACATTCATACAATGGAATTTTACTCATCTATAAAAAGAAAGCAACTTAATGAGGCCTTGACTCAATGACACAAAAATATGGATGTCAATAACATGCTGAATCAAAGATGTAAGACATGAAAACACATATGGTATAATTTTGTTTATATTAAACAAAATCAGAAAAAAACTATTCTACAGTAATAGAAGTCAGAAGGTGATTGCCTCTGCGTCAGGGATTGGAGGACTGTCTGGAAAGGGACACAAGTAAATATCCTGGAGTAATGAAAGTGTTCAACCTCTTGCTTTGGGTAGTTGTTACATAGATGCTTAAAATTGTGAAAACATCAAATTGAACATTTAAGATTTGTGCATTTTGTGTTTAAATTATATCTTAATTAAATATACAACTATTTTTTATCACTAAAGATTACAGAAATCTTACTCAAATTAGCTTCAGAAAAAAAAAGCAATAGAATATGGGGATTTGAGATTATCTCATGGAAGGCAAGAGGGATGCATATGGGCCTAAGCAGTGAACTAGAGCCAGGGATTTGAATGTGTTTGGGACTCTCGTTCTCCCACTAAAGCTAATATTAGCTTATCTGCTTTGTTTTCCTTGCCTCTCTATATCTTCCTTTACTTCTCAGTTCCAAATGATGGAAAACAAAGATGAAAAACAAAGATGATGACAGTTCATGAGTATGGTATACTATAGGATTATTTGATTCTTCACCAATTCAGCAAATATTTGTTGGTATTAATTGCTGATTGCCACAGCATGCCAGGTATTCTTCCAGGTCTTGAGGCTATATCAGTGAACTAGTCAGGCAAATTAATTAGAAGGGCGTATTCTAATTTAGGGAAAAGAGATAAGCAAACAAATACACCAAAATATGATTTTAGGTAATAATTAGGATGTTAGAAAAGGGAGAATGCCACATTGGGAGGCAAAGGCGGGTGGACCGCCAGAGGTCAGGAGTTCGAGACCAGCCTCACCAACATAGTGAAACCCTGTATCTACTAAAAATACAAAAAATTAGCCAGGCTTGGTGGTGGGGGCCTGTAATCCCAGCTATTCGGGAGGCTGAGGTAGGAGAATCGCTTGAACCCGGGAGGCAGAAGTTGCAGTGAGCCGAGATAGCACCATTGCACCCCAGCCTGGGCAACAAGAGCAAAACTCCGTCTCAAATAAATAAATAAATAAATAAAATAAAAGGGAAAATTAAAATAAAAGGGAAAATTAAAATCAAAGGGACTTGAGGAGGGAGTACTTTAAATGAGGTCATGAAGGGAGGCTGAAACTTGGATGATGAGGAGGAGCCTGTCATAGGAAAATTAGAGGACATTTATTTTAATTTTTAGGAAGAGCAAATGTAAGGTCTTTGAGACTGGAATGAGTTTGCCATATATAAAAAATAGGAATATTAGTGAGGCTGAATGAGGGGTAGAGTGATAAAAAGTAAAGTCAAAAAGGTAGGCAGAAGGTGTCCTGTAGTACAGTGCAGATATAGAGATAGAGTTGGTCTTTATCTTAAGAATAAAGGACAACCATTGTGTGATTTTAATTGGGGAGAAATCAAATCTGATTTATATTTTTAAACCTAAGATATTAGACTCTTATCAGGTGGCTCTGATATTCCTTTCTTAACTTTAGCCTCTTTAAAAAAGTTCTTAATAGTAGATCCAAATTCTCCAGAGAAAAGATGTATTTGTCCTATCTGAGTCAGGTGTCCAGTGCTTAATTCAATGGCTGTGGCCACTGAATGGATCATTTTACAGAAACATGGTAGCTCCTATCCAACTATACATTTGGAAGAAAGACGAGTTTTCAGAAAATGTGAAATAGATAGACAAACCTGAAAATGCTCACTTGAAATTCAATGCAAAAACTGGTTTTCTGTGAGTTTTTTTTACTGCACTGCCAAATAGAAGGTATGACACAAATTGGAGAGCCTTCAAGGATCCACATGCTTTGGAAATAGGAGAAGTGGTTTCTGGCTTGGTTTGTAGTTTGTGCCTCTGTCTACATCATCTACTCCAGAAATGCTGATATTCACTTAATATTTTGAAGCAAGTCTTAGAGCAATTGGCAGATGTGCCATTTTCCTTCAGCATAAACTAGATGGAATTGCTGATATCTCCAAGTGCAGTTAGTTACAGTTACTAGCTTTCTTCCTTCACAGCTTACTAGTGGGTATGGGACTAGGTCTATATTGTTTACTCCTGCATCTACAGTGAGTGACTAAGTAAATCATTATGCTGTCAGAAATACCCTTATATTTTATGTCTGTTCTGGTAACTTTAAGAAAATTAGTATCTTCAGATTTTTAAGAAGGAAAAACGTACTATATTTGATTGGAAGAAAACTTGGGACAAAATATTGGGACATTATGGTTAGGTAGAGCATTTGAAGTGTCTGGCAGAACATCTGGGTTTTTTTTGTTGGCTGAAGATAGAAGCCATCATGGCTTATTGGCAGTTAATTATCTTTCCTATTTCCTGCTGTATCCCTCATGCCTAATAGAAGTCCTGATATATAGTTGGTGCTTCATAAATATTTGCTAGATTAAGTATTATAAATACATCAGAATGTATTGAGATCAAAGACTTTTGCCAATTACCTTGAAATAAGTCTTGTCTACTGCTGTGAAATCATCACCTTCATGAAAAACAGGGTTTCTTCAAAAAGTTTGTAAGAAATGGAAAGAGAATATAAGTTTCTTCTCCACTGTGTAGAAAAATCTTTTAGAAGATAAGTTGACTTTTGGAAGACAAGTTTCAAAGGCCTGGATTGAACCTGAGGAATAATCCCCTTTTCACTTTTATTGAGGATTAAAGAAAGCCCATTCTGAGCAGTTTGACAAGGAGGGGCTCACTACCAGTCTGAATTGGTGAATAATTTTAGCCATGCTAATGAGGCAGCTTTCTGTTTCAATGTTCTGCAGTAACCAACACGGTTTTACTGAAGGCCTGTAATCTCTTGGTGGAGCTGCTCCACTAAAAGAAGAAAATGGAGGCAGTGTGCTCTGTGAGCTATCTCACTGCAAGATAAATGCTTCTGTAAAGTGCATGTGCTGAAGCAACAACATAAACAGTGGCAAAATGTTCTGTACATGAGTCTTACACATTTCAGGGGAGGCCACTCACAGCTTTCAAAGGATTCTCAATGAGCCTTTGACTTCAGAATGTTAAGAACCACTGTTACCTCAACATTTAATTCACAGATGAAACCACACCGAGGTTAAAAAGCACTCTGATAGCTTCGGTTGATAGTGGTCATTTTTCTGTCATGTGAGAGGATTTAATGAGGTTAAAAGGTGAAGAAAAGTAGACAGGCCAGTCAGGTCCCCTTCTCGAACAGCTGATTCAGACTATACCCCAACCATCTGTCTTAAACTCCCATACTCCAGGCCACTCTGTACCAGCCCTAATCGTCCTGGGGCCAGGTACCAGACAACCTGGACAGGTTCCAGGAACAGAGCTATTCCCTGACGCCTGAAAAGTTATTCTACAGCCAATCTATGGAAAGTCTGTGAAACCTAGCTAACCCTGTCGCACTTCCCATCCATGAGTTGGCCACTACAGCTCCAGCTTGCTGTTATCTTGTCCCCAGCACAACTCCATGTGCTTTCTTTGGGAGCAGAAAGTAATAGAGTTCTGCCTTTCACCTATCCAAATGTCACTGCATGTGTCCCACCATCAAAAGAATCTTTAAATCTTATAGCACATCTTTGTGGTAATTCCATGAAATAAACTGAATGATTGCAGATGAGGAAACTGAACCTCAAAGGGGTTAGTAAAGTGGCCGAAATTTAACAATCTGTTAATTGTAGAGCTGGTATTACAACCCACATCTATTAAATATGCACTGAGTACCAGTTTTAAGTTTATAAATTTAAGGAACTTTTAAATAGTATATATAATCCAATGACTGTCCTCAGTCTTTAAACACAAATGAGACACAGAGAAACATTACATAATATTTGGTTAAGATAAGTGACTGGGCCAGTCGTGGTGGCTCATGCCTGTAATCTCAGCACTTTGGGAGGCTGAGGTGGGTGGATCAGCTGAGGTCAGGAATTCAAGACCACCCTGGCCAACATGGCAAAACCCCATCTCTACTAAAAATACAAAAATTTGCTGGGCGTGGTGGCGGCACCTGTAATCCCAGCTACTCGGGAGGCTGAGGTGGGAGAATTGCTTGAACTTGGGAGGCAGAGGTTTCAGTGAGCTGAGATCGCACCACTGCACTCTAGCCTGGGTTACAGAGTGACACTGTCTCAAAAAAAAAAAAAAAGATAAGTGACTGAAAAATATATAAATATTAATGATCATCACAGAAGTAATGACTGCTCACTAACAATGAAATAAGCTTCATTCATCCCTCCAGTATTTATTATTAGTAAATAATTTTTCATGCAATTTTCTATTTATGGAGTCAAAAACAGAGAAATAAAAAATATGACAAAGGTTTAGCTTCAAGAATATACACTCTAGCCATGTAGAAATATGCTGGAGACAACACTTACAAACTTGTAACCTATTGTTTAACTTTTAGAAAATTTTCAAGCTGGTTGTTAAACATTTGGAAACTTAGAATTGGTCCTGGTGGAAATCCTTGCACCACAGAAATTATCAGTATTATGGACTAGGGCTTTCTTTTTTAACCAGAGAGAAATATCAGCATATCACTGCTGCCATGTACATATTGGCAGAAAAAATATTAATACCTAAGAATTAGACATTGCTTAAACAAAATAATATAAATAAAATATTTAATAAATTAAAGTACATTTATATAACAAAAATATTTTAACCTTAATATCATACTATAGGGAATATCAATATGGGGTAATGTATGATATATATATACACACACACATATATGTAGCATATATATATATAGAGAAGGAGAGAGCTAATTTTAAGCTGCAGTTTGCAAAGTAGAAGTTCAATGTAGTCTTTTTTTGTGAAATAATAATAATAAAGATGCAAGGAAAAAAGACTGGGAGGATATATATGTAAATCTTAAAACTGGTTATATTTGGCTGATGGAATTACGGGTGAGTTTTGTTGTCTCTCTAGATTTTCTGGACTTTCTGCATTTGACATAAATTACTTTTGCAAAACTTCTTTCTGAACTTCTTTCTAAATGTAGGGTCTTGATGTGAACTTGATTGTTTTTGTCCTGTCAGTGATCTTGGATTGCCTTGGAGCTGTCAAACACATTTAGAGATGACAGGTGAAGAGAAATGTGTTGTCATGTAGCCGTAGAACTCATAATAGACTGGAAACCAGAAGGCCTGGGTCTGAGTCCCAACACTGTTCACTGTTAGTTGGGTAACATTAGGCAAGACTTGAACTTCCCCATAAAACCAGGAGGGTCATATTTCCCATTATTACCCCTGCAGGCTCATTGTGAGGACAAAGTAACCTTATGGATGAGAAACATTATAAATACAAAAAAAAAAAAAAAAAAAGGCATTGTTATGAGGCATTTTAAAGAGTTCCTTATGTGATTATAGACTAATTCATCTCTTAGGTATCTGTTTTCCAATTTGAAAACATTACCTCCTCTGTCCTATCATCTTAATTGCTTAATTTCTCATCACTTATTTACTCTTTTTCAGCTTTCTGTTTTTCTCATGCATGAGAAAAATGCATTTCAGCTGAAAACAGTATTATGAAGGAGAAGTACTTCAACATAAAACACTTTACTCAACCCAAAAGACTTACTATAAGGTGCATTAATTTATTGCTGTGATTACAATTCACATTTTAATTTGTAATTTCTCACTTAATGTCTAAGTTTCTTGCGATAGACTGTAAGCTTTCTGATATCAGGCAGCGAGTTTCCCCACAGCCTGTGTCACCTCATGCAGTGACACATTGTAGCCATTCAATAAATACCTCTTAATTGAAGGAAGGAATGCATACTTGACAGCTCAGAAAGGATTCATAGATATATAGAAATGAATAAAGGTATAATGTCCCTCACAATATTGAGCACATAACTGCTGTTTCCTTTCAAAGAGGGAAGGGATAAGGTTTGACCTGGAACAGGAGGGATTAATGGACATAGTACATGCCTGATTAACTTGGCAAATGTTTATTTATTGCAGTTCTCAAACAGTAGCTGCCACTTCCAGCTGGGAGAGAAATGAGAGCTCTGTTCATGGTGATCCAGTATCTCCAGAATCCATCACCACTGCTGACCTCCCACTCCATGTCTCCAAGTGCTCTGCTATACCTGCCACCAGCAGCTGCCACCTCCAGACTTTGGAAGGTTATAATAAAACCTCTGTTCTACGATCTGCCTTCTGCTTCGACATCCTCACTCCCCACAAACAATTCTAATAAACAGCAATTAATCTGAAAGTGTTTTTGCAATTTTAATGTATGAGATATGGTTTCTCTCAAAAGCTACACTGCTCTTGTGTCCTTACAAGGTATTTTCTTAGCAAGAATAATCTGTTTACATGGGTGTTAATGACTAAATCCCTTTCTTGTAAAGTTATGCCCATCTGTCACACAAGAAGAATAGTACCCTTTAGAGAGCGCTGAAATGTAGGGAAATGTAGGGAAAATGAGCAGCTATTCAAAAAGGTAAAATGCTGCCACAGAGCCTGATAAGAGCAATTGATTAAACATTAAGTGTAGAATAGGGAATATATGGCATGGGATAAATTATAGTCACAATTCATGTTTCTTTTGTCTCCAGAAGTTCACACACAAAAACCCATGCCTTTACAAAACAATAAATTCAGCACTGTCAATGACGCTTGTTTCCTCATGAATGTTGCAGCGGTCTCTCCAAGTGACTCAGTTGCATGGAAAAAGTTGTGTCACAAAGAACCAAGGTGAGCTGAAGCAGAAAGTGGGAGAAATGAGGTGCAAGGGTGTAGAGGAATAGGATTTGGACAATTGAGAGTGAAGAAAGGAGGTTATACATTTAAAGCAACCTTGTCTTGCTTCTCTAAAGCACCTCAAAGTTTATCAGCAAAAACTATCTCTCTGCCTTCTCTTTCACATAGCAATTATAGCAATTTCTTAATCTCAGGAGGATGCTACTATCTTCTAAGGCAATAAAACCTGTTCTAGAATTATGTTACTAGCTTGCAAAATGCTTTTGCTAAGGCTTCCTAACAATGCCATCTAAAGAAGTTCCCTTTTTAGAGATGATATCATATCCCACATATTTGAAATATTTAAGGAGAGCAGAGATTTAAAGTACAATTTATTTCTGGTGAAGACAAAATGGAAAGTGTGTTACATACTGATTGAAAGGCAGCCATGAAAATAGGCTTATTTCAGTACTTTCTATTGTTATTAGAATCCATAAAGCTCTGAAAAAAAGATGTTTCATCTTAAATCTGAGTGCAATAGAACCAATCTGATGGTTTTCTCTAAGCAAGAGGTGAGGAGATGGCATAGAAACCTGTTTTGTGTGATGGCAGTGACATAGATCATACCATTTTAATTGGTATCAAGATTGAAATGGTTGCACAAAATTATCCCTCTGGGGTTGTTTTACTGCTGAGGTATTATAGATTTATACTCAGCTTGGTAAAACTTCTTAGAAAAGGTTAATTTCTATCCTGAATACAAAGTCTAAACAGAGTTAGGAGAAAAAGAATACATGCAAACTTACAATTGTCAGTTTAAAAACCACATCTACAATTACAGTGTATAAAGTGGCCCTTGCTAATCAGATACAAATTCAGCAAATCGTTCATGCATGAATCCCATCTCAATTAACTACTAAAATGCAAGAGTATATTTAAAAACACACACACAGAGAAAAGAGATCTTAAAGGAATTGCATTCCCTCAGATAGTTTGATGAGTCTCTGAAGGTAAACCAGGTCTGTTGCTATGCAGAAGATCAGCAGAATCTGGGGAAGGAATGTGAAAGATCCACGACATTGTAATTCAGCATTACAGGGTTTGCCAACCACATTTCATTCTCACCCACTAAATCAGGAATGTAAGGCACTGCCAGCAAGCAACAAGACAATGCAAAAGGAGATAAAAGCCCAAGCAATGTTACTTGTTCACTAATCACCCAAAAAAGAAACCTGTCACTGCACAGCTCGATACAAACATTGGAATGAGATACTTTGCAAAAGAGCCCTAAAATGAGTTCGGACACAAAACATTTTTATGAAGCACTATTTCACATAGAAACTGCAGAGATGTTTTCTTTAATCATGTACAGAACAGCTACAGCAGTCCAATCTGCCTAGAAGTGTTCTTTCTACACAGAGAAACAGTTAATCACCAATTCTTTATCTCATTTTACCCCCACAGTAGCCTTCCGAGGTATGAATTATTGCCCTCAACTAAAAGATGAGAACATGAAGTCTCCAAGAGTTAAATGACTTACACACAGTCCTCAGTCAGTTTGGTGGGGAGGTCGATCCCAAGTCCTCTTGAGATCCAGGGTCCCTGTAACAGGTGCTCTAAAGCAGTGCTTCTCAGACTCTCTATGGTGAAGGACTTCTTAAAATTACAATTTGTCACTTTTGTAATGATGCTTAAAAAAGAAAGATTTACTCGCAAAATAAAATTTTAAAAAACAAGAAGAGATACTGACTCAGATATTTCAAGAATATGTTTGAAACATTTAAATTACACTTTGAAATTGCTATAAAAATAAATGCTTACCTTCAATTACCACCACAGACTGGTAACAAATGATTCCTGGGCAAATATCAGTCTATATTCCACACTTTGAGCAACTTTGTGTTGATCTACTGGTTCAATGAATATGTATTTGATGGTCCCCAAACCACACACACACAAATGAAAAACTCTTCCTGGCTTCGAGATAAGCAGAATGACTAGCTGAGCCACTCTCGGTCACCCGGTCTTTCCCTGGACCATCCTCCAAAGAACATTTTCAGAAAACATCAACACTTGGCCCCTACATTTTTGGTGTAAAAGAATGATCTAAGTCTACCCTTGCTCTCCAGACAACTGTTCTGCCTATGTGTGGATTCCGTTCTTGCACTGGGGTGAAATGAAGCTTGACAAGGAGTGGGGAACAGAGGGCAGATGGGTTTGCATTGTTCTCCTTGGATCTTTCTTACCTTTATTCTTACCTAGGATGGCTCAAAACTCTGTCTAGGGCTGCACGGCAGATCCTGTGTTAGAGCTGTGTTTGCACTGCAAACAATGGCTTTTACCCAGCTTATTCGTTAGAGATCAATAAAAGCAGTGGTTTTTCTGAAGCTGTTTTTACTTACACTTTACATAAAATTATAAAAATTATCTGTATCAAAATTTTATATGCTCACTTTTAGTTAGGCTGGCTTGAGAGAACTGAGGGAGATGGGCTACAAGCGGTGGCTCACGCCTGTAATCCCAGCGCTTTGGGAGGCCAAGGCGGGTGGATCAGCTGAGGTTGGGAGTTTGAGACCAGCCTGACCAACATGGAGAAACCCCGTCTCTACTAAAATTAAAAAAAAAAAAAAAAAAATTAGCCAGGTGTGGTGGTGCATGCATGTAATTCCAGCTACTCGGGAGGCTGAGGTAGGAGAATGGCTTGAACCTGGGATGTGGAGGTTGCAGTGAGCCGAGATCACGCCATTGCACTCCATCCTGGGCAACAAGAGCAAAACTCCACCTCAAAAAAAAAAAAAGAGGAGAGAACTAAGGGAGATGACTAGGAGTGGGGTCTCTAAGTAAAAACATATGTTCCTTCAACTTTCTTCCTTTCCTTGCTACCATCCTGTTTACTGTTCCTCGTCAAAGTCATATTTTTCTGAAAGAAATACTTATACTGTGGAAGCACCATTACTATGATTCTTATTCCTACTATGGTTTTCTGTCATACTTGAGATAGGCTGTTTTAATTACCTGGTTTTACATAGGAAAGAAGAAATATTAAGGTTTAAAGTCTGTAATGATCAATGGCTCATAATTCATTAAATCTTTTCATACAAGGAAAATAACAACAAAAAAAGAAATACTTATACTGCCTATCACCTTCCATTACTCCCAAACTTACTAGATTTTGTTGTTTTTTTTTAAATAAAAATCTTCATATTTCTGAAATGGCTGTGGCTAAAATTGCCAATTACCTTCTTACAATAAATACAGTGGATACATCTTAGACATTCTCTTATTTAATATCTCTGAAGTAGTTAACATTGTTGACCAGCATCACTTTAAAAAATGTATGGAATAGAAAGAACTTGAATGAAAGCAAAAACCTTGACCCACCTACCATAAACCATTTCTCCCTTTAGTTCTTCTTATAGTTACCACCAAATCTAATTTACAAACACTTTTGAAGTGTTTATAAATGTAAGACAATGCTCTGAGTACTTTACAAATGTTAATTTATTTAGTGGCCTCAGTAACCTAACGACCTTATAAAGTAGCTACTATTATTAGAGTCGTCTGGGGTTGAAGAAGTTGAGGCTGAAGGATAATTATTTTTTCTATGGAAACTTTTTTTTCCCTAGCTCCAATCTAGACCGATTATCTAGACCTGCCAAGCAGCTTCCATCCCAGAATTCTCTACCCTGCTTTCCCGTGTTGAATCTACTCTATACAGAATCTGGTGTTATCCTCTTTCTTGATTTTTTAAATCTCCTTTAACTCTGTTTTTTATATGATAGTGGTCTTATAGAAATAAAGTTGATAATACATAATGTTTCATCTAATTTCAGATAATTAGTTTATATTCACATTGAGAATAAAGTGACATTTGTTCTTACACAAAAAGTTTATTTTTTAACTTTTATTTTTAAATTCAGGGATACATGTGCAGATGTCTTACATAGGTAAACTGTGTCAAGGGGATTGGTGTAAAGCTTATTTAGTCCCCAGGTATCAAACCTAATGCCCACTAGTTAGTTATTTTTCCTGATCTTCTCAAGAAAGGGTGCATAGTATTATGGTCTGAATGTGCCTCCCCTAAAATTCATATGTTAAAATCCTAACTGACAAGATGATGGTATGAAAAGTTGGGGCCTTTAGCAGGTGATTACATCATGATAGCACAGCCCTCATGAATGGGATGACTCACTTTATAAAAGAGACTGCAGAGAGCTTGCTCTCCCCTTCTACCGTGTGAGCACATGGCAAGAAGGTGCCATCTATGAACCAGGAAAGGGTCCTCACCAGATACAAAACCTTCTAACACCTTCATCTTGGACTTTCCAGCTTCCAGAGCTGTGAGTAATAAATTTCTGTTGTTTATAAACCACCCATTTTATGCTATTTTATTATAGAAGCCCAAATGGACTGAGACACATGGGAAATAAAAGTTTTATGACTCCTTGCATATCTAAAAATACCTGCACTCTGCTCATGTACTTAAGTGATAATTTGGATAGAAATAGAATTCTGCATTGAAAGAAAGATTTCCCTTGGAAAGTTAAAAGTATTGTTTTACTGCGTTCCAGTAGCCATTGTTACTGGTGAAATAAGTCTAATACTAGTCAATTGTAATTACGTAGTATATGGAATGTGATATGCTGATGTGCTTTTTCTACTTTAGAATCTTTTTAACCCCTTGATGTTTTGAAATTTTGTATGTAAGCTCTAGTTGTAGGTGTGTGGTAGACAGAATTCTAAGATGTTTCCCAGGATTTTCCATTCCTCCAGTCTACCACATGTTATACACAATCCCAGGGTCTGTGAATGTGATAGGTTTTACTCCTAGGACTAGGTTATGGTTATGGCACAACTGACCTTAAAATAGGAAGATTATCAGTGAGTCTGAACTAGTTGCAAAAGCCCTTTAAAAAAACCAGCGTTTTTGGCTGGCTGCAGAAAAAGAAGTCAGACATTGGAAGCACAAAAATGATTTAACATGTCATTCCTGGCTTGAAGATGGACACAGTCACATGGTAAGAAATGTAAGTGGCCCCTCAATGCTGAGATAAATCTCACTGGTGTAATTACTGGCAAAGTAAAAGAGATTATTTTGAGCAGAGAGCTTTTCTTGAAAGGAACTCTCAAATATACTTTTCTTACTAGTCCTGGGAAAGAAGGGGCAAATGAGTATTTGACTTTTTGAGTACCTCTTTTTAGTGAACAAAAACAGAAAAAAATTAGGTTGAGCAGGAGGCTCAGATATCACCAAAAATCTCTAAATTATTAATCTAAGGATCTTGGACATGACCCCGGAATAAAAGAAGAGAAACATTTTTGTACCCTGATAGGTTTTGCATGTTTCAGTACCCTAGTACCCACTAGTTATTTTTCCTGATCCTCTCAAGAAAGGGTGCATGGTATTATGGTCTGAATGTGCCTCCCCTAAAAGTCATATGTTGAAATCCTGTAAAAGATAAATCCCAATTCGTCTAAAGAAGTCACCAAACTATGGCCCATAGGCTGAATCTGTACTCCCAACTTTTGGAATAAAATGTAGTTGGAACACAGCCATGCTCATTTGTTTATGCACCATGGTATGTGGCTACTTTTGCACTACAACAGCAAAAGTGAGTCATTGTGATTGAGACAGTATGGCCCATAAAGCCTAACATTTACTACCTGGCTCCTTAAAGGGAAAGATTGCCTACCCATGGTCTAAGGCAAAAAGGGTAATCCCATTCCCCTTGTCAATAACTGGTTTAGGAAAGTGCATATTGATAGAGACAGGAGGCAGAGAAACTCTAGGCAGACAGAGGCAGGCCCCTGATGAAGCACCACCTTCAAGCCAAAAAGCCTGAAACCCATGATTCAAAATGAGAACTTCTATCCCTATTTGCCCGCTCTCTCCCAATTGGTTCTTTCTAAATAATGTCTTTTTACCAATTGAATATTGCCTTTTCCAAAACTGCCTATGGTCTACCCCAACCCCAGCCTGTGCCTATAAAGACCCCAGACTCAGCTGGTAGAAGGGAGAAGTGGCTGGACACTGAGGAGAGGCAACTTGACTTCAGAGACAATGGCTGGACGGCAGAGAGAGGCAGAAGCGCGACTTGACTTCAAGGGAAAGTGACCTGCCTTTCCCATCCTCTTTCCAGCTTCTCTCTCAGCTGACAGCCGCTTTCATCGCTCAATAAAATTCTCTGCATCCACTATCCTTCAATTTGTCCGCGTGACCTCATTCTTCTGGGACATTGAACAAGAATTCAGGACCCACCAAGTGCAGGTACCCAAAAATGCTGTCACACTGGCCCTCTGCCCTCACTGGCAGAGGACAGCCACCCCACGTAATGAGGCAAAGGGCCCACTGAGCTGATAACATACTGCTGTCTGCGGATGGCAGAGCTAAGAGAGCATTGTAACATGCCTTCTGGGGCCTTGAGGTCAGGCACCCCCACCCGGATGCTGCCGCAGGGCCTACACAGAGTTTGCTTCTATGGGTGCCAAAGCAGCTGGCTGGTTCCTACACTAGCTCGCTTACATACTCCCTCCCATGAGGGATTGAGCACTGTGGGCTAAGTAAACAGGGCACCCCTGTCACAGTCCCATGAAGGGGTCAAGAAAATACCCTTCATCAGTAGGATCCATAATTGCCTGTGACATATGAAGGGAAGATAGCTGTGGAGCTTTGGAGAAAGGTTTCCACACTTTTAAGGAAACATGCTATTTTTCTTCTGCTGTGTGTTGGGTCTGGAGGTGAGAATGACAGAAAGGAAGTGTAGAAAGGGTCTGGTTCCTAGATAGTGTGTCTGAGCCATTAAATTAATCCAATGTAGGAGCTGCTTTTCCTCAGAACTTCTAATGTTGTGAGATAATAAATGACCATTGTTATTTAAATCATTTTGAGATGAGTTTTTCTTGTATACTGCTGAAAGTTTCCTACTTGTAACACAACCCCGCTTCTAACACAAAGCTTTTCAGGAGAAGAGGTAATGAAAACTAGGCCTCTGTTTTCATTTTCTGCCACACTGTCTTGGGGACTGTGCTGCCCTGGTTACAGCTCAACCTCTTAAGGAAGGAGGCCAATTCTGTGAATCAAATGTTCCTTTGAACTGAAAAATCATGTTTATTCCAACTTCTGTTTGGGGCCTTCTGTCTGCTGGAGGCTTCTAGAACATTTGTGTCATGGAGGAAAATTCTCATTTTAGAAGTAAAAAATTTGTCTGTCTGGATTTTTTTTAAAGGTGCATCTAAGTTGCTTTCTTTACTTGAAGATTTTTTAAAGACAGTATTTAAATGTGAATATCAAATTTATTAGGTTTTCAAACTTCCATAAATTTTTAACACAGTTAGATTTCAATTCATATATATATATGTATCTTCACAGGTTTTAAATATTTTACTTTTTTCTCCAGGTGATGGTATGAAATCATGATAGTTTCTAGAAGCCTAAAGTGATTATTTCATTTTGTCTTACTAATAAATACTTTCTGAGTAAAGCATTTTATGTGATATCCCAAAGTAGTACCTTAAATTGAATTTAGTAAACCCAGTAACTTAAACTCCTTTGATTCATCACCTAATCTACATAAATCAAGATTCCTCAGAGAACTAATTGAAGCTATTTTCCCATTTGTAGTTGAAACAAGTATTTTTGCAATGCAGCCCCATTTCATAATAAAATTCTTGCTGGCAAATTCTGTTCTAGTATGTAATTGTGATAGTCCTAAAGGCACTTTTAATTCTGTTAGAGGCAAATTGTTCATGCTACTAGGTGCAAACCTATAAAATACAGGGGAAATTCCCAATATACACAGAAAAAGTTGGATCTCATTATTTATATCTCTGTATTTTGTCTGTTTAATCTTTTATAAAGTTTCTTTTTGCTTCAAGGGAAAAAACAGTGACACACTTTTAAGAGAGGATTTTGAAGCACATAGTAAATGCAAGTTAATGAGCATTTTTAGAAATATGTTCTTACTTGAAAATATTCTTTTTTGCATCATTTCACTTAATACTAATTTTATCTATTCCTCAGTCTGATTTTGGTACTAAAAAGTAACAGTTACAATAACACAATATTATAACCTTTCCCTGAGATTAAATACATAAGTTCATTTAAACTTGATAATAACACATTACACTATATCACTATTATCTTGCAGGAAAAGACATTATATCACTATTATCTTGCAGGAAAAGACATTGTAGAGTAAGTTGACCAAGGTAACCCACTTCGTAAGAGGTAGAATTATCCTACAAAGTCTGGTCTGGTTGATCAGAGAGCTACCCTGAAACATTCACAAATCATTCAAGTTAAACAAACAAACAAAATCATTGATAAAAATGTGTTGTCAGGAAGAATTGTTGTAATAAGCAATAATTTTGTCATAAATATGTCTATTAAATGTGTAGATAAGTCAGTCTCAAGAGAGACTGTAGTTACTGGTTGACAGAGTTCCCACCCAATCCTCTTGTTTTTTAATTAAAAATAAGAATAATAGTGAAATAATGGCATATATTTATTTAGACCATCATAATAAACTCAGCTCTTTGACCTCCATAAACTCAGCTTCTCCAAAAGGGATTCCTAGATATTCCCCATCAAGACAGTCTGTGCTCTCCATCTCATGGAAATGAGTACGGCGACAAATCCAGAAACATAAGCTATTAGCGTGATGGGAAAAAAACTCTCTCTTTTCTTCCCCTTAATACTTCCAGTAAGAATGGCTTTAATTGGTTCATTAAATCTCCATTAATCTAAGCTATTTCTTTTTTTTCTTCTCTCTTTTTTTTTTTTGAGACAGAGTCTCGCTCTGTCACCAGCTGGAGTGCGGTGGTCAGATCTCAGCTCACTGCAATCTCTGCCTCCCAGGTTCAAGCGATTCTCCTGCCTCAGCCTCCCAAGTAGCTGGGACTACAGGTGGGCACCATCATGCCCAGCTAATTTTTGTATATTTAGTAGAGACAGGGTTTCACCATGTTGACCAGGATGGTCTCGATCTCTTGACCTCATGATTCACTCACCTCGGCCTCCCAAACTGCTGGGATTACAGGCATGGGTCACCGCACCCAGCCTAAACTATTTCTTATCTCTATGGTATACAAACCATTCTCCCCAAATCTACCCTTCTACTCCTGAGCCCACATATACTTTTATACTTTTTATGCTTTTTTCCTTCCTAATCTAAACTTCACAGTACAGCCAAGGGATTATTTTAACATATAAGCTGGACTTTCTCACTGTCCAGCGTGAAACTGCTTGATGCTTTGCATTTTTCTTACGATCAAGACAAAAATCCCCAGCAAGACCAGTGAGGCCTGCATCCCTTGATTTATGCCTTCATTCAGCCTTGCCTCAAGTCACTTTCTCTTACTCTAGGTTCTCCAGTTGCAATGACCTTCTTCAAGTTCCTCAAAAATTATGAAGCTCTTTCCTGCATTTATAGATGCATATTTCAGCACACTTGTAGATGTTCTACCTTTGCCTGTAATTTTTTATGAACTTTTCCTACCCCAGCCCCATGGTCTAATTTCTACTCACCTTTCAGGCTTCACATCAATATCACTATGAAGACTCATTTTTCTGACCCAATTACACTAGAGCTGGTCTCATTGCTATATCCTCACTTAACACTGTACATTTTTATACCATGTATGATAACTTAAATCATTATTTCATTCATATGTGTTGTACCTACTGGTTTGTAAGTTGTATTAAGATAAATATCTATTCTTTTTAAAGTGATTTTCCCAATTCAAAACAGGTAATCAATATGTGTTGGATAAATGGATAGATCGATAGATAGATGAATAGATGGACGGATGGATGGATCCATGAATAAAAGAGAAAAATTAGGCCAGGCATGGTGGCTCAAGCCTGTAATCCCAGCCCTTTGGGAGGAGAGGTGGGCAGATCACGAGCTCAGGAGTTCGAGACCAATGTGGCCAAAATGGTGAAACCCTGTCTCTACTAAAAATACAAACATTAGCCAGGCACCTGTAATCCCAGCTACTCGGGAGGCTGAGACAGGAGAATCGCTTGAGCCCGGGAGGTGGAGGTTGCAGTGAGCCGAGATCACGCCATCGCACTCCAGCCTGGGGGATAACAGCAAGACTTCATTTAAAAAAAAAAAGAAAAATTAATAGAATGACCAAGTCAGACTCATCCCCAGGAAGAGAAACAGGCCACATATAAAGGAAATCAGGCTATAGGGAAATATAGAATTATTCAAAAAATTAAAAACATGACCCATTTTACAGTTCTCCTAATGCTATAAATACACATTGCCTCCTCACACCTCCGTCATATGCAAAGATAAAGCCAAGTTGAACCACTTAGGGCTAGGCACATTAAAAAAACCCTTTTTTAAAGGTAGGAATTACACTAGTTAAACTAACTCCAGTATATAATAAGAATAAATCAGGTATAAGATATTAAGTAAAGTTACTATACCTGGTATATTTTTTATCATTCAGTTTAATTTCACTGGAGTTTAAAGATGACACGATTCTTAATCTTGTAATGTGAATGTGGCATACGTAATTTATACAGACATGCTTTACTTACCACTCATTCATTCTTTCATCTTTCCTGGAAAATAAAATAATGAGAGCATTATTTGGTTACTTCTTCCTTGCTAAAACTTTCATGATTCTCTCTCTTTCTCTCTCTCACACACATACACACACACACACACACACACGCAGAGAGAGAGAGAGAGAGAGAGAGAGAGAGAGAGAGAGAGAGTGTTAGCTTTCCTGAGCAATGATTCAGAAAAAAAGGATGTTTCTGATGAACAAGTTTAAGAATAGCATTTTAATTCTTCAGCCATTTTTTGTTGAAGTGTTACACATACATAAAAGTGTGCAAATCATAAGTACACAGTTCAGTGAAATTTCACTATGTGAATATCTCTGTAATCAGTACCTTCTATTTAGTGCTATTCAATATAGCCAGATGTGACTATTTAAATTTAAATGAATTGAAATTAAATACAGTTAAAAATTCCACGTTTTATTCTCAGACGAGATGAAGTAACAGGCACCAGATTTATTATTTTAATGGGAACAACTAAAAAACTATAAAAATGTATGAAATAAATGGTTTTAATGATATTGAACCTCAGGCAACAAAAGAGAAAAACCAATAAGGTGAGCTGTACTATTGCCTTAGCTTACTGCTTGAAGGAGATGTTTAGGAAGCAACAAGCAAAGTGAGAGGAAACTCAAGCAGAGCCTGTCTCCTTGAGCTGATGAGATGGACGTGGGTTTTCTCAGAATTCAAGGCTGAGTAGAGTTCACAGGGCAAAATATCAGAGAAGAGAGATCTGCGCAGAGAAAGAACCCTGGAAATTTACAGAGGGTCTTTCTCAGAGTATTCTGTTGAGTATTTATCCATACTTACGTGTGAGAAAATTACCTAAGGCCAGAGAAAGAACCACTTGAAAGAATTAGAGGGAAACATGATCAACCCTCTCCTAGGAATAGTGCTGGCCTTTAACAGCTAGACTAGAAACATTATATCTGACAGGGGATGGGTTAGAGTAGTAAGAAATGTACTAATTCAATATTGGGAAAAAATTGTCTGTACTTAAAAGAGAATGTCACCAAATGATAATGCAAGCAAAAATGTAAAAACAGTCCTTCAAGCAGATGAAAAATGATTTCAGATAGACACTTGAACCTCCACAGAGGAATAAAGAGTGTCATAAGTAATAACTACATAGGTTAATATAATGTATTTTATTCTTATTATTTAAACCCATATAAAAGATAGTCAACTGTTTAAAAAAATAGTAACAGTGTAATGTGGGGTTACACCATATGTAGCAGCAAAATGAATGAATAACACAAGGTCAGGAAGCAGAGAAATGGAAGTTTCTATTGTAGGCTACACATGAAGTAAAGACTCTTACTTGCAGGGAGACTGGTAAGTCAAAAATACATATTATAAACTCCAAAGCAACCACTGAAGTAACATAACAAAGTATTATAACTAATATATATTCCAACAACAAAGATAAAATGGGATCATAAAAAAGAAAAAGAAGAAAAATAACATAAACAAATGTGACAATGAGAAAATAAAGAGAAAGATGGCAGGTTTAAACACAACCATATACATATTCACCTTAAATGATAATGGTCTAAATACCTAAAAAGTAGAATTTGTAACATTGAATAAGAAAGGAAGGCCCTACAAGATGCCACTTACAAGGAACTCACCTTAAGTATAAAGATACATATAGGTTAAAATAAAATGATGTTTAAAATGAAACTCACCTTAAGTATAATGATACAAATAGGTTAAAAGTAAAATGATGTTAAAATATACTATTGACGGTAAACAGAAGATAGCTAGAATGGGTTTATTAATATCAAAAAAAGTAAATTTAAATTTCAGACAAGTAAATTACCAGGGGAAGAAAGGTAATTTCCTAATAATAAACTGGTTCATTCATCAAGAGGGCATAACAGTTCTCAATGTTTTGCACCATATAAATGAGTTCAAAAATATATGAAGCAAAACCAACAGAAATGCAAAGAGATATAAACAAACACAAAAGTATATTTGGAGATTTCGACACTCTTTCCCAGTTATTGGTAGAACAAGTAACAAAATATAGAAGACCTGAACAATACAAATAATCACCTTGATCTAATAGACAAGTATAAAACATTCCACCCCAAAACATGAGAACATACATTCTTTTTAAGTGCCCACATTGCATTTTCAAGTGAGACCATATTCTGACCCAGAAAACTAGTCTCAAATAGAAAACCTGAACAGACCAATATCAAGTAATGAGGTTAAATCAATAATAAAAAGTCTCCCAAAAAAGAAAAGCCCAGAATTAGATGGCTTTACTGATAAATTCCACCAGATTTACAAAGAAGATCTCATATCAATTCTCCTCAACCTATTCCAAAAAATTGAAGAGGATGGAATTTTCCCTAACTCATCCTATGAGGCAAGCATTACCATGATACCAAAACCAGGCAAGATGAAACAAATAAACAAGCAAAAACTGCAGAACAATATCCCTGCTAAACATAGATGCAAACATCCTCAACAAAATAGTAGAAAACTGAGTCCAACAACACATCCAAAGGATAACACACCATAATCAAGGGAGATATATCCAAAGCAGCAAGGATGTTCAACATATGCAAATCAATAAACGTGATATCTTACATTAACCCAATGCAGGAAAAACTATAATCATCTCAATAGATGCAGAAAAAACATTTGATAAAATTCAGCACCCCTTCATAATAAAAACTCTCAACAAAGTGGGCATAGAGGGAACATACCTCAACATTATAATGGCTATATATGACAAACCCACAGCTAACACCATACTAAATGAGAAAAACCTGAAAGCCTTTGCTCTGAAAACTAAAACAAGACACGAGGAACTCCACTTTTGCCACTCCTATTCATCATAGTACTTGAAGTGCTAGCCAGAGCAATCAGGAAAGAGAAAGAAATAAAAGGCATTGAAATTGGAAAAGAAGAAGTCAAAATGGCCCTTTTTGCATATAATCTTATATCTAGAAAAATGTAAACACTTTACCAAAAACTCTTAGATCTAATAAATAAATTTAGTAAAGTTGCAGAATACAAAATCCCATTTGTAATAGCCACGAAAAGTACCTAGTAATAAATGTAACCAAGGAGGTGAAAGACCTCTGCAAGGAAAACTACAAGGCACTGATGAAAGAAATTGAAGACAACACAAAAAAATGGAAGGACATTCCATGCTCATGAACCAAAATAATTAATATTGTTAAAATGACCATACTCCCCAAGGCAATTTACAGATTCAATGCAATCCCTTTCAAAATACCAATGCCATTTTTTTACAGAAATGGAAAAACAATCCTAAAACTTACATGAAACCAAAAAAGAGCCTGACTAACCAAAGCAATCCTAGCCAAAAAGAGAAAGCTGGAGGCATCACACTACCTGACTTCAAAATATATTGCAAGTCTAGAGCAACCAAACAGCAAGGTATTGGTATAATAACAGAAACATAGACCAAAGGGACAGAATAGAGAACGAACGCAGAAATAAATCCAACTGTTTACAGCCAATTGATTTTCAACAAAGTTGACAGGAACATACATTGGGGAAAGGACACCTTCTTCGATAAATGGTGCTGGGAAAACTGGATGTCAATATGCAGAAGACTGAAACTGGATCCCTATCTCAGCAAATACAAAAAATCAACTCAAGATGGATTAAAGACTTAACAGTAAGAGCCAAAACTATAAAACTACTAGAATAAAACATAAACACTTCAGAACATTGGTCTAGGCAAAGATTTTGTGGCCGAGACTTCAAATGCACAGGCAAAGTCAAACAATGATAAATAAATGGGACTGTAGCAAACTATAAACCTTCTGCATAGTGGAGAAGACAATCAACAGAGTGGAGAGACAACCTGTTAAATGGGATAAAATATTTGTAAACTAATTATCTGGCATTGGACTGATCTCAAATATATAAGGGAGTCAATTCAATAGTAATAATAATAATTAATAATAATAATAATAATCTGATTTAAAACTGGGCAAAGGACATGAATAGACATTCCCCAAAAGAAGACATACAAATGGCCAATGGGTATATGAAAAATGCTCAATATCACCAGTCATCAGGGGAATGCAAATAAAAACCACAATAAGATGTCATTTTACCAATGTTAAAATGATTACTATTAAAAGGACAAAAAACGAGATTCTGATGAAGATATGGAGAAAAGGGAACTCTCATACACTTATGGTGAGAATGGTAACCAGTACAGCCAGTATGGAAAACAGTATGGGGATTTGTCAAAAAACTAAGAACAGAAATACCACATGATTCTGCAATCCCACTACTGGATATTTATCCAAAGGAAAGGAATCATTATATTGAGAGACATCTGTACCCCCATGTTTATTACAGCAGTATTCATAATAGCAATGATATGGAATCAACCTAAATATCCATCAACATATGAATAGATTTTTTTTAATGTGGTATAATTTGACCCAGCAATCCCACTACTAGATATATACCCAAAGGAATAAAAATAGTTCTATTATAAAGACACATACAAGTGTATGTGCATTGCAGCACTATTCACAATAGCATAGGCATGGAATCAACCTAAATGCCCATCAATGATAGATTGGTTAAATAAAGTGTGGTACATATATGCCATGGAATACTATGTAGCCATTCAAAAGAATAAGATTATGTCCTTTGGAGGAACATGGATGGAGCTGGAGGTCATTATCCTTAGCAAACTATTGTAGGAACAGAAAACCAAATACTGCATGTTTGCACTTATAAGAAGGAGCTAAATCATGAGAATACATGGACACATAGAGGAGAACAACACACACTGGGGTCTATTGGACGGTGGAAGGCAGAAAGAGGAAGAGGATCAGGTAAAATAACTAATGGATAGTAGGCTTAATACCTGGGTGATGAAATAATTGGTACAACAAACCCCCATGATACACATTTACCTATGTAACAAACCTGCACAATACTGCACATGTACTCCTGAACTGAAAATAAAAGTTAAAAAATAAAAAATTAAAAAATTATAATGTGCTACATATACACAATGGAATACAATTCAGCCACAATAAAGAATGAAATCCTGTCACTTTGCTGCAACATAGATGGAACAGGAGGTCATTATGTTAAGTGAAATAAACCAGGTACAGAAAGACAAATATCACATGTTCTCACTTCCATGTGGGAGCTTAAAAAGTTAATCTCATGGAGGTAGAGAGTAAAATGATAGATACCAGAGACTGGCAAGGATGTGGGCAACGAGGCAGGGGGTGGTTGGTTAGCAGGTACAGATATACAGTTAGATAGAAGGAAAAAGTTCTAATCTTCGAATAAGGTGACTATAGTTAACAACAATGTACTATTTATTTCAAAATGGCTAGAAGAGAGGATTTGAAATGTTTCCAATACATAGAAATCACAAATACTTGAGGTAATGAATATCCTAAATACCCTGATTTGATTATTACACATTCCATGCATGTAACAAAATATAACATGTACCCCATAAATATGTACAAGTATTATGTATCAATAAAAATTTTTTAAATAATAAAATGGATAATTTAATATCCCTACAGTTATTCAAATAATTAAATTTGTACTTTAAAAACTTCTCACAAAACAAACAAATAAACCAAAAATCCAGGCCCATATGACTTCAGTGGTGAATTCTACCAAACATTTAACTGAGAAATAGTGCTGATTCTACACAAACACTTCCAGAAATTTGAAGACAGACTTCCTAACTCATTCTATCAGGTCAGCATCACTCCAATATCAAAATCAGAGAAGGTCACGGCAAGAATAAGACTATGAACTTATATCCCTTATGTTCACATACGCAAAAATTCTAAAATAAATTTTTAGCAAGGTGAATCCAACAATATATTAAAGTGATTATACATAATGACCAAATGAGGTTTATTTTAGGAATGCAACTTTGATTCAACATTTGAAAATAAAACAATACAATTTATTGTATTAACAGACCAGAAACATCAGAAATACTAGAAAAAAAGCAACACAAAAACAACAACAACATGATCATCTCAATAGATTAAAAAATATCATTTGGCAAATGCAAACTCTATTCCTGATTTAAGGAAAAAAACTGAAAATAAGAACTAGAAAGGAGCTTATTCAATCTGATAAAGAGCACCTATAAAAAATCTACAACTAATATCATTATTAGTAAAAGACTGAGTTACTGTATTTTCCTCTAAGATCAGAACACGCAAGGATGCTTGCTCTCAACACTTCTATTCAACATGCACTGGAGGTTCTAATCAGTGTAATAAGGCAATAAAAAGAAATTAAAACATCATTCCCATCTTGGAAAGGAAGAAGTAAGACTGTTTTTATTTGCAGATGATATCATTGGCTGCATAGGAAATTTTTTGTAATCTAAAAAAGAATGCTCCTATAACTAATAAGTTAGTTTATCAAGGTTTCAGGATTAAAGATCAATATTTTAAAAACCCACTGTATTTCTGTATACTAGCAATGAATAATCAAAAATTGACTATCTAAAACACAAAACCATTTTAATATTATCAAAACATAAAATACTTATGAATACATCTGATAAAGATGTACAAGAACTATATGCTGAAAACCACAAAAACATTGCTAACTTAAGTTCTGAAAAACCTTAAAAAACGGACAGAGATACCATACAGGTGGACTGAAGGAGTCACTATTGTTAAGGTGCTAACTATTCTAAAATTGATCTGTACATTCAAAGCAATCTCAATCAAAGTTCCTGCCATTTTTGTAGATATTGGCATGGTATTTCCAAAATTCATAAGGAAATATAAAGTAGCATACATACAATGGTGAGAGAAAAACATAGTTGGAGGATGTCTTAGTTTCGGGTGGCTGTCATGATGTTACAACAAACTGAGTGGCTTAAAACAATAGAAATGTATTCTCTCACAGTTCTGGAGACCAGAATTCTGAAATCATGTGTCAATAGGGTCATGCTGTTTTGTAGGCTGTAAAAGAAAATCCATTTCTTGCCTATTTTATCTTCTGGAAGTTGTCAGTATCCCTTGACCTGTGGCCACAACATTCCAGTCTCTGCCTCTGTGGTTACATCACCACCTCCTCTGTATCTGTGTTTTTTTGTGTGTCTCTTTTATGGACACTTAAAAGAATTTAGGGTCCATTCAGATAATCTCATTCTCTGAAACTCTTACATTTAATTACATCTACAAAGACCCCTATACCCAAATAAGGTAATATTCACAGGTTCCAGGGATTAGGACATAGACATTTGTGGAGGACCACTATTCAGCCCACTACAGAGGATTTATGCTATCTGGTTTCAAGATTTATTATACAACTACTATTGTCAAGACTATGTGGTATTGGAGAGTAACAGAGAGATCAATGGAACCTAAATAGAGTCCAGAAATAGGCCCACACATGTAGGATCAATTGATTTTCAATTGCAAAAGCATTCAATGGAGAAAGGATAATCCCTTTAACAAATGGTGCTGAACTTTTGGACAGCCATATTTGAAAAAAATAAGAAAATTCGTATACCATGTCTATTTGTATTTTTATATCATATATAAAAATTAACTAAAACTGGATCATAGAGCTAAATGTAAAATTTAAACTTTAAAATTTAGAGAAAAAAATATAGGAGAAAATCTTTGCAACGCTGGGTGAAGCAAATGTTTCTTAGGTACAACACCAAAAGCATGATTATGCAAGAAAAATTCTGAAATTAGACTTCATCAAAATTTTAAAACATTGGCTTTTTCATGAACGCACCACTAAAAGATTAAAAAGTTAAGCCACAGACTCCAAAAAATTATTTGCAAATCACTGATAAAAAACTTATATTCAGAATATATATAGAATTTTGAAAGTCTATAATATAAAAGCAAATATTCCAATATAAAGTAGTCAAGAGATGAACAGACATTTCATCGAAGAAAATATATGGATGGTAAACACTCAGGTGGAAAAATTTCTCAACATCATTCATCATTAGAGAAATGCAAATTAAAACTTCAGTGAGATACTACTACACACCTATTAGAATTCTAAAATTATAATGACTGATAATATGAAGTATGATGAAGAAGTAGAGCAATGGAAACTTTCAACTACTACTATTGGGAATGTAAAATAGTTTAAAAGTTTTTTAAAAAGTGTTAGACATAACACTTACCAGCCATTCCACTTCATGATATTTACAAAAGAAACATAAAAATCTATGTTAACAAAAATACTTGTATTTGATTGTTTACTGAAATCTTATTTATAAGAGCCAAAATCTTGGAAGAATCTAATCCATCAACTGGTCAATTGATAAACTGTGTTTTATTCATATAAGGAATACCACTTAGCAATAAAAATGAATGAACTATCAAAACATGCAAGCAACACAGCTGAATCTCAAGTGAAAGAAGCTAGATACAAAAGACAGTATACTGTATTGATTTCATCGGTAAGAAATTTTAGAAACAAAACAAAATTATAGCAACAGAAAGAAGATCAACGGTTTTGGGGGGCTAGGAGGTATAGGAAAGAAAATGGTTACAAAAGCACATGTTAGAACTTTTTGGGGTGATAAAAATGTATGTCATGATTATGGTGATGATTACATTACTGTATACATTTGTAAAACTCATCAAATTATACACAGAGTTGATGAATTTAATCATATGTAATGATGCATATAACAAAGCTGACCAAAGGGAAATAAAATTGGCAAATATCTTGAGTTGACCAGATATGTGCTTCCTTGAATTTTTCCTCACAAATTTACCATCATCAATTTTCCTTTTTCCCTACTTTTCTCAGGCTCAGAGGATAAGATGTCCTTCTCATTTTAAAGACCCAACTATCTTTACTAGATTCTATTTTTTCCACTATAAAGTCTCTCTTCATCTCCCTCTAGTATACTGTTTCTCTTCATTTTCTACACTCTTGGATCTTTACTGGCTCCTCCTTTTTAGTTTTTAAACATCCTTGAGAGAAAAGGAAACATCCATTGACCATAGTTTCAGCTCTTTCTCTCCTTCCCTTCTCAGCCAATCCTTATATAGTAGATTATTCTCTGTGCCTGGGCTCATGCTATTCTCTTGCCTAGAATTACTTTTCTTGTCCCTTCACTTTGCCCCCTCTATTTTCATCTGATTAACACATAAACATTCAATGTTATCAGTTCCTCTGGCAATTATTCCACTATATCTTTTATAACTTTGGGCCTAAATCCTCCTTTTTATGTTCTCCAGTTTTCTCATCCCACATTGTTTTGAAATCAACTCATTTTGAGACTGTCTTGAGGGTATGGACTTTATGCCACAACATATAGTGCATCTAGGACATACTAAGTATTTTGTGTTGTGTGACTAATATAACTTTATAATTTATAAAACATAAATAAATTAGAGTATTTTAAATGCTGATTGTGAGCACTTTATGGAAATTTAAACTATCTTTGGACAAACATTTAAAAAAACTCCAAAGATGGTTATATTCTTTAGAAATACCAATCTCTAGCACAGTTTCCAATATAGATTGTGTAGTATTTAAAGGGATAATCAGCTTGTAAAAGTTATGTCATACAGATGAACTGCTTCCTCTAGAATTCCGAATAGACATGGCTTTCACTGTATTCATCACATCTTGTAGTAGTACTCAACACATTTCAAAATGCTTTCATGCACATGTTACCAATGGATCTGTTCAACAACACTATAACAAAGCTAAGACAGGTTGTACCATGTTATGTTGTAGCTGCCTCAAAAAAGAGTGAAATTCCTGTCATTGGAGGTATTGAAGTTGAGGCTGGATGACAGATTATCCCCACTGGGCCATTCTCCATCTTCAAGAAAATATTAATACAAATTGACTACATACAAGTCAGTGTCAGCATGGCTGTTGACAATGACATTTTAGGAGAAGTTATTTTTACATAGGTCACATGTAACATATAACTTAAAGCTTTCTTTTTCTTCTTTAAAATTAGATAACTATAATTTTATACAAAGAAGTCAAATTTCACCAGGCATGCTTAAAGGAATTATTTCTTCATAAGTCATGGTTTTCTTCAGGAATTTAAAAAGTTGTGGCTTAGTTGTGTTTTCACATAGCCCTTCTCCAATCTTCAATGACTTGCTGTTTAAACAGGCATGGATTAAAATACAGCTACTGCTGAATGTGTGAACTGCCAATAAGCTTTACAACCAAACAGGGCTGAAATTAGATATCCAATGCGACAAAGGGCCGAGAAGTACAACTTTGTGTTAGACATGCTATTATTTATAGCTTATATTGTTGACACAGGCATGAATCGATGCAGAAATTAAAAACAGAAAACACCAACAAGTATCTTCTGAACAATAGATGTCACTCTTCCTCCTGAAAATGGACCACATTTGCTTTGGAAGAACTAAGGAGTTTAGTTTTACCATTCACTGTTTGCAGATATTGTCTTCATAAGTCAAGTCTTTTATTAGCATAAATAGAAAATAGTGTCTCCCTTGTCACTTATAGATGATAATCACCCACTTTACAAATTGCTGATTGAAAAGATCATGGCCATTAACATTTGTTTTGCAGCCTCTGAGTACAATGGGCTACAAGAAGAAGAGAAAGGAGAAATAAATGATAAAGTGAAGGGCAGATTCCAGAGAGTTTTTAAGCTGCCTATCGAGACAAGCAAATATATTAGACATACTATGTGTGCTGGGAAGGCAATTTAACTTAGCAACTATTTATTTAGCATTAACCGAGGCACTGACATAGTTTCAAAGATGGTTTAAAAAGGCACAGACTTGTAATCCCATCAAAGAATTAATGCTCTGAGCTATAGAAGTGGAATATAAATATGTAAAAAGTAACCAACAATATCATTCAATAAGTTAAGTTCAAATGGGTAATGAAAACTGTAACAGCTATGAATATGGACAGCTATATAAGGAAGTATACGTGACTTCTCAGAAGAAATATATTTTTAAATGGTTCTTTAAAAATGGGAGGTATTTGAAGCATAGAGAGAGAGAGAGGCTGTACAGAGTCTGTGAGCCTAGAACTTCCATTCATGAGGTCTGTACCAAAGAGAATGTAGAAGCTGTTGCAGAATAATGAGAGGCAACCACTAGAAGATAGTTTGGGGTATGAATGTAGAAACTCTTAAAAATACTAAGTACATTTCTCTAATAGTTTAAGACAAAATTGTCATGATTGACAAAATGTTTTTTAATTTTCCTTTCTGTGATTGCAGAATTTGTTTTCTTATGGTTTTTAATAACTTCCCCCAGTCACTGGCTTATTTCAAGAAACCAACATATATTGGGTGCATCAGTCCATTCTCACCCTGCTATAAAGAAAAACACGAGATTGGGTAATTTTTAAAGAAAAGAGGCTTAACTGGCTCATTGTTCTGCAGGCTGTACAGGAATCATAGCAGCTTCTGCTTCTGGGGAGCCCTTAGGGAGCTTTCAATCACGGCAGAAGACAAAGGAGGAGCCAGCCCTTTACATGGCCAGAGCAGGAGGAAGAGAGAATGGAGGGAGATGCCACACATTTTTAACCAACCAGATCTCCTAAGAACTCCATCATGAGAACAACTCCAAAGGGATGGTGCTAAACTATTTATGCAGGATCCACCCCCATAATCCAATCACCTTCCACTAGGCCCCACCTCCAACACTGGGGATTACAACTGAACACAAGATTTGGGTGGGGACACAAATCAAAACAGATCAAATCACATCATTGGGTTACTCCTCTATAAAAGGCATTGGGCTACAACTTTATCCAAGAGTTCACTCTAAGTAAATAGACACCTAGAGAACAAAGAACTCTAATCTAGGGCTGTATATACTTATCTGTGTAACACAGGTTTCAGGTAAGATGGAGTTCAGTAAAGGAAGAATTTGCAGCTGAGTGAAGATATCAGCACACATATATCCTAAGATTTTTGTCATAGTGCCTGAAATGCACCATAGTGGCGCTACCACTTGGATTTGAGGCCTCTTTGCACAATCAGAGAAAGCTGTTGAAACCCAAGAGGTTGTGCAATTTCAGGGTCTATGACCAAACTTTAGGAAATGTTTCAGGTGAAGACCATCTCCAAGACATCTCACCTTTTTCTCTTCATGTGATTGCCATTCTTCCTGCCTAGACTGATTGTATTATAGCACTAGAAACCCTTAAGTCTACTCAATATAAACAGAAGGTTGCAGCTGTTTGAGAAAACCCATGGGGCCTTGCCCTGATGTGTCAAAAAGGGTCTGCCTTCTCTTAAAAAATACTAATCTGGTTTAAAACTATCAGAATTGGCAAAATAATTTCTCTTTTATTTTAGTTAATTTTCTTAAGCTACTTGTTTTCTACCATTAATTTTTTTTATATTATAATTTAAGTTCTGGGGTACACGTGCAGAATGTGCAGGTTTGATACATAGGCATACACAAGCCATGGTGGTTTGCTGCACCCATCAACCTGTCATCTACATTAGGTATTTCTCCTAATGCTATCCCTCCCCTAGCCCCCCACCCCCCTGACAGGTCCCAGTGTGTGATGTTCCCGTCCCTGTGTCCATGTGTTCTCATTGTTCAACTCCCACTTATGAGTGAGAACATGCAGTGTTTAGTATTCTGTTCTTGTGTTAGTTTGCTGAGAATGATGGTTTCCAGCATCATCCATGTCCCTGCAAAGGACATGAACTCATCCATTTTTATGGCTGCATAGTATTCCATGGTGTATATGTACCACATTTTCTTTATCCAGTTTTATTCATAAAGTCTTTGCCCATGCCAATGTCCTGAATTGTGTTGCCTAGGTTTTCTTCTAGGGTTTTTATGGTTTTGGGTTTTACTTTTAAGTCTTTAATCCATTTGAGTTAATTTTTGTGTAAGGTGTAAGGAAGGGTTCCAGTTTCAGCTTTCTGCATATGGCTAGCCAGTTTTCCCAACACTATTTATTAAATAGGGAATCCTTTCCCCATTGCTTGCTTTTGTCAGGTTTGTCAAAGATCAGATGGTTGTAGATGTGTGGCATTATTTCTGAGGCCTCTGTTCTGTTCCATTGGTCTACATATCTGTTTTGGTACCAATACCATGCTGTTTTGGTTACTGTAGGCTTGTAGTATAGTTTGAAGTCAGGTAGCATGATACCTCCCACTTTGTTCTTTCTGCTTAGGATTGTCTTGGCTATGCAGGCTCTTTTTTGGTCCATATGAAATTTAATGTAGATTTTTCCAATTCTGTGAAGAAAGTCAATGGTAGCTTGCTTGGGATAACATTAAATCTATAAATTACTTTGGGCAGTATGGCCATTTTCATGATATTGATTCTTCCTATCCATGAAAATGGAATGCTTTTCCATTTGTTTGTGTCCTCTCTTATTTCCTTGAGCAGTGGTTTGTAGTTTTCCTTGAAGAGGCCCTTCACATCCCTTGTAAGTTGTATTCCTAGGTATTTTATTCTCTTTGTAGCAATTGTGAATGGGAGTTCACTCATGATTTAGCTCTCTGTTATTTGTGTATAGGAATTCTTGTGACTTTTGCACATTGATTTTATATCCTGAGACTTTGCTGAAGTTGCTTATCAGCTTAAGGAGAATTTGGGCTGAGACAATGGGGTTTTCTAAATATACAATCATGTCGTCTGCAAACAGGGACAATTTGAGTTCCTCTTTTCCTAATTGAATACCCTTTATTTCTTTCTCTTGCCTGATTGCCCTGGACAGAACTTCCAACGCTATGTTGAATAGGAGTGGTGAGAGAGGGCATCCCTGTCTTGTGCCAGTTTTCAAAGGGAATTCTTCCAGTTTTTGCCCATTCAGTATGATATTGGCTGTGGATTTTCATACATAGCTCTGATAAATATTTTGAGATATGTTCCATCAATGCCTAGTTTATTGAGAGTTTTTAGCATGAAGGGCTGTTGAATTTTGTCTAAGGCCTTTTCTGCATTTATTGAGATAATCATGTGGTTACTGTCATTGGCTCTGTTTATGTGATGGAATATGTTTATTGATTTAAGTATGTTGAACCAGCCTTGCATCCCAGGGATGAAGCTGACTTGATCATGGTAGAAAAGCATTTTGATGTGCTACTGGATTCGGTTTGCCAGTATTTTATCGAGGATTTTCACATTTAGTGTTAATCAGGATATTGGCCCGAAATTTTCTTTTTTTGTTGTGTCTCTGCCAGGCTTTGGTATCAGGATGATGCTGGCCTCAAAAAATGAGTTAGGGAGGATTCCCTCTTTTTCTGTTGTTTGGAATAGTTTCAGAAGGAATGGTACCAGCTCCTCCTTGTACCTCTGGTAGAATTCGACTGTGAATTCTTCTGGTCCTGGATTTTTTCTGGTTGGTAGGCTATTAATTGCTGCTTCAATATCAGAACTTGTTATTGGTCTATTCAGGGATTCAACTTATTCCTGGTTTAGTCTTGGGAGGGTGTATGTCTCCAGGAATTTATTCATTTATTCTAGATTTTCTCATTTATTTGCATAGAGGTGTTTATAGTATTCTCTGGTGGTAGTTTGTATTTCATTGGGATCCGTGGTCATCTCCCTTTTATCATTTTTTATTGCATCTATTTGATTCTTCTCTCATTTATTCTTTATTAGTCTGATTAGTGGTCTATTTATTTTGTTGAACTTTTCAAAAAACCAGCTCCTGGATTCATTGATTTTTTGAAGGGTTTTTCATGTCACTATCTCCTTCAGTTCTGCTCTGATCTTAGTTACTGCTTGTCTTCTGCTAGCTTTTGAATGTGTTTGCTCTTGCTTCTGTAGTTCTTTTAATTGTGATGTTAGGGTGTCAATTTTAGATTTTTCCTGCTTTCTCTTGTGGGCATTTAGTGCTATAAATTTCCCTTTACACACTGCTTTAAATGTGTCCCAGAGATTCTGGCATGCTGTGTCTTTGTTCTCATTGGTTTCAAGGAAAAACTTTATTTCTGCCTTCATTTCATTACTTACCCCGTAGTCATTCAGGAGCAGATTGTTCAGTTTCAGTTTCCATGTAGTTGTGCGGTTTTGAGTGAGTTTCTTAATCCTGAGTTCTAATTTGATTGCACTGTGGTCTGAGAGACTGTTTGTTATGATTTCTGTTCTTTTGCATTTGCTAAGGAGTGTTTTACTTCCAAATATGTGGTCAATTTTAGAATAAGTGCAATGTGGTACTGAGAAGAATGTATATTCTATTTATTTGGGGTGGAGAATTCTGTAGATGTCTATTAGGTCCACTTGGTCCAGAGCTGAGTTCAAGTCCTGGATATCCTTGTTAATTTTCTGTCTTGTTGATCTGTCTAGTATAGACAGTGGAGTGTTAAAGTCTTCCAGTATTATTGGGTGGGAGTCTAAGTCTCTTTGTAGGTCTCTAAGAACTTGCTTTATGAATCTGGGTGCTCCTGTATTGGGTGCATATATATTTAGGAGAGTTGGCTCTTCTTGCTGCATTGATCCCTTTACCATTTTGTAATGCCCTTCTTTGTCTCTTTTGACCTTTATTGATTTAAAGTCTGTTTTAGTAGAGACTAGGAGTGCAACCCCTGCTTTATTCACTTTCCATTTGCTTGGTAAATATTCCTCCATCCCTTTATTTTGAGCCTATGTGTATCTTTGCACTTAAGATCGGTCTCCTGAATACAGCACACCAGTGGGTCTTGACTCTTTATCCAATTTGCATGTCTGTGTCTTTTAATTGGAGCATTTAGCCTGTTCACATTTAAGCTTAATATTGTTATGTGTGAATTTGATCCTGCCATTATGATGCTAGCTGGTTATTTTGCCTGTTAGTTTATGCAGTTTCTTCATAGCGTCGATGGTCTTTACAATTTGGTATGTTTTTGCAGTGCCTGGTACCAGGTATTCCTTTCCATGTTTAGTGCTTCCTTCAGGAGCTCTTGTAGGGCAGGCCTGGTGGTGACAAAATCTCTCAGCATTTGCTTGCCTGTAAAGGATTTTATTTCTCCTTTGCTTATGAAGCTTAGTTTGGCTGGATATAAAATTCTGAGTTGAAAATTCTTTTCTCTAAGAATGTTGAATATTGGCCCCCAGTTTCTTCTGGCTTGTAGGGTTTCTGCTGAGAGATCCACTGTTAGTCTGATGGGCTTCCCTCTGTTGGTAACCCAACCTTTCTCTCTGGCTGCCCTTAACATTTTTTCCTTCATTTCAACCTTGGTGAATCTGAAGATTATGTGTCTTGGAGTTGCTCTTCTTGAGGAGTATCTTTGTGGTGATCTCTGCATTTCCTGAATTTGAATGTTGGCCTGCCTTGCTAGGTTGGGGAAGTTTTCCTGGATAACATCCTGAAGAGTGTTTTCCAACTTGGTTCTATTCTCCTCATCACTTTCAGGTACACCAATCAAACGTAGATTTGATCTTTTCACATAGTCCCATACTTCTTGGAGGCTTTGTTCATTTCTTTTCACTCTTTTTTCTCTAAATCTTGTTTTCTCACTTTATTTCATTGAGTTGATCTTCAATCTCTGATATCCTTTTTTCTGCTTGATCAATTCAGCTATTGATACTTGTGTATGCTTCACGAAGTTCTCATGCTGTGTTTTTCAGCTGAATCAGGTCATTTATGTTCTTCTCGAAATTGGTTATTCTAGTTAGAAATTCATCTACCTTTTTTCAAGGTTCTTAGCTTCCTTGCGTTGGATTAGGACATGTTCCTTTAGTTCAGAGGAGTTTGTTATAACCCACCTTCTGAAGCCTACTTCTGTCAAGTCATCAAACTCATTCTCTGTCCAGTTTTGTTCCCTTGCTGGGGAGGAGTTGTGATCCTTTGGAGGAGAACAGGGGTTCTGGTTTTTGGAATTTTCAGACTTTTTGCACTGGTTTCTCCCCATTTTCATGGATTTATCTACCTTTGGTCTTTGAAGTTGGTGACCTTCACATTGGGTCTCTGAGTAGACATCCTTTTTGTTGATGTTGATACTATTTCCTTCTGTTTGTTAGTTTTCCTTCTAACAGTCAGGCCCCTCTGCTGTAGGTCTGCTGGATTTTGCTGGAGGTCCACTTCTGACCCTATTTTCCTGGGTATCACCAGTGAAGGCTGCAGACCAGCAAAGAGTGCTGCCTGTTCCTTCCTCTGGAAGCTTCATCCAAGGGGGGCACCCACCAGATGCCAGCCAGAGCTCTCCTGTATGAGGTGTGTGTTGGCCCCTACTGGGAGGTGTCTCCTAGTCAGGATACCTGGGGTTCAGGGACCCACTTGAGGAGGCAGTCTGTGCCTTATCAGAGTTTGAATGCTGTGTTGGTAGATCTGCTGCTCTCTTCAGAGCTGCCAGGTAGGGATGTTTAAGTCTGCTGAAGCTAGACACACACAACCACCCCTTCCCCCACGTGCTCTGTCCCAGGGAGGTGGGGGTTATATCTGTAAGTTCCTGACTAGGGCTGCTGCCTTTTTTTCAGAGATGCCCTGCCCAGAGAGGGGACAGTCTGGCTGCAGCAGCCTTGCTGAGCTGGGGTGGGCTCCGGCCAGATCAAACTTCCCTGCAGCTTTGTTTACACTGTGAGGGTGAAACCACCTACTTAAGCCTCAGCAGTGGTGGACGCCCCTCCCCTCACCATGCTTGAGCATCCCAGGTCGAGTTTAGACTGCTGCTGTGCTGGCAGTGAGAATTTCAAGCCAGTGGATCTTAGGTTGCTGGGCTCTGTGGGGCACTGAGCCCGACTACTTGACTCCCTGGCTTCAGCCTCCTTTGCAGGGCAGTGAACAGTCTGTCTCACTGGCGTTCCAGGTGCCATGGGGGTATGAAAAAACAAAAACTCCTGTGGCTAGCTTGGTCTCTGCCCAAAGGGCCACCTAGTTTTGTGCTGGAAACCCAGGGCCTTGGTGGTGTAGGCACAAGAAGGAATATCCTGTTCTGCAAGTTGCAAGGACCATGGGGAAAGTGCAGTATCTGGGCTGGAGTGCACAGTACAGTCCCTAATGGCTTTTCCTGGCTGGGAGACGGAGCTCCCTGACCGCTTGCACTTCTCAGGTGAGGCAACGCCCCAGCCTGCTTCAGCTTGCCTTTCTTGGGCTGCACCCACTGTCGAACCCGTCCCAGCGAGATGAACCAGGCACCTCAATTGGAAATGCAGAAATCACCCGCCTTCTGTGTCAATCTCACTGGGAGCTGCAGACCCGAGCTGTTCCTATTCGGCCGTCTTGCCAGCAACCCCCATTAATGTTTTTAAAAATGATGGTTAAATACCTGTCACATACAACAGCAGCTGAAAATATCTAAAATATGAAAATGTGTAGTGCTCTTTGGTTAAACACTTTTTCATAAAAAGTCAAAATTTTGCTGCACATAAGCTTAGCTATTGTTTGGACAAATATTATGCTCTCTCCTTTTTTTACAAAGGAAAGAGGATCAAAGAAATTGCTTGGCGAGAATGACATATCTAGTAAGTCCAAAACCCATGTTCTTTCCAAAATACAACACTAAAAACCTCATAAAATGGCACTTCGAAATTTGCATTGTCACAATTATGGAAGGTTAAAAATCTAGAAATGAATCCGAGTAGACATAAAAATTTAGTATATGATAAAGGAGGCATTTCATACCAGTGGAAAGGGGATGGATGATTTCATAAGTGATCTTGAACACTGTTAAATCATCTGAAAAAACAAGTCTCTTTCTCACATCAAAATAAATTCTAGATAGACCAGTAATTTAAATGTTAAAGGAGAAATCCTGAAAGAACTACAGCAAAATATAGGTAGTTATTTCTATATCTCTGATATGAAAATGATTTACTAAATATTACAACAAAATAGAAATCATAAGAACAGCAAGTGATATATGTGATTACATGAAATACAAAAATTTCTTTAAGACAAATTATTATATACAAAATTAACACAAACAACACACATGAGAAACATATGCATGCTATGCCACAAAGCATTATTATTAATATATAAATATTTCTTACATATCAATAAAAGGTGAACACTCTAAAAGAATAATGAAGATGTCTTAAATAGAAAATTCACAAAAATAAGAAAAAGAAATAACCAATAAACGTAAGAAGAAACGCAATCTTACTGTCACAGGGATTAACTAAGCTACAAGTTAGTATATGTCCAAATCCAGGATTAACTACAAGTTAAAAGATTTAAACAAGGATAAATTACTTAGTTTAACATTTCAAACTATGAAAAAGTCTCTGTTCCTCATTTTCCTTGCTTTTGATATAATGGTATTAAGAGGAATTATGTCAGAATATTTCATACTGTTATTGTGAGGATTAAATTCTGTAATTCATTTTAAATCCCCTAAAATGTGTTTTTCTGGCATATAGTAAGTGCTGAAGAATTTTTAGGTAAACAATGAGAATTCATCTTTCACTTCTCATATTGTAAAAAACTTGTACACATCATAATACTTCTAATAAGCCATGAAGAATTAGACCCTGATATACACAGCTAAGTGAGTGCAAATTGATGGAATCTTTCAAAAGGACAAAATATATCAAGCCTTAAATATATATATATATTTAAGATAATATATATTAAGACATATATATTAAGATATATATATCTTTCTCAAAATATATTAAGTTCTGAGCAAATAACTAAGATTTATCAAATGTGTTATTTTCATTAGAGAAAAGTTAAATAATCAACAATCTGAAGATGGTTAAATAAATTATGATATATCTTTAAAAATATGTGTATTACATATATGTGTGTGATATATATGTATATATAGTATATTTAGCACTATACATATTTGTACATATAATGTTTTATGTGAAAATAAGGTATAAAAGTATGATCAGATTTCAAGCAGGTAATATATATAACATGTATACACAGGTTATTACTGAACACAGCCATGGCAGATGATTTGAAATTTCTTTCTTAACTATAGTCTCCAAAGTTTTATAGTGATTAGTTTCATAATAAGAACAACAATAAGAAAAGTGTGGCATTGTTGTTATTGTTGCTTTCCTTAAAAGGACAAAGAGGGAGTGGGAACTAGAGAAATATTGCAATAAGCATTTAGGAGAAGTTGGTTTTAGATATCCATATGGTTCAGATTCTAACACGGTAAATGGGGACATTATCTCTAGGATATGCAACTCATTTAAGTAATGAGTGCCAACCCAAATCTTGCTAATGTATTTATAACAAAATAGATTGAGTGTTTCTTAAAACCATGGCAAAGGCTGTTAATATACTAGGCTAAGTCAAAAGCTAACTTGTTGACTTTCCCATCGACATCATATAAACCTTAGCAAATCAATCATCTAAATGCATATAAATAAGCAATTCACATGGATAATAGGAACATCGCATTTGGTTTTCTAAAATATATTTATTGGGCATCTAATTTCACACCAGTCCTATACTATACCCTGGGGAAACTGACCCTGCTGTAGCAAACTGCTCACTCAGGTTGGGGAGAGAGACATTTAACAAACACTCACTGTCAGATGGGAGGGGAAGTGTGGCATGTTGCTACTCAACAGATATTTACTAACTGCCTACTATGTGTGAGGTGCTGCTGCACACGCTGAGGATACTGCCATGAACGCCGCTATTGAATATCCCTTCCCTTACAGAGCTTACATGCTAGTGAAGGAAGAGAGAAAATCAAACAAATAAAATACAAGGTAGGTGAAATGGTGGTAAATTCTAAGAAAAAAAAACAACTGGAAGGTGGGTGGTGAATCATGAGCAACCGGAATTAGGTAAAGAATCATGGAAGCCTGCCAGAAAAGGTAACATTTGATGAAGACCTACTGGAGTGAAGAGGGTGAGCCATATGGTATTTAGAGGAGGATTATTCTGGAAGAGGGAAAGGAAGGGGAAGAAGGAGAGATAAGCAGAAGAGAGGGCCCAGCATGGCAAGTCTAACACTTTCCTTGAACAGTAAGTAGTCCACATGGTTGGAGGCTGTGAGGAAGGAGACAATACAGCAGGTGATGCTGTCAAAGAGGTGAACAGTAATTCAGATCCTATGCGATCTGGCAGACCAATGTAATGGTCTTTGTGTTTTACTCTGAATTCATGGCAGTGTTCCAAGGATAGGAATCACATGATCTCTATGTTATAATATGATCACTCTGGTAGTTTTATTGAGAATAGATTGAAGGAATGCAAATATAGAATTAGAGATACCAACTATAAGTATATTGTACTTGTGCAGGTGATGATGCAGGTAGCTTGGAATGGGTCAGTGGCAAGGTATGAGGTGAGAGGTTGCTGGATTCTGGATATAATTTGAAAGCAGAGTCAACATAATTTGCTGATGCATTGAAAATAGGGTATTACAGGAAGAGAGAAGTTAAAAGTGACTTTTAAAAATATATATGAGCAAGGGCAGAATGAAATAACCATTAAAAAATAAGAAAAAGCTACAGGAGAAGCAGCTTTTGAGAAAGAAAGATAATAAGTTCAGAATGTGAAGTTCAAGACTCCAAATAGACATCTAATGGGGGATGTCACAGAGGCAGAGGTATAGAAGGAATCTGGGGAAGGAATTAGGGCTGGGATATAGACATGAGCGTCATCAGCATTTAGATGTTATTTAAAGTCATTGGACAAGACAACGACTATCTTAAAGATGGGCTATCAATAGAGATAAGAAGAGGTTCAAGACTAAGCCCCAGGACTCCAATGTTAAGAGACTGGGAATATAAGAAGGAATCACTAAAGGAGAGTGAGAAGGAGAATTTCTTACAATAGAAAGAAAGCCAGTAAAATATCCTGGAAGCCACAAGAATAAACTGTTATAAAGAGGCACAATGGATCAAGTGTAAAATGCTGTTGGTAGGTCAAGTAGAGGGAAGGTTGAGAAATGACCATTAGATTCAGAAACATGGAAGTTATAAGTGACGAGGACAGAAACAATTTTAGAGAAGAGGTGGGGATACACTCATGAAAGGAAAGGAAGCCAAGAGTTAGATACAACTCTTCCAACAGTCTTGCAGTTTGAAAAATAGAAAAAGGAAAAAAATGGAGCAGATGAAGAAAGAAGTAAAATCCAGGTGGTGTCCAGATTTTTATTTTTAATGTGAAATAAATAACAATGGTCTGTATCTTTATAGGAAAAATTCAGAACACAGAAAAAGATAGATGATGCAAGAGAGGGGAGATTATTGGAGCAGTGTGCTTGAGTAAGCAATGGAGGACCCAGTGCACCGGTAGAGGGTGTCTTAGCGTGTGTTCTTACTAAAACAAAGGCTTATGTGTTAACATTTTATCATGAGGGTGAAATCCCACCCAAGGAAGCAGAAGTGAGCATAAAAGGAGTGTTGTCTGAAAGAAAAAAAAAATCAAATATAAGAGAATATGTAGGATCTGACTATAGCTTTGTGACAAACGAATTGCTTAATCTTGCAAGACATTTTCAGAGATACTATATCGGAGAAGTTAGTGAATTCCCAAAGAATCCATCTAAGGGGTAGACAGGGAGAAGAATTCGTTCAATTGTTCATGCCTCCCATATGTCAAAGTTGCCTCAGCGAGGGAAGATGAGGGGTGGGAGGCAAGAGGTGTGCGTCCCTAGCAAGGAGTAAGAAAGCTGCCATTGAGTTATGCTTACGAATGACTGAAGACTTGAAGCAGCTCCCAGAGTACGCGCCTTGTCTGGTGGCAGCAGCAGTATGAACCTAGCTTTTTAATGGTGTAAACTGTCATTGCTGCTCCAGGCAGAGAAAAAGGAAAGTACACTGATCTGTGGTGATACATAAACCATAAACAGTACAATACGTTCAAACCTTTGGTTGGAGAATTGATAGTTCATCCAAGAGATGAACTAAGAGAGATGCCAAGTTATTTGGGCATAGATGGAGGTAGGTGGGTAATAGTGGGACTTGTAAAAATGCACTTCTGTTTGCCTCTATTTATCAATAAAATTATCTGAGAATGAGAAGAGGGGATGAGGAGGTTTTAGAGGCTTGTGAAGAGGGGAGATTAAAATAGTCATGTAGGAGTATTGGAGTACTTGTTTAGAGAGTCTGCCACTGCTTCCTGGGGAAGGGAATCTTGAAACTGAGACCTTAAGAATAAGCTGTAGTTATTCTAAAGAGTAGAGGATTTATCTTCTGGAAAAGGGAATATAGTATGTGCTATAAGACCTGAAGACTGGGAAAAGCATAGCACATTTGAATCTGAATATTGTTGAGTCCAGTGCATGATGAGAAGAGTAGGTTGGGATTATAGAAATAGATGGGTAGAAGATTTGTTTTTCAGGTCTTATATTTCCAGGAATTGTATAGATAGTATCTATGCCAGGAAATAAAAATTAAAAATATACTAAATCAACCAAAATACATTCAATTTTAAAATAGCTTATTATTCTTAATTACTTTTGATTAAGCAGGAGTTTGGTCTTGTCTGATGACATGGATAATAAAAATGTCTGGTGAATTAGTTATTGAAGCACAAGTCAAGAGAAGAAATGTATGTCTACTTGGAAATTTCAGATACACTGGAAATTACTGATTTCCCTAATGAAAGTCACAATTAGCTTCATGAACAGTAAGCATAAGTGCAATTCACAAATATGAAAAGTATTCATCATTTCACACATAACAGACTATATTATCCTCAGCTTCTTGGTAATATAGCTTTATAGCTATTATATTGGAGAGGAATTTAATGATGTACTTATGATATTTAGTATCTTTAGTAGAAGCATACTAAGAACGTACTCAGAATTGCACAAACACACACCTATGCACAAACATATACATTCATAATTTTGCAAAGAAGCTAGATAAAATGTGAAATGCAAGAACATAAAAATAAAACCAATTACTATTTTGGCAATAAGAGTTCTTTCTCTCTACTTAGGCATCTCTCTGGAAATAAGAGTATGCATTAGCATCAATTTGGATAGTAATATGTTTCAATACTTACATCTCTAGGAGGTTTTTATTCTTCTCATAAATACTCAAAATATACTTGGACATAATGGCATCTAAAACTATAGAGAATTAAGGGCAAATTTGACGGAGTAATAATTCTCTATTTAAAAAGGTAACATGGGGTATATTCAAATTTTAGGACTTCATATAAACTTGCTAATATTTCTGTATTTATCTCACATGTCCTAAAATATATCTCTGAGGACAACCCTTTGATTTTATTCATTCTTCAATGTAGTATCAGTGTGTCTACTATGTTTTTAGAGTTATGTTAAAAGTTGTAGAGAATACAAAATACATCTCCTTGGGGAGATGCCCAGAAAATGCTTGTGAGAACTTCAGCTTTCCCTTCATCCCCCATTCAAATAAGGTAATCGGCTAGGCTTCTCTAACTGGAAGGGGGGTCTGCTAGAGTGCTTCCATCATTAGCCATTAAAATACAATGGAAAATTTAAGTCACCACATGCATGACATGCTGTGCTCCAGGAAGGGGGCTGAAGTGGCAGTGGCGTGCCTCCATTAATTACTCCCATGGAACTGAGCACATGTCTAGCCAGGGTCTTTTACTATTTTCCAAATAATGAGTACTCTAATGGCTTCAGCTGGAGCAGCCCGTGCTCATTCTCATACTTGGCAGCCAGTGTTCTTTCCTTTCTTCCTTCCCTCTATTCTCCACACACACATTCTCCCCGCTTCCTCCCTCCCTTTTTTTTGGTCTAAATTTGATGAAGGTCTGGTTTTTACTTCCTGAAAGCTTAAGTGGTTGAATTAAATCCCAACTTACTTTGGTCAATCATCTAGGGAGCTCTTTAGGAATTGGGGAAACATTTTATTTACGACTCAGCTTTCCACCTGTGCTGACATGGCATGGAATTTACAGCTATTATTGAAAGCGTTATAACCAGCACCTCAGAAATTCCACATTCTCTTGAGCTGCATTATTATGGAACATTTGTCAGGCAGCCAATTGCTGTGTCAGCCCCTAATTGATTTATATTAGCATCTGTAGCAATGAAGTGGGGTGAGGGAGGGGGTGAACCTGGGCCCACTTTAGACTACCTAATTGCCCAGTTACCTGTGGACATGAGAGATTTGCAAAAGAATTGAACATATAGACCATATTTTTCTTTTTATTCTTATGCAATGTGTTTAACATTATACATGTTAATAAAGCCAGTATAAACTTTTATTACTCTGTGAAAAGTCCAGTGAGCTTAGCTTCTCCTTGCCATTTATCACTTAACTATAAAGAACACCTGGCTCTAAAAGGTGGGCTTCATTTTTCCCTTGAGGGGGCATAAAAAAAAAACTTCACAATTTTTTCTTCTTACAACCTTTATTTACACAAAAAAAGTAGTTAGCTTTAATAGTTCTTTTTTACATTTAGGCCTCACTCCTCCTGCATTAGAAATGTACATTATGTATTTAGAAACACCTGGTCTGAGGTTGAGTCCAAGTGGAAGGAGCCTGAAGAAATCGGCAAAAGGGAGGTCATGGTGAGAATGCACAAGAGACGCATTCACTATAATTTTGGTTCTTGGTACAAATGGTTATATGCAAGAGTTCCCAAATAGTAGTGAAACTCCCAGAATGTCTTGGCAAACATGATTTTACCTGTTGGCATCCTTGGTGAACACCGTGATCCCTGCCACTTCCTAATGTATTATATCTGGCCTTGCCAGATGGTTGCCAGTCAGAACCACTCACTTCTTCTGCCTTCTGGACACTGTCTCTGCTACTCTTTGGGACCACATTGAGATAGTGGTAGAGATGAGCAGGAATCTATCTCTTCATCTTATTAATCTTTGCCTCCTTAAAAGCCTGCCTTTCCTTCCCCTACAGAATATGACAGTACATTTCTATGCATAAATACTCAATGAACCTTTGTTAAATTATCTATAGCCAACTCCACTCTGTAGCAATTCCATAAACTCCTAGAAAATGAAGTCTTTAGAGATCATTTTCTCATTTTTCTTGGTCTCTATGTTGAAATGCAACTACAGTGTTCTAGAGAGCAGGTTATGTTACCTATTCTGAAGAGCCTCTGGAAGCTACAAAGCGAAGCTTTATTCGAATAAAGCTTCTCTTTGTAACCAACTTTCGGTGCTCTTTCTTCATTGCTGACCCCAAGAACAGTTAAGGGACTTGCCCTAGGATCATTCAAAAAATACCAGCTCAACCACAATAAGAACATGGGAATCCAGCTTCCCCTGTGGTATCCTGGGTGCTTACACCCATTCTTTATAGAGCACTGTACAGTTTTCTGAGTGCTTTGGTATGTCATTTCCCTTGATCTCCACAACTTTCTCATGACAAAGACTATACTTTTTTCAATAACCACATTTCCTAAGTAAGGAAATAAAAAATAATTTCCAGAAGCACTCAAAGTATAGTTTCAAGTTAGACCCAACTCTTTGATCTCTAATGTATGATCATAAGTATAGCTTTTCCTTTAAATCTATAATATCAGAGTGAGATAAGTGAGGTAAGTGTAGGAGTAGGTCTCATTGTTCCAGAACAAATATAGTATTTGCCCTAGATTTTTACGGGCAGAAATAAAACCATGTTTCCTATTTGCCCCATGTTACTCAATAATAAGAGTAAAAAAAAAAAAGAATGTTAGTAGCTATCTTTATTTAATCTGGGTGCTGGGAATCATGCACTCTTGCATTACATATAACAGTCATAGTAACCCTGAAAAGTAGGTGTTATTTCCAATTTACACATAAAATAGAGGCTTAGAGATATTAATAATTCATATATTAAGTATGGAGTTAGAGTAGAGATTGGAGTCTAGATATGTCTGACTCCTAAATCTGGGATCTCGTTATTAAACTACTGTGCCACATTAAGTTATAAACATTTGTTTTTTTGTGTAACATTCTCAGTGCTTGTTTCACAGTAATTAAAAAGCATTGATGAGGTCTGATATAATCATTTTTATATCAGAAAGTTTCTCCCTTATTCTCATCCTCTTGACATATTTTCTCTTCATTCAATAGTAAATACCCAGACATTTCTAAAAATATGGCCTCCCTGAAAATAAACTCTATTGTAAATATTAAAACATAAAATAGATTTAGTTCATATATTTCTTTCCAACTATCCCCTCAGAAAGTCATTGAGCCTTCTTGATTGTGAAAAGGTAGATACATAATTTGACTGCTTTTACCAATAGGTATCTAACTGGTCACAAAGTAGTAACTTAATCATACAACACATCATTAGACTTAGCTTATCATTAATCTTTACAATATGGTCAATAGGAGTCCAGAGTTTATGAGCCATCTCGTTGTATTCTTAGAAAGCATTGCATTGGTGGGCAGGCATGATTAGTTACATCTGGCTACAGAGCGAAGACCCAATATCTAAAGAAAATGATATTACAGTTCACAAGCTCAAACACAATTACATAATTGAGGATTAGGAACTACAGCTTCCAGTTCCACACAAAATACCTATCATGACCTAACCTCTTAAATAGGCTTTAGTTTCACTTACTTGTAAAATATCCAAGATGCTGTGGTTGGTTCTCAATTAGCCAAGATGACCACATATTTTAAGAATGATTTTCATTGACTTCATCTTCCAAGTCTATAAACTGAGTCATGTTTTTCCCCACCCTAAGTGTAACTTTTTTTAATCCTGCCCTCCTTCAAGGTACAAACTCATCTTTCAACCTCCCTTCATTGACACACTCCTTGGTAACAGTTTACACTTGTCTTCACCTCAAAACCACTATTCAACTCACCTAGGTTCTACCACCACTGCTCTTCTGATATTGATTTGACAGAGTCATAAGAATGCTCAAAACTAAAGACCATTCTTGGCATGCCTTCTATTGGAGTTTTCCACAGAATTGACATAGAAAGAACATGTAGGTACATTCCTAGGTTCAGGCCCTGAAATTCTGTTTCTCTGTCTCCTTCTCTCTGTTTCATCAGTAATTTTTAATTGTCTACCAGATCTCTCTAACTGGCATATAAATATGCTGGGCTTTTACTTATCATCTTATAAAACAAAACCAAACAAACCTCTTTTTACCTAGTTTTTCTTTTGCAGTGACTGTTCTATTTCTTGTTCCTCTGATAGTAGAATTGAAAGGATTGTTTATTTTTTTATCTAATTTTTCCCCTCCCACTCTCTCTTGAACCCATTGTAATCAAGCCTTGCACCCATGAATCCATCGAAACAGTAACTATCATGGTCACAAATGATCTCCACATTATTAAGTTTACTGATAAATTGTCAGTCCTCATCTTGTTAGCCGACTTGATATGGTCAGTATATTAGTCTGTTTTCATGCTGCTATAAGTGTTACCAGGGGTTCCTTGCTCCCAGAGCTACCAAGAAGGTGGCAGGCTGCATCCAAGATGGTGGCAAGCCTTGTGTTCTCTGACCTGGGGTTATTGGCCTCACGGATTCCAAGGAATGGAATCTTGGGCCATGCGGTGAGTGTTATAGCTCTATTAGAAGCTGTGGGTCATGGAAGAGAACCATGGAACCCAGTGACTAGTGTTCAGCTCGATTAGGATGAACCCGGGCACATAGCTGTGCAGGAACAATGGCAAGCCTTTAGCCCGATCCGGAGCAGCAATGGGTGCCTCACTGGATCAGAAGCACAGCGGACACCCTGCTGGATCCGGAGGGATGGAAGTCAATGGCGGGTCTGCGATGGCAGCAAACAGCAGTGGTGGGCGGCGAGCGAAAGATGAGCTCGAGCCATAACAAACATGGACCAAAAGAGAGTGCAGTTGCAAGATTTAATAGAGTGAAAACAGAGCTCCCATACAAAGGGAGGGGACCAAAGAGGGTAGCTGTTGCTGGCTCGAATGCCTGGGTTTATATCCTGATCACTGTCCCTCCTGCTGTGCTCTCAGGTGATAGATGATTGGCTATTTCTTTACCTCCTGTTTTTGCCTAATTAGCATTTTAGTGAGCTTTTCTTATTACCTGATTGGTCGGATGTGAGCTGAGTTGCAAGCCCCGTGTTTAAAGGTGGATGTGGTCACCTTCCCACCTAGTCTTAGGGATTCTTAGTCAGCCTAGGAAATCCAGCTAGTCCTGTCTCTCAGTATCCCCTCTCAACAGCAAAAACCAACTGCTGTTGGGGAGTTTGGCCAACGACCACTTTAACTGCCTCCTGCTGAATTGGGGCATAGTAGGGGTTGTGCAGTTGAGATTTCCTCGGGAGAGGTGCCTTCAATGTCATTAACATTGGAGCATGGGCTAGCAGGCCAGTCCAGGGGTCCACAATAGATTTTAGTCATGGACTGCATCTGCGGCTCCATTTGAAGAACTATTTGTAGTTTTACAGCTTTGATTCTGGAAGAGACAAACTTAACAAGGAGGGTAAAGATACAGGGATTGAAATGTATGGCCTGCAGTGCACGGGATTATTTCTTTGGCACACTTCACAGGCCCCAACTATCTGCTTGATAGTTTCAAAACGGCCTGGTCCAGTAAATAATGATTTGGCCATCTGATGGGTGCTATCAATGCCTAAGTGAAAGGTTTGGTGAAGGGTTTTAAGTAATTTCCATTGGTTAGCTGCAGGCAGAAGTATTTTTTCTTCTTCAGTGGCTAGCCATCCTGAGGGGAGGAAACTATGTTCTCAGGAGGTTCCCCATTCTATTTCTTCTGCTGAGTACTGGGGGTTAGTTTCCCAGAGGGGATTACCCCATACTAGGTGTCTTTCTATAAGCATTTCTAATGGAGGGTCCTGCCTTGCGGCTCTTTTGGCTTCAATATCCGCTTGGCAGTTCCCTTCTATTTCCCTTTCCTTTCCTTTCTGATGACCCCAGCAGTGTAAGACTGCCACCTCTTTAGGTTTCTGTACAACCAATAATAATCTCCTAATGGCTTCCTGATGTTTGATAGGTGTTCCCTCGGAAGTTAGGAATTCCCTTTCTCTCCATATTGCTGCATGGGCATGGAGGACTAGGTAAGCATACTTAGAGTCTGTATTTATATTTACCCTTTTTCCTTCTCCGAATTCTAGTGCCCAACTGAGGGCTATCAGTTCTGCCAGCTGAGCGCTAGTTCCTGGAGTGAAGGGATTACTTTCAAGTATTCCATTATCACTGACCACTGCATATCCCGCTTTTCGAAGTCCTTTTTGTACAAAGGAACTTCCATCAGTATACAAGTTGAGGTCGGGATCAGTCAAGGGAACGTCTAGAAGGTCCCCTCGAGTGGCGTAGGTTTGAGCAATTACTTGTTGACAGTTATGTTCTATCTTTTCTTCATTGTCTGGAAGAAATGTGGCTGGGTTAAGAGTTGCACAAGTGCGCAGTTGCAGCACTGGCCCTTCAAGTAATAGAACCTGATATTTAAGTAAATGGTTGTCTGACAGCCACAAGTCTCCTTTAGCAGTGAGTATGCTGTTCACATCATGAGACGTCCACACAGTAAGATCTCTTCCCTGTATCATTTTAACTGCTTCAGATACTAAGACTGCTACTGCCGCCACTACTTATAAACAACGAGGCCAACCCTTTGCGACGACGTCAATTTCCTTACTCAGGTATGCCACGGGTTACAAGCTCATCCCTCGGACCTGTGTAAGGACTCCTAGAGCTATTCCTGTTTTTTTTCTGTGACATAAAGAAAAGTCATGCCCCATTGGCAAGCTTAACACTGGGGCTTAGGTTAGGGCCTTCTTTAGGGTCTGGAAAACTGCTTCTGCTTCAGGTGTCCATCTTACTAAATGGGTATTGGCTTTCCGAGTCTCCTTAATTAGTGTATATAATGGTCTGGCTATTTTGCCATACCTGGGAATCCATATTCGGCAGAAACCTGTTATGCCAAGGAACGCTCTTAGTTGCTTTAGGGTTTTGGGATGAGGATAAGCCAGTATAGGCTGGATACATTCCTCACTGAGGGCCCTGGTGCCTTTGGGTAATTTTAGCCCTAAGTATTTAACCTGCTGTGAGCAGAGTTGAGCCTTTGGTTTGGAAACCTTGTAACCACAGGTAGTGAGGAAATTTAAGAGTGCTTGGGTGGCTTGATGGCACAAGGTTTCTGAACAGGCAGCTAAAAGTAAATCATCCACGTGCCAAAGGACAAGAGTGTCCAGGTATGAGAGCTGGCTGATGCCTGGCCAAATAGATGGGGGCCATTCCTGAACCCTAGGGGTAAAACAGTCCAGGTGAGTTGAGACGTTGAGTTTGAAAGATCTTCAAAGGCAAACAAGAATTGAGAGTCAGGATGTACAGGGATGCAGAAAAGGGCATCCTTAAGGCCCAGGACTATAAGCCACTCTGCCTTCTCTGGTATTTGGGAAAGCAGAGTGTAAGGGTTAGGTACAGCTGGAAATAGAGGAACAACAGCCTCATTGATAATCCTGAGATCTTGCACTAACCTCCACTGTCCGTTGGGTTTCTGTACTCCTAAAATTGGAGTATTGCAGGGGCTATTGCATGGTTTTACTAGGCCTTGGGCTTTTAGGTTCTTAACAATCTTTTGGAGTCCTTGTTGGGCCTCGGGTCTAAGGGGTACTGCTTTTGGTAGGGAAAGGAGGCGGAATCCTTTAGTTTAACTTGAACAGGATGGGCATTCTTTGCTCATCCATATTGTCCTTCTGTTGCCCAGACTTCAGGATTAATTCCTTCCTCAAGCAGGGGACAACAAACAGGTGTTCCTTCTCCTATGTTCAGGTGTATAACGGCCCCTGCTTTGGCTAGGATGTCTCTCCCTAACAAGGGAGTGGGGCTTTCAGGCATAATTAGAAAAGCATGTGAAAAGAGTAAAGTTCCCTAGTCACAACTTAGTGGCTGGGAGAAGTATCTAGTGACTGGCTGTCCTAGGACCCCTCGGATAGTGACAGATCTGGAGGACAGTTGTCCAGGACAGAAGAGTAAGACTGAGAAGGCTGCGCCAGTGTCCAGGAGACAGTTAACCTCCTGGCCCTCAATGGCCAAGCATACTGGAGGCTCTGTGAGGGTGCTGGCATGGGCTGGCACTTGCCCTGGGCACCCTCAGTCCTGCTGCTGGATTATCTGGTTAGTGGCTTCTGACTCAGAGGACCTTCGTCCCCTGGGTCAGTGGGCCTTCCAGTGATTCCCTTGGCATAAGGGGCATGGATGAGGGGGTGGCTTATTTCTACTTGGACAATCTTTTTTAAAGTGTCCTTGTAGACCACACTGGAAGCAAGCCCTATTAGGCATTCGATTTTCCCAGCTTTTCCCTTTTCCAGAGGCTCCAAAGTCCGCTTGCCTGAGGGCCATGACTAAAGCGGTGGCCTTTTTTGTATCCTGTTTGTCCCGTTCCGCTTGCTCCTCCTGATCTCTATTATAAAAAACCGAGGTTGCCAAGTTCAATAGGGTTTCTAAGTTTTGCTCCAGGCCTAAGGCAGACTTTTGAAGTTTTTTTTTCTAATGTCTGCAGCTGACTGAGTGATAAACTTATCCTTTAAGATTAGTTGGCCTTCAATAGAGTCAGGTGACAGGGAGGTATGCTTCCTCAATGCCTCCCTTAGTCTCTCCAGAAAGGCAGTAGGATTTTCTTCCTTTCCCTGTTATAGTGGACATCATTGAATAATTCATAGCCTTCTTCCTAGTTTTCCTTAAGTCCTTCTGGCACGCAAGTTACCAAATATCTGCGACACCAATCTCCATGTTTTGATTCTGTGTCCCAGTGGGAGTCTACACTGGGAACTGCCTGCTGGCCTGTGGGGAATCGTTCTCTTTCCTCTGTTGTCATCCTATCATTGACCTGAGTGAGATACCAGAAATCGCCAAACTCTCAGGCTGCAGTTATGGCGGCACTTCTCTCATTTGGGGTTAGTGTCTGATTTAGCAGTAACATTATATCTCTCCAAGTCAGATCAAAGGATTATCCTAACGCTTGTAAAACATCAATATAGCCATCAGGGTTATCTGAGAATTTACCTAGGTCTATTTTAATTTGCTTTAATCTGAGAGAGAAAAAGGTACATGCACTCTGGCTGGGCCGAATTCTTCTCCTCCCACAGCTTGGAGGGGGCATAATCGGGGAATATTGGCACTCTTTGGTTCCTTGTTTACCCCTTTGTCTATCTCCTTTTGGACAGTTTGGGTTAAAGGGGGGTCCTTATTAGTTGGGGAAGGTGTCGGGGGCATGCTGGGGTAGGGAGGTAGACTCTGAGGGCTTCCTGTAGGGCATAAATCACACTTTTTACGTAATTGCGAATTGTCTTTTAATGAAAAGAAAGTTTGTACGTATGGCATTCCACTCCATTTGCCTTCTTTTCTACAAGAGAGGTCTAGCTGTAAGATGGTGTTATACTTTATACTTCCCCCAGGAGGCCAGGTTTCTCCCTCTTGAAGAGGATATCGTGGCCAGGTGGTACTGCAGAAGAATATAAGTCATTTCTTTCTTAGCGTCTGAGGGTCAAACTTGTCTCAATTCTCCAGAATACATCTTAGGGGCGTTTTTGCCTTGGGGGGAATATTTCCCATCTGGAAAAAGAACATAGGGATGCCAGCACCCCTAGTCATTTTCCGATGAGCATTAGTCCTAGAGTGTCCTCTATGGTACTAATGCTTATTCCTTTCCAGGGTGCGCAACCACCATGGACTTCTGCTTATCAGATTAGTTATGCTCACTGATGCAGCAGTCCTGCACCCCTTTTCCCGCCTTTCTTGACCACAGAGAAAGGGGTCTGGTCTGCTGAATTCTAGTGGTCCTTTACCAGGGTGCCCAACATTGCTTTTGTGCTCAGGGGTGAGTCCTAGAGCTGGGCTGGGTTCCTGAGTATTTCATAACAACCAAGCTGCCCCATCAAGATGCATTCTCATAAACAACAGTTCTTATGCAAATTCATTTAGAGAGGGTGTAGGTAAGCTTTTGAGTCAGGATATTGATAATCTTTTTTGATTCTGTAAGTACTTTAAGGCTTGGCTGGGTGCAAACAGCTCACACGTTTGAGGAGACCAATTATTAGGCAATTTTTCTAACTCTGCTTCCAAAAGAATCCCCCTATCAATTACTGAATACCCATTGTGGTTTTTCCCTCAATCACCTGGGAGGAACCATCTATCATCCTGTCCTGAAGGGAATTCCTCCTAGGTCCTTTTGGACCTTTATATGGTAATTAAGATTTAAATCCCCTGTTAGGAAATCTGCTGGGTTAAGGGAATTATCAGTGGTTGGTGTTAAATTACCTTTTTTTAACAGGATAGCCCCATACTTTAAGATTTTTTAGTATGCTACCTTTTTCTTTTTTGACTCAGGATAATTCTGAACTGGTGAGGTGTGCTCACAATGAGGTTTCCTCACAATGAGGTTTCCTCTAAAAGTTTCTTTTCTACTTTCTTCTGTTAGCAAAGCAGTTGCCGCTACAGATTGAAGGCATCCGCGGGTTACAGGGTTAATGAAGGGTTGATAGGAAAGCTACGGGTTGTCAGTGGTCTCAGTGTTTTCAGGCTACGCCCTTGTTTACACTGACAACAAGGTAGTATTGGAGTGTTATGGGGTCACGGAGAAGACCTTCAATTATCAATTGTAGGTTTTAAATTTACCCTGGCTTTTAAAGGAACAGGGCACACTGATTTTTACTATTACTATCTTTCTCTTTCTCTTTGACTCCCTCTTTTTCTCTCTCCTCTGTCTCTTTCTCTCTCTCCTCCGTCTCTTTCTCTCTCTCCTCTCTCTCTCTGTCTCTCTCTCCCTCTCCTCCATCTCTCTTTCCTCCATCTCTCTCCTCTGTCTCTCTCTCCTCCGTCTCTCTCCTCCATCTCTCTCTCCTCTCTCTCTTCCCTCTCTCTCTCTCCCTCTTCCCCCTCTCCTCTGTCTCTCTCTTCCATCTCTCTCTCTCTCTCTCTCTCTCCCATCTCTCTCTTAGCCATTTACAAACTTGGGACCCTGGCAAGGGTGGTAGAGAACGGGTCCTTCGTAACTGCCCATGTTGAGAGCTGTATACCTAAATCAGGAGGGACACCAGGGATAAGACTCCCTGGGTTTATTGTCTAGATGCGTAAGGATGCAGCCTAGAGCTTCCTTAGATCCCTTTGGAGATACAACTTGCTAGAGGAAATGAAAGTCTGAACCATTAGTGCCTAGGAGGCAGGGATCAGAGGAAGTAGATTCGGAGGTAAGGAGAATTTTGGGGCTACACTTTCAAGAAAGTCCTGGTCAGGACCCAGGAGGTATGGGTCAAAAGGAAAGGTAGGGGTGCACACATGGGCAACTGTTAAGTAGAGACTTCCGGCTGTGCCATGATCTCAATGGGCTAATGCCGGGAGTTTGGGACAACAGGTTTCTGCCTCTAGTCAGCCCTCAGCTTCCCCAAGAAAATTGAAAGTGGAAGCTGGTTGTAGGCTCCCAACCCCAGATAGCCTCACACCTGAGTCTTAAGTCCGGTGGCCACACTAATCGTTTTTAACTGGCCGACAGGTGCTCGGTATTTTCCTCCAATTCTAAGGAAGGATAGGACAGAATAGCAAGTGAAAGTGGTCCAATATTACTCACCACTTTGGAGGTCGCTTCTTGGTCGCCAAAATGTTACTGGGGGGTCCTTGCTTCCAGAGCTCCCAACATGGTGGCAGGCTGCTTCCAAGATGGCGGCAAGCCTTGTGTTCTCTGACCTGGGGTTCTTAGCCTCATGGATTCCAATGGAATGGAATCTTGGATCATGCGGTGAGTGTTATAGCTCTATTAGAAGCCGTGGGTCATGGAAGAGAACAGTGGAACCCAGTGACTAGTGTTCAGCTCGATTAGGATGAACCCGGGCACATAGCTGTGCAGGAACAATGGCAAGCCTTTAGCCTGATCCGGAGCGGCAATGGGTGCCTCACTGGATCAGGAGCACAGCGGACACCCTGCTGGATCCGGACGGATGGAAGTCAACGGCGAGTCTGCGATGGCAGCAAACAGCAGTGGTGGGTGGCGAGCGAAAGCTCACCTCGAGCCATAACAAACACAGACCAAAAGAGAGTGCAGTTGGAAGATTTAATAGAGTGAAAACAGAGCTCCCATACAAAGGCAGGGGACCCAAAGACGTTAACTGTTGCTGGCTCGAATGCCTGGGTTTATGTCCCGATCATTCTGCCTCCCGCTGTGTTCTCAGGCGATAGATGATTAGCTATTTCTTCACCTCCTGTTTTTGCCTAATTAGCATTTTAGTGAGCTTTTTTTAATTACCTGATTGGTCAGATGTGAGCTAAGTTGCAAACCCCGTGTTTAAAGGTGGATGCAGTCACCTTCCCAGCTAGGCTTAGGGATTCTTAGTCGGCCTAGGAAATCCAGCTAGTCCTGTCTCTCATAAGGACATATCCAAGACTGGATAATTAGTAAACGAAATTGGTTTAATTGACTCACAGTTCTGTAGGGCTGGGGAGGCCTCAGGAAGCTTAAATCATGGTGGAAGGGGAAGCAAACACGTCCTTCTTCATGTGGGGGATGGAAAAAGTGCCAAGCCAAGGTGGAAAAGCCCCTTATAAAACCATCAGATCTCATGAGAATTCACTATCACAAGAACAGCATGGGGATAACTGCCTGCATGATTCAATCACCTCCTATCAATAGGTAATTGAATCATGTGTGTGATTCAATTCTGTGTGTCCCTCCCACAACACATGAGATTTATGGGAACCAAAATTCAAGATGAGATTTGAGTGGGGACACAGCCAAACCTGGACACTCCCAAATCTCATGCCCTCACATTTCAAAACCAATCATGCCTTTCCAATAGTCCTCCAAAGTCTTAGCTCATTTCAGCATTAACCCGAAAGTCCAAGTCCAAAGTCTTATCTGAGACAAGGCAAGTCCCTTCTACATAGGAGCCTGTAAAATCGAAAGCAAGTTAGTTACTTCCTAGATATAATGTAGGTACAGGCTTTGAGTAAATACACCCTTTCCAAATGGGATAAACTGGCCAAAACCAAGGGGCTACAGGCCCCAATCAAGTCCGAAATCCAATAGGGCAGTCATTAAACCTTAAAGCTCCAAAATGATCTGTTTTGACTCCATGTCTCACATCCAGGTCACACTGATGCAAGAGATAGGCTCCTGTGGCCTAGGGCAGCTCCGGCCCTGTGACTTTGCAGGGTACAGCCTCCCTCCTGGCTGCTTTCACAGATTGGCATTGAGTGTCTGCGGCTTTTGCAGGCACAGAGTGCAAGCTGTCAGTGGATCTACCATTCTGAGGATTGGAGGACAGTGGCTCTCTTCTCGCAGCTCCAGTAGGTGGTGCCCCAGGGAGAACTTTGTGTGGGGGCTCCGGCCCCACATTTCCTTCTGCACTGCCCTAGCAGAGGTTCTCCATTAGGGTTGAGCCCCTGCAGCAAACTTCTGTCTGCACTTCCAGGCATTTACACAGATCCTCTGAAATCTAGGGGGGAGTTCCCAAACCTGAATTCTTGACTTCTGTGTACCTGCAGGCCCAATACCATGTGTAAGTCATCAAGGCTGGGGGCTTGCACCCTCTGAAGCCACAGCCTGAGCTGTAAGTTGGCCCATTTTAGCCCCAGTTGGAGCAGCTGGGATGCAGGGCATCAAGTTCTGATGCTGCAGACAGCAGGGGGGCCTTGGACCCCCTAGGGGTCCCTCCTAGGCCTCCAGGGCCTGTGATGGGAGGGGCTGCCGTAAAGGTCTCTGACATGCCCTGGAGACATTTTCCCCACTGTCTCGGCAATTAGCCTTTGGCTCATTTCTTATGCAAATTTCTGCAGGTAGATTGAATTTCTCCCCAGAAAATGGGTTTTTCTTTTCTACTGCATTGTCAGTCTGCAAATTTTCCAAACTTTTATGCTCTGCTTCCTCTTGAATGCTTTGCTGCTTAGAAATTTCTTCTGCCAGAAACCCCAAATTATCTCTCTTAAGTTCAAAGTTCCAGAGATCACTAGGGCAGGGACAAAATTTTGCCAGTCTCCTTGCTAAAGAATAGCAAGAATCACCTTTATTCCAGTTCCCAGCAAGTTCCTCTTCTCCATCTGAGACCACCTCAGCCTGGCCTTTATTGTCCATATCACTATCAGCGCTTTGGTCAAAGCCATTCAACAAGTCTCTAGGAAGTTCCAAGCTTTCCTACATTTTCCTGTCTTTTTCTGAGCCCTGCAGACTGCTCCAATGTCTGCCTGTGACCCAGTTCCAAAGTCACTTCCACATTTTCACGTACCCTTATAGCAGCACCTTCACTCCCAGTACCAATTTACTGTATTAGTCCATTCTCATGCTGCTGTAAAGGCATATTCAAGACTGGGTAATTTATAAAGGAAAGAGGTTTAATTGACTCATAGTTCCATAGGGCTGGGAGGCCTCAGGAAACTTACAATCATGGCAGAAGGAGAAGCAAACACATTTTTCTTTACATGGCAAAAGGAACAAGTGCCAAGCAAAGGGGAAAAAGCCCCTTATAAAACTATCAGATCTCATGAGAACTCACTACCCCAAGAATAGCATAGGGGTAACTGCCCCCCATGATAAAATTACCTCCCACTGGGTCCCTCCCACGATATGTAGAGATTATAGGAAGCACAATTTGAGATGAGATTTGGATGGGGACACAGCCAAACCATGTCCGTCAGTCATTCCCCTCTCCTTGATACTTTTTTCACTTGGCTTTCACTACCTTTGCTTCTTTTCCTCCTATGTAACTAGTGGCTCCTTCTCAATCAGCTTAGATGAATACTCCTCATCTTCCAGACCTGTTACTGTTGGAGAGGCTCAGAGCTCAGCTTGGACCTTGTCTATTTTCTGTCTATGCCCACTCCCAAGGTGAACTAATTTGGTTCAAAGGCTTTAAATACCATCTCTATGCTAATGACTCCTGAGTTTATACATTCATCCTAGATTCATATTCAACTACTGCCAACTTGACAGTTCCATTGAGATGTCCCTCAGAATCCGTACATATATCCAAAGCTGAGCTGTTTTTTTTTTTTTTTTTTTTTTTTGAGATGGAGTCTTGCTCTGTCATGCCCAGGCTGGAGTGCAGCAGCACAATCGCCTCCCGGGTTCAAGAGATTCTCCCTCCTCAGTCTCCCAAGTAGCTGGGATTACAGGTGCCTGCAACCATGCCCAGCTAATTTTTTTGTATTTTTAGCAGAGAAGGGGTTTCATCATATTGACCAGGCTGGTCTTGAACTCCCAGCCTCAGGTGATCTGCCTGCTTCAGCCTCCCAAAGTGTTGGGATTACAGGCGTGAGCCACAGCGCCCGACCAGCTGACCTTCTCTATGAACCTGATCCTTCCGCAAACTTCCTCATCTGAGATTTGAAAACTCCATCTTTCATGTTACTTGAACCAAAAACCTTATGGTCATCTTTGAATCCACTTTTTATGTTATACCCTACAGCCAACCTATGGCTATATAAACAATAACCTCACTACCTTTACAGGTATAACTCTAGTCCAAGTTACTATCACATCTTGCCTGGATTATGAAACGGTTATAGTCTTCTTGCTTCCAGCCTTGCCCTCTTTAGTTTATCATCAGCATAGCCATAAAATGAACCTGTTAACATGCCTTCCCTCTGACCAAAGTCGTTCAACTTCTATGCCTGTACCATAGAGAAAAAGCCAGAGTCCTTGCATGTAAGGCCATTTTTAGGACCCCTGTGTTACCTCTCTGGCTTCATGTGTGACTCTTTTCTCTCTTGGCCAGCTGCTTCTAGCTACCTGCTCCTGCCCCAACACCACTTCACTGGCAGTTTGTCCATTCTTTGTGGAGTGCTTATCCTGCACATAACATGACTGGGTCCCTCACTTCTTTAGGACATAGCTCAAATGAGTGAATTTCCCCTATCTAAAATTTCAGCCCCCACCCCAAATACTAGTAAACTCATCTCCTTGCTTTTTCTTTCTAGCACTAGTCACTATGTAACATACTATATAGCATTTATTTTGCATAATCATCTATCCTTCTCTATAAGCTCAATGAGAATAGCATCTTTTGTCACTGTATCTTCTGCAGAACACAAAAAATAAAAAGTGTTCAATGCATGTTTGTTGAATAAATAGTAGGCAATGAATACATTTTAAAACTCTTCGTTGCTCTTCATTTTTCTTTTACCTTTCTGAAAACTCTTTTCAGGTTTCCTTTCGATTCCACTTCATCTGTTTGTCCCCTATACTTTTGTATCTTATCTACACACTCAACAAACTCTCTTCATCTTGTAACCTCTCAGAACCTAGACTCTAACTTGCATGCAAGTGATTCTCGCCTCTTCAATCTCGAGCATTTTCACATTATACCCACTTTCTAAGAGCCTATTGGAATTCTATTTTAGTTTTCTAATAAATCTTTCAAATTGTATAAAATAAAATGTATTATGTCCTCTCTCCAAGCTTATCATGTTTCATATCTTGCTTAGTGATGTTAAACTCCATCTAATCACAAAAGCTAGAGCCACAGTCTCTTCCTCAGTTAGGAAATCCCTTTATGGCCAGAATAGCACTATGCTTTAATCTTCACCCAGCAAATATAAACATATATGCATGTGTATGTGTCACATATATGGTACATACACATGGCTACATATGAGACATAGAATTAGAGAACATATTTATGGACCACACTCAAGCAACAAAAAACAACAGACACACACACAGCAGTGACAGAGACTAAAGTCAGTGCTCTATAAAGCTCTAAGTCAGAACACTGGCAGAGCCAAAAGCTTAATCAAGAGCCAAAAGTTCCCTTGGTGTTGCAGGAAATGGAGGCAGGCTCAAACTGGACACGGGAGCAGGGCTCTCCACCTATGGAAACAGCAGTGACCACTGACTAGGACTAAGGTATATGTCAATCTGTGAACTTACAGTGCTTGAAGGAGGTAGTACTTGAGCCAATGCTGGCCAGCTCTATGACTGACTATGACAGGTACCTACATCATCCCTAGCTTTTAATACAAAAGCTGGTTCTGGACTAAGAGTCCCGTGGTACCACAAGGCAATCATAAAACCACTAAAAAGGGAGAGTCAACCCTAAAAGGAAGAAAAGGAAAAAGATAAACCTGCAAACAAAAATTCCAAAGCACACAACCAAAACTAAGAGAGATGGTAAACGACACAGAGATTGTGTCAGTTTCGAAAAAAAAATATACAACAATCTTGGTGATTTTGAAATAATTTTAAGATTATCAGAGACACAAGAAAGCACCATATAATTTTGTGAAACACAAGCAGGCAGATACAATTTAATAAGAAATGGCTAAAAACAGAAACCTCTAGCATTCTGACATATGTAAAGATACAGTCCTTGACATAAAAAAGGACTTTTTAGATTGCAGCTAAAAATTAGAGCAGTAAGATAATTAATCTTAATAATTAAGATAATTATTCACCTAGAAAGAACACGAGAGTAAATGAGAAATATAAAAGATTATTTGAGGCTCCAAAACACATCTTAAAGGGATTTGAGAATTCAAGAGTAAATGGAAAGACAGGTAAGCAGTTTTCTAAAAGGTCAAGGTTTTTCCAGAATTATAACAAATTTTCAGATTAAATGTGCATCAGGTCAGGTATGTTAAATAAACGCACATTTAGAACCATTACAATGAAACTGAAAAGGATGAGAGACAAAGCAAAAAGACTTAAAAGCTACCAGAGGGAAAGATGGATCAGTAGCAGAGCACTAACAATAGAGTGAGAACAGATTTCAACAAATGATTCTGAAAGACAGTCAAGTAAAACGACCACAACCACCAATTTAATACTTTTTATTCACTAAACCATTATTCAAGTTAGGGCAAGATGAGGATATCTTTAGACCCACAAAAGCCATGAGAACATATTTTTTAACAGGTTAAAATAATTCCTAAGGAATACACAGCTGGCTCTTGAACAGTCTGAATTTGAACTACATGGGTCCATTTATATGGAGATTAAAAAAAAAACACACACATGGACCAAAAGTACAATATTCAAGGGATGCCAAACCTTCATATAAGGAAAGTTGACCTCAAATATGTGGGTTTCACAGGGCCAACCACAGGACTCGAGTATGTGTGGATTATGGTATACACAGGTGCTCCTGGAATGAATCCCTGGAGTATACTGAGGGACAACTGGTTTATCAAGAAGAAAAATTAACCAAACATAATGAAATTAAAGTGATTGAAGGAATGGTAAAGTATGTTGGTCATTCTAATAAATATGAATGAAGACAATGTAGGTGAGCATGAAAAGTTTGTTAAATCACTATCTTTTCTTTTCTGGGAAGACAAAGAAGTATAACCCTTTATTAGTAAAAAAACGAGAGGGATAGAGAGAGAGAGAAAACATGTTAAAATTTTAGTAGTAACTTTACAAAGAATAAAAATATAACTAACCTGTAAGTTCCAAACTAGCAAGGGAAAACAAGAAAAAAATTCAAGTCAAGAAAAGGAGAAAAAGAAAAATGATGAGAAACAGAACAAAAAAAAAAAAATAGCAGAAAGAGTTCTGCAGAGCGTGGTGGCTCACACCTGTAATTCCAGCACTTTGGGAAGCTGAGGCAGACAGATCACAAGGTCAGGAGTTCAAGACCAGCCTGGCCAACATGGTGAAACCCCGTTTCTACTAAAAATACCAAAATTAGCTGGGCATGGTGGCGGATGCCTGTAATCCCAGCTACTCAGGAGACTGAGGCAGGAGAATGGCTTGAACCCAGGAGGCAGAAGTTGCAGTGAGCCACTATACTCCAGCCTGGGTGACAGAGTGAGACTCCATCTCAAAAAAAAAAAAAAAAAAAAAAAGTTCCAAATGTATTCATAATTCTCAAATGATAATAGCATGAACTCACTGTGATGGTTAATTTTACATGTCAACTTGACTGGGTTAAGGGATACCCAGATAACTGGCAAAATATTATTTCTGTTTTTGAGGGTGGTTCCATTAGAAATTAGCATTTGAATCAGTGGACTGAGTAAAGAAGATCCCTTCACACCAGTGTGGACGGGCATCATCCAATCCATTGCGGGCCCAGATAGAACAAAAAACAGGAAGAAAAGTGAATTCACTCTGTGATAGAACTGGGAAATCCACCTTATCCTTGTCCTTTGACATCAGAGCTCCAGGTTCCCAGGCCTTAGGTCTTGGACTGAAAGTTACATCATGTTTTCTGGTTCTCAGGTCTTTGGGTCAGGCTGCATTACATCACTGGCTTTCCCGGTTCTCCAGCCTGCAGACAGCATACTGTGGGATTTCATAGCCTCCATAATCACATAAACCAATTCCCATAATAAATCCTCCCATATATCTATATATATCCTATTGGTTCTGTTTTTCTGTAGAACCCTAATACACACGCCTATAAAAAACTATAGATGACCATGTTGGGAAAAGTTTTAAGTATATTTTGATTATAACAGACACAATTTTTTTATTGTGATTAAAACAACACGACATAAACTTACCATCTTAAAATTTAAGTATATAGCTCAGTAATGTTAAGCATATTCACATTGTTCAGGAACAGATTTCCAGAACTTTTCCATCTTGCATATCTGAAAATCTATACCCATTAATCAAGAACTCCCATTTCCCCCTCCTGCCAGCCCCTGTAACTACTATTCTACTTTGTTTCTTTGGCTACTTCAGGTACTTCAAAAATGGGACAGTAAGATTGGAAATGACAAAACTAGGAAAAATATACCAAGCAAATAAAAAATTAACTTTGTAATGAATAGACAGATATCAGACACTCCAAGCAAGTTTAAACCTTGAGTAACACTGATTTTTAAGAAGTGGGCCATGGGAGATACATCAATGAAAGAGACAAAGGAAAAAGGCCAGCAAGACAAGTAGGACTAGAAAAATGCAGAGATTCAGAAAGGTGCTACAACAATGTTTTAGTCCAGTAAAATAAAAACTGTAAACATATGGTCAAGTTTGGAAGTTAGGAAAACTGGCAATCTTGGCAAAAGCAATTTCAATTGAACATGAACAAATTTTGATCTTCCTAGGTTGAAGAGGAACTAAGATTTTGAGACGTTTGAATGAGAAAAATAAGAGAGGGGATAATCTAGAGGCAAGGTTAAGGGAAGATAGATATTGAATTATAGGATTCTCACAATCATATTTATAGGTTGAGGACAAAGTTAAGATGGAGGGACAGCAACTTCTCACTCCAGCTACAACACTATAGTTCGTTTCCCCATAAACCCCATACTTCTTAACTTGGAGCCACTCACTGTTCCTACAGAAAAAAAAAAAAAATCTCTTGATGCATGTGGCCATCTGTTTACCTTTAGTAAACTGCCTAAGTTGACTTCCTGCTAAGTGCCCACACATCATCTAATTCATCATGTGATTACACTGCTAAGTGCTAGACCACATCATCTGGCGACTGTCAAAAACTCAGATTGTTTTACTTCATTTCTTCCTAGAAAGTATGTGATTAACACAGAGGTTAACTGTTTTTAGTATTTCTTATACAATGATATCACAGCTGGCTTAGTAACTATCTGCTTCCCTGTGATTTTCTCAGATGGTTCACAGGGTTCTACGGGAAAACAGCTATTATGCTTGGGGTAAAAGCAAAAGCTTTGTCTTAGAAGAACTGGATTCTGCCAAGTGAGAAAGAAGAAAAAACATTTCAGGACAAAAGGTTTGTCATTTATCTAGCACTTTCTTGAGAGAATATTTGTCTTAGTAATGTTACCATAGCCATAGCATCTAAGATAGCACCTAGCACGGTAGCCACTCAAATGTTTGCAGAACTGAAGATGAGATAATATATACAATGATGTTTAGTTTATAAAAGGACACAGTGCACAGGGGCGGATAAGGAGTACTGTATGGTCAAAACATTCAGGGGTGATGAGAGCATGGCTTGAAGGGTGAGCTGGGATGTGTACGAAAGGTCTTATATGACATAACTAGGATTTAAAATTAGTCATCAAAGGTTTTTAAACAGGGAGGTGGCCCATTCAGATTTATTTTAGAAAAAAGTATTTCTGGTGACAGCAAAGACAATGGATTGGATAAAACAAAGGAGGATAAAGACTAGTTAAAACACTGCTACAAAAGACAGACAAGGGGTTGAACTTCAGCTGTGGCAATGGGATAAGAGGGAAGGTATCACCAGCCTTGAGAAAACTCAGGAGCAAAACCATCAGGAATGGTGATTACTGGTGATTAAACAAGAAAGAGTACCAGAACTGGAACTGCTGTGGAATGCAGGTGGAGAAAAGAGATAATTGGCTTAGCCTGGGACATGCTGGTGAGGTGCATGTAACACTTCCAGGTAGTACAGTTAGAAAGTAAACATTCGGAGACAATCACTGCCAATTACAGGGGCCTACTGAGCTATAGCATTTAACACATCGATAATAAGTATTTATTCACGAATGTGCCTCCTGTTCCACTGATAATTAGAATAAGATTTTATTCATTTTTCACATCACCAGAGCATAAGAAATGTTTGAAAACTGAGTGTATTGTTACCAAATTTCAACTCTGAGCTGTAGTTAGATCAAAATAAAGCCATAGGAAGTAATCTCAAAATAACCAACAAAACAACTACAATAACCTCATAAAAGTATTAGGTGTTGTACTGAAGAAAAAAAGAATTAAGAAAAAAGTTATACTTGTAAAATAGAAGACAAAGTTCAACATGAAACCCAACAAAGGTATATAAAAAAATTATAGAAGAAAAGCAAGAACTATACAGTTGTGAATTCCCTTGTCATATTCTTTAAACTGTATTCTTAAAATTTCTTTAATTAAAACATGTAATTTTAATTAAAAGCCACATGTGAATGTTGGTTTAACTTTTCTGGTATTCATGGATATCAACCATCATGTAGGCAGATATGGAATCCAGATCTGACACTAAAAAAAAATAGGAATGAAAAATGAACTTGTAATTTTTACAGTAGTAAGAATGGACTTGATGAATTATGCACATTTTAATCTAAAATACAGACTTTCATATGTTTTATCTTAATAATATACCTTGAGTAAAATAAAACGTCTTTGTCAAAAGACGTCCCATTCAGTAACAGATTTTTCAACAACAACAAAAAACCAAATGGCCCAAGATATTGAGATAATTCAGAAAATATGTGGGCAAAACCTCTTCTCTATTAAAATAAAATACCAATGAAAATACTTCTGTGCCATTTTAGCTCACGTTTGAGACCAAGCAAGACAATTATTTCAGGACTTTCCTATTACACATTAGTTTAAGAAATGCCCCATAAAAAAGGTTAAGTTCTGGCACCTAGATATTTCTGGGGTATGAAAATTATTCAATTCATGAAGAAACTGTACCTCTCTTTGAAGACTAATTGTTTTCTTGGCAGGGTATTGTGTTATCCAAGGTGTTAATAGAATGCTGTCTTAAACGATGAGTTCAAAATTATCCTATTACATAAATCTGATCATTTCAGTTCGCAAGAGTGGGAAGGACAGCTCAGGCATTTTGCAAGGACATTTGGTTCCCATTCTCTTGAAGAATACCAGTGTAGCACATCTATCATAATATTGGTTATAAATTACTTCCTATCACATTGAATTGAAAGAAATAAAGCCTCCCAAGTGTGTAGAAACACCAAACCACTTTCCTTGGTTCTGTCAATCTTTAAAAAGTAGTATGGCTCTGTTCTGAGCAGTAACTTTTGGTTTCTTTCTGTAGAAAGGCTGTGAAAATAAATTATATATATTCCACAGATACTTAACTTTCATAAAATTTTGCCAGAACTAAGGAATATTTTCCCCCAATATTCTACAATTAGTGCCAATAGTGGAATTAAGATATAAATAATACAGAAATTTTGTGAACATCTATTAAAATATGTTGTACATGAACTCATATCAAAAAGCATAGGATTAAACTGGAATTTTTAAGTATTCCTCCAAGCAATGTGACATTTATCTACATTAGGCTTTTTACCTTGAGTCTATGTTATTTTAGGTTATCTTACCACCTACTAGATTGATTTTGTTAATTCAATTTGGAGGCTCAAAATCATATATATTCTTTTCCTGCAAATGTCAAAGAGAAATCAAGTTCCTACTCTTTCTCCAGACAGTTAACATCACATCTAATCCACAAATTTCAGCACATACACCCAGTAAAAGGGTAAAATCATACTGATGTAGAGTGAATCTAATTTTTGAATTTCAGGCGTTAATGATTTAAACCTTTGTGCTTAAGTATGGAAAAATTAAATCCTTTAAAAGAAGTTCATAATAACTGAAAAAGGCACCATCTGGCAATAATGAAGACAAATTAACAATAAAATTTTGAAAATCTGGCAATATGATCAAGCCAAAGCATACGAAATTACTTCTCTGTACTTAGTCACTGGTGGTCCAAGGAAGGATCAACTTCCTGTCTTGGATTCTGGCGTCTAAATTAAAGCAGGAAAATCGACTGCAATCTGGGTTCCAGGCTTCTGGCTCACAAGCAACAAAGCTTGAAACTCACTAAAAGCAGGAAGACTTTAACCCCAACATATTCTCTAAGAAGAATCTGCTTTTTGAATAGCTGCTTTCAGTTTAGTTCAAACACAAGACAATGGCATAAATTCACACCTTGGAGGTTAGTTGACTTTTAAAGCTTATTGCGCTATATTAACTCCTTTTGTGCCAATTTATCTTGAGCAAGAGGGTTTTTCTTTAAACTACACATATGAGCTAGAATTTACTAAAGAAGAAAAAGGTTTATAATCTAAATTATTAAACTGAATTTTTTTTCCTTTCAGTTACTTTGAATTGTGTCATCTAGTTTCGAAAATATGGTTATATTCCAATGAGAACACATGGACACAGGAAGGGGAACATCACACACTGGGGCCTGTTGCGGGGTGAGGGGAGCGGGGAGGGATAGTATTAGGAGATATACCTAATGTTAAATGACGAGTTACTGGGTTCAGCACACCAACATGGCACATGTATACATATGTAACTAACCTGCACGTTGTACACATGTACCCTAAAACTTAAAGTATAATTTAAAAAAAATATATGGTTATATTCATTTTTCTGTGTATATATGCCTGTCATGTAATTACATTTTTCAATGAATACTGTTTTAAAACAAATGTTTTAAATAGTTTTATGTGCTTAAGTAAGAGATTTTATACTTAGTTTTTAACCAAACCTTGATGATCAAAGAAAATATTTTGGTAATTGTTCAAAAACAGCTTAGAAGTACCATTTATATACAAACTGCTCTTTCAGCAGAAAATCAATAAAAACAGAAAACAATTCTAGCAGCATCTCATTACAACCTGGAACAGTGCATGAAAGTCCACTTCTGCTAGAGCCATTTTAGCTACAGACATATGCAATAAACCACTCGCTTGCTGTAAGAAAAGGGACGGCAAAAGTGAAACTACTTGGATAAGCATAAGGCATTAGACCACGTAAACCATTATTATAATTAAAGAAACATGAATTGAGCAGTGATTTATGGTAGTTGTACTATATTACACCAGATTACAACAACAAATCTTTTTTTTGTTTGTAGATTTAGAAATAAATTAATGTACCTTAAATCTCTGTAGCTCCTTCTCGTTTACAATTGTGCTTTCATATGCACAATCTGATTTCAATCTGTATTACAACAATCCTGGGAGGTAGAAAAAACGGTCATTTTTGTTCATACTTTAATGGGCTAAATATAATTCCCATCCGTTTGAGACATGATAATGTGAACTAATTAAGCCTAAATTGTGCTAAAAATAAAAATTGTTATTGTATAAATGGGGCTTGGCATCAAATTGACACATTTTATTAAATATAATGTGCAAAATATAATGAAGTAACTTCTATTTAAAAAATGGTACAAGGCAGGTATTATTTAAAATGCTTTAGTAACTCATTTTCCATAAAAAGAAATCTGGCATTATAAAAATACATAAAATAATCATGATTTATATCATTAATTTACGTAAGATACTTTTTTGCATAAAACAAAGTTAAAAAATAGTTTAAAAAGGTATTCTTATATGAGCATCATTCCCAGTATAAAAATTTTCATAACTTTTTGTAATTTTGGTTCATCTGTATAAATAAAGCATTTTTATCCTTTTAAAATTCATAACTCCATTTAAAAAACATAAGATTCTCTCTCTTTTAAATAAAAGTTCACTTGAGGTAGTATGTTAAGCTTTTCCTTTGGTCTCATTCAGTCTATGTGTCCAAGTTATAAGACTGAAAATTTGGAGTCCTGTAGTTTTCTAAAGTCTGTTTAAAGGTACAAACGTGATTTTCTTCCTGAAAATCTGTCCTTTCTTTCCCATCTTCCTCTGACCCAGAGTCCAAGTCTGGGGAAGAATGAGCTTTCAAATAAAAGGCTCTTGGCTGACAATCTGATGGCTGTCCAAAGCTTGAATAGGCATCTAGGTGAGGTCTCCTGAGAGCTTTTCCAAATGTACCTGAAAGAAAGAAACACCTTGAGCACATGGGTCCCTTTGCTAGCATGTGAATCAATAAAACCCACTGCAAATGAAGGAACATCTTACCCCATGAATATGAGTAAGTGTTTTCTACAAGTCCACATTATGGCACTCACATACATGTACATCTGTGTTACAGCCAGATCACTTCTAGAATGGAGCAAAAGACATTTGCCTTCCCTCATATTTACATCCACTGAACAAATGCATCTATTCTTTATCATTTCTCATGACCTGTAGTAATGTTAATGGTCATGCAATAAAGTTCCCCAATATAAGTTTCCCCATATCCTAGCTGAGAGCCCAATTTTGGTGACGGGTGCGTTGGATGGTAACATCCAAGTTAACTGAGGCTAAATAAAGAAATTTTCTTTCAAAATAAACCTGTGTCCTGCCCTTTCTTCATTAATTGTAGCCAAATATTACTCAATTGAATCAAATTCTTGCCTCAGTTATACAAAGCATATTATTTTAATTTTTTCCAAAAAAGGAATATAAATAATTACATTGTGATAAAACATAACATTTCGTAGAAGTTGGGTAAAATATTTGAAAATTCTCCTTTTTTTAATTTTATTGTCAACATGGCAAGTTGTGGCTGATTTTTCCATCTCTCTGTTCAGTGAAAAGATGACCTCAGCTCTTCCATCCTATTATCCCCACGCATCAGACGAAAAAATTCACTACCTAATCTCAGTGCCAGCCAGCATCTAACACCACCAACTTGGACCTTAAGGCTGGTTTTCTTGGCCAAAGGTAGTCCAGCTTGTCAGACTAGCAGTTGTTGCTAGGTAGGATGCTGTTTTCCACCCTTCGACTGCGGGTTCAGTTGGAAGCCACCAGACATACCAAACCACAATCATGCAGAGCACACAACTCCACCCCAAAGGCCGTGGGAGCCCAAAACCACTTTTTCCACATGGCTGACAAGCTGAGCTCCTAAGTCCTCCCCAAACCCTTGTCTTGGAGTAGATGCCACACACGGTGCTACCCAGAAAGCTCCTGAGGCTTAGTTATAGATTAAACACATCATCAAGTAAAATCCCACCTCTGACTTTGCTTTTGGAGGCATTTACACTAACTAGTCGGATGTCATGGCAGCCTCATTCAAGAAACCATTTTTTACCAGTTTGACATTCAAGGCTGTCATTGCTCTCTCACACACAACTTGGAGTATGGATCCTCAGACGAGGTACCTGATAACTTAATAAACTTACCCATGAAAGAATTACTCAAGGCAACCGACGCTGGCTCTGGATTTGCACTAAAATCTAAAGAGGACTTGTTTAGACACAGATTTTTCATTCCGGGTCCTTCATTTTGAGAGTAACTAGTGTTAAGCAGCTTCCTCACATGTGAAGGCCATGCTATATTACTGAAGCTCCGTTCGCAGGATTCTTCTGAAGGATGAGAACATGGGTAGCACTCCTTTTTCTTTATGTAACTGGGCTCATAGTGGTCCATTAAAACTGTTCTTGGGTCAGGACCGCAACCTTTTTAATATGGGGGTAATAACAGAAGGAGATTACAGTTAGCACATCTAGAAGTCTCTCTAAGAAACAGAACTGTACTCAAGCAAGAAAACCACCTACCTGTATGATATGTTTCAAAAGGATCTGAGCCATACACATTTCCCTTCAAATACATAGGGCCTGTGGATCCCAAAAAGGGACAAAGGAACAGATCTGTGGCAGCTTCCACATCAGCTTCACTGCTATTGTCAATATGGCAGGTCCCTTTGAAACAAAAATCTTAGTCAATGATCCAATTATTCAAGTGCCATTCAACATTCTCCCCAGTTTTGGTATCTTCCATATTTATAGATGAAAGTTTGACTAGAACATCACATAGACAAAAAAATTGCAAAAATTTACAGTAGCGTTTTAAAAAATTTATTAGAGGACTTAATTAGCCATTGTGCTAGGTGTGGCGGCCTTATTGCTCACTTGGTTTCTAAGGGAAACTGATGTGTGCAGATCCTGCAGCCAAAGCAGCCATGGTCTAAACCACATACCATCAGCACTGTCCCCTTCTTACAAAAGGTCCCAGATGACCAGAACCAGGATTGGCACTTGGCCAATGACCTCTTAATGCCCATCTCAAAGATAAGCTCAGCTAAACATATCATCTCATGAGTATCTGAACCAAACAACACAGAAATGATACGCCATTTACTGCTGGACACAGCAGGTGAAGAGTAAGTGATATCATCAGGGTTAGAGATGTCACGATGACGAATGTGTCTGGGAAGCAGAAACTGGGCAGTCAGAGGTGGTGGGCTGAGAGAAAAGCAAATATGCAGAACGTGACACAGTAATGCTGGTGGCCCAGAGCTACTCTGGGAGCAGCCTCATCTCCAGCCTCAGCATCTAGGCAGCCTGGCATTATTATGCCCCAGTTCTGTCCCTTTAGGTTTTCCTTAAGTGTCTTTTCAGTTAACCCCATTATGCTTTAATGAGCTTGGGTCTCCACTCTTTGCCTCTAAATGGGTCTAACCAGAATACTCACTTCTATGCTCAGATCCTGTAACTCTATGCTCTTTATTTCTGGCTTGCCAAGCACTTTTAGTTTATCTCACCTCTGACGAAACTGTGAAATTGAAAACATATACTTCTCTCCCAACTACAATGTCTGGCACAGAGCGTATAATAAATACTTATGGGAAAAGTTGGTCATATATTTTAGAATAACATCGATGGCTTCCACTTGCTGAGCCCTTAATACGTGCCTAGCGCCATGTAGTTTTCCATCTTCATTTCATTTGCACAAGTACCTCACCAGAAAGTATTGTATGTGCCCCACAGTACATGCAGTAAGTAGTAGGTCTTGTACCAAACCTGTGCTCTTGTATTATGCTGTCTCCATTATTATTCTCAAAACTATGCAGCATTGAAAGCAAGGGTCAGAATTAGACTTCTCAAAGAGGCTGGGTGCGGTGGCTCACGCCTGTAATCCCAGCACTTTGGGAGGCTGAGGCAGGCAGATCACCTGAGGTCAGGAGTTCAAGACAAGCCTGGCCAACATGGCAAAACCCCGTCTCTACTAAAAATACAAAAACAAAAGAAAGCATTAGCCAGGCGTGGTGGCATGTGGCTGTAGTCCCAGTTACTTGGGAGGCTGAGGCAGGAGAATCGTTTGAACCCAGCAGGTGGAGGCTGCAGTGAGCTGAGACCACGCCACTGCACTCCAGCCTGGGCGACAGAGCAAGACTTCGTCTCAAATAAATAAAAATAAATAAATAAAAAATAGACTTCTTAAAGAAAATAATGTAAACTGTTAGACTTTTAAGCCCATTCATGTAACCAGTTAATATCATTTAAGGGCCAAAGAACATTTATAATGTAAAGGATACACAAATATCCTTTACACATGGAATAATTACATTTTTCTAAACCTACTAGTCTTTTTTTATTGTTAGAAACAAAGATTTATTTCTTTCCTAGTATTTAAGAGAAGGGTATAGAACTATACAATTTCAACCTTGCTAGTGATCTTGGGCCAGGTCCTAAATGTCAGTGTTATCAATGTCTTGTGAAAATGAATATCATATCTGAGCCTTTCACCTTATGACTTCAAAACAATTACAGCCCACATTCATTTTAAACACTTACCACTACTGTCATGTTGTGGTAAGAAAAATCCAGCACCTGAAGATGTGACAAACTGGTGGTGGCTTCCACTTTCTGAAGACACGTACCCATCCTGCCTGTCAGCTAACGTTCCCTGAGATGACAAATAACTAGGAATATCTGCTGGCAAGTTGGTCTCATCTGTAATAAAACAGCAGCATTTTATTAACCAAGGATGATCGTTAATTGTCCCACAGGCATCCCGGGTGAATGGCATAGACTATTTTGGCTTCTGTATACATCAAATTAGGGGAGATCTACTCTGGCAAAACCATCTCGATTGTACAGTACTCTGGAACGGCAAATTAGGGCTTTGCTGCTCTGGGACGTATAAGCTGACTTTCTGTTTTATCACCCATTGGATGCACCTCCCAAATTTCAAAACAACAAATATTTAAACATTTTTTAAAAGGCTGAAGGCCTAAGAATTTTCATGGGACAGTATCTAAGCTTTCGAATTATGCTTGATTATTGCCATATTCCCTGCTTAATATTACTAATCAATATCTGACTTTGCACATACTAATCAAGTCACAGCCCCTCTTCCACTAATAAAATCCAACCTAAGTACATGCACATACGCATAGACAACAAGACATACAACTACTGCAGAGAGTAAACCTTATCATTAAAGGGCTGTTCCTGCTTCCCCATCACTATCTTATAAAGGAGTTAGAAATATTTTAGTCAGTGACTTGGATTTTATCTCACAGCCACAGGATACCCTGATGTCATTTTAACAAAAAGTATTAATCTTTAAACATCAGCTTTATTTAGGGCTGGAGTTTTTTAGCGAATCATATTTCTGCAGCTTGAAACAAATGAGTCACCCTTCTGAGATGAACTCAGACTGCAAGACACACATTCTAGAAGTATTTGCAGAACCACAAATACACACGACTCCTGTGACCTGTGCCAAGCTTCTGTTTACACACCTGTGTTGGTAATGCTGCAATCTTCATTCCTCCGCCTTGTGTGGTATATGATGACCACCCACACGAGTGACGTGCCCACCACACAGCAAACCACGGCTATGATCACGACACCCACAGTGGCCCATCCGTCATCGTCTAACGATGGGGCTGTCATCTGAGGGGAGTCACAGGTCGGAGTGGGGATCACACTGAGGCGCACGTTTCCTCTCTCAGTGCCAAGGGTATTAGACATCTCACATGTGTATTTCCCAGCATCACTGACATCTGAGTCCACAATAATCAGAAGCTGATTGCCTGCTGCAAAAAAGTGCCTCTCAGTTACCACCAGTGGGCTATCATCTTTGGTCCAGTTCAGTTTGGGGGGAGGGCTTCCTCCAGCAATGCACTGTAGGACGGCTGTTTCTCCCTTGGTTACAGTTCGGTCCAACAGTGGCCGCAAAAATGATGGTGTTTCTGAAATAACAAGTTGTGCTTTTAATTTCCCAAATAAAATTTAGTTTCCATATCATAAAATGTAGCATTTAAACTTATTCAAATTGTAACCTAAAATTTTATTCTCCCACAACTTACTGGACATGCTTTTTTAAGAGCCTAAACATATACAACATTCAGTATTTCACTATTCTGCTGTCATTTACTCATAACACCAGTTAAGGATAATATCTACTATTTTTAAAATCTCAGCTTCCCTCACTTTTGCAAAAGTTGGGAAGCTGGTAGTAGGGGGGAGAGTGGGAAACAAAAGCTTTTTAAAAATAGAAAGTACAAAAATAATTTCAAGCACAAGGGTATGTTGATAAATAAAAAAAATCAGAATGCTTAAGTTTTTTAAGTGAAACTTTTTAGGGCCGGATGCCTGAGCCTATATTAAAACTCTGACAATAATTTACTTTCATTATTTAGTATCTTAATAGGTTACTTTAATTAGCTCTTTCAAAGATACGTGAATAATAATTGTGTTTACATTTTTAAAAAGCATTTGTTTAGGTAAAAGATGAAAAAAAAACTCTGACTTCCAGAGAGGTATGGTAGGCTGAGAAAAGAGAGTAAGGCCTTCCCAATTTGTTCCTACATTTTTTTTTAATGTTCTTTATGGTGTTAAGACTACTGATATAGACAGCACAGTGGGGAGGGTGATCCCCCATAACAGGGAAAGCATCCCAATTTTTCCTCGGCCCCTCTCTTCAGGATGGAGGGGGCAGGGATTCACCTCAGTGGCCAGACTTGAGGATGTCATGCAATCCCTGACTTCAAAGTGTTCAAGAGGCCATTTGCATTAATACTTTCTAGGAAAAGGCAATGCCCCATACATCTTCATCTCTTACTCTCACAACTTCTGGTACTTAGGGACCTTGGATGAGCTAGTATCTTCAAGACTGATTTATACTACAGAATCTTAACAAATTCACCCACCTAGGACAGTCAGAGTTGCATTTGCCGAAATACTTCCTGCACTGTTCTGAGCTGTGCAGCTGTATACCCCAATGTCCTCTATCTTCACATCCACGATAAAGAACACGTCATCCTCGGGCATCACATGCATGCGTCTCTCCCGTGCAGCTGGGAAGTCTGTGCCCCCATCCTTCTGCCAGGCTATCTGGGGGGCTGGGTGCCCCACAGCAGCACACTCCAAGCGTGCCATGGCCCCAGCTCGGATGGTGAGGTCCATGGGGGTCTTGGTGAATGAGGGAAGCACTGAAATCAGAGAAACAATATAGGCATTAGCACAGTGGAGTCTTACAGGTTCACTTGCATTCCTTTTTATTATTTTTTTGTTTGTTTGATACTTACAGATTGTCCCTGACATAGATTGGGCAGGGGTTAATTCCAATTTCAAGTCAAGGAAACTAAAGTTGAGATGGAAAGATTAAAAGGCTTGCTCAAGGTTACAGATACAGAAACAATGAAGTCAGGATAAAACAGAGGTCATCTGATTCTCAGAATGAAGGTCTTCCTGCTATTTTCTGCCACTTCTTAGTTTCCTCAACAATGAACTGTGAGATCTTGGGTGTATCAATTAATCTCTTTGTACCCTGACCACTCACTTCATCTATTTTTTTTTAAAGTCTCTCCTGGTAGCTGTAACATTCTGTGACTTTTAAGATACATGTTTTGCCCTACAATTTAAACTCAAAACTGTTCTATGTGCCAGGCCACAGCCATCATTTGCTGAGTGAATGCATTAATGAATCATATTCAAAATCTTCTACTATGGCAGATACAGATAGTTAAATGATAAAGTGGCAAGGATCCTACTGTAAAACTGTATACCTACCACACAAAGCAAACAAGAATAGACTTCTGTTAACAGTGGCTAACAGTGCATTTGCTGAGCACTACCTTGTAGCCACATCCTTTACACATATTATCTCACTAAATGAGCATAATGCCTCTAGGGGGCAGGTCCTATTATCCCTAATTGAAAGATGTGGAACTGGAGGCGGAGACGTGAAGCAACCTGCTGAAAATCACGCAGGAGTGGCAGGATTCACACACAGATCTCTGAATTAAAGGCAGTGTGCATCCAGCGTGATGCTTTGCAGCCTTCCAGATCAGTATACTACACTGTAAACTCTCAAAGAGGAAAACATTGCTGGGCACGGTGGCTCACACCTGTAATCCCAGCCAGCACGTTGTGAGGCCAAGGTGGGCAGATCACAAGGTCAGGCGTTCGAGACCAGCCTGACCAATATAGTGAAACCCCGTCTCTACTAAAAATACAAAAAATTGGCTGGGCATGGTGGCGCACGCCTGTAATCCTAGCTACTCAGGAGGCTGAGGCAGGAGAATTGCTTGAATCTGGGAGGTGGAGGTTGCAGTGAGCCAAGATTGCAACCAGGATGTCATCCAGCCTGGGTGACAGTGCAAGATTCCATCTCAAAAAAAAAAAAAGAAAAAAAAAGAGCAAAAACATGTCTGGTTCATCTCTGTGTTACTCACCACACTGAGTACGGTGTCGTCTTCAACATAATTGCAGGTTTAGATACAAATAACCAAGAATCTTAATTTTGTGGAATGAAAGGTAGGGAAAGGAAGAGTCAGGTGGGGAACTGTGAGAAGAAAAGATAGGGTTAAGATTAAGGGAGAAAAACAGGTGCTTTCTATTTCTAAAAGGTATCTTTAAATGCTAAAGGAAAAGTCAGATCACATACTATTTACTGTAAGCTTGGCTTTGACAGAGTAGGATGAACCAAAGTGATTGGAGATGACACACTGATATTTCCCCTCACTGGCAAATTCCACCTCGCGCAGCCGAAGGATGGTGGTATACTCCATCACCTCGCCACCTTGGGCCCGGAGGTGTGCATAATTTTCCATTTCGGCATCATGCAGTAGTTCATTGTCTTTTTTCCAAGCAAAAGTCATTGGGGAATCACTGCTGCTGGCAGCTGAGCAGATGAAACTCAAATTGGAACCTTTTATTGCTGACTGTGTTTCTGGCTGAACCGTGATCTGGGGTTTGGGAAAATCATCTGTTAAAAATGGAGAGGAGGAGACAAAACAATGTTAAGGCTCAAGAGTCCAAATACTACTCAAATTTGAACACCAAGAAATGCAAAAACAGTGGCTTAGGTTTTACCCTTTGCGTATGTTTTCCAGACGGACTAGCCGTCCCCGTGTTGAAATGATACACTGGGAGAGTATTTATAACGTAACTCATTCATCTCGAATACAGATGCAGATCTATTTATCAATCACTATTACCTGAGAAAAGACTGTTATTTTGGAGCTATCAGAAAACCCACACTTTATTCCTGATCCCTTATGCTTTCTATAAGTAGAAGAAGAAAGCAGTTTAAAAACTTCCAGGCTCAGGGATCATTTTTGAATGCTACTACTATCAGAAACTGCAATTGTTCCCATGTTCTCCCCAGATAATGAGCAGCAAAATTAGGAAATCAAACATCAATCATGATTAATCAACAAAGACAGCCATTAACACTCCATTTACCAAAACAGAACCACTATTAAAAAACAGTAATTTAGGTAGAGGCAAAAAAAAAAAAAAAGCTGATAGCAAAAGAAAAAGCATCTGTAAAACAAACTGTAAGACACTGGCTTCGGCCTGGAGCTTTGAGTGGCCAATCATGCTGCTGTGCCACCCTGTCAAAGCTACATTATAATTAGAGCTAAGCAACTCTTTCATTCTAACAGTTATTTTTAGTTCTCTGTTACTTTTTGGAAAAGTTACCTTTTTGAACTTCAGTTTCTCAGCCATGATCTAAACCCAGAAGGAAACATCTGAGATCTACCAAAGCGTACCATTTGGGTGCTACTACTATTTGAAAAAACAACTTTTTATGTGTATTGAATGGGTTATGGGGGATGCTTTGATAACTCCAGTGCTGCTGTTTTTCAATGTCTGCATATTGTAATCGAGGTGTTTTCTGTACTATTCTGAAATTCTCATCTAATAAATCGATGTTCAGATTCACAAGGAAGTGAAAAAAACTATGGATACTATACATGTGTTTCAACGTAATAGGGGGATCAGATCTTGGGACTAAAAAACTATGAAATAAGGACCATGGGAAAGGAGCAGTTCAGGCCCTTACAGATGAATGCCAAAAGCTTATTCAGTTCCAAAAGCTACATCAGAGATTTTATTTCCAGAAACTACTGGCACTGCTTAATGATGCAACCTAAAAATATATATCGTGGACAAAGCAGTTTTAAGTAAATTTTTAAATGCCGATGCAAAAGAAGGTTCTTAATATTTTAACACCCATGCTTAAATAAAAGCAAATTCTGATTTATTGGTTTATAAAACATATTTATTTTTACAGAGGTCTCCATGGCAGCTAATAGTAAATAGCAGCATCATGTAATAGACAGAAAGTTGCACCAGAGATGAAAACTTTTCTTTTAAATCCAGATCTGCTACTAACTAGCTATGTAAAGTTCAAGTAACTAGATTTCTAATGCTGAGATTCTTGGATGCTAAAACAATGGACCTTAAAATTATTTATAATAAATTCACATTTCCTATTACTTGTAAATGTTTTACCAATAGTTAATTTTTTAGCACCCCATAAATCATTAATAATTTTCTCTTTCATGTAAACCTCCAAACAAGCCTCAGAGTTGGGAAGAGAAGAAAGGAGAGTCCCCATTTCATGGATGCAGAGACTAACATTTAGGGAATTTAAGTTAAGTAGAAGGGCTGGGATTATCCTTCCATTCTCCCAAGATCCAATTTCATTCTCATTCCACCACACCATCCTGATGCCAAAACAAAGATGAAGCAATTTTAGAAAACTCTCTTTCCCATCTGTGAAATTAAAATAATCAGCAAACTATAGACCCATTTTCCTCTACCTCAGCAGAAATAAAAGCTTTATAAAGAGATCATAAATCTATTCAAAACCATTATTTGGATAAATGGGAGGGGGAAAAAAGAATAAACAAAAGGCAAGGGCAACACTTATACTCACCACACACAAAGCCATCTGGGCTAACAGCAAAAATGCTTCTTCCTTTTAGAAGCTGAGGATGGGCACAACTGGCATTTACGAAGCTCTGAAAGTTGTTTTCCGCCACCCACTGTGGGAGCCATTTTAGTTGGCAATCGCACAAAAGGCTTGATGTATTTAAATGCCTGAGGAGAGTAATTACATTCAATTTGTTCTGTATGAAATGCAGATTTCTACAAGTAAACTAAACCCAAGTAAATATTAACAAAGCAATGAATTTGGAAACTGAATACACACATCCCATGGAATAAGTATCCTACAGTCCATTTTAAAATACAAGAAATGTATTTAGCATGATTTTCTGTTGTTCTTACTGTCCTACTGAGACAGAAGTGTTGATTTATCAAAAGTTCCTTACAACTGAAAAAATTACTACTATATTGGGTGACTGTACTATATTTGGTCCCACAAAGTTGCGAATTTAAAATAGAAAGAAAAACTCATTTCAACAAAAAGAACAAATAAACTCCTTTTCTGTTGCCTAGTATAAAAATTAAGTAATGTTAAGAATGTGCCAGGCACTTTTTATAGATACATAATCCAGGGTGCCACACCATATGACAGTTTTCCCCACTATACTTTCAGACTCCTAGAAGGAAAAGAAAAGCTTACAATTGTTGCAGTTTCTTCATTTGTGAAAATGCATTGCCTTGTAAAGACATGATTGCGTTGTCACTCAGGTCTCTGAAAAATCACCAAATCAAATGCATCAGAGCAAACTACCATCATTTCGTGCTTTTGGACAAAGTTTGGGCCCACACTACCCACCCCATTTGCCAAACAAATACTCCCTCTATGTGTTAAATACATGACTGGGGCAACCCCAGAAGAATCCACCGCAAAGCTTGTGCTGAAGACCCAGGGCATTTGTATCACAGATAGGTTTTGTTTTAGTGAAAAAGATTCACTTTCTGTCATCACTTAAAGATTATTTGACTCATTAGGGCCCATGCTGTTCTGTTATTTCATTCTATTACTCTTTATTCAAATTAGCAACTACTGGAAACTTCTAAATATACAAATAAAATTTCTCATAATTACGCTTTTATAAAACATTTACACAGTATTTTTGAAGATACACACTCAGTTAAGTGATTTACATGTGTTACTGCATTTATTCCTACAACAACCCAAAATATGATGGTATTACTACTTAGCTCAGCACGAAAGGGGAAGGTAAGGGTTGAAACAACTATTTTCAATTCCAAAACCTGTGCTTTTAACCATTAACCTAATTCTGTCACCCACAGCTCACTAACATAAATGCAGTAAGATGTTCAGACAAGATATACTTGTTAAAATGAATACTTCAGGCAGGAAATTCATAAAATGAGCACATATTCTGGGTCAATTCTCCTTATAGAGAGACTTATAAGCACTCTGCATTAAAGTATTCACCACAATGATTACCACTCTGTTTTTCTTTACAGGGGTCACAGTATACAAAGGGAATATTGAGTGAGACAAGTGGGAAGAGAAGACAAAGAAAGAAGGGACCAGACATGGCTAGACGAAGAGGCTGAGGCAATCAAGGAAGATTTAAGAAAACTGAAGCAGAGATTAATACTCCACTGATCCACTAATTCCACATTCCCAGAAACGGAATGGGCCAAATGACAAACCCTTTTGGCTAGTTTTCTTTTCAAAATAATCGGTTTCAATAAATACTGCAATGTTGGTCTGCCCTTCCAAAACTCAGCTTTGCAGAATCATTCTACTATAATTTGAACTGCCGCACTCACTGTCAGGTTGGCTCACGATCCAAGTCTCCCTCAGACGAACTGGTGCAGTCAGAAGGTGACAAACACAGTGGTTTACAGATAACAGCTAAATCTTCACTCTCAATACACAGCACACATAGGAGAACCCAATATGTATTTTAAATTGTAACTTCTTTTGTCCTGGTTAATACATATTAAAACTTCTGGATACAAGCATTCCTTAACAGTCAGAGTCGATATTATACATTACTTTGTACTTTTACTGTACAAGCGTAAAACATACATCCATGGTTATAAGCAGCTGGTTGGTTCCCTTAGTTAAAACATGCAAGTTTTGATTCCTATCAATGTTAGCTAGCTTTCCTCTCTTAGTGGCTGAAAATTCCTGAGCCCCTAAATGACATTTCAGAAATGTGTGCCAGGAGTTACTAGGAGCTACTGGGAGTAGCGGCAGAGATTGTACAGGCAAGAGCTAGTGTGATGCAGGGACACTGTGCAAGTGGGGGCAGCTCCGGGTTGCGTCCTGCTTCTGACAGCTACTAACTGGTGGGTCAAGACGAAACAAAAGAAAACAACAAAAAAGAGAACAATGGTAAGGGGGGGTTGTATGTTTCATAATTAAACAACAATAAGAGACCAACAATTCTCAAAGTAGTGCTAAAACTCTCCTATGTCACTCTTAAGGATTGTGGAACACTGTCTTTGTTCTTTAAAAGCCAAGTCATCTCCTTTAACTGGCCAGTGGAACCAATAAACTCTTAGAACCTCCGCTTAACAATAAAGATAATAATAGCTATTGAACTGTATTCTGACTAAGAATTAAATGAGAATATATGTGAATATGTGGTACAATGCCTGATATATAGTGGATGAACTACACCTAGTAGTTTGTTTTTTTTTTTAATTAAATAATCACTGTTTGAGAAAAACAATTAAAAACCCATTAAGGAGATATAGCTTTTGTCCTTAAATACAAAGGAAAGCATATACCTGTATACTTCTATATAGGTAGGTAGGTAAGTAGGTAGACAGAGAAAGAAATAGAAAGATAGGGAGATGTTTAAATATATTTTATGGAACCGGAAGGATGCCAACAAAATTACATTCCAGTTTGTTTTATCTTTCATGACACATAAGTAAAAACCATCTTAGAGATTCTCTTTAGGGTAACTAAATTCTAGCTACTCACAGATGCTCCAATGCATCCAAACCAGTGAAGGCTTTTTTAGTAATAGATCGGATCCGATTTCCTTGGAGTATCCTGGGGAAAAAATTTACATTGGAACACTTAATTTAAAAAGCCATTTTGGGGTGGAACTCTCATAAACAGAACTGCTTTTTAAATTATGTGTGAGCAATTCCATTTTCTTCAATTAAACAATATATCCTGTAAAAATGTGTCCATGCCATCTATTTCAATAATGTAGTTGAACATGGTTTTTGAAGCATTCAACAAAGAGCCCAACAAAAATAGGTATTCAGTAAGTCACTCTGCTGATTAAGTTAAATCACTGTTTTTCAGAGTCCTTTTAGGAATAGGTAGAGACTTTATTTCAAGTAAACTGTCTCAGAACACTAACAAAGCAGGTAATAGTGAACGTTTTCTCCTTCCTCTCCTTCTCTGTGGATACCTTCCATCCATAGGAGTTTGGGACTATAGGGAGCTGAATTTGAATACTGCTGGCTTAACACATGTAATTTGACCATCTGCAAGACCATTTTATGGCTAATTATAAGATGTTTTCATCCTGTTTTGCTTGTAACCTACCACAGCATTATCAGTGGCTACTAGATTACTTCATTAAAAAAATTCCTACGAGGACAGTACAACATTGAGGATTTCAAAATGTGGAAGTGCCTGCACTAACTTTTACGCAATGATAATTCCAAAAGTCTAAGCCCTCAACATAGATGAAAATTATTATGAGGATATTAAAGTGAATTACACATACTAAAGTGTTGAATAAAACACTTTCACCTAAGGAAGAAAAAGTTAATAATATACATCTTGAGCAACAGCAGGCATTTGGGGAGAGGATCAAGGGTGGTAACCAGATTAAGCACTGATTTCTCATCTCTTCATGATGTCAACTTGTATAGCTGACTTCAGTGAAGACAAAATTTTTAAATCAAAGAGTGAGCTAAATTATGAGGCAATTCATACTCACAGTCGCCTCAGTTTGTCAAGCCCAGAGAAAGCACCATTCATGTCTTCAATAGTCCAGGAAATTTCATTGTTCTTCAGATCCCTAATTTTAAAACAAACATTCCCTTTAGAGTGATAAGCTCAGAAAGCCTAGTATCACCACCCAGGTGGCACATCATTTGTAAAAAATTTCTCATAATTCCCCACATTATCTCCACCTCTCTCAAAATAATAGAAAACTCTTTTTCTCCAACTTACTTCTTACACCCTGCCTGACTCCCTCAACAACATTTTAAGTTTTTCCCTAAAATCAGAAAAAGCTGACACTGGCCCTATTAATTCCTCTATCAAAATGACTACATTCTGAATGATCCGAACAGTCTGAAAAATACATTAAACTTTAAAACCACTCCTCCAACCACACATGCAGAAGTTCGCCAAAGCATACAGTATGTCTTTCAATTATGTAATGCTTCAAATAGCGAACAGAGCAAAAGTTTCTGACGAAGCAAAAATCAAAAGCCCATTGCACAACCTTAAATTACCATTTGAGAAATTTTTCAAAGGTCAATTAATTCAACTCCCTTTTCTTTCTCTTAGGACAGAGATCAGGTTGAGGATATAACTGGCATGATAAACAGTATCTTCCTTGCCCTTTGTAGACCTTTTTGCTCTAAGTAATTTTTAGTCTGTATTTTACAAAGAAAACTTAGTGGACTTAAAATTGTTCCCCTCTTAAGCAGTTACCAATTTCCTGGAGATCCTGAGAAGGTTCACTGCAATCACCAAAACAAACTGATCACTGTCCTTTTTAATCCCTTTACGAAACACATATGGATGAAATGGATCCATTTTAATTAAACTGATCTGGGAAAGATTAAGATACTACTTCTGAGGCTGTATGCATTTCCTTGACAACAAAGGAAATCTGCTAGGAGAAAAGTGGGCACATTTAGGAACCAATTACGTTCGTGTACTGACAGCAAAACGTGTAACTTACAAAGTCTTTAAACTGGAAAGCCCCCGGAAGGCACAATCAGCAATGTAGCTGACTCTGTTGTTCCCAATGTGCAGTGTATTTAGTAAGCTTAGGCCAAGGAAGCTTGAATCATCTAACCTTGATAAGTGATTGAAAGTTAGGTCCCTGTAAAGAAAAAAGAGAAAAGCAATAGCTTTTATTTTTCAATTCAACACAATGATTTGTTTTCCAAAAGACAGGTACTGTATGAGCTACACTAATCCTTATTTTTAAATTCTGCCTTAATAATACCCAAGTAAATATTTCTAATATCAGTAATTAAAAAAATACGTTCTCTTTACTTGAAAATAACCATCATTGCTTTTGCCAACATGCCATAGAACTGCAACAGTAGAACTGGCTTCAACTTATCACAACAAAAATAAGACTAGGTTGCATGTGAAAAAAGCTGTCACCTTGGAAACTTTGTTATGAAAATTTCACAGATCAGTGGTAAGAAGCTCATGCCCTGGCATGATCCCTGCTCTCAAACCTGAGGAGAATAAAAGGCAACTCACAGCTCACTGAGCTTCTGGCAGAACTCCCAGGCATCAGGGCTGATCCTGTTGATGGCATTTTGGCTGAGATGAAGTTCCTGCAGCATCAGCAAGCCGTAAAGCCAGCCTTTGGTAATCTCTGTTAGGTTGTTATGGTCCAGCTGCCTACATTTACAGTAAGAATCAAAAGCAGGATCAAAACTTCATTATCTAGTCTCTTCAAAGGGGACATATGATTACAACCTATTACAGATTCCTATTGTTATTAGATGTTTAGCTTTTGTTATATGAAGACGTCAGCAAAAAAATACTATATAGTCTATACTATACTAAATTTAGGTACTTATAAATTATCGATCACATTACCTGAATCAAAACTGAATACTGAATTATAAATAAGATTGTGGATGATGAGATTTTAACATAGGATTTCACATAAGACCTGCTGAATGTACACTGAGCATTCTATGATCATACTACCTCAGTAGGAACTGTGATGACCCACACTTACAAAATTTCCATGTTGCTCAGCCCCCAAAAAGCTCCATCCATAAGTTTCGTTACTCCATTTCTTTGCATTTTCAGAGACTTCAGAGCACCAAGCCCTTGGAATGTCAGTCCGTCCACATTTTTAATCTTGTTTCGGTTCAATTCGCTGAATTGAGTATTACAAGAGTTAGCTTATATGACAATTAAATTCTGGAGGTAGTAATAAAATGTGTCATTACTACAATATAGTTCAACCAGTCAGTGTTCAATTACATAGAGTGTTTTCAGTTTCTCAACATTTTTACTGCAAAGAATTTCAATTTGTTAAGCAGGCAGTGAATCTCCTACTGAAATGTGTCATGTGTTTTTGGAATAATAAAATACTGAAACTAGACTGCACTTTAATTTCTAAAGTCTTGTCCACTCAGTATAGACACAAACAAATTAAGATTTGTTTTTAAACAATCCAGAATGAAATTATTGAATGTTACACTAAAACATGAGGTCTATCAAGGAGCTGGGCCTCAAGTTTATCCTGTACAATCTGTTTACAAGTCAGTTACTATCTTTCACCCTTCTTTTTAGGTTTAATGCTTTCTCTTTAAGGCAGTAGTTCTCAGCCTTGGTTGCACACTGGACGCAACCTGGGAGTTTTAAAAATTTCCGAAGCCTAGATCTTACCCTTAGAGGTCCTAATATAATTGGTCTAAGGTGTGGCCTGGGCAGTGAGCTTTTTAAAAGCTCCCCAAGTGTTTGTAATGTGCAGCCAAAGTTGCCCTATTGCAGGAGTCTGTTCACAGATCGCTCTACCATTATTAACGAGACAGATCTTTACAGCCACTTAAGCTATCAGAGCCTCCTGGAGTTGCTGGTATTATTCTCATAAACCACAGCTGTTGAGACCTCGGATTTTTTCAGTGCCACAATGGCACTTTTGTACCAGCGTTGTTCAACGATTACACTGTTCACTCTTTCAGTAAAAATCTAACGTGTCTTGTCAAGCAGCAGCTGGCACGAGGTGACGAGATGATGTTTCAGGCTCTTTCCCATTCGGAAATTCTACAGCTCCAACTCTCAAAGGGAAGGCAGCTACATCCTTGTTCCTAAACTCCTTTTTGCCACATTGTAGATTTTAAGGAAAAGACACCAAGGGTTTGGAGGAGGTGAGAAACAGTATCCAAGAGGACATTTTACTTACAGATGTTGCAGTTGGGGCAGTTTAAACATCTTGGGTGGGATAGCTGAGATTCGGTTCCTGTTCAGTTTTAACACAAGGAGTGTGTTGGCCAAATTGTCAAAATACCCAGGTTCCATTGATGTGACTCGGTTGCTGTTGAGATACCTGTTTAAAGTTTAAAGATGAGCTTCTCCTTCTGATTTATTTGCAAGTTAAAGTGCAGGCCATCTCTGTATTAGAAGGAGTCTCCAGAGAACCTAACCATCAATGGAAACTTAAAATAATTACTTTTTAGGTCCTCAAGGACAGATGTTAAGATTCACACATATTGCTGGGAAAAGAGTGATTAAAATATGTGACGGATGCAAAATTTTTTTATAAATATCCACTTTTTATGACATTCATTTATTAACAAAACATAGCAATGGTCTGATTTTGATTGTTTTTTTTAAAAATGAGCATTTTTCACACCATCTAGGTTTTCTAATAAAAAATATGTAATTTTTTGTAATCTGAAAGTGTAAGAATAAACTGAAGATTGTGGTCGTTCGAGCTTACAGCAAATTTCAAGTCAATAAATTATACTTTCAATCCATCAGTAGTAAAGTAGACAAAGTTTGTTATATCTTATTTTTTCATTGTAATATTTTCATTACAGGTGAAAGTTTTTGCTAAAGAAAACTTCACTTACAGATATTTGAGCTGTAGGGCTGGAAATGCAGTTTGGAGCTCTGAAATATTGTTGCTGCTAAGGTCCAAAGTTTCAAGGGACTGAAACTCTTTCAGATGTTCAGGTAGTATTTCAACAATCCTGTTTCCAGCCCTAGAATTAAAAGAAACCACAGTTAATAAGGTTAACGGTACAACAATCTGAAAGAAGAAAAATATTTTCTATTCCTGACTGGTTCTTCAGAAATGTGGAACTGATTAATCTGAACAGTACTTTTAAAAGTTAAAGAGCAATACTATGGCCATTTTAAGTTATTCATTAAATCATAAATCATAATATTCAAATATGTGGAAAACATTCCTATATAAATCTGGGGTTCTGTTTGGCAGCTGTGGCTGTCTAAATGCTATGCACTTAAAGACAGCGGTTTGATTTTTCTTTATCCTATTTTTCTTTTTTTAAAAAATTTTTATTTATTGTTATTTTTTAGAGACAGGGTCTCACTCTGTCACCCAGGCTACAGCGCAGTGGCACACTCATAACTCACTGCAGCTCAAACTCCTGGGCTCAAGGAATATTCCCACCTCAGCTTCCAAGTAGCTAGGGCTACAGGTAAGTGCCACCTCATCTCGCTAATTTTTTTGTACAGTGCGGGGTTCTCACTATGTTGTCTAGGCTGGTCTCAACTCCTGGCCTCAAGCAATCCTCCAGCCTCGGCCTCCCAAAGTGCTAGGATTACAGGTGTGAGCCACCACACCTGGCTATTTTTCTTAACAGCTCTGCTCCCTTCTCCTTATTAAATGGTATACAAAATGCCTAACACCAAGGTGGCATACCAGGCACTCATGAGTTAATTCCCTATTCCTTCTTCTTGATTCCTAATCTATTTCCAATTCTTCTCTTGAAAAGTGCCCATATTACAGGTGCCAATGAATTTAAAATATTTGTCAGATTGGGGATCTCTCTAGAACCATGCTAGAGAGATCCTCTTTTCTTTAAGAAATGGCAAGTTTCAAGGCACTGCCATAGTCTTCAATACCAATGAATATGCTCCAGCCCTTTCAACAGTACAAAAGTATTACATAAGAAGAGCACTCCAGTTTGAATAATCCCTTGGCATAATTAGATCCAGACATGTTTTACATTAGAAGTCTTAAACATCAGACCATGACGTCCAGTATGGCAGCCACTAGCCACATGATGCTCTTTAAATTTAAATTAATTCAAATTAAATGCTAAAATTTAGCTACTTAGTCACAGTAGCCACATGTCAAGTGCTCAATAGCCATCCACTCCTGGTAGCTATCAAATGGTACAGCACACATACAGAATGCTTCTACCATTGTTTAAAGTTCTACTGGTGACTGTTATACTGAACAAATGGAAAGAAACAAACAGAAAAAAAAAAAGGGGTCATTTCAAAGTTCTTCAAAAGTCATCAATCAATATAGTAACTCCCAAGGGAAAATGCAGCATTAAATGACAATTTTGTTAGAAAATAGCAATCAAACGGATGTGCAAGCCATCCTAATTGTCATATTAGATCAGGCAGTTTGGTCTTTTTTAGACCATCTTTTGGCAGGAGAAAATAACGTCAAGGTAGAAAGGATACCTACAAATCATAGAAAGGTCTCCTCTTTACAACGCAAGAAACAATGAAACAATCTGAATGCTCTAAACAGAATTCTGTGTCTTATATAAGTCACACACTGGTGTTTGTACACGGTCTGCAGTTAATCTTCGATTAAAAAAAAAACTTACAAGATATATCTTGTGTACTTTTTGCACCCAAAACTGGATTTCTACAGTGTTCTGAGCTCTTCTGCATTATTATAACTCATCAGTCTCTCACTATCACAGTAGGTTCCCAAGTGAGGTGTACCTCTTACATATTTTCACAAAATCTTGTGCTGCAAGCTGACATCAAACTTACACCACTGGTCTTCTCTGCCATACTGAGATATTCTTAGAAGCAGAATTCTCTCTATATATCACCCTTAGAATGTGTATAAAATCTAATAATATTGAAGATCGATTAAGTGCCAAGCCCTATGCTAAACACTTTTCATATATTATGCCCTTTAATCATAATAAAATTTCTCTGGTACAGACATTACAAAACATCTTAAAATTAGGGCTTTTCACCTAACAAGTTCAAGCACTCCCGAGCCAGCTCAAAGAATAAGTCTGATTGTTCCTAAAGCAATCCCTTAAGGCTTCTTTCACAGAATACAGAGTATGAAAGATATTCTGGCATTTAATTTCTTATGCAGATATGTACCTCCCTTGAAAAGGCCGCTACTTCCCACCTTGCAAAAATGCTGAACTTCTGGTTTTAAACTGATCTGGGAATCTACCCTGGCTCACTGAGCCATCATCATGCCAACATTAAGAATGCCCCAGAACAGAGGCCCTCCCAATCTGTGCTTGCCCACTTTGCAGGTGAGAGGAGGCCCCAGGGCTTGCATGTATTTACCATCTACCAGAGTCAGATGGCCGACTTTCTGTCAGGTGCCACCTTCTTCACAAGAGAATAATAAGGGGATAAAACGGGCATACATTTTAAATTTAAAGAACAAATTAAGAAAGCTTCTCGAAATATTGTTAAAACTCTTCTGAACAGTATTTTTAAGGACTGTGGGTGGATTGTCTTTTTCCAACTTTAAAATCCAAGTCATCAGAAAATCTAATGTCAGGTAACTAGCATAGATAACGTATATCTTAAGAGCTGAACTTTATGATAATAGTAAAGTTTTAAAAAAGAGACGATTCAGCAGTCCCATGTACAAGTCACAAATGAATATCAAGCCCTTCAGATTCCCATAAAGTCTTAGAGGCTTTTGTTTAGAGTCAAGTCAGCCATGACCTCTGATTTTGACCATTTCCCACATCTGGATTTGCCTGTGTATAAAGTCCTTGATCTAGCTGTGAGGTATAGGGTAATGCAAGTGAGACAATTAGTCAATTCCTAGGTCCCGGAGATGGATTCCATCCAGGAGACAAGCCACAAGGCCTTAGGGTCAGGGTGTGTGGGTTAAATAAAACCACACTGCTCTAGGGGACAAAAGTTTTCTCTTAAATGCATAATCCAAATGTTTGCATTAGTAGGACGTCCTCCTACAAACACTGGAATCACTCTGAAGTGCCCGAGTGCCCCTCTCTCTATCCCCTCCCCTATCCCTAGCCCTATCTCCCTTCAAACTTTGCATCTGGTTTTGGTCCCCAGGCTGTCTGAGGCAAGTATAGCTACACTTGTATTTAACAACAACAAAAACAAAACACTCAGCTATGGATGTGTCCAATAAATAAAGCAAATTAGTTGGGGGTGGGGAGGCAGGGAGGCCCACAGGTGTTTATCACGTTGGTCAAATAAGGCTACCAGTTAGATAACAGACCATACAATCTTTGGTTTATATATTCGTTTGTTTATAAGGTAATTATGAACAAGGTATTAAAACTGCCAATTACTTGAGTGACGAATAAAACTTTCCTTGCAGTAAAAGTATGCTCCAGCCAAAGCCAGCAATTTCCTGAACTGCACACCTCCTAAATTGCAGTGTGAAAGTGCTCAGTTATAGATGGAGCGTGCACAGTGCTGTCTTTGTCAGCACTGCTTCCTAGCACAAAAATCCCTTACAACTGTGAGAATAATAGTCCTTGTATCACAAAAATTTAAGTCTGTCCTAATGGAACTGAATTAAATCCAAATACTCGTTTCTTATTAGCTCTCAGACTAACTGGCAAGTAACCACCTGATATACACCATAACAGTTTAACACAAAACAAACAAACAAACAAAAAACTTGCTTTGTATAATAAAGAGGGCTAAAAATGGGAGACAACTACCTTAAAAAAGCTAGATTAAAAAATCTTTTTTATCATCTAAAATCCTAAAAAAAAAAAACATATTTTATGGAGTTGGTCAAAAATACCCACTTCTAGTAGACAGAGATTCAACTCAACCCCACCTTTCATTTTTCTCCAAATAGGAATAAATGCCAAACTTGATCAACACATTAAAAAGCACTGTAGTTAATTACTATTTTTGGCAGGAAATGTGCAACGCTTGAACAAAAACGAAACTCTGAATACCTTTTTCCATTACTTAATGTGGAAATACCATCTTTCCATTGTTCAAAAATCACAAAATAAACTGTAAATACTGGAAGGTGTTTCAGTCTCGTACAAATCCATCTTAGAGGCTACGAATATTTTGGTCTTCTATGTTTGTTGATAGTACAGGGAGTTCCATGGTTAACTAATTTCTGAAGTGAAGTATAATTAGTCCCTTGTGGACACACAGGCCTGGGGACTTGGGTTGGTCAGGAACACCAGATGGTTCCCTCAGGCTTCTAAGAGGCCACTGGAAAAACAGGAGAACCAGGTATTTTGGCCTCAGCTTCTTGGGTCCAATGATAATGGTTTCATTTTGTTGCCTATTTCACTTTTCAGCCAACTTTGCCAAATACCTTTAAAATGCAGAGGCAAACATGGCTTACCATTTTCATCTGATGATATTTACTCTGAGAGCACTGGAGTTCTACATGAGCAAGATGGACATGCCCCTTGACCTCACAGAGCTTAAAGTCTAGTGGGGAGGATAGCAGGCAACAGGGAGCTGTCCAGTGCGGTAAGTGCAGCGACAGGAAAGGAAGAGTGGGCAGTGGAAGTACTGTGGACAGACTTCTAGAATGGTGGAGGTCAGCAAAACTTCCCAAAGGAAGGGAAGAAACGGCCACACTGAAATCTGTGGGATGAGTTAGCTCAGCAAGGGACAGTAAAGGCTAGTGCTCTAAGCCGAGGCAAAGATTTGGGCAAGTGAGAGCAGAGCAAAGCTTCCCTTAGAGGAAATGAAGGAACACCTGATGGCTAAGTACAGAGTGCACGGGTGGAGACTGGAGAAAGAAGAGGCTCAAGAGTGAGGCCGCTGGGAGATGACAGCAGTCAAGTTGGGCCCTGGAAACCACATCAGGCATTTGACCTTTATCTCAAGATCAACTGAGGGGAGGGGGCCAGAGGATGTCAAATGGTGGGGTGACAATATCACATGTACATTTTAGAATGGCTACTCTGATGGCTGTGGGTGGAAAGATTGGGAGGAGGAGGGCATGACCAGGTGCAAGGGCACCAATCGGAGGCTCCTAACTTCATGCAGGACAGACGACAGAAGGATGACGGGCGACCTCGATGCCCACTTGGGGGGCGAAACACCACACTTCCTCTGGTTTCCAGGGCACACACTGTGCTTTTCTCCTTCCCTGACATACAGGATCAGCTCTTCCAGCTTGCAGCCTCTGGCCACAGGGACCCAGTTCAGCTCTACTGGAGTTCTCATTCACTATCCATTACCATTGCATTTGGTGCTTCTGATATGGAAGGTTTTCTAAGACACAGAGTGCAGACTAGGGTCCACCTGTGCTCAGGTGTGAGATGCTACTGCCCAGAAAAGCCCAATACTGGCATTTTAATGCATCTGTAATCACTAAGAAAATGGATAAGTGCATTATTCTCACATATAAGAACTGTGCTAGTTTGTTCGGATACTCTTAACACCTGCCTTGAATCTAAATCTGGACCAAATTAACAACAGTCAAATATAACTTATGAGGTTAGTGATACGACCACTTAGTGTGATGATTGGTTCTACTTCTTGATTCACTGTAATCTCCAGAAAGCATAAGTGTCTCAAGAGAACCTTCATGCTCTCTTAAGTGGATATAAATGGTGTTAGTTTAATTCCAGGGTCTGAAAGGAGAACCACAGAGTGGAATATTCTTTGTTAGTGAGGAACCAGAATATCAGGTTTTCTCACACTGGAATTCATAAACCAACCAAAGCGTAGCTTCCTGTTGAATAAGGTATATCTGTCAATAGTTTTAGCTGTCTCCTACCTAGTACATGGATAACAGGCAGCTTAGGACCTTGCAGCTGTGATGTGTAAGGACATGCAATCTAGGCAATTTAGAGAAGGTATCTGCATGCAGCATTTGCCTTTTAGAGGATGCGTGCACTGAAATTTAATGTGAAGCCATTTTTTATGTCTGCAATACCGTCTTTTCTTAGAATGCATCACTCTAACCACAGCCCCTAAGTCCAATTCAGTGACTGCAACTAACAAATTGCTGAATCTGTGGTCATTCCATACAAACAACCATCGAGCAAGCAGATTAAATGTACTGACTGGTACAGTCAAGCCTGGCCCCAAGGAAATACTAATTTCTATATATAACTTGCAAACAACCAGCTTAGCACCATTTATAAAGGAATTACAAACTGTTAAAGAAAACACTACATTCTGCAAACACATTAAAGGTCACTTATATTTCCAACAATAACCCCCCACTCCCTCCGAAAAGCTTCCTTGAAAACTATCTTGACTGGAATAACTAACACCCCATAATATCAGGCAACTTTTAACAGAAATTTGGCAAGCAAAGAACTCCTCTCATATAGATAAAAAATAAACTGCTCATCTCTTTTCTAAAAAGATAATTAAGAGGTTTCATTAAAAGAACACATGTTTAGACTGGTCCATTGGTACTGTGGCATCAAAGAATAAAGCCAACTGAGGAAACCTGTGTAAGGAGACAGATTCGTGATGAAGAATTAAGGACACTAACCAGCAAACGAGTGTTGGTGTAAGAAGCAAAGAATCAGTTCTTTCAGCAAAAAGTCAGGTCAACATAAAATATAATTATCCTTTGGATCACAAACATAATAAAGATGGCCACGTATTAATATTTTAATATAGAGGTCCTGCAATAATCAGTGTCTTATTCATGCACCAGTCATAACACGTTAAAAATGAAAAAAGAAATATGAGCCAAGCTCCACGGTGCATGCAAGTAATTCCAGCTATTCGGAAGGCTGAGGTGGGAGGATTACTTAAGGCCAGGAGTTCAAATCCAGCCTGAGCAACATTGCAAGACCCTGTCTCTTAACACAACAACAAAAAATCAATAAAAGAAAAATAAGTCAAAAGCCCCATTCACACCACATACAAAACAGCCCTTCTTTGATCTCCAAGTATAAATCAATCTAGTCCTTTATGTAAATGGAAATTTGAAAAGCAAATCCTAGAAGACAACAGGATAAAGAAAACATTGAAAAAATATTTAATCTGAAGTAATTTATGTACAATAAAAATGGACTCTACTTTGATTTAGTAAACTTAAAAATTTTTACTGTTTCTTTTTTGGGGCAGAGGCCTTCCACAGTCATTTTCACATATCAGACCATTGATCTGGTTTGAGTCTCCCCTACTAGGCTTGTGATTTACTTGCGAGTGGACAGAACCTCTGATTTACCTTTGGTTCCCCAGAATTCGGGATAAAATGAATGGGTACAAGACCCCAGAGTGAACAAACTAGAGTGCAGACACTCAAGAGCAGCTGTAGATTGCACCATAAGGATTTATCTTAGCTATTGTTCAAAATGCATATGAACATCAGAAAACAAAATGTCCATTACTGCTGCCAGCCAGAAAGCGTAAACATAAAACTGTGATACTCTATATTAATCAACCTGCTGATAAGATCTGACACAGTAACTCAAACTACAGCTCCCCAGAGAGGAGATTTAGATTCTATTCCTGGTTCTGGGTCTTTATCTACTACGTTTTTGTGAACCTTAATTTTCTCACCTGTAAACAGAGGGAAATGAAATGAAATGATCTCTTCCAGCTCTAATGAGTTGTGACTCTAGATCTGGATGAGAAACACTGCAAATGACCAGATTTGCTGCAGAGAAGTCATACAACTGCATCATGTAAATACTGTAGCCTCTTGTAGAACCTACCCTCCCTCTTGGGGGTTTCTTTCACCTCTCTCCTCCTGGGAGTCCCATTACCTGGCTGTCTAGTCTTCCTCTTTCTTGGCTTGCTCTTTCATTTTCCTGGGGTCTATCTTTTGTTAGCTTTGCAAGAAACCATGTGTAAAAGCTGTCACTTCATGTTTGAAAATATCTTTACAGGACAATTTGGGTGTGTATAGTTTAGGTTATTAATCCTTTTCTCCCTTTTTTTTTTTTTTTTTTTCTTGAGACGGAGTCTGGCTCTGCTGCCAGGCTGGAGTGCAGTGGCACGATCTCGGCTCACTGCAACCTCCGACTCCCTGGTTCAAGCAATTCTCCAGCCTCAGCCTCCCGAGTAGCTGGGATTACAGGCACACGCCACCACGCCCAGCTAATTTTTGTATTTTTAGTAGAGATGGGGTTTCACCATGTTGGCCAGGATGGTCTCGATCTCCTGATCTCGTGATCTGCCTGCCTCAGCCTCCCAAAGTGCTGGGATTACAGGTGGGAGCCACCGCACCCAGCCTCTCTTAGGATTTTGAAGACACTGCTCATGGATGATGCCAGCTTGGGGAGCCAGAGGCCATTCTGACTCTCTGCACCAGTGTTTTGTAAACTTTAGCACACATCAGGATTGGTGGGCAGGGGCTTCTGGAAGACCAGATTGTTAAGCCCACACCTTCAGGGCTTCTTTTTCTCTGGGTGTGGGTGGGGACCAAGGAAGTTGCATTTCTACCAAGTTCCCAGGTGATGGTGATGTGCTAGGAGCACAGTCCTCATAGGACCATCTTTGCCTTGTTTTCATTGAGACGTAACTCAGTAGGTCCTTTCAATCTAGAAATGTATATTCCTCACTTCCAGGAAATTCAAAATTTTGTATCTTTCATAGTTTTCTCCTTTCCATTTCCACTGACGTCTCTTTGTGAAATTCCAATTAGATAAGTGTTAGCCTTTTTAGTTCATCTTCCTATTTTCTTATTTTTTCCTCCCATGATTTCCATACCTTTGTTTTTTGGTTCTTTTTTCTGAGTTTTTCAACTTTCTCCCAACATTTTTATTATCTTTTTAAAGTGTCTGGTACTGTGTTTTTAACTTTTCTGAATATTCCTTTTACTGTTTTTTTCATCATGTTTTTCTGATTTTGTGGACATACTACCTTTTCTTTTCTCTCCAAAGATATTAAATTTGTTTTGATGTTCCTTTCTCCTTCCATTTATCTCTGATTCTCATTTCTCATTTGTTTCAAACTCTGACTTCATTGTTAGAAACGTCTTCAAAAGTCTGATGATCACTGGCTACTCATTCATACTTAATAAAAAGCACTAAAAGCCTTCTGAGGGCTGTGCGTGGTATGGGCTTGTTGAATGGTGAGTGCCAGCACAGGTGAAGGAGGGACCTATTTTAGGACGAAATGGCCACATGTCAGTTTCTGTGAATCTTCTCTCAAATTCTCCAATCTCCAGTCTGGTGAGTAGAGCTTGGATGCTACCATCTGGGAAGGCTAACAGGAAATAAACTGAGGGCTGGGGGTGTTGCCTTCAGTATTCATATTTGACTTAATTTTCCTGATTTCAGAAGATGCTGCCCCCCCTCAATCATTACCCCTGCACAGCTGGGCCTCTGTCCTGAATCCCAGGTACTTTCTATTTAAGGTCTCCCAAAATTAAATTTCCAGACCTCTGTGTCATGGGAAAGGTAGTTACTGGGCTGAGTTTTGGAGGGGAAACCTGGAGGTCTGATTACTTCTATCCTCCTATACAAAAGTTTTAACCAATCCTGTTTTCAGTCCTACTCTGCACTCCCATCTTTATAGGTTCTAAATTCCTAAGCCACTTTGAGGTTCTCAAGCACCTTTTTTTTAATCAACTTCACTTTTTCTCTCTTTTAAATCAGTTACAATTTATCCATTTGCTTGCAAAATTTGTATGGCATCTTTCATTTGAACTGTATCTTCTCTTCATGTTCTCTATTTTCTCTTTGCTCCCGTTGGCATGCACTTTTTTATTCCTTTATTTTAAAGGGATTTTAGGAAGGAGCAGAGTGAAATAAATGCACTCAGTCCATCATGCTTAATAGCACGCCTTCAGTAGAAATTCAATGAATGAAACCAGTTTTTCTCTAAACACCAAAATAAAACCATTAAGTTACTATAGTCTGTTTTACTGAAAAAAAATTCAACTTAGATTTGTGTATTTTTTAAAATTAGCCTACATAAAGAATTTTCACTTCAGATGATAGTACAAACCAGAAAACACTGCATCAGTTATCATATAGACAGTTGATTCCATATAAACACATTCAGTTAAACTAATTTCATTTTATTTTCTGATACGGTACACAGACCAACGGACTAGAATGCAGACACAGAATAGCTTTATTTCACCCGAGTATTTATCTTGTCCTTGTGAATAAGGCATAGAAAATGTGGTGACAATTATCACATAGGCAGGTTAGTTCACATCCTTTGTCTTTATTCACAGACTGGCATTAACCTTTAGGGAAGCAGCTGGTGGCAGCTACTGTGGCCCTGTGCTGTCGACATTTGTATGAACATAGAGATGTGAATGACCAAGTGCAAATGCCACAAAACTAAAAGTGTAATTCACATATTTGATGAATCGTGATCCAAAACCTCTCAACATACTAAAATATGCTCAAAAAGCAAGATGAGAATTGAGCTGGGATAAGGCAGTGTTTTGGAATTTTAATCAAGCATTTTTACAAGGCCCATGTAAAAGCAATTCTTATGAAAAGTGACAACAAGCTTACTAATAACAGCTGACTACAAACTCAGTATGAGCCAATAATACAACATGGTACTTAAAATGCTAATATAATCTGAAACTTCATTAATGTCTGGTATTCTGGTTGAGAGATGACCCCACCATATTCTGTATAAGTCAGACCACAGCTCAGTTACCTTGTTCTGGCCATTGTGTTTATACTGCCATGCCAGACAGGTGTGTGATGGAGCGGACTTTAAGGCTCTAGACTTGCATTTTCCAGTATAACAGCCACTAGTTATGAGTGGCTATTTAAATTTACACTGAAAATTCAATTCCTGGGTCACACTAGCCACATTTTAAGTGTTCAATATTCATGTGTCTAGTGGCTACCACCGGGTACAGCACAGATACAGAACATTTCCATCACTGCAGAAAGTGCCATTGGACAGCACTTGTCTATACCTCATGTCATACAAGAAATGGGAATGAGAATTTAACCCAGGAGAAAGGAATGCTTTAAGAAAATCTCATATTTTAAGACTCACAAGAATTATGCAGAAAAGAGAACTGCTCTCTCTAGCACACAGAACAACAACAGGTAGAAGCTGCTGAAGGGCAGACCTCTGCTTAACGTATAACAAGACCTAGCAATTAGAATTAGTCACTACGGAAAGGCTGCTCACCAAGAATGAGCTTTCGTTCTTAGAAGTGATTAAGGAGAGGGCGGTCAGACAACCACCCTTCCAGGGATTTCTCTACAGAGAAAAATGTCTCTTCTGATTCCAAGTTACTAGAATTATGCAACAACGCACTAAACTATCAACAAATGGGTTATAACCAGTTATATAATACAATACAGCAAGCTGTTCCTAACTCCTTTCACTTTTTCTTTGAAATTTACATGGCAACTGTACTGAGGAAATTAAGACAGGAAAGGCCAGAGGAGAATAAGAGAAAGAGAGATTTATACAATTAATTGACCACTTCCCTGAGTCTGTAAACATCCATTCATCTTTGAAGAGTACTGTCCTCTATCCTAGGTCGATACTTTGTGTGGGATCACAAAGCGATGTGACTCAATTCAAAAGCATCTTATTCTTCAAAAAAAAAATGTAAAAAAAATGCTCATTTTGATTCTATTTCATAATTTCTTACCTTAAAAATGGTTAAAATTGCTCATGCACACTACAAATGACAGTCGAAGAATGTCTACTATGTTTATCGTACACTGTATGGTACCTGCAGCATGAATGTTACCTTAATATTTCATTTTGCCTTCCACCTCACTCTAGAGACTGCTCTATCTGCTCAATAAAGCTATATGAGAGACAGGGAGATGGCAGGCAGGTGATTTTAAGTATTAGAAAGCAGGTGTTTATATTTATAATTGCCTTTTCTCTTTTTTTATTTTTTCATTATTATAATACTTCAAGTTTTAGGGTACATGTGCACAATGTGCAGGTTAGTTACATATGTATACATGTGCCATGCTGGTGTGCTGCACCCATTAACTCGTCATTTAGCATTAGTTATATCTCCTAATGCTATCCCTCCTCCCTCCCCCCACCCCACAACAGTCCCCAGAGTGTGATGTTCCCCTTCCTGTGTCCATGTGTTCTCATTGTTCAATTCCCATCTATGAGTGAGAACATGCGGTGTTTGGTTTTTTGTTCTTGCCATAGTTTACTGAGAATGATGATTTCCAATTTCATCCATGTCCCTACAAAGGACATGAACTCATCCATTTTTATGGCTGCATAGTATTCCATGGTGTATACGTGCCACATTTTCTTAATCCAGTCTATCATTCTTGGACATTTGGGTTGGTTCCAAGTCTTTGCTATTGTGAATAGTGCCGCAATAAACATATGTGTGCATGTGTCTTTATAGCAGCATGATTTATAGTCCTTTGGGTATATATACCCAGTAATGGGATGGCTGGGTCAAATGGTATTTCTAGTTCTAGATCCCTGAGGAATGGCCACACTGACTTCCACAAGGGTTGAACTAGTTTACAGTCCCACCAACAGTGTAAAAGTGTTCCTATTTCTCCACATCCTCTCCAGCACCTGTTGTTTCCTGACCTTTTAATGATCGCCATTCTAACTGGTGTGAGATGGTATCTCATTGTGGTTTTGATTTGCATTTCTCTGATGGCCAGTGATGATGAGCATTTTTTCATGTCTTTTGGCTGCATAAATGTCTTCTTTTGAGAAGCATCTGTTCATATCCTTTGCCCACTTTTTGATGGGGTTGTTTTTTTCTTGTAAATTTGTTTGAGTTCATTGTGGATTCTGGATATTAGCCCTTTGTCAGATGAGTAGGTTGCAAAAATTTTCTCCCATTTTGCAGGTTGCCTGTTCACTCTGATGGCAGTTTCTTTTGCTGTGCAGAAGCTCTTTAGTTTAATTCGATCCCATTTGTCAATTTTGGCTTTTGTTGCCATTGCTTTTGGTGTTTTAGACATGCCTATGTCCTGAATGGTAATGCCTAGGTTTTCTTCTAGGGTTTTTATGGTTTTAGGTCTAATGTTTAAGTCTTTAATCCCTCTTGAATTAATTTTTGTATAAGGTGTAAGGAAGGGATCCAGTTTCAGCTTTCTACATATGGCTAGCCAGTTTTCCCAGCACCATTTATTAAATAGGGAATCCTTTCCCCATTGCTTGTTTTTCTCAGGTTTGTCAAAGATCAGATAGTTGTAGATATGCGGCGTTATTTCTGAGGGCTCTGTTCTGTTCCATTGATCTATATCTCTGTTTTGGTACCAGTACCATGCTGTTTTGGTTACTGTAGCCTTGTAGTATAGTTTGAAGTCAGGTAGCATGATGCCTCCAGCTTTGTTCTTTTGGCTTAGGATTGACTTGGCGATGCGGGCTCTTTTTTGGTTCCATATGAACTTCAAAGTAGTTTTTTCCAATTCTGTGAAGAATTGCCTTTTCTTTCATGTTTTAAATTTAGTACTTAAGCAACTTTCAGCCAAAGAGAGAGGAGGTGGTACTGCTAGAGCTCTGTTTCATTGCTTTGGTCTCTATCAAACGAGGACCCTGAACCTCTGCCCTATAGAAGACAACTGAGAAACCAAAATAAGGAAGAGAAGGGGGAAAAGTAACTAGGCCAGGACAGAGACACATGTTGAATCTTGCCATCCCAATCATGAAAAGAAACTGGCTGTAGCTTTATTGTCTTGTCTCTCTTGGTAGAACAAGTCTCCTTTTGGCACAGAGAAGTCTCTTGGTAGAAGCTGTACCTGATACTTTAAAGCACCAACTGAAATGGCTATTACTAGAATGAAGGTGAGAGAGGGCATGAGGGAATAGTGTGGGTTCAGGATAAATATCGGTAATACAAGAGTTTCTGTGGCAAGCTATACTGAAAAGTCAAGTCATGCAGGTGGGAATGAATTTTACGGGCTTCAAGAAACACCACAGAAAGGTTGCCCAAAATGGGTCATTGTCAAATCTAAAATTGTCATTACCTTAGAAAAACCAAGTCTTATTAAGGAAAACAATGGAGACACAGGAACAGAAAAGTTACCCATATATATTAATCTGGACTAAGCCATCCATTCATTCATCCAACACACATGTACTGAGCATCCACCATGGGCCAGGCACTATGCTACATGCCAGGGTTGCAATGGAGAAAATAACAGACATGATCTCAGCTGCTGTAAAATTTCATTTTGGTGGGGGAAACTTTTAAAAGAATAACAAATAGATGAGTAAAAAATACAATTACTTATATGATGATAAAGTAGACATTATAATAAAGAAGATATAAAAATGTATAAGGGGAAACCTAAGAGTCTGATTTAAACAGTGCAGGCAGGGTGAGTATTCTAGGCAGTGGGAAATACGTATGCAAAAGAACACAGGGCTGGAACAACCTGGCACATCTGGAGAACTGAGGAGTGACTCCAGAGACTGCTCAATGGGCCAACAGGATGCAGATCATGCAGAGCATTGTACGTCTTGAGGAGGATTTTTTTCTTCACCTAAGAGCAATGGGAACTGTTGAAGGGTTTAAGGAATCATGCAGCAATTACAAATTTATGTGTCAAATACAGTCATTCTAAATTGAGAATTCAAAAACCTAGCAACCTTGAATTCTGGGGGCCAGTTTATATTTAAATGTGAAGATAAACTTACAGTGTTTGTCACAAATACAGCTCTGTGTATAGTAAACTCTCTTTTATGTGTAAGTCATCTATAAACATTTAAAATCCAATAAAAGATTACAACTTATCATATTAAGACGTTTATGTGTTTATTTTGTAAGACTTGAGCTTCATAAGTTTATTTCCATTAAATGTAATATCTGGTTTGTATGTACTGGTGAAGGTTGCAGTCCCCTGCTGTGGTTTTAACATGTGTCCTCTCCAAAACTCACGTTGAAATGTAATGTTCAATGTGGTCGTACCGATAGGCCCTTTAAGAGGTGATTGCGTCATGAGGGCTCTACCCTCGTGAATGGATTAGTCTATTGATGAATTAATGGTTTAATAGATTAATGAGCTATTATGGGAGTGAGACTGGTAGCTTTATAAGAGGAAGAGACACCTGAGCTATCGTGTTCAGGCCCCCTTGACACAAGATGCCCTACACCGGCTTAGGGATTCTGCAGAGTCCCCCCCAGCAAAAAGGTTCACCAAATGAGGCCCATCAACCTTGGACTTCTCAGCCTCCACAATAAGAAATAAATTCCTTTTCTTCATAAATTAAAGACTCTACAGGTATTCTGTATAGCTTTCTGCATAGGTTTCAGGTATTCTGTTATAAGCACAGAAAATGAACTAGGACAACCTCTAATAAAATGATGTCCTTTACATGTGAAGCAAACAGCCCATTCATCTGCATCAGGACAGCACACGTTCTAGATAAATTTGGCAGTAAAGATGGTCAAATTCCATGGGTTTCTCTATACTCAGATCAGAGTATAAGGATGGGATATGGTTTCTGTCCACTTAATAAAAACAAAACTCTCCAATTTCCCCAGAAACTTAAGTTCTAACTGTGGCTAAAGCTGCTCCTCAACTTCCATAATTAATATGAAAAACTGATGACCACTTTTCAAATACTGAGTTATGAAAGTTCCCTTTTTATAAAAAAGGAAGCAACTATTTGCGCTCTACTGCATGTTACTAAGAGATACCCTCACTTGAAAACACATTTAATGCTTGCCTTCCCTCTTTGCAACTTTACCTCTGAATTCAGAGCATATTAAAATATCAATATTACTTTAAAGTTATATGTTGAGTTTGATGAGTTAAATAAACTCTGTGCCATGTACTCAAGCAACAGTCTCTCAAATGTTTCCCAAAGTTGTTTTTTTCATGGTCTGATTTTTGGAATGTAATGAGAAATGCACGCTTATGAATGAAATTCTCACTTAATATGGTGCTGGGTTCAGTATATAAATAGCAGAATATTGCAGATCTGATTTGTGATCACTATGGCCAACTCTACCCTATTCATCATTCATAAGCCAACGCTCCTATGACTCCCACCTCGTGGCCAGTTTCCCTTTGTGAGAAAAAGAGATGTGGCCCTAACACATAGTAGGGCTCACAATACTGAACAGCTCCAGGGGTCAATGGAAAAGAGGCATTTGGCAAGTCAAAATTATTATCAAAGCCACATTTATTTGTTTTTATCCACTTGATTTTGAAAATTAAATGACTTTAATGAATGAAAATGAAATGACCTTTAGTACTATCAAACACAAGGAGAAAAGTAGATTCTTTGCTTAACTGTAGTCATTTTATTCCCCTGCTTTAAAAAAAAAAAAAAAAAAAAAAAAGTCTTCAATGAAGACTCCCCAAACATGCAAACCACCTAAGCATGGAAGAAGCTTCCTGAGCTGATCCCTGCAAACTCACACAAGTTTCCTTCCTTCTCCACCTCACTTCCCCTCACGCTCCACACATCCTGAAACCTATGTGCTGGTACGTGCCCAGGCATCTTCCACTGTCCCAGGCACACTCCACGTGTGCTATGTCTTTACCGTCTGTCTTCTCTCTTGTTCAGAGCACCTTGAAAGTGGAGGCCAAATCCTATTTTTCCTTGTTCCCTAGCACTTAGCACACAGTAGGCATTGTTGCTGGGCATTCTGAAGAGCTTGAAATTCACCTTATAGATACACAAGCCCTCAGGCTACAAATATTGTTGTTATTTATAATTGAGTACCCACCAAAATTATTAGGAACCATGAAGAGAGAAGTTTTCCTGAAAATTCACCCCCAATGCAAAATGGTTTTTCCTTCCCTCATCTCTTGCTGCCAGGATAATGTTTCTAAATCCTGCATTCCTCCTGTGACCCTCCCATTCAAGAATCCACTTTGGCCCACTGCCTCCAGTCTCTGCTCCTCTGCCAAGCCCACCACAATGCAAAAGCAGCAGCTGCCGGCACTCACACTTTCAGAACTCTTTCATGTACATTATGCCATTTGATCCTTTACCGGAACCCCAGGAGAGAGATGGGCAGACATCTTAGACTGTTTTCACAGATAAACAAAGAAAAGTTAATTAAGTCTGTCTAAGGTCAGACAGGTTAGTAGTGTGAGACGAGACGAAAACCTGTGCATCTGTGAGTCCAATTCCCAGCTCAGGGCTCTCTTCTAACGCACAAGGGCCCGTGATTTCTCTTGTCTACTCGATTCTTAGTGAGCACCTTCTGTGTGTCTGAGACTGTAGTGGGCTGAGGGGATTGAGAGCTCGCTAAGATAAAAGTTGGACCCTGGAAGGAGATGTGTGACCATGTCATTAGAGACTACACATGCTGTGCTTGTGAAAGCTTCAAAACTGGAAAAGAAAAATTGCCATCCTTGGGATTCTACAATAACTATAGTTAATGACATACAAATTGCCAATACTCCCTACCACCCAGTATTGATCTCTGTAGCACAGCAATGGGCATGACTGTCCTAATTTCCTGCACCCCCAAAGCATCTCCAATACAGAAGGATGCATGATGTGATGGAACCACATCTCGCGGCATTAGGTTCCAAGCCAGCAGATGGCGGAAAAACCATGTATCATCAACACACCCTTGAAGATCTCTTACGACACCAGCAAGGTACTTTATGTAGACAGTCTTCCCCTCTCAATGAATCTAACACGGGCAGTTTTCCTTCAGTGTGGGAAGAGATGGGTTTCCTTCAATGTGGAAAGAGGAGGGTTTTGTCACTGTTGTGCATGTTAAATTTTTAGTTCAGGGCCTGTTAAAGTAGTTCAGAAATGTGAAGGGCACAGGGGCTGTGAAAAAGCTGTATGCCTGAACACCAAAGTCACCCTCAGTGGGCTGAGATATTCATGCTTAGAAAGGCATATGGGAAAGGGGGCTTTTATTTCCCACCTCATACGTACTCCAGGGCATGCACTCACCAGCTAGGGTGGTCAGCTGAATCCTTGTGTTAAGTGACTTCTCTTGTTCTTTTTTTCCTTTTAATTATTGCTGCTATTGTCAGAATCATTATTATTTTCTCAAGCGTGCATAGTTGAACACAAGGTATGTAAAACATAGGTATGCTGTTGCCACCGTAAATCTTTAGCCACTGGTTTAAACTAAGTGTATAGAAGGAGATCTGTCTGAATTACGCTAAGTGCAGCAGCATGTGGTTATTCCATGAGTATTCTTTAATTCATACATTCATAGATAATGTAATTCATACATTAATTAAGCACTAACTTATGCCATATACCTGCATTAAGTGCTGAGGAAAAGAAGAGTCAGCTACAGAGGCCTCAAAATACAGCAGAGGAGAAAAACATAACAAAATTATTTAATTACTGCGTAAGTTGGATATACAAGGTAAGATGGGCCTGAATGTGGCAGGGCAGGCTCAGCAGAGATGACTCAATGTCCCCAGAAACACACACAACTCCCTCCCTCCCTTTCAGTCCCCGATTCAAGTATCTTCCTCCTGGCAAGCCTTTCTCTACATCCCCATTTAAAACTGTAAAACCCCTCTTTGGCCACATGCTTCCTACACCTCTTCCCTGCTGCTTCTCTCCAGCACTTAATCCCCTTCTGATCACGTCTCTTATTTATTTTTTGTGTTTCTCCTTCCATGAGCAGGTCAGCTATAGAGGGCAGGGATTCCTGTCTGCTTTCTGAATCCTAATCTTAGAACAGTACCCAGAACATAGTAGGATTTGGTAAATATGTGCCTTTCCTGACTACATTAAAGAACAATTGCCAGAGCTCTCTAATCCCTTCACTCTCCTTTCTTTCCCTTCATAGCATTGATCATGAACTGATGTTATCTTTTCTTTTCTTCATTTATTTTTCTCTCCTCACTAGAATGGAAGCCTCAGGCGTCAGGATAAGAGGGAGTTTGTATGCTTTTTCACTGGGTGTCCTAGCACTTAAAAGAGGGCTTGGTACATAGTAGATACTCAAAACATTGTAGTTGAATGAATCGTCATCCTTATCACAGCTCACATTCACTGAGCACTCAGTACATGCAAGACAGCTTTACCTGTATTCCCTGTATCTTCACAATAACTCTACGAGATAGACATCAGCATTATTCTCATTTTAGAGATGACTGACACAGTCAGTCAGTAACTCGCCCAAGGTTACAAACCTGGCAAAGGGTGGAGCCAGAAGTTAATTCCAGGCCACCTGACTTGAGCTTTACTTTTAATCACTGTTCTACTGACGTGACTTCACTGGAGAACAGGCCACCATGGCTTCTCAACCGTCATGTGGTTTAATTATCTGCCCCTCTAAACCATCCTCCTGCCACCTCCAGGTCATTTGCCACACTAAAGACAGTATGACATTTTCAAATAGCAGATCTGATCATGTCATTCTGCTTTACATCTCTTCAATGGCTTTCCATTGGTAGAGCACATGTTTTGCTGTCCTACCAGCAAAGGTAATCAATATATATAATAACCTCTCTGGAATGATGACAATGTCACCTCTGGGAAGATGACAGGCTATAAAGACAATGATGGACTAAGAAATGCTTTACTTTTGAGATAAGAAATAAAGAGAAAAGGCTTAGTTGATCATGATATGACCTTTATCAGTAATTCTAGAAATATTTATGCAATATCTGATAAGAATATTGCATATGTTAAAATGGATACTCCTGGGCCCCACCCAAATCTACTAATTTAGAATCTCTAGGGATAGTGTCTGATAATCTAACCAGTACCCTGGCAGGGCGCGGTGGCTCACGCCTTTAATCCCAGCACTCTGGGAGGCTGCGGCGGGCGGATCACGAGGGTGAAACCCCATCTTTACTAAAAATACAAAAATTAACTGGGCGTGGCGGCATGCGCCTGTAGTCCCAGCTGCTGGGGAGGCTGAGGCAAGAGAATGGCGTGAACCCGGGCAGCGGAGCTTGCAGTGAGCTGAGATTGAGCCACTACACTCCAGCCTGGGTGACACTGCGAGACTCCGTCTCAAAAAAAAAACAAAAACAAAAACAAAAAAAACAAGTACCCTAGGTGCCTCTTTGACAGTCACTGACCTAACATTCTTCAACTCTAGGACACCAGGCAAGCATCTGAATGCTGGGTAACACTATATAAACCATTAGCATCAAGACTAAGACCCAACTAGCTCCATTTAATAACCAACAAGGCTCTTTTGTTCAACTACAATGCTGTAGAACTCACAGATTCAAACTTCCCTAACCCAAGGCACAGATTTCAATCATGTCCAATGCTCAAGCAGGTCATTCCACACCACGCAAAGCCAGAGTTCATACATTCAGAAAAATCAACTCCCTCATGTAAGCCAGGTCAACAGAGTTTTACTGTAAGATATGTTCATTCCAAAGACTATTCCACTTCTTTTAAAATATGTCATCCTGCAATAGCTAGGATATTGTGAGAGAAAAATTTAAAAAACATACAAATCATGCCTTGCACCTAGCACATTGGTTGACTTCCGAGCTAGTTCTGTGTGGGATTCAAAGGAAAGCATGTCTATTCAGGCCTTGTGCATGCTAAAAGATTCCTAAAAAGGTTAGAGATGAGCTTTGTTAGTGGGAAGATTATCGCAGATTCCTATCATCCCAGATTCCCTGATATTATGAGAATAGGTCCCTAACTGAATTTGTCTCTGGACATGCGGTACCCTTTGATCTAATTATCAGCTCCTGGCTCCTATAGCTAAGAGAAGACAAAAGTCTCACCAGGACAGTCTTCTCTGCATGCAGCCCCTCCAGCTGGGAGGGGTCTTCATGGCACAGAGTAGAAAGAGTATGGAGCAGTAATATTAAATCCTATGGTTAAGACTTCAACTAATTACTCATTTTCTTTACACACAAGCTTTCAAACTATTTAACCTGTGCAAATAACTCATAAAAATGTTTTCCTCTGCAAAATGTAAAAGATACAAACAAAAAACAACCACAGAAAACTCTTAATATGAAAGTCAAATCATTCTAAAAACTACTTTGAAAGATATGAGATTTAATTGTGATGCTACAGCAAGTTTTCAATCTGTGTCATGTTATATAACTTAACAGATTTTTTTTTAATCTCAGAAAAGCATTTCAGAACTCATTTTTAGCTTTATTTTCAAGTGTTTCTATATAAAAGAAAATGTTTTACTCTACACAACACAAATTAAAAGTGCTTGAGAAACAATGATTGTATATTACAATATCCAATCAAGCCTGCAGGAGGAAACAAAACATTCGTAGATGAAAACAACCAGAGAGGTAAATTTTTCAAGATATTTCATAGGTATAAAAAGAAGTTTTTACTCTCCACATTGAATTATCAGGCCCATGATATAAATTACTCTTCGCAGAGTCTATGGAATCTAGGTAACACATTGGATGTATCATTATGTGAGACGAACAAAGCAATCACTGGCCAGAGGTACTGTAACACATTAAGGAGAAAGAAAGTGAAATTATTCAGGGTGATTTCACACCCAGCACTTGCTAAAGTGAAACACAAAAACAATATGGAGAAGAGGACAAATTTTAAAGGAGCACAAATTTCTAACTTTTGAGAGATCATTGTAGCTTTCTAATTATAAGTTATAACGTTAAAGTGTAAAACACTAGGGGCTGGGCGCAGTGGCTCACGCCTGTAATCCCAGCACTTCGGGAGGCCGAGGCGGGAGGATTACGAGGTCAGGAGATCGAGACCATCCTGGCTAACACGGTGAAACCCCCTCTCTACTAAAAATACAAAAAACTAGCCGGGCGTAGTGGCGGACGCCTGTAGTCCCAGCTACTTGGGAGGCTGAGGCAGGAGAATGGTGTGAACCCAGGAGGCGGAGCTTACAGTGAGCCAAGATCGTGCCACTGCACTCCAGCCTGGGCAACAGAGCAAGACTCTGTCTCAAAAAAAAAAAAAGTATAAAACACTAGGTTACTTATAATTTTCTAACTTCCTCACAAGTTCTTAATGCTCTCAACGCTATACCATGCCAAAGAGTAGACTGCTTTCCCCATGCCGCCCAGATTACAAAACTGCACTGCAGATCCTCTCAGCCATGAAGTATGCCATGACCCTCAAGCTCTCTTAAACATACTGACAGAATCTGCCAATATGCAGTTCGAGGACAGCAAGAGCAAAGCGGAATTTAAAAAGGCCACCTTGGTCAAACAAGAATAGCTGCAGATGTTTACGATACCAAAACCAGCACTCCATTTAGATTCTAAAATTTTAAGCAATTGTAAAAGACAAAGAAAAAAGGTATTTATGCTAGCATAAAAATGTTTTTTAAATACAATGTTTATTTGTCAAATACCGACTGCTTTTTCTTTCATTCCTTTCTGTTTCTGATCTTTGGAAAAACCACATCAGTATCAAATGTCACTTAGCTCTTATTCAAATAGAGGAAAGCAGACACAGCGGCTGCACCCGTGACTTAGCTGACCTGGGCCCTCAGTAAAAACAAACCTCTATAAATCACCAGATGTAAGCAATTGGGTAGTGATCACTCTATTAATTGAACAGCTTTCCTGAAATTTACTGTATAATTTCAACCCTCCCAACACCTCTCTCAGAAGCAACTAACAATGGTGGTTTTTTCCTTAAGTTGCTTAAAGAAAGACATTTTTTAACATCAGTAGCTTAAATATATTTTTAAATTATTTAAGATTAAGGTGGTAAGCTAATTAGATTTTAGAAATTAAACTACAGGCATTCTAAATGCTACCTTTAAATGCTGAAAGTCAAAATTATTCCAAAACCTACGTCAGTGCATGTATATACAACGTTACCTACACTAAAAATACAGAAAACTTGGTACAACCTTAATCGTATTTGAAAACTCATATTTGCAAAATAACCTGCAAAGTTATTTCTGTCTTCAGTCACATATTTACTTTTTTTTGAGTTGATGTCTCTGAACTCTGATTTCCACTGCAGGTACCACACTTAAAAGAGGATACTCCAATGGCTTATTCTCAACTCCAGTTTCTCCTCACAAAACAACTCTGATCATTCTCCACTAGGAACTACGTAATACATAACCCACAGATCCCCATGCCAACCATTGAGCAATACCAGAATTAAAGTCCTAGTCTACAGAATATGATAAAATACACATTTCTATGGTGTAAAGCTGGCCTCTTTGAATCTTGAAGACCAGTTCGGCAACAATAGCAAAGTGTAAAGTGTGCTGTTATAAGAATACGTGAAATTTAGCGGTGACAGAGTTAGAGGCTAGAAAACAAGTTAACCAATTTAAAGCGCGTATCTTTACTATGCCCTGAAAAAAAATATTCCATTTTTTTCTTCTAAGATCTCTATGCTAGTCCCTATGGAACTCCCACTCAAGGTTCCTGCAAACATACATGAGGAATTCTGCTGATATTCACTTACAAGGAGAGAAGTGTAATATTTGCCGAGACTGGTCCCAGGTTTGGAATGGTCTCCAATTCATTGTTGTTCAGTTTCCTACAAATGCCAAAAAAAAAGAAAAAGAAAAGCTGATTAGGTAATCTGTAATTCACAGAGGTGAAAACTTTACATATTATTTCAAGATACCTCCCCCAAGTTAAAAGTTTTGAATAACTTACTATAATCCAAGTATTCCCCACGGTTAAATAGTATAAGGGGTAATGTATTTTACTCAAACCTTAAAAACAAAATAACGAAGACTCACACTTCTCGAAGGCTTTGAAGGTGGCTCATGGAACTTGCCTTGATGAAAGATAATCTGTTGTGACTTAAGTCTCTATAAGAAAACAAAAATAAAATTATAAGTCATTTCTAAAAATCACTAATAGTGCTAACTGGGCTTATGAAGTATCTCTGTGAACACTAGTGGGAGCAGGAGAAATAATTGGTCTATTCTGTCCACAAACTAGATGGCAACCAAAATGCCAAACTCAAAAATACAAGCTCCAAGGACAAAATTAGTTTAGGGAGACTGGCAGATTCAAATACTTTAAGCCCACAAATGTTTTAAGAGATGTTTTTTGGCACATGGTGAACAGATCTTTTGTGAACTGGCAGGTCTGCTTCACCCTCCCATCTCCCCACTCCTAACCTGATATGATGACATCATGGTTTAAGAAAAGGAGCTAATTAGGGAGGTTGCTGAAACTAAAGCCTCTAAAGAAATCTTTTTATTGTCATACATTGAAGCATCAATGTCCTTATTGCAGTCAAGGAAAACAGAAATTGCTTTGCATACATATTTGTTTCTCTGCGTTAAAGCACCAAATCATTTAAAGCATTATTTTGTGTGTGAGTGTTGAGAGGGCAGAAAACAATCTGAACCCTCTGCTTTCTTAAATTCCCCAAATCTCAATATCTGATAATATAAAATTTAAACCACATTGCCATCTAACAAAATTCAGCAGATTGCACAAAAACTTGTGAACAGATTTCAATCATTAAAATAAATGTGCTTCTTACTCAATAACTCAATTTAACTTAGTAACAATTTCCATAGAACATCATTACTATTAAAAACAATAACAAACTCATACATATACAATACTCTAGGCTAGAAAGTCATCTCATTTAAGATTCAAAATATGGAACAAATTCCAGCAAATATTCTTGGTTATATTCCCCATATGTGTTAATACATTGACTATGTGCCTTCAAAATAGTGTAATAAAAATGAAATGGTTCCAGAGTGATGAAAAACCGGGATAACAAATAGTATGGCTTGAAGCTTCCCACTGAAAGGGTTATCCAACCCATACTAACGTTTTTGGTGTTTAAAACGGAGATTTTTAAATAACCAAAGTTGATTGGAGAAAAGCATGAATTATTTGTTATATGCATAAGTACACCCCTCCTAAAAAATAAATAAAGAGAAATCACCTCCAGAGAAGCACAGTGTTACTCAGTGTTTAGTTAACAATTAGAAATCAGAGTTCCTTTCAGTCTTTGAGTTTGTTTTGAGAATAAACCTGGATTCTCTTTTTCACCTAAAAAAAAAAATCTGCAAGGTTTTATTTGAAGTATGTTTGCCCAAAGACCTACCAGACAGTGACAGACATGAGTAGATTTGTTCTGGTACAGTTATAACATGAAAAAAATCTGGCACAGTCTTTAAACTATAAAAATCCTGCAATTACAACCACTGCTGTGCATGCTCACCACGCTGGCTGGAGCCAGACACTTTCCCTCACAGCCCAGCTCAAGTCCATCTGGAGTTCATCAAGGAAACCGTGAGCCCAACAACTCACGTTAGGATTCAAACAAAACCTGTGTGCTTTTAGCACCCCAGACAGTCACAGATTTCCCACATGGTTTAAAAAACAACCAAGGAAAAGAGTCTTTCACCTGGGAGGTAGCCTGAGTCAACAGAAAGTCTCATTTGGACCCACTTAACTAAAGAGCATTGAGCCAGCGTAAAACTGCGTCCCCTATTGTTTCAGGTCTTAAAAAGAAAGGGGAAGCAATCTGGCATTAATATTTAACACAGGTGATTCTCTTTTTAATTAAAAATAAAAAAACACTAAAACTGAGCACTAACTTCATTTTAAGGATTATTTCACAGGGCAATCCTGTGAGAGAAATGAGACGGAGTGCTTAACTTTTTTTCAACTAGTAATGGGATAAGATTCCTCCTACAAAAGACCTGTAAAAAATAAGAAACTCCCTTCAGAGACCAGTGCACATGCTGGGGACCCCTCATTTCTGATCCAGAAGCAAGAGCTTGAAACTTTGAATATTTCAGTTATTGCAACACATTTCCATTCCTGAGTTTTGTGTACTATTAAAACTACATTATATGTAGGAGGAAAAAAAAAAGCCCCTTAAATGACATTTACTGCTAAATACTTACAGCTATGAAACTTTTAGTGTACCTAAATTTAGATTTAATATAGTTTACATTTGAGAAATGATTACTTTCCAGTTAAGGGATGTCACATTTTCCTAAATCTTCCTTACATTGTTTTTATGGCTAGACCATTAAAAACAGATTCAAGTTGTACAACGTCGATGTTTTCTTAAACCCAGATCATAAAACATTCAATAAGAAAGGCAGATTCTTCATGTTTAGAGTTCCATTAATAACATCTTCCCCACAAAACTTTTACAAAAACTTTTTGTAGTGGGGTTAATGAATGGGAAAGGTAGTAAGGTACGGAAGTGTTAACTATGTACCCAGAGCTCAGCTGGCCAAAACTTGAAAGTCAAACTCTTTCTATATGGTTAGACAGACTTCTCTCTTCCTGAATATTAGCAAATGAATAAATATATATGAAAATAATCAATTTGCAACATTTGGTTCAAGCTATCATTTTATTCCTTTTAGCATTTGGAAATCTGACTTCCAAGTCAAATTTTAGATGCAAATCCGGCACAGCTTCTTAATCAATCCCACTGGGGCCTGCAGAGCTGCTAATTCAGCACAAATCTGGAAAGCTGAAAAACAAAAAGCCAGGCTATAGCTGTTTTAAGACACTGATCCAAAGTGACTCATAAATCAGCCTGCTATATAAGTTTTAGTCTGGAAAATATAGAAAAACAGCTGTGAAAACCATAAGGACTATTACCCCCACCCCACCCCCAACTGTGGTCCGGACCATAAGATTTATAACAGGTCAACACTAAAGAAGTCACACCAGCAGAAACTACCTTTGGGACTTTCGCCTGGGTCCTGTTGAGAACTCAAACATTTCTACATAAGACAAATAATTCTGAAATGCCAGTGAGAATTTAATAACACTGGAAGTTCTCATTGGCAATTTAGCAACTTTTCCGTCGCTGGGCTAAATAACATTCTAACAAGCATTCCTCTTTAGGTTGAGAACTGTTTAAGCGCAAACTCTCGACATAAACTCTAGCTTGCCTTTAATGGCAGTTGTGAGCAAGGCTTGGCGTAGTTACGGGGTTGTTTTTTTTTTAGACGAAGTCTCGCTCACATAGTTACTTTTTAAGAGCCACTTTCATTAAAGCATTAGAGGTTATTTTCTAAAAGGAGTACTGATACAGTATTATTATTTTACAGCTCAAACTATTCAACTTTTCACACATGGGACTCCTATAGTAATAAATCACAACCAAATAAAGTGGAAAAAGTACATACACACGTAATTTTTCTTAAACTTGCAAATTCAACAAATGAAACAAAAGATAGACACTGAACTTTTTCTGAAAAGTGCTTTCATAAGCCAGTCCAAAAACAAACTCCTACTATTTTGATTACCCAAGGAAAGGGAAGGTAAGATATGGGGAACAAAAACATGCATTTTTCTATTTATATCTGAACTCGGAAATCATCTCCTTAAGACGATTTTTCTAATTACGAAAAACTTTAGTAGCTCTTTAGGCCACCTATTCTAAAATACCAAATAACAGAGAAAGTAAAACTCAATTCCACGTGTTTTTCTGCTCCTTTCAAAAGTGGAAAGAGGAGACCTCTAGAGCTTTAAGTACAAACAAAAGAAATATTTACAATAAAGAATCCAGACCACATGGTTTGGTGACACCTACAAAGATGGTTAAAAGTCACAGAAGTACAGGAATGACAGAGCTGTCCAATGAGTGATCACAGCAGGGTTCCTGACAACAGACTGAGTGCTTATTTATACAAGTGGAACTTATTTTCACATACATTTAAGGAATGTGGGCTAGTATTGAGACAATTTACTGCTGGCGGAAATGTAATTAAAGACTGTGCTAACCAAATAAACTCTAATTTGTTTTTAGTGTGCCACCAAATTATCTGCAAAACAAAATCCTAATTAGGTCAGCTACTTTTAAGACAATGTTTAAATAGGTATCGAACCCCTTTTGGTTCAACTCAACTTCTGATCAAGGGCAACACAGATTTTTTTTCTAAACATCTAAATCCAGGAAAAAAGAAAAAAAGTACTGCACACTAGCATGATCACAACAGACAACTTGACATTGAAAAACTATCGAATACAAGTTAGATGCCGTGAATAATCTAAGCATATCTAAATACACTCCAGGAAGCACTGTATTCATTTTCTCTTTCTCATCCCTCTATTATTCCTAAGTGTTCACCTCCAGTCATTTACATGTTCAGTTCCATATGTTGTCAATAGAGCCATTCACTCATGAATAAGGCAGCATGACCTCCACAAGAGGCAATTGAACAGAATTAGCCACAACTAATTGAAAGTCTCCCTGCTTTCGGTTAAAGACCTTATCTCCTCTTCCAATTGCAATAAAAACTACGAAATAAAACGTCCCAAGATAAGAAATTAAATATCAATCCAATACTAATTATACTTTATTAAATTACGGCTTATTAAAAACACAAGGAATATACTTTCTGATGGCCAACAATTCTACATTCACAAAAGTTATTTAGATTAGCACAATAATTTTAAAATATAAATTCTTAAACACCTGACCAAACCTCCTACCACATTAGGGCACTGGAATAGTTCACTAGAATTGTTTTAAAAACTTAAAATTTTCATTGCAATTCTGCTAAGTCAAAATATAAGATTACGTATGAAGTGCACTTATTTTAAACACAACAACTACTTTAAAAAATACAAGTTTTGATTGTTTACTTTTTACAGCACTCCAATTTTAAAACTGGGACTGAGGAAGAAAAGAGATGACATTTGGAAAAGATCAGCATTTCCAACTAAATTACATTTTCTTCCTTGTTCTTCACGCAGTTGGCAGTGATTTCAGGTTTTCAGACTTCAAAGCTAAAAATCCAAAAACTTGCATTAAGAGCTCCCTGAGCTCTCCCCTAAACCGTCTGGGCGTTCTGAGGAGCTACAGAAATCACGCCCTTGATTCTGAATAATCGAGTTCCTCCCTTTCCATAGCTACCGACCAGTCTTTACGATCTGGTTGAGGAGTGGGAACTTACGGTCTGCTAATGTGAAAAAGCAAGCAGAGGGAGAACAACAAAAGTACGTCCACCATAACTTGGAGAGTGACCGAATTCTGTTGAGGGGGTTTCCCAAAGGAAAAGCCTGACTTCAGTTACTGGGTGGGAACAGGAAAAGGTGTCTGACGCAGCTAGAAACTAAAACTGAACCAGAATCATAACTCAGCGAGAACTGCAAACTCCTGATGTGCGCAGGTTGCCACTTATCTCCCCTGGGCCTGGCAGGAGCAAGCATTTGAACCCCTTGGCTAGCTTAGGGCGCAGGACTTCATCCCCGACCTCTGGCGTCGTCACTGGCCCCCACCCCTGGTCTACCTGCAGCCAGTTAGGACACGCCAAGAGCCCACCTGCGCTGCCCGCAAAGCACGTGGGAGGGAAACTGAGGCCCGGACAGTTCTTTTTCCACGCCCACGGAGCGCCGATCGCGGCCTGGGCCAGAAGGAGCTATTCGGAAAAAAGAGACTGCACGCCGAACCCCATTCCTCGCCGGCTCCTGTTTTCTCGAATCTCCAGCGGCCCAGGCCCCCTCCCCCCGCAGGAAGAATACTTACAGCCGAGCGACCCAGGACGGGAGTGGCTCGGGAAGACGCGCTAGCCGCTTACGACTGCAGTCCAGCAGGTCCCCGAGGCAGCGGCAGGTAGTGGGGCATGGGCGCTCGGCGGCTACCCCAGACGGCTGCCCGAGTTCCCCGCGACCGGCGCTGTCGGACCGGCCAGCGCGCCCCAGCACCGCGCACAGCAGCAGCCCCAACCCCGCGGCGCGCGCACGGAGGCTCGGCGCGCTCATCGCGGTCCGGCGGCCTAGGTCTCTGCCCGAAGCTCCCGGCCGGCGCGCGCTCGGGGCCCGGCACAAACTTCCAGCCGAGGGTGCACGCCCGCCCTCCCGGTCGCGTGCGCGCTCCTCCCTCGCGCTGCCCGGTCAACTCCTTCTTTTACTCCCGGCGGCGAAGCCCTTTCATGCCCCCAAACAGCAGGAGGGAAACTGAAAAGAACTGCCAACTGCAACAGAGTTGCAGCTTGAGCAGCCTCGGCTCGCCGAAGCCCCTTCTTGTCTGCAAAAGAAACTTTTTCGCCTCCACCCCGCGGCGCTGCGCCAAGTCCCCGCGCGGCGGAGTAGCACGGCGGGCGGGTAGAGGCCGACGCGCGCCCATTGGCCGGCCGGGCTGCGGGCGTCCCCGTGGCCACGTGACAATAACACCGCTCCAGCCGGGGGCCTACGCGCGGGAGAAAGTGGAGCTGAGATTGTAGGAAATTCAGAGTTATATTTTCCAGCCTCTCCAGCCAGAAGTCTCCACTACGTCGTGGGAAACATACATCAAATGGAGTTGAAAGGCAAAAGGAAGTGAGCAAATACTGGGCTAGTTCTCGGAGTTGGAGGTATTTAGGAGAACTTCAGGGAAGTAAAGTTTAATTAGCAGTGTTTTCAGGAAACTTTTCAATTCCAAATTAAAGACACTGATAAATTATCCTACCATCCACAGATGAAAGAGTGGTTTCAATGAAAACAGTTCTTTTAACGTTAATGCTGGTGGGTTTTCCCCCATACATCGGCTTCAAAAGTAAAAACAATAATAAAACGTAAAACTCGTGGTTTTGGAAAGTGTATATTGAATTACAAATAGCCAGCCTTCGTGCACTGGATAAAGCTGGGCGGGGTGGGGGGTGGGAGATGACCTTCTAATAGACCTCGATGGCAATCATAGATTCCTGGTAATAGTAATAATAAAAGTAGTCACAGTGACATTTCAAAGTAAAATGAAAACTAAGACCTTGGAGGAAAAAATTAGTATATGCACCTTGGTCCACTTGCGCTTTGAGTAATGACACATGTTGATGGAGAATGCTACCAGGGTAAAAGTACCTCCCGGCCTCCTCAGCTGGGGGAGTGGATGTTTGGGGCTGGATTCAGGCTACAGGACTTCCCAGTGAAGTTTGTTCCTTAACTTACAGGTGATCAGCGCCACAAGATGTTGAAACTAATGGAGACCACAGAGATCATGTTCTAAGGGGCCTTCCTCCTCTGGGTAAGGAAATAGACCTAGAGAACGTAACTAATGTGTTTGTTGCAAAAAAAATAAAAATAAAAGCAAGACAGAAAACATGAACAAACCAAAAAACAAACCCTGGAAGCTTAAAGTAAGTTTTGACTTCTGTACATTGTTTATTGCATGCTGTCTGCCCAAGCTTGTCTGTCCTTGGCGTTGCGTAAACTGCTCATGATTGAGGAGTGGAGATAGCTTGTGGAGTTGAGACTTTAACCCTGACTCTAAAGCCCATTGATTTTTCACTGTAGCAAATCACTCCCACTTACGGGGGAATGAAAAGACTCACTTTGAAGTTAACACACCCTATTTTAGATATGGTATCCCATTTTCTTATTTCCAGCTACCATTAACAACAACCCTACTACCTTTTTGGATGATGTATAATTATAATTAGAAAATATCTATAATGATGGCACCTTGGTTTTGAATTTATGATTTTTGTCTGCTTGGAAGTAGACAAAACACACTACAGTCATGGTAAGGATTTTCCAGCTCAGTAGCCCCCATCTATTTTTATTTATTTTATTTATTTTTGTATTTTTGAGATGGAGTCTCCGTCTGTCACCCAGGCTGGAGTGGGGTGCAGTGACGTGATGTCGGCTCACTGCAGCCTCCACCCCCTGGGTTCAAGCAATTATCCTGCTTTAACCTCCCAAGTAGCTGGGATTACAGGTGCCCACCACCACACCCGGCTAATTTTTTTGTATTTTTAGTGGAGACAGGGTTTCACCATGTTGGCCAAGCTGGTTTCTAACTCCTGACCTCAGGCTATCCGCCCGCTTTGGCCTCCCAAAGTGTTGGGATTACAGGCGTGAGCCACCACACCCGGCCCCCCATCTATTTCATACAAGGAAAATTAGGTATAATTCATTGAAGTTTTTAAAAAGAAGAAAGATTCCATTGTACACATGCCATTATGCGTAAGCAAGGTAACATCAGCATGGAGGCTTGCTCTTGAGACGTGAGACATATGACAGGGATATAAATGCGCTACCATTTTGGGGAGTTTTGGCTCATTTCCTTTTCTCATTCTTTATTCTCCTTGTATAATTTCATCTTCTTCCATGAGTTCCATTTACATTTACATGCTGACATATACAACATCCATATTTCAGCCGAGGTCTTTTTCCTAAACTTGAAATCCATATGTGCAATTACCCACAGGTCATTAAAAATTGGATGTTCAGATGTAACATGTCTAGAATTAAATTTCACCACCCTCGAAACTGACTTGTTTCCTGCTGAATTCACTGTCTTAAAGAATGGATACTTCCCTCCATCCAGATGAATGCCCCAGAAACCTGAAAGTCACCTTAACATTACTTCATTCTCACCACCACCACCACCACCATCACAGTCAATCAATTAGCAAGTCGTGTTAAAGCTAGCTCCTAAATGTATCTTCTCTCTGTAGAAATTATGCAAATCCAGACCACCAGCAGCTCTTGCCACCTATCAGGCATTCCACTGCTTTCTCCTCAGGGCAGTTAAGTGATATCTCTGAAGGTCAAATCTCAGCCTGTGACTCAACTGACCAGTTCTTTTCTTGGGTTCCTAATGTCTTGAGAATAAAGTTCAAATTCTTTAGAGGGACTTATACAGTTTTTTTTGTTTGTTTTGGCATTGAGCCTCTACTTATCTCTTTAATTCATTGTCTTTCATCATTTTTCTCCTACTCTAGGAGCTACTTGCAATTCTCTTCCCAGTTGTGCTCTTGCCTTCAGCCCTCTTGCAGATGGTTCTTCTGTCCAAATCATTCTCTGCTCCTTCTTCTGCCTGGTTGATGGCATTCCTTCTTTGGCAAACACTTCCCTGAGTCAGGTTTAACTATCTATACCTCCAGTTTACTTCCAGCACATCAGTATTGACTGGAATGTAACAGACCATTTTCACTCTAACCCCCAGGTAATACTATAGAATTTTCCGATAACCATGTATTCCTTATTGCCTTTAAGGGTTTTACCAGCTATTGTGAAGTTAAATTACCTAAGTTTTCAGTACCCCAGTTTCTCAGTCTGTAAATTGGGAATACAATAAAAAACAATCTTATATGGCTGGCTTCCATTTATCAGTTACTGGATTAGCAGTCACTCTGTTCTCTCTGTACAACCTGACTGATGCCTGTGACCAGCTGAAATCTAGAAACTACCAGCCTCTCCCTAGAACAGCCTTTGCATATTTGCTCCTACCTGTCAGGTGCTGATCCACAGTAGTTACAGACTTGTTTATATATATTATTAATGTTACACAATATTGTGTAAACCAAATACAAGTGCAACAAGAAAATACCTTTGTTTCTATGATAATGAATTTGAAGGTTGGGAAAGATTCTTTAAAGGTAATCGATAAAACGATGCTATCCAATTAGATGAAGATAAGACAGTTGTAAATATGGGAGGAGGAGATTACAAATATCTAGGAGATTTTTTTGGAAAGGTTACTTTGCAAGTAAGATCTTGTTCCACTTTAATTGTATTTGGGAATTAATCAACAGAGGATGTTTTATGGGTGTGGCTTAAGCTTACTCAGAACTTAATGTGATCGTTGAGAGAGTAAAAGAGGATGACATGGAAAGAATACAGCGCACATTAAAAATCACTGTTCTACGTTTCGATATGTGCTTAACCATGTGGTCAATACAAAGGGGAACTAGTCCTACATGAAAACTTAATTTTTTTATTTTTATTTTTTTGAGACAGGGTCTCACTCTGTCACCTAGGCTGAAATGCAGTGGCGGGATATTGGCTCACTGCAGCCTCAACTTCCTGGGCTCAGGCGATCCTCCCACTTCAGCCTCCTGAATAGCTGGGACCACAGGCGCATGCCACAATACCAGTCTAATTTTTGTATTTTTTATATATGTATATATAGATATATATATATAGAGAGAGAGAGAGATGGCGTTTAACCATGTTGTCCAGTCTGGTCTTGAACTCCTGGGCTCAAGAAATCCATCTACCCGTTTCGGCATCCCAAAGTGCTGGAATTACAGGCATGAGCCACCTGCCTGGCTGAAACTTTACATCAATGTAATATTTTCACAGGCTTCTGAAACCTTTCATGAACCACAGGGCAGAGAGAACTTCCACTGGGTATCCATCTGGGCAGATGAGAACTAATATCTTTTGAGGTCCCTTACAGCTCTGTTCTGATTCCTTCACAGTAGAAAATAGGCATGAAGGCAGAGTGACAGCAAAGATAGTTGTAATAGAGGAAGAAGAGGTACATAAAATTCTGTTTAATCTCCCAAAATGTATCAGGGAGAAACAGTGACCTAGAAACAGGATTAGTGTATCACTGAATTCTCTGATACTCTTATGATGTCATTTTCTTGTATACACACACACACACACACACACACACACACAGGACACAGTGCTATCAAATGTTGAATCTCAGTTTTTGTGGCTAATGTCTTACAAATAAGAATTTAGTATGAGAAAGTCAAATTCATTTTGACCAGAGGTCTTTTAACATTTGAAATAAAATGAGATAAGATGTTGGATTTCTCTACTCCTTCAGAGGTTTACATTGGTTAACCAGTTAGTTGGAAGTTAGCTTTCCATTGGAAATTGCTGAGATCACACCAGACAGTTTCTCGTTTCCAGCTGTGTCCCAGTGAATGGCAAGTTTCATCCATTTTCAAAAGGGTCTCCTACCGCCCATTTTGTGGTGAGCATAACCCAACCCCAGTGCTCTTTTTGGTTTTCCTGGTCTTTTTTCTTTCTCTGGCAAGTGTGAGACTTTCTTATCTTGAGTGCTGGCAAGGCCAGTGACTCACCGATAAAAAGTAATAGAGGTGCTAAACTGTCAGTTTTAACATCCAAGGACAAGAATGAAAGCTAAACACTCAGTACTTGCTTTATCATTACAATGAATGACACAGTTTGTGTAAGTGTGAGCTGTGAAAAGGGAAAAGAGATAAGGCAAAGGAGGAAGAAAAGCACAAAAATCCCCAGATAATGATGCCAAAAGCAAATGTTGCTGTACTTTGTAACTTAACCATATCTTTTCCCATTCATTAAGGCATTTTAGAAGAAATAGATAACCTTCCTTTCTCTCTCTCTCTCACACACACACATACAAACACACAAAATGCACAGCTTCACTTAGAGAGCAGATTACTTTACACAACCCCTGCTATGAACATGTCTTAACTTTCAGAAAATATTTAGAAAAATAAAGATAGCCACCCATCTGTTTTTCTCAAGTTGGCCAACTGTGTGATATTATTTGAATTGAAAACAAAGTGTTATCTCAACTGCAAATTAATATATGCTATTTTGTATTTTACTCATTTCCCATGTCACCCTCTGGGAATAATGTAAGCTCTGAGGAAAACTCATACTGTAGACAACACTGGATATCCTGGAAATCATTTTGGAGCTGCTGGGAGTCTGGAGATGGGGTAGGGAATGGGAAAAGGGGGAGGGCGCCTTCAGCTTCCGCCAGACCCTCCTTAAGGCAGAGTGTCCTTTCCAGCAGTAGAGCCTTTGAGTGGTCTCCAGCTTTCCCATTCCTTTGAGAACCTCAGAACACTTTCTCTTCTTTTTCCAATCCTTGCTTCTTCTTCTTCTCTTTTTTTTTTTCCGTAGCCAGCTGCAATCCTAAAACTCCACTGAGAATCTCAACTCATGTAAAATAGCCTACCCTGTCAGGAATACAGAAATCTAAATGCTTGAAAAATTGTCAGAGAAGAAGCGGGGTGGTCAGAAGGTGAAACGCTGTAACTTTGGATTTCCTCACACTTCTATGCTCCATTTTTCTCACCTGTAAAATCCAGTGAAAAATTATACCTTGCTGTACCGTAGTACAATATTTTGTAACTATAATGTCCCATATAGATTCTAGTTCCTATTACTTCCAAATTGCTGTTTTCATTATTCAGGGAGACAAAGTGAGTGCGCTACGGAAACATCCCACTGCTGAGATTAATTTCCAATGGAATGTTGGGATTAAGTAAACCTTCAACTATTAATATAAAATAGAATGAGGAAAATAATATTTAATTTTAAAATGAAAACAAAACTTAAACCACTTTTAACCTTAATACAAGGCTCTAAATCTGTCTGTTATGACAGCATACTGTACATATTCTGAGATTTTTTTTAGTAGGAATTTTATTATGCCATCTCAAGAAGTTACTGCATAACTCAATTTGTTATGATTTATGCCGTGAGTTCAGAAAGAATCATTAGGCTTATTTACTAAAAAGGCTTATATATCCCTCCTGGGAACTTTTTTGCAGAATGTTTTTCTCCCACTTCTTGGATGAACAGTTGGCCTATGCACTATTCTAAGAATTAATTTGCATTTCAGAACCATGAGAGCACTTATACATGAGTTATTTATTGCTTTTATTTATAGTTTCATCCTCTTACACATATTACATTTACCCAGGCCTGACTATCAAATTATTAAGGTGACTTTGTCATAAACATTGTCAGAATCAAGTTCCCTGCACTAAAAGCTCTGCTTCTGTCCCTAAATATAAGGATCGCTATCGAGTTACAATATGATTCCACATATGTATTTTCAAATAGACAGTGAGGGATAATTTGGTGGAATGGGGTCAGTTTCAGCAAGATGCTGTGCACCTGTCACAGTACGGACAGTACGGATACTTTCTTGCTAACATCTTAAAATTTAGCCCAAAGCTTTCCACACTTCTGCTATGTATATACATCCATGCAGAAAGATTTCTGCTGAAATACTGACGTGGAGCATGAAGATGCTCTGCAAGAACACCTCACTCATCTGCTTGCCCCAGGCACAACTGTGACTACAGCAGGAAACCTCTTCTGCTCTCACGGCAGTTATTTCAGACTTGAAAAACTTTTTTTTCAGTCAGAACATTCATCTTTACAGCCCACATAAATAAACTTCTGCTCTCTTGTCATTTGAGTATGTTTCATCTATTTTTTTCCTGGGCAAAATGGAAGCTGTCACCAGCAATATTCCTTAGCTATCTCTTTGCAAATTAAATAATTACAATTTTTTTTTTTTTTTTTGAGATGGAGTCTCGCTCTGTCACCCAGACTGGAGTGCGGTGGCATGATCTCTGCTCACTGCAACCTCCGCCTCCCAGGTTCAAGTGATTCTCCTGCCTCAACCTCCTGAGTAGCAGGGATTACAGACACGCACCACCATGGCCAGCTAATTTTTTGTATTTTTAGTAGAGACGGGGTTTCACCGTGATGGCTAAGCTGGTTTTGAACTCCTGTCCTCAAGTGATCTGCTCGCCTTGGCCTCCCAAAGTGCTAGGATTACAGGCATAAGACACGGCACCCGGCCTAATAGTTACAATTATTTTAAACACTTTTGCATGAACACTACTGTTCTTCTATCTCACACTCTCATGTGTATCAGGGATGTCTTTCTGCTTATGTGCCTTATAGAAATGAATATGGAGACATTGAGGTATGAGGCCCTTTCAGCTATACAAATGATATTTGACATTTATCAAGCTCTTATTACTCTTACTATTCTCTAGATATTTGATATTATTAACTAATTTATTTTTTATAATCACCTTCTAAGTTATTATCCCCATATTACCAGATAAGGAAACAGAGGGATGGAGATGCTAAGGAATTTACCTGTGATGGAGTTGGGATACAAACTCAGTCAACCTGACCTCACAGTGTACCCTTTGACCACTATGCTACCCTGCTTTCCACTAGAGTCAGAAGAAGCAGGGATTTTCACTGTCTTCCTTAGTGCTAAAAAGGAGTTTCCAATAGATTGAAATCAATAAGGAAAGTATGGACCTTGCCTGGTTTTTTGAAGGTGGTCAGTTGCAATCACTCCCCCTCCTTTTTTTTCTCCTTTCCTCATTGATCCAAAAAAGATTCATTTTATGCAGATGTATGAATCAATCACTTTAGGGTCCGATTTGTGAAGGTTGATGTCCTGCCCAGATATCAGAGTAGTGCTCGGAATCTAACCATTAGAGATGAACTATGGGGTTCAGACATTACTGTCTTTCTGAAGTCCTCTTTGGCAATATCAATACACCCTCACCTCCAGGAGTGTTACATAAGGTATCATTGACATTTTAGGGTCAGTGTTCTATAAAACTAAGTTTGGCTCACAGGAGAACCTAGGTGGTTGGTAATCAGAAGAGGAAAAGGATGCAGAAAGGGAAACAGGCTTTTCTTTCTTCACAGTTTTGTCTAGGGCTGCACCTAATTAGGGGAACCATGAATGGGGTGCATGTGGTCCCACAAGTCCAGGGAAATGAAATATTAATGCTAGAGATTGTTTTTACTGTTGAGATACTTCACACGTGGTAACAGAATTTTTCTTTTTGTTTATGGGCAAATGCTAATTTTTATGCTTTTCTAACTTCTGAACAGTATAAGGAAAAAATGTTAAACAAAAGTATCCCAAATTGGCTGAGTTTAAATTCTAGTTTCCCATTCAGCTTTTTATGTTTTGAGGCTGAGCTTCAAGTCCACTGCCAAAGGAACATCTCAGAGGCTTCCGTTCTTTAGGAGACTACCTGAGTCACCTCAGTGAGGCCTGAGTTAGAATCTTCCCTCAAATTCAGACACAACACAAATTCTAAAAGTCATTATATTCATTTAAGTTATATTCATTGTCTTAATTTATACTTAAGCCATTCAGTAACATGATAAATACTTTCTGCTATGAGTAACACAATACACATCATGAAAATGAACCTACTAGAATTCTGATAAAATCTATATTTTCTGATAAGAGAAAGTACTAGAGACATATACTCCTTGTGTTAAAAGCTGTGAATTCATTTTTGAATTTTTATTATCATCCAATATTGAGAGCTCTAATTATGATTTTATCAGTCTATGCACAAAAGTAATTCATATAAAAGTATATCGAATTTTTCAGATATATAAAAAATATGTTCTTAAAAGTAAAGCTTATTTGGGCAGTTAGTCCTAGAACATTAAATTATTTAATGTAATGGTAATATTTTTTAAAGCCAAGGCATCTTAACAATAGGAATTTGGATAAAACATTTATTTCACCTAATGAAAATACATTATGAGGAAGTTAACGGAAACATGAATAATTAATTGCATTAAATGTCAGTAGGTCTGTTCCAAAAGGATTCTATAGCATTAACAGTTGATGGACATTTTCTTGAAGTTTGTGATTACTCATTTAAATTGATAAGCTTGTGAAGTAAACAAGAAAATATACTATGTTTTTACCATAACTTTAGATCTTTTTCTATAGTGTTCATGAGAGTACATGACAAATGTCTCAAGGTGAGGATAGTATTCTCCATCATGTTGACAATTATACTTGAGTTCTGGTGATCTAAGACAAGAATGGTAGAAACAAAATTATGCATAATTTGAACATACTGATAGCAGCCACAAAAGCTCTTTCTAAAAGTTTTGCCCTAGGCAAGTTTTTAAAAATCATCTTTTATAGAATCACTCAAATGTAGTATTCTTGCCTCCATTAAAAATAGCTTCAATATCCTAAGGCAATCCATATTTGGTAACTATAGTTACATCTTTAAGATGCATTTTATATATGACTAGATCTGAGATTAAGAGCTGTCAGCTTCTTATAACTCTGATATTTAAAAGAATAAAAAGTTTAGGTCAGAGAATCTTTAAAATATCTTTCATCTTTTATCCTCCTTAATTATGAAACTTTATCCTGAATATGATTCCTCTGTCTACAGTTTAGAAGGCACAACACACTAAGATAAAACTGAACAATTTATAGATGATGGTGGTTCTCCAAGGATGATCGGTGTAAATCTAGCATCAGACATGGAGGAGGATTATTGAACACGAAAACTATTCAAGCCAGGTATGGTGGCTCATGCCCGTAATCCCAGCACTTTGCATTGCCAAGGTGGGAGGATCACTTGAGGCTAGGAATTCGAGGTTACGATGAGCCATGATCATGGCACTGCACTCCAGCCTGGGTGACAGTGACCCTGTCTCTAAAATAATAATAATAATAATAATAATAATAATAATAATAATAATAATAAACCAGAAAGACTATTTGGCTCTTTCCCAACTTACTGAATTAGATATTCTACAGATGGGTTCTGGGGATCTGCAGTTTAACACACCCTCCAAAATTTGAGAATCTGCAAGTTGCTACTCTGGAATTGTGAGGAAGAAGTTCTATTACCATGTAGCTCTTCTTATGCTTTCTTTCCATGGGTGATGAAATGCTAAGCGTGCATAAACTCTTCTCTTTTTCCATCTTATTCCATCAAAGAATATAGATGAATCTTAAGGAATACAGAAAAAGACACTCTGATTCTATCTTGAGTAATCATCATAGCCTGGACAAGTTTGGAAATTTGAAGAAAGGCGGAGGGATATTTACTGGACAAGAATACCTTCTGTGATGTGAAGGAATAGATACTTATATGGTAAATAACCATGAAGAATCTGCTGCTGTACAAACTAATTTGTACAGTCAGCCAGCACAGAAATATCAGATATCCACATAGCAGCAGGCCACATCATTCACTTGTCTATTTATGCAACTGACAAAAGGAGAATCATTTAAATGAAAGTTATGAAAAATCCAGAGATAAGGAAATTCCTGTGTATATTTTTATTGTAACACTTGTTAGGGGTGTGTGGGTGTGTGTATGTGTGTGTATGTGTGTGTGTGTTGGTTGGTTTATTTCCAGTGATGTGAACTCCTTGCATCTTGAGTCCAGGGCCTGTCTTAATGATCTGAATACCCATCTCAGCTAGTAGTATCACTTTTTATCCACTCACCCAAATTCTTAGGGATCTTCCTCACTCCTCTCTTTCTCTCACAGTTTACAACCCACCTCCCACCTCAGCAAGCTCTGTCAGCTCTACTTTGAAAATACATACTGATTCTGACCAGTGTCAACACCTCCACTCCCACCACCCTATTTCAGCCATCATCGTCTTTCACCAGAATTAATGGGAAAGCCCCTTACCCCATCTCTGATACTAGTCTCAAATCCTGTAATCATTTCTTCACAAAGCAACCCATGTCTCCTGGTTAAGCATGGACCAGATTCCGCTGCTCTCCCACTCTGAATCTTCCCATGGTTTCTCTCACACTTGGAATAAAATCCAGAGGTTTGCCTGAGGTCTACCAGGCCCCACAGGATCCATTTGCTTTCTCAACCTTATCTCTCCCTGGAAATACCACACTTGCTCCCCTTCCTTTTATTTCTGGCACATACCAAGGCTATTATCATCTGAGGCCAGTTGCCCTTGCTGTTCATTCCACCTGGAACGCCAGAGCCTCATGCCTCATTCTCGCCTCCTTAAGGCCTCTTTTCAAATTTCGCTTTCCAGAGAAACTTTCCTAACCACATCTTCAAAATAGCTTTCTTCCTCTCCCTGCCTCCAGGCAATCTCTAGTCCTTCTGGGACTTATTTTTCTTCTTTGTATTACCACTATCTGAAATTATATCTGTATTTTGTATTGTTTATGCCCTCCACCAGAATATAAGCCCCGCAGGGTAGGAACTTGGTCCTGTTTACCACTGAAACTCCATGCCCAGAGCAATGCCAGCCATGCTGTAGTAATCAACAAAACCTTATAGAATGTCTAATCCCCAGTGCTGACACATAACCAGAGCTTCACATATCTATGCTGAGGGTCTAAATGAATGAATATTAGAAGCTTTGTTTTTCTGGTTGCAAATATTCCCCTTGAGCAGAATGTACTCCGTACAGGTGGCCATTCTAGCCTAGTCCTGAATTCTATTTCCTTGACCATATTTCCCCATGGGAAGGTTTATTTTCTCTTGTTTGAATGAAGGAAGTCAAGGAGTGGTCTATTTCTTATTAATTAAAAAAATATTTGGGGTTTATTTCATCCTGTAAAGTAATCAGAAATTAATTTTGCCCAACAGAAGGATACAGGGTGACATTCAAGTTATCATTGAAGCAAGTCAATATGAGCGATAAAACAACAGAGACTTAATAATGGGCAATTCTCTACTTGTTTCTATCTTACTCTTCTCCAGTAGGACCTAAATATTCTAAAACAATCCAGTTGTGTCTCCTTGTAATTTCAGATTCCTCAAGAGATGACCAGGGGACACTGAATTAGGTTTTAGACACAAGCTGTCTTACTGTCACATTTCTAAACAGAAAGTCTTTCTTTATGGAACAAAAACAGTAGAACGTGTAGCTGGAAAGCTAAATGGAGAAGCTAAGACCAAGCAGCACTTTGGTCTCATGGAACAGTGTCTTTCTATTAGTACCTTAAAAAGTATCTTCAAAATATCATCTGCTTTCATAGGAAGAGAAGTATACCCTCTGATAATATTATCCAAAATGTTTTGGAAACTGACATTAATGATGAATGCAAAATAAAATCATATAATAGCTTTATGTTACAGTTTCTTCCCCATCTTAGAATCAGTCTGTGGAGAATTTCAATTTGTAGACAATTGATTCCCACATGTGAATTATAGTTAAATTACACCAGTGATGTCACTGATGTGGAATAAAAAGTGCTGTGAATTTTAGTGATCGCTATTTCACCACAGCTGTGAGCAATGTGTTCCATAAAGACTGGTATAATTCTCCCAGGAGTCATGTTAAAAACTTCACTCTTGCAACTTGTAAGCAACTAATGCTTAAAAATGTATGCAAAAGACACTTACCCACAAGGTCAGTATTTTATGTATTTCCTAGCTAACAAGTTTTAAAAAGTTCTTGTATTATTATCTCCATTAAACATTAGGCTAAAGTCCAGCATATGCTATGTAAATAAGCAAGTCTGCAAATTAAAGTAAGAGAGTGATCAAATACAATAAAGGTGATTTTCTGGTTTGAAACAAAAGCATAAGCACGCGATGTCTTTCAACTTTAAATATTGAAGAAAAATAGCCTGGGTCAAAGGTAGAACAAGATTTTTCTTAAAGAGCTTTAGGATTGCCTACTTTTATTTTGGTTGGATTAAAGCAAATCGTTTGCATTACTGTAACCTGGGTCAGAGCTGGCCTGCGGGGATGGCTATGTGCCCAGCAGACCCACTCCACCAGGGAACTGCCATGGTGGCCCTATCCACAGGTGTCCCATGGAGCACAGTCCTCTCCTTGTGGGGTCTCAATGAGTCACCATTGAATTTTCATTGAAGAGAGAAAGTTTCCCAAAAGAAAAACAACAACCGGCAACTAAAAATAAGCAGCTGTATTTAGTGTGGAGAAAGTGAAATTATTTCTTATATCCAGAATCCTTTACCTTTTTGCCCAAATCTGATGTGGTATGACTCTTAACAGATTACAGTCTTTGTCTAAGACATCTGTCTGGGTCCTTCTTGGCCACATTTTGCAAAAGGAGTATTTATTCCAGTCATTGAAAAAAATAGAGACTCAGGCCCGGCGGGGTGGCTTACGCCTGTAATCCCAGCACTTTGGGAGGCCGAGGTGGGCGGATCACGAGGTCAGGAGATCGAGACCATCCTGGCTAACATGGTGAAACCCCATCTCTACTAAAAATACAAAAAAATTTAGCCAGGCTTGGTGGCAGGCGCCTGTAATCCCAGCTACTTGGGAGGCTGGGGGAGGAGAATGGCGTGAGCCCGGGGGGCGGAGCTTTCAGTGAGCCGAGATCGCGCCACTGCACTCCAGCCTGGGCGACAGAGCAAGACTCCGTCTCAAAAAAAAAAAAAAAAAAATATAGAGACTCTTGGGTTGAGATTATGTGGGGGAAAAAAAGGGTTATTTGGGACAACAGTTGATAAAAAGATTATCAAGAGTGAACGTGGATAATGTCTTTGCTATGTGTCCCTACTATTATGAGCACTGAGAATGCAGAAATTATTTCTAAGTTATTTATCACCATACTCCCTGAACCTAGCTAAGTGTCCAGGGCCTAGAACATTGTACATGCTCAAGAGGTGTGTGTGTGTGTATGTGTGTGTGTTGAAATGAATAAAGGGAGAAGGGAAAAACTTAAAGAGGGAAAATGACCACGATACTGAGTATCAGGTCTAGAAAGTGATATATGGCCATTTTCAGAAGAACATGTAGATCCCTGAGCCGGAAGAACTAGGCTGTTGAACAAAGGACAAATCAGTGTGGATGTTAAGAACTAAGATGGTGAACTCTGCCAGGACATTGGGTGCCTTTCTAAAAAGTCCCAATAGTGTGGAAACAAAGCTGCCCGACAGCTTATGGAAACTGTTTATGACAGCCACAAATCCCCAATGGACATATTTGCTCCTGTGGCAAGTCCCACTCAGCAACACCTGACTCACTGGCCAGTGCTCCCTTTCCTTGCAACACTCCCTCCTCCTGCTCTTCCCACTCGAGTGTACATGAATCTTAAGAGCACGTGGATCTGTCTCTAGGCCTGGAAGACATAGAAAGGTTTCCAAAGACACTTCATTTACAATCAGGAAGTCTCTCAGACATCATGCTATTTTGGCTTAATTAAGAAAAAAGATCCTTGACAGCTACAAGTGGAAAGTTCTTGGGATGGGATAGCCTTTAATAGCCCCAGACTTGGCAACCTTCTAAGAAGAAATCCTGCCAGTTCTTAATTTTAAAACTAAGGCTATATTTATGCAACACTTAAACAACTGGTTAATTCAGTGAAACTATCGCCCCAATTTAATTTGACGACATGTAAATGAACAGAACTTTGATTAACTAATTCACCTTCCAACTACTTGTCAAGATCTTCCAAACGTGGGCTGATTTCTATTTCACACAGCTGAGATTTATGATATCATTAAAGAGCTAAGATTCAGTGACTTTAAACTATGCTTGAATTATAACTTAAAACAATGTCTTACCTTAATAATGGTAGGGATATGAAGATTTGCTTTCAAACTTAGTGCAACATTTCTGGCTTTTAAGTTTTAGTGACATATTTATCAAGGGCAACTAGGTGCTGAGTGCTCAAACGCACCTGTAATTATGCTTTTATCTTATGTTCAGAAAACTATAGCAGCCTTATTTTTTTTCTACATTTTGTGACACTAATCTCTTTCCTCTAATCTGTTTTATACTACTAAGGAAATCTCCTTAAATATTATTTCATAGTTTTCCTCCTCAGAAAACTTCAACATTATGTATGTATACATATCTCATTATACCCAATATAATTGAACCTATAAAAATAATAAAAATATAAATAGGTATACACCAGAGTGATGCATATGGAAGTGTTTTAAAGATTCTTGTTTATAATTTGTGTTTTATTATTTTCTGCAATGCGTCTTACCTATGTAAAATAAGTTCATTTGCTTTTTTTTTGAAGATTCAGTAACTCAATTTTCTTGATTTAAAAAAAAGAAAATGGTGGAAAGCATATATGAGTGTAGAAATAATCAAAATATAATAGTAATCACTATTAATGTAAATAGACGAAACTTTCTCGTTAAAAACAGATGTCAAATTGGATTTAAAAACAAATAAAATACAAAAATCAAGCTGCATTATGTTTACAGGATATACACTTAAAACTTCTGGATAAAGATTTAAAGCCAAAAGACAGACAAACTCTGTTTACCACTCATTGATAAACAAAAGAAAGTTAATGTAGTCATTTTATTATCAGAAAAAGTAAACTTTAAGAGGCATTCCTAGAGATAAAGAATTCAACCACTGCTAAGATATAATAGTGCTATTCTTATATGCACCTAATAATATAGTCTCTGGGTATAGCCAGAGATTTTATACTACGTCTCTCAGTAACTGATAAATCAAGCAGAAAAAAATCAACAATTCCACAGAAGATTTGAACAGTACAATTAACAAATTTGATCTGTGTAACATTCAGAGAACATCATACTCCACAACTGGGGTATAAATATTCTTTTCAAATACAGGAAAAACTTTATGAAAGTTGACTGCATTCTAGGGCATAAAGATATACTCAACAAATATTAAGCCATTGATAACCATATAGCTCACATTTCTTAAATACCACCCAGGGAAGTAAAAAATCAATCTAGGCATAATTCTAGGCAAAGTTGACTACGTTCTAGGGCATAAAGATATACTCAACAAATATTAAGCCATTGATAACCATATAACTCACATTTCTTAAATACCATCCAAGGAAGTAAAAAATCAATCTAGGCATAATTCTAGGAAGAAAAAAACAAATATCTGAAAACTTAAAAATACATTTTCAAATAACTGATAGGTTTAAAGAAAGAAATCATAATTGAAATGTTAAGTATTTAAAACTAAATAATAACAAAAATATATTACAAAACCTGTGGGTTGAAAGTAAAGTAAATTTTGGAATGAATTTCATAGCCTTAAATATTTTAATTATATAAGAATGCTCAGAATTAATGAGCCAGACTTTATCCTAGAAAACCAAGGTTAATTTGGTAGCAAATTAATTAATTTAATTTACTGCATTAATAGATTAAAGGAGAAGTGCTTAATTATATTAATAAATACAGAAAAAAAGTTTGGTAAATTCAATATTTATTAATGATAGAAAGATCTTAGCAAGCTAGGAATAAAAGGGAATTTCCCAAATCTGAAAAAGGTCATATCCAGAAGTATATTATAAATGTCATACTTGGAGTGAAATATAATCCAGAACAAGACAAATATGCTCATTATCATAATTTCTAACCAGTTTAAAAGAGTTTTGCAAATGTATTTGATAACAAAATCTGTATACAAAATTCAATTGTATATCCACATGCCTGTAACAATCAGGAAATGTAATTAATGTAATTAAACAATCAGGAAATGTAATTAAAATAAAACAAACCAAAAAACTTTTTTTAATAGCTCTTAAATCAACAATAACAATAATAACCACCATGACAACAAAAAAACTATTAAAATACACTAATGTCTTTAATTGAGAAAATTATAACATTTTATTGTAAGATATTAAGTAATACCTAAATAAGTAGAGACATATACAGGTTGAGCATCTCTAATTGAAAGTCCAAAATCTGAAGTGCTTCAGAATCCTAAACACTTTGACCACTGACATAATGCCACAGGTGGAGAAATTTTACACCTGATGTCATGTGACAGGTCGCCGTCAAAATGTAGACAAAACTTTGTTTCATGCACAAAATGATTCAAAATATTGTATAAAATTACTTCAATCTATGTGTATAAGGTGTATATAAAATGTATGTAAATTTCGTGTTTAGACTTGGTTTTCATCCCAAGATGTCTCATTATATATATTCAAATACCTCAAAATTCAAAACAATCCAAATGCTTCTGGTCCCAAACATTCTGGATAAGAGATGCACAACCTATATACCATGTTCTCAGGCATTATAAGGAAGTGAATTCTCTCAACTTTGGTCTGAAAATTCAAATTAATTTCAACCTGGTTTTTCATGGAATTGGACAAACTAATTCTACCGTTTGTATCGATGAACAGAGATGATCCATGTGCCACTTGACCAATCAGATATTGTGACAGTGGACAGTGTGGTGTTGTCACAGTACAAAAAAAATAGAACATTAGGACCAAATAAAGAACCTAGACAGAGATTCTTTCCTATTTGGTATTTGGCTTTTGGAAGAAGAGACATTGCAAATCAGTGGGAAAAGAAAAAAACAATGTAATTAATGATGCTGGAAAAAATGATGACCCCTGAGGATGAAAAGTGAAATTGAAGCCCTATCTCATCTCACACTCAAAAATCAATCCCAGTTGGATTAAAGACCTAAATGTGAAATGCAATATTTAAGAAATGTACTTTAAAAAGACAATATACCTCTGTATATCCTGTTGTTGGGATATAGAAGCATCTCTTAACATATTTAAATGCATTTAAATTAAGTATTTCTGGGCTGGGTGCAGTGGCTCATGTCTGTAATCCCAGCACATTGGGAGGCTGAGATGAGTGGATCACTTGAGCTCAGGAGTTTGGGACCAGCCTGGGCAACATAGCGAAACCTTGTCTCTCTCAAAAATACAATTAGCCAGGTGTGGTGGCATGCACCTGTCATCTCAGCTACCTCGGAGGCCGAGGTGGAAGGATCACCTGAGCCCAGGAGGCAGACGTTGCAGTGACCTGAGATAGCACCACTCCACTCCAGCCTGGGCAACAGACCAAGGCTGTCTCAAATTAATTAATTAATTATTTCTGTTCAGAAAAACACTGTTTCAGGAAACACACACACACACACACACACACAGAGAGAGAGAGAGAGAGAGTAAAAGATAAGCCAGGGACTGGGAAAGAATATTTCCAACACATGTCACTGAAAAATGTTTGCTAACTAGTATATACAAAGTCCTCCTATGGTTTAAAAAGGGGAGAAAACCTAACAAAAGCGAATAGAGAAACTGGCAAAAGGCATGAATAAACATTTCACAGAAGAGGAAATCAGAAAAGTCCATAAGCATATGAAAAGATGATAAACATCATTAGTAATGAAGTAAAATATAATTTATTTACATGTTAAATCACAATGAGGTATTTTATTATGCACCAAATTGGCAAAGATTTTCAAAGTCAGAAAATATCAAGTGTTTACATGGATATAGGACAGAGACTGGCTAACTTTCCGTAAAGGGCCAGATAGTAATTATTTTAGGATTTGCATAAATTTTCTCATAACTACTTGACTGTGCTGTTGTATTACAAAAGCAGCTGCACACAATAACTCACCAAATGAACATAATTTTCTTCCAATAAACCTTTATTTACAAAAACAGGCAGCAAACTTGATTGGGTTCGTGGCTGAGATTTGCTGATCTCTGATGTGGAGGAAAAGAGAAATCACGTGGGAGTATAAATTGGTATAAACCTTGGAAATAATCTTTGAAACTAGTTTGTGTACAGTGTATCCTGGCATCTACTGTATAGGAACTCCAGCATATGTACACCAAAGGAATGTACAAGAATGTTCATGGCAGTTTGCTTATAGTAACAAAATAACAGAACAACTTGTTTTAGCCTATTCAGGCTGCTATAATAATATATCATAAATTGGGTAGCTTGTGAGCAACAGGAAATTTATTTCTCACAGTTCTGGAGGCTGGGAAGTCAAAGATCAAGGTGCCAGCAGATTCAACATCTGATAAGGGCCTGTTCACAGACAGCACTTTCTCACTGTGTCCTCATGTGGCAAAGGGTGGGAGTCCCTCTTGGATCTTCTTTATAAGGGCACTATCCCATTTATGAGGGCTCTTCCCAGGTGACCTACTATGCTCTCAAAGGCCTCACCTCCTTGTATCACTACATTGGTTATACTCATTCAGATTATAGCATGATATGGTTAGGCTTTGTGTTCCCGCCCAAATTTTATCTTGAATTATAATTCCCATAATCCACACTTGTCGAGGGAGAGACCAGGTGGAGGTAATTAAATCATAGGAGAACTTTCCCCCATGCTGTTCTTGTGATAGTGAGTGAGTTCTCACGAGACCTGATGGTTTTATAAGGAGCTCTTCCTCTTCACTCAGTACTTCTCCTTCCTGCTGCTGTGTGAAGAAGGTGCCTTGTTTCTCTCTAGCCTTCCACCGTGATTGTAAGTTTACTGAGGCCTCCCCACCCATGCAGAACTGAGAGTCAATTAAACTTCTTTCCTTGATAAGTTACCCAGTCTCAGGTATGTCTTTATTGGCAGTGTGAGAACGGACTAATACACGGCATAACTCACATTATATCATCAGTAACATGGATAAATGTATTTTGTAATGTTGATACAAAGAAATGCTATGCAACAGAGCTAGACGCAGTAATTCGTGGATGCATCTGAAAAACATAGTAGTGTAAAAAAGGAGTGATCACCAAGGAATATGTACAGTATGAGCCCATTTGAATAAAGTACAAATAAACAGACAACACTAAAATACATGTGTGTGTGTGTGTGTATATATATATATATATATATATATATATATAAAATTTGAATCACATGCTATGTGACCACACTAAATTGAGAAGCAAGACAATAATTAGTACAAACTTTAGGAATGTGTTCACCTCTTGGGGGAAGGACAGACTGAGATCTGGGAAGGCCAAACAAGGGCTTCTAAAATACTGGGAATGTTCTCTTTCTCAGTGAAGTTAGTAGACCTTTAGTTGTTGGTTTCATTTTATTCCTTAAATGCTAAGTATGTATTTTATATACTCTTGCATATGTGATATTTTGTAACAATATATCAATTCAACTGCAGTCTGAAATCAAATTAAATTACGTTTCAGGAAGATCACTCTGGCAGAGGTATTTGGTACAAACTAGAAGAGGAGGAAAGTAGTGTCAGGAAGACTGGGTTAGGAGAATGTTATAGTATTCCCTGCATAAGGAGTGGTAGTCATGTGATTTGAGAAAAAGGAGTACCTTTAATAAATGTTTTGAGGTAAGGATGTAAAGATATTAGGTAGAGGTGATGGGAAGGATAGATAAGCCTAGGAAATTATTGTTGTTGTTGTTGTTGTTAACAATTTGGACCTTTTTAAAAATAGTTTTTGAGTACTTAATGAAAATATTTAAGAAAATGAGGGGAAAAAGCTACTGGAGAACTTTAGAGTGATCTAACCAAGTAATTATGCCTCCAGAGGAGCCTAAATGAAATGTTTACTTGAATGAACACAAAACAGAAGAAACAAAACAGAGTCTTGTTGTAGCAATTCCCGAGGAAAGTTGAAGAGCATTTATTTTGATATAAAATAATGAAAGAATGGGTCACATTAATAATATCTAATGAATAAAGACCAAATACCTGGTACCATGCAATTAGTAGCTACCTAGAACATGAAAAGGTAGGGAGAAATGTTATCAACTTACATGGTGGCTAAGCCCTGGGTTCAAATCCTAAGTGATCTTTGGCAATGTTTTGAGAGTTTCTAAGGCTCGGTTTCCAATCTGTAGAACAGGTATAATAGTATCTATTTCAGACAGTTTTTTGTGAGACTTAGTGTTTTTAATGTGCTCACTAGATTGCATAGCATACAATCAAAATATGATAAGTGACAAGAAAAATACAATGATTTTACATAATTAGCAACAATTGTGCTATTAAAAAATAACTGTTAGGTTTCTTTTTCTAATATCATTTTGGTTTGTTTCTAAAGTTTTTATAAGTGGAACTATCAGCCACTTGGGTTTTCTGCTTTGTTTTGCTGGAATTGTTCTCTTCCTCTGTCACTTTAACGAAACATTGGCTAAAATGTTGACTTTGTTTTATCTCATGCCTTGATACATTTCCTTATCTTTCAATTACTTTTGAAAGGGTATATTCACTTAGTAAGGCTAGTTATAATTTCACAGAAAATGTCTTTCACTCCTGTGACAGGGGTGTATTTTTAGGAAAAATAAAAAGTAAGTGTACATCTTACTTCTAGCCACCTGCAAGAGAAAAATGAGTAGAAACGGGGTGTGCATGCATTTAAATTTTGCTACTCCAGCTTCCCTTTCCTGTAGGAAACTCAGTTATACTTGAAAAAAAACAAAAGAATAGATGAAAAGAAGGAAATGGAAAGCCCTTGGGGGAAGGAAGAGTGTCACTGTTTGGAGTGAATAACTTAAATCGGCTACTGATACAGCTTAAGTTGAAGTTGTCGTTGCATTTCCTGTTTTATTTTTTATAGGGTACATTCAGCCTTTAATGGTTCAAAACTTATTTTTTCCACTTAATAGTAAAAACTATAAAGTCATGTCTTAACTGTATGAATGGGGATTACTTTAGGATTTTTTAAAGAGGCATTGCCTTGGGAGAAAAACACATATAGTCTTCAAGGTGAAACTTAAAATATTACCTTTAAATTCTTAATTATATTTTATGGAGATAATATTTCAGTCTTACTTGACTTTTGAATTAGATTGTTTAACACTTGGGGATATACACAGCTGCTATAAGAAATTAACTTTAGAAATATTTTTAAAGAAAATTGGAAAAAGAAAGAAAATGAAAATTTGTCTTCTCTATGAAAACCTAAATCTCTGTAGTCATTTTCTCAAACTGATCCAGCAGTAATATGTTGATTGCCATATTTGTAATATTTTGTTTTTTATTTTTATATTTAATATATATTTTTTAAGACAAGGTTTCACTGTGTCGCTGAGGTTAGTGTATAGTGGCAAGATCATAGCTCACTGGAAGCTCCAATCCCTGGGCTTAAGCGATCCTCCCTCCTCAGCTTCCTCAGTTGCATGTGACCACACCCAGCTAGCAATATTTTAATAGTAAGTTATGAATCACCAAACTAATATCTATAGTGCTTTAGTTATAGGTAGTTTTGCTATGTTTTATAAAAGAGGACAAGTTAGGTTTTCCTAAAGATATAGCCAGTCTTTTTCCTTTTTGGGGGGTTAGTGGGGGAGAGCTAATCACTTCTATTTATAATTTGCTTTCATTCACTTGCACTTCTTATATAGGTTTTCAGATGTCAACCTAAGTAAATACTGAAAAAAAGAAAAATCAAATACATACACATGGAAAATCAGAATCATGTTTATGAAGAAACTCATTCGTTAGAAAAATTTGAAAATGGTTTCCTACCACTTCCTTCAAAACTAGGAGAAAATAAGTGGTGACCAAAACCATAAGACTAGAAGCATGGATAAATTCAATTAGCAATTAAAATTTTTTTTCATTTTGGTAAAATCCAGTCAAAGTAAGTTATAGACTCTTAAACTAAATTATTTTAATACACATTTTGCTTTTTGCCTGTTACGTAGACAGGAGCCAACCTCAATGTCAGTTTGGTGGGATATGAATCAGGTAGTTACAGTGCCCACAGGTCTTTCTGTTGGTGGCATGAGATGTAGTGAGCCGTGGACTGAGTGGTAATCCTGTTTACTCAGGCTATTTACTATCTCCCAATGATAAAGGATGCAGTAATACCCAAGACTGGCAGAAAAACCCAGGAGTGTGAGTAAATAAAACCAAAAATGAGATGTAGGCCCAGGCTTATTAACCCCACAGCAATAAAAAGATGACGACAGAGTCTAGACTTTACTCTCCAAGCCTGATAAATGATTATAATGGCCAGTACTTTTCAGTGTTTGCCATACCCTAGACCTGGAGTCTGCTACCCCTGGGCCATGGACAGGTAGCAGTCCAAGGCCTGTTGGCAGCTGGGCCACACAGCAGGAGGTGAGTGGTGGCTGATGGAGCATTACCACCTGATCTTTACCTTCTGTCGGATCAACCTTGGCATTAGATTCTCATAGGAGTTTGAACCCTATTGTGAACTGCGCATGCAAGAGATCTAGGTTGCATGCGCCTTATGAAAATCTAACTCATGCCTGATGATCTGAGATGGAACAGTTTCATCCCCAAACCACCTCCTTGCTTCCTGTCCTTGTAAAAATTGTCTTTCATCAGACCAGTCCCTGGTGCCAAAATGGTTGGGACCACTGCCCTAGACACTTGACTAAGAACTTCTTCCTGTTTTTTTTTTTAGATGGAGTCTCGCTCTGTAGCCCAGGCTGGAGTGCAGTGGTGCGATCTCTGCTCACTGCAACCTCCACCTCCCAGGTTCAAGCAGTTTTCCTGCCTCAACCTCCCAAGTAGCTGGGATTACAGATGTGTGCCACCACACCCAGCTAATTTTTGTATTTTTAGTAGAGACGGGGTTTCACAATATTGGCCAGACTGTTCTCGAACTCTTGACCTTGTGATCCACCTGCCTCAGCCTCCCAAAGTGCTGGGATTACAAGGGTGAACTACCGTGCCCAGCCAAGAACTTCATATAACTTATATTGTGTCTTGTTCCTCCTGATAATATTATATAGTAATTACTCTTATTATTATCATTCCATCAATGGGGAAACTGAGGCCGAGTGAAGCTAAATAAATTTGCTTAAAGTTACAAGCTAAGTAAATGAAGGAGCTAGCTTTTGAACTTAGAAGCAATACGTTCTTTCTCTATTTTTCCATAAGTTATTGGGGTATTTGGTTACATGAGTAAGTTCTGTAGTGGTGATTTGTGAGATTTTGGTGCACCCATCACCCAAGCAGTATACACTGCACCATATTTGTAGTCTTTTATCCCTGTCCCCCTCCTACTCTTCCCCCCATGTCCCCAAAGTCCATTTTATCATTCTTATGCCTTTGTGTCCTCATAGCTTAGCTCTCACATATCAGTGAGAACATACGATGTATGGTTTTCCATTCCTGGGTTACTTCACTTAGAATAATAGTCTCCAGTCTCATCCAGGTCACTGCAAATGCTGTTAATTCATTCCTTTTTATGGCTGAGTAGTGTTCCATCATTCATATATATATATATATATATATATATATATACACACACACACACACACACACATACATTTTATTACATTAAGGTATGTCCCTTGTATGCCGATTTTGCTGAGAGTTTTAATCATAAAGGGATACTGGATTTTGTTGAATGCTTTTTTCTGCATCTATTGAGATGATCATGTGATTTTTGTTTTTAATTCTGTTTATGTGGTGTATCACATTTACTGAATTGCATATGTCAAACCATCCCTGCATCCTTGGTATGAAACCCACTTGATCATGGTGGATTATCTTTCTGATATGTTATTGGATTTGGTTAGCTAGTATTTTGTTAAGGATTTTAGCATCAATGTTCATCAAGGATTTCAGTTGGTAGGTTTTTTTCATTATACTTTAAGTTCTAGGGTACATGTGCACAACATGCAGGTTTGTTACATATGTATACATGTGCCATGTTGGTGTGCTGCACCCATTAACTCATCATTTACATTAGGTATATCTCCTAATGCTATCCCTACCCCCTCCTTCTACCCCACAACAGGCCCCGGTGTGTGATGTTCCCCACCCTGCGTCCAAGTGTTCCCATTGTTCAGTTCCCACCTATGAGTGAGAACATGTGGTGTTTGGTTTTCTGTCCTTGTGATAGTTTGCTCAGAATGATGATTTCCAGCTTCATCCATGTCCCTACAAAGGACATGAACTCATCCTTTTTTATGGCTGCATAGTATTCCGTAGTGTATGTGTGCCACATTTTCTTAATCCAGTCTATCATTGATGGACTTTTGGGTTGGTTCCATGACTTTGCTATTGTGAATAGTGCTGCAGTAAACATATGTGTGCATGTGTCTTTACAGCAGAATGATTTATAATCCTTTGGGTATATACCCAATAATGGGATGGCTGGGTCAAATGGTATTTCTAGTTCTAGATCCTTGAGGAATCACCACACTGTCTTCCACAATGGTTGGACTACTTTACAGTCCCACCAACAGTGTAAAAGTGTTCCCATTTCTCCACATCCTCTCCAGCACCTTTTGTTTCCTGACTTTTTAATGATCGCCATTCTAACTGGTGTGAGATGGTATCTCATTGTGGTTTTGATTTGCATTTCTCTGATGGCCAGTGATGATGAGCATTTTTTCATGTGTCTGTTGGCTGCATAAATGTCTTCTTTTGAGAAGTGTCTGTTCATATCCTTTTCCCAGTTTTTCTGTGCAGAAGCTTTTTAGTTTAATTAGATCCCATTTGTCAATGTTGGCTTTTGTTGCCATTGCTTTTGGTGTTTTAGTCGTGAAGTCCTTGCCCATGCCTATGTCCTGAATGGTATTGCCTAGGTTTTCTTCTAGGGTTTTTATGGTTTTAGGTGTAACGTTTAAGTCTTTAATCCATCTTGAATTAATTTTTGTATAAGGTGTAAGGAAGGGATCCAGTTTCAGCTTTCTACATATGGCTAGCCAGTTTTCCCAGCACCATTTATTAAATAGGGAATCCTTTCCCCATTTCTTGTTTTTGTCAGGTTTGTCAAAGATAAGATGGTTGTAGATGTGTGGTATTATTTCTGAGGGCTCTGTTCTGTTCCGTTAGTCTATGTCTCTGTTTGGTACCAGTACCATGCTGTTTTGGTTACTGTAGCCTTGTAGTATAGTTAGAAGTCAGGTAGCGTGATGCCTCCGGCTTTGTTCTTTTGGCTTACTGTAGCCTTGTAGTATAGTTTGAAGTCAGGTAGCGTGATGCCTCCAGCTTTGTTCTTTTGGCTTAGGATTGTCTTGGCAATGCGGGCTCTTTTTTGGTTCCATATGAACTTGAAAGTTTTTTTTTTTTTTTTTTTTTTTGGTTATGTCCTTTCCTGGTTTTGGTATTAGGGTGATGCTGGCTTCATAAAATGAATTATGGAGGGTTCTTTCTTTCTCTATCTCATGGAATAGTGTCAAAAGGATTGGTACCAATTCTTCTTTGAATGTCTAGTAGAATTCTGCTGTGAATCCATCTGGTCCTTGACTTTTTTTTTGTTGGTAATTTTTAAATTGCCGTTTCAATCTCGTTGCTTGTTATTGCTTTGTTCAGGGTATCTAATTCTTCCTGATTTAAGGTAGGAGCATTGTATTTTTCCAGGATTTTATCCATCTCTTCTAGGTTTTCTAGTTTATGTGCATAAAGTTGTTCATAGTAGCCTTGAATTATCTTTTGTATTTCAGTGGTGTCAGTTGTAATTCCATCTCTGTTTCACTTCTTAGTAAGGTTATTTGGATTTTCTCTCTTCTTTTCTTAGCTAATCTTACTAATGATCTATCAATTTTATTTATCTTTTCAAAGAACCAGCTTTTTTTGTTGTTGTTGTTCTGAGACAGAGTCTCCCTCTTGTTGCCCAGGGTGGAGTGCAATGACACAATCTTGACTCACTGCAACCTCTACCTCCTGGGTTCAAGCAAATCTCCTGCCTCAGCCCCCCGAGTAGCTGGAATTACAGGCATGTGCCATCACACCTGGCTAATTTTGTATTTTTAGTAGAGACAGGGTTTCTCCATGTTGGTCAGTCTGGTCTTGAACTCCCGACTTCAAGTGATCCACCCACCTCGGCCTCCCAAAGTGCTGGGATTATAGGCGTGAGCCACCGCGCCCAGCAGAACCAGCTTTTTGTTTCATTTATCTTTTGTATTTTTGTTGTTGTTGTTGTTGTTTCAGTTTCATTTAGTTCTGCTCTGATCTTGGTAATTTCTTTGCTTCTGCTGGGTTTGGGTTTGGTTTGTTCTTATTTCTCTATTTCCTTGAGGTGTGACCTTAGAGTGTCAGTTTGTGCTCTTTCAGTCTTTTTGATGTAGGCACTTAGGGCTATGAACTTTCAACTTAGCACCGCCTTTGCTGTATCCCAGAGGTTTTGATAAGTTGTATAATTATTGTCATTCAGCTCAAATAATTTTTTTTTTTTTTGGGGGGACAGAGTCTCTCTCTGTCACCCAGGCTGGAGTACAGTGGCATGATCTCAGCTCACCGCAACCTCCATTTCCCAGGCATCCCAAGTAGCTGGAATTACAGGCATGTGCCACCACATCCAGCTAATTTTTGTATTTTTAGTAGAGACAGGCGGGGTTTCAACATGTTGGCCAGGCTGGTTTCGAACTCCTGGCCTCAGGTGATCTGCCCGCCTTGGCCTCCCAAAGTGCTGGGATTACAGGTGTGAGCCACTGCGCCCAGCCCAAGTAATTTTTTAATTTCCATCTTGACTTCGTTTTTGACCCAGTGCTCATTCAGGAGTAGGTTATTTAATTTCCATGTATTTGCATGGTTCTGAAGGTTCGGAGTTGATTTCCAGTTTTATTCCACTGTGGTCTGAGAGAGTACTTGATATAATATCAATTTTCTTAAATTTATTGAGACTTGTTTTATGGCCTATCATGTGGTCTATCTAGAAGAAATTTCCATGTGGTGTTGAATAGAATGTGTATTCTGTGGTTGTTGGATGAAATGTTCTGTATACATCTGTTAAGTCTATTTGTTCCAAGGTATGGTTTAAATCCATGTTTTTTTGTTGGCTTTCTGTCTTGATGACCTGTCTAGTGTGGTCAGTGGAGTATTGAAGTCCCCCACTATTATTGTGTTGCTGTCTATCTCATTGCTTAGGTCTATTAGTAATTGTTTTATAAATTTGGGAGCTCCAATATTAGGTGCACATTTGTTTGGGATTGTGATATTTTCCTGTTGGACAAGGTCTTTTACCATTATATAATGTCCCTCTTCGTCTCTTCTCTTTCAACTGCTGTTGCTTTAAAATTTGTTTTGTCTGATATAAGAATAGATACCCCTGCTCATTTTTGGTGTCCATTTGTATGAAATGCCTTTTTCCCCACCTTTACTTTAAGGTTTTGTGAGTCCTTATATGTTAGGTGAGTCTCCTGAAGGCAGTAGATTGTTGGTTGGTGATTTCTTATCCATTCTGCGATTCCCTATTTTTTAAGTGGAGCATTTAGTGTGAGGTACCATTGCATTCATCGTGTTCCTTGCTGCCTGTGTACTTTTGTCTTTTTGCTTTTGCTTTTTAACTTGTATTTTTGTTTTATAGGTCCTGTGTGATTCATGCTTTAAAGAGGTTCTGTTTTGATGTGTTTTCAGGATTTGTTTCAAGATTTTGGAGCTCCTTTTAGCCATTCTTGTAGTGATGGCTTGGTAATGGCGAATTCTCTCGGCGTTCGTTTGTCAGAAAATGACTGTGTCTTTCCTTCATATATGATACTTAGTTTTGCTGGATACAAAATTCTTGGCTGATAATTGTTTTGTTGGAGGAGGCTGAAGATAGGGCCCCAATCCCTTCTAGCTTGTAGGGGTTTCTGCTGAGAAATCTGATGTTAATCTGATAAGTTAATCTGCTATTTATCTTATAGGTTACCTGGTGCTTCTGTCTCACAGCTCTTAAGATTCTTTCCTTCATCTTAACTTTGGATAACCTGAAGACAATATGTCTAAGCAAAGATCTTTTTGCAATGAGTTTTCCAGTTGTTCTTTGTGCTTCTGGTATTTGGATGTCTAGGTCTCTAGCAAAGCTGGGGAAGTTTTCCTTGATTATTCCCCCCAATATGTTTTCCAAGCTTTTAGTGTTTTCTTCCTCAGGAACACTGATTATTCTTAGGTTTGGTCTTTTAACATAACCCCAGACTTCTTGGAGGCTTTGCTCATATTTTCTTGTTATTTTTCCTTTGTCTTTGTTGGACTGGGTTAATTTGAAGACCTTGTCTTCGAGCTCTGAATTTATTTCTTCTACTTGTTCAGTTCTATCACTGAGACTTTCCAGAGCATTTTGCATTTTTAAAAGTATGTCTAGAGTTTTCTGAATTTTTGGTTGTTTTTTCTTTAGGCTCTCTATTTCCTGGAATATTTCTCTCTTCACTTCTTGTATCATTTTTTGGATTTCCTTGCATTGGGCTTTGCCTTTCTCTAGTCCCTCCCTGATTAGCTTAATAACTAACCTCCCGAATTCTTTTTCAGGTAAATCAGGGATTTCCTCTTGGTTTGGATCCATTGCTGGTAAACTAGTGTGATCTTTGTGGGGTGTTGAAGAGCCTTGTTTTGTCATATTACCAGGGGAGGTTTTCTGCTTTCTTCTCATTTGGATAGGCTCTGTCAGAGGGAAGGTCTAAGGCTAAAGGCTGTTGTTGGCAGATGCTTTTGTCCCACGGGGTATTCCCTTGATGTAATACTCTCCCCCTTTTCCTATGGATGTGGCTTCCTGTGAGCCAAACTGCAGTGATTATTGTCTCTCTTCTGGTATAGCCACCCAGCAAGTCTACCCATCTCTGGGCTTGTACTGGGGGTTGTCTGCGCAGAGTCCTGTGATGAGAACTGTTTATTAGTCTCTCAGCCATGGATACTGGCGCCTATTCCAGTGCAGGTGCTGGCGGGTGGAGGTGCAATGGACTTGGTGAGGGCACTCAGCTTTAGTAGTTTAATGCTCTATTTTTGTGCTGGTTGGTCTCCTGCCAGGAGATGGCACTTTCCAGAAGGCCTCAGCTGTAGTAGTGTGGAGAGGGACCAGCGGTGGATGGGGCCCTAGAACTCCCAAGATTACATGCCCTTTGTCTTCAGCTACCAGGGTGGATAGGGAAGGCCATTAGGTGGGGGAGGGGCTAGGCGTGTCTGAGCTCAGACTCTCCTTGGGCAGGTCTTGCTACGGGTGCTGTGGGGGATGAGGGTGAGATTCCCAGGTCGCTGGAGTTGTGTACCTAGGAGGATTATGGCTGCCTCTGCTGAGTCATGCAGGTTGTCAGGGAAGTGGGGGAAAGCCGGCAGTCACAGGTCTCACCCAGCTCCTATGCAAGCCAAAGGGCTGGTCTCACTCCCACTGTGCCCACCGCCCCAACAGCCCAGAGTCTGTTTCCAGTTGGTGGGCAAGAAGGGCTTGAAAACTTGCCCCAGGCTACCCACCTCCCAGCTGTGAAAGAAAAGGGCTTGGTTCTTCCCCTACCTGTGGAGTCTGCACACGGGATTTCTGTCCTCCCCATAGTTCTGGCCCAGAGGTTTCTCACCTGGTTCCAGTTATTACAAAGTTCAGCTAGAGATTTTCTTCTCCCTGTGGAGTTTTACCCCCTGCTCCTCTGGTCACCCTCCCGATGGATCCCTGTGGTGCCAGGCAGGAATGACCTGCTAGGGGATGCAGTAAGCTCCCAGGAAATTGCTGCTGCTTCCTCTACTCCTATATTTTGCTAAGCTTTGAGCTGATACTTTAAACCTTTTACTGTTGTTCTGGAGTGAAGGAAGATTTTAACTGACTCCTAGTGTAGGAGATTCCATGGAGAGACCAGAATTAAGTGTTCATGTGTGTTAGTTAAGATACTAACATTCTTGTTCAGTTTGATTTGAGGATCTAGTAGCAATACCGATGCCCTGTGGGTGTCCAATGGTATTATGGAAAATCTGATGAGAAATATTGCTTGTTATAATTTAGATAAGCAGTTGAAAAACATTTTTAAAAAGTTATATCTGTAAAGTAGACATTTTGTTTTGATTAACTGTCATATCTCCAATTGTGTATGGAGTTTCAGCAAGAATATCAGAATAAAGATATCCCAAAATAATTCATTTTAGGGAAGCTATAATATATGTGTGGAACATGCACTAGGTTAATTATTGCAGTCATTTACAATGACATAAGGTTTATGTAGCATCATGAAGAAAAATAATGAAAATATTGGGATATGCAGAGAATATATTGCATATATACTATAGTTATGACTATATTCTGAAAGGCACTTTAAAATATTTAGAAAGAAATACAGCAAAATGCTAACAAATTGTTGGATCATGTGGGTGGGATTTTTTTCTTTCTCTAATTATGAGTTTTAAATAATGTATTTAAATTACTTTCATAATGGAAAAGAATGAATAGAACACCAAAACAGAAAAGCAAGAATGTATTTGGAAGAGGCATTTCAGGCTTGTAATCAACAGAGTTTCTTGGCCTGTGCGTGTGGCTGATGATCAAGAAGGAGGAGCTGAAGATGATTCCAAGTTTTTCTGAAAAGTTAAATGGATTCTCCAAGATGGAAGGTGCAGGTTTTCAATGAAGGTAATTGAGTTCAGTTTAGACATTGCTGAGTATTGCAATTAACCCAAATAGTGAATATAGGAGGTAGGGGAAGGGATTTTTGAAGAAGAAAATCTGTTAAGTTTTTGCTGTCAGGTTTGTTATATGCTGAACATCCACCAGACAACTGGTAATTTTATACTGATGTTTGGAACAGAAGTTAAGTAGTGATTATCAGTAGGAGAGCTACCTGCTGATACGTAATGACTGCAACTCTGAGTGTTTGTAAAATCACCCAGGAAAAGATCTCAGGGAGGAAAGCAGAGCCAGGGAAAAAACCTTGTGACACTCAGTTGGGAGGAATGGACTTGAGTGGGTGAGATGGGGATGCAGAGTCCACTTCAGAGGCTAGTGCTTCATTTCTTCTGTGAGTTATTGAGGATATTGGGAATAAGAGTTAGACACTGAAAGTAAAAGCTACTTAGGCATATAACTGAGTTTGAGAGGTGATGAAGAAAGGAAATGTGGATGACTCTCAGGTAAGTACTATTTGAGGGTATGAATGGTAATGTCACCAAACTTATTAATGGAATAAAGAGGGCAAGCAGGTTTAGGGAAAAATCATGGATTTAAATTTTGAGTCTTAAGAGAGTTCATGGTACATCCAGGAAGAAATAATCAGTTGGCATGTAGATCGGAGTGGAGCTTATGAGAGAGGTCAGGGCCAGCAATAAAGACCAATGTGGAGATGACGGTAAAACTGTGGCACTGGGTTGACATCCCAGAAAGAGTAGGTCAAACAGTATCAAATACTGCATATAGGGCCAGGACAAAGACTGAGAGGTAGCTGCTGATTTGGCTGTTGGGAGGGTCATTGGTACTTTGGTCAGAGTATAGGACAAAAAGTCTGAATGCAGTGGGTGGGGTAGAGAGTGGGAAGTGAGAGACTGGCAACAGCAAATACAGGCCACTCTCAAGAACATTGGTAGATATAAGGTGCAGAGCCCCTTAGACAGGGGAAGAGATGCAGGTTATGGTTTTATAATGTAGAAAAGGAGCCAGGGAAGAAAGAGTGGTTGAAAAGACCTCCTTGGGAGATAATGGATCAAGTAGGCCGTAAAGAAGGTGGAGGGGAGTGGCGATACCTGTTGCTCTAAGGAGACCACCCTGAAACACCTTGTAAACACATATTCAACCAGGAGTTCTCTTCCTCTCTCTATATACGTGCAAACTTAAATTTGTGTTATAACTAGTCTGGGATTGTTCCAGAAAAATAATTAACAATCTTTAAATAAATATGTTCCTGCTGTTCTTCACCCTTGAGCTAGCTATTAGAATTACCCAAGTAAGGAGCAGCTCCATTATCAATCAACTCCTGAAATTTGGATTGCCTGCCCTTTGATTTTGAAATCAAAGCCTATTTCTCCTCAATTCTTTGACAGTGGAGACTGCCTTACTTTCATCAATAGGCGCCCGAAGCGAATATTCCTTGGAGCTTGTCTATTAAGTCCTCTCACCCCAAAATATCCTCCAAGTTTGGCAAAAATCCACCTAGCTTTTTTTCTTACTTTATAAGGTAGTAATAGAGAAAAAGTCAATTTCATTTACCTATACATTAAGCATATAGTGCATATTTTGCATATATTGCCCCAAACCTTCATTTTTAGAGTAAAGAAAAAACAAAGGTCTTAAGGGGTGACTACGTTGTCTGGGGTCGTAGAGCTGGACAACAGCACAGCAGGAACCAGAAATGAGGCTCACTGGCCTGAGTATCTTATGTTGTATGGCATGTGATTGCCAATTTATATCAAACATGTGAATGCTTTTTCTTTCTTTCACTTCTTTTTCTTTAAATGTGTATACTGTGTTTGTCGTACTTGGCTTCAAACAATAGGTTCATCTTCTTATTACTGTGGACGATCTGTTTGAAAGTTTTGCTACCTTCAGGTGTGAAAGGATCTGGCTGCCAAATAAATGAAATACTGTTTCCACGTGCCTCAACTGTGATCTCATAAAGCAGCTATAATTGGTTTATTCCCTTTGTCAAAAGAATGAGTTTGTAGGACTTCTTAAGCTTTAACATTTGCACGGTTGCATATACCATGTCTGGAGTGATGTATAAGTAATAAAAAATAAAAATAAAATGAAATAAACCTATCTTAGAACTGGTATATTATTGATTTCAGAAGTTGGTTGGTTCTAGTTTTATAGATTTAAATATAAAACATATGAAAAGATTCTTTTGAAATTGAGCCTTTAAGGTTTTCTTAGAAGAGGAGATTTTGTATGTGTCAGTTGAATTAAACATGACGGGGGATTCCCAGGGTGGAAATTTGAGCTCTTTAGAGAGTGTTAGGTGGTTGGACTGAAGGGACAAGTAATGCAGAGACTTGGAAAGTTTATAGGTCTTATCAAATCTTATTTACCCTCTTGAGGGTGGCAGCTTGTAAATCAAATTAAGATATGTCACTGTTGGTAACTAAATTCCATGATAATTTTTCAATTATTTTCTGTGGCAATAATCCTACATATTTAGTTTGGGTTGATTCCATTTCATTTTGGAACTGGAAGTTCATTTGTATATCATGGACCTTTTTTGTTTCATTTGAATGATATATATTTTTTGATGACAGAGTACAACTAAACAAAACAAACCTATAGCCATTGCCGACTCTGTTATATTTAAGGGTATTTCTTCAAAATCAAGACATAAATAAAGTGTATCAACAAATAAGAATGGGTTGGTCTGACTTTAACAATTATGTGGGCAGGAGTAGGCTTAAATTATAGCTCAGCAGTTGGGGAAACCCTTCTTATTTTAAGAAGCTGAAGTCAGTGACTTGGAAATAACATCAGTGTGTTAAGAGTTCAGTGTGTGACACGTGTTACTTATTTGCTGTGGACATCACTATAGTGCATACACTTTGGCATTTTGAGGATTGAAAATTGTCATAGTGATTGTTTTTCATGTTTGTATTAGGTGATTTTCTTTTTCATTGATTTTAAAAGCCTACTATGCATCTTGTTCTAAATTCTTAAAAAACAGAAAAAACTTAAATAGAAACACTGCCATATTAAACTTACCATGTAGAGGTAACTACTGTAAACATTTGGGTCTTCTTCCCTCCTGGATTTAAAATATATTAATAATAATAGTAATACCAATAATAATAAAAACAAAACAATAACATAATTATAATACCAGCTAACATTTATTGAGAACTATGAACCAGACACTTCTCTATGTGATTTATATACATTTCTTCATTTGATTCTAACAAAATATTATGGGGTAGGTAATATTACCATTCCAATATTACAGGGGACTAAGACACAGAGAGGTTAAATAATTTGGCCAAAGGTACACAGAGTAAAGTGTGGAGTGTTTGAATGTAAATTCAAGCAGTCTGAACTGTTACTTTCTGCTGCCACAAATATATGCTCATTTATATTTGATTTAAATTATACATTAGAAACAATGTAATATTCTGCGTTTTTAAAAACTTATTTTCATAAAGATTTCTCATGTTAATAATTCTTTATAAATGTAAAGTCATCTAATTTTTCATTATATAGCTGTACCCTATTATATATAATTATTCCCTTAAGTCAGGCATTTAGATTGTTTATAGGTATTTAATATAAATAATGCTATGATGAACTATTTTTATATAAATCATAGCTTATCTGATAATTTTCTTTCTTTCTTTCTTTTTTTTTTTTGAGACACAGTCTTCCTCTATCACCAGGCTGGAGTGCAGTCACATGATCTTGGCTGACTGTAACCTCCGCCTCCTGGGTTCAAGCCATTCTCCTGGCTCAGCCTCCCGAGTAGCTGGGATTACAGGCGCCCACCACCACACCCAGCTAATTTTTGTATTTTTAGTAGAGATGGGGTTTCACCATGTTGGTCAGGATGGTCTCTATCTCCTAACCTCGTGATCCGCCTGCCTCGGCCTCCCAAAGTGCTGGGATTACAGGCGTGAACCACCGCGCCTGGCATCTGATAATTTTCTTAGGATAGATGTCTAGAAGTAGAATTATTGCCTGCTATGAAGACATTTTAATGTCACACTTTTCTAAATTATTATGACTACAAGGCCATTTGGAAAAAAATACCCCACATCTACACATAAACTTCAAATCTTCCTTAAAATTTAATTAATGGGACTACTTACATTTTAGAAGCTTTTATGATGTGATGAGAGAAGGCAGCAGGCTAAGCAACGGGGAAACCATTCTCTAAGTCAAGCCTGACCTTTGCTCATTAACAGGCCACTGCCTTATCTTTGTATGAAACTCCTGGAGTTAATCCATACACAGAGTACCCATTGGTTTTGAATATGCTGTGTTCTCAGAGCAGCTTTTTAGGGGAACACAGCAAGAACAGAAATTAGGCCAAAGATTGCAGAGCATGTGCAGATGCTTAAAAGGCACAGCACAAAATGTTGTTTTTAATCACAATTCTTACAGACTTCTTTGTAACAAAAATAAAAGAGCATAAAATAAAATTCTGTCCCAAAGGAGCAGTTAGCATGAATATAGGAATTCCAAGGTACGTTATGAAATAAAGACAGAACGAGGCCTTGGGAAACATCTTTATTCTTGAAGCGGAAATACCAGTGATTTGAATACTTCTTCAATCAGTACCAGTGATTTGAGTGTCCCTAAAGTGCTGCTGGTGGTGGTAGAACTCAGTTCCCCAAAATATTTTTGCTTCTATTAGTAACCCACCTGCTTTTCTCTATTTTCTTGTTTAGTTCTTCACTTTTGTCTTTCATCCTGGCCTTATCAATCCCACCCCCCAAAAACCATTTATTTGGCTTTATCTTAGTTTACATATGTATATGTGTATGCACACACACACGTGCATGTATGTGTGCATGCATATGCATGTAAATATTTTTTAAAATATGCACGGTCTTCATTAGCCAATAGTCCTGGCCCTTAAGTGAAAATATAAATCATTATGCAATGTCCCCTCTTTATTCTTTGTCTTCACTTGGTGTTTTCATGCTATCCCCTGTTCCAGGCAGATTTTTCCACCTGGGACCAAATTTGTCATGGCTATTTTCTGAAAAATGATGGCTAACTAATCGAGTGAGCAAACTCATGCTAAATGAAAGGGCATGTTCCTGGCTCTAGTAAACTGAAAAATGAAAGCAAGAGGCTTAAATACAAAGTGATTACAATGAGAATACATAAATATCTAATAGCATTTAGGATTGTCTAGGAGATTAAGTTTCTGCAGTTATACCTTTCCTTAAATAACATACAAATGCCCCTTTCTCAATGCTCCCTCAGGGAAGGTAAAACTATGTATAATGTTACCTATTATATAGGATCTATTGGTTCTTTATTCAGAGGCTTAGGTTTAAATTCTTGACTTTCAAGGAACACTATAGAAAAAACTCCCCCTTGGTGACTCTCTAAATACCAAACAACTGTGGCTCCCAAATTTGGCTGCACATCTGAGTCCCCTGGAGAGATTTATAAAAATGCAATGAGGCCTGGGAATTTATATTTTTTCAAAAGCTCCCCAATTGATTTTGCTGCTCAGCCAGGTTTGGGGACTGCTGTTAAAGTGGCTGCTTGGACATTAGCTAAGTCATTTTCTGTGCCTTCAGTGGATGTTCAGTAGGCGGCTAACAGTTATTGAGCATGTACATTGTGCCAATCACCATGACATTTTACAGCCAAGGAAATTTGTTTAGGTTTGTGAGTGGCAGAAACTGCGTTGAAGTGTCCAACCCTCATTTTTATGCTGCTTCTCAACAAAACGTTGATTTAGTTACCAAAAAAGGTAAGGGACAGGCTGAAGTTAAAAACTCACTCATTAACTCTCACATCTTAGTCAATCAGTTTCTTCATCATAAAATGGAAGTAATATCTTTTTAAGATATTTTTTTTTTTTTTTTGAGACAGAGTCTCGCTGTATCGCTCAGGCTGGAGTGCAGTGGTGTGATCTCAGATCGCTGCAACCTCCATCTCCCGGGTTCAAGTGATTCTCCTGCCTCAGCCTCCCTAGTAGCTGGGACTACAGGTGCATGCCACAATACCTGGCTAATTTTTGTATGTTTAGTAGAGATGGGGTTTTGCCATGTTGGCCAGGCTGGTCTCGAACTCCTGGCCTCATGTGATCCACCTGCCTTGGCCTCCCAAAGTGCAGGAATTACTGGAGTGAGCCACCGCATCTAGCCAAGATACTTTTTACTTTATTTTGAAATAATTTTATACTTAGAGAAGAGTTACAAAGCTAGTACAGAGAGTTTCTATATACGCTTCACCCAGCTTCCTCTAATGTTAATTTCTCATGTAATTTATATCTAATATAAACATTTTACATAACCATAGTATATTTATCAAAATAAGAAATTAACACTTGGGCTTCCCCAGTTTTTATACTGTCTGAGTTCATTCAGGTTGCTATAAAAAATACCTTACACCTGTTAATTTATAGATAACAGAAACATATTGCTCACAGTTCTGAAGGCTGGGCCGTCCAAGATCAATCCAAGATCAAAACACTGGCAGCTCTTTTGTAGAGTATCCTTCATTTTGAGTTTGTCTGATATATTCTCATTATTACATTGATGTTATGAATTTTGAGATATACCCCAGAAGTGATATGTTTGTGTTGCATTGTACTGGGGCCTTTGTAAGATTTTTGACAAAAAATACATGTATTCTCTCATTAGATATATTTAAGTAACAGATAGATGACGATTTGCAATGCTGAATGAATCTCTGTGCTGTGTGGGGCTGGATCTTCAAGACCCCTTTCAACTCTAAAAGTCTAAAACTAATAATTGAGCATTACAAATAAAAAGTCACATATGAAAGATGAATATGAAATTTGAGTAGAGCTCAAAGACTAGAGAATTGATTTTCCAAATAGTGATCCCTACTTTAAAGAGTATTAGGGTTTTCCTACCTGGGGGCTGAACTCAGAATGTGTTCTCTGCTTTGTACTGGGGGCTTTTCCCAATGTGGAATTGGGAATGTGGAATCCCAATGTGGAATTGACCTTCAGTCAATTTCTCCTTATTATAGCCCCTGAAGTGGCATCTGTAAATGCATGTTTGCTATGGGTAATTGAAGCTACTAGGTTTCTCTTGTGGTTTTCCTCTGTGTTACTAAAGATTAAATTGATGTGTAGTTGAGTAGAAAGCCATCTAATTTGAAAGATAGCAATGACCTGACTCTAACTATGACTGTAGTTTGGATATGTTAAGTAACCTTTTTGTCTTAATTTTTCCAGCTGTGAAGCATAATTCCTACTGAAATATATTGACTTCTACAAGTATTGGAGTAAAAACATATCTCCAGAAATATAACACCTACCCCTGGCAAAGTCTGAAGTAACATGGTTAACCTAGAAGAGTTAATGCTGTGTGTCAACATATGCCTTGTAAAGGTGCTACATTATATAATTGTAAAAATGAAAACACTAAACAAAAGAGTTTATTTGAAATCTACTAAAGTCCCTCTGGTGAAAAGGAGGCACGATTTTAACACTGTAAATGCTATGTTGGCATGTCAGCTGTATATCTTGGAAAGACCACAGTGCTATGGAAAATGGTCTCAGAAATTAGAATGCCTGATTTAGCCAAAAGGCTTCAGCCACCTGCCAGATATATGACCCCCTAACAAATCATCTAATTGCACCACTTGGCTTCTTCATCTGTTACAGTAGACAATCAGACATGATTTCTAAGATTCCACCTCCTAAAATCTATAATTCTTTGATTTTTTTCAAGACCTCAGCCTACATGTCTGTAAAGTGATTGATTCTGTCTTGCTAATACTGTTCATAAATACATATTTCTGATATGCCTTTGACCATTCAGAAAATGCTTGGCTACCCATTTTTTCCAGCCTGAAAAAGCAACTTAAAAAATGGTTAATCATTTGTTTGAAAAAATTGATACTTTTTTGTTATATATAAAATGACCTCTTCAATCTCAACAGAGAATATGGGATCTGGTCATATTTGAAATAGAAAATGATGTCATAAGTAAATATGTATAAAATTTAATGATTAAACTATCTGCTCTAGATGTTCCAAGTTATTTTATTGGCATGAAAACTGTAAAGTGTTTGGAAAACAGTTTCATTGTGACAGGTATAATCAACACATTTTCTATAGTTGCAGACCTGTTCACAAACAATGTTAAAAGAAAAATAAAGTGACATAATGTCTGGGAAAGAATTCCCTAATAGAAACAGACCCAAGTCCATGGTTTGTGGTTTTGCAAGTATACAATTCCTTCTGGGAGGCCTTCTGGACAGATTTGTATCTATCCTAAAAGGAGTATCTGTGTTGAACTGCACAAAGGTGATATCTCTTCTGTGTGGTCTGGTCCCTTCTGTTATCCTTGCTGATCTAAGAGAAAGAAGTATGTTACCCTATCAAACTCCAAACTACACTTTATGAACATCTACTTCCTTCTGTAACCTTTGCCAGCTCTAGCTAACCCTTAAAGGTTCAGGACAAAATACCTTTTGAGGGTCTTTAATGTCAGCTTCAGTCAATTTCTCATCATGCTGAAAGGCAAATGGAGCTTTGTGATAGGCCAGATGTGTCATGAATAAGCAAACATACCAATTCATGTTGAATTCTAGTGTGGGATCATTCCCATTTAAGAGTTATTTGTTTTTAAAAATAGTGGGGAATCAAACTCTTCAATTATGATTTTTTGGAATAGTTTTAATGGTTTACAATAGACCACCTTCAGATAAACATATCGGCTGCTTTGGTGATCAGTTTCAAAATCAGAATATTCAAATTTACATAGAAAATGGCAAAATCAAACACACTCTTCAACAATGCCTATAAAACTTGTCATTACACTATAAATATGAATATCACACTCAATCTCAGTTGTGTAGTAAATGTTTAACAGCTAGCTCTCTGGGGGAAAACCTCTGATATTTGTAGCGTTTGCCCATGTTGATGGTGTAAATAATCTCATTATGGCCAATTTCAAGCAACCCAAGTTATTGAATATGGAATTGGGAAGAAATGTGTACAGTCAGCTCTAGTACACCACTGATCATACCCATTAGATGAATGAAGAAAGATGAAAACCATTTGGCAGAGTCATAGACAGCAAAAGGCCTGTTTCCCAGGTTCAGTCCTGCAAGCCCAGCAATTTCAGACGTACTTGCCTACTTCACAACATTAAGAATATGTTTCTGGTCAGGTGCAGTGGTTCGAGTCTGTAATCCCAGCTACTCAGGAGGCTGGGGTGGGAGGAAGGCTTGAGATCAGTAGTTCGAGACCAGCCTGGGCAATGTGGTGAGACTTTCTAAAAAAATTAATTAAAAAAATAGTAATTTTCTGTACAAAAGTAGATTAAAACCAAATGTAATTTCTTTTTGGTAAGACTTTTTACCACTATTTAAAAAATGAATTCTTAAGAATTGTGTAATTTTCATTCAAAATTACATGTGTAAGAGATTCCTCTACATGAAATTAGAGAGTACTCTTAGGCTGTTCAGCCATACAAAGCAGACAAATAAGTGAATAGTGAGTGTCCTATTGCTCAGCCACTGAATAAAGACAGCCCTGGAGATCTTAGCTGTCGCAGCTTCCTATAACTTTGAAGAAAAGAAATTTGAGAGCTAGGACTTTGCTCCCATGGGCTGTGCAATGTGATCTGGTTGCACCCTTTTGCCATGTCATAGAAAAGTCAAATCCTCTTCCTTACTTTTGGGTCCTAATTAAGCCTTATTTTAAAAGAACAGCTAAAATTACAATTCTGACATTTGACAGGAAAGACTCTGAAGATAAACTTGGCAAATGGTGACTTAAAGTTCTTAGCTAATGAAAGTATTTATTTGTTTTATGGTGTTTGCTGTAATCAGAACACATATAAGTTCACACCGCTTTTGAATGCTTATATTCATTAAATGTCTGCTTAAAATACCTCTTCCTCAGGCTAAGGACTTCCCTCTGCCCCATTTCTGGAGGGAATGATCATTTAAATGTTACCTTCATAAATCTTTTAAAAATAAATATTTTACATATTTAAGGTACACAACATGACGTTATCAGATACATATATAGTAAAATGATTACTATGGTGAAACCAATTAACATATTCATCATGCCATCTAGCTACGGACCCACCCCACATCCCCCCACCCTCGCCCCCATGACAAGAGCAGCTATAATCTGAACACTTTTTCTGTTTCTCTTCTTTCTCTCCCTTTCTTCTTTCCTGCTGCCCTCTCTCCCCACTCCCCCCAGCTCTTTTCATGAAGAATGTGAAGAAATAAACCCAGAAATTGAAACACAAATACAGGAAATTCCAGGGTAAGCTTCATACGGGAGAGTTAATATGGTCATCAGGATGTTGCATTTTAGACTCTTCTGATGTATTGACTGTACTAGTATAAGGTAACCAGATGTCCTACGTTAGGCAAGACGGTGTCTGAGATTTCAGCTTGTTTTCTCTTGACAATATTTCTCCTCAAATGCTGCTACTAAAGCCACCCTGTTTACTGGCTTATTTTGATTATAGAAATGCTGAAAGCCTCCCTGACAATCCTACTTGTCTTCTGGGGTCCTGGAAAGTGGGCATTTGACCGCATGTTCTCACTTATAGGTGGGAGCTAAACAATGACTACACGTGGTATTAAGGTGGAAAGAATAGACACTGGGGATTCCAGAAGGTGAAAGTGAGGGAAGGAGGCCAGGCTAAAAACTATCTAGTGGGTACTATGTTCATTATTTGGGTTCACTAGAAGCCCAACCCCCAATATCATCCAACATACCCATGTAACAAACCTGCACATGTACCCTCTGAATCTTAAGAAAAAAAGAGAAAGAGAGAGGACACACAGATTTCCATTAAATATTTCAACTTTTCTGTGTGGCTGAAATTTTTCATTCCAATTAAAAAATAATAGGAAGAAAAAGAAAGTGGGCATTTGATCTGAGATGAGCTACGATAGTACTCAAAAGGCAGCGGCAGAGAACTCAGTCATTCACTAGCTGGAGCAGTCATTGCCATCTAGAAGAGAACAAGTCCATAGCCAAGGGCCTTCCTTTCTAGTGGCAGAGGTAAAGAAAGGTGCTTTGCTTGAGCATCATGAGGATTCTTTGCTTTACCAAACTTTAGTCAGGTTCCTGGACCTTCTCCTAGGCCCATCTGTGCACCTCATTGTAAAATCCAGTTTTAGAAAGTCCCTGCTAAGTTTGTTTAGTCGGGATCCCCCATCCTCTGTATCAGATCATTCTGTATTTTATTTTATTTTTTTTGAGATGGAGTCACCCAGGCTGGAGTGCAGTGATGTGATCTCGGCTCACTGTGACTCCACCTTCTGGGGGTCAGGTGATTCTCCTGCCTCAGCCTCCCGAGTAGCTGGGACTACAAGCACGCACAATCATGCCCAGCTAATTTTTTTTTTTTTTTTGAGACGGAGTCTGGCTCTGTCACCCAGGCTGGAGTGCAGTGGCACAATCTCGGCTCACTGCAAGCTCCGCCTCCTGGGTTCACGCCATTCTCCGGCCTCAGCCTCCCTAGTAGCTGGGAGTACAGGTGCCCGCCACTACGCCCAGCTAATTTTTTGTATTTTTAGTAGAGACGGGGTTTCACCGTGTTAGCCAGGATGGTCTTGATCTCCTGACCTTGTGATCCACCCGCCTCAGCCTCCCAAAGTGCTGGGATTACAAGTGTGAGCCACCGTGCCCGGCTTTTTTTTTTTTTTAGTAGTAGTGATGGGGTTTCACCATATTGGGCAGGCTGGTCTCGAACTCCTGACCTCAAGTGATCTGCCTGCCTCGGCCTCCCAAAGTATTGGGATTACAGGCATGGGCCACTACACCTCGCCAATATCAGATCATTCTTGATATCTTATCAGGTTCTTCCTTCTCCACCACTCCCCAAGTGATGTCTGATCTCCCTGGTCTTCAGCAAGAATCCATTTAGGATGGTTTAGTAAGAAACTCCAATACCCACAATGTTTCCTTTATCCACTGACCCTCACCCTGCTCCTTGGCTATAAAGTCCCACTTGCCCATGCTGTATTTGGAATTTAATCTAGTTTTGTACTGAGGTCTCTTTTCACCTATTACAATAGTCCTGCAAAAATTTGGTTTTACTGCTTTAACTGCTGTCCAGCTATAGTTTTTCTTTGAACCAGCATTGATGCAAGCAGCACCTGGAGACAGGAGAAGAGGGAGGTTAGTAAGAAGGAAGTAATTATCTTAAGGAGGAGTGAAGTAGTAAAAGCCGAAGGCTACCTGGACACACTTGACATTTCCCCTGCCCTATTGTTCTCAGAAAATTCTGTCCCTGGCTTCATTTCCTGGTCTTACTTTCACCCCCACTTTAAATTATATCTATATCTATATATATATATATGTACTTATATATATATGTACTTATATATATATGTACATATATATATATATATGTATGTGTATTTTGTTGCTTTTTTTTTGAGATGAAGTCTTTCTCTGTTGCCCAGGCTGGAGTGCAGTGGCACGATCTCGGCTCACTGCAACCTCCGCCTCCCGGGTTCAAGCAATTCTCCTGCCTCAGCCTCCCGGGTAGCTGGGATTACAGGTGCCTGCCACCACGCCTGGCTAATTTTTGTATTTTTAGTAGAGACAGGGTTTCACCATGTTGGCCAGGCTGGTATCGAACTCCTGACCTCAGGTGTTCCACCCGCCTGGGCCTCCCAAAGTGCTGAGATTACGGGTGTGAGCCACCACACCTGGCCTGTATTTTTTTATTTTTATTTTTATTTTTTGAGATGAAATGTCTTGTGTGGCCCAGGCTGGAGTGCAAGTGGCACTCCAGTAACATCAGTAGGGATAGCATCAGGTTCAGGAGGCTGAGAAAGAGACTTAGACCCAGCAAACAGGACATGGGGTCTTACTGAAGGAAACTTACACATAGGGCTGGTCCAGTGGCAGTGAGCTGTACAGGAGAACTGCAACCACTTGCAAGAAGCGTGCGGTTTATATGACATTTCACTTAGCACCCTCTCCCTAACAACCTCCACCTGGCAGCCTTCATTTAACCCAAAACAAAGGGGCTTGATTCCTCGAGTGGCCCGTGTTCCAAGGGAACAGGCCAGAAACTCAGGTGTTCTTCATAGATGAGGAATGAATCTTGGTGTTGGCTACTCCTAGGTTCCACAGTTTGGAATTCTGAACGTATATACATTCAGATGCATCTACCAAACAGGGTCATTCTCAGGATTTGGTTAAGATTTTGCTATCGGGTACGTCTACTATACATGATCATAGCTTACTGCAGCCTCTAACTCCTGGGGTCAACAGATCTTGCTGCCTCAGCCTCCCTAGTAGCTGGGACAACAGGCAGGTGCCACCACACTCAGCTGATTAAAATTTTTTGTTGTTGTTTGTTTTGTTTTAGAAGTAGAGTCTCACTATGTTGCCCAAACTGGTCTTGAACTCATGGCATCAAGCAATCCTCCTGCTTCAGTCTCCTAAGTAGCTAGGATTACAGTCTCCCACCACTGTACCAGGCATCCACGCACCTCTATAAAAATTCGTTTACTTTTGTTGCTCAAGATAATACTTATTTGTGAATCCAGTGGGCATTTATTCCTCTAATTTCCACAACCAGGGGAAAAGCCTATCAACTTGACTTGACTGATTCTCTGTTATCTCACAATGCTCATTTCCTGATTTTACACATCAGATGGATTTCTTAACCCAGAGCATTATCAACCTATCAGTGAAGATGCATCCCACATCTGTGCTGAGTCTCTATATTTGAAATCACATCTGAAATATATGTTGATTTTCTGCTGGTGATGAAATCCTACATTTAAATTTGTGCCACCCCATAGTTATATAAGTAAATAGAGTCTGGTCAGAGTGTGTGGAGTATCCAAGCCTTCCATGAGCTGACCCACTCATGTTTCTAGTCTGACCTTCTGTCATTCATTACCTGCCACACCCAAACCTGAGCTCCTAGCATGCGCACAGTTGAATCATCAGGCACACTTTGCAGCTTCCTATTTGTCTGTCTCCGTACAGGCTTTTCCTTCTGGCTGGAATGGACTCCTCTCGACTTCCCTTTTCTCACCTCTGCTTGAAATATGTGTACCTTTTCATAATGGTAAGACAAAGTACGGTTTTTATTTTAGAACTAGATAGAATTATGCTAAATATTATGTAGTAAAATAAATAGGTAGGAGGTGCCAGAAAATTTTTGCAAAAGAATAGTAATACAGCAGTGGCAGGACGTAGCCTAGTAGATATTAATAGTACTATCAGATATTCATAAAAATTAATCAATTAAAGTAAATATTTTTTAGGTTTAGAAAAGTAAATGTGGATAAATAGAGACATATTGTAATCATGGATATAAAAAATAATCATAAAAATTGTGAATTCTTCCAAAATTAATCTGTAGGTTAAATACTACTTATATCATAATCTCAAGATTTTTTAATACAAATTGACAAGCTGAACCTGGTATGAAGGGAAAATATTAAAGAATCAATATTTTTTAAAAAAGAAGTAAACAAAGGGGGTGCTTGCCTTACAGTATTCTAAAACATATAGTTACTAGTTATTACAACAGTTTGGGGCTAGACAAATAGGATCGGCGGGATGCAACAGAATCCCAGAAATGGACCATGTGTAAATCAAAATTTGGTATATGATAAATGTAGTCTTTCAAATTCATAGGAAAAATTATGGAACAACTCTTTATTTTGAAAAAAAATTTCTTTCTACTTCCCACCATTAAAGAATACAAGTCAAGTGTATTAAAAACCTGCCAGAAGAAAATGTGGAATAGTATCTTTCATGCCTTAAGATGAGGAAGTCTTTTATTAAAACATCAATTTAAATGCCATGCCAAAATAGACCATAAACAAAATTTTAAAAACAAGTGAAAGACTGGAAAAGTACATGTACCACATATAACAAAAGATTGGTATCTATATTGGGTGTGTTAGAAACCCCTAAAATTCAGTAAGAAAATGACTAATCAATAGAACAGCAGGAAGGTATATAAATAGTCAATGTATAGAAAAGAAAGTACAGATAGATAATGTATATTAAAATGTAGTTCATTAATAGTAAAAAAAACACATAAAAATTAGGTGCTATTTTTAAACCACCAGATCAGCAAGCTTAAATATTTGCTAATAGCATATTTTGACCAGGTTGTGGGCAAATAGGCACTCACACAGACCTGAGAGAGCAATATGACCTCATCTATTAACATTTAAAATGCACATAACCTTTGAGCCACCAGCTTGGCTTCACAGTAGACATCAGAGAAATTTGCTCAAAGAAGCATTTGCAAAGATAGTCACTGAATGGTTGTGTGAAAGAAAAGAAATTCATTTTGTTTCATCAGTAGGGGATTTTAGAAATGTAAAGGAACTGTGGAATCCTGTTTAGCTGTTTGAAAGAATGTGGTCGCTGTATGTGTAAAACCTACAAATACAGTTACGATATATCATTGAGTGGGAAGAGTACATTTAAGTAAGAATAAATAATATGATATAATATTTGCTTAAACTGAATATATATTTTCTGTGGTTTTATATTTATATGCAAATGTTTAAGGAAAAGTTTGGAAGGACCTACACCAAACTGGTAACAGTGGCTCTGTCTTGGACCAGAAGTCAGGTGGTACGAGGTAGTTCAGCTTCATTAAAATCAGTCCTCTCTTCCTTTTTCCCCCTTCCCTCCCCTCCCCTCCCCTCCCGTTCCCTCCCCTCCCTTCCCCTTTCCTTCTTTGTTTTCATGTATTACTTAATTAAAAACTATATTAGGCCTGGTGTGGTGGCTTACGCCTGTAATCCCAGCACTTTGGGAGGCCCAGGCGGGCAGATTACTTAAGCCAGGAGTTCAAGATCCCTTGGCCAACATGGTGAAAACCCGTCTCTACTGACAAAAAAAAAAAAACAAAGCTGGGCATGGTGGCGGGTGCCTGTAATCCTGAGGCATGAGAATCATTTCAACCTGGGAGGCAGAGGCTGCAGTGAGCCGAATCTCACCACTGCATTCCAGCCTAGGTGAAAGAGTGAGACTATGTCTCAGAAAATAAGAAATATGTTAAAATTTAATTCTTATCTATTTTGTTGTAACAAATTCTTTTTGGAGAAATAAATGTTATGGAAATAATCAGAAGTATATGCATTTCTATGTAAGAATGTTTATCACAGCATTATTGATTAAAACACAAAGTTGGAAACAATCTAAGCGTTTAACAGTATGGATACCACCTGGTATGCATCTTCATATTCTCTTCTCAAATATCAAATAGAGGCCCGGCACAGTGGCTCACATGCCTGTAATCCCTGTAAGCACTTTGGGAGGCCGAGGTGGACGGATCACTTGAGGTCAGGAGGTTGAGACCAGTGTGGCCAACATGGTGTACCCTGTCTCTACTAAAAATACAAAAATTTGCTGGGTGTGGTGGCGCATGTCTGTAATTCCAACTACTTGAGAGGCTGAGGCACGAGAATCCCCTGAACCCGAGAGGCGGAGGTTGCAGTGATCCGAGATTGCCACACTGTACTCCAGCCTGGGCAATAGAGTGAGACTCTCTCTCTCTCTCTCTCTCTCTCTCTCTCTCACACACACACACACACACACACACACACACACAATCAAATAGTTTCCTATTCAAATAGAGCTCTATTTTTTTCCCTTTCAAGGAAACACTTTACTATCTGATTAAGAAGTCCAAGTTAAGAAACTACTAAATGACAATGGGAAGTGTGCTTTGATTTCCCTAGAGTATTTGTATTTTAACAGATATTTGGAGTGAAGTTCTCTCCAAAGAAGGAATATCTAACGGTCAGGATTTTAGAAATGGAAAATGTATGAAGGCGAGCCAGACTTTAGGAAATTCTTCACATACTACTTTGTAATCAATGTTCTACTTTTCAAATATGACTGAAGGTCTCAATTCCTAATAAATTCCATTGTCAAAGACTAAGAATCTATGCCATAAGGGACTAGCTGAAGGCACAGGGTATGTCTAGTCTAGAAATGAGACGTTTGGAGTAGACTGGGTAGCTGTCTTTAAATGTTGTAGGGCTGACATGTAGAAGGTGGATGTATCCTGTGTTTGCTCCATGTAGTCAATACTGGGGGATCAGTGAGTAAAAATTAGAGGAGGCATTTTATAACTTTTATAGGCAAAATTTCCCGAATAGTGCTGATAATACAATAGATTCCCTGGAAAAGCAGTGTTACTCCTATTTTTTGAAGTACTAGTAGATTTTGGATGAAGATTCACTAGGGATGAAGTAGACTGGATTCCTGAATTGTGTGAGTAGTGGGAGTGGACATCTCTATCATTGTTTTCGAATATTTGCATTATGAAAACATGCAGTGAGCACTTACTATGTGCTTAGCACTGTGCTCAGTACTAAGAAAATACACAGATAAAGCAAAACAAGGGGTGAGTGGAAGACACCTCTTGTTGGAAGTGTCCATTAAAGAAAAGAAGAGCTGGATGGAGACTGGCTTTTTTTTTTTTTTTTTTTTTTTTTGAGACAGAGTCTCACTCTGTTGCCCAAGCTGCATGATCACGGCTCACTGCAGACTTAAACTCCTGGACTCAAGCCGGCCTCCCACTTCAGCCTCCACAGTAGCTAGGACCACAGGCACACACCATTATGCCCAGCTAAGTTTTTTCATTTATTTTTTATTTTTTGTAAAGATGGTGTCTCCATATGTTGCCCAGGCTTCCTTTCAGGACCTTAGTGGAGAAGCCAAATCACTCAATGGCCTTGATTTTATCAAGGAAATGGGCTCTGACTGTAAGACTCAGGATCCTCAGTGAAGGGAACTGAGCTACCCATTGACCTTGATTTCATTAAGGTAGTGGGATTTGACCATAAGACCCTATTGAGTTTGCTTCTTGGTCATGGGTTTGAGCAGGGATTATTTCCTGCTCTGTTCTCATTGTGTGTCCCTGATTCTCACATTTCTGCAGCACTGCCTCTGGCACTAGGCTATGATGCATTTGTGATGCTTTATCTTTACATGTTTTACTTATTCTTGCTGCTCAGTCCAAGGGGACAAAACTGTCTCTTTTGGCAAAGCTGTGTTTTATGTTTTCCTTGATATTAGTAGTCATATGTATTGGCACGTCAACTTGGTAGAAGCCCCAGAGATTTACAAAGTCCTTTCAGGATCTATTTGAACTGGGACTTCTCTATAGCCCTGCCCTGGCAGGAGACGCCAGTAAAGAACCTTATACAGTTTGTCTATTAGGGAATCTTCCTGTGAGATTGTGGTGGCTGCCATGCCCCATGTCCTCACAGGAAGATTTTAATTTGAGAAAAACTAACACTAACTTGAAAATTAGATATTTTGGGGAAGCTTGGACATGAGATATTGCCACATGGTTAAGGTCATGCCACGTATTTTCTGTTAAGATTATTGTTACATCTCTGAGGGGAATTTATGCTTTCAGAAGTGAGTTTTTCGAAATGGAAATGTGGAAAATCCATTTTTTCCCTTCTTTTACCTTACAGTTCTTTGTGGCCAAATGAGTGCTTTTGGGAGCATTTGGTGTAGCTCATATAAACACACACACAGGTATAGACATACATATATATTTATATATGTATATAAATTTATGTACATAAATATCACCGCAGAAAGGCCTGCAAAGAACAATCATTTATATAGGTACATAAATGAATTATATACATATGTATATGTCTATATGTCTATGTATATGTCTATAATTTATGTATATATACACAAATTATACATTATATACATATATGTGTATAATTGAATTATACATGTATTGAATTCATATATGTATATATTAAATTTACATATGTATAATTTATACATATAAATTATATATAACATATACATACAAGTATATGTATATAATTCATTTATATATGTATATAAATTATTATACTTTGTAGACCTTTTTTGGGGTATAAATATTTAGAGCTTTAGTCTTAGGGAATTCAAACAGCTATGGTCTTGTGGTCTTAGAAGATTATTCTCAGGCTTCTTACATGTCCTGGTTTTTTGTTCTGTTCTTAAGTTAATCAGGTGGTTGCAATTATTCGGAGAGTATGTGTAGATAGTTGTTCATTTGGAATAATTGTTGTTGACTGGGCAAGTGGCCATATAGGGATTTCTCCATTGAGAATCTATGTGAACCCTGAAGGCCTTGAGTGTCTGAACTATGTAGGTAAACGATTGGGATGGGTTTGAACTTTGTCTCTATGATGTATTCTGCCCCAGGCTCTCGGTTCTTGTCACAGTTGAGCACCCTGAATTTTCCAGATAATTGCTTCAATTTCTAACATTTCTGTTAGTTGATTTTTTGTAAGAAGTGTTAGGTCCTCTCCCGTTTATTCATGGACCTGATTTAAAATGTCAAAAAAGATGCTGTTTAACTTCTGGAGTTGTAAATGCACCCATGAGAGAGATGAGTTACATTGTATTCACTGGAATAGTTAGCATATTAGCACACAAAATAACATCACACGTACATCAATTATATCTAATTTATATCAGGCTCAAGTTATATATTATATCAGACATGCTTAACTATGGTGGAATTTCAAATGATTTAAATTATTAAACATGGGCCAATGATTGGCAACACAATTGTGAGGGGCCAGTTTCTGTTCAGTATAAATCGGAAGGCCTGAGATGAGAATAGCTTCCTTCTTGTTTCCTTCTTGGAAGTTTCATGATTGATTTGGTAAAAGTTACAACTTGGGCATGAAAAGATTTTCTTGTGTTTTGGTTTATCATAAACACCCATTACTCTCTCATTTTTACATCAACTGCAGCTTGTTTCTGTTTTGTCATTGTTTCCTCCTATAATTTCATCTCACTTTGCTTGGACTTTTATAATATATAGTACCTATTACTGGATGCTATGTGGAAAGAACATGGACTTTGGTATTGGGGAGATAGAACTTCAAAACCTAGCCCTGCCACTTAATAGCTGACTTTTTGTGTGACCTTTGACAAGTCTCTTAACCTCATTTAAAAATAGCATGTGTAGGCCGGGCGCAGTGGCTCACGCCTGTAATCCCAGCACTTTGGGAGGCCGAGGCGGGCGGATCACGAGGTCAGGAGATCAAGACCATCCTGGCTAACACGGTGAAACCCCATCTCTACTAAAAATACAAAAAATTAGCCAGCCGTGGTAACGGGCACCTGTAGTCCCAGCTACTTGGGAGGCCGAGGCAGGAGAATGCCGTGAACCCGGGAGGCGGAGCTTGCAGTGAGCCTAGATCGCGCCACTGCACTCCAGCCTGGGCGACAGAGCAAGACTCTGTCTCAAAAAAACAAACAAACAAATAAAAAGCATGTGTATTGCAAGAAATTTATGATAATTACAGAAAATTTTATACATGCACTAGTGCACGCACGTGTGCATGTGTGAATGTCCTTGTGCTTACAGTACAATAGTGCTCTGTAAAAGATACATTTATTCAGTGTAGTGTATTAAATTTTTTAATGTGTTCTTTTGTCTTCACCATGCACTGTAATCTTCAAATGGGCATTAACCATGTATTATTTATTTTGCATTCTCTCCACTGTATTCAAGGTAATTTGTGCAAATTAGGTACTCTTTAAATGTTTGTTTAATTGAAGTTTTGAGTCCTTTTTTTATAAGAACAGGTTTTTTTGTTGTTATTGTTGTTTGGTTGGTTTTTCTTTAGACCTGAAGTCTAAGGTTTACACATGCTGATGCACGTGAACAAATTTTCAAAAAGAAAATACTTTGGTGTGATAATATTTTTTCCTTTTCTAAAGGAGGAAAAAATCAATTTTTAACCCCAACATCTCTGGCTTCCTTTTATGTCTTTTGAGCCAGATCATGGACTAGAAATCAAATGGGTGACAAGAAAATAAAATGTACAGAGCTACTTTGGGGGAAACTTCAACCATCTTAGTACCGGAATGTTTTCAGTTTTTCGGCCTTCCTTCATCTGTAAGTGATTTTATTTCAGAGACCAGGAAGAAAGAAGTTAAAGGTCAAGGGAATCCAGCTCACTGGGGTAGTTTGTACCAATCAGAAGAACACAGAAAGCTGAGGAAAGCTGAAGGTCTTCCTGTCCTGGCTAAGTGCACCATAAGGAAATCGATTTGTCCTACAAAAAAAGGGATTTAGGATGGGAGTGCATGGAAGACCCCAAGGAGAAATAAATTCAGTTTGAAGTTTTAACAAGGAAAAAGAAATCAGAAATGTAAAGGCCAATAATAATCTGCATCTGCCCCAACATGGTGTTTGGAACTTTTCAACCATGATAAAGAATGATCTAAGCAAGGGTGTTTTTACACCATTCTTCTAATGTTCTTTATTTCTTACTGGTGTCAAGACCTCACTGATGTGAACGTTTACCCACCAGGGGTAATTTCTGAAAGTCTCAGTGGCTTCATTTGCCTTAGCTGCTGAGATTTTCTGATACCATATCAAGGCTACAACGCTGTGCCACGTTCATGAGACAACCATGACAATGACGCGGAGGGTCTGATTCCAAATATATGTACAAATAGCAAAATCTCAGCAGTCCTGAGCTTTTCTAACATATGTATATGTTGACATATAATACAATGTGTCATCTATGTTATATATAAATGTGAAAGAAAATTGTTTTAAAAATAGTTTTTTAATTTTCCAGGGCAAATACTCCTCTCCCAAAATATAACTTCTGTAAGACAGAAATGAACAATAGAAGCCAAGAGTAATATATTTCATTCATTTATTATTCATTCAAAAACTATTTTTGAGTGCTGGCTATCTGACAGACACTGTACTAAGGAAGTAGCATTGAACAAGCAGTGCCTTTATAGATCAATAGTTTTGTAGAGGAAAGTGGAAAACAATAAGCATGATAATAATACTTAACAATATAACAACAGCAATAAGATTACACTGTAATCAGTAGTATAATAAAGGAGTCAGAGTTATGCCCAGCATACGTAAGGCTGTCTAACAGGGCAAAGATGGAGGCTTTGACTAGAAAAATAAAGTTTTTTTTTTTTTCTTTGAAAGCTTTCAAACAGCAGAACATGATCAAATTTGCATTTTGTAAGATCACCTTGAAGGGAATAAATTGGTTAGGCATGAAGTCACATACAATGAAAATAGAACTGTCCCCAGAAGTTTGGTAGGGGTCTTCTAGAAGTTCAAATACTTCTAAGCAGAGTGAAAGCATATCAGGTAACTCTGACAATACATTTCAGGAGGGAATATGCACGTGCAGGTCCATATTTGGAAGTAAAGGATGCAGGATGGCCTTGTCAAGGCCTTACTAAACCAAGGTCCTGGAGGGACATGTGTTCATTGCTAGGCAGGTAGGATGGAGGAGGCTGACCTCACTGGGTGCAAAGTAGTTGGGTGTTAGGAGTTCCCGAATGTTCTCCTCCCTGCCACCAGTGTGCCTCTCCTGCACTCCATGTTTTGATTTGTGATCATTTTAGACCATGACTCAGCACATATGACTCTCTTCTCTCATAGGAGACTTTGCCTTCTGTTTGCTGCTTGGCCTCACAACTTCCCATTCTCTGAGCAGATGTACAAGCCATTTGCCAGTCATAGAAATTTCCCTTTCTAAAATCAATACAACTTTCAAAATGAAGCTGTGGGTTTATTAAGATAATTGCAAATGGTAACATATCTGAGAGAAAATCTTAATAGAAAGTTATTTAGAATACGTCAGAAAAAAACAATGTGTTTATTGAGGTAGACATTAGTCTAGACATTAAATACCATTAACAAAATAGTCTCACCTGTTATTTCCACCTAAACTCTATTTTCAAATTTAGGCATACCTTTTAAACTCTTCCTTATGTTGTCATTGAACCTGGTTAGATGCTGTTATGGTTAGGCTTTGTGTCCCCACTCGAATCTCATCTTGAATTGTAATCCCCAGGTACTGAGGGAGAGACCAGGTGGGAGATGATTGATAATGGGGGCGGTTTCCCCTATGCTGTTCTTGTGATAGAGAGTGAATTCTCATGAGATCTGATGGTTTTATAAATGGTAGTTTTTTCTGTGCTGACACATGCTCTCCCTTGCCTGCTGCCATGTAAGACACACCTCTTCCCCTTCCGTGCCTCTTCATACTTCATGCATGACCAGACAGCTGTTGCATGACATCATGCCTCATCCTCTGTATACAGATAGTGGACAAATAATATAAAGGGAGCAAAAAGCCACTTCTTTCCAGGAATATTCTAGTCCTTCAAATTGAAAGTGATGATCAAATGAAATGAGTTACTTCTAGTCTTTAAATGGAACAGAATTTAGACATTATGAAATTTAACTCTAGATGTTAAGGCAGACTTTGGATTCATCATGGAGAATATAACAAATGCTTAAAAGATTCTTACTTTGCTTATAGCTTTGGATGATCTTTGATACTGAGAATCACAAAGAATTATACTCTAAGTAATCACAGATGTACTGTGAGAGAATGGTTTCTTATACACACTGATACAGTTAGATTTGACTTTTAATTTTTCTTTTGGTACAATATATACCATAGTAATGTAATCAGATTCTAAACTCTAATTTTACTTGCTAAGTTTCCATATTTATTTTGTTGATAACTGATGCATGGTTTATGAACATGTGTGCTTTTCTATTATGTGTTCATATTTCACTTCCTTAGAGTTTTACTGTTATTTCCTTCAGTAAAGGAGCTACTTTTTTAAAAAAAAACTAAATTATATTTCATATATTTAGGATAGTTTATTTCCTTTGATACTCATTTATAATTAATGAAGTAAAGTTTAAAATTTTTAATGGGATAACGTTTGAAATTAATAGTGTTTTGAAAACTAGAGATGTAAAAATCCTTGGCAAGAGTTTTTATCTCATATAGACTGAATGAATTATTAAAAGCGAACTTCTACCTAAATCTAAACCTTATTTTCTTCATTATATTGATTTTCTTGTTCCATGAAAACCTATCAAGTTTTCTAGAAAGTTTATGGTAATATTTTTGTGTTCTTTAGTCATAACTTGTTTTCATGTAATACATGTAATATATAGGTTTTTGGGGATAATTTTCAGTAGTCTTTCTAGATTACAAAATGGATACCTGTGGAAACATAAATGTATATAATTTTGAATATAAAACCATTTGTAGAATGTAATAGGAACACATTCAAAGCAAAGCTGCATCACAGTCTTTTGCAAAGTAGAGAATATTCATACCATGAATGCTGACCATCTATTATATCTCTCTGGATTCTGCTACTTTATGATTTTCATAAACACGACTATTTTCCTTCATGTGAAGACTAAAGATAAAATGCCTCTCTCCCTGATCAAACTTCTTCACACTGTTCTCCAGTAGCATCTTTTCCCACTTCAACATCTGGTAAAGCAGCCTAAAGACAAGAAAGTATTTCCTACAGGGAATGCAATTTTTGGCCTTCTTGGTAAAGAGGACTTCAAATGAAACCAGACCTGGCTATGAGCTACCCATCCATCTTAATATTGCCTGGACTGAATTCACTTGGGGTAATCCTTACTTTCATTTGCAAAGGAATTGTAATCTGCTGTACTTTATTTGTGGTTTTTGAGAATAGCTTTTCTGTCTTCTATACTCTTCCTTAATATTACTTCCTCTGAGCCAGCCTGTCTAGCCTGGTTCTGAGTATAAATAGCTCCAAGTGTGGAGCACTAATGCCCTGCTATTGCTGGGTTATGTGAAACCCTTTTTTTGTGTTGAACACAAGAAGCCCATGATTATTCCTACCACAGATTCTCACATTCTTAATCAGTTCCACCTGGCCAATAAACAGTAAAGCCAGGACAGCTTCTCTTCTGTGTGGGTTTTCTACTTTATGGGTAATAAAACTGTCCTTGGTGTTATTTAGGAATCCCTTTGATGCCTACTAGTTTACTGTATTGATATTTCAGGGGTATTGGCAGTCGCTGGTGAGCCTTCACTACTGGCATCCCTGAACTGTGGCAATGAAGTGGTTTGGGTAAATAATGGCGGGGTGGGGAACACAGCTGGTAAAGTTTTTTTTTTTTTTTTTTTTTGTACTTACATGTATCAAGGAAAAATTTAGAAGTGGCCTTATGGAAACAAGCAAGGCTAAGAAATGGTTAGATTTCTTTCAGACCTGCAGGAAGGAAGGAAGGAAAGAAAGAGAGAAAAAGGAGAGAGAAGATGCAATGTAATTTTTTGAACTTGTAAACACCTCACATTGTTTATTTGCAATGGTATTTTGTTAAAATCATTACTAGATACCAAGCTCCTAGTCTGCAAGTTAAAAAGATGAAGCTGGGCTAATTCTCACCTTCTTTGTATTGAATTAGCTAGTAAAAATGCTCTCTGCAGATTTTAGGGAAGAGAGGGTATTAAGGGCATTCTTTGTCATCACTTTTCTAGTTCCAAGTTTGAGTTCCATTTTCAGTACATGGTTTTAGTAATGTGTAAATGTTTCTTGAAAGGTGGCTTATATTTTTATTTTTATTATTAATGTTTTTTTAAACCAACCGGTGTAGGATATTTGAAATGGGAAAGACTACATGGTAATAGAAAATGAACTCATATTAGATCAAAAGAAACAAATAACCGATGCATCCAAGAAAAGTAAATGCTTTGTGAACTTGAAGAGCTCTTGTTGGATGGCACTATTTATTTTGAACAAATTATTTTAACCACATTAACTGTTAAAATGGGGACTCCTTTGGGCTTTGAAACAGCTTTTGATATAGTGCCTTTCTTTGTATTAGTATTACTTATTCCTACCTTAATTAATTATTGTGGTCACTTCTTGAATGGAATAAATGCCATCAGCCTTATCATTACTATCACCATCATATTTTTATCATAAACAATATTAACTGGCTACAGGGTAAAGAGTTTCGAGTGTGTTTTATAATATACAAGAGAGACCTCTCCTGTCAGTGCCTAGTGCCCAAATGTTATTTATCAAATGTATGATTACTGTTGGCATCATTATGTATATTTTTAAAGATTCAAGTTTTTCTTTGAAAGTACCTTTCCCCCTGCTTTTAAAAAATATTTCTATAGGTTTTTAAAATGTTAATCAGGAGAGATAAAGCCATTTTGCAGATGGTGAAATAAACTACTTGAGATAGCACAGTACATTAATATAAGCAGAATGTGTCTGTGGGTATTCATGTGTGTGCATGTGTTTAAGCTCATCCATTCCACGAATACGGACCCAGCATCGATTATGCATGTGCTCGGTGCTGTAATAGTTGCTGGAATACAAAAATGAATAATGCAGAGTTATCATCCTTGAGAATCATATAGTGTCATGGGGTGATAGGTTTTCAAAACAAGTAATTACAATAAAAATGATAGTACTGTAATAGAGGCCAACTGTGCCTGGAGGAATTGAGAAAGACTCTCTGAAGAGGTAACTTTTGAATGGAGCTTTGAGTGGTGAACTAGGGTTTGGCAAGAGTAGAGCAGAGAAGAATGTTGCAGTTAAATGGAGAAGTTGAAGAGATTTTGAGGATTAAGAGCACATGATCTGTCTGGAAATAACTGGAGTACAGATAATAAAAACAAGAAATAAGTTCTCGTATGCTATTGCATAGCAGCATGACTATAGTTAACAATATTGTATTGCATATTTTAAAATAGCTGTAAGAGACAATTTTGCATGTTCTCATTGCAAAGAAATGATAAGTGTCTGAGGTGATGGATATGCTACATACCCTGATTAGATTATTACACAATGTATACATGTTTCAAAACATCACCCTTTGCCCCATACATGTGTACAAATATTAAGTATCAATTAAAAATATTTTAAAAGAAAAAAGTAAATATGGCAAAATGTTAAAAAAAATTTCACAACCCTACCTCCAGCAAATTTTCTGCAGTTATTATTCTGGTATTTATTTTTGGTTGATTTTCTCCTAAGACTAGTTCAGAGAGCTATAGAGTCTAACTAATTTTTAGTTCAATCTCTCTCTTTTTTACATATGAACACTAAGTTTCATCTGTTAGCAACTTTTTGAAGCTAAACACGTTGTATACTAAAATATAGTTAGTGTGTTTTTCCACTTCTTGTTTCAAGATGAGAATATTATCAGCATTCTTTAGGAAATTTCCCATACCACTTCACGGCTCTCCTTTAGACCTTAAAACACCTAGTATTATCAGTCCCTCCCACCTCCAATATTTCTGTTTTAGAATTTCACTTGTCCTTTATTTATACTGGTAGTGTTCAAAGGAAGTTTTTTCATGACATTCTTATATGAAACTCCAGTATAGAAATCAGATTTAAATTTTTTTATACAAAGATGTATATTTAGTTCAAATTCATATAATATGCTTATTATAAATCTGTTAATAAGAACAATGAAATTACTTTGATTAGCACAAAAATTTAAAAGGTATATTAGAGAAAATAGTTGTAACCTTATATCAACTGTAGCATCAAATTGATTTCTGTATTATTTGGTTTCACAATATTGAGAAAATCCTGATTCACACATTAAAGTGGTTACAAATGGTAGCAGTGTTTTTTGTTTCCTCATTTGTTTTTATTTTATTTTTAATTTTTGTCTGTACATAGTAGGTATATATACTTATTGGATACATGTGATGTTTTGATACAGGCATACAATGTACAATAGTCTTATCAGGGTGAATGGGGTACCCATCACCTCAAGCATTTATCATTTCTTTGTGTTAGAAATATTCCAATTCTATTTTCTTTTTTTAATGTACAATAAATTATTGCTGACTATAGTCCACCCTGATGTGCTATCAAATACTAGATCATATTCATTCTATCTAACTATATTTTTGCACCCATTAACCATCTCCACAACCCACCCCAACCCTTTTTAAAACAACCTGCCTTGAAGTTTCAAGATATTCTTCATCTAAAATGATCCAGAAACTCAGAAAAGTTGCTGGAATTTTTTGTCCAAGATGATGCAGCAAAATCTAATATGTGAACCTATTTTCATTGTTAAATATTCAGCTGAGAGGTGGTTAATGTATTTCTTTTCTTTCTTTTTTTTTTTTTTTTGTTTGTTTTTTTGAGACAGAGTCTCACTCCATCACCCAGGCTGGAGTGCAGTGGGAGGATTTTGGCTCAATGCAACCTCCACCTCCCAGCTCAATTGATTCTCTTCCCTCAGCTTCCTGAGTAGCTGGGACTACAGGTGTGTGCTACCTTACCCTGCCTTTTTTTGTATTTTTAGTAGAGATGGGTTTTCACCATGTTGGCCAGGCTGGTCTCGAACTCCTTCACCTCAGGTGATCCACCCGCCTCTGCCTCCCAAAGTGCTGGTATTGCAGGTGTGAGCCACCGTGCCCAGCCTGGTTAATGTATTTCTTAGCCAGCCTAAATTGTCATTGTTGCCTGGAAAAATACTCTTTCAGATGAATTTCTTGTATTGGGAGGTTTGATAATAAAATAATATATGTGAACTAAAAACAATGTAATTTCTTCTTCTCTCTAATTTTTACTTACTAGTGTCTCTGGTAAAAGGGTTTATGCGGGAGCAAGTTGGCTGACACTTGTCATCAGTCTGCCACAGCTTGTAGATAATTGAAAGTATGTTAGAATAGAGGAGTGAAAAATGCAGCAATTCTAAACCAGAATGGCAGGGTCTCCATGGAGGGCCTCATGACCACATACCTCATTCTTCCAGAATTATTATATCTGCTCATATGAATTCTCTGTGCATCCTTGCATTTATTAATAATGTATACTTAGTCTTTTAAAAAAGTACTTGAAATCATAAAGATTTTGATAGCTTGATACTATTTGATCACAATGAACATAGGGAATTTCTTACAATTATATGAAGTCAACATTTCTAGCTGGTTTTAAATAAGAAAATAACCTAGGCATTGATAAAATTGACTTTCAGTAAATCTGAAGTGTGAGGGGGAAATATTTTATCATGGTGTTTGTCTCTGTGAGTTAATATTTATAATACTTTTTCTCATGTATTTTTCAATGGAGATAAAATTTATGCAAACACTAATAAATCAGTGTCATCCTAATTGAAACTTGGCAAGTGAGAGACACTCGGTTACCTGTCCTACGTTATGCACGCCCACCCTTTCATACTTGGGGCAGATGAAAAGGGGAAATGTCAAGATATCACTTGAAAAATGCATTTTTAAAAGTTAAATTAACAAAAAGTAAGACTTACGATTTAGGAAGTGATGGGGGGTACCACTGATGAATACTTTGCTGCACTGTATTTCAGCAATGCAGTCCAGCATTGAAGGTCTCTTTTATTCCATAAAGAAGTATACTTTTCTGTAGAAAATTTAAATATTTTAACCTGCAGTACATTACAGGGAAAATTATTTATGAAACCACAAAAACAAAAGGTATTTATTCTACCATGGAAATATACATTTAAAAAAATGTCCATCTATAGTTATTTCAGTCCTTCAGTGTAGTATGGACATATTTTTGAGGCTATGTCTGGGCACACAAACTTTTAATGTAACTCAGTTAAAAGTAAATTTATTAAAGATGTAATTTGTGGGATTATGTATGCTATGAAACCTGGTCTGCTTTAATTATGACAATTTCTTTATCCATTGATGGGCACTTGGGTTGATTCCATATTTTGGCTATTGTGAATAGTGCTGCAATAAACATGGGAGTGCAGACATCTCTTTGATGTATTGATTTCCTTTCTGCTGGATATATACCCAGTAGTGAAATTGCCAGATTGTAAGGAACTTCTTTTAGTTTTTTGAGAAGCCTCAATACTGTTCTCTAGAGACTATACTAATTTGCATTCCCACCAACGGTGTGTGAGGCTTCCCCTTTTCACAGTGATTTTTAAGGACTTTACCTTTACATATGGGACCAGAGTATGAACATTTTGAACACCATATGAGGTGATATGGAGATTCAGGTCTCCAGTCCCTGAGTAGCACTCAGTTGTCCCTCAAAGCCACCAACACCGGAAAGAACTAGTCAACATATTCCTGGAAGTGACTCCCTTGGTCAGTAGCTGCTAAATGATCTTGGGCAAGCCATTTCTCCTTTTTCACATATGTGATTTTTAATGTCCTTTTAAGCTAAAAAGCATTACCTCCATTCTAAGTAGGTAATGCTTGCTGTCTTTTTGAAAGTGCAGTACTTTCAGAGGATAATCATTATAGATGTGGTGATTCTCATCTTAAACAGTACAACAAAGTGTATATTTCTTGAGCCCTCATTTATAGATAATAATGGTATAAATGGTGTTTATTAAACTAATGGGTAAATGGTGTTTATTAAACTATGATGACATTTGTTAAACTCCCCATGTTAAGGCTGAGAGAGCCTGGGAACCAATGAATAAGAATTCCAAAAAAATCACATCACATTATGCCATTTTCTCTTTTTCACAGAATCCTATTTGTTAAAACCCTAGCTTCATGCTATTCTTTCTCAGTTGTCCACCATTTCAGATTCATTGTATTCATTAGGCATGACAGGCACATAGCTTAGGTCCTAGTAGCTTTTTAAAGGTCCTTTGGAAATATTTGAGCCCTGAAAACAAATGATATCTTCCAAAGTCCAAAAATAAAACCATAAAACCAGCATTGATAAATGTTTAATGAAATGCCTACAAAATATAATATTAAGTCAACTTCATTAATTGTTAAAATTAGTATTCATAAAATTTTCATAATATTTGGAAATAAACTGTAATTTAGATTTCTCTTTTTGTAAGAATTTCTGAGTATGCAAAATGATTATCATAAAATTATAACCAATTGTAGATTCAGTGAGATGCTTAGCCAAAGAATTTCAAGAGCAAAGTTACAGGAAATCCTTTCATAATTTTGTACTAAAAAATTGAATTTATATGTAATCTGTGAAAACTTTAATACATTGTTTATTAGGTATAAAAATCAAATAACAATCACTAACATTTATCAGATGTTCATTATGTGCGAAATATTATTCTAAGATCTTGTTCATTATGAATGTGCTATTGATTTTTTTCTCTCTCCCTCTACTCCATGTCTAATCAATCTCCAGCCAGACATTTCACTTGTATTTTTTCCTTAAATCCATCCAATTACTTTTCTCTCCATTGACACCTGCCCGTCCTCCAACTCAGAATCCCAGTATCTTTTGACTAAACTACTTCAAAAGTCCTCCTGCATCCCCTCCTGTCTCCAGTGGTAGAGTAAACCTATAAAAGGGAAATTCTGCTTTAAGCCTTTTCATGGCTCCAATTACTATTATGATAAAGTATGAAATCCTAAACATGACCTCAAGTCTCACCCTTTTACAACCAGTCTGTTTTCAGGGGCCCCTCTTTATGCTATACCCAGAGAAATTGAACATCCTCCATAGCCTCCTGCCTCAGGGACAGGACAGGAGGCCTGAGGTTTGCGCAGGGCGGGTATGTCTGATACAGGGAGGCACTGGCAGTAGAGTAAGACCCATATGAATCTGAGGCTACTGTCAAAAGGAGGGCATGAGTTCCCACTGGGAGGGAAAGGAAGGAACACTTATTGAGGCATGGCAACACTTGCAGGGCCTGGCTAGGTGTTGGACATGCACCGTCTCATTGAATACTCCTAACAGCCTGTGAGGTTGATCTTATGATTGTGTGCACAGATGAGATATGCAGGGCAGCACAGCTAGTGAAAATTAGGCTTGGAATTTGAAACTTGACTCTCAAGCCAGTGTTTTTCCACTCACCATGCTGTTCTGCCTTGTTGTTTCATCACTGTTATAACCCCAGTCTACCACAGAGCCTCAAGACGAGGAGTATCTACCCAATAGATGTTGGGTGAATTTGGAATGTCAGAGTAAGTCACCTTTAGTCTAGGGGCTTTTCCTTTGAAGAAAAACACTGCTTTCATCCTGGGAGTTGAAACAGGTTTTGCAGAGGCTTTGTGACCTTATCCATCTATCTATGTATATATCTATGTATCTATGTATCTCTCTATCTATGTATCTATCTATCTATCATCTATCTATCTATCTATCTATTTATGTATAGGTAACTATATTCTAGAGGTTTGAGACCATACTAGTAGGATACTGTTATGGATACCACACACACACACACACACATATGAGATATTAGAAATATATCATATTAAATATATATCTGATATATGTATCATATATATCATCTTATATATGTATCTCAGATATATATCTGATATATATGTGATATCTGATATAAAATCATATACATCATATATGAAACATATGATAATGATATATATAATATAGATGTATATATTATATACATATAATATGTATATATACATATTATATTATATATATTATGTATATATGTGTATATATTGTGTATATATAATATATAGATGTATATTATATATAGATGTATCCATAACAGTATCCTACTAGAATGTATATATATAACATATCCTACTCATACACACATACACAGACACACACACACACACACACACACACATATATATATTTCCAGCATGTCTGTTATGAAGTGTTTACTCAGAAGTAAAATTTAGCAGTTTTTCAAATATGATGACATAGTATTGCGGTGGCTTTTAAAAAGTACCTGGGTACATTGTTTGGTTTAGTTTTTATTAGCATGTATATATAAATATTTTAAAATGTTCTCTCGAGCGGGCAGGTAAGCACTTGGAGGCTTGCCTGGCAGCAGCTTACCAGCAGCCAATGGATTTCTCATGCCAAAAGCTCTTTCTTGCAGCAAAGGAACAGATGAGCGTCCAGATGATAGCCACATGTGTGAGAGGCGGATGTCAGCCTCCATCAAAGTTCCTCAGAAGCTCACCCATCATTGTAGCTTTCTTTGTTGCTTTCTGTATATGTGGTTTAAAAAATCTTTTTAAAGATGTACAAAAGACTTATGACACTTTTCGATCAGTTCTTTGACTACAATAGAAACCAGTGATGGCTTCAAATGGTCATCCCCGCATTGTTTCCTGATTGTTAAAGTTAACAACTAGGAATATTTATTTGTATAAGTGAGTATTTTCTCCCCATAGAAAGTCTTCAATACAGACCTTTGATTATATTTTATTCCCAATAAATTATAATTTAGAACATAAAATATTTTAGATGAGACATGGGACAGGAGGAGGGGTGTGGCTACCCGGGAGGTGAGTATAGGCACTTACCTGGTCTAAAGAGAAGCCTTCGGGGATCTGCACTTTGATTCTGGTTCCTGGACTTTATCTATCCCACCTAAATCAGGTTCTGCTAGAACCCCTAGCTCACTAGAGATGGTGGCTGCTAAAAACCGTACTACCCTGAGATGTGTGAGAATAGTCGAATGGAAACTGTGATGTTCTCTAAGTGAACGCAGTTTGTTGGAGGTAACACGGAGCAGGGAATGGGATTCCCAGGAATACGGGCCTGGATGGAGACATCTTATTCTGCTGTTTTCTAGCATGTGACCTTGACCAAGTTTTCCGACCTCTTAGATCTTAGCTTTTTTTAAAAAAAATCTATCAGTGGAGATCGTAATATTAATACTTTCCTTTGTGCTGCTGCAAGAAACAAATTAAATAAACCATGTGTATTAGACTCTCAGGGCTGCCATAACAAATTACCATAAGCAAAGTGGCGTAAGACAACAGAAGTGTATTTACTTTACTCTCAGAGTAAAGGCTACTCTGGAAGCTAGAAATCTGAAATTAAGGTGTTTGGCAGGGTCATGCTCTGAAGGAACCTTTCCTTGCCTCTTCTAGCTTCTGGTGGCTACTGGCAATCCTTGGTTTTCCTTGGCGTTCCTTGGCTTGTGGCCACTTAGCAACAATCTCATCCTCCATCTTCATGTGGCCTTCTTTTCTGGGTATACATGTGTCTCATATCTCTCCTTTGTGTAAGGACATCAGTCATAGGATTTAGGGCCTATCCTAATTCAGTATGACCTCATGGTTTACCTTGATTATATCTATAAAGATTTTATCTCCAAATAAGATCTGGGGGTTAGGACTTCAACATATCATTCTGGAAACACAGTCCAATACACAACAGTATGTAAAAATGCTTAGTACAGTGACAGTACATATATATATATATATATATATATATTTAACAGCCTATTGCATTTTCATTTTTAGATATGTGAAAAATTCATCTTGATAATGGAAAGCTTTCTTAGAAATCATTTTTGTGAGCTTCGGTTTATTCATGTTTTCCTTATATTTCATAGTTTTATAGAGTCATAGATTCCGACTTTTCAGACTTCAAAGGTCACTCAGTACAGCTACCCATCCAGCTGGTTTGGAATATTCTCTACTGCATCTTTAACAAGTTGTTCTTTAGCCCCTGCTTCCCTTTCTAGCTCCAGGATAAGGAACACAGAACCATTCAAAGAACCTATTTTACCTTCTAGTGTCAGTAAGTCTTCTGTCTCTTAAGTCCAAATCTATCTCCTTTAATTTTAGTCACTAGTTCCAGGCCTCCAGCTGGAAGTAACATAAGAGCCAATTCAATTCTTGTTCCCTATCTCCGCCTCTCACCTAGTTCAAGTCAGTTATCATGACCATGATAACCATAACCCTCATGGTTCCCTGCTGATCAGCCCAGTTTCCCCAGCTGGGCTTTTTTTTTTTTTTTTTTAATATGGTTGCAAGTTCCTTCAACATTCTGGTTATGATTTTATTAATAGATTTTAATTTGTCTATAACAAATAATATGATTTGCCTTGTCAGGTAAATCGCAGAGTGGAATCCTTTGGAGGCCTCAGTTCTGACGCAGACTGAGGAAATGGGCGCTGGCAGTGGTTCAGCTGGACCTGAGAGTGGACCCCAGGCTGACCCAGTTGGATTGAGCAGTGGTCTGGGAAGGGGGCTCTGGGGCCCAGTGACTCCAGAAGAATTTGTGGTGTTTTAAAAAATGCAAACAATCCTGGCTAACACAGTGAAACCCTGTCTCTACTAAAAATACAAAAAAATTAGCTGGGCATGGTGGCGGGCACCTGTAGTCCTAGCTACTTGGGAGGCTGAGGCAGAAGAATGGTGTGAACCCAGGAGGCAGAGCTTGCAGTGAGCTGAGATCGTGCCACTGCACTCCAGCCTGGGCGACAGAGCAAGACTCTGTCTCCAACAACAACAACAACAACAACAAAAGCAAACAAATGATACACAGGTACTTAATATAAATAAACATTGATAGTTGTGGTGAACTTACTTTAACTCTTCCAAATGGATGATCATTAATAGACAAACCACTTAGATTTAGGAGGTCTACATTTCCTCAGCTGCTAAATAATAGTACAGGTAGAATCTGTGTTTTCCTATCTGAATTCCTTACCTCTAAATTTTTTGTTTGCTAATGTTTCCTAGTAAAGAATTATATTTCTGACCATTATCTTTTTATTCACTTATTTGCAAGTTCTTGCCAATGTCCAACAAATTGATGCATAAACCCAGTATCATTTTTATCAATAGTCTACCATAACATTCTTTAAAAAATTTCTTTAAAGTGACACGTACTGTACATATTTATGGGGCACACAGTGATATTGTGATACATATAATGTATAGGGTTCAGATCAGGGTAGTTACCATACCCATCTCAAACATTTACCATGTTCTTAATTGGAGACTACAGTATGCAAGGCATTGTGAAATTTACAATCTCAGGGTACAAGGCATGTGTGCAGGATTTTAACTCATTGACACACACGCATTCACTCATGAAAGAAAAAATACAGCTTATGGGATATAGTGCATTAAAAAAGACAAAGATGGCTTGTATCTGTCCTACTTAAATATCTTGGTTAATTTGAAGATTAAATGATGTAATGTATGAAAACAACATTAGCAAGTATTAGCAGACACTGCAACTCACTGTGCGCCAGATTGTTCCACAAGCTTTACATGTGTTCACTTATTTAATCTTTCTAACAAGTCTATGTGGTACATGCTAATAATATAACCAGTTTCAACAGGGGGAACTGAAGCTTAGGATGGCTGAATGACTTACTCAATCATATGACTAGTCACTGGAGGAGCTAGGATTCAAATACAGCCAGTCTAACTTGAGAATTTGTTCTCATAACCACTGTACTATATTACTACTCTTAAAAACATGTAAAGATATACATTAATCTATTCATACAGTATGTTACCGCATCATTACAAAATGATGTATTTTGCATGAAAATGGAATTGCTGGAATTAGGCAAGCTTTGTTCATTCTGGGGCTTTATATTTACTTGATTATTTTAGTCTAAAATCAGCAAATTAGGTATGAGATGGCCACATTAGGATAGTCAAATTATTTTAGTTACTAAAAAGTCCAGATTATATTCTGGGTGTTTTGTACAATATTAAGATAAGTTTTGTACTTGGCTTTAGAAAAATACTTGGGTGTAAAAAAGATGTTTTTCTCTTACTTTTTAGGTTACCGTCTTGAAAGAAAAATAAGAAAGCATTTTTTTTTTTTTTTTTAGAACATAGAAATTATATTCCTTGAGATCATGTCCTTTGCAGGGTCATGGATGAAGCTGGAAGCCGTCATCCTCAGCAAACTAACACAGGAACAGAAAACCAAACACTGCCTGTTTAAGTGGGAGTTGAACATTGAGAACACATGGACATAGGGGACACAGGGAGGGGAACAACACACACCGGGGCCTATTGGGGGTGAGGGGCGAGGGGAGGGAACTTAGGGGATGGATCAACAGGTGCAGCAAACCATCATGGCACACTGATACCTATGTAACAAACCTGCACGTTCTGCACATATATCCTATTTTCTTTTCTTTTTTTAAAAAAGAACTGAAGAAAAACAAAAAATAAAAACAAGAAATTGTATTCTTTTAATTTGAAAATTTTGTCCCATCCTTTGATTGTTAGAGGGTTTACTTCCCAAATAAAACCAAAATATACATCATTTGCCTTAAATTCCCTTCTTATTTCTGAAATTTCTTTACTCATAGTCAGGGGATACTCCTGCTGTGAATAAGAATTTTTGCTACTTTGTTCCAATTTGAAAAGGAAAACGATTGGTAGAACTGGGCATCTCTCAAATTCTTCTGGTATTTATTCTCCTGACCTTGCTCTTTAAGGTCACCAATATTTTTGGTGACATTGATAGATGAAGTAGCAGGTGATTCCCAGGGATGGATATGTTGTTCCATATCTAATTGATTGTGGCACAAAAGCCTTTTGTGTTTCTGTCCCATGACCAAGGAGAGGTAAAGAGATTATACTCCATGCTCTCACAATATGTGGGAAATCAGTATTGGAGGAACTATCCACACTGGGGGTGGCTGGATAGATAGGGATTGAAAGTAGGATTGTTTATGTCTCCCTCTTAGCTTTCTTTACCAGAACATTAATTAGATGTGAAGCTAATAGAATACAGTATATGCTATAGGGAAAGAATATGACCTATCATGAACATGGGTTCTTGAATTAGATTCCTTGGATTCAAATAATATTTTATTGCTTCATAGGTATGTGTCCATAAACAAGTTACTTAATTACTCTGGGCTTTGATTTCCTTATCTACCAAACAAGAATACCAAAAGTAGCCATTTCATGGCTTATCATTGGGATTATCAGCTAATTCTTATAAAATAGAATAGTAACTGACACATGGCAAGCTCTCAATGAATGTTAGTGATCACTATTGTTATCAACAAAGAATACTATTATTTTTGCTTCTTTTTATGTCTGGCAAACTACTACTCATCCTTGAATGTTCCATTGTCTCTTTTATGAAGTCTTCTCTGACAGTCATTTGCTCCTCTTTGTAACTTCCATACTAAATTGCCTGCAACAATTATAAAAATTCTTCCAACAAGAATAAAACTTCATGGTCCACAGCAAGAATAAAAATTCTTCCAAGAATATGCTTGTTGTATATTTTTCATCTCCACTACTTGCAAACTCTCAGATATCAGAAATTACTTAATTATGTAATTATTTTAGAAAGCAATGCTCAGCACAGCACTTATTGTATTAGGCATCTGTGATTGGTAAATAAATAAAAAATGAGAGGATGCTGAATTATAACATGGTCTTTGCTATATCATTGTCTATTCTTGGTTCTAAGTATACTGCCAAATTAAAGTTCATTGCCAGAATCTATTATTGGCAAGAGCAAGGCAACTGAATTACCGTAAAGAAGGTTATCAGAGTAAAATTGAAGATACGATTTTGGAATTATACTTACTTTTGGCAAAATGATACAAGACCATACAAATAATAAAATTTGTAACTAGTTTTCCCATCTCTAATCTCAATGCTGTTGAATCATTTCTATTTCGTTCTAACAGATTATTCTTTCTAAAGCACTGCTTTCAAGATTTTTTTTCTGCTTCCAGACCTACAATGTTTTGTCATACCTAGTGAAAATTATACTAGCTAAAAATTTTGAGTGGTTATTTGGTACCAGGTACTCTGCTAAGCATTTCCATCTTTATCTTATATAATCAACCCAGGTATTCTCTTAGAAAGGAAACTCAGTGAGAATGGACCCTTATCTTTTTAAGTCAATACTCTTCCCAGATTAATGCCTGATTAATGCTCTCGATGGTACTGAATGAATAAGTTAGGCACTATTATTTTTATTTATGTATTTATTTATTTATTTTGAGACAGAATTTTGCTCTGTTGGACAGGCTGAGTGCAGTGACATGATCTCGGCTCACTGCAACCTCCGTCTCTGGGGCTGAAGCAATTCTCCTGGTTAGGCACCATTATTATTCCCTTTTTATAAATAAGAAATATAAGAAACAGCAATTGACCCAGAGAATAAAAGTCAGAGTTAGGATTTTAACATATGTGGTCTGTCTTCCTCTTCTACAGATAGGTATTAATATCCTAAAGGTTATACTTCACCCTTTTCAGCCTAGCATTCGAGTAAGGAGCAGCAAACTCTGACTGCAGAAAGCTTCAGACAGGCTGCTGAAACTTTTGAACTTGCCGGGTTTATTTCCAGTGACAAGTGTTTGCCCTCCCTAGATCATCTTTGCATTTTTTCTAATTGTGTTCTATATATTGACTTTGTCGTTCCAAATAGATTGCAGCTCTTGGAAGGCAGTACGTTTTCCTAGTCTTTACTATTTTTCACTGGCCTAATTCAAGTGGCTAAGCTTTACATTTCTGAAACAAATAAGCATTTATTCATTCAGTGAGTATTTATTGAGCGCACGAATTATGTGTGATTTTGGATCTGAAGATGCAGCAATAATCATGAGAGGCAATGTTCTTATTTTCAAGATATTTATCTTTGAAGGCAGAAGATAAGTAATAAACATAATAAGGCAGTGATTAGTGCAATGGAGAATATAAAACTGAGGAAAGAACTGGCAAGTGATGGCAGGTGGCAATGTTAATTTGGTAGTGGTGGGGGTGAGGGCAGCAATGGAAGGCATTTCTGAGAAGATAGCACTTGAAGTGGGTCGGTGAGACCTGAAAGAGGAAGGAGGCAGTCATGGGACAATACTCTGTCTCGGGGCAAAGGCAAGTTAAAAGATGGAAATAAACTCAGCATGTCTGAGGAAACAGAAGGATGGCCAGTGTGGGTGGGTCATTGGAATTGGGGGAACAGACATAGGCAGTAACCAGACTGTGTGGCACCTTCTTGGCCATGGACTACGGACCACGGACTATGGCTTTTAATTCATTAAAGTGAAATGAAATGCTGTAAGAAGATGTTAAGCAGCAGAGAAAAATATCTGCTTTATATTTTGAAGGATCATTCTATTAAAAGGTAATTTTAGTAGGATAGGAGTGGAAGAATAGACAACTTTTTTTCCTTTTTTTTTCTTCTTTTTCTTTTTTTGAGATGGACTCTCACTCTGTTGCACAGGTTGGAGTGCAGTGGCAGGATCTTGGCTCACTGCAACCTCAACCTCCCAGTTTTAAACGATTCTCCTCCCTCAGCCCTCCTAGTAGCTGGGATTACAGGCACATGCCACTAATTTTTGTGCTTTTAGTAGAGATGGGGTTTTGCCATGTTGGCCAAGCTGGTCTTGAACTCCTGACCTCAGGTGATCCACCCGCCTCAGCCTCCCAAAGTGCTGGGATTACAGGTGTGAGCCACTACGCCTGGCTGTAGACAACTGTTAGTAAGCAAGTGTAGTAATCCAGAAGAGAGATGGTACAACGTATTTCAGGACAGAAGGGATAGAGATGGAGGGAAAAATAAAAAAAACCTCCAAAAACAAACAGGGTGTAATTAGAGGAAGAACCAATATAATTGACTAGTGAGTTGTATGTGAAAGGTGACAAAAAGATAATTATAGATGATTTCTAGGTTTTTGGCATGAAGTCTGAGTAGACAGTGTAGCTGTTCACTGAAGAGGGGATGCCTTGGGAAGGGAGAGAGAATAAAAAAAATTAATAGGTGGATCAAGGTATTAAAGAGATAGATCATACATATCTATTTAGTTCCTTACTTATTTACCATCTTGGTCCACAAAGGATTTGAAACATTTTATAAAGGGAACACATGTTATAAATAATGATAAAATAGACATACAGAGTAGGGAAGAAGGGAAATATAAGCAGAAGTAGAAAGTCACATACTGGGTAGAAAAAATATATGCTGGTGATTAGACTCTAAGTAGTTACTATTATTCAGACTTAGATTTGGCTCTGAGAAAAAAGTGAGTCTTGGTCAGTTACTTAGTTTTTATTATCAGATCAGAGGAAGCATAACTATCCTTCAGAAGAAGCAAACTTTTTCAGGCCTTAGGTTTTAAAAGAAATTCTTCACAATGAGGCTCAGAGGAGGACGCACTAGAGAATGGAGTGAGAATTCTGATTCAGTTTCAGTGAAGAGCCTTCTTAGGAAAGGACTATGCTAAATAGACATAAAATGCCTATAGAGTAATTCAAAGAATTCAAACTTTTCAATAGGATCTACCCCTGAGGATTTCTTTTCTAAGCTCAAATTCTTAAGGACTTTCCTGGATGATACTGACAGTCTTCAGTGGACAGCCCAAGCTACCAGTCTTTTCGGTGGATTTAGCCACCATTATTAACATTAAGGCCAATGGTCTATACGAATTTCCTACTTAATGTATGGTAATGAAGGTCTTGGTTTTTTCTAAAAGCTCAGAATTGATTTTGGGTTCAAATTTCTAAACCAGACTACTTTGCTTTTTTCCCTTCGCCTCCTTCAATATTTCATTTCTTAAAAAATTCTTCCCATGTAGCCCCAGAGACAAGTTCTTTGCAGGACCATGTAATGTGGCGTTTATGATGAAGAATATGCACTCCTACAATTGTATACAGACCAGGTTATCTTGAACTTTGGGCCATGTTTCAAGACACACGTGTTTATTTAGACATCTGGCTTATCTAGTAATTTTTTGAAAATTGGAGAGCAGGTCTCTGTTTCTCTGAGATAGATCTATAGAAGATTTTGTCTACAATCTGTGATTAAAGATGGAGTTAATAATTTGAACATGGAATCTTTTCTTAAAATATGTAACAAATGTAGGAAGACAATTTTACAACAAAGAGCTCTGCTCAAAGTTCTAATGAAATTTCTTCTTATAAAAATATTCAGGATGGTATTAGGTATTATAAGTTTTCTCCTAGAGTTGTTATAGTTTTAGGTTTTACATTTAAGTCTTTAGTCCATCTTGAATTGATTTTTTTGTATGTGGTGAAAGGAAGGGGTCCAGTTTTGATCATCTGCATATGGCTATGCAGTTATTCCAGCACCATTTGTTGAGTAGGGAGTCCTTCCCCGTTTTGTTATTGTTGAAGATCAGATGGTTGTAGATGTACTACAGCTTTATTTCTGGGGTTCTCTAAGCTGTTCCATTGGTCTATGTGTCTATTTTTGTGCCAGCACTATGTTGTTTTCATTACTGTAGCCTAGAACTATAGTTTAAATCCAGGTGGTGTAATGTTTCTGGCTTTGTTCTTTTCACTTAGGATTGCTTTGGGTATTTGGGCTCTTTTTTGGTTCTATGTGATTTTTAGAATAGTTTTTTTTTCTAATTCTGTGAAAAATGTTGTTGGTACTTTGATAGAAATAGCATTGAATCTGTAAGTTGCTATAGTTGGTATGGTCATTTCAACTTTAGAAGAAAACTTAAAAGAGATCATTCTGGATGGACACAGGCCCTGGCAAATATTTCATGATGGAAACTCTAAAAGCATTTCAACAAAAACAAAAATTAACAAATGAGACCCAATTAAATTAAAGAGCTTCTGTGCAGCAAAATAAATTAACAGAGTAAACAGATAACCTATAGAATGGAGGAAAATATTTGTAAACTATGCATCTGACAAAGGTCTAATATCCAGAATCTATAAGGAACTTAAACAAATTAAGAAGCAAAAACAAACAATCCCATTAAAACATGGGCAAAGAATACGAATACACACTTCTCAAAAGAAGACACACATGCAGCCTACAAGCATATGAAAAAATGTTCAGCATCACTAATTATTAGACAAATGCAAATCAAAACCACAATTGAGATACCAGTCAGAATGGCTATTATTAAAAAGTCAAGAAAGAACAGATGCTGGCGAGTTTGCAGAGAAAAGGGGATGCTTATACACTGCTGGTTGGAATGTAAATTAGTTTACCCACTATGGAAAGCAGTTTGGTGATTTCTCAAGGAATTTAAAACAGAATTACCATTTGACCAAGCAATCTCATTATTGGATATACACCCAAAGGAATATAAATTGTTCTACCATAAAAACACATGCACGCTTATATTCATTGCAGCACTATTCATAATATCAAAGACATGGAATCAAGTTAAATGCCCATCATTGGTGGATTGGATAAAGAAAACATATACACCATGGAATACTACACAACCATCAAAAAGACTGAGATCATGCCCTTTGCAACAATATGGATAGAGCTGGAAGCCATTATCCTAAGTGAAGTAACAGGAACGAGAAACCAAATACTACATGTTCTCACTTACAAGTGGGAGCTAAACACTGAGTACACATGGACACAAAGAAGGGAACAATAGACACGATGGCCTACTTGAGAGTAGCAAGAGGACAATGAGATAGGAAGAAATTCATTTCTTTTATGAACTTAAGAAAACGTCTTGTGAAGCTGAGATTTTGAGAAAAGAAATGATGTAGTCTTTTGATAAATTGAGATAAAGAGGTTATTGGATATGTGTTTTAGCACACTTCCATTTCTGCTCATTACATAATCTTTTTCCTAATAAATTTCAAAGATTACAAAGCAACAAGAAACACTACAGAGGAAGGTTTCCTGTTTTGACTGATTTTACATATTTATTTATTTTTTTACCAGATTGCTTCATCATTATTGTCCCTGTCTGATATTGTTTGGATGTGTCCCCAACCACATCTCATCTTAAATTGTAACTTCCACAAATTCCACATGTCATGGGAAGAGCCCAGTGGGAAGTGATTGGATTATGGGGCAGATCTTTTCTGTGCTGTTCTTGTGATAGTGAATGAGTCTCATGAGATCTGATGGTTGTAAAAACAGGAGTTTCCCTGCACAAGGTCTCTCTTTGCCTGCAGCCATCCATGTAAAATGTGACTTGCTCCTCCTTGTCTTCCACCGTGATTGTGAGGTCTTTCCAACCACGTGGAACTGTAAGTCTATTAACCTCTTTCTTTGGTAAATTGCCGAGTCTCGGGTATGTCTTTATCAGCAGCATGAAAACAGACTAATACAGTGTCTATCCAGGCAATAGGATGAAAAGTTCCTGTTCATAAAGTCACCTGTATTTGTCCTCTCTTCCACTGGAAGATGTTAAGGAATATCAGAAAGTGAGGGTTTGGTGCCTGTTGTCAGAGGACCAATGTTTCAATTATTGCCTTGGGTAGGTTAGGGAACTTCTGAGTTTCCTTATTTCTAAAAACAGAAGAGGAGATGATCTCATCTTCCTCTTTGGGCTGTTTTCAGGCTTAAGTGAGTTAATATGAAGGAAGGGGCCTATCCTTTACATAGATGTTTGGGAAAGAGTCACCAAGACAGAAGGGAGAAATTACAGCATTTGTATAGAAAACAATATGGCGTATTCTAGTTTCAAGTATTGCTATTTTTGAAACCGGCAGAACCATTTTATATTATAGGTTCTCTTCACAGAGTTTAAGTTACACTCTTCTTAATAATATAATTGCATCCATTCACTCATTAATTCATTTATTCACTCACTTAAATATTTATTGGTACCTAATTTGGATCATGACACAGTTTTAAGTACTGGGTGTGAGAGCATGAGCAATATGTAGAATGTTGAATTTTATATGCAGGTGAATTATCATATAAATGTGAAGGTTTGGTTATGTGTCTCAGAAAATTTACAGAGACCATCTCTGAAAGAATTCTTAGGCAATATAGACCAAGAAGATGAGAAATGAACTGAGGGGGAGAGATAAAATATATCAAGTTAGGTTATATTAAAATTCAGTAAAATGGCCAGGTGCAGTGGCTCACACCTGTAATCCCGGCACTTTGGGAGGCTGAGGCAGGAGCATTGCTTGAGCCCAGGAGTTCAAGACTAGCCTGGGAGCATAGTGAGACCCTGTCTCTACAAAAAATAAAAAGATTAGCTGACTATGGTGGCGTGTGCTTGGATTCCTAGCTCTTTGAGAGGCTGAGCCAGGAGGGTTGCTTGAGCCCAAGAATTTGAGGCTATAATGAGCTATGATCATGCCACTGTGCTTCAGTCTGGGCAACAGAGCAAACTGTGTCTCTAGAATAAATAAATACATATAATGTATTTTTATATAAATGAGGAAAGATTGAAAGGGAAACCTGTATATCCACAAAAATCTGGCAGAACAATTTCAGATAAAACCCATATGGGCCTGAGAAGGATGGTTGTGGAACAGATGAAGTAAGAGCATATTGAGCTTCCCATTGTATTCAAGGGAACATATGGATATTGAAAACCTCAGACACTAATTGGAAAAAAATTAACATTAGTCTTGGCCTCAAAAAGAGAAGAATAAACATGGCTTTTATTACATTTACATTAAAAAAAGAAATATTCTATCTATATATCCAATGGAGCCTAGAAAAACAAAAAAAAGGGGAAACAAAAACACGGAGTGTTTCATAGATAATACAAAATATGCCAATAGAAATCAGTTTTAGTATAACTAAAGGAAATATGATCTATAAATTCAAAGATCATAACTCGATCTGGCTGGATCTAAATATAATATTCAGTAATATTTTGGATAATGAAGACATACTTAAAATGATGCAAAAATGTTGAAAATAATGGGATAGAAGAAGATTTTCCAGGCAACTAGGAACCATGTGCTTAAAGTAAAACAAAACCAAAAAGTTTCAAAAAAGACAAGGAAGATCATTAGATCCAGAATTTACAGAGGCCAAGAATGCAATGATTTGGAAGGTAGACTAAAAGAAAAGAGCAAATAAATAAGAGCCAGTGATGCTCTTGTAGGAGGGAAAGGAATGGGATCGAGATTTGTATCTATTGGAAAAAATGGTGTAAATCAGACGGATGTACATGAACTAATGGTGATACATGCCATGGCCAATTCTGTCCACTGATGTTCAAAACAAGCAAAATAAAGCAAGGTGATGGGAAGGGGGGATATGCACTTTGAAGGCTATGGGGCTAATTAGGAAGCCCTTGGATGGTTATGAAGCTTGCCGTATTATTTGTCTAACATACTGATGCAGAGATATCCTAATAACTACTTAAGGGAGTTATATAAATCAGTGAATAAGAGCAAGGACGTTGGTGTCAATGAGACATGGGTTGAAGTTCTTATTATACCTTGTATTTGTGATCCTGGGGGGAACTGCTTAATTCAAGCTTTGGTTCTTCCTTTTTAAACGTCACATTATAGGGATGATATGAGGATGAAATATGCATGTAAACTGTTTAGCATAGTGCTTGCCACGTGATACTGTCAAGAAAAGAGCATGTTTGGAACATTTTCATGTCTCTTTCATTTCTCTGACAATGCCTATTATCATTATATCCACTTCATTGCACATGTAATTCTGGGTCATAACTTTATTCCTCAAAACTGTCTTGCTGTTTTCCCATTGTCTTAGAAATTTACAGTTGCAGAAAAGGATGAAAGATGCCAGATTTATTTTTAGGACACCTGTTTCTTTAGTTTGGATTAAAAACATGTATTTTCTATGTCTTTGAATTCCAAAAATTTTGCTGAAATTCATGTAAGTATGGGTGCTTTTATCACTAGTTTAATCTGGAACATGTGTGACCTTTCAATCTACCTACGGAGTTCTTTCTTTAGCTCAGAAAAAAGTTTATTATATTTTTGTTCAGTGCTTTGTTTGGTTCCATTTTTATCCAGGTTTTCTAACATAAATATTTGTTTTTTACAAATATTTCGTGAGCAGTATAGAATACAGTTTCCTCTTTGTGTGTGCATGTATGTGTATGTGTATGAAATCAGCCTTTTTAATTACACTATCTTCTATGTTCATGTTTGTTTTTGACCATTTGACATTTGCCTTCCAAAATTTTAATTAGCTCTCTCTAAATTTGATAACTTGTTTCTTCACTAAGAAACAATTTTTCTACCTTTTTCCAATACTTGAATTATTAAGTAAATGTTGATGTCACTAAGACATATTGAAAGATAAATAAGCCAAATGCTTTTGAATTGTGATCTATTTAAGAATGTGTCAATATTAAGTTTTCTATACTATTGTGATTTTGCCTATTTCTCCTATTAACAATATTTAATGAAATATGATTTAGGGCATAAAAGTATATGCTATCTTAATGATTTATCCTTTATCAGGTTAAAATGTCACTCTTTAAAAACTATCTATTTGATATTTATTTTTAATGTTTCTGATATTGAGTTTCGAATACCTAAACCTATTATGTTTGAATTTGTCTAAAATATGTTTGTCTGTCGTTTTTGGATTTTTGTGATGTTGTTTTAGCTTTGTTCTTTGTAATCAGCATACTCATGTAAGCACCGAATTTTGTCTTTTGATTCAGTTTACAAGTATTTTAACAATGAGTAATTATCCATTTTATACTTGAAAAGTTTTAAATAAATAGTGCACTTTCCTGTCATTTTGTCCTTTTTCTTTTTTGTTTCTCTATACTTGCCTCTATGTTGCCCCTTTAAAATTTTTATTTGTCTTGAAAAAAAATTTTTTTAAGTTACGTTACAGTATAGTACATGGTTTATTATCTTTTATGTCTTCCACTCTTTTGGAAAGTATAATTTTTGCAAAGTGGCTTCCTTTAAATTTTCAAAAGTTATGTTTAATCTCTATTCAGCTCATTTTCAAAGTTGAGTAAAATATTATATTTGAGTGGCTCTCTTTGAGATATGGTGTTTAACATGCTATAATTTTCTTCTATCTCTTCCTTCTACCTCCTTTTCAATATAACATGGAATTTTAAATGCAGATAACTTGTATAATATTGCATAATTTTACACTATACTTTTTAAATAAATGGACTGATATTCTTTAAGTCTTAGCTCAGGTGTTGCCTCCCCAACTTACGCCCCCTACTTCATAAAGTCTCTCATATTTCTTTTTTTTTTTAAATTTTATTATTATTACACTTTAAGTTTTAGGGTACATGTGCACAATGTACAGGTTAGTTACATATGTATACATCTGCCATGTTGGTGTGCTGCACCCATTAACTCGTCATTTAACATTAGGTATGTCTCCTAATGCTATTCCTCCCCCCTCCCCCTACCCCACAACAGTCCCTGGAGTGTGATGTTCCCCTTCCTGTGTCCATGTGTTCTCATTGTTCAATTCCCACCTATGAGTGAGAACATGCGGTGTTTGGTTTTTTGTCCTTGCGATAGTTTGCTGAGAATGATGGTTTCCAGTTTCATCCATGTCCCTACAAAGGACATGAACTCATCCTTTTTTATGGCTGCATAGTATTCCATGGTGTATATGTGCCACATTTTCTTAATCCAGTCTATCATTGTTGGACATTTGGATTGGTTCCAAGTCTTTGCTATTGTGAATAGTGCCGCAATAAACATACGTGTGCATGTGTCTTTATAGCAGCATGATTTATAATCCTTTGGGTATATACCCAGTAATGGGATGGCTGGGTCAAATGGTATTTCTAGTTCTAGATCCCTGAGGAATGGCCACACTGACTTCCACAAGGGTTGAACTAGTTTACAGTCCCACCAACAGTGTAAAAGTGTTCCTATTTCTCCACATCCTCTCCAGCACTTGTTGTTTCCTGACTTTTTAATGATCGCCGTTCTAACTGGTGTGAGATGGTATCTCATTGTGGTTTTGATTTGCATTTCTCTGATGGCCAGTGATGATGAGCATTTTTTCATGTGTTTTTTGGCTGCATAAATGTCTTCTCTTGAGAAGTGTCTGGTCATATCCTTCACCCACTTTTTGATGGGGTTGTTTGTTTTTTTCTTGTAAATTTGTTTGAGTTCATTGTGGATTCTGGATATTAGCCCTTTGTCAGATGAGTAGGTTGCGAAAATTTTCTCCCATTTTGTAGGTTGCCTGTTCACTCTGACAGCAGTTTCTTTTGCTGTGCAGAAGCTCTTTAGTTTGATTAGATCCCATTTGTCAATTTTGGCTTTTGTTGCCATAGCTTTTGGTGTTTTACACATGAAGTCCTTGCCCATGCCTGTGTCCTGAATGGTATTGCCTAGGTTTTCTTCTAGGGTTTTTATGGTTTTAGGTCTAAGGTTTAAGTCTTTAATCCATCTTGAATTAATTTTTGTATGAGGTGTAAGGAAGGGATCCAGTTTCAGCTTTCTACATATGGCTAGCCAGTTTTCCCAGCATCATTTATTAAATAGGGAATCCTTTCCCCATTGCTTGTTTTTGTCAGGTTTGTCAAAGATCAGATGGTTGTAGATATGCGGCATTATTTCTGAGGGCTCTGTTCTGTTCCATTGATCTATATCTCTGTTTTGGTACCAGTACCATGCTGTTTTGGTTACTGTAGCCTTGAGGTGTAGTTTGAAGTCAGGTAGCATAATGCCTCCAGCTTTGTTCTTTTGGCTTAGGATTGACTTGGTGATGTGGGCTCTTTTTTGGTTCCATATGAACTTTAAAGTAGTTTTTTCCAATTCTGTGAAGAAAGTCATTGGTAGCTTGATGGGGATGGCATTGAATCTATAAATTACCTTGGTCAGTATGGCCATTTTCACGATATTGATTCTTCCTAACCATGAGCATGGAATGTTCTTCCATTTGTTTGTATCCTCTTTATTTCATTGAGCAGTGGTTTGTAGTTCTCCTTGAAGAGGTCCTTCACATCCCTTGTAAGTTGGATTCCTAGGTGTTTTATTCTCTTTGAAGCAATTGTGAATGGGAGTTCACTCATGATTTGGCTATCTGTTATTGGTGTATAAGAATGCTTGTGATTTTTGTACATTGATTTTGTATCCTGAGACTTTGCTGAAGTTGCTTATCAGCTTAAGGAGATTTTGGGTTTAGACAATGGGGTTTTCTAGATATACAATCATGTCATCTGCAAACAGGGACAATTTGACTTCCTCTTTTCCTAATTGAATACCCTTTATTTCCTTCTCCTGCCTAATTGCCCTGGCCAGAACTTCCAACACTATGTTGAATAGGAGTGGTGAGAGAGGACATCCCTGTCTTGTGCCAGTTTTCAAAGGGAATGCTTCCAGTTTTTGCCCATTCAGTATGATATTGGCTGTGGGTTTGTCATAGATAGCTCTTATTATTTTGAGATATGTCCCATCAATACCTAATTTATTGAGAGTTTTTAGCATGAAGCATTGTTGAATTTTGTCAAAGGCCTTTTCTGCATCTATTGAGATAATCATGTGGTTTTTGTCTTTGGTTCTGTTTATATGCTGGATTACATTTATTGATTTGCGTTTATTGAACCAGCCTTGTATCCCAGGGATGAAGCCCGCTTGATCATGGTGGATAAGCTTTTTGATTTGCTGCTGGATTTGGTTTGCCAGTATTTTATTGAGGGTTTTTGCGTCAATGTTCATCAAGGATATTGGTCTAAAATTCTCTTTTTTTGGTTGTGTCTCTGCCAGGCTTTGGTATCAGGATGATGCTGGCCTCATCAAATGAGTTAGGGAGGATACCCTCTTTTTCTATTGATTGGAATAGTTTCAGAAGGAATGGTACCAGCTCCTCCTTGTACCTCCGGTGGAATTTGGCTGTGAATCCATCCGGTCCTGGAATTTTTTTGGTTGGTAAACTATTGATTATTGCCACAATTTCAGAGCCTGTTATTGGTCTATTCAGAGATTCAGTATTTCCTGGTTTAGTCTTGGGAGGGTGTATGTGTCGAGGAATTGATCGATTTCTTCTAGATTTTCTGGTTTATTTGCATAGAGGCGTTTGTAGTATTCTCTGATGGTAGTTTGTATTTCTGTGGGATCGGTGGTGATATCCCCTTTATCATTTTTTATTGCGTCTATTTGATTCTTCTCTCTTTTCTTCTTTATTAGTCTTGCTAGCGGTCTATCAATTTTGTTGATCTTTTCAAAAAACCAGCTCCTGGATTCATTAATTAAGTCTCTCATACTTCTGTGTGGACTTAATCATGTCTTCCTCTTTGAATCTTTTGTGTTCTTTCCAGCATGCTCCCTATTGGCATCATAATTACTAGTGTAGACGTATTGCTAGCATTGTAGAAGAGTCCTGTATATTTAAACTACCATCAGAAGTTTTATGTTATTGAATAGAGGTCACATAACCCTGCTTTTTGGCTAATATTGATTTAACCTGGTAATTTAAATACATTCTTAGTATATGTTTATTCTAATTGAAACCTTTCCTTTCATCATAGATGGGAGGTGAGGTATGGATAGAAGGAATTTCAAATGATTTGGATTTGGGTTTGATGTGTTAAGCTCACTTTCTGATTTAGCTGCTCCACAAGTGAGATGTTTTCCAAGGAAATCAAGCATGATGCTTGTGTCTTTTGATACCCTGTGCTCTGATTTCAAACATGATGCAGCTGATGCTGATGCCCCCATCACTGAGAACAAGAATTCTCTCCCTGAGGTTGTTAGTGTTACTGGTACCACTCATGACTTTAGGCAAAATGCTTATTGATAATGTCATATTTTTACTTTTAAGGAAACTAAACTCATTGATTTCCAGAATTTATCTAAATGATGCTACAAAGTTTCAAGCCTATGTTTATCAAAATTGATAGGAACATCTCATAAGAACAATCTCATTTCAAGTGTAAATAATATATCTGAGCAATGCAACTCCAAGCATTAAATTCAAATATCAGCAAAAATGTATATGTGTATACACCATACATGTTTGTAGATAATAAAGAAAAATAGATTAATTGCATCCTGCCACATCATATTTATTATGCAAGTTACTTGTAATATATTTAAGTACAAAAATGAAGCTTTGAGATAAAAATTTAAATAAATAAATAGAAGGAAAAGTAGTAGAAAGTGAGTTTTTCTCAGCCACACTTTCCCAATTCCCCATTAACTTCAGTGGTATCAGTTAACTCCTCTTTCTTTCCCCACTGCTCCGTACCAAACTTTAAGCCTTTGAAATTCTACTCTCCCCAAAGAAGGAGGCTATATCCTTTGCTTACCTGCTTCCCTTAGCTAGGTGAGACAGGTTTTTCTTTAGGTCTTTTGTTCACATACTAAATCTCAACTATATGGAGAGGCACTAGAGTTTTCACAGACATTTGCTTGCCTTAAAATTTTTGTAACTTATGCCTTCTTTTGAAACTTTTCTTTTTTACAGTAAAAGTGTATGAGACAACTTCAAATCACATCGAATCACATGGCTAATGATATATTAAATGTGGAAAGTTTTTATACCTACTTTCTCTTCTCCCCAAGAGGACACTGTGGGGACTATAAGGAAATATTTTGTTGAAAGGAAATAGTTAAAATTTTGCTTTAACATATCCTTAGCAAGAGCAAGCCATTTATTCTCTTAAACTCAAAGGATAGTGTCCCTTGGGGACAGGGCCAGTCGGATTTGCTCTCCAATCCAATTCTTAGTGAAGGACTTAGACTGAGAAGGCTGAGTAAATGTTGAAGGAATAATTTTTGCACAGCTTCACTGAAGAATGAAATGGTTGGGAGAAAGGATTAAATAATTTTATAATGGTTCATTACTCATTATTGCATCATGTCTTCCTATAGAAATATTTTCATACTTAAAGATAGTATACTTCTTTGTGGATAAAATATTTAAGTTCATAAATTCATGTATGTCATTTGAAAACCAAATTTGGAAGCACTGAAAAATTAAATATAAATATTAAATTTCTGCTTTCAACCCAGATGGAGTAAGAGGGACTAGATTTACCCTCTCCCCACCCATGTGAACTAGAAAACAAGGTGAAATATATGAGAAACACTGAGGATCTGGCTCAGTGTTTGGTATTGATGGACAATGAACATTGAGAGATGAGAGACTAATGGTGTGAGTCCTATGATTGCCTCAGGTTACTGCCTTGATAGAGTTTCTAGGCCATGATATAAGTGGAGAGAACCCAGGCAGAGCTTGGTGGACTGCCTGAGTTGGGGAGATGGAACTGGGAATATGGAGGGATAAAAATACCTGGAGTTCAGGGGACAGGATTCAGGAGGATAGCAGGTTGCATGGGGAGAAAAAAGTTTAAAGCTCGTAGGAGTCCCATTTGAGTATTTGGCAGAGTATTGATAGGCATGTGTGTGAGAAAAATACCTGAGGCTGACAAAGAGCCAATTGAGAGTATCGGTGGGTAGAATGCCTAGCACTCTCAAAGGACTGTGAATAATACCTACTGGTCAGACTCAAAAACCTTATAATTCACAGGGCACTGGGCAGAGAACTCAGAATGGTCTTGCCTCATTAGAAGGGACTAATTAAACTTAGGCTAAGTGCTGTTCTGATCTTACCTAGCACATCTTAGAAGAAAGGCATGAAATAATATTTTTAAGTAATTTAAGTGCATCCCAGAACAAAGTTTTAAAATATTTTTAGTAAAACAAAGATATCTAGTACCTGATATGATAAAATTTATAATGTTGGCATCAATCAAATATTACCAAGTATGCAAAGAAACAGAAATAATATGTTATATTACTGATTATCATAGTTCTCTTCATAATACATATTACCAAATTTCTCTTCTTAATAATGAAGAGAAAAATCAATTAGTCAAAAGCAACCCAGAATTATCAGGCAATGACATTAAGACAGTTATTATCATTGTATTCCATATATTTAAAAAGTTTGGTAGAGACCAGAAAGATACAGAATCATCCAAATTGGACTCCAAGAGAGTAAAACTACAATTTCTAAGATCAAAAATACACTGTATAGAATTACCAATTAGACATTACAGAGGAAAGATTAGTGAACTTGAGGACATAGCAATAGAAACTATCCAAAATGAAATACAGGGATAAACTGTATGAAATAAATAAAGCATCATTGAACAATGAGACAATTTCAAGAGACTGATATATGAGTAATTGAAGTTACTGAAATGGGAGAAACAGAACAAATACTTGAAGATATGTGGCTGAAAAGTTTCCAAATTGGATGAAAACTGTAACTGTACACATCTACAAAACACAATGAATCCTAAGCACAGAAGTATAAAGAAAACTAAACCTGGACATATTATAATGAAATTGCTCAACATCAGTGATAAAGAGAAAATTCTAAAAGCAGCTGTAGGAAAAAAAGATGTTACATAGAAAGGAAAATTTTAAGAATGACAGCAGATTTCTCTGAAAACAGTGCAAGTCAGTGGATCAATTGAAAGAACTGCAAGGAAAAATACACAAATCCACAGTGATATATCAAGATTTCAATATACTGTCTCAATGTTTGATGCATAAGTCAGAAAAAATATGGAAGCCTTGAAAAATACTATCAACCAATTTGACCTGGTTGACATGTATGAAATACCCACTACTGAACAACAGATAAACGTTTTTCCCAAGTGCACACCAAACATTTACCCAAATAGACCGTATTCTAGACCCCCAAATAAGTCTCAATAGATATATTGAGACTGCAAAACTCATGCCTGTAATCCTAGCACTTTGGGAGGCTGAGGTAGGTGGATCACCCGAGGTTAGGAGTGCGAGACCAGCCTGGCCAACATGGTGAAACCTGATCTGTACAAAAAATACACAAATTAGCTGGGTGTGGTGGCGCATGCCTGTAATCCCAGCAACTCTGGAGGGTGAGGCAGGAAAATCACTTGAACTCGGGAGGCGGAGTTGCAGTGAGCTGAGATGGAGATCGCGCCACTGCACTACAGCCTGGGCGACAGTGAGACTTTGTCTCAAAAAAAAAAAAAAAGTTATATGTGAAATTCCCAGATATTTAGAAATCAAATAATGGACTTCTGAATAATTCAGAGGTCAAGGAAGAAATAAAAAGTGAAATTAGAAATTATTTGAATTGAATGAAAATGAAAATAGAACATATAACAATTAAATGCTACCACCTTAAGAAACTAGAAAAAAAAAAAGAACTAATTAAACTCAAGGTAAGGAGAAGAAATAATATAATAAAAGTCACAGTGGGAATCAATCATTGAAATAGGAAACTTAAAAACAATAGAGAAAAAGTAAGTGAAAGCAAAAACTGGTTCTTTGAGAAGACAAAGAAAATGGATAAACCTTTGGTCCAAGTGATTAAGAAAAAGGGAAGAAGAGACAAATTACCTATATCAAGAATAAGAGCGGTAACATGACTCCAGATTTTATAAATATTAAAAAGATAACTTTATAGGAATAAAGTCAACATCTTAGATAAAATGGACAAATTCCATGTAAACCACACATTGTTAAAGCTCTCTCAAAAATAATTAGATAACTTGAATAGTCATAGTAAAGAAATTGAAGTTGTAATTAAAAATCTCTCCACAAAGAAAACTCAGGTCAGACATCTTAACTAGTGAATTCTACCAAACATTTAAGAATGACATGAAAGAAATTTAAACAAGCTTTTCCAGAAAATTTAAGAGGAGAGAATACTTCCCAACTTATTCTATGAGACTATTATTGTCCTGATTTCAAAATCAAACACATCACAAGGAAAGAAAACTGTACATCATTATTTCTTGTGAGCACAGCCACAAATTTTTTTAAAAAGTTAAACAAATCAAATCTAACAATTTATAAAAAGAATAATACTTTGTCACTAAGTAGAGTTTTCCAAGGAATGCCGTGTTGGTTTAACATCTCGAAATCAATCATTGTGATTTATTTTGACCTCCTAGTCTCAAGGGTTTCTCCTGTATCAGCCTCCTGAGTGGCTGGGACTGCAGATGCATGTCACTACACCTGACTAATTAAAACAATTTTTTTTTGTAGAGATGGAGTCTTTCTATGTTGCCTAGGCTAATGTATTAATTAAAAACTATACAAGTATCTCAATAGAGACAGAAAAACTTTTAACAAAATTCAACATTGATTCCTGATAAAAACTGTTATCCAAGTAGGAATAGAAGGCAGTTCCTCAATCTGCTAAAAGTCATCTACCAGAAACCATCAGCTGTTGTCATAATTGTGAAAAGCTGAATTATTTCTTCTCTAAAACCAGAAACAGTACGAACGTTTCCACTCTCACTATTCCTATTCAGTACTGTCCTATAGGTTCTAGCCAATGTAATGAAAGAAGAAAAAGAAATAAAGATAGCTGGACTGTAAAGGAGGAGGTAAAACTGTCTTTAGTCACAATTGACATAATTGTCTATATACAGATTTTGATGGGATCTACCAAAATAATTATTAGAACTAATATATGTTTAGCAAGTTTGTAGGACATAAGGTCAATACACAAGAATAATTGTATTTCAGTATACTATAAACTAATGAGTAAGTATTAAAATTAAGAAAACATTGCCATTTACAGTAGCATCAAAATATAAAATACCTAAACATAAATCTAGCAATAATGTACAAAATTTGTACATTGAAAACGACATACTTACGATGAAATAAAGGAAAAAGATACCTAAATAAATGGTGAATTATACTATATTAAGGGGCTAGAAAACTCACTATTGTTAAGATGTCAATTCTCTTCTAATTGATTTGTAAATATAGTGTAATCCCAATCAAAATTTCAGTGTAGGCTATCTTTTTAGAAGTTGACAAACTGATTATAAAAGTGATTTGAAAATGGAGAAGACCTAGAATTACTCAACACTATTAAAAAGAACACAATTGGTGGACTTAAATTCTTCCTGATTTCAAGACTTAATATAAAGCTACAGTAACCGAGACAGTGTGGTGAAAGTGTCAAGATAGACATAGATCAGTGGAGAAGAATAGAGTCCAGAAATAAATCCGCATATATATGAAGAATTAATTTTCAATATAAATGCAAAGGCAATCCAGTGAAAAGGGATAATATTTTAAACAATGGTGCTGGAGCAATTGGATATACATCTACAAAAAAGTAAAAAATAAAAAACAACAACAAAACAATTTTAATCCATACCATGCACCAAAAAAAAAAGGATTATAATTTTAAATGGAAAACCTACAACTATAAACCTGCTAAAAGAAAGCATAGGAGAAAATTTTTGTAGCTTTTAATTGAGCAAACATTTATTAGGTAAAGCACTTAAAGCAAAATCTACACAAGAAAATGTTAAGAAATTGGACTTCATAAAAATTTAAAACTTCTGGTCTTTCACACGGTTAAAAAATGAATGAAAAGGCAAGCTACAGCCTGGCAGAACATGTTTACAAATCATATTTTTCATAAAGGACTTGTATTCAGAATATATTTTAAAACTCTCAAAATTTAATAACAAGAAAAAAATTCAATAAAAAGAGGAAATCATTTAAACAAACACTTCACTAAAGAAGATAATACAGATGGCAAATAAATGGATTCAAGGACTCTGGATATTATTAGTCCTTAGTGAAATATAAATAAAAATCACAATAAGATTACAGTATGAGCCTATTAGAATGGCTAAAGTTAAAAAGACGGAACTTACTAAGTATCGACCACGAGGTAGTAAGAATTCACTTTGGAAAACAATTTGGCAGTTTCATAGAAATTTAAAGTATATAGGTACCATGAAATGCAGCCATTCCACTCCTAGGAATTTACCCCACAGAAAAGAAATCATGTGTCCAAATGTCTACATGAGGGTTTTTTTTTTTTTTTACCGGCTTTATCTGTAATGAGAACAAACTAGAAACAACCTGAATGTTCACCAATAGGTAAATGGATAAACAAATTGTAGTATATTTATATAATACTACTCAGCAATATAACAGTATGAACTATTGATGAATACAAGAACATTTATGAACATGGGTGATTCTGAGTTAATTGTGCTAAGGCAATAAAACCGGGCAAGGTAAAGTAGATACTATATATACTGGAGTACTGTACCATATGATTTCATTTAGATAAATTTTTAGAATTAAAGTTAGCAAGTTAAATGTTGTTTTGATATAATATTAAATTTTTCAAATTTATAATGGATATGGAGAATCTCAATAGCTCCTTTGTAAAGAAATGCATAATGCTTATCTCAATTCTTAATATTATAAGAATGAATTATTTGGGATTTTAGATCATTTTTAAACTGGCTTGCGAGAGTATTAAGTCTTTTGGGAATCTTTGACTAAAAATTAAGGAATGTGAAGTTCAAAATAGATTTTTCTTTTTAGTTTTCTCACAAAGGCAGTTTATTCCTCTGACTTAAATTGGATGTTTGGCATAAAAGTATCAAGTAAGCTTCATGCAAGAAATTTTATAGAATATTATGACTTCAGAGAGCTACAGACATCAACGTTTATGATTTTTTCTTTCTGATTTTTTTTTTTTTCTGAAGGAAACACAATGAGGCAAATGTGATCTGCATAGCTCCACCCTTTGTGAACATCCTTGAGTTGGAAATGTGCTGTGAGAGGCACGTGTCAATCTTCAGAAGCTAAAGAGACTTGTCTAGGTAGGGAGCATGTTCTGACAATGGAGAGCTCCCCTGGGGATGTTTGCAAAGTAAGAGTTCATTTTCACTCAGCCTGTGTATAATTTCTAAAATATTTTAAACCAGATTTTATGTCATTTTGATTTTCAAATGAAGAATAGATTCAAACGTTTATGAGGAGTGAACTCATTCTTGAATTTCCCAATATATCCCAATATGTGATTTCTTAGAGATCATCGAAGTGCCTCATACTTGAAACCTCCAAGAGGTCATCTTGGAATGCATTCTATACTAGCAGCTGTGTTTTCTGGTGAGGCCTTTGCACACATAGATTCTTCTTGAAGAAGTTTGAGATCAATAAGGCGGATTCACTATGATCCGTATCCTTTTACTCATCTTGTGAAATTTTCAAATTTTATTTATTTATTTTACATTTTTTTAGAGACAATCTCACTATGTTGTCTAAGCTAGTCTAGAACTCCTGACCTCAAGCAATCCTCCTGCCTCAGCCTCCTGAGTAACTGCGATTACAAGTGCAAGCCACCACGACTAGCTTAATTTTTCAAGTTTTTGAATTTGTCAATAAATTTTCCATTGGCATAACTTCACTTTATGTATGTATTTGTTTTAGACCTAAAATTGGTACAAAAAGCATGTGGGTAAGGAGTAAACATGAAGAAAGATGTGTCAGAATTGGCAGTAAAGAAGAGCACAATGCAGAAATGTTTTTTTCCCCCCAAGGTTTATTTATTTATTTTTATTTTTATTTATTTATTTATTTTTTGAGACAGAGTCTCGCTCTGTCACCCAGGCTGGAGGGCAGTGGCGCCATCTCAGCTCACTGCAACCTCTGCCTCCCAGATTCAAGAGATTCTCCTGCCTCAGCCTCGTGAGTAGCTGAGATTACAGGCACACGCCACCACTCCTGGCTAATTTTTGTATTTTTAGTAGAGACGGGATTTCACCATGTTGGTCAGGCTGGTCTCGAACTCCTGACCTCAAGTGATCCACTCGGCCTCAGCCTCCCAAAGTGCTGGGATTACAGGCATGAGCCACAGCACCCGGCTAAAAGTGTTCTTTAAAAATATGTATACCTGTGTCTGTCCTCCTCACCTTCTGGAATAAAATTAAGGAGAAAAAATATCTATAATGTTGGGCTGCATTTAGGAAAAATGTATACAGCTAATAGAGATAGATGGTTTTTCCAAATACCAAATATACATGCTCTATCATTGGTATCTGACTTGTGGAGGCAGTAGCCAATTCAAAAGGGTGATCATTACAGTATTTAAATTCCAAACATAGTTACAAATAAAAGGACAAATTTGGTAAGAGATAAGCTGGTGTTGGCCAAAAAGAAAAGACTCTCAATATGGCTTTGTGGATCGTGTTTTTAACAACACAAAGATTTCCTTAGCTCATGTTTAAGAAACAAATGATCAGCAGTTCTTTCTGGTGAGTTAGCAAAATGTCACATATAAATTGATGCTGATAACTCCATACTTAATTGGATAGATTTGGTTAAATAATGTTCATAACAACAAGTTAGTCTTGAGCCAGCCATGGTAGTGAAAGTCACTCTCACTCACTAATTATTGTTGTTGCTATCAATGAGACCCTTTTTTCTGAAACTGTTAAAGGGAAAGAAAGAAGATGGTTGATAGTCACAGAAAGAGTGTTTCCTCCACTTCAGTTTTACCAGTTTCAGTTTTGTAGAATTAGAGCAGCATGTGTAGTTGCTCTTTTTGCCATTCATCTGAGTAAACTTCCACAATTGTACAAATAGAGATCATAGAACACGTCTTTAAAGCTAATTAAATCAACATGATGGGCTCCTACAGCTGCTTAGATTGTGTCTGTGGCTTTCCAGTACGTAAAACAAATGTGTGGCCATGGAATAATAAACTTCTTGCTTTTCTACCAAAGTAACTTCCCTCCTCTACAAATCTTTACTTACTGACCATCAAGCACATTTTCCTCTATTTTTGTTCTACATTATGGCCCACATTTTACACATTTTAAATAACAAGTTTTAGTAGGGCAACTTTTTTTTTCCTGAATACTCTTTTATTTACTTTGATACAATAACAGCTTAATTATTACATAGTAAGTGGAATAAGTCTTTTCTGCTAAAACTATGAGCTGAAGAAAGAATATGATTTCTATAGCATTGTTAATATTTAAATTGTTTTCATATCAGCTATCAATAGCCAAAGCACCAAAGTTTATTTTATGTTTATTATTTTATTATCTCCACTATGATCCTATGAGGCATTATTACCCTCAGTTATCGAAAGATGAAGCTGAAGAAAAAAAGGTGGAGTGATTCAGGGAAGGGAGAACTGAGATTAATGTCCAGTTCTTTTGATTTCCACCTTAGCTTTCTTTGCATCCAAGTAGAATATTGGCTTTGGAAAATAATTGGGGCCTTTTAATAGAGGGAATGGACTACATTCTACTGGCTTTAAATAATTCCTTTTCATATTTATTGGCTAGATATCTGTGAGCAAATTGTGGTCATGTCCTTTTTTTCTTTTTTGCTGACAAGGAAATTTTCTTCCTTACTACTAAAGAAGGAAGTTTGGCTCATTTTGACTTATTTCTTTCAGAAATAAAAATATCTCTCAGTTAGGCACATGTAACACTTGATTTCTTCACTCCTCTCCCAGAAAGTAGGGCAGTGAGGACTCTTCATGTAACTAAAGGCAGGAAAATTTTCATGTGCTAGATAAAAGATAAGTTGTTAACCACTTTTGGTAAACTCTTTTTGTCCTTTTTGGGATATTGTTCTGTAACCATGCATACATAACACATTACATATACACGTGTGCTCACAGACACTTGCCAGATAGAGCTGGGGTGGAGCACAAGCCTCAAGTTTCATGGGAGTGTTTTCTGTTTTGGAGCAGAGAAGTCGTGTTCTTCTAAGCCATCTGGCTCCTATTAGTGCAGGTTCTGCTGTCAGCATTTACTTAAATAGGGAGAGGTCCTGTCTATGTCAGCCTCGGGAGGATCACAATTTCATGGCTAGATTGGTTTAAGTTTTTATTTATCTACCAGGACAAAATGGTAACACAAATAAATGCCTTATGAGATATTTTCAGAGTTTAGTCATAGTCTCTTAAATATAACTCCATTGTTCATTTCCATCATAGTCTTTATAAACTAAAGCAATCTTAGTAGACCTTCAAATAATATTTATTTGAAAAACATCATCTCCAATTATATCTAGGAATATCTTTAGCCAAATCCCGATGCACATTTCCTACATAATTTATCTATACAAAAAATATGTATAGATATATATAGCAACATGGGACAAGTCATGATGATCCACATGACCACTGGAGAATGTAACTCTTTAAAATATTCTGTTCCGATCTTCCGTTTGTTTTGTTAGAACTAGTACATTTTGCAATTCTGTTACCATCATTGTAAGAAATAATATGTGTGGTAATTAAGAACTTGGACTCAGGAAACAGACAGTCTGGGTTTGAATCCTAGCTGTACCACTTCCCTGCTGTGTGATCTTGAACATGTCACTGTACCTATCTGTGCCTTTATCTGTAAAATTGATATCCTAATAATAGCTACCTCATATGTACTTGTGAAGATTAAGCAAATTAATATACGTTTACTGCTTAAATAGTGTCTGGTACATGAGTGCTCACTAATTGCAAACTGCTATTTTATTACAAGAGAATATAAAAAAAGATCTTAATGTGCTCTTTGTATTTAATACTATTTCACCAAAGGTAATTTTAACTTAATAATTGTTAGAGTTACAAAGTATTTTCCATCTATGTATTAAAAAAAAAAAGACATGCAATTTCTTCTTAAGGCAACTCCAGTAATTGGATATTTCGAGACCAAGAAGGAAATAAGTTTACTTTATAACTAGACCCATTGGGGTTAGATGTAAATTCATTTCAAATTCTTTCAGAAAATTCTACTTTCTCTCTTTTAGTTATCCTTTTCATCCTTCTAAAACAATATTCCCTTAGAGGGTAGGGAGAATAACTTTAATCGCTGTCTTCTCTGCTCCCTTACCCCAATTTTATTTGGCCAGCAAAAGTCTCCCGGGAATCTCAGTCAGTACCAGTCTCTCTCCCTTTCTCTCTGTTTTTCATGCTTCTCATCTCTCTCTCTCTCTCTCTCTCTCTCTCTCTCTCTCTCTCTCTATCTCTGTCTCTCTGCCCCCAGCCCAATTTTCACTTCCCACTAGAAAACCTTTCACTGATCTTCCAGAAAGTGATTTTTCCCTTCTTTGTGTCATTACCAGATTTTGCTCATTATGACTTATTATATTGCAATTACTATTTGATATGTTTGTTTACCATGCTTGATTGTGACTTTCTTGAGAATACCAATCATATTGACCTTTGTATTGTCAACATCTAGCACAGTGTCCACTACACATTTTTTAAAATTCGGTACATATTTTTTGTATAGATAAATTATGTAGGAGATGTGCATCGGGATTTGGCTAAAGATATTCCTAGATATAATTGGAGAAGACGTTTTTCAAATAAATATTATTTGAAGAATACCAAGGAACCCACTCCTCAAATTTGTCTTTTCATTGGCTTGCTGCAGTCACCTATAATCCTCTATTAGGGATCATTTAAAGGTCTTGGTACATGTTTATCTATTTAAGACATTATCTTGTCCAGGATTAGTAAAAACTAACAAGCCAATATGCCTATTAGCAAGGATTAGCTTATGTGAGACTGAAGAGATTGATAAACAAAAATGGTAAATTGTGATGTTAATAGGGTCTGGTGTATGGATTATTAGAGAGGGCATTGATCAGTAAGGGAGTGACTTAGAACCCTAAAAACTTTGTAACTAGGAGCTGGAGTTGAAGGGCATCCAAAGGTTGATAGATATCCTGAAGGCCAACTTGGCTTATGTTGCCATTAAGCTGAGACTTGGCTTAACTGAGTCACAGCAGTCAGAAAAGGGAGCTCCGGGTGAACATTTTGCTTGAGTCATGCAGCTCTCCTCTCTCCTACAAAGGTGGAAAACCAATGTCCACATGCTAGAGCTCACTGGGCCCATTGCAGTTATACAGGACAGGCACTGCTTGCTCTTAGAAAAATAAATTAGATTCAATAGTGGGTTGAAAGTTTAAAAAAATGATCGTAGTTTAATACAAGACAGATACTCTGCCTTGTTATTTCTTGATTCTCTACTCATTAGAGTTGCTCAGAAAGTTAATCTATCCACACACAATTCATCACATGTGTTTATATTTCAAAAAGATATTGAGATGGGAATTATTGGTTTTATAAGCCCTGTCTGTCTGACTATTAAATCATTCGCAGACTGTCAAACAACATTCACTTTGGAGGGGTTAGAAGGTCCTAGAACCGCACTGCCCCCATTTCCTTCACTGGGAAAAGCTGTTGATATATGAAAAATAGATGTTTAAATAAGCTACCTGCTTTTGTATAAATAACTCCAGGCATTTTAAGCCACATGTGCAGTTGGGTAGAGGACCTCACATATAACTTTTGGAGCCAGTTTTATACAGTGTTTAAAGTTTTCTCTGGCTAAAATTTAACCACATTTGGAAATTCTATGAACTTTTAAATGAGTGCTCTATCATTCTATTATTCTATGGCCAGTTTTTTATAGCAATAACTGCAGCATCTTCTGATTTTCCCCCTCCCTATCCATTTCCATAGGTACAAATAACAGTGCCTAGCCTGTGTTTACCTTTCCATGATCAGATACATCACAGCAAGAATTGTCTTCGAGTGCAATTTTATAATATGCTGTTTCTTTTACTTTTATACACATGCAGTGGCTCTTCCCTCATATTAAGCCCCTACTTTAATTTTGTGGCTCAGGACCTTCTACTGTTTCTCAAAACTATAGACTGCCCTCTGGGCTACATTCTAGCTTATATCCTTTATTCTACCCAAAAGGCACCTACTTCCTACTCCGCTTACCTCACTATCCCTACAGTTAGCTTATTTTTAAGCCATTGCATTCTATTCTCCATGTCTAGAAATTCTTCCCTCTTCATCTTAGCCATTGTTTCTTTCTTTCATATAAGCCTTTCCAATGAGGCACTGATCAAAATAACCTGTGGCTTTTCAGTATTTAAATGTTTATGAAGAACTACAGTGTAATCAGTTATGTCAACCAATTGATCAACTGTTTAATGATCACTATGTTCTTACAATGTGGTAAGCATTATAAAGATTAAAAAATAATTATTATAAAATATAGTTTTTTATATATTATAAAAATACATAAATTATTATAAAATATAGTTTTTTGTCCTCAACTATGACATAATTATGACTTGAGTGCAGTATTAACATAATAAAATTCTAAATACTGTGATATAGATACAGTTAAATATGGTAGAACTCAGTGGGTTAAGAACACTGCTCTAAACCCTAAGGACATCCAGCATTCAGTCTCTTAAGCACCTTTTTTACATTCAATTATTGGTGTCCCTCCTTCAGGACTAACCCTACCAGGTTCTAGCTTTCTGAGCTGTCCAATATGTTAGCCATTTGTCACATGCAACATGTGGCTAAGGAACATAAAACATGTGACTAGTGTGACTGAGGAACAGGAATTTAATTTCATTTGATTCTCATTAATTAAAAATCAATTTAAAAATTCAATTCAATTCAATTATTAGAAAACTTTTACGTACGTTTGGAGCAACTTAGGTTCATAAATCTACTTTTCCATCTGTAAATTTTATAAATCTAAATAAAGGCCAGTATTACCAGTGAAAATTCATCACCAGAATTGAGATGTGCTATATGTGTCAACTGGATTGTGAAGACTTAGTAAAAAGAAAATAATGTAACATATCTCATTTTTAAAACATTGATTGCATGTTGAAATGATAGTATTTTGGATACATTGGGTTAAATGAAATACATTCCTAAATTTATTTCACTTTTTTTTACTTTAAAAAATGTGACTACTAGAAAATTTGAAATTACACATATGGATTACTTTACATCTCAATTAGACAGCACTGTTCTAGATAAACCAGATCTGTCCTAGATTTGTACATGTCCCTGAACCCCAAGGCCAGCTATTTCCATGGTGTCTCTTGGTCACCCAGAGTTCTAGTGCATTTTGGCCTTCTGCTGATTCTACCATATTAATCTACAGGTAGGTTGTATTTAAAAACATAGTCCTGTATTATCATGTGCTACTGTAGTGAAATATAGTGAAATACAGACTTCTGCTCAGATGGCCCTTTTGCTGTTTGTCTATTGATCTAAATGTTTTTATTCACTCTTTTCTTTTGCTACAATGGCTTTGGTCTCTGTACTAGGCTTTCTTCTTCTTCCTCAATCTTGTGTGAGAAAATGAGTTGCTTTTGGCTTTAGCTTCTTGTCACAATCCTTCTATTTCTGGGACAAACTTGTTCTTGGCTTTGGGCCCTTCCTTTCTGCACCCCTCCCACTGTTGCAGGTCAACTAGAGGATAATGCGAACCTTCGGGGAAACTGCTCAGGTTCCATGTGCATAAATCTAAGCAACATAGGCAGCGTTGCACTCACGATATTTCCAGAGCATAAGGCTCTGGGGCCCTGTGCTTTTTAATTTTTATTTCGTTAAATCTACCGGACATGGTCTTTAAAATTCATGTTTGCCTCACCATCCCGTTATTTATCATTAATCAGATTTAGATCCAAACTGGCAAATTTCCTTAGGCGATTCCTCTTTTCTTTGGAGATGAAGTCCAACATCCTTCTCATATCATTTAACATTCTACACCATTTGACCCCAACTGAGTTGTCCACTTTGACCTCCAGAACCTAACTGTAGCATATCATGGTCTCTTTCTTTCTTAGCTCTCCTACCATTAATTTTTTATACCACATTTATAATGTAGCTCTTTCTGATTTTCAGTTAAATAGAGAGAACCAAGTTAACTGAGTTATGAAACTGCAACAATAACAGTACAATAACAATAGTTGACATTCATATAGTGCTTAGTGTGTGCTAGGCACTGTTCTAAACACTTCATATACTTCTACTCATTTCATCTTCCTTCAGTAACCTCTAAGTGTTGTTATTATCTCATTTCACTGTGCGAAAGGTTGAAGTACAGCAGATCCTTGAATAACATAGTTTCTTTCAACATTATTTCATTTTAACACTGATGAGGAAAAAAAAAACTTCACTCTGGCAGGGGCCACTGTGTGTGTAGAGTTTGCACATTCTCTGTCTGCTTGAGTTACCTCCAGGCACTCTGGATTCCTTCCACATCCCAGAGGCATGCACATTAGGTGAATTGCATCTGCATGGCCCCGGTTTGAGTGAGTGTGGGTGTGCGTGAGTGTGTCCTATGATGGAATGGTGTCCTGACCAGGGTGGTCCCAGACTTGCTCCCCTAGATGCCAGGAGAGGCTCCAGCCATCCAAGGCCTGAACTGGAATAAGTGGGTAAACACTTATCATACTTGTTTTTGTTAATCTTTCTTAAATGTGTGTATTACTCACATTTATTTCAATGTTTAATACTAGAAGTGTTTGAGGTCTTTATTTAGAAGTTTAGTGATGTTTTGTGACCAGAAATATAGGAACTTATCTCTTTCTTATGTCAATAACCTGTGATAAAATGTTTTGCTTAAAGTTAGTTTCTGAGAACCTATGGATGATGACATTAAGGGAGGATTTACTGTACAGGAAAATTAAATAGCATGTACAAGACCACATAGCTAATAAAGGGTAGAGCTAGTATTTCAACATAGGCAATCTAGCTTTAGAGTCTATGCTTATGTATTTGAGCTAAATTGTTTTGGAAACTTTGTCTCAGGCACTTTACATAGATTTTCTCATTTAATCTTCACAACAACCTGTGAGGAAAGCTATTAGAAGGTAAAGTAACAAAAAGAATTTTGGAAGTAAAAGAGATTCCACCGGACTAGACATATGGCAGTTACTCCCAAAACATTAGTTTTGATAGTGCCCTACATCAGAAGTCAGAAAACTACCAGCGTGCAGGCCAATTCTGGTCCACTACCTGTTTATGTAGATGAAGTCTTATTGGATCACAGTCATGCTTCTTCATATATGTGACAACTATGGCTACTTTTGCATTACAATGGTGGGATTGAGTAGTTGAGGGTGAGACTCTATGGCCCAAAGCCTAAAATATTTTCTGACTCTTTATAGAAAGGTTTGCCAACCCTTGCTCTGCATCATACCTGAAGAGTAAATGAACGCTGCTATTAATGTTAAGATTATACAATAAAAGAAGTGCTTGTTTACTGCTTCCTGCCCAAACACCCTTTTATTCCTTTTTTTTTTTTTTTGAGATGGAGTCTTGCTCTGTTGCCCAGGCTGGAGTGCAGTGGTGTCAACTCAGCTCACTGCAACCTCCGTCTCCTGGATTCAAGTGATTCTCCTGCCTCAGACTCCCAAGTAGCTGGGATTAGAGGTGCACACCACCACACCCAGCTAATTTTTGTATTTTAGTACAGACAGGGTTTCACCATGTTGGCCAGGCTGTTCTCGAACTCCTGACCTCAAGTGATCCACCCAACTTGGCCTTGCAAAGTGCTGGGATTACAGACGTGAGCCATGCCGTCTGGCCCCAAACCACTATTTGTTTAAAGACCTTCTTTATATTATCTGAGGGGACATTAGGTGCTTCACTAAGAACTAATGGTTTTATCACTTCCTGTGGCTCACATCAGCACAACAGCCCTTCGTCTCCCATATCATATTGATTCTTTCTATGGCAGGTGTCGTGCTATTTGATTAAATTGATATGTTCTCGAAAAGCTGATATAAATTAAAGTTTGGAACATTGAAACACATTTTCTGTTCATTTGTATTATAATTTATGTGATGTTTTATCTACTTGAAAGGACACATAACTCTTTATAAAATGTTATGTGGCTGCTCTTTCATGATGCCTTCTTTCCACTCCCCCCAAGTACTAGCACTGATGTTTCTGTCCACTTGTCATTATTCTATAGAAAGAGTTGAATCCCATTGTGAAAGCTACTATTTAAAAACAAAAAAACAGGTATAATGATTCATAAAATGAATAATCTTTTTCTGATGGAAAGAATTGACCTATTGAATTTTAGTATTAACATTTTCTTAAACTGAGACATCCCTATTTTGAGCAACAATGAATGTTTATGAACTACCTCTTCTATTTAAAACATTGTATTAAGTAGTATTGATGATTTTTCATCATTATTATACTATACCAACCAATGGCAATGCTAAAATAATAAAAAACCATCTTTGTTATATTTATTAAAAAAAAACAATAAATTACAGGAGGACTAACCTGTACTGGCATTCCGCTAAGTGCTTAACATGTATATGACTTAATTATCCCTTTAACTCTATGAATTCAGTTGTATTTTTGTCCTCATTTTGCAGTGCATACTTTGCAATGTCTACTTCATAATGTATATTTGACATTAATAGAGGAAAAAGAATACAATTGTTTGAAATTAAGTATGTAAAAGAAGGTTAATTGATGGGTTTCTTTAATTTTCTAAGTGATGTATAATGCTGTATATCTAAGAGTATTATGATTTTTTAAAAAGCTTTAGTGATACACCTAAAAAACAAAGAGTTCCATGAATAAAGGATTACATTTGGGATACTAGAAGCTATCTTTTTAAGACCAGAAAAATTGAAAAATGTGAGATGAAATCTATATATTTGTGGGTCATTCATTCACTTTTTATTTAGCATTTATTTATTGAATATTTACTATAGTCCATTTTCTCATGAATCTTATATTTATAAACAGGGATGTATTCAACAAGCAAGTAAACATATTAAATTGATGATTATGAAAAGGGCTTCAAACAACATGAACAGAGTGGTGATGTAAATAACAATAGAGATGATCATATAGGTTAGACATAGGAGACTCCTCTGAGAGGAAAAAACTTAAGCTTGTAGCTTGAGAATGAAAAAGAGCCTGCCATGGAGAAGGTATGGGAGCGGGTGGCACATGTAGGTAGAAGGAATGGCATATTCTAAGAGTATCAGTTAGTCTTGGAGCTAACAAGGAAAGAGCTTGACTTTAAACTCATTGATCCATGAGCTTTTAAACTCATTTAAGCTCGTTGATCCATGGGCTTTTTCCCCTTCCAGGAGACACTTCTGTGGCCCATCCATCCTTGGGCTTCTACAAGGAAAATTGCAAAAGTTTATTAAATGTTTCTATCATCAGAATAATTAGCAATTATTGTAACTGCATTTAAAAATAACTAAAATATTTATGTTAACTAACGTAGAAAATGTCTTTTTAAAAATCTCAAACTTTTGTAATAATATGAATGCATTGTATACCCATCAGCAGACTCCTGGAGGGCCAAATGTAAGGTCACCATGGAGCAGTTATAATCCTTGTTCCTTAACTCAATTCCCAGCTCAGCATTCTGTCAACTCTGTTTGTCTAGGCAATTTACATAACCTCTCTGGGTTTTAGTTTACTCTTTAGCAAAACAAGGATAAAGATGTATATTTAAATATTACTGTGAAAATTGTTTAAAATATTTTGAACGTAACTGACACAGTGTGCTTGGCAAGAAGTAGGCATTCAAATATTAATTGTGATAGATCTTTTATGTATGTTAATAATAACAATGATTCATATTTATTGAGAACTTACTATGTACCAGGTGGTTTTCAAGAATTTTCAATGTTCTTAACTCATTTTATCCTCACAAAAATTCTATGAAATGATTCCACATGTTTTACATGTTTTCTTATCTCACATCTAAGGAACCTAAAGCTGGAGATTATGCAACTTGCCCAAGATCACAGAGCCAGTAAATGGCAGAGCCAAGAATTCAACCCAGGCGGTCTGGCTTTGGAGCTTGTGCCCTTAATGACTACCTTTTAAGTATGTTTTCTCATATAAAAAGAAATTGTTGAAAACTGAATCTTGTCAGTTTCTCAGGTAAGCAGCACAAAGCAATGTAGTACTTTGGGGTGAAATCTGAAGCTAAGAGAATGTGCTTACTTCACACAACCAATGCAGGCAATGCATTCTGTTCATAAGTGACCTCTGCAGTAGATTAAGACCAGTTTTCAAAAGAAAAAAAAAAGACAAATTGGCCATCAAGATATACAGCTTGTTATTATAAAGAGCCCTGAATGTGTATCACATAAGAGTTTCCAGAGCAATTTATTGTCAAACAGATAGCAGCATGTAAATTTCCAAGAATCAACCTGGCATCACTGGAAAAATCACACCCTTGAGGCCTGGGTATTGTAGACAGTTCCACAGCAGCTGAATCATAAAGACTTTTATAGATCAATAACCCTCAACCTTGCTGCATTACAAAGCATCTTCATCAACAAAGAGAGTTTCAGGGAGCCGCAAAAGCGCAGTGGAATTATTGGAACAGGTGGGTTTTGTGTGTATGTATGTATTTTATTTTTCACAAGGCTATTGCTGGATAGATACATCATGACTTAATGTTGATATTCCAGAATAATGTAGAAAATGATACAATGTCTAAATACGTGTTACTGACTTTTTCCTCCTTTTCTGGGGCAATAGAATGCTTTTCATACACATCCTTAAATCTAAATAAAGGATAAGTTATTGGAATGCATTTAGTTTCAAACAATGTGTCCTAAGTTTTTATTCTGAAACTTTTTGTGTCCTTGAGCCTTTGTTGCTTCACCTGTAAACTTTAAAACAATAATAACAGCTTTGTAAAGTTCTTAACCCCCAAAGACATATCTCATTGAGCTACTTATCTGAGAAAAATATGACTGAGATGATTTATTTCATGGTAATTTGTTCCAAGTAAAGTTTAGATTGCTGGTTATCTTTCTTTACCATATTGCCTAACATAAGAGAAACAAGTAAATTCTTACATCTGTCTAATGAAAAAGCAAAAAGAAATTGTATTTTTTGAATGACGATGGTCTATTACTGCTGATCGTATGAGACAGTGTTTGAAATATTATACAAAATGTTTAAGAGACATGTGAACTGAGGGTGATTTTTTAGGTTGCTTCCATCTCATTGTTGGATATTGATTAAGAAGTTTTGAAAGAAGAAATTTTGAGTGCCTATCATATGGCAGATGTTTTATAATTCGTGTAAGAATTTATATGTTTCACAATAGTTACAATGGTATTTTTATCCCTGTGCTTCAGGTGTGGTTTTGAGACTCAGGCTCTTAGCTAACTAGTTGAAGTTAACAAAGGCATTAAGTAGCAGAGTAGGAGTTAGAACCTATATTTGTGTGAATTCCAAAGCTCTCCTTCCACTCCCTTACTGCCTCTCTGTTTTAATTGCTTTGGAGTAATCTCAGCATAATCTATTTGCTTTAATACTAATCATCTATTCTTATGATGACATAATGTGTCATCTACAAAAGTTGACTATGATGTGGTTGATTTGGCCCAGTGTGTATACACCCAGATGCTTATATTTAAGATGAGGTCTGTAACCACAGATAATTTAACTGATTTGACTGGTTAATATAGCAAAAACAAGCAAAAGAAAAAAAAAATCCCTTTAACATTGTTTTTAACTGAATTTACCAGTTAACTTAATTAAAACATTAGACCTGGAAAATACATGTACGGCCAAACTAAATATTTACACTTACATAATAATATAGAAATACTAAATTATATCTACCGTATTTAGTAAAATATAACTGTTGAATTTAATAGTAAATATAATCAACTATGACATGAAGAAATTGTTTTATAATGGCAATGAAGATTGTATAAAATCGATTAGATATGAACATTGAAATATTTTTGGGTAAAATGACACGATGTCTGGAATTTGCTATAAAATATTCCAGCAAAGAATAAAACAATAAAAGGAACATGATTGGTGAAAAATTGATAAAGCTGAGTGACGAGTAGGTACATAGAGTTCATCTTTTTCACACATGTGAAACTTCCACCATAAAGAGCTTGGAAAAACAATCAACTAATTCTATATACACTAGGTTGAGGCAAAGAAACAAGATAACTTTGATTGCTTTGATTGAATATGGGTTTAGAATTTTAGCAGTTTCATGTGTTGTTAAAAGGCATCCAGAATGCATATTCTCAGGACGCACTGATACTTTTCAATGTTTTAATAAGATATAATTTAATGATATAAAGGTATGAATTTCAGGAAAACATGATATTGTATATCCCTGACCAAAAGAGACCTGGCTTTGGGATCACATTTACATTCAAATTTTTATTCCCTTGAACATAGCACTATAATATGACTTTAGTACAAATATTGTGTGTTTCCATTTAATTTTAATTAAAACTAAGACTTTCTCTGGAATAATATTTATATCCTAAAGAATGATGGCATATTGCTTCATTGTATGTCATTAGCCCTTCATAATTTTTTTCTTTTGTTCATCATTTAAAATGTCATTAAAACAATTACAGCCTACACTCTGCTGAATCATATAATTGGAGATGTCTTATTAAGACGAGATTTACTGTATAACTTTATTTTTAATATACGAGAAACCAACATTTTTTAGTTTTATGCTTTTAAAATGTGCAAATGAATGAGTTCTCTCTCCTTTATTGCTAAAAGAATAGTTTTAATTACTTGCGTTTTTTTCACTCATTTTTTGAGAGCATTTTTTTTAATCACCAAATTAAATCACCAGATTTTCTATTAAGCCTCTTTCTTTGGCCTTAGGCAAATTGTGAGGTAAATTTGATTGTGGTTCCCTGCAAGCCTTCCTTCTGCAGTTTATCTCTTTCTTGTGGCATTCCTTTCCTCCCAGGAGCATCAGAGTATCATTAGAGTTGAAGCTTGCTTTCCTTCGCTGCTGGCTTCTCCTCCAGTCTCTGAATCTCTGTCTTCACTCAATCTTTCCAAAAAATGAGGAATCAATTGCAAGTAGCCAATGCATCTATTTGGCATCTTGCTAATGAATATTAGCAGTTTAAAGGTTAGCATGCCTTGGTAGGTCTTCAAGGGAGTGCAGGAGTTCCAAGCCACACTTTCTTCATCTGTCAGTTTTAACCCAGATAAGCAACTTAATTTTCATATTAAATCAAACAGATATATTGGGGAGCAGGAGGCACAATTTGCATTCATGTTAAAGCAATATTAGAAGACTTCAAAGAAATTTCAGATGGGAGATGGGTTGCTTTGGGAGATGCCCTCCAACTCCAGGGTGTATGTATTCACTCTTCATTTTCGTCCTCACCAGTGATGCCTCTGTGGAAAAGTTTGAGAAGGGCCAGAATGTGACCTCTCTCATGTACATTTATGTTCTCTCTTGGTTTTAATAATGTGGCCTTTATGGCATTCTAAAAAACGGTGGAAATATAGACACTTTTGAAAAGGATGAGGATCTTACTGCTTTCAAATTGCTCGTTTATAGTTACTTTCACTTATAGAGATTCTGGGGCATTGATCACATATGTATTTTGCTATTAATCTGACTTATTCAGAACACTTATAGAGATCAGATATCTAGAGCACATGAACAAATCATTACTCTAGAGAGACATGGTCATTGCCTTTTAGCAATGTACACCCTATCAAGGAAAATTATAGAACAAAACCAAAAATCTATGTGTGCAATACTGTATAGGATCAAGAGCTAGTTGATATAGCTGACACCAACAATTCTCCAATATTTTATGGAAATTAGAGGAAAGGCATGCTTCAGAACAGGGATTTAAATAACACATTCTTCCTTTTTCATGTCCTATATGAAATATATCAAAAAGTGCACCTTGTTCTAAAGTTTACTTTTCTTTTAATTATTTTTAAAAAACAGCATCTGAAAGATAAAAAATGTATCAAAAATAGAACAATATTTTCTTGACTGAAATTCCATTGTACTCTAAATGATTTTCTCATTAATACTGAGAGCCTTATTAATCCAAAAATTGGACTTGAAAATTAATACAAAAATAAATGGAAATGTAAAATAAAGTATGTTAAATGAACATTTCACTGGAATAGATGCCTGCCAGTGGGTTAAAAACAAGAATCTCTGAGTCTGAATTTTCATTTAGTCTTTTGTATTATAGTTAATATGAAAATTTAAAAAATAGAGGGAAACAGAAGGCTCTTTGCTGGAAAATTGAGTTCCTTGGGGAAAAGAAAACAACAGGAGAGAGACCAATTTAGTCACGGCAAGTTATAATACACCAATCATGATGATTGATCCTGTGCAAGCAGAAAGCACATGGAAACAATTTAAATGTTGTCCATGAAACTACTGCTTTCAGACCTCATGGGATTTTATTTATCAGGATCACTGATTTCAGAGGCACCGTAGAGCCAGGAAAGAATAGGAGGTTTGGAACGTTGTTCCTTGGGATTCAAGGTGGAAAATGTACAAAAAGAAGGGAAGCAGTTGGTATCACTTCTTGTCTCTTTGTCTACTGCTTCTGTAACAGAATTTTCCTCTGAATCTTATATTCAATGCTTAATTTGAATAGTCCATCTAGTTGCATTTTGAGAATTTGGAAAAGGCATTTTAGTTAGCGCCCCATCCTGTCCCTGTATTCTTTTTCTTTAGCTAACTCCAATTCTGTCTGGCAGGTAGGAATTCATTTAGGTGGGCTGCTTTTTAAAAACTAAACAAAAAACAGTCATTACTGCTATTATGCAGGTTTTACATATAAATACTCTGTTTTGAAAAATGACTCTTTCTTGGAGTCACTTGAAGGTAAAACAGCCTATGTTTATACATGCACATTTTTCTCCCTTACACATATGGAAGAAAAGTAAAACCGTTGCAAAATTATGACACTTTCAAGCAAATTCTTTTTATGATTAATTTCTTGCTTTTATTTAAGATAGATTCTCCCCCAATGTTTATATTTTGATTTTGAGGGAAAAAGTAACATTTTTGATGATGCCGTTTAGTAAAGGGATTATCTGATTCTCTAAGGTTCTTGGGGCCCACTGGGCTCAGGCAGGAATTTTTCGGTAGTATGCTAGACTGATTCTGATTGTGAAGGTTGTCAGAAACCTGTGATTGATTGAAAGGAAGAAAAGCATTCCTCTCAGCTGCTGGTAGAATAGGATGTTTATTTTTAGTTGACTTACTTTTTTTTTTTTTTACAAAAATGGCAAAATTGGTGATTTGACTAAATTGACTCATTCAGAACACTTATAGAGATCAGATATCCAGAGCACATGAACAAATCCTTTTCTTTAGTTTTGCATTGGTATCTGAATGCTGGCTTTCCTGTTTACTGGATGAACATTACTAAAGTTTAGCTTTGCCATCTAAAATGAAGAATAATAATACTACTTGCCTCATAGAGTTTTTGTGTTATTTAAATGAGATAATTTGGGAGGCCACCATCAACAGCTTCAAGATGAAGCTGAACATCTTCTTCGCAGCCACTGGCTGCCAGAAACTCATGTAAGTGATTGATGAATGCAAAATTCTTACTTTTTATGAGAAGCGTATGGCCACAGAAGTTGCTGCTGACGCTCCAGGTGAAGAATGGAAGGGCTACGTTGTTTGAATAAATGATGGGAACGAGAAACAAAGTTTCCCTATGAAGCAGTGTGTCTTGACCCATGGCTGTGTCCACCTGCTACTGAGTAAGGGGCATTCCTGTTACAGACCAAGGAGAACTAGAGAAAGAAAGCGAAATCTGTTAGTGGTTACGTTGTAGATGCCAATCTGAGCGTTCTCAACTTGAGAGAAGGATATTCCTGGACTGACTGGTACTACGGTGCCTTGTTGCCTGGAGCCCAAAAGAGCTAGCAGAATCCACAAACTTTTCAATTTCCCTAAAGATGGTGTCCGTGAGCATGTTGTAAGAAAGCCCTTCAACAAAGAAGGTAAGAAACCTAGGACTGAAGCACAGATTCAGCGTCTTATTACTCCATGTGTCCTGCAGCACAAACAGTGGCGTATTGCTCTGAAGAAGCAGCGTACTAAAAAAATCAGGAAGAGGCTGCAGAATATGCTAAACTTTCGGCCAAGAGAATGAAAGAGGCTGAAGAGAAGCACCAGGAACAGAGTGCCAAGAGATGCAGACTCTCCTCTCAGCGAGCTTCTACTTCTGTCTGAATCCAGTCAAAAATAAGATTTTTTTGAGTAACAAATAAGATCAGACTAAAACAAAAATAAATAAATGAGATAATTTATGACTCTAATGCCTAGGTCGTAAACATTAGCTATTATCATTCAGATTCATAACTATATATCTAGATTTCTATTCACCTTGTAGGAACAGAGTGAAAATGCCAAATTGCTTATGGGGAGAAAGAGAGGAAGGCATTTCTTCTTTCATTATAGAGATTGAGAAGCTTGGACACAGGGCATTCGTGGACACGTTTATCTACTACGTGGCTTCTTTTTCCGTTTTGTTTCTACCATCCACATTTCTCCACCCCTAACCTTGCCAGGCTCTTCTCTTTTCCTGTGTCTGCTTTCTCCTTGCTTATACTCCTCTTCCTCCTTGTTACTTGAAATTCCGTAAAATATTTTTTCTTCCCTGGGCCTTTGGACATGCCGTTCTCTCTGAGTGGGATGGTCTTTCCCTCCAATCCCTCTGTTCATTGAATTTGAAACTATTATTCAAAGCAACATGTCTTACTTCTATATTTTCTGATTCACTACTGGGTGTTCTTTGCCCTTCCGTGAGCACCACTTGTATTCTGAACCTCTCTTCAAACCATTTCTTGAACTGCGATATTAGTTATTTATGTACTTGATTTTATATACAGACCAAATTGCATATTCTCTCTGGGTAATGGCGTAGGAAAATGACATAGGTAGGCAGTATGAAGAGATCCCTTCAATAACCATTTCCAAATAACTATATGGAAATGCTAATAGATATGAAAGGAATGCTGCTGACTTACTTTGAGGAAACGACATGTACATCAACGTGGTAATATCAAAGGGAATCTTAGAATGACAGGATTTTAGAGAGGATCTTAGGAGGATGATAACAGGAAAACATTTAACTTCTCAGGGATTAAATTTCTCACAGAACTGGATTTCTATGCGGATGCTCTATCACATCTTCCCTGGCCATGAGTTCTCTGCCTTCTCAACCCTTGACTTCCAGGGTCTTCCTCAATAATAAAGCCTAATGTGGATTCTTCCTGGGGATAATTATCCACCAAAGATGGGAAAGTACCATGGATAGCCTAGAAATTTATGAATCTCCAGTCCATTTTGTTGCCCACCTTGTGCTCCACTGAGTGACATCAGTGGCTGTGGGACATACTCTGCCATGAGGCAGACAGTAAATTGACACCACATCCACTTTCCAGAGTCCTGAATAAATAAGTGGGGGGCCAGGGGAGGAGCATATGCTCTTGATGTCTTAGTTAGCATTTAAGTTATTCTTAGATATAAAATAATATATATGGCAGGCTCTATCCCCCAGCTTATTTGGTGCACAACAGTCTTTCACTCAGCAACCAAGCTGGAAATTTTGCTCCTATTCTCACTCAGCTCCTCCCACTCCCTGGTGCTACTCAGTGGACCTCCTGGATATCTAATCTACTCTGTACACTTGTCAGCATCCCTGCCTACATCTATGCCTGCGCTAGCTTTGTAACTAAACTGAATGATGCTTTCACTCTAATCTATTTTTTTCACTCAGACAGGAGTTCTTTTTCTAGGATCCAATTGTTTTATGGCATTCCCCTAGTAAAAACTGCCAAGAGCTTCCACCTTCTTATAGGATTTTGTCATGTAACCCCCTTCCCAATCTGGCTAGTTTGTGTTTTCCTATTCCTAAGATCCTCTCTGAGATCCTGTCATTCTAAGATTCCCTTTGATTTTCCACATTGATGTACTTGTAGTTTTCTCAAAACGGCATGTCATTTCATATCTCTTAGCATTTCCATGTCTTGTTACCTGCCAAGAATGCCTTACCCTGAACCCTACTCTCCTTTACCCAGCTAGTTCCTACTTATTGTTTAAGATCAGCTTCAAATGAAATCTTCCCCTTTATATTTCTGTGTATCTACAACATTGGGTGTTAATACATTACAGTATTTCTCACATTAAATTCTAGCCATTTGCACAGTTCTCTCTCACTAGACTCTGAGCTATTCATTTTTGTAATCCCACCTTCCCACACATTTCAACCATCTTTTCTTCAATCCCTAGCAGTAGCTATTATATAGTAGATGCTCAATTTACTCAAAAATTAAATCGAACTGTTAAATAAGAATGACTACAATTTAAATAAAATATTTAAATATTTTAAATGAATAAATTAATTTTGGAATAAATATACTGAAAATTCTATTAATGTGAACCCTAATTGACCAGTTCATTTCATAGAAGAGTTCTCAGTTATATTCCTCAAATAAATTTCCTAAATAAGAGCAGCTAAATTATATTTTCTTTTTAAGTTATAAACACTTGAAGTTCTCAAGTTGAAAAACTTGGATTATATTAATGATCATGTATAATGTATAAAATGATCGCGTATAAAGTTAATTTTTAAAAGTTTGTAGATTAACAAAGCAGATCTACTGACTTTTGCTAATGTTCTAGCTAGTGAACTGGACTTTGTAATCCAATTAAAATGTTTGTTTTTAAACTCCAAACTTTCGGTGTCTCTGGAGTGCTCAGCTACAGTGTATGATTAGTTAAGAAAACATATACATATGATCACTTAGTTGGTTTGCCTTTAAGTCTCAGGTTTTCATTTTTGAAATTATCTTAAACAGTATTTAGACTTTGGAGTCCTGCTACTGTTTTTCAAGTGTTAATGGAAAAAAAAAAAAAAACTTCAAAGACCTGGGCCCTTTAGTTAAAAAAAAAAAAATCTGAAAGTTCTCACAGTTATTGGAGATTTATCTGGTTTAGCAGAAATTGTTTGAGTTGTACGGTCATCTTATTGATTTTTTATTTTTTTTCAACAAGATTACTCATTGGAGACTAAGAGTCCTTGATATCCAATTTTAGTACCTCATCTTTCCTCTACCTGCAAAAAAGATTTTTTAAAATGCTGTTTGAGCATTTTAAAATTTTTGGAAAATAGTTTTCTGAATATCCAGCATTAGTTTTTCACTTCTGTTTCTTTGGGCAGAAATGAAGAGTATGAAGAAAACTGCCGAAGAAGAGTTAAATAATCACCCTTTTCTGAGCCAAACCCAGGGCCTCTTGGTTTGGGTGAGATCAAGTATCAGCACAACATTTTTTAATTTGTGTCTTTTAAAAGGGTTCTTTTCAGGACACTGTGAGGAATGTGAGGTTTGGCTTCCTTTTTCACGTAGGAAGTGCTGAAAGGAACACTTTATGCCTTTTATGACTATATGTTTCATGAAGAATTTTTAACTTTGTCATGGTGTACAACTAGAATAGTATTTATTAACTTTTAGCTCGATAGAGCCGTGTGCATCTACAGCCAGGCCCAGCTACTCCTCCTCCATCAGGTGCTCCTACATCCATCTCCTTTATCCCCTCCATCTGACCAGTTGCCGCTCCTATTGGCTTCATTTGAAACGCCTCTAAAACACACCCTTTCTCACCCAGGCCTTTCTATCTTTTCCTCCTCATTCCTTGTTCTCTCTGGTTTAAACCATTCTTCACACAGCTCTTACTAATCTTCACCCCTTTTCCAAAATGTCCCAATTTATCATACAAATTGAAACGGTTTTGCCTAGTTTACAAAATCCTCCTTAATCTGTTCCTATTGTCTATACCCCGTTTTGATCGTTACTGCTCTTTTGAACCTACTCACAAATTTCCTGTTTCCCAAAGTAGTGAATTTTGGCGCATACTTCAGAGTCAGAGCTGTTTGTTAAAAAATGTACATTGCTGACTTCAAATTTTGGGTTCCAGCTTGGGAATCTGCATTTAAGTGGATTCTTCCAAGTGATTCTTATGTGCATTAAAGTAGAAAGCCTCTGCCCACTTGCCTCTCCTGTCCTCACTGACTCTGCTTCTCTTTAAATTCTAGAAAACATGCCTCTTCTGCATAGGGTGAAGTCTCCAATACATGTTCACTTATGCTGCTTTCTGATGATTCGTGTTTCTGCAACTGGAGTATAAGCTCCCTGAGGCAGGGGTCATGTTTGTATTGTATGAGGAGGCAGAAAGATCACTGGGCTGGAAGTTGGACAAGTTGACCTCTATTGCAGTTTCTACCTATGAGGACAAACATGGGATCTTACCATCTCAGTTTGCTCATAGGTGAGGGTGAGAACTGGCAGCAATGATGTCTAAGTTCCTCTGTGCTCTAAAAGCTGCAGTGTCACAGTTGCAGAAAGGTCAAGAGCTTCAAATCTTAGCTCTGCCATTAGCTGTGTAATTTTAAGCAAGGAATAATTCCTTCATGTCTTCAATGGGGGGGTAACATATACCTTCTGAGGTTGCTATGAAGGTAATACATGTAAAGTGCCTGGCACAATGCTTATATGTAATGATATTTGCATATTATTATTCCGTGTTCTCCCACACCTCTCCTGGTGCCGGATAAAGACAGGCTATGACTTACTGGAAGATCACACTCTTTTAAGACACTGTCCTCTTGCATAGCTTCTATCTGTAGACAGTTTAGTTCAATGATAAAACACGAAACTGATTAGGTGCACACTTGGCTCCACTGCTTAATAACTCAGTGACCCTTGTGCTTGTTATTTTAACTTTTTTGAAATGGAAACTCAAATACTGTCTTTACCATAAAGTTGTTGTGAGGTTTAAATGGAATAACACATTTAAATGCCCAGCCAGTGCTTAACCCAGAGCGAATGTTAGCGACTGTTAATACTTCTGCCTAGGGTTAGCCTGATTCAGATGAAAGCACACTGCTCTGAGACTCAAAAGACCTGCATTTGAGTCCTGAAATAGCCATTATCTCACATGATTTTCAACGGGTTATGGTATCTGCCTAAACTTTAGTTTCCTGCTCTGCAAAATAATGCTAATAGTAACCCATTCTGTAGGGCAGCAAAAGAATTAGATAAGGAAATGCATGGGAAAATATTTTCATAAGGTGAAGTGCTACACCAGGCATTACTTATATTTATTGTTATTATCTTCTCTGTATCCATAAAATGAAGGAATTAAATAAAATAATAGCCAATTACTTTATTGTTTATTTAAAATGTACCAGGTTACAAGCATTTAATCCTCTCACTTAATCCTCACAAAATCCAATGTATACATTATAATTCCTCTTTTACAGCTGTGGAAATTGAGGTTCAGAGAAGCCAAATAACTTGCTCAAGGACTCACACCCAGTTGCAAAATTGGACCTGGAAACCAGGAAGATCAACACCAAAGAGCAAACCCTCAACCACTCTTAGATTTCTAAGATCCCTTCCAGCCAAGCAATCCTGTTCTCTTGGTCATGGCTCTTCACGAAGAGATTGGACCTGGTGGTTGGAAAAACATGTTGGGAGCTTTCCAGTTGAGTAGAAGAACGCCTGGAGTTTTAGAACAAAACCAAGTAGCTGTTAGATGGCTACACTTTGCCTTCACTGCAGGTTCCTGATTCTTTATGGTTGGACATAGAAGCTCCCGGGACCCTGCAGCCCTGCCTGCATCTCCACTGGAGATGGAGAAAGCCCAACTGTTTAAGTTTCCTCACAGAGAAGACTCTGGCTCCTGCCTCTCCTTAATTTTGTCAATTGCATTTCTTTATTTCATTGCCAATCTAGTCAGAGGTTTCTTCTGCTTCACCTTCCATAAGCTTAACACCTTTCCACATCACAACTTTGACTGTTTTTCTTGTGAGGCCACATTTTAAATCTGGCATGTGTTTGTGTTTACCAAGTTACTAAAACCCCATTCAACAAAACAGACTCCCGAAATCTTGTCTTTTTGTTTGTTTGTTTGAGATGGAGTCTCGCTCTGTCGCCCAGGCTCGAGTGCAGTGGCACGATCTCGGCTCACTGCGACTTCTCCCTCCCGGGTTCACGCCATTCTCCTGCCTCAGCCTCCGGAGTAGCTGGGACTACAAGCACCCGCCACCACACCCGACCATTTTTTTTTCTATTTTTAGTAGAGACGTGGTTTCACTGTGTTAGCCAGGACGGTCTCAATCTCCTGACCTCATGTGATCCTCCCGCCTTGGCCTCCTAGGGTGCTGGGATCACAGGTGTGAACCACCGCACCTGGCCCTGAAATCTTATATTTTTTTCAATGATTTTGCCATTAAGTTGATAATTAAGTCCCCACAGTACTCCTTTCTCCACCTTTACCTCGTCTCACGTACAATGGTTTTTAAAAGTCCAAGTGTCTGGTGATGTGCATCAGTGCTGAGACGTAATATCTCCGTCTGACTTTTGAACAACTATAGGTGGATTTAGGTGGTTTTTCACACGTTTACTGTAAACGCGATAGCTACTGAGAATTATGGTTGATACATATGTAGCACTTGTAAATTTGCCAAGTGCTTTTATATATATTTTAGATCTCAACGGTATTATCCCCATTCTGTAAATGAGGAAACTGAGGTTCAGAGTGGTGAAGGGCTCTGCTCTAGGTCACAAAATAGAGTTGTTGGGACTCGAATATGTTTATTGAGTCCAGATCTAATATTCTTTGCATTACACCACTCTCCCTATATATTTTCTAATCCCTGACTGGTCTAACTTGCAAAATGAGATTATGTAATTATGGCAGAAATACCTTACATTGACATAGTGTTTTATAATGCACTCATATCTCATTTGATCTTCACAACAACCTTTGAGTGAGATTCTTTCTTACAGGTAAGGAAACTAAGGTTCAAGGGAGCTAGATGGCTTGCCCAAATTCACACAGCTAATCAGAAGCATAACCAGAATTATATTCTTCGTGGTTTTTATACTCTGCCAACCTGCTGATTGTGACTTGGATAATAAGATACCTTAATCCCCATTTGTTTTATTAAAAAAAGATAGGCAAACCAAAGATTAATACGAAGAAACCAGTCACCATCAAATCACATTCGCAATTATATATTTTCTTTTAAAGTTCTATAATTGAAAATATTCTTTTAAAGATCTGTTTTAAAATTTAAGAATAATGATAAGGATTTAAGTTAATGATTGAAAAAAGTCCCTCCTTTTTTCTTTTAAGAAATGATAGAATTATTCTATTATCATATTCACAAGATAGCTCAAAATGGGCTTTTCATTAGGATTGCAATTAAGTAAATGACTGAAGACATCTGAAATTTATATTCTTTCACTAATTAATTAATTTTTTCAATCATTATTCAACAGCTGCATTGTAGCAAGTGCTATGCAACAATTGCTGCATTAATTATTACAAAAGAAAATTTGAGATACATTTATAAACAAACCAAAATCAAGGCAGAGTTAGGTAGTTTGGCCTCCAGTGCATATGGGATTAGACTTTATGTCATTCTTTATTATTTCCACGAAAATAACAATGTAGATTAGCATCACTCCAGCTTCATTTCATTTAAGCCAAAAGGGGAAAAAAGTTCAGTTTGTAGTTGGATAGTCTTTATTCCTCTATTTTGTAGCTATATAATTTCCTTTTCTTCCCCCCTTACCTTGCTATGTGTGGGTGGGTGCCTTATTTGGGGTTTATTTTTATTTTTAAAAATTCTGTATTGTGTCTATAAGGAAAAAGATACACATTGAATAAAATTGCATTAAAAATTAACTTTACATTGTTGCTTTAGAAGTTTGGAATTTGATTTTTTTAAGAGAATTAGAATTTAATTAATTAAGGAAAACAGGAGAGAGTATTTGGCTCATATGCCACATGCTAATCTATACATCCAGAAAAACAAACCAATCTAAGTTAAGAAGAAAGACAGCCTGACAGTGAGTGGGATAGTTTTAAGAGTGAGTCTCATCCGAGGCCAGAAAGGCACACATCAGCCAGGGTCAGCCTGATGGCTCTCAGCAGCTCTATGGGTCTCCTGTCATCTCATCAATTCTTCTCCTGACCCTACTTTTTAGGCTTCCATTCAGTGCAAAAAATAAGTCGATAATTGCACAATCTGAATGAGAAACAAACAAGTCCTAAGCAAGTCCTTATTTGTTCAATTTAGAAACAGCATCTCTGGGTGACCCCAAGCGCAACATTGGCCAAAGGAGCTACTCTCCATTTTCACTTTATGTCGATCATTTTTTGCTGGTGTAAAAATTTTGATTTCCATATTTATATGTAGAAAGTAATAGAATTTTAATTGGCCTGACATGTTAAGAATTTCTGTAAACTAACATTGGGGTTTTCTTTGAATTTCAAATGTTACCTATGGAAATGGAATACTCTTAACTCTCACACAATGTAGTTAATTCATGGTCCTTTGACAAGACTGTAATGCTGGGAGACTCCTCATAGCAAGAAGTGATTTCTTCATTGAGAATCAAGAAAAACGTTCATGACCCCAGAACAACACTTTCTTTTTAATGAGAGAATATTTCTCCTTTGACTATAACTTTAATTAAACTCTATTAACTTTAATTTAATTTAAGCTATTAAATAGTTCAAATGCTATTAAACTCAAAGAACATATTGTTTTAAAAGGTATTTAGTTCCTGGGCATTTTTCCTTAATCTCACACAGCCTTAATTACTATGCACTTATTGTTAAGTATATCATAAAATAAAATATAATGTATAAATTGCATTAATCTCCATAAAAGTAAACTTGAGGCAGAGCCATAAACTAACCAAAATCAGAGGTACAATAAAAAGGCAAAGTACATAAAACATCTTCAAACACTTGGACCTCCATGGATGGTGGACAGATTTTATTGCATTCCTCTATTATTTCCCTAGAAATTAGAACAGACTTTTCATGTATGGTGCATTATTATGTAATATTCTCATTCTATTATCTTTTTATCCTGCCCTATTTTATATTCTTTATTCTTTTATTCTATATTCTTTTTATCCTGCCCTATTTTAATGTCTTTTCCCCAAAGTAGAGCTTCTCTGAATCTATAATAATTTTCAGAAGTTTGCCAAATCATATATTCTCCTTTCATAATTACTCGTATAATTATGACACCCTGGCACATATTAGTAACCAGGGAAACGGGGTTATTTAATTATATGCTAATGAACATTTGCAATTATACAATTTTTTAAATCCATAGGAAATTAAGAAAATGCTTTTCATCAAGCAGAGTATTGCTTGAAATCTATTTTTTCAATAACACAGCAGATTAAATCACTAAATAAAAATTTTCATTGTCATAGAAGCTATGAATGTTAACTCTCAGAATATGGAATCTTTGATTCTTGGATTGAAATCAATTTTGGATGTCTTCAAGTTCAATTTTTCTATGGCTTCAATAACAGATGTTTTATTAAACCTTTTCTAATTTGCAGTACACACTTGTTAATGAGACATTGCTTAAATACCTCCAGGGATGTAATGTTTACCATCAAAGAAGGCTGCCTGTTCTGATGCTGAACAGTGCTAATGATTAGCAGATATCTCTTGAGCACCTAATATGTGCAAGACATTCTTCTAGACATTATGTAGAATATAAATTTAAGTCAATTTACTTTTGTACATAAAGTGCTGACGCTCAAGTAGAAGATATCAGAAGTCTACATTAAAAATGGCATGATTGGACCACAATATACACACTGTTCACGTGCCAGTTTAGATTTTATATGCTCTGACCTCCACTAAACAGTTGAGGCAATTGCTCGCTCATTAAGGCAGAGATAATCCCATGCCACTCATCATAGCCTTTACTTTCAACTTTATCTCCCCTAGGTCCCCCAAGCTGCATCTCTTTGAGTTTACACTTGAACCTTCTCTTCCTGCCCAGCAACTTTTAATTGACAGCATATTTGCACAGGTGTCTGGGAATTTGATTTGGCACTTCCCAGAGGCTCTTGTGCCTGACTGCACTTTCAGTTCCTTGTCACTTCCTTGACTGGGCAAACAGTCACCACCCACCTGTTCAATTCCAGAACATTCTGGCACAGGTGCCAGTCCAGCCTCAGTGCTCCAGCCCTGCTGCAGCCAGCGAAGCCAAGTACATATTTCATGGAGAATAGTCAGTCATAAACATTGTGGAAAAGTGAATGAAAGTTCTCTTTTGAGAGGGTCCGTGTTACTGTTGGAAAGCCCTTCTGGTAAAGGCAAGAACGACCAACCTTTTCAAATATGAAGATCACTTTTAACATCCAAACGCAAATGTCCAGTCACCTGTTAGCAGTTATACTGTGGCCTCTCTTGATATACTAATAGTAACAATAACAATAATATAAGTTAAACATATTCAAAATACTATTATGTTATTTTCTATTTTATTGATTCTAATCTTTTTATTTTTTAAAACAGTGGCACTTATGCTAGTGAGATATATTATTCCTTCCAACTGTTGGCAGTGCTTTTTGTTAGTAGCTTTATTAAACGCTGGTAGTAATTCCATGTACTCCTGAGAATACATATTTCATAGAATTTGAACCAGATGATGATAAAAATACAATATGGACACATATTATGCAAGCTGATTATACACATTATCTCCTTTAGTCTTCAAAACCACTCTATGGGATTTGCACTATCACACTTTATTTCATGGGTGAGGAAACAGGTTTACAGAGAATGAACAACTGCCCTGGTCATAGAGTTATAGGTGACAAAGCTGGGGTTTGGCTCCAGGCTGGTCTGTCTTAAGGGTCCCTACTCTGTGACTATGCAATGGCGTTGCTCCAGCACCAGGAAGGTGGTTGCAAACAAAGGTAAGAAAGTCTGAGGTGGCTGAGAGTAAGAACTGAATTGAGAGTTACCACCATCCCCAGCCCAGCTGCCTCTGTTGTGCTAGCTGATATGTCAACCACTCTTTAAACTAACAGGAACTGAAAGAAATTTATTTCAGTTTCCTAAAACAGCCACTGAGGCAACTTAAATTTTGAGTTTCAGGTGATTTTATTCATCCATACATGTTTGTTTACTTAGAGCTTTCAAGGTGTATGTCTATAGAATGATAAGCATCTAGGTTATCTGAACACATCCCTTGGTTTTATCTTCTAACCAAAACAAGATCATTATATAATTATTAACTTGGGTCTTCCAAGTGAAAACAAGGACGGTAAGAAGTTCCAATTATAACAAAGTATATGATGTTTCATGGATCATAAACAGGAGAAGCAAATGAAATAGGAGTTAAAGAGGAAGGTGGTGTTATTTTGGCCTTACTATGTCAGATAATGCTTTATGTAAAAATAAGTTGGCATTTTTCCTGCACGTTGAATAATTGTTAAGCCTTGGGAATTTAGTGTTGATAAGGGGATGGGCCTCTAGATAGAAGGAACTTTCATTTATCATCAAAACCAGGACCTATTGCAGAGTAAATGGGGGCAGATTTAATAATTACAACAAAGCGATGAAAACACTGGGACTGTTCTGGGTAAACTGGCAGGTGGTCACTCAAACTATAGAGGAAAGGGTACAATAGCTAGCTCTATTGGCTACAACAAGGGAAGAGAATAGTAAAGAATAAAATGAGAAAAGTGCATTGGAATCATATTGTGAGGACCTTGAATGTCAGGCAGTATTTTATGGACAAAGTTTAGTCATTGAAAATTTGTGAATAGGTGGATGCGTGATATAAACTGAACTGTCTTCCAGAGAGATGAATTTGACAGTATAGAGTAAGATGAATTGAAGAGGGCAGATAATGGAAATATTTACTTGATGTGGCCATGATTTCTCTTCCATCTACAAGACTTCTTAGAGAATTTGCCTCATCCACAGTAAATAAGGATAGTGCCATGTATCTTTATTTTTCCTGATCACATCTGATAGAACCAGGGGTGGACATAGGGCTTTTGTTGGTCCAGTGAGATATTTTCCTCTCAGAAATTTGGAATTGGGACCAGAAACTGGGTTGTTAAACTGTGGAAATTCATCTTTTTGGAATTCTTGAGGTGGACCATGAGCAAAAGGATGAGTCTAGCAGGAGAGTAGTTGTGTGTGGAGAGAGACTAATGCTGCAGATGTGCAAAGTGAAGCAGATATGTGAGAACAAGTGTGCGTGTGTGTGTGTGTGTGTGTGTGTGAGAGAGAGAGAGAGAGAGAGAGAGAGAAGGGAGGGTGGAAAAGATAGGAGAGGAGGGGAGGGGAGGAATGAGAGATGTTGCTTAATGGCTTTGAGGTCCTGGAATAACTCTTGTACATCATGTTCTATAACATTCCTCTGTGTTGTCATTGTTAACTATTTTTGTTTTAATATAATTTGATTCAGTTTATTTTCCATGAAAACAAATGAGCTCTAAGATAAAGTAGGAATAGTTCCCCAGTAAGTCCCACACATTGATTCTAGAGCTGCATTTTTGAACACAAAACAAATCTCCTCCTTCCTATCTAGCCCTTCAAACATTTTAAGACAGCAATAATGCCTATTGCTGTTTCCTACAGTTTCCTCTTCTTCAGGCTAAATATTTCTCTCTTTAGCAACATCTGTTTCATCATCTGTTTCTTTTTAAAGATGACACTCAAATTGAGCACCTTATTTCAGAAATCTTCTAACTAGTGCAAAAATAGTCAAGCTGTGGCCTCACAACCCTCTTTTCACTTTTCATCCCTTGTCTTCAGAGGTAAAAAAATTAAAGCACTTCCTGTCCCTGCCTCTCTTCCAGCTATGGGAGTGGGGGTGCAGAGGACTTGTAGCATGTTTAGCTAATATGTAGGAAGAAGTCCCAATAATACTTCTTCCTGAATAAAAGGGCAAAAATTTACTAGGAGAAGGATCCTTTATTTTTCTCTTGTCTAGGGTAAGGACGTAATGCTTAAAAGTTGATGTGGTTTGGCTGTGTCCCCACCCAAAATTCATCTTGAATTGTAGCTCCCATAATCCCTACATGCCATGGGAGGAACCCAGTGGGAGGTAATTGAATAATGGGGGTGGGGTTTTTTTATGCTGTTCTCGTGATAGTGAATAAGTCTCACGTTATCTGATGGTTTTATAAATGGGAGTTCCCCTGCACATGCTCTCTCTCTTGCCTGCCACCATGTAAGATATGCCTTTGCTCCTCCCTCATCTTGCACCATGATTGTGAGGCCTCCCCAGCTGGATTGGATTGTGAGTCCGTTAAATCTCTTTTCTTTTATGAAATACCCAGCCTCAGGTATGTCTTTATTAGCAGCATAAGAACGGATTAATACAAAAGTGTAGCTCCGCTCATGCAATTATGAGGATGTGTATGCTGATGCCAGAAAATAGAGGGAGCCTAGGCCCTGAATTCTGTCACTGAGCTGGCATAGCCTCTATGGACTGCCATCACCACACTACTTGTTGCAGGAAACAATAAGCACCTTTTTGTTTAAAGCAATGTAGTACATTTTTCTGTAACTTGCATACAAATCATAATTGATCAACTTCCTAAGGCCTGGATATGATACTTTTTGTAAATGTGATTTAAGATTATATGGGCTTTTAAATCATCCATATCATATAAACACTGTAATTCATTCAATCACAGTGAAATTTTTCCTAATTTTCAAATGTATCCTCTGTGATAAGTATTTATAATTTCAAATTGTAAAACACAGAAATAATTTTACTCCATTTCCTAAGACCTGTCTATTCTGTATACCTGCTTTTCTTTCCTATGCTATTAAAAAAAAGAAGAAAAATCAACATCTAATAAACTGATAGAGAAAAACATGGCAGAAAATTTGCAAAGCTCTAAAGCTAGATTGTAGAGTAGGATAAACAGAAGAATAAACCAGGATTTAAACACAGTTTTCTTCTAATAAGGACAATAAAGCATATTCCCAAGTACAGATAAAGCAGGTTGAGTGAAACCATGCTCTGAAATAATAATTAGTACAATTTTAAGGTCTATAACTGTCTCCTACTCTTATCCAACAATGGCATAGAGTGACTCTCGTCAAGTAGAAATGATGGTGTGTGTGTATGTGTTCAGTTTAAAGAATGTTCAAGATGAAGTCCTACCCAACTCTGGTTCCGTGTGGTGTATGTATGGCATGAGTAGATGTAGAAATTCCCCTTCGCAGAAAGAAGAACCAAGGAGACCTGATGTCAGGGCAAGTAAAAGGCCAAATGGAAATCCTTGGGTCAGGAGTCACTGTGGACCCTGTGGGCATCAGCAGCAGGTGTAGGCAAGTGTATTAAGGCTCGGGGAACACCAGTAGATGCAGAGGGAAAAGAAACCTTCGCCTAAAGGTCAAGTGCAGCAACACAGATCAGTGAGACCAGTGAGGAGCTGAGGACTGAAAATGTCTCAGGGACCTCTCACACCTGCCACCATAATGATTTCTAGAAATCTCATTGCTTAGAAACTACTTGGGAAGAAAGGAGACGGTGAAGGGATGGGAGATAACCAAGAAAGCATGTGCACTTAAATAGACTAAGTTAATCTGCAGAAGGCTAAGCTTGAAACAGAAGTAGAGTATGTTACTTAGAATGGGTCTTTTTTTCCATTACTGTTCAAAGAAATAGGGGCTTATAATTAGATTTCATTTCCTAATGTAATTACATCTTAAATTATATCTGATTTATAGTGTGTAAATTTTAAAGCCACTTTAAATACAGATACTTGATTTAAGAAAGTGGCATGTACAAAGTCAGATGAGGGTTTGAGAGGGGAGAGCTCACTTATAGTTGGGAGCTTAAAAGGCGACATTTGAACAAAGCCATAAAGGATGTGTATGATTTTTAACGGGAGAGAAAAGGAAGAGTGAAGAAGGGTATTTTAGAGGCATGATGCTGGAGTAGAGGAACAGGGGCAGCAAGGGAAAAGCAAGAAGCTTGTTGGTTGGAGGATATATATGTTGACAAAAGCATAAAGTTTCAAAATTGGAAAGGACTTTAGAAATGTAAATTTTTGAAATCTGGTCTTCTCATCTTACAAATGAGAGCTCCATAATGTCATGCTCACATTGATAGTGAGGTTTAGTCTTGGCTCTCGTCACCAAGCACAGGTGAGTTCTTGATTTTCTACAACACCCTGCCAGGATTTCAGAGAGGAATAATGAAGGCTGTTATTTCACTGGCTCTGCTAAGTCACTGAATGTTTATGAGAGGATTTTAATAAAATCAGTCTGGTTGTAGAGTAAAAGGAAAGACTCAGGAAAGAAACAGATAGATTAAGGTCCAAGAGAAGTGCAGTTGTTTAGGGAAGAGGTAACAGAGCTAGGGTGGAGCAGTTGAAATAATTATAATTTTTGGATGATAGCTATCATTTCTCACTAGGTTATTTCTTGAGGTTCTCTGGTTTTCTAGTGCCTAGAATAGTGTTCAGGAACCTTGAATGGACTATTTAATGAATGAGTGGGTAAACGCTGAAGTTAGTGGCCCTTCAGAAGGAAGTGTAAATGAAAAAAAAATACTTTTGTGTCTCCTTTATAGAACTTTTGTGGCTCCTTCAAAGGAGAAATGTTAAGTTAGTTTGGACCTGCTGGGTTTGATATAGAGCAGTGTATTCTACGTGGATTTCTCAATCAGGCCATTGGAATGTGGACCTGGAGCTGTGAGAAAGGTTAGGACTACAGGTTTATAGATCTTGAAAAAAAAAATCAGAAATATGGTGCCAGTGATTTTAAAGCTCTACACAGGGCTCTTCACATAACTAGCAAAATGAAAGCTGGTCCTTCTCTCAGCAAAGTGGACTATGCCCTCCACTGAATATTTAGAACTTTCCTGTCTTAGATGCTGATCTCTCTTTCTGTGTTTTTTGTTTTGTTTTTGGGTTTTTGTTGTAGTGTTTTTCAGCACACATGTGAAAGTTCAGTAATCTTAACTCAGCGGTCATAGTCAGCTAAATCTGAAACTGAATAATGTATGGGTGTGGTGCTGTTTACTGGAACAAGTGATTTATTTTATTGCCTAAATTTCAAATCCTTTAATATGTTTCCTAAGAAGTCATCTGATTTGGAAAATTATTGCAAAAATAAAACTGAAGAACAAGAACTAAACCTATGTCAGCCAGTTGAAGTGAATTATTGTGTATCCATTTTTCTAGAATACATTTACTAATAGGAAATCAGTGTCTACCAATCTATACTAAATAAGTGTTGAACAAATATTTAAGTTATTAGTTTGAAGATGTGCTAGCATTGCAGCCTGCATGCCTGAGTCCTGCTCTTGATAGGGAGAAAAGAAAGAAGTGAATGAAATGAATAGTAGCCCACAAAGAAAGTTCAAGGAAAGGACTGTTTTTATGTTTTTTGAAGATGGGAGACCTCACATCAGCAAACAACATTACAGCTATTGTCACATCCCAGATGTTTATTGTGTGGAATTAATGGCAGCAATGAGTGGAAGTGTTTTAGGCTGACTTTAACGTCACAAGCCCCAGACTATGGATAAGCTGAGAGGCTTCACAGATCATCCTTTGAGAACCACCAGTCTGATGGCATCAACATTGACCTTGATGTCAAGGGACTCGCATTCTTGTTATGGTTCTGTCTGTGGCTAACCATATGTCCTGGGGAAAGTCATTTAGCGTCTGCTTTGGTTTCCTGTCTGAATACCTGACCCTTCCTGCATTATGGGGATGTTGCAAAATGAGTAGAGAGAGGGTATGAGAGAATGCTTTGTATTCTTATAATAAAGGTGCTCTGTGATTCTAAAGGATTATTATTAATTCATCCAGAATAAAGAGTATAAACTAAGCTGAACAATAAATAGACCTGATGAAAGTGCTCACAGTTTCCTGCTTTGCATAACACAAATCTCTGCCTTGGCTGCTGTTAGCACCAAATGATTCCAGCTACTTGTTCCAAATGTTTAATCAGTGATTTTCTGTGATGGCACATTTGGTAATGTTTAAAAGAATGTGCATAAAGATGAAACAAATGTTATCTGGGACAAGCTGATCCAAGGATAGGAGTTTTATAATTAAGAACAGTATTTTACACACCACCACCACCACAAGCACCCAAACAACTGATTAAACGATGGAACAGTAACCAAGTGCAACCTGATGTTGGATTAAGATTAGCTCCATAAACAGCCAGCAGCAACATGTTAGCCTAAAAAGGACTGAAGAATCTTGTGGCAAATCTTTAATTTGTGGCTAATGACTTAATCGATCTCATGCAATTTCAAAGTCAGAAAAATCTGAGGAAATAAATATACGAGAGGTTGAAGACCCAAAAATACAAGCCTTGCAACTTAAACCCTCAGCAGTTAAATTTATATTTAACAGTGATTAAGTATTGGGATCATATAAGGGGCCATAATTTCATCAGGAGGCATGAAAATGGCTATGTTCACTTTTTTAACTGAACTAAGCAGATTTAATGTTTTCCTAAGAAAGGAAGCGAAATTCAACTGTTAGCAAGTCACAAATGATTCTAGTTGGCTTATGGTGGACTAAATAGAAACTTATTTTTAAGGGAGTGAATAAAAACATTTTTATTGGATACTTTCTATACTCTCCCTGAATCTAAAAGTTTGTGATTTATAGGTTAACTATCCAAATTATATAAATATGAAAATTTTCTCCCTAAACTAGTTCATTAAAGAGTTAAAATGAAATTAACAATCTGACTCCTGCCTTCAGTTTAGCTTCATCTCCAGCTGCTCCTAAGAAGCCCAGCTATCAAGCCAACTGTGACAAGGTTTCCGAAGCTGCCGTGATTTTATAGGGGGTTGCCTCTGCCTGGAATGCCCTTTTCTTCCCCTGTCTGGCTAACTCCTGCTCAGGCTTAGAGAATCAAATCATCATTGCTTCATCTGTGAAGACCTCCGCAAGCCCACTCTCACCATCTCTGCTGCATCACAAATGAGGTCTGTCCTCTTCCTTTATGTTCCCAGAGCTTTATACATTTGTCTTTATTTTACCCTGTATTGACTTTTCTAAACTTGCCTAGCCTCCCAACCCTATAAAGCTAGAGATCAATAAGCTATATTTTCAGTTTTTGATCAACCTTCTTCTCTGTCTCTATCACACACAGTTTCCTTCTGCAATTTTCATCTCACTTTCTTCTAGATCTACCCAGTATTGCAGACTTTGGGCTTGTTTCTTCACCTTAGTGTTCAATTTAGCCTTTGAATCACTTGATGCATTTAACTCAATTTTACTCTGAAGTGGATCTTTCTGCTTCAATCCACCTTCATTGTGATTTCCTAGTCTAGCCTGAACTCTGACCTCTAGCACCTAAATCTACCTTGGATCTACTCGAATCCCAGTAGGATAGGGATGGAGGTAGAAAAGGCAGCTAAGGCATAGCTATAATAGCTAGTTACTTGTCTGTCTTCTCCAATTGACTACAAGTTCTTTGAGGGCAGGACTTTTGTTATTTTAATCTTGGCATCTAGAGGACCTGGCACAGTTCCTAGTACATTGTAAATGCTTGATAAATATTTATAGAATATATACAATTTATGTATTTTTAAAATTACTAAAAGGGAAATAAAATTTATTTATTTGCCACTTACTAATTTTAAAATAAATACATAAGTATTATTTGTTTTATTAAATAAATAAATAAGCTTCATTTATTAAATGACAAACTTGGAGCATGGTATTACTTTGATATTTTAATCACTCCATTAGGAAATGTATTCTTCAACCAGGACAAAGTACGTTTATTTACAAGGAAGCCAGATGAAAGTATATAGATATATTGGTCCAAATGAAGACCTCCTCTTTCTTCTCTCTGTTCTTTGCCAATGCAGGGGCATTTGATAGCTCTGAGAAACCTACTTTGAAAGCCTACTAGTTATCTAGCAGACTGATTTTCCTGTTTTTTAGTTCCTTATTTGTAACCTGTCACCATCTAGAATGGGGAACTCCAACATGAAGGCTGGCCTCTGGTTTACTTGCTGAGGAGACTAGAATCTGGCCCACAAATTCAGATCCTTCGCTGGCTTACTATTCCCTGTGAACTAAGTTCCTAGATAGCAGTGTCCACCATGCTGATCACTTATATCCCCAGCATTAAGCACAATGTCTATAACACAGTAGATGCTCAATATATGTATTTGTTGAAAGAGTGAATGATAACCTCCAGGGCTCTTGTTTGCCAAACATCTCCTGCTCTGGGTCCTTTGTCGTCGGCCATACCCAGCCACTGGGAAACCACTATTCCGCTTGGCAAATATGGCATCCTGCACATGCACACGGACCATCTCGGAACTTTGTGTGCTGTATCTGGTGCATCTGGCTGTGCTTTCTGAGCCGATGTCTATAGTCAGTGCTCTCAGTACTGGTTCCCTCTAATGTTCTGGGTTCAAATCACAGGCTGCCTATCTCTTTGTTCCCCAAGCCCAAAGTGGTTCATTAACATCTCTTGTCTGTGATACTCTTTTTGATACTGAACATCTCTTAGCACCCAGCTGGCCCACCAATGCTGGCTGAATGGAATTAAATTTAAATTTGCATGGCTGCATGGAATTAAATTTAAATTTGCATGGCTGCGTGCTCCTCTCCCTGTGTTCTCAGGGACGGTGCTCAGAGGGCCTCTGATGAGATGGGAGAAGAACCTGTCATGGGCTAGGTTCAGGCCTCTGCATGCTGCTTGCGCAATCTTACAGATTCTTTATAAGCTTTGGAATAGGCCAGTTCAACAGGAACCCATGTCCTTAATAGGAAGTTATGAATTTTAACTAAGGTTAAGATTAAATTAATAATACATTAAACCAGATCTGCTTCCTAATTATCATTCTAGGTTGAAGCAAGTTTTTAGAAGTGAGGCAAAGTCAATGATTTCATTCAGATTTTGGATAGCCAGAATTCCAGGAGACCCAGACTCTTCCCTCCCACCTCCCTTCCAAGTCACTCCCTGCTGAAATAAGCCATGGCGGGAAAAGTTGTGTTGTCTGTTTTGATATAATTTTTAGATCTCTTCTTCCTAAGTTCATTAAAGCTTTTTTTCCCCCTCCTGTAACAGTACGTTGTTAGCCTTGGGGTTCTGGCCAAGTTCCAATTTGAGCAATTAATTACATTTCAGTGCTCAGCCCTCCCTGAAGTTTCAGACAGGAAAGGTGCGTTCTTTGTCTTCCTCAGCAAGTCACTCCTGATGGTGAAGCAGCTGTTGCTGCCTCCCCAGAGGAGAGGTTGAGAATTGGTGAGAAAGCTTCCTGGCTCTTTGAGGGAGCTGCTTGCAGAGTGATCTGGGACAAAAGGCATCCTTGGGAATGTGAGGCTTTTTTTCTTTTTTTTTTTTTTTTAACTGCAGCAGTCTCCAAGCCATCCATCACTCCTCTTTTGAACCACTGGCTTAGCACAGAACAAAATGGGAAGTGATTGTGTTTTCTTGAAGAGCTGTTTCTGAATGTGATGGCTTCCTTTGAAGCCCAGTCAAAGGGATGTTTTTATTTTGTTTTTGTTTTCCTGAAATCCCATCAGCTTCCCTCACCTCCTACAAGACCTCACACCACAGCCTGCCATCATGCCTGATACCTAAGTAGCTGCCTTCACAGCTAACAAAAGACAAAGAACACACAGATGCAGATTATTCTAAAGGAGTAAGTTAAAGAAATGAAAGGGGCTTCCTTTTTAAGTTCAAATAGCAAAAGCAACTAATATACTTTGGAAAGCACATGCGATAACACAACACCCAAATTCACTTGGAGAGGTTCCCTGTGACATGCTCTAACAAGTCAGAAATTCAGTAAGTGTAGTTATATCCTGCAAGTGATTTTGAAAAGGTGTAGAGAATAACCCTTTCTAGATGCATACTCTATGTTTTACTTGGCCCAGACAACAGTGTTTGATGGAATGATAATTGGATGTTGATGAAAAACATCAATCATCATTGCATTGTGACTTGAGTTATATTTGTTTAATGTTAAACTTTCAGTTGTGAAATAAACCATTCCGGCTGGGGAACAGATGATTTTGTTTCTAAAACTTCATTCTTTCACTTATTAGGCAAGAGTGAGTCATTCCTTATAACAACTGGGCTTATTGAAAATTCCAGAATTACTCACACAGGTTTGAAGCATTTTTCACGTAAAGAAAACATCCTTTTTTTTTTGGTTGCTGACTGTAACTATCCTTTCTAAAGCTCATGGTTCTGGTACAGCCCTATTGCTAATACTCTTATTGTCCAGGCATGCTTTATGTATATTTGTATTCTTCCAAAACAGGTCATCTATACTGTTCTGGGATCAACTACCTTTGTATTCATTTCTTAGTGGCCAATGTCAGCCTCACAAACACACATCTCTACATGCAAACAACTGGTTGCACTCAGCTCCCTCCCAGGTTTAGCCACAATGTAGGAGAAACACTATCTCCTCACCATTTCATTCTTTCCCTTCCTGAGTCATTCCCCGTGGGGAAGCACCAACAAATCCTCACTCTTGTTTTCACCAATTACAAGTCAGTTACCGTTTTATCCCATAGATCACTCTCACATATAAACACTCTGCCTTTGTCAGTTGGTTCTGGATTCCCTACCATGTCCTTACTCCTTTTCCACCATCCAGGGAAATCATTATCTCCATCATTCTATTCACTGCATCATCAGGGGTCTTATCTCAGCCTGAAAGTATAAATCTGTTCTTAAATATCTCCCTCACCAGACTGTAAGCAACAAGAGTGAAGTGTTCCCATCTTCATTTGCTCACTGCATAATTTTTTTTCCCTTTTTCCAGTGCCCAGCCTGGAAAATGATAATATTTATTAGATAAACAAACCACTAGAAAAGCTTCAGGTACTTTTAACTTTCATTATGAAATATACCTTTCTTTCAAGCACCAATAATCAAGATGTTTAAGTTGCATGTAGGAACACAACTTTAATTCCTCATTTATTTAATTTTTTATTTCCTATGTTGCATTAATTAGACATGTGGCAACAATATGATTTCTTTTATTTTTTTTCATTGAGATAGACATATTTCTGTTACATAATGTGGCTGTCTTGGTTTTTGTGAACTACTTGGAATGTAACTACAGTCTCTAACATCATTTTGGTGTTGAAAGGAGACTTATTGAGTCGGGCATCATGCTAAGTACTTTTGCACATTTTAATCTATTTCATCCTCACAATAGCTATGTAAGGTTAATATTTTTTATAATCATTTTACAGAAAAAGAAATTGAGGATTGGAGCGGTCAAGTGGCTTGCCAAGGTCACACAGCTAGTTAATAAAGTTGTCAGGAAGATCTGCATGACTTTAAAGCCCATGCTTTCCCTGTTATATGACCTGAATTTTAAATACATGTTTTGAGAACAAGCAAAAAAGACATCCTAATTAAGTTCATTTTGGATTAGTGGGATCAACCTTCTAATGAAGCAAACAATAAAAGCTGCACAGCTCGGTCAACAGTTGAACTAAAACTTTTGTTCACCAGATTGACCATTAGTTTGCACTGACCAAATTAAATATAATGTAGTGTGGATGTATTAGTAGCTACAGCCATGTTTAACCAAAAATATGACAGTCTATTATAAGTTTGTCAGTTGAAACCAAAAATTTAAACTTTATGATGTGGAAGGTCAAAGGCTGGGGCTAAGGGTGTCAGATGTCTGAGAGAGTCTCTAGAACCACAGAGAACAGAGTCCCTGTTTAATATTAATATTATCCAATAATGACCCTGAGTATTAGACAATGGGAAATGTGTCGAAAAATATGGAAGTCACATGAAGGCAATTTAGCTACTCCAACTAAATTGAATCATTTCTGCAGAGTGGTAATTTTGATGGAATACCAATCATACGATGGCTCTCATCCCACAATACGTTAAAAGTGCTGCCTGACAGTTTTCAAATAGAAAGTTAAGTACCATTCTGCTCCTGAATGCAGTCTAAATTTTAATACCTTAAAAAGCAAAAAGCAAAAATACAGGTGTGGTAAGCAAGAATACTTTTTGTGGGGGTGAGACTGCATGACACAAGATGTTTAATAATTAAGTTGATTGGATTTTGCAACTTCCCATAAGGTATTTTGGCACTGTGCACTCATCATTACACACAGAATGTATTTGTTTAGAGAAAACAGCTCACAGATTCATTTCTTTATTTAGGTATGTACCGAGAAACATTTTGAATGGTCAAACTAAGACTTTATTTACATAGTTATATAATTTTCTTTCATCTTGGGATTTCAAAGAGCTTTGTGATGTTGCGTTTCGAGTTGATTAAGCCTCACAGCTTCACTAAACACTGTATTATAATATTACAGATGAGCAGAAGAGGCAGAATTTCAGTTTCTTGGGTGGATTTTCTTTATGTTTGAAATTAGCTAATGAAGAATGCATGATGCTACATATAAAGATTTTCGTCTTTTTTTTCTAAGATACAGTTTTTGCTTTGGGATAATTTTAGATTTAGAAAACGTTGCAAAAGTAGTACATAGTTTTAATACATTTTACCCAGTTTCTCCTAATATTAACACCTTATAGAACTGTGCATAATTCCTCATTTATTTAATTTTTTGGGTGCATTACTACTAAATGGGTACATTACTACTAAATATGTTACTGACTTTATTTGGATTTCACCAGTTTTTCCATTAATGTCTTTTTTGTGTTCTGGGATCCAACCTAGGATTTCACCTTGCATTTAGTCCTCACATCTTCTCAGTCACCTTGAGTCTGTGACAGTGTCTGAGACTTTCTTTATTTTCATGATCTTGGTAGTTTTGAAGAATACTGGTCAGATATTTAGAAGAATGCCCCCCAATTTGGGTTTGTCTCATGTTTTCCTCATGGTCAGATTGGGGTCATGGAGTTTTATGAAGTACTGTGACCTACCACCACTGGCGACGTTAACCTTGATTGCTTGTTTCATGTAGTGTTTTTCAGGTCTTTTCACTGTAAAGTTTTTCTCCTTTCCCCACTGTATGCTTTGTAAGAGGGTCACTAAGTCCTAAATGCAGCCCAGACTCAAGACAGGAGAGATGATTAAACTGGCATAGGGAGTATCTACATATATTAATCGGAATCCTTTCATAAAAGACATTTGTCCCTTTTTTATTTTACTAATTTATATCAGGATAGACTCATTTATATTTATTTTATATTTTGGGTTATAATCTAACACCACATTTTTATTTTATTGCTCAAATTGTTGTATATTTGACTATTGGGAGCTCTTTCAAAATGGCTTCTATGTAAAAGCTTGTTTTTGAAGTATTTATTCTTTTAAAAAGTCTACTCCAGTTTATTGTTATGCATGCATACATTCCACCAATATTTTGGGGAGGGGCAGGGTTTACAATGCCAAAAGTAATGTGCCAAGAAAATATCAACCTATATTAACTGAACTTGTATTATTTGCCAGGTGTTTATAGACATTGTCTCAATTAATCTTTAAAGCAGTCCTAGAAGGTATCATACATTCCTTTAAAACATGAGATAACTGAGGTTTGGACATTCTAACCAGGCTCCCAAAATTAGTAAGTAGCAGAGAATTTTAAATGTATTTTATCCTTTGTAGATAATAAACAGCATTTCTAATGGAAGGTGGTATATTTTAAAAGATTTAAGAATATGATAATTAAGAGGAAGTGTAGTGGGAAAGCATATCTTGGCATCAGACAAACCCAGGTCCTCTCAATTGTTAGAAATTTCCAGTTTCCCTCATCCCCGCCGTGATTCCTGGTATTCTTTTCCAGCATCCGGTTATATTAACCACAAAAAATAGTTACACATATCTATTTGGTTTACGGTTGTATAAATTCATTTTTGTCTTATGCCCCTATTTTTGTTTTATACCTGTATTTAAAAATATATATTTTAGCTACTGCTTTTCAAATGTAGTTTACTACAGGGCATTGAAATTTGCCAGCATCTGCTTCTCTGTTCCTAAGAATGTCCTATGCCCGCATTAGCCATAGAATGGTCATGCATAACTCATGAGTTTCTTGAGAAGAGTTAGGATAATAATCAATTTGCCATCTCCATTTAGCACAGCCACCCTTACCACACAGTATATACACACATACACACAAACACAGGCTTGCAAACACAATTGCAAATGAAGCTTTATTTTGGCAAAAGCAGACAGCGGAGTTATGGAGGGAAGGTCGAACTCTAGAAGTAAGAATTGATGGGCAAAAAGTATTATGCATAAATAAATGATGCTTAATTAATATTTTCTTTGTTCCGGAGTATGAGAAAAACATGGCTTATATTAAAGCAAAAGGGATTTCAGTTGGATGTAAATAAATAAAGAAGAATCCCTTACAAAACTGGGAAATTGGAATATAAAGCCGTCACGGTAAGAAAATAAACTAGCTTTGATGAGGTGTCATCAAGAACATCGTTGTTTTTCAAAGAATGGCCAAATTTAAATAATTAACTAAGTAAATAAATAAGACCACCTATTATGTGCCAGACCATTTCTGGGACTTTGGAGATAAGATGAAGAGTAGTGTTTGCGTTAAGGAGGCATGAAAGTATTTCCTGAAATCACAAGTGTCAATAGAAAATTGACACACACAAACAAAATTTTACCCTGAATTTGAATATATGTCTCAATCAGCATGTAGTAATATTCAGTAATTGTTAAGAAGGTAAGTCATGTGAGAAGAACACTTAAATATATTAATTTCCAAACGCAACTGCTTATCAACATTATATTACTGACATCTGTCACTGATGCAAAGGACTATGCCGACGCTGGGTTTTCTGTGTGATGTGGGCACCAAATGACAGAGAACTGACATCCAGCAACCAGCTCTCCACTTTCCAGCTGTAAGAGAAGTACATATCGTCACAGTGTGGCTGGCAGTGAATGTAATCATTGATACAAAGCATGGCACTAGGAACTGGCTTATGCATTAAAAAATTATGTTAAGGCTCATAGCTCTTCTCTGACGTGTTTGTGGGTTTCTATGGGGTTTGTCACTAATGTAGACATCTAGTTTCCCGAAAATGTGAAATTCGGCAGTGACTTTTGAAGACCCTTTTCATTCTCTGATTGTAAAATTTAAAATTCATTTAATTCTATTCTTATTCTATTTTTAAACTGTGTAACACAATATGATTGTGAATTAAAAAAATAGAAAAAGCATTTCTGGCCTATAGAGATTTGCAATAAATAGGAAGGATAGACATATGCAATAATAAAATGTGGTGATGTGGAAGAAACAATGATTTTAAGAGCAATTATACATTTGGCAGAGGTATGGAAGAGAAAGACCATAGGAAATGCCCTTACAGAAAAAAAAAATATTTGGAATTCCATTGTGTGTAGACAAAATTTCCATGCTACCAGACAGTCAGTTTAATGTCTCATATTTACATCCTAGGTAGAACCCATAAATAGTTCAAGTATTTACTGATTATTTCAGATAGAACATTTCTTCATAACAGAAAACTGACAGAATTATCTGATTTAGTTTAGTCCTTCTGTAATCTCCTGGATTCTTTCCAGAAGTAGAGTTAGATGGCATACTTACAGACATGCTTATTCTTGCTACCTTGTTTCCTATTTACCTTTTCCAAACTAAAAGCATATTCAGCTAAGTTATGTTACACCATGGAATTATTGGCAGTTAGGTCTTGGATGGTGTGTAGTTTGTTTTAACAACCAGTATTTGAGGCCAAACCATAATACCAGGCCAGCACAGACATGCTTCCTATTAGCCCGTCTATTTTAAAGGGAAACACACTGTATGCTGAGCTAACTGAATTTCCACTCACTGCAGTTTGCAGCAAAACCAGCCTGGAAATGGCCTCAAGGGGACCTCACTTCAGATTTTATTAAAGTCCATGAAGTACATATTATGCAGATACATAAAAATAGATTAACAATCATAAAAGAATGACTCATGTTTATTACCTTGAAGAATAATTGCATAAGACAAAAAAATGAAGCATTGCTAAATCTTAATAAAGTTGAAGAGGACTACTTCCTCTGTCAAACACAGCAAAACTAGATTTTTGGGAGAATGCCGCATTATATCTATTAGCTGAGCTATTATCATATAAAATTTTGTTAATGATTTTAAGGTAATGAGTCAAAATTAAATCCAGAAAAATGATCATACTTACAAAGCCTTTGTCCTTTGTGGCTAAAATCCAGGTGACATATGTCAATTGTCTTGCAAAAAATATCCAAGCATTTATGGACAATAAAGTTCAATCCAATAGAAAGAAACCAAAGTGCAAACATGTTCATGTCTGTGTATGGGTATTATGGGCTGAATTTTAAAAATGCATATGATTTTAAAAAATTCCCATGACCTCAGAATGTATTTAGACACAGGGTCTTTAGAAGATAATTAAGTTAAAATTAGGTAATTAGGGTGGGCCCTAAAGGATATGATTGACCTTAATCCAGTAAGAAGAGGAAATTTATACACAGACACATGCTGAGGGAACAAGATATGAAGACAGAGAAAAGATGGCCATCTACAAGCTCAGAAGAGAGGCCTGGAACAGATCCTTCCCTCACAGCCCTCGGAGGGAACCAATCCGCTGACATCTTGATCTCAGACTTCCAGCCTCCAGAATTGTGAGATGATAAGTTTCTGTAGTGTAAGCCAGCAGTCTGTGCTACTTTGTTATGGCAGCCCTAGTAAACTAAATAGGGACACCTGAAAAGTAGCTGTCTATGTACCAATCACTTGCCGCCTATCTTCTGAGAACAGGTTCAGGCCCTGACTACTGCTAAAGTTTGCATGGTCCAGGAAAAGAGAATAAAGGGAGGCCACTTAAGAGAAATAAAATACTAATTAAAATTTATCAAGTTATTCTTTCGTTTTGCATAAGATAGATTGTTCCTTAATGAAGTAGTGCTTCTTAGTAATTTAAGTATTTAACAATTATAAATCAAGCTAACAAATTATTATACACGTGTTTTATCCTTTTGTGTTGCAATAGTTTTGTAATAATAATAGTTTAAAAATATTTTCAGTAATTGTTTTGATGATTGAAAAGCAAAATATCAGGGAAATGAATTTAATTATTGTTGTGCAGATATGAGTGTTTCACTGATGAGTTGGCAAAATTTGGAGTAGTGAAACAAAAATATACACAATATATCATTATATATTAATTTCATCAACTTTACTTTGTCTTCATTTAGTCACAACCACTAATTATATAACTATACTCAAGATTTTTTTCTGATTTTTGTTCTACTCAATTAATTTTAAAGTATACACTATTTGAATATACCTTCAACATAGTATAAATTAAATAAAATGTAACTACTTTCAGTGTGTATGCAATTTGAATATATTACCATCAGAAGTATAAACTAACTGGAATGTAAAATATTAAAATTATTTTATAAAGTTTTTTCTAAAATATGCAATGTCATCTGTTAAAATTAAAATATAGACTACAGCTTACAATAAGTAAAAATAAAAACAGTAAATCTCAATTATTTAAAGCTAACACTTAAAAATTTAATTAACTAATTAAATATTTTTAAAATGAAACTATTCCCAATTTTTGTAGTCAGTGTTTACCTAGTTGCCCAAATAAAGAGTATCACACTTAATATGTATGTGATTTAGACATAGATAGATGTACATATATATTCACGCTTAAGAGAAATATTAAAAGTTTAATATTGCAAATGTTCCCCAGCTGGCAAGTAAAACTGTGTGAATACCATGCTAATTCACACACATTTTGGATCACAAACCAAATCCACAAATTAGAATATCATGAAGAGTCTGGACGCAGTGGCTCACGCCTGTAATTCCAGTACTTTGGGAGGCCGAGGAGGATGGATCACTGGAAGTCAGGAGTTCGAGACCAGCCTGACCAACATGGTGAAACCTCGTCTCTACTAAAAATACAAAAATTAGCCGGGGGTGGTAGTGCACGCCTGTAATCCTAGCTACTCAGGAGGCTGAGGCAGGAGAATTGCTTGAACCCAGGAGGCAGAGGCTGCAGTGAGCCCAGATTGGACCACCGCACTGTACCCCAGCCTGGGTGACAGAGTGAAACTCCATCTCAAAAAAAAAGAATACTGCGAAGAATAGCAACTAAATGGAGCCTCAGCACTACTGGAGAGTGACATTTTATTATGTAACAATCTATTTGAGAGGAAATAATTGACAAATGCACTTGTCTTCTCTTTTTTATTTTTTTTGAGATTCAGAAATATTTTATTGGAAATGTGATGCAATTTCATTGTAACGTCAGCTTTTATTTCTGTATACTGCATGAACTTTTCAAAACCATTCTCCAAAGTTAACCATTTAAAACTCATTCAGGTATTTTATTATGCATCCTACAACAAAGACTAAGAAACAGGCAAGAATGACTATAAAACACGACTAATTACAGAAAAGTTAATCTTTACATGAAAAAATTTTGAAACCAATTTTGTGTTTATTGAAGGATTTTTCTCATGCATATTATCCAAGATTTTTTTTCTGTCAGAGTATTAATTTCCTAGGATTGCTATAACAAATTACCACAAACTGGGTACCTTAAAACAGCAGAAGTATATTCTCTCACTGTTCTGGAGGCCAGAAGTGCAAAATCATGTTAGCAGGGTAGCAACTACTGGAACTCTGAGGGAGAAACTATTCCATGCTTTTGTTCCTATCTTCTGATGGTTGCCACGATGTATCACTCCAATATCTGCCTCCAGCTCCATGTGGCATTCTCCGTTGTGTCTCTGTCTTCTCTCTCTCTCTCTCTTTTTTTTTTTTTTTTTTTGTCAGAGTCTCGTTCTGTCTCAAACTCAGGTTGCTCAGACTGGAGTGCAGGGCTCTATCTCGGCTCATTGCAACCTCTACCTCCTGGGTTTGAGTGATTCTTGTGCCTCAGCCTCCTGGTAGCTGAGATTACAGGCACTCACCACCACACCTGGCTAATTTCTGTATTTTTAGTAGAGTTGAATTTTCGCCATGTTGGCCAGGCTGGTCTTGAACTCCTGGGCCTCAAGCGATTCGCCTGGCTTGGCCTCCCAAAGTGTTGCGATTACAGGCGTGAGCCACCACGCCTGGCCTGTCTTCTCTTATAAGGAACACCAGTCATGTTGGATTAAGGGCCTGCTCTGTTCCAGTATGACCTCATCTTAGCTTGCTTACAACCACAATCACAGTATTTCCAAATAAAGTCTCATTCTGAGGCTCTAGGAAGTACATTAATTTTCGGGGGACACTGTTCAACCCAGTACATTCAGTTTCTATTTAACGTAAAAAATAATTCCCATACTATAAAGGATGAAAAAAGGACTTGTGAAATAGGTGAATGATTGTTGAATATACAAATGTGATCTTTTATTTTCCAACCACATACAGGGATAATAATTTTTTGGGAATATGTCTCATTCACAAATATGAGTTACATGCAAAGAGAAATTCATACATCGTTCAAGTAGGATTCAGGGAATTAACTTAGGTGCATTCTCTTGTTTCTATTTCAAGCATATTGTTCTCCAGATTTTTTTTCTAATCCTCATTTCCCTGTAGGATTGTTCAGATTTAAATAAAGCCTGTAAAGCAGAAGTAGTAAACAAGCCTGGGTACTAAAGTTAAATATTACAGAGGTAGATAAAATAAGTCTGAGGTAAATTCATGTATTTAATTCTTAATCTATTTTGCCCATACAGTTATGCTGATATTTCATTCACTTGGATTCACCAACTTAAAATTTGTAACCATAACGGAGAATCTTTTTTCTGTATTTGAAAAAAGTTTACTAAGCACATTAATAGCACATAAATATGATTTCAAGGTTAACTATTTAAGAGAGTATTTATATGTATCATTCATCAACATGCCTCCTTCCATACCCCATGTGCCGTTTGACTAATTATCTCCAACTCATCCTTCGGGTCACAATTCAAGTATGATGTTCTCATACCTGGTTTCTGACAACAGATAAAATCCTTACTAGATGCTCTTACAGTACCATGCATGACCTATTTGTAGTATTTACCACTGTGTCCATTTTGTATTGATTTTTGTGATTATAACTAACATAATTTTCCTCTACTAACCTCTACAGGACATGTATTGTGGGCCATGTATATTGTACTTACCTTTGCTTTTCTAATGACAAGTTCAGTGCTCACTGAATAACTGAATAAATTAGAAGTACATATTACATATAAAAAGTTGACATGTGAATTATGAATCAATCTCATCAATTTGTTAAAGAATCTTCTACCAAGCACTCTTTTCCTGAATAAACTTTTACCCTTATTACAGTTACCATATCTTTGTAACAACATTAAGGGAGTGTTGATTTTACTATATTAAATAGATAGCTTTCTATTTCAAATAGATTTGGCTGAATTATTTTGATTAGCTCAATTAAAAATACAAGATTCTAATAAGAGACTTTATTACTTACTAAAGGCATTGTGATCTATTATTAGATACAGTTGACATGAAATATGAGTTTTGTGAAACAATTCTCTGTAAGGATTTTACATTTTTACTTTGAGATACATGAACAAAATGGCCATATCATACTGAAAAATCCGTTAAAAATAATAGACAATAATTTGAAAAATGAAATTTTATGAGTATAACACATATTTAAACAAATATTTTAAAATATAAAATTGGTAAAAAGCCTACATTTGAGAAAGCTATAGGAATTATTCACAAGTAGGGACATTAAAATTCATTCCATAGTCATTATTACTTGAGCCAGAGAAAGACTGCAAATTAGAACATCTTTTTTTTTTTTTTTTGAGACAGAGTCTTGCTCTGTCGCCCAGGCTGGAGTGCAGTGGCGTGATCTCGGCTCACTGCAACCTCCACCTCCCAGGTTCATGCCGTTCTGCCTCAGCCTCCCGAGTAGCTGGGACTACAGGTGCCCACCACCACGCCCGGCTAACTTTTTGTATTTTTTAGTAGAGACAGGGTTTCACCGTGTTAGCCAGGATGGTCTTGATCTCCTGACCTCGTGATCCACCTGCCTCGTCCTCCCAAAGTGCTGGGAATACAGACATGAGCCACCACACCCAGCACAAATTAGAACATCTAAATTCAAAATGTAGGACATGCAGATATGATTATAATATCTTTGACAGCTTGAGTTTACGTATTTAGATAAACACAATATAGTATTATTAAAAAAAATTTCCTGGCCAGAGGAAGGATTGCATTTCAAGAGTCCAATGTGATGCAAAATTAATACATTTTTCCGGTCTTGAGATGCTGCTGCTCCCTGCGTGGAAATTTCTCTGTCATGCTAATATTTTCCACAGTTTCTTTTTGAGGAAAAAAAATGCTAAATGTTATCAATTTTTAGACTGTCCCACACTTAAACCTATATCAAGACATTCAGGAACATACCATGAGTAAAGACTAGAGAAATTGCGGAAAAAATTTGAAGAATAAGGTGATGGTAACTTATAATTTGATAGTGGCTCTAAGCTTGGCTGAGCGCCCTCTGGGGTTATCTTGTACATCCTGATCTTATGGACTAAGTACCTTCTTGTATATCAATTCCCACATTAAAGGAGCTCTTCTCATAGAGGCTTCTTCTGTGTTTTCGTGGTCTGAACTCAATTGCAATGTTTTCATCACTTGCTGTCTAACACTTAGGTTAAACCTTTCTGTCATGCTATTTCAAGCGAGTTCTTTTGACGATACAATCCTGTAGTGAATGGAAGGAGAGGGTAACAAGGCGACCACCAGGTCTCAGAAACTTCTGAGCTGTCTTCAGTCCTGTGTAGAGTTTATTGAGCTCATTATTCACAAATATGCGAAGAGCCTGGAAAGTCTTGGTGGCAATATGGGTAGGTCGCTGTAGCAAGTCTTTTCGTGCATAAATAGCAGAGAGAGGAAATGCACCTGCGACGATGTTGGCAAGCTGCTGAGGCAGATGCTGCGTGCCTGAACAACTGCTGAAGCGATTTTCTTGGCGTGCTTCTCCTCCCCGTATGTTCTCAGGATAGATGCAAGTGCCTGTTGATCTAAAGCATTCACAACATCAGCAGCAGTGGGCATGTCAGGGTACCTGCTACCATCCATCCTTATGTCCAAGGGGCCGTCTTTCTGAAGGGAAAAATCTTTCAGGAGTATCGAGTTGCATGGAGGAACACCCAAGATCCATAAGAACTCCATCAAAAGTCCCTGGCTGCACTCCAGCTTTCATTAACAAGGCTTCTGCCTGGCTGAACTGGCCCAGCATAGCTCGGATTTGTTTAGGATACAACTCTGAAAGATGTTCAGCTAATGCATAAGCTGTCGGGTTTGTGTCCAAGGCATACAGAACAATATCTGACTCCTTCTGTAGAATGGCTTTTGTGTGCCCTCCCGAACCAAATGTCATATCTAGAAAAAATCTGTCCTTTTTGTGGTGACAATGAACAACTTCATCCACCATTACTGGAGTATGTAATTTAGCCATAGTTTCAAAATCTCTATCTTGAGATCTGCATAACTCCTGGGCTTGAGTTTGGTCTGTTTGCTTCTGGGCTTCATATTCTTCATATTTTTCTGCTGTAGTATGTATTCTTTTTGGCCAGATACCTAAATTAGGTATGCCAGATTCCAACCAACATGAAAGACATTCTTTATACATTCTACAAAAATAAGGATACGCGTGGCTCACGCCTGTAATCCCAGCACTTTGGGAGGCCGAGGCGGGCGGATCACGAGGTCAGGAGATCGAGACCATCCTGGCTAACACGGTGAAACCCCGTCTCTACTAAAAATACAAAAAATTAGCCGGGCGTGGTAGTGGGCGCCTGTAGTCCCAGCTACTCGGGAGGCTGAGGCAGGAGAATGGCGTGAACCCGGGAGGTGGAGCTTGCAGTGAGCCGAGATCGCGCCACTGCACTCCAGCCTGGGCGACAAAGCAAGACTCCGTCTCAAAAAAAAAAAAAAAAAAATTAAGGATACTGAAGCATTCTGTAGGTCAGCAAATCTGAGGCACGAAGACTTCTCAGCTGGCCTCTAACTTGGGCCGGCGACTACCACTACAGTGCCAGAGAACCTGAATTTGCTGCACGCCTAGGTCCACCCTGAGGGAAACTCTGTCTTCTCTTTCTTAACTGTTTTTGCCACTTACACTCTTTTTGCATTCAGAACCACTCTCTGCCAACCCACATAATCATGGCATTTGTAGATAGATGCCTTCTGTCCTAGGAACATAGAGCAGTAGATTAGGAAAAACATTTCCTTGGGGCTTAATTTGTTTGAGTCACAGAAGAGATGTTTAGGCTCACAGGTTGTGCTGTGATGGTGCTGAGTGTCAGACCCTGAGATACAGAGGTGCTCATGCGTTCTTTAATACATACACATTTTTGTTTGTGCCCCCGGCATGTGTGGCCATATTTTTGTGTTTGTCATCTGTGAAGCTGTTTGAAGAGTGGGAGACAGAGTAAGGGCCTGCATCTCCTGCTTATGTCTGAGGGTGTGCAGTGGGTTGAATAGTGTCCCCCAAAATTTATGTTCACTCAGAACCTCAGAATGTGACTTTATTTGGAAGTAAGGTATTTACAGATGTAATTAGTTAAGGATTTCCAGATGAAATAATCCTGGATTTACGGTAGGCCTTAAATCCAGTGGCTCATGGTGTCCTTAGGGGAGAGAGCACAGACACATATGCACAGGGACGAAGGCCACAGGAAGAAGGAGGCAAAGGCTGGAGGTAGACTGCCAAAGGCAAGGAAAGACTGGACCATTAGAAGCTGGGAGAGGCAAGGAATCATCTCCCCTAAGCCTTCAGAGGGGAGCACGGCCCTGCTGGCAACTTGATTTTGGACTTTTAGGCTCCAGAGCTGTGAGAGAATAAATGTCTGTTGTTTCAAGGCTCCTTTTCGTGGTACTGTGCTGCAGCATCCCTAAGAAACTAATCCAGCGGGGTCCTGGTCACAGTGGATTTCCTCTGACATTGACTCTTGTCTTTAGTAACCAGGGAGAATAATCCAAGAAATATTTTTCTCTCCATGTACCCTAACAATTCTTATATCAACATGATGGAACCCCATTATAAGTGCATTTGATTTAATCAAATTCAATTTCTCAAAAAAAAGGAAAAAAAAAGAAGAGAAAACTGATAATTTCAAGTGTTAGCAAATAATGTATTTACCATTTCAGTGAGCATGTATCCCATTCAGAATGAACTCTGGGTTTGAAACACAAATCTGTGCTCCTTTATCAGTCATGTTTCCTCATCCTCTCACACTGTAAGCATCTCTCTTTCTTTCTCTGTCTCTCTCTCTCTCTCTCTCTCTCTCTTATCACCTTTATATCTAATAAAACCTTGTTCCCAAATTCAAACACATTAATATACCTGTGCTTAACCAAAGAGAAAGTAATCTGTTCCAATCCTAAAGGAAATGACTCAGCTGCACTGAAATTAGTCACTGCTATGTAACCTAGGAACAAGATGTCATTACTATGTATGCAGTCTGGGAGCTGAATATCAAGCTCTAGACCTACCTGTGAACATTCAAACACTCATTTCCAAACTGAGTAAAATGGTATCTGCCTCTGATGTTGCTCAATTTGTTAACAGTTATTGCCATATTCTCACTGTATTGTGATAATAAATAAAATATATAGTTGTGATTCTCAAAAGTTTCTTGAAACTATTCTTATGCCATAATGTTTACAGGGAAAAATTATGAGAAGAAATACACTCATAAATGTTTGAAAAATCTTGCACCATATAAAACTTTATAAATTTGTCTTGTAATACTTAGACTATGTTTTAACTTCCTTATTTTTTCTAGGGTGGGAGAAGGAATGTTCTCTGGAGAAATCTGTATGATAGAATAGTGAAGGTAACTGGCCTGAACTACAGCTCTTGAGCCATCTGGTTTCACCTTCAGGGAGGTAAGTGCACTGAGAAGTACTAGCTAAGTGTGGGCACGGACATTGGAACCTCAAGATGCAAAAGAAGAGATCTTTTCTTCACATTTGTAGGCAGACTCAACAGTATCTTTAACAGGTTCTTTGAAAAAATATTTCATTGAAAGTAGCATCTTATCTGCTGGGTGTGGTGGCTCACACCTGTAATCCCAGCACTTGGGGAGGCCGAGGCGGATGGATCACCTGAGGTCAGGAGTTTGAGATCAGCCTGGCCAACACGGTGAAACCTTGTCTTTACTAATAATACCAAAATTAGCCAGATGTGGTGGCACACACCTGTAATCCCAACTACTTGGGGGGCTGAGGCAGGAAAATCACTTGAACCTGGGAGGCAGAGGTTGCAGTGAGCCAAGATTGCACCATTGCACTCCAACCTGGATAACAAGAGTGAAACTCCATCTCAAAAAAACAAAAACAAAAAAAGTGTGTGTTATCTTCTTAATCTCTGAGATATAAGTAATATTGAAATTTAATATCCCAAGATTTGAAATTCAAGCATCCTAAGCTTAAATATTCATAGCTTACTGGATGCTTGATATTGGGGAATCTATTTAACATGGTAGGGTTATCAGTTTCATTGTTTATAAAATGGGCAAAATAGCAGTTGCTTATAGAATTCTTACAAGGATTAAGATAGCTCCTAGAAAGTTTCTGGTGCAGTGCCTGATGTATAATAGGCATTGATCAAATGAAACCTACTATTCTTTATCCTACTGCACAGAAATTTGTATGTTATTTTAATTAAAAATTTGAAAAACAATTTTTAAAATGAGCACTGTTCATCAATAACAGATACATTTTGAAATGATTTGCCGCCAGAAATGATTTTGATTGGGGCTGGTGATTGCTGCTACTGTTTTCAAACAATTTTGTTATATTTACAAAATTTGGGGGCCACAGGAAAATCTCCGCCAGGAGTATTCACACCCTGTCACTTCCTTTCTTCTCTTCTGAATGCCTAACATGTAAGTGTATGGAAAGCGATGCCCAAGAGGAGAGGCCCAGAAGCTGCTATGCTTCTCCAGACTCTTCCTTTAAAGCTGTAGATGTAAATTCATCCACAATGGAAAGTTTAATGTGTGCCATCTTAGAGTGGCAAAGTGCAGTGTATTTGCAGTAAGACTGCTTAGTATTGTAGGCTCTAATCTATTCATTGTTTATTTCTTGTTGATAATCATGACCACTTGCTGATTGTCCCTCTTACGTTGGCCAGGACAGGGTAATTTTACAGGCTGTATTCAGGGTGCAGACAGTCTCGTGGATGCTCTTCCTCCTGCAAGAAAAATCACTAGAGACAATCACAGTGTTTAGAAGGCTTACAACAAATTATTTTCCACTTGGTAGTCCTAATATTTCGGTTTCAGAAAACCAATTAATACAGTTTACTGGTAAAGAAAGGGAATTAGGTTGGATTAGGATACAAATTCACTGCAATTTTATCTCTTCTGCTGGTGGTAAGAAAGACAAAAAAAGACAAAACAAACTTAACCTGTGAGTACTGATGTACCCACAACCTGCTCACATATTGTATAGAGTTTCTGCCTGTCTGAGGCCTTAATTCTAATAAAAATCTGATGAATATTATGAGATGTTTGATATTATGTTGTCTTAACTTAGAACCCAAGTTAAAATCTGTTAATATTTTTAGGATTTATTTTTCTCTTTTTACTAAAGCGAGCCCTATTGGTCTTAGAATGTTTCTGAGCAGTACATCTTTTAAATGACTTTAAATGACCCCTTACCTCAATATCTTGTTTCTACAGATAAGAATATATTTCACAAAAAGTAGGAATTACAAAGAATATTTTAAAACCCAATCATTTTATCTTTATCATTTTTAAAATCAAGTGACTCAAAACTATGCATAATTTTTCACCACACAATTTGAAGGTTGTGACACTGACTGGCCCCATTTTGTACATGGTGGACCTGAAATTCCAGTCGTTCATTCCCGTCTTCTGCTGTGTCTGAAAACACACATGCCAATATAATCACAGAGGGAGAACCATGAGCAGAGAACAGGGCGAAGAGTACACAGCCTTATTACATGTCAGATTACTGCTATCTCCAATAGCCTAGGTGCTCTTTCCTTCTTACAAAATAAACATCTTTGTTCCTTCAATAATATGAGTTGGCATCTATACAGCATATAAAATATTGTTATAAAATATTGGAAATTTTCGATTAAGACCCCTTAAATGATTTACTCATCTAGTGCACCCAGAACAAAGAAACATACACTGTACGGCAACAGGTGCTTAAAAGAGCCTTGAGGGAAATACATTCATCAGAATGTCATTATATGTTATATGCACATTACTTATTTATTTTCTCATATTGTCCTGAGGTAAAGTAAGCACCTGCAACCCATAGGTAAGGCTTTTATTTACAGGGTACTTTTACACTCTGGGTAGTTTTTGCCAAAGCATCAAAGCATTGTAGCTGTTACCTTCTTTATATACTTTATGTATATAAGCAGACTCTTTAGCTAATATAAAAATAAAGAAATAGAGCTACAGAAACCCATTTTATTTATTGCCTCTCCCACATCTAAACATCCATTTTAAAATAATATCACTATGTCCTGGAGTATCTGTGTCCCGCTTTGTGTTTTGCTAGTACCAGGTTGGACCTCCACTTACTGCATACTTTCTCAGTGCATCATAACTACAGAAGGACCCATGCTATATAACTTTACGCAGGTTTTCCTCGTGATAAAAACACGATGGGTTAACAACCCTTAAAATTTCTTATTTTCTTTACCAAATATAATGGTTTTGTAATTTTACACCAGGATCTGCAGCATAAGGAAGGTAAGAGCATTCTGAGTGTGTTATAAAATAATTATCTCTGGTAAATAAAGATCCATATAATTCTTTCCTTACTTATATTAAGATTTCTCCCCCTGCACTTGAATCCTTAGAAAAAGATGCTTTAGTATAAACATGGTCTTTGGCTTTACTTCTAAGAGCCGACATGAACCATAAAGATTTTTTTTCAAGAAGCAAATGTGATAAAGGGAACAATGGAGCCAAATATTGCTGAGTGCTGGGGATATGGGCCACAGCTGTGAACTGGATGAGTAGATTTCCCTGTGCATTTCCACTTTATTCTTCTAAGTATGTACATCTACTTATTCTATTTTATTACTAGTTAGGAAATGCCAGTAAGCATGTGTTTGGCGGAGGTGAGTACGTGTCCTTCCCAGTGTAGTTTGGCTCTAAATGATATTCTTATTAGATCCCTGGTGCACTGGGCCAATGGAATAGGCAGCTGAAAAGATACAGAGGAAGGGGTCAGTAGTCTTAAGAAGCAGTCAGGAATTGTATCAATCAGGATTTTTTTTTTTTCAGTTGCTGATGTCAAAGCCCAATTCCAGTTAGCATGAGCAAACAAAGGTGGTTTATTGGTACTTGTAACGCAACTGCAGCTCGTATAGGTGCAGAGCTGTCCTTAGGGATGATGGAGGCCTTGGAGGTCATCACCTTCGAGACTCTCTGCCTTTATTTGTGGGTTGGCTTTATTTTTTCACTGATGCAGATGGGTTTTCTCTGTGTGTGGTAGAACTCCAGACTCACATTCCTCCAGTTTCATTGTTTGAAAAGAAAGTAGTTCTTTCTCTTCCAGTTCTAGTTAGCAAATCCTCTGGTGCTTTAAGCCAATTACTCACACCTCCTAACTTCTGGGTTCTACCTGAAAGAGAATAACTGGTAACAACTGTTAGAACAACTGGGATCAGTGCATAAAGTCAACCACTGCAAAACAATGGACTGACTGTAGAATAGGTTTACTCCTTCCTCAAATTTAGTCTCAGAACCACCTATGCTTCTACATAATTAACTGTCTACCTATCTACCCAGCTTCACAGAGGATTGAGGGCCTGCTTCATGCACTTCTTTGCTAACAGAAATGAGAGAAAGAGAGAGACATTTTGGTCAGGCTTATCTCTTGAAATTAGATCTTATGTACCCTAACTTTGCATGGCAGCAAAGAAGAAAAAGAGACCATTGTGTTTCTTAGATATCTGGAAGACAGAAAACAGGATCCGGGGCAAGAGTCTGTTACTTCTTTTTAAGAGTGGTAATCTGACTCCATGGCCCAATGAGCATGAAGCTCTGACCAGGTAGAGTGGTTATTTCTCCTGTAGTATGGAGGCATGGTAGCTGTGCTCCCTCCACACTGCCTTCCCAGGCAGAGCAGTTGTTCTTCCTCCTTTAGACAGCTGAGGAGGAAGAGAAACCTTTCTCCTTCCCCTTCAGCAAAAAAGAAAAAAAAAAAAAAAGCCCTGCTTCATGCTAGTCAGGTCACGTGTTTATCCCTCAACCACTCACTAAGACCAGGGGACTCAGACACCGTGATCGACCCCAAGTGAGACCATGTCCACACTAGTGGATGGATGGGTGCTGTAGGAATTTTACCAGAAATAGAGTGGAGGGATATTATAGTTCAGACATGACCATCAACAATTGTTGTAAGCGAAACAGCCTCTGTGATAAAGATAAGAGGGCAGGGTAGACTTGATTTGGAAATTTTGGCAGAGAAGTCAGTACATGGTAGATGGATATCAGATACTCAGTGAGTGACAGACCGTATACAACATTGTCAAAGAAAACTCTCAAGAACTAGTTCCATAACTTCTTTTTTTTTTTGAGATGGAGTCTTGCTCTGTCGTCGCCCAGGCTGGAGTATGATGGCGTGATCTCAGCTCGCTGCAACCTCCGCCTCCCGGGTTCAAGCGATTCTTCTGCCTCAGCCTCCCGAGTAGCTGGGATCACAGGCATGCGGCACCACACCTGGCTAATTTTTGTATTTTTAGTAGAGACGGGATTTCACCATATTGGCCCGGCTGGTCTCCAACTCCTGACCTCGTGATCCACCTGCCTCAGCCTCCCAAAGTGCTGGGATTACATGCGTGAGGCACCACAGCCTGCCAGGTTCCATAACTTCTAATCTTGTCAAATGCTTTAAGAATACAGAAGTCTAGAGAAAGTCAAGAAAAGAGAATTTCCAGGAAATCCCCAAGGAAATGTTACTGGGGAGAACTGTTGCCCTGAGAATCTGTACCTCCCACTCAAGGTGGGATAGATAAGAACTTTAGTATGTGACACCTGAAGTTGTGGGGGTATTTATTTCTGCTGCTGGCTGCCTGGTGAGCTCTCCTACCATCAGAACAGATTAAGAGAGAAAGTTGCTGCTATTTGGTGAATTAGTGGTAGTCCTCTAAGAGGGCTGGCCAAAAGTACGTGAATTCCAGGCCATAGGTATAGAGTCCATGATAGGAATTTTGGCCTAGAGTTGTTTCTGCCAGAGGATAAAATAACAGAAAAGTGAGAGTTTATGGAGGATGGGCATTGGGAAATCAGAGTTGTAGAGAGGATCAAGATGTCTAGCTGAAGAAAACATCCTGTACCATGGGAGCTGAAGCCAGACTGGTGGTAGTCTGCAATGCTATTTTCGTATATTCAGTGCCCTGCCTTTCAGGAGAATTATAAATATCTGCCCTGGTAAACTCAGTGTGGCTAATGAAAGGTGAGCAGAGGTGGTGTTCGACTTTCATGTGAGAGCCAGCACATGCACGTTATTCTCTTTTCTCTGCCACTGTGATCTTAGAATCATGTCTTGTGAGGTGGAATCCTGATTAGCCTAAGTCTCTGAATGACTGCAGTAAGCACAGCCTGCTTTGCCACCCTGGAGGCACATGTTGAGTCAACAGAAAATAAACTTTGTTGTTTTGAGCCATTGATTCTTAGGGGTTATTGTTACCACAGCATACTTACCCTATCCCAATCAACACAAGGGACATTGCGTGAGAACCTCCAAAGGCTAGAAGCACTCCTCAGGCCTAACTTTACACATCTGCCAGTCCCAGACAGTGGGGCCAGGTACTAGCCACGTAAGAATTCTTCTCTCTTGCTCCTTTATTACGCTAGCTCTGTCTCCATTCTAGAAAACCTTGGCTGGAAGGAGGGAGATGATGGACATCTACTGGTACTCATAATTCTGATTATTATCTGGAACTGGATAACCTAAAACTACTGCCTTGAGATTGTGTTGGCAATGTAATGTGATCATAGGGATGTTTATTGCCTGAAAGTGACCAGAAAAGACAGGAGCCTGCCAGACCCAGTGACGAGGCAAACACTTTTCCCTATCTCTCCAACTATTAAAAAACAAAACAAAACTAAGCAAATTAAATCAAAATAGAACAACCCCAAACTTCCCTCCATGAAGTAGAATTATAAGAAAGTGGGAAACAATTTTAAAAATTAGAATCTTAAGTTTATCTTTTGCATTGTACTTAACAAACCAGCTACATGAATAAAGACAGCAGATTTTAAACTAAAATTTTAAGTTAACTTCAGAACTAAAGTTTGTTTTTAAATGCAAATGAATGGATGACACTTAAATCTTACATTTATACATAAGAACAAAATTAAATATGAAATTTTAAACATTAGGACAGTGGTTTGTTTCTTTGTTTCTGTTACTGGGTATGTTGTGTGATAGGAGGAGGCTGAAATACAAAGATTTGTGGCGGGAAGCACTGACCCAGCTTTAAGCACAATCCTCAGAGTCTACATCCTTCTTCAATCTTGTCTTCTACTAAAAGGCCTCAAGATCTTAGGCAATTCCCCTGACTTTCTATATTCTACTTTCCTCATCTATTAGCTGAGGGTGACTAACTCTGACTCTTCAGGTGTATGTGAGGAGTATCTAATTAAAAGTCTTGAAAATGTGAAGTGCTCTCTATATATTAAATGGCAGTAGCTTTACATTTTCTCTGTGAGAATTAGAGGATTACTAAAATGGATAATTTTATACTTTCATTTCTCTAAAATGGAAATACTCATACTCTAAATAGGGAATGTCATTTAATTTATTATTCCAGAAATTTAAAAAATATACCTTAAGTGCTGAAAATTTAGTTTATGCTCACATTGATGATTTTTCAGATAGTCAATTCAAAATAAAAACATGCTATGCATATTTTTAATAATAGTATACATTTGAAAGAGCTTGCATATTTATTACTTTAATTGAACCACAGAATTATAGGTTAGGAAGAAACTTTAGCCAACATCTAGTTTAGTGCCATTTTCCTCCTTTTTCCAAGTGTGTGATCAGAGGTCACAAGATGCTCAATAACTGTTTTAGCTCTTATACAGCTAATTCATCTGATACTTTAGTAAATCATCTGAGATAGGCAGGACATTTTTCTATTTTCATTTTCTAAATAATTAATTTGGTTCAAAATATTTTGAAGGTTTTAGACAAAAGTGTCAATTTTGGATTAAGAAGCAGAGATGGGGAGGTGAATTGGCTTGTATGCAGGATTATGGGCAGGCTTGGCAGAGGAAGCCCAGGCTTTTTGACTCTTAATTCTGGTGTTCTTTCCATTCCAGTTAGGTGCAATTAATTCTGCCTGTCATATTAGGCTCTTCAATTGAGGTCTAAGCTGTGTACCCTGCAGTTTAGGTTCATATCACATATCTTGGGGCTGGTAGAGTTTGACAGGAAAAATAAATGACTGGCTTTGTCTAGGTTGGCACAAGAAGAGTATGATCCTTCAGCTGTTGGGAAACAACTTTCACTGTAATCAGAGAGAGATTTGAGAAGCAGTTGCTTGAGTATTGAACATGAAGCTGAAGGACAATTGGGCACCTCAAGGCAGGGCTTAAAGTTTCTGGCTCTGTTCTCTTTAAACCTGTGTTGGAGACCTTTAGAAAAAAAAAAAAGGAGCTACGAGAAACCAACTATAGCAGCAACAATAAAGCTAGATCACAGTTTCTTGATGAAGATGAGAGGATGGTTGTGTGGAGCCTCAACCTGGTGTGTAAAATATGCTTCTTTCTGCTCTCTTAGGTGCAGAGAGTGCTGGAATGGAGGGTTAATTGACCATGGTGGAAAAGAGAGAAACATTTTGAGGTTTGTGGATTACTCAGATGTAACAGTGACTTGCACATATTCCTCATGGTGTTGTATACAAATGGATCAGCAAGAATCAGATACTACACATCACAGATAAAATCCATAGCAACCAGGAAGCAAGATGGTCACATGGGAAAATAGGGGATGGAATTTTATGGACATTATTCAGACCACCTGGCCTTCTTACTCCCATGTTGACACAAAGAAAGAGGACATGATGCTGAAGGACAATTGGGTGCCTCAAGGCACCTGTCTTGCAGGACTATAGTCCTAATGATTCAGTTGGTGGAAGGGAACCACAGAATCACAGATTCTGTGTTTGCACAGCCATGCAGTACTGGAAGACCTTTGCACATCTAGGGATGCTGATGTGGGTGGTGTATTGATTCTGATAATGGTGATTGAATGATGACTATTCTCATTCATTAGCAGAAATTTTACCTAACCTAAAAATGTTTTAAAAAACCTAACCATTGTCTTATCTTTCATAGCATACTGTGAGATTGACTATAAAGATGAACATTAGGGAAATGAAGATGGATTAATGTTCTTGGCAGTCTCCACCAACCCCTGCCTTTCATAGGCAGTCTTACTTCTTGTCGATCTATCAGTTACTTTCTGGCTCTTAAGTCTCATGCTCCTCTGTGAGGCCTGTTAAGAGGGATGGTATATACTTGTAGGCAGAAGACTAGGGTGAGGAATGGAAGTTGGAGACTTCCATTCCATTAACATAGAAAGTAATCTAGGGATATAATAATGGACTGTTTAGGGGTATAGTACAATGGCCCATCCCTGAATAAAGAATATGCTATAGGTTTGCTAATTTTACTTGTTCAGGGTATTTCCAAATTATCAAATTTTTGTTTGTTCTTTTTCTATAAGTGAAAGTAGACACCAAAATGTTTCTGATGTTTGCAGGTGTGTTTCCTTACTACTGTCCTCCCTAACTCTGGCGACCTCTTTGACCCAGCCATCATCCAAAAGCATGTTTAAAGCCATGATTAGGGTAATTAATGTTAAGAATAAATATTCTTTCATTAAGAAACATTATTTAACTCATTTTCCTTATGTGTCACTTAATGTTATTAAGTGACCAATTAGTTTTTAATTATTTCAAATAAAATCTAATTGTATTTTAATGTCATATAGGTAGATTTTTCAAATATGTATGTTCACATTTATATTTAGAAACATACAACCGGTCATCTAACTAGATATTAAAAACTTTGTATACACTTTTCAAGATCTTTACCTTTGTGTGGAAAGCCAAGCTGCCAAAACAAATACATTCTATAGAGTTCTATAACTGGTTAAAGCTCTACAGGACCATCAATAACCAAACATGTGCTGCAGTTGCCTGGAGGCATCGTAAAGTGGTTATTTAAATTAAAGTTGTTTCTTAGTACTTGGGGGAAAAAAACTAAAACAAATCTAAATCAGATGAGTCATTGTGCATTTTAATGAAAAGTTTTTCTAATATGTAAATAAATCTAGCAAAATATCCTCAATAGTATATGATCAACCATGTATAGGGATCCTCAAAGGATCTGTTGTTCTGTACTGTGCCCACTGGCCAAAGAACAGGTACCTAACGTTCTCTAAGAGACTTTACAGATTATACGATGAGATATGGTTTGAACTCCTGTTTTGGCTGACTCCATGCAATCGCACAGTGCTTTAAAATTGTCTTCTATCCTGCATTTTTCTCAGTCGCAGATAATTCTGGCTCACCTGGATTCAAATACTTGTAGACTTGACGCAATCCAACTACCTAAGATCCAAGTGCCCAAGAAACAACTTTCCAGGCTCAAAAAGGTGTCACTCGCTGGCTGTCATAATACTTGAAATTTCTATCACTATATCACTATACTCATTCTATTAATATAAGCTGATGGCTCCTCTAAAGTGTGAGTATATTACCTACAAAGGGGAACAAATTAGCATATTAAATTTATTATCAACATGAGATTATACTGTAGTATGGGCAGCACCCACTCATTTACCCCTAATTTTATGTGTCCCTGCCGAAGAAGCAATTCTGCTTCCAGTCTTGCTACCTTTGACTGCTCATTGGAGCAATGGTTTCCACTGTCACTCCTCATACCTGTTTCCACCTAGGATGAACTGGCCATACAAAGTGTACTAAATAGGGAGAGATGATGAAAACTGACCATTGACAGGAGAAAGGAGAGAGGATATAGGGAAGTTTTACGACACAGATACCTGCTTAGTGAGGGCAAGTCCAAGTTGGATACTTTAGAGTGAGACTCCCAACAGCCATGTGGACAGCATGAATATGCCAAGAGTTTGAAAAAGGAGCCCCAAATGGACTGGGGCCAGGAGAGTGAGATGACAAAGATAGACTGAATCTTTTACAGTTTTGAGCTTTCTTTGAGTACATACTAGAGATATAACAGAACCAGGTGGAGGAAGGAGGCAGGGAATCTAAAATATTTATGAGCTTGATAAGATTGGAAGAGTTTAAAGCAGGAGGTGGAGACAAATGAGGGTAGACTGGAGGGAGGGGTACAAGCAAGGGAGGGCATCTTAAGAGTGCTTCAGAAGAGGCAGTGATATCAGTGGTGCAGGTGTGGATCCAACTTAGACACCCTGTTCTTGTGGGTAAATGCATATTTTCTTTTTACACGGCTGGGTTAAATTACTTCCCCTAGGTCATTCAATTAATCACTTGGAGAGCAAGGAATAGAATCCAGCTCTCAAGGCTCTCATTTCACATCTGGAGCAGGCAAACTAGGGTTCTCCTTTCTGAAACACCCTCTTTTTTTTTTTAAGTCTTTTGCAAATCAGTGAAGTTTTGAGCTCCTTTATAAAGAATTTATGAAATCCTCTTACTCTTTGCGTGATTTAAAATTAAGGTGGTGTTAGTAAAAAAAAAAAACACTATAAATTGCTTTTTGGTTTATCTTCCATTCAAAAATTTAAAATATCTGTCAAAATTTCTTTGATTTTTCCCTGCAGATTTCAAGTTATTGTTCTGGAGAGCTGGAAGAAAAATGAGTTACAGATCTGAAAAAGCAGTGTGTGCGGAGCTTAACTGCTGCATGACTGATTGTGTGATATATTGCTCTTTTCACTAATAACCACAAAGCAGGTAGAGGCATGGCAGACTAATTTGGTTTATATGTCCAGCTGTAAGGCTAGACACTGCATCATTCTTTTCAGAAACCAGTGACTTTAGGCATGTGGAACTCGTAGTCATGACAACAATAAACCAGCTTTGAGTCTGTGTTTCAGCTCAGAAACTGCCTTGTCTCCATTACTTCCTGCTCATGACCTGACTTTTCTTACTCTCTGGGGCTGGGGGCTGGGGATTTATGAAAGATCTATTGAACAGAGCTCCAGTATATGTTTAATGCTTAAAATGTCTCGGCTGAAAGTTTTGCTTGCACAGATGGCTAAAGGCTGGAAGGAGGATAGATCAATCATTATTATAGCTAATGACACGGTTATAAGGGCATACACAAAGGGGAGCTGATTTGGAAAATGGGAAAAGGCAATGTGAAAAGAGGGACTTGGAAGCATTGCTTTGAATAACATAAAAGTGGTTATCACAAATAAAATTTTATTTTAAATACATAAGGGAATTTATGATTCTGAGAGGACTTATCCAAAAGGTAAAATGAATAATCAAACAAAAATTAATACAAAAAATTAAGTGAGTGTGTGTGTGTGTATTTATGCAGTTTTTAAACCTGAAGAAACAATTAGCAGAAGCTCATTGCAAAATCTACGAGTGTTCATTTTAGTGTCCCACTAGTTTAATGGTACTGATAGTGACTGCCTTCAGAGACAGCGTAGCTCAGTGACCTCTGGGTTCAATGGTCTCCATTTAAATATCAGCTGTAATATTGGGAAGTTGTCTGTACAAAGTCTCTCAACATTCTGCTCTAAAGAGAAATGATATGATTTGCACTTCAAAGGGTTGATTGTTGGTAAAATGAGATAATGGAGGAGAAAGCTTAGCTCAGTGCCCTGGATAGAGTGAACCTTCAATAACAGGTAGCTGTCAATGTTGGTTCTATTGGTGTTGTTGCTAGTAGGGTTTGTCATTAATTGAAATCTGTCCTTCCTGTGATTATCATGGTTGAACTCTAGTATTAAAGAGGCCTGATCATAGCGATGGGAAGATTTATTTTTCTTTCTGGAGAGACGTTCTCTGGCTTTACTATTTTCTTTGTATAATCTAGATTGTAAGGAGGGTAGATAGTGGCTAGAGAAGGCATGAATGCCAGACTGAACTGCCAACATAAAAGATGGTGTGTCTGGAGACTTTTGTGCCTTTTAACTGCCCAGTTGTGTTTCTCCCATCACCCAACAAGAAGCGAGAAATTCTACCATCAATTTTGTTTCACTTTCCTTAGCACATTGGTCTAGTTCTATATGACTGCCTTTTTTAAAGCTCTTATTTTCCAGCAAGTTACCCCTACAAGCCAATAGACAGAGACATAAGACATGAATCAAACCCTAGATACAAGCCAAATGCTTCCTTTCTTTTCTATGTACTGAGAAATTGAATGATTTACTTTCCCTGAGATCAGCTTCATGATTTCATGATCACGTGGTTAAACTTAGTAACCGACATGCTCCCTGGAGGCTAGCTTTCCCCCATCACCTTGTAGAGTTTGGCTCACCATGTAAAAATCTGATCGAGTAAATTCAATTATTAAGTTATAATTGAGAAATCATGAACCATTAACTGATTATGTACTTTTTCTTATTATAAGAGTTTAACACTGTCATAAACAATTAGATTTCTCTTTACATTGTTCCCAGAGCAGCAGTTATAATTTATAGCAATATGATTGTTTTCCAAAATATATAATTAGATCACATTTTTCTATTAGAAGTTTTATGAGAAAAGAAAATTTTCATATGCCCGTCATTGCATGAAAGTTAATATACCTCCAGAAAAGAAGATATATTATTTTTCAATAGTAATATTAATTTTAGAAATATTTAAATTGAGTAAAATAATGGGGTGATTAATATGAGGGAAATGTAAATACTATCACGTTAGATATTTGAAAATATAAAATAAATATATATTATATAATTAATGTATGGCAGAAAAGATGTAATTGAGTGACTAACTTTTCTGGATATCCTAGGTGTTACCGAAAAGTGTAATTACATGCTTATGAATGACCATTAAAGTAGCATTATTACAAAGATATTTTTCATACAGAATGATTTTGTATTGATAGCTTTTTTAACATCTTTTAATAAAATTGAGTGAGATAAAAATACACCCAAAGTTTGGAAGATTTTCTGTTTTGTCTTAAGGTCTTGTAATTTCATTGATACTAGTCCTAATGTCTCTAAGCTTTAGAGATGTTTTAAAGCCCAGGTCATTTTTCCTAAGTTAGACTGTTTAGTCTATGCAAAAGATAAATCTTCTGAAGATTCAAAATCTTTTAACATGCCCAGAGGAAACAATTGTCTCTCTAGGAGTTCCTTCTTGGAATATTTCTGTCTCTTCAATATTGGTTTATTTTTGTTATTGCTCACAAAGGTTGCTGATAAAGGTGTTTCGAGTAAGGAAATTGAAACAATGAAAAAATAAATCTATTTCTTAAAATGTAACAGAAGGCTGATTCATCAAATATGGCTTAATGTTTGTGATGTACTTAGCAGCAGAGAGCTCCAGAGTTTTTCCTGGTAGAAATATAGAAATATTTATAACAAAAGGCCAGATTCTTCCCCTTGGAATTCTCTGTGGATCTCTCTCAACCACCAGGGAAAAAGCAGTATCCAGGAATACATAGTCAAAGTAAACTTCTACTCCACAACTTGGTTATATGATTTTATTTTATTTATTTTTAAAATACCTAAATTTTTTACTAATAAGTACAAAAAATCAATTAATTTGTAGAGAAAATTCGAGTTCTTCAATTTAGCAGCCAATTTTCCTAACATGGGCTGGAACTAAAAAAACTATATCATCTAGTTTGCAACAAACTTTCTGCAGTTAAAGATGCTAATTGCAATGATTCATCATAATTCATTGTCAAGATTTGACATAAAATAGCTGGGATGATTTATTTTTAGTTTACATAGTTATATACTGTGATTTCAGTAAATGTTCACTCACATTTTACAAAGGCTCATTATTTCTCTACTATTATTATTATGCTCTGAAAATTTCAAATAATTTCCTGTTTATTTTTCATTGTTTACCTGTCTAGTATTGTCACTGGTAAATGTGAAATAGGGTGGGTTTTTGTTTTCTTTTCTTCTCACTGACCTTATCTTTTACATATTCTGATTATTCTTGAACCAGTAGCTTAAGTATAGATGCAAAAGTGATGAGAGTTTGACTTAGCTTTGGCTTTTATTATCAGATACCCACAAGGAAATAAAGCTTTGATCTACTTCCTTGGAAAGTTAATCCCAGTGATTATGTGGAGATGTGTGCAGTGTTAGCTACAGGGATATACATCTTTAATCTCTTGGCGTTGAATACTTAATCCAGTTCAGATTCTTGGCAAGGAGATTTAAAGAAAGAACAAAATAATTACACTCTTCATGGGCTTTGTTTTCTGGAATGAATATTTGGTAGCTCTGCCTGGTGTTTTACTGTTTAACTGGAGTGCTTAGGAAAATAGATTTGTGTTTACTTGGAGTGATGTAAAAGCTGATTTTTGTGGTCCTCGGTAGGTAAATTTAAAGTATGTCTATTAACTACGGGGCATTTTGGGGAGGGCTTTTACTCTTCAGCTTGTTTATTTTGGCAGAGTGAAGGCTGAATAGAGAATGCACTATTTCCTGTGGAATAATTTCACAGTTATTCTAAAACTGGAACTACTCATTAAAAAGTGTTCATCTTTTCTTCATGTAAATAAAAACTTCATATGCTATTGTAGGCCATAAAAATGCCCACTAAATTTAAATGTAACACAGCTTCATTAGAAAAAGATTTTAAACTAATCATATTTATTTTTTAAAATGCTACTCCAACTTATTGAGAAAATGTGGATTAGGTTAAAATATATTTAAACAAATGTTATTAGGTAACCCATTAGTTCAAATAATATATGTTTTCTTTTGGTTTACATTACACATTATAATTCATAACTACATATCTAAAAAGGAAGACAGAAAACAATAGAAATCTCATCAACCTTACATAAACATTAAAATATTCATGATGCTTTAATGCAGTAGATACAAAGTTAGTATCTTCCAATTAGTATTATAATTTTTTCTGCATATTAATCCTTATCATGCATAAATATAATCTTATACCTGCATAATATGCCATCAAGTTTATTACCATAATTTACTTGACTACTCTTCAAGTTTTCTTTCTCTGTTTTGAATAATGCCAGAACTTATTTGTATTGAAAATATGAAATGCTAGCAAAGTGAAGAACATCATTTTATTATTTATGCTAAATCTTTATTCCTGATTAAAAGAAGATATAAGCAGACCTGTTAGAAATTAATCCTGATATCAGAACAAGGATGAGTGAAATTTTGCACAGGTCTCACTCATTTTAAAATTAATAATCCATATTTGGGTGTTTTTATTGGGTATTTTATATTGACATATTAAAAAAATTTACATAATTTGACTTTTACTTAGAAGTAATGTTTGGTTACTAATATATTAGCAGTTTGCTGGTAATTCAAGTTCAGCCATTTATGTTAATGCATCACAAACAGAAGTAGCCTTTCTTCTTCCCCCTTTCCTTAAGTAGTGTAGCTCTTGTTTCTTCTGTGATTTAAGCTCCAAAGTTTTGTGTCCTTTTTAATTATCTTCTAAAAGTGCATGTTCCCAATGAGGTAAAATTAAGTCTTCAGAATTGTGTCTCAGTAATGAATAGAATCACAACTGGGCAATAGTTGGGTAAAAGTTTCTGGGTCATTTGGGAGAAGACATGTTTGATTTTACATCTTATCAAAATATTTTTTTTAAAGAATTCCTGAAATACTCCCTGGAAAATGTGTCATGGTTTAAGTGTCTCCAAAGTTTTCTTAGAATTTCAAAAGAGTTTTCAGTGTGGACATGTATACATTAAGAATATACTTGAAGCCCATCCTGGCTAACACGGTGAAACCCCGTCTCTACTAAAAATACAAAAAATTAGCCGGGCATGGTGGCGGGCGCCTGTAGTCCCAGCTACTTGGGAGGCTGAGGCAGGAGAATGGCGTGAACCCGGGAGGCGGAGCTTGCAGTGAGCCGAGATCGCGCCACTGCACTCCACCCTGGGCGACAGAGCGAGACTCTGTCTCAAAAAAAAAAAAAAAAAGAATATACTTGAAGCTATGTTGTTTTTCTGGACCCCCTCTAAAGGAAGAATGTAAGAAGGTGTTTTAAGTTGTATTAGTTTAGTTTTGTTTTTAAACTGAATTGATAGAATACTCTGGCATTAGGCAGACAAAGAATAAATTTTGCTTGTAATTAGCTCTAAGTATTCCTTCTTACATAGCTTTGCTTCCTGTGTTTTACCTACCCTGTTCAATGCCAATTTATAGAGGTGAGTGACCTGGCTACCTCTGTATTTTTTATTCAGGAACTTTCCCAAGAGTAGAGGGAATAAAATCTCCGAAAAGAATATTTCATTCAACATAAAACTTTGTTTTCCATTCCATTTTTGAAGCCAACCTTAACATTGTAGGGGATGCCTGGCTTAGGCAAAAGCATTCTGTCTCTCTCTCTTGATCCATGCCCATGGCTGTCTGTACATAACGTGTATAAGGTGTGTAGTGGTTTCAGGAGAGGAGGGGGAGCTGTAGGGAATAAAAAGTTCATGTTAAAGAGGAGTAACACGTGCCGGGTAAAGGAAGATTAACCTCATTCTTAGAATATGTGTTTTTCCTCAACTCACAAAGAAAAATGGTTTCATAGATAAGAAGAGTGTCAATCCTTGTCACGGAGCCTTTTGAAGTCATCATTTATAGTGCTTATTTGAGTATTGTTATCCTTTCTCTCTGGATACTGCAAAATCTTTAGTGTGCTTGGATTTCCATGGCCAACTCTACAAGAATTTAGATCAGTGTTGCTTAAAGTGGGGACCAAGGATCTATGTGGGTCCCAGAACTGTTTGTTAGTACCTGATGATGAGATAAAAAGTTGGGGTCAGAATTGCTAAGCACATTGTTTATTCATTTAATGTTTTTTATGTAGCTAGACTTTCTTGATTATTTCCTGGAGTGCTGGAAACAAACAAAGACAGGTTACCTTGAGTAGCAGTTATTTATCTTTCGGCCTCTGTATTAATGTTAAATATGCGAAAACATATAAGTACTTGTTGTGAAAAAATGAATGTTTGCTGATAAAACTGTACAGCAGCCTGGAGAGTCAGAGATCCTGGGCCTTAATTTAGACCCTGGTGCCTACCAACTGTGTGACCTGAAGCAACCATCTCTGGATTTCTTCATTTGCAAAGTGAGCTGGAATTGTTGTGGATTAAACATTTTAATGACATGTAAGAAATTTAAAGGAACGAGTGCATTGAAGCATTACATTCTCACATCCAGACTCACGTTGTTAACGTATTAAAATTGACCATTGATTGAATGAGAGGACAGGGGCTAAATGTGTTAAGTTTAAAATTTAATTTAGATACTCCACAACTCTTATCCCTTGAATATTTCCCATCTTTAAACGCATACTTTGGTAGGCCAAAAAATCTTCTTGTGGTCATAGTGTGTCTTCATTGCTACAATAATGTTCCGGAAATATACTGTAGCCAAAAATCTCATCCCTGCCACTGTTGTGAAGAACCATGACAACATCTATTTTCCCTTTTTTACAAATCCACAAGACCTAACAACCTTTAATCTGCAGAAGAATATATTAAAAGTTGACAATGTTTTTTCTGCACCACTATGTATGGTAAAACCTTACTCATTTTCTCATTTTTTACTCATGACAATAGCAATATAAGTAGGTGATGCAGATATTTCAGTGATACTTCAAACAGGATCTTTTCCATGAGGCAAACAGAACCAAATGCAAAGTTGAAAAACATTAAGAAAAGGTATTTTGCTAGAAACAGAAATAGCATTTCAAGTGATTTGTTTTGGGAAAAGCTTGCAACGTTACCAAAAATTAACATAAGTAAATTTGTTCTTTTTATTAAACAGAAATATCATTCAATAAGCTGGTCAACTGATGTCATTCGAATCTGGGTTGGGGGTGGTTTTCCAGGTCGTATTTTGGGGTGCGTGTGTGTGAGTTTGCATTATTGTCCTTTTCCTCCTTCCATCCCTCTCAGTAATCTGTCACCATCCACTGGGTTGAATGCATTGGAACCTCTTTTTTTTTTTTTTTTTTTTTTTTTTTTTGAGACAGTGTCTCACTCTGTTGCCCAGGCTGGAGGGTGTAGTGGCACAATCTTGGCTCACTGCAACGTCCTCCTCCCAGGTTCAAGCAATTCTCCTGCCTCAGCCTTCCAAGTAGCTGGGACTACAGGCAAGCGCCACCATGCCTGGCTAATTTTTGTACTTGTAGTAGAGACGGGGTTTCACCATGTTGGCCAGGCTGGTCTTGAACTCCTGACCTCAGGCGATCCACCCACTTGGGTCTTCCAAAGTGCTGGGACTAAGGCGTGAGCCACCACACCCGGCTGGAGCCTCTCTTTAGTGTTCCAGATGCCTCCATAATGTAGGAGTACCCAGTATTTTCCAATTCCTTTTCTCCCTAATTGTTTGCATAGTGCATCCGACAAGTCCAAGTTGACTACTATTCCAGATCTCTTCTCCAACACCACATCCCTGTTCTTTTGGTATCTTTCCATCTAGAGCCTTTTGCCTAAATTGCTTACTTACTCATTTCCAACTCAAATTTGAAGTTAACAAGCTGTTATAGGTTTAGCCCACTGCTGTATTTTGACAAGGTAGGTGCTCACATGAATATTTGTTGAGTTAAATTATTTAAATACAACCTGCCAAAAGCTGGGTCAGTTTCTTCTTTCTTGATATCAGATTCCTAACACTTCAGTTGGACGTGCTAGCTATCTCCTTTAGACATATACAGCATTTTCTTTGAACACATCTTGTGACACTTATACTAGTATCATGTTAAACACACAGGATTTCTTGTCAGACAGAAGTTCAAACCTCAGCTGTCAAATCTTGAACATGTGATTAAATTTCTCAAGGATGCAGTATGTTCTGTCAGGTGAGGATGTTCATGCCTACCTCATAAACTTCCATGAAGATTACATGGCATAATATGTATGCAAAGTGCTTTGCTTCCTATAAGCATTTCATCATCATCATAGCAAACATTTGTACATACTAATATGCCAGGCACTGTTTTAAATTCTTTATGTTTGTAACTCATTTGTTCCTCGCCACACAATGAAACAGATGCTATTCTCCCTGTTTCCCACCTGAGGAAACTAAATCACAGAAGGATAAATTATCTTTCCAAGCACACAGACCTGGCAGGCTGTAAGAGTCAGGATTAAAACCAGGATGTCTGGGCTGTGCATTTAGCCACTCTGGTATACAGTGGCTCTGGAGTTATGTATTGTTCTCTCCTCCTTATCATAAGGAAGCATGTAATGTAATGGAAAGTGTCATGAAACTTGAATTTTACTTCCAGATTATCAGCAGCTGTTTACTCTTAGGCAAGTCATTTATTCTCTTTAAGCCGTAGTTCGGTATTCTTATCTAGGAAAAAAAGGATTTGAATAGCAAACACCTTATTTTTGTCTTCCTGGCATTCTTTTTTGGGGGAATTGCCCCTCTCCCAATGTATTCCAGAAGGACTCTCAGTCACTGTCAGTGGCCATCAGCTCCGCTACTGCAGGGCTTCCTATTCCCAGACACAGAGATGGTCTGTGACTCCCCTGGGTTGAGCATATGAGCAATACAGGATTAGAATAGTGTGTATTTGTGGCCAGGTGCGGTGGCTCACACCTGTAATCCCAGCACTTTGGGAGGCCGAGGCGGGCAGATCACGAGCTCAGGAGATAGAGACCATCCTGGCCAACATGGTGAAACCTCATCTCTACTAAAAATACAAAAATTAGCTGGGCGTGGTGGCGCATGCCTGTAATCCCAGCTACTCAGGAAACTGAGAAAGGAGAATCACTTGAACCCAGGAGGTGGAGGTTGCAGTGAGCTGAAGCCGAGATTGGCCGCTGCACTCCATCCTGGTGACAGAGCGAGACTCAGTCTCAAAAAAAAAGGAATAGTGTGTATTTGTAAACTGTATAGAACTGGGGGAAAGCAAGCCCTTTTGTATTTTTCAAAATACATAAGCTGAAATAATCATGAAGGCATGAAGCTGTCAGGGACCATCTCTGCCACCAGATGGAGAGAATTTGCTTGAGACAGAATCCAAAATAAAGAAAGCAGAGATGTGAAATGCGGTTTGGGTGGAGAGAGACAGAGAGAAAGAGAGACAGAATGACCATTATGACAATGAGTTTGGTACGTGGATTCAGCTATATCTGAAGTCAGTCTACCGCTATACTTTTCAGTTTTGTGATCCAACAAAACACTTGTCTCCCCTACAGACAAGTTTGAGTTGGCGTTCTTTCATTTGTAAGAGAAAAAGTTCTTATTCACACAGACTTAAGGAGATCATCTCCCTTTTAACTACAGTGTTTTGTAAACTTAAGTTTCATTATATCTTTGCAGTCATAAAGAAATATATTTTTGAGCAAACAGATATTCAATGAATTTTTTAAAAATGAATTGTTGAGCCTATGTAATTCAGGATAAAAATAGGTGTATCTGGGATCTTGAACATATATTTCAAATGACTTTTATAGTTTCTTGGTGATTGACTACTTTGATCATGATCTAAAATAATTTAAAGCCAATGTTTCATTGGCTTAGATATTTTTCTTAACCAGCTGACTTCTTCTAAACCTTGTTTGGAAAGTCAACACTCTAGAGGACTGGTGCAAATTAAAGTGTTTTCCTGGGCACAGAGATAAGTGTCTTCCTGAAATCACAAGCAAAACACAAGATAGAATTGTTGAGGGTTGAGTAGGATGTAAAGGGAATTTCCAGTCATTGCCTCTGCAAAATAATATAGGGTCAGAAAGTTCAAAGGGGCTCTGGGAAGGAAAGAACAGAATGGCTCCCTCAATCAGAATTATATCCATTTTATGTTAAAACCACCGAACTACTTTCAATCTGGTACATATGTATTATACATATACCTACTGCAGCTTACATGCAAATGTATTCATGTACTTAGAACCACATGCAATGATCCCCTCTGCAATTATTCACAAATTAATCCTCCAAAAAGAAAGCAAGCTCTCTTAAATCTCTCCCATGTGCCAGGAAGTATGCTAAATGCTTTATACATTATCTCATAATTCTCTCAACAGAGATATGAGACAGATCTCTCCCATTTTATAGATGGTGAAATTGAGATTTAGAGTTTAAATGACTTGCTCAAAGTCTCACACCTACGAAGCAGTTTAAGTCATTCTGGCTTTAAATACCCAACTTTAATCACTGTGCTATGTTGCCCCTCCCAGGTCTAATCTGTTTTAAAGATAAAAATACAGAGATATTGCCTGCCCAACAAAAGAAGTTGTAAAGTTTAGTATTCTTGGAATGAGGCAGAAGGAGTGGGTATATGATACATGGGAAAAAAATCAAGTTATAAACATTTAGGAGGCTAATACTGGGGGAAAAAAGACTAAGACACATATTCCCTTCCTAGAAGTGATAAATCCTATTTACTGAGACTTAGTTTATTTTATGTAAATTCTATGTTTAACATGAACTCATAGTTTCACAGCTCAAACCTGTTTGGCTGCTAACATCCTCCTTAGAGCTCTGCCAGCCAGAAAGTAAGCCAAACAGCAAAGCAATGCATGCTACAGCCTGCCAGATGCAGCTGCTGAAATCTAGCAGCAGATTTAGTGTTTCCTGTAGAGGCCTCCTAAAAACAAAAGTTCCCAGCTTGTTTGTATGTGATCAGCTTATGTTTCCATGATGCCTTGAACCATGGCTTTTTAGGGGTCATTTCATTTCATAAACCTTGTTCTGACTCTGTAGGGAGTCCACTGCGTTCACACAGCCATGCTCGTGGATATAATGAAATTTGATTTTTAAGTGGAAAATATATTGTTTATTATTAGCTTACAAACCAGACTTTTCCAAATCATGCAAAAGATTAGGGCAGTGTTTGATGCAATGTTCATCCGTTTACTGAGGTGATGGAAACAAGGTAATGCTTGCTGGTGAGATGAAACTTTAAATGCCTTGAAAATGTGGGAGGTCTCTGTGAGACTAAGCAAGGAATTCCATATAGCACAACACACACAGTGTTAGCTAGCTGCCCACATCTGTGTGTGGCTCAAGCAGAAATAGTGATGGAGTCTTTTAGAGCTAGGGATTGGTTCCCAACGGCCTCAACCCAAAGAGTTATACAAGCTTTGGGGAATAGTTTTAGTGTAATTGCACATGTGGTTCTTTTTTATGACGTCAATCTAAGAGCTGATTCAACATTACTGAACCTTAGATTTTTGTCTCAAACACTTCTTTAAAAGTTTAGAAGATGCAATATTTCCTTATATCTAGCTTAATGTATTTGTTACATAAGCTTCTATAGAATGAGGTTATGAGAAAACATACTTGATATTTTTACCTAGCAAGTGTTTTAATAATTTGAGGCATTATACTTTATTTTTGTTAACATTTACTGAAAGCTGTCTGTATATTAGACATATAATATATATTTAGTCTCCATGTAAGGTTTAGTGCATTTTATTCCTTTGCTCCTTTTGTTGCTGTCTCCCTTTACTAGAATGTAAGCACTACAAGGGGAAGTTGTTTTGTCCATTTTATCCAGTGGTAAATCCTAAGCACCTCCAATCATGATTGGCTCAGTTAGGTTTTTAATAAATACGTTTTGTACAAATGAACAGGGAGTATACTCAGGGTTTTATAGACATATCTCTTTGAATCTTCATATCAACCCATATAAGCATGTTATGTTTTCATTCCTATTCACTGATAAGGAAAATGAGGCTTTGAGAATTTAAATAACAATTTCTCAAGTCCATATAGCAGATAAATAATCAGCCTGAATTCAATTATTGAACTCTTTCTCCAAACTCCATGTTTCTGATTTCTGGTATACATTCTCCTCTTAAGCAATTCTGTGTAAAATCTGAGTTGTATGGCTAAAATGTCTGGCTCTCTTCTGGATAAAGAAAGTCCCAGAGGGGAGGAGAAGGGTTGTCATGGTCCCTAGAACCCCAGGGAGTTTCTGGGGTGCATCACTGTCTTTGCCACCTAGTCTGACTGTCAGAAGGTTGAGGAAGAGGTCATCATTTTGGGGTTCCTCTTTTACTTGTCTGACAGTGAAACAGCTATGGAGAAGAAAGAACCAGGCACCTAGTGAAGCATTAAGAAATCATTCCTAGCCCTGTCTCTCGATTTCTTCATCAGCTTGGGTGTGTCTGTGTTCTCGAAAATGCACAGGTTTGAACAGGGCATGTTTGTGGTTTGGATTTAAAGAGGAAGGAAAAAAGAGAAAAGGATTGAAGAAAAAGCAAGGCAAATAAAGGAAATGAGTGCTTCCGACACCGAGGAAAAATAAAGTTATAAAAACAAATACTAAGAACGGTATATTCATTAGAAGCTATTCTCCTTCTAGAACAGGAGAAAAATTCTCCATAACATTGGTACCAAAATGTGCAGTCAAATCTTCCTAGAACCCTGGGGTCGTGAGTGTTTCACCAGCCACTTGCTGTCATTCTGATCTGCCTATTAGTCTTATTCACTTGATCATTCTCCTCTACCTCTCCCTTGTTCTTTTGTTCATGGTTTTGCACCTCCTGAATGGGAAGTCTGAGTGATGATTCAGACATATTAAGACACATTTTATGCATTAAGATTTTTTAAAAATGGCATGTAGACACTAACATCATGCTTTTCCTAAAGACAGAATTACATTTGCCTGGAATTCTGTGTTGAAAAATCTGAAGATGCACTAACAAAAACTTGATGCCTAGTACCTTGACCTTCTCTTTGGGGACCAAGATCTAGCTTGAATATTATCTGTGACCTTTTAGGTTATTTAACTAAACTGAATAATTAAAAGTTTTTTATTGTTCAGTAACCTGAAAGTAGGGTGTGCATTTGAGAGGTGGGTGGAAAGCGAAAAGAATGGACATAAGAAGGTTATTATTTCCCCTTCAAATAACATTCCCAAAGACTCGTAACACTTTGATTGCTAGCATGGTACACAACTGTGACTGTCAGCACTGGCTGCCATTACCTGGGGAGATTTTTAAAAAATGCTTGTACTTGGGTCTACCCCAAACAAATTAAATCAATCTCTAGCAGAGAGGCTTGGGCATTGAAATTTTGTGAAAGCTTCCCAGGTGATTATAATATGCAGCTAGGACTGAGAGCCTACCTGGAGTAGAATAAGGATTTCATGCTTTAGAGTCTGATAAGCCTGTATTTCAATTCCAGATATGCCACTTTTTGTGCCAAGTGACATTGGGCAAGTTTTTGAAACTTCCGCAACTTATGTTCTTACTCTATATAAGGAGCCAGTGTGTCTTCATCAGAGGATCATTTTAAAGATAAGATGAGAAAACGTATGTGATATAGCTAGTATAGTACCTAGCATGTAATCGGTGTTTAATAAATTAGGATTATCACCCCTATCATCATCATTAGGCTTGGAAGAGACCATTGTTTCTACAGGTAAACATTACATGGTAATAGAGAAGAGCAGACATGCACTGGAGACCACTCCAGCCATCTGCTCTTTGTCCGATGGAATATATACTATGAGTATTTCTACTACTTTATCCAATCTATCTTTGAGCCACAGTACTGCAATGATCGAAGCTATTCTGACAAGTTTCTACCACCAATGGATAAAGAGTTCTAAATATTAAGACACTTCTTTCAACATTTAGTTTATGCAATTAATTCTGATTCTACTATTCTTTTGGAACCTTCCAATATGCTAACAATTTTAAAGCACTTTTTTTTTTTTTTTTTATTTAGACGGAGTCTCGCTCTGTTGCTCAGGCTGGAGTGCAGTGGCACGATCTCTGCTCACTGCAAGCTCCACCTTGCAGGTTCACGCCTTTCTCCTGCCTCAGCCTCCTGAATAGCTGGGACTACAGGTGCCTGCCACTGCACCTGGCTAATTTTTTGTATTTTTAGTAGAGACGGGGTTTCACCGCGTTAGCCAGGATGGTCTCGATCTCCTGACCTTGTGATCTGCCTGCCTCGGCCTCCCAAAGTGCTGGGATTACAGGCGTGAGCCACCGTGCCCGGCCAAGCATTTATCTTATTATATTGTAGATTTCATCAGCCTTTGGCTATTAAAAATCAATTTATTTATTTATTTATTATTTATTTTTGAGGTGAAGTCTTGCTCTGTCACCCAGTACAGTGGGGAGATCTCAGCTCAATGCAACCTCCACCTCCTGGTTTCAAGCGATTCTCATGCCTCAGCCTCCCAAGTAGCTGGGATTACAGACATCCGCCACCATGCCCAGCTAATTTTTGTATTTTTAGTAGAGACGGGGTTTCACCATGTTGGCCAGTTTGGTCTCGAACTCTTGACCTCAAGTGATCTGCCCGTCTCAGTCTTGGACATTACAGGCATGAGCCACCGCATCCAGCCAAAAATCAATTTATCTCAGTAACATGTTCAAAATAGATAGGAAGCCATACCACATTTTTGCTCCTTGAATCACAACTTGATCTTGAATCCATCGTCATGGATTCTACCTTCCTCTATGTAAACCAGGCATTTCATTAGCTATGGAGGTGCAGACTGGATTAAACCCATCTATAAAACTGGTAAAACCCAAAATACTGTTCACTATGAATGAGACTCACTTGAATTAGTAGTCTTGCACAAAATAAATACCCATGACTATTGAATTGAGAGGCACTACTCTACTGTTTAACAGAAACAAAGTAATTTTCCTAATACTGATTTGCATACTTAAAAAAAATCTACAAATGTGTCAAGGAGAAAGTTTAATCTCCATTTTCCATATTCTAGGAAGGCAGATAGACTATGACTTTGATAGATGACACCAGTGTTCTCACAGGCACTGTTCCTTAAAATCATTTGTGACTTGTGACCAATAAACCAAATGGATCTACTACATCTTAAACTTAGGATTTACTTTTGAAATCTCTCTCCAATGTTTTGCTTTTCTCAGTGACTCTAGCCTGGCGCTAATCTTCATGGTCTTTTGTCTCTTCATCTTAATCTCTGCACCTGCCAACACATTCATACAATTAATCCAGATATCTCTCCTGGTCCTTTTCTTTCCTTATTCATGAATCTTTAATAACTCCTTGTATTTGTAATAAAATCCAAATCATGTGAAAAAATGGAAAGAGTTTGACTTACTTGAGTTTGGAGATAAACAGATCTGGGTTTGGATCCTGGCTTTGTGGCTTTTAGCTGTGTGAATGTGAGTATATTATTATTTTTCTCTAAGCCTGTTTTGTTGTTTGTAAAATAAAGATAAAAATAACTGTCTCAAGGTTGAAATAAGCATTACATGAAATAACTTCTGCAAATCACTTAGTATAGTGTCTGGCCCCTAGTGAAAGCTCAATTAACATCAGTCACTTTTCTGACCCCCTGATTCTAGACCTGACCCACCTTTCCAGTTCTGTCTCTCACTGTGGTCTCCCTCTGTCTCTCACACATCCTTACTTCCCTTCCCTGCCTACTGTCACTGTATACATGTATATTCCATTCCACTGCTTCTATGGCTTTATTCATCTATATATTCATGGGGTTCTCTTTGTCACAAATGCATTTTTTTAAAGTTTCTGATCAGTTCTTCTCTTACATTTTCTTGAGCTTTCTAGTCAAAATTGATCTCTAACTCCCTACTCATAATCCTTGTCATACCTTCACTGATCTTTCTATCTGTCTTCAGATCCATTTCATGACGTTGTTTGCACCCACCTCCTCCACCTGATTACGAGCCCCTTAAGGGCAGGGGCAGGGCCTTTCTCATCTTTGTCTATACCTGCCCATCTCCCTCACACCTTCCAGAGGGCTAGGAAAACTTCTTGAAAAGGAAACACTCAAGAATAATTTTGTGAATATATTAATTATTTAGCAAATTCATTGTACTGTTGAAATGATAACACATTGACATGGGTAGGATGGTAATATGATTATTATTAATTATATAACTAGAAAAATTAATCAAGTCCACCGAGCTCAAGTAACTTCCTAGAGTAATATTATGAAAAAAAATTCTCGTGACTTGAAAGCTGTTATAAAATCCCTTAACAGGCCATGGGGACTAAAGTACACCCAGTAAACTCACAGCAATACAACACTAAGATTAAGGCAGTAAAAGAAAAATCAAAAGGCAAATTGTTGAGATGCAGGATAATGTGTGCATGACCCAAGCGTATAGGTAATTTAGTTATTCTTATTCTGGCCAGGGGAGCCTGGAGGATAATCATCTCTCCGTTCTCACTGTTCGCATTGGCTAGTAGAGAAGTAGAATAAATAGAGGAGAGGACAGAATTCTGAGATTAGTATAAACCAGTACTCCATCTTCTTCGATGGTTTATATTAACCATGCCTTTGTCTTCCTCTTGTTTGTATATTTCATGTGTAATAGATCTCTGTAAATAGTACATACTGATTAGGTTTCCCTGTCATATTTTAATTCACTTGATGATGACCTTTAGTTTTTCCATTTAAATATAAAAATATTGAAAACATTATAATTATTTAATGTTTCCACAGTCAGTCACAGGTTTTTTGTTTTTTTTTTTTCCTGAATCTTTCATTTATGCTTAGTGGATAGGGTTACCAACCAGCCCAGCTGAGATGAAAGGGTTTTCTGGGACATGGGACTTTCAGTGACAAGACTGACACAACTTCTAAGGAACTAAAAAACTGTATCATGCTAAAGGATTTTTCAACTTTTCAGAAAGAACTCTGAGTATTGTTTCTTTTTACAAGGTGTTTGCAATGTAGTTGAGGGAATATGATGCATGAAGCCAAATACAGGACAATTCAAAAGAGAATGAAATATAACGTAAATGTGAATGGTGCAGAATATAGGGATGCAATGTGTTAGAACTGGGAGTGGCAGGAGGATAACAAGGAGGAGGCTACTTTGTAAAAATCAGCCTAGAGTGGTAATGCTCAGAAGGCTAGAAGCTTAGAAACTCAAGAGGAAAGGGATGAGGGGTAAACAGAGAAGAGACATGGTATGAATATGAAACAGTGAGGAATTTAGCAGCCTGACCTGTGGCTGGTGAGAGTGAGCTGAGGTGCTGCAGAAATAAATGGATTCAGTAAATACAAACTGAAATAAAGTCTGACAAGGATGCAGTAGGAGGTAACTTTTGTCTGGCTTTCCGACATTAGCTGGAATAATTGGGTAGTGGTTGCAATTATGATTTACATTTGATTATTCAAATTTCACACAATGATAATATATGCTTCTCATGAAATAAACCACCTTATGTGTTACCAGTGCAAGTACATGTTTAAATGAATGGCCATTATGCAGTGAGCCAAAGAGAAAGACAACATCTCTCATGAAATGTTTTGTGTGGTGAAATACTCTATAGCAAAACCAAAGAAGTTTCAGCAAAGAAAATAAATAACTGCTCTTTTCAAATAGAGTTTTTGCCCTTTATCTGATATTGGCAGCCCCAGAGGTTTGGCTTATAGAAAGCACCTTTGCCATTTGTTTTATTGCTTCTCTGTAAGTTATTTGCCTCCAATTTTTAGCAGCTGCATTATTTTTCTAATCCTTCTCAATTAACATACCCTCTGCATCATCGAAGAACTCTGAAATAGAAGAGGAAGTTACATAGGAATGGCATTCCATCTTTCCTGAAGAACAATTTTCCTGTTAGACATTCAGAAGGAAGAATGTGAGTTTTTTTTCTTCATTTGTTACCAGTCTGCTTAAAATTCAGATGAACTGCAGTTTCTGTGACTGGTTATGCTTTAATATGAACTCTGTAAAAAATTCCCCCCCTTTTTTTAACCACTCTTTTTCTCTCCTCAAAAGCAAGCTCTTGTCGAAGAGGAGAGGAGAACTCTGCTTCTCAAAGTAAACAGGCCTGCTGAGCAGAGCCCGTGGCCCGTAGAAAGCCCACCCCTTCAGAAGGAAATCAGATCCTTGGGCGAAAGAGGTAAAGAAAAAAAGAGCAGCTGTTAAAACATTTAGTCTGTTTTTCTGCTCAGCCCCTGCTGGTCCCCTTGCTTCTCAGCTCCGTGTACTGTACTCGGTGTTGTGTGCTGGAAATGCAGGACCCTCACTGTGGGGCAAGCATATGAACAAGGACATTCCCTGGCCTCCGCATCCTCGCGGCCATCTTCGGCCTCTCCACCCTCCTCGCTACATTCCTGGAGGACAGTCGAAAGATTGATTGGATGATTTTTTGGCAGCTATTTGCAGAGCCTGCAGCCACAGCTTGGTTTAATTAGGGAATCAGAGCGTTTCTTTTATGTAGGTCACATTAGGTTTTGATTCCAGATCTCATACAGCTAGAACCTTTCTAAAAAGTCAGAAATACATGTACAACTGGCAGGCTTTTCTTTCTCTCTCTCTCTTTTTTTTTTTTTTTTAGAAAAAAAGGTTTTTAAAATAGTTCTCATCTGGGTCATGTATGCTGGTGTAGCCGTTTTCTGTGTCCTTTTGTCTAATTATCAGAATAAGAGTGATATTCTACTTTTCTTCCATGAAGCTCCTGTTGTCTGATGTGCATATGCTGAACACATATTATAAAATTACTGGCAGGGATCTGGGGGTGGTGGGAGGGTTAATGGTTATTTGTTTGCTTCTTTGTGCTTTTGCACCCGAAAGGTTTAATGGGTTCCCTTTCTATGGAATCTAATCCTGAAGAATCCAGGGAGAATGTAAAAACAATTATCCAGTTAATCTTTGTGATGTAGTTAGGAATAAATACAAGGCAGTAAGAGAGATAGGAGACTGGGCATTATAATGACACTGCAGGAACTGACACCCAAAATTAAATATTCTCGGATTATAGGCAGCCCTTAGGAAACCTTGTCTAAAGAGTTTATGATGCGCAAAGAATACTTCTTGGTAGGTAGCCAAGTAAGAGCCGCTAATGATTATGGACGTCTGAATGATGAACATGGATTCTAGTATTGCCTTAGAAAAAAAACCTAAGCTAATACTATTTGCCTTTCAGAAATTTGTTACAATTAGGACATGATTCTGATTTAAACTGTGCTTCAGGTACCATGTCATATGTATACTTCTGCTTATAGGAAATTTGAAATTTTAGCAGCCAAATAAAACATAAATGCTAAACATTTAAACATTAAAGAGCAAGACAGCCACCTTCACCACCTCCAAAAAATATATTTGCAGAGTATTTGCTGATATAGGCAATGCGTACTTAACTGACTAATGTGATTTTGTGTAGTCTACCACCCAGAGATGATTAATTAGGCTACTCAGTGAGGGTCATGCAAACAAGTTTTAACGTTACAGGCTCTCAGGAGTGTGAAGCAGTGTCCTGTTTACATTTCCTGGATGGTTAAATGAAGAGCGGTGTGAAACACTGAAATGAAATACGATGAAACATTTCAAGTTGTGTACCTCTCAAAGTGTTAAGAGGGGCTATTATCCCTCAAAGGCTGCAGATTCAATCAATTTCAAATTGTTAAAAGCAGCTGGAAGGAGATGTCTGTCAATGGAGGAGGTGTCTTGTCTGTTGGAGAGACTCACAGACTCTTGGTCTCATTATTTTCAGAATGAAAAGGGAACCACAGCTGTCTGTTCTGATACATTTGATTAAACTGCTACACCAAGGGTCAGAAAGAGATGGAGGAACTCTAAGTTGAGCTTTGGAAGCAATAGTTTCAGGGCATCTATTGAGTTTCCAAACTTCTTATTGGGCGGGAAGTATCACAATAATAGGACTTGCCATCAGACATCTGGCATGATCATTGTTGGAACCACATCATTGAAACTGCCTGTCTAAGGATATTTCACTCTTGTTCTCCTCTCTTGCAACTCTCACCCCAGTGAATAATATCCAAGAAGAATAAAATGAATTCATTATGGTTTCAAATTGCCCAAGGCAGAAATGTTGCCTTTACGTTTCAGAAGAGGAGATAGCACTGGTACCAAATGTGTAGAAAGGGTGGAGTTTATCTATTACCAAATCAAATTTAAGTTGCCAAAGGTCTCTTGACTATCATCTTACTTTTTTTTAGAAAAGTGTCTTAACTATAGCTCTTGTGTCTCTCTGCTGTCACTCAATTCATTCTGTAGAATATAGAGTTCCATATTTGTATTATGATTGGAGTTAAACCACAGACCCTCACAAATTTGTAGTTGGTGGTAGTTCAGTACACCTAAATTAAAAAAATAAAAAAAAAAAATCCACAGTGTATTTTATAGAGCTGCAATGCCCCCTTCTGTCTGCAGTGCCTGGGGTGGAAAAACTCACTTGGGTTTATGAGTTGATTGTGGCAAGTGAAAACAATGTTTATACTTTTCTTATAATGGTTCAACTACACACATAGAGGGCTGTAAACCAGCATTGACAGTGATCATTCAAATTCTATCCCTTCTATTCCATTTCCTCATTTGGCCTCCTATAATCTATAGGAAATTAATATAACACTGATGATTGCTGCCATTGGCCAGCAAACCCAATTATCTGTGTGGCTGTGAAGGTGGATTAGTAATGTCCTTTTTACTGTGATATGTAGGTAACCTAAGGTGTACATTTAAAGAGCAACAAGTATGTTTCAGCCACTAGAATCTTGATGGGAATGATTAGACTTACATGTCTATTTGTCTATCTGCATAAACTTCATTGATTCCCTATAAGACCATGCTACAATTTATAAAACATGTACAGTACAGATTATGTCTTAACTCCTAATAACTTCTCAAAAAGGAATTGATGATACCCTTAGCCAGAACTAATCAGAGAAAAAAATATCTTTGATTTGGTCTGCACTCTCTTTTTTCACCATCGGTTTGGCATGTTTTACTCTGCTTCTCTTATACCCCTTATCAATTATGCCCCACGTGGTTGGCCTGCAGTAGTTGTTTCCCTGGGCAAGGCTTTTAATAAATATTGCAGAAGATTCTCGGGACTTCTCACTGCATTTATTCAAAGTCAGATTTTCCATGGAGTCTTCATCAACCATATTTTCAAAGAAGGTTTACGTGTTTCTAATATATTCTGAAAACTAGCTCAAGTTCTTATTGCACAAATGGAGTATGAAAAATCATCTCTTAAGTGTTGCAGGTGTGTGTGTATGTGTGTGTGTGTTTGTGTTGTAAGTGGTATGTCTGTGTGTGAATGGGAATTGCATTTGAATGATGGAGACAGTACAACTGCTGGCTTTGTGTTAGGAGAGGAGAAGCATAATCTAAAATAGTTCTTTCCCATTACATACAAATAATGAATCATGAGGCTTTCTATGTACCAATATTAATTTCTTGAATTTCAGATTTCTGTGTGCCCTAATTGTGTTGATGACAATAATTATTAGATTGAACCACTTTTGACGTACAAAATGAACTAAAAGATTCATTTATACATTCTTTTAAAATGCAGTTAGGTTTAGAGTCTCCACATTATAGCTTTGGATTAGAGAAAAAACACCTTAAGTAAGATGCTTCTTTGGGCACAAAAACACGTGCTGTGTGTGGAGGTCAGAGCATGGGAGATTAGGCATGCTTCAAAGATTTTTTATCACACATTTTTGGGGCCTTCATAGTATTAAATATTAATGAATCTTAGTGTGTGTTAGAAGGTAGTAGAGGATCAAATTGAAAAGACTGTGAATAGAAAGAGAAGATCTATTGATACCGTTTTTTCTTTAGTATCCCTCTTTATTTGATAATCCCTGAATTGATTATAACTCAGATATGAAGCAGTAAATTCTCTCCTTTGGGCCACTCTATATCCACAAAAAGCATTTGTTGAGTAAGGCCTTGCGAGGACGTCTTGAAAACCCTGTGTTCTGATCCCAATGATGAGTCAGCGCTATCTCCAGCTGGCTATGGGAACGTTGGAAAAGGCACTAATTCCTGTCAAATTTTCCCTCTGGGTCTTCCAACTAGTACTCAATCACAAACAATGACCTATTTTTCTTTAGCGTCTGGTGGTAGAATTCTTTAAGATTCCTTCATAAATGAATCTTAGCCCAGAAAGTTAGGACTTTTCATGACTTACGATGAAGCTGAATGTGAAGTTGAAATTGTAAGTGTAAGTGAGAGAGCATGATAAATATTTAACACCTATCTGACTCCAGGAGAATGCTGTTTTTAGAAGAAAGAAACCTTTTGCTTGCTCCGTTTTTATAGTGTTCTTAATGGCAAAAGTTAAACAAGTCCAGTTTCCCATACTGGATCTACTATTTGAGGGTAGTTCCCCGGCAATCAAATTTAAAATACTTTAGGTGCAAAGGAGCGAAGTGAGAAAAGCAACACTTTGAAATGAATAGAGTGTACCAGTGAATATACTGGCTGTCTATTCAAAGGTCTTACTCACTAGTGACCCAATAGGAAAGTTCTGCACAAAGTAAGGGATAAAAAAGCTAAAGAGGAAAAACAATTAGGAAAGAAACAGTTCAAACACAAATTATGCCATTTATCCTCAGCATCAAAATAAGCTGTTTCTATAGGGGAAACAATGCAAAACAAAACAAAAAAACAAACAAATTACTTGCTTTTAAGATGCTTGTCATTCTTTAAAATATATTTTAATTTCTAATTAATTGTTTTTCTAAAAAACTGCATAGGCTTAAGATATCATCCCCTCTTGCTAGACCTTTTACATTTTAATTTTTGAAATATAAAAACCTATAAATATAGTATATGCAAAAAGGATCAAATTTATGTTTCACAGCAATTACTGGGTGCTAGACAGTATGTCAAGGGCTTTCCAAATGTTTACATATTCAATGCTCACCGCTCTCCCAGGAGGTAGGTACTACTATTGTATTAGAGATGAGACACTGAGTGGCAAAGAGGAGGACCTTGGATTTGAACATGTGTGTCTAGTGGCAGAACGCAATGGTCTAACTCGTAGGCTTTGCTGCCCTAGAAATCATTTGGTAATAGGATGCATATGACTCAAATACAGTGGCTATTTCTAACTCTTATAAGGTCACCTTTGGGAGCACTAAAAAGAAAACATCTCAGATCATTATTTGTTCTGAAATTCTTTACTGAACAAACCAATAACTTCCAGTTGCTGTATTATGGATTCATTCATTCATTCAGTCAGTCAGCAATACTTGTTAAATATCCACTTTTTCCTTTCTTGAGTCTACGTTTTTCCCCCAGTCTTGGTGAAAAAGATCCAGGACTTTAGTGATTATAATCATTATAAAAACCTCATCATAACCATAATAAACTCAGGATGCCCACCTCTTAGGGCAAATCACAGAGGTGGAGCATAACTCCTGACTCCTTAATCTGGGCGGTGCATAGTGCATTTCTTCCAAAGACTGCAGTATGGAAAGAGGGGAAAATAGTAACTTCATAGTGCATAAACCCGACACCTCAGCCAGGTGATCAAGGTTAACATCAACAGTGACAAGTCATCTTGACAGTATTTGCCCTTGAGATGTTGTGATGAAAATGGTACTTTACTTGTGCAGTCTTCCTCTGCAAAACACATCGCCCTAGTCTAATCATGAGAAAAACCTCTGAAAAATCCCAACTGAGGGACTTAATATTAATACAAAATACCTGACGAGTATTCCTCAAAACTCTCAAGGTCATCAAAAGCAAGGAAAGTCTGAAAAACTGTCATAGCTAGGAGGAACCTCAGGAGACATGATCACGAAACATAATGTTATCCTGGAGGGGATGCTGGGACAAAAAAAGGACAGCAGATAAAAAGTAAGAAAGCCTAAATAATGTAATGCACTTTAGTTAATATATAATAATGTATCAATATTGGTTGCGACAAATGTACCATACTAATGTAAGAAGTTAATAATAGAGGAAACTGGATATGAGGTATATGGTAACTCTCTTTACTATCTTTGAAATTTTTTTGGTAAAAAACCTAAAGATGTTCTAAAATAAAAAGTTTACTTTCAATAAAAGTACTCTGTAAAATCGGTAACACACTGATTTAAACATCTATTGATTTTGATGTCTCTGTTGTCACATATTTCTTTTATTTCTTTCCCAAAGGTGATAACTTCATTAGAGAGTCTGAAGAGAAAAAATTACTTATTCATTCACTTATTCAACAAGCAAATACTGAATAATAATAATAACAGCTAATCTTGATTATTGTTTTCCAGACAACGTGCATGAAACTTGGCTTATGTAATCTCATTCAGTTCTTACAACAACATTATGAACTGGCTGTTATTATTGTCCTTATTTTATAAATAAGGAAACTGAGGCATAGAGAAACTAAATATTTTGCCAAAGGTTGTTTGGCTGATAATTTGTAAATCTGGGGTGTAACTATCAGCTTCCTCTCCATACTGTCTCTATCCTCCTAGATTCTTTATCAGGTAGGGTTGCATTAAACTGTATATAACAGAAACCCAACTAAAATGGTTTTGCTAATAGGGTTTTATTTTTCTCATGAAAAAGAATGAGGTTTGTATGGCTGATTCAGGAAATAATCAAGGACTCAGATTCCTAGATATTTCCTCTTTTATCTTGATTGTATAGCTTTCCCCCTTATAATTCAGCCTCATGTATGTATGTATTCTAGGACAGAAGAAGGAAGTCATAAAGAAGAGAGCCATACATTAATATATCAGGAAAGCAAAATTTCCCCCCAATCCCCCAGTAGCCTTTTGTTAATATATTATCACCAGAATGCTGTCATCTAGCGCAAGAGTGGCTGGGAGATTTAGTTCAGCATGTTTTGTTTTTTTTTTTGAGATGGAGTCTCGCTCTGTCGCCCGGGCTGGAGTGCAGTGGCCCGATCTCCGCTCACTGCAAGCTCCGCCTACCGGGTTCACACCATTCTCCTGCCTCAGACTCCCGAGTAGCTGGGACTACAGGCGCCCGCCACCACGCCCGGCTAATTTTTTGTATTTTCAGTAGAGACGGGGTTTCACCGTGTTAGCCAGGATGGTCTCGATCTCCTGACCTCATGATCCGCCTGCCTCGGCCTCCCAAAGTGCTGGGATTACAGACGTGGGCCACTGCGCCCAGCCAGCATTTTTTATTAATTAAAAATAAAATCCTTTGGCCAGAAATTGCTGCTGAAAACAAAATAGAATTCAACGAGCAAAGAAGAGAGGATATGTAGTATATAGTGTGTGCTTAATAAATAATTGTTGCATGAATTAAAGACTGGATATTGGGTACCATTGAAATGTCTACTGTAGTTATTGAGCTCTGCTAGGCTACTTGAGTAGAAACCCATTCAAGGCACAGTTTTAAGAGCCCATTCAAGGCTCCTGAATCATTCATAGTTAACTGGAGGAGATGGTCCTATAGGCCATGTAAAATTGGAGAGATAGTCATGAGGGGAAAAGAATGGCCCTGAAATGCAGCCTAAGAAAAGTGGAAAGTCTTCCTACAGGAAAGGGCAACTGAGTGTAGACTAAGAGGATGAATGAAAGGTATGCAAAAGGAGGGGAACGTGTATTTCAGGCATTGAGGTGAAAACACACGATTCATGTTAGGAACCAAAAGCAATTGAGGGAGCTCTGTACTAGTTCGCATGCTGCACAGGTCATTGTCTTCCTCTTTCCTATTTCTCATAGCTCCTTTGCAGCTGCTGGCTCTCAGTGCATATGCCTTTCCAGGGAGACTTCCCTGACCACCTCAACCAAAGAAACACCCCAGCCTTCCCTACCTGTCCGTGTCTAACTTGAGCTCTTGTTTATCTTTCTTAATCTTACTCTGTGCTCAGTATAAGCATTTGACAAATATTTGTAGAATGGCAGAAATGATAATCGTTTAATTTGTTTAATTTTAGAGGTATGAATCTTAAATTATTTCCTTCTGGGTATAATTCCAGGCATGTCCATCGGATATTTAATCTTTGATTATCCTTTAGCATTAATCTTATACATTTTTTCTTTTTTTTCTCCTGAGAATTTCTTTTACAGTTTGATTAATCAGGAACTAATGGTCTTGAAGTAGGGATCATGTCAAATATGTTTCTAGATTTTTCAAAGTACTTCATATGCTAGCCCATAGTAGATGGACAACATTATATTGTTATTAGATGCACATGTAGCATAAAACCAGGGATTCATAAAAATGTATTAAATGTAAGAATTTCTATTGTAAAGAAATTGGAAAGTTCATTTCTACCATTATTTAAGACTATTCTAGTGTGTCTTACTGGAAGATCAGTCGGTATTTTGGAATTTCAAACAAAATTTGTCTACTGTTGATTATTGTGACACAGTAGAGTAGAATGTATGCCATAGCTTTTTATGATTCACATTTCTACAGGATTGCAGAGACATGTTTATGTATACCATTCCTCTGCCTGCTGAGGACCCATCAACTGCAAAGAAATACCATAATAAGAAAAATAAATTCATTTTGCAGAAATTCTGAAACAACTAAATGCAGTCTGTAGAAGTGTATTCTCATTGGATACTCCTCATTTATACTGGAATGGCAAAGTTTCCAATAGTTTTGTTCTTTATTTATGAAGCATTTTCTGCTTTTGCTTCATGCTATGTCACAGCAAGTAATCTTGTTTTGCAATGCAATATGACAAGGAGCCAAGAGACCAGATCCCTAATGCAATGCTTTCCAGAGTGGAGTCCAGGAACACCTGTGGGGGCCCTTTGACTTCATGCAAATTTGTCAAAGCTGAAAATGTTATCTGGGGAAAAAAAGCTAAAGAAAAACTGGGGGGATAGTCCTGAAGGAACTGTGGGTAGTGGGGAAAGGGTAACAAGGCTGAAAGTTATTAGCCCAAAGGAAACATGGAAAGTTCCAAAGAAAGGCCAAAATATAAAAACTTTTGGCCATAAGAATAAGAAAAATAAAGACTAACTATGAAAACTATAGCTTTATTCATTGGAAATCTTAGTATAAAAATCACAAAAGTATAGAATTTACCTCTCCAGACAAAAGTAGGTGTTTAGTGAGGAGAGCTGCAGATTCTGCCAATGGAAATTCAAGAGGAAACAAATCCAGGCCAGCCATGAACTGGGGCTGTTTCTCAGAGATGCTCCCTGATTCTGCTTAGCGTCTTTTCCTAAGGTTCTATAAGCGCAGACTGAACCTGATACCTCTGTCCAGGCCTATTACATAGAACAGCTGAAAGTCATGTAATCTTCCGTACCTTCTGCTTCAAGCATCATCCTGTCCTATCACTGCCTCCATTTCTTCTTCCTCGATGGCATGCAGTTATAGGTTTGAGAAGAAATCATGAGTTACCACCTTCACATAAAGAGGCAACTTGACAGCTTTGAATATGAAAGGAATCTCGGGGATCCAGAGCTTCTTATTCAGCCCAGGTTTGGACATCTTTTCTCCATGACAACTCAGAAAGAATTAGCTATCTTATTCCTAGTTTCTAATAAATATGCATTAAATAGGATTGCCACACAAATTTGAATACTCTTGAGCAGTATCCTCCAAAAATAGGAGACAATCTGTTAATCGTGGTTGGAAACTGGATTCCTTGGCCTTCCATGGAGATATTTTACTAAGAACATGGCAGAAGTTGATATAATAGTAGAAGTATGCCAGCTTTTATGGGTGTCAACCACTAGCAGAATTTAGTCTTGGCGGTGGGATGGGGAAAAGTTGAAGAGTAAATCCATGATGATGGTATTTTCGGAGCAATCGAGGTGCAGAGGGATTTTAGGGATCCTCACAACACAGGGTTTGCAGGTGTTGTTTCTGGGGAGGCAACACCTAAAGGAAAAAGTGATTAAATATGTCAACTGAAATCTGAAGAATAAATATGAATTAACCAGATGAAAGGGAAGGTGGGAAGTTCGGAGTAAGTGACGAAGAATATTTCAGGCAGAGGCACGGGCGCCTTCACAGGCTGAGAAGTCTGTGGCACATCTGGCAGAACTGCAGGTTGTCCATACGGCTGGGATATGTTATACAATTGAGGGGGCATATGGGGAAAAGGGTGAGATTGTAAATGACCTATGAAGTCATATGAAGAGATTTAGAGTTCATTCTGACAGCAATGAGGAATCCTTGCGGTCTGTTAACCAAGGAAGTTATGTAATTAGAGATGTATCTTCAAAGATTCCTCTGCAGCATAGAGAGTAATGTGGAAACCAACGGAGACAAAGCATAGGCAGAGGGATGAGGAAGATCTTACAGAAATCCAGGCCTGAAATTGATCAGTTTCTCGGTTGTCTATTATTGTATGACAATCCTTCTTCTCTCCAAAAAATGTAATAAGATAATGAATGGATAAAACAGCAACCATTCTATGGTAGTTATTGTGAGTGAGGAATTTGCACAGAGCATGGAAGGTGGGGAGGACAGATTGTCTCCGCTGTCTGAGGACTGGGCCTTCAGCTGGGGTGACTGGTACAGCAAGCTATGGCTCGATGGCCAACTGGGGACTCTGTCTGGGGCTTTGCTTTTTCTCCTCATGGCATCAGCTGAGGTAGAAGCCAGAATGGCTTCTTTTCTGCCTTCTTCACACTTACAGGCACAAGGAAGAATTAATACCTCCTCTAATCCTTGTTCCCATAAGAGTTTATATATTCTTTTTATTATAGTACTCATTGTATTGATTACATTTTATATATATAGTGATACATGCAAAGAAAGTACTAACATGCAATTTCCCTTTTTATCATTTTCAATCTAGAATCCAAAGCTATTCAATATATATTTTACCTCAATTGAATTTAATAATAACAAAATAAAGTGATTCAATGATTAAATTGGCATCAGTGTCTAATTTTAATTAGGATGCTGGTCTAGTAAACTACAGAGGTAAAAAGTTTTAATCTGTTCACATATAAAAACTAATGTTTTTTTGATAACTAGTTCTAAGAAAAGAAGATAGTCAAACATTATTGTGTAACTCTAGGGTAGTCCAATTTTGTGCTTAATCATCAAAGCAATGAAATCAGCCACCATTAATATTGGCTGCTATTTATTTTATAGCCTCAATTCTACCTTTTAATCTATTTTAGTGAAACTTTTGGTAAACATGCCCTAACTTACATTTCTTTTAGAAAGAGGTGGATATAAGAAGCAATATATGAATAATCTCAGATGAATCATTATATCATCATCTAGACAGAAATTTATGTCTTTTAAAATTAAAACATTTCTTTTTTTTTAGTTAATTAATACAATGCTATTTGCAGCTCCCTCCTACACTTTCTCCCACATATTTGCTTCTATTTAATGATCTGGAAAAAAAGGCTGTAGCACAACAATGAAAATTTTAATGATATTAAATTTGGTGGCTTGGCAAGCAACTATAGGAATAGAGAAACTACATGAATGGGCCTAAAGACCTTAGAAATCTGAGCAAAAGATAAAACTAGATTCAAGCAGGAATTAAATGCAGATTAAGACATCTGGAGAAAGGTATTAAACACAGACATTCAGGAGGCAGGTAAAATCATAAAGGCTGTGAGACAGCAATGTGAGGTAATAGCACATCAGCTATTTCATTATGGAGAGGCAACATAATGACTAATTCACTTTTGTGTCTCCAATTTTGAATCCCTCTACAGAAAAGTGATAGATTATGTATCTCTTGAAAGAATGTTAGTATTCCAGAAGCTTCAATGGAAGTGCCATATAATTACCAGAATGAGGAAACTACCTACTATTATGTTACAAGATCTCCACCTGCTTCTCTCATTTACTTCACACTAAAAAAGGAAGTATTCCAAGGTCCCTATCAAGGGAGCCACTAATGTGATGAATAAGAAAAACATCCATATAGAGAGTCACTGAAAACCTCAACATCCTTCGTTAACCTTGGGGTTCCCAGCCACTGTTTCAAAATAGCCTTATGCGAACATCATATTGCAAGGCATATGTGCCACAGTTGACGGTAAAGGGAGCCTGTTCCATGTTCATTTTATAAAAGTTGTGACTGAGGAAAATTTCAAACATGTATAAAAGCATAGAGGATGAATTTGGAGCAGCAGCTTATCAACTCTTGTCCAATCTCGTTTCTTCTATACACTCTCATACGTACATGATCTCCTCACACCCTGGGTTATGCTGAGGCAAATCCCAGACACTTTTATATCATCTTTTAGTATATATAGCTAAAAGACAAATATACATACAACTCTGTTATAGCATTACCACTATATCATTACCACTCCTAAACATTATTAATACTTCCTAAATAACATATTCATTTTTATATCCTCAGTGCCCAGTCTGGTCCCCACATAATAAACATCTCTGAATGAATGAGTGAAATGTCTCCCCACTTACTCAATTTATTAATTTAAGAACAAATATTGCTACTTTTAGTCTATTGCTACTCTTCTTTATCTCTCAAAACCCATCCCAAGGGCTTCTCTTTTGTGAAAACTTTCACAGTATTTCTAAATAGAGTTTGTTACTTGTATGTTTATTTCCCTGCTCAACATCTCTGTGCATTCTTCGTTTTTGAAGACTGACAATGTATTAGGCACTGTGCTAAGCCTGTTGCATGGAAAAATACTTCTATCTCTATTTTACTAAAGAAGAAATAGAATCACATTGGGGTTAACTAACTACTCTGGGGCACGTGCCGGTGAATGACAGGGCTAAGATTTGAACTCAGGCAGTCTGATTCTAGAGTTCATGCTTTTCACCAGTTTTATCCATCTTTATACTCTACTTAGGAACAAAGTGGCTGATACATAGTAGAAAATCAAAAAATGTCTTGGAGAAAAGAATAAAAGGAGGAAGGGAGAAAGAGATGGAGGGAAAAAGAAGAGAGAGGAGGGAAGAAGAAAAGGAGAAAGGGAGAGAAGGAGGATGAAGGAAAAAAGGAAGAAAAGGAAGGAAGAAAGGAAAGAAAGAAGGAAAGAAGGAAGGGAGAGAAAAGAGCATATGATTATTGAGACTACTTGAGAGGGAGAAAAGATAAGACAATAAAAAATTATATACCACCATACAGTTTCAAAAATGTATTTTTATTAATTTTACTTGCTTTTTTCAATAAGTGTAAGGTAGATATTAATACCCATTTTGAATATTAGGGAAGTAGTTCTTAGAGACAAGGAGAGAATTGTTGAAACTGGTAGAACTGGCTCTGACTCCTCAATCTTGACTCCACATCCTATTCTTTTTAGTGACTAAAATGTCATTCATGTCTTTCTTTGGTTAAGACTGGCATCCCCATAGAAAGAGCTGAGTGGCCCTTGTCTAGAATACAGTGCCCTAGGTCAGAGGTCTGAAATGCTTTTTGAAGAGAAGCAGAATGGTTGGGCAACAGAAGTCTCAAAATTGCCCTGGCTGATGAATTGGCAGTGAAAAGGTGTTTACAGCCGGGGAAGGCCATCAGTATGGTGTGGGGGAAGGGGTCCCCAAGACAGCCACACTTCAAACCATGGCCCTGGAGCCAGTTATTCTTGACAGAAATACAACCACCCAAACATTGCCTCTTACAATGTGTTCTCAGTTGCACGATACATATATGATGAATAAGTGGATAAATGAATAAAACATATGCCATATTTTATAACCTTGAGAACACTGATACCATTTTCATGTAGGGTGAAAATGTTACTGTGCAAAAAGGATGTACTAATAATTGTCAATTTGTAGTGAATCACTATTTGAATATTAACTTTTGTGTACCGTTTTATATTTTATTTTACAATTCAGATTTAAATTAATATTAGAGTAAATATTAAGAGGAAGAAGAATACAAAAGCCCAAGGGTTGACTGCACATGAGTGATGTTAGATAACTATTTAGTCAAAAAACCTTATGAAGAAATCTTAGAGTCTATATAATCCCATTCCTTTTTCCTCTGTCATTTTAAAGATTAAGCTAAAGGCTTTATGCAAGGTCACAGTTAATTAATAGTGAAAATGGACCAGATTGAAAGATCTTCCTTTCAACTCAGTAATTTCCCCTTAATTCATCCTACCTCACATTGTCACAAGCAATTCAGCTTTAAAATTTGTTGGGTTTTGGGGCTGAAATCTGAAAATTTAACAATGTATTTTCAAGTATAAAATTTAACTTACTTTTGTAAGCGAGCATTTATACGAGTTCATACTGTTCAAAGGAGGTAAAATGTGAATATTTCTTCTAAGCATTAAACCCACCATTTGAAGTCATGGACAATAAACCATTTATTCATGAATACAACCCTCTTGGTGTCCAATTTCTCACATATGTGATTTCATTTCAAAAACACAATTTGAACTATTTTCATGGTAATATAACATTACAATACTGCAAGTGGTTCATAAACAAAGGAAAAAGTCCCATGTTGTACCATTTGAGGATTCACTCATAAATCTGAGTTGCAGATCTAATTTCTGAAATATTTCATTATTGTGTCAGACATCGCAAATTAACAAGAATTTTTCTATTAGGGAAATCTGAAAGCCATACCAGTTAGCACTAATGAGATGTGAACTCAGAATAAGCTTGACAATTAAATAATTCAAAAGTTATATAAAAAGCAAATCTATTTAAAAATTAATTTCCCCCAATAACGTACTACAATTTTCAATTTGTAAATCACTCTAGGAGTGATTTTGTGAGGCTTCACTTCTGTGCCTTAATATTTTGAAAGAAAATATTGTGCCCAAGTGAGACATAAGAAAGGAATATGTCATTTAATCTAAGAACATAAAGTTAATGATTAAAATAAATAAATTTTGTCCCTTAGGAACGCATACAATAACTGTTTAAGTCTACTAGTGGATCAGTACTCCACATCATGGGGCTCAGTCAACATGGACTTGTCTAGCCATCTCTACTGAAGTTGGCATTTTTATTACAGTAACATTGATTAAGGGACATAAAGACTGGCTAACTGAAGCATATACTATCTGTTTCAGCAGCTTTCATAATCTTAGCTGAATCTCTTGAAATGTGGGTAAAAAGTAGAAAAACAGGAAAAAGAAAAGAAGTCTTTATATCAAGTAGCATTCACAGAGTGGGTGATCCCAGAGGTCTCTTCTTCCTGAATCTCCTTGACAAATTTTGTGACAAGGCAATTCACCTCCTCACAAAGCCTCTTCTTCCATTGTCAGGTAGCTTTCATTTATTAGGGAATTTGTTTTCCTATACTTTCCAAAAATCAGTGATGGTTCTGTCTTCTGGGACCCCATAGAACAAGTCCAGCTCCTTTTTGTATCTAACAGATATACAAAGACTACTAACATAGCTGTTGACATCTCTTTGCAGGTGATTGGAATTGCTATTATGGGTGAGGAGAAGGACAGGGGGAGTTGCCATGGGTTTGATGATGCTCCTGGTACCTGGCTGCTATCAAATTAAAGGCAGTGGGAAAAAAGACAGTTGGTGCAACCTGGCAGGGGATCTTGGCTTATTGTCACTGATCTATACCCCTGCAACCATTTCTCTCTGCGTTCTCTTCCTTTACATTCATACATGGAATGGGTGGATCTAAACCCGTGAGAAATAAAATAGGAAATGTGCCAAGAGCCCCAGAAATAGATTATGAAGGGCCAGAAAAAGAGAAAAGGGAGAATAATGAAGGAAAGAAATCAGAGAAGCTTAAGGGAGAGATTTCATTCTATAAGAAAATTAAATAAACACCTACTGAAATACATAGCCCACTATTGGCTAAAAAATTGGAATCTGGATTAATATAAGTGGTTTAGAAAGTAGCAGTATGCATACTTTCTACACCATTTCATGCAGATAGGTGAGGTGACAACATCAGGTTCAGTGTAGCAAGGAAGGAGAGTTGAGAATCTGAGCTCTGAAAGAGAGTGGAAGGTGGCTGAGAGAAGCACCCTAAGGGGGACTCCGAGCGCTGTTGGGAGAGGGTGCAGCCACACGCACATGTAGTGCTGATTTGGGCATGAATGCATGCTCTCCTGGGTGAGTCCCTGGCCTGTTGTGTGTGGGAGGGAGATTGCTGTGTGTTGTGTTTGGAGATTCTGATGGCTTATAATACATGAATATTTATACAAAACAACCTCATTAACTTCCTTACAAACTGTATTTTCTTGCTGATTTTACTATATCAAGTCATTCATTTGAGAAATATTTATACAACACTCAGAAGAAACATTTTGAATGGGAGGAGATATTTTAAAAAATAAGTACACTAACAACTCTGCTTTTGAGGCACTCACAGCTTTGAGCAAAAGATATGAACAGATAAATTATGATATCATGGCGTAATAATATTTTGGAGCTATGGGAGCAGGGAGACCAGTGCAAGAGTCCTTTCAACAATACTAGAGAAGTCTCACTGATGACCTAATGTTTGAGCTGAGTATTGAGAGATAAATTGTAGCTTATATAAAAAAAATGGAGTGAGCGGGAATGTTTTAGGAAATGGGAAGAATTTATGCATAGGCAGTATCATGAAAGGACCCGGTATGTCCAGGACTTGAGAAACATTCAGTGAGGCAGTAGAGGGAGAGAGAAGAGATGATTTGAAAGACAGAGTGCATCGGATTGTGAAGAGCTTTGTTTGGCAAACCATAAAGCTTTATTCAATATCCAACAAGAAGCAAGAGGTTTTGTTTGCTGTTGTTGTTTTTTATTTTTGTTATTGTGTTTTACTTGAGGAGTGAAGCCTAAAAGATATTTTATTTTGCTTTTTTGGACCCTTAAATTTTATTGTAAATTAACAAGTTATAATTTTAGATATTTATACCATAACACAACAAAGTGATGTTATGATTAGGTATATGTCAGGCCTCTGAGCCCAAGCCAAGCCATCGCATCCCCTGTGACTTGCACGTATATGCCCAGATGGCCTGAAGTAACTGAAGAATCACAAAAGAAGTGAAAAGGCCCTGCCCCGCCTTAACTGATGACATTCCACCATTGTGATTTGTTCCTGCCCCACCTTAACTGAGTGATTAACCCTGTGAATTTCCTTCTCCTGGCTCAGAAGCTCCCCCAATGAGCATCTTGTGACCCCCGCCCCTGCCCACCAGAGAACAACCCCCTTTGACTGTAATTTTCCATTACCTTCCCAAATCCTATAAAACGGCCCCACCCCTATCTCCCTTCGCTGACTCTCTTTTTGGACTCAGCCCACCTGCACCCAGGTGAAATAAACAGCTTTATTGTTCACACAAAGCCTGTTTAGTGGTCTCTTCATACGGACGCGCATGACATTTGGTGCCGTGACTCGGATCAGGGGACCTCCCTTGGGAGATCAATCCCCCGTCCTCCTGCTCTTTGCTCCGTTAGAAAGTTCCACCTACAACCTCAGGTCCTCAGACTGACAAGCCCAAGAAACATCTCACCAATTTCAAATCCGGTAAGCGGCCTCTTTTTACTCTCTTCTCCAACCTCCCTCACTATCCCTCAACCTCTTTCTCCTTTCATTCTTGGCACCACACTTCAATCTCTCCCTTCTCTTAATTTCAATTCCTTTCATTTTCTGGTAGAGACAAAGGAGACACGTTTTATCCGTGGACCCGAAACTCTGGCGCCGGTCACGGACTGGGAAGGCAGTCTTCCCTTGGTGTTTGATCATTGCAGGGACACCTCTCTGATTATACACTCACGTTTCAAGGGTGTCAGACCACGCAGGGACGCCTGCCTTGGTCCTTCATCCTTAGCAGCAAGTCCCGCTTTTCTGGGGAAGGGGCAAGTACCCCAACCCCTTCTCTCCTTGTCTGTACCCCTTCTCTGCTTTTCTGGGGAAGGGGCAAGTACCCCAACCCCTTCTCTCCTTGTCTCTATCCCTTCTCTGCTTTTCTGGGGAAGGGGGAAGTACCCCAACCCCTTCTCTCCTTGTCTCTACCCCTTCTCTGCTTTTCTGGGGAAGGGGCAAGTACCCCAGCCCCTTCTCTCCTTGTCTCTACCCCTTCTCTGCTTTTCTAGGGGAGGGGCAAGTACCCCTCAACCCCTTCTCCTTCACCCTTAGCAGCAAGTCCCACTTTTCTAGGGGGCAAGAACCCCCAATCCCTTATTTCCACACCCCGACCTCTTATCTCTGTGCCCCAATCCCTTATTTCCACACCCTGACCTCTTATCTGTGTGCCCCAATCCCTTATTTCTGCACCCCAACCTCTTATCTCTGTGCCCCAATTCCTTATTTCCATGCCCCAACCCTTTCTCTGCTTTTCTGGAGGGCAAGAAACCCCTACCCCCTCTCCATGTCTCTACTCTTTTCTCTGGGCTTGCCTCCTTCACTATGGGCAAGCTTCCACCTTCCGTTCCTCCTTCTTCTCCCTTAGCCTATATTCTTAAGAACTTAAAACCTCTTCAACTGTCACCTGACCTAAAATCTAAGCATCTCATTTTCTTCTGCAATGCCGCTTGACCCCAATACAAACTCGACGGTAGTTCCAAATAGCCGGAAAATGGCACTTTCAATTTTTCCATTCTACAAGATCTAAATAATTCTTGTCGTAAAATGGGCAAATGGTCTGAGATGCCTGACGTCCAGGCATTCTTTTACACATCAGTCCCTTCCTAGTCTCTGTGCCCAGTGCAAGTCGTCCCAAATCTTCCTTCTTTCCCTCCCACCTGTCCCCTCAGTCCCAACCCCAAGCATCGCTGAGTCTTTCTAATCTTCCTTTTCTACAGACCCATCTGACCTCTCCCCTCCTCACCAGGCCAAGCTAGGTCCCAATTCTTCCTCAGCCTCTGCTCCTCCACCCTGTAATCTTTTTATCACCTCCCCTCCTCACACCTGGTCCAGCTTACAGTTTCATTCCGTGACTAGCCCTCCCCCACCTGCTCAGCAATGTACTCTTAAAAAGTGGCTGGAGCCAAAGGCATAGTCAAGGTTAATGCTCCTTTTTCTTTATCGCAAATCAGAAGCGTTTAGGCTTTTTCATCAAATATAAAAACCCAGCCCAGTTCATGGCTCGTTCGGCAGCAACCCTGAGATGCTTTACAGCCCTAGACCCTAAAAGGTGAAAAGGCCATCTTATTCTCAATATACATTTTATTACCCAATCTGCTCCCGACATTAAATAAAACTCCAAAAATTAGAATCTGGCCCTCAAACCCCACAACAGGACTTAATTATCCTCACCTTCAAGGTGTACAATAATAAAAAAAAAAAAGTTGCAATTCCTTGCCTCCACTGTAGACAAACCCCACCACATCTCCAGCACACAAGAACTTCCAAACGCCTGAACCACAGTGGCCAGGCATTCCTCCAGAACCTCCTCCCCCAGGAGCTTGCCACAAGTGCCAGAAATCTGACCACCAGGCCAAGGAATGCCCACAGCCCAGGATTCCTCCTAAGCCGTGTCCCATCTGTGCAGGACACCACTGGAAATCAGACAGTTCAACTCACCTGGCAGCCACTCCCAGAGCCCCTGGAACTCTGGCCCAAGGCTCTCTGACTGACTCCTTCTTGGCTTAGCGGCTGAAGACTGATGCTGCCCGATCGCCTCGGAAGCCCTGTAGACCACCACGGACGCCGAGCTTTAGGTAACTCTCACAGTGGAGGTTAAGTCTGTCCCCTTCTTAATCAATACGGAGGCTACCCACACCACATTACCTTCTTTTCAAGGGCCTGTTTCCCTTGCCTCCATAACTGTTGTGGGTATTGACAGCCAGGCTTCTAAACCTCTTAAAACCCCCCAAATCTGGTGCCAACTTAGACAATACTCTTTTATGGACTCTTTTTTAGTTATCCCCACCTGCCCAGTTCCCTTATTAGGCCGAGATATTTTAACGAAATTATCTGCTTCCCTGACTATTCCTGGACTATAGCCCCATCTCATTGCTGCTCTTCTTCCCAACCCAAAGCCTCCTTTGCGTCGTCTTCTTGTATTCCCCCACCTTAACCCACAAGTATAAGATACCTCTACTCCCTCCTTGGCGACCGATCATGCACCCATTACCATCTCATTAAAACCTAATCACCCTTACCCCACTCAATGCCAATATCCCATCCCACAGCATGCTTTGAAAGGATTAAAGCCTGTTATCACTCACCTGCTACAGCATGGCCTTTTAAAGCCTATAAACTCTCTTACAATTCCCCCATTTTACCTGTCCTAAAACCAGACAAGCCTTACAAGTTAGTTCAGGATCTGCGCCTTATCAACCAAATTGTTTTGCCTATCCACCCCATGGTGCCAAACCCATATACTCTCCTATCCTCAATACCTCCCTCCACAATCCATTATTCTGTTCTGGATCTCAAACATGCTTTCTTTACTATTCCTTTGCACCCTTCATCCCAGCCTCTCTTCGCTTTCACTTGGACTGACCCTGACACCCATCAGGCTCAGCAAATTACCTGGGCTGTACTGCCACAAGGCTTCACAGACAGACCCCATTACTTCAGTCAGGCCCAAATTTCTTCCTCATCTGTTACATATCTCGGCATAATTCTCGTAAAAACACACGTGCTCTCCCTGATGATCGTGTTCGATTAATCTCCCAAACCTCAATCCCTTACAAAACAACAACTCCTTTCCTTCCTAGGCATGGTTAGTGCAGTCAGAATTCTTACACAAGAGCCAGGACCGCACCTGTAGCCTTTCTGTCCAAACAACTTGACCTTACTGTTTTAGCCTAGCCCTCATGTCTGCTTGCAGCAGCTGCCACTGCTTTAATACTTTTAGAGGCCCTCAAAATCACAAACTATGCTCAACTCACTCTCTACATTTCTCATAACTTCCAAAATCTAATTTCTTCCTCATACCTGATGCATATACTTTCTGCTCCCCGGCTCCTTCAGCTGTACTCACTCTTTGTTAAGTCCCACAATTACCATTGTTCCTGGCCTGGACTTCAATCCGGCCTCCCACATTATTCCTAATACCACACCTGACCCTCATGACTGCATCTCTCTGATCCACCTGATGTTCATCCCGTTTCCCCACATTTCCTTCTTCCCTGTTTCTCACCCTGATCACGCTTGATTTATTGATGGCAGTTCCACCAGGCCTAATCACCACACACCAGCAAAGGCAGGCTATGCTATAGTACAAGCCACTAGCCCGCCTCTTAGAACCTTTCATTTCCTTTCCATCGTAGAAATCTATCCTCAAGGAAATAACTTCTCAGTGTTCCATCTGCTATTCTATCTGCTATTCTACTACTCCTCAAGGATCATTCAGGCCCCCTCCCTTCCCTGCACATCAAGCTCGAGGATTTGCCCCCATCCAGGACTGGCAAATTAGCTTTACTCAACATGGCCCAAGTCACAAAAACCAAAATACCTCTTAGTCTAAGTAGACACTTTCACTAGATAGGTAGAGGCCTTTCCTACAGGGTCTGAGAAGGCCACCGCAGTCATTTCTTCCCTTCTGTCAGACATAATTCCTCAGTTTAGCCTTCCCACCTCTATACAGTCTGATAACAGACCAGCCTTTATTAGTCAAATCAGCCAAGCATTTTTTCAGGCTCTTAGTATTCAGTGACAGACTAATGGTCTATTAAAAACACACCTCACCAAGCTCAGCCACCAACTTAAAAAGGACTGGACAATACTTTTACCACTTTCCCTTCTCAGAAGCCAGACCTGTCCTCAGAATGCTACAAGGTACAGCCCATTTGAGCTTCTGTATAGATGCTCCTTTTCATTAGGTCCCAGTCTCATTCCAGAAACCAGACCAACTTGGACTGTGCCCCCAAATAACTTGTCATCCCTACTATCTTCTGTCTAGTCATACTCCTATTCACCGTTCTCAACTACTCATACATGCCCTGCTCTTGTTTACATTGCCGGTTTACACTGTTTCTCCAAGCCATCACAGCTGATATCTCCTGGTGCTATCGCCAAACCACCACTCTTAACTCTTGAAGTAAATAAATAATCTTTGCTGGCAGGACTATGCTGAACCTCTGTAGGCACTCTCTAATTAGATGTCCTAGGTCCTCCCAATTCTTAGTCCTTTTATACCTGTTTTTCTCCTTCTCTTATTCCATTTAGTTTTTCAATTCATACAAAACCATATCCAGGCCATCACCAATCATTCTATACGACAAATGTTTCTTCTAACAACCCAACAATATCACCCCTTACCACAAGATCTTCCTTCAGCTTAATCTCTCCCACTCTAGGTTCCCACACCACCCCAATCCCGCTTGAAGCAGCCCTGAGAAACATCGCCCATTCTCTCTCCATACCACCCCCAAAAATTTTCGCCACCCCAACACTTCAACACTATTTTGTTTTATTTTTCTTATTAATAGTATACGATGTGGAATGGGGTTAAATCAAGCTAATTAATATATCCATCACCACAAGTACTTATAATTGTTTTGTGGTAAGAACATTTGAAATTTACCCTCTTAGCAATTTTAAAATCTATGATACACTTAATTATAGTTACCAAGCTCTATGATAGATCACAAAAGTCTTATCTCTCCTATCTAACTAGAGCTTTGACCAACAGTTCTCAAAAATATGTTAGAAGGAAGGTTTCTCTGGAGTCAATGTGAGATATATAGGTGAAAAAATATCAGGAGACCTTTTCAACAGTTCTGGGAAGATGATGCAGGTTTGAATTGAAAAGCAGTGGCAGCAAAGAGAAAAAATACACTTTTAAGAGTGCTTTCTGAGACATAACTTAAATTTGGCATCTAACTGGATGTTAATGATGAAAGAAAGGCAAATGGGCTTGTTCAAGCTTCTGAATAGGAGACTGATTGCAGGGTTGCACCCTTATTGAGATTTAGATTATAGGAAGCTAATATTTTTTAAGAAATTACATTTGAGGCCCCTGCATACATTGAAGTGAAGACTGCTATAGACTGTGTGATATTTTGGTATGTAGACTGGAAAAGACAAACACAAAGTCCGGCATACAGGCATTTAGTTTGTTTACTGCCCCAGAGCACCCTATCTCAGGGAGCACCATTCACATCATAGACATAGCTGCTGGAGGCTCCTAGAGCAGTGATGGGGGGCTGTCTCCTATACACATCCCTCCCTCACACACACAACAGACCAGGGACTCACCCAGGAGAGCATGCATTCATGCCCAAACCAACATCACATGTGCGTGTGGCTGCACCCTCTCCCAGTAGTGCTCAGAGTCCCCCTTGGGGTGCTTGTCTTGCCACCTTCCATTCTCTTTCAGAGCTCGGATTCTCGACTCTCATTCCTTGCGCCACTGAACCTGATGTTGTCACCTCACCTATCTGCATGAAACAGTGTATGAAGTATGCATACTGCTAGAGGCAAGTGAGAGCTTGGTATCTGGGGAAGGAGGATGTATGAGTGGGCAGGTGTGTGTGTGTGTGTGTATGCATGTGTGTGTGCACTCATGTGTACATCTATGTAGAAAGTGCCCACAAGCTGTTCATGTTGTGCAATTGTGGGGAAAAGAAAGAGAGATCAGATTGTTACTGTGTCTGTGTAGAAAGAAGTAGACATATGAGACTCCATTTTGTTCTGTACTAAGAAAAATTCTTCTGCCTTGAGATGCTGTTAATCTGTAACCCTACCCCCAACCCTGTGCTCTCTGAAACATGTGCTGTGTCAATTCAGGGTTAAATGGATTAAGGGCTGTGCAAGGTGTACTTTGTTAAACAGATGCTTGAAGGCAGCATGCTTGTTAAGAGTCATCACCACTCCCTAATCGCAGGTGCCCAGGGACACAAAACACTGAGGAAGGCCGCAGGGACCTCTGCCTAGGAAAGCCAGGTATTGTCCAAGGTTTCTCCCCATGTGATAGTCTGAAATATGGCCTCGTGGGAAGGGAAAGACCTGACTGTCCCCCAGCCCATAAAGGGACACCCGTAAAGGGTCTGTGCTGAGGAGGATTAGTAAAAAAGGAAGGAACGCCTCTTTGCAGTTGAGACAAGAGAAGGCATCTGTCTCCTGCCGTCCCTGGGCAATGGAATGTCTCCGTGTAAAACTCGATTGTGTATTCCATCTACTGAGATAGGAGAAAACCGCCTTAGGGCTGGAGGTGGGACATGCGGGCCACAATACTGCTCTTTAAGGCATTGAGATGTTTATGTGTATACATATATAAAGCACAGCACTTAATTCTTTACCTTGTTTATGATGCAGAGACCTTTGTTCACGTGTTTACCTGCTGACCTTCTCTCCACTATTATCCTATGACCCTGCCACATCCCACTCTCCGAGAAACACCCAAGAAAGATCAATAAATACTAAGGGAACTCAGAGGCCGGTGGGATCCTCCGTATGCTGAACACCGGTCCCCTGGGCCCCCTTTTTTCTTTCTCTATACTTTGTCTCTGTGTCTCTTTCTTTTCCAAGTCTCTCGTTCCACCTAATGAGAAACACCCACAGGTGCGGAGGGGCAACCCACCCCTTCATGCAATAATATGTAAGGTTATTCTTTTTCTTACATGTAAATGGGGGTAACTTTTAATTCACACAAAGCTAGTATATAGGCTAGCACACCGTTGCATAAGGGCTAGAGACACAGATTTGAGAATCATCAGCGTAAATGGCCTTTGAAGCTACAGGGTAGAAGAGGTCACTCAGGGAATGTTAGTAGAAAAAGAATATAAATAAAGGCAATGATAAGAAGCTTTCTTATAATGCAATTGCACTCTCTCTATGGAATATTGTCGTTAAAAAATTATCTAATAACCTATCATTCATGTAATTTTTTTTTAGACAGAGTTTTACTTGGTCTCCCAGGATGGAGTACAGTGGTGTGATCATGGCTTACTGCAGCCTCAACCTCCCTGGTTCAAGCAATCCTCCCATCTCAGCCTCTCAAGTAGCTGGGACCACAACTGGATGCCACCATGCCTGGCTAATTTATTGTTTTTTGTAGAGATGGGATCTCAGTATGTTGCCTAGGCTGGTTATAGCTCCTAAGTTCAAACAATCTTCCTGCCTCAGCCTCCCAAAGTGATGGGATTACAGGCATGAGCCACCATGCCTAGTCCATTCACAAATTTTTAATGAGCACCTACTTAGATGCCTCATTCCATGGAAGTGCTAGAATATAATATTGAGCCCAACAGACACAGTCTCAGCCACATGGCTTTTAAAGCTAGTGGGGGAAATGGACGTTAAGCAAATAACTTCATAAAAAAGCTGAGCTGGGGACAATAAAGCAAGAAATAAGTCCTATCTATGAGGATTTTAGTTAGGCCCCAGGGAAATCCTCCCTGAGAAAGATCCAAATATGGAGCTGGAGTTAACAAGGCAAAGCCAGTATGGATGTTGGGGTAGGGAGTGGGGGGTGAGTATTTAGGGACAGAGCATTAAAAGCTGAAAGAACAGCATGTGCATAGGCCCTAGGATCACGGGAAACAAAGAGATTTTACCAGGAGGCCATTGTGAGGAAGAGGGTCTAAGATCAGGTCAGAAAGGACTGTTGAGTGGGACAAGGTCATGAAGATGAGTATGCACATGAAATATTTTGATCCAACAGCAAAAGAAACCATTGATGAGTTCTAGCCAAGAGAGGTACAATAATCTAATTTATACTTAGAACTAGGTTTGATTGGGATTGAGGCATTTCCCAGGACTTGGACATTCAATGCCAAAACCAGAAAGTTCTAAACAAGCTGAGTTGTTTACCCTGCTTTGGACAGATAGCTCTGGCTACTGTATTGAGAACAGATTAGAGAAAAACAAGCACAAAAGAAGAGAGACCAGTCAGTAGTCTGTGGCCACCGTCCTCCTTCAAGATAATGGCCTAGGACAAAGACGGTGCTACAGGAGGGACAGGGAAGTAAGGAGAAGTGACAGAAGGACTTGGAGATGGTTTGAATGGAGTGGTAAGGAAGAAAAGGTTTCCAAGGCTGGCTTCAGCATTGAAATCCAATTTATTGTAGAATTGGATTGATGGTAGTGCCATTATAGGAAACATCCTAGGAGAAAGGATGGGCAGGGTTCTGCATTCTGAATACAGAATAGAGTAGTGATTACACAAGCTTTGGGGTAACACTGGCTGAGACTGAATGACAGATTTTCCACTTGCTAGCTATGACCTTGGCCAGGTTATTGAATTTCTTTAGCTGCAACTTCTCCGTCTCTAAAATAGGTATTATAATAATAGTACTCATTTCACAGAGATTTAAATGGATCAAATAAGATAATGTATATAAAATTCTTACGTCAGCCTTAATATTTATTAAACTGATTGTTTTGGATATTATTGTTATTTTATCTCCCTTTCTAATCTCAGAGGTTTTACATAAAGTGTTTTAAGAGTTTCATGTTTTAGAGATGCTTACAAGAATAATAGCTATGCCAAAAATGAACAGGGAACATACCATCTTTACTATTGCCTCAAAGAACAAAGATCCAAGATGACACTATTATTTACTGGTTGAAATAATTTTTAATTTCACTTGACAATTACTAGGATATATTAATAGCTTTTATACTTCTCTTTTATTACCATTAGTCAATTACTTATTTCTTTTGTTATATTTTCCATAAACATAAGTTTTTGAACCATTTACTATATGGATATTTACTGGTATGGTCATATTGACTTTTGTTAATTTTGCAGCTTGATCTCAGTTTCTATTGCAATTTTATGTTTGTTGCATCTGGGATTTGTGGCTTCAATTGTAGGCTCAAAGAACATGGGACCATGTTGAGCTTGCTTTCTTGTGGCTTGATTTAGGGCTGTACATATGCAAATGTTTTTTGAAAAATAATTGTGGATAAAATATACACATCTAAAGTTTAGTCTGTGATTATTTTGCCTGGAGTACCTCTATTAGAAAACAAATTCCCCTTTGAAAAGTAAAATCATTCCACATTTATTTCTGAAGCACCTATCTTTTACCTTAAACTCAGAACACATGTAACTATGCATTAGAAAATTAGAAAGTATTAGAGGCTCTACTACTTATATATTATTTTTATGATTCATTTAGAAGTAGAAAGAAAACAATCATTATTAAGTGATATCGGAGGCAATATAGAATTAATGTAATAGAATTAAGTGGTATCTGAGGCAATACAGAATTAATGTTTAAAAGATTAATCTCTGTTTGACAATGGAACAATTATTATTCATTTTGAACTTAGTGGGATATTACAGGAATTTTACTCTAAAGAGGAAATAAATTGTAATCACTAAGATAGATAGATAGAAAGATAGATAGAGATATATACACACACGCTATGATCTGAATGACCACCAAAGTTCATGTGCTGAAACTGAATCAACAGTGTGATAGTGTGAAGAGGTGGAGCTTTTAGGAAATGATGAGGTCATGAGGGGAGCCTTCATGGATGGGATTAGCTAGCTTGTAAAAGGGCTGGAGGGAACAACGAGCTATGTTCTTTTTTGTCCTTCCAGCTTCAGCTGTGGGAACATAGCGTTCAAGGTGCCATCTTAGAAGCAGAAAGCAGGCCTCAATAGACACCAAACCTGCTAGCAACTTGTTCTTAGACTTCCATCCCCAGTACTGTGAGACACACGTTTCTGTTCTTATAAACTGTCCAGTATCAGGTATTTTGTTATAACAGCACAAACAATGCACACACACAGACACATATATGTAGATAGAGAGATGTGTTTGATACAGTATCTTAGGCTCCCGGAATCCTACCATTGATGGACACTGGCTGCAAGAATGTTGTCAGCAACTTCAGTCCCAACCCCTCCTGGATATTCCACTTAGGAGAATCATGTAATAGGACACCCAGCTAAAGAGCTCTGGAGAGTGAAGGGGATACCAAGCATAAGAAGAAAACCATCACAGTTATTTCCATTTTTAACCTGGAAGCAAAAAGTTTATTAAAGATAACATTTTTGTAAAATTTGAAATGGGCACTTTTTTTCCATATTTATAATTTTATAAAACCAAACCAATCAATCAATTATATTGATAGAACTTAATATGAAGTCATGTTGATAAAATTAAATGTACAGTGCAAATATACGTATTTCATTATAAGTGTCTTCCAAGCCTATTTGGATATCAGAGTCATCTGTGAAGACTGTTAAAGCTTAGATGCCTCAATTCCATATATCACTGCTACTTACTTTAGGCAAGTCACCTAAACTCTCTGTGCCTCAGTTACCTCAACTGTAAAATGGGGATAACAGCCCTATCTTCCTAACAGGAATGTTATGCTGATTAAATGAGTTAATGTATGTAAGGTCTTTTGAAAGTTCCTGGTACGTTAAAAAAGAAACACATGCCGACATGTAGTGATTGCTATTCTTATTCCCTGTGTAAGTTACTTGGATCTTTGTTTCCAGGGATTTTGGTCTGGCTCTCACTATGGGTTTATTCCTAGAGGGAGCGCAATTTTCCTAGCCAGGTACTGTGAATTTGGGGTTAAATGGAGAGAAAATGTTGTGCATGTTGCTGTGGCTGTTGGGGCAGTACTTCTATTAGTATGTGTGTAGGGCAGCTGAGGGGCAAGACAAGGCATTTAGAGGTCATACTTTGGAACTGGAAGCAGGTCATCCTGTACCCTAATAATTCCCGAATGGGATTTAGCTTTGTCATTTCCCCAAAGTGTTCCATGGCCTACTGAAACATGTATTTTCTAAATGAAAATATATTTGTTTATGCAACCATAAATATAACTTTGAATTTATTTCAAAGCATAGATTTGAAACCTTAAAATATGACAACAAAATGAGGAACTAATCTTGGACACAAATAAGCTTTGGCAAATATCGTAACAGACAGGTCCCACTGAAGCTGAATGACTGTCCAGGTTGATACACTGGACATTTTCGGTGAAACCTGTGTGAACAGACAACTGGAGGGTCAGATGATTTATCCTCTCCCCAATACCTTGGCACAAGGTAAAACTTCTCGATGTTTGATGCAACCTAGAAGGTGTTGGTTACAGTAAACAAATGAAGTTACCATTTCTTATGCGGAGAAAGGAGAGGGTTGAACAGAATGTGTACAATTTTAGAAAGTCCACCTGGAATTTTGGCCTGAGATACATGCTTTATTATGGAAGAATTTTTCTGGTATTGTTAAGAATTTTTATGCATGGTGACAGTTATCAATTTATTGCCTTTCAGCTCCAAATCTACCCTTCTATTACCTGTTCTGAAATAACAGACAAGACTCTTTGAAGTTTCCTCTGTAGTAAGCATGATGCTAAGTTTGTCAGTAGAGGGCGCTGGAGGGCTGTGGCAGGAGGAAGGAGTTTCCTTTCCCGGTTCCAGTAAGTTGCAGGTTTTTTGCTTCTTGCTCTTTCTGCGTTGCTGCCAAACTGCACTGTCCCAGCCATGCACCCAGACTGTGCTGCCTGACTTCCTGCAAACTCAAGGCCCCATCTTAGCTCAGTAATCACCTCACTGTGGCCCCCCTGATGTGGATGCCAGGTGCCTAGGCCTCCTGTAGGCCTGCCAGGAAACTGCCTGCCAAAGCCCCACTGCCTCAGTGTGCACCTCCCGCCAAGCTCCCCCTGCTTGAGGAAGTGTGCTTCTTGTTTATACATGGACTATGAACCAGGTCTGGCCCAGGCAATGCAGCCAGTGGCTCCACCATCCAGTACGCTCCAAACACGTCTTCTGGAATAGGTTTAAATCCCAGCCTCAGGAAGACGGCCCCCTTGCCAAGTTATTCCTTTCTTGGGTCCCAGGGAATTCTTTGGAACAGGGGCCCTCAATACCATCTGTTAGATTTTGTAAATAAAGACTTATTGGAATACAGGCATGCACACTGATTTATAATTTGTCTCTGGCTGCTTTGATGCTGTAATGGCAGAAACAAATAGTTGCAACAGAGACCCAATTGTCCAGAAAGCATATGCTCCCTACTATCGGACTCTTTACAGAAAAAAATTTGCTGACCTCTATTTGAGAGTTGTCTTTTCTCTCTTTATAGTCACTCCATTGTTATAGTTAATCATTATTTTTTGACCAGGCGTGGTGGCTCATTCCTGTAATCTCCCAGCACTTTAGGAGGCCAAGACAGGTGGATTGCTTAAGTCCAGGAGTTCAAGACCAGCCTGGGCAATGTGATGAAACCCCATTGCTACAAAAAGTACCAAAAATTAGCCAGGCATGGTGGTGTGCAGCTGTGGTCCCAGCTACTTGGAAGGCTGATGTGGGAGGATGCCGTGGGCCCTTGAGCCTGCAGTGAGCCATGATTGTGCCACTGCACTCCAACCTGGGTGACAGAGTGAGACCCTGTCTCAAAAAAAAAAAAAAATTTTATCATTATAACTTATATTAAAATTTCCCAGTTCAAATTACTATGTTGTTTCTGTCTCCTGGTTAGACCTCATTGATAAATGCAATATATACTGTAATCTGATAGATTACATCCCATAGAATGGTGCCATTTTAATTTGAGAAGGAAGCAGCTACTATTTTACCTCTGGCCAATAAACATCCTCCAGGCAAGGAAACACTCTGAGTCTGGCTACTGCCTACAAAGTGGGAAAGGGAAAAAAATAGAACAATCCTTTAGCATATAAGTTAATTATATCGATAAATTATTTCACCACATCTATACTTTATTCATTTTGTTGCACTTGGAAGCAATCCAGATGCCTACCACGTGGTAAGAATTTAGTAAATGATTTTGAATGAGTGAATTAATGAGTCTATGAATGAATATAAGGAGAACTGAAAACAAACTATAGGCAGCATTTTCCTTTCAATGTAAAGAAATGACAAATAATAAAATGTAGATAAGCTCTGGGTAATTTTTTCCTCAAATATTTACTCTGATTGTATGAAAATTATGGAAAATATATAAAGAGATGTGTCTGTGAATACATTATATTTAAGCTATATATGCAAATGAAGTGGAAAACACAAGAAAAATAATTTTCTCCTGAAACATTCTGATAATTGAATCAAGCATTGCATTTTTGGTTTGAATTAGCTGAGCTGAACTGGTGATTCATTTCACTTCGCGTGTGAGGCCACAGCCATAGAGAGGTTCATACTGGGTTCACTTCAATAAACAGCTGTGGACTGGGGTCAATTTTTATTTTATTTAGCATTATTCATTCATTCAGATTCCATATTCAGCTAATTACTTGCAGGAACAGTACTCATTAAGAAAAATAACTCATTTACATGGAAGAAGGCTACAGTTTGCCCTTTTGCTTTTATCTCCCTTCCTTCCCGTTGCATTTATTCTTCTTTCATTTTGAGTAACATAAAGCACAAAAATCAAATCAAGGCACTTTAAATTCTGATTTCTTGTTTCTCAAACATTCAAACCTTTTTATGGACAGAAATTAGCCTTTGCCAGGTAATTCAAATAAAGAGTTACATTCTATTTTAATCTGCTTTTCAAGTGAGCATTTTGCCATGTTGCTCACATCTTCCTGTCTGCTCACAGACCACTTTGCAATGGTTTGCTCTGCCTTCCCTTTAGCTGATTGCGGGGCATTCAGTGGAAAGCCTCAGATGCTGGTGATATTTTCTCTACTGTTTACAAGAGCAGAAAAGAATTTCACACTTTTTTGAGCACTGCAGCTGTTTCAGCACCTTTAAATGCCACTTATAAGCCATTCTAAACAAACCAACCTGCCTACCAGAAAACCAAAATACCTGTTAGTACTTTTTTCTCTATGAAGGATGAAGAGTTTTCTTTAATGTTCCAAATAAATTCAAGGAATGCATTTTCATTCTAGGCCTTCATACAAAGACAGAAATATAGGTGGATCAACATTAAAAAGATAAAAGTAGTTCCCATTTTTATTAGTGGTAGGAATTTGAGAGATCGAGAAAGTAGTGATTATTCTCTAATAGCAATCTTAAAGAAAAGTATGTAATGCTAGTTAGCTTGTCGTTTTGCTTAACCTGACCTCTAGGTTAGTGGTTCTCAACCTTGTTTGCAAGTTGGAATGACATGGGGGAGCTTGAAAAAGAAAAAAATGGAATGCCTGTATCCACCCCCAGAGGTTGGGAATAAACTGGTCTAGGCTGTGGCTGATGTTTGGAAGTTTGAAAAGCTCCTCAAGTAATTGTAATGTACAGACAAGTTTGGGAACCAGTGCCCTGGATTGACCTTGAGTCCAAGGTCTTGTGTCATGGCTGTCCAACAGAACTTTCTGAGATTATGGAGGTAGTAACTGCAGTGAGAGCTACTACCCCTGGAACAGAAGAGACAAAGGGAACAGATTGGTGTTTTTGATATAAGAGCTAAGAAGAAAGTACTTAGGCAGATAGTGAGGGCATGGGAATCCTCCATAAGGTCTTCCTTTTAATGAAAAGCAGCCCCAAAATCATTTTCTTTTCTAATAAAGAGCAGCCTGTAAAATCGAGCTGCAGACATAGACAAGCAAGCTGGAAGCTTGCACAGGTGAATGCTGGCAGTTGTGCCAATACAAATATACTACCTGGGAGTAAGCATGTTCAAAATGGTGGCTCCATCTTCTCCTTTTGCCAGCCATGTGTACAGTAAAGAGCAGACAAGATGGCACCGGCCAAATGGAAAGGCCGTTTGCGTAATAAGATTAGGCTGGGGCAACCAGGGTTTCCATGCCCTATGTAAACATCACACCTGGTTAAACCAATCTGTGGGCCCTACGAATCAGACACTGCCTCCTCAAGGCTGCCTATAACATCTACTGCGATCTGCAGCCTTTCCCTTTTGGATGCCTGTCTCTCACAAGAGAGCGGGAGCTGCTCTCCTCTCTCCTTTCTGCTATTAAAATTTCTGCTCCTTAACCCACTCCAGTGTGTGTATGTCCATGTCCGTGTGGTTAATCTTCTTGGTGCGAGACGACAAACCCTGGGATTTACCCCAGACAGTGATGCTGCTTCATTTTCACAACCAGGGAGCTTCTAAGAGGACTCTACAGAATTGAAAGTGACTCCTGAAAAGAGGAACTGCCCAGTTGGTGCTACTATCACTGAGGTGGAATGCATCATTCTGGGAGTGGGGAAAGAAAATACCATCAACCAACTGTTGATGGTATTTTCAATACCATTGCTGGGAAGACTAATGGGAATAGACAAGAAAGAAGTCTTTTCCCCTCTCCTCCTACTTTGTAGTCTCACTTTTAATGCCCTTAGTCATAGAATCTAACAGGACAGTAACTGGTCAAAAGGACACAGTTTGCAGAATCCCAACTCCAGTCAGCATCTCCAAGCCAGATACAGAAGCCAACTATGGACTGCATAGTTGACTGAAACCACAAAAATACCACAATGGTGGTATTTTAATAATAATTTTAGTAGTAGTAGCGAGATAATAATACTGTATTTTTACCATATCTTTTCTATGTTTTGATATGTTTAGATACACAAATACTTACCATTGCGTTACAATCGCCTAGAGTATTCAGTGCAATAACATGCTGTACAGGTTTGTAGCCTAGGAGCAATAGGCTATACTGTAGAGCCTAGGTGTGTCATAAGCTTGTAATAACAATCATCATTCCCACAGATCAACTGTGTTGTTCAGTTGTTGATCTAGGTTGTGCTCACCTAACGTTTTAGCCTTCTGCAGTAGTTGGATTTATCGTTCATCAAATATCTACTCCCTGTTAATGTTGGACTTGGCTGTCAGGTATGATATGGCTGATGGAATTGTAAAGCAAAAATTAAATCTAAGTCCTCCAGCTCACTGAATGGACCCTTCTCTTGGCTAAGGGGACCTGATAAAACCTGAAAAACTAGTTCAGGCCATGACAGGAAGGTGGGTAGATGATATTGGACATGCTTCATTATACTCTTCTTCCTTTGGAGTTCAGGCAAACAATTGACCAGCATTAACTTTAAAATAGAAAGTCTAAGACTGGCAGAACAGACTCTTTGTAGCAATAAGATACAAACTCCAATCCCACCCAGGTATAACGTCACGTGGCAGAAAATAGGCCCTAAAAGGAAATCAAAGTATTTTACCCCGAAATGTGTATCTTTGACATATTTTGAAATTGTATCAATCTACTTAGAAGTTTATTTTGCCAAGGTTAAAGATCAGCTGTTCTTGTGGGGGAAATTTACATTCTGTAGAGATTCGGCTTCCTTTACTAGGTCTCTCCAGAGAGTCTGACCCTTTGATAAGAGAGATTCACTTTTCTCTGAAGTCTGCTACCTGGAGGCTTTATCTGTATGACAAGAACCTTGGCTTGCACGACTCTCCTCTTACTTTAACTCAGAGCTGATTTCACCTCTTCAGGCAGAGCTTCACCCTTTTAACCAATTGCCAATTAGGAAATCTGTAAATCTATCTATGACCTGGAAGCGCTATACCTCCCCCCGCCATCACTAGGATATCATACCTTTCTGGGTTGAACCAATCTATAATGCACATATATTAACTTATGGCTATGCCTAAACTTCTGTCTCCCTAAAATATTTAAAACCAAACACCAAACTAACCCAACCACCTGGGCACATGTTCTCAGGAACTCCTGAGGCCGTGTTATGGGTCATGATCTTTAACCTTGCAAAATAAACTTCTAAGTAGATTGATACTGTCTCAGATACTTTATGGTTTACAGAATGTTGGTGGACACAAATAGATGCCTTAAATGTGTTTGCCAGATTTGGAGTTGCACCATGAGAAGAATATGACTGCATTACTTCATTCTTGCATTATTATAAGTAAATACCTGAGACTGGGTGATTTATAAAGAAAACAGATTTAATTGGCTCATGGTTGTGCAGGCTGTACAGGAAGTATAATGCTGGCACCTACTTGGCTTCTGGGGAAACTTATAATCATGGCATAAGGTGAAGGGGGAGCAGACATGCCACATGGTGAAAGCAGGAGCAAGAGAGAAGGGGGAGGTGCCAAACTTTTTTATACATTCAAATTTCACGAGAACTCACTCATCATCGTGACAGCACTAAGGGTATGGTGCTAAACCATTCGTGAGAAATCTGCCCCCATGATCCAGTCACCTCCCACCAGATTCCACCTCCAACATTGGGGATTACAATTAAATATGATACTTGGGTGGGAACACAGATCCAAACCATATCAATGCCATTTCAGCCTAGGCTACAGAATGAGATGCATGTAAGAAGTCTGTGACCTGGACCAGAGCAGCCCAGCTGAACACATGCTGGATTGGAAGAACCACCTTTGACCTGAAGACTTGTGAGTGAGAATAAATGCTGTTGTAAGTCACTGAGTTTTGGTTTGTCATGCAGCATTATTGTGTAAATAGCAGGATGAATCACACCCTTAGCTTGTACCTTTGGCTCTTTAGTTGAAGATGAAAAATTTTAGGCAAACTAAAACTGCCTCAAAAAACAGCAGCGTATTATCACACAAGGTAAAGAATGTGTAGGAGTTCTCTGAATTGCAGCTAACATAATATTATCTGAAGAAATGTTGAATTCTTTTTGTTCTTGGGCAGTAATAAGTTTGTTATTGTTGTAGGATATTTCAAAATAGTAGATAACCATAATTAGCATGTAATTTGTTGGCAACACTGTCTTTTAGCAGTTCTAACCCATAGAAACTTAAATTCATAGTTATCAGTAATGCTTACTGTGAATGCTTTAACGTAGCAATTCTTGCATTTTTATGCATCTTGTTAATTAATGGTTTACTGTTTTCCTGGTCTTATGTATCTATAGTCTCATTTAATTTTAACAGTTATGTCTTCTAACTAAAGGAATTAAAGCCAGAAAAGGAGGTAATTATTGGACTGATCAAAGTGATCTATTCAGTTATCTTAGATTAGGTAGGGCCAAAGCCGAACTTAGAATCTAGGTAGGATTTGGAAAGGAGCAGAAGAGGGCATCCCTATTTAGGCCAAAACTATTAGAGTAGGGATTTTTGAAGGATGAGGATTGACGTCAATTGAGATTCCAGCATACCTGGAATAGAGGATTTGTTTTAGGAATTGGTAATAAATATGTTAGATTAAAAAAGCAAAAGAAAAAGAAGTTTGCACTTGATGGAGTGGGCAGTGGGGAACTTGTATAAAATCATGTTAATAATGCTTTATGGAGATTTTTCTGGTGATAATATTCAATTAAAATCTTTAAAGTTTGTAAAACATGTTTTAACTCCCTCGTATATGTCTATTACATGCCAGACACTATGCTGGGTAGTTATATTCACATAAGTGGAGAAGTAGGCATTGTAGGGGTTAAAAAATAAGATATGGCCCCTGCTCTCAATGGAGCAGACAGATATTTTTACAGCCATTATACAAGTTATAGTTTAATAAGCACTATAATAAAGGTAAAAGAATTAAGAGAATATAGATGAGGGAAAATTAATTACTATTAGGGGGATCAAGGAAGTTTTACAGAAGAGGTTGTAAATGGACTGTTAGTAAATTACTCATAATGGACAAAAAAGAAGGCAGAATCGAAAGTGATATCAAAACTTTTAGTCCAGGAAACAAATAATGGTTTTGTCATGGCCAGAAATAGAAACCTGGAAATTATGATAATATTAACAACAATTTTGCATCAATTTCATAACTGATGTGTGTTGTGATGAGTCCACTTAAATTTTCTGATTCAATTCTAAGTGCTTTCCAAGGCATGGTTTAAAGCATTAGAGCATGTTTGTATTTAACAGTTAGCCTCATTGACTCAGGGTGTTTAACCCAGTTAGGCTTGGCATTTAAATGAGTAAGACATGAGAAAATATATCCCCATTTGGTTCTTCTTGTACATAAAGAGTGTTTTCAAAAAACGTGACTAACAATGGTCTTTGCTAAAAATATATTACCTTATGTAGGCTATCTATAGTATCTTATCTATTAGAAAGTTTTGGGGATGGGATAGAAACCCCAAAAAGTTTAAACATAATCAAGATATATACAGACACATAGACATATAAGAAGAAGAATCTCATAGTGTAGTACAATAGAATTTTAGCAAACATGAGCTTTGGTCTAAGGAAAGAAAAGTTTAAGCCAACATCATGAAGTCTTGGAAAATGTGTACAAAGACATTGCCAGTAACATTACATTCCAATCAGTAACACATGCTTTTGTTAAAATTACTCTTTTAAATAAGTCAGCAAAGTCAGTAAATTTCTGCAGATGCTATCATAAGTTTCTTATTAATGCTATAAGTGAGACTCTCCTTTCCCATATAAGATGAAAGCTGCTCTGGCCTAGTTGACTCTAACATGTTACTTCAGTAAACTGGGTAAGGCCACTTTTATCTCTCAGAACCTGTTTCCTCATCTGAGGAATGAGAAGGTAGGACTTGATTCCTCCTCCCTTTTCCCTAGCTTCCTCTCTCTCTCTCTCCCTCCTTCCCACCAAAAGGAACCTCCTTTTGGGACTTCCTTTGTGTCCTAGTTTAGATTCTTATATATTTTACCCAGAGTACTATAATCCCTAGCAAGTCTCTTTACTGCCAATATTGTCTTCCTCAAAGCTATTCTCAAAAAAATGACCTGAATAATGAATCTAAAACCCCAATGTGACTATGTTTTTTTCTTAGTTGGCTACAGGTGATTCTACCTGATGTAGCTCCTGTTGTTTTTGCCATAGCTTCATTGCGGGCTTCATTGCCTACTCTCTCATCACCTGGTTACTGCTGTCCTCTCTGAATGTAGTGAGTGCCCTCTATGACTTTGTGTATGGGCAAACTCCTGTTCATCCTTCAAACTCTTATCAAATGTCCTTTCCTCTGTGATACCTTCAAGAAGAATAAATTCTTTCCTTCTCTTTTGTCATTATACTTGGTTTTTGCTTCTACGGTGGCACTTATTCCATTGTATTACACTTAAATTTCTGTATGTCTGACTCTTTACGCCCTGGGCACAGTGCCTTGCACATAATGGGTAGTCAATAAATACATATTGATTGGTGAGCATTTTGGTGATTTTTATTGGAGACTAAACTGCATAAGCGTTTTCAATTTTCAACTTCTTTTTGATAAATCTATAAATCACTGAAAATTAAGGGAGCAGGAAAATGTGACTTTAATATTTCTTAATACTAAAAAAAATCTGAGATGCAATTATTGATCAATTTCAGTATTTTAGAAACTAAATAAAACAGTAACATTTGTGATCACTCTAAAGTATGAAGACATGTTTGGGCTTCTTTTAAGTGTAATGAAAGCATCGGGTGATTGTTCATATTATGGATTCCTGAGCTATTTCTTTACCAACTGCCCAAAAGGCAACACATCTGTTTCCTGAGTCCTGGATAAAATTCTTTACCTACATGTAGCCCAACTTCATGTTATGACTTCTGATATGCACTTGGAAAGCCTGTGTGACACATTTTCCTATGAATTTGGCTGCAGAATTCATTTGAGCCAACTTGACCCTTTTGCCTTACAAAAACACTGGAAATTCCAGGATCTAATTGGCACAAGAGTTATTTTTCCAGAAAGGAAGCCAGGTTCAGAGCAGTCACCAGTTATGGTCCCTTAGGTAGAATTTTCTTTCTTGTTTTCTAATAGCATCTCTTTAAACAATATCGGGGAATGGAGCAGAAAAAATTTATTTGAGGAGCAGTTAAACTATGATTTGGAGAAATACATAGAAAATGTTATCTTTACAATTTTACTACCTAATTTTTTTTGTGTGTGTACCTATAACAGTTTTACTAAAACTTTACTTTTTAAATGCAGAGTGTTGCCTATTGCTTGTTTTAAGTATAAATATCTTAATGAAAACGCTTAAATCATATTTAGGTGTCAAAAGAATTATCTTTTGGAAAGAATAATATAAAAATATTTTATTTTATTAATATTAAAACATTTTTAAAAATTAAACATAGGTTGAGGTTGAAATTTGAAATTGAGACAACTAGTAAAAGACAAGCAAGGTTAACAATTTTACTTGCAACTTAGAGTGAACAGGCTTTTTATCCTGGTGAGTAATTACTTGTTAGTGACTTTTATATGAACAGATATAATAAAATGGTACAAACTTAAACTATTCTATAGTAGATAAAGAAGGTAATGGATGGTGAGAAAAATAAACCCACTATATGTAAAATGTATTGTAATGAACTTGGAAGGGAAAAAAAAGATGCTACCTGTATTAGTCTGTTTTCATGCTGCTGATAAGGACATACCCAAGACTAGGCAATTTACAAAAGAAAGAAGTTTAATTGGACTTACAATTCCATGTGGCAGGGGAAGACTCACAATCATGGTGGAAGGCAAGGAGGAGCAAGTCACATCTTATGTGGATGGCAGCAGGCAAAAAGAGCTTGTGCAGGGCAACTCCCATTTTTAAAGCCATCAGATCTCATGAGACCCATTCACTATCAAAAGAATAGCACAGGAAAGATCCACCCCCATAATTCAATCATCTCCCACTGGGTCCCTCCCACAACACGTGGGAAATATGGGAGCTACAAGGTGAGATTTGGGTGGGGACACAGAGCCAAACCACATCATTTCACCCCGGCCCCTCCCAAATCTCTTATCTTCACATTTCACAACCAATCATGCTTTCCCAACAGTTCCCCGAAGTCTCAGTCCATTTCAGCATTAACCCAAGAGTCCAAATCCAAAGTCTCATCTGAGACAAGGCAAGCCCCTTCTGCCTATGAGCCTGTAAAATCAAAAGCAAATTAATTACTTTCTAGATACAATGGGGGTACAGGAATTGGGTAAATACAGCCATTACAAATGGGAAAAATTGGCCAAAACACAGGGATGACAGGCCCCATGCAAGTCCGAAATCCAGTAGGGCAGTCAAGTCTTAAAGCTTCAACATGATCTCCTTTGACTCCATGTCTCGCATCTGGGTCACACCGATGCAATAGGTGGGTTCCCATGGTCTTGGGCAGCTCCACCCCTGTGACTCTTCAGGGTACAGTCTCCCTCCCAGCTGCTTTCATGGGCTGGCATTGAGTGTCTGTGGCTTTTTCAGGTACAGGGTGCAAGCTTTTGGTTGATCTACCATTTTGGGGTCTGAGGGACAGTGGCCCTCTTCTCACAGCTCCACTAGGAGGTGCCCCAGTAGAGACTCTATGTGGGGGCTCTGACCACACATTTCCCTTATGCACTGTCCTAGCAGAGGTTCTCCATGAGGGCCATGCTCCTGCAGCAAACTTCTGCCTGGACATTCAGGTGTTTCAATACATCTTCTGAAATCTAGGCGGAGGTTCCTAAACCTCAATTCTTGACTTCTGTGTACCCACAAGGTAAATACCACAAGGAAACTGCTAAAGGTTGGGGCTTGCATCCTCTGAAGCCATGGTCTGAGCTGTACCTTGGCCCCTTTTAGTCATGGCAGGTGTGGCTGGGACACAGGGCACCAAGTCTCTAGAGGGCACACAACACGGGGACCCTGGGCCTGGCCCACAAAACTACATTTTCCTCCTAGGTCTTCGGGCCTGTGATGGGAGGGGCTGTCGTGAAGACCTCTGACATGCCCTGGAGACATTTTCCTCATGGTAATGGGGATTAACTTTTGGTTCCTAATAACTTATGCAAATTTCCACAGCCAGCTTGAATTTCTCCTCAGAAAATGGGATTTTCTTTTCTATTGCATTGTCAGCCTGCAAATTTTTTGAACTTTTGTGCTCTGCTTCCCTTCTAAAACTGAATGCCCTTAACAGCACCCAAGTAACCTCTTGAATGCTTTGCTGCCTTGGAATTTTGTCTGCCAGACACCCTAAACCATCTCCCTCAAGTTCAAAGTTCCACAAATCTCTAGGGCAGTGGCAAAATGCTGCCAGTCTCTTTCCTATAACATAACAAGAGTCACCTTTGCTCCAGTTCTGAACAAATTCCTCATTTCTATCTGAAACCACCTCAGTGTGGACCTTATTGTTTATATCACTATCAGCATTTTGGTCAAAGCCATTTAACAAGTCTTTAGGAAGTTCCAAACTTTCCCACATTTTCCTGCCTTCTTCCGAGCCCTCCAAACTGTACCAACCTCTGCCTGTTACCCAGTTCCAATGTCGCTTCCGCATTTTCAGGTATCTTTTCAGCAGCACCCCACTCTACTGGTAGCAATTTACTGTGTTAGCTCATTTTCATGCTGCTGATAAAGAGATACCCAAGACTGAGCAATTTAAAAAAGAAAGAGGTTTAATTGAACTTACAGTTCCACATGGCTAGGGAAGCCTCACGACCATGGTGGAAGGCAAGGAGGAACAAGTCACATCTTATGTGGATAGCAGCAGGCAAAGAGAGAGAGAGCTTGTGCAGGGCAACTCCTATTTTTAAAACCATCAGATCTCGTGATTCCCACTCAGTATCACAAGAAAGACCCACCCCCATAATTCGATCATATGTTACTGGGTCCCTCCTACAACATGTGGGAATTATGGGAGCTACAAGATTAGATTTGGGTGGGGACACAGAGCCAAACCATATCACTATCTAAAGAGTTGGGGCATCATCATCAAATAGAACGACTTTTAAATGAATATTTATGTATTATAAGGTAATGTGGGGAAGAATTTGGTTAGAATTCAATCCTTGAAACATGGCTGACATCCATGTTCATTTTTGCTTAAGGGTTAATCTATGACATGGGGTGGGCAGAACTTAAGCAGAAAGCCATAGTCTTACTAGTTTTTGGTATTAGAGGATGGAGTTTGAGGCTTTCAGAGTGGTTGAGAATTCAGGAGAACATTCTTAAAAGGACGAATTCAAAAGCAGAGAATACCTAAATTGTTGTATAAACTGCCACTGAACTACATATGCACCAGGGGGACTCCAAGAAACTTATCAGAAAGAAAAAGCTAGATGGCTGAAAATGATGAACAGAGATTTTAGCTGCTGCTAAATCAGAGTATCTAAAAATAATAAAAATAGTTGACCACACAAAATAGTTTTGGAGAAATTGCAACTTTAATACACCTCTGGTGAGAATACAAAATGGTAAACTACTTTGAAAAGTGTTAAACATCCATCTGCCATATGGCACAGCCACTTCATTCTTAGATATTTGCCAAACCAAAATGAAACCTATGTTTACATGAAGATTGCATGTGGATGCTCATAGCACCTTTATTTGTAACAGCTACAAAATGGAAACAACCTAAATATTCGACATGGGAATGAATAAACATATTGTGGTATACCCATACAATGGAGTACATTTTACTCAGCAGTAAAAATGAGCAAACGGTTAATACACTCAATAACACTGATGAATCTCAAAGTTGCTATTTTGAGTGAAAGATGCAGGCAATAAAACAGAGTATACTATATTAGTGACTGTACATATCATTCAATGAATTTCAAATTAATCGACAGTAACAGGAAGTAAATCATTGGTTGTCTGGTGAGAGAAAGCAGGTAGAGGCAGAAGGAAGGGGCTACGAAGGGCAAGAGGACACTTGGGGGGTGATGGAAATATTTTTTATATTGTGTGGCAATAGCTTCATGGGTGAATACATATGCTAAAACTTATCATCAAATTATATACTCTAAATTATGTGAGGTCTGTTGTTCTTCAATTATACCTCAATAACTGCATTAGTCTGTTTTCACACTGCTATAAAGAACTACCTGAGACTGGGTAATTTATAAAATAAAGAGGTTTAATTGACTCACAGTTCCACAGGGCTGGGGAGGCCTCAGGAAACTTACAACCATGGTGGAAGGTGAAGGGAAAGCAAGGCACATCTTACATGGCAGCAGGAGAGAGAGGGAGTGAAGGGGGAAGTGCCACACTTTTAAACCATCAGATTTTATGAGAACCCACTACCATGAGAACAGCATGGGGGAAATCTGCCCCCATGATCCTCCTACCAGGTCCCTCCCCTAACACAAAGGGATTACAATTCGATATGAGATTTGGGAGGAGACACACAGCCAAACCGTATCAATAAACTTTTAGTATTTTATATTCTCTGTTAAAACACAAGCTACTTGCTTTGCTTACTCTTTTCTCACAGCAACATTTAATTGTCCTTGAGGACTCAAAATGCAGTGTGGTGACTGATCATCTTGGACCATGTTAGGCACTACGTTGAACTGTTCCTCAGGGAGCAGTTACTTCCCTATTTCCATTGTTCTGAAGACAGATATACTAACCTATATGAAATGTTCTCACCAAACTTATAAATGACCAAAAGTTGAAAGTGTGAAATGGTGACACATAAAATGAATCTAAGAGATACTTTAATTTGAATTATTGATTATCTTACTTTTAACCTTCATATATTAACTGCCAATATTAAAATGAAATTCCCATCTCATGTATGCTAAATGCAAGTTCAGACTACCCTCATGCATTTAAAGGATGTTTTTCCAACACCAGAATCTTTAAATGATCATCTTTCGACAATGAATCCTTCCCTATATACATATATATATATATATATATATATATTTTATTTATACCCTTATGTATATACCCTTAGTGTCCATACTAAGGGTATGGATAATGTGTTTCTTTTGCAAACAATTTGTTTTTTGTCTAGAATCAGCCAGCATCCATTGTGACTTAAGGAACATTGTGTTTCAGTCTTAACTAACTTTATGAATTTACATAACAGTAATTAAGAGAGGTAGACATTGCAGTCTTTTTTTTTTAATAAAATTATAAAAAAACAGATAAATGCTTCCCATAGAGAGGCAATATTAGAATTCATATTAAAACTCAAGAATCCTTAAATGATCAGACCATTAATAATACTCTATCTTTATGAAAAAGAAATGGTTTCATAGATGGAACCAGGGACCAGTGCATCAATTTAATGGTGCAAAAATTCTACCAACTTTACGGAAATTATGCATAAGAACTTGGTCTTCATTGTCAGTTAAGATAGCTCTTATATTTTGTATGATATTTATTTGCTTAGTTTGCTTAAAGCGTTTTTACATACTTATGTAACTTAATCCTAACAAATTATCCACAAAAGGTGGAGTGAGAAACATCATGATAAAATTTTTATAGTCAGGAAAATAAAGCTGCAAAATGCGTATTGAAACTTGTAACATATTTAGTAGCAATGTTTCTGCTCTGGTAACCTCCACACCACCAGATTTCATTTTTCCAAGCATTCTTAACTTTATTTTGGAAAAAATATTGACATATATTGTTAGCATTAAGAAGCAAGTACTTAGAAGCAATTATTACTGTAACCTCTACCCATGTGCTACTTATCTCTAAAGAACTTGGAGCTATTTTTAAAAAAGTTGTTTTTTTTTTCTCATAATTGCCTTGTAAAGTAGGTTAAATAAAGGTGTGGACAAAAGTTATCTGAAAAAGAACTTGGAGGAAAGACTTTATTCTGGTGAACAGTTTGCAAATTAGGAAGACCACAGTCTTCTGTGTAAAAGGAAGGTGTTTCTAGGGAACAAAGAGAGGGTTCAGATTTTTTTTTTTTTTTTTCTGAGACGGAGTCTCGCTCTGTCCCCCAGGCTGGAGTGCCGTGGTGCAATCTGGGCTCACTGTAAGCTCCGCCTCCCGGGTTCATGCCATTCTCCTGCCTCAACCTCCCGAGTAGCTGGTACTACAGGTGCCCGCCAGCATGCCCCGCTAATTTTTTTGTATTTTTTTAGTACAGACTGTGTTTCACCATGTTAGCCAGGGTGGTCTCGATCTCCTGACCTCGTGATCCACCTGCCTTGGCCTCCCAAAGTGCTGGGATTACAGGCATGAGCCACCATGCCCGGCCAGAGAGTTCAGATTTTAAAGCAAAAGTTTCCACCCAGGTTTCCAGTCAGATCTGTTTATGCAAATGAAAGATTGACACTTGTTTAGTTCTGATTGGTCAATAAGCTGAGATCTAATTGGTTGAGGCAGTTAAGCTGTGATTGATTGGTTCAGGTGAGCATTGAAAAGTCTCAAAGTTAAAAACGTACAGTTTTCCAGGGTTTTCGGGCAACTCGAAGAATATGTGTAACCTCTACTCACCAAATGGCCACTTGGCTCTATTTTAAATTTAGGCCCAGTTAGCTACTTGGGATCCATCATGAAGGACTGGCTCTTTCAGGTTCACATTTGTTCACCAAGTGATGAACCTCATTTTTGAGTGTGGAGATTGGAACTTAGGAAAGTGATTTGTAACTTTGCTCCAGCTTGAGACTTGGCTTGGAAATAACCTCCAAGGCGTGGAATACCAGCATTGACAGCCTTACCTGGGTGCACCTCAGGAGTCTGCTCAAAGAGGTGAGGCTATTAGGTGGTGAACTGCTGATGAGAACCCAGTGCTAACAAGACAGAGGTGATGCATACAATCCCTTTAGACACCAGTTAGCTCAGCCCTGGTCTCTAATTTAGTCAAATCCAAATAAATATTTTTACATGTATATTTTTCTAATTAGCTCTCACTCTTTTAGCTGAAGTCCAGAGATAAAAGACACATGCTTAAGATTTCTTCTACTTTAGTAAAACTAGGTCTAGTATTTTACCAGCACCTGGAGAAGAGATCTGTACAGAATTTAAAAAAAAATACCTGACAAAGTAAAACTGATATCAAGATGGGCAGGGTGTTACATTAACCTGGGGTGGAAGGCATGTTTGACAGGGGTAAATATTAAAGAAAGAAGTTAATATGTCATATTTTAAAATTATTTTATTTATTTGAATTTTTATTAAAGTTCTTTCTATATTTTTAAGGTTTGAGCAGTATGGAGGAGAAAGGTACATATATATATAGATATATATGTAATTTTTCTATCAATATTTTTAAAGAACTCTATCACTAAGTTCATATGTCTTGCATGTATTGAGAAAATGGGTAGTTGTAGAGGGTAGGTGGCTTGCTGTGGCCTAATTTGATATTGCAGATATAACCTTGTAAGTTTAGATTCACTAAAATTAAGAAAGTTTAAAATGTAAGGACAGGCACAGGAAAAATCAATGTGATTCTTATATTTATTATGAACAATTAGATATTTATGTAAACTAAAATAGTATCTCTAGATTATTTTTGGAGAAAGTCCTGCCACTCCCATGCTTTAAAGACCTTTTTTTTTTATTAATTAAATAAATTATTTCTTGCAGTGAGAAAGGAGTTTGGAGACAGAAAGACGGAAGAGTTGATATTCCGCTCACAGATGTCAATTTTCAAAGAAATTTCTGCCCATTATGGATGCACCACAAATACTAGTCTATGCAATATATATTTTGAAAAGAATTTTTTTCGTGAAACTGTAATTTTCGTTCATAAGAATATATTTCCTGACTTAGCATTTTATTGACTAGATTAAAATTTTGTTCCCCAAAGTAAGTGTGTGTGTGTGTGTGTGTGTGTGTGTGTGTGTGTGTGCACGCAGACGTGTGTGTGCATTCCTGAGGATTATTCTAAGGCTGAACTCCTTCATAGAAATGGAATTTTTCTCTCTACGCTCACATTTTAAAACAGCTCACACAAGCCAGGCAGAGACTGCCAACCCCTTGGTTTCTAATTCTTTGTGCTAGTTCTATTAGAGGGGGCAAGTGTAATCTGACAATGGGAAACAATACACCCTTTCTCATATTCTTTATCAACATACATAAACTGGAAGAAATATAGAAAAAGAAAGAGAGGGGTACAGAGGGAGGAAAGGAGGAAGAAGAAAGAGAGGAGGGGAAGTAGGAAGAGAGGAGAAGGGGACTGTAGTGGGGGAAAGAGAGGAGAGACAGAATCTTTCCACGAAAGTTAGCATCTGAGAGAGAGGCCCACGGAATTGATTTTTTTTTTTTTTTATCCCTTTGGCAAACCAGCATTTGGTCTTTGCTTTGGTTATCCTGAGATAGTGTTTTGTTTACCTGAGCTAGCTGGCCATCTCAGCTGTGACAATTTAAAATTAGGCCACTATTTATAATTCAAGCTATGTGTAAACAAAACAAAACACAATACAACCAATGAAAGAGGTTTGTTTGCTTGTTTTTTTTAAAAGGTAGAGGCATTTTGTAAATCAGACAGAGATAGCTTTCTTGAATAAAATGACATTTTTAGTTATTTCTTTGTCTTGAACTTTCTCCTGAGACACCTTTTGGCTCACTAGTCACGAGGAACTGAAGAGGAACTGAAGGAATTCTAAACATCCCCAAAGCCTCTAGTGATTCTCCAGATGTGTGTTTTCAAGAGGCTGGCGACTTGTAGGGAGGGTGGATATACCTTAATTATTCAGTCACTTTTAACGTTTTACCTAAACTATTTGTCAAATAAGTAGTTTTTGCATTGCTTTAACTGTATACAGCCATCATTTGATTATACATTCTATCAAAGATTGATTGCCTGATTTCAGGTTTAATTTTAAGATTTAAATGACTGACTCCTTAGCTTGCTCAGTTGTATTCTTTGTCTCTGATTACTTACTCCGTAGAACACTGCTTACCTTTAAATAAAATGTATTAAACTCCTTTGTTTTCAGATGCTCTAATATTTATGCCTATTGGGGATTCATACCCTAATAACTTGGGCTACTAGTCTGTCATAAAATATAAACTCCAGCCATATTAAATATGGTAGACTTGCCCTAAAAGTCAGATTTATACCTTCAATATACCATGGAATTTGTAATACAAATAAATTCCTTTTTTTATATTGGTTTTAAAATAAGAAATTGTAGTCTGTTGTGTTCTAGAGTTTCTGTAAGAACAACAGAAGGAACGCTCAGCTAATGTTTAGTACCCATATGCTTCATTAAAGTGACCAGATGTCCTGCATTTGTCAAGGGAAAAGGGGAATTGTTTTCTTCTCTCTCAAATATTTCCTTCAAAAAGTCTATCACAGATACATTTTGTGCCTTCACTGCCCTTTTTAAATAATTATTATTCATGCCTTACTATAAGAACATTACAACTGGTAACAAACTGCTTTTAAACTTGGGGTTTCAGATTTTCTAAAGCCAAAATTTTATTGTGTTTGTTGGGTTTTTTTGTAGTTCTGTAGTTTAGTATTACAAAAATTTATATCAGAATTCTCATCCTGCCTACATAGTCCTAAAACTAAATGTATAATGTAAAGCAGGCATGATCCTGTTTATTTTTTTAAAGGCTGAGTTCCAACACACATTTTAAATCTCAGTAAAATGTGGCTTCTTTTCTCAGTAAATACTGTCAGGAAAAATTGTCCAAACCTTGGAAATGGAAGAAGAGATTATGGAGCATCCTTTAAATGAAGTGCTATGTTTTGTCTGTTGAATTTTTCAAGGTTTATCAGATTCTGAAGAGGTGTGCTCCTTTGAGTGACTTCCTATTGACAAGGTTAAATGTCTCAAACCTTTTAGTCTCAGGACCCCTTAACACTCTCAAAACTTTTTGAGGGTCCTAAAGACTTTTGTTTATGTGCATTTTATCTATTGATATTTACCATATTATAAATTAATGCTAAGCAATTAAAATATTATACATATATGTGTTAATTTATTTTAAATAACAATAATAATTCCATTGCCTATTAGCATGGGACACTGGCTTATTTTTATAAAAAATAATTTTTATTTCGAAATAAAATTTTCAGGTGAAGAGTGATGCTGTCTTTACAATTTTGCAAGTTTCTTTAACATCTGGCCTGATAGAAGGTAGTGGATTATCGTGTCTACTTCAGCCTTCAATTGGTTGCACTCTGTTATTTTGGTGGAAGTATATATAAAATGTCTGGTACCACACAGTTATGTATGGAGTTGGAAAAAGGAGGAATATTTTAACACCCCTTTCCTATAATTGTGGATGTTTTTCTTTGATATTACACCAAAAGTTGGCAAGTGGTAGTTTCTTAAAGGTTAGTTGCAATGGGGAATCTGAAGCCATATTGATAAGCTTTAAAACTATTCCTTTTGAATCTGTTGGCTTATCTTGCACATTAAATGGGCCATTTATCTATGTCAAATTATGTAACATTATTTAATGGTCATATAGAAATTATTGGTTTATGGATATATGCAGATTTTCTAAATGTTGACACGTTTGATTGCCCAATATTAAAATATCAAATCTGTCTATATTGCAACCAATTCCATTAGACATTTTTGCAGATTAGATGTTCTAAAGGAAAGGTTCATTTATTGTTGTTCGGAGAATAACTTTAAAATGCTCATGACATTAGACCCAGGGATCTTATTGAAATATATTTTCTTAAAGAGATAATTGCACAAGTGTATTAGTCCATTCTTAAACTGCCATAAAGAACTACATGACACTGGGTAATTTATAAAGAAAAGAAGCTTAATCAGCTCATGGTTCCATGGGCTATACAGGCTTCTGCTTCTGGGGAGGCCTCAGGAAACTTACAATCATGGCAGAAGGTGAAGCATGTCTTCACATGGCTGGCAAGAGAGAGCGAGCAAAGGGGGAAGTGCTACACACTTTTAAACAACCAGATCTCATGAAAACTCACTCACTGTGACAAAAACAGCAAGGGGGGAAGTCCACCCACGTGATCCAATCACCTCCTACCAGGCCCGTCCTCCAACATTGAGAATTATAAATTGACATGAGATTTGGGTGGGGACACAGAGTCAAGCCATATCATTCTGTCCCTGGCCTGTCCCAAATCTTATGTTCTTCTCACATTTCAAAACACAATTATGCCTTCCCAGTTATCCCCCAAAGTCTTAACTCACTCCAGCATTAACTCAAAAGTCCAAGTCCAACATCTCCTCTGAGACAAGGCAAGTCCCTTCTGCCTATAAGCCTGTAAAATAAAAATCAAGACATCCGAGACACAATGGGGGTAGAAGCATTGGGTAATTGTTCCTATTCCAAAAGGGAAAAATTGGCCAAAACAGAGGGGATACAGGCCCCATGAAAGTCTGAAACCCAGGAGAGCAGTCATTAAATCTCAAAGCGCCAAAATAATTTCTTTTGACTCCATGTCTCATGTCCAGGTCACACTGATGGGAATAGGGTCCCAAGGTCTTGGGCAGCTCCACCCCTGTGGCTCTGCAGGGTACAGCCCTTGTGGCTGCTTTCTCAGGCTGACATTGAGTGCCTGCAGCTTTTCTAGGCTCACTGTGCAAGCTGTTGGTGGATCTACCATTCTGGGTCTGAAGGAAAATGTCCCTTTTCTCACAGCTCCACTAGGCAATGACCCAGTGGAGACTCTGTGTGGGGGCTCAAACCCCACATATCCCCTCCACACTGCCCCTAGTAGAGGTTCTCCATTTGGGGTTTACCCCTGCAGCAGACTTTTGTATGGACATCCAGGCATTTCTGTACATCCTCTGAAATCTAGGTGAAGGCTCCCTAAGCTCAACTCCTGTCTTCTGGGCACCTGCAGGCCTAACACCACGTGGAAGCTGCCAAGGCTTGGGGCTTGCACACTATGAAGCAACAGCCCAAGTTGTACCTTGGCCCCTTTTAGCCAAGGCTGGAGCGGGAGCAGCTGGGAGGCAGGGTGCTGTGTACTGAGGTTGCACAGAACAGTGGGGTCCTGGGCCTGGCCCATGAAACCAGTTTTCCCTCCTAGGCCTACAGGCCTGTGATGGGAGAGGCTGCCAGAAAGATCTCTGAAATGCCTTGGAGGCATTGTCCCTTTTGTCTTGGCTATTAACATTTGGCTTATCTTTACTTTTGCAAATGTCTTTAGCTGGCTTGATTTCCTCCCCTGAAAATGTTTTGGTTTTTTTCTACTACATGGTCAGGCTGCAAATTTTCCAAACTTTTATGTTCTGCTTCCCTTTTAAATATAAGTTCCAATTTCAGGTTATTTCTTTGTGCAGATGAATGTAGACTTTTAAAAGCAGCCTTGACACATCTTTCTAAGCATTTGTTGCTTAGCAATTTCTTCTATTAGATACCCTAAATCATTTCTCTCAAGTTCAAAGTTCTACAAATTGCTAGAGAATGGGCACAATGCTGCCAGTCTGTTTACTAAGGCATAGCAGGAGTGACCTTTACTCCAGTTCTGAACAAGTTCCTCATCTCCATCTGAGACATCCTCAGCCAAACATCTCTGTCTATATCACTATCAGCATTTTGGTCACAACAATTTAACAAGTCTCTAGGAAATTCCAAACTTTCCCTCATCTTTCAGTCTTTTTCTGAGCCCTCCAACCTCTGCCCATTAACAAGTTCCAAAGTTGCTTCCACATTGCCAGATATCTTTATAACAATACTCCACTTCCCTGGTACTGATTTTCTGTATTAGTTCATTCTCGCACTGCTGTAAAGAACTACCTGACACTGGGTAATTTATAAAGAAAAGAGGTTTAATTGGCTCACAGTTCTATGGCCTGTACAGGCTTCTGCTTCTGGAGGGCCTCAGGAAATTTACAATCATGGCAGAAGGTGAAGGGGAAGGAAGCACATCTTCACATGGGCTGCAAGAGTCAGAGAGCAAAGTCGGGAGTGCTACACACTTTTAAACAACCAGATCTCATGAGAATTCACTATCATAAGAACAGCAAGAAGGAAGTCCACCCCCATGATTCAGTCACCTCCTACCAGGCCCCTCCTCCAACACTGAGGAATATAATTTGACATGAGATTTGGATGGGAACACAGAGCCAAACCACATCAACAAGTATGTAAAAAGTGTGTGAAATATAAACACAAAGTTATTTTTATAATTGAGAAATATTGGAAATTACCTAGATTTCCCATAGTAGATAACTGATTAAGTGTAGAGATATAGAAAGCAGAGATTATTTTACACATTAAAATACTTTGTGTGTGTGTATATATATATATGTGTACGTGTGTATTTAGTGGCATGAAAAAATATATGCTTCTTGTAGAGTGAAAAATTTTGTTATAAAGTAGCATTATAGTATGATCACAAAGAACTTCTGTGTATGCATATTAGGATAGATAATAGATAGATAGATAGTTAGATAGATGTTTTAGATAAAGTTTTGAAGAAGATTTGCCACAATGATAATCACAAACATCTCTGAGTTGACATATTTAGGAGATTTTGTTTTTCCTTGTAAGAATTTGATTGTTTAATTTTTTTTTAGAGAAACATGTATATTTTACAGCCAGGAAAAATAATAAACCATTAGCTTTTTGGAAATGAAAGTCAGTTTTATTTCTTTTTTTTTTTTTTTTTTTTTTTTTTATTTATTTTTTTATTTTTTATTGATCATTCTTGGGTGTTTCTCGGAGAGGGGGATTTGGCAGGGTTACACGACAATAGTGGAGGGAAGGTCAGCAAATAAACAAGTGAACAAAGTTCTCTGGTTTTACTAGGCAGAGGACCCTGCGGCCTTCCGCAGTGTTTGTGTCCCTGGGTACCTGAGATTAGGGAGTGGTGATGACTCTTAACGAGCATGCTGCCTTCAAGCATCTGTTCAACAAAGCACATCTTGCACCACCCTTAATCCATTCAACCCTGAGTGGATACAGCACATGTTTCAGAGAGCACAGGGTTGGGGGTAGGGTCACAGATCAACAGGATCCCAAGGCAGAAGAATTTTTTCTTAGTACAGAGAAAAGTCTCCCATGTCTACCTCCCTCCACACAGACACGGCAACCATCCGACCTCTCAATCCTTTCCCCACCTTTCCCCCCCTTCCACTCCACAAAACCGCCATTGTCATCATGGCTCGCTCTCAATGAGCTGCTGGGCACACCTCCCAGACGGGGCGGTGGCCGGGCAGAGGGGCTCCCCACCTCCCAGCAGGGGCGGCCGGGCAGAGGCGCCCCCCACCTCCCGGACGGGGCAGCTGGCCGGGCAGGGGGCTGACCCCCCCCACCTCCTTCCTGGACGGGGCGGCTGGCCGGGCAGAGGGGCTCCTCACTTCCCAGTAGGGGCGGCCGGGCAGAGGCGCCCCTCACCTCCCGGATGGGGCGGCTGGCCAGGCGAGGGGCTGACCCCCCCACCTCCCTCCCGGACGGGGCGGCTGGCCGGCGGGGGGCTGACACCCCCACCTCCCTCCCCGACGGGGCGGCTGGCCGGGCGGGGGGCTGACCCCCCCCACCTCCCTCCCGGACGGGGCGGCTGGCCGGGCGGGGGGCTGACCCCCCCCACCTCCCTCCCGGACGGGGCGGCTGGACGGGCGGGGGGCTGACCACCCACCTCCCTCCCGGACAGAGCGGCTGGCTGGGCTGTGGGCTGACCCCCCCACCTCCCTCCCGGACGGGGCGGCTGGCCGGGCTGAGGGGCTCCTCACTTCCCAGTAGGGGCGGCCAGGCAGAGGCGCCCCTCACCTCCCGGACGGGGCGGCTGGCCGGGCGGGGGGCTAACCCCCCCACCTCCCTCCCGGATGGGGCGGCTGGCCTGGCGGGGGGCTAACCCCCCCACCTCCCTCCTGGACGGGGCGGCTGGCCGGGCGGGGGGCTGACCCCCCCACCTCCCTCCCGGACGGAGTGGCTGGCCGGGCAGAGGGGCTCCTCACTTCCCAGTAGGGGCGGCCGGGCAGAGGCGCCCCTCACCTCCCGGACGGGGCGGCTGGCCAGGCGGGGGGCTAACCCCCCCACCTCCCTCCCGGACGGGGTGGCTGGCCAGGTGGGGGGCTGACCCCCCCACCTCCCTCCCGGACGGGGCGGTTGGCCGGGCGGGGGGCTGACCCCCCCACCTCCCTCCCGGACGGGGCGGCTGGCCGGGCGGGGGGCTGACCCCCCCACCTCCCTCCCGGACGGGGCGGCTGGGCGGGCAGAGGGGCTCCTCACTTCCCAGTAGGGGCGGCCGGGCAGAGGCGCCCCTCACCTCCCGGACCGGGTGGCCGGCCAGGCGGGGGGCCAACCCCCCACCTCCCTCCCGGACGGGGCGGCTGGCCGGGCTGGGGGCTGACCCCCCCACCTCCCTCCCGGACGGAGCGGCTGGCCGGGCAGAGGGGCTCCTCACTTCCCAGTAGGGGCGGCCGGGCAGAGGCGCCCCTCACCTCCCGGACAGGGCGGCTGGCTGGGCGGGGGGCTGACCCTCCCACCTCCCTCCCGGACGAGGTGGCTGCCGGGCGGAGACGCTCCTCACTTCCCAGATGGGGTGGCTGCTGGGCGGAGGGGCTCCTCACTTCTCAGACGGGGCGGTTGCCAGGCAGAGGGCCTCCTCACTTCTCAGACGGGGCGGCCGGGCAGAGACGCTCCTCACATCCCGGACGGGGCGGCAGGGCAGAGGCGCTCCCCACATCTCAGACGATGGGCGGCCGGGCAGAGACGCTCCTCACTTCCCAGATGTGATGGCGGCCGGGAAGAGGCGCTCCTCACTTCCCAGATGGGATGGCGGCTGGGCAGAGACGCTCCTCACTTTCCAGACTGGGCAGCCAGGCAGAGGGGCTCCTCACATCCCAGACGATGGGCGGCCAGGCGGAGACGCTCCTCACTTCCCAGACGGGGCGGCGACCGGGCAGAGGCTGCAATCTCGGCACTTTGGGAGGCCAAGGCAGGTGGCTGGGAGGTGGAGGTTGTAGCAAGCCGAGATCACGCCACTGCACTCCAGCCTGGGCACCATTGAGCACTGAGTGAACGAGACTCCGTCTGCAATCCCGGCACCTCGGGAGGCCGAGGCTGGCCGATCACTGCGGTTAGGAGCTGGAGACCAGCCCGGCCAACACAGCGAAACCCCATCTCCACCAAAAAAATATGAAAACCAGTCAGGCGTGGCGGCGCGCGCCTGCAATCGCAGGCACTCGGCAGGCTGAGGCAGGAGAACCAGGCAGGGAGGTTGCAGTGAGCTGAGATGGGAGCAGCAGCTTCGGCTCGGCATCACAGGGAGACCGTGGAAAGAGCGGGAGAGGGAGACCGTGGGGAGAGGGAGAGGGAGAGGGAGAGGGAGAGGGAGACGGAGAGGGAGAGGGAGAGGGAGAGGGAGAGGGAGAGGGAGAGGGAGAGGGAGAGGGAGAGGAGTCAGTTTTATTTCTAAAATTAGATAAAATAGATGTGTTTTATTTTGATAGCTAAAGTTGGCAAGATTTCAAGGCAGTGTGTAGCTTATGTGCTACTTTCTACTAGTGCAATCTACCTGACAAATAGTTTGGGTTAAAAGCCTTAAAATTTTCATTCTTGATAATTTATCTAGTTTACTTCTACTAATTATTCATGTAGGCATACTCAGTGATATATTCAAAGTTTTGTATAAAATGCAAATGTCAAACAATAGAAAATAATTCAAGTATATTATAGTGTATCATTTGGTGGAATACCTTGTAGACATTATTGTAGATCACTCATAGATTTTTGCCTGATCTTCTATAGTTGCATGCTGCTGTGATTTGAGAAAGGAAGGAAGTAGAAAGTTGAGAAATGGGGGTCATAAGCCATTTTCCCTCTTTATTAGGTTCTGTGGCATTTCTTTCTTCTCCATTCCTTCCTTTACTTGTCCCCACTTTGATTTCAAGTCTCCACTTATTCTTTGGCCACTATCTTGATTTTTAGTCATCCATGAGTCTGGTTGTTACTTAGAATGATGGGTCCACATGCCTATATTTTTCTTATGGTATTTTACTTCTGAGATTCAGAAATACTGTTTCAGAAAACATTGAAAACAATTATTCTACATTGTAAAGAAGTATGCAAATGAATATGGGTAAGCCAGAGATACTCATAGGTGCCAGGGAGTACATTTTTCATTCAGAGAACAGAAAAAAGGAAATTTCTAATGCAGTCATGGCTTACTTCTTGATGGGGATACATTTTGCGTAATGTGTCTTTAGGCAATTTGTCATTGTTTGAACATCACAGAATGTGCTTACACAAACTTAGACTGTATAGCCTACTACACACCTAGGCTAGGTGGTCTAGCCTACTACTCCCAGGCTGTAGTGCATGTTACTGCCCTGAATAGTTTGTGTATCTAAACATATCTAACGTAGAAAAGGTATAGTAAGAATACAGTATTAGAATCTTATGGATCATGCTCATATATGTGGTCCATTATGGACTGAAATGTTGTTATGAGGTGTATAACCATAGTTTCATGTCTTTTTTATAAAGGATGATGTAAATATCAGTTTTCTTTTTATTTGTTTTTATAAAATTATTAACAGTTGTTTATTTATTTATTTATCTATTTATTTATTTTTTGAGATAGAGTCTTGCTGTGTCACCCAGGCTGTAGTGCAGTGGCACAATCATGGCTTACTGCAACTTCCGCCTCCCAGGTTCAAGCAACTCTCCTTCCTCAGCCTCCCGAGTAGCTGGGATTACAGACACCCACCACCATGCCCAGCTAATTTTTGTATTTTTAGTAGAGATGGGGTTTCACCATGTGTTGAGCCAGGCTGGTCTGGAACTCCTGACCTCAAGTAATTTGCCCACCTCAGCCTCCCAATGTGCTGGGATTACAGGCATGAGCCACTGCACCTGACCTATTATTTGAAAATACATTTCCTAAGTACATTTAAAACAGTTTTGGGAAAAAATTATGTTAAATTTAGGTTTCTGTATACTTGAGAGCAACTAAAGAGCATTAAACTTTATGATCTAGCAGATAAAGATTCTCAATGCTAACAGCTAGAAAAATTTCTCATGAGTAAAATTAAATTGCTGATCTATAGGATCTCTGAGTCTTTTCCCAGTTTCATAGCAAAAGAGATTCCCCAAATTACCTTTATTTATTTATTTTTAAAGTAGAATTCTGAAATCCTAGGTTGAATGAGATATAACAAATATGCATATTTTAATATCTAAATTTTGGTTTTTCTAATTAGCAACACATCCATATTGAATTGCTAATGAAAAATTGTCAATCTTTAATATTAGCGTGTATTTTTGTACCAGAACCCTACTCTGAAGATAGCATTGTTAATACCTTCAGTGAAGTCATAGTTATTTTCTTTGGTTATGCCAACATAGGAGGGAAAAAAACCCAAAAGTCTTATCACATTAAAAAAACCAAATAGAATATAATTTTCATCTAATCATATGAAATGATATTTACTGTCCAAAAACTTTCCTATAACTCTGTTATAAAAACATATGCTCACTATGTCTGGACAATGTCAAACTCACTTTTCATGCATTCCCATTTCATTACTATGTTCAATGATTAAATCTAAAGAAAATTTTAATAGATCCCTCGCCTAAAGCAAACACAAAGAGCATCAGTGGCCACAATGAGGATGAAAGGAAAATGCTGTAGCTCTCACTAAAGGGCCTAAAAAAACTTCTGCTTTAATTTCTTTAAATCTATGATAATGTTGTGTTGTTTTAAATTATACTCTAAGTTCTAGGGCACATGTGCAGAACATGCAGGTTTGTTACATAGGTATACACGTGCCGTGGTGGTTTGCTGTAGCCATCCACTCGTCATCTACATTAGGTATTTCTGCTAATGCTATCCCTCCCCTAGCCCCCTCCAGCCCCCGACAGGCCCTGGTGTGTGATGTTCCCCTCCCTGTGTCTATGTGTTCTCATTGTTCAACTCCCACTTATGAGTGAGACCATGCGGTGATTGGTTTTTTGTTCTTGTGATATTTTGCTGAGAATGATGGTTTCCACCATCACCCATGTCCCTGCAAAGGACATGAACTCATCCTTTTTTATAACTGCATAGTATTCCGTGGTGTATATGTGCCACATTTTCTTTATCCAGTCTATCACTGATGGGCATTTTGGTTGGTTCCAAGTCTTTGCTCTAGTGAACAGTGCTGCAATAAACATACGTATGCTTGTGCCTTTGTAGTAGAATGATTTATAATCCTTTAGGTATATACCCAGTAATGGGATTGCTGGGTCAAATGGTATTGAGGAATCACCACACTGTCTTCCACAATGGTTGAACTAATTTACACTCCACCAACAGCGTAAAAGTGTTCCTATTTCTCCACATCATCTCCAGCCTCTGTTGTTTCCTGACTTGATGATTGCCTTTCTAACTGGCATGAGATGGTATTTCATTGTGGTTTTGATTTGCATTTCTCTAGTGACCAGTGATGATGAGCTTTTTGTCATATATTGGTTGGCCACATAAATGTCTTCTTTTGAGAAGTGTCTGTTCATATCGTTTGCCCACTTTTTGATGGGGTTGTTTTTTTCTTATAAAGTTGTTTCTTTGTAGATTCTGGATATTAGCCCTTTGTCAGATGGATAGATTGCAAAAATTTTCTCCCATTCTGTAGGTTGCCTGTTCGCTCTGATGATAGTTTTTTTTGCTGTGCAGAAGCTTTATAGTTTGATCAGATCGTTGTTGTTTAAGTACTGCCTGTGTAGATGATTTAAAATGATGCGAAAATTCAGGGAAAATTCAAAGGGTTTGGGGCTTGGGTTTATGTGGATTTATCTCCTCTAGTTTTATTTATGTTAAGTTTCACATATGTTCAGAATTTCTAAACAAGGTCTGATATTACTGCCAATATTTGCATGGCTTAGAGTATAAACTATTATCAGCCCTAATGATAACAAAAGCAAAAATTGTGCATTTCTAAATACTAATTGCACACAAAATGCCTAATGACATTTTCACCTTTTAAGAGAGCATGTTTATGGGGTATGAATTTGAACTTACTATGCTAGAAGGCTGGTTTTACAGAATTTTAACCCTAGTAAATTGGAAAGAACTCTAATTTTCTTTCCATCGAAAAATAAGGTCACTCACTATGGATGAAGAAAAAAATTATATATATTATTCATTAATAGCATTACATCATACATGTATTTATATGCCCTAAAACAATCTGGATGCTGCTGAGAAAATAATTTTTCCAAAGAGCACATTTTCAAAAAGTGCTTTAATGCATGTTCACTGCATCATATTTTTTCTCTCTAATACATTTGCTTTTATATTTTGCTATCAAATGACTTTGCTTTTTAGGTATACCTATTACAATGTCTTACTAAAAATAATTCATGCAACCAATACAATATTGGTTAGGGAGCGAGTTTTCATAAGGGATTCATTATACTTATAAAATTATCTTTACAAAATCATTTACATGTGGTGTCTCATTGCTCATCAAAATAACTTGATTGTGCAAATATTATCTGTAGTGACCAGAAAATAAAACTATGACCCAGAGAGATTAATAATTGCTGGTTAAATGGTGAATTTGAAAAAAACATGCAGTTCTCCTGACCTCTTATTGAGTGTTCTTTTCAGTACCACATTGAGGGAGGGGATCATTAACTCACATCCTGGAGGCTATCAAACTGACATGAATCCTTGATCATAATTGACCTAAATTATTCTGATCTACCACTGTTTGAATTAAAATTCAACAAATAATTGCTCAACTTCAATTTTATGCTGACTATAGAGGCCTTGGAGGGCCTCAAAAAGGAATCTATCTCTCAGAAAATAAATAAAAGCTTTTATTGGATAGAATTAAAGTGATTCATTTCTTTTTTCTTCTTTAAAGATCTTTTCATTGATTGTGATTTTTAAAAATCCCTTAGGAAATTCCTTATAAATGTATAAAGTTGATTTCATGGTAAAACTCTGTTCTGCTATTTACTTTTTTTTATTCCTTGGAGTGCTTGGAACTTTTTTCCTCTTTATGTCTACTTTCATTTCATCCATGCACCCATGATCTCATGTAGCTTTTCCACCCTTTAATCTTTTTTTTCTGCTCACTTAAGATAGGCTTACTGTGAACATACATTTCAACCTTATGGTGGAGTATTTAAAATTGAAAATTGAAAGAACAGAGGGATGTACTCAACATTCTGTCAGTGTTGCTTCTGCCTTTATAAGTTGAGGAAATTTTTATTTTAGTAAAATTTTATTTAGTAAAATTTAGCATATATAAGCTGAGAACATTTTTATTTTATTAAAATTTGTAATCAGCCTTTATGCTTTTGACCAATATCTTTTGAGATTTCATTAAGTGTAGAGGCCTGTGCTAAGTGATGGGAATTGAAAGATGTTTAATACCCAGTCTTCCATCTTTAGAAGTCTTGGCTTGAGTAAAGGCTGCCAGTTGAGTATATTGGCATTTTTTTTGACCAATTTTTAGATTTTAACAGAATCTTATTAGGTTTTTTATTTAACCATAACTCTGTGACTCTTACATATCATACAATGGAATTTTATTAGTTACATTAAATTGGAAGGAAGAAATGAGTTAGATAGAGAGGTTACTCAGCCTTCTTGGTTAATAAAAGTACCCTTAAATAATTCATGGCTTATATGAATCAGTATTGTCAAATGTCGAAGAGCTAGAATTTGGAAAGCCATAATTTATCACGTATTAAAGGAAAATCACAACTCATTTTCTTACATTACATTTGACTAGCTGAAATTCCTTTTTTTTTTTCTTCCAAAATTGGCTTGAAATTTTTAGGCACTATTCAATATAAAACCTGTCTCTTTTTAGTTCAGAGGAATAATATTTTGCATATATACTTATACATATATATATGTATGTCTCTGTGTGTGTGTGTGTGTGTGTGTGTGTGTGTATAAAGCATTTCATACACATGAGTACTAAGACTTTTTCTTTTTTTTCAGTTTAGCTGATTAAAATATTAAAATTTTGTCTAGCTATGGAGTAGGTCTTTTTCCATGATTTCCAAAGCATGGTTACTGAAACAGTGAAACCCTGTATTTTATTGGCAAAGAATTAAAAGATTTTGAATCTTTAATCAAGAACTGTTAAATACTTTAGTTTATAATTGGTTATGAATTAACCAGAATTCTCCACACAAATCTGTCTGCTTGAGTGAAAAGACTGGTTCTCTGCTTGCAGTATCCCCTACAGTACAGCCTTCTACTGTTCACATGTGACTGTAGTCCAGATGACATGAGAGTGATCTGATCGTGTACAGAAACCCTTAAGCATTGTTGGCATAAATCCACTCAGAGTTGCTGGGTTTTCACTTGAAAAGGAGTCTGGAAATGTGATTTAAATGACATTCTATCTTTTCTTCTGCTTGTGTCTTAAAGTCCTTGCCTGTCTCTTGTTGTAGCCAATGTAATGCATAAACTCTTCCAAGGAAGACAAGCAGACAAGCTCAGGGTTTGATTCACCGCCAGTTTTGTTCCAATAGTTGTATGAGTGCCACATTCATGAAGCTAATGCCCCTTTTCTGGCCCTACCACAGGATTCCAAGTTTTCTTTCCAGATGGCTGTGCAGCTTCAGCCCCACCAGCAGGCTGGAGTCCTTATCCACTCAACAAAAGAGATGTGTGCTTGACTCTGAAATGTTAGCATGGCATTTCTAATTATGACAATACCAAGAATCATGCAACTGGAGATATACATGGAGAAGGCAACTTGTTTGGTAAATAGTGGTATGGATTTTTTTTTTGTCACTTATCCCAAGAAATAGTATGTCCTATTTTTAATATCAAGAGAATACATTCCTTCATTTAAGCATTCAATCATTTATTTAAAAATTACTTTGCTGAATATGATTCACTATGTTTTTCTCTTAGCTAGGTGCTGGGACTATGGAAACAAATCTTTCATTTCTATGGGCCACGGACTCATAATTAATTTTGAGACAGGTCAGGATGGTATGTCTGAGGATAACAAAGAGGCAAGAGTAACCAATATAGCTCTGGGGGCAGATAACACTGTAGAAACGTGGAAGGTTCTGGAAAGTAGGGGAGTTCAGGCTGAACATGGAGGTTTTTGATGTGTGTTTTTTTTTTTTCTGCGTCTCTCAGAGTGAAAGACATTTTTTTCTTTCCCAATTTAAAATTCATTGTTTTTAATCCTCCACAAATGATCTCTTAATTCTCAGGATAAGGGTCTGATATGTGTGTGTTATTCCCTCTTTTCATATATGAAACAGTTGAGCCTCATAGATTAAACAACTTGCTTATGGTCACATGTCTGGTACTTGGAGAAAGAAGAGCTAAAAATACTCCCCTGAAAGTGGTACTGCCCCTTTCGGCAATACTCCCTTGGCACCTATGGCCCTGCCATTTTCAGCATCTGTCTCCTTTATTTGATGGTGTTTTGGCCTCAAAGTCATAGTATTTCATGACTTAAAGTCAACTCACAATTGATTATCCAATTTGATTTCGGTTGACCCACACACTAAGGCATTATCCCTTGCTTTTGATTGCAGATATTTGAGAGAGGAACAAAGTAAATTTATACAAGTAATAATGTTTATTGAACAATGATGGCCAGGCACTACATTTAGTACTTTAGTGGTTTAGCTCACAATAATCTTATGATCAGTTACTTTGTTTCCATTTTACAGAGAAGCAAACTGAGTCTTGGAGTAATTAAGTAACTTGCCCAATGTTGCTCAGTTTGCATGTGGAAGAGCTTGGATTTAGCCCAGGCAGCCTGATTCCAGAGCTCAAGAACTTCACCACCATCAAGACACAAGTTTCATTCCCTCTATGATAGTTCAATAGTTAATAAAATATATGATCCAAACTATCTGGAAATAGATGACCCAAACTATCTGAAGAGTCTTTCTGAACTTTTAAACTACAAAATTATTCTGCTGTATAAACATTAAGGAAAGGTAGAAAAGATCTGATATTGGGACACATACTGTGCCTTTTCTCAATTCACCATGTTGTATTGGTTTCCTTATATTTAAAACATAAAATGATGTAACAGCTTCTTATTTGTGCACAATACATTGGCATATTAAGGATGACTTTTTAGACAGCAAGGCAGAGTACACAGAGGTGTTTAATGTTCTTACATCTCTTCTGCCAACACTGTCATAAAAGTGCTTTCCCAAAACTATGGTAATATATTGTTCCTATCACTTTGGCTCACCTTCCAGACTTGGCCAAGAATTAAGATAATCTATCTCATCAACAGATTCAAATGTGTTTGTATTTTCTCTATCTTTGAGGAGCTTCTGAATTGTTCTCTCCAAGTGTTTAGGGAAAAGAGAAAAGATAGGAGACAGAAGAGAAGTAAGAGAATATAAATTCCAGGAGACAGAGAATTAACATTCTCTTTTTTTGATTCACGATTCAGAATAGGGTTCCATGGAGTATTAAATCAGAGTGTGATTCTGTGGTAGAGAAACATTGTAGTTGGTGTAGTGTATCATAAAATCCTAGAAATGAATGATGAAAGGTATTTCTGGAGAAGTTGGTCATTAGTACAGCAAAAGTTAAGGTATATGCCATATATAGTTCAGGCAGCGACATTCTCTTGAATATTGGATTTCTTTCTTGCAGGCTTGATTTTCCTAATGGCAAAATTAATAGTGGGTATTATATTAAGTAAGATTATTCAGAACTATCAAGTTAAGGTGAACGGACACATTTCCTCAGTTTGCTTGACAGGGGTAAAAAGTCCACATTCTTAATCACTTATGAAATTCTAAAAAATTTCAGTTGTATTTCCAGTTGCAGCAGGATATGATATAAATTAGATGTCCTGTAGGAGTGTTATTTATCCCAATTAATTTAACTTTTTTGTGCGTGTATATTTTGGACTGCTTTAGTACTTAACATTTTAGGGCTAGTTGACTTGCATAATGCTTCCAGAAAAGTACATGGAATATAACATTGCAGCTTCCTCAAATAAAAAATGCATGTGTATTTAAAATGAACCTAAATAGCTGGTAAAAGAGCTTCTTAGAAGTTGTACTTATTTTAAATTAGAATTTTAAAATAAAACATGAAAATGGTTTTTGCGATTGCAGAATTATATTTTTGCTGCCATTATAGGAGAATAATTTTTAGAGTTATCTTGAAATAGAAATATGTATTTTAAGTGCCAGTCCAAAATTAAAAGAAGATCACTCTGTAACACCATTAGAGAGAAAGAGATTGAAATGGGGAAGAGATACGTAATAACAATTAGAAAAATGTGATAACTGCAAAAACCTCATTTATGTAATATTTGATCTCTGAATTACTTTGTTCTTCCACAGAAACAGGACGTACTATGTCACATGAAATTACTAAAATAATAAATTCTTATTGTCTTCAGGGAAAATTATGTAGTCTGATTTAAAAATATAATGTGGTGACCAAAACAGCAGATTAACAGAGAATATGATTGCCTCTGATTGTCCTTCAATATCACCTCAGATTCTGAGTTATTATTCATCCATTTGTGATGAGGTATCTCATCTCCTCTGTCATTTGCTATGTTTACAATCCCACAAGAATCTATACTGCTTCCAGATAAGTGACATAACACATAGATTGGCATGTCCTTGTGAGCAAGTTGTGTACCAGAAACATAATGTATTCACCAAAAATGAAGTCATTTTACGTCTTCTGTCACTGGACTTAATTGGGTAGTTAGGTGACTTACAAGAACATTTTCTTTGCTATATCTAAGTTAAAGTTAAACTTGTGAGTCCTTTCACGTGGAAGGAGATTGAAAAAGATAAGCTTTCACATAGAAAGTGATTTACCAGTCATTTAAAGAATTCATTGAGAATAAAATACCTAGGAATCCACCTTACAAGGGACGTGAAGGACCTCTTCAAGGAGAACTACAAACCACTGCTCAATGAAATAAAAGAGGATACAAACAAATGGAAGAACATTCCATGCTCATGGGTAGGAAGAATCAATATCATGAAAATGGCCATACAGCCCAAGGTAATTTATAGATTCAATGCCATCCCCATCAAGCTACCAATGACTTTCTTCACAGAATTGGAAAAAACTACTTTAAAGTTCATATGGAACCAAAAAAGAGCCTGCATCGCCAAGTCAATCCTAAGCCAAAAGAACAAAGCTGGAGGCATCATGCTACCTGACTTCAAACTATACTACAAGGCTACAGTAACCAAAACAGCATGGTACTGGTACCAAAACAGAGATATAGATCAATGGAACAGAACAGAGCCCTCAGAAATAACGCCGCATATCTACAACTATCTGATCTTGGACAAACCTGACAAAAACAAGCAATGGGGAAAGGATTCCCTATTTAATAAATGGTGCTGGGAAAACTGGCTAGCCATATGTAAAAAGCTGAAACTGGATCCCTTCCTTACACCTTATACAAAAATCAATTCAAGATGGATTAAAGACTTAAACGTTAGACCTAAAACCATAAAAACCCTAGAAGAAAACCTAGGCATTACCATTCAGGACATAGGCATGGGCAAGGACTTCATGTCTAAAACACCAAAAGCAATGGCAACAAAAGCCAAAATTGACAAATGGGATCTAATTAAACTAAAGAGCTTCTGCACAACAAAAGAAACTACCATCAGAGTGAACAGGCAACCCACAAAATGGGAGAAAATTTTTGCAACCTACTCATCTGACAAAGGGCTAATATCCAGAATCTACAATGAACTCAAACAAATATGCAAGAAAAAAACAAACAACCCCGTCAAAAAGTGGGCAAAGGACATGAACAGACGCCTCTCAAAAGAAGGCATTTATGCAGCCAAAAAACACATGAAAAAATGCTCACCATCACTGGCCATCAGAGAAATGCAAATCAAAACCGCAATGAGATATCATCTCACACCAGTTAGAATGGAAATCATTAAAAAGTCAGGAAACAACAGGTGCTGGAGAGAATGTGGAGAAATAGGAACACTTTTACGCTGTTGGTGGGACTGTAAACTAGTTCAACCATTGTGGAAGTCAGTGTGGTGATTCCTCAGGGATCTAGAACTAGAAATACCATTTGACCCAGCCATCCCATTACTGGGTATGTACCCAAAGGACTCTAAATCATGCTGCTATAAAGACACATGCACACGTATGTTTATTGCGGCACTATTCACAATAGCAAAGACTTGGAACCAACCCAAATGTCCAATAATGATAGACTGGATTAAGAAAATGTGGCACATATACACCATGGAATACTATGCAGCCATAAAAAATGATGAGTTCATGTCCTTTGTAGGGACATGGATGAAATTGGAAATCATCATTCTCAGTAAACTATCGCAAGAACAAAAAACCAAACACCACGTGTTCTCACTCATAGGTGGGAATTGAACAATGAGAACACATGGGCACAGGAAGAGGAACATCACACTCTGGGGACTGTTGTGGGGTGGGGGGAGGGGGAAGGGATAGCATCGGGAGATATACCTAATGCTAGATGATGAGTTAGTGGGTGCAGCGCACCAGCATGGCACATGTATACATATGTAACTAACCTGCACATTGTGCACAAGTACCCTAAAACTTAAAGTATATAAAAAAAAAAAGATTATTACTTCCAAAAAAAAAAAAAAGAATTCATTTCAGTTTTTTTCATATATTATTACTGGGCTAAGTTTGTTTCTTTCTGGCTTTTTCCTAAAGCAGGATTTCAATTGTACTGATGCCATCATAATTCACAGGAGAGAAATTCTTCAACTTTCTCTGGAGTCAGACTATATGTAATGAAGTTATTCCCGAGGTGATTAGTCATTACATATTCAAGTTATGATATGCTTTGGTTGTGTCCCCTCTCACATCTCATCTTGAATTTTAGTTCCCATAATCCCCACATGTCACGGGAGGAACCCAGTGGGAGGTAATTTAATCACAGGGGTGGTGACTCTCATGCTGTTTTTGTGATAGTGAGTGAGTTCTCATGAGATCTGATGGTTAAGTGCTTTTCCCCCTTTGCTCACCACTTCTCCTTGGTGCTGCCATTTGAAGAAGGACGTGTTTGCTTCTCCTTCCACCATGATTGTAAGTTTTCTGAGGCTTCTCGAGCCATGCGGAACTGTGAGTCAATTAAACCTCTTTCCTTTATAAATTACCCAGTCTCAGATATGTCTTTATTGGCAGCATGAGAATGGACTAATACAAGATATAACAACAACAACAATAATAATAATGTCAAGGTGTTTATGCATATAATCAGTTGCAGCCACATCACATCAAAAGTAATAATGACAACTATTCAGTTAAAAAAAAAAAAGAAAGAAAGTTCTGAGGAAAAATGAAAAAGTGCCAGTGTTTCAATGGAACTCTTGGAAACTTTGTCTTCTAATTGATTTATTTTTTAATTTGTTGGGGAGGAAAAAAAATACATTTTCCTTCTACCCATCATAGGTTCATTGGCTGGGGCCCCTATAACAAAAGACAGATTAACAAGAGAAAAGCATACACATTTATTTAATATTATTTTTTACATGACGCAGGAGCCTTCATAAAGAAGTGAAGACTGAAAAAAACAGTTAAACCTGAGTGTTTTAAAATAGATTTGAGGAAGTGTTTTTAAATAGATTTGAGGAAGTGTTTTAAATAGATTTGAGGAAGAATAGAGAATCATGGAAAAGCATAAGGCAAAAAAAAAAAAGAGCAGGAAGAAAGAAAAACAAGGAAGGAAAGAAGGAAGGAAGGAAAGAAGGAAGAAAGAGTATGAGTTAAGGGTAATAAACCAGGGGAACTTAGGCCTTTTTGTTCAGATTCCTCTTGGTGTCCCTGTGATCTGTGTCTTTGGAGGTAAGGATGCTCCTTTCCTCCAGTTATTGAGAAGCTACCTCTCACATGAAGCCCTATGACCTTCTCTAGGGGAGAAGTGAAGGAGAAGTCAGAGATATCTTCCTGCATATCTATTTCACAAATTCCTTCAACTTAAAATATTCCATATGTCAAGGTGCCACATTTTAGGATAGCACATCTTGAACTCTGTCAAGTTCTATTTGTTTTTTTTAATGTGATGGAGTTTTTGGTGTGTGTGTGTGTTTAGTGCTGGGTGAGAAAAATATCTTATATCCTAAAATACTAGTTGTAATTATGCACAAATAGTCATAAACTCAGAATTTTATAGAGAAAAAATAAATCTTAACCATCATTTATAATAATATTTATAAATTTATAAAATAGTTATAATAATGACAGACCATCAGAATTATCTAGAATTGCATGTGTGTATAATATGATCTTAAATTGTATCATATGTATATCTATGTATAGATGTTGCTGAGTTTCATTCTTGGAGAGTCAGTGCTAATTCACAAGGTATGGAGAATGACAATGCAAGGTTTCCTCTATGAGCAGCCAGGTTGGGAAACCATTTACGTTACAAGTTCTGTAACTTTGCATGAGGCAACTGAAGCCTGTGTAGATTGACCAACCTACCAATTATCATACAGCCATCGGATACTATAGTCAGTAATAAACCCAGGCTTTCTGACTCTTGACTTTTGCCCATAACCGAGGTTTCTTCTTCAAGATGTTTATGAGACATTGCTAATCCCTTGACTATGACTTTGAATGTCTGACACTTCACTGATACTCAGCTCTTGTTTTTTGTCTAATAAATAATTATTTATGCTGTTGATTCACTACTTATCCTTTAAAAGTAACATGATATTGCATTTGCCCATAAAAATAAAATTGTTAACACTTGCTCCCTTTCATCGGAAATGATTTTCACATTTTATTGTTTCCATTTGTTAACACTTATCTTCTAACTTATGGTTTTTCACTTCAAAGTTAAATTATTTAAATCTAGAAAAAATTGTTTATTAAATTCACTTGTTTAACAATTTCAGAAAAGTCAGCCAATGAATTGTTTATTGAGAGGGTTGTTCCCTCCCTCCCTTCCTTGCTTTCTTCCTTCCTTTCTTTCTTCCTTCCTTCCTTTCTTTCTTCCCGCCCTCTTATAATCCCCAGAGGAAATGGCAGATGCGAATGGCTGAAATGTAATGTAATTGACTTGTCTCCCTAGTTTATGTATTACTGCCCTCTGTTGGATACAATTAGGTCTACTCTAATATGTTAGACTGTCTTGCCCCCTAGTGGTTTGTGCAGAAGACAGTAATGAGGACATTGGAAAACACTGTGTGAAGGATCAGCTAATTATTTATTTACTTTTAGATAAGTACAATTTGACCAAAACCTGATTTTATAATAACTGATTTAACATGTAACAACTCACCTTGCTTGTGTCTCAAATTTCATTTATGAACAAATCAATAGGCTAATTACTAAGTTAGAGAAATATGTTGCTATATAAGAAATATAAAATTTATGGTAACTTTTAATGCACAACTCAATTTATCACTTCATTAATTGGAGACTTCTAATGGGCCATTTTCTGAAAATTGAATTTATTTCTTCTTCTTCTTCTTTCAGAGACAGGTCTCTCTGTTGCCTGGGTTGGAGTGCAGTGGCCTCAAGTTCCTAGCCTCAGGCGAACCTCCTGTATCAGCTTCCTTTGTAGCTGGGACTACAGGTGTGCATCATCACACCAGGCTAATTTTTAAATTTGTTTTTGCAGAGACAGGTCCTGCTTAATTTCCCAGCTGGTCTCGAACTACTGGCTTCAAGAGATCCTTTTACCTCAGCCTCCCAAAGGTCTGGGATTACAGGTGTGAGCCACTGAGTCCAGCCTGAAAATGGAATTTCCTGAACTGGAATGAGTTTTATTCACTATGCCTGAGATTCTGCAAACTGAAGCAGAGACATGCAGCAGAGAATTTTTTTTTTTTTTTTTTTGAGGCACGGTCTCACTGTGTCACCCAGAGTGGAGTGCAGTGGCATGATCTTGGCTTACTGCAACCTCCACCTCCCAGGCTCAAGCAATTCTCCTGCCTCAGCTTCCCGGGTAGCTGGGATTACAGGCATGCACCACTACCACCCGGCTAATTTTTTTTGTATTTTTAGTAGAGACATGGTTTCACCATGTTGGTCACGCTGGTCTTGAACTTCTGACTTCAAATGACCCACTTGTCTTGGCCTTCCAAAGTGCTGGGATTACAGGTGTGAGCCACTGCACCTGGCATGAATTTAAATTAGAAAAATAGAGACACTTTAAGCAAAATTTTTTGACAAAATATGAAAAATAAATTGGCTATAGTAAATTTACTACTATTTCAAAATAAAACATAATCGGCATAATCACCCATTCAATTAATTCGTTAGAAATTAACGAACCTAACTTGTCCAACTCTCAGATGAATAAGAAGTAAAAAAGGCTCTTGGTTTCTTGTAGCTTACATTCCTTAGATTTGTAGATCCTGTTGGGTTGAATCTTATTTCTAAGAATAGATTAATTTTTCCCCCTTTCCCCTATCACTCCAAACTTACCCCTCTCATGGCTCTTATGAATTCAGCTTTTTTTCTTGTTTATCATCCCAGTAATCCATATCTGTATGTCCTAGGGTATAGTACCTGAACCAAGGTGAGCTTTTAATGAATCTTTGTTTTCAGTACCCCCTGTCTCCTTATAACCCTTAACTCTTCTCTTGCCCCCTCTGGTATTCAAGAAACCCTGAGACTTTACCATGAAAACCTCCTCCACTGAAAGGTCAATCATCCATCTATTGCCTTAAAATGAAGTCTTTGCCCAGAAGGTAACAATGCATTTGCCCAGAAGTACAAACATATTAAGCTTTATCTTGAGCTTAAAATCAAATATATATTTAATTCATCTTCCTCTTCCAGGCTCCCCCTCCCCCGCCACACACATGTATACATAGACAAAGGATAGTCTCTGGAGGACAAAGGGCAGGAATTTATAGCACAGTTGGTCTTCTCACTCCATAAACCGTATGCCTTAAAACAGCAAATCTACCTCATCTTTTTTTTTTTGCTTCCTTTATTCATCCTTTTTGTTCTTCTTAAACTAAAGAACTTGCCCTTCTCTCTCAGTGACAGCAGGGATGACACTTAGTCAGGTATGGCTGTATTGGTTGTGAAGAGCTGGTATCTGTCCGAATTGCTACATCTGTCCTGATGAGCTGGTGCTTATTACAGATTCCGAAGATTGCCATAGGACAGCAGGCAGTTTTCATTTGTCCACACCAGAGTTTTGCGTATGCTATTCCCTTTTTCTAGAATCACTTACTTCTCTCTCTTCTAATCCTGAATTCTCATATTCTAGTAGTCTACTTATATGTTATTTGGTGACCCTGAAAAATTCCAGGATAGAGTTGATGACAACCTCATTTGAGTCCATTCTGTACTTTGTGAAAACTCTATTAAGGTACCTTATCATTGTTCAGCATATTCCAGAACACTGGGAAACTTCAGCTATGAACACTGGTTTTTTTTTTTTAACTTAAAACTAACATTAAGTTATTAAACTTGCCTTGTATTTTAAAATTTGTTCATTTTCACCCTTTTGGGGGATCATTTCTTAGATGTTATGGATTCTGACTAGGTCTTTTTGAATTTTGTTCTATCTTTCTATAAATCTGAGATTTTTTTAACTTTTATCTTCCAATTAATTAGTCCTCCAATCATTTTCTTTTAATTTCTAAAAGCACTCTTTTTCTTAGATTTTTTTTTTTCATAGCCTTTCATTCCTATTTGGTGGATACTGTATCTTCTTTAATCTTTGAGAAAACATATTTGACTTTGAACAAATTTTCATCATTATGTTACACAAATTATCTGTTTCTATTGTATGTTTTTCATGTTGCAGATATCCTGCAGTTTATGTTGAATGTTGGTTTTATGCTGACACTTAGAAGGAATAAATAGGAAGCTCTGTGTGTGGTCAAGTTCAGCAGGCTTCACTTTAAGGTTAGTGGGCGGGGGTAGCCATTAAACCAAAAAGCCTCTTAATGCTGGAATAAGGAAAACTGTGCTCTACAGTTTATTTAGAATTTCACTGATTAACCAGAGGTAGATGATGCAGTTTCTTTGGAGAAAAGCCCTGTGATTTTTGTCCATAGCTAAGTGCCAGGTAGCAGGATATAGTTCATCCAAGTCCTGGGAGACATCTACTCTCTGCTGACCTCGGGTCTCTGAGGCAAAGCCACTCAAGAGTCTCCTTAGTCAGGCTGAATTTATCCTTGACTTTGTCTTTTGCAGCTTCCTTCCCAATTTTTCCAGTCTGCAGTTCAGTGTCACTTCTGCTTCATCCTTTATCTTTGTTCATCTTCTGGAATGTATGATTTTCTTGCCCATTGACTTCATTGTCATTATTTTCTTTGTTGCTGTGGACTTTACCCTTCCTGATTATCTTTCCTATCAATTGAATAGGTTTAGAGATGGAAAGAAATAGTTGTCTATGGTCAGCCCACCGTCTTGAAACAAAGGTCCTAAGAAGGATCAAGGGAGAGGACCTCAAACACTAGTATTGCCTTTGTGATGAGAAAATAGAGAGTGGCAGATAGTATTACAGTGTGTTTTAATTACTTTCATGTTCTGAAAGTCTATCTATTAAATTAAATATGCTATCTTTGCTTACACCCAATAATAAAATAACAGCATATTCTCTGAGGCCGTCTTGTCAAACTTCAATTTGGAGGTTAGAATTCCTTATGCACAATTTCATTTAATCTGGTTCCAGAGTATATTAATCATCCTCACCAAGGACTTACTGAAGCAATGCACAGTGTTGGAAATTCTGCTTTGTTAGAAGCCCCTTCGAATATGAAGATGGAATCACCTTCTCTCTTAGTTTTACTAATTTATCCATTACAAACATGTGCTTCAGGGGATGCTGTGGACACTTGAAATTGTATGTAAAAATTGTTCTTGTATGTGCATAAGAACATTTTTCTGGGAAGATGATCCATTGGGTTTGTTACATTCTCAGCTTAATCTGTAAACAAACAAAAGGCTAAATGCCACTTGAAGACAGCAGAGAAAGCTAGCTTTCTTTAATTTCTGAAAATTCTCCAAATATCCAAGAATAGCTGTAATTCATTTTTATTTTTGGTATGTACAACAATGAAAGCTTGAAAGTCATCAAATAATATAGATCGGTGGCTGTTTGAATAGGACTCAGATTTTGAAGAGCTCAATCTATAGTTACCATACACCTGTTCATACCCATACTCATACATTTAAAGAAAGTCAATTAGTAAAACAAAGTAATAAATTCAGCATACTCTAAATCACGGAATCTAAAGGTTTCTTGACTTTCTAAAAAAGTAGAATTAGCACAATAATACTGGTGTATTAGCCAGAGTTCTCTAGAGGGACAGAACTAATGGAATAGATACATATATAATGGGGAGTTTATTAAGTATTCACTCACATGATCACAAAGTCCCACAATAGGCTGTCTGCAGACTGAGGTGCAAGGAGTGCCAGTCCGAGTTCCAAAATTGAAGAATTTGGAGTTTAATGTTCAAGGGCAGGAAGCATCCAGCACAGGAGAAAGATGTAGGCTGGGAGATTAGGCCAGTCTCTGTTTTCACATTTTTCTTCCTGCTTATATTCTAGCTGGACTGGCAGCTGATTAGATTGTGTCCACCCAGACTAAGGGTGGGTCTGCCTTTCCCAGCCCACTGACTCTAATGTTTATCTCCTCTGGCAACACCCTCACAGACACATCCAGGATCAATACTTTGTATCCTTCAATCCAATCCAGCTGACATTCAGTATTAACCATCACAACTGGAAGTTCTCTCTATGCTCTTATGTTAATTGTCATACTTGAAAGTCGTCAGTAACAAAGGATGAGATCAAGAATGAAGGATGGGATATTTCTGTTCACTTACAAATACATCTGCACTATCTTTTAAAAACCATTATAAATTCTTCAGCACATTTTAGAAAGCATACCATTTTGCATAAAATTATTATGGCTTTTTGAAAAATATTACAATTATAAAGACTTCATGATTAATTTCTTCCATTTGATAGCATAATATTTTCTTAAATTATTTAAATAATGAATGATAATTATAGATATAAATTAGAAAAAATAGGGAAACTAATGTGAAATATCACTGTCGAGTGTATAGGTATTAACTCTGGTGTATACTTTCAGAATAAAATATATTCTTTGATCTGTATCTGTTTATTTGTCAATATATTATGAAGTTTCTTTCACAAGAATGAATATAGATGAACCTACTTTTTCATTTTATTAATATTAATAAGTTATAGCATAGTTTCCCATTGTTTAGATGTACTAGTTTATTTAACCTTCCTAAATAGATACTTTGTTTCCATTTTTGCTTCTAAAAACAATGGTATAATACAAACCATATGCATATAGATATTCTCCACTATATATATTATACAGCCAAAATTCTTTTGTGATATATTTATATTCCTATCCACAGTGAGTTAGAATATTCTCTTTTTGGACATTCAGGCTAAACCAATATATCAAAACCCATTTTAGTTTTTGCTAATATGTAAGGCAACCTGTGGTGTATGGCTTTGTTCTTTGTTTTATGATACCTACTTTTGGTGGGGGCTGGTGGAGGAGGTTATTGCAAAACACCCTTATTTCTATGTAGAGGTAATAACAGGGTCAGTGTGAGTTCTCTTGGTTTCTGAGCTTGTGACTTCATGAATAATAAGGGTTATTGCAAGAAGTCTGAGAAGATCTCATAGTTTTGAAATAGCCCTTGCTTGATAATTCAAAAAGATGAATTCAATCCATCTCTATAAAGAAGAAAATACATCCTCATACCCTTATAAGGATGAAAAATGCGGTATAAACATCAATACCTATTTGAGTGAATTCCCAATTTGTGCGATATGAGAATGAAAAATAGTAAAAACAAAGGTGCTGACAAAGAAAGGATTATTGGAGTCAGAGATAATCCAAAAACTTCATTCTGACCAATAGCTTATGTGAATCTCTCACACTTCATATTTTCCTCAAACTGTCAGCAATAAATTATTTAAAACAAGTAAAAACTGAAAATAAAATCAAAATTAGTTAAATGCTATAAAATAGTTCTTTTTTATAACACCTTAGTTTAAAATATAGTTATTAATGAGCAAAACAAAAAACAAAAAACAAAAAAACCCAAAAACAAACAAACAAACAAAAAAACCAGGCAGAAAGAGCAGAAAGACCCAAGTTTGGATAAATTGACAATGACTTCCTGAAAAATTACATTAGCATTCTTATTCAATTATTTTAGTTACAATGCATCTGAAAAATATTCTGTTTATTGTACTCCAGACTTTTCAAAGACAAAACCCAGAAAATAGACCCAATGAAGTAATACATAATAGGGTTCTTTAAATTTAAAATATATACAGAATAATTTTATTTCTCATATTTTAAATATGACAAGCAACATTTAGTATATTAGAGACTAACTGAAAAGAAGTTATGATTATCCATATTTTTTCTGAAGACTATGTAAAGGTAAAAATGTATAATACTTTTTTTTGCACCCATTTCAAAGTGCACAGCTGACATTCCTATAACAAAAGACAGATTAACAAGAGGAAAACATAACAAATTTATTTAATCCAAGTTTTATGTGTCCCAGGAACCTTCAGAATGAAGACCCAAAGACCTAGGAGAAACTGTGTATTTTTATGCTTATGTGCAGTAAAGAATTGATGGCTGTGTAGAAATAAGATTGGCTAAAAAGGGTATGATCTAATGGTAATGAACTCTGGGGGGAACCCAGCAAGGCCTGTTTGCTCAGGTTCTTCTCAGCCTCTCAGCGTAGCATCTCTTTCTTTAGGTATAGGTTAGGACACTTGTCACATGCGGATCTTCAGGGGAGAAGAAAGAAAATCATAGAGTGACATTTCTAGATTTTATGGCTTGTTTTAGGTGAAAGGAGTTCTCCTTTCTAGGATCTTCCTTGGGGAAGAGGAATTCTAGTTCTGTGACCTGCTTTGGAGAGGAAACGGAGAAAGGAAAAAGGAGAACAGGAGAAGGTCACAGAGAACTTCTTGCATCTGAGGCCCTTCCAGTCTCCTACAGTTCAAAGCACTTAGCATGGCAAAGTGCCTTCTACCTTGAGGTATCATGGTTCTGCGTACCAACACCTCAATAGATCGTGCATGTGGTTTATGGACTTTTAAAGCCCACATTCAAGAAAAAAGGCAATTATGGATCTGAAATGTCCTGGTATTAAACTGAATTGAATAGTATTGCCAGAATATAGATAATGTTAAGTCTGTTTTTTTTCTTTCTGCACCTTTGTCTAGCGATAAGCTCTGTAACTTAAATTCATAACTTGAATTTAATGCTTTAGAAATATTTGCCACCCCCAAACATATAAATGATTGACAACATTATTCCTAGTGCTTTAACAGAGAGACCGCTTTGATGTCACTGTGATGATCCATTTTGATCTCATCTGAGCTGTCTGTATCACATGGATTGGGCCTCCTTAGCAGCCTGATTGGTCATTCATAGCCTGGCTATCATGATTTTATTATGTGCTGTGCACAATGCCAGATTAATTTCCTCTTGGTCCAGTCTCAATAGGCTGCTACCTAGGCCTGCCACGTCCTTGGCATCCTGGCATTTCCCTTCAGTCTGATCCTCTTTGCTTTTAGTATCATTCCCTTTGCATTTCTCCTGTGTTGAATGCCCTGTCTCCTCTTTTTTTTTTTTTTTTTTTTGACAGAGTCTCGGTCTGTTGCCCAGGCTGGGGGGCCCCATACTTTCTTCTTTTTTATTTTTTTTTCCCTTATTTTGTTGGAGCACTTTCTCCCTTAGCTTCCTGAGAAGCAAGTTTTGAGAAATGTATTTTTTAACCCCTGCATGTTTTAAATTTTTATTCTACCCTCATTTGTGATTGCATTGCATCAGGATAGAAACCTCTAAGTTAGAAATAATTATCTTTTAGACTTAAACCTTTATCTTTATACTATTAAAATCATTATACCATTGTCTTCCAATCTCCATTGCTTTTATTGTGAAGTCCCATACCATTCTGATCCCGACATTGGATATATTACACCGAGAGATACAAAAGGAAGAGTTTATATAATCTTTTTGGCTGACTCAAGGAAACACAACTCTTAGTTCCTTTAGATGGTTGTTATTACCACTTTGCTTGAGGGTGGATTTCGGCAAACGTCAAGATTTCAGGGCAGAATTTTGTTGCCCTCGTAGCTGGAATTTGTCAACCAAACAAAACACTCTAAACCCCTGGAGTTCACAGCTGGATACAGGACCACTTAGGAATTCAGCCCAAGGCATCTTTCCACTTAAAGGAAATAGATCTAACTGGCTTCTTATATCTGGCTTATGCAAGCAAGAAGAGAGTCTCTAAAATACTTTTATACAATGATCCTATCTTGGAAAAAATTTAATTTCAATAATGAAAATTTACATGCAATATTTCTCAAACTAGTCAACATATTATACTAACATTAGTATATTAACTATCAAGCTTTGGATATTAATTAATATATGGATAACAGAAACAACTGTATTAACTACATTTTGAGTAGGGCCTTCTGTAGAATGCTAGCTGCTCACAGCTCAACTGTACATTCTTGATTAGTATTTTAGCTGATCACCATTGGCTTGGACATTCTCAATTAGTACCTGGGTTACAAGCTAAGCTCAGTAACACACATTGCATAACACACTACCAGTCCTCAATTTTTAAATAAAGTCCATTAATATTCTAAGGACTTTGCCACATTTATATTCTAAGGAACTGATCCAGGGCTCTTCAGAACTTACTGGCTTGCTTATATTGGTCTATGTTTTCTAAGCATTCTCCATTCCACTAAGTCTTCCACTTTCTAGTTAACAAAAAATTGCTGACATCTGTCTTCTATTGCCATATACTATCTCATTTTCCACGTTCTTCTGGATTTAATATACTTACTTCTTTTTAGCAAGGTTACAGAAAGAGTAGCGATAAACCTAAATTATTGACGCTGCATCTCTTAACCAACATTTACATTAAGCTTATTTTCCTAAAAGTGAAGACATTGTCTTATCAGATTATTTAGGTAACATTGGGTAAACATATATATTTGCTGCCAAAATTTCTTATAAAATAAGAAAAAAGCTATGGAATTAATAGTTTTTAACATCCTCTGTATCCTTATCTGGAGAGAGAATTATCTACAAACAAAAGTAATGAATTACCAGAAATAATAACAATCATTAGTTTGACTTGCATTATTTTAGAACTTTTCCATTATTTAAAATATAGGTCAGCAGGAAATACAAATTTCATTACAAAATAAAGCATAAATAATGAAAATATCCCATTGAGTCCTTTAAATGTTCTCTAAATAATGAATATGGATGCTTTAAAATAGAGCTAGTATTGTGATAGTTGATTAAAAGATTGTTTAAGAATGTCTCTGTGCCTGGAAAAGTTAAGAGTGAGCTTTACAGAGATTGCATATAAATAAGCTGTGAGAGTTGATCATTGCAAAAAATCCAAGGAAGAAGTGTCCATGCCAATACTGAGATTTGCCTTAACTACCTGTAAATGACATTTTCTATTATAGTTTTTTATAAACACATCTTTGTGCTGGAAGTAATTCTAAAAGTTGGATTTCAAAATCTAATTTCTTCTGTGTGGCTATGTTATAACAATTAGGATTGTTCTTGTTGTTTCTGTCTCAATTTGGTTTACACTGATTAAAAAAATTAAAATCTATTTTTGTCAATTATAATTAAGCTGCAAAATAAAAGCCACATTGTAAGTTAGATGTCCAATAGACTGTACTTTACAATAATACCATAATATTTTTGAAAAAATTGTGAATTTTAGAAAATGAACCCATATATTATTTTCACAATTGGTATTTTTACTAGACTTAAACTATTCAATTACTATCACTATTTGATATCACTTTTTCAAAACCTCTGCTTTGAAAAAATATGCCTTTTAAAAAATCTAATAACTGCAAATATTAGAAAAACATCCCCTCTTTTCCTAGAAATAATTTTAAGTCAAACAATTAATATTTTCATTTTCTTTTCGAAGCAGAGACATTAAATGGAATATATAACCTTTCACCAGGCAGTTTTTTGCATCGCAGATAATCAGTGCCTAATCTGTGCCATCATTAGATTGAAAAAAAGTCCAGAGAAATCCTTTTTTTCTGTAAAATATTTTATGGAATGAAGCAGATGGGAGAAAGGTGTGCAGGAAAATTGGCAACTAGATTTATACCATATCCTTTTGGCCTTTGACAATCACCAATATTGATAAACATTTATAAGTTACTAAAAATGATCCTACCCTTCTTATTTCACTACAGTGTAGATTAGTACTGTATGTAGACAAACTCTATTATATCTTTTTTTTTTTTTTTGAGACAGAGTCTCGCTCTGTTGCCCAGGCTGGTGTGCAGTGGCGTGATCTCGGCTCACTGCAAGCTCCGCCTCCCGAGTTCATGACATTCTCCTGCCTCAGGCTCCCGAGTAGCTGGGACTACAGGTGCCCGCCACCAAGCCCAGCTAATTTTTTGTATTTTTAGTAGAGACGGGGTTTCACCGCGTTAGCCAGGATGGTTTTGATCTCCTTACCTCGTGATCCGCCCGCCTTGGCCTCCCAAAGCGCTGGGATTACAGGCATGAGCCACCGCGCTCAGCCTATATCTATTTTTTATTCGATGGAGTTTTCTTTCAGGATATGTTATTTGATTGGTTTATATATAAATATAACAAAGTCCCACTGTGTAACACATGGGGATTGAGCTTTCTGTAACAATAATTATAAGTTAAATTTACCAATTATTATTTATTGAGTCCATGTTTGCACATTGTTTTAAAACAACCCTATGGAGCAGGTACTATTCTTTTCATATTTTACATTTTCACGTTTTATTGAGTGTATTAGTCTATTCTCACACCACTATAAACAACTACCTGAGACTGGGTGATTTATGAAGAAAAGAGGTTTGATTGACCCACGGTTCCGCAGGCTGTACAGGAAGCACGGCTGGGAGGCTTCGGGAAACTTAACAATCATGGCAAAAAGGTGAAGTGGAAGGAAACACGTCTTCACATGGTGGCAGGAGAGAGACAGAGTGAAGGGGGAATTGATACAAACTTTTAACCAGATCTCATGGGAACTTACTCACTATTGCAAGAACAGCAACGGGGAAATCTGACCCCATGATCCCATCACCTCTCACCAGGTCCCTCCCCCAACATTAGGAATTACAATTTGACATAGATTTGAGTGGAAACACAGAGCCAAACCATATTATTGAGATATACAGAAACAAAGTACATTCAAACTGTATGTAGAGTACTTAAAATACTCTCCACACACTGGGTGAAGAGTAATTTTATATGGACTAAAAATTATTAAATTTTGTGTCTATGCTCCCATTTAATATTTATAAAAGTTCTAAGAAGGATATTATTATTTCTATTCTAGAAGTAATTGAGACTCAGAGATATTATATTAAGTAAATTAGTAAAGGTCACATAACTAAAATGTAATAGATTCTAGAAACAACTCAGTTTTCTGACTGCATGTCAACATACATTTTAAAAGTTATGTGACATATTAAATATAATGTTTGTAAAACTATACTTCACATATATGCTAACAGGCACATGAACATTTATAGTGACTTAAAAATATACAATTTTCCATATTGACTTCTACTTAGAACATTTAAGTCAAAGAGTAAATATTTTGTAATAAATAAAACCAGTTTATGTCATGTAAAAAGATTTCTTTTTTAGTATCATTCACTCATGGGTAAAATGAGCAAAGATCCACCCTATAACTTTACTCAAATCACTTGGAAAAGGTTTTTTTTTTTATTATTGTCACATGGATGTAAGTTTAAGTTATAGGTGAACTAACAATGATAAAGCGATTGAATCTACATAAAAGCACTGTGCCGTTGACCTCAGCATTGCAACTAAAACATATGATTAGTTTCAAAATAAATGAGTCTTTATTACTAGCACCATTATACCCAGTGAAGTTCACACAACTTTATCATTAATGTATATATAATTTTTTGTTGCAAATTAATAAAGAGGAGGGTATCTATTAATATTGATAATGTATTACAATAAAAATATATTTATCTTGAATATATTATTTTTTCCGTTAACATACATGATATGGTTTGCCTTTGTCCCCACCCAAATCTCATCTTGAATTGTAGCTCCCGTAATTCCCATGTGTTGTGGGAGGGACCTGGTGGGAGATAATTGAAAAATGGGGGCAGTTTCCCTCATACTGTTCTTGCCACAGTGAATAAGCCTCAGAAGATCTGATGATTTTATAAGGGGAAACCCCTTTTACTTGGTTGTCATTCCTCTCTTGCCTGCTGCCATGTAAAACATGTCTTTCTCCTTCTGCTATGATTGTGAGGCCTCCCCAGCCACATGGAGCGATGAGTCTGTTAAACCTCTTTTTCTTTATAAATTACTCAGTCTTGGGTATGTCTCTATCAGCAGCATGAAAACAGACTAATACAATCCATATTACACATTGTCCAGAAAAATTGTTTTCTTATTTTTTTTTTTTTTTTTTGAGACGGAGTGTTGCTCTGTCACCCAGGCTGGAGTGCAACGGTTCCATCACTGCTCACTGCAAGCTCTGCCTCCTGGGTTCAGGCCATTCTCCTGCCTCAGCCTCCTGAGCAGCTGGGACTACAGGCACCTGCCACCACGCACGGCTAATTTTTTGTATTTTTAGTAGAGACGGGGTTTTACCGTGTTAGCCAGGATGGTCTCGATCTCCTGACCTCATGATCCACCCGCCTCGGCCTCCCAAAGTGCTGGGATTACAGGCGTGAGCCACCACGCCTGGCCCAGAAAAATTATTTTCATGTTCACATATTTGCCATTGCTTAAGACATTTATGTTAACAAATCTAAAACTTTACTCAACTGTTTCAACTCTGTGTAGCCCACAACCAAAAAAAGATGAATACAATGGGAACTAATTGTATAACTATCTCAGAAACTTTGGGACGTGAAGACTGGAATCCAGAAGAGAGATTTACACTAATCATCTCCATACAAATGGCAATGAAAGCCATTGATCTGAATAATATTAATAATATTAATAGTAGATGTTCCATGAATATGTTACACCTAAATCTTATAATATTTCCCAGATACTCTATATGTGTGTCATAATATGCTTAAGCTATTCCCTTCAAATGTTATTGACTTCTTTATAGCAAAATTGATGTCAAGACGTTAGTAATTTGGAGACAGATCAAGATGAAGAAACTAATAGCAGAAAGGGTGTTTTTCAGAACTAACACAGGGTCCAAATGAAGGAGTCAAGACTAGAAGTAGGTAACAAAGGAGAGAATATTAAATAATGAGTCGTTTAGTATTAAAACAAACTGAACTAGAAGTTTTAACTACAAGGATGAATTCCTTTCTGTACACTGGATGCTAGAGTGATACTTATAGGAGACCATAGTTTTCTGTTTACAGAGGCTGAACAGGCATGAACTTAACTATGTGAAGATCGAACAGAGATGGCAATAATAAAAGATTTTTAAGGTAATAATGATTAATACTAAAATCTAGAAAGGTAGTTTTTGAGGTTAAACCGGACAGGGTAATCATGTTTAACAGAGAAAACTTGGTGAGAAATGAAATATAGTCTGAAGAGTAAGTGGTTCTTGGGCTTATAGTAATAATTTATTAATTTTATTTGAACATTTGGGAAGTAGCTTTAAAAATTCCTTTTTGTATTTCCAGAAATTTATATCTGAACTCCTGACTTACCACAGAATTTGGGCCCCTCTGACATTGTAGCATGCCCTGTGGTACTTGGCTATTGGGATATATAATCCTTAATTACCTTATCTGCTCTCTTTTCTTCTCCCGGCAACCATGTGGAACCAGTTTGTGAGCAAAGAGTGGCTTAAGATGTAGTAAAATTGACATGAAACATGTATTTACTTGCTTCATGAAGTTTTTTTTTTTTTTATCAGGTAAAGGGGTGTCTATAGAAAAAGTTAAGAGCTTAGGGCATTACTGTTATCAGAAAAAATTTGGAGTTGACATTAACAGAAATATTCAGTATTAGGAATGTTAGCTATTGAAGTGTGGAAATGAGTTCCTACATATTATGGGAAAAAATTTAGAAACTTTACATGGCATAAACCCAAAGGAAAGTAAAATTTGATTTAATATTCATTAATTTGCTCAATCATTAAATAAATGTTGCATGAATGCCTACCATATAGAAGTCTTATGCTGGACCTTGTGGGTAGAATAACAATGAGTAAAACATATCTCTCACCAGAGGGACCTCAGTGTTATGGTCTAGTGAACAATAATAATAAAAAAAACTAAGTACATGAAGAAAGGGATTTGTGTGATCAATGTGTTGGGAATTGAAGGCTGGTAGGCCATCTAACCACAATGGTTGAATTATTGATTTTTATCTTATCTTATTCCAGAAAGAATGTTTTAGAAATGAGATAGACAAAATGAAACAAACATGAAATCTGGGGTGTTAGGAACAAAAAAACCAACCCTTATAAAGGTGGAAATACTTATGCACCTCCCCTTCTGAAAGATAAACTTCTGAAAGTTGGTTCAAACTTCAACCAAGTTTGAAGTAGGAACAGTAAGAAAGAAAAAATGAGTAGAATGTTGATTTCTTTCAGACAGAAAAAAATAACCAATTGTATATATTTCAAATATTGTTAAAGTTACTCAGTAAGGCTTTGAAAAATTAAATATCATCTCTCAGTGTGAGATGATATCCATAAATGTGCTTTAAACTCTTCAAAAGGCAGTATGTGGCACTCACTGTTTGCTATTTTTTATCTCTTTATACATTTTTATTTTGCTGTATTGTCATGTCTCCATGACATTAAAAATGGATAATGAAAAGAGATGAAAAGCTTAAATCACTGTTATTTTCTTACAGCTTCAGGAGAGATTTGATGAAAAAAATTATATTTTGGCATCATCTTGACTCTTGAACTTACTCCCAGATCAGCTACAAATTTGTCCTATGGCCTGGGGCACTGAAAACACGACAGGGCTCTGCAATAATTTCCTGTCAGACCAGACAACCTAGTTATTCCCTTTTCCCAGGTGTCCCGGTGACCTATATTATTGTCAACAACAAGGCATTACTTCAGCTTCAAGTCTTGCACAATCTACTGGATTAGAAGACCAGATATTTATTTCACCATTTAGCTGAAAATGCACAGTACATTTTAGAATGATGGGGTTTGTTTAGCTCATCTATCCATCCATCCTTACTTTTATTCTATTGGGTTCTTAATTCAAAAGAAAGAGTGCCACCTACTGGATATGTGATACGAAGAACATACTAGCATTAAAATATACTCTCTCATTAAAAGTTGATTCAAAATAATTGCAGAAGAAAATATTCAAAAGAATGTCCAATTTTTACAGATAAGTATTGAACATATTTCCTTACATGATTTTATTATCAACAAATACTGAATAAAAATTATTTAACAATGTCCATCTAATTATTTAGAAATAAAATTCCTTCTTCCTGTTCTTATTTTAATACATTAAAAATTAATTTACCTTTTTTCCAGTAATACAGAATAATTAAGTATTCTCTTATGTTGTCTATATATAAATAGAATAATGATCTTGACAATTTAATACTATTTTTTGATACAAAAACTCAGGTTATAGAAATACCAACAACTTTCATAACCTAGATTCTAGTAATTAAAAGCAGTCAAATTTGAAAAGGAGAGAGGAGCTCTCGTGGTTCAAATAGAACCAATGGTTTTTATCAACCCAAAGTTAGCATTTAAAGTCTAAATGGTTGGTTCTCTAACTTGCTATATTATATTTCTTATGTCTCTATTATTATTTACTCTGTAGAGTACTAGTTAGCCTTAAGAAATATTCATTAGCCCCTCTGCCTTCAGATGCCCTAATATTTACATCTATGGGGGTCTACACCCAAAGACCCCATTTTATCTGTTTGACTAGCCACATTTCAAGTGCTCAATAGCCACATATGTTAATGGATACTGTATTGGACAGCTGGATTTATAGAACATTTCCATCATTGCAGGAAATTCAGAGGGACAGTGCTGATAGACATAAATACTGCAATATCCACTCCATTTCCCTTGTATTACTCTTAAAAATGTGCCATAATGTTATCTTTAAGAGTCAGTACTCTAGATTCCGTCTGGATTTTTATCTCAGTGTGGCCACTTACTGGATGATTTTCAGTACAATCAAGAAAATAACTGGGGAGGAAAGCATGAGAGTAGTTGTAGTATTGGGGGGTAAATCAACAATTAGTAAGCAAATATATATAGAACATCTACTAATCATTGGCATGACTGGAGCAGAGTCCCTATTCTAAACAGTTTATGCTCTAGCCAGGAAAAAGAGAAAATAAGCATGTAACCAAGTAAAAAGAACATTTTTAGGTGCTGTGCAATGATACAGATAAAATGATAATATTATACAGACAAGAGGGCTGCTTTGTAGGTAGATTTATTAGCAAATGCTCTCTGAGTTATCAGTTGATTGATAAGAAAATGATAGAGGGCAAAAATCTTGGGGAGGAGTGTGTGAAGCAAATAAAGCAAAAAGTATAAAAGCCCAAGAGAGAAAAAACTTGACATGTTTAAGGTACAAAGGCCAATGTGGCTAGAGATTAGTGAAAGGGATAAGAATAGAGAGAGAGAAAATCAGAGAAGTCAGCCTAGTAGTTTGTATTTTCTTTTGGTTGCAGTGAAAAGCTCTTGAAGAATTTTAAACAAAATAGTACTATGATCTAAAATATACTTTTAACAGTCACGAATAAAATGAATCATGATTCATGCATCTATTAAGCAGGACAAACTGAATAGAAGTGACCCTTCATCTGCATTTTGAAAGCATTGCTGCTGCTTCATCATCATCCTTTATTTTGCAGATTTCCAGGGTATGAGAAAGGAAGTTCTCCCTTATCGTTTTCAGTAATAAACTTTTTTTCCCAGGCCACTTAGTGAACTTTCTGGGCAGGGATCTTGGTGTGAGGAGAGATTAGCCTGGAGCCTGGGGTGGTGAATTAAGGGTGGGTAAGCAGACTGCATTTACAACTAAAGTGGATGTTAGATTTACTGGGAAGAAGTCATGAAAGTCAATTTGGATAAGTTGGAAATAGAAGAAAAAAAATACTGCATGTAAATTTTCTGCAAATAAATGAAATGCACTCAATTGATTTCTGATTCTATTGTACAAGTAATGTAAAAACTAAGGGTTCGATATTCTGTTTTAATAATATCAATTATGTGTACCTGCATATGACTTTTGAAGCCCCAATAATGCAGCTGTAATGGGGACAATGCAAGCTCAAATCACTGGAGGATAATATTTTAACCCTGTTTGCATTGTTTAGTGAGACAATGAATTCAGTTGATTTCATTGTGATGTATCTTGTAAATCATTGAATTATTATCTTTAACAGGGTCAATGTATGGCTCCCATCTCCGTTTTACAGCATCACTGCCCTAGATAACACCCGGGGAATATGGGCTAGTAATCTCCACATTATTGGCTCATAAGTAGAGTGACCCTGTTATATATGAGGCATTTAAAAGGAAGATGCATTTATGTACAAGGAAGAAAAGAAAAATAAATTCTTAGCTTTTAGGTAGAAAACAGAATTACATTTTTTCTCTTTCCTCCTTTGTTCAGTGAGAACATGAATATGACAGCAAATGAAAATTTGTGTTTATGGACACAAGTTATTCAATTTTGGTGATTTCCCTAATCTTTAGTGATTTTATGGGTTTTAATTTTAGTGCAACAGTGAAAAAAATTATAATTGCTGTTCTTCTCTATGCTTTACTTAGAATCTCCCAGTATATATTTCTTAGAGGATGGGACTGACACCAGGTTACAGTTCCTATAATGTCATTCTAGTAGCCCGAAAAAAATGAGATACTCTAGTGCCTTAGTGATTAGTGCCAACTTGGTTGAGTGATTTAAATTATTTCTACCTAGCTCAGTGTATTTTGAAAGGATTTGACACTGATAATAGCTGCGCTGGTTATGGGTATGAGACAATTCTCCATTTCAGGGGCTAATTGATGTATCAAGAGAATGCAGCTGTCATAATTAAGAAGAAAAGACATTTAAGCCACCAGACACAAGATACTGCTGTAATAAATCGAACCTACAAAATCTGAAGTGAGTAGCCCAGTTACGCACACACAATCTGGTTTCATTAATATCTTTTCCTTGTTAGAGTGTGAATCTAACTTCTAGCTTTAGGCACCAGGCCCAGGAAGCATCATTACTCGGTTGCCAAATGACCTAGATTTAAGATTCCTATCCATCCATAGGTTTGTGAGCTTTATCAAAAAATTATGAACAGGTAAGGAAACACTTTTGCCTTTTCCTTTGACTAAATTAATTCCACCTAAATGACAAGGGTCTTGATTCTGAATTGCACTTGTCATTGAGCTGTTCATTTAATTAAATTCATGTGAATGTTCTGCCTAGTCTCTAAAATAATTTTAATTTCTGTACCAGTGCTAGTATCAGAGAAAAACGATTGAATGTAAAGTAAACACAGATCTGGATTAGTAGGGTAGTTTTCCAATTTTCACTAGATGAACCGATCTTGGTAACTTAGTGCTGTGAATTCTTACTTGTCTATGCTAATTGGATCTAGAAGGGAAAGAAAAGTTTCCTGCCCTCTTGTTCCTCCTGGATTTAAAAACACTGAACAGATGCAGTGATATAAACCTGCATTCAAGTCCCTTATACTTTCCTTTACAGACACAATTGTGAATTGTGTTCTTCCTGCGTTTGTAATTAGAGGGTGAAACAGATGGCAAAGGCTCAGTGTAAAGAGATGTCCATTAAAATAACTTATGCTGCCAAGTGATTGTTCATTCCAAGAGGGGGATTCAATTCAATTTCCTCCATGCAAAATAAAGCAGCAGCACGTACATGCTTTGAAGAAATGTCATTATGTAAGGCAATGAACACACTAGCTGGACAATACACTGAAAATACTAAAACTAAAAAGGCATAAATGACTTCATCTTTTTTTATAAATGAAGTTTACTGAAGGTGGAAGTTGAGGGAAGTTGAGGTTTAAATGGAAGTCCTTCAAAGTACAATTTAATATATTAACAATACCTGCTGTAAATCTGCTGTGGGTATACAGAAATGTAGAGTAATGTGTTTCTCTCCAAATTTTTAGCTGGACTTCCGGAAGCAAATGTAGAATCACTAGTAATGATGTGAGATATATCCCTGTACGTGTTAAACATTTATTTAGGAAGGCAACATAATGAAGACATTTTAACTATTATGTAAGGCAACACAACATAGTGGTTAAGAGTGAGGATTCTGGAGTCATCCCATCTGGGTTTGAATTGCACCAACCATTTACCTGCTAATTTACCTTCAGGAAATTATTTAACAATTCTGTGCTTCAGTTTTTTCCTATATTTAGTTGGAATGACTAAATATATCAATCTCAATGATTTATAATTATCAACAGATGTAATTGATATTTTATTATTAAATAAATTAAAAGCACCTTTACTAGAATTTTATTTTATATCATACCAATATTAAGTATTAACTTCATCGTTTTTAAACATAAATCATTTTAAACATAAAGAACTTTAACAAATAATTTCCAGAAAGAATCAACTGCTATTTTTCTGCTGTAAATAGGTAGGTGAACACCCTGGAAAATCAAGGTGGATCTACATATAACCACAAATTTCAAGTTTAAAGCTCGGAAAATTTTCTTGTCTGATGCCTGTGTTTTTGACAGCTTTCCTGTGTACTCAGAGCTGAAGAATATAAAACTGTTATCGAGATGAAAATTACAGAGAAATAATCCTTCAGAATGAAAATGATGTAATATTATTTTGGTAACTTAGTATCTGAGAATCCTCAGTGTAGGTGACATAAACTTGTATGTGTTCTTATCAACCAAAATTTTTAAAAGTATTTTAAGCTTTTACTATACACCTTGTACTATTCTGGCCACTGCATTTTGAGAGCCACTCAAATTCTGCTTGCAGGGAGCTTATGTTTTAACAGGAAGAACACCTCTGCCTTTAATTCTTCAGTACCTCTCAAATAAACATGAAGGGGAAAGAAAGATCCACAGGTCTAAAGCCATCCGCAAAGTTGGTAGAAGCTGCAAAACCTAGGAGTTTATTTAGTCTGTAGAATTGCAACCAGAATTTAAATGTTGCATCAAACTTTGTATCTAACCTCGGTCAAGTTGCTTAACCTCACCTTCATTTTAAAAGTCAAATTGTGACTCTGTATCTTAGAGAGTTATGAGGAATAATTCAGTCAATCTCAGGCAGTTTCTGGATCATATCTGGTATTCAATGAACAGATGCTCTTTTTCTTCCTTTTCTTTTAGATACCACCCCAAAATTACTTCAATGCACTCTATTTAAGATATTAATACCCTTTGAAACCTAATGTTAATGCAATGCGATTCTTTCTGCTAATATTTGATAATAGTCCAAATTTCACAGATTTGTGTCTAGACCTGAGGGCATTAACTCATATCAAACATCATATTTAATGTCAAAATAGGAATAATAATAGTTAACATTTACATAGCACATGTGCCAGGCACTGTTACAAGCAGTATTCATATATTCACTCACTTAATCCTCACAACAACCCTATAAAATAGGCATTATTATTCTTGAGGCACAAGGAGCTTAAAACTTGCTCAAGGTCATGCAGCTAGTAATTGGTGAAGTTGGGATTTAAAGTTAGTGTTTGGCACTAGCATCAGCAATGTACTCAAGTACTGCATATACTACATCTCAAAGCTACAAGGACCTTATAAATTCAGGTACAAGAAAAGCACTCTATCTTATGGTATTTTACTTGAAGCCCTAGACCTGCAATAGGAACAATAAAAAATGAAATATAAATATTGGAGAGAAAAATATGAAGGCATCTTTCTATGTGAACAATATTATCCTTTACCTAGAAAAACCCAACACAATCAACAAAATATAATTGAAGCAATAGTAAAATAGATCAGTAAAGTGATGTTATGTAAAATTAAAGTATGAAATCATTATTTTTACAAATAGACAGCAAACATTCAAATAAGAATATAAATCATAAAATTGTAAGAATAAACCTTGTGCTCTGGCTTAATGCTGGAAACATAAAACTTTAAAGCTAGAGGAACTAAAAGAAGATTTGCATAAATGAAGAAATATAACGTGTTCATGAATGTAACATCTTAGTATTCTAAAATTTTAATTTTCAAAATAATCTTTAATCTTACTATAATAGCTGTGGAATTTCCATCAATATTTTTCATGGAACCTGAAAGTCAACTCTAAAGTTCATATGAAGATGAAAATAACAGAATAGTAAAAATAGTTTTGATGAAGAATAACAGATGTCGTATAGACATTAAAACATAGTTGAAAAATATAATAGATAATAAGTTGAGATATTTAATGGAACACAACTGATCCAGAAATTGACATATAGAAAGCTAAATACCAAAAAATCTTTTTCAGATCAATTAATAAAAGATAGACTATTTAATAAATGGAGTTGAGATAATTTTCTATCCATTTGGAAAAAAATACTTGGAATCCTACCTTTGAAGAGTCTCAGAAATGTGTTCCAGATTCACCTAATATATATATATGTAAAAATAAAAACTATTTGCTATTTGCAAAAAAAAAAAAAAAAAAGAAAAAACATAAAAATAAGAAAAATGGGAAACTGTGTCCGTGACCTTGGAGCAGGAAAGAAATTCTTTCAAAAAGATAAGGGAAAATATATGAATAAAAATTGATAAATTTGATCATGGTAAAATATTTCCAAAGACAAACTATACCACAAAGTTAGAGAATAAGTGGCAAGCTGGTAGAAAGCATTACAGCATACAACACAAAATGAAGTTCAACAAATATCTAAAAAATAAGGAAAGCATATGAACAGTCAAAAGTCATATGAGAAGAGTAAGTCAATACACACATGAAAAGATAACTTTTAATTACTTGCAATGGGGAAAATGAAAATTAAAATAATGAGATACCATTTTCACTTATCAGACTGTCATCAAATTTAGTCTTTAAGTACAAAGTGTTAACTACTGTGTGGAGAAACAAGTACTCTCTATGTCACTGGTGGTTGACTAAAGGTATAGCAATTTTTTTTTTTGAGACAGGATCTCACTCTGTCAACCAGGCTGGAGTGCAGTGGTGCAATCACAGCTCACAGCAGCCTCAGCTTCTGGGCTCAAGCAATCCTTCCACCTCAACCTCTCAAGTACCTGGGACTCTAGGCATGCACCACCACACCCAGCTAATTTTTATATTTTTTGTAGAGACAGAGTTTTACCATATTGCTCAGACTGGTCTCAGCCTCAACTTCTGAGCTTAAGCAATCCTCCAACCTTGGCCTCTCAAAATGCTGGGATTATAGGCATGAGTCATCATGTCCAGCCAAGGTATAGCAATTTTGTGGAGTAATTGGATAGTTTCTATGAAAAAAAATTTAAACATCTATAATTTCCAATAATTAAAGTATCTACTCTGGAGAAATTCCTACACATATACAATATATCTCGTCCAAGAATGTTCTCTGTATTATCTGAAATACAAAAACAAAAGAGAAATGGAAACAACATAGATAAATATAAAAAGAAAGCTGTTAAATAAATGAATTATGGTACATACATACCATAGAATACTTTGGGTCAGTTAAAAAAAAAGATGGAATTTATGGACTGCTATGGGAAGATTTACAACACAATGCTTTTGGGTGAATCAGTGTGGTATAATTAATGTATATTACCTATAAAATCTCTACATATATATATACTACTTGTACAGTTTTATAAGACTGGAAACTCTTTTTACAAGTTCAAGTTGTTGACAACAGCGTGGCATCATTCTGGCTGCCAGTGATTAGGTAGAATCTCTGAAAGAAAAGACTCCTAAATTAGAACTTGATGTGGGACTAAGGGAGCAATTACGGGATAGGGAAATACGGGCCGAGTTCTTATTTCAAGATTGGTTAGCATCTTGACAGTGCACATTTCATCTAGAGTAACTAAAGTGAACATTAGAGATGACGAAAATTGACGATATTGTATTTTATTCACTTCATATTGAATTGCCATTAATGTGCAGTCATTTTCAGCCCTTCAGTATGTTTTGAATTAGTAATTTGGGAACAACCTAGAACGTAATGATTGTGCATGTTAAAATAGCCATAGATATGTTGTAGCTTCACCAAATAGATTCTTATTGGTAACATTTATGATATTTTTTCTTGAGCTCTTCATTTTGGTTCTAAATCTAGTTTAGTATATTTGTTATTGCCTCAGTTTGATATTGAAATAGCTGTAAAAGTAAGAATGTCATGGTTCTTACCATAACAAATATTAAGGTAGTGTAGTGAGGCACTTAGTCATCAATCCTGTAGCCTCTGTTATTCTTTCAAATATTTCCCAAAATATTAAGGTTTAATAATAGTTTTAAAAATTATCATATGAACACAAACTTTTTAAAAAGACATTTCTAATTCATTGTAAAATTCTGTGGTGAAAGTTATCTCGTCAATTTGGACTTTTTAAGGCTGTGGTAAAATTATTTAAATGGGGAAATAATTTTTGTTTTTCTTCATAGAGGTTACTATCGGGAATTTTAGTCTGTACTAAAATATTATCAAAATGGAATGAAATAGACATTATGTCTCATTTTGAAAAAGGAGACAACCTTCCTCGACAGTGTTCTGGCTTCTTAGAATCACCTCAACATTAAATTGCGTTCTAATGTTAGATTAGCTCTGAGAATCAACATTAAATGGTACAGCTGCTGCAAGTGCAGCATGGCTCTGAGGCTGCAGGATTTGACCAGCAGAGGGATATATAAGAAGCATGAGAAGCATTAGCAAATACACAGAAGCACCTCTGAGACTTTAAAATTTTTTCTTTATTAAAAAAAAAAATTATCCAAACCTTTCTTAGAAGAGCATGCCGGTGAACTGACTAATAGCATGAACTTTCCAACCAGACACATGTCAGTTGAATTGACTCCATCATTACTAGCTGTGTGATCACAGACATTTTTCTTATTCTTTTCTTTTCTTTTTTTTTTTTTTGAGATGTAATTTCACTCTTGCTGCTTAGGCTGGAGTGCAATGGCACAATCTCAGCTCACCGCAACCTCTGCCTCCTGGGTTCAAGCGATTCTCCTACCTCAGCCTCCTGAGCAGCTGGCATTACAGGCACACACCACCATGACCAGCTAATTTTGTGACCCAGATGCAAGACAAGAAGTCAAAGGAGATCATTTTGTAACTTTACTGCCCTGATGGATTTTGGACTTGCATGGAGTCTCCAGCCCCTGTTGTGGTCAATTTCTCCCATTTGGAATGGATTTTTTTTTTTTTTTTTTTGCAATGGAGTCTCATCATGTCGCCCAGGTTAGAGTGCAGTGGCATGGTCTCAGCTCACTACAACCTCCACCTCCTGGGTCCAAGCAATTCTTGTGCCTCAGTCCCCTGAGTAGCTGGGATTACAGGCACTGGCCACCACATCCTACTAATTTTTGTATTTTTAGTAGAGACAGGGTTTCACCATGTTGGTCAGGCTGGTCTCAAACTCCCAACCTCAGGAGATCTGCCCACCTTGGCCTCCCAAAGTGTTGGGATTACAGGTGTGAGCCACTGCTTCTGGCTAATATTTTTCTTTAACTCTAAATCAGACCTACAAAATGAGGATAAGAATATCTACCCTTGGTTACCATGTGTCTCAGTCTGTTTGGGCTGCTGTAACAAAAATACTTAGAATGGGCAGCTCAACCAAACATTTATTTCTCACAGTTCTGGAGGCTGGAGAGGTCTAAGATTAAGGCCCTGGCAGATTCAGTGTCTAGTGGAGGCCACTTCCCAGTTCATAAATGGCCATCTTCTCTCTATGTTCTCACATGACAGAAGAGGTGAGGGGGCTCTCTGGAGTCTCTTTTATAAGGGCACTAATACCATTTTTGAGGGCTCTGCTCTTATGACCTAATTACCTCCCAAAAGTACCACCTCCAAATAAGATTTCAACATACGAATTTTGGAGGGGCACATTCATTCGTTAGCAGCATGATCATTAAATGAGATAATGCCTATAAAGTACTTAGGACCCGGTACATCACAGATGCACAAACTATTAGATTTCATCAATCTAAGATGCCATCATTGTAAAATGGACCATTATTTTATGTACCATATGTAAAAAGACTATAAATTTCAAAAATGTTAACGTGAAAAATATGTAATAGAATAGATAAAATATAGTGATGACCTCATTTATCAGACTGTTGTTCCATCCAAACAAATGTAGCCATTTCAAGGACTACTTGACATTTAAATTCAGTATTTAACAAGAATTTATTTTCTTAAATACTACTTTTATATGGAAATATACAAAAGATACAGACACATGTACCTTTCTTTCAAAAGAATTTGTAATGTATTTGGAAAGGACAAATGTTAATTAGTCATAAGGAAGTTCAGGCTTCTTATGAAGAAATTCCTTCAATCCTGTATTAGTCTGTTTTCATGCTGCTGATAAAGACATACCCGAGATTGGGTAATTATAAAGAAAAAGAGGTTTAATGGATTCACAGTTCCACATGGCTTAGGAGGTCTTACAATCATAGCAGGAGGCAAAAGGCCCATCTTACACGCTGGCAGACAAGACAGAATGAGAACCAACTGAAAGGGGTTTCCCCTTATAAAGCCATCAGCTCTCATGAGACTTATTCACTACCATGAGAACACTGTGAGAGAAACTGCCCCCCATGATTCAATTATCTCCCATTAAGTCCCTCCCACAACATGTGGGAATTACGGGAGCTATAATTCAAGATGAGATTTGGGTGGGAACATAGCCAAACCGTATCATTTCACCCCTGGCCCCTCCTAAATCTCATGTCCTCACATTTCAAAATCAATCATGGCTTCCCAACAGTCCCCCAAACTCTTAACTCATTTCAGCATTAACTCAGAAGTGCATTGTCCAAAGTCTTATCTAAGACAAGGCAAATCTCTTCCATCCATGAGTCCATACAATCATAGGCAAGTTAGTTACTTCCTAGATGCCCTGGGGATACAGGCATTCCATAAATACAGGCATTCCACAACTACAGCCGTTCTAGGCTGGGTGCGGTGGCTCACACCTGTAATCCCAGCACTTTGGGAGGCCTAGATGGGCATATCACCTGAGGTCAGGAGTTTGAGACCAGCCTGACCAACATGACAAAACCCTGTCTCTACTAAAAATACAAAAATTGGTAGGATGTGGTGGCCGGTGCCTGTAATCCCAGCTACTCAGGGGACTGAGGCACAAGAATTGCTTGGACCCAGGAGGTGGAGGTTGTAGTGAGCTGAGATCATGCCACTGCACTCTAACCTGGGCGACATGACGAGACTCCACTGCAAAAAAAAAAAAAAAAAAAAAAAAAAAATCCATTCCAAATGGGAGAAATTGACCCCAACAAAGGGGCTGGAGACTCCATGCAAGTCCAAAATCCATCAGGGCAGTAAAGTTACAAAATGATCTCCTTTGACTTCTTGTCTTGCATCCAGGTCACACTGTTGCAAGAGGTAGGTTCTCATGGTCTTGGGCAGCTCTGCCCCTGTGTCTTTGCAGGGTACAGGCTCCTTCCCAGCTGCTTTCACAGGCTGCTGTTGAGTGTCTGTGGCTTTTTCAGATGTGCAGTGCAAGCTATCAGTGGATCTACCATTCTGGGCTCTAGAGAATGGTGGCCCTCTTCTCACAACTCCACTAGACAGTGCTCCAGTGGGGACTCTGCATGGGGGCTCACACCCCACATTTCCCTTCCACACTGCCATAGCAGAGGTTCTCCATGAGGGCCCCGCTCCTGCAGCAAACTTCTGCCTAGACACACAGGCATTTCCACACATCCTTTGAAATCTAGGTGGAGGTTCCCAAACCTCAATTTTGACTTCTGTGCACCTGCAGGCTCAGTACTATGCAGAAGCTGCCAAGGCTTGGGACTTGCACCCTCTGAAGCCATAGCTCAAACTGTACCGTGGACCCTTTAGCCATGGCTGGAGCAGCTGGGACACAGGACACCAAGTCCCTAGGACGAACACAGCAGGTGGACCCTGGGCCCGGCCCAGGAGACCATATTTTCCTCCTAGGCCTCCAGGCCTTTGATGAGAGGGGCTGCCGCAAAGGTCTCTGACATGCCCTGGAGACATTTTTCTCATTGTCTTGGCGATTAACATTTGGTTCCTCGTTACTTATGCAAATTTCTGCAGCTCCCTTGCGTTTCTCCTCAGAAAATGTTTTTTTTCTTTTCTATTGCACCATCAGGCTGCAAATTTTCCCAACTTTTTGCTCTGTTTACTGAATGCCTTTAACAGCCCAAGTCACCTCTTGAATACTTTGCTGCTTAGAAATTTCTTCCACCAGATACCCTAAATAATCTCCCTCAAGTTCAAAGTTTCATAAATCTCTAGGGAAGGGATAAAATGCCACCAGTTCCTTTGCTAAAACATAGCAAGAGTCACTTTTACCCCAGTTCCAACCAAGTTCCTCATCTCCATCTGAGACCACTTCGGCCTGGATTTCATTGTCCATATCATTATCACCTTTTTTGGTCAAAGCCATTCAACAAGTCTCTAGGAAGTTCCAAACATTCCCATATTTTCCTGTCTTCTTTTGATCCCTCCAAACTGTTCCAACCTCTGTTCGTTTTCACACTTCTCATAAAGATATGCATGAGACTGGGTAATTTATAAATCAAAAGAGGTTTAATGGACTGACAGTTCCACGTGACTGGGGAGGACTCACAATCATGGTGAGAGGTGAAAGGCACATTTTACATGGTGCCTGACGAGAGAATGAGAACCAAGTGAAACGAGTTTCCCTTTATAAAACTATCAGATCTCATGAGATTTACCAAGAGAACAGTATGGGGGAAACCGCCCCCATGATTCAATTATATGGGGGAAACCGCCCCCATGATTCAATTATCTCCCACTGGGTCCCTCACACAACACCCGGGAGTTATGGGAGCTGCAATTCAACATGAAATTTGGGTGGGGACACAGCAAATGTGTTGGCTGTTTTTCCTGGGAATAGTTAATGTACAAATTTTAGTATTTCATTTACATTTATAATTATACATATTCATTATAAGAAGTTAGAGTATCTTTAAAAATAATTCTGCCTCTGAATTCCCAATACTCTGTGTGTATGGGTATAAACCCACCACATTATTTCTGCATGTTTCACCTTTTCTGTATCAGAGCATCATGTGGCCGTTTGTTAGAGGAAATTGTTTCTGGTATCTGACATATTGCTAACTAGTGTTTAGTTTCTAGTTATCAAATATTGCATCTCTTTTGCATTTTCATAAGTATTTCATAGAGGAAATGAGTAATCAAGTATCAGGTAATATTATATTGTCATCCAACCCACAGACTGCTAGAAAATATTCACAAACTATGCATCTGACAAAGGACTAATATCCAGAATCCACAAGGAACTCAAACAGAACAGCAAGAAAAAAACCAATAATGTCCTTGAACTAGGCAAAGGACGTAAATAGACAATTATCAAAAGAGGATATACAAACAGTCAACAAAAAAATAAAAAAATGCTCAGCATCACTAATTATCATGTAAATGCAAATGAAAACCACAATGAGATGCCACCTTACTCCTGCAAGAAGGGCCATAAAAAAAGTTGTTGTGGATCTGGTGAGAAGGGAACACTTCTACACTGCTAGTGGCAATGTAAACTAATACAACCACTATGAAAAACAGTGTAGAGATTCCTTAAAGAACTAAAAGCAGAATTACTATTTGATCCAGCAATCCCACTACTGGGTAGCTACCCAAAGGAAAAGAAGGTATTGTAGGAAAAAGACACATGCACATGCATGTTTATAGCAGCACAATTCACAATTGCAAAGAAATGGAAGTAACCTAAGTGCCCATCAACCAATGACTGGATAAAGAAAATGTGGTATATATGCACCATGGAATATTACTCAGCCATAAAATGGAATGAAATAATGTCTTTTGCAACAACTTGGATGGAGGCCATTATTCTAAGTGAGGTAACTCAGGAATGGAAAATCAATACTGTATGTTCTCACTTATAAGTGGGAGCTAAGCTATGAGGATACAAAGGTATAAGAATGATATAGTAGGCTTTGGGGACTCAGTCAGGGAAGGATGAGAGGAAGGTGAGGGATAAAAGACTACGTATTGGGTTCAGTGTACACTACCTAAGTGACAGGTGCACCAAAATCCCAGAAGTCACCACTAAAGAACTTATCCATGTAACCAAAAACCACTTGTACCCCAAAAACTATTGAAATGGAAAATTAAATTAAATTAAAAAAATATTGTCATCTTGATCAGAAACCCTTGCCATTAATAAAAAAGAAACGAAATAGTTGCTAATTTAAGTATAAGCTGGCATAGAGCTGAGTTCTTAGATCTATGGTGTGTATCACTGTAATAGTACCTTTTCGTGGCTGAGTTGTCGTTGTTTAGTACAGTAGTTATATCAGCTACTAAGCTATCTTTGGAAACCTGGTGGTAGCAATTACCACAGAGATCTAGATCTAACCCACAGAACTTCAAGTTGTTCACCAAATGCTAGGTCCTTTGGTCAGGTCCAGAGACCAAAAAAATGGGTCATAGTAATGCCTGGGGTGATTGAATTATGAGAGAAAGATTCACAGTAAGTAATCTGTACACAAAATTACCACTGACAGAAGAAAGCAAGTCATCTACTGATTAATAACTGTCAGAATTATTGGACACTGGAAATGCACACAGAGTCTTTTTTTTCTTATGGTCATTCAACAAAAGGAGTTAAATAACAATCAAAAGATTCTTCTGGTACATATAAAATCAAGGCAGAGAATATTTAAGGATCTTGGAAAAGACAGAAGTAAAACATTAACATGGAGATGGTAAGTTAAATGTACAATCCCTCATTTGAGATTAAAAAAATACTAAAAAAACTCTGAAAATTGAAAAAAAATTAATACCTCATTTAGAAGCAAACTCTGCTCTTACCTGGAAAACTGACTATTTTACTGCAGAAATACGAATATGTTTGATTACATAGCACTCATAGAGATCCTGCTGAGGTTGGTACATAATATATGGTATTTGGACTATTTTGGCTATCTAAAATCTGAAAATACATGATGCTAAATGTATCTAACACTAAAAGATTTTGGAAAAAAGATTATAAACCTCTACTTAAAGTCCTTCAGCTAAGAGTCCTTTTGAGTTAAGAGAACTTGCAGGACTTTTTTTCTACTTACAGGTAACTTTGCCAATGGAAATAGAAAACTCCAAGTTAGTTTGCCAGGGATTTTTCCACTCTGAGTAGTGAATATGTAATATCCAGTTGGACATCTGTTCTCTTTGAATGCTGGTTCTTTGGTTTTCAGTCTGTTTAGATATATTCATATTATATTCAGTGCCTGTGCTAGTTATGTTCATTCATAGGCCCATCCTCCACCCTTGTAATCCCTTGCCTAGAAACCACGAGGTGTATATGTGACTCACACCTGTCCACAGCTAATTGGGCCAGGAGCTGTCAACTGGTCTGAGATGAAAGAGGCAGTGATTTGGCCTGACTCAAAAAGATGAGCTGGGTCTCTCTCTCCTTTTCTCTTTGGAATTTAGATGATCAGAAATGATGCCATGAGATATATTAAAGGCCGTGGGGATTGAATCCAGAAGGAGCCAGAGTTATGAGGAGGGAGACATTGTAAGAGGCATTAGAGAGGACAGCAAGTAACAATTACGTAGAGAGATATAGTTATTCAGTGAGAGAAAAAAATCATGAGCCCCAAGAGAAAAATAGATCAACCCATTGGTAGGGCTCTCCTGACTTTGGTACTTTTTCCAGTACCAGTTCTAGTCCCATGTATCTGCATAATTTGTTTCTTTTGATTGCAGTAGCTTGAATGAGTCTCCATTCTTTGCAACTGAAAGAGACCTAACCAAAATTGTGGCACAGCTTTAATATACTAACACTGCCTGATTTTGCTTAACTTAGGAGTTAATGTTGCATTAGGAAAAAAAGTTGGAGCCTATTAATTAGAGTTTTATTTTTAATTGGGGGTAAACCCACAACCTATGGTAAATATTGATTCAATTGTTTTACTCTAAGAAGGCAATCTCATTTTCCCATCTAATTTCCAAGTGTTTGAAAATATTATTTGAAGTTATGTGCAGCCATATGTCTGAGATTTAGTTCATGGAACATGTGCGGAAGTGATAAATGCGGATTAAAGTCAGAAAACACCTTTCTCTTTCCCTTCCTGGTGCCTGGATGCTAATGCCAGGGTGACCTCAGAAACCAGAAGATGATGATATCACTGTCTCCATCAGCCTGGATGTCTGAATAAATGAGTGCAGTAGGGACTTCCCCCACCCCCATGCCTAGAGCTTTCATATTTGGCTCTTATATAAGTGTGAAATCAATGTCTGTTGTGTTTCTTTATTTTATCCATTAGAACATAAACATTAACATCCATACTTGGATGTTAATAAGAAATCTCCTTTAACGTCTAAGTACAGAAAATACTATCTAATTTTACTATTATCTAGCTTGCATTTCCTTATGAAAATATACTTGGGAGATGTATCTTGAAAAATTGGATAAACATCCTGCTTAAATATATGGACCCTGCATTCCTTATTTTACTAATTTATTTGTACACTTTTCACAAATAAGATATTTTACTGTTTCCTGTAGAAGTGATTGCAGTTTCTCGAGAAACTTCGTTTATTCACATTTAGGTGTATGAGTCATTCTAATATTTAGTTGCTAAGGATATTTAAGAGGAAAGAGATGATTCTTTTCCATACATAATACATATATGATACCAAAGGTGTGTGAAAGGCTCTGATAGTTCCTAGAGCCTGATAATAACTTTTAAATATCTTATACCATTTTAAAGTTCAGGCTTGTGTCATTTTTAGTGATTACAACTAAGGTAGAATAGCCTTACATTTATAGTAAAACTGCTTCTTAAACATACACTTTCAGCCAAGTATGGGGGAGTTATGCCTCTAATCCTAGCACTTTGAGAGGCTGAAAGTGAGGGGATCACTTGAGCTCAGGATTTCAACGCCATCCTGGGGAACATAGCGAGACTCTGTCTCTACAAGAATTAGCTAGGTATGGTGGCTTGCACCTGTGGTTGCCGTTCCTCAGGCGGCTGAGGTGGGAGGATCACTTGAGCCTAGGAGTCCCAGGCTCCCAGGCTACAGTGAGTTAGGAAAGTGCCACAGCACTCCAACCTGGGTGACAGAGCAAGACTCTATGACCAAAAAAAAAAAGTACACTTTTATTCTTTCAATTAAAAATTTGTCCATTGCCTGATATGTTTGATTTTGCAAACATATAAGTTAGATTGTGCTTTACTAGGAAAAGGTAGCAAAATTTCAAGAAGTCACCACAAGGACCTGCTGGAGTTTTTCTCCTAAGGGTCTGAGATACTCTGCTGCTTTGTTTCTTGCTTCCCTTCCTGATAAAACATAGTGTTTGGTTGTTATGCTTTACTTCAGCAGCACATTAGTGTCATACCTTCACAGAAGAGAAAACTCATAGTTTACAATGCATTTTCACTATGAAACGTATCTGATGATACAAAAACAATCCTTCTAAACCTTTGGGTCAATTTCCCCCCCAGAAATGTTATTTTAGTTTTACATAAAGTGAAACCCACATATTACCATGGCTTCTTGTATTTCTCTGACTGCTTTACATTTCACCCCCTGGAAGGGCTTTCCGTGAATCTGAAAGACATAGATTTCTCTATGGAATTCCTTTTGAGATCATAAAAAATGTTAAGTGAATTTATTTGTTGAGGATTCCCATCATTAACTTTTCTCTGTTCAGAAAACTGCCCATTTGTTCCAACTTACCGTCATTTCTCGGGTATAAACAGATATTTATCCAAGAACAAACACTTTTCCCAAAATAGGATCAATCTTAGGACCTTAGGAATCACCTTTTTCAGTATCCATCCAATGATTAAATTCAGCTGTAATATAAGGATGCTTTAAGGCGTTTCTGAGGCAAACAATTTTACCTTTAGGCAGTATTATCTGTTACGTGATATGTGGATATTACCAGAGTTGGCCACAGATTTTCTTTAAATATTTAAATTTTCTCATGTCTTAGGGAAAAAAAAACTGTAGAAATTAAATTTGCATACACATTTGTGTGAGTCTAAAATAATATTATATATTGCCATGTAAGTTGTGAGAAAACCTCCTTTTTTGTAGTTAGGCAATATATTCCTATTCAAGAAATTTGATATGTCCAAATTACTCTTTAAAATTGTCTACCTCTCCTCCCTATATAATGTGGTAAAGCAGCAAGACAGGGTATAAAGATCAAAGAGTCTAGAATGAAAAGTAATTTTCTATCCCGTTTCTGCTGCTTGCCGACTCTGGAAACTCAGCCTCTCTGAGCCTCAGTTTATCCTCATGTAAACGGTAAGAATAATAGCATTAGTATAGATATTCTTTATGTCTCAGGTTAACTGTATGTATCTAGTTGAATTTTGTGTATAAAAATACTTTGTAAAATGTGAAACCATGTATTTTCTTTAATTATGTTTATTAAAGAAACAAATATATTTCTAAGGTACATACCATGGAATTGATTCACATGAGGCAAAGAAGCATGCTTAGTTGGCCAGTATTTTTCACATTGCATATGAGAATGTTGTAACTCATTAAAAATTTATATTGTATTTTTCAAAATCATGTGTAACCTGAGTAACATAGCCATGCTATAATTCATAATATATGAGACATTTAAAATGACCTTCTTGTCTTACATTATTGTCCCAGAAGCTCATTTTGGAATATGTGGAGACTAGACAAAAACCAATTATTGGAACATGTCAGTTAATTGATTTTATATCTGGTGGGGAGTGCAGGAGATCGGGGTTAGTCATTTTAGGAAACTGGTAAATGTCACAATTTCTGGGATAAGCGAAGAGAAACACATGTGAACACTTACTTAAAGAGCTCCATCTCAGCCTGAATTTCCTAGAACTGTAGCTTGAGACAGAACTTATATGCTAAAACTGTATTGGGGCTTATTACCTGGGAAGGCAAAAGCCAAAAAAAAGAAAAACAAAACAAAACAAAAAAACAACAACTACAGAAAAAGGGGAATTGAGACAAGAAAGAAGGGAAAACTGAGACATGGTGTTGCATTGCCAAGCTGGCCTCAGCTTCTCAAGAAAACACAATTGGTTCCTGGGTCATACATGAAGCCTCCAGAGAGGAAGAAGGAAAATATACTTGCTTGCTCCTGTTCCTTCTTGTGTCTCATTGGTCAAAGTCTGACCCACAACATGTTAACTCATCTGCACATCTGGGTTATTTGACAAGGATTCTCTGGGCAGCTGTTGAGGAAACCACAGTCTCTGTGGTCGAGAAGCTCAGATGTCACCACTGAGGAGGCTGGGGCTGAAGTGTTTTCAAGAGATGAAGTGGTTGCAGGGGTTGCAGTGGTTGCAGTGGTTGCCAGGCCTTTACGACCATGAGCAGAGCTTGGGTAGTCACTGGGTTTCTCCAGACAACCAGGAAGAAAGCACACGGCAGAGGCTTGGATGGGAGGTGGAGGTGTCAGTTGGATTTGGTATAAGTCTGCCCCAGCCCACCCGCATGACAAGAATTACACAATTTGTCTTATTAGATAGGAAAATGCAATAAACCTTCTGAAACCCATATGCCTAACTTAGCTCATCTACTTAGAGGAATTGTAACCTAGGAAGGAAGTAGCTTTTGGTTCCCTACCAACTACAAACCATACTTACAAAAAATCATTTATACAAATGACTCTGCATGTTGTAAATGACCAAGATCATTATCATCTAATTGCAATCATTATCATTATCTAATGGTATTTCTGAAAGGGACCACCTGCCCATTTCTAAGCAGATGCACAAGTGATGGATTGATAACTAAATCATTACATTAGGGTACATTTAAATAGATTAAAAATTTGATTTGGAATTAGACCAAGGTAAGCCCATACCACTTTCCTTAATAGAAACATATTTAGAAAAAGACATAATTTTAGGGCTGTTGGAATTTTTAAATAGTTTTTCCAAAAATGTGTTTGTTAAAACTTTTATGTAGCTGAGATGACATAAGAAAATGTATTGCAATAAAAAACTATGTTAATTTCAACTGGAAAAAGTGGTATGCATAGAGACTGAGGAAGTAAATCAAGAAATATAGCATATTAGCAAATACATTAAAAGTGAAGCTTTACCATAGGAAAATATTTGCTATCAACGCATAGCTGCCCTCTGAGGGCGATAAAGATACACTGCATTGAAAGACAAAGAAGGATAAGGACTAACTAGCTGGATCATTATTGGAAAGCCAACAAACCAAACATTCAGGGGCTAGCCTAATGACATAGCTGCTGACTTGAGAAAAATTAATCCTTCTTTAAAATATTTGATTAAATTGCACAAATGAGAGTCCAGCTTAATCAAACCAAATAAATTCTTTCCCGAGCAGCATAAATTATGCTTTTCCTGCTTCGGTGCACATACTCACAGGCCGTCGACTGGCCGTTTTAGAGTGCAGTACTGCATTTAACTGCTGTGTCATGCCTAATGGAAAATGTACTCAGCAAGATGCTTATTCCATTGAATTTTGGAAGCAGTTAGCAACACTAATAGCCTCTTATTTTTCCAACATGCTTAATGATATAATGAATATAAAATAATTTCCTCTACAAATCAACATGACCTTTTTATAACAAAAGAGGAACAAAAGGATCCATTACTTTACAGAAATTCTCGTCTACAGCAGATGTTCCATTGAATTCTATCCTCAGGATTCTATAAAAAGTACAGACTGTGAGGTGAAAAAAGGGTTTTTTCTCTCTGACAAGTTTTAATGTTAAATGAGAGTATGAAAACTAGATGATCCAAAGAATTGACAGATACTCCATAATAAAAAATCCTTCAAACTCTATAGATATAGAAAACATAGTAGTAAGTCAATTTTAACATGTACTTTGAAACCAGTTTTATTAGTAATTTTTAAACAAAAGCCAGTCTTAATATAATCTCCTAATTTATTTATACTCCGTGATGAGAGAGCCTCCTATTGTTACAATCTGCTGGATTGTCAAGAAACAAAGGAAGACAAACTAAATTTAAAGAAATTTCTCATCAGAAATCTTAAACATTTGAGCAAAACTAATATATGCAGACAATTAAATGGAATTTTCCCATATCGAAATATAGATGACATTTAACATGTATTCGTATGTGAGAAAATCTTTAGACACTTAGTGTAACAAATTATCACCATTTGCAAGGAAAATAGGACACTGTGGCATAAAACAAGGGACTGACACTATGAAAACAGATTTATGCTGTAAGTGAGGTGTTTGGGATGTGAAGTTATCAGATTAATTGGTCCAAATAAAAGTCACAGTAATGGTTTTTGGAATTTAGATGATCCTTCAGGCTACTGCCTAGGCATTGCTACCTTTCTTGCCCATCTTCTGACTTCTGTCACTTCAATACCTTGAACTATACCAGGCTTTAAATTATCTTTGAAGTTACTTGATTTAATCTTTTCTATGAGCTGCAAATCTGCCATGTTTGCTCTGACCTGTCCAAAGAGTCATCTTTCTCCTAAAAAGCAAACATAAATTATGATTTTAGGTGAAAGAAGGGGAAAGAGAAGGAATAAAAGGCAGATGAATAAAACTGATTGAGATAATGCACATGAGGAAATTAGCACTTTGCAGAAGAGCACATTGGAATGCTCAAAGATGTGAGTTGTTATTATTCATGATTAGATGAAATGAATTCATGCTTCACAACTTCATTAACTTGTGTTGTAAGAGGCCATTTAAAAAGCATTGAAATGATATTAAATTAAATCTTGTGAATATTTATTAAAGGAATGTGTACATTTGAATATACATGTTTGAGTTAAAGTGCATTCAGTAAATCACTTTTATTTTTACACCATCAACCGAGAGCTCTCCATGAAAGCTTTTACTCCACGTACTTCATCTCTTCTTGAGATATTACATCTTCTGCGTCATCTTATGCAACCATTCACAGGAAGAACATTGCTACAATGTTTGCATTGTCTTTTTGGTCTCACAAGCCAAAAAAATAAAAAAAAAACCTTTAAAACCTATGGGTTTGTAAATCCAAGTGGCTTCTGTTAATTCTAATCAATGTATGTATACCATAATCAGAAGATACATGTGTGAAAGAGAAGAAAGTCTATCCTTAGGACATCAGAGAGCAACAATAACAGCAAAATCAATTTAAGCCAGTGAGTGTAAGTATACATATATGTGTGTCTCGGCAGGGGAAATGGGGAGGGAGTATTGTATAGGAGTGTAATCGCACTGATCATAACACATAAAATAAAAGAGAAGCAGCCATTGCATTACCAAACAGAGCAAATGTGCAAGTACCATAGTCATTTGGTTGTCTCTGCACACAAACTGTTTTGATAACATACATCTAGATTAAATTTTATGTAAATATAATTTTTCTACAAGTGTTTGAGTTCTACTCAAGATATTGTAACAGAATTTCACACTTCATTTAAAAAAAAAAGCCTTTAAAATATAAAGTGTACGTTCATTCTAGATGCCTGTTAAATGTAAGATGCAGAGATGTAGATAGGAGATAGGTAGAGATTTTAGAGAGAGAGTTTCTGAGAGGTTTTTTTTTTTTCACATTTTAAGCTACTCACTGGGTGACAATGTCATGTTGAGATTGTCAGTGTTTTGGAAAGGTCATTTTCCAGGTGCTACTGCTCCAGTCCCCTAACTTGTCATAACTGATGTGATAGACAGACAGATTTTACCATTTGCTTAAGTGTGTGTTAAATCTTCCATATAATAGGCTGATAGCAACCCTGTTCAAGAGCTTGAGTGTTCGTACTTTTTATTGTTTCTTATCTTTGTGGGCATTTTCTGCTTCTTCAGAGGCTTTTTTTCCCAAAGTGACTTTTTTTTTCTTTTTCTTTGGCTTCCTTGACCTTCTTTATAGCATAAAGCTCTTAGTTTGCAATTTATTTCAAGGCCACCGTTGCTACCCTCAGTTACGCCATTTTGTCTGTCTGTGTATGTGTGTATGTTTGTTAGAGTGGAGGAGAAGGTGGAGAAGGAGTAGAAATGTGTAACTTACTCTGAAATGAGTTATAGTTTACAAGTATTTTCAAATCTTTGAGAAAATAAATAACTTACAAACTTAATGACCTATTTCATCTATACCTTATCCTCATCTGAACATGTGAGATGGATTTGAAAAGATAAAATACTTCCCCTGACCCTAGAGGAGCAAAAAACTATATGGCATACAACAAACACCTGTCTGATACTATTGTTGATGACATTTGTCCAGCTAAATAAAGCTTATTTTTCTCAGGCCATGAATATATTTCTCAAATCCTGGAAAAATGAACAGCAAAAAATAATTCTCTATTCTCCCATCCTCAAAGGCACATGTCTTAAAGTGTAAGTTTTCCTTTAATGAAAACATAGTAAATGGTATTTCTTTAAAATGATTAGCTGAACAATGTTTGACTATGAAACTATAAGAAAGGTTAAATGTTTTTGTTTGTTTAAGTGATTGATTTAAGAATTTCAGGACACAGTAGGTTGTTTTTGTCATTAAAAAATGTTTCCCAACAAAGCAAGTATGCAAGACTTTAGTTAACTCTTATTCATATCCACAAACTTCTGTTAAAAAAAGAGTTGGGATACTTTTGTCTGTATTTCTCTATTTGAATTTATTTACAACCAGTATTGTCCAAATGTAAGAACAATCTGTTGGCCTACAAGACATCAGACAAATCCTGTAATATTCAATACAAAAAGTTTTTATATTTTTTGAAGCAAAATGTTGCATGCCATGAAATATAAAGAGATTGTACTTCCAGGACAACTAGCATTCAATTCTATGTCTAGAATTCAGTAAGAATTACATGTATGTTTATTGCAGCACTATTTACAACAGCAAAGACTTGGAACCAACCCAAATGCCCATCAATGATAGACTGGATAAAGAAAATGTGGCTCATATACACCATGGAATACTATGCAGCCATAAAAAGGAATGAGTTCATGTCCTCTGCAGGGACATGGATGAAGCTGGAAGCCGTCATCCTCAGCAAACTAACACAGGAACAGAAAACCAAACGCCACATGTTCTCACTCATAAGTGGGAATTGAGAACACATGGACACAGGGAGGGGAACGTCACATACTGGGGCCTGTCGGGTGATGCAGGACAAGGGGAGGGAGGACATTAGGACAAATACCTAATGCATACAGGGCATAAAGCCTGGATGATGGGTTGATAAGTGCAGCAAACCACCATGGCCACATGTATACCTATGTAACAAACCTGCACATTCTGCACATATATCCCAAAACTTAAAGTCAAATGCAAAAAAACTAAATGCCTCTAACAAGATAAAAAAAGAATTATGAGTGAGTTATAAACCTTGGTAATGTGTTTTCTGCCCCCAATTCCATTTTCTTATTATAATGTGCATCCATAGTTGTTATAAGCTTTTTAAAAGAAAGTCCCTATTTTAAAAGTGTAACCTAAAACAGCTCATACCTGAGAAAATGCTTGCTATTGTTTTAAACAATTAAAGAGACATGACTCAGCTTATTCTCATTTAGCTAGTATTTTATCCAACAGCTTAAAAATAAAAAACTAATTTTTAATAAGATACAGAAAAAGGAGATTTTTTTGCCTGAGCATAATTGAGAACAGAAGAATGGGAAAGCAGAAATAAACAATGCTGAACAAAACCTAAAGTAGAGAATAGAAGAGGAAAACAAATAGCTATAGTTCAATTCGGGATTTCATATCACTGTAGAAGAGGTGCATGGCTGCTAAATACCTAAAAATACGTGTAATAAAAATGTTTGTTTTTCCATCTGCCCTTGCTCTTCCCTCTCTCTTCATTCATTAAAAATGGAAGACAAACTAGGTAGAAATGCTGCATTACCATGGGGGTCAGCAAAGTCCTGATCATCAAACCTAGCACAGATTGGGGTTATGGGAAGGTTAAGTAGTAAAATGGGAGAAAATTAACTTGTCAGGAAAAGGCTGTGAAGCTGGCTAGTGAAGGTTGTTAGGTCCCTGTGCATGGTTACAGCACACTGACTCAGGTGCACCAAGCAGGGAGAAGGTCACACCCCTTGAGGCTGGATGACAATCTGCCGATTTAGACACTAGCCCTGGGTCATCCTAGTTTTACTAAGTAATATCTCAAACCGGGGGTTGTCTGACAAGGTGTGTATATGAGGATAAATTCCAGTCAAATGCATTCCAGAAACAACTTCTTTTTCTGTTCTGTTAACTGCAGGACATTTGTTTAATTAGATAATGTGCAATGAAATGCAAGAAAATGCCTATTGCTGAATAGTCATGAGAAGAGAAAGAATATTTGCCTTTCTTTTTTAAAACACAGGATGTTAAATTCTCTTTAGTTAAGATGGCAACTTATTTTCATGTTCCATATCTAAATGTATCTCTTTGAAGCACAGGTAGATTTTTTTAAAGTACAACCTATTAGATTGGCAAAAATGAAGACTTTTAAAACATAATATATTTGGTAAGGCTGAGGGAGCTAGGTAGTGTCAAATACTGCTGATGGGAAAGCAAACTGTTACATCACCTATGAAACGAAATTTAGCACTATACAGCAAAATTACATGTGAATATAAGATCTCATTTCTAAAAATCTACCCCTAAAATACACTGCAAAAAATACAGAGACAGATAATCATGAAGCTATTCACTGCAGGCTTATTTGTGATAGCAGAAGACTGGAAACAACTCATATGTCCTTAGTAGGGTTCCAGTTGAATAAGCAATGGTACAGTCAAACAAAGGATCATGCAGTTCTGAAAGAACAGGAGAAATATTTTTATACATTGCTGTGCAACTATCTCCGAATTTATTATTAGGTGAAAAAAGCAAAAAGGAGAAGGCATGTATTGTACACATCTACTAATTTAATAAGAAGGTGAGATTAAAATACACATGTATTTTTTCATACTGCAAATAAATCAATATTGAAATACAAAGTTACTGATGGGGAAAGGAGGAGGAAGTGGAAGGGACAGAAATAAAAGTTAGATTTTCCTGAATGTATCTCCTTTTGCAGATTTGATTTTGTCACTATGTAAATATTTTACATTACTAATTATGTTAAATCTTTAAAATGAAATTCTTAACAAAAAGGAGCAAATGAATCTACCTGCATGGAGGTAGTGACACAACCACACAGGGAAGAGTTATTTCTAGTGACTTTGGAATATCATAGTTTGATTATTTATTCATTATGAGACAGTCATACCTGAAAAACAAAACTTTGGGTATAGGAAATTTGGGTATAAAAATTACTTTTACTAATTTTATTGTTGGCATTTATTCTGAGATTATTTGCTACCTTTGTGGAATTGAACATATATTTCATTATGTTGGTATTACTGGTAATTAGTATTTTTAGCATGGGGGAAGGAGATAGGGACACAAGATCAATGAGGTGAGTAAAACTGTGTAGTTCTGAATTTGCATTTGAAATATCAGAAGGAAGGAACTCATACTGCATTTTATCCTAAAAAGAACCAGAGCTTTTAGAGAAATGAAGGATTCTGTTTCTGGAATGAGAAATGTTCAAGATGAGCCTGGAATATCATGCCATGCCAGGAAGTAAAGAGACTTTCAAAACTTGTGGAGTTGTATCAAAAGAACTAAGGCGTAATTTAACGAGTCTTTCACTTGTCAAGATGAATGAATTTATACATGAGTGGAAACAGTAACTGTAATGATTGGAATATATAAAATGTATTAATTTCTATGAATTCATAATAATAATAAAGATAAAATGGACTGGATCAACTTTGTTGGATGCTGTAACAATGAAATTTAGCAAAAAGTGATAAAGAAATGTATCAAACTGCATTTTCCAAGACGATAGCCACAAGATCTACCATCTCATGTGATCGTACAATGTAAATTTTCATTCTTCCCACTGGGATGTGTGGTCCATGCTCCCTCCCCTCAATTTGGTGGACCTGTGATTTTGGTCTGTGATTTCCAAGACTAGGTCATAAAATATGATACAGCTGTTACTCTTAAAAATCAACCACTATGCTGGAGAAAGCCACTGGCTAGAGTGGAAGTGGACATGTGTAGGTGTTTCAGATGACAAACCCACTTGAAATCTTCCATACAGGTGAGTAAGGATGAGCCTTCAAGATGACTTCAGCCCCAGTCATGGTCTGACTGCAACCATATGAGAAACTCCAAGTGTGAATCAACTACCTGAATGCAGAACTGTGGAGATAATAGTAACATAATTGGTATTGGGTTTTTGTTTGTTTTGTTTTTATGAGACAGGGTTTCCCTCTGTCACCCAGGCTGAAGTGCAGTGAGCAGTTATGGCTCACTGGAGCCTTGACTCCCAGGCTCAAGTGGTACTCCCACTTCAGTGTCCTGAGTAGCTGGAAGGTATAAGCCACTATGCCTGGCTAATTTTTGTATTTTTTGTAGAGATAGGGTCTTGCTATGTTACCCAGGCTGTTCTCAAACTCCTGGGCTCAAACAATCTTTCAGCCTCAGCCACTCAAAGTGTTGAGATTATAGACATGAGCCACCACACCTGGCATGGTATTGTTTTAAGGTACTAAGTTTTGGGGTGTGTTAGCCACAGGTAACTGCAATATATTAGGGGAAAATCAAGCGTTTGTTGTGCTTTTCCTATACAACAAATAAGTGACAAGAATAAATTTTTAAATCTGTATTTTATCTAATAAATGTAGAAAAATGGTAGAATTTGAATATCATCGCAAATAGATTCAGGCAATGATCACTATATTAGTTCGTTTTCATGCTACTGTTAAAGATATACTCAAGACTGGGCAATTTATAAAAGGAAGAGGTTTAATTGGACTTACAGTTCCACGTGGCTGGGGAAGCCTCAGAATCTTGGTGGAAGGCGAGGAGGAGCAGGTCACATCTTACCTGGATGGCAGCAGGCAAAGAGAGAGAGCTTGTGCAGGGTAACTCCTCTTTCTAAAACCATCAGATCTCACTATCACAAGAACAGCATGGAAAAGACTTGCCCCCATGATTCAATTACCTCCCACTGGGTCCCTCCCACAACATGTGGGAATTCAAGATGAGATTTTGGTGGGGACACAGCCAAATCATATCATTCTGCCTCTGGCCCCTCCCAAATCTCATATCTTCACAGTTCAAAATCAATCACGCCTTTTCAACAGTCTCCTAGAGCCTCAACTAATTTCAGCATTAACTCAAAAGTCCACAGTCCAAAGTCTCATGCAAGACAAGGTAAGTCACTTCCACCCACGAGTCTGTAAAAGCAAGTTAATTACTTCCTAGATGCAATGGGGGGTACAGGCACTCCAAATGGGAGAAATTGGACAAAACAAAGGGGGTACAGGCCCCATCCAAGTCCCAAATCCATGGGGCAATCAAGTCTTAAAGCTACAAAATGATCTATTTTGACTCCATGTCTCACATTCAGGTCACACTGACGCAAGAGGTGGGTTCCCGTGGTCTTGGGCAGCTCCACCCCATGGCTTTGCAGGGTACTGCCTCCCTCCTCCCTCCTGACTGCTTTCATGAGCTGGTATTGAGTGTCTGCAGCTTTTCCAGGAACATGGAGAAGCTGTCAGTGGATCTACAATTCTGGGGTCTGAAGGACTGAATGCTTTTAACAGCACCCAAGTCATATGTTGAATGCTTTGCTGCTTAAAAATTTCTTCCACCAGATACCCTAAAATCATCTCTCTCAAGTTCAAATTTCCGCAGATCTCTAGGGCAGGGCAAAATGCCACCAGTCTCTTTGCTAAAACATAACAAGAGTCACCTTTGTTCCAGTTCTCAACAAGTTCCTCATCTCCACCTGAGACCACCTTAGCCTGGATTTCATTGTCCTTATCATTATCAGCATTTTGGTCAAAGCTATTCCATAAGTCTCTAGGAAGATCCAACTTTCCCAAGTTTTCCTGTCTTCTTTTGATCCCTCCAAACCTGTTTCAACCTCTGCCTATTACCCAGTTCCAAAGTTGCTTCCATACTTTTGGGTATCTTTTCAGCAATGCCCCACTCTCCTGATACCAATTTACTGTATTAGTCAGTTTTCACTCCACTGATTAGGATATACTCGACACTGGGCGATTTACAAAATACATAGGTTTAATTGGACATAAAGTTCCACATGGCTGGGGAAGCCTCACACTCATGGCAGAACGCACAGAAGAGCAAGTCACGTCTTACATGGGTGGCAGCATGCAAGGAGAGAGAGCTTGTACAGGGGAACTCTTCTTTTTAAAACCATCGGATCTCATGAGACTTATTCACTATCACAAGAACAGCATGGGAAAGACTTGCTCCCGTGATTTAATTACCTCCCACCAGGTGCCTCCCACAACACGTGGGAATTCAAGGTGAGATTTGGGTGGGGACGCAGACAAACTTTAACATCACAAAAAGAGACAACACAAGGTTACATGGCTCCTGATGGAATTATACACTGCCACCTATGAAACATCCTGTGGGAAATACTGGGGACAGAGCGGCATATTAATTCTGAGATATAATCAGCAAATTTCAGGGCATAAGAAATATTAATAACAAAAGATCTGATCTCTTAAATGAATTTCAAGGGAAGAAAGAGGGAAGAAAACCAGTAGTTTAAAACAGTGATAACCAATTGCAATAGACCTTATTTTTATTCTGATTCAGCAAAATAAGCCTTAAAAATATGAGACAGAGTACTTGATGATTTAAAGTCATTTTTAGTATTTGAAGAATGGTAATGATATTGTGGTTGTATCACAAAAAGAATCCTTATGTTTGGAAATACATGTTGAAATGGTTGGATGTCTAAGATTTGCTGCAATGTAATCTGGGCAGGTCAGGAACATAGATGGAGTACAACTGGCCATGTGTTGGTAATGGTGGAAACTGAGTCATGGGCATATGTAGGTGCTTTATATTATTCTTCTTTGATACAAGTTTGAATTTTCTCTCTCTTTTTTTCTTTTTTTAAAACGGAGTTCCATTCTTGTCACCCAGGCTGGAGTGCAATGGTGCGATCTCAGCTCACCACAACCTCTGCCTCCTAGGTTCAAGCAATTCTCCTGCCTCAGCCTCCTGAGTAGCTGGGATTACATGCATGCGCCACCACACCCAGCTAATTTTTTGTATTTTTAGTAGAGACCGGGTTTCTCCATGTTGGTCAGACTGGTCTCGAACTCCCAACCTCAGGTGATCCACCTGCCTCGGCCCCCCCAAAGTGCTGGGATTACAGGCGTAAGCCACCTTGCCCGGCTTGAATTTTCTCATTATGCAAAATTTAAAATGTGCACTTGAAGTGCTGAATGCTAATCCTGGGTCTGTGATCTCTTGGGCAGTCTCTTCATTATCCACATTATGATATGCCCAATTGGTGAACTAGAGTAGGTGAACTTGGCTATACAAAAGCCTAAAGTGATTTCCTACATGGGTGGGGCGGGGGGAACCTCTTAAATATTACATTTCTCCTTTTTCCAGTGATTTCTATCTAATTATAAAACTAAGTTAAGATGAAAAGTCTAGGCATGAAAACAAAATAAAACTAGCAAACAAATGAAAACATTGCTTCAAAACCGAGCAAATTATCAGAAGCAGTATAGTGGGAAGAGTGTATTGCTGGGTTCAGTGAAACAGGATTTTTTTCCAACTAATAAAGTAAGTGACCATAGGCAAGTTATGTAATCCTGTAGCCTCATTTACCTTATTTGTTCAGGTGGACTATTTGTGATACAGTCTCTCTAGAATGCAATCCAATCCAGCTCAGCTCAGCTTAGTCCAACTCAGCTCAACTCAGTTCAGTCCAGTTTTGTTCTGTTCTATTTTATTTTATAATTTTTTTGGTTTCAAAATACAAATTGCAATAAATAGTTGAGTCCATCCTGCCTAGAAATGGCATTTGCTCGTAGGGGTGTTGGGAGCATTCTTATTCTAAAGAATAATCTCAGGAGAGACCAGGATGGCCATTTAGAAAGAGATGCGGTCCGTGGTACTCATGAAGAGAAGAGTGAATTCTACACCTTCAACTGAAATATCCAGGTTCTTGCATTGGGACTGACATAGGCAAACAGCTCGACCCACAGAGAGCGAAGAAAAGCAAGGTATGGTGACAGCACAAGCGGGAGCAGCATGGAATCAAAGGAACTCCTATCCTCAGCCAAGGGAAGTGATGAGTGATTATATGATCCTGCCCAGGAAACCACGCTTCTCCTATGGATCTTTGCAACCAGCAGATCAAGAGATTCCCTCATAAGCCCATGCTACCAGGGTCTTTGGTCAGATACACAGAGCTGTGTGGAGTCCCAGCAGATCAGCCACTTGGGCACACACAGAGACCCGGGAGTTTAGCATACTCCAGCCCTGGGATTCCCAACAAGGTGGGAGGCCCACTGGTACATTCTCCTAGGAGGGACACTGAATCCAGGAAGCCAAGGCTGCTGCTTTCAATCAGAGGCCTGCAAATGACCAGTTCGGTCTGAGACTCTTTTTTATGTTTTAGCATTACAAATAAGCAAACTAAGTTTCAGAAACATGGCCAGATCACATTACTAGCAAATCATAGAAGTCAGTCCTGGTCCTAGAGGGAGACTTTAAGTCTTCAGGAGCCAATTTAAGAGTATCATATCCCAGCCAGGGGAGGTGGCTCATGCCTGTAATCCCAGCACTTTGAGAGGCCAAGGTGGGCGGATCACTTGAAGTCAGGAGTTTGAGACCAGGCTGGTCAATGTGGTGAAACTCCGTCTCTACTAAAAACACAAAAATTAGCCGGGCGTGGTGGTGTGTGCCTGTAGTCCCAGCTACTCGGGAGGCTGAGGCAAGAGAATTGCTCAAACCCAGGAGGCAGAGGTTGCAGTGAGCCGAGACCGCGCCACTGCATTCCAGCCTGGGTGACAGAGTCAGACTCTGCCAACAAAAGAAAAACAAAAAGAGTATCATGTCCCTTTCCCTGAAGCAGATTGAGAAATAAATCAAGTAGTGGCAGATAGAGGAAAAGAGATAATCTTTCTATTGAAAGTTAAATTAGAGCACATGTGCTTGCTAATACTTAATCCCAGCATTGGGCAGATTTGCATGCACAGGACTGGGGCAGGCCTTTCACTCTCATCCCTCCAAACTCCACTTTCCTTCCTCACCTTCTGTCTAGACTATAGGGCAAACTAAGGAGAAGGCTTGCTCCTGAAAGTAGCTTATGCTCACGATTAAAATAGAGCAGAGGGGATGACCACACCAGGCTTAGCCTTCCCCAATTTGCCAGTCAGCTTCCTCTAGGGCTGAGTGAGTGAAAGGTCATAGAGAGGATTCCTGATAACTCTAATGTCTCTGCCTACACATGGAAGGAAACATCCAGAGTGGAGAAGAATCATTCGCCCCTATATTCCCCAGATTAATTTTTCTTTTCACCCATTAAACTCATGCTCAGCCTTCAGAGGAGGAGATGCACAAGTTTCAGGATAATTTTACTCTGATTTTCATGAAGTTGTTCTCCAAATTCCTAAATCAAATTCACTGGATTACCTTGGTATTCCTGGACCACTGTAGAATTTGCCTCTAGAATGCCCTGAAATTGATATGTACATTACATTATGTATATAAACTTTAAGGCCAGTCTCAATCCAAAGTTAAAAATTCATTCTCTATTTTCTTTCAATTTCCAAATTATGTCCAGCTACATTTTTCAACAGCATGCCACAGGTTTTTCAATGAGATTTAATGACAAAAAGGAAGAAAGCATTAAATTTCTCTAGTAGCAAGATGCCAACACCATCAAAATATCCCAGATCTGAATATAAAGATTTATAAAGTATTATACAAATCCCAGGACAAAACTGAAGTTCAAAGATGAAATATCTTTTCAAGTTAAAGCCAAAATGAAGTTCAAATAAATTTAAGTTCAATATCAAATTATTTTCGCCTTTGGAGTTAAATGTTAGAAGTTTAAAAAATTTATAAATTGTAATTAAGACCTCAAACTATCCTCCCAAATTTATCATTCAGCTTAGTCCTAGTCAGGGCAATTCTGAATGCCTGTGTGAAGTTGGTCTTCTTTCAGCAGCTGCCTTCTGAGATGTACATCACAGAAATAGGTGCAGTTCCTTCATTTAGGGCTTCAAAATTTGTAATGTCAAGTCTCTGATGCACCTGACTTTAAGGAATCCAAAGGATGAATAAGAAATAAGAGTTTATTATAACATTGGCTCCATGCCTACCAAATTTAAAAAACAAACTGATCTCTAGTGCCTATATTAATCATCTCTTGCAAACTATTTTTCCAGAAGCCAGTGTTACCAAAGACCAAAGTGACTCAGTGTTCTCTGAGAAAAGGGGAAAAGGATGCAGATAAATCCATGCTAGTTGTCTGCAATCCTTAACCTATACAATTAAATTCCACTGGGATGGATCTTTCCACAAGAGGCTAATTTAGGCACCACAGATTTGCCTGTCTGGGGTAGGGAGGATCCACCTGTGTATCTTGCTTTCTCTCTTAGAGTGACAAAGAGCCACTGCTGTTTTCCCACAAAGTTCAGAAATTTGCATTCTTGAGAGTACGAAATACCAGGTCTTAGCTAAAGTGCCTTTCTGGTCACTGAGAAGTATATTCAAAACCTCTGGATTTCTACTACCTCTAGAAATGGGTAGGGACTGTATGTACTGTCATAGCATCATCTTTCTTTTAGAAGCAGGTGTTCATTCCTGGGCTACTATTATTGCTGCTATGTCCTTTTATATAAATCATATTTGGGCGCCCAAAACTTGTTTCCCTGAGAATGTTTCTCATTTTAATTATAATTTTATAATAAAATTATAAATAAAACCAGTCTAGAATCAAAGTGAATTTGTGGACAAGCCTCACAAATCCAAAGCTAATATTGATGTTTTCTCCTTTTTGGGCTTTGAAAATAATTCAAAACATAAAAGCAAGAATAATTTAGGAAGCCTACACAGGCCTGGCACTAACAATTTAAAGGCAGAGCTTCAATAGTACCCTCTGTAAAACTAGAAGAACTCAACGCCCTGTCATCCTAGATCAGCAAATATTCTGTCCAACAATGCCTGCAAAGCCTGAAAAGACCTGTAACAACTGAACGTTGCCTTGACCACAACTACTTTCAAAAAGTTGTGTTTGTTCTATATAATGACTGGGTCACCTGCAACTTGCTGAGAGCTTCCTATTTTGTCCCTATTGTTAGGTCCCCAAGGCTACCAAGGATTTGACTGAGGCCAGAGTCCTTAATCAAGGCCAACCCCTTTGCCTAAGTCCTGGTCTCTAAAAAACCCAGTCATTTACATGTGGACAAAGCTGCTATAACCTATTTTGACCCAATGACATCAAAATATTTTGTTCCCAAAGACTTAACATCTCTTTTTTATGTCATAGTATTTAAAAGCTAGTCTCACATGCACACGTGTGTTTACTGCGGCACTATTCACCATAGCAAAGACTTGGAACCAACCCAAATGTCCATCAATGATAGACTGGATTAAGAAAATGTGGCACATATACACCATGGAATACTATACAGCCATAAAAAAGGATGAGTTCATGTACTTTGTAGGGACATGGATGAAGCTAGAAACCATCATTCTGAGCAAACTATTGCAAGTATGGAAAACCAAACACCGCAAGTTCTCACTCATAGGTGGGAAGTGAACAGTGAGAACACTTGGACACTGGTTGGGGAACATCACACACCAGGGCCTGTCGTGGGGTGGGGGGACGGGGGAGGGATAGCATTAGGAGATATACCTAATGTAAATGACGAGTTAATGGGTGCAGCACACCAACATGGCACACGTATACATATGTAACAAACCTGCATGTTGTGCACATGTACCCTAGAACTTAAAGTATAATAATAAAAAAAGTTAAAAAAATAAGTATAAATATAAAATGAAAAACAAATAAAAACTAGTCTCATATACATCTAAAAATAAGACAAAGAAAGGAAAAATAGAAGTTCAAAATGCCTAGCCAAAATAGTAAATTCCAAGTCTAGCATTAAATATCTTGGTAGTCCCTTCCCAAAGCCTTACCACATGTACATTTGGTCTTGGGTCTCACTCATCTGTTTTATTTTTCAGAGCTCCTGGTCGATAAGTGAAATGTTGGGGATCTTTAAGGAAGGGAGGGAAATACATAGCATCCCTGTCCCATAGCTAGATTCTGGATAAGTTCAAAAATAAAACAAAGCGACACAGATGAAGTTCAAAAATATCAACTTTATTTTTGGTCAGTGCAAAGTTGGAGACATGCCTTTATATATAAGCAAGTGAGCTTCCTTCATCTTAGAGTAAGACAGAATTACCCACATAGTTACAGATAGCACAGAACTGGCAGCCCTCCTGCCATAGTCAGTTAGAGTGATCAAGAAAGCTTTCTCCCAACTCCCAAGAGGAAGAAGGGCAGAGCTAACCTGAAAATGCTAAATTGGTTCTTTACAAATTTAGCAATTGTGTAGTATAAGTCTTTCCCCCTCCCCAGGGAGAATTGAGAAAGGGAATGAAGAGTGTAACACTAATGAACTTTATAACCAAAGAAGGAAAAATTGTAGGGAATAAATACCTCCCCACAAACCCCACCCCTAACAGATCCAAATGCTTGTGATTCCCAAACTTTCTATTATAGAGCAACCATTTTCCTATTCTCAAAGGAGATATTATTGTTTGTGATGTTATTCAGATATATATCTGATATATAAGCAGTTATATTTAAATAGTCTATTATTTCTACTTATGGTATCATGGGCTAAATGTATGTAAAACTATCTACAAGTCTGTCGAAATATGCCTTGTCACTAGATTCAGCTGAGACCATTAAAGTGGTGGTGAAATTCGACAAAACAAAACTGGTCTACATCAAAGTACCTTCACCTTATCCCCAGAATGCCAAGGTGTTAATAATGTACCCCACAGGGACCAGTGACATTATCACTTTTCTCTTTCCACAGCTTCCAGAATTTTAATAGTCAACACCAGTGAGAGGCCATCCATGTGAAAGGCACTTCCCTACAATTAAGGGGAAATACATATTAATTTTCCTTCTTCGTTCTTTGATGAGACATATTCGTAATACATTTGAGAATGGAAACAAATGAGTAGAAGTTTATTTTTTATGCTGAAATGACCTTCTTCATTTAAATGCTGATGACACTTGGTGGAGCATCCTAATTATACTTGTAGCCAGAAATAAACCACTTGCAACCTTCCTTCTCTGTTTCTTAACAGGGAAAGAAATTATGAGAAATTCATCAGAATGCAGCCAGCAATTATTATTTGACTATGTCTGTTGATTCTTATTTTTGCCATAGAAATTCTCTTTCTTATTATTTCAGATCTGTTGCTTATAAAAGGTAAGGATTATACTAAAATCATTGGCACTGGGGAGCTGAAGAGCAAATAATGCTAATGGAATAAATAATACATCATTTATTAGAACTGTTCTTTAGGGACTTATACCAATTCTTTACTAGCATCAACTGCGTAATATTTAGCAACCTCTAACAAGTTTCAGGGAGATATATTACCTTGTGACTCAACGAGGATCCTTAATACACTGCCTAAATTAGACAGCATATTAAAAATTAATGGCAGACCAATTTTCTACAATTATATTTTTATCTGGGGAGCAGACTGTCAGGTTTGCATGGTGTTAGTAACTTTTGGCTGTGCATCACTTTTACGATTTCAGTTGACTGAGTTTGCTAATAAATTTTTGTCACACATGGGCATGTTGATAACCGCATTTAAATGTTTATAAAACATAAGATAAATATTTGAGTATGGATTGAATTTGTCAATGGTAGTAATTTAAGAAGGTGACAGTATGGTGAGGATGACACATAGATATACTGCCTATGTGAAGAACTGATTCATATAGCAGCAGAGAGTGATGCTGGAATTCAGTTCTTAAGTGCCGGCTCTTTAAGAGGATAAAAACGGTGATGGTGAAGAAAGTTGCCGCACTCAAGGTCAAATCTCCTTCCTGAAGAAGTTCACATCTGATGGCTTATCAATGTAGGCATATAGAGACAAGGTTCCCACCTAAGACAGGATAATTATTATATTCAAAATGGTGAAGAAAAAAAACCTTGCCAACTGAGACTATTTAACTGGGAAAGTTGTCCTTAAGGAATTAAGTCGAAATAAATTTTCTCAGACAAACAAAAGGTGGTGAATGAAGGGAGTTCATCAACACTAGGCCTGCTTTACTGAAATTGCTAAAGGGAATTCTTTAAGCTGAAACAAAAGTCAGCTAATTAATAAAAAACATATGAAAGTAAAATCTCAAAATGTAATACATAGTCATACTGAGATTATTTAATACTGCAAAGGTGGTGTTTGAAGAATTTTATCCCTACTATGACAGGTTAAAGATTAAACTATGAAAAACATCTACAGCTACAATAAATAGTTAAATAATACAAATTACCTAAAAAAGGAAAATTTTCACATCAAAATTATAAAATCTGGGGGGTAGAGAATGAATGTTCACGTGATTAAAGTTACTACCAGCTCAGAGTAGCCTGTTCCAAAGACAAAATATTATATGTAAGCCCCTTGATAACCACATATGTTTTTGCAACTGCTATAGGCATTTGCTTTGTGGTTATCATGCACAAAATACAAAAAGAAAGGATTCAAAGCTTGCCAGCACAGAAAACCATCAATCCACAAAGGAAGACAGAAAGAAAGGAAAAAAGAAATAAGGGACCTACAAAACAACCAGAAAACAAATTTCAAAATGGCAGTAGCAAGTCTTTATGTATCAATAATTACCTTGAATATAAAGAGATTAAATTATTTGATCAAAGACATAGAATGACTAAATGAATAAAAAAACTAGATCCCCTGCCTACAAGAAACTCACTTTATTAGTAAGGACATAGATTAAAAGCAAAGAAACAGAAAAAGGTATTTCACACAAATATAAAACAAAAGAATGCATGGGTACCTATATTTATGACAAACAAAAAAGAGTTCAAGTCAAAAATTATAAAAAGAGACAAAGATAGTCATCAAAAATAATAAAGCGGTCAGTTAACAAAAAGGACATAACAATTGTAGATATATGTGCTTTTGACATCACAATACCTAAATACATAAAGCAGTTAGCAAATAATCTGAGAAGAAAGATAGACTATAATACAATAATAATAATGGACCCCGATACCCCACTTTCAACAATAGACAGATTATCAGGAAAGAAAATCAATAAGGCAACATTGGATTTGAACAACACTTCAGAACAAATGGACCTAACAGGTATATAAAGAACATTCCATCCAACAACAGCAGAATACACATTCTTCCCAACCACACATGGGGCATTCTCCAAGATGTATCATATGGTAGGCCACAAAACAAGTCTTCACAATTTTCAGAAGATTGAAATCCTGTCAACTAGTATCTTTTTGGATTGCAATGATGTGGAACTAGAAATCTATAACAGGAGAATTTTGTAAAATTCATAAATATTTGGAAATTAAATTACATGCTTCTAAACAAATTATGGGTCACAAAAAATAAAAATGGAAATAAAAAATACCTTGAGACAAACAAAAGTGGAAGCACAACATACCAAAACTCATGAGATGCCACATAAACATCCCTAAGAGGAAAATTTATAGCATTAAACTCCTAGATCAAAGAAGGACTAAAGACTCAAATAAACAATCTAACATTATATGTAAGGAACTAGAGAAAAAAACAACAAACTAAGCCCGAAGTTGGCAGAAGAAATGAAATAACAAAAATCAAAGTAGAAATAAATGAAAAACAGACTGGAAAAGCAATAGAAAAAAATCAACACGACTAGGAGTTGATTTTTTGAAAATATAAAATTGACCTTAGCTAGACCAACTAGGAAAAAAAAAAGAAGACTCAAATAAATAAAATCATAAATGAAAGTGGGGACATTACATCTAATATCACAGAAATACAAAGCATTATAAGAAACAACTATGAATGGTGATATGCCAAAAAATTTTATAACCTACCAGAAATGGATAAATTCCTAAACACATACAATTTACAAAGACTGAATCATGAAGAAATAGAAAATCTGAACAGATCAATAACAAGTAAGGAGATTGAATCCATAACAAGAAGTGTCTCATCAAAGAAAAGCCCATGACTGGACAGCTTCACTGCTGTTTTACCAAATATTTAAATAATAGGTAACGCCAATTATTCTCAATCTCTTTCAAAAAATTTAAGAAGAGAGAATAGTTCCAAACTCATTTTCTAAGGTCAGCATTACCCTGATACCAAAGCCAGACACAGACACAACAAGAAAAGAAAATTATAAACCAATATCCCCATTGAATATAAATGCAAAAATTCTTAATTAAATAATAGCAAACCAATTTTAACAACACATTAAAAGAATCATTCACCATGATTGAGTGGGATTTATCCCTGGTATTCAAGAATGGTTCAACGTGTGTAAATCAATAAATGTGGTACACCACATTAACAAAATGAAGAATTAGAATGATCATCTCAATAGATGCAGAAAAATCAATTGACAAAATTCAACATCTTTTTATGATAACAACTGTCAATAAATTAGGTAGAGGAAATGTACTTCAATACAATGAAGGCCATATATGACAAACTCATGGCTAACAGCATACTTAATAGTGAAAATTTGAAAGCTTTTCCTTTAAGATAAGGAAGAAGGATGTCATCTCACTACTTCTACTGAACTATGTACAGAAAGTCCTAGATAGAGATTAATCAAGAAAAAGAATTAAACATTATACTAATAGGAAAGGAAGAGTGAAATTGTCTCCGTTTGCTGATGCCGTGTTCTTATATACAGAAAACCCAAAACACTCCACCAAAAAGCTGTTGAAGACTCCACCAAAAACCATTAAAACTGATAAATTCAGTAAAAGTGCAAGACACAAAATCAACATACAAAATTAGTAGCATTTCTATGTACTAATAATGAATTACCTAAAAAACTAGGAAAACAATTCCATTTGTGATAGTTAACAACAAAAAATAAAATACTTAGATGTAAATTTAACCAAGGAGGTGAAACACCTGTATACTGAAAACTATAACAAAAACCATTGAAAGTAATTGAAGAAAACACAAATAAGTGGAAAAGTTTCCCATGTCTATCGTTTGAAAGAATTAATATTGTTAAAATGTGCATACTACCCAAAGCAATCCACAGATTCAATGTAATCTTTATCAAAATTTCAAATGTATTTTTTCACAAAATTAGGAACAAAAATCTTCAAATTCATATGGAACCACAAAATATCCCGAATAGCCTGAACAACCTTGAGTGAAAAGAACAAAGTTGGAGGCATCACATTCCCTGAATTCAAAACATATTATGAAGGAATTGTTATCAAAACAACATTGTACTGGCATAAAAGCAAACACATTGCCAAGGACAGAAACCTTAAACTCATGCATTCACAGTCAATAGATTTGCAACAAAGGTGCCAATAATACACAAATGTAAAAAGGAAAATCTCTTTGATAAATGAAGAAGTTTTCTGAAATGGTATTCAGAAAACTACTTATCCACATGCAGAAGAGTGAAATTGAATATTTATCTCACACTACATACAAAAATCAACTCACAGTGGATTAAAGGCTTAAATATAAGACCTGAAGCCATTAAACTACTAGAAGAAAACACAGGGGGAAAGCTCCATGACATTGGTCTGGGCAACAACTGATTGCCTAGGACCCTGAAAGCACAGACAATAAAAGCAAAAATAGACAAGTGGGATGACATCAAACTAAAAAGCTACTACACAATGAAGAAAACAATTAACAAAATAGACAACCCACATACTGGGAGAAAATATTTGCAAATAATTTATTGACAGGTGATTAATATCCAAAACAGATATTAAACAACCTGATTAAAAATGGGCAAAAGACTTGAATAAACATTTTTAAAAAGAAGACATACAAATGGCCAACAGTACATGACAAAACTCTCAACATCACTAAATCATTAAGGAAATGCAAACTAAAATCATAATCGGATATCACCTCACATCTATTACAATGGCTTTCCTCAAAAAGTTGAAGGACAACACATGTTGGTTAGGATTCAGAGAAACTCTTGTACATCGCTAGTGCAAAAGTAAATTAGCAAAGCCATTATGGATGGTGTTTTCTCTATAAACTAACAACAGAGCTACCATGTGATCCAACAATCCCACTTCTGGCTATACATCCAAAGGAATTGAAAACTGTGTGTCAAAGGGATATCTGCATTCCCATGTTCATTACAACATTATTCACAATAGTCAATACATGAAATCATCCTAAGTGTCCATCAACAGATGAATGGATTTTAAAATGTGGTACATATACACAATGGAATCATATTCAAGCTCTAAAACAAGAGAATTCTATCATGTGTGACAACATGAATGAATCTAGAAGACATTATGCTACGTGAAATAAGCCAAGCACAGAAAGACAAATAGCACATGATCTCACCTATGTATGAGATCAAAGAAAGCTGAACTTATGGAGTAGAGAGTAGAATTACGATTATCAGAGGCAAGGGGGAGGAGGGGAATGGGGTTTGGGAATGAGAAGTTATTGATCAAAGGGTACAAAGTTTTGATGAACAGGAGGAATAAATTTTGAGATCTATTGCACAGGTGAATATAGTCAGTAATGTACATTTCACAATAACTTAGAGAGTAAATTCCAAATGTCTCACCATAAAAATAAGTGATGCATGTTTAATTAATTAGAATTAATGCTAATTATTCCATATTGTATACATACATCAAAACATCACATTGTACCCCATAAATATATACACTTGTGATTTGTCAAGTTGAAATCATATTTTAAAATATCAATAGCTACAAAATAACAATGTTGTAGTTTTCTCTGTATTTATGTTTATAATTTATTTGAAATTAGCTTTTGTGAATTCTATAATGGAGAAATCTAGCTTTAACTCCATGTAGATAGCCAATTGCTCCTGTAATTCTACTGAAAATTTATGCTTCCTCCACTGATTTGAAATACTTAATCTATTATATTAAAGATATATATATTAAATCTAAATATATATATTTGAATATAAGAAAAGAAATAATAACTTTTAAGGGCCATCTTGACTCTAGAACTTCCAGCGGGCTCATTTGTGAACTTGATTGGGACTGAATCACAAGTCAGTTTATCCGTTTGTCCGATCTTGCTTCCCTTTCCTCCCATCCAGAGGTGCTGATCTCAAGAACACTCCCTAACTAATGTTCTGCATGCTAATGTCTGTATCAATGTCTGCTTCTTGGGAAAGCTAAACTGCAACAGGGTGTCAATACAGAGTTATATTCTGAATCAAATTTTGTACACACACATGCATACATGAACAACTACTCATACATTCATCTGTTGGCTCATGGGGAAGAAAAGAAAGATTTAGGCCTCTCTTTCCTTATGCATTTTACTGTACCTCTTGAGCAAGAGTAGTGTTGCTATGGATTATCAAATACAGGGATAATTGATTGAGCACAATCCAGGAGCTTTAGGCCAATACATATGACAATTAATAGTACTGAAAGACAGAAAAGACCAAATTCGTCAGAAGAGTATAAAGAAAATCTGAATAATGTATACTTAACAAAAATATTAAGTTTCTAATTAGAAACTTCTCCACAGACATAATCCAGATCCAGATGGCTTTCCTGGCAAATTCTAACAAATATGTAAGAACAAAATAATCCCAACCCTACATGAAAGCCTCGAAAAAGTCTTAGAGGAGGGAACGCGGCCAACATATTTTATGAAGCTAGAATTACATTGATTCTAAAATTAGACAATAACCCTACATGAAAAAATATTATTTCTTGAAAAATAGGTAATCCTTATCTAAATATTATCAAATTAAACATATGTGCATATAAATATACTTAATTAATGTATATGTGTTTAGTTAAAACACATGTATATGTATATATATTTTTTCATATATATTAATTAATACAAATTAATCCATCTTGACTACTGTCATTTATTCCAGAATTTCTAGGTTGGTTTAACATTGGAAAATTGATCAGTACATTCACCATATTAACAGAATAAAGGATAAATATAAATGATCATGCCAGTAGATGCCCTCTGAAAAACAGATGACTCTATTGAAACCCATTAGTGATAAAAATCTCAACACACCAGGAATAAAGGAATGTCTTAAAACTAATTAAGAGCATCTACAAAAATGCTACAGCTAATGTCGTGCTTAGTAGTAAAAGACTAAATGCTTTTCCGTTAACATTGGGAACAAGGCAAGATATCTGCTTTTATCAGTTTTATTTAGCATTTTTCTGGACAGTCTGTACATTGTAGTACGACAACAAAGAAAAATAAAAGGCATAAACACTTCTGAGAGAGAAATATCATTTTTCTTATTCAAAATATGGAAATTGGTCTTACATGTGTGTGTTTTAATTTTTTGAGACAGGGTTTCTATCGCCCAGGCTGGACTACCCCGGCTCAAGTGATCGTCTCACCACAGCCTCGGGAGTAACTGGGACTACAGGCATGCACGACTATGGCAGATTAGTTTTTTGTATTTTTGTAGAGACGGGGTCTCGGTATGTTACTCCGGATGGTCTTGACAAACTGGACTCAAGTGATCCACCCACCTCAGTTTAGCAAAGTGCTGGGATTACAGGTGTGAGCCACTGTTCCTAGCAGCTATTGTTTTAAATACGAGATTTTAATCTTTACCTCTTAACAATTTTGTGGTTTTGAATCTTCATTGAATATCTTCAATTTCTGCCACATTCCTGATTATTTTTTACTTCATTCTTTGTCTAATTTTGTTTATTTGGTTGTTTTCCAGCCTTTCTTCCATATCTCTTATTAAACTTTTAAGTTTTTAGTTGAATCGAGCTCTTGTAATTGGTAACTGATTACAACTCATCGGGACTGAATCACTTGTAATTTAGTCTTCTTGAGAGAGGTGTTTTTTGGTTTTTGGTTTTTTTTGATTTCTTGGAGTTTCGTCAAAATCTTTTTTATCTATCTTTCTATTTTTTGCCTATTTTGAATCTGAATTTTTGAATTTCTGATTTAGGCATTCATTAAATACCTGCAAACGCATATACAGTTATACTTAGCCCAGATTCAAGTGCAGGGTTATTTTTTCTTCTGCTTTGTGGTTGTTTCCCTTTCAGGAGGGAAGATTTTTCGCCAACTGAATTATTTTAATTTTTTTAAAGTTTTTTTTATACAAATAGACTTTTTTTTCTGTTTGTATTTGTTTCTGCACAATTTATGCACCCAAGGGTAAAGGTTTTTTTTTTTTTTTGGAAATGGGATGGCATGTCTGGATTTTGCTGTTCTCTTTTGTTTCTGAGACCCTTAATTTCTCTCCTTACTTTCTGCTTTTGCTTTATCACCAAATCTTCAAAAGTGCCCTCCAGATCCTATTCACTTCCCTCTTTTCCAGGAAAGTTTCCTTTTTGAATTTGGTACTCCAGATCAGACATACTTTCAAGGTGCCTTTTCTACGGCCAATGCACAGATAGACCAGGTCCAAGGTCTGTTTTAGAATGTTTGTGGCTATATTGGGCCTTTGCGTATCTGGATATTATTTGCTCTAGACTCCATCACCCTCTTTTCCATCCAGGCCCTTCAGATGCCATCTTATTTCCACAATCTTAGGGAGTGAACTCACAGATATCTTTGCTGGAATATAGGGTTAGCTTCTTTCTTTATACGTAGTTTGAGGATTGTGGCATTCTCTGTGTCCAAGTTATGCCAAATAAGTCAGTTTTGTGTGGTTTCATTTGTTTCATTTGCTTTTCTTCTTGATTAGTTTGCTTTTGGAAAAAGTATTGAGAAGCTTTAATCTAAGAAGCTAGCATTATCCTGGGATAACCCAGAAGTACACCCCATTGATTTAGTAAACAATTTCCTATTTATTTATTTATTTATTTATTTATTTACTTATTTATTTATTTAGAGAGAGGGTGTCTTGCTCTGTCACCCAGGCTGGAGTACAGTGGCATCAACTTGGCTCACTGCACCCTCTGCCTCGCAGGCTCAAGGGATCCTCCCACCTCAGCCTCCACAGTAGCTAGGACTACAGGCAAGTGCCACCACAGTTGGCTAATTTTTAAATTTTTTTGTAGAGATGAGATCTCACTATATTGCCCAGGCTGGTCTCAAACTCCTAGACTAAAGCAATCCTCCCACCTTGGCCTCCTAAGATGCTGAGATTACAGCTGGGGTCACCACACCCAGCCCAATTTCCTATTTCTTACATAAGTGTGATTGTTATCTTGTGAAGATAATCATGTAAAATTGCCAGAATAGGGAAAACCTGAAGAGACAGAAGGTAGACTTATGGTAGTCTTGAGCTGGGGCAATGGAGGGATGGGAATTACTCCTGCTGGAGATGGGGTTTCTTTTCTTTTTCTAAAGGAAGAAACTATTTCCCAGGGCAGTTTTAGGCTCACAGCAGAATTGAGAGGAAGGTACAGAGAGTTCTCATAAACTGCCTGCCCCTCATTCATCCCACCTTCCCCACTATCAACATCCAGCACCAGAGTGATGTATTTGTTACAACTGATGAAGTTACACAGACACATCATCATCATCCCAGGCCCACAGTTGACATTAGGACTCACTCTCGGTGTTGTACATTCTATGATTTTTGATGAATGTGTGATGTCATGTGTCTACCATTATAGTATTATACAAATGACTTTTACTCCTAAATATCCTCTGTGATCTGCCTGTTAGTTTTCTTTCTGGAGTGAGAAAACTGTTGAAAATTAGATTGTGTTGATTGTTGAACGTCTGTGAATATACCATAAAACATTGAATTGTACCCTTTAAAAGGGTGAACTGTGTAGTATGTGAATTATAACCAGTGAAGCTGTTAAAGTACGTTGTGAATATTTTTATTGTTTGGCTGCTTTCATTGTTCACATTTCTGGCTAATTCCCTACTCAGAGTTCCAACTGCCATAAATAATCAACCTTTGACTATTTTGAATCTTTTCCTTTTCCCACCTAGTAAATGGGTCCTTGCTTTGCTTGCAAGTTTTTTCCCTTAACCTCTTCCTCTGTTGGTTAAGTCATGAGACTAATTCTTCCTCTTTTTTCCTGATGCAGGTTTGAGAAAGGGAAGAAGGTACTATGGACAAAAAGGCATGCATGTTCTAAGGCTGAGGTAGAAATTTTTTAGATAATTTGAAGAGTGGCACCAAGGTTACTATAGGAAATGGAAGGAAAGGGGCTATAATTAAGCGTGGCTGTGACTTAAGTATCATTTTCTTATTATTTGAGAATTGCAAGTATGAATTTGCTTGTTTTCAAGTTACATTTTAGTTGTAAAATTGTGTTTCTTTAATGATTACTGGACAATTTGTATCATGGCTTCGATATGTTTATAATATTTGGAGATTTCCTTTAAGAATAGTGGACTTAAATTTTGACCCTCAGCTGAATACTGGGAAAAAAATTGCTCTAGAGCCAAGCTATTTGTTTTTTTCAGTTTTATCAGACAGTTGGAACTGATGTGCAAATGAATAGAGGCCTGTGAAGATGGAGCCAATAGGTTATCAGAATATTGTCAGAACACAAGAGAAACATGTTAGAGACATGGTGCTAATGTCAGAAGCAAAAATCATAGGAACACTTGCTTTTCTGAAGTGAATGTACCTGCCAGAGAACTACATTCATACAGTGACTTTTTTTGAGTCACAAAGAGAAATTTAAAAAACAAAATTAAAATACCCTCAGGAAGCAGCAAACTTGGCATTTTATTTTTTATTCCAAAATCTATCAACCTACACTTTCTTTTAGATGCCTACAGGTGGTTAATACAAGGTATAAAAGAGTTAGAAGTCAGCTTCATGATTTAAACAATTTTCTTAATCTTACTAAATCTTGAGGCTTTTATTTGTAAACTAGAGATTACACTAAAATGTCATGCAGTTATTGGGAGATTTAAATTGGATAATATATCAAAAGCACCTGGCATATAATAGTTGCTTAATAAATGCTAACTTCATTTGCTCCTTCCTCCTTTCCTCTTTATGCAGAATTTCTGCTAATCGCAAAAAAAAAGCCATACATTTACATGTAAATCTTCCTTGGTTGAAAACCACAGGGAAAGATAATTAAGTTTAATCGATGAGCAGATATAAACACACATTAACAGATGCCCCATTTTATAGTGGCAAATGCTGACTGCTTTACAAATGCTTGTTATAAAACATGACATTAATCAAGAGGACTAATTTTGGTGCTGATGTGATTTGAAGTGCTTCCACTCAGACTCCACCTAGGGAAAGTAATATATTCAGAAACAGTAGCAATTGGCACAAATCCCTGTTGCTGATCTTACCTATATTAGCTTTTCTGCCTATGGGAATATGATTAATTTCACTGTGTAACAGAATAGGATGCTGAGAGAACTTCAAATTTAATTTCTTGATTAGTTAATGTTTCAGCTCTTAGGATTTTACTTTTATTCAAGTCATTTCTCAAATCAGTATTTTGTGTGATCTGATCTGGAGCATTCAAATGTAAGAAAGCAAAAGCTGTATTTTCAGCACATATTCTCTTAATTCATCAGATAATAAAACTTAATTGTATTATAGCATTCTCCACATCATATTGCATGTGGATGTCTGCTTGTATGTTTGGCCATCCAGACAAATTCCAAGAGGAGATAGATGTTGACACATGATTTCCTCGATGTCTAGAATCAAGCTTGAAACATATGAGGGTCATATATGGAGTCATAGTTGTTCAATATGGCACAAAAATTATCCATGGTTGCTCAATAACATTGTTTGAAAAAAATACTTGGGAAAGTTTTATTTTATATTGATTTATACTTTAAATACTTGGCTGGGCATGGGGGCTTATGCCTGTAATCCCAGCACTTTGGGAGGCTGAGGTAGGCGGATCACCTGAAGTCAGGAGTTGGAGACCAGCCTGGCCAACATGGTGAAACCTCATCTCTACTAAAAATACAAAAATTAGCCAGGTGTGGTGGTGTGTGCCTGTAATCCCAGCTACTTGGGAGGCTGAGGCAGGAGAACTGCTTGAACCCAGGAGGCAGAGGTTGCAATGAGGTGAGATCCCACCACGGCATTCCAGTCTGGGCGACAGAGTGAGAATCCATCTCCAAAAAACAAACAAACAAACAAACAAACAAACAAACAAACAAACTTAAGTACCAAACTTAAGTGCCACTTACTTAACTAAGCATAAGGAATACAAAAAACAGGAAAGATATTATGACATAAAGCTTGCATACTAGCTGTGCCCAGAGGACATTATAACATTAAGAGCATAGAATCTAGAGACAGCTCACCTGAGTTTCAAACCCACTTCCCCTATCATAGGAATATTTGCAGTTCTGAAATGAATGTACCAGCCAGAGTTAGTGTGACCTTGGGCAGATTATCCTACCTCTATATGCCATCTATTTTTCCTCATATGAAAAATGGGCATATTAAAAGTAGCCTCCTAAAAGGGTAAGACAGTGCCTACTATGTAGTAAGTGCTAAATTAGAACTCACTAAATATAGTAAGAAAAAAATAAGCAATTGTAATGAACAGTGAGTTATAAAACGGAGCTTTTGGAGTTTGTAGCAGATGGAATTCTAAGAATAACTCCCAGTGATCCTAATCTCCTCCCCCTGAGTATGAGTGGAGCCTGTGCGTGTGATGAGATATCACTCCCCTGGTGATTATGTTATGGTGAAAGGAATTTTTGCATAATTAATTAAGGTTTCTAATCAGTTGATTTTGGATTAATTAAAAGGGAGATAATCTGGAAAACCCAACCTAATTACACAGGCCCTTTAATAGCAGAGTCTTCTCTGGCTGTAGCAAAAGGAGGAAGTCAGAGAGCTTGACAGCTTGAGAAGGGTTGGACTTGCAGTTGCTGATTTGAAGACAGAGGAGGCCACAGGCAGAAGTTCCCTGGCCATTAAGGGTAAGCTCCTGCCTGACAGTTGGTAAGGAAATGGGGACTTCAGTCAAAAAAGTGCAGGCACTGAATTCTGTCAGCAACATGAATGAACTTGGAAGCAGATTCTCCACTGAAACTTCCAGACAAGAGCCCAGCCAGGCCAGTCCACACCTTAACTTAGGCATGTGAGTCTCTAAAAGGAGAACCCAGTCAAGCCTGCTCAGACTTCTGCCCTATGGTCTATGAGATAATAAATGAGTGTTATTTTAAGTAGTTGAGTTTGTAGTAACTTGTTACATATCAGTAGAAAAAGAAATAATACAGGATCTGATGGAAGCATACAGCACGCTCATCCAACTTCATCTAGGCAGATCCTTAAGTCTTCCTAGAGGCAATTATATGAACCACAGATTTGAAATGATGAGTAAGAGTGAGCAAGGAGAGAGCAGTGGGAGGAAGAACCCAGGATGAGAGATATACAGATGCCTAAATGTGAGAAAAATGCATGCACTGGGGATGGAAACAAGATCATATGACTTCTGAGGTGACAAGAGTGACAGACTTGCATGCATAGTTTGCCAAATCTAACTGAGCAAGCCAGGAATGGTCTTTTACATTAAATTGGGGCATATACATTTTATCCTTTATATATTTGTGTGATGTGTATGTACACATGTATATATGCAGAAACAAAAGATGTGTGTGTCACACACACACACACATGCATATCTCTCTTTGGAAAACCATTGAAAGATTTGAATAGCAGGAGAGGAAATTGGTTAGAATTTTCTCATCTTCTTTCCCTGCTGAGAATATCCTATTCACATTTCAAATGCACCCTTTTTTTGTGAAGGTTTTTGTTATACCCAAGGTTCACTTAATGACTTCTTCCTCTGTTGTACCATACTTCTGAAGTCTCTCATTCACTGAGCATACATTGTTTCAGGCATAGTTCTAAGTGCTTTACATATATTAATCCAAGTATTCACCATTATAACCCCATGAAACAGGCATACATACCAATCCTCATTCTATTTACACGAATAAAGTGCTGAGTGTAGAAATATTAGGAATGACACAGTCTTCACAGCAACCTGTGGTAATTCTGTAGATAATAGCCACCTCATCTACATATAGTTATGGCAGATCAGTTAACAAATACTTATGGAGTGCCATTTCATAGCTTATACAGTGCTAATTTCAGAAAAGTTTTGATGAGGCAGTCTAAAAGGAATCACCAGTTAGTATATAATTCCACTCAGTAAGTAAATCTGATTTTGTAAAAAAGTATAATATTTATAAGTTTAATCAAAGTATTGATGTGAATTTTAGCTCAGAACTCTCCCCCAATAGAACTATACTTTCTCTATTTTCCAATCTCTTCTGAACCTGAAGACATGTTTGCTTATTACCTTAGAGTTTTATTTACATCCAAACTCTCCCTGAAGCTCTTTTGTTTGCTTTTTCCACTGTGAGAATATTTGAGAGTTCTGGTAGTTATTATAGACAGTTCTAATCAAGACTTCATCGTGCACAATATACACTTGGAAAAATCCACACCTGATTATGCCAAAGCAAGTTGAGGGCTGTTTTTCATTTCACTCAGTTGTGGCATTTTTATTAGGTCCCAGATTGCTTACTTTGCCTTAGACATTTTCTATGTTAATTAAACTCATGATGGTTCCACTGCTTAAATTCTTCCCTTTTAAATAGTTGAATAAAAGAGAAAATGCCTTAGAGTATTTTTGAAACTTTTGTATTTTAACTGCAATATTAATATGTTATCTCATTTCTCCTTTCTATAATCATTAAAATTCCAGAGAGATAAATATTTGCAGCCCAATTTATAAACTCTTGATTGACGATTGAAAAGTTGCTTTTTGTCAAATAAAAGAGCATCTCTTTAGATGTCAAGAAAATTAGGCACAACACACAAAGCTTTTTTGAATATTTCAAAATGATCTCATAAAAGGCCATAATTCTAAAATAAAATTTGGTGTGATGTTGTGTCATTAATATTGTCAGGTAAAATTTTATATTTATTTGTAATTAGATGGGGATATTAGGCTCTGCAATAATTTTTTTATATTTAAAAGTAAACACTGATAGTTACAAAACTTTCTGAAAATCCTTGACACCAATTAAAAATTTGTTTCCTTTAGAAATATGACATTGGAGTTTAGCGAGAATACATTTACCATATTGTATTCATTATTAAAACTCTGCCAAGCATCCCTACTCCCTTGCTAAGGACAGCAACTGGTGGCCCCTTCACAAATGTGGAAGTGTTCCTTTTCCTTTTGCTACTATTCCCTTGCAATGTCAGGCTTAGAATAGGATCTAAGTGTCTTGACTCCATGTTTCTAAATCTGGAGACAGAACCATTACATGGCTCTCGCATTAATAATTTTTGAGACAAGCAAAGTTGGTTCTACAAATGTAAAGCACGGGGCTGAACACCTACTGGCCTTGTGTACAATTTTCTAGAGAATCTTAGGTTGACATTTGTGGTAGACCAGCCCATAAAATTTGCACCAATAAAGCATTTGGTAAGACTGTCCATATGTGAAACTGCCTCCTCAGTACTGAGTGACTCTACAAATGAAAAATCATGTGTTGTTTTTGAAATACAAACACCATGTAAGAGTTGATTAGCTTTCACTCCTTTTTCCTCTGCTGAAATCTGTTTGGATAACTAAACTCTCCTTCTCTTAGGTGCAATTTTATACATTGCTTCTAACTTTCTCCCTTTCTTTTATTTGCCAAGATAAAGGCCCTTTTCTTTCAAACCACAGCTCACTATTAGAAAAAATGAATACATTTCCAAAAGAAACAGGGTAGAAAAGCTATTTTTTGTTCTGGAGGCTACAAAGGAAAAGGTTTTGTATTAACCGACTATTGGCTTTAAAAGGTATCTTTTATATGCATCTCAGTAACTGGGAATTCTGTTTGGCTTGGAAGTGAATACATAAACAAATAGCGTATGGTTATATATAAAAATACTAAAAGTAACCAAACCTCTGCTAAACAACTCAGAATGAAGAAAAATTTTCCATCATAGTGGCCTTTATTATTCGTCTAATCTGCCCATTTTCTATTTTATTTTGAAAGCAGCAAACAGAGATATGTCTTACAGAAATATATTTCTAGAAGTTGAGTATTAAATGATGGTCTGAAGTTCTACTTGTGTACATGGAAAGGATTTAAAAACTTTTATTTGTGTAAAATTGATGAAAAAATGTTGACTGAATGTAGATTATGATCAAGAAGTCTGTTAGGAGCTTGGGAAAACACATTACATGTATAGCTTCTGCATTTGAAGAGTTTGGAATCTGCAATTAGTAATCTTTTGTAACCTAACAACTTACCATACACTTAGTGGCTTAAAACAACATACAACTATAGTCTTACAGTTTCTGTGGGTCCAGAGTCTGGGCATTACTTAGCTGGGTCCTCTGCTTTGGAATTTTTCACAATCCTGCAATCAAGATGTTAGCCAGGGCTGGGTTCTCATGTAAAGATCCAACTGGGGAAGAATCTTCTTCTGAGCTCACATGGTGTTGATGGCAGTCAGTTTCTTGAAAGCTATCAGACTGGGACCTCTGTTTCTTGCTGATTGTTAGTCAGATCCTGCCCTTAGTTTTTCGTTGGGTGGGACTTCCCAACATGTTCATTTTCTGTATAAAGTTATTTAAGTATATATTGCTTATTTGAAGGTATATAAGCTTTGATTGTAATTATGATTTTTACTTTCATGTCTATTTTTTTCTCTCTGTCACACACACATACAGACATACACATGCAAGTATATTCATATGTCTTTATCCTTTTATTTTTTCTTACTAACTGTGCCTTCCCTAAGGTCTCTTTAGACTACAATATTTTGCATTTGGGTTTGCAAGTGATTTCTATCTAAGGTTTGTGCATCTACACCTTATGTCACGTGACCCTCTTCATATTTGACTTTCTTAAGAATATCCACAGTGAAAAGGTATAACCCAAAGAAAGTAATGGTAAAATTAGGAACTTAAAGGAAATCTCCTAGTTTAACTAGTTGTCCTAGTGTGCTAATAGATTTAAATCATAAAATGCTAGAACTTAGAATTTGCATATGTCTTTTATTTTTCATTTCTGTTTTATTCTACAACAACGTTCACTGTAGTCACTCAAGCAATTCTTGTCTTCATGGTTAAGTGGGACTTGATGGCTGATTATGAGACACTATACCTAATTTTGCTAGCTAGTGAAGAGTTCTGTTCAGTAATTAGAGTCTTGGAGTTCCTGGGTACATTATCACAGCAGAGAAAAGAGCCAAGAGCCTTATAAAATACAGACCCAAAATGTGCCACAAGGAACTGCCCTCAAGTTAGCTGGCATTAGATTGTATCAGCTAGAAGGCACTTCCCCGCCCCCCCCCCAGTTTACATTATCTCAGGAAGAAGAAAAAATTTTATGCTGAATAAAGTTTTAATTTTTGATGATTCAAGAAATACCATTATTAAAAATGATTCATGAACAGAGTTGTGCCTCCTAAATCTGCACAATGGAGATGTCAAATTTCCTCACTTTATTAACCATAAATTTGGTATCTTCTGAATATTAACATGCCTCCTTTAATCTAACCATAACAATATTATTTTTTTCAAAAATAAAATTTGGTTTTTTTAAACCATGGAACGTCCAGGTATAACACAGACCTGTTGAAGAAGTCTAGGTGACACCAAAACTTCCAAGTGAGAAATTTCAATCAGTAATTTAAATATTTTGTTAACATGATACCAAACATCTGGACATTAGGAAACCTCCAGATGACTGGTAGAAGTATTCATTTTTTATCCATATGTCTTGCTGTTTTGATGATATACTGATTAACTTTCTTTCCAGCCTACAAATTTGTTTCTTCTATCCTAAAGGAGAACTGAGGGATTGGGTGAGAAAAATTACATTTTTTTTTTCTTCAGCTCATCATTAAATTGAACAATGTGAGAGGTTTTGAAGTTTAACAACGTGTGGTTTCCACCATAGTGGATGGGTGTACCTTTAGTAGAGTATTTGACTAGCTTTAACCTGAATGTATAATTTCTCTGCATTCTCCAAATCATCATGAGCTTAATGCAATTTAGTAACCCCAATTCTCCTGCACAGCAGTACATTTCTGTCAGGTTCACACCTCAAGGGAGTTCTCTCTGAGAATGAAGGAAGTGAGCAAAATAAGCACATTCCCAGATTGTATATATATTTTGCACATCATAGTTTCAAGGGCAATAGGAAAGGCATAAATTACCTAAAAGCATTTATGACTTACTATACTTGAGAGCCAAAACCTCATCCATTCAGTCTTATTTTAGTGCTGGAATGTATTTATTTGTGCAGTTCCAAGAACACAATTTATCACTTTTCTTCTGTTGCAGAGAAAGAAAAAAGGCCAATAGATCATCACAGTAAGAGCTGAAACTACTAAATATAGTGATAGACCCTTTAGTTATTGTTAAGAAAAGTCAGAATAGAAAGAAACAGTGAGAAGTACTATTTTGTATACTGATTCCTCACAGGTACACTTAAATATTGAGGGTCAGAGATGTGAATCTAAATCTTGTTTCAAATATTTGAAGCATTTTTAAAAGGCAGAAATCTAGTCTCCTGAGAATCAATATGGTTGTGGGAATTTCTACAAAATCTATAATAATCTAATTTCCATGTAGAACATTCTTAATCTCTATAGGACAATATCTAGAAAGTGTTATAGAGCATAAACTTTATGAGTGATAAATTTAAAAAAATTCAAAGTCTGCATCTTACTTTGATTTGTCTTTATGATAAATGGTAAAAATAGTTTATTTTATATAAGAAGTTATTGAAAACACCAAGAAAATGTTAAAGTTTGTATGATTTGCTGCTATACTGAGATTTCCAATATAGGATAATAAATGAGTGTTTATATTATTTTTAAAGGACTATGATAGAATAATACCTCTTAGAAAGTGGTAATTACCTATGAAATACTATTATGTTTAATTGTTCTGCATTAACCAGCTACTGTTTTCTGACCCTTTGCAGATAATTCTTCTCTGTTTTTGTAGGCCATAACGGGATAATTTTATTTTTTTCTTGCTAAGGCTATAACATAAGCCATTTAATTCAATATAGTTTTGTCAAAATCTGCTGCAGAAGGTGTGCCAGGAGAATGTACTGTCATCGAGAAGTTCCAACCTTAAATATTAGTTTTGCCTCAATTTTTATTCAATCAGAATATTCTTCATATATCATTGGAGGACTTACAACTGGGAAACACTTTTTATGTTTTTGGCCCAACATAATACTTTAGCAAAACCTTTTCTAGCTTTATTTTTAAAAATTATACAGAATAATAATCCTTTCAACAACACTAAAATTCTTTTGTTCAAGTTTCAAAATCTGGCATGTTTGAGATAATTTTAGGATTTTCTGTTTGATAATACCATATTCTTTTTATCTATATAGTTCATGATCTATGTAAGTATATCTTAAAATAACTAAGGAAAATTAATAAGTGATAATAATAAGTTTTCTGAAGAGGGAATACAAATAACAGTAAATATTTTGTAAGTTGCTCAATCTTCTTTTTCTTTTTTTTTCTTTTATTATTACTATACTTCAAGTTTTACGGTACATGTGCACAATGTGCAGGTTAGTTACATGTGTATACATGTGCAATGCTGGTGTGCTGCACCCATTAACTCGTCATTTAGCATTAGGTATATCTCCTAAAGTTATCCCTCCCCCCTCCCCCCACCCCACAACAGTCCCCAGAATGTGATGTTCCCCCTTCTGTGTCCATGTGTTCTCATTGTTCAATTCCCACCTATGAGTGAGTATATGTGGTGTTTGGTTTTTTGTTCTTGCAATGGTTTACTGAGAATGATGATTTCCAATTTCATCCATGTCCCTACAAAGGACATGAACTCATCATTTTTTATGGCTGCATAGTATTCCATGGTGTATATGTGCCACATTTTCTTAATCCAGTCTATCATTGTTGGACATTTGGGTTGGTTCCAAGTCTTTGCTATTGTGAATAGTGCTGCAATATACATACGTGTGCATGTGTCTTTATAGCAGCATGATTTAGAGTCCTTTGGGTATATACCCAGTAATGGGATGGCTGGGTCAAATGGTATTTCTTGTTCTAGATCCCTGAGGAATCGCCACTCTGACTTCCACAATGGTTGAACTAGTTTACAGTCCCACCAACAGTGTAAAAGTGTTCCTATTTCTCCACATCCTCTCCAGCACCTGTTGTTTCCTGACTTTTTAATGATTGCCATTCTAACTGGTGTGAGATGGTATCTCATTGTGGTTTTGATTTGCACTTCTCTGATGGCCAGTGATGATGAGCATTTTTTCATGTCTTTTGGCTGCATAAATGTCTTCTTTTGAGAAGTGTCTGTTCATAACCTTTGCCCACTTTTTGATGGGGTTGTTTGATTTTTCTTGTAAGTTTGTTTGAGTTCATTGTAGATTCTGGATATTAGCCCTTTGTCAGATGAGTAGGTTGCAAAAATTTTCTCCCATTTTGTAGGTTGCCTGTTTGCTCTGATGGTAGTTTCTTTTGTTGTGCAGAAGCTCTTTAGTTTAATTAGATCCCATTTGTCAATTTTTGCTTTTGCTGCCATTGCTTTTGGTGTTTTAGACATGAAGTCCTTGCCCACGCCTATGTCCTGAATGGTAATGCCTAGGTTTTCTTCTAGGGTTTTTATGGTTTTAGGTCTAATGTTTAAGTCTTTAATCCATCTTGAATTAATTTTTGCATAAGGTGTAAGGAAGGGATCCAGTTTCAGCTTTCTACATATGGCAAGCCAGTTTTCCAAGCAGCATTTATTAAATAGTGAATCCTTTCCCCATTGCTTGTTTTTCTCAGGTTTGTCAAAGATCAGATAGTTGTAGATATGCAGCGTTATTTCTGAGGGCTCTGTTCTGTTCCATTGATCTATATCTCTGTTTTGGTACCAGTACCATGCTGTTTTGGTTACTGTAGCCTTGTAGTATAATTTGAAGTCAGGTAGCGTGATGCCTCCAGCTTTGTTCTTTTGGCTTAGGACTGACTTGGCGATGCGGGCTCTTTTTTGGTTCCATATGAACTTTAAAGTAGTTTTTTCCAATTCTGTGAAGAAAGTCATTGGTAGCTTGATGGGGATGGCATTGAATCTATAAATTACCTTGGGCAGTATGGCCATTTTCATGATATTGATTCTTCCTACCCATGAGCATGGAATGTTCTTCCATTTCTTTGTATCCTCTTTTATTTCATTGGGCAGTGGTTTGTAGTTCTCCTTGAAGAGGTCCTTCACGTCCCTTGTAAGTTGGATTCCTAGGTATTTTATTCTCTTTGAATTATTATTGTGAATGGGAATTCACTCATGATTTGGCTCTCTGTCTATTACTGGTGTATAAGAATGCTTGTGATTTTTGTACATTGATTTTGTATCCTGAGACTTTGCTGAAGTTGCTTATCAGCTTAAGGAGATTTTGGGCTGAGACAATTGGGTTTTCTAGATATATGATCATGTCATCTGCAAACGGGGACAATTTGACTTCCTCTTTTCCTAATTGAATACCCTTTATTTCCTTCTCTTGCCTGATTGCCCTGGCCACAACTTCCAACACTATGTTGAATAGGAGTGGTGAGAGAGGGCATCCCTGTCTTGTACCAGTTTTCAAAAGGGAATGCTTCCAGTTTTTGTCCATTCAGTATGATATTGGCTGTGGGTTTGTCATAGATAGCTCTTATTATTTTGAGATACGTCCCATCAATACCTAATTTATTGAGAGTTTTTAGCATGAAGCGTTGTTGAATTTTGTCAAAGGCCTTTTCTGCATCTATTGAGATAATCATGTGGTTTTTGTCTTTGGTTCTGTTTATATGCTGGATTACATTTATTGATTTGCGTATATTGAACCAGCCTTGCATCCCAGGGTTGAAGCCCACTTGATCATGGTGGATAAGCTTTTTGATGTGCTGCTGGATTCAGTTTGCCAGTATTTTATTGAGGATTTTTGCATCAATGTTCATCAAGGATATTGGTCTAAAATTCTCTTTTTTGGTTGTGTCTCTGCCCGGCTTTGGTATCAGGATGATGCTGGCCTCATAAAATGAGTTAGGGAGGATTCCCTCTTTTTCTGTTGACTGGAATAGTTTCAGAAGGAATGGTACAAGTTCCTCCTTGTACCTCTGGTAGAATTCGGCTGTGAATCCTTCTGGTCCTGGACTCTTTTTGGTTGGTAAGCTATTGATTATTGCCACAATTTCAGAGCCTGTTATTGGTCTATTCAGAGATTCAACTTCTTCTTGGTTTAGTCTTGGGAGGGTGTATGCGTCGAGGAATTTGTCCATTTCTTCTAGATTTTCTAGTTTATTTGTGTAGAGGTGTTTGTAGTATTCTCTGATGGTAGTTTGTATTTCTGCAGGATCGGTGGTGATATCCCCTTTATAATTTTTTATTGCGTGTATTTGATTCTTCTCTCTTTTCTTCTTTATTCATCTTGCTAGTGGTCTATCAATTTTGTTGATCCTTTCAAAAAACCAGCTCCTAGATTCATTAATTTTTTTTTTTTTTTTTTTTTGAGACGGAGTCCCGCTCTTTCTCCCAGGCTGGACTGCAGTGGCGCTGTCTTGGCTCACTGCAAGCTCTGCCCCCCGGGTTCATGCCATTCTCCTGCTTCAGCCTCCTGAGTAGCTGGGACTACAGGTGCCCACTACCACGCCTGGCTAATTTTTTTTGTATTTTTAGTAGAGACGGGGTTTCACCGTGTTAGCCAGGATGGTCTTGATCTCCTGACCTCGTGATCCTCCCGCCTCGGCCTCCCAAAGTGCTGGGATTACCGGCGTGAGCCACCGCGCCCAGCCGATTCGTTAATTTTTTGAAGGGTTTTTTTGTCTCTATTTCCTTCATTTCTGCTCTGCTTTTAGTTATTTCTTGCCTTCTGCTAGCTTTTGAATGTGTTTGCTCTTGCTTTTCTAGTTCTTTTAATTGTGATGTTAGTGTGTGAATTTTGGATCTTTCCTGCTTTTTCTTGTTTGCATTTAGTGCTATAAATTTCCCCCTACACACTGCTTTGAATGTGTCCCAGAGATTCTGGTATGTTGTGTTTTTGTTCTCGTTGGTTTCAAAGAACATCTTTATTTCTGCCTTCATTTCGTTATGTGCCCAGTAGTCATTCAGGAGCAGGTTGTTCAGTTTCCATGTAGTTGAGTGGTTTTGAGTGAGTTTCTTAATCCTGAGTTCTAGTTTGATTGCACTGTGGTCTGAGAGACAGTTTGTTATAATTTCTGATCTTTTACATTTGCTGAGGAGAGCTTTACTTCCAACTATGTGGTCAGTTTTGGAATAGGTGTGGTGTGGTGCTGAAAAAAATGTATATTCTGTTGATTTGGGGTGGAGAGTTCTGTAGATGTCTATTAGGTCCGCTTGGTGCAGAGCTGAGTTCAATTCCTGGGTATCCTTGTTAAATTTCTGTCTCATTGATCTGTCTAATGTTGACAGTGGGGTGTTAAAGTCTCCCATTATTATTGTGTGGGAGTCTAAGTCTCTTTGTAGGTCACTCAGGACTTACTTTTTGAATCTGGGTGCTCCTGTATTGGGTGCATATATATTTAGGATAGTTAGCTCTTCTTGTTGAATTGATCCCTTTACCATTATGTAATGGCCTTCTTTGTCTCTTTTGATCTTTGTTGGTTTAAAGTCTGTTTTATCTGAGACTAGGATTGCAACCCCTGCCTTTTTTTGTTTTCCATTTGCTTGGTAGATATTCCTCCATCCTTTTATTTTGAGCCTATGTGTGTCTCTGCATGTGCAATGGGTTTCCTGAATACAGCACACTGATGGGTCTTGACTCTTTATCCAATTTGTCAGTCTGTGTCTTTTAATTGGAGCATTTATTCCATTTATATTTGAGGTTAATATTGTTATGTGTGAATTTGATCCTGTCATTATGATGTTAGCTGGTTATTTTGGTCGTTTGTTGATGCAGTTTCTTCCTAGCCTCGATGGTCTTTACAATTTGGCATGTTTTTGCAGTGGCTGGTACTGGTTGTTCCTTTCCATGTTTAGTGCTTCCTTCAGGAGCTCTTTTAGGGCAGGCCTGGTGGTGACAAAATCTCTCAGCATTTGCTTGTCTGTAAAGGATTTTATTTCTCCTTCACTTATGAAGCTTAGTTTGGCTGGATATGAAATTCTGGGTTGAAAATTCTTTTCTTTAAGAATGTTGAATATTGGCCCCCACTCTCTTCTGGCTTGTAGAGTTTCTGCCGAGAGATCCGCTGTTAGTCTCATGGTCTTCCCTTTGTGGGTAACCCAACTTGGCTGCCGTTAACATTTTTTTCCTTCATTTCAACTTTGGTGAATCTGACAATTATGTGTCTTGGAGTAGCTCTTCTCAAGGAGTATCTTTATGGTGTTCTCTGTATTTCCTGAATTTGAATGTTGGCCTTCCTTGCTAGGTTGGGGAAGTTCTCCTGGATAATATCCTGCAGAGTGTTTTCCAACTTGGTTCCATTCTCCCCGTCACTTTCAGGTACACCAATCAGATGTAGATTTGGTCTTTTCACATAGTCCCATATTTCTTGGAGGCTTTGTTCGTTTCTTTTTATTCTTTTTTCTCTAAACTTCCCTTCTCACTTCATTTCATTCATTTCCTCTTCCATTACTGATACCCTTTCTTCCAGTTGATCGCATCGGCTCCTGAGGCTTCTGCATTCTTCACGTAGTTCTCGAGCCTTGGCTTTCAGCTCCATCAGCTCCTTTAAGCACTTCTCTGTATTGGTTTTTCTAGTTATACATTCGTCTACATTTTTTTCAAAGTTTTCAACTTCTTTGCCTTTGGTTTGGATTTCCTCCTGTAGCTCGTAGTAGTTTGATCGTCTGATACCTTCTTCTCTCAACTTATCAAAGTCATTCTCCGTCCAGCTTTGTTCCGTTGCTGGTGAGGAGCTGTATTACTTTGGAGGAGGAGAGGCGCTCTGCTTTTTAGAGTTTCCAGTTTTTCTGCTCTGTTTTTTCCCCATCTTTGTGGTTTTATCTACTTTTGGTCTTTGATGATGGTGATGTACAGATGGGTTTTTGGTGTGGATGTCCTTGCTGTTTGTTAGTTTTCTTTCTAACAGACAGGACCCTCAGCTGCAGGTCTGTTGGAGTTTGCTAGAGGTCCACTCCAGACCCTGTTTGCCTGGGTACCAGCAGCGGTGGCTGCAGAACAGCACATTTTCGTGAACCATGAATGCTGCTGTCTGATCGTTCCTCTGGAAGTTTTGTCTCAGAGGAGTACCCAGCCGTGTGAGGTGTCAGTCTGCCCCTACTGGGGGGTGCCTCCCAGTTAGGCTGCTCAGGGGTCAGGGGTCAGGGACCCACTTGAGGAGGCAGTCTGCCCGTTCTCAGATCTCCAGCTGCATGCTGGGAGAACCACTGCTCTCTTCAAAGCTGTCAGACAGGGACATTTAAGTCTGCAGAGGTTACTGCTGTCTTTTTGTTTGTCTGTGCCCCGCCCCTAGAGGTGGAGCCTGCAGAGGCAGGCAGGCCTCCTTGAGCTGTGGTGGGCTCCACCCAGTTGGAGCTTCCCGGCTGCTTTGTTTACCTAAGCAAGCCTGGGCAATGGCGGGTGCCCCTCCCCCAGCCTCCCTGCCGCCTTGCAGTTTGATCTCAGACTGTTGTGCTAGTAATCAGCGAGACTCCGTGGGTGTAGGACCCTCTGAGCCAAGTGCAGGATATAATCTCCTGGTGCGCCATTTTTAAAGCCCGTTGGAAAAGCGCAGTATTAGGGTGGGAGTGACCCGATTTTCCAGGTGCCGTCTGTCACCCCTTTCTTTGACTAGGAAAGGGAACTCCCTGACCCCTTGCGCTTCCCAAGTGAGGCAATGCCTCGACCTGCTTTGGCTTGTGCACGGTGCACTGCACCCACTGTCCTGGGCCCACTGTCTGGCACTCCCTAGTGAGATGAACCCAGTACTTCAGATGGAAATGCAGAAATCACCCGTCTTCTGTGTCGCTCATGCTGGGAGCTGTAGACTTGAGCTGTTCCTATTCGGCCATCTTGGCTCCACCCCTCAATCTTCTTTAATATTAAAGAGATGCAATTAAAAATGAGACATCATTTTTTGTTACCTATAGCTTTAGCAAAAATTAAACAAATTAGAGTACTAAATGCAAGAATGTTGAGAAACAGAAGTACCTAGGTAATTTTAGTGCAAATGTGAATCCACATAACACTTTTGGCATAGAGAGCTATGTATTAAAATTTTGGATATCCATACCCTTTAATCTAGGAAATTCACTTATAAAAATTTATTATATTTTAGAATTTTATTCACACAAATACCCCAAAATTATGTATACAAGAATAATTAATACATTAATAGAAACCAACAAAAGTCATCTGAGCTTCTATCAACAGAAAAACCGTTAAGATATTATCCATTGGATCACTATGCTGTTGTGCAGTATATAGATATTTAAAGACATCATATACATTTGTACATGCTCATCTGTACAGTTGGCAACTATTTTGCAAGTTTAAAAATGCAAGTTCCCCAAAGTTAAACATTTATTTTGTGAAAGTATTGCAAAAAGATTTTACATTTTTCTAATTTCTGTTTTAATATTCCTCACTCTTCATGAGATGCCACCTTTTTTTCTCCGACTAGGAGAACTTTTACTTTTGTTTTATAACTTTCTGTTTTATTTGAATTTGGTTTCATAAAATAATTCAAAAACATAAAAGGGGTAGATCAGAATAAATATTTTAAACCTTTTATTTTTACAACTAATGACAAGTCAGTATATGGTGTCTTCTGAACACCAGCATAAAGACATTCTGCACACAGTTGAGAAAAGTAAGAATGAAATCTTGCCTGGAGAAGCAAGTTTGAGAATCATTAGCAGTGGGTTTAGATGAAGCCTCCTAAGGTAAATGTGTATACTGAGAAAAGCACATAGACTGAGGGCTATGACATTTAAGCAGTAGATGTAGCAGAGGAGCAGGAAACAGAACCTGACCTTCGATAACTTTTCAACTTATTGAATAAATGAATAAAGAAGTTAACAGGTTTTTATTGAGAACCAGGAAAGATACTTATATGTAATATCCAGAAGGAAGACATTTTCTAAGAAGGAGTGTCAATCAGTTTAACTGTTGCAAAGCTAGGCCACCAATGACCTCCATATTGCTTCATTTGTGATCTAGCATGGGAGGTAGAAACCAGATTGTATCAGGTTGAGGAGAAATAAAAAATAAAAAATTGCAGACTGTGAGTTATACACCTTTTAAAATAAATTGGCTGTGAAGGGAAAAATAATAAATTAGAACTCATAAGGGGTTGTGGGCATAAGAAGTATTGTGTTTAAGACTCTAATGTTTAGACCTGAGTCACTTAAACAGGAGTGTATTCTGGGATAACGTTTGAAAAGAAACAAAATCTGATAATGACCTAAGGCTCTATCTCTCTAAGGCCAAAAAAGGGAAAAGATGGAAAACACCAGGATTCCCAACATTTACATATTAATGAAGAACCATCCAAATAATAAGATGGTATTTTTTCTTCTGTAAAATCTTTCTGCTTATTTGTCACCTTCAAGTGTAAAGTTTGTAAATGCTACTTATGCATAGGTAATTCATTAAGAGTTCTTTTTTTTTATAAGAAAACGAAAAATTCATGGTCATATATCCACTGAGACAAATACTTCCATGCAGCAAATATCATGAAAACATTGTAGTGTAATCTATCACAAAGATATCTGAATTGCAGGCAAAGTTTTGGTGAGTTTATAATTTCCTGAAAGCTTAAAAGATAATAGTTGGCTGGGTGCAGTGGCTCACGCCTGTAATCCCAGCACTTTGGGAAGCGAAGGCAGGCCAAGCACTTGAGGTCAGGAGTTCGAGACCAGCCTGGCAAACATGGTGAAACCCCATCTCTACCAAAAAATACAAAAAGCAACTGGGTGTGGTGGTGCATGCCTGTGGTTCCAGCTACTCCAGAGGCTGAGATGGGAGGATCACTAGAACCTAGGAGATTGAGGCTGCAATGAGCTGAGGTTGTGCCACTGCACTCTAGCCTGGGTGACAGAGACAGATCCCATCTCAATAAATAAATAAATAAATAATAAAAGTTTAAAATTGTACAATTTTCTTGAAAGTTTAATAGATAAGATTATCTAGCAATAAATCTGTACTCAATGAAGCTTTAATAAAAAGGAGTGTAGACAACCTTTGTGTGTGCTTAGTCCAAATAAAGTATACATGCTTGAGCTTCAAAGAAAATAAAATATAATTATTTTACACTATTTGCACTATGCTTGAAGCAGTGGACTTGGTAGAGGCCAGCCAGCAGAAGCCTGCAATAGAAGAATACAGGCTTTTTGATTTTATGGCAATGGGTCTATTTTCATGAGACGTGATTTTATGTTAAGAAATGAAATGGTTTGAAATTGATTCTACTGCATGGGAGGAGAGAGGAACATAGCATATGAAGAACACATTTTGCAAATGCTTTCTTTCACCAAAGCCTATGGGAGGGTGAGAGGAGATAATGAACTCTTACCTGAACTCATCTTTCCTTCACTATTTGTAAGAGAGAAAATAAAAAATGCAAATGAGAGCAATTTTTCTGCTAGTAACAGCAAGAGGTCATGTTGGATCAGGTGATTTATAGAATTGTTAGTCACCATACGTGTTTAGGATTGTTCCTTACCTTTTTCTTTCTTCCTCTTAGTGCTATCCTTTCTCCATTTATCTTTTCTTTCTTAAAGATTCCACACATGAAAAGTGGACTAAGTACCTGGCACCAGGGAAATCAGAAAACTTTTATCAATAAAAATGGAATAATCCTCTCTTTAATTAATATGATTTATTAGATTTGAAGCTAGATCAACAACTCCTGCTAGAGTTTCCCATGTAGCTCTCTCATTGCTATTGTAGTTTATTGAGCTCTCTACTGTACTCTCCTAGTTAATTCTGGTACATTCTCCAACAATTCTGAAAACGACTTAATGCTGCTGTTATGTTTAAGAGTCTGGTGATGTCCATTTTCCTTATGCCTCTTGTAAGGATGTTTGGATTAAGTAGAGAAATGTTACATTATAAAATGGCCACAGTGGACCATAAAATTCTTAAAATTCTTCTTTATAAACCACAAATAAATGGTGGAAATGGTGAAGAAGAAGAACTTTGGTAGAAATTTTATTTATTCTAAATAATACGAACAGGAAAAAAGTTTCTTTTGAAATAACTATAGCAGCTCCTAGTTTCATTGTATGACTAATGGCATTGCCTTAACCCTGTTGTTAAAAATATATCTTTCTTCAAAATGACAGAGACAAAATTAAATTTGTATTTTAACCTTAACCCCAGCCTGGTCTAACATTTCATTTAATAACTCCATATAGTGAGACTTAATATTAACAGTTCAATGGTACTAACTCAAAATGACATTGTGTCAATTGGTTCTATTTTCAAAGACAATATTTATATAATATTTATGCATATGTTGTCAAGATCAGCACTTGGTAAGTTTTTATTCACTCTTAAAGTCAAGCTCAAGGTCAACCATTTTTGCCCATATTGATTTGTCTATCTCTTGTGCCAAACCCTTTATTAGCTTTATCACAAATTTTGACATTCAATTATATGCTGTGGTTTATTTATCATTAATTGAGAATATGTCCCAATGAGGAATTAAACTATTTAGTATAGTAATCACATAGTAATTTAATTCTCTCAATTACCAACATACTCTGGAAACTCAGCAAAGACTCAGCAAATGCTCAGAGAACTAAAAATATGGGACAGAAGGAAGATTGTCTTATAGACATAGTTTAGACTTTGACTCATGTTGAAAAATCATTTTTCCCAGATTCACAGAAATAAAGAAATTCTAGTATTGGAAATGACTTGAAGTTATATAGTCTAATGTCTCTGGTTGGCAGCATAACTAAGACGCGGTTGGCCAAGCTCTAGTAAGAATGAATTACCACTTTCCAAGGCAGTTATGCCTTTTCAGATGGTTCTGACAGCAAGTTTTATTTCAAGCTTAAATTCAGCTCCTTGTAACTTCTACCGACAATATCTCCACTATGGCCATACTCTTGAAAAGAGCTTTTGGGTTCCCATTTGTCTTCTCTTTTCTAGTTTGCTTAATAATTCCTCATATCCCTTCATATATTGGTTAAGATGCTTTTGACTATGAAAAACAGCAAACTCTGACACTAATAAGCTTAAGCAATATGGAAAATTATTATCTCAGATAACAACAAGAGGCAGATGGATTCCAATGTTGGTTGATTTAGCTACTCAAGGATGGTATCAAACACTCTCATTTTCTTTTCCTTCCTTTCTGTCTCCTATCATTCTTTGTGGTGTCTTCACTCTTAGGCTGATAGAAAAATGGCTTCTTCTCATATAGCAGACAAGAAAAAGATGGAAAATTATCTTTTCTTGTCCATCTTTCTAGAGATTTTTTTCTAGAGTTCTCATCAGGTTTCATGTCTCATTAGAAAAAAAAATTAGGCAACATATCCATGCCTGAAGCAATTCCTGGCAAGAGTGATGAAATTACATATAATTGGTTTAGATAAGTTATCTGGTGTGAAATAGAGTCAACTGCAATTCTATTACACATGGCTACATATTGTTTTTATTTGCTTTTATGTTCTATCTCTTCTTTATGCAGGTGATTGCAAACTAATGGATTTTAACCCTTTATATTTTGAAGATCATTAGCAAGTCACTATTTTATGTTACAACCAAGCTGTACCTAATAGAAAGTCTTGCTGATTCGATGATTAAGAAAAAAAAAAGGAGGTTCCTTGTGAAATAAAAATGCTGATTTATTTTAAGTAATTCGTACCTACCTTAGAGTGTATCTTTTTGTATTTTGTACTTTGAAAACATTATTTTAGATTTACATTCAATTAAGTAGATAAAACTCCTACACAATGAGAACGATTTCATATGTTGAAATAAGTTATAATCTTATCTAAAAGTGTAGTTGGTGGTTTTCAAGCAAATATTATAATTTTGTCTCTGTGTTGGGTGACAAATTTTTGTTCTTTTCAAGGTAGCAAATAATGCATTCAGGCTTTTAAAATTTTTTCTTTCTTTTCTATCATGCTCATTTAATGAAAGTAGCAATTTAATATATAATTGGTAAACTAAATAGGCAGGTATTATACTTTTATGCACACAATAATTATAATGGGATTTACACAATTGCCAAGATAAAAGAATCACATTAAACAGGAGCAAAGGAAGACATACGATATTTAAGTTCTTTCCTAACACAGACGGTTGCATACTGAGAGAAATTGTCTCAATAAGATATACTAGCTGCATCACAATAATGGAAAATTTCTGATAACACTAGGAGCTCATCAAATACACAAACAAACACATTCACTGGAAATCATAAAACCTAAGTAAGAAAAATTATTGAGTTTTTCCTTCATTGCTTAGATAATTACTTAGCTGTCATATAAATATTTGGCAGAGTATACCATTTCAACAGTATACAATATATAATACAGGAAGCATGTTTCTTCTTAACTGTTGGGATAAATTTTTGTTTCATGAATAATTTAATTTATTTATAAAATTACCTTGCACAGAGCACTCCACTGATGGCGACAGGAGACAGAGAAATTCTTAGGCAGACAGGGTCGGGTCCCCCAGTAAAACTCAACCTTCAAACCAAGGACAATTTAAAGCCTGAAAACTAAGCTGCCAATCCTAGATAGAGTCCATGACTGAAGCGAGACCTTCTATCCATGTCTTATCCACTCTCTCGACTGGTTCCTTCTGGATGATGCCTTTTAACCAATCAAATGGTGCTTTTTCCAAGAACACCTATGGACCCATCAGCATGCACTTCCCCATTCTAAGGCCATAAAAAACCCACACTCAGCCTCACAGAGGGCTACCCACTTTCCTCTTGCAGGGGACAGCTTTCCTTTTGTCACTCAATAAAATTCTTCTCTGTCTTATTCACTCTCTGGTGTTTGTGTACCTTATTTCTCTTGGTCTCGGGACAAGAACCAGGAACTTACCAAGCTGTGGGAGGTGGGAATGAAAGAGCTGTAACTCTCCCTCCCGCTTGCCGAACTGTGGGAGCAAAAGAGCTGTGATGCTCCTGGCTGTCTCGCCAACCTGTAGGTGGTGGGAATAAAAGAGCTGTAACCCTCCCTCCTGTTTACTGAACTGTGAGAGCAAAAGAGCTGTAACACGCCTGGCCGGCTCGCTGAGATGCGGGTGGTGGGAATAAAAGAGCTGTAACCTTCTCTCCCGCTCACCAAACTACAGGATTAAAAACGTTGCTGGGTGCCACTCCCTCCTGCTCACCGAATTATGGGAGTGAAAAAGTGAAAAGCCACTGGGCACAACTCCCTCCTGCTCGCCTAACTACTGGAGCCACAACATTACTAGGCACCATAGGGCAGGTTAAGACCTAGTTCCTAGTCTTCTGATTACATTATTTATAAAGCAAATTTTTTCTCTCCTGACATTCTACAAAAATGCGGAAAATGGATAAGCACAGTCCATAAAGACAAATAATTTCAGAGAAGAAACACAACAAACAAGCCATGTAGACCAACTTATGAAAGAAAGAAAACAGAAGGATGAATGGTAAATACCTTAGGTGTTTTGTTATTTTGCTCTGCTAATGGCTAGTAAGAGAGAAACCAATGAAAATCAACATGCAGAACTGTGGAAAGATTCAGAAAGTGAAGGATCCATATATAGAGGTGTGGTGTGGATTGGTTGAAAGTGTTTGTGACAAGCTGTCAAAATGGGACTTATTTTCTGCTAAGATCTCAACAGATGAAGAATAAAATAGGAAGTTGGAAAGAATTCTTGCATTCCAAAGATAAAGCAAACAATGGCACTGACAAGAGTTTTAGCAAAACATCCATCTAATAGATAAAAAAGTATCAAGCATGAAGAGACTGGGGCAAAAATCTTTTTGGAGACAATTACAAGAGCACTAGAGAGAGAATGTTGCAACATTTTCCCTCTTCACCCTACCTCTCCATGGTTCTGTGGGAAAGAAGGTGGCCTTTGTCTCTTACCCCAAGCCTACTGAGAGAAGCTTCAGTGGAATTCCATTGAAATCTTGAATTTGATCCCAAGGGCACATGCATTTGAGTTTTACCCATTCCAGAAAAAACTAAAACTTGCTGCACTAGGAGTGATGGGAAAGAGAATTTTCTTTTCTGGGATCTAGATATTGGCTCCCTGGGTGAGCAAGATCCAGCCTCGATCATTTTACAGGGAACCTTAGTCAAGACTGCTTCTTGCTACAGGCAACATAATCTCAGTAGAAAAAGATAAGAATTGTACATATGGATGTAGAAGATGAAGATTTTGTTCTTATTACCTTTTAGTTGTATGTGTTTTTTAATGTTCAGCCAGAGGAAAGGCACTGGCTCATTGAGGCAAGTGAAGTCAGGTGGTCCCACTGTAGGATCTCTCTAGAACCAACTTCAAGAGGGAATGAATCAGTTTTAAGCATTCTCCAAGCCCAAAGAACAGAAAAGCCTGATGGTAACAGAGTCTGTTAACCAACACCTTGTTATTCCTCTCCACTCTTTCTTCTCTTAGCCCCAACACTGGAGAAATAAAAAATCAGGTGGAGTCAGCTGGTGGGAGAAAGGAGATGGGCAGGCCTGGGAAACACAGAAGCTGAGCAGATGCTTATTTTCCATATTGAGTGGTTGAGGTCCCTTACTGAAAGTCCACAGGGCTGGGGAAAGAAAAATGCTGCTCTCTCAAGTCAGAAGAAACCTTTTATGATTAAGCTTAACGAACATTTTTATTAGTTAATCAAGATTGTCCTTGGGTCTAAAATGACTGAATATTGTTAAAGTTCTGCAATATCCTACATATCTAAAAGAGTATATAAACTATGTGTGACATATCTGTAAATTTAGATAGTAATTATAGAGCAAATGTTGTGTAATCACTACCCAAAATTAAGAAATCTAACATGATCAGACCTTAGAAGCAATTTCTTATATGCATCTTCTCTATCATTGCACTCTCCTACACCAACCCTCCGACATTGGTGGCAATAATTTTTCTAATTATCTTTTTAGTTTTACCAGGATTAATTCATTCTTTTTACTGTTGATGGACATTTGAATTGTTTCTAGGGTTTTTCCTTTTAGAACTGACCTTCCAGTGAACATTTTTTATGCCTCTTTTAGACTCCCATCACAGTGCATGATGGTTTCTCTTGCCCCACGTGCTCACCAACACTTGTTACTGTTGAATTTTCAATGTTTGCCAATTTAGTGGGTAAAAAGTGTATTATACTGTGGACTTATTTCTTTGATCATCAGTGCAATTAATCACCTTTTCTTATGTTTTGCATTAATCTTTTGGATTTCCTCTTTTCTTATATGCCTGTTCAAATATTTATTTTTATTTTAGGCTGTCTGTCTTTTGTTTGCCAATTTAAAGGAGTTCAGTATGTATTCTGAATGCTAGTTTATTTTGTTTATTTTATGTTGTGCAGAAATCGACCTTGTAACTGGCTTTCTGCTCTCTTTGACTTTTGATGAATATAGATTATTTAATTTAATATTTCTTAATTAGACATACAATTCAATTACACATGGAATTAAGTTTAATACATTTCAATGTACCAGTGTTTTTAGTGCTCTGTGTTTCAAGAAATTATCACCTTACCAAGATAATGAAGTTATATTTTATTTTATCTTCAAAATAAAACAAGAGCTTTATACATTTCCTTTACCCATTTAGATCATTAATCCTATTGGAATGCATTTTTGTGTATTTTGTGAGATAGAATCCTTTTTCTTTCCTGTTTTTTTGCTTATGGCTAGTTATGCAATTGTTCTGGCACCAATTAATGAAAAACACTGCTTTTCTCTGTTGATCTGCATAATCACTGCTGTTTTATAACAAGCATCCATAGTGTTGAGTGTCTTCCTAGGCTGTATATTCTGTTTCATTAATCTGTTTGTCTATCCCTATATAATATCATACTTCAATTAATATAGCTTTATATATGCTTGAAATTTGAAGAAAAATAACTATTTTCTTTTTTATCAATAGCATCAAGGTTATTCATGACCCTTTATATTTTCATATAAGTCATAGAATTTGTAATATAAATATAAAATATGTGTAAGTATAATTCTATAAATTATAGAATCAGTTTTTCAAGTCCACATTGAAGCATACAAAAGCCTTGTTGTGATTTTCATTTGTATTACAAGTGATCTATTTATCAATTTGAAGAGAATTTACATTTCCTATTACATTTCACATGGAGTCTTCCAATTCATGAAATAAGGCATTTCTCTTATTTTCATGTAGATCTGTTTTAAGAGTTACTATGGACTGAATTGTGTCCCCTCAATTCATATGTTAAAATCTTAACCCCCTAAGTGACTATATTTGGGGATAAGGCCTTTAGGAGGTAATTAAGGTTAAAAAAAGTCATGAAGGTGAGGTCCTAATCCAGTAAGGTTGATGGCCTTATAAGAAGAAAAAAGACAGATCTCTCTCCCTCTCCCTCTCTTTGCCCATCAGGAGACCACAAGCACACAGCAAGAATGTGACCACACATAAGCCAAGAGAAGAGGCCTCAGAAAGAAATCTGCCTTGCTGGCACCTTAATTTAGGACTTCCCAGCCTCCAAAAGTGTGAAAAATACTTCAATATTGTGATGTTAATGTAAATGACATATACTTAAAAATTCCTTTTTTTGTTTGTTATGGAAAAATGAAATTGATCTCTATATTTTGATCTTGTATCAATAAACCTTGTTAATCTCTCTTATTAAATGCCAACTACTGATCTATAAATTCTTTTAGAATTTCCTACAGAAACAAAGATATCTATGAATAATGAAAGCTATGGTTTTTTGCAGTCTTGATTTTTTTTGCCTTAATGTGCAGATAAGGGCCTAATTTAGAAAGTCTGAGGTGGACTCTGTGAATCTTCATTTCTGACCAATATCCTTGGCTGAATATTGAATGTTTATGAATTCCCAAATTACAGTAATTGGGTTGTAAAGTTCTGATTGGCAGATATTTGTTGATTGACTCACGTTGATTGGTTCGCCTTTTTTCTTTACAATAACAATTTCTGAAAAGTTAAATTTATCTCTGGTTCAGCAATGCAGCTGGAGGTAACTGGGCCAGGAGGGGCCTCCACTAGGGGACAGAGAGGTGGGTAAGACCGTACACTGGAGATGGGTGGTGACAGTGGAGACTAAGAGTCAGCTTTAGGAAACTGAAGAGCAGAGAGATAGGGAGATCGATGACACAGAGATGAAGATATTTAACAAATAACAAGAGTTCTTTGCACACTCCAAGCTCACAAGGAGCTATTCTTGAAGCTCTCCTTTGTTTTCTAGGTCAAATATAAACTTCAGCTAATCTGTTAAGCCCTCCTCTTTCCCTGAATATCTCCTACACTCGGCTTCTTTAAAAAAAAATGACAGAAGCCCACTTTCAACGTGTTTACTCTTCCACCCGGCACTATAAACTCCATTTACAAACAATGGTTCAAAGGAGAAACATTTCTTTCACAAAGGCAAAATGTTTGAAATATAATATATACATAATAAATGATAGTTAAAGGCAAAGGTAATTTCAGGAGAATAATAGGAATGAAATCATCAAAGAGATAAGAGACAGCAACTGAACTGAATTTTAAAACAGGTAGGAATTCAAAATGTAGGAATAAGAAAGCACAGTGTTTATTAGCTAGAGAAGAGGCTGTGTGCAGAGGGCAGTGGACGATGAAGTTTGGGAGTCAGTTTAATAATCAATTTCAGAGAATCCTAAGACCAAACAAAGGATGAGAATGTAGCCTAGAGGAAGGCAGAGTCCTCTAGGTTTATTTTTCATGGTCAAGTGACACATATAAAACTAAATCTGTTCCTCTTTTGCAGGAAAGAATGAGGAAAGGAAAGAATGAGGAAAGGAAAGAATGGAGTAAAAAAAAAAAAAAAACCATTTACCAAACTATAACTTAAGTACGATGTAAGGAGAACCCAAACTAAAATATCATTAAAAAATAGAAGAAAGGAATATGTTTAAAGGAAGTCTAAAAACTTCATCAACATAAAAGTCACTGCTGGAGGAAAAAGTGCCTTCAGATCTTACCTAACACACTTAATTCAAGGGAGGCCCAGATGCTAAAATATTCTACAGAATCAGGTCACTAATCAAGAAAGTTTTTTTCTCTTTAGAAAGATTAAAAAAGAAACAGCTAAAGATTTTTGAGATATGTTGTTCTTTTTGGAAAATGTCAGGCCCTGGTTTGTATTCAAGAGGAGTAATTTCAGGAGATTTCTCTGATGCGGTCCTCTAAAATTTTGTCAGGGTGACAATACCTTGTTTATCCCCTGATTAATGTATTACTTTTAAAGAACAGCTGGAGATATCTGATGTGTCAGTTCATTTAAATGCTGCCATTTTGCTTCTGTTGGAGATATACAACAATCACCCCCACAGTGCAGTGAGTAAGACTTTGGCAGTTGCTGCTGTACATGTCTGATCAGTCTTCACGCCTTAAGCAGACAAAGAGGGAGGAGGAAAAAAGAAGGAAGAGCTCCTTTTTATCCATATTTTCCAGAGCCCCACTGACAGACTGTGCAATTTCTGATTTATGTTGTGTGAAAAGTGAGCTACAGAATGGCTCACTTCATTTGCAGCATAATGTCTTTGAAAACTGAAAAACAGAAGCATGAGCTCTCAGCAAGTCAGCAACATGGTCTTAAATTTCAGGCGGAGTGATCAATTGTTTAAATGTGCAGCCAAAAAAAAAATATATATATGTATATTTATAGAGAGAGAGAGAGAGAGAGAGAATTTCTTATGTTGATAATATTTTACTTTATACATGTGGTTGATTTAGCATATGGTACTCTGGCCTTAAGAATTTATTTCTTCTCTGGACAGTCGTACCTTGGTCAATGTCCCCACCATAGATCTGTTTAGTTGTTCATGTTAAAGGATTTGGAAATCTTGACTCTTTTCCCTACTCAAAGCATCTGCACCATATATCCCATCTCCCCCAAATTCTCACACTCCACTGCATCCCATAGATTCTGCTTTATTTTGGCTTTTATTAGCTCTTGTCTAAACAATTTTAATAAACTTTTAACATGTTTTCACTCCAGTTTCCCCACAAAAGTGAATTCTTCACAACCACTGATAAGATTCACATGTTCAAAGATGAATGTCATTATTCCACGTTTGCTTGGTTAACATCTTTCAATCTCCACCTTCACTTCCCAGAATTTTTTCTAGGGATGAGTAGAAATAGCATTTATTCACTGTTCTCCAAAACATGGCTTCGGGCTACTTTTCTGACCTCATGATTCTCACAATCACCTACGTGTTCTGCTCCCCCTTCCTAAACCTAGAAAATACACTGGATGAGACTCAACATAAATGGTACCTCCTACATGTAACATTCGCATCTTCCCTACATTAAGATTTGATGAGCACTCCCACTCTCTGTTCCTACAGCATTTTAATATATTTCTGTCAGTAGTTTTTATTTCTTTTTTTCTATGATATGACAGTCTTGTCCATTTATAAGACAGATTGTATTTTATTCCAACCTTTCACACCTAATTACCACGAATCACCTTAACAAGAAATCTGGTGCTATCAAAATGAAAACAAGGAGAAAAACTACTTTTTAAATTTTTTTTTTTACTTTCTCAGAAAGGACCCGTTTATGCTTTATGCTTATAGTCTTCTGTAAATACCTCAGTGTTTTCTACGAATACCCTTCTATTAAGTATTACCACTAGTTGAAGACTACTGAAATATCCATATTTATACTTTGAATCCTCAGGAGTTACCAGAAAAGACTGAGCAAGCAACAAAATTGTTAAATGGTTGACTCAAAGCATATTTTTCAATTCTGTTGTTACTTATAGCTCTGGTTTATCATTATCATAGCACCTGACTGCCACCTTTCATGCATGAGGTATATTTTACAAATTCCTGCAGAAATCACTGATCCCTTGAGGATTATATTATGCAGAGCTATCATCTTCTATTCCTTTTAATCACTGTTGTCTACCGACCTACTGACACCTATTAAGCAAAATTTTAGTGCCAGATATCTTTTATTTTCATCCAAATCTTATCCTCATCCTAGATTAATTCAGTAGCTAACTCCTCCTCACTTTGAGTCTTGCACTCTTTCAGTTCTACTGGTTTTTATTTCCACTTTACTTTGGGAATCTATATTCAAACCTTGGATACTGACAACATGTAAGAGAAGTCTAACTCAAAATCTTAAACTTTATTCTATACCTTTCGTCTCTCAATATTTTAACATTCTTAGTTCCTTATACCCTTTACTCACCCCCGATTTTTCTGCTTTCCTGCCTTTTAAAAATTTTCTTAATTAGTCTAGACCCAAAGGTTTCCTTTTTGAACTATTATTTTATCATTACTCTCCAAGTTTTTTATCTCTTCCCTATCATACCTTCTTTGTAAAACCACAACCCTGGATTAATATAGCTGTCTGACTTATCTACTGTAGGCAATGGAGGTTTCAACATTTACTGAGTAAAAATTACTGCAACTATGTAATTGGCATGACTACAATTTTGTATTTTCTGTTATCTTCTGGCATGTCTATACTGCCTGGCAACCCTGTAACAAATCCATAGTCCTTCAATATTCCATTTCCCACAAGAGCTCATGTTATCTGCTTTTTCTCCCCAGCCCTCCTTATATCTGCATACATTTTTTATTGTAAAAAGACATTTGAGTCTGTTAGGTGGAAATGCCCTCAGCCTCATGCTTATTATCCTCTTCAATAAGTATGTCAGTCTTTCAGTTCTTAGCTATTTCCCCTTCCAATTTCATTGGAAGGAAGATGTCTCCTTCTATCTGTGGCTATTTCCTTTTGCTGATCCCTGAAGTTTCTGCCTTTCTATTTTCTTGACTTGTTTATTCATCAGCTTTTTCCTCCTTATCATTAATCTCTTCATATATTTTTTCTTAAAAATACAACAATGCTCTATGATCATGTCTTCAAAAATACTTTTATGTCATCAGCTTCCTTCAGCAACAAAGCAACAAACTTCTTTCTGCTTCACAATTGTCTCTTGAAAAAGTTTTTTCCACTCTCCACATTTTCTTCTTGCCTCCATGTATCCCCCAAACTACTGCAGTCTAGCTTCTATCTTTATCCATATAGCCTCTATCTTTATGACTCCAACTAAATACTTTTCAATAACAATCTCTTTTTTGCTAAATTCAGTGTAAAATTTTGTACTTTTTTCTTTCTTTACCACTCTAGCATGTGACACTATGGTCCATTTTATTCCTTTTCTTAAGTCCTGCATTGACTATCTCATTCTCTCTCTCTAAACAATCCTTTTAGTATGTATTTATGCTTCTCTTCTCTTCCACTGTCTTATATATTGGTGTTTTCCAGCATTCTGCCCTTGGCCTCTTCTTTCACTGTCATTGGAATAAGGGAGGAGACCACCTCTCATATTGTCTTATGCCCAACTTCTGCCTCCATATTTTCTTATGCCCAGTTTCTGACCACCTTACTGAAATAAGACATGCAGACTAGAATAGAGAAAAAGGAATGAAAAGGAATGAAGAAAGCCTCCAAGAAATATGGGAGTTCATAACAAAACCAAACCTATAACTGGAGTACCAGAAGGAGGTGGGGACAATGGAAACAAGCTGTAAAACACACTTCAGAATATTATCCATGAGAACTTCCCCGATCTAGCAAGACAGGCCAATATGCAAATTCAAGAAATACAGAGAACAACATTAAGATATTCCACAAGAAGATCGACACCAAGACATAAAGTCACCTGATTCTCCAAGGTCAAAATGAAGGAAAAACTGTTAAGGGCAGCCAGAGAGAAAGGCCAGGTCACCTACAAAGGGAAGCCCATCAGATGAACAGCAGATGACTCAGCAGAAACTCTACAAGCCAGAAGAGATTGGGAGCCAATATTCAACATTCTTGAAGAAAAGAATTTTCAATCCAGAATTTCATATGCAGCCAAACTAAGCTTCATAAGCAAAGGAGAAATAAAGTCCTTTCCAGACAAGCAGATGCTGAGGGATTTCATTACCACCAGACCTGTCCTGCAAGAGCTCCTGAAAGAAGCACTAAATATGGAAAGGAAAAATCGGTACCACGACTGCAAAAACACACCACAATATAAAGACCAATGACACTATAAAGAAACTGCATCAACTAGTGTGCAAAATAACCAAATAGCATCATGAAGGCAGGATCAAATTCACACATAACAATACTAATCTTAAATGTAAACGGACTAAATGCCCCAATTAAAAGACATACACTGGCAAATTGGATAAGAATTCAAGACCCATTTGTGTTCTGTATTCAGGAGACCCATCTCATGTGCAGAGACACACACAGGCTCAAAATAAAGGGATGGAGGAAAATTTACCAAGCAAATGGAAAGCAAAAAAAAGGAGGGGTTGCCATCCTAGTCTCTGACAAAACACACTCTAAACCAACAAAGATTAAAAAAAAAAAAAGACAAAAAGGGCATTACATAATGGTAAAGGGAAAAATTCAACTAGAAGAGCTAACTATTCTGAAAATATATACACCCAATATTGGAGCATCCAGATTCATAAAACAAGTTCTTAGAGACCTACAAAGAGACTTAGACTCCCATATAATAACACCTTACTATCAGTATTACACATATCAGTGAGAGAAAATTAACAAGGATATTCAGAACTTGAACTCAGCTCTGGATCAGGTGGACCTAGTAGACATCTACAGAACTCTCTATCCAAGATCAACAGAATATACATTCTTCTCAGTGCCATATGGCACTTATTCTAAAATCAACCACATAATTGGAAGTAAAACACTTCTCAGCAAATGCAAAAGAACTGAAATTATAACAGTCTCTCAGGTCACAGTGCAATAAAATTAGAACTCGGGATTAACAAAATTCACTCAAAATGATGCAATTTCATGGAAATTGAACCACCTGGTTTTCAATGACCCTTGGTTAAATAATGAAATTAAGGCAGAAATCAAGAAGTTCTTTGAAACCATTGAGAACAAAGAGACACCATACCAGAATCTCCGGGACACAGCTAAAGCAGTATTAAGAAGGAAATTTATAGCACTAAGTACCCACATCAAAAAGCTAGAAAGATCTGAAATTGACACCCTAACATCACAATTAAAATAGCTAGAAAGGCAAGAGCAAACAAATTTAAAAGCTAGCAGAAGACAAGAAAAAACTAAGATCAGAGAAGAATTGAAGGAGATCGAGACACGTAAAACCCTCCAACAAATCAACAAATCCAGGAGCTGGTTTTTTGAAAAAATTAACAAAATAGCTAGACAAATAAAGAAGAAAGAGAAGAATGAAATAAACAGTAAAAAAGAAAGGAGACATCACCACTGACCCCACAGATACAAACTACCATCAGAGAATACTGTAAACAACTCTATGCAAATAAACTAGAAAATCTAGAAGAAATGGATAAATTTCTGGATGCATACACCCTACAAAGATTAAACCAGGAAGAAGTTGAATCCCTGAATAGACCAATAAAAACCTCTGAAATTGGGGCAGTAATTAATAGCCTACCAATTAAAAAAAGCCCAGGACCAGACAGATTTGCAGCTGAATTCTACCAGAAATACAAAGAGGAGCTGATAGCATTCCTTCTGAAACTATTCCAAACAATTGAAAAGGAGGGACTCCTCTCTAACTCATTTTAGGAGGCCAGCATCATTCTGATACCAAAACTGGGAACAGACAAAACAAAACAAGAAAAGTTCAGGTCAATATCCTGGATGAACATCCATGCAATCCTCAATAAAATACTGGCAAACTGAATCCAACAGCACATCAAAAAACTTATCTACAACGATCAAGTCAGTTTCATCCCTGAGATGCAAGACTAGCTCAGCATACACAAATCAATAGACATAATCCATCACATAAACAGAACCAGAGAAAAAAACCACATGATTATCTCAATAGATGCAGAAAAGGCCTTTGATAAAATTCAACATCTTTCATGTTAAAAACTCTCAATAAACTATATATAGAACATATCTCAAAATAGGCCAGGCGCGGTGACTCACGCCTGTAATCCCAGCACTTTGGGAGGCTGAAGCGGGCAGATCACCTTGTCTTCTGCAAGCTTTTAAATTTGTTTGTTCTTGCCTTCCTAGCTATTTTAATTGTGATGTTAAGGTGTCAATTTCAGATCTTTCTAGCTTTTTGATGTGGGTACTTAGTGCTATAAATTTCCTTCTTAATACTGCTTTAGCTGTGTCCTGGAGATTCTGGTATGGTGTCTCTTTGTTCTCTATGGTTTCAAAGAATTTCTTGATTTCTGCCTTAATTTCATTATTTAACCAAGGGTCATTGAAAACCAGGTGGTTCAATTTCCATGAAATTGCGTCATTTTGAGTGAATTTGTTAATCCTGAGTTCTAATTTTATTGCACTGTGACCTGAGAGACTGTTATAATTTCAGTTCTTTTGCATTTGCTGAGAAGTGTTTTACTTCCAATTATGTGATTGATTTTAGAATAAGTGCCATATGGCACTGAGAAGAATGTATATTGTGAGGAGTTCGAGACCAGCCTGGCCAACATGGTGAAACCCCGTCTATACTAAAAATACAAAAACAATTAGCCAGGCATGGTGGTGGGCTCCTGTAATCCCAGCTACTTGGGAGGCTGAGATAGGAGAAACACTTGAACCCGGGAGGCAGAGGTTGCAGTGAGCTGAGATGGCACCACTGCACTCCAGCCTGGGCGACAGAGTGAGACTCTGTCTCAAAAAAAAAGAACATATCTCAAAATAATGAGAGCTATTTATGACAAACCCACAGCCAATATCACATTGAATGGGAAAAGCCTGGAAGCACTCCCTTTGAAAACTGGTGGACGACAAGGATGCTCTCTCTAACCACTCCCGTGCAATATAATATTGAAAGCTCTGGCCAAGGCAGTCAGGCAAGAGAAAGAAATAAAAAGTATTCAAATAGGAAGACAGGAAGTCAAGTTGTATCTGTTTGCAGATGACATGATTTTATATTTAGAAAACCCCATCATCTCAGCCCAAAACCTTCTCAAACTGATAAGCAACTTCAGCAAAGTCTCAGGACACAAAATAAGTGTGCAAAAATCACAAGCATTCCTTTACACCAACAGTAGGCAAGCAGAGAGCCAAATCATAAATGAACTCCTATTCAAAGTTGCTACAAAGAGAATAAAATAACTAGGAATACAACTAACAAAAGATGTGAAGGCCCTCCTCAAGGAGAACTACAAGCCACTGCTCAAGGAAATAAGAGATGACACAAACAAATGGGAAAACATTCCATTCTCATGGATAGGAAGATCAATATTGTGAAAATGGCCATATTGCCAAAGCAATTTATAGATTCAATACTATTCCCATCAAACTACCATTGACATTCTTCATATAATTAAAAAAAAATTTAAATTTCATATGAAATCAAAGAAGACTGCAGGTAGCTAAGACAATCCTACACAAAAAGAACAAAGCTGGAGGCATCATGCAACCTGACTTCAAAATATACTACAAGCGTACCGTAACCAAAACAGCATGGTACTGGTACCAAAACAGATATATAGACGAATGGAGCAGAAAAGAAACCTCAGAAATAACACCACACATCTGCAACCATCTGATCTTCAACAAACCTAACAAAAACAAGCAATGGGAGAAGGATCTCCTATTCAGTAAATGGTGCTGGGAAAACTGGCAAGCCATATGCTGAAAACTGAAACTAGACCCCTTCCTTACACCTCATACAAAAATTAACTCAAGATGGATTAAAGGCTTAAATGTAAAACCCAAAACCATAAAAACTTGAGACGAAAACCTACGCAATACCATTTAGGACATAGGCATAGACAAATATTTCATGACAAAAAGGCCAAAAGCAATTGCAACAAAAGCCACAATTGACAAATAGGATCTAATTAAACTAAAGAGCTTCTGCATAGCAAAAGAAACTATCATCAGAGTGAATGGGCAACCTACAGAATGGGAGAAAATTTTTGCAATCTGACAAAGGTCTAATATCCAGAATTTACAAGGAACTTAAACATATTTACAAGAATAAAACAAACAACCCCATCAAAAACTGGGTAAAGGATCAGCCTGACCAACATGGAGAAACCGTGTCTCTACTAAAAATACAAAATTAGCTGTGCATGGTGGGGCATGCCTGTAATCCCAGCTACTAGGGAGGCTGAGGAAGGAGAATCGCTTGAACCCAAAAGGCGGAATTTGCCATGAGCAGAGATTGAACCATTGCACTCCAGCCTGGGCAACAAGAGTGAAGCTCCCTCTGAAAAAAAAAAAAAGTGGGGGGATATGAACAAACAGACACTTCTGAAAAGAAGACATACACTACCTAACCAACAAACTTAAGAAAAAAAGCTCAACATCACTGATCATCAGAGAAATGCAAATCAAAACCACAATGAGACACCATCTCACACCAGTCAGAATGGCGATTATTAAAAAGTCAGCAAACAACAGATGATGGGGAGGCTGTGGAGAAATAGAAACACTTTTACACTGCTGGTGGGAATGTAAATTAGTTCAACTATTGTGGAAGACAGTGTGGCGATTCCTCAAGGATCTAGAACCAGAAATACCATTTGACCCAGCAATCCCTTTACTGGGGTATATACTCAGAGGAATATAAATCATTCTACTGTAAAGACACATGCACATGTATGTTTATTGCAGTGCTATTTAAATAGCAAAGACATGGAATCAACCCAAATGCCCATCAATGACAGGCTGAATAAAGAAATGTGGTGCATATACACCATGGAATATTATGCAGCCATAAAAAGGAATGAGGTCATGTCCCTGTAGGCACATGGATGAAGCTGACAGCCATCATCCTCAGGCAACTAACACAGGAACAGAAAACCAGACACCACATGTTCTCACTCTTAAGTGGGAGTTGAACATGAGACCACATGGACACAGAAAGGGAAACTCACACAAGGGCCTGTTAGGAGGTGGGGAGTGAGGATGGGTAAATAGGTGCAGCAAACCACCATGGCACACCACCTATGTAACAAACCTGCACGTTCTCCACATGTATCACATTTTTTTAGAAGAAATAAAGAAAAAAAGAGAATAATTACTGATACATGCTACAACAGGGATGAGCCTCGAAAACATGTTCAATGAAAGTGAAATACTGTAAGATTTCATTTATATGAAATATGTAAAGTAAGCAAATCCATGAAGACAGAGAGCAGTATAGTGGCCACCAGGTGCCATGAAGAGGGGGAATTGGGAGTGATTACTTGATGAGTATAAGGTGTTTTTGTGTGATATAAAAGTTATGAAATTAGAGAGTGGTGGTGATTGAAAAACATTGTGAATTCACTAAATGCCACTGAACACTATACAATGGTTAATTTTATCTTATGTGAACCTTACCTCAATACAAAATTTTTGTAGTGTGTTCATTCCCTGCCCTCCTCTACTCTGGCACCAAAGGGAGACTCAAAGATTTTATCATAATGGCTTCTTAATAAGTCCATGAATCCTCAAAGTAATAATTATTAATTAAATGACAATGTTCAAATTAATGTATTTTAAGCTCAAGTAACTTTGTCTCCTAAACGTATACCAAACAATGGACTACAATGTACATGTAAACCTGGATGTTTTGCAGGCACTGATATTCAATATATTTCAGATAGAATTCATCAGCTCCTAACTTGCTCCTTCTATGCTGTTTCCTATTTTTTCTACGTAGTTTAAAAACCTGGGAGTCAGCATTGCTTCCTCCCTTTCTCCCATAAACAACAGTCTTGAGTCTGTTTATCTTCTATCAATATTTGTTCCCATTGCTGTTCCCTTTGATCAATGTTTCAATGTTTTTTCTCCCTAAACTATTTCAATATTCTTCTAATTCAACACAGTCCACTATTACTTTCTTCAATGGTGAAAATATTCCATATATCTCTGCTGTAGCTATTGTGCTCTTGATATGTGGCTCTTGTAATTAAAAACCAAAATTTTAATTTTATTTAATTTTAATTATTTTAAATTTAAATTTAAAAACCACATGTGTTTAGTGTTTGCCATATTGAATGACACAGTCCTCATCCCTTGCCACTTAAACCATGACCCATGAACCAGCAATATTAGAATTACCTGAGAACTTGTTAGAAATACAGAATTTTAGGCCCTACTCAAGACCTAATTTATAATTATAAAATTATAAATTGAGAATGTGAGTTACTTTTATTAAATCTTTCCATAGATTTCCATAGGCTTCTTAACAACATCTTTACTTCTCAGCCTGAAATTCCAGGCTATCTAAGACTTGACTCTTCTCCAATCGTTTTTTCCCATGTTCCCTCTGATTTCTCTATTCTGTATATCTTACACAAGTGATTAAACTCCTCAGTAACTCAATTTCCCCAAAAGTAAAAGGGAAATAATAATAATGCCCACATTATAGAGTGTTATGAGGATTTCATGAATAAATACTTTCAATATAATAGTCCCTGGGACCAAGTAAGTAATCAATAACTGTTAGCTGTCATTATTATGTAAAAATTTCCTTTCTTTATTCAAATGTTTTCCAGAAAGCAGCTTATGGATACTTTTCCTCAGAATAATCTAGAGTGAATTTGTTTAAGAAAAAAAAGAGGAGATTCCTGGCTCCATAGTAGATCTATGGAATTACAATCTCTGAAGTTAAGTTTCAGATTTTTTTTTTTTTTTTTTTTTTTTTGAGACAGAGTCTTCCTCTGTCACCCAGGCTGGAGTGCAACGGCATGATCAGTGCTCACTGCAGCCTCAACCTCCCTGGCTTAAGGGATCCTCTCATCTCAGCTTCCTGAGTACCTGGGACCACAGGCAAGGACAACCACACCTAATTTTAAAATTTTATGTAAAGATGGGGTCTCCCTGAGTTATCCAGGCTGATCTCAAACTCCGGGCTCAAGCGATTCTCCTGTATCAGTCTCCCAAAGTGCTGGGATTACAGGAGTGAGGCAACATCTTACTTTTTTAGTAACTATCTTAGGATATCAGCTTTACAAACAAGGCATACATATCTCTAGGGGCACATAAATATTTTCCAAAGAAGTGTGAGGGCTCAGAGAGTTCTAAGAGAGTAAATTTCCCAATTAACATAAATGCCGTTTATAAAAGTGATCTGCCTGAGAATGTACTTAGATCTTCCTGTTCTGTTATTATTGTTGATCACATCCCTTCTAATACTGTGGCTTCTTCTGCTTCACAGAAGAAAAGCCTGACCTCACACATTGTGAATCTGACAATTGTGCATTGTCTCCAGCATGTGAAATCCTCCACAGTGCCAAATACAAAAAGAGAATTTAAAAAATTGATGTTGATGTTGGGAAGGTAAATGTCAATAATGACTAGAAAATAAATCCTTCTGCAAGTACAGTGGTTTCTAATTATTTCCTTTCAATGTAATTATAAGAGAACTCAATTGAGTTGTCAACTTATAGATCATTAAATACAATCTTTGATGATGGGGACTACTGAAATTTTTGGCATATAACTCCAAAAGAATTCAGAGTCATGTTATATTGTTATTACAAAATTTTCTTCAAATCCCATCTAATTATTTATGTGAACGAAGATTCTCAGTGGTTAATTTTTTTAAATAGGAATAGATTAGTGTTAAAGCCTGTCTCATTATGATCACAAGCAATATTCTTCCTCAGATACAGGACCTAGCTCAGAGAAAGAACCATTCATTTCATTAATAAATAAATTTCCAATAAAATTTTACTTTATGCTAAATTGTTATTATCAAAGTTTAAAATGTGCTAGCAATCTTGTGGTAAAACATGTACTAATAATCATAATGATGACTCAATCTGGAAGAAAAATTGGGACAGAATATTATGGTCAGAGGCTGTTTTTAAAAACTAATTTTAACTTATATGCTTAATAATTATATACTTTATATATTTAATATACAGTTAAATATATAATGTTTATTTTTATAACTATAACATGATCATTAAAACTGTTGATCATAAGATATATAAATTAGGATTAAATTCTCTGTTGAAAATATAATTAAAATAATATTTTAATGAGAAAATAGAATGGTATTAATTCTCCAGCTATTGAATACATTTTTTCATGTATCCCTTTAACTACATAATATTGCATATCAAATCAGCATGATATTTATATTCCATTTATTATAGTAAAATAGTGACCAAACAGATTTTTCTAAAATGCTTAGATTTACAATATTTCAGAGGTTGTACCCTTTACAACTATTTAAAATTATGATGGAAAGTTTTAGATGTTAAGCTAAAGTATGGAAAAGGTAGTTTTACAAAATTAGCTTAGGGCAGTACCAAATAAAGAAAAATAACTTAAGAACTCTAAATAATTTGCCTCTTACATACACTAGTTTTTAAGAAGCAATACCTCATATGATAATCTGCCTTTGTAAGTGGTATAAAGACACAGGAACATAATAACATGGTATCAAGGTACTTCAAATAAGGTCCCCAAAGAGCGTTTACTCCTTTAAAGAAAATGACATTATGAGAAACTTTTGTTAATTAGCGTCATGCTAATTACCTAGCGAACATCATACTTTTCATTTATTCGTTGGTCAATCCATCCTTTCATTCAATTAATATTTGTTGATTACCAAATGTTTTCAAGAACTGAATCTAATTCTGAGGAATGTAGAAATGAATAAGCTGGAATCTGTGAATTCAGTAAGCTCATAAATCAGTGAGATGTACACACATATTTATAAGAAAATATAATGAAGTATCATCAATAGTCATAATCAAAATGAAATACTACCCCAATGCTTTGAGATAGTGGTGGTAATAGGGTTACATTTTATGGCCCACCTCAATATTTATATCCACTGATAGGTAGTGGGCTACAGTAAAACTGAATCATGCATTTGCAGGCAAGTACATGCAGCTCTGAATCATAGCAATTTCACTTAAGTGTACAGCAAGTAAATCTCATTTTTCTCATCTATACATTTAGAGAAATAACAAGTTTCCTAAAAGGTTATTTTGAAGAATAAATGAGAGAGATATAAAGTGCACTACAATGTGATGGGGAACACACTTGGTGGATAAAACTATGTACCTTCCTCTGATAAGATTTGGCTCTGCGTCCCCACACAAATCTCATCTGAAATTGTAATCCCACATGTCAGGGGAGGGGCCTGGTGGAAAGTGATTGAATTATGAAGGCAGACTTCCCCCTTGCTATTCTTGTGATAGTGAGTGAGTTCTCATGAGATCTGGTTGTTTGAAAATATGTGGCACTTCCCCCTTTGATCTCTCTCTCTCTCTCCTCCTTCTCTGCATGGTAAGATGTGTTTACTTCCCCTTTGCCTTCTGCTATAATTGTAAGTTTCTTGAGGCCTCCCAGTCATGCTTCCTGATAAGCCTGCAGAACTGTGAGTAAATTAAACCTATTTTCTTTATAAATTACCTAGTCTCAGGTAGTTCTTTATAGCAGTATGAGAACAATTTAATAAAGAAAATTGGTACCAGGAGTGGGGTAGTGATATAAAGATACCCTAAAATATGGAAGTGACTTTGAAACTGGGCAACAGCCAGAGATTGGAACAGTTTGGAGGATTCAGAAAAAGAAAGGAAGATGTGGAAAAATTTGGAACTTCCTAGAGACTTGTCGAATGGTTTTGACCAAAATGCTGATAGTGATACAGACAATGAAATCCAGGCTGAGGTGTTCTCAGATAGAGATGAGGAACTTGTTGGGAAGAGGAATGAAAGTCATTCTTATTATGCTTTGCCAAAGAGACTGAGGGCATTTTGTCTCTGCCCTAGAGATTTCTGGAACCTTGAACTTCAGAGAGATGATTTAGGGTATCTGGTGGGAGAAATTTTTAAGCAGCAAAACATTCAAGAAGTGACCTGGCTGTTTCTAAAAGCATAATCTCATATGTGTGAACCAAGAAATGGTCTGAAATTGGAACTTATTTATAAAAGGGAAGCAGAGCATAAAAGTTTAGAAAATACAAAGACTGACAATGTGGTAGAAAAGAAAAACCCATTTTCTGAAGAGAAATTCAAGCTGGCTACAAAAATTTGCCCAAGTAAAGAGAAGCCAAATGTTAATAGCCAAGACAATGGAGGAAAATGTTCCCAGGACATTTCAGGGATCATTGCAACAGCCCTCCCCTATCACAGGCCTGGAGGCCTAGGAGGGAAAAATGGTTTTGTGGGCTAGGCCTAGGTCCTTGCTGCTCTGTGCAGCCTTGGAACACAGTGCCCTGCATCACAGCTGCTGCAGCTCCAGCCATAACTAAAAGAGGCCAAAGTACGGCTTGGGCCATGGCTTCAGAGGGTGCAAGCACCAAGTCTTCACAGCTTCCATGTGGTGTTAGGCCTGTGGGTGCACAGAAGGCAAGAGTTGAGCTTTGGGAACCTCTGCTTAGATTTCAGAGGATGTTTGGAAATGCCTGGATGTCCACACAGTAGTCTTCTGCAGGGGCAGAAACTTCGTGGAGAGCCACTACTAGGACAGTACAGGGGGAAATGTGGGATAGGAGCCCCTGCACTATCTCCACTAGGGCACTGCCTAGTGGAGCTGTGGAGAAGAGGGTCATCATCTTCCAGACCCAAGAATGGTAGATCAACCCATAGCTTCCATTGTGCACCCGAAAAAGCCTCCAGTACTCAACATCAGCCTGTGAATGCAGCCACGTGGGCTGTATCCTGCAGCGACACAGGTGGTCAAGCTGCCCAAGGCCTTGGGAGCCCACCCCTTGTACCAGCATGCCCTGGATGTGAGACATGAAGTCAAGGAGATTATTTCAGAGCTTTGAGATTTAATGGCTTCCCTGCTGGGTTTTGGACTTACATAGGGCCTGTAGCCTCTTTGTTTTGGCCACTTTCTCCCATTTATAATAGGAGCATTTATCCAATGCCTGTACCTCCATTGTATGTTGGAACTAACTAATTTGCTTTTGATTTGACAAGCTCATAGGTGGAAAGGACTTGTCTTGTCACAGATGAGACTTCGGACTTGGATTTTTGGATTAAGGCTGGAATGAGTTAAGACTTTGGGGGACAGTTGGGAAGGCATGATTGTATTTTGAACTGTGAAAATGATAGAGTTTGGAGGGGCCAGGGGTGGAATGATATGGTTTGGCTCTGTGTCCATACCCAAATCTTATCTCAAATTGTTATCCCCACATGTTGGGGGAACAGGCTGATGGGGAGTGATTGAATCATGGGGACAGATGTCCCCATTGCTGTTCTCATAATAGTGAGTGAGTTCTCATGACATCTGGTTGTTTGAAAGTGTGTGGCACTTCCCCCTCTGCACTCTCTCTCTCTCTCCCTCCTACTCTTCCATGATAAGATGTGTTTTCTTCCCCTTAACCTTCCACCATGATTGTCATTTTCCTTATGCCTCCAGTCATGCTTCCTGTTAAGCCCGCAGAAATGTGAGTCAATTAAATCTCTTTTCCTCTTAAAGTATTCAGTCTCAAGTAGTTCTTTATAGCAGTGTGAGAACAGACTAGTATACCCTCTTTTTCATCTCTGATTTTCATAGAATTAGATGTTAATTTCTTATTGGGGTCTCCTCTTTCTTCTCCAAATTAATTTTTTCTAATGGCTCTTTTACTCATTATGCACCTTTCAGCCACAACCTTTCTGCCAAGTATTTCTCTGTCTTAGAAGCTTCACACATTGTATTTCCATCTTGGAATCTTCTACCTCTAGAATGACTGGCTGGCTTCTGATCTTTTTATTTCAAACTCAATATGGCCTTCTCAGATAGATATTCCCTGACTCATTGTCTCTGTATCTCCCCACCCTTGTCATTGTTCTCTATCACATTTCTTGCTTTATTACTCTTTCCTCAATGTATAAACATATACTGGTTCATCTGAATTTCTATATATATACATATGTGTATACATATATATGTATATATATGTGTGTGTTTATGTATTGTGTATATCTGTGTGTGCATGTGTGTGTGTGTGTAAAATCTCCTATGCCTCTAGCTCTCAGTTCCATGAGGGCATAGATTATATCTACCTCTGGCATGTAACGGATACTCAAAAATATTTATTGATTAAATGAATGAATGCATGAAGGTCCTTTCACTTGGTATTATAGCACGTTATAAGTTCTGAAACCAGAGTCATTTATGGAAATTGTATTATGCACTAATAGTAAAATATCAAATTTTGAATTTAAATATCTATTTAACTGTTAAATTTAAATAGTTTAAGTAGTTATTTAACTAGGGTTTTAGCATACACATTTGCATTTTCTAAATTTCTAGATAAAGAAGACTAACTAGAAAAGCACAGGAAAATATGCAGGTGAAGCTCCATCAATGAGACTGTACGTTATTGAAGAAAAACAGATTATGAACATTGCTAAGCAAAGTAGATTTTTTAAATTTAGCAAATATTTCCAACTTACTTGGTTTATAAAATGTTAAAATCTGGTGAATTTTTGCCCCAGTTTCCGTGATGAAGCTTACCTTTGTAACAATTTTTACATGGGTATAAAGAAAGAAAAAATAATCATCCGAAGTAATTCCCACATTACTTCGCTAGAATTATATCAGCCTAGATATTTGTCTTGAGAGATGTACGTAACAAAACAGTGGCCTGCACTTTACAGAAGAGTAAGTTATTGAAATACGAGAGAGGCCAAGAACGGTGGCTCACATCTGTAATCCCAGCACTTTGGAAGCCCGACATGGGCAGATCACTTGCGGCCAGGAATTCAAGACCTGCCTGGCAAACATGCTGAAACCCCGTTTCTACTAAATAATACAAAAATTAGCTGGGCATGGTGGCGCATGCCTGTAATCCCAGATACTCTGGAGGATGAGGCATGGGAATCGCTTGAATTTGGGATGCAGAGGTTGCATTGAGCTGAGATTACACTACTGCACTCCAGTCTGTGCAACAGAGACAGACTCTGTCAAAAAAAAAAAAAAAAAAGGAAAAGAAAAGAAATACAAGACAGATTAAGATTACAAAAGCTCAGAATGCTCCTACCTTATATTGTATACAAAATCTTAATTCTGAATAGAACGATCAACTGTTTGAACTTAAAAATTTTCAAATTTTGTAGTGTATTGAGTTCAAAATGTTTCTTTAGTTCTGAAGAAAGTAAACATTTATGTTTGGTCTTTTGCAGTGATATGTTCCCTGAATTTAGATGATAAATTAATAAATATATTCTCTTACGTCATTTTGTTCAGAAAAGACACCAAAACAAGGATATAGCTCAAAAGGCAGAATATATTCTTAAAGCATTATACAAAAATCAGTATTAGAGATAAATACTTTATGAAATGTGAGGAAAAGAGTGGTTATAAATTCTTTCTAGGTTCATAGTTTTCATGCTACAAAGCACTTCACTTGTCAAAATGTCCATTAATTACTTGATATCCACACACATTTGTCACTGAAAAAAAAACCTCTTAATAAATCAATGATAGCAATAACAGCATGCAGTTTGGTGTTTGTTTATATTATGGAGAAATTAGGCATTCCTTTAATCCTTTAATATTTACAATCGTCCTAAAAGGTGTTATCTCACCCTCAGCACCCACCACTCAGCTTCATCTTAAAATGTGCTCACAGGAAAATATAGCTTGAACTACAAGTGGGAGATGGCAGCACTGAGGTGCAAATTAGCTCTGAGCCCCTCATCCTCTACCTTTTCCTTACCAAATGGGTGAAGAGGCTCATTGTAGTTTAATAAGATGCCAATGAAGAATATAAGAAGTCCATTTTCTGTTACTATAACCAAATGTCTGAGATTGGGTAATTTATAAAGAAAATAAATTTATTTTTTACGGTTCTGAAGGCTGGGAAGTCCAAGAACATGGCTGTGGCATCTGATGAGGACTTTCCTGCCATGTCATAACACGGCAGAAGGCATCGCATGACAAGAAGGAAAGAGCATACCAACTCCTATCTCTCTTCTTCTTCTTACAGAGCCACCAGTCCCATCTTGGTGGCCCCATCCTGATGACCTTATCTAATTTCTATTACCTCCTAAGGACCCCACCTCCAAATGTCACGAATATATAAATTTGTAGATTTAGTTTCCAACATGTGAAATTTGGAGGATGCATTCAAGCTATAGCAGAAAAGAAATATGAATCTATACCAAAGATCAAAGTTTAGCCATTGGGATGATTTACTTCATCATTAATACACAAAAAAGCTTGCTGAGCAACACACTGGAGAATTTCAAAGACCACCTGCCATCCATGGCTCACACTTTGGAAAAAGATAGATGGATGATAGAATTGAAGCATCAAAACTTTCTGAAAACAATTGAGAAACTCAAATTTTAGAGTAGAGTGATTCTAGGCTTTGAGGTTAGCATTTTATTTAAGAAAACAATAAATCTAATTGATAGCCTTAGCTAATTAGATTCCTTCATTGGAAATTTGTAAGAATCCTGCAGGTTATTAAAACCCATTAGGCAATTGTTTATTTTGGATCTTTGGAATTGTAGCCACACATACAAAGATGATCAATAAATAATTATTGAATTATTAAAGATGAATTCAAGCTTAAAATAGATATTACATAATGCTTCTCTTTCAACTTGAGAGAAAGTTTATAATGGAAAAAATGCATCCGCTATTTAAAGTATATCTCAATAATTGACTTTAAGAGGTAGATATTATTGTGCAAGTTTTTTCCATAAAGACCTGCTCTTTAAGATAAAAAGAATAGGGATATCATAAGACTTTAATATGCATGTGCATATGGTCATTTCTTCTGCTTAATATTTTATGTGCAGTTTTGTAGATACATTACCACATATTTGTTTTACTTGCTGTGTATTTAGACCCTGCGTTTCATGTGGTTATCTCACTTATATCTATGTCTTCAATACCATGACAGTCCTGGTATAAATGTCAGCTACTTGAGGATAACAGTGAAGTGAATCCCACAGTAACCCCACTGTGATTCTGATGTGCTCATTCTAGACTTTTAGCCTCATCCCCCTCTTGTAACACACTCTTGGATCTTAGAGTCATGCACTCAACTGTTTGGTGAAGTTGAGATAGATTCACATTCTATCCTCACATATTTCCAATCCTTTGCCTTTTTCATATGAATTATTGACTGTCTCTAAAGATGGATTTGTTCCCTCACTACCCAGCATCATTTTTTATTTGCTCAAAATCATTAAACTCAGTGTCTTAAATTTGTAACTGCACAAGCTGTCTTACTCGAATGCTGTGAAAGAACAGTATGAAATCCAAATGCTGCATAATGCACTGAGTATATTAATCAATAATAAATAGGAAGCAAATAAGAAGGAAGAATATGATCATGCAAGAAGTTTCTATGTCAGACTGGATTAGGAGACAAATTCACTGTAGCTGTCATGACTGAGCTATAAGGTAAACTTATTTAAAAATAAATGGGATGTTGGATCTTCTGAGAAGCAGCTCTTTTTCAGACTTGGACAATAACTTCCAAGCAATACTCTTGTTATACAATCTTGAAAAATTTCCCCTCACAAAAGAGATAAAAGTAAGGAGAATGGTCCTTAATGAGGTAGTTTCTGATAATTCAGCTGTTTCTGGAGCTATTTGAGAGGAGCTATGCAAGACAACAATTTTTGAAGTGGCTATGTTTCCTGGACAGCATTATCTATAAATGTTCCAACATATTCTCATACTTGAAGGTAAGTAGACATTTTGTAGTTAATATATTTTTGTTAATAAGAGCTGAAAATAATTTCTGTTGGCTTGGTTATTACCGTCAATTAGTTATGACATCTGTGGGCGAAATAAAGCCCTCCAACTGTGTTCGTGTCCTAGTTCACAGAATTTGGGAATATTTTGTATTACATAGCATGGGGAAATTAAGGTAGTAGATAGAATTAAGTTTGCTAATCAGCTGACTTTATAATAGAGAGATCATACTGGGTGATCCAGGCGGATCCAATGTAATTGTAAGAGTCTTTGAAAGTGGAAAAGAGTCACAGAATTCAATGTCAGAGTGATATGATGTAAGACTCAACTAGCCATTGCTGACTCTGAAGATGGAAGCAGGTCACAGCCAATGAATGTTGATTGCCTCTAGAAGCTGGAAAAGTCAAGTAAAAAGAACTTTAGAGCCTCCAGAAGGAATGCAGCCCTGATGACACCTTGATTTTATCCTGGCAAGACTTATTTCAGATTTCTGATCTCAACAAGTGTAAGATCATTAAATATGTGTTGGTTTAAGACAATAAATTTGTGGTTAATTTGCTATAGCAGTGATAGAAAACTAATACATCTTTTCTTTTAAAATTTAAGTGAGGCTTTTACATTGTTTTACATTGTTGGTGGGAATGTAAACTAGTACAAGCATTATGGAAAACAGTGTGGAGATTCCTTAAAGAACTAAAAGTAGATTTACCATTTTATCCAGCAGTTCCACTCCAGGGGACTTATTTCCCAGAGGAAAATAAGTCGTCATACAAAAAAGATACTTGAACATGCATGTTTGTAGCAACCATGGAATACTACTTAGTCATAAAACGTAACAAAATAATGACATTCACATCATTATGTGAGTCACATGATGTGATTCACATCATAGAATTGAAGATCATTCTTCTAAGTGAAGTAACTCAGCAATGGAAAACCAAACATCATATGTTCTCACTCATAAGTGGGAGCTGAGCTATGAGTACGCAAAGGCATTAGAATGATACAATGGACTTTGGGGACTCAGGAGAAAGGGTGGGATGGGCAGAAGGATAAAAGACTACACATTGGGTACAGTGTACACTGTTTGGGTGATGGAAGCATCAAAATCTCAGAAATCACCACTAAAGAACTTATTCGTGTACAAAAGTAAATAAATAAGAAATAAAATTTAAGTGGGAAATTTTTATGTTTTCAGATACCATCTACATTTTGCTCAGAATAAAAATATAATACTTTGTTTTATTCCCGCCTCCTCTTCCAGACAGCATAGATAAATGGAAAAAATATCCCTGGATTTCAACTACCTGAGTTTCAATCCTACTCATGCCACAGCATTAAAACCTGCCAGTGCCTCAGTTATCTTATTTGTAAAATGGAACAATAAGAGGTCTTACTTCATAGGGAGGTAGTGAGGATCAAATGAGATAATACATGTAAAGAAAAGTACTTGACACACAGCAAATGTTCAGTCAATGGAAATTATTATTATTAACCATCACAGTAAATCAATTATTCATTTTATCTTTTTAATATGTCCAATATCTGTTCCTGCTTTCCATCCCAGGTGTAGATGCTTATCACTTCTCACTAAGATTATGGAAGCAACAGTCTCCATAGGCTAAAGTACAAGTTGCATGGCCTCATTCAAGATTCTCCGTGACCTAATAACTTCTTCCCGTTTTTCATTGTTTCAGTTCTGACCAAATCTGTTATTGAGTTTTTATGTTCTAGTGATATGGAACTGCTTTACTGCCTTTGCTTATGCTCAGTCTTTGCCCACATTCTTTGTTTTACTGTCTTTTACTCATTTTTCAAGGTAATGCTAAACACTTCTCTTCTCATTAGTGATTAATGTTTTCTTAGACTCTTTGAGCATCCCCTATCTCTGTCATAAAGTCCTATGCAAACCTTACAGTAATAGGCTGTGCAAATTACTTCCAAAACACCACAAGGTTACAGCCTCCTTAAACACAGGACAGAGCTTTATTCATTTTTGTAGCTGCAGGATATGGCTGAGTCAGACACAAAGTAGGCCATCTGCATATCCATCTATCTTCATCTATCTATTTTCTTGCTAAATTGAATAAACTCTAACAATTCTAAGTGTTTAACAAGGTTGCATTCTCTTAGATCAGAATTTTAATATTGAGTGGATTCCCATTCTTTGACAACATAAAGTGACAATTGACTACAGGTGTAGAATAACCCTAATATTTTTTAACCAGCAGAAAAAACATATTCTAACTTATTTATTAAATATTCTCTTCATCACATTTATGAAGCAAAAACATAGCTATTGGAAAAATTACTGACACTAGACCAGAAGCAATAATAAAACTTTAACTATGAGGGATGCTTAAAAAAATAACCTATAATACACTTTTATTATTTCTTAACTTACTTTAATCTTAATTAGATAATTTTATTCACTCAAAGAAATTATTTACTGTTGGAAAAATTTCTACAACAAAATGTATTTGAATACCCTGTTGCCTTGAGTAGATATGTCTACATTTCATCTGTAGTTTTGTGTGTACTGTGTCATTGCTTCTCAGTATGAAGCTTATGTGAACTTTTCATACTGAGTCACTAAAACAAATCAGAAAAATCATGGTTTAGATTAAAATTCCCTCTTAGAGGCAACCTAGAAACAAATGATGGGGGGATGTTATCAACTGATGAGTGGAAGACACTAGACTCCAACTCTGAGGAGGCAGATGTATGGCAGAGAATTGATGGGATGGTCTGGCAAACAGAAGACACAAACATGTGGATCCTGTGTGAGAACTAGGATGATGAAGAGAAAAGTCTGAAATAATACCCTTGAAATGTGTATTTTCCTGAAGCTTATTTTACAGTTTGCTTCCAAACTCTATATGTCCACATGTACCAATATTTCAAGGTAACTGACTCACTTGAGTTTTTATGTTTTCTTAAGTTTTCCATGAAAAGAGCTGATCAAATAAAGGTCAATGTGTCAATCAAGTGATAGATGAAACTACTGAGTCAAGAAACCATGGTGTGTGAGGAACTGTTGAAATAGTTTAACAGTTGAACTAAAAATTTGTAATGTAAAGAAAAAGATTTGGTGTTGGGAGAGGAAAAAAAAAGGAACAGTTACTTTTAAATATTGGAAAGACTTCCATACAAAAACAGGATTATATATGTTCTTTGTAGTTCTGGAAGGAGCACAATTCAGAAACGGGGTTAGTTCCTAATAAAAAAGCAATAATAATGACAAATCTTCAAGATTAGGATTGTTTTGAATGCTTATGGGCATTCTTTCACTGGAATTAAGTCAATTCTGAAAGACTGTGTGTTAGGAATGTGGTCTAGGCCTTTGTAAACTGTGGGGTATGATGTGCTAAATTATCTCTGTCTATGGCTCTTTATTAAACAAATATATATCAAGCATCTCCTATGCTGAGCCATCATACTGGGACTACAACTTCATATCAATGAGACCCTGTGCCTACCATCAAAAAGCTTATGTCACCATCTCATATGCTGTATTGAAGGTAGGATGGCTACCATCGTAACACCCAGAAAATATCAAGTACTGATGAAGATGTGGAAAAACTGAAACCTTTATGCACTTTTGATGGGAGTATAAAATGGTGCAGCCACTATGAAAAACACTATGGAAGTTCCTCAAAAAATTAAAAATAGAGTTACCATATTATCCAGCAATTTTACTTCTGATTATATATACTCAAATGAATTGAAAACAGATAAAATCATATTCATAGCAGAATTATTCACAAAAGCCAAAAACTGGAAGCAACCCAAGCCTTCATCAACAGATGAATGGATAAACAAAGTGTGAATAAAATGGAATGTTATTCAGCCTTAAAAAGAAAATAAATTTTTAAACATTCTACAATATGAATAAACCTTGAGGATAATCCCATCTCAAAAGGACAAACACTGTATGATTCCAATTATATAAGGTACCTAGAGTATTCAAATTCATAGAGAGAAGTAAAATAATGGTTACTGGAAGTTGAGGAGGGAAGGGAAATGGGCAGTTATTATTTAATCGGCACAGAATTTTTGTTTGTAAAGATGAAAATGTTCTGGAGATGGATGGTGCTGATGGTTGATTAAGATGGTAAATGATTAAGATGGTAAAATCTAGGTTATGGGTATTTTACCACAATCTTTTAAAAACCTCATTGTCTAATTGTCCTTTTCCATCTCCAAGCAGTTACTAAGTCCCATTTTTCTGATCTCTTTAATATGTTTCAAATCTCACACTTCCTTCTATCTCAGCAGCTAATTCCTTGTTCAGGTCACCATAATTTGTTGTGTGAGTTAATGTAGTAATCTTTAATTCAACTCTTTACCTACAGACATATCCCACTTCGATTAATTTTTAACATGTAGTCAGAGCAATCTTTATAAAATGAACTTCCCGATTTAAATTTCAATTTCTCCCTAGGGACCTCAGAATAAAGTTGAAATAAAGGATAAAGCATAAAATCTTAGTATTGCCTATGATGTCTGAACTCTCTGGACTCTTGCTAATTTCTCTAATCTCTCTCTGCCTTCATCACTTATGCATTCAATCAAGAAATGTTTATAGAGTACTTTGTATATGAAAAGTAGTTTGCTAGTTTATGGGGGTAAATGTTAAAATAGACAGAGTCTATGGTTTCACGGAACATATGGTCTAGCATGGGATGCAGACATTAATTTCAAAATTACACATATAAATACATAATACAAAAAAGTGATGAGTGCTAGGGAGGAAACACAGAGGATGTATCCGTGTAAAAAATGCATCACATATTCTAGGGGTTTGGAAAGGCCTCCTTCTCCAAGGAGGTGATATTTGAGTTAAGATTTCAAGGTTGAGTATCGGTTTTAAGCACAAAATGAGAAAAAAAATTTCAACCAGGGAGAAAAACATATGCTCTCTTTTAAGCAAGATGGAGGATAGAGCGTCTGAGGAACTAAAAACAGTGTGAGTTGAGCACAGAGAATGGAGGTACAAATGGAAGCTGGAGAGCTGGATGGATGGCTAGGATTTGATTTTTACTCTTCAAGCATTCATCCTCCAGTCATTTTGCTGTCTTCTCTCAGCCTCATTCTCTCATGTTTCTTGCTCATTGCACACTCTGTGGCTTCTATTGGGGGTATCGTTTCTGAGTCTTTACCGCTGTTCATCCTTGAGGGGTCAGTTGAAGTCTCTCCTTGTCTGGGATAGGTGCTGTGCTTGTGTATATCCCTTGAGCTGTGTATAACTCTTCCATAGCATTTTCTGTCCTAAAAAGTCCTATTGTTTATTACTACAACACGAATGCCTTCAGAGAGGAAACAGTATCATTCATCTTTGTATGTCCAGCACCTAGCATCATTTCTAGTGCAGTTTCATCAACAAATATTTATTGAGCACTTACTCTGGAAAGGTACTAAAATAGGAATTCTGAGGAATACAAAGTTGTGTAAACACTACCTCGAAGGAACTTGATGTTTATTTCAAAAAATATACAGTGAAGAACAGCTAGGTTCATACTTTCCTGTGGCCAAATGTGCACAGAGACGACAGATACAAGAGCTTCCTTAGACTAACACTTTGAGGGCAAACATATATTACAGTTTAACAAATGCATTACACCTTCCAAGAAATCATGTTCACTTTAAGTACCTTCCAACTCTTTTCTTGTTTTAACACTTCTATATTCGATAGAAACTTAAGAGGAAAGTGATAAATCTACAGAAAAAAACAAGAAAATATTTAAGAACTTTGTTATGTTCACATTCTGTTCAACCAGGCCAATGCCATCTGTCAGAATATTTAACTAAAATATTATATGTTATCTGATTTCTTACTTTTTTATTTTGAGATAATTTTCTTTTTTATTTAGAAGTAGAAGTTGTATGTTTATGGTATACAACATGATGCTTTTATATATGTGTACATTGTGGAATGGCTAAATCAAGCCATTTAACACAGGCATTACCTCACATACTTACGATGCATGACAGATCTATTTAAATTCTTCCTCCTACCTAATAAAATTTTGTGTCTTTTTATACAGTGTGTGGTTTTAAAAGCTTTCTTCATTTTTAACCATGTATTTCTCTCTACTTTTTTTACATTCTTATATTTAATCTATTCTACATAAAGCTTACTTTAAATTTATATTAGTTTCCTATCCAGAAGTTGTTGTTAACTCTACAACAACAAAATCAATAAGAATATATCGCAGCAACTTTTGGATGACATTCATTAAGTTTGTTTTTATTTGATGGAATAGACTTTTGCCATTAATACACTCAGAATCCTTTCATAATTAAGGATCTCAAAATTTCAATTTTATCCTTATTTGAATCTGTTGACACCATCCATTTTTATTCAGTTTCTCTGGATTTGCCTTTATCATGAAAACCCTAGATTCTGTATTTTGCTTGAGTAGGTGCAGAATATATGGTAATGATAGAATCCCGTGGAGCAGAAATGATGTTAGATCTCCAAGTATATTTCTATATTTTCTAGCATATGCTCTAGAGAACATTAGCCAACAAGACAAACTATACAGAAGTGTTCTGTATCTTAATAGGTTTTGGAAACACTATCATAGCTCTTTGTTGGAAAGACAATTTTGTTTTAATTTTAAGGCTCTGCTATGACAATCCAAAAGTAAGTAAATTTATTGGCACAGTCCAAAGATCTTTTACCATAGATATTATATTTCCAGCAATACCTACTAAACCATGTGGGTAAATTTTATGGACGTTTTGGGAAATGCTAATATGGTAAATTCTTTTCACTTAATATATGAATAAAATAACCTGAATTAGTAATTACATAATATCATCATGAAGGTAGTTACTGGCAGAATAAGGAATACAATCCAGCTCTTCTTCCTCCAAGTCTTGGTTCATGTTCTTTAAGAAAATGATAGAGAGGTATGTGAGTGCATAAACAATCTGTGGAATTCCTAAAATTACTAAGGCTCTGTAAACAAAACAGATGGCTGAGCTAATGCTGTGAATTAACTAAGCTTATGTTAATATCACGTTGGATGATTTAAAAAATATATCAGTGAAAACATTTTCTGTTGACATTTAGGCAAGATAGTAAAATAATCCACCTGTAAGACCATATGAGGTTTGTGGTGTATTTTCAGTTTGGCCAAGTAGGTAACTTGGAATTAGGTTCTAAATGGAAAGATAAATCAAATATAATGCATATAATAAGGCTATATTTCAATAAGATATTTGTCAGGGACTTTTTATTTTACTTGAACAAAATAAAGAGAAATGCTATTGGATTTGTTGTATAATTTGGTGGATTAGTAACTAACTGAAATATACTACTCCGCTCTGATTTAGCACTTGAGGACAATTTGAAGGAAGATTTTTAATGATCTTTTCTTGATCCATTCCTTTTCAGTGATTTTATCCATAACCAGGAAGAAATTATAAAAATTGCTAATGGCATAAAACTCAAAGAAACTGTGAATTAGACAGAAACCAGAATGTAGGTTTAAGAAGTTTTTGACAGGGTAAAACCTGTCAAAGTGTTCAATTTGACATGTTGAATTTCAACAAAAATATATATAGGGTTCTGACGATGGGTAGAAAGTAAAGGAAATAAAGAAACCAAATACAATATTCTGCAAGCCCAGGATGGGGAAACACATTGACTGATCTTCAGGTCAAGTTGGAGTAGAAAAATTGTGATGAAAGTCATTTAATGTATGGTCCTCCAAGCTTTTAAGGATCATGGGAGTTCAGAGGCAAAGGGAAGAGGCAGCATGGTGTAATGAAAAGGAAGTAGCCTTCAGACTCAGGAGTCCAGAATTTGGGATGCATGTTCAAATCACAGTTCCATGTTTACTAGCTATTTGTTCTTGAACAAGTTTCTTTTATATTCAAAATACAAATATTAGTAACTTCATCCTTTTCGTTTGTTTTCGTTGTCCTCCTTTCCTATTCTACTTACATCCATCATTTTCTTTACTTCTGTTCTATCCTCACACTTTCTCTTTTCCTTCTTCTTCCATCAACTTTCTCTTTCTCTTGCTTTTTATTCTTCCAAGTTTTCTTTCAAAATGTCATTTTCCTGTAAATTCCACATGAACTTAATCTCATGACCTTCCACTTAGGTGGTGTCCAAGAATTCTGGGCCACGGATAGCAGTTCCATTGCCCTATCATTGCTGTGGCTATGGGGTTACCATTATTTTCTGGAGCATTCATACTGATGGATCATAGTCCAGAATTTGCAGTGCCAGAGAATGTTCAGTGGAACAGGTAATGACAAAACGGGCAGAGGAAAGGGCAAATATTCAGATCACTATGAATACTATAATAATCTTCATAATGTTCAGAAAATATTCATCTATATAATTTTCTAACTATTTAAAGTAATCTGTTTTTGAATTTAATTGAATGGTTGTTCAGTAATAATTGAGATTATATGATGCTGTTAATTATTCAATAATAATATATCTTAAAGTAAAATATGTTCTAAAATGAGAATATCAACATTTCTGGATAAACTTTGTCATGAAGTTATGTATGTATATGCATGTAGACTTGTTAGCTTTCTTCTTTTTTAGGAGATCTGAATTTTCGTGTGTATTTTCACAAGTAAGTGTGGTCACTGGCTTTCTTTTGAGTGCAACAGTATTTGCATTTTGGTAATACATTATGTTAGCTTCACAAAATACAATAAGATGTTTTTAGATGCTCCTCAATTCTACAGTAGATAGCATTATATCCACCCCATCCTAACGCCCAGTACCTATGTTCTAAAGAACATAGAAAGAATATTATCTTCTTTACATTATTATCTGTGCTCTTTAGAAAGTTTGAAAGAAATCATCTGGACAAAATCCTGGCCTTAGATCCCTAAATCTATTGAACAAAAATCCTTGATAGCTTTTTATGATTCTTCTGTGTTGCCTGGTCTGTTTAGGTCTTCTAGTCCTTCTCAAATATATTACTTATAAATTACACTTAGAAAAATTTTTGATTGAAATTAACATATGTCTAGCTGTTAGCACAGAACTATGTACAATACTCATATGTAAAAATCTTTATATTAATGGCTTTAATCCTGTTTATTTTTTCATTTTTTTTGTTGCTTTGAATGTTTCTGAAAATTGTTGCATCGAGTCTTCTATTCACTAGAATTAACACTATTTATACATCCAGCATCTAGATCAATATTGAATGTGGTAGTGGGATCTGGCAAGATGGCCGGATAGGAACAGCTCTGGTCTGCAGCTCCCAGCAAGACCAATGCAGAAGGGGGGTGATTTCTGCATTTCCAACTGAGGTACCCAGTTCATCTCACTGGGACTGGTTAGAGAGTGAGTGAAGCCCACGAACACCGAGCAGAAGCAGGGTGGGACATTGCCTCACCCAGGAAGTGAAAGGGGCCAGGGACTTCCCTCCCCCAGCCATGGGAAGCCATGAGGGATTGTGGTATCTGGCCCAGATACTACGCTTTTCTCGTGGTTTTTGCAACCCACACACCAGGAGATTCCCTCATGTGCCTGCACTACGAGGGCCCTGGGTTTCAAGCACAAAACTGGGAGGCTGTTTGGGCACACAGCAAGTTAGCTTCAAGAGATTTTTTTAATACTCCAATGGCGCCTGGAACCCCAGCAAGACAAAACTGTTCACTTCCCTGGAAAGGGGACTGAAGCCAAGGAACCAAGTAGTCTCGCTCAGTGGGTCCCACTCCCATGGAGCCCAGCATGCTAGGAACCACAGGCTTGAAATTTTCACTGCCAGCACAGCAATCTGAAGTCAACCTGGGATGGTTAAGCTTAGTAGGGGGAGAGGCATCCACCATTACTGAGGCTTCAGTGGTCAATTTTCCCCTCACAGTGTTAAGGAAGCCACTGGGAAGTTTGCACTGGGCGGAATTCACCTTAGCATGGCAAAGGAGCTGTGGCCAGACTGCCTCTGTACATTCCTCCTCACTGGGCATGTCATCTCTGAAAGAAAGGCAGCAGACCCAGTCAGGGGCTTATAGATAAAACTCCCTGAGACACAGTGCCTGGGGGAAGGGGTGGCTGTGGGCTCAGCTTCAGCAGGCTTAAACATTCCTGCCTGCAGGCTCTGAAGAGAGCAATGGATTTTCCCCCACAGAGCTTGAGCTCTGCTAAAGGACAGACTGCCTCCTCAAGTAGGTCCCTGACCCCCATGCCTCCTGACCTGGAGACACCTCCCAGCAGGGGTCGACAGACACCTTATACAGGAGAGCTCTGGCCAACATCAGGCAGGTACCCCTCAGGAATGAAGCTTCCAGAGGAAGGAGCAGGCAGCAATCATTTCTGTTCTGCAGCCTTTGCTGGGGATACCCAGGCAAACAGTGTCTGGAGTCGACCTTGAGCAAACTCCAGCAGGCTTGCCGAAGAGAATCCTGACTGGTAGAAAGAAAACTAACAAACAGAAAGCAATAACATCAAATCAACAAAAAGGATGCCCACACAAAAACTCCATCCAAAGGTCATCAGCATCAAACATCTAAGGTAGAAAAATCCACGAAGATGAGGAAAAACCTGTGCAAAAATGCTGAAAATTCAGTTAACCAGAATGGCTTTTCTCCTCCAAATGTTTGCGACTCCTCTCAAAACTGGATGAAGAATGAGTTTGACAAATTGACAGAAGTAGGCTTCAGAAGTTGGGTAATAACAAACACCTCCGAGATAAAGGAGCATGTTCTAAACCAATGCAAGGAAGCTAAGAACTTTCATAAAAGATTACAGAAACTGCTAACCAGAATAATCAGTTTAGAGAAGGACATAAATGACCTGATGGAGCTGAAAAGCACAGCACAAGAACTTCATGAAGCATACACAAGTATCAATAGAAAAATTGATAAAGCAGAATGACATCAGAGATTGAAGACCAACATAGTGAAATAAAGTATGAAGGCAAGATTAGAGACAAAAAGAATGAAAACGAATGAACAAAGCCTCCAAGAAATATGGGAATATGTAGAAACACCAAACCCATGATTGATTGGTGTACCTGAAAGTGACAGGCAAATGGAATGAAGTTGGAAAACACACTTTAGGATATTATCCAGGAGAACTTCCCCAACCTAGTATGACAAGCCAACATTCAAATTCAAGAAATACAGAGAACACCACAAAGATACTCCTTGAGAAGAACACCCTCAAGACACGTAATTGTCAGATTCTCCAAGTTGAAATGAAGGAAAAAATGTTAAGGGTAGCCAGAAAGAAAGGTCAGGTTACTTACAAAGGGAAACCCATCAGACTAAAAGCAGATCTCTCTGCAGAAACCCTACAAGCCAGAAGAGAGTGGGGGCCAATATTCAACATTCACAAAGAAAAGAATTTTCAACACAGAATTTTATATCCAGCCAAACTAAGCTTCATAAATGAAACAGAAATAAAATCCTTTACAGACAAGCAAATGCTGACTGATTTTGTCACCACCAGGCCTGCCTTATAAGAGCTCCTCAAGGAAGCATTAAATACGGAAAGGAAAAGCCAGTACTAGACACTGCAAAAACACACCAAAATATCAATGACACTATGAAGAAACTACATCAACGAATGTCAAAAATAAGCAGGTAGCATCATGATGATAGAATCAAATTCACATGTAACAATATTAGCCTTAAATGTAAATGGGCTAAATGCCCCAATTAAAAGACACAAACTGGCAAATTGGATAAAGAGTCAAGACCCATCAATGTGCTGTATTCAGGAGACCCATCTCATGTCCAAAGACACACATAGGCTCAAAATAAAGGGATGGAGGAATATTTACCAAGCAAATGGAAAGAAAAACAAACAAACAAACAAAGCAGGGGTTGCAATCCTAGTCTCTGATAAAGCAGACTTTAAACCAACAAAGATCAAAAAAGACAAAGAAGGGAATTATATAATGGTAAAAGAATCAATGCAAAAAGAAGAGCTAGCTATCTTAAATATATATGCACCCAATACAGAAGTACCCAGATTCATAAAGCAAGTTCTTAGAGAACTGCAAAGAGACTCAGACACCCACACAATAATACTGGGATATTTTAACACCATACTGCCAATATTAGACAGATTAACGTGACAGAAAATTAACAAAAATATTCAGGACTTGAACTCAGCTCTTGATCAAGTGAACCTAATAGACATCTATGGAACTCTCCACCCAAAATCAAGAGAATATATTCTTCCCAGCACCACATAACCCTTATTCTAAAATAGACCACATAATTGGAAGCAAAACACTCCCCAGAAAATGCAAAAGAACAGAAACCATAACAAACAGTCTCTCAGAACACAGTGTAATCAAATTAGAACTCAGGATTAAGAAACTCACTTAAAACCACACAACTACATGGAAACTGAACAACCTGCTCCTGAATGACCACTGGGTAAATAACAAAATTAAGGCAGAAATAAAAAATTTCACTGAAACCAAGAAGAACAAAGAGACAATGTACCAGAATCTATCTCTGGGACACAGCTAAAGCAGTGTTAAGAGGGAAATTTATAGCACTAAATGCCCATAGGAGAAAGCAGGAAAGATCTAAAATCAACACCCTATACATCATAATTAAAACAACTAGAGAAGGAAGAGCAAACAAATTCAAAAGCTAGCAGAAGACAAGAAATGACTAAGATCAGAGCAGAACTGAAGGATAGAAACACAGAAAAGCCTTCAACAAATCAATGAATCCAGGAACTGGTTTTTTGAAAAAGTAAACAAAATAGATAGACCATTAACCAGACTAATAAAGAAGAAAAGAGAGAAGAATCAAATAGACACAATAAAAAATGATAAAGGGGAAATCCCCACTGATCCCACAGAAATACAAACTACCATCAGAGAATACTATAAACACCTCTACACAAGTAAACTAGAAAATCTAGAAGAAATGGATAAATTATTGGACACATACACCCCCCCCCAAGTCTAAACCATGAAGAGGTTGAATCTCTGAATAGAACAATGACAAGTTCTGAAACTGAGGCAGTAATTAATAGCCTACCAACAACAACAACAAAAAAGCTCAGGACCAGAAAGATTCACAGCCAAATTATACCAGAGGTACAAAGTGGAGCTGGTACCATTCCTTCTGAAATTATTCCAAACAAAAGAAAAAGTGGGACTCCTCTGTAACTCATTTTATGAGGCCAGCATCATCCTGATTTCAAAACCTGGCAGAGAAACAACAAAAAAAGAAAATTTCAGGCCAAAATCAATGATGAACATTGATGCAAAAATCATCAATAAAATACTGGCAAACCAAATCCAGCAGCACATCAAAAAGCTTATCCACCATGATCAAGTCGGTTGCATCCCTGGGATGCAAGGCTGGTTCAACATATGCAAATCAATAAACGTAATCCATCACATAAACAGAACCAATGACCAAATCCACATGATCATCTCAATAGATGCAGAAAAGACCTTCGATAAATGTCAACACCCCTTCATGCTAAAAACACTCAATAAACTAGGTATTGATGAAACATATCTCCAAATAATAAGAACTATTTATGACAAACCTGTAGCCAATTATCATACTGAATGGGCACAAGCTGGAAGCATTGATTTTGAAAACTGACACAAGACAAGGATGCCTTCTCTCACCACTCCTATTCAACATAGTACTGGAAGTTCTGGCCAGGGCAATCAGGCAAGAAAAAGAAATAAAGTGTATTCAAATAGGAACAAAGGAAGTCAAATTGTCTCTGTTTGCAGATGACATGATTGTATAGTTAGAAAACCCCATCGCTTCAGCCCAGAAACTCCTTAAGCTAATAATCAATTTCAGTAAAGTCTCAGCATACAAAATCAATGTGCAAAAATCACAAGCATTCCTACATACCAATAATAGACAAACAGAGAGCCAAATCATGAGTGAACTCTCATTTACAATTGCTACAAAGAGAATAAAATACCTAGGAATCCAACTTACAAGGAACATGAAGAACTTCTTCAAGGAGAACTACAAACCACTGCTCAAGAAACTAAGAGAGGACATAAACAAATGGAAAAACATTCCATGCTCATGAATAGGAAGAATCAATATTGTGAATATGGCCTTTCTGCCTAAGGTAACTTATAGATTCACTGCTCTTCCCATCGAGCTACCACTGACTTTCTTCACAGAATTAGAAAAAGCTACTTTACGTTTCATATGGAACCAAAAAAAGAGCATGTATAGACAAGACAATCCTAAGCAAAAAGAACAAAACTGGAAGCATCATGCTACCTGACTTAAAACTATTCTAGAAGTCTACAGTAATCAGAACAACACGGTACTGGTACCAAAACAGATATATAGACCAATGGAACAGAACAGAGGCCTCAGAAATAACATCACACACCTACAACCATCTAATCTGTGACAAACCTGACAAAAACAAGCAATAGGAAAAGGATTCCCTATTTAATAAATGGTTCTGGGAAAACTGGCTAGCTATATGCAGAAAACTAAAATTGGGCCCCTTCCTTACACCTTATATAAAAATGAACTCAAGATGGATTAAAAACTTCAACGTAAAACCTAAAACTATAAAAACCCTAGAAGAAAACCTAGGCAACACCATTTAGGGCATAAGCATGGACAAAGACTTCATGAATAAAACACCAAAAGCAATGGCAACAAATCCAAAATTGACAAATGGGATCTAATTAAATTAAAGAGTTTCTGCACAGCAAAAGAAACTAACATCAGAGTGAACAGGCAACCTACAGAATGGGAGAAAATTTTTGCAATCTATCCATCTGACAGAGGTCTAATATCCAGAATCTAAGAAAAACTTAAACAAGTTTACAAGAAAAAAACAAACAACCCCATAAAAAAGTGGGTGAAGGATATGAACAGACAGTTCTCAAAAGAAGACATTTATGTGGTCAACGAACATATGAAAAAAAGCTCATCATCACTGGTCATCAGAGAAATGCAGATCAAAACCACAATGAGATACCATCTCACACCAGTTAGAATGGCGATCATTAAAAAGTCAGAAAACAACAGATGCTGGTGAAGATGTGGAGAAACAGGAACGCTTTGACATTGTTGGTGGGAGTGTAAATTAGTTCAGCCATTGTGGAAGACAGTGTGGTGATTCCTCAAGGATCTGAAAGCAGAAATACCATTTGACCCAGCAGTCCCATTACTGGGTGTATACCCAAAGGATTATAAATCATTCTAGTGTAAAGACACATGTACACATATGTTTATTGCAGCACTATTTACAATAGCAAAGACTGGGAACCAACCCAAATGGCTACAAATTTGGGCCATTAAAAAAAAAAAATGTGGCACATGGAATACTATGCAGCCATAAAAAAGAGTGAGTTCATGGCCTTTGTAGGCACATGGATGAAGCTGGAAAACATCATTCTCAGCAAGCTAATGCAGGAACAGAAAACCAAACACCACATGTTCTCATTCATAAGTGGGAGTTGAACAGTGAGAACACATGGACACAGGGCGGGGAACATCACATACCAGAGCCTGTCAGGGGGTCAGGGCTAGGGGAGGGATAGCATTAGGACAAATGCCTAATGTATGCAGGGCTTAAAACCTAGATGATGGGTTGATGGGTACAGCAAACCACTATGGCACATGTATACCTGTGTAACAAACCTGCATGTTCAGCACATTCATCCCAGAACTTAAAGTATGATTAAAAAATATATATTGAATTTGGCAGAAAATAACAAAGGGCCGAGTTAATTATTTTAAATTTATTTCTAATAATAACACTTTTTGAGCCTCACACTTGCCTTTGACCATAGCTTTTACCACATTTTATAACATTTTATATTAAATACAAGGAGATTTCAGAAATCCATGAAAATTTGAATTGAATGATAAATAATTTAAAATATTAACTGTATTTCTCAACATAACTTCCATTAAGTTCAATATACTTTTGTAAATGATGATAACAACTATTTAGTCCATCCCTAAAAAAAACTGAGGGTCCTAGGAATTTGCCCATGTCAATGCAGTTTTCTTTACATTGTTATCTGAAGAAAATGGGTGCCCTTTACAGACTTTTTAAGATCAGGAGACAAAAAGAAGTCAGAAGGAGCCAAATCAGTACTGTAAGGAGAATGGATAATGATTTCCCATCCAAACTCTCACAGAATCGTCCTTATTTGATGCGAAGAATGAGCAGGAGCATTGTCATGGTAGAGTACTCACTGAAGATTTCCTTGACATTTTTCTGCTAAGTTTCTGCTTTCTCAAAACACTCTCATAGTAAGCAGATGTTATTCTTTGGCACTCCAGCAAGTCAACAAACAAAATGCCCTGAGCATCCTGACATACTACCACAATGGCCTCTGCTTTTGACCAGTTTGCTTTTGTTTTGAGGAACCACTTCCACTTCTAGGTAACCCTTGCTTTGATTGTGTTTTGTCTTGAAAATCACATTGGTAAAGCCATGTTTCATCTCCTGTTACATGTTTTTTCCAAAGAATACTTCAGGATCTCCCTCCCACTTGTTTAAAATTTCTGTTGAAAGCCCTCCTCCTATCTGCAGCTGATATGAGTGCAATGGCTTTAGCATCTATAGAATGGAAAGCTTGCTGACCTTTAATTTTTTCAGTCAGAATTGTGTAAGCAGAGTTGAGATGTCTATGGTATTGGCTAGTGTTCTATTGCTAATCACTGGTCCTCTTCAATCAGTACACAAACCAACAGGTTAGTTTTTTCTCATAAGTTGATATAGATGGTCTGCCCCTGCAGGCTTCATTTTCAACATCATCTCATGTCTTCTTAAAAGAAGTCATCCATTTGTAAATTGTTTATTTCTTTAGGGGCATTGTCCCCACAAACTTTTTCTACAGCATCAATGATTTCACCGTTCTTCACCCCGCTTCACCATTAATTTGATGTTTGTTCTTGCTTCAATTTTAGCAGAATTAATGCTGCTCTGATAGAGATGCTTTTCAAACTGATGTCTTACCCTTCTTTGTGCCTCAAGCTAGATCCTGTTTAGACCTGTTATAACAAGTTAGCATGAGTTTATTTTGGTGCCAAAAAAAAATTGAAATCCACTCATAGTTTTTTCATAATACACATTTTCCAATGAACCTTTTGAAAACCTCTTATATTTTTATGATTAACCTGAAACAACTATAATTACAATTTTTCAATTTAATTTTTTATTTTATTTGGTTGCCTACTAAGCAATTTTCTATATTTAATTTCCTTGAGATTGTGTTTTCCTCTGTTGAGATTACAGATTTCTCTTGTATTACTTGTGGTTAAATAATGCAATATGTGTAATTTATTTTTCATGGCATGTATTGAAATCCATTTTATGGTTTATAAGTGATAACTCATATATCCAAGACTGAGTGAAAATGTATATTCTTTGTAGGAAGCTAAGTATGATGTACTGGCCTACTAACCTTATTGGTTATTTTTATCATATACGATACGGTCTCATTTTAACTTTCATTATATAACAAAAATTATGTTTAAATTCTCTGTTTGTTTTGTTTAATGTCTCTTTAAATTTGTAATGAGTTTTTGCCAGCATATATTTTGGTGCTATTACTTTGTGCATAAATATATGTTAATCTAATTTCTGCTTTGAATCAAGATAAAGTAACAGAGACCAGGGATACCCTACCACCAAAGACAACCAAAAAATTTTAAAAAATGGAAAAAATATGAAGGCGACAGTTTTCAAGATCCTGAAAATCAGAAAAAATGTAAGTCATTGACCTCTGAGAAATGTGAAATAAACGTTACTATTTTCTTACTATTTCCTTACTATTTTCCCAGGCTATTTCCCAAGATGGTTTACAAATCACAGTTTTCACAGACGAAGTCAGGTAGAGCCTGACAGACTCCCTGAGTTGTAAAGACAAAGTTGAAAGCCAGTGTAACACCAAGTCAGCTGGAGTTTCTAATACAGAGTACTGGAGAGGAGATTGCTACACAATAAACTCTGGAAAACTGCGGAGGATTTCCCTGAAGTAATTAACTGAGTACTGATTAACACATAAATATGAAGAAACTACCTGTGTCCAATGAAAGAACCACCTGAAAGCATGAGGGAAAAATATTTATTATTTATACAGGGCCAGGAAGGATCTTGCCTCAATATTGAGGAATACAGACGCTTCTCAATTTTTAATAGGGTTATGTCCCCCAAACCCCTTCTAAGTTGAATATATCATGTTGAAAATTTAATACATCTAACTTACTGAACTTACTGAAAATTTAATGAATGCATCTAACAAAACTGTTTGCTTTTCATTGATTTTTAGATTCAGTCCCTGGATTATCATTCAAAGATAATCTCACTATATCTCTGTCATAGAACCAGTAGATTCCACGAAATTGTCAATATCTGGGTGGAGAATTTGGATAATACATGTTTAGAATATATCTTAATTTACTCACTGAGATATCAGCAAATAATAATGTTTAATTTTTGAGAAGGTGGGCTATATGTTGGCAATGCCTATATTACCACTGTGATGATTGAGTCTCTCTACTGTACATGAATAACGAAGAGTGGATCTGAAACAGAAAACTGGCCAGGTGCAGTGGCTCATGCCTGTAATCCCAGCACTTTGGGAGGCCGAGGCAGGTGGATCACGAGGTCAGGAGTTTGAGACCAGCCTGACCAACATGGTGAAACCCTGTCTCTACTAAAAATACAAAAAATAGCCAGGCGTGGTGGCACGCGCCTGTAACCCCAGCTACTCAGGAGGCTGAGGCAGGCGAATTGCTTGAATCCAGGAGGCGGAGGTTGCAGTGAGCCGAGATTGCACCACGGCACACCAGCCTGGGTAACAGAGCAAGACTCTGTCTCAAAAAAACAAAACAAAACAAAACAAACAACAACAACAAAAAAAAACCTGTGTGTTTTCTGATATCATTTTAGTTCATTATGTTTATAATGTAATCTATTTGAATATACTTGTTTCTGTGCCAAACAGAGACTCTTCAAGGGAGTTTAGAAGAGAATGTCATGATTATTAGAAAGTAATATGTGTTAATTGTAAGATCTACCAACCTAGCTTCATTTATTTTGATTGTTTTTGGAATTTTGATTTTGATGTTTAATTTTTATGTCATAATGGTACTTTTAGTTGCCTTTTTAACCAACATTCTCTCTTTTCTTCCAAATAAAGTCCTGATTTTATTTACAGAAGTATGCTTAGTCTGCATTGAAACCATGTCTAAATAAAGAGACTGAGCTATGATCTGTTGAAGCCAATCACAGTGGTACTATTTCTCTCATTAGTGATAGATTGTTACATGAAGGTGACACATTTCTAGTCAATAAAATATGAGGAGGTCTGTTGAGGTTCTTCTTTGAAAGATATTCCTCAGTACTAAAAAGTGAAACAGAGGAGGAAATAGCTTCTTCTCCCACTGAATGCTGTGTTATCTGACTATAATGGCTGGGTCTTGGGTAGCTTTATTGTCATCTTGAAAGATCAGGGACACACTGACCATGGCAGAGCAAGAACTGAGGAGCTTGATGACATTATGCAAAAGCTCAGTTCATTAGCCCTAGAGGAGCTTGCCCCCCAAAACTTTTTATTATGTGGAGTTAATATATTTCCTTTATTCTTTAAAACAGCTGAGTGGAAATTTTCTGGTTTTCGTACCTTAAAAAGTTTCTAAAACATTTTTAAAAGATAATAGTAAATGTTACTTCAAAAAGCATGTTTATGTTATTTCTATGGATAATATGAGACCATTTAAGTAATTTTATGAACTATTAAGCAAATAATTTCCAAGAGAGCTAGATTGTGGATCAGAGTCAAACAGGAAATGGGTCCTTGGATAGCACTCTATCCTAATCAATGTTTTTATCCATTTTTAACTATTTTTGCCATTGATGTAAAGGAGAAAACCTAGAGGCTGAAGTCTAAAGTTTGTTGTTCAAAGTCGTTGACAATATTCGCTTATCATTTCAGCATCATTTCTCATTGTATATGATGTATATATACATATATATGTAGCATGTTATACATATAACATGTTTATATTTTGTATTATATAACGTATGTTAAATATTATATTTATCACTTACACATACATGCACATAACATGTCAACAGAACACAAAATATGGCCTATTGCACACGCTCATGCTTTCCACATGCTGTTTTCTGAATACCCTTCCCATTTTTATACAAATAGTCAATTTGATTGGTGCTCTATTCAGATCTGTTTTAATAGGTCAGTGGATAGAATTCCCAATTGCCGAGAGTATTGACTGCTAATGGCTCATGTTTGCCCCCTTTTCCAGAGAATTGTCTATGGCTGCACAGGAGCTGCCATAGCTAGGAGATTAATCCCACTTTCTGAAGTGACAAACTGAAGCACCTGTAGTGATAACCAACGGATGACTGACATGGTGGTACAAAAGAGAGCTCTTCCGTTTCAAAGTGGAGACAAATAAGTGGACTTCATCTGAGATGAACGAGACTGGAACCTCTCTACATATGCTCTCTTATACATGAAGAAGTTAGTTCAAGCTTTTCCACATAGTGGGTAAAAATGTTTCAGGAGACAGAAAGCTCTAATTCACAAGTGCTTTTCATTTTATGCTCGCAATGCATCTGCTAATGTTGCATAGGCTAAAGCACATCATACAGCCAATAACAGTCAATTTTGGAGAGTACCATGTAAGAACATGGATACATGGAAGTTGATTCCTTGGGGGCGACTATAGAAATATAACACCACAGATACCTTCTGACCTCAAAGGTCTCATCTCCCCTACTAACTAAAACTAAAATAATTATCTATCACCTCCCCACAAAAACACAACATATATTTGCGAGACAGGAAAAAGGATAGCTGCGATAACTGCATTAGACAATCTCACTCAAAGAAGAGAAGGCATACAACAGTCATTTGTTCATAGCAATTATGAAATTTAATCAGGCATATTTTGTTAGGCTTCCTATCCCTACTACTAGCTCAAGGGGTGTTCCTTTATCAGGACCCAGCTCTGCTTTCATAGTCATTTGCTAGTCTGTTGTGCTTCATAGCTCTTGGATCTGCCCCCCACTCCCCGCAGAAACCTTATTTTTCATAAGTGGGTGAGTAGGTTCTTCATCCTGCTTCCTGTCTATTGAAAGTTGAATCTCCAGCTGGACATGGTGGCTCATGCCTGTGATCCCAGCACTTTAGGAGGCCAAAGCATGCGGATCACTTGAGGCCAGGAGTTCAAGACCAACCTGGGCAACATGGTGAGACCCTTTTTCTACAAAAAATAAAAAATTGCCTGTAATCCCAGTTACTTGGGAGGCTGAAGTAAGAGGATCCCTTGAGTCCAGGAGATGGAGGCTGCAGGGAGCTTGCACTGTGCTCCAGCCTGGATGACAGAGCAAGACCCTGTCTCAAAATAATAAGAATACTAATAATAAGAAGAAACAGAAGAAAAAGGGATCCCCAAGCTCTCTTTGCTTTTGAGTTGTTTCTGTCCTCATAAACATCCAAACTGATCCAATTCCCTTAAAAACGTTGTTTTCCACGAATTATAGTTCACTTCATTAGACAAAAGCCACATCTACAACTATTTTCTTTTTGAGATATCCTTTTTCTAGATAGCTTTAAAAGTATTTTGAAATTAGACTTTTAAAGAACTATAACTTTAATGTTCTTGAAGTCTTCTGTCAAAAATGAGAAAGTCAAATAGATACTACCTTGAATATTTCAGAAGTCCTAACAAAGGCTCTGATGTCCTTGATGAGATATTTACTCTGTGACCATTTCTTTCTCTGAGAGTGTTTTTCTGTCAAGGAATGGAGATGTGAAATAGTCCTTATAGTCAAACCCAGCAATCCTGTCTTCTCTGTATTTGTTCTAATTTTGCTTGAAAACATAATAGTTTTCTCTTTAGCTCATCTTCCTCACCCTGTACTTTAGTGTATGCCATTAAAAGAAGACAATTGACATTTTAATAATTATGCCCAGAAACCTTCTTAGCAGATTTACAATTACATATACAGTTTACCCTTGAACAACTCAGGGATTAGGGATCCCAACACTCCAAAAATTCACATATAACTTTTGACTCCCCAAAACTGAACTATTAATAGCATGTTGACCAAAAGTCTTATCGATAACATAAACAGTTAACACATATTTTGTATGTTATGTGTACTATGTACTCTATTCTTATAACAAACTAACCTGAAAATGAAAACGTTATTAAGAAAATCAGAAGGAAGAGAAAATATATTTACTATTCATGTAGAGGAAGTTGGTCATCATAAAGGTCCTCATCCTTGTCATCTTCATGTTTAGTAGGCCAGAAGGGCGATGAGGTATTGGTCTTGCTTACTTAGTGGTGATAGAGTCAGAAGAAAATCTGCATATAAGTGGACCCACACAGGTCAACTGCATTGCCTAAGGGTCACCTGTATATTCTACTTCACACTGATCTTTTGACCGCTTGTTCCAATACTACATGCATGGCTCACCATTACTTCCAGGCTCAAATATCACTTTCCTCACATAGTTTCTGGCATCCACTAACAGGTTTTCTTTTTTAAAAACTTGGATTTTGATAACAGTTTCCTCAACACTTTTATAGCATGTGGCTGCCACCCAGTCCCAAAGTCAAGACCACATCTTAAGTTGCTGCAGGTACATATGACACTCATTAAAATAGTATCTTGGTAGAAAGGTCTTCAAGACATGCAAACTGGAAAAGGGACTGGTTAAGTTCCTAGCTCACTACCAGATTAGAAAGAAAGTCATTGATGGGAGAGCCAAGTTTATGTTAAAATAAACAGAATATTTCATTATTTCAACTGGGCTGAACAGGTCCTTATTTATAACATATCCTATATTTTAATTTTCTAGTAGATTATCATTTGAAACACGAAAATACAATTTAATTGTATCATAACAAAACAACTCTTCCCAAATTTTGCTTGAAATGTATTGCTTCTTAAAACATCAATAATTGCAAAAACAACAACACAAAAATATGATTGCCAAAGTATTATACTGTTCTCCAACTAGCCTGATCCTAGTACGAGTTTCTTTTAGTAATGCAACTTCTGAATTGCATCCTTGCTGTCTGATATTTCTATAATTATATGGCTAACATAAAGAGTGTTATGCAAATGAAATCATGTGAGATATGAGATAGCAGTGGTACATAAAGTTATTATTTACAATGGGTTTATGGCATGTTTATTACAAATGCCTAATTTTTTCCACACTAACCAAGTAAATAAATCAAATCACAGTGGTAGGTTGAGAATTACCAGAATAAAATATTACATTAAGAAAACATCACTCATAGGAAAATCACAGGTTTATGGTTCATGGCCAAAAAGCAGGGGGCGTCGGGAGGGAAGCCAACACTAGCATATTTGATCAAGGTAGCCCTGCTCCCTCTTCTCTGATTATCTAAAGTTCATTGTTTCTTGAATTCATTTTCAGCTCCTCTTTGGCAGCTTCTAGTTGCCCTGTCCTTTAGGAATGTGGTCTCTTCTAAGCTGTTGTAGCTCTTCTTGACTTGAATTTTCATTTAAAGACTTAACTATTGAGTCAAATTTGTACATATTATCTTTTATGGACATCCTGTCCTTGTAAAACTAGTTCTTAAACTCTTTAAGTGATTTTCAGGTATTTTTGAGTGTCTAGTACACCATGTGCCAGGCACAGTGCTGAATTTTGGGTTTATATTGGTGCAAATAAACATCCCCACAAAAAGAAAAACTTCTGAACTTATGGAGCTTATATTGGATTGGAGGATCCAGAAGTTAATAAAAGATTGCATAAATACAGGCTGGGCACAGTGGCTTACACCTCTAATCCCAGCACTTTGGGAGGGTGTGGTGGGTGGACTGCCTGAGGCCAGGAGTTCGAAACCAGCCCGGCCAACATGACGAAACCCCATCACTACTACGAATACAAAATTTAGCCAGGCATGGTGGCACATGCCTGTAATCCCAGCTACTTGGGAAGCTGAGGGAGGAGAATCACTTGAACCTGGGAGGTGGAGGTTGCAGTGAGCCGAGATTGTGCCACTGCACTCCAGCCTGGGCAACAGAGCAAGTCTCCATCGAAAAAAAAAACCTTTAAAATATATCTGTGGTAGGTGCTACAGGGATGAAGTACATGGTTACGAAAGCATATGATGGGGGAAATTTAGGAGGCTAGGTAAGTGATAATAGTTCTCCCTAAAGAAAGAAAGGCTGAAAAGGAATCTGAAATAATGGTAGGATTTAACTAGGTAAAGCAAGGCTGGTGATTAGAAAAGAACATTCTAGACACAGGCAGCAGCATATTCAAAGCCTCTATAATGCAACACAGGATACCAAGTAGGGGGAAATGAAAGTAGAACACTGTGGTTGCAGGGCAGAGAGCAAGGGGGCTTGTCAGAGGGGCTTGATGACAAGTTAACCGGGTGCAGCACACCAACATGGCACATGTATACATATGTAACAAACCTGCATGTTGTGCACACGTACCCTAGAACTTAAAGTATTAAAAAAAAAGAATCCAAATCGCACAGCTCATGTTAAAGATGTTACTGTTTATCCTAACAGCACTGGAGAGTCTTTGATGAATTCTAAGCAAATGACACTATATCCTACAAAATTGATTATGGCTGTGGTGTTGATAATGGAATAGTTAGAGATGTTATCAGTCAATGTAGAAAGTATTGTCAAAATATGTATCTGATACTTCTTGAGCACCGCCCTTTGTGCATTCTCTCTCACATTTCAGCTCTTTGCATCACTCCAGCTGCAGCTGCTTGGTCCCCCTGCTGTTCTACTCCCTGGAGTCTACCAGTCACTCACCAGGGAGGCCCACTCTTCTCCTGTGGCTGCTGCTGAACTGCTGAGTCAATGAACCTCATGTTCTGAGTTTCCAGTTTTTCCTGCTAACTCTGGATTTGTATAAAGTATCATTTCACAGGATATGAGATCTAGCTTTTCAAGTTGCCACCAAAGGGGCCAGATAATATTGCTCTAATGTTTGGAAGTTAACCCTTTGAGAAGCCACTTTGATTATCAGAAAACAGGTGATAGGAGACAGCCCGTAAATAAATGTTGTCTCTTTCCTCCTCCCTATGGACAATACCTTGACATATTACCTTTGCATGGTATGTCTAGAGATATCTCATGTGGCTGAGCAACCAGCTGCATCTATTTTGTGGCTCGTGATGATGCAGTGGTCAACATAATAATGCATGATTTTGCATCACTTCGAATCTTTCCGCCTCTTACTTTGCTGTGTCCTCACTCTCCATGCCCTGGGGTGGCGCCTCAAAAATTAAACATTAGTACTTAATCTTTGTTTCAGGTTCCAACAGGTGAAGGCGGAAAGCTTTTGTAGCAAGTGGATGATGATGTCCTGGAATAGAGTGATGAGGCAGAGATGGTGTATTAATTTCCTAGGCCTGCCATAATGAAATACAGAAAACTGGGTGGCTTAATACAACAGAATTGGCCGGGCACGGTGGCTCACGCCTGTAATCCTGGCACTTTGGGAGGCTGAGGCGGGCGGATCACAAGGTCAGGAGATCGAGACCATCCTGGCTATCACAGTGAAACCCCGTCTCTACTAAAAAAATACCAAAAAATTAGCCGGGCATGGTGGCGGGCGCCTGTAGTCCCTGCTACTGGGGAGGCTGAGGCAGGAGAATGGCGCGAACCTGGGAGGCGGAGCTTGCAGTGAGCCGAGGTTGTGCCACTGGACTTCAGCCTGGGCGACAGAGCGAGACTCTGTCTCAAAAAAAAAAAAAAAAAAACCAAAAAACCCCCAGAATTTTATCCTCTCACAATTCTGGAGGCTTAATGTCTGAAATCGAGGTGTTGGTGGTGTTATGCTCTCTCTGAAGGCCCTAGGGGAGAATCCTACTCTGCCTCTTCCTTGTTTCAAGTGGTTGCCGAAAATCCTTGCTGTCTTCGGCTTGTAGATGTATTCTTCCAATCTTTGTCGCTGACTCTAATGGCTTTCCCCTTGGGTGTCTGTGTCCAAGTTTCCTCTTCTTACAAGGATACTAGTTACTGGTTTAAGGACTATGCTAATCCCATGTGATCTTAACTTGATTACATCTTTAAAGTACCTATTTCCAACTAAGGTTACATTCACAGGTTCTGGGTGGACATACATTTTTGGAAGATACTGTTCAACCTAGCATACATGGAGAGATATATGGAGTTAAACCAGCAGGACTTGTTAATAGATTCGATATTAGGGGTGAGGAAACGGATGGAATCGTGGATAACTCTTGATGTCTGGCATGTGTAGTGATGTGATTCATAAAGATGAGAAACCTTGAAGAAAAATCAGGTTTTAGGATAAAGATCCTGAATTAAATTTTAAGCATGTTGTGTTCAAGTCACTTTGAAAGGGCCTGTGTGTCCTATCTCTTGTTATTCTCAAGATTCAGCACATAGCAGGTGCTCAGTAATTATTGTTGGATAGCCTAATGATGGTGGCAATAATGACAATGATAATAAAGCTTAAAATTTTTAGCAATTTTAACCTTGGCTGTTTCTTTTTCAGTATTGACTGCCAGTGCCAACAAGAGGGAATAATATGGTGCTATTACTATAAATGATGATAAGAATGAAACAATATTTACCATTTATTGAGCACTTATTATATTTATGACTCCATTAAACACTTTACAAACACTATTTACAATCTTTAAACAAGCCAGTTTTTAGATGAGACACATGATGTTCACAGCTATTAAGTAACTTATGCAAGTTCACATAGACAGAGAGTGTTAAAATATTAAACCTATGCTCGTTTGATTGAAAAGCTTTTCTTCATACTGCTGTATGGCTGGAAATGAGGGTGTATTTGGCAAATTGACAGGATAATCATCTCCCACCTTCCTGCCAGATAAGTATTACTTTGTTTCTATAATTCAGATGTCCAACACACAGTAAACATGAAACATCTTCCTGAAATGTTTATTATATTTGAAGCGTTAAAACATTAGTTTTATTGCAAAATAAGGAATGTTATATTAATAGTAAAATAATAATATATTAAGTGAAAAATTTTTAGTTTTTCAGATAAAACCTAAAATTTCAAAGAAATTTTAGCCTGGTAGCATGCTGTTTATAGTCACATTTCCAGACCCCTGTGAATTCTTTTTCACTCTTATCTGTCCTTAACTGTAACTTAGTGAAAAACTAGAAAAGCGTGGTATAACACTTGAGAGTTTCTCGATAGTAAATCTCATTTGAAAAGTTTTTCAGTGGTCACATTCATCTTTATTTCTTTTTTTCTTTTTTTCATTATAGAATTTATTATTATTATTATTATTTTTATTTATTTTTTAATTTTATTATAATTAATCTTTATTTCTTTGAAGTTTTGAATTAGAAACTTCACTTTTTTTCTCTTCATATGTACTAGTTTCTCATGTAAAAAGGAATTAATAAAAACAAATTACATTTTGAACATATTATATTCATATGGAATTTTTAATCTTTTTAACACATGTCAATTAAACTGTGTCTTACATCACACTTAATGACTCAAAAACAGCAATAAATATTTAAAGATATACACCTAATACAATCAGTCTTTTCTCATTAAGCACTGGAACTCTCATGTTCTCATACAGAAACCATTCAGCCATGCTTAGGTACTACCCATGTTTTGAATTGCTCCCTATTCTTGTATAAGTTTGGAAGGATAGAAGAAAAGTCAGCTGCTTTTTTTATTAAGTAGATACTAATCAAAGCGTGGTAGTAACTGAATGTCTTATTTGATGAAAAACACTTTTCTGCCATAAACAAGGGAAACAGATAATAGTTTATTTAAAAAACACAAATTCTCTTGTTTTGGACTTTGCCTTAGGTAACGAAATATGCTAACTGTACAACAAATGAAAAGAAAAGACACTCATATATGGGTATGTGCACATACACAAATCCACAAAGAGTAAAATATATGTGTCATATAACCAGACTCTTTTGGACCTCCAAACCAAGTACAAATTGGTCTGCACTTATTTCTTTCTATTATTGCAATCAATAGTCACAAGGATCTAGTTTAATTTCTTCTCCTTTCTCCATACCTATTAGCACAGTGCCCAATTAATAGTAACTTAATAAATATGTATTGAATAAATCAACAAATGGCCTTATATTTTTTTGACCCTGATCACTCTAACCTACTATTATTTAGGTTTACAATAGTATCTACTTCTATTAAGTCATGAGTAATCATCCTGGCCCACGACACCACTGTAGCACGGTGCAAAGGAGTCTGATTGCTCTCATTTTGAATCTCATGACTGGGAGTGAAAATGTGGACAACTTCACTTACCCTTCTGAAAGCTAGATTGTTTCTTCTGCAACATGGAACTCATAAAATGGTTTTAATTTGTTGAGAGGTTATATAACTAAAGTGTGTAAAATATTTTGCACATGATACTCTACAAAGATAAATTCCCTTCACTTCTACGTCCTTCGAAATCAAATCAGAGGATGAGAAATGATTGATGTAGAAAACCCTTGGATGTTTAGACACACACAGAAAAGGTGTCTTAGATAACAGGAGTCCTTAGATAACACTTTGATAATCGCTGCTGCATCAAATAATTACTAGTTTCACAAAAAGCAAAACAAATACTACTACTTAAGAAACTGCAATGTATAAATAACCTTTTTGTGACACAAACTTTGACCAGACATACAAACTGAAAATCATAAGAATCGGATATATGAAGGTACTGTGCACAAACAAGAAACTAACCCAGTAGAAATTCAGCACAATTAAATTTAAAAGGTTATTATAAAAAATACTTTTGAAGTCTGACTTTCCTCAAGTACCAAAAAAAGGAGAAAAAAATAAAAATAAATATTTCTTAAACTCTTCCAAAAAATAGAGCTAGTGGGAATATTTCCAAACACAGTTTGTGAGGTCAACATCACCTTGACTAAGCCAAACAAACACACCTCAGGAAAAGTAAGGCCAATATCTATAAAGGACATTGATGCAAAAATCCTCAGTAAAATGTTAGTAATAGTTTATCGAAAGGATTACACATCATATTCAAGTGGAATTTATTCCTGGCATGCAAAGTCTGGTTTAACGTGTGCAAACCAACGAAAGTAATATTTCACATTAACAGAAGAAAAGATAAAAACCACGTGATCATCTCAATTGACACAGCAAAAGCCTTTAACAAAATTCACCATACTTTCTTGATTAAAACTCTCAACAATTTAGGTGAAGAAGGAAAATTTCTTGATATAATAAGCCATTTATGAAAAACTAACAGCTAACATTAAAATAAATGGGGGAAAACTGAAAGTTTTTCCACTAAGATCTGATACAAGGCAGGTTTACCCAGTCAGGTCATTCTATTCAACATAGTACTGATCATACTAGCAAGAGCAATAGGAAAAGAAAGAAATAAAAGACATCCAAGTTTGAAAGGAAGAAGTAAAATTATGTCTATTTGCAGATGACATAATTGCATATATAGAAAACTTCAAAGATGTCACACACATAAAAACAAGAAAATCAACAAAACCAAAAGCTTGTTCTTTTAAAAGATCAACAAAATTGATAAGCCTCTAATTAGACTAAGAAAAAAAGGCAGAAGGCACAAATCACTAATATCAGAGATAAAAGAGGGGCCCTCACTATAAATTCTTGGACATTAAAGGACAATAAAAGAATATTACAAACAACTGTATACCCACAAATATGATAACAAAGATGAAATGGACCAATTCCTTGAAAGACAATCTATCCAACCTCACACATAAATAATCTGAATAGGTCTATATTCATTAAGGAAGTTAAATTAATAATTAACAATTTTTTAAACACTAAGCAACAGGTCCAGGTGATATCTGGGTCTTTTTGCTCTGCATATAAATTTTAAAATCAGTTTTTTCTTATCCACAAAACAACTTTCTTGGATTTTGATTGGGATTGCATTGAATTCACAGATCAATTTGCAAAGAGCTAACATGTAGACAGTATTGGGTCTTCCTATCTATGAACATGGAATATCTCTTAATTTATTTAGCTCTTATTTGATTTATTTGATCAGCATTTTGCAGAGTTTTCCGATAGTTATAACTAAATACTGTTAATAGTTAATTAACGTTAACCTTTTTTTTTCTTTTCAGACAGAGTCTTGGTCCAGCAAAATCATACCTTACTGTAATGTTGAACTCCTGGGCTCAAGCAGTTCTCTTGATTCAGCTTCCCAAGTAGTTATGACTATAAACACATGCCACTATGCTGGACTAAGTTAAAAAAAATTGTAGAAACAGGGTGTCACAATGTTGCCCAGGCCAGTCTTGAACTCCTGGCATCAAGTGATCCTCCTGCCTTGGGCCTCCCAAGTGCTAGGATTGCAGGCATGAGCCACTGTCTCCAACAACATTAACTATTTCTCAATGATCTGATTTACGATAATTTTTTTCCCATTTTATTATTTCCTTTATAGTATTAATTTTTTTGACTCAATACATTTTTAAAACTATGATTTTGATATCCCACATGGGAAGATCAGATAAGCATTACCACAGAGCTCAGATTTATAGGTAAAAGTATGTATTTTTATAGATTTATATGTATATTTGTATAATTAAACAATATAAGAATAAGATGAGAAAAAAATTATATGTCAAAAAGTCAATCATTATCATAAGTAAAAACATACCTAATGTTACAGTTTTTTGTGTATTTTTATTTTAATGTGGACTGTCTTTGAAATTTTTTATTTTTTAACTTTTATTTTAGGTTGAGGGGTACCTGTGCAGGTTTGTTATAGGTAAATTGCATGTCACAGGGCCTTGGTGTGCAGGTTATTTTATCACCCAGGCAATAAGTATAGTACCCAATAGGTAGTTTTTTGATCCTCACCCTTCTCCCCAACCTCCATCCTCAAGTAAGCCCCAGTGTCTGTTGTTACCTTCTTTGGGTCCATGTGTACTCAATGTGTCCCCCTTATAAGTGAAAACATGTGGTATTTGGTTTTCTGTTCCTGTGTTAGTTTGCTTAGGATAATGGCCTCCAGCTCCATCCATGTTGCCACAAAGGATGTAATTTTGTTCCTTTTTATAGCTGTGTAGTATTCTATGGTGTACATGTACCACTGACACAGAGTAGATGGCAAATAAATATTAGCTTGTATTGTTCACAGATGTGAATATCTTAATTCTGACTACTACAATGAGTGGATATTTGTTAATCATTAATGTTGATCGTTAATCAACATTAACATTGTTTGTTTTAACCCCATCTAAATTAGGATGCTGCCCATCCTGGGTATATATAAGATAGACAGACAGATAGATAGATAGATAGATAGACAGATAGATAGATAGATAGATCTTAGCTAGTTGATTTCTGTCTGGATGGCTTTTATAGTATGCTAAACTGTGCTTGTCAATTAATATTTATTGAGTGCTTGTGTTTTATGTCAAGTTTTATTTATGCACTTCCAGCAATATAAACTAATTTATGGATAATTCTGCAATTATATTTTTTCTGTAAAATAGATTTTTTATGTAGGGGACAAGATGCTCCAAGCTTTCCATTTTTCTCTTCAACTTATATGAAACAATAATTGAAGTTGATTACCAACACAGATGGGGGAAATTATATTGATTTCCTAGGGCTGCCATGAGAAAGTATCACAAATTGGGTGGCTTAAAAAAACAGAAATTTATTGTCTGTCCCACAGTTCTGGAGGCTAGAGGTCCATAATCAAGGTGTCAGCAAGATCATACTCTCTCTGAAATCTGAAAAGGAGAATCCTTCCTTGCCTCCCATATCTTTTGTATTATCCAGCAATTCTTAACATTCCTTGGTGTGTTAATACATTCCTAATTAAGTCTCCGCCTGTGTTGTTACCTGGTTATCTTCCTGTGTGATTTTACACTGTCTTCCTTCAGTGCCTATCTGTGTTTTTTGTCCAAATTTCTCCTTCTTAGAATGACAGCAATCACACTGGATTAGGCCCCTTCCTAATGACCTTATCTTAATTACATCTACAAAGACTCTATTTCTAAATAAGGTCACATTCACAGATACCAGGGGTTAGAACTTCAATATATCTTTTTGGGGCACACGATTCAAGCCATAACACAAACCCTTTTGCCTTACGCAAAAAAAGCTGTAAATATCCCCACTGTTCAGTAAACATCTCAGCAGAATAATGGAAAAAACACTTTTATAGAAGAAAAATTCTTAATTTCTGTGTAGTCATTCTTCGTAGGATTATTGATAATCTGGGGAGTATTCCAAGCAAAAATATAGCCATGCATGTGTGAACATATTTGTACAAGAATGTCCATCACAGCATCATATTTTATAATATCAAAAAATCAGAAACACTGTCAAGAGTCATTAACAGGGAGTTGGTTGGCCACATTGAGATTCAACCTTCATAAAGTAAAATACTATTTTTGGTCATTTTAATAAATGAAGTATACTTATTACTAGTGATATGGCAATAAGAATTATAAATTAATAGCTGAAATACAATGATTGATTTCCAATTACCAGGCAATATGTTATGTGCTTACTGTATCACATTTAATCTTTACAATCATCATATGACATAGATGTTCTGCTATCTCCATTTTACGGATAGGCAATAGTTAATAAGATCGATTAAGTAATTTACCCAATTATACCCAGTGCTGAGTGGAGCAGACAGTATTTATATCCAGATAGTCCAATTGCAAATCTCAAGTGCATTGTCCCTATGCTGTTAATGATTGAATAGATGCAACAACACATATTAATTTCAGGAAGCAATCATTTAAGGAATACTTTGTATAGTGTGATTCCACCTTGGGGAAAGGTGTGTGCGTGTGTGTGTGTGTGCGTGTGTGTGCCTGTGTGTGTGTCTGTGTGTGTGTGCATGTGTGTGTGTGTAAAAGGTGAAAGCATGTACAGTGGGGTAGTCAGAAATGGGGATGGGAACTAAAATTACTGAGTAGCACATACCTAACAATACCGAAACTTTGCAAATTATAAGAGAAAATGCGATTTAACATCCTTCTATGTCTTACCAGGAAATAAAGAGATATTCTCAGAAAGAAAGTGAAAAGGAAGTCTTGAAGGTAAGTTTGCAAATAACCTGTTTATTTACACACAGCTCATTTTTCTACTCTGCAGTCCTGGAAGAGTTTCTCCAACATGATCACCTTGGTGAGTGACAGATCTGCTATCACAATTTGCTTCTACAAAAATTACATTTGTATCTGAACAGGAAGCAGAGAGAGACGTTGAGATGCAGGATTGGTAATAGCTAGTTTAGAACAGCTAAGATAATTTTTTGATCTGCCAGGAGAAAGAATGGTGAGGTGGGGAGGTGGGGGGATGTATTTTTGTCCTATCTCTAATATAGAGAGGGCAGACTTGGAAGGATTTATGGCCCTAGACTCACAGAGAAAATAGTATTCACAACTCAAAGTGCTCATTAAGCTGCTGAAGTAAAAAGGGCTTGGGAACTCCTCACATGAGAAGGCAGCAGGATACTGACAGTAACAGTTGGTGGATGGATGTTAAGTATTCAACTACTGGGAAGCAAGTGAATCTTTAAAAGGAGGTTCATGATTAGAGCCCAGCGGTTTTGACACACTGCAATCAAGCTGTAAAGAAACATAGCATAGTAAGGGATAAGCTTGTCAAAAGAGTAAAAACCAAGGACACTCAGGTAGAGCCGAGACCATAAGCTTTTGGAAAGAGAAAAACACATTAACCAAACTAATTTCAGGCAGCATTGTTTTTACTTGATTCAACTATTTGAGATGAATAAATATTAAACACATTAAACCTTTTCTTAGGGGACTAAAATGAAACTACCTATGGGAATAAAACAAACAAACAAACAACAACAACAAAAAAAACAAAGAGAATCACTCCCAAATTGGGGAAAAGGAGGTAAATCTTTGTGGAAATATAAGTAATGAAGTATTATTACAGTGAATTTTTAAATACTGGCTAGTGAATTGCGCTGTGTTAGGTAAGGTATGTTTATTGTCCAATGATTCAACCTAAATTTCTGTTTTTGACAAAGAAATAAAAATATATTTCTGACTATAGAAATAAAGTCATTCCTATATGGCTGACCTACTACAATTAAAGTCAACTCAGAATAATCATTAAAGCTTGTTGAGCTTCTAATGCAACAAGTAATATTCTAAGCACTTTTTAATATCCGTTCATGTAGTACTCACGAGAAGCCAAAGGTTAAGAACTATTATTAGCTCCTGTTTGAAGACAAAATGCTGAGGCACAGTATATCCAAACAATTTACCCAAGATACATATTAGAGCCGAGATTGTGACCTGGGAAGTCTGGCCCCAGCATCTGGGCTCTTAGCACTACATTGCATAGCCCCATTAACTGATAAGGTAATTCATAGAGACTTAAATGTTACTGACACATGCTCATCTCCCTTTAATAGCCACGTCCTAGAAACACCTCTAAAATAAACAACTGTGGTAGTTTAAACAGATGTACACAGATTATTTTCTTCTTTTCCTTTCAAGAGATGGAGCTTATCACGTTCTCTAGAGCATGGGGTGGACTTACTTCTTTGTTTCTAATAAATAGATATAAAAAGAGAAAGTAACCATGCGAGACTTCAGAGACGAAGTCAGAAAAGACAGTGTCGCTTCTGCCTTTCTCTCTCTTGGATCACTTGCCCTAGGGAAAGCCAGATGACAACTTATGATAACACTCAAGTAGGCTATGGAGAGGCTGATGTGTGAGGAAGTAAAGAAGCCTCCTGCCAACCGCCATGTGAATAAGTAATCTTGGACACAGTTTCTACAGCCTCAATCACACCTTTAGATGACTGAGGCCTCTATTAACTTCCTAACTGCAACTTCAAAAGACTCCACTATGCTAATCTGTTTCTGAATCCCTGAACCACAGAAACTATGAGCTAATGAATATTTATGGTTTTCAACCAAGATACATTGTTATGTAGCTATTGGTAACTAAAACACACCTATAAAAATAATATTTTAAAGTCATTAGACATTTTTTAGTTATAAAATGTATAATAAGATTAAGAAGATAGGATACCTGTTTATAAACTTAAATCTATAAATTCATACGTTTTACTTTACTAAAACAAATCAAGATGCTCTGAAAACTCAGAAATATGTGTTGCAGAAAGAGGCACAATAAGCCTTAATTCCCTGTAACTTTCATTATATCTATCTGGAAAATCACTTTTTTTTGGAAGAGCTTTTTGTACTAAGAGGACTACTTTCTAAAAAGTTCCTATTCATTTTAAATGTCCATAGATGCTTGCCTATGCATTCTATTGCTTAGGAAAAGCACTCCATGGAGCCAGTTCCACTTGCTGCCTTGAGAGCAAGAAGACCTTCAGGCTGTAATCCCTCACTGACTTTCTAAGAGACCCTGAGCAGCCCATTTACCCTCTCGGCATCTCCACTTGTTTCTTCTGCAAAATTAGGATGCTAATAAGCGCTGAGCTTCCTTACAGGACTGCTGTAAGGGATAAGGGATAAAAATTCCTAAAAGGTCTTTGAAAATTTGGCATGTCAGATAAATTTAAAACTCCAGCTTCTCATTAAACTTCCTGGTGCTTTGCTTAGCATTGCTCTGGCTAACATGACTTTACATTGTTAAAAAAAGAGAGAGAGCTGAATTTGAAACAACGTGCTGCTTTCCTATAATTTTACTGATTATGGAGTATGTCAGCTAAACAAATATGTTAAAGAGTTCTGCACTTAAATATCATCATCATCATAAGAAACATAATGATGACATTAAAACAAGCCCATTTGTGTTTCCCTGACGTGTTCGTCTTATTAAGATACTTGTTTGATAGGTGTCAAATTAACACCTATCGAGGTCACTGCTGTGATAACAGGGTGTTTTGCTGAGAGCAGAATGCCAGGTTATAATCTCTTACTAATTACTTCTAAGGATTATATAGCTACCCAGGGCTGTAGTATCTTTCACACTTATCCTGGTTGGCAAATTACTTATCTATGGTGCTAGGAAAGTTCACCTGCTATTAAGCCTAAGGAGACCTTAATTAAAATCAGTTGAGTGTATCTGTGTGTCTTTGACATTAAAAGAAATACACTCGTGAGTTCCCTTTGGAGAATTTATCTATGCTGCTTCTCACTACCATTTCAGTATCGACTTTTCTTGATTTTCAAGGAAGCCTCTTATGCTTTCTTTAGAAGGTCTGTACATAGCAATTTTTCTCTTAGTTAAGATGCTCAAGAGGTTTGGAGGGAAAAAAATTTTAATGGGCATAAATACCTTTGGAGGCTTCATCCTAAGCTGTACTTCATTTTTGCATTGACTTTTCTCCTTTCCTTTGAAATATGGCAAATTACCCAGGAGTCCCAGATGTGGCTACTTGTGGGGAGCAAATTTTAGCAGGAACAGAGTGGAAGGGAGGTAACCAGTGACGTGGCTCCTGAGGTCATTTGGATAAGATATGATGGATGACATAACTTGTCCTGGATGACAGTGTCCTCAATTTTTTTTTTGTATTTTAGGTTTACCTTTTACAAAAGGTGAGAAAATTTGAAAGACATTTCTCTTCCTAAAATGAAAGGATTAGATGTCACTTCTTAATGTTTATATGGTATAAAGACTTCATTAGTTTATCCAGAAAATATTTATTGGGGACCTAACAGGTGTTGAGTAATTGTGCTCTGAGTAATTGTGCTCCTATTAGGTGTTGTGCTAATTGCTGGGCATACAGTAGTGAACAAAACAGAAACATTCCTGGCCCTCATGGTGCCTATATACTTACGGGGGAGATAAACGTCAGACAAGAAAACCAACTAATAACTGTAAAATCAATAGTTGTGTTTAAGCATTCTCAAGAAAAACAGCAGGTAAAGTAACACAAGGACTCTAAGAATGAGTTATCAACAAAGGCCTCATTAAAGAAATGATATTTGATATTGAGAGGTGAAGCCAGCTGGACTTCCTGGGTCAAATGGGGACTTGGAGAACTTTTCTGTCTAGCTATAAACGTTTGTAAATGCACCAATCAGCACTCTGTGTCTAGCTAAAGGTTTGTAAATGCACCAATCAGCACTCTGTAAAAACAGACCAATCAGCACTCTGTAAAATGGACCAATCAGCAGGATGTGGGTGAGGCCAAATAAGGGGATAAAAGCTGGCCACAGGAGCCAGCAGCAGCAACTAGCTGGGTTCCCCTTCCACCCCTTGGAAGCTTTGTTCTTTTGCTCTTCACAATAAATCTTGCTGCTGCTCACTCATTGGGTCCCTACTACCTTTATGAGCTGTAACACTCACCACGAGGGTCTGCGGCTTCATTCCTGAAGTCAGCGAGACCACGAACCCACCAGGAGGAACAAACAACTCCGGACGCGCCACCTTTAAGAGCTGTAACACTCACTGCAAAGGTCTGTGGCTTCACTCCTGAAGTCGGTAAGACCAGGAACCCACCGGAAGGAAGAAACTCCAGACACATTTGAACATCTGAAGGAACAAACTCCCGACACACCATCTTTAAGAACTGTAACACTCACCGTGAGGGTCTGTGGGTTCATTCTTAAAGTCAGTGAGACCAAGAACCCACCGGAAGGAACCAATCCTGGACACAATATGACCACAAAATGTTAGAAGGAGCAGTCCAGAAAAGGAAACAGCATGTGCAAAAGCTCAACTGTGGGAAGGAACTCAGTGCATTCAAGGAAGAAAAAGTAGACCAGTGAGTCTCGAATAGAGTGAATTCAGGGAAGAAGTGTAAGAAATGAAGATGGAGAGTCAAGACAGATCCAGGTGGTGCAGGGCCTTGTAGGTAATGATAAGGAACTTGGATTTTTATGTAAAGTGCAATGGGGATTTATTAATATGATTTTATTTGCATTTTGAAGAAAATCACTCTGGCTTTCATTAGAGAGTGGATTTTCTTTTCTTTTCTTTTTTTGACGGAGTCTTGCTTTTGTCACCCAGGCTGGAGTGCAGTGGTGGAATCTCGGCTCACTGCAAATTTTGCCTCCTGGGTTCAAGTGATTCGCCTGCCTTAGCCTCCTGAGTAGCTGGGATTACAGGCGACCACCACCACACCAGGCTAATTTTTGTACTTTTAGTAGAGATGGGGTTTTGCCATGTTGGCCAGGCTGGTCTCGAACTCCTGACCTCAGGTGATCTGCCCACCTCAGCCTCCCAAAGTGCTGGGATTACATGTGTGAGCCACTGCGCCCAGCCGAGAGTAAATTTTTGTAGAAAAAGAATGAAGTTATTGGAGTGGTATGAATAAGATGTGATGATGACTTGTATGAGCATCATGGTAGTGACCATAGAGGGGAGAGAAAGTACATATGTTGGAACAAAATGAGTATACCTGGTATACTTAGTATATAAATACTAGATTTCTGGTTTTTAAAAAATGAATGTTCTGGTTATAAGAACTATCATGGAGGATTGGAGAACAGCTATTGTGTATGTGGGGAAGTTAAAGATTACATGTTCGGTTTTACACATGTTGAGTATTGATGCCTTGGGGGCACCTATGTCGAGATTTCAAAGGCAAATTTGACATATAAGTTTGGAATTCATGTAAGAGGTTGACAGGAGATGTAAATTTGGATGTCATCTCATAGAGATGCTGTAAAATTTAATGAAAAGTAATAACATCAGGAGCGAAATAATACAGAGAAAGAAGTGAAGGAATGCAAAATATAGTTCTGAGAAAATTAAAAATTATGGTATTATAAGGAAATTGAAAAATTAGCAAAACAAGCTGAGAAGGAGCCCACAAAGGAAGGAAACAAACTGAGAGAGTGTGGTAATGTAGTTAAGAACAAAAGCCTGATTAATTGTGTCCAATACTAAGGTAAGTCTTAGCAAAATTAAGCACTAAAAATATCCATTAGATTTTTCAAAACAGCGGGTTTGCCCTTGACCAGATCTGTTACAGCAGATTTATAGGGAAAAAAGCCATAACAGAAGGTAAAGAAATGAAGAAGGCAGGTGTCAGATTACTCTTCAATACAATTTCGTTTTGAAAAAAAAAAAAAAGAAGAAGAAAGAAAATAAGAAATTAAGTGGAAGGAAATGTGGTGTCGGAAAGTTTTAATAAATAAATTAATATGTAATTATTATAGTTTATTTCTTCATTGTTATTTATTTAAAACAATAATTACTGAGTATGTGCTTTATGCCAGGCATTTTTTATAGACAGAAAAACAAATTATTTTCAGACAATTAGAGAGGAAATATATATGCAATATGCTAAATGTATAAAAAAAGCTACACAATTAGAAATTATTTATTTAAAATGTTTCAGCCATTAAAGTGAGATTCACCAACAAAATTTTCATTATACTGTTTAATTTTTAAACAGGTGGCCAGTTGTGTGGGCTACAACTGCTGTACAGTTGAGTAAATAATTACAACCATAAAATGTGATTGAATCGACAGTTGGGAAATACTTGGGTAAAAAATTTCCTTGCGGAGATGACAAAAATAAATTAATGATAGAAGAGGAACTGTATACTAGATAATCTCTAAGTCTCTTGATTAATTAATTAATTGATAACTTTCTATGATTTATACCTTAAACACAGTTTCCAGGCTCAACATTTTAAGTTATTGGAGAGTAATGATAGGTAAAGTGTTATTTTTATAATTTTTTCTTTGGCATTAATCCAGGTAACATTTCTCAGAATGGGTGCTGACAGCTTAGTCATAAGCTTTGTGGTCCCGAAGAAATATACTCCTCAATCATAGCTTCCAACGATAATTTCTACTGACCATTTCAGAAATTGTAAATAATTCATATGGAAAACGGTTTAGTGCAATCTATACTCACTATTAGGAAAAAAAGTCCCATGCCTTGAGACTTTGAGTCAATAGAATCTTCTAATGATTTAATTATGGAAAATTTTGAACATATTCAAAGGCAGGGAAAATAGTACAATTAACCACCTGTGCCTGTGATTCAGTTTCAACAATGAACAACTCATGGCTATTTGTTCTTTCCATACCTCCAGACTGGCTCACTCACATGGATGACAAGTTGGGCTGAGGCCAGGGTCCTTTCCCATATAGGGCTTTTAATTGGGCTGATTGAGCATATTCACAGTATGCTGTCTGGCTTCCTCTGTAGCAAATGATGCAGAAGGCCAAAAGGGAAGCTGCAGTGCTTTTCAGGACAAAGCCTCGAAGTCACACATCCTCACTTCTGTTGTTCCAACCATGATTCAATGTGGCAAGGGGCTGACTACACAAGGGTGTGAACACCGGGAAGGAAATATCACTGAAGGACAAACTGATGGCTAGCTAACACAGTGTGTATGTGTTTAAGACAATAACTCTCTTTTTAAAATATAATTGCAATATAACTTAATAAGACTTTAATCAAATATATATACATATAGTTCACATGTTCCCAATTTTTTAATGGTTTATTTAAGTTATATTCCTAGGTATTTTATTCTCATTAGGCCTCATTAAAGAAAACAGGTAAAGTAACACAAGGACTCTAAGAATGAGTTATCAACAAAGGCCTCATTAATGGTTTATTCAAATCAGAATTAAAATACAGTCATGCATTGCAATCGCTTGAAATGATTAAGTCTCTTTTAATCTCTCTAATTTTTCTTTCTAAATTATTTGTTAAAGAAAGTGAAACATTTGTTTTACAGAGTTTCCCACTTTCTGGGTTGTGTTGATTTCATCCTGATAGAGCGTTTGTTCATTAGAGGCTGGGTAAATGCTTGATTAATTCCTTTCCAATATTCGGAGATCTTTCCTTAGCATCCTACATAAGTCACCAGTAGAATTTTACAAAATTCTATCATGGGCTCCTGGATTTAGGTATATTTGATGTGTTTCAGTCCATTTCAGTTATTTTCTTATTAATGATGCAATTATACCATCTTTGGCCAGTAAAAGACCTTTGAAATTCATCCTTGAATGTTTTGCAAGTGACTCCAGTTGTCTTGACAATTTTCTTTTCTTCTAGCATAAAAAAATTTTCTAGGTTTATCTTATATATGAGCTGGCCCAGACATAGAAACAAACATGTCTCTACTAATCCCTAGTTTCTTTTTGTGAGTATGGTCAAGAAATATGTATTTTTAAAAGCAAATTATGTGTTCATATAGTTATTTGAAATTCAATTTAATATTTAAAGTTTTTTATTTATTTAATTTTATATCAAATTTCATTTTTGGGGGTGAAAGATCTTGGTTCTAACTACAATAACTATACATTAACTATATTAGCATATTTATTATACATATATACACATATACATAGTTTCAAAGAATAATGCTAATAATAATATGATTATGAAAAAATATGAGTTTTTTGCAGTTATTTTTATCCTTAGGATCCGTCTGCAAGTATATACAATCAAATTACTATACATAAAGTCACTTGAGATAAATCCTTGGCATACAGTCATATTCGTGTATTTCATTTTACCTTTGATTTTTAGGTATTATTTTTATAAATTTGATTTTGTTTTATTATTATAAAACATTTACATGGTTCTAAATGTGTATTCAGAGAAGTTGCCTTCTTCACCTGTTCTCACCTTCCACTTACAGGAATTTTTTTTTAAGCTTTTGGTTTATCCTTCCATCATTTAAAATACTTGAGAAAAAAGTATATATTTTCTAGATCCTTGAGGAATTGCCACACAGTCTTCCACAATGGTTGAACTAATTTACATCCCACCAACAGTGTAAAAGTGTTCGTATTTCTTCACATTGTCTCCAACATCTGTTGTTTCCTGACTTTTTAATGATCACCTTTCTAACTGGGGTGAGATGGTATCTCATTGTGGTTTTGATTTGCAGTTCTCTGATGACTAGTGATGATGAGCATTTTTTCGTATGTCTGCTGGCTGCATAAATGTCATCTTTTGAGAAATATCTGTTCATATCCTTTGCCCACTTTTTGATGGGGTTGTTTTCTTGTAAATTTAAGTTCTTTGTAGATTCTAGATATTAGCCCTTTGTCAGATGGATAGATAGATTGCAAAAATTTTCTCCCATTCTGTAGGTTGCCTGTTCATGCTGATGATAGTTTCTGTTGCTGTGCAGAAGCTCTTTAATTTAATTAGATCCCATTTGTCTATTTTGGCTTTTGTTGCCATTGCTTTTGGTGTTTTAGTCATGAAGTCTTTGCCCATGCCTATGTCCTGAATATTGCCTAGATTTTCTTCTAGGGTTTTTATGATGTTAGGTCTTACATTTAAGTCTTTAATCCATCTTGAGTTAATTTTTGTATAAGGTGTAAGGAAGGGATCCAGTTTCAGCTTTCTACATATGGCTAGCCAGTTTTCCCAGCACCATTTATTAAATAGGGAATTCTTTCCCCAATGCTTGTTTTTGTCAGGTTTGTCAAAGATCGGATGGTTGTAGATGTGTGGTGTTATTTCTGAGGCCTCTGTTCTGTTCCATTGGTCTATGTATCTGTTTTGGTACCAGTACCATGCTGTTTTGGTTACTGTAGCCTTGTAGTATAGTTTGAAGTCAGGCAGTGTGGTGCCTTCAGCTTTGTTCTTTTTGCTTAGTATTGTCTTGGCTATGTGGGCTCTTTTTTTGTTCCATGTGAACTTTAAAGTAGTTTTTTCCAATTCTGTGAAGAAAGTCAGTGGTAGCTTGATGAGGATAGATTGAATCTGTAAATTACCTTGGGCAGTATGGCCATTTTCACGATATTGATTCTTCCTATCCATGAGCATGGAATGGTCTTCCATTTGTTTGTGTCCTCTTTTATTTCGTTGAGCAGTGGTTTGCAGTTCTGGTTGAAGAGTTCCTTCACATCCCTTGTAAGTTGGATTCCTAGGTATTTTATTCTTTGTAGTAATTGTGTATGGGAGTTCACTCATGATTTGGCTCTCTATTACTGGTGTATAGGAATGCTTGTGATTTTTGTACATTGATTTTATATCCTGAGACTTTGCTGAAGTTGCTTATCAGCTTAAGGAGATATTGGTCTGAGACAATAGCATTTTCTAAATATACAATCATGTCATCAGCAAAAAGAGACAATTTGACTTCCTCTTTTCCTAATTGAATACCCTTTATTTCTTTCTCTTGCCTGATTGTCCTAGCCAGAACTTCCAACACTATGTTGAATAGGAGTGGTGAGAGAGGGCATCCTTGTTTTGTGCTGGATTTCAAAGGGAATGCTTCCAGTTTTTTTCCCATTCAGTATGATATTGGCTGTGGGTTTGTCATAAATAGTTCTTATTATTTTGAGATATATTGCATGAATACCTAGTTTACTGAGAGGTTTTAGCATGAAGGGCTGTTGAATTTTGAAGACCAATCAGTGTGCTGTATTCAGGAGACCCATCTCACATGGAAAGATGCACATAGGCTCAAAATAAAGGGATGGAGGAAGATCTACCAAGCAAATGGAAAGAAAAAAAAAAAAAACCAGGGGTTGCAATCCTAATCCTAGTCTCTGATAAAGCAGACTTTAAACCAACAAATATCAAAAGAGACAAAGAAGGCCATTACATAATGGTAAAGGGATCAGTTCAACAAGAAGAGCTAACTATCCTAAATATACATGCATCCAATACAGGAGCACCCAGATTCATAAAGCAAGTCCTTAGAGACCTACAAAGAGACTTAAAGTCTCACACAATAATAATGGGAGACTTTAACACCCCCTTGTCAATATTAGACAGATCAACGAGACAGAAGGTTAACAAGGATATCCAGAACTTGAACTCAGCTCTGGACCAAGCAGACCTAATAGACGTCTACAGAAACCTACACCCCAAATCAACAGAATATACATTCTTCTCAGCAGCACATCACACTTATTATAAAATGGACCACATAATTGGAAGTAAAACACTCCTCAGAAAATGTAAAAGAACAGAAATCACAACAAACTGTCTCTCGGACCACAGTGCAATCAAATTAGAACTCAGGATTAATAAACTCACTCAAAACCACACAGCTATATGGAAGCTGAACAACCTGCTCCTGAATGACTACTGGGTAAATAGTGAAATGAAGGCAGAAATAAAGATGTTCTTTGAAACCAATGAGAACAAAGACTAATGTACCAGAATCTCTGGGACACATTTACAGCAGTGGGTAGAGGGAAATTTATAGCACTAAATGCCCACAAGAGAAAGCAGGAAATATCTAAAGTCGACACCCTAACATCACAATTAAAACAACTAGAGAAGCAAGAACAAACAAGTTCAAAAGCTAGCAGAAGAGAAGAAATAACTTAGATCAGAGCTGAAGGAGACAGAGACACAAAAAAACCCTTCAAAAAAGTCAATGAATCTAGGAGCTGGTTTTTTGAAAAGATCAACAAAATAGATACACCGCTAGCCAGACTAATAAGAAGAAAACAGTGAAGAATCAAATAGAAGCAATAAAAAATGGTAAAGGGGATATCACCACCGATCCCACAGAAATACAAATGACCATCAGAGAATACTATAAACACCTCTACACAAATAAACTAGAAAACCTAGAAGAAATGGATAAATTCCTGGACGCATACACCCTCCCAAGACTAAACCAGGAAGAAGTTGAATCTCTGAATAGACCAATAACAGGTTCAGAAATTGAGGTAAGAATTAATAGTCTACCAACCAAAAAAAGTCCAGGACCAGAGAGATTCACAGCTGAATTCTACCAGAAGTACCAAGAGGAACTGGTACCCTTCCTTCTGAAACTATTCCGATCAATAGAAAAAGAGGGAATCCTCCCTAACTCATATTATGAGGCCAGCATCATCCTGATACCAAAGCCTGGCAGAGACACAACAAAAAAAGAGAATTTTAGTCCAGTATCCCTGAAGAACATTGATGTGAAAATCCTCAATAAAATACTGGCAAACCAAATCTAGCAGCACATCAAAAAGCTTATCCACCACAATCAAGTCAGCTTCATCCCTGGGATGCAAGGATGGTTCAACATATGCAAATCAATAAACATAATCCATCACATAAATAGAACCAATGACAAAAACCACATGATTCTCTCAATAGATGCAGAAAAGGCATTTGACAAAATTAAAACTTTTGTTTAAAAAATTTTATCAGCTGGGTGTGGTGGCCCATGCCTGTAATCCCAGCACTTTGGGAGGCCAGGGCAGGTGGATCACAAGGTCAGAAGTTCAAGACCGGATTAGCCAATATGATGAAACCCCATCTCTACTAAAAATACAAAAATGAGCTGGGTGTGGTGATGTGCGTCTATAGTCCCAGCTACTCAGGAGACTGAGGCACTGGAACCCAGGAGGTGGAATTTGCAGTGATCCAAGATGGCACCATTGCACTCCAGCCCAGGTGACAGTGCGTGACCCCATATCAAAAAAAAAAAAATTATCAATATGCCGTGATTGCCCAAGTATCTTTGTGCTAGAGAGGATGTAAAACAATTTTGTAAGGGGAACCTTCATAACTTCCAAGGTAAGACTCTCTAATCAGGAATTCAGTCTTGTTATGCTACTCAGTAGAGATAGAGATAGATAGTATTATATCTAGGTGAATTGTCTTCAAGGTCTGCAAACCCGTATTTAACTGGTTACCCAAAATGATATATTCTAGATTAATATGCTCTCCAGTATAATGTAACTGTGCACCAACAGATATTTATTAAAACTGAGCTAAGCAAAGAACCTCTTGGAGAATAGACTGTCCATTAAGTCAGATAGTTTAAAACATATTCTTGAAACAAGCTGTATCAATAGGAAGCTGAGTGCCATGGGAGCATTTTATAGCTCTCTCTCCTTCCCACAACCTGCCACCTCCCTCTATTGAAGGATGTTTAATAAAACAGCACTATGAAACTTTATTTGAAGGATGTTGTTGAAGGAAATCTCTCTTACATTGAGAATAGATGTATGTCTCGTGAGTAACTGGTTCTGTTTTCTTTTATGGACACTGAGAAGTAACAGATCTGGCTTTCTTTGACACCACAGCTGCTGAGAAGCTATTTTGGTAAGCACACTTGCTGAAGTATCAGAGGTTGGCCAGGAAAACATGAGCCATTCTGGGTATGCTAAACAGTAAGAATTTTAATACAGAGAATTAGCTAGTGGCAGGCTTGGGCATAAAGCTGTTAGAGTCGGTGACATACAGGAGCTCACCTGGAAGCTTTGATAAACCTCAGTAATTGCAGCTTCTAGCCTTATCTGGTTTCTAAAGCAGATGATTCTCAAAAGCTTTTCTTCTGCCCAGGTGTATTCCTGCAGCGACCTCCCACGATTGCTAATGGCATTTCCTTCCTTTCTATCTTCCTCATTTCTTATAAGCTGAATCCTACAGGGAAGGGCATCATGGTGATGCTCAGTGGAAAACATACACAGGATGCCTGCAAGTTCTAGGTGACTTGTAAACTCAGTGGTTTATAAAAGCACACATGGCAAGAAAATGCCATTAGAAGAATCATCCAAGTCAAATGTAAAGGACCCTGTCTCCACTGTCTGTCCAACTCTGTGTAGGATTAGAATACTCACCACAGATACTGTCCTGGAACATGCACCTTCTGGTGGAGCTGACCTCACTCACAGAAACAGGCGATCGTTAGCACATTTGCATGACCTAGTTACTTCAATATTTTACTTGTTTTTATATTTTTGATTCTAGCTGTTGCTTGAGTAAATATTTCATATACAGTCCAGAGCTGTGGCTGACCCTTAGCATTTTAATCCTTTCTAACCTCAGCAACTGTGCTATACTATTCTAACATTGCAGAGCAATATTTTCATTCGATTCTGTACTAGAATTTTTATTGTATGTCTCTAAAACTGTGATTCCTTTTTTTCCTAACACAAAAGAATAAGAGGCTAGACCATGGGGGAGAAAAGTTTTGGTGACCATCTCTCCAATTAAAAGTTTAGAACACGACAGGCTCCGTGGCTCAAGCCTGTAATCCCAGCATTTTGGGAGGCCAAGATGGGCAGATCACTTGAAGTCAGGAGTTTGAGATGAGCCTGGCCAACCTAGCAAAACCCTGTCTCTACTACAAACACAAAAATTAGCCAGGAGTTGTGGCAGGCACCTGTAATCCCAGCTACTCAGGAGGTTGAGGCAGGAGAATTGCTTGAACCAGAGAAGCAGAAGTTGCAATGAGCTGCAGTCGCTACACTGCACTCCAGCCTGGGTGACAGAAAGAGACTCTGTCTCAAAAAAAAAAAAAAAAAAAAATTACACCAAATTGAGGTGCATGCATAGCAAAGATTATCTAATTCTCTTTTGATTCGAAAATTAAGCTGTACTCTTTTATTATTTATCATTGGGAGGCTCCTCATATTCTTTCTGGGACAAAAGTAATATATGTACAAACATAAGCATTTTTCATTTACTTACAAATAAATGGGATCTTATTCTAAGCAAGTTCTGCTTTTTAAGGGATCATTTCAGTTTGCCTTGCTGTGAAAAAGGCAAGAAAAATGTTTTCTTGCTTTTTCCTCAGATAGATTTTTTTTTTTAATCCCCACCTGGCTAGGTGTGAAGTCCAAGCCAACTGCTTTGTATATTTATTTTCGATTAAAAAAAATGTGTCAAAGAAGTGACTAGGGTGTTAGCTTTACCTGAGTACTGAGGACTGCAAACTTTGCTGGTAGTACAGGTTTTATGAAACTATTTTAAAAGGGTAGGAAGATGTCCCCAAAGAACACCAATAATTGAATGATTTCTTAAGGGACACTCATACAACCCCTTAGGCAGAGTCAGGTAGGGAAACAATGGCAGACCAAGGAGTTAGGAATCCTAATTCTAGGCTTTGTCAGGAGTAGTCTACTCTCTAATCACCCTTGTAATGGTTCATTTGAAAATTATTTAATTATAATACATTCATTTATAGGAATAAAATGAGGATATTTTTATACTACCCTTCTCAAAGAGTTCTGGATAGGATAAGATGTATGATGGAGAGGGTATATGAGCAGTAAAAACTAATTTGAATTCTGACACTGTCTGCTACTAATTGTGACATTGAACAAATTATTTAGCCTGGGGAACCAATTGCACCTTCTAAAACTGATTAAATTTCATATCCTAGTTAGTAATCTACTATAAGATCTACTTTCTAAAGTTGTTTTGAGGATTAAATGAGGTAATGCATTAAAAGAGCTTTGAAAACTGCGAATGCTATACGCATCATTCCAGCTCAATAAGTAGCCATGCCAGGAGGCAGAGAGAAACTTAAATGCTTTGCATTGAGAAAGCCTTGAGAATATATTGACATGCTAACTTGAATTCATGGAACAGGGAAAGCGGCGTCCACAGGGTTTCTCCAAGAAAGTAATTCAGCCTAAATAGGTACCAACGCACAATAGCTTTAGTGACACTGCCAAAGCAAGGCTGAGCCCAGAAGGCCACCAATCAAGGTCTGTTAGCATTCATTCTCATGACATTCCTAATTTGTTGGGTTGGCTAGACAATGTCTTGAGTATATTGACATATTATAATTAAATTTAATTATATTACCATCCAGGAACAGATAACAAAGCAAATAATTTTACTGTTCTTATTATTAGCACTTTACATTCCCAATGTTAGTAAAAGTCAGAATATGTATATATTTCTCAAGACGTGTGTCTGCATTCAGATAGATAGATGAAGTATATAATTTATCAAATTGGAATTGTCCTATATGCAGTAGACATCACTAATGACAGCAATATCTAGTTATCTTTCCCCATGAAAGATTGCACTTTTCAGCCCTTTTGTAGCCAATGAGATGTCACTTTAGGATGGGGGCAGTAAAATATTTACAGTTTTTTTAGTCTCTCATTTTCCCCTTCTGAGAAGAGACTTGGTGTTGAGGTGGTCAGCCTTGAACATTGAGATGGCGCATAGAGGTCAGACACTGAAGAGAACTGCCCAGGCCTGCAGTGGACTTTGCATAAGCAGGTAATACATTTAAGTTAGGCCAAATAACTAAGATTTTGGAGTTGTTATTGCAGCAGAGCGTAGCCTACCTGGATTGATTGATAAATCGATAGTGGGTGTATTGATAAATCGATGGTATAAGTTTATCAAAGTGGAATCAGAATGTTATCTTGTTTTTTCTTAAGCTATATGACAACAATGTTTCCTTGCTAGTTAAAACTTTGTCCCTATAATTTTAATGCTTATTAATTTTATGTATCACAATGTACTGAATAAATCCTGCACATTATATATTTAATTTATTAATGTTGAATATTCCTTAATAACATATTTAAAAGAAATTCACTCATGTGGAATTGTGCTAATTTATTTTCAACCATCAGTATAGAAAAATTTCTACATCTTTACCCGCTTACCATAACTGTATGATCAGCTTTTTTCAGTTGTTAGCTAAAAATTCATTTGGTGGCTGCTTTAATTTGCATTTTATTAATTTGAAGTGGTTTTGAATATTGAAAAGCATTTTTTATCCATTTGTATATTTTACTAATGAAATTCTTGCCAACTCCCTTAATCTTAATTTTATGAGATGCGTATCTTCTTTTCAGTGATTTGCAAAATCCTTATATTAGGAAAATGAATTCACTGTCCATTCAATATATGATTATTTTTGCAGATGGTTTTACCTTTTGATGACCTGTGTTTGATTTTGATGACCCATATTTTAAGATCCGGGTTTTTTGGTTTTTATTTATTTTTTCTTATTTTGGTCCATATTTACCTCTGCGTAATCCCTCTGTTGTGTATTCTCATTCCCCAAATTTCCAGTTTTTATAATATTAATAGTAATTATTTCTAAAAGTAATATATCCAATGTAAATTACTATATAATATAAAACAATTTTTAAAGAAATACTCCTTACACCTTGACAATTTGATGACTACATCTCAAGAATAAATTGTAGATAGCGAACCTGGCAAGTGAAAAACTGATAACATGTCATACTGCGCTGGAATATTGGTTCTCTATGCAGAAAACATCACATTTGTTAATATGGCATGATGGCATTCTGTCCTCTCTTGGTCTCTATATACCTTTTTTATATATTTATTTAACAGTTATATGCCAAGGACTGGTAAGCAGGGCTGGCATATATGGTTGTACTTAAAATCCTGATTTTTAAAAATAGTTTTTAAACATAGGGCTTAAGAGAAGTTACCTTGAATTTAGTATATTAATCTGAGGAATAAGTAAATATGTGCCAACTGCTTTTTGCATGAAAGATAATTATGGAAACGTGGAAATTGGGAAAATTTATCATTAATATGCATCTCTCTCTCCTTCTCTCTCTGTATGTACACACACATACAATGACTGTGTATATTCATTTATGTGTTATTAATTAAGGTACAAATTCAAAGGCTCTCTAATAGATGTGACACATTTATGAACTTACAACACATTTAAAAATAAATATTTAAAGGCATTTGACTGCTACAATGAGATACTGTTTCATATCTAGAAGGGCTTTAATCAAAAAGTCACATGATGAAAATACTAGGAGCCTCAAGGTAGAAATGTAAAATGGTATAGCCACTTTGGAAAACAATCTTCAGTTCTCCAAAATGTCAAACAGTATTACCATATGGTGCAACAGTTCCACACTTAGGTATACAACCAATGAGATTAGATTCGGTAGTCTCAGTAGAGGTAGTGAAGTCTAAGCTGTGAATTTTGGGAAATAGAAATGACAGCATTCTGAGGTCTTACATGTTACAACTGAGAGGCTGGGGGGAATGACAGTTTTCTTTTGAGTACTCTGAATTCTCTCTGGACCTTTGCACATAGAGGGATCAAGGACTGGGGAAGAGTGTTCTTAGTTTGATTTCTTAGGGCTCCTTTATGACCTCTTGAATATCTGGAGAGTCCCTTGTACCATGCCCTCCTTGGGCAGAGTCAATCTTATCTAGACAGCATAGGGTACACTCTTTATACTTGCATTTCTTGATTCCCTGGAAGCTATAATAACTCTTTCTATTGATATATAGTAGTTACATATATTTTGGGGGTATACGTGATGTTCCTATACCTGTATATAATGTGTAATGATCAAATGAAGGTAACTGGAATATCCATTGCCTCAAACATTTATCATTTATTTGGGAACATCACGATTAGTTGATTATTAGGTATAAAAATAAAATGTGGCCTCCAATACATATAAACCAAAATTGACAGAATTATATGGATAAATGAATCTATCTACAGTTCTTTCATATTTGCTATATCGTGCAGAAAAAAGATTTGAATAATTAATAATGATAAAATTAAAAATAGAACTCTTATGCAACAATTAGTGAACAGATACTTTTCTCAAGAGCATAGACAGTATTTCTGCAAATTAACCATGTACCAAGGCATAAAACAACACAAATTTCAAAGAATTAATATCATACTGATGTGTGTTATTGATTTCTAAGCTAATTACAATGTGGCTATTTGGATGCACATTGTAATTAGTTTAGAAATCAATAACAAACATTATAACAAAAAGAAAAAATATATATAAATTTAGTAAACAAAGAAACTTCTAAATAACCAGGCAGGCAAAGAAGAATTTTAATAGAAACTAGAGAGTAGATTTTGGAGAGATGCAGAACAAGCATTAGACAGAAATTCAGTGTCATTGACTTATAGTTGAGAAGAAAGAAAAGCTGAAGGTCAATGAGTTTAATGTTCTATTTAAGAGGCTGAAGAAAAACTTCACAGAATAAATTTAAAGAAATTCAAAAAATGACAATAATGAAGAAGCATCTAAAATAATGAAATAAAGATATAATAAAGAGCATCGAGGACAAAAGTATGTTCTTTGAAACTAACAAAATAGACAAAAATTGGTAAAAATAACAAATACAAATGAAATAAATATCAAAGTGGAATATAACCACAGACAAGCAGAGATTTTAAAAACAATACCAGAGAACATACCAGTTTAATGGACTGAACCTCTTTAGATATAAGCAGAAATGAATTTCCCATTTTCATACCCTTCTTGTGCAAAGATATAGTAAAAAATATTTTGTTTTCCATTGGAAGAAATCTCTAGCAAAGCTCATAATTTTTCTAGTGTCTTAGAAAATGAAAAGTCCTTCATTTTGAGTAATAAAAGTCCAGTCCTGGTTAACATCAATACTCCGAATTGATAAAAGATTCCCTTCCTCTTCCAATTAAACCTGATTCAGTCTTTAGTAAGTGGTAGTGGTAGGAAGGATGGTGGGAGTCTTCTCACCCTTCCCCAACTGACTAGCTGTAGTTTTACTTCTTCTGAGAAGATATTAAGAATAAAGGGGACTAAGGGAAATGGAAAAATGCTTATATGGCTAATAGTTTGCCTCTTGGTGTGGAAGATCCACTCTTTTTTTCAATAATTTCCATTTTTGTTTTAGATTTGAGGGTTAAATGGGTAGGTTTGTTACATGAATATCTTGTGTGACGCTGAGGTTTGGGGTACGGTTGATTCTGTCTTTCGAGTAGTGAACATAATGTCTAATAGTTAATTTTTCAACCTTTGGCCCCTCCCTCCTCCACTAAGTACTTCCCAATATCTACTTTTGCCATCTTTATGTCCATAAATACTCAGTGTTTAGCTCTCACTTATAAGTGAGAATGTATAGTATTTGTTTTTGTTTCTACATTAATTTGCTTAGGAAAATGACCTCCAGCTGCACCCATATTGCTGCAAAGGGTATAATTTTAGTTCTTTTGTATGGCTGCATAGTGTTCCATAGTGTACATGTACCACATTTTTTATCCTATCCACCATTAATAGATTCCTACATTGATTTCATGTCTTTGCTGTGGTGAATAGTGCTTGATAAACATATAAGTGCAGTTATCTTTTTGATAGAACAATTTATTTTTTTGGATATATACCTAGAAATGCAATTGCTGAGCCAAAGTGGTAGTTCTATTTCAAGTTCTTTGAAAAATTGCCAAACTGCTTTCCACAGTGCCTGAATTAATTTTCATTTCCACCAACAGTGTATAAGCATTCCCTTTTCTCCATAGCTTCAACAGCATCTATTGTTTTTGGGCTTTTTAATAATTGCCATTCTGATTGGTGTGAGATGGTGTCTCATTGTGGTTTTGATTTTCATTTCTCTAATGATTAGTGATGTTGAGCATTTTTTTCATGTTTGCTGGCTGCTTGAAAGTCTTCCTTTGAGAAATGTCTGTTCATGCCTTTTGCCCACTTTTTAATGGGATTATTTGCTTGACTCCTCCCTAACTCATTTTATGAAGCCAGCATGACCCTCATACCAAAACCTGGCAAAGATACAGAAAAAAAAGTACAGGCCAATATCCCTGATGAACATAGATGCAAAATCCTCAACAAAATACTAGCAAACCAAATATAGCAGCACATCAAAAAGTTCATTCACCACAAACAAGTAGTCGTTATTCCTGGAATGCAAGGTTGGTTCAACATATGCAAATTAATAAATGTGACTCCTTACATAATCAGAATTAAAAACAAAAATCATATGATCATCTCAATAGACATGGAAAAAGCTTCTGATAAAATTCAACATCTCTTCATGATAAAAATCCTCAACAAACTAGGCATTGAAGGAACATACCTCAAAACAAGAAAAACCATCTATGACAATTCCACAACCAACATTACACTGAATGGGCAAAAATTGGAAGCACTCCTTTTGAGAACTGGAACAAGACAAGGATGCTGAGTCACACCACTCTTATTCAACATAGTACTGGAGGTGCTAGCTAGAACACACAGGCCATAGAGAGAGATAAAAAGCCTCCAAGTAAGAAAAGAAAAAGTGAAACTGTCTCTCTTTACCAAGAATATAATTCTATACCTAAAAACCCCAAAAGAGTACACCAAACGGTTCCTGGAACTGATAAATGACTTCAGTAATGTTTCAGGATACAAAAACAATGTACAAATCAGTAGGAATTCTATATACTAAAAACATTTAAATTGAGAGCCAAATTAAGAACACAAGCCCATTAACAATAGGCACACAAATAATAAAATACCTAGGAATACATCTAACCAAGGAGGTGAAATATCTCTACAAAGAGAGCTATAAAACACTGCTGAAAGAAATCATAGATGACACAAACAAATGGTAAAACATTTCATGTTCATGGATTAGAAGAATCAATATCATTAAAGTGGCCATCCTGCCCCAAGCAATCTGCAAATTTAACAGTATTCCTGTTAAACTATGAATGTCATTTTTCACAGAATTAGAAAATGACTATTCTAAATTTCACATGGAACAAAAAAGAGCCTGAATATCCAAAGCAATTCTAAGCAAAGAGAACAAAGCCAGAAGCATAACATTACCTGACTTCAGACTATACTATAAGGCTACAATAACCAAAACAGCATGGTACTGGTACAAAAACATACAATAGACCAATAAGACAGAATAGAGAACCCAGAAATAAAGCCACACACCCACAGCCATCTGATCTTCAACAAAGTCACCAAATAAACAAAGAGGAGAGGACTCCCTATTCAATCAATGGTGCCGGGATAGCTACATATTCCATATGCAGAAGAATGAAACTAGATGCCTACCACTCACCATACATAAAAGTTAAATTGAGATGGATTAAAAATCTAAATGTGAGACCTCAAACTGTAAGAATCCTAGGAGAAAACTTAGGAAACACTATTCTGGACATCGGCCTTGGGAAATAATTTAAGACTAAGTCCTCAAAAGCAATTGCAAGAAAAACAAAAATTAACAAGCAGGACCAAATTGACAAATAGGATCTAATTAACCTAAGGAGCTTCTGCACAACAAAAGAAACTGTCAACAGAGTAAACAGACAACCTACAGAATGGGAGAAAACATTTGCAATCTATGCATCCATCAAAGCTCTACAATCCAGAATCTATAAGGGAATCAAACAGTTCAACAAGCCAAAAGTGGATGCACTCTTATTTGATCTTTCTCTCATGAGCACTTTTATGACTCCTTCAGAGATCCCCTGTTGGGGGCATCCTCCTTATGGGGGATAACCTGGCCGTGTGGCCAATTATAACTCCACCTCAGTCCTTTAATTTCTAGCTGGGTCACATTGTTTCCTCAGAGGATCCTTTTGGGTTGAGTCCCTTTTAAGATGACTCTTGGGTGACTCCCTTCTGTGGTCTCTCACCTCCTTGCCCTTTTCTCTCTCTCTTTTTTTTCTCCAGCTTTTTGGAGGCATAATTGGCCTTCTCTTGGAGGAAAAGCATTTGGTATGAAGGTAGCCTTCTCTTTCATTGCTTTGTCGGCTCCAGATTACCTCTTCTCTTTGTTTCTATGAGAATTAAGCACCATTCCTTAAATACTCTCAACTTCAGGAGACACATGTGAACCTTTCTGCGTAGCTCTCTTAAAGTTCTCTTCACTGAGCTTACTAAAACAAGGGAAAAGGAAATTGCTTCATTCCCACCCAGAAAAACAGGGGCCTGAAGAGTACATTGCCAAATCGCTCCAAAGACAAGCTTCCTTCAGGCCTTATTAGCTCTTGCTCTTTACACCAAAACAATTTGTCATGAAAAAAAATGCTGGCAATTTCATAGGAGGTAACTTGCTCTAAGTGGAGTACTTCATAGTGATTGTGTTATTTGTCCTGGGGTTTCAGCTAAGGCTGAGACAGGAGTCCCATTTTAACATCCTGTTATATCACAAATAACGTTTTGCTAATTAACTTGAAAACCTAGGGAAAAAAAGGAATATTCATTAGAAAAATATAAAATTTTAGAAAACTCAAGAAAAAGTAGAAAAACTGAATAGACCTAATCATCAAAAAATTAAATTAATATTTACAAATTTAACATATTACCTCAAAAGCTAAACAAACAAAAAATAAAGTGGAAAAATACCTGCATTTTACTATGCATTTTCAAAATTTTAATGGAAGTTCTAATCATTGAAGTGGACAAGAAAAAGAAAATCTTTGAAAATTCAAAAGTAGAAAACAAAGTTATCATTTGAAGACATTTTATTTGTCCTACATACGAATCCCCAGAGAATGTACAAAAAAATAATACTAGCTAGATTGGAGGAGTAAATGCTACTGTTCCATGTCACTAGGATGACTATAGTTCACAATGACATGTAGTTTAAAATAGCTAGAGAAAATGTTGAATGCTCCCAACACAAAGAAATGACAAGTGTTTGGGATGATGGTTATGCTAATTACCCTGGTCTGATTACTATACATTATATGTATTTAAACATCACTATGTACATGTCTCCAGACAGCTAAGATATTACAAATAAAATAGAAGAGAGCATTGACAAAAGACAGACAGGTATCTTAGAAGCAGCAGATGAAGAGAATTTTTTCTAGTTACCAGGCACCTATTTAAAAGTAACCCCTGAAGGGAAACCTGAATTCATTCTCTGTTCTTGTCAAAATTAGTATTTTCTGAATGTTTTCTTTTCTTCGCATTTTGAATTTTAATGCTGTACCAACGAATAATGGAAAAATCATTTGACAAAGCCAAAGATTGCATTAAATTCTAGTGTGTGTTAATTGGCTTTATTAAAAATTAGCATTTTTGAATTTCTAATTCTCTTCCTAATTTATATCATTCATTTTATCATGTATTATATTATAATTAAATTTGCATGAGTAAATTTTATTTGTCTCTGTTGCTGAAACACATAAGAATTGTCTACACAACTAATGCAGGATATTTTTATATTCTCATGTTGACAATAAAATATTCATTAATTTAAACATGGCAACAGCAGTACACATGCTGCAGTTGTAATTACCATTGCTTAGTAACTGCATGTCTCTGAGTGACAATGGGAATTAACTGAATAATTATTACATGTGCTTCTGTTTGAAATATTTTCTCAATGTAGTTCTGATCCCTAGGTAGAAGTTGCCGGTTCAGAAGACATTTGAGCCAAATACTGATTCTGCTTCATAAACCATCGATGTAATCAGCCTAAGACCAACAGCAGTCAACGATTAATCATATAATAATTAGATTATTCCTTCAGTGTCAATACGTTAGAACCAGCATGGAAAGCATTCAGGAAAACTATTTACCAGACCTGAATTTCTCCAGAGAAATCAAACACTGTACAATTAACTGAAAAAAATGAAATGTTCATGCTTTGGTTTAATTAGAAATGCAACATATCTGAAGTCCTCGCTGCCAGATCCTTTTATTGATTAGCTCTGGTGTTCTCCCAGAGTTCTCTTCTGTTCAAGTAGATTTTGCAGCATACCTTCACCGGTATCATCACTCTGATGTTCTTTATTCTAGAAGCTACAGCCGTATAGAAAATTTACTTTTGCAAAATTAAGTGTTATTTTTGTCTCTCTAAAATCTGATGTTGGTTATGCATTCTGATACCTTCTTCCTACGAATACAATTGAATTTTGGGTAGAGTAACTTTATATGACAAAGCATGAGATCAGAAATGCTATTTTTATTATTATTAAACAAATTGGATTGTATTCATGTGTGGTCATTGGGATGCTCCAGATAGGTTAATGTGCGTAACTTTCCCATGGTCCATTTACACCCAGGTACTAGTGTTGGGACTTTTCCTTTTATGTTACTCCTTCCTTTGATAATCAAAAATCACAGCTTTGTTTGGGGGAGGATGTTAATGAGTGTCCTGATCTCTTGTGATATGGCTGTACCTACAAGGCCAATTTTCAAGGAGACTCAGTACTCTTGGGATAAGGGTGGTCAACCTTTTCTGAATGAGCCAGAGGTGACGAACAGGCAGCAATTTATAGAAAGTCTTTGACAGGCAATAATGGAGACCAATTAACATACCTCCCCCAGAAGGCAAAAAACTGAAGGTATTAAGAAAATAATTTTCAAAACTTGGAAATAAGACCAAAAAATGCCTGTATGTTTTTTAAATGTCATATTGGAGAATAATCTGAGAAGTCTGCCTAGACATCATCTGTTATTCAGGGACTTCTAACTTTGCTTGACTTATTATTGGTTTTGATTTGGCCTTAGGCCCCATAAAATTAGACGTTATCTTGGAAAAATAAGAAATTGCAATTGATTTTTGCCCAATAAAGATGCAAATAATTTTTGTCGAGTACATATGTCTGTGGGGGGTGGGAGAGGGGGAAGTGTTCTAGATTTATTGTCTTTTAAACATTTTTGTACCTAATTTAGATATCTCATTTCCATATCAATTGTTTTAGCTGACTATATAAGCATCTATCCTTTTTTTTTTTTTCACTCTGTTGCCAGGGTGGAGTGCCATGGGCACGATCTCGGCTCACTGCAATCTCTGCCTCACGGGTTCAAGCGATTCCCCTGCCTCAGCCTCCCAAGTAGCTGAGACTACAGGCGTACACCAACCACGCCCGGCTAGTTTTTTGTATTCTTAGTAGAGACAGGATTTCACCATGTTGGGCAGGATGGTCTTGATCTCCTGACCTTGTGATCCACCCTCCTTGGCCTCCCAAAGTGCTGGGATTATAGGCGTGAGCCATCGCGCCGGCCCTAAGCATCTGTCTTTCATAGCCTCTTGAATTTGCTTTGTCTTTAATCATTAATAAATAATTATCGGACACATGCTCATTATATATTTATATGAGAATTCGATTATTTTTACAAAAAAATTAATAAAATTATACTTTTAATTAACTCAGCTAGAATTTGCAAAAGCTGCAGAGTTCCCATTTGTCTTTCACATGGATTTCCCTAGTGATAACATCTTATGTAATGATAGCATGATAATCAAAACCAGAAAAATAGTGTAATTACAAAAATACTATTAACTAAACTACAGACTATATTCATATTTCAACAGTTTTTTATGGGTACTCTATGCTTGTGTACAGTTGTATGAAATTTTGTCATATGTACATATTTATGTAACTACCACCATAATCAAAATCAGAAGTGTTTCCACACCCTAAGGGAACTCACTCATGCTATCCCTTTATAGTCACACTGCTGTGAAAACCTAATGTCCAGCAACCATTGATTTGTTCTTCATCACTGCAATTTAGTTATTTTGAGAATTTTATGTAAATGAAATGTATATATTTTATTCCATAAGTTTTCTTTTGTGATTGGCTTTTTTTTTTTTTTTTGAGGGTGTCACTGTGTCGCCCAGCCTGGAGTGCAGTGGTGCGATCTCACCTCACTACAACCTCCACCTCCTAGGCTCAAGCAAATCTCCTACCTCAACCTTCCAAGTAGCTGTGATTACAGGTGCGCTCCATTACCGCCAATTTTTGTATTTTTAGTAGAGACGGGATTTCACCATGTTGGCCAGGCTGGTCTTCAACTCCTGACCTCAAATGATCCACCCGCCTGGGCCTCCCAAAGGGCTGGGATTACAGGCATGAGCCACCGCGCTCGGCCTGTGATTGACTTTTTTACTCAGTGTAATTCCCTTGGAGTTATTCCAAGTTCAGATATCAATAATGCAAGGTTTGTCAGGGAGAGGGAAGGTAAAAGAGAGAGAGAGAGTTAGTGGCTCAACAGCAACACAGGTTTATTAAGGAAACCTGCGGAGGGGGACACCAGCACTGGAACCCACGCCCCACTTACAGACTGGGGCAGTTACAGGTCTGGACAGGAGAGGGGGAATTGTTGCAAAATGGGATGGGGCGGTGTGGTTAGCTGCTGCTAAGGGAGGAATTTCCTGCAGGCAGGTGATTGGGCCTGGGACCGGCCCAGGATGTTTCTCACAGCCTGGGACCGGCCCAGGATGTTTCTCACAGCCTGGGACCGGCCCAGGATGTTTCTCACAGCCTGGGACCGGCCCAGGATGTTTCTCACAGCCTGGGACCGGCCCAGGATGTTTCTCACAGCCTGGGACCGGCCCAGGATGTTTCTCACAGCCTGGGACCGGCCCAGGATGTTTCTCACAGCCTGGGACCGGCCCAGGATGTTTCTCACAGCCTGGGACCGGCCCAGGATGTTTCTCACAGCCTGGGACCGGCCCAGGATGTTTCTCACAGCCTGGGCCCCAGTGGAATTTTCCATGCTGGCCAGGGTGTGCTAAATGGTGGGGTTTACAAAATGGCGCAGGTTGGGCTAACAAACAGTATGTTTCTTTTTGTTATTGAGTAGTGTTCAATTTTGAAAATGAACTGTGGCTTGTTTGTCCATTCACTCATTGAAGGATATATGAGTTGTTTCCAGTTTTTGACTATTTCAGATAAAGATGTTATAAATATTTATGTATTCATGTACAGGTATTTGCATGAATATAAGTTCTTATTTTTCTATGCCAAATTCTTAGGAGTAGGATTGCTAGGTTATGCGATAAGTGTATGTGCAATTGTGGTTTTAAGTTGCCTCTAATTAATGGTTAGTGATATTGGAAATCTTTTCATGTACTTATTCTATCTATATATCCTGTTAGGTAAAGTGTCTGATTAAGTCTTTTGCCTGTTTTTTAATTAGGTTGTTTGTTTTTATGCTTGAGTTTTGAGAATCCTTTATGTATTCTGGATATATGGACTATTGAGCCTACCAACCGAGTTTTTAAAGGTTCAGTTGATTGTATTTTTCGCTCCTAAAATCTCCACTTGTTTCTTCTTTGTATCTTCTATATCTTTTATGAGACTTTCTATGTTTTCGTTAATTTCAAGGGTATTTATGATATCTTACTGGGGCATTTTTATAACTGTTTTGAAGTTCTTCACAGATAATTCGAATATCTGTGTTTTTTTGGCATTGCCATCTCTTGTCTTTCCTCATTTGACTGGAGATTTTCCTGGTTCTTGATATGCTGAGTAATTTTGGATTGTATCTTAGATATTTTGAATATTATACTTTGTGCCACTGGCTGCTATTTAAATATTTCATTGGAACTGGCAGCATTTAGGTTCAGAATGCACATTCTGGCTGGGTGCAGTGGCTCACTCCTGTAATTCCAGCACTTTGGGAGGCCGAAGCGGGTGGATCACAAGGTCAGGAGTTCAACACCAGCCTGACCAACATGGTGAAACCCCATCTCTACTAAAAATACAAAAATTAGCCGGGTATGGTGGCATGTGCCTGAAATCTCAGCTACTTAAGAGGCTGAGGCAGGAGAATCTCTTGAACCCGGGAGGCGGAGGTTGCAGTGAGCCAAGATTGTGCCATTGCACTTCAACCTGGGTGACAGAGTGAGACTCTGTCTCAAGAAAACAAAGCAAAACAAAAAAAGCACATCCTAGCTGGCCTTTGTATTACAAGAGACCAATTTGAAACCTGGGTGGTATTCCATACCACAGTTTTGTTCCCAAAGCTTTCGCCATTTTGATTCTAATTGGTTTTACACATGGACCACTTGGGGATGAGCTTAATATTGCATACACAAATTTAAATAATTCTTTCCACCAGCTCCTTTATTATTAGTATTATTTCAATTTCCTCTTGCACTCTAGCTGAAAGAGGGAAGGGTGCCATGTTTCTGACTGTCATTTGTTTTGTTCAGGGCACGAGTAGTCCCCATGTTCCACTCTCTACAAGGTTTGATTCCAAACAACTTAATTTATATGTCAAAATACAGAATATCCATGGTTTCTCTTTTTGTCTAACAATCCTTCTCCTCAGTGCCTTGTGGATGGTTCCGACTGCTTGAAGGCAGGCTCAAAATACACATGGAAGAAAGAAAGCACACATGGATTGATGTTTTAAGACTTGATCACATTATATTTCTACAGGCCATTCTTAATTTAGATTGCCAATTAGCTATGAAAATGTATGGTTTTGATTGCTATGCACAGCATTGACTTTCTGTTTGCATTATTGTTGACGTATCACCCAGGATGTTTGCTCTAATAAGTACTTGCTGCTTTTCACTCCAAAGCTTTCCCTGGAGTTGGGTTGCGAAGTGTTTAGTTATAAAACTTTAGTAGCTTTACTCAGAAACAATGATGCAATTGAGGATTGCATTCAGATTCAGTATTTGGACAAAAATAAGTCACAGATGTGACTAATAAATTGGTGTTTTAGTAGAAAAAAAAACAAGGATTTCAAGGTTATGCAGACCTGTTTTCAAATCCTAGCCTGGCACTATAAGTTTGAGTAAGGTTATTACTCCCCGAGACCCTGTTTCATCATTTAGGATAAGAGATAACCACAACCAGGAAAGGACGGTGGGCCTAATGAATACTTTATACAAAGAGGCCATTAGGGACACTTCTTGATGCAAGAACTGTCAATTTGCTTCTTTACCAGGCACAAAAAGAAGAAAATGACATTAAGAGTTAGTTGTAATGGAAAAGCTAAATTTAAAATTTAATATAAAAATTATGATCTAAGAAAGATAAATATTTCAGACCAAAAGAGACTTTCTAACCCAACTTCTCATTTTTCATATAACAAAACTGAGGCTCCAAGGGTTGAAGAGACTTGTCTTGTGTATTTCATGTGTCCAGAGACAAATCTGAGGCCAGAATTCTAATCTCCTGATCATAGGCCAGTAGACCTTAACACCATGGCACAAATATCTCATATAAAACCCTCTAAAATGGAATATATTATGCTAATGGATCTTTACAGCAGACCCTAACATACTATAAAATGCAAACAGGACATATAAACTAAAACTCTATTGCATCACTAATTATTATCATTAACTGATATGCTAACTACAAGAAACATTAAACATTTCACTAAAAGCATTGCTTGCTTTAGAACACAGGAGCTGCTGGGGATGAAATAGATGATTCGAGTCATTTGAAAAGGCTATCTTGGGAAATTCAAGTGGATACTTTTTATATTTGTAGACAAATATTCTTATAGCAAAGGAAGCTTAAAAATTATTTCATTGCCGGGCGCGGTGGCTCACGCCTGTAATCCCAGCACTTTGAGAGGCCGAGGCGGGTGGATCACGAGGTCAGGAGATGGAGACCATCCTGGCTAACATGGTGAAACCCCGTCTCTAATAAAAATACAAAAAATTAGCCAGGCATGGTGGCGGGCGCCTGTAGTCCCAGCTACTCAGGAGGCTGAGGCAGGAGAATGGCGTGAACCTGGGAGGCGGAACTTGGAGTGAGCCGAGATTGCGCCACTGCACTCCAGCCTGGGTGACAGACCGAGACCCTGTCTCAAAAAAAAAAAAAAATTATTTCACGGAATATTTATTTATAAACATCATGACTATGTGTGGATGTTTGATTGCATCTTTAGGATTTGGAGAGGAATTGGCAAAAGAAAGTTTTGTAGTATATATCCTGGACTAGCTTGACATTTTACAGAAAATCTTTTTAAATTTCTTCCAACTTATAGAGAATCTGGTACCTCAAACAAATGAGATCTCTTTATTTTATTCTTATAGACAAAGATGGAAGAGACACCATACCTACTATCCTTCCTGCTCATTCTCCCACCCATGTCATAATATACATTCAATTTTCAGATAATTTTATTATCAGGATGTATGTAACTTTTGGCTAGGTTTATGTTCATGTCTTCTCCTGGAATATGACTTAGTTTTGATGCTAGCTCTTGCCCTGAAGTGGCAGTAAATCTAAAGCTAGATGGGTTATTTATACATGATGACCAAATTTAACAGTCTCTGTTTCCAGCTCTCTGATTGGGCAATATTCTCCAACTCTCACCCAAATCATTTTCCATGGATCAGAACAGATCCAGTTGCTTCCTAGTCCCTAATCCCAAAGGCTGTCACTTCACTTATGGGAGGAGGCTTGTTTCCCACTGTTGTTTCCTCCTAAGACCCAGGCAGAAGAGAAAAATCTAGTTTATAGATGTTCCTATAGTTATCTTCATTAAATCAGATTTTTTTGCTTAGATTATATTGACCAGTACAATTGGTACAATTTTACCTTAGTTTCATGGTTCACATTTGAGGCAAAACACCCTTTTGGAACTCTGACATTAGTGGTACTTCCAGCTCTGTTTTTCAAAGGGAAGAAAAATCAAAACAATTTTTTTAGAAAAACAGCTTACTTTCCCCTTTTTATTTTCCAGGATAACAAACAAAACCTTAGTTATTCATTCAAATAAAAAAGACTGTGCATTAGTGTTTATGTTTATTTTTAATTCTCCATGACATTAAACTCTCTTCAAAAAAGTTGATCACTCTAGCCCTCACACCAATGGGCTCCAATGTGACATGTGTTATGTTGTTGCAATTATTTGAATGATGTTTATCAAAAGTCCCAATTTGAATCTCTTTTGCGTTCTGCCTAGCATTGAGGAATACATGGCTATAGCTGACATTCTTGTAGGTTGGCTGTTCAAAGACCTTGTTTAGATGAAAACCAAGAAACACATATCCTACAGGAAGAAAAAGTAAAAGTGCACAGTCTGTTTCAAAAGCAGCAGTTTCCTGCTAGAAGGCAAATTTGAGTACAACTTGGTATTGGTCACTCAAGTTGTTCTCCAGTTGGCCCTTACAAATTCATGCCTTGATTCTTGGGCAAAAAGGCTAATAATAAAAGAGTGGATGAAAACTAAAAATGCCTCTTCTTTCAAACCTGCACAAAATATTGAGAGCATGGAGCATCAGAAATGTTGGTGTCAGCAGTTATAAAGGCAAGGAGGGGTGGTACCATTGTACTGGCAAGCATGAGAAATGGTGCCAGAAGTACAGACAGCTATGCAGGACCTAGATATCTGTCAGTGGCTGTTGAAATGTAGAAATTGGCAGGCACTGGTCCCAGTGGTGGCACCTTCAGTGGCCATCTGCAATAGTATTTCTGGTAGCACCACCAGTGAGCAGCATCAGCATGTCATATTCAGAAGGCAGGGAACAAGAGACAGGCTGCTTTGAGACAGGCCCTGGATGACGGCCAACGCTGGCAGCAAAGCCTTCTGTGTGCTTTGGCTTTACAGTTCAAATTTCTTTTTTGAAGAATATAGTGATGGTCATCAGAATTAGCTGAGGCAGAAGAGGAGGCAAAATGGTAATCTGGAAGGTTGGTTTATGGCAAATTCATTAGGCACTCCTTGGGAAATCTCAACTGTGTGGTAGAATTTGAAGAAAACTGTTTTTGCTAATAGAAAGTCAGTAAAATCCAGTAAAATGCTGGTTTTGTGACTGCCTCCCCTCCCCCATCCCCCTGCAGACTGGTGTGATCAGAGAAAAATAGACCGCGTTTGCTCAAATGGTTACTAAATAACTCTTGTTTTCAAGGATAGCTTTAAAGAAAAAAAGAATGTACAAAATGCCACTTGAGAGATGTGTAATTTGAAAAGAAAAAGAATGGTTGTTCTTTTTGGATTTGCTGTTGTTGGGGTGATTTCAGACTATTTTAAAATTTTCACTGGTAAAGTCTCTTTCATGCGCGTCCATGTGAAGAGACCACCAAACAGGCTTTGTGTGAGCAACATGGCTGTTTATTTCACCTGGGTGCAGGCAGGCTGAGGCCGAAAAGAGAGTCAGGGAAGGGAGATAAGGGTGGGGCCGTTTTATAGGATTTGGGTAGGTAAAGGAAAATTACAGTCAAAGGGGGTTTGTTCTCTGGCGGATAGGAGTGGGGGTCGCAAGGTGCTCAGTGGGCAGGAGTGGGGGTCGCAAGGTGCTCAGTGGGGGTGCTTTTTGAGCCAGGATGAGCCAGGAAAAGGACTTTCACAAGGTAATGTCATCAGTTAAGGCAAGGACCGGCCATTTACACTTCTTTTGTGGTGGAATGTCATCAGTTAAGGTGGGGCAGGGCATATTCACTTCTTTTGTGATTCTTTAGTTACTTCAGGCCATCTGGGCGTATATGTGCAGGTCACAGGGGATGTGATGGCTTGGCTTGGGCTCAGAGGCCTGACATTCCTGCCTTCTTAATAAGAAAAATAAAACAAAATAGTGTTGAAGTGTTGGGGCGGCGAAAATTTTTGGGGGGTGGTATGGAGAGAGAGTGGACGATGTTCCTCAGGCCTGCTTCAAGAGGGATTAGGGGCGGCGTGGGAACCTAGAGTGGGAGAGATTAAGCTGAAAGGAGATCTTGTGGTAAGGGGTGATATTGTGGGGTTGTTAGAAGAAACATTTGTTGTATAGAATGATTGGTGATGGCCTGGATATGGTTTTGTATGAACTGAAAAACTAAATGGAATAAGAAGGAGAAAAACAGGTATAAAAGGTCTAAGAATTGGGAGGACCTAGGACATCTGATTAGAGAGTGCCTAAGGAGATTCAGCATAGTCCTGCCAGCAAAGATTATTCATTTACTTCAAGAGTTAAGAGTGGCGGTATGGGGATAGCACGAGGAGATATCAGCTGTGATGGCTTGGATAAACAGTGTAAACTGGCAGTGTAAACAAGAGCAGGGCATGTATGAGTAGTTGAGAACGGAGGAGTATGACTAGACAGAAAATAGTAGGGATGACAAGCTTTTTTGGGGGCGCAGTCTAAGTTGGTCCAGTGTCTGGAATAAGACTGGGGCCTAATAAAAAGGAGCATCTATACAGGAGCTTAAATGGGCTGTACCTTGTAGCATTCCGAGGACAGACCTGAATTCTGAGAAGGGAAAGTGATAAAAATATTGTCCAGTCCTTTTTGATGGCTGAGCTTGGTGAGGTGTGTTTTTAAAAGACCTTCAGTCCATTCTACCTTTCTTGAAGATGGAGGACTGTAAGGGATATAAAGGTTTCACTGAATACTAAGAGCCTGAAAAACTGCTTGGCTGATTTGACTAATAAAGGCTCATCTGTTATCAGACTGTATTGAGGTGGGAAGGCTAAACTGAGGAATTATGTCTGACAGAACAGAAAAAATGACTGCGGAGGCCTTCTCAGACCCTGTAGGAAAGGCCTTTACTTATTCAGTGAAAGTGTCTATTTAGACTAAGAGGTATTTTAGTTTCGTGACTCAGGCATGTTGAGTAAAGCTAATTTGCCAGTCCTGGGTGGGGGCAAATCCTCGAGCTTGATGTGTAGGGAAGGGAGGGGGCCTGAATAATCCTTGAGGAGTAGTAGAATAGCAGATGGAATACTGAGAAGTTATTTCCTTGAGGATAGATTTCCACGATGGAAAGGAAATGAGAGGTTCTGAGAGGCGGGCTAGTGGCTTGTACTATAGCATAGCCTGCCTTTGCTGGTATGTGGCGATTAGGCCTGGTGGAACTGCCATCAATAAATCAAGCGTGATCAGGGTGAGGAACAGGAAAGAAGGAAATTTGGGGAAATGGGGTTAATGTCAGGTGGATCAGAGAGATACAGTCATGGGGGTCAGGTGTGGTATCAGGAATAATGTGGGAGGCTGGACTGAAGTCTGGGCCAGGAACAACGGTAATTGTGGGAGACTCAACAGAGTGAGTATAGCTGAAGGAGCCGGGAAGCAGAAAGTATATGTGTCAGGTATGAGGAAGAAAATAGATTTTGGAAGTTATGAGAACTGTAGAGAGTGCGTTGAGCATAGTTTGTGATTTTGAGGGCCTCTAAAAGTATTAATGCAGTGGCAGCCACCGCACGCAGACATGAGGGCTAGGCTAAAACAGTAAGGTCAAGTTGTTTGGACAGAAGGCTACAGGGTGTGGTCCTGGCTCTTGTGTAAGAATTCTGACTGCCCTAACCATGGCTAGGAAGGAAAGGAGTTGTTTTTTAGAAGGTGCTGGGGTTTGAGAGATCAGTCAGACACGATTGGCAGGGAGAGCACGTGTGTTTTTATGAGAATTATGCCGAGATAGGTAACAGTTGAGGAAGAAATTTGGGCTTGATTGAAGTAATGGGGGCTGTCTGTGAAGCTTTGCGGCAGTACAGCCTAGGTAATTTGCTGAGCTTGATGGGTGTCAGGGTCAGTCCAAGTGAAAGCGAAGAGAGGCTGGGATTAAGGGTGCAAAGGAATAGTAAAGAAAGCATGTTTGAGATGTAGAACAGAATAATGGGTTGTAGAGGCAGGTATGGAGGATAGGAGAGTATATGGGTTTGGCACCACGGGGTGGATAGGCAAAACAATTTGGTTGATAAGGCACAGATCCTGAACTAACTTGTAAGGCTTGTCTGGTTTTAGGACAGGTAAAATGGGGGAATTGTAAGGAGAGTTTATAGGCTTTAAAAGGCCATGCTGTAGCAGGTGAGTGATAACAGGCTTTAATCTTTTTAAAGTGTGCTGCGGGATGGGATTTTGGCATTGAGTGGGGTAAGGGTGATTAGGTTTTAATGAGATGGTAAGGGGTGCATGATCGGTCGCCAAGGAGGGAGTAGAGGTATCTTATACTTGTGGGTTATGGTAGGGGGATACAAGAGGAGGACGCAAAGGAAGCTTTGGATTGGGAAGAAGGGCAGCAATGAGATATAGCTGTAGTCCAGGATAGTCAGGGAAGCAGATAATTTAGTTAAAGTGTCTCAGCCTAATAAGGGAACTGGGCAGGTGGGGATAACTAAAAAGGAGTGCTTAAAAGAGTATTGTCTAAGTTGGCACCAGAGTTGGGGAGTTTTAAGAGGTTTAGAAGCCTGGCCGTCAATACCCACAACAGTTATGGAGGCAAGGGAAACAGGCCCTTGAAAAGAAGGTAATGTGGAGTGGGTAGCCTCCATATTGATTAAGAAGGGGACGGACTTACCTTCCACTGTGAGAGTTACTGGAAGCTCGGCGTCCGTGATGGTCTAGGGGGCTTCTGAGGCGATCGGGCAGTGTCAGTCTTCAGCTGCTAAGCCGAGAAGATCTGGGAAGGAGTCAGTCAGACAGCCTTGGGCCAGAGTTCCAGGGGATCTGGGAGTGGCTGCCAGGTGAGTTGAACAGTCCGATTTTCAGTGGGGTCCCACACAGATGGGACGTGGCTTAGGAGGAATCCCGGGCTGCGGGCATTCTTTGGCCCAGTGGCCAGATTTGCGGCATGTGTAGCAAGCTCCTGGGGGAGGAGGTTCTGGAGGAACACCTGGCCGCTGCGGTTCAGGCGTTTGGAAGTTCTTGTGTGCTGGAGATGTGGCTGGGGTTTGTCTCACAGTGGAGGCAAGGAATTGCAACTTTTTTCTATTATTGTACACCTTGAAGGTGAAGTTAATTAAATCCTGTTGTGGGGTTTGAGGGCTGGAATTTAATTTTTGGAGTTTTATTTAATGTCGGGAGCAGATTGGGTAATAAAATGTATTTTGAGAATAAGACAACCTTTTGACCTTTTAGGGTCTAGGGCTGTAAAGTGTCTCAGGGTTGCTGCCAAACAAGTCATGAACTGGGCTGGATTTTTATATTTGATGAAAAAGAGCCTAAACGCTATCTGATTTGGGATAAAGAAAAAGGAGCATTAACCTTGAGTATGCCTTTAGCTCCAGCCACCTTTTCAAGAGTAAATTGCTGGGCAGGTTGGGGAGGGCTAGTCATGGAACGAAACTGTAAGCCGGACCAGGTGTGAGGAGGGGAGGTGATAAAAAGATTATAGGGTGGAGGAGCGGAGGCTGAGGAAGAATTGGGACCTAGCTCAGCCTGGCGAGGAACAACCTGGGGAGGAAGGGAGAGGTCAGATGGGTCTGTAGAAAAGGAAGATTAGAAAGACTCAGCAATGCTTGGGGTTGGTACTGAGGGGACAGGCGGGAGGGAAAGAAGGAAGATTTGGGACGAGTTGCACTGGTCACAGAGACTAGGAAGGGCCTGATGTGTAAAAGAATGCCTGGACGTCAGGCACCTCAGACTGTTTGCCTATTTTACAACAAGAATTATTTAGATTTTGCAGGATGGAAAAATTCAAAGTGCCATTTTCTGGCTATTTGGAACTACTGTCGAGTTTGTATTGGGGTCAACTGGCATTGCAGAAGAAAATAAGGCATTTAGGTTTTAGGTCAGGTGTGAGTTGAAGAGGTTTTAAGTTTTTGAGAACACAGGCTAAGGGAGAAGAAGGAGGAATGGAAGGTGGAAGCTTACCCATAGTGAAGGAGGCAAGCCCAGAGAAAAGAGTAGAGACACGGAGAAGGGGTGGGGGGTTCTTGCCCTCCAGAAAAGCAGAGAATGGGTTGGGGCATGGAAATAAGGGATTGGGGCACAGAGATAAGAGGTTGGGGTGCGGAAATAAGCGAATGCGGGCTTGTTGCCCCCTAGGAAAGCGGGACTTGCCGCCAAGGGTGAAGGAGAAGGGGTTGAGGGGTACTTGCCCCTGCCCCAGGAAAGCGGGACTTGCCGCTAAGGGTGAAGGGGAAGGGGTTGAGGGGTACTTTCCCCTGCCCCAGGAAAGCAGGACTTGCCGCTAAGGGTGAAGGGGAAGGGGTTGAGGGGTACTTTCCCCTGCCCCAGGAAAGCGGGACTTGCCGCTAAGGGTGAAGGACCAAGGCAGGCATCCCTGCGTGGTCTGACACCCTTGAAACGTGAGTGTATAATCAGAGAGGCGTCCCTGCTATGATTAAACACCAAGGGAAGGCTGCCTTCCCAGTCCGTGACTGGCGCCGGAGTTTTGGGTTCATGGATAAAACATGTCTCTTTTGTCTCTACCAGAAAATGAAAGGAATTGAAATTAAGAAAAGGGAGAGATTGAAGTGTGGCGCCAAGATTGAAAGGAGAAAGAGGTTGAGGGATAGTGAGGGAGGTTGGAGAAGAGAGTAAAAAGAGGCCGCTTACCGGATTTGAAATTGGTGAGATGTTTCTTGAGCTGGTCGGTCTGAGGACCTGAGGTCGTAGGTGGATGTTTCTCACGGAGCAAAGAGCAGGAGGACAGGGGATTGATCTCCCAAGGGAGGTCCCCCGATCCGAGTCACGGCACCAAATTTCACGCGCGTCCGTGTGAAGAGACCACCAAACAGGCTTTGTGTGAGCAACATGGCTGTTTATTTCACCTGGGTGCAGGCAGGCTGAGGCCGAAAAGAGAGTCAGGAAGGGAGATAAGGGTGGGGCCGTTTTATAGGATTTGGGTAGGTAAAGGAAAATTACAGTCAAAGGGGGTTTGTTCTCTGGCGGATAGGAGTGGGGGTCGTAAGTTGCTCAGTGGGCAGGAGTGGGGGTCACAAGGTGCTCAGTGGGGGTGCTTTTTGAGCCAGGATGAGCCAGGAAAAGGACTTTTACAAGGTAATGTCATCAGTTAAGGCAAGGACCGGTCATTTACACTTCTTTTGTGGTGGAGTGTCATCAGTTAAGGTGGGGCAGGGCATATTCACTTCTTTTGTGATTCTTTAGTTACTTCAGGCCATCTGGGCGTATACGTGCAGGTCACAGGGGATGCGATGGCTTGGCTTGGGCTCAGAGGCCTGACAGTCTCCTAATTCTTTTTTGTGCAGATACTGCTAAATGGGGAAATAAATGTATTGAGTTGTCTGAACTGTAACTTGAGTCCTGGACCCCAAAGACACATACAAGAACATTATATTTTTATTTTCTTTCTTAAAACCCAAATAACTACCTCTTCCATTCTCCAAAGAAGTATGCCTCAGGGAGTCTGAATCACATGACAAAAAACGTGTATATGCTTGCTTTTCCAAAAAAGGTAAGAAAATCACCTGAAATCAAAAGACGTCTTTCCATAATAAATTCCCCTCAGGTATTTTAAGTGTTTACCATCTTGTGGGAGAAAAAAATTTAGAATGAAGTAGGTGACACACTGAAAATGAAGCAGTTCCATTTGGAAACATATACTGCCAACAGGATTTATCATTTTCAAATTTTACCGTGGGAGTTGAGCACAATATCTTAGTGAATATCTTTCTTTCTCTGCACAAACCCCATTTCTCTGTCCTACAGACAGTATTAGTAGCTCCTGTCTACTGAACATCAAAAATGAAGATAAAACATCTCTGAAGCAAATAAAATCGATGAATGAAGAAGTTTTGATTTACAGTTCAAATTCAACTTTCCTTGACACATCTAGTGAGATATTCCCAGCTGCATTTCCCCTCTGCAGGGCTTGTTAACTGCTCCTCTGAACTAAGATGCATCTGAAAGTCTGTGTTCTCTCTTTGAAGGGGACATAATAAATACCGACTGGTCATCCTCTTTGTTATATGGTTGCTGAATACAAATACAGTGGTTTTCATTGGAAAGTGTGAGGGTTCTAACCAGGTTATTACAACTTCTGAAACCATGAGAGTGACCATGTTTGCAGGGATTTTCTGAAACAAACAAAATCTCTCTATAGCTGCCTAGATGTACAGATCAGTCTAGGAAAAACACATACATTCTCTATCTCTCTCTCTCTTGCACACACACACACACACAGACACACATGCACAAAGTGATATATGTATGTAGACATGTGTAGAGATGATAGATTCAGAGAAGGAGCCAGATTGATAGATGTAGAGAGATTAATAAATGAAATGAGACACTGTAAAATGAACACATACATCATAAATATTAGGAACTACAAATTTGCATAATTCTAAGGAACACTTGCAATTCTAACATATACCAAAGTATTCACTTATAATCAAAGAAATATTTTTGTGTATACTTGAGGTAATCCAGCAAATGTACCCCACTTTCTCATTTGATCTCGCTTGGTGAGAAATAGATAATAGTGAAGCAAATAGGAAAGCACTGTGTCCTAAAACATTTCAAAAGAGTATGGCGTGTGAGGCTCCCATGGGAATTATCGTCACATTTTCTAAAACTGAACCCCAGTGTTAAACAAATCTTTTCTATCCAGCCACAAGCAATGCTGTGTGCTTTAAGCCTCCCTGAGGGAGTGCTCTTGGAACTCTCAGAGTCATATTCAGGGTTGCTATATTCAATAACCCAATATGTCCTACTCCATGACATTCCTTGCAAAGAAATGCAATAAGCATAGTTTAAGTCTTTACTCACCTAAAGCAGCTCTCAAAAGACTGCCCTTCCTAGAGCCCTTTGAAAGGCAATAAGTATGGTTTTTCTATCACAAGACCCCACCCCAATGGCTAACTGCATCAAGAGTGGCCCTAACACAACGATGACCATCTGTACACTCCTTGCTTACTTAAGTGTAATTTGTGAGGCTTGGATCAAGACAGATGAGATCAGTGATTTGGAGTTCTGTGAAGAATTTACATGGAGATACTGAGAAACTGCGGAGTTTAGGTGTGGTGGGTCATCATCATAAAGGATTCCTTGATTTTGAGCAAAGCCCCTGAAGCCAAGATAATTATTAAGAAACTTCAAGAGGGAAGATGGACCTCAGAAAACCAATATGAGATTCTGTTTTCTATACACACATGGAAATTAAATATAGTTTTATGTTCACTAAAGAATATTGTACTATTTTTAAGCAAATTAGCAAGTCAATGAACATAATCCTAAAAAACATATATTTGAAATTGATGACATTTAAAAAGTTAGATTTTTAATTTTACATTATAATTAATTATATTATTTAACATAACAATATTTAAAAACTCACCACTCTTCATTGGCCTTTAAATTGAGTCAAATATGTCTCAGATTCTTTAAGTGTAAAGAAAAAAAAGTGACCTCATTTTTCTCCTTGAGGTATGGATGCTACTTAACAAGCACTATTAAGGAATCAACTGCAAACTAGAATAATTTAACCTCTTTTTTCAGGCACTGAATTGCCCTTTAAAAATGATAATTGGTGAGTTAAATAAAAATTCATATAAGCTTGCCCTTTACATAGCTGTCTATCAATATTTGTCAAGTTTTTATGTAATAAAATGTTCTTGGCATTTCTGTAGCATATCATATGCCAATGATTTTCAAAATGTGATAGCTAATTTTATGTAGAGATTCTTTTTAAAGAAAAACCCTATTAGCTTGAATAATCATCATTATGAATAATAATTGCAGGAACAAAAAAGAAAAATTATTTCAAAATTTAGTAAATTAAAAATAAGTGAACATCTGACTTGGTGGGGTAAGAAAATTAGGCTTAGTGTATCAAAATTTGGGAAGATGCGTATGATTACAACTTGGATGTTGGGAACATTCTATAAAATATTGGGAACATTCTATAAAAATTGATTTTATCAAGCACGTTTTTCAGAAACTCTCTGAAGTTTATGTATCAACAGTTAGTATTTTAGGTTTATAAATGGAAATATATAGAGAAAAATACATCCTACTTTTTGCTATGATGATTATAAACTGTTAGAAGAGCTTTTAAATCCCTAGGTTTTTGTGGGATCTTGGTTTACATATGACATTTTAATTTTTCTGTACAGATCTTCTAAAATAGTAATTTTGTTTTCTCTCCTTTCTTGTTTAGTATATCCAACAAGGATATTCAGAGATTTCTACCTAATGCTTTTAAAATCAATGACATCCTAAAAGTATGCTTACCTAAAGGTAACAAGAACACAATGAGACACAAATGAGAGATTTTGTTTTTATTTACATATGGGAAATCATTTTTTCAATTATTAAATCAGTAATTAAGACTATTTTAGAAAAGTAATAAGGCTATATTTTATAACTGAGAGATCTGTAAGAAAAATTTGCTTTTTAGAGTCTGTAAAATAGAATGATAAATACAACTTTAATCAGAACTCTGTATGTAGGATTATTGTTAAAAACTTTTAACCTAAAACATTAGTTGCTCTTGAGAGAATCATAACATGTATATTCCGCATTTCAAGAAATTTAAAAATACAACCAGATAGATTCATGTATTACAAATTTTTGTATCTATACCAGTAAGTACATCAAGTGGAAATGAAGAGGTTGATAACTTAGGACACACTATATAATCCACAACTTCAATTCACATATATTTCCTTTTATTTTTATGATACTTTTATCATATACATTGACCATCAACATTTATATTTTAATCAATATTTTAATGTAATCTCCGACTATATTGCCATCTAAAAATGAACATTTTTGTCATGACCTGATTTTTAGTTTACTATTGTCCAATTTGATTTTAATATTGAATTTACAATCACTAGAGAATGAGAACTAGGATGCACATTTAGCATACCTCAAATAGGGTACTATTAGAATACTTAGGTAAAGTACCACTTAAATGTTAGTATTGTCTTTCTTATATAGATTACAAAATCCAAACTCCTAATAAAATTTCAAAGATAACTTTATAAAACCAAGAATGATATTTGAAATTGTCACATTGATAGAATGTCATTGATAATGACATATGATAGTCAATATAGTTTAATTGGTGAAACATGCAGTGTTATAAAGAGAAGGCTTTTGGCTTTATGAAGGTTAAGGAATAAATTCCTTGTGGCAGATGTATTGGAAATAATGTCTGATTTGGTAAATTGTTGTTTAAATGACTAGCTGTGTCTATTTTTGTAAGTAACTGACAAAGTGACAAGTTTGAGTTAGACAGCCACTTACTTAGAACTGCTACCCACCTGCACACTGGAGGGTACTGTTTGCTTTTCTTAAACAGATGTTTTGATTCACTACAGTAGCATAATTAAGTATGCACACACTAAATATTGGTGAGGTTCCAACGTGTACTGATTGCTAGACTCTGACTCTTTTAATAATGTTCAATTAAAATGAGCAAATGACTGAAGATATCGCTTCTATTTTCTGGAAGAGATTATAGAGAATTGGAATAATTTATTTTTAAAATGTTTGGTAGAATTCATCAGTGAAACTATCTGGGCCTGATGTTTCTGTTTAGAAAGATTATTAGTAATTGATTCAATTCTCTAATAGATATAGGCCTATTCAGATAATTGATTCCTACCTGTGTGAAGTCTGAGATTGTGTCTTTCAAGGAATTGGTCTATTTCATCTAAGTCATTGAATTTATGAGCACAGAGCTGTTCAAAAATAGTTCTTTATTATCATTTCAATGTCCATAGATCAGTAATGTCTTCTGTCTCTCACTTCTCACTTTTATTTTGGTTAGCCTGACTAAAGCTAAAGGCTTATCGCTTGTTTTGATCTTTGTTTTTCTTCCCCCGAACCCCTACCCCAGACAGAGTGGTGCTCTGTCGCCTAGGATGGAGCGCAGTGGCAAGATCTCGGCTGACTGCCACCTCCGCCTCCCAGGTTCAAAGCAATTCTCCTGCCTCAGCCTCCCCGGTAGCTGGGATTAAATGCGTCTGCCACCACACCTGGCTAATTTTTGTATTCTTAATAGAGACCGGGTTTCACTATGTTGGCCAAGCTGGTCTCAAACTCTTGACCTCGTTCGTGATCCACCTGTCTTGGTCTCCCAAGGTGCTGGGATTACAGGCGTGAGCCACTGCACCCAGCCCTGTTTTGATCTTTTTGAAATGACAGCTTTTGGTTTTATTTTGTTTTTTTTTTTTTTCCTGTTGATTTCTTGTTTTCAATTTTACTTAATTCTGCGCTAATAAATTTTTTTTCTGTTTACCTTGGATCTCATTTGTCCTTCTTTTTTCTAGTTTCCTAAAATGATAGCTTAAATTATTTATTTTTGATCTTTTTTCTTTTTGAATATATGCAGTCAATGCTGTAAATTTCTTTCTAAACACTACTTTCACTGAATCCCACAGATTCTGATAAGCTGTGTTTTTATCTTAATTTACTTCAAAATTTGTTTAAATTTCTCTTGGGTCTTCTTCCACCAGGTGCTATACTGGAATTATTGAATCTCCAAGTTGTTTGAGATTTTTCGGGTATCCTTCCATCATTCAGTTCTAGTTTACTTCCATTTGGTTCCACTCCCTTCCACCTTGAATTGTTTCAGTGGAATCCCTGTCCTTGCTCCTACAGAGGTAAAGAGTAATCCCACTCCCCAGCTTTTTAAAATATTTTCTCTATTTTGATTTTCTGCAGTTTGAATATGATTTGCCTAGAGGTATTTTGTTTTTGTATTTATTCTGCTTGGTCTTCTATGAGCTTCCTGGATCTGTGATTTGGTGTTTATCATTAACTTTTAGAAATTCTCAGTCATTATCGCTTCAGATACTTCTTCTGTTCCTTAATCACTTTCTTCTCCTTCTGATGTTCCTATTACAGGTATGTTACACCTTTGCAATTGTCCCATAGCTCTTAAATTTTCTATTCTGTCTTATTCACTCTTTTTCATTTTGTGTTTCAGTTTTGGAAGTTTCTATTGGCATTTCTTTGAGTCACTGATTCTTTTCTTGGCTTTATCAAGTCTACTGGTGAGCCATCAAAGATGGTCTTTATTTTTCTTACAGTGTTTTTGATTTATAGCATTCTCTTTTGATTCTTAGTTTCAATATTTCTTCTTAAATTACCCGTCTGTTCTTGCATGTTGTTCACTTTTCCCATTAGAGGCCTTAGCATATTAATGTCATTAAACAAATAATTAAACAAACAACAAAAACAATAAGCTCCTAGGGGTGAGATTTGGAAGGTAGATATCAGTATCCAGAGTGTTATAATAGTGTAACTAACCTGTCCAAGTTTTAACAAAAAAATTACAAGACATGCAAAGAAACAAGAAAGTGTGATCTATATACAGGAAGAAGAACAGAAAAAATAAACTGTCTATGAGATTCCAGCTGAAGATTTAATAGACTAAGGCTTGAAAGCAGCCATCATGAATATGTTTAAATAACTAAAGTAAACATGCTTAAAGAAGTTAGAAAAGGTATAGTGACAATGTGATTGTAAATTAGTGCTGCAGCTTTTGAAAACGGCTTGGCAGTTCCTTAATAAATACATAATAAACATTAAGTTTCCATATGACCCAAAAACTCCGTCCTACATATATACAAAGAGTAATGGAAATGTGTCCACACAAAACTTGTACATGAATGTTCAAAGCAACTTTATTTATATTTGCCAAAAATTGAAATAACCCAAATGTTCACCAACTGATGAATGAATACATAAAATATATTTTTAATATAAAAATATATTAATATATTTATATAGGGTATTCAGCAATTACAAGCTAAATGACTGGTACAATGAATTACTGATACATAATTTGACATAAATGAACTTTGAAAAAGCTATGCCAGTGAAAGAAGCCAGGCATAAAATACAGCATATTTTATTATTCTCTTTATATGAAGTGCCCAGAAAAGGTAAATCTGTAGAAACAGAAACTATGTTATCTTTTAATTAGGGCTGGGGGTAGAGATACCGGGGGGAAATTGGGAATAATTGCTAAAAGGTAGAAGATTTCTCTTTGAGTTATTAGAAATGTTCTAAAATTGATTGCGTGACGGTCACACAATTCTGTGACTATGCTAAATACCACTTACATATGTACTTTAAATGGGTAAATTGTATGAAATGTGAACTATATCTCAATGAAACTGTTACAAAGAAAGAGATCAAGAACATGAGTTAACAAGAAAGTAAGAGAGAGAGAGAGAGAAATGAAAGAACCAGAATTTAACCTTCTTTTATGGAGACACCCAACTCTGAGTATATTATTTTCTCTTTAGTGAAGAAAACCTAACAAACTCCCTAAGCTTTAGCTTTCCCTTTAGTAAGGTGAATATAAACAGTGTCTGAGGCATGAGCCCTTGTCCAGGAAATACAGCTTCAAAACCACTACTTATTTTACACTTGGGCAAGTGTAAAGGATAAAAGATAACTAACTTTTCCTGGGTGTTGTGTAAAGATATATGGTTCATGGGTTTGTACGCATATCAAGCGATAACAAAGAGAGGCAAGCGGGAGGCAGTGAATGCAGCCAATGTCAATGGAAGCATTGCTTACCAGTATAAAGTGGCCAAATATAAAGTATTTTCCAGGTTAGGCTGATAAAAAATAGGTTTAAAAAGTCAGACATATCTAAACTGTTGGCCCTGAAAAGAGTGTTTCATGGGGAAGTGAAATATTTTTCAGGATGATAAAATAACTAACTCTTATGATTGTTACATGTGCCTAATCCTTAAGATAATTCCTCCTTTGACTAGAGGGATAATTTAATTCTAGGTTCTGAATTTACATTGTTTATTAATAAAATTCAGTTGCCATTGTCTCTTGAAATTAAGAAAGAAAAGACATTTCGATGTCCTAAACCATATTCTGTTGCTACTCGAAGGGCCTACCCAAGATTTCCATTTGTTCGAAAGGCCTTCTTTTTTTAGAATTTTGTTTCTAAGTTTATGTTTTCTCTGAACTATTCATTTTACTTGTATCTCATCATCCTCGACTATCATTTTTCCTCTGTTTTCACTTATATAAACATAGAATTTATTCTCTTTATAAGGTTCTCTAGCCACACACACTCACAAACACTGGAACAAATTTCACGCAAAGCACTTGTGGCAAGAGTAGATTTCACTAATGGCTTGAGGAAAATGGTGACGTTTTATATCATGAAGTTACTCATCCCTTTTTCCCCTCTAGACTCTCTGATAACAACCCACCTTTTCCTCTTCGCTAGTCCCCACCCTTAGGTACCCTTGAAGATACGCAAATCACCTTATTATGCAGAGCAATTTAGTTCTCCAAATGCTTGGTGAGACTCTGTGCATAATTTCACATATCCAAAGACTCAGTGCCTTTGCTGAAACAATCCATATCCATATCCAAAGACTCAATGCCTTTGCTATTTATGTCCATTCTTTCCTTTCAGTAGGAAAAGCTGGCAGAGGCTTTGACATTTCACTTTTCCTATTCTCTCATCTCAGTCAGTCTCTGAATAAAAGGGAGTAGTATAGAGATTTATTTTCCCTTTAAAATATTTTATTTAAAATATGTTATTTCTTTATAAGAATGAAGTGGTCATAACCAGTTAGATTTTTAAATATTTTCTTATTTGATATAAACATCTAAAATTTTTTTCAAATTCCTTCTATAATTAAGGCCAGACTTTTTCATCAATGTTTATAAACTTTATCAGAGGTGAAAATTATTCCAAAATATGTGCCACTACATTAAGTAGTGAATAATAAATCAATTGTAGAACTGTAATGTGTGCAGCAGTACTGATAATTCTTGTTCTGAGAATTATGCATTTCCCCTTTCTGAAATTCACTGCACATACATACACACACAGTGCGTAGGAGTCCAGAGGGCTTCTAAACTATTTTAAAATGGAAAAATATTTACATAGATTGTCATTAAAATCATTAATTCATGCCACCAGTTTTCACTGACATGGTTACTAACAGGTAAGGAGAATCTTACAGCCACACAGACATTTCTGTGGTGGGGATTTTGGAGGGAAGGGCTGGCCTGCAAAAGCAGAAGGAACGCTATGTGAGTGTGGAAGATGTGAGAACAGAAAATGAGTATCATGTATGGAAAAGAGGATGCACTGGAGTGCTATAATTTTCCCGTGTCCTTTGGCTTTTGCCTCATCACATACCTTGCTCTATCTTCCTTGCTGCACTTCTCTTTCCTCAAGCATCTTCTGTTTACTCCCACCACAAGATCTTTGCACACGCTGGTCTTTCTAACTAGACCACCCAGTTACCACTTTAGTTATCTCTCCTCCAACCCTTCACCACGTTACACCCCACATTTCCGGTAACTTTTAGTATTTTTACAATCTCAATTGAATTCTCTCTTAATCAGAGATGTATTTCATTCATTCTATCTAGATTAGGCCTCCCATCATGTATTTCCTTTTTTTTTCTTTTTAAAATGTTCACCATTGCTGACTTAGGTTACCACAAGACTTGTCTGTATAAATATTATTGAATAAATGAATTCAGAGGAAAAAAGAACATGGGAACAGGTTACAGATGAAAACCTTCATTGTGCTGTGGTTAAGGACTAAGCCTTAATGATTGTGTTTTAAAAAATGAAACATATTTGTAAAGTGGCTTGACTTCAGTGGTTAAACTCTACATATAAGAGGCCTGCTAAAGGTGAAATACTTGTCCATTATTTTGAAAAATTTCAAATGTAAGCTTTTTTTCTGGCTGCAAAGAAGTTCACTCTAACCCTCCATCCATCTTGGTCAGAATGTGCTCTACTGGTTTTGTACTGTGTAAATTTTGAAGAAACTCTCTCACATACCATCTGTTCATGCCTTCAACAATTGATCCATCAATCCCTGTATCAGGGCAGACCATAACAATTTTTTTAAAAAAATTTTGTAACAAATTGTTGTAGTATTCCTCATTATATGAATCTTGAGACTATGTTGTTAAGGAATGTTAAAAGGAAAAATGTGTCCATGTTAACGAAAGATGTTAACTTATTTTAAATAGAGTTGTTATTTGAAAATAATTATTGTGCATGGAGCATTAAGGTACTAACAAGCTTTGCTCATATTGATTATGTGTCATCATCCATCTTGTCAACATTTTTAACATAAGTTGACACTTGTAATTTGACAATGCTATAAATATTATTTGAAGTGAGATGATGAGAATGTGTACAGTTCTAGAGGTTATTTTGGTGGTTTTATGCTGACTGAATGCATTAACAACTAAATTATTCTCATTTAGAATGCATTGATTTTCTGTCTTTAGGGTACTCTAATTATCTTCAAGATAAGAGACAAGCAGATCTACTTTCAAACTGAATGCACACCTCTTCACAGTTTGGGCTGCTTTTGAATGCTACCTTCTCAAACCAATATCTTCATTTTAACTCTGGGGGATGTAAATCAAACACATCAAGCAGTTGTAAGTGTAATGAGTTATCTCCACAAAGGAGCTGCATTTTGAAGTTGGAGTAAGCCACTCTGACATTTAAAAAGCAATTCAGTGGAAAGGTATCAAATAAAAGGAAGGAACTCTGAAATAGGAGTTTTATTGCATACCTTTCTTTTTTTACATTTTTTTAAATTTAATTTTTTTAATTATACTTTTAAGTTCTAGGGTACATGTGCACAACATGCAGGTTTGTTACATATGTATACACATGCCATATTGGTGTGCTGCACCCATTAACTTGTCATTTACATTAGGTATATCTCCTAATGCTATCCCTCCCCCATCCCTCAACCCCATGACAGGCCCCAGTGTGTGATGTTCCCCACCCTGTGTCCAGGTGTTCTCATTGTTCAGTTCTCACCTATGAGTGAAAACATATGGTGTTTGGTTTTCTGTCCTTAACGATAGTTTGCTGAGAATGATGGTTTCCAGCTTCATCCATGTCGCTACAAAGGACATGAACTCATCCTTTTTTATGGCTGCATAGTATTCCATGGTGCTATGGAATACTATATAAAAAAATATGTGCCACATTTTTTTAATCCAGTCTATCATTGATGGACATTAGGGTTGGTTCCAAGTCTTTGCTATTGTGAATAGTGCTGCAATAAACATACGTGTGCATGTGTCTTTACAGTAGCATGATTTATAATCCTTTGGGTACATACCTAGTAATGGGATGGCTGGGTCAAATGATATTTCTAGTTCTAGCTCCTTGAGGAATTGCCTCACTGTCTTCCACAATAGTTGAACTAGTTTACCGCTTGCCTGGTAGGTTTTTAATTTCTATGTTCCAAAATCCTTCATCTTCACTCACGTTATCAGGAATGTTCACATATTAGAAGAGCTCCGTGGAATTTCTCTCTTCTGTTTTTAATTCCTGTTCTTCCCTCTCTGACTTAACGGTGACACTTGAACTTGCTCCTTGGCCTCATTAAATGATCCTTTTTTGATTCTTTTGCCACTTGTTGCATTAGCCCCTTCTGAATTTATTTGCTTTCCTCACTTGTGAGACTCCATAGTCAATTTTGACAATAACTACTTCAAGCATCCCTCTGCCTTGTTGGTCTTTGCCTTGCCTCCAGCTGTATGCAACCATGACTTAGAAATGCTGGCATCCACCTTCTCCACTTTCAGGTTCTGGAACAGCACTGGAGAAAATCATGACCCACTGAGACTTGCTTCCTTTATCAGTTCATCTTATCTCAACTCTTGTTGCTCAGTTGCCACTTACTCATCTTTCATTAAATCTTGTAAATTTACACAAGTTTTAATCCAAATTAAGTTAGACTATCAACTACAATTCTTGTAGCTTCCCCTGTATTTAGTAGATTGTTTTCATTTTTTTAGCCAACAGAGTTCACAGATCTCTAAGGTGAAGTACTTTATCTTCCCTAAATGATTTTATTTCCCTTACCTCCTAAAATGGCGGAAGAAAGCGTGGCTTGGTCTTCTTCCTAAGACTTATCTTTTCAATTATAATTTTTGTTTACATGATTTCTTATCTCCTCTGAAACTTTGCTTATTTAATTATACCTTCTTTTTTGAGCATTAAATATTTCTCTACTACTTCCTTCCTGGTACCCATAAACCAACTTTCTCCAATGACTTAACAAATTAGAAGCTCTCCCTTGACCCCACAATCATGTCAGGCTCTTCTCTCTATTTTAACCATTTTTTCTTAAAGATGCTATATTGTTGCATCAGGTTGTTTATTCAATTTGATCACATCTTTTAATTGGTGAGTTTAATCCATTTTATTCATTGTAATTGCCATTAGATTGGAAATTATTTCTGCTCTTTTATCTTTTTAAATGTAGTATTTTCTTTATTGAGTTGTTTGGTTTTCATCTTTCCTGCTTTCTTCCAGGTAGAATCTTCCACAGAAAGGCAAGTACTTTATTTAACTTGCTCTCATGTTTCCTTGATCACTTATCATCTGTTTTCCTTTCCTTCTTCTTGTCTTCATGTTCTTTAAGTAATGGTAAATGTCCCCTCTCCCCACCAAAACTGATCGCCATTTGTCCACACACAGTCTTGCAGAATGTTCTCAACGTGTTTCCCATGTGAGTGCCTGCTCCAAAAGTGATACCACTGTAGGTTCTCAAATTACACATTTTTAAGGTCTTGTATGCCTGAGAATATTCTTTGTATGCCCTCATAATTTAATGACTGATGGACTGGACAAACATTATGTTTGAAGTTTTTACTTTTTATTAATATTTTTAAAAATTACTTCATTATCTTGGATCCTCTGTTGTTGTTAAACAGTATGCAGTGGAGCTACTTATTATTTTTTCCTGGGCAATCTCTTCTTTTTGTGAGTTTTTAGAAATGATTTCTTTTTGATATTCTTAAATTAAAAATTAATATATTTAAGTTTCAGTTTGTCCATATTCCCTTGGGTTCCTACTCTACATACGCTAAGATTTATTTCATTCTGCAATCTTTTTTTAGCTTTTTTGAGGCATAAATGAAAAATAAAATGTACATACTCCAGGAGCTCAACGTAGTGTGTTTTGTTGTACATATACACTGAAACGATTAACACAATTCAGCTAATTAACATATCCATCACCTTACAAAGCTGCCTTTTTGTGTGTAATGAGAAACTTACTATATTAGTAAATTTCAAGTATACAGCACAGTATTATAAACTATAGCCACCTGCCGCACATCGTGTCTCCAGAACTTATCCATCTTATAAACACAAGTTTGTAGCCTTTGACCAACATCTTTTGCTAGTCTCCATTTCCTGATCCTCGGTAACTACCCTTCTACTCTCTGTTTATATAAGTTTAACATTTTTAGATTCTACGTATAAGTGCAATTATACAAATTTGTCTTTCTGTGTCTTACTTATTTCACTTAGCATAATGTCCTCCAGATTCATCCTTGATGTTGTAAATGACAAGATTTCCTTCTTTTGTATGGGTGAATAATATTTGTTTGCATGAGTACATACATATCACACACATGCACACACGCATCACATTTTCTTTATCCAGTCATAATGCTGCAATAAACATGATAGTGCACATATCTCGTCAAGATAGTAAATTTATTTCCTTTGGATATATACCCAAAGATAAACTACTGGATCATATGGCAGTTCTGATTTTTTGAGGAACCTATTAATTCTTTCATTTTTCTGAATTCTGTAAGCTGGTAAATGTATTATTTCTTTTTCTCTTGGACTTCAGATGCATGACTTGATTTGATCATAACCTGGACTCATGACACATCATCATCATTGGTCCATGCATGCCTTTTCTCTCTTATTTGTGTAGTTAGTAGTATAATTACTAAGTATGAGTGTAGAATTCATCATATCACCTAAAGTACTTCTAATAACTTACATACTTACATCCCCACATATACTCTTTCTCTGGCTTTTATGACCTGAATGCTCCACTCCAACCCCCACCAAGTAATAAATAAATACATAAATAAATAATATGTATTTTTTTGAGACAGGGTCTTGCTATGTTGCCCAGACTGTAGTGCTATGGCAATCAGTATTGTAGTTGTTGTGTTTATCATATGCTTTCTTTTTTAATTATATTCTTATATATGCCAGCAATAAATGATTTATCAAAATTATTTTTATAAGATATGTAGTAATGTTGTTTTCCTTGTGGTTTCTTCATTAAGACATCCTTTAAATATCACAAAAATTATGAACATAACACAAGTCACTTATTCATTCTGGTGTTGATGACTACTTAAATTGCTTCAACTTATGTGTTACTACGAACAGTGGTGCTGGGAACATTCTTGTTCAAGTTTACTGGTATACATATAAGAGTTTCTCTTAAAAATATGTTTAGTCATAGAAGTAATGCTTGTAGGGTAATGACATGTTAGACTTTAAAAGATAATTTCAAACTGTCTTCCAATATGGTTGGACCAATTATTAGAAATATGTTAGAGTTAGCCATAGATATATGTCTATTATAAATTTAGGGATTTAAATTTTTACAATAAGGTGCTTATAAATAAACACATCAAGGTCTTTATTTTCTTTCCTCTAATTATTATTCATTATGTGGAGTATGTCTTTTTCTTCTTGGTCATATATGTTTTCTCTTCTGTGAAACATTTTTGCTTAATTTTTATGTTTTGCCCAGTTTTCTAATTTATCTTTTGCTACATTGCTTTTTTAAAAAGTTGTCTAACATTTTAATTTTAAATGAGGTAAAATTTATTAATTATTTTATTAATATAATTTTTTCTAAAAAGTTTTAAATTTCTGCCTTTGAAATGTAAGATATTAATCCATTTAGAGTTTAATTTTGTGATGGCATAAAGTAGGAATTTATTTTCTTTTTCTTTTTCTTTCCTATATAAATAACTAATAGTTCAGGTATACAATACAGTATTGTTAAATAGTATTATGTGTTAAATAATCCCACTCCAAAGTTTACCTTGCCACACCCCCTCTGTCATCTGCCAAGTTGCATGTAGATATGATCTGCCTTTCGTCTTTCACGCCTAATTGCAAGTGTCAGTTTGTCTATCACTGTGCCAATAACGTGCTTTTAAGAACTATCACTTTACAATAAGTCCTTATCTCTATTGTAGGACAAATGCTTTCTTCTTTTCCTTTTCCTCCTTCTTCACTTCTTGGAAAACTAGTACAAATTTAAAGTCAGCTTACCAAGTCCCATCTATAACCCTATTGGAATTTAAATTAACTTTCTATCAATTTGATAAAGTTGAGGAAAGTGGCATTTTAAAAATATTCTCTTTCGCTGGGCGCAGTGGCTCACGCCTGTAATCCTAGCACTTTGGGAGGCCGAGGCAGGCGGATCACGAAGTCAGGAGATCGAGACCATCCTGGCTAATGCGGTGAAACCCTGTCTCTACTAAAAATACAAAAAATTAGCCAGGCTTGGTGGCGGGCGCCTGTAGTCCCAGCTCCTCAGGGGGCTGAGGCAGGAGAATGGCATGAACCTGGGAGGCAGAGCTTGCAGTGAGCCGAGATTGCGCCACTGCCCTCCAGACTGGGTGACAGAGCAAGACTCCGTCTCAAAAAAATAAAATAACATAAAATAAAATATTCTCTTTCTACATATAAATGTGGGTTACCTCCCCCATTTGATTAATGGCCTTCAGTAAGGCCAATTTTCAGTTTGGCCTTAAGCAATAAAGGATTCTTAATGCTCAGCCAGTTGGTATAGAATGCACTGCACTTGGAAGACACTTTGACCCTATAAAAATATTGCAAACAGCCAGAAGATAAGCTAGAACCATGAGGGAAAGTTTCAAGTTTTACCTAGAGAACAAAAGCAAACTCTTTTGTTATGGTGCTTAGGTGCACTGCTGATTTTACTTTTAGGGAGGGTCTGTTTAGAAAACATCAATGTAGATTTTAAAATAGCCCTCATTTATTCACTGTAATATAGGACAGTGGCAGCATGTGTAATTAAAATACACAGATGTGTTTGGACTCTTGAACCCATGAAACTCACATAAATCTATTTCTGATACAGAAATATAATCCTGGAGTCTCAGGAGCAGCCACAGATGCAACATGCTGCCATCAGCTGCAGCATTCTGCCACTTAACATTACCCAATGACAATGACCAAAGATCATTATTTCCCATCACCTTCTACACCAGAATATTTACCAGAGTTAACAAATAGCTAAACTGACTACATTGAAATTATCCTTATGTTCTTCCCTAACCTTCTTTATTTGGGACAATTAAATATTCTAAAAATGGGAAGCAAAAAGGAAACAATTAGAGAATTGGATTGGAAAGCCAACTCTTTGGCTTAAGGTATTAAAGTTTCTTTAGCTGAATCACTGAGAAAATCAATAATTTAGGCAATGGATTCCATAATTTCCCCAAATATATGGGAATGTTTTGTAAACTGTAGTAAAACTATATTTTTTATTTTTCCAGAGAGAAACAAAGTCGACCATCTAATTATTACCTCCATATATGAGGTACAAATTACTGACGTGCAGTATACCTTTCTAAATTCCATCTGTAAATTCTACCCAACCTTTAAGACCCAAGTAAATGCAATATTAAGCTTTTCTAGTTACCAAAACAAAATATGATTTCTTTCTCCCCTACTCCCCGTGCTACCTTATACCTATTATGACACCGAACCATATTTTTCATGGCATAGAGGACAATACTTTCACTAAATCTTAAAAGCTTTAAATATTTATAAAATATTTTACCTGCTCCTATCATAATTTTTGAAATGTCTCATTTTATATCTACTGTTAAGCTACCTAAGGGAAGAAAAAATAGTGCAAATATTTTTTCAAGAAAGGCAATTTAGTAGGATACACCGTTGAAATGTGATATTTGTCTCATGAGATGATGTTCAATAAATATTTGTTTAGTCTGTTAAATAGCAATGTAACATCAGAAAGCAATCAGTTGGCTTTTTCATGTGGCAAAATATGATGAGTTGCATATTTCCGTTTAAGACTTGAGTCACTAGAATGTGGATTATTGGCGATAATGGAATAGGTCAAGCTAAGGATAAGCACCAACTGATTAGGGCCAGTTGGAACTGGACACAGTGCTATAGCAAGCCCAGTCTATTTATATTGGCTTCATGCAACCCGTTTAGAAGAGCTGCAGGCAGCCACTGAACCATATTTTTCATGGTATAGAGGACAATACTTTCACTAAATCTTAAAAACTTTAAATGTTTATAAAACTTTATCAATTTATAAAATTTTAAATATTTTAAACTTTAAAATATTTATAAAACTTTATCAATTTATATAACTATCAATCAAAAGCATTGTAGCATTTTAATCTAAATATGGAAAAAATATCTGAAGTAATAATGGAGAGCTAATATATTACAAAAGGCTGGACTTAGTTGACTGAGATATATAAGTAGTTCTTTTAAAAAATTAATTTTCATATGTTCCTTAATTTAAAAAAACACAGAAACGTTTAGAAAGGATTTCCAGAAAATAGCATTTTGCTGGTTTGGAGAAAACGAGCACCTGGGATAATAAGGCCATTTTTGTAAATCTGTTGAATAAATGCACATGTGAGCCCTAACAGATTCCCTTAGACGTCTGCTACTGGTCATCTTGGTTTTTTTTTTGTTTTTTTTGTTTTTTTTTTACATTTTACTTTAAATTCTGGGATGCATGTGCAGAATTTGCAGGTTTGTTACCTAGGTATACATGTGCCATGATGGTTTCCTGCACCTATCAACCCATCATCTAGGTTTTAAGCCCCGCATGCATTAGGAATTTGTCCTAATGCTCTCCCTCCCCTTGTGCGCCCCCTACAGGCCCCGATATGTGATGTTTCCCTCCCTGTGTCCGTGCGTTATTGTTCAACTCCCACTTAGGAGTGAGAATATGCGGTGATTGGTTTTCTGTTCCTGTGTTAGTTTGCTGAGGATGATGGCTTCCAGCCTCATCCATGTCCCTGTAAAGGACATGAACTCATTCTTTTTTATGGCTGCATAGTATTGCATGGTGTATATGTGCCCATTTTCTTTATCCAGTCTTTCACTGATGGGCATGTGGGTTGGTTCCAAGTTTTTGCTGTCGTAAATAGTGCTGCAGTAAACATATGTGTGCATGTGTCTTTATACTAGAATGATTTATAATCATTTAAGTATATACCCAGTAAAGGGATTGCTGGGTCAAATGGTATTTCTGGTTCTAGACCCTTGAGGAATCACCACACTGTCTTCCACGATGGTTGAACTAATTTACACTCCCATCAACGGTGTAAAATTGTTCCTATTTCTCCACATCCTCACCAGCATCTGTTGTTTCCTATGCTTTTAATGATCGCCATTCTAACTGGTGTGAGATGGTATCTCATTGTGGTTTTGATTTGCATTTCTCTAATGACCAGTGATGATGAGCTTTTTTTCATATATTTGTAGGCCACATAAATGTCTTCTTTTGAGAAGTGTCTCTTCATATCCTTTGCACACTTTTTGATGTTTTTTTTCTTGTAAATTTGTTTAAGTTCCTTGTAGATTCTGGATATTAGCCCTTTGTCAGATGGATAGATTGCAAAAGTTTTCTCCCATTCTGTAAGTTGCCTGTTTACTCTGATGATAGTTTCTTTTGCTGTGCAGAAGCTCTTTAGTTTAATTAGATCTCATTTGTCAATTTTGGGTTTTGTTGCAATTGCTTTTCGTGTTTGGTCATGAAGCCTTTGTCCATGCCTATGTCCTGAATGGTATTGCCTAGGTTTTCTTCTAGGGTTTTTATGGTTTGGGGTTTTACATGTAAGTCTTTAGTCCATCTTGAGTTAAGTTCTGGGATTCTTGTGCAGAATATGCAGGTTTGTTACATAGGTATACATATGCCATGGTGGTTTGCTGCACCTGTCAACCCATCATCTAGGTTTTAAGCCCCACGTGTATTTTTGTATAAGGTGCAAGGAAGGGGTCCAGTTTCAGCTTTCTGCATATGGCTTTCCCAGCACTGTTTATTAAATAGTGAATTCCTTTCCCCATTGCTTGTTTTTGTCAGGTTGTCAAAGATCAGATGGTTGTAGATGTATGGTGTTATTTCTGAGGTCTCTGTTCTGTTCCATTGGTCTATATATCTGTTTTGGTACCAGTACCATGCTGTTTTGGTTACTGTAGCTTTGTAGTATAGTTTGAAGTCAGGTGGCATGATGCTTCAAGCTTTGTTCTTTTTGCTTAGGTTTGTCTTGGCTATATGGGCTTTTTGGTTCCATATAAAATTTAATGTAGTTTTTTATAAGTCTGTGAAGAAAGTCAATGGTAGCTTGATGGGAATAGCATTGACTCTATAAATTACTTTGGGCAATATGGGCACTTTCACAGTATTGATTCTTCCTGTCCATGAACATGGATTTTTTTTTACCATTTGTTTGTTTCCTTTCTTATTTCCTTGAGCAGTGCTTTGTAGTTCTCCTTGAAGACATCCTCCATGTCCCTTGTAAGTTGTATTCCTAGGTATTTTATTCTTTTTGTAGCAATTGTGAATGGGAGTTCACTCATGATTTGGCTCTCTGCCTATCTATTATTGGTGTATAGGAGTGCTTGTGATTTTCGCACGTTGATTTTGTATCCTGAGAATTTGCTGAAGTTCCTTATCAGCTTAAGAAGTTTTTTGGCTGAGACGATAGGGTTTTCTAAATATACAATCATGTTATCTGCAAACAGAGATAATTTGACTTTCTCTCTTCCTGTTTGAATCCCCTTTATTTCTTTCTCTTGTCTGATTGCCCTGGCCAGGACTTACAATACTATGCTAAATAGAAGTGGTGGGAGAAGGCATCCTTGTCTTGTGCCAGTTTTCAAAGGGAATGCTTCCAGCTTTTGCCCATTCAGTATGATATTGGCTATGGGTTTCTCATAAATAGCTCTTATTATTTTGAGATATGTTCCATCAATACCTAGTTCATTGGGAGTTTTTAGCATGATGGCATGTTCAATTTTATCAGAGGCCTTTTCTGCATCTACTGAGATAATCATGTGGTTTTTGTCATTAGTTCTGTTTATGTGATGGATTACATTTATTGATTTGCATTTGTTTGAACCAGCCTTGCATCCAAGGGATGAAGCCAACTTGATCATGGTGGATAAGATTTTTGATGTGCTGCTTGATTCTGTTTGCTAGTATTTTATTGAGGATTTTTGCATCAATGTTCATCAGGTAAATTGGCCTGAAATTTTCTTTTTTTGTTGTATCTCTACGAGGTTTTGGAATCAGGATGTTGCTGGCCTCATAAAATGAGTTGGGGAGGAGTCCCTCCTTTCCTATTGTTTGGAATAGTTTCAGAAGGAATGGTACCAGCTCCTCTTTGTACCTCTGGTAGAATTCAGCTGTGAATCCATGTGGTCCCAAGCTTTTATTGGTTGGTAGGCTATTAATTACTGCCTCAATTTCAGAACTTGTTATTGGTCTATTCAAGGATTTGACTTCTTTCTGGTTAGGTCTTGGGAGGGTGTATGTGTCCAGGAATTTATCCATTTATTCTACATTTTCTAGTTTATTTGCATAGAGTTGTTTATATTATTTTCTAATGGTAGTTTGTATTTCTGTGGGATCAGTGGTGGTATCACCTTAATCATTTTTTATTGTGTCTGTTTGATTTTTCTCTCTTTTCTTCTTTATTAGTATAGTTAGTGGTCTATCTATTTTGTTAATCTTTTCTACTGGCTCCTGGATTCATTGATTTTTTTGAAGGGATTTTTATGTCTCTATCTACTTGAGTTCTGCTCTGTTCTTAGTTATTTCTTGTCTTCTATTAGCTTTTGAATTTGTTTGCTCTTGCTTCTCTAGTTCTTTTAATTGTGGTGCTAGGGTGTTGATTTAAGATCTTTCCAGCTTTCTGATGTGGGCATTTAGTGCTATATATTTCCCTCTTAACACTGCTTTAGCTGTTTCCCAGATATTCTGGTACATTATCTCTTCATTCTCATTGGTTTCAGTGAACTTCTTTATTTCTGCCTTAATTTTGTTATTTACCCGGTAGTCATATAGGAGCAGGTTGTTCAACTTCCATTTAGTTGTGTGGTTTTGAGTGAGTTTTGTTCTTTTTTTTTTTTTTTTTTTTGAGATGGAGTTTTGCTCTTGTTACCCAGGATAGAGTGCAAAGGCATGATCTTGGCTCACCACAACCTCCGCTTTCCAGGTTCAAGTGATTCTCCTGCCTCAGCCTCCTGAGTAGCTGGGATTACAGGCATGTACCACCACATCCGGCTAATTTTGTATTTTTAGTAGAGACAGGGTTTCTCCTTGTTAGTCAGGCTAGTCTCGAACTCCTGATCTCAGGTGATCCACCCGTCTCAGCCTTCCAAAGTGCTGGGATTACAGGTGTGAGCCACCACGCCTGGCCTTGAGTGAGTTTCTTAATACTGAGCTGTAATGTGATTGCACTGTGGTCTGAGAGACTGTTATGATTTCAGTTCTTTTGTATTTACTTCTAAGTAATGTGTAATTTCTTCTAATTGAATAAGTGCTACGTGGCGCTGAGAAAAATGTATACTTTGTTTATTTGGGGTAGAGCTCTACAGTTTTGTAGCTGTCTATTAGATCTGCTTGATCCAGAGCTGACTTCAAGTCCTGAATATCCTTGTTAATTTTCTGTCTTGTTGATCTGTCTGATATTGACAGTGGGGGGTTAAAGTCTCCGGCTATTATTGGATGGGAGTCTATGTTGCTTTGTAAGTCTCCAAGAACTTGTTTTATGAATCCATATGAATCTGGGTGCTGCTGTATTGGCTGCATACATATTTACAACAGTTAGCTCTTTTTGTTTCATTGATCCTTTTACCGTTATGTAATGTCCTTCTTTGTCTTTTTTGATCTTTACTGGTTTAAAGTCTGTTTTATCAGAGACTAGGTTTGCAAACCCTGCTCTTTTTTGCTTTCCATTTGCTTATTAAATATTCCTCCATCCCTTTATTTTGAGCCTATATTTGTCTTTGCACATGAGATGGGTCTCCTGAATACAGCACACCAATGGGTCTTGACTCGTCCAATTTGCTGCTACTGGCCATCCTTAAGATCCATTGGCTACAACCATCATCGATCACCTTTTGTATACAGGTTTATTCTTTTAACAAAAATGACTCCTTCAGATTTCATAAATAAAAGATTAAGAAAAATCCCCATTCGTGTACTTCAAATTCAGTATGCATTTCCTGGCAGTAGATGTGGCCAATGTGTCTAACAACAAACAATTGGTATCTTTGTTCCATATTTATTGATGGCTTCACAATATTAAAAGAAACAGAGATCAGCAGTGTACAGAGTTATTTAAATAAATGAGCAATTCCTGGAGCTGTTGAGCTTTTCACTTAAAAATATACTAGCAGCTGATTTGTTTTACTTTCTCAACATTACCTTTGCATTAGCCCTTGAATCAGAACACCAGATATAAACCACAAATTAAGAGCATAATTTGTTAGATGAATGCTTCGAATGCAACTTTCTTTACTAATGACTCAAATTAAAGTGGTTACTCACTGTAGATAACTATTAACAACCTGCCAAGATAACTGTGCTTTTTAAAACTATATTAAAAATGGAATGGTAAAAAGACTGGACTATTAATAATTATATTTGAATGAAAATAAAAATATCAATAAATATAAATACTCATAAATTCAATTGAACTTTATGTTATCCAAGGTATGGCGGGGGTAGGGGTTGTGAGGAGTGATCAAGTCTGTAACATTCCTGCAGAATAAGATCTCTGGAACTGATGGTTTCCTAAAATTGATACCGTTGTCTATAGTATTTGGTTGGTGCAAACATAATTGCAGTTTTTGGCATTGAGAGTAATGGCAAACTGCAATTACGTTTGCACCAACCTAATAAGTTTGGGATCTATATGACAAACCTTCACTAGTGAGATTAGGTTTGGTATCATTTATTTATGTTACGTCTTCTATTTTTTTTTCCTTTTTATCAAATTTCCTGGAACAAGTTATGAGCTTATTTCCTGACCCCGTTTTTGTAATGTGGAATAAGGTAGTTTATTTAATTAAATGTTTCTTTTCTTCATATAAAAGTTAATTTCTTTAAAGTATATGTAACTTCTCAAAGGTAAACAATTATTGTGCTTTCTAGGAAGACCCTACCTAATATGGTAACTTCTCAGTAAACATTAGGTTCTTGGAAAAAGTGACTTTAAGTAAAATGACTTATAATGAAACCAATTTTACCATAGGCTAATTGATATAAACAATATTTAATTTCTGCTCAGGAGCAGTGGCTTATGCCTCTAATCCTGGCACTTTGGGAAGCCGAGGCAGGTGGATTGCTTGAGTCCAGGAGTTCGAGGCTACTGCACTTCAGCCCAGGTAACAGAGTGAGACCTTGTCTCAAAAAAAATAAATAAAAGTAAAAATAAATTAATTTCCTCTGGCATACTTCTGGTCACAAAAACATCACCAAACTTCTAAATAAAGACTCAAAACATTTAAATGTTAATCATATTAATCATTGAAATAAATTTACTAAATTATGCCAGTTCAGGGTTATGGGTAGCTGGGGCCTATATCAGCAGCTCAGGGATAAGGGCAGGAAAACATGCTGGACTGGATGCCATTCCCTGGCATGGCACTCATGCACACCCACACTCATACTGGAATGGTGTAGACACACCAATGAGCCTAAGATGAGCAGCTTTGGGATGTGGGAGGAAACCAGAATGCTTGGAGATAACCCCAGCAGACATGAGGGGAACGTAGACACAGACTGTGGCTCTGGCTGGGAATCAATATTTTTTTCTCATCACTGTTGTAACCAAACCACATTGACAAAATGACATTATTCAAAAACCATCTCTAAATTGGGATTTATTTCGTAATATTGTTCTTTTTTTATGTGAAAAGGACTTGACAAAGTTATCTAGGCCTTCAGAATGGTCACACTTCTAGCTGTTGATCCTCATTAAAGGAGGCAGGGGTAGAATAGCAGTTATTTTTATTTCTGAATGAAATGGCTTCTCTTGGTTTAGAAGCAACATCAGAGCACAACATGAAGAGTTTGTGAAGTAGGGAATGGATACAAATTAAGTGGATTAAATCACATCCTATCATGGAAAGAGCATGAAATTTGGAGCCAGACAAACCTCCTAACTCTGCCACCTGCTATCTAGGGGACTTTATGAATTTTACTTCTCTAAGAGCACAGAAATTATATAGAAAAAGAAGTAATAGAATTTATACTGAAAGATATTGGAAGTAAGGAGACACATAACTGATGAGTTGAAATGTAAACGGGATTTACTACATGTCATGTCATGTCATGTGCATTATGGGAGAATTGTTAAATTCTCAAAGCAAAATTATGAGATAATTTTTGAACGGGAAGTATGTGCAAAAGGAAATAGAACACATACTGTTTTGATGGAATTACAATTAATTTTTAATAATCACTATGGCTTGGATGCAGAATATAAGATGTAAAGGAAAAAGAAAATTTAAATGAGGCTGTAAAAGTTGAAAGGAACCAGATCTTGGCTAAAAAACTAAGGAGTACAAACCTTATGGGGCAATAAGGATAGTGTTAAAATATTTTGTAATATTTAGTTTAGCATCTCTATGCAAGGATACTTTCTCTTAACACAAAAAGATTAATTATTATTGTCTGTTAAAACATGGACCCTTATATTATTAAGTTACTCAGAAAATTACAGACCTAGATAATATTCCAGTTCTGAAGGTAGAAATGCTATGTAGCAGGACGAAGTCGCAGACAGAACTCCTCAGACACCAGATTAAAGAAGGAAGAGGAGCCGGGCGCGGTGGCTCACGCCTGTAATCCCAGCACTTTGGGAGGCCGAGGCGGGTGGATCATGAGGTCAGGAGATCGAGACCATCCTGGCTAACACAGTGAAACCCCGTCTCTACTAAAAATACAAAAAATTAGCCGGGCATGGTGGTGAGCGCCTGTAGTCCCAGCTACGCGGGAGGCTGAGGCAGGAGAATGGCGTGAACCCGGGAGGCAGAGCTTGCAGTGAGTCGAGATCGCACCACTGCACTCCAGCCTGGGCGACAGAGCGAAACTCCGTCTCAAAAAAAAAAAAAAAAAAAAAAAAAAAAAAAAAAAAAAAAAAAAGAAGGAAGAGGTTTTTTATTCAGCCAGGAGCGTTGGCAGACTTGCGTCTTAAGAGCCGAGCTCCCCGAAAAAGAAATTCTAGCCCTTTTAAGGGCTTAACAACTCTAAGGGGTCCACGTGAAAGGGTCATAATAGATCAAGTAAGCATGAGGAACGTGACTGGGGGCTACACACATCAGCTAACAGAACAAAAAGTTTTACAGTGCTTTCTCATACAATGTCTGGAATTTACAGATAACACCAGTAGTTTTGGTCAGGGGTTCATATTATTATTATTATTTTAACCACCAGGGCCAGGTGGTGGCGCCAAGGTCGTCTAGCTATTTATCTTACTTCTGTTTCTTTCCAACTTTTTGCTTTCTCCCTTTTCTCCTGTCTTATAAACTAGGGAAAAGGGGAGTTTGGGGAGAAGCTGGGAAGGACAACAGGAGAAATGGTGGTCTCATTCCATAGCTGTGTATTACAGGGAGTCTCCTAAATGAATGCTTTCTTCAAAAATACCTAACGGATTTCCTGCTTGATATATTTCTATCTTAACTTGATGCCACTCATTTTTGCTCTCAATTATAGTAAATTTTATCTTCATCTAAGATATTCATGGCAAAATTTAAAAGTGTGTCTGACATGGTGTATTTACTGCCTCCTCCTTAATTTATTTTTAACTTTTAAGTTCAAGAGTACGTGTGCAGGCTTGTTACTTAGGCAAATTTGTGTCATGGGGTTTTGTTGTACAGATTTTTCATCACCCAGATGTTAAGCCTAGTACCTGTTAGTTATCTTTCCTGATCCTTTCCCTCCTCCCAGCCTTCATCCTCCAATATGTTTCATTATGTGTTGTTCCCCTCTTTGTGTCCATGCGTTCTCATAATTTAGCTCCCACTTAAAAGTGAAAACATATGGTATTTGGTTTTCTGTTCTTGCATTAGTTTGTTAAGGATAATGGCCTTCAGCCAGCCCCATCCATGTCTCTGAAAGGACATGATCTCATTCTTTTTATGGCTGCATAGTATTTCATGATGTATATGTACCACATTTTCTTTATCCGGTCTATCACTGATGGGCATTTAGGTTGATTCTATGTCTTTGCTATTGTAAATAGTGTTGCAATGAGCATAATGCGTGGCTGTGTCTTTATAATAGAATGATTTATTTTCTTTTGGGTATATACCCAGTAATGAGACTACTGGGTCACATGGTATTTCTGTCTTTAGATCTTTGAGGAATCACCACACTGTCTCCCACAGTGGCTGAACTAATTTATGTCCCCACCAACAGTGTATAAACATTCAGTTTTTTTTCTACACAACCTCACCAGCACCTGTCATTTCTTGGGTTTTTAATAATACCGCTTCTCACTGGTGTGAGATGGTATCTCATTGTGGTCTTGATTTGCATTTCTATAATGATCAGTGATGAGCTTTTTTTTTCATATGATTGTTGGCTACATGTACATCTTCTTTTGAAAAGTGTCTTTTCATGTCCTTTGACCACTTTTTTATGGAGTTGTTCGTTTTTTTCTTGTAAATGTGTTTAAATTCCTTATAGATGCAGAATAAAATTTTTTCCCATTCTATAGGCTGTCTGTTTACTCTGTTGATGATTTATTTAGCTGTGCCGAAGCTCTTTAGTTTAATTAGATACTATTTGCCAATTTTGCTTTTGTTGCAATTGCTTTTGGCATTTTCATCATGAAATCTTTGCTCGTGCCTATATTCTGAATGGTATTGCCTAGGTTGTCTTCCACTGTTTTTATAACTTTAGATTTTACATTTAAGTCTTTAATCCATGTTGAGCTAATTTTTGTATACAGTGTAAGGAAGGGGCCCAATTTTAATCTTCTACATATGGCCAGCCAGTTATCCCAGCACCACTTACTGAATAGGGAATCCTTTCCCCATTGCTGGTTTTTTGTCAGGTTTATCAAATATCAGATAGCTGTAGATGTGGGAACTTATTTCAGGGTTCTCTATTGTGTTACATTGGTCTACGTGTCTGTTTTTGCATCAGTACCATGTTGTTTTGGTTACTGTAGCCCTGTATTAGAGTTTGAAGTTGGGTAGCATGATGTCTTCAGCTTTGTTCTTTTTGCTTAGAATTGCCTTGGCTATTTGGACTCCTTTTGGTTCTGCATGAATTTTAAAATAGCTTTTTCTAGGTCTGTGAAGAATGTCAATGATAGTTTAATAGGCATAGTATTGAATCTATAAATTGCTTCAGGTAGTATGGCCATTTTAACGATATCGATTCTTCCTATCCATAAGCATGAAACATTTTTCCATTTGTTTGTGTCATCTCTGATTTCTTTGAGCAGTGCGAATCAATTTCTGGACTTGCTCCTCTTGACTTTATTGACTCCCACAGCCTCCTTTGGTAGATATGCATCATCTTCCTACCCCTAAACATTGGAATTCTTTAAGACTCCAGTGCATTTCTCTTCTGTGCTTTAAACTCAAAGCTAGGTGCTTTGAACTCAATATCTAATTGATACCACTGGCCTCAGCTTCTCTCCTTATCTCCAACTCATATATTCAACTGCTTACTCAATGCCTCCACCTGAATTTCTAGTAGATATGGCAAACATACCCATTCCAAAAAAATAACTTATTTTTTCTATTTCTTCTCTCTACAAACATGTTCCTCTTCCAGTCTTTATTAGGCCACAAATGAACCTCATCATTATTCTGAAAATGTTGACCATTTTTCAGTTATATTTTACACACTTTACGATTTCTCACATGCTATATATATTCCATTTGAATACAGTTGTCCCTCAGTATCTGCAGAGAATTGGTTGCAGAATACTTCCATACCAAAAAATCTGCAGATGCTCAAGTCTCTGATATAAAGTGTCATAATATTTGCATATAACCTACAGCAAATCCTTCTATATAATTTAAATGGCCTCTAGATTACTTATAATACCTAATAAAATGTAAATAGTTGTTATACTGTATTACTTTTAAAATTTTATATTACTTTTATTGTTATATTGAATACACACACATTTTAACATTTTCCATTTGTGGTTGAATCCACAGTTGCAGAAACAGGAGGCGCAGAGGACCGGCTGTATATAGTAAATGAAATCATTTATCTCCACTTCCGTTGCTACCATCCCAATCTAAGCCAAATCATCTTTGCCCAGACCATTTAAATTGCTTCCAAATCTGCTTCTACACTTGCCTTCCTAGAAGCAGTTCATGCAGCATCCTAAACAATATTATTGACATATATAAATGATTCTGTCAGTCTCTTGCTCAGAAGTCTTCCTAAGACACGTAAAATAATCCAAAATTCTTATTATAACCTTCAAAGCCCTAGGTATAAGGTTTCCTGTCGCTCATTCTGGCCTCTTTGTCTCCCTCCCACACTTGTTTACTCCATTCTAGTGAAACCATACTTTCTTCTGCTTCTCAAAGACATGCATTTTCACCTCAGGGCCTTTGCACTTGTTTTCTTTTGCCCCAAATATTCTTACTACAGGTAATCACTTGGTTTATTTCTTCCTTTCACTGTTCTCAAGTCAAACATTCCCTCTAAAGAGAGTCCTTTTGTGGTGGACTTTACTTAAGATACCCATTCTTGTTGTCTTATTTTCTCATTCAGTTTATATTTCTATATATTGCCTATCACTAACATCGCATTATACACGTATTTGTTAATTATCTGATAGTTCCACAAAATGTAAGCTTCCTAAGGCCAGTTTGCCATAGTTATTTAATTCTCTCTAGCATCAAGAATATTTCCAGGCCTATAGCAGGTGCTTATTATTTGGTAAATGAATTCTTAAAGGGGAAGAAAATATGATCATTTTGAACTCCTCAAAAGTAAGCTAGATGACAATTTCTAAACCATTATTCATCACTGCACTGAGTTCATCTCAGTGCAGTGATGGATAATGAGATCAATAGAACACAAGTGAGAGTTCAGGACCAGAACTGAACATATATGGCAACTTGAATTATGTCAGAGGTGGCACCATTGATTGTTGTAAAAAGGATATACTCTTCAATAAATATATTAAGACAATTGGTTATCCAAAGGAAAAAATCTAAAATGGAGTCTCTAACTCCCATTCTATAAAAAAATGAATTGATGAAAGAATTCATGCAAAGTTCAATAATATTTAAAAATATATATAGGACTATAGAAATATATATATAACCTGAGAGTAGAAGTGGATTTACTTAACAAGACACAAAGAGCAAAAACCATAAGAGAAAAGATTGACGTATTTGCCTAGAATCATAATGCAAAACTTCTTTCTTTCACCAAAATAATACCATAAAAGATTAAAAAGAATGACAGATCAAGAAACTATTTGCAACACCTGTAATTTACAAATGATTAGTGATGTAGAATATGAAAAAACTTCTATATTATGTAGGCATATAATAAGGGGGAAAAAAGAGCAACATTCACAGACTAGTGATAGAGGCAGGAGGCAGACAAATGCCTAGGCAGATAAGTAAGGGTCCCTGGAGAATCTCCAACCCGCCCCACTAGTGTTTGTATCAGCTGTGCTTTTGCAGTTAAGAAAACCCTCACAGGGTCTTGCCTGGGCATGCCTGCAGTGGACTGGAGGCCCACATGCACTGTAGAGTGGGGTGGAGCCAGCAGGAATTTACACCTTATCCATGGGAGGATACCCTCTTCTTCTCGTGTGTGGTGGCCTGGTATTTGATCTGTGAGGTGGGAGCCTGCTGGCAGGACCCCTCTCTCTGCTGAGAGCTCCCTTTTTGCTTAATAAATTCTGCCCTCCTCACCTCTCAGTGTGAATGTGTGTCTAATTATTCCTGGTCGTGAGACAAGAACTTGGATTTAGCTGAGCTAAGGAGCAAAAATCCTTCATCAATAGCAATTTACAGAAGAAACCAGCCTGTTTAATTAATAGAAGATAGTCAATGACACTTATAATGAAGAGAATAAAATAAAGAAAAAAAACCATGAGATATATTTGCCATTCCTCTGAAAGGGAACAGTCTTAAAAATGGCAATACCAAGTTTTGGTATGCGAGGGTAAAGTGGTAAAGCCACTTGGGAGATCAATGTGGAAATATCTAGTAAAGTTCCTATGAACCCAAATTTTACTCCTTATAATATATTTCAGGGAGTGTCTTACACACACAGGAAGGGAAAATGTATAAGAATAAATCTGAGCTACCTAAACATTAATAGAAGCTTTTATCTAAAAGTAGTATTTTATACAATGAATTATTGTACAGCAGTTAAAGTGAGTGAACTGGAGCTACATCTGTCAATATGGATGCATCTCTCAAATATAACACTGAGTAGAAAAAAGTGAGGTGAAGAAGAATACAAACACGTAAGTTATACAAATACAAATACGTAAGTTGTAAAAGCTTGCAAACATTAATCTGTTATAAAGGAATACACACAGATTAATATATATTTATTATACATGTCTCATTGTGTGAATGTAATTATAGGAATATGTACTAAAGAAATTTAAGAAAAGCATCAATGTCAAACTTAATCTATTAATTAGAGTATGGAGGGAGCTGAGGAGAGTGTGATGAGGGATCAAGGAAAAAACACAAGGAATTTGAAAATACACTGGTGATATTTTATTTCGCTTGTTGGGTATGGGCACATCATTGTCAATTTCATTTTCTTTTATATATTTGAAATTTATTAAATATATTAAAATATAATTTTCAATAATATAATTACTATTATGAAAATCTAAGATGAATATGCATCAACAATTTTGTTCAGCTCATTAGTTAATGAGGCAACTAGAAAGATGTTGTGACCAGTTGAAAGAATATTTGAGAAGTATTTGAGAAGCTAGAGTATGTAAAAGAAAGTAAGGTTTTTGAATAAGATACAAAAGAGGTCCAATTTCATACTTTTGAGATGTCTGTTCAACTAGAGAAAAGCTATCTGGCATCTTGTCCCCTCAAATCCCTAATTGCTTTGCCAGCCCTGAACTCTACTGTTTGTTTTCTCCATAGCATGACATAGTTGTAGGCTCTATGCTTTACACTTCCTATTTGACCTTCTTGCCTTGTGCTGGGATTAGCAAATACCCAAAAGGAAAATAGTGGTAGTGGAAGTCTGTCTTTCCTCAAAGCATTTCTCTTTTCTCCAGAATCTCAGCTCCTTAACTCTTGGCTCTTTGCTCACCAGATATCTTTAAAGAGGTCTCTTTTGAGTATCTTCTCTTCTCTTGTCCACTTTCACAGTTGCTCTTGATGAGAGAGTTAGTCTAATACGAAGTACTTTATCATCAGTGAGAGAATTCCCTTCCTGATTTTAAAAATCTTTTTAATTTCAGTATTTTGACAAAAGATAAATGTGGAATTTATTTGAAGTAATAAGTACACTATATTTAGGATTGATGGAACAAATATTTTTCTTCTCAATTTTTATTCCTAATGATAACAGTAACAATAAAAAGGGGGAAGACCAGTTATTAAAGCCAGAGAAGAGCTGTGAAATACAGTATAGTTTGTACTAAGTATATGTAGAAGGCCTAATGCAGGAATTGAGGGGGAAAAAAGATTGTTGAAAGGAAGGCAATAAAACTAGAAGAAACACAATAGGAAACTCTAAGAGTCAGGAAACACAGGCCTGATAAAACAAATCAAAATGAAATGACAATGACAAGATACAAGATAGAATGGTCACAGAGTTAAATGATTGATATGAACTGAAAACAGATATCTACAATGTGTGGCTAACATGTCTCTATAAGAATAAAACAGATTGAAATAAAATCAAACTTAAAAGAAAAGTATTTTTCTGAAATATAACATTATAAGCCAATTTAAAAGCATGTTGTGTCCTAGGAAGAGTTGATACAAAATTAATCAGTATTGAGATGTATCCTTGAAGCCTCCAGTCTTTCAAATATTAGAATCCTCAGGACATTCTGGCAAAGTACCAAATTGTATATGAAAGGGACAAAAATCAAACTAATCTCAGACTTCTTTACTCCAAAATTCTTTACTCCAAAATGACAGTGATATACAGCCCATACAAATGTCAAGATATTAAACTCTAACCTAAGATTATCCTTCAAGTAAAAATGCAAGAGTAAAGTAGTCCCAAACACATGAAAATTAAAACACTATGGCACCTCTAAACTCCTTTTACATAATTGAGTGAATAATAAAATTCTAAATGAGAAACACATCCAAAAAAGAGTTCAGAAGTGAAGAAGTAGTTCTAAAGCCATTTAAATACATAATGTAGCCCAAAAAATAGCAATAGTTAAGATAACAGAAAATAATATAAAAGTTATAAACTTTAAATGTATGAAAATTTTAAAAAAAGCAGGAGGTGAAACCATAAAAGAAAGGCAAGTAGAAGAAAATATATCCACTGTTTTATTTATTACAAGTATTAAATAGAGGAAGCATAGAAGTTTAAATATATTATTAAAATATGAAGTTTTTCGTAAGAACATAAAAATACTAAAATAAGCCATCAAAAGATGAGAAGCAAAATATATATAAACTAAAGCAAAAACATGGATAATATAGTAAATGGTAGAAATGGGAAATATTTAAAACACAAAATCTAACATAAATTAAAATGATAAATTAAGGAAAAATTGTTATATCACTAATTGTACCTGTTATAAATTAATTTAGCAAATAAAAAGTATTACCAGAAAATATATCTGATAGAATATATAAACTATACTTAAATAATTCTAAAACAAATTGGTATTTAAATCTCTGAATAAAAGTAAAACTGTAACTATAAACAGATGAAGCAAATGCCAAAAATTAATAATAAAGAAAGCAGTGATTCGGCTAAGAGTATATGTACAGGTTAAATTTACAGCAAAAACTTCAATAAAAAGGAAAATTTTATAAAGATTAAACAATGCAATTCCAAATGATCTCTTTAGCATGAATATTTCTATACCAAATAACATAGAATCAAAATCTAGAAAAGAATCCTGCAAGAAGCAAAAGTAAAAATAGAAAAATCTGTCCTAAAAGATATATGTATCCTTAAATGTTTTTGCTTACTTCTTTCAATACAAGACAAAGTAAACAAAAACATTTAAGAATATAAATAATATTATTAAACTAAACTAAAAAAAATATTAAATTACATCCTAAAATAAAACATCAAGTTCCCATGAAACATTGACCAAATATTAGTTCCTAAAGGACACTTTCTTAAATTCCAACTGTTGAAATAGCAAGGACGACTGCATTCTGTGACAAATATGCAAAAAACTAGGGATAAATAACCAAGATGAGAAAACTCAAAATCCAACCACATCAATCTAATATAAGAAATTTGTTTTTTATTTCACAAATTAGATCAAGGGGGAAAGCAGAAATTAAAGGATTGCTGGGAATTAATGGTAATTTCAAACATTACCTATAAATTAAAATACTGTATTTTATTGAGAGCTTTTAGTTGTAGTCTGTGCAAAAAGGAAAATGCAAACAGATAAGAAATGTAGGAATTCATAAATTACATTTTGTATCTTAAACAAGAAAAAAATCCATGAAAGGTAAGGAAATAAAAAGAAGAAATAAATAGTTGCACAGAAACTGGTGATCAAGAATACCGTCAAACTATAACCAACACATACAAGTTTGCTTCCTTGGAAAGAAAAGTGGAGCAGTAAGTAACATAATGTAGAATAAAGGGGTGAAGCCAAAATGCACATAATTTATACTAAAAAAAAAGGAGAAAAAAATCAAACATTTATAAGACTTAAAAATAAGTAAAAAAAGAGCACTTTGATTAAATTTATGCAATCCTTGGTTTGTCTTTTTCTCAGAATATATAAATTAGGCAAATTGACTTCAGGTTAGATAAACAGACCAACTTTTTGGTTAGAGAATAAGAAAGGTTGTCAAACAGCAGTCCTTTGCCCTCTCCAAATATATACACATACAGAGCACTAGGGCATTTTTTCTCTGGTGAATTCTACTAAGCCTTCAAAAACATAAAATTCTTATATTATTAATACCAGTGTTCTCAAACTTACCAATCATTTGGAGATGTTATTAAAATACGGATTCTGATTCCATTGATTTGGGTGGGATATACGATTCTAGCAAGCTCCCAGGTGATGCTGATGCTGTTAGTTAACAAGCCACATGTTGAATTGGAGAGGTTTACATTGTTTCATTACCTAGAGAAAGAAAGCTTCCAAGCACGTTTTACAAAGTGTACTCTAAAATTGATATTAAAAGCTTATACATATATTCCCTAAAAGACAACTACAAAACAGTTTCTGTTATAAATATTGATGATATTAATACTAAGGCAAAATAAAATATTTACAGATAGAATCAAGTTGGTTATTAAAAGAAACACACAACACGATCAAATAGTGCAGTTCTACTAAAGCCCCCATGGTTTGGTGTTAGCAAAGACATTAATAAAATCTACCATATTACCAGGTGAAATGAGAAAAACATTATCTTCATAGATGCTGAAAAAACATTTGATGAAATTCACCACACGTTACTTATTTTTAAAAGTCTAAGTAAAATTAAAATTATAGATTAAAACTGAATGATAAAATTTAAAAAGTCTCATTAAAATTAGAAACAAAACAAGGATTTTTGCTATCACCATACTTATTGTATATTGGGTTTTGATGACTGTGAAATTAGGCAAAACAATATCAGATACTTTCAAAAGAGAAGGAAAAATGTACCATTATTTGTAACTGATATAAGTGTAATACAACTGGAAAACCTGAGAAAATTAATTGAAAATCACTAGACTTTTAGTTTATGATAAAGTTTGCATTTCAAATCAGTGGAGGAAATATTTCAATACTTGTGTTGGGATTACTTGCAGAGGCATATCTTACAGAGCCTAATCCTTACTTTACCTTGAGCAAGAACAAATGCTAGCTAGAGAAAAAGTGCAAATGTAAAACAAACTAACAACAAAAAGCTAACAATAACTACCTGAACACCCCCAAAGCAAGTAAATATTTATACACACATATAAACAAACAACCTAAAAGCAGCAGGAAAAAAAGATGGACATCTTTTTCTGTGAGTCATAACTCTTTTATGCATTTTACAAAACAGAGAAGCTGCTGAGAAAAAAAAAATTGAATTATTTGACCAATTAGAAAGTCAAAACTCTTGAATAGTAAAAGTATCTTCAAAAAAAATCAAAAGACATGGAAACTGGAACGTATTTGTAACATATAAAAAAACAAATCTTCTAATGCCATATTGGCAAAGATTAAAAGATTATATAACAAAGGATGACCATCTTGCAAATAGATTATGCTACAATCATATAATGTTAATGATTACTGCCATTGCAAGAATGCAACATATTTCTATATGCTGCTATGAAAATATCCACAGAATATTGTATTTGTCCTAGCAGGTAGAAACAAATACCCAAGTTGAATCTGGAATAATTTGTAGTCAAAGGAAGAGAACCTAGAGGGGAGGCATTTTGAAAGCAGAATCAGCAAAGTAAAGGAAGAGGTAAAAAATATTCTGAAATTTTTCAGCCTTAGTGACTGGGATAATTATTATTATTAAAACCTGAAAGAAAAGTTTATTGTTATTAAAGGTAATACAAAAAGAGTACCAAGTATTGGCAAAATCTGAGTATTTCGAAGCCAGACTTTGATTCTCACACTGTTACTTAGTAGCTGTGCGACCTTATGCAGATTATTATTTTTTCCTCTGTACCTCCTTTTCTCATCTTTGAAAGAGGGTAAGTATTCACAGAATTGTTTGATTTACAGCTCTAAGGATTAAAATAGTTAATATTATAAAAGTGCTAAGAAGAGTGCCTTGCTTATAGTACACGTTAAGTATCTGTTAGCCATTAATATTAAAACAAATTATGGGGTGCTGAGTATGAAATACTACTTGAGCATTTAGGTCCTGAGGTACAGAAGACAGAAATGCTGGGCTAGGCTGGATGCTTATGCCTGTAATCTCAGCACTTTGGGAGGCCAAGGCAGGTGGATCACTTGAGCCCAACAGTTTGAGAACAGCCTGGGCAACATAGCAAAACCCTGTCCCCACAAAAAACAAACAAACAAACAATAACAACAACAAAAACGCAAAAATTAGCCGGGCATGGTAGCATGCACCAGTAGTCCCAATTCTCTCTCAAAAAAGAAGAAAAAAAAGAAAAGAAAAGAAAAAAGAAATGCTAGGCTAAATCTTGGCCTACAGACCAGAGTAATAGATATGTTTGCCTAGACTGAGGAGTTTCTCAGGATGGCTGACTCTCAGGGCAAAAACAAAGTTACCCTATCATTACTTGGAGTGGGGAGAGAGACAGTGCTCAGCACCAAGGTAGATTTTCTAGGCTGAAGCAACTTGTGGAATCTCACAAGTTGATGTTATTTCAGCCTCCTTTCAGAAGACATTCTCTAATGACAGAAGGCACTTGCCAAATCATCTTCTAGGGAGAATGAAGGGGGAATGAAGGTCTTGGGGTAAGATTCCAAAACCTAGCTGTGTAATTTCCTCATGCTGGAATTGTGTCCTCTTGTATTAGTCAGGATTGTCCAGAGAAACAGAACCAATAGGAATATCTAGATATATTAAGAGGAGGGTTATGGTGGGAATTGGCTCACATGACTATGGAGGATGAAATGTCTCATGATATGTTGTCTGCAAGCTGGAGATCCGGGAGAGCTAGTGGCAAAATTCAATTTAAGTCCAAAGGCCCAAGAACAAGGAGCTTTTATACCCTAGGGCAGGAGAAAATGTAAGTACCAGCTCAGTAAGAAAGAGCTTGCACTTCATCTGCCTTATCTGATCAGGTCCTGCTACAGATTGGATGATTGGATGGTGCCCACCCACAACTGATAAAGGTGGATCTTGTTTGCTCAGTCTGCTGATTCAAACGCTAATCTGTCCTGGAAACACCTTCTCACAGACACACCCTGAAATTGTATTTTACCAGCTATCTGGGCATCCCTTATCCCAGTCTGTTGACACACACGAAAAAAATTAACCATCATAGTCTTGATTGAATGATCCAGGCCTTTAGTAACTAAGTAGATAGTTGTTGATTTTACTTCTATGTTAGTTGGTCTAAATGTGTCCTTGAGAATTATTAAACATATTAATTTATTTAATGCAGTATTCTTTAAGCTCTTAGAATATCTGAGAAAGAAGCAACTTAATTAAAAATCAGCATCTGTGATTAGGAATGTGTTGTTCTTCCTGTCCGTGGAGTTTTAAAACACGTCCTCTTCCATCCAAGTTACACAAGCCTCACTCAGTTCTTGAAATCTCTCAAGAATTGCTGTTTATTTCTTTAGGGTGTTCCCCAACCAGGATCCCACAAGGTGAATTTTGTGTCTGTTAGAACATCCCAAACAAACCACAATAATTTACTCTAGCCAATATTCCATGATGGGTCATCAAATAAGTGAAGAAGGTGACAGAAGTTTGTATATATTTCTTGACCAAGAGTATTTGAAATTTCCCATCTCATGGAAATTCTTCTTTTCCATCAGTCTAGTGAGTGTGTGGTATAGTTTACCTTCTATGCCTAAGTACACACAAAACTTAGGTGAGGGAAACTAGATAAAATTTATAAAGTTTACCAAAATATTGGTGCCAGGAGGTAGGGGGTGAGGTAATCATTCCAACTTAGTCTCTATTTTATATCGCCTCACTTATCTGAGGAGAAACATCATAGAATTTTTTTTCCATACAAAGCTCAAGGTGACTTTGTGCTGCAGGTTATTATATTTTAATCTCCAGATTAGATGCTTGAATCCAATACAATCTGAAAAAAATTATATGTACAATGTTTAAAAGAATTGATAAGAAAGGTTATGTTTAGGTGAAGTTGAAAAAGGTCAACAGAATTGTGATTCAGTGTGGTAAACTTAATATATATGCACGAAAGAATGGCCACAGAAATGTTCTTTTTCCTACAAAATGTTTATTTATTTACTATTTTACACTCGTGGGGGAAAAGTCCTAAATTTGAAATTGTCAGTAGTGTCATTTACTATTAATAGATTCACACCACACTCCTAGATTAACTTTTAAACATATTTTCTGACAAATTGTAGGCTGGTACTGATGACCTAGTTTCAGCAGTGAATAGCTGCCACTCAAATTTCTCAAGAGAGAACAAAAACTTCATATTTAAAAATACAGAATTTCTCAGTACTGTATAGCAAAAATGTTTATGGAGAGAACCATGTAAATTATCATCATTTTTAAATATGTCTGAAAGACCCCTGTTAGAAAATACTCAGAGAGACAGCAATCTCTTAATACAAATTGAATCACCAGTAGTGTACTCATATTGTGACATTATCAAAGCATGCAAGATAGAGTATTTCGTGCATTGAAGAAGATACCATATTTCAATGTTTATAGCAAATATTAATGTATAATAGCTTAGTATAAACCAGGCTGATATGGAGCAAATAGTTCTCTTAAAAAAAAGCTAATGTGAAAGGAAGCAGTGAAGCAACAAAAGTTGATAATTCTTCATAAGGCAATTTAACGTGATAAGAATTGGCATTCTTTTCGTCGCAAAAATGCTTATAAGAAGTAATAATTGTGGAAGCATGAGAATTTACTGCAATAAGCTGAACAAAACGCTTAAAATTCAAAAATACAATTCACCCCAAAGAACTTGAGATTAAAAATGAAAAACTGCTCAGAATATACATATTTACACTTATCTCTTGTAGAGCATATGTTTCCTTCCAAGCTACGCAGGGACTTACCATTTGCCATGTTTTCACAGATTAAATATTGTTAAATACTCCAAGGCACAGTTCATAGCTACTTTCAAGATTAAAACTAATAAAAAATCTGTTTTAAATACATTCTTATTATTTGACACTTTAGTGGGTCTAAATCATGTAAAGACAGTCAATTTTATTTTTCTATACTTCAATACTACAAATGTTAGTGTATTGAATATTAATACGATCAATTGCAAAACGTCTAATTCAATTATATATCCCTTTAATTCTGTACTAGATACTTTTACAAAGTTGGTAGAGATATTAGAGTCTTGAGTATTCTTTTTACCTCACTTTTGCTCTTCTATGTACAATTATGTGTTTATGTTTTTATCACTTTTTGCTTTTTTCCCACTATTCCTTATAAAAGCAAACAATAATTTTAAAATATATAGGGTCCTCTGTGTTTAACTTTAATCTTTTCTTCTGCATCTTAATAGTAATAATACTACATTTGGAATTCAGGGTATAATATCTTAAGTGGTATGTCTATACAATTTCCTTAAGGTAATTACACTGTAAAATTATAATACATGCATTGGTACTACAAACTACAAATAGCCCAAACTGTATTCTGGTTTGTTTATGCTTATTTTAATAATCTTGCAATACATTATTTTTATGTACAAATTATTTTTGCTTGGCCTGTCTGGGCTAATATTAACATGTGTAGTATATGTTTATGCTAAAAATAAGAAGCACAACCCTTAAAAATACATCCACCACACCAAAACCCAAAAATCACTTTTACAGAAACCTATCAATTAATGGGCTTATATCCAAACATCCAATGTAAGACATCAAGTATTTAATAAGTTAGGATTATATAGTTTGATTCAACAGAGACTCATGTTACATAGATATTGTATAGATACTTTACTGAGATTTTTCATTTTTCTTGTAATGGACTCCTTTGCTTAACAGTGTTCTGGGTTACAATTACTGTGTTCATGTTGTATATGGAAGAACAGACCCAGAATTACTTTATGAGAGAAATCATAATCTTATTCCTAGACAGCCCTCCATTCAGCTATGGAAATAATTTTGAAGTCTAAGTAGGCTCTTGAATGAACTACAGAAGATAGCCACCTTCTTCCGGCTGCCCTTTCTCCCAGCTCAGCTTCTAGCTGGGTTCCAGTTTCTTATCTTAAAGTAAAAATACAACTAGTGCTTACCTCATAGAATTATCATGTTGATTAGATAAAATATTTAAAGCACTGTGTGCCAGACAGTATGTAGCATTCAGTAAATTCTCAATAAATATTAGCTGTTTAGATAACTGCATATTAACATAGTAAAAGCTCTAAGAAGTCCTTTAGTGAAGACATTTACTTTGCTTAACTTTATCTCAACATTTCCTTATCTTATTAGAGCCTATTTACAACCCACTATTGACTTTGGAAACAGGCTATTTGACAGGTATGCTGCCTGCCTGGCCACGTTGTTTTGCCCTTTTGAGGTGTGTGTGTGTGTGTGTGTGTGTGTGTGAGAGAGAGAGAGAGAGAGAGAGAGAGAGAGAAAGATAGAGAGAATTGTCATTTGCCATTATGCCACTGGCCAAGTTGAAACATATTTTATAAAAACATAACTATGATACTTCCTGTTTTAGATATTGAAGAGTTCAATTTGGTGACATTGCTCCCTACATTATACATTGTATCCTCCTTATAGGAATCCTCTGCATTAATTGTTCCTCTATATCAGATCAATGAAAAGCAATAGTCTCTTTATGACGTAACTTTTTAAAATTAATTTTTAATAGACAACTATAAGCAAATAATTTAGAGTCTACATAGCAAAGTATTTTTTTTTTCTTTTTCGTGTCATCCTTGCACAGGGGCCATGCTAATTGTCTCTGTATCATTACAATGTTAGTATATTACTGCTGAAGCAAGCATGCAAAGTCATTTTTTAATGATAGCTTTAACATCTACACTACTCAGAGTAAAAATAACATTTTATTCCTTGTTTCTAGCAGGGTCTCTGTCAACTAGTAGGAAACCATTACGTGCTTTCCTAATAAAATAATAAAAGCAGTTAACAATCACCATATTTATTTCATCTAGATAATTATGTTTGTAGTTATAATGCAAATATTCTAAGAAAATTATTTATATTGTTTAAAAACAGCAGGTTGTATCATATTTTACACTTGAAGCGGCCTATGAAAATCCACTCTCTACCGCGCTGCTCTCCACCACCTGACCTCTTCCCAAAATGTCTCGACTTTGTTCAGGTTTCTCTACTTCTTTGCACTCAAAGAATTCGACCCATCCCTGGTAGCAGGAAGTGAATCCTGATTTGTCTAAGCTAGCAGATGGAGGTTCCATTCTACCAACCAATAATTTTAAAGTATGGGAATAGTTTGTAGTTCTGGCCAATTGTATGAGAAGAAAAATATATTGGGGGGACACTTGGAAAATTTTCTTCACTTTTTAAAATCAGAATATAAAAAGAGTTAATCTCCTTTGCTGGTGGTTATCGTTGCCATGTCTGGGTGTGATGTCTGGAACTCTGGGTAAGTCAAAGAGCAAAGTCAGTAAGTGTGGGGGTCGGCGGTAGACCAGAGATACCGGAATAAACTAAGTTGTTCATTTTCTTTTCTCATCACTGGAATAACCAATCCTGAAGTTGTCCTTTCCTGTTATTTTCTGAGTTTCTTAATTAGTGAATTAGTAAATTTTCAAATAAAACCCAACTAAGGCTATTGAAACCGTGATTTTCTGTCACCTGTAGTCGGAACATCCTAACTGCCATACTCATCTGGCTCCCAACACTTTTACTTGGAATTTTAAATCACCAAATGTACTTTTTGTATTTTAAACTTGTTATGTGTGACACTTTTATTTTCCTCTTATTTCACTAAGATTACAGATGCTAGACAACCCTTCTCTCAGATTCATTGGCATTTTGTTAAATTGAATTTCTTTTGCCTATCTTGAGAAATGTTAATCTGAATAGAAATGCTCTATTTTTAAACAGAAACACTTGTTAAAGTTACACTTCTAGAATACATAAATGTGTGGAAACTTTAGAAGCGATGAACACTTTTCCCTGATAAATGTCCCACTGTTTTTGATTCATGGTGATTTTGTTTTCTTCCACATATATTAAAAACACAGAACATTTCAGTCTCATACTTTGGCAAATCTCAAGTAAACACTCCAGAACTGGCAAACTGATTGCAATCGAGATATTCTTTACAAATATCTTTAATTGCACATTTCAAAACTAAGTCCTCCTGGGCTTGAGATTTCTCTCAAGAGAATGTATCATGTGGAGTTTAGTAGAAGGGGCAAGCACTTGCATTGCTCCTTATTCCTCATAGTGGTATTTGTATGTCTCGGTATTTTGGATTTGAATATCCTGCTGGAATCTGTCTTTACTTTTCTGCTTGTGAAACATACTAAATAAGGTAGAGGCTATTTCCCTGTAGGAAAAAATAAGCCAAAGGCAATGAATTCTGTCTTTATCTTGTAACATATCCTTCCCATTAAGAGAAATCCATTATATCAAATATTACGTACACTGACAGCTGAAATAAAAATTTTTATTGGTTTAGTTTAGGGATTTGAGAAAAGAAAAAAAAACTCATCCACCAGATAATTCTAAACTGGTAGCATTTTTATTCAATTGTGACATGATTAACTTTTTATCCATGCTAAACTTCTTCCACCAATTTCGATTTGCAAATTCAAATGAGTGTCAATAGACTGAAGCTTATTTGTATGACTTCCTTTTAATTACCAATTTCACACATAGATAGACAATTGATGAAAAGTAGAGACAATGTCTTTGAATAAAGACAGATGAAAACTTTGTACTTAAGTAACTATGGGAATTACTAATTGAGTCAGCAAATAAAAATTTGAGTCACCATTAGGATCGGATGCAATTTTTTTCTGTGCAGTTACTGATATGTGTGTACTTACTTATTGCTAAACATAGTTTCTTCAGAAGTTGGTCAACTACTTTAGAGAGAAAACTTGCATATTCTCAAGGAGCCTATGCTATAAAATCCAATTATAATTTTTCTCCCAATAAAATTTTAGATTTCCGAAAAAATGCATTCATAAGAATTTTTTTAACCATATTTGTTGAAGCCTAAACTTCTGGAGTTTACAAATAGATTTTTGTTTCACCAAATGTCTTCCAAAAGCAATAATAGTATACAAAATGTAATTGCATCCTCAGGGAAAAGGGTCTGTGTTCAAACTAATTTTGTAAACAAAGCCTAAACAAAGTTATACTACAGAACTTCTACTGCAGGACTTCTCCAAGCTTTTAAATTGATAACGTTTATTGTACATATCAAAAAGGGGATAACAGAGATAGTATTTTTCATACTTGTTTCACCTTGGAATCCTGCTGGCCACATGCAGGGCACATATGTGTGTGTGTGGCGGGGGATGTGTGTTGTTAGGCATCCATCACTGTGTTTCAAGATATCCTGTAAGACACAACTTAGGAAAATAAGAAAAAGTATCAAGATGAGTGTCTTTAGTTTATTCTCACAACTTTGGGGAAACCTGAGTTGACTAAATAATGATGAAATATGTAAAGTTTACTTAATGGGGTACATTTGTACATGGGTGTTCTACTGATTTAAATATTGCTATAAGCTATGACTGTAAAATTTTTTATCAATGTTTAGTAATTTTTTCTTGTTAAACTTATACAAGGCCTTAGTCTCATAAATTTAGAAAGCATTTGAGCCATGTTTATATATTAGTACATTTTTCCAGTGTTTGAAGGAAATGTCTTCTCTTTAGTATACTAGGATGTTTAGTAAGCGATGGCTTCATGTAATACAAAGATTAATATAATTTGTAAAATTAAATATCTTGGTCATTTACTCCCATATTTCTGGCACTTGTAATTAAAGAAAATGTATAGTCCTTCCTTCCCCACAATACATTTGCTTGTCAAGAAGTATTTTTCACTATAAACAAATATTACTATAAACAAAATACCTTGAATTTATATTTAAGAAAATCTCTTTTAGCTCTCTTATTTATGAACTAGCCATCTACTTCTATTTAGCCATCTATCGTCATATCTTTGGTGAAGGAACATCTCTCAATTTTCTGCAAAGGACTAAACCTACTGGAATCATGTTCCTTCTCTCCAGATAACTTTAGCGTTCTCCCTGGGATTGCAGAATTAGCTGGTCTGCCTTTGGTCTCTTCGCCTGGGTGAACACATCTCATTAGTTTGTTAGAAAATGCTTCAATAAATTTAACTCTCCTTTTCTTTTTCTTTTTTGAGACAGAGTCTTGCTCTGTTGCACAGGCTGGAGTGCAGTGGAGTGATCTCAGCTCACTGAAACTTCTGTCCCCCAGGTTTAAGCAATTCTCTGCCTCAGCCTCCAGAGTAGCTGGGATTACAGGTGCGTGCCACCTATAAAAAATTTTTTGTATTTTTAGTAGAGGTGGGGTTTCACTATCTTGGCCAGGCTGGTCTTGAACTCCTGACCTCGTGATCCACCCACCTCAGCCTCCTGAAGCACTGGGATTACAGGCGTGAGCCACTGTGGCCGGCCTCCTTTTCCTTTTTAACTTCAGTGATTTGCTTAATACATTATTGAGACATGATCAACTATAGCATCACTAGGGAAGGGTTAAGAATCAGGCTATTTTTCACCAGGATGCCTGGATTGAAAACTCTTCACTATTATAAGCTCTGTGACTTTGATTGTAAACCAAATAATAACTCCTGGTTTGGTTTTCTCTTTTGTAAAATTGGAATCATATTTATGCGGTAGGGCTATTTGGAGCTTGTCAGTGTGTAGATGCCTGAATAAGAATGATGGGGTATTTCCAGAAAGTGACTGGCTCAGGGTGAACCAAGCCGAACTCTTCTCTGGGGGAGGTTTATGCAGGGGAAGCAGTGGTGAGAGCACCACCTACTGGGGTAGAGTCATGAAATAGACTATGTCTAAGGGGAGAGTTTTTATTGTAAAAAAAACCAAAAAAGGTTGTGTTATAGACAATTCCAGTCTACAGTATAATAGAATGAGATAGGCACTTGCTCTTTCTTATTCTTTCTTGGTCTCACTGCTTTCTCTCCTGTTTCTTCTTGTCAAGCCTCCCTCTGTCTGACTCTAACCTCCTTATCCCTCTCTTTTTACCATAGTACTTTCTCATTATGTTACTATGACTTTGCCAGTGTATTAAGATATTATTTATTAAAATATTGTGTATTCCATCTTCCCCATCCTAGGTGAGCTCATATGGCAGCCTCCAAAGGTAAATACTAGGAAGACTGAACCATAGTGGTAAAGACAAGAAGATAGTTACCAAAGAGTGACCAAAATTATGTTCTGTGGATATACTTGTGACATCCATAGAGTCAGGATGGAACAGGCTTGTCCAAGGTATGGAGTTAAAGGGTACACAAAGAAAAAGCAGAATGTGCTGTCCTAATGTGTTAAGATAAAGTTTATAAGTCAGAGAGTCCAGTACATACTCATTGAAATGCATTTAACAAATGCTTATTGTGTACCTACTGTATGCTGCACATTGCTCTAGGTGTTAATTTCACAGTGAGATACTGTCTCTTTTTTCTTGGAATGTGTTCTTTAATGAGGGATAAAGACAATAATCACACAAACAAATGTAACAAATGTAAAAATGTAATTTGCAACTGAGATGAACAAAGAGATATAAGTGATATAATGAGATCCCATAATACAAAAACTGACCTAGTCAAAGAGAAAAAAGTTTTGTTTAAACTGAAATCTGTAGGGTAAGCAAGAATGAACTAGATAAAGAGGAGAGGTGAACATTACAGGCAGATTAACAGCAGATGCAAAGGCTCTCCATTTCTCACATTTGAATTTGAAGAGCCACTAAAATGCCTAAGGCAAGATGTCAAGTAGAATTTATTATGTAGAAAGAAATAAAATAAAAATATATAATATGTAAAATATGTGTTAAAATATATGTTTTACATGCTGCCTATCCTAGGTGAGCTCACAAAATATATGTTTTGCATGTTGCCCATCCTAGGTGAGCTCACAAAATATATGTTTTACATGTTGCCCATCCTAGGTGAGCTCACATGACAGACTCCAGAGGTAAATGCTAGTAAGACTGAACCATAGTGTTAAAGGCAAGAAAGCAGTTGCCGAAGAGTAACCAAAATTATGTTGTGTCAGTATGCTTGTAACATGCTTGTGTCTGTGTGTGTGTATATATATATATGGATATATATATATATTTGGATATATATTTGGATATATATATATATGGATATATATATATATGGACTTTCAAGAAAAAAATAAAAAGTATCAGATTGAAACTTCCTCATTTTCTTTACTTAAAATATTCCAACCTACCCACATCTTCACATGTCCTTTTTAATTTTATACTATCCATTAGAGAACTAACATCTCGTTTTCTCCCTAAGGTGGCTTCTGCCACCTCTGCTGTGGGCTCTATTCCCTCTCACCTTTGGAGGTCATAAATAATAAATTTTTCTATTATTTAACCTTTTTCTCAATGTGCCATTCCCATTGTTTCTTAAATTGCTCAATCTTTACATTAAAAGAATAACAACTTATTAAAAAAGAACCTTACTTAGGGGATTTGAGGAGCTTCCAGGTTGGTGAGTACATCAAGCTTCTGGGAGAGTCCTGCCCAGAGAGGGCAAGGAAGCTCTCAACACCCTATTCTGATACCTTTTATTTTTTTCATTAAAATAGAAGTCAAGATGACGTCATGAGAGTAAGCAAGTTAAGGTTATTATAATGTTTGAAAAAATAGTAGAAAAGGTTTGAGATAATAGTAGAGAATGTAAGAGAGAGTTAGAGAATCAGAGAAATGTGGCCATCATGAGGGCCCATTTGAAGTTGTTACTTCTCAATTTACAGTGGAATTCATACATTGTCTAATATGATATTTTTCAGGGTTCTTAGGATAATCAGTGCAAGCTTAGAGGAAACAGATGGTTAGGTTCATTAGAGTAAGGGTTTGGGCAGATGTGTTCAATTAAAAATTAAGAAGAAAGGATTAAGTTTTGCAAAAGGTTGCTGAAATGATGAACTTTAAAATCTAAAGAGGATAAGAAGTGAAGGGACCACCAAAACAGGTGGTCCCTATTTCTTGAAGAACAAAATGTGAATAAGCAAGTTGAAAAGAGAGGAGGTAGTATTTTATATTTTATTTTCAGTTTTATAGTTATTACATGTGTTGACAAGAGCCAAAGTATGATGGCGAGAGTAGCTAAATTAGAGGAAGAGAAAATTATCCAAGGTGAATAATTTGAAGACCTGGGAGGTCACTGGAGCAGACATGCCATTCATGGGGACACTTAAGTCACCAGGGCAATAGCTAGATGTCAGATACAGAGGATTTCAGAGGAATTCTGTAAGCCAGGCCATGAAATCCCTAACAAATGAAAGGGAACCACATAAAAATTGGTGAAGATAGTAACACTTATCAATGTAAATGTTGAAAGCAAAGAGAGTACTATAGCTGGGTACTATAAATCTCAAAAAGACTTAATTTTCTTAAAAAGATAGAGAAATTATGATTCAGCATAAGCATCGACAATAGGAGGAGGGGCAAAGATTGCACAACTCATCCCCGAGATTAGTAAGGAATGAGAACATCCGCAATTTGAGAAGACTCCAGAGAAAATGGGATATGGCGCATAGAACCAGTTTCACTTAAGTCAAAAAAGCTGAAGGAGCATCTTAAAGACATATAGAAATCTTCTAGGAGATATTGCATTTATATAGGTCACAGTTTGAGGAGTCTGATTTGGGGGACCAGATTCAGGTCAATGAAATATAAGATTTTAGGAACCATAGTGCAGAAAATGATCAATAGAAAAGGGAAAAGTGTAAGAGGTAGAGGATGTAATGGCTTGTAGTCTACATGTTGACTGATAAAAACTGGAAAGTGAGCATAATGGATTTGGGTTCAACAGTTACTGCCAAGAAAGTATCCGGCACACAGAAGCTATATGAACATTTATTAGCTCAGCTGATAAAAATTCATGAACCAATAGAGAGGATTAAATATGATTTATGGAAATGCTTCATAAAATAGAGGGTAATATGTAGATATCCATTATTATTGAAATATCTGAATCAAATTTCACAAAACAATTAGTTATCAAATATCCTATTCTTACCCCTTCTAAAGCTATAAGCATTATTCCCATGATTACTAGAGTTAGTAATAACAATACAGAAAAGCATATGATGGCATAGTATACATAAGATTTAAATTTGATCAAATTCTGTTCTACCTTGATTCTAGATTCTTCATTATGTGGTTTGAATTTTTAAGGTGCCTGATTGCCAAATTCCCTCCTTCCAGTTTTTTCTTATCCTAATTTTTGCTAATTCTGTTTACAGCACCATTTGGCATTTTTACTTTGAATACGGAAAACAGTAAACCATATGGTGAGACTATTTTGTGTCAAATTAATCATGCTCTTAGAGCCATGAATAATATGAAAACATGCATTTAAAGATTCATTCAAATACTGACTTTTATTCACTATATATAATATGTATTATGTGGTAATTTTATCCGTATGCTAGATATTTTATATATATTATTTATTTATTTATTTAGACAGGGTCTCGCTTTGTCACCCAGGCTGAAGTGCAATGGTGCAATGATGGCTCACTGTGACCTTGAGCTCCTGGGCTTAAGGAATCCTTTCATTTCAGCCTCCTGCGTAGCTTGGACTACTACTATTACTGATACTATTTTTTTATTATTAGTATTGTCGAGATGGGGTCTTGCTGTGTTTCCCCGGTTGGTCTTGAACTCCTAGCCTCAAGCAATCCTCCCACCTTAGCCTCTAACAAGTGCTGGGATTATAGGTGTGTCCCACAGTGCCCTTGGCCACATATATTATTTGTAATCTTCATAAAAAGCTATAGAAGCAAGTTTATTAATTTCATTTCACCAATGAGACAACTATGACTTGGAGAGATTATGAAACCTATCCAAAGTCTCCAGTTTATGTAGTGATTGCGCTGAACCTGAGCCTATCTGATTCCAAAGCACATGTTCTTTAATAATACCATGTTGCCTCTAACTCATTGTAATCATCTTTTCTGATGGGATATGATTTCAAGGAATCTAGGGAAAGGATCTAGCTCCCTAAACACTTCCAATAGGTTACTGCAGTTTTGAATTTTCACCAATATGGAGTCAATTATTTGGGTTACCATTGGTATTTTTCTATCAAATAACTTCTATGAACCATAATACGTAGGCTGGAGTCACTCACACTTTAACATACATTTATTCATCAGATCTCTTTCTTTTTGAAAACAGTATTCAGAAATCATGAATGTTTGATGTAGAAAGATAATTGGGTCAAAAAAAGTAATTTTGAGAGACAGCATTCTTCCTATGATGACTATTGGTAGGACAACACTGAGAATACTGGCTTGTACATAAGTTCTTGATACTGTAGGGCACAGTAACTTAGAGCAAAAATCAGAAATTATATATAAAAATGGCTTATAAACAAAATGCTTTCTTCATAATTTTGTTCACAATTAGGTTTACTTTACCCAGCTTTAAAAAATAAAAATAGCATGCACAGCAAGACATAAATTTTTGTACTCTGCTTACAAAAGGTGACCAAATATTTCAAATAATATTTGATTTTTGATACGTTAAAGATAACAAATGGATTTTTTTCCATTTCTCCTATGTTTCAGCAAACATCTATGTTGCTGAATAATTTTCCTTATGATGTGCACATTTTAAATAACTGATTTTTTAGTAGGAATTAATTGTTAGTCTTCCACAAGTATTAACATCACAAGGTAGCTTTTACTCCCTTTTTTAATTCATCATCACTCCACATTTATGTATTCCCTTTGAGTATGAGCTAACTGTCTAAGTATGTGCACACATAAAACCAGATGCTCTTAGCGTCAAAATGGGTTATATTGATTTATGAAAAAAGTAAGATAAATAATTTCACTTATTGTTTTTACTAAGTTATACAGAATTGTCATTTATTGGTTCACCGCACATTTAAGAGACTGTTAATTTGTAGAAATCAAGTATCCTGGTTAAATACAATATCTATACTACAATGTTACAAATATACGTATGCATATGTGTGTATATATGTATACATATAAATCATATTACAAAGAAGAGGTATTGCCTTTATCTGTTTTATTGTCACTTGAATATCAGTAAAAAAAAGTCTTACGTCTGCTATAATCACAGAACTTTGTCACGAAATCTGACAAATTTGTGTTCTACATATTAATATATGTATTAGTCAGTTCTCATGCTGCTAATAAAGACATACCTGAGACTGAGTAATTTTTAAAGGTAAGGGTTTAATTGACTCACGGTTTCCCATGGCTTGGGAGGCTTCAGGAAACTTACAATCATGGCAGAAGGGGAAGCAAACACATCATTCTTCATATGGCAGCAGGAGAGAGAAATGAGTGCCAAGTGAAGGGGGGAAGCCCCTTACAAAACCATCAGATCCTGTGAGATCTGAGATCTACAGGATCATGAGAACTACAATTCAAAATGAGATTTGGGTGAGGAGAAGCCAAACCATATTAATATATAAACTTGTAAGTAAATAAATCTTTTTTTCTTTTTTCTTTTTTTTTTTGAGACGGAATCTCACTCTGTCACCCAGGCTGGAGTGCAATGGCGCAATCTTGGCTCACTGCAACCTCCACCTCCCAGGTTCAAGCTATTCTCCTGCCTCAGCCTCCCTAGTAGCTGGGACTACAGGCACATGCCACCATGCCTGGGTAATTTTTTGTATTTTTAGTAGAGACGGGGTTTCACTGTGTTAGCCAGGATGGTCTCGATATCCTGACCTCGTGATCCACCCGCCTTGGCCTCCCAAAGTGTTGGGATTACAGGCGTGAGCCACAGTGCCCAGCCAGTAAATCAATCTTAATTTTCCTGGTGATTACAAGTTCTGCAAATTCAAGATATTTTAAAGTCTGCCTTCTTTCATAGTGAGATCATTTTGGTTTAATATTAAATGAGGGAATTCAGAAACACAGATTAGTTCAGAAAACATAAAAATTACACTCTGGCCTTGATTTTTTCCCTTTTCCCCCCTAAGTAACATGTGATGTGAAAATGAACTTTTGAGCCCAGACAAAAAAAAAGATAGTCATGTGTATATTAGAACAGAATATAAATAATTAGCATTTCACAATATTCTGAAAATTTGTTTCGTACCCCCAAATTATCCATAATTAGATACTAATTTATTTATTATAATTTGTAGTGCCATCTGTAGAATTATAAATATAAGCTGAATTCATTCCTTGTAAACAATATTGTAGATTGTTATTTACAATACTTTGTTTTAACAAGAAGCAAGGACTTTTAGAGCATAAAACATGTGCTTGCTTGATTCTATATCTCAGATGTTTTAGGTTCAAAGTTTAATTTTCAAGTGATTTGGTTTGATTGTGACACTTGAACAGGTTTCTTTCTGCCAGTCTCCTTACTTGAAAAATAGGAAAACAATATTGACCTCATGGAGTTCTCAGACTAAAAAGTCAATGAAAGTGGTAGCTATCCTCAACTGTGGTGGCAAGGAAAACTGTTGATCTAAAATGTTTAAGATCAGAGCATCTGGGTCATGATCTGGATAGTCTGTTAATGCCAAACAACCATGAGATGTAACCAAAGATTCTTTTCTAACCTAATGGAAAACAGAATTGTTCTATGAGCTCTGGAGGGGAACACGTGAACAGTTTAACCAACTTGTACAAATTCAAGAAATGAAGATGACTATTTGTATTACAGGAAATTTTACTATGCCTTGGCCACACCTTTCATTTAGAGTAATTATTAATTCACGCCCCTCATATGATATATATGACACCTTTTCACTCTAACATGAAAAAACTGAAATACAGTTTTAAATAATCTGTTAGTTAATTGTCCAATATTTTTTCTTTCAGACTGGTATCATAATTGAATTGCCCAATATTATTGACAATCAGTTAATTTTATGAAGTTTGGAGACAACAAATAAAGAAAAGCTATTAAGATAGCACAGAAATCATTTTTGGCTAATAGCAGAACAAAATATTTCATAAACGTTTTTCTCTGTCACTATTATAAGTTGTCATTACTTTTTAAGAGAGTCAGAGGCAATGATATAATTTTAAGAGAGAAACTATTTAAAAGTTGTAAGTAACACAGAAATAAAACCTAAAATTAAAGTAATAATTAAAGGAAATGATTATAAATAAATTACCAATAATAAATAACTTAAGGCTCTTCCACTTTCCTACCTTAGAAAAACTTGTCATTGGAGGTGGTGTTTTGCTTTCACTTTGTAAGGCTGTTGTGACAATTGCATTAGATAATCTATCATCTAGTAAAGTATCTAGCATATTGTGCTGCAAGGATTATTTGTAAGGATTATTTTAGATAATGTTTTCTAAGATAAATAGAAAAGTGGCCAGGCGTGGTGGCTCATGCTTGTAATCCCAGCACTTTGGGAGGCTGAGGCGGGTGGATCACCTGAGGTCAGGAGTTCGAGACCAACCTGGCCAACATGGTGAAACCTCATGTCTACTAAAAATATAAAAAATTAGCTGGGCGTGGTGGCAGATGCCTGTAGTCCCAGCTACTTGGGAAGCCGAGGCAGGAGAATCACTTGAACCCTGGAGGCAGAGGTTGCAGTGAGCCAAGATTGTGCCACTGCATTCCAGCCTGGATGACAGATTGAGAAAAGTCTCACTACAGAATACTTTTTCTTAAAAAAAAAAAAAAAATAGAAAGGTGATTGGCATCAGTTTAGAGTATAATAAACACTCAATAAGTGAAAGTCTATGGTTTTTAGAGTCTACATATATAGTGTCTGACATACAAAACTCTATCATGTTCATCCTATGACATTAATTGATTCAGGCCACACACACTTTTAAATCTTTGTTTCTGTACCTGCAATTCATTTCCTCTGTATACAATAGCATTTTGCCCCAACTTGTCTAAAGCCTCTTTCCTTTAGTGAGTTTTTCCATTTACAATCCAGCCCTACTTATGCAGCTCTTCCTAGGAAGCTTAAACATCTTGGTCTGAGAAACATCTTTGTTTCTCAGACAGGCTATTGCCAACCACTGATTTTTACACAACTATAACCCAGTCTCTTTAATGTCATCACATCTAGTACTATGGTTTAGAAACCTTATTTGAAGCTCTTCTCAGTCATTCTCTGGTCTGGTTGAACTTGACAACATATTGAGGTCAGCTCCTGCTGTAAATTAGCCATAATGTCTGGGCATGCACTGTTGAACAGTCTCTTATTCACTGTTGCTATACATTTGTACAAATGTACACTGGTTTAAGTCCATAAACTAGCTTTATTCATAGTGCTACTGAGCATTAGCTTTCTACTGAGCATTCTACTGAGCATTAGCTTTGAAAGAATATTAATGGGCACTCCTCCTCCTAAAAGGAATAATGTGATCAAGTTGTATCAGAAATGCTAGACTGCAATCATTCTTCTTTGAGGGTCATAGGATACCTTGACATGCCAACAAAAGATCTAGAGCAATCCTTCAACAAAGACACCTGTTTTATTATTATTGTATTATCATTATAATTTAAGTTCTGGAATACATGTGCAGAACGTGCAGGTTTGTTACATAGGTATACACGTGCCATGGTGGTTTGCTGCATCCATCAAGACGTCGTCTACATTAGGTATTTCTCCTAATGCTATCCCTCCCCTAGCCCCCCATCCCCTGACAGGCCTTGGTGTGGGATGTTCCCCTCCCTGTGTCCATGTGTTCTCATTGTTCAGTTCCCACTTATGAGTGAGAACATGCGGTGTTTGGTTTTCTGTGACTGCAAAGGCACCTGTTTAACAGAGATTAACAAAAGACTATGGCTGAAAAGTACGATAAAATGAACGGTAACCTCGTATGGTTTTATATTAAAATATTTTCCTACTCTTTTCCTTTATTGTCATACCTCATAAAGATAGCAAACAAATTAGCCAGAACCCCTTGCTTCTTCTGGCATAATATGCATGGAAGTAGCTCTTTTTGGGTAATTAACCCAGGTCAAAGTTGCAAATGGCAGAACTCAGAGCTTCCCGGACCACAAACAGCAGGAAGCAGAAGGGAAAAATTATCAGTGCAGAGCTATTTGTGTAGCTCATTAAAATGTAGATCTTAGCCTAACCCCATATCTACTGAATCTGTTTCTCTGAGGGTGAGGCTCAATAATTTACATTTTAAATCAACAATCTAATTGTAAAAGCATGCCAGAGTCCATACTGAAGAAGTATCATGCTCTACCACAACAGAATAAAATAAATTCTAACTAAAAGTGTAATTTTGTTCCATAAACTTATACAACTCTAAGAGGATAGGCTCTCCTAAAAATGGACAATTGACAGGGTAGTGGGTAAGACCCAGATTAAAACACAAATTTTTCTGTAAATCTCCAAGAGCTTGGTTTACTTTTTTTGGAAATTATCTTTCTGTTTCCTCTGATGTTGACCTAATTCTTTTTTCACTCACTCTACTGCTTCCCACCCAGTCTTGGGTTGATTAGCATATCCTTTCCTTTTATGTCCTACATCAAACCTCTCATTTTGACAATACCTTCACGAAGCAACCCTGGTCACAATTTGCTAGGAAGTTTCAATCTCTTTCTACCTTCCTAGTATATACATAATTGGCTCAAACTGACATTCCTGCATCTGTGCAAAACATGGTGACTCTTTTATACCATTAGTTTACTAGTCAGTTCCACTTTGTTTTTAAAATCTCATAAATGTTTAGAGGGATATTTCAGAAATAAAAATGTTTCACGATCCCCACCTTCCCTTTTGCTTTCTCTTTGGTTAAGAAATCTGAACACTGCCTTTGACTTTTCATTTGTATGCTCATCAGCTTCCTGTTTCATCAAGAAAATAGTGGGCTTGAGAAATATGCAGAAATTGTGAAAGTTGTTTGCATTTCACTGGAATATTTCTTTAGCTCAAGGGGATCAAATCAATAAAATATGATGAAACCATATGCTCATTATTTCAAAAAAGAGCAGCTGCTTCAGGGAATATTGGGAGATTTATTAATTCTACCACTACCTCTCATTAAGGTTAGATATCTCCAGACCTGATTTCCTAAATAAAATGTACCTCAGCAGGAAAAGCACTCTTGTAGAATCTGTCCTGATATTCTATTTTGGTTCATTTCTATGATAACATTTATGGTAGAGAAAGTATTGTGCAATTTGAAATTATTAAGCAATCAGATACAATTCATTCCATGGAAAAGGTTTATAGCATAGCCATGGTTTGGAAATGCCATAGAGGAATGAGTCTTGGCAAAGATGAATGCTTACTGCTATGGGCCATATGTGCATTTAATTGAGTTTGCAACTTTCCAGGCAAGATGCCAAATGGATAGTCTTCTGCCTGGTAAGAGAGGTAACATGTTCTGTCTTCTTGTTCTCACCCATTTTAGATGCACAAGAAGACTCAAATTTTTTCTTTAAAAGAGTTCTAAGTATGAAATCAAGCAAATAAGCAGACTAAGTCAAATAACCAATGCATTTAAGTTTTTAATTAATTTGGTTTAAACTCATATGCATACACTCAAGGGAGTTCAAAGTAGTGAAAAATCCTTGCCCAAATAGTTAACCCCAATTACAAAATTTAAAATAAATAACAGAAAGGAGGCATTTAATCTAACCTGTGTCCCATTCTTAAAAACAAAAGAAAGCAGAAAAAGCAAAGCAAATAAATACCACCACCACCACCACCACCACCAAGAAGAAACGCCCAAAATTCCTAGGAGGAAATTTCAGAATCTCTATGGAATTTAACAGATTTTAACAGTACATATTATTGTCCTATATAACTAGAAGTTAAATAAAATTGTTTGATAACATTAAGTAAATTTTTAACACTTTTTTTTTATTATACTTTAAGTTCTGGGTTACATGTGCAGATAGTGCAGTTTTGTTACATAGGCATACACGTGCCCTGAAATTTTTAAAACATTTTAAGATATAATTGACATACAATAAAATGCATATATTTAAGGAGAATTAATTGTTAAACTTAGACATCAACACAATCAAGATAATAAACATATTTATTAATCCCCCAGAGTTCCCTCATGGCCAATGGAAATTCCCCCTTTTGTGCCCCTTTCCAATGCCACCCCCATGCAATCTAATTTTTAATTCTTTGTTCCCAGGCCTTTTCAACAGTGTTTTAAATTTTGATGAAGCCTAACTGTTAATTTTTTACATACTTTTGCTTTTGATGTCTAATTTAAAATCTATTTTTTAATCCAACATCAATGATTTTTTTTCTTGTTTTGCTCAAGAATTTTCAGTTTTTGCTGTTATCTTTAGGTCTATGCTACATTGTGAGTTTTTTTGTATATGTTGTGAGATCAGGATTGATACTCATTTGTTTTTGTGTGTGACTACCCATATATTCCAGAATCAATTATTGAATAGTTATTTTCTTCCTCCTTGAACTGTCTTACACTATTTGTCAAAAACAGACCATTTATTTGTGGATTTATTTCTAGGTTTTCTATCCAGTTCCATTGATCTATTAGTTGATCTTTACATCAGTACAATGTCTTGTTTACTGAACCCTTATAATGCTTAATATCAGGTAGTATATGTCCCTCAGCATTAGTTAATATTTTCAGAGTTGTTTTGGCTATTCCAGGTCCCTTGTATTTTCATAGAAATTTTAGATCAGCTTGTCAATTCTTAATAAAGACAAAAGTAAGCTCAAATTTTTATTAAGATTATATTATATCCTTAGATAAATTTGAGAACCATTGATAATGATATGGAGCAATTAGAATATTCGTACATTGCTACTCAGAATACAAAGTGGTACAGGCACCTTGGAAACAACTTAGTTGTAGCTTATGAAGTTAAACATGCACTTATCATATGACGTAGCAATTCAACTCTGTTTCTCTATGAGAAATGAAAGCATATGTATAAACCAATATTTTTACTGAAATGTTTACATCAGCTTTATTCACAAAAGCCATAAACTGAAAACAAGTATAAATCTCCATCAGCTTGTGAGTGCATAAACAAATTTGAGTATATTTATATAATGAAGTACTGCTCAGTCATAAAAAGAACAAACTACTGAGACATGCAACAATGTAGATGAATCTCAAAAGCAGCATGCCAAAGGAAATCAACTTAACACAAATGACTATACATTTTAAAATTCTTTCTATTCATTGAAATAAAAACAGATAAATAGAATAATAATAAATAGAATAAAATTCTATTCACGGGAAATTTTAGAAAAGGCAAAACTATAATGACAATATAGATTAGTGATTGTCAGGGGCTGGAGTGATGGGGAGAGAATCTGTCAAAGATGCACAGCATCTTCAAATGTAGAAATTTGTCAAAATTTCTACAATTATACACTTACAGTAGACTTTATTGTATATAGATTATATTCAAAAACTGATGAAAATGTGCAAATATCTTGCATATCTCTAAATAAAGTCAAAGTTGAGAAAATTCCATGTGATTCTCCTCTTACAATTTAAAATGCATCACCTTTTGAGGCTATGCTTCCTATGTATGGCCTATTCATACACAGAAATAGGATTAGCTATTCAACATAATCCAGCTCCTAAGGAAGACAATTCAATTACCAATTTAAATTACAGGAGAAATGTAGGTAACCAGAAAGCACTGATATAACCTGTAATCTGATATAAACACAATCTTAAAGAATAAAGCTTTGCTCTCACAACCAAACACTTTTCAGTGGAAGATTTACAATAAAAAGATATTCATATTACTATTCCGAAAATAATTATTTTTCTCTGATCTTGAGGCTTAAGGACATGACATCTTCAACTTAAAGTAGCCACACCTGATTCAAATTCACTACAAATGAAGTTAATGCCTATGTTCCCTTTTTAGAGTCCCCTTTTGTTCGTTATTATGAAAATGCTTCTCAGTTCAAGAATGCTTAACATTTGGAGTGTTGTCATATAGCCTTTATAATGTAGCATCAACATTTGGTAATGATTCCAAAAATACTTCTGCAATGTTTACTTTGAGTTTCGCATTAAATGTTTTGCATCAAGGGACCATATGGTCAGGCATTTTATAACTTTTTTCAACTGGTATTCTGGCAAAACTAGTACACTGAATATAACTGAGAATATATAAAGTCTTACTAAAATGTAAATGTTCAAACAAGATACACATTGAATTAGTGAAGATGCCAGAATACAATAAAAGCCCTCTAATTTACAAGCTACCAGAGGCAAACACAATTTAAAGTTGATGTAAATCAAGAAAAAAATCTGCTTTGTGTGCAAGAAAGATACAATGAAAAGAAATAGAGGTTTTTGTTGTTGTTGTTGTTGTTACCACAAAGGCAGAATTAACATTTAGATTTTTAATATCCTCTGTAGGTCACAGGTCATAGATGAAAACAAAATTTTTTCATTTTACTATCAGTTAATTTTTAATCTGTTAAAGATAAGTAGACAGACAAATCTAAAGTTGTCTATATTCTGGAATCTATTGACATAACCTAATTTCTTTTTTTGTTTTCTTGAGACGGGGACTCACTCTGTTGCCCAGGCTGAAGTGCAGTGACTTGATCTCAGCTCACTGCAACCTCCGCCTCCCAGGTTCAAGCAGTTCTCCTGCTTCAGCCTCCAAAGTAGCTGGGATTATAGGTATGGGCCACCACATCTGGCTAATTTTTGGTATTTTTAGTATAGAAAGGGTTTTACCATGTTGCCCAGGCTGGTCTCAAACTCCTTACCTCAGGTGATCCGCCTGCCTCGGCCTCCCAGAGTGCTGAGATTACAGGTTTGAGCCACCACACCTGGCTGACATAACCTAATTTCAATGTGTACCATTGGAGCCAGTAACAACAATTATTTTCAAGGGATATTGCTAACGAAACATTAATCATAGAGCTGATAGAGTGTGGTGACATGGATATAATATTATACAGAGAAAATTACTAAAAGTAAAACCAAATCTTTAATTTTATCCTACCGGTGACAGAAAAATAAATAAAAAGAAAACATTAGACATGGATGGAAGGAGGAAGTATTGAAAATATTATTGCTGTGTCACATCTAATGTCCAAATGAAGTTTAGTCTATTATTGAGATTTTTCTGGAATCCAAATATTATATATTTTATATATATCAAATATGTATTATATCTATATCAAATACTATATATATTAACATTTTACACACCGATATAAGATAGATTTGTCTAACTAAGGGAGGAGACCACCCCTCATATTGTCTTATGCCCAGTTTCTGCCTCCAAAGAAAGAAGAAGTAAAAACTGAAAGGCAGAAATGAAATCCACAAGCAGACAGCCCGGTGCCACACCCTGGGCCTGGTAGTTAAAGATCGACCCCTGACCTAATTGGGTATTTGCATAAAAAAGAACTGTGAAGATCCCTGTCCTATTCTGTTCTGTTCTAATTACCGGTGTATGCATCCCCAAGTCACTTACCCCCTGCTTGCTCAATGGATCACAACCCTTTCACGCGGACCCCCTTAGAGTTGTGAGCCCTTAAAAGGGACAGAAATTGCTCACTCAGGGAGCTCGGCTCTTGAGACAGGAGTCTTGCTGATGCTCCCGGCCGAATAAACCCCTTCCTTCTTTAACTTGGTGTCTGAGGGGTTTTGTCTGTGGCTCTTCCTGCTACATAACTAGTTAACAATAACTTCTTGAGCCCTTATAATATACACTGCTTGGTAGAAATACAGAGATGAATAAGAAGTTTCTTCCTTATGGAGTACGGGAAATAAATGATTATAATATAATTATAATGAATGCAATGGCAGCATGAAAGATGGAGATTCCCAAGCTCTGCCCTGAGTGGCCAGTTGGATGAACTGTAAAGGAAAGGTAGACACATTTAGGAAGGGAATTCTTGACACAGAGAACAGCTTATGCCAAGACAAAACAGGGTATAGCCACTGTGTAAACATTTTTATAGGACTGAAGTATAAAAGTATCATGTTTGTGTCAGGGGTGCAGTGTAGGAACTAATTGGTCATGAGGCTGGTAAACTAATATAAGTCATATGGCTAAGTACTTATTACACAAAGCTAAGGGGTTTTAGGTTTTACGAATGGTGAAACAAGCCATTGATCTTTAACAGACACACCAAGATTATAGCTGCATTTATGAAAGATCATTTTATGTCTAAAGCTACTCTGATTTGCTGATTTTGAAGCTTTTTATATAATATACATTGTGACGCTTCTTTTAAAGACAATGACCATCTCTTTGTAAGCTAACATGTCTATCTGAAGAACCACTTATCATTAAATAAGATGTTTATAACATCATTTTTTTAACTTCTTCCCTGAACTCTGCAGACAGAAAAGAAATATTTTCTGTTGAATTAAGTAGTATTATACTCATGTTCACGTATGAAATATTTGAAAAAAAGAATCATTTTCTTTATCTTTAGATCTACAGTACTTAGCAGTTCCCTGACAAATAGTTGAAGATCTAACCACAACTGAACTAAAGAAATAACTGGTAATGAAAAGCAAAGCTGACTTAATATATGACTCCAGTTAAGGTAACCAGAAACAGCGAAAGACCTGGCAAAGAGTAGGTGTTGATAAATGCTGTTATTTAATGGAAATTTTTGATGGTGGGTAAAAGATTTTGGCATCTTAAAATCTTACCAGATTTTTTTTTTTTTTTTTTTTTTTGCTATATATTGTTATGTTGGAGAGCATATCTTATTAGCATAGTCTTTGAGTGGAAAATAGAAAATTAAATGCTCATACCTACAAAGTCATTACAAACACAATTCATAGTAATGTAACTTTTACATTAACTAAAGAACTTAAATAAAACCAAAATGTTAATTGCCAACCAGTTCTTGAATATGCAAACTTCTCTGAGAATTTTAACAGAAAAGGAAATTTTTTGAAAGCAGGAAAAAATGAGTTATATGTCTTATTTAATACACCCAGAAAGATGAAGCATTATCAACTACTAGGTGAAAAGAATAATCCACTGAGATGACCAAAACAACCAATGAAAAGCAAATGATGTTGACAAAATGATACAGTAAGGATAGATAATATAACAATTTAAAACAGACTATAACTTGGTTTTTCCAAAATAATATTGCAAAAATATTTTAACCAAGGGTGGTAGCTATTTGGTGATTCTATATACCAAACATTATATTCTATAATGTACTATATATTTTTAATGTAAATTATCATGACTTGTTTGTCAAAAGTCATAACGTAAGAATATTATTCCCCATTTCAACAATATCTCAGAAATTGTTTTTAAGCAACTACTGCTAGGATTTCCTTTAAAAAATTTTATAGGGTGGGGCCAAGATGGCCAACAAGAAGCAGCAGTGGTAATCAGAGGCTCCTGTCAAAAAGAACCATAACATGCGAATCCAGCACCGGCAACTTAGATATTCAGGTTCTTGTCATCAGAACTGACTAGGCGACTGACATGACCCACAGAGAGGAAGGAAGAGCAGTGTGGTGCTGCGGCCCACCTGAGAGCCACATGGGGCAGCCACCCGCAAGCCACTCGCCAAGAGAGGCAGCGAGTGAGCATGCTGCACAGCCTGGGAAACCATGCTTTTCCATGGAAATGTGCAATCCACGGATCGGAAGATCCCACTTGTGAACCCACACCACTGGAGCCTAGGGTCCCAACTATGGAGCCGCACTGATTCTCAACAGCCACTCAGCTAGAATCTGCTTAAACCTGATGAATTCCCCGGGGGAGGGGCGACCAGCAACACAGCTGCTGCTACCTGCTGTCTAAGCCTTTGAGCTCCTTGGGAAAGGGGCGGCAGCCAACATTGGGACTGCTAGCTGCCTAACACACTAAGCTCCCAGAGCAGGGGAAGGGCGACTGCCATCTCTATAGCTCCAGGCCACACTTTTCCCCTGCTAGACCCAGGGAACTGGACGGCTTTGTCCCAAGAGCTATTACCCACAGCCCAACACACCCGCTGTGGCAGACTGTCGCCAGAGTACCTCTTCGGGTCTGACCCTGACCCATCCCCCCTCACTGGGCAAGGCCTCCCTGCAGGAACTCCAATAACTCCAGCCAGGGATTAGGGACGGAACTCTGATCTCCCTGGGCCTGAGCCTCTACGGGGAGAGGTGGCCATAGTCTCCACTGTCCTGCAGACTTAGTGTTTCCTCCTGCTAGTTCTGAGGAATCCAGGCAGCCCAGACAAGTGAGTTTCCCTCCAGTGAAGCACACTCCCTCCACCAAGGGGCAGCCAAAGTGCCTCATTAAATGGGTCCTGCAGCCCATGCCACCCATCTGGGTGAGACTCTCAAACAGGGGTTGTCAGACATCCCATACAGTAGCATTTCTATTGGAATCAGGTTGGTGCCCCTTGAAGCCAGAGATCCCAGAGGAAGGAGCAGGCACCCAACTTTGCAGTTCTTCAGCCTCCTCAAGTGACATCCCTATGCACAGGAGTGAACCAGATGAACAGGACCTGAAGTGAACCTCCAGCAAACCACAGCAGCCCTACAGAAGAGGGACCTGACCATTGAAAGAAAAACAAACAAACAGAAAGCAATAACAACAGCATCAACAAAAGGTTTCCCCACAAAAACCTCATCCAAGGATCAGCAGCCTCAATGATTGAAACTAGACAAACTCATGAAGATGAGAAAGAATCAACAACAAAATACTGAAAACACATAAGGCCAGAGTGCGTCTTCTCCTCCGAATGATTGCAACACCTCTCCAGCAAGGGTGCAGAACTAGATGGAGGATGAGATGAACGAATTGACAGAAGTCGGCGTCAGAATGTGGGTAATAACAAACTCTGCTGAGCTAAAGGAGCATGTTCTAACCCAATGTAAAGAGGCTAAGAACCTTGATAATAGGTTACAGGAGCTGGTAACTAGAATAACCAGTTTAGTGAGGAACATAAATGACCTGATGGAGTTGAAAAACACAGCATGAGAACTTCATGAAGCATACGTAACTATCAATAGTGAAATCGATCAAGCAGAAGAAAGGATATCAGAGTTTTAAGATTATCTTGCTGAAATAAGGCATGCAGACAAGATTGGAAAAAAAAAAAAAGAATGAAAAGGAATGACAAAGCCTCAGAGAAATATGGGACTGTGTAAAAAGACCAAACCTACAACTGATTGGAGTACCTGAAAGAGACAGGGAGAATGGAACCAAGTTGGAAAACACACTTCAGGATATTATCCAGGAGAACTTCCCCAACCTAGCAAGACAAGCCAACATTCAAATTCAGGAAATACAGAGAACACCACTAAGATACTCCACGAGAAGATCAACCCCAAGACACATAAGCGTCAGATTCTCCAAGGTGGAAATGAAGGAAAAAATGTCAAGGCCAGCCAGAGAGAAAGGCCAGGGCACCTACAAAGGGAAGCCCATCAGACTAATAGCAGATCTCTCAGCAGAAACCCTACAAGCCATAAGAGAGTGGGGGCAAATATACAACATTCTTAAAGAAAAGAATTTCAAACACAGAATTTCATATCTAGCCAAATTAAGCTTCATAAGTGAAGGATAAATAAAATCTTTTACAGACAAGCAAATGCTGAGGGATTTTGTCACCACCAGGCATGCCTTGCAAGAGCTCCTGAAGGAAGCATTGAATATGGAAAGGAAAAATTGGTACAAGCCACTGCAAAACACACTGAAGTACAAAGACCAATGACACTATGAAGAAACTGCATCAACTAGTCTGCAAAATAACCAGACAGCATCATGATGACAGGATAAAATTCACACATAACAATATTAACCTTGAATGTAAATGGGCTAAATGCCCCAATTAAAAGAGACAGACTGGCAAATTGGATAAAGAGTCAAGACCCATCCATGTGCTGTATTCAGGAGACCCATCTCACGTGGAAAGACACACATAGCCTCGAAATAAAGGAATGGAGGAAAATTTACCAAGCAAATGGAAAGCAAAAACAAGCAGGGGTTGCAATCTTAGTCTCTGACAAAACAGACTTTAAACCAACAAAGATAAAGAAAAAAGGACAAAGAAGGGCATTACATACTGGTAAAGGGATCAACTCAACAAGAACAGCTAACTATCCTAAATATATATGCACCTAATTCAGGAGCACCCAGATTCATAAAACAAGTTCTTAGAGACCTACAAAGAGACTTAGACTCTTACACAATAATAGTGGGATACTTTAACACCCCAGTGTCAGTGTTAGACAGATCAATGAGACAGAAAATTAAAAATGATATTCAGGAATTGAAATTAGCTCTGGATCAAGTGGACCTAATAGACATCTACAGAACTCTCCACCCCAAATCAACAGAATACACATTCTTCTCAGCGTCACATGGCACTTACTCTAAAATTGATCACATAATTGGAAGTAAAGCACTCCTCAGCGAATGCAAAAGAACTAAAATCATAACAAACAGTCTCTCAGACCACATTGCAATCAAATTAGAACTTAGGATGAAGAAACTCACTCAAAACCACACAATTACATGGAAATTGAGTAACCTGCTCCTGAATGACTCCTGGTTAATAATGAATTAACCAGGGATTAACAAGTTCTGTTAACTTGTTAACAGAACAAGGCAGGGATCAACAAGTTCTTTGAAACCAATAGGAACAAAGAAACATTGTGCCAGAATCTCTGGGACACAACTAAATCAGTGTTAAGAGGAAAATTTATGGCACTAAATGTCCACATCAGAAGGCTAGAAAGATCTCAAATTGACACCCTAACATCACAATAAAAAGAAATAAAGAAGCAAGAGCAAAGAAATCCAAAAACTAGCAGAAGACAAGAAATAACTAAGATCAGAGCTGAAATGAAGGAGATAGAGACATGAAAAACCCTTCAAAAAACTCAATGAATCCAGGAGCTGGTTTTTAGAAAAAAGTCAACAAAGTAGATAGACCAATAGCTAGATTAATAAAAAAGAAAAGAGAGAAGAATCAAATAGACACAACAAAAAGTGATAAAGGAGATATCACCACTCACCCCACAGAAATACAAACTACCATTAGAGAATAATATAAACACTCTAAGCAAATAAACTAGAAAATCTAGAAGAATTGGATGAATTCCTGGACACATACACCCTCCCAAGACTAAACCAGAAAGAAGTTGAATTCCTGAATAGACCAGTATCAGGTTCTGAAATTGAGGCAGTAATTAATAGCCACCAACCAAAAAAAGCCCAGGACCAGATGGATTCACAGCCGAATTCTACCAGTTACGAAGAGGAGCTGGTAGCATTTTTTTCTGAAATTATTCCAAGCAATTGAAAATGAGGGACTCCTCTCTGACTCATTTTATGAGGCCAGTGTCATCCTAATATCAAAGCCTAGCAGACACAACAAAAGAAGAAAATTTCAGGCCAATATCCCTGATAAACATCTGTGCAAAAACCCTCAATAAAATACTGGCAAACTGAATCCAGCAGCACAGCAAAAACTTATCCACCACAATCAAGTCGACTTTATCCCTGGGAAGCAAAGCTGATTCAACATATGCAAATCAATAAACATAATCAATCACATAAACAGAACCAATAACAAAAACCACATGATAATCTCAATAGACATGGAAAGGCCTTCAATAAAATTCAACACCCCCTCATCTTAAAAACTCTCAATAAACTAGGTATTGATGGAACTTATCTCAAAATAATAAGAGCTATTTATGACAGACCCACAGCCAATATTATACTGAATGGGCAAAAGCTGGAAGCATTCCTTTTGAAAACTGGCACAATACAAGGATGTCTTCTCTCATCACCCTTATTCAACATAGTGTTGGAAGTTTTGGCCAGGAATATCAAGCAAGAGAAAGAAATAAATATTATTCAAATAGGAGGAGAGGGAGTCAAATTGTCTCTATTTACAGACAACATGATTCTATATTTAGAAAACCCCGTGTTCTCAGCCCCAAAACTCCTTAAGCTGATAAGCAACTTCAGCAAAGTCTCAGCATACAAAATCAACGTGCAAAAATCATAAGCATTTTTATACACCAACAATAGACAAGCAGAGAGCCAAATCATGAGTGAATTCCCATTCACAATCACTACAAAGACAATAAAATACCTAGGAATACAGCTACCAAGGAATGTGAAGGACCTTTTCAAGGAGAACTATAGGCCACTGCTCAAAGAAATAAGAGAGGACACAAACAAATGGAAAAACATTCCATCTTCATGGAGAGGAAGAATCAATTTCATGAAAATGGCCATACTGCCCAAAGTAATTTATAGATTCAGTGCTGTTCCCATCAAACTACCATTGACTTTCTTCACAGAATTAGAAAAAAAACTGCTTTAAAACCAAAAAAGAGCTTGTATAGCCAAGACAATCTTAGGCAAAAAGAACAAAGCTGGAGGCATCACACTAGCTGACTTCAAACTATTCTACAAGGCTACAGTAATCAAAACAGCATAGTACTGGTACCAAAACAGACATATAGGCCAATGGAAAAGAACAGAGACCTCAGAAATAACACCACACATCTACAACCATCTGATTTTTGACAAACATGACAAAAAGAGAAATGGGGTAAAGATTCCCTATTTAATAAACAGTGCTGGAGAAAACTGACTAGCCAATGTACAGAAAGATGAAATTGGACCCCTGCCTTACAACTTATACCAAAATTAATTCAAGATGGATTAAAGACTGAAATGTAAATCCCAAAACCCTAGAAGAAAGTCTAGGCAATACCATTCAGGACATAGTCATGAGCAAACATTTCACGACAAAAATGCCAAAAGCAATTGAAACAAAAGCCAAAATCGGCAAATGAGATCTAATTAAACTAAAGAGTTTCTGCACAGCAAAATAAACTACCATCAGAGTGAGCAGGCAACCTACAGAATGGAGAAAATTTTTGCAATCTGCCCATCTGATAAAGGGCTAACACCCAGTATCTACAAGGAACCTAATCAAATTTACAAGTAAAAAACAACCCCATCAAAAAGTGGGCAAAGGATATGAACAGACACTTCTCAAAAGAAGACATTTGTGCAGCCAACAAACATGAAAAAAAGCTCAACATCACTGATCATCAGAGAAATGCAAATCAAAACCACAAAGATACCATCTCATGCCAGTCAGAATGGCAATTATTAAAAAGTCAGAACACAATAAATGCTGGTGAAGCTGTGGAGAAATAGGAACACTTTTACACTGTTGGGAGTGTAAATTAGTTCAACATTCCACCATTGTGGAATACAGTATGGTGATTCCTCAAGGTTCTAAACCCAGAAATACCCTTTGACACAGCAAGGCTATTACTGGGTCAATACCCAAAGGAATATAAATCATTCTACTATAAAGTCACATGCACATGTATGTTTAATGCAGCACTATTTACAATAGCAAAGACATGGAACCAACCCAAATGCCCATCAATGATAGACTGAATAAAGAAAATGTGGTACCTATAGAACATGGAATACTATGCAGCCATAAAAAGGAATGAGATCATGTCCTTTGCAGGGACATGGATGAAGCTGGAAACCATCATCCTCAGCAAACTAACACGGAAACAGAAAACCAAACACTGCGTGTTCTCACTCATACGTGGGAGTTGAACAATGAGAACACATGAACACAGAGAGTGTGACAACACACACAGGGGCCTGTTGATGGGTGGGGCCAAGAGGAGGGAACCTAGACGACAGGTTAATAGGTGCAGCAAACTACCATGGCACACATATACCTATGTAACAAACCTGCATGTTCTGCACATGTATCCTGGAACTTAAAGTAAAATAAAATAAAATAATAAAATAAAATTAAAGTTCCCCAATTTGCTCTCAGCCAGAAAAAAAATTATTTCTTTTCTGGACTATTCAATGACTAAAGAGGAAAATAAAAATACTAAAAAATAATTAAACTTTGTGGGAAATGGAATATTAGAAACACAATATTATGAAACACTACGAGAAAAAATTAGAGACCAAGTATTTTTTCTAGTTATGTCAGGGAAGAATATAAAGTTGAAGTAGTACCTGAATTGGACATTTTAGAAAAGAGAATTTGCCATATAAGTAATAATTTGTTTTTAAAATTCATTCATTACAGTAGAAACTGTCAATTTAGTTTAAAAAATGGAAAAAGAAACCATGGTAATGAAAACTAAATATAATATAGCATGAAGTATACAGTTCAGAGTGTAATCAGAGCCCCTACTTGTTTGTACTTAACAGTTATTTTTAGAAAAACCATCTTCTTTAGATTGTAGCAATTCACTAAGTAAGTACTGAGCTTACCATGTGCCAGACACACCTTTTATTTGCCAGACACTCCTCTGGGAGGTACCGTACTGGCACAGAGGTGAAAAGAGTCTCTGCTGCCAGAGAACTGGCATTCTTGTGGGAAAGACAAATAATACATGAGATGGAATTTGCCCAGCAAGTGGATGATGAACAGGAGTCCACCATGTGACCACTGGAGCAATTGGCCTCATCTGTGAGGATTCTCCAGACAAAACAGAGACCTTCAGAATTTTAGGAAATCTTTATGTGTGTAAGAAGAAAATCCATTTGTTTCTAGATATAGAAACTTCAAGGAAAATTTGAAGTAAATTGTGCTTTTGTTTTAAGGAAAGTGCCTTAGAATGTACCTTTTAATTATATAAATACAGTCATGTGTTGTATCATATTTCAGTCAACGACAGACCACATATATAGTAGTAGCCCCATAAGATCATCACGGAGCTGAAAAATTCCTATTGCCTAATGACATCATAGCTGTCATAATATTGTAGTGCAAAGCATTATTCATGTGCTTGTGATGCTGGTGTAAAGAAACCTACTGCTCGGCCAGTCATATAAAAGTGTAGCAATACAATTATGTACAGTTTGGAATACTTGATAATGGTAACAAATAAGGATGTTACTGGTTTATGAATTCACTATACTATATTTTTAACATTATTTTAGAGTGTGTTCCTTCTACTTATGAAAAAAAAAGAGTTAACCATAAAACAGCTTCAGGAAGGTCCCTCAAGAGGCATTCCAGAAGGCCTGTTATCAGTGGAGATGACAGCTCCATGAGTATTACTGCCCCTGAAGGCCTTCCAGTGGGACTAGATGTGGAGGTGGAAGACAGTGATATTGGTGATCCTGACCTGGTGTGGGCCTACACTAATGTGCATGTTTGTGTCTTAGCTTTTAACAAAAAAAAATTAAAAGTATAATAAAATAAAAGTTTAAAATGTTAAAAATAGAGACAAGCTTAAACAATAAGAATATAAAGACCAAAATATTTTCTTACAGTTGTACACTGTGTTTGTGTTTTAAGCTAAATGGTATTACAAAAGGGTCAAAAGGTATAAAAAATTTAAAAGTCTCTAAAGTAAAAAAGTTACAGTGAGCTAAGTATTTGTGTGTGTTATTATTTAAATGGATGACAAGTAATGCTGCTCTTGGGCTATTGTATTTTAACCTATTGGATTGTGCTGGTGAGAGGATGGTTCCACATCCTTTCAGGTAGGAGTATAGGGTTTTCTCTAAGCAGTGAGGTATTCTTACTATCAAGCATCTTCAGAAGAGTTTTGCTGGAAAAAAGAAATAGATTGAGAGATGTGAGTCTAAAACTGGGACCTCTCTCCACCTCATGGCAATTTGACTTTTGATTTGTAGTTACAGACACTTTTAGAGAGTATTCATAGCAGCTTCTCAGATTAGTGTGTGTGTGTGTGTGTCTGTGCCTATGTGTATGTGTGTGTGATCTGAGTAAGAGTTGGCCTCTTCCTACAAGCTAGATAGGGCAATAAGAGACCCTGAGAGTGGCTGTGGACTTGTAGCACCCTAGAACAGGCATATTGAGGAGTCAGTTTTACATTCTTCGTGGTGTTATATTTCTGTATTCTTGTTATCATATCTTCAGTGAAATATTAGTAAAATGTTTGGTATCATCACAGTTGTGCAGTGGTGGATGGTGAGTCAAGCCTGATCCATGTTGGGGTGGGGTGGCATTGGAGAGGGTGGTGAGGCCATCCTTCCAAGTGCTTCAGTAAGTGACAGTCACCAGGAGTGGCTGACTGTACTGTGTAGAGTGGTTCTCTATCTAATGTGTTATCAACATAAATGGTAATTAATTAATGAGGAAGCTCAAGTGGAAAATTTGAGGAACGTATTCCTGAGCACTTGTAAGACAGCTTCTTTGAGAGCTCTCAGAAATAATTGGAGTACCATGCACAAGGGGATTCTATGTCAATTTATATTTGGGTGCTTAATGAAAATATAAACTAATTTCCCCACACTGTTTTGTGAGACCAGGATAAATTGGTAACTTGGAATACTACAAATAGGATGGATGGGGTCATTATTGAGAGAAGGGCAAGAGTCTATGTCACCTTGCATGTTGACATTATTGAACTCCTCAAAAATGGAAAATCAGTGGCTCTAAAATGAAGCCACGGTAACTGCAAAACTGGGGGAGAATTCCATTTTACCAGACTGTAGAAAAGGTGATTTTACTCACTATAGGAAGCTACTTTATTCTAACCAGAGTGTAGAAACTATGAAATTCAAAAGGGATAATTATTACTGTTTTTGTTTTATTTACCCCTATATTTCCAACTCCTAGTAAAGCATATTTTACCCTGTGGAACTTTGGAATATGTTGGTAAATAAATAGATTTTCTCATTAATAAAATCTACAATTGGAATCCATTGCTAAAGGAATAATTCACAAACTCCAGAACAGTGCATGCTAGAATCTGCATCACCTGGTCCCAGTCTACTCAATCTAATCTAATTCTTCTCTTCATGAAATTAGTAGTCATACTAACCCTCAGCCTTTCACTAATCATAATTTGCTTAATCCAGTGGCCCTGTTTTTGCTCAGCTTTTCCCTTAACTGGGGATGTATTTCTCTAAAATCCTATGTTCATCTGTATTTTTCTATTTAATCTTACAGTCTCTACTAACCGCTCATTCTTTTAATATGTTTTAAGTTCACACAGACTGAATTAATCATTACTTCCTTTTCACTGCTATAACACTTTGGATCTATTTTTTAAAGATAATTTTGGATAGATGCGGCTAAGGTTTGGATATGGTTGATCTCCACCAAAACTCCAGTTGAAATTTAATTACCAATGTAATAATGTTATGGGGTAGGGCCTTTAAAAGGTCATTAGGCCATTAAGTTGGATTAACATCTTTCACAAGACTGAGTTAGTTATGAAAAGACTGGAATAGCTCTTGTGGGAATGGAATTGCCTCCCATGAGTAGGCTGATGCAAGTTCAGTTCCTGTAGCTTTCTCTTGCCTCCTCATTCGCCTTTTAATGTCTTCCATCATGTTATGATACAGCCTAAGGCTCTCTTTAGAAGCCAACCAGATGCAGCTGCCCAGTTTTGGACTTCCCAGCCTCCAGAACAGAACTGTAATAAATAACCTGCTTTTCTTTCTAAATTACTCAGTTTCAGGTATTCTGTTATAACAACAAAAAATAAATGAAGATAGATGCTTTTGCTTCTTCTTCTTATGCTCTATAGTTTTCTCTTGGCATTAGCCAGTGAGAGGTTTTACAAATTTATTTGTTTATTATAAATTGGATCATATCACACCATTGCTCAAAACTCTCCAGTGGTTTACTATCACACTTAAAATTCATGTCTTCATTATGTCCTGCAAGGTCTTGATTGCCCTGGCCTCTGGCTGCCTCACCAAAGTCATTTTCCCCCAACTTACTACCCTCCAGCTGTATGGCTCCATGCTCTGCCTGGAGCCTGATAAGTCTATTGTAGCTTCAGGGCTTTTTCATTTGCTTTTTCCCCTGCCAAAAAGTATTTTTCTAGATCTTTTGTGGCTTCTTTATTTTATTCCTGTTTCTATTTATATATTACCTTCTTAGAGAAATGCTCTCTAGCTCACCTAATCTAAAATAGCCCCAGCTTGTCTAAAGCTTTTATCTTCCCATCTTCCACCCATTATTTGACACAGAGCAATGTTTACAATGTGCACCACTACTTTCAAATATTGTCTAGTAAAAATTGACATATTTCTTTAAAAATGCCCTAAATTGGATTAGAAATAACTTGCTTAGCAATGAAAAAAATGAGAGTAACCTAAATCTTTAACTTGTGTGTAGCTATTTTGTTCAACAAATTGAACTTACTATAGAACATAGATAAAATTTTATCTCCTAGAAAGAAATACGGTGTGTTTCCTTTTGATCGGAAAACACTTGAAATCATTGTTTTTGAAATAATTGCAGAATAATTGGTTCAACTTTAGCCTCTCTTCAGTGAAGCATATGAGGATGGGATAAAATAGGCCTAGACTGTATATGTGATTTTAATATGTGCTGTTGGTCTGGATGGTATGGACTTAATAAGCAGCTTTTGTTCTGGGCAACTATAGCCTGTTTCTCTTCTTTTACCCTTAAATAATTGTACATCCTTAGCTTTCTAAACTTAGATTGGCATTAATCGTAAACCTTAGTAGTCTCTGTCCATGAGTTTACAACCATAAAATATTTTTTGTGTATAATGCTAATTTTGATTTTCTCAACTTTCCTGTAGTTGCTCCTAGATAGCTTCTAGCAGTATATGGCTAGTTTTAGATGAAACCACAGTTTCTTAACACCCTGTTTACAATACACATAGATAAGCTTCTGGCAATTTACCTAGCTCTCATCCTCCAAAAATTCAAAAGATAAATTTTGTTCAACATATCATTACTTTAAAATTTATTTTGAGATGCAAATAAAACGACTAAATTTATGGTGAAAAAGTTTTTTTGTGACTTCAAAAGAAGCATATGATGGGAAACTATTATCTGATTTATATACAACTATTACTTCTTTCATATTTTTACATTTAAAAGTCTGCCATTATTAGCAGTTAGGGAAATTATTTTGTGATTTATGTACATCTGTATATGACTTAACACTGGATCAAGTTTAAATTGGAAAGATAAAAAATAATGAACATTTATGCATCCATGGCTTTTGTTTTCATCATTAGATATAACGCACAAAGTGTGGGAAGATTTTTGCCAGTGGAGGCAAAAACTAAGCACAGCTAAAGAAACACCTAAATTCCATATTGCCAATGGCAATTGACATCTTTCATCACTCTTTTCTACATTCCTCTTTACAGCTAAGGTTCTGGATGAAATCTAGGTTTTGCCAGGGACAGGTACTCATGGAATATTTGGAAAACAGAAAGAAGGTTTCAGGGAGTAGAGGTGGATTACCAAGAATGATTAAGGAAGATTTATTTACAATTATGACATTTTATACACAGACATTAACAAAACCTAAGATAAGAGCAGTCAATCCACATAGAACAGAAAATACAAATTTTCTGAGGTTTTCCAAGGTTATCCTGAGACAGAAAAAAAGGACGGAGTGATTAGAGCATAATGAATGGTCATTTGAGGAGTGTATTGAGATAAGGTTGGAGGAATGGTAAGTGGTCAGATCATGTGAAGTCATTGTGGTATAAAACGTAAATTGGCTCATTCAACACCTACTTCAACCTTCTCTAATTTTATTTTCTGTATAATAATGCTAGTGAAAATAAAAATTTCTCAGACTCTTTTTCAACTGGGTTGCTATATGTGACATAAGTTCTACCAAGTAGGTGTGAGTCAGAAATGAGTGACTTGAGGTGGCACCACACACTAGAAGAATGTATCTTCAGGCACATAGAAAAGTAGGAGGCATTTGTTTGCTTGTGGCTGCTTTAACAGCATTTTTTGCATCCATTCTCTACTGACTGAATCCTGTGGCATAGCAGGGCATTTTCCCTGGCTCATTTTCCCTGGTTCTGGTTGCACAATATTCAGGGCTAGGTCCTTGACTCTTCTGTATTGTATATTGGAACGATTCTTTTTATTCAACCACCTAAAGTGGATTATGTTGTCTAAAAAAAAAACCAAATACATGATACTACTTCTGGAGTTGTGCAGTAAGAAGCTCAACAAGCCCTCTACCGAAAAAGCATTGAAAAAAGAAGGAAAAAGAAAAGGCAAAACTTGACAAAACAGGAATGAAAGAGGGATCATCGCTACTGACCCTGCAGAAATGAAAAGAATTATAAGGAAATACTATAAACAACTTTATTTTAGTAGACAACTTCAATGAAATGAGTAAATTCCTAGAAAAACACAATGATCAAAACTGACTCAAGAAGACAGTGAAAATGAGTAGATCCATAACAAAAAAAGATATTAAATAAGTAATTAAAAATCTCCCCACAAAGAAAATCTAGGCCTACATACCTTTGTCGGTGAATTCTTTCAGATATTTGCAGAAGATATATCAAACCTTCACAAACTCTTCCTGAAAATGCTGGAGAAAGGAATATTTTTCAGTTCATTTGATGAGGGCAGTTTTTACCAAAACTGCAATGAAATCTGAAAAAATAGTTGATTCAAATAATTTCTCTTTGAGTATGTCCTTAGGGAGTCCCTAAGATGGTGATAATGGGGGCATTAGAGATGGGGTGTTCTGATGACTATTTTTCTCATTGTCTTACTTCTCCTTTGATTGTTATTATTCTATGGTTCACAATATACAATAGCTGACTGGGTCTCTGTGTGAAGTGTTCTTCATGTCTTCTGAACCATCAAACTTCATGATACCCAACAGATTATTTGAACTCCTCTAGATCCATCACACTCCACTGCTGTTTCTCTCTCTTTCCCTCCCTCCCTCTCTTCCTCCCTGAAGTTCCTTTAAATTCATTTTATTTTGTACATATCTAGTTGCTTTAGAAAAGATTCCCACAGCAGAATTATGAAGTCTTTGTACACGGGCCTTCTTTCCGAAGTGCTGACTGACCTTTCTGCTTTTGCTGATGTTGTCAGTCAGGATTCCTTGACCACATTTATCTCAGGGGCCAAGTGATTTTCTTCCCAGCCAGCTTGGATTCCTTTGACTGCATATCTCAGTCAATGGATCTGTACATGACAGAAAGCAATGCTATGACCACAGCCTGTTTTTTTACACTACTTTTAGGGCCTAAGTGCATTAAGCAATGTGGAAGGGCATTTGTTTCTCCCAGTTCATTCCTGACAGTTGGACATCTCTTGAGGCAGCACCTCAACGATCTCTAGAGGGCAGTGTTGCTTAATTCCAAATGCCGAACTGATCATCGTGGGTCTCTAAATGCAAAACACTGGTGCAATAATTAAAATACAATTTCTCAGAAGTTTCCTTGGAAATGGAAATGACACAATGTTTTAAATGTGTGCTTGAAAACATTTTTATGAAAAAAATCTTTTAAACATAAATAAGGATAAATAAAACTAATGAGGTTAGTTTTCTTTCTTGCCAATTTGGTTACATCATCTCTCAGGCTCTCCTCACAAAATCAAGCTCTCTCCCAAAGATTCCCACAGACCCTCACTCTCCTCCTCCCCTGTCAGGGTAACAGGCATTTATCCTTCATGTTTCATAACTCTGTGAGGGAGCCTCAAGACCTCTTCTCTGACTATCCGTCATCTACCCCAACTAATGATGAATAAATTCTCATGGAAAACCAGGGACATTAAAGTGAAAGCAGTGCTCCTGGGAATGAGAAAAAGGGAAAAAAGAGGACATTTTAATAAATTTTTGATGATGCTCTTATACATTTCAGGAAATGAATTGGAAACACTTGAGACTAATGCTTGAGACTAAGGTCAAAAATAGATGAGCTTATTGTGTCCTTCTGGGGCCACAAAAGCCAATCAACTCATTAGCTAAAAAATTTTTTATGTGGTTTCTAAATATAAGAATAAAGAAGGTTTTTGTTTACTTTGGAAAATACTCTTGAACAGGAAAAATTCTTGAGTGTAAAAGAAATCTATTTTCATTCTTGTTAATATTTGTTATTTTAAAATATCATAGTTGTACCTTATGATGCAATAAAATCATATTCTAATTCTAGAACCTACAATAGTGAATTGTACTGTTCTTTACACATATCAATTCTTTAAATAAATATTTGTTCAATTGAGTTGACCAAGGTTTCATTGCTCAATAAATGTAATTATTGCATAAAATTTGGATTTACTTCAAAAAAAGAAACAATTGCTTGGATCATTATTTGAATGAGGCAAGCATGAGCTCTGAAAAATAAATGTCTGTAAGTCCAAATATCAGGATCAAATTCACTAAGTAATTGCTCAAGTTGCCAATTTGCCCCAAAAATCATTGAGAAACACTTTAAATTGGCAAGTCCTTCAAAATGGGTTTATATCAACAAATCATTTTTTCTTTTTTCTGGAGAAAATATCTGTCTAAAATAAATCTTATATATACTGTGAAAAAACTGCCGAAACTGGAACTAATTTTTATGTCTCTTTATAAAGTTAGCATAAACATACCTCACATTTAAGAAAACAAAACTTGTCGTATATATTTTCTTTATAAACTTTTAGAAGTTCCAGTGTTTTTGAAGATTAAACAATGTTAGTTTTAATATGACAAAATCAGATGATTCTCTTCTTTTATTTCTGGTTTAATTCACCAATGTTTTTAGGCTTACTCTTTATTTTCACCTAAATGAACTACATATGCTACATATTATAATTTTTCATATGTGAAACTTACAATGATGTGTTTCACAACTGAAGAGCAAGTCATATTAACCCAATTGGGGGCTGGGGATCTATATATTTATTCATATATCCATTGTTTGAACCCAGATGTCTAAGTAAAATAAAAATATACAAATGAATCTCTAAGCAAAACTTTTTATCTGGCAATATATAAAAAAGAGAATTGCAATTTTGGGCATACATACTGAGCAGGGTGGTCTTTGGTATGCATGAAGAAGAAAGAAAAAATTAGACATTTTATTAGAAAGAAAAATGTTATGTATTGTTTTGAAATAAAACTCATCACCATCAATGTTTACAGGAGCTGGCAAGCTCTGACTGATAAGTGACAGTGGTACGTAAAACTAGTCTTAGAATTACTGTGGGTCATTTCCGCAGCTACTAGGTAAAACTACTCTTAAAGTTATAGCAGGTCATTTTGGCAGCTGGCTTGTGAGATAACTCCTGGGCAGGTGCTTTGTGCCCAACTGTTTTTTTTTTCCTGCTCTCTCAATACTAATTTAGTTGTGTATGACAAGATAACTCCAATTCATATAATCAATTTTTACACACATTTATTAAATCTTATATGTGGGTTATTGTTTTAGCAACCAAGTACATAGTGATGAAAAATAAAAATTGCATACACAGAATTTTAAAACAAGATAACAATTGCTTTCCATTTTACTTTTACCTATAGAAGGCATTCAAGGGTTTCAGAGGGCAGATAAATCACTTCCACTTTAAGACATTTTTAAAAATTTCCAAAGAAATGTTGAATTTGAGATAGGATTTACAAGAGTGGTAGGATCCTTTAGTTAACAACGGAAAAAGAGTATGTTGGTTGCGGGGACTAGAAGAAACTAAAGTGGAAATGGAACATAATAGTGATAAGAGCTTATTTGTTTAGTGCTTGCTATATGTCAGGTCGTTTATATACATTATGTCAAGAAATTCTTAAAATAATCTGAAATCCCCACTCTGTAAATGGCGAAAATCAAGCTCAGAGATACCAAGTAAATTACTGAAGGTCACACAGCTCTTAGGTAGCACAGGCTGCATTTATTCCTCACTCACATAGATCTGTTGTTACTGGATTGGCGTTCGTACTGAAGAGGGCTAGAATTTAAGACTAGAAAACTACTCTAGGGAAGCCTGTAGGTGAATAACTACATCTGTCAGTAGCTAAGCAATTTCTTGTTTCAATGACAGACATGATATTTACAGTGAAACTGACCTTTTTTTGTATGTAAGAGATTCAGCACAGGATTTCACTTCCTATGGCAGGATATGAAATTGACTCATGAGATCTGACCTTCTTAGTACTTTCAAGGTAAGACAGAGAAAAAAAAAAGAATCCCTAAAATTGACAAGTATGTTACAACCAGTTTCTAAATGTGAACACTGGGAGAAAGATAGTTGAAACACAAAGTTTAGATACATTTTGTATTACACGGGACTGAATGCCTACCTTAGTTTTAGTTCAACATTTTCTAATACTAGATTTTCTTGGGAATAAATGAGGTGACATTGCATCAAGATAAAGTAGCATGTCATGAAAATTATGCATAGAATATCTCTATGAAGTCAGATTTTTCCATCACTCAAATTAGATCTGTATTAGACATATGAAGACTTCCTCCCATAAAGTACCTTGCGTTAAGTAAGCTTGACTATATTTGGATCAGCTTTAGTTCATTTAGAATAAGTGCTCACATGCAAAAGTCTGGATTTAATACTGTAGTAATTATGATGGCCTAAAAATATAGAGACATCTAATTAAAAAAAAAAACTTTACCTCTGGTTGAGAAGTAAAGCAGCAAATAAAATCTACTGCTTTACTCTGACTCATTTCTTCTATACCTGTTTCAATTCATCTCACATGTAAACACATACAGACACACACAAACACTATACTGCTGAGTAATCTTTATGTGCTATTAGGAAGATGCATGCTGAAATTAATTACTGTGTCAGCTAACGACAGCACAAATGAAGATTCTCAGGTGTTATTTTGCTATCACACACATGAAATTTGTATTGTGGTGTCTTTGTCTCCTTTTTTGGATACTGTGATTAAAATTCCATCTATAGTGAGAGACTTCTTTGCAATATTAGAAAATAATATTTACTCTGTTGGAGATAAATGGTAAATGAACATTTTTGAATCTTGCCTGATTTGCACATACTCAGCTAAGGAAAATAATAGTCAAAAATTACAAGTGAAATATAAGAAGTTCAGCAAAGTTATCTTTGAATTCATGGTTTGCTGAAAAAAATTATTTCCTTCTTTTAATTTAACAAGAAATCTTTCAGTAGAACTCATTTTAAAGAAAATAGTTACGTAATAGAAAAGCTAAGACGCAATATCAAAAGACAAATTTTTACTCTAATTTGGGTAATATTTTCTTAAATCAAACAAAATGATGCTATTAAATATAATTTAACAATTCCTGTATAACGAAAATTAAAACTAAAATTTTACCAACTATAGTTATAATAGCTTAAAGAACAGAGATATTTTTCTTGGATATGCATATATTTTATATTGAATGACTCAGAAATTATTCCTGTACCTGAGATCCTATCAATGTAATGAAGGTGCTCCCTTTAGAGTAATGGCTTTCTGGTATAATTCTCTTACTTGACATTTAAGTAGCACAGGTTTTGTTGAATAAATCAGGTGGACTTGAGTGGTCAAAGAAAAGCAAAGGCATGGTTTGTGTTTTGAGGAGATATATAATCTCTGTTTTACTATCTAATTCTGTGCTTTTCAGCTTTTTGTGAGTGTACACCAGTCTGGGATTTGAGTTAATAAATTAATACAAGCTAACAAATTAGCTTCCTACTATTTCATGAATGCTGGTAGAAGACATGAGACTCCAAGGCCAAAGGCAAAGAACTTTAAGAACATCAACAAACGTTTCCATTCCCCTAGTCCCCATGTTCTCCAGAAGTGATGCAGAGGCCTCTGCACGTGCCTCCCTGTGGCTAGAATGCAGGTGGCTGAACTAGAATTATGTCTGAATCTTCTAGCTTTTGTTTTGGCCAGGCTGCCACCCAGAGGCTGTACCAATCAGGCCTGCCTGAGGTCACTGATAAGAAAAAGAGACACATCATGCCCAGGAATTGTTAGGGCAGAATCCTGTGTTTTCAAAATAGTTTTATAAATTTCTCCTCCCCTTTTATCTGATTATTGTCCAGGAGGCAGACGAAAGGAGATGAACTCATTTTAGCCACATTCAGTGACCAAACTGTTATACTAAAGGGTATGGGCCAGGAAGAAATAAGAGAGGTCTAGTCAGAAATAAATTTTAGGTGATTTTTGAAAAATCAATTCCACCTGTCGATGCCAGCAGCCTGAGGACAGTAAGGGTTATCAAAGTCCACTAGAAAATGGTGGGGACAGCAAGTCTTGCAATGTGTCCTCCCACTGAAGTCAAACAGGCCAACTTCTGGTAAGAGTCACAAGTTTGGCAATGAAGTGGTGACTTTTGCACAGAAGCATATAGTACTTTGTGCCCAATCTACAAAAGTGGATGTGTTGCCATGTCCAGTATGCTGATGAATTTCAGTGGTGAGGGTGACCCTCTGAGCAGTTAGGCTTGATCAGCAGCTTGATTCTAGTTGGTCTCAGAGAATGAGCCCTTACCATAGACATCTGCATGAGTGACTCAGTCTGTCAGATTGCCAGGTGATACTGGTTTCTGGAATTCATCTCCAAAGAGGGGTGTCTTTAATCTGCCAATCTGTAGTCTTCCAAGTGGCAGGCCAGACACGTGGGACATTGGTCAAAAAGGTTCATCAAGGGAAGTATTGCCCAGAGCCAGACCACATACATTTTTGTTTTTAAATAGCTGGCACTACTCATCAGTAGTGGCTCAATGAATGCTATAAAATTTACATTTAGCTGAGCCATCAGTAAATTAGGCTTAGAAATTTAAGAGAATACCTCTGAATCGAGGACTCCAATAAGCTAGCTGTGTTTCTTCATTAAGGCAATGGAAATAGTGTTTCTTCCAAAAGTGTAGCTGTCTCCTTTTGATATGAAGTGAAAATACTGCTGGTGTGACTATGTCATTTCATTTGGCTTAATGATGCCTGCTATGTTCTAGTTAATGAACTTAGACATCTTGCTACGTGTTTATTGGCTGTGTTTATATTTTTCTATGAATTGTCTGTTTCCATTATTTGCCCACTTTTCTATTCAGCTGTTTCATACCTGCACTGCTGTGTTGAAAATCTTTTTATATTATGTTTTCCAGCTTTTTGTTGCTTGTCATTTATGGCATCTTTCATGACAGAAAGTTCATAATTTCTATGTAGTCAAGTTTATCATTATACCCATATCCGGTCTGGGTTTGGTGCATTACCTCAAAACTATTCTTCTTACTCCAATATTATTATTTCTGCATGTATTCTTGTAAATATTGTAATGTTTGAATCTTTATTCCATCTAGGATTTTTATATATGAAGATTAATAATTAAAATTGTTTTCTTCTATGAATAAAGTCAATATCCAAATAGCATTTATTTTATTATTCTTTCATCTCTCTCTGATTTAAAATGCCACTTTTTATATAAAAACTTAAAATATACTGAGATATATATTTTGGACTGTTCACCTAAGTCTAAAAAATTAATATAATGTGTTGACAGAACAGGAAAATAATTATGTGATGTTGTTTTGGAATAAATAGTAATTTTTGAAGATACTGCCTTGTAGTTTATAATGTCATTGCATTTCTCAGATCATGTTTAGATGTGCCTTTTAAACTTTTTCTTTATAATGTTACAGAATGGTTATTAATAGAGTTTATATTAGAAAGAGATAGAATGAAATTTAGCTTTCATAGGAAACCATTCAACAGTCAACATATATTTGATCTTAAAGCATCCAAATAACTTGGATCATCTTGTCGGTAAGGCAAACTGTTGCTTTATTCTATATTCACACTTGCTGTATTGTCAGAAAACTCATGATGTAAGTGAGGTTAAAGATGATGAAGGACCCACATTTTCTTTATGGCAATTTTATTTATCTTTATGTCAAGACCAAAAGCTACTAAAGCTATATAATTGACTCCTCAGTGTTAAATGAGGGAAATCTTGAATACTTCCTGTATTTAGTTATGGGCTAGAGAGGTTTCATTATCCACAAAGAGGTAACCTCTCTAACTACCAAATCATCTCATATGAAGCCCCTAAAATAAATCTTATGTTAATAACATTTTGATATTGGGGTCTGTTTCAAGCTTAATTACTGCTGTTTGGTTCTTGAGTTTAGCCTTCAGCCATATGTATTGAATGTAGTCATTCACGATTCAACATTGGATACATTAACCACTCTAACAAGATGGATCCTTGATTTATTTTCTTTTCAGGTAAACAGGGAATGCATGCCCAGCACTCTTTGCCTAATTACCTCATTTGATTTTCACTACCTTCCAGCAAGTTAGATTTTATTATGTTCACTTCACTGATGAGAAAGCCATATTCAAAGAGATTAAGTGTTCCACTCAATGCCATAAACGAATAGAGAAGAAATATGAAACTTGAAATCATATCTGTAAGATTCCAAAGTTCATGATCTCTCTGCTATACTATCATTCAAATTAATTTTAAGGGGCTAGCTGAAAAATGTAAATTGATAGCCCTAAGCAATAACTCTGCTGATTGAGTGAATGGTGGTGTAATGCTTATAGACCCAGGAGGCAAACATTTTGGTTACCAATACTTGGCATTTGTATGACTTTAGGTCTCTGAGTCTGACATTATTAACCTGTAAAATGGAAGAAAAGACATGCTTTACCTCTTACATTAAATTATATAATTAAAAATTAATATATTTACTTATTTGTTGAATTCTACTATATACACAAAATAGTTTCAGAATGGTTACATAAATGGTTACAGGGTTACAATGGTTACAAACTAAAAACAAATCTGCTAAGAGGAATTAGAGATTTGCCATTATTTTGTTTTTAAACTGAAAGGATGTGTTCAAAATACATACTGAACACTTACGTCATTTCTCCCCACACTCTTTTCTTCAGGACAGTTATGTTATTAATTTGAATACAACTTGGCTCCTTTGTTTCTATTTATATTCATTTCTGAATATATAAAAACCTGTCAGGGAAATATAACTCCCTTTCCTCTTTCTACCATTTCCACTCACTTGTTCTAGGGAAACAATTTCTTTCGTTCTGATTTATACTTTCAATTCTATTTCTGAAAGTGAAAAAAAAAAAGAATAGATACATGTATATTTTCCTATTTCCAACATCATTGCTTTAAAATATAAACTATGTCCTTCTCCTGCTTAAAGCCCTCCAGTGACTTCCTGTCACTCTTTTGAGAAACACAAACTTCCTATGTAATCCTCTATAATTTAAATCATCTGCCTTTGACTATCTGATTTCATCTTCTAGCATTCTACCCTTGGTCATTCCACTATACCTACTTGAATATACGTATACTTTTTCTTACCTCATGGTCTTTGAACTTGCTAAACTCTGCTCACATGCTCTTCACGCAGTTCACCCTCTTATGTTATTGAGTTATCTGCCCAAATGTTGCCTTCCCAGAGCTGCCATCTCTGGGCCACCTATTATTATTCTCTGTACTTGCCTTGCTTTGGTTGTCTTCATAACATTGCATGATTGCAAATTTTGCAATCATGTTTTCTCTTTCACTGCAATCTTTTCCTGATGTCATAATTTCCCTTTTGTCACTGTCTTCCTTTAGTTTCATAGCAGCAATATACTCTGTGTCTTATTGAAAATAAAGGTTTTCTAACATCTTACTTTTTGTCTCGCAGAAACATCATTTCAAAGAATGGTTGCTTTTCATTCTTTAAACTGATTCTCTTATTTTGAATTACTGAAGTATTTCTCATCCTAGTGATTTTCTTCTATTCGAACATCTTTACAGTGGCCGATCTATGCTCATTCAGTGTTTATGAATTGAGACGAGTTCTCCAAAGTGTGTGTGCATCTGTGGTAGAATCTTTTAGGGGGAGTTAAAGGAAGAAGAGAAATTTTATTTATTGTGGCTTTACTTTGCCAGTTTGGACATCACGGTAGCCTATGAGATAGACTATGGAAGAAGTGCTCCATCTAAAGGCTTTCTCAGTAAGGAGCAAGACGTCTTTGCTTAAGAAGGTCCTGTCAAATGTGTTGGGAACAGCCAGCTGTGCCACTTTCTCTGTAAGTTAAATGGTCCCCCTCATAGCAAGACTATTACCCCATGAGTACAGAAAGCAAGGAGTAAACATTTTTTAAGTTTTATTTTAAATTGGCACATAATGTGAGTGAACATATTTAAACATTCTTGAACTTTTGTCTATGTTTTTCTCAGTCATATTAGTAAACTTGAAATTATTCTTCAAATATATAACCACCTACAGTGTGGGCCATTTTCATCATATATCCCTGCACTTCTGACAAAGGCGTTGTCAGAGTCTGCTTCACATACTGCAGGACTTCCTTGCCTGTACTTTTCACTTTTCTGGTCTACAGACTAAATAGACTTTCCTATATTTTTCTATATCTCTCCTCAGTTCAGTGAGAATCTGGAGAAGAGGTGGCAATTAAAGACTGTATTCAAGTCATCATTGTTACTGAAAGTTAGTCACGTACTCTTTTAATTTTTTAATTATTTTAATGTCATATAAAATAGACAAAATAGTATAATAAGCTCTAGACACTCACCTCTCAGTTGGTTTATGTAACAAATATAACTTACCCAGCGATGGTATTTTTCTTCACTTAACATTTTACAAGACAAAGACTTTTTTAGATCAATTTTCCCATACATTGTGATAAGGATGATATGTTACATGGATCTTGATTTGTTTTTCACTTCCTATTCTAAGCATGTCAACATCTCAGAGCCAAGAGCTACCTTTACCAAATGAGCAGTCCTAGAAGAAAAGGAAATCATCACCAGTGAGAAGAGTGTACAAATAATGAGCAGTAATCTTTGAAATGTTAGTGGAAACATGACAGGTTGGGACATTCCATCTGTTTTCCCTCTTGTCTTATGGCCTCCCGGCGCCCTAGAAGGCTGAGGGAAGGAAAAGAGATAAATTTTCAGGGAGAGCATTTTCCACAAATCCTACTTTGTTACCTTAAGTTAGCCCAATGCACCTAGGTCACAGGGCTGCCCCAATATGCAGATGTTGCAAATCCTTTCTTGGCCATTCCTTGGGGCTCCCTTACCTTACTAAAATTTCATTTTCCAGTCCTTCCTGATTCCTGACCCTTTTCTCTCCTTTTATGTTCTGGTCACAGACTCCTGGCTCTTGTAATAAAATTGATTTTCCAGGTTTTGATCTCTCTGTCTAAGTTCTTGGGACTTCCTCATCCTCTGGCTCCTGGTACCAGATTCAAGCTGCTGCAATTACATTTTTATTTCCAGTTTAGACAGCAGAGTAGAGTATGTAATGGCATAGACTATCAAACCAGAATGTGTGTGTTTGAAATCTGGCTTCACATTTTGTCAGATAAGGGTCCTGGGCAAGTAACTTTGTTTCTCTAGTGTCCTCCTCTATAAAATAGGGATTATAATAATATGAACTTCAAAGGATTGTTCCAAGGAAGAAATAAGTTAATATTTGGAATATGCTTAGAATAGTGGCTGATATATGGTAATTGCCATAAACATTTTATTTTATAAGTGTAGAAAACAAAATAACCAATTAGCCCAGTCTAACTCCCACAAGTTGAGAAGCAAACTAGTATTTCTTTGCTTCTGTTTTCTAAAAGAAAGCCCTGGTGTTTAAAGCTAAATTTTTTTCTGCTTTGGATTTACAATCTTCCAAACCAGAAGTTGGGGCAGCTGCTTCTCTCTGGATCTTTATGTCATACTTCCAGAAAGCCCAAAAGTTGGCACTCAACAGCAATAAATGAATGTTTCCAGAGTTTAGGGCTCTAATTAATTCAAAACTGTTGCAAAACAACAAGGATTTTGCATTTAGAGAATATAAAATGTACAGACACATAGAAGATGGACACATCATAGGGTAAGTTTTCCTCAAGTGTACCTAAAAGCCAGGGCAATGGGCCTGTAAATCCAATGCAAGATGAATGAGATACCTGATTCCAAGTTTTAAGATGAACTCTACTCTTTCACAAAAGAAATTACTTTAAATGTACTTTTAGGTCACATGTCCTTATGCTTTTATTAAGTAGGAACATCCCAAAATATTTTTCATTTTTCTACCTCATTCTCGGATTCATTTGTGACTAGATCTAAGTTTCTCCCCATTTAGAATATCTTATTATGTCCAGATGCTGGAATCCTGTCTATCCAGATGATCCCTGGTTCCATGGCCAAGTTTCTGCTAGGGTCAAGTTGACATTTTGTTTTTCTTCCAAGTTCAGATATTATACAATGATTGAAAAAAAGCTTCCCATTTTTCAAATTAGGTTAATTAACATTTACCTATAAGTAATTCTCATTCTTTTAAAATTTTTATTAAATATTTAAATTCTGAAAATATTCTCAATTGTCTTTGATGAGTTTCTATTTTGAATTGAGATTATCTTAATTTTTTCAGTTATCACTGGAGACGAAAAAACATGTCTTTTGTGATTACTTTAGAAGGAACTGAGTTAATACAGGTTCTGTTTCCATAAAAAGGAAGAAAACACAAGTTAATCAAAGATTCAGCGTGAGTTCTGTATAACGGCAGTCAAATGTGTTATTACAAACTCTTTGTTATTAGTCAGCTACAGGAAAGAGAGGGCAGAAAGAATAACCGAAACTCAAATCTGACCTTTTGGAAATAACTTTTATCCGGATGAACTCCAAAGTGTAGACGTATGCCAGTGAAAAAAGGTTACAATAAATTCTTCCAAAATTTACCAAACAGACTCATTTGACCCGGTGGTGCAATAAATATTGGGACTTGCTGACTTGATGTCCAAACAATCAACAATATTCTGTTTAGCGGACAATAAGTAGATTTGTTAAATAATAAGTCTTTAAAATTTTTATGCATGTGTTTTTTTTTTCATGCAGGAATTCATTTGAATCAAAACAGCTGTTACACTCTTTTGCCATAAATGGGTTAACTTCCCTCACTCCCAATCCACCTAGGACAATGGTTCTCAAGTGAGAGCAATTTTGCCCCCTCAGGGACCTTTGGCAACATTTGCACAGATTTTTGGTTTTTACTACTGGAGATAGTTGTAACTACTGTCATCCACTGAGTAGAGAACAGAGATGCTGATAAACATCCTACAATCCACAGGATACCCTCCCACAACAAAGACATCTCACCCCAGATGGCAATAGTGCCAAAGTTGAGAAACCCTGAATTACATGGTTTAAAATATAGATAGTCAAAAAAAAAAAAGGTTATTCATAACCAAGAACTCATGCCATTTCAAGGAAGTTGGAGAAACTTCCCTTACCCTTCAACAATAAAATGAAACTGACAGAAATTTCAAAATTCCTTTCTAGAAGTATAATATATGTAACCACAGATGTGTTTTCCTTTTAATCTCCCCTTAGTTTACCTGATGTGGGTAAGATTTGCGTTTGTGGGGGAGAAAGTGTTGTCGTTGTTGTAATGTGTTTGAAGCTTTTTGTAATCTGTAGAAAGCTATACAGACATAAGGAGATATTGTAAAGATAAAAGCTCAGGGCATCCTTGAAGAGTTCTTTGTTGTCTGATGCTGTTGCTGACTTTGTACAACCACCACTCCTGGATATTTTATTTAACCTATGGGTCATTCCCTTTGAGCGCAATCTTGCAATCTTTAGCCCTACTCCTTTCCCCTACTTCTTTCTTGTGGTGTTTTCAGCACAAAGAATATTGAGGTAGTTTCAGTATTGAGCCCTGTTTTCCTGAAATGTCAAAGGTTGGGTTTCATATCCTATACAAATTAGGAAAATCCAGTTGTTTCTCTGTAAAAATTTTTCCTGCAGACTTACTTCCTGGCAGCTGGCAGAGCAGACAGTCACTGTGGCTTCAATCTGATCAAGTTTTTTAAAGGACTTCAGTACCACCCAATTGTCTCTGGGCCTCTGGATAATGATTTATTATTATGGGAATACTTCCCATTGCTTGCACTAGGAGCTTTCACAAATAGCTTCCTTAGTTCCAGATACAGTTGGAAGATCAATTGTAGGAGCAAATGCTCTAGAAGGTCTGAACCTTTGCTTTACTGATGAGAGAAGTCAGAGGATGTATAATCATCACAGCCAGAAACAGACATCTTTAATGTTTGAAAACAGGAACATTTTAAAGACAACCCTGCAACCTGTAGAAAGTTGGTAATTATGTAATTGAATCAATGATATCAAATGTTTTATAAGTTCCAATAAAATCTTCATAGAAATTTTGTCATTCCAATATTCTAATAGAAAGCATTGTATCTTGATAATACCAAGAGAAATGATCAGAAGTCACATGTTAACATCGGCTGCCAAAGTGGCATTGTGATATGGTGGTCTGACATGAGATGCTCATTGTTCTATGATGTTCTATGAAGGCATACTTCTCTAGGCTACTGTTGAATCTTACACAGCTGAGGATGGAAATGGAGAAACAGCTGTTAGAAACTGTAACTGAAGGAAATGAAAATGTAAAGCACCTGATGAGGATGCTGTGGCATAACCTGACTTCGTGTTTAGATGGTAATTAGTACCAGCCTAAAGAAGGGGGAGCCAATGCCACGCCAGTAACCTTCTGGGCCATGGTTGTTCACTGATGAAGGATTTGTCTTCCTTACATTTTCCTTTCTTTTTCATTTAGCAAAAACTTCCCCAAATCTTACTATTCACATTCACGCTTACCTCCTTTCCTCAAATCTCAGAGAAAGCAGTGGCATTTCTCTTTTCAATACAAGTTCTCCACTTGTGCTTTTAATTCCATTTCTTTCAGCCACCTCCAGGGCCTTATTCGAGTTATTTTTTATCTCTATTTTCTTTTGTTTTCATTTTCCCTTCTATTGAAATATAAAGACATATAGTAAAGCATACAATTCAATTGTAAGTGTACAACTTTATATTTTTACATATGTATACTCATGTAATCAACACATTATTCACATTTATACATACACACTGTATATATGAGTATATATGTGTCTACTATTAGTACTAACTACCAGCTGCTAACTACTACTACTAACTACTGTCCTGACCTCTATTACCATAGATCATTTTGCTTGCTTTATAATTTCCGATAAATGGAATCATTGCTAATCTTATATCTGAGACAATCAATTATGCTGTGCTGTCCATTCTTTTCAATGCTCTGCATAACTGCATTGTATGAATAGATCATGATTTATTTATCCATCCTACTGTTGATGGGCATGGGGTTGTTTCTAGCATGAGAGTTGTATAAGTAATGTTGTCATGAACATTATAATACAATTTTTTAGTGAATGCATTCAACTCATTTCTTTCACAAGTCTACTCAGACTAGAATCAAAGGGCTATGGGATATACATAGGTCTATCTTTGGTGGATACATACTAAACAGTTTTTTGAAGTGTTTGTGACATTTTTTATTCCTACTAGTACTGTATGAGTTCTAATCACTTTGCCTACTTTTTATCCTTTGGTGTTATCTCTTCTTCATTTTAGCCACTCCAGTGAAAAATAATGGTAATTCATTGTGTTTTTAATTTGCATTTCCCTGATAATGTATAATGTTGCTTAGTAACCTTTTATATACTTTTTGGCTGTCTAGATCCTCTTTTATTAAGTGACTATTCGAGTCTTTTGGTCATTTTTTAAAAATCTAGATTGTTAATCTTTTTCTTCTAATATATCTTAGTAGCCTTTGGAATTAAGTTTGTGTCAGATACGTATATTGGGAAAATCTCTCAGTCTGTAGCTTACATTTTCATGTTCTTTATTTTATCTTTTTAGAAACAGCAAGTACTTATTTTAAATAAAGTCCAGTTTATCAAACTTTTACTTTATGAATAGCAATTTTGTATCCTTTTTAAGAAATCTTTATCTACCCCATCATAAAGATATTCTCCTATGTTAACTGCTAGAAATTATTCTCTAAACGCCTATGTTAACTGCTAGTATACTTCTGCTTTTCTCATTTAAATCTATAATATCTTTTCAACTACTTTTACTTATGTTGTAAAGTAGGGGGTCATAATTCAGTTTTGAATATGGTTATACAATTGAGCCAATCAATAGATATTAAAAAACCATTTGTTAAAAAAAATGAGCCTTATGTCACCGAACTACATTGGTACCCTAGTTATATATCAGATGAGCATGTGTACTTAGTCTGGTTCTGGAAGCTCTATTCCTGTTCTGTTGGTATAACTGTTTATCTTTGAATAAATCCTACTCTACCTTAAATACTTTAGCTTTATAATAATTTGTGATATATGATAATATAAATCATCCAATGTTGCTGTTCTTAAAGATTATCTTGAATATTCTAGGCCTTTGGTTTCTATACAAATTTTAGATTCAGCATTTCAGTTTATACACATATTGCACTGAATATATATCGAACTGGGGAGAGCTAGCCTTTTTAAACCATTTTAAAACCATTTAAACCATTTTAAACTTAAACTATTTTAAACATAAAACTCATTTTAAACCGTTGAGTCTACTAATATATGAATATGAATCTTTCCCCATTTTTTTAGATCTTTTTTGGTTTCTCCCAGCAATAATATATAGGTTTCTGGCAGAGGTCATGCACTTTTTTTGTTTAAAAAATTTCTGGACATTTGATGTTTTGTTGTCTTATAAATAACATTGGTTTTAAAACTTAGTTTTCAAATTATTTATGTTGAGTGACTAAAATACATTTGATTTTTAACATTAAGTTTTTGGCTTTTTCTAAGAAAAGCATACATTTTCAAGTACAATCATGTCTTCTTATGAGGTAACAGTGTTAGTTCTTAATTTTTGGTTTTTATAAATTTATTGATTTTCATTTCTCTTACTGTACTGGTTAGAACCTTCACTACCATTTATCATTTGTCAAAGTTAGACTCTTGCCTCTCCCAACAGACACTAGGAGACAGGGGCCTTATCTTCAGGTGCAGGCTAGTAACACACAGTAAATTCTTCTGGCAGTCTTGAGCATTCCCAGCAGGCATTTTAAAGAAGTGGGGTCATCCCTGGGAAAAAATCTTAATCTGCAAGAAGCCATGTTAGAGTTTGGTTAAGGAGAGACTCTTTGCCACTTCTTATAAGAACTGTGCTGTACCTGCTACTATCTTCACTTCCCAATTTTTTTTCTTAACCAAATACAACGATTATATTATATAATATGGTCTAGATTTCTGTTTTCCATTCAAATAATTTTTGTTGTGATTTTCAAAACAAAATAGATATATCCTTGTTTTAAGACTTTTCTGCAGATTTTGCCTTTTGGCTACCACATCCTTCTTGAAATTCTCTTCTCCCTTGCCTACAGAAAGACCACTTTATTCTTCTAGCTCTTCAAGTATTTCTTTTATTCTTCCCTTGGTCATGTCTCTGCCTCTTGACAATCCTTAAAAACTAGTGTTTACTTGGTTGGACCCTCTGTACTTACTAAACTCCTGATCACTATACTGTAGCCTGGAATTTTCCTAAATTTTAATGTTTAATTCCTCCTGTATTTCAGACATATTGAGGCAGGAAAATAGGGTCTGGAGGTAGGAAACCTAAGGCTGATTCATGCTGACTGCCTAGAACTGAATCAAAAAGAAAATCCCACCTCTCCACACAGAAATAAAAAGGGATTAAAGACTACTCCCTTTGCACTGCATTGCAGAAGCAAAATAGAAAGTACCTCTGATTGGTACCCTCCTGCAACTAATCAGGCAAGTCATGGTCCTAGTCTTCATTTACATAGGGTGTAACTAAGTAACCAATGGGAAGCGGCTAGAGGGGTATTTAAACCCCCCAAAATTCTGTAACCAGCACTTTAGAGCCGCTTGCTCGAGCCTGCTCCCACTCTGTGGATTGTACTTTGGTTTCGGTAAATCTGTGCTTTCGTTGCTTCATTCTTTTGTTGCTTTGTGCATTTTGTCCAATTCTTAGTTCAAAATGCCAAGAATCTGGACAAGTCCTAGTCAAGACCCTCCACTGGTAACAATATTTCAGTGAAGATCTTCTAGCTGGGTGGATCCCTGTAAGAATGTAATTGACAACAACCAAGTTTAATGCTGCTATGTCTGCGTAATTAGCGTATATCCTTCTTAGAAGGCTTTTCTCTTTTCCTTCAGTCAATTCATGCCTTAACTCATTATGTAGCGTTCTAAATTAAACTTAAATATTATCTCTTGTGAGAAACCTTCCCCAAACCTTTGAGGATTATTCTATCTTTTCTTATCATAAAACTTTTTTCTCTCGCAATTATGTAACTTATTATAGTTATTAAAATTATTGACTCTATTTTTGCCTCAATAAAACATTTGTGATAGCTTGTCTTTATTTAACATATCTCTTTAAGAACAGGGTTCCAGCATAGGGTGTTGAATTAGACTAGAATTTCCTTCCAACTCCACAGGTATTAGGACTTTGTTAGTTCATTTTCTATCTTTGAACCTAATTAAGTGTCATGCATTTGGAAGATGATCAATGCGGTATTTTCCATGAATGGTCACTAAGTGGCTTGTGAAAAACAGAAGGTATGCAGTCTTGTCTTCTCTTACCACTGTCTTGCCTGATGGTTACAATTCTGGAATACAGAAAAGCAGAAGAAGCTTGGTGCAGACGTCCTTAACATCCCTTGAGACTCTCATAGAGAAGGGTTAGCTAAGTATAGGCTGGAGCTACAGAGATTATCCATTCTTCTCAAGAATCTGGTTTTCAGATGGATGACTGACACCTTTTGTAAAAGATAGGGACATTTTGTATATATTTGGAGAACTGACACATTTTTAAGTCTCTAGCTTTGATACATTTCTAAATTCAGCTTGTCTTCATTTAATATGCCACTCTTAAAACAGTATTCAAGTATTGAGTGTTGAAATAGACTAGTGTTTTCTCTCAGCTCTAAAATTTGCATTTCATTCATAAGGTATCAATAAATAAAATAAGTGCATTCATCTCTGCATGAATGAACCAGTTAAAGAGTTAGTAGTTTTGGTAATTTGCAGGTGTTTGCTGTTTTAAGTTCCATCTCTGTTTCAATTTTAACATCACCTAGATTTTTCTTTTTTTCAGAAATCTTGTTAGTATCATGACAATTTCAAAGTTCTTTGTTGTTAGGTTTTTAAGAATAGTGTTCCATACCCCTAATATTTTTAGGTCAAAAATTTTATTCTTCGAAGTCTACCAACATCTCATTTCTAGAACTTTCTCTAACTACTGTCTTGATCTCATCTCCATTCTGGAGTTAATAACTAAATATTTTCTTTGCTCTCCGTCATTCCACATCTTCCTTCTTACATGAGCTTTGTCTCTCTTCTTGTCTTCAAAACCTTTTACGGCTCATACCCTGGATAGAAAATGCATACTTTTTAAAAAAAAATTTGGATCAAATCATATTTGTTTCCACTTCATTTTGTTACAGGCTTTCTTCTTTCTTGTCATCATTGTGACCTACTCATCCAGCAAACATATTAACATGTCTACTATCAATATTTATATTTTACAACTTTATCTACAAGAGAAAAACTTATAAATAATACTATTTTCTCTATAGCACATGAATTTGAAAAGTAAAAATAATAGTTTTGAAAGTCAAATATCCTCCAAATCTCTTACAGTTTGAAAAATAAGTTATTAATAAAGTAAAGCACTTTAAATACTTTCAGGAATGAAGTGGGATTAAAATATTAAAATGACAAAACTGAACTATTGCTATAATAATGCCTAATGTCTATGAAGTGATTAAAATGTGCCACAAACTATGTTAAATGACCCAAAGGCATTATTTCATGTAGTCTTCAGAACAACTTTTTGAAGTTTGAACTTCTATTATTTCCATTTTACGGATGAGGCTACTGAGGTTTAGAAAAATTAAGGAATGTGTCCAAGATCCTACAGCATGTAGAAGGAAAAGCTACAGGCCTATAATATTCCTCATGATGTGACTCTTGCCTATTTTTCCAGGTAGACCAATGGGAAATTCAAGCAGATTGGAGATAGCAATAGTGATACTGAATAAAGATGAAACTATCACTAACAGTTTTTACTGTATCATTTTCCATTATTTGGCTATCGTTTGAAACAAGAATGTCCTAGTATTTTTTAAGCTAGGTCTAGTCTCCATTTTTCTTAGTTTTCCTTAGAAGAAAGTGGACAGTCTATCAAATAAAGTGTCCTGAAAATGACCTCAAGATATATACTCATCAAAAGAACAGCCTGCCACCTCAACAAGAAAATAACGGACCCTCTGCAAAAGGCCAGCTTGTAGGAGAATACTTGGGTATTTAGGAAACAACTTCAGGTAAAAGGAAAGAAATTACTTAATGTAATGTAAAATGACACTTCCACATTATGCAAATTCACCCTTAGTTTATTTTTTAAAAAGAATTCTGTATAACTTTACTCAGAAAATATTTTATGTTAAACTTTACTCAGAAAATATTTTATGTTAAACTTTTCTATTTATTCCAAAATCAACTTTAACTCTTCCCCAAAGTTCTTTGGAAGTTCATTTTTATATATCTTAATTGTGATGTTCTTCTTCAATCTTTTTAGCATCTATATAGCAAGGGTTTTTAAGATCACTTTTTTTTTGTAAGTTGGAAAATGTTTTCCAAGTATCCAACTTTTTCCAGTTGAACTAACAAAATGCTGCCTTCCAGATACAAAACTAATCAGGTTGGTTTAACTTGATTGCAATGGAATGAATAAGACTGTGTTTTGAACCAGGTGTTCCCTCCATTAACCTGATCAAATTATGTTTCAACTAATGGATACACAGTTTTAGGAACACCCTGAAAAGCGTAGAAGAGTGAGCAAACTATATTAATATTGTTGCAAAGATGACTTTTGTCCACTATATATGGCCTGTGGAGTCAGGTCTTGGTTGGTTATCATAAAGCGATTAACGAGGACATTGGCACCTAATGGTGGTGGTAGGGGAAAGGTGAATATGAAGGTCTCCTTGCCTATAGATATACTGTTTCCTTTTAGTAAAACACACTGGCCTCTTCCCATCTACTCAACTCTTACTCATCCTGAGATGCTAAACTGAAAATTGGTTCAGAAATATGCATATGAAACTACTGAGTTAGGGAGCTGGGCCTTGGTCATCTCACAGACCACCGGCAGTATCTAACTCCATACGGAGTTATCTTCCTCTTTTTTTTTTTCAACCCAGAGAGTTTCTTTTTATTTTAAAAACTATTCTGAAGTTGGAAAACAAAACAAAATGAAATAAGAACTAGATCATGCACTCTTCCAAAACCTTACTTTTTATATCTCAGTAAGAATTTAATGCCTGTTTTCCCCCTGGTTCTGTTGTGATGGTTCCCTCTTGGGTCAGTGAATGCTTTACAACTAGCTGTTGGTATAAGAGAGGGCCTCAGGATCAATGAAAGTACAGTGCCATTTCCAAAATCCTTCTCACTGTTCTCAGTAACTTGAGGCTAGTACATGTTAATCAGATATTTACACTTATATTAAAGAGCTGGGTTAATTAATAAGATCATTATCAAAACCTAGGGCTAAATAAGATTTTGCATGGTAATCTTTCACCTTCTCATAAGACCAAATTTAACCTGTACAGATAATTATTATATTTTCTACTTCTAATACTACAGCCTCTGATTATGATCCAGCTCAGGTATTTTTTATGCAATGTAATTACATGACCATCTAAAATTTGGTTGAGATGCAAAGGGTAGGAAACAAAGAGCTCTTGATTAATCTCTTTTAGTGATTATGCACTAGTCCAGTTTGATTCTTTTTTGTTGCAAATCGTTTATGATCCTAATGTGTCTTCCAAAACAGTCACTTTGCCTTGTTTTCAGAGAAAAAGTCCAATATTAATAGAAATAGTAATGAAGCAGAAATTTTCTGAGCACTTATATTTTAGAAAGGCCCAGTTCCTATGCACACAAAATGTAAAGTCTAGGAAAATGTTTTAAAAGTCAATTCTTTTTTCATTATTTTAAAAATTGTATATATTTGTGGTGTACAACATGTTATGACATATGCATACATTGTGAAATGGCTAAGTGAAGTTATCCTGTGCATTACCTCGCATATTTATCATTTATTAATGGTGAAAACACTTTAAAATCTACTATCTTGGAAATTTTTAAGTACACAATGCATTGTTATTAACTATAGTCACCATGATATACAATAGATCTCTTGAACTTATTCCTTCTGTCCAACTGATATTTTGTATCACTTGTCCAATATCTCTCCAATATCACCACCTGTGTCTCCCACAGCTCCTGGTAACCACTATTTTAATCTCTGCTTCTATGAGTTCAGCTATTTTTAGATTCCACATGTGGTATGTAAGATCATGTGGTATTTGTCTTTCTGTGCCTGGCTTATTTCACTTAACAGAAGGGTCCATCTCTGGGTATGGATAATAAGGGTTCTTCTTTAATAAAAAGCAAACACAAAAGCCATGATAAATAAAACATTTCAAATGGCAATGTAATTTTATATCAGATGTAATTGACAAAAATCATAAAGAAAATCCAGATAATTAAAAGCTATTCACTCTTTGATACAAAAGTTCTTTCAGGGAAGACAGGGTTGTGGGGCAGTGCTTAAGGGCATTGACCCTAGAGTAAGGCTGCTTGGGATTAAACACTGGCTTCACCACTTACTAATTGTGGAGCAGACTTTGTGACTTAATGCTTTTCAATTTCAGTTTCCTCATTTCCAAAGTGAGAATAATGGTAGAAGCAACCTCATGGGTTGTTGCAAACATTAATTGAGCTAATATAAGTAAAGTGCTTAGCAAAGCAAGCATTCGTGTTTTATTTATTTATTTATTTATTTATTTATTTATTTATTTATTTATGTATGTATGTATGTATGTATGTATTTTGAGACTGAGTTTTGATCTTGTTGCCCACGCTGGAGTGTAATGGCTGGATCTTAGCTCACTGCAACCTCCGCCTACTGGGTTCAAGCGATTCTCCTGCCTTAGCCTCTTGAGTAGCTGGGATTACAGGTGCCTGCCACCACACCCATCTAGTTTTTTATATTTTTGGTAGAGATGGGATTTCACCATGTTGGCCTGGCTGTTCTCGAATTCCTCACCTCAGGTGATCCACCTGCTTCAGCCTCCCAAAGTGCTGAGATTATATGCGTGAGCCACCGCGCCCAGCCGCATTCATGTTTTACCCATTAACCATTGTTCATATTGTTATTCATTTGACAGTTATTGACTGAGTAGCAACCAGTTTCTGAGATATGGAAGATAAGTAAGTCCCCTGCTCTCAGTGAACTTACATTCCAAAGAGGAAGGTGAATATACCAACTGCTATAAATCACATTACATGAATAACAGAGATGTGCCAATTGTGCTATAGAAAGGAAGAAAAGGGGCAGAAAACAGATAAAGTTAGAAGCAATAAAGTTACATTTTTATGTGAAACAAGATAGCTCTTTGGACCTCTTGAAACAGAATAATTAGATGCTTCATCAAACTCCAATTTGATTTTTAAGTCATAGTAAATAAAATTATCTTATAAAACCAAGTTTACTGGTATTTAATAGATTAAGAATGAAAATAGAACACTCAAACTTGGCAACACCATCCCATCTATGTACCAGGGTGAGGAGTTATGGACAATATTATAAGTAAACATAACTAAAAAATATGTTTTCCAAATAGGAAAGTAATTGCTCCTCTAAAAATTGTAGAGAAATAATTGTTTCAAGAACAGCACTGATGAGAGTGATTTTACCCTCAAATGCCACTTTAATTTCAAACCTCAGACAAGTCTAAACACGCATATGCAATATGATAGGAAAATCACTCATTTTTTAGACCTAGGTCTTCAGCAGGCAATGAACAGTGTTTAATGCCATATGGAGGTAATTTAATAAGAATTTTGCAATACTTGAACAAACATTATCACCAAATCTGCTAAATGGAGTTAGTGATTTTGTTTCTTTCTAGCATAATGATTTAGTTGTGCAATGGTGCTGTCACCAGATGAGATTAATCACAATAATGATGCGTCTTTTTGCTAAGGACGTTATCATAAATCATTTGAATACGGCCTAAGAGAAAAAGCTTCTAGTTAAACTTTCTAAATGTTACAAAATGATCATAAAGCATGAGCTGTTGAAAATAGGAATTATTTTTATTTCAGTTTGGGGATCATATGGCAAAATTATTATTCATTGACACTGAAGTTATTTCAGACACACACACACACACACACACAAATCTCAAGAGATATTGAAAATGATGATTCATATTGTTCCAATTACATTCATATGTCCTTAGTTAAGTGATTTAAAATTGGGCATTAGTTTCCTTATCTGTAAAACAAAAATAATAATATCTATCTCTTAGAATTTTTATGAGGCAACATATATGAAAAGTACTTTATGGCCTAAAAGTAATTCTTTTTCTCTTCTTTTTCCAACTCTGTCAACTTATTTTTCATCCTGCTCTCCTTCTTCTACTTTTTCTTTACCGTCTTCTTTTTTTCTCTCTTTTCTTTATCTTCTTCTTTTTCCTTTTTCCTTGTTTTTTTTTTCTATTTTTAATTAGGCCTAATTTTACCAGGTCAAATATATATGATGTATGCCTTCAGAAATATTTTGCATGCTTGCTTCATCATCACAGAGCTAAAGCTAAAATCAAGGAAATTTTTACTGTTCTACAATTGTAGGTTCCAGTTTATGCAATTTTCACATTGTGTTTGTTTTTTCTAAAATCTACTTACTAATCTTAACAATATAGTATCAAATTGACATTATAATCTCTTAGTTGAAAGCTTAGCACATGAACTTTAATTTCCTTATCTTTTAGTAATAATAAATTTAAAACAATGGAGCATAATATGTAGTTTAAAATATTCAGCTGTTACATCATTTTAATCACACAATCTGTAACACCTGCTTTCTTTATGGCAGTTTTGTGAAAATTAACTAGAAAATAATTGCAAAATTCATTGCAAATTCTGAAAAATTTGAAATACTATTAATGAGAAAGTATGGAAAATATTATTTTAACATTTCAGTTCCCAAATTGTTTTTTTCTTTGATTTTTGTCTTTTTAAAAAATTTTAGTTTATCAATAATTACTAATGATAAGTATAATGCCTAATGTAGCCACATACACTGACCACTAGAAAGACGAAGAAAATATGAGCTTCTCCTAAAATAAGCTAAGGGTTAATTTTTAAAAATCTCTTTGGAATACAACATTTTATAAACATTTTCATCATATACACACTACATTTCATTCCCCTTAATTGAAATAGAAAGAATGAAGTTAATTTCAGTACTTGCAAAAACATTTTAAATATCCGGTGGTTGCTTTTTAATAAATGTGTCTTAGCCCATTTTGTCCTCCTGTAACAAAATCTCACACTGAGCAATTTATAAACAACAGGAATTTATTTTTCAGAAGTCAGGGGTCTGAGAAGTCCAAGATCAAACTGCCTGCACCTAATTCTGGTGAGGGCCTTCTTGCTGTGTCCTCACATGGGAGAAGGTGAAAGGGCAAGCTAAAAAGGGACAAATTTTCCCATTCAAGACTTCTAATAAGGACACCTAATCCCATTCACAAGGGAGGTGCCCTCCTGACCTAATCATGTCCCAAACACCCAATCTCTCAACACCAACACACTGGCAACACCTGAATTTTGGAGGGGCCACATTGAAACCACAGCAAGATGAAACCTTTTAATTGATCACACTATGGGATACCAGAACTGGAAAATCTGGTTTTCTGTGGTGCATTGGATATTCTAAATAATCAAAGAGGGACTTAAACAGAAGTTGAGGTTCCTTCAGTAGGATAGGGTGATGGGGGTGATTAGTCAATTACCTGTAAGAAAAAAGGGAAAGAGTAGTATGTGTTTCCTCCAGTTGCTTATTTTTTTAAAATTTTTATTTTATTTTATTATTTTTTTGAGACAGAGTTTCGCTCTTCTCATTCAGGCTAGAGTGAAATGACACGATCTCAGCTCACTGCAATCTCTGCCTCCTAGGTTCAAGTGATTCTCCTGCCTCAGCCTCCTGAGTAGTCGGGACTACAGGCGTGCACCTCTACACCTGGCTAAATTGTTTTGTTTTTGTTTGTTTTGTTTTGTTTTGTTTTTTGTATTTTTAGTAGACACGGGGTTTTACCATTTTGGCCAGGCTGGTCAAACTCCTGACCTCAGGTGATCTGTCGGCCTCGGCCTCTCAAAGTACTGGGATTACCGGTGTGAGCCACTGCGCCCAGCCTCCACTTGCTTATTTCTGTGCCTGAGCCTTCCCATGTATAAAGATGGTAATGATAATAGTATCTACCTATCTCGTAAAGTTTTTCACATAAAGAATATATCAGTTAAAGAACATACTAAAACTACATCTGGTACAAAAGCAAGAATAGCAGTTGAAAAAAGAGTGCTGTTACGATAAACAAGTGTGCTGTCTCTGTAGGGCTTCCTATGGTTTTCATAACAAGCTTCTCAGTGCCTTCTCCCCACCTGCTGTTCCTTCCCTCTCCTCGCCAGCTTCTTCTCTTCTTTTCTTTCCTCTTACTCCCTGGCTATCGTATGGCTATGGCCATTTTATTTTTCTCTCTCACTCTCACTTTCAGACTATGAGTTTCTGGATTCTTCTGTCCGAATTCCCATCCACCCATTCTTCTCTCCTTTTATCTCAGTTCTTGCCCTTCTAGTTTTGCTATTGGAGGCTTTTTGAAAATAAAGCTAAATTATTCATGATCTCTGTTTCAAGTCAACTGGAATACAATGGCCATCACAGAGTTGACCTTAGGGTGTGAGTGCTGGCAGGAGGAGAGTCTTCCAGAGAGATTCCCTCAGTGTTTTAAAGGAGTGTCCTTCAGTGTAGTGGGTAAAGGAGGCACAGTGGTACTTCTAGGATGTCCCTTAGAGGAAAAGTACCAATTTCACAGGTTCCCATGACACAAAACTCTTGCACATTCATTAAATATCTTTATGCTGATTGCATGTGGTGATGGTTAGAGGTCTGAGGCCAGGTATGGCCATTATTGTGTAACTCATCAAGCTCCATTGAGGTGCCACAACACAGGTGCATCTCTGTTTTCCTCAGGTGAGAGTCACAGAGCTGAATGGAAAGCTATGGGTAGGCTAAAATCCAACAGTTTACTTGTGTCCCACTCTTTTTTCTCCTTAAAATAAATCACAGTTCCGTTTTTTTCTAGCCAAATAACAAATTCGAATCTTACTTGACAGTAATTACTAAAATGTGTTAAATATGTATTTTGTTGACCAGTACCTATAACACACACTTTGATGGTACCATTATGTGTGATTTTTCCAGTGTTCAGAGGTATTTTTGTTTTACACATAAGGAAACTGAGACTTATAGGATTTATATAACCTACCCACTTTGATACAGGAGATTAGTGACAGAATGCTGATTCAAACCCAAGCATCTGAGGCCAGAGCTCAGATTCTTAATAATTTTAGGTTAATACATGGAAGAAAAGTTTGTGCAACTGCAGTTACATGATTCCCTGTGGGAAATACTGAGCTGGGTCTTCAAAAGTATTTCTATTTAGCTAGAAAATGTAGAGCTATTGCTGTAAAATACTGAGTAGATTTATGTTGCTAACTGTGAAAATGATATACCACATACATTTGCACATGTATGTTCTTTCTAATTTGTGCAAAAAATTAATTCAACTAAATTCTCCCCTTTAAACTCAGCTCTTATTTAAATTGATCCTAACATACATAGTTTCTTGGCAGGGTATGTATCCAAATAGCATTTTATACTTAAATAGCAATCCATTGATGGGAACTCCTATTATATACTGAACCGTATTAATTATTAATGGTCCAAATGCAAGCAAGTCCCCGGGAGCTGCTGAATCATTAGAAATTCTGAGGTTCATCTTCAAGGATGTTATGTAAACCAATTCTCTGAAGAATGACCATCTGAGGGGCAATGTAAGCCATGACTAATAAAGTCATTACAGAAAAAGAAAGCACTGTTTTCAGATAGGAAAGGCAGCTTTTCTTTCCCATCTTAGGAAATATTCTGTGTTTGGGGGTTTAAGTATTTTATTTATTTTTAAGCACAAAGTAGCACAATTTTATTCACGTGTTTTCTGAATATTTAATATACCTCTGTTCACATGAAAGATGTTCTTGGAGGAAAACACAGAATGAGGATCAGACACAGCATTTCTAAATTATAGACAAGAATCAAATACATTTTTTCCAATCATTTTTTGTTTGTTTCATTGCCTAGGTAACCCTCCTGAGGAAATTAGCAGCATTGACAATGGAAAGTACTGTTTCATCTATCTTCCCTATGAGAAGGTAATCTGTTTGAATAGAAGAAACATTGGAATAGGGCTCCATTTCTAAACAGATTTAGGTCTACAGAAGTTATATCACCCCTGAAATCCTTGGGATGCTGTGAGGATTTTTTTGGTTAAACTGAAATATCAACATAGAAATACAAAAAATAAAATAAACTGAGAAAACTAACAGCTCACATTTTGGAAAATTAAATAGCAAATTTATCTTTTATATATGGTTTCAAATATGTATTTCACCTCACAGTAAAACTTCATAAACATTTATTATTTATAAGCCTGTAATAACTAGTCTACAATTAATTAATATGGCAGAAATGTAAGTAAAAACTGTGTACTTTCCAGTGAAGTGTTATATAAACATGTAATGTTCAAAACCATTTACAGATTTATAAACCAAAAGTCAGGTGGGCTGGAAATGAAAAAAAATAAATTTTAACAACTAATTATACCATGAGAAAATTATATTATTTTTTGGTAAATTATGACTGCCAAATATGTCCCAATAAGGGTTACTTCTTTTTTCCTAGGCTTAATTCTTTATTCAATTAGTTGTGCTTGCAAAATTGAGTAAGAAAATAATTTTACCTGAAATTAATTACGTCTTTTAATTTGAATGTTTGATTATCTAATTCAACAATTATTATGCACATGTAAAAAGGGAGATTTAGAAAAATTTTTAAATATGCACTTTATAATCTTTTCCCTGCTTATTTCTGATCCCTGTAGGTGGAGAAAATGCTATTAATTGAACCATTTTTGTGACATGATGTAGCTTCCCTTATGCTTACAATGACAAAATAAGATTAACATTGCATTTGTAAAAGCTACCAGGATTTTAGAAAATTATTTATTATATGAAAAGTTTAGTTTTTATCTCGGCCTATTCCTTTTTATTGTATATCAGGCATTTTAACTCACTTGAAATCTCACAGATAGGAATCCTGAGGCACATTATGATATTTTTAACTCTTCAAGCATCTAATTGGATGTGTTTTTATCTGGAATGTGTGAAATGTCTTCTTCTTTACCTAATAGTAACTGGTATGTCTTGGCTCAGCATAGAAACAACAAATTTAACAGCCAATAGATGGCACTGGAAGTGTTCAAAACATTTTCTATATCTTTTCTGTTCCATTGAATATAATTATTTTTTTAAAGCAAATGACAATTTATATAGTTAAATTAAAAACGAAGGCACATTCAGAACGTCCATGTTGAAGAAACTCAAATATTTCATTGTTGCACGACCATTGAAAATTCTAGCACTTTAACAACATGAAACGATGCCTGCATTCTCTCCCATGTTGTAACTTAACTACTGTGTCATTCTAGTATGTTTTACCACCACCTGTTAGGATTTCTGAAGTCTGTAAACTCAATTGGTATGTGTGATGTCTGCAGAGATTTCATTTTTGGTACTATTCTCCTGATTATGTGATCCTGGTAGGATAAGGATTACAGCCAAATGTTATTAAATAATTTCATTATTGGTTCTCACTTGCATTTTTCTAAAGCCAACTTCACAAGTAACCTTTCATTCTCTGTGGTAAACAAGCCCATAAAACGTTCAATGAATCAAGCAGAGTAAAAGAAAAAATGCATGACAGTATTTAAACACAGATTGCAGTGAACAGAATAATCCATTTATAGGATGGGACTAATTTTCCTCTAAAATTTGTTAACAATGTGCTTGGTTCTTTAGATGTGGTAGAAAAAGATCCCATGCGGAATTCAATGGGAATGCCACCTACATAGAAAGCCAGACTACTACTATATCTGTTTCTAAGTGAGGTCCAGTAACTATGCTCTAATCTTTGCTTTTTGTTATTTTTTTTTTATGTTTGCAGTTACATCAAGTGTCTCACAATACCAGGTGATATTTTCAGAGAAGTGTTATCGGCATGATGCAGCATCAAACATTACAGCTATTCCATCTTCAGATAACACCCCCCCACTTTTTCAAAGCTTTGTGTTAAAACTGTTGAAGGAGCTATTGCTTTCACCTAAAACAGTTTTAAATCATTGCTTTATGATAATTTAGAACCTAATTAAATTATGCATAGCTATAGAAAGACTACTTTTTAATCTGTGCATAAAATATAAAAACATTTAAGTTATAAATGTGTTGACATTTTATTAACATTATTTCTTTCATATAGGATATTACCATGAAATAAATGCATGCATACATATATTTATATTCATATGCATATTTTCATGATGATGCCTCTTGTGTATGTACATATAAAATTAGATAATGTACCTAGAAGGCCTACTAGAGGCCTGGCTATTTTTTGAGTGCCTACCATAATATATTGCTGGATAAACAAACGGCTGAAACAATCTGTTGCCTGTTCAAATACTACATATGTGTTTTTGGTAATAATGGTAGTACAACTTCCCCCATGACACTTTACTAAAACCATCCTTCTTTAATATCTGGCTTTAAGAAATTTTCTACATATTATTCCACATAGGAATACTCACTGCCCTAGAAATCACTGTGTAAGTGTGATCATATTCCTCAAGCTTCCTATAACCACACTAGCTTTATATATATACAAGGAGTAAGTCAGTTTTTTAATTCTTCTCAACAGGATTAGATGTATTTTCTTGAGCTCTGTGACACCTGCAACTGAACTAAGACAATTCCTTAATGCGTCCAAGGATGTTTGAAGTTAATGTGTAAAGCGGGGCAGGGAGTCGGGGAGGAGGTACACAAAAGAAGTGTTCACAAGTAATCCTCAGAAACTTTTAGAATTCTATGAGGGAAAACTCCTATGGAGTACTGCACTGTGGCCTGCAGACACTTTTATCTTTAATACAACAGTGTGACTTTGATGCCTTGGGGGGCCATAATGACAACATTCATCTTGATGTCTGAATTTTCCTCTCAATGATATTTTGTTTTTTCTAAAATCATTAAGTTCTCTTTTCTAGTAAAGAAAAAAACAGACCACAACTACTCTCTTATTTTACAAATCAGGTACAGTTTTTAGAGCAAAGGATGTGGAATTGTATGAAAGTTTAACAGTGATTATTCAGCTATCATACTGCAAGATTGTTAAATAAGGGTTGCAAATGAATGAATGAATGGATGCATACATGCATTACAATGTAGGCAACAGGAAACTGAGAAAACTGGTTAATAAGAAGTAACTCATACTAAGAGAAAATAGGAAATTTGATTCAGAATGTTTAATTCAGTTTAAGAGAACAATGAAATCAATGTCAAAATCAAGCTGTAGGCCTTCTTCATATCACAAGGAAGAAAAAACTCGTGTCAGGAATGTTTTTTCTGTCTGTGTTTTTATGGACTCAGCCTTATGGTTGATGGGTCTTATGGTTGATGAACATTAAATGAGGAAATCAACAAATTATAGGTGGTAACCTTGAGTAAGTTCCCTAACTTCTCAAGCCCTCAGCCATCTTATTAGTGTAACAATTTCTACCTACGACAGGAGTGTCTTAAAAACCTCATTTTAAAATTCATGTGCTGGCCAAGTGCGGTGGCTCATGCCTGTAATCCCAGCACTTTGGGAGGCTGAGGCAGGTGGCTCACTTCAGGTCAGGAGTTTGAGACCAGCCTGGCCAACATGGTGAAACTCCGCCTCTACCAAAAATATAAAAAATTAGCCAGACGTGGTGGTGCCCGCCTGTAATCCCAGCTACTCTGGAGCCTGAGGCAGGAGAATTACTTGAACCTGGGAGGCAAAAGTTGCAGTAAGCCGAGATCATGCCACTGCACTCCAGCCTGGGTGACAGAGCGAGACTATGTCTCAAAAATAATAATAATAATAATAATAATAATAATAATAAAATAAATTTCATGTGCTAAATATAAAATACTATGACCACTGTTGATAACCATTTGTTGATATCTCAGTAAGTTAAAGATAGATTTACCATATGACTCAATAATTCCACTCCTGGATATTTACCCAGAATAACTGAAAACAGATACTCTAACAATAACTTGTACATGAGTGTTCATAGCACCATTTTTCATAATAGTCAAAAATAGAAACAACCCAAATGTCCACCAACTGATGAATGGATAAATAATATGTGATATACACATACAATGGAAAATTATTCAGGAATAAAAAGAATGAGGTATTGACACCTGCTATAGCATGGATGAGTTTTGAAAATATGCTAAGTGGAGGAAGTCAGACACATATTGTATGATCTTATTTATGGGAACTATCCATAATACATAAATCCATGGAGACAGAAAGCAGATTAGTAGCTCATAGGAACTGAAGGCGGAAAGGAGGGGGAAGAGAGAATGGGAGAAGAGGGAATGGGAAGTGATGGATAATGGATGCAGTTTTCATTTTTGATGATGAAATTATAGAACCAGATCATAGTGATAGTTGTAAGACATTCTAAATGTACTGAATGCCACTGAATGGTATATTTTAGAGTCATTAAAATGGTAAATTTATGTTTTGTCTATACATAACAATTATGAAAATAATAAGAAATAAAAATAAACACTGATAAGTAAAAGTTCTGAGCTCTCAACATTGACCAATGGACACAGTTTTGAGCTTGCCAGAATTTTTTATAGTATGTGGCATATGTGAAGATTAGGAAACACTCAAAGATATATTGATAAAAGACTCTAGTTTGGTTAAACCACAATGAGGTTATAGTTGCAGATTCAATGTATATATCATCTAATTAGTGAAAGCAGCATTGTAGAGTTCAAGGTCTAGTCTGGTAGATTTTGGGTGGCTGTTGATAATATTATTATTATCATTATTGCTAATAAATATGCTGTGGCAGAAAAGACATTTTGTCCATCAGGGCCATGTAAAAAGTGGACTTTAGGGAGAACACACAGGATCCAGTTGTGTTTTGTTCACCTTAAAACAATTATTGTTTTGCAGGCTGTTAGAGCTAAAGAGAATTAGAGATAATTTATCCCAAGTACTTCAATCTTTAAATGAGAAAACCAAAACTCAGAATGGTCAAATAACTTGCCTAAAATCAGTAAAAGAAGGTGTATGACATTTTGATGCTGCCTAAATACTTTATTGTCAAAAATATTGTCAAGTAACAGACACCTCCCTACCTATTCCCAACCTCCAACTACCCACTATTCAATCAGGTTTGCAGATAAAGATGCTGCCCGGAGAGGTTTGTTCCAAACACATTACTTGGAAAGAAGTTCCAAAACTTTTACACTTTGATGAGAAAACACTCATGCCAAAATATCCCATTTTACACTGTAATTGGTGGCAGATTGAATAAGAAATATGTTTCCCAATTCTCAAATGATTTTCCCACATTTCAAAAACTTTTGTAAAACATAGTCTTATGATCATTGTATGCTTTTTGTCCTTCTTCCTAATTCCTGCACCCTTGTAACCCAACCTGTTTTAATATATTGCATACTAAGCCTTCTTCTTAGAGTTGACTCATTTAGAATACTATTGCTTTATATCACTTCTTAATGGAAGAAGCTCTCAGATAACATCTCAAGGACATCCAACGTTGTTTTCACTACACTGGGGCTTTTATTGATAGAAATGTGTAATAACATATTATGATCCACTCTCTGATTGGCAAGTACTAATAACTGGATGATTTTAAAAGAACTGTGTAGTCTGCCCATGTCATCACCAAGGCAATGGGTCATTTCTGAATAAACATAGGTCGCAGAGTAAAGGTGTTCCTACACCTCCCACCGGCCCCACCTGCTGGCATTGCTTTGGGGCCTGACGACTTGCCTTGCACATGCTGTCCCTCAGTAAATGGTTGCATAATAAACAACTGAACTCTGCATAGGGAATCCCTTCTGTAAATGAATACAAAGAATATAGTCTCTGATTGTGTCTCTCACCTAAAAGCCATATCCCAATTTTCACTGAGTATGCAGTGCTCATAACTGCACACCCTTCTGACTCTGTCTTGAAAGCTATTCATTAGGTACTGTTAGATAATAATATATGACCAGTGTTCATTTCAACTATGGCCATATTCCTGGTGCTGGTGAATCTGAGCTTGAGAAAATACTTGCTCATCTTTAGCTCTAAGTAAAATCTGTTGACTTAATTTGATTTGTTTTCATTGTTTCCTGCTGAAAATTAGGCTAAGCAAAACTCAGGAATACATTGATGGATAGTTTTTGGAGTAACAACCCATTAATTTAGAAGCTAGGTCACTCATATATTTTTCTAAATTATTTGGCTTTGAATGAAAATATGGAATGCCTGCAATCCCAGCGTTTTGAGAGGCTGAGGTGGGAGGATCACTGGAGGCCAGGAGTTTGAGACCAGCCTGGGCAAGAAGGCAGGACCTCCTTCTCTACACAAAATAAAAAAAAAATTAGCCGGGTGTGCTGGCGTACATCTGTAGTCCCAGCTATTCAGGAGGCTAAGGAAGGGGGACTACTTGGGCCATGGAGTTCAAGACCACAGTGAACTTACAGTGAATTATAATTGCATCACTCTCACTCCAGGCTGGGTGACAGAGCAAGACCCTTGAAAGAAAGAAAGAAAGAAAAAGAAAGAAAGAGAGAGAGAGAAAGAAAGAAAGAAAGGAACGAAAGAAAGAAAGAAAGAGAGAGAGAGAGAGAAAGAAAGAAAGAAAGGAAGGAAGGAAGGAAGGAAGGAAGAAAGAAAGGAAAAAGAAAACCTAAACATTTCCCAGTAACAGGTTAAAATTTTTGCTAATACCTTGTTATAGGTGGGTAAATATTTTCTTCCTTTAATATTGCCATTTCTGTTTTATTTTTTATTTTTTTGTGGGTACACAGTAGATGCATATATTTATGAGGTATATGAGATATTTTGATACAGGTATAAATGCATAACAATCACAACAGAGTAAATGGGATATCCATCACTTCAAGTATTTATTCTTTGTTTCACAAACAATCCAATTATATACTTTTAGTTATTTTTAAATGTACAAAAATTATTGTTGACTGCAAAAGCCCTCTTATGCTATCAAATACTAGATCTTATTCATTCTATCTGACCATAGTTTTCTGTTCATTAACCATCCCCACTGCCCCACTACCACCACTACATTTCCCAGCCACTGGTAGCCACCATTCTAAGCTCCATCTTCATGAGTTCAATTGTTTTCATTTTTAGCTTCTACACGAGTGAGAATTCACAAAGTTTATTATTCTGTGCTTGGTTTATTTCACTTTACCTGATGACCTTCAGTTCCATGCATGTTGTTGCAAATGACAAGATCTCATTCGTTTTCATGGCTAAATAGCACACCATTCTGTTTATATATCATATTTACTTCATCCATTATCTGTTGATGGACACTTAGGTTGATTTCAAATGTTGGCTTTCATGAATAGTGCTGCAATAAACATGCAAGTGCAGATGTCTTAAATATACTGATTTCCTTTCTTTGGGGAATATACCTAGCAGCGGGATTGCTGGATCATATGGTAGCTATATTTTTAGTTTTTTGAAGAACCTCCAAACTGTTCTCCATAGTGGTTGCACTAATTTACACTCCCACCAACAATATATGAGAGTTCTCTTTTCTTCACATTCTTGTCTGCATTTGTTTTTGGCCTGTCTTTTGGATAAAGTCATTTTAAGTGGAGTAAGATGATATCTCATTGTAATTTTGTTTGTTCGTTCGTTTGTTTTTTGAGACAGGGTCTCACTTTGTCACCCAGGCTGGAGTGCAGTGGTGCGATCTCAGCTCATTGCAACCTCTGCCTCCTGGGTTCAAACAATTCTCCTGCCTCAGCCTCCCAAGTAGCTGAGATTACACACACCCACCACATAGCCCAGCTAATATTTTATATTTTTAGTAGAGATGGGGTTTCACCATGTTGGCCAGGCTAGTCTCAAACTCCTTGCCTCAACTAATCCACCCGCGTCACCCTCCCAAAGTGTTGGAATTACAGGCGTGAGCCACCACACCCGACCTCATGGTAGTTTTGATTTGCATTTCTCTGATAATCACTGATGTTGAGCACTTGTTCATAAACCTGTTTGCCATTTGTATGTCTTCTTTGAGAAATGTCTATTTATATTTTTTGCTCATTTTTAATTGTAGTATTAGATTTTTTCCTATAGACTTGAGTCTGTTATATATTATGCTTATTAATCCCTTGTCAGATAGTTTGCAAATAATTTCTCCCATTCTGTGAGTTGTCTCTTCACTTTGTTGATTGTCTCCTTTGCTGTGCAGAAGCTTTTCAACTTACAGGGAGGGAAAGAAGCTTTTATTTTAAGTGACCCCATTTTTTCATTTTTGCTTTTGTTGCTTATGCTTGTGGAATATAATGTAAGAAATATTTGCATAGTCCAATGTCCTGGAGAGTTTCCTCAATGTTTTCATGTAGTATTAATAATTTTACAGTTTGATGAGTTAGTTTTAAGCTGTTAACTCATTTTGATTTTATTTTTTTATCTGGCAAGTGATAGGGGTCAACTTTCATCCTTCTGCATGTGGATATCCAGTTTTCCCAGCAACATTTATTGAATAGACTGTTCTTTTCCCAATGTATGCACTTGGCAACATATCAAAATGAGTTCACTGTAGATGTATGGATTTAGTTCTGGGTTCCCTATTCTGTTTCATTGGTCTATTTTCCTATTTTCATGCCAGTACCATTCCGTTTTGGTTACTATAGCTTTGTAGTATAATTTGAAGTCAGGTAATGTGATTCCTCCAGTTCTTTTCTTTTTGTCCAGGATAGCTTTGGCTATTCTGGGTCATTTGTGGTTCCATATAAATTTTAGAATTTTTTTTTTCTATTTCTGTGAAGAATGTCATTTGTACTTTCATAGCGATTGCATTGAATCTGTAGATTGCATTAAGTAGTATGAACATTTTAACAATGTTGATTTCTTCAATCCATGAACCTAAAATATCTTTCCATTTGTTGGTGTCCTTTTCAGTTATTTCTTTCATCAATATTTTATAGTTTTCAATGTAGAGATATTTTACTTCTTTGGTTGATTCCTGGATATTTAATTTTATTTGTAGCTGTTGTAAATGGAATTATATTCTTGATTTCTTTTTCAGATTGTTTGCTTTTGGCATATAGAAATGCTAATGATTTTTGTGTATTGATTTTGTATCCTGCAACTTTACTGAATTTGCTTATCAGTTCTAATAGTTTTCTTGTGGTGTCTTCAGGTTTTTCCTAATATAAGATCATTTCATCTCAGACAAGAATAATTTGACTTCTCCCTTTTCAATTTGTGTTTCAGGAAGTCAGGGATCCCAAATTGAGGGACTGGCTGGAGCCATGGCAGGGGAACATAAATTGTGAAGATTTCATTTTAATATGGACATTTATCAGTTCCCAAATAATACTTTTATAATTTCTTATGCCTGTCTTTAATCTCTTAATCCTGTTATCTTCATAAGCTGAGGGTATGCCTCACCTCAGGACCACTGTGATAATTGTGTTAACTGTACAAACTGATTGTAAAACATGTGTGTTTGAACAATAAGAAATCAGTGCACCTTGAAAAAGAATGGAATAACAGCGATTTTTAGGAAACAAGGGAAGACAACCATAAGGTCTGACTGCCTGCGGGGTCAGGCAAAAAGAGCCATATTTTTCTTCTTGCAGAGAGACTATAAACTGATGTGCAAGTAGGATAGATATTGCTAAATTCTTTTCCTAGCAAGGAATATTAGTATTAATACCTTGGGAAAGCAATGCATTCCTGGGGGGAGGTCTATAAACGGCCGCTCTGGGAATGTCTGTCTTAGGTGGTTGAGATAAGGAATGAGATATGCCCTGGTCTCCTGCAGTACTCTCAGGCTTACTAGGGTGGGGAAAATCTCCGCCCTGGTAAAGTTGTGGTCAGACCGGTTCTCTGCTCTCAAACCCTGTTTTCTGTTGTTTAAGATGTTTATCAAGACAATATACACACCGCTGAACATAGACCCTTATCAGTAGTTCTGCTTTTGCCCTTTGCCTTGTGATCTTTGTTGGACCCTTATCAGTAGCTCTGCTTTTGCCCTTTGTCCTGTTCCCTCAGAAGCATGTGATCTTTGTTAGACCCTTATTAGTAGTTCTGCTTTTGCCCTTTGAAGCATGCAATCTTCGTACCTACTCTCTGTTCTTACACCCCCTCCCCTTTTTAAAACCCTTAATAAAAACTTGCTGGTTTGAGGCTCAGGTGGGCATCATGGTCCTACCGATATGTGATGTCACCCCAGTGGCCCAGCTGTAAAACTCCTCTCTTTGTACCGTCTCTGTTTATTTCTCAGCCAGCCAACACTTATGGAAAATAGAAAGAACCTACGTTGGGTGGGTTCCCCCAATAAATTTAGATGTCCTTTATATTTCTTTCTCTTGTCTGATTTCTCTGGCTAGGACTTCCAGTACTAAGTTCAGTAACAGTGGTAAAATGGGCATCCTTGTTGTGTTTCAGATCTTACAGGAAAGGCTTTCCGTTTTTCCCCATTCAGTATGATACTAACTGTTGATCTGTCATACATGACAATACATATTGAGATATGTTCTTTCTATATAAACTTTTTTTAGAGTCTTTATCATGAAGGAATATTGGGTTTTATCAAATGCTTTTCATAAATAAAGTGATTTTTTAAAAATTTTTACTTTAAGTTCTGGGATACATGTGCAGAACATCCAGGTTTGTTACATAGATATACGTGTACTGTGGTAGTTTGCTGCACCTGTTGACCGATCCTCTGAGTTCTCTCCACTCACCCCACTCACCCCACTCACCCCCCACCTCCCAACAGGCCCTGGTGTTTGTTGTTCCCCTCCCTGTGTCCATGTGTTCTCAAAGTTCAACTCCCACTTTTGAGTGAGAACATGCTGTATTTGGTTTTCTGTTACTATGTTAGTTTGCTGAGGATGATGGCTTCCAGCTTCATCCATATCCTAGCAAAGGACATGATCTTGTTCCTTTTTATGGCTGCATAGTCCATGGTGTATATGTACCACATTTTCTTTATCTAATCTATCACTGATGAACATTTGGATTGGTTCCATGTGTTTGCTATTGTAAATAGTGCTGCAATAAACATAAATGTGCACATGTCTTTATAGTAGAATGATTTATATTCCTTTGGGTATTGACCCAGTAATGGGATTGCTGAGTCAAATGGTATTTCTAGTTCTAGATCCTTGAGAAATTGCCATACTCTCTTCCACAATGGTTGAACTAATTTACATTCCCACCAACAGTGGGTTTTTGGTCCTTCATTATATTTATATGATGTATCAGAATGATTGATTTGTGTATGTTGAACCATCCTTGCATGTCAGGGATAAATCCCACTTGGTCATGATGAATGATCTTTTCAGTGTGATGTTGAATTCAGTTTGCTAGTATTTTGTTGAGGATTTTTGCATCAATGTTTATCAGCCTGTAGTTTTCTTTTTTTGATGTGTCTTTGTCTAGTTTTGGTATCAGAATAATACTGGCCTCATAGAATGGTTGGAAATATTTCCTCCTCTTCAGTTTTTAAAATAGTTTGAGTGGTACTGGTATTATTTCTTCTTTAAATGTTTGGTAAAATTTAGCAGTGAAGGCATTGGGTTCTTGGCTTTTCTTTGCTGGCAGATGTGTTATTACAGCTTCAATCCTGCTTGTTACTGGTATGCTCAGGTTTTGGATTTTATCATGGTTGAATCTTGGTAGGTTGTATGTGTTTGGGAATTTATTAATTTCTTCTATGTTTTCCAATCTATTGGCATGTAGCTCATAGTACCCTCTAATGATCCTTTACATTCCTGTGATATGAGTTGTAATGTCTTGTTTTTCCTCTCTGATTTTATCTATTTGGGTCTTCTTTTATTCTTAGTCTGGCTAAAGGTTTGTCAAATTTGTATATATTTTCAAAAAATATGACTTTTCGTTTTGTTGATATTTTGTTTGTGTTCTTCATTCGAATTTCATTTATTTTTTCCTGTAATCACTATTATTTCTTTTCTTCTACTCATTTAGGGTTTGGTTTGCTCTTGCTTTTCTAGTTCTTTGGATGTATTGTTAGATTGTTTATTGTTTTCTACTTTGTTGATGTAGGCTATTATAGCTGTAAACTTTTTTCTTAGAAGTGCTTTCACTGTATCCCAGAGGTTTTGGTATGTTGCATCTTCATTATCATTTGTTTCAAGAAATTTTTTTATGTCCTTCTTAATTTCATCATTGGCTAACTAGTCATTCAGAAGCATATTGTTTAATTTCCATGTGTTTATACAGTTTTCAAAATTCCTCGTTATTGATTTCTAATTATATTCCATTGTACTCAGAGAAGATACTTGATACAATTTCAATTTTTTTTAAATTTTAAAGACCTTTTTTATGACCTAACATATGGTCTATCCTTGAGAATGATCCATGTGTTGAGGAGAAGAATGTGTATCCTACAGCTGATGGATAATATGTTCTGTAAATATTTATTAAATCCATTTGTTCTATAGTGTGAATTAAGTCTGATGTTTCTTTGCTGATATTTTGTCTAAGTGATCTGTCCAATGCTGAAAGTGTAGTGCTTATGTTTCTAGCTATTAGTATATTGGAGTCTATCTCTTTGTAGCTGCTCTAATATTACTTGCTTTATATATCTGGGTGTTCCAGTGTTGGATGAATATGTATTTACAGTTGTTATATTCTCTTACTGAACTGTGTCATTATGTAATGACTGTCTTTGTCTCTTTTTATAGTTTTTGTATATAAATCTGCTTTGTCTGATATAAGTATAGCTACTCCTGCTCTTTTTATTTTTTCCATTCACATGAAATATATTTTTTCAAGTCTTTATTTTTTATCTATGTGCATCTTTATGGGTGAATTGTGTTTCTTGCAGGTAACAGACATTGGGTCTTCATTTTTTAATTCATTCACCCAATTTATGTCTTTTGATTGGAGTGTTTATTCCACTTGCATTCAATGTTATTATTGATAAGAACTTACTTCTGACATTTTATTTCTTTTCTGATTGTTTTGTGGTCTTTTCTTCCTTTTTTTCTTCCTTCCTGTCTTCCTTTCAGTGAGGATGATTTCCTCTGGTGGTGTTTTAATTTCTTGCTTTTTATTTTCTGTGGATCTGTTTTATGTTTTTTGATTTGAGGTTACTGTGAGTCTTATAAATAATGCCTTATAACCCATTATTTTAAACGGATGACAACTTAGCATTGATTGTATAAACAAACAAACAAGTGAAGAGAAAACTAAGTAAAATTCTACCCTTTAACTTCATCCCCCATTTTTTAACTTTTTGTTGTTCTATTTATATATTATTGTGCTGTCTATAATCTTGAAAAGTTGTTGTAGTAGTTATTATTTTTGTTGATTCATCATTAGTCTTTCTATTCAAAGTATAAGTAGCTTACACGCCACTATTACAGTGTCATAATTTTCTGTTTTTCTGTGTGCTTACTATTACTACTGAGTTTTATACCTTCGGAGAATTTATTTTTGCTCATAAATGTCCTTTTCATTCAGGTTGAAGCGTTCTCTTAAGCATTTTCTCCTAGGAACATCTGGCATTGATTAAATCATTCTGCTTTCATTTGTCTGGGAAAGTCTGTTTCTCCTTCATTTTTGAAGGATATTTTTGCTATATATACTATACTATACTATACTATACTATACTATACTATACTATACTATACTATAGGGTAAAAGGGTTTCTTTTTTTGTTTGTTTGTTTTTGTTTTTCCTTCAGCACTTTAAATATGTCATGCAACTCTCTCCTAGCTTGTAAGGTTTCCACTGAAAAGTCTGCTGTCAGATATATTGAAGTTCCATTGTATGTTATTTGCTTCTTTTCTCTTGCTGTATTTAGGATCCTTTATCCTTGACTTTTGAGAGTTTGATTACTAAATTTCTTGAGGTTGTCTTCTTTGGGCTAAATCCGCTTGGCGTTTTATAACTTTCTTGTACTTCAATCACAACGTCTATCTCTAGGTTTGGGAAGTACTCTATCATTATAACTTCAAATTAACTTTTTACCCCTATCTCTCTCTCTGCCTCCTCTTTAGGCCAATAACTCAATTTGCTTTAAGGCTATTTTCTAGACCCTGTAGGCATACTTCATTCTTTTTATTCTTTTTGTTTTGTCTCCTCTGATTGTGTATTTTCAAGTAAACTGTCTTAAAGCTCACTGATTTTTTCTTCTGCTTGATTAATTCTGCTGTTAAGAGACTCTGATGCATTCTTCAGTATGTCAATTGCATTTTTCACCTCTGGAATTTCTGCTTGATTTTTATTAATTATTTCACATTATATGTTAAATTTATCTGATAGATTCTGAATTCTTTCTCCATGTTATCTTGAATTTCATTAAGTTTCCTCAAAGCAGTTATTTTGAATTCTCTCTCTGAAAGGGTACATATTTCTGTCTCTCCAGGACTGGTCCTACATGACTTATTTAGTTCATATGGTGAGGTCATGTTTTCCTTGATGGTCTTGATGCTTGTGGATGTTCATCAGTATCTGGGCATTGAAGAAGTAGATATTTATTGTAGTCTTCACAGTCTGGGCCTGTTTGTACCTACACTGCTTGGGAAGGTTTTCCAGGTATTTGAAGGGACATGCATGTTTTTGTAATCTAAGTTTTTGTTCACTGCAGTCCTCGTTGCATTAGGGGGCACCCCAAACCCAGTAATGCTGTGGCTCTTGCAGATTCATAGAGGTACTGACTTGATGGTCTTTAATAAAATTCAGAAAAAGTCTCTGGTTTACCAAACGGAGAATCTTCTTCTCTTCCCTTATTTTCTCCCAAACAAACAGAGTCTATCTCTCTGTGTTGAGCTGCCTGGAACTGGGGAAGGGGTGACATAAATAGCCCTGTGACCACCACTCCTGGTTTGCACTGGATCAGACCTGAAGCCAGCATATCAGTAGGTCTCACCCAAAGTCCATAGTAACCACTGCCTAGCTGCTGCCTATGTTAGCTCATGGCCCTAGGGCTTTACAGTCATTGGCAAACTCAGCCAGGCTTGTGTCCTTCCATTCAGGGTGGTGGGTACCTTTTGGCCCTGGGTGGAACCAGAGATGCTATTCAGGAGCTAGGGCCTGGAGTTGGAAACATTAGGAATCTAGTGATTGTGGCTGAGCTGGCACCTGAGCCACAAGATAAAGTCCTTCCAATCTTCCCTTGCCTTTCCACAAACAGAGGAGCCTCTCTCATGGCTACTACCACCCTAGGCCAATGGAGAGTACTGCCTGGCTATCATCAATGTTAACTCAAGGCCTAAGGGTTCTTTCCTCAGCTCATGGTGAATGTTTCCAGGCCTGTGACTCTCCCTTCAGGGAGGTGGGCCTCACTCTTCCCCACAGCAGGTCCAAAAATGCTGTCCAAGAGTCAAGACCTGACATTGGGTATCCCAAGAGCCCACTTGGTGCTCTATCCCACTGTGGCTGAGATGATATCAAAGCTTCAAGACAAAGTTCCCTTTATTCTTCCCTCTTCTTTTCTCAAGCAGAAAGAGTCTCTCCCTGTAGCCACCACACCTGGAAATGTGCTGGGTTACACCTGAAACCAGCAGGTCTCTGAGTCAAACCCAAGACTCAAGGCGAGTACTGCCTGACTACTGCTACTGACTATTCACAGCTCAAGGTGTCATTTGTCTGCAGATAATGAGTCTTCCCAGGACTAGGTTCTTCTCTTGAATGTAGCAAGTTTCCTTTTGGCCCAGACAGTGTCTTGAAATGTCATCTGAGAGATAAGGCCTGGAATGGGGACCTCTGTACTCTGTCTGGTGCCCTATCCTACAGTGGCTGAACTGGTATTCAAGTTGCAAGACAAAGTCCTGTTTACTCTTTCCTAGCCTTTCATCTAGCAGAGGCAAGTCATCTCTCTTGGAGCTGTGAGGTCTGCTGTCTGGGTTTGCGGAGGGGTGGTGCAAACACTCCCTTTGCTACCCTAGCTGCTATCTCACTAGGTCATGCACCCCTTAAGTCCACTGGCTCCAAGCACAGCTGATTACTAGAACTTGCCCAGGAATTGCAGTCCTCATGGTCTAGACTGCCTTTCAGGTTTATTTAGAACCCTCGAGCACTTTAGCCTGCAATGGTGGGGCTTGCTGGAACTCAGGTTCCAGCAGCTGGGATGAACAATTCCCCTTCAGCTGGGGCTGGTCTAAATGCTCCCTCCATGGATGCTGGCTAAGTTCTGTCCTATGTTGCTTTTTGTTGTGACTGGGCAGCACTGAATTCCAATGCAAAGTCCCAGAATCACTGTGCTCTCTCTCCTCCAAGCACACAGATTTTTTTCTCCATGCCATGCAACCTCTGATCAGGGGATGCGGGAGAAGTGGCATCAGCAATTCAAGACTGTCTTTTGTACCCTCTTCAGTGCCTCTTTCAGTGATATGAAGTTAAAACCAGGTACCTTGTTTTAAAATCACTCACCTGATTTTTTGTTCTTATCAAGGTGCTTTTTGTGAGGATAGTTGTTCAATTTGGTGGAACAACCTAGGAGGAGCATGATCAGTGGAGGCTTCTATTTGGCCATCTTGTTCTGCCTCCATCCTGCCATTTATTATTAAAGTCAGGACACAGATTAACAGAAATACTGAGTAAAGAAAAAATACATATGTACATACCATTCAAACATTTCTGAACTCATCGACATATTTTTGCATATATACTTATTGTTCCCATAAAATAATTAACTGCAGAAACCATCCTTCATATAGTCTTACCTAGAATGGTTTTATAAAAGTGAATGCTTACTGAATTCAAGCTTAAAGAACATATCGTCCTGACTTACCAAAATTACATAGTGAAACTAGGAATAAAACCCAGGACCTAAAAACCTGCATTCCTTATATGTAATTTTGCATTAAATTAATTACAATACATTACAATAAAAAATACCTATCCTGATTAGGAAAATATCAAGTGCCAATTCATATAAGCATATTGTCTTAGATTATGTTTGTGCGTTCTTGTGTGAATTCACACATACAAGCCTGCACATATGCTTAGTGTTTATCAAGCAGATGAGGAAGAAAAGAAGTGTGTGAATAGGGATGAATAAGACACAATTTTTGCCTTGAAAACTCTTGTTTGTCTTAGAAGCAGTTAAATCAAGAAAACTTATTTTCACCTTTGCATAAGTGATTTTGCTTAATATATTCTTAAACGCTTTAATAGAGAAACTCAGAATATAAAAAATCCAGTTGCCTTCAGTGCAACTCAGCAATACTCTCACCCGTTCTCCGTTGACTTCCTACTAAATATCCCACCAAAGTAATTTCTAATTTCCTCTGATCTTCCCAAGTATCCTAATCTGCCCCTGCTTTTCTGTCCTACAAGCAGGTAACCCGTGTATTGATTTTATTGAGATTAAGGTCATCAGATAAGAACTCCCTCAACTATCTTTCCCTTCCACTGAAATTGTCTGTGAATTATCACGCAGGCATTTCTACAGTTCATCTTGCTTAAGGAGGACTGTCTTTTCTGATCTAAACCACATTTCTTTCTGAGCTAAACTTTCTCCTTCTCAGTCTCCTGCTAGTTATTCTACATTTGATCCTCTCCATCTCTACATGATTTCTCTGCCTTTTGCTGCCCTGCTGTAAGTTCCAGAAGTCTAGCCTCTTCACGCTACATCACTCAGCCACTCGGGCCCTCTGGTTTTCAGTGGGATTTAGACAATGGCAGTAACTGGAAGAAATCAGAGTATGGGAGGCAAAAGAGATCAGGCTATTTATTTCTCCATCCCTATACTTTTCCTGCTTTGCTACAATTCTAGCTGATTCTGTATTTGGTTTCTGGCTCCTGTGAGGGATACCTCTTGCTCTGCTTCAGCTCTCAGCTGGACTTGACTGAATCATTCCTTCTCTCCTTGCCCCCTTATGCCTAGGAACTTAAGGGACTTCATGCTGTTACAAGTCCTTGGGTGCCTCATCTACCCTTTTTTTATTCTCCTTCTCCTGTTCACACCCCTATGGACACTTCATTCCTTCCAAATAAATCCTTTTGAAAATGCCGTCTGTGTCCAACAGCTACCTTGACTGATCCAAACTTCTTTCATCCTTTCTGGGTTCAAATTGCAACTCTTTTTCTCACAGTTGTATAGGTTTTGTTTCATTGATTCGTAAATGTATTCAAGTTTCCTCCATATTGTGAAGCCCTCTCTCAACTCTGTTACAGTTTTAAGTTGTTGCTCTATGAAAGTTTTTAAATTCTTTCTTCAAAGTGTTGTCTACAGATATTAAAATATGGTATCTGTTCCACAAATATTTAAATATAATTATGCCTTATCTTTATTAATATGTAACAAAGCAAAGAAGACATAAATACCCAGCTTAACAGATCAATGGAGGATAATCACTCTGCAGTCCCCACTCAGATCAAGACATCAAATATATCAGCTCCCTAAAAGCTTCCTACACAGGCCTTCTTGGTCATAAATTTCTTCCTGCTTCCTGTCTTAATACCTATCCTGAATATCATAGTATTTACTTCATTTCTTTAGAATAGTACTACCAAAACATACATCAGTAAAGAAAGGTTAATTTTGCTACTTTTAAATTTTATATAATGAAATCATACAGTATGTGTCCTACTGTGTTGGCTTCTTTCCCTTAACCTTATGCTTTCTGGCCAGGCGCAGTGGCTTACGCCTGTAATCCTAGCCCTTTTGGGCCAAGGCGAGAGGATCACGTGAGTCCAGGAGTTGGAGACTAGCCTGGGCAACATAGCAAGACCATCTCTACAACAACAACAAAATTTGCCAGGGGTGATGGTGGCACGTGTCTGTAACTTCACCTACTTAGGAGACGGAGGTGGGAGGATCACTTGAGCCTGAAATGTCAAGGACACAGTGACTTGTGATTGTGCTACTCTACTCCAACCTGGGTGGCAGAGCAAGACCCTATCTCCAAAAAAAAAAAAAAAAACAGAAAGAAAAAGAAAAAGAAAAAAATTGCCTTTAAGATTCATGAATGTTTTGGTTTGGGTTATTTGTAGTTTTGAACTATACACTATGAACCTTCAAGCACATGTATGCTGGTAAATATAAATAAGCATTTCTATGGAGTTTATACCAGTGCATGAAATAGGCTGTACTATACTATGTCTTCCAGATCTATGAGATATGACCAATTGTTTTCCAAAGTTATCTTAACAGTTTACAATCCTACCAGCAAATTGTAAGAACTCTATTGATCTATATCCTCGCCAACACTTAGTATTATTACACTATTGGATTTTTGCCATTCTGGTGACTCATGAGTTGTATCTTATTGTGATTTTCAGATTGTGTTTACTGCAGTGATTACTAGTAAGCTTGAGCATTTTTTGAAGTGGTTTTTAAGATGTTTTTCCTTTTTTAGTTCATCTTTTGCTTCTGCTTTTAAATAATTTTTAGTATGTTCTGAGTATGTTTTTTTATTGGTTATATATGTTGCAAATATATAGTTTTTCTGTCTGTGGATTGCCTTTATACTCTTAGCTATTATCTTTTGATGAGCATGGTTTTAAATTTTAATGTAGTGTACTTATCAGTCTTTCTATTTTTGCTTAATTTTTTTTTCATCTTGTTTAAGAAATCACTCTGTAGTCCCAAGCTCCTAAAGACTATATTAGGAATCTATTATACTATATTCTGGAACTTTTTTTTGTATGCTTTTCAAATTTAGGTCTGTGATTCATCTGGAATTGATTGCATGTGCATGTGTGTGTGTGTTTGTGTGTGTATTAAAGTAGGAATTTATTTAATTTTGTTTTTTCTTACAGATAACTAGTTTTTTCAAGATTTATTGAAATTACTATTTCCTTTAATGTTTTACAGAATTACCATTGTTAAAAGTTAAATGCTTATTTTTATGTGGCAAGCTCAAGCAGCCCTCCCATCTCAGTCTCCTAAGTAGGTGAGACTACAGCAAAGAAGCTCATTTTGTGAGTTCTATTATGGTCATTCATATCTTTGCCTTTTCACTAATACCACCTGCTCTTAATTATTGTGTCTTTATAACTATCATTGATACTTGTAGAGCAAGTCGTATATTCTTGATTTTTGTCTTCAAGCTGCCTTAGCTTTTTTTAGCCCTCCACACTTCCACAAAAATTTTAGAGTTTGTTTTCAAGTTCCTAAAAAAAAAAAAGGAATTTTGCGGTATTTTTATTATAATTGTAGCAAATCTATACATCAATTTGGAGAGAGTTGATACAATTCCAACATTAAATTGCCCAACTCATGAGCCTAAAAATATGAAGCATTTTGTTAATTTCTAAATTAGCCTTGCACAGGGCCATGCTAATCTCTGTATTGTTCCAAAACAGGCTTGTTGAAATTGGAAAATCAGAGCAGGTGACTTAGAAAAATTTGAAGTGATAGTAAAAAAAAAAAAAATAGAATACTTGAATTTGAGCTTTTGGAGGTGACGCATCTAGTAGTGATGATAATATAAGGAATGTAATCATGGGCATATGAGCTAAAGGAAAGTAGAAGAAATTATTATTATACATGAGAAGCCTTGAGCAACTGAAAGTGCAAGATCTAAACTCCACATACTGTTTTCAACTCATGAAATTAGGATAACAGAAGTACCTACTGCTAAATATCATTGTAAGTTTTAAATGAGGTAATCCATGTAAAACAGTAAAAATAGAGTGTGGCATATTCTGAGTTTTTTATATTATCCACTATTTAAAAACATTTTGTACTAAATTTGTCTTCTATAATTAAGGCAGGCTTGTTACTCAGAGTGCTTTCTAACCTTATATATACTGTAGATATTTAGATATTTTCCTCTGACCCTGTGCTAGACAGCTTTTGAAGTGGGGACAAATGAAATACATGTATATAAGTTTATGTTTTTAAATGTACAGTTAGTCAATAAACTTAGAAATAGAAATAAATATAGTTTCTGAAGTTATATGTAAGACAACTATGCATTCTATATATTGTCTACTTCAGTCAACCGTAAATAACATTAAGTCAAAAAATATTAAACTTTAAAACTATTTAAAAAGCACATAGTGAATTGTTTAATATTCAATACATTCCAAAATACCCCTTTAGATGTAGTCTTCTAAAATAAGCATAATCTGTAAAGGCAGAAAAGTACTAGTGTTTCCTCTTCAAGTGATTTTGTTCTTTTTAAAAAATATAAAACAGAAAGATAAAAATCAAAACTCCAGCTCCACTGAACACTGCAATATAAATGGATGGTATGACTTCACTTCACAGTAACTCTATTCTAAGCATTCTGACCCCAGGTAAGATTAGCATATAATTTATGCAACACAGTTCTTAGAAAGATGGCCTAAGAGACAGACCTGCTGATTATATGTGTACTGCCAGAACAGTCTTACATCTTTCTTAGAAGGAATGATTTGTAGTGCAAATTTAGTGCATCTTCAGAAAAGCCCCTTAGAATTATATAGAAAGATGGACATTCTAAATTGTAGTAGCACAGATTTTGAAAAACCAGAGTAGACAAGGATGTTAGCCATAATCTACCCCAAAAAATAAAAGTAGGCAGTTGAATGAAGGCTACAAATTTTAAATCCTTTCTACTGTGTAAACAGCAATATCTTAGAGCCTTGCATCTCGAAGATCATAACTCAAACTTTCCTAGTCATTCCCAAGATCACTAGATGGGCGGAGCGGGGAGGGGGAGGGATGGTGGGGGAACCACTGTGAACATTTTTAAATTAGGAATCAATTTGTGAAAATTAATAGAAATATTTTGGAATTAAATTATCCAGGAGGACTTAGGCATGACAAATTTGGTAATAACTATTTACTGGTGTACATGCTTATTAGCCTGAACTGGCCACATTCAGGCCACTAGTTCTGAGGCAGTGGCCTGAATACTACGATCTTTTCCTGGATCTGGAATAAAGAACCATAAATGTCCTGCTCACCCACAAGTATATCAGTGTCAGACTGCCAGCTACATTGCCCTCAATCCACTGACAAGGGCATGTTTGAGCCATATTTAAATTTGTAATTGCTTTCTTCATTACTGATTTCTTAGAGTTCTCAGCATCATGCCAGATTGGTGACTAGCATGTGACTAAATGCTTGACCCTTGTCTGAGTTATGCAAACTTTCTCATTCCTCTGACTTTGCTTCTGATTCATCCATTCACCAAATCTTTATTATTAGCCACAAATGTTTTAGGCACTATATTGGCAAATGAATTTGTAGACATTCTCCATGGCTTTATAGAATGAATAGTTTGGGGATCATTATTCAGTTCCTATAGCTTATCTCCTCTGTCATCCTCCTTAGTAGCATATCTCACAGCACTTATCACTACCTTGAAAACAATACATTTTCCAGTAGATATTTATATAATTAAGGAAACTAAAATAAGAGGTTCAAAGAGCATTAAGAGCATAGAAACTAAAGTTACTGGAGGAAAGCTCTAAATTACTTTTCTGGAGCTAGCATTCACCTCTTCTTTCTTATCATTCTCTGAGGCTTGGGAACTGCTATAGCAACAAGAAAACTCCCAAAGGGAAGGTCATCTGTTCCATATTAGTCTTCTATAATATGCTCTCCATTAGTCTGGAGAGCCATGTGCTGACTCTGTGAGCAGAGAGTGAAAACCAAACAGAAGTGAGCATGATTAGGAGTTATTAATTTATTATCAAGACAAAACAGTCTCATTCTTTTTGCTGCTTGCAGCATACATCTGACGGCAGGAGTCCAAGTGCCTGTCATTTATTCTCCCGATGACCCTTAATCTGACTTGAAATTGTTAGTCTTTTCACATTTACTGATTGCATTTTAAGACAAATTAATTTAAGTTAAATAAGGAACTTTCACAAATGTAAAAAGTTGCAAGATATTGATTTATCTCTGGGGTATGTGAATTAATTTGTCTTTGTGAGGAGTTTGATACAGTCTTCTAACTGTACTATTGTCATCACTCAGGTTTTAATAAATTTTAAAAAGTGCAATATAATTTAAATGGCTGTTCTGTGTAATTTTCTATCTGAATATATATAAATATAAAATAAGCTGATATCAATTTATGTCTATTAGGTTATCTGCTTTTGTTAAAAAAAAAAAGCCCAGTTTGCAATGGATTAAATCATATGATGCAATCTTCAAACAAAGATTTTTTTAAGAAAACAAAAGAAGGAGGGTATTAGAATGCAAATAAAATTGGTTATCCCATACCCATTAACCTGTCCCTGTGATTTGTGGCGTCTCCCAGTGTGGACATTGTACACTGTGGGTGGTTACATAGCAGGATCATCCCTGAAGCTGAGTTGAGTTCAGTGAAGTTGGAAAAGAAGAGAACATTCCCTAGAGAGTTTAAGAATGTATCTTGTATACTATGTAAAAGAGGTTCTAGGCACACAGGAGAAAAAGTAGGAATAAGGGATGGCAGAGAAATGAAACAAATAATTTCTAGATGAGAATTTGTAAAAGACTGAAAAATAAAGCAGCGTCTATTTTCACAGAACCAGAGATGGTCGAGGTATGTGCAACAGTAGAAGACTTCAACATTCCAGATGGAAATCAGACACATAGTAGTCTCTCTGTAAGTATTCATTTCATGAAAGAATAATGTTATTTCAATTATAAGGTTAACCCGGATGGTGGCATAACACAACTTTTGCCTAGTGGCCCAAATATAATGTAAGATTATGTAAAAAGCTAAGAACACTATCTGACACATAGAAAGTTCTATGTAAGTGTCAGCTGTTATTATTATAGCTATTTTTTATTATAATTACTATTACTAGTATTGCCAGTTTTCTTACTTGGTTTGGAAAAAAAGTAACTTGTCTGGTGAAAACTATGGGCCCAAACAAGCATATGAAAAAAATGGGAAATGCAAATCGAAGCCACAATGCTATACCATCTTACTCCTGCAAGAAGGGCCATCATCAAAAAATCAAAAAATAATAGATGTTGGCATGGATGTGGTGAAAAGGGAACACTTTAACTGTTGGTGGGAATGTAAACTAGTACACCTACTATGAAAAACAGTGTGGACATTCCTTAAATAACCAAATGTAGATCTATCACTTGACCCAGCAATCCCGCTACCGGGTATGTACCCAGAGGAAAAGAAGTTAATATACAAAAAAGATATTTGCACATGCAAGTTTATGGCAGCATAGTTTGCAATTGCAAAAATATGAAACCAGCTCAAAGGCCCATAAATCAACGGGTGGATAAAGAAAATGTGGTATATATACACCATGGAATACTACTCAGCCATAAAAAAGGAATGAAATAATGGCATTCACAGCAACCTGGATGGAATTGGAGACCATTATTCTAAGTGAAGTAACTCAGAAATGGCAAACCAGACACCATATGTTCTTACTCTTAAGTGGGAGCTAAGCTGTGAAGACACAAAGGCATAAGAATGATACAATGGACTTTAGGAACTTAGGGGGAAAAAGTGGGAGGGTGGTGAGGGCTAAAAGACTGCGTATTGGGTACGGTGTATACTGCTCAGGTGATGATGCACCAAAATCTCAGAAATCACCACTAAAGAACTATTCATGTAACCAAACACTACCTGCTCCCTGAAAACGTATTGAAATAAAAAATAAATTAAAAAAAAAGAAAAATATGGGCCCTCTGAAAGGAGCTAGGGTTGATCTTGATGGGTGGCTTACAGAAGGAAAAGGTAACTATTTGGGGAGTTGTTAACTCTCAGGACACTTACCTATATAGGAAAACCACACTAATTTCAACAAGTAGAAAGACTGTACCTGATTTTTCTACTTATAGAATCACTCTGTCAGATATTGAATGGAGATACTTTCTACAATGTGTTAACTTTCTCAGGTGCTCACTTCTAGGGTACCTTGAGGAAAACAATATATATTATCAATATGAGTAACACAATACTATCCTATATTTATATATTCAAATTAACAATTAATGACAAGTTCTCAACTATTTGCAAATAGGTAAGAACTTAATTATCCCTATTTTAGAGATGTGCAAACCAAGGTTCATAGAGGTTACCTGATTTGATTGGGGGCAACAATAACTCTGGAGGTACTGAGGCTAAAACTAAAATCCTTTGCTACCTAATATTTTATTCTTAGTAATCAACAGGTACTTATGAAACATTCTCTAGGGACTTTAATCTCATTTGGGAAACAGTTTTTTTTTTTCTTCACTGATTCAGCCAGAGGAAGAAAAAAGGCACAAAGAAGAGAACACATTTGATATAAATTAATTATTTGCAGAATGACAAAGTTTCCTTTTGTATAAATAAATGATAATAATGATAATAACAGCAGTTAAACATATAGCTCTTACCATGTGCCAAACATTCTAAGCATTTTACATACATTTGTTTAAACCTCAAAGGAAGCCATGAATGCAGTATTATCATCTCAACTTTACATGTTGGGAAACTAAGGCACAGAAAGGTCAACTGATTTGTCCACAATCATACAAACAGAAAATGAGAGCGCCGGGATTCTAACCCAGGCTAACTCCAGAGTTTGTGCTCTTAGCCATGAATATGAGACCACCAATTCCTTAAACCTGGCATCTGGTATAACATAGTCAGGAACTGATCCTGGGTTCCAGAATACAATTTTACTTTAAGGAAGCCAAATTTTTTTCCTGATTATTTTATTTCATTTTGTTTTTTATTTTATTTTCTGAAACAGAACTCTGTCCCCCAGGCTGGAGTGCAGTGGCTCAATAACAGCTCACAACAATCTCCACCTCCCCGGGTTCAAGCGATTCTCGAGCCTCAGCCACGTGAGTATCTGGGATTTTTTTATTTTTTATTTTTTGTATTTTTAGTAGAGATGCCCTGCTAATTTTTGTATTTTTAGTAGAGATGGGGTTTCGCCACTTTGCCCAGGCTGGTCTCAAACTCCTGACCTCAAGTGATTCGCCCGCCTTGGCTTCCCAAAGTGCTGGGATTACAAGCATGAGCCACCGTGTCAGGACTCTGGTAATTTTATTTTAATTATTTTATATCTTTTCTAAAGAATTGAGTTTTGCATTTAAATTATTCCAAGTTGGCTAGAACATGTTATATTGTACATATATATCCACAAATGATTTCAAACCATTACAGTGTTTTTGAAAATATTAGGTAGTCTTCAAATATTGGTGTCCATTGGATTAAATAAACTGCAGATTTTATCATGTGAGAAGCCACATGTTTTGTATTACAAAGACAAGCTGCTACTCAAAAGTACGACAAGGCTGCTGATATATAGCTCAACATCCAGATCTCTGATTTACCCTTTAATTTATATGACTTAAAAGTCTCTTATAAATATAAATTGGGAGCCCACTCTTCTACTTCAGAGATATGAGAAACCTGCTGTTTAAATAAATTCACTATTCAACTGTTTTAGCCTATATACCAGCAACTTCGTATGATTTCAACTTAATAAAATCATGTATGCCAACTTCATTGAGGGCAGAGTGTTTTGTTGTTTTTACTTTTTGTTTCCTGTTATATACCTAGCAGCATCCAAAACAATGCTTTAACATAAGGAATAATAAATTTTGTTTAGTTTGTGGAATAAACATAGTCAGTAGAAAAAAATAAAAATTGAGGTTAATTAACAACTTTAATTAGCAATGAAAACAATGGCTTAGATTGTTTGAGCACTCACTGTGTACTAACACGTCACTGAGTTCAGCACTTCAGCCCTATGAAGCAATAGTATCTATCCACTTTTACAGTAATTCAAATATTTAACCACTTTCTCAGATTAACAGAGCTAGTAAATTATGCCTTCTTCATATGACAGCTGTCACCATGTCTGCTCTTATCTTACATTTCTTATTTTTTCCTTTTTTTTTCTGTGTCCTCCTGCCATAATATTAAAAATATATATATAAGGTCAGAGATTCATCTGTTTTGTTTCCTATTTTATCCACAGTATCCAAAATCTGGCCCCTGGTGGGTACCTTTTGAATAGCTGCTGGATAAATAAATGAATTATAAATTATAAATAAATGAATGAATAAATAAATAAATTACATCTGAGCCCAGGCCTATTTGATTCCAGTGCCTAACTCTCAATGATTGTATACTGCCTGTGAAACAGAACCATGAAAGGGTCTTACTGAATACCCTCACCCTAAGAGACCAAAGGTGATCAGGTAACAGTGTCTTTGCCTAGGTTCTCATGGCTAAAGACATTAAAGAAGATGAATGGGGCCCCGTTTTGGAGTCACAGTTGTGGGTTTAACAATATAGAATAACACCAGCTATCATTGATTAAACCACACTGCAAAGATGGAAACACAGAAGAAAAGCCTGAATTAAAAAAAATCCCTTTATTTATTTACAAACTAATTTAATTTAAACTGAAGAACAAAGATACTTTTGCTATTACTCTAAACTTGTTGGTTACTGTATACCATTATTGCTCTTGAGATCTTCCTGTTATTTCAAAATTGTGAGCTCTATGAAGTTAAAATTAGTAAGGGGATTTGAGTCTCTGTATTTCCCAGTTGGTTTTCCTTTAACCTGAATAATTTGCATGCACACACTCAGGGTTTTAATGCAGTAATTTTAATGCAAGTTATGAAACGATCAGGTTATAGCACCAAGTTAATAAGTAGAGGCTGCAGTAGTGTTACAACAACAGGGCTTTGGTGGCATCCCAAAGAAATCAAAAGCAAAGATAATAATGTTTTGTTAGATTCAAACTGTGTGGTTGTTTAGAGTGAGTTTGTTCTATACTCCTTGTCTAAAGTCAGTCTAGGTATCTCCCTATTCATGTGTTTCTCGATGGCACCTTGCACTTATAATTAACTATGCTCTCCTCTGTGCAATTGCTGTCATAGAGCCTCCTTCCAGCTGCTACTTTACGGATAAATTTGTTTGGAGCCCGATTCCATAGCAAAGAGATTCAAGAAATCATCCATATTAGTTTTGCAAAGTAATATGGGCCCCGAAAGATATATATGGGAAAGAAAGCATAAACAAAAATGGAATATATGATATATTATTTATGTGCTTCCCCAGACTGCTGTTATCCATGATATCATTCTAACAAACTTAAAGTCGGCATCAAAAAAAAAAAAACAAAAAACAAAAAAAAAACACACCTCACTGATATGCTGTGTAATGGTTACCACTTTCTTCACACGACAAGCCAAAGAGGATGTCATCTTTGTTTCCCATCAGAGTAAATGCTAATTACTAATGACTTATTTGCCAAAAATTTTCTAAAATTATTTCTAATCCTTTTTACAAATATGTAAGTGGCTATAATGTTGCCCATTAAGAAGCAAAGGTGCTGGGCACGGTGGCTCACGCCTGTAATCCCAGTACTTTGGGAGGCTGAGGCAGGCAGATCACCTGAGGTTGGGAGTTCAAGACCAGCCTGACTTACACGGTGAAACCCCGTCTCTACTAAAAATACAAAAATTAGCTGGGCCCGGTGGCGCGTGCCTGTAGTCCAGCTACATGGGAGGCTGAGGCTGGGAGTACCTTGAACCCGGGAGGCGGAGGTTGCAGTGAGCCGAAATTGCACCACTGCACTCCAGTCTAGGTGACAGAGACAGACTCTGACTCAAAAAAAAAAAAAAAAAAAAAAAAGCAAAGGGGTTTTCTTGGAGTCACATTAATAGGTATGGAAGCCTAATTTGTCCGACTACAAGGCGTACACTCTAACGTTCACTTAAAATGCATAGCAGATAGCTTGTTATTGATGAGTATCCGGTCTTTTATTTAGTAAGGCCTGCTTCTAGGTCACATGAAAAACGCGATAATGAATGCTTTTGGGTGATGTTGATGAGCTTCATGTCTCTCATTTGTGCTTCTTTTCTGAAAATGTACATATATTCTCTTTTTATCCTTTTTATGTTTTAGTATATATCTTTCTTTTAATAGTCACATTAGGAAAGAATAAAGAAATAAAGGATTGTCTTTCATGAATAAGTAAAATACAACTATATCCAACTGTTTGGAGAGGGGAGTGTGGGTTACCTATTCAAAACACAGCCAGTTCTTCCATTCATTCAGGGTATTCACAGCCTGCTGTGAACCACACACTTTGCCAGGAAAGATACTGATAAAATGAACAAAACTGTCACATCAAGAGACTCCCTTAGTCTTATGAAAGTAACACTTCATGCTTTCAAGAAAAACTTATTTCAACATTTAACTAAATATCTGTTATTTTGCATGGTAATATAGCAGAGTGTAGCAAAATTTACAGTCTTTGAGCCCAGACAGACCCAAGATCTAACCACTTCTCTGTTACTCTTTCTTTTATAAGCTCAACTGGGGAAAAATATTCAGTTTCCCTAGGTCTCCATAACTTCCTCTGTATTATGGAGATTATGGAGTTTGACTGTTCTGATTATTATATCACAGTGTGTGTGTGTGTGTAAAGAAACTGGCACATTACTGATGCTATTGTTATTATTATTGAGATAGTACTTTACACAAATTCTAGTAAAACCTTTAAATTTTTTGGCAGTCAACACTGACTGGCAGTCAAGGAGTTTTTCAGTGACATCCTTAAATTACAAAGCGAGGCAGACATAGGGCCCAGAAGTCCTGATCTTACTTTGTTTTGTAAAAAAACAGCTGATGGAGATAATATGCCCTTAACCAGGGCTAGGTTCTGATTTTTGTTTTCTCTTTCTCATCATTATTCAGAAAATCTAAAATTATATCAGAAAATATGTACGGAATGTGAGTGTTAAAGTGATTTTTTAAATTGACAATGTAATGGATGACTCAGTAAGAAAAATGTGGGGATTAGCCAGTTTCTAAAGTTGGGAACTCACTGCCTTTTTATCTGCCTTCCTGGCTTCGTATTAACAAGAACAGGTTAGATCAAAACGCTGTAACTGCAGAGGTAATTCACACCCACACATTATCACTTAGATCTTTCTTCTGCTTCAGAGCCCAGAAATGGCAGTCAGCTGATGTTAAAGGACTCTGGATCATTTGGAACCGTCTGTATAACCTTGATCTCGCCTATCTCAGGGAGCTATTATCACACTATTGTCCCTGAATGAACACTCAATTTCTGAAGTAGTTTGACTTGTCCCTGAATGAACACTCAATTTCTGAAGTAGTTTGACTCCTGTGGATTTTGGGGGAGGTCATGCTTAGGGGAGCCATTCTTTCTGAATTAAATCTTCTCATCCTCAGACCCCTTGCTTCCATCATTAGGAAGCAGAGACCTTGACATATCCACAATGGAGTCTATTAGGTGCTGCCTTTTCTGTGGACATCTTTAAACATATCTTTTACTTTTTGGATTTTCTTTTGATAAACCTGATCCCTATCTTTTCTTTTTTCTTGTAATTATTTATATCTAAGATTCAAGCCAGGCTCATTGTGCCATGATACATTTGGATGTAACATGATATGATGAAAAGTGATGTTCCAAAATTCTGAATCAATATACTGCACCCAGGCTTGATTGTTAAAGTCAAATTGGATTCTGGGGCTAATTTTTCATTTAAAATGCTAACATAAATGGAAGTTCCAATGAATAGTAATGTAGCCAGATCAGAAAATTGTTTCTGGGTATAATATTCCCTTTTGGTATTTATTTATTCATTATGGACAAATATCAAATTATAACTACGACAATATTTCAGACATTCCCTGGTCTTTAAAAAGTTATGTATTTTTTAAAGAATATGATAAGGAGACCTTAACATAAGCTGCTTTATAGTGTTTTTGACTACTAGAGGCAATTAAGTTAATTTTTAATATACTTTTTAGAAATGTTATTAAAATACAGTATAGTGTTAAACAATTGAAGAAAAGAAGGCGTTTTTAAGAAGCTTACACTAGATTTATAAAAAATGGTGTACCATGGTTGTAAAGCAGAGACAACTCATTTTCTAACCTACTTTGATACCCATACATCAAGTGATTTGGCCACCAACATAAAAACTGCAGGCCACCCGTCTACAAAACATATTTCTCCATTATATCTGGAAAGTCTTTCTCATTATATTTGATACAGAACCATAGAACTATGTCTTACAGAAAATCTTCAGTCTTAGTTCACTAACACACATAGTGTGTTTTCTCACATATAGTGTGAGAAAAAACCTGGAGAAAGTAATCATCTGATATTAAACCAAAACAACTTTTAGAAAATATTTTCACTATTGACATAATAGAATGCTGTAGTGAGATAAGTATAGTGCGTGGAAGAGTCTGGATTTTAACACTCTACCACTAAGCCATGGGTGACCTGGGGCAAATAACTGAACTCCTCTTCACATCAGTTTCCTTATCTCTAAAAATGAGGTTACTCAATAATCATTTTTGCCTTCAATTATATTATACCACATGCTTTTATGTTTTGTCAGAAGGAGAAAGGACTGAGTATTTTTCTCAGGACTTGGAGCAGGCAGAATGAGGATTTCAGCAGCAATCCTTTGACTCCAGCATGCAGGATTCTCACATCTGTCTTCTCTCACATCTGCCTCCAGTGTACCAGCAAAGATCACAGGGGTCAGGTCAAGGTGGCAGTGATCCATGTTCTTACCATGTCACCTGGTTTCATTATTTTCCTTTTTATCTTTCTTCCTTTTGATAATTACCTTCTCCATTCTAAGATTTAGTTTATAAAAGGGAGAAGTATAAAGATTATCTTACTGATTATTACCTGTCAATCAAGCATAATATTTTGTGTAATTTTTCTTTCATAAATAATTGCAAGTGCAAAATACTTAGGCAGAGCATTCTTAAATGATGGAGGGCCTCTGAAATTCTGTTCCTTTATAAAAAGCAGAAAAAACACTAACAAAAATTTCCAAAATCAACTTTATCATAACTCTGGAAACTAACCAAAGGATTGCCATCAAGGAGAATTTAAAAATGACTAAATCTTCATAAAAGAGTAATCTTTGGAGCTTGACATACTTTCCTACCTCTTGCCTTGCCTCTATGGTAGGCATGAATACCAACATTCTCATAATTACAGTAGCTGAAAATCAGCAGCCAAGCAATTACTAAAGGGGAGCAGAATGTATTTGGAACATACCCAAACCCCTATCTCTAGAGAATTGTCACTATTTTATCTGAAAGCTCTCTAGAAAGGCGTAATTCATAGGATTGGTCTTTATTTGACCTTCTCAGAGCTCTCTCGGTGCACACAACTCTATCCCTAGGGTATTTGTTGAAAATAATCAATGTCAATGTTAGTCATTGCGGGTTCCCAAGACAGTGATATCAGTTGGAGGTAACAACAGAAATTATATATAGATTAGATATAGATATATGAAAAACTAACGAATAAGATGCCCATAGAGGGCTTTGAAAAGTTCCAACATATTCCTGAAAATATAGAAGGCCATATACATGTGCAGGACTATGCACATATCCAAAGAAGAGTAAGAAAACTCTATTCACCTACTACTAACTGATTTTGAGGCTCTGTGTAAGCAGGAAGTGAAAGATAAGGAAGACTTGTAAACTTCCCTCTGGGCCACTGAAGACATGCCCCAATGCATACACAGAGCCCCTTGGTAATGGCTGGGAGAATTATTGGTTCAAAATATCGAATAAAATCTGTTTTTAATAATTACCTAACTACTAAGATAACTAAGCAGAGATTTTAGTAGCCACACATAACACATAATATCATCTTCATAGAATTAGTCTAGGAAAGTCACTAAAGAAACAAACAGCAACAGCACCAGTAACACAAAGCACAACAAATCCTGGTGGTTAGCTGGCTGTCAGAGCTGCCACATTGTACTCCTTAAAATATACAGTTTTCAACAAAAGAGAATAATGCAAAACTCACCGAATATAACCCATACATGGATAAAAATAAGTCAAAAGAAACTTTCCATAAGAAAACTTGGATACTGGACTTGCTAAAAAAATACTTCAAATCAGCCATTTTAAGTATGTTTAAAGAACTAAAAATAAATGTCTAAAGAATTAAAGGAAAGTACAAGTATGATGTCTTACCAAATTAATACTATTAATAAGTATATAAAATATTATTTTTTAAAGAACCAAATGGAAATTCTGAATAACTTAAATGAAACATTCATTAGTGGCATTCAAAGTTGACTTTGAACTGGCAGAAGAAAGAAGATCAGTGAACTTGAAGATAGGTCAACTGAAATTGTCCAATGTAAGGAACTGAAAGAAAAAAAAATGAGAAGAATGAATTGGGTCTCTAAGACCTATATATAACACCCAAAAATGTGTATCAAATTGTACTTAAAAATGCATATCAGGAGTCTCAGAAGGAAAGAAGAGACAGCAGAGACAGTATTTGAATAAACAATGGCCCAAACTTTTTAATTTGAGAAAAAGTATTAACCTCCGCATCCTCAAAAAACTTCAGTAGTCTTATCATAAAGATATACACATGGACATATTACAGTAAAGCTGCTGAAAGCCAAATCCAAAGAGAATTCTGAAAATATCAAGAGAAAACCTAGTCATCATATACAAGGGATCTTCAGGAAGATGACTACCTGACTTCGCTACAGAAACCATGGAGACTAGAAGGCATTAGGACAACATATCCAAAATACCAAAAGAAAAAGGCTGAAAGGTAAACTACCATTTAAGAATGAAGGAGATATTAAGACAATCCTAGATAAACAAAAATTAAGAGCATTCATAGCTTGTAGATCTGCCCTAGGAAAAAATATAGGAAATTCTTCAGATTGAAATGAAAGGGCAGTAGATAGTAACTCAAATCTATATGATAATAACACAATGGAGAAGGAACATATAGAGCTACGCAGAAAGAATATTTTTGTATACAATTGAAATAAAATTGATACCAATCTGAACTAAATTGTTTTAAGTTAAAATATTGTAATCTCCAGGTAAAGTATTGTGATAATAACTCATAACAAATACAGTTGAAAAAACAAGACCTATGCTTCTAGGCAGATAGAGTAGACAAACTTGTTCCTATTCCTCTCATTAAGTACAACAAAGAAATCTCAACAGTATATGTAAAACAAACATATGAAAATTCTGAAAAGTGAAGATAAAAAGGAAGACAGCTACCCTGGGGTCCAAAGAACAGTATGGTAGTGACTTCCCTAGGTTTTCTTTTGGCTTTATATATCTCATATTTGGAGCTTAGAAAGCCAGCCAATGAGTGGAGATTAAAAACAACAACAACAACAACAAAAGTCTGCTTTTTCTAGCCATAGGAAACAATAGCCTAGCAAAACGGGAAATGTATAACAACCATTGCTCTACTGCAGCCAAGCACTATAGAATTAAACTTGGTAACACTCCCAATTTACATAAGGAAAAGATGAGTGTGGACCCTAGACTTCTGTTCCTATGAAGCTACAATGAAGTGCCCTGAAATGGTGCGTTTCTACTGGAATGGTATCACAGACAACCAAGGAAGGAGTTGGGACTTTCATCCCCAATAGTCAGCAGTAAGACCTCATCACCAGAGGTGCCAACAGAAAAAAATGTGGAGAGATTAAACTTCAACATTCACTCAACATAACAAACTACTCTTTCCACTCCTCAAAGGAGTGGTGTCAGAAGAAGCCTAGCAGGGATTCATGACTTTTACCATTACCCAGTGGTAATAACCCCTATGTCAATGTCAGTGGTGATCTTATGAGAAGTTAAAACTCTTATCCCTACCTAGCAGTAACGATGACAATCTCTTGGGGTGTCAATGGAGGCTCAGTCGGGAATCTACTCTTTCACCTCCTTCTGGAAGTGATGAAAGAGTACATCCCTTCCCAAGCTCTATTGGGGTCACAGAAAATAAGCTGAAAATGAAAGATTTAAGTAAGATTCAGAGTCTCTAACATATTATTAATTGTTCAGATTTAAATTTAAAAGTCACTTGTGATCAAGAACCATAAAGGTCTCCACTGATTGAAAAAGATCAATCAATAGCTGTCAACACCAACAATACAGAGATATTAGAATTACCTGACAAAAATTTTAAAGCAGCCATGATAAAAATGCTTCAACAGCAGTTGCAAATATTCTTGAAACAAAAGAAAAATTAGAAAGCCTCAGGAAAAAAACAGAAAGTCTTATTAAAGAAAGACAAAATATAAAGAAGAATAAATAAATATGTTAGAACATAAAAATACAATGATTATAATTTAAAAACTCTCAGTGGATGAGCTCACTGGCAAAATGAAGAACAAATATAAATATCAGTAAACTAGAGAAAGAACAATAGAAATTATTCTTTTAAAACAAAAAACAAGGATAACATAGACTGAAAAAATATTGACACAAGTAGGATTTCAACAAAAGATGTTCAATTCATATCGTTGGGGATCTGAAAGGAAAGGAGAATGGGGACAGAGCTAAAAGTGCTTTAAAAAGTAATAGCTAAAATTCTCCCAAATAATATTTCTATTTAATAACACTACAGACAAATCAAAATGAAATTTTAAAAGATACTCAGTAGTATACAAGAAGGCAGAAAAAAGAAAACAGTGAAATAAAAAATAGGAAGAACAAATTATATACTTAATGCTCTTACATATCAATATTTACAATATCAGAAAGAAATATGTGAAATTCACTATTGTGTGGAAATTAAGCAACGTACTCTTAAATAACCAATTAGTGAAACTAGATGAAACTGATGATTTTTTAAATAAAAATAAACTACAAAAAATGATGCAAAAAGAAAAAGGCAAGCCTAACAAATTAATAACAGGCAAAGAGATGGAATTAGTAACTATAAGTGCACTTCCCTTCCCCAACCCTGTCCAAAAAAAGCACAGCCTCAGACAGTTTCACTGGTGAATTCTACCAAATGTTTAAAGAAAACGTAACATGAGTTCTTCACAAACACTTCCAATGTAGAAGACAAAGGAATACTCTTCAGTTCATTCTGAATCCAATATTACTCTGATACCAAATATAATTGTGATTTTCGCCATTACTTTTAATGGCGAAAATTACAATTACTTTTCCAACAACCTAATACAAAAAAAAAGAAAATCACAGGCAGAAATACAAAATATATTAATGAAAATATTACTCAACACTAAGAGACAGAATGGAACTTTCTCAACTTGAAGTAGAACATCTACAAAAAACCCATAGCAAGCACAATACTTAATAATAAAAGATGGAATATTTGCCCCAGGAGGGAAAACAAGACAACAATGTTTACTTTCATTCTATTCAACATTATGTCTATTCAACCATTATATTGGAGGCTCTAACCAGGACAATTAATCAAGGAAAATCAATAAGATACATACAGATTAGAAAGGACATAAAACTATACCTATTTGCAGATGACATAATATCAAAAATAAAAAATCATAAGTAATCCATGAAAAACTATTAGATTTGTAAATGAACTCATCAAGTTTTCAGGACATAAGTTCAAAATATGAAATTCAGCTGTATTTTTAAATACTGGCATGAAAAGTCTAAAATGTAATTTTAAAAGCAATTCTATTTACAATAGCATCAAAAAATAAAATTATGACAAGCTTAACAAAAGTAGTACAAACTTGCACACTGAAATACAAAATGATGGAGAGGGCTGCACTGGACTTAATATTAAGAAGGCAATATTCTCCAAATTGTTCTGGATGTTTATAACAATTCCTATAAAAAATTCTGCTGGCTTTTTTTGTAGACATTGACAAACTGATCTTAAAATTCATTTGGAAGTTCAGAAGACCTAGAATAGCCAAACCCTGTAGAAAAACAAAACAAAACAAAATTAAAGAACTTATACTTCCAGATGTCAACACTTTTTTACAGTGCTGGAGTCCTCAAGACAGTGTGTTGTGGCAAGATCAAAGGAATAGAATTAGGAATCAAGGAATAAACCCTCACATTTATTGCTTTTCAATTGTTTTTCAACATGGGTGTATTTTTTGTGCTTCTATAACATAATTTCCAAGACTTGGCAATTTATAAACAATGGAAATTTATATGTTAAGTTCTAGAGGCTGGGAAGTCCTAGAATAAGGTGCCAGCATTTAGTATCTGGTGAAAGCTGCTCTCTAAGATAGAATGTTGAGGCTGATTCCTCACATGGCAAAAAAGATGAATGCCATGGCCTCACATGGTGAAAATCAGAAGAATAAAAAAGATTTGGCTGGTATCTTTAAAAGATGTTAATCCCATCCATGAGGACAAAGAGCCATCATGTCCTAATTCTCTCCTAAAGGCTCTTAACACTTTTGCATTGCAGATTAAGTTTCAGATGAATTTTGGAGGGAATGCAGGCATTCCAATCATAGCAGATGTCAAGACAATATACTGTGGAAAGAGTAATTTTTTCAAGGAATGGTGCTTTAATAACTTAATATTCCATGCAAAAGAATGCGGTTTTGCCCCAACCTCACACCATGTAGGGAAATTAACTCAAAATTGATGATAAGCCTAAGAGTTAAAAATTTAAAACTCTTAGAAAAAATTATAGGTGTAAATCTTCATGGCTTTTTTTTTTTCACTTTAAGTTCTGAGATACATGTGCAGAATGTGCAGGTTTGTTACAGAGGTATACATGATCCATGGTGGTTTACTGCACCTATCAACCCAACATCTAGGTTTTAAGCCCCACATGCATTAGGTATATGTCCTAATGCTCTCCCTCTCCTTGCCCCCAGTCCCCTGTCAGGCCCCAGTGTGTGCTGTTCACCTCCCTGTGTCCATGTGTTCTCATTGTTCAACTCCCACTTATGAATGAGATTGAGAAGTGAAGCCAGCTGGACTTCTGGGTCAGGTGGGGACTTGGAGAACTTTTCTGTCCCGCTAAAGGATTGTAAATGCACCAATCAGCATTCTGTAAAAATGTACCAATCAGCACTCTGTGTCTAGCTAGAGGATTGTAAATGCACCAATCAGCACTCTGTAAAAACACACCAATCAGCACTCTGTGTCTAGCTAAAGGATTGTTAACACGCCAATCAGCACTCTATAAAAAGGACCAATCAGCAGGATGTGGGTGGGGCTAAATAAGGGAATAAAAGCTGGCCACCCAAGCCAGCAGTGGCAACCCGCTCAGGTCCCCTCCCACGCTGTGGAAGCTTTGTTCTTTTGTTCTTCACAATAAATCTTGCTGCTGCTCACTCTTTGGGTCTGCACTACCTTTATGAGCTGTAACACTCACTGTGAGGGTCTGCAGCTTCACTCCTGAAGTCAGTGAGACTACAAACCCACCAGAAGGAAGAAACTCTGGACACATCTGAATATCTGAAGGAACAAACTCTGGACGAACCATCTTTAAAAACTGTAACACTCACTGTGAGGATCTGTGGCTTCATTCTTGAAATCATCAAGACCAAGAACCCACAAGAAGGAATAAATTCTGGACACATTTTGACAAACATGATGGGACTATCGACTATCGCCAAGCGGTGAGTATCAATGGACCCCTTTCGCTTGATATTCTGTCCTATTTTTCCTTAGAATTCTGGGGCTAAATAATGGGCACCTGTCGGCCAGTTAAAAGTGAATAGCGCAGCCACCAGACTAAAGACACAGGTGTCAGGCTTTGTAGGAAAGGGCTCTCTAACAACCCCCGACTCTTTGGAGTTGGGAGTGTTGGTTTGCCTGGAACCAGCTTCCACTTTTCTTCTTCTTCCGGACTGAGCCAAAGGTCAACAGAGAGGAAAGCCATTCAGATCTGGGGTCCCGACAACAAGGTGGTTGACCCTGTAGCCATAAGCAGAACTCTCAAAGTTATGTCGCCCAAGTGAGACTTGCCTATCTAACCTATCTATCCTGACCCTTGCCTCCTGGGTCCTAATGCCTGTCAGACAAACTTCCTCTCGCCTCTCTTCTCTGAGGCTAGTCCCACTTCTAAAAACTACTCCCTGTCTCTTGCTTTTCTAGTTTCTCCTATAAGAATGATTTCTAGTATAAACTCCAGGACTCTATTCCCTTCTTTAGGCACCCGGGCTCACCAATCAGAAAGACAAAATTTTTGCCCAAAGCCCCATTGGAGGGAGAGGGGGGAACTATCTAATCTGGAATTTTAGGATCCCTCCTCAGACTAGCAGGCCTAACAAAAGCTATTCCTGAAGCTAGGATATGGGGAGCTTCAGAAATGATATCCTTCCTATTCAAGTGAGGACAAAATGTGTTACTCTTCCAACCCTGTAGATCCCTTCCCTCCCTCAGGGTATGGCCCTCCACTTTATTTTTGGGGCATAACATCTTTATAAGACAGTGGTAAGGTCCCAGTACTAACAGGAGAAAGCTTAGGACTCCAACAGGTTTTCTAGAATGCGTTGGTAAGGGCCACTAAATCTGATTTTACTTGGTCCTCTTTGTGGTCTAGGAGGGAAAACTAGTGTTTCTGCTGCTGCGTCAATGAGTGCAACTATTCCAATCAGCAAGGCCCAGGGACCGTTGTGGGTTCTTGGGTGGGAGAGAAACAAACAAACCAAAACCATGGGTGGTTTTGTCTTTCAGATGGGAAACACTCAGGCATCAACAGCTCACCCTTAAAATGCATCCCAAGCCATTGGGACCAATTTGACCCACAAACCCTGTCATTTTTTTCTGCACTATGGCTTGGTCCTAATTTTCTCTCTCTGATGGGGAAAAATGGCCACCTGAGGGAAGTATAAATTACAATACTATCCTACTTTTCTGTAAGAGGGAAGGCAAATGGGGTGAAATACCTATGTCCAAACTTTCTTTTCATTGAAGGAGAATACACAACTATGCAAAGCTTGCAATTTACATCCCACAGGAAGACCTCTCAGCTTACCCCCATATCCTAGCCTCCCTATAGCTCCCCTTCCTATTAATGATAAGCCTCCTCTAATCTCCCCTGCCCAGAAGGAAACAAGCAAAGAAATCTCCAAAGGACCACAGCCTCCCCCTGGGCTATCAGTTATGTCCCCTTCAAGCTGTAGGGGGAGGGGAATTTGGCCCAACCCAGGTACATGTCCCCTTCTCCCTCTCTGATTTAAAGCAGATTGAGGCAGACCTCGGGAAGTTTTCAGATGATCCTGATAGGTACATAGATGTCCTACAGGGTCTAGGACAAACTTTTGATCTCACTTGGAGAGATGTCATGCTATTGTTAGATAAAACCCTGGCCTTTAATGAAAAGAATGAGGCTTTAGCTGCAGTCCGAGTTTGGAGATACCTGGTATCTTAGTCAAGTAAATGATAGAATGACAGCCGAAGAAAGGGGCAAATTCCCTACTGGTCAGCAAGCCAATGCCAGAGGGATCCCCACTGGGACCTTGACTCAGATTATGGGGACTGGAATCACAAACATCTGTTGACCTGTGTTCTAGAAGGACTAAGGATAATTAGGAAAAAACTGATGAATTATTCAATGATGTCCGCCATAACTCAGGGAAAGGAAGAAAATCCTTCCACCTTCCACGAGTGGCTATGGGAAGCCTTAAGAAAATATACTCCCCTGTCACCCAACTCACTCGAGGGTCAGTTGATTCTAAAGATAAGTTTATTACCCAATCAGCTGCAGATATCAGGAGAAAGCTCCAAAAGGGAGCCCTGGGCCCTGAACAAAATCTGGAGGCATTATTAAACCTGGCAACCTTGGTGTTCTATACTAGGGACCAAGGGGAACAGGCCAAAAATGAAAAGCGTGATCAGAGTAAGGCCGCAGCCTTAGTCATGGCCCTCAGACAAACAAACCTTAGTGGTTCAGAGAGAACAGAAAGTGGAGCAGGCCACTCACCCAGAAGGGCTAGTTATCAGTGTGGTGTGCAAGGACACTTTAAAAAAGACTGTCCAATGAAGCTGCCCCCTCACCCATGTCCACTATGCCAAGGCAATCACTGGAAGGTGCACTGCCCCAGGGGACAAAGATTCTCTGGGCCAGAAGCCCCCAACCAGATGATCCAACAACAGGACTGAGGGTGCCCAGGGCAAGCACCAATTCATGTCATCACCTTCACTGAGCCCCGGGTACATTTAACCATTGAGGGCCAGGAAGTTGCTTCCTCCTGGACACTGGCACAGCTTTCTCAGTATTAATCTCCTCTCCTGGACAGCTGTCCTCAATGTCTGCTACCATCTGAGGAATCCTGGGACAACCTGTAACCAGGTATATCTCCCACCTCCTTAGTTGTAATTGAGAGACTTTGCTACAGATAGTAAGTATGCTTATCTAATCCTACATGCTCATGCTGCAATATGGAAAGAAAGGGAGTTCCTAACCTCTGGGGGAACCCCCATTAAATACCACAAGGAAATCATGGAGCTACTGCATGCAGTGCAAAAGCCCAAGGAGATGGCAGTCTTACACTGCTGAAGCCATCAAAAAGGGGAAGGAGAGAGGAGAACAGCAGCATAAGTGGCTGGCAGAGGCAGGGAAAGACCAGCAGGAAGGAAAGAGAGAAAGAGGCAGAAAGTCAGAGAGAGAGAGAGACAGAGAGAGGAAGAGATAGAGACAGTCAAAGAGAGAATGAAAGAGAGGAAGAGACAAAGGCTGCAAAGAGAGAGAAAGAGATAGAAGTAGTAAAGAAAAAACAGTGTACCCTATTCCTTTAAAAGCCAGGGTAAATTTCTGTCTACCTAGTCAAGGCATATTCTTCTTATGTGGAACTGCAGCTTATACCTGCCTCTCAGACAGTTTGCAAGAAATAATGAAATCTATCCTTACTCTACAATCCCAAATAGACTTTGGCAGCAGTGACTCTCCAAAACTGCCAAGGCCTAGACTGCCTCACTGCTGAGAAAGGAGGACTCTGCACCTTCTTAGGGGAAAAGTGTTGTTTTTACATTAACCAGTCAGGGATAGTATGAGATGCCACCCAGCGTTTACAGGAAAAGGCTTCTGAAATCAGACATAGCCTTTCAAACTCTTATACCAACCTCTGGAGTTGGACAACATGGCTTCTCCCCTTTCTAGGTCCCATGACAGCCATCTTAATATTACTCTCCTTCAGGCCCTGTATTTTTAACCTCCTTGTCAAATTTGTTTCCTCTAGGATCGAGGCCATCAAGCTACAGATGGTCTTACAAATGGAACCCCAAATGATCCCAACTAACAACTTCTACCAAGGACCCCTGGACTGACCCACTGGCCCTTTCACTGGCCTAAAGAGTTCCCCTGTGGAGGATGCTACAACTGCAGGGCCCCATCTTTGCCCCTATCCAGTAGGAAGTAGCTTGAGTGGTCATCACCCAATTTCCAACAGCAATTGGGGGGTCCTGTTTAAAGGGGGAATTGAGAGGTGAAGCCAGTTGGACTTCTGGGTCAGATGGGGATTTGGATAACTTTTCTGTCTAGCTAAAGGATTGTAAATGCACCAATCAGAACTCTGTAAAAACACACCAATCAATGCTCTGTGTCTAGCTAAAGGATTATAAATGCACCAATCAGCACTCTGTAAAAAAGCACCAACCAGCACTCTGTGTCTAGCTAAAGGATTGTATATGCACCAATCAGCACTCTGTAAAAATGCACCAATCAGTGCTCTGTGTCTAGCTAAAGGATTGTAAATGCACCAAGCAGCACTCTCTAAAAACACACCAATCAGCACTCTGTGTCTAGCTAAAGGATTGTAAACACAGCACTCATAAAATGGACCAATCAGAAGGACGTGGTTAGGGCCAAATAAGGGAATAAAAGCTGGCCACCCAAGCAAGCAGCAGCAACCCTCTTGGGTCCCATTCCATGCTGTGGAAGCTTTGTTCTTTTGCTCTTCACAATAAATCTTGCTGCTGCTCACTCTTTGGGTCCACACTACCTTTATGAGCTCACTGCAAGGGTCTGCGGCCTCATTCCTGAAGTCAGCAAGACCACAAACCCAGCAGGTGGAGCAAAGAACTCCAGATATGCCACCTTTAAGAGCTGTAACACTCACTATGAAGGTCTGCAGCTTCACTCCTGAAGTCAGCAGGACCACGAACCCACCAGAAGGAAGAAACTCCGAACACATCTGAACAGCTGAGGGAGCAAACTCCAGACACACCTTCTTTAAGAACTGTAACACTCACCACGAGGGTCCGTGCCTTCATTCTTGGAGCCAGCAAGATCGGGAACCCATTGGAGGTAACCAACTCTAGACACAAGATCATGTGGTGTTCGGTTTTCTGTTTATGTGATACCATCTCATACCAGTTAGAATGGCAATTATTAAAAAGTCAGGAAACAACAGACGCTGGTGAGGCTGTGGAGAAATAGGAATGCTTTTACACTGTTGGTGGGAGTGTGTAAATTAGTTCAACTATTGTGGAAGACAGTGCGGTGAATTCTCAAGGATCAAGAACAAGAAATACCATTTGACCCAGCAATCCCATTACTGGGTATATACCCAAAAGATTATAAATTATTCTAATATAAAGACACATGCACATATGTGTTTATTGCAGCACATTTATAATAGCAAAGACTCAGAACCCACCCAAATGCCCATCAATGATAGGCTGGATAAAGAAAATGTGGCAAACATATACCATGGAATACTATGCAGCCATAAAAAGAATGAGTTCATGTCATTTGCAAGGACATGGATGAAGCTGGAAGTCATCATTCTCTTCATGACTTTTTATTGGTGATGATTTCTTTGACATGACACCAAAAGCACAAACAACCAATTTTTTAAAAAAATAGACAATGTGGAATTATCATAACTAAAAATATTGTACTTCAAGACACCATAAAGAAAATAAAAGGACAACCCAGAGAATGGGGGAACATATTTGCAAAGCATCTGAAAAAGGACTTGAATATGAAATAAAGAACACTTACAACTCAATAGTAAAACACAAATATAAATCTACCTAAAAAATGGGCAAAACATTTGAATAGACATTTTTCAAAGATGATACACGCATATCTGATAAACACATAAAAAATGGTCAACATCATTAGCTTTAATGGAAATGCAAGTCATACCCACAATGAGATTTCACCTAACACCCGTAAGATGACTATAACCAAAAAGATTGATAATTTATAAGTGTTAGCAAGAAAATAGAGAAACTGGAGCACTTACACATTGCTAGTGGGAATTTTAAATGGTGGAGCAGCTATAAAAAGGAGTTGGCTCAAAATATTAAATACTGTATTAACATATAACTCAGAAATTCTACATTTAGGTATGTATCCAAGATAATTGAAAACATATATCTATATAAAAGATTGTACACGAATGTTTATAGCAGCCATATTAATAATAGCCAAAAGATGACAAAACCTCAAATGTCTTCAACTGATTAATGTATACAGAAAATATGATGTACCCATACAATGAAGTATTATCCAGACATAAAAACTAATAAGGTACTGATACCGCAACATGAATGCATCTTGAAAAATTATGCTAACTGAAAGAGCTCAGACAAAAAAGACCATCAAAAACTCCATACAGACAGAAAATAGTTTATTGTTTGCCAGGAACTGTGGCAAACAATAAACTATTTTCTCTCTGTATGGATTACACCTCCTGTGTCAGGGTAAGGGGTTGTGATTGTTAATGGATGTGAGGTTTCTTTGTGAGGTAATAAAAATGTTCCAAAATTAGATAGTGGTGATGACTGAACAACTTTGTGAGTATACTAAAAAACACTGAATTGTGTACTTTATAAGGATGAATTTTATAGTATGTAAATTATATCTCAATGAAACTATTACTTTTTAAAATTCATAGGCACAAATAAATAAGATCTCTTGTTATGGCTCTTTACAAAACCATTGTACACCTTTTCAGTATAGCTCAGTCTGGAAACACAGTGCATAAGCAACATTAACAAAAATGGATTGAGTTTTTAAGAAAGTAAAACAGCACTTATTTTAAGATGGGATTTAAATAAACTACAAGTTTCATCTGTGTTTCCTATTAGTCCAATAGCCTTAAATTTATTCTTTGGCCTACAATGCCAACAGAAATTAACAGCAGTGATAATCTCAATGAATCTGTTAACTGATTCTTCTGGACTTTACTTAAATATATTCCAGTATAAAGCCAGCTTTGTTTTCCTACTTCTATGGGTGATTATAGCCTTAGGCAGTAATGCTTCTAACAAATATAATTCACATTCTGATCGATTTGTTTCTTTATTATGCTATTTATTGATATTCTGCAATAATTGTATTGCTCCTTAAGTTACACTAATAACGTATTCAAAACTAACTTGTTTATAGTGCATTTTACTAGAAGGTTAGTTGCCATTTATTTAGGAAGAAATGCAAAATACACTTTGCCTTATGTACCCTATTACTATAATACTACACTATTTCTATTTATTTTAATTATACATTAAAATTTTAAGTACTCTAAATCTTAGGAGAAAGAATATTTATTTCATACTCTATCAGGTGAGACATAGAAACTCAACTTCAGCAAAATGGAATTATATTCTTCTCTTACATAAAAGAAGTCTATGACTGGTACACTGGCCCCATGAGGTACACTTGCAGTTTTCTGCTTTTTATCCCTGACAAGGCCTTCATCTTCCTGATCTAGAATGGACGCTTAACCTCCAACCATCACATTTCCCATCACATTCCAGGCAGCATGATTTTTTTTATTATACTTTAAGTTTTAGGGTACATGTGCACGACATGAAGGTTTGTTACATATGTATACATGTGCCATGTTGGTGTGCTGCACCCATTAACTTGTCATTTAACATTAGGTATATCTCCTAATGCTATCCCTCCCCCCTGCCCCCACCCCACAACAGGCCCCAGTGTGTGATGTTCCCCTTCTTGTGTCCATGTGTTCTCAGTGTTCAATTCCCACCTATGAGTGAGAACATGCGATGTTTGGTTTTTTGTCCTTGTGATAGTTTGCTGAGAATGATGGTTTCCAGCTTCATCCATGTCCCTACAAAAGACATGAACTCATCATTTTTTATGGCTGCATATTCCATGGTGTATATGTGCCACATTTTCTTAATCCAGTCTATCATTGTTGGACATTTGGGTTCGTTCCAAGTCTTTGCTATTGTGAATAGTGCCACAATAAACGTACCTGTGCATGTGTCTTTATAGCAGCATGATTTGTAATCCTTTGGGTATATACCCAGTAATGGGATGGCTGGGTCAAATGGTATTTCTAGTTCTAGATCCCTGAGGAATCACCACACTGACTTCCACAAGGGTTGAACTAGTTTACAGTCCCACCAACAGTGTAAAAGTGTTCCTATTTCTCCACATTCTCTCCAGCACCTGTTGTTTCCTGACTTTTTAATGATCGCCATTCTAACTGGTGTGAGATGATATCTCATTGTGGTTTTGATTTGCATTTCTCTGATGGCCAGTGATGATAAGCATTTTTTCATGTGTCTTTTGTCTGCATAAATGTCTTCTTTTGAGAAGTGTCTGTTCATATTCTTTGCCCACTTTTTGATGGGGTTGTTTGTTTTTTCTCTTGTAAACTTGTTTGAGTTCATTGTAGATTCTGGATATTAGCCCTTTGTCAGATGAGTAGGTTGCAACAATTTTCTCCCATTCTGTAGGTTGCCTGTCCACTCTGATGGTAGTTTCTTTTGCTGTGCAGAAGCTCTTTGGTTTAATTAGATCCCATTTGTCAATTTTGGCTTTTGTTGCCATTGTTTTGGTGTTTTAGACATGAAGTCCTTGCCCATGCCTATGTCCTGAATGGTAATGCCTAGGTTTTCTTCTATGGTTTTTATGGTTTTAGGTCTAACATGTAAGTCTTTAATCCACCTTGAATTAATTTTTGCATAAGGTGTAAGGAAGGGATCCAGTTTCAGCTTTCTACATATGGCTAGCCAGTTTTCCCAGCACCATTTATTAAATAGGGAATCCTTTCCCCATTGCTTGTTTTTCTCAGGTTTGTCAAAGATCAGATAGTTGTAGATGTGTGACATTATTTCTGAGGCCTCTGTTCTGTTCCATTGGTCTATATCTCTGTTTTGGTACCAGTACCATGCTGTTTTGGTTACTGTAGCCTTGTAGTATAGTTTGAAGTCAGGTAGTGTGATGCCTCCAGCTTTGTTCTTTTGGCTTAGGATTAACTTGGCAATGCGGGCTCTTTTTTGGTTCCATATGAACTTTAAAGTAGTTTTTTCCAATTCTGTGAAGAAAGTCATTGGTAGCTTGATGGGGATGGCATTGAATCTATAAATTACCTTGGGCAGTATGGCCATTTTCACGATATTGATTGTTCCTAACCATGAGCATGGAATGTTCTTCCATTTGTTTGTATCCTTTTTTATTTCCTTGAGCAGTGGTTTGTAGTTCTCCATGAAGAGGTCCTTCACATCCCTTGTAAGTTGGATTCCTAGGTATTTTATTCTCTTTGAAGCAATTGTGAATGGGAGTTCACTCATGATTTGGCTCTCTGTTTGTCTGTTATTGGTGCATGAATTCTACCAGAGGTACAAGGAGGAGCTGGTACCATTCCTTCTGAAGCTATTCCAATCAATAGAAAAAGAGGGAATCCTCCCTAACTCATTTTATGAGGCCAGCATTATCCTGATACCAAAGCCTGGCAGAGACACATCAAAAAAAGAGAATTTTAGACCAATATCCCTGATGAACATCGATGCAAAAATACTCAATAAAATACTGGCAAACCGAATCCAGCAGCACATCAAAAAGCTTATCCACCATGATCAAGTGGGCTTCATCCCTGGGATGCAAGGCTGGTTCAACATATGCAAATCAATAAATGTAATCCACTATATAAACAGAACAAACGATGAAAACCATATGATTATCTCAATAGATGCAGAAAAAGCCTTTGACAAAATTCAACAGCCCTTCATGCTAAAATCTCTCAATAAATTAGGTATTGATGGGACGTATCTCAAAATAATAAGAGCTATCTATGACAAACCCACAGCCAATATCATTCTGAATGGGCAAAAACCGGAAGCATTCCCTTTGAAAACTGGCATAAGATAGGGATGCCCTCTCTCACCACTCCTATTCAACATAGTGTTGGAAGTTCTGGAAAAGAGGAAGTCAAATTTTCCCTGTTTGCAGATGACATGATTGTATATCTAGAAAACCCCATCGTCTCAGCCCCAAATCTCCTTAAGCTGATAAGCAACTTCAGCAAAGTCTCAGGATACAAAATCAATGTGCAAAAATCACAGGCTGCATGATTTAAAAAAAGGGCAAAGATCTGAGATCTCACAGAAGTTTCAGAAACACTTTTACATACATTTCATTGACCAATATTTAATTACTTCACTCCATCTACCTTCAGGGAGGTCTGAAGTATGTAGCGTCATACCCTCTCTTCTGGGAAACAGATAAAATTTGGTTTCTTATTAATTAACAAGAAGGAAAGAAAGGGTATTAAAGTAAACCAGCAGTCTGTACCATATGTATGCCAGTCCTTTACTTTTGTTCATATGTAAGTGTTTTAAATACTCTGCCCATATCCTCACATTTCTGTCCAAAAGTACATAAGGAAGGAGTAAATATTCACTTCCCAAATGGCAGAATAGCTTGTCTTAAATTCTGTTAGATGACAAATTCTATGCAAGATGAAAGAAAGTGTTTTTTTTCTGATGCTTGCTTTACAATACTGAAATCCTTCATTGTCTTTCAGTCAGAGTTGTGCATGCATTTATACTAATAATTCCAAGAATAAAAATGCCGTATAAAATGTAAATCTTCTTGAAGTTTTTACTTTCTTTCATTAATTATAATTTTCTGGTTTCATATCTATAAAATGCATATTATTCTTACTTTTTAAAAATTTATATACAATGGAATACTATTCAGCCATAAAAATAATAAAATCCTGTCATTTTGGACAACATGGATGAACCTAGAGGACATTATGTTAAGTGAAAGAAGCCAAGCACAGTAAGACAAATACCACCTAATCTCATTCATATATTGAATTTTTAAAAAGTTAGTCTTAAAGAAGTAGAGAGTAAAATAGTGGTTACAAGTGTCTGGGGAGAGTAGGAGGAAACAGAGGATAGGAAGAAGTTGGTTAATGGGTAAACAAAATAGAAGGAATAAATTCTGGTGTTCTATTAAATAGTAGAATTATTAGAGTTAACAATATTATATATTTCAAAATAGCCAGAAATTATGATTTTGAATCTCTTCACAAACAAATGAAAAGTGTTAGAGGTGATGCATATGCTAATTAGCCTGATTTGATCGTTACACAATGTGTTGATTTATTGAAATATTACTCTGTACCCCATGAGTATGTATAATTACATGATAATTAAAAAACAAAATCAAACTTTAAGAAAGAAAAAGAAAATATATATAACCAAGTTTTAAATTCAAGAATTATTGATATATTTATAATAACAGTGATAAGAATATTGATATTAAAAACTATTTTTCTGTCTATTCCTCACTATTTACCTGTATTGTTACCCAGAGGCAACCATTTCAAGCCTTTTAACTGTTTCTTCTGATACTAATATCCATTTATCTAAATAAAATATACTATTTCTTCTTAACCATTTTTTAAAATTATCTATTTTCTTTTTCTTAGGGTAGTGAAGAAGATATCTCTCTACTATACTTCCTCTAACTTCACCTTCCCCATTCTCTCAAGATATTTGTATCATTTGTTTTTGTTTTCTTTTGTTAAAAGCAATAGTCAGAATTTACATTATTAAGACAATGTGCAATCTGGTCACCTCTTGTATCTCACTTCTTGGAAGAAGCCAACATTGTTGCATCCTGAATCTGAGGGCAGTTTGGAGGCTGAAAAAAATATCTCAGTACTTTCTCTGAAGGCCATCAACTGATTGGATGAAGCCTATCTGCATGATGGTTGGTAATCTGCTTTATTCAAAGAATATTAATTGAAATATTAATCACATTTAGTAAAAAACCTTCACAATAGCATCTAGTCCGGTGTTTGACAAAAACAACTGAGCATTATAGCCCAGTCAAGGTGACACAGAAAACTATCCTTGAGAGTATGAGGAGAACCTCCTATTAAAGATTTCCACTGTTTTTCAACCCAATACTTCAATGTATTTCCAAAGAATAAGATATTCTCTTACATAGTCACAAGAGTTATCAACATCAGCACATATCATATTGATGCAACACTTTCATCCAACATGATATTCATATTCCAATTTTGACAATTGACAAATGACAAATGTCATTTCTAAAATATTTATTTTTCCAGCTCCAGTTCCAGTCCAGAGTCATATACTGCACTTAGTTGCCAGGCTTCTTTATAATTGATACAGTTACTCAGACTTTGTCTTTTATGACATGGACACATTTTAAGAACACAGTCACCCCCTTTTTTATTTTTATAATAGAACACTCTTCATTTTTAATTTGATATTGCTTCATAATTAGACTACATAAGTCTAAGCTTTACTAAAAACATTTCTATCTGGAAAACTACAAAAATGATGGTGTGTCCTTCTCAAGGTTTCAAGTCTGGAGGCTACTTGGGTACCAATAATTTTGATCACTTGCTCAAGATATTATCAAATATCTTCCATTTATAGTTACTATTGTTTTCTGCAATTAATAAGCAGTCTGTTGGAAGACATTTTAAGATAAAAACATATCTCGCTCCTAATCAAACCCCTCTACCCAGATTTAGCATGCATTAATGTTTCTTGGAGGAACCAATTAAAACTATAATGGTTTTGAAATAGTTTTCAGACTCCAGCACTTCCTCCAAATTTTCCAGTCAACACTTCTTCCCAATTTATTTTAGTATTTATCTATTTAATATTAACATAAGTATAGAAATTTCTATTTCTTCAAAGATTTATAACTAATTCTAGTCTTTCATTATTTTACTGCCCAAATTATCTTGGGCTTGGCCAGTTGAAGATTCTTTGGTCTCCTGTGTTCTTGTTATTTTCCCTTGTCATTTTTTTCTTGGCAGTTCTTTAATTTCTGACATAACAAAGTGTTCCCAGCTCATCTCGCTTTTATCTGGATGCAGCCTTGGGATCTAAGTTTTCTGAGATGTCCTAGTTTCTTTTAGCAAGGAATAGCATTAGAAACCAAATTCTGGGCACTAGGTGTGTTCATTGTCATTTCTGTTTCTTTGGTTGTAATTTCTCTCAGTGGAGGCAGGTAGGAGCTATATGTATGTAATGCATATAACCAAATATAGCCACATAAATACATGTATGCATAAACACATACATATATGTGCAGATATACATGCAGTTACACATGCATATATACATTTTTAAATAATACTTTCAATTACATTTATTGTCATGGATTTTCCGTTGTTTCCCCTGATTTCATATGTCTTCCTTTTTCTACTTTACATCTCCTAACAACATAAATTTCTTTATTCATATGCTCATATTCCTATTATGTATCTAAGACAGATTCTGAATTGCTTTACCTATACCATGACAAAAACAACCTAGCAAAAAAAGCTCAGGATTTGTTTTTAGTACCTTTGCACTCTGCCTAAAACTTGTTGAATACTGTACTCATACATTATAATATCAGAATTATTATTTTATGAGAATATTATTCATTTGACATAGTTGGGTTTCTCATAGATTCCTTTTATTTTTATCCTTCTCCCAATTCTTATTGATTTAACATTTTAAAAATACATTCAATATTAACATTTCTCAAAACTCAAATGAGATAAAAGCAGTAGATTTAGAAAAATGTCACTTCCTCTTACTTTACAGATGTCTTCCTGTTTGTGGGTTGCATATCCACAATTCAAGCAACCATGGACTGAAAATATTCAAAGTCAAAAAACAATAAAAATAACTACAATAATAATAAACAAAACCAGAGTACAACATCTATTTACATATTATTTACATTGTATTAGGTATTATGAATAATCTAAAGATGATTTAAAGTGTATGAGATGTGTGTATGTTATATGCAAATACTATGCCATTTTATGTAAGGGACTACAGCATCTGCAGATTTCAGTATCCACAGGGGTACCTGTAAATTGGTCCTGGAACCAATCCCCCATAGATACTGCAGAATGAATATTCTCATCTTTCTCCATTGGACCCCTTGTAATTGACCAACTTCATTGTCTTCTGGTTTCCTAAGTTTCTTCTATAGAGATAAGCAGTTACGTATATTTCTTTATTTCTCCTTTTTTTTTTTTTTACACCAAAGTAGCATACTATATATGCTATTTTGCACTTTGGTTTTTCTCCTTAATATTTTCTGTAAGTAACTTCATATCAATTTATAAAGTGCTTCCTCAATTTTTTTTCAACTGCATAATTATTCCATTGTGTTTAAGTACCATTATTTCTACAATAATCTCTTATGTTTTAACATTAGGGTATTTTCCAGTATTTTACAATTACATACAATATTTTCTTTTTTAAAAAATTTTATTCCTTTTTGGTGTTTCTATGTGTGTTTTTGGCCCATTTTCTATAGGGTTTTTCTGTTTTTATTTCTCAATTTTTTCAAAAGCTATTTTATAGTAAAGATATTAGCCCTTTATTTATTCCAATCACTTTCCTTTTGATTTTACTTATGATTTTCATTTGTTTTGAAGATCATGAAGATAGTTTAAAAACCAATTTTTGTAGTCAAATTAGAAAATCTTTTCCAACACCCAGTTATTGAGGAACTCACCTATGTTTTCTAGTACTTGCATAGTTTTGAGTTTTACATTTATAATAAAAGAAGGGTAGAATTGAAGGAGAAATTTCAAGTTCACTTTTGGCATATTGAGCTTCAAATGCCTATGAGACCATGATGGTTAATTTCATGTCAGCTTGATTGGACCACATAATACCCAGATATCTGGTTAAACACTATTTTTAGGTGTGTCTGTGAAAGTGTTCCTGGAAGAAATTAGCATTTGAATCAGTAGACTGGTAAAGTAGATTGCCCTCCCAATGTGGATGGGCATTATCCATCCAATCCACTGAGGGCCTGAACAGAACAAAAAGGTAGAGGAAGGGAGAATTTGCTTTCTCTGCCTGAGTGGCCTGGGACATGAGTCTTCACCTGCCCTCAGACTGGCACTTATTCCATCAGTGCTCCTGGTTCTCAGGCCTTTGGACTTGGACTTGAACTACACCATCGGCTTTTCTGGGCCTTCCACTCACACATGGCAGATCATGGGACCTCAGGTTCCATAATCGTATTGGCCAATACTTCATAATAAATGTCTCTCTTTGTCTTTCTCACTGTCTTCATTTCTCATTTCTTTCCTTCTTTCTCTCTCTCTCTCTCACTATATATATGTGTATATATATGTGTATATATATGTGTATATATATGTGTGTATATATAGTATATGTGTGTATATATAGTATATATATGTATATATATATACATGTGTGTATATATATATACATGTGTATATGTGTGTGTGTGTGTGTGTGTGTGTGTGTGGTTTGGCTCTGTGTCTCCACCTAAATCTCATCTTGTAGCTCCCGTAATTCCCACATGTTGTGGGAGTGACCCGGTTGGAGATAATTGAATCATGGGGCAAGTCTGTTTTTCCCATGCTGTTCTCCTGACAGTGGTTGGGTCTCATGAGATCTGATGGTTTTAAAAAGAGGAGTTTCCCTGAACAAGCTCTCTTTTTGCCTGCCACCATCCATGTAAGATGTGACTTGCTCCTCCTTGCCTTCTGCCATGATTGTGAGGCCTCCCCAGCCACATGGAATGAGTCCAGTGAGTCCAGTTAAATCCTTTTGTTTTGTAAATTGCCCAGTCTTGGGTATGTTTTTTTCAGCAGCGTGAAAATGGACTAATATATACATACACACACACACATATGTACACACACACACACATATATGCATGTATGTATTGGATTCTCTTTCTCTGGAGAACTCTCACTAACACACAGATACACACCTTGAAATGCTCCAGCTGCAAGGCCTCCTTTGTGCTGCCTCAGGCTTTTACCTTTAGTGTTCCCTTCTCCTGGAAAGCTGTCCTTCTAGGTATTAGCATGGCTCACTTCTCCTCATTATTTGGCTTACTGCCCAAATGTCAGCGCATCAGACAGGATGTTCCTAATCATCTAATAAAAAAATAGCAGTTAGTCATTTTCTACCCCAAACCTTGCTTTTACCCTTGAGGGTTTAATGTTCTCTAACATTCTAATACATAGCTGCATGCTTGTTATCTGTCTACAGACATAGAAATGTAATTCTGAGTCAATGATATGACCTTTTAAATATTTGACAACTTCAAATATTTCTCCTTATAAAAGTATTTTTCCTAATTTCTGCCTCCATCAACAGCGTATGAGAGTGGCTGTTTTTCCCATGTTTGTGCCAAAATGAAGTTTAGAGTGTTTTAATCTTTGTGAATCTGATGTGTTGAAAATGTAATTTCAGTTTCAATTATGAGTAAGATGTTTAAAATTCTATCCAACCATCTTTCAATAAATTGTTTATTCGTGTTCTTTCCCAATTTTTCTTATTGAATTTATAGTATTTACAATCTATGTTGTGACTATAATGCCACTCATGGACTACTACCTTGTCATTAAAAAGTGGCTAAACCTTGCCTCTTAATTCCTCCTTACCTTTTTAATGCTCATGATTTTTTATACTTTTTATACTTTGTTGAGATTCTGTTGTAGTTCTCAATGTGAGGTCTACTGCTACTAGAAGTCCTAAATTTTGTTGTTATTATTATTATTATTATTGAGACAGAATCTCATTCTGTCACCCAGGCTGGAGTGCAGTGGCATGATCACTGTTCACTGCAACTTCTGCCTCCCAGATTCAAGCAATTCTCATGCCTCAGCCTCCCAAGCAGCTGAGATTACAGGCATGCACCACCATACATGAATAATTGTTTGTATTTTTAGTAGAGATGAGGGTTCACCATGTTGGCCAGGCTGGTCTTGAACTCCTGGCCTCAAGCGATCCGTGTGTCTCAGCCTCCCAAAGTGCTGGGATTACACGAATGAGCCACCGCACCTGGCTAAATTTTATATGCTTGTAATTTGGTGTTCACTTTCAAACCTTTGATACTAATAGCAGTACCTAAATTCTGAACTTATTATTGCTTTATCTCTACTTTGGATAGATTTAATTAACACATTTTTTAAGAAATGCCATAAATTGTAATCCTCATATTCTTATATGGCTGGGTAGTTTTTCTATTGCTTTTACCTTTTAATTGCAATGTGGCTAAGTTGAAACTCTTTGTTTAGGTATTATTTTGTTGTTCTTGTTAGGATAAATGCTGTTGTGAAGATAAATGCTGTTGTGAAGATGTCCAAGTTTATCCTAACTTTTCATGGACTTCTTGGTAAATTTCCTTAAGTTAAAACAGCTTTACTAGACCTCAGTTCAGTGTTGATTTTTTCCGAGTAGATACTTCTTTATTCAAGTTTATATTCAATTTATTGTTAATGCATTTAACAAATCTCTTCTAGGTGATTTCTTTTTATCAGTCATTGTTCTAGGCACTTAAAATATATAAGGGCAATATCTCTAACAGAAATTGCCGTCTAGTTGATTGAGATAACTAGTTGGTATTTTCAGTCAATACACAACAGTCATCTTTTCTTTGCAAACCAAAGAACCAGTTGTTTTAAAGTTTACTTCTATTATATATGTTTGTATTTTCTCTACTGTTTAGTTTTCTTATTCAGAAACCATAATTAGATGCATTTTTAATTTGTTTTTTAGTCTAGACCTATAATTTCTTGCCAATTGTGTTTATAACTAAGTTCCATTTCTATTTTACTTTTCTTGATTTTTTTCAAGCCTGGTCTTCACATTTACGTCTGTGTTTCTTAAGGATTTATTTTAATCTATAATGATAATGTGAAAATTTTTAACTTTGTTTTCTTTTCTTTTCCTTTTTTTCTGAGATTTACCAACTTCTTTATCACATCATTCAGTTAATATTATTGTTTTTTATTCAATCTCATGTATCTTTTCAATGAGGCTGATCAACGGCACTATGATCTTCAATTCCTGAGAGCTTTAAAACAAATGACTGGTTCAACGTTTCTGTTGCTTTTCTGTATAATTGTTTCTCTGGGTCTTTTGGATATTCCCTCTTTTTGTTTTTCAATTCTGCTATCTATGATCATTGCTTCCTGACTATTTTTACTTTTGCTAATGAAGAAGTTCTATCTAGTCCAAATAATTGTTTTAAAAAATGTATGGTGGAGGCTGGGGACGGTGGCTCATGCCTGTAATCCCAGCACTTTGGGAGGTCGAGGTGGTTGGATCACGAGGTTAGGAGATCGAGACCGTCTTGGCCAACATGGTGAAAACCCATCTCTACTAAAATACAAAAATTAGCCGGGCATGGTGGTGCATGCCTGTATTCCCAGCTACTTGGGAGGCTGAGGCAGGGGAATAGCTTGAATCTGGGAGGCGGAGGTTGCAGTGAGCTGGGATGGCACCACTGCACTCCAGCCTGAAGACAGAGCAAGACTTAGTCTCAAAAAAAAAAAAAAATGGTGGAATGGCAAGGGCCAAGACAATGAATTTGGTTATGGGGTGCTTGAAGGCAGCTATATGGTTATAGAATTATATATGTACTTTCTTACAAAATTTGGTATATTCCTCATCTAAGTTGTGTTGAGGAATAGAAATATAGAAAATGTTATTTTCTATATGGAAATTTAAAGGTTATCTTCCTATAAATGACTTGCTTAGCAGCCACCATATTAACTGTCAGGAAATTTTCACCTCTAACATTCTACTCTTTTTGTCTTTTTATTGAAAAGGGGGTAAGTTCATATGCCTTCTCCTTCAGCCCAGTTAGTCTGATGTGCTGTGGTATGAAATCAGGTGTAGAGATGTTCTTGTTGTTCAGGCATACCCTAGATCTTACTTTTCTAAGAAAGGCATTATTGGTTAGGCTCTTCCCAGCCTTACATCTATTTTGAGAGTACTTTGAACCCTGCATTAATTAAATCTGTAAAATGTTTTGCTTTTCCCTATTTTTACCTCCCAATTTGATACATTTTCCACTTTTTCTTTTTCAGCTAGTCTATGAGCTTGGGATATAGGGTTCTGACTGAAGTAAGGTTTAATCATAATAATGAAATCTCTTTCTTTATACTAACTTTCTGTGGATTTCAGTTCTGTTCTGGAAAAATGTAAAGATAATTTCCTATAGTCCTTTCTTCCTTTATCACAGGAGGTAATATTTTAAAACAAATTTGATTAATACATATTTTGGGTATAGTTACTACTCAAAGACGTTCAAAAAGAATGGTTCTCCAAGTGCTTAAATTCTAGTATTGGAGATGACATGTTTGCAAGTAGAAATAACAGCATTATAAGTTCATATAAAATGGGTTCCTTAAGAATGGTACAGATCACAGCTGGGCACAGTGGCTCATGCCTATAATCCCAGCACTTTGGGAGGCCAAGGCGGACGGATCACCTGAGGTCAGGAGTTCAAGACCAGCCTGACCAACATGGAGAAACCCTGTCTCTACTAAAAAATACAAAATTAGCCAGATGTGGGGGCACATGCCTGTAATCCCAGCTATTTGGAAGGCTGAGGCAGGAGAATCGCTTGAACCCGGGTGTTGGAGATTGCTATGAGCCGGGATTGTGGCATTGCACTTCAGCCTGGGCAACAAGAGCAAAACTCCGTTAAAAAAAAAAAAAAAAAAGAATGGTACAGATCACGATTACCAGATAACTGGGAAGAGTTGATATTTTGACCAGCTGGACTGATTACAGAGCTTTTATGGAGGAGAGAACATTTGACCAGGATTGGGGGAAATGAGCAGAGTTATAATAGACAGAAGAAAATTATTCGAGTTAAAGAGAATTGTATTACTCCTTTTCTATACTGGGATGTGAAGAATCTTACCGGACACATTTTGAGTGTGACCCCTGAAAGATAACTGTCAGGTATGCATGATGCTTTTTAAGAGTGCACTTAACTTTCTTGCTTTGCTATGCTCAAAATAATAGCTGTGTTTCATGAGCTAGAATCCTAATTTAAAAGAAAACACTAATACAAACGATGCATACATAATAAAATCGTGATGTCTGAAATTTTGAGGAGCAAAATAAGCATGTGCAATGATTTATTTTTCCCCCTAACAAAGTTTCACATGCAAAGCACATATCAAGATTTTTAGTTTGAGATACGTTGATATATGGCCACTTTATTTTTATCTTGGGTATTGTCAGCAATATCATTGCAAATGAAAAATACATGCTTTATTACTGTGGTAGACTGAATAATGTCCCTTCAACAATGTTCTTATTCTAATTCTTGGAACCCCAAAATGTGTTACCTTACATGGCAAAAGAGATTTTGTGATGGTGAGAGTAGCCTGGACTATCCAGGTGGAACCAATCTAATCATGAGTCCTTAGAAATGGAAGACCGTTCTTACTTGAAGTCAACAGGAGATGTGACTACAGTAGAGAACCAGAGAGACGAAAATGTGAAAAGGACAGAACCTGCAATAACTGGCTTTGAAGATGGAGGAAGGGGGCCACGAGCCAATGAATGCAGATAAGGTGGAAAAGACCAGGAAATGGGTTCTCCCCACAGAGTTCAGAAAGAAATGCAGTCCTACTAACACCTCAATTTTAGTCAGTTAGACCCATGTGAACTATAGAATTTGCGATAATGTTATGGTAGCAATAGAAAACTAATACAGCACCTTCTGTAACCTATCGCTTGACACTTCCATATTGGTCCTTCTTAGGATCCAATGGCCCTGAAAAGGCAAAGAAACATTCTCCATTGCCATGCTATAAGTCAATCTTCAAAGCTAAGTTACTTTTTTCAAGACAATAAAAAATGGTTTTACCAATCAGTATGCTTTCAGGTACAAGTAAGAGAAAATCCTGCTTCAAGCTGTCTTTAAGTAACAAAATTTATTACTTACATATTAATATGACAAATATTAATTGAGTACCTACCATGCACCCAACCACTAATCCAGGCTTTGTAGATACAGCTGTGAATAACACAATGTCTTTGCTTCATAGAGTTTACATTCTAGTGGGGAGGGAGTCAATGTATAAATGAGATAAATGAGTGTAATACTATATTATGTAACAGGAAATCCACTGTAGAGTAATTGCTTGATTTGGTTAATTGAGCTGTCAGCAATGTCTTCACTTCCCTTAATCTGCTCTGTGATCCTTGGTACTGGCTTTGAATTCAGGCAATAGAAAGATGGATACGGAAGTTTCTGGTGCCTATTCTTCCAGAGGAAAAAGACAAAATATTTCTCTTTGTTGCTGTCATTTGAGAGAAAACTTTTCTCAGATCCCTCAGTTGACTTTTCATTACTTGAGAGATCTACAAGACTTAGTCACACTTCCATTCTAAACTAATTATTGGTGAGGAAAAAGAAGAAATTGTCATGATTAGCTTAGGAAAATAATTTGGGATGGAATATATGTCTGAGTTCACTACAGTGGCTTGACAGTAACATGTGAATAGTAAACATTTTAAATATAAAGTTTGTTTTAATTAAATGGCTTATTAAAAATATTTTCTGTATTTTCAAAGTCCCTAGAGAAGAAACAAAAAGGATTCAGAGGGTTTCATTACTCTCTTTTATTCATGATAGGCAAAAATTAAATAGTTCTCTTTGAGAAGCTTATTTGTGTCTTATTTTATTACGGCCTTCCTGGAAAATTTTGTCTTCCAATTCCAATTAATTTGAAGCAATCTAGGCATAAATTTATTGTGAGCAGAAGTCATAGATTCAACTAATTATATAATATATTTCAAATATTAGAATTATGTGAAAAATACATTCATGTAATGGAAGTCATTTAATTTCTAATGTGTAGACCAAAAGGCAAACTAATTAGATTCAGTCTGATAAACCTGAAATATAGCTGTTTTGTAGTATAAATGAGTAAGTTTTCTGTATTTCTTGCTGAGAGTATATCATTTTTTATAGCTGTTTATTAGAGTTCATACCAATTGAAATAGTTGAAACTTCACTTATTTTCCTTAAGCCCACTCTTCATAAATATTAGAGTTAATTTCCATCAAATATATTCATTACTAAAAATAGTGAATATTTTTAGGTAGCACTACATTGGTTGCTTCTAAGTAATGCTACACTGCTGTTGATTTGGAAGAGAATCAAAGAAAATGTTAGTAGTGTTGTCTAAAAACAAAGTAATTAAATTCTCACTCTTTAAAAGTGGGTATCTAGCATAGATATTTAACATTGCCTGGATGTCGCATTTTTAGTTCTGGATTTTAAGTTCATAAAATATGCTGGTAGGCTGAGCTCTAAGTAACATACACATTTAAGATTTGAGAAAAGAAGTAAGGTTGCAGTCTATTTCTGTTTCACTTACTAATTATATGCCTTTCAAATGCTATGAGTGAGGGATAGAAATAGACAGCATTTGAGTTCTAAAGGATACATGAACTATGTATTTCTTTTTAAAATCAGTGGACAAATCGAAAACCAAGATGAGAATTCTGTAAGATACAGTCTTCAATGCCAGTAACATTCAACTATCTTTGTTTTATCTTTGCCCCAAGAAAACAAGTATTTCCTGGCTATTGAGTGATGTATTCATTGGTGTTGGACTCAAATCCAAGAAATCTAAAAATGGAAAGTTCGAGCTACTGAGCAACATGTTGGTGATGGCCCGCATTTTCAGAGTTTGTTGGAGTAAAGGATACATGACTACCTCCCATAGAATAAAAGTGGGTCACTTGAGCAAGCACTGCAATCTCGGGCTACCTTGGGTCATGTCCATGAGAGGTCTGAGGAGACCCTGGCAGAAGGCAGAGGGGAGCAAGCTGCTGGGTGCCTCGGGGGTGAGCAGATATATACATGACCAATGAGAACAGACAATGCGGTGCGTTTCCAAGATCTGCAAAAGACAGATTTCCAGAATTCCACAGTCTCTAGAAAACTCCCAAATCCAATCCAAAATCAAGAAAAGGTGTTCGTTTTAAGCCTCTGCCAGACTAAGAGCACTAACAGCTCACAACAATCTTGGTCAAATAAGAATATACCTGCCACTCACCTCTCCTGTGTCTCAGAGGAATTTGAGGGGCGAAATGGGGGCAAAATACACCATAGTCAGCAAAATAATGATAAAGGCTACTAGGCCTTTCTTTTCCATTGCAGTTAGTACCCCTGATATAGCTATGTGCAAAAAGTGGCCAGAAATCAAAGCATGAGTGATCAAATGTAAAAGTTATTTCCAGGAGAAGATAAAAGCCTCAAAGCTGAAATCTGGACATTAGTGGTAGGTAGCAAAATAGAAATGGAAGAAGACAACTTGTCAAAAATGCCTACTTTGTGCCAGTTTATATACATTATCTGATCTTTATGGTAATTGTAGGAAAAGGATGTTATAGTACCCACTTTATTATTGGTAACATCAGGCCTCAGAGAGGTTAAGTTCCACTTCTGAGGTCAAACATCTAGTGATAGAGACAGGATTGAATCCAAATCTGTCCAACACTTTTTCTTTGCACCCCATAGAGGACCTGAGGCCACTTACTTAGCAAGTCTTGACGACCTTTTTTATTTTCTACATCTTCACCCAAGGCCCTCCTGCTATCTACCCATTCTATAGAATCAGACTTCTACTTTTCCCTATTTTTAGATGTATTTGGAGAATGTAGTCTATCATCCTGGCTTTTTCCTTTTAGAACAAAAGAAAACAAAGCAATGCAGAAAAGGACATGAACACAGTGTAGGAAAAAAGAATGCTATGGAAAGTTAGCCCTCCCAGTGTCTCTTTGACTTTTTATTCAGGTATCTTCTCCTTGATTCACTCTACTCCAGACACACTGACCCTTACTTGTGAGCCAGTCAAGCATGGTTTCACTGCAGAGTATTTGCATTGAAAGCCTTCTCTTTCCCCAAATGATCTGCATAGCTAATTATCTCATCTCTTGCCTTGAGGGAGGTGCTATCATCCTCATACCAACTGCTCTTTGGTTAGCCCTTTACTGATCATCCTACTTAAAATTATAACTTGCTCCACACTCAGTTACTCTGATCCCTCTTGCTTTGCCCGATTTTTTTGTTTTATTTTTCCCATAACACTGATCACCTTCCCACACTTACTTATTCTTTATGTTTTTTTTACTTACTGTTTCTTCCTATCACATGAATATAAGATCTTTCTGACTGTGGATCTGTCATTGTTTTACCTCAAGCATCTAAAAGAGTGCCTAGCACATGGTAGGTATGTGCCACAGATTTATTAAACAAATGAATGACTGAATACTGATTTTTACTCCCTACCATAGCTATCACATACTACTTTGACTTCCTGGCATCTTGCTTTTTGCATTGCTTGCTGGTCTTCCACTAATCATCTTGGAAGGGGGCATTCTTAAGTTTTATCCCATCATACAGGACTGGGTTTCAGCTGCAGAGTCCTTGAGTTTGCCCACCCCAGCACTGACTGAGCTCCAGCCCTCATTGTAATAATGTTTGTCAAAGTCAAGTGACAAAAAAAAATCTTAATTTTTTATACCACTTCTATTGTCAACAAACTTTAGGGATTTATTAATTATGGCCACTGCTTTTGATAAGATATATAAAATTCAATGAAAAAATACTGTTTTACCACAGTGAATTTTGATATGTGAGTAAATTCTAGTATTTAGTAGGTAAGCTGTTTTCCAAATTCTACATATTGATATTTGATTTCACTTTATAATATAGGCATGAACTAACGTTTGCATGTAATATATGGTAGCTGATTTTGCATAAAACTCAGAAATAAATGTGTGTCTGAGATTGAAATAAAATAAATTTAACACTGTCTATGGATGTGAAATTCATAATCCATGATCCTACAATGAAAGATTTGTAGAGAAAATTATCTATTCAAGTCCGTTCCCATGTGTATCCATTTAGTGAAACTTTACTTGCAAGAATCTGTAAAAATGCTAATAAACCACATTTCTCCCAGCTTAGGCCTAGCTCTTTATTTGTTTCTGACTTTGAGATAACTTTGAATAGGCAATATGGTGTCACCATGGGTAATGAATGATACATGTATAAAATAGTGACCTTAAAACAGCACATTTCTCTTAAAGGAATCAATTTACACACCATTGCTACTTAAATTTTATGAGCAGTTATGTATCATGTCTTTCCTATATAAATGATAGAAAATCTATTTTAATCAACATTAATTTCCATGAAATTGTAACTTTGCTAGTGTCCATTAACAAGAATGAACTATATGTGGGAAATAGTTTTAAGAAAACAAAGATTAAGGAAAAATGCAGGAAAGATATAATAAAAAATGCACTTTGCTTCAAAGTTAAATGTTTTGGAAAAAATACAGAAAATCTCAGCAATGTGCCTGGGGCATAGTAATACTAGCAATCTCTAGCAGATTCTCCCAATGTAAGTACATTTAGAACAAATGGTTGTAAATTAGAAGAAACTCTAGTAAGTCTCCAATGAAGACATAGTATTATAGCACAGGTAATTAGCCATGATGCATATTTTTTAGTTCCCTCCCTTTAAATACTTTCTTTCTTCCAGTTTTAATCTTACAGAATCACAATTTGATGAACTATTAATTTTTTGCTTACCCGTGTAATCCAGAAATTCCTAGTGAACAATGCTACAGGGGTAGATAAAATGTATACATTTAAATTTATACCCTGGATTTGCTATTGTTTGCAGATATCCTCAACTTTCTTACCAAAACAAAATAATGCCAGAAAGACTCTAGCCCTGAATGAACCTAACCAACTACTTTTTTTTATCTTTTGGATTCATATGGAATATTATGAAAGGGATCCAATCACAAAACCAGGTTAACTAGTATCACTATAAACATTGTCTCGCAAAAGTCAAATGACTACTTACCACCACGTGAAAATTCCATTGTGTTTCTGTATTTTACTCTCTCATTATCCCTGGCCACTATTTTACTTATTCTTAACTCTCCTCTCATCTCCTTACCCACCACCATCGCTGCACCTTTCAGGTGATGCCTTACCTTATGCATCCTGTCAAAAGAAGAAATCAGACAGAAAGGGGCTCACTTTCCCTTGCTCTGTACTGAGGCTCTTGGTCAAATCCCAATTCATCACTTACTAGATATGGGACCTGTGCAAGTTGCTTATATTTTTGTGTCCCTCTATAAAATGCTGATAACAATACCAGCCTTAAAAGTTATTAGAAAGATTAATAAATTACATTAAAATATTATTAAAATAAAATTAATATATACAAAAACATATATCAGAAAAGCGGTCAGCACATAGCAAAAACAATGTGTAAGTTATCATCATCATTTATTATTCTTTTCCATTAGAACAGAAAAAGTGATCTTTTGTCAGAAATTCTCCACCTGTCCCCATCTTTTCCAAAAGTTTATGCTTCCTTTATTTATTTTTCCAGATCATCAACCTTCCCCACTTCATGTACCTTTCCCATTATTATATGAACAGGCTCTTCTATATTCTTTCTCTAAAAAGTAGTTTCTCTCAATTCCAAGTCTTCAATTTTTACCCTCATTCTCAACAAACTTTTTCTGACAAGATTTTGAACAGTAGAAAAGGCCTGAAAATTGTTCCTTGGGTTTGACCACGTGGAGAACACTCACAGCCCTTTCTGAAGCACTCAAGACAGCCGACCATCCCATTCTTGAAACCTTCTCTTTTCTTGGCATCCATAACACTAAAACCACCTTTGCAAAAATTATAACGGTGAGAAAATTATGGCAGTAAAAGACATCTAATCTAACCCCCCCGCCCCTGGCATCTTCCCTTCCCTTAATTGTTCTTGGGCTTAGGCTAACTAACTTTGGAAAACATTTAGTTTACAGTTTAAATGATTACAGTCCACATTTTCTTAATCCAGTCAATCATTGATGGACATTTGGGTTGGTTCCAAGTCTTTGCTATTGTGAATAGTGCCGCAATAAACATACGGGTGCATGTGTCTTTATAGCAGCATGATTTATAATCCTTTGGATATATACCCAGTAAGGGGATGGCTGGGTCAAATGGCATTTCTAGTTCTAGATCCTTGAGGAATCGCCACACTGTCTTCCACAAAGGTTGAACTACTTTACAGTCCCACCAACAGTGTAAAAGTGTTCCTATTTCTCCATATCCTCTCCAGCACCTGTTGTTTCCTGACTTTTTAATGATCGCCATTCTAACTGGTGTGAGATGGCATCTCATTGTGGTTTTGATTTGCATTTCTCTAATGGCCAGTGATGCAATGTTCATCACGGATATTGGTCTAAAATTCTCTTTTTTTGTGTCTCTGCCAGGCTGTTGTATCAGGATGATGCTGGCCTCATAAAATGAGTAAGGGAGGATTCCCTCTTTTTCTATTGACTGGAATAATTTCAGAAGGAATGGTACCAGCTCCTCCTTGTACCTCTGGTAGAATTCAGCTGTGAATCCGTCTGGTCCTGGACTTTTTTTGGTTGGTAAGCTATTAATTATTGCCTCAATTTCAGAGCCTGTTATTGGTCTATTCAGGGATTCAACTTCTTCCTGGTTTAGTCTTGGGAGGGTGTATGTGTCCAGGAATGTATCCATTTCTTCTAGATTTTCTAGTTTATTTGCCTAGAGGTGTTTATAGTATTCTCTGATGGTAGTTTGTATTTCTGTGGGATCGGTGGTGATATCCCCTTTATCATTTTTTATTGCATCTATTTGATTCTTCTCTCTTTTCTTCTTTATTAGTATTGCTAGTGGTCTATCAATTTTATTGATCTTTTCAAAAAAACCAGATGCTGGATTTATTGATTTTTTGAAGTGTTTTTTATGTCTCTATCTCCTTCAGTTCTACTCTGATCTTAGTTATTTCTTGCCTTCTACTAGCTTTTGAATGTGTTTGCTCTGGCTTCTCTAGTTCTTTTAATTGTGATGTTAGGGTGTCAACTTTAGATATTTCCTGTTTTCTCATGTGGGCATTTAGTGCTATAAATTTCCCTCTACACACTGCTTTAAGTGTCTCCCAGAGATTCTGGTATGTTGTGTCTTTGTTCTCACTGGTTTCAAAGAACATCTTTATTTCTGACTTCATTTTGTTATGTACCCAGTAGTCATTCATGGAATACTATGCAGCCATAAAAAATGATGAGTTCATGTCCTTTGTAGGGACATGGATGAAGCTGGAAACCATCATTCTCAGCAAACTATTGCAAGGACAAAAAACCAAACACCACATGTTCGCACTCATAGGTGGGAATTGAACAATGAGAACACATGGACACAGGAAGGGGAACATCACACACTGGGGCCTGTCGTGGGGTGGGGGGATGGGCGAGGGATAGCATTAGGAGATATACCTAATGTAAATGACGAGTTAATGGGTGCAGCACACCAACATGGCACATGTATACATATGTAACAAACCTGCACATTGTGCACATGTACCCTAAAACTTAAAGTATAATAAAAATAAAAAAACCAAAAAAAAAAAAAGCAAGGAGCAAGAAAAAAAATTATAAAAAAAAATGATTACAGGCCTTCCCCAAAACTCAACTGCCTTTGTAAAGCTAACAAAAGGCCAGCAGGCTAGGGGGAGGAGAGGAATCTGAATTCTGCTAAAGTGCAGTCATAAAAGATTGCCAGCCATTCCTACAAATAAAATCAGTATTCTAGAACTTAATATTGGCCTTTTCAGATAACTTTTCAGGTTTTTTTGCATGTCTGAAACCCATGGCTCCACCTGGACCCACCAACTCCACTCCTATGGCCCCACCCAGAAGCAACTCAGCTCAAGAGGACAGCTTCGACCTCCTATGATTTCATCTCCACCACAACCAATCATCAGCAGGCATCCATTTCTAGCCATCCCCCCTTCCCCTAAAGTGTCTTTGAAAGTCCCCTAACCTATAGGCTTTAGAGGAGATTGACTTGAGTACTAACTCCATCTCCCACATGGTGTGGCCAGCCTCAAGTCAGTTTAAGTCTTTCTTTACTGTAATGCCATGATCTTTAATTGTGCAGTGGGCAGAAAGCACCTGTTGGACAGTTACAACACCATCAGTCTGCTGATTTTCTTTCTGTGTCTCTGGCTTCTAGTTTTCAGTTTCATTTTCTTTCTCATTTCTTGCTTTCATTGTTTCTCATTCTACACTTTCTCCTTAGGAGAGATCTTTTATTGCCATGGATACCATCTTTGTGCTCAAAGAGCCCACACACATACACACATATATATTTCCATCCAAGTTCTTCCTTCTGAATTTGAACCTGCTCCTCTATAGCATTCCTTTTCTCAGCATATGACCCTCTATTCTCTCTTCACCCAGTTGCTAAAGACAGAAAATTGAAATCATTTTCGTTATGGCTTTGTCCTGATGCCTCCCCTCTCCGCATCACCCAATATGAAGCTCAGACTATTCTGAATACAAATTTATTTGTTAAATTGCCCTTCATTTCTACATTTTTGTTGCTACTTTTAATTAGCTCTAACCATCTTTCTCATTTGGACTACTCCACAACGAAGCTTCTGTAGCTATACAATGATCTTTTAAAATGCAAATTGGACTCTGTCTTTCTCTTTCATCTCTGTTTTAACATAGAAGAATTACTAAGAGTCTTTCATTTTAACATCAAAGGCCTCAGAAATCTGGTCAGCTGAATCCAGTATCATGTGGTATCACTCCTTGTTTTCTAAGCTGGCCACATTGGTCTTCTTTCAATTCTTAATAGTACCAAGCATTTTTGTGCCTCAAAGACTTTTCACATGTTAGTACCTTCACCTGGAATGCTTTTATTTCCACCCTTTACTTTGCTAATCTTACTTATACTTCACATCTTAGCTCAAATATCACTTCTCTACATAGGCTGTCTTTGAGTCTCAGATCTAAATTAGATTTCTCTTGTTATTTTTGCTCTTATAGCACTTATCACAAATTATAGTGTAGATCAATTTATCTCTTTGTCTCTTAAACTAGTCTGTGAACTCCATGAGAGCTGACACCAGGTGTGCTTTGTTCAATCTCAGATTTCACCCTTTGTAGCCATTCACTATGTCAATAAATGAATAATAAATATGTCAATAACTAAATAAATGAGTGTTTGCCAGTAAGTTACCTAAGCTGTCTGACTCCCATCTATGAAGTTGATACAAGAATTTCTTTCTTACCAGGTTGTTCTATTAACTGATAGAGCAAATACTTCTACCCAGCATAAATTCACCACAAAAATTTGCTTCCTCTGCCCCACCCCTCACCCTATCCATGCCAGCAGCCTGGTAGAGCAGAAAAAGCTTTACAGTTTGATGTAACTGAATTTAATTTTTTATTTTCTAGTTATTTCCTGTGTAACCCTAGTCAAGTTGCTTAACATCTTTGAGCCTGTTCTCTCATCTATAAAACTGATATAATAATATCTACCCTTATAGGATTGTGGCTAGGATTAAATAAAGTAACATGTATAAAGCACCCAGCATGTGCACATTCCATAGATGTGAGTTCTCAGTCTCTGAATACCCAAGGTACCATATATAGCATAATTTTTCAATATTTTCATCCAAAATCACATATGTTTTTCACAGGTTTAAGCTAAAATATTATTTTAGAAGGCAAATAAACCTGAGAAGCGTGTCAAATTGCTGTCTTCTAAAGGCACATGAAGCACCTGGGGAGCTTAATCAAAATGCAAATTCTAGGCCCCCACTCACTGACATCTGATTCACTAGATCCGGAGTGAGCCCAGGAATTTGCATTTTGATAAAGCCCACAAAGTGAATCAGGTGTTCCATTAACTTCACCTTGAAGACCAGTATTTTCATGTATCCAAGTTTGAGACATAGTGATATTTTCAACTCCAAACTCCAAAAGTTTGCATGAGCCACAGTTGATAAATGAGCCTATGTTTAGTCGAAGGGCACATTTATTTCCTTAAGAGTTGTGGATTTATTCATGCTGCTTTATGAAATAAACTTAATGTTGAACTTAGGAGATATAAGAGCAACTGCTTTCACAAAGGCACTGTTTATCAGACTATAAAATAAATTGTACATGAATCTTAACTCTCAAAGCTGTGCAAATTCTCTTATGTCTAGCAAGGAACTCTATCTACCACTGAGAATAACAGGCATTATAGATGTACATATGCTTCGGAAATAATGAATTTTCTAGGAAAAAAACCTGCTGTTACTCATTAGCCTGACAGGTAGGCTTGCATTTTATAAAGGACATACTTTAGAAGAATCATTACTATACAGTAGTAGTAATGAGATAGAAAAATATTAGGAGTAAAACAATGAAAGAGTGATGTAAACAGGGTTTTTTGTGAATTTAAAAAGAAAATTAAGAAAGTTACAAAGAACTCTTTATAATAATCAGTGTCAAATACACTACCTTATTTTTTCTCATAAAATGATTGATAGTAAACATTTTAGATCTCAATGGCTTCTATGTAAAAGCCATTTAGTTGTCTTTTTTTAAAACCAAAAGTGAAAAAGAAAATTGAGTACCAAGTTACTAAGACACTCAAGGCATAAAAGTCTATAAAGACTATACAGAATATCCCCAGGTGCCATATGCACACAACAAGCATCCCAGAGTTGCTTCAGCTTTTTAATAACTATATGATTGATTTTTGTATACTCCATAAAATATTTTTTAAAAAATCATTAAAATGCATAAACGCATAATACTTACATTGATAAATATAAATTTACTTGCTAAGACATGAAAGATGAAATTTATATCCTCCGTCTTGCTATGTTGGTGCATTTTCCTCCAAATTTGTGTAAATACTGTTCTGAGTTTTGCATTTGTAACTGAGATGACTCAAAAACACATTGTCCTTAGTTCTTGAAATGTCATAATAAATATTTAAACTTTGAGAAGTTATCTTAGAGTCCTGCTTCTTGCTGTTGAAACTAGGGTAAATTTTCTTTTATCTAAATTGAAGAAATTGAAAAGTAGAGCTGAAAAGAATCTCAGTCACTGAAGTGTCTGCTCCTTTCCACAAAGTCTGGCTTCAGAAATGTATCTGTTTTTCAGGATCCCATTTAATCATTCCCGTCTACGAAATTAATCCAGTCAAAAGTATCTCTGACAATATTTTGAACCTTACAAATGCCAATGCATTGTCCTAAATAACCTAAATCACCCTGCCTCCCTCACATACCATATTAAATTGATCATTGAATCTCAAAATCTCAAAAACATCTCAGTAGCTCATTCTCCCCTTCTCACTGGTGTGACTTTGGCATCAACCCCTTCCATCAGTCTGAAATATGGCAAGAGTCTCTTACAGGATCCCTAGGTTTGGGGTCTCTCATATTGTCTCCTCTGTTCTCCACATTCCAAAGTTGTGTTTAACTTATATTAAAATATAAAAATTGTCATAAAATACAGAATTATGATCCAACCCCTGCTTCTTCCATCTCCTAATGTGTTCACATACACCAACCTATTCTGTCACCTCACAGAGCTTCCTCTCTCACAAAAAAACAGATTTTTTGTTTGTTTTAATTTTTTATGAATGACTTTACACATTATATTTATCTTCCTGGAATGCTTTTATTTACATTTTCTTTATCAGCTGCCCCCAACTCCTTGGGAGGTTACAAGTAATATTTCAAGGCAAATTAGTCACATGCCTTCCGAGAGAAGTCAAGGGGCACTGTTCAATTAGGCTTATAAACCAGTTATATCTATACATGTGTGACATTATATTAGAGCTTACCTATTTCTTGCCCCAAAGACCTTAAATTCTCCAAAGATAGATCAATATTTGATTCATCTTTAGATCTTCATAACCTATCTAGGCAGTAGCTCATGGTATTAATAATAATATCAATAATAATAATAATAAACACTTCTATAATATTGTGTGAGGCACTGTTTTACTTAATTTGCAAACTTAGATATGTACAATCCTATGATGTAAATAATTTTATTAGCCAGTTTTGTAGAGGGTAAAATAAGGTACAGTGTGGTTAAATAACTTTTTCAATGTCACATACCTAGTAAGTTAAAACACTAGAGTCTGAATCTAGTAAGTTAAAACATTAGAGCTTAGTCTGGCTTCAGAACTCATATTCTTGTCTTCTTGCTAACTAAAATATGCTAACTTGCTCAATAAAAAAATGAAACTTAAAAAAAATTCATCTCACTCTCTGTTACTCTGGCTATGGGAAAATCTGACTCTAGGTTTCTCAAAGTGAACCTCAAAGATAGATCTTGGTTAATAAAAGTTGCAAAATATTTGAAGTTACTAGTGAAGATCTAAAAATGGATGCTTCTTTGAATATATAACAGAACATGTCAGTGTGCAGATGATGTTGGTAAAATTTTAGGTAATGGAGTTCTAAATATGAACCAATAATGCATAGTATCATGAAATAAAATAATTTAAAACAACAGAAGAATTTCATCTATGAAATGTAAACAGAGGAAAAACTGCGTGTTTGAATGTATTGTGGTGATGAAGGGAAAGGATCCTTGACAGAAGGATCACACATTCACTTACATAAGCAACACACAGGTGTCATTCTCATTCAAGATCCTGCATCATTTCTACAACTAAGCTTTAAATACTTACTTCAGATGCCTCCAGAAAAGTCAACACAGAAGAAACTAACATGTTGTTCAAGTAATTTACCTCATAATGTGCTAAACAAATAAACACTAGTAAACATGTATTAATTCTGCAGCTGGTTAGGGCATAAAGGGTCATAACCCATCCTTGTTCCCCAGAAATCACTAAAAAATAATAAACTAAAAATTATATATGGACATACACACATTTGTCTATATAGATTGGTAGGTTATAGTTGGATGGATGGAGAGAGAGAGAGAAGAGAGGAAAGAAAAAGAAAGAAAGAAAGAAAAAGAAAGAAAGAAAGAAGAAAGAAAGAGAAAGAAAGAAAGAGAAAGAAAGGAAGAAAGGAAGGAAAGACAGAATGAAAGAAAGAAAGAAAGAAAAAGAAAAAGAAAGAAAGAAAGAAAAAGAAAGAAAGAAAGAAAGGAAAGAAAGAAAGAATCTTGACAAAATGAGGTCTAAAGGAGCTAAATTTCAAATAGGAATAAGGTTTTCCTATATAAATAGAGATCTGTGACCATCAGGATCACAGAGGTAAATCAGTCAATAGAAGAAGACACATAGGCCGAATAGGAACAGCTCCAGTCTACAGCTCCCAGCGTGAGCGACGCAGAAGACGGGTGATTTCTGCATTTCCATCTGAGGTACCGGGTTCATCTCACTAGGGAGTGCCAGACAGTGGGCACAGGCCAGTGGATGCGCGCACCCTGCGCGAGCCGAAGCAGGGCGAGGCATTGCCTCACCTGGGAAGCGCAAGGGGTCAGGGAGTTCCCTTTCCGAGTCAAAGAAAGGGGTGACGGACGCACCTGGAAAATCGGGTCACTCCCACCTGAATATTGCGCTTTTCAGACCGGCTTAAAAAAACGGCGCACCACGAGACTATATCCCACACCTGGCTCGGAGGGTCCTACGCCCACGGAATCTCGCTGATTGCTAGCGCAGCAGTCTGAGATCAAACTGCAAGGCGGCAGCGAGGCTGGGGGAGGGGCGCCCGCCATTGCCCAGGCTTGCTTAGGTAAACAAAGCAGCCGGGAAGCTCGAACTGGGTGGAGCCCACCACAGCTCAAGGAGGCCTGCCTGCCTCTGTAGGCTCCACCTCTGGGGGCAGGGCACAGACAAACAAAAAGACAGCAGTAACCTCTGCAGACTTAAATGTCCCTGTCTGACAGCTTTGAAGAGAGCAGTGGTTCTCCCAGCACGCAGCTGGAGATCTGAGAACGGGCAGACTGCCTCCTCAAGTGGGTCCCTGACCCCTGACCCCCGAGCAGCCTAACTGGGAGGCACCCCCCAGCAGGGGCACACTGACACCTCACACCGCAGGGTATTCCAACAGACCGGCAGCTGAGGGTCCTGTCTGTTAGAAGGAAAACTAACAAACAGAAAGGACATCCACACCGAAAACCCATCTGTACATCACCATCATCAAAGACCAAAAGTAGATAAATCCACAACGATGGGGAAAAAACAGAACAGAAAAACTGGAAACTCTAAAACGCAGAGCACCTCTCCTCCTCCAAAGGAACGCAGTTCCTCACCAGCAACGGAACAAAGCTGGATGGAGAATGATTTTGACGAGCTGAGAGAAGAAGGCTTCAGACGATCAAATTACTCTGAGCTATGGGAGGACATTCAAACCAAAGGCAAAGAAGTTGAAAACTTTGAAAAAAATTTAGAAGAATGTATAACTAGAATAAGCAATACAGAGAAGTGCTTAAAGGAGCTGATGGAGCTGAAAACCAAGGCTCGAGAACTACGTGAAGAATGCAGAAGCCTTAGGAGCCGATGCGATCAACTGGAAGAAAGGGTATCAGCAATGGAAGATGAAATGAATGAAATGAAGCGAGAAGGGAAGTCTAGAGAAAAAAGAATAAAAAGAAATGAGCAAAGCCTCCAAGAAATATGGGACTATGTGAAAAGACCAAATCTACGTCTGATTGGTGTACCTGAAAGTGATGCGGAGAATGGAACCAAGTTGGAAAACACTCTGCAGGATATTATCCAGGAGAACTTCCCCAATCTAGCAAGGCAGGCCAACGTTCAGATTCAGGAAATACAGAGAACACCACAAAGATACTCCTCGAGAAGAGCAACTCCAAGACACATAATTGTCAGATTCACCAAAGTTGAAATGAAGGAAAAAATGTTAAGGGCAGCCAGAGAGAAAGGTCGGGTTACCCTCAAAGGGAAGCCCATCAGATTAACAGCGGATTTCTCGGCAGAAACCCTACAAGCCAGAAGAGAGTGGGGGCCAATATTCAACATTCTTAAAGAAAAGAATTTTCAACCCAGAATTTCATATCCAGCCAAACTAAGCTTCATAAGTGAAGGAGGAATAAAATACTTTACAGACAAGCAAATGCTGAGAGATTTTGTCACCACCAGGCCTGCCTTACAAGAGCTCCTGAAGGAAGCGCTAAACTTGGAAAGGAACAACCGGTTCCAGCCGCTGCAAAATCATGCCAAAATGTAAAGACCATCAAGACTAGGAAGAAACTGCATCAACTAATGAGCAAAATCAGCAGCTAACATCATAATGACAGGATCAAATTCACACATAACAATATTAACTTTAAATGTAAATGGACTAAATTCTCCAATTAAAAGACACATACTGGCAAGTTGGATAAAGAGTCAAGACCCATCAGTGTGCTGTATTCAGGAAACCCATCTCACGTGCAGAGACACACATAGGCTCAAAATAAAAGGATGGAGGAAGATCTACCAAGCAAACTGAAAACAAAAAAAGGCAAGGGTTGCAATCCTAGTCTCTGATAAAACAGACTTTAAACCAACAAAGATCAAAAGAGACAAAGAAGGCCATTACATAATGGTAAAGGGATCAATTCAACAAGAGGAGCTAACTATCCTAAATATATATGCACCCAATACAGGAGCACCCAGATTCATAAAGCAAGTCCTGAGTGACCTACAAAGAGACTTAGACTCCCACACAATAATAATGGGAGACTTTAACACCCCACTGTCAACATTAGACAGATCAACGAGACAGAAAGTCAACAAGGATACCCAGGAATTGAACTCAGCTCTGCACCAAGCGGACCTAATACACATCTACAGAACTCTCCATCCCAAATCAACAGAATATACATTTTTTTCAGCACCACACCACACCTATTCCAAAATTGACCACATAGTTGGAAGTAAAGCTCTCCTCAGCAAATGTAAAAGAACAGAAATTATAACAAACTATCTCTCAGACCACAGTGCAATCAAACTAGAACTCAGGATTAAAAATCTCACTCAAAGCCGCTCAACTACATGGAAACTGAACAACCTGCTCCTGAATGACTACTGGGTACATAACGAAATGAAGGCAGAAATAAAGATGTTCTTTGAAACCAACGAGAACAAAGACACAACATACCAGAATCTCTGGGATGCATTCAAAGCAGTGTGTAGAGGGAAATTTATAGCACTAAATGCCCACAAGAGAAAGCAGGAAAGATCCAAAATTGACACCCTAACATCACAATTAAAAGAACTAGAAAAGCAAGAGCAAACACATTCAAAAGCTAGCAGAAGGCAAGAAATAATTAAAATCAGAGCAGAACTGAAGGAAATAGAGACACAAAAAACCCTTCAAAAAATCAATGAATCCAGGAGCTGGTTTTTTGAAAGGATCAACAAAATTGATAGACCGCTAGCAAGACTAATAAAGAAAAAAAGAGAGAAGAATCTAATAGACACAATAAAAAATGATAAAGGGGATATCACCACCGATCCCACAGAAATACAAACTACCATCAGAGAGTACTACAAACACCTCTACGCAAATAAACTAGAAAATCTAGAAGAAATGGATACATTCCTCGACACATACACCCTCCCAAGACTAAACCAGGAAGAAGTTGAATCTCTGAATAGACCAATAACAGGAGCTGAAATTGTGGCAATAATCAATAGTTTACCAACCAAAAAGAGTCCAGGACCAGATGGATTCACAGACGAATTCTACCAGAGGTACAAGGAGGAACTGGTACCATTCCTTCTGAAAGTATTCCAATCAATAGAAAAAGAGGGAATCCTCCCTAACTCATTTTATGAGGCCAGCATCATTCTGATACCAAAGCCGGGCAGAGACACCACCAAAAAAGAGAATTTTAGACCAATATCCCTGATGAACATTGATGCAAAAATCCTCAATAAAATACTGGCAAACCGAATCCAGCAGCACATCCAAAAGCTTATCCACCATGATCAAGTGGGCTTCATCCCTGGGATGCAAGGCTGGTTCAATATACGCAAATCAATAAATGTAATCCAGCATATAAACAGAGCCAAAGACAAAAACCACATGATTATCTCAATAGATGCAGAAAAAGCCTTTGACAAAATTCAACAACCCTTCATGCTAAAAACTCTCAATAAATTAGGTATTGATGGGACGTATCTCAAAATAATAAGAGCTATCTATGACAAACCCACAGCCAATATCATACTGAATGGGCAAAAACTGGAAGCATTCCCTTTGAAAACTGGCACAAGACAGGGATGCCCTCTCTCACCACTCCTATTCAACATAGTGTTGGAAGTTCTGGCCAGGGCAATCAGGCAGGAGAAGGAAATAAAGGGTATTCAATTAGGAAAAGAGGAAGTCAAATTGTCCCTGTTTGCAGACGACATGATTGTTTATCTAGAAAACCCCAATGTCTCAGCCCAAAATCTCCTTAAGCTGATAAGCAACTTCAGCAAAGTCTCAGGATACAAAATCAATGTACAAAAATCGCAAGCATTCTTATACACCAACAACAGACAAACAGAGAGCCAAATCATGAGTGAACTCCCATTCACAATTGCTTCAAAGAGAATAAAATACCTAGGAATCCAACTTACAAGGGATGTCAAGGACCTCTTCAAGGAGAACTACAAACCACTGCTCAATGACATAAAAGAGGATACAAACAAATGGAAGAACATTCCATGCTCATGGGTAGGAAGAATCAATATCGTGAAAATGGCCATACTGCCCAAGGTCATTTACAGATTCAATGCCATCCCCATCAAGCTACCAATGCCTTTCTTCACAGAATTGGAAAAAACTACTTTAAAGTTCATATGGAACCAAAAAAGAACCCGCATCGCCAAGTCAATCCTAAGCCAAAAGAACAAAGCTGGAGGCATCACACTACCTGACTTCAAACTATACTACAAGGCTACAGTAACCAAAACAGCATGGTACTGGTACCAAAACAGAGATATAGATCAATGGAACAGAACAGAGCCCTCAGAAATAACGCCATATACCTACAACTATCTGATCTTTGACAAACCTGAGAAAAACAAGCAATGGGGAAAGGATTCCCTATTTAATAAATGGTGCTGGGAAAACTGGCTAGCCATATGTAGAAAGCTGAAACTGGATCCCTTCCTTACACCTTATACAAAAATCAATTCAAGATGGATTAAAGATTTAAACGTTAGACCTAAAACCATAAAAACCCTAGAAGAAAACCTAGGCATTACCATTCAGGACATAGGCATGGGCAAGGACTTCATGTCCAAAACACCAAAAGCAATGGCAACAAAAGACAAAATTGACAAATGGGATCTAATTAAACTAAAGAGCTTCTGCACAGCAAAAGAAACTACCATCAGAGTGAACAGGCAACCTACAACATGGGAGAAAATTTTTGCAACCTACTCATCTGACAAAGGGCTAATATCCAGAATCTAAAATGAACTCAAACAAATTTACAAGAAAAAAACAAACAACCCCATCAAAAAGTGGGCGAAGGACATGAACAGACACTTCTCAAAAGAAGACATTTATGCAGCCAAAAAACACATGAAAAAATGCTCATCATCACTGGCCATCAGAGAAATGCAAATCAAAACCACTATGAGATATCATCTCACACCAGTTAGAATGGCAATCATTAAAAAGTCAGGAAACAACAGGTGCTGGAGAGGATGTGGAGAAATAGGAACACTTTTACACTGTTGGTGGGACTGTAAACTAGTTCAACCATTGTGGAAGTCAGTGTGGCGATTCCTCAGGTATCTAGAACTAGAAATACCATTTGACCCAGCCATCCCATTACTGGGTATATACCCAAAGGACTATAAATCATGCTGCTATAAAGACACATGCACACGTATGTTTATTGCGGCATTATTCACAATAGCAAAGACTTGGAACCAACCCAAATTTCCAACCATGATAGACTGGATTAAGAAAATGGGGCACATATACACCATGGAATACTATGCAGCCATAAAAAAATGATGAGTTCATGTCCTTTGTAGGGACATGGATGAAATTGGAAACCATCATTCTCAGTAAACTATCGCAAGAACAAAAAACCAAACACCGCATATTCTCACTCATAGGTGGGAATTGAACAATGAGATCACATGGACACAGGAAGGGGAACATCACACTCTGGGGACTGTTGTGGGGTGGGGGGAGGGGGGAGGGATAGCATTGGGAGATATACCTAATGCTAGATGACGAGTTAGTGGGTGCAGCGCACCAGAATGGCACATGTATACATATGTAACTAACCTGCACAATGTGCACGTGTACCCTAAAACTTAAAGTATAATAAAAAAAAAAAACAGCTTTGCTTAAATCAGGGTCTTAAAAAAAAAAAAAAAAAAAAAAAAAAAAAAAAAAAAAAAAGAAGACACATAAAGAAGTGTGAATTAACACTTTATGAATTAACATAACAAGTTAGAATTAACAAAAACTTTAAAGTTAACATAAATATGTGAAACCAATTATTTGAAAAGCTGAAGAAAATGAATGGAAAGAAGGATAACATAAACCATGTATGGAATTTTAACAAAAAATAAACATACAACTAAAACAAGCAATATATAAGAATTTATTGGAGCACTTTAGAGCTCAATAAAAATGGGCAAAAACCATTGTGAAAACTGATTTTATAACTTGGGTCATTCTCGTCATACCAAACTAAATCAGATTTGAGGGGCCAGGGGAAAAAACACTTAGGGGACATAGTTAGCACCTGCTGCAAGAATTAAATTTTCCATAAGCCCAGCTGCTAAAACTGCTTATTATAAGGTGAAGCCAGTTTCATCTAATAGCTACTAAAGCATTTGGATGTAACTCTAAGACTAGTTTTACCCACTTCTGTCACTCAGCAATCAGAGCTTGTCAGCTCCCCAAAACATTGCTAGCGTCAATGAACTTTTTTCAAAGCAATACATAACATTCCTCTTTTTTAGAAAACCTCCAACCTTCTCTTCATTTTTCAGATATAACGAAGACCACCTAGTCTTGTATCTATGCCCTGAAATGAATCTTTGCTGCACAAATACAACTTTCAAATTTTAAAATTTGTCTTTATACATTGTTTGACTTTGACAACCTGTCCAAGCTCAATGGGTCATTAATATGTAAATAGATGCTCAAAATCATTATTCAGCAGAAATTGAAAATTAAAACCCTAATGAGTTACAAGACTGAAAATAGCAAATATGGTTGAGATTGCGGAGCAAGTTAGGCTTTCATACAGTGCCATAGATGTGAAAAACAGTATTATCTCTTTGGAAAACCCTTTTGCACTTTCTAATAAAATTAAGAATTACTCTTCTAGATATATATCCAAAAGAGAGTGCTTATTTTTACAAAAAGTCTTCTATAATAATACCCATAGTAGTTTAATTTAATAACAATATAACAATTATAACAGATAAAATCTGTTAACACCCCAAATACTCAACAGGAGGAAGGATAAATAAATCATGGTATAATCACAAAATAAAATATTTAGCAGAAGGGAGAATAAAAAGAATGAGCTTGTGATATACTCAACAAAATGAATAAACATCATAAACAGTATATTGAGCAAAAGAAAGTAGACATAAATGAATACATACTGTTCAACTGAAACAGGGTTTAGGAATGGACAAATTAATCCACGGTACAAGAATAATAGTGGTTACAGAGAGGGTTATATTGTTAGTCCAGGTGGATAAGGCAACTTTCTAGCCAAGGGATGAAAACGTTTTTTATTTATATCTGTTTGGGTTGCACGTGGGTTGCATTCATATATAAATTATTAAACAAGTCTCTTTAAAATGTGTGTGTTTTGCTTCATAGAGTGTACACCCGAATTCAAAATAGTTTTTTTTTTTTTTTTTTTTTGAGACGTAGTTTTGCTCTTGTTGCCCAGGCTGGAGTGCAATGGCGCAATCCTGGCTCACCGCAACCTCTGCCTCCTGGGTTCAAACAAATCTCCTGCTTCAGCCTCCCCAGCAGCTAGGACTACAGGCACCCACCACCACACCTGGCTAATATTTTTCTTTCTTTTTTTTTTAGAAGAGACAGTGTTTCACCATGTTGGCCAGGCTGTTCTCTAGCTCCTGACCTCAGGTGATCCACCCACCTTGGCCTCCCAAAGTGCTGGGATTACAGGAGTGAGCCACAGCGCCTGGCCCAAAATAGCTTTTTAAAAGTCATACTTAATTTTTAAAAAATAATCTTGTGTACTTCTGATGAAGGAAATGTCTGTCAAAACTAGTTGATTGAAATCTTCTTTATTAAAAAATTTAATATGCATAATTTAAATGAATACCTCTATGCACCCAAGTTTACTTGGTTGTTATTATTGTTGTTTTTAAGATAGGGGTCTTCTTCTGTTGCCCAGGCTGGAGTGCAATGTCACAATCAAAGCTCACTGCCCACTCCGACTCCCAGGCTCAAGCAATCCTCCTGCTGCAGCCTCCCGAGTAGCTGGATCTGCAGGTACATGCCACCATACCTGGCTAATTTCTGTGTGTGTGTGTGTATGTCTGTGTGTGTGTGTGTGTGTATGTCTGTGTGTGTGTGTGTGTGTGTGTGTGTAGAGATGAGGTCTCACTAAGTTGCCCGAACTGATCTTCAACTCCTAAGCTCAATTGATCCTCCTGTCTCGGCCTCCTAAACTGTTGAGATTACAAGCATGAGACAGCGTGCCTGGCTTTGATACTAACTTTAAATCTAATATCTTATATTCTCTTGGGAGGTTTTAGTGCTTTTATTTTCAGTCATTCAAAATACTTTTCTTCATTTATTAATTTATCCACTGAATGATTATTTATTGGGTTCTATTATGTGGCAGAAGCTGTTATGTAAACAAGATGAAATTTTCCCTTCATGGAGTTTATATTTTAGTAAATAGACTTTAGAAAAATCAGTCACAAATAAACTAATATGAAACAAGCAACACATAAGCTAATAGAAAAATTAAATAACATAGTGTTATTTTCCCTAAGTTAGGAAGAAAGATGTTATATAAATGTATTCTAGAGATACACTTTAAATAGGATTATTTGTAGAAAAAGAAGGTTTTTGTATAAGTGTAAACGCTGAGAAGGGGTCAGACTGGGGAAGAAAAAAAGAATAATTCAGTATAAGAGAAAGCAGGAGCAAAGAGTCTGAAACAGGGATTTAACATCTTCAAAAGTAAAGAAAGAAGGCTGGTAACGCTATTTAATAATAGTGACCATGGGTGATAGTGGGAGGAGGAGTGGGGCAGAAATGACATTTGAAGGAGTAACTGAGTATTGAATACATAGTTTTGCAAATCACTATTTTTTTTGATGTATAGAATATTATTACAGACATACCTTATTTTACTTTGCTTCATTTTATTGCACTTTGCACATTGTTTTTCACAACTTGGTTTGTGGCAACCCTGCAACAAGCGAGACTATTGGCACCATTTTTCCAACAGTATGTCCTCACTTCAAGTCTCTGTATTAGCCTTTTTCGATAATAAAATATTTTTAATTAAGGTATGTACTTTTTTGACACAATGCTACTGCACACTTAATAGATTATAGTATAATGTGAACATAATTTTTATATATACTGAGAAACCACAAAATTTGTGTAATTTGCTTTAGTGCAGCGTTCATTTTACTGAAGTTAGCTAGAATTGAACCTACAATATCCAAGTTACGGGTGTATTATTCTAGGAAACAAGACGGAGTTCAAGGATTTAAAGCTAGCTAATAATGTGATAGATTTGTATATGAAAAGACTAATGTAAATGCTGTGTGCAGGCCTGGTGCAGTGGCTCACACCTGTAATCTTAGCATTTTCAAAGGCTAAGGCAAGGAGATTGTTAAGGCCAGGAGTTCAAGACCAGCCTGAGCAATGTAGGGAGACACTGTCCTAAAAAATAATAGACAGCTGGTCATGATGTGCTTGCCTGTGATCCCAATGACTCAGGAGGATGGGGCAGCAGATCCCTTGAGGCTGGGAGGTCAAAGCTGCAGTGAACCATGATTGCATCACTGCACTCCAACATGGGTGACATAATGAGACCCTGTTTCTAAAAAATAAATAAATAAATACTGTGCATAGAATAGATTTTAGGAAATGTAGAGGATTGTCAGTGATGAAAAAGGAGAAATCAACAAATAATTATAATTTATGTTATTCATCAATGTTACAGTAGGTTCCAAACTTATCTACAGAAAGGAGACAATTTGATTATTCAGTACAACAATAGCAAATGAAAAAGGCATTGCTCTACATCACTAGGTATTACAAAAATGAAAATCAAAACCATAATGACATATCACCTAACAACAGTTAGGATGACTACTATCAAAACGTCAAAAGATAAGTGTGGAGAAAAAAAGGAACCCTTATACATTGTTGATAGGAAAGCAAATTGGTACAATTGTCATGGAAAACAGTATGGAGATACTTCAAAAAAAAAAAAAGGAACTCCTGTATGATTCAGTAATCATACCTTTGCATATATATACTAAGAAAATAAAATAATCTCAAAGAGATATCTGCACTTTCACATTTATTGCAGCGTTATTCACAATAGCCACAATAAGAAAACAAGTAATCCCATTTACAATAGTTATAAATTAAAATACAACATCTAAGAATAAACTTAATCAAAGAGGTGAAAGATTTCCACAATGAAAACTATAAAACACTGATGCAAGTAATTGAAGAGGACACAAAAAAAGAAAAAGATATTCCATGTTCATGGATTGGAATAATCAATATTGTTAAAATGTCCATATTACCCAAAACAATTTGCAGATTCAATGCAATTCCTATCAAAATACCAATGAGATTCTTCACAGAAATAAAAACAATCCTAAAATTTATATGAAACCACAAAAGACCCAGAGTAGCCAAAGCCACTCTGAGCAAAAAGAACAAAACTGGAGGAATCATATTACCTGACTTCATATTATACTAGAGTTACTGTAACCAAAATAGCATGATGCTCTCCCCAGTTAAAATGGCTTTTATCCAAAATACAGGCAATAATGAATGCTGGCAAGGATGTAGAGAAAAGGGAACTCTCATACACTGTTGGTGGGACTATAAATTAGTACATCTACTATGGAGAACAGTATGGAGGTTCCTCAAAAAACTAAAAATAGAACTACAATATGATCCAGCAAATCCCACTGCTGGATATACACCCAAAAGACAGGAAATCAGTATGCCAAAGAGATATCTGCACTCCCGTATTTATTGTAGTACTATTCACAAAAGCCAAGATTTGGAATAACAGATAAATCAAACAACTGAACTGAATAGAGAACCCAGAACTAAATCCATACATCTACAGTGAATTAATTTTTGATGGAGGTGCCAAGAATATACTTTTGGGAAAGGACAGTCTCTTCAATAAACAGTGCTGGGAAAACAGGATATCCATATGCAGATGAATGAAATTAGACCACATCTCTCACCATATACAAAAATCAAATCAAAATGAATTAAATACTTAAATTTAACACAACAAACTATAAAACTACTACAAGAAAGCATTGAGAAAACTCTCCAGAATATTGATCTGTGGGAAGATTTTTTGTGTAGTACTCTACAAGTACAGGGAACCAAAGCAAAAATGGACAAATGGAATCACTTCACGTTTAAAAGCTTCTGAACAGCAAAGAAAACAATCAACACAATGAAGAGATAACCTATGGAATGCGATAAAATATTTGCAAACTACCCATCTGAGAAAGGATTAATGACCAGAATACATAAGGAGATCAAATAACTCAATAGGAAAAAATCAAATAATCTGATTTTTAAATGGACAAAAGATCTAAATAGATAACCCTCAGAAGAACACATACAAATGGCAAACAGGTACATTAAAAAGTGCTCAACATCACTGATCACCAGAGAAATGCAAATCAAAACTACAATGAGATGTCATCTCTCCCCAGTTAAAATGGCTTTTATCCGAAAGACAGGAAATAATGAATGCTGACAAGGATGTAGAGAAAAGGGAACTCTCATACACTGTTGGTGAGAGTATAAATTAGTACATCTACTATGGAGAACAGTATGGAGGTTCCTCAAAAAACTAAAAATAGAACTACAATATGATCCCGCAAATCCCACTGCTGGATATACACCCAAAAGACAGGAAATCAGTATGCCAAAGAGATATCTGCACTCCCATATTTATTGTAGTACTATTCACAAAAGCCAAGATTTGGAATCAACTTAAGTGTCCATCAACACATGAAAGCACAAGGAAAATGTGGTATATATACACAAGGGAGTATTATTCACCCATAAAAAAGAATGAGATCCATTCATTTGCAACAACATGGATGGAAATGGAAGACATTATGTTAATTGAAATAACCCATATAGAGAAAGGCAAACTTCACATATTCTCACTCATTTGTGGGAGCTAAAAATTGAACTCATGAAGATAGAGAGTTGAAGGATGGTTACCAGAGGCTGGGAGGAGTAGTACAGTGGGGGGAAAGTGGGAGTGGTTATTGAGTACAAAAATATGAGTTAGATAGAATGAATAAGATCTAGTATTTGATAGCACAACAGGGTGATTATAGTTAACAATAATTTACTGTATAGTTAAAAATAACTAAAAGATTATAGCTGGAATTTTTGTAATATACAAAAAAATGACAAAAGCTTGAGGTGATGGATATCCTATTTACCATGATGTGATTATTATGCATTGTATGCCTATGTCAAAATATCTCATATATCCCATAAATATGTACAACTACTATGTGCCCATAAAAATTGAAAATGAAAAACACAACAAAGTACGAAAACAATCTCATTGTCCATCAGTGAATAAATAAATACAGGAAATATCACATATATGAACAGACACCTTTCAAAAGAAGACATACACATGACTGACAAGCATATGAAATAATGCTCAACATCACTAATCATTAGAGAAATACAAGTCAAACCACAATGAGACACCCTTTCACACCAATCAGAATGGCTACTATTAAAAAGTAAAAAAGAACAGATCCTGGTGAGATTGTGGGGAAAAGGGAATGATTATACACTGTTGGTGGGGATGTAAATTAGTTCAGCCATTGTGGGAAGCAGTTTGGTGATTTCTCAACTTAAAACAGAACTACTATTCAACCCAGCAATCCCACTATTGGACATATACCCAAAGGAATATAAATCATTCCACCATAAAGACACACACATGCATATGTTCACTGTAGCACTATTCACAATAGAAAAGACATGAAATCAACCTAGCTATGATAGATGGGATAAAGAAAACATGTGACATATACACCATGGAATACTACATAGCCATAAAAAGAACAAGATCCTGTCATTTGCAGCAACATGGATGAAGATGGAGACCGCTATCCTAATGCAAGAACAGAAAACCAAATACTGCAAGTTCTCACTTATAATTGGGAGCTAAAATTGAGTACACATGAACACAAAGAAGGGAACAAAAGACACCGAGGCCTACTTGAGGGTGGAGGGTGGGAAGAGGATGGGTATAGAGAAGCTACCTATTGGGTACCATGCTTATTACCTAGTGACAAAATAATCTGTACACCAAACCCCCATTGCATGCAACTTACCCATATTACAAATCTGCACATGTACACCTGAAACAAAAAGTTTTTTTAAAAAATATCAAGTTTGTATTACACACACTCACCCATGCAAGTATACATACACACAAAGGAATCATATTCAACCTTTAGAAAGAGGGAAATCTACCATTTGCAATGACATGGATGAACCTAAAAGATAGCATGCTAAGTGAAATAAAACAGACACAGAAAGACAAATATACATGATCTCATGTATATATGGAATGTAAAACATGGAACTCATAGAAATAAAGAGTAGATCTGTAGTTACCATGTACCACTAGGTGAGGAAAAGGGGGAGATGTTGGTCAGAGGGTACAAACTTGCAGCTATAAAGTGAATAAGTTCTGGAGATCTAGGGTACAGCATGGTCACTATAGTAATAATAATGTGTCATATACTTGAAATTTGCTAAAAGTAGACCTTAAGTATTTTCACAACACCACGAACAGCAAAGCCAACTATGTGAGATGGTTAATTAGCTTTCCTGTGGTAATCATTTTACATTGTAGAGTTGTATCAAAACATCACTTGTACACCTTGAATATATACTATCTTTGTCTGTTATAACTCAATGAAGATAAAAATAAAATAAAATGCATTGTTCTAGTACCCTTTTACTCTTTTAATAAGAGTCTTTACATAATTTTTGTTTTACTTATTTATGTTGGCAGATGGTAGCTACTTCATCTTCAGTTAGGATTTCATAAATTCTCACTTGGTGCATAGTTTTGCCCTGGAGTTTCATACAAAAAAATTGTGTGTTTTTTATTGAGTATGTTTCCGAATTATACAATCCAGGGGTAAATTTGGTATTTTTTAAATTTCTAAGTTATGTGGAATTATGAGTTATGAACTTTTTGTAAATTTTGGGAAGCATCTACTTTATAAAACACTAAGATCTTCTCTAAGGAAAATAAAAGAATTTTTGAGTGAATTCATGTTTTATGACCAAAAACTTTAAATTGTTCCATGGGGGACTCTGAATAAGTTAGCAGTTTAGATAAGCAGCCTTTGCGTTTTCAAGCTTAAATTTATTTTATTAAGTAACAAAAATGTAAAGATTTTACATGGTTATTTTCACCAACTTTGAGCTTTCTTTATTTGTACAGCCACTCACTCTTACTTCACCACATCTAGCCCAGTACAAAAAAACTAGAGAACAAATGCAAGAAATTCTTGTCTTTATGTTTAAAAGTCCTGATTCAGGTTTGAAACAGAAAAGATTCTGAAAGATATATGATACACTTAGTTTATGTGCTTCCTCACACACTCGTATTTAAAAATTTATTATGTATGTGTGTGTTTTTGCTATACCACACAGAAAAAAATGTCTCTCTTTGTATAATGTTATAGTCTACTGTGGCTAAAAATACTGTCACCATCGTACTGTCCTCCTGCAGACATTATTTGTTCTCCGAATTTTATACTCCTTTATGCTCCAGATGACATTCAATTGCCATTATCTGCATGATGTTGCCCCAGAGCTTTCTTAGAAGCCATAAAAGCCAATTTTAAACCCCTAACCACAGACCTGAAGTGCCAGGGATTAATACACTTGGAGCAACCCTCAAGCTACAACAATCTAAAATCAGTCATCTGTCATCTCTCAGGTGGGACAGCTTCAAGAACTATGTTACTCGCCTTTTCCCAGACAGTCCTACCATTGCCCCAATGACAGACTAGCTTGATAAGATGTTTTTTTACATCTTATCAAGAAGGAAGATGGCTTCCTTCCCTTCCCTGTCTCACTATCTCACACCACTACTGAACATACTTTAACTTCCTCCGACTACTTAAATTTAAATTCTTTTCCCAGGGTCTATTTTAGGGAAAAACAAGCTATAGTACCTACTATATTTTAAGTCTTTTAGAGTTAGGGACAATACAGTATTATATTATTCTTCATATCCACAACACACTCACATGAATGTCTCCTAAACATAGCAAATACTTCAATAAATAATCAATCAAATTGACTGTGTGGTTACAATTGCAGATATTCTCATAATGTTGAGAAAATATGTGATCTATGTTTCATAAATCTACTGCACCTTTTGTGAACCCTGACCTTCACCTTTTACTGTTCCAAAGAATCAGAATAAGGATATTTGATACATGTTTTAAAAATGAAATAAGTTCATTAAACACATTTTTAAAGTAAATAAAAAGTAAAAATAATTTGTAATTCTATAATTCTGAAGTAGCCATTGTCCATATTGTATAGCTTCTGTCAGTAGTTTTTAAAATGTGTGCTGAAGTCAAGTTTGGAATCATATATTTATTATCTTTTGATCACAATAATACCATGTAATAATAGAAGGAATTTTTCTTCCAAACAAGGTGGTTAACAGGGACTATCTTCGTCCTGCCTCCTGAGAAAAATGAAAAGAACAAAGTACATGAGACAATGGTTTTCAACACAGTAGCATTAGACATCAATTAACAAAAGACAATGATGCCTGAGAGTCAGGAAACAATAGAGGTGGGCCCTATGATTGCCCCCATATTATTGTCTAAGGAGAGATTTGAGGCCTCATTTCAGGAAAGAACTTACGCAGAGAAATGCAGTCATTCTAAGTAGTGGAGATACAGCTGTAAGCTCAGGAAGATCAAGAAAGCTGGAATAAACAGAGAAGAGTGCCAGAAGGAAGAGAAAAGAGGGAGGGAGAAGAGAGAGAGAGAGAGAGAATCTAGCCATCTGCAGAGGTGCCCCTCAAGACTTAGCTGTGTATTAATCATTGCATGTGTGTGAATAATCTACTGAGGCTGGTAAAAGGATGACCAGAAAGGATTTGAGAGAACAGCCCCCAGATATCCCATAGGATATAGTAGAAAAGTTCTAGCCAACATGGCAAACCTTATAATTATGGAATATTAGGGAAAGTATTCAGAAGGGTTTTCCCTCAATAGTGGGAAAAATTAGGTTTACATTAAATATTATTCTTGCCTTGCCTAACAAAGTTTAAAAGTGAGAACTAGGCCTGGTGCAGTGCCTTACACCTGTAATTCTAACACCCTGGGAGGCTGAGGCATGAGGATTGCTTGACCCCAGGAATTTGAGACCAGTCTGGGCAACGTGGAGAGATTCTGTCTCTATAAAACTTAAAAAAATAATAAAAAAAAATAAAAAGCCGAGAGTGGTGGCATGCACCTGTGGTCCCAGCTTCACTGAATGTAGAGGAGGGAAGGGCATGTGAGCTGGGAGTTCTAGGCTGCAGTGAGCCAAGATCCTGCCACTGCGCTGCAGCCTGGGCAAAAGAGGCAGACCCTATCTCTAAGAAAAAAAAAAGAAAAAAGAAAAAAGTGAGAAATGAAAGGATTAAACTCTTCCAGATATCTCATCCCCCAAAATAAGCTCAAATATTATTTATAGGGAATACCTTTACACAATAAGGAGAAATTTACAACATCTGGCTTCCAATTTAAAAAGTAGCAGATATGCAAAGAAGCAAGAAAATGTGACTTATTATGAAGAGAAAGATGAATTCATGAAATTAGACCTATAAATGACTCAGATAATAAAATTAATGGAAAAGGACAATAAATCATCTCTTATAACTGGAAATCATAGGTGAACTTTTTTTAAACAATAGTTTTAGCCTTTGTCTTTCATATTGGCAGGTAAAAAATCAACCACCAAATTTGAAGCATGGAAGAAAATAATTGCTGAGGTTGCTTATAATCATTCCTACTCTCTGTATTCCCTTAGATACTCCTATAGTGCTTAATGTGAATAGTTTGTTAATATTGCTGTACAGTATTATATTGTATAATTTGAAGACAGACTATGCTATTTTATTATACTCCATCAATCTATAATATATTATTAGACTGATGCTCTATCAAAAATGCTTTGTTTGTATAATATATTTTGACAAATTTTACTACCATATGTTCTGTAATAAGTATGAGTTTTTGTACTTGCAGAAACTGCCGCTAACTTTTAAAGTTGTTTGGTTTTCAAGGCACTGATGATGGATATGTACGAAGTCCATGCTGTCTGCAGAATTAACCATCACACCAGAGCAATATTGCTTTTTGTAGAATTGTCCTAGTTAATGAGCCCAAACTCTGCCTGACGTTGGAAATTTCATAGAGCGTAATTAATGTTGAATTGAATTTTGAGCTTTTAGTCAGAACCTATGGTCAAGTGCTTTTAGGAACAGTGTTTCGTTTTGTTTTGTTTTGTTTTGTTTTTATTTTGCTCTAAGTCTGGGATACATGTGCAGAATGTGCAGGTTTGTTACAGAAGTATACATTTGCCATGGTGGTTTGCTGCACCTATCAATTCATCATCTGGGTTTTAAGCCCCGCATGCATTAGGTATTTATCCTAATGTTCTCCCTCCCCTTACCCCCAACTCCCCAGGTGAACATTTAAAAATAGAGATGAAAATCAAACTTCATCTGTAGTACAAAAAATGTTAAAGGAAACCCTTCAGGCAGAAGGAAAATGATGCAATTGAAAAGCTGGATGTTCACAAAAGAACATGAGAACTGATAACTATATGGGTAAATACAAAAGATTTTTTGTTATTATTCACATCTCTTAAAAATATATAAAGCAAAAATAATACAACTTATATGGAAATAAAATGTATGGCAACTATAACACAAATGTCAGAGGGGGAAGAATGAAAACATAACTTTGAAGGTCATTGTATTTATGGTGAACTGTGTATCTTAAATGTAGGGTGTGATAAGGTCAAGATATATACAATAACACTGAAGCAACTACTGAAAGCACTAGTAGGCCAAAGAAGGATATAAAATGAATTTATAAATAATACTCAATTCAAAACACAACACAAAAAGAAGAAAAATAGATTTAACAAGATATAAAAATAGAAAATAGCAATATATCAGATTTTAACTATATTATCAATAATCACATTAAATTTAAATGGTCTAAACACACTAATTAACAGATATCGTCAGAATGGATTTTAAAAGTCAAGAGCCATCTAAGCAGTTTCCATAAGATGTCCACTTTTTAAAGACACAACTAGATTAAAGGTTAAAAAAATAGAAAATATATACCATATTAACATTAATCAAAAGAAATCAGGAGCATCTATATTAATATCAGACAAGCAGTATTTTAAAATGATATGTGGGTCAATTCACCCAGAGAATATAACCATTCTAAACGTGTATACATCTAATAAAATGCATGAAACAAAAACTGAGAGACCTGTAAGGAAAAATAGGCATATCCATAATTATAGTAGAAGACATCAACACTCCTCTCTCAATAACTCATATAAGTAGTCATAGAAATCAGTAAGAATATAGGAGACTTTAAAAGCATTCTCAACCTACTTTATCTTCTTGATAATTACTCAATACTACACCCAAGAAAAAGTAAAATATACATTTGCTGGAAGTGCATTAAGAACAATTACCAAGTAAGACCATATTCTATGCCATAAAACAAAATTCAATAAATATAAAAGCTTTCATAAAAAGTTCAAACATGTACAGACCATATGTCATAGCTATTACACTCGTAGATATTTACCCAAGAGAAATAGCAGCATTTGCATACAAAGAACTATACACAAATGCTGATACCATTTATTTCTTAATAGACCCAAACTGGAAGGAACCCAAATGTCATCAACAGGTGAATAAATAAATAAATTGCAGTGTATCCATAAAATGGAATACTTTCTGCAATAAAAAGTAATGAGTCATTGTCACTCACAAAGAAATGGGTGGATCTGAAAATAATTACGATGAGGCCAGATTCCAGGTCCGCAAAATTCTAGAAAATTCAAACTAACTTATAGTGGCAGAAATCGGATCAGTGTTTGCTTGGGGAAGAAGAAAGGGAGCAGTAAGGAGAGATTATAAAGAGGCCCAAGAAAACTAAACTTTTGAGTGTAGTTAATATTCTCATTTTTCTGACTTTGCTAATAATTTTATGAATGTATACATATATCAAAATATTGAACTATACACTTTAAGTATGTGCAGTTTATTGCCTGTCAATTACAGCCTCAATAAAGCTATTTTAATACAATAGTCATTGTATTAGGATTCTCTAGAGGGACAGAACTAATGGAATATATATATTTATTATATATATGAAACATATATATTTATTATATATGACATATATTATATATGAAATATATGTATTTATTATATATGAAATATATAATATATGAAATATATATTTATTATATGTATGAAATATATATTTATTATATGTATGAAACATATATATTTATTATATATGAAATATATATTTATTATATATATGAAATATACATATTTTATAAAATATGTATGATATATATTTATTATATATTTCATATATATAATAAATATATGAAATATATATAATAAATATATATGAAATATATATTTTTATATATATGAAATATATATTTATATATATTTTTATATATATGAAATATATATTTATATATATTTTTATATATATGAAATATATATTTATATATATTTTTATATATATGAAATATATATTTATATATATTTTTATATATATGAAATATATATTTATATATATTTTTATATATATGAAATATATATTTATATATATTTTTATATATGAAATATATATTTATATATATTTTTATATATATGAAATATATATTTATATATATTTTTATATATATGAAATATATATTTATATATATTTTTATATATATGAAATATATATTTATATATATTTTTATATATATGAAATATATATTTATATATATTTTATATATATGAAATATATATTTATATATATGAATATATATATGAAATATATATTTATATATATGAATATATATATGAAATATATATTTATATATATGAATATATATATAAATATATATTTATATATATGAATATATATATGAAATATATATTTATATATATGAATATATATATGAAATGTATATTTATATATATGAATATATATATGAAATGTATATTTATATATATGAAATGTATATTTATATATATGAAATGTATATATTTATATATATGAAATGTATATATTTATATATATGAAATGTATATATTTATATATATGAAATGTATATATTTATATATATGAAATATATATGAAATATATATATGAAATATATATTTATTATATATGAAATATATATTTATTATATATATGGAATATACATATTTTATAAAATATGTATGACATATATATTTATTATATGTTTCATATATATAATAAATATATGAAATATATATAATAAATATATATGAAATATATATTTTTATATATATGAAATATATATTTATATATGAAATATATATTTATATATGAAATATATATTTATATATATGAATATATATATAAATATATATATTTACATATATATGAAATATATATATTTATATATATATGAAATATATATTTATATATATATGAAATATATATGAAATATATATATTTATATATCTAAAATATATATAAAATATATATAAAATATATATATATTCATAAATATATATATGAAATATATATATTTATATATATATAAAAATATTTATATATATATTTATATAAAAATATTTATATATATATATTTATATATATATTTATATATATATATTTATAATATTTATATATGTATGAAATATATGTATGAAATATATATATGAAATATATGTATGAAATATATATATGAAATATATTTATAAATATATATTGAATATATATTTATATATGAAACATATTTATAAAATATGTATACGAAATATATATTTTATAAAATATATATATTTATTTATATTTATTAAGTATTAACTCACATGATCACAATAGGCCATCTGCAAGCTGAGGAGCAAGGAAAGCCAGCCCGAGTTCCAAAACTGAAGAACTTGGAGTCCAACGTTTGAGGGCAGGAAGCACGCAGCAGTGGAGAAAGATGTAGGCTGGTAGGCTAGGCCAAGCTCTCTTTCCACATTTTTCTGCCTGCTTATATTCTAGCCTCGCTGCCAGCTAATTAGATGGTGCCCACCCAGACTAAGGGTGAGTTTGCCTTTCCCAGTTCACTGACTCAAATGTTAATCTCCTTTGGCAACACTCTCACAGACACACCCACGATCAGTACTTTGTATCCTTCAATCCAATCAAGTTGACACTCACCACAAGCCCACCCCTTGTCAACTTGAACCCATAAACATCTCCTGAGATCATATATAATTTTCAAATAAGAACAATAATAAGGTCATAATTATGCCTAACATAATGTAACTATCCTTTGTACCACCAGAAACACACCAATCCCAACCCAAATACTATTACATAAAGTTAACAATACTTAAATGCTGATGTGAAGTCAATAAATCTTATGTCACATGATAAAGGAGAAAGGAAATAAGATTATTTTTAGTACAAGTGTACACATGCATAATATGTTTTTAACAAAAGAAGGAGGAAATACTCATGACAATTGCAGTCCTTGTTTCTGCATCTGATTACGTGATCATCCTGGTATTGATGACTACCTTCCTCTACCACCCATTCTGTATTCCCTTTGCCTTCAGAAACAACCTCAGCAGGTCCCTTTTTTTTCTTTCCTGGTAGTGACTCAAAGCTTCATTTGTGAAGGGCCTGGGTCATTTGTAGTCCTGTCTGGATTGGGTTGTTATACATTCCCATTGACCTTAATCGCAGGGCATGGTAATAGTAAGAGACACTCTAATGGATCTCCTGTATTCCATGCATACTCTTCATTTCCTCCACTGAAGTAGTAGTACAGAGTAGTAGAATGATTTCATCTTGATAGTCTGGGTCAATAACCCTATCAGTCAGGGAGCCAATGTGGGCATTCTGCCAACTGCTAAGTATGTCTATGCCAATTATACATTCTGGCACTGGGGAAATGACCCCAGGATAAGTCTGGGGACCCACTGGACCCACTGTAAGTCAGACCTGAGCTAAAACTCCATTAATCACTTGACCTCCAAAAGCCCCGACTTTAACTGGAGGACCACAGTGACGTTTTGGATCCCCTGGAGTCAACGTCGGCTCAGAGCCAGTGTCCAGTAGTCACTGAAGCGTCTGATAATTTCCCTTTCCTCAATGCACAGTTACCCTGGTAAAAGCCCAGTGGTCTCCTTGGGGAAGGATGGGAGAAAGATTTACTGCATAAATTGTCAGTAATGTAGTGGGGTCCTTCCTAAGGGGACCCAGCCTCCCCTTTATTCAAGGGGTTCTCAGTCCGTAAACTGGAAATTGATTAAGGGGCAGTGATTCTCTGTTTTTATAATTCGTATTAGTCTTTTGTCCATTTGACCTAGAAATTTGACCTAGAAGTTTTCTGCTTATATTAATTAAGTAGGAATGCAGTAGGCTCCCTATCAATTTCACTTCTAGGAACTCTGTGATTAATTAGCCAATGCCACAGCTCTACATGAGTCAGACTATTCTGATTGCCACTTTGCCTCTGCTGTTCATTACGGTAGCTATGCCTACCTTGTGTTTGATGATTGAGTGCTGCCACTTGGCCCCTGCCACCTCAGGATCCAATTATTCCCATTGTATTTAAGCTTTGTAGTTGAGTGACTGCAGTTCCCACTGTTAGATCTGACATACGGAGAAGAGCAATTACAGGGTTCTTCAAAGATGCGGGTGCTGACTTCACAAATCTATTTCACAAGGCATTAGTCAAGGGTATATTTTCTGGATTCTCCCAGCTGGGATAAGTAGGTCTAAAATGACTAATCTACTCCACCATCCCAATCTCCCTAAGCCTTTGGATCCCTTCCTCTACATTAAACCAAGGGAGATCAGGCATTTCCAGCTTGCTCACAGTGGGCCATCTTTTAACCCATATTTCAGCTAACCAAGCAAATAAACTATCAGAAACTTTCTTTTAACCCCCCTAGTTGCAACATTAAATGCAGAATCCCTACTTAGTGGGCCCAAATCAATAAATTCAGCCTGATCCAACTCTATGTTCCTTCCACCCTTAATATCCATTCCTATGCCTGTTCTTCAGTTTTTGGTTTATAGAAATTAGAAAACTCAAGCAGCTCTTTTCTAGTGTAGTGTACCTCCTCATGGGTCACACTCTCAACCTCGCCTCTAGGGGCCCGCTGAGACTTTAGTCTAGTCATAGGTCTAGAAGCAAACAGGGGTGTTGGGGGTGGCTCCTGAGGAAAATCAACATTATCTTGCCTGGCAAATGTCTCAGGGGAGGCCATCACTGTTGCCTCAGGCAGCACAGGGTTTTCTCCTTAGACAAAGCTGGAAGGGCTGATGGCAGCATGGGTTGGAGAGGGGATGTTGCCGTTTCTGGGGATGGGGAAACTGTTTCTTCTGGCAAAAAAAGGTTCATTAGACTTTACAAATTCAGTATTTCCAGCTTCATCAGGGTTCTCCCACATTTCAGCATTCCAAGTTGCAGGGTCCCATTCTTTTCTAATCAATGCCCTCACTTTAACAGTAGACACCTGATGGGGCTGTGCATGCACCTTTCGTTGCAGGTCAGCCACTCGCATGATAAGAGCTTGTTTCTGTTTTTCCATAATTTCAGCTCTTTCTCTACAGGAGATAAGACTTTCACTCAGGGCAATCTTAGCAGACTTCAGGCTCAGTATCTGCTTCTGAAGCCGGGAAATAGAATCCCTGAGTTCATCATTTTCTTTCATCATTTTGACCACTAAACTTAGGAGCAAACAACCAGCTTCATTATGTTTCTTGGTTCTCAGTATATAGTAAAAGGTATTTTGTAGAGTCACTAAACTCCTTGCCTCTCATGAACGATGAGTCAGGAGTGTCAAATGCATTTATTTTGCATAACTCTCTAAACAGTTCAAGCCAAGGACTATCAGTGTTCTCCACAGTATTAGAAGTAGAGTTCTTAGAATTTTTCGGTCTAATCATATTAAGCAGGCAACTCCAGAAACTCCAAAACCAATGAAAGAATTCTATCCTTAATATTCTGTTCCTCTAGAACCACTCTTGGTACCAAAATCTGTATGAGTCAGGGTTCTCTAGAGGGATAGAACTACTATATATTTTATATACGTGTATATATATATATGTATGTAATATGTATTTTATATAAGTATATATATATGTATATAAAACGGGGAGCTTATTAAGTATTAACTCACATGATCACAAAGTCCCACAATAGGCTGCCTGCAGGCTGAGGAGCAAGGAGAGCCAGTCCAAGTTCCAAAACCGAAGAACTTGGAGCCCAATGTTCGAGGGCAGGAAGCATGCAGCAGGGGATGCTAGGCCAGTCTCTCTTTTCACATTTTTCTGCCTGCTTATATTCTAGCAGTGCTGGCAGCTGATTAGATTGTGCTCACCCAGATTAATGATGGATCTGCTCTTCCCAGCCCACTGTCTGAAATGTCAGTCTCCTTTGGCAACACCCTCACAGACACACTCGGGATCAATACTTTGTATCCTTCAATCCAATCAAATTGATACTCAGTATTAACGATCACAGTCATACATATGACTTCCAGGAAATCATCATTGAGCTCTTTGAAATACACACATAGAAACCTAAAGAGTACTGTGGTTATAAGAAATGGGCAACAAGAACTAGGCTTCCTTATGTTTCTAAAGTTCTTTCATTAATCCAGAAGAAACAAACCTACTAGCAAGATTTTATCATAATGTCTAAAAAGTATTCCCTGGGAGTAATTCAGTCCTATAGGAACATGCTTTCATGGTTTAAACCTCTAGTTATGTTAAGTGCAGAGCAGAAGTAATGCATTAAATGTTTCCTCAGTTACCAAAAGGAATGAATACATCTGCCAATGTTTCTAAGCAAGTCCTATGCCAGGAGAAGAAAACTGATTGGCAAAAAATAATATTTTATCTTTTTAAAAATTTAACTGTCCCCAAATTACAAAGGCATATCAATCCAGTATAGCTTCAGATTTACATTGCTTACATACAGATTAATAGTGCTTATGTTTATTTTCATGACTTCCTCCACCAAATTATTTGTTTGGGGGATCAATACATATTTTGCATCGCTTATAAGTAATTAAACATGGCTTTTTTTCCCTTAGATTACCAATGTAGTTTGGATCTTTTATTCTAATAAACCTGTTAACTTTTTCTTCTTTAACTTTCATGGTACCAAATACTAAATTCTCTAATAGAAAAATAATGATGGAAAATAAACTTACCTTTTAACAATCAATTAAACAGTTCATCTTTCACATTTCATGTTTTGATTTGAGCTATCAACAAATGATCTTACCCACAATATCTCTAAATGTAAATGACCTGGAAAAAATATTTTGTTTGATTTTCACCATTTCGTCATATCATAGAAGTTTAAAGGGTTTATTTTGGCCATATCTACAAGAAGAAATTGTGTTACATAGCTACAGGAATAGACAGGATGGAAGATAGATGGTAGAATGGGAAAGAGACCTTTAGAAGTCACTCAGGTTATTTTCATTTGCAACACACTCTTTAACAGAAAATAATGACAAAGTATGGTAATATGTAATTTATTCGGCACTTAATATTTTAAAAACACTTCCTTGTACTTTGTTTTATGTGCACAAAATTTGATTTATAGTAAGTCACCAGGTATCAAATATCGATATGGCAAGTGACAGAAAAGGCAATGGACTGAGATACAAAACTAGTAGTTGGATAGGTGGGTAGGTAGATCAGAGAGATTAGCTAGCAAGCTAGCTAGCTAGCTAGCTAGATAGCTTTTAGAAATAAAGACTTATTTTAGAAATAAGATAGATTGATAATGGTACTAGGGTATACAAAATTGTTTTCTCTATATCATGAATTACAATTCCTTTTATAAAGTGTACCAGGTCATAAACAGCTGATTTTCTATATTATCTTGTAATACTTTACACTCACAAAAAACAGTTATTTTCTTAAAAAATAAACTAGACTACGCTTGGCATTAATCATGTGTCATTAAACAAAGCAATCTGACACAAACACAGCATAACCTAGTCTTCAAAATTAAACACCAAATTCAAAAAGACTATTTGTGATTGATTCTAGAATATATTACAGCATTTTTCCATCCATGCAATTTATCATACTTATCTAAAAATTTTTAAAAATTCCTTGAGAGATTGACTTTGGGAGAAGAATAAGCAAAATATTTTTTCACTCAGGAACATAGCATATTTTCCAAGTTTTCAAAATAAGAGTGTTATTTTAATAATTTCTGCATTTCATAGATTTAACGTTTGTATTGTTACTTTTCTAGAGGCTTTAGTCATTTTACTTTCCCATTACAAATCTTATTTGAGAACTTGAAAACTTACATTAATTTGATTAACCAAAGGTCTTGATACATCATTTTTCTAGGATGTCCCACTGACCTTTAGAAAAGTTGTGTTATTTTCTTTATGATGTCTTATCTGATCTCAAAAAGAATGTGAACAAGAGACAGTAAGCCTTTGCACTCTGAATCTCAAGGTGACATTTAAGACTGACATCCAGCTAGCAAAAGTACATCTCAAAATTTATTCTTGTCCCATGGGGGTAAGCAAATCATTAATGTAGGAAGGTAACAGGCCATTAAGTGCTTTAAACGTCAACAATAAAACTTTAAAATCAAAGCAAACCTTGACAGGAAGCCAATATGAAAACTGGAGGACAAAAGTGATGTACTTTGAACAGGTAAGTAGCCTCACACTGTGAATGAGCTGAACCTTGGAGATTGATTTATCAAAAAAATCGAAACATCTGGATGTTGAACTAGTCCAGTCTCCGTGATTATCACATTGCAGTCGTTTCAGTACTACTTGCATGTCTTTACTCAAAAGATGTGCTGTAGAAGATAACTGTTAACAAGAGCAACATTTTACATTGAAACCAATAACTAGGTTCAAATTAATAGGAACATCAACTTTTGTACAATACTGTAGAATTCACAACATGCTTTTTCAAATAGCATTCCACAAGATCTAGGAACAAGGACATTCACAATTGAAAGAATATATTTATGTGCTTACTTTTGTGATACTAATATTCCAGCAATAAACTTAAAATTGTTGAATAAAATAATAAAAAGTGAGAGTTATTTGGTTCTAAATCTCACTTCTGATTGGCAAAGTTTGCAATACGTGGGGAACAGTTCTAATTCCTTTTCAATATACTTCTGCCCATTTGATGACTTTCATAAAGATAATGATAATAATAATAGCTAACAGTAACTGAGCACTTATGAACCATGCATGGTCTGATATAATCTACTACTGCTATTCACATTTTATGGATGAGGAAACTGAGGCACAGATAGACAACACGAAGTGACTAAAATTCCGCAACTTTTATATGTCAGAACTAGGAAGGACATTGACCCCAGAAACTGCTATGTAACATAAGTCTTATATATTTGGTCATATATTTATTTATTTGTGTGTGTATATATATATATGTATATAATAGTATATATACTATTTTAATGCATGTGCTGTTTTAATCATTCATATCTTTGTGTGAGTATGCGTATATGTAATTCGAAATATTGTGATACTGTTGTCCCATTACAAATAGCAAAAAAGTAAAGTGAGAGGTAAACGTAGTTTTCAAATAGTTATCACCCTTTCTTTAGTGAATAAAATCTCTGTATGCCAGTGTTTATTGGCAAGTGACTATTTCAAACCTCAGTGATTGGGAAAATTGTTCTGTATGCTCTTTTTTTTTTCCTTCCTCCCTTAAAGGAACCCTACAGAGGGTGACTTTGCTTTGATTACACAGGGTTGGATAATTATAATGACAAACAAGACTCCCCAAGGTATACTCACATAAGTCTTTATTAAAAGAAAAGGGTATGGTACGACAGGAGAAGGACAATACAGGCAATCAGTGATGGTTTCCAGCCCCTAGGATCCCATCTCAGTCACACAGAATGTGCTTTGTTTTCAGATTATGAACCACAAAGATACACACGAACTGTCTTGATTTGAAGGGAGCCTGTGCAAAACTTTACATCAGGGTCTTTTGTATCCCATTACTCACCTAAGTAAAGCCAGCTGTGTAACCAGTTAAGTAAGGAGTAAAACATTAATCTGAACATTTCTAAACAATGTAAAAAAGCATGCTCCAAGCTGCAACAAGCCAAGAGTCAGTTTCAGTTGTACAGGCACGGTGTTCATTATTGAGTGAAGCAATTTATTGAGCAGATACTCAGTAAGTATTAGTGGACTCTTTGGACACTCACCTAAAACTTGATACTTCTCTCTTTGTTGAACAGAGAAAAAATACACCAGCCTCCTCTGGAAGCAGCGAGGGAAAATTTAAGAAGTTGGTATTTACTGTATATCTTAAAAAAATCCGAAACATCCACCCACAATTTTTTTAAAATATGAATGACGAAGTTATAGCCATCAAATAAAGAAGAAAAAAAGGTGAGAACATGGGAATGAACATCCTTCTCTGGGGCTGGGAGATGCAATGGTAGTGTTCCCATTCTTCATGTCTTTAGCAGATAAAAACAAAAAACTGGAAGATGAGAATATTAGTAGGAAGCAATAAGGAATGAGGCAACTCATTTGAGCAGCTAGAAACAGAATACCCACCTGTGGCTCAGAAACAATAATGTATAATTCATGTGCTTCCAATTTGATTGATGCCAACCTGAATCATGAACGGCAGCTCAGGACAGTTGTTCCTGGATCAGAAGAGAGGTTTCAAGTCAGAATGTTGCTATGTTCACTATTGTTTCTGCACTGTGAGTAATAAATCACCTTATTATCACCACTACCCCTACATCATAATGGTGACTATATGTTGCCTATTGACTTCTAACTTATATATTTATTGTTGCTCTGGTAACATTATTATGCATCTAATAAATGTAGTAACATAATATATATTTTTTTACTTTTAAATAAATGTTAAGAAACAAAATCCAGACACCAAGTTTTTCTCTTGTCTTCAGGGTTGGGAGGTTACATAAGTGTTCAAGTCTATTGGTCAAGCAGGTGAGGGTAGATGCAGGTGGTGGAAATAGGTAGGTGGTATGTGCACCACCACTCCTGGCTTTTTTTTTTTTTTCCAGTAGAGACGAGGTCTCGCTGTGTTGCCCAGGCTTGAACTCCTGAACTCAAGTGATCTTCCCACCTCAGCCTCCCAAAGTACTGGGTTTACAGGTATGTATGAACCACCGTGCCCAGCCATTTGATTCTTTAAAAACAGTGAACTGTGGAGTCAGATTCTCATCACTTATCATATAAGATTTTTTACCTTTTTTGTCTTATCTTCCAATGACCTTCTTATATCTTAAAGTAAACTGAAAATGTTAATACCAAAACTCATACTGACCAAGACAGGTATGACAGAATCAGTAAATTGTCTTTACTGCTATAAAATTTTCATATGCCCATTTATATCAAAAGTGAATGTGAAACAGCAGGACATCAAATTACTTTGGATTTCCTGTAGCCACACATGTGTAGTTTATGAAAAAACATGAATTCTGATAATGCTTTAGGTCATGTGGAGAAATGAGACTTCTAAAATAGTGTTTAGAATCAGTGAGCTAAATCATTAACTATCATCTATTCATGCTGATATCTTCTTGGTAAGCAATTTTCTATTTTTTCCCCTAGAGGAAACTGACTTTTGTCCATTGTTCCAGCTGTTAGAGTGCACATCTTTCAATTCAAATGCAAATTGTATCAAAAGTCTTATACATGCTTCTTAATCTAAATTTGACAATGTTTATTAATAGAGAAATAGACTACCAAATACTTATCTTTCAGCAAGGATTATCAATATTACTAAGTTGTATAACAAATGCATTGAATATTTTATTGGCTCACTCATAAATCTTTGACTTTTGATAGGATAATAACCGCTCTGTAGAAAGACATTGCTGTTTCTCAGCAGAAGAAGCTAATCATTTCCTGAAAACGGAAAATATGAACATAGTAGGTATTCGTATTCATTACAGGAAACCCTGGTTCTATGTGACCTCCAAGCCAATTTCAGCAGAAATTCATCAAAAGGGTTAAAAACCATTCCCTTATTTAGGAAATGCTCTCTTTGCTGAATTCAAATTTAATAGTATGACATAAATAATAACACAGGCAAGGAGGAAAGTTGTGTAAAGTATATCCTAGTGAAAATGAGATCTCTGGCATAGCTGGACTGTAGGTGTTTCAAGCTATTGATTATTTATATTTGCTTCTCACATAGGGCGCAAGACTCATAACTTACTTCTACTCAATTCTGTTAGAACCAGCTTGAACACCACACTCCTTTCTGGTAGAAAAGCCAGTGTCAAATGCTGGCTCCCGTTGATCATACAAGTAATTCAGAAGCTGATATCATGGGAAATGGATGCCCAGCAGGCCAACCTTTTTTTTTTTTTTTTTTTTTTTGAGATGGAGTCTCGCTGTGTCGCCCAGGCTGGAGTGCAGTGGCGCCATCTTGGCTCACTGCAAGCTCCGCCTCCGGGGTTCACGCCATTCTCCTGCCTCAGCCTCCCGAGTAGCTGGGACTACAGGCGCCAGCCACGAAGCCCGGCTAATTTTTTTTTTTTTTTTTTGTATTTTTAGTAGAGACTGGATTTCACCATGTTAGCCAGGATGGTCTCGATCTCCTGACGTCGTGATCCACCCGCCTCGGCCTCCCAAAGTGCTGGGATTACAAGCGTGAGCCACCGCGCCCGGCCACAGGCCACCATTTCTAAGCAGTGAGGACTGCTCAAGTTTGGCAGCCCGTGCCTGCTGCTATGGCTGTCTTTGCTCCTTGCTGCCACATAGCCCTGCTATAAAAAACTGGTTCTCGCCCATCTCTCCAATGATGCTGTTTGCACTGCAGTCAAGTCTTACATTTTATTAGCTTATGCTAAAGGGTTCTTCTCTTAGAAGAAGGATACGTCAACAGGGGAAGCCCTCTCCTTTTGCGCTTCATTCACCCCATGCTGACATCTACCATAACCTGTAATGCGCCATCCTTTACAGGCTTCACTACTGGTAGCCACTTTCCTCTAAAGTCTTACTGCCTGGGAGATTCTCTGCCCGTATAAATTTGGGCCTAGTAACATCTTCAACCACCATTCCTCCTTCCCAGAGATATCACCAAGGAATCTGCTTTCTTTTCAACCTCTGAAACACAGAGTTCTTTCTGCCTCCCTTCCTTTGACAATACACTATCCATAGAGAAAGCTAACCTTTCTTGATAGTAAGGAAGATCCAGAATTAAAAGTAGGGAAAGTTCTGTTTACCTTGGAAGTAAGCAAGAAGTGGTCCTTTTCTTTCTTCATATTCTGCCACTGTCCTCAAATACTCAGAAAATAATACATAATCCTTAATACTATCATACTCTGATGGAAGTATTATAGATAGCGGTAACACAAGTTAAGGGCCTTGAAGCTGGAATAAAGTTAGCAAATTTTGTAACAATAAGGTCAGTGTAGCTGGGGCAAAGCAAGCAAGAGGGAAGTTAGAAGACAATTTTGGAGAAAAATGCATGAGCTAGGTTTGTATAACCCGGGAGCTACAGGGAAGGGGTTTGAAATTCAATTGAGTGTTTTGAGCTGAGGCATAATGTGATCTCATGTGTTGTTTTTAAGATAAGTACTTAAGATTGTTATTTTGAAATATTTCAGACATAAAAATTATGTACAAAGAATTATACAATATTAGTCTTATATTGTTCAAGGAATAAAAGAGCAATATAGTTGATGTATCCTGTACTTTTCTTGATCATCATGATCATCATCTTTCTATTCCATTATCCTCAAACACTGGTAACTATTATTCTAAATTTGGTGGAGGTAATTTCCATTACTTTATACTTTCAGAGCATATTAAATATTTATGTATATGGCATTATACTGTACACATTACTTTGTATTTTATCATATAACAATCATCCATGTTGATATGAGTAGCTTTGGGTCACTGTTTTTTGCTGCTATGTATTATTCCAAACGATACAGTTGGGTGTACTCCATGTATGTAGACCCCTGTGATATTATTTATAATACCTGGGCAAGATGTTACATTTAATGTCCCAGTGGGTGTATACCCTGTGATATTATGAATAATATCCTAGGGGGATGTTATACCTTATGTCACAGTGGGTGTACACCATGTGTGTATGCCTTGTGATGTTATTCATAATATTCTAGGGAATGTTTCTCCTAATGTCACAGTGGGTATACACACATGGTGTACACCTAGTGATATTATTTGTAGTATTTTAGGGGAATGTTACTCCTAATGTTACAGGGCGTACACGCCCTGTGATATTATTTGTAATATCCTAGAAGGGTGTTACTCCTAATGTCATAGGTGGTGTAGATTCTGTGATATTATTTTTAACATCCTGGGTGGATGTTACTTCTAATGTCAAAGAGGGTGTACACCCTGTGATATTACTGGTAATACCCTCGGGGGATGTTACTCCTAACATCACAATGAATGAATACACCATGTACACGCCATGCGTGTACACCCACTGTGATATTATTCATAATATCCTAGGTAGGTATTACATCTAATATCACAGTGGGTGTACACCATGTGTGTACACCCACTGTGATATTGTTCATAATATCCAAGGGAGATATTACTCCTAATATCACCGTAAGTGTATACCCTGTGATATTACTTGTAATATTCTAGGAAACATATTATTCTTAACATCCCAGTGGGTGCACACCCTGTGATATTATTCATACTATACTAGGGGGATGGTACTCCTAATGTCACAATGGATGTACATCCTGTAATATTTTTGGTAATATCTTAAGGAGGATTTTACTCCTAATATCACGGGGGTTGTATACCCCCGTGATATTATTCGTAATATTCTATAAGGATGTTTTACCTAATGTCACAGGGGATGTATGCCCTCTGATATTTTTCATAACATCCTAGGAGGATGTTATTCTTAATGTGTACACACTGTGGTATTATTTATAATATCCTAGAGAGATGTTAATGTCACTGTATGTGCCCCCTGTGAAATTATTCATAATATCCTAGAAGGATGTTACTACTAATGTCACAGTGGGTGTACCCCGTGTGATATTATTCATAATATCATAGGAAAATAGGACTCCCAATAGCACAGTGGGTGTGCTCTGTGTAATATTATTGGTAATATTCTAGAAAAATATAACTTCTAATATCACAATGGGTGTACACCCTGTGGTATTATTCCTAATATCCTAGGGAGAAATCACTTCTAAAACCACAGGGAGTGTACACCCCGCATGTGATATTGTTCCTAAAGTCAGCTATATTGTTCCTTATATCCAGAGGGAAAGAGGATAATATTACTCCCAATATTACAGAGGGTGTACACCGCCCTTGTGATATTCTTCCTAATATCCAGGAGGGGAGAGGATGATATTACTTCCAATATCACAGGGGTGGACACCCATTCTGTGATATATTTCCTAATATCCAGTGGGGGAGAGAATGATATTACTCCAAATAGCACATGACGGGTACACACTTTCTGTGTTATTGTTCATAATATCCCCGGAGGAGAGGGTGATATTACTCCCAATATCGCAGGAGGTGCACAACCTCCTTGTGATATTGTTCCTAATATCCAGAAGAAAACACGATGGTATTACTGCCAATACCACCCACGTGTGATATTGTTTCTAATATCCTGGTAGAGGGGAGAGATATTATGCCCAACATCGCTGAAGGTGTACAGTCCTTTTGTGATGTGTTTCCTAATATCCAGGGGGGGAGGGGATGATCTTACAATCAATAACACAGGGGAGTGTATTGTTCCTACATGTATTGTATCCCCCTGTGATATTGTTCCTAATATCATGAGGAGCAGAGGATAATATTGCTCCCAATTTCACAGGGGTTGCACACCCGCCCTAAGATATTGTATTTAATATCCAAGGGGCAGAGGATGATATTATTCCCAATGTCGCTGGGTGTGTACATCCCCCCGTGATATTGTTTTTAATATCAAGGGGCAGAGGATGATATACTCCCAGTATGGCAGGGAGTGTACACCCCCTCTATGATATTGTTCCTAATATTCAGCAGGGGAGAGGATGATATTACTCCCAATATTACAGACGGTGTACACCACCCTTGTGATATTGTTACTAATATCCAGGGGGAAGAGGACGATATTACTCCCTACATCACAGGGAGTGTACACCAACCCTGTGACATTGTTCCTAATATCCTTGAAGGGAGAGAATGATATTACTCCCGATATCGCATGGGGGTGTACACACCCTATGTGATATTATTTTTAATATCCATAAAAGGAGAGGATAATATTAGTCCCAATATCGCATGGGGTGCACATCACCGCTGTGATACAGTTTTTAATCTCCAGGGCAGGGGAGGGGATGATTTTACTCTCAATATCGCAAGGTGTGTACATCCCTCCCTGCGATGTTGTTCCTAATATCCAGAGGGTGAGAGGATGACATTACTCCCAATATCGCAGGGGCAGTACACCCTCCTGTGATACTGTTGCTAATATGAAGAGGGAAAGAGGATAATATTACTCCCAATATCACAAAGGGTGTACACACCCCCCCCACGATATTATTTCTAATATTCAGGGTGGACAAATATGATATTACTCCCAATATCGCAGAAGGGGTTCACCATTCTGGGATATTGTTCCTAATATCCAGGGAAGGAGAGGATGATATCCCTCCCCAAATAGCAGTGTGTGTCCGCCTCCCTGTGATATTGCTCGTAATTCCAGTGGGGGAGATAACATTAATCCCAATATCGTACATACGCTGTGTGCATACCCCCTGTGATATGGTTCATAATATCCAGGGAAGGAGAGAGTGATATTACTCCCTATATCGCCTAAGGTGTACTTTTCAGTGTGATCTGTGTAATATCCGGGGGTCGGGGGAGAGGGTGATATTATTCCCCATTTCTTGGGGGGTGTACCCCCATGTGAAATAGTTCGTCATATCCAGGGACGCAGAGGGTGATATTACACCCAATATAGTGGGGGGTGTTCACTCCCCTGTGATCTGGTTTGTAATATCCATAGAAGGAGAGGGTGACATTACTACCCATATCCTGGTGGGTGTACACCTTCCTGTGATTTGGTTCCTAACATCCAGAGGGGCAGAGAATGACTTTACTCCCCATATCTCTGTGATCTGGTTCGTAATATCCAGAGCGGGAGAGGGTGATGTTACTCCCCATATCGCGGGGTGTGTACGCCCCTCTGTGAACTGATTCGTAATATCCAGGGGGGAGAGGGTGACATAACTGCCATACTGCTGTGATCTGGCTCATAATATCCAGCGGAGGAGAGGTTGAAATTACTCCCTATACCTAGGGGTTTGTTCACCCCCCTGTGATCTGGTTCATAGTATCCAGAGGGGGAGACGTGACATTACTCTCCATACCGTGGGGAGTGTACACCCCACTGTGATCTGGTTTGTAACATCCACAGAGGAAGAGGTTGAAGTTATTGCCCATATCCCGGGGAGTGTACACCCCCATGTGTTCTGGTTCCCAATATCCAGAAGGTGAGAGAATGAAACTACTCCCCTTATCGCGGGGGCATGTACAACCCCCTGTGATCTGGTTCGTAATATTCAGTGGGGGAGAGGGTGACATTACTCCCCATATCGCGGGAGGTTTACACACTCCTGTGATATACTTCGTAATATCCAGTGGGGGAGAGGGTGATATTACTCCCCCGTGGTAGGGTTTGTAATATCCAGGGTGGGGAGAAAGTGATATTACTCCCCCTATCGCGGGGCGTGTACAGTTCTTTGTAATATCACACCCCCCTTTGTAATTACACACTCCCCTGTGATAGGGTTCGTAATATCCAGTGGAGGAGAGGGTGACATTTCTCGCCCTATTGAGGGGGGTGCACACCCCCCTGTGATAGGGTTCATAATATCCAGAGGGGGGAGAGGGTGATATTACTCCCCCTATCGCGGGGGGTGTACACTCCCCTGTGGTAGGGTTTATAATATCCAGGGTGGGGAGAAAGTGATATTACTCCCCCTATTGCGGGGCGTGTACAGTTCTTTGTAATATCTACCTTGCAATTAGAAGTAACATTTTCCTAGAATATTTTAAATAATTTCACAGGGTGTACACCTACTCTGCCATTAGAAGTAACATCTCCCCTATGCAATTACGAATAATATCACAAGGTGTACACCCACCGTGACATTAGGAGTAACATCTCAGTAGGATATTATGAATATTATCAATGGTTGTACCCTCACTGTGACATTAGGTGTAACATCTCAGTAGGATATTACGAATAATATAACTGGAAGTATACCCTGTGCGATACTAGGAGTAACATCTCCTTTGGATATTATGAATAATATTAATTAACAATTATGACAATAATTAATATGATATTATTCATAATTTCCTAGGAGAATATTATTCCTAATGTCACAGTGTGTGTATACCAAGTGTGTACACCTAGTGGTATTATTCGTAGTATCCTAGAAAAATGTTACTCCTAATGTCGCAGTGTGTGTACAGCATGTGTACACAGTCTGTGATGTTATGCATAACATCCTAGGGGGATGTTACATGGGTGTACACTCTATGATATTATCTTTAATATCCTCGGGGATGTTACTTTTAATGTCACAGTGGGTGTATAAGATGTTTGCATATCCTGTGTTATTATTCATAATATCATGGGGGATGTTACTTGTAATGTCACAGTGAGTGTTAATACAAAATGTGTGTACTCCCAGTGATACTAATTGTAATATCCTAGAGAGATGTTACTTCTAAGGTCACAGTGGGTGTACACCGTATGTGTATACCCCCTGTGATATAATTTGTAATATCTTGGTGAGATGTTATATTTAATGTCACCATGGGTGTACAGTCTGTGGTATTATCTGTAATATCCTACGGAGATGTTATACCTAATGTCACAGTGAGTGTACACCATGTGTGTACACACTGTGATATTATTCATAATATTCTAAAAAAAAGTTACTTCTAATGTCACAGTGGGTGTACATTATGTGTGTACACCATGTGATATTGTATGTAATATCCTAGGGGAATGTTACCCCTAATGTCACAGTGGGTTTACACTCTGTGTATACACTCTGTGATATTATTCATGATATCCCATGGGGACATTACTCCTAATGTGACAGTTGGTGTGCACCATGTGTGTTCACCCTGTGGTATTATTCATAAAATCTTAGGGGAATGTTACTCCTAATTTCACAGTAAGTGTACACCATGTGTATACACCTTGTGATATTATTAGTGAAATTATAAGGGGATGTTACTTCTAATGTCTCAGTGGGTGTACATCATATGTGTACACACTGTGATAATATTCGTTATATTATAGGTGGATTTTACTCCTAATATCACAGTGGTTGCACAGCCTGTGTATACAACCTGTGATATTATTCGTAATATCCTAGGGAGATATTCCTTCTAATATCACAGTGGGTGTAGACCCTGTGATATTATTCGTAATATCCTAGGGAGATATTACTCTTAATATCACAGTGGGTGTACAACTCTTAATATCACAGTGGGTGATATTAGCAGTAATATCCTAGTTGGATATTACACCCTATGTCACAGTGTGTGTACACCCTGTGATATTATTTGTAATATCCTAGGGGAATGTTACTCCTAATGTCACAGGTGATGTGTAACCAGTGATATTATTCGTTATATTCTATGATCATTTTACTCCTAATTTCACAGGGGATGTACACTCTGATATTAATCGTAGTTTTCTAGGCGGATGTTAGTTTTAATTTCAAAGGGAGTATACACCCTGTGATGTTATTCGTAATATCCTAGGGGGATGTTAATTCTAATATCACCAGGGGTGTCCTTTCTGTTATATTATTCTTACTATTCTAGGTGGATATTACTTCTAAAGTCAAAGAACGTGTACACTCCGTGATATTACTGGTAATATTTTAGGGGAATGTTCCTCCTAACATCACAATGAGTGTACACCCTGTGATATTATTCATAATGTCCTAGGGAGATATTACTCTTAATATCACAGTGGGTGTTCAATCTGTGATATTAGCAGTAATATCCTAGGAGAATATTACCACCAATGTCACAATGGATGTACACCCTGTTATAGTATTCTATAGGGATGTTACTCCTAATGTCATGGGGGTTGTACTCCCTGTGGTATTATTCATAATATGTTACCAGGATGTTTCTCCTAATGTCACAGGGGGTGTAAACCTTGTGAAATTATTCGTAATATCCTTTAAAGGTGTTACTCCTCATGTCACGGGGTGTACACACTGATATTATTCGTAATACCTTAGGAAGATGTTACTGCAAATGCCACAGAGAGTGTACACCCTGAGATATTATTCATAATATTTTGGAGGGATGTTACTTCTAATGTCACAAGGTGTGTACACACTGTGATATTATTTATAATATCCTAGGGGAATTTTACTCATAATATAACAGGGGTTGTACACCCTGTGATATTATTTGTAATATTATAGGGGGATGTTACTACTAATGTCAGAAGGAGTTTACGCCCTATGATGTTATTCCCAATATCCTAGGAAGATGTTACTTCTAATGTTACAGAGGGTGTACACCCTGTGATATTATTCCTAATATTTTAAAGGGATTTTACTCCTAATCTCACAGAGGGTGTACCCTCCTTGATGTTCTTCCTAATATCCTATGGGGATGTTACACCTGATGTCACAGGGGGTGCACACCTTGTGATATTATTCGTAATACCCTAGGGGAATGTTACACCTGATGTCACAGGGGGTGCACACCTTGTGATATTATTCGTAATATCCTAGGGGAATGTTATTCCTAATGTCACAGGGGTAGTACAGCATGTGTGTACACCCCTGAGACATTCTTAGTAATATCCTAGTGGGATGTTACTTTTAACATCACAAGGAGTGTACGCCCTATGTGTACACCTTCTATGATGTTATTCATAATATCCTAAGGGGATGTCACTCCTAATATCATGGGGGTGTACACCATGTGTGTACACACGCTGTGATATTATTTGTAATATCCTAAGTGGATGTTACTTATAATGTCACTAGGGGTGTCACCATGTTTGTACACCCCCTGTGATATCATGCTTAATAACGTGTGGGGATTATACCTTTAATGTCACAGTGATTGTATACCATGACTGTACAACCCCTGTTGTATTGTTCCTATTATGCTAGGAGGATATTATCCCTAACATTTTAGTGGATGTTACTCCTATAAAACAGGGGTTGTACACCATGTGTGTTCTTCCCCTGTCATATTATTTGTAACACCCTAGGGGGATGTTATTCCTAATATCACAGGGAATGTCCACGACATGTGCACACCTCCTGAGATATTATTTGTAATATCCTAAAGTGACATTACTGCTAATGTCACAGGAGGTGTACTCCATGTGTGTACCACCAGTGATATTATTTGTAATATCCTAGGGAAATGTTACTGTTAATTTCACAGTGGGTTACACAATGTGTGTACACACTGTGATATAATTCATAATATCCTAGGGGGATATTACTTCTAATGTCACCGTGAGTGTATAACATGTGTATACACCCTGTAATATTATTGTAATATTCTATGGAAATGTTAGTTCTAATGTGAAAATGGGTGTACACTGTGTGTCTACAGCCTGTGATATTATTCGTATTATAATAGGGGGATGTTACTTCTAATGTCACAGTGGGTTTACACCCTGTGATATTATTTGTAATATTCTAGGGAGATATTACTCCTAATGTCACAGTGGGTGTACATGCTGTGTATACACTCTGAAATATTATTCACAATATCTTGGCAGATATTACTCCTAATATCACAGTGGATGTCAACTGTGGGATATTATTTGTAATATTCTGGGGAGGCATTACTCTTAATATTACAGTGAATGTACATCTTGGGATATTATTTGTAACATCTTGCAGAGATATTAATACTGATATCAGGATGAATGGACACCCTGAAATATTATTTGTAATATCTTGGGGAGATATTACTCCTAATATCACAGTGGGTGTACACTCTGAGATGTTATTTGTAATATCCTGGGGAGATATTACTCGTAATTTCACAGTGAGTGTATACCCAAATATATTATTGATAATATCCTGGGGAGATATTACTCCTAATACCACAGCAGGTGTACACCCTGGGATATTGTTCATAATATCCTGGGGAGTTATTACTGCTTATATCACAGTGGGTGTACACCCTGGGATATTATTAGTAATATTTTGAGGAGATATTAGTCTCCTAATATCACAATAAGTGTACATCATATGTGTACACACTGGGAAGTCGTTCATAATATCTAGGGGAGATATTATTCTCGTAATATTACATTGGGTGTACAGCATGTGCGTACACCCTGGATATTATTTGTAATATCCTGGGGAGATATTACTTTCCTAATACCACAGTGGGGGTACAACATTTGTGTACAATCTGGGATATTACTGGTAATATCTTGAAGAAATATTACTCTTCTGATATCACAGAGGATGTACACACATGGTGTGAATAATATCTGGAATATTATTCATAATATTTTGGGGACATCTTGCTCTCCTAATGTCACAGTGCATGTAAAACTTGTTTCTACATCCTGGGATATTATTCGTAATATCCTGGGGAGATATTGCTCTCCTAATATCAAAGTAGGTGTTCACCATGTTTGTACACCCTGGAATATTATTCATAATATCCTGGGGAGATATTACTTTCCTAATATCACAGCAGGCTTACATGTGTGTACACTCAGGGATATTATTCTTAAGATCATGGGAAGATATTACTCTCCTAATATAAAAGTGAGTGAACACCATTTGTGTACAACCGGGGATATTATTCAAAATATCTTGGGGAGATATTAGTCTCCTAATATCACAGTGTATGCATACCATGTGTGTACACCCTGGGATATTATTCGTAATATTCTGAAGACATATTACCCTCTTAATATCACAGTGTGCGATATTACACCCAATATCCAGAGGGTGTACACTCTTTCTTTGATATTGTCCCTGATATCCAGGGGGGAAGAAAATAATATTAATCCTAATATTGCAGGGGTTGTACACTCCCCTTGTAATATTGTTTCTAATATCTAGGGGAAGAGAGAATGATATTACACAAGATACCTCAGGGGGTGTACATCTCCCAGTGATATTGTTCCTAATATCCAGGGGCAGAGGATGACATTATTCCCAATATCACAGGTGGTGTGCACCCTTTCTGTGATATTGTTCCTAATGTCCGGGGTGGGGGGAGTGGATGATATTATTTCCTATATCGCAGAGGATATACACCCCTCTTGTGATATGGTTCCAAATATCCAGGGGGTGAGAGGATGATATTACTCCCAATATCGCAGTTGGTGTACACCCCTTCTGTGATATTGTTCCTAATATCTATGAGAGGTTAGGATAAGATTACTTTCAGTATTGCAGTGGGTTTACACCTTTCTTGTGATATTGTTTCTAATATCCAGGAGAGGAGACAATGATATTACTGTCAATATCATAGAAAATGTACACTCCCCCTGTGATATTGTTTCTAATATTTAGAGGGAGAGATAATAATATTTCTCCGAAGATCACAGAGGGTGTACAACCCTTGTGATATTGTATCTAATATCCAGGTGGGGAGAAAATGATATTACTCAAAGCATCACAGGGCGAGTACACCCCTCCTGTGATATTGTTCCTAATATCCAGGTGGAGAGATGATATTACTACCAATATCTCAGGGGGTAGACCCCCCCGTGATATTGTTTCTAAGATACAGGGGGTGAAAGTATAATATTACTCCCAATATATCAGGTAGTGTACACACACCCTTTGATATTGTTCCTAATACCCTGTAGGAAAGAAAATGATATTACTCCCAAAGTTGCATGGGGTATACCCAACCCCTGTGATATTCTTCCTAATATCCAGGTGGGGAGAAAATATTACACTCAATTTCGCAGGGGGTGTACACACCCACAGTGATATTGTTTATAATCTCCAGGGGGTAGAGCATGATCTTACTCTTAGTATCACAGGGGCTGTACACCACTCCTGTGATATTGTTCCTAATATCCTGGGTGGGAGAGGATGTTATTACTCCCAATATCACAGGGGGTGTACACCCACCCTGTGATATTGTTCCTAATATCCAGTGGAGGAGAGGAGGATGTTACTTCCAACATTACAGAAGGTACACACACGCACCCGTGATATAGTTCTTAATATCCAGTGGGGCAGAGGATGATATTACTCCCAATATTGCAGGGGGTTTACATCCCCACTGTGATATTGTCCCTAATATCCGTTGGGGAAGAAAATAATATTAGTACCAATATCGCAGGGGGTGTACACCCTTCCTTTGATATTGTTCCTAATATACAGGGAAGAACAGAATGATATTACTCCCAATATCCTATGGGGTGTACACACCCCCTGTGCTATTGTTCCTAATAGCCATGGAGAAAGTGGATGGTATTACTTCCTATATCACGGGAAGTGTACACCACCCCTATAATATTGTTCAAAATATCCAGGGAAGGAGAGTATGATGTTACTCAGAATATCGCAGGGTGTGTGCATGCCCCCTGTGATATTGCTCCTAATATTTAGGGGGAAAGAGAATGATCCCAATATCGCAGTGGGTGTACACCCCCCCGTGATATGGTTCCTAATTTCCAGGGGGAAACGCGATGATATTATTCCCAATATTGCAGAGTGTGTATACCCCCTGTGATTTTTTTTCTAATATCCAAAGGAAAAGAGAATGATATTACTTTCAATATTGCAGTGGGTGTACACCCTCTGTGATATTGTTTCTAATATCTAAGGGAGGAGAGGATAACATTATTCCCTATATCACAGGGAGTGTACACCCCCCTGTGATATAGTTCCTAGTATCCGAAGTGGGAGAGGATGATATTACTGCCACTATCACAGCGTGTGTACACCCACCCTGTGATATTGTTCCTAACATCTGGGTGGGGGGGGGGCAGAAAATGATATTACTTTCAATATCACAGGGTGTGTACAATCCCGCCCTCCAAGTGATATTGTTCCTAATATCCAGAGGGTGAGAGAATGACATTACTTCCAATATAGCAGTGAATGTACGCCTTTTCTGGGATATTGTTCCTAATATCCTGGGGTAGAGGATGATATTACTCCCAATATTGCAGGGGTTGTACACCTCCCCTGTGATATTGTTCCTAATATCTAGCGGGGGAGAGGACGATATTACATTCAATATCGCAGGCGGTGTATACCGCCCCCTCCCCATGATATTCTTCCTAATATCTATGGTAAGAGAGGATGATGTTACTTTCAATATCGCCGGTGCTGTACACTCTTTCTGTGATATTATTCCTAATATCGAAGGGGGAGACCATGACCTTATTCCCAATATCACAGGAGGTGTACACCTTCCAGTGATATTGTTCCTAATATCCACGGGGGGAGAAAATGATATTATTCAAAATATGGTAGGGGTTGTACAGCCCCCATTTCATATTGTTCCTAATATCCAGGGGTGGAAAGGATTATATTTCTGCCAATATCGCAGGGGTTGTACATCCACCTTGTGATATTGTTACTAACATCACGGGGAAAGAAAATATTACTTCCAATATAACATGAAGTGTACGACCACCCTGTTATGTGCCTCCTAATATCCAGTGGGGGAGAGGATAATATTACATCCAATATCGCCGAGGGTGTACACCCCTTCTGTGATATTGTTCCTAATATCCGGGGTGGGGGTGAGGATGATATTACCCCCAATATTACAGGGGGTGTGCAACCCCTCTGTGATATTTTTTCCTAATATCCAAGGGGAAGATTATAATATTACTTACAATATCACAGGGGGTGTACACTCCCCACTGAAATAATTCCTAATATCCGGGGGGTAAGAGAATGATATTATTCCCAATATCGCATCAAGTGTAAATCCTCCTGTTTTTTTTAATGAAACCAGGGAGAGGATGATGTTGTTCCCAATATCACTAACGATGTACACCCTCTCTTTTATATTGTTCCTAATATCCTGAATGCAAGACAGTGACATTACTCCCAATATCGCAGAAGGTGTACACCTACCCCTGTCATATTGTTTCTAATATCCAGGGGTGGATACTCCCTGGATTAGATACTCCCAAAATCGCAGGGGGTGTACTCCTCCCTGAGATATTGTCTCTAATATGTGGGGGTGGGGGGAGAGGATTTTGTTACATCCAACATCGCTGGTGGTTGACAGCCCCCTACCCCTGCAGCGATATTGTTTCTAATATCCAGGGAGTGACAGGATGACATTACTCCCAATATCGCAGAGACTGTACACTTCACCTGTAATATTGTTCCTAATATCCAGGAAGGCAGAGAATGATATTACTTCCAATATTTCATACGCTGTACACCCCTCCTGTGATATCGTTCCGAATATCCATGAGGAAGAGGATGGTATTACTCCCAATATCGCAGAAGGTGTACACATTTTCTGTGATATTGTAGTGGGGGAGAGGATAATATTACTTCTAAAATCACAGGGGGTGTACAGCACCCCTGTAATATTGTTCGTATATCCAAGTGGGTCAGTTTGATATTACTCCCAATATCGCAGAAGGTGTACACCCACCAGGTGATATAGTTTCTAAAATCCAGGGAGGGAGAGGACGTTATTACTGCCAATATCTCAGATGGTGTACAACACCACCCCCCCCCCACCCAACCCCGGTGATATTGTTCTTAACATTCAAATGTGGAGAGGCTGATATTACTCCCAATATCTCAGGGGGTGTATACCACCCCTGTGATGTTGTTCCTAATGTTCAAGGGGAAAGAGGATAATATTACTCCCAATATTGCAGGGAGTGTACACTGGCCCTGTGATATGGTTTCTAATATCCAGGGGGGAGAGGATGATATTACTCCCAATATCACAGAGGGTTTACATCCCCATGTGATTTTTAAAAAATATTCAGGGACAAAAGGATGCTATTACTTTCAATATTGAACAGAGTATACATCCTTCGTGACATTGTTCCTAATATCCAGGGAGGGAGAAAATGATATTACTCCCAATATCGCAGAGGATGGACACCCCACTTGTGGTATCATTCCTAATATTCAGGGATAAGAGGATAATATTACTTCTAATATCACAGGGAGGGTACACCCCAGCTGTGATATGGTTTCTAATATCCAGGGAGAATGAAGGTGATATTACTCCCATTATCACAGAAAGTTTACACCCTCCTGTAATACTGTTTTTAATATTTAGAAGAAGAGATGATGATATGACTCCCGATATTTCAGATGGTGTACACCTTTTCCATGATATTGTTCTTAATTTCCAGTGGGGAAGAGGGTGATATTACTCCCACTATTGCACTATTGCAGGGGTTGCACACACTTCTGTAATATTTTTCTTAATATTCAAAGATGGAGAGGATGATATTACTCCCAATGTCACAGGGGGTGTACAACCCCTGCTGGGTATTGTTTCCAATATCCAGGTGGGGAGAGAATCATATTACTCAAAATATCACAGAGGGTGTACACCAATCCTGTAATATTGTTCCTAATATCCAGGTTGAGAGAAGATGATATTACTCCCAATATCGCACTGGGTAGACACCCCCCTGTGATATTGTTTCTAACATCCAGGGAGGAGAAGATATTACTCCCAATATATCAGGGAGTGTACACCCCCCCTTTGATATTGTTCCTAATATCCTGGAGGAAGAAAATTATATTACCACCAATATCTCATGGGGTGTACACCTCCCCTGTGATATTGTTCCTAACATGCGGGGGAGGAGGGGGGAAGATGATATTACACCCAATTTCACAGGAAATGTACACCCTCACAGTAATATTGTTCCTAATCTCCAGTGGAGAGAGGATGATATTACTTTCAATATTGCATGGAGTTTACACCCACCCTGCGATATTGTTCCTAATACTCATGGGGGGAGAGAATATTACTCCCAATATCGCAATGGGTGTACACCCACCCTGTGATATTATTTCTAATATCCAGAAATAAAGAGGATAATATCACACCCAATATCGCCGGGGGTGTACAACCTCCCTCCCATGGTATTGTTCTTAATATCCAGGTGGGTGCAGGATGATATCACTCCCAATATCGCAAGAGGTGTACACCCCTGCTGCGATTCTTTTTAATTTCAAAAGGGGGAGAGAATGATATCACTCTCAATATCTCAGGGGTGTACACCCCTCAGTGATACAGTTTTTACTATCCAGAGGCTCAGAGTATGATATTACTCCCAATATCGCAGCAGGTGTACAACCCCCTGTGAGTTTTTCCTAATATCCAAGGATGAAGAGGATGATATTACTCCCAATATCGCTCAAAGTGTATATCCCCTCTGTGACATTGTTCCTAATATTGAGAGCCTGAGAGGATGATATTACCCTTAATATCGCATGAGGTGTACACCCCTTGTGGTATTGTTCCTAATATCCAAGGTGAGAGGGGATGATATTACTCCTAATTTCGCAGGGGTTGTACCTGCCCTCTGAGCTATTGTTTCTAATATGCAGGAAGGGGGTGGATTTTGCTAAATTTAATATCGCCAGGGGTGAACACCCACCGTGTGATATTATTCCTAATATGCAGTGGGGTCAGGATGCATTATTCCCAATATCGCAGGGACTGTACACCCCACCTGTGATATTGTTTCTAATATCCAAGTGAGGAGAGAATGATATTACTCCCAATATCGCAGGGGGTGTACATCCCCCTTGTGATATTGTTTCTAATATCCAGTGGGGAGGGGATGATATTACTCCAAATATCTTTGGAGTGTACACGTCCTGCGTGATATTGTTTCAAATATCCAGAAGGGGAGAGGATGATATTACTCCTAATATTGCAGGGGGTGTACACCCACCCTGTAATATTGTTTTGATATCTAGGGGCTGAAAGAATGATGTTACTTCCAATGTCTTGGGGGAGACATCCCCCCTGAAATATTGTTCCTCATATCCAACTGGGGAGAGCATAATATTGATCCCAATATCAAAAGCGGTGTACACCTTCCCTGTGATATTGTTCCTAATATCCAGGTGGGGAAAATGCTGATATTACTCCCAAATTCTCAAGGGATGTACACCTTCCCATGATATTGCTCATAATATCCTCGTAGGTAGGTATAATATTATTCCAAATATCCCAGATAGTGTACACACCCCCTGTGATATTGTTCCTAATATACAGCGGGAAAGGGGATGATATTGCTTGCAATATCTCAGGAGGTGTAAAACCTGCCTGTGATATTGTTTCTTATTTCCAGGTGGGGAGAGAATATTACTGCCAATATCACAGGAAGTGTACACACCCCCTGTGATATTTTTCCTAATATTCAGGAGGGAAGAGAATGAGATTACTCCCAATATTCCGGGGGGTGAACACTTTTTCTGTGATATTGTTCCTAATATCCAGAATGGAGAGGATGACATTACTTTCAATATCACAGTGGTATATACCCCCTCTATGATATTGTTCCTAACATCCAGGGTTGGGGAAGATAATATTACTCCCAATGTCTAAAAGGGTGTACACCAATCCCCTTTGATATTGTGCCTAATATTCAGGGTGTGAGAGGTTGATATTACTCCCCAAATCGCAGGGAGTGTACACACCCTCTGTGATATTTTCCTAATATCCAGGAGGCAAGAGGATGATATTACTCCCAATATCTCAATAGGTGTAGACCTCCCCTCTAACAATATTTCTAATATCGAATAGGAGACAGAATGATATTACTCCCAATATCCCAGGGATTGTACACCCCTCTGTAATATTGTTTTCAATATCCAGGTGAAGAGAGGATACTACTCCAATTATCTCAGGTGGTGTACACCCCCCACGTATATTGTTCCTAATATCCATAGAGAAAAGGAAGCTGTTATTTCCAATATCACAGGGGGTGTTCACCTGCTCTGTGATATTGTTTCTAATATTCAGGAAGGGAAAGTATGATAATCCTTGCAATATCGCAGGGAGTGTACATCCACCTGTGATATTGTTCCTAATATTCAGTGTGGAAGAGGATGATATTACTCCCAATATCACAGGGGATGTAGGCTCCCACTGTGATATTGTTACTAATATGCAGGAAGGGAGAGGTTGATATTACTCCTCATCTCATCAAAAGTGTACAACCCCCTGTTATCTGGTTTGTAATATGCGGAAGGGGAGGGGGTGGCGGTATTCCCCTATCACCCGTATAGCGGAGTGTGAACAACCCCCTGTGATTTGCTTTGTTATATCATGGGGGAGGGAATGATATGACACCCAATATCGCAAGGGGTGCAGACCTCTTTTGTAATATTGTTCATAAAATCTAAAAAGGAAGAGGATATTATTCCCAATGACGCAGGAAATATACACCCCTTCTGTGATATTGTTCCTGATATCAAAGGGGGGGAAGTATAATATTACTCCCAATATCACAGGAGTTGTACAGCACTGTGATATATTATTCCTAATTATCCACGTTGGGAGTTGATAATATTACGTTCAATATCTCAGTGGGTGTACACCTCCCTTGTGATATTGTTCTTAATATCTAGTGAGAAAGAGGATGATATTACTCCCAATATCGCAGGTGCTGTACACCACCCACGTGATATTTTATCTAACATCAATGGGAAAGAGGATGATATTCCTTTCAATATCACAGGAAATGTACACCTTCTCTGTGATATTGTTCCTAATAATTGGAGAGGGGAGAGTATAATTCCCATTATCACAGGGGTGTTCACCTCGCATGTGATATTGTTTCTAATATCCAGGGGGCAGGTGGAATGATATTACTCCCAATACCGCAGGGGGTGTACACGTGCCCCGTGCTACTGTTCCTAATATCCAGGTAAGAAAAGTATGATGTTACTCCTGATATTGCAGGGGGTCTACACCACTTCTGTGATATTGTTTTTAATATCCAGGAAGGAGATTATAATATTACACCCAATATCGCAGGGGGCGAACACCTCCCTTGTGATATTGTTCCTAATATCAATGAAAGGAGAGGATATTATTCCCAATATCGCAGGAAGTGTCCACTGTTCTTGTGATATTGTTCCTAATATCCAGGGAGAGAGAGGATGACATTGCTCCCTATATCTGAGGGGGTGCACACCCCTTCTATAACATTGTTTTTAATATTGAGGCAGGTAGAAGATAATATTATTTTTAATATTGCACGGGTTGTACACACCCTTATGATATGGTTCCAAATATCCAGAGTGGGAGAGGATCATATCACCCCCAATATCGCAGTGGGGGTACACCCCTTCTGTGATATTGTTTCTAATATCCAAGCGGGGAAAAGGTGATATTACTCCCAATATTGCAGGGCGTGTACAACACCCTTGTGATATTATTCCTAATATCCGGGGGTGGGGGGGGGTGGGGAGAGGATGATATTACTCCTAATATCGCAGAAGGTGTTCACTTCCCCTGTGATATTGTTCCTAATATCCAGGGGTGAGGGGATGATATTACTCTCAATATCGCAGTGGATGTACACCACCCCCATGATATTATTTCTAACATTTTGAGGTGAAAAAGATATTACTGCCAATATCCTAGGGGCTGTATACCCCTCCTGTGATATTGTTTCTAATATCTAGTGCGGACCAGGATGATATTACTTCCAATATTGCAAGGGATGTACAGACTCGCTGTGATTTTTTTGTATTATCCAGGGTAATAGAGGATAATATTACTCCCAATATCGCTGGGGGTGTACACCACCCCTGTGATATTGTTTCTAATATCCAAAGGGGGAGAGCATGATATTACTCCCAATATCGTAGCAGCTGTACAACTCCCTGTGCTATTGTTTCCAAATCCGAGGGGTGAGAAGTAATATTACTACCAATATCGCAGGGGTTGTGATATTGTTCCTAATATTTAGTGAGGGAACATATAATATTACTACCAATATCGCAGGAGATGTACACACCCACTCCGATATTGGTCCTAATATCTAGGCAGGGAGAGATAGATATTACTCTCAATATCGCAGCGGGTTTACACCCCTTCTGTGATACTGTTTCTAATATCCAGGAGGGAGGGGATGATAGTACTTCCAATATCACGGGGTGTTTAGCTTAGTTTGACTGGATATGAAATTCTGGGTTGAAAATTTTTTTCAAGAATGTTGAATATTGGCCCCCACTCTCTTCTGGCTTGTAGGATTTCTGCAGAGAGATCCACTGTTAGTCTGATGGGCTTCTCTTTGTGGGTAACTGGACCTATCTCTCTGGCTGCCCTTAACATTTTTTCCTTCATTTCAACCTTGGTGAACCTGATGATTATGTGTCTTGGGGTTGCTCTTCTTGAGGAGTATCTTTGTGGTGTTCTCTGTATTTCCTGAATTTGAATGTTGGTCTGTCTTTCTAGGTTGGAGAAGTTCTCCTGCATAATATCCTGAAGAGTGTTTTCCAACTTGGTTCCATTCTCCCTGTCACTTTCAGGTACGCCAATCAAATGTAAGTTTGGTATTTTCACATAATCCTGTGTTTCTTGGAGGCTTTGTTCATTCCTTTTCATTCTTTTTTCTCTAATCTTGTCATCATGCTTTATTTTATTAAGTTGATAATCGATCTCTGATATCCTTTCTTCTGCTTGATTGATTCAGCTATTGATACTTGTGTATGCTTCACGAAGTTCTTGTGCCGTGTTTTTCAGCTCCATCAGGTCATTTATGTTCTTCTCTAAACTGGTTATTCTAATTAGCAATCCGTCTACCCTTTTTTCAAGGTTCTTAGCTTCCTTGCATTGTGTTAGAACACGCTCCTTTAGCTTGAAGCAGTTTGTTATTACCTGCGTTCTGAAGCCTACTTCTGTCAATTTGTTAAAATCTTTTTCTGTCCAGTTTTGTTCCCTTGCTGGCAAGGAATTGTGATCCTTTGGAGGAGAGGAGGAGTTCTCGTTTTTGGAATTTTAAGCCTTTTTTGTGCTTGTTTCTTCCCATCTCTGTGGCTTTACCTACCTTTGGTCTTTGATGTTGGTGACCTTCAGATGGGGTCTCTGAGTGGAGGTGCTATTCCTTTCTGTTTGTTGGTTTTTCTTCTAACGGTCAGGCCCCTCTGCTGCAGGTCTGCTGGAGTTTGCTGGAGGTCCACTCCAGACCCTGATTGACTGGGTATTACCAATGTAGGCTGCCAAACATCAAAGATTGCTGCCTGTTCTTTTCTCTGGAAGCTTCATCCCAGAGGGGCACCCGCCAGGTGCCAGCCAGAGCTCTGCTGTATGAGGTGTCTGTCAGCCTCTTCTGGGAGGTGTCTCCCAGTCAGGATATATGGGGGTCAGGGACCCACTTGAGGAGGCAGTCTGACCCTTAGCAGAGCTCGAACGCTGTGCTAGGAGTTCAGCTGCTCTCTTCAGAGCTATCAGGCAGGGACCTTTAAGTCTGCTGAAACTGTGCCCACAGCTGCCCCTTCCCCCAGGTACTCTGTCCCAGTGAGATGAGGGGGTTTTTTATCTGTAAGTTCCTGACTGTGGCTGCTGCCTTTTCTTCAGAAATGCCCTGCCCTGTGGTGGGCTCCACCCAGTTCAAACTTCCCAGGGCGGCTTTGTTTACACTGTGAGGGCAAAACTGCCTACTCAAGCCTCAGCAGTGGCAGATGCCCCTCCCCTCACCAAGCTCAAGCATCCCAGGTCGATCTCAGACTGCTGCTGTGCTGGCAGCAAGAATTTCAAGCCAGTGGATCTTGGTTTGCTGGGCTCCTTGGGGGTGGGACCCACCGAGCCAAACAACTTGGCTCCCTGGCTTCAGCCCCCTTTCCAGTGGAGTGAACGGTTCTGTTTCACTGGTGTTTCTGGCGCCACTGGGGTATGGAAAAAAGAAAAAGAAAAAAAAAAAAAACTCCTGCAGCTAATTCAATGTCTGCCCGAATGGCCACCTAGTTTTGTGCTTGGAACCCAGAGCCCTGGTGGCGTGGGCACTGGAGGAAATCTCCTGGTCTGTGGGTTGCGAAGACCATGGGAAAAGTGCAGTATCTGGGCTGGAGTGGATGACTCCTCAGGCTCAGTCCCTCACAGCTTCCTTTGGGTAGGGGAGAAAATCCCCCAACCCCTTGTGCTTCCCGGGTGAGGTGACGCCCCACACTGCTTCAGCTCGCCCTCCATGGGCTTGAACCCACTGTCCAACTAGTCTCAAGGAGATGAACCATGTACTTCAGTTGGAAATGCAAAAATCACCTGCCTTCTGCATCGATCTCACTGGGAGCTGCAGACTGGAGCTGTTCCTATTCGGCCATCTTGCTAGCCACTGTGATATTATTTCTCACATCCTAGGAGGATGTTATTCCTGAGGTCACAGGGAGTGTACACCCTGTGATGTTATTTGTAATATTTTAGAATGATGTTACTCCTAATGTCCCAGAAGGTGTACATTCTGTGATATTATTCGTAATATCCTATGGGGATGTTACTTCTAATGTCACAGTGAAGGTACACCGTGTGTACACCCTGTGATGTTATTTGTAATATCCTAGGGAGATATTACTCCTAATGTCACTGGGTTGTACACTCTGTGATATTACTAGTAATATCCTAGGGAGATGTTACTCTTAATGTCACTGTGTGTGTGCACCCTGTGAAATTATTTGTAATATCCTAGAAGGATGTTACTACTAATGTTACAGTGGGTGTACACTCTGTGCTATTATTCATAATATTTTAAGGAGACATTACTCCTAATGTCACAGTGAATGTACATCCTGATATCCTAGGTAGATGTTACTCCTAATATCACAGTGGTTATACATCTTGTGATATTATTCATAATATCATAGGAGGATAAGACTCCTAATAGCACAGTGGGTGAACTCACTGATATTATTTATAATATCCTAGAAAGATATAAGTCCTAATATCACAGTGGGTGTACACCCTGTGATTTTATTCATAGTATGCTAGGGAGAAAGTACTCCTAATACCACAGTGAGTGACCACCCCGCATGTGATATTTTTCCTAATGTCTGCGGGGAGAGAAAAAGATATTACTCCCAATATCACAGGGGGTGTACACACCCTCTGTAATATTGTTCCTTATATCCAGGGGGAAAGAGGACAATATTACTTCCAATATCACGAGGGTGGACACCACCATGTGATACATTTTGTAATATCTAATGGGGAAGAGAATGGTATTACTCCAAATACCTCATGGGGTGTACACACTTTCTGTGTTATTGTTTGTAATATACCTGGAGGGACAGGATGATATTACTCCCAATATCACAGGAGGTGTACATCCTTCTGTGATATTCTTCATAATATCCAGAGACGGAAAAGACGATATTACTCCAAACATCACAGGGGGTATACATGCCCCTTTGATATTGTTCGTAATATCCAAAGAAAGAGAGGATTATATTATTCCCAATATCACCTTATGGTATTTTTGGTAATATCCAGGGACCGAAAGGATGATATTACTCCTAACATCGAAGAGGATGTACACCCCCCTTTGATATTTTTTGTAATATCCAGGGGGAAAGAAGACAATATTATGAACAATATCACAGGGGGTGTACATTTCCATGTGATATTGTTCGTAATATCCAGGGGGAAAGAGGATGTAATTATTCCAAATATCAAAGGAGGTGTACACCCTTCCGTGGTATTGTTTGTAATATCCAGAAGGAGAAAAAGTAATATTATTCCCAATATCGTGGGGGGTGTACACTCCAAATATCACTGGGGGTGTACACCCTTCTGTGGTGTTGTTCGTAATATCCAGAAGGAGAGAGAGTAATATTATTCCCAATATCGTGGGGGGTGTACACTCCAAATATTGCTGGGGGTGTACACCCACCTGTGATATTATTCATAATATCCGGTGGGGGGTGTGGAGAGGGTGATATTACTCCCAGTATCACAGGGAATGTACACCCCCACCTGTGATAGCCCTAATATCCCGGGGGGGAGAGAATGACACTACTCCCAATATAGCAGCAAGTATACACCTCTTCTGTGATATTGTTCCTAATATCCAGAAGGGGAGAGGATAATATTACTCCTAATATCGTGGAGGGCATATAGCCCCTGTGATATTGCTGGTAATATCTAGGGGGAAAGAGAATGATATTACTCCCAATATCACAGGAGGTGTACACGACTCTGTGATATTGTTCGTAGTATTCAGCAGGGGAGAAGATGATATTACTTCCAATATCGCAAAAGGTGTAAATTATCCCTGTAATATTGTTCATAATATCCAAGAGGAAAGAGGATAATATTACTCCCAATATCACAGGGGCTGTACACCCCCCTGTGATATTGTCCGTGATACTAAGTGGGGGAGAGGATGATATTACTCCCAATATCGCAAGGGGTATACACTCTCCCTGTAATATTGTTCGTAATATCCAGGGGGGAGAGGATGATATCACTTCCAATATCACAGAGGGTATACACCCCACTTGTAATATTATTCAAAATATCCAAGTGGGGAGAGGTTGATATTACTCCCAATATCGCAGAGGATGTACATTTCCACTGTGATATTGTTCATAATATTCAAAGGCAAAAAGGATATTACATTCAATATCGCAGGGTGTGTACACCCCCCAGGTGATCTTGTTCATAATATCTAGTGGGAGAGAGGATGCTTTTACTCCCAATATCGCAGGGGGTGTACACTTCACCAGTGATATTGTTGGTTATATCCAGGAAACCAGAAGATAATACTACTCCCAAAATCCAGGGAGTGTACACCTTCCTGTGATATTGTTGCCAATATTCAGGGGGGGACAGGATATCACTATCCTGTCACTATCACAGGGGTGTACACCTCTTCGTTGATATTGTTCCTAATACCCAGTTGGGGGAGAAGATGATATTACTCCCAATATCACAGTGTCCCCCATTATATTGGGAGTAATATCTGGGGGGGAGAGAATGATTTTACTCCCAATGTCACAGCATGTGTACACCTATTCTGTGGTATTGTTCCTAATATCCAGAAAGGGAGAGAATAATATTACTCCTAATATCACAGAAGGTGTACAGCCCTCCTGTGATATTGTTCCTAATATCCAGGGGGGAAGAAGATATTACTCCCAATATTGCAGGGGGTGTATACTCCACTTGTGATATTGTTCCTAATATCCAGGTGGGGAGAGGATGATATTCCTTCCACTATCGCAAACGGTGTACCCCACCCCCCTGATATTGTTCCTAATATTCAGGCGGGGAGAGGGTTATATTACTCTCAATATCACCGGGGCTGTATACTCTCCCTGTGTTATTGTTCCTAATATCCAGGGAGGGAGAGGATGATATCACTCCCAATATCGCAGGGGTTCTACACTCCTTCTGAGATATTGTTCCTAATATCCACTGTGGGAGAGGATGATATTACTCCTAATGTCGGAAGGGGTGTACACCCCAATGCAATACTGTTCATAATATCCACTGGGAAAGACAATGATATTACTCCCAATATCGCAGGGGGTGTACAGTCCTCCTTTGATATTGTTCCTAATATCCAGTGGGGGAAAAGGATGATATTACTCCCAATATTGCAGAGGCTGTACACAAACCCCCCCCCCCCCCGTGATATTGTTCCTAATATCCAAGGGAGGAGAAGATATTACTCCCAGTATCACAGGGGGTGTACACCGACCTTGTGATATTGTTCCTAATATCCATGGGGGAAGAGGATAATATTACTCCCAATGTCGCTGCAGGTGTACATCCCCCTTGTGATATTGTTTCTAATATCCAAAGGGGGAGAAGGTGATATTACTCCCTATATCGCACGGGGTGTGCACCCCCCTTGTGAGAGTGTCCCTAATATTTAGAGGGAGAGAGGGTGATATTACTCCCAATATTGAAGTTGGGTGATATTTCAGACTTAAAAATTATGTACAAAGAATTATACAATATTCGTCTTATATTGTTCAAGGAATAAATGAGCAATATAGTTTATTTGTCCTGTATACTTTTTTTTGATTGTCATCTTTCTATTCCATTATTCTCAAACACTGGTAACTATTATTCTAAATTTGGTGAAGGTAATTTCCATTTCTTTATACTTTCAGAGCATATTAAATGTTTATGTATATGGCATTATACTGTAAATATTTTTTGCATCATATAATAATCATCCATGTTGATATGAGTGGCTTTGGGTCGTTGTTTTTTTGCTGCTACGTATTATCCCAAGCAAAACATTTGTGTTGTTTAAGTTGCTAAATTAGCACAAGTTTAGCAATATAAGCAACACAAATGTATTATCATACAGTTCTTTAGGACAGAAGTCTGACATGGACCTCACCAGGCTAAACTCAAGGGTAGATAGCACCATGTTCCTTCGTGGGGGCCTCGGTGAGAGAATTCATTTCCTTACCCCTTTAATCTTCTTAGAGGCTGCTTATATCCCTTAGCTCATAGTCCTACTTCCTTCATCTTCAAAGCCAGCAACATCAGGCCAAGTCCTTTCCATGCTGCCATCTCTCCAGTCATCTACTTCCTACCTCTTTCTTTCACTTCTAAGCACCCTTGTGATTACACTAGGTCCAGCTGGATAATCCAGGATAATCTTCCCACCCTCCAGAACTATGAGAAATAAATGTTCGTTTTTTATTCACTGCCCATATTATGGTACAGTTCTAGCAGCCCGAAGGGATCAAGACAAATAGTATATTGAAGTAAAAACAGTTCAGGTCAGGAGATAGAGACCATCCTGGCTAACACGGTGAAACTCTGTCTCTACTAAAAATACAAAAAAATTAGCTGGGCGTGGTGGCGGGCGCCTGTAGTCCCAGCTACTGGGAAGACGGAGGCAGGAGAATGGCGTGAACCCAGGAGGCGGAGCTTGCAGTGAGCCGAGATTGCGCCACTGCACTGCAGCCTGGGTGACAGAACGAGACTCTGTTTCAAAAAAAAAAAAAAAAAAAAAAAAAAAAATTCAAAGTTTTATTGTCATGTAACACAGATGATTTAAATGGATTTCTGTTTTAAAATTTTATAATTAAAATAGAAAACATTCAGACATGCTCCAAGTCCTGTTTTATTTGTCTTATAGATTACTACTCCTTTCTTCACAAAATAAAGATATCAGTTTCCTTAAAAAAGAAAATTGACTAATATCATGGGAACATCAACTTTCCTACCTGGATCATCCACTCCTTAATTATATGTCTTTAAGACTGGAATATAACGTGAAGCATTATCAAATAACGATAAGGTGGTTTTATTTAACCTTTTAGAAAAGCTTTTGAATAAAAATAAAGTTAAAAATATTTAATGGGTGGTAATGTATATATGCATCATAGTATGAAAGAATGTTCGGGGTATATTTTTAAGTTACAAAAGCAAGGCACAGAACAGTGTATGGTTTGATACATTTTGTAAAAGAACGAAGGGAAAATGAAAATATCTCAATAGAAACACTAACAGGATACACTATAAACTAATAAAAGTGATTTTAAAGAATGAAGACAGGAGTTGGAGCAAGAGTAACTGTATACCTTTTTATAGTGTTTTAATGTTCAAATCATATGAATGTACTACCTATTCCAAAATTAAATTAAATTAAATTAAATGTGAAAGAGATACAAATAGGCACCAATTTGCCATTTTATTGTTTTCAATATAAGAGTACAGCTGTTACAGAGATGCCTGATTTTAATCATAGCAGCAATTTAGGAAAGAAATTTGCTCAAAATGTTAGGTAACAAGATAACTGGTATTTAACGCAGTGATTCTCAAATTTTATGGTGCACAAAATAACCCAGGTGATTTGCTAAAAATCTATATTCTTAGGGTCTAACCCAGATTATGGATTAAAAGGTTTGAAATGGGGTTAAAAATATGCATTTTAACAAGAACCCTTGGTAATTTTCATTCAGAAGTTTACTGACTCTACTTTCAGTAATCTTGGCTTAATTTCTGGGAACCAAATATATTAAAATTTTTGTGCTGTTGCAATATTAACAGATTCTCAAAGATAGCAAACAAATCATTCCCTTAATGCCTGAAAACATCATTTCTAACGGGAATAGTTTTCCTTGTTTTCAAATTTGACATGAATTCATTGCATTGATTAATTTAGAAAGTTAATGTTTGCAAACCCAAATCTTTATATCTAACACCAATAGGTAATGTTATATAATAAACCATAAGAAGAGAGTAAAGAACATTGCAGGTTTAATATTTCAGTAAAAAGGAAAGGCTCTGTATTACTGAGCATTCCCCAGAGAAACAGAACCAATAGGACATAAGAGATGCATTATGGGAATTGGCTCAATTGATTTTGGAGTCCAAGAAGTCCCATGGTATGCCTTCTGCAAGCTAGAGAACCAAGAATCGACTGGTGTTATTTAGTCTGTGTCCGAAGGCCTGAGAACCAAGGCGGTGAGTGAGGAATGGGAGAGTGCCAATGATGCAAGCCTTGAGGTTGGAGAACCAGGAGCACCCATGTCTGAAGGCAAGAGAAGATGCATATCCCAGCTCAAGAAGAGGGAGAGAGAGAATTCACTCTTCCTCTGCCTTTAGTTCTATTCAGGCCCTCAATGGATTAGATAACATCCACCCACCCACATAGGTGGATGGATCTGTTATACTTAGTCTACTGATTCATATGCTAATCTCTTCCAGAAACATCCTCACAGAACACCAAGAAACAATGTTTTACCAGCCATCTGGGCATCCCATAGTCCAGTCAAGTTGACATGTAAAATTAACCATCACAAGCTTTATACCAGTTACAACATAAATTTCAAACTTTTAAAGTGGAGTAGTGAGCATTGTTAATTTTTGTGCTGGCCCATCTTCTGAACCTCATTTCTATGTTAGGAAAATTCCCCACTTTATGAGTTTTCTTTAGAGGTAGGAACTATCTTTTAATACAGGAGCGAGATACTCTCTTTTTAAAACATTATCTACAGTTGCAACAAGGCTTCACTCAAATCTGGGGACACAAATATGGGAAATTGCATTCCTGCCCACATGGCCTCCAAGCTCGGTTCTTTGGCCCCATGAGACCCTTTGAACCTCCCAATAGCTTTTTAGTATATTTCGGTTTTTGCTTAATAAAACAGAAATGAGTTGGTTTTGTTTTATAGATCTAAGAACCCTTACATGGGGATTTTGGGTTTAAAAAATCAACTGAAATATCAAATAGGGGAAATAAGGCTTTATAGCAGTTAATGCAAAGAAAAATCAAATAGGCATAGTTGATTCTGGCTTAATGTAAGTCAACAATACTATGTGTTTGCCCAAATCACTCATATGCACTTGGATAGATGAGTGGTATTGATAGGATAGAGTTCAGGACATGAAAAAAAAATGATATAACTGATTCTATAACTCTCCATTGGTCCATTGACACCTGGTGTAAAGTCTTCAGCTCTAGGCCCCACATTTTAAAGAAACCTTTATAAATGAGTATTTCCAGAAGAAACCTTGAAAGTTAGATCAGAAGAAATGTGAAATCAAACAGATATTTGCCAGCTTAAAGAGGTGATTTTTTGAAGGAAATATGGACACCATCTGTTAATAAACCAAACATTTTCCTATAGAAAAATATACGTGTAACACTGGACAGAATTTTCATGGGATATTTAATTTATTGTGAGATTTACTTAACAATTAAAGCTACATAAAGAAAGAAATAGGCTGGGTGGCGTGGCTCACACCTGTAATCCCAGCACTTTGGGAGGCCAAGGATTACCTGAGGTCAGGAGTTCGAGACCAGCCTGGCCAATATGGGGAAACCCCATCTCTACTAAAAATATTTAAAAAAATTATCTGGGTGTGGTGGCATGTGACTGTAGTCCCAGCTACTCAGGAGACTGAGGCACGAGAATCACTTGAACCCAGGAGGCGGAGGTTGCAGTAAGCCAAAATTGTGTCACTGCACTCCAGCTTGGCTGACAAAGAGAGAATCTGTCTCAAAATAAATAGATAAATAGATAAATAAACAAATAATGGCATTCAATAGAGGTTAACAACTTCTCAGTATGTTCAAAGGACATTTCTAGAGTATCGGATGGGAGATCCTTGGTATAACTTTATACATATAAAATATATATTATATATTATGTAATATATGTATATATATATGCTAGGATGATCTCACATCAATTTTAGTGCACAATTCATAATTTCCTACTCAGCTTTCTAGAAAACCTTAAAGACCAAGGAAAGAAACTGAGTGACATATTCATCTAGGCATTAAAATTTCCCCTCTCAACTCCCAGTATCAAGTCAAATTCTCTCCATCAGATAAAAGCTGGAGCTGATAAAATGAGTTCGGGAATATTTCACAGTGGAATTGGAATTTCTTAAACACAACACAATGAAAGAACACCTATGTGATTTACTGAAAACAGACAAATACTGTAGTGTAGTGTGATCCTTTTGAGATGGATTGCCTAAAGCTTTCCCGAGTTGGGTATGTGTTCTACTTAGTGATGAGAAATCAGAAGCAAAGAATGGAATAAACATGCTTTATTTCACTTAGAGACTAAAAATATGAAAAGCAAGTGCTGTTTTAGTTACAACACTAAGATTTAAAAATCAAAAGCACTATTTACTTTTGATTTTGAAAATTCAGTCTATGACTCTGAGAAAGATACCTAACAAGGAACATGATCGAAATCTGGTTATAACTTCTATGGCAGTCAAGCAGAGATCGGATTTTTTTTAAACAACTAAATGAGAGGAGAAATACTCGATTAGATTTTCTAGATAAGTTAGAATTTATCAACAATGTAAAGTAAGGCACACCTACACATAATTATTAATAGTTTCAGAATAGTGACAAATGGAATTAGATTGAATGGTCAAATTGAGAGGACTTGATTTCTCTTTTGCCTGGGATTTTCCTTGCTCTTTGTTTTGTTTTGTTTGTTTGTTTTGAGATTTCACTCAGGACTAGTCTGGCTGTGAAGCTCGTATTGTATTATTTTTTTTTCAAACAACCTAAAATATGGTATAACCCTAATGTCTCCACACCCTGAAGTTTGCAAAAGATCATTCATTCCTTTATAAGGCAGAGCGTGAGTCACTTTATCAGCGACATGGTAAGTCCGGTTTTTATTGTTTATCTTTTCCAACTCTGTCTGAGAAATCTTAGGTAAGTTGTATTTTTTTTTTCTTTTTTTTGAGACGGAGTCTCGCTCTGTCGCCCAGGCTGGAGTTGCAGTGGCACGATCTCGGCTCACTGCAAGCCCCGCCCCCCGGGTTCACGCCATTCTCCTGCCTCAGCCTCCCCAGTAGCTGGGACTACAGGCGCCCGCCACCATGCCCGGCTAATTTTTTGTATTTTTAGTAGAGATGGGGTTTCACCGTGTTAGCCAGGATGGTATCGATCTCCTGACCTCGTTATCCGCCCTTCTGGGCCTCCCAAAGTGCTGGGATTACAGGCGTGAGCCACAGTGCCCGGCCAGTGAGTTGTATATTTCTAACAGATACGTTTTGGTCACTCTCAGTGACCTGATATATCCAGGTTTCTTTCTGGTCATCTCTTCCTACCCCACTATTATGTTTCTTCTACTACTAATGTCTCCACATTTTTATATTTTGAAAGACCTTTTGGTCATTTCTTAATTGCCCCAAAGCACAGTTCCACCACGCTGCAATGTTTCACAACCTTTACTGAAAGTCTGAAGATTTAAATAGAGGGTAGTGTGGATAGGAATTACAAAACAGCAAAGGAAAACACTTCAAGGACAGGAATGAAGCCAGTTCATCCTTCTAACCCTCATGTAGCTCACAGACACTTAATTCAAATATTAAATAAGTTTTTATATGAATAGATGTATTAGTGGATTGAGTGTTGTGCCTTGCCCAAGAGAGCAATGCTCAAATAGTGCTATTAATATGGATATTCTATCAGATCCAGAATATTGAATCTCTAATGATATTTAAATATAATGTTTAATAGAGAAAATGAAACTCAAAACACAATAAAAACTCCAGAATATTGAACCTCTAATGATTTTAAATATAATATTTAATAGAGAAAGTAAAACTCAAATTTTTATTGTCATAGGATTTCTTGATCTACCATATAAACCCCAAATCTAATATTGTCTATGTATTTTGTCTACTTTGTCTATTTCATCAGAAAATATTATATCATATGTTTTATAGTTAGAGGTTCTTGCCACAACACTGGAAATAAAAAATAAGTTTGTAAATTATTCCCACCATAGTAGTGCTGAAAGTAGGAGAAATGTCTCATAATCAACCATTGTCCCTGCAAAATGACAAGTTCAGTCCACATAGACCATCCTGAGGTTTCAGGAAGAGATAAAGAGTGTCTGAAATACTTATATATAGTACATTTCTGAAAGCTGTAAGTGGATGATGCATGAGATTTCATCGGAGGAGGCAGTGTCATTGTATGTAAAGTGATGGGCAGAATTCAAGAGTAATAGGGCTCCAGCCAATGGAAACAGCACCTGCAAGGGTATGGCTCAGTGGCTTGCAAAACTGAAATCTAAGAGTGGAAAGTGGGAAAAATAATGAGGGCAGTATTTCAAGGGCTAAAATGGGACACCAGCAGCCCTTGAGATACCAAATGGTCAGATCTGCTTGTCAATTAAAGGGTAACATGGGACTTCAAATGTCATCATCAGAATTCTATCATCTGGGCATGTGAAAAATCCAAACTCATGATGCTATGGTTTGAATGCTTGTCCCCTCCCCAGCTCATGTTGAAATTTGATTGCCATTTTAACAGTATTAAACAGTGGTATCTTTAAGAGGTGATTAGGCCATGAGGGCTTTGCCCTTATGAAGGGATTAATGCCATTAACTTGGTAATTTTTTCTTTTTATTGTGGGGGTGTGTTTCTTATACAAGGATTCATTCAGGTTCACTCTTGTTCCCCCTCCCCATCTCACCTTCTGCCATGAGATGACAAGCAAGAAGGCCCTCTCCAAATGCTGGCACCTTGATCTTGAACTTTCCAGCCTTCAGAACTGTGAGCCAATAAATCTCTATCCTTTATAAATTACTCAGTATTAGGGATTCTGTTATAGCAGCACAAATGGTCTGAGATACATGGGAAAATCAGAGGTTTGAAACTACGTTTAATTATTATGAACTTAAGAAAAAACGAGTGGTGATGAGATAAACCTCCAGAGCCACAGGCATTGGTACTTTCAGCAATGAGTCCAAATTTCTTCTCTGTACTCATGCACTCCCTTGATGAACTCATTCAGTTCCACGATTTAAATATGAACTCATTCAGTTCCATGATTTAAATACCATTCCTGTGGTTATGGCTATGAATGTATCTTAAAAGCTTACATGTTTTTTGTTTGTTTGTTGTTGGTTTGTTTGCTTTTGTTTTCGTTTTTTGAGACAGTCTTGCTCTGCCACCCAGGCTGAAATGCAGTGGTGCCATCTCAGCTCAATGGAATCTTTGCCTCCTGGGTTCAAGTGATTCTCATGCCTCAGCCTCCCAAGTAGCTGGGATTACAAGTGTGCACCACTATGGCTGGCTAATTTTTGTGTGTTTAGTAGAGACAGGGTTTTGCCATGTTGGCCAAGCTGGTCCTAGCCTCAAGTGATCCATCTGCCTTGGCCTCCCAAAGTGCTGGGATTACAGACATGAGCCACTGGGATTACAGGCATAACTTACATGTTATCTTAGCTTCAGAATCCCCTTAAACTCTTTCTCTCTCTCCCTCTCTGTCTAAATATACCTAGACGAGAGATATAGATAGATAGATATGATATATATATATTTATATCTTAATATGTTGAAAACTTCTGATTTCCATTCTTCAACATTTGTCCCACAGCTGTTCTCATCTCAGCAAATGACATCACTACCCACTCTTTTTCTCAATCTGGAAATCATCCTTGGTTCTTTTCTTTTCCTCATTGCCAATATCTATTTATTTTAGAAATTTCTATTATCTCTATTGCAAAATATGTCACAAATCCATCTCCTTTTCTTGTTTCTGCATTATTGGTCTTAAAGCTTCCATTTGAGCATCATCGTAACCATTATCCACAATAGTCCCAGGAAATTTACATTAATTCAAATGACAGCAATGTTTTTCCCTATAAAATGCTTTCTATGGCTTTGTATTAGTGGTAGTTTTATAATTTCTCAAGTCAGTCTTTCTTTCTTTCTTTCTTTCTTTCTTTCTTTCTTTCTTTCTTTCTTTCTTTCTTTCTTTCTTTCTTTCATTTGAGATAGTGCCTGGCTCTGCCACCCTATAATTTCTATACAAGCATACCTTGGAGCAATAATCTGCTTGTCTAGAAGGTTTGGGAGATTTTACATACACTGGCATTGCAAGCACATATTTTCACTCAGATTGTATATTTATTTGAATGAGGAGAGAGATTTGTGCATGGTGTTTAACAGTTCCCAAACTGCAGCTGCCACTTGACATGCTTAAGTTCTACTTTATTTTTGTTGTTGTTTGTTTGTTTGTTTCGAGACAGGATCTAGCTTTGCTACCCAGGCTGGATTGCAGTGCCACGATTATGGCTCACTGCAGCCTTGACCTCCCTGGCTCAAGTGATCCTCCCACCTCAGCCTTCTAAGTAGCTGGGACCACAGGCATGCGCCATCACACCTGGCTATTTTTGTATTTTTTGTAGAGATGGGGGTCTCCCTATGCTTCCCAGGCTGGTTTTGAACTCCTGAGCTCAGGTGATCCTCCTGCTTCGGCCTCCCAAAGTACTGGTACTACAGGCATGAACCACTGTGCCTAGCCTCTGCCTTCTTTTTTAATGTCTTCTCAAACCATTTCCAATCCCCACCTGCTTTGTCAGCTACATTCCAGCCACAGTATATATATTTCTCACACTGGATCTGGGCTTTTTCCAGCCTTTTTATTACTGCAAACACATCCTTAACTTGTAACATTTCCTCAGTCTGTTCTAACTGCTGGAATTACTTTTCCTTCCACTCTGAATAGTTTTCTTTGCCTTGTTATTTAATTCTACATCATATGTTACTTCTTTCTCAGAAAATGCTCTCTAGTAATCTAATCTGAGCTATCTCCTCTCTCACATTTAATACTCACCCCCTCAATTTCTATTATATTGCCTTTTTCTCATCTTAACATTGTTTATTTCTGTGTTAACTAGTGAGCTTTTGAATTCCGCTTCTAGAATGCAGACCTCAGGGGCAAGGAGACCTTCTAAATCTTGTTCTACACTAGACCCCCAAAATCTAGATCATCGGTGGTAGGTGGTCAGTAAATGTATGTGGGAAGGCTAGAAAAGGCAAAGGTAGGTTTAAAAAATACAAACAAATTGACTAAATCTAATTTTGAACATTAAGAAAGACTTATTGCAATGTTAACATTTATTTTAAAAGAAGAAGTAAGGCATATTACTAAGTGAAAGAAGCCCATTGGAAAAAGCTACATACGATAGGATTCCACCTATATGACATCTGGAAAAGTCAAAACTACAGATATAGTAAAAATATCAGTAGTTTCCAGGGGAAGGTTGAGGGTGAGAGTTGGGAGGTGGAATGAATAGGTGGAACACTAAGGATTTTTAGGGCAGTGAAAATATTCTGTATGATACTATAATGCTGGATACATGTCATTATACTTTTGTCTAAACCCATAGAATGTACAACACTAAGAGGGAGCCCTAGTGTGACCTATGGACATTGCTTGATTATGATGTGTCAATGTAGGCTCAATAGTTGTAACAAATCTATCACTATGGTGGAAGCTGTTGATAATAGGGGAGGCTAACCATGCGCCGGGGCAGGAGTATCTTGGAAATCTCTATACCTTCTTCTTCTTTTGCTATGAACCTAAACCCTCTAAAAAATTAAGCCTTTAAAAAGAGGGTAAAGCAATAATTGTAACACTGTAGTAGCAGAAACGATCATTGTTAAAGGCAATTGGTAAGGCCTAATAGTAATTTACTGTGTGATATGGTATCCATTACTTGAACACCTTTTGAATATAACATTTCACCCTATATAAAACTAAGCTATTTTATGCAAATTATTTCAGCCAAATGTTTGAAAATTGGCTTAGTTTCTCATTTGTGTATGCTATAAATTAACTTTAAGATTTATATATGTTATAAATTTGACAGCAATTTCTGATAACTAACAGATAAGGATTTTCTCCACACTATGTTAAGAAGTTAATTACATAAAAATATTTAAATGTATAATTCTATTTTAACTTACTTTAATAATTTTGTTAAGTGGAAGAAGCAATAATTTCTCAGCAGAAACTATGGTAGTATGTTTCACAAATATTTACTTAAGATTGCTTTTATATATTAAGTTTTCTCAAAAGAAGGGCAATCAATACCATATATTGCATTTTAAGAAGTGGCTATACCCATATAATCACAGAAAACATGAATTGTTATATGTATTACTAATTTAAAATTGTCCCAGGCTGACAGAAATAGAAATATTATTTCACAAGGAATTCATTTTAATAGGTTTTCAGTGTAGGGCTATATTAATGTCTTCAAATGAACTTTTATTGAGGAATACTTACTGGGAAATAAGTAGACATTAACAGAGCCTAGGCTATAAAAGATCAATTTAGACCACTTTGAATATTATGCTAGGCATTATTAGACACTTATAAAGTGATTCATATTGACACTCAGGAGTTCAGAATTATTTATTTTATGTAATAAAAATATAACTTTCCATGAAAATTTGATGCAATGTGAGAAATTGCCTTGAAAATTCAGTTTCCCTAATTCAAAAAGTTCAAATTGAATTACACTTTTCAGTAGAAACATTCATAAAGTTGTCAGTTTGTGTCAGTTGCATGAGAAGAGATATAAATTTTCAGAGAAGGCTATTTATAGAATCTTTTAATACTATATTTTTAATGTTCTACTTCTCATATTCATGTTTCCTAAAATCCAATTCTGATGAGATATGGTTTAATAAAAATTATGGCTATATATGTTAAATAACTACTAACTTAATTAAATTTTGATAAAAGCAACTAAAGTTATTTTACAAAATTTAAATGCATAAGGGGTGTTTCTTTTGCCTCCTCATCAAACAATAAAATACTGATGACTATAGACAGATAGACAATGTATTTGGGGATGCCCTGGTTTGTTCACGTACCGGAAAATAGTGGTTCTTATCTTCTTAATTGTCATTAGGGGAAAATCTCAAAATTATATATTGAGTAAACAACTAACAAAATGTTTGTTTTCTATAGTTCATTCTCTTCAAAGTATAATAAAATTCACAGACTAGAAGTTTAGAAGGTTTGAACTCTGAATCCAGAATTATCTTTTAAGAGAATACTCTGAAAAAGTAACTGTAGCTGGGCATGGTGACTCACATCTTTAATCCCAGCTCTTTGGGAGGCTGAGGCAGCCAGATCTCTTGAGCTCAGGAATTCAAGACCAGCCTGGGCAACATGGCGAAACCCTGTCTCTACCAGAAATACAAAAACTAGTCAGGCGTGGTGGCATGCACCCGTATTCCCAGCTACTATGGAGGCTGAAGCAGGAAAATCACTTGAACCCAGGAGGCATAGGTTGCAGTGAGCTGAAATGGCACCACTGCACTCCAGCATGGGCAACAGAGCCAGACCCTGTCTCAAAAAAACAAAAAGGTAACTTTAGTTGTTTTCCTCTTCTTATCTATAAAATAGTGATAGCCATATCAGTCCTTCTTAACTCATAGACACTTTTAAAAGTGATAAAATTACTGTATGTACTATCGATTCAAAGAGGCATAGGCGTATTTCATGAGAATTTGTTGCTTGTTTCAATGATTTTAAAAAAACACAATCTTGGAGATATAGTTTCATATTTTACCTGTTTATATTAAAGGAGATAAAAATGATGGCTGTGTGTATTTTCACAAGTGTGTGTGTTTTATTGGAAAAGAATAGATAGATTCCAGTTCCATTTGATGGCATACTGTGTATTTTGGACCACAACCTCCACATAAAACAATTTTTAAAACTAGACAAAATATATCAAGTATGTTTTTTAAGAGCAAGAAAGAGCCAAGAATTTGGTAACACATATCAACAGACTGACAGCTGTCTCCTCAATAGCAAAAAGGAAGTCAAATGACTGTGATTTATCAGTGTGCTAGAATCAACCATTTGCTATCTAAAAGAATCTCCTTCAAAAATATAACTGCAACAAAGGCATTTTCAAGCAAACCAAAAATGAAACAATTCACCACAAGCAGACTGCTGGTAAAGGAATTTCTACTACATGATGTTAATAATACAGGGGAAAAAAACACAACAAAAAAGAATAGAAATTAGCAAATCTGTAAAAAATCCAGATGAACATCTATAAACTAATAATAAATATAATAATACTGCTTTATGTCATTTAACAGTATATAGTGTGGTATCGTCCTAGGAATACAGAAATAAATATAGATAGAAAACCCAATAACACAGTCAGTGATGTAGAGACACTTGGCGTAAGACAGAGATGGCTTTGCATAGCAGTGCAACAATAAATGGTCTTGGGGCAATTGAGTATTCATTCATGTGGGAAACTAAAATTGGACGCTACTTCACACTACTAATATTTATAGAATTAAATGTGAAAGGGAAAATAGTAGACAGTAGAGCTTTTAGAAGATAATAAAAAATATTTTTATGATCTCAGGGCAAGGAAATGTTTAGTAAACAAGACATAAAAATAAATATTTATAATAGAAATGTGTATTAATTGAGTTACATTAAAATTAAGATCTTCCTTTTATCAAAAGCACCATTTGGGGTATAAAAATGAAAATAACATAATAGGAGACTATTATTACAGTATATGAAATTAACAAAGGGCTTATATCCAGGACATATAAAGAGTACCAGAAATCAATAGGAAAAGTCAATGCAATGAAAAAATAGAAAAAATGAGGAGCTATAACTTCACAAAAGGGAATATGTAATTGGCCAATGTGCACATGAAAAGGAACAACCTCATTTATATCAGAAAAATTTAAATTAAATCTATAATGAAATAGCACTATGAAGGTAACAAAATATATTTTTTTAAATGTCTGATAATATCAGATATTAGAAAAAATATGGAGCAACAGGAATTACTCCAATACTCCTAGGAATGCAAACTTGTACAACTACATTGGAAAAAAACCCAGAAATTATCTAATAAAGCCATCAACGTGCAAAACTTCAAACAGCAAATTTATTCCTTGTGTTTAGCCACGGAAATTGTGGGCGTATAGTGTATATGTGCACTAGGAAATAAGCTCACAAATCTAATAACAATATTGTGGAAGCAAATTTAAAGTCCATCAAGAATACAATAAATTAACACATTTTGATTCATTCTAGAATGGTATAAAATAACTTGAGAAAACTAAATGGACCTGGACCATTATTGGAGAAATGGTTAAAGCAATGCTGGGCAAGAGAAATAGAACAGAGAAGAAATACAGACTGCATGATTTAATTTATATACAATTTTTAAATAGCAATAGTTAAATTATATTGCTTAGGTATACATTTTTGGGGTGTAGAAATATAAGGCAAAACAAGGGGAAAATTACATAAAAGTTGAAAAAGGTGGGTGAAGAACGGAAAGCGGCAAATAGGAAACTCCTGTGTAGTCACAATGTTCTCCTGACCTGGGTAGTTTAATTGCTGTTCACTTTCTAATAATGTGACATTGTATACATTTATGTTGTATGTACTTTTCTGAATATGCAACTTTATCACATTTAAAGAAGTAAAAATTTTAATGTAAATGGCTAAACTCTGGAAGTCATATGGTTAAACAAGCAGTTGAAGGCTGGTATAACAATTAAGAAAATAAGAAATCAAGATATCATATGCAAAATATTTCAAACAAGAGATTGATAGATTTGAAAAGATGAATTAATATTTTATCTAAATATAACATTTAAAATATTCTTAATGTAACATAAGAAAATTTTAAAAGTCCCAACAAGGCTGGAAAATGGATTCATTGTTTTGTTTTTCAAATCTCAATCTGATTTATGCCAATATTAACCTCCCTGTAATAAGAAGCATGTGAGAAGACCCTGCAACACCTGTTTCTGAATGTACCAAAGAAAATTAATTTGTCTTCCATTATGAAAAAGAATTACTGAGAAGCAGAATGAGAGGGGAAAATATAAACAATAACTAGAAAAAAGTTTATGACACTAATTTTTTTAAAGATGAATGCAATTGAGGAGTAAGAAAGAATCATGATTTTGTGATTAAATAGCATCTGGAAGGGAAATCCTTAGATCATAACTGTGAAAAAGCTAGTCATCCAAACTGACCAGAGAAGGCAAAACACATTGGCAAAAAGATGGTGCAATAAAAGAGCAATGAATATCTGCATGTCATATCTTCAAGAGATGGAAATATGGAATTAATACAGTGTGTGGAATCTTTGTCAGTTTCTTCAAAAATGAGAAATTAACTGTAAATGTACACAATATTAAATCTTATTTTACAATGAAAAATGTGAACACTGCATGAGAATGAAAGAGATGACATAGTGGAATGAACAGTAAAAGACTAAGTTAACATTTTTCTTATCTTCCAAGGCATCAATCTCTATTTCCTCCTACTTTCATGAGAGTTACTTATTTAAGGGGTCTCTGCTCCTCTGCTACCCTTAAATGTTAATCTATTCCGTGGTTCCGTCCTCGACTCTTCTATTTTCTCTGTTTCCCTTGGTAACTTCATCCTTTCTAGTGATTAAAACCACCTACATATCACAGGTTCCCATAAGCAGTTTTTACTTTTTTCTGTTGTTTCAGTTGCCTGCTGGACATTTCCATCTAACGTCTCAACTTTACGTTTACAAAAAACAAAAAAAAGAAAAAGTGCAACATTTTTTATTAAACCAAAATTTCTTGCAAGCCTGATTTTGACAAACAGCATCATTATCCATGAAGTAATCCAAGTAGAAATCTTGAAATATCATTACTTCCTTATTTTTTAGCAACACCTTCAACCTCCCTCTTCTATATATGCATACATTATCATCATCATCATCACCATTATGATTATCATGATACGTTTTCAAATAGTTTTGTTCTTTATACAATGCTGCCAAAAATCCTGTTTTAAAAGCAATCCTGGATGTATAATATAGATGGTTATTTAACATTCTCTACTACTCCATAATTTTTCCACTTCTCATTTACAGAATTTTTTTATAATTATAGCATATAACAACCTAGTTTGAATATCTAGTTTATACTTTGTTTACATGTCATATTAGTCAGGGTTCTCTAGAAGGGCAGAACTAATGGAATACATTCATACGTATATATAGAGAGAGTTTCTTAAGTGTTAACTCACATGATCACAAGGTCCCACAGTAGGCTGTCTAAAGACTGAGGAGCAAGGAGAGACAGTCCAGGTTCCAAAACAGAAGAACTTGAAGTTCCGTGTTCGAAGGCAGGAAGTATCCAGCATGGGAGAAAGATGTAGGCTGGGCGGCTAGGTCAGTCTCTCTTTTCACATTTTTCTGCCTGCTTATATTCTAGCTGAGCTAGAAGCTGATTAGATTGTGCCCAACCAGACTAAGGGTGGATCTGCCTTTCCCAGCCCATTGACTCAAATGTTAATCTCCTTTGGCAACACCCTCACAGACACACCCAGGATCAAAACTTTGTATCCTTCAATCCAATCAAGTTGACACTCAGTATTAACCATCACAAGTCCACGCCTTGTCAACTTGAGCCCATACACATCTGGGGAGATCATATACAATATTCAAATAAAGAAAATAATAAGGTAATAGTTACACCTAACAAAATACAATTATCCTTCATACAACCAGAAATTCACCAATCCCCAACCCAAATACTATTACATAAAGTTAACAATACTTAAATGCTGATGTGAAGTCAATAAATCTTATGTCACATGATAAAGGAGAAAGGAAATAAAATGAAGATATTTTCTTAGTACAAGTGTATACCTACACAGATATGTTTTTAACAAAAGAAGGAGGAAATACTCATAGCAATTATAGTCCTCGTTTCTGCAGCCAGTCACGTGGTCATAGCTGGTACTGATGACTACCTTCTTCTACTACTCATACTGTATTCCCTTTGCCTTCAGCAAGCACCTCAGCAGGTTGTGTTTTTTTTCCTCATGGAGTGACGCAAACCTTTATTCCTGAATGGTCTGAGTCATTTGTAGTCCTGCCTGGATTGGGCTGCTGTACTTTCCCATTGACCTTAATCACAGGGCATGGTAATAGTAAGAGACACCCTCATGGATCTCCTGTATTCTATGCATACTCTTCCTTATCTCCATTGTGGAGCAGTAGACTGATTTCATCTTGATAGTCCAGGTCAATCACGCCAGCCAACACTGTAATTCCCTTAATAGCAGGTTGACTTAAAGGCAGGAGAAGCCCAAAGTATCCAGGTGGCAATCTTAACTCCAAGTTTAATGGAACCATTGTTGTCTCCCAGTGGCAGCGTTCCTCCCTCTGGAACTAAGACCTCTAGGCCAGCAGAACATAATGTTGCAGTAATAGGAAGTAAAAATTTTGCTAGTGGATCATTAGGGTTGATGGTGAGTGGTGCCACTTCCACTTCCACCCCTTGATTCCTGGACCCGTGAATTCTGGCTATGGAAGAAACAGTACTGTATATTGGATGTTGAATCAGAGCACACACGGCCATCTGGAGAACTTTGCCCCAGCCCTAGCCAAGCATTGTCACCTAGTTGGCGTTGTAATTGTGACTTCAAAAGGCCATGCCACCATTCTATCAATCCAGCTGCTTCAGGATGATGGGAACATGGTAAGACCCATGAATTCCATGAGCATGAGCCCACTGCCGCACTTCTTTAGACATAAAGTGAGTGTCTTGGTTAGAGGCAATGCTGTGTGGAATACCATGACGGTGCATAAGGCATTCCGTGAGCCCACAGATGGTAGTGTTGGCAGAAGCATTGCATGCAGGATAGGCAAGCCCATATCCGGAGTAAGTGTTTATTCCAGTGAGGACAAACCTCTGCCCTTCCCATGATGGAAGAGGTTCAATATAATCAACCTGCCACCAGGTAGCTGGCTGATCACCCTGAGGAATGGTGCCATATCAAGGGTTCAGTGTTGGTCTCTGCAAAATTAGGCAGAGCAGCAGCTGTAGCCAGGTCGGCCTTGGTGAGTGGAAGCCCATGTTGCTAAGCCCATGCATAACTTCCACCCCCACCACCATGGCCGCTTTGTTCATGGGCCCACTGGGCAATGACAGGGGTGGCTGGGGAAAGAGGCTGAGTGGTGTCCACAGAACGGGTCATCCTGTCCACTTGATTATTAAACTACTTTTCTGCTGAGGTCACCCATTGGTGAGCACTCACATGGGATACAAATTCTTCAGTTTTTGACCACTCAGAGAGGTTCTTCCACATAGCTCTTCCTCAACTTTCTTTGTCACCAATTTTCCAATCGTACTTCTTGTAAGTCCCTGACCATCCAGCCAAACCCTTGGCTACAGTCCATGAATCAGTATATAATCACACATCTGGACATTTCTCCTTCCATGCAAAGTGCACAAACAGGTGCACTGCTTGAAATTCTGCCCACTGGGAAGGATTCCCTTCACCACTGTCCTCCAGGGATGTCCTAGAAAGGGGCTGTAGTGCTGCAGCTGTCCATGTTCAGGAGGTGCCTACATGTCGTGTAGAGCCATCTATAAACCAGACCCTTGTCTTCTGTTCCTCTGTCAACTGGTCATAGGGGACTCCCCATGAGGCCATCAGTGCAGGCTAGGGGAGTGTAGGAAGGGTGGCAGGAGTGGGGAGCATGGGCATTTGAGTCACTTCCTCATGTAACTTATATGTGCCTTCAGGACCTGCTTGAGCCCGATCACGTATACACCACTTCCACTTGATGATGGAATGCTGCTGTGCATTATCCACTTTATGGCTAGATGGGTCAGAAAGCACCCAGTTCATGACAGGCAGTTCAGGTCACATGGTGACTTGATGACCTATAGTCAAACATTCAGTTTCCACCAAAGCCCAGTAACAGGCCAAGAGCTGTCTCTCAAAAGGAGGGTAGTTATCTGCAGAAGATGGCAGGGCCTTGCTCAAAATCCTAGAGTGCCCCACTATGATTCACCTATGGGGGCCTGCCAAAGGCTCCAAACAGCATCCCTATCTGCCACTGACTCCTCAAGCACCATTGGATCTTCTAGGTCACATGGCCCAAGTGGCAGAGCAGCTTGCACAGCAGCCTGGACCTGTTGCAGAGCTTCTCCTGTTCTGGGTCCCACTCAAAACTGGCAGCCTTTCAGGTCACTTGATAAATGGGCCTAGACTCATCTGCGGCAATTTCCCGAGTGCCAGAATGCATAATTGGCATAGACATACCTAGCAGCTGGCATAACCCCCACATTGCCTCCCTGACTGGTAGGGGGAGGGCTACCATATAGGGGAATCTATATTTATATATCTCATATATGTATGAGTATGGGAGTTTATATATATATATATATTAGTATGTACTCATATATACTCATATATGTACTCATATATATACTCATACATGTATTCATATATATACTCATACATGTATTCATATATATACTCATACATGTATTCATATATATACTCATACATGTATTCATATATATACTCATACATGTATTCATATATATACTCATACATGTATTCATATATATACTCATACATGTATTCATATATATACTCATACATGTATTCATATATATACTCATACATGTATTCATATATATACTCATATATGTATTCATATATATACTCATATATGTATTCATATGTACTCATATATGTATTCATATATATACTCATATATACTCATGTATATTCATATATATACTCATATATATATTCATATATATACTCATATATATTCATATATATACTCATATATATTCATATATATACTCATATATATATTCATATATATACTCATATATATATTCATATATATACTCATATATATATTCATATATATACTCATATATATATTCATATATATACTCATATATATATTCATATATATACTCATATATATATTCATATATATACTCATATATATATTCATATATATACTCATATATATATTCATATATATACTCATATATATATTCATATATATACTCATATATATATTCATATATATACTCATATATATATTCATATATATACTCATATATATTCATATATATACACTCATATATATATATATGAGTATGGGAGTTTAAGTATTAACTTTACACGATCACAATGTCCCACAATAGACTGTCTGTAGGCTGGGGAGAAAGGAGAGCCAGTTTGAATTCCAAATCTGAAGAACTTGGAGTCCGAAGCCGAAGTTTGAGGGCAGGAAGCATCCAGCACGGGAGAAAGATGTAGGCTGGGAGGCTAGGCCAGTCTCTCTTTTCACATTTTTCTGCCTGATTATATTCTAGCCACACTGGCAGCTGATTAGATTGTGCCCACCCAAATTAGGTTGGATCTGCTTTTCCCAGCCCACTGACTCAAATGTTAATCTCCTTTGGCAACACACTGACAGACACACCCAGGATCAATACTTCGTATCCTTCAATTCAATCAAGTTGACAGTCAGTATTAGCCTTCACACATGTCTATCTCCACCAGAATATAAATTCCTCAAGGACAAATTGTAGGCTTCAATCCTTAGAACAGTATCAAGTACACTAAATTTTTTATGGAATGAATGCATTCTTTGCATGGCTGTTTGCTGTAGATTGATCATGTTTAAAAGTAGGAACTATTAACCTGGGATCCGTGGATAGAATTGATAGGTCAGTAATAAAAAGAAATTATCTTACTTTTCACTAACCTCTGACTAAAGTTAGCATTGTTTTTAAGCCAACAAACGACAATAGTACCTATAACTTTGTCACTAAGATAATCACAAATTTGCTCATATTAAGTTTGAGTTATTGTAGATATATGAAATATTTTTAAGCCCATAACTGTTTGGAATATGGTAATTATTAGATACACTGCTAGACCATTCTATGCAACATGTAATTAAAGACACATTTATGGCTGGGTGCAGTGGCTTATGCCTGCAATCCCAGCACTTTGGGAGGCTGAGTTGGGTGGATCGTTTGAGGTCAGGAATTTGAGATCAGCCTGGCCAAAATAGTGAAACCTCATCTCTACTACAAATACAAAATTAGCCAGGTGTGGTGGCACATGCCTGTAATCCCAGCTACTCGGGAGGCTGAGGCAGGACAATCACTTGAACCAGGGAGGCGGAGGTTGCAATGAGTCAAGATCATGCCACTGCACTCCAGCCTGGGCAACAGAGCAAGACTCTGTCTCGAAAAAAAAAAAAGTATAAATATACACACACACACACACACATATATATATACACATACATATATATATAATTGTTTTCCTTGATAATCCTATGCCTTTCATAGTATTCATTTAAATCTGAGAAGGAAGCTTCAACAGGTGGCTAAATGATCCAAGACAAACAAATTTTAGAAGCTCCTTTCCTATGAAATGAACACAACACACCATTAAGAGAATTACTGTGATTTTTGTGTTAGATAAGCAGATCTTCCTGCTTTGCAAGAAATCAGTGAAGAAGAATCAGCTAAGAGAATATGAAAGCTGTCAGTACAATTAGAAAGGGATTTAGTATCAGTGATTGAACAAGGAGATAAACAGAGGCATAAGTAGAAATAAAGGTCAAACATAGAAGTAAAGTTAAAATATAAGAATGTACAGCAAGGGCTGAAAACCCTTGTGTAGTAGAAATGAGATAACATTGAGCCATTTGATAAGAATCTCTTAGTCTCCTCGAAAATACATAGTGAAAGACAGAAGTATCACCAAAGATAATGACTTGCTCAGATGGATAAAGAAAATTTCTGGCACTTAAGAGTACAAGCAAAGACCAAAAAACAAACAAAATTAAAAAAATAAATAAACACCTATATAACTTATAATTTAGTAAACTATTATAAATTCCTCATGGAAGATAAATTAGCTGCCAAAAACAAGTCGTAATTATACATAGTTTCCTGAAATAAAACTGTTTTAAAAAGCCCACATTTTGAAGATCTACTTGGCTTTTATTAGCAATTCATGAAATATGAAATCATTCTGTCTAAAAATAGAAGGAGCTCCATTGGGTATCGCAAAACAGTTGGTTTTGACCAGGAACAAGGAAATAGAATAACACAAAAAGCAGATTGGTTAACATTAGGTTACTTCATTTTATTTTTCTTGTAAATGTTAAAATGAAGGGGACTTCCTTATTATGCCAGCTCAGGTGGACTGAGCCCTTTCTGATCGGTTGCTGTGAATCTCCTCTTTTTAGGAAAAACCTATCTATTTGTTCCGCTTCCTTACAGTTTCAGTTGGATTATATGCTATTTGGGGTGAGTGACTCCATTTTGGTTTGGTGTGTTGGGGCCTAGTGCAGGAGCTCAGTTTAAAACAATGGACTACAAAACTGTTACTAGTTTTATACGTTTAACCAATCTGCTTAGTAAACTCAACATCAACGTTATTGTATACATGCTATAGAGTTATTTACAAATTTCCTGTTTTAATCTTTATCAGGTTCTACTTACATTTAAATGTTAGATCAATTTCACTAAGTATTTGTTATCTACCTTGTTAATCAGTGTCCAATGCTGAGATGTTTCTTGAATATTTTTACCTGCACCTGTTACTACAAAGTAGAACAGAGAATGGAGAATGGAGAAGAAAGGGAAACATGAGGCTGGGTGCAGTGGCTCACGTCTGTAATCCCAGCACTTTGGGAAGCCGAGGCGGGCAGATCACAAGGTCAAGAGTTCGAGACCAGCCTGACCAACATGGTGAAACCTCATCTCTACTAAAAATACAAAAAGTAGCCTGGCGTGGTGGCACGTGCCTGTAATCCCAGCTACTCAGGAAGCTGAGGCAGCAGAATCACTTGAACCCACGAGGCAGAGGTTGCATTGAGCAGAGATTGCACCACTGCATTGCACTCCAGCCTGGGTGACAGATAGAGACTCAATCTCAAAAAAAAAAAAAAAAAAAGGAAACATGAACTTACATAATAAAACACAGGCTATTTTCAAAAACATTGAGAAAAATTTAAGAAACTGTGCAAAGTTATTATGCAAATAGAATGATGCCACATCCAATTCTTTAAATATCATTTATTCATGCATGCAAGCTGTAAGTATTACTGTGTCAGGCCCTGTGTTAGTTACTGATGATTTTTTTTAAAAAGCAGACACCATCAGCGCCTTCATGAATGTACCGTCTAGGTAGAAGGCAGATTTTAATCAAATCAACACAAAATTATAATTAAATATAGCAAGCGTCAAACACAAAAAAGCAAAGATACTTAGCATATAACAGAGATAACTAACTTAGTCTGGATTCCTAAGGAAATGATATTTAAGCTGAGATCCAAATGATGACTTGTATAGGGGATGAGGGAAGAAAACTAGAGGAAGGGGAAACACAGGCTCCAGAAGGGAGAGAACTTGATATGGTCTAGGAAATGAAAGGTAATCAATTATGTGTACTGAGCATGAGGGAGGAGGCAAGAGGTAAAGCAGGTAGATTGCATAGGGCTTTATAGGGAGGGTGACCACACATCCCAATTCCTTAGGGCAGTTAGGGTTTAAGATAAGTAATAATCAATAATAATTAATATTGCCATTTCCACTCTCAGAAGCTTCCCAGGTTGGTGACATATTATCATTCTAATTCTATAAATAGATAAGGGGAGATCATAGTATCAATTAGGAATTGCTCTTGGCTATTAATATCATATGTCAGAAGTAAGAAGAGCTTTAAAAAGATAGAAGGTTAATTTTCTCTCAGGGAAAAAAAAAAGTTACAGAGGTAGGAAGTCCTGGCCTGATCTGACAGCTCCATAGATATAGTCTAACTTGGTTTCTCAACATTCCCAGTGTAGGGGTAAAAAGGTAGTACCCTTTCCTCACCCATCACAAGGGTAATGGCTGATGTGCCTATACAAAAAGACAGGTTAGGGAGAAAGCATTAAAAATGTGTTTAACCAAAGTTTTACTTGGCATGGAAGCCTTCAGAAGTAATGACCTAAAGACCCAGGGAAAACTGTGTGTTTTTACATAAAGTCTGATAAGACACATGGATAGTTGTGGAGATATAAGATTAGACAAAAAGGGTGTCATCTAATGGTAATAAACTGAGGCGGGAATTCGGCAAAGTCTGTTTGTTCAGACTATTCTAGGCCTCTGTGTGTAGCATTCCTTCCCCCATATGTGGTAGGACACTCTGGAAGGGGGTCTTAATATTTACTTCCAGAGAAGGTAGGTCAGAGAATAAACTTTCTAGGTTTTATAGCTTGTTTTGACGGAGAGGAATTCTGGTTTCTATGACTCACTTTGGAGGAGAAAGAGGTATGAGAAAAAGGAGGGTGGGAGAATATCAGAGAGACCTTGTTTCTGAGGCTTTCCCAGTTGTCTCCAGTTCAAAGTACTCAGCCTGCCAAGGGCATACTTTGGTGTATAATTTTCTGAGGCCCAGCACTAGGTATGGCTTATCCTCGTGGTTATCTCATGGCTCCAGAAGATTTCTGAAGCCCCAGTCATCATGTCCGCATTCTAGGCAAGAACAAGGAAGAGTGAGGAAAGAACAAAAAAGGCCTATACCTATTAAGCATCCTTCACCTAAGACTCAGTCTAAAAACCTTCCATTTACATTTCACTGGCAGAAATTTAGGCATATAGTATCACTCAGTTGCAAAAAAGTTAGATATTATAGTTTTTAGACAAGTATATTGATATTGCACCAAATAAAATAGGGGTTCTATTAACAAGAAAAACAGAATAGATATTAGGTGGGAAATTAGCAATCTGTGCAAAAGGCATTAATATGTTCTTTATTCTAAGTGAAATAGAAGCCATGAAGAGATTTATGCAGGGTAGTGCCTAATCTGATTACAGTTTGGGTGAGTGTGTTTTTTTAATTTTTTGACTGCCATATAAACAATAGATTACAGAGGGCAAGTGTAAAAGCAGAGAGATCAGTCAGGGGGCTCAAGTTGCAATAGGGCAGGAGAAATATGAAGCAGGGCAAATTCTACTGGACATTAAGAAATCGTGTAGACAAAAGAGATATTTAAGAATAAACATCCACTGGATATGATGATTTAATAAATGTGGAGGTTGAAGGAGAGGCAAATGGCAGGGAAGGCTTAAATATTGTGACTTTTAGGACTAGATGAATAAATAGCATTGTTATTTGAAGAACTGTGGAATTTTGGAAGAAATCTAGATTAGAGGCTCAGAAGCTTAGGATCAGTTCAAGACATATTGAGTTGCAAATGCATTTAAGATATTTAATGGACGTATCAAGTAGGTTGTTAAATAGGTGGTCATAAAATAAATTGGGCAATCATTAGCATATAGAAGATAACTAAAGTTGCAGACATAAGTAAGATTACTGAAGAAAAGCATATAAAATAAGATGAAAAGATAGTCTAGAACCAAGCCACAAAAAACTTCAACATTTAGTTTCCTGTAGAAGAGGATGTGGTTGCAAGAAGATTGAAAATGCCTGAGTAAAAAAGTAGGAGGGAAAACAGAAGAATGCAGCATCATGGGAGCCAAGAAAAGAGAGAGTTTCAAGAAGAGAGAGTTTTTAAGTGTCACGTACTTGTGAGATATCAAGTAAAACATAACAGAACAGTATCCATTGGATTTAGAAAATGAAGAGTTGCTTCAGTAAAGGGAAGATTGGATAAGTCGGTATGCAATAAACTGAGAAACAATGGGCAGTAAGGTGATGGAGGTAGTGGAGATGGATTGTACAAATCCTACCACTTCAAAAACTTATGCTGTAAGCTGGCATGGTGGCTCACATCTGTAATCCCAACACTTCAGGAGCCCAAGGCAGGAGGATTGCTTGAGCTCAGGAGTTTGAGACCAACCTGGGCTACATAGGGAGACCCTACTAGTACAAAAAATTAAAAAAGTATTCAGGCATGATGGCTTGTGCCTGTAATCCCAGGTGCTCAGGGCACTGAAGCTGGAGGATGCTTGAGTCTAGGAGGTTGAGGCTGCAGTAAGCAATGATTGTGCTACTGCACTCTAGTCTGGGTGACAGAGGAAGACCTTGTCTCAACAATTAAAAAAAAAAGGTATATTGCAAAGAGATAATGAAGATAGTGAAGTATGTAGAGAAAAGTGCAGGCTCTAAGGAAAATTTTCTTTTTAATTGGTTCTTTTACTTATGCTTTTTTTAAATGGTAGAGATTTAATGAAGTTTAGATACTGCAAAGAAGGATTCTATATACAAATAGTTTCTTAAATGAGAAACTGTGATGAGACGAATAAGAAATTGTTATATATGTTTTTTATTTCTGCCTTCAAATATACCATTTCAGATCTACCTTCAAAATTAAGTACCTCTCAGGAAGATCCCACAACCTCAATATCAATCTTATGAATTAAGAAGTCTGGCTCTGTCTTACATTAAACATCCATCTCATACAAGTTAAAGTGTCTTCTCCTTTTCCAATTTAGGCCTTCTTTTGTTCCTAGAAATCTGCTCTGGCAAATAAGGAATTGGTTTGATCTTCCTTCGCTTATTCCTCTCTCTGCTGTTTGCACTGGTAGAAACAGAGTAGGGACTGGAGGAAAGTAGGCAAGGGTCTTATTTTTAGTGCTATTTAATCCAGTCCTGAGTTAACTTTCTTGGATTCCTGATATGAGCAAATGTACAGGCTGACTTCTTGCTACCTTTCTTCAGCTCTTGCCTCCTGGAGGTACATCATAGATTATCTTGAGTGGGTCTCTGCGAGACAGCTCAAGCCTAGGTACATTCCCTGGTATCTGATTGCCTTGTGGGGAAATTATGCAACTTTGCTTTGCCAAGCGGTTGATGTGTGGCTTCTGAAATTAACACTCTCTCTCTTCCCTTCTGTTTTAAGTATCTTAGCCAACTCCCCCCATCAGACTCCTGAAGACAAGAAGAATGCATGTATTTCTATGTTTCCATGGTAATATATATTCCCAAATATTTGAGAACTCATGTCAAGTCCTCCCAAGGGTACTTTCAAAAATTCTTACAGTGTTTGATTGAAAAGTTAGAAAGGGGCAAACAAAGGTGTCCTTTATTTTTACAAATTCCCTTGAAGAACCTTCCTATATTAACTTTCTAGTCTTCTTTTATCTAGGTTGTGGTCACTCTGTTCTTTTGGCAATTTTGTAGTAGGTGCTGCATGAATGTATCCAGTCTTTTTGCCAGAATTCTGAGACTACTGGAAAGATCCATTACATCATATTATAAAAATAGTCAAGAGAAGAGGTTGACCAGACAACAAAGAGAAAGCACAACGAATAAATTCGGGAAGCCAAGAATGTGCAAAGTGGAAAGATCTGCTTCAGAGAGCCAGTGTCATTCTGTGAGAAATTAGAAACAGGTGTTTTTTTGTTTTTGTTTCGTCTTTTATGTAAAGGATATTCTAGTATTGTGAGGCTTTCAAATATGTTATCTGTCAAGTGACAGACTCAAATCTGTCCTTTAAAGTAAAAACAAGAGGGGAAGGCAGACAGCAAGTATGTCGGAAGGTTATGGGAATAATTTAAAGGGAGTAGAGAGTAGCATTCCTTAATAAGGAAGAAGCAGCTGAAGTGGGAGGAGAAGATAGATTCAAGAAAGATTATGGAGGTACAAATGGCAGACTATAATGACTGGTCAGATATGAAGAAATAAATAGGCTCAATCAAAGATAATGCTAGGTATGGGAAACTTCAGAGTTAGTTATGCTGATCCTATGTTGTATTTTACAACTAATTTTGTTACATATGTGCTATACATTTTGGTGCAATTATTACTTCTCAGAGTCCTAGAATCTTTACTTTACAATTTATATCATAATAACAATTCCATAGTGACTTGGAGGATCTAATATATCCCCAAGAAATGCTAACCCCTCCCTCTTCTAATTTCGTTTTTCTCCATGTAAAAAGCAATTTTTACTCTTGTCTTGTAAGATCCTGTTTTATTTATTTATTTTTATTACACTTTAAGTTCTAGGGTACATGTGCACAATGTGCAGGTTTGTTACATATGTATACATGTGCCATGTTGGTGTGCTGCATGCATTAACTCGTCATTTACTTTTTTTTTAATGGATAGATAGTCTGTAGTATGTGCCAGGCTTGAGTCTACCTACTTTTTAAATATTGGATCTTTGAATTTTCACAATAGCCCTATTAAGCAATTACTATTATTATTATCATCATCCACATTTCACAGATAAAGAAATTGAGACTCTAAAAGAGGCCCAAGGTTATGTAGCTATTAAGTAGCAGAACAGGGGTTTAAATTCAAGTAGCCCAAGCTTTTAATCATTGCACTCTGCTAGCTTTCTGTCCTATAAAAAGCCGTTCATGATCCCTTCAACTACAAGAAATTGCTCCATTCACCCTAGCTTGATCTGAATTCATATGTTGGCTATTTCTTTCCATCTTGAGTTATCATTATTTTTATATATGTTTTAACTAGATTATCTACTAGCTGGTAAAGTTCTTTCAGGCAAGGAGCATTTCTCATTCATCTTTGTGCCTATAACTAAAAAGGCATAGCCCTAAAGTGTAGCTAATATAGCAAAAACCCTGGAATCAGAGAGGCTTGAGTAGACTGGATGTTTCTGACTTGCTGTGTGACATGAGCATAGAGCTTAAGATTTATGTGCTTCAGACTCCTCACCTGCAAAATGTACTAATCTTTCTTGTGCTTGTGATGAAGTTAAAGGACATAATGCACATCAAAATTTGGACATAGATCCTAATACATCGTGAGTACTCACGAAATACCTATTGTTTCCATTTTTGCTGCACAGAATAAAAAGTCCTCAATAAACATTTGCTAACTCATTGATTCCATTTTTGAGACTACATGTAGATGTGGCTGGTATCAAGCATGAAAGAGTCCATACATAAAGTTACAGGAGAAATGTCTTCTAATGTAATTGCAATCAAATATTTCTACTTTCAGGTATATTGACTATCCATTTCAAGTTTTAACTTGTAAGAAACAGCTAATTATTAACTAGTATTTTATTCTTGTGCATATAAAATTAATATTCATTAGATAATTTTCAAATAATATCAGATATGGAAAACATGAGGACAACTTAAGTGGAAAATTCTTCCAGAATATTGCAATGTTTTCAACTGTAAAATGAATAATAAATCAGAAGTCCAGATTAAGGCTAATTATATTTATAAGGAAATTGAAATAAGAAATATTAAGAATAATCATTTTAATTACAACAATTTGGAATGGGAACTAATGGGTTTGTGAGCTGTTTGTTGTTCTAAATAGTAATAAAAATGCCCAGATTTTTTTTGTAAGAAACAGGTAGCAGATTCATTCATTCAATGTTGAATTATAGATTTTATATAGATTTACCCTTCTTGGATTCTCATAAGGAAATGTTTAATAAAGGATTTTATGACTCAATAAGGCAAATAGTATTGCAAACTTGAATCTCTTCTCAGAATACGAAAAGGTACAAGAACATAGGACTCCCCTAATCTCCAAATCGCTTTCTCCTATTACAACATGAAATTCAGGCTTGGTCAAAAAATGTTATATGAACTACACAGTGTTGCTATAGCGGAAAAGCAAATATTATATATCTATATTTCTTTCTCGAAAGTGCTTTCTAGAAGAACAGTCATTGTATTACATTGGATAGGGAACAGAGGCATTATTTTAAATATATCTGCACATCACCTTTAATGTTACATCAGCTTCTCATGTGATTTCTTTTTAGTCTTCACTTTTTAATCTTTCACTTTCATTAGAAGGGTTAGTAGGGAGAAGGATAATACAGATGTCCTTACAAAGGATAAAATGCTGAAGGTGGAATAAAATTAGCGGCAGGGAAATCATTTAGAAGAACATTTTAATAATCTATTTGAACCTTAATGAGGGCTTGAATTAAGATTCGTTTCCATTATCCAAAATAAACTTTTTTATTCTTCATAATATTTTTCCTGCAACTTCTAATAGTAAAGGTGTTTCCCATTAAATGGGCTTACAACTTAATGAAGCAGTAAGTCATTTAAACCTAAGACTGATAGGGACAAAGTAGGTGATAGAATTATAGAGTTGAAGCATACATTCATTTCATTTCATGAGTCTTGGAGGCTGTGTGTGATTACTCAGTTCAAGCAGAGAATCTTTGAGAACCTTAAAGCAATGAACTCTCAGATAGAAGGAGCTAGCTTGACTGATTAGAAAAGGCAGAAGGTAAAGCCCCAGAGCTAGGCAATGTGGAAAGTGGATTAACACATCATGTCATGCAGCAGTGGTAACTCTCCCCAGGTGGATATAAGATGTTCCAGAACATGCAGGAAAAAAAAAAACAAAGAAAAAAAGAAGGAAATTCCTGAGGGCTGTCCTGATGTCACTAAATTGGAGTCATTCTAAAATACCAGGCATGATCGTGAAGGGCGATAAACTGTCAAAAAGAAACAACATTGCAGAATTTTTTTTAAAAAAGAAAGAAAAGCATTTACAAAGTATTTACAAACCAAAACCAAAAACCTCAATCAGTGGTTTCCATGGGCTGGTGGTAGAGTTAGTGAATTGACCACTTAATTATAGTAGTGGTTACACGGATGTATACTTTTGTCAAAATTCATAAGACTATATACCTACAAAATGTGAATTTTCCTTGGAGTAAATTATACTTCATAAAGCCTGAGTAAAAAGTATTAAAAGTAAATATGATTCACTTAGAAAGGTGAGCTTGCTAATAAAATAAAAAATAAAAATACAGTTATGTGTATGATTTAATCTACATACTCAAAATTAAATTACTGCATGTGATTACCAGAGATAACCAGAGTTTAGAAAGAAGGGGCTTAAAATTGCATATTTAACTCTTTTTAAACTACTGGCTTAATGGTGATACGTATTCTTTATGTGTAGGAATTTCACATAGTTCTGTGTCTTGAATGTGAATTTCAAAGGCAAAGATGAGAGAAATTGTGCCTGATCTGCAGTTCCTTACTCACTTCTAAACTGAGGAAATATTTGTAATGTCACAGATAGGTTTCTCAAGAAGCATACAATGACACTGAATTTAGTGGGCAAGGTGTTCATTAGAGAAGAGAAGGGGGAGTAAGCAAGGTTGTGCCATCAATTTAATGCATACACTGAACTCTGGAGAATGGTACTCCATTTTTGCAGACTGGTGGCTCTGGGCTGACACTCCAGCTGTGCCCTCAGAGTCAACTGTAATGCTCTATCAGGCCAGATACCTCTGAATCCAGTTGGTGTAATGACCAGTAGATAACATGGATAAGGTCCTCTCCAGCATCTCCTTTGCTGAAAAGTGCATCCCCTGATCTGACATGATGTTATGTGAGATAACAAGACAGTGGGTCAAATAAGCTCAGAGAATAGTGCTGGCTGAGGTCCTGTATGCAGAAAAGGCAAACTCATATGTGAAATATGTCTATTCCTATGAGAATGAAATGCTGGCTCTTTCACAATTGAAGGACCCCAATGTAGACAACTTGCTACAAAGTGGTCTATTGGCCTCCTGGAGGAATGGCCCCATATCTGGCCTCGACATTGGTCTCTATTGCAGCAGATTGAATACTTGGCAGAAGGAGTGCCTAGATAAGCCTTGGTAAAAGTCAGGGTCCATGCTTTTGGGTCTATGCATAGCCTCCATTTTTTTTCCTCATAGCTGCTTTATATGTGCCCATCATAACTGCGCTGGCATGGCCAATGAGAGAAGCTGGCTGACATCAACCTAGTGGTCACTTTGAGTGCTTGCTTGTTTAGCAACTATTCTGTGGCGAATGCTCTCTGGTGGGCACCAACATGTGATATAAACATCTTCACACTTTATGACCACTCACCTACGTTCATCCATATACCTATATTCCAGACATCTTTGTCCTCATTCTCCCTATCCTTTACACTCCAGGCCTCTGACCAGCAGCCAGATCATTTGTTACTGCCTATGAGTTTGTACATATCCTAACCTGAGACCACATCTTTTTTCACGCAATGTGCATTACAAGGTACACCATCTGAAGCTCTTCCCATTAGCAAGATCTTTCTTCACCTCTGTTTTTTAAGGCTACCCGTGGAAAAGGCTGCAGTGCAGTTGTCTATGCTGAACTGATCCATACATAAAACACATTTTGTCTTTTTATCTCCTCCTTGATGGCTGTATGGGATCCCTCATATAGCTGTATATGTGGCTAGGGGAGGTGTGCTGGTGCAGTAGTTGTGGGTGCCATGGGAGTCTGAGCTAAATGCTCATGTTACTTTCTTGTACCCGCTGGTGCTACTCATGCTTGATCCCACATGCACCATTGCCATTTTATAATGGATCATTGCTGGATCTGCCTGTGATTTGGTGGGGTTGACAGGATCCAGCTGATAACTGGCAATTCCCTGGCCATGCTCATTTGATATCAGACACTCATTCTTTCCCAGGGCCCAGCAGCCAGTAGTTTTTCAAAAGGTATGAGATACTATGTTGCAAATGGCATGGTCTTGAATCCCAGGGAGGTTTTAATGTGATTGTCTCACTAGTAATCACATTAATGCTCCCTCAGGTTCAGGAATATGCCATTTAAATAATTTCCATTATCTAAAAATAAGCTTTTTTATTCTTCAGAGTATTTTTAGTTCAAGTTCTGGTAGTAAAGGTGTTTCTCGTTAAATGGGCCTCTGACCAGCAGCCTGGTCATTTGCTACTGCCTATAAGTTAGTATATATCACTGAGTATTTCCACAAAGCCCACATGATACAATTTATATATATATATATATACACACACACACACACACACACACAATCCAACAGGCCCTATGTTGTTGGTGGTAATCAGTGGTATATAAGTATAATTACCACTGCAAAATGTACTAATTATCTAATAATAAACTCTCTCTCTATATATAGTTACCACTGATTACCACCAACAACATAGGGCCTGTTGGATAGTGTTTCTCAGCAGGCAAGGGTGCTTACATTATAAGGACTTTTCTTCCTCTGAACGCCACTGAAAGATGGCAGCTTTTCACCTAACTTAGTGTATGAGCTAGGGCAGTATTTGTAGGTTTGAAATATGCTACCAATAAATGCAAAGAGGTTAATAGACAATATACTTCCTTTTACAAGGTAGGAGGTGCAAAGTGTAATAATGTATCTTTACTTTGGAAGGGCTATTCTGACACACCCTGCACTATTGAATCCCTAAAAATTGTACAGAAGTGGAAGATTTCTAAGCTTCACTATGTTTACCTCCCACCCACAGGAGTGATGTGTCTTTCTAAGAACTCCAGTGTGTTAGGCACCTCTCTCTCAAAGGGTCTGGTAAATATCGTGCTACCAGTGTAATGGGTCAGTGTGATGTTCTGTGAGAGGTCCATATAGTCAGATCTCTTCATACTATATCATGTGAGAGAAAAGGAAAATTAGGAAATCCTTGAAGAAAAACTCTAAATGTATTGTTATTATTTTTGGTCGATTCCATATGAAAGCAAACTGGCTCTCATCTTTCCTTTCTCATTGGCATAGAAAGGAGTGCATTCACCCAATTAATGACTCCATGATATGTACTTGAGGGTATATTTATATTTATCTGCTTAAACAAAGATACCATTTCTGGCATGGCAGTGGCAATCAGAGCTACTACTTGGTTGAGTTCGTGGTAGTTCACAATTGTCTTTCAGAAATTATTTATTTTCTATAGAAGCCAGTTTGTGAATTAAAATATCATCAGACTACCACTCCTGCTTCCTTTAAGGGTGGCACTAATCTCCTGAGAGTCCCCCTTTTCCCTAATATGTGACATTGTTTTTTTGTTTTGTTTTGTTTTGTTTTTGTTCTGTCTCCATAAAGACTGTTAATAATTTCCAATACTTGAAATATATGACTATATTTCAAGTCATCATGGTAGGATATTGTGAAAAGACTTCAATTAGCAATAATTGTGCCTCGGATAAACCTCATTGACTATGATACTACTACTGTGCAGGGTGACTTAGGTTCAGAGGCTTGGCTTTCCTACTATAATATCTTTTACCACAGAGACCAAGACTTCTGTATGGGGGTTGCTCCAACTTTACAGTTGCCAACAACCGAATGTTTGTGTCCCCTGAAAATTCACATGTTGAAACTCTAACTTACAATGTGATGGTATTTTGAGGTGGGGCCTTTGGATGGTAATTAGGTTTAGATGAGGTCATGAGGGTGGAATCCTCCTGATGGAATTCCTGTTATAAAAGTAAATAAGAGAGCTAGAAAGCTATCTCCCTGACGTGTGAGGACACAGCAAGATGGTCACCTGTAAATCAGGCAGAGGCTGTTGCCAAGAACCTGCTCATGCTGGCACCTTGATCTTTGACTTCCAGTTTCCAGAACTGTGAAAAATAAATGTTGTTTAAGCCACCCAGTGTATCGTATTCTGTTATGGCAGAAGAAGAGATGCAGCTGAAGAAAAAGTCAGAGAAGTTTGAAATATGAGAAGATGCCAGGCTCTGTTGCTTTTTGAAGATGAAGGGGCAATGTGACAAGGAACTCCGGTGACCTTAAGGAGCTGAAAGTTTCCCAGCTGACATCTACCAAGGACATGGGGACCTCAGCCCTACAATTGCAAGGGCCTGAGTACTGCCGGCAACCTGAAAGAACTTGGAAGATTTTCCCCCAGATTGTGAGACCCAGAGCAAAGGAACCACCAAGTCATTCAGAATTTTGACTTACAAAACAGTGAATTCATACATTTGTGTTATTTTGAGCCTCAAGTAACTTCTGAGTCTAGGTTAACTTCTACCTCGTTCTTACAAGGCTGTCTTTCAGTATGCTACATTTTGGAACACAGCCATCATGCTCTAAGAATCCCAAGCCACATAGAGAAGCCATGCTTAGGTGCCCCAATCAGGAGGCTCAAGTGAACCTGGCCTTACAGTCATTCCTGCCCAAGTATCAGACATGTGATTGAAGAAGCCTCTAGGTGACATTAGAGGCTTGTGTTTTTGTGTTCCAGTCTTGCCAGCTGGGGCTTCAGACATTGTGGAGCAAAGACAAGCAACACCCGTTCAGGAAACAAAATCTATGAGCATAACATTATTGTTGATTTATACTCCTTTTTAAAACACACAAATAGCAAGCAGAGCAGAAAGGAAGGAAAAAAGATGTCTTTCAAATAAAAATAGGGATAATCTATTTATTTTTTTAGAGACAGTATTTCACTCTGTCATCCATGCTGGGGTGCAGTGGCATAATCATAGCTCACTGCAGCTTCTAACTCCTGGGTTCCAGTGATCATCCTCCCTCAGCCTTCCAAGTAGCTGGGACTACAGGTGCACACCACCACATGAAACTAATGTTTTTTATTTTTGTAGAGATGGGGTCTTGCTAGGTTGCCCAGGCTGATTCCAAACTGCTGGGTGCAAGGGATCCACCTGCTTTAGCCTCCCAAAATATGGGATTATAGGTGTGAGCCACCACACTCAGCCAAAAGAGGATAATTTTCAAAGATCCCATATCTAGATTGGAAATAAAGATAAAATTCTCTCTAGAATAGTTATGTGGAGGAATTTCAGTCTCAGAGTATAATTGGATTGAATTGCAGAGGAAAATAAATATTTTTTTAGTGCACTACTTTATAACTGGGTCTGTAGCTGCTATGTGATAAATGCTGCTTCACATAGTTAACCAAAGATAAACATCTAATATTAACGGAATAAGGAATTTATTTAGAGTAATATACCAGTGAAGTGATTAATTTTTCTATACAAAACTATTTCTGGATTTTGCAATTGTCCAATTTTTCTTTTAAAAAACTATTGAGATGAACTTTTACTATCTTATTTCTGAAGGACTATTTATTTTAGAAATATGTGTATATGTTATATATAATAATATCATCTTTATTTCTATTAAGCTTTACAATTTACAACTCCATTTACATGGAAAATTTAAATGGAAATGTGCCCACTGTTGGGACCTACTTCTCAGAAAAAAAAGATGCCTTTCAAAATATTACTGCTTATTTACAATGCATCTGGTCACCTGAGAGCTCTGATAGAGATGTAAAGGAGATGAATGTTGTTTTCATAATTGCTAACACACTGTCCATTCTACAGACCATGGATCAAGGAGTCATTTCAACTTTCAAGTCCTATCAATTAAGACATATATTTCATAGGGCTATAGCTGTCACAGATAGTGGCTTCTCTGATGAATATGGGCTAACTAAATTGAAAACCTGGAAATAATTCACCATTCTAGGTGCCATTAAGAACATTTATGATTCATAGGTAGAGGTCAAAATAGCAACATTAACAGTAGTTTTGAAGAAGTTGATTCTTACCCTCATGGATGACGTTGAGGGGTTCAAGACTTCAGTGGAGGAAGTAACTGCACATGTAGCGGAAACAGCAAGATAACTAGAATTAAAAGTGTAGACTGAAGTTGTGACTGAATTTGCTCATTTTATCATAAGAATCTCATGATAAAACTTGCCAACAGATGAAGAGTTGCTTCTTATGGATAAGTAAAGAAAGTGGTTTCCTGAAATAGAATCTACTCCTGGTGCAGATGCTGTCATCATTGGTGAAATGACAATAAAGGATTTAGAATATTACATAATCTTGGTTGACAAAGCTGCATTAGGGTTTGAGAGGGTTGACTCCAATTTTGAAAGAAGGTCTATTGATCAAATGCCATCAAACAACATCACATGCTATAGAGAAATCTTTCTTGAAAGGAAGACTCAATCAATGAGGCAAAATTCATTTTCAGAAATTGCCACAGCCACCCAAAACTTCAGCAACCACCACCCTGATCAGTCAGCAGCTATCAACCTCAAGCAAGACCTTCCACCAGCAAAAAGATGATGACTCTCTGAAGACTTATATGATGGTTAGCATTTTTTAGAAATACGATAGTTTTAATTAAGGTACATATACTGTTTTCTCAGACATAGGCTATTCCACACTGAATAGACTATGATATAGTGTAAACATAACTATTATATACACTGGAAAATCAAAAAATTCATGTGTTTCACTTTATGGCTATATTTGCTTTATTCAGGTAGTTTGGAAATGAAAATGCATTATCTCTGAGGTATGCCTGTTAGCAAAACAGCACAAAAATTCCTGCCGGATGGAAAGCAGAAGAAAAGTTCCTGAATGGAAAACAGAATGGGAACATGGCCTTAACTTTGAGCAATGAAACAAAGCAACAGCAGCTGAAAACCCAGTTTACTGAGAAACCTTCCTGCAGTTGAGAATGTTTTGTATGAAACTCTCTTGTGACCTATGAGGTATTATGTTGATGCAAACAATGACTAACCCTTCAAGGACATTCCAGGCACATGGCAAGTAATACAAATATTAAAAATTAAGCGGGTAAATTTATGGTCACATTTTATAAAGCATCCTGATTAACACTATTCTCCAAAATCTGAGAAGTAAACATTTATTTTTAGTTTAATAGAAAAACACTACATAAATATTTTCTTCATTAGTTATGATTATGCATAAATTCTGTGGATCTTTGCACCCTTGAAGTGCTCGCAAGTATCATTGAATTGTAGAAAATGAAGCTATTAATAATTATTAAGGTCTTAAAGTAAAAACCTATGACTCAGAGAGGTTAAGGAACCCAGCAAAGATCAACTGTACAGAAAAAGGCACTAAAGCCTTAGCTTCTTGATAACACATTCAGTCATCATTGATTCATTTCATAAAATATATTAAGTATTAATACTCATTAGCCACCGTTTACAAGATTTCTGCCTGAAAAGTTTACAGTCTATGATGATAACTTTTAATTTAAGTTTCCAGTCTTATATGCATTCAAAATAATCAGAATATTTACCTGGTAAAGCATCTATAAAACACCCAGAATCCATGAAGTTTAGTTTATAGATAATAATTGATAAAATGTAAATTTAGAAAAATACCCCAACAAACAAGTTTTTAAATACATAATCCGTTGAGAGATTTTTGGAGCCAAAAAACCCATTTTGTTTTAAACCAAAGATTCTTGTGTGCTATTATTTAAAGGCATACCACACAGCAACGCCAATGCAATTGATTCCCCTTTTATATGCTTTGTTGAATTGGACTAGATTGTCATTCCCCAAAATCCTATGGGAGTTTTTCATAGAAGATATTTCCAAAGTAGCCTATATAGATATATGCAAGATTTAAATCTAGAAGTAGTGGAGATATATTTCTATAGTTTGTATAATCTGTGAAACCAGGTCACAGCAATCATATTCACAGCTGCTAGCCAGCTACAATCTCAACCATAGTATGTTGCCACTTCAAGGCAGGTGTACATTTGTTTTCACCCAAGTTGAGGGGAGCATTGGGACATCTAGTCTTTTGTACTTAGCTATAACAAATCTATTGTGTGTAGTTTATAAACACACACACCCTTAATTTAATCTCACAGTCTTACTCTGAAAAGGCTATTATATGAATTTTGGGGTCATGAGACTATATTTTTAGTTTTGACTTAAGGACACATTAGTGCACTTTCAAAAGTTCAATGTTTCATTGGGGATTTTATGCCTTTATGATTTACAATTTCTTTTTTTGAGACGGAATTTTGCTCTTGCTGCCCAGGCTGGAGTGCAGTGTTGCGATCTTGGCTCACTGCAACCTCCGCCTCCCGGATTCAAGCGATTCTTCTGCCTCAGCCTCCCTAAGTACCTGGGATTACAGGTGCCCACCACACATGGCTAATTTTTTTTTTTTTGTATTTTTAGTTGAGATGGGGTTTCACCATGTTAGCTAGGCTAGTCTTGAACTTCTGACGTCAGGTGATCTACCTGCCTTGGCCTCCCAAAGTGCTGGGATTACAAGCATGAGCCACCGCACCTGGCTGATTTATTGACTTTTTCAGTAATATCTTATATTGGTCAGAATAGGCTAGGTTTTGTTCCCATGACAAATAGAGCCTGAAATTTCCAAGGCTTAAAACAATGGTCTCTTGCTCACACAAAGTACAGTGCAATTCAAGCAGTCTTTCTTTCTTTTTCAGAGATTCCATTTTGTAGCTAGTTCATCAGAAACATGGTACTATAGCAGGGAAAGGGAGTGATGAAGGAGGCACACTGGGTCTTAACTCCCTTTACCAGAAATTACACATGTCACTTCCACTCATACTGTTTTAGAACTACATAGTTGCATGGTCCCAATATAACTGTAAGGAAAGCCAGGAAGTGTGGAGCCAGGCAGATCATAGATATTGTGAGCACCAATAGCTTCTACCACATATCTGTTGCCTACAGCCACACTGTCATCTCTTTTCTTCATTTGGCAAACATTACTATTTTCTATCTGCAAGGATTTGTGCTGCATGATAGATGATTCTGTTACCAGAAAGGGGTACTGATTCAGACCCCAAGAGAGGGTTCTTGGATTTCATGCAAGAAATAATTTGGGGTGAGTCTATAAATGAAAGCAGGAGTACTAGGAAAGTAAAGGAACAAAAAAATGGCTACACCATAGGCAGAGTAGCAGCATGGGCTGCTCCGCTGCTTATACTTATTATTACCTCTTGATTATATGTTAACAAGAGATGGATTATTCATGAGTTTTCTGGGAAAGGGGTGGGAAATTCTGGGAACTGAGGGTTTCTCCCCGTTTTTGACGGTATGGGGTAACTTCCTGACCTTACCATGGCATTTGTAAACTGTCATGGCACTGGTGGGAGTGTCTTTTAGCATGCTAATGCATTGTAATTAGCACATAATGAGGAGTGAGGAGGACCAGAGGTCACTTTCGTCTCCATTTTGGTTTTGGTAGGTTTTAGCTGGCTTCTTTACTGCCGCCTGTTTTATCAGCATGGTCTTTATGACCCGTATCTTGTGCCAACCTCCTATCTTATTCTGTGACTAAGAATACCTTAATCTCCTGGGAATGCAGCCCAATAAGTCTCAGCCTCATTTTACCCAGGCCTTACTCAAGATGGAGTCGCTCTGGTTCAAATGCCTGTGACAATCCCAGAGATGAATAAAATGTCATCTCTACTTTCAAATAGCCTAATATATTGGGGCTACAGAAACAAAAATCATATTATAATATAGTCATATGTGAAGCAGAAACAAAATGCCCCAGATAGAGGCCTAAATCATTTTCTATGGGCAGGATCACAGAGAAAGATGAACTTAACCCTTATTTGTTAACAAAGAATCCTTAAAATGCTATAGAAGTGATGATATATTTGCTGGGCATTAAAGGAGGAAAAAAGGTTTAGACAAGTTTGATATGGAAAAGAGGGCAGTGAATGAGAAAAGACAGAAAAATGTGATAAGATTGTGCATGACTGAGGAATGAAGAAGGGAGAAAGAACCTAAACCACAAGGATGTGGGTATATAGTAAAAGACATGTGGACTTCATGAGTATATATGTGATGTACATATTCACACTTTGCTCATCTGTGGAATATGAGTTGCTAGAATGTTAAGTGTATTGCTATTTGTTTTTCCCACCGTTATTTCAGCTTATGAATAGAAATCAAGGCAAACATTTTACCAGAGCATTCCAAGTTCTAATCATATGGCTTGTTTTTCCCCTAAATTGTATTTTTTTCTCAATTTCTTAACAATATTAAACTGTAAGTCATAGGATAAATTGCTGAATTTATTCTTAGCTGATTCTCCCTCCTTTCAGATTCCTTTCTAGTCCAATCAAATTTTACATAACATAGCTAGCTATCACAACAAAGCAATTTAGAAATGAGTTCCCAAATACTACCTCTTTGACAGCAGGTAAATTAGATCCAGAGTTTTAATTGTTGAAAAAACAAGACTTAAAAAGAAGGTTACGATATCATGCTATAAGTAGTGATGCTTGGCATTCAGCAATAGGTTAAACAGGTCAAGAACATGGGACTATAAGAAAAAAACAACAAAAAAGAAAAATCAAAGAGAAGGAAAAGGGAGAATAGGATCAAAATTCAGAAAGCGTATGGTCTTTCTTCTTCCTCTTCTTTGACAGGAAATAAAAGTGATGAATGAGCAGGAAAAATATCAATAGCAAACACTCAAGACTATGACCTTGAAATGTGCCTTTATGTTGTTTCTTTTAAATGTTTAACTTTTTTGTAATTAAATGAAGTGTTTATAGTCACTGCTAGACATTTCATCATTATCAAAGGCCTATTATGTCTTATACAAATGTCTATTTAAACATTTTTAGCTTAAAAATATAAAATCCTTTCTGTAATTTTCTGCCTTTTTTCATTTTCAAATATCATTCCTTCAATAAAATTATCTTCCAATAATTTTGAAGTTATTAATCACGATTATTTATTCATCTTGTATTATGCCTACCAGCCACTTCATGTATATTATTTCACTTAAATCTTATGAAATCAACACAAGATTGATATTACTTTTATTTCATAGCTACAGAAATTGAAATTCAAATTTCGTCCATTACAACAGACTAGCTGTGGCAAAGACAATGTGAATTTACCCAAATGACTTAACTCTTTTTATAAATTCGTAAAATGTGAAGAATCATAGAACACACCTTAAAATGATTGTGAAATCAAGGAGGAGAAAGCTAGCTAAACTGGTAGACAAACTGCAATAGGACTTGTCAAGCCAAAACCTACAATTATTCTTTTGGATAGTTTCTTTTTCTCTAAAGTGGCAATTTAACTTAAAGATATTAAAGAAACCCAATCTATGGGGTTACTTAAATGTTCTCTTCCAGCCCTTCCTCTTTCCAGTTTTACCAAGAAGCACATTTTAGACAGGGGAAGAGACCAAACCAATGACAGCAGAATTACCATTATCTCTAGCACTATTCGTTGTCAAATAACTAAATGCTGGTTTGAAGAACTAAGTAATTTGAGAAATTAAAAATGAAAGGAATTATAAATGTTTTGAAAAAAAATCCTTCTTATTTTTAATGTTTTTTTGGTGCTGTTTTCTATGTCCTTTCTCCTATGGTGTCAATTATATTTTTTTCCGTGAAGTGATTTGGTTGGTGAGTCTAATCTCCAACAGTGCCCTACCTCTTTCTCCCAAAAAGGCCTCAGTTGAAAAATGGCTCAACACTTTCCCTGCAAGCTCACAATGAGGATCTCCTATTCTCCCTGCATTCGGCCAGACTCTTCCTTTTTTGCATGCTTTCCTCTCCCATGCATGGGTTGCACAACTCCCTGGGATATCTAGACAGAGCTACCGCACATCTGTCTTCTAGGTCAGGCTACAGAGTACTTCGGATACAGCAAGTTACGACCCATCTGGAAAGACAGATCTACCTGCCGTTTGGATTTCTTCCTTGGTCAAAACTAAAATCCGAAGTGGAGTGCCCCGAGCGATAGAGAAAGTGCCTATAGCTCTGACAGCCGCTTGGAGCATGCTCAGTCGGTCTCCAGGCACCGGGAGGCGGCTCCCCCCCACCACCCCCCCGGCCGGCCTCCACCGCAGCCTGTCCGGCCCCCACCCCTGGCGCGCGCTCCTCCGCACCCACAAGGGCGTTCAGCAGCCGCGCCTCCCCTTCCCGCCACCGCCTCCTTCTCCGCTGGCTGTGGCGGGCGAGGACACGTCAGGGGCCATAAATAAATAAATAATTCCATTCACCCGTTGACAGCGAGGCGAATCGGCTGCGGTTTGCTGGGAACGGAGGGCTGCAGCGCCCACCCTGCGCCAGAGACCAGATAAAGTAAGTACAGCTGGGGAGGGAGGGGAGAGGAGGAGGAGGAGGCGCCGGCTAAGAGGAGGGCGAGCCTGCGTCTGCGACCCGAGCTGCCCGCGGAGCCGCACGCGTGTGTGCAAATAATGGCCAGCCTGTGACAAACGTGCCAACGCAGAGTTGGCCAGCGAGCCCTTATATAGACAAAAAAACCCCGAAGCGGCCGCGGGAGCAGAGCTCGCGTCAGCCAGTGCGCGCCGACAGCTGCCCGGGAGCTGCGGGGGCTCGCGGGGTCCTGGGCAAGGAGCGCCTCGCGTGCTTTCGGCCAGGAGGTGCTCACGCTCTCGGCTTTTACACCGAGACTCAGCGTGGCGCGGTGCACCCCAGTCTCCCTGGCTCACGGAACTCCGAGGGCTGCTTCCAGTGCGGCGTGTCTCTAGTGCGCGCCCCGCCAGCATCCGGCCCCCGAGCCCCCTAGGGTGGCGTGGCTTCATTGCCGCAGAAGGTGGAGGCGGGGGTGGTGAGAGTGTGTGGAGAGAACGTCTTCTCTTTGAGCAGATGATCAGGACAGGAAGAGGCTGTGAGGGGAAGACGAAATACCGGGGGATGGGGGGGTTGTCTTTCTTCATTTTTGGTCCCCAGGAAGGATGGCAGGGGTGGAAGCAGATGGAAAAGTATATGCGGGCGAGGCCTGAGCCCAGGCAGAAAGGGACCTCTGACTTGGCAGGGGTTCAGGAGGGCATGAGCCTTCTGGTCTTCCTGGGCCACTGCACCACATTGGGGGCGCCAGGCCCGGTCAGGTGGCGCCACAGGCTGGGAGCCGGCTCACGTGCGAACTGCCTGTTTTCTCAGCGGATGCTGCATCGCGGCGCCCTTCTCCACCCCGTTTTCTCCTCTACTTCCGCGAAAAGGATTGCAGACTGCCTTGGAAAGGGCGGTCGTGCCCAATGCCACTTTCCCGGTAGGGCTGAGGAGGGACTTCTGTAGTTCCAATTCCAGGGAAATTAAAATTTTACACACACACACACACACACACACACGAGACATAGAAGAGGAAACGAGGAATGGTTTCTCTACAATTGTTTTTTGATTTCCTTTCCTGTATTATTTCGTGTCCTCCTTCCCTCTTGGGTCCCAAAGGAGATGCAGCAGAGGAATAAAATAGCGGACAATGATGAAAGTGATGGGAAAAAGACTGGACCCAGAGGAAAGAGTGACTACTGGATGCCATTTCCTGTCACCCCATGCTTCATGGCTAACCCCAGTCTGAACTCAGAGGGTTGCAAACTTTCCACAGACATGTTAGCTTGAATGTGTTGTGTTGCTGGAACCACAAGCACTAAGTATGCATTTGGTGGAGTGTGGCTGAAAAATGAGAGTTGGGTGAGGACAGCAGAGGGCAAATGAGGGTTGAGCAAAGTGACTAATATTTAGCTCTGGTGAAGCAATCCTAACTCCAGGTTCTACTTCTGACTGAGCACATTATATTTAAAGCAATCCAAGTGAGGGACTGAATGATCTCAGTGGAAAGGAAAGATTACAACCGTAAGAAACTCAGTGTATTGTGTAACAACTTACAAACTCAGAAACTATTTTTTGCAAATACAACAACAGTTTGCAGTTACATATTACTTTTTTCCCCCCAAGGTATGTTTGAATAATAAGTGATCTGAAATTTTAACATCTGTTTCCCGATGTTCAAATTAGTGTATCCTTCTATAAATGCTCAGTTTATTTCTAGACATTCATTTGCTCTTTGATAATGTCTGGCTTATATTTTTGGCTTTGAGCTCTTTTAAAGGGAAGGAGAGCAACATTACCTAAATAAACCTCCCTTGTCTAGAGTCATATTCCTGGATCACGGATCTGAAATAAAAGGCATCTCCAGAATTTGCTTTTAATTCTGTATTCATCCACCAAACATTTTTGAGACATTCACATGGAAAAAGGGAATTAACTTTAGAACAGATTGGTTCTGCACTTTTGTAAGATTGAGTAATTGTTTAACAATCTGGGCTTTACCTTTTTCTTGTCTATAAAATGAGATTGGTGGTACCCACTCTGAAGTGATATTGGGAAGAATGAAGTGTGTGGTAAGTACCTAGAATATAGACGGGCTATATTTGAGCCCCTATAATCAGTCTAGACACCCTACCAGGGTTGCCAAGATGAATGAGGCTGTAATTCTGTTTTCAAGAAGTTCTCATATAGTCAGTCAGTCATCCAGGTTAATCTTTCTTGTATCCCATTTGCCTTTTAGTCCATTTTTTTTCTCCTCTTGATGGAAGAAACATATATCCAAGTAACTTGAAAGGAACTCCACAGTTGTAAGAAATGTTGATAAGATCTGCTAAAAGGCAAATTTGAGAAGAGTGTCTTTTCTCAGGAACCTGTATTCAGCCTGTTTTTTGTCCATTAATAGTGATCCTTAATGAATAAAAACAGGTAATGAAGGATTTTTCTTCATGTTATGAGGGGAGGATGATCCTTCTCTGAAGATTATCTTTGTCAATGAATTGATTTCCATTGTTTGAGAGAAGAGTTTGAGTTGCAGTTTCTACTACACCTTGGGCAAACCAATCCACTCACTCCTAAGAGTGTAAAGTAACTGTAGTACATAATAACTATAATGACAACTCTGTAATGCTCACCATATTCCAGGCACTGTGCTACTACTGTCTGATAGCACGTAGCAACCCTTTGAGGTGGATCTGTCCATATCCATATTTACAGAAAAAAGAATTTATGCCCAGAAAGTTTCATAGCTTATTCAGCTGGTACAGCTAGTAAGTGGTTGAGCTGGGGCAAGCACCAGTGCGATCTGTTTGGCTTTAACCACTGTGTAATATAGCTTCTGCCTTGCATGAAGCTAAATAAGAGCAAAGACCTTACCTGTTGTTTTCTCCATAGCCCAGTACAGTGTCTGGCATGTCATGGTTCAGAACAACTGATTATAGAAAGAAGGAAAGAGGGAGGGAAGCAGAACTAGAGGGAAGGAGGAAGAGGAGGAAATAAAAATGAGCAAGTCCAAGTGTCTCCTGCCTTCAACACTGAATCTGGCAGGAAATCCAGCATGAACTCTGCCCTGAGAACACAATAGTTGAGGCTCTTTTGAGGATTCCTTTTCCTTGTCTTGCATCTAATCATCTAGTTTATGATGCTCATTTATGCAAAATAGGAAAATATTCTCTTTGGTTTGACAAATTAGCAAAAGGTGCCCATGAAGTGCAAACATCAAAGAGTGACCTACTCAAGGTGGACCAGGAAAAAAAAAGAAGGAAGAAATTAAAAGGGCAGACCATAATGCAGGGGCACTGGATTTAAATTTTAGTTAAGCCACTGGCTGGCTTTGTCTTATGCAATGTTGTGGTAGTACTTGTATGGTTGTTCTGAACACCAAAGACGATAACAAATATAAGCTGTTTTATACTGTGCCTGATAAATAGAATGGCATGCAGCAAAGAGTAATTACATTCTGTTATTGCCCTTTGTTCCCCTCCTCCCTTCAACTCATCCCAAATAAAAAGTACCCTCCTGGTTTCCACATCTTGAAGTAATCTGTGTTCATCTGAACTACTTTGTAACTTGATCTGGGCTTCTCTTAGGCTGATTCTTATATTTTACCTTGAATTACAATTATTTGGGAAGGCATCCTGTCTCTCTTCCTGGGCTACATGGTCTTTGAGAGTAGGTGGTATATCTGATTCATCTGGGAACCTCTGTGGAGCTGCTACTTGGGACAGGACAGGGCAGAGGAGGGGCTCTGAAGTCCAGCCTGTCTGGGTTTTGATTTTAGCTTTGCCACTTATCAACAAAGACAAGTTGCTAAAACTCTTTAAGTCTCGGTTTCTTCATGTGTAAAAATAGAATAGTAACCAATTTTGTATATTGGTTGTAAACATTAAATGAGGTAATATCTGTGAAATAGCACTGTGCTGAGCACATGCATAGAAATAACTCAATAACTACTGTTAGGTATTAAATATTTGGCTTTATGTTTTTTAGTTTATCATAAGCATCACTGGCTTATTTTTAACAGATTTTTGGGAACTCTGAAATGCCAAACTTGCCATTAGATGGCACAACAAAGTTGAATTGCATAATAAACCATTAAGTGGACTCCCTTTGAGAAGTCATCCTGGTTTGTCACAGGCTTTCTCAAAACTGTTTGGATCAAAGTGATTAAGAAATATCTTGGGAAACATCTGCACACTAGCTCTCAGTGAATAATGGAACTTTTTTTTTTTTAACTTGTGAAAAAGCTTCATTTTCTCAGTGGCTGCTATAAATGGTGAATCCAGGGGCTGAGTCTACCTATGTGAGAGATCCAGCTGTTTAAAATCATAATATGAGAGACTAGCCTAAAATGGACCATTGTCGAGAGGAGTAAATAACACTTACCACACGTATTTGGTAATTAGTAAATAAGTGGAGGGTCTTTATATATCAACTGTAATCATTAAAAATATGGGAGAAAATTAAACAAATTGGAGTTGACTATAATAAAACTAGTCCAGCTGGAGCTGGACTAACTGGGACTTGGGTGCACCATAGACAATTTCAACATATTCACAAATATCAGTGTTGATAAATGAAGCAAGTATTTTTGGAAATAATTTTTCTGACCTAATACTAAAACTCCTGTAAATGTTTTCATTAATACTCATTGAAGTCTCAAAGGACCTCATGAAAATCCTATGGGACAATTGAACGACAGCTACAAGATACTGGCCTAAAGGTACTTTCGTTAAGTTCCACAAAAATGTCTGTATGGTTCAATTATAGAGCCTGGTGATTAGTTTTATGTAATAGTTGGTATTAAAATAGCAACTTTCAATAGAAAATATTTTGTGTAAGTGGTGAACACAAATGAAATATTTGTTTAGATAAATAAAGATCCATATACAATGTTGGTATTTTGTAAAAAGCATTTTATTACAAGCATTTGCTGTTTCTCCACCTCATAATACAATATGTATCATTATTAATTAGTCAATACCTCTAATCAGATTTCTATTGAAGCTAATATGTAAAAGAATGGTACTTTTTACAAAGCAGCTGCCCTACTAAGTAATTAACTTGAATATCTATATCTTTTTTAACTAGATTAGATAAGAATAAAAAATAAAACTACAAAGCATGCATTTGATAAGTTTCTAAGGGATATTAACATTTATCTTATTTTAAAAACGATTTTCAAAATTTCTAGGATATGAAGTTCCATCAATTCTTCTCAAATATGTGAAAGGCAAATTCAGTGATAAATGGCAGTCGGTGACAGTATTTTTCAACAGGTGGGATTATTGGCATTTGGGGTGGGACACTTTTGCATTGTGTAGGACTGTCTCTTTCACTGCAGAGCATTGGGTGTCTGTGACCTTTCTGAGTAAATTTGGGCTGCGATAGCAAACTATAGACAGATTAGGTAGCTTATGAACAACAGAAATTTATTTCTCACAGTTCTAGAGGCTGGAAATCTGAGATCAGGGTGCTGGCATGGTCCAGGTGTTGGTGAAGGCCTCTTCTGGGTTGTAGACTGCTGGTTTCTTGTATCTTCACATGGTGGGATGAGAGTGAGAGCTCTCTTTTTTAAGGGTACTAATCCCATTCATGAGAGTTCCATCCTTATGACCTACTTAACTCCCAAAGTCCCCATGTCTTAATACCACTCCTTTGGGGATTGGGATTTCAACATGAATTTTGGAGGCACACATTAAGTCCGTAACAATGATCTATCTCTGTTTTCTATAAGTCAGTGGCTTTCCCTTAGTCATTGTAACAATCAAAAATGCCTCTCTACATTTTAATATACCTGTGGTGGAATGGTGATCCATATGGTTGAAAACTGTCAGCCAATAAGATCAAATTGAGATTGTTTAAACAATTTATTTGGGATCAGAGTACTTTCAAAATTATTTTGCCTTTCATTAAAGGATGGAAATAATACTCTTGTATAAAAATATTTTGTTTTGAAACAATGAGTTCTTTATTAGTAAGGCATAACAACTGTTAACTTTAATAATCAGAGCATCATTGACCTCCTAGACTCCAAATTATTTGCTTTGGACTGTCAATAACCTTTGGCAGTATTCATGCGTAATGCTTCTTGAACTCCTGTTTTGGCTTTCATGTGCTCTTTATTTTGTTACTTCTCTCACCGCTCATTTACTGCTTCTTCTCCAGCTCGCCTTTCACCTCGTATTCAATATAAGTATGTGTTCCCCAGTTTCTGTTTTGGGCTTTTTTTTTTTTTTTTTGAGACAGGGTTTCACTGCAACACCCAGGCTTGGGTGCAATGACATGAACTTGGCTCACTGCAACCACCACCTCCTGAGTTCAAGTGATTCTCCTGCCCCAGCCTCCTGAGTAGCTGGGACTACAGGCGCCTGCCATCACGTCTGGCTAATTTTTTGTATTTTTAGTAGAAATGGGGTTTTACCATATTGGCCAGGCTGGTCTCGAACTCCTGACCTCAAGCGATCTGCCCACCTTGGCCCCCCAAAGTGCTGGGATTACAGACATGAGCCACTGAGTCTGGCCAGACTTTTCTTTAGCCTGCATTCTGTTGATTGACAAAGCTCATCTGCTCTGGACCTCCGCTTTCACCTCAGTAGGAATAACTCCCAAGCCATTTGCTGCAGTCCTGACCTTCCCTCAACTTTTAGGCATTTCCAGACATTTCTAGATGTTTGCAGGACAGCTTCTCTTTACTGTGCTTTTGATACTTCCAGTATCCTGTGGTCTCTTCCTTCCTTTTTGTCTTCTTTCTTTCTGTCACCCCCATTCTTCGTATTGCTATCAGCAGTATTCTAGCCTCGAAGCTTTTGAGACCACCCTTTCTTTGGACTTGTGTACATCCAAAATAATTTTTTAATTATTTCCTTCTATTCTGTTGTTGCCAGAAGTTTCAGGTGCTTTTGACATACTACCTACAGTCATGTAATAGTCTCTTAGTGGGTATTCCCACCTCTGGTCTCTCACCCTACCAGTTAATTCTGTACATGGTATCAGATACTCTCATGGAAGCACACCTTCGTTAAGTAACACTCCCATCACCTAGGTCCAAGGACTGACATTTCAGTCCCTGCATGATGTAAGTCCAAACAGCTGTTCCATGTTCATCTCCCACTACCATCATACTCAACTCAAATGGAACTGTCCTCATGCCTCGTTCATTCTCATTCTACTTCCTACTGCCAAATCTTTGGCCATGCTGTTCTTTTATCTTGAAATGAATCTAACTTCCTACCATTTCTAGCTCTAACCTCACCTTCTAAGAAGCTGAGCTTAAACACCACATACAATTTTCCTCTGACACCTCTGGATAGGTAGAATAATTTTTCTAAAATTTCAGGAACATGATGTTTATAATGTCTTATTTGACATTGTATAATAGAATGTCTTAACATTCTATTATAGTTGATTTTATATAATTATTCAGTTTCTTAATATACTATAAAGTTGTAGATGTCAGGAATAATAATGTATTCATATTTACATCATCTTTAGCATTTTGGTGGATTATAGCGTTGCAAGAAACTTGGAGGACATCTGTTTCCACTTTTATGTGTTGTTTTCATTATGTTCAATAAACCACCATCTATTATTTAAGTGTACACACTGAGGCAGACTGTTCTTTTAAAGGCAGTTCTACTTGTGACTCAGATTTTCTTGTTTCTACCTAGGGTCTTTGTTCAGCTTCCTGGGGCCACGTGAAATGAATCCCTTTCTCGTTTGAATGACATACTGTACCAATGTGGTGACAGCTCACATGTCTTTTTTCTCTATCAATTTAACATATTCAGTTTTTCTTCCTGTTTTTTACATGTGACCTGGTTACATTCTTTATTTAAGGCTGCTGTATTGTGGAGTAATTCAACTTTAGGAAAGTCCACAAATGCATAGAATACTTCAAAGATAACAATGGCTTTGAGTGTAAATATTGGAACTGTTGTTCATGATGTAACTTGTCAATATCTCTTCAGGTGAAGTCAGGGTGGGAAATCAAGGTATATATAGCGATCTACCTCTGGGAGAATCCCATAGTTATCTCAGGGCTGAACTTTCCTTTCTGTGCCGACAGTTTAATAAATAAATAAATGAATAAACCACTGGAGGATGATAGGAAAGCTCACTTTAACTTTTGATTGTAATTGGAAATTAGCCACTCAGTAAAATTATACTCTTTTATAGATTAATGCCCTAAGTAGTAAAACAACAAACATGTCTTTTGTGTGTGTGTGTGTGTGTGTGTATAATAAGTGAATTTAAAGACATTGGACCAAATAAGTGGCTATTAAGTAAAGTTATAAAAATAAGCTTTAAGTAAGAATAGCTTACATTTGTTTAACACTTCTATATTTAATACCTTACATGTTTTAACTAATTTAATCCTCAAAACCTTATGAGGAAGCATTGTTGTTATCCTCATTTTACAGATGGGCAGAGTAGAGCACAGAGGTGAAGTATTTTGCCCAAGGTTACACATCTTGTCATTGGAAGGGTCTGGATTTTAATCTGTTGAACACAATGTACCTATTCAATAGTATTAATTTCAAGTATTTCATGGTGCAGTAAATTTTAAGACATTCTTGGGAAAAGTCCGATAATTTTTTTTTTCTTTTTTGAGACGGAGTCTCACTCTGTCACCCAGGCTGGAGTGCAGTGGCACAATCTTGGCTCACTGCAAGCTCTGCGTCCTAGGTTCATGCCATTCTCTCGCCTCAGCCTCCCGAGTAGCTGGGACTACAGGTGCCCGCCACCACGCCCGGCTAATTTTTGTTTTTGTATTCTTAGTAGAGATGGGGTTTCACCGTGTTAGCCAGGATGGTATTGATCTCCTGACCTTTTGATCCTCCCACCTCAGCCTCCCAAAGTGCTGGGATTACAGGCAAAGTCTGATAAATATTTTTTAAAACAGAGACTAGTAGTCAGGTATAATGAGTTTGGGTCTGTTACAACATAAAGTCAACAGGAATGATAAGGCTTCCTTACTATTTGAAGGAGTTACCTGGAACCAAGCTAGAAAGCTTAGAGAAAGTAACAACCCCTTGTGGATTCAAGGAGGCTGGAGAACCAGTAGGGACCGAAGGAACAGTAAGTCCAGGATGTCATTCCTATAACTCAGTTTGCAAGATGGTAGGGATAGAATACGTGGGAGGTGGCAAGACTCCCATGGAAGCCCTGTGCTGTGGGTATCAGTGAGTGCATGAACAGAGTAGGGTCTGGAGAATTCTCATAGATGGGTATATATCAAATTTACAGTGAAGAGGGATTTTGAATAAAGCCTCTGACATATTTGAAGGCATAGAATGCAGTACTTTAACAACTATTTATTCCCCTGCTGTGTTCCAGACACTGTTTTGGATGTTAGAGAGATGGCTGTAAATAGAACAGGTAAGTCCTTTTTAGTCTTGAGTTACACAGATATCAAATATATTCTCAAAGCAAGGTTAAGCAATTTATGTCCTTGAGCCAATTTTTTTGTAGACCTCTCATGTCATCTTCTCTATGTAGTCAGTCTTATTCTGTAGTTATCTCTTTATTCTCTTTTCCTTTTTTCTCAATCTGTGTCACATGTCAGATCAGAGACTTTGAAGACAGATAGATATAGCCCAGTGAAATTTCGACTAAGCTACTTCTAAGCTGTTTGACCACAGTCAAGGTATGTAACTTTTAGAGCCCCAGTTTTCTCATTTTGGAAATAATAAAATTTATTTTATGAGTTGTTGTTGGAGAAATAATGTAGGTAGTCAATAAATGATAATCATAATAATGTCATTTTTATCTCTACCTTTATTTTTGGCATATATTGAGGCAGAACTTCTTTACTCCTGAGGCATTCTATTCTGTACAAAAGTATTTATGAGTTATAATATTGGTACTCCCAGCATGACCCAAGTAGGAAGGTCAGAAAATAAACAAATATTAAAATAATGTGGATCTTTTCAAGAGGGATAAAATTCTAGTTTCTGGCACATATATGAGGAGATTCAAGTGCTGATACTGATGCTGCAAAAATGTTTAAGTGGTGAAATTTTCACTTAGTTATAAAGTTAGTAATACCAGTTGGGAATACAACCTAAGGGAATTTTAAGAGGGAAATTCCATTTAGATGTGATAGCGCACATAAACACATGTAAAAACTACCACAAAGAGCAAGACAATAATCATTCTGTTATAATGACTTAGAGATATTTGTTCCAATTAAAACACATGCCAACATAATTATTGATGTCATTTAAGTGTCTTCTGTGTGTTTGCTGTTTTATACATATTTTGAATCCTCATATTGTCATGTAAGATAGATTATATTCATTTACAGATAGGGAGAATAGGGACTCAGCAAGGTGAGGCTGGCCGTTATAGCACCCCAAGAGTCAGTGCCTCAGCCAATGTTTCAGTGCAGGTAAGATGCTAATGACAACTAGATCTTGGCTCCCATACCTTAAATCAATTCAAATCAGTAAATAATTAAGCATTGCTATATGAAGTACTCTGCAAAAATACCTGGACAAATATGTATAAGACATCTTTTCTGTCTGTCATCCTCCAAAGGAGACTGAAATTTTAGAGATATTGTGTGTGTGTGTACGTGTGTGTATGTGTGAATATATATATATATATGTGTGTGTGTGTGATTATATATATACACACACCCACTAATTAAAGGCACAACCCAGAGTAAGATTAGTGTCAAAATTAATGATAGAGAACATGATTTTCTAGAATAGAGGTTGACAAAGTATAGCCCCTTGGGCCAAATTCAGACCACTGCCTGATTTTGTAAATAAAGTGTTTTTGGAATATATCCACACCTGTTTGTTTTCCTGTTTTCTGTGGCTGCCTTCCTGCTGCAGGGCAAAGTTGAGTAGTTGTGACTTAGCCTGCAAAACCTAACAGTTTTACTATCTGGCACTTTAGAGAAAAAAAAATTATTAAATCCTGCTCTAGAATTTCAGAAGATACTTTGCTTTCTGATGGAGGAATCAAAGAAGACATTAATGAAACAAGTGAAATTTATTTTGGAGCTGAGAGATGGATAGTCTTTAGTTAAGAGAGGAGCTAGTCGTAGTAAGTGCCACAGAACTCAAAATCAAAAGTACACCAATAGATAAATTAAAAGTCTGCTGAAGAATAAGGATCATATTACTGTATATAATTTATATAATGCTATAACCATTTGTCTATGAATATTTTTTGTAAGTATCTGGAACGCTGATTCTTAAACTTGATGAAACATTTGAATCAACTAATTAACTACTTAAAAGTTATATTTTACTCAATAATCTGTGTGGCTAAAATATAATCCATGTGGAAAATCACTGATCTAGGATATTTATTCACTGGATAAAACTGAATATTTTGCATTGATGGCAGAGACTGTTTTCTCCCCCATGTCTCTATTTTCATAACATGAGGGAATGCTGGATATAACTCTAATATTTTTTCTAATCACTGTTTATAATAAATACTAGATACTGAACATACAACTAAGTACCAAGGGTGTCCCCAGAGCTTTTCATACCTTATCTCATTAAAAACTTGCAGTAGCCAAATGAAGTAGATGTTATTATTTCCATTTTTGTAACAGAGAGCATTAGGAAACAGATGTATCAAATAATTGACATAAGTCTACAAAACTTGTAAGTAGATCCTCTTTATCCAATAACATCCAGAAATGGACTCTTAAAATGAAAAACTTTTTGAGCTAGAACATAGATAGGAATATACTTTCAGAAGTTTATTAAAGTGAACATCCCAATTTGTTCTATCATGTGGCTTAATTCTTTTCTATTCAAAGCATTGTGCCATGTTTTTAAAAAAGTTGAGTTAGCTCTTAGTACAAATGGTTCTGCAAATTTTTATTGAATATACTGATATTTTATGGAACTATAACTTTCTGCATCCTCTCTCTGTTTCTTTGTCACTTTCTGCCCACAACTCTTTTTCTCTTTACCTTGCCTCTTAATATTCAGTCATTTGTAATTTTCTCTGTTTCCTGTAGTATCAGTTCTTAATATCCATATAGGTCCTCATTACCCATTACTTGTTGCAGTGTCTTTGATGTAACAATAAAGTGCTTGAAAGCATTTTCATAAAGCAGTGACAGCTTCCAGAAGAAAAAGAACGAATCAATGCAACTTCATACCAGCTTCTTGTTCTGAACTGAAAAAGGGGCAGAAACTGCAGAATTGTTTGAGTATCACTAAGGGATATGACAAACTAATAAGTAGATAGGAAAAGGTGAATGATTCAGAGGAAGCCACAGATAATCTAAGAAAATGTAAGTCTGTGTTCCCTGTAGGCTGCATTAGCATCTGTGTGAATGTAACCTGGCCTCTTGTGCCATGGGGAGAGCATTAATCAAACAGAGTAATGTCCTGGTACAGGAGGATTTATAGACATCAGATCTAAGGCTTATATAAAATTGTTTCCTTTTTACCATTAAATTTCTAAGTAATATATGCTGTTAATTTAAGAAAAAATACTTGTATGAGGAAATGTGTATTTTTATTTGTTTTCATTTTATTTTTGTTAATAACACAAATTTGTTACTCTACCTCATTAAGATACCTGAATCCGTTATCTACATTTATTTTCAAATGTTCCAAATAAAGGTGGGGAAGAAACACTTCTAAAAAAAGTGTCACCAACAAATATTTTAAATGCCTAGAAACCTAATTATGACTGTTCATTGGGATACTTCAGTATTTATGATCAAAATTATTATGCATATTTGGTCAGTTACTTTAAGTGTGAATATTATGTAGGGGCCAAGGGAAGTTTCCCCTTTACCCTCTGAAGGTTTGCTGAAAAATCAATTCACAAAAGACAGATTAGTTGGAGAAAAGGCATACAATTTATTGTCATGCCCAGGGAAGAATCACCGAGTGAGTTCCCGGTATCCCTATGTGGTACAGATGCTTATATAACCTACTTCCTAGGGAAATGGAAGATGGCAAAGGATGGATGCTTTTAGGGAGATACTAAATGATTTTTAGGGAATTCAATAGGCTTGAAGAACATACAGCGTCCTGGGACAAAGTCCATTTGTACCAAAGAACCGATAAGGGTTGCTGACAAAAATCTGTCCTGGTTTGTTGACAGACTTCAGTCTTCCTTTCTGCAATATGAGTTCAGTTAATGAAGACTCAGGGAAGGGACCTGCAGTAGTTGTTTTATTCTTTGGCATATCTGGACTTTAGGCAGATAAGCGACTTAGAGAACAACTGCATTCTGTGCTTTGGGAGACATAGAAGATTGAGAGATGTGGGTCGGGGGGCACAGGTAGATAGGGGGTTGGAGGGTTGAGGGTGGTGGAGGGTGGAGAAAGTGAGAGAGACCTTGTGGCTCCTTCTGAATGTCAAAGTGCCATATTTAGGGTGTTGGTTTCTGAGCCAATTTTGTAACATTTCCATCCAACTTTTAAAAATCTATGAGCTATTTTAAATTGTTCTACATTTTATTAGGCCTCTTATTCTATTAGCTCTTGTCTTGAAGCAGTAATACTTAATGCTTGCTCAGTTTTGCATTCAGATAACTGCTTGTGGTCTATAAAACCTAAATTTAAATATATGATTTTTTGGTACTCTTGGTGTCTGAAGGATTTGCAAAATCCAGTTTATACACTCAGATTTTTGGAATGAGAAAGGAGAGAAGGCAGGTAACAAACTTGGTGCTAAGTGTGTGCCAAACATACAGTTACAGAGTTTTTACAGCATCACCTCATGCAATCCTTAATCATTCCCTGACAACCTCAGCATCTCTATTACCTGGGCATTGCTATCTCCAATTTAGAATGGCTCTGGCTGGTTAGGAAACAAAGGTTTATTTCAAAAATCCATATTTTCCCTTATATTACGTGTTTTCTTCCGAGGTAGAGTGGAATCCTCCCTCTTTGCACACACAATTTATAGAAGAGGGAAATTACAGGGCAGCAAGAGAAATATTTAGGATTCTGTTCTTTTAAAATGTGGTAGCTAAAAATAAAAATCATCATATTTTTAAATGTCAGAATTACACCTGGAAATCTTTTTCAAAAAACAAAAGGCAAACTTAAAAGAATGAGAAAAATGTTGGCAATACTTTACTTTTTGACTCTTCCACATGTACAATTCCTCTTTCAAAAGTGTTAACCTTATAAATTGTATGTTGGGATTGATGCTAGTATCAAGAAATCAAATAGACACAGATAATGTTATTGAATTAGGGTTACGTTTAAATAATTGGGATTTGAATATTGTTTTCTTCTTTTTTGAGTGCTTGATTATACCTTATTAAACAGGTGTATTCAGCTCCAATTATACTTTAATGAGAATGACTACTCAAAAAAACCTTAATAATTTTTTCATTAGAATACCAGAACTTCATTATAATTTGAAATTCAATGTAAGGGTTCATCTTAAACCTATTCCAGAAGAGTTAGGAAGTCCCTCATTATAGACAGTTTAGCTCTTAACTCTAGCCCTCTGATAGGAAACATAAAGATAGTGCTGTAATGATGTTCCAGCATACATGTTTAAAAATGTGTTTCTTTAATAGTAATACACTGTTCTGAAATACATAATTGAGATAATATATGTTTCTAACTGTGACGCAGTTGAGCTGAATGACAGTATGTCTTGTTTATGTTTTGTCCTAGCTTGGGCTGCTATAACAGAGTACCATAGACTGAGTGCTTATAAACAACAGAATTTTTTTTTTTCACAGTTCTGGAGGCTAGCAAGTCCAAGATCAAGATGGTGGCAGATTCAGTGTCTGGTGGCCTGCTTTCTGATTCACAGATAGCAGTGTTATACCTGTGTGCTTACATAGCAGAAGTGGTGAGAGAGCTCTCTTAGGTCTCATTTATAAGGTCACTAATTCCATTCATGAGGTATCTACCATTAAGACTCAATCATCTCCTGTATTAATCTGTTCTCATGCTGCTATAAGGACATATTTGAGACTGGGTAATTTATAAAGGAAAGATGTTTAATTGACTCACAGTTCTGCATGGCTGGAGAGGACTCAGCAAACTTAACAGTCATGGTAGAAGGTGAAGCAAACATGTCCTTCTTCACATGGCAGCAGGAGAGAGAAATGAGTGCTGAGCGAAGGGGGAAGCCCGTTATGCAATCATCAGACCTTGTGAGAACTTGATCACTATCATGAGAACAGCATGAGGGTAACTGCTTCATGATTTAATTATTTATCACTGGGTCCCTAACATGACATGTGGGGGATTCTAGGAACTACAGTTCAAGAGAAGATTTGGATGGGGACACAGACAAACCATATCATTCTGCCTCTGGCCCATCTCAAAACTTATGTCCTCACATTTTATAACAAAATCATGCCCTTCTAACAGTCCCCCAAAGTGTTAAGTCATTTCAACCTTAACTCAAAAGTCCAAGTCCAAAGTTTCATCTGAGACAAGGCAATCCTTTCTGTCTATGAGCCTGTAAAATCAAAAGCAAGTTAGTTACTTTCTATTAATAGATACAATAGGGTAAACACACCCATTCCAAATGGGAGAAATTGGCTAAAACAGAGGGGCTCTGGGCCCCATGCAAGTCTGGAATCCAATAGGGCATTCATTTAACCTTAAAGTTCCAAAATGATTTCCTTTGACTCCATGTCTCACATAGAGGTCATGCTGATGCAAAACATGGTCACATATGGCCTTGGGCAGCTCCTCACCTGTGGCTTTGCAGGGTACAGCTCCTGTCACAGGTGCTTTCACTGGCTGGCATTAAGTGTCTGCATTAAGTGTCTGCAGCTTTTCCAGGCACATGGTGCAAGCTGTCAGTGGATCTACAATTCTAGGGTCTGGAGGATGGTGGCCTTCTCCTCACAGTTCCACCAGGCGGTGCCCCGATGGGGACTCTGTGTGGAGGTTCCATCCCCACATTTCCCTTTCTCACTGTCCTAAGCAGAGTTTCTCCATGAGGGCCTTGCCCCTGCAGCAAACTTCTGCCTTGACATCTCGGCATTTCCATACATCCTTTGAAATCTAGGCAGAGGTTCCCAAACTTCAATTCTTGACTTCTGTGCAGTTACAGGTGCAAAACCACGTGTAAGACGCCAGGGCTTGGGGCTTGCCCTATCTAAAGCAGTGGCTTGAGCTGTAACTTGACCCCTTTTAGCGATGGCTGGAGCTGAAGCAACTGACACACAGGGTACCACATTCTGAGGCTGCATAGAGTGGGGGACCCTGAGCCCAGACCACAGAACCATTTTTCCCTCCTGGACCTGGCCTGTGATAGGAGGGGCAGCCATGAAAGTCTGTGGCATGCTGTGGAGACATTTTCCCCATTGTCTTGGTGATTAACATTTGGCTTCGTTACTTATGCAAATTTCTACAGCCTGCCTGAATTTCTCCCCAGAAAATGGGATTTTCTTTTCTATCACATCATCAGGCTGCAAATTTTCCAAACTTTTATTCTCTGCTTCCTCTTGAATGCTTTGCTGCTTAGACATTTCTTCCACCAGATACCCTAAATCATCTCTCTCAAGTTCAAAGTTCCACAGATCTTTAGGGCAGGGGCAAATGCTACCAGTCTGTTTGCATAGCAAGAGTGACCTTTACTCCAGTTCCCAAAAAGTTCCTCATCTCCATCTGAGACCACATCAGCCCAGACTTCATTGTACATATTACTATCAGTATTTTGGTCAAGGCCATTCAACAAGTCTTTAGGAAGTTCCAAACTTTCCTACATCTCCCTGTCTTCTGCTGAGCCCTCCAAACTGTTCCAACCTCTGCCTATTACCCAGTTCCAAAGTCGCTTCCACGTATTTGGGAATCTTTACAGCAGCACCCCACTCCTGGTACCAATTTACTGTATTAATATGTTCTCGTGCTGCTATAAGGACATATTCCGGACTGGGTAATTTATAAAGGAAAGAGGTTTAATTGACTAACAGTTCCACGTGGCTGCGAGGCCGCAGAAAACTTACAACTATGGTGGAAGGGGAAGCAAACACATCCTTCTTCACATGATGGCAGGAAGGAGAAGTGCTGAGCAAAAGGGGGAAATGCCCCTTATAAAACCATCAGATCTTGTGAGAACTCACTCACTATCATGAGAAAAGCATGAGGGAAACCACCCCATGATTAAATTGCACCCACCAGGTCCCTTCCATACATGTGAGGATTATGGTAACTACAATTCAAGATGAGATTTGGGTGGGGACACAACCAAATTATATCACCTCCCAAGGGTTCCATCTCCAAATACCATCACTTTGGGAGTTAGGTTACAATATATTAGTTTTGGGGACATATATATTCAGTGTACAGCAAAGTTTTATAGTGTCTAATAGTATTACAGTATGAGTGGAACTTTTCTTTGCAGTTGACAAGAGAATCTGATCCATGCGTTGGCAACAAAATATCTCTTTCTTGACTCTGAAAAGATACACAATCAAGGAAGTGTGGGAAGATACAAGGAAGTATGTAGAAGATACATACTACCCACTCAATGGTATTTTATAGGAGAGAGATTATGAGGAAAAAATGAAACACTTCGTTGTTAATTGAGAACTTTTATGGTCTGGTCAAGAGCATGGAACATCTGTGTTTTAGACAATCAATATTTAAGTTGTAATTTACCAAAGCTAAGAGTCTATGACCAACAATTCAAACAAAAAGTTATGTAAATGAGGTATTTCTGTATGAATATGGTTTCTTTCATAAAAGCAGAACTAGAGATACAAGATGATGAAGAACATGCTAAGATTATGAACAGTAATACTGTTAAAACCCTTATTGAATGAAACAAATATGATATACAAATGACAGGTCCATTCTGATCCTGATGCAGCATGTGCTCCCAGATAGTCTATTGGAATGAGAGCCTTTTTTTTTTTTTTTTTTTTTGACATAGTCTCACTCTGTCACCCAAGCTGGAGTGCAGTGGTGCGATCTCGACTCACTGCAGCCTTCGCCTCCTGGGTTCAAGCTATTCGTGTGCCTCAGCCTCCTGAGTAACTGCGACTACACGTGCTACTAATTTTTGTATTTTTAGTAGAGATGGAGTTTCGCCATGTTGGCCAGGCTGGTCTCTAACTCCTGACCTCAGATGATCCACCTGCCTCAGCCACCCAAAGTGCTGGGATTACACAAAAAATTAGCCAGGCGTGGTGGTGGGCACCTGTAGTCCCAGCTACTTGGGAGGCTGAGGCAGGAGAATCACTTGAGCCCGGGAGGTGGAGCTTGCAGTGAGCCAAGATTGCACCACTGCACTCCAGTCTGGTCGACAGAGCAAGGATCCATCTCAAAAAAAAAATAAATAAATAAAAATAAATAAATAAATAAATAAATAAAAGAGGCTCCGTGCAGCATTTGGGCCTCTTGCTCTTGTCTTCAGCCATTTCAGGATGCAATGTTTCCTCTCAGTAGGACGCAGCAACAAAGTACCATCCTGGAAGGAGAGACAGGACCTCTCACCAGATTCTGAACCTGCCTGCACCTTGATCTTGGACTTCCCAGCCTCTATAAATATAAGAAATAAATTTGCATTCTTTATAAATTACTCATTCTGTGGTATTGTTTTTATAGCAGCACAAACAGACTAAGAGAACAGGTCTCTCCTTTTCACATCCGTGAGAAGTCTCTCAAATTCCTAGAATTTGAAAATGAAAAAAAATAAAACCACACATCGTTCACCAATTTTTCAGTATAATTTTGTTTCAGTTATGGCAGTGATTACTATTAAAAACTTGCTCTTACTTCATTTGACATTGACTTTTACCTTTTGTTTTTTTTACAATCTCTTGTAAGAGGAATTTTCTGATAAGATTAAAAAGAGGCACATGGAGAGGCCTATGTGTCAAGACTGGCAAACACTAAGTTGCTAAGTGTTTCCTGCATCTGTGAAACTATCACACTGTATAGCAACACACCAGCAAAGTTACCAGGCATTCTTCCCTTTGGTGACTGTTCATACTCTTGGAGTATTTGGATATTGTTGCCATTGCCTCAGAAATCTGTTATTGGCCTGTTGTTGAAATAGTGTCCTAAACAGCATAAAGATGCTTGTGTAGCTGACAGTGTTTTCTGGACTTCACTTTATTCATGAGAGATGTGAATTTATCCTTACTAACTCCAAAGTGCCAGGAAATCGAAAAGAGAGTCTGCTGGAACCTGTTTGTTACCTATCTTGCACCCTGGCCTGGTTCCTGCTCCATCACTTGACTCTGTTGGATCTTGGCATCAACTCTGGCCAGGACCTGGTGACTGTTCCCTGTAATGCCCTTCAATTTCACTGGAAGGGGAAACTACAGATAATAGTCATGGGAACCTAACAGTTCCCAGAAGCCAGCCTGACAAAGAAAAGCATAAAGCACACACAAACAGCATGATGCCTGAGGTAACTGGCTTGTTGCTTTACCACCTTGGGCCTGTAACCTTTAGTTATAAATACATGGAGTAGGTATTTTATTGTACAGCATTTTGCTTGGCATATAACATAAAAATTGAAGGCATTTATTAAAGTATTTACTGAAGGTGGGAAGCACCCTGACAGTACCTAAATAACATCATTTTGTGGAAACATTTTCTTTTACTTCTTACCCAAGCATTTTGTAATTGACTTTGAGCAAAAGTAAAGAGAATTAAGCAATGATAACAATTAAAAAATCATTTGTCATGCAATATTCTGGGTAGACCATTAAACATGCCTAAATTTGCATTTATTTTCTGTAAGTTCTTATGTTTTTCTGCACTTATTTTAAATTTGATAAATATTTTAGCTTTTTTAATAAAAAAATTAGTTTTTAAAATACAAAAAAGAACTATGTGCAGTTGATTTTTAAGTTATCTTATTTGCCTTCAGTTGTGCAAAAATAGGCCCATCGCCTTAGGATTTTGCTTAACTCAATTCCTTAGTTATTCAAGTGTCTCAAGTTAGCTGTTTGTGAGGGTAAAAATAGGGAATGTTCAACAGAATGACACAAGAGAACTGGGTAACTTTTATTCTGGAAAAAAGTATAGGTCATGGAAATTAAAGGAATTTTATTTCCAAAGTGAGCCTATTATATGAGGAGAACTATGATACATGTAATTTATTTTCACATTTTTCCCAACATTCATTATTTAAAAGGTTACCAGAACTTATTTCTACTATGGCAGTTAATAGCATATTTTTTAGCATCATTACCCAGTTAAAAATCATATTCTGCCTGAGAATTTACTTAAGATAAGTGAGGTTTTATAGGTTTTGTTATATGTTATAGCATAAATGCATTATTTGGATAGGTGGCTGGCTTAACAGTATAACATAATCTAGATTTTTCCAGTGAATAATATTTTGAGTTAATATTGTGGTGTATCAATAAAATCACTTCTGTATTTTAGTATTATTTTTAGCCTCATTTCTTTGCAAAATCGGGAATAAAAAATTTAATCTGCTTGTATTCCTGCTCTATTCTGTGAGTCTTTAGTCATGGGAATATATCACCTAAATTAGAGTACATTTGTAAAAATTATAAAGGCAAAATGATTCCTTCTTATTAAATATATGCACCCTTCTCATCCATTTTATTAATATACTCATAAAATCCTACTTGATATTGGACAGGCACTAGGCTCCAATCTATATTCAGACAATTGCTAGGTTTAGAAATTTTCAAGCTTATGTGATTATTGATGCCATTTTTATAGAAGATTTTAGGACATTGGTATTTTATGGAAGACTATTTAGGAAACATTGCCTTAAGGAAAGACCTTTGTCTTTATAGACAAACTAGAATTTTGAAAATATTATTTATAATGCCCTGTACATATCTGAAGAGTACTTAAACTTGGATTTTATTTTCACAGTTCTAAACATGTGACCTGATCTCAGGTGATTTACAATGCATGTCGAAGTAGGCTCTGTGCTTGTTTTCATAATAAAAATCACAAATATAAGAATTATATGGTTTATTAAAATTTTAATATGGATATAATAATAGCAAAATAATAACTGAAATTATTGAGGTCTGAATTAATTGTTGAGACCTAAGGTCTGGCCTAATCGACTCAAATAATTTAAATTGAACATCATTAGGCAGTAAATGTGAAATCACTATTGTTGTTTTATTATTGATAGAATCACTCTTTCTTCCCAAACTTTGGAGTTTTAATAATTATAAAAAGCATTTGTTTTACTGACATCTTGATTTTCCTTATTTCTGTGCATTGCCACATCATAGAGGCAATTTAAAATTTTGAACTCATTTCCTGGTAAAAGCTTTTAATTACTGAAATATAGCTATATTTTACTATTGTTAACTGTGACTCAATTTTTTTGTATCTTTGAGATTTTTTTTTCCTCATAAGGGGCAAAGACATTTAGATTATATTGCAGGAATAGTGAATATTGAAATCATTTCCTGATATCTTTATCCCAAATTATCTTTCTTTTTAGAGCCATAGTATTATAGCTTATATTGCTACACTGCTTATCAGCACCATTTATATGATTATCAGCTACACAACTCAGCATCCCTAAATTATTTTTCTCACCTCGTTCTAAAGCTTTATCCCACATACCACGTACTTAAACATTTGTTAAACCACATGGCTAGCATAAATTGCTATACTATTATAAATGTAATACTTTTTCTATCTATGTTTCCATATAGTCTCATTTCATTCTTTCTAGCATGAGAGACCTGTGAAATTACAAATAACGTTCTATTCAATAATGGGGCAAAAAAGATGAGTAAAAGTCACCTGTATTCAAGAAGCATAGGAGTAAGTTTCCTAAATTTTGGCTAATGTTTGCCAATCTGCTAAAATAGCTGGAATTTTCCTTCCACAGTTTTTGCACTCACCACTGTAATTAAAATAAATATTATGGGAAACTAATTCTTGTAAAGTAGAATGCTCCCTTCCAAGTCCAAAATACATCATAGTTTGTAGTCTTAATTGTTCGTTAATCACACTCTTAAGGTGTGTGATCTTCCGTTTCCAATAGTTGTTCTGGTAATAAAGTACACATAGATATTATGATCAAGAACTTTCAAAGAGAAATGGTATCACTAGCACTATCATCCTCTTCTCCCTGCCTGAAAATCACTTTTTTTCTGAATTTTGTGGAAATCACCTATTTTCCGTAAAATATTGGCATAATAAATGATATCTTTGATAATAGAAATTATGTTTTACTTGGCATTTGGCTGCGTTTTCTATATAAAGTTTAATGCTGATATAATTTTGTGATTTTTCTGCTCCTGTATTTTCCCATTTGCAACACCTGATTATAAAGAAAATTTCCATGACTCTATTTTATTTCTCAACTACTTTAATAGCCCTAAATGTTAAATGTATCTAATGTGAGCATTTAACCTTTTAGAGTGACTTCACACTTTAACATGAACATTTTACCAAATAGTTTTTATTTGAATGAACATTTAGCCTTTACCTAATCTGATTTACAAGATTCCTTTTTGGATTTGTAGGAGTCAAACAAAGGGAAATTTACATTCCTGATTTGCATTAAAAACTTCATTTCAATTTAATATCATGCATTGTATTACACAATCTCTGTGTAAAATTGAATCGTGCAATCAAAGAATCTTGGAGGTTATTTAGCCCATTATTTTACCCAGTGAATTAATCTTACTGAATCCATGAAAAGTGATTATCCGGTTTCAATTAAAAGGTTTGCAGGCATACAGTGACCTCATCACCTTAGAAGCAGAACATTTTTCCTCATCTGGCTTCATTTGTTCATAATGTTATTTTAATATTATCTTGAGAGGGAAAATACATGTAATGTGAATTCTTTGTGTCATTTACATGTTTATAAATCTATAAATTAGAAACATTCACACCAGAAAGGCAGGTCTTTGACTTCCTGCTGACAGATTTTAAGATAATCTGTTCCTACCCACAGACCAGGTGAAGGTGGCCATGTGTACCTCACGTGACATGGACTGAGTATGCCAGAGGTTATGGGCACTACAGTTGTGAGATACTGTTAACTCTGAACTGGTGGCTCTGTTGGCATGTGCAAGTGGAATAAATTGCTAGGCAAGGAGAAGAATGGAGCATATGTTCCAAATAAGCAATTATAATAATGATTTACATTGATTATCTACTGTCCCAGGCACTATCTTAAACACTTTACATGTGTCACCTTTTTTAATCCATACACCTGAGATAGGGACCATTATTAACTTCAGTTTTTACAGAAAACAATCCAAGACACTGAGGCTTTAAGTGACTCACTAAAATTCACAAAGTTAGTAAATAATAGAGATGGTATTTGAGACTAGACATTCTAACCCCAGATTCCACACGTTAGCACTTAGATGATGCTAATAGCAACTGAATTGTTCCTTATAGAGACAGAGAGGGCAGCTGCCTAACAACACTCTGCAGCTGAGTTCTGTGTTGATACTGTGTGGTTTTTTTTTTTCTCCTCTTTTTCTTAAAAACTGCACTGTGTGGATTTTGCTTTTTGCAACCATTGTTCCCTGCCTATGAAAAAGGTTTGGATATTCATGTTATTCTGTTTTGCCATAGTGAAGAACTCTGAGTATTATAGATTCATTGTTGAGATTCTAGATGCAAAGCAAAACTGATTGACTTGGGAATTACCTACTGCTTCATATAAAAACCCTTTCCTCTGAAAAAAAATTTACAGTGAGGTATGTTTACAAAAGAGGAAGACAGCAAAAAATGGTCTACATTAGAATTAATTTTAAGGAAGTAGGTATCAACCAATTGACCTTGCTTGTGTGTTCAGGGCATGCAGTGGTATCTGGAAGTCATAGTATTTATTTTTGCATTTCTGTCAGCCTGGCAAGTTGATGACTAAGGCCTTTCTAGTCACTCCTGTTCTTGGTTTCGTGAAAAGAATGGTGCCTGTATTTTCATCCTCGAGACAGCAGGATAGCATAGACATTGTGTGTCTCCACTGGAAGGACCAGAAAATAGGAAATTGGCAAAAGAAATGATTGAGAGCCTGTGTAGCAGAGGAGGAAGTAGGAGGCAAGCATTTGTGAGGAAGAGAAATCAAATGTACGATAAGAACATGGCTCAAAAGGGAAGCAAATGGGAGTATTAATCAGAAACCAATAAAATTAGGCACATAAGTTCACCCACTCCAAACTGGGAGAAATATTTATAGTTTTTATTAATCACAGTAGTACTTAAAAAAATTATCCTTCAAACCAATGTCCGAGCTTATGGCCTTCTATTTTCCTTAGCTATGCAAAGTTGGCCCATCAATTGTATTTTCAAGCCCAAATATAATCTTTTTTTGAGGCAGAATATATAATTAAACAGCCCACCGGACAGTTGCGTTTTTAGCAGTGTTTTTAAATAACAAGTCTGAGGCAAGACTTGGTGCACTATGGTTTATCCATGGGTCTCCACCACTGTTCTCTAGACTGCTATTTTTTTGGTAAGTTAAATGCCTGCATTCATGAGCTTGAATTTCATGTTCCTCTGTTATTAGGGTTAACTCATGACTGCTCCTCACACTGATTATTGATTGTAGAAATCTGTCTCCCAATCCGTGTGAGTATTGTAGCACTGCCATGTTGTTTATAGTCTTCTTTCCTGGATAGAGCAGTCCTTGAACCCCATCCGAAAGCTGAAGTCTGACTACTGTAAAGTGATCATGGCTGTGATGATTTCTGGATTCCCTGGACTATAGGCTACCACCCATCATTCACTCTCCATCCATTGAGCAGGAATCCTTGTTTATGGTGTGGATTCTTCCTAATTATTAGTAGTCATTGTCATATGTTTCCTAATATTTAATCTGATTTGAATGCCTTACTTCTCTGTGCACCATTTAATGCCCTTCAATTTGTACCAGAATTGCCAGGCTACTAATTGTTTTCCTGTCATTCTTAGATTACAAGGAACTTCAGAGGCAAAACACTTAGATTATGTGGTATGAACATAGTTTTGTTTTGAATTTTAAGGCATACAAACATTATTTTTTAACATTTAACAATTATTAAAATATAAAGTCTTTATAAACACTTCAAGGACTTCAAATTTTATATGCTAAGAAAGTATGATTTTAAAAAATCATGTCTATGGTTTTATTTAGGTGGGGGGGTTGGGGTGGGGATGTGGGATGGTGCTGAGTAATACTTATTCATGAATTCCAGTGATGGAAATCTATCTTTGTTTTGAGGAAATTATGCATTTTAGTTATATTTACAGTATTTCATCATATGTTTATAATTCTGTCTACTTTTTCCATTCCACCCTCCAATCATGCACACTTTTGTGGTCTCTGATTCTTCTAATTGAAATAAATATAAAATTAATGCCTTAGTTACTGTCAACTTCTACATTCAGAGTGAAACGTGGTGTGAATGCACTGTGGGCCTCCCAAGTATTCTGCTGTGTGCTCAAAATAAGGTAAAGGTAAATTATTAAGTGAGCTAGAAAAACTATCTTTTAATGAAGGATAAGCTAACATTAGAAGTATCTATTTAATAACATGTTCAAACATTATTCTCAACCTACTTATATGTTGCTGGGCTTCTGTGTAAGCCACTGTAGTCTTTCTTCCAGGCTGAAAAAACGTAGGTTGTTGTTCCCCGAGTACTCTTGGTAATTTAAAATAGAACACAGAACTTGGTCAAACATTTCAATCCTACATATATTGATAAAATGTTTGACTTCAATTATCTTTTATTTCATCAACGAGAATGAAGCACCTCATGAATCTTTTGTCTATTTTTCTGTGATTGTTTTATCTTCTAATTGTTTTATATGTGTTATATATTCTGTATATTCTGCATGTATTTCAGAAACATTTCAGATTAAAGCCTTCGTTTTCATTTTCTACACAGTCTTTTTTGATATGTGATTATGAATTAGCTAAACTTATAAGCTATATTTCCATTGTGATTTTTTGTTTGTTTACTTTGTGGTTTTTTGTTTAGTACATGCTTCCCAACATCAAGGTCATAAAGATTCTATCCTAAATATCTCCCAGCACTGTTTGAAACATTTTTCTGCACTGATAGAAATATTTTATATTTGACAATATCCAAAACAATAACTACTAGCTATATGTAGCCATTGAACACTGGAATTATGGATAGTGTGACTGAGTAGCTGAATTTTTAAATTTAATTTTAATTAATGTAGGTTTTAATTTGCATCATGTCGCTATGGACTACTGAATTGGATAATTCAGCTCCAGCTTTGTTTTTTCACCTATGGTGATCCATCTGGTGTTCTTTTTTTGTTTTTGTTTTTTCTGCATGGTGGGAGGGGAAAGGGTAGTGTCATATTTTCCCCTATGGATGATCAGTTAGCCTAGAGCAATAAATAGCATTTCCCTACTGAATGCTGTGTGTGTGTGTGTGTGTGTGTGTGTGTGTGTGTGTGTGTGTGTGTGTGTGTCTGTATGTGCGTATGTATATATTTTGGGACTTTTTATTCTGTTCCTTGTTAAATTCATCTGTCATGGCATTAGCACCTCTCATGGTCGAAATCACCAAAGCTTTTTAATCAGCTTTCATCATTGTGCAAATCCCCCATATCCTCACCTTTATTCTACTTTAGAAATGACTTTGTCATTCTTGGCCATTTTATCTTTCATATAAATTATAGATTAGGGCTTTCAAATAGAAAATCATAATAATAGGAGTTTTCTCTGCATTTAAATCAATATATCAATTTCAAATTTGGGGAGAATTGGCATTTTTATGATATTGAAGCTTTCAATTCATGAGAATGGCCTATCTCCCTATTCTGGTCTTTTATGTCTTATGTTTTTAAAAGTTATTTTATCTATATAAATTTGATATATTTTGTTATATTTTTAAGGAAAACCTATATATCGAGATACCATATATGTTGTCTTTTAAAAATTACATGTTCTGTATTTTGTGGCTAAATGCAATTTATTTTCATGTGATGATGTTTTATCTATCAAACTTGCTAGACTATCTAATTAATTCTATGTTTTATTTGTAGATTTTCCACCCTATTCTGATAGTTTATCTGTAATGTATGCAAAGAGAATTTTGTTTCTAACCTCTTAAATTCCATTTCTATTTTTTTGTCTTACTATTTTGCGAAGGATGTTTAAGAAAATAACAGTCTTGTTTTGATCTCTTAAAGGGATAGCACTAAGTATGATGTTACAGATTTTGGTTGTTTTTTGTTTTTATTTGTGATTTATTATAGATTTCATTCATCAGATTAAGGAATTTTTCTTCTATTTTTAGGTTGGTAGGGTTTTGAGATTATTTTATAGTTTTTTTCTGTATTATATAAATGTAGTAAATTACAGTAATAGAGTTTAAAATATTTATTTATTTATTGTTTTTTGACCCTCAAGTATTCAGAACTGGATTAGACTAATCATCATCTTTAGGTTGTGATATATTCCTGTCATAGATATCTCTGTCTTAATTAATTATTAATATAATGAAAATCATTGAACCTACCAGCCAACTCAATAATTAAAATATTAACAAAACTCTAAACTTACCTACATGAATCTCCATAGTCTCATTTTTTTACTCATATCTCTTTTTTTGAGATAATCACCATTGTTAATTTTGTATTTGTCATTCATTTGCTCTCGTTTTTTTCTTTTAATAATAACTTACATATGAGCAGTTTTTAAAATAATTCTCATACAATTCTTCATGTTCTCTAATTTATGTCTTCTTTTTGATAATCTTGCTACTTAATAGTGTTATGAGCCTGATTCTGCTATCTGTTTTCTCCTGGTTTGGTCATAGTGCTATATAAATGAGCATGACTTTGATCTTTATCATGTGGGAATTATTTGAAACTTGGATTAAGCTGAATTCCTAGTTGAGAAAGTTTGCTTTTCTCTTTGCTGGGGTCTGGGGCATCACACAACATTGTAAACTCCCAAACATTTTCAACATGTTTTGAATCACCTTTGTAATATAAAATTGGTAATATGAAATTGGAATAACTATTGGTCATTAATCTGCGGGTGATATTTTTTGTTCCCCACTATTAGCACCAAATTTAGAGGCAGACTTGTTTCTTTGCATTGTTAGTTGTGTGTGTGTGTGTGTGTGTGTGTGTGTGTATCTATATGTGTGTGTACTACTGCAAGCATATTTCTGATATAGTGACAATGCCGTTTTATTGAGTGACAGCAGGGCATATGGGCATATCACCTTTTACACTTTCTACCTCCGTCTGGCCCTGGGCTTTGTGGCTTGTTGCATGTACCCTTTTGGGTTGTAAAACCCCAAGTTCAAGTCCACCAGTGCATCAAATGTCCCAAGAGGATATCCGGAGCAAGTACTAGTCTTAGCCATCTGGTTTCCCCTTTCAGTTAGTTTTATTCTCTGGATATATTGTACTTTCTTGCTATTTGTTTTTCCTACTGTATGTATACTTTTTAGTTGCTTTCAATGGAAGGATTTTTATATTACAAAGGACAGAGACTTGCACAAATTAACTCCAATAATGAACTCAGAAATTTGAAATATGGAGGAGTTTTCTGAAGCCTGATTTTATGAGGCCTTACAGGAATGATAATGCAGTGCTGATTTTCTTCATGGACTACCAATTTTCCATTCTGTTGCAATGCAAAATGACCTCACACTTCTAGTGCCCAGCACAATTCAGCTGATGCAGTCTCTCTGTGTATTAGTTCACATTCTTAAGACAGAAAATAAAATTGGCTTAGCCTCAATTATGGATGGTAACAAGGGATACTATTTAAGAATAGTATATATTACAATGGTTAAAGCTCAAGCTCTATAGCCAGACTGGCTGGGTTTGAATCTCAGATTCAAATCTTCCTAGCTCTGTAATCTTGGGAAACTTCCTTAATGATTGTGTGACTCAATTTCTTCATCTGTGAATGAGAATGCTGGGTAATACTACCTACCTCATAGTTGTAGTGAGGAATAAATGAGTTACTACATGGGAAAAGTTGAAAATAAGAGTAACAATTTGGATATGGTAGCAACTCAAGAAATATTAGTTATTTTTCCCTTTCACTTTATGTGACCTGTGTCTGGTCTACTTAGCTGTGGCCTTGGGTAAGGATTGTGTGGTATAAGCATGCCTACCTAGGTATGTGCATTCAGTACCATTGAGAAGCAAATTGAGGGAAAGGAAGACAATATCAAATATGCCTAATACACACTGAGGAAATAAAAACAGAACAACTTGTCAGTTTGGGGAAAAAATTACCATATAATTCCCTTTATATAAAAATACTTAAATGATAGAATTGTTACTTAAAGGAGCAGATTTTTTCCAAAAAGTTACATTGACTGAGTTATATTGTGTGTAATATCTAAAATTTTTGCTCTTCCAATATGTTCTATAGTTATTGCAAATTCATTGTCTATGAAACGCCATATTATGTGGGCAGAGCATAAAGGCAAAAAAGAATATATCAGTAGGTACAATTACAGATTATAAAAGTAAAATCATCATATTATAGAAAATAATCTTAATTTTTTATGTAAATAATTCTAAGAAAATGTTAAGCATTTTAAGGGATAATTTTTTATGTCCTCCTTTTAAGTCCCTGAGGTTTTTTTGTTTGCTTTTGTTTTTTAAAGAGAAGAACTTATGACTTAAAAGCAGTTATCTGGACCCACCTTAATTCTCCACAAATGAGTATATCTAGTTATGTTCTGGGTTATTTCTAGGACTTTGATAACTCAAAAATGTATAAATAAAACGACTAATTATTTACAAATTTGTATGGTCCTTTACAATGAACCAGTGCTTTCATTGATTCATCTCATTAATCCAGTGAGGTGGACTAATGCTATAATTCTCTCCATTTGACAGATGAGTACAACTGAGCCTCAGGCACTTTAAGTGACTCACTTGAAGTCACATAGCAAATACAGTAGATCCTGACTCAAACACAGGAGTACGGATCTAAGCTCAAAATTCTTCCCACATTTGCCAGCCACCCATCCTGGCACAGAAATGAACATATGACTATCATCATATTAAAATACAGCCCTGAGCTCAGAGTAACTCTAAGATGCAGATTTCTACTCATTTTTCCTTTGATTATTTAGCTTTTGGACTGTCAGGCTCACAGCAGATGACAAATTGGTCACACTGTGTAACAGGGAAAGCAAGTCTGGTAAAAACATATAGATTGTGACCAGGACAGTTTTAATTTTTTTGCCACTGAGTAAAATAGATGTAAACTTTTCAACAGAATATATTGCATGTGGGAGTTCAAAATTTAGCAACAAGAGACATTTGTAAATATTTATGAATATTATTTGACATAGTTTTTTTCCTAGTCTCGAGAACATGGAGAGAGGTTGTTAAAAGTACTCGACCTTTAAATGCAGTGTGTTTAAATTAATTCTTGTTATTACTTCAGTTTCACAGTTGAGTTGTCTTGTAAATAAAACTTTTCCCTCATTAGAAATGAAGCCAATCTTGCAGTTCCCCACAGGACTCATATCACTTACAATGTGTTATGCTTTATACGTTGACCTGGAACCCAAGAGAGTTTATGCACAATTGGTGAATTAAGCGAGAAATAATTTCCTGTGGCATTATGTCACATCCTCAATGATGAAAAAAATCCATTAATTTTTTTGCACTTATTTAGAAAAATTAAATGAATTATTTCATAAGTACATAAAGTTTGATAGACCAGTATTTACATTTCTTGTGCTGTATAAAGTACATATCAATTTCTTATGTAAATAAGGTTATCGTACGGTTATCTATATATGTGTGTGTATGTACTTGTCTTTTGATTTTTATTTATTAGTCTTTTCATGTCTGCTATTTGTTATTAATTTTGCTAAAAACAGGCTTTAGCCTGCTGAGGAAAGATTTTTTTACTGTTAAATAATGACAACCTTTTGCCCACAAAGCTTCAGAGGAAGTCAAATGAAATGTGGAAATTTTCTCTGGATAAATCCATCATATTTACTCAGTTCCCATTCTTTTTTATACATTTGACTATCTATCTTTCTCCTTACCTTTGTCTCCTTCACAGATTCATGTTTTTCTTTCTATTACCCAACACTATTGTTGAAACCCCTTCTTTTTCCCTTTCTTACTCATTTTTTTCAGTGACAAGTCTCTTCAGTTTCAGCTCAGGCCTTCTAAGCTGATAATTTCTAGGCCTACAACTTGTTGCCCTAACTCATCTCTTTACCAGCAGTCCTGTGTGACCATTATCTATACTATACTATATATAGACTATATAAATATATATATAAATATATATAAATATATATATATAAATATATATATTTATATATATATTTTATTCAGTGTACCAGTTTTACCAACGTATTAATTAATATCCACCCAATCTTCCATGTTGGAAACACTAGGGTCATTCTTGACATTTCTTACTATCACATGTAAATTTTCACTAAACCGTTAAGACTCTGGGTATCTCCTTGAATCCAACATCTTTCCACTGTTGTTGCCACTACTTTAGGTGAGATCTTTAATATTGTCCACCTGAACTATTCCATAGCTCCTCTCTTTTCTTTTTTATAATTCTTCACATTGACCTCAAAGCAGTTTTACTAAAAGACAAATTTAATCTTATTCCTCCCATGCTTAAAACCCCATATTGACCTCTATTTGTTGTTTTCATCCTTAGCTCTTTTTAAGTCTTAAATTATCTTGCATCTTACACTATCATATATTTTTAGTGTAAATTTTTGTCCCTTCTGAACACTCACTCAGTTCCTTAGGGCAATCATGTACTAGCCTCCATCAAGAATTATGTCTTTGAATACTCTCTTCTTTATATCTGAAATGATCTATCCAATCTTCTTCTCTAAGTGCTTGCCTTTCATGACTCAATTCAATTGTCCCTTTCTGTAGGAAATTACGCTGGAGTCCCATAGGAATAATTCATTGCTTTCATAGAGCCATAAACAAACCCTCTGGTAGCTTTTAGCACATTTGAATACAATTATATGCTTATATGTCTGCCTCCCCTGCTATGTGGTGAGGGAAAAAACACATCATATTCTTTGCGTGTGTGTAAGTGTGCGTGTGTGTGTGTGCATGTGCGTGTGTGTGTGCGCATATTTTGTCCAGTACCTAGTTCAGGGCCTGGCATATGAAAGGTTCTTAATTACTGACTAAATAAGTGAATCAATTAATTAATGGCCCATCTGGCCTTTGAATTGAATTTTCCAATCTTTAGGATATAGCTAGAAATAATCCCTTAAGACTACGTTATATTCTCAAAAGACTTTTTAAAATCTTCATTTACATTGCTTGGAGGTCAGTTTGTCTGTCCATTTATCTGGTCGGCATGGGCTGCTATAATGAAATAATATAAACTGGGGAGCTTACGCAAGAGACAGTTACTGCTAACAATTCTGGGATTGGAAAGTTCAAGATCAAGGTGCTGGCCAATTCAGTTCCTGGTGAAGGCCCTTTTCTTCTGACGTAGAGATGGCCATCTTCTTGCTGTCCTCACATCATAGGCCTGGGAGAAGCCAGCAAGTTCTCTGATCTCTTCTTATAAGGACATTAATCTCATTATGAAGACCCCTCTCATCACAACCTCATCTAAACCTAATCCCCTTCCAAAGGCCCCACCTTCTAATACAATCACATTGGGAATTAGGCCTTAAAAATATGAATTTTGGGGGAACACACACATTCAGTCCATAAAATTATTCATCCAACTGTATCTATCTGTCTCAATTTCTGCCATATACAGTGGTAGAACAGTACTTGGAGAATCCAGGAATCATTCAATGTTTACTCAAATAATTATAATAAAATCTTCTATTCAGAAGCTATGTGCCTATTAAAATGATATTGTCTTCTCATATTTGTTTAGCTATTATGTTATAACCAGTATCCATATATACATGTTGTACATTAAACTATTAAAATTATCTACTAATAAGTAATAAAATGAACGAAAATAAATTCTTTTTACAAGCAGCATTTAAATGGAAGTGGTAGACTCTATTATAAGCCATTGCTATAAAAGCCTTCCACTATAAAGCACTTAAGAGGATGTGCCTAATAGGAATTCTTATCCTTCAGATTTTATTGTCATTGCCACATATGCTGTTTGACTTTCTGTGTCTAAACATTTGATTTCCCAATTTAGTATACTTTTTCTTTCACTGTGGGTACCTATTCATATTTAGCCTGTCCTTGAAGAAGGACAACTCAGAGTCCACCCTTTCTAATGATGCTATCATGATGACTCCAGCTGGAAGAATCTGTTTTCTCTTTTGAATTTTTTCTCACTGATAGAAACATGCTTCTGGAACTCATTGTGTATTATCTTGCCCTTTAAATTTTGTATTCATTGCATGTAAACTTTTTGAAGAAAGACAGCATTTTTAAATCTTTGTATTCTATGCAGTAGGTACAAATTGTCTTATACATAGTAGTCACAAATCAACAATTATTGAAACGAAGAACAAAGGAGTTTGAACTGGATTGGCATTGTGGTAATTGCGATACACCCTGACTCTCCTTCTTTCTTTCTGAATACACCACTGAAAATTCGGCAGAATGATGGCTCTCTGTTGTGATCACTTTCCTTGGTGTGGTATGTTTTCTCTTTGGGAAGTTTATAGTCTCATCTTGAGCATTATTACAGCTTAACATTAAGTTGCATATATTGGTTCACTTGTGGAATACTCTTAAAATATGAACAGATTTCCTGTCTTTCATGGGACAAAATGTAATCCAGTACATTTTGCAAATGGTAGTAGTTAGACACAGTTGAAAGATCATGCTTTAGAAGCACTGGCTATTTACCAGTGGTGTGAAAATTGACAGCTTAATAAACCTCTTTGAGGCTGTTTCCTCATCAGTAAAATGTGTCTGGTGAAATATCTTTCATCAGGGTTGTTACAAGTATTGAATGAAACACATACAGAAATTACTTGGCTCATCCTCAGAGTGCTCAAAACAAGTCAGCTTTCTTCTTCCAACTAATGGCTATGAACTAAACAAGATGATTCGTATTTAGCACAGAGTCAAATTGCACTATGAGAAAACCTATCGTAGTAGCTCTGAGACTTCAAATTTTGAAAATTATTATGTCAATGGAATATATATGCATCAAATTTCTAATAGAGTTTTTTTTACACAATAACTATTTCATAATAAGTTTGTAGAGTTTAATCTTTCCAGGTGCTAAAGTGTAAGCTAATTCCTTGATAAGATTAAATGATTAAAATCAGCGGTTTCATGGTATTCACAAGGAGAAGGCCTTCAATTTGCTTTATGTCAAATTGCATATTTAGAAACATAAAATACATTAGATTTGTTTAGATTTGTTTTAAGGACAAGTAACTGAAAAATTTGCTGCATATGTATTGTATTCTTTTTCAAAGGGGATATTTATAGCTACATATTAACCTCTTAGGTAGTCTTAGCTTATTTTTGGCTAAAATTCAAAATTAGAAATGTTTTAGAATAGTTACGGTGGCAAGGGTGAGGTAGAGATTGATGGAAATGTGCTTTCAAGCTGCATCAATTTGGTATCCTGAAGAGTTTTACATATACTACAAGGTTCTTTCTCCAACTGTTACTAACAATTGGATTTATTTTCTTTCTGAATTGGAGCTCATAGCCAGGCAAAGACATTGGGTCTTCTGCTGCTAGAACAGGCCTTTGGGAAGAAAATAGTTTCCCTTCTGTACTTTCGCTTGTAGCAGAATTCAAGTCAGTTATCTACAGAAAACAAACCTCAAACATTCTGGGACATCAAACTTGGAAGAGATGGAGATATCTGCTAGGAAAAGAGCATTGGTACTGGACTCAACAAGGCCTAGTAATGCGCTATTATGTTTATATAGCCTCCAGGAAATACTATGGTTCATGTTGTCTGTTAGCTATTATTATATATACTTGCCTTATCAGTCAATTTATAACGCATTGAGTATACTACTTGGTTTTGTAAATTTTTATTTCATTTTAAGTTCCAGGGTACATGTGCAGGATGTGCAAATTTGTTACGTAGGTAAACATGTGCCATGGTGGTTTGCTGCACAGATGAACCCATTACCAATAGTCCAGCATGTATTGGATATTTTTCCTGATGTTCTTTCCCACCCTGGCCCCAGTGTGTATTGTTCCCCTCCTTATGTCCATGTGTTCTCATTGTTCAGCTCCCACTTGTAAGTGAGAACATGCAGTGTTTGGTTTTCTGTTCCTGTGTTAGTTTGAGTGCCCTACTTTTTAAAGCACCGTTCCATGTAGAGATGGTTGGGAAAGTAAATATAAAAGCATGGTTCATGCCCATAATAGCTTAAATTAGTGTGTGTGTATTTGTGTGTATGTTTGTTTCTGTGTGGGAAGTGGGGTGGGGAGAAATAAATAAGCAAATAAATTACTATAAGACAGAGTATAAAAACCCTAAGACAGTAGAATCAAATATGATAATTTGTTTGTCCTGAGAAGTGAGAGGTCACATTTTTATGGGAAGATGTCAATTAGAAGACATCTTTACATCTATAGCTTAAAAGTAGATGGAATGAGTAAAAGACATGCTAGCAGAGGGAAGATGGAACAGAAAGGAAAGGGTAGAATTAATTTAACTTCATTGTATACAATGTAAATAGGAATAAAGAAGATTAAACTTAAATGCTAGAATTTCATCTGCTTTGACTTTTATGCACTTTTAACAAAGCATGATTTTAGATTTGTTACTTAAAGTGGTGGAAAAGAAAGGGAATTGAAAGTTTCTAACCTTGATTTTCTTTAGATTTTTAAAACTTGTCTGTGTTTCTCAACCTCAGCACTATTAATATTTCAGATGGGATAATTCCTTTTATGGGGGAGGTTTAGCCCCATCCCTGGCATCTACCCAGTTCTGGGACTAGGGTTGGGTAAGGGAGGCAGCTGGGGCACAATATTTAAGGAGGCATTCATTCTTTGGGGCTCATAAATTTTAATACTGTACTTGCACAACCCTGAATGCCTCCTTAAATCTTGAGCCCTAGGCACCTTCTATGCCTTGCCCTAGTCCTGACACTACCTCTGTCCTCTAGAAGCCAGTGGCACGCTCCCAGTTGTGAAAGCCACATGTTTCCAAGCATTGCCAAATATCCTCTGAGGAACAGTATCACCCCCGGTTAAGGTGAAACGCAACCCAACTGGAATAACTTAGCATATTTTTTTATTTGTAAAATGCCAAAAGGAGCAGCCAGCAGTGTGGCCTTTTTTGTATTCAAAGTAGCAATTAAATACAAGTGTACTTTGGGCAGTGTATGAGTGGCTGAGACACACTTGGGGAAGAAGGGATTGAAGAGAGCTGTGGAAAGAAACTGTTGTGAATTAATGGGCTGATGAGTGTTGCGTTAGGGAGAATTGAGGATTGTGTGAAAGTTACCAAAAGGTGAGGTATCTATCTATTCTGCTCTTAATAATATACCCGACTTCCAGGCCTTGGTTGCATTGAAGAATAATAATTCTGATGTCCATCTGGGGGTGGATATGACAAGATTTCGAGTTACATTTTTCTGATCCTTGTAAAAATTCTTCAAAAATCTGCCATGTGCTTGTACTTTATTTTCTTTACATTATACAAAGTTAGGCAGTCTTTTTGGTTAAGGTTCCTTTGTACTATTTGTATTTGCTAATATCAGTTCTACCCCACCCTACTCTATTCTATTTTCTTGGGTTTTGAGGGAAGCGATGATACTTCAGAAACTTCAATTTGTGCATTATGGGTGCCAAAGTGACAGATACATCAGACACTAATGGACTACTAATCATATCAGTTCATATGAGATCACAAAGCCACATTGTATTGTATGTAGTCTACAGTTTAAATATGAGAGATATTGTTACTTAACATTTAGCAGTAGAGTTCAATCCCTACAGTTCCAGGTGTTTCACATTCGGTGATGTGACACCTAGTGTGGTGCTTCATTTTTTTGCCACACTTACTACAAAAGTTGATAAATAATAATAACAACAAATTAAATCATTCAGCTTAATAGCTCACTGTATTAGTCCATTTTTACACTGCTATAAGTAACTACCAGAGACTGGGGTAATTTGTGAAAAAAAAAAAGAGATTTAATTGACTCACAGTTTTGCATGGATGGGGAGGCCCCAGGAAACTTACAGTCATGGTGGAAGGTGAAGGGGAAGCAAAGCACATATTCCATGTCAACAGGAGAGAGAATCAGGGGAGGTGCCACACTTTAAAACCATCAGATGTCCTGAAAAGTCACTTACTATCACGAGAATGGCATGGGGCCAACCACCCCATGATCCATCAAATCACCTCCCACCAGCTCCCTCCTTCAACACAAGGATTACAACTGGAGATGAGATTTGGGTGGGGACACAGAGCCAAACCATATCACTCACTAACTTCTGCCAGGCATTGTGCTGTATATTGTATTTGCATTTAATGCTTAGTAACCCTTAGTGATGATTACTAACATTATCCCTATTTTATGGATATGGAAACTAAAACAGCCGGGTTCATTATCTTGTCCGTAGTCACATGGTTAGGATCACTTGATTCCAAGTCTCCCAACTCTGGAATCCTTTCTTACATACTACATCAGGTCTGCCTGTAGATGGCCTTGTAGATTGTGCAGAGTACCTCCAGGTGGTAGCAGCATGCACACTGTGTGCATTATGAGCACACTGAGATTATACTGGGAGGTACATGATAAGTGCCAGATGAATTCCAGTGCTTTTAAGTGTTGTTTATTTTGTTAAAGAAAAAAAATTATTCAATATTACCTGTTAAAGCTTGGTAAGAAAGACTTTATTTAATATCATCACCATAGGTATGGGAAACCATTGCAACTGCATGTTATAGTTGGTGAGAGAGATTGGGCAAGTGAGAATTCATAGCCAAGGAGCAGGGTAGGGGTTAGTAGGTGGAAAATTATTAAGAGGAAACTTTGGGGATAAGGGGGATTCCAGCCAAACCAACCTTAACGAGATTCTTACTGAAGATAGGCCAGGGTGGTCAGATATCACCTGAGGGATGGTGGAGGATGAAGAGCCTGAGTAGATATCCAGGGCAATGCTATATCAAAGGTGTAAGGTTTTTGCGAAAGCGACTTAGCAGGGCTCTTTGCTAAAACTGGATTTTATAAGAAAGTGCACAGATGGGCCTTGGAGAAGGCTTAAGAGTCTGAATAAAGTTTGGCCAAGTAGAGAATTTTTGTAAATTAAAACAATTTTATCTTGAATGCTCTACGGTGGGTGATAGGAAAGAGGGAAATGATTTATTTCTTTTGTTTTCCCTGCAAGGATATTCCTAGATATAAATTATATTGAAAAAAGGATGGAAGGGTAGAATGCAAGGAAATGTTGTTTCTTGCCTATTATGGTTTCCGCATTCTAGTTCAGCTGATGCACTTGAGAATGCAACTACCCCTTTAGAACTATTCTTTCATCTAGTGTTAGTGAAAATTGTATAATGCCACCACAGTTCTTTTTCTGAGGCCTAAGGCTAGAATATTCTCTCCCCATTATTTATTATTGTCATGCAGCCATTAGCTTCTGCCATTAGAAACTATGCTTATACTAAAGGTGTTACAGCTGGATGTATGTGCTCCAAATTCTCATTACATGCTGCTAACCTCTCCCTATAAATCTCAGCTTGGAGTTATCAGCTTTCTACTTGTTGGCCCTAATTGGAAAGTTCTCTGCTATATACAGGTACAAAATGTACTATCGGAGCTTGAATTTCTGCCCCTTATTAACATTGATTGCCTTGTTGACTTATTTCCTCAATTCTCTTTCCATTGGAAATCTGGCTGAAACAAATTCCTCAGTTTTATATACAAAGTGAGCTTATGATAGAACACATTACAAATCATGCAATGCAATAAATGAGGACACAATCCAATGCTTTTGCCATTAAAGAATATTAAAATATCCTTTACTTTACTAATTAATTACTTGAACACCATTTCTTCCACTTAATAATCTAGAAAGAAATTCATGAATTTTCCAGCAGTTCGAAACTTATTTTTATCTGTTTGAAAATCCATGTATCAGTTATATAATAGTATTTTCCATGAAGGTTTTGTAAGGAGTTATGTTATAATTTCCTAAAACCTATCTATACTTCAGATGGATTCTATTTTGACAAGACTCCTGTGTAGCCCAGAGGTGGCAGAGGGGATATTTCTGACTTGATTTATCTGTCCATCAGAAAAAAATATTCCTTCTTCTTCAGAGGAAGGTAGACTGTATACTGCACTTAAAACTCTTAAACACTCAAAAATCCCTGTTCTCGGTTCTTTATGTATGTTAATAATGACATGCTAGAAATCAGTAGTATTCAGAAAGATTCATCTTAAGTGCATACTTAGAAGTATTAACGTTTTAGTACATATTTAAATATTTAAACAGCTATTTCACCCATTTCTATTAAATGCACTTCTGTAAAAAAAAAAAAAACTGTGTAGGGTATGCTGAATGTGAATTTTGTTTTCCTTGCATTTTTATTTACTTTTTTCTATTAGAAACTGACTAACCAATCTTCAAATAAAGCAAACTTAGGCTTCATGAACTCGTGAGATAAAATGATCAAAACTGTGTAGGTTCTAAATTAATACCTGTTTACACTTATGATATTTGAAGAAATTAAATAAGAACATTTTCTGTTTCCCTCAGATGAACTTATTTTTCCCAGCATTAATGTCAAGAAACAATCAAAGAGGAAAACATTAATGTAGAAAATTTTCATCATTGAAAATTGAAGTTAAATTATTATTCTCTTTTTTTCTAATGTATGGAACAAAAGTATTTTAGGCCTTTTCTGATTAAGTTATTCTACAGAATGCTCAGGCAACATAGTTTTTTTTACATCTGGTGACAAAAATAGATGCACAAAATAGGAATTTATTTATTTATTTATTTTGGGACAAATTCTCAGTGTGTTGCCCAGGTTGTAGTGCAATGGCACAATCACAGCTCACTGCAACCTTGACTATTCAGGCTTAAGCAGTCCTCTGCCTCTGTCTCCCAAGTAGCTGGGACTACAGGTGTGCACCACCACACCTAGCTAATATGTTTTAAAGTAGGAATTTATTATCAGATATTGCAATTTGCAGAATTATAAGGGTGGTGGACAAATTCAGCTGGAGAGACAATAAGTAGTACATACATTTGGAGATATATGATGAATTTGATTACATGAATTTAAGATTAGAAATTCCAATGTTATACTAGTTTTATGTAGTGCTGGGCACACTACGATAATCCAGATGCTAATCCTTAAGCACATCTACTTGATATGTTGTTACTTTTCATGTAGTAAGTAGATTATGAGAAAATAATTCCTGATTTCCCATAACTTAGAAAATTTTGTTTTTATTTCCATTATGGGCCTGTAGAAGTCAAGTACCTCTGACCTTTCAGCTCATTTCTTTGAACAGAAAATAGTTAAGAATAATCAGCTTCTACCCTTTGAGTATTAAAAAAGAAACTGTCACCATGTCACATGATTCAAATGTAAATCTAGCTTCCTGCTCTGGCTTAGTAGAAAGATTATCTTTGCTTTAGCCTCTGACTGCTTTTAGTAAAAGAAGCAGTCCCTTCACTGCTCCTTTTGTGTGCACATTGAAAGGGAAAGAAACAAACATGTCACACATATTTAAATTTTTAAAAAGTACCTAAATTTAAGATACCACAAAGTGTTATTCTCAAATCTGTCATGTGCTGCCTACATGCCCAGAGCTCAAAAGAAACTGGTAAAATGCATTTTGGGACAAAAGGATTTTTTCTGCTAAATATTTTAAATCTAATAATCTGATATTTTAGAGTGACTAGTTATTTTCACCTCGGTCTCGTTGAGGCTTTCCTGCTCTTTTATCATTCTCTTTCTGTTTTTTTTTTCTCTTCTTTCTGTTTTAGCATTCACCTTTGTAGGGTTAGAAAGGTGTGAGACCTTTTCTCATACATCAGTCAGAGGCTTTAGACTTACATAATAGGTTGACACTCCTATAGCAAAAGACAGGTTAATGAAAAAAGCATGGCAAATTTATTTAATCAAAGTTTTATGTGATATGGGAGCCTTCAGAAATGAAGACCCAAAGACCCAGGGAAAACCGTCTGTTTTATGTTTACGTTCTCCTGTGATTTGACTGTGTTCTCCAAAGTTCATGTGTTGGAAAGTTAGTTCCCAGTGCAACACTGTTAAGAGGTGGGGCCTAATGAGATGATTAGGTCATAAGGGCTCTGCCTTCATGAGTGGATTAATGCCCTTATCATGTGAATTGATAAGTTACTGTGAAAGTTGGCTTGCTATAAAAGCAAGTTTGGTTCCCTCTTGCTCTTTCATGCTCTTTTGCTTTTCTGCCTTCTGCCATGAAATGATGCAGCAGGAAGGCCTTGTCCAGATGCCAGCACCATGCTCTTGGGCTTCCCATTTCCAGAACTGTGAGCCAGATAAACTTCTATTGCTTAGAAATTACCCACCCTGTGGTTTTCTGTTATAGCAGTACAAAATGAGCTAAGATTCATTTTGTAAGCTGTCTATTCGATAAAGAATAGACAGCTGTGTTGAAATGTAACTGGATAAAAGTATGGGTAAAATGAAATGGTAATAGGCTGAAGGAGGAAAACCCAGCAAAACCTGTCTGTTCAGATGCTTCTTGGACTCTTTGTGTAGCATTCTTTTCTCCCAGGAAGGGGCAAGATCGTTCTGGAATGAGAATCTTCAAGAAAGAAGGAAGAGGGGAGGGAGTGACTTTCTAGATTTTATGGCTTGCTTTAGAGAAGAGGGGTTCTAGATTCTATGATTCACTTTGGGAAAGTAGTATATCATTTTCATTCTTTCACTGACCTATGAGATATTCCTATTTTAGAAATGAAGAAAATTTGATTTTTAGAGCTTAACTAAATTTTCCCAGTTCACTCAGTTCATTAGTGGTTGACCCAAGAAGACAGACCTGACTTTCAACATCTTAAATATTCTACAAGTAATTCTTATATCTCTGAACATTTAAACAGTTTCAAAATACTTTCTCCAGTCTATTTGGTGTAATTTTTAAAATGTCTTTCATGATAATTTTCTAGAAAAAGGTTTGTATAAGTTTCTATCAGAGGAGACTAGAATCTCTGTTAGCTGTTTTGGCCTACAATTAACACAGGAAACATGATACTAAGTACTTATATGAATATCAAATTATGAGAAGAGTTTATGTACTTTTATGTATCCTGATGGGTTATTACATCTTTACTATTAACATGTGAGTTGCATTGTATGTTGGTAGTTGAAACTGATTTGAGCCAGAATAGTTAATTCTTAAACATTAAGTTTTAATTTAATATCTTACAATCCTATTCAGTTTTAATCTTTCATTGGGAAATATAAACTGAGTAATACATACATGAGCAAACTGTATAATACTTTTGGGTGATGGACTTTAGACTTGAATAATTCTTTAAAACTGCATTGATTATATTTTTTCAAAGTTTTTTCAGCAATTTTCAACACCTGTTTCAGGAGTTGAGAGCTAATTTTTCATAACACTCTTGTAATTGTTACCATCATTCTTTGGCTTTATCCTTCTGTATTCTGAAAATCATTTTTTAGTTTACTCCATCAATTTTGTTTGAGACAAAACAGCGCATTGTTTGGCTCCTTTCTTATTTCTCTCCTTACAATGTTTTTACAGATATTACTGTTTATAAGCAATAAAACAAACACAAAAGCAACCTAAAACTACGATATAAAACTCTTTGTAACAGTGAGGGGGTTGAAGTCATGCTGTATAACCAAAGTGATTAAAAGGAAAAAAGAAAACTACTGCTTCTTTTTTGTCATTCTGGTTTTTGAGACCAGATCTCACTCAGTTGCCCAGGTTAGAGTAGAGTGGTACAATCAAAGCTCACTGCAGCCCCTGACTCCGGGCTCAAGCTATCCTCCTGCCTCAGCCTCCCAAGTAGCTGGGACAAGAGATGCAAGCCACCATGCCTGGCTAATTTTTTTGTATCTTTTGTAGGGACAGGGGTCTCCCGATATTGCCCAAGTTAGTCTCAACTCCTGGGCTCAAGAGATTCTCCCATCTTGGCCTCCCGAAGTGCCAGGATTATAGGCATGAGCCAGCATACCTGGCCAACTACTGTTTATCTACACATGCACACAACCCTTCCGACACCAAATATGTGATAATTTTTCCCTTGCCAACCATTCTCCAATTTTGTCTCATACTAAATGAGTGTCTTACAATTTAACTCAATTCTTACGCTAATGGCCCAGAGTTAGTGCAGACTCCACAGGTTAAGGGCTCAATCTCACAATATGTTTCCATACTTCAGATGCCAATCACATGTAGTATGTCCCCAGATCTCCCACAACTTCTGTCCAACATGGCCACAAATTGGGGATTCCAGCTCCTTACTCAGGTTCAATAATTTGTTAGAACAGCTCTCAGAACTCAAGGGAACATTTTCTTATAGTCACCAGTTTATTATAAAGGATATAACTCAGAAATAGTCACATGGAAGAGATGCACAGGACATGGTGTCGGTGGGGGTACACAACTTTCATGTTCCCTCTAGGCATGCCACCTTCCCAGTACTTGGAGCAGCATTAACAGTTGTAACTATTTCTCAGCCACATGCCAAATTTAAATGGTTGTAAGGAAACTCAGGAATGTTGCTAGAAACAAAGAAGACATTAGGCTCAACACAATTAGTAAGCAGAACAAAAGGGAATTTGCAATTTACTCTAATGTTTTTAATATTTGACTTTTGGGGGACATTTCATGATTAGAACTTATGTGTCCTATTTAAATTTTGGTGAATGTCCCTGTTTTATAATTTGAAATTAAATCTTGGGTTAACTTGAACTTTATGCCCCCCCAGAGAAAAAATAATTTAGAATTTCACTTTTCCAAGCATTAGGATTGTTATTTTTGCTTGTTACGAGAAATTAAATATGTGACATTCTGAAAAAAAAGTAGTGCTTTTCCTAAAATAGTCTCGAATTCTGTCTATCCAGATAACAAGAGGATCCATGCCACCGTTTACTACTAAAACTGTTTATCATCCCATGTGTTTGCAATTGTGTAGGATTTTTTTTCAATGATTTTTTCCTTTTTTACCATTTGATTGACAGATACAATGAAAGTTTTTCACAGCCCCTATCCAAAACAAGTGCTGCCATGTATTAAAAACTGAAAATACCCATCCTTCATCTTGGAAGCCTCATAAAGAGTCCGATATTCTAAATGTATTTTCTAAAACATTAAAAAAAGAAAATATTTTGGTGTTTTGCCAAAGTTCCCTTAAGAATTTTAAAACTAATATTGTATAGGTTTTTTAAAGAGGAACTGCATGTATGAAAAAATGACTTATGTGGTCAAATTGCATGCTTAAAAAGGTTTCTAGTTGAACAAAACACTGAAGGCAACATTTGTATAGAAAATTAAAAATATATATATTTATATGTCTATACATACATATTGTTTGAAAAATCTTATTTAACTCTTTAAGCTTTATCTATAAATTGGAGATGTGATAGCTGCCAGGAAATGATGTAGTGAGAAATGGATGAAATAGCACATACAAAGTAGTTACCTAGGTAAATCTCTATCTTATCACTAACTCTTCCATCCCAGAGGCCTCCTTTATCACACAAGCTAAAGAACCAATTTCTACCATGTCTTATTCTTATAATCCTTTTCAAATTTAATTGATACAAAGCAGTCTTTTTAATGTATTTGTATTCCCTACTAGGGCAGAGACATTGTGTGTTCATTTGCTGCCAAATTCTCCAGAGTGTATTCTTATACATGGTATGCATTCATTTATTCATTCATTCAAAAACAATTCTTACAGCCTACTTTGCTTTTGATGGGGTTACCGTGCTGAATGAAAAATGAAGTTTCTGCTTTGATAGGATATAAAAATAGTTTATTTATAAGCCAATACTTTTTTGATGAGTCCAAATATATATGATAATTGTGCAATAGTTTCTAGGGCTATTTTTTTTAGCATGTATCAGCATAGGAAACAAAATTAGTCCGTTGTACAAAATATTGCCTTTGTAACTTTTCTAATATTTACATTGAAGGGAGCCATTTTACATGGATATTTCTAATTTGAGGAGAGTTGCTTAACATTATTGGATGTCACTGTTTCTTACATTTTCCGTTAGTGAAAGAAGGGAGCCAATTCTGATGCTCTTCTACAATCCAGGGCTTAAAGAACCATTATTCATTGTACTTTTCAATGTATGTCACTTTCTTTTTGTAGAATGTCTTTGTGGCCCTTTCCTAGATGTCATTAATAAGGCAGTGTAGAGTTTGTCCTTGGTGGGAAGATGTATAATAGTGGTAATACTTCACCATTTTGGATTATCAAAACTGTATCTATGTGCCCTAAAACACTGAGTAGCATCTGGCAAACCATATGTTTTCTAATATTGCTTTATATAGTGTTACAAAAAAAGTATCAATTTAAAAAATTATAATGCTAATTCATTTCAATTTAAACACAATCTAAATTAAGTCCTTTCTTATACATTTACATTCTGGAGACAAAGTTTGTGAACTGCATAGATGATCTAACAAGTATTTCAAAATGAATTTGCTCTGTTAGCATTTCCTGTACAGATTCATTATCCTTTGTTTTCGTGCTTCATTTTGACCCTCAGGCTTGGAATTCCTTACCTATAGTCCTGTTAGCCCATTGATTCCTCCTTATCCTTTAAGAATTATTCTAACCATTCTTTTTTTCTGGAACCTATTTCTGCCCTTCATTCACCCCAGGGTGGTTAGATATCCGTTGTTAGTGTTCCCATAAAATCATGCACATATTTATTTCGCTTACCATATTTTTCATAATTATGTTTCTTCATTTGCATCTCCTACTAGATTGTGACCTTTTTGATACTCAGGATTTTATGTGTTAATCTTTGTAACTCTAAAGCTTAATGCAGTACCTGTCTTATAGATGGTGCACAGTAAATGTACATTGCATTAGTGGATGAATAAAAGTTAAGAATGAAGATGGATCTGATTCTTCATGCAGAAGATAGAGCCTCAAGGAACGTATAGTCCAGAAGAGAAAGCACAATTCAGTGATGATGACTTTTCCCACTGTGATAGTAGTCAAAGTTATAGAATGAATGGGCAATAATGAAATAAAAATTGATTGAGGAAGAACATGCAATCTAGACTGGAGAACTGACTAACCATCAATTAAGATTGTCTTTATAGAGTTCAGTTGAGATAGATTCCATAATTGTTGTGAAGAATTTGGAAATTGTGCACAGAGTAAAGAATTCTGAAACTTAGTTGAAAGTAACTTGTTGAAAAACCTTATAATAATTGGGAATACAGGCACAAAGGATGTTGGAAAGTTTATTGTAGAGCCATAGATTATTGATGAGTTATCACTGCCAGCATATCCTCAGAATACATTTATGTTGTCAATTTTTAAAAGCACTTGGATAATTAATTTAGATTAATATAATTCACTTAGATTCTGTATAAAATATTAATAAATGATGTTACTTCCTTGATTTAGACTTTACTTTCTGCCACAGACTATGCTGCATACTTTCATATGCATTAACTTTAATATTTACTCCAATGTAATTATTCACATTTTACAGATGAGGAAACAGAGGGTAAGAAAGCTCAATCCAGTTGTCTTTGGTCATAGAACTAATAACATTTCTGACATTAAATCCATTCCATTTGAATTGAAAGTCTGTACTTACACTACTCTGCACTATGACCCCAAGAGTCTCTAATATACATATAAGTTTTCGGCACAAGTTGAAAGTGGTAAGCATATATGTCTATAAATCTAGTTGTCTCTTACATAGTTATTCATTTGTTCATTTAGTCATCAAACATTTATTGGCCCTCTAGGCACTGCTAGGTACTGCATATGTAACATATCCATATATCTTCATGGAAGTTACAGTGGAAGAGACTGGCATTAGAAATATAAACAACTGTATAATGACAATTTTTGATAAATGCTATGAAGAAAACTGGAGTGCCTTTTATTAAGCAGATTACAGAGCAGGCTTCTTATGTACTTACTTCCCTGTGGGCAAATATAATTAGATTTACAATATAGCTTACTGTAATTCAAGAAGATGCTTAAAATAGCTTTAAATAAATGGGACCACACCAGTGTAATCAAGCTGAACAGTCTGAAAACGTTGGTCTTCTAGCAGTCTTTTCACAGCACAGAGGGAATTCTGGCAAACTATGTGGTATTCTTGAAGAAAATCGTGGTGTTGCACTTCAATAGGTTCTGAAAATTTACCAAATGTCACATCGGTATTTCAGTTTTGGAGAGTGACTTTGAAACTATTTCATCAATGACCTACATCAGTTCACAAAAGAACATAATTATCCATGGAGATAACTCTTAGGTTGCCCTTTAAAAAAGCAGTATCTGTCCTGCTGCAACTCTGAGCATATGGCAGATTTTGAATCGGAAATATGGATACAGCATTTGATAAGTTTGAATATTTGGCTTAAAATATTGATAATATTTGGCATAAAATCAAAATAGTAATATAACAGGAGAATTTATTTCATTTAGAACTTAGTAAACGTGGGTGGTCAAAATAAATAAAAAAAACAAAAAAATACAAACAAAGCAAAGCAAAACTATGTGAAACTTTGCCGGATGTTAACGACAACCTAGACCCTGGCTTTAGTGCGCATCAAAAGTTATAAAGTCTTGGCCGGGCACGGTAGCTCATGACTGTAATCCCAGCACTTTGGGAGGCTGAGGTGGGTGGATTACTTGATGTCAGGAGTTTGAGACCAGCCTTGTCAACATGATGAAATCCCATCTCTACTAAAAATACAAAAATGAGCCAAACATGTTGGTGCATGCCTGTAATCCCAGCTACTTGGGAGGCTGAGGCACGAGAATTGCTTGAGCCTGGGAGGTGGAAACTGCAGTAAGCCAAGAAAATGCACTCCAGCCTGGGCAACAGAGTGAGACTCTTTCTCAAAAACAAAAACAAAAATGAAAACAGTTATAAAGTCTTACATTTTAGTTTTAGAAGTTACCTTGGACCTGTAATATAATATCATAAATAACTGGTACTTAACTAATTTCTGATTGCAAAAAAATTTCTAAGTTAATGATCTGTTTATTTGATTTTTATTTTCTCATCAACAAATGTGTGTTGTAACTTTACTTCTCGTTCCTCCCTCCCCTTTCAAAATTTCTTTATAACGGATAGAAAACATAATTTCCTGACAGTTAGAGACATTTTTGTAATTATCTGCAAACCTGAGAGGTTTAAGACTCTTATTTGTTAATGCCATTAGAAAGTGGTTGAAATGATTTTCATGAAGTAAGTAAAAATGTATGTGAAAGATAGAAGTTAAGCATGAAATCCAATATCATAATTGAAACCCGTTATCATTTGTCAACTTTAAACATTATGAGCCTTCCCTATTATTGTTTTTCCTGGAGTTTCCTTATCCTGTTAGTACTCTTCATTATCTCTTATGTCTTTCTTGCGTACCACTCTCACAGGGGAGAAACCTTTAAATTGGGTCTTGAGGAATAAATAGGAGCTTGCTCAACAGAAAGGTGACTAAGAGGATTTCTTAATAGGCACTGACATCTATTCAGGCTAGAAAGTTAAATTAGTTCAGTTTTATTATTGGATGTAGTGCAAGAGAAGACATGATGCTAAAAGAGAATAAAGCAGTGGTATAGGGTCAGATCAGATAGCAAAACCATTTGATATGGTTGGGCTGTGTCCCCACCCAAATCTCATCTTGAATTGTAGTTCCCATAATCACCACATGCTGTGGGAGAGACCCACATGCTGCTCTTATGATAGTAAATGAGTTCTCGCAAGATTTGATGGTTTTATAAGGGGCTTTCCCCTTTGCTTGTGTCACATTATTCTTCTTCCTGCTGCCAAGTGAAGAAGGATGTGTTTGCTTCCCCTTCTACCATGATTGTAAGCTTCCTGAGGCCCTCACCTGTGCAATGGTGAGTCAATTAAGCCTCTTTCCTTTATATATTACCGAGTCTTGGGTGTGTCCTCATACCAGCATGAGAACAGATTAATACAGTAAATTAGAACCACAGAGAGTGGGGTGCTGCTATAAGGATACCCAAAAATGTGGAAGCAACTTTGGAACTGGGTAACAGGCTGAGGTTGGAACAGTTTGGTGGGCTCAGAAAAAGACAGGAAAATGTGGGGAAGTTTGGAACTTCATAGAGACTTGTTGAATGGCTTTGACCAAAATGCTGATAGTAATATGGACAATGAAGTCCAGGCTTAGGTGGTCTCAGATGGAGATGAGGAACTTGTTGGGAACTGCAGTAAAAGTCACTCTTGCTATGCAAAGAGACCAGCAGCATTTTGCCCCTGCTGTAGAGATTTGTGGAATTTGACCTTGAGGGAGAGGATTTAGGGTATCTGGTGGTAGTAATTTCTAAGCGGCAAAATGTTCAAAAGTAAGTAGAGCATAAAAGTTTGGAAAATTTGCAGGCTAACAATACGATAGAAAAGAAAAACCCATTTTCTGGGGAGAAATTCAAGCTTGCTACAGAAATTTGCATAGATAATGAGGAACCAAATGTTAATCACCAAGACTGTGGGGAAAATGTCTCCAGGGCATGTCAGAAACCTTCACAGCAGCCCCTTCCATCACAGGCTTGGAGGCCTAGGAGGGAAAAATCATTTCCTGGGCTGGGCCCAGGGCCCCCCTGCTGTGTGCAGCCTCAAGACTGGATGCTTTGTGTCTCAGCCACTCTAGCCATGGCTAAAACGGGCCAAGGTACAGCTCAAGCCATTGCTTCAGAGGGTGCAAGCCCTTAGGCTTGGAAGCTTCCACATGGTGTTGGTCCTGGAGGTGCATAGAAGATAAGATTTCAGGTTTGGAGACCTCCACCTAGATTTCAGAGGATGTATGGAAATGCCTTGATGTCCAGGCACAAGTCTGCTGCAGGATGGAGCTCTTATGGAGAATCTCCTAGGGCTAGGGCAGTGCAGAAGGTGAAAGTGTGGTTGGAAGCTCCACACAGAGACCCCACAGGGGCATTGCCTAGTGAAGTTGTAAGAGGAGGGCCACCATCCCCTGGAACCCAGAATGGTAGATCCACCAACAGCTTGCATTGTGCACCTGGAAAAGCTGCAGGCACTCAATTCCAGCCCATGAAAGCAGCCAGGAGGGGGGCTGTACCATGCAAAGTCACAGGGGCAGAGCTGTGTAAGGCCATGGGAGCTCACTTCTTGCATCATTGTGACCCAAATGTGAGACATGGAGTGAGTCAGCTTTTGGAACTTTAAAGTTTAATGACTGTCCCACTGGATTTCAGACTTGCATGGGCCTGTAGCCCCTTTGTTTTGGCCAATTTCTTCCATTTGGAATGGGTGTATATACCCAATGCCTGTACCCCCATTGTATCTAGGAAGTAATTAACATGATTTTGATTTTACAGGTTCATAGACAGAAGGGACTTGCCTTGTCTCAGATAAGACTATGGACTTGGACTTTTAGGTTAATGCTGAAATGAGTTAAGACTTTGGAGAATCGTTGGGAAGGGCATGATTGTATTTTGAAATGTGAGGACATAAGATTTGGGAGGGGCTGGGGGTGGAATGATATGGTTGGTTGTGTCCCTACCCAAATCTCACCTTGAATTTTAGTTCCCATAATCCCCACGTATCATGGGAGGGGACCTGATGGGAGGTAATGTAATCATGGAGGCTCTTACCCCTGTGCTGTTCCTGTGATAGTAAGTTCTTATGAGATCTGATGGTTTTATAAGGGACTTCCCTCTTCGTTCAGCTCTCATTCTTCTCCTTTCTGCTGCCATGTGAAGAAGGATGTGTTTGCTTCCCCTTCCACCATGATGGTAAGTTTCCCAAGGCCTCCCCAGCCCTGTGGAACTGTGAGTCAATTAAACCTCTTTCCTTTATAAATTATCCTGTCTCGGGTATGTCCTTATAGCAACTTGAGAATGTACTAATACACTGTAAGTTTCATGAAGAAATGATCACATCAGGTAAAGTTGTGTTTGGTGACCAGAAAGGGGCCCACCTTCACTGCAGAAGCAGAAGAAAATGAATGAAGGACTAATAGAGATACAGAAATGTGCACAGGTAACCAAGATGTTGTGGGAGTTCATGCCTGATCTGATGGCATTAATTTTTAATTTAAATAAGCGAGGTCAGTTGGGTGTGTGGCTCATTCCTGTAAGCCCAGCACTTGGGGAGGTCTAGTTGGGAGGATCGCTTGATGCCAGGAGTTTCAGATTAGCCTGGGCAACATGGTGACCACAAAACATGGTCACTACAAAAAAAAAATACAAAAATTAGCCAGATGTGGTGGAACATGCCTGTAGTACCTGCTATTTGGGAGGCTGAGGTGGGAGGATCACCTGAACTTGGCGAGGTAAAAGCTGCAGTGAGCCATTATTGTGCCACTGCACTCCAACCTGGGTGACAGAGTGAGACCTTGTCTCAACAACAACAAGAACAACAACAATAAGAAGCCAGGTCAACTGCAGGGGGTGATTGAGGATATTTAGGGAACTTAAGGTTAAGGGATGATGTTAGAACTGTAATGGAGGAGAGGAAGATACCAAGATATGTGTGAAGAGCTTACTGGACAGGCCTTGGGGTCCTGCTGAAATTGAAACATATAAATATGTAGTGGTATCAATCTGTGCAATTAATCCATATCCCTTAGCTCTATTTAATGCAATAATTGCATAGTCCATTCCAAGTGTGGAATTTTCAGACTTCTTGTTGCAAGAAGACATAGGCATGAGGGACTTGAGATTGTTAGTGATTGATTATAGATGATATTAATATTTATTGAGTACATATGATGTGTTAGTAATTGTACTTAGTACGTTATATACGTTGCCACATTTAGACCTTTTTTTTCTATGAGGAATAAATATTGTTCCCACTTTCTAAAAACCAACTGAAGATTCAGGTATGTAATTTTCTCAAGATAGATTTACCATGATGTAGTGTAACTGGGATTTGAGTGAAGAAACATTGCAGCTGAACAGAGAAAAAAAGTGAGGCTAAAAAAGGGCTCATAGTTTAGGAGAAGATGTATCAAGAGACTAACCAGTCTCAAGAGGATTCCAGGACAGGATTGATAGAAATAAAATATTTTAGATTGCGTGAAATACAGGGAACTAATTGGTAAGTAGAACATCAATGTTTAAGCCTCTAGTGATAGAGGCATTCAGAGTGGCCATGAGATCCAAGTTGGAAATGGTTTTCTGAAATGAGAGTTGAAGTAGAGATCATGAATTCTATGGATAGATTATTGATTGTAGTGCATAGGTATTGATTATCAATATTGATTTTGGTGGGATTTTGGAATCAGGAGAAATGGATTTTGAAGGAATAACCTAAAAGTTGATGAGTCCTAGTATTCAGAGTGATACAGATTGGTGAAGTGAATGTAAGTGAAAAAGAATTTTTTGCATGAAAGTGGAAAAGTAATGATACAAAAGCCACAAAATGGAAGTAGGATTATTCTGAGCCTCTATCTTGATCTGAATGCATGAAGACGATGACTTATATAAATCAGGCTTTCAAGGAGAAAACAATTTGGAGACAAACTAATGTCTTAGTTAGGAATAAGGAGGTTTACTTATTAAAAAATGGGAGTCATAGAGTGTACAATGGACAAGGTTGAGAAGGACATCAAAAGGAGTGTGGTAGGGTGGAGAGCATGAACCAAAAGGGAAAAAGGGCATAGCTGTGTAAGTGAGAGATTGCGAAAGAGGATTAGTGATTAGAGGAAACAGTTTATTTGGGGCTTGAGAGTGAGAGACAAGAGGCATCAGTGGAATTTAGTGGCTTTAAATTTGTAAACAGAGCTTTGGTTTAAAGGTGTTCTGCTATTTCATTTCCAAATACTGCCATGACCTGACTTTCAACCACATTATTATTTGAGCTAAGTGAGGATGACAATGTTCAAAGTTCAGTGGTGCTTGGGGCTGATACAGGAGTCTTGTTGGTCAGATCAGTGGAAGATTTGGATGGTATTAACTGGATCTATACCTCTGGTTTTGTGGCCTTACTTAATAGTATTTTACTTTAAAAGTTCTAGGCCAGACAAGGTGGCTCACACCTGTAATACCAGCACTTGGGGATGCTGAGGCAGGTGGATCACCTGAGGTGAGGAGTTCAAGACGAGCCTGGCCAACATGGCGAAACCTCGTCTCTACTAAAAATACAAAAATTAGCCAGGCGTGGTGGCGGGCACCTGTAATCCCAGCAACTTGGGAAGCTGAGACTGGAGAATCACTTGAACCTTGGAGGTGGAGGTTGCAGTGAGCCGAGATCGTGCCATTGCACTCCAGCCTGGGCTATAAGAGTGGAACTCCATCCCCCCTCCCCACCAAAAAAAAAGTTCTAAAAATATTAGTAAAAATTTTATAGATATTTGTCTGATATTTCACTTTTTCAAGGCATTGCATTGTATTAATTTAATATTTAGTGTTTAGGATTTATATATATCATCTTTTTTTTTGCTTATTAGAACAGATACCCCCTTGATGATATTAATTTCCATTGTTAAATTTTAAAAGGGCATAGTCTTACCTGAGCACTTAAATAACTGTAACGAAAATTTAAATTGGGTCTGTAGATTTACTTGTTTCACAAGACATGAAAAAGAGTGTGTGTCTTATTCAAAATAAAGGAGATATGGTATTATGAAGTGAATTCTAAGCATACAGTTCATCAAAGTTTAGCACTAGAAGTGTTTTTATACACCACATAGTCCAGCCACCTATTTATGGCTGATGCATATCCATTTGGTGTCTTTTCATGAAAGATATTTCTTCTAACTGGTATTGTGGAAACAGTGAGCAAGATCAAAGTTGGAATATTGTCTCTACCCTTAAAGCTGTATACACCTGAGAACTTGACTTCTCCAGGCCGAGTATTTCCTCTTTTGTAAAATGGAGATGTTACCATTATCAAAGAGTGATTGAGAGGACTAGAGTGCCCATTTTACTTTTAGATATCTTTGACTATGAGGTCATACTTATACTGAACAAAAATCTCTCTCTCTGTAGTTCAGTGAATATATCTATTCACATATAGTTATGTCCCAGGAATGGATCTGCTTTGGTATCCCTGCTGTGCTCAGGCGTGGGTTGGGAGGTGCCTGTGGGAAGGTGGACTCCATGCAAATTCAGCAATGGATTTCAGAGCTCAGCAGATTGAGACCTTGGTCAGTTATACTCCCTCTAGTTGTAGGTCTTTGAGGCACATGCTTAAAAGCACCACATCATATTTGTCCATCTTAATTGTATGTAAAAATAAAATTGCTAAAAGCTCTAGTGTACTATTTGCTTTATAGAGTGAAAGATAAATGTAAATTTTGCTATGGGGAGATGGTAGCTAAAAGAAACTACTATTTTTTGCTTCTTTCTTACTCCCATGCAGAGCCCTTCTCAAAACCACCCATGCTTCCCTCAAAGTAAGGTGATAAACTGAGCATGGCAACATTCCAAGACAAGCTCGGTACAATTTGCCTTTGTAGTGTGTCTTGGCTTTGCTCCTCTTCATGGTTAATTTTCAATACACCACTAAACAAATTATATTTTTTCAATGTTTATTGATTTTTCTTTCATCTTTGACTTCCTCAATTAGGAAAAGGGTAGGGTATGAATGTCTCTATAACAAAGAAGTGAGAACAAGATTAGTGAACTCAATAATTTTGTTAAAGTTTTGAGATCAAAGCTTATTGTCCTAGTGTTTTTCTTACTCATTTTCAGTATATGATGATGTAGGCCATTTCCTTAGATTCCATTCATGTAACTGTATTACCCTTGCTTAGAGATTTTAAGTTATGCTACTTATTAAGGAGTACCATAGAATTTCTTATGTCAACCATGAAAACAGCCATATACTGTAGCTGTAAATAGTGTTTACAGTTATATACATGTAGCTGTTTGTAACATGGCTTTTTAGAATCTGTCTCCAGTGACTTTCAAACATCACCTTTGCTGGTTATGTAAACTTAAAACAATGGATTTGCTTTTGGACATCTGAGAGTATGATGTGGTGTCTCATGCCTGTCATTTACCAGCAAAAGAAATGTTACTCTTCAGCTTTGCCACAATGCTCTCACATTCTTCAACCTTGAGTTAGTCAGCCACTTATCAGCTGATGTGATTTTACATTTTTGCCTTGATCATTAATCATTCACTCTAAGTTCTCCATTTATAGTGTTTGCCAGTTGCTTCCAAACAAACATGCTTTCTGGGCTTGAGGAAGGGAAAAGCAAAAAAGATTTAAAAGAAGATAGTAGATGGTTTCACAGTTATTTTGGCTTTATTACTAATGCTAACTACTGTCATAAGGTATAGAACTAAGCTTGAGGTATTAATAAATATTTTATTCAAGGAACTTTTTTTTCAGCCCTAATGAGAATTTATAAACATGATTGGATTGTGCTGTTGAGTTAAAGGGAGAAACTCTCTCTCCTTATAGAGTAGATTGTTTGCTGATTTTCTGAAAATTTGACCTTGGATTTACATAGTTTTAAATATTGCTTTTAGATTTACTGTGGTTTCTAAAACAGTCTCTTATTTTTGGAGGACATTTATTTATTTTGTGAAATAAGTTAATAAAATTACATATGTCAGCTGACATAATTTTTCACTTTCATTATTCTGTAGATAATAATCAACCAGGTGTAAACATGAGTAACATATTTCCCCTATTATATCATACATTCCTAGCCCTTTGAATGAGCACCTTTGCAAAAATATATTTCATTTCTCTCTTGATTAAAATTTGTTTCATGAGTTGAAAGAGATCATGAACCCTGGGTAATGCATTTCGTTGTAACTAAAATTCTTAAGTCAATTAATTATGAGTTACACCAGATGTGGAACTTTATGACACCCAGAGTATTCTATTAAAATAGCAGTATTGAAATAACTGCTGGCCCTTTCTAAAAAGTATGACCATTTAAATCACCTAAATAATGATCTCTGAAATTACAGAATTAAAAATACCATACTATTTCCTACCTGATAATTGGATGAGAAATTAGACATTAACCTAGCCTTCCAAAGGCCTAGAGATTCCTTTTTTTTTCTTTCCTGTTCCTTCTTATTTGTGTTAATTTTATTTTCAGTAAAACAGATCAAGGAATTTCTCTTAGTTTATGAACCTTTCTAGAAAAGTAAATATAGCATATACTTTTGCTGTTGGTTTTATATTAAAGAAATTATGAAAAAGTTGCTTTTTAATATAAATAAAAGTCTTTGTAGAACTTATCTGTGATTTACACATGCATGCTTCAGAAGGTCAGGTATTCTAACTTTTGTACAAGGTGAAGGTTACTTGGAAGATGAAAAGGCATGCTGAAACAAATAGAAAACATTTTACTTCATTTTAACTACTTTTCTTTTTAAAAAATCTTTATTTGGTAGACATGATTATGTAACTGTCAAATTACTCTTTATTGTTTTACATATCAGCCCACAAACATATAACTTTTAAGGTTTGCTCCTGTTTAAATGAAATAAAATCACTCTTAGACAAATGAAACTTTTACTGCCCTATTTTTGCAGAACAAAATACTGTAAACTAAAATTAACTGTAATATTCTAATGTTGTAGAGAAAAACCAGGGAATTTCTAAAGTCACGTTGTTAAAACAAATTTTTAGTTGAGGAATAAAAAAGAAAAGAGAAAACTTCCTTAACTAATGATTCTCAAATATTAGTAATATTATTTTATTTCACATGAGAATCAAAATGTGGGAGATCTCGCTTTTTAGGTATGAGGTAAGAAATATAATTATGCAGACAAAAATGGATTACAGCAAAAATACCAATTTGTCACCATACCTATACATGAAATAAATTCAAAGTTATATAATTTTAGTGGTAGCTACTGAATCAGAAAGTTAGAGTAAGATGTTATATTTTTAAAATATTTAGTATATAAATTTTAATTATTGTGGTATAATAATACCAGTAATTTTGTGAAGTATATCTTAATGTTAATTCTAAATTCAAGTGAATTTAATTATTGTTTTAAGGAGGTATTTTCATGTAAAATTCACAAGTTTTTGTGCAATTTTTACTAAATTACAATGTATATACATGGTCTACTTATTATAGTTTTGGAATTTACAAAGTAAACAATTGATTATCAACCTAAAATTCCTTCCATTTTAGATTACAATGTCAAGGTTCTCTGGTTAAATCACGTAACATTACAAGTGCTATCGAAATGACCTCAGACTATTTCTGTTCTGTTTTCTTTGGCCTTACTCATGTGATTTTTTTATACTTTAAAAACCTTTGCACTGCACTGTACTACTGTAGAACAATCTAATTTTTCTTGATTACATCTCAAAGTTGATTATATTGGTTTAATAATAAGATAAATATCAGAATTTGTATACTTAAACTTATTTTTTAAATAAAGAATCAGCAGGGATCTAATGTTTACTCATCTGTATATTCCGATTTTTTTTAACTGTCTTAAGTAGCAATATTAATGTTAATTAATGTTATTATTAATAATTAATTATATTTTAATCAACTATTATGTGGTGCCATAGTTATAACATAGGGTTAGTGGTGATGTGAACAAATTTAACTAAATAATCTGTATCTAAAGGAGTCTTTAAGTAGAACCTTGGAGCTTTAAGAGAAGAGTTAATAGTTAATAGTTATTAATAATTAATAATATTAACTATTAATAACAATTATTATAATCAATAACAATTATTCAGTCAACAATTTATTATTCATGTTGTTATCATTTCATTGCCAAACACTATATGTATTGATATTTTACAAATGTTAACTAGCTTAATTCAATAGTCACAATTTTGGGGTAAATACTAGTATATCCTTTGTTTTCAAGTAAAGAAGTTGGACAGAGAAATGAAAAACTTGTTTCAAGGTTCATATCGTCAAAGAACATACAAGAACTGAATATTAAACATTGGTTATATTTTTATAATATTTCTGATGTATTGTTAAACCTTATTTGTCTCACTGAAATGTTGCTTCAATTTTTAATTAAGACATTTAATGTAAATAGTTTTAATGTATTTATGTAAAAAATTTCAAGATATTACTTTATAAACACACACATAGGCATGCACACACACACACACACACATACACACTCACATATATTTTTGTACCAAAAATGGAGAGAAACATCACTCAAAAGTTAAAAACAAGCTATTGGTTTGAAATCCCAAAGATGGTGGACTGAAATGAGTTTCTCTGATGTTTTGGCAGGAAATCCTCTGCACCTTGAGAAATTGTACTTGGGACAGAAAATATAAAGGCAGGCACAAATAAAGGAAGGCAGGTGCCATAATTATAACATGCGGCTAGTGGTGATGTGAACACATTTAACTAAATGATCTGTTTATATCTAAATGGTCCTTTAAATAAAAGCTTGGAGCTTTAAGAGACGGTAAATAGCATTTTCAGCCAGCAATAGAAAGCTACATGTTATTAAGTCTTTCAGATATGGAGTTGGATATATTTTTCATTTTTCTAAACATGCATTGAAATATTTAGATGGTTACTATATTCTTTGATTCTTCTAGGAGTCAATCTTAAGATGTCATACTTTCCTGTGAAACCTGAAACAAGGTGATCTGGGGAACCAAAGACTCTAAGACTCTTGGTGCCAACAGAGTTACTCTGTGAGTATCCTTGGTGTGTAATGATGTTTTCTTCCATCTAGCTCTTGTAAGTCATGCTGTTTATGCAATTGGTAAATCTTAATGTGAATGGTAATATTGGCATGACTACTGTTTTAATCCATTTTCTAAAATAGGACATATCTTAAAGTTGGTACTTTTAGCTTCTAGTGTTTCCATGATCCAACATACTGTGTGATCTTGGTCAAGAGACTAAGTCTCAGTTTCTCTGTGTATAAAAAGAAGCTAAATATAAACTTCCTTCATTTAAATGATTATAAAGTAATAAATGATAAAGTTTCAATAATAATAATAGAATTATATTCTATTTTTATTACTAGCATGAATTCTGGTTTTAAAATAAACGAGAAAGCTAGAGGTATATACTTTTAGTTATTTACCTTTATCATTGGCACTTTTTTTAAAAAACTACATTTTGAACAAAAATGATCATATTGGGGTTTTTTTACGTTCATATTTTGTTTGCAAAGGGCTTTATCACTGTGTTTCCACACTCATGATTCAATCTGATTTAATCCTTCATACAATCTTGGTGTAAAGCAGGTCAGGGATTTTAATCCTCGCTGTGCAGATGAGAAAACTGATGCTCAGCATTGTGTCTTGCTGAAGACTGCATAACTTATAAGGGAGATAATTTAAAATCCAACGTTCTTATAAACAGTCTATACTCTTTTCTGTAGACTGTTCTTATAACTAGTCTATACTCTTTCAAATGAATGTAACCAACTGTATTCAATTGGTCAAATTTGTATTTTTGCATTAGATTGCTACATATTTTAACTAGTTTATAAGAGTAGTATGGTAAATTTACAAAGTTATATTACCTGTTTGTTGTGAACAATTCCTAGACCAACTGTATGGTTGTATTCTGTCTTCTACCTCTGTTGTATCATGTACTCTGTCTTCTACCTCAAGTTCATGAACAAATCTTGGTATATCTATGTAGTAAACAGAATAATGGACCCCCACATTTTAATCTCTGCCACTTCTGAATATGTTATGTTACATGGTAAGGGGAGAATTAAGGTTGCAGATGGAATTAAGGTTGCTAATGAGGTGACTTTGAAATTATCCTTGATTATGTGCATGGGCCCAGCGTAATCACTAGGATCCTTATAAATGAAAGAGAGAAGGCAGCAGGAAAGATGCTCAGTCCAACCTTCACAGTTTGTTGATGTAGGAATGCAGCCAGAAGCCAAAGAATGCCAGTGGTGGCTTTCAGAGTATGGAAAAGCAAGGAAACAGATTCTCTCCTAAACCTTCCACTCATACCTTGATTTTAGTTCAGTGAGACCCATTTCAGACTTCTGACCTCTGAAATTGTAAGATAATAAATTTGTGCTGCTTTAAGCCATTGTATTTGTGGTCGTTTGTTACAGCAGCAACAGAAAACAAATACAGCTCAACACTGTGAAATTACAGACAGCCTCAGAGTAGAAACAGTGGTTTATGCCAAGAGGTTATTAGGTCAGTCATAGGGTTATTTGCTGCTTTGATTGAATTTTTTGTTCCATGGTAAGTATGCTCGTAGGGCTAGGTTGTAATATGTCATATGGTTCCTTTTAGATACATAGTTTACTAAGGGAACCAGCTTAACCCTGCCTGTTCTTATTAAGAGTACAGAATAGGGATCTTGGAGTGTTAGGTTCAAATGCTGCCTCTGATGCTACTAATTATAATGTTTGAGCATCAGTTTTTTCATCTGTAAAATGAGGACAATACAAGCTCTTTATAGGGCTGTTGTGAGAATTAACTATTAATTTGTGTTAAGTACTTAGAATATTATTAATACTTGGCATATTGTAGGGACTAATTAAGTGGTAGCTATTATTATTACTAAATTATTCCTCAAATACTGGATTTTCTAGATTCATTTTCTTTATTCAGTTATAGATAGGAAAGTATCCAAAACTTTGGGATGAGCGCCTTTGTGGTAGAGGCATTTTAATATAATTACGTGAATTTTGTAATTTGTAATTTTACTTAATTTTTAAAAACCTTTCATGCTTTGAAATACCTCTTCTTTGTCCGTTTTCATCATCATATGTAGATGAAGCAATTTTGTATATTCTATAATAATTCATTTCATTGACTTTACTTATTGTTCTGTCTTAGCTGTTTTATATTGTGAGTCTTCAGGTTTGTTTTGATGTCACTACTTAAGCATGTGAATATCTTGCTAGTAGGGAAAGTATGCAGCACCCTGTAATAAGAGATCCTAGATTAAAGATACTTCACAAGTGAGAAAAACCTAGTCTGAATGGCGTTTTCAAAGACATTGTTGAGAGAGGAGTCTCTTAAATGGATACATAGAAATGACTACTTTGGTCAGTGCCCCATTCTCTGTGTTTGACAGTGGTGGTGGGTCTGCTTTAGACCTGGTGGTAGCATATATTTGATCAGTCTTTTAGGCCTTCACCACAGTGGCTATATCCCAAGGGACAATATATTAATTAATTCGACCAACATGTGTTACATACCTCCTAATGCCAATAAACAAATGATGTCTGTTCAAAATGTTCACAGCATAGAGGGGAAGAACCAATGATCCCTGAAGTAGCATAGATTCTAGCATTATAGTTAGGCAGGGAGGTAAGACATATTTACTCTTTCTAGCTACCCACACACAAAGGCCAGTTGCAGCATGCCATGATTTCTTATGCAGTTTTAAAATGTGCATAAGAGCAAACTGTTTTGCTCTTACAAAAGAGTTTGTCTGTGCCTGTCTTTTGACACCCTAGGTTTTCTCTAGTATGAGGAAAAACAAAACAAAATACATTCCTTACACAGACACCTGAAATACAAGGGATACCATCCCTTTAAATTGGATACTTAAAAACTATAATCACAGGCCTATTGAGTCTGTGGTTAAGAAACAGATATCAATAATCACATGGTGTGTTTTAGTAAAATGAGATTTCTCTTTTTCCTCAAATACGTGTGGTATCTTTGTGGTGCTTTTCAGTCAATTCCTTTGATTTTCATTTTACAGTCTTACTTCTCCCACACTTCACTAATTGGCATCTCATTTACCTGGACAAAGCTAAAAATCACAGAAAATGAGAAGGGGCTTCCCCAAGGCACTTAACTATGTGGAAATAGATGGATCTTTGGGTTGCCTTGGAGAACTGTTTGAACATGGAACCTACAAAGGATATCACTGTTTCTTGCCTATGTTTTCACTTGAATCCAGCAGTTAACAGAAGAGTAGCAGAGAAAAATAGGAACTATTTGACCAAAAAAATCACTGCTGTGAGTTAGTGGAAGGTTTCAAGTGAATTATGTACCAAATACCTTGCTGTGCCTTCTTTGCCTTTCCATGCCTTTCTACCTTGAAACTGCATCAAGAAATCAGTATAGAGGGAAGCTGAGCATGCCCAGCTGTTAATATATTCTCCCTAATATTCCACTAAGCCACTCACTGTGTCCTCATTTCTTTTACATAGACTATGGATTGTGTGGGTTGATATAAATGCTAACAATCAAATAATTAGGCTTTTTCTTTCATGTTGATAACTCCAGATTTACGTATTTTGGCAGTATATTAAACCTAGGAAAGTTTTTAAATGTTAAGTCTTGTCCATTTATAACATGGTTCAGAAATAATGAATTGAGAGTTTCTGATATGAAATAATCAGTCAAATTTGCTAATGTGTCTATAAAAATATGGTTAAAATGAGTATAATGATTTTAGATACAGGGGAACATTTCTGTGATACTGTCCTGATAATTAAAATCCTAACATTACTTAACAGCTTTATGATGTGACAGCAGATGCCTAGAGTAGGTAGTTTTATTATTTTAGCTCGTACCTTTAGCCTATGTGAATGTATGTGGCGATCAATTAAATTATGCAAGGTTCTATAATATATGACATTGCTAATACTACTTTATAACACTATTTTAGCTTTGACAATTCTGGTTTTAAAATGCACGTGCACGCACACACACACACACATATAGCCTCCCACCATGGGAAAGTGAATATTTAAAAATTTTTCTTAATCTATTTAGCAGGTATGAGTACATATTTCTTACATGCATATATTGTGCAGTGGTAAAATCTGGGCTTTTAATGTGCCCATAACTGAAGAGGTGAACATTGTATCCAAAAGGTAATTTCTCAACCCTCATCCTCCTCCTAGCTTCCCACCTTTGGTACGCTCCAATGTCTATTATTCCAGCGAGTGACTATTTGAGGAAAGAGAAGCTGCCTTATTTATCCCGGCATCCCTCCTGTACATAATATAATGGGTTTTGTAGCTAGCTACTCACTATATGTTGCTTAAATTAATTAATTAAAAACAAGGAAAAATATATTCAGCTAGCCCCTTTGATTCATCTATTTAATTCTTAAAATTGATGCTGAACTGGAGAATATTGCTTGGATATATGGTCAAATGGAGTTTCTCATTTGAACTTATCATCAGAACTTAGGCTTTCCCTTGTATGGGAAGAACCTGCTCTAGTAAAATTATCATACTGTGTAGACCAGCTCAGAATCTGTCTCCTCTGTAGGAAGGCATATCTGGAAAAGGGAGAGCCCAGAATATTTCTGCATCAAGCTTGCTTAATTTTTTTCTTGAAAATTCAGCAATCAGATGTGGAATGGATCGAAGTGTTATTTTAACAGCAGTGTCTGCATTAGGAAATACTAGGCCAATATATAGTTGAGAAGCCTGGGGGTAAGAGAGGTTAGATAATTTGTTCAAGATGAGAAGTAAAATATAGGTCTTACCCAACTCTTCTAATACTAAATCAAGGTGTTTTGTTGTCATTGTTGTTTTATTTTGTGGTTTTTGTTTTTGCTTTTGCTTCTTCTTCTTCTTTTAAAGAGCCCTTTAAATAATCCTTTTTTAAAAAGAATCCTTTAGATTTTTTTAAAAAAAGTCTTTTTTTAAAAGAATTTTATGCTACATCATAATAGTAATAACTGGTGCTCCCAGGGGAATGAAGCCTAGTGAACAGGCTGAGGCCTTTCACAGTGCCAGTCCAGGGCAAAAGAGGTCCACGTCTTCCATCTGCTGCTGAGGAGAACACCAAGAAAGTCTAGTCCCCATGGGGAACCCAGAGGGTAATAAAAGCATTGAAGCCATGGGACTTTAACTTCTAGGGCGTGGTTATGGCTTCTATAAACTGTCTTTGCCATATAATTTTACATTGCTTTTTAAATTGTTATATCCTGACATCATCATATGGAGGTTTTATACTTTTGTTTAAAATAACTTAAAATCCCAGCCTGGACAACATAGCCAGACCTTGTCTCTACAAAAAAAATTTAAAAATTATCCAGGGATAGTGGCATGTATCTGTAGTCCCACCTACTGAGGAGGCTGAAGCAGGATAGTTTGATCCCAGGAGTTCAAGGCTGCAGTGAGCTTTGATTGCCACTGCACTCCACCCTGGGTGAAAGAGTGAGACCCTGTCACAAAATTGAAAAATACAATAAAATAAACTATGATAAAAATCCTAAAATAACAACAAAAGGTTACCTTAAGTTTTATTTAAGATGTAAATTTGTTGTGAGGTGTGGAAGGATCTCATACCCTGTGAGATGTGACCGAGACAGTAGATTTAATGTTGCCTCAAACTTCATTTATTTATATCTGGTTAATGACTAATGCCTTTGTAGTGTTTTTAAAACCAGGAGAAATAATGACCTCTTATTTTACAAATGGCAGTAAAAAGCCAAAACACATTAAAATACCTATTCTACTATAATTGGCAATAGCAATAGATGGAAACTACATACCCGATCATATTATGTTTTATAACATATTCTCTGTTATTCCTATGTGGAGGAAAAGTGGTTGTGTGGTTGGGTGGGTGGAAGATGCTTGTGGTATGTGAATGTTGGGAAGGGGAGGGGATATTGACCAGTTTTGAGTAGGAGCATGCCATTGTCTGCATTTGTATTAGATGTACAATATAGGCAAAGATTTGGGATTTTGAGTAGAGAGACTGGAGGCTGGGATAACAATTGGAGGCTACTAAATTTATTGGTGCTTGTGGGAATTAGGGAAAGAAGATAGATTTAACTTCTTCTGCAAGTGGAATTTACAAGGATTGGCAACTTGGGTTTCATTTTAGAGAAGAGGAGACATTTTTGCTGACTCTGAGACTTTGAGCTGAGTGGCAGAATGTTAGTGCATTTAATAGAAAGCTGTGGGACCACAGTGCACGCTGAGAGTGATGGCGGGGAGCTAAGTGGAACCCAAGGTCTGGAGCTAGAAGGATATTTTTAAAGCACTCTCTCTCTGAACATGTTTCCTCTATTGGCTAAATACAGTAGTATCTTCTATTGAATGGATAATAGCTAAGAAGGTAAGGGTCTTAAATGTACCATGTACTCAAATCACCTTTCCAATAATTCTTTTCCATTAGTGAGCCACTGTTGTCAGCAAGAAGGGGGAATCCATTAAGATGGTAGAATACTTGCATATTTGTGTTTAGGACCACCCTCCTGCAATTAGGTTTTTCTAGGATGTATTAAAACTTTAAAGGAATTATTCTATGAAAGCAAATTTGACTGATGCCATCTTTCTCTTATGCTTATCAAGGTTAAAAGTGTTGCCTTTTTACATTATAACTCTAAGAGATAATTAACGTGGATTGTTTTCTTCTGCTGTAAGCTAAATTTTAGCTCCATTGTAATTCTAGATTTAGAAAATAGAATCACTGTTAGTACTACTCAGTGAATGTTAGGATTATGGTACTCTTTCCAGGAAAAGAATAGAAAAAAATATTGTATCCAGATGAGAAAAGAAATGTGTTATATTATTTCCATTATGTTGTGAGACCTTTGTTTTTTGTGTTTTCTGATTAATTTACTGCTGTTTTCCATTCAAAATATATACCTGAGCCTTCTGTTCTTTAGAATTTCTTGCACTTTTTATTCAGATGAAAAACTTGGATTTTGCACATTAATTCAGTTTTACTCCTTAGTTACAATGCGAAAAACATCATAATCTCACAAGGGAAATGTGTAAAATGCTTAGTGAAACTTGAAAATAATATTATAAATAAATCTGTTGCCAAGAACTTATTGTCATGTTTTAAACACAGAATTAATAACCTATTCCAAGGGCACACAGGCTATTTATGAAGGTTTTCTCCTAAGACTATCTGCATTTCCTCTCTCCTGTCCTCATATTATTGAAGAATTTTGGAAACCAGAAATTTAAAAAAAATCTCGCATGATCCTATTTTTGGAGTTACTTTTGAGAATTTATAACCTTGGCAAAAGTTAGTCACGTTTAGCCATTCTCTCCCCAGGGCTCCTGGTGAACAGGTCTGTTTTGCATTTGGCTTTTCTTTTTCTCAAAAGTGCATGTAGAAACCTCACTGTCTGTGTTTATCTCACATCTCACAGAACTTAGTTGCTCAACTTTAGTAACGTGATTTCTCTGTGCTTTAAGTTATATTCTTATAAAAAAAGATGAGTCAAATTGTTAAAGGTGTTACTGTGATTACAAAGGTGACTAAAGTTAATGTTAAAGTCAGTTCATTCTATTTGCTATGTGTTTTACACCAGCAAACATTAGTCCATAATTGGCTGCTTTGGGTGAATTTTAATTTTTTGTATATTTGCTTAAAATGTTTAAGATGTTAAAGTAATGTAGTAGAAGAAATATCTTATGTGAAGAAAGATGAATTCTACATTTAGAAAGAAAATATGTGATTTATAATTTGAACTCTTTAAACTTTTCGAACATGCACACTAGACTTAACAGACCATGGTTTCTGTCAGTGGATAGTATTTTTTGAGGATTTTATATGGTAATGACAGTAAGCAAAATAATACAAAATAAGTACAAAATACACTATTCAAATTCCTGTCAATTTTGTTCTTTATAGATCTTATCAAGCTATTTTCTTGATAATATAATTTTTACATATCAAATGTATGTCTTTGTATTTCTCTTCTTATTTAACTTTAGAATATTTTGTAATAATACTAACTAAATTAACTATACATATGGGAGCCTTTTAAAATTATTATTGTTGATGTAATAAATAACATTAACTGAATAAAGTTAATAATAATTTCTTTACATAAAATTGAGTCTTATTTTCATATTATCAATATAAAAAAGTAGTTGATAAAGCAAACAATATTGAAATTTTATTCTTTTACCCTTTTTAAAAAAGAAACTACTTTGAGGTATATGTACAGGGTACAAAATGAAGTTATTCATTGGTTAATCACTTATATTACATTTTAGTAATTTTACCCCAAATAAATGTATTGAACACTTACTAGCCACAAAGCACCTTGTTTCATTGGGACAAAGAAGCATTTGAAGAGTTCTCAGTAAATATATAGACTGCTTTGGTTGTCAGATGTACTATATAATTGTGAAATCCATAGTATAATTTTTTCACTGTATTAAAACCTCAGTTTATGTCTAATTTTGTACTAGGTAAAATTTCTTTATGCTTTTATTTCATTTTAGTTTTTAAGCTTAAGTTTTCAGTAGAAATGAAAGAAACATACCACATATTTTGTAAAAGCATTTGGTTTATTTGGTTAAGTAAATTAGATAAAATTTCTAGAGGTTATTTATGTTATTACCTGGTTGTTATTATTTCATTATTATACACATTTAGAAATGCAGCCTTCCCAAATCTTTGGGAAGCATATTTTACAAGTGGCTACTGCTTAGTGCTTAGATCTAAATAATTGTATCTTTCACATAGGAAATCAGATATTTCTCATCCACTGATAGAGGAGTCTGGCATGCTGTTTGATAGAGAGGAACATGGGCCTCGAATCTAGACAATCTAGAGTTGGAATCCAGGACCCCATATTTCACAGCTATATGGCCTTACATAAGTAATCAAAACTCTGAGCTTCAGTGTCCCCATACGAAAATATTTATCATAATGTCTATCATGTATCATTTAGAGAATGGGGTAATGGGTATAAATTATTTGGCAAAATGCTTACCTAGAACATGAGAAGCATTTAATAAATTACACCACTGCATTTTTCCAAAGGTTATAGTAATTTCTTCTAAAACGAAGATGGTACTAATGATCTATCACCAGATTCACCCTCACACAGGGTTGGGGACTCTTTGGGACAGAGAGCATGCATTTACAGAATGGCTGACCATGTAGGGAGTGTTATGTGTGATCAGGAAATAGATTAAACTGGCCCACAAGAGATTCAACACTTTGACCCTGGCCTCTTTGTTATTGTTCATAACTTACAAATTACCTAGTCTCAGACTCAGTGAAGAGTCACTAAACTATTCATGTATATAGTACAGTATTTTTGCAATATGTTTTATGCATATTAAATCACGCAATGGAAAATGTGCTTGAAAATGTGGCTACATCAACACAACACATGAGAAGGTTAAATTTAGCAGTTCAGATTGCCAGACTTGGCCACCTTCTTTGACCCATGATATAATTTAAGCCAAGCTTACTTTAGACTCTGAAAAGTATGAACTAATAGTGCATGTCAAAGCAGGTTCTTGAAAAAGAGAAATAACTAACTTTGCCCTATTTGAGAGAAGAGAGAGGGAAGGGCAAAGCAGAGTCTCTGGAGATATGTATGTAAGTTTGCTTGTGGCTAAAAGTTAATGTTCAGTTGCCTCTGTTCTTAGCCCTGAGCCTGGAGAAAAGTGTCAAACGCAGGTTCTCTCTCTATTCAGGTAACTTTAAAAATTATACAAACCGTATTCGTGTTCATTGTAGTTTAGATTATAGAGATATGATTTTTTTTCCCTTAGTGTCATGTGATTTCATACTCTAAGCATATTGGAATAACAATGAGAAACTTTATATATGCTGGCTAATGTAAAAATATTTTACTTTTGAAGTATACCAAGTTAAGGCTACGGAGAGATTCTGTATTGTATTAGATGGGAAGAGAATTTTTACATGTTTTTATGAAACTATCAATTGTAGTTCTTAATCCTACCAGCTGAAAGATGTATTAATCATAATTATTTAAAATAATGTACATTATATAGTGTGCCAAGTCTTGTCTAGTAAGGAAAATTAAAAACTTTTTTAACATTGACATTCTGAAAATAAGACTAAATCTTTAATCACTAAAATTATTTGTATTTCGTATTATAATGCCAAAAGTAACCTATTTTTCCTATTCTAAATCATTATATTTATAACTATGTATGTGTACTTTGTTGAAAAAAATAGTAAAAATTAATTGATTTTTATTATAGGACTTAGGTAATTTCATTCCAAAACATTTAGGATAGTATAATATTATGGTATGATATGAAGTTATTGTACAGTTATATTTCAGGGATGCTATATGTATAATTATATGTAATTAAAGACGTTGCTCACTAAGTTTTAAAGTCTTCACAGCTGCTGTCTAAAAATAAAAATATTGTATACATTTACAGAGTAATCATTTTTCATTGAGCTCTCAACATAAAGAGATGCATTGCTTGAGTTACTGGCATCATGAATTACAGGAATTTATATATATACACACACACATATATGTAACTTTTATATACATATAACTTTTATATATATAACATGTGTGTGTGTGTGTGTCTATGTGTGTGTGTCTTGGTTCTTTCTAAAGTGTCTGACCTTTGTTATCTTTGTTCAGCAAGTATCCAAAGCCAAAAAGCTTGCTTTGGCTGGATTTAGATTCAAGTAAACATCAAAAGCTAAATGTTCTTATGGTACTACATATGCAGTTTTCCATTTGTATTCTTTTCAAACTGAAATTAAATGTCAGGCAATGATTGATGATTTTACAATTGGAGTTTGGAGTTGGTAGGAATTTGGAAGAACATAACATTTCATGTATGAGGAACTAGGTCTAGAGAGGGAAATAACAGTTATTGGGAGTGCTAAGACTAAAATCAAACTCTCTGTTTACTTGCTGAAAAGTCGAGTTGATGGTTATTAGTCAATATTCATGTTGTTTTTGAGAGAAATCATATTTTATTCCTTAATTCATTTCCATTTTGAAGTATATCTAGATAAGGGCTGGCAGTTAAGGTATAGTTGTTTAGTGATATTTTCCCAATTTATGCTCGGCATTGCTAAATTTATATATCAGTTCAGTTTACATAATCCCATTAGGATTTCCTTAGGTATTTAAGTTCTGTTTACAAAAGGAGATTCTCAAGGTTAGAGAAGAGAGAGTAATATGGTTTAGTTGTGTTCCCACCCAAATCTCATCTTGAATTTTCATTTCCATAATCTCCACGTGTTGTGGGAGGGACCTGGTGGGAGGTAATTGAATCATGAGGGTGAGTTTTTCCCATGCCATTCTTGTGATAGTGAATAAGTCCTGAGATCTGATCGTCTTATAAAGGGCAGTTCCCCTGCACATACTCTCTTGCCTGCCACCATGTATGATGTGCCTTTACTTCTCCTTTGCCTTCCACCATGATTGTGAGGTCTCTCCGGCCATGTGGAACAGTGAGTCCATTAAACCTTTTTCCTTTATAAGTTACCCAGTCTTGGATATGTCTTCATTAGCAGCATAAGAACAGACTAATATAGCAAATTGGTGCTGAAAGAGTGGGGTGCTGCTCTAAAGATAACTGAAAATGTGGAAGTGACATTAGAACTGGGTAACAGGCAGAGGTTGAAAGAGTTTGGAGGTGTATTCGTCTGTTTCCCACTGCTGATAAAGACATTCCGGAGACTGGGAAGAAAAAGAGGTTTAATTGGACTTATAGTTCCACGTGGCTGGGGAGGCCTCAGAATCATGGTGGAAGGTGAAAGGCACTTCTTACATGGTGGAGGCAAGAGAAGATGAGAAAGAAGCAAAAGTGGAATCCCCTGATAAACCCATCAGATCTTGTGGAAGTTATTAACTATCATGAGAATAGCATGGGACAGAACAGCCTCCATGATTCCATTACCTTCCCCTTAGTCCCTCCCACAACACGTGGGAATTCTGGGAGATGTAATTCAAGTTGAGATTTGGGTGGGGACACAGGCAACCCATATCAGGAGGGCTTGGAAAAAGATAGGAAAATGCAGGAAAATTTGGAACTTCCTAGAGACTTGGAGGGCTCAGAAGACAGTAAGATGTGGAAAAGTTTGGAACTTCCTAGACACTTGTTGAATGGCTTTGTCCAAAATGCTGACAGTGATACAGATAATAAAGTCCAGGCTGAGGTGGTCTCAGATGGAGATGAGGAACTTGTTGGGAATTGGAGTAAAGATTACTCTTGTTATGCAAAGAGTTTGGCAGCATTTTTCCTCTGCCTTAGAGACCTGTGGAACTTTGATCTTGAGAGAGATTAGGATATCTGGTGGGAGAAAGTTCTAAGTGCCAAAGTGTTCAAGAGGAAGCAGAGCATAAAAGTTTGAAAAATCTGCAGCCTGATGATGCAGTAGAAAAGAAAAACCCATTTTCTGGGGAGAAGTTCAAGCTAGCAGCAGACATTTGCCTAAGTAACAAGGAGCCAAATGCTAATCACCAAGACAATGAAGAAAACGTCTCCAGGGTATATCAGAGGCCTTCGTGGCAGCCCCTCCCATCACAGGCCTGGAGGCCTAGGAGGGAAAAATGGTTTCCTGGACTGGGTCCATGCCCCCTCCTGCTGTGTACAGCCTAGGGACTTGGTGCCCTGCATCCCAGCCATGGCTAAAACGGGCCAAGGTATAGCTATATAGCTAGGGTCATGGCTTCAGAGAGGACAAGCCCCAAGCCTTGGCAGCTTCCACGTGGTGTTGAGCCTGTGGATACACAGAAGTCAAGAATTGAGGTTTGAAAACCTCCACCTAGATTTCAGAGGATGTATGGAAATGCCTAGATGCACAGGCACAAGTTTGCTGCAGGGGAGGGGCCCTCATGGAGAATCTCTGCTAGGGCAGTGCAGCAGGGAAATGTGGGGTCAGAGCTCCACACAGAGTCCCCACTGGGGCACCATCTAGTGGAGCTATGAGAAGAGGGCCACCATCCTTCAGACTGCAGAATGGTAGATCCACCAACAGCTTGCACTGTGAACCTGGAAAAGCCACAGGCACTCACCTCCAGCCTGTGAAAGCAGCTGGGAGGAGGTTTGTACCCTGTAAAGCCACAGGGATAGAGCTGCCCAAGGCCACAGGAACCCACCTCTTGCATCAGCATGTCCTGGATTTGGGACACGGAATCAAAGGAGATCATTTTGGAACTTTAAGATTTAATGACTGCCCTATTGGATTTAGGATGTGTGTGGAGCCTGTAGTCCCTTTATTTTTTGCCAATTTCTACATTTAGAATGGGCATATTTACCCAATTTCTGCACCCCAGTTGTATCTAGGAAGGAACTAACTTGCTTTTGATTTTACAGGCTTATAGCTGGAAGAGATTTGCCTTGTCTCAGATGAGACTTTGGATGTAGACTTTTGGGTTAATGCTGGAATGAATTAAGACTTTGAGGGATTGTTGGGAAGGCATGATGGGTTTTAAAATGTGAAAAGGACATGAAATTTGGAAGGGGCTAGGAGTGAAATGATATAGTTAGCCTTTGGTCCCCATTCAAATCTCAAATTGTAGTTCCCATAACATGTGTCGTGGGAGGGAACTGGTGGGAGGTAATTGAATCATGGCGGGTATTCTTGTGATAGTGAATAAGTCTCACAAGGTCTGATGGTTTTATAAAGGGGAGTTCCCCTTCACATGCTCTCTTGCCTGTTACCATGTTAGACATGCCTTTGGTCCTCCTTTGCCTTCTGCCATGATTTTGAGGCCTCTCCAGCCATGTGGAACTGTGATTCCATTAAATCTCTTTCTTTTATAAATGACCCAGTCTTGAATGTGTCTTTATGTGAAGTGTGAGAATGGACTAATACAGAGAGTATTACCAGTTCTCATTTAGATACATGCCAAAGCCATGCTGACAGGTTCATAATTTATAAGTTAAACATTCAGATGGCTGAAGTTTTACTATTCAAGAAAATTTAAAGTATGAATAATATCAAAATATATAAATATATGTGAATCATATTCATTTCAAGGTTGAAACAATCCACATACAATTTAAAGATAAAACAATTATTTTCCATGATGTTAAAAAGTACAAGTTTGTTATTGGGTCTCTAACAATTAAGATTGTGGTTTTTTAAAGTGGAGTATATATAGATTTCTTTTGTTTTTAGTAGACTCTTCAATTTATCTTTTAGTATTAGATATTTATATTCAGAGCCTGGCTTTCACATATTAATAACTAAGTGCTGGTCTAATTCACTGTGGCCATTGAATATTCACATGCTTCTCAGTTTCCATTTCAGAGTACACAAATACATTTAACCATCAGAAAGTTTGTCTCTGTTCCTTTAGCCCAGTATTAGGTATGCCTCATGAATTCCTGAAGTTTACTGAGGCTCTTTAGCAGTTACCCATAGATAGTCACACACACGCGTGCATGCACACACACACACACACACACGATTTATCTAAACGGGAGAGAAACAAAGGCTATCAATACTTTCAATGCTGTAAAGGGTGAAGGTGTCAGAAAACCAAGCTTAAAGTCTCAGCAGCACAGTTAACTTGCTTTGCAAATCATGGATAAGTCACATAACCTGTAAGAACTTCTGTTAAGTGAACTATAATTGGGGGTTATAAGAATAATAATAATGCTTACCTTCCTTGTCTAGTGTGAGAATAATGTGAATTTATATAAAACTGTACCTGGTAGATTACAAGTTCTTATTAAGCACTTCCTAGGGCTGCCATAACAAAGTACCATAAACTGGGTAATTGAAAACAACAGAAATTTATTCTCTCTCCTTTGGAAACAAAATATCTGAAATCAAGGTGTCAGCTGGGCTGTGCTTTCTTGAAAGCTTCTAGGGGAATATCCTCCCTTGCCTCTTCCAGCTTCTGGTAAACCCAGGCTTTTCTTGATTGTGGCAGTAAAATTTCAATTTATGCCTGTATCTTCAAATGACATTTTCCCTGTGTTTGTGTCTTCACATGGCTGTCTTCTTATAAGATCATCTGTCATACAGGATAAAAGCTCACCCTACTCCATTGTGACCTCATCTTAACTAACTGCATCTGCATTGGCCTTATTTACAAATAAGGTCACATTCTGAGATACTGGAGGTTACAGCTTCAAGGGATCTTTTTTGAGGGACACAATTGAAGTAATCACAGCCTGCCTTCCAATCCACTCCCCCACCAACTTTAAGTCCTTCCCACATGTAAAATACATACATATGATTCCAACATTCCCAAATGTCTTAACCATTCCAACATCAATTCTTAAGTGCAAATTCTCTCTAAATCAATTATGGGTGAGATTTGGGGTACAGCCCATCCCAGAGCAAAATTCCTCTCCATCTGTGAATCTGTGAAACATAGAAAATAGGTCATCTATTCCCAAGATACAATGGTGGGCTGGATAGGGAATAGACATACTCATTCCGAAAAGGAGAAATTGGAAGGAAAAACAAATGGTGTCACTGGTCTAAATTCACTGGTCTAAAACAAGTTCAACCTAGTGGGACAAATTCCATTAGGTTGCAAGGCTTGGGAATCATGATCTGTGGCTCAGTACCTTGTCTTCTGGGCTCATCGTGGTGGTCCAGACAGTAACTCTGCCCCCTCCACCCTGGTTGGTAGCCCTGACTGCTGGAGCCCAGGAGGTGGGCCTGCCCTCTAGACATAAGAAATTCCCTTAACCAAGACCTCTGCATCCATGAGTCTCCTCTCTCTTCATGTCATCCTGTCTCTGTTTCTTTCTATGCATTTCTGCTGATAAAATAATTTCAAAAACACTTGTCAGCCTCTTGTGCAATTCATGAAGGTCCAAGCCATCAGACAAGAGGGTCCTCTATGGTCATTTCTGTAAATCTGAATCTCTATTCCTGAATTCGAGGTTCTTTATTCTTCTCTTATGGTTTATTACATATGTATGCTTCCCTATACAATATTTTATTGATATCATTTTACAAGTTACCAAATCTCACATATGGCATCTGAATTAGTCCTTTTAGAAAACCACATGCTTTATTTGTTTAATAATATGTTTGAAATGATATGGTTCAAACATAGAGCTTTAGCTCATTTATTTTAATTTCTGTGAATTCCATTCTATGAATATGTATACTTTAGTTACCGATTCCCCTATTGATATACATTCTTCTATTGATCTAATTTTTGACTCTTATGTACCATGCTGCTATAAACATTCCTTTGTATTCCTTCTCATGCACAACTGTGCACACCTAGGATTAAAATAGATGATTGTAAGATATGCACAATTTTCCCAAGCAGTTTTTGAAGCATAAATGCATTCTCACATCCTGTACTTGTTTGGAAGCTATTAGAATTTAGGCTTTAAGCCCATGGAGTAGCTTCAATCAGTTTTTGTTGTAAAGTTCTGCCTGTGTCCCTTCAACTACAGTGCTCTCTCTCTCTCTCTCTCTCTCTCTATATATATATATACACGTATATATATACGTATATATGTATATATATGTGTATATATGTATATATGTATATATGTGTATATATGTATATATGTGTATATATGTATATATGTATATATATGTACATATATATGTGTATATATGTGTGTATATGTATATATATATATTCTCAGGTGTTGATGAGCAACGGTTTTAGTTTTGAATAAGTTTTATATTTTGAATACAGTTTGAAGGTATGGAAAGCAGGCCGGACCAGCGCTAGGCCTGTATCAGTGAGACAGACTTTCTTATCTCCCATCTTGCGTGGAGTACTTAGAGCCCCCTCTACCATGTAGAGCATGAACTTCTGCTTCATTGACTACTTCCAGTCCCACATTCCAGCAGGCTCATTGTTTCACCATGCTGTGTTTTCCTTCTGTTTCTGGGCAATGGAGATGCTTCTTCTTCTTGTTGATATTGTTATTATTATTATCATCATTTAGGTTAGATATTGAATTTGTTTTTGCTTTTCAGATGTTTCTATCACCATGTGCTTGCAGAAGAGAGTTTACATTCACATGTAAATTTACAGCAACATGTTGATTCTTTGGCTGACTTTGGACTAAGGGTGGATAGCAAATAATCAAGTCTAAAGTGCATCGCAGTTCTGTATTGCCTATTGCAGTTAGATATGCATTGAATTCTAATTGTGTGGGTTGCAAGAATGACATTCTTATATAATAATCTAAGAGCTTTATTTGTATTCTTACCTGGATGGAAGGCTGTGCCATCTCTCTATCAAGATAGTTCTGCAAGTGTACTTTATAGTAGTCCAAGGACTTTACTTCAAATGCAGTTTTGGATCTAGTCAGCTATTTGACCCGAGCTTTAACAAAGCCGTAGAATTAATTCTGCACTCTAAAGCATAAAAGAGTTGACTTTGACTCAGGATATTTCGTAGGCTAATGTCTCATTTCCATCGCCTCTATAATAAAATAACTTACAAGGTTCTTATGAAATTTATAATTTTGAGCAGTATATTAAGCATGTCAGAACGATTTTGCTACATAATATTTCCACGTATAATGAAGCTAACCTCTTGAACAAAACTTTTAGCATTTTATATCTGAGTGTAGAACATTTGCTGAAACTGATGAATTGGTTTTGGCATAATAAATATTGAGCTGTTATTTTTGACAATAATTGGCAAATAGATTCAGTTATTTCTTGAAGTTGATTCTAAAATATACTAGTCAGAATGTGCCATAACATAGAATAAGTGCTGAAATTGAGACTCCCATGATGTTGAACAAAATTAAGCCCTAACTCAGTAAGGTAGGACCCTGTGTTACTTATAGACTAGACAAGTTGTCAGCAAACATGTTTTTTTTTTTTTTGGCCACAAGTAATCTCTAGTAATTTTTTGTTAGCAATAAAATATTTTACATGAGCACTTAATTAGTATATTTTCTTCTCTTTTGTGCAGCCTAACATCATAGGAGTGAAAAAAACTGTCTCGTATAACCCAAAAGGACATTAACAAAGATGAATAAAATATTGCAATATTCATTTCTTACCCATACACTGAACTTAATATTGGAACAGGTTTATAAAGATGACACTGCATGTTCAATTCTGTGTATCAGTTCTTCAAATGACTTAAGTCTCTATTGGTCTTTGCTGTGATACTCGTTGGGACATCATTGGTTATCTAACTGGAAGAGGGCATTTATTTATCTGTTAGTTCTCCAAGGATATCATCATCTCTCTTGAGAGGAATTTTTGCAAATATTCTTGTTGGATTTTTTTACTCTTTCCTTGTCACTTGATGAAATCATGCTCATCATTCAAGCCTCAACCAAAATATTTTTATGATCTCAGTCTGGTTTAGTTATACTGCCTTATACAATAGTTATTACTATAGAGCAGCTTTTCCCAACTAGATTTTGATGAGAAAATTATTCCCTAATAACCTAAACCTTACATCTGATTTATCTATTTTATGTTGAATTAACATTTCTCTTTTGCATTATGTTGCATAATATTTATGTAATATTAGAAGAACTAAGAAAATAGCCACTAAAACAATTTTCCATTTTTAGGGATTCAGGTAATTCTAGCAGGGAAAAGCTGCCATAGAGTGTTACGTTCTTTTTTCCTTGTTATTATCTCTAAAAGGATTATATACTCCATGAAGGCATAGACTATATCTTGTTTCATCTTTGTACCCCTAGTGCTAGCACACTGGACTTCTGCCACATAGGAGCCGTTTGATAAATATTTGTGAATTAAATGATAGAAAGAGGCTTTCTTCTTCTCACAAAACTTTGTTGATAGAACTATTTAAGGTGACAGGTAATCCATATCACTGGGTCCAAGGAGCTTAGATTACACATGAACTAGTGTTGATATTTGAAAGGGCCAGTCAGGTGGGGAAAGCAGAGAAAATCTGAACTGCGCTAATATTTTTTGTCAGCGCACCAATGTTATATGTGTAGGTAGTAGGTCTGTTTAGGTTAAGTCAAAAATCTCTACAGCGTTATCAGCTCTCTAAAGTAAGAGGTGCTGGGATGAAGGTGCAAAAAAGAGGAGCAGCATGGCAGAAATAAGGCAGGAGATCTATGTTCCAATAAAAAGGGCTAAAATTTAGGCAAGGATTTCAGTCCTTTGGGAACTGGAGTGAAAACCAACAGTCAAGATAGAAGTCATGCTACAGAGATAGGAGTACATTTGGGAAGGCTGTTACTCACATGATATTCTTGTATCCCAGATTACAGTGGATACAGTGGGACAGAAGATAGATCAAATTCAAACATGCTAGAGGGTTTAGGACTTCTAAAATACTAAGACTCAGTTACAGTTGTCTCATAAAGTGGTAGGTCTGATCCTCAGCTCTCAGGTCATCTTACCCATAACTAAGCGAGTCTGAGTCAGCAAGGGCAATGATAGAACAAGGCCGTATGCCTGTCATTATCCAGCAGGCTAGTTTGTTTCTTCATAGCATGTTGATGACAAGGGTCCCAAGACATCCTTAAGACCTGACAAGAGAGGACAGGCTCAAATGCACAAATGGTTTCAAATATCTACTTATTTCATATTTTCATATTTCTTATTGTCTTATTCACTGATCATAGTGTTATGGGCTGAATCTTTGTGTACCCCCAAAATACCCAGTGTGATGGAATTTGGAGATGGTGCCTTTGGGAGGTAATTAAGTCGTGATGGTAGCATCTTGTTCTGATGAAATCAGTGCCCTTATGAGACAACAGAGAACTTGATATCTCTCTCTCTTTTCTTGGACAGAGGAAGGCTAAGTGAACACACAGCAAAAGAGTCCTCAACCTCACCTGACCATGTGGCACTCAGATATCAGACTTGCAGCCTCCGGAACTGTGAAAAAACAAATTTCCATTGTTGAAGCCACCACTGTATTTTGTTATGGCAGCCAGTGCAGACTAGCATACACAGCAAATCACATGTTCAAGGCTCAAAGTAAAGGTAAAAGGAAAATGTTAAAAGAGGAAGATACAGAGAGGGGAACCATTTGTGGCCTATTTGTAATCAACCATAATTGTGCCACAGTCTGAATAAATATAATGCATGATGTAATAAAATCTGTGTAGGGATTATATATTAATGAACTATGCTTCTGATATAAAAAAATTTTTAAATGAACACTTTAGAAAAAAAATGACCTGGATCAGATGTCCTGATGTTATTTATCACTTCCACTTTCCACATCATGCACTTACATATTAAGTATACTTCAGGACTATTATGCGTTTACTAGTTTTGCAGCTATTGCAAATTCCCCAGATATATATATATATATATATATATATATATATATATATATATATATATGTAGCCAAATGACTAAATATTTCTTTAAATCTTCCTTCACATAATCTGTTCAAAAATTAAATTTTTTATTATTTCATTGCCAATTGACCTTCAGGCAAATTGTCAAGAAATTTATGAGGGTAACAGCTTGAATATGTCTACCCAAGTGTCTCTTGGGTAAAATATGACTTATAGCTTTCTTGCTCCTGAAATGATTAAGTCTCAAAACCTGAAGTTGACAGCAGAGTCATTGTACAGATTGATGTTCTCAATGACTAACATTTGACAGAATTTGCTTCTGATTTATTATGCTTCTAGGTAAAAACAATTTACTTCATTTTTTAGTATTTTTACTGTGTTCTTTCACTAATTGGATAAAAAATAAAATTTTATATTGAATATATGTGCATTTTGAGTAAACTAATATTTTAAATTGAACTTTTATTTTTTAAAGTACAATTATTTTTAGGATGCTGACATGGTTTCTGCTCTTTTCTCTTTTGATGTTAAGTAGCTCCTGATTTTTTTTTAATTGTAGCTAACAGCAAACTATTACTCATATAAAATCTATTCAGTAATAATGGATTTTTTTTTTACCATTTTTTCATTCAAGCATACCAAATGGATGTGAAGAACAATTATAAACAATTAGGTATAGCCCCCACTAACAAAGTTTAATTTCTGGAAAATAGAGAACAATAAATCGCTTTTCTTTACTCCTCAATTACTCAAAATTATTATAATGTTTAATTTTTTAAGAATTAAAGTATGCGACATTAAAGAAGGGAACAAAATGCAAAAAATGGAGGGAGTACAGATAATACATAATTCCTTCCTAGAGTATTTGTATCTACTAAGTAGGTAAAGGGACATATTTTTATTTTAAGTTTCCTATATAATTTATACTTTCTACCTATGCAAACGTTACTTAAAATCTTTCATTAAATGCAAAAGATTTTAAGTAACATTTGCATAAGGTAGAAAGCATATTAACATAATTAATATCCAGAGGACTACCATTCAACTGAAGAATTTACTAGAATGTCACTTGAAATGAGTTTATTCCTTTCCTGTTTCATCTGCACTCTATTCCATACAGAGACAGCTTATTTTAAACTTTATTATATGTTTTAGCCCATTGCTCGTGTGTGTGTGTGTGTGTTTTCTTATAATAGAAATATTTAATGAATCATGAATTTTTGATACTTTGAATTTATAATGGAATCTAGGATGAGATCTTGGGAGTGCAGTCTTTTTGTGAACTGCATTTTCCTTTCTAGCAAAAAGACAAAATCAGGGTTTGTGTGTGAAGAGGTTGGTCCAATGCATCATTATTGGGTAGGCCAGAGGCATATTGGAAGGGGTAACACTTAAACTGGAAAAATTTGAAAATTGAACATTAAAATATTAAAGAGATTTTTTTAAGGAGCTCTGAAACCTTGCATGCAAATGTTTATTAACAAAGCTAGTGGTATTTATAGCTTACTCCAAATTGGAACTTATTCCAAACTAAACATGTTATCTTCTTTTACCTAAAACTTGTCTCAATAAGTAAATGGTTTCAGTGAGTCTTTCAGGTCAAATATCTGTCTCATTCTCAATCCCTCTCTTTTCTTCCACTAGTTTTAGCATCCACCTTCCAAGTACAGCAAGGTTCTAGTTCCTTAATTGCTCTCAAATCTTCCCTCTTGTCTTTCCACAAGGCTACTGTTTTGTCATGGCTTTTCTAGATTACTTGCAGTAGAATCTAATAGTTTGTTGCTATAACTTCTGTCTTCAACTCTCTTCTTTACCCTATCTCTTAAATGCAAACTAGCCAAATCATTCCCTTACTCAAAAACCAGTAAGTAATTTTGAAAGGTTTAAGAAAAATGTGCTGTGTGCTTTTCTACCCTCATTTACGTCCAACTACATAGGTCATGGTGCCATGGTGTCTCTTACTTCCAGGACGTACAAATATTACAGGATCCTTGGGTGTCACTTCACAAGCCAGAAACCTCTGTGGCTGGTGGCGCCTTTGCCCAAGTTTTCCCTTGAGCCTGGTGGACTCGTTCCACCCACTTGCCCTGGCAGGCTGCACTTGGCTTGCTCTGCTGGCCTGAATATCACACCTGCCAAGGGTGAGCCAGGTGTGGAGCAGCGAGGGACATGTGAGTGAGCAAGTGTGGGGCTCAGCCACTGTGCAGAGCCAGGCATGCTGGCTGAGGTCACAGCCCTGGCTCAGGGAACTCCTAGGTCTGGGCTCCCTGAAGGGCCACAGCTCTTCTCTCCCTCTCTCTTCTCTCCTTATTGCCTGCAGCATGGCGAGGAAGGGGTGTGTTTTAGCCCTGTTTGTGTTACAGTTCTTTTAGCCCCACCATTCAGCAGGTCTGAGTTTTTGTCCTGTGTCCAGGAAGAATGAGGTATGTGGACAAATGGAAGGTGAGCAAGGTGAAGAGGAGTTTTATTGAGTGATAGAACAGCTCAGAGGAGACCTGCAGTAGGTAGCTCCTCTCTGCAGCCAGCTTGTCCCGATGAGTGTTCAGCTCTTAGCAGAGAGGATACCCTGAAATGGGTAACTTTTCTCTGCGGCTGGTAGTTCCGATGTCTGCTCAGCTCTTTTCAGAGAGGAGACTCTGGAGTGAGTAACTCTTCTACGCAGGCAGGTTGTCCCATCATCTCTTTGAGTCTAACTGAGTCCAGGGTTTTTATGGGCTTCAGATGGGAGGAAGTGCCTCCTGATTGGCTCATGGGCAGCCACGGGTAGGCATGGGAAAAGCACCATAATTTCCCATTCTGGTCCTTGGGGCTGGCAGCTTGGCCCCCAAGCTTTAGGCCTTCCCCAGCTTGAAGGTGGGGTTTCACCTGGAACCCATCCCTTTCTGCCCAGGAGTCTGTCTTCTGAAGCTGTTCATGATGCACAGGCTGCTTGTGCCAAGGGGCGACTGCAAGCCAGTGCTGAGCTGCCCTCAGCCCCCACTTTGCCTCGCTCCTGTGCTTGTTGATGCCCAAAGTCCAGAGGGGCTGAGGTGACAGGTGGCTGGCATGTCAGTGCTGCCCTGAGCGAACACACACCCAGCTGGGTTGCAACAGTGCCCAGCCTTGGCCTCGACTTTGCTCCAAGATCAGAACAGGCAGCAGGAGCAGAGAGAAGCCAGGCTGTGGGAGCAGGCATTTCTGAGCCTGAAGGGGCAGAGGGGCCTTCCTAGGCCCCCAAGAGTGCAGAGATGCCAGCGTCCACAGTGTGGCTTGGATGGTTGCAGCTGCACCCAGGAAGGCAGGGCTCCTGCCTGCCTCCAGCTCCCAAGAGCACAGGGATGGCCGGGTCCCCAGCCATGGCTCAGTGGCCACAGCTGCTCCCAGGGAGTGCAAGACTTCTGCCTTGCCAAGTCAGAAGGGAGTGGGACTTCCGCCTATTCCCGGCTATTTGGAGCCCCAGCCGTACCCCTCCCACTGCAGCTGGCATCATGTCAGTGGCCACTATAGAAGGGCCACCACTGCCATCATCAACTGGCATTTTTTGTTACCTATTACTACTCCCAATTTCACCCTACCTGAACTTATCCCAGGAGTTAATCTCATTCTTCAAGGCAGTTCAAACAGTTCAGTGCAACCTTAAATCTTCTTGTTATAATTTCTTGACTATCATTATCTAGGTTAGGTTATTCTCCTCTTAGCCCCTTAGAAATCTGAACTTACCTGTCTCATGAAGTTTATCATATGATGTAATTATCTACTTTATAATTACCTCCTACATTTTGTCCTTTTATAGATCAGAAACTATATCTTATGTCTTAGTCATCTTTGTATTTCCAATGTCTGGCACAGTCTTTGGCATAAAATGAAATACCAAATAAATATTTGATGAATGAATTAATGAATGCTGGAGACAACAAGACATTAAATGCAATGTTTTACCTTGATTTCATCATAAGGGCAAAATTAGAATTAAGAAAGAAGCATAGTAGGGGTTACTTCTAAGTGTAAAAACCCAAGGTAGAAAGTTATTGCCACTGAAATGATCATTTCAGAGACAGGCAGGATCTGTAATTGAAGACCAGCACAGTTAATATTCCATAACTCCAAGCTGTGGAACTTATTCATGTTAATCATTTTTACAATGCTCATGTGTTTTTCCACAGTAATGATTAGTAATAACCTGAAAAATAAAGGCGTTTTCTGCCTAACTTTACTGGCATCAAGGAAAAGCAAGTTAGGGAGGCTATCCCACTTTGCAGTCAAAACGTCCAAGAATAGAACTTTTACAGAGAATAGAGAGGCAAAGGACAGGAAAAGTGGAAACCAGTCCAAGTCTGTGGGATTCATAGCCAAGAAAGAATAAAACAGGGCATCAGTGAGGTGGTCCTGAGAGCTTCCAAGAGTCCTGGGGCCGAACATCACAGAAGATAGAGGACTTTTTCCAATGTAGAGTTTTCAAGATATTATTTAACCAGATTTGAAAAATAACCTTGGAATTTATAGGAATTATGTCTAGTCTTATTTCTTTTAGACTGAAAATGAGTTATCTTGATTGCTATTGTGTTCTGGATTGAGAAGGAGGCAGATAGGAGAGAAGGAGGTTCTTTAGCCTCTACTCTTCAGAATAACTAAAATGAAAATTTCTCCACCTCTTACAATCTTGGCCACTCTCTACTTGCAAACTTTTTTCTTTTTACCTCTATCCCTGAATGATTAATGTCTATTATAATACCGTATTTATTTTCTTTATATAGAATGCAATCTATAATTATCTTATTTACACTTTTAACTTTCTCATTGCCTCTCTCCTCTACTAAAATATGTATTCATGTTTTTTTTTAGCCTTGTAGCCACTGTGCTTGACAAATAGTAGGATTTCAATTGATATTTGTTGAACAAATGAATAGACGAACTGATGACTAAAAATGGAGTTAGGTTGATAGTAATAATTGTAGTTCTTCTGGCTGTTCACCCTTCATTTGCCTTTTCTATCACCCTGAATTCTCTGTAAATTCCTCCACCAAATATTTCTGGGAAGCACATGAGCTGAAAGAGAAGTCAAATGAGTTTTTGCACTACTGCTTTCTCACCATTGATAATGCCCTCAATGGAAAAAACTAGAGCAGCAACAAAAACACTGCCTATGTAAAGTTCTTGTCCTCTAGTGCTTCCAAAGTAACTGATTCCCAAAGACCCAAAGCTGAGGTACAGGCAGCAATGGAAAAAATGACCCCTGTTCAAATCCATGCCACACCTGACCATCCGAATCTTAAAACATCATTGTGTTTAGAGTCTCAAAGTATTTTGTGAAAACAGCTTCTGTAGCATCAGTTCTTAATCACCTATCCCCTGGAACCTCAAATTTTCCTGCAGGCGAGACAAGTGAATGTACCATGTCATCCATCTTGTTTATTGTTTTACTCCCTCCTGGGCATCCATGCACTGTCCTGTCTGTCTTTAGCCACATTGCAAAGCAAACAAAATTGTCATTTCATGCAAATAAGCTCCTAGGATGTTTGTCAGTACACTAGCTCTGTAAGCATACAGTTGGGAGTCCCAGCTTTACCTGTGCCAGCAAATTTTTTTTTTATCTAGATACTTCTGTGGCTCATTGCAAATATGTTTTTATAGAACTGCTTCAAAAAATTGTAGAACAATTGTTAATATTTTTTCCTAACCAAATTATTTCCTGTAATAATCTTCCTGTTCTTCAGGAGATCCCTACAAGTTAGAGAGATTTAAGCATGGGGAAGAGGATGGAAGGAAACGGAATGAAGAGTAGTTCTCACCTTGCAGCTCCTTTCAAGTTTAAATGTTACTGAACATAGCATTTCAAACAGTGATTCAATGTATACTATTTATTAATTTCTTATATTTGGATAGGGATCTCTCTGTCACTGGTTTCTTTGAGAGGGTCAGCTGTGGGCATATAGGGAATCAACAGCATTCAGGTCATTTTTTCTTAGGCCCCTGAGGAACATGGCTCAGTTCAGTCTGAACTCCTCTCAGAATAGGTCTATTTCTATCACCTATAGGGACCAGCTTAGAGCCAATTAGAGTCCTGAGACCCCGAGAATCTCATAACACAGCTTCATTCCCCAAGGTCTTTGAAAATGAATTTTACATGCTGATCCCAAAGGAACTGGGTTAAACTCACCCTAGAAATTCCAAGTAGAATTCTACTGGTCATTAGAAAAACTTTTGATAAGACTAAAATTTCTTTAACTAGCTGTACTTAGTACTTTGTGAATCCTGTACCTCATTTATGGAAACACATTCAGCTTTTAAACTAAATCCATTGAGTAGATCTAAACTTAATCATTATCTGCAGATAATGATTCTAGCAGCAATGTCTGTTTTAGGATTGCATGAATAACAAACTACATGTTAGGGTTGTCATTTTATTTTTAAGTGCTAGTTTATATAATTAAACGTACATAAATTTTAACATCTTAGGGGACAGAAGACTATTATAAAAATAATTTTATGAATAGTTATGAAAAAGTAAAGTTCAGCATATCCTGACATGAGGTTATTTCCTTTGGCTGAGGTCACTGTATTAGACGCTATAGTGAATATAAATGATTTATTCACTGTTCATGGTCTCAAGATGCTTACAGTTTAGATTTGGAAAGAGACATGAATAATTTCAAAAATGAAATGTAGTATGGTATAATCAAATATTAATTGAGAATTTAGAGAAGGGAGATTTTCCTTTCTTAGAAATGATTATAAATAATTCAGTTTTATTTTAAATGGTGCCACCTATTTGTGTGGAAGGATAGGTGTGATTTCATCATGTGACAATGCAAATAGGTCAGGTAAATGGAGGGAAAATGGATTTTCTTGAGAAAAAAAAAACTTTGTACATGAAAGCAAGTCTAGGAGTTCTATATTGTCTAAGTAAAACAAATTGCGGCCAGTCATGGTAGCTCACGCCTGTAATCCCACACTTTGGGAGGCCAAGGTGGGATCACCTGAGGTCGAGAGTTCGAGACCAGCCTAACCAACATGGAGAAATCCTGTCTCTACTAAAAATACAAAATTAGCCAGGCGTGGTGGTGGGCGCCTGTAATCCCAGCTACTCAGGAGGCTGAGGCAGGAGAATCACTTGAACCTGGGAGGCGGAGGATGCGGTGAGCTGAGATCATGACATTGCACTCTAGCCTGGGCAACAAGAGCGAAACTCTGTCTTGAAAAAATAATTGCATATTGACATAATGAAGATGTTGAGAAATTGTGAAATAAATATAACATTTAACAGAAAATTTCTCAAATCTACCAATCATTTCCATGTAATACCTGTCAACATCCTGTGAGACAGGTGTCTTCTGATAGAGTGTTATGCAATTTGAATAAAATGTATGAAATTATGAAAAATGGGCAAGAAAGATTTAAGGTAGTCAAATTTTGGTATGTCTTCTATTGACGATGGAGGAGTGACCCAATCTGAGAAGTACTGTTGAGAGATTAATCATGCTAGGATGTGTTGGAGAGAGGCCAGAAGTGTGGAGAGATATGGGAGGCAAGGTTGGGAAACTGAAAGTGAGACAGTCCTTTAGGGGACTATTACAGTTGTCCATGTGTGAGGTGAAAAGCACATGAACCATGATGATCAAGAGAGAAATGAAAAAAAGAAGATGCATTCAAGAGCTATTAAAGGGAATTACTTATTAAAGAAAGGACTTGGGGTTTTTCAGCTTAGGAACTGTTCCTACAATGTACAAACTCAAAAATGTAACATTTCAGTGGGGTGCCCATTTGAAAATATCTAGGAAGTAGCAATAAATGAAGAATTTAAATTTAGGAAAAAGATTACTGCAAGAGGTAGAGAATTGGAACACACCATGAATAAAAGTGGTAACTGAATCTATAGAGATAGATAATATAATGGGGGGTATGTAAAGAGAAAAGAGCCAACAATTTAACCTTTATGAGAACCCACATATGTTGGACCTAATGAGGAAAAGTAGCCATTGAAGAAAGAATAGTGATATAGTAAGAGAGAAGCCAAGGACTGCAAAATCTCAAGTACAAGGTACAACTGAATAGTATTACATACCATTAAAAATTGTAATTAGATGAGGTTCAGTGGCTTTGGAGATTAGAAAGCTATAGCTCATCTTTAGGAAAGAATTTATTCAGTCAGAATTTATTAAGAGAAAGGCCCAGTGCAAGAAATTCACAATGCCAATGTGGTGAGATAGTAGAGTTTACAAGGAAACGTGACTCTTGCATGAAACTTTGAAGTAAACAAGATGAAAGAAATTTAGTGGTGGCTCAAGATAAAGGCAACTCTAAAAGAGGACATTTTTCCTACTTTTTCTAGGCTCAGAGAAATATACACATTTTGTAGGCTAAGAAAATAACTAGAAAAGATTGATAAAAATAAAGTGTGAAAATTACTGACACCAAATCCTTTAGAAAGACAAAAGACTTCATTAAAAATCATAAGTAAATGGATTAGCATGAGAGGGACTCCTTTTCCCCTAGGACAGAAAAGAAAGGGAAGGTTTTCTGATAGAAGGTAGAAATCTCCTTCCTGCTGTTCCCAGGTTTGAAATGTTGTCCTTCTAGTGAGCAGGGTAGGAAGGACAGCAACCTGGTGCTCCCCACTCAGCTGCTGGTGGGCTGTCCCTCAGGCTGGAGTGAATGGGGTTGGTAAACCAAAGGTCAGAAAAACATAGTGTCTCTGGTGGAGAGTGAAGGTGTATCGAAGAAGTGTTAGGACAAGGAACACAGAGCTACTTTTCCACACTGCAGCAAAATCAGAGCAAACATGAGTGTGTAGACTGGGGCAGAGTGGAACCCAGTCAGGCAGGGAAATCTCTAGTCTAGGATGATGGGCAGATACCCAGATATAGGAGGAAAGGTCAAGGTGGAAACAAAATTAAACAATAAAATAATTTAAAATTTGAGAAATTAAATTAGTATCAAGTTGATGCCTGGCATTATTGATATATTTTATTCCCTATTGTCACCAAACCTGGAAGAGGCCAGCCTACAGGTCTTTAGGGGGAGGCAAAGGGGGAAGAAAAATGGACACAATGAGTAAAGACAAAATGTTCCTAATAATTTTGTTACTTCTAATTTGGTGTGGTACAGGTATGCCATCAATCCCCAGAGGACTGTGTGTGCTTGTTGATGTGTTTTAGGGAAGACTCACAATCTTGACTAGTACAGGAAGGTATGGGGAAAAGAAAAAGAGAAGTTTTTCTTTTCTCTGTATTTAGGATGATGGTTCTTTCCGGTCATCTTCCATAAGTGACAAGCAGGATCCAACAAACTGATTTTAGCAGCTCCTATAGCTTTCATTTAGGTTATATTTAACTATGGGATCATTTTTATTCCATTCAGCACCAACTTCATTATCAGTATTTAGTGTTTATTATGTAACAATAACAAATTCTAAATATAAGGACTTGAAGTTGTGAATTCTGTGATTTAATGTGACATTTCCTTGGAGAGGATTTTCATAGTGAATCTTGATGTTTAAAGAATGCGATGGAAATGATCTATTTCAGCTTTGCCTCTTACATTAATGGGTTTTTTTGATCCTTTATAGGAAATGCTGGTGGTGAATAGACCTCACTGATGCCAGTGTTATAAAATGTGTATAGAAGCTCAAAAAAGGAAATACATTTTGGACTGTCTGTAAATAGTCAACTATTATGCATTATTTATGACATATTTTGTGGCTATATAAATGCTATTGATCATGATATTTTTATCCAACAACATATGGTTGACATGATTCCCACCTGCTAGTCGTATAGTATAAATGTTTGCTTTAAGAGTATATGAACTGGGCAAATACAGGGAACTAAATAACATACATAGTTTATGAATTGAAATATTAGTTCTTTTATATTTGAATATACAATATACAAGGTTCTATTTTCATTCTGTCTGTGAAAAAAATCTTCATGTGATTTATTTGCAATATTGAGCTAAATTGTACCAGTTTTATAGGAACGTATTTTGTTAAATGGCATAAAAAATTTTAATAATTTAATCTTCATGAATGAAAAACTATTTAAACATATACCAGATTCTCTGAGGATCTCATATCATAACTTTTATGGAAACTAAGTTGTGATTTGAGAATATAATAAAATTCTAAGCAGTCTTAAGGAACTAAGACTTGGCCTTTGGGAGCCTCTACTATTTAATTGTTAAGCACAGGCCCTGTCTGCTTATATAATGTAATTTCTTCAAATGATTCTTTCAAAAAGAACTTTTCTTTTTTTTTTTTTTTTGCCGGGGAGGGTCCCTGTTCTGTCGCCATAGTTTTTAGGAGCTTGGAAAAGTTGTTAAAACACTGTCCATATGTTTTTACTTATTTTGAATGGCAGTAGCATTTTCTTAGAGCAGGGAAGAAATTTGTGTTTTACATGCTAAGACAGCCGATAAGAGAACTATTTTAGTGTCATAGAATCAAAGTATGGGAGCTCAGAGGGACTCAGAATACTAAGTTCTGCACTGTGTTTTTTACAAATAAAGAAACTAAGATCCAGTATTATTGTCACTTGGCCAAAACGTTACAACACTTTAGTGACATTTACTGTGATATATGTTTTTAAATACCACATAGGGTTATATTTTTGCACATCACATAAAGCAAGTTACTGGATATTGAGTCATCTTAATCACTTGGTCATTTTACATTTCCAACAGTCGCTTTTCCTTTCCATATCCAGGTTAGTAGCATGTTTTGCAATATAATACTCTTAAAAACATTAAAAAGATCATTTAGTTCCAGTTAATACAAATAATAGTACCATCGGTTCTTTATAAAAGACATGCCTCTCTCTGTATACTTCATTATAGAAAATTCAAGTTTATCAGACCTGCATGAGACCACACCATTGATCTCTTTTCCCTGCTACATTCCCAACTATTTTTTTAAACTGAAAAGACTTACTGGTGTCTGACTTAATCCTTTAAAAAGATTTTAAGAGATGCTAAGCAAAATTTCTGTTAGGAGGAATAAGTTCAAGAAATTTATTATACATCATGGTGACTGCAGTTAATAACAATATATTATATATTTGAAAATTGCTGAGAGTAGATTTTAAGTGTTCTCATCACAGAAAATAAGTATGTGAGGTGCTATGTATGTTAAATACCTTGATGTAGTCATTTCAGAATGTATACATATAGCAAAACATTTTACATCATAAATATATGTAATTTTTACTTGTTAATTTAAGAAATATATTAATAAAATGATATAAACTAAAAAAAAATGCTAAAGTCATACTCTTGGTTTGATCTTTTCCTTGGCTTAGTGACCTTGTTTTTACTTGTCCTGAGTGTCTTAACTTGAGAATCTTTTACCAGGCTAAAGCTAAGTAGGGGGTGGGGGCAGAAAATATCTTTCAATCCTGCAAGTCCTGTAACACCTACCCCTTTTCCTATTTTTGTCCCTGCTATCCTGCTATTATGGCCTTATTGCTTCCATAGTAACCTTCTAAATGTAGCTAATTACCACCAACTCATGCAAGCAGCAACATCTCCAAACCTCTTTTCCCAGAGCCCCAAATACATTGTGTACATTTTCTGCATTTGATGATATCAGGGAAAAGTTTTACCAAATATTTTGTTACTGTTTAACATAACTTGCCATTTTTCTAACTTCTTCTAACAGATTCCTCACTATTGGCTGCCCATCCTTGAAGCCAATGTGTTTCTCAGGATTTTGTTTTATGCACCCTAGCTCAGATTTTGCTATTCTGTCAAACAACTGCAATCTCTTAGGGCTTACAATAACAGATATTTATTTCTTGCCCATGCTGCTTAGGCACTATGGGTCAGCTGTGGCTCTGGTTGGTTCTGAGGGGCTCAGCTAACCGTCAAACATTTTCTTATTTTCTGGGATCCAGGCTAAAGGGACATGTTCTTATTTTGGAAAGCAAGGACTGCTGTAAAGGCAAAACATGCAAACACATTTTAAACATACTCTTGGACATGGCCTACACTGCATTGACTTACATTCCATTGGCAAAAGGAAGTCACATGTCCAAACCTAAAGTCAATGGATGGGGGCTATACTTTGCCTACAGAGAAATATGACAAGTATGAGTAGGGGACAAATAAGTATTAACAAAAATAAAATCTACCAATTCAATTCACTCATAAGTGTATGGTAGAAGAAAGACCTGGTAACTTTATTAAGTTCCTATGAATTCTACAGTCCTTTCCTTCAACATGGCTCTTCCATAATCCTGATTATTGGTATTATTTTCTGACTTCAGTGGATAGTTAATATTCTGTGGGTTCCAGCTTTCATTTCCTCTTCTTGTTTTGACAATTACCAACTAATTGAGTGTCTCCTGAAGTCATTGGGGAAGCACATAGCTGGAATGGTGGAGGCAGAAAACCCAGGCAAGTGACCACGAGGAAAGCCATTATTAGAACAAGCAAAATACAAGAGGGTGGAGAAGGAGTGGCAATATGACCACTTTAAGGAGTTCGTGAATGAAAGATAGTAAGTTGGTAGGAAGTGTGTGGCTTTTAATTCATTAAAAACATAGTTCTAGAGTAGGACGAATACTGCGGTAGACTTTAAGACTTTGAACAAGATATTTGACATCTTCGAACTTTATTTTCATTGCCTGCCAAATGAAGACAATAGCTAAAAGATAGTATTATGTGAAAATGCATATTAAATTGTTAAGTGTCTTGCTTATTGATACTTACCTGTACCATAACAGGTGGCAGCAATGTTCTATATATATATATATGCAATTGGTAATCAGCAAATGTTATTTATATCTAAATTTTTGTGTGGTGACTGTGAGTATCCTCTTTACAATTATGCAGGAGTCTCATAATTTCATTTAGGTATGACTAAAGACAAATCAATATAAAACAAAAAAGGAGAAACTTAAAACAATGTAGGTAAGATCTGTAAATAAAATACAGCTTCCAGTTTCATTGTATTTCCTTACAAAAACTATATTTGAATCAGTTGTGGACTAGTTAAAAGCAACCTATTTTTCAAAGCAGACATAAAAATCAAAATTAGGGCAAATAAGTAAATGTGTAATATTAATTTAAGTACTTTATATATTATGCCATTATAGTGGCATTATACCAACTTAATATAATTAAGGAATTATAATTTTTTCTGCAATCCTTATCCTAATTCTATAGCCTATGTTTATGTATTTTTGACATGTGTCTTTTATCACATATTTGGAATTATGCTATCATACAGGTTTATATCACTATTTTTAAACTAAAAATTATATAATAAATACTTCCCTTTGTATTATGTAGCTTTCCTAATCATTATTTAATGTATATATAATAGTTTATCAAGTGAATGACAGTAATATATGCAACCGCTTCTCAGAGTTGGCATTTAGATTAGCTTTCCCATATTATGATTACTCAAGTGAGCTAGGGGAAGGGGTCATAGAATCCTGAGACTATAGCTGACAAAGTGTTGAGTGACAAAGAGATATGTCATAGATGGAACTAAGTATGTTCAGGATTCTAAAAAGAGCAATGGTTCACAAGGAAACTTCTGCCTCAGGTGGGGAGAGGAGTCCATAGATCAGGGAAACTTATGTCTTGGTGAAATGGAAGACCATGTTTCTCAACACCTGTCGCCAGGTTGGTTCACCTTGCTGTGGTACTGTTCTTAATCCTGCCTCAGTGATACTGTATTTTTTAGAAACTTTAGGGATTCTAACATCTTTCTGAATCTCATCATTGATATCAGGAGATCCTGTGGGGTTTTTTTTATTTGATTTTTTAAAATGGGCATTTTAATATAAAAGTCAGAAAGGTATTCTTTGGCCATGTAATCTTCCTAGAAGTATCCAGGAATTTTTCTTTAACTCCTCTTCTGTAGTGCCAGTTAATGATCTAATGCTTTCAAATTGAGAAAATAACCAAAACACCAGAGAATCTTTGGAGACTAATGCAAAATGGAGGATCCAAAATCTCTTAAATATAATTCTGTTTTTTTCCCTAAGTTGAAAGGTGAGAAAAGTATTATAAGTGGCTTCCCAGCTATGCTCTAAGGAATTCTAAACTTTCTAGGAAGAACCAGGGACCATTTCAGGAGTCAGGGGATGCTGATAAGTGGAATTCCAGGCTCTCTATGACGCTTCCAACCCCATAAACCAGAGTAGCTGGTTTGCATAGCAGGATTCTGAGTAAGATTTCATTCCTAGAAAGGATTCTGTGGCTTTAAAACTTTAGAAGGAGAAAAACAAAAACAAAACGGGATATACACACAATGATTGTTATCATCCTCTTTCACTGTAGAGCCATATACGTAATTTCCCTAAGCCATGACTCTGAGAGAGAAGAAAAGACTGCATACATGGTAACATGTAAAACTCTCAGATAAATTTTTCCCTAAAGGACATGAAAATCATATTTAAAAGTTTGGGCTGACTCCCCTTTTCAGGAGGGGAGCACTGTTCAGCACTGTTCAGGCTTCCCATGTAAGGGAAGAAAAAAATAATTTTCTTTCTATATTTTCTGAGTTCTTAGCTGTGACCCCAGTAACTAAGTGCAGATTAACAAGAGGAAAACAAAAAGAAGTTTATTAAAGTATGTACATCATTATACTTGTGAGATACCCAGAAAAATGAGTAAATCTCAAGGAGGTGGATTTGAATTCAGGCTTTAATACCATTGTCCACTGATAAAAAGAAAGAAGAGTGTGGGAAGGGCCAGTTATGTGGAGATGCCTAGAAAAAGCAGATAAACAATGATAAGGTTTGTTACACAGATTAAGTCCATGCCTTCTCTTTTGGTAAGTCTCTAGTTATTTAGTTGTTCTTCTGTTCCTGGTGCAGAGAGGGAGACACCACTAAAAATAGAAATTTCCTTTATAGATATAAATTTCCCTTACAAAAAGGGTGACTTAACTTTCAGAGCTTCTTGTGTGTCTGCTGGTTCTCAAAATAATCAGCTCAAAGTAATCCTTACGCTAAAGAGGCATATTTTGGGGTGGCATATTCCGGTCTTCTGTAAACACTAGATAATATCTATAAGCACGGATCGATTTCTCTTTCCTCAAGTATGATAGAAATTTAGCTACAAGGAGAAAATCATTAGAAAAAAGGATAAGACAATTTTATATTTAATATGAACAGAAGTACAACTCACAACCAAGTAAACATGTAAGGAAATATATTTATATTTGCATACTAAAGTTCTGTATTTCAACATTTTTGTATTTGCAAGTTTTTAATAGAAACATAAGATTTACTCATTATATATAAAGATTTCAAAATATATAAATCATACATGGTCACTTTCCAAAGGCATAATTTGTATAGATATGTAAATATATGTACATTATCTCACTAAAGGAAAAAGCTGAGGAAAAATTAATATACATAGAAAGTTTATTTGGACCAAGCTTGCGGATTACAGCTCTGGAGCATCGATTCAGTTGCCCCGAATATACACTCCAATTAGTGGCAGTCTACAAGTGGATTTTTAAAAGAAGAGGGGGTTCTTGAGTTGTTTACAAAAAAATTTACATTAAAATAACATCAGCTATTGATTATATATTGTTTTTGTTTGTTTGTTTTGTGTGACAAACTCCAGAACATGAAGATAATGAATGAAGCAGCTAGTCAAGAACAAAATTACTTTGAACAATTGCCTCCACCATGGGTGGGGAAGAGGGGCTGGGCTGACTGAAGTCTCATACTCATGTCTCTCTGGGCCTGATAAATTTTGGATACCTCATGTTGCTCAGATTGCTCTGAGCTAGTTTTCTTTTCTCAACCTAAGTAGTCTTTCTGTGTATACAATTTAAAATAATTATATTCTGTTCTACATCTTACTTTTTTTCATTTATTACACTTTTAACAACATTTTAGCTGTATAAGTGCATGTAAATCTGCCTATTCATTTTATAGTTATATGATATTAACACTTTTTATGAATGTACAATTTATACATTTTCTAATGACTTTCAGTTTGCCACAGTGATAAATGATGTTGCCCTGGACATCATGTGTCTTTGCATACCTGTGCAATTGTGCCTACAAGAAAAACATCTTTGTAGTGCAGTTGCTTGGTTAATGGCTTTTATAAATGAGTCACCACTACTACTATACTAGTTTCCTGGGGCAGTCGTAGCAAACTACTACAAACTTGGTGGCTTAAAACAATAGAACTATATTCTTACATTTCTAGACATCAAGGTGAAGAAGCACATTCCTTAAAAAGGTTCTATGGGAGACTCTGTTCCATGCCTCTTCTAGCTTCTGGTGGCAGTTGGCATTCCTTGGCTTGTGGTCACATCACTTTCTGCTGGGCCTCCATCTTCACATCACATGTCTCTCTGCGTCTTCCTTTCTGTGTGTGTGTCTCTGAAATCCCTCTGGCTCTTTTTGTTATAAGGATACATGTGATTGCATTTAGGGCCCACCTGGGTAATCCAGGATAAGATTCTCTCTCAACAGCCTTAATTTATACACTCTTTTGCCATATAAGGTAATATTACAAGTTCTGGGGATCCAGACATGGACATAGCTGGCATTCACCCTGTTATAACTTTTTACACACAATTCTGCAGTTTGAGTATATCTTGTCTGAAATGCTTGAAACCAGGTCAGCTGTGGAATTTTTCACTTGTGATGTCAAATAGGCACTCAAAAAGTTTTGGATTTTGAAGCATAATTTTTCTGATTTTTGGATTTGGGGATGTTCAACCTGTATTAGAAATCAGGGGAATTGTTTTGTATGGGAGGTGCACTTCCAATTCTTCATAGATAATTACATACTGGTTTATATTATTTTTTTCTAACTTGCTCATTATAAAGCATTTTTAGTTAGTTTGACCCTTATTGCCAGTTAGCATTCTCAGAGTCATTTAACCACCGCAATAGTGTAGTCTAAAAACAGGTTTTGTGTTACTGACATTTTGTGGTCTATGAACTATTGATATCTCTCTTGTCTAGATGTCAAAGTAAATTAGTCAATAGGATTTAAGAGATGGTCCACTTTGAAGAATAACATAGCCTCTCGGGATTAGAGTCCAATTTTAATTTAATTACATGTTGGGAAAGAAAAGATTTGGTTCAATTTAATTTCTGTTGTAAAATTGGGTGAGTTGTCACCTAAACTTAAACACTGTACGTTAATTTGATGTTGCTATATCCTTTTGTATAAAAAAAGAAAATAGCTAAAAAACCAGACAATTATTCTTTGAGAACAAATTAATTCATTTAGGTGAAAACATAATATAACTTACTACTTATAAACATTTTATAAGTAGAATGTAGAGAAAAACTCATGCTTTAACTGTAGGGCTTCTAGAGGAATTTGTAGTGAAACCAGTAGTCTAAGAACTATTGATTATTTTGGGACTTAGTTTGCTGAGTACATTATTTCTAAACTGTATTTTGAAATATAAACTTCTGGATAGCATGGAATATTGGTAAGACTTCATAGAATGGAGGCATGCTTGTTTAGGTTTCAAAAGCTGAAGAAAGATTATTCACAAAATAAAGGAATATTCTAATATTTTATGTGACTGAAAGAGTCTTGAATAAAATATTATAGTCTAGCCATGGATCATCACTAATAGTTTCATTACTCCTATGTCTTACATATTTTTCTCCATAGTTTAATCAACCCGTATTGATTCTAAAAGAAAAGGCAAGGTTATTGGGCTTCAGTCCATCCCACCACATAAATTGTTGAAAAACACTTGCAGGTCACTCTTGTAAACAGTGATATTATACTGGAGCCTATACACTCAAAAACATTATGGACAGCACAGGTGTAGATAAGCTGGAAAGATGATGAATTTCAAAAGACTTTGAAGGATAGTTGTAGTTTTTGAATTCCAAAGATAAGAATATAAATTCTGATGAACAAGACCATGAGAATGGACATGCGCAAGAACTGAAATCTGGAAATTCCCAGAGGAATAAAATCGAAGGAGTATAATTTTATGCAGAAAAAGTTAGCTTTCATGTTGTGTTATAGTGGAATCAGCAACAAAGGCCCTAATGAAAAAAAATACTAGTTGTGGTAGCAATTTGGTCACCTACTAGACATTATACTTAAAAAAGTCACTTTGCAATTCTGATCCTTTATGCCCTCATCTATGAAACGTGATTCAAAATACCAGTTCCTTGGAGTTCATGGGATTATGAAAATAAATTATTTGTATTTTTAGAAAAATAAAAAGCTCTAAAACATTGTTTATTTTTATGCACCCTGTTACAGGTAAAGCCAATCATAAATCATATGGCATGTGTGTGATTACTAAGGATCAAAATTAGCAGATGACAAAGCCCAACTTCTGGCTATAATAATTAAAGCTACTTTTGTAGGGGGAATAAGCTTTATGCCTACTTGGACTTCAGGAAGCAGTCCTCTAAATAATGGTTTTTCCAAATTGAAGGAAAGCCTTCTCACTGGCTTAAGGATTGTTGGTTTTCTACAGGCTTTGTAGTCAGACACACAAACTCTAAAACACTACCTTTTTAAAAAAACTTTAAAACCACTTTAATGGGGTATGATTTACATACAAAAAGCTGTCTATAATGTGTACAGCCTGGTTAGTTTGGAGATAAGTGTACACCCATGAAACCATCACTGCAATATATGCCTTAAATATATCCACACCCAAAAGTTTGCTCCTGCCTTCTTTATTATTGTTACATTTTGAAAAGAACACAGCATAAGATCTACCCTCATACCACATGGTTTAAGTGTACAATAGAGTATTGTTAACTACAGGTACTATGCTGTACAGTAGATCTCTAAGATCTATTCATCTTGCATAATTTTATCTTTGTTTCTTTGACTAATTCCTCTCCATTTTCCTCTTCTAGTCACCTGGAAACAACTATACTATTCTCTGCTTCTATGTTTCCTCATCTTTAATGTTTCCACTAAAACACTACCTTTCATTTTTAAAACTAAAGATTAGTAAATGCATTGTATAAATATATCTGCATAAATATATATGAAATATATGATGATAGTTTAATATATGTAAAGAAAAGGATGTAACATAGATTAATATAGATATAACTGTCAAACAGAGTCTTCCTGGATTATTTACCCATTTGTTGAAAGGAACTCTGGATGTGAGTTAGTCTTTCTGGAAGAAAATGGGTCAATTATGTTAAGGTGCTGTGAAATTTCACAGAAATGTTGGTGAGCATATATAATTTGGACTTGTCAAGATCTCTTTTATCTGGTCCCTAAGCTGGCCTGTATAAATTATATTAATTTTTTTTTATTTTCTTGGAGGGCTGCCACATGGAGCCTGTATAAATTATGAGTGTAATTAAGCACATAGACTGAAAGATCAAAACCTAGTTTTTAGATATGCCTTAGGCTGTCTTCTGAGGCTTTGCCTTGAAGCCAGGGAAGTTCTCCCTGCCAGAGGAAATAGATAGAAAATACATTTCCTCAAAATATAAAGGTTTTCTACCTTTGGATGAGCTGGTTACTTGTGGTGGGATGGAGCTGCTGTTCTCGAATTACCCAGCTTTAAAAAGCCACCGATGGGTCCGAAGCCTCCTGGTAGGACCAGAACTGATGTATGAGCCTCTTCTCACTGCTCTAATCGCAGGCCCAGGAGACCCATTTAGTGTGAACTCTTCATTCCTACCACAAGTTAGACCTTTAGTTCCATCCTTATGAATTTCTCAGTGTTTATCCCTGACTTTTAAGCCTCTTTACTCATCGTCTTCCTAGTCCCCACCCTCCATTTCTCATGGACTTGGCGTGCAGATCACACTTTCTTCATCCTCTCATAGAAACGTCATTTGACCTGGTGGCTGTGTTGCCTTTGTTCAGCAGTTTAGAATAGGTGGCCCTGGATATAAGGCAGACACTGGTTATTTAATTGGAAGTATTGACATTTTCTTAGTTTTGATCTAGGCAAAGAAAGCCTTGGTCCAAACAAAACAAACTCTTAGGTACTAAATTTTATATATTCAGCACCATATTTAAATTGAAACAAAGATATTGGATGGATTAGAGATTTAGCATATTTTTCTGTCGCCCCGATTTGATTAGGAAGTGTGAATTCTAAATCAGAAGATCTCTAAAATAATTTTTGTTTCCTTCCTAAAACCCAGTCTGTCTTATTATAAGCCATGTATATTATTGACAGTATTTCTAATACTTATATTTTAATTTTTTATTTTCATTGTCAGTGGATATTTAATTTATTTAATTGAATTTTAGAGAAAATTATTTAAATGAGTATAGGTAATTATTTAAGTGACAGATAGTGAATGCCAATAAGAATTTTCTTTCTTATAATCATAGGCTTGTAATCTACTGTTTTTTTTAACAAAACCTAATTTTTTTAATCTTATACTTTTTATTTTAATTTTTTCTCATGCGCATGTTTGGTCATTTTAGTCATATCTTAGTTCTATTATTATATTGACAAAGATATATTCAATTTTGCTAATTATTAAAAGATGTTCAAAATTTATTGAGGTGATTTAAAGGCAGTGGCTCTAATTAGGCTTATTGAATTCAAATATGCATGTAACAATTTGTTTTCTGTTTCTTTAGATAATCCAAAATCTACTCTACCTCTTTTCCTTTGTATTGCCTTCAAATATCACTCTTCAAAGTATAGTGACTAGGCTTAAAGATTCCACATATAATACAAAGAAATCTGTTCAAGTGGACATCTATCAACACGTAAAACTATACTTTTAACTCTGTTTTTCTTGGCTGTGCTTACAAGCTGTGCTTATTAAAATAAATAAGACACAACAGATATAAATTGTATTAAAATATTACAGAATTGGGCATAGGAAAAAAAGGCATGAAGCCAGAGTGTGTATGACTTGAATCTTGACAATTGGTCAACTCAAGAGTCACTAATGAGGAAGAGATGACAGTGTTGGAATTGGAATTTTTGGAATTGATTGGTTCTGGGTCTGTTTTCTGATGGATCAGTTAAGAGATCATAAGATGTCATTTTATATGAAGAAAAACAAAATAAGTAGTAGATAAGAAAATGAAGAAGTATGTGAGTGGTGCCTTGCACCCTGGAACCCATAGTTATCATTCAAATCAAGGAAATATGCTGAAAACAGAGAGTAAAATATCATATAAATGAGAAATAAATTGATGAACTATGGAAAAAAAGTAATACAAAACAGAAAAGATTAAGGAGGAAAAACGCTTAATCATATATTTTCTATTTAAAGGCAAAGAAACTTTTGAAAGGAATGATTTGTGTAGCATCTGAGAAAATAGCTTCACTTTTATAACAAAGCAGGAACAATTTAAGTAGTTGACAATTCAGAAAATGAACATACAGTACATTAGAAAAACATGAATTTAATAGGGAATATAAATCAGAATTCCTAGGTGATATTCCTTCAGGCCAGAATGTAGAGAAATGTGAAACAGTTTATTATCTATGGAAGGCTGATGTGCAGGTCACCTATTGTCATTCAGAATCATTAACGAAAGAACATTTGTGCATTAAAATATGTCTGGGGATATGATTGATACTTAGAGGAGGATATGTAGTTGTGTGTATGCATGTGCACACGCACGTGGGTGCACATGTGTATGTGAGTTTGAGATAGAAAAATGGGAAGAGTTGAAGGAAAGGGCTGGTAGTATATGCTATTACTATCCATTTTTACTTCTTTCAGTTTTTCTGATGCTTCCTTTTTTTAGTCCTTTTCTGAATTTGGATGGTGGCCTCATCATTTACTTGTATATACTGTAGTCAAGATATATTTAGCAAATATTCCTTTCCTTTACTTTTCATTTAGGATGTTATCTAAAGCCAACCTCGTCTCAGGCACTTATACCATAATTGCTACCAGCATTTGCCTTGATATTGCTGCCCCTGTCTAGAAAAGACTGTTGAAAAAAAAAAAAAAGTCTGCCTCAAACAAACATATATGGGCCTAACATTTTATTTTGGTTTATTTCTCTTTATCTTTGTTGTAAAACAAAACCTGAAACTTCATACTTACAGAGATAAAATGACAGCGGATGGCATAATGGGTGAAATGTTTTCTTTTTCCAATTTCAAATATTTATAGCTATTTATTGATCAATTTATCTTTTATTTACCCTATTATATGCTAATAACTATACTGAGAACTTGGGATACAATAATTGACTTGTTATCTTAGACTCTGATGGGAAAGATGGGTAGTAAATAAATCAGTAGAAATGTTATTTGAAGGCAACAATATTGTAGATGTTTCCAAATTATTCATTGGGAGAATCAGGAATTTGGAGGAAAAATCTATGTTTTCCTACGATTCAAATTGAAATCAGAACTATAAGAAAAGTACTTATTACAATAGCTTATAATATTGAGATAAGAATCTAAACAGTCCTGAATTTTTATGAAATAATTTGTAGAATATTAACTAGGGAAATATTGTTAAAACTGATTATGCAACTATTTATGATTTTAAAGAAATCCAAATAAATGAGATATTCAAATCTTAGAACTGTACTTCTATATAGCACATTTTTATTAAATTTATATACATAAATATATACACACATTGAATATACATAGATACAGGTAAATATTTACTGCATTTGTTGTTTCTTCAATTCTAAGAAGCACGTATTTCACATTTTAACATCTTTGAAGTGAAGATGTCTTACACTGGATGGAATCTTATGATCATTGTTGCTAAGGTGGCAGGAATGGCAGAGTCATGGCCTAGGCCTATTAATTCTGATCATGATTGTACAGTTTCAGTCTTTTGATATTTCAGTCAATAAACCGTTTGTGGACCATTAGAGGAAGGAATATAAGTTCTGTTGTTCACTGAATATCTTCTGTTGATATTTTCTGGTAAGATGAAGAACATCAGTGTCAAAATTTAAAATGGCATAAGCAGCTTGAAAGAAATTCCTAGAGACGGTAATGGAGTACTCTGTAGAAATGCCAAACCATGGATGCTCTTTATAGGCCAGAGGAGGATATTGTGTAAGAAGACACAGCTATTGCAAACTGTGATTCAAAAAGTGATTCAGAAGAATCATAATCCGATTGTGAAAATATTTAGCAATACTTAATGAGTTAGAAGTTGTTTTCTTTTAGTATATATTTATACACATAATTTTGATATAACTTAAAATTGTTGTCATTTTCAATTGGATAAAATGTATTATGTAAACATGTATAACTGAAGCTATAGCAGAGTATTCACCAGTATGTTTACATAGTTTACTCTAGTGTTAGGATTGTGGGTGATTTGCATGTTTTTCTTTACGTATTTTTTTATTTTTTAATTTTAAATTACTAATTAGTATTTATATCTTTGGCAAATGATAAATAGTTACTGATTTTAATCTTTAAGTGAAAATTTATTTTAAATATGTAGGGTAATTACTGAAGTATAAATATGATGCCTAAACTTCCAAATTTTAGAAGGACAAGTTGGAAGCTTTTTTCCTTTGGTGTAAGCATAACTAGTAAAATAAAAGAACTGATATTTAAAGAACAGAATGGCTCTAACTACATGAAAAGATACTCAAAATTATTAGTAATCACAGAATGCAAATAAAACCACAATGAATTTTTTCATGTCTACTGCATTAGAAAAAATTTTAAAATTATGCATTGGTCAGGATATGTGACAAGGAGAACTCTTATGCACTGCTGGTTTCAGTGTAAATTTCTACAATAAATCTTCTGTAATTCCTGTCCAGTATCTCTGAAGAATTATTTGCACAAATGCCCCAAGAGAGGAAAGTACAGGAATGTTCATAGGAGTATAATGACATCTAACTGGAGACAGTCCAAATCTCTATACATAGTTATGGGTTACATATAGATATAGATACATACACATGTATATTCAGAAATGACATATGGTCAATCCTTATTATGAGTGGTTCCATATTTGTAAATTTGCATATCCACAGAAATTTGTGATTCACAGCACTTTTGAAGTCATTTGCTGACATGCACAGAACAGCAAAAAAATTTGTTATGCAACACTTACATTCCCAGCTGAAGTCAAACAAGGCAAGACCCTGCCTTCTGGTTTTAGTTTTCTCTCATACTGTAAACCAGTATTCTTTTTATAGTCTAATACCATGTTTTTCACATTTTGTGCTTTTTGCTGGTGATCTTGCTGTTTAAAATGGTCCCTAAGAGTAATGCTGAAGTGCTTTCTAGCATTCCTCAGTACAAGAAAACTGTGAAGTGTTTTATAGAAAAAATACTTGTGTTAGATAAGCTTCATCCAGACATGAGTTACAGCGCTATTCGCTGTAAGTTCAATGTCAGTGAATCAGCAATATGTATTAAGTAAGGTGTCTTTAAACAGAAACACACGTAAAACAAGGTTTTGTATTGATTGGTTGATGAAAATGTGATCAGAGTCTCACAGAAACCTATCCTTGTTTTTCTGCTATGTGCAGCGGTTCAGCATTTGGTAATTCAGTGTTCATGGTGACTTTACAGAACACAGCTTCCATGAATAATGAGAATCAACTGTACTCTGTGACATCAGATTTATAAGTCTATGTGCATCATGTCTGAATCTAAAATTATAATATTAAATTTAAAAACTGTTTCCAAGATTATATATGTCATATGCATATTATTACATGCATATAACATATACAATTTAATATATATTTGAAATATTAATAATTGTATTAAATAATTATTTAATTATTAATTATTAAGAATTTAATTTTGACTCTGATCTATATATATTTTAGGTAATACAAATTTTATATAAAATACAATATATTTAGTTTATGTATTACATATAAATTTAGGAACACATACACATATACATATACACACGTACATATATGGTAAAAGTATAAATAAAATTAAGTTAAAAGCCATCATACAATTCGGGATAGTTGTTGCCTTTTGGTAGAGAAAGAGTGATGTGGTCAGAGAGGAACACACAGAGGTGTTTAGATTAAAAATGGCTATTGCTATTTTCTGAAGATCCTAAAATTATTTCATATTTTTAGAGAAACTCTGGAGGATTTCACATTCAGCCCCAACTATGATTTATTGAACACTTAACTATGTACAGATGACTAATCTGAGGCAAGCATACATTATTTCATTTAATTCTTATATTACTCTTGTGAGGTAGGTACTCCATGCAATTTTTTTTGACACTCAAGATGAGATCGTCATGCAAATTTCACTTTAAGATTTGGCTTTTAAAAGTTATAGCTTCTACATTAAATGTAATAAAAGACATGTAATTTGGAAAGCCACATATATATTTTTCTCTTCCAAAATGTAATTTTAAGATCTTCACTCATCTTCATTTTATGTATAATTTTAAGAAAAATTAGGATAATGATAGGTAAATTTGTCTAGTACGTATTAGTCATGCCATTTACATGTAGTCTTCTGTCAATGCTCTTAATTACCTTGTAAACTAAATATAGTTATTATCCTGTTTTTACAGATGAAACCACAGACTCGGTTTTATTACTTTACTAAGTGTTACAGAGTAAATGATGGAGCCAGTATTCGTAGCATTTGAAGCTCTTATGCTTAATTTTCATGCCACAAGATGAAACCATGTAAAGGAAAATAGGCTTAAATTTACAATTTCATAATAAACTAGAACTTTAGAAAATAGAATTGTATATATGTGTGTGTGTGTGTGTGTGTGTGTGTATGTGTGTACATTCTGTCTTCTATTTTATTCTTTGTATAGGAGCAAACCAAGTAGAATGCTTTTAAAGGGTCTATAAGTTCAAATTATTTTAATATAAGAGTGATACATTTCTTAAGGGGGGCATATTTAAATGCTGGGAAAATTCTAATTCATAGAATTTATATTAGTGTTGACACCTATTTATTGTGTGAGTCTGCAGACACCTCTTTACTTTCCTATGGGCATAGTTTCCTGTCTGTAAAATGGAAATCCCATATTTATAACATGATTTGAATATTAACAAATTATAATATTTGTATTGATATTATTATTTTAAAATATGGGTTTAAGATTACTTAGAAATGTTATTTATGATCTTTGAAGTGAGTGAAAAATAAATCATCCAGTTGTATTTCTGAATGTTTACTATAGCAGATATGATAAAAACTACAATAGTTTAAACTCAAGAATTAGTAATAAAAGATGGTTTAGTTTTCTTTATGCAAGCAGGAAAACTGCAGAGTGAGGACTTTAAGCCCCATAACTGTTTTTACACGCTGATTATACAACAAAGAGTAGTTTACCACATAAATGTCCTTCAGTATTTCCTCAGTATTCTTCTAGGGTTTCTTTTTTTAATTTTCAAGCAATAAAATAGGTACTTTAAAATATAGTAATAAAATTTAGTAATATATAGATTCAGATTCTTTAGACAACTTTCAAAGATCATTTGCTATTTTCAACTGGTTTCACTAATACCTACAATATTTATTTCCTTTTCTTTTTTCCTTAAATATTATACATCTTCAAAGATACTATTTCCAATGCACATGTGCTGTAAACTCATCATGTTAGGTTAACTGATGACCAAGGAGAAATAAACCTATCTTCCAATTAATAGATGAATAGATAGATAGAAGACAGAAAACTTTTATGTTTCTAAGAAAGCAAAAATGATTACAGAAGCAAGCTGTACACATGCTGAAGACATACAAACCATCTCAAAATAATTGTTGAGAGGTGTGGTATTTGGTGTTGATTTTAGCAATTTTAGCATCTGCACAACATTAACTTATAGAAGTGGCTTTGCCCCAATTACTGTGATTGACTAGGATCTACATTATGTGCATTAATTGTTTGTGGTTAAAGCCTTTCATTTGACCTTGTCACTATAGTTTCCATGACATTTTTTGGTAGGCTTCTGACATACAAATGTATACCTATAAAAAAATCTTTCAAGTTATTTTATTCATTTTTTGAAAAGCAGATGCCTATGACCATTTTGATCAATAAAAAGAATGCTACGGATATGCAGAGAGGATGTAATAAAAATGCCGAGGATTTTTTTGCTTGCTTTTTTTTCTCCCTAAATTACATCACTCAGTAGTCTTATTTCTAATTCTATTTATATTATCTGTAGAGTCAGCAGTGATTAGTGAAATCGTCACTGCTATTCCTATTTTACTTAGGTCAGGCTTCTTAATATCTCTGAAATTTGTCACATTTAAAAAACAGAAAAAATACCTTAAAAGGCTTTTATTGAAACTAAACTGAATAAATACTTACTGAAAATAAAAAGCATTTATTTAGCATAATAAGTACACAGTATTTATTGAGTGAGATCCCCTTATCCATTTTTGTATACCTATAAGATTACATTATAGGTTACTTTGAGTATCGTGCATTAATTCAATAAGATAAGTAATTTGAACTCTTGAAACTATTCCATCAAATTAATGCCACTGTATCCAAAGCCATATTTTATATGTGTGTATTTAGTCAGGAATAACTTTAAATTTTACTTTATTGTAATTTCTTGGAAAAATCAAAAGGATTTGCCTTTTTCATACCATTTAACAATTTTTAAAATTTGTTTTACCTACGTTGTCTAATAGAATGGTAGGTGCATTTATCATTTATACCTCTACTTCCTATAAAAGAGTAATTTGAGACTGCTTTTTAAAAAATAAACATAAAACATCACATTGTACCCCATAAATATATAATAGATACAAGCAAATATATAAAAAAGCTAATTTTTTGATGTATGAGTATGTGAAGAAGACATGTAAAATATATTTATAAAAAAAGTTTAAAAAGGAGATATTTTCTGTACAAATCATTGTGGCAATTAAAAGTCTTATTTAGCTATTTTACTTTAATTAAAAAACATTTTAGGGATAGGGCCTGTCTCTGTCACCCAGGATGGAGTGCAGTGGCTCCATCAGAGCTCACTGCAGCCTTGAACTACTGGGTGAGTATAGTTAGTAATACTGTATAGTATACTGGTAATTTGCCAACAGAATAGATTTCAGGTGTTCTGAGCACAAAAAAGAAAAGTGGTAACTCTATGAGGCCAGTGTTATGTTAATTAGGTTGACTGTAGTAATCATTTTGCTATGAATATGTATAGCAAAACATGTTTCATACCTTAAATATGTAATTTTTATTTTTTAAAAATAGTAGGGGCTGGATGCGGTGGCTCACACCCATAATCCCAACACTTTGGGAGGCTGAGGTGGGTGGATCATCTGAGGTCAGGAGTTCGAGACCAGCTTGGCCAACATGACGAAACCCCATCTCTACTAAAAATACAAAAATTAGCCGGGCATGGTGGCGCCTGCCTGTAATCCCAGTTACTAGGGGCTGAGGCAAGAGGATCGCTTGAACCTGGGAGGCACAGGTTCCAGTGAGCCAATATCATGCCACTGCACTCCAACCTGGGCCACAGAGTGAGACTCTGTCTCAAAAAAAAAAAAAAAAAGAAAAAAGAAAAAAAAAAGAAAAAGAAAAAAGTGAGTTAGAATTATCTCTACAGTCATCAAAAAGCGTAGACAACAGAAAGCAATAAAAAAAGCCAGTAGATCATGTCAAAAGGCTTTGCATCCATCATTTCGTTCCTTGGCTTAGCCTTAAACAGGAAGGAAAAATGAGACCAAAAGTATCAATTAATGAGGTTAAAACAACTGGTGATTGAAGTAGAATATGTATGAGATCTATCTTAGAGCTATGACTGATGTATAATGTAAAATGGTACTTCAGTTCAGATCTAAATTCTTAACTTCACTTTGAGTAATTTTTGTTTCAATAATCAAATTAAATTATTTAAATATTTAGCCCACAATAATCAAAGGTATATAACTTGCATCGATTGTTTTTGTACATTTTCTGGTAATTTTCTGAGTACAAGAGTGTGAAAAATATTCATGAAAAATCATATTATAGTTTTAACTAGAAAGTACTATTTTAGTGACTATCAAGAGTGGTAAACAAAAGGGGAAATAAAATTTAAACTGTTATTTCATTTTTTTTAATATAGGTTACTTGAATTTCCATTAGAGGAGCAGAAATGCCACCAACGCCAAGTGCCCCACCTGTGCATCCACCTCCAGATGGAGGATGGGGTTGGATTGTGGTTGCAGCAGCTTTTATCTCCATTGGATTTTCCTATGCATTCCCCAAAGCTGTCACCGTATTCTTCAAAGAAATTCAGCAAATATTCCACACTACCTACAGTGAAATAGCATGGATTTCATCCATTATGCTGGCTGTTATGTACGCAGGAGGTAAGCTTCTTGCAATAAATAGAATCCTGAATTAAGAAAATAATTTCTCCATGTCACAATGTTTTACATGGAGTGTCTTGGTATATTAAAACCCTGTTTTTATGTTATAGTCACTTAAAACCAATCAAAAGTATAATTAGAACTGAAATTTCAATGATTTTAGTGATTCAGCATCTTAAGCTATTTGCTTTGAATTGGGTCTTAATGGAGGATTTGTTTGAATAAGAATTTGTAAGCACAAAGCAAGATTTACTAAATTATGGAATTTCTAAGTGAGGCTACTTCATTTAGTTTGAAATAAAGTCCACAACATATTGCTGATGTCATTTTTCACAATCGCTACCTCTGGTAGAAATGCTTTCTTCTGAATGAGAAGAAAATTTAAGTTGCTGACAGTTTATAAGCCCAGAAAGTACATCACTTTAAGCTGCAAAAATGAAGGGTTAACATGTACACTCTAGACCCATTCAAATTTGTGTGACTGAAATAATTATTTATCTCTATAAGGCTCATTAAATAGGACATCTTTTTAACTTAAATTGTTGCTTGGAAATTATCTTATTGCATTCTATGTTCAAATGAGGGTATTAGTCATGAAAGATAATGAATAAATCAAAGTACCATCCCACTTCTAAATGTTACAAATTTGGAATTATTGGTGCCTTATTATGTTACCTATTTTCTGTAAATCAATCTCAATAGCAGACCAGACTCTCTTGTAGAATTTTTTGAAAGTCATTACTTAAAATATGTCTTTTAGCGTTTTTATTTTTCAAGTGGATATTTGACTTTAAGGGATAGATATAGACTCAGACTATAGTCATTTAAAGAAATTATATCAATTATCTTCTGTGATTTCTTATTTTTCAAGTAAGGATAATATGGCTCTTAGTCATGAAGATATAACATTACTATAATATCCAGTATTTAGTAATATTTACTTTCACCCAAGGCCCAAGTACTTAATATGTGTGATATGACTTAATCCTCATAATGATCCGTGAAATAAGTATTATCTTCTCTTTATTCTATAGCTGAGAAATATATACAATAGCTCTCCCAAGTCAAACAACTTGTTAGTAGTAAACAGAGACTGTAACTCCTAGCATTTAACACCTGTGGTCTCTGACTTTCTCATAACTTTCTCTTTACATCTAGAGAGTGACAAAGCCAGATCTGGCCCAGGCCTTCTATAAACCTGATTCAATTCTTTCTACTTCAGCTCAGTGGCTTGTGTACCACCTCCACCAATGTCATTTGTTCAGTGACATAATAATTATTCTTTAGGACATTATCTTTTTGTTGTACTACGAAGGTAAACAATTGATCCTGAAATAATTCCCTGTGTGTGTGTGTGTGTTTATGTGTGTTGGTGTTGGAATGTGTTTTCTACTTTTTATATATAGTGACTTTATATTAATACAGCATATGTTTCCCTTATTCATTTGGTTAGGTTAAACATGCATTTTTCTTCCAGTATCAAAAGGTATCCTTTAAATACTATTTGGGCATGTCAATGGAAAATTCTACTTCTAACACACATTCTGTGAATCTCCTTTGGACAGTTGCTTTATAGATTGTAAGAATGTTATTTCTTGTGACCATAGAAACAGTAGGTATTGTAGAGTAGATATTCCTGTATCCTGTGGGACAGGTGTTGTTTAATAATGTTTTGCTAGAGCAGCACACAGTCGTCTTGATTTCAGCTCCAAAACGTGCTAATATTAAGATATGTAGAGGGTTTTCTTGCCTCTTAAATACAATTGAAACAGTCTCTTCTAGTGAATTAATATAAGTCCATTGAATTTGAACTTCAGGTCTTACATAGTCATAATTCCTTATTGAGCAGATAGTTGACTAACTCATCAGTAGGACAAAATTTTATATACTGTTTTAATTAAGCCAAATCTTAATTTACATTCTCTGTTAGTTTTCAGACCTCAGAGTCTCGATGACTTAAAACAATACAGGTTATTTCTTTCTGAAGCAATGTTTCAAAAGGTGGCTATTCCATCACCTAAGGCTTTGTATGTTGTTCCCTAAATCTGCTCCATCTGCTGGACAAATAGTAAAGGCAGACAGCATGGAAGATCATATGGACTATTTTAGGGGGTATGCCTGGGAGGAATAAACATTATTTCTGTACATATTCTATTGATCAGAACTCTTATACTGCCCTACCCAGAGTTAGGGGCCATGGATGCTGGGAAATACAGCCTTCCCAAAGGAAGAAACAGAACTACATAACATCTAGCCAGTCCTAGTCAGAGCCTGGTATCTCAATATTCTCCATTGAACAAAAGAAGCATGTGTTTATAGACTTGCCTATGACAGCCCTCCACCATCTGGCTGGATCTAAAAGGAACATTAGAATGAACAATGGCATAATTAACTTTCTCAAACCACTAAATCTCAATACGAAATTATAAAAAGTAAATATACTGTATTTACTACAATAAATGTTTTTATTTTATTCATACTTATTTTTCTATTTTAATATATATGGTATAATTTTTTAAAAGCACAAAAGAACTCTTCTGAAATTCATGAAGAAAATGGTAGTTTGTTAAAATAGTTATAAATTTGGAAAAAGCTGCCTCAAAATTTTTAGGGTGATAGATGAATAAAATATGTCTAAGTTAAATATTAACAGGGATTTTATAGATGCTTGTTTTGTGAAAGCAGTGCTAGATACATACAGATTCTTGGTATTTAGTAATTGATGAAGGCAATATCTAGGTGAGATCCAAGTAAGTACCTGGAATATTGCCTAAAGTCCTCCATTATCGGGGCTAAAACATGCAAATGTTTCATCTCTGGCCATAGAGAAAAGTCAGGAATTGCAGAAATTCTGCTCACCTTTGGTCCTTCTTTTAAAACTGGAAACACAATTCTAGGCACGTTGTCTAGTGGATGAAAATGCTTTTACCTGTCATGTTCACTGTTGAATATAGATCTTACACGTTTACATAGTTTGTTGGAAATAACATCTATGTCTTATCCTGATAATTAGTTTCTAATCTTTTAACCAAAAATAATTGGCACATTTAAAATTATAATCTAATGTGGAAATAATTTTCTTAATGTGGATGCAGATAATTTTTTTTCAGAAACATAGTAACTATTTAGAACAAAAAGTCTGATATAGTCAGTTAATCTAAGACACAGGTATTAGTCCTGTTACTCACATTGCAGTCTTTCTTCAAGTGTGGTCTACAGAATGCTTTGCTTCTGAGTCGTGAGTCTTGTTAAAAATGAAGTCCTAGGCCTTATCCCAAATCCCCTTTTATCAGGATTTCTGTTGTTAGAGTTCAGAAACTTGCATTTTAACAAGCATCTCTGAAAACAACTTCACTTTATATACAACACAGGGGTTCACTGTTGTAGAAGAAAATCACTATTTGATTTTAAAATACTTAAATTTTCTTACACTATGTGAAATATATTTATAGGAGCCTTTTAGGTTGATGATTATAAAAAAAATTTGGAGAGCAAAGGTGAAAAGACATAGTTTACTATGAAGTATAATGAGTCTCTCTAGCAAGTAGCTGAAATCTTCTGTTCAACACAATGCTAATTGCGTTAGCCTAGAGAACACCTAAGATCTGACACATTCGTTAGGGCTTAGCAGTCAACCTATTAATCACTACTGTGGGGTCACTGAGTAAGATGGAGCATGTTCAGAGGCCTGGCCTGTGATGTCAGGACTGGAGTCTCTTGTAGTAATTAGTTGGCATCTGGGCTTTGGTAGCAAGGTATTATCTTCCCTTCTGATGTCTGAATTAAAAATGAAACTAATGAAAGGTTCGCAGGAAGGATGGAAAAGAATGCAAATTGTGTTTATACCTTACTTCATCCTTAGAATAATGGCATCACATTACAGCAACCCATCTGGATGTCCATATGTTCTCCTGGAGGTCTAGCAAATTTTAGCAAATAGGTCAAACAGTGTGGTCACCCCATTAATAAAGCACTAAGTAGAGGTAGAAAACATAATTTAAACTTTCTACACTGTTTAGAAGGACATAGGGTTTTATTTTGTAAATAGTGATTACATAGGATTATCTTTTAGTGCAATATTTGTTTTTGTATTCTATTGAATGATAATCTATACATGGTTACCTCTACAGTTACTGGTGACAGATTTGGACTGCCAGTTTCTGTGAGTACTTTATATGACTTTTCTGGTAAAAATCTATTCTGACTTGGAAGAATCAGCCATTCTGGGGAGAAGAATTGGCTTTGTCTCCATGGTAACTTATTTTTCTGTTTTATGTGAATAGTGATGGCCAATTGTGCTAAAGGAAGGGTGATAGTTTTGTGATGAACTACTTTACATGGGGATTGAACATTAGAACACTGAGCTTATTTTACTGGAGGCCGAGAAGCAAAAGGCTTTAACATAGCAGGTTGGTGGTCATAATATACAATATGTATTTTTCTATTCTCTTAAAATTTTAAATAAGCTCATTATATTATTCTACATTGTGCCCTAATATTTTGCAGAATGAGGGAGGCTATTAAAATAATTCATACTGTGCAATATCTTAGCAGCAATAAAAAAAGAAAGTCATTCCATTCCTGTGTTTGAGATAGGTAGAGCTTTCATCTTAGATTTATAAAAAGCAAAAAGTACCAGGTACACTTTGACAGCCCTGTGCAAGTAGGCTGTGGACTTTTTATATCTATGCCATGTTAGACTCTTTTTTTCATCCGTAGGCATAAATATTACTAAAGCTTTCTATGAAATATGGCACAGTGTGGCAGAAACTATTATGCTCACCATGCATCCATGCACTCCTCTATATTTCCCAGCTTTCCTCCCCTTAGGCTGAGGCCAAGTGACTAGTTCTGACCAATTAAATATAAGCGGAAGGACATCTGTCCCTCTAGACACCTCCTGGACAAGGTGGTTTGATCAGGCATGCATCTTCCCTTTCTCTACAGTTATATAGACTATACTGATCATTACAAACATGAGGGCTTGGTTTATTGTGTAACAACAATATAAGTTATATAAATTATTACATGGGATGAGAACACACTATGAGATAGCCTTAGTCAATTTAGCTTATATTATATCATGAAATGTACAAGTGCTACTCTATCGGATCTCTGTTAGAGAAGAGGTATCCTTTGGTAGCCTAGAGAACACCTAAGATCTGACACATTCATTAGGGCTTAGCAGTCAACCTATTAATCACTACTGTGGGGTCACTGAGTAAGACGGAGCGTGTTCAGAGCATGTTCATTTTTCTCAAATGAAAAAGAAGTTGTGAGTGGATATTATCATTGCCAGTCTTCATGGAATAAAAGTGAGAGGCAAGGACTTCAAAACACAAAGTAGGAATGGAATCATGGCCCTGGAGCTTTCTATGATGAAATCTGTGTGTCTCTTCCAAAACAGGGATGAAAGGGGACAGGGGTCAACAACAGATTGGAAGTGTGCTTAGAGCCTTTGAAATTATTCCAGGACACACTTTCCCTACAGAGGGCTGATAATCTAGTACAAATAATATCAGATAGTTACTAAATGTTATTTTCAACAGAAATTCTAAGAACCTTTATTGAAATATTTTCTGACTGATATATGTGCCTCAGACAGTGAACCTTTCACTTACTGATGTATAAAAAGAACCTATTTATTAATTTATGACCTGACAAGAATAAGACTATCTTTCCTGATTTTTGGCTTAAAAAATTTCAAAAATATGTTATTATATCATTACTCACTTTATGCAGACGTGTTTTTGTTGCAAATGACAGAAACCTGATACAGATACCCTAAAGCCTAAAGAGAAATATTCATTATACAAATCAGAGGAGAAGCAGAGACACCAATGTCTTCCAGCTCAACTAGCACCAGTAATTCTGTTTGTCCAGCGTGTTACACTCTCTCTTCTCTCTTCTGTTTCTTCCAGAGGGCAGCTTTGTTTATTTATGTTGATATTCTTCCCCTGGCACAAGGAAGATGTCTACCAACACTTCAGCCTCATATTTCAGCTCAAATTTGACACTAGGAAGACTGCCACTATTCCCTAAGTTATACTTTGACAAATTCTAAGGAAGATTGCTAGGACATGGCCTACTTTGCATTTGCCCTGCAGGCAGTGGGTGAATGAGGGACTAACATTGGCAGCCTGAGTGGAACTATGTATCTGAGACAGGAAAGGAGCAGTTCCGTAATGGAAGGGCACTACTGTTCCTAGAAGAAGGAAGGATTCTGAAGAGACAAAGTATTAACAATAAGCACTTACTACTTTAGTCTTTTTAAAGAGATTAATATGTTATGTTTCAAGAATAAAAATGTGTTGGGTTTTACTAGTCACTCATGGGGAATTTTGCATGTAGATACTTTATAGCTAGCTAGCAAGCTGCATAGATAGGTTACATGTCAAAATGCATATATCATATTTGGAAACTATTGCCTAATGAAATATAATGCTTAGTAGCCATGAAATATAATGCTTAGTAGCCACCCAGAGGACTCAATTGCATTTTGTTAAGATTTGAAACAGGGTCACTCTGTTGCCCAAGCTGAGTGTAGTGGTGTGATCATGGCTCACTGCAGCCTTGACTTCCTGGGCTCAAGCAATTCTCCTGCCTCAGCCTCCTGAATATTCTGGGACTACAGAGGTGTACCACCATGCCCAGCTAATTTCTGGTTTTTTGTACAGACGAGGTTTTACTAGTCTCAAACATCTGGACTCAAGCCATACTCCCACCTTGGCTTCCAAAAGGGCTGGACTTACAGATGTGAGCCACCACACCCACCCAGCCCTAATTGCATCTTATGTGAGTTGGTGCCTAGAGTGGAACATAGATATGGAAGGTACTGGGATCTCAAAATGGATTATTAATTATGTAATTGTGCAATGAGAAGCAGAAGAGCATTATAGTTGGAGAGTGAGCTCCAAAATATTAATAGCAGATATGAAATTGAGACTTTGCTACTTGGTCATTCAGCCTATTTGCCATTTTACCTTGGACACAGCTTCCTTATCTGTAAAAATCACACAAGAATATATACATTTATGTGTGCATATGTGAGTGTGTGTGTATGTATAATGTACACTCTCCTGCTCAGAGTCATTATTAGTAATAAACACCAAATACGATACTTAGGAAATTGTAGTTTTTGATTCATTGCAGTTGTTGCTGCTGTTGTTCTTGATATTCTCCATTATGCAGTGAAACTGCAGATAAGGAACAAAGAAGATAGTAAGTCTGACTCAAGCAGTCTGTGCCAATAACGTTTAAAAATGACTGGGAATGCAAGAAATAAATAGGTCAATAATCATTTCTAAAAGAAATCTATGCCCTTTACCCATATTTTCCGTGGCATTTCTCTTGTGCCTCCTATGATTTGAATAGTGGACAAGACATTGGTCATTCTTTTTGGGCCATCCTATATTGAAAAATCCTTCTATGTTTAGGGAATTCCCAACATCACCATTTTCTGCCTCCCCAAGGGAAAAGACAGAAATATACTTTCTCAGAGTTTATTACACTTAAGGGCACAGGCATGTGACCCAGGCTCCGTCAACCCGGTGTAGAAAGGCCCGTTTTCATTCAGAAACTACTGATGTGAAGAAGCAGATTCCTCAAGAAAAACATTCAGATGAGGTGGTTATAGGTAATTAATAATCCATTCATGCAAAACTAGTGTCAGTGTTTAGGGTCAATGGGACTTGCAATGTAAACTATGTGGTCATTGGTGGCAGCTGTGATGTCCCCACTGGAGCAATCAGTTTTGTCATGTGATTTGGTCAGCATCATAGCTTGGTTTTTTTAATCCCCCCTCATATTCTCTGACATTCTTGCATGTCCTTATTGAATGCTTTCTTCTTTAACTAGGATATATGATAGATACATGTGGTGTTAAGTTCCCCAAAGGTCCTAGTGAGGTCTAGCATGAAATGCTCTCGTGAACTAACTGGTTATTCTGAAAACTTTCTATGGATGTTTTCTTTTCTTTTCTTTTCTTTTTTTTTCTTTTCTTTTCTTTTTTGAGATGTAGTCTCGCTCTGTTGCCCAGGTTGGAGTGCACTGGCACAGTATTGGCTCACTTCAACCTCTGCCTCCAGAGTTCAAGTAATTCTCCCTCCTCAGCCTCTTGAGTAGCTGGGATTACAGGCACCCACGACCACACCCAGCTAATTTTTGTATTTTTAATAGAGACAGGGTTTCACCATGTTGGCCAGTCTGGTCTCAAGCTCCCAACCTCAGGTGATCCACCCATCTAGGCCTCCCAAAGTGCTGAGATTACAGGCATGAGCCACCACACCCAGCTGAATGTTTCCTTTAAAAGAAGGACCTTTCCTACTCTTTCCCAGCTCTTCCTCAACAACATATTAGGATTGAAGAATTTACCGCAGTTCTTTTTAATTAACTATTTTAAAGGGCTCTGTAAAAATTGAAATTAAATTTTATATTTTCATATGCTGTGGGTGACTTAAGTTTGATGGATTATGTCACAAAATGCAAAGCAAATACACATTGAATACTTTTTCATTATAATAGTAGTGACTTTGGCAGAGTAAATGCATTGTTCCAAAGGGATTTTTAAATGGTTAATCTAGATGGCTCTCCTTGAGTTAGAATTTGCTCAGCTGGCTGGAAGTATATGCTTCAGGAGTGTAGTTCATAGATTTGACCCTAAGGGGACGCCCTGGCAATGGCAGACACTAGCCTTGCACAATCATTGCCTGAGGATTCATTTGTAGTCACCAGAGGTAGGGATGTCCAGGTAATCCAGCATCACAATTAAGAAGAAAACTATACGTAATTTCACTCATTCATTTATTCCATAGATACACACTGAGCATCTTAAATGTGCAAAACACTGGTGTGGCATTGGAAAAACCACAGCGAGCCAACAGACACAGGCTATGCTTTCAGAATATTAAATAGCCATTTACACTTTTCCTTATTTCATTACAGTTATGATAAATGTTAGTAAAGAGGCACAGTGGGTGCCATGCAACAGCAGAAAATGGAAATCGATCTCATAATTGAGTGATCAGGCAATATTTCTTGGAGCTGAATTTGAAGGATAAGGAGGCAGCGTTAGTCAAGGGAGAGGAAGTGTTTGAGGCAGAGGAAACAGTATTTGTGAAAGTTGTGGAAGAGTCATGGAGAGTTCTAGTAGCCCAGAGGAGGTGAATGTGATTGATCTATGGTGAAAAGATGGAGAAAGTTGTGTTTGACGGTCTAAAACCTACTGGAAATGATCCTGGGCCACATATTGTATCCACATAAACAAAAGAGAAGAGGATCAGAGGATAGGCATCTTAGTCTGCTCTAGCTGCCATAAAATAATATCACAGACTGAGTGGATTAAACAATGGAAATTTATTTCTCACAGCTGTGGAGGCAGGAAGTTCAAAATCAAGGTGCCAGTAGGGCTGGTTTCTGGTGGGGCCTCTCTCTTCGGCTTGTTAGATGGCTGCCTCCTAGTTGTGTCCTCACATGGTCTTTTCTTTGCATGTGCACCCACCCCTGGTGTCTTTCTCTCTCTCTCTCTCTTTTTTTTTTTCCTTTTGAGATGGAGTCTTGCTCTGCTGCCCAGGTTGGAGTGCAGTGGCATGATCTAGGCTCACTGCAACCTCCGCCTCCCAGGTCCAAGTGATTCTCCTGTCTCAGCCTCTCGAGTAGCTGGGATTACAGGTGCCCACCGCCATGCCCAGCAAATTTTTGTATTTTTAGTAGATATGGGGTTTCGCCACATTGGCAAGGCTGGTCTTGAACTCCTGACCTCAGGTGATCCACCCGCCTCGGCCTCCCAAAGTGCTGGGATTACAGGCATGAGCCAACATGCCCGGCCTCTCTCTCTTCTTATAAGGAAACTAGTCATAGTGGATTATGGCCCAACTTAATATTTCTTATGACCTTATTTAACCTTAATTACCTCCTCAATGGTCTTAACTCCACAGACAGATACATTAAGTGTTAGGGCTTCAACATGAATTTTGGAGGGATATAATTTAGTTCGTAACAGGTACTAGGATCATAACTCTAAGTACTCTTCTCCCTTTTAATCAATTTTAGGAGCAGATGCATAATCCAGAATGTGTTAAAATACAGGTGGTTGTCATTATTTGTGGCAGTTATGCTCTATAAAGTTGCCACAAACACTGAATGAAAAAATACCAAATTGCTGCTTCTAGGGGAGATTTAGAGTTACAGGCCCCTGAACCTCTGATCATAAAATTTTAATTCACCAAGCAATCCATGACTTTGTTTTCTATATGTTTCCATTTAAAGACATTGTATTCAATATATTTCACTGACTGGCATTGAATTTTGGCCAAAGGTGCTATAATTTATTCCTGAATTAAGCTTATTAAACACATACCTTTCCTCCATAAGTCATATCACAGCCGTCTTGTGCCTAGGAACACCAAACAGCACTTCAGCATTATGCTTTGAGGCCATTTTAAACAGAAGAATTACCAACTAAAAGCACAAAAATGCAGAAAATGTGGTATTATATAGACCCTGAAAAGGACAGTTGTTTACACTCTGGGAGCTGGACCAAGAAAGCAGTTCATCATCTTGTTTGACCTCCGCTGCGAAGGTGAGGTCACACAATGCATGTCAGGTGATCCAAATTTTTCACCACTCTGCACATAGCCACCAGGGACTGCGAAAGAACTGAGAGTATTGATTTTAAGGTTACAAATCAATTTTAGTAAGTAGATAAATATGTAAATATAGAATCTGCAAATAATGAAGGTTGAATATACCTATTCCCTTTCTCTGGTGAAATTACTGCATTTCTTATACTTTATAAAGGTGTTTGTAATTACCCAATGTTTTTATTACAGTTTGTTTATCTGTTGTTTATAAGAATTGGATAAGCCTGCACAACCACAAAGCTAATTTACATTAGCGTTTTTGTAGGTAGGCATTGGTTATCATCCTGGAGTTTACTGAAGTTCTTTTTAAAGGAACACAACTTTCTTAAGCTATAAAAGCAATAATAATTACACTTAGAATAGTACTAATCACTAGAAGGGTGTTAAGTGTAAAGCTTTGGAAAGCTTCTGTGGAAGCTTTGATGGATTTTTGAAAACTGATGAACAACTGATGATCCACAGCCTTGAATTATTCTGATTAGAATGTGCTGTGCATGACTGTAGCATTCTGTTGGGTGGTGGTTTCCTGCTTTGGCTTTGCATCTCATGCAATCAATGATTGGATTAGCGGCAGCCCGTGGAAGCAACCTGTATATATTCTCAGCACCCCAGGAAATGAGTGTGCATTCTTGGAAGGCTGAAATGGAATAAAACCGTTAAATAGAACTCCGATCTACTTCAGATTCATCTCTTCTCCTTATATGATGAGTAAAGAGCATCTGTAAATAGGACTATGAGAGAAATCTGGGTAGTGAACAAAGGGGAGCAAAAGGAGAAATATGATGTGTGTGCAGGCGATTTGGAATTTCTTTTAAATTTTCCAGTCTTCTCCCAGATAATCCTGAGTTCATGTATATGACTTACATTGATACAGAAATACAAGAATCAGCTGGGTGCAGTGGCTCATGCCTGTAATCCTAGAACTTTGAGAGGCCAAGGCAGGGGGATCACTTGAGTACAGGAGTTCAAGACCAGCCTGGACAACATGGTGAAACCCTGCCTCTACCCAAAATACAAAAAATTACTGGGGTATGGTGGTGTGTGCTGTGTCCCAGCTACTCAGGAGGCTGAAGTGGGAGGATAACTTGAGCCGAGGAGGGGAAGTTGCTGTGAGCTGAGATGGCACCACTTCACTCCAGCCTGGACAACAGAGCAAGACTCTGTCTCACAATAAATAAAAATAAATAAATAAAAGAATTATCTATAAATCAAAAGCATTTAAAGTATCTTTTTGGTTCTATTAGGAAAAAATCGTATAGTAAGTTCAAAACATTTAGGCTTTTATCTCAGCTGGTGTAAGCGGCTGTGATATTGGTGCAAAGATGAAATGATAGGTGTTTTGGCAATGGCAGTTGTAAAATCTATGTAGCAAACAACAGATGGTTGCTTATTTGACTTTTGGGCAAGAACTGGGATATAGAAATTGCTGTTGAAATAGGTCTTTCTCAATGTTTCAGATTTCTATCATCTTCCAAAGAGTGAGCACGGATCTAGAGACTGAGAAAATTTTTAAAGCCTCCCTTTGTATTCTTAGTCTCCTGTTATGTGGGACAAACTTTTCCCCACTTCCATCAGAAATATGCAAAGGGTTGAATTTTAATAACCTTTGTTACAATGTCCTTGAATACACAGAGGTTGTCATTAACTTTCCAAATGCCTCTTGGGCGCCAGGAGTATTTCATGATTAGTTTAAAGTGTATGTGAAATATCTACAGAGTTAGTTTGGCACTTGCAGATAAAGAAAAACAAGTTTAATCAGATGACTCTGATAAAATGAACTATAAGTCCTTCTCATGAACACTGCTTCTCACGAGAAATATGAAGTACCTCTGTTGTGGCAAAAATATTACTTAATGGTATTCCTTAAATCGAACATGATATGTTTTAGAAGCTAGATACAACTTTTCAAAGGCAACATAACCTCTGCCCCTTAGAGTTGGCTCCCAAATTAGATCAAACACAACTGAACTAGAAACCTGAGGCAATTCATGCATGCTTCTGAAACTGTTTCCCTAATAAAATAGTCTCACCTCTGTGCCCTGTAAACACTCCAAAATACAAATGTGGGAGAAAAAAAGGAAAGGTTTTTATTCACTTCATATTTTAAGTTTATATTTGTAATCTCTTGTTTATTTGAGTGATTTTATTCTCTTTGGCTTATTAAATGAAACAGCAGTGAATGTTGAACAATTATATTTAGATTTTTTTTCTACCTATTTGTGAAGAAACAAAATTGGACACAGAAATGCCTTTTAAAAGATATATTTTCTGCAGACATTCATGCTCCCTTAGGAGGGTCAGTAATAGTGTCAGAAAAATACGTCTCACAAAGTATCTAAATTTCTGTTTGGTTCCAGACAGTTCTCTTTTTATTGCTTTAGCTAAGTCATAAATATTTATTAACCATAGAATAAATTTAATAAGGTCCAAATTAAATTAGCTATATATACAAGTACTAGTTATAGCTTCAATGGTACTTATGTAATATTCCAAATATAACTCTTTATTTGTTGTGGTGATTTTTTTCTAAGAGGTCTTCCTTTTTCCACTGGCAATCTTGTTTATTTATTCCTTTGGAGTGCTTAGTCATTGATTTTAAGTAAAGAGCCTGCATACAATCTTGTTTCAAAGCATACCAAAAGCTTTCAGAGATGAATAACTCATCGTTTTTACTGAATACCTAAACAATTTTTTGCCTTTTTTGTTTTTAAGAGGCATTGACATAGTGGAATAGTGGTAGGGCATGGAGGATTTGGCTGTGTTCAGATTCCAGTGCTGCTTCCTACTAATTGGAATTTTGGGAAGATACTCGATACCTCTCTGCTTCAATTCCTTATGTATAAAATGCCCATGGTTTATTTGTATGAACTAATATTTCTGAACTCTACTGATTAGCTCATATCTTATAATTAAATACAATAAGAAAGAATAATGTGGCTATCTGGGTGAAGATGTCTTACCTTCTCAACATGTTTATGTTAAGGTTGTGTTCTAACATTGAGCTTATTTAAGCTGTTTTGAAAATTCAAAATTATCCAAAGATGTGGACAGCTTCTGCAGCATGGGAACTAGGGAAAATGGATAAGAAGGAAATAAGTATCACATGATAATGCCTGCTTTGCCTTATATTTCAACCTAAAAGAATTATAGACATAAGGAGAAAAAGTGATTCATCTTTCTGTTACTCTGGCCATCTTTAGCCTATGGTACTTCTAGACACTATCTAGATTAGATGTTTTAACATTTAGTCCAGGCTTTATGTTCTATCATCTAGGACCCGGTTCCCCCACTTTTTTTTGTCTTTTTCAATGCACTAGAGTAAGAAAACTTGTCACATGTGAGAATGTATAAATTGTAAAATCCATTTTAATTACAGAGGTCATTGTGCTTTCCCTTTGCTGTGAATAGCTGTGTATTGTGTTCAAACAGACTTTAACACAATAGGTGCACAAAATGAGCACCATTCTTCATAACATGGCATCCACAGAAAATTAAAAACAGAGAAGCTAAAATCATCAAAAGCACATATTTGTGAATTCATGTTTGTTTTTGAAACAGACAATACCTGTTCTAGTAAGAAAGACAAATCAGATTTCATCTTTACAAGGTAAAAATATCAAGTCTAAGAAGAGATATAATAAAACAATATGAAATCCTGAAGAGTATGCATTATATGAAGAGATGTGTTAATTAAATTCCACAATATTGGAATTGCAGTGGGAAATAAGACAGAAAAATGGGGCCCAAGAGAAGCTTGAAAAAGATCCATTTTATAACATAAGGGAAAAATATACAAAATGTATGATCCCAAAAAAACGAGTTAAACCAAATTTTATAACAGTTTGTAATAAATAAACTTTAGATAAATTCATTAGTGATAGCTGTAGGTTTAAAGGGAAACAAAAGTATTAAATATATATTTTATATCAATCTGCACTTATTGAGGATTGCTGTATTTTGAATTTACTAAGAATAAACATGTTAATCTTCTTTTTTTCTTGGCAGCATCATAAGCCTTTTATTTTTGTGATCTGATTTCAAATATTCATTGAGAGATTTTTTACCCCATCCCCACCTCCACCATCCAAAAACAGAGAACTGGTTGCAAATTGGAGCAAATGCTGCCCTAGATTTGCACTTTCCAGGATTCTTCACAGCATGAATAAAAGCTCCATGGCCTCCCACAGAGTGGCCCAAAATAGACAATTTTCCGTGGTCCACTGGAAAGTTGGCATTTATCAGTGGTGGAACCTTAGCTATTATAAACATGTTAATCTTCTAAGTAAATATTGGAAACAGGATGCATACCTGGGTCTACCTGACTTTGAATCTCATGTTTTTGTAAACTTTTCTGGAATAGGAATGCCTCATGACTATACCTTTCTTTTCTAATTCTTCAGGTTGGTGTCATATGCAATAGCTGTATATTCCATCAGTTGATTGACGTGTTATTATGGGATCGCTGTCTAAAGAACACAGAATTGGAAAGATAATAAATTTGTTCCAGTTTGGAATCTTCCTAAGTTATTGTTAATTGTTACTTATGTATTTATAGTTGACTAAAATTTATTAGGTCTTTTTCTTTTTTTAAGCACCCTTTCATAAATTTGGTCTATGTTTTCTTGAAATAGGTTTTTAGTCTTGTGAGACCATAATTAGTACCCATAACAACAGAAATGTATATCTTTTTGTTATTGAAAAGGACCAGTCATAGTAGGGTAAACTTCTTGTATCACTAAAATGAAATAGCGAACAAAAGCATATATTTGATGTCAGACCGAGGAATGTCCTGTTTCCAGTATCTCCTTAAGTGTGTTATCCATCCCTTCTAAATTTTAGTGATTTTTCTACAATATAGGGGAAAATTATATATCCAATCCAGACACTTTGTCGTAATTGAGAAAAGGGAATGAATTAAACAATAGCTATCATCACCATTATCATCATCCAATCTCCTCCCCACTCCTTGTCTTCCAGAAGCTCCCCAACTCCCACGTTCACACCCTTAAACTTGTCATTATCAATAGCTTTCAAATAATCTCAATTTTTAAATAACTTACTCCTCAATCACCATGTCGTATCTTCCACCGCATTGTTTTCTAGTACTGCAACTATAATAATCCTTTAACTCCATCAGTACTGTTAAGCTATTGATATACTACCTCATCCATCACTGCTTTCCATACCATTTTCACCTTCCTTACCTAGCTAAACTTCGGATTCAATTAATTTAAGTTTCTTGCATACATTCTTAACTCATCTACCTACCATTAATTTTTTTGTATCTCTTGATGAAACCAGAACTCTGGCTAAAGCCATCAGCTTAGTTCCTTTGAGTCTTCATAGCAGAATGTAAACCACACTCTAGGATTTACTAATCTCTTTAATTGATGATCGATAATCTTAGGTGGGCCCGAAATGCTGCTTGGTAACCATATTTTATATTCTATTACTCTAGTCCAGTCTCTCTCTCTCACTATATGAGATGATTATTTGTCATTTAATCCATATTCCCCAAAGCCACTGTCTTCCCTCCTTTCTTCATCCCAGAAGGTAACTTCAATTCCTACTTCATTCAGAAAGTTTACGTTATCAGTAGAACTTCCACATACTTCTACTACCACATTCTCCTGCCTGTTTACATCCAGATCTGACATACTTTACCTTCTTTCCTGTATCAGTATCTATCCTAACTAAGGCCAACTATACACTTCCTTTCTCACCCCCTCAACTATTAATGGGTATTACTGTGGACAAAATTCTTTCTTCTCTCTCCATTAGCAATATTCCCTCTCACAACTGGGTCATTCCTGTAGCTTATAACCATGATATTCTAACCTCCAACTTGGGAAAAAAACAAAATAAATGGAAAATGTTATTTAGACCAATGTTACCTGTCAGCCACAACCATACTTATGTCCTTCCCTTTAAGCAAAACTTCTTGAAAGTGTTGCTCCAGTTTCTCTCTTCCCCTTATTTTTGCCCCCACTCCAATCAGAATTTTTCTTGTACCCCTCATCTGAAATTGCTCTTTCCAAGTTTCTCAGGACTTCAATTCTACCAATGTAGTGGTCATTTCTTAGTCCCCATTGTAATTGACCTTTCTGGAGCATTTGATACAGTACTTAATCACTCTCGGTCTTCCATAAAACACATTCTTGATTTTACTTATAAAATATTACACTTAAATTTTTTCTTTTGATGCCATTAGCCACATCTTTTCAGTATCTATTTTTGGTTCTTCCTTTCCCCTTAAATTCTCAATGTTCAAAAGCTTGGCTCTTGGATCTCCTTTCCATATATACTTGCTCCATAAATGACCTTGCACCTTCTCATGACTGTAGCTCATATTTATAGGCTGATGCCTCCTAAATTTATATCTTCAGTTTCAACTTCTCCTGAACTCTAGACCTATATATAAACCCTCTTTTCAGTATTTCCACTCAAATGCTTAACAGGCATCTCTGACTTCGCATATCTAAAATTCATCTTCTGAAATTCTCCTCCAAACCTGTTGATCAGGTCAAAAACATTGGAGCCATGCTTTGACTTTTCCTCTCTCTTCTTTCAGCTGCATAACTTTCTATTAGCAAATTTATTGGTTCTGCCTTCTAAATAAATCCAACACTTAATCACTTCTCATCACCTCTGCTGCTGTTACCTGGCCCAAGGTATTATTATTTATAGTCTAGATTATCTTTGTAGTCTATGATTTGGTGTTCATGTTTCTGAATATACCTACCAATGAAATCCTGTCATAACCTAAGTTCAGTCGTGTCCAAGCCTACCTAAGACTTCCCAACTCACTCTAATTATCTACTCTCCCTGTTATCTCCCTGAACCTGTCTTCTGTTATCCTCCCTTTTGCTCACTGTGCTTTAGCTATACTATCTACCTACTCTTCCTAGAATATACCAGCCATGCTCTCACCTCAGGGAATTGCACCCATTCTTCCCTTTACCTGGAATGATTTTCCCTTGGATTTAAAAATGTCCTCGTTTCTTTCAGGCCTTTACTCAAAAATCACCTCTCATAGAGGTCTTCTAGGTGTACTCTGTCTAAAATTTCAACAACACGTCACACGGTTCTATCCATCTTCATTGGTTATGTTTTTTTCTCCATAACACTTATCACTATTATTTGCTTTTCATTTGAATAGTAGTGTCCTATAGAACTTTCTGTGGTGATAGAAATGTTCTATAAATCTGATTGTCTAATATATGTTATCCACTAGTCACATGTAGCTATTAAACACTTGAAGCTAGTCTGAGAAAGGAACTGAATTTTTATTGTATTTTACTTTAATTAATTTAAATTTTAAAAACCTCCCTTGGCAAATGGTTACCATACTGGACAATGTGTGTTTAGAATGTAAACTTTCAGTCCCCCACTGGAATATAAATATCATGAGAGCAGAGATTTTTTTTCCTTCTGCTTTGTTCATTGCTGTATTCCTAGACATACCCTGGCATATAGTAGACAATATTTTTGAAGGAATGAACAAACTGATCATTATAAAATTATTATAATAATGATCAAATAAGACATTGAAAGACAATCCTAGTCCTTGCCCTGCCACTCAATAATGTGGTGATTTTTCAGAAGTTACTTACTTTCTTGGAACCCAAGTTCCTTCATTCATATTTTTCTCTTTCATTTAATAAACATGTATTGAGATCCTCCTGTGTGCCAGGAATTATGGTAGATATTGATGTACAAAGGTGACAAAGATGTAGTGCTAACAAAGATTTAATTAGGAATAAAGAGAAGTAAAATTTATTAAAGCTTCATGATACTCTTAAAGACGGAGATGTGATTTGCTATGGGAGAAGACAGAAGAAATAAAAGACAGCCTTAATGGTCAAGGGAATAATTGATGAAAGGGAAAATGCAAGACTTTCTTGAAGATAAAAAAGGTTTGAAATGTTTAGAAAGAAACAGCATTTTAGTATAAAGGCAACATACAGTATATTCAAAATTCACTCCTTCCTATAACATGAAATGTGGAAATGTGAGATATTTAGGCATAAGGCATTGCACAATGACTCTGTGTGCTATTATTAGGTCACAGTGTAAATATGCACAAATACTCTTATAAGATCTGAAAATCCTTCAGCTATTTTCTATTACAAAATTCTAAAACAATACGTATTTGTTTTCTACTGTTGTTCCCCTGTTTATATTGCTTTTTTTGTTTCCATTGCCTTTTTTTCTTCCATGTGAGAAGTATATTCCCACTTACAGTTAGTGAATATTTTACAAATTTTCATCTTTTCATTCTTAAACAGGCATGCAAGTTATAAAAACTCAAAATGAAAAATGTAATTGTGGCAATTAAAAAATATGTATAATGTCGTTGGCCTACCGATTTATATATGTATAGTATATGATTTTAATATTTTAGATACCTCACCAGCTCCATAAGCAGTCAGATACACTTTCCAAGAAACTTTAAAGCAGAAAAGCCTGAAGGCTGTGCAAGTGCAGAGCAGCTTCTGCTAGATCCTCAGCAGAATACAGGTTTTGTGTGTGTGTGTCTCATTCTACTGCTGAGGATTAAGTGACAGTGGAATAAAAAGTACTGGTAATGTGATAAAGCAGGGCAACTTTTCACTTTTCACACCAGCCAAAGGACATATTGGGTATCTCCCCTGAAAGCTAAGCTTGTTGTCATAGTTTAATACAACTTTTCAGGTGTATATTAAAGAAAGAAGAAAATAAATTAGTCTGTAGGTTTTTATGTCAATATAGATAATAAAAAAGAATGATAATTGAACTTGCTAATCTGCTGTATTACTTCGAAGTAAAAACATGTCGCAACATATATTTCTAAGTAAATACATGTTGCAAAGTGCAAAGTGCAGCATGTATTTACTTGGAAGTAATACCACAGATTAGCAAATTCAATTATAATTCTAAGTAACTATTACTACAGGACTTGCTGGAACCAGTTGGGTGCTTATATATGAGATATTTGCCAAGCTGCATAAAAGAAAAGGGCTAGAGTTTAAAACATAAATGTGACTTTGTATTTAATTTTACAGAGCATGATTAACTAGTTTATGATGTCACTCGGAATATTATCATTAAAATTATATTTAAAGAAATGGAGGGTTTTTATGTATTTTAAGAACAACTTTTTAAAAATTAGGATGTATATGGAATTTCTGCATTTAAGAGGATGACATTAAAAGCAAGTCTCATATAAATTCTTTATCCTTGAAATGAAGGTAATAATAGAAAATTTTTGGTTTGTGAAAATACCAATAAATTAGATGAATTATGCAAAGTGTAGTGTATTTCCTGCCACGTAATGCATGCTCAAAAATGATACCTATTGATATTCTTTACCAAGGAATAGTAGTATAATTCCAAAAATATTGTTGCATGAATGCTTTCCCTCAAGAACACATCCAAATTTAATCACAGAGATACTGGGAATCATTCATTGCTATGTTCATAACTAAAAGTATAGAATACTATTTTTGATGCATTCTTAATGCCATTCTACAGGTATGGTTTGTCGTTAAACAGCTAGATTCCACTTTCAACTCCATAGAACTTAATATTATCTAAAGAAATATTTACCACTTTGAATCACTATTATATGAATTCATAGATCTTTACAAAGTGAGGGAAACTTTTCTCTACTGCTTTACTTTACAGATTAAGAAAGTTAGGAGTTTTCTGAATGCCATTCAGGGAGTGTCAGTGCGAGGTAGGATGAGGGTGTCTGCTTCCAACTTCCAGGATTTTGTGGCACCTTCTATCATTCTTTTATAATTATTTATCCTTGTTAGGTCAGTCTCCATTTCCCTATTAAAAATGGTTCATCAGTTTCTTTCATTAGAAATAACTTTTCTCTGCCAAATTATTTCATCACAAAAATAGTATTTTATAGATTTTAAATGACTTCTTTACTGCTTAATAACACTCTAAGATAGATGAGATGTATTTTGAAAACTATGCTAAAGAAAATGTTGTATAGTGTTATCATTATTATCCTACCTGGTGAATAATAAATGCTTTTACTTTTCAATATGTTTAAGCCTTTCAAAAAATATGAAGTTATTCCATCACTGTCCTTAGTATTCTTTGGCCATGCTACTCATTTTTGTTCTCTTAATCACCCCTCATAAATTAGTTCCTTAGGCTTCAGACATTTCACTTGTCTTTTCTTGAACAGCCTCCTACATGTTCTTATTATTGTAATTTAGTTTTTGAGTGTTGACAGTTTACTTGGCACTGTTCACAGCATAACATCTTTTTTTCAGAGGTGACTAAAATTGCCACATTGTGTTTAGTGTGTTCTCAGGAAGTCACAGACTGAACTTTAAGTGGACTAAGCCATTCTAATCTTGTATGGAATATGAAGAAGCAATCAAAATTCAGTCAGTGGTTAGATTTCAGAAGCATTTTTTAGTCTCAATCTCGTTTCTCCTCCAACCACGTTTAAAGCTATTTTAGTTAAAGTTATCAATGAGTACACATCTAATTTAATTTGTCTTAAATTATCAGAATGCTACTCTGAATTCCAGTGGCGTTCACACTGAAATTAAAAGTGACGTGAGACTCTTTTGAGAAGGGTCTTGGGAATATAAAGAATGGCTATTTTTAGGTAGCCAAAATGTATGTTTTTAAAGAATCAATATTTTTAAATCTGTTGAAAGCACAGAATAAAGTTTTTATTTGTAGATTAGTAGAAATATTAAGTGTATGGCTTTCAAGTAGATCTTCCACTTTAAAAATAGAGAAAAAATGAAGGATAGGGTAAAAGAGAAAAAAGGGGAAGATTGGATTGATTTCAGGTACTATGACAGACAGCTTTGTTTGTTTCATACAATCTTCCTTTCCTTACTGCTCTTGGATATTGAATTATGTGGTCTAAAGTCTTATTAACCAGTTTCTGATCCACTAGATTATAATGATTGTGTTAGTTGTGAGCAAGTTAGTAAATAACATTAAAAATTAACAGGGTACAGAACCAAGGACCAGGAGATCTGATTTCTAGTCTTGGATTCTCCGTCTGGGGCTGTCAGAGATGCTGGCTGTGGTGTTTCAGGTCACATTTTTCCTTACCTTCCTGTCCTGAGACATTGCAACCTCAACTAAGCCCCTCCAGAAACTCACCACCCAGTAATCATTATATACATAATCTGAAAAAAATTAGGAATTGTATGGGAAACAATACTTGAAAATCAGATTGTCTAGAGATTTATGCTTTATGATCAATACATAATAGATCAGAATAGAGATATGCAAAGTCACCTCAGAAAATTTTAAAAGCATCTAGATTACAATAGTAATTATACTAAATTCATTTACTTATCTAAAGAAGGATGACAATCAAAAGGAGTGATCATGAGGCAAAACTTGTCAGTATCTATCCAAACACTGACCGGTGTTGGAGGAACTTTAGCCAACTGATATTGAGTATTACAATTCTGTCAGCAAGATCATTAAAAATATGAGATGGATATATATATATATATAATATATATATGTTGTATTTAGAAGGAGTAAAACTACATACTCAGATAGAGTGAGGTATTTAGTCATGAAAAGATGAGTTAGTCCCCGGTGATGACGTTAACAGTTTCATCATAGGCTGACAATGGAGCAGTGGCTACTTGTGAACAGAGGATAGAGGAAAAGGTGTACAAAATCTCAGATACTGTGGAAAGCCAAATTACTAGAAAATTATTTTGCAGCATTGGGACACTGTTGAGATTACATTTGGAGTTTGATATCATGAAATTTAAAGGCACCAGTTAGTATGGTTTTGTGATCTAATCCAGCAATTTTCAGGTCTTTAGTAGAGATGCACTTGAGTTCATCCTGGGTTAGGTATTTTCCAGATAAACATCATGAAGAGAGGAGTAAATAATTCAGAAATGCTTTCAAAGGAGTTGCTGTAAGAATTAGCCATCTAATTTAAGTTCTATAACAAAGGAACAAAAAGTAGGGTAACTTGATAAATACCGGAGGTTTGAGTGAAGTAATAGCATTTGCATATTGGGAATCTTGGAGAGGCTAAAAAACTGTTAATAGTGAGAGTATTTGAGCAAGTGAAATGAACTGACAGTAGTTTAAGTTGGTGAGGGCGATGTTTACATTTTAATTGTGTCGGGGGGAGGTAGTGTCATATTGGTTAATGACAAATTTTAGTTTATGACCATGCAGTATATGATAAGGTGGAATATGACAAAAAAGAGAAGGACAAAAGGTCAGGGGAAATTTAAAAATGTTGAGAAACTTAAGAAGCCACATGTATACTGATGTCACTACGCAAGATGATTGGAAATGGAACAGAGATAGAGTCTTAGCCATAAGCCAGTATGAAAAGGTGAGTAGAGACCCAGGTTCCAATAGATAATAACAACAAGAAGGTTGGAGAGGGTGCTATGAGTTGATGGAAATAGCTTCAAAGCATACAGTAAAAAGGTAGAAATTATAAAGCAGAATATTACATGGTGGGTTTAATACAGCAACCTGAATGTTTAAAAAAATCACTTCTGGGGGTGATTAGGATGACCATGGATTTGGGACATAATGGGTCTGGGCCAGGTGGAAGAGCATGGGCACTCACTCACTCACTGCTAATTCTCTGAGTTCAAACACTTCCTTTAGTGACATCCTGGCATCCAGTGCATATTCTCTTAGCTACACACTGGAGTGAGGCCCTATTGGCTGTGAGCAGCTCTTTAAGCAAGTAACAATTTGCAGATAAATGATAATGTCTTGAACTAAGATGGCAAATGATCAATATGAGTTTGCCCCTGGGAGATGGATATGCTTTCAGATTACTGACAAAAATAGTATTGGAGCTTTCAAGTACAAGAACCTATCGTCATCCAGGTGTGGTGGCTCATGCTTGTAATCCCAGCACTTTGGAAGCCAATTAGCTGAGCGTGGTGGAGCATGGCTATAGTCCTAGCTACTCAGGAGGCTGAAGTGGGAGGATCACTTGAGCCCAGGAGTTTGAGGCTGCAGTAAGCTAAGATTGTGCCACTGCACTCCAGCCTGGATGACAGAACAAGATCTTTTCTCTTAAAAAATAAATAAGAAACTATCATCAAGCAATGTTTAGATAATGAATGCCATTATGTGACACCTATGGGATGACAATCAGCTGTATTTCCCCATGAAAAGACATACACTTTTATACTTTGTAGCATACTTTTTTTCCTAGTAGAGGAAAATAGGAACCTAGAAATTCTGAAAGTTTATTAACTTAAGTGGGAAATATCAAATAATTAGGTGTCCTACCTAGATACTTGTCTGAGTTGATTTTTCCAATTTATCTCAACTTTCATGTTATAATTCACTTTTATCAATGAAAAATTGCAAAATACTTTTTCACTTCAGATTATTAGTGGTGCCATTAAGTTGGGTGAAAGTTATGTCATCTATATGATGTCACTGGATACTCAACACATTCTTATAAATCATATTTATGTGTGGTTTGCATAATTGAGTTAATAAATATGCACTTTTCCTTTTAGTCATTTATTCTTTGTATTAAGGTTACTGTTAAGGCCTATACAGTTTACACAATTTCACAGAATCCATAAACATCGAAGGAATCTATTGGTATTATAACTCATCATGCGGATTACCATGCTGCCCAGGTGGGCATTGTCTTTGCCTTTCCTATCATCTCCTTTTGACTTCATGCTTCATGTAAATCTTCCAGGACAAAAGTAAAAAGTAGCATGTCTCTCTGTTTCGGTTTCCCTGCCTCTCTCTCTTTGTTATGTCTTTATTAAATGCCTTATTCTAATTCCCAAATCATTATTTTTTGACATTTTCATACCTATCATTTGGTTATAATTTTATAGCTTTTAATCCTTTCATTGCACCTGTGTAAACTAAAGCCTTTTATGGTTCATCTTTCTCTACAAGAAGCCCAACCCTTTCCCTCCCCACCCCTTAATTCTAGTATAAGTTGCGTAGATAGATGATTTTGTGGTTCTTAAAAAGATTATATAGCAAAGGGATGGATCCTCATCATGTAAACATAATAGTTTCATTAATTTTTGGCTTAAAATAGGTCTCCATTTGTCACTTAAAATTGACCTATCAAAAGTAAGCATCTGAATGTAGAATGACAAGTTCAGGAAAAGCTAAACACAGTGTTCAATAGCACAGTGTGGCTTGCTGACAATTTAGCTGACCCTGCACCTGGTAAGTGCTATCCAGTCATGTGCCTTTGTGGAAAAGCTAAAAGTAAGTTTAGGAAGGGATTCATTCTTTCAAATAATTAAAACTTAATGAGCATCTCTTATTCTTCTACTGAGTAGTCTGCAAGCTTTCACATTTGCAAGATTGTTCTGTGTCTACAAAGAGGTCAGTTATGGCCATACCACTTGCGGAAATCTAGATTTGAAATTTCAGGACTCAGGTTCTTCCCAAAAATTAGTTCAGGATCTACCAGGAATTATTGGAGCCTTAGCTTGCAGGTGTCCACATCAGTTATTGCTAACATATTTCCTAACTGTTTGCAGGGTTCTTTAGGATTCCCAATACAAAAGAAAAAGAAAACACTTCTGACTCATATTTAGGCACCTCTCCTTTAGCACTGTCTACCAAAAATAACTTAATTTTCTACTCCCGTCCACATGGATAGTCTTATGTCCGCTCTAAAAGGGTATGCTTCCTAAAATTAAAAAAAAAACAAACAGACAACACACCTCCTAAAATGATGACCTACTGGAATTTCCAAAATGCCACCTATTTCCTATGTTAGTATATTAATATAACTGTGGGATATATGTTAGCATATGAGTATTAAGGTTATTGTTACATAGTATAGTTGCAGCTGAGTACAAATATTGGTAAAGCAAAAAATAATAATAATAATAACGCTATGTAATGAACAAAGGAAATCACCAAAAGACATTGGGATTGACTTAGCTAAGGAGGACAAGGTAGGTGACCATATGACAGAGGACATTTTATCTCAGTATCTATGCAAAGTTCATATATTTTTCTTTTTATTTTCCTGGTTTATTTTGAGAGGCATTCAGATGCCAAATAGCATTTGTATGCTCAGAAACTTTCTTGAAATACTTGCATTTCAGAATGGAATGGCCCAGTACTATTTTCCTCCACTAAAGTATTACTTTGTTATTAGATTTAAGAAAGTTTCATGCTCTCTGAGAGACTTGCTCTCAAGTCTCTTCACCACTTGTGATTATGTATAGCAGTGTTTATCCCGAGACCCATCAAGATCTTTGCACTACCGAGTCAATTGGAAACAAAATGGGGGAGGTTGTCACTCTATAAAATAAATTATATGAAAATCTAAAGCATACATGTTTGTTTATTAAATTTCTGCCAAGACAGGTCCTCAATGTGTTTATGCCAAGTATCTTTTTTTTGGTCTGGTATAATTCCTTTTACCTAATAAATGGTAAATATTGTATACTGCTAATAAAATTGAATGTAAAATATTCAAGCTTAAATATGTATATATTTTTTAACTTTATTCAAATGTTTGTTCAAAATTTATGAATCAAATAAGAAACTGCTCTTAAGACCTTTTAAGAAAATCATGAGTTAAGTGGTAGAAAACAGTGACATTTTACATTTGTATGGCATTGTAAAGTTTATAGCATCCTTTTACATGTGTTAACTCATTTGAATTTCAAACAATTTATGAGTTAGAGAAGGATATGATCATCATTTTCCAAATTATAGAAATTAAGTACAAAAAGGTTAAATATGTGAAAGATCACAGGACTAGTTCCTAGGAAAGCAAGCCTGGTAGCCCCAAGCTCAGTGCTTTGAAGTGCTTGATAGTAGGATAAGAATCCCAGATAGCCCTCCCATTAACTTTTCTCTGTATAGCTTCAATTAATTGAGTTTGCTGGCTAAGAACTTTGAATTTAAAATAAAAAGACCAAATTCCAGTCTTCGTTATTTTCTAGCCATGTGATTCTTATTGAAATGATGTAAACTCTCTGAGCCTGACTTCTGTATCTGCAACATGGTTATAGTGCAGCTCCTGGATCTTCCACATAGAGCTCATTTGGCCCACACCAACAAGGAAAAATGCTCTGAAAATGACTGAATGCCTTTTAAAAACATAAACAAATATTGTTTCATACCATCATGGCATTTTGTAATGAGGATTTAACCCAGAGGCAAAAGATATAGGGTCAAACCTCAACTCTACCACTAGAAGCTGTGTGACTCCAGACAAGTCCTTGAACCTATGTGATAATTTGTTTTGTTCACTGTAAAATAAGGATTTTTGAGTGATATTTAAGTCATTTAAATAGTGATATTTATCAATGACAAATTGCTGTGAGTGGTTGAATGGGATAAAGAAAAGTGTGAAGGTCTTTATACAATGAAAAGGAGCTATGCAAATATGTATATTACATATATTTTCCATATATATGGAGAAAAGCATTATTTGCATATAGTATACTTAAAAATGCTAATTTTTGGCTGGGCACAGTGGCTCATGCCTGTAATCTCAGCACTTTGGGAGGCCGAGGTGGGCAGATCACCTGAGGTCAGAGTTTGAGACCAGCCTGACCAACATGAAGAAACCCCGTCTCTACTAAAAAAAACACAAAATTAGCCTGGCATGGTGGCACATGCCTGAAATCCCAGCTACTCGGGAGGCTGAGGCAGAAGAATTGCTTGAACCTGGGAGGTGGAGGTTGAAGTGAGCCGAGATCGCGCCATTGCACTCCAGCCTGGGCGACAAGAGCGAAACTCCGTCTCAAGGGGAAAAAAATGCTATAGTTTTAGTACTATGTCAGAAAACATAATGGCTCCTGAATCTTTTTGGCTTCTAAAGGAAATATGCCAAAGTAGGTATATGAGAGGGTGCTGTGCACAGAAGATCATATGTGACTGAAGCCTAATTTGTGACTTGTAACTCACTCATCTTCACACTTTTGCCTTTCTCAGGGAGTTTCAAACTCCTTTCTTCCTGTATTACTTAAATTTCTCAAATACCCAATGTTCTTAATTTTTGTACCACATTCTGAGGGACTTCATAAGAGTTGAACTGACATTCCATATAGACTCTTCCTTTCATGCGTAGTTATTCACCCCACTCATTTATTAAATTGACAGCTTTCTTGAGTTAGATATAGCTAGAGGCCTCCTTATCCTCTCACTGCCAACACTAATTTTGCAAAAGAGAAGGTGTTATATGAAGCGCTGATTGCTATGAATTGACAGACAAGATCACTTTTAAATGTCTTTATGGAAAGAGTATGTAATTCATTCTCATTGATATGTGGGGGTAAAAAAAATCCCTGAAGTTGCAAACACACCCAAAAGGGCTCTTGGGAGGTGAGCAAACACATTTAAGTGGTAACTTTACACTCTCAATGTGCAACTCAACAAATGTGAGTTGTCTTAATACACACTGGATCTTCTGACCTATAGAGGGAATCAACAGGAAGATTTGGGTTAGGGTCATGGCATCCTTAGGGGTGTCGTTTCACCAGCCCCAAACCTCTGTGACCAGTGGCGCCTTTGTCCAAGTTTTGTTCGAGCCTGCTGGGCTCATTCAGACTACTTGGCCCAGTAGGTTGTGCTCGGCTTGTGGGATCTGCCCAGATCCCATACCTGCCAAGGGTGAGCAAAGTGCAAAGCGGCGAGGGGTGTGTGAGTGAGCACTGGGGTCTGGCCACTGCACACAGCCAGGCATGCCGGCTGCAGCAGGGTGGGCAGCTCCAGGTGCTGGCAAAGGCACTGGCTTTTTGTGGGGTGGGCAGCTCCAGGCGCTGGCAAAGGCACCGGCTTTGTGTGAGGCTGCTGGCTGGACCGGGCATACCACAAACGGCTTCTACTGTGGGCACTGGGGAATGCAGTGGTGCCTGGAAGCTTGGCGATGCCAGGAGCCACAGAGCCTCAAAGGATGTCACAGCCCTGGCTCAGGGATCCTAGACCTAAGGGCTTCCCAAAGGGCCACAGCTCCTCTCTCCTTCTCATCACCTGAACATGGCAATCCCGGGGTGTTTCAGCCCTGGTTATGTTACAACTGTTTCAGTCCCGCCATTCAGCAGGTCCCAAGCTCCCATCTCACCTCCAGGAAGAATGAAGCACATGGACAACTGGAGAGCGAGCAAGGCAGAGAGGAGCTTCACTGAGCAACATAACAACTCTTAGGAGAGCCACAGTGGGCACCTTCTTTCTGCAGGCAGGTCGTGCTGACTAGTTGAGGAGACCCAAAGTGGGTATCTCCTTCCCACAGCTGGTAATCCTGACGTCTGTGTGAGTCTGGCAGAGTCTGGGGTTTTTAAGGGGTCAGAAGGGAGGAAGTGCATGCTGATTGGTCTGTGGGCAGCCATGGGTGGGCCTGGAAAAAGCTCCATAAGTTCTCACTTTGGTCTACAGACTACCCAGAACTGACAGTCTGACCCCCAGGCCTCAGGCTGTCTCTGGATTAAAGGTGGGGTTTCACCAAGGATCCACCCCTTTCTGCCCAGGAATCTGTCTGCCTCCCACCATCAACATGCCCTCCATGGCACCCAGGTAGGGGCACCTGCAGACTCACACCGAGCTGCCTTCAGCTCCCCTACCCCAGCCTCCCTCCCAGAGCTCATCGATGCACAAAGTTTCAGAGGGGTTCCAGGCAGGATTGGCATGTCAACACTGCCCCAAGCAGGTGCATATGGCCAGATCACAACAGCACCCAGGCTCGGCTTCAACTTTGACCTGAAATCTGGGCAGGCACCAGGAGTGGGGAAAGGCCAGGGAGCAGGAGCAGGCACTTCTGAGCCTGCAGGGGCAGGGGGGGCTTCCTGGGCCCCAGAGAGTGCAGGGATGTCCAGGTCTGGAGCCATGGCTAGGCAGCAGCAGCAGCAGCTGCACCTGCACTGGGAAGTGTGGGTCTGCAACCCCTTTAACTTGGTAGGGGGCGGGGCTGCCACCTGTTCCTGGCCCCTGCCGGCTTTGCACAGTGTGGGGCCCCGGCCACACCTGCCCCACTGCAGCATCTGCCTTTGCAGAGGCCACTTCAGGCACCTTCTGCTGCCATTAGGACCAAAAATAGTAAAATTCCTTTGAGATTATAGTTGAGTGGATTTGGGGACTTTGATGATATACATCATTGTCATTCTCTATTTCATTTGTAACTAGATATTATTCAGATGTTAAATTAAAAAAATATATAAATAACACATTAAAAGAGTAGTTTCATTACGTATATAGCTATATTTTTAAAAATCTCATCCATTGCTATAAATTCATGCATTTATGCATTACTCTCTAGTTTCTTAACATTCAGCTTGACATTTCCTTTTCTATGACACCAATAAAGCCCAATGCATTTTCTGTATAACTAAATCATCTTGAAAAGAGTTTAAAACATGATACAAAAATGAAATTGAAATTGTCTTTTATAGCTTATGAATAAATTTTGAACATTCCCTTTGTGCTTTGTGATTTAGGTGGTGAATGGCTAAGGTATAAATAGTACACCACTACTAGGTTCCTAAAAAGCCGCTTTGATTTGAGATATATTTAACTTCTACCTCGAAGACATAGTTTTTATATTGGAAGAAAATGTTTTTTGCTCCTAGGAAACTTCAGTATTATTCTCATCACAAGCTTAACATGCTATATCTTTCCCAAAGTTGGTGTATTTCATTGAATCATTTTAATGTGCTCTGACTGAAGAATATCAATATCACTCTTCAGATGAAAGGTGGTTCCAGTAATGCCTGATGTCTCAGCATCATTTGTAATACAAATGATGGGGAGCCTGTGGCTTAATGGCCACTAATTTATTTTGAATTTATGATGCATTGCAGCCATTAGTAGTAAGCTGCTTTACATCAGTTCATGGCGAATAAGAGTTCTGTTTGTGGTAGGTTTTATTTCTTGATGTCAGATGAGAAAATATGGCTATTTCAAAAGGAAAATAAACCCAGTCCTAAAGTGGAATCAGGTCAGAAGTCTACCAGTTCTGTGTAACAATATATCATGCACTTCACTGTGCCTTATCATAGGTAACTGTGGGGTATTTTTAAATGAAAAACTGTAGCCCTGCTGCTTTTGCATTATATTAAAACATAAATTTAATATGCAATTTCCACTGGGGTTTTTTGAACACTTTATTAATATATATTTATCATGAAATTTTGCAGAGTAAGTAATATATTATAAATTTTGTGTTATGAAGATTGCCATATATTTAAAAACATACCAACATTAGAATAAAACTGACCTTTCAAATGGCCCCTATCAGATATAAATTCTCTATGACTTTGATAGGAAAAAAGGAGAAGCAGAATGCATCATTCACCCTTTAAAGAGATCACCATCTACTTGAGGTAACAAGATTTTGGTAGAAACATTATTTTAATGCATGGTTTTAATAAGAACTCAGGGATATAGTTGGTGAGACACCATACAACTGTGAGAGATTTATTCCCATATCTGAGAATAAAAGGTATCAGTGGTTGGAAATATGAAAGCAAGGCTCCAGGGACAGAAGCATCATGGACATGGCTGAGTTTGAGCTGGATCTTAAAGAAAGAGCAAAATATTAGCAGAAACAACATGCACACAAAGCACAATGGAAGCAAAATAATAAGAATTGCTAGAGAATGGGTGTTAAATCAAATGGTTTATCTGAGAGAAGAGATTTCATAAATATGAAATAATAGAAAATAGGGAGGGCTTGAGTGAAATGCTTTAAATGCACACCAAAAACAAACAAAAACAAAGTTTTTCTAAAACTAATTTTAAACACCATATCCAAATTACTTTCAGCAGCCACTAAGGTCCATTGTAGGGTGAGTTCTTGTCTTGAACTAATTTTCACTTTGGTCAGGCATCACTCCAAGGCTGGATTGGTTCAGGAGGCTACACTTGGTGACTTTCCCCACTATCAGCTGCTGCAGATGCTGTATTTCCCACCACTGCAGTTAAATCATTCCTTCTAAACAACAGACTGGGCAGATGCCACTTTAGGACCCTATCAAAATAACTTGACCACAGATGACCAGCCTCGTTAGAACTCACTGCCTAATTCTGCCTAGAAATTAAGACCTCATCTTAATTATTTAGTTCTTCATCTCTTTCTAGCCTTTGTTACTAAACAAGTCCTGATCATCTGGCCTCCTTATGCATAACTTCCTCCACATGCTGACCAATGATTCTCCAATGATTTCTAGTCTTGCATTAGCATGCCTTCCAATCCCTCCCACTGAGCCCTCTGAAACTGCTTTTCCAAGATATTTCCTGTCATCTGTTCTCTACACCCTTAGCCTCCATTTCACTGAACAATTCCTCTGTTTGCTTATCCTAAGCAAGCCCTGAGGTCTTCTCTGACTGACTTCCAATATGCATATTGGAGATTGCATGTTGTTCCACAGCTTTTCAATGGTGAGTCACAGACACCGGCTCTCAAGACTCAGATAACATCTGTGCTTGTGCTGTGAGGCACAGTTGCAGATGGGGAAGGGATCTGCAAATGAGGTACAAAGGACATTTAGGGTCAGCATCAAACAGGACATACAACTCACCTAATCCTCTCCATGAGGTTATCTTCTTTGAGAGAATTTTGGCACACACCTAAAAGCCTAGATAATAATAATAAAGAGGCTACTCATTATCTTATGAAATCATTGACGAATTAAAATTGAAGATTTATAATAAGTTAAAAATGCCAGTGTTTGGGTTGATTGCATTGTTGAGAAAGAGGAATTTCAGACCAGTTTATTAGAATTCTAAGGAGTGATTTTTGCTTAGTAATGGACCTTTTAAAATAGTCAATCCAATCTCTAAAACCTCTTTCCTCTTGAAACATCATTAAATAATTTTACTTTAAACTATGTCCTCTTAGGCATTTGATTACTAACAAAATGTTTATGCTCCTTAACTGCTTTGACTGCAGTAAAAAGGGAGTTGACTTCCTGTGTAACTGGGTAAATTGATAGGACTTTTTCTAGATTTTCTAATGTTTAATACCATTGCTTTTATTTGAAAAGACTGGACTTTTGGGGGGATGACTTGGACTCCCTGTCTTTAGATTGTCCTGATTCTAGCCTGTCCCTGTTACAAAATTTTCCCTAGCTCTGAACCAGTGTTCCTGGCCCTAGAAGCACAGTTAAATTAACTGATACTTGGGGTATGGTCCTGTTTTTATCCTGTCAACTCTTATACCAACCCAACAAATGGAATAGTTCCTTTCTTCTCCAGTGGTTTAGCATGTCAGCTTGTGCCTGTAGGTCACTGGTCTAAACTAGAGTACACCACACAAAGAGCTTGTGGATTGCAGAGACTGATACTGCTTTGCCTATACAGTATGAGATAATGATCCATTCTCCTGTTTTATTTCATTATTTGGTTGTTTATAAGATTTATATTAAATTATATCCTTAAAGATCTCTAGGCTATGCATTCTCATGGTGCTTTATCACAGAGATATTGTACTTATAAAAAATGTATTCACATCAACTGCACAGCAGATGTCTGGTCTAAACTATTTTGCCCAGCACGTGTACCACATTGGATTTGGGTGGTTTTGGTTTTGATATGGAGAATTGCTTTAGCAGTCTATGTCACACCATCACAAGAATGAAATCTTTCTGCCAAGGAATTATTTTATCCATAAAATATGCAACTATACTATAAGATTTCCAAGATAGAATACCTCCTAACAAAAACATAATTCTTCAAAGCGTATGTGTGAATGATTGTGAAATACAAGTACAAATCTAAACTTGTTTCCGTATCAAACTGAGGGCTGGGCTGCTATTTCTCGTGGACCAATAACAAGATGCAGATGAACTAGGGAGGAAGAGAGTTTTTATTTTCTGCAACTGGTTATGGGAGAAGTCCTGTCTATTCTGACATAGACCAAGTCTCTGTCCTTGTTTCCAAAATATAAAGTATTTTTCATTCATCCTACCCTTTGCTGGCATTTCAACATTTTGCTTGTCACTAATTTTGACTCTTTATCTTAACAAGGGTTTATGGCAGGGAATAGTATTGACCCACAGATGAGCTTTGCCTCAGAGAAAGAAAATGCTAATGACTGCTCATAGGTGAAAGACTATGAGCACACAGATTAGCTCTCAGGAAATTTAACACTTAGGTACAAAAGAATCTCTTGAGGATACTGATCCTTATTAAGAGCAGATTTTTGTTTTCTATCCTCAAAGATTCTTTTTTTTTTTTTTTTAGTTTACATTTTTATTAAGGTCTTCATGTTTATAAACTATTGCCATTTTTAAATTTATATCACTTACCCATTTATCTATGGAGAACTTACAGTTCTCCAAATCAATTTGTGCATGGAATATTATATATTAGGATGCAAACTATTTCACTATGGAGCTGGGTGTAAAATTTTTTTTCATTTATTTATTTATTTATTTATTTTATTATTATTATACTTCTTTAAGTTTTAGGGTACATGTGCACAATGTGCAGGTTTAGTTACATGTGTATACCTGTGCCATGCTGGTGTGCTGCACCCATTAACTCGTCATTTAACATTAGGTATGTCTCCTAAAGCTATCCCTCCCCCCTCCCCCCACCCCACAATAGTCCCCAGAGTGTGATGTTCCCCTTCCTGTGTCCATGTGTTCTCATTGTTCAATTCCCACCTATGAGTGAGAATATGCGGTGTTTGGTTTTTTGTTCTTGCGATAGTTTACTGAGAAGGATGATTTCCAATTTCATCCATGTCCATACAAAGAACATGAACTTATCATTTTTTATGGCTGCATAGTATTCTATGGTGTATATGTGCCCCATTTTCTTAATCCAGTCTATCATTGTTGGACATTTGGGTTGGTTCCAAGTCTTTGCTATTGTGAATAGTGCCGCAATAAACATACGTGTGCATGTGTCTTTATAGCAGCATGATTTATAGTCCTTTGGGTATATACCCAGTAATGGGATGGCTGGGTCAAATGGTATTTCTAGTTCTAGATCCCTGAGGAATCGCCACACTGACTTCCACAATGGCTGAAGTAGTTTACAGTCCCACCAACAGTGTCAAAGTGTTCCTATTTCTCCACATCCTCTCCAGCACCTGTTGTTTCCTGACTTTTTAATGATTGCCATTCTAACTGGTGTGAGATGGTATCTCATTGTGGTTTTGATTTGCATTTCTCTGATGACCAGGGATGGTGAGCATTTTTTCATGTGTTTTTTGGCTACATAAATGTCTTCTTTTGAGAAGTGTCTGTTCATGTCCTTTGCCCACTTTTTGATGGGTTTGTTTGTTTTTCTCTTGTATATTTGTTTGAGTTCATTGTAGATTCTGGATATTAGCACTTTGTCAGATGAGTAGGTTGGGAAAATTTTCTCCCATTTTGTAGGTTGCCTGTTCACTCTGATGGTAGTTTCTTTTGCTGTGCAGAAGCTCTTGAGTTTAATTAGATCCCATTTGTCAATTTTGTCTTTTGTTGCCATTGCTTTTGGTGTTTTAGACATGAAGTCCTTGCCCATGACTATGTCCTGAATGGTAATGCCTAGGTTTTCTTCTAGGGTTTTTATGGTTTTAGGTCTAATGTTTAAGTCTTTAATCCATCTTGAATTAATTTTTGTATAAGGTGTAAGGAAGGGATCCAGTTTCAGCTTTCTACATATGGCTAGCCAGTTTTCCCAGCACCATTTATTAAATAGCGAATCCTTTCCCCATTTCTTGTTTTTCTCAGGTTTGTCCAAGATCAGATAGTTGTAGATATGCGGCGTTATTTCTGAGGGCTCTGTTCTGTTCCATTGATCTATATCTCTGTTTTGGTACCAGTACCATGCTGTTTTGGTGACTGTAGCCTTGTAGTATAGTTTGAAGTCAGGTAGCGGATGCAGAAAAGGCCTTTGACAAAATTCAACAATGCTGCATGATAAAAACTCTCAATAAATTAGGTATTGATGGGACATATCTCAAAATAATAAGAGCTATCTATGACAAACCCACAGCCAATATCATACTGAATGGGCAAAAACTGGAAGCATTCCCTTTGAAAACTGGCACAAGACAGGGATGCCCTCTCTCACCACTCCTATTCAACATAGTGTTGGAAGTTCTGGCCAGGGCAATCAGGCAGGAGAAGGAAATAAAGGGTATTCAGTTAGGAAAAGAGGAAATCAAATTGTCCCTGTTTGCAGATGACATGATTGTATATCTAGAAAACCCCATTGTCTCAGCCCAAAATCTCCTTAAGCTGATAAGCAACTTCAGCAAAGTCTCAGGATACAAAATCAATGTACAAAAATCACAAGCATTCTTATACACCAATAACAGACAAACAGAGAGCCAAATCATGAGTGAACTCCCATTCACAATTGCTTCAAAGAGAATAAAATACCTAGGAATCCAACTTACAAGGGACGTGAAGGACCTCTTCAAGGAGAACTACAAACCACTGCTCAATGAAATAAAAGAGGATACAAAGAAATGGAAGAACATTCCATGCTCATGGGTAGGAAGAATCAATATCATGAAAATGGCCATACTGCCCAAGGTAATTTATAGATTCAATGCCATCCCCATCAAGCTACCAATGACTTTCTTCACAGAATTGGAAAAAGCTACTTTAAAGTTCATATGGAACCCAAAAAGAGCCCGCATCGCCAAGTCAATCCTAAGCCTATCCTCAAAGATTCTTATGCAGTTGGTATCAAAGTCCCCTTTATACCTCGGAGCACTTTGAGAAACCTTACCCAGTGTGTTTGTAAATGTGGTGTCAGGAGGAACAAACTTTTCACAGCTGTCCTGGACAGATGCCAGAAATTTCCCCTTCTTTGCTCTTAGTGCTGGTTAGTCTTAGGAATAACAGGCTTCCTAGGGTTTCTTGTAGATGCCCATTAAAAATAGGGCAAAAAATCCAGAGATACAGTGACGGGTTCTGCGCCTTTCTTTCAGAAGGAAATGAAAAGCAAGTTATCGTAGGGATAGCATGCTAATACAGTCACCGTTTTCAGTTACCACCATTCTTTTCACTCAATTTTAGAGTTCTTTCAAGAAGCAAGGAAACATCGATTTGAATCTGAAGAAAATTCACGGGAATCTCTGAAGCCAGCCAGTAGTTAAAAGCAAGAACTTTATGCTATTAGTTAGTTGATTTACAGCTTATTTTAGGACAGAGAGGAGAGAAGTGTGTGTTCAATGTTCACTTTGTTGCCTGCCAGTCCTCCTGTTATGGTAGAAGGTATCTGAGTTACTGGTGGTGAATCTATCTGGGTCTGCAGCAACCTCAATTCCTGCCTCACCGGAAGAAATAATTTGACTGAGGGGCATAAAGCAGAAAGAGACTGAGGCAAGTTTCAGAGCAGGAGTGGACGTTTATTAAAAAGTTTTACAGCAGGAAAGAAAGGAAAGAACACTTAAAAGAGATCCTAGCGGTTGACTTGGGGTGTTTAACTGTGATCCTAGGACTTTATAGGCTGGCATCCTGCAGCCCTTTCCCATGATTCTTCCCTTAGGGTGGGCTGCTCTGATGCACAGTGCCCTCCTTGCTCTTGGGAAGTGAGCATGAGCAGTCTGTTTAGGAAGTTGCACACATGTGCATCTGAGGCTTTCTTCCCTTTTCTGGTAGAGTGCCCCTGGAAAGTCATATTCCAACATTTTGTCTCTTAATGCTCATGTCCAGGAACTTGCTTCTCCCTGGCACTTGCATTCTATTAACACTTTAATGTTAACAGCTCTGGATCATCAGGAAATTGTCTCTCCCTGGTGGCCTAGGTGGGGCTGCTGAATTATCATTTTTAAAGAGGCAGTGTGATAATTGTCAAACCACCACCTAATATTCCTAGTGGATGTGGGAGAAAAGCCCGCTCTTGCCCTGTTCCTGCCTAACAACCTGTAACACTCCACAGTGTCCCTAAATGTCAACCTAGGAGGAAAGTGAGAAATCACAGTGGAGATGGGAAAATCAAGTGTTCTGCAGTTTAAAGAGAAATTAAAGGCAAGGAAAAATATCCTAATGAAAGTTGATGAAAATATATAGAGAGGTTTGAAACAATCAGGCATCTGTAGATAATGGTCCTGATCTAAAAGATAAACCCAAAGAAGAGAAACACTTATCAAAATGAATTTCTCTAGAGATATTTTAGGCTCTGCTGAAAGTAAGGATGGGGAATTAATGATATTCTTGGGCTACATCTTTATCAATATCTTTATCAGTCAATATATTTTGAAGATTCTCTTTCCTTCAGCATGTTTTTCCTCTCTGTATAAATCCATGCACAGTTAATTTTCTTCATAATTTCACGTTTTAGTTTTGTTTTATTACTAGAGCTACATTATTGGAAGTTTAAGAAAGGATCTTCCCACCCACAAGAAATTGCATGCATCTGTAAATTGTCAAAAAAAAGTAGATGACTCAGTGCACAGAAATTATTCTGACAAAGAAGAAACCACTCTTTCAGAACTTAATATGTATAATGCCAGGCTGCAGAAGAAGCAATGCTTGAGGTACCAGAGGGAAAATGCATATGAATATCAGTTACTCAAGGGACTCATCATGCTGTTTCGCTGATAATTAGTCATACTGTGTAAAAAGAGAAATTTAGGATGCCGGCACTAAAGAAAGAGGCTAGAGTAATTACTGAGGAGTCAGAACAAAAGGCAAACTTTGTAAATTATTTACCTATAAATCAAAACATCGTTTTTCTACATTAATATTGTTGGACTTAAGAAAAAATACTTGTAAAAGTTGTATTGACAAAAGATCATTTAAATGCCTTTGCATTTAAAATTCATTCTGATAATTTGCCATCTCTAAATTAGAGAAAAGGATACAACATCATAATCTTACATGACATGCTTTGCATTTTTAACATTTATATAAATCCTTTAAAATATAAACTCCTTAAAGGCAGGCATCATAACTATCTTGCTGTCTTTTTCATATCTGAAGAAAACAGAAACAAAATTTGTCTTCCTTACCCTCAAAGCCCTAACCAAGTCTATTCTCGCATTTTATTCACTCAAATGAGTTTAGGTCTAACCATTCCCATAAAGCATTAGCAAAAGAATGAGGTCATTGTCACTGGCATAGAGTCCTATTGGGTTGGGAATGGATGTTGGAGAATCAAGCATAGTATCCACTACAATGATGATAATGACAATGGGGATGATGGATAATTGCCCTATGAATTGATACAAAAGTAGTAAAATTTCAAGTTAAGATTTAAATCAACAAATAATAGAAGAAACTCTGTACATAGGCACTGAAGTAGAAATTCAATGGGTTGGTCACCAAACACACAATGAATGACAAAAAATAATTCACATTCTACTTCAGGAGACAGAAGTATCAGAATCAAAGTATCATGCCATAATATAGAACTGTGGCAATTATGATACACGCACACATAAAAAAACAGATATTCTTCCTGGAAGGTTTAGAAGGTGTACATGGAGGTTATATTTAAGATGAATTTTGAAATTCTTATAGACATTTCTTATGTCTGCAAAGAGGCATATTCGTCAGAATTACACTGAAACACTAGAAGACTAGGAAGTTTAATTATCTTTTGTTCATTCTGTATCATCAATGCCTAGAGCTATGTTTAAAACATAGTGGGTACTCAATATTTATAAGAATATGAACAAATTCACAAAGGTAATCATGAAAGAATGGAAAACGTAAAGTGAAAAATTGTGAAGTTGAAGACAGGTCACATGATGAATGGGACATGTCTTATTTTAAAGTATTTAGTCTTTATTCTGGAGCTAATGGTCAATTACAGGTTTTAAAAAGGAGAACCATAATCAATAATATGCTTTTTGAAAGATCACTCTTGGTTACTTCTTTGTGTCCAGTAAAAGGTCGGATGAACTTCAAGTAAGGAAACAGCAACAAGGAGAAAAGAAATAACTGTCTTCGAAGTATATTTAGAAAATAGACTTATCAGTACTTTGTAATTAATTTGATGTCAAACGTGAAGCACAATGAGTAATCTAAGATGATGTCTGGCTTTCAGGCTTTATTGAATGGATAGTGATGTCTACCAATGAAATCAGCAATACAAGAGCCAAAGCAAATTTTATTTCAGGGCATGAATTAAACAATATATATGACTCAGTTTATTTTGAGGCACCAGTGACATGAAAATGCTAGAAAGGTCTTGTTTGTCTTGTCCTACAATCAGAAAAGAGTTTTAATCTACAATTTTTAATTTGGTACCCACCAGGTAGTTAAAGTCTAAAGAAAACTTAGAAAGTGAGATGAGAAGATGGCTTCACATTTAACGTTGTGCTGAGCAAAAGTAGACTCTGAGTTAATGTTAACTCCCTCAAGAACATCTTTAATAGTACCCCAGTTTGGTTCAAGCTATGTTAGCATTCCAAATAGGCTGTCCTCTCATGCATCTGAACCTAGCAGAAAATTATTTTATCTTTTCCTTCAAAGAATATTGACAAAGTAACAGCAACATAATTAAGAAATTTATGGATGAGGATGTCCTTGCAATATGATCCCTACCCCCTCAAAGTCAGAAAGGCAATAGTGTGTTTTTTTACTGTTGTTTGTATGTATGTGTTTTTGCTTTTGTGACAGGAACTCACTCTGTCACGCAGGCTGGAATGCAGTGACGATCATAGCTTGCTGCAGTCTCAAACTCTTGAGCTCAGGCAATCCTCCTGCCCCAGCCTAACGGGTAGCTGGGACTACAGGTGTGCACCCCCATGCCTGTCTAATTATTTTATTTTAGTAGTGACAGTGTCTCACCGTATTGCCTAGGCTAGTCTCTAAATCCTGCGCTCAAGAGATCCTCCTGCCTCAGACTCCCAAAGAGCTGGAATTACAAGTGTGAGCCAGTGCACCTGGCCTATTGTGTTCTAAAACAAATGACATTTTACTACCAAGAACTGCACATGCATACATATATGTGTTTACATCTAATGATATAGTTATATGAAAGAAAGGCATTAAAAATTAAGTTACTATTTAGGCAGAAAGTTTTACAATTATTAGACTATTATAATAAAGTTATTATGTTGTACATTTCAATAAAATCATTAAATAACTCTAGACAACAATGAAATTGTTATTTAATGCAAAATTCAAAATATATTGTACAGAAAATAGTATAATGTATTAAGTGTTTCAAATTAAAAAATTATAAAATATTTTTCTAATTAATTGTTTTTAACTCTTTTCTAATAAATAAACATTTGATTGTATCATTCTTTTCCTGATCCCCACCATATATCTAGAACTTGTGATCTTAACTTCTTCTTTCAGGCCAAATGGAGGGAAACAATCCAGGAAGAGGAGCACATAGGAGGCACCATAAGTGAAAGGGTGCAATTGTCTAGCTCACACTATTTAAAGCAAACAATACTGTCAAACAGGTTGAATCCATTTGCAGACTCTAACCAATTATTGGAGCAGTTCTTTCTCTCTAGCCCTAGACTAGGTAATGGGTAGGGTAGGGTTGTATAACCGGAAGCTGTGTAAGCAGAGGCAACCTTAGTGTAAGAAGAAAAAGTGGATCTTATTTGTTTAATAATTGCAAATCTCTTTCCCATATATTACTTCACTTGATCCTCCAACACGGATCCTACAACAATCTGTGAAGTAGTCTAGATACCATTAATCATAAAAACAGAATCATAGGCCAGGCGCTGTGGCACACACCTGTAATTCCAATACTTTGGGAGGCCGAGGAGGGCAGATCACCTGAGGTCAGGAGTTTGAGACCAGCCTGGCCAATATGGTGAAACCCCATCTCTACTAAAAATACAAAAATTAGCTGGGCATGGTGGTGGGTGCCTGTAATCCCAGCTACTCGGAAGGCTGAGGCAGGAGAATCGCAAGGGTTAATCGAGGGATTGGTAGAAGTGGAGATGCGTGGGTCAAAGGATACAAAATTTTAGCTAGATAGGATAGGATTTTAGCTACAAATCTATTATAAAAAGTTAAATTTTATCAGAACTTATGCACAGGAACCCTTACAGACGCTACAGGCCACCATCCACAGTGCAGAAAAATGTAAACAAACATAAGGACACGGTATAAAATCAAGCTGCCTGCAATTAACTGTAATACATACTGTACTACTGTAATAATTTTGTAGCCATCTCCTGTTGCTACTGTGCTGGGCTAAAGTGTGTCATGCCTAAAACATGTGTGACACTTATCTCTATGTGAGCAGTTCTTTCCTCTAGTAAATTATCACAATAAAAAATGGGCTCTCAGAGTTCTTGCATATTTTGTATCATGTTTAATGCAATACCATAAACCTTGAATACCACCACGGGACCCATACAAAGTTGAATTGCTTGATATGTACTGTAGACTGAAGTCGGCTACTGTAGCTGCCTACCATTTCAAGATAATTGAATACAGCAAAAATACTACTGTAAGAAAATAAAAGGAAATTTATGAATTTTTTGTTGCAGACTCTGCCAACAGGTGTGAAAACCTTACACTTTTTGCAAACTACCTTTTTATCTTGTACTGAAAATGCAGCTTTTATGTAGGTTCGGGATTGCTATAAGACATACCTATAGATATGCACTTTAATATGATTTGAGAACAAGCAAATGACAACTTAAAGTAAAAGCTAAATGAAATATCTAAATCCAGAGTATTTAATACCAGCAAACTGTGGTTTGATAATTTTAAGAAGAGATTTGGCTTTAAAAAATGTCACAATAACAGGAGAAGCAGCTTCTACTGACCAAAAAGCAGCAGATGACTTCCAAGACACCACTGAAAAAATCATTGAGAAGAAATGACATCTGCCTGAACAGGTTTTTAATGCAGACAAAAGTACACTAGTCTGGGGAAAAAATGCCACAAAGGAAATTTATTAGTAAGGAAGAGAAATTAGCATTGAGAATTTAAGGTAGGAAGGGACAGGCTAACTGTACTGTTTTAAGCAAATGCAATTTATGATCAGGACTGCCCTTATCTACAAAGCCGATAACTCCTGAGTTTTGAAGGGACAAGATCAACACCAGCTGCCAGTCTTTTTGCTGTACAACAAGAAGGCCTGGACAATGAGAACCCTTTTTCTGTATTGGTTTCATTGATGCTTTGTCCCTCAATTCAGGAAGTACCTTGCCAGTAAGGGCTGCCATACTGGCAGTTTTTTTGATATTGGATAATGACCTTGACCACCCAAAACCCCACGAATTCAGTGCCAAAGGTGTCGAAGTGGTCTACTTGCCCCCCATACACAAAATATCTCATTCAGCCTCTAGATCAGGAGGTCATAGCACCTTTAAGGCTCATTACACATGGTACTCCATGGAAAAAATTGTCAACGCTGTGGAAGAGAACCTCTATATAGAGAGTATCATGGATGTTTGGAAGAATTACACCCTTGAAGATGTCGTTATTGTTATAGAAAAAGCCATGAAAGTCACCAAGCTTGAAGCAATAAATTTCTGCTAGAGAAAAGATGTTTTGCAAGACTTCACAAGATTTATGATAGAGCCAATCAAAGAAAACATGAAAGAGATTATGGATGTGGCAGAAAAGGTTGGAAGGTAAAGGACTTCAAGATATGGATCTTGGAGAAATTCAAGAGATAATAAAAATCACACCAGAGTAATTAGTAGAAGCTGACTTGATGGAGATGAAAGTTTCCAAACCAGCTCCAGACAATGAGGAAGAAGACACAGAAGAAGCAGGGCAATGGGGAAAGCATTCCCTATTTAACAAATGGTGTTGGGAAAACTGGCAGGCCATATACAGAAAACTGAAACTGGACCTCTTCTTTACACCTTATACAAAAATTAACTCAAGGTGCATTAAAGACTTAAATATAAGACTTTAAACCATAAAAACCCTAGAAGAAAACCTGGACAGTACCATTCAGGACATAGGCATAGGCAAAGACTTCATGACTAAAACACCAAAAGCAATGGAAACAAAAGTCAAAATTGACAAATGAGATCTAATTAAACTAAAGAGCTTCTGCACAGCAAAAGAAACTATCATCAGAGTGAACAGGCCACCTACAGAATGGGAGAAAGATTTTGCAATCTATCCATCTGACAAAGGGCTAGTTTCCAGAATCTACAAAGAATGTAAACGAATTTACAAGAAAAAAACAACCCCATCAAAAAGTGAGCAAAGGACATGAACAGACACTTCTCAAAAGAAGACATTTATGCAGCCAAGAAACATATGAAAAAAAGCTCATTATCACTGTCATTAGAGAAATGCAAATCAAAACCACAATGAGATACCATCTCATGCCAGTTAGAATGATGATCATTAAAAAGTCAGGAAACAACGGATGCTGGAGAGGATGTGGAGAAATAGGAACGCTTTTACACTGTTGGTGGAAGTGTAAATTAGTTCAACTGTTGTGGAAGATGGTGTGGCGATTCCTCAAGGATCTAGAACTAGAAATACAATTTGACCCAGCAATCCCATTACTGGGTATATACCCAAAGGATTATAAATCATTCTACTCTAAAGACACATGCACTTGTATGTTTACTGCAGCACTGTTCACAATAGCAAAGACTTGCAACCAACCCAAATGCCCATCAATGATAGACTGGATAAAGAAAATGTGGCGCATATACACCATGGAATACTATGTAGCCATAAAAAAAGGATGAGTTCATGTCCTTTGCAGGGACATGGATGAAGCTGGAAACCATCAATCTCAGCAAACTAACACAGGAACAGAAAACCAAACACCACATGTTATCACTCACAAGTGGGAGTTGAACAATAAGAAAACATGGACACAGGGAGGGGAACATCACACACCGAGGCCTGTCAGGGGGCGGGGGCTAGGGGAGGGACAGCATTAGAAGAAATACCTGGATCGCTGGAGCCAAAATTTGCTGGAGCCAAATAGGAACAGCTCCGGTCTACAGCTCCCATTGTGAGCGACGCAGAAGATGGGTGATTTCTGCATTTCCATCTGAGGTACTGGGTTCATCTCACTAGGGAGTGCCAGACAGTGGGCGCAGGACAGTGGGTGCAGTGCACCGTGTGCGAGCCGAAGCAGGGCGAGGCATTGCCTCACTCAGGAAGCGCAAGGGGTCAGGGAGTTCCCTTTCCGAGTCAAAGAAAGGGGTGACAGAGGCACCTGGAAAATAGGGTCACTCCCACCCCAATACTGCGCTTTTCCGACGAGCTTAAAAAACAGTGCACCAGGAGATTATATCCTGCACCTGGCTCGTAGGGTCCTACGCCCATGGAGCCTCGCTGATTGCTAGCACGGCAGTCTGAGATCAAACTGCAAGGCGGCAGCGAGGCTGGGGGAGGTGCGCCTGCCATTGCCCAGGCTTGCTTAGGTAAACAAAGCAGCCAGGAAGCTCCAACTGGGTGGAGCCCACCACAGTTCAAGGAAGCCTGCCTGCCTCTGTAGGCTCCACCTCTGGGAGCAGGGCACAAACAAACAAAAAGACAGCAGTAACCTCTGCAGACTTAAATGTCCCCGTCTGACAGCTTTGAAGAGAGCAGTGGTTCTCCCAGCATGCAGCTGGAGATCTGAGAATGGGCAGACTGCCTCCTCAAGTGGGTCCCTGACCCCTGACCCCCGAGCAGCCTAACTGGGAGGCACCCCCCAGTTGGGGCAGACTGACACCTCACACGGCCAGGTACTCCTCTTAGACAAAACTTCCAGAGGAACGATCAGACAGCAGCATTAGCGGTTCACGAAAATCTGCTGTTCTGCAGCCACCGCTGCTGGTACCCAGGCAAACAGGGTCTGGAGTGGACCTCTAGCAAACTCCAACAGACCTGCAGCTGAGGGTCCTGTCTGTTAGAAGGAAAACTAACAAACAGAAAGGACATCCACACCAAAAACCCATCTGTACATCACCATCATCAAAGACCAAAAGTAGATAAAACAATAAAGATGGGGAAAAAACAGAGCAGAAAAACTGGAAACTCTAAAAAGCAGAGCACCTCTCCTCCTCCAAAAGAACGCAGCTCCTCACCAGCAACGGAACAAAGCTGGACGGAGAATGACTTTGACGAGTTGAGAGAAGAAGGCTTCAGACGATCAAACTACTCCAAGCTACAGGAGGAAATTGAAACCAAAGGCAAAGAAGTTGAAAACTTTGAAAAAAATTTAGACGAATGTATAACTAGAATAAGCAATACAGAGAAGTGCTTAAAGGAGCTGATGGAGCTGAAAGCCAAGGCTCGAGAACTACGTGAAAAATGCAGAAGCCTCAGGAGCTGATGTGATCAACTGGAAGAAAGGGTATCAGTGATGGAAGATGAAATGAATGAAATGAAGCAAGAAGGGAAGTTTAGAGAAAAAAGAATAAAAAGAAACGAACAAAGCCTCCAAGAAATATGGGACTATGTGAAAAGACCAAATCTATGTCTGATTGGTGTACCTGAAAGTGACAGAGAGAATGGAACCAAGTTGGAAAACACTCTGCAGGATATTATCCAGGAGAACTTCCCCAGTCTAGCAAGGCAGGCCAACATTCAGATTCAGGAAACACAGAGAACGCCACAAAGATACTCCTCGAGAAGAGCAACTCCAAGACACATAATTGTCAGATTCACCAAAGTTGAAATGAAGGAAAAAATGTTAAGGGCAGCCAGAGAGAAAGGTCGGGTTACCCACAAAGGGAAGCCCATCAGACTAACAGCAGATCTCTCGGCAGAAACTCTACAAGCCAGAAGAGAGTGGGGGCCAATATTCAACATTCTTAAAGAAAAGAATTTTCAACCCAGAATTTCATATCCAGCCAAACTAAGCTTCATAAGTGAAGGAGAAATAAAATACCCTACAGACAACCAAATGCTGAGAGATTTTGTCACCACAAGGCCTGCCCTAAAAGACCTCCTGAAGGAAGCACTAAACATGGAAAGGAACAACCGGTACCAGCCACTGCAAAATCATGCCAAATTGTAAAGACCATCGAGGCTAGGAAGAAACTGCATCAACTAACGAGCAAAATAACCAGCTAACATCATAGTGACAGGATCAAATTCCCACATAACAGTATTAACTGTAAATGTAAATGGACTAAATTCTCCAATTAAAAGACACAGACTGGCAAATTGGATAAAGAGTCAAGACCCATCAGTGTGCTGTATTCAGGAAACCCATTTCATGTGCAGAGACACACATAGGCTCAAAATAAAAGGATGGAGGAAGATCTACCAAGCAAATGGAAAACAAAAAAAAGGCAGGGGTTGCAATCCTAGTCTCTGATAAAACAGACTTTAAACCAACAAAGATCAAAAGAGACAAAGAAGACCATTACAGAATGGTAAAGGGATCAATTCAACAAGAAGAGCTAACTATCCTAAATATATATGCACCCAATACAGGAGCACCCAGATTCATAAAGCAAGTCCTGAGTGACCTACAAAGAGACTTAGACTCCCACACAATAATAATGGGAGACTTTAACACCCCACTGTCAACATTAGACAGATCAACGAGACAGAAAGTTAACAAGGATACCCAGGAATTGAACTCAACTCTGCACCAAGCGGACCTGATAGACATCTGCAGAACTCTCCACCCCAAATCAACAGAATATACATTTTTTTCAGCACCACACCACACCTATTCCAAAATTGACCACATAGTTGGAAGTAAAGCTCTCCTTAGCAAATGTAAAAGATCAGAAATTATAACAACCTGTCTCTCAGACCACAGTGCAATCAAACTAGAACTCAGGATTAAGAAACTAACTCAAAACCACTCAACTACATGGAAACTGAACAACCTGCTCCTGAATGACAACTGGGTACATAACGAAATGACGGCAGAAATAAAGATGTTCTTTGAAACCAACGAGAACAAAGACACAACGTACCAGAATCTCTGGGACACATCCAAAGCAGTGTGTAGAGGGAAATTTATAGCACTAAATGCCCACAAGAGAAAGCAGGAAAAATCCAAAATTGACACCCTAACATCTCAATTAAAAGAACTAGAAAAGCAAGAGCAAATACATTCAAAAGCTATGAGAAGGCAAGAAATAACTGAAATCAGAGCAGAAATGAAGGAAATAGAGACCAAAAAAACCCTTCAAAAAATTAATGAATCCAGGAGCTGGTTTTTTGGAAGGATCAACAAAATTGATAGACTGCTATCAAGACTAATAAAGAAGAAAAGAGAGAAGAATCAAATAGACGCAATAAAAAATGATAAAGGGCATATCACCACCAATCCCACAGAAATACAAACTACCATCAGAGAATACTACAAACACCTCTACGCAAATAAACTAGAAAATCTAGAAGAAATGTATAAATTCCTCGACACATACACCCTCCCAAGACTAAACCAGGAAGAAGTTGAGTCTCTGAATAAACCAATAACAGGCTCTGAAATTGTGGCAATAATCAATAGCTTACCAACCAAAAAGAGTCCAGGACCAGATGGATTCACAGTCGAATTCTACCAGAGGTACAAGGAGGAACTGGTACCATTCCTTCTGAAAGTATTCCAATCAATAGAAAAAGAGGGAATCCTCCCTAACTCATTTTATGAGGCCAGCATTATCCTGATACCAAAGCTGGGCAGAGACACAACCAAAAAAGAGAATTTTAGACCAATATCCTTGATGAACATTGATGCAAAAATCCTCAATAAAATACTGGCAAACAGAATCCACCAGCACATCAAAAAGCTTATCCACCATGATCAAGTGGGCCTCATCCCTGGGATGCAAGGCTGGTTCAATATATGCAAACCAATAAATGTAATCCAGCATATAAACAGAACCAAAGACAAAAACCACATGATTATCTCAATAGATGCAGAAAAGGCCTTTGACAAAATTCAACAACCCTTCATGCTAAAATCTCTCAGTAAATTAGGTATTGATGGGACATATCTCAAAATAATAAGAGCTATCTATGACAAACCCACAGCCAATATCATACTGAATGGGCAAAAACTGGAAGCATTCCCTTTGAAAACTGGCACAAGACAGGGATGCCCTCTCTCACCACTCCTATTCAACATAGTGTTGGAAGTTCTGGCCAGGGCAATCAGGCAGGAGAAGGAAATAAAGGGTATTCAATTAGGAAAAGAGGAAGTTAAATTGTCTGTTTGCAGATGACATGATTGTATACCTAGAAAACCCCATTGTCTCAGCCCAAAATCTCCTTAAGCTGATAAGCAACTTCAGCAAAATCTCAGGATAGAAAATCAATGTACAAAAATCACAAGCATTCTTATACACCAATAACAGACAAACAGAGAGCCAAATCATGAGTGAACTCCCTTTCACAATTGCTTCAAAGAGGAATAAAATACCTAGGAATCCAACTTACAAGGGATGAGACGGACCTCTTCAAGGAGAACTACAAACCACTGCTCAATGAAATAAAAGAGGATACAAAGAAATGGAAGAACATTCCATGCTCATGGGTAGGAAGAATCAATATGGTGAAAATGGCCATACTGCCCAAGGTAATTTATAGTTTCAATGCCATCCCCATCAAGCTACCAATGACTTTCTTCACAGAATTGGAAAAAGCTACTTTAAAGTTCATATGGAACCAAAAAGGAGCCCGCATCGCCAAGTCAATCCTAAGCCAAAAGAACAAAGCTGGAGGCATCACGCTACCTGACTTCAAACTATCCTACAAGGCTACAGTCACCAAAACAGCGTGGTACTGGTACCAAAACAGAGATATAGATCAATGCAACAGAACAGAGCCCTCAGAAATAACGCTGCATATCTACAACTATCTGATCTTGGACAAACCTGACAAAAACAAGCAATGGGGGAAGGATTCCCTATTTAATAAATGGTGCTGGGAAAACTGGCTAGCCATATGTAGAAAGCTGAAACTGGATCCCTTCCTTACACCTTATACAAAAATTAATTCAAGATGGATTAAAGTCTTAAACGTTAGACCTAAAACCATAAAAACCCTACACGAAAATCTAGGCATTACCATTCAGGACATAGTCATGGGCAAGGACTTCATGTCTAAAACACCAATAGCAATGGCAACAGAAGCCAAAATTGACAAATGGGATCTAATTAAACTAAAGAGCTTCTGCACAGCAAAAGAAACTACCATCAGAGTGAACAGGCAACCTACAGAATGGGAGAAAATTTTCCCAACCTACTCATCTGACAAAGGGCTAATATCCAGAATCTACAATGAACTCAAACAAATATACAAGAGAAAAACAAACAACCCCATCAAAAAGTGGGCAAAGGACATGAACAGACATTCTCAAAAGAAGACATTTATGCAGCCAAAAACCACATGAAAAAATGCTCACCATCACTGGTCATCAGAGAAATGCAAATCAAAACCACAATGAGATACCATCTCGCACCAGTTACAATGGCAATCATTAAAAGTCAGGAAACAACAGGTGCTGGAGAGGATGTGGAGAAAGAGGAACACTTTTACACTGTTGGTGGGACTGTAAACTAGTTCAACCATTGTGGAATTCAGTGTGGCGATTCCTCAGGGATCTAGAACTGGAAATACCATTTGACCCAGCCATCCCATTACTGGGTATATACCCAAAGGACTATAAATCATGCTGCTATAAAGACACATGCACACGTATGTTTATTGCGGCACTATTCACAATAGCAAAGACTTGGAACCAACCCAAATGTCCAACCATGATAGACTGGATTAAGAAAATGGGGCACATATACACCATGGAATACTATGCAGCCATAAAAAAATGATGAGTTCATGTCCTTTGTAAGGACATGGATGAAATTGGAAATCATCCTTCTCAGTAAACTATTGCAAGAACAAAAAACCAAACACCGCATATTCTCACTCATAGGTGGGAATTGAACAATGAGAGCACATGGACACAGGAAGGGGAACATCACACTCTGGGGACTGTTGTGGGATGGGGGGAGGGGGGAGGGATAGCTTTAGGAGATATACCTAATGCTAAATGACGAGTTAATGAGTGCAGCACACCAGCATGGCACATGTATACATATGTAACTAACCTGCACATTGTGCACACGTACCCTAAAACTTAAAGTATAATAATAATAATAAAATAAAAAAAGAAGAAATACCTAATGTAGGTGACGTTTTGATAGGTGCAGCAAACTACCATGGCACGTGTATACCTATGTAACAAACCTGCACATTCTGCACATGTATCCCAGAACTTTAATAATAATAAAAAAAGAAGACAAAGTAGTTCCAGAAAACAAATTGACATTAGATAATCTGACAGAGGGTTCTAATTATTCAAGACTGCTTTTGATTTTTTTAATGACTTGCACTCTTCTATGATACAGGCACTGGAACTAAAGCGAAATGGTGGAAGAAGATTAGTACTGTATAGAAACATTTTTAGAGAAATGAAAGTTCAAAAATGTCAGACAGAAATTTCTGTGTATTTTCACAAAGTTACACCGTGTGCCTGCCTCTCCTGCCTCTCCTGCCTCCCCTTCCACCTCCTCCACCTCTTCCATCTCTGGCACCCCTGAGTCAGCCAGACCAACTTCTCCTCTTCCTCCTCCTCCTCAGCCTACTTAACATGAAGATAATGAGGATTAAGACCTTTTTGATAACCCACTTCCACTCAATTAATAGTAAATATACTTTCTCTTCCTTATGATTTTCTTAATTGCATTTTCTTTTTGCTAGCTTCAGTTATAAGAAGACAGTATATAATACATATACAAAATATGTGTTAATCTATTATTTATGTTATCAGTAAAGCTTCCAGAGTCAGCAGAAGGCTATTAGTTTTTTATCCATTTAGGTATTAGTTATTTTTTGTTAATTGACAAATAAGTATTACATACAATTGACCCTTGAACAACACAGGGTCCAACACAGGGGTTAGGGGGACCAATCCTCCATGCATTCAAAACTGCATACACAGAGTGTGTTGTTCAAGGGTCAATTGTATGTAATTTTTATTTGCCAATTAACAAAAAAAAATTAGAAAAAAACTATACCATGCTTTACTGTACACTTAAAAATTTGTTGAGACTAGATCTCATGTTAAGTGTTCTTACCACAATAAAATAAATTTTTCAAAAAGATTTTAGAAAACTTAGGAATAATTATTAGATTTTAATTTATTAAAGGATATTCTATATTTTCCAGCAGATACTGTATTTTCTCATATGCTACTTCCTCTACAAAGGAAGATGGGAATAATTTACATTTAAATGTTAAAACTTTGTTTTTAATGAAACTAGCATGAGGTATCCTCAAAAAGGGGAGTAGAATCTCTACAACAGATAGCATAATTATTATAGGGTATTTATTCAATCATAATAATTCATAACACAAATAGAATAAAATGATAATATTGATGTAAAAAAATAAAGCAGGGAGAAACAAAAAAAAAGAGATAGACCCAGCAGAATGTGAACGGAATCATAATGATTACCAGTTTATATGTACATAATATGTATTTGAGAAGAGTGTGTAAACCACTGTCTCATATGATTGGCATTTCTATAAATTTAACAAATTTCTTAAGTATGATAATTATTTATTGTTGCTACAGTACCACATGCACATTTCTGTGCCACTTTGTTTTAAGATAAGTCTGTAATTCACAGTGAACTGGTTCTTGGGCATCAATTTATGACAAATTCATTTTCATTTGTCAGATAGCTTTAGGATAACATTATTTTAATGCATGTATGTATTGTTTCATCTCCAAGTCTTGTTGCCATTTTTAAGGGCTGTCAGCTGTATTACATAATTTGATATGGAAAATATTTTGGGTCAATCATTAGTCTTTTTTATGAGTCTTCTGTATGGACTTTTTTTTCTATTTAAGGAAAGACATGTACATTCCGAAACTGGACATATATTATTAATCTACTACTACATATACTAATCTAATCTGATGACTACTGAGTATTTTAATAATAACCATGTAACTTGGAACTTTTATCCTTCAGAATTATGAAAGTAAGCAAATATTTTATAGTATTTAGGGTAGAGTGTAAAGAAGTATCTAGCATAGTAGTTAAGTTAAAATCAATCCATCTTTCTATGTGCCTATCTACATAGCTGCACTTTTATCTGTCTGTTAAAGTCTGTTCTTTATATACCATTGGAAACATTCGAGGGTCATTAAAATAGGACCCCATTTTCTTGTTCACTGAATAAGATTTACTTCATATTTATGGGCATTTTTCTTAAAACCTCTTGACAATAGTTAGGGATGCAAAGAAACATGGTAAATTATATCCTCGAAGTTCTTATTTTGTCGGTTATTTGCCAGATACTTTTAATTTTATCATTTGCCTTTAGAATACAGTTTTTTATTTACATCCCAATGTTTCTTTACAGATTACTGAACTATGAAAAGCAATATTTATATTTTCAGAAAAGTAACAGTTTTATTAATGAATGTAAATAGACATCTTTCTTGTGATTTATGTTATTAAGGCACAATAGTAAATATTTTATAAAATATTTGTAGGCTGTATTTGAGATAAATTCAGGGGAAAATATTTTATTTCAGAATGCTCTGATGCTCTGCCTCTGAGATATAGAACAATGCAGTGGTGTGTTTAGGATAACTTATGCAATATTAAAGGCTATCTTTTCTGTAGAATTATTTTTGGTCAGTTCCTATAAACAATCTTTTTTCTTCCTTAAATTGCACAAGTAACTAATATTAGCATGACATTTTAAACCTAGCAATTATGTTTTTCTAATGAGATTTATGTGTAGATCAAAAATAGATGGCCTCTGATCTTCATGGCCATAGAGAAAATAAATATGTTTCTTGTGAACACCCTGGACTTTTCCCAGTTTTATGGATCACATTAATTTAAAAATCTATCATAGATCTTAGTGTCTGAGAAATACACAGAAACTATACCCGTTATTACAAGAACAAAACAATTCAAACTTGGCCTTGTGAAACTAAAATAAATCTAAACTTGAGAGTTTTATGTAGAGTGCAGACAAAAAGCATTGGCATTTCCAGGAATAAATCTAGATTTTATTCCCTCTAAAGATTATACCATTTGGGAAAAACTGTTTGAGGAAAAAAAAATATGAATGTTGTCTTACCTTTCAAATTTTATTAAGCTTATGACCATGTGAATACATCTCTAGGTCCTCCCAGGTCCTTGGAAGTGACCTATAAAAGTGCAGGGCTCTGGAGATTAAGCTGCATTTCATAGTAAACTCACAATCGCGTATTCAGTAATCTCTCCTTATCTGTGGGAGATATGTTCTAAGACCCTCAGTGATGACCTGAAATCACAGATAGTACTCAACACTATATGCCCGTAAAATAGGCACAAGAAGAGATTAACAACAATTCATAAAAAAGAACAATAATATACTTTAGTAAAAGTTACGTGAATGTGTCTCTTATTCTCAAAAGATCTTACTGTACTATACTTGCCTTTTTTCTTCTTGCAATCTGTTAACCTGATAACCAAGAGGGCTGCTAAGTAATGGGCAGGTAATCTATACAGCGTGAATACACAGGGCAAAGGAAGGATTCACATCCCAAGCAGGTTGAAGCAGGACAACACGAGGTTTTATCATGCTACTCAGAACAGTGCACAATTTAAAACTTATGAATTATTTATTTCTGGAATTTTCCATTTAACATTTTTGGACCTTTGTTGACCACAGGTAACTGAAACGCTGAAAGTGAAACCTTGGGTAAGGGGGACTACTGAAATAAAAAGACATGAAGCAAGGAGCAGATTGGTTAATCGTTTCATTGTTGTTAGTGAAATATATCGTAACATTGTGCATGGATTCTTCTGTTAAATATTAAACCACGTGTATTTTTTAAACAACTAGTCTTCAAATACTTTAAATATTAAAAAAAATCACATCTTGACAATATGATATTTAATTGAAGAAGTTACTGCAAAATGTACTTGTGTTTACAGGTAGAATATTTGAAAGCTTTTTGATCTTCACATCCTTGAGGATTCAGTGCAGCTTTACTCAATCAGGATCATTCCTAGGTACATGAAACTATGTATTGTTAAATACTTGGTTGATAAGATTTAGATTTCTTTTTTCATCTTCTGTTTTAGAAGCATTTATGTTCTCTTAAAGTCTGATGGTTAGGTTTCTAACTTTTCCAATATTTGGATTGGTAAATATACTACTTAAGTTACATAAATGCTTTATTATTGGTAATGGCACATATAAAATCTCAATGCATTTATATGACTCTCTAGTAATTGGTTATACAAAGAGTACAGAAAACAGTGATTTACCATAGACTATTGTTTACATCTGAATCTATTTGTTCAACTCTTTTATTACCATTGCCTTGTTTGGCTCATATAAATTTTATTTAATTTTTCTTTCTAACTAATCACAATGATACCAAATTGTAGTATATAGTTTTATTTGTAGCATAGATTGCTCTCTAAAAATATGTACTATTAGTACATGTGTAAATCAATGAACATCAACTTAAACAGTAGCTATTTCATGTGAACTATACACATTCTTGTCAAGAAACAGAAGTAAATGGCTGAGGCCCAGGCATAATTCCTTGGAAATGACAATGCCAAAATGCCCAAGGAAGCTCTTGGCAGGGCTACTCATTTGTTTTCACATATTTATCTATTTGTTCCCTTGGTTTCAAGGCTCTAAACAGAAATTCAGAGCATTTTCATGGTATCTGGGCATCATTACAATATTTACTAAAAGAGAAGTCCTAAACATGGTCATTTTATGGGAGAAATCAGTAGCACATGGTGTTTATGCAATGTTATATATGATTTTACTCATTATGCCAGCTGTATTAAGGGGATTCCATCTTTCTTTGGGCCCTCATCAGGCTACCACGATATACAGTGAGTGGTATACTTAAGCTCTGGCTGAACTGTTCTGTAATGTAATCTGACTCAAGGAGAACAAATGGAGAGGGTCTTTGTCATTCTACTGTGTCATGTGAATTTTCTCTGTTTCTGGAGTCTAAGTTGTTCTGTTTTTCACCTGCTATTTGAGAAATTTTTTACAATTTTCGTGTCATAAGCCAGAATGCAATGGGATGAATATGGAGCCTTTCTTTTTATACACTCTCTTGAAACTCTTCATGAAAAGCTTTCTTATTGAATTGTTTCATTCTAGCTTGAATATCCAAATGGAATGTGTTAAGATAAATTCATAAGTACGTTTCTATTATTATACTATTTATATAGTTATGACACATTGTGAATTGAACGAAAAGTCTTATAAAATTCTGAAAAGCTGTGCTGTTGCTTATGTATTATTTATTTATATCTCTAAAATTATCCACTGACTGCAAATTGTCCATAAGGGACATATTCAATGTAAAACAATCATTCCCAGAACTAAAAAAGGTCTAAAAATTTCTTTTGAATTTTCTTTCTACTACAGATTTTTGCATAAGAACAGAAACAGTAACTTCTTTCTAAAACAACAATGGAATCTCAATATCAAAATTAGTCTGGTTAAGTACAGCATGACTGTAGGCCTAGCTGCTTGGGAGGCTGAGGTGGGAGGATCACTTGAGGCTCAGAGTTTGAGGCTGCAGTGTACTATAATAGTGCCTAGGAATAGCCACTGTACTTGAAGCTGGGCAGCATAATGAGACCACATCTTTCTCAAAAAAAAAATCTGATGCTCAGTATCAATCATTTAAAAATAAATGAATGAATGATCATGGGACAGAAAAATGATAAATTCTGTATCCAATCTATATTTGAACTTATATTTTTGTTACATCTCTGCAAATTATTTTCATGGGTTTAAGTATTTTTAATTCATTTTATTTTTATTTGCAAAAACATTGCACATACATCTAATTTTTAAAAATTTTCTGGGATCATAAGACTACATGGTTAAAATATTCTATTATACTTTTATAGCAGATTCAATCAAAATAAGATCCCTTTTAATGAAATCAATAGGCATCCTGTATATCTATAGATGAGTAATTTTTAGTGCTAGTTAAGCAGATACAAGTTTTTGTCTCAATTATATTTCTTTCTTGGTTTTTCTTGGTTTTTAATTGAGGTACGTGCTGAGTAACTTGTTCACATAATAAAGTAGATGACAGTGGAAAGTATTTTATTTTCAGTATTAGTCAATTATTTGAACTTGCCAAAAATCACATAATGATTTATTATCAAAAATTATTTGTAATGATCTGTGGACTGACAATTCACTTGAATCTTCCCTCAATATTGTGAAGAGCAGAAAATTGGAAACCATCTGATTAACAAAAAGATTATTTCTAGTCAATAAACTTAGCATTTCTGAGAAGTGTATCAAAAACATTTACCAAAACTTAAAAAATGAAAATAACTATACTGCCTTTTTATCATTTAGAGGCAAAAAATCGAAAAATTAAAATACAGGTATACTTCTACTTATTGCATTTCACTTTATTGCACTTTGAAAATACTGCATTAATTACAAATTGAAGGTTTGTGGCAACCCTGCCTTCAGAAACTCTGTTGGCACCATTTTTCATGACAGCATGTGCTGACTTTGTGTCTTGTGTCACATTTGGTAATTCTCACAGTATTTCAAACTCTTATTGTTATTATATCTGTTATGGTTATCTTTGATGTTGCTATTGTAATTGTTTTTGGGTGCCATGAACTGTGCCCATATAAGAGGGTAAGTTTAATGTTGTGTGCATTCTCACTGCTCCATAGACCAGCTGTTCTGCTATCTCTCCCCCTCTCCTAGGGCCTCTCTACTGTCTGAGATACAACAGTATTGAAATTAGGCCACTTAATAAACCTACAGTGGCTTCTAAGTGTTCAAGTGAAAGGAAGAGTTGCAAGTCTCTCATTTGAAATCAAAAGCTAGAAATGATTCACCTTAATGAGAAAGGTGCTGAAAGCACAGGCAGGCTGAAAGCTAGGTGTCTAGCACTAAGGTTAGCCAAGTTGTGAATGCAAAGGAAAAGTGAAGAAAGTTTTAGAAGTTTGGATACAAGATCAAACCACCCACAACATTCCCTAAGCCAGAGCCTAATCCAGAGCAGGGCCCTAACTGTCTTCAATTCTATTGAAGGTAAGGAATCTGCAGAAGAGAAGTTTGAAGCTAGTACATTTTTTTGTTTTTGTTTTTGTTTTTTATTATTATTATACTTTAAGTTTTAGGGTACATGTGCACAACGTGCAGGTTTGTTACATATGTATACATGTGCCATGTTGGTGTGCTGCACCCATTAACTCGTCATTTAGCATTAGGTATATCTCCTAATGCTATCCCTCCCCCCTCCCCCTCCACCACAACAGTTCCCAGAGTGTGATGTTCCCCTTCCTGTGTCCATGTGTTCTCATTGTTCAATTCCCACCTATGAGTGAGAACACGTGGTGTTTGGTTTTTTGTCCTTGCGATAGTTTGCTGAGAACGATGGTTTCCAGCTTCATCCATGTCCCTACAAAATACATGAACTCATCATTTTTTATGGCTGCATAATATCCCATGGTGTATATGTGCCCCATTTTCTTAATCCAGTCTATCATTGTTGGACATTTGGGTTGGTTCCAAGTCTTTGCTATTGTGAATAGTGCCGCAGTAAACATACGTGTGCATGTGTCTTTATAGCAGCATGATTTACAATCCTTTGGGTATATACCCAGTAATGGGATTGCTGGGTCAAATGGTATTTCTAGTTCTAGATCCCTGAGGAATCGCCACGCTGTCTTCCACAATGGTTGAACTAGTTTACAGTCCCACCAACAGTGTGAAAGTGTTCCTGTTTCTCCACATCCTCTCCAGCACCTGTTGTTTCCTGACTTTTAATGATTGCCATTCTAACTGGTGTGAGATGGTATCTCATTGTGGTTTTGATTTGCATTTCTCTGATGGCCAGTGATGATGAGCATTTTTTTCATGTGTTTTTTGGCTGCATAAATGTCTTCTTTTGAGAATGTCTGTTCATATCTTTTGCCCACTTTTTGATGGGGTTGTTTGTTTTTTTCTTGTATATTTGTTTGAGTTCATTGTAGATTCTGGATATTAGCCCTTTGTCAGATGAGTAGGTTGCAAAAATTTTCTCCCATTCTGTAGGTTGCCTGTTCACTCTGATGGTAGTTTCTTTTGCTGTGCAGAAGCTCTTTAGTTTAATTAGATCCCATTTGTCAATTTTGGCTTTTGTTGCCATTGCTTTTGGTGTTTTAGACATGAAGTCCTTGCCCATGCCTATGTCCTGAATGGTATTGCCTAGGTTTTCTTCTAGGGTTTTTATGGTTTTAGGTCTAACATGTAAGTCTTTAATCCATCGTGAATTAATTTTTGTATAAGGTGTAAGGAAGGGATCCAGTTTCAGCTTTCTACATATGGCTAGCCAGTTTTCCCAGCACCATTTATTAAATAGGGAATCCTTTCCCCATTTCTTGATTTTGTCAGTTTTGTCAAAGATCAGATAGTTGTAGATATGTGGCATTATTTCTGAGGGCTCTGTTCTGTTCCGTTGGTCTATATCTCTGTTTTGGTACCAGTATCATGCTGTTTTGGTTACTGTAGCCTTGTAGTATAGTTTGAAGTCAGGTAGCGTGATGCCTCCAGTTTTGTTCTTTTGACTTAAGATTCACTTGGCAATGTGGGCTCTTTTTTGGTTCCATATGAACTTTAAAGTAGTTTTTTCCAATTCTGTGGAGAAAGTCATTGGTAGCTTGATGGGGATTGCATTGAATCTATAAATTACCTTGGGCAGTATGGCCATTTTCACGATATTGATTCTTCCTACCCATGAGCATGGACTGTTCTTCCATTTGTTTGTATCCTCTTTTATTTCATTGAGCAGTGGTTTGTAGTTCTCCTTGAAGAGGTCCTTCTCATCCCTTGTAAGTTGGATTCCTAGGTATTTTATTCTCTTTGAAGCAATTGTGAAAGGGAGTTCACTCATGATTTAGCTGTTTGTTATTGGTGTATAGGAATGCTTGTGATTTTTGCACATTGATTTTGTATACTGAGACTTTGCTGAAGTTGCTTATCAGCTTAAGGAGATTTTGGGCTGAGACACTGGGGTTTTCTAGATATACAATCATGTCATCTGCAAACAGAGACAATTTGACTTCCTCTTTTCCTAATTGAATGCCCTTTATTTCCTTCTCCTGCCTGATTGCCCTGGCCAGAACTTCCAACACTATGTTGAATAGGAGTGGTGAGAGAGGGCATCCCTGTCTTGTGCCAGTTTTCAAAGGGAATGCTTCCAGTTTTTGCCCGTTCAGTATGATATTGGCTGTGGGTTTGTCATAGATAGCTCTTATTATTTTGAGATATGTCTCACCAATACCTAATTTATTGAGAGATTTTAGCATGAAGGGTTGTTGAATTTTGTCAAAGGCCTTTTCTGCATCTATTGAGATAATCATGTGGTTTTTGTCTTTGGTTCTGTTTAGATGCTGGATTACGTTTATTGGTTTTTGTATGTTGAACCAGCCTCGCATCCCAGGCATGAAGCCCACTTGATCATGGTGGATAAGCTTTTTGATGTGCTGCTGGATTCGTTTTGCCAGTATTTTATTGAGGATTTTTGCATCTATGTTCATCAAAGATATTGGTCTAAAATTCTCTTTTTTGGTTGTGTCTCTGCCAGGCTTTGGTATCAGGATGATGCTGGCCTCATAAAATGAGTTAGGGAGGATTCCCTCTTTTTCTATTGATTGGAATAGCTTTAGAAGGAATGGTACCAGTTCCTCCTTGTACCTCTGGTAGAATTCAGCTGTGAATCCATCTGGTCCTGGGCTTTTTTTGGTTGGTAAGCTATTAATTATTGCCTCAAATTCAGAGCCTGTGATTGATCTATTCAGAGATTCAACTTCTTCCTGGTTTAGTCTTGGGAGGGTGTATGTGTTGAGGAATTTATCCATTTCTTCTAAATTTTCTAGTTTATTAGCGAGATTGCTTCTTTCCTTAAACCTCATGAATCAACATTTACTAGCTTCTAGTATGCAAATAAACTAGAAGCTAGTAAATGTTGATTCATGAGGTTTAAGGAAAGAAGCCATCTTGCTAACATAAAAGTGAAAGGTGAAGCAACAAATGCTGATTAGAAACTGCAGCAAGTTATCCTGAAGATCTAGCTAAGATCATTGATAAAGGTGACTACACTGAACAACAGATTGTCAGTGTTGATGAAATAGCCTTCTATTGGAAGTAGATGCTGTCTAGGACTTTCATCAGTAGAGAGCAGAAGCCAATGCTTGTCTTCAAAGCTTCAAAGGACAAGCTGACTCTCTTGTTAGGGCCCAATGAAGCTGGTGACTTTAAGTTGAAGCAAAGCTCATTTACTATTCTGCAAAATCTGTGTCCCTTAATAATTATGCCAAATCTGTTCTGCCTGTGTTTTATAAATGGAATAGCAAAGTCTGTATAATAGTACATTTGTTTACAGCATAGTTTGCTGAATATTTTAAGCCCACTGTTGAGACCTGCTGCTAAGAAAAAAAGTTCCTTTCAAAATATTACTGCTTATTGACAATGCACCTGGGTCACCCAGGAGCTCTGATAGAGATGTACAAGGAGGTTAATGTTGTTTTCATGCCGGCTAATACAACATTCATTCTGCAGCTCATGGATCAAGGAGTCATTTCAAGTTTCAATTTCAGCAAACTATCGCAAGGACAAAAAACCAAACACCTCATGTTCTCACTCATAGGTAGGAATTGAACAATGAGAACACTTGGAAGGGGAACATCACACACTGGGGCCTGTCGTGGGGTGGGGGGAGGGGGGAGGGATAGCATTAGGAGATATACCTAATGTAAATGAGGAGTTAATGGATGCAGCACACCAACATGGCCCATGTATACATATGTAACAAACCTGCACGTTGTGCACATGTACCCTAGAACTTAAAGCATAATAAAAAAATTTAAATACATTTTGTAAGCTTACAGCTGCTGTACATAATGATTCCTCTGATGAATCTGGGAAAAGGAGATGGAAAATCTTCTGGAAACGATTTGCTATTCTAGATAACATCACGATCATTCACTGTTATGGGAGGAGGTCAAAATACCAACATTAACAGAAGTTTGGAAGAAGTTTATTTCAATCCTCATGGGTGACTTTAAGAGGCTCAGGACTTCAGTGAAGTAAGTAACTGCAGATGTGGTAGAAATAGCAAGAGAACTAGAATTAGAAGTGGAGCCTGAAGGTGTGACTAGATTGCTGCAATCTTATAAAACTTGAATCAAGGAGAGTTGCTTCTTATGGATGAGCCAAGAAAGTGGTTTCTTGAAATATAATTTACTCCTGATGAAAATGCTGTATATATTGTTGATATAACTACAAAAGGTTTAGAATAGTACATAAACTTAGTTGATAAAGCAGTGGAAAGGTTTGAGAGAATTGACTCCAGTTTAGAAAGAAGTTCTACTGTGGGTAAAATGCTGTCAAATGACATCGCATGCTACAAAGAAATCTAGCATGAAAGGAAGAATCAACTGATGCAACAAACTTGTTTGTCTTATTTTAAGCAATTGCCAGCCAGGTGCAATGGCTCACACTTATAATCCCAGCATTTAGGGAGGCTGAGGTGGTAGTATCACTTGAGCCCAGGAATTCAAGACCAGCCTGGGCAACATAGCAAGGCCCCGTCTCTACGAAAAAAATTAAAAAGAATAGCCAGGCATGGTGGCACACACCTGTGGTCTCAGCTACTAGGGAGACTTAGTTGGGAGGATCTCGAGTCTAGGGGGGTCAAGGCTTCAGTGAGCTATGATCGATCCACTGCACTCCAGCCTGGGTGACAGAGCAAGACTCTCTCAACAACAACAACAAAAGATTGCCACAGCTACCCCAGCCTTTAGCAACTGCCAACCCTGATCAGTCAGCAGCCATCAACATCAAAATAGGACCCTCCACCAGCAAAAAGACTGAAAATCACTGAAGGCTGAGATGATCATTAACATTTTTTAGCAATAAAATATTTTTAATTAAGTTATGCACACTTTTTAGATATAATTCTATGCACACTTAATATAGTGTGTAAAGTGTAAACATAACTTTTATATGCACTGAGAAATCAAAAAATTTGTGACTCACTTTATTGCAATATTCACTTTATCAAGGTTCTCTGGAACCTCACCTGCAGTGTCTCTGAGGTATGTCTTATATAATATGTGTTATATATATTCTCTATGTGTATAATTTATTTTCTTCAGCTCTTCAGGTGAACATTACCATGTCAGGGACAGAATTATATTCTTTTTATGCAACTTGTACAATTTTCTTTTAGTTCTTCCCTCCAAACCCTGTTGTTTTTATAGAGCATTCTTTCATGTGGCCTTTTTAAAGTTTTATGTTGCTTACTATTATAAATGCAAACTTTTGTATTCTGTGTTTGAGTTATCTCTTTCTGAAATTGTGTGTTATTACCAATATTCTTTCAAAAGATATTGTGGAGTTAATAATATTAGGCACTGAAGTTTAATTTTAAATTTTTTTGCAGAATAAAAATAATAATTATATTTGTATAAAAGGATATGAGTGCATTGATAAGTGAATCTCAATGTGTTTTATATATGATCCATGTAAAAATTCTCAAATACAATATACTTGGAAATTCTTAATACCATAGTATTAGCTGAAAAATTATGTTTTTTAGGCCAAATATTGGATTGAAAATTCTGACCTAACCTAGTATTTATTTCCTCCAAATAGTGTCCCTAGTTTCAGATGAAATACAATTTTAATTTAAGAATGAAATGTGAAAGCAAGCCATTTATACGTTGACAAGTCCCATAAAGTACTATGGAATTTAATCAAGTCTAAGATAGTCTCAATTGTTAAGTTACACTGTTATTTTATAGTACACCAAGAAAGAAAATAATGCTGTCACTGAAGTAAAACACAGTTTCTTAACATTTAGAATTTTTATAACTACTAAAAGAACTTTTTTAGACTTAAATGCAGATTATTTTAATAATTTTAATCACTTGTGAATATTTTATGTATATACACACACAGACATACATTGGAAATATTGGTAAGGCATTCCTAAACCTTCTTCCCTTTCACTACCGGACTCTTCTAAATTACTTTGGAGTCTGAGTTTTCAACATTCACATCTCACACCTAAGCTTATTCTGTCAGTGTGCAATATATTTTAACAGAGAGATCCACCATTTTTCCAGTGATTTCATCTAAAGAGCAACACCCAATCTTTAAGTTTTGATGTTGCTATTTACTCTACCTTACTAGAACGTGTCAACAGGAGATTTTCCTGTCAAAAATCAGGATTTATATTTATATTCATTTTTCAAATGCTCCTTAAAAGGTTCTACTGAAATGTGATTAAGCATTGTCCAATCAAGCCACAGGAAATAATAACCAAATTCAGACATGCATAGTCCATGATAACATTACTACCTATGACTGCCTCTTGATGAACCTAGATTGGAAAAAGTCATTAGGTGTAAGACATCCTTATTGCTAATATGATAGGATGTGAAAACAATAGGTGTCTTAGAATCAACAAATTATAGTATTAAAGAAAAATCACTGTTGAAGATAATTTTAAAAAACAATTTCAGCTCTAATTAATGGCATATGTATGTGTATACAGACACATTATTCTAGAAAATAAAATTTTAACAGACAAGTCATTTATGTAATTCCTAGATTTTTTTGTTACATAAATTTACTTGCATCTTTTAAGATGTTTTGGATATTTTAGCTATGTTCTATTGAAAAACTTTTCCATCAAGAGTTGAATGATTATGGTTACAACAAAATATATGTTCAACACTTCTAATTTATTATTTCATGTGCTTTTATACATATGACTGAAAATAACCTGTCAAACTGATCGTTTGTGAAGTATTGAAAAGTTCTCATTATGTTTCATGTGAACTAGTATTTCTCCTCTGACCATTAAAATGTGCTTTCTTGCCTTTCCAAATGATTGGATGTTAAAGATAAACAAATAAATGACAAGAGCAACTGAGTATTTCTTTATCTCCTCTCTGCTGTAGGTCCTGTAAGTAGTGTTTTGGTGAATAAATATGGCAGCCGGCCAGTGGTGATAGCAGGAGGCTTATTATGCTGTCTTGGAATGGTGTTGGCCTCCTTTAGTAGCAGCGTGGTACAGCTGTACCTCACTATGGGATTCATTACAGGTAAGCCATTTAGTCTTCAGCTTATTCTTAACTCTTCTGTTATTTTCAAAGCTCTATGAGAAGAATGAACAACAGAAAATTCTTATTTTCTTTGAATTTATTTTTTTATAAACAATGCAGTTTTAAAGTATTTTCATCTAGTACATTGAAATTCAAGCTATATAATGGGCAAACATTTCATTTTTAAAAAAATAAAAAATTATCAGACAAGTTACATGTTATCATATAAATTTAAAAAGAAAACAGCTTTAGTTTGCTTTTTTTCCTTTTTTGCTTTTTACTCTTCAGCCAATGGAGATGGTGTTGTTGGACACAGACTTTCTGATGTAAATAAATACCTTCATTATTATAAAACTTATTTTCATGACTTATCTCCATTTGCAGTATCTGACTTTCCACTCATAATATGTTAAAACGATGCCAGAGAGATATTTTCTGGATGCACTGATTTAGCTTTAACAATAAAATTCTTGTTACTTGTTCTGATTAGTGGTAGAGCTCATTAACCCTGTTCCTTCTTTTTCTTACTGAAATGATCCTGTTTAAAAGCTCAGTGAGCCACACTTTCTTCAAACACAAATATTAAAAATGACCTACTGTCACTTGATGATAGTTGTTTCTCATGCACATATCTATTGACTCAAAATGACCACAATATGTACACCTGGAAAGCACTATTTTTATTAGTCTAAATAAAAAATTGCATTACAAATTTATATTCAACATATTAGGAAAAATCGGACTTCAATATATAAAGAGACTGAATCTTTTCTTTCTGCCCAGAGATAAAAAGGCAAACATATTTACACTCATGTAATCTTACACTCATGCATCATTTGATGAAAAAAATGTATTGAAGCTTACAGTAATAGTGATGTTAAAATCTTTCTCTTTACAATCTATCCACATCTCTCTCCTTTTTTGATATAACGAAATGCATTTAATATTGTAAATGAAAACCGTCTTGTATGTAAGCATTATCATAGTGAAGAGAGTGCCTTTTCTTTTGTGTAGAGAAATTGACTACTGCATTTGACTGTAGAAGTCAGGATGCACCTACAAGTAGGGAAAAGATGATTTTGTTATTTCCTCACTACAGATATCAATGGCATTATTGGTGTTTCAACTTAGAATTGTATTCCTTTGGCTCTTAAATACTTTGATGCCCCCAAATGCAATTATTAAGTCCATCTATGAGGGATTTACTTTAAATCATTATCAGCAAATACTTTGACTTTGGTTTCCAAAAGTAGACAGATCTAGCATTTAAACTTGACTTGACACATATGATCTGTGTGATCATGGGTACGTTAACCTCCTTATACTTTCTTTGTCTATAAAATTAGATAAATAATAGCTCTTCTTAAAGGGGTTATTAGAAAAATGTAAAAAATGAATACATAGTACTTTACAGAGTACCCAGAATTTTGATGATCATAAATATTTGCAAATAATCATAATACCATTTATATAATACTTACAGTTCTAAAACTTACTTTATTTTGGCAAAATCTTTTTGTGTTGTTAGGTGAAGTCAAGCTCAGGAAGTCTAAGTGTTTTGCCCAGTAATATAAAATAGGTACCTATTTGGAGTAGATCAGTTCTATTGATTTCAAGCCTATGTTTGTTTTACCATGCCAGAATGAGAAAGAGATGGCACCTATTTCCAGATGAAAATATGGATTAAGATTTGAAGGCAAAAGTTCCAGGCGACAGAATGGAGAAAATGATATAAGATAAAAAAAAAAAAAAAACACCTTAAGCTCTGAAACATAATACCTGGATTTTAATTTGGGTTCTTCTACTTACAAGCTACTTGACCATAGGCTGGTCAGTTTTGTTATTTATAAATCGGATTTAATTACACTCATTCTGCATATCTCACAGGTATGGCTGAGGTATAGCGTTAGAGAACATGCTGTCCTGTTACTCTCCAAAGCATGTTCTTGTTCCTTCTTGTCAGCTTTTAGGGGTCTTCTTACTTATAGAAAATGTCTGTATTAAAGGGTTGGAGTATTTGTACACAGACCTGTGTATTTCACGACTGGAATACTTAACCACTTTACAGAACTGTTTCAATCTAGGTAAATTAGTTAATGTAGAAGAACTCTTACCTCTCTAGCCCCTAAAATATAGAGTAATTCCTAGTTTAAGGGAAAACAAGAGATAGTTTATATAAGCCGAATTTTCATAAACCAATGTACTTTTTTTTTTGAGACAGAATCTTGCTCTGTCGCCAGGCTGGAGTGCAGTGGCATGATCTCGGCTCACTGCAATCTCCACCTCCTCAGTCCAAGTGATTCTCTTGCCTCAGCCTCCCAAGTAGCTGGGATTACAGGCATGTGCCACCACACCCGGCTAATTTTTGTATTTTTAATAGAGACGGGGTTTCACCATGTTGGCCAGGATGGTCTCGATCTCCTGACCTCATGATCCATCTGCCCTGGCCTCCCAAAGTGCTGGGATTACAGGCATGAACCACCACTCCCGGCCTAAATCAATGTACTTTTTAAAGGATCTTATTTATTACAATTGCTCAGTAGTGCCTTAGTGAGCTACAAGAGGTAATTTATTTTCCAAAGGTGATACTCAACACTGCCAAGGAACTCCCTAGACAGTGGGACTTTGGCTCATATAAACAATCAGTGTTAATCCCTGAATTAAAACTATGTTTCAAGCAAAAAATTCCTTTTTACTTAGCACACAAGTGCATCTATATACATTAAATGTGGAATGTGAGGGATGTACAGCATGAAATTTTTGTTATTTGCATAGTATTGAAACAAATGTTTGTGGGGAGACATAAGATTGTTACAAATTACGACCTTTTTAGTCTGTTTATAATTCTTCAATGCCGAAAGGAAAGTATTCATTTTTATATTGCCCTCTTGCTCACAAGGAAGAAATCTATTCTATATATGTGTATATATGTCAAGAGGAAAGGATCTGAGGAATTAAATGATTTTAATTGAGAACTAATAATTTTGTCCTAGTTTCAACCTATTGTACAACTGTTGATATATCAGTGGAAATTCTCAATTTTATTTTTGTGCTTTAAAATTAAAGGAATTAAACTTGAAATGAAACTGTCGTTTCAAGTGTTCAGTTATGAAAACCTTATTGTTTTTATGCAATTACATTTATAATAATCAAAATGTACTATCTGATATTGTTTTTAATTCTGCCTTTCCCACTTGAATGTACATTTTGAGGAGTAATTTCTTTTGTGAGTGCCATAATGTGTTTGTGTTTTCCCCCACTTTTGTTTTGTTCTTTTTAGGTTTAGGTTTAGCCTTCAACCTGCAACCCGCCTTAACCATAATTGGCAAATACTTCTATAGGAAGCGACCCATGGCAAATGGATTGGCCATGGCAGGAAGTCCTGTTTTCTTAAGTTCATTGGCTCCTTTCAATCAGTACCTTTTTAATACTTTTGGCTGGAAAGGAAGCTTCCTGATTTTGGGAAGTCTACTTTTGAATGCCTGTGTGGCTGGTTCCCTCATGAGACCCCTTGGACCCAATCAAACCACTTCTAAGTCTAAAAGTAAGACTGGCAAAACAGAAGATGATTCAAGCCCGAAGAAAATCAAAACGAAGAAATCAGCTTGGGAAAAAGTTAATAAGTATTTAGATTTCTCCCTTTTTAAGCATAGAGGATTTCTGATATATCTGTCTGGAAATGTCATTATGTTCCTAGGTTTTTTTGCCCCCATTATATTCTTGGCTCCATATGCTAAAGACCAAGGAATTGATGAGTACTCGGCAGCTTTTCTGCTATCTGTTATGGCTTTCGTTGATATGTTTGCTAGGCCTTCTGTAGGATTAATTGCAAACTCCAAATATATTCGACCTCGAATTCAGTACTTCTTCAGTTTTGCAATCATGTTCAATGGAGTGTGTCACCTCTTGTGCCCACTGGCACAGGACTACACAAGCCTGGTATTATATGCTGTATTTTTTGGCCTTGGATTTGGGAGTGTTAGCAGTGTTCTCTTTGAAACTCTCATGGACCTCGTGGGTGCACCAAGATTTTCCAGTGCCGTTGGACTTGTCACAATTGTGGAGTGTGGCCCAGTTCTTCTTGGCCCTCCTCTTGCAGGTAAGAACATTTTTCATCAAGGAATATGTAAAGCATAAAATTAATATCCATTAACTGAGACTTTATATACAGATGTTTAAATGTGTTTTATAATAATACTAATAGCCTGAAGGAATATGGGCAGGTTAATTTTAGGTTTTATTATAAACTTTAAAATTTCATAATTAGTCAATTTTAGACCTAAACTTGTTTCAGAACCTGGACCTGTGAACTTAAGAACTTATGTTAGACTGATAATTAGTAGCATAATCTTCAGGATTTTTATCTACTTCAGTTGTTTTGGTCTCTTAAAAATATATCAGAAAAAAATGCTATTTTATCTTTATCATTGGTGAACAGATCTCTCGTCTGTTTATATTGAAATGAGCCAAAATTGTAAAATATTCTCTCAAAAGGTCAGAATCTATTTTTTAGTTGAGTACATTGGATATATTAATTTGAAATTTGTTACATGCTGAGAAAATACATTTATAATATCACTGATAAGAATATATTCATGTGTCTATTCCATATAGAGAAAGACAGGGATGACCGAAAATTTATTCACAGTTTTTTTGAGGGCCATTCATGTTCCATGTTTATAAATTGGAAAGATTACCTTCAGATTTTAAGATCTGAAATATTTTCAAAGATGCCAATAAAAGTGTCTGTGCTAAATTATTCAGTAAAAAGATGCAGTACATGTTTAGAGCATGACCAAAGAATACCCTCACAAATTGAGAAGCTGGTCTGATACTTAAGAGAGAGAGAGAGAGAGAGAAATAGATAAAATGTACATTACAGAAGCATTGGATTTTTGTTGGAATTGCTTGTGGTTATTTTATAGTTCCCTTCTGAATTACAGTGGTGAATGCTTTTAGAAGTAAATTATGCCTTCTGAACTTATGGTTTAAAGACATGTATCAGAGCATTTTGAAGTTAAAACTTTGTTTAGTCTTAGACTTTAAATGTTATAAATATTACATTCTGTTTGTGCACCAGCCTTTGCCAGCAACCAATGTATATTGTTTTGGTTAATACCGGACTTAAGTATTCACTTAGACTCTTGGCCTGCTCTCTCATGGTCAGAGTCATTGCCAGGCTAAATGTAAATTTTTCCATTATTTAGTCAGTTTTTAAACTGTTTTCTACATGACATCAAGGAACCATTCTGAAAGTGTGAAAAGTTATGTTTAATTTGTTAATTTTAATGACATCATTGACCTTTTGTCTCTTCATTTTTTTTTCACTTGGTTAGGAATGTATCAAAGTCGGCTCTAAGACCTAGGTGGTGTGGTTGTTGTCTTTCTCTGTCCACCAGGGCTATCCTATGGTATCTAGCACAGGTGTTTTAGGTGGTATATCTCTCAATATAAATATACCATGACATCAAAACAATTGTCAAAAGAGAGTGGGCCGGGCGCAGTGGCTCACGCCTGTAATCCCAGCACTTTGGGAGGCCGAGGAGGGCGGATCACGAGGTCAGGAGATCGAGACCATCCTGGCTAACACAGTGAAACCCCGTCTCTACTAAAAAATACAAAAAATTAGCCGGGCGTGGTGGCGGGCGCCTGTAGTCCCAGCTACGCGGGAGGCTGAGGCAGGAGAATGGTGTGAACCTGGGAGGCGGAGCTTGCAGTGAGCCGAGATCGCGCCACTGCACTCCAGCCTGGGCGACAGAGCGAGACTCCGTCTCAAAAAAAAAAAAAAAAAAAAAAAAGAGAGTGAAAGCCAGTAGGTCTTGTTATTTATCAGGCAGTTGATTTTGTTACATAAGATAAGCACAATTGGTCCTTCTTTTTTTTTCATACGGAATTAGTTTGATCAACTGAGTTTTAGAGCCTATTCTTATCCACACAATTCTTAGTGTCAACAGAGAAGTTACCATGCATGAGGGGATGAAAAAAGAATCAAGTCCAAATACATAGTGGGGATAGACTCTAAGAATTAAAATAAAGGAATCTTATTTGGCCACTCCCACCTGAGCAGATAATGTGCATTAATATTTTTAAAAAACAGTTTCAATATTTTTGAATGCTTATTGTGTTAACATTGCCAAACCATGTGCCACTGGTAGCAAATGGCAATAATTGATTTTAGACCTATTGTTGAAACTCTCAGACTGTAGCCATTATATATCCATTTTTTTCATTCCATGTCTGCCATCCGCTACCCCTAATATTTCTTGACTTTTAGATTGGCTTCTTCTCTATAGTATTTGATTATCGCTAGAACTGCTGGCCCATAGTAGGCACTGAGTTAATATTTTTGAATGATTGAATATTATTGCTGTTACGTCTTACATAGTTGCAGCACAGCAGTGAAAAGTAGGGAGTGTGTGGTTTCTATTTCATATTTGTTTTTTTCAGACTGAACTTTCACTGCTCCTCTCAGAAAGAATTGAAGCTTTAGTTCTGGAAAGCATATCTGGTTTCTTGATGATGCTAAAAAATTCTTTTTTTTTTCTTATTAGAGGTATTATGCTAATTATTATTTAATCCTTAAAATATTTCTATTTTTATTATTTTTTATTTTATTATTATTATACTTTAAGTTTTAGGGTACATGTGCACAATGTGCAGGTTAGTTACATATGTATGCATGTGCCATGCTGGTGTGCCGCACCCATTAACTCGTCATTTAGCATTAGGTATATCTCCTAAAGCTATTCCTCCCCCCTCACCCCACCCCACAACAGTCCCCAGAGTGTGATGTTCCCCTTCCTGGTTCCATGTGTTCTCATTGTTCAATTCCCACCTATGAGTGAGAATATGCAGTGTTTGGTTTTTTGTTCTTGCGATAGTTTACTGAGAATGATGATTTCCAGCTTCATCCATGTCCCTACAAAGGACATGAACTCATCATTTTTTATGGCTGCATAGTATTCCATGGTGTATATGTGCCCCATTTTCTTAATCCAATCTATCATTGTTGGACATCTGGGTTGGTTCCAAGTCTTTGCTATTGTGAATACTGCCGCAATAAAAAAATTCTTAAAACATTTAGAAAGTATGCTGATGTGGCAGCCCAAAGTGGTATTAACTCTGATGGGCCATGGACCTAATGCTTTTATATTTAGAAGTATAATAATCATTGTAGAAACAGAAATATTTGACTCAAGTTAAGAAGGCAAATTAAAATTATGCAATTTTTGTTATGTTTATGACTATATCATGCTTACTTAAATAAACCCATTATACCATCTACCTGATTAAAACAGAAAATTTTGTTTAAATAGGTAATATATTACAAGTAGCCAAATTTAATGTTGAGCCACTGACTAGATTCTAGGGAGAATGCTATGGATTCTGACTAAACAGACTGGTTTGAAAGTTGTGTATCAGAATCACTTGGAATGCATATGCTAATTTATATAGATTTGTATACACTAAATTTTGCTGTTAATAATTACTAAGAATTAGATGCCTGCATAAGCAAGAGACAAAACTAAATATAAGCTGACAAAATTGTAAAAGTCAATTAACCTTCATATTAAATGGCACCAGGCTAGATTTTAAATGGTCTCAATAATCAAGTGGAATAGTTTTTTTACTGATTAGTTTCCCCTTAATAATTTAGACTCAGATAAAGTGAAAAACTAGGATTAGCTCAAATAGTGACATGGCACTTAAACAACAGGTTAGGTGAAGCCATTCTGCAGAGTAGTTAAGAATGAGTACAGACAGACCTCAGTTAAGAGTCTAGATTCTACCACTAACTAGCTACATAACCATGCCCAGATTACTTCACAGTACTCCTTGTAAGGATCAAGTGAGATATTACAGATAAAATTCTTAGGCTAGTATGGGGCATAGAGAAAGCACTTAGTAAATATTAGACACTGTTAGGAACCATGTAAAAGCCTTTGGGTTTCTCCTAAAGAAAGTAATTTTTCTCTATTGAAGAGAAAAGGAAGCATGGAAAGGGTGAAGCAATCCTAACATGTGCTGTAAATAGAGATATCTATATTCACATGTATAGATATAAAAATATACCTCACTCGTGTATGTATTAATATATACACACAAAAAATGCCTAGTTTGTCTTGTTTGTATATTTTACCGAGAGAAATAATTTTTAGTAAATTTAATGTACTAGTAATATAATACTGTAAGTGTCTCTGCATACCTTTACTAAGCATATGTAGAAGTCATAATCTAGATTTTTTTATTTTTAAAGTCTTATTTGACATTAATTTAAATAAGAGGAATATACTTTGAAGAATAATTTATTTGAATTTTTATCATTATATGACTGTTTTATTATGCCAACTTAAAAGATGTTCTTTGTCTTCTAGGTAAATTGGTGGATTTAACTGGAGAATATAAATACATGTACATGTCCTGTGGGGCTATTGTGGTAGCAGCAAGCGTGTGGCTGCTCATTGGCAATGCTATCAACTATAGATTGCTTGCAAAGGAAAGGAAGGAGGAAAATGCAAGGCAGAAGACCAGAGAATCTGAACCCTTGAGCAAATCTAAATATTCGGAAGATGTTAACGTCAAAGTTTCAAATGCACAGAGTGTAACCTCAGAAAGAGAAACTAACATTTAACAAGAATCACATCTCTGATTTCAGTGTTTATGACTTTATCTAGGAGTTTGTTTTTCATTTTGTTTTTTTAAATTATTAGAAAAGGTTTTAGCTGAAATGAGGAGTCACAATTAAGGATGGAGATGATATTTTCCTCAATGGCAAATTTTAAATTAGTTTTTAAAAACTTATTTGGATAGTTAAATTTTGAGATTATGCAATAGAAAGAATCCATGCTATAGGTTTATTTCCATACCTGACTCTGGGTGTGGTGGTTAAAATACTAATTTTAAAGTCTTCCAGTGACTTTCGGTCTTGGTTATATGGAGAATTCTGAATCCCAAACCCTGGTTTAGGTAGGTAAGGAGGATGCCTAATCCTACAAAGTGACCCTTTATACATTTCATTTTTTATTTGATATTAAAGTATGAGATAGAGTTGAGAGACAATTAATTATCCCCTCTTACACACAAACACACATACTCCCACATACTTACCCACATGTACACAGAGTATCTGGAGAATAAAACCCAAATTCAAAAAAAAAATGTTAATTTATTTTTAAGGTAAAAATAATCCATGAAGATAAAAGAAACATATGTCTGCATGCTACTTTACAATGTTGGTTTTAAAGATAAGCACATGGGTAAAAATGAGGGTGATCCTTATTCAAAAATAACATCTGACTACTATAAAAATATTTGCATATATAAGTTTGACAAAAGAAAATCAATGTTAAACCATTAAATCTGAGCACAGTTAGACTTGATTAATCCATGCACATGATTTTTTTTGAGTAGGGAGCATTAGTACCTGGTGCTAGAGAATAGAACCCTCAAATAATTTTTAGAATTCTTACCTAATATGTAAAAGTCTGCATGACTCTTAACAATGAGCCACATCCATTGATTTTACAGGGATTTTAGTTCGTAATCCAGAAAGTAATAATCAGGGATTTTATTTTAATCAGGCATCAATCCAGATTCACTGTTATACTGAAATATCAAAGTAAAATCCTAGTTGGCAGGATTGTAAGTAGACCGAATTCTAATTTTTCCCAACACATAGTGGTAATTGGAGGTTACTGTTATGAATACTCCATCTGACTACGACTAAGAGAGTGAGGGGTGTAATGAACCCTCTAAGCTCTCTCAGTTCCTTCCCTTCCACAAAATGCAAGAGCAAAAGCAAACTACAAACAGGCCTTGTGCTCAACCACTGGAAATGCCTCCTAGGATAAGAATGGCAGCACTTGAAAATTCTGCCCTCTACTGATGAGACTTCCTGCTGCCTTTGGACATAACTAAGCCAGGAAACTTAAAAAGCCTTCTAGAAATAGAGACACTGTATGACTTGCAATTGTAGGTATAGTTTATAATCTGATAGCAAAAAACTTGAAATATTGCAGCCCAGTTTAATTCAGCACTTTCCCATTTTCATAACTATGTGAAAACATCTGGGAATTTGAAACACTCCTGAATACAGAGGCATATTCTTTTTAAACTATAAATACCATTTTGAGTGAGAAAGTACTTTTAAACAAGAAAGAAATTGTACATTATGACTAAAGTTATAAATATAATATTTATATCTATAAATCTGAAGTTTAACATTATGATTAATTTAAAAAGTATTTAGTGCTTGACAATTAAAGTAGTGTCACTCTTAAGATGTCAAAGGGAATTAGCCATTTTTTTATTGTAATAAAGGCAGGTGCTATTTTTTTCTGGTGAGATTGCACTGGATACCAGGCTTTCGTAATAGTTAACATTAAGTATTTGATTCATAAAGTTAATTCACTGCTTAAGCATGTGGCTCATATTTAGGAAGCTATATAAAATTCAGTTTTTCATTTAACATTTGCTCTTTTGCATATGAAGAGATATTTGTATTTTTCAAATGTTAAGTAAAACAAGATGTGCCAATATCATAGGTAAATAAATTAGGGAAAATGTGGGACTTTACGGCTGTTTTTAATTTAGTTTCACCCGATCTTGATTCTTGAATTAGCTATGTTTATATTTTTAGTTCTTTTTTATTCAACTCAGATTTGTCAAGAAATGTAACCTCTAAATTGTGTAGTACCTCTCCAATCATAAATTTTCAAAAAAAATTCTACTTTCCAAAAAGTGTCTTGAATTCTCTGAAAAGGCACATTAAACTAATATGAACATCAGATACCAGGGGGAAATAAATGGCAAAGTAATAATCATGAGGTTTTAGGTCAAAGACTACATTATATATATTTTTTATTACCTTCTAGTAGAGACATCCTCCTGGGTGCATTTCAGTGGCCTTCTCCAGGGAGGAGGTTTATTTACTTACTGATGAGTTTCTCGTCATGTCAAAACCAGTTCACATTTGTCTGGCTGCTCTTTGGTTGTCTTCATTCGTTATTTATTTCTAACACTGTATTAAATTGTTAGAAAAGAAAGTAAAACTTGCACATTCAAAGCACATGGTTTGTACAGTCACACCTGGCAGTAGCACTGCACAGTTGTTACAAATATGCACACACGTTAACTGCTATGCATAAATATTGACAGTTAAACCAGAACACAATTGAAACAGTGACATAAATACCTACAGGATTCAGAATTGTTCCAGGGTAATATAAATTATTCTACTTGTTCACTCTCCCCACCCTCTTGAACTTGTTAGATTTGCTGCTTTAGCAGAATCTTTCCAAGATTGAGAAAAGTGTATCAACCTAGGATTTTCATTATTATATAGTCACATAAATGGAGGAGGAGATATATTTGGCTTCTGCCTCTGCAACAATTAGTATGAACATATTTCTTTCTCTAGGGAATAATAGGTTTTAAACATTTGTGATATCATGAAGCAAAGTCAGGGTATACCACTACAATCCCCACTAATCTCTATTCCCACATTATGAAATTGTACAGAAGAAAGGGTGTCATTAAATCAAGGTATCCAAATAATTCATGGCTACTTTAACTATTTTTTCATTCGTGTTAACTGAGCCCCCCATATTTTTTACTACTTAACCTTAAATATGCCATCACTAATTTATGAATAGAACATTGGGTTTGCACTTTTCCTGACCTATCCTCACCCCCTTTCCTGATCCTTTTTGCATTCACCTAGCACACCTTAAGAGACAACAAATCTGGTTTTAGTGTATTTCATATTGGAAGACATGATGTTTTCTCAGTATAAATCTACATGTCTCATAAATAATCACTTTTTTGGTGCCAAGTTTCAACCCTTTAGCTCATGGACTCATTGGCCTCAGCCTAGTACTAAGAAACAAGTAAAATAATTAGATTTTCTATGTTTGAATGTGCACTTTAAAAAATCTAGATAATTTATACTCATTCTTTTCTGGCTGTACAACATGACAATCAAGAATATAGAAAAGAAGACTAAAAGATATATGATATAAATGTAAGTTTTTATGTAGATGACATAAATATGAAGAGATATTCTTGGTCAGTTAGTTGAAACATTTTTTATCTAAAACACCTTTAAAAAATCCCTTTCATATGTAGAATGTGGAAGACTTTTAATAAAACAAAATAAAAATTGTTATTTTTAGGCTTAATTTAATAGGGAGATTGGATGCATAGTGGAAAGGGAACTAATATTTATGTATTATGCATTTTGCTTATGTAATGCCTTTCAATATGAAAACCAAAACCATGGCAGAATTATTACTAGCTTGATATGACAGATGAGTGAAAACAAAAAACAAAGAAGCTCAGCAGACTACCCAAAGTTAAAAGGCAGTATGAACCAAAATTAAAACTCAGGTTTACCTAACCAGAAAGATCCCCGAGGTGTTCACTACCGTGCTGCCTCCCAATAGAGGCCAGAGAAGCAAAGGAAGATAAAATATAGGTACAAAAAAGATACATCCTATATAGTAAAACAATTAGGTTTAACTGTAACTTGTATTATGATTTATTTAGTGTTTATCAGAGAACTGCATTCGCTAGAACCTGAATATGTAATTTCTTTCTTTCTTTTTTTTTTTTTTTTGAGACTGAGTCTTGTTCTTGTCGCCCAGGCTGGAGTGCAGTGGCGCAATCTCAGCTCACTACAACCTCCGCCTCCCGGGTTCAAGCAATTCTCCTGCCTCAGCCTCCCGAGTAACTGGAATTACAGGCATGTGCCACCATGCCCGGCTAATTTTGTGGCTTTTTTTGTTGTGTTTTGTTTTGTTTTAGTAGAGATGGGGTTTCTCCTTGTTGGTCAGGCTGGTCTTGAACTCTGACTTCAGGTGATTCACTCGCCTCTACCTCCCAAAGTGCTGGGATTACAGGCGTGAGCCACTGCGCCCAGCCTTGAATATGTAATTTCTGATTGCCTGCTTTTCTCCCCAATGCAAATTATCTCAAATAATGATAATTATTACATATAGACATAATTACTTCAATATGACTCTTTTTCTCATAAAAATAATGACATATTTGAGTCAGGCATAATACATTTTTTCTGAGGTTGGAGTTAGCAGGAAAATGTTATCTTTTATGAATAAATAATTCCCAGATTGGTTGCTACATATCATGATTCAAAAAGTAAAATAATTACCTGGATGTGGTGGTGTGCACCTGTAGTCCCAGCTACTCAGGAGGCTGAGACGAGAGGGTCATTTGAGCCCAGGAAGTTGAGGCTTCAGTGAGCTATAATGGCCCCACTTGCAGTCCAGCCTAGGCAATAGAGTGAGACTCTGTCTCTATTAAAAAAAAAAAGTAAAATGTTCTTACTAGAAAACATTATATTTAGAATTTTAGTGATTATTCCATTTATAATATTATCCCTAGCTACCAAAAAAAAGATTATAAGATACAAATGATTTGGTTTACCCATACAGTTACATATTAATTTTCATCATTTAATACAACTTACCCTACACCGTAGCTTATTTTTCAAGTTTCTTTCAACATCTTTGTTGTCATTCACCTCTTTGTCTATTTGTTCTGTAGAGAAAACAAGTGTCATTGCTTTTGTCTTCTCCATCTAGACTTTTGCAGTCCTTAGACTATAATTCTCCTTAGCTCTATTCAAATAGTGCACTTGCAAGGCGCTGCATTCTTCTCAAAGTCAGCCATGATGCACATGTTTATAATTACATACACATATAATTGAATATGATTTTAGAGTCTTGAAAAACTGATCTTCCTTGGCACTATCCTGAATGTTTTTGATTTTCTTAAAGTGCCTGACAATATTGAGTAACAAAGCTTACCATCACCACATTGCACCATTATGTATTATTCTGTAGTCTCCATCAATGCAGTGACATCACTGATACATCATACAAGAAACAAGATTTCTAACCACAACTATTCAGAGCAGTAATTAGCATCTATATTGAGAATATAAGACTAATATTACAAACTTGACTTTACTCATCTCTCTCTAAGATTTTGATTTCTGCACAACCATATGCAGAGCTCATGTTTGAGAAGGCACTTAAAAGCTGAGAGGCCCAATGATCAGTAATTATAATGCTTGCATGATCAAAATTATAAATTCTCTTTGTTGATACAATTAAAAATGAGTAATTTTCTGAGCTTATGTCATTTTTTTATAGTTCTGATTTTCTCTTCTTTCCTATCAGTTGTTTGTACACTGGAGATTTTAGCTCTTTACAGGGTGCTACAATCTGGTTTATTTTAGTCTTCTCTACTGCTTTTTCTTCACTTTAATTCATTTATGTGCAAATCAGGGAAGAATTGCTGTAGTATTGAGAATGGTCATTTTAAAAGTCTCTACCTTAAGAGCAAAATTAATACTGCAAAATGAATTTTTGATTTTACAGGAGCATATGGGAATTTAGATCAAATTACATCTCCCATCCCAATCTCCTGCTTCTTCATCATCTCCCCCCTTTTCTTTATATAATTATTTTTTAAATGTTTTCCTTTCTATATTTTTATAATATCTAGGTAAAACTTGTTTAGCATTTTTTATTTAATTATGGACATATTTAGTATGGACTTTTGTTTCTTTGGTGTATTTAGTTACACTTGTTTGCATGATCTACATGTTTTTCAGTCTTCATATATACTTGTTAATAAGGTGAGCAATATTCAGGAATATTTCAGTAGGCAATTAATGATCATAAATTTATTCACATTTCAGTAAATATTTTTCACATGATCAAACAGGATTTTTTGTTTCTTTTTAATTTAAATATGGCAAAATAAGCTAGAGAATCTCAGTGTGAAAACACTGATACTGAACATTCTATTAAAATAGAATAAGTTCGTGTAGGGACATGGATGAAATTGGAAATCATCATTCTCAGTAAACTACCGCAAGAACAAAAAACCAAACACCGCATATTCTCACTCATAGGTGGGAACTGAACAATGAGAACACATGGACACAGGAAGGGGAACATCACACTCTGGGGACTGTTGTGGGGTGGGGGGAGGGGGGAGGGATAGCATTAGGAGATACACCTAATGCTAGGTGACGAGTTAGTGGGTGCAGCGCACCAGCATGGCACATGTATACGTATGTAACTAACCTGCACATTGTGCACATGTACCCTAAAACTTAAAGTATAACAATAATAAATAAAATAATAAAAATAAAAATAAAATAGAATAAGTTGATAAAAAGCTCCTCTGTTCAGAAAAACAAAAGAATGGCATTTTATCTCACATAAATTTAGGATGAAATTTTAAAACATTCTTTTGACTAAGACTTTAATTCTTACATGCATCTAAAATAAATGTTTTGAGTTAGACTCAGTTTATATAGCTTCCTCGTTAGAGTACACATTTTTTTTCTCATCCTCCTAATCTCAAGAGTACATATTTCTGACAAGCTTTTCAATGGTACGATGGCTTTTATTTTTCTATCATCAACTTTCTATATTTAACTAAAGCATTAGTATTTCTAGATTTAGTGAAATAGCAAATATGAATTAAAATATTTATCTCTAGACATTAGATCTATTGTATTTTGATTTGTTTTGATATATTTATGTCTCAGAAGATATGTTTAATGAATTCATTTCATCCTCTCAACCCTCAGTTTTGTTAGGTATCCACATTTTTACCATATAAAACTAGACTGGATTAAGGATTTTGCCTAAACCTATACCAATACTCTGAATAAATGCAGGGTTGGAGATAGAATTCAGGTCTTTTAACTTCTAACACACTTTTTTCTCCATTGCACTACAGAAGCCGTAAGGTCATAATGATGATCTTTGTAGAGTAAATAAAATATTTTCCTAGAAATATATATAACAACCGTACTTGATAGTTTATATCCCAAATGAATATATTTTTCCAATCATGGTTTGCAAAATCATGTTTGCAAACTTACTTTGAAGACTATTTCCTGATTGCCACAGCAGATAATTCGTGGCAAATCGGAAATAATATTTAGTGAGATTATTTTGCACAATATATGTTGTTATAGCAATATCAAAATCATTTAAAACATATCAACATTGTATTAATAAAAAACGTCAATATCTCATTAATTCCTTTTTTATTTTATGTTCCTTTTTATTTTAGAAGCAGTGTTCATTTTTTTCTAAAGTAGAACGCCAGAGCACAGAACACACAGTTCAAGTTTAAATTATTAAATTGTATGCAAGAAATTATTGCCATAGCATAGTCTTGAGGAGAACACTTCTACAGTATTTCTTGATCTAAGAACCTGAACATGTGTTAATGAAATTATTAGAATAAGTTCTATCTCAAAAATTTCTTATTTTATGAATGTTTTCTTCACCTAATAAACAATACTAAAATTCATAACAGCTGTCTGGCAACAGTGTAATTAGAGCTTCTTTTATATTAGAGATTCCATCTACCTCTGCATCTTATCTAGCTAGATACAGTCTTTCTAGACTTTCTCCTTTATTCCCGTGTAGAGAACAAACAAAAATCACACCTAAATTAAAGATCTGTGGTGAAGGGGAAGAGGGGTTGCTATTAGGAGTTTTCCCGGTAAAACTGTAAAAACAGTAATCTGCATTCAGTATTTGTTTGCCTAGTTCATCAAGATATTTACCCTAAAAACACATTTTAATAAAAATTTGGGTAAACTCATGTATCGCAGTAAAATCTTTTATGAATTGAGTGGGCCCTAAAAACATCTGTAGTACGTGATGTGTTTGGTTAGATTCAGCCAAACCGACACCCGTATGCTAAGACTGCATTGTCATTCTGACAGGAGGCAGGCCTCAGTAGTTGCAGTGAGTGCATTTACTAATATAAAGATCCTTCTTTGTAGTGACAACAAAAATGAGATTGTAACTTAATCAAATATGAGTCAGATATAGTAATTCCTGATATTGCAGATGAAAGAGCAGGGTCTTTTCAAGTGCTTGCTACAACTGACTAAATTTGAAGCTTTTTATGTAAAAGTTCTTCTCCCAGATATTTTAAACCAGTATGTTAATTATTTCCTAGAATGAATAATTCTCCTTTTTTGATAGATTTTTGAAATTATTTTACTTACTACTTACATACTTTGAACAAATACGTTTTTCTTATCCCAGTATTAAATTGAAACAAATATTTAAAATAAGATTGTTGGAATAAAAGTTATAGATAGTCACTTGTTGCTAATAAAAGACATTCCTTGGCAACAGCCACATCCAGCTAACTTTTGCAAGAATTTTTTAAGGGATTAGATTTAGGGGTTAATGTTTAGAATTATTTTTAAAATATAAATTATATTTTAGGCTGTATTTTTGTGATTTTTAAGTGAAAAAAATAAAATGTAGTTGTCTTCTTTATTCTATAGATATCTTAATGACCACTGAACAAATGATCATATTGCCACATGGTCTATCAACTATGGTTACTATGATAGTGAAATAAAGAGGATAGTTTTGCTTGACACCTAAATGATCCAAAGAGTTGTTTTTACATGACTTAAATCATGGCTGTATTATGTCATTTTTAAAGAAAATAAAGTATAAAATAATACATTTAAATACCTGTCAAAATTTTAAAATATAAGATAGAACCTTCTTTTTTTGCCTTCTTACACATGAATGTACTTAAAGTATTGTTATGTGATCTTGGGATACTTATTTATTTTTGAAATTTGTGTATATATAGCACTTCTGAACTTAGCAAATAATATGTGTAAAGGAATTAACCAAAAATGAAAGAACTGGCATTTTCATATGGATACATATTTTGCTTAAACTAAATAAAATAACTTAGATTTATTTAAATCAGGAATATTTTATGTTGTTGATCATTTTTAAAGTATATTTTATTCAAATATTCCTACTTTGTTTTTCAGCACACTTGTTTAAGTTCTTGCCTTTCAGGTATACTACAGTGTTATATGAACATAATGTTTTAAAAAAATCTCAGTTGTAGTTTCTAATTTTCACTGCATAACAAATTTGAAACCAAATGTTGAATTTCTCTGTGAGGGTACTTATTTTGCCTACAGTTTCAAATATATTTTCAAATTCATCTCTTTCTTACTAGACTGTGAGCTCCTTGTGGACAAGGACGTTATTTTAGTTATAATGACAACTTTAATATCTAGCAAAGTGCCAGGCATAGAGTATTCCTTTATCGAAATGAATTGATAGATATTGATTATTAAAATGCTACTACAGTATTCTACGATGCAGGCTGAATGTATATTACAGTAATTCTCTGGCTAATTTTAAAAGTAAGACATAGAAAACAAAACACCTGTAGCATTTTCTTTATTTAAAATTGAAACTCTTTTGAATCCTTTTTATTTTGTCAAACATTCTATGCAAATATTGAAATATGCAACAGCTAAACTTTATGGTACATATTAATTAGTTTTATTTTCTTTTCAAAATCAGAAATGCTGTATTTAAGCTTCCTGGAAATGTCGACAATCATTTTAATGACCAAAGGTGCTACTTATTTTTCAACATTGACCTTGATCATAAGTGCTTCTATCTGCTGAGCTTTATTTATTGTTTTTGGACAGAAAGTTTGGTGGGAAGGTTGCAATAAAATCAGAATCTCTCTTGTCTGAATTATGCAGTTTAACCCTGTCCATGTTCCTCTGTACTCTATTCTTACTGTATTTTAGTTATTGTTTCTTACTTATCACTAATTTTTACTGCAGGTCTGTGCTGTTTCTTAGAAAGTACGTGCATATATATTTCTATAATATGTAAGAAAAAACCTGTATTGCTTATTAAATTAAAATTAAAATAAAAAAATTCATGTTAAATTTTTGAAATGAAATCTATACTACATATTTTTAAGGGCCATTAAATGCTGTTACTCTCTGCTAATCAAAACATAATTTTCCACACCAGACCAAATTAAGGGCATTTCTTTTGTCTGAATGGACATAATTGACAATGTCAATAGAAGTCAGACACGGCCAAAAATACAATGAATTCCTAAGGGCTGAAATGAATTTTTACTGTTGTTTTTCGTGAGTATACATTTTAATAGATTTATACAGAGTAAACAAACAGAGTTCAAAAAGAGAACATTACTGGCATCACGGAAGATCCCCTCAAACCCCTTCCCAGCCTATTCTTGTTCTCTGGACTTTTTGTAAAAATAGACCATTTTTTTTAGAGCAGGTTTATGTTTACAGCAAAATTGAAAGTCCACGGATTTTCCATACACCCCTTGCCCCAACACATGCATAGCCTCCCTAATTATCAACATGACTCCCCACCCCGGCCCCTCGAGTGGTAAATTTGTCACAATTGATGAACCTGTATTGACACATCATTATTACTCAAAGTTCATAGTTTTTACATTAGGATTCACTTTTGGCATGGTGCAGTAGTTTCAGTGCACTGGAACTCTGTACTCAAAATAGTCATCCCAATCCCTTAAACCCTGGTGACCACTGATTACTATCTCCATAGTTTCGACTCTTTTCAATGTTATTTAGTTAGAATCATACTGAATGTAGTCCTTTCACCTGGCTTCTTTCACTTAGGAATATGCATTTAAGTCTCCTCCATGTATTTTCATGGCTTCAAAGCTTACTCTTTTCTAAAGTTGAGTAATATTCCATTGTCTAGATGTTCCAATCTAGATGTCCTACTTCAGTAGGACATCTCAGTTGTTTCCAACTTTTGGCAATTACTAATAAAGCTGCTTATAAACATCCTTGTGCAGGTTTTGTTTGGACATAAGTTTTTAACTCCTTTGCATAAATACCAAGGAGTATGATTGCTGGATTGTATGGTGAGAGTATGTTTGGTTTTATAAAAAGCCATCAAGCTGTCTTTTGAAGTGGCTGTACCATTTTGCATTCCCACCAGCTTTGAATGAGACTTTCTGTTACACCCTCTCCAGCATTTGGTATCATCAGTGTTCTGGGTTTTGGCCATTCTAATATGTGTGTAGTATCTCATTGCTGTTTACTTCCCTGCTGATATATGACGTAAAACATCTTTTCATATGTGAATTTGCCATCTGTATATATTCTGGGTTGAGGTGTTAGTCTAGAGTTTTGGTCAATTTATAAATTGGGTTGTTAGTTTTCTTACTGTTTTAAGAGTTCTTTGTATATTTTGGATAACAGTCTTTTATCAGATATGTCCTTTGCGAATATTTTCTTCCAGTGTGTGGCTTTTCTTCTTATTCTCTTGACAGTGGTTTTGGGGAGGCAGAATATTTTAATTCTAATGAAGTCCAGCTTGTCAATTCTTTCTTTCTTGGATTGTGCCCTTGGGTTGGCATCTAAAAAGGCATTGCCAAACCCTTAATCATCTCAATTTTCTCTTCTGTTATCTTCCAGGAGTTTTATATGTTTTTGTTTTTTACATTTAGATCTGTGATCCACTTTCAGTTAATTTTTGTGAAAGATTTAAGGTCTGTGTCTACTTTCATTTTTTTTTGTTTTTGTTTTTACATGTGAGTGTTCAGTTGTTTCAGCACCATTTGTTGAAAAAGTTTTCCTCCATAGCATTCTGTTGCCTCTATTGCTCCCATTGTCAAAGATCAGTTGACTATATTTATGTAGGTCTATTTCTGTACTCTCTATTCTGTTTCCTTGATCTGTTTGTTCATCCTTTTGCCAATACCACACTGTTTGCTTTACAGTGGCTTTATAGTGATTCTTGATGTCAGGTAGTGTTAGTCCTTCAACTTTATTCTTCTTCAATATTGTGTTGGCTATTCTGGGGTTTGCCTCTTCATTTAAACTTTAGAAATAGTTTATTTATATCCACAAAATTACTGGCTAGGATTTTGCATTGAGTTACAACATTCTCCTTTAGCTCAGCAAGTTCATTAATATCCACCTTCTGAAGCCTACTTCTGTCAGTTCAGCCATCTCAGCTCTAGCGCAGTTTTGTGCCTTTGCTGGAGAGGTGTTACAGTCATTTGAGGGAGAGAAGGCATTCTAGCTTTTTGAGTTTTCAATGTTTTTACATTGATTCTTTCTCATCTTTGTGGGCTTATCTACCTTGTATCTTTGTGATTGCTGACCTTTGAATGGAGTTTTTGTGGGATCTTTTTTGTTGATGTTGCTGTTGTTTTCTGTTTGTTCATTTGTTTTTTTAACAGGCAGGCCACTCTGCCTTAGAGCTGCTGCAATTTGCTGGGGGTTCGCTCCAGACCTCAGTCGACTTGCTTTCTCCCATACCTGGAGGTTTCTCCACTGAAGGATGTGAGACAGCAAAGATGGCAGCCAGCTTCTTCCTCTGGAAGCTTTGTCCCAGGTGGGTAGTGACCCATTGCCAGCCTGCCCTACCTGTAGGAAGTGGGTTGGAGACCCACATTGGGTGGTCTCACACAATCAGGAGGAATGGGATCAGGGACCCAACTAAAGAAGCAGTCTGGTTGTTTTTTGGTAGAGCAGTTGTGTTACATTAGGGGTGGGAGGGTCCCTTCCTCATCTGGGCCACCTTTATTCTCCAAACCTGGCAGGCTGGAGTGGCTGAGTCAACTGAACCACAGAGATGGCAGCCACCCCTCTCCCCAGGAGCTCCATCTCAGGGAGAGATTGCTTTGTCCGTGGAACCCTTGCTGGAGTAGCCAAAGCCTCGCAGGCAGGTCCCACCCAGTGAGGAGGGATGAATCAGGGTCCCACTTAAAGAAGCAGTCTGGTCACAATCTGGCAAGGCAGCTGTGCTGCATTGTGGGGGATCCTTTCTCATCTGAGCCATCTGTATTCTCCACAATCGGCAAGCTGGAGTGGCCGAGTCTACCAAACCACAGAGATGGCAGCCACCCCTCCCCCAGGGAACTTGGACCTGTCTCAGGCAGACTTCAACCCACTGCCATTGACTGGCTGGGATCCAAGCCAGTGAGTCTTAACTTGTGAGGTACCATGGAAGTGGGGCCCACAGAACCAAGTTACCTGGCTCCTTGGATTCAGCCCCCTTCCTGGGGATATGTACAGATGGATTTCCCACTTTGCCAAGGATCCCAGGGCTGGACTATGTAAAACTCCTGGGTCTCTGTGAGTGCGTGAGCAGCTGCTCTGCCGAGACTCCACACACCTCTGTGTATCAGACCCAAGACCCTGGTGGTGTGGGCTCACTAGGGGATCTCCTGTTCCGTGGGTTGCAAAGATCTGTGGGAGAAGCCTGGTTTCCCAGCAGGCTCACACAATCACTCACCACTTCCCTTGGCTGGGGTGGGGATTCCTTTGGCCCTGCCCACTGTTCTTAGCTATCTGTGGGTTGAGATGTTCTTCCAGTCAGTCCTAATGCAAGAACCTGGATATCTCATTTGAAGGTGCTGAATTCATTTGCAACTTTTCATTCCTCTCCATGCATGCCACAGACGATCGTTGTTTCTAATCAGCCATCATGGATCCACCCCCCTGGCTGGGATTTTGATTGGGATTAAATTGAATCTGTAGATCAACTTGGAAAAAACTGATATCTTGATAATATTGTCTTCATATCAATGAGCATGGACTATATCTCCATTTATTTAGTTATTCTTTGGTTGCTTTTATCAGATGTTTGTAGTTTTCCTTACGTAGATCTTGTATGTGGTTTGTTAGATTTATGCTTGAGTATTTAATTTGGGGGATTCTAATGTAAATGGTATTGTGTGTTTAATATCAAATGTCATTTGTTCATTGCTGGTATATAGGAAAGTGATGAACTTTGTATTTTGCCCTTATATTCTACAACCTTGCTATAATTGATTATTAGTTCCAGGAGTTTTTTGTCAATTAGTTCAGATTTTCTACATAAATGATTATGTCATGTGTGAACAAAGACAGTACTGGGCCTTATACTTTCTGTTTGGGGATATTATTAATTACTGATTTTATTAATTTAATCGGTACAGGCCTATTCATATTGTCTATTTGTTCTCATGTGAGTTTTGGCAGATTATATCTTTCAGAGAATTGGCCCATCTAGGTTATTAAATTTGTGACCATAGAGATGTTCATCATGTTGCTTTATTATCCTTTTAATGTCCATAGGAACTATACTGATGTCTTCTCTTTCATTCTAACATTGGTAATATGTGTTTTCTCTCTCTATTTTTCTTACATGGCCTGACTAGAGACCTAACAATTTTACTGATCTTTTTAATGAGCCAGTTTCTGGTTTTATTAATTTTCTTCATTAATTTCCTGTTTTGAAATCCATTGATTTCTGCTCTTTTATTATTTTTTCTTTCACTTACTTGGATTTAATTTTCTCTTTTTTTTTCTATTTTCTAAGGTTGGAATATTAGATGGAAGATTTCACATGTTTTTTCTTTTCTTTTTTTTTCTTTTCTAATATATAAATTTGGGTATGAATTTCCCTCTAAGCACTGCTTTAGCTATATTCCACAAATTTTGATTTTTTTATGTTAGTATAGTTCAAAATATTTTAAAATTTTTCTTAAGGTTTCTTCTTCCATCTAGTTTTATTTAGAAGTGTGTGGTTTAATATCCAAATATTTAGGGATTTTCCAGCTATCTTTCTGTTATCAATTTCTAGTTTAATTCCATTGTGGCCTGAGAGCAGGCATTATATGATTTCTATTCCTTGACATTTGTTAAGATGTGTTTTATAACCCGGCATGTGGTCTGTCTTGGTAAAGGTTCCATGTGACTTCGAGAAGAATGTATATTCTGTTATTGTTGGTTGAAGTAGTCTATAGATGCAGGTTATGTCCAGTTGATTGATAGTGTTGTTCAACTATGTCCTTATTGATTTTCTGCCTGCTGGATCTGTTCATTTTTAATAGAAGTGGGTTGATGTCTCCAACTATAATAGTGGATTCATCTATTTCTCCAAATTGTTCTATCAGCTTGTGCCTTATGTATTTTGACAACCTGTTGTTAGGTGCATGCATTAAAGATTGTTAGGTCTTATTAGAAAATTGATTCTTTAATCATTATGCAATGCCCCTCTTTTCACTTGACAACTTTCCTTCCTGTGAATTTTGCTCTGTCTGAAATTAATATAGCTCCCTCTGTTCTCTTGATTAGTGTTAGTATGGTATATCTTTCTCCATCTGTTTACTTGTAATCTATATGCATCTTTATATTTAAAGTGGGTTTTTTTTTGTAGACGATATATAGTTGGGTCTTGTTTTTTGATCCAGTGTAACAGTCTCTTTTAACTGGACCTTTTAAACCATTGACTTACTATTGATATATGTGGATTAATATCTACCCAATTTCTTACTATTTTCTATTTGCTGCCCTTGTTCTTTGTTCCTATGTTTGTCTTTCACTCTTTTTCTGCTTTTTGTGGTTTTAATTTAGCATTTTATTCTATTTTCTCCTCTTTCTAAGTATACCAGTTATTTACTTTTTTGAGTGGTTACCCTAGAATTTACAATACTCATTTACAACTAATTCAAGTACACCTTCAAAAACACTGTGTCACTTCATGGGTAGTGTGAGTACCTTATAATGACAAAATCATCCTAATTATTCCATCCCTTGTATCATTACTGTTGTTCCTTTCACTTATACATAAGCATGCATAAGAATATATACGTGCGGGAGGGCAGGGCCAAGATAGCCAACTAGAAGCAACTGCAGTCGAAGGCTCCCATGGAAAAGAATGAAAACAGCATGCAAATCCTGCACTGGTAACCAAGGTATCCAGGTTCTATCATCAGGACTGACTAGGTGGTTGACGTGACCCACAGAGGGAAAGGAAAAGCAGGGTGGTATGTCAGCCCACCTGAGAGCCACACAGGGCAAGGGGAGCCCCCACTCTTAGCCAAGGGAGGTGGTGAGTGATTGTGCTACCCAGACTGGGAAACCATGCTTTTTCCACAGATCCGTGCAACCCATGGATTAGGAGATCCCACCTGTGAGCCCATGCGACCAGGGCCTTGGGTCCCAACCACAGAGCTGTTTTATTCTCAGCAGCCATTCAGCTGGAGTCTGCCTAAGACTACCAAGTTCCCTGGGGGAGGGGCAGCCATCATCACTGTGGTTGCCTGCTGCCTAAGTCATCTGAGCTCCCTGAGAGAGGGGTGGTAGCCATCACTGCAGCTACCTGCTGCCTAAGAAAACTGAGCTCCCCAGGGGAGAGATGGCAGCCATCACTGTCACTGCCAGCTGCCTAAAATGCTGAACTCCCAGTGGGGAAGGGCAGCAGCCATTACTATAGCTCCAGGCCATCATTGCTCCCCGCTGGTGCTGGGAAACTGGACGGCTTGGACCCAAGAGGTATTCCCCACAGCACAGCACACCTGCTGTGGCAGCTGGTGTCCAGACTGCCTCTTTAGGCCAGACCCTGACCCATCCCTCCTCAGTGGGCAGGGCCTCCCTGCAGGAACTTCAGCAACACCAGCCAGGGGTTTAGGAAGAGAACTCTGATCTCTCAGGGCCTGAGCCCCTAGGGGAAAAGGTGGTTTGGTCTCCCAGACTTAGTCTTTCTCATTGCTAGCTGTGAGGAATCCGAGCAGCCCAAACAGTGGGTTTCTCCTCAGCACAGCACACCCCTTCCACCAAGGGACAGCCAGAGTGCTTCGTTAAGCAGGTCCCAGACCCCTGCTCCCTGACTGGTTGAGACCCCCCCTGCCAAACAGGGGTCACCAGACAACTTATACAGGAGCATTCCAACTGGCATCAGGTCAGTGCCCCTCGAGGACAGGGATCACAGAGGAAGGAGCAAGCACCCAACTTTGCTGTTCTCCAGCCTCCTTGGGTGACATCTCTAGGTGCAGGAGGAACCCAGGTGAATACGGCCCGAAGTGAACCCCCAGCAAACTGCAACAGCCCTACAGAAGAGGGGCCTGACTGGAAAAACAAACAAACAACAACAAAAAACTGAAAGCAACAATACAGCATCAACAAAAAAGTCCCGACAAAAACTCCATCCAAAGGTCAGCAGCCTCAAAGATCAAAACTAAACAAATCATGAAGATGAGAAGCAACAAAAAAATGTTGAAAACTCAAAAGGCCAGAGTGTCTCTTCTCTAAATGACTGCAACACCTCTCCAGCAAGGGCAAAGAACTGGGCAGAGGCTGAGATGGATGAATTAACAGAAATAGGCTTCAAAAGGTGGGTAATAACAAACTTCACTGAGCTAAAGGAGCATGTTCTAACCGAATGAAAAGAAACTAAAAACCATGATAAAAGGTTACAGGAGCTGCTAACTAGAACAACCAGTTTAGAGAGGAACATAAATGACCTGACTGAGCTGAAAAACACAGCACAAGAGCTTTGTGATGCAAACACAAGTATCAATAGCCAAAAATCAAGCTGAAGACAGAATATCAGAGCTTGAAGACTATCTTGCTGAAATGAGGCAAGCAGACAAGATTAAAGAAAAAAGAAATAAAAAGGGATGAACAAAACCTCCAAGAACTATGGGACTATGTGAAAAGACCAAAGCTATGACTAATTGGAGTACCTGAAAGAGATGGGAGAATGAAACCAAGTTGGAAAAAAACTTCAGGATATCATCCTGGAGAACTTCCCCAACCTGTCAAGATAGGCCAACATTCAAATTCAGGAAACCCAGAGAACCCCAGTAAGATACTCCACAAGAAGATTAACCCTAAGACATATAATCATCAGATTCTTCAAGTTCAAAATGAAGGAAAAGATGTTAAGGGCAGCCAGAGAGAAAGGCCAGGCTGCCTACAAAGGGAAGCCCATTGGACTAACATTGGATCTCTCAGCAGAAACCCTACAAACTAAAAGAGAGTGGGGGCCAATATTCAACATTTTTAAAGAGAAGAATTTCCAACCCAAAATTTCCTATCTGCCCAAACTAAGCTTCATAAGTGAAGGAGAAATAAAATCTTTTTCAGACAAGCAAATGCTGAGGGATTTCATCACCACCAGGCCTGCCTTGCAAGAGCTCCTGAAGGAAGCATTAAATGTAGAGAAAAAAAAAATGGTACCAGCCACTGCAAAAACACACTGAAATACAGAGACCAATGACTATGAAGAAAGTGCATCAACTAGTCTGCAAAATAACTCACTAGCATTATGATGACAGAATCAAATTCACACATAACAATATTAACCTTAAATGTGAATAGGCTAAATGCCCCAATTAAAAGACACAGACTGGCAAATTGGATAAAGAGTCAAGACCCATTGGTGTGCTGTATTTAAGAGACCCATCTCCTGTCAAAGATACACATAGGTTCAAAATAAAGGGATGGAGGAAAACTTACCAAGCAAATGGAAAGCAGAAAAAAGCAGGGGTTGCAATTCTAATTTCTGACAAAACAGACTTTAAACCAACAAACATCAAAAAAGATGAAGAAAGGCAATACATAATGGTAAAGTGATCAATTCAATAAGAACAGCTAACAATCCTAAATATATATGCACCCAATACAAGAGCACCCACATTCATAAAGCAAGTTCTTAGGGGCCTACAAAGAGACTTAGATGCCCACACAATAATAGTGGAAGAATTTAACACCCCACTGTGAATATTAGACAGATCATTGAGACAGAAAATTAACAAGAATATTCAGGACTTGAACTCAGCCCTGGATCAAGTGGACCTGATAGATATCTAGAGAACTCTGCACATCAAAACTACAGCATATACATTCTTCTCAGTGCAACATGGCACTTACTCTAAAATTGATCACGTGGGTGGAGTCAAAACACTCCTCAGCAAATTCAAAGGGACTGAAATCATAACAGTCTCTCAGATCATAGTGCAATAAAACTAGAACTCAAGATTAAGAAACTCACTCAAAACCACAAAACTACATGGCAATTGAACAATCTGCTCCTGAATGACTCCTGGGTAAATAATGAAATTAAGGCAGAAATCAAGAAGTTCTTTGAAATCAATGAGAACAAAAAGGCAACATATCAGAATCTCTGGGTCCCAGCTAAAAGAGTGTTAACAGAGACATTTATAGCACTAAATTCCCACATCAGAAAGCTAAAACAACTAGAGAAACAAGAGCAAAGAAATCCAACAGCTAGCAGAAGACAGTAATTACAATCAGAGCTGAACTGAAGGAGATAGAGACACATACAAAAATCCCTTTGAAAAATCAATGAATCTAGGAGCTATTTTTTTCAAATATTAATAAAATAGACTGCTAGCAAGGTTAATAAAGAAGAAAATAAAGAAGACTGAAATAGACAAAATAAAAATGATAAAGGGAATACCACAAATGACCCCACAGAAATACAAACAACCATCAGAAAATACTATAAACACCTCTATGCAGGTAAACTAGAAAATCTAGAAGATATGGATAAATTCCTTGACACATACACCCTCCCAAGATTAAACCAAGAAGAAGCCGAATCCCTGAATAGACCAATAACAAATTCTGAAATTGAGGCAGTAATAAATAGCCTATCAACCAAAAAAAGCCCAGGACCAGATAGATTCTACCAGAGGTACAAAAAGGAGCTGGTACCATTTCTTCTGAAACCATTCCAAACAATTGAAAAGGAAAGACTCGTCTCTAACTAAATTTTATGAGGCCAGCATCATCATCATAGCAAAACCTGGCAGAGATACTACAACAACAAGAAATTTCAGGCCAATATCCCTGATGAACATCGATGCAAAAATCCTTAATAAAATACTGGCAGCGCATCAAAAATCCTTAATAATCTTAAATACTGGCAGCACATCAAAAATCCTTAATAAATCTAGCAGCACATCAAAACACTTATCCACCACAATAAAGTTGGCTTCATCCTTGAGATGCAAGGCTGGCTCAACATACACAAATTAATAAACATATTTCATCATACAGACCTAAAGACAAAAACCACACTATTATCTCAATAGACGTGGAAAAGGCCTTTGATTAAATTTAACATCCCTTCATGTTAAAAACTCTCAATAAACTAGGTATTGTTGGAACATATTTCAAAATAATAAGAGATATCTATGACAGACCCATACCCAACATCATACTGAATGGGCCAAAGCTGGAATCATTCCCTTTGAAATCCAGCATAAGACAAGGATGCCCTCTCTCCCCACTCCTATTCAATGTAGTATTGAAATTCTGGCCAGGGCAATCAGGCAAGAGAAATAAATAAAGCATATTAAAATAGAGAGAGAGAAAGTCAAATTGTCTCTGTATGCAGACGACATGAACCTATACCTAGAAAACCTCATCATCTTAGCCCCAAAACTCCTTAAGCTGATGAGCAACTTCAGCAAGGTCTCAGGATACAAAATCAATGTGCAAAAATCACAAGCATTCCTATACACCAACAACAGATAAGCAGAGAGCCAAGTCATGAATGAACTCTCATTCACAATTTCTACAAAGAGAATAAAATACCTAGGAATACAGCTAACAAGCAATGTGAAGGACCTCTTGAAGGATAACTACAAACCACTGCTCAAGGAAATAATGGAGATCACAAACAAGTGGAAAAACATTCCATGTTTCTGGTTAGGAAGAATCAATATCATGAAAATGGCCATATTGCCCAAAGTAATTTACAGATTCAATGCAATTCCTATTAAACTACCCTTGACATTCTTCACAGAATTAGAAAAAACTACTTTAAAATGTATACAGAGTCAAAAAAAGAGCCTGTATATCCAAGACAATCCTAAGCCAAAAAAAAAAAACAAAGCTGGAGGCATCACACTATCTGACTTCAAACTATACTACAAGACTGCAGTAACCAAACCAGAATGGTGCTGGTACCAAAACAGACACACAGACAAATGGAACAGAATAGAGATCTCAGAAAGAAGACTACACATCTACAACTATCTGATCTTCAACAAACTTGACAAAAAACCAGCAATGGAAAAATGATTCCCTATTTAATAAATGGTGCTGGGAAAACTAGCCATATACAGAAAATGGAAACTGGACCCCTTCTTCATAACTTATACAAAAATTAACTCAAGAATGATTAAAGACTTAAATGTAAAACCCAAATCTATAAAAACCCTTGAAGAAAATCTAGGCAATACCATTCAGGACATAGGTACAGGAAAAAATTTAATGACAAAAATATCAAAAGCAATGGCAACAAAAAGAAAAAATTGATAAATGGGATCTAATTAAACTAAAGAGCTTCTGTATAGCAAAATAAACTATCATCAGAGTGAAGGGACAACCTGCGGAATGGGAGAAAAACTTTGCAATCTATCCATCTGACAAAGGTCTAAAATCCAGAATCCACAAGGAATGTAAACAAATTTGCAAGAAAAGAAACAACCCCATTAAAACGTGGGCGAAGGACATGAACAGACACTTCTCAAAAGAAGAGATTTATGTGGCCAACAAACATATGTAAAACCTCAACATCACTGATCATTGGAGAAATGCAAATCCAAGCCTCAATGAGATACCATCTCATACCAGTCAAAATTATGATTATTAAAGGGCCAAGAAATAACAGATGCTGACAAGGCTGTGGAGAAATAGAAATGCTTTTACACTGGTGGTGGGAAAGTAAATTAGTTTGACCATTGTGGAAGACATTTTGACGACTCCTCAAGGATCTAGAACAAGAAATACCATTTTACCCAGCAATCCCATTACTGGATATATACTCAAATGAATAGAAATTATTCTATTTTAAAGATACATGCACATATATGTTTATTTCAGCACTATTCATAACAGCAAAGACATGGAATCAACCCAAATACCCATCAATGATAGACTGGATAAAGAAAAGTTGGTACACCATGGAATACTTTGTAGACACAAAAGGGAACAAGATTATGTTCTTTATAGGGACATGTCTGTAGCTAGGAGCCATTATCTTCAATAAGCTAACACAGGAACAGAAAACCAAACACTGCATGTTCTCATTCCTATGCAGGATCTGAACAGTGAGAACACATGAACACAGGCAGGGGACCAACACACACTGGGGGCTGTTGGGTGGGTAGTGGGAGGGTGAGCAGAAGGTAAGTAGCTAATGCATGTGGGGCTTAATACCTAGGTGACGGATTGATGGGTGTAGCAAACCACCATGGCACACGTTTACCTGTGTAACAAACCTGCACATCCTGCATATGTATTCCAGAACTTAAAATAAAATTAAAAGAAAAAATATACATCTATCTATATATATACATGCATACATAATCAAATACATTGTTGCCATTATTATTTTGAACAAACTGTTATCTTTTAGGCAAATTAAGAATAAGAAAACTAGGCCGGGCGCGGTGGCTCACGCCTGTAATCCCAGCACTTTGGGAGGCCGAGGCGGGCGGATCACGAGGTCAGGAGATCCAGACCATCCTGGCTAACACGGTGAAACCCCGTCTCTACTAAAAATAGAAAAAATTAGCCGGGTGTGGTGGCGGGCGCCTGTAGTCCCAGCTACTCGGAGGCTGAGGCAGGAGAATGGCGTGAACCCGGGAGGCGGAGCTTGCAGTGAGCCGAGATAGTGCCACTGCAGTCCAGCCTGGGCGGAAGAGCGAGACTCTGTCTCAAAAAAAAAAAAAAAAGAAAAAAAAAAAGAATAAGAAAACTAAAAGTTTTTACATTTACCTTCACCTATTTCTTCTCAGATGTTCTTCCTTTCTTTCTGTAGATCCAAATTTCTGATCTATATAATTTTTCTTATCTTTAAAGAACTTCTTTTAACATTTCTTACAAGGGAGTTCTACTGGTAACAACACCCCTCAATTTTTGTTTTTCTGAGAAACTCTGTATTTCTCCTTAACATTTGAAAGTTAATTTCATAGGATACAGAATAAAAAATTAGTCAGTTTTTTTTCTCTCAACACATTAAATATTTCACTGTGTTGTCTTGGTTACATGGTTTCTGAGACATTAGATTCAATTCTTATCTTTGCTTTTCTAATAAGTAAGGTGTTTTCCCCCTCTGGCCTCTTTCGGGATTTTTTTTTAATCTTTAATTTTCTGTACTTTGAAAATTATATGCCTAGATGTAGCTTTTCTGATGTTTATCCTGCTTGGTGTCCTTTGAAATTCCTCCATCTGTGGTTTGGTGTCTGACATCAAATAGGAGAAATTTTTAGTGATTATTTTCAAATATGAGTTTCAAATATTGTTTCTGTTCCTTTCTCTCTTCTCCTCCTGGTATTCCCATTACACATATGTTATACCTTTTATAGTTGTCCCACAGTTGATTGATATTCTGGGGTATTCTCAGTCTCTGTCTCTGTCTCTCTCTCTCTCTGTCTCTCTCTTTTGGGGGTCTTTGCTTTTTAGTTTTTAAAGTTTCTATTGAGATATCCTCAAGCTCAGAGAATCTATTCTCAGTCATTTCTAACCTACTAAGAAGCCTGCCAAAGGCATTCTTCATTTCTGTTAAAGTGTTCTTGACCTCTTACATTTCTTTTTGATTCTTTCTTAGAATTTTCATCACCCTGCTTACATTGCCCCCTTGATTCTTGCAGATTGTTACTTTATCCATTAAAGCCCATTACATATTAATAATAGTTGCTTTAAATTTGTAGTCCTATAATTCCAACATCCTTCCCTTATCTGAGTCTGGCTCTGATGCTTGCTGTTTCTTTGAAATGTGCTTTTGGTTTTGTTTCTTATCTTTTATTATGTCTTATAATTTTTTCCTGATATCCAGACATAAATAACTGGGTAAAATAAATGGATGTAAATAGGGCTTTAGTAATGTGGTGGTAAGGTGTGGGGGAGGGGAGCATTCTATAGTCCTCTACTTATGTTTCAGTCTTTAGTGAGCCTGTGTGTCTGCATTGTGAACTTCATCTGCTTCTCAATCTCCTTTCCTCCCCTTCTGTGGAATAGGATGGCTAGAGCTGGATGGAGCTGGTTATTTCCCTTCTCTAGGGTCACTTAGACTTGGATACAACTCCAGAAGGTTAGGCTTTGGTTAACTAGTTTCTTCTTGTTAAGAATTGAATGCTCTGAGGTATTTCTAAATGGTTCATTTTCCCCTCACCCTGCCAGAAGCATGAGGTGTTTCTCTGATATTTACTGTGAAGACCTGGCAGAGCTCCGTGAGGCAAGTCTTATGAAAGTATGTGGTAGCCTCTGATGGCTGGGTCCCCCTAGAGTACTTATCTCTCAGATTTGTCCTCATTGAGCCTCTAGTAATTCAAGTACAATTCAGCTTTGCTACCTGGGCAGTGGTGTTACAGGACAGGGGTTCTGATCCAGACCTTAAGAAAGGGTTTTTGGATCTTACACGAGAAAGAATTTAGGATGAGTTCGCAGTCCAAAGTGAAAGTAAGTTTATTAAGAAAGTAAAGGAATAAATGAATGGCTATTTCATAGACAGAGTGGCCCCGAGGGCTGCTGGTTGCCCATGTTTATGGTTATTTCTTGGTGATATGCTAAATAAGGGATGGATTACTTATGCCTCCCATTTTTAGACCATATAGGGTAACTTCCTGACATGGCCATGGCATTTGTAAACTGTCATGCAGCTGGTGGGAGTGCAGCAGTGAGGACGACCAGAGGTCACTCTTATGGCCATTTTGCTTTTGGTGGGTTTTGGCCAGCTTCTCCACTGCAGACTGTTTTATTAGCAAGGTCATTATGACCTGTATTTTGTGCTGACCTTCTATCTTATTCTGTGACTTAGAATGCCTTAACTGTCTGGGAATTCAGCCCAGTAGGTTTCAACCTTATTTTACCCAGCTCCTATTTAAGACGGAGTTGCTCTGGTTTACATGCCTTTGACAGTGGTTCCTGCAGAGGTTATTACTCATGGTTTCTGCTTCCATAAATTGGATTATCTGTATTTACCTGTTGGTGTTTCCATTTGAGCAGGAGGGTAGCAACTTGCTCCCTGATCTTCACTCTTATGGAGCTAAGAAGAGTTGCTGATTTTTGGTTTGTTCAGTTTTTTACTTGTGGTTAGAACACAAGTGACTTCCAAGTTTTTAGATGCTGGGCTAGAAAGTAGATTCACCCCATCCTTTTTTAAAAATTGCTTCTAAATTGGATCTCATCTTCTAATCATTATTTTTAATGCAAGTATATTATTCAATGTTTTCATTTTTGTCCTGAACTTTTATCACACAGTTTATTTCAAGATAGTAATTAAAACTACATTTTTTGAATAATAAGAAAAGGTAACAGTTCTGAAATTTATCAACCTGAAAATTGTTGGTCATCATAAGGGGAAGACTTATGGGCTTGCATTTAAAGTACATATTAATGGAGCATTGACAATCAATCTGTGCCAGTCTCACCTATTAACCAAACTATCTTGATGCAGTTCTATTTTGGGTGATATTAATTATGTAACATTCTGTTAATAGATACAGAACATTTTACAATGTGGAAATTAGAGAAACTTTTGTGGGAAAATGATATATATGCAACAAAGAGAGCTTGAGAAATATTAAGTAACAGATTTACATTTGATTTGATACAAATTAATAGAATTATCTTAAAAATTGGATGGAAAATTAAATGTGAAACACTTAAAACTCTATTTCACTTATAATAAGCAATATATATTAGCCATTATTATCTATTATAAGATCCTACCTCTCAAATATAATTTTACCTCATGAAGCCATTAACCCGTGTCAGTAAGTTAAAATTACATATGAAGTTCCCTAATATTCCATTTTTACTTCAATATAACTCATTGCTATCAAATAAAGGATTTCACAAGGAATGTAGTATTGCAAATAAGTAAGTTATGTATTATAGTACTCTTAATTAAAACAAACTATCTAATCAACATATTTGAACCACTAACTTACTACTGCAGTCATTAGGAATGCATTTAGAAATACAAAACCAAATTGCAGTGGCCTATGCAAATAAGTTTTATCCCCCTCATGTAACAAGAAATGCAGAGATGGCTGCCTAAGAGCTGTTTCAAGTCTGAGTGATGCCATCAGAGACTAAGAGTCTTTCTGACTTTCTGCTTTGTCAGTTTTAGTACTGACAAATGGTTTTCACTGTGTTTATCACCTCATGACTGCTGCACCTTTCACCATCACTTCCACCAATCATTCCAGGTAGGATGATTGGGAAAGTGCAAACGATGCAGTGCAGAGGGGCAAAGAGCTGTGCCAATTGAACGTGACCCTTCAATCATTAAATAAGGGGCCTTTTCTGAAGTCCATTTTGAGGAGCCCCCCACTGCCATCTCACTAGCCAGAACTGACTGGGTGACCATATGACCACTCCTTAACAGTCCAGTGGTGATTCTTCCCTGAAGCTTCAGTAGACTCTGTCTTGCCTGAGCTCAAGGGCCTTTCATCTATTTCTAACAAGTTAGTAACAATAAGAGAAGGTCAGATAGGCTGGGCGCAATGGCTCATGCCTGTAATCCCAGCACTTTGGGAGGCCAAGGCGGGCAGATCACTTGAGGTCCAGAGTTCGAGACCAGCATGACCAACATGGTGAAACCCTGTCCCTACTAAAAATATAAAAATTAGCCAGATGTGGTTGTGGGTGCCTGTAATCCCAGCCACTTGGGAGACTGAGGCAGGAGAATCACTTGAACTCAGGAGGCGGAGGTTGCAGTGAGCTGAGATTGTGCCATTGCCCTCCAGCCTGGATGACAAGAGTGAAACTCTGTCTCAAAAAAAAAAAAAAAAAAAAAACTGAAAAACAAAAAACAAAAAGAAAAATAGAGAGAAGGTCAGATAAATATTAGGTGCCTGTCATGGTGTGGAACTTGACATAATAAGCTACATATATTAGCTTAATATACACAAATGAATTTCACCTAATAGATAAAATTAGGTAAAAAACATTATGTAATATAGCTTTCATCCACAAGGCTATTAAGTCAAAATAGAAAATATTTTTCTCATATATTTTCTCCTAGACAGAAACGGAGAAAGAAAGTATGTTTGTATGTTTGTGCATGTGTTTTTAGGGACAGGGCCTGCTGGGCATGGGGGAGTTGCATCTTGTGTTCAGAGGTTTTCTGCACACCAATTTGGCCAAATTCACAAGTGGTAGTAGTAGGGTGGTATATATGACAAATGAATAAAAACATTAAAAGCACATAAACAGCTACATAAACCGTAAAACATATTACTTTATGCATTTGACAAATATATTTGAGTACTTATAATTGTAGAGATGTTCTAAATGCTAAGTTTACAGCAGTAAACAAAATAGTAAAACATTTAGAATACATAATTTTCTAGTGGAGAAAACAATAAACAAAAAAATAAATCATTAAATATGTTAGATAATAAGTGCTAAGAAAGTAACAGTGCAGGGAAGGGGGATAAAGAGGTTGCAATTTTAGATAGAATGGAAAATGCAAATTAGGTGATATTTGCATATAAAGATGAAGGAGGTGAAGAAACAAGCCATGAAGATTTCTGAAGAAGGAACATCCTGAGCAAAGAAAACACTAAGTGCAAAAGCTCTAAGTTAGGAGTATATCTGGCATGTTCAAGAAAGGGCAAGGTGTTCAGCAGTGTTCAGAGATAGAAAGGGAGAAAGCAGCAGATGAGATCTTAGAGGGAAATAGGGACCAATCTTAGAAACTTACTGATCAGATAAAGGACTTTGACTTGTACACTAAGAGAAAGTAGCATTGGTTACAATTATTTTTCCTAAAGCTAGAAAACAAAAACAATACAAATGTCACAAATCAATCAACAGGGCTCTACCATCTCCATGTACATTACCACACCCCACCTGTAGTCCCTGTTCTAATTCACAGAGGTCTTCAGTCTATTTTTTATATCTAATCCCCTAGTTCTTTATATCCCATAAATATGCCATATCTAATCTTTCACTCAAATTTTCCTCATGACTATTTAACCTTCATGTTCTACCTAGATTCTTATCAAATTACCACCACTGTTCCAAATATTCAATGAATTTTTTGTTTTGTAAAGTAAAAAGATCAATATCAAGAGCATGGTATGAAAATTCCTCATTAGGTATCACTACTTAGCTTTCCAGACCTATTTCTTAATAAGTCATTTTATAATTTCTAAAATATAGACATATGTGTCTCCTTATTTTCATAAGTCTGCCTTTTGCCTCATGCTGTTTCATAAGCCTATAATGCTCTTTCCCATTTCTTGACCTGATGAACTCCTACTTACTAAGATTTGGTCCATGATTTTCAGTTATTGATTTTTGCAATAAGATTTAAGATGGAAGTTTGACATTTAATTCTTCTAATAAATCTAATTGCACACATTCTAAATTTTGAATAAAATTATCATAGGCTCAGAAAGATAACTACATTTGTATTTGAAATAGGGAAAAATTACGTAAACACATCAGAAAACAAAATTTCTTCTTTATAAAGTATAGAATGGCTATATGCAAAATGCCTAGGGACTATTTGCTGTTTGCTCCTCATGAAATGTCCCCTGCTCCTCCTGCAAATTCCTATCTTATCATCCATTAACGTAGAAATCAAGCTCAAGTATTTTCATCCTCTGTTAGCAAATAATCTTCCTTTTCTTGCTAATAATCTCCCTAGGTTTTGTCCTTTGTCTAATCACTAAATTCTAAATTTACAATGCTACTCTGACCAAAGAGTTGCTTGCTATTCGGCCCTCTAGTGGATGAGACGTGTAATTTTTATGGTAAGGTGCAGAGACCCAGTGGGGAAGTGCTTAATCAGAGCACTTAATTGTAAGACACAGGGAGCAGCTCTTGCTTAATGTATCTTTATTTCCTTCGAAAATATACTATAACTTTCTTAACAGCAAGCATCATACTTTCATCCTTAAAAAAATTATCAATAAAGTGCTGAGCATGCACTAGATGACTGTGCATCCATACTGATTATCTTTGAGAATTTACTGAAGTCTCAACTTAGGTTACAGTGTGGAATATTGACAGTAAAATTATATAGGATTATGCTTCATTTAACTAGTAATATGAATTAGATAAGCATCTAGAAAACATTAAAAAATCAACTCCAGGTGTAGTTTATAAGTACACACTCTTCCATTTTTGACAAAAAATGCACCCAAGTTAGATAAGTAAAAGAAATTTCTTCCTCAGAAGTGACTTGACGTGCCACTTGATTCAAGGATCTCAACTTAAGTCTTTAGGACTGAGTCTATGTCCATTGCTCAGTATCAATTTCCTCTATACAGGTTACATTCTAAGACTTCTTATAGTTTCAAAATGTTTGTCAGTTGTTCCAGGCTTACATACATGATCATAGCTTCAAGTCTAGCAAAACAGAGAACATTTTGTCCTAGTGGCTCCTCACAAGCCCCAGAATTCTGCTTCAATATAGTTGTCCAAATACTCATCATTCAACCAATCCCTGTGTCTAAGGAAGTTCCGGGCTTTCCTTGGCCAGGTTAAATCTCAAATGCAGAGATTTAGCCTGTGACAAAGACCCTCCTGAACCTTGTGGTATGAGTGTAGATGGAGGATATTTTCCTGAAGGAAATTTCAGATTTTATGCCAGAGAGGAAGAGCTGCTAGGTTGAGAGGCAAAATGGCTGCTATATATTGAAAAAAAAAAATGACATTAAGTTACTATGTTTCTATTGATTATATTTCTTCATTTCCAATTTGCTTTAATTGAGATAACTTATGTCTCATAGATTCAAATTAAAAATATAATTGTCATTATCATCATATCAAGCTTCTTGACTTCTATGTGAAAGGCACTATATTAAAATTATGTTTGCTCATTACCCTAAGTTGAGATGAATATAATCATTTCCTATTTTAAAGAATAAATATAAAGAACAACTAAATAAATATAAAGCATAATTATATTCACTATCACCAAGTTAAACTTTTGTTATTATATTTTACTTTTCAAGTTAATTATAAGAAAATCTATTTAAAGCAGTTTTTTCCCATTTTCCACTTCACAGAATTTTCCTTATAAATTTTGTTTACATAACTTTTATGTTAAAATTAAAAAGCCAATCCTAAGCTTGGTGTTGTTAATTTGATATAATATTAGCTTGAAGTTCTAGCAAATGAAAATTAAACTGAAAACTTGATTATATGATACTAATCATTTGAATACTATTTTAAGAAAAATATATGTCAAGTTGTATATTTATATTAGGAAAACAGCGTAATCACACAGATTTCTCCAAAGTTCTATTATCTCACAGGTTTTTTATATAACATATTAGCTAAAGAATACTTTTTAAAAAACTAATATGAGAAAAAAGAAGTCCAAATATATCACTAATAAAAGCATAATAGATGCAGTCATCCTCACACTGACACACACACAGTCATGAACCACATGATGACATTTTGGTTAACAACGGATTGCATATATGATGGTGGTCCTATAAGATTATAATGGAACTGGTCTATATAGGAATACCATTTTTTAAAATCTTTCATGCCATATTTTTACTGTACCTTTTCTATGTTTAGATATGTTTAGATACACAAAATCCATTGTGTTATAATTGCCTATAGTGTTCAATACAGTAACATTCTGTACAATTTTGTAGCCTAGGAGCAATAGGCTATCCGTATAGCCTAGATGTGTAGTAGGCTACACTATCAAGGTATGTGTAAGTACACTCTATGATGTTCATACAGTGACGAAGTTGCCTAATGACACATTTCTCAGAACATATTTCCATTGCTAAGTGACACATAACTGTATTATAATAAGCTGGGATTCTTAGCAATTGTATTGACCATTACAATTGCAAATGGTTGGGACTCAATTCAATCCATCTTAAGCAAATACACAAACACACACACACACACACACACACGTATATATACAAGATATTAGCATACTTCACAGAATTGAAGGAAGAATTTTAAGCCTCAGGGCATCTCTGGCATATTGAAACTTGGCACTCTCAGGATAGTCTGCTGTCTGTTATCTCTGCTTTTCTCTGTATGCAGGCTTATTCTTTCTGTCTGTGTGACAGGTAAATATATTCTGGGCCTATATTCCTGCAACTCTATATCCATAGAAGAAAGAGATATTCACCATCCTCTAAACATGCACGTGTACATAGTAACTCCAACTCTAACACATACACATGTTCTAGTTAAAAAGCCAGGGGAGTGATTCTTATTGTCCCTTCTTGTATTATTATGCCTACCCCTGGACCAATACCTTGAAGCCAGTTTATAGATTATGAATCTCTCAACTTGGGTCACATGTCACCCCCGGGGTCAGGGGCCAGGTTAGGTTATCAGAAATGAGGAGGAGATCTACTGAATGAAGATGTTAAGTACCACAATAACCAAAGAAAAAGTTTGGTTAGAATAATTTGAACAGTTACTCTAATTCTTTATTTATTTTTGCTTCCCTCTGGGTCTGAGATATAAAAACATTAGGTAAGTACATGCAAGCTCTGGAGTTAACGAGGGCAATATATGAGGGGAATGAGCACGGAGAGAGGTATATTGGAATCCTCAGGAGCCAATTAATTGGAAAAAGTTTTCAAAATTGTCAATCTATTCAAATATTTAGTTGCAATTCCAAATAACATTAAATGAGATTTTAATATTTTTATGCTTAGCAAAAGTGACCATGGGTTTATAAAGATTTAGAAAATTAGTGTAACACAACTTACTTTGTTCTATTGACAAAACCCAAGCCCTGAAATTGATCCCAAAGTAATGCTTGGAAACGAAATGCTAAATGTCAGCAAATAAATAATAATTAACTTTCTACATATGTGCCGTGCCATCCCATACCTAGGGAATATTTAGTAAATCTTTAGAATATTTCTTGATGAACTCTAATTTCTAATTGAACTTGAGATAACATATTCAATCTCTTCTCTATTATCTTTATCACATTGTCACCTAGAGAGATAGAAAGCACAATATTAGCATTCCTGACATAGATGATTTTTGAATACTGTCTTTTATTCAACAGAAGAGCATTCCTCACCCTTCCTTGTAAAATTTCTAATTTTACCAATTTGATTTAATTTTTACCTATTGAAGACAAAAACTAAGGGAAGAATGTTAATGAGCCAATTTATCTCCAGAAACATTTAACAAAATTGTATGCATATGATTGTGTTTATTTACGCAGGAACATATGTGGAGAGGGGACTCATATCTTTTATCAGAATTTCCAAGGCATCTGTAAACTAAAATATGCTTAAAAACCATTTAAAATTGGGGAAACACAAAGTTATTGCTTATTTGAATAGAAATATGTCAGCAGCTGCCAGTCTGGAGGCGTTCCCACAGCTGTGCAGAACTCAGCGCAGCGCGCTGCTGTTCGCGGCTGTTGCCGCTGCTGCTCCCCGGGCTGGGGCTGTTGCCCGCTACAAATACGCCTCCAGTGTTCGCAGCTGTCATCTTGCCGTACAGCGCCTGCAGGCACCCCAGCCTGAGGTCCAAGTGTAGGGACAGGAGCCACTGACTGCCTCCACGCTGGCCGCAGCACACCCCCAGGAACAGAAGCAGATGCTGGGAGAACGCTTGTTCCCACTCATCCAAACAATGCATTCAAACCTGGCTGGGAAGATCACGGGAATGCTGCTGGAGATCCACAACTCTGAGCTGCTGCACATGTTAGAGTTCCCCGAGTCTCTCCACTCCAAGGTGGATGAAGCTGTAAAAGCAGTTCTACAGGCTCATCATGCCAAGAAAGAAGCTGCCCAGAAAGTGGGCGCTGTTGCTGCTGCTACCTCTTAGACAAGGAAAAACCGATTCAAAAGCCAAATAACCCCTCATGGAGTTCAGCTCAAGGTTTGTAGACTTCCTAGCTTGTCCTGTGGACCTCAAAACCAAGAACTACAAATTGCAAATTTAATAGGTCATTTTGTATCAAAAGGTCGAATATGAAGCGCCTAGAATTTTTCAATTATACTAATATGTTCTCGGGGTTCTGCTGTGGCCCAGTGTGAACTTTTTTTTTCTATTGTGGGTTTTGATTTGTCCCCCAAGAAACTGGTTTTATTTCATGTACCCAAGTATTACGTTTCTCAATAAAGAAAAAAAATCTCCGTTAAAAAAAAGAAATACGTCAGCAATTTTTACCCTTTGGTCCTAGTTCATTCCACTAAGGATCTGCTAAATACGTTGACTACTAATACAAAACGAACAATACTTAGAAATACATAGCTGGACCTTGTTATGAGCTGGACTCTGTTACATTCCATACATTACCTAATTTAATACTTGGCACCACCCTTTGAAATAGGTATTATCATGCCCATATTACAGCTGAGAATACTGCAGCTCAGAAACATGAAATACAAAAAAGTAAAATACTTTCCCAGGGTCATATAACAGCAAATGAAAAGAGCCAAAACTGGGATCCGTTTCTAGTTCTCAATCCCATCTTGTTGCCAGGAATAGGGTAGACACTCAATAAACACGAATTGAACTTAATTAACATGTCGGCATGAGGAGTGCTTGATAGCAAGATAAGAATAACTTCTCATTAAATTTTCCTTCAAGTAAATAAACCATAATATTCTTTGTATCCCATCCCATCTCATAAATATTATTTTTCATATTTTAAATTTTTAAAAAATATTTATTATTTTATTTAAAGTCCTCTTAATGGGAACGAGAGACACTGGAGACTGCTTGAGTGGGGGAAGGTGAGATGGGTGTGTGGGCTGGAATGCCACCTACTGGGTATGCCCACCTACCTATGCTCACCTACCTTGGTGACGGAATCATTAATACACCAAACCTCAATAACACGCAATTTACCCACGTAACAAACCAGCACATATACCTTCTGAACCTAAAATAAAAGTAGAAAAAAAAAGTAATCTCAACATTATAATCAGTTGGAAAGAACATGTCTCCAGAATGGGGCAGAATTCCTTAAAAGTGCAAAGCTGTTGAACTATCACATCATTTCTTCTGGGCACTCTACTGCCATTAATGGTAGCATAAGGTCACATTAGCCTCTTAGATGTACATATCACATTGTTAATTACAATCAAGGAAACCTAACTCATCTTCATGTTGGATTCTATTAAACCACATCTTCTTCATTTATACAGATGCTGCAGGTTTTGGGACACAATTATAGTATTTTACTTTTATTTCCATGACAAATATGAAATATTAAGTTCAATTTATTCCAATTGTAACCAATTAAAAACTTTAGGATGCTGAGTGCTACCTGATATTAGCATTCCTTCCTTTTTTAAAACAAAATGATTGAATTTACAGATTAATCCAAAGGAAATATAAATGTAACTTGAAAAGGGGGAAATTATTATCATTATCTTATCTTTCATCTTCTTATCTCTAATGATGAAATTGATAAGTGGTTATTTAAATAACACCTTTTAATTTGCCCTCAGAGGAGAGAGAGTGATTGTATCTTTTTACCTAGTAGAATTAGCCATAAAACACTTCTTCCTGCTAAGGACCTCCTCCCCTTCCAAAAAAAAAAAAAAAAAAAAAAAAAAGTAGAAGAAGAAGAAGGGAACACACTGTGGGAGAAAATCCTTATTACTCTAAATCGACAGGATATAGGCGGGAGGTGGCTGAGGTGAGAGAGAGCAGTAGAGGAGGACATCACCTGTGACTATTTCCCTTTAATCCCTGCTGCACTCCCTGAGGCAGCACAGACAATTGGGAGTGATTAGACTTTGTCACATTTTAAAGCTATGTGAGAAATTAATTAAACTGTAGAGTTGCTGGAAAGCAACTAAAACAAAATGGAAGATTATTTTCTGTGTGTCCTGAGAAAGAAATGAAGTCACATCATTTAGAAAGCTAAAGGAGTTTCTCTGAAATCTGTCCTGTGCCTTGCAGTCATACGGTTGGGCACTGAAGCATGTCTTATGAAAATCATCAGTCTGGCTTGTTATAAGTAAAAATTTATAAAAGTCTGACTGGCAATATTCTAACCTAACTTAAATCACCAAAGTCTACTGCAGGCCATGATAGAAATAGAGATAAGATCTGAATCTCTCATAGACCCAAGGGCTGTCCCAGCCTAAGACACAAGAAACACAGGTGGAAAAATAATCCATGGAATTAATTTGATAATTATACTTTAACCTGATGAATATGTGACAGCTGTCAAGAGGAAAGAGCCAAGAAGGAATAAAGTAGGGTAGGGGGATGTTGCTCATCAACTTTCAAGGTGCCTGGTTTTAAGCTTGGCTAGGGAAAATTATTATGGTTTTTGAAATGCACCCTGAAAAGATAAGATATGATGTTGGAGAGACACAATCTCAGGGCATAGATAGTGAGGTATTGTCAGTATTTAAAATGAGAGATTTAAAATTCCCAAAGTTAGGGATAAATTTTATTAAACATCTCTTTAATCTTCTTAATATTGTGTCTTTTTAAGATTATCTGAAGAACTGTTTTAGAACTGATAAATGAAAAGGCATATGTTTAAGCCTTATTTTAGTTTGAAGATGAAGGTAGATCATCTTATTTAAAATTAAAATGAGAGAACAACTAACCACTGAGGTAGCCCTATAATATGATGTTTGTATTTGATATTAATATTTTATTTATTGTATGTATATATGTATTTTTTTTTGAGACAAAGTGTTGCTCTGTTGCCCAGACTAGAATGTAACCTCTGCCTCCTGGGCTCAAGCCATTCTCCTGCCTCAGCCACCTGAGTAGCTGGGATTACAGGTGTGCACCACTACATCCAGCTAATTTTTGTATTTTTAGTAGAGACAGTGTTTCACCATGTTGGCCAGGCTGGTCTTGAACTCCTGACCTCAGGTGATCCGCCTGCCTCATGCTCCAAAAGTGCTGGGATTACAGGTGTGAGCCACCACACCCAGCCTACAATTAGTATTTTTAATTTGTGTTTTATTAAAGCTGAATATTAGAGAGGAAAATTAAATATAGAATTACACATGTACAAAATAGGTAGCAAGTCCACATCCGTGACCTATTGTGATCAGTTACAAATGGTCAGTGGTCTATTTAATAAAATCGCAGCTTTTACTCCTGTGTCTTTGGTAAGTGTTAAAAAGATGTAATGGCATATATCTCCTTATTTTTAGGTGAGATATATAAAAATATTTTCTTCTGAATGAAATAAATGCAACAGAGGGAAGTTACATGGCATGCCCAAATTTGCAAATCATGGAAGAGGCAGACTTTGAATACCTAGCTTCCTTCCAGTACATAAAATATCCTCGATTTCTCCACTTTTTTGCATATTAGAAAAGAATAACAGAGAAACAACATAATATCTAAGCCTAATTAATAATCCATAGTTGGTAGAAATTCACTATTTGATTTGCTGCCTAAAATAAAATATTTATGTTCTTTAATGACAAAGAAAATTAGTAGAAAGAAATCAGGATGATCAAGAAGAAAAATATTGGGAAACTATGAGAAAGAATCCACAACAGGAAAATTTTTACATCAATTAACTGTTTCGATCCAACAAGAGATATTTGTATAGACAGACCAGAAGAAATTTACCTGTAAGTTTTAGCTTTTAACATATTTTTAAGGACTCAAGCATTAATAAGTTAATATGGAATATTAATTTCCTGTGATAGTATCCAGGTAATCATTTTCAGAATAATCATCTACTTCTTTAAATATCAAAATGTCATTAAAGTGACAATTTTTAGAGCTTCCTCTGCTGTATAAAACTGGCAATTAAAAATTTGTTTTATCCTCCAAATTTCTCCCCATATGCTACAGATTAAATATACATGATTTGGATTAAATATAGTAGTTGTGAAAAAAAACTCTATCTAATAAGTATATAAGAATTGTCTGAGGCCAGGCACGGTGGCTCATGCCTGTAATCCCAGCACTTTGGGAGGCTGAGGCAGGTGGATCACGAGGTCAGGAGATCGAGACCATCCTGGCTAACACAGTGAAACCCCATCTCTACCAAAAATACAAAAAAATTAGCCAGGTGCAGTGGCGGGCGCCTGTAATCCCAGCTACTCGGGAGGCTGAGGCAGGAGAATGGTGTAAATCCTGGAGGCGGAGCTTGCAGTGAGCCGAGATCACACCACTGTACTTCAGCCTGGGTGACACAGCAAGACTCCATCTCAAAAAAAAAAAAAAAAAAAGAATTGTCTGAGACATAATCATTAATAATAATGTTCTATTATTACATTTGTACATGTATGGAAAGGACAAAAGAATTTTTTTGCTCTATCCTCCTATATTCAACAGATGGGGCCTGCAAATTAGACTGACAAAAGACAGATTAGCAGAAGGAAGAAGACAGAGTTTATTTATGCACACAACATGCATATGCACGAGAGAACTCAGTGATGAGTAACTTGAAGAAGTGGTTTGATTTGGGAGCTTATATACCATCTTAACAAAGAGTGACAAATTTCTGGAGAAGTGGCAAGACAAAAGAAAAGGAGTTTGGGCTTCTAGGGGCAGCAAATTGTGGGAAGAGAAATACATGAGAGAAAATAATGGAAGATGCCACAATCTAAATGTCTGTGTGTCCCCAAATGTTATAAGTTGAAATCCTAACTCCCAAGACAGTGGTATCAGCAAGTATGGCTGTTGTGGAGGCGATTAGGTCTTAAGGGTACAGCCCTTGTGAATGGGGGATTAGTGACCTTAGAAAGGAGGCACAGGGGAGCTCATTTGCACCTACTGCCATATGAATACACAGTGAAAAGACAGTGATCCTCCCACCCAGCCTCTGGAGTAGCTGGAAACACAGACACATGCTACCATACCTGACTAATTATATCTTCTGAGAGTAGTGCATGTGGAGAGGTAATAAACATGTTATCTAAAGTATGTGATACTGAAAGTAGCATACCATCAATGAATTCTTCTAAGTGGTTTATGTTTCTATAGAATTCAATTTATTTTCCTGCTAGCCTAAATCAGAAAATGTTGAAATGTTTTGTCTTCAGTGCCAATGTTGCCAAGTGAAGAAACAACCATGGGAATTACAATGAGTTAGATAGTCAGATACTGATACATTGGAAACTGAAAGAATTTGGAGAGGGTAGATCTATTAACCTTCCAAATTTTTCTTGGACCCATGCATTAACTAACAGAAACAGAAAAACAAGTTGTAGACACAATTTAAAGTGACAAAATGCTTAAAATGTATTGAGTTTTGAATAGTTGCACATCGTTTTAGTCACTAATTATGTCACAGTAACAAACAAATCTCAAATCTTGGTGACTTATTTCCCATTCACATGACATATCAGTTGCAGGTCAGCTGTGGCTCTGCTCCACAAGTCTTTATTTCAGGATCCAGAAAAGAAGAGAGCCCCTTTTCAGGATATATTTTTCTTCTGGCAGAGCAATGGTTCGAGCTATAAAATGGCTCTTTAAGTTCTGCTCAGAAGCAGCATATATCACTTCCCTTCACATTTCAATATTCAAAGCAAGTGATATGATCAATACTGATGTTAATGGAGTGAGGACTTTAAATCCTCTAAAGGATATCATTTTGAACAATAATACAATCTCTTGCATAAACACAAAATAATTTCCTATAACAAGTCAAAATTTCTTTGTTCCTAATTCCTACACGGTATAGTCTATTGTTTCTCCTTACAAATAGGTTCTAGAGTTCTCCTACTTCTGCTTCCACTGCCACCATCCTTATCCAGGGCACTTTTATTTCTTTTTCAACCATGATAACAGATTCCTAGCTGGTTTCTTCTCTTTATTCCTGGCCTCTACCTTCAATACACTCTCTAAAACAAGGGCCATCTCCTTTATATGTAAATAGATTCATGCTAGTGTTTAAAACCTTATCATCATTTTTCTTTCACTCATAACAAAACCTAAACTCTCCCCCATGGTGAACAAGGCCCTGCCTCACTGCTTTTGTTTTCCTCTCTTAGCTCCTCCTTTGCTTTTCCACTTTCTTCAGACACTCAACATAAAATGTTTTCCTTAAACTCTTCAAATGTCTCATCCCTTTCTTATATTTTGGTTTTAGTTTAAATGTCACCTTATCAGACAAGTCTTCCTCAACTACCCTATCTAAAGTGAAACCCCTCCCCAATGTCACCCCACTTCCTGTCATTTTCTATTTCAGCTAGTATTTACAGCATGAAGCACAATTTATAATTATTTCATGTGCTTGTCTTCTTGTTTTGTTTTCTCTCCCCTATGTAAGCTTCATATTGGAAAAGACCATAGCTATATTATTATTGTATCTAAGCCCTAAGTACTGTGTCTAGAATATACCATAGTAGTTATTTTAGAAACATGTGCTAGTTTAATTCATAAACAAAGTAAGTCTAGGATTTAGCACTGTCTTACAATAAATAAGAGTATTATACTTTCTCTGAATAGCATGGGACACGAGTGTATTAATAAATGATATACAGTACCAAATTTAGCATGTACTAAAAAAAATCTTTCTAGCTGAAGCCAATTTTGCACAATTACACTAGGAGAGAAGGTCTGCTAATGTTCTAAAGGACCCCCCCGCAGCCTCTAGAATAGAATTCAACCAAAAGGAAGAAATAAATGGTTACACACATTATATTCTGCCCCTCTACATGTGACCCAGCAACCCTGAAGATGTGAAGTGATAAACCATGACCCTGAGGCTAAACAGATAATGAATAATCCAACAATGCAACTCAACCTGGAATAAATGTAGAAGGACCCCAGATACACAGCAACTATGTGAATCCTTTAATAGCTCAGAAGATCCAGAAGTCAGTTTGTCTGAGTCTGTTGAATTTTAGAGATGACTTACTGAAATCTCATCTATTTGCCTTCATTATTGGATGATAGAAGCAAGCAGAATAGAGCAGAAAGTCTAGAAAGAGTACAAAAAGGTTAATAACAAATATCTATATTTATATACACCTTTATGAAAGAGAGACATATGCTTGCATGCTTTGTGTAGCCACTGCCTCATGGCCACCCAGCACACACATGGCCTCTTTACCACTTTGGTCTTACGTTGATGTCTGCTTCCTCTTGCCCTCTGTAACCATGGGGGTTTTAAAAAATATTTTCTTAAATTTTTCAGAAGACAGATGTGCATAAAGGGGGATGTTCTTTCTAACTCCAGGTCTCAGTAATCTTGCTCACATTGTTTACTATACATACCCCTCTTCTTCAATAAAATAAGCCAGATGGTCATGGTAAATAATAATAATAGTAATAAGGATAATACTTTATAGTACATATTTTTAAGTAAGTTCTTTACTCTTTTATTCTCTCAACACCACTGTGAGATAAATATTGCATACTCAGTTATTTATTGAGTCCCTAATATGTGTCAGTCACTATTCTGAGGGGAATAGTGTTATCAGACATAGTTCCTGCCTTCAAGGAATTAAGCTCCTATTAGGGAAGATAGAAACAGGACATTATGATAACATTTAAGCAGTTGGCATTTGTTCCTCCAGAAACTACATTCCCCTGTTAGGAGATATTTGCTGTTCTTTGGGTGTTTGCTGTACAAAACCAGGGGGAAAGGGGAGGCATAAGAGGGATGCTTTTTTAAGCACAACAATGCTCAAAGACTGAACCCCAGGGCCACAGTTTTAACTTGGACACAGAAATAACAGTAATAGCAGTAATAGGAGGTGGTATGGCAGAGATATAGATGAGAGATTATGGATTTTTCCGAGAAGGAGAAAAATATTGCAACTTTGTGGTGGTGCAGAAAGTTTTGTAATGGAACAAAGAGAGATGGTGTGGAAAAGGGGGAATAGCAAAAGCTTGGTAATTGAGACTGCATTGCACCAGTCCTTGAAAGATGTATTTTATCATGCGGAGTTGAAGGCAAAGTCATTCCAAATAGAAGAAACAGCATGAGCAAAGAACCCCAGAATCTTTAAATAATTGGAGGTATATCTCCAAAAGAACGTTTTGTGGTTTGGCTGAAAAAAATTAATCAGTGGGTAAATCAGAGTAGAAGGAATTCGGTTTGGAAAGTTAAGTTGGAATTGATCATAAAAATTGTTTATGTGGTGTCCAGAGATTTTTGAATGACTTACTAATGGGATTGTGGACATGTGCTGCTTCAATTTTCCTTCTAGGAAGGATTTGGTGCCCAGCTCCTGGGAGTGCTATCAGTAATCTTCCCATTTTGTGGCAAAGGATGTACAACGAGTGCATCACCAAGGGCTCCATTTGTAGTACAATGCATTGCATCACCTGGCAGTAGCCATAATGTTATAATGATCCTTACACAGCTCACCCAAGGTTCCAGCTTAGGGATGAAAGCTGGTGGAGTTGGAGTGCTATTCTCTAAAATGTTGTAAAGCACTGACTCAATACTATTGTGTCTCAAGTACTCATAATATGTAGGCCTTGCAATCAAGGGATATATGTAGAATTAGACCTTCTTACTATTATGCCCAGAGATCTACCTACAGACTATATCTTTCTTATCCCTACAACTTTAGACTCTGTTGACTTAAAAGTCCTTGTTTTCTAGGAGAGGAATACTTTCACCAATGAACAGAGTGACACTTTCACTGAAACTAAAGCTATGATAGCTGCATGGTCATATGGAGCATCATATGTGAGAAGACCAGCAAAGAAAATGCTTACTATGCTGGTGGGGGAAAATGAATTCTGATTATGATGAGGAGCTAGGTTCACAGCTACAAAACCAAAATAGGGAGTACATCTGGAACTCGGAGATTGACTGAAGCATTTCTTGGAGCTCCCATGCCTGATAAGACTGAATGGAAAATTGCATTTTCCATAGCTTGACAAAAGCAAAACAACCAAATGCTCAGACTCCTCAGGAATATAGTCTTGAATCATACCACCTAGCATATGGAAGTTTAATAGTGTATTTCTCAGTAATCAGTCATTGAAAAGAAAAAGGCATCCAAAGTCTCAGACTTCTCAGGGAATAACTCCATCATCTGACTGGACAAACACTTAATCAGCTACCATGCTGGTTGGACAAAGGTAAATGGGTGGTAGAGATTGGAGACACGGAACATTGTTTATCACCTCAGGAAAAGCTGCAGGAGTGGGCACTGTGTTTTTCTCATTAACTTTAATTATTGACTCTTATTAAGAAAATGTGGCTAACTCATGAAGAGTTAATCGACATAGTATAATTGATGTGGGTTACAAATAGATCTGGGTGATGTATGGGTGGGTCGGATAAGATGCTTTTACTGGCCTGCAGCACATCCTTTCATTTCACTCCTAATTTTAGTTGCAGTGATGGTAGATACTTCTCTGCATGCTGACAGTACCCCTTCTTGAATGTGAGTCAAGAATCTTGCTGCATTTCTGTCTCACAATTTTCACTGAAGAGGCAGAAGTCCAGTCAGCTCACAAGGGCAGGCATTGCCTGGCAGCGCAGGGCTGTTAATGCTTTAGGGGTTGCGATCTGATAAAAACCTCAGCCATCTTCCACGTGGATGCTGTTTGGAGGCCTTCTACATAGTTGTCAGAAGACATGGCTGAGTTGAAACCCTGTTGCCTACAAATGTGACCTCAATAATTCATCTTTCATTAGCTTTCCTGCTTTCTGTCACATTTTCTCTGTTTCTTCTCTTCAGCTTTCTGGAATGAACTCCCAAGTAAAATACCTGTACCTAAATTTGTGTCTCAGGTTCTGTTTATGGGATAATTCAAACTAAACAATTATGATGGTACTTTGGAAAACAAGGATACATATATATGAGAATTGCATATAACAACTAACTCATGTGTCTAGGAAGCCAAATAGGGCAAAGAATAACCAAGTACAGTAATTCGCAAGCAATAAAAAGAGTTTTACATTATATAAGTCGGACAGCCAGGAATAATGCTAGTGTTGGGGAAAAGTCCATCTGTCATTTGTGTTAAGATGCTTATTATTAGACATCCTGCATTGCTGTGCTCTGTGTACCAAATTAAAATGAATTGAGCAAAACAATTATACAAGTCGCTCATCTCCTCAGTGTTTTCTTTAATGCAGCATTTATTGCTTGTTTTTCTATATATAAAGAAATATATGTTCATAATAGAACATTTAGATATTACAAAAGTCTATAGAAATATTGCTTATAGGCCTGCCATCCAAGAGTTTTCATCAGTTAGTGTGATACAAGTTTAAAGCTGTAAAATAAATAAATGAACATGTGTATGTATAACTGAAATATATATATATTTCAATTCTGTTAATATAAATGTATGACTATATTTATGCTGTATGGATACAACGTGAAAAGTCTAAATTTCAGTCTCTGTGAATGTAAAGCTCAAATAAACTGGTCCTCTGCCTCTTCACCTACTCATTGTCCAAGGATAGCCCCAACCCCCCCAACTGTCATAAGCATGATAATACTTCAGTCTGCAAAAATACTATAGTTTATTGACCTACTCTTAGACAATCAGGTTGTTTTAAATTTTGTTAATTATTATTATTTGAGCAAATCTATGATGGGACAAATAGGTTAAAAGTTGGAAAGACCTTTTTTTTTTAAAACAAAATTGCCAAATCGCTTTTCTGAAAGACTGAACAAATCACTCTTCCACCAGTTGGCAGTGAATAAACCCTCAAACCCTCTCACCGTCTCCCATATAAGGTTTTGTTTTTATTTTGTTTTTCTTTAACAGTGATAGGCCTGGATCATCAGGGGAGCCAGGTCAAGAGGACGCTGCAGACAAGTAATTTGAATAGTGCATTGTAGCCTGAACAGGTACTGCATGGTAGAGAGTGAATATGAACAACAGTGAGAACTTCACAGGGTACCATCTACACTTGAACAAAATAATGGGGTCTACATCTAATTAACAACTACTTGTCCATTTTTGCATGCATATTTTTGGTTTTACAACACAGAGATCTATTTTCAAATGTGACCCTTAGAGGCATGATATTTTAATAAGAACTGAAACTTTTAGCTTGAAAAAATATATAATCAGATCATCCTCAGTGCTGTTTAGCCCTCTGAGTCAAACTCAAGCCCTCCCTCATGAGTAATGCTGTCCTCATTATTTTTTTTTCTGCCAGATGGCTTGCTAATTTAAAGTCCCTGAAGTGATAGGTGTTTTATTATAGACAATCCACTTGGCTGGGAAAAGTAAGACTGCAGCCTTTCACACCTTCACTGATGAAGTTAATGAGTTCATATCAACTTTATGAAACTCATTTCACTTATTCAGACTTGCAGAATTGGATACAGGAGAATAAACATAGATTTCAAGTTCCAGGAATATTTTGATGAAGTTCATCCAGAAAAAGTTATGAAAATGCAAGAAAAAATATGATGTTCTTTTCCATGAACACTACCAATGCCTCTAGTCAAGGACTTTATTAATTTATGACAGTTTATTGTTAGAGATTATTAATTGGTTTTCTGCTTCTAATCTCTCACTTCTCTAAATCACACTTCATATGATGATCAGGATAAAATCCCTCCAAATGCCTCGAATATCATCCAACTAATGATTATTTGAGGTCTAACTTTCTTGGCCCGTCATTCAAATTCATTCAAACCATCCATTCCTTGCTTACCTTGCTCATATTCTTCAGCACAATCCCTGCACTTCTCCCAAGACAAGTCCACTCAAAGTCCAGTTATGTTATTTCTGGTCAGTTCACCCTTTTGCTTCTATTTCTGGTCTTGGTTTATCTACTTCTATTTTTATTATTTTTTTTAACTATCCAAAGCTTGGCTCATGGGCTGCCTTTCCTATGAAGTCTTCTTTGACTTCTCTTCTAAAGTTATTTATGCCTCTCATGAATTCTTGAAAAAATTGTTTTCTGTACCACTCATGGGCAACAATTTACATACTGTCTTTTATTGCAGTTAAATTTACATATCATCTCTACAGATTACAAATTATGGAGATGCAGGAAACATGGCTTGGGCACTGTTTACATTCCTTACTTCATTTAGCAGAGAACTTTGCAAAAAGCAGATGAAAAATTAATAATTATTAATTTCAATTCTGTATACATTTTCTAGGTAATATTGATGAATATTAAATGACTCATAATAATAAGTACAATGAATCACTTACCAAAAAACATCCCAATAAATATTAAATAATGTACCTTCTTGTTGACACTGCTAAGATGCCTAAAATAGAGTTTTCTAATATAAACCTAACTCAGGCACATGGATAATTTTTAAATAAGAGCTGAAATATATACTTAGAATAATTGAGAACAAGATATAACACATAAATGTGAATAAGATACTATGAAATTAAAGTATCATACGTGATTGTGTAACTGCAGTTGTGGATAGAAAAGGTCATGATTAAGGAAATTACATAATTTTATTTTAGTAAAATAGTGTTTTTCCTTCTTTAGCTGACTACTTTGGAGAGATTCAGAGGTTTTTTTTTTGGAACTATTTGGAGTGTTTATATCTCTTCAAACGCACTTTGGGATAAATTCTAAATTCTAATAATTTAAGTACTACTAATAAGTTTAAATACAAAAGTTTCTGCCTCTGTTTTCTATTTTTTTTTTTTTTTTGAGACGGAGTCTCGCTCTGTCGCCCAGGTTGGAGTGCAGTGGCGTGATCTGGGCTGACTGCAAGCACTGCCTCCTGGGTTCACACCACTCTCCTGCCTCAGCCTCCCATGTAGGTGGGAGTACAGGAGCCCGCCACCACTGTTTTCTACATTATTTAAATCTTTATGCAAAAATTGTGAAAAATGTTAACTATGCATTTTTGCTGACATATTAGGGTTCCTATAATTGAACCATGATTCTAAAAAACTTTGAAATATACTCCTTGATTATCAAAAATTAGAAAATTATGATGGTCAAATATTTATTTATCAACAAATACTTATTGGGTAACTACTATGTACCAGAAAGTATTCAAGTGGCAAAGTATTTGGTACTATGTGTGTTACCTGGGTAGCAAAATAATGTGTAAATCAAATCCCCATGAGATGCAATTTACCTATATAACAAATATGCAATTATACCTCCAAGCCTAAAATAAAAGTTAAAAAAAAAAAACAAACTAAAAATGAATTTTAGAGTCTAATTTTCTCGGGGGAAATAAATCGAAACTTAGCTTACTATTCATGAAATTATCTTATTTTTTCTTTTCATAAAGAACATATATCATAATGAATTTCTATTAAACTACTGGCTTAAATCAAAAGTTTTTTATTTCTAAAGGTTGATTCAAATTTAAGGTTGTAAATTGATTTTAACTTGCGTTATTTACTACATGAAATTTTTTTGGCAATGTTTTAAGTGACTCTACTAAAACCTTTTTTTCCAAAGCAATATGAAGACCAAACTTGTAATAACACTTAGAAAAAAAAATTTTTTTTTTTCAATGAGTGACATGATTAGACTCAAATATAGGTCTAGCAGTTCCAAAATTACTATACATGTGTTTAAAAAAAATCTTCTAGGAACACACAAACACACACACACATATACATGCACACAGATATATAGTTATTTTTGAAAGCAAATATAATGAATTTACCTGTTTACTAAAAACCATCTGCTTGTTTTATGCTTTAGAGTCAAACTTGAAATGAGTGCACATGGATCTCATTTTCAACTGAAATGAGACATTTTCTATCCTTACTCTTGATGCTTGTCTTGTTAAGAATAAACTTGCTCACACATGGGAGAGTTGCAAACTGCAGAAATTCTTCAGTATTTTCCTATGAATGGCAAGTTACTATCTTTCACAGAAATAGATAACTTGTCTTGGGACAGATTGGAAAATCTTATCTCGTACATACGATTAGACAGTTCACAGCATTCTTCTTCTTTTCTCCAAGTCAAGTTCTCAGTCTGAGAAGATTCAAAGAAAGGATTGTTACTCTATTATACACTTATTGTGAAATGGGGTCATTGGGAAGATGCTGTTCAACTTTGTACTGTTTCGTTTAGGTAGTTTCAATTACAACTTACGATTTAGAAATATATTTCCTCATTATCAAGACCAAGAGGCAGTAAGAACACTTCAAGATTTCCTTTTGGAGTCATGATTTTTTAGAATATTTTGTTTGCTTTTAAATCTAATACTCATCATTTGAAGTCAAGGCATTTTCTGAAGAGCCTCATGGAGACTTGTTCAACTGGTTCATGAAGTCAAAAATACGTATTAAGCAGACTGGTTTTCTGCAGCCATTCTTCATCTTCAAACACTCAGCAAAATCTGTAATTTAGCTTTCAACTCACTCTACTAAGAATTCTTTCCCTGTTAAACCCTCAGATATCTGTATGCAGAAGGAGAGTTATGAGTTATTTTCCAGGTTTTTACAAAGTTTCAAAGCATTCTCAAGTGAACAATCATTGTTTAATAAAGTTAAATAAAATGGTCATCCAGGATTCTCTTAAAAATTTCATTTCCAAGAAGTTTTTTGACACAGTATATCTCTGTAAAAAAAGCAGTGTATGGTGACATTATTTTACAAGTGAAGTGAAACCTCTCATAAAGCCAACTGTTGAAGGTGCACCATCTATCCATCTATGCAGATACCAACCCAGTTCTCCAAGACAAATCTTTTGTTTACAAAATTCTTAAATATATCATGGCTTTTGCTTGTTTCCTGTAGTCCCTTATAGCAGAAAAAGTTTTCTTAAATCTCAATGTTATTTACAAACCTTACATATGCTACAGCATGACATTTATTGGTGAAATCTGTTGACTCAACAACCTGGAGAGAGAAGTTGTTTTCAGTTCATTACATACAACCTTCTCAGCATGATGTGAAGCACCATCAATACGTCACCTTATTTACTACTGGAAAGTGGGATCATTTCATTTTATTATACTGCATCTTGTGGCATTTTCCTCACTCCAGTTTTACATGTTGGCATTATTAGTTTCCTTTTTCTGGGCAAGAAGTTTGCTGCTCAGTAAATTGCTTCTCAGGCTGTTCAAAACTGACTGTTTTGAATTTCCAATTGTTGTTTTAAAAAATCAATGCTTTTACTTATAAAATGGCTGTGAGTTTGGTGGAGCCATTGGTGCATTTGAAAGTTGTTTTCCATAGGCCATGCACAACAGCATAGAAGATGTGAATTATCAACCCATATAAAACACATTGATAAGTAACCTTCCTTGCAAAAACAGGTGATCTTGTGTCCCTTGCTCCACTACTGCAGTGAAGTAACATATATAAGATTTTAGTTTCGCATCAATAACCACATTAAACTTTCCCAGAGGCACAGGCCTAGAATTTTCCTATCTCACCTCTCATCTTCAAAAATTGCCCTATTGGACTTCAAATATGTTTGTAAAACACAAATGCTAATTAAACATAAAATAAAAGGGTGTAACAAGTAACTAAACAAAAAAATTGCAAAAAATACAAAATCTTCACAACACAATTTACTTCTTTCACCATTGACATTTTATAACACTTGCCACAACCACAAAGCAATGGAAGAAGGATAGATAGGGGGTGAGTCAATCAACCAGCTGAATCATGGCAGCTTTTTAGTATAGAATTCCTTTTTTAGAATAGAAATGTCTATCAAGCCTCTACCCTTGCAAACACTCTCTCTTGTTTGTGTGCACTTTGTCTACAATCAAATATATTGATGTCATTTAGGTCTTGCAGTGTTGATAAACATGAGGAATGAAAGAAGACAAATTCTGTAAAAAAATATTAAAATAAAAGTAAAACCCAAGTATTTCACACATTGCTTAGGAAAAAATGACAAAAAGGCTGGAGGGAAAATTCTCTATTATGCTAGCAAATATTTTTTGGTTCCCATATTTCCAATGTGATGGAATTGCGATGTGCAAACACCACTCTTGGAACTATATAGAAAAGCTAAACTGGAAGGCAAGGAAAGTAGATTCTGCTATTGGCTCTTCCACCATCTATATTTTCGTTCTTTCATTCATAAGTCAAGTCACCTACTTGACTTATGATATGGGAATTTTAAGTTCCAAGATTCCATAATTGTTTTCCTTGGTCTCAAGAGGATGCATCAATGTATTAAAGAGAACAAATTTCTCCCTTAATCATACATTCAGACTTTTGAAAACATCCTACCTAATGCTACATTGGAAAATTGTACTTCATCTGCTTTGCTCCTTGTAAATGAGGAGGTATGATTTTCTGAACTGGGTACAGAGTATGAAGAAGTTAACCCTTTGAAGTTGCAGAGGGAAAAGCTTACAGGAAAAGTATCATGGAAAATTTGGAATAACTATGGTGATAAAATACTTGACATCACGTCTTCACACTACTGTTTTGCCTTAGGTTCCAGATTCTGCATTTTTACATCCTGGAAAAGATGTGGGAAAAATATTATTTGAAATATGCCTTGCACGTGGCACTCAGCGTGTTTATCTAGGGCAGCGTGTGGCAGCTCAGTCCTCCTGCAATACCTCAAACTGCACAACTAAATAGTCAGCATCTGTTATACTCCCGCACACTTTATTGTTGATTGGAAGCCAAAAAAAAAAAAAAAAAGCTGTGGCTTCTTCTTCACACAACAGAAGGTAAACTATTGGCACTCAGATGTTAAATAATGCCATTATAAAGAATGTTATGTATGAAAGATAGTTAAAAAATAAACTCATGTACCACTTAAAGAAGTTTGTTTTATAGGTCTAAGCTATGGTAAAAACAAATAACTGCTCGTTACTTTCAAGTCTCTCTCAAGTATATTAATCAAAAAAGTAGGGACTTCAGAATTAAAATTCATGTTGTACATTTACTTTTTGAGTACAGATTCACACAGATTTGCCCCTTAACAACACTGGATTATTTATATTCATTGTCATAAATAAAAGCTAGAATGTCACCTCATATAATCTCTCTAGCCCTAAAATTGTATCTAACATTAAAATTTTAATGGTTGAACTTGGATGATACTTTGACAAGTTCATTAACAGTGACTATACAGAGGTCAAGTGATAATAAATGTAATGTCTTGTGTGCTTTTATGTTAATATGCCTAATTGGTAGATGAAACCTCCACTCAAAGCCATAGTCTTACAATAAAATTAACCTCAATAATTGTCATAATATAAACCCAAGTATAAAAGAGTTAATGAAAGGATAAGTTTTGACCTTAGAAGAGACTAATAAAGTAGAAAAACTTCACTGTCAATCATGCTGGGTTTGAATCACAGCTCCATCTCTTGCATGCTGGACAAGTTATAGTTCTCTCATCCTCAATTTCCTCTATGTAGAAGGAATAATTAAATACCCCTCTCATTGAGTCTTTTGTAGAGTAAATCACATATGTGTCTAAAGCAGATAGCATAGTCTCGTACAGACAGAGTGCTATGAGAGTCACCTTCATCTACTGCTTCAGATTGCCAAGCTCTCTAGAGTAGGTCAGTATCCCATTAACCATCATATTCTCATTGTGTAATGTTACATCTGGCATGTAGTGGATTTTCTCTTGTTAAGTTGTTCAACTCACCTTTTGTTTTCTATCCTTCAGGTCCCATCAACATACTCTAAATATAAAAGCCCTATGTGCTTCTATGTCTTCTTCAATTATTTCCTCAAAGAAAGAAGTGAACAAACAAAATAACATATATTTAAAAACAGGTTAACACTTAGTTCTCTAATCAGTGACATTCTAGAGAGAGTAACCTAGCAGTTGTCTCTAGTGACTTCTAGGTTCACTGTCATGAAAAACTAAATATAAGTACTAGTATTCTGTTAATGCTTTACTGAGTATGGACAAGAGGAAAACACATTTCTCCTGCCTATGCAGCTTCAATAATTATTTCCTCTTAATGTCTCTTGATTATGTGGCATAGATATAAAATACAATATTTGGTTATAACTCTGCAAGGTGTATACTAAGAGTTGGTACCACGTCTGCCACCAGAAGCTGGATGTCAGTGAAAATGGCATCTAATTACAGAAGTTAAATGGTAGCCAGAATCCCCTTTCCTCTCTTTCCTGTATATGCCGGTTAGCTTCCATAGTTTATGTGTAAGATTCTTTTTTTTTTTTTTTTTTTTTAAGTTTCTGGAGAGTTTTTTAACTTTCACACCTAGTGCTCTGGTTCAGCGCTACTGTGGTGGCTCTGAGGAATTTCACCTAATTATTACTGAGAGCAAAGCAGGAGGAGCATTCTCTCTTCACCCAGTTTTTGGTCTTGTAATATTCAGGTCCTGTATTCAAGGGTGTTCAGCCTAGTGGACACATGTGATGAAATCCATTCCACACTCCATGAACCAACATGTGCCTGTCAAGGCTATGCCTGCCTAGCAGAAATACCTTGTCACAATTTCATGAAACAGCCTCCCGGACTAGGATATCCCTGGTTTCTCTGTTCTTGACCCAGCACTTGAGTAAGGGCAGCTTTCAATGTACTTTAAATGGATTGCCTTTTAAATGATTGCAAACAATTATTGTTGTCAAGTCGTTATTTTTATTCATAATAAAATCTTTTTTCTTCCCCAGATCCTAATTTGTAGCAGTGCCGTCTTAGGGATGCAGAATTTTTCCAATTTGGGATAAATTATCTGATTACGTACTTCTGACAAAAATTCCTCATGCAAACCTGCTTTAAAGTAAAATGGCTTCATAATTTTTGTTGGTACTGACATTAAAGGTATTAAATATATTTTAATGGTTCCCTGCAGTTTACCACCTTCTCTTCTTCCCAGTAAATTACATACAAAAATGGGAATATATTGCAAAAATAACAGAGGTGAGATATACATCTATGTATTAATAATCCTTTCTTCCTTCCTTTCCTTCCTTCCCTTCCCTTGCCTTCCCCTTCCTTCCTTCCTTCCTCCCTCCGCCCTCCCTTCCCCTTCCTTCCTTCCTTCTTTCCTTCCCTCCTTCGTTTCTTTCTTTTGTTCCTTTTCAGCCATCCATCCATCCATCCATCCATCCATCCATCCATCCATCCACCCATTTATTCATCCATGTATATTCTTTGGCTTTCCAGTCTGGTTTGTTAACCACTATAATTCTGGACTACCTGAGTAAACTGTTCTCCATTATAAAAGAATTGCACAGGGGAAGAAATTGGGCAAACCAAGAATTCTCACGCAGATTGTGATTGAAACTCAGTGGGATAGAAAGACAGCACTTTGATTAGGAGCCCTTCATTGTATTTACCATTTCTACTGTCCTTTAAACTTTATCCTGGCCAGGCATGGTGGCTCACACCTGTAATACCAGCATGATGGGAGGCCAAGGCAGGCGGATCACAAGGTCAAGAGATTGAGACCATCCTGGCCAACATAGTGAAACCCCATCTCTACTAAAAACACAAAAAATGGCTGGGCATGGTGGTGGGTGCCTGTAGTCCTAGCTACTCAGGAGGCTGAGGCAGGAGAATCACTTGAACCCGGGAGGCAGAGGTTGCAGTGAGCCGAGATCACACTACTGCACTCCAGCCTGGTGACAGAGTAAGACTCTGTCAAAACAAACAAACAAACAAACAAACAAAAACACCTTATTCTCCAACATACATAATGAGAGTATTTTGTAAGATGCGAAGACCACATATGCTTGGGAAGCTTACGCCGAAATACAATTATATAACCTGGGTCATTAGTTTGTGATAAAAATAACATTGTACTTATTTTAAATTTGAAGCTATTTTACCAAATTCTCCTCTCTCCTCTAGTGAGAATACCTTTCTTTCCTTCAAAGGATGCCTTTCCTCAAGATAATTGAAAGCATCCTAAGGGCAACCTCATTCCACAAGTCTAGTTCTGGTCCCTAGCCTTTCCGCTGGAGAGGGAAGTTTGATTTATCCCCATGGCAATGGAGGACTCTAAAACAGCTACTGGAGGCTGAGTGCCAGTAGGATACTTTGTGGTTGCTAAGCCTAAGGTGGGCATCACTGCTGACTCCTAGAGATTCTAGAGAGAACCCTCTTCTTCATTAGCTAGAAGGCATTGTTACTATCAGTAATGTTAAAGGGATTGCCTGCCTCCCCACTGAAGTTAGATGACTCACACTAGTTACTTGAATTTAATTTGTCTATATTTCATGTGGATAAAGATCACAGTGCCATAGCTCTTTAGAGACACATATCTCTCAATATGAACATAGTCTTTCTCTCTTTCTCACCCTCTCTTACATGATTTTTTCATGATGTTTCCTAAATATCCCCCTTGTTAAAATAAAATAAGTCAGGCATAGTGGCTCATGCCTGAAATCTCAGCACTTTGGGAGGCCAAGGCATAAAGAAAACTTGAGCCCAGAAGTTTAAGACCAATGTAGGCAATATAGGGAGACACTATCTCTATAAAAAATTTTTTAAAAGCAGGCATGTGACACACACTTACAGTCCCAGCAACTCAGAAGGCTCAAGTGGGAGGATCACTTGAGCCTGGGAGTTCCAGGCTGCAGTGAGTCAAGATTGTACCACTGCACTCCAGCCTGGGTGACAGAGCAAGACTTTGTCTCAAAAAATAGATAAAATGAGCCAAATCAAAGGGTCCTATTTTTTTTTCAGAGTAAAAATAAGAGGTCTTCCAAGATCTGTGCATCCACAATCAATCGTTTTGAGTGACCTCATGTCCTGCTACCTTGTTCCCTCTATAACCTTCTCACTTCTCTCTGAGGATGCCAAACACCACCCATTTCTAGGCATTCCCACCCATATTTCTCTCTCCTAGAAACATACTTCCACCAGATATCTACTATGTTTCCTGTTTTCACCTCCTCACCTCCTTTAAGCCACAATTCAAATGTCAGCTTTTCAAAGAGGCCTGCTCAGATTACACCATTTGGATTACAACACCCAATGCCCACCTGTAGTCTCAGGTGTGTTTCCGTTGCTTAATTTTTTAAATTTATGCATTGTTTTTAGTCTGTTCTCACACTGCTATAAATAACTACCTGAGACTGGGTAATTTATGAAGAAAAGAGGTTTAATTGACTCGCACTTCTGCAGACTGTGCAGCAGCATGGTTGGGAGGCCTCAGGAGACTTAAACCATGGTGGAAGGCAAAGGTGAAGCAAGAACATCTTATCATGGCAGAGCAAGGAAGGAATTGCCACACACTGTTAAACTATCAGACCTTGTGAGAGCTCACTCACTGTCATGAGAACAGCATGGAGGATACTGCCCCTGTGATCCAGTCACCTCCCACCCTGTCCCCCCACCCCCACCATCTGGGGATTGCAATTCCAGATGAGACTTGGGTGGGGACACAGAGCCAAACCAATATTATGCATGCTATTTCATTCCATAATTAACATGTCCTTATACAAATAAGATGTCACACTATGTTTTTAAAAATTTTAATAAACTTTACTTTTAAAAATAGTTTTAGATTTACAGAAACATTGAGAAGATAGTTCAGGGAGTTCCCATATACCTATACCCCATACAACCCCACACAGGTTTCCCTATCAATATTTTACATTAGTTTGGTGTGTTTGTTACAATTTATGAGGCAATATTAATATATTAGGATTAACTGAAGCATACATTTTATTTAGATTCCCTTAGTTTTTACTAATGTCATTTTCCTTATCCAGCATCCCATGAAAGATACCACATTACATTGAGTTGTCGTGTTTCCTTTGGCTTCTCTTGGCTATGACAGTTTCTCAGACTTGCCTTGTTTTTGATGACCTTAACAATTTTGAGGAATATTGGTTAGGTATTTTGTAGAATGCCCTTCTATTGGAATTGCTCTGAAGTTTTTCTTATGATTAAACCAGGGTTATGGGTTTTGGGGAGGAGGCTGACAGAGTGCCATCTTCACCATACCATACCAAGGGTATATACTACCAACGTGATGAATCTCTGTTATTAATCTTGATCTCCTGACTGAGGTAGCATTTGTTAGTTTTCTCCACTGTAAAATTTCTCTTTTCCTTTTCCCTCTTTTTATACTGTACCCTTTGAAGGAAGTTACTAGGCACAGCTCCCCCTTGTGGAATAAAAAGCTATGATTCATCCTTGAGGGTGTTACATCTACATAAATTGTTTAAAATTCTTTTGTACCAGAAATATATTTATTCTCTCATTTATTTATTTCTCCTCACATTTATTTATGTCAGTGACAACTCAAGGATGTTTATTTTATACTTTGGGTTGTAATCCAATAATACTTCATTGCTCAAAATGTTCTCATTTTGGCCACCAGAGCTCTTTCAGTTGGTTCCTATGTCCTTTTGGAAAATCCCCAACATTGTGGGGTTTTGTTTCATTTTGCTTTGTTCTGTTCGAGCTTATTGTCTGCACAAGATGATCCAAGCTCCTTGTTCCTTTTATTGGAGAATGGAATTAGACACCAAAACCTAGGCAGTTGTTGCTACTAGGGTATTTATGCTTCTAGGCCGTCTTAGCTAACAGAGTATGAAATATATTTATGTATACTGTATTAGTCAGGGTTCTTCAGAACCAACAGGATACATACACATACATACATATACACATACACATACACATGTATATATGAGGAGATTTATTATAGAAATTGGTTCACATAGTTATAGAGGCTAAGATGTGCCACAGTCTGCCATCTCTAAACTGGAGAACAAGGAAAGTAGGTAGTGTGATTCAGCCCAAAGACCTGAGAACTGGGGCCCACAGGTGTAAAATCTGATCAAAATCTGAAAGCTCAAGAACCAGCAACACCAATGTCAGAGTGCAGAAGAAGATGAAAGTCTCAGCTCAAAAAACCCTTCCCCTGGCTTTTTTGTCTATTCAGGTCCTCACCCAACTGGATGATGTTCACCTACAATAGTGAGGGTGACGTTCTGTACTCAGTCTATGATTCAAATGGTAATCTCTTCTAGAAACACTCACAGACACACTCAGAAATAACATTTTACCTGCTCTCTGGACATTCCTTAGTCCAGTCAAGCTGACACATAAAATTAACCAGCACATGTAACCCATGTACATCTTATCTATACATATTTCTATATGTAACCATTTGCATCTATATTGCTGAGAATGAGATCATAGTGATATTTCAAACTTTAACCCATTACCACATGAACCATACTAGTCTCCTCTCCTTGCATGTCTGAAAATTCCCACTCCAGCAATGAGAACTTGGTTTCAATCATGTGTTATCTGTTTACTTACTTTTCAGTATACATGCAGAGTGATTTCAAAATTGTTCATCTGTGCCATTATGGGAAAAAAAATTATTAACTCAAGTGTAGCACTGAAGTGTAGCTCCTTTTGCCTTGAGTCTTACAGTCCACTCATTTCCAAAACCTTTCTTCCATTCAATTGAGTTAATATCTTTGTAGCACAATTAGATTGTTTTGTCACATTCTGCATTCCATCCTGAGATCCTCTTACCTGCTAAATGATTTTTTAAATTTGCATATATTAACATTCATTCTTTGTCCTGGAAATCTCTATGAGTTTTGACAAATGCATAGTTATATATTTACAATTACAATATAATACAAAATGATTTTTCCACTATAGGAGATCACCTGTCCTTTCTTTATCCCTACCCTTTTCTCCTCCAGCCCCAGGAAATCACTGATATTATGACAGTCTCTATAGTTTTGCCTTTACCAGAGTGTCATATAAATGGAATCATGCAGTATGTAGTCCTTTCAGATGGGCTTTTTTTTCCAGTTAACAATACATATTTAAGGTTCATTTATGTATTTTTGTGGCTTCATAGCTAATTTATTTTTATTGTCAAATAATATTCCAATACATGGCTGTACCATAGTTTATCCATTCTCCTATTGCAGGCCATTTTGAGTGCTTCTAGATTTTGGTGATTACGAAAAAAAACTGTTAAAATCATTCATGTCCATGTTTTTCTACAGACTTAGGTTTTAAATCAGTTGCATAAATGTCTAGGAAAAAATTACTGGATATATAGTAAGATTTGTTTAACTTTGAAAGAGATTGTCAAAATGTCTTCCAAAGTAGCAGTATGATTTTTCTTTCCCACCAGCAATAAATGACAATTTCTGTCACTCGATATCTTGGCCAGTATGTTGTATCGTCAGTTTTTTGGAATTCAGCCATTCTAATAGGTGTGTACTGGCATGTCATTATTATTTTAATTTGCAATTCCCTAATGGAAAATGATGTTGAGTATTCTTTTATATCCTTATTTTCCATCTGTTTATCTTTTTTAATGCAGTGCCTCTGGATTTCTTCCCCATTTTTAAATTGGGTTGCATGCTTTTTTATTTTTGAGTTTTAAGTGTTTGTATATTTCAGATACACGTTCTTCATCAGATCTGTATTTTCCAAATATTTTTTTCTAGTCTTATCTTTTTGTTCTCTTAACAATGTCTTTCATAAAGCAAAATTTACTTTAATTACATCTGTTATTAGTTCTTTCACAAATTGTGCCTTTTGTGTTATTCTTAAAAATTGCCAAAACCAATGTCACTGAGATATTTTCTTGTTTTCTTCTAGAAGCTTTATAGTTTAACATTTAGGTCTGCAAGGTATTTTGAGCTAAATTTTGTGAAAAGTGTATAGTCTGTGTCTGGATGTCCCTCTCCCCTTTTTCATATGGACATTCAATTATCTGAACATGCTATCTTTTCTTGGTTGAATTGCTTTTGCTCTTTCTTCAAATATCAGTTGAGCACATTCATTTTGGTATATTTCTGGGGTTTTATTCTCATTGATTTATCTATGGGCATTTATTTATTTATTTATTTATTTATTTATGACGGACTCTCCCTCTGTCACCCAGGCTGGAGTGCAGTGGCTTGAATTTGGCTCACTGCAACCTGCAACCTCTGCCTCCTGGGTTGAAGCAATTCTCCTGCCTCAGCCTCCCGAGTAGCTGGGACTACAGGCGTGTGCCACCACGCCCAGTTATGTGCCTATTTTTGGTTGTTGTTATTGATACCAATCTCTTTTGATTATTGTAGCTTTAGAGTAGGTCCTGAAATCAGCTAGTGTTAAGTCCCTCAGTATTAGGTTGGTTGTTCTAGGTCTTTTGATTTTCCATGTAAACTTTAGAATCAGTTCGTGAATATTTATAAATAGCCTGCTGGAATTTTTGTTGGGATTGCATTGACTCTATAGAAAAAATTGGGAAGAACTGACATCCAACAATATTGAATCTGGTGGAATATTTATATAAAATATCCCTCCATTTATTAGATCTGCACTGATCTCTTTCATCGAAGTTTGGTAGTTTTCCGCATGTAGCTACTCTGTGTATTTGGTGCTGTTGTAAATGGTATTTTTAAATATTGAACTGATTTTTCTTGTCCTTTAACATGTTTTACTTTTGTTGAAATGTTTTATTGTTGAAAGACTTACGTGATGTATTAGATAATAAGAACGGAGGTATATGGCCATTTGTGTGAGGTTTTATGTTATTTTGGCTAGGAGTTGTACTGTGTTCAATATTTGCTTTAGCCATATGTTCCAGAGACTTCACATTCTAAGAGATTCTGTTTTTTTATTCTCTACTGTCTTTGGGCTTCCCTAAAAACTCATATGTAAATAGAGTCTGTGCCTTGCAGTTTTTTTAACTGTTCTCCACTATTACTCACTATTACTATATACACTAGTACCTTGTTGATGCAGTGGTAGCAAGTATGTTAAAGGAATCCTTCTATAATCTTATGATGGGATCTTAGTCCTTTACTAGACCTGTGTTCCTGGGCTGTGATCTACACCAGTATTTCCTGGTTTTGTTCTCTCCTTTCAGGTGAGACAGAATTGCTAGATGGGAATGAAGTTGGGTAAACACCCCTCCTGTTGGGTGTAATAAAGCTCTGAGAAGTCTTTTTCCCAGGATAGTAGGTCTTTGTTATAGAGAATGTCCTGGGCATTTTTTTTTTTTCATTTGATGAGTTTAATGCTCAATGGTAGCAACTTATTGTACAAGATGACTCCATTGCCACAAGAGAGGGTCACATATGTCTGCCGATAGGGTCACATATTCAGATTGGCTGGATATGGCACTATCATCCCTGGGCAGAAGGCACAAAGCAGTTAAGCCATGAAGTCTTAATACACAAGCATCATGATTCTGCCCTAATGAGAAAAGTGCTCTTTCTGTGAAAGATGATCTCTCTCCTCTTCCTTTATTAGTACAATAACAGAGAGTGCAAAGGGAAAACAACATCATAAATATGGTAGAACCATGATCACGTGCAAGAGAGGCAAATGGACAAATAACATAGAACTCATATCAGAAAGACATTATCAGAAAGGTGGGGAGCCACCTGGAAAGAAAAGGCAGTCCCCAGAAAAAAAAGCCATGAGAAGCAGCCATTTTGCAAAGCCTCAATAAAATATATCTATAAATATGTACATTGAAAGTGAGCTAAACAACTACATAAGCAGAAACCAAGTTTGGTCCAACCCTTCTAATGAAAGAAAAAAACCAGTTTCAGCAAAGACAATCATGAGACAAGAATTATCTACCATGCATAGAAGGAGATTAGCAGACCAAGGGCAACACGCCCTTGTAACCACCACTCTGGGCATATTTCTGAGTGAATATTTTTTCCTCTATGTGCCAGAATTCATTCTTGCTTCAAGATCTTCGCATCTGTAATTTCCTTCTGAGAATCTGTTTCCCCCAGATATCTGAGTCATTTGATCCCTCACTTTCTGTAACTCTCTACTCGAAAGTCATATTCTTATAGAGGCTTTTGCTTATTAACTTTTATATAATAAGTTGTTAATACCCCCAACACCAGCAGGCTGGCATTTCCTCCTTAACCTTTTAACTCCTTGTTATTGTGCGTATTTCTGTATTATGTTTATAAATATTTTCTGGTGGTTTTGGATTATTATCTGCTTCCTCCATTTGTATTAGAAACATGATGGTAGACTTTGCTTTGTTAGCTAATGTAACCCTGGTGCCTAGAATAATCCTTTGCACATAGTAGCATCACAATAAATATTTGTTAAATTAATTTCAAGAATTATTATGGGTTATTAAGTTTTTCTTTAGCTATACTTCACCTTCTGTTTAACATTTAAATTGCTTTTTCTCTGTTTAAATTTCAATGGTTATATTGCTCATTTTTAGCAGTTCTATTTTATTACTCTCCAAATACGCTGTGTCTTCTCTGAGTGTCTTGCTTCCTAACTTACCTTGGTTAATTAATTATCTTCTGTGATCTGACAACCCCCTGTGCAGATCTCTACTAAAGCACTAATCACACTGATTTATAGGTGCCTATAAGCCCTTAAGCTGCACCTTTGCAAAGACAGCTGTATTTTGTCTTTCCATCATGAATGTCTTTATTCAACAGTTATCGAATGCCAGTCAGCTATGTCTTGTATGCAATATTAGGTGCTAAAGGAAAAAAAATGGAAAAAAAAGTTAATCATAGTCATTGTTCTCAATAATTGGTTGTCTAGAACAAGAATTTGGCAACGAGTAAAACTAAGAATAGTAGTAATAATAATTTTAATATTAGTGTAATACTAATAAGGAAGAAGGAAAGAATGCCTGTTACCCTTTAATGAGAACGACTATTTGCCATGTACTGTGCAAATCCTTTCCATGCATTATTTTTGCTGACTGAATGGGAGAATGAATGAATGCTTCATCTACTTGAATTAACAATTATTATTGCATCCTGCCATGGGGAAAGCTTTTACGGTCCTCATTAATGATGGTGTTTAGTTGATTTTGTAATCCCTCTGTACTACCAGAAAAACCTATTTGAAGAAGAGCATGGAACTGGGTGGTCTGTCTTTGGAGAAGAGACTTCAGAATCACCTCAGTCATGGAATCCTTTGAGGCTCTCCTTTCATACATCTGTCCACTTCTTGTTTCCTTCTAACATTTCTCTAGCCCAAGACCCTCCACTTTTGGCCACTATGCCTTATTTCTGGAATTTGTCTTTGTCTTTGTATGTAGTGGAGTCTCATATCTATTCTCGTTTCATTTTACCATTTGCACTTTAAAACTTCTCAATATTCATGACTATCTCTCTAGCTCTGATATGCTGCTGCTGCAAATCCTTTCTTTCACCCTAGACATAAAGTCCAATCAGCTTACTACCCTTTTTTGGTTCCTCTTGCTAAACCTACACAGTAATGCAGGTTTTTCCAGGTTTTCAAATGCCATTCCTTACCAAGAAGTCTTAATATCAGACAAAGCACTTTTTACTTGTGTCTAAAATGCCTCAAATAATAGACTATTGGAATTATCTTTCTAATGAGAATTGTGCAAGCTTGATTTGTGATTAACAACTAGTACAATTTACTCTGCTTCTCTCCTAGTATTCTAGAATCCTTTACCCATTTACAACTTCCAATATAATTATTTGTTCTCATTTTGACAAAAAATCAATTTTAAGAAATTTTCAGGCAAGTATCTGGAAATATATACACTGTTTTATCTTATTCTTGGGATAATATAGTAAGTATAGCATTTCAAATTTTATATTTAAGTGTATACAGTATCTTGATGTGTCCCTTTTTTCTACTTTGGATAAAAAATGAAAAATCGACATTCTTCAAATTTAAATGTTATTCTTATTCTCTGTTTATCTCCCAAGTATCCTTAGTCAAGAGTTGTGGAAGCTTTATTCTGTCCTGTAACTCTCTTCTATATTCTTTCAAACTAGGAAACAAATCTACATCATGTTCAATGGGACTGCTTTCTACAACAAATCACTCTACTAGCTCAGTGAGTTTTCTCTTTAAGCATTTCCCACTAAGCTCTAGATTTTTAAATTAAAGATCCTAATTTGGTTTTCTAGTTCACTGTCTTACTGACTAAATATATTTGCGCAGCAAGTGCTTTTATCATAGCCTCTTGCTTAAGTCCGAAGCTTTTTTTCCTTTTTCCATAAAGGCCCGAATTTGCTGACTGCATTCCCCATGATTTGTTTTCATAAACAGGCTAACATATAAAGGTCAACAGTGAGAGTCTAACAACCTGAAATTGAGCGCATGATTATCATTTAATGTGCCTCTTTTCCACTGATTCAGGGATGAAATAAACCAACCTTGGAGACAGGATAAAAATTATTTGATTTTACCACATGGAAAAAGTGAGTTTGCTAAGAAGTTTGAGGCCTGAATCCTTTTGCCCTTAGAATGAATTATAGATGGCCAGAGAATCTCCATTCCACCCCCCACCCCCACCATAGAGAAACGCAATAGTTACTTCCTATAAAAACAGGTATTTTAAAAGAAAAAAATTGCCCTGGTGCAGTGGTTCATGCCTGTAATCCCAGCACTCTGGGAGGCCGAGGTGGGCAGATCACTTGAGGCCAGGAGTTCGAGACCAGACTGGCCAACATAACAAAACTCCGTCTTTACAAAAACTACAAAAAATAGCCGGGCTTTGTGGCGTGCACCTATAATCCCAGCTACTCGGGAGGCTGAGGCAAGAGAATCACTTGAACCTGGGAGGCGGAGCTTGTAGTGAGCTGAGATTGCACCATTGCAGGACAGAGAAAGACTCCGTCTCAAAAATAAAAAAACAAAAAACAAAACCAAAAAAATACTTAAAAGAAAAAATTAAGGGTTGAGAAGAGATGCAAAATGCATCATCATTTGGTCTGCCTGTCTTTAGACTAGGAACATAGCATTGAAGTTAGTAAAGCAGGCTGCCCTGTGCTGTTGTGTCATTTTGCTTGAATCGTGGTCCAGAAGGACCATTGCTCAGAATCAAGGGGCCATCCATTTTCAATGACTGTTGATTACTTTGCTGGTCTGTTGAGAAATTCCAATTACAATGTCAGCTAACAGGTAAGCTTCAATTCACTGGGCTCTCTCTTAAGGCCTGTCTGATGCTCTCAACAAGTCATTAAACAGATATCCCCTAGTATGATTTTAGGCCACTACTGCTCTCACACAGATTTAATTCAAACACATGGAACCTGAGAGTACAGGATCTGTGTCAATTGTCAATTGTCAAGGAACATTTATATTACTCAGTCTTGATAAAAACAGATATTCTAATGATCAATGGAAATGTAAACACTTATTACAGGGCATACAATGTTCAAAGCAGAGCTGATTTGGATTCTTCTCTAGTTAGGGTATTAAATGTGGTTAATTATGGTTAAATTAAATGTAACTAATAGCAACAACAGCTAACATTGCAAAAGTACTATTCTAATAAACATTTTGGTATATTCACTTATTTAATCCTTATATTAATGTTTTGAGTAGTTACTGTTATCCCCGTTTTACTGATGAGGGCAGTGAAGTATAGAGAGAGTAGGTGTCCCCAAGTCTACATGATTAGAGGGTGGCAGAGGTAGGATTTGAAGCCAGCTAGTCTAGTACTAGAATTATTGTTTGTAACAACACCACTAAGCTATTGACTGAGGAGTGATAGTGTCTATCCCAAAGAAGGCCAGCCAATAAATTTGTTCTCTTCCCATTTTCTTTTATCTTTCTGAACCCTCTAAAATGATGCCTTTGTTTCCTTTGTTTAATGAATTGACTCAATAAATATTTGCTGAGTGCCTCCAGTTTACCAAACACTTTTCTCCTGCCAGGGATGATGTGGTGACTAAAACAAATATATGAATATCACAGGAATAGACATCACTCCACAAGTGCCCATATTTTTATTTTCATGAGTGGCACTGGCACTCACAGAGTGATGTCTATTTCTGTCCTAATCATTTTACCCCCAGCCCAGACACTGCAGTCAGAGTAAAAGCTGAAAACCCAGCACATTATTTCAGTTCTACAGCTCCGTTTTCACATAAGTAAGATGAAGATAATGATAATGCTTGCCTCCTAGGGTTGTGATCATTAATGAGTTAACTTATGCAAAGTACTTAGAACCGTGCCTGACATGTAAAAGGGGCTCCCTTGCTCTATTGTTTATCCTCCCTGTCCCCCTCCTCTGTCCCATACCCTGAGTGCTATTCACATATGATTTCCTCAGTAATTATTTGTTGACTAGTTGGATCACAAAAAAGAGGAGCTACTCTTAGGACTGCTAAAGAGAATACTATTCTTTGAAAGCTCTTTCTCCTAGTCTAATTTGCTTTGATTTTTACTTCCTTTAACACATAATGCTGAGCCCAGTCCTTACATTTGCAAAGGTCTGCCTTTGGCCTTTACACAGTATTAGTAAAAAGTAAGCTTTCATCATTAGTCAGCTAATGAATAAGAGTTCAGCCATTGCTGGAGAGACTTGAACTCAGAAGGGAAAAAGGTTATTCTTTTTTTCATTGTAATGAACCTATTTATATGAAAATAGACCATTATGTCTTTGGTATGAAATCTGGGACTTTTGAATAGCTTCTTGAATTTTATTTCTTTTCTTTCTTTTAAATAAACCATTATAAGCCTTTTATTCATTACTCATTCTGTTTGAAAAAATAATATGTTTTTTTTCCTAATATCCAAGACAACCCAGTTTCAGGCTTGTTTTTTGCTGTTAGCAAGACCACATTGCCCTTGCCAGAGAATTTGGTGGGACAGATTTAAAGTTGACTTAAATTAGTTAATTGTAAAAGTCCCCCAGAGTTGATGGAACTCAATATAAAAATTCCATTCAAATCTCCTCTAGGAATGTTCATTGCAAGGCAAGCTCTCAAGGGGTCCATCTGCATTTATATCCAGCAACAAGAAACAGAGCTTTGCTAACTGGTAAGTCTTCTATGACTGTGATGCTTTCACATTGGACTTGAAGCAAAATATGAATCAGCTGATAAATGTGAAAAATTTCAGTAAGGCCTTTAAAATTGAGCAGAAAACAAATTTTCTGGCAGATTATGCCACAAGCATATTCATTTAATCAAATATTTATTATACATCTTCTAGGGAACATTCCAGGCATTGTGCTAGGTGCTGACATAAAAGATGATGATCATATATCCTCTGCTTTAAAGGAGCTCTCAGAAAAGTAGGGGAAAGTAAATAGGAAAGTTGATTGTTTTACATTTTATTGAGGAAATGATAGCAACAGAGATACACACAAAATGCTGTGGAAGCACCTAATCAGCCTGGTGGTGAGAGACAGATGAGGAAAACTTATTGGAGGAAATAATGCCAAAGCTAAATATTACAGGATGATGAGGGTTAGCTAGACCAAAGGTGGAATAAAAGCATTCTAAGAATGAAAATAACATGAGCAAAGACATGGGAGTAAGAACTAGCATAGCATGTCTATGAATTTGCAAGTAGTTCTGTGTCACTTAAGTATAAACATAAGATGAAGTGGCATGAGGGGTTAAATTATGGTAACTTTTTGCTTTTCTGTCCTGTTAAGGAGACTTAGTTTTAGCCTCAGGCTATGTGGAGCTGTTGAGGTTTTAAACCTGAGAATGACCTGATCAAATTTGCATCTACGTAGATCATTCCATGAATTGTGTGGAGACTGCATTTGAGAGGCCCAAGATTGAATATAGGTGGGGCCAATACGAGGCTGTAGTTGCAGGAGATGGTAAGAGCTTGACATCAGGCTGTGTGGTAAAGCTGGAAGGGGAGAAATGTGAAAGTATTTAGGACCTAAAACAACAGGTCTGTTTGCATGTGCTTGTTTGGATTTGGGGGATGATAAATCAAGGCTGAATGCAAAATTTATCATTTTCATGGTTAAATAAATAAGAAAATTAATATTTTAAATGAATTTATTCTCAGATAAGTATGCTGAGCATATTCCTAAACAGTACCCTAGCAAAACAAAACAAAAAGAAAACAATGCAACACATAACACATATGTCATAATCAACAGAATACAATTGCAGAATAGTCTTTACTTTGGGCTCTAAAATAAGTGAAACCAGACAAACCAAATACACACTTTATGAAAGAGTTTAAATGGCAGAAAAAACAATTTTGTACAAATATACATGAATGTATCCTTGGATAATTGAAATCAATACATGAATTAGATGAGTTCTCCCTGCCAATTGTCTAAATGAATGATGCCATAAAGCCAGACTATCTAGTCTCGGTTCTCTATTTCTGCTGCATTGACAAACCATAGAAAATTAAAGCAACATACATAATTTTGATCCGATTTCCTGATCATTGCAGAGACCTAGCTTAATGGCTTGTTACAATTACTATTGGAATTGTAAACCAAAAGTATCTGAGACAGATCTCAATCAATTTAGAAGTTTATTTTGCCAAGATTAAGGACATGCCATGACAGCCTTGGGAGGCCTTGAGAACATGTGCCCAAGGTGGTCGGGTTACAGCTAGGTTTTATATGTTTTAGGGAGACATAGGACATCAATCAATACATGTAAGATGTACATTGGTTCAGTCTGGAAAGGCAGGACAACTCAAAGCCAGATGGAGGGCTTCTAGGTCATAGGTAGATTCCGAGATTTTCTGACAGGCAATTGCCCAAAAGAGTTTATCAAGACTTGGAATCAACAGAAGGGAGTTCCTTGGTTAAGATAAGAGGTGGTGGAGACCAAGGTTTACATTTTGTAAATGAAGCCTCCAGGTAGCAGGCTTCAAAAATAGTATATTGTCCTAAAGTCTCTTTTCACGTTAATGCTGGTCAGTTGTGCCTGAATTCCAAAGGGAGGAGGGCATAATGAGGTATGTCTGACCACCCATTTCCATCATGAGCGAAACTTGTGGTTCATGTTCACTTTGGAATGCCCTTGGCTTAGAAGAGGGGTCCATACAGTTGGCTGACAGGGCTTAGAGTTTTATTTTTGGCTTACAGTGTTCACAGTTTTTGCTGATGCTCCAAGTCTAGCTAAATTAGATGCTGTTTTAGTTGCGTCGAGGATTCCAATTTGTGTATTATTTTCTCCTAATGAAAGGAAAATTAATATCTTTTATTTTCAGTCTAGGTACAGTTGATATTTATTTTATCCATTCCTTATAAAAACACCAATAGTACCTCTATTATACAGAAAAGTAAATGGAAGCCAGAGACACTATTAGAGTGAGAAGCGAAGAAAAGGAGATTTCACTCAGTCTCTTGTGAGTATACATGACCTTCTGACACTGCATCTAATAACCTTGCATGTTCTAATCCTTGGACAGAGAGAACAAGAGACCAATGATCTCTAGTCACTTTTCTTTTGTTATAATTTATCACTCGTCTTCCCCCCACCATCTTTTTTTTAAGTAAATATATTTGTTTAAATTAAGAGGAAAACAGTATAGGAACTAAAGTGTATTCAGTGCTTACCATGCACCTCATGCATGAGTTACAAAGACTTTTGAGTCATATGGATTTGAGTTTAATTACAGGTTGTCCTCTTTACTAGCTGTGTAGCTCCAAGCAATCACTTAAATTCTCTGACTCAAGCTTTCTCACCATAAAATCAAGTTTTGTAAAGACTTAATACAACATTCTAAAAAATACTGCATAAAATAGGTAGCTTCTAATATTACTTCTTTAAACCTTTTGCCTAGGTTATTTCACATATGTAAGTCTGTGAATCAATACAATAAGGTATTTAAACAAGATGAGACCAAGACATTAAATAAAATTGTCAACATTATCAGAATGAAGCAGAAGCAAAATTTAAACGTCAAATTAATTCTAAAAAAGTGTATTCTTTCTATTGTAACATTAGAATGCATTTATTATAAATAGCAGATCATATTTATAAAATGTTTACTTCAGCCAAATATTTTGTGTATATGTTTTTAATTTAATTCTAAAAACAGGCTTTTGAGGTAAGCAGGATTTTGTCCCTACTTTTCCCAAGGTCACACATTAAGAAAGTGTTGGATAACTCAATATTCTAGACACACTATTAAATAGATATATGCTTTAAAACATATTTTTCTGCGATCAATCTATTTTGTCAAAATCACAGCTAAAAATTGTTGCACAAGTGTCTATGCCTATACAAACTTGGCCCAATTCAGAACATTAACTGCAAGCACCATAGCCTGGTTCCAATCTATTAAAGCAGCAAAATAAATTTATGGAAAGAATATTGAGTAATTCAGTTTCACTGAGAAGCCTAAAGCAATGGAAAGCCTTCGATATCCACAGTCAAACATGATGAAACCAGTTCAGTGAGGACCCTGCTGCCATACTGCCAAGCCCTGGACTGCACATCTGAGGCCCAGCCACCTCCTGCACTGCACACCACCTCCAATGGCAGCACCTTTCTCTTATGTCCTGGAAAAAGTTTGCATTGCCTCTGAGGCTGCCAGTTGGCCTCCAGGTTGATTCTCCATGAGCTTCTGGCCAGCTTTGGAGGAAGCTGGCAAGGCAATTATCAGGCAATTTCAGATTCTATTGTTTGAGGTGGGCTCTGTCTACCTCCATCCTCAAACAAAGGAAAAGAATTGAGATTTTGAGAAGCAGTTCTTTCTCACAAAAGAGGCAAATATCTACCCCACTGCATAAGCAGCAATGATCAGGCAACCCAACTCTCACCTTAAATTTGTGCTCACCAGGCCATTTTGTAATATATTTGGCAGTACTTGGAGTTAAAAAAAAAAAAAAAAAAGCTGAGTTAATAATGAATGAATGAAATCATTCTACAGTATGCATTTTAAAAATAATCGATCTTGTATACATTATGCTTTGTGTCTTTTTTACATAACCTGAGAGTTTTGAAAAAATTTGTTACTCAATATCAACTAATCTTAAAATATTGATGAGTAATATGCATAAGGTAAATGTATTATTAGTTAGCCAAATGACTCATGAGATTTGAAGAGTTTAATAACAAAAAGAGTTATTAAAAGTTGATCATCCTATTTCAATACCATCATTTTTCAAATAAGCAGAAAAAGGCCAAGAAACATAAAATGAATTTTCCTAAATGTGACAGAGACAAAACAAGGAGTTTATTTCTCTTTGTATGTAGATGCTTCTTTTGAAATTTTTAAAGTTTTAGATTCAGGAGGTACATGTATATATTGAGTAATGCTAAAGTTTTGGCTTCTATCAAACCTGTCACCCAAATAGTGAACATAGGACCTAATAGGTAGTTTTTCAGCCCTTCCCCACTCTCTCTCTCTTTATTTTGGAGTAGCCAGTGAGTATAACAAAGTTTCTTTGAATTCTAATTTTAAATAATGATCCTTGATTTTATTAGCTTGATAATAGCTTGATACATATATATGTATATAAGATATTAAGATTGGTGAACCTTGCCTTAAATATTGCATTGAACCTACTAAGGGCATTGACAGTCATCCCTCATCCTCACTCAACTACTTCCATAACTGCAATAGTTTAGTTTACAGAGACACTGAAAATGGCTATTATGATTATTCCACAAATCTATGTCTTCAGTAGATTCTCAAGAAGCTTTATCCTTCCATTCAAAAGTCTTCAATTTTAGTGTATATCATTGGCTAGCTATGACAATTCTTCCTTTTTGTTTGCAGTCAGAATATTGAGAACATATTATTTGCACTCCAGCCTTAAGGTCTCTTCCTGCATTACCAAAATATATTGATTCAGCCATCTTCATATTCCAACAGTAATCTTGTCCACAGGCATGAAGAAGCTTAATGCCCTTGGGCCAACATTAGCTCAGTTTTGCTTTTGGTCCTATGTAATGTTACTACTCTTCTTTCTTAATTTCTGCATATTTTTCATTAAATTATTCACCAAAAACTGTGGGAATGTATAATGTGCTAGACTACAGAAAGCAAATATATGATGTGCATGTTGCTATTCCTACAACTAGGGCTCAAGATGGACATTGTTAATCAATCCTGTCATTTTGGGTAGTATGATTTTGATTCTTCTCAACAGTCTGTCCTGGGTAGATAGTACCTCAGAGTTAGATTGCAAGTTGCAAGCTATTTAAAACCTACTTAAGACCTACTTAAGACTTCTGTGCTAGGTATGGCAAATGACAAATGAAAAAATACCCTGACCACACAGAATAGTGAGAAAGACTGATCAATAAACCACTAGATACAGTATAGTACTTAACATGTTATTATAGATTTGATCATAAAAATGACAACACTTAAGAAAAGTAGGACTTGGGGAGGCAGATGTGAGGCTAACAAAGGCTCTTTTCAGATAGGGTAAAGCCTGAGTTTAGTTTAGAGGAATAAGTAGAAATTGACCAGGTAAATATGGAGGTGGGTGAAGGGCACTTTATGGAGGCAGATGTGAGGCTAACAAAGGCTCTTTTCAGATAGGGTAAAGCCTGAGTTTAGTTTAGAGGAATAAGTAGAAATTGACCAGGTAAATATGGAGGTGGGTGAAGGGCACTTTATGGAGGCAGATGTGAGGCTAACAAAGGCTCTTTTCAGTTAGGGTAAAGCCTGAGTTTAGTTTAGAGGAATAAGTAGAAATTGACCAGGTGGGCGAAGGGCACTTTATGCAGGCAGAGGCAGTGAAGTCTGTAAAGCTAATTAGCCCTGAGAGACCCTGGCTTCTCTGGAGAATACCAGCACACTTCAGTGCAGCTGGGATCAGGTAGCTGTAAGGGATTTGTCAGAGTCAAGGCAATCCATCCTAAAGGAAATGGGAAGCCATTGATGGCTTTAAGATAAGAATTCCTAGTATGGAAAGGTCACTTTCCCAGATGTTTGGAGGACAGAGGAAGTTAAAGCAGGACACAGGGAAACCTACAGGAAGGCTTTTGTATTAATTGAGAGAAATGACGAGTGCAATGATCATACACAGGAGTTTTTAAAAACTTCTAATTGATAGAACTTCATGACTCATTAGCTATACTGAGAAATGGAAAATTAGAACTCTAAATGAGTTCTAAATATGTAACCCATGGCCTTATTTATTTCCCTGAATTTCAGGATTTCTTGCACTGATTTCTTAGGCTCTAACTCCCATTACCATCATATCAATTGCTCTAAGCTCCTGGAGTTTCTGCAACCATTAAAACCTTAACATTTAACATTCTCCTACTACTTTAAGAGTCTCCCCTGATCATGAAATTAATTTGGACCCAAGACTAATGAAACACATGACCTGGTTGTCTTTTTCCTAGGTAGCCTGGTTTTGCCACTAGTCTTGAATTTTCCTACAGGCACATTTTTTAAAAATTCAAGACTCAAATCTCTGTTCTTATTTTGGTATTGCAACTCCTAGTCTCTGACTTACACAGTATTTTTGTGAAGACCCCTTATTCTGTCCTCTCTTGAATTTTTATCTCATTTGGCTACCACCTCATCCTGTAGTCTTAGAAAAGAACACTTTTATTGAGAGGAACAACTTCTATTTAAAAAATGAAAAGTAACTGGTCTTTACAATGCTTTTTTAATAAGGCATAAGAATGAGACAAGAGATGCAAACAACTACCTAGAAAATTTGCAGGTACTATATTTTACTTTTATAAGTATAGTCTACAGATTCATAACGCTATTATAGGGAATAACGGAGAAGAGTTACCATTATCTCCTGGAGACAAGCACCTTGAGGGAAAAAGCTAAAACCTGTGGTTTCCATAGAGGTGAATTTATCTTCTTGTGTCAATTAGACGTTTCCTGAATTATCGACTGTAGGTGAAGATAGTTTATTTAAAACATGGTGGTGCATTTACTAGCTATTAGAAAGCAAATAACTCACTATAGGCCTTTCCAGCCAAGTCCCTCCTAATTCCTTCATTTTCAAGTCACTAGCACACTCTAGGCAGAAGCCAAGATGTCCTAGTGCTCTGAATGCAATAATTGGGTCAATTTTTGGGAACACTGAAGCAGTTTAAGAAGACTACTTTTTGTTTGAGACCAGACTGGCCAACATGGTGAAACCCCGTCTCTACTAAAAAATACAAAAATTACCTGGGCATGGTGGTGGGCGCCTGTAATCCCACCTCCTCGGGACGCTGAGGCAGGAGAATTGCTTGAACCCAGGAGGCGGAGGTTGCAGTGAGCTGAAATCATGCCATTGCACTCCAACTTGGGCGACAAGAGCAAGACTCTATCTTAAAAAAAAAAAAAAAAAAAAAAAAAAGACTCCTTTTTTGAAAATAAAATCTAACATAAAGCTTAAGAGAAGCAAAAGCTTTGTTTCTACAGGAGTCTCTCACATGTCTGAAATGTGCTTGTCAGATTCACTCAATGTTAAGGAATTGGTTTGTTCTCATTATTGAGAATGAAAGGCACAGCAGACATCTGAATGAGCGGGATGAGGCAGATACGCCTAGAAGATGACGGTAAAGTAGAGGTTGGCTGGAAGGAGCTTGAGGAAGTAGGAAGGTATCAACACCGTCTCAGAGGAACAAACTGTTGCTTTGTAGTGTATCCAAATGATCCTCTAAATTATTTTTTGAGAGGCATTGTTCTGTATCAAACAGATCACTGAGTCAACAGGGAAAAGCTGATTTTCCCTTCGGAGTTCATTCATTAGCTGAGTGATCCTAAGTAGTAAGTTGAAAAATGTACATTTATTTTCAGATGGCAGTATTAAATATTTAGTAACTAAAAATTGGCTAGTCGATCTTTCAACTGCAAGTCAAGAGATACTAATGAATTTATTTTTCTTGGAAGTCATTACAAATATGACAAATTATTTTTATACCAGGATAATTGAAATATAAATTGCAATAGGAAGAAAATTACATAACTTTGTATTACACAATTGTTTTGACTTTTATGAATTACAATGATTATTTGTATGGCATAACCACTGAAATTGTTGATCTGTGTGTACATTTGCATGCTGAAATATGTGAAGTAATATCTCTCTTCCTATCTGCTGCTTTTGATTTAATATGATGTTCAGGAATGCTATACACTTATTTTAAATTTAGGATGGTTTGGCTTTTTTTGAGGGGGGTGGGTAATATTACCATTAGCAAACGGCATAAGAATACTATATTTTGGTATGGAGAATGTTTGTGAGTAGCAACGAAAATGCAATTAATACACTTGAACTAAGTAGAAAGCTTTCAAAGTCTTTACCTCTTGATCAGAATTAATCATGAGTTTTGGTTTCAAAAAATTTAAATATTTGCGACAAAAAATAAGGTTGTGAAAAAAATCTGTCAAGTCCTGCTATTTATAGTAAGATAAACAGAGGATATACTGAGGCAGAATCTTCTTTTTGAGATTAGTTGAGATTAACTGGAGGATATCCATCATGATTAATATCAATTGGCATTTAAAATAGTTACATTAATTGTACTCTTCTAAATCATCTACGTGTGTGTTATGTGACATATTAAAGATAAGCGGAAATTTGGAAATAATTCCTTGAACAGAAATGTGAAATTTTTTTCCCAACTCAACCTGACGAACTCACCTGAGTGGAAAGTTATGTCTGCAATCAATGAAAGTGATCTATTTTGTGGGTCACAAAGTTGAATAAAAAAGATGTCCCTGAACTATAAGTCAGACTCAACAATATTTGTCACTTCATTCTTCCCTGAAAAATAGATATTGGAGAATAAACTTATTCAACTCTAGCTATTTTACAGAATAAAATCAGGTCTTAATGGTAAGTACATTTTACCTATAAAATATGGCTTAAAGTTAATTGCCCAAATTGGGTGATACTGCTAAAATATCCTTAATCACAGCCATAATTCATTATATATTTAATATAATAAATTTTAAAAGACTGCTAGAAATTAATACAAAGGATAATTTATATTGTATTGGGTAGATAAACTTTGTTTTGTTTTCATACATGTAGAGCTAATATATGAATATAAAGTATCAATATTTTATTGTCTTATTGTTTGAAAGAGAGATACATGTTTTGTAAATATTCTAAATCCTGTATAATCTTTTTGAGTTTGGATAATAATAATTTGTTTTCCCTTTTGCCTTTCTGCTTTATCTTCCTTAACTATTCTCTCTCTCTCTTTTTTTTTTTTTTTGCAATTATACTTCAAGTTCTGGGATACATGTGCAGAATGTGCAGGTTTGTGACATAGGTATACACATGCCATGGTGGTTTGCTGCACCCATCAACTCATCATCTACATTAGGTATTTCTCCTAATGCTATCACTCCCCTAGCCCTCCACCACCCTGACAGGCCCCGGTGTGTGATGTTCCCCTCCCTGTGTTCATGTGTTCTCATTGTTCAACTCCCACTTAGGAGTGAGAACATGCAATGTTTGGATTTCTGCTCCTGTATTAGTTTGCTGAGAATGATGGTTTCCAGCTTCATCCATGTCCCTGCAAAAGACATGGACTCATCCTTTTTTATGGCTGCATAGTATTCCACGGTGTATATGTGCCACAGTTTATCCAGTCTATCATTGATGGGCATTTGGGTTGGTTCCAAGTCTTTGCTATTGTTAGTAGTGCTGCAATAAACATACATGCGCATGTGTCTTTACAGTAAAATGATTTATAATCACTTGGATATATATCAAGTAATGGGATTGCTGAGTCAAATGGTATTTCTTGTTCTAGATCCTTGATGAATCGCCACACTGTCTTCCACCATGGTTGAATTAATTTACACTCCCACCAACAGTGTAAAAGCATTCCTATTTCTCCACATCCTCTCCAGCATCTGTTGTTTCCAGACTTTTTAATGATCGCCATTCTAACTGGCATGAGATGGTATCTCATTGTGGTTTTGATTTGCATTTCTCTAATCACCAGTGATGATGAGCTTTTTATCATATGTTTGTTGGCTGCATAAATGTCTTCTTTTGAGAAGTGTCTGTTGATATCCTTTGCCCACTTTTTGATGGGGCTGATTTTTTCATGTAAATTTGTTTAAGTTCCTCATAGATTCTGGATATTAGCCCTGTGTCAGATGGATAGATTGCAAAAATTTTCTCCCATTCTGTAGGTGGCCTGTTCACTCTGATGATAGTTTCTTTTGCTGTACTGAAGCTCTTTAGTTTAATTACATCTCATTTGTCAATTTTGGCTTTTGTTTCCATTGCTTTTGGTGTTTTGGTCATGAAGTCTTTGTCTATGCCTATGTCCTGAATGGTATTGCCTAGGTTTTCTTCTCGGGTTTTTATGGTTTTAAGTCTTATGTTTAAGTCTTTAGTCCACCTTGAGTTAATTTTTGTATAAGGTGTAAGGAAGAAGTCCAGTGTCAGTTTTCTGCATATGGCAAGCCACTTTTCCCAACACCATTTATTAAGTAGGGAATCCTTTCCCCATTGCCTGTTTTTGTCAGGTTTTTCAAAGATCAGATGGTTGTAGATGTGTGGCATTATTTCTGAGGCCTCTGTTCTGTTCCATTGGTCTATATATCTGTTTTGGTACCAGCACCATGCTGTTTTGGTTATGTAGCCTTGTAGCATAGTTTGAAGTCAGGTAGTGTGATGCCTCCACTTTGTTCTTTTTGCTTAGGATTGTCTTGGCTATATGGGCTGTTTTTTGATTCCATATGAAATTTAAAGTAGTTTGTTTTTTTTCTAATTCTGTGAAGAAAGTCAGGGGTAGCTTGATGAGGATTGCATTGAATCTATAAATTACTTTGGGCAGTATGTATATTGTCACAATATTGATTCTTCCTATCCATGAGCACGGAATGTGTTTCCATTTGTTTGTGTCCTCTCTTATTTCCTTGAGCAGTGGTTTGTAATTCTCCTTGAAGAGGTCCTATACATCCCTTGTAAGTTGAATTCCTATGTATTTTATTCTCTTTCTAGCAATTATGAATGGGAGTTCACTCTTGATTTGGCTCTCTATTATTGGTGTATATGAATGCTTGTGATTTTTTCATATTGATTTTGTATCCTGAGACTTTGCTGAAGTTGCTTATCAGCTTAAGGAGGTTTGGGGCTGAGACAGTGGGGTTTTCTAATTATATAATCATGTCTTCTGCAAACAGAGACAATTTGACTTTCTCTATTCCTATTTGAATACCATTTCTTTCTTTCTCTTGCCTGATTGCCCTGGCCAGAACTTCCAATACTATGTTGCATAGGAGTGGTGACAGAAGGCATCCTTTTCTCGTGCCAGTTTTCAAAGGGAATGCTTCCAGCTTTTGCCCATTCAGTACGATATTGGCTGTAGGTTTATCATAAATAGCTCTTATTATTTTGAGATATGTTCCATCCATGTATGTGTGTATGTGTCCAGGAATTTATCCATTTCTTCTAGATTTTCTAGTATTTTTTTGCGTAGAGGTGTTTATAGTATTCTCTGGTGGTAGTTTGTATTTCTGTGGGATCAGTGGTGATATCCCCTTTATTGCTTTTTATTGTGTCTATTTGATTCTTCTCTCTTTCCTTCTTTATTAATCTGGACAGAGGTCTATTTATTTTGTTAATCTTTTCAAGAAACCTCTTGGTTTCTGAATTTGTTTGGTCTTGCTTACCTAGTTCTTTTAATTGTGAGGTTAGGGTGTCAATTTTAGATCTTTCCCACTTTCTCCTTTGGGCATTTGGTGCTATAAATTTCCCTCTAACACTGCTTTAGCTGTGTCCCAGAGATTCTGGTATGTTCTGTCTTTGTTATCATTAGTTTCAAAGGACTTTTTATTTCTGCCTTAATTTTTTTTATTTACCCAGTAGTCATTCAGGAGCAGGTTGTTCAGTTTCCAAGTAGTTATGTGGTTTTGAGTGAGTTTCTTAATCCTGAGTTCTAATTTGATTTCACTGTGGTCTGAGAGACTATTTGTTATGATTCCCATTCTTTTGCATTTACTGAGGAGTGTTTTACTTCCAATTAGGTAGTCAATTTTAGAATAAGTGCAATGTGGTGCTGAGAAGAATGTATAATCTGTTGATTTGGGGGGATAGTTCTATAGATGTCTATTAGGTCCACTTGGTCAAGAGCTGAGTTCAAGCCCTGAATATCCTTGTCAATTTTATGTCTTGTATATTGACAGTGGAGTGTTAAAGTCTCCCAATATTATTGTGTGGGAGTCTAAGTCGCAGCTTCAGCAGACTTAAACATTCCTGCCTTCCGACTCGAAGAGAGCAGCAGATCTCCCAGCACAGCGCTCAAGCTCTGCTAAAGGACAAACTGACTCGTCAAGTGGGTCCCTGACCCCCATGCCTCCTGACTGGGAGACACCTCCCAGCAGGAGTCGACAGACACCTCATACAGGAGAGCTCCAGCTAGCATCTAGCGGGTGCCCCTCTGGGATGAATCTTCCAAAGGAAGGAACAGGCAGCAATCTCTGCTGTTCTGCAGCCTACGCTGGTGATACCCAGGCAAACAGGGTCTGGAGTGGACCTCCAGCAAACTTGCAGCAGAGGGTCCTGATTGTTAGAAGGAAAACTAACAAACAGAAAGGAACAACATCAACATCATCAACAAAAAGGATGTCTATACAAAGACCGCATCTGAAGGTCACCAACATCAAAGACCAAAGGTAGATAAATCCATGAAGATAAGGAAAAACCAGCACAAAAAGGCTGAAAATTCCAAAAACCAGAATGCCTCTTCTCCTCCAAAGAATCACAACTCCTCACCAGCAAGGGAACAAAACTGGATGGAGAATGAGTTTGACAATTTGATAGAAGTAGGCTTCAGGAGGGAGGTAATAACAAACTCCTCTGAGCTAAAGGAGCACGTTCTAACACAATGCAAGGAAGTTAAGAACCTTGAAAAAAGGTTAGACCAATTGCTAACTAGAATAACCAGTTTAGAGAAGAACATAAATGACCTGATGGAGCTGAAAAACCCAGCACAAGAACTTCGTGCATTATACACAAGTATCAATAGCTGAATCAATGAAGCAGAAGAAAGGATATCAGAGATCGATTATCAACTTAATAAAATAAAGCAAGATGACATGATTAGAGAAAAAAGAATGAAAAGGAACGAACAAAGCCTCCAAGAAATACAAGATTATGTGAAAAGACCAAACCTACATTTGACTGGTGTACCTGAAAGTGATGGGGAGAATGGAACCAAGTTGGAAAACACTCTTCAGGATATTATGCAGGAGAACTTCTCCAACCTAGAAAGACAGGCCAACATTCAAATTCAGGAAATAGAGAGAACACCACAAAGATACTCCTCAGGAAGAGCAACCGCAAGACACATAATCATCAGATTCACCAAGGTTGAAATGAAGGAAAAAATGTTAAGGGCAGCCAGAGAGAAAGGTGGGGTTACTCATAAAGGAAAGTCCATCAGACTAACAGCAGATCTCTCTGCAGAAGCCCTACAAGCCAGAAGAGAGTGGGGGCCAATATCCAACATACTTAAAGAAAAGAATTTTCAACCCAGAATTTCATACCCAGCCAAACTAAGCTTCATAAGTGAAGGAGAAATAAAATCCTTTACAGACAAGCAAATGCTGAGAGATTTTGTCACCACCAGGCCTGCCTTACAAGAGCTCTTGAAGGAAGCACTAAATATGGAAAGGAAAAACTGGTAACAGCCACTACAAATAAAACCCAAAATGTAAAGACCATCAAAACTATGAAGAAACTGCATAAACAAATGGGCAAAATAACCAGCTAACATCATAATGACAGAATCAAATTCACACATAACAATATTAACCTTAAATGTAAACGGACTAAATGACCCAATTAAAAGACACAGACTGGCAAATTGGATAGAGTCAAGACCCATTGGTGTGCTGTATTCAGGAGACCCATCTCATTGCAAAGACACATATAGGCTCAAAATAAAGGGATGGAGGAATATTTACCAAGCAAATGGAAAGCAAAAAAAAAAAAAAAAAAAAAAAAAAAAAAAAAAAAAAGCAGGGGTTGCAATCCTAGTCTCTGATAAAACAGACTATTCTTCCTTTTCTCCTTCCATCTTTATCCCGTTTTCTGTACAATGTCCCACCCTGGCTTCTCTTTCTATTTTCTTTCTAATCTTGCTCTGCACATGCTACTTTTGCAGAACCAATTTGTTTCCCAGAATGGAAGGGACTGCTTATCTCTAGGAGAAGAACTTTGTCCCATGGAGCTGTTATGGTCAGATAAGCAGCCAGCTGCTGTTTGGACAGGGCAAGGTTGGCTGTTGTCCCTCCTGGACTAAACTAAGCAGCAGGAAAAGAGCCACCTTATGATGGATCAGATAGCCACAGACAAAGCTGATAGTAGGGAATGTTTGGGGTAGGATTTCAGAGACTCTAAACCTAAATATGTTTTGCCTGAGTTCGTCATTTTGTCACAGGTTTCTCTCTTTGGCTGCTAGTTAGCATATTCCTAGTGGATTTACAATGGCAGCTAACCAAGTGTTGTCTCATGAACCTGAATTTTGAAAAAATAAATCTTCCACAGGTCCTCATGAAATATCCCTCTATTAGCAACAAGCATCCCATAGTGTCTTATTATTGTTCTTTGCTGAAAATGGCCCAGAATATGATTTATTTTCAACATTTCATAGTCCATAGAACTTTTCAAAATGATATGTTAAATACTAGTGGTTCATTTTGTTTAGGTATGAAACAGGCATTATAATTAAGGATTTATTTGTGTAGCTTTTTGCCAACAAAGATGATGCTTTTGACCCTACAGCTGTGTGTAGTTGTGGCCAAATCTGCTAATCACTGACCATTGCTTGTCACATCACTGTTTGCATACATACAGCTTAGCTTGAAAACTGAGGCCAGTGACTCTTTTCTGGCTGCCTTTCATTAACATTCTTCCATTTTCCCCCCTTGGGTTAGGCCATTGCCAAATGTGGACAAAGCATGTGAAAAAGTACAGAATTGTTTTATGGCAGGCTTTTCTGAGACGAGACTACATTAGTATGCAAATTATTAAAATTATTTGGATAGATCAATAGTTCTCAAAATTTTGTGTGCATGAGAATCACCTGGAGGACCTGTTACAGATTACTGAGCTCCACCCACAGAATTTCTGATTCAGATGGTGTGTAAACGGGCATCCAAGAAGTTTTCTTTGTAACATGTCCCCAGGTGATGCTAATGATGCTGGTCCAGGACAATACTCGGAGAATGCCTGAGGTTGACAAGTCAATTATTACAAATATGAATCAGCCCCCACAGGTATACCTCATGATCTGGTCTACTATATGTTTGATTGCAGCAATCATTAACACCCAGGATCTTACCACCACTCATCTCCCCTTCTGAATATCATTTTATAACTAGAGGATGAGCTTCAGGCTGTTTATGTAAGTTCATAACCTATTCTCATCTTCCCTTTCCGTGGCATTTCTGGGATGTTTCACAGTGATTCATTTTCTCCACATAATGTGTTGTGTATGGCTTTTCTCTAAGAGGAGAACAGTTATGTCCTTTGAAGGTGGACTGGGCTATAGGAAATTGTTAGTGGCTCATCTTTTGAATGGTGAGCTGGGCACACAGACAGGTCTAAACAAAGTATTTGAGTAAATGGGAGCTTCATGTCTATTATCTCAGTTCTGCTCATTGTGAAGGTTAGGTGACATTAGAAATTCTGATTTTAAGTTTGGCTTGGAGCTTGAAGCCTCTGCTGTCTGGCTATAGACCAGTTGGTGAAAACAATGTATTGATTTGCTTAATTTTTTTTATCTTTCTGTCTAGTCTTTAAAAGGTCTAACATAGTCACTGCCTTTACTTTGAAGATGTTGATGAGAATATTTGCAGCAGATGCGATCTGTCTGGGAATGTTGGTATTTGACAATTTTGAGTTGCGCCCTAAGCCCTTGTCATTTTGTTACAATAATTAATTACTAGCTACATGTTATTTAGAGTATTGCCAGAAAACAAGGATAGATAAAAAGTATTCCTTGAAGAATATTTGGGGGGATAACTTTAAAGAACCAAAAGTAACTAGATTTTAAGTTCCTTGAAGGCAAGAACCATAGCATCCTTTCTTCTTAATCGTTATATCAACAAACTTTTTTTTTTTTTTTTTTTTTTTAGACGAAGTCTCTCACCCAGGCTGGAACACAGTGGCGTGATCTCAACTCACTGCAAGCTCCACCTCCCAGGTTCACGCCATTCTCCTGCCTCAGACACCTGAGTAGCTGGGACTACAGGTGCCCGCCACCACGCCCAGCTAATTTTTTGTATTTTTAGTAGAGACGGGGTTTCACCATGTTAGCCAGGATGGTCTCGATCTCCTGACCTCGTGATCTGCCCTCCTTGGCCTCCCAAGGCAGGATTACAGGCATAAGCCACCGCACCTGGCCTATATCAACAAATCTTAACTGCATTTTGCTCTCAATACTCAAACTTAACCCATGTATTTTAAAAAAATGATATTCCCATTATCTTGAGAAAAAGATATTCTGAGAGACAATGTAGCTCAGCATTCCCAAAGTGTGATCCTTGGAAATTCAGTGTCTTAGAAATAGTTTTAATCATAACAAATTTTTGTAGAATTCAGAATAAATATAACCAATCTCCTCTTCACTTAATCATAATATGCATAAGCAAAATAAAGATCCTAGGAGGTCCTGAAGAAAAAAGATATAATAATATTTTTACCAGCTTTACTGAAGTAAAATTGACAAATAAAAATTGCATATATCCTTAAGGTGCTCAACATAATAATTTGATATACATATTCATTGTGAAGTGATTACCATACTAAAACTAATTAACACATCCATTGCCTTATATAGTTATTTTTTGTATGTGTGGCTAAACACTTAATATCTACTCTATTAGCAAATTTCCGGTATACAATATAATATGGTTTACTATAGTCACCATGTTGTATATTGTATCTCTAAAACTTATTTATGTTATAAATGAAAGTATACTCCCTTTAAGCAATGTCTCTTCATTTCCTATGCCACCAATGACAATATTTTAAAATCAAAACCATATATTTAGAATTGTTTAACCTACGATTCTGCAAATTTATTTAAGCAAACATTGATACAGCATTTTTGAAAACATGACCAGAGTGCAAACGTAAGCAAATATTATTGAACACCTCCAGTACAACCCCTGCATACACACACACACACACACACACACACTGATTGTCAAACCACCCATCCAGTTAAGTAGCATTATCCCCTCTTTGCAGATTATAACACTACAAAATAGAGATGTTAATCAATTAACCTATGGTTTTCCACACATGCATTGTCTCTCCACTTATCAACGGAAATTGCAGCCCAGGGCTCAAAAACCTGAAAGGCAGCCAGAACTCTTGCTTAGGGGCATTTGCAACACATAGCTACAAGCATAGCAAAAGTTTATTTTAAAAAGAATGTGGTAATATTACATAAGCATTATTGAAATAATCATCACAAACATGAGTTTTTAACTTCATTCACTTATTTTACAGATGACAACTTATTTTTATTTCATCTTTCATAAGGGGTTCCCCCAAATCTTTGTAGTGCCTGGGGTCTCTGAAGTTCTTATTCTGTTTCTGCTGTTCCTCCTTCAAAATTCCACTTTTGAGTGTACATTCTTTTTTTTTTGAGATGGAGTCTCAATCTATCACTCAGGCTGGAGTGCAGTGACGTGATCTCAGCTCACTGCAACCTCTGTCTCCTGAGTTCAGGTGATTCTCATGCGTCTGCCTCTCGAGTAGCTGGGATTACAGGCATGCACCACCACACCTGACTAATTTTTGTATTTACAGAGACGGAGTTTCACCATGTTGGCCAGTCTGTTCTTGAACTCCTGACCTCATGTGATCTGCCCACCTCGGCCTCCCAAAGTGTTGGGATTACAGGCGTGAGCCACCATGCCCAGCCCCAAGTGTACATTCTTAAACTACCAACTTCTACTCATCCATCTCACTTGCTCTAAGCATTACTTCAGAATTTCTCTCTTTAGACATTCCATTTACACATCACATAACACTTTCATTGTTTATCACTCTCCTACCTCAGTAGCTTCCAGTATCATAATCACTTCTTTGCAAATGCCCTCAATACCATTGCCCCTTTTTCACTCCAAATAGTTGCCTGACAAAACTCGTCCTTGCTATGTCCAAGTTATATCTCTCAAATGGGCACTGAGATTAAACTTCTATCTCTATCCCTTGTTAAATCTCTATTCCCAATAGAACTATTCCATACCTACACTCGTTAAGCTTCCATGTTCTTTTCTGGATCTTCACACTAAGTTGACATCCTCAGGTTTGTAATAAACAAGGATAAACAAAATGGCTTACCACCTTACTTTCATCCACGCTCAATGTTTTCTGTCTTTTCTTCAACAGCAGAAGAAAATTGTCTACTCTGAACAGAGACAAACCCAACTCTTAAGCCCCATATCTTAGTCTCTCATCTTCAAGGATTTTAATGGGGCTGTTTTTCCTTCTTGTGTTACATATATTTCTGTTACTCAAACAGATTATTTATCTCAGTGTACTTTATGATTCACTTTAAATCATGTCATTTTTATATCTGGGCCTTTTCCCTATGAAATATTCCTTGTCAAAATCCCAGATGACTTCCATGCTGCCATAGCCAATAGTTACTTCTGCTGCTCTCAACTTCCCCTCAGCTTTCTTGATATCACAGTGTTCTAATTTTCTCCCTCATTGGCAGCTCCTTCTCAGGTTCCTTTGCTGTTTTTTCTTCTAACTTCTAAATATTTGAAGTGGTCCAGAGTTGAGACCTTGTCAGTTGCTGTTTCCTACCCATACTCTCTTCCTAGGTTTTTTTTTTTTTTTTTTTTTTTTTTTTTGAGACGGAGTCTCACTCTGTTGCCAGGCTCGAGTGCAGTGGCACGATCTCGGCTTGGCACGATCTGGGCTCACTGCAACCTCTGCCCCCTGTGTTCAAGCAATTCTCTTGCCTCAGCCTCCCGAGTAGCTAGGACTACAGGTGCACGCCACCATCAGTTTTTTGCTGATGGATTCAAAAGTTGTTTATTAAGCTACTAACTTCCAGAATTCTGAAGCAAAATATCTAACCACCTATTGAGAGCTCCATTTTTAAGTCTAATATTATCAAGCTCAAACTGGGACTTTACAGAACTGTTTCCTTCTCAGTTTCCTCTATTAAAGTTAATAACACAAATATCAATCATTTGCTTAGGCAGAGTTTTACCCTGATTCTTCCATTTTCCCTAGCATTTGCTCCATCCAATACCTTAGAAATTCCTATTAGTTTTACTTCAAAATAGTCTTTGAACTTGTCCTTATTTCTTCCATATCTACTGCTAACACCCAAACCAGACTGCTGTCTCTTCCCTGGACTATTGCAATTGCCTTCTTATTTTATCCTTCTAATTTCATTGTCACACATGCTTTATTTACATAGCATCAATCTAATCTTTTAACAACATGAATAATATTATGTCACCAACATACACAAACCTCACAATTACTTTTCAGGGTGAATCAATTAAAATTCAAATTATTTATCATGGTCTCCACTGAAAGATGTATATAATGTGGCCCTTAGCCACTCATATGATCTTATTGCGTATAATTCCACTTCTCACTAAGTATGCTGTAGTCACATTAATCTTTTCTCAGGTTTTCAAGGAAGACAAATTCATTCCTTCTTTAGGCTCTTTGCACTGGCTGTCCTCTCTGACTGGAATGATAGTACGCTGTTCTCTGTATGACCAACTTCTCAGTTGATGTCTCAGCTAAATTGTGTGAATTTTTGTGTATGCCTCAACTGAAGGATAAGCTACTCTCTAGTTTGTTATCCGATTTCATGTTGTGTTCTGTATAAAAGAAGAATTACAAAAGAATAGCCAGATAATGAAAGGTAAAATATAAAGTGCTTTCAAAACACAAATTGCATTATAGGTGCATAAAAATAAGATACAGCAAAGAGTGTTGCTCTCTAATGGGAAGAGTCAATTGTATAAGGCCATTAAAAAGTAACTCAGACTCCATCATGTTAGCGAAAGAGTAAAATTCCATTGGGCTAGGGCTAAGAGGTCTCTATTAATTAAACACTACAGTACTTTTCTGCATATATAGTTCATAGAAACTCATGTAAAAAACTTCCTTTGAAGTAAGACAATGTAGACTGATTTTTGGCATATAATAAATATGACTTCTACCTAATGAAATAACGGAGCTAGTTTATGATCATCAATGGATGCTAAAACATTAGGAGAAATGTTGATATGAAAGTTTTTAATAAAAGATTTATGCTAATAGATTTTAGCATTATTAGCCTAAATGTTCCTATCAATGTTAACATTACCAAAAGAGGAATCACTTCACATTATGTACCTCCTGATATCATGGGGAAAAACAAATAGAAAAAAAAAGAAACGCACAAAATAACAAGAAGAATGGAATCACACCAAACCTCTAGATGTAGCTACCAGCTACCAGAAATATGTGGGGATAGAAGAACATGTGAAATTATACCACAAGCATATCTAGAGTGCAGGGAATTCTATAGCACAAACAACATACATTGTTATGATTGGAAAAGTATTCAAGAGACATATCAAATTCTTTTTTAAAAGTATATCACCTAATGTGAATACAATATAAATATGAAAAGAAGCCACTGGAAGATTTTAAGCATGTTAGTGACATGATTTGATTTCAGTTTGAAAAGATCACTAAGACTTCAATGTGAAGAATAGATTGTGAGTTGTAACCATGGAAGCCTGGAGAATGGTGATAAAGCCATTATAGTAGGTGAGGTTGAGAGATGATGGCAGCTTGGAGGTAAATATAAAAGGATAGAACAGGTGTATAATAGACAAGAGCCAAGTCTACTTGATAATGTGGAGTATGACAGAGGAACTTTAGACAAATTCTATATTTGGGGCAGGAACAATGAAGCGTGTGGTGGAGACATCACTAAGATGTGGAACACTGGGGGAGGAGGAGGTTTAGATATAGAAAAAAACAGTCTTTGGACTTTGTTGCTTTGAGATATTTACGAGCTATCTTAGTACAGCTGTCAAGAATGGAGGTGGCTATACAAGTATGTATCTCAGAAGAATAGTTGAAATTCAAGCTTGATTAGAGTTTGAATAATCCAGAAGACACCATATGTGTTTCTAGATCCGGTCTTCCTTGGTTATAACTCTTTCAGAAACCTTCCTTTCTTCCATGTATCCAGCCACCATTGCAGAAAGAAACAGAGGGAAAAATAGGAGATCTGAGAAAAAGAGGATTTTATATAATGAAATTGACAAATTACCCAAAACATTTATATTTTTATTAGAAAAATATTAATAAATTGTTTAAAAACAATTTTATTTTTAGTTTTATTTCTTGTTATTCAGCTAGTGGGAATTCACTAATAATATCAGTTGGCTTAGAAATGATGGAGATAATTTTTCTTTAAACATTGTTGCAAGACAACTTAATTCAGTTTGGCTATTTAGGTTATTTTTGATGAGCAGTAATGAACCCTTACAATTACAGGTGGCAGAAACTTTTAGTTTCCTCCCCCAAATTAAGTTACCTGATGGTTTTAAAGCAAGTCTTCTCAGAATGAATTTTGCCATGTACAAGCCTCTTATTACTACATATATATGTATGTATCTCCACACGCATATATATTTGTGTGTGTATAGGCACATACATAGGTATGTATAGGTGTGTATACATACATATACTTAGGTATGTATATATCTATGCACATACATAGGTATGTGTAAGTGTGTATATATGCATGTGTATTTGTATATGTGATTATTTGCATGTTTATTTACATACATTTATATGCATACAGTTATAATTGTACAAACTGTTGTTGATCATAGGCTTTCAGACATTTTGTGTAAAGATTTCAATAGAAAACAATAATGCAATAATATTCTGACTGTAGGGCTTGCTAAACTTTGCAACAGAATACTTAGTTAAAAGATATTTCTAGACTTAAAAAGTTACCCTAAAGATATTAAGCTTCTGTATTCATTAGATTGTTATAACCCATTTATGAAAAATTAGGCTCATCTGTAAAATATTTCTGGCCATTTATCTTGAACATGACTCATTTTAAAAATTAAAATTTATTTCTAGCATTATTTGTACTAATTAACAAAATGTCTAGTACACATTTAAATATCAGTATTTGAAATTTGCCCATAGTTGCTTTTGGAATGTAGAAAGGTGATTATGATTATTTTCAAATGCTAGTTTAACCTCATTTGATGTGTGGATTCCTGATAAGGATACTTAAAAATGTTAAAAACTACCTACAGAATAGATACAAGTTAACTTATGCACAAATATACTGCATTGTCAAACTCAAAGTATATTAAATTATAGAAATAACATTCATTCAAGTTACAATATCTAAGTGTGTAACTTGGTTACAGACTTTTTTGATACATATAAATGGCAGGCTAGATTTTCCTCTTTTATTCTTATTCTTCCTAGTCGATGTGAAAGGTCTGATTATGTGAAGATAGACCACAAAATCAGGATCTCTTTTCCTTCTGATTTCATACTTCTTATTTTCCTTTCTCTTTAATCTTTTCCATCAGGCTCCACCCAGAATGAACAAATTAGAATTGAAAAATGAACAATTCATTGAAGAATCTGAAGAATTCATACTCTGAGGGTATGAAAGAAAAGCTATACCACCTGTCATAACAGTCATAACTGATCACTGAAAACTGTATTCACATTTATAATTCCCACATGCATAATTCTTTGTGTTAGAGTGTGTTATGTAAGCACTTTTTAAGACTCCAGTGTTTTTCTCCTTTGCTTCTTCCTGGTGAACATTTTGCTATCGACAGACACTGACTGCAATTTGAATAGGGTTCCTAAAATCAAAATTAGTTCTGATAATTTAATAGATGGACTCACATAACCCACTGAAAGCTATTATACTCACAGTTATGGTTTATTTCAAGGAAATAATACAAATGAGAACCAGCCAAACTAACAGGCACAGTCTTGGAAGTTTCCAAAGGAAGCTTCCATTGTCATCAGGATGTTACCCTCTTGCCGCCAATGTGTGACAATACACATGGAGGATTGCCAACAAGGGAAATTTGCCTGAGCTTCATTGTCCAGAATTTTTATTGTATTTTCATTATGTAGGCATAATTGATCGATTAATTTTCTACATGCTTTGACTCAGTCTCCAGCTCTCTGCACCCTCTTCCTGGAGTTCAGGCTGGTATGATGTGGTCCACAAGGGCCCACCTTGAGTTTCATGACTATAAACTATCACTAGGTGTGGCCTGAGGGTCCCATCGTAAATAATAAAGACACTCATCACTGAAGAACTTCCAAGGATTTGGAGATTGCCTGCAAGGAGTCTGGGACAAGGCCAGACCTCTCTTTGCTCAAGGCCAAATTCTTTACTACACAGTCTAGCACACAGCAAGTAAATCCTGCTATACTCCCTTTTCCTGGAGTGCTCTTTCCATGGTTAGCTTTTTGTATTTATTCTGGATTAAAGTAAGTATTGTCTTATCACAGAAATCATCCTTGACTTGACTCTTAAAAGATAAGTTTTCTCTTTCTCAGCACCTTCCATGTATCCTAAAAAAAATTCCCGTATGAGATTGTTTTACAGGAGTTACAGTTTGTTAACTACTTTAAAAGTGTTTCTTCTCTACTAGAATAGAATCCAGAGGACAAGAATCACATTTGTCTTTTTCACCTTTATCTTTAGAGTGTCTGACACATAGTAGGATGCAGAAATCTTTTTGAATAGATGACTTGATAGACCATTAATTCTGTGACAGCCATCTAATATCTTTGAAATTAATCTCTAGAATCCTGCTGGGACTCTGGCATATACAAGGCTCACAATTAGTGTGTATTTAATGACTGAAAATGAGTTAAAGGGCTTCCTATTTTCGATTCAGGCTTAGAGATATTAAAGGATTAAGATGTTACATTCTTTAGGAAGTATTTTATGGAGCTATTCATTGTACTGAATTTATACTTTTGACAAGCATATTCTTCTGATTTAAAATCTCAAATTTCCCATGTATTCAGATATAAACTTAATTACATTAAGCAGACACTGTGTATTGAAAAGAGAAGTGGATTTAGAATATGAGGATCTGGCCTTCTGTAGTACTTATTGGATATACAATTTTGCAACTCACCTATACTCTCTGAATGTCAGTTTGTTTTTCATTTTTAAAATAGTAACAACAACAGTTATTTAGTATGAATGCAGAACATTTATGAAAACAACTAGCTAATATTTGCTATATAGTAAATAGTTTGTAAAAGTTAAAAGAAAAACTCTTTCTTTCCCAACCCGACTAAGCTTCTTTCTATTTATCATGCCTTAATGAGGTTTATTGTTCTTGTTGCATAAAGACAGTTCAAAGGTAAGGGCGCAATTGTAGTGTTAAAAGATGACTGCAGGTGCAACTGTGTCTGATGTGAGTACCAACACTCTTCCACCGATGCTGAGAGGAGATTTTGCTCATTGATCAAAACACTTTTCCTAGCTCAGCCAAAGGCAAAGTATAGATTGGTATTGAAGCACATGGGCTCTAGTATTAGGCTATCTGGGTTCAAATTCGTGCTATGCAAATAACACAGACCTTGAGGAGCCCACAGTAGTAGGTGTAAGCATCATCACTATCATCATAATCTTATATTTGTGGTAAAATTTGCCTTGGTTGAAATAATTTATGAACCTCGGCAAGGAACTCAACGTCTTCACTAAGTTTTCTCATATAATAATAGTTCCTAATTTATGGGATTACATAAATCTGTAATATATATACAACATATTAAATGTATGTACGCCTATATACATACATTATATATATGTATTAGAACAATGTCTGTATGTGCTTCCCTTTATATTTCAGAGAACTTCTCAGAATTCCATTCAACTAAGCATTCTGGGCAGGCACATAATTTAAGATGAATTTGCCATTCCTCAACTACAAGTTTTAACCATGTTAACATACAGTTAAGCCCTTTCTTTTTAATGCACAAATGGAAATAACCATGATGTTAGTGCCTTGCAAAAAAAGGTAGGCCACTTAGGAACTCATACACTCACAAACTTCATTCCCCACAGATGGGACAGACATTCCTGGGATGTTGATGCCAGCAAATTTAGCCAATTATATTTTAGCCACCTATTAAACTCCTTGGAAACAAGATTTTATTTTAACTCAGTATGAAGATTATGCAAAATGGATCACAGATTTGAAGGAAATTATTCCTTCATGTACTATTCATGTACATGAAATAGTACATGAAGCTAAAGTCAGGGAAAGATAATATAGAAAGGACAAATTTGGTCTTCAGCCCCACAGTGTGTCTTTGAATAACAGGTTTTTTTAATGCACAAACACATGGTACTGAAACATTTGAGATGGGAAAGTCAAAACTGTCTTGAAGTGAAGATAATATTGTGAAACAAACTCACTGCAGGACTTCATGAGTTTAAAATTCTCAAATAATAACTTGTTGCAGCATGGAATGACTTAACAAAAAATTTCAGAGTTGAAGTATATAATTATTATTAAACAGTTCTGCACAGCAGCCTTTCACATATTACTAGACTATAGAGATAGAGTCTTTGTTATATAAATTTGCAAAACATTGAATTGCTAGCAGGTCTGTCAACACATATTTATTGAAGGTATCTTATGTGGCAAGCATTACTCTAGGAACTAGAAATAAATGGATACACAAACAGATGTGGATTTACTCATATAGTGGAAGGAGCAGACAGTAATTAATTGTGGCGTTAAGTTTAATGGGAATATAAGGAACAAGGGAGAAGGAAACAAGAACAAGCCTTAACCTACCCACAGAGGATTTCCCAAGAGGATTATATTAAAGCAAATACCTTAAGTATGGGTGGATTTGGCTAGGATAAACAAAGGAGGGAGGGGCACTTTAAATAGAAATGGCAGCATAGTCAAAAGCCCTGTGGCAGGCAAGACCATGCCCTGTCAAGGGAACTGAACAATGCCCAGTATGACCCGTGTAGTAAAAATCAGGTTATGAGAAGACAGGATGGTAAATTGTATAGGTAACAAAGTACACAGAGCTTTATAGCCCATGTTTCAGTTTTGAGTCTTCCTTGTATAAAAATGTTATAAAATAGCTTATTACTTAAAAGCTAATACCAGGAATCCTAGTAGGCACAAAAATGTTCTTGTTTGAAATAAAAATGCAAAATAAAACTTCGGAAAGTTCTTGGGGTAGAAAGTAAGTCTCCCCGCTACTCCTAAGAGTTAAGTGTTGTGGGGCCCATGCTTAAGAACAAGAGGAGCCTAACATTTGCAGGTCCCAGATCAAGAGTACCAATGGACACCTACATACCTTCTTATGTCTAAATATTTTAAATAGTAGAGTGGGGATGTCAACAAGATGTGGAATAGGACTTTCCAATGCTTATTCTGTTAGAGAAACAACAATTCAAACAACTATCCATGCACAAAAATAACTTCACAGGAACTAAAGAAACAAGGTGAGGGATTATAGCACCTGGGTGTTGCACAGAAATAAGAAAACATGCATTAAAGGGTGTAGGAAGGCATAGTTTTATATTATCCCTGTCACCCTTCCCCTCAACCCCACACAGCACAGTGTGGAGGTACATACCTTCCATGTGGGGAAAGGAGAGAGAAAATAAGCACTGGACCTTGCCTTGTATCCCAACACTGGTCCCGTTGCAGTAAAACCCAGCACCGGGAAGGCCCCCATGCCACAAACTGAGCCTTCAGTGCCATGATGAGTCCTTGGTCTGCTGGGCAAACTCAGTCTCTCGCTGCCCCACCACCAAGTTGATCTCAGAAACCTCAAGCTATGAATTACTCCTGGCATCAGACCAATTCCCAAAGCCCTAGACATAAGACCAACACCCAGATACCCAGCCTCGTGGCTGGTCCCTGTAAATACAAAATGCAGGCCCATCCAGCACTTTGGCCAAACCCAGTGCCAGGTCAGCACCCCTGGCCTCAAATATCAGGCAGGTACTATAGACACAGGCTCAAGGCCTGCCAAGGGCCAGGCTGGTCTCTTCAGCCCCATCTTCCAGATCATTCTCTGTGACCCCACACTCCAGCAGACCCAAAATCTCAGCTTGCCCAAGTAGACCCTAGCACTGGACCAGCTGCCCCAGGCCCAGGCTCCAGGATCATTATTGTGTACCAGGTCCTAGGCCTGCCCATGATGTCCCAGGACCCAGGTCAGCCCTCCAGAACCTAGTCTCCATGCCAGCACCTGCACACACAACCTCTATGCCAGTGGACTCAGGCTCCAGTCTGGTTTCCATGGCTTCAGCCTTCAGGTTAGCCCCAGTGGCTCCAGGCATCAGGCCAGTGCCCATAATCCTAGGTTCCAGACGAGCCCTTGTATACCTAGGCTCTGTCTCAGCCCCAACACTAGGCTATCCCCAAGCTCCAGACTAGTCTCAGGGTCCTAGTATCCAGGGTGTAGACCTACTCCAGCAGACGCAGGGTCAAGACCCACCTCATTAGATCCTGGTGTCAGGGACCCCATGGACTGAGATTTCAAGTCCACCCCTGCAGACCCAGAATCCAGACTTGCCCCCATAGACTCAGGTTCCACTCCTGCCTCTTTACCAGGTAAAACCTTGTGGACTCAGACTATAGGCCTATTCCAGAATAAACTAACAGAATAAGGGGCCCAGGAATAAATGCATTTATCATTAATTGATTTTTGAGAAAGGTGCCAAAACACAGAATGTGGAAAGGATAGTCTTTTCAATAAATGGGGTTGAGCAATTGAATATCTACAGGCAGAAGAATAAAATTAGACCCATATCTTACACTATACACAAAAGTCACTCAAAATGTTATAAAGACTTTAACATAAGCATAAAAACTATAAAACTATTATGTTGTGCAAAAGTAATTGCAGGTTTTGCCATTAAATGTAATAGCATAAACTGAAACCCCTTTTGCACCAACCAATACTAGAGGAAAACAACAGGAAAAACCTCCACAACATTAGTCTGGGCAATAATTTTTTGGATATGAACCCCAAAACACAGACAACAATAGCAAAAATAGACAAATAGAATTCCAACTAAAAAGCTTCTTCAAAGCCAAGGAAAAAATCAACAACCAAGTTGAAACAAAAACAACATACAAAATGGGAGACTGCAAACCATACATCCGATAAGGGGTTAATAGCCAAAATATGTAAAGAAACAACCTGATTACAAAGCGGACAAAGGATTTGAATAGATATTTCTCAAGGAAGACACACTGATATGGTTTGGCTCTGTGTCCCCACATAAATCTCATCTCAAATTGTAATCTCCATGTGTTGAGGGAGGGGTGTGGTGGGAGGTGATTGAATGATGGAGGCAGATTTCCCCTATGCTGTTCTCATAATAGTGAATGAGTTATCATGTGATCTCGTTGTGTGATAAGTATCTGGCACTTCCCCATTCTCCCTTTCTCCTGCTGCCATGTAAGACATGCCTTGCTTCCCCTTCACCTTCTGCCATGATTATAAGTTTCTTGAGGCCTCCTCAGCCATCCAGAACTGTTAGTGAATTAAACCTCTTTTGTTTGTAAATTACCCAGTCTCAGGTAGTATCTTTATAGAGTGCGAAAATGGACTAATACACACACACAAATGGCCAAGAGAGGTATATTTAAAAATGCATTTTCTAAAGGAAGACTGCTGACTCCAGGTGGGCACATCCCAGTGGGCCTGCAGATTTCTTACCACCTGGCGAAGGACTTGACCAGAGGAAGAGATTCATCTAAAGTGAATAGGTTTTTATGCCTGAGTCATATTCCACTATATATACCACAGTTTGTTTAGTCACTTGTTGATCGATGGGCATTTGGACTGGTTTCATGATTTTTTATTTGTGAATTGTGCTGCTATAAACATGTGTGTGCAAGTATCTTTTTCACATAATGACTTCTGCTCCCCTGAGTAGATACTATTATTCTAAGTGAAGTAATTCAGGAATGGAAAAGCAAACATCGTACGTTCTCAATGATATGTGGGAGCTAAGATCTAAGGACACAAAGGCATAAGAATGATAAAATGGACTTCGGGGAATTGGGGGGAAGAGTGGGAGTGAGGTGAGGGATAAAAGACTACAAATACGGTGTAGTGTATCCTGATTGGGTGATGGGTGAACCAAAATCTCACAAATCTCTACTAAAGAACTTACTCATGTAACCAAATACCACCTGTACCCCAATAACTTATGAAAAAAATAAAGTGAATGGCTAAGGGAGTAACTAGTGGGATATTTTTCTGTATAATAAAAGGAAAATTATTTAGAACTTTCAGTTAAATCTGGGAAGGAAAGGAATAAAAAGATATGAGAGGGTAAGATAAAAATGAAAACCAGAAAGATAGTAGAATTCTGGGATTAAATGAGGTCCTTGGACTTTACAACTCGTTTTTTCATTAAAAAAATATATTGCAGAAGGTAGAGCAAGATGGCAGAATAGAAGCCTATACCATTTCTCCCCCTCCCCCTACAGGAACACCAGATTTTAACTACTATCTGCACACAGAAAGACAGCACCACAATTGCAGTACCAGGTTTTTACTTCGTATCACTGGAGGAGGCATTAAAAAGAGTGAGAGAGATAGTCTTGAATCACTGATGCCACCCCTCCTCCGTGCCCCCAATAGCAGCCATGTGGCACCGAGAGTCTGCACACTTGGGGAAGGAGAGTGCAGAAACTGGGAGACTTTACATTGAACTCAGTGCTGCTGTGTCACAGCAGAAAGCAAAGCAAATCAAAACCACAAGGAGATACCATCTCACATCAGTTAGAATGGCAATCATTAAAAAGTCAGGAAACAACAGGTGCTGGAGAGGATGTGAAGAAATAGGAACACTTTTACACTGTTGGTGGGACTGTAAACTAGTTCAACCACTGTGGAAGACAGTGTGGCGATTCCTCAAGGATCTAGAACTAGAAATACCATTTGACCCAGCCATCCTATTACTGGGCATATACCCAAAGGATTATAAATCATGCTGCTGTAAAGACATATGCAGATGTATGTTTATTGCGGCATTATTCACAATAGCAAAGACTTGGAACCAACCCAAATGTCCATCAATTAAGAAAATGTGGATTTTCTGACTTTTCAGCTTGTGGTACCTGGAGAACAACTCTGAAATCAAGTAAACAAAGATAAAAACTGCTCACTGGCCCAATTTCAGTCAGAGCAATGTTGGCAATGTGGAAGGGATGAATTTTAGATTATCATGTGAATGGGTAGCCATTTCAAAAAGAAATGATTATCATCAGCAAGTGAATATTTGAACATTTCTACAAAGGGTTGTCTGAGAAAATGTTGCTGACACTTGGGTTAAAGGAGGAGCCTTGGAAGTTAAGGGGTGGTTGAAAAGCTCGACATCTCAGAGAGCAATTTCCCTAGTGTTTACATTTCAAAGGGAAGTGAAACCTGGAGCCAGGCAGCCAGTCATTTATATTGCAATGGAATGCAAATTACTAGAGAAGAAAGGTTTTACTCCCTCTCTCAAGAGAAGAGGGGCAGCATGTAACATGCATAAACACCAGAATTTAATTTCAGGGTATTTCTCCTGCAGAACAGACCCCTGTATGTGCAGGTCTGACTCGGGCATTCGTGTTTTCACCTGGGGAGCACCAGGCATTGGAAATTAATGTGGTGGTTATAAGTTATAATAACTCTGATCTCTGTTCCACAAACCTCCTGTTCACTTTCAGCATAAAAATGATAATGCTTTTTTATGATTTAACGATTTTATTAAATGATTATTTAGTGCTTATATTTCAGCATAAATACAAGCATTAAAAACTTATCAGTTGATTCTCCATGACTTTTGTCTTGCAATATATTGTCACATGTCTGTGCTTGGAAAAGGTAGGGGACATGGGTAACAGGCAGGCTGGCAACTTCAATTACCTTGCAATGATTAACGAGGCAATAATTACTAACTTTTATTAAGCAAAACTACTTTGTGTTTCTTGACTCATTAATTCAATCAACAGAGCAGCCATGTGAAGTAGATGTATTTCATCCTTTTACTACTAAAGAAGCAGGCTCCTAAAAGTCACAAAATTTACCTGCTTGGTGGAGTCAAGGATAAAGCCTGTGACTGACTCTTAAGCTCTCTTAAGCAGCACATTATATTGTCTCTCAGGTAAAAAGCCTGTATAAACAGAAGTTGGAATTTATAGAATTTGCACCAACTTCAGATACTGCTGTGATAGAGTTTGTTAAAAATTAAGAGATTTATTCTTTTGTTGAAGTTCTAGAATATGCAAGTAAACTTAGCTGTCTAATAAAGAAGGAAGAAGACTCTCTTTACTGGTGTCTCCATACCCCCTCCATCCCCTCCACTGAAAAAGTTGCTTCTCTACCTCATGCTCTAGATTTGTACCTAGCCATATGAAGTGAATCCTTATGCATTATTTTTCTGTAACATTACCTGTGCCAGATGTTGAAGACATTCTGCTCACAATGCTGCTTCAGAGGGTCACCTGTATGCCAGGTGCATAAATAGCTGGGTAATTGATTATGCCAGTATTAGTTCTATAGACTTTTATTTTCTGACTCTATATCACTCAATACTTGAAAAAGAGTATGTAATATATGTGTGTATATACATTTGTAACTATATCTCTATCTTATATATAAGAAATGTACATGTGTATATATAAAGTCTAGTTTGCATATTTATCTGTTTAATCTTTAATACTACTTCTGTACTGCTCCTGGGTCCAGTGACATGGACATCTCAGTTCCTCAAAGCACCCTGAAGCTACTAGAACAGGTAAAACCTGGATATTAATTAAGTTTATCCCAAGGCCACACTCTTGATAGGCCAAAAAAAGTTACCATTAGCTCCACTGTCTTGCCATTCATTTTCCCACTTGAAATTATGCTCAGTAATATTGCTTGATAGAGTATGGCAGATAAAGTTACATGATATGTATATCCCAATAACTCTATATGCATGTTATAATATATATTGAATAATAAGATTCCCCTCCCATTATTAAATCAATTCCATGTTGCTTCAAGTAATTTAAAGTTCCGTAAAGTAGAGATACCCAAGTGTAACTCTTCTATTTTTTTCTGCAATAGATAATCAAAATGCTAATAATGAAGCCCAAACAAAATAAGCCCAATATATAATAAGCCCCTCTACTGTGTTTTCCTAGAAAAGTTAACGTCATCAAATCTTTCTTTTTTCTTCCTCCTCACATCGAAAATAACTGGAGAGGCCTTATCCTAGGAATATCCTTAGCTGTCTTCCCCTGGACCTGAAATAGCATGTTTAGATTCTTCAGGTTCTTTATTTAATCCATTATTTTCCAGACTGGATGTGGTCTATGTTTTTAAAGTTTGAAAATTTAGAAAACAAAAATAAATCTCTAGGAACAAATATTGTTAATTAAGGGTGATACAATATGATAACATATCCCAAGCAAAACGTTCATGTAACCCTATACCTATTGCAGTGGCAGCTCACATTTTTACTACTAGGAGACATAAGCCCAGAGATTAGTGTATCTGGAGAAAAGGGCTAACAGAGAAAGCAGGAAAGAAAAAACAAGAAAAATCTGGGTTTCAGGCTGGCTATCCTGAGAGTCTATCCATGCCACTTCAGATAAATATTTGCACACCAAAGTTTCGTGCTCCCCTTTAATGATGAAGAGCTGTTGCTGGGATGAAAAAAAAATGCTCAGCCAAGGACTATGTTTCCCAGTTCCTCCACTATCCAACTTGGGTAATGTGATGAGTATTTTGGACACAATATGGTCCGAAGTGGTGTATGCCTTTGCTTAGCTTGTCCTATAAAAGATTCCTGTACAATCCTCCACCCTCCCTCTTTCCTTATTCACTAGCTGAATGGAGAAGATTCTGAGGCTTGATAGTTGAGAAAGGTCACAAGTAGAAGAAACACTGTGGAAAAACCATGAACGACCATATGGAAAGTCATCTACCCACTAGGAATGTCTCATTAAATTTTATTTGAATTACAATTCATCTAACATTCATCTTAAGACTACAGCTTGTGAATTTAGAAGTAATTTGGTAGAAATCATTCATCAAAAGGTTATTTTGTATTCTATTTCTATAGCCTAGTAATATAATCTACATCTATAAAAACTGCCTCTTCTCTTAGAAAACAGCATCTGAAACCCTCCTAATGTCTTATAATATTTTGCATTTTACAAAGGCAGCTAATCTAATTCCTGTCTTTCCTGTGGCTCTGTTTGCCATCTTAGTGTCCTTTTATATTTTAAAGCTATTAATTTTAGTTTCCCTTTTGCCTCTCTCTTTTAGACACTACATATGGTTCTTTATAGGACAACAATATTCTCTCTCGTATAATCTGAGTACTCCACTTTTAATAGGATATCTTCAAGAAGACCACAGTCATGCATTGCTTAACAAAGGGGATAAGTTCTGAAAAAATGCCTTTTTAGGTGATTTCTTCATTGTGTGAACATCATAGAGTATATTTACACAAACTTAGATGGTATAGCCTACTATACATCTAGACTATATGGTGCAGCCTACTGCTCCTAGGCTACAAACTTGTACAGCATGTTACTGTACTGAATACTGTAGGCAATTATAATACAATGACAAGCATTTGTGCATCTAAACATAGAAAAGGTATAGTAAAATATGGTATAAAAGATTAAAAATGGTATAACTGTGTAGGACACTTACCATAAATAGGGCTTGCCGGCCTGGACCTTGTTCTGGGTGAGCCAGGGAGTGAGTGGTAAGTGAATATAAAGGCCAAGGATATCACTGTATACTACTGTAGACTTTATAAACACTGTACACTCAGGCTACACTAAATGAATTGTATTTATTTATTTGTTTTTATTTACTTTTATTCTTTGAGACAGCATCTTGCTATTGCCCTGCAGGAGTGCAATGACACAATTATGGCTCACTGTAGCCTCAACCTCCTAGGATCAAGTGATCCTTCCACCTCAGCCTACCAAGTAGCTGGGAACACAGGTGTGTCCCAGCACGCTTGGCTAATTTTTTTTTTTTTTTGTAGAAATAAGGTCTTCCCATGTTGCGTAGGCTGGTCTTGAATTCTTGCACTCAAGCAATCCTCCCACCTTAGTCCCTCAAAGTGCTGGGATTACAGGCATGAGCCTCCCTCCGCACCTGGCTTTAAAAAGTTTTCTTTCTTCAGCTGGGTGCGGTGGCTCACGCCTGTAATCCCAGAACTTTGGGAGGCCGAGACGGGAGGTTCATGAGGTCTGAAGATCAAGACCATCCTGCTCAGCATGATGAAACCCCGTGTCTCTGCTAAAAAAAATACAACAATTAGCCAGGCATGGCAGCGCGCGCCTGTAGTCCCAGAACCCGGGAGGTGAAGGCTGCAGTGAGCCGAGATCGCACCACTGCACTCCAGCCTGGCTGACAGAGGGAGACTCTATCTTAAAAAAAAAAAAAAGTTTTCTTTCTTCAATAATAAATTAATTTTAGCTTACTGTAACTTTTTTACTTTATAAATTTTATAAACTCTCCAGCAGTCCTCTTCCCCATTCTTCAAGTCTATTACATTAAAGAACAACAACAACAACTTGTTTCTTAAATTGATCTTGTTCTTAGGGCTAACACTTTTTCTGATCAGTTTCTTCTTTCTGTTTTCTCTTTTGAGAGCATGTCTTTGTTTTGCTTATGTATGTAGCAATATTTTGCCTGTATGGTTATATTTAGAAAGAAATATAATATATGTGGCGTCTGAGTCTGAAAAGAATTCAATTTTCAAAAATTACATTCTCAGAGTAATTCTCCCTTGAAGGTCAATTTCACATCCATGCTGGCCATGTGCTCCAACTCCCATGCCTCTGTGGGATCCACTTTCAGCGGGTCTCATCTTTCCTTTAGACTCTAGCTCCATATATTTGCCTGGCGTATTTTTTCTAGTTTTCTTGTTTAAAAAAATCTTATGTGACCTTGAAATTCACTGAAAAATGCCTGAATTATAAATTTGCGAGCCTCTTTTATCAAAGCTCTCAATTTTTGTGGTTAACAATACCTCTGTACATTTTCACATTTTCATCTTCATTCACTTTAAAATACTCGGCTATAACACATGTACACACACATACACACACACAAACGTATGCAAAAAGTAAATTAATCAAACATATAATTTTAGATCAATGATTTTCTAAATATGACACATGGGTTACCTGTGTTAAAATTACCCAGAATGCTTAGTTAAAATACAGGTTTCTGAGCCCCTCCCAAGACTGATTGAATCAGAATTTCAGGAGCCTCCAAAACTACAATTTTAAAAACAGATATTCCAATAATTTTTATGAATTCTATAATTAAGGAACTACTGCTTTTATGTATTTAGTTACTTTAATACTAAGGGAATTGTGTTTGTGGAAAGAAGTTTTCATTTTAATTTTTTCTGTGTATATAGAAACATCCTCTCTGTTGAATAAACATAAATTTATACAAGCAGACATATGAACATAACTTTTATGCTTTTGGTAGTTATTAAAATATGCTGTTTTAATCATGCATTCTAGTAATAAGCTTAGTGCATTAACATTCAGAGAGTAAATGACAGAAACATTTTTGTTTTGTACTCTAAAATTATTATCTTTGGTGTTTGAGAACAGATTCATTTAACAGCCGTTAAAGAGTGAGAAAATATACAGCTTTAACCTACATTGAGAGGTTAAAAATAGAAATTCCAGCAAATATATTTAAATATATGTATCACCAGACACATATTTCAGGCAAATCCTTCCCTCCTTCCTTTAAAAATAATATGGGAGAAACTATTGCATGCAATTTGATGTTTTAGTTTTGATTTTTAAGGACCATTTACTTCCTTTTCTTTTCTACATGTCAAAAGTCAATTAATATTTATATGAATTTTGCAGTAAAGCTCTTCCTCCACATATATTTCTCTTTTCAATTATAATTTAGTGGTCTCACCTACATTCTGCATCTCTCTCTCTGAAAGGTGCAATGGTGCAGAGCAGTTACACAATAGGATGGGACAATGTATACACAAGTGAATTTCTCCCACTACACTGAGCATAATATGGACATTCAGTACTGGAACGGATCCCATCCAGAGAAGGTAGCTCCTCAAGGTTTTATGTGCTGAGGTTGGTAGTAAAGTTACCCAGCTACCTAATAAGAAATATTCCAGGTTATTTTAGTTTGGGTAGTGGCTGGTAATAAGGACCACACTCTTTCAAGTTGGACAACTTGCCTTGTTCATATTCACATATGCCACCACTATCCACACATAAGATTGAGTACTAGGCAAGAAGGGCACTACCACAATCTTTCCATAGCAGGTTGGGTATGTTCATAGCAGGTTGGGAGAATAACAGGGATAAGATTTGTCTCTGTGTCCATAGAGACTCCAAATAGGCTACTCTAGTCTGAGCTGAGAAAACATTTTTTTGAGGAGTGTTCCCCAGCACTCAGTATTGTTAGAGACACTGTGCTTGAAGGTGGGATTTTTAATATTAAGATGTTTGATATGCTGTTTAATATAATGCATATGCCTCAAAGGAACCTCAGCCCTTTTCTTTTGTAGGCTAACAGGTCATACTTCTGGATTTTATAAGCCATCACAGATGTGATCAACCAGTCCACTCACCATCTCTTCAATCCATCCAATTGATAATGCTACTTAAAATCCAAATCCACACTTGCATCTTCATAGCAAAACAGTTTATATTTTGGAGTACAGATATTTTTATTATTTTCCCAAGAAATTGATGGTGACAAAAAAAGGGGAGTCTCAAAAAACTAGGGAACCAGACCCAAGGGAAATTGTAGGCATGTTCTTTAGCATGAACACTCTGCTCTGGCCCTTTTCTGGACAGTATTTTTATTTGTTTGATTGTTTGTTTGCAAATAATGCAATTCTCCATTCTCTTTAATGTCAAACTGACCATCCTTCACAGAAGTCAAACCTTTCCTCTATTTCTTGAGGGGTATGGGATGAGCAAGAGAGGACAGGGTTTAGTAGAGTTGGTCTTAATTAAATGTGCACAGTATAGTACTAGAAAAACATGCTATTTTTTCTTATCACCATTACTTAGATAAGAACTTTTAATATTAAGCACAGAATCAGATATAACTTCTTATCTATGTAATTAAATGTGACATTAACATTTGAGATAAACATAAGGTCATTTTTTTTAGCTTTTTTTAAAATGAAGAGATGGCTGATATAAAGATAAGCTTTATGGATATCAAGTAGGCCATAATAAAATTCTGGAATGGACAGAAAACTTAACATTTTCTGTTAGAAAATCTTTCATTCATAGTGGAATCTACAGTTTTTTTCAATTCCTGGTTTTGTTGTTGCTTCTTGGCATTAGTAAATATTTCAGTGCAGTAAACTTTGCTACAATTACACAAACTCTATACAGTGAGGTTTGGAAAAGGTATGCAAAGACTTACTTCCAGTCAAAAGAAAGTCAACCACTGTGTGAAATGAGGATTAGAAACTAGATTTGCTGATATATTTGTACAGGGTATTTTCTACCTAACAGGGCATGTTTTTATTTATCTTTTTATCTTTCAAAATATGAGGCATTTTCCACCATGTGGAAAAATTTTGTTTTAAATCATTACATGAGAGGAAAATGTTATCAATGTGATAGTTAAAATATTTTAATGGCAAACGTAGATTTTAAAGGGTGATATCAATTTACTTCACACAACTACATACAATTACAAATGTAGTTAGCATTTTTTAACCTATTGCTCTGTAACAAATCACCCCCTAAATCTTGGTTGCTTTTATTTCTCAGAGAAGGTGGGTTGGGCTGAGATCTCTCATATAGCTGCTGTAAGATGGTAGCTGCAGCAAGAGTCATCTTAAAACAACTAATGAGGTAATGAGGGTCTGGGTGCAGCGGCTCACGCCTGTAATCCTAGCACTTTGGGAGGCTGAGGCGGGTGGATCACTTGAGGTTAGGAGTTTGAGACCAGCCTGGCCAACATGGTAGAACTCCATCTCTACTAAAAATACAAAAATTAGCTAGGGTGGTGGCAGGTACCTGTAATCCCAGTTACTCTGGAGGCCAAGGCAGAAGAATCACTTCAATCCAGGAGGCAGAGGTTGCAGTGAGCCAAGATCGATTGCGCCAGTGTACTCCAGCCTGGGCGACAAAGTGAGACTCTGTCTCAAAACAAAACAAAACAAACACAGAACACCAAGTTAGGGTGGATATTCATGACAGCTTCTTCATTCTCAAGACTGTTCCTCAACTGATACAGCTGAAACAGCTGGAAGTTAGCTGACTGTGTTTTGATTTACATGTGGCCTTCAACATGATAAGCTTAGACCTCTTCACAACATGGTAGTCTCACTGTAGTAAAACTACTTACATAGTGGCTGACTTCCACAGAGCAAGTGGTTCCATATACTCAGATGGAAGCCATGATTTCTTATTATCTGATGTTGGAAGTCACACATCTTAATTCCTATCACGTTCTACTGATTAAGAGCTACTAAAAGCAGGTCATGGGAAGATTCAGTCCATGAGTGGGTATGTATCTTTGGAGAGTTAGTAAAGATGGTACTCAGCAGTAAGACCAAGAAATTTCAGCGAAAAGTCTCATATATTTCATATCCATTGATTACTGATTTTTAGAACAGGAAAAGACCTTAAGTATCCTGGAAAATATCTGATTCACTCTTGAAACTGACACTCAGATAAGCACTTGGTGTTTACAAAAATAAAAATCCAGTATCTTGTTATTTTTAGGCTATTAGGAAGTCACAATACTTTATGTTATTTTAAATAAAAACTGAGATGTAGGAAAAATTAATACATCTCATCTAAAACAAAATAGACAAGAACAAAATGTACAAAAATTTACTTCATTCAACTACAGAAATCTTCCAAAATGTGCATATGATAAACAATGGCTTTTAACATTTGTATAGACAAGAACAAAATGTACAAAAACTTACTTCATACAACTACAGAAATCTTCCAAAACATGCATAAGATAAACAATGGCTTTTAAAATTTGTATTTAAAATGTAAAAAAAGATAGTATCTGAAAAAGGATAGATCAAAAAATAGGTTTTGGTTTCTCATTATATTTCTTCTTTTTAATTTAAAAATTCAATTTCTCTATTTTAACAGGTAATTTTTAAGTGACTTCAAAATTAAAAAGGATATAAAGGTTTATAATGAAAAGTACACTGAAAATGATAAACACTGCTGAGAGAAAGAAAAGGAGACTCAAATAAATGAATAGACATACCATGTTCATGGGTCAGAATACTGAATATTGCTAAGATGTCAATTTTCCCAAAGTGGATTTGTAGATTCAATGCAATTCCAATCAAAATCTAGAAGGCTTTTTTTTTATGGAAGTTGACAAAATGATTTTAAAATTTATGGCAAAGCAAAGAGCCTAGAATAGCCCAAGAGGCTTATATTTTATTTATTTTGTTCTTTAAAATGTTTTAAACAAAACAAAAACAAACATTTAAAATATACAGCCTGATGTTATAAGATACATACATACAGTTGGCCTTTGATGTTTGTGCATTCTTCATCTGCAGATTTAACCAACTGTGGATTAAAAATATTTAAAAATAAAAATTACAAAAGCAATACAATGAAAAATACAAATGAAAGAATACAGTATCACAATTATTTATCTTGTATAAGGTATAAGTAATCTAGAGATGATTTAAAGTATATGGAAGGATATGTGTAGGTTATATGCAAACACTATACCATTTCATATTAGGAACTTGAGTATCTAACCGTAAATTTTGATATTCACAAGATATCCTGGAACCAATCCTCTGTGGATAAATAGGAACAACTATATAGGAAAATGGTTACTGTTGTTCAACAAATTAATATATGCATCCTCTCAAATAGTTGCCTGTTTTATTCCCTCTGTGGCAGGAAAAGCTATATTCATTTATCAACAATCCTGAATGCAATACACTATTATTAACTATAGTCCTTATGTTGTACATTACATCTTTTGACTCTTTCATGTTTGCTACTTTGTATCTTTTGATCAACATCTCCCATTTCTTCCCCTTAATCTGTCCCTGATAACCCCTGTTTTACTTTTTATTTCTGTATATCTGACTTTTTTATTTTTAGATTCCACATGTAAGTAAGATCATCCAGTATTTTTCTGTTTCTGGCTTATTTTACTTAGTACAATGTCTTCTAAATCCATCAATGTTGTGGCAAATGGCAGAATCTGCTTCTTTTTTAAGGCTGAATATTCCATTTTAAATATACAAATATACATACATACATATATGCATGTATATATGTATATATCTATACATAAAAATGGATTATATTCCATAAATACATATATGTATAAAAATATATATAAATACGTATTTATAGATGTATATTTATACATATACATATATGTGTATATTTATATATAAATCTATATTATATATAACGTATTTTATATATATATATTATATATTTTATACTTTATATATTTTATTTTGTATTTTATATATACTTATATATTTATACATAAAATACATTATTACAATATATATTTATATATAATATATGCATTTATACATATATGCATATATAATGCATACATATATGCATATGTATAAATTTATATATAAAATACATGTTATATATAATATAGATTTATAGTTTATGTTATATATAAATATATGTATATTTATATTTGTATATACACACAAATGTATATATGTGTATACACAAATACAAATATTAAATAAGTATGTATATTTATATATAAACAAACATTTATTTTTATAAATTGTTTCACAGTTTCTTTATTCACTTATCCATTGATGAATATCTTGGCTATTGTGAGTAATGTTGCAATGATTATGAGAGTGCAAACCTCTCCTAGAGCTGCTGATTTCATTTCCTTTGGGTAAATATTCAGGAAAGAGATTGCTGGATCATATGGTAGTTCTATTTTTAATTTTTGAGGAACCTCCATACTTTTGACAATAATGGTTGCGCCAATCTACATTTCCACCATCAATGCGCAAGGGCTCCATATTCTCTGCCCCCTCACTAACACTTGTCTCTGGTCTTTTTGATAATAGCTATCCTAACAGGTGTGAGGTGGTATCTCATGGAGGTTTTAATTTGTATTTTTCTGGTGATTAGTGATGTTGAGCACCTTTCATGTACCTGTTGGCCATTTTTATGTCATTTTTGGAGAAAAATCTATTCAAGTCCTTTGCCCATTGTTTAATTGGGTTACTTATTTTCATGTTTTCTTACTATTGTGTGAATTATTTATAAGTCTTGAATATTAACCTCTTATTTGATATGTGATTTGCAAATATTTTTTCTTAACTTGTAGGTTGGCCCTTTTCATTTTGTTGATTTTTTTTTCTGTGAGAAGTTACCATTTGTTTTGTTCTGTTATTTCATTTACAAAATTGTGACATAAGTTTGTGTCAGGGTGACATACTTAACCATAAACTTAGTAAGAATGTTTTCATTTGAAATATTTTTATAATTTTGTCAGGTACAGATGATATAAGTAGAAGTATTTTAATTAAGCTAATGTTTCATAAGTAAAAAGCAAAATAGTAATAACCCATCTGGAATTTCCCCCAGATTACTCTAGGAAATATACATAATGAGAGAAAATATTCAAAACTATATATTAGCTCTTAGTTATTTCTGCTCTGTGAGTTCTTTAGCAAGAGACTTGTTATTACTATGAAGAAACTGAATATTTCATTGTTGTTGAATGTGTAGTGCATAAATAGAAACCAGGGTCTGTGGACATACTACTTTGATTTGACTGATAGTTTTGCAATGTGAGAACTCCCATCTGAAAACTCAGTGCACATGAAGAGAAAGAATGTTTTATTTTCTAACATAGCATTGAAATATGTCAAGCACATGAACTGAGACTTGCTCAGCTGATATGTGTTCTGAGAATAAAAGAAACATAAATTGCTAAGGCTCAGGAACATGCTCACTCTATGAATAGAGATTGACTTTGCTGCCAAGGGAAGCAAGTTGCTTGGGCTTTAGGTGACACATTCCCAATCTTTACTTTACCAAGAAAAAGCCTTGGAAAGCAAACTACTTGAAATGTTTTCCCAAAGGTTTCCAATGAATATCAAACCCATCAAGCATCACATTTATTTCAGACACAAACTCTATGCCTCAGGAAACTCTCTCAGCTCTAATGTCGTTGGAAGCACCTGTCATCTTCCTTCACCTTACTGTCAGGCTATCCATGCCTTTAAGGTAGGTCACCTTTCTTTGATATCCTGCTTCATTATGGGAAGCTCAAGTTTTTTTTCCTAAGCTACATTTGGAATTTGAGGCCTTTTTGCTTGTCTTTATATGCTCTGCCCAACATTTTCCATTATGTGGTCAAGCTGCTACTCTCATTTACATATTTATTCAACAAATCTTTCTCTATTATACTATACAAATATTATTTAATATCATAAACTAATATTTTACTAAACCATTACTTTTTTAACTCCCACACTGAAGAAGAGTGTTAAGGATAAACGAGTGAAGGATGTACACATGTCTTTTCCACTGAGTTACACTGGGAGAGAAAAATACCAGGAAGAAGGTGAAGGGGTTTCTGCATAAAAAGAATAAAATAAGGTCTAGAAATACTCTAAGAAACAGCTCCAGTGGAGGCTTTCTCATGACATATATAGAGACCACGCTTTTTACTATCCCAGACGATTTGAGCGTAACTCCTCTATGGAAAATAATATGTTGTTTCCATTAAAAGGGGAAAAAAAACCAGATTTCCTAATTTTTTTTCCAGATGTTCCCTACCTGACTTAGGAGAAAATGAGCTCCTTGGATTCAGTATGCAAGGTTGAGCACTGGCCAATACGTTTTTGTTTTATTATTCTGGAGACATTTCCTAAAGCCTCTCAAGGTTAATCAAGTATACCAGAGGCATCTATGGGGGTTGCAAAATCTAATTATTATTCCTTGTGGTTACCACACTAGTTTCCTCAACCCATTTTTAGAACTGCTTCGGAGACAATGAACAAGTTCCACAGCCATGTACATATGAATAGAGTTATTTTCTGACTCTTACTGGATTTTGAAGGGCAAAATGAGGAGAGGAAGAAACTACTTTGGTTTCAATGACTGATCAGAGCAGAGTTTTCCTTTATTCTAATTTAGGTTTTTGTTAATAATGCGAAAGAAAATGGTTTAATAAGCACATCATAAATAATAAGAAACCCAGATGAAACAGGAATAATTTTGTTTTGAAGGAGTGAGAGATGGAAAGATAATCATTACCACCTTCTTTATCTTGAGAGCAGGCATAGAAATTCACCTTGATTCAAATAATCTTTCTTCAGTGAAGAATGGGTAGGGAGTCATCATTAAGTTTGTATTTATAGACAAAGCAGTATAGGAGATAATTTTATAATATAACCTTCTCTTCTCTGACCTAGTTAAAAAAACATAGGCCAATGAGGCTCTTGTAACAAAATAATCCTGAAGAAAGATAAGATAGGCTACGGACTTTGTCTTAAAAAGAGAGTCAAAGAATTTGACGGTGAGAAATGATTACTTAACAAGATGAGGCTGATGCTTCAGTCTCCACAGAATAGTGTGTGTGTGTGTGTGTGTGTGTGTGTGTGTGTGTTTCTAATAATGGCTCAGAGCGAAGGGCACAATTAAAAACCAGCTTATAACTTCATACCCCAAATAAGACTTGGGAAGGGACTTGGGCCCATAAAGTCACCTTGCTATAGCTGTTTAAACGAAAAATAGAATCACGTGATCATCTGAATCAATAGCAGCAACTGTGAGATCTGAGATTACATTCTGAGGGAGACCTACCAAACTTTCTGTAGTTAACATGTAGCAGACATTATTGGTTGGTTATCCCAAAGCCATTTCTGACTCCTTTATCCCTGCAGCCTTCCCTTCTTATAAGCTGTAAAGTTAGGTCTCCTTCACTGCAGGTGGGGGCATATAATCTAATTCTGGACACTGATGTGTAAAAAGAAATCTAATAGGGAGAGTTCCTGAAAAAGATAGCTTCTAGATGAAATGGTAAGATACAAGAAGAGAGCTGGCTGTCTTCCCCTTGCCAATGCCTGCCTTCCCATCCTTATATGTGTACCTGATGCTTCTCTGGAGCTTAGAAAGTCATTATATTACTTGGAAAAGGGAGATGGTAACATGCACGTGGGTGAAAAAATCCATACTCTAACAAAAATTCAGAACACAAAGAAAGCTCGTGACCTTTATTGAACCCACGACACAGTTTTAAATGAAAGTAAGTGTCCCTATGGTATAAGCAGTTGTTATTCGGATATTGACACTTATACTCAAAAGCATTTCTTACTGATAAAGTATGTGGGTGTTCAAGGCACTGAAAGATTATATATAAACATACAATTATTTCAACTTTGGGAAGTGGATACTATTTATTTCCTGCACCTTCTCAAAGCCCTTTCACACAAATAATTTTATCTGGTTACTATATTAATCCTCAGAAGTAGACAGGGTTAGGGTTCTGATTGCAGTCTTATAAGTGAAGAAACTGAATACAAAAGTAAAAAGACTTTGTCTAGAGCAACAAAACCTGTATATAGTAGAGACGAGATATGAACTAAGATCTTTGACTCCTTAACTAAGAGCCTCTTTTGGATCATACATCAAGTTAAAAGTAATAATACTAAAATGGTTTTGCATCAAAGGAACAAGATGACGAATGATGCTGATTTTGTCTTTTGTTTCAAACTAGGGACCAGCAATATTCCAAAGTAAACCTTTTTGAAACCTAGGCTTTCTCCTTTTCCTTCATAGAAGGGAATTTGTGCAATTACCCCCAAGAGAACTACCTTGCTACAACAACAATTTACATCCTGGCTGCATTAAATGTGTTTACTGTGGTTAGAAACCTAAAACTGAACAGTTAATAAAAGGAGCTAAAGAATGTTGTAGCTGGACCATTATAGCTCTAGTTTTCCTGTTTTTCTCAATTCAGATCCTGCCACAGAGTCGCACTCCCTTCTGGGATGCATGGTTTGCAAAGAAAAAGAGTAAAACATCCAGTTTTATAGCTACTCTGCTGAAATGCAGCAAATGTATAGTTTGTACCTCAGTCTAGTCATGTAAATCTTGAGATGGGTTAATCCGTCGTTACAGAAGTCTGTTTATCACTATACAGATGGAAGAATCAAGTATAGTGTTTCTTCAAATGTCTTTTGAAAGTGATGAAAATTCAATTGTTCATCTCTTACCCTGGTAATCCAGTTCATTTGGGATTATCCTTTTATAATGGAGAAAAGAGTATTAAATGTGAAATTCAAGCCACATCCTATTTATTGTAAATAAAGTTTTACTGGAACACAGCTATGCCTGTTTAGGTATTGTCTGTGGCTAATACTTTCCACTACATCAGAAGAATTGACTAGCTGCCACAGAAAACCAGTGGCCTACAAAGCTTTTATTATGTGGACCTTTCAAGAAAAGGTTTTTTGACCCCTGTCTTAGGAAATAAGAAATAAGTGAGGGCTCTAAGCTGGAAAGCATTATAATAGGAATCATGATGTGGTGGACACCCAGTGTAGAATAATAGACATTGGAGACTCAAAAGGGTGGGAGGGTGGGATGAGGGTGGGGATGAGAAATTACTTAAAGGGTTCAGTGTATATTATTTAGGGGATGGATACACTTGAAGCCCAGATTTCACCGCTATACAATATATCAATGTAACAAAACTGCACTTGTACCCATTAAATTTATACAAAAAATACACTCTAGAATCATATTAAAAAATCATTCCCTAGTCAGCTCAGTTTTTATTAGTTTTTTTTTTCACATGTATGTGTGTAGATGTATATATTTTTGTTTTGCTGTACTGACACTCTCTCCAGGAAGACAGTGTCAATTAAATTGAACTAGAGGACACCCAGCTGGTGTCCACTGCAGAATTGCTTGGTTGGTGCATGGGGAGAAAACTCCACACATTTGTTTTCAGAAATGTTGTGTTAAATGGTTTGTGAGAGTAGGAAAAACATTTTGGGTTTTTCTTATCTATAACAATTTTAAAAGGGGAATTTTACCTGGCACAGTATATTTTACTTCTGTTTTCTTTTCAGACATAGTTCCCTGGTCCTGGTAGATCTTAATATAAATATAGCAGTTGCTACCAATGACTAAATGGGTGACGCCATGGGATACATTTAAAATTCATCAAGAATTAGGGTTTGATGTGAGATGTTTCTGATTAAAACATGCATACACCATATGGCTTCCCACATAGTTTAGTTAGTTATCTATGTCATGACTTGGAATTGGTTGGCTTTCCAATCTTCTTTCTATCTGCTTTTGGAGAAACTAGAGAAAAACAGTATAATTGGAGAGTAAGTTGATTGCGGAGGTGGGCCAAACACAGCTTAATAATGTGTAATGTCTGCTAGAAAGTGAACTGGAATCATCACACCAATTTCACTTACAAAATTCAAACTGCAAGAGACTTTGCAACACTAATGATAGCCAGTTGCCTAATTAGCTCTGCAACACAGTCTTTTCAATTTATTAAAGCAGAATGAGTCATAAGTTGTGAACCTGGGGCAGCAGATAGCTTCCTGTTAAAACTCTGGGTAGGGTTTAATGATAGAAGTAGTCTAGTACATGAAAATTTCTTCTGCAAAAGAAAACATGGAAGGGATATCTGTAAATTTAATTATATTAAACAGATAAATACCTGTGTCTTTATCTAAAACAGGGAACTCAATAATAATGTGAGCATATTTTTAAAAACACACTAAAATATTAAAAATAATCTGTGTGTATGAGAGAGAGAGAAAGAGAGAGAGAGATCTCTGTCACCCAGGCTGGAGTGCAGCAGCATGATCTTGGCTCACTGTAGCTTCCACCTCTCAGGCTTAGGCGATCCTCCCACCTCAGCCTCCCAAATAGTTGAAACCAAGGTGCTCACCACCACGCTCAGCTGATTTTTGTATTTTTAGTAGAGAAGGAGTTTTTCCATGTTGCACAGGCTGGTCTTGTACTCCTGACCTCAAGTGATCTCCCTGTCTCGGTCTTCCAAAGTGCTGGGGCTATAGGTGTGAGCCACCGTGCCTGGACACTTTTTCACCTGGTTTTGGTTTTAAAAGACTTTATTATTTATTTACTTATTTTTAATATTTTACCCAAATTTTTTATTAATTTTTTGCTTTGGGAAATGAAAAAATATGAAATTTATTCTAACAAAGCAATTACTAAGATTTTTATCATCACTTTATCTGATTTTCTGTCTAGGTAATATTCAGTTTTAATTTGGAAGACAACCCAAATTATAAAAGACATAATTGTGTTGCTTATTTTAAACCTTAATGTGCAGACATGTAGTTAATACCCACAGGGATCTGCCTTGAAGAGGTAGGTGGAAATAGGGCCAGAGTCATTTCTTCTACTTTTATTGGTATTTTGTTGTGCTCAGAAAATTTGAAACTATTCAGAAAAAGAAGTGAAAGAGACTGAGAGGGGAAACCAACAGTATGTTAGGTGAATGTGATAACCTTTACACCATGAAAACATACACAAATCCAACAGTATGGATGGAGTGGAATTTTCAAGACTAGCTGTTCTTGAAATAGGTAACACCATAATATGGCATATCAAGGGTAAACTTTTAGAAATTTCTCAAAACTCTGGGCCACAAAGCCAGGTTATCCAGTTGTTTGAACATTAGCAGCATGAATACTGTGGTTGGCAAAGTCCAAAGACCCATTTTCAACCTAGAGTGGCTGTAAGTCTCATGCATATGTAGATGTTAAACATCATACAGACATTTAACTGTTCTTTGTGGCTGGAGAAACATGTGGGTCTTTAACTGAGTTGTTGACTCCGGAGTATAAAGTAAGATTGTATTTGCTTTTGTAGCCCATTAAAATGAATACTCTTGAAAATTAACAGGATTGCACAGCGGTTGCCAGTGGTGGGAGTCTGTTATCATTTTACCTAATTGTTCATTCATAGGTTCTGTAAGTTAAGACAACCCTAACTTATAGAAGAAAAATTTGTAAATGATTTTCTATATTTCACAACTATCTCAGGATCCCCATATATCTGATGATCAATAAAGGAATTCTAGCAAGACAAAGAACTCTCAAAGAATCAGCAGGTTCTTCCTGGTTGCCTAGGAGAACAAGATATTCTTAACAGAAGTGGGTTATCCAGTGGTTTTCCAATTGAATGCATCATACCACCTTGATCCTTCTACCAGAAGGGCAGGTTTCCTTTTCATAGAAACAAATAAATTACATGTTTCTCACTAGATTGATCCCATGGAAATCTACTTCATTATTATTAAAGAACTCACAGGAACAACTGATTTTGGCATATATATATATATATATATATATATATATAAAATACTTTTAAGTTCTGGGGTACATGTGCAGAATTGTGCAGTTTTGTTACACTGGTATATATTATTAAACATCAATATATTTATTGGAAGAGTAGAATTATACCAGAGTTTCGAGTAACTATACTACTCAGGAATTATTCTAATACCACTTCTGCTGTTTTAGAGATTCAGCTCTCAAAATGAAATTTTAAAATAAATAAAAACAATTTCCTAGATGAGGATTTGAATTAACTATTGAGAAACACAAGCCATGTTTACCTGGGTCATGCCATACCTGCTAAGACAGTGATTGGGCTGTGTTTGTTTAGAGAGGAAATAAACAAAAGAAACATTGGTTTTTCTTTTATTATACATTTTTTAGATTTCTAGAAACACATTACATGACATTTTTGAACTTTTCAACCTGTCTTTGTGGCAGGTTGCTCTGTGGGAAATTGCAAGCTTTGAACTTCTGCAGACTTCTTTGTCAGTTACTGGTTTTGCAGTCTGAGGATAATTACCAAATCACTACAGGCCTTGCTTTCTCCATCTCCGAAATGGGGATTAAGTACCTAAATTATGGACTGCTGTGAAGAATAATTGAGATAAATATGCGAAGCTCTTACAGCAGAGTAGTTGTATAAAATTATGCAGTAATTTTACAAAATAACTTTGCTTTTGCATACATAATTTAGAAAATAGTTTATTAAACAACACTTACTTCCATTCCTTTGGCATTGTTGATTATTTCTGTCGTTGGTACCTCGGTAGAAATGTCCTCCATGCATAGATTAGTTTTGCAAAACACACATACACACAGGCGCGCATGCGTGCGCGCGCACACACGCACACGCACACACACACACAATCCTTTTTTAAAGGTTAGGTATATTTTATAAAGCACAAAAACAATTTTATTCCTGTTCATAAAAAATCTATGTCATGCCTGTCATTATGCCTTTTACCATCATCTTTTAACAGAATTTACCTTAAGTGTATCTTTATTTTTTAGGTCAGTCCGCTACACACATTTTCTATGCTTTCATACAGCGGCTTTCAAAGTTCCTTTATTTTTAGCAATCAAAACCCTGCCCCCCTTTTCAAGCAATCTATTACACAGAACCTCAAAATAGAAAAATGATGTAAGTTGACCTTTATTAAAGCTGAAATAATGAATCGACAATTTTCTTATCCACTTTTCCCTCTTCCCTGCCTGCCCGCCTGTCCCCAGCAATCCCTGAGTCATTCTGGACAAACTGGGCACAGCAAAAGACAAGTGAAAACTACCATTTTCATCAACCCATTTTGTGCTCTTCAGCTACGGTGTGCTTTCATAGTAATACAAACTGTACCCAACATAGTAACACCATGTTGAGAAAATAAAATCACTAAATATCACTTTTCTTATTAGTGCACTCAAAGTGTCTACATTATCTATCCATGTTCATCACTGGATGCAGCATGACTCCAGGCATCTTTCTGCACTATTACTTGTCTGAATTGTTATCCTCGCCACCACATGTACAATTTTAACTTCCTTTGTTAATCTTTACCATATTCCTGTAAACCTGCTTCTCTAGTTTCTTATGGTCATTTTAAATATCAGTTCTACATTGTTCTGTAAAATTGCCGTATGTACAGACTTTCTGCCTTTTCGTGGCCATCATGTTGAATTTGATATGATACCGCTGACCACTAAAACTAATGAAAAACACCAAGTTAATTTTTCTAACAACTGTTGTTTCTGTGTGTTTTTGGTGTGCTTTAAATTTCACTGTGACAATCATCTGCAAATAACTCGAGACCCTCCTTTCTATCAGGCTAGGAATACAGCTCTCATATGAGAGAAAACCTGCTTCCATTCTTCTCCTGCCCATTCACCTTAAAACCATACACAGTCTAGGAACTTGCTGCCTACCAAGTAAGAGGAAAAGCATTCGCATTTATACAGTGTTTAAAATGAAAACAGACACACATTGCCGTCAATTTGCTGTATCATTTTTGATCACTAGAATGTCCTCCTTGGGAACCTTTAATTACAAATTCTTCATTTTGGAAAGTCATAAGGCATTGCTGGTACTTCCAGTAGTGACAAATATAAAGTTGATTCAAATGAGCAAAATTTAGGTTTCTGTCTCTATACCTCATTAGCATTAGCAAGTTCCAGTCTCATAGCAACCCAGATCTGATGATGAACACCTGCCAGCCCAGATGGTTTGGGGAGAAAATTCCTAGCTAAATAGAATAAAGTTCTGTTGTAGGGTTGTCCAAGCTGTTATTTAACAGGGATGTTGCAAAAACTCTGAAAAGCTATTATTGTAGAATTTAAACAAAGAAACATCTCCAAAGTTGTCACATGCAATTTCCATCACTTCTAATATCTAATGTCCCAACAATTTTAGTTTGTGCAAATAATATATGGTTATTCTATCTTTAGACATACTACAAATGGTATTGGATGTCCACTGGCATGAACACAGCAGTAGAGCAAAATCAATAGCATCTGCACAATTATAAAACAAATGCTTGTATTTTCATATTTGCTTTTAAATAAATCCAGTACTGTTCCTTCTTCTACTGAATTGGCTGATATACAAAAAACAAAATCTTCTGAATAAGATCTTAAGTAAATATTGAGTTGCTACTTCAGCCCACAGTAGTTTCTCCCTCATTCAAACTCTTAGAACCTTACTGTTTATGCTGTTTTGTTGGAGGAGGAAAGCAGGTGCTAAGGGAGATATGGCTGGATGTGAAGTCAAGAGCACTGAGATATTGGTTACCCTTGCTCAGTGGCTATTTTTATGACCTGATTGAACCCATTAAACTAAGTTTTCCTGCCCGTAAAATAATTTTGTAGTAAAGACTAATTTGATTTTTTTAGTGTCAAAATATACCATATATCACCATATATTTTTATATGTGCATAGATTCTTTACACCAAAATGAACTCCTCAGGATGAAGACTGTACTGTACATCTCTAATTTGTGGTGCACAGCTTTGTACACAACTGATGCCTAAGGACTATCAGTTCTACCATTGCTTTCACCTTCTTGGTGAAAATGATGAAGATCATGGACTTGGGTAGATAATTTTCTGTTTTCTAGCTCTGTGAGCTTGGGCAAATTACTTGAGAGTATTGAGTCTCTATTTCTTCATTTGTATTTACTTCATAGGGTTGATAAGAGTGTTAGAGAATTAGCACCTACAGTTTACATTTTGAAAACATGATTTCCTGTGCCTCCCTGCCCTGGGTTGGTACCACAGAACTTTGCAAAGAGTCAACACTGAGGTCAATTCATTGTAATAATTAAGAAAGCCAGAAGATCAAGGTTCAAATCTGGTTTTACCACTTAGTAGCTGTGTGACTTTGTGCAAGTTTGTTAATCCTTCTGTTTCTCAGTTTCGCCACCTTCAGTGGAGGCAATGGTAATATTCACTTCATAGGACTCATGAAAAATAAATGAATACTTATGAATTACTTAAAGAGTACCGGATACATACCAAGTACTACTTAAGTTTAGGTGTTAGTTTTAACTTTACAAATATTTATTAATCAGGTTTACAAGAAAAATGCTATTATTTTAATATGGATTTAAAACTTCTATACTTGATACTGATTATGTTCAAGATGAACATAATTATTCTTAAATTTGGTGGATTGTATAAGATGTACATTCTATAAAATAACAGATTAATACATGCTTTTTAAACAAATCATTATAATTTACCAATTTTAATTATATGCTAATATTGTAAAATAATGCAAATAAATTTCTCCTTTACTTTCTGCTTATGTGCTTCTCTTTAATCTCTATATTGTGTATTTGTTCATAAACTAATCATAGTCTAACTTTTTAATACCATCAGACTCTGCCATATTTGTTCACTTTGATGATAAATGAAATTTATAAATATAGTCTCTATGTGCTTTTTAATTTGTTTAGCTCTCAGATTTTTACAAATTATCTCAGTTGAGGAGAGAGAAGTGAGCAGGTCTTTCAACACTACAGTCTTATAGCTAGAGGACTATGTCTTGTAATATTATTGAATGTATTTTTTCTCATACTTGGTATATGTCATTTTTTTTCCTGTAGGTTTCAAATAAAATAAAACCAAGCAAAAAACAAACTTTAGTAGACTAAGTGTTATAAATATTTTTTAGGGTGAAAAATCATAATTAACATGAAGTAGGGATATAAAAAGGAAATATTCAGTAATCAAAATCAGTATTCGATTGGTTCTTCTAAAGCAGAGTATTTCAGGTGAATTCCAGACTAGTAACTTTTTCCAATAAAAGAACACCAAACAATGATTTTTCTGGTAAATATCTCACTGATAGCATTTACCCATGTAAATATTGTGGAATATAAAGTTAGATGACAATGTAATTGATGTGTGAAGAGTCAATGAAAAACATGCTCTACCAGAGGCCTATTGGATCTACAATGAGAGCAGCTAAGGCATGTTTTTAATAGTAAACTATAAATATGCAAATGAGGCTAAAGGGGAAGAGGTTTGCTTTAAAACTACAGTTGTGGTAATTTTTTTTCTTGAGGTAGAGTCTTGCTCCCAGGCTGGAGCACAGTAGCATGATCTCAGCTCACTGCAACCTCTGCCTCCCTGGTTCAAGCGATTCTCTTGCCTCAGCCTCCCCAGTAGCTGGGGTTACAGGCACATGCCACCATGCCCAGCTAATTTTTTGGGTTTTTTTCGTATTTTTAGTAGAGAGGTGGTTTCGCCATGTTGGCCAGGCTGGTCTTGAACTCCTGACCTCAAGTGATCTGCTGGCTTTGGCCTCCCAAAGTGCTGGGATTACAGGCGTGAGCCACTGGGCCCAGCCACAGTCGTGGTAATTCTTTAGTTGTAGCTACCTTTTACAAATAAATGGAGCAAATGTTTTCAAGCTTTTAATTTGCTTCATGTTTCAAATGTTAATGAGTTTTATGGTTCCACCTGTTGGTAAAAGTACTATCAGGCTGCTTTGTTGTTAATATTCCCCTTGTATCAGTCAAGGTTCTCCAGAAAAGCAGAATCAATAGGATGCAACCAATAGCATGCATGTTTGTGTTTATATGTATTTTATGGAATTAGCTTATGAGACTGTGGGGGCTGGCAAGTCTGAAATTTGCAGGGCAGGCCTGCAGGCTAGGAATTCCAGTGGGAGTTGATGTTGCAGTCTTGAATCTGAAAGCAGTCTAGAGGCAGAACTCCTTTCTCTTTGGGAGACCTCAGCCTTTTCTTGTGAAAGTTTTCAACTGATTCGATGAAGCCCATCCACATTATGGATGGTGATCTGTCTTTAAAGTCTACTGATTTACATGACGGTTGATCACATCTAAAAATACCTTCACAGCAACTTCTACACTGGTATTTGAGCTTAGCGTAGCCAAGTTGACACGTAAAATTGGCAATCCCACTTCTCCACCCACTTTTCTACATAGCACCATTCAGAGATCTTAATCCATAGATCTCTATGATTTCACTCTTGCTGTTTCTTCATTGCTCCTACAGTATTGACTTGCATATAACCATTTTTTTCTTTTTCATAACCAATTATCTTCCTCTATCTTCATTTCATAGTTCATATTTTTTTCTGAAACTCTTTCTCACTTCTAATTATCTTCTTTCTTTTAAGCCCTCTCAGTTTCTGTTGGTACCTGTTTCTCTTCCTCTTATTTTTCTTTCCACTTCCGAATGCCACTCTCATCCATCTCTATTCGTATGAAGCTTTAACGGCCTCCTTTCTCCTTTCCCATATCGAAGATGCCTACAATTTGGCCAATTTCTTCAAGCTTCTTCCCTCTTATTCACTCAAAATTTCTCATTTAGTACAACTTCAAGCTAGTAAGTTTCCCTTCAAACCTGTGTGCTTAACACATTTCCGTGTTAGCTGAAGCACTTCACACCCTATTTCTTATTATTTGTCTCTGCTGCTGTATACAGGCACTAGCTCTTCATCTTAGTTAATGCCAACATTAGGGTCTCCTTCTCCCTATTTCCTCAGCCTCAGCTTCTCTGTGTTCCTGGCAGGGTCTTCCTTTTTCCTTGAAAGTTAATCTTACTACACTGATGTTATGATCAATTTACTCTAACTGGATTTCAGCACTCTGATTTGCTTCTTTTTCTTTTTTCTCACTTTCCCATTTCCTCAATGTTAAAAACACAGCACTATTCTCTACTATGCTTATGATCAGGTGAAACCACATTTAGTTTTTTTCCTTTTCCCATTTTCTCTAAAATTTAATAATGCTTTTTACCCAGGCTTTCAAAAATATTTTTCATTTATGATATTCTGATCCTCAGCTCCCTGGGTATTCACTTTGCAATCTTCTCATGCTGGTCCATCCACGGTCCTGCTGCCAAATATGATTTTTTAAAGTGATGCATTAAATCATCTTACTCTTCTTCACTCATTCTCAAATCTTTTGGAAGCACAATTTTTAAGAAATGAATTTTCTCTGGGCATAACCCCTGTTCATATCTTATCTATGAGTATTCTGATCAATGATTAATAACTGAAGGATTTCTATTCTTATCTATAAGTTTACACTTTTAAAAAATTTTTCTTCACTGATGTAACTTCTTTTTCATCTAAATTACTTCATTCACACCCTTTTTAAGAACTCTCACATTTCGTTTGTCATTTTTTTACACTGTTGAGGTTTTGAAGTTGGGCTTCTGTACCTATTTGGCCTAATTAGGAGTCATGCAAAAGAAAAGTATCAAGTATAAAAATTAAGAATCTGAAAATAGATATGCTATATAGTTTGGAGTTTTCATAAAAAAGTAGAAACAAATTGAGATGTAAAATCACATCACCTGTGTATTTCTACGATGTGTTCTCCAAAAATACATACATCATTAATGTTATCAAAAGCCACCATCATGTTTAATAAAGGAGCACTGAAAGTGTTATAAGTCCAGACAAGATGTCACCAATATTGTTCTACATTGTTCTTGAGATGCCAGATTGAATAATTAGACAAGAAAAGGAAATAAAGCACCAGAAATGTTGATAAGACATTATTATTGCATATATGATTGTATGCTTAAAATACTTAAATTATTAAAAATTAAAAGATAATGTGGCTGAGTAAATATATGGAAATGAATAAGAAACAGGCCTCATTTACAATAGTAATCACACTTTTCCCCCAACTCCCTCCAAAATGCTTGTAAATTTATTAATATAATAAAAAGAGGGGGAAGAAGGGCATATAATATTCTTTACTAGCAATATCTGACATCTTTAAAATGACAATTTTACCTATGACTAGCTAAATGTTTCATGTTCCCAATAAAAAGATCAAATGGACATCTTGGAACTAGCTAGGCTAATTCTAGTTTATATAACTAGAAAATAAACAATAGCTAGGAAAACTCTAAAAAATAAATATGAATGAGAGGAATTATACTACTAGATAACAGATCTCTGAATTATAACAGAAAATAAAGAAATCAACTAAAATACTGTCATCTGAATGGTATCCCCCAAAATTCGTATGTGGAAACCTAATCTCAATAGCATTAAGGGAGGGGCATTTAGAAGAAAACTAGGCCATGAAGGCTCCACACTGCTGATGGGATTAGTCCTGTTATAAAAGAGGTACTGAGGGAGTTTTGCCCAACCTGCAATGTGAAACACAGAGAAGATCCCATCTATGAGGAACAAGCCTTACCAGATGATATGGTTTGGCTGTGTCCCCACCCAAATCTCATCTTATAGTTCCCATAATCCCCACGTGTCCTGGGAGGGACCTGGTGGGAGGTAATTGAATCATGGGGGCTGCTTTCCCCATGTTATTCTCGTGGTAGTAAGTTCTTATGAGATCTGATGGTTTTATAAGGGTCATCCCCCTTCACTTGGCTCTTCTCCTTACTGCTGCCATGTGAAGAAGGATGTGTTTGCTTCCCCTTCTGCCATAATTGTAAGTTTCCTGAGGCCTCCCCAGCCATGCTGAACTGTGAGTCAATTAAACCTCTTTTCTTTATAAATTGTCTAGTCTCAGGTATGTCTTGATTAGCAGCATGAGAATGGACGAATATACCAGACCCCAAACTTTCTGGACCTTGATCTTATATTTCTCAGCTTCCAGTACTGTGAGCAATAAATTTCTGCTGTTTATACATTATCCAGTCGAAGATATTTTGTTATAATAGCCTGAATGGACTAGGACAAATACATACAGTAATTTGAGAACATTTAAAATAAGTATCTCATTGGGATCAAGGATAGGTGTAAGGTAAATATTGGTATTTTTGGTGGTTATGGAGCTTATATAAGTGCAATAATAATTTTTTAAAAGGTGGAGTATTTTGGTTTATTTTAAATTTAAATTTGGGTTCTAATTTAAATTTTAATCAGAAATGTTACAAACAGAAAATGGAAGCCAATTGGTATTTCAATAAGCCAGAAATCTTCTATTGCAGCTTTTAAGTAAATATCCACCTACAGTAGTCCTAAGGAAAAAGGCGGAAAAATTCAGCCCAAGATACAGTCACAAGGGTGGCAAAACTGCAGAGGAGATGGACTGTCCAATCTCAATTACTTATAATGTCAAAGTCAGGACCCTGATAGGAAAATATAATTCTGAGGCCTAGGATAGACCCATATATGTGGATGAGTCTGAATTAACTGGGTGTCAAAAGTTGCCCTCTTTTTCTTTTGTAAGACAGAAAGTTCTTTATTCTTGGTACTAGTGACTTGACTTGTAACTTGTAAGATAACACTTATCCTACCCTGGATCTTCCCCTGCTTTCTTAGTTGGTTTGTATTGCTGTGATAGAATACCTAAGAATGAGTCATTATAAAAAAAAACATTTTTTTCTCCCACAGTTCCGGAGGCTGGGAAGTCCAAGATCAAGATGCTGACACCTGGTATTTGGTAAGGGCATGATTTCTACTTCCAAGAGGATACTTTCAGTGCTGTATGCTCTGGAGGGGAGAAACACTATCCTCACATCAAAAAGAGCAGAATAGGGTGAACTCATTTCTGCAAGCCCATTTTATAGCAGCATTAATCTCTTCATGAGGACAGAGCTGGCATAAGCTAAACACCTCCTATTTAAATACCGTCTCCCAACACTGTTGCACTGAGAATTTACAACACATGAATTTTTTGCAGGAGACACATTTAATTATACCATCTGCAAAGTTTCATTGACTTCATGACTTCAGGGTGATAATCAGTCAGGTATCAGCACCATCCTGGAAAAAATGCCTTAAAGCTGAATAAATTGCAATACTTGCTTAATACCTACTGTTAGAAACCAATGGAACAGATTTTGGAGTGGGTCTTCAAAAATTTGAAACTAGGAACAGAGCATATGACTAGTTGGTAAAAAATTGTTGACATGAGCAGCTCATCCATCACTTGCTGTTCAATGTTTTGGCAAGGCCATCTGACCAGTATCTGTTGAGATGGCTACCTGAAGGTTGGATGTGATGAGTGACTTTGCTGAATTTTGGATAAATGACAAAACATTTCTGATATAGTATTGAGGAAAAGGCAGAAGGTCAGGGAGGTATGAATGTTTAGAATAGAATGATAATGTAAGGCCTGAAAATCCGCCACTTTACTGTATTTCCCGAGATGGGCTAAACTAAACCTCTTTCATTAAGGCATCAAAAAATGTACTGGAAAAAGATGACACTAGATTATTTAATAAACTTGTGGTGGTCTTTTTTTGTTAGCTGGAGTTGCTGGTAGGATTTGTTGCTGTGGAACTTAGCTCCCTAGTATCAATGGAATAAGGAAATTAAAAAAAGGTAGAGACAAAGTTGAGCACTTAAATGTGGGAGGCAAACTGGGTATAATTACCTTAATGGGCAAAAAGGCCAGAGGGGCAATCAGAAAACCTTGACCGTTACAAATCTTTGGTATTGACTAATCACATGGTGTTTCTTAAGAAAGATGGACCACTAACAAGTGTTGTATTGGGTAATTAAAACTCAAGAACTGTTGAACAAAATACTATGCAAGCTGCTACAATGAAAAAATGTGGTCCCTTGCTCAGATCATTTCAAATTAAATTCACAAACCCAGAGCCCATTGGTTGAAGAAGTCTGGAAGTCTTGAAGAAAGACCCTTCAACACCTCTAAAAATATATACAACAAAACTTTCCAATTCTTTCCCCATGGAAAATAACCTGTGGTTGTTTTCCAGGTGTGTTTGATCTAACATTAATACCTGAGAAACCAAAACAAAATTATGGGCTTACCAAAGTAAGAAATTATGAAGGTCAGGTGAAAATAATTTGGGGAAGTCTATCTCTTAGCATATCTAAAAGTACCCATGGATATATTTTGTGATTACCCTAGAAAGTATATTCAAAATTGATATACCTAGCAGCTGTCAGAATAATCACACTGGTTTCCTAATTAGAGAAATAAGAGACATTATAGTATGAAATAAAAATGGAAGTCTGAGAAACTTCTGGAACTATTCTGTCCCTGCCAAGATATAAATCAGAAGCAACAATGTCTTATGGGAATAAATGACAGGGATTTTATATTATTTAATCAACTGTTATAGTCCTTCCAAAAACGAGATAGAAAATAGTCTGTGAAAATTGACAACCATAAATTTGAACAATTGATAGATTCAATTTCAGCTGCCATGTTGGATTTTTACTTGAGCAGATCATTAAAGTCTCTGGCACTTTGTATGTGGTCATTGATCTGGCAAGTGTTATCTTCCTGTTCTCCATCCATAGGGAAAATAAAAAGCATTTTGCCTTTTCATGAAGAGATAGTTGCACTGAGTCCCTGTCCTTCCCTGGGGGACAGGCTAATTCTTTCTCTGTCCACTGGGATGTCAATTACCATAATTTTCCACACACATTGTACCGGTTCACTATCTTGATAGCAGCATACTATTTGAACCTGGTGAGAAGGAGAGACACGTATTCTAGATGCCTAAATAAAACATATATGCCAGAAGGTGGAATTTCAGCCTGTAAAGATTCAAGCATCTGCTGCCTCACTGAAGTTAGGGTTCAGTAGTCCAGATTTGGTTAGCCTATCCAAGGTAAAAGCAGATTATTTATACTTTACTACTTCTTTTTTCCACTGCAAAAAAGGAGCAGCTCTCATTTGGTATATTTATATTTTTGAAGTAATCTATCTATCCATCCATCCATCCACATCTATCTATATCTATATCTGTCCATCCATCCATCCAATGGTGCTGGCATCCTCAAAAGATAATGATGCTGCTTGGTCTTTAGCAAGACATGCTGAAATAATGGCTGATATATGATTCTGTGACTCTAAAAATAAAAAAAGTAGGTCCAAAAACTAAGGAATGAAAGTAGGATTGCCCTCCTCCTCCTCAATTTCAGAGGCCCATTCGAGAGTTTTTTTTGTTTTCTATCCTCATATAACCTTAGTCATAAAGTTATTGATCCAAATTCTTATGTCTTTTATCAAAGGCTTTTTTAACCAAAGAAATAGAGTCCCACTGATTTTGATCATTCTCTCACTTATCCAGTAAACCAGTAGAAAAACAACAGAGTGATTTTAATGGCAGAGGTAATAGACTATTATCACTGTGAGAAACTTGAGTTGCTGCCACATAATGGGGACAAAGATATGTCTGCAATTCAGTGATAGTTTTAATATCTCTTTAAGCTCTTATACCCAGTGATAAGTTTTGCTGGACAATTGCCACAACCACAGCTCGACAAGGACAAAGCAACTACAGACTCATGAGAAGTGACAGTCAGCATCGCTCTATCAAGCCAGCAAAACAGACCAGTTGAAGTGTTGGCTGAGGTGAGTGTATTCTAGGATCAGTGTTAGAGGAGCAGTTGATGACTTACAATTATGGCCTGGGGATCAGCTTCAGCAGTGGAGGCTGAACATTCTTGCTATAAGTATTTAATTGATTGAAGCTGGCTACTATTTTAAACTTATTGTGCACTTTGTGACTCATTGGGCTTGAATCTCCCCTCTTATGTTCTCACGAAAACACAGGCTTCATATTGCAATGTGGAATCTGGATATAATGAAGGGCATGGATAATCTGAGTGATGCAAGGTTTTGACTGTATCAAACATGTACTATGCATCTATTCAGATCATCTCTTATTCACTTGTCCCTTCTTCAAGCTGTCAGTATAGCAATTAGATCTGTATGGACTCTGATTAACTTCACATAGTCACCACCTAATGGAGACAACTCTGCTCAAACTTTCTGCCTTTTGGCTCCGTTTTGGAGCTTGTTTGTTGATGGTGCCATTGTGGAAACTCACTCACTGCTCAACTATGTGCAACTTGGAACTGCAGTGAATTAATTCCTCATGTGACAAAACGACGAATAGGAGGTGTAATCTGAATAACATACTTTTCCTTTCCCAGATGGAAGCTCTTAGACATATTTTATGTGGATTTTCAGGGAGATCCTAATCAAGAACCAATTGCACAACCAGGTTGATACTGCCTTATTTTATTGTTTTTCTCACCTTCCCTACTATACTCCTCAAATCCATTGATGCTTTCTGGAATTTTACTCCCGGTGCAAAAGAAATAAGCCATCTGGCTTAGACTCTGCTTTCTGAGAAATTAATGCTAAGAAAGATAGTAACAGATTTCATGGAAAAGTTAATACAAAACAGATCTTCAATATATGAAAAGATGCTCAACCTCAAACTAAAATAAGAAAGCTTTCATACAGATGAGATCAAGCATTCTGATCAGACATTAGTGGGTCAAAGTCAGCATATGGAGCTGACCTGAAACCGACCTAAAATCTAGGTTTTAAGGCTCTTTTAGTGCTGGGGCTCTGGATCAAAGGGCACCAGCTTCCTGAAGCATGTTATTCTTAGGGTACATTAGAAGAGTGCAAAGGAATTGTGCCATACTTTTTAAGGCCTCAGCTCAGAAGCTGCACACTATAACTTCTGATCACATCTGATTAGTTCAAGCAAGTCATGTGTAGTGTGATGGATTCCCCACTAGGCTTAAGGGTGTTATGTCTGCTGCCTGAACCTTGAAGGCTGGGCAGTGAGCCAAGGCCATGTTGCCCAGCTAAGGAACCGGTATTCTTGAGAACCCAAACATCCCTGGGATGTCAAAAACTTACCAAAAAAACCCCCCAAAAAAAACAAAAAAACCCAAACCAGTCTCAGTTGGCTATTGCTGCTTTAATGCTCCCCACCTCCCAGAGTTGGTGGTTTGCAACAACAAACATTTATTTTATCCTCATTGGTATGCAGATCAGCTGTGACTTGGTTAAAGTTGGCTGAATTTGGCAGAGACTCTGGTGGGCCAAAGTCAGCATATGGAGCGGACTTAAAACTGACCTACACAAACACAGTAGGCAAAGAGGCAGAAAATTAGCTTACAAGCAGTTTAGAGATGGGAGGCAGTGCAGATCTCTAGAGCTGTCCTGCCACCATCCAAGAGTGCCCTGTATGTAAGTCTTAATAAGTTGACCTACTTGTGAAGGTGGACTTATCTAAGTCATTCTTTGGTCCCTTAGTTCCTTTCCAGTTTGGGGATAGTGGGAGGTAACAGTCCCAAGTTTTTCTTGTAACAACATGGTCAAGACGAAAGTCAGTGGGGTGGTATAAAATATGGAAACACAAGGGCTTGGGAATTGGAATGAATATTTGCTAAATGACAATCCAACCCATAATAACTTCTGTGAAATATGACTTAGCACTATCAACATAGATTCAGAAATTCCACATCCAGGATTTTATAGTATAGATATATGGCACAAGTAAGAAACCGTATGCCTGAATTTTAATCAATAGATGATTTGTAAAGTAAATCAAGTTACACCAATTCAACAGGCTCTATGCCGTCCATTAAAAATAATGAGGCAACATGAAACACACACTTGCAGAAGGACCACCAAGATATACAGTAAAGTGTAAACACAAAGTACAGAAGAGTCTGTATAGTTGCTATAATTGTGAGAAAAATATAAATATATTTGAATATATATACTATCTCTGAAAGAAGTTATTAGAATCTGACAACAGTAATTACTCCAGTGAGGAAAAATGAGCGGCTGGGGAAAGAAGCAAATGGGAGACTTTTTCTCTGTATGTTGTTTTATCACCTCGAACTTGTTGCAAGGCATATTTTTACTCACTTAAAAGTAAAGGTGCAAGATACAAGTTAGAAATCTAAAATTCTTCTCATTTGTCATTGGCTTGTAATTGTTAATAGTCCAGAATTTTCTGAGTGTCTGAACCTTTATCTTCCCCTCTCTCCCCTAGGTAAAGCTATGGTAGTTTAGAAAAAGTCAACTCTGTGTAAACCACTGTATCAGGAAAATCTTCTGGTTCTGCCTCAAAATCTGCTTTACCCAACTTGTTCCTCCTTGCATTTACACACTTCTCTACTACTCAGTACTTATAAAAACTTTGCCTTGCTCTGTAAATTCCTGAAACTACTTTCGTTGCTTTTTTAAAGACTTCAAAATTACAGTAAACATTTTATTCTTAAAGATTTTGGTCATTTCATTACTGTTGAGTTTTAGAGAGCTCACCTAGTTTCAGACTCATACCATCTACTGATTCGTCTCTTTATCTTCCTTCTTTTTTGCTCTGCTCTTTCCCAAATTTGTGCAAAGGTCCCTGCTACTCTCCTTCTGTTATGTAGAGAAAAGTCCCTCCAGTTTCATCCTTAAGCCTCAGGCAACAGACCTGGTCCCTGAAATTTAGGGGGCTCAGCTCTACTCTCTCTGGCTAAATCTCTTCTAAGTTATCAAGGAATCAAGGAACCAAGGAGGTGGACTCACTTTGAGTTCAGGCCTTTTCTTCTTCTGGACTATGTTCTGGGTACTTGAAATTCTAGAATTCTCTGTCTAAATTAACTTGAGCCAGGTTTAAGCACCTATGCCCCAGGGCTGACTGTGTTTATACCACTGTGGAAATCCAAATCCTCTGAAAATGAAGTTCAAACTGGGTCTTCTAGGTTGTTATAAAGATATTTATCAAGGTAGGAGAATAGGACATGTCTTGTGTAATGGTTTGTTAGCTTGATTTATAACTTTAAATGTATGATTCTCTATTTGTACTCTTGCTCTGGGCCCTGAAATCTTTTGTCAAGGGCAAGTCAAAAACCATCAAAATCTATGCTTAATTGGGCAAAGTGTGGGCTCCCCTTCTATATGGGAGGGCTGATTACTTTTTTCCTGATGTCATATTTGAGAAGAATGATGCATTAAAATTTTCCCTAAGGGCTGGGCGTGGTACCTAATGCCTGTAATCTCAGCACTTTGGGAGGCTGACGCAGGTGAATCACAAGGTCAGGAGTTTGAGACCAGCCTGGCCAACATGGTGAAACCCTGTCTCTACTAAAACACAAACAATTAGCTGGGCATGGTGGCAGGTGTTTGTAATCCCAGCTACTCAGGCAGGAGAATCACTTGAAACCTTGAAACCGGAAGGTGGAGGTTGCAGTGAGCTGAGATGGCACCACTGCACTCCAACCTGGGCAACAAGAGTGAAAGTCCATCTCAAATAAAACAAAACAAAACAAACAACAAACACTTTCTAAGAAGAGCCCTAGAGACCCATGTGGAGGTGGAAGGCCCAATGAATAGCTTGGAAAGAGAATGTGAATACATTTTCAAAGCCCTCACTCTCCAGCTCAAAGTACAATCCTCTTTTGATCACAAGTACAGTTAACACCATGCAGTTTTACCCAAGGGAGGTTTGGTTGATATACCAACAAGGTGTTAAACTTGTTTTCTTAAAACACTACTTATATCCCTGTGTTGCAGTGGAGGAAGGGGATAGTCTAACCAAAGTGGTTTATGAATTCTCATAGCCCTGCACCTCACTAGATAATATGATGCTCACTCTACGCTTCTTCCCCACTTTGAAGATTCTGAAGGATTCTCAGGAGTGAAAAACTTTTTAGTTATGGAATTCAATGGTAAGTAAGTAAAAGGTAAGTGAACATTAGCTCTAGGGAAGTAACTAATTCTCCCTCTCAGTTCCCACTGATATGCCAAGCTAATCACAGGGCAGAAATCAACAATCAAACAGAAGAAAAATACCAAAGAAATATAAAACAAGTATTTAGACCATTTGCCTTTGGGAGTCAAGGAATAAAGAACATATTCATTTGTTTTTTTGAGATTCAACTAAAGTTTCATAGCAAGAAAAGACAAGTGTCACCAAAAGTAAAACTGTGACTGAGATTACAGCCACCATAAAACTGACAAACCTGGAATAGTGGGTGTCTTTCAGGAATAAGGACTAAGACAGAATGCATAATGCAATGAGCCTTAAACCAGAAAGGGAGGGATCATGTGCCTTCAAAGAACATCAATAGCTGGGAAACCGATCACTAAGCCACACGTACTTGCAAAAATAGCAGAGACACAGACAAAAACACTTATTGGGTGCAGAGCATGATGATGTATGAGCAACTGGCTTCTCATATATTAGAATGCACCTAGGTTTACTGAAGTGGGGAAATCCTCGAGAGGAATTTTGGACTTCATGTTCTCCTGAACATATGGTCATTTGAGCGATTAATTTGAATATTGCCTTAGTCCATTCAGGCAGCCAAAACAAAATACCATACACTGGGTGGCTTATAAACAACAGAATTTTGTTCCTCATAGTTATGGAGTCTGAAGTCTAAGAGCAAGGCACCAGCAGATTTGGTGTCTGGTGGGGGGACTCTTTCTGGTTCATAGATGGCACCTTATCGTTTTTGTCTTCACATGCTAGAAAGGACCAGCTCTGCGGTCTCTTATACAAGGGCATGAAAGCCCATTCATGGGGGCTCCATCATCATGACCTAATCACCTCCCAAAGATGCTGCCTTCTAATATCACTGTGAGGATTATAATTTTAAAAGATGCATTTTGGAAATCACAAACATTCAAACCACAGCAAACAGATAGATTCTCATATATGTCATAAGCTTATAAAGTGAATATAGAATGCAATCTGTTATTTCTCAAATTTTTTCCCTTGCAAGAAATATTTCAGACTTCATGTTACAACATCTGTAACACTCATGTTACAATATCTATAATTTCTTTTTAAGATGGGATCGTGGTATGTTGCCCAGGCAGGTCCTGAACTCATGAGCTTAAATAGTCCTCCCATTTTAACCTCCCAAATAGCTGGGATTATAGGCATGCACCACTATACCTGGCAATATCAGTAATTTCTATAGTTTTTAATTCATTTTTGTTAAACCATTGAAGCCTTTTGTTAAAGTGCAAATGTTATCTAAGTTAGTGGTTGAAACTAAGATGGTTAAATGAATAATATAGACAGAAGGAGATAGCAAATTCTAATATAGTCAATTGGTTGCAAAACGAAGCTATAGTTATCTTAAGTAGGAAGTAGAAACAAGTTTTTAAAGTCCATTATTGAACTGATAAACTGAAGATAGAGTAATCAAATCTGAGAAATTCAGAGAAAGGATTTTGTTTTCTAGCCTAGTCTGTATCTTTTGTAGTAATACACTTGTCCTCAGAAGGATTTCTGCAATTGTATTATGGAGCAATTGTATTATGGAGCAAATATACTGAGAGTAAAAACCAAAAAAGAAAGCCTCAGTTCATAAATGGGGTCATGTTGTGAGTTCCTAGATTCTGTGGAAAATGATTGGGAATGTCAGCTATTTAGGAGATTGAGGCACGAGAATCACTTGAACTCGGGAAGCGAAGATTGCAAGGAGCCGAGATCCTGCCACTGCACTCTAGCCATGCCAAGAAAGTGAGACTCTGTCTTGAAAAACAAAACAAAACAAAAACAAAAAACAAACAAAAAAACTGATTAAGAATGCAGCCCAGTGGTGGAGTGAGTACGTTAGATGGACTGAAAGATTAAAAAGAGGAAAATGTACAGAAAATCAATGGATAATACAATCTTTTCTTTTTGGCATCTTTGCCCAATCAGTGAAAACAACTTTGTTTTCTCAGATACCATGGAGGAAGAATATCTGCATATTTTGTGCCTACTTAATCACCAGAAAATACTGTTCATCCAAACAGTTCAGATTCTAGTCAAACTGGTAGCAACACTTTAAAAATATTGGCTGTAAGGGAAATAACAGCTTATTTCACCAAAACCGTCTTTATTTGATTAAATTGACTTTCTAAACAACTTCTGAGGTTTCAAACCTCTGAGACAGAAAAATATTAGTGGGATCTTGGTCACTTTCACAACCTGGCTACACTTTGAAAAAGTAGAGCTTTTAAAAAATACTGGTGCCTGAGCTCCATTCTAGATCAAGTAAATGCAAATATTCAGGAAAAATTCTGAGCCTCGCTGTTAAAACAAGTCTCCCCAGGTGATTTGTAATGAGAAGCACTGACTGGAAGAGCGTTGTTGCCTGCATCCATTTTAACCTTAACATATCTGTATTTTCACGGGGATATATAGCTGATTTTTCAAGTTTCTGTTTCCCTGAGATCTGATGGGATTGTTTCAAGGTGTGATAGGTCATATTATTTTACCACAATTCTACCTTTACCATTGCTACATTCCCTTGCTATAGCTTCCCTGTTGGCAGAGTATACTTTTCCACACTATTGATTTCAGATATGGCCATATGACTTAGTTTGATGGAATGTGGAAGTGATAAATTGTGCCAGTCTTGATCTAAGGCCTTAAGAGGCATGGCAGTGTCCACCAATACTCAGGGAGCTTACTCTCTCCATGCAAAGAGCGGCCCCAGGTAGGCATTGATCTTTCAGCCTGAATACAGGAATGAAGCTATATGGAGGAAAAATATAACCCCAAATCAGTAGTCCAGCCTCGGCCAGCTAAGTCAATCTGAGTCTGACTGATAGCTGCAAAACTGTAGCTCACCTACAATTCTATGAATCTGAAATAAGCTTAATTTCTTAAATTCTTTGAAATTTTGGAGTTTTATTTTTAATTCAGCATTATTACAGGGGAAAAATAACCAACACACAAGTATTTGTAAGTAATCTGCATCAAGCAATGTCTAATAATAGGTACTAAATAAGTATTTAAGTTAATTTGCTTTTATGGAAGGTTGCTTTACATTTACTAACACTAAAAAAAAATGGAATCACCAGATTTCAAAGTGTTTAAATTTAGGTTCAATGATATTAAAAATAATGCAGTGACCAATAGAATTTAAGTGGATTAAACAGATTGTATCTCTATGGAATGTTAGTTATTCTGTTCATTTATGAAAAGGATATTAATGAATATGCTTAAAATTGCTTTTTCCAGTAGCCAAATGGATCAGGTTTTCATCCAGATGGTTTTATGGGAAGCATGTGTCTGCTCAGCTAATGCATGTTTATGAGGATCAAACTTTTGTACTGATTTGGAAATATTACTTGTACTACTAGGATATTGTTAAAATTTTTGGTTAAGATTAAGATAATTGATTTTATTATATAGAAATCTGTGTATTACATCACTGAGATATATTTTATCATAAATGCTTAAAATTATTCATAGCAATAAACACTTCCTGAGCAATAACTGAGTCAAGATGAAGAATTATGAGCAGAAATCTTTGAAAACTCATTTGAAATGCTAACCCTTTGTGATGCATAAGGAAGTTACAGAGAATTAAACAAGCAATAACAGAAACCTTTGAAAGAAAGAAAATCCTAGTTAGAAAGCAAGATATGTCTTAATCCCAATTAAACTGTCTTTTTGAAGTTCTCCTTGCCTTGATAAAACATTGTGATTCACTTTATAAAGTGTTTTAGTTATATTTAATGTAACCCCTTTGTTTTCAAAGCTGTTTTCTTAACTTCTTCCTTACAATAAAGATAAATTATTTTTATACTGCTTTTTGATGATCCATCAGTTATTGCTGAGGGATTTATATATATAAAGTAGAGGTACTGAATAAATGATCTTTACATTATGGGTAAAGCAAGATGTAATTATGTTGTCACTTATATTTTGAGACTTCTTATAAGAATGCATTAGATAAATGCAGAGAAAACCTGTTTTTAAACTCTGAGACTGACATTCATTAGTGATGTTATTTACAGCAAAGGGAAAAATAACATAGCAGAATAATATATGAAATGCAATGCTCACACAAATTGTTCTCAGTGTCCAGTGTGAAAGTATTAATTTTACAGTATCTTGGGGACCAGACTGATGCTCCACACATAATCCACAGTGTCACAAATGTCCTTAGTAAACCACACTCCCAATTGAAAACCCATCACACGTAATATAGCAGAATGTCAGTCAGTGCTCACTGGGTTGCCAAAAAGTGCTAGGAGGGTTACCACTATATCACCTACCTTCCCCTGAGATGGGAGAAAGTAGACAATTCAAATTAGGTGTAAAGGAAAGCAGGAAGTATATAGTGCATTTTGATTCCAGTTATTTTGTTTGAATCTATGGGATATGTTGACTAAAATCTCATTCCATTCATTAATACGGTCCTGCTGTTGATAAATGTGAGATTTTTAAATCATATTAATTAGGATGCTAAGATTATCCTGCAGTCAATAAGTAGTGGTTTATGACTAAATGTTACATTGCAATCATTTACTCAAATTCCCATATTTTCTTTCACTTACATCCATGGATTATATACAGATCTATGGCAAATATGTGCCCAGTTTAAATGCTCACAAATATTATAACACCAGGAAAAGAATCTGTCGGTAAGAAATGTAGGTTTAATGAGAAAAAGTCCTAAGTCCAAAGGGGAAGGCAAAGTCTGTTCTGAACTTTAGGCAGCCCAGAGACAACAAGACACAAGGAAATACTACTGATAAGATGTACCTTCTTTTAAGAAAGTACAGCCAGACTTTTGTCCTTTTTGGGAGACGGAAACTCTTAAAACTTTTGAATCATGGGTTAGGTCAATGAAGAGACAATCTCAGAATTCCTGATGTAGTAAAGGTAAGATATGAGGCAAAAAAAAAAAAAAAAAAAAATTGTAGCACCAAAGAAAGGTTTATGGAAACCAGTTGTGTTACTAAGAAATGAAAGAACCTCAGGCAGTAACTCACATCTAGTCAAAGATATTGCCAAAATTTAAAAGAAAAGTAGTGAGTAGAAGAAAGAGGTGCTTAAAGGAGAAAAGTGGACAAGTATAATACTATTTATAGAACATACATTACTTGTAGGGCACTTATATGTATGTTGCAAGGTAACTTTTAAAGTTTGAATTTCCATTTTTCAATGATGTAGTGCTTCATAGATATTGTTTCAAAAAGGGATATGGCAGCAGAAATGAGACAAAAAAAAGCAGTTCACTTTTTTTTTTTTTGGCAGTGGAGAGGGCATGTTTAAAAGCCTAGACACATAGGGTTACAGATATAATCTTGATATTGATAAAAGATATAGGATAAAATTGCTAAAGTGAGACAACTCTCCCTTCTACCTTCCTCCATCACACTACATCCCATCTCTCTAATACTATGTCTGGGATAGGAAATAAAGTATGTAGAGGGTAAAAGGTGAGATATTAGATACTTTTTACTTCTAGGTAAAGTGTTATACTCTCGGCACTATGGACTGTGCCTGGCAAGGCAGCAGCAATTCCATATAAATGTACACAGATTAAGATGTGAAGAACTGGCACGGTGACTCGTGTCTGTAACCCCACCACTTCGGGAGGCCAAGGCAGGAGGATCACTTCAGCTCATGAGTTCAAGACCAGCCTGGGCAACAAAGTGAGACCCTGTCTCATAAAAAGTATATTTAAAAAAATTAGTCAGGCACAGTGGCACACACCTGTAGTACCAGCTACTTGGAAGGCTGAGGTGAGAGGATCGTTTGAGCCCAGGAGTTCGAGGTTGCACTGAGCTATGTTGTATGACTGCACCACTACACTCTAGCCTGAGTAACAGACTGATGTCCTGTTTTTTTTGTTTGTTTTATAAAAATAAAAAAGAGCAAAAGGAACTTGTACTTCCTTCTTTATAGAGTTTTGGGTAGACAATCTATCTAAATTTATATCTATATACCTAGATATAGATATAATATAAAATGAATGCATGATGAGGTGATGGCTCATAATGTGGCCTTAGATGGTCCTAATATACCAGGAGTATCATGATTTACATTAATAGAATAAGCAGAATTAATAGTAAGAGCTATGCAATCTAAGAGTAGAAGAGACATCAAGGACAATTAAGGATCTGATGTTATGTTGGTGCAAAAGTAATTGTGGGGTTACTAATTACTATTAATAGCAAAAACCACAATTACTTTTGCACCAACCTAATAGAACTGTGGTCTATGAATTGATACAGTATAAATCCCTGGAAAACTAAACAGGATCTTGGGAAAAGGCTAGACATAAACTAACTGAGATTATATACTATCATTTTAGTGGAATAAAGATGTTTGTATAAATTCACTTTTGTACACTGAGTTTGTAACTGAAATTCATACTATGTATGTATCACCTGATTTAACTCTCTAATACAGCTACAAAGTGTCTCATTTAACAGATGGAAAAAAATAGATTAGAAAGGGAGCTAATCATTTGAATTCACATAGTTAAGATGTGACAGACCCAGGATACAGAAAGATTTATCTTACCTAAAGTTAGCAATATTTTCTGTTGTTTTTTTTCTGTCCACTGTAAAATTATCTATATATCAAAAATGTACAAATGTAGGTTGATGTAATGCTTTCATTCTTCAAAGCACATGTTTTTATTCTTTGAAGAACCTGGGCATATATACACCACCATATCTATATACACATCATATATATATATATACACACATATACACACACACACCATGTATATACTATATATATATCATATACATATATACCATATATATGCCATATATATAATATATATACATCTATATACCATATATATATAAATATGGTAGATATTAGAAATGAAATTCAATATATGATGTGAGTTTAAGGAAGCCTAGCTTTCTAAACTCAAAATTTACGTAGTTTAATTTGGAGTATGAGTCTCATTTATAATGTACATTTTATTAAAGCATGTTGATTCTTTCTAGACATAATTTTTAAATTAAAATGTAGAAGAGTGAGTGGTTCAACTTTCAGTTCTCAGGTTGTTCATCCATAAAATAGAGAGATAGGGCTAGATAAATTCTAAGTTCTGTTTAGCACTACATTGTATGATTGTTAAATGAATAATTAAGAAAATTAATTAATGGATAAAGTATAGTAAGACCATGCCACACTATGGTCTTAATGCGCAGTAAAGGAATTAGCCTAACTTCACAGGGTCTCAAAATACTATCTAAATGATATTCCAATAGAAACTAATATTTTGCGTGTTTTCCTTGGTTATATTACAAGTAGATGAACCAGACTGGTTTGGCAGAAAAAAACTGTGTGAAAGAAATATGCTACAGATTGCTCCATTTAAGTATATGGAAATGTTTCTTATCCCTTTTAACCATAGCTGGTATTCCCATATATTAATATATTGTCATTCATTCAACGAGTCCTGCCACATTGACTGACTTTTAGGATGCATTCAGTCTTTTGCTATTACAAATAATGGCACAAAGATGAGCCTCACACAAATATCATTTTGTATTTTTGCCAATCGTGTATTTTGAATACATTTCTATTAGTTAAGATTACTGGACTAAAGGCTTAAAAACATACTTTTTATATGTTGGTGTTTAGAAAAATTTGTAGTTGTGTTGTAATTGGTTCATTTACATCAATATGTTGTGAGTTGTATATCTGTTATTTTGTTACCTAATATGAAAAATAATAAAATAAGCCTTTTATCCCTTTCCTCTCCCAAACTTCAAATTAAAAGTGATATAACTATACTCTCATTGAAAACCTACGTAGCTAGTCAGCAAACTTATTCTAGTTTCCAAATACTGTTCTCTGTCCACCCTCCCTCCCACCCCTCAAGGCTGTTATTTGTACTATATACAGTTAAAACAATAACAAACATTTCTATACCACTAAAGTGGAGTAATCTACCGCACATTTTATTAGGTAAAAATAGCAGGTGGTAAATATTGTTTCTAGTAGTCTACCTTTTGAGTAATGAAAGGGGATTTGAAATGCTTATCTGAAAAGAGATGGAATAGTAAACAAAAAAGCATTAATAATTGACCCTTCAGTGTGAAAGGTGCAGAGTAAAAACAATGCTTCTGTGAATGTACATTGTTTCAGAGTTTTCATTTTCAGTTTATGTAAATGCATTTTGTAACTTAGGAAGAAACAAAGTTAAATCAAAGTTGTGGGAAAATTCATAAAAAACCATACTGAATCAAAACATCTTATTATTTATGAAGTTGATGGTATTTCAACAAAATAGAAAAACATTATTTCAAGTAATTCTAATACACAGCATTTTTTCAGTAGCTTTACTGATGTATAATTTACCTAAAATAATACTCACCCATTTTAAAATTAAATGTAGATTTTTATCATTTTTGGCATATGTACATAGTCATGTAACCCCACCACAGTGAATACATACACTATTGCCAACTCAAAAAATTCTCCTGAGTTTTTTACAAGCCTCAATTCTGTCACTTTGCCTTTCATATAATTTTATGTAAATATATTAATCAGCATGTTATCTTTTGTTTTCTTTTTTCATTTAGCATGATGTTTTAGTTTTATAAAGTTTAATTTTAATTTTTTTGGTCTAGCTTATGCTTTTTGCATCCTATCTATTGAATATTTATTTAAGTTATAATCAAGATTTTCTTCTATGCCTTATTTTAAAAATTTTATTATTCCAGCTCATACATTTGGGTATATGATCCATTTTTAATTTTTTTGTTTTTATATTGTTTGAGGTACAGATTGACGTTACTTTTTTTTGACAGGTAGATTTAATTGTTTTGGCACTATTTACTGGATAGGCTATTTTTTCTCCATTTAAATACCTTGTCATCTTTGTTGAAAATTATTTGCCCTTGTATGTGTGATTCTATTTCTGGGCTCTATTTTGTTCCACTGATTTATATATCTATCATTATATGAATACCAAACTTTGATTTCTGGAACTTTAGAATATGTCTTGAAATATGGCAATGTTAATTCTCCAAATTGTTGCTCTTTTTCAAAATTGTTTTGGCTATTCTAGGTCCTTTGCATATCCAGATAAATTTTAGAATAAAGTACTCAATTTCTATGAAAAGGCCTGCTGTGTTTTTATTGAGATTGTATTGAGTCTGTTAATCAATATTGGCACACTGGCCATATTGACAATATTAATTCTTCTTATTAATGAACATTTTATATAATTCCAACTGTTTACATTGTTTTGATATATTAGTTTTCATCGTACAAATCTTGTACACCTTGTATTAAATGTAATCTTACATGCTTTATATTTTCCATGGTATTGTACATGGTATTTATTTAAATGTTATTTCCCAATTTTTTGCAGCTAATATTTGGACTTTGTATCTTGTGACTTTGCTTAATTGACTCCTTAGTTCTAGAATGTATCTTATAGAATAATTTGAGCATTCTATGTAAGTGATTATGCTATCTGTGAATAAATAAAATTTTACTTATTTTCAAGTCTATAGACTAGTTATTTCTTTTTATTTTATTATTTCATTGGCTAAGTCTTCTCATAAAATGCTGAATAGAAGTGGTGATCTTATTTTATCTTAAATAGAAGGCATTCAATATTACAGCATTAAGTATAATATTAGCTGTAGGCTCTTTACAGAGGCCCTCTATTAGACTGAGCAAATACTCTTCTTTTTCTAGTTTGCTGATAGTTTATTATCACGGATGAGTCAGTCTTTTTTCTGTATCTAAGTGATTGTATAATTTTGTTTCTCTTTATCCTACTGTTCTGTTAAGCTACTTTGCATTCATTGGATTAGCCCCACTTGTTCCTGATGTATTACTGTTTTATACATTGCTAGATTAAATTTGCTAATATTGTCGAAGAATGTTTACATATAGGATATGAAGTATGTTGGGCTTCTTGGTATTACACTATAGGTCTCTGGAACTTCAGTATCTTATTCTTCTGTTTTCATACTGGATATTTCAATGGGTCTATTAATTTCATTGATTCTTTTGCTCACTTCAATCTGCTTTTGAGTCAATCTAATAAATTTTTTATTTTAGATATTATAGTTTTCAGCTCTAGAATCTTTAGTTTTATATAATTTCCATTTTCTACATAAATTCTTTATTAATAAAATAATTTAATTTAAAGTATATTTATATTACACACTGTGAGCTCTTTGTTTAATAAATCCAATACATGGGGCCCATGTCTATTGACTGCCTTCTCCCTTACCCCACTCCCAAAGATGTATTACACTTTTGTTTTATTACATGACCTATTTGAACACTGAACATTAGAATTATATATTATAACACCTTTGGAATTAGTGTGTATATATACACAAACATATACACATAGATACATATATATATTATATATACATATAATTTTTTTTCTGTTAGAAAGTTAACTTGCCTGGAGCCACACATGGCAATCTGCAGCAGCTAATATCTCTGATAAATTTTTCGCTTTTTTGCTGCTATTTTTCTTACCTGGCCCCTGAAGTCTTCCTTCTGCCTATGTAGTTGAGAAATTGGTCAATTATTTAGGTAGAACTGTACTCTGAGGTTCATGTGACTGTATCCATGATCCCCTTATTTCCAGAGTCCCTTCACTAAATTTCCAGTTGTTCTTCCACCTCCAATTTCTGGTCTTTATCACCTCAAGACATCAAAGTTTCCACTATTTTTCAATTCAAATCTAATGATAATTGGGGTAGTATTCTCTGCAGTTTGGGGAAAAAGCTCAGTCCAGCATGCTGCCAATTCACAAATCTCATAGAGGCCAGCAACTTTGCTCCTCCTCACCCTCAGAAGCAAATTACCTTTGCTTGGGATGGGTCAGGAAGCTTTCCTATCCTTTCTCAAGTAGCTTAACCTTGTTTCCTATAAAAAAGGAATTGTGAAGTAGGAGCGATTTTGTGCTTGTGTACCAATGAGGGTACCCTCTCATTAGTGCAGACTGTCTCTGATCCTTCTCTGAACCAACTGATGGAGGTCTATAGAAAATACCTGTAATTGTGGACTCCTCTCATGTCTAAGGTTCCCAAGGATTGTAAACTCGTGCAGGCTCACACTCAAGAATCCATTGACATTTGTAGCTGTGTTCTTCCTTAACTACTCATATGATAACCAGCATTTCCTCCTAGTCTCTGGAAAAACTAATACTATTCCTATGCTGCCTTTCCTCTGAATAGCTCATTAAACATTTGAATTTAGTTTACTTGGCTGCCTTGGGACTTTAGCTCTCTGATAGATTCCAAAAAAGTTATGGTTTTGTACATCATCTAGACTTTCCCTGTGTAATGAAAGCAATAACATTTTTTTCAAATCCTTAAGCAGAAGCAGAATTGATCGTCTTTTTAAAAAACTTTACCAGATTTTCCATGTCAGCTGTGGAAGAAATTACCCAATTTCTTCAAATCACTAATGACAAAATTCTTGTCTGCCAAACACAGGATTTTGACCATAATCCTTACAATTAAGAGAAAAAGAAAGAAAGAAAGAGAAATATCATAAACTATATTCGGTAGTCTTACTATTGGTAATAATATTGGTAATGCTATATTGAACCTAATACAGGAATATTGTATAATAAAGCAAATATGTCAATGCTGATAGTGGTAGGTGGCAGGCGAATTCCTAGGCAGGCAGGAAAGGCTCCTCAGTGAAACTCCCCACCTTCAAGCCGAGGACAATCTAAGGCCTGCAAACCAAGCTGCCAGTTCTGGATAGAATCAACAGACTGAAGTGAGGACTCTCACTCCCATTTGGTGCACTTCCTCCCAATTGGTCCTTAGCTTTCACCTATTTTAGATATACCTACCTTTCTTCAATTGACCATGGGCGGAGTCTTCATTTGTATAGAGTGAAATGTCACTCCAGTCCCTGATTGGTTGAGGGCCAGGTCTTCACTTCTGTCTCCAGTTTATTCTTTGCTCTACTGTGTCTCTTTCTGAGTGGTGCTTTTTCCAAAATGGCCTGCATACCAATCAATACACTACTTCTTCCTCCCAGTTCATTAAAACCCTGAACTTAGCCCCACAGTTGGCAACCCTTTTTAGGGTCCCCTCTATTCTGAGAGCTTTTTCTGTTGCTTAATAACTCCTACTCTGCCTTACTCACTCTCTGGTGTTTGAGTGCCTTATTCTTCTTGGTGGTGGGACAAGAACTCAGAACTTGCCAAATTGTGGGAGTACAGGAACTGTAGCGCTCCAGCTTGCCAAACTGCTGGTGGTGGGAGTAAAAGGGCTGTTTCACTTTCTTGCGCTTGCTGGAAGTCATCACTGGGAACCACTCCCTCCGAACATCAGAAGTAGGGAAGTCGCAACAATGTTACTAAGAACGAATACTTCTAACCTAAAAAAAATAGATAAGGAAAAAAGAAAGAAATTAACCCAAAACACCATAATGTGAGATTTGAATTAGAAGTAATAGCATGAAACTTTGATTTGTTATGCATTTACTAGCTATATGCACTGAAGAGTCCTGGAAACAATGTTAATACTGCAGCAATAAACATACTAATGCCCAAATTCTGATCTCTAAAGACATTTCTCAGGGCTCCATTGAAAATTGCTTGTTTCAAATGTGTTGTAACAAAAATGCTAAATTAGCCTGGAAAATTGCTTTCTGCCAGAAAGCAAGGAGGGTTTCAGACTGTTTGGTTATGACCTGATTTGACGGTTTAAAATAGGATGATCTGAACATAAAAAAGAATAAGAATTGAAATGCATGTACACATATCAAACACCTAAAAATCCATGTTTGTAATATATATTTATAATAAAAAGATTAAAAACTTTTTCATTGGAAGTTTCTAGAGCACAATTTAAACCACTACTGTGATGTCTTTTACTTTTCTTCTGTAATTTCCTTGAAATTCTATCATTGGGTACATACTCTTGTATTATAATTATATGTCTGCAAATGTATTTTCTTATTAAATTGCGAGGCTCTGCAGAAAGGCAGCATGACTTAGTTATTATTATATACCCATTGCCTGTAGTAGTCCCTGATAGAATAAGCTCCCAAAGATATGATGATTAAAGCCAGTAGACAATTGATTGATAATAAGGCCACAATTCAATCATCATGGAAAGCAGTCTGATGATTTCTCAGAGCTAAAAACAGAACTACTATTTGACCCAGCAATGCCATTACCAGGTATATACTCAGAGGAATATAAATCATTCTACCATAAAGACACATCATGCACACTAATGTTCATTGTAACGCCATTCACCATAGCAAAGAAATGGAATCAGCCTAAACGCCTATCAGTGACAGAGTGGATAAACAAAATGTGGTACAGATATACCATGGAATACTGCACAGCCATAAAAATGAATGCGATCATGTCTTTTGTGGGAAGATGGATGAACTAGAGGCCAGTATCCTTAGCAAAGTAGTGCATGAACAGAAAGCTGAATAATGCCTAAGTGGGAGCTAAATGATAAGAACACATGGACACAAAGAAGGGAACAGACACTGGGACCTTCTTGAGAGTGGAAGGTGGAGGAAGGAGAGAATCAGAAAAAACAACTATTGGGTATTAGGCTTAGTATCTGGGTAATGAAATAATCTACACAACAAACTCCTATGACATGAGTTTACCTATATACCAAACCTGCATATGTACCCCTCAACCTAAAATAAAATTTAAAAAGAGGCCATAAAAGGCCCCAAAGTGTACACATCATGGCCCTTTACTAATTTATGATTAGTAAAAAATTTTTGTTGTGGTAATTTTGTGCCTCTGCTGTTTCTTCTCATGTGTAGAAAACAAATCATACAAAATGAAAAACTTGTAGACTCTTTTCAAGATGCCAGTAAAACTGCTCACATGGAAACATAATGCTCTAAGGGCCCCTGTGGTGCTAAGAAAAGATTCTCTCAGACTTCCATCTCAGAGCCTTGCTCCACTTTAGGTGTGTTCTGGCTCTACCTGGGGCACTGCAGCCTTCTATTGCTTTCTTTAGCACTCCACTTTGTTAATTTTTTTTTATTTCAATAGTTTTGGGGCACACAGGTGGTTTTTGGTTATGTGGATAAGTTGCTTAGTGGTGATTTCTGATATTTTACTGCACCTATCACTCGAGCAGTGTACACCGTGATCAATATATGGTCTTTTATCCCTCACATTCCTCCCAACCTTCCCCATACCCCAAATTCCCAGAGTCCATTATATCATTCTTATGCCTTGCGTCCTCATAGTTTAGCTAAGTGAGAACATACAATATTTGGTTTTTCATTTCTGAGTTACTCCACTTAGAATAATGGCCTCTAGTTCCATCCAAGTTGCTGCAAAATACATTATTTGATTGCTTTTTATGGCTTAGAATTCCATGGTATACATGGTACATGGTATACATAGTACCAGGTTTTATTTGTCTGCTCATTTGCTGATGGGCACTTCGTTCCACATCCTTGCAATTGCAAATTGTGCTGTTAAAAACGTGCGTGTGCATGCCTCTTTTTCACTTAATGATTTCTTTTCCTTTGGGTAGATACCCAGTAGTACCACTCCACTTTCTTTATCTCCAAATTGGTTCCCAGGAACTCTGCTGCACAAGCTCTGCCATTGCCCCTGGTCTTCCAAACTGAATTATCATATCCTCATGTCTTGCCAAGTTCATTTTATTCACTTCTCCTCCAGACCTTTGCTCTCTACCAGATCTTCCATTCTATTATATGTACAACACCTCTTTGCAAATATAAAATTATTTCAAGTAGCAATATTTTCTTGAAGTATTGGAATCCAAGTTTTCAGGAACCACAGGAGTCCCAATCACCAGGAGAGTAATGAAGACTGCATTTTTAACTCTCCTTTTCACAGCAAACTGTCTGCATTTTAAAGCAACAAACCACTTTCTCTAGCACTCCACTTGACCCTAGAGAGTGTCTTACTTTCCCTGGGTGCCTATTAAGAGACTGTGAGAAAGTTTCCATCACTCCCTCCTGAGAGCAGAGGCTGTTTTACCTCAAATGTGGGGAACACTGGTCTAGGCCCCAGTGTCTGCCCTATAGCCCTATATGCCTTTCTCTTGAACATATTGATGTTGGCCCAACTTCTCATGACTTTTAGAACATGTATTAAAAGTTGAACCCAAAGAGTGGTCCTGAGATAAACCTAAGGAAGTTGAATAGTTCTGAATTCTATAGTGAGTGGACTTGTGTAACATAAATGGATAGAAATTGTTGCATTAACTGAGCCCTCACTCGAAGTGGAATACATTTCTCAAGGATCGTGCACTTAGAAGTTAAGAGCAAAGGCTCATGTTGATTTGTTTGAGTTCATTGTATATACTGGATATTATTCCTTTATCAGATGTATAAATTGTGAAGGTTTTTTTCCAACTCTGTGGGTTGTCTGTTTACTCTTCTGACTGTTCATTTTGCTGTGCAAAAACTCTTTATTTTAATTAAGTCCCAGCAATTTATCTTTGTTTTTATTGCATTTGCTTTTGGGTTCTTGGTCATGAAATCCTTGCCTAACCCAATGTCTTTTCCAATGTTATCTTCTAGAATTTTTATAGTTTCAGGTCTTAGATTTAAGTCCTTAATCCACCTTGAGTTGATTTTTGTAAGAGGTAAGAGATGAGGATCTAGTTTCATTCTCCTACAGGTGGCTAGCCAATTATCCCAGCACCATTTGTTGAAAAGGGTGTTCTTTCCCCACTTTATGTTTTTGTCTGCTTTGTCAAAGATCAGTTGGCTATAAGTACTTGGGTTTATTTCTGGGTTCTCTATTCTGTTACACTGGTCTACATGCCTATTTTTGTACCAATACCATGCTGTTTTGGTGACTATAACCTTATAGTATAGTTTGCAATCAGGTAATGTGATGCCTCCAGATTTGTTCTTTTTGCTTAGTCTTGCTTTGGCTATGTGGGCTCTTTTTTGTTTCATATAACTTTTATCATTGTTATTTCTAGTTCTCTGAAGAATGATGGTGGTATTTTGATGGGAATTGCATTGAATTTGTAGATTGCTTTTGGGAGTGTGGTCATTTTCACAATATTGATTCTACCCATCTATGAGAGTGGGATGTGTTTCCATTTGTTTGTATTGTCTATGATTTCTTTCAGCAGTATTTCATAGTTTTCCTTGTAGAAGTCTTTCACCTTCTTGGTTAGGTATATTCCTAAGTGTTTTTTTGTTTGTTTCACAGCTATTGTAAAAGACATTCAGTTCCTGATTTGACTTTCAACTTGGTTGCTGTTGATATACAGAAGAGCTACTGATTTAAACTCAAATAAATCAACAAGAAAAAACGTACAATCTCATTAAAAAGTGGGCTAAGGATGTGAATAGACAATTCTCAAAAGTAGATATATGAATGGCCAACAAACATGAATAAATGCTCAATATCACTAATAATCAGGAAAATGCACATTGAAACCACAATGCTATATCACCTTATTCCTGCAAGAATGGTCATAATCCAAAAATAAAATAATAGATGTTGGCTTGGCTGTGAACAGGGAACACTTCTACACTGCTGGTGGGAATGTAAACTAGTACAAACATTATGGAAAACAGTGTGGAGATTCCTTAAAGAACTAAAAGTAGGTGACCATTTAATCCAGCAATCCCACTACTGGGTATCTATCCAGAAGAAAAGAAGTCATACAAAAAAGACACTTGCACACACATATTAATAGCAGCACAATTCACAATTGCAAAAATGTGGAAGTAACCCTAATGCCCATTAATCAACAAATGGACAAAGAAGCTGTGGGGTGTGTGTGTGTGTGTGTGTATGTATGTATATGTGTGTGTATATATATGATGGAATACTACTAAGCTATAAAAAGGAATAAGTTAATGGCACTCACAGCAACCCGGATGAGATTGGAATGGAAAACCAAACATCATATGTTTTCGCTCATAAGTGGGAACTAAGCTATGAGGATAAAAAGGCATAAGAATGATACAATGGACTTTGGGGACTCAGGGGGAAAGGGTAGGGAGGGGTTGAGAGATAAAAGACTACAAAGAGCATGCAGTGCATACTGCCTGGGTTATGGCTGCACCAATATCTTAGAAATCACCACTAAAGAACTTACTCATGTAACCAAACACCACCTGTTTCCCAATAACCTATGGGGGGAAAGAAACCTTAAGAAAAAAAAAAAAAGAGCAAAGGCTCAGATAAAAAAAAATTCTTGCTTTTAATACAGCTCTGTCATTTGTTAACTTTGTGATTATTAGCAAGTTATTATAACCTTACTGAGTCTCAGTTTCCTCATCCATAAATGTGGAGAGTGGGACCAAATAAAAGAATATATGTAAAGTGCTTTACCCAAGGTCTGATCCATGGTAAATATCCAATAAATATGTACGTATATTTTAGTTAAATTTTAAATGAGAGTAAAAAAACTGGATTTATTTATCTAAATAAACTTCTTAGACAGCAAGCATAAGACTCATAAGACTGGTTCTTATCTTGTGTTTCACAAGTGTAATAGTGCAAAGAATAAGTAAAGTGAAACCTAAAAAAGATCCAATCCTAAACTAGTACCTTACAATTGGATAGTGTATGACTTATTAAACTTACTAATACTTAGATCTCCTCACATGGCACAAAGAATGTAGTATCTTTCATAATTCAGAACTCATTTATTTTCTTGTTATTTTTGCATATGATCCACTATGAGAATGAAGAACTTGTTAAGTGAAGGCTGTGGAGCCAGCTTCACAGCATTCTGTCTGTGTAGATGCCAATGACTTCACAACTACAATGTTATTTTGAGCAGTGAAACAATTTATTAAAAATGAAGAAAAACATAAATGACTCCTGTAAAGAAATTAAATTAATGTTAGGTACTAGAACACAGATGTTCTGTGTGCCATACCTATACAACCATGTCATTAAATCCAAATCTCTAATTAACAGACTCCTGTTTCTTGTTCAAATTTGAAATGATTCACTAAAACCATTTAGAAACAAGTATAACTCATGAAGAAAAAAAATGTTCTTGACCTTTTCTCCACTTTAATTTTTTTCTACTTTGTTATTATTTTTAAAAATTGACTAGCTTACTGACTCAATGATTCAGAATTGAGACATATCTGACACTTCAAAGCCTGTCTCTCTTACTCATTAGCTTCACATCCTGTACCAACAAAAAATTGTGCAATAAAATCAGAAACACTAAATAATATTAAGTCATGAAAACGGTTGCCAAAACTTGGGAAAAGTAGTGTAATTAATTTTTGGAGAAAAGAAGATGAACTAAGTTTAGACTTACACTGTTGCTCAGCTTCTACTTATAAAGAAACATTAACATTTTAATTTAATTAAGCAAATATTGTTGAACATCTATCTAATAGAGAAGTAACTGTATTTCAGTAGACAGAAAAAAAGGCTTCAAATAAGATCGAATTTATTCAAATTCTAATTCTGAAACTAACTTTGTAACTTTGGTAGTTAGCTTCTCTGAATTCCCTTTTGCTTACCCATGATAATAATAGTATTAAGACCAACATCAAGGACCAAGATAGCTGAACAGAACCCTCTAGCAATCATCCCATCTGCAGGAACGCCAAATTGAACAACTATCCACACAAGAAAGCATCTTCATAAGAACCAAAAATCAGCTGAGTGATCACATTACCTGGTTTTAATATCATATCAAGGAGAGAGACATTGAAAAACGTAAGAAAGACAGTCTTGTATCACCTATACTACTGCATCTCAAGGCAGCTTTGTGCCATGGAAGGACAGGGTGGTGGGGAGAGAATCTGTGTGCTTGGGGAAGGGGAAGTAAAGCGATTGTGAGGTTTTGCATTGGAACTCAGGGGTGCCGCTTCACAGCAGAAAATAATACAAGGCACAATTCAGCTAGTGGCCACAGAGGAAGCATGTAAGACCAGCCCTAGCCAGAGAAGAATTGCCCATCCCAGCATTCAGAACCTGAGTTCTGGCTAGCCCCGTCACCTAAGGCTAAAGTGCTCTGGGGTTCTAAATAATCTTGAAAGGCAGTCTAGGCCACAAGGAAAGCAATTCCTGGGCAACTCCTAGTGCTCAGCTAGGCTTGGACCCAATGGGCTTGGGGTGTATGTGATCCAGTGAGACACCATCTGGAGTAGCCAAGGGAGTCAGTTTATGACCCCATCCCAACTCTAGGCAATGAAGCTTGCAGTTCTGAGGGAGACCCTAGGCAATGAAGCTTGCAGTTCCTCTGCTTGAGAGAAGCAGAGGAAACAGTAAAGGGGATTTTGCCTTGGAACTTGGATACCAGCTCAGCCACACCAAAATAAAGCACCAGGCAGAGTCCTGAATCTCCCATTTCAGACCCTAGCTACTGGATGACATTTCTAGACCCACCCTGGGTCAGAAAGGAACATATTGCCTTGAAGGGAAGGACCCACATCTGGTAGGCTTCAACACCTGCTGACTAAAGAGCCATGGGCCTTGAATAAACATCCGTGGTAGCCAGGCAGGAGTCACCACAGGCCTTGGGTGAGATCCAGTACTGTGCTGGCTTCAGGTGTGACCAAGCACATTGCCAGCTGTGTTGGCCATGAGGAGAGAGTTCTTCTACTTGAGAAAAGGAGCAAGAAGAGTAAAAAGGACTTTGTCTTGCAACTTGGATACCAGCTGAGCCATAGTAAAATAAAGCATCACACAGACTCCTAAAATCCCTGATTGCAGGCCTTAGCTCCTGGATGGCATTTCTAGACCTGCCCTCGGCCAGAAGGGAACCTGTTATTACTAAAGGAGAGACTGGCAGGATTCATCGCCCGCTGATCAAAGACTGTTTCAGCCTTGAATAAACATCAGTTGTAGCCACGCAACAGTCACCACTGGCCTGGGATGGTAGTGGCTGTGGGGAGAGACTTCTGCTTGAGGTAAGGAGAGAGAAGAGTAAAAAAGACTTTGTCTTGCAACTTGGGTACCAGCTCAACCACAGTAAATTAAATCACCAAGTAGTTTCCTAAAATTCCTGATTACAGCTACTAGTTCCTAGATGGCATTTCTAGATGTACTCCAGTCCAGAAAGGAAACCAATAACCTGAAAGGAAAGACATGGGCCTGGCTAGATTCACCATCTGCTGACTAAAGAACTCTTAAGCATTGAATAACCATCAGCAGTAGCTACGTAATAGTTGTCACAGGCCTTGGGCAAGAACCAGTACTGCGTTGGCATTGGGTGTGACCCAGAACATTCCCAGTGGTGGTAGTCATAGGAGTGCTTGTGCCACTCTTTTCCCAACTCCAGGCACCTCAGCATGGAGAAAGAGATGCTGTTTATTTGGGGGAAAGTAAGGGAAGGGAACAAGAGTCTCTGATAGACAACTAGGGAATTATCCTAGATTTCACCCGAGACTACAAAGGCAGCACACCTATGAGTCTGCAAGAGTCACCCAGTTATGGAGCTTGGAGTGTCACCTAATGCAGATACAGCTACAGTTCCCAAAGACTTAGATTACAACACTCAATTCCCTTTGAATACTTGGAAAGTCTTCTCAAGAAAGACGGGTACACAGAAGCCTTGACTGCAAAGATTAAAATAAATACCTAACTCTTTTATGACAAGACACTGATGCACATCCACAAGCTCGAGACCACTCAGGAAAATATGACCTCACCAAATGAGCTAAATAAGGTACCAGTGACCAATCCTGGAGTGACAGAGATATGTGACTTTTCACACAGAATATTTAAAATAGCTGCTTTGAGGAAGATCAGAAAAAATTAAGATAACAGAGAAGGAATTCAGAATCCTGTCAGATAGATTTAACAACGAGATTGAAATAATGTTAAAACTCAAGCAGAAATTTTGAAGCTAAAACATTTGATTGACAAAATGAAAAATGTATTAGAGTCTCTAGACAGCAGAAATGATCAAGCAGAAAGAATAGTGAGCTCGAAGATAGGATATTTGAAAATACATAGCCAGAGGAGATAAAATAAAAAAGAATTACAAAATGAAGCATGCCTACAAGATCTAGAAAATAGCCTCAAAAGGACAAATCTAAGAGTTATTGGCCTTAACAAGGAGATAGAGACAAAGATTTGGTTAGAAAGTTTATTCAAAGCAATAAATAAGAAAACTGTAAAAACTTAGAGAACAATATCTATATTTAAGTACAAGAAAGTTATGACACAACCAGCATATTTGACCCAAATAAGACTACCTCAAGATGTTTAATAATCAAACTCCCAAAGGTCAAAATAAACAAAGTTTCATACAAGTATAAAGAGGAAAGAAACAACACATAAAGAATCTCCAATGCATCCAGCAGCAGACTTCTCAGCGGAAGCTTTATCAGAAGAGAGTGGCATGACATATTTAAAGTGCCACTTTAAAACCTTTTATCATAGGATATTATACCCATTAAAAATATCCTTCAAACATAAAGAAAGACTTTCCCAGGCATATAAAAGCTGATGAATTTTGTCAACATCAGATCTGTCCTAAAAGAAATTCTAAAGAAACTTCTTCAATCATAAAGAAAAGGACTTTAATGAGCAATAAGAAATTATCTCAAGGTACAAAACCCACTGGTAATAGTAAGAACACAGAATATTATAACACTGTAATTGTGGTGTGTAAACTACTTGCATCTTGAGTAGAAAGACTAAAAAATAAACCTAACAAAAATAGTGACAATAATTTTCAGGACATAGACATATAATCAGATAGAAATAGAAACAACAAAAAGTTAAAAAGCAGGAAAGATGAGGTTAAAGTGGAGTTTTTATTGGTTTTCTTTGCTTGTTTGTTAGTTTCTTTATTTGTTTTCGGAATCAGAGTTTAGCTATCAGTTTAAAATAATGAATTATATGATGTTATTTGCAGTCCTCATCGTAAGCTGAAATAAAAAACCTATAATGAATTCACACACACAAAAAAGCAAGAAACTAAAACATCCCACCAGAGAATATTTCTTTCACAAAAGGGAAGACAGGAAGAAAGAAAGAAAGAAAGAAAGAAATGAAGGAAGGAAAGAAAGAAGAAAAGGCCATGCAAAAAGCAGAAAACAGATAACGAAATTGCAATAGTGAGTTTTTACTTACCAATAATAACGCTGAATATAAATGGACTAAACTCTCCAATCAAAATACATAGGGTTGCTGACTGGGTTAAACAATGAAACACAAGACCCAACTATCTGTTGCCTACAAGAACCATACTTCACCTATAAAGACAAAAATACACTGAAAATAAGAAATGGAAAAAGATTTTCTGTGGTAATAGAAACCAAAAAAGAACAAGAGAAGCTATAATTTCATAAAATGTAATAGATTTGAAGACAAAAACTATAAGAAAAGACAAAAAGCATTATTGTGTAAGGATAAAGGGGTCAATTCATCAAGAGTATATAAGAATTATAAATATATATGCACTCAACACTGGAGCACTCAGATATATAAGGCACTTATTATTAAAGCTAAAAGAGAGAGCCCAAAGCTATAATAGCTGGAGACTTCAATACCCCATTTTCAGCATTGGACAGACCATCTAGAGATAAAATCAACAAAGAAACATCAAACTTAAACTGCACTGTAGACCAAATGGAAAAAACAGATATTTACAGGACATTTTATTCAATGACACAGCACAACACACACTTTTCTCCTCAGCACAAGGATGGTTCCTAATAATAGACTTATGTTAGGACACAAAACAAATCTTAAAAACTTAAAAAATAAAATCATTTCAAATATCTTCTGTGATCACAATGGAATAAAACTAGAAATAAAAAACAAGAGGAACTTTGGAAAGTATACAACACATGGAAATCAAATCATATGCTCCAAAATGACCAGTAGGTCAGTAAAGAAATTTTTGAAAATTAAAAATTTATTTAATCAAACAAAAATGGAAACAACATTTCAAAACTCATGGGATAGAGCAATATTAAGAGGAAAGTTCATAGCAATAATTGCCTACATCGAAAAAGTAGGAAACTTTAAATAAACAACTTAATATCACATCTTAAAGAACTAGAAAAGCAAGAGCAAACCAAACCCAAAGTTAGTAGAATGAAAAAAATAAAGATCAGAGCAGAAATAAATTAAATTGAAACAAGAAATACAAAAGGTCAATAAAATCAAAAGTTTTCTTAAAAGATAAGCAAAGTTGACAAGACTTTAGTCAGACCAAAAAAAAGAGAGAGAGAGAAGATTCAAATAAATAAAATCAGAGAGGAAAAAGGATACATTAAAATTGATACAGCAGAAATTTGAAGGATCATTAGAGACTGTTATGAGCAACTATATGGCCATAAACTGGAAAAGCTAATCAGAAATGGATGAATTTCTAGACACATGCAACCTACCAGATTGAACCATAAAGAAACTGAAAGCCTAAATAGACCAATACAAGTAACAAGATTGAATGATATAATAAAAAGTCTCTCAGCAAAGACAAGCCTGATACCTGATGGCTTTACTGCTGAATTTTGCAAAAAAATTAAAGAAGAACCAATACCAATTCTACTCAAACTATTCTGAAAAATAGAGGGAATACTTCTAAACTCATTCTATCAGGCCAGTATTACCCTGATACCAAAACCAGACAAAGACACATCCAAAAAGAAAACTACAGGCCAATATCTCTGAAAAACATTAATGAAAAAATTCTTCAACAAAATATTAGCAAACTGAATTCAACTGTACATTAAAGTCATTCGTCATGATCAAGTGGGACTCAGCGCAGGGATGCAAGGATGGTTTAACATACACAAATCAGTGAATGTGATACAATGTATCAACAGAATGAAGTACATAAACCATATAATCACTTCAATTGATGATGAAAAAGCATTTGATAAAATTCAACATCCCTTCATGATAAAAATCCTCAAAAACTTGGGTATAGAAGGCACATACCCCAACATATTATGCCACACCATATATGGCAGACACACATTTAGTATCAAACTGAATGAGGAAAAACTGAAAACTGAAAAACTGGAAGACTTTCCTCTAAAATCTAGAACATGATAAGAATGTCCACTTACACCACTGTTATCCAACAGAGTATGAGAAGTCCTAGCTAGAGCAATTAGGCAAGAGAAATAAATAAAAGGCACATAAATTGGAAAGGAAGAAGTTAAATTTTCCTTGAATACATATATATATACACACACACACACATATATATACATATATATACATATATATACACGCATATATATACACATATATATACACACATATATATACACACACATATATATACACATATATATACACACATATATACACATATATATATACATATAAAAAACCTTATATTTGGAAAAAACTAAACTCCACCAAAAAACTATTAGAACCGATAAATTTAGTCAAGTTGCAGAATACAAAATCAACATATAAGAATCAGTAGCATTTCTATATGCCAACAATGAACAATGTGAAAAGAAATCAATAAAGTAATCTTTTGTTGTTGTTGTTGTTGTTGTTGTTGTTGTTGCTGTGGAGATGGAGTTTTGCTCTTGCTGCCCAGACTGGAGTGCAATGGTGGGATCTCAGCTCACCACAACCTCTGCCTCCCAGGTTCAAGCAATTCTCCCGCCTCAGCCTCGCAAGTAGCTGAAATTACAGGCATGTGCCATCATGGTCGCTAATGTTGTATTTTTAGTAGAGACGGGGTTTCTCCATGTTGGTCAGGCTGGTCTCAAACTCCCGACCTCAGGGGATTTGCCCACCTTGGCCTCCCAAAGTGCTGGGATTACAAGCATGAGCCACTGTGCCCGGCCTAAAGTAATCTTATTTACAATACAATAGCCACAAATAAAATAAAACACCTAGGAATGAACTTAAGCAAAGAAGTGAATTATCTCTACAATGAAAACTATAAAATATTGATGTAAAGAATTGAAAAAGACATTAAAGGAAAGACAGCCCATGTTCATGGATTAGAAGAATCAATATTGTTAAACTGTTCATACTACCCAAAGCAATCTACAGTCAACACAATCCTTATCAAAATACTAATGTCATTCTTCAGGAAAAAATAATTCTTCTTATAGAAAAAATAATTCTAAAACTTATATGGAACCTCAAAAGATCCAGCATACCCAAAACCACCCTGGGCAAAATGACCAAAACTCGAGGAATCACATTATCTGACTGCAAATTATACAACACAAAATGGCATGGTACTGGCATAACATCAGACACATAGACCAATGGAACAGAAGAGCCAGCCCAGAAAGAAATCCACACAGCTACAGTGAACTTATTTTACCAAAGCTGCCAAGAACATGCATTGGGGAAAGGACAGTCTTGTCAATAAGTAGTAATGGGAGAACTGTATATTCATATGCAGAAGAATGAAACTACATCCCTATCTCTTGTAATACACAAAAATCAAATCAAAATGAATTAAAGGCTGAAATCTAAGACCTCAACTTATGAGACTACTACAAAAAAAATTGGGAAAAGTCTCCAGGACATTGGTCTGGTTAAGCATTTCTTGAGTAATATCCGACAAGCACAGGAAACCAAATCAAAAATGAACAAGTGAGATAACATCAAGTTAAACACCTTCTGCACAGCAAAGAAAAACAATCAACAAGTGAAATGACAACCCATAGAATGGGAGAAAATATTTACAAACTACCCATGTGACAAGGGATTAATTACCAGAGTATGTAAGGAGGTCAAATAGCTCAGTAGGATAAAATTTAATAACCTGATTAAAAATGAGTAAGAGATTTGAGTAAACATTTCTCAAAAGAAGACAGACAAATGTAAAACATACATATAAAAAGATACTCAACATCATTGATCATTAGAGAACTGAAAACCAAAACTACAATAAGGTATCATCTCACTCCAGTTGAAATGGCTTTTATCTAAAAGACAAGCAATCACAAATGTTGGCAAGGATGTGTAGAAAGAAAACCTTCATACATTTTTGGTAGGAAGGTAAATTAGTACAGCCACCATGCAGAACAGTATGGAGGTTTCTCAGAAAACTAAAAATAGGATTACCATATCATCCAGCAATTTCACTGCTAGGTAGGTACCCAAAAGAAAGGAAATAAGTATATCAAACAGATATCTGCACTCCCATGTTTATTGTAGCATTATTATCAATAGCCAATATTTGAAACAGATGAATGAGTAAAGAAAATATGGTACATATACACAATGCAGTACTGTTTAGCCAGTAAAAAGAATGAGATCTTGTCATTTGCAACAACATGGATAGAATTGCAGGACGTTATGTTAAGTGAAACAAGCCAGGCATAGAAAGACAAACTTCACATGTTCTTACTCATCCATGGGAGCTAAACATTAAAATAATTGAACTTATGGAAGAAGAGAATACAATGATGCTTATCAGAGGTTGGAAGGGCAGTGGTGGGTGTGATGGTTAATGGGTACAAAAATATGGTTAGATAGAATGAATAAGAGCCAATATTTGACAGCACAACAGAGTGACAACAGTCTTTAAAATTTATTGTACATTTAAAAATAACTAGAAAAGTATAACTAAAATGTTTGTAACAAAAAGAAAGAATAAATGCTAGAGATGATAAATACCCCATTTACTCTTATGTGATTATTACACATTGATGTCTTATCAAAATATCGTGTACCCCATAAATATACACAAACACTATGTCCCCATAAATTTTTTTAAAAATAGGGCAAACTATTTAGAACAGAACAAATGCCATCTTTAAAGCACTGAAAGAAAAAAAATGATTATCAACCTAGAATTCTCTATATTATATAGACATACTTAATACGTGATGGAAAAATGGAAAATTTTTAGATTAAGAAAAAGTTAAGCAACCTTATCATCAATAGAATATACAGGAAAGGTTAAAGAAATTTAGACTGAAGGAAAAATGATACCAGAGAGAAAGTTACATCTACAGAAACCAATAAAAAGCAGCACAAATAGAAAATATATGGTTAAATATAAAATGAATTTTTCTTCTTTCTTAACAAAGAAACCTCTTAAATAAAAATAATATGTTGTGGCTTTTATAAGATATGTAGAAATAAAATGTGTGACAAAATTAGCTCAAAATGTGGGAACAGTGTAAATGGAAGAATACCATTTTAGTTTCTTACATTATACAAGAAGTACATAATAATTCTTGGTTCACTGTTATAAGACACATACTATAAATTCCTAGGTTAACTACTAATATAATAAACAGTTACAAATAAATGTTAATAAATGAAATAAAATATATTTGTTTAAGCTCAGTTAATACAAAAGAACTTAAACAGGAGAAAAACAAAACAAACTAGCCAGTCTAACAAGTAACTCATATGGCATAAATGAAAAGTAAATAGCAATTTTTTATCTTTAAACCTAACTATAGAAATAAGGCACAACTCTTTGTGACACGTGTATCTGAGATAAGGACTAGACTCAACCACAAAGAGTTTGTTCTAATCTCCTTACAAAAAGCCCTTCGAAGTACAATGACATTAAAATTTATTCATAATGCCTCTGATATCAGCCTGGTGATTGTTGTCATTTTTACCAAAACACCACACTTCATCGCCTGGTGTCTGGTTTCTGAAAAGGTAAAATACCTGTCTACAAAATGGATTCCTGAAGGTCGACTTCTAGGCTCCAATCCAGAATAAATAAATAAGAGAGATTTTATCAAACTATAGTTTCAGTTCCTTCCCAGTATTCTGAGGCTTATAAAAGATTTCTTATAGGCCAGGTGTGTGGTGGCTCACCCCTGTAATCCCAACACTTTGTGAGGCCGAAGTGGGTGGATTGCTTGATCCCAGAAGTCCAAGGTCAGCCTAGGCAACATGGTGAAACTGCATCTCTACAAAAAATACAAAAATTAGCCAGGCATGGTGGCACATGTCTATTGTCTCAGCTACTCCAGAGGCTGAGGTGAGAGGATTACTTGAGCCCAGGAAATAGAGGCTGCAGTGAGCCGTGACCACACCACTACACTCCAACCTGGCTGGGCAACAGAGCGAGACCCTGTCTCAAAAAACAAACAAGCAAACAAAAACAACAAAGTTTTTTAATACCAAGAGTTAAAAATATCTGGATATAAAAGTAAGCCTTTGGGCTATATAACATAGACAGGCTAAACTCCACCACTGTCATGAGTTTTCAGACTTTCTAAGACCCACCTCACATGTAAGCTTAGAACACTGGAGACAGTGGTGGTGTGTTCAAGGGGAAAAATGAAACAAGATGCTATGCAAGGAAAAGGCCAAATGCCTGGCTACATTCCTGGGATTCTTTTTGATATTTTCCTTTTGGAGTAGGTAACATCTCTTGCTGCACTGATAGGGACTTTGGCATATGTTTAAGGCCTCATCACTATTTTTGAATATACTGAAGCTAAGAAGCTGCTACCCCTGTAATGTGCAGTGACTGGAACATAAAAATTACCATTGGGAAATCTCACTTAGAGAGTGGCCCAAGTTATTACATGCTTGATTTTTCATTGTTGGTCCTTTTTTTCTTTGCTTTGATCCAATTAAAAAAATTATGTATTTCTGAACATGAAGAGTAAGACTTTTACTGAGGCCTGAGATTTCCAAATTCGCTTATTCTTGACTACTCCTGTGTTTCCTTTCCTCAGCCCTTGACTCTGATTCCTTGTCCTTCTAAGATTGTCATCTGCTCTTTTGGTCTAGTCCAATTTGGAAACCAATTAGGATTATATTTTCTAACTTTCCTCCTGGTTTTTATATTTACATGATACCATGATACCAGGAAATGATTTTCATCTTCTCTGAAAATTTTTTATTTTTCTTAGAAATCTAAGAGTGGTGTTGAATAATAATTTTATGATTGGAAAGAACACAACTAAGTGGGAATAAAGCTATTAGATAAAGATTTAAATGGAAATTTAAGTAGGAGCTCTTACAAGGAAAAAGGACTGGGTAGATTTGGTACCTACAATGAAATAGAATCTAGTTGAAAAGGCATGTCAGTGTTGGAACTCAAATCTCCAGGGAGTTTCTGATTATTATAAGCACATTTCCATAATAATTATTATATACAATTTGGGTAAAATAACATGTGAGGAGGCAGCGGGGTGAAAAATAAAATTTTCCTTTAAGTTTCTCTGTTTAGTTGTTTTGGTTTCAAAAGACTCAGGGGGAATTCTTAGATACAGACAAACTATCTTTGTGGAAAACAGAGGGCACAAATCAGTCTCCAACAGATTGTTTAGCAAGATGATTTTTCTCTGACTGTGAAGAAAGAGAGGAGAGAAGAGAAGATGGCAGGAGGGAAGCGGAAAGAAAGGAAGGAAAGGAGGGGTGGAGGGACAGAGAGGGAAGGGAGGAAGACTGAGGTGTATCTGGGAGTTCTGCAAGTAATTGTTCTTGTTTCCTGCTGACCAGTTATAGTGGCATAGGAATGGCAAGACCCAAGAGAGAGAGAATTGTGTAATATGTCAGGTCAGATGGGATTCTCAAGTCCAATATTTGGCATAAAGTAGCAATATCGTCATTTTCAAGTTTTGTGTACTACATAGAAACAGCAATAGAATCAGTGAAACTGAAGGAGTGTAGAAAAATAGATGGATATTTCGGCGGCGGCAGCCTATGTGAAAGGCAAACCAAGCACTAGATGCCTCCCGCCACTGAACTCTCACTCAAGCGTTTGTATGGGATTAAATACGAGGACTGTGGCAACACCATGTAAACTAACCACGGAGATCAATGATGTTAAATGCATTGTCATGCTGGCTCATGAGGACTGGAGGCAGGTATTCAAAACAAACAAAAAAAAGGGAAATAAAATTATTTTAATAAAAGTAAAAACATTGTGTTACATCTTAGTTTCTGAATAGACATTTCTGTTAATGGCACTAAAAGTTAACAAGTGTTTTGTATACGGTGTTGTGCTAAGAACTTTGCACACAGTATCTGGTTTAATCTTCACAATAATTTTTTCCTATGAATTCCAGATCATTATTTTAAATTGTATCATCCACAAGGAAATTTCCAAAAATTGTACCCAAACATTTTAACCTCCATGAGAAACCCAAGGCTTAGAAGCTTGGTTCTATCAGTCAGCCAAGTTGGTTTTTCTCTTTGTACACACTAATTGTTATTGTTATAACTATGTTATACCTCCCCCCTCAGCTGTATAGGCATGAACAAAAACTGAGTGGTTTCTTTCTGAGCAAGAAAAGCAGCATATAAAGCTGATGTAATTCTTCAGGAAGAGAATTGCTTGCTAAGAAGGGTTAATATGGAAGAAAGACCTAGAACATATGGTGTTCACTGCATTAGTTCATGTTGTATCTCTTTGTTTCTTCAACCCAAATCGCTCTATGCATGAGAGTGAATGCTTAAGACTTTATGTTTTAAAACATGCTCTTGGGGACACTATTTCTACAGAATGTTAATAGGCATAACTAAAACGGTTTGTAGGTCAGCATAAGTGAAGGAAACTGAGTGTAACAAGGTTAAAATCTGTGTGTGCAAGAATGGAGAGGGGGCAGGTAAGTTCTTTTTCCAGAATTCACAAAGCCTTTAATAACTGCAGAAACTCTCAGATGTTCTAATGAATATTTCAGTGTAAATCTCCTAGGATGGTTATAATTTGGAACGTTTTTTCAACTTATTTAGGCAGGGGTTTCAAAAATACCGAAAACATTTATTTGTTTACATATGTTTACATGCATATGCATTTACATATGTATTATTTGATTGATTTGCTAGGTATGCAACTTTTGTGATAAGATGTATATTATAAAACACTGGTCTATAAGAAAGATATTACTAACTAGCTTCAAATCGATGAATCAGTCTTCCAGTCCCCTGTGGGGCCATTACTGGAGATGCTGAACCTTTTTACTTTGTTAATTATCTTTGCTTGTGGGCACAGGAAGACCATGCTGCAAGACCTGCTTCCTTGGGTAAGTGGTACTTACATGGCAATGTAATCTTATCTTTGAGTCCTTGGCAATGATTTGAACTTTTAACAATAATGCACAGGCAATCACTCTGCTGACTATGATACCTGGAAATTTCACTGCTTGGTATTTTTACATTTTTGACTTTATTTAGGCAAGTCAGTTGATTATTCTGCAGCTTAATTTGCCCTTCTGTAAATGAAAATCTGAGCTAGAATAACCTTAATATCTCTTTTACATATATAATTCTCATATTTTACCCCAAAGTTTAGGAAGATTTTAAACTCTACCAGATCAACAGCCTGTTTAGTAGCCTCAGGATGTTATTATCAACAAATTAGCCTCCATAGTAAATTTCTCCAAGTATTTCAGAAAAGCTTGTTTGTACTTCTTTGCAGCTAATTAAAAATATGAAAATATAACAAAGAGAACAGCTGGCATGGTGCCCAAATCCCCCCATTCAATTAACCCCAAATCCTTTTTATGAAGTAATACATGAAAATTTTAAAATGCCATTATTTTTAAAATACATACTTTTTTTCTCTTGGTTTAGAAATGCAGAATTACTACTTCTCTTCCCCACTCCCTCCTCTTTCAATCCTCATTCTCCAGAGAATGGCAGACATCTTGCATTAGACCTGTGACCGTTGCCACATGATATTTTCCTGAGGTCATGTTTTTCTCTCTGTGCACATGTTTACTAATTTATGAAAGCATATTTCTTGAAAAGAATATCTAAAAGGGAACATAGGGATGTGGATCAATAGGAACCATGACTTTAAAAAGAGACTAGTGGGAAACCACAGAAAATGTCAATATAAAAACTCTTATCAGCTCTACACAAAGCTGTTTAAGAAGTAAGCTTTGCCTTGGGGTGCTCTAAACCAGTTATTCATTAACTGACAGGAAATGCCTGACCCAAGGGATATTATTATTTCAAACTTCATCTTTTTCTTTTCTTCCCAAAGTCTACAATATCTCTATTTCACTGAATGCTTCTAATAAAATCCTTTTTTTGGCAACTACACATTTTCTAGAAAATGATAAATTGTGTGCAGAAGGAAAAATAGAATTTGTTTCAAATGTTGTCTGAAGGTTACAATCTTGTTAGAAGTCCATGAACTTGAAAAATGTTAACTATGCGATGTGTGACAGCTCCTGCATTATGCAGCAATTGACATCACGTTAGCTAGTGCCATTCTCTGCAAATATTTTTGTTCAGAAATTCCACCAAATTTTTATTTACCTAACACATAATTATTGTTCCTAAAATATTACATAATTTTTGGTTCATAATTGTATTAGTTTTCATTAAAGACCAATTGATGACTGAGAACGTATAAACTGATGAAATGTAATATTCAATTTTATGCACGTTTTTCTTTTCTTTTGCTAAAAGTTGTGTCTTACATCTCCTGAATACCATCTATCACCTCTGTATTTAACATTTGGTTCACCAGAATACAAATGGTAGCATTTTGAAACTGGTCTCTAATCTGAAAATGTTTTAGGATCATCCAGTGTTTTGTATAAGAAAAGTCTAAAGCAATAGCTATAGCTGATAAAACTGTCCTGAATAACTCTGCTATGCATTTAACTCCTGAGCTTTGTTCCCATAACTCCAGCCTTGAGCAATGGACTTTGGGATGAATTATTAATAAAAGAAAGTACATGTGCACTCTAAATTGTAATGGCAAATGATCTTCAGTGTTTCTTGTTATATGGTAAAATGAAATCCAGGGTAAATAACTTTTAAGTAGTATGTGCTATATTTCACAACTGCTTAGGACATTATGTTGTCAGGAGAGTGGCGGGTATCTTACGTAACAATTAGTGCCTGCCTGTATAACACCTGTTATGTATGTGTAAGTGCTCTTCTGCTTTTCTCTTTGGAGTATTTTCAAGATTCCCTGGTACTGCTTGGGTGACATCAGGAAGGTTAGCAATGTTTAGATTCTGGCTAAACGGTAAACAATAATACTTAGCAATATCCAAAAGGAAAAATAAGATACATTTAAGACGTATTATGAAAAAATATCAACTGGTTTCATAGGTCTCATTTATGGGTTAGAAGAAGAAATGAGACATGGTCACAGTTTTTCCAAAGATTTCATTCGCAAATTATCAGTACTCTAAAAATAGTTCAAAACAGAGAAGCAAATTGTCCCTCATTGTGTACTTATTTGCTATTCTCAGGTTTTGGACTAAGTAAACTGGCTTGTCTTCTGTGATTCATATATTTTTGAAAGATTTGTCTCTAAAATGTTTATCAGTGTAAGTGAATTACAAGAAAATATTTTAATATCAATAATGAGGTCTAAGCACACTGAATACTTAATATTCCAATTAAGTTTATGTGAAGTAGTGAGGTAATAGGAGACCATATGACACCATGCCTTCTTTGGAGGCAGAAGGATGAAATATATACTCAAGGGAATTTATAACAATACGAAAAATGTCACGAAGAAATAGGAGCATAGGAAAGAATAACTTGTAGCCATGTAGTAATTAGATGGAATGGATATATGCAGACTAATATTTATTATATATGGAATAGAATGATCAACAGCAATCTAAGAGACTATATATAACCAACATTTGAAAATCTACAGCTGATTTAAATGTTTCATTAAAAAATTTCTATAAAGCTGTAGATTAACACAAACAAAAAAGGCAATTACTGTTTGTATGTTTCTAGCCAATGACTTTTATAGACTCCTGACAAATCAGATTTCCAAGGGGTACCCTAAGTTGTATTAATACAATTTTTTTTTGCAAAATATCTTTAACATGAAAGAGTTCAGGAAAAGTGGCAGAAGAATTGCTAGTTTTTCAATCATATTATGCAAATTGAAAAACCCATTCATTGTTGCATTCAAGCCTCTCTGACATTAGTGGGCTCTGCAATTGGAGAATGAAATATTTACATTTTTCAATTCAAACACTCTAGAGTGCCGGAATGTCTGCATTCATAACCTTAATGAGTAAAATAAATTTTGATATTAAATTTGTTTAAAATATATGAGAAATGAGAAAACAGGATTATCTTATCTATCCTTTCATTAATATTTTAATTCAATGTTTTATATATATTCTACAAATAGACAATTTTTAAAAAATTAAACACAATCTTAGGCACGGGGGATGCAGAAATGAATAAGACTCGGGATGCTTAGTTTGTAATTGAGAGGATTGTTGGTAAGCATTCAATTGCAATTCAAGCGCAGTGTGGTTTGATAAAGGTACAATGTACTTTGGTTTAGCCTAGAGAATAACTCCTTTGAATTGTCCTGTAGTTTATTCTGCAGTTTACTCAGGTGGGAATGTCCACTAGGCAAGGCACACATCCAAGGAGAATGATTTGGGAGTCATAAGCATCCTTTAGGGCTCACTTCCTACCCTGCCTCTTTCTCCACCAGTGCCTTCTAAGACTTCTTCACCTAGAATTTAATTGTATCCTTGTCCTCTCACAATGCTTCCCATCAGAAGTACTGCTAATTTCCCAGTCACCTGCTGAGGATTGTATTCAAGGTGCAACTTAATAGCACAACAGCTAATCTACATCTTCATTTACTTTTTCTTTTCTTTGGTTGAAAAAGGAAGGTAATTTCTGGAGTCCCTGACACCTGCCAGATCCTTTTTGTTACCAAGTGATTGATGGAGTTCTCCCTGGCTGACTACCCCAGGACAGAATGCCAGAAGAATTCTGACTCCTTTGGCTTGGGCAGGTAATAGGCTTCTGGGCACAGGTCACCAAACGTATTGTGACTACAGTATGTAAAAGGCTAAAGGTGTTCTCACAATGAATCTGCCACACTTCATATGACAAGGATTCATATACGTGCGCCTTTTGTTCTATTCATATTCTGCAAGAACTGCCTCCTAACTGACATTTTATTTTACCAGGCCCCATTCTTAAGAGTGGTTGTAGCTTCCATCCTCAAATTTCAAACCAGATCACCACAGTTCCATTAGCAGTCTTATTTTGGGCAAAAACACAAAAATGGTAAGCTACCATAAAATAAAAATGTAATTCTATTTTTTATTCAATTTCCTGACCACCATATTGGAGCAAAATGGTTGTGAGGTCCTCAAGGGAAAGCATCATTTGTATATTTATGTTGGCCAGGTAGCCATTATTCCTGGTTGGGTATTATATTTATAGATCTCTCTCAAGCCTCATAAGCTTTAGCAGCACCAGACTATGAATTTACAGTTTATGGCCCTCTAGAAGGATTGACAGGCAATATGGACCATATACAGATGTCCTGTTTTACATAACCAGGCATATCAGAGACAGCTGTAACCATCAGTATCTGTCACAAATTCTAATGTGCATCTAACAATGACTAAAGCTGCAGAGCTTATTTACCGTCTTTTACTGTGTATTTCATGTGTCAACATTTGATGTGTTTCATCTGTAACACAGAATGGAATTTTGTGCTACTTCGATTTTCCTGGGTCTTTTTTTTATAATGCAGAATGTCTCAAAGAGTGACAGTCACACTTGACTCATTATTTTTTTGTTTATGAAAATATCAGAAAGATGATACCTAGGATAAGTTTTCAGTATCAGTGTATGTAAACAATAGCAGTAAGAAAACAAAGGCACTTCCTTAAATCTTTTTCACTTAAATAGCGAGTATGATATTGTATTGGGGGAAAAAAGTTATACTTGGGATTTTTGATGTTTAATTTCTCAACAGATATTGTTTACATCAATAGTTCCTGAGGCAAGAGATATACATCATAATTAATGTCTATCAAATTATTATTGTATGGGAATCTGCAAATAATTTGATTTTAAGAAGGGCTCTTCATTCTGACCTAAGTGAAATATGTACTCCTATCCTTATAGGTAATGGATGGAGGGAAAATATTGAATAATTATTTTTGTATTCTAGAAAAATCTTCTATTGAAAAATATCAAGTTTAAATAATAATCTTATCCTGCCTTTCCTATTTCAAGCAACTATTTCAATGTCATTACCAAACAACAATCTTATGCCTGGAACTGTAAAAATACACATTATATTATTTATGTTTTACAACTCTATGAGGCAAGTTTTATTTTCTTCTCTTAAAGAGGAGAAAACAGACTTAGAGCACCGTACTTTGGCAAACAGGACCACAGCCCTATCATGTGACAGAACATACATTAAGCCATGTAGGATTTAATACTTCTGCTGTACACAAGCCAACAAAAGGCAAAAATCACCTTCAAAACAATGCTGAAGAGACAAGGATCAGCAATTGTAAATAATTATATTAAATGAGAAGTTCATTTCTCAATGATGGGTCAACTTCTCTTAGCTGCTAATAATATTTTTTGAAATATTTATTTTCTCTTTTTATGGAATGTCTGGGGTAGGTGAAACAAACAACCTTTTCAATTTTAGATGGGTAGATTCTAAACAGCAAATTAGATGTTTAATACAGTTGTTCTATGATTAAAGTTCTTATGGGAGACCTTCCTACCAAAAGAATTCATTCAGTAGGCAAGAAACCGCTACACAATCTTGGGTGACTCTTAGAATATTCTTCAGTTATGATGACCAAGAACAATTAACGGCCTAGAGGATTCTGGAATGTATGTATGTATGTATGTATGTATGCATTTTTAAGATGGAGTCTCACTCTGTTACCCAGGCTGGAGTGCAGTGGCGCGATCTTGGCTCACTGCAAGCTCTGCCTCCCAGGTTCATGCCATTCTCCTGCCTTAGCCTCCTGAGTAGCTGGGATTACAGGTGCCCGCCACCATGCCTGGCTATTTTTTTATATTTTTAGTAGAGATGGGGTTTCACCGTGTTAGCCAGGATGGTCTAGATCTCCTGACCTCGTGATCCGCCTGCCTTGCCCTCGCAAAGTGTTGGGATTACAGGCGTGAGCAACTGCGCCAGACCTCTGGAATTTATTTTTCTTTTATTTCTTGGGTTATCACTACATGAGCTGCAGATGCAGAAGCCTTGCAAAGACTTCTGCCATAGCTAATATGTTTTTTATGGCTTTTACTCATTTGCATGACTGATATACTCATATACTTATGTGTAAAAATGGCATTCTATTGAAAATTTCTAGGGAGTTCCCTAAACGCAAAACATATTTTGAAAGGAGAAAAATGACATCTATATTTTTATAAAGGGTAACTAATCACAAAATAAGATTGACTTTTTAAATACACCTTTTTGTCTTGGAGTAGTTTTAGATTTACAGAAATGTTGCAGAGATAGTACACAGAGTACCTATGTACTCCTACACCCAGTTTCATTATTAAAAGTTGACATTAGTATTGCACGTTTGTCACTACTCTGAAGTGATAATAATACGTCATTGTTAACTAAAGCCCATGCTGTATTCAGATTTTCTTAGCTTTTACCTAACGCCCTTGTTAGGTTTCAGGATCCCAGCCAGTATACCACATTACATTTAGTTTTCATATTTCCTTAGACTCTTGACTGTGACAGCTTCTCAGGTTTTCATTCTTTTTGAAGACCTCAGCAGTTGAGGAGTACTGAATAGGTATTTAGACTGGGTTTCTGGGTTATTGTGAGGAAGACCACAAAGACGAATTGACATCATACATTACATCAAGGGTATATTCTGTCAACATGATTTATCACTGTTGTTGACTTTAATCACCTGGCTGAGGTAACTTGTCAGGTCTTTCTACTGTAAAGTTCTTCTCTCTCTTTCCATACTTTCCCAAATCTAGACTAAAATCACGTTTAAATTGTAAGAAATTTGATGTTTAGAGATTGTCTGTAGCAATAAAATTTTTGTAGTTTTCTTTACCAGAGACCCTTTAAATTGATTACTAAACAATATTAACTTAAAAAGTCAGCACTTTTCCCCATCATTTTGGTTGAAACTATCCAAGTGCTTCAATACAACACACAGTAGTTACTGAAAAGTATTAATTTATTTCTTCTGTCCCTCTGAAAATATTTATATACAGAAAAAATAGGTATCGTTCTACCAAATGGATCCACTCTTTGAATACAAGGGATTAAAACAGTCAAGAAATGTATGTTTCCTCATTATGTGTTATCCCAGAAATGGCATTATCATCAAGATGTTCTGCCCTCTTGAAGCTGATAATGCCTGCTTTTTATTTTGCATTTTTTGCTTCTGAAAAATTAAAGCAAAAATAATAGGAGAGACTATAACTAGAACAGATAATATTATTAAAAAATATAAAACATAAAGTGGGCATGATGGTTCATGCCTTTAATCCTAGCACTTTGAGAGGCCAGGGCAGCAGGATCGCTTGAGGCCAGGAGTTCCAGATCAGCCTGGACAACATAGCAAGATCCCATCTCTAAGAAAAATTTAAGAATTAGTGTAGTATGGTGGCACACATTTGTAGTCTTAGCTACTGAAGTGGCTGAAGCAGGAAAATTGTTTGAGCCTGGGAGGTCAAGGCTGCAGTGAGCTGTGATTGTGCAACTCACTGCACTCCAGTCTGGGTGACAGAGTGAGGCTCTGTCTCTAAAAGAAAAGAGAAGTATAAGAGGATGAAGATGATTTTGAATATGAATAAGAAATCCATTGTTATAAAAAGTGTTGTATCAGGGAAAGGGAATTTTCAGCCAGCAAAAAAACAAATTCCAGTGCCCCAAACTGTTTCATATGTTATTAAAAAGACTGAGGCAGATCCCATACTTCTCCTTCTTTCATACCTAGAACAACAACTAATTTCCTTCCTTGCATTTTAGTGAGATACATATGTTACTCTGCAAATGGTAAATGCTTACTTTGCTATGCTCCTTTTTAGAAAAATATTGAGTATTTTGCTGCCAACTTGGCAGTCTATGATAATGGCCTAATAAGATATAATACACAGTATGTGAATTCAAACCAAAGGCAAAGAAGTTGAAAACTTTGAAAAAAATTTAGACGAATGTATAACTAGAATAACCAGTATAGAGAAGTGCTTAAAGGAGCTGGTGGAGCTGAAAACCAAGGCTCGAGAACTACGTGAAGAACGCAGAAGCCTCAGGAGCAGATGCGATGAACTGGAAGAAAGGATATCAGTGATGGAAGATGAAATGAATGAAATGAAGCGAGAAGGGAAGTTTAGAGAAAAAATAAATAAAAAGAAAGGAGCAAAGCCTCCAAGAAATATGGGACTATGTGAAAAGACCAAATCTGCATCTGATTGGTATACCTGAAAGTGACGGGGAGAATGGAACCAAGTTGGAAAACACTCTGCAGGATATTATCCAGGAGAACTTCCCCAATCTTGCAAGGCAGGCCAACATTCAGATTCAGGAAATACAGAGAACGCCACAAAGATACTCCTCGAGAAGAGCAACTCCAAGACACATATTGTCAGATTAACCAAAGTTGAAATGAAGGAAAAAATGTTAAGGGCAACTAGAGAGATAGGTCGGGTTACCCACAAAGGGAAGCCCATCAGACTAACAGCAGATCTCTCGGCAGAAACCCTACAAGCCAGAAGAGAGTGGGGGCCAATATTCAACATTCTTAAAGAAAAGAATTTTCAACCCAGAATTTCATATCCAGACAAACTAAGCTTCATAAGTGAAGGAGAAATAAAATACTTTACAGACAAGCAAATGCTGAGAGGTTTTGTCACCACCAGACCTGCCCTAAAAGAGCTCCTGAAGGAAGCACTAAACATGGAAAGGAACAACCAGTACCAGCTGCTGCAAAATCATGCCAAAATGTAAAGACCATCGAGACTAGGAAGAAACTGCATCAATTAATGAGCAAAATAACCAGCTAACATCATAATGATAGGATCAAATTCACACATAACAATATTAACTTTAAATGTAAATGGACTAAATGCTCCGATTAAAAGACACAGACTGGCAAATTGGATAAAGAGTCAAGACCCATCAGTGTGCTGTATTCAGGAAATCCATCTCATGTGCAGAGACACACATAGGCTCGAAATAAAAGGATGGAGGAAGATCTACCAAGCAAATGGAAAACAAAAAAAGGCAGGGGTTGCAATCCTAGTCTCTGATAAAACAGACTTAAACCAACAAAGATCAAAAGAGACAAAGAAGGCCATTACATAATGGTAAAGGGATCAATTCAACAAGAACTAACTATCCTAAATATATATGCACCCAACACAGGAGCACCCAGATTCATAAAGCAAGTCCTGACTGACCTACAAAGAGACTTAGACTCCCACACAATAATAATGGGAGACTTTGACACCACACTGTCAACACTAGACAGATCAACGAGACAGAAAGTTAACAAGGATACCCAGGAATTGAACTCAGGTCTGCAACAAGCAGACCTAATAGACATCTACAGAACTCTCCACCCCAAATCAAAAAATATACATTTTTTTCAGCACCACACCACACCTATTCCAAAATTGACCACATACTTGGAAGTAAAGCTCTCCTCAGCAAATGTAAAAGAACAGAAATTATAACAACCTGTTTCTCAGACCACAGTGTAATCAAACTAGAACTCAGGATTAAGAAACTCACTCAAAACTGCTCAACTACATGGAAACTGAACAACCTGCTCCTGAATGACTACTGGGTACCTCACGAAATGAAGGCAGAAATAAAGATGTTCTTTGAAACCAACAAGAACAAAGACACAACATACCAGAATCTCTGGGACACATTCAAAGCAGTGTGTAGAGGGAAATTTATAGCACTAAATGTCCACAAGAGAAAGCAGGAAAGATCTAAAATTGACACTCTAACATCACTATTAAAAGAACTAGAAAAGCCAGAGCAAACACATTCAAAAGCTAGCAGAAGGCAAGAAATAACTAAAATTAGAGCAGAACTGAAGAAAATAGAGACATAAAAAACCCTTCAAAAAATTAATGAATCCAGGAGCTGATTTTTGAAAGGATCAACAAAATTGATAGACTGCTGGCCAGACTAATAAAGAAAAAAAGAGAGAAGAATCAAATAGATGCAATAAAAAAATGATAAAGGGGATATCACCACCGATCCCACAGAAATACAAACTACCATCAGAGAATACTACAAACACCTCTATGCAAATAAACTAGAAAATCTAGAAGAAATGGATAAATTCCTCAACATATACACTCTCCCAAGACTAAACCAGGAAGAAGTTGAATCTCTGAATAGACCAATAACAGGATCTGAAATTGTAGCAATAATCAATAGCTTACCAACCAAAAAAAGTCCAGGACCAGATGGATTCACAGCCGAATTCTACCAGAGGTACAAGAAGGAACTGGTACCATTCCTTCTGAAACTATTCCAATAAATAGAAAAAGAGGGAATCCGGGCTCTAAGCCAAAAGAACAAAGCTGGAGGCATCACGCTACCTGACTTCAAACTATACTACAAGGCTACAGTAACCAAAACAGCATGGTACTAGTACCAAAACAGACATATAGATCAATGGAACAGAACAGAGCCCTCAGAAATAATGCCGCATATCTACAACTATCTGATCTTTGACAAGCCTGAGAAAAACAAGCAATGGGGAAAGGATTCCCTATTTAATAAATGGTGCTGGGAAAACTGGCTAGCCATATGGAGAAGGCTGAAACTGGATCCCTTCCTTACACCTTATACAAAAATTAATTCAAGATGGATTAAAGACTTAAACGTTAGACCTAAAACCATAAAAACCCTAGAAGAAAACCTAGGCATTACCATTCAAGACATAGGCATGGGCAAGGACTTCATGTGTAAAACACCAAAAGCAATGGCAACAAAAGCCAAAATTGACAAATGGGATCTAATTAAACTAAAGAGCTTCTGCCCAGCAAAAGAAACTACCATCAGAGTGAACAGGCAACCTACAGAATGGGAGAAAATTTTCACAACCTACTCATCTGACAAAGGGCTAATATCCAGAATCTACAATGAACTCAAACAAATTTACAAGAAAAAAACAACCCCATCAAAAAATGGGTGAAGGACATGAACAGACACTTCTCAAAAGAAGACATTTATGCAGCCAAAAAACACATGAAAAAATGCTCACCATCACTGGCCATCAGAGAAATGCAAATCAAAACCACAATGAAATACCATCTCACACCAGTTAGAATGGCAATCATTAAAAAGTCAGGAAACAACAGGTGCTGGAGAGGATGTGGAGAAATAGGAACACTTTTACATTGTTGATGGGACTATAAACTAGTTCAACCATTGTGGAAATCAGTGTGGCGATTCCTCAGGGATCTAGAACTAGAAATACCATTTGGCCCAGCCATCCCTTTACTGGGTATATACCCAAAGGACTATAAATCATGCTGTTATAAAGACACATGCACACGTATGTTTATTGCAGCACTATTCACAATAGCAAAGACTTGGAACCAATCCAAATGTCCAATAATGATAGACTGGATTAAGAAAATATGGCACATATACACCATGGAATACTATGTAGCCATAAAAAATGATGAGTTCATGTCCTTTGTAGGGACATGGATGAAATTGGAAATCATCATTCTCAGTAACCTATCGCAAGGACAAAAAACCAAACACCGCATGTTCTCACTTATAGATGGGGATTGAACAAGGAGAACACATGGACACAGGAAGGAGAACATCACACTCTGGGGACTGTTGTGGGGTGGGGGAGGGGGGAGGGATAGCATTAGGACATACACCTAATGGTAAATGACGAGTTAATGGGTGCAGCACATCAGCATGGCACATGTATACATATGTAACTAACCTGCACACTGTGCACCTGTACCCTAAAACTTAAGGTATAATAATAAAAAATAAAATAAAACAATACATAGTATGTGACAAGTGTCAGAGATGAAGTAATTTGTAATTTGAAAGAGTGGAAATTTCAACTTACAAACAGTATGCAATTTTATTCTCTAACCATATTACAGCATCAGACATACCCATTAGACAATCATTGTCGTGTCAACTAGGCAAAAGTTTACATGTATATTTTCTTTTATATTATTTCTGTGTATGCTTATTTATACTTCTAAGTTTTGTCTAATATTGATTGTCTGTTACAAAGTGCTAGAATTGCTACAGTTACACCAAGCAGATTTAGGCAATGCACTCAGAATAAGCCAAAACTATATGCTGAAGACCATAGTGACAAACACACCTCATGTGTACTGAGTGTTTACTGTATAACTGGCTACATTCATTTAACACTTTCGATTTTCCTTGAGGCAGTAAATTATTATTCTTACTTTATAGATGAGAAAGCCAAACCAATTGTTTGGGCTCAAACTCCAGCTCTGTCACTTATTTTACAAGGTTCGAAGCAGCAGTTGGTTTCTAGATACTGCCTTCACCTATTATGTGCTTATATTGCTTTGCAATGTCAAAAAAATAAAGTCAAAAGAAATTAAGAAATAATAACTAAGAAAGGAATTTTGGAGTCAATGATTATCATTTGTGCTCTCTTGTTGCTACTGACCCGAAATGTGAAAATCACCAGCAGAAACACCCTTGCATCAAAGAAATAAAATGAATAGGCAAACTCTACAGTGATAGAAGTTGATATAAATGTGAAATTACCTCTGAAGATTATGTTTAATAATATTTTTATTGCACATTTCATTAATTTTATATATGTGGTATATTTGTCTTGCGTATTCCACTTAATTCAAAATAGAGAAAATTCTACCCTCTAAGATCTTTCAATTTGAAATTAGAATTGAAATCAGAACTCAACAAGTCAATATTGTCATTCAATGTCATTACTTTTTTGCACTAAAAACAATAATTCAATCTATTTCTCTAAATATTTTGAAATGGTAATCTAAAATCCCTGCATACAGGGATTCTATGCAAGTGATTCTCTCCTGCCCTTTAAGCCTGCACATGGGCTTCTAAGTCAACTACGCAACAAATGAAGTTTTCTTGAAGCTATTTTTAAATTATAAATTTCTTCAGTAAATAACCACAGAACAAAGGTGAAAAGCTTCATGATATTAGTCTAGGCAATGATATTTCATATATGAATCTGTAAGCACAGGCAACAAAAGCAAAAATAGGCAAATGCAATTACATCAAACTAAAAAGCTTTTGCACACTAAGAAAACAAACACCAGATTGAAGAGACAAATTGTGTAATGAGAGAAAGTATTTGCTAACCACACACCTGATAAAGGGTTAATATTCCAAATATATAAGGGACTCAAACAATTCAGTAGTAAGAAACCAAATGACCTTACGTAAAAATGAGCAAAGACTCTGAATGGACACTTCTCAAATGAATACATACAAATGGCTATCAGGCATATGAAAAAAATGTTCACAGTCACATATTTTCAGAAAAAGGCAAATTAAAACTACAATAAAGTATCACTTTACACTTGTTAGATTGGCCATTATGAAAAAGATGAATGATAATAAGTGTTGAAGAGGATGTGGAGAAAAATAACCTCTTGTGCATTGTTGTTGGGAATGTAAATTAGTAGAGGAGTTGGAAAACAGTATGGAGGTTCCTCAAAAAAATAAAAGTATCAAGAACTACCATTTGATCCAGCAATCCTACTGACTGGGTATATATAGATTAAAAAATGAAATCAATATATGAAGAGTTTCTGCACTCCTGTGCTCATCCCAGCATTGTTCACAATAGCCAAGATATGGAATCCACCTATGTGCCCATCAACAAATAGATAAAATATAAATAAATATATATATATACACACACACACACACACACACACACACACACAATGGTATACTATACAAAGTTAAAAAAGAAATAAATCCTGTTATTTGTAACAACATAGATGAACCTGGAGGATATTATGTTAACCGAAATAAAAAAGTCACAGAAAGACAAATACCATGTGATTTCAATGATATGTGGGATCTGTAAAAGTAGAACAAGTAGAATGGTGGTTACCAGAATCTGGGGATAGGGCAAGGGTTGGAGAGATATTGATCAGAAAGTACAAATTCTCAGTTAGATAAAAAGAACAAGTTCAAGAGTTCTATTGTACAACCTGGTGACTGTATTTAACAACAATGTATTAGAAAATTACCAAGTGAATAAATGTAAGTTTTCTCACCTCAAAATATGTGAGGTAAGACATACGTTAATTAGCCTGAGTTAGCCATTCAACAATGTATACATATTTCAAAACATGTCATACATAATATATACAATTTTTATTTGTCAGCTTAAAAAACTAATTAATTAAAAAAAAGATTTGGTCTGGCAAAGGAAATAAATCGCAGATTGTGAATACATGGCCTATCCAGAGAACAAGTAACTATGTTGTGTGTCTGGAAGTAAAATGGTGAACATCTAGAAAGATGAGTTAGAAGCCACCTTGATAATATCCAAATAAAATATTTTATTAAAATTCTAAACATTTAAAAATTATTTTAGAAATCTCAGAATACTTTTTAACAGATGCTGATTGTACTATCGTAATGACTACAGATTTCTGAGAAACAAGCAACCAACCAGACTTCTTGGTTTAATTCCAAGTTCTAAGATAACATCCTTTTTCCTGTTAGAATAAAGAAGGTGGACTTCCTCCTTAGGTCAGCCAAGACATGAATCTGATTCTCTTTTCAGAGATCTTGAGTATCAATCCAAGGCACTCTCTTCCTATATGAAACTGTCATATGGAACCAAAAAGGAGCCTGCATAGCCAGGACAATGCTAAGCAAAAAGAACAAAGATGGAGGCATCACACTACCTGACTTCAAACTATACTACAAGGCTACAGTAACAAAAACAGCATGGTAATGGTACCAAAACAGATATAAAGACTAATGGAACAGAACAGAGGCCTCAGAAATAACACCACACATCTACAACCACCTCTACAACAAAACTACAACGAGTTTTGACAAACTCGACAAAAACAAGAAATTGGGAAATGATTCCCTATTTAATAAATGGTGCTGAGAAAACTGGCTAGCCATATGCAGAAAGCTGTAACTGGATGCCTTCCCTACACCTTATACAAAAATTAACTCAAGATGGATTAAAGACTTAAACATAAGACCTAAGACCTAAAACCATTAAAACCCTAGAAGAAAACCTAGGTGATAACATTCAGGACATAGGCATGGGTAAAGACTTCATGATCAAAACACCAAAAGCAATGGCAACAAAATCCAAAATAGACAAATGGCATCTAATTAAACTAAAGGCTCTGTACAGCAAAAGAAACTACCATCAGAGTGAACAAGCCACCCACAGAATGGGAGAAAATTTTTGCAATCTATCCATCTGACAAAGGGCTAATAACCAGAATCTATGAAGAACGTAAACAAATTTACAAGAAAAAAACAAACATCCCCATCAAAAAGTGGGCAAAGCGTATGAACAGACACTTCTCGAAAGAAGACATTTATGTAGCCAACAAACATGAAAAAAAGCTCATCATCACTGGCCATTAGAGAAATGCAAATCAAAACCACAATGAGATACCATCTCATGCCAGCTAGAATGGCGATCATTAAAGTCAGGAAACAACAGATGCTGGAGGGGATGTGGAGAAATAGGAATGCTTTTACACTGTTGGTGGGAGTGTAAATTAGTTCAACCATTGTGGAAGTCAGTGTGGCAAATCTTCAAGGATCTAGAACTAGAAATACTATTTGACCCAGCAATCCCATTACTGGGTATATACCCAAAGGATTATAAATCATGCTACTATAAAGACACATGCACACAATATGTTTATTGCGGCACTGTTCACAACAGCAAAGACTTGGAACCAACCAAAATGCCCATCAGTGATGGAATGGATAAAGAAAATGTGGCACATATACACCATGGAATACTATGCAGCCATAAAAATAGTTGAGTTCATGTCCTTTGCAGGGACATGGATGGAGCTGGAAACCATCATTCTCAGCAAACTAACACAAGAACAGAAAACCAAATACCGCATGTTGGCACTCATAAGTAGGAGTTGAATAATGAGAACACATGGACACAGGGAGGGGAACATCACACACCAGGACCTGTCGGGGAGTCGGGGGCTAGGGAGGGGTAGCATTAGGAGGAATACCTAATACAGATGATGGGTTGATGGGTGCAGCAGACCACCATGTCACATGTATACCTATGTAACAAACCTGCACATTCTGCACATGTACCCCAGAACTTAAAGTAAAATAATAATAAAAAAAAGAAACTGTTCTACAGGCATCTTTGCATGAAATGCACACATGCATAAATCTTTCCCATTTAAAGAAAATAAGTTCTTGACTCCCTTTACTAATCCAGATGCTATTTCTTGTTCCTTTTCATAACAACTTCTTAAGGAGTAATCTAAAATGTTTTTTGTCAATTTTTCACTTTCTACTCACTTTCCAACCCATTCCATTTTAATCTTTATCACTCCACTCTAAGTGTAAAAGCACCAATGTTCTTTTTGTCACTGAATAAAAAGACATTTCTTAAGGCATTATCTTATGTGACCTTTCAGCATAATTTTATCTAACCTCTTTCTCCCTGAAGCAATCCATTTCTGTTAAACATTCTCCTGGTTTCCATCTGTTCTCCTTTTCTATCTTTTCTACCTTCTTTAGATGCTGATGTTGCCCAGGATTCTTTGAGTCAGGTTTTTCTGCTCCTACACACTCTTCTGTCACAACCCCATTCATTCCCAAGGCTTCATTTACCATCTACATGCCAACGATTTCTATATTACTATGTCTAGTCCAAACCCCTTTCTGAGCTTGAGATTTCCATTTCTAACTGCTTATTTGACATCTTATGTATCAAAAGCATCTGAAAATCAGCCCCATCTAATTGTTTAAACTTGAAATCTATAAATCATGCTTTACTCTGTAGTTTCTTAATCCCCATTTCTAATAAAAACTAAAATCTGGTTTCAAAATATTCCTAGTAATTTAGTGTGCATTTGGGGGCCTATAATTTATTTTTTGTTTATATTTTATTGTGGTAATATACAAATAACCTAAAATTAGCCTCTTAAACCATTTTTAAATGCAGTAAAACAGCGTTAAGTACATTTACATGATTACAAAACCACCACCACTATCCAACTCCAGAAATTTTTCATTAGTCTAAATCAAAGCTATTGTTTTAATCAAGAATATTTCTTCATAATCCACTGATTTTCTTCCATGATCATTGCTTCTACACTATATTATTGCTGTTGATTCCTAAATAGTATTCCTACATACATACTTTATATTATAATCCAATCCTCATATTTTAGGCTGATATTTTTTAAAGTTTTAGACTGAGGTTCCATTGTGTTTAGGAAAAAAAGTTAATACATAAAGCAAGTCTTTTCTAGTTTTATTTTCTGTTGTTCTTTTGCTTAATGTGCTTTAATGGTTTTATTTAAAAGTTTTCAACTTTTTCAAATCAGCTTTGCTTGCTCTTACCATACTTGGCAGTCTTTGCACGTGCTATGCCATCTCCCTGGAAATCTCTCATTGCCATCTAAGTCATATTCACGCTCAATGTAGGAGACCTTGCCAAATATTCCAATCTAGGTTATGGTCATCTGATACATTCTGCCATGCCACCATGCAAGTCTTGATTTCTGTTACTCAATGTTCTCAAAATTAACTTGGTCAAAGTTTTGTTTTTAACACTAGAGTGAAATCTTCAGAAGATGATATCAATAACATTTCTGATACTTAATATTTGTTGAATGTGTAAATGTCTCAAATATTTATGGTGTCTACTCTTCCAGATACTATTTTAGGCACTAAAGATACAGCAATGAGCAAAATTGAAGTCATTGCTCTCTTGGAGATGCCATTCTAGTAATACAATGTTGACAATGAAACAAAACAAATAAATTCATATCAGTTGATAATGTGCTAAGAAGAAAATTAAAGCAGGATAATGGAAGAGTGATTAGTATAATATTTTAAATAGGTTGACGACAGTTTTCTTTTTGATAAGGCTTTATTTAGTGAAATACTTGAATGAAATAAAGTACCATGATGGATATCTAACAGGAAAGCAATCTAGAAAGAGGGATTCTCAAAGGGCACGAGGCAGTGTGGGCTTGGCTTGATCAAGGAGGAAGCCAGTACTCCTGGGGTGGAGCAAGTGAGAAAATGGTAAGAGGACAGCAGATGAGCCATCATCTAGGGCTTTAAGAACACAGTTAGGATTTTGAGTGAAATAGTGAGCTATTGCACATTTGTGAGTGCAAAAGTGACATGATCTGGATTTCTTTTTCAAAAGAACAAGATGGCTGCCTTGCAAAGTATAGGCTTTAGAGAGAGTGAGTATGGAATTAGAAAGACCTCATAGGAGACTACTTACATGGTCCTGGTAAGTGATGATGGGTTAGAGCAAAGTGATCAAAGTAGAAATGTTTAGAACTGGTTTGATTCACGATAAGTAAGGTAGAACTAACAGAATTTGCTTATGAATTTGCTGTGGGATAACAAACATGGAACAGCTTACTATTTCACTCGCAGTCCTAACTATGGTCTTAAAGCCCTAGATGATCACTCATTTGCTGTTCTCTTCTCACTTTCTCACTTGCCCCACCCCAGGAGCACTGGCTTCCTCCTTGACCAAGTCAAGCCCACATTGCCTCAAGCCCTCTGAAAATCCCTCTTTCTGGATTGCCTTCCTGTTAGATATCCACCATGGTACCTTATTTAAGTATTTGAAAAATTAAACTATAATATATATAATTCCAAGAGTTTCGGCTTAAGAAACTGGGCAGATGATGTTGTCATTTACTGAGATGAAAATAGAGAGGAGCAGATTTGATAGTGGCAATAAACAACTCAGTTCTGGACATATAAAGCTGAGATAACTCAAACATAGTCAAGTGAAATAGTGAGTAGAGAGTTAAATATATGAATAAATAAATTTCACTTACTGTGTAGTCATGAAACAAACACCCTGAGCCTTGGTTTCTTGGTCTACAAATTAACCCAGTTACGTTCTTTTTTGTGATTAAAAGAGATATAAATTCAAGTATTCAAACTGTACCAACATGAAATAAACATTCCATACATTTTAGGATTTTTTTCTCTCATTAAGTCAGCTGATTTCATAATTTTTGTGAGATCCAAATAGGGTATAGGAAAATTTCTATAAACTCAGAAACATCAAAATACAAAGTGTTAGTACTATTACCACTGGCAATATAACTAATAAGATCTTGGTACATTAAATTTGTTTTTATGCTAGCGTTGCTTTTGGAGTATAAGGCAACAGATTAAATATGTATAGGAAATATAAGGTCTATTTCTTTGGCTTTTGTGTAGTAGAAATCTCAAGAAAAAGAAGCTGTTTTATTTTCTTGACCTTTATATAACCTTCAAGTCAATGGAAAATTGTAGTTCTTAATCATTAGTTAGACAAAAGTCATATTAGTACCCAAGTATTATTTATGGCATTAATTTCTTAGAAGATACATTACAAGTGGGATAATTTTTCCTGTGAAAGAAAAGATACAATCAACTAGGAATCATGACCACTTTTCAGGATATAGAAATAGATGGTGTTCAGTGCCACAAATACAATTTATCCTGGTATAATCTGGTTTCAGTTTGATTAGACATCAGATAAAGGGAGCAACACAAGCAGAATGTCTTCTCTAATAAAACCAAATTTTTATTACAAACCTATCAGTAGTGCTCTTCTTTCTTTAATCTTTGTCAACGTCAACTACTTTAAGTCCTGAATACTCATGAGACGCTGATAAAGACAGTATATCCTTTCTGCCCTTTTTATCAGCATAATGTAGAAAATGAAAAAAGGATCTCATTCTGATATCTATCATGTTAATGGTCATGAAAGTAAGATAGAAAAATGACATATTCATTTATTTAATGTAATAGGTTTAGTTCCAAAAGTCAGAGAGAAGAGATCAAGTGAGATAGTCATTTCCGAGTTAAAAAAAAACTGACTATGGTCCTATAGAAACTCACTAATAAGTGTTTAATAACTTCTAAGATGGAGATCAAAAAGAACAATTCAAAAGAGATTTTCAACCAAAAGTCAAATACGTTTTTATATTCCTATATTTCCTCTGTGAAAAGCTACATTGTCCGAGAGTAGTTCTGAAAACCAAAAATAAAACATTTAAAAAATGGAACAATAAAGCTAATAGTAAAATGTTGAAAGTGACAACTTGATCAGTGTGAAAATGTATGAAGTAAGCAGACTGAAAATAGTATATTAAACTCTGAGTAAGAGTCAGGCAGAGGAGGAGGAGTCATCACCAGTAGCTGTTAGATATAAAGGCATCAAAGCGTGCTCCTTCAATTAAGTAACTGGCTTTTCTCTCCTTATTTTGTTGTATTTAACTTAAAGGTCTGAGTTGTGATATGCATCTTATCCTTATGTCTGGTTTAATGACCTTGAACATGAAAACCTGTCTTTAACCCCCAATTCTTGGTTTGCATATGGATTATGATTTCCATTACCTTTGCTTTTCATCACTTAGTTTTTGCTTAGTTTACACCACAGATTTCACTGCTTTTTCCTGATTCATAACTTTTTATCGCCTCCTTTCCTTGATGACTTTGCTTGTGTATCTAATCCTTAGCCTCCTCTAACTCTGATTAACTCAACTATGGTGGCCCATATAAAGAACCACACACTCATTGGCAATGAAGATGATTTAGTTCGGATAAGAGGTTAAGTGATAATTGAATATGTTTTACTGTCCCTTTTACAATCAGAAGGTGCTAAAAATATTCCTCTCACCTCTCAGAGTCCAAAAGCTGAGCTACGTCCCTGTTATCTTTGGTAAGGCCTTTTCCTTGGTAGAGAATTTCCTGACTTCAGCGTGTTCTCTTTGAGTGCAGAAAAAGAAAAGCTATTGCTGTTTGCAAAGCTCTCAGCTTTCCTGCAGAATACATTGCTTTATTCATTAAATCAATAAATATTTCCTGAATGGGCAGAGCACTATAGTAAACACTAAGAGATCTGAAGCAAGGTAAGGCTCAGACCCTAAACCCCGAAGCTTATCAGTGCTAGACACCTGGACCAAAAGGTCATCTCTGAATCTTGATAGCAGTACCTCATGTATGTAGGTGGCAACTCTCTTAGGGTCTGTTTCGTCTTAATGGAGATTGTCAGAGAATGTAGAATTAAGGACGAAAGAAAGAAACTGCATATACTTTCAATGTATGCATTTTTAGAAACACACAGCACTTAATAAATGCTCTAATAACATTAAGCAAGATTAAAAGGGTTTTATTGATCTGTATAGATTTATATTTGGAAAAAATTATTTTCTTAGAATATATTCCAAGTAAAATAGCTAACCAAATGAGAGTGTAAAAAAAATTCTTATGGAGGTCCTTGCAATATATCAGACCTGAGTGCATGTATGTGTCATGATTTCCTATCATCCTACTTTTTATGAATCCAAACAAATTGGTTGCTTCTAAACTAGTATCTGAAATATGTTATATTCAAAAAGCAATATTATAACCTTTACTCAGTGACTTTTAACATTCTAACTGATTAATTTGTCAGCTGAATGTGTTTTCCAAATGCTTTCATTAGTTATACATTTTTCTTTTATTTTACAAATCTTTCCAAGAGAAATATAAGAAATGATTACATTTCCAGAACAAAAGATTAAGTTTCAAAAGAAATACATGTCCAGATTCTGAATGGACTGTCTCAAAGAATCTTCACCCTTAGAGGGGAAGTTATTGATAATTAGGTTAACTCTTTTCAGGAATGAAGACCCTGTGATTTATGTCAAGTCGTTTCTTTTCAAATCAAGCAATATAGCATAATGCTTACCTATCAAGGCATTTGGAAAAGACTCAGAGGTTCCATGCCAGCTGTGCCTCTTTCTAGAAAGTCAGATATTCTCTCAATTATCATCATTATTATCTGTTAAATTAGAATAACAACACTTCTTACCTCACAGGGTTATTTTAGGATTCCATGTGATCCTGCATACAGAGCACCTAGTAGGGGGTCTAATAATATTCTCTCTCAGCTTGACTCTAATTAGGGACTGCCCAAGTGGAAAGGTGAGAATAATTATTCACAGGCTTGTCTTTAAGAATCCATGAGAGACATTTAAGTTTAACAACACAAAGGAGGAAGAGAGAACAAATATGTATGTTGGGAGTGGTTGGGGAATGGTGGGTAAAAAGGAATTTGCACCTTGCTAAAATCAGTTCAATGAAATATATTTAATGATGTATACCAAATCTCCAGAGGAATATGAAAGTGGAATGGAATCTGTGAGTAAATAACCCATTGAGGGTTGCAGATCGGTGACAATGGCAAGTTTGGACTGACCACATAACCAAAACATTAAATGAGCTGAGAACTAAACTCAGGTTGTCTGATTCTTAATTTAGAGCCACTTCATCTTTCCTTCACACACCCCTAGGATGACATTCCTTGGCTTTTTTTTTTTTTTTTTTTTTTTTGCTTTAAGTTAATGCAAAGATTGATGCCATTGTAAATTCTTCTATAATTTAGAACTATTCTGGATTAGCTTAGTCCAAAGTTGAATTGACTACTGATCAAACCAATGGTAACATTCCCAGGATATGCAACTTGGATTCCTGAAAGATAGTTCTCTTATAAAATGACAAATTTCAAAGCAAATTATTTTGCCCATTTCTGTAGCAGTCTTGTCTTATTTTCTTGTTCACTCACTGAGGTATAAGACATGACAAGCTTCCTTTGACAAGGTTTTAATTAGTTTCCATATGTGTTACTTTTATACCATGTGGTCCTGGAATTTTCTTTTTGTATGGGAAAAAAAAGGCCACTTAAACCGTTTTAATTATTTACCTGCATCAGTTCTGATAATCCCCAAACAGATGGCTTTGCCACTTTTTTGCTTATTTGTGCTTCTGATTTTTTTAAAGCTTTGCTTTCATTCCAGCAAGTCAGATGGACTACTTTCTGAGCAATTGTGTTAGAGAAAAAGTAAAAGATCAACTGTAGGTCAGCTGAAGGATTTTGTGCAGTTAAACTCAATTACAGGGAATGACTGAAATGAATTTAAAATTGCCTTTCCTGAAGGGTGAATGGATGTTGTCCTCTGGTTTCTGACAGGACAGTGCTCATACGGCTTTATCAAGATGGACAAGATTTTGGCTTTTTAAAATATATTTTTGGTCATGGGAGTTGGGTGGCAGAGAAGAAAGTTGTTGTTTGGTTTGAGCTTCATTCCATTTCCACAGCTGCATTAAACTAACAGCCAGTTTGGGCAAGAATAAATCATTTTGTGTAAGCAAATGAGGCATGTATTTGACAGGACTGACTAATTTTTAACGTAGATGAATCTTTTCCACTCTTGAAAATGAAGGTGCTAGCTGTGCTGCCTTTTGAGAGTCAAGGGGGAACATTGACCCCTTTCTCTTCCTCTTTCTTCTTGACCTTGGTTAATCTTGTGCCTGGCAGAGAGCTGCAAAGAGGAGTCCACAGGAAGGCTTGAAGGCTATACTCTCTCAGAACTTTGACAACTCTTTCTAATCTCAGAGTGTCCCTTTATACCTCCGCCAGCCTAAAAATTCTATTTCCACCCCATCTCCTCTTTTCAAATCTCTGCTTTAAATTTGCCTCCTTCAAGAAACTTCTCCTTTTCAAGCTCCTCCACACTAATTACCCAAAGCCTTTTGTTTGGCATTTACAGCATGAACACTTATTCTTATTTACATATTACACTTGAACACTTCTTTTAATATACGTATGAAAGTCCTGTGTTCTTAACTGGATTTTTAAATCCTTCTGAAGCCAGATATATTATTATTTCATTTTATGCTGTATAATACTTAATACTCTCTATCCAGACAGCATTCCAGAAACTTTGAAATTCCCTCTTCTCCCACCTCTCCGCCTCTCACTGATTTTTGAATCGGTATCTCGAGTTTCTTTCCTGCTCTTGATTTTCTTGGTTCACAGTCCTTCAGTTTTAGCAGTTGTGGCTATTTAGCCTCAGCTGATAACGCCATTCTCATTATTCACTACTCTTTTTATTTACTTCTACTTAATAATATATCTTATTTGCCATAGTATCTGTTCTAAATTTTCACTAGGCTTCTCAGTCTCCTTAGCCTTATAATTACTCTTGACTCCAGCAAATGACATAGCCTCCTACATTACTGCAAAATTTGAGGCTCTTCATCTCCTTTATCTCTACCTCTATTTTATAGGTGTATTTTCATACTACTATAAAGAACTGCCAGAGATTGTGTAATTCATAAACCCAAGAGGTTAGTTGACTCACAGTTCAGCATGGCTTGGGAAGGCCTCAGGAAACTTACAATCATGACGGAAGGCGAAGGGGAAGCAAGGCACCTTCCTCACGAGGCGGCAGGAAACAGAAATGCCCAGCGAAAGGGGAAGAGCCCCTTATAAAACCGTCAGAACCCATGAGAACTCACTCACTATCACGAGAACAGCATGGGGAAAAACGCACCCCTGATTCAACTACCTCCACCTGGTCTCTCCTTTGACAGGTGGGGATTATGGGGATTATCATTCAAGATAAGACTTAGGTGAGGACACAAAACCTAACCATATCACTCTGTATCTTCCCACCTGTCTGCTTTGTAGCTGCTGCCCCTGAAGAGGCGTCCTTCTTCCCCTCCAGCACATGCTGCTGATTCTTCCCATGACTTACTCTCCTCTCAGAAATGCTGACCCATGGATTACTTACTACTGCTACCATCTCTACTCCCCTTACTTAACAATGTGCTTGAATCTGTCTCCGACACATTGTAGATTCCCAAGAGCATTCTTGCATTCTTGGATGAATGAATGATTGCTCTTTTATTTTTTCTTCTTCTTCTTTTTTTTTTTTTTGGATGGAGTCTCGCCGCTCTGTCGCCCAGGCCGGAGGGCAGTGGCGAGATCTCGGCTCACTCGGCCCACCGCAAGCTCCGCCTCCCGGGTTCACACCATTCTGCCTCAGCCTCCCGAGTAGCTGGGACTACAGGTGCCCGCCACCATGCCTGGCTAATTTTTTGTATTTTCAGTAGAGACGGGGTTTCACCGTGTTAGCCAGGATGGTCTTGATCTCCTGACCTCGTGATCTGCCCGCCTCGGCCTCCCAAAGTGCTGGGATTACAGGCGTGAGCCACCACGCCCGGCCCGTGATTGGTCTTTTCTAGCTACTCTTTTTCTCCATCTAGCTACTCTTTTTCTCCGCTTTTAATATCAAAGTGCTGTATATATTAGGCAACATTTGGTGTCTTTACTTTCTAATCACAGATGAATTGCGTAATTCTAGAAATCACATTTCTGTGTTCATCACATCACTGAAATTCCTTTCAGCAGCAGACAGGAGACTCCTCCGTGTTGCTTTCTAACATCTTCTCCCATCTCTTGTTTTTCTTTATTTTTTCTCTTGGCTCTACATGTCATTCACTTAGTTTTGAAATTTTCGAATCTGGTTCACTGTTAACTGCACCCTCTTTTTTCCCTTTACATTTAAGTGTCTTCCCAAGTTTATCTTTTCCTTTCATCTACTCATTTTTTCCCCTTGAAAATCTTACATAATTGGGTAGTTTCAGTAATCATATTTTTCCTAAATTACCTCTTAGTTACATCTTTTGAACTAACATATCACCTACAGGAATTTCTACCTAGAATTCCAGAAAACTGCCTGATCAATCTTGGATCCCAAACTTAAATTCAGCATGCTGTCTTCCTAACGTGTCTACGTTACTTTACAAACAAATCCCTAAAAGTATTTTTATTATTTGCAATAATATCATCCAAACTAATCAATCCATTATTTTTGACTCACCTACAATGTGTGTCATATGTTTCGTCTTATTTCTTATCTGGCTGCCACCTCACCTGTTTAGGCTAACACACCTGTTCATGCCTCTATTATGTCTTGTAGTTGGTTCTTAGCAATTACCACAACTCCAATATTTACTCCATTAATCCTCTGCACTCTTCTATGCCAGCTTAATTTTTCTCTATTGATGAGGCTAACAGTAGCTATATTATAATAAATAAACAACTAAATATCAGTGGATAAATGCAACAAAATGTTAATTATAGTTCACATAAGGGTCCAAGATCATCCCAGGTAGACAAGGAAGGTTGTGAATTTGCCCCATGTAGTTATTCAGAAGCTTAGACTGGCAGAGGCTTAGACAGCCAAAATAGATGGCTCCCAATGTTGCCTTGAACCTCAGCATCCAACTGATTAGGTGGGATAGAACAGCATGGAATTTCCTGTGGGAGGTAATTATATGCACCATGATAGAAAATGAAGGCAATAACTTGTGCATCCATTTCACAGGTTAGAATTTATGGCCATATGGCCACATGTCACTGAAACAGTTCTAGAAAGTATCATTCCTAGCTGTTCAGGCACTTCTCAGTAACAATTCCATAGCATGGAACAGTAAAGCACAGTAGAAATATTTCAGTAGTAAAGCCATGTGGGCATAGAGTTTGCTTTGCAAATTCTTTTCTTGTAATAATTCAATTTCTTTAACAAATATAAAAGTGTCTCACCACATGTGTGCACACCTTGGGAATCAGAAATGGAAAATTATACATAGAATAATGGATACACTTTTATGCAGTTCTATATTGTCCAATATATTCTATATTGACCCATGACTTTTTATCTCCTTAGTAGCTCTGAACGTCAATATTTGTCTTTCCAGCCAAGTGAGGCTGCCACAAGGTTTTGGACACTGCTTTCTTATTGGCTTTTATGCCTTAGGAATAGAACCAGCAAAAATCTTAAGTGAAAAAAAAAGTTATGGTAAATGGTAAACACAGGACTTACTACAACATAATTACTGTTTCTTGGAAATATTATATTTTTGTTATCAATTGAAAGGTTAGTCCAAGGTAACCTATTCTATTTTAACTGTAAGCAAAAACCCCAATAGGGGATTTTAAGCAAGGAAGAAATGTGAGATTTGACTTAAATTTGAGAATTTCACTGTGAATACTGGGTAAGAATAGACTATAAGGGAGGAAGGGTAAAATTGGGAAGAAAAATTAGGTAGCTATTAAAATAATCCAGGTGAGAGATAAGCATTAAGAAAACATTGATGGTGCTATACATTCCCTCTATGTGAGGTCATTCTGCTATGCAGGACTGAAGAGCCCTGGCAATTCCCCTTTAAAGTGTCACCTTCCTGTGGCCCCAGTTTAACTTCTTTTGGAATACTGTCTACGAGTCAAAATAATAAACATTAGGTTGCCCTATAGCAGCACTGTAAATATATATAAGCATTTAATTAACCCTCCCTCTATTATGTATTTTCATTATCATAAAAGATCATATGGATATTTCCTTTCAAGTGTTAGTGATATAAATGAGCAAAATTAAATATCAGAAATGATTTGCTTCACTTTGAAAAATATTTTCTTTCTCACTCCAAAAAAAAATCTCTCATTGATTGATTTATGTGGGATAAAACAAATCAATTCTTCTCTTGCATATCATCTATTTATTATTAATGAGATAAACAAGTATTTGCCCTCACTTAATGTTTATCTATTTAAAGATACATCAATGTAATATTATTGATTAAATTATAGTACATTGATTTTTAAAAACCATTCAGAATTCTTAAACCATGGGTACAAATCAGGCTTTCTTTAAATATTTTAGCTCTTCAGGCCAGGCGTGGTGGCTAACGTCTGTAATCCCAGCACTTTGGGAGGCAGAGGCAAGTGGATTACCTGAGGTCAGGAGTTCGAGACCAGCCTGGCCAACATGGTGACACCCTGTCTCCACTAAAAATACAAAGATTATCTGGGCATTGTGATGGGTGCTTGTAATCCCAGCTAATCGGGGAGGCTGAGGCAGAAGAATTGCTTGGACCCGGGAGGCGGAGGTTGCAGTGAGCCAAGATCGTGCTGTTGTACTCCAGCCTGGGCAACAAGAGTGAAACTCTGTCTCAAAAAAAAAAAAAAAAAAAAAAAAAAAAATATATATATATATATATATATATACTCTTCAAAAAGCAGTATTACAGAGAGGTTGCCCTGGAATAAATTTGCTGGCTATAAAGGCTAGCTATGTTCCATGCTAGTATTATTAACCTGAGCATACGTACTTATTTAATAAAGGAATTGTGAAACCTAAGTAAAATAATCATGGAACATCCTTAGGAATAAGGACTTATGCTGGGATCACAATAAATTATTCAAATTTATAAATTGAATGCAAAGGATACCTTCATTTTTAGAGGCAAAATTTAAGGTATCGGCAAGATAATTTACTATTATCTTTTTAAAGTTTAGATGCTCTATTTCCTTCCAGCTACCCCATTATCAATAAATATCTAAGGTGAAATGAAGAGAATGCTAAGAGTTACCCAAAGCAAATTGTATTAGTAACAATGATAAAAATTTAATTGACAAAGACTGACAAACCAAAAAATGCTGAAGTTCAACTTTTTTTTCTCCTGTTTCTGTAGTTTTACAAAAACAGCAATTGAGAAAACATATTTCATTTTTCCTTTGGCTACCGAGGAATATAAATTGGTAAATATAAATCTACTTGTAATTCTGAAGGTATAGCATACTTTATCAAGCAATTGGGTGCTTCATAATCTGGCTCAATTGCAATTGGATTGTTGATATGCCAAAGTGAGCTCCAAATACATAAAAATAACTTTGATTGATATATTTTAACGTGAGCAAAGTGATACCTCAAACCTGCATCTTAGCTCATGAGATAAAACATGAGTGGCAGGCATTGCTAGGACTATTCCCTTATGGATGACTGCTGCAGCATATTGAAGAAAACACATTATTAATGGGCTATACTTAGGACAGAAAGTTTAGTCAGCAAGAGAAAAACAGCTTTAGTTAATAAAGATAAACAATAACTATTGACTCAGTAAAATGATTCTATATATTTCAAGGGTGTTTCATTGGTAGAAAAAAATTCTGTGTCAAGTATGGTATATTTGTCTTATGTCTTTTCACTTTCTATGATTTATTTTAAAATGTTTTTGAGTACTTTTTATAAGAAGGCACAGTGGGATATGCAAAGATAAATAGGCACGGCCTCTAATGTCTTGATATAAGGTAGAATGTTATAATTGATAAGAAAACCACAAATATAAAATATGATGCTTGAAATAAAAGTCCACTCTGGTCAGAGAGATACAGTAAGACTGCAAAAATAGTGGTGTCTGATGTGGACCCCAACTGATAGATATGTTACATTCATGCCTTTTAGAATAGAGGAAAGACATTTTTAAAGAAATAAAACATAGGAAATTGGAAATGGAGAAAATAAAAGTTATGTGTAAGAACCAAAAAAAAAAAAAAAACAAAAAACACCAAAATGTACATTAGGTTAGAAAAGTTAGGTTGGGTCCAGGTTGTTGAATAATACAGGATTTATTTCTTTACTCCTGGGACATTTTGGGACTACTGCAATTTTTTGAGCTGACAAATTTCGGGGTGTGTATTAAAGAATTATTTATATCTCAGGACTTTATTAGATTGTTTAGAGAGGGAAAATAATTGGGACAGACAGATCAATTAAAAGCTTATGAAAGTAGACCAGCTAAACTGATTTTAGAGCCTGAGCCTGAACAGGAATGGAACTAAGATAAGGCATTTTTAATTTTTACTTGCTGATCTTCCTAAATTATTGCCTCTGTGTAGTTTAAATTCCAATTTAATTTATTGAAAAGTAAAATTAGAAAGTGCAAGTGAAGCTGTAAGTATGACGACATATTTCATAGGACTTGAAATAATACTTAGGCCACAGTTTCCAGGTTTCAGTAGCTGAAACCCCAATTTGGAGGAGTGAGAGCTGTGTCAGTACAGGATGTTTAAAAGTGACCACTCCAGGCAATTTGGTGATCCTGTTCCCTAAGTAGCAGTGTCTGAGAAAGAAATTTGCATTCAGGAAATTGGTTGGAGAATGCTCTCAGACCAACACCTGACTGGAGCCGGACAGACTTTGGGAGAATTGAACTCCAAAGGCCTCAACCAATCCTCTGCGGAGCTCTAGAACTGAGATAACCTTTCAGAGTCGTCGTGGATTGGGAAAAGGAAACACTAGAGTAGGGCTGGCCAAAAAGAATTCAGCTATCAGTACTTCCAGTGGCTGAGACAATGAGTGCTTCAGTCCAAAAAGTGGTGGTGTCGCAATCTGGGCAACATACCACAATAAAGTATACAAGGGAGTAGAGATGGGAAGTCATGTGTAACCTGAGTTCTTTAAGAAGATAATGTCAGCATTGTGGGATGAGAAGCAATTTTCATTTAAAGAGTTAAATCATCATTGAGTCACACATTTAATTAATTATTCTCCTATTTTTGAATATTTCCTAAATATTTTTCCATTACATTATAATAAGCATCTTATCAGGCATAGTTGTCCATTAGAATTTTTTTAGAATATTTGCTTTCGATATATTCAAATCTCCATGCTTTCAAGGTAAATATAAATACTGATTCTCTAAGTAATAGAATCTGTCAGTTTCTGAAGATCTTCTACTAGATGAATGCATGGCTTCATTCATTCAAAGTTCATTCAAGATTAATCTAACAGAGATTAATTGGCTGCCTAAATGCCTGAAAGTAAACCACTAACGATTACTCATCAGTCAAAAATTTACATTTACCCTGCCCATATCAGAGCTTCATCTTTCTCAATTAATATTACTCAGTGAATCACACTGTTTCACAGTAAACTCTCTTCCTCTGAATTTATAAAGCACGGATACCATCTGGTCATACTATTCTTTATTGGCTGGTACAATCATGGAAGATGAACAAGCCAGGCAGGAATCAGATGTAAGGAATCACACAATTACTACTGCAGGGTGATTCCACAGCTTGTGGTAAGAAATAATTATGGAATGGTGCACAATAACTGTGATTAACTGTGCACCATAACAGGGATGGCGACCTGTCACTATTGGGCCACTGCCTATTCTTTACTGGCAGCAAGTGCCCACAAAATGTGGCAGAGTTGGATGTGGTGACAGAGAGCAAGAGAAAGCAGAGGGTCTAACGGATTTCCTTACGGCTCCGAAAAGAGAGGCACTTTCAGTGTTGCTAATCAAGAAAGGGCTGTATCTGTATCTAAGCTATACTTATGTCTATATTTCTCTCTATATCTAGTTAATCTATATTTATATAATAGGTATTTTTATTGTGTGTAATATAATCAGGGCACTTTTATATTCGTTAATTCTTCTGGCAACCCTTTGAAGCAGGAGTTAATGCTATCAATTTTCAAACATATGTTACATAGAAATGGCAGACCTAGAATTGAATCACAGAACAGTCTATTTCAAGCCCACATTCAGAGGTTCCCAATCCAGGCTACACAGAAGAAACACACTTGGAGCTTAAAAGCAATTACAGAGGCTGGACCACATACCTGGGAATTCTGATTCAATAGGTCTGAGATAGAATCTCAAAAATGTGCGCTTTAAAAATGCATGGGTGGTTCTGACAAAAAACTAAGATTGAGAACTATCGCCTGTAATTATTCCAGTCTATTTTTCTGCATTTTATGTCAAAAAGAGATGGCCACCAAGTTTCCCAGATTGCTTGTTATTGAGAGTACTTAGTATTGAGAATATATACACTATGCCTGAAGGTTATGCATTGTGGATGTCTGGTCAAAAAAGTTTCTGTTCCTGTTTAACATCACAGCCATCTGTTATACTCATAAACTTGTAAAAATATTTTATAAGTTATTATGTAAAAATGTACTAATATTATAGATAAGTAGGACATATTGACATCATAGTAAAATTGTTGCATCAATGATGCAAATAATTAAAATACTTAAGTAGAAATATTATTTTCCCTACAGAAATTTTCCTTTTGTAAATACTTTTTGCCATTCTTGATTTATTTCTATTCATAAAATTTTATTTGCATTTTCACTAATGACCATTTAAATTATAATTTCTTAATGGTGCGCAAGTTGTATCAAGATGCCGAGCATTACTGTGAATGGAGATTTTTCAGTCTGAACCCATATGAAAGAACCAACACAGTGAATACTTACTAAGTTATAAGCACCGAACCAGGTACATTAAATTGTTTTAAATTGAGCACTTACTATGTGTCAGACATTATGCTAGGAATTTTATATTTATTTAATTATCAGAACAACCTAGGGATTGGGGAAGCATTCCTGCTTTCTATCTACAGATGATATAGCCAAGGGTCAGAGAGGGTAGGCTAGCTGCTCACGACCACACAGCATCCAAACTAGAGCCGAATTCAATGCAGGTAAATTATCTGAATTATGATGGCTTCCCAAATTGTTTTTGATATTAGGATATCTAATATTCCTTTTATTGGTTTGAGTGTTATTCTAATTTCTGCTGTGACATTTATTCATTCATTCATTTGTTGTTTCTTAAATTCAGATTTTCATATATATCTGACTCTCTATCCCATTTTTTGCCTTTTCTTTAGATGTACGATGCATAATATGTTTATCTGGGCCGCCTTTCTTTACTATTTATTGTAGTAAAGAAATAATTCACCATATTGGGGAAATATAAATCTAGGAAATGCTATCATTTTCTCAGAAATGGCTGTTTGATATTAAACCTTGTTAATTGTTTCAGTGTGCTAGATATCTAATATAATACTGACAATATTTCCAAAGAAATGCAAATATTTTTGCTTTTTTTAAAAATATTTTCTGTGATTAGCTGTTTTCTAAAAGGGGCTGGTATATTAGTTGTCATCTTTTTGATAAATGTGGAAAGAATTGCCTAACCCTGTGGTATTCCCAGAACATCACTCTCATAATTCTTACATTTTGTAAAAGGTACCCAGATGTGCCTGCTTTCCAGATTATTCAGTTTAGATTGATATAGAGCATTAAGCTCAAAGTCACCAATCCCCACCATATAAAATACACAGAAAATGCCTCCAATAATTTCTCAAGCATAGTTCTTCTCACATATTGCATCATTTTATTCAGAATGTACAATTTAAAAATGTCCATTTGGACCTCCATAGTAGATACATTTGTCAGCATAGGTCTAGGAAATGTTGCTTAAAGGCTAATGAGTTGAGTTCTGTACTTTAGGAGGTACCTTTTTGATCCCAAAATGTTCAGTTTGAAAATGGAAGCAATGAGAAACGGTTACTGTATTGATATTTGAACAGTTCTTTTTGGTCACCTACTCACGTTTCTCTTCACTCAAATCCACTAGGTACGTTGGTCTGTCTCTAATGAAGGACACTAGGTACGTTGGTTTGTCTCTAATGAAGGACACTGGGTACGTTGGTCTGTCTCTAATGAAGGACACATGATAGATGACTATATTCCAGGGTTTTGATGCAAGGAAAAAAGGTACCTACATTCTCCTGTCTCTATTTCATTCTCCTGTCTCTATTTCATTCTCCTGTCTCTATTTCATTCTCCTGTCTCTATTTCATTCTCCTGTCTCTATTTCATTCTCCGTCTTTTTTGCTCTTGCTCTCATTCTTCCTTATTTTTTTCTCCTTTCAAGAGCTGCAATTTTAGCATTATAATAAGATTTGGGAGTGAGAGTGACCCCAGATTAGAAGCTACTTTCTTTGGCTTTGGGGAACAAAAGGACAAGAAATAAATCAGGCTGAAAGAAACATTTCTTGCCCTTCTAGTAAAGAAGGGAGTTCCTCAGGTGTTCAACCTACCTCACCATGGGGAAGAACAGGCAGGAATCCAAGGAAGAAGCATTGCTGAAGAATACAGAGTGTATTCATTCTTGAAGAATGGCATCTGAGTATTCATTTATTTTTTAATTCTTTTTTATACTTCAGTATGTTAGTGGGGGGTGGGCCTTAGTATAGATCCGTCATTCTCAATTCAGAAAGTATAGGGAGCTTTTAAGAGCTGCAAATACTATGTATTCTCCCTATTGGTTCAGTTTTAGTTGGTCAGGGCTTGCACACACCTAGTCATTGGACTCTTTAAGGTGCTTTTCATGTAATTCCTATATGCAGCCAAAAGTCAAAACCACTGATCCAGAGACAGCTAAAGAAACACTTCTGGTACTCAATTTCTACTTTAGATCAATCAATCCTGAATAAATTTTCAGAGTTTAATTAATTTCTAGACCAGTTCTCTGAGATTTATTTTGCAATATTAGTTTAGCAGTGTTTTCTGCAATGTCACCCTTTAGGTATTGTGGATTTCAAATTCAGGGGACTGAGCTTATGACACTCCAAAGCAAAGCAGTGACTTGAGGACACTCACCTGAGAAATTCCATTTTTAGGAACAGCCCTGAATTGCACATGACCAAGGAGTGATTCAGTTGGTATGTCAGTGTCACAGAGAAAGGACGGCAGGGCACGGTACAAGGAGGGCAATCACTGACCAGAAGATCCCGTGAAACTGAAAGAGTGAATGAAGGGAAAAGAGGGTTTTGAGAAATGATCAAGCTTGTGATCTTAGATCTGAATTGGTATTTAAATATTTATATTCAGTCATAGTTCAGAAAGAAGATTTTTCTTATAATTTTCTCTAGCCAGGAATCATGCTCAAAGACAGACAACTCATTTCCTCAGGTGAGTCTAGGCAAATAATTTTATTTGATTAGGAGTATGAAGATGTGGAAGCTAACTGGAATATCTGATATTAGTAACAAAAAGTCAGAAAAAAAGGAACATCACTGTATTTAATGTTGTTCTATTTAATCTTAACTGCAGCACTCTGTGATACTCTGAAAACATAAAAATGAATCGATATTGAGAATAGGGATTTTTCAAGTTATTTACTCTGGGATTAAGGTGATGCCTGACAAGTGATATAGTACGCTTTTCACACGGTGCTGTAGAATCTCACTGGAAATTTCTGCTTCATAAATAGGAAACTGTATAACATTATTATTTATATTCTTTATGTTGTCAAAATCAGGACTTAGTCAATGGTGTAGCAGACCAAACCCGGAGACTAGGACGCTTTGCAGAAGAACCAGTAATGTTGAAACTGTGGGCAGTGACCCTACAGAAGGTGAAAACACATCTGAGACTCCAGAGTAACCAGGAAATAGCAAACTTAGACGTGCTTGGTCAGTATTAGGTGATTCAGAGAAAGGAAGCTACCCTCTTGAGTGAATGTCAGAGGATTTGATTAGCAATATATAGCTTTTGTAGCTAAAGTAGTTTTATCATGGAACACAAAAATAGGACACTTCTTCTGGGACTGAGATAAAAGTGAGAGCATATTCACAGAGTAAACACAAGGTCAAAAATTGGGGTAGAAGGCACGAAACTGTGGAGAAGGCTAAATTAAAGATAAAACACCCAATCTGACCAGGGACAGTAGCTCATGCCTGTAATCCCAGCACTTTGGGAGGTCGAAGTAGGAGGATCACTTAAGCTCAGGAGTTCAAGACCAGCTTGGGCAACATAGTGAGACTCTGTCTTTACCAAAAAATTAAAGAATTAACCAGGCGTGGTAGTGCACATGCTTATAGTTTCAGCTACTCAGGAGGCTGAGGAAGGAAGATTGATTGAGCCCAAGAGCGCAAATCTGCTGTGAGCTCTGATTGTGCCACTAAACTCTTCCCTGGGCTACAGAGCAGAAATACACTCAACTTGCTCCTGAATAGTGTTTTACATCCGCCTAGATGGAACATGGTAGTGGTGAAATTCTAATGTATCTCAAAGCAATAAAAACTAAGTGCAAATTCTAGTACAAAAATCACATTATAGCATGCAACTCTTTGGTTTGTATTTAGAAGTTAAATTCAGTAGTGAATTTTAAACCTTGATATTACCATGCAAAGTATATGCTAAAAATACATGCAAAATTTTGAACTGTACTTTAAATTTTTCCTCAAATGGGGTGAACCTCATGATGACATAAATATATTTGAAACATTTTTGTATTATTTTATTCTAACTCAAATAATTTCTTTTAAAAAAGCTTTATTGAGGTAGAATTGACATAAACTGCATGCATTTATAGTGCACACTTGGATAAGTTTTGACTATGTATATGTGTGTGTGTGTATGTATATATATATATATATATACACTTATGAAATCACCACCAAAATTAACATAATAAACATATCTATCACTCCCAAAAGTTTTCTTCTCCCCTTTTGTAATCCCTTTGTCCTGGTCTCACTGCCCACATCCAAGCAACCATTGATCTGGTTTTGTAACTATAGACCTCTTTGCATTTTGTAGTTTTATATAAATGCAATCATACATTATGTAGTATTTTTGCCTGGGCTTTTTTTTTTCATTCTGCACAGTTATTTTGAGTTGTGTGTTTCAACAGTTTATTCCTCTCCCCTGGTTTTTTTCTTTCCTGAGTAGTATGCCACCACAGGAATATATTACAATTTGTTTATCTATTCATCCATTGATGGATGTTTGTGCTATTTCCAATTTTTAATGAAATAAAGCTGCTAAGGAGCACATGTACCATTTTACCATGTGTAGAATCCTTGTGTTTTCATAGTATAGCTATTGAGCTTCGGAGGTCAGAAAAAAATTAACGAAGAAACTGTTTAAGAGATGTTTCAGAGTGTGTCAACAGAAGGCAAACTGACATCTCTTCCCCTCCGTGACATTTTGTTGTGTTCTGTCAAGGCAAGAACCTGATGTTTCTTATTGACTCAGGAGGAATATATACCTAAATGAGATTCTGTTGTATATTAAAGTATAATGAAGCTAACTTCTCTGTTAGTTTGAATGTCAAATACCATCATTGCATTTCGTTATTCTCAGAGTGCTTTTCTAAGAAACTGTAATGCACATGTCCAAGCTTCATAATTGCAATGTTTTCAATATTATCATCTTCAAATTATTTCTTATTAAATTTTAAAGCTTTCAATAAAAGATATTCATAACCACATTCTTTGATTCCTAAGATGTTCTAAAAGGCAGACTTGAAATTCATTATATTTGAAAGCATTTACAACTCATTGAAAACTGTTCTGCAAAACAATGATAATGGGCAGTAAATAGGAATATTAAACAACATCCTCTCAGTTACTCAGTAAATACTTTGCACAAGTTAAAATCACAGAGTGTAAGAATTAGTTGAAAGCTTAGATGTTATCCAGTCATGGCTATTCATTTGATACTCGAGGTCAAATAATTTGCTTTGAGCCACACAAGAACAGTTGCTAGTGACTGAGTAGATTTTTAAGTCATTTACCTCTGATGCAGTTTTATTTTTATTACTATTCCTTACTATCTCTTAATATTCCTGTTGCCTTCTCAATTTTTAAAATGGATTTTCAAATGTGGGGAGACATACAATATTTTTATGCTAATTTTTTAAGGAAAATAGATGTGGGTTTTCTTAGCCAGAAGGTGTCATTTTACCTTCTGGTAAAATGGTAAAATAACAAGCTGTCATCACTGTGACAGCTACGAACTTTTGTCCATGGAGACATTCAAAATCATACTTTTGTTCTTCCTCTAAGTAAAATGTTGTCTTTATTTACTTTAGCTTAGGGCTGCTCTTGCTGGTAGAAATGGCAACAGTTTGCTTTAGATTAAATGTTCTTTTAAAATGTCATAGCTCTCTTTCCTCCCACCCAACTACCACATTTCCATCTAAGGAATTTTCTATATATAAAATTTATTCTGCATTTGTAGTGATAAAAAAGAAGTAAAAAAGTTTATTTATGCCACATAATAGATAGATTATGTGCTTTGAGATCAGAATATTATGCCGCTTAGTAACTGTACAAACTTGTGCATTGGAATTTAGCTCCTAAAGTTTAGGTTTTATTATAACGTATGTATAAGATTCTCTACTGTGCCTAATTCAGAAGTTTTTATGAGAAGAACATGAGATATTTTATGGGAAAGCACTTTATAGACTACCACGTGATAGACAATATAATTGCAATTTTATCAGTTCTCTGAGGTTGGATAAAGCCAATGTGAAAAGTCTTGTCAAAATGCCAAGTCAAATCTATTTGGGTTCCTACATGGCAAAGTATAGTAAAGTGCTACAAATTTTAGAAATGCAGATCCACTGGGTCAAGACACTGCAATGGCTTTAATAACAAATATTAATTCTGTGCCTGAAGTGTGCTGAACACATGATGAAGGGTATCCTCATGACGGCTAAAGCACAACTGGGGGGCAAATAGGATGCAGAAGTTTCCCAAGACCCAAAGACTTGTGTGTTGAAGTATGGATTCTCTCTGCCTCATTCATATTTCAGATTTGAGTTGTATAATTGAGCCATAGTTAACTGAGGCTATCACATTTTAATTCAGACATGTAAATTTAACATTTGTGTACTTAAATAATTTCCTGTAAATCAAGCATTGCTAATTCATGGATATATATTAACAGACAGTATCAACATAGGTTCTGATTTCAGTAACTTATAACTGTATATATAAACTTTCAATTGTTTAACACAAGCTGGTAGATGAGTGAAGCTGTAGAGTGATTTGTGAATCTCACCAAGATTTTAGAAGTAAAAGATCAAATTACAATAAAGGAAATACTTCTTTGCATCTTCACTTTATCTCCACTCATTTAATTCCAATACATATTTTTATTGCTGCTACAGTCCAAATGTTTGTGAATCCTCCAAGCCCCAACAAATTCATATGTTGATACAATGTGATGACAGTAGGTGGGGCCTTAGGAAGGTTATTAGATCATGAAGGTGGAACCCTTATGAATGGGATTAGGGCCCCTTGAAAGAAGCCCTAGAGAGCTGCCCTGCCCGTTTCACTATGTAATGACACAGTGAGAAGGCACCATCTATGAATTAGGAAGAGGGCCCTTACTAGACACAGAATCTGCCAGTGCCTTGTTCGTGGACTTCCCAGCCTCCAGAAATGTGAGAAGTAAATTTCTGTTGTTTAAAAGTTACCAGTATGTCTTTGTTATAGCAGCTCGAATGGAATCAGACAATTGTCTACTGATGTTAGTCATTCTCTATTTTTATAATAGGGAGTGTTGTAAAAATACATAGGTAACATCTTTGACAAATTGCCAATGTTTTGTGATAAACATACTATGAAAATTTGTACATAATAAGCATCTGCTCCAGAAAAATGATATTTGTTGATAATGAGAATTTAAAAAACCTTAGCTTAAAATATTGTAGAGTATCTGATATATGTAAATACAGCCCTGGAGTATGAGCAGCTTCCAGATTTCATATTCCAAATGGTTCTGAATTTCTATTGCTTTATGGAGAATAATTCCAATTTTAATTTATGATTGAATTTTTAAAATATATCTGAACTTCAATTTTTTCTTGAGTAGAGATCTCTGGTTTTCTTTGCAAAGTCTGGCTGAAGTAAAAAGAGTAATTTTAATTTTAAATATTTAGAAACTAGATTAAAGTATGTCTGCTTTCAGAAATTATCTTTCCAACTTAAAGGTCACATAAATCTTGAGTAAATTCTTATTTCATTTTCTTTTATTTATAAAGCCATTTTCATTCATATATATTTTAATTGCTAAAACTAAAAGTTAACATTTGGAAGGAAGATTATGACTTTCGATTTCACTTTTGCTGCGATTGTTTTAGATGTTAAGAGAAGTTTAAGCCTTTTATGGAGCAGCTGTGCAAGCATGGATAGAAGTTGGGCACTCTCACCTGAGCAAGGGCTCTCTCCCACCAAAGCTGATCTAGCTGCTTCTGAATTCCAGAACCACAAAACAAGACACAAATGCCGGGCCCCAGATATATTAACATCTCTCAAGGAATCTAGCTAGCTACTTGGAAGCCAATTATTGATATCAGAATGCTTTTACTATGAAGGTGACAAAGTTTTGGTCCTAGTAGAATATTTATCTATTCTGGATATGGGTTTATCTTCACTGTTTATAATACTTAGGCCAGGATAACTATGTGATTGCTTTTAGGAAATTTGATTTACTGATACAGGATTCTTAGTTCCACCTTGGATCAAGGAACATTTCTTGGATGACAGACTATAGGCTTGGGATCCTGTTTTCCAAAAAACAGTACCGGTATTGGACAAAAACATATATATGGCACACTTGCTCAATAGCTACAATAAATGATCCCCAAACCAAGAGTGGTAGTAGGATTTGCTCCTCTCACCATCACTCTCAAATTGCAAAATTTATGCTTTGTGCCTATGCAACTGTAAGCTCTGCTGGATTGAAGGTCCTGGTCAACGGGGGGTATGCCTCTATCGCATAGTTGGAGACTTTAACACCTCACTGACAGTATTAGACAGATCATCAAAACAGAAAATTAACACAGACACTCAGGACTTGAACTCAGCTCTGGATCAAGTGGACCTCACAGGTATCTGCAGAATTCTTCACTTCAAAACAACAGCATATCATTCTTCCCATTGCCACATGGCACTTACTTTAAAATTGATCACATAATCGGAAGTAAAACACACCTCAGCAAATGCAAAAGAACTAAAATTATAACAGTCTCTCAGGCTACAGCTCAGTCAAATTAGAACTCAAGGCCTGGCATGGTAACTTACGCCTGTAATCCCAGCAGTTTGGAAGGCCGAGGTGGACAGATCACTTGAGGTTAGGAGTTCAAGACTGGCCTAGCTAATATGGTGAAACCTTGCCTCCACTGAAAATACAAAAATTAGCTGGGTATGGTGATGGGTGCCTGTAATACCAGCTACTCAGGAGGTGAAGCAGGAGAATCGCTTGAACCTGTGGGGGTCAGAAGTAGCAGTTACCCGAGATTGTGCCACTGCACTCCAGCCTGGGCAACAGAGCGAGACTCTGTTATTTTATTTTATTAATTTTTTTATTAGAATTTAAGATTAAGAAATTCACTCTAAACCACACAACTACATGGAAATAGAACACCCTGCTCCTGAATGATTCCTGGGTAAATAATAAAATTAAGGCAGAAATCAATAAGTTCTTTGAAACTAATGAGAACAAATAGACAGTATAGAAGAATTTCTGTGATGCAGCTAAAGCAGTGTTAAGAGGGAAACTTATAGTACCATCATGCTCATATCAAAAAGCTAGAAAGACCTCAAGTTAACAACCTAACATCACAACTAAAAGAACTAGAGAACCAAGAGCAAACAAACCCCAAAGCTAGCAGAAGACAAGAAGTAACTAATATCAGAGCTGAACTGAAGGAGGTAAAGACATGAAAAACCATTAAAAAATCAATAAATCCAGAAACTGGGTTTTTGGAAAAATAATAAAATAGATAGCTAGCTAGCTAGACTAATAAGAAAGGAGAGAAGAATCAAATAAACACAATCAGAAATGATAAGGGGGATATTACTACTGACCCCACAGAAATACAAACAACCATCAAATAATACTATAAACACCTCTATGTATATAAACTAGAAAATCTAGAAGAAATTGATACATTCCTGGACATATACACCCTCTCAAGAGTAAACCAGGAAGAAATTGAATCCCTGAGTAGACCAATAATGAGTTCTTAAATTGAGGCAGTAAAAAATAGCCTACCAACCAAGAAAAGCCCAAGACCAGATGGATTTGCAGCTGAATTCTACCAGAAGTACAAAGAAGAGCTGGTGCCATTGCTACTGAAACTATTCCAAACATTTGAAAAGGAGAGACTTCTCTCTAATTCATTCTATGAGGCCAGCATCATCATGATATCAAAACCTGGCAGAGATACAACAAAAAAACTTCAGGCCAATATTCTTGATGAACATCAGTGCCAAAATCTTCAATAAAATACTGGCAAATTGAATCTAGCAGCAACATCAAAAAGCTTATCCACCATGATCAAGTCAGCTTCATCCCCAGCATGCAAGATTGGTTCGACATACACAAATCAATAAATGTGATTCATCACATAAGCAGAACTAAAGACAAAAACCACACGATTATCTCAATAGATGCAGAAAAGGCTTTCAATAATATTCAACTTCTCTTCATGTTAAAGACTCTCAAAAAAGGAAGCATTGAACAATGATACCTCAAAATAATAAGAGCCATATATGACAAATCCACAGCCAATATTATAACGAATAGGCAAAAGCTGGAAGCATTCCCTTTGAAAACTGGCACAAGACAAGGTGCCCTCTTTCATCACTCCTATTCAACATAGTATTCGAAGTTCTGGCTAGGGCAATCAGGCAAGAGAAAGAAATAAAGGGTATTCAAATAGGAAGTGAGAAATTCAAATTATCTTTGTTTACAGATGACATGATTCTATATCCAGTAAATCTCATTGCTTCAGCCCAAAAGCTTCTTAAACTGGTAAGCAACTTCAGCAAAGTCTCAGTATATAAAATCAGTGTGCAAAAATCACTAGCATTCCTACACCAACAACAGGCAAGTGGAGAGCCATATCATGAATGACCTCCCATTCACAATTACTACAAAAAGAATAAAATACCTAGGAATACAGCTAACAAGGAAAGTGAAGGACCTCTTCGAGGAGAACTACAAACCACTACTCAAAGAAATCAGAGAGGACACAAATGGAGAAACGTTCCATGCCCATGGATACAAAGAATCAATATCATGAAAATAGTCATGCTGCTTAAAACAGAATAGAAAATAAAACTATTTTAAAATGCATATGGAACCAAAAAAAGTACTTGTATAGCCAAGACAATCCTAAGCAAAAGAACAAAGCTGGAAGTATTACTCTGCCTGACTTCAAACTATACTACAAGGCTACAGTAACCAAAATAGGATGGTACTGGTACAGGAACAGACACATAGACCAATAGAACAGAATAGAGAAATCAGAAATAAGACCGCAAACATACAACCATCTTACCTTTGACAAACCTGAAAAAAACAAGCAATTGGGAAAGAGTCACTCTTTATTAAGTGGTGCTGGGAGTGCTGGCTAGCCATAAGCAGGAAAATTGAAACTGGACCCCTTTCCTTACACCCTATACAAAAATTAACTCGAGATGGATTAAAGACTTAAATGTAAAACCTGAAACTATAAAAACACTAGAAGAAAATCTAGGCAATACCATTCAGGACATAGGTACCAGAGAAGATTTCATGACCAAAACTCCAAAAGCAATTGCAACTAAAGCAAAAATTGACAAATGGGATATAATTAAACTAAAGAACTTTGGCACAGCAAAAGAAACTATTATCAGAGTGAACAGATAACCTACTGAATGGGAGAAAATTTTTGCAACCTATCCATCCAACAAAGGTCCAATATCCAGAGTCTATAAGAAATGCAAACAAATTTTACAGGAGAAAAACAACCCCATTAAAAAGTGGGCAAAGGACATGAACAGACACTTCTCAGTTGTTGTGGCAAATAAACACATGTAAAAAGCTCAACAGCACTGATTATTAGAGAAGGGCAAATCAAAATCACAATGAGATACCATCTCATGCCGGTTAGAACACCTATTATTAAAAAGTAAAAAACCAATAGAGGCTGGCGACGTTGTGGAGAAAAGGGGCCACTTCCACACTGTTGCTAGGAGTGTAAATTAGTTCAGTGTGGTGATTCCACAAAGACCTAGAGGCAGAAATACCATTTGACCCAGCAATCCCATTACTGGGTATAAACCCAAAGAAATACAAATCATTCTATTATAAAGATACATGCAAGCGAATGTTCATTGCAGCAGCATTCACAATAGCAAAGACATGGAATCAACCTAAATGCCCATCAATGATAGACTGGATCAAGAAAATGTAACACATATACACCATGGATCTTTGCAAGGATATTATGCAGCCATAAAAAGGAATGAGATCATGTCCTTTGCAGGGACATGGATGGAGTTGGAAGACATTATCCTCAGCAAACTAACACAAGAATAGAATACCAAACACCACATGTTCTCACTTATAAGTGGGAGCTGAGGGATAAAGACACATAGACACATTGGTGGAAACAAAACACACTGGGGCCTGCCAGGGGTGTGGAGGGAGGAGAGCATAGGGAAGAACAACTAATGAATGCTGGCCTTAATACCTAGGTGATGGAATAATCTGTGCAGCAAACCACCATGGCACACATTTACCTATGTTAACAAACCTGCATATCCTGCACATGTACCCCAAACTTAAAATAAAAGTTGAAAAAAAAAAACGGGTCTCACTAAACATATAACTACTCCTGTTGCCTGGTCACTTTGGAGTCCTCATGCCGGTGGATGAAAAGGTGAAGAAAGGACTTTTTATCCTAATGGAGATAATCAGCTCTACCTTTCCTGGGAAGATTTGGTTACTGCCATGTAATTGTGTCAGAGATGAGTGTTTGAAACTTACAGATTTTACTGAGTATCTTAGAACTTTCATGACCAGTGAAAATAGTGTATGGACAATTGCTGAAACCAAACCTGACAAGAGCAAGGGCACTAAAAACACAGACACCCCAGAGATGAACATCTGACTGACCCCATCAGACACTTGGACCAGGTGAAGTGCTGGCCAAGAGTGAAAGGAATCTAGAGTGGGTAGATGAAGAAGATGATGGATATTAATTATGACTTCTATGTCAGCTGCAAATGGGAACTGTAGGTTGTTTTCTTAACTCTAGTGTAAACAAATCTTATATTTAGAGATTGCAAGAAGTACCACCTTGAAGAGTCAGCAACACAGTGAACTAAATATGAGACATAAGCAGATTCAAGTGGTATAACTGATGATCTATGCGTGTGATGCGCCATACAAAATCTTGGCCCACCTGAATTCAGCAGAAATGTTGTATACTGTTCATTCACCTGATCTTACCGACACAACACATATATGCAGTGCAATCTCTTTTCTGTGCTGCTGTGTAGCTTTCTCTTCAGCTGCAAAAGACTGCTTAGCATTGTGCTACTGCAATCTCAAGTTTTAAGATAGTTAAAGTGCCCTGGGAAATTCCTCAACCAATAAAGGAAAGGAGTTGGTGTGTAGTTCGGTCAGTCCCCTTATTCTCTGGGGAGAAAGGCCAATTTGGAGGCACATTCTGTGTGGTTTCTCATTTTTCCCCAGTGGGATTAAGCCCTATATTTTGCAGAGGTAACCAGTTAATTAACATATACTTTATTGGTTTTTCTGCCTTCCATGTCTCATGTTCTCCTCTTTATTTAAATTTTAAGAGCTATTAAAATATGAGGTATAAAAGAACCAAGGGGAGATTATCTCGATAACTTTCATATCCTCTCTGTGCTGTACGTGGCCACATGCAAATGTACAGTTGAAGGATGTCCTACAGGAATATTTACCTAACACATTTCATTTAATCTGTTTTGTTGAGAGTGGTTAACTGTCAGTTCTATACAGAATTCAGATTTCTCAACCCAGAACATGTCTGCATTTCAGTATAGTTTCTATTCCCAGACAACGACTATTTTTGTTCTATAAACTTGCTTTTTGGTTTGGGACTTTAATGTAACGTACATTTCTTGCCTTCATCTCCAGATCATGGTGATGCTTAAAATGCAATAAATGCTGCAGCAAAATAAATTGACACCAGGGAGTATGGAAAGGAACATATATCTGCTTAAGGAGATTTTTTTTCAACCTCAATCTGAATATTAAACAATGTTTGTGCCATCAAAGAAGGCTGAATCAAAGGATATCAAATGAATAGCCATCCTATTTAGAGCTGGCACTTTTATTCCTAATAGACTAACAAATATCAAATAGCTAATATCAATTCACTATTCTTTAGCTTAGTTTATGGTCAGTGGCTTTTATACTCATTTATCTAGAGATGTTCTTTATAATAAGATTGAAAAAATTTATGATGTGTTTAACAATTCCACTTATGGTATCAGGAGACTCTAGGGACAGTAAATTTGAGTACGTTTCTGATTATTATTTCTAAATACCATCCAGGAAGACATCTCCAACAATACAATAATTTCAATTCTTTTTCTTTTTAGTCTTGAATCTAGACAATATTTTACCAATACCAAGTAACAGAGGAAATAGAAATATTTAAATTTTATTCATCTAAAGTTTCCATATTTTCTATTTAATAGCAAAAAGTATTTAAATGATGACACTGAGGATGCTCAATGCCCAGGCTGGAGTGCAGTGGTGAAATCTCAGTTCACTGCAACCTCTGCCTCCTGGGCTTAAGTGATCCTTCCACCTCAGCCTCCCAAGTAGCTGGGACTACAGGATAAATTTTGTATTTTTTGTAGAGGTGGGTTTCACCATGTTGCCCACACTGTTCTGAAACTCCTGGACCCAAGTGATCCACCACCTTGGCCTCCCAAGTGCTGGGATTACAGGTGTGAGCCACCTTGCCTGGTCTATCCAGGAAATTAGCCAAAGGATAGGAAAGGATAATTCTATCCAACATACTTACTGGATGCTTAGTAGGTGCCTGACACTGAAGCAAATCTAATGTGATGGGTAAATCTATACAATGTAAGTCTTAGCTTTGCTATTTCCTGACAATGTCATTTGGATTATTATTACTAACTTATCTGCCAATTTCTTTATCATTCAAAGGAAAATATGAATTCTTGTATACCAAGCCTGCTGTTAGGGTTTTATGAAATAGTATATGTAAAACGTCAAGCAATGCCTAGGGCAAAGTATTCAACAAATGTTAGTTATTTTTGGACTCCAGGGATCCAGGGATGAACAAGTGAGACATCTTACATGGAGGCAGACAATTTAATACGTAATTAAAATACAGCATGATAGTGGTAAGTGACAAAGAGAGTGTGTCATAAGACAAAAGCAAACAGAATCTAGATGAAAGTAATATTTAAGTCCAGATCTGAAGAGAAAGAGAAAGTTAGCAGGAAAAAATGAAAAGAATGACTTTCCAGAACAAATGAAGAGGCCAAATGAATGAAAGAGTATTATGACTTTGAGGAGCTAAAATAACTTAAGTGTAGCTGAATAGGTAGCATGATTGATGTTGTAGCAAGAGGTAACATGACCTCAGGAGAGGTCAGCAACCTTAAATCAGTGACTCTCAAACCTTTTGGTCACAGGAGCCCTACTCACTCTTAGATACTACCAAGAACCTCAGATGGCTTTAGTTTATATGGGTTATATCAATCAATCAATATTTACCATATTAGAAGTTAAAACAGGAAGTTTTAAAGTATTTATTAATTTATTTAAAAATAGCAACAATAAACTCATTATGTGTTAACAAATATTTTTATAATAAATATTTTCCCAAAACAAAATATTGTTAGAAGATTGGCATTGTTATACATTTTGGAAATCTCTTTAAAGTCTGTCTGAATGGAAGATAGCTGGATTATTACATCTGCTACTGAATTCAAGCTTCTGTGATAAGTTATTTTTGTTGACATGTATAAAACAAACATAATCTCACAGAAATTAAGTAGGAAAATAGAAGGAGTATTTTAGTAGCCCTTTCAGGATCTCTTGTTTTGTATAGATAGTTTTATATAGTCTTCTATCCACAACTATCTATACAAAACTATACAAAAAATCAACATGGAGTAGTTTCTTAAAGGTTAGTTGCAATGTGAGACATGACCCCATGTCGATTAACTTTTAATATACTGTTATATTAAAATTCATTGGTCTATTTTGGACTTTGAAAGTTTTGCCCATGTATAATTTTGCATCACCAGACATTTGGTCATTTGTAAAATATTGACTCACTGTGTTGTCCCACAGTTGTCTCCTCAGAAAAACTTTTACGTATTGGGAGGTAACAGGTTGATGATGTTGCATTCGTTTCTAATTTTAACTGAGAAGCAGAAATTTTATTATTGGCAACAAATACTATCATTTTTAAAATAGTCTTGCTCATTCATTTTTGAGAAAATGTTAGGCAAATATCCAATTCTTAATAACCACAGTTTGTCTTTCAGTTGTTCTTTCCAGTAAGAATGATGCTCCATTGTGAAAGTGAGTAGTTCAACTTGCAAATCAAACAATTGCCAAGTGCTTCAGAAGTACTTTACCTATACTTCCCATTCCTTCACACAAAATATTAAAAAGACTTGTCCACGGCCGGGCGTGGTGGCTCACGCCTGTAATCCCAGCACTTTGGAAGGCCGAGGCGGGTGGATCACGAGGTCAGGAGATCGAGACCATCCTGGCTAACACTGTGAAACCCCGTCTCTGCTAAAAATACAAAAAATTAGCTGGGCGTGGTGGTGGACGCCTGTAGTTCCAGCTACTCGGGACGCTGAGGCAGGAGAATGGCGTGAACCCGAGAGGCGGAGCTTGCAGTGAGCCGATATTGGGCCACCGTACTCCAGCCTGGGTGACAGAGCGAGACTCCGTCTCAAAAAAAAAAAAAAAAAAAAAAAAAAAAAGACATGTCCACAAGGGGTGAGACATGGCAACATTAATGAATCTTACTTCTTTATTGAGATCATTTTTAAATGAAAGTGTATTTTTAAAAACCTGAGAGTGTATACAAATGAATAATGACCTAGAAAGTTTGATGCCACTGTCTTGATTTGTGATTAAGTGATAGTCCACCTTTATTTTTGCACTATCAGTACAAAGGGCAAAATATATTCGGTATTGTTATGAAAAAGTTATGATCATAAAGACCTCTGCTAGGGTTTCAGTTACCCAGGCATTTTGACCACACTTTTTCTAAGAACCATCAGATTATAAAATCAAAAATATCCAAGAAAAGGAAACTGATGAGAATTTTAAGTGGTGTATAGTTTATGTTATTTAATTGTGTTTGTTCATCATACAAAGGTCTCATTAAGTGTTTAGGGAGCTGTCACGTAAATAGAAATTAGATATGTCCTGTGTTTGGTTTCTATGGGTAGAACTAAAACTAATAAATACAAATGGCAATCAGATAGATTAAAGGGCAGCATAAACATGAGTTCCCTAAACATCACTGACTTTTTCCCATTGAAAACTATTTGGTGTTGAGTTTCTAGGAACTGAGCCAAGGCAGAAAAATCATCAATGCTATTGGGTAGGTTTAAATGCTAGAGAGGTCGCTGGATAAAATGACCTTCAAATTTTCCTAAAATGTTGAGATTCTGTGATTTTTTTTTATTAGATTACCTGAAATATAAAACAATAAGAAATGTATGAAAATGACAACCAAAGGCTTTGTAAAATTAGTTCTTCAGGTTTTTTTTTTCTTTTTAATTTTGCTGTTTAGCACAGTTCCACTGATTTCCATAGAGCAACTGCTCTTGGAAGGAAATTCTAATGCTATGTCATTTGGTGAAAGCGTCTACCCAAACAATCTGCTCAGGCCTAAATAATGTTAAAAGCTGCAAATGGAATTGTGTTAAAACAGAAATAAATTATTTGTAATTTTGCTTAGTGCCAATTAATTACTTTTTTGAAATAATTGTTTTTAATGAAATGTATGTTTTATTTGTCTGGTTATCATAATCACTTTTTGCTTTGTTAATTTATTTTTCACTTTTCAAGTGTGCAATGGAATTTGCATATCAATTCAAAAAGGGTTAGAGCAACTGTACACATTGAGGAACTACATATATTAGGGAATAACATAATGAGTAGTCAACAAGTTTATTAATTGTTTTAATGAAATTTTACCTCCAGTTAAATTTATGTGACACCTACACAACCATCAGTTAATTTGGAGAGAAAGAAGTGCAGTGATGTTGGATGATCATTGGCTTTCTGTATATTTCAGTAAATTATACTGATAATTTTTGATGCTGTTTATGTATAGCAAAATATACTTTGATTTAAAATAATCCATTTTGTATTTTGTCAACTAATTATCATAATGTGTAAAAAGGTGCAGAGAAATCTCCCTCTCTCCTTTTCTCTCTCTTTCTTCCTATCTCTCTCTCTTTCTCAGTAAAATAAAAAGTAGTAAAGAGACATAAGAAACTAAGAGATAAAAAGATGCTCATCTGTGAAATACATGGAGGCGAAATCATCAGAGATTTTAAAAACAAATGTAAAAAGAAATCCGTGGGTTTCTTTCATTCTTCATTCTCACTGTCTCCTTACTAATATTTAAGAACATTCCAATCACATCATTCCCCATCTGAAGTGGCTATTATCTGCTCCCTTGCTCTTAAATCTCCTCTCTTTTGCATGGTAGCTTCTTTCATCTTTAGCTGTGAAAAGATAACTCTAAACATTGTTTAAAGAACAAGCAATCTGAGGTGAAGTTCAAAAAACACTAAAGAGTATTACATTTATTGAATTGTGCTTAAGATCAATGCATTATGAATTTCCTATTAGAGCTCTTCACTATTTTCTGGACACATTCTTCTATTCTTTGTTACATGTATAATACATTGAACCTGCAGGTAACCAACATTCAGCTTCACCTTCAGACTTGTCTTGGTTTTCTCATATGGGCTTTCAGTAATTCTCTCTAAATCAATAATTGTTCTTTCTACTAAAATACAAGCTCTTACAAGCAAGATACAATTTACTGTGGATATGAAATCAGCAGAATATAAGCTCAGAATTGTGGTAATTCTAATTCCTGAAATTTCAATACAAAGAAAAATTATTTAACTACAATGTGGAATTTGTCTGCAATAGAAGTTAATTTAAAATTACTTAAAATATTTGTTATAAGGTAAGCCTTGCTGAACAGCTTTTAAGGATAAGATTTAAGTAAGTTACAGCACACTCTCAGTATCATGATTACAGTTTTTTTGGAGTTGATTTTATAAGCCCCCAAATTAAACAAATTTGATACATCTTTTCTTTACTCACTGTGGTTCTCATTTATCAAGGCAAAAATTGTACCTGACAAAATTAAACAGGCAAGGAACACTTTATTTAGGCTATTGCAACAGGAGAGAATGAACTTAACTCTGATGAAACAGAGGGCTGGAGAGTTTTTAAGAGCTGAGGTTGGGAAGATTCTAGGCCATCTCTATTTGCTGATTGGCTTCACCCAAAGGAAAAGTAAACTTTTTTGTATTTTCATGACAGGAGGTAGTTCTACAACTTGGAGCAAGACATCCACGGAAGTTAAGCTATTACTCTCCTATAGAAACAGGGAGATAAGGGTACTATCTTCCTCAATGTTTACATTTCAAAAGAATGGTTCCCAGGTCCTTGAGACAGATCTTCCTGTCTGTCCATAATCATGATATTGATACCATAGTCATGATATTGAGAATGTGCTGTAACTTACTTAAATCTTATTCTTATAAGCTGTTCAGCTAGGCTTACCTTATAACAAATATTTTAAGTAATTTTTAATTGACTTCTATTGAAGAAAAATTCTACATTGTAGTTAAATTATTTTCCTTTGTATTGAAGTCTCAGGCATTAGACTTAACACAGGTTGTAAAACTCGTAAAAAGCTTGTAGAACATTTCCATAAGTTTCATAGAGACAGAGAAAGAATTGACAATTGACAATTTTCTTAAGTAAATTCTCTAAGCAAAGGGAGGTTGAGTTTAGGGGCAGGAGAAGCTTGTCTAATGTTTGATCAGATTGAGGGAAAGAAGAAAACTGTTCTGGTCACATGTACATTTTCTTCTATTGAGACCTGTGGTCTATTCCTTTTTCATCAAATTAGGTCATCCTAATTTCTGACAGATAAAATAATTATATATTGCCAAATTTCAAGGGAGTGATTATTGTTTCATGGACTTTTGTAATAAAAATATCCATAATATATTTTTGATTAGTTGTTGAGAGCCCACATGTATAAATTACTTTTGAGTACCATGAAGAAAGAGAACCTATAAGATATTTTCTAATGTTGAATAGCTATAATGATGTATTTGTCTTACTAATTGGTGATTTTGACATTTCTAGTATTTACAAGATGGGGAATGTATTAGTGATCCCTAGGGGGACAGAACTAGTAGGAGATATGTATATATAAAAATAAGTTTATTAAGGAGAATTGACTCACATGATCACAAGGTAAAGTCCCACGATAGGCCATCTGCAAGATGAGGAGCAAGGAAGCCAATAGTGGCTCAGTCCGAGTCCCAAAACCTCAAAAGTAGGGAAGCTGACAGTGCAACCTTCAGTTTGTGGCTGAAGGCCCAAGACCTCCTCGCAAACCACTGGTGTAAGTCCAAGAGTCTAAAAGCTGAAGAACTTGGAGTCTGATGTTTAAGGGCAGGAAGCATCTAGCACAGGAGAAAGATGAGGGCCAGAAGACTGAGCAAGTCAGCTTCTTCCACCTTCTCCTGCCTGCTTTTTCTAGCTGCACTGGCAGCCGATTGGATGGTGCTCACCCAGATTGAGGGTGGCTCTGCCTCTCCCAGTCCACTGACTCAAATGTTAATCTCTTCTGTCAACACCTTCACAGACACACCCAGGAACAATATTTTGCATCCTTCAAACAAATCAAGTTGACATTTAATATTAACTATCACAAAGGATAATAATAATTGGAAAAATAATTGGTTTTTCTTTCTAAAGTCTTGGCAAAAGTTACATATAAAACATGAACAATCATTTGGTTTTAACCAATATGCCTTGAATATGTCTATTCTAATCATCTCAACATTATTTATTCTGTGGAAGTCTTCAAGGATCTCAAAAGACACATACTTCATGATCTCAGTTGCATGTGAAATCTAAGAAAAGTTGAATTCACAGAAGTAGAGAGTAGAATGGTGGTTACCAGGGGCTGGGGGATTGGGATTGGCAAGATGTTGGTCAAAGAGTATGAAATGTCAATTAGACATTCATTCAAAGAATGATAAGTATGTGAGGTAATAAATTTATTTACTAGCTTGATTTAGCCATTCTACAATGTATACATATTTCAAAATATCCTGTTATACACTATATACATCATTTTTGTTTGTCAATTAAAAATAAATAACAAGAAAGAGAAAGAAACTTAGAAGCATATATTAATATAATTAAATGCAATCATAGATAATGTCAAGTTCTGCCATATCATTTAATAGGTGAGGAAAAGGATACAAATGAAAATGAGACAGTCCAGAGTCACAGTGACCATCTGGAGGACTTTAACCCAGTCACTAAGCTCTTAAATATTCCTTCAAAGGCAGAAAGTATATATGATTTGAATTTGTCTGGAGAGTTGCTAAGTACTTGATTAAAAACATTTCTTAGGAAACTATGGACACGAGTTAAATGAAGATTAAAGAAATACTAGCACAGATCGTAAAATAAATATTCAACATATGATCGAGACAGCTGCAAGTAAGGATCACCTTATAATTGTTAAAAAATACTTTGAACATATTATAATGAATATTGCGTTTTATCAGATACTTTAAAGTGTAACTTGACTATGTCCTATAATTATTTATTGACTCTGACCAAATGTGTGTATAAAGAAAACTTTAATCTTGTATGTTGAGGAAGAGTAGTTTTTAGTACCGTTTTAGAGAAAGAAGTTAGTTTGAGTGACCCCTTTTTATATAGGTCTTGACTGCTCTTAATTTGAATTGAATGGATAATTAGCAGGCAGAATTACCTAGAGAAAACAAGTTATTTTGAGTTCTCCAGCGGGAATTAGCTAGTAGGGATTCAGCTTAGTGTGCAGAACATCTCATTCAAATTATTGTAACTTAGAAACATCTTATGTATGGCCATGAAACGGTGCTGTTTAAAGACTTTTCTGAGGGTATGAATTAAATAGAGCATTTTGTAATAAAACAAGAGAGCAAAATGGAGTGATAGTGGAGGCAAACCTAAGGAATACCCTTGGCATGAGCATGATTTTGTTGTTTCTTATTGGTAGCTTAGCCTTTCCATTTCTTTTTCAGCATGGTATATAGACATCAGGAATAGAACTAAAGCTGAACAGAATATTGTTTTAACAGAGCCAAAGGCAAAGTACATCCTCAAGTAAACTTCAAATGCAACCTGGGAAATTAATTCCAAGTTGACTCAAATGACAACACTAATTTTGGTTTTAAGGCAGAGTAGTGTGGAGGGGACAAGAATATTATTACTCTATCATTACTGTGTGTGTGATGACAGGGTTCAAGCTGCATAATTAGTTAATAATGGGAAGCAAATGTTCCAGAAATTTAGATACTGAGAAGAGGTGGTCAGAAGTGTAATGCCTCTATGAGGAGGTGACGAGTACACTTTTCACCCTGTACATTATCAAAATGGTTCCTGAGTAAAAGAAAAATAACTAGTTTTATACAATCCCTTTAGTATAAATGTTTCCCTATATGATCTGTAATAAATACATTAAAAGATATTCTGAGTGCTGACTCACATATTATTAGTTTCAAGGGAGTATTGAATGTGATTATAATATCTATCTTTGAGGATATGAGTATTCAAACAGCATATATATAAATGTATAATATCATATGATACATTTATATGTGACTGCTCTTGAATTGAATAGATAAGTAACAGGCAAAAAGGCAGAAATACCTAGAGAAAATGTTATTTTCAGTTATCTAGTGAGAATTAGTGAGTAGATATTCAGCATATTGTGTTGGTTTTATATGTATATAGCAAGTGCCTAGTTCAGTGCCTAGCACATCCCTGATAATAATAGTAGCTTCTTTTTTATTATTGCTTATATTGATACTACAAAAACTGTGGAAAACCCTAATACTTATATTTGACTTAGATATGTAGTCTTTGCTTACTATACAATTAAGATACTAATATATTTTATTGTATAAGACTCAAGTGCAAACAGATATAAAGAGAAAATTGTGCAAGTTCCCATACTCCCTCTCCTCAGGCCTGCTTTCAACTTTCATGATCACCACTACATGGTATGTATTTTTTGGCTTTGCATTTATAAGCACTTACATGCAAACAGAGAATGTATGAACTTTTTTTTGAAGCTACGTAGGGACAAAGGGAGCTTTCCTTTCTCTCCCTCCTGAAGGTTAGATAATGTGAGTTTATAAAACAAATTGATCTAGCCTAGGCAATATGGTGAAACCTTGCCTGTACAAAAAATACAAAAATTAGCTGGGCATGGTGGCATGCATCTGTAGTCCCAGCTACTTGGGAGGCTGAGGTGGGAGGATCACTTGAGCCTAGGAGGCGAAAGTTGCAGTGATCTGAAATAAGGCCACTGCACTCCAGGCTGAGCAACAGAGAGAAATCCGGTCTCAAGAAAAAAACAAAACAAAACAAAAAACTCAAAAAACAAAAAACGCAATAACAAAAACTGACCATAGAGAGATTAACAGGAATTAAGGCATATACATTTATTAATGGGCATAAACACAGAGCCATACAAAATAGGAAGCTCAAAGAAGAGTCAGATGACTGAGACTTTTATACCATCCTGAGGTTACAGAAGTATTGAGATTGGACTTTTGGGATGGGGAAGTGTCGTCATAGGTTATGGGAGAGTAGGGAGAGGAAATCATGATAAGCAAAGAGTTTCTTGTTATGCAGATAAAAATCTTTCAGGTAATCTCAGAGCTAGCTTCTGAAAAAAATAGATGATAGCCTGTGGAAAAAGTTTCTCCATCAGATCTTTAAAAATGTCAGATTTGTAGTCCTCTTTTTCTGTGAGTTAATCTTTCCTAGATCCAGGTAAATCAGGTAAATGAGTCTCAGAGATAGGGTATTGGCACCTGCTGTTTATTTCACTAGTGTAGATTTCCTCTACAGATGCAAATCACCCCCACAAAAGACAGCTTTTCAGAGCTTTCACTGTATTTGAAGCCCCTCTAAATTGTTGTCTTGAAATATACCAAAGAAGTATATTTTGGGGTAAGCATATTTTGGCTTCTTTCATTCCCCCATTTCAAACTTAATTTTCAGAAAGTTTTATATATAAAGTAAGGTTCAGAACTATGGAGAGATTTGGGTCAGAAGTTTTGGGATAAGACATTGATACAGGGGAAGAAAACAGATTGGATCAAGCAGAAAAGAACAAATTAGAGCACATTTTCCCACGTTTTCTTGAATCAATCTCTTAGTCTTCAGAATAGGAAAGTTAAGTTAAAAAGTTGTGTCTCATTTCAGGAAGTGGTATTGGAGATGGACTCCCATCAAGGTTAGTTCTCAGTATGGTATAAGCAACTCTATATGGTAGAAGCACATAGGCATTCAATAAGAGACTTTTCTATTAAAACAAAAGAAAAACAAAGGTTAATGTCTGGAGTTATGAGCTAGTCTCTGAGTCTGGAGGGCAATCAGTTGAGAAGATTCTAGACTTGGCCTTAAAGTATTTTTGGTTGGAGTGGGTGCAGGCAGTGACAGGTAATGTGACAGATTGTCCTGGGTTGCATTTTGCATGTCACAAAGTTTGTCCAAATATAAGCTGTTGTGGTGACTTTTTTAAAGCCAAGTTGACTAGCTTCAGATTGTAGGGCCTCAGGTAAGAGGCAGTTTTAATTTCTAGAGATTCCAAATAAGAAGGGTGGGAAAAAAATGGGAATGTTCATTTGGAGACTTGCAACCAGGAAAGAATTCAGAATTTATTCCAAATTGCAAGTAAATAATAGAATTTCAAAGACTAATGAGCTGGAATCTAAAAACATAATAGGTGTACTATAGGAATTTTTTCTGAGACATATTTTTTCTCTATATATTTACCTCCATTTTTACCAAACATATTTGTGGTAAGACTAATTTGTTTGCAAAATAAGTTGCCCAGGCTGGTCTTGAACTCCTGAGCTCAAGTGATTCCCCTGCCTCAGCGTCCCAAAGTGCTAAGATTACGTGCATGAGTCACCATGCTTGGCCTATAAGAAATCTTGAATTAGGCTTAAAAGCCTCTAAAGGCTAGTGAGCGAAGATAGAATTGACTCACTCTCAAATTGTGTCTGTAATTATAGTGTCTGGGTGAATTCCTCTCTTCTCGATGTCTTCAAAATAGCTCATGGTTCTTGGGCCTGCCAGAAAGTGACATTCTTTACCTACCTGCAGGGAAACCATGTGGACTATGCATTTAAATTATCAGGCCATTTTTTTCCAAGGGGTTTTTACTGGCTCCATAAAGCCCCTTAAAGAAATCTTGTCACTTCTGAAAATATTTCATTCTAGTCAAAGCCTCAGTAAAATAACCATTGTTTCTAATTGTGTCCTATTACAAAAGAACACAGATTCTTATTCAATTTATCCAAACGTTATATTGCCTAAAATATGAACACTCACACATAGGTTCCTAATTCTAAAAGGATCAGTAGAGACAAAGGTAAATGTTTCAATTCTGTTTACAAAATTATACTTAACCAAATTATTGCAAGCTATAAATAACTTAAAAGTGAAAACGTTTCCTTAAATATGGAAAACAAAAGGAATCAGCAATGTTCCAAACAAAATGTCATAAAAAGACATTTTATTCAAATGTAATGAATTTTTGTTTTTTGGAATTGAGTTGGCAGTTTCATGAACCCATGTATCTCTTTTTTCATGTCTTATTGGCATTTATTTTATTTTATTTTTTAACTTTTATTTTAGGTTTTGGGGTACATGTGCAGGTTTGTTATATAGGTAAACTTGTGCCATGGGGGTTTGTTGCATAGATAGATTATTTTGTCACCTAGTACTAAGTCTAGTATGCAATAGTTATTTTTTTCTGCTCCTCCCACTCCTCCCACCCTTTATCCTCAAGTAGGCCTCAGTGTCTGTTGTCCCATTCTTTGTGTTCATGAGTTCTCATCATTTAGCTACCACTTATAAGTGAGAACATGCAGTGTTTGGTTTGCTGTTCCTGCGTTAGTTTGCTAAGGATAATGACCTCTAGCTCCATCCATATTCTTGAAAAACATATTATCTTATTGTTGTTTTATGGCAGCATAATATTTCATGGTGTATAGGGACCACATTTCCTTTATCTAAAATCTGTCATTGTGGGCATTTAGGTTGAGTCCATGCCTTTGCTACTGTGAATGGTGTTGCAATTAACATTAGTGTTCATGTTTCTATATGGTAGAATGATTTCTATTCCTCTGGGTATATACTCAATAATGGGATTGCTGGGTCAAATAGTGGCTCTGTTTTTAGCTCTTTGGAATCACCATACTGCTCTCCCCAATGGTTGAACTTATTTACACTCCCACCAACAGTGTAGAAGTGTTTCATCTTCTTTCAAGCTCACCAGCATCTGTTATTTTTTGGCTCTATAATAATAGCCATTCTGACTGACATGAGATGGTATCTCATTGTTGTTTTGATTTGCATTTCTCTAATTATGAGTGATATTGAGCTTTTTATATATATATGCTTTTGGGCACATGTGTGTCTTCTTTAGAAAAGTGCCTGTTCATGTCCTTTGCCCACTTTTTAATGGGGTTCTTTGCTTTTCTCTTGTACATTTGTTTAAGTTCCGTATAAATGTTGGATATTGGACCTGTGTCAGATGCATAGTTTGGAAATATTTTCTCCCACTTTGTAGGCTGTCTGCTTACTCAGTTGATAGTTTCTTTTGCTGTGCAGGAGCTCTTAAGTTTAATTAGATCCCATTTGTCAATTTTTGCTTTTGTTGCAATTGCTTTTGATGTCTTTGTCATGAAATCTTTGCCTGTTTCTATGTCTGAGATGGTATTGCCTAGGTTGTCTTCCAGGGTTTTTATAGTTCTGGGTTTTACATTTAAGTCTTTAATCCATCTTGAGTTGATTTTTGTACATTGTGTAAAGAAGGAGTCCAGTTTCAATCTTGTGCATACAGCTAGCCAGTTATCACAACATGATTTATTGAATAGGGAGTCCTTTCCCAGTTGCTTTTTTGTCAGCTTTGTTGAAGATCAGATGGTCATAGGTGTGTGGCCTTATTTCTGAGATCTCTGTTCCTATGGTCTATGTGTCTGTCTTTGTATGAGTGTCATGCTGTTTTAGTTACTGTAGCCCTGTAGTATAGTTTAAAGTCAAGTAGAATGATGCCTCCAGCTTTGTTTTTTTTGCTTAGGATTGCCTTAGCTATTAAGGCTCTTTTGTGGTTTCATATGAATTTTAAAATAGTTTTCTATAGTTCTATGAATAATGTCAATGGAAATTTAATAGGAATAGCATTGAATCTGTAAATTGCTTTGGGCAGCATGGCCATTTTAATGATACGGATTCTTCCTATCAATGAGCATGGGATATTTTTCTATTTGTTTTTGTCATATCTGGTTTCTTTGAGCAGTGTTTTAAAATTCTCCTTGTACCATTCTTCCACTTCCCTGGTTAGCTGTATTTCTGGATGTATTATTCTTTTTGTGGCAACTGTGAATGGGATTGTATTCCTGTTTTGGCTCTCAGCTTGGCTGCCTTTGGTGTATAGGAATGTTAGTGATTTTTGTACATTGAGTTTGTAACCTGAAACTTTGCTAAAGTTTTTTTATCATCTAAGTAGCTTTTGAGCCAAGACTATGGGGTTTTCTAGACATAGAATTGTGTCATCTGAAAACAAGGATAGTTTAACTTCCTCTCTTTCTATATGAATGCCCCTTATTTATTTCTCTTGCCTGATTGCTCCAGCCAGGACTTCCAATACCCTGCTGAGTAGGAGTAGTGAGAGGGTATCCTTGTGTTGTGCTAGTTTTCAAGGGGAATACTTCAAGCTTTTCCCCATGCAGTATCATGTTGGCTGTGGGTTTGTTGTATATGGCTCTTATTATTTTGAGAGAACCCATGTTTCTTTATTAGATATTTGGAAGCTCTTACCCAGTCCAATGAGAAGAACATCAGTATAAAGCAATTAACTGTGGACAACAAGACTAAAGTAGCCGTGATTAAACATCTAGTGGGAGTTCATACAACTTGCAATTGATGAAGAAATTTGGCTATTTCTATGGCATATCATATTTTAATGTAACAACCAAAATTGTGACATTTATATATGACATATTAGATTTTTAATAATCCCATACAATTATGTAATACATATGTCCGTAACATAGCCACACAAACATAACTCAAAGAAAGTTGAAAATTACTTCTTATTTGAAAATGCTTTTTGTATGATTTTAAAATATCAAATAAACCTAATTGTTCTCATTTTTTCTAACTGGAAAAGTCCTTCTTAAATGTCCAAAAGTTGATTTCAGGTGAAAAAACCTTAATTTATAATTTGAAATTGGATTTTAGAAAGGTTGTCAAATGTGTGAAAGGTTTAAAATATTTGATCTAAATAAGATTGCAGGTCACTGTGAAATAATAATCATCCATTTAAGCAAAAGACCTAATAAAGACAGCATGAGGCACACAGGATCTGTTTCTCTCTCTTCTTTTACTCCTTTGTTTGTTTATGCAGTTTGTTTAAAAGGTGAACAAAAATATTTTATATCTTAACAATGTTATACAAAAATCTTATTTAAAGGAGAGTACTGAATTGTAGTTCTATATTAATCTACCTTGAGAATTAAGCCTCAAAGATTTTTTTTATTATTATACTTTAAGTTCTAGGGTACATGTGCACGATGTGCAGGTTTGTTACCTATGTATACATGTTCCGTGTTGGTTTGCTGCACCCATTAACTTGTCATTGACATTAGGTATTTCTCCTAATGCTATCCCTCCCCCCATCCCCCCACCCCACAACAGGCCCTGGTGTGTGATGTTCCCACCCTGTATCCAAGTGTTCTCATTGTTCAATTCCCACCTATGAGTGAGAACATGTGGTGTTTGGTTTTCTGTTCTTGCTATAGTTTGCTCAGAATGATGGTTTCCAGCTTCATCCATGTCCCTACAAAGGACATGAACTTATCCTTTTTTATGGCTGCAAAGTATTCCATGGCATATATGTGCCACATTTTCTTAATCCAGTCTATCACTGATGGACATTTGTGTGAATTTCAAGTCTTTGCTATTGTGAATAGTGCCACAATCAACATATGGGTACATGTGTCTTTATAGCATGATTTATAATCCTTTGGGTATATACCCAGTAATGGAATCACTGGGTCAAATGGTATTTCTAGTTCTAGATCCTTGAGGGATCGCCACACTGTTTTCCACAATGGTTGAACTAGTTTACACTCCCATGAACAGTGTAATAGTGTTCCTATTTTTCCACATCCTCTCCAGCACCTGTTGTTTCCTGAGTTTTTAATGATCGCCATTCCAACTGGTGTGAGATGGTGTCTCACTGTGGTTTTGATTTGCATTTCTCTGATGATCAGTGATGATGAGCATTTTTTCATGTGTCTGTTGGCTGCATAAATGTTTTCTTTTGAAAAGTGTCTGTTCATATCCTTTGCCCACTTTTTGATGGGGTTGTTTGTTTTTTTTCTTGTAAATGTGTTTGAGTTCATTGTAGATTCTGGATATTAGCCCTTTGTCAGATGGGTAGATTGGAAAAATTTTCTCCCATTCTGTAGGTTGCCTGTTCACTCTGATGGTAGTTTCTTTTGATGTGCAGAAGCTCTTTAGTTTAATTAGATCCTATTTATCTATTTTGGCTTTTGTTGCCATTGCTTTTGGTGTTTTAGTCATGAAGTCCTTGCCCATGCCTGTGTCCTGAATGGTATTGCCTCGGTTTTCTTCTAGGCTTTTTATGGTTTTAGGTCTAACAGGTAAGTCTTTAATCCATCTTGAATGAATTTTTGTATAAGGTGTAAGGAAGGGATCCAGTTTCAGCTTTCTACATATGGCTAGCCAGTTTTCCCAGCACCTTTTATTAAATAGGGAATCCTTTCCCCAGTGCTTGTTTTTGTCAGGTTTGTCAAAGATCAGATGGTTGTAGATGTGTGGTGTTATTTCTGAAAGTCTCAAACATTTTTTTAAAAGCCCTTATGTAAATTCATTCAATTTTAGTCAGTTTCATCACACTACAATTTTTTAATGATTTATATTTTGTAACCATTTTACAATTTTCCTATCCATTCAGTTCTACATATATATATTTTATATATATTTATATATATTATATATATATTTATATATATTTTATATATATTTACTTTTTTTAAATATATATAATTTTTTTTTGAGATAGAGTCTCACTCTGTCACACAGTCTAGAATGTAGTAGTGCGATCATAGTTTACTGTAGCCTTGAAGTTCTGGGCTTAAGCAGTGCTCCCACCTCATTCTACCAAGTTGCTAGGACTATAGGTGCACACCATGACAGCAGGCTAATTAATTTTTTTTTTTTTTTGTAGAGATGGGTGGTCATGCTATGTTGCTCAGGTTGAACTCAAACTCCTGGCCTCGAAAAATACTCTTGCCTTGGACCCCTAATGTGCTGCCATTACAGACATGAGCCACCATAATTGACTGAAACAATTTTAAATAACCTCTAAACTACGCAAAGTGACTTTTCCTTCAACAAAAATACACATCCTCCTGTCTTCCTTAAAACTTTCCTTACCAAAACCATAATAGTCTGTTCTTCCTGTGAATTAATCTTTCCTAGATCCAGATAAGGCAGGTAAGGAAGTCTCAGGGAAAGCTGTTTGGATCTAGTATTTACTTCACTAATGTAGATTCCCTCTACCATTGCAAGTCTCCCCAACAGAAGACAGCTTTTTAGAGCTATCTGCATGCTAGCAGCCTTTCTGAATAGCCATCTCAAAATATGCCGGAGAAGTATATTTTGAGGTGGCACACTTAGGTTTCCTTTATTTACATGAGATCATAGGATAAATACATTATGGCAATTTGTGTATTTCAGTTACTAGATTGTGGTGATATTTCCATATTTGCAAATTTTTTCTTAATGGCTGCAGTGTTAATGTATCATATATTATGCAGTTTTTCATCTCTTGATGAACAAGAAATTTGCAATTGCAAAAAAATCTGTAATGAACTTTCTTTAGAACCTTTGTGGACTGGTATATTTCTTAGGTTTAGATTTTTAGATGTAGAATTTTCCTGTCAAATGCATACAGTTTTAAAATCTGTTAGGTCTTTCAAAAGCTTCTTTGAAAAAATTGTTATGGATTTACATTTTAACCACCAGTGTAATTGTGCTCACTTCCTTACATTTTGCTCCTTGCATAACTATTTTATATCTTTTGTCATCATACTGTGTATGATGATAGAAAAGGGCCTGTGTGATTCTTGACTTGGTGGAATTTAAATTATTTCATATTTTGAGAGATTTTACAGTGAGCTATTCCGCACTCTTCTCCACAGGCCAGGACATTATATAATGACCAGTGGCATTAATTCTCTCTGAACAAACATTTTGTTGAAAACACTGCCTCAGAACCTTTAAAATCTTGAGAGCTTACAGAGTTTTATGATTACCTTTTGGAATCTTTCTGTGAAAGCTGCCCTTGAAAAACTAAGTCCTATAATTTTATCATCTAGTGTCTGCTTTTCAGAATTTATTATAGGCATTTCCCTTATGATTTTGGCTGATTTATTTTGTCTTTATTCTCATATAAAACATGTCAAAAATACAAAGTAGAAGAATGTTGATGACATATATTGCTAATAATTGCTTTCACATATTTTCTAGGTAAAAGGTAACACTTGTTTAATGTTATTATTAGTGTCATGAATATTATCTATATAAAAATCAGATGAAACAAATGAAACAACTTAGATTTCCTTTATACAATACCCTTTCAATTGTTTTTGTTGTTTTATGTTATTGACTACTATTTCTCCCCACACTTAAAAAAATCATTATATTGATAGATGAACTGCAAGAAATAGAAAACAATTTGTTCTTGATGATGTTATTTTAATTCAGGCAATATTTCCCTATGTCCCTTAAATATATAAATATTGATGTTAAAATGGAAGCAGTACATATTTCCTTGTCAGATACCTCATATGAAAAATGACTGGAAGAAAGTGTGAACAATAAAAGCAACAGAGCATTTATTGAGCATTTATTTTTTGCCTAATATGATGACTTATAAATCTATCATTGATCATATGTGTATAAAAGTATTAGCTGACAATTTATTTAATGCATTGTTATGTAAATACAGAAATTTGCATATATTTGTAAAATCCTTTAAAATGTGCTAGAGAAATCAAGAACATCTAGTTCCTTAGCAGACAAAAGTTTATTAATTGAAAATAAAATCTTCTGTATTGATTTTTAAAATGATGAATTGTAGCAAAGAGCTCAGAGAATACATATTTTAACTAGGTTTTTAATAAATGCCTTGATGGGTCAAGAAAGACAGATTTCTGCTCTCTCATTCTTATACATGCTTGGCTCATCCTAAATTACAGCAATGTTTAATTGCCACCGAAATTCTCAAGATAAAATTCTCAGCACAACTGCTTGCTAAGCAAAATGAAAAACATAAATTTTATCTGTGCTGAGCAAATGCATTTGGAAACTGACTTTGATTTGGTTTGCAGCGTCTTTTGCAGAACAAAGTTTCTGCTGATTCTTTGGAGGATTTGGTTAAGGTTGAGAGGATAATCTGTTTGACAATCAACTGGTCTCCAGGAAGGGTATTCCAAAAAACATGTTTTCTGTATTGTAAACAGAATTGATTCCTTTACTAACAGCTCACATCAATTTTTTTTATAAAAACATATTCTCCTCTGTTTATAGGGAATCTAACATTCCAGCTATAATTATTTTGTTACAATTTTATTAAAGGTATTTTTACTTCTAGGAAAATGATCACATAGAACAAAACATATGCCCATTTCAAATTATCTAATAAAGTTCATTTCAGTCACTGCCATGTTCCTTGTATTCTCAAATAACATGTTTTCTGTTTCTCAGTGTGTGGGTTGTCTAAAATTTGTAAGAAGTCAAGTAACGCACATTTATTTTCATGCACTTCCATTCCCATCATTTATTTTTTCTTACAGTGATTACTTGTTCAAGCAGATTGATTTTTCACATGATTCCACTGGTTTCCTCAATACTTTTTGTTTATTCAGTATGCTAATTCCTAAGCCCTGCTGTAAATTACTCTGTTTCTAGTGTTGCCAAAGAAAGGAAATCAGAACAGATGCTACATGCCTTCTTTTACGTACATTGGATTCCCCGTTTCTTTTTTTGAACAGGTTTTCTAATTGTTTAGATTCCCTATTTGTGTTTATTCTTGTTCATACTTGCCTTTTCTTTTTAATTTGAAAGAAAAGGGTTGAAAACCAATGGTCAATGCACAAGTTGGCTGCTAGTCATGTAATATTTAGTTCCAAGGCATAAGCGTGTTTATTTTCTCTATCGAAATAATTTTTTCCTGAATTCACTACAAACCGATTTTAACAGGTGGGATTGAACATGTGTTCACTTCCAGTCTTTCTTCAAACTCCAGTGAAATGTAAATAAAGAGATTTTAAAAGGCATAAAATGTCAAGGACAAATAGAAAACAAGTGACAAACATAGCAGTGATATTTTGAGGCTGGAAAGCAAAAATAGTAAAATACACACACACACACACACACACACACACACACACACACACACACACACACACACACATACACACAAACATCAATTCCCTTTCTTGGTCTTTCTCCTTAGCACTTACTAATGGGCTCTGGTCTATTGCCTGAGTCTTAGCTAGAGCAGGATCTACATTAAGGATATGGACATGATTCCCAGTAGAAGGTGGAACATATGTTACCATGTCCTGGAATGTGAATCACCATCTTTATCAACTGATGTTACAGTTGATAGAAGTTCAATGTGAATATTAGTTTATGATATTCTTTTCCATGTAGTTTATAAAATCCATAATAATGTTCCCATTATTCTATATCTTCACAGATAGTGATAATACAAAGCTTGGAACTCTTTTTAGTTCATGCCATTTAACCGGGAAGACACTACTGCTTTTTCTTCTTACACATTGTTTTATTCTGTGCTTAAACTTTATGCTAGACTTTATTTTATACTAAACTTTGTATAAACTAGTTTATACCAACTTTATTTTAACCTTTCATACTAGATAAGTTTAGAGAAAAAATATTTCTTCCTTTAAATAGATTGGTCTTGGCCAATGAAACATGATCAAACCTAATGTATGAAATTCTGGGTAGAATGTTAAAAGGGAACTATTGTTCTGGCACCTTCCTCTTCCCTTCATGCTGGGTGAAATACAGATAAAATCTTGCTATATTTCCAATCTAGTCAATATATTCTATAGCTACTGAAGCTAGTCAATATTTCTATAGCTAAGGGAAAGAAATTCAAATCAATAATTATATTGCCAACACACATTATGCTAGAGAAATATAGAAGTTCTATCTTATTTCAGCCATGTTATTTTGTTTTTCTATTATAATCTGTTACTGATTGAACTATGTCTCCTTATCCCTCACTTCCCACTTCACATTGAAGTCCTAATCCCCCATGTGACAGTATTTGGAGATAGGACCTATAAAGAGGTAATAAAGGTTAAGTGAGATCATAAAGTGGGGCTTAAACTTGATAAGACTGTTTTTAGTAGAAGAGGAGACACCAGATCTCTCTCTCCACCCCACCCTGCCTCTGATTGTGCACAGAGGAAAGCCTGGGTGAGGACACAGCCTTTGATTCTGGGCTACATGGCTACATAGGAAGTAGCCCAGAATTAAAGATGTGGTTGAAATTGTTGACTTCTCGTCTGAGCCCATTGTTTTAAGATGATCTCAAAAGATCGTATATTAAGTTGTAGGAGTGGAGGTTAATCATAGAGAGGCTGGAAAACAGAACAATACATTTGTTGGGAATAAAGCTTATGCCTGTAGAGATCATTGTATGTGGTTACTTCTAAAGAGAGCTAAATGAAAACAAATACAATTGAAATCATCTAAATTTTGAGGCTATAATATTGTCAAATAAATAAGACAGCTCTACCAGATTATACATTATTTTTTCAAATTCTGTGTCCTACTACTGAAATCCAAATCTGCACTTGTGAAAATATTCCTAAAGCTCCAAGTAAAGGCATGACTTCCAATGATTCCTCCAGATAAGGCCCCATGAAAAACTGGAAAAGGAAGCACAACATAGAGGGACAGGCCAGGGGCCATGGAGAAGAATACTGGGTTAGGGAGTTTTTCTAATGAACCCAAAGCAAGGGCTTCCAAAGGGACTATACAAGAAATTTACTGCATTGTAAAGGCAGGAACTCCTATACAAATCCAGTCTGCAAAATTGAGTAATGGCAAAAAACAAATGATTTCTTTACGTTTGCATTTATCACTTCAGAGTGTTTGCTTTTTTTTTAATGCAGTTATTCTATTCCTTTTCCATTATTCTATAGTGGTGGCGAAGAGGGAAAATACGCTGCTTTTTATAGGTTTAATTTGTAGGTGGATGGACTACGAAGAGCCATGGGGCCTTTTGAAAAAAACCTTTGCAATTCTCTGAAAACCTTAACTCTGAGCTAAACTCAGGAACAGTATATAACTCTGCATGGAAGGTAGCATATATGCACATTTGGATGCCTCAAGATGTACACTGTATCAGGAACTGCAAATTGCCCTTTAATATCTATTCTCGATTCATTATGTAGTAACAGACATATTTATCTTTAAGAGAGCACATGGTTAAATGGGTGACAAGAATAAATCTAAATTTCCAGAACAACTTGAATCTAACTGGAACCAAGCTCTAAGTTTGGGTCAACTTCTTGATTGTGAAGTTAAATCGAAAGGGATTTGTGTATAGGGTTAATATACATATCCAAACATGGTGAACACAGCACAGAACTTCCTGCTAATCAGTGGTTCACAGCCATATCGTTCAATAGAGAAGACACTGAATACTTGTGGCTTTTGCAATTTGAAGTTTGGCAAGAGTCATAAAGAAACTGAATTTAAAATTTTATCGAATTTGAATGCTTAGAGATTGAAATTAAACACAGTTATTGAAAAATATTTAAATATGTTTAGAAAGACTTGGATATGTACACCTTTTTCAATTGTCAATTTTATAAAATCTAAACATAATTCAATCATTTTCAATAAAAATTTAGTCTACTTTGAGACATCCTATAAGTGTAAAACAAACACCATTTTAAAGACTTAGTACAAAACTGTAAAATATTTTATTAAAATTTTGTATTGTTGTGAAATTAATAACATTTTAAATGATTTAGATCAAATAAAATGTTACTAAACTAATCTTACTGATTTCTATTTAAATAATGTGGCAACTAGAATGTTTTAAATTGTACATGTGTTTTCTATTCTATTTTTATTGGTCATCACTGCTCTATAACTAAAATGAGATCAACTTGGCCTCATTGTTGCAATATAGAGGCTTTAACTACACCTCCATTACTCTCTGTGTTCCTTCCCATTAGCTGAAATGAGGAAATGAAGGGGATCATGTGGCAAGATTAACATCCTAAAGATGGCAGAGCAACCAGAGAGAATCTAGATTCATCACACATTTTAGAGCTGAGCTGCCAGACTTTTACAGGACAGAGAGCCAAATCTCTATCCAATTTAAAACCTTGGTTTTCAGATCTCTATTGTATGCAGCAAATGTAAATCTTAACCAAAATAAATAAGACAGAGAGTGAAATAGATAAATCCCAGTACCCCCAAACCCTGTGATTATTAAGACACTTTAGAACTCAAAAATAAGCCCAACACTAACATGTATTATTTTTGGATCATTAAATGCAAATTCAGCAATTTAGTTTAGAGGGATACATTAAAGGTTGTGCACATAAAGGGGTCTCTAACTTAAATAATCCTAGTTAGAAAATCAAATGTACCCAGTATCAGAAAAATGTCAAATGCATATTCTATTATTCAGACTGCATTTTGTTGAGGTATCAAAGGAGTATGGAACAGGCTGGTTCCTGGCTGCAAGAAGTTAGATAGGGGAAAGAAAAGCACTTAGCTGACCTATCTGGCAAAGCCAGCAGATAGGTTTAGAAATGCATTTATTTAAGTATATATCTCAAAAGTTAATCCAGTGAGGTCATACAAGAAAAAAGCTTTCTCAGTTAAATTATTTTGCAACATTAAGTGTTATATGCTTTTATCAAATATTTAAAATACACATTAACTTTTTAATGTTTCAGGAAGATTTGCAGGAAACTCATTTAGCTGTTATTAATATTTTCCAATTTCATTTAAACATCATACACTATCTTCTCTCTTTTTTTCCACATAGCACTATATATTTCTGGAGGAATTGGGGCTTACTAGAACATGTATTGGGAAATACTAGTCAAGAAATGAAGAACTTGACATCTAATGTTTAACTAAAACTGCCAAAGACGGCCTAAATTCTTGTTGGATCATGATAATTTATTTTTTTCTTTGTGTTTTTAGTTGATGCTTACCAAATAAGGATTTTTCCATCAGTTGATGACAATGGCTTCTAACTTCTATTTGAGAATTAATTTAGTATCTTGGAAACTGACTCCATAGTCAGCCAGGTTTCTATTTGTGTTGACTCATCTATATTCCTCAGAACTAATTGTAGTTGGGAAGCTAGCTGTGAGTGGTTGTTGTCTATTTCATATAACTTCTAATTAATTGACTGCTGGGTTATTAACCTTGAGGTCAGCTGTGGCCTTTTATTCTTTGGAAATATAGGTAAATTTAGGTAAAAAACTCAATTCTATGGCCTAAAAGATTTAAACTCCTTCCTAGGATGTCTGAATTACTATTGGGCTCATTTGCTCATCAGTCTGCCTTTGTTTATTTTTTTTGCATCCATAACTTCGTTTCTCCTATTTAATGTCATTATCGATGTGAAATCACTTGCTTACAAGTTTCTATATAACCCAAAACCACTAATACGAAGGATGTATAAGTCTGGGGTCATGGGTTAACAACTTTGAACTTATTACTTCCTGACGATTCTCTTGCTTCCTACTTTTATCTCATTTTTTGATATTCTTTCTCTTCCCCTATTCTTTTGAGAACAATTTTTCCCCATCATACATAGCAGTAATGTTACCTATCTCTATTGATAACAAGAACAGTCATCTCAAGTAGATTCTCAAAGTAATTCTTTGTAGTCATTTACTGTTCTTTCAAAAAGCACTCCTAAAAAGTAGAATTTTCTTCATTATTTGCAAGAAGAGCAAAGGCAAGCCAGAAGGTAGATTACATATTTATTCATATCTATCTGTGTGATAGAAGTCAAAAAGGAGGTCAAAGTATGGAACAGTCAATGTTAGTAAGAATTGTTAGTAAAATCCATGTGAGTAAAATTTGCTTCAAAAATAATATTTTGGTGCCACTCTCAGATATAAAGAGCTTGAAATAGCTCAAAACAACCTCAAAGCTTCAATTTCATGACATTTCTTGAACCCATTAAAGTGCAAAGCTTATAGGGCAATTAACACTGTAACCTAAGAAGAGGTAGGTTCCTGAAAATACAGATAAGATGTGAATATGCACTTACTTGGGCAAGGTCCATGTAGACATTGATAATAGGTGTTCAGCTAGGGTGACTGGGGAGAGATGGGGAAGCTTGGTGCTATAAAAAGACAAGAAAGGGGGAGGAGCCAAGATGGCCGAATAGGAAGAGCTCCGGTCTACAGCTCCCAGCGTGAGCGACGCAGAAGACGGGTGATTTCTGCATTTCCATCTGAGGTACCGGGTTCATCTCACTAGGGAGTGCCAGACCGTGGGCGCAGGTCAGTGGGTGCGCGCACCGTGCGCGAGCTGAAGCAGGGCGAGGCATTGCCTCACCTGGGAAGTGCAAGGGGTCAGGGAGTTCCCTTTCCGAGTCAAAGAAAGGGGTGACGGACGCACCTGGAAAATCGGGTCACTCCCACCCGAATATTGCGCTTTTCAGACCGGCTTAAAAAACGGTGCACCACGAGACTATATCCCACACCTGACTCGGAGGGTCCTACGCCCACGGAATCTTGCTGATTCCTAGCACAGCAGTCTGAGATCAAACTGCAAGGCGGCAGCGAGGCTGGGGGAGGGGCGCCCGCCATTGCCCAGGCTTGATTAGGTAAACAAAGCAGCCGGGAAGCTCGAACTGGGTGGAGCCCACCACAGCTCAAGGAGGCCTGCCTGCCTCTGTAGGCTCCACCTCTGGGGGCAGGGCACAGACAAACAAAAAGACAGCAGTAACCTCTGCAGACTTAAATGTCCCTGTCTGACAGCTTTGAAGAGAGCAGTGGTTCTCCCAGCACGCAGCTGGAGATCTGAGAACGGGCAGACTGCCTCCTCAAGTGGGTCCCTGACCCCTGACCCCCGAGCAGCCTAACTGGGAGGCACCCCCCAGCAGGGGCACACTGACACCTCACACGGCAGGGTATTCCAACAGACCTGCAGCTGAGGGTCCTGTCTGTTAGAAGGAAAACTAACAAGCAGAAAGGACATCCACACCGAAAACCTATCTGTACATCAACATCATCAAAGACCAAAAGTAGATAAAACCACAAAGATGGGTAAAAAACAGAACAGAAAAACTGGAAACTCTAAAACGCAGAGCACCTCTCCTCCTCCAAAGGAACGCAGTTCCTCACAAGCAACGGAACAAAGCTGGATGGAGAATGATTTTGACGAGCTGAGAGAAGAAGGCTTCAGACGATCAAATTACTCTGAGCTACGGGAGGACATTCAAACCAAAGGCAAAGAAGTTGAAAACTTTGAAAAAAATTTAGAAGAATGTGTAACTAGAATAACCAATACAGAGAAGTGCTTAAAGGAGCTGATGGAGCTGAAAACCAAGGCTCGAGAACTACGTGAAAAATGCAGAAGCCTCAGGAGCCGATGCGATCAACTGGAAGAAAGGGTATCAGCAATGGAAGATGAAATGAATGAAATGAAGCGAGAAGGGAAGTCTAGAGAAAAAAGAATAAAAAGAAATGAGCAAAGCCTCCAAGAAATATGGGACTATGTGAAAAGACCAAATCTACGTCTGATTGGTGTACCTGAAAGTGATGCGGAGAATGGAACCAAGTTGGAAAACACTCTGCAGGATATTATCCAGGAGAACTTCCCCAATCTAGCAAGGCAGGCCAACGTTCAGATTCAGGAAATACAGAGAACGCCACAAAGATACTCCTCGAGAAGAGCAACTCCAAGACACATAATTGTCAGATTCACCAAAGTTGAAATGAAGGAAAAAATGTTAAGGGCAGCCAGAGAGAAAGGTCGGGTTACCCACAAAGGGAAGCCCATCAGACTAACAGCGGATTTCTCGGCAGAAACCCTACAAGCCAGAAGAGAGTGGGGGCCAATATTCAACATTCTTAAAGAAAAGAATTTTCAACCCAGAATTTCATATCCAGCCAAACTAAGCTTCATAGGTGAAGGAGGAATAAAATACTCTACAGACAAGCAAATGCTGAGAGATTTTGTCACCACCAGGCCTGCCCTAAAAGAGCTCCTGAAGGAAGCGCTAAACATGGAAAGGAACAACCGGTACCAGCTGCTGCAAAATCATGCCAAAATGTAAAGACCATCGAGACTAGGAAGAAACTGCATCAACTAATGAGCAAAATCACCAGCTAACATCATAATGACAGGATCAAATTCACACATAACAATATTGACTTTAAATGTAAATGGACTAAATTCTCCAATTAAAAGACACAGACTGGCAAGTTGGATAAAGAGTCAAGACCCATCAGTGTGCTGTATTCAGGAAACCCATCTCATGTGCAGAGACACACATAGGCTCAAAATAAAAGGATGGAGGAAGATCTACCAAGCAAATGGAAAACAAAAAAAGGCAGGGGTTGCAATCCTAGTCTCTGATAAAACAGACTTTAAACCAACAAAGATCAAAAGAGACAAAGAAGGCCATTACATAATGGTAAAGGGATCAATTCAACAAGAGGAGCTAACCATCCTAAATATATATGCACCCAATACAGGAGCACCCAGATTCATAAAGCAAGTCCTGAGTGACCTACAAAGAGACTTAGACTCCCACACATTAATAATGGGAGACTTTAACACCCCACTGTCAACATTAGACAGATCAATGAGACAGAAAGTCAACAAGGATACCCAGGAATTGAACTCAGCTCTGCACCAAGCGGACCTAATAGACATCTACAGAACTCTCCACCCCAAATCAACAGAATATACATTTTTTTCAGCACCACACCACACCTATTCCAAAATTGACCACATAGTTGGAAGTAAAGCTCTCCTCAGCAAATGTAAAAGAACAGAAATTATAACAAACTATCTCTCAGACCACAGTGCAATCAAACTAGAACTCAGGATTAAAAATCTCACTCAAAGCCGCTCAACTACATGGAAACTGAACAACCTGCTCCTGAATGACTACTGGGTACATAACGAAATGAAGGCAGAAATAAAGATGTTCTTTGAAACCAACGAGAACAAAGACACAACATACCAGAATCTCTGGGATGCATTCAAAGCAGTGTGTAGAGGGAAATTTATAGCACTAAATGCCCACAAGAGAAAGCAGGAAAGATCCAAAATTGACACCATAACATCACAATTAAAAGAACTAGAAAAGCAAGAGCAAACACATTCAAAAGCTAGCAGAAGGCAAGAAATAACTAAAATCAGAGCAGAACTGAAGGAAATAGCGACACAAAAAACCCTTCAAAAAATCAATGAATCCAGGAGCTGGTTTTTTGAAAGGATCAACAAAATTGATAGACCACTAGCAAGACTAATAAAGAAAAAAAGAGAGAAGAATCAAATAGACACAATAAAAAATGATAAAGGGGATATCACCACCGATCCCACAGAAATACAAACTACCATCAGAGAATACTACAAACACCTCTATGCAAATAAACTAGAAAATCTAGAAGAAATGGATACATTCCTCGACACATACACTCTCCCAAGACTAAACCAGGAAGAAGTTGAATCTCTGAATAGACCAATAACAGGAGCTGAAATTGTGGCAATAATCAATAGTTTACCAACCAAAAAGAGTCCAGGACCAGATGGATTCACAGCCGAATTCTACCAGAGGTACAAGGAGGAACCGGTACCATTGCTTCTGAAACTATTCCAATCAATAGAAAAAGAGGGAATCCTCCCTAACTCATTTTATGAGGCCAGCATCATTCTGATACCAAAGCCGGGCAGAGACACAACCAAAAAAGAGAATTTTAGACCAATATCCTTGATGAACATTGATGCAAAAATCCTCAATAAAATACTGGCAAACCGAATCCAGCAGCACATCAAAAAGCTTATCCACCATGATCAAGTGGACTTCATCCCTGGGATGCAAGGCTGGTTCAATATACGCAAATCAATAAATGTAATCCAGCATATAAACAGAGCCAAAGACAAAAACCACATGATTTTCTCAATAGATGCAGAAAAAGCCTTTGACAAAATTCAACAACACTTCATGCTAAAAACTCTCAATAAATTAGGTATTGATGGGACGTATTTCAAAATAATAAGAGCTATCTATGACAAACCCACAGCCAATATCATACTGAATGGGCAAAAACTGGAAGCATTCCCTTGGAAAACTGGCACAAGACAGGGATGCCCTCTCTCACCGCTCCTATTCAACATAGTGTTGGAAGTTCTGGCCAGGGCAATCAGGCAGGAGAAGGAAATAAAGGGTATTCAATTAGGAAAAGAGGAAGTCAAATTGTCCCTGTTTGCAGACGACATGATTGTTAATCTAGAAAACCCCATGGTCTCAGCCCAAAATCTCCTTAAGCTGATAAGCAACTTCAGCAAAGTCTCAGGATACAAAATCAATGTACAAAATCACAAGCATTCTTATACACCAACAACAGACAAACAGAGAGCCAAATCACGAGTGAACTCCCATTCACAGTTGCTTCAAAGAGAATAAAATACCTAGGAATCCAACTTACAAGGGATGTGAAGGACCTCTTCAAGGAGAACTACAAACCACTGCTCAAGGAAATAAAAGAGGATACAAACAAATGGAAGAACATTCCATGCTCATGGGTAGGAAGAATCAATATCGTGAAAATGGCCATACTGCCCAAGGTCATTTACAGATTCAATGCCATCCCCATCAAGCTACCAATGACTTTCTTCACAGAATTGGAAAAAACTACTTTAAAGTTCATATGGAACCAAAAAAGAGCCCGCATTGCCAAGTCAATCCTAAGCCAAAAGAACAAAGCTGGAGGCATCACACTACCTGACTTCAAACTATACTACAAGGCTACAGTAACAAAAACAGCATGGTACTGGTACCAAAACAGAGATATAGATCAATGGAACAGAACAGAGCCCTCAGAAATAACGCCGCATACCTACAACTATCTGATCTTTGACAAACCTGAGAAAAACAAGCAATGGGGAAAGGATTCCCTATTTAATAAATGGTGCTGGGAAAACTGGCTAGCCATATGTAGAAAGCTGAAACTGGATCCCTTCCTTACACCTTATACAAAAATCAATTCAAGATGGATTAAAGATTTAAACGTTAGACCTAAAACCATAAAAACCCTAGAAGAAAACCTAGGCATTACCATTCAGGACATAGGCGTGGGCAAGGACTTCATGTCCAAAACACCAAAAGCAATGGCAACAAAAGACAAAATTGACAAATGGGATCTAATTAAACTAAAGAGCCTCTGCACAGCAAAAGAAACTACCATCAGAGTGAACAGGCAACCTACAACATGGGAGAAAATTTTCGCAACCTACTCATCTGACAAAGGGCTAATATCCAGAATCTACAATGAACTCAAACACATTTACAAGAAAAAAACAAGCAACCCCATCAAAAAGTGGGCGAAGGATATGAACAGACACTTCTCAAAAGAAGACATTTATGCAGCCAAAAAACACATGAAAAAATGCTCATCATCACTGGCCATCAGAGAAATGCAAATCAAAACCACTATGAGATATCATCTCACACCAGTTAGAATGGCAATCATTAAAAAGTCAGGAAACAACAGGTACTGGAGAGGATGTGGCGAAATAGGAACACTTTTACACTGTTGGTGGGACTGTAAACTAGTTCAACCATTGTGGAAGTCAGTGTGGCGATTCCTCAGGGATCTAGAACTAGAAATACCATTTGACCCAGCCATCCCATTACTGGGTATATACCCAAAGGACTATAAATCATGCTGCTATAAAGACACATGCACACGTATGTTTATTGCGGCATTATTCACAATAGCAAAGACTTGGAACCAACCCAAATGTCCAAGAATGATAGACTGGATTAAGAAAATGTGGCACATATGCACCATGGAATACTATGCAGCCTTAAAAAATGATGAGTTCATGTCCTTTGTAGGGACATGGATGAAATTGGAAACCATCATTCTCAGTAAACTATTGCAAGAACAAAAAACCAAACACCGCATATTCTCACTCATAGGTGGGAATTGAACAATGAGATCACATGGACACAGGAAGGGGAATATCACACTCTGGGGACTGTTGTGGGGTGGAGGGAGGGGGGAGGGATAGCATTGGGAGATATACCTAATGCTAGATGACGAGTTAGTGGGTGCAGCGCACCAGCATGGCACATGTATACATATGTAACTAACCTGCACAATGTGCACATGTACCCTAAAACTTAAAGTATAATAAAAAAAAAAAAAAAGAAGTGGAAAAAAAAAAAAAAAAAAAAGACAAGAAATATGCACCTTTTTCTCCCAGGAAGCTTTATCAATCATTCACAGAAAATATCAAAAGAGTTCTAAAAATGTCTCCATTCTTGTTCAGAACTAGAAATAAGGAACAGCAGCAACTGTGAAAGAAACAGAAAACTCTACTAGACCCTTTTTTCCTATCACCCCTATAGAATAAAAGCCTTAATTTGTGGTAAAAGAAAAAAAAAAGACGGTTGCACTTAGGGCACTGGTGAAAATTCATTGCATTTAGTGGAAGAGGAAAGGTGGGAAAAAAAAAAAAACTCTACCCTGTTTGGAGGAGGGCAGGAATACGTTTGGGGCTCAGATGAATATTAAGGAGGAAGTTGAGAAGAACACTGTAACAATAGATGAAATAAGTGAAGATAAAATATCTTTTTTCTAATTTTTAATTTCTTTCAAGATTACTCACTTTCTAATAAATTATTGCAATATATTTTACATTTTTAGCATGTATAAACAGAAGATAATATGATGGTAGTAGAACATAGAATGAGAGAAAGGAATTGGGAATATATTTTCATAATTGGAAATATACACATGAAGCAGTGAATATACATGTGTCTTATATATAAAGATATATGTAGATTAAAAATAAAAGGCTAGAAAAAGATAAACTATGTGAACACCATTCCACAGGAAGGTGAGGTAAATATAGTAAATTAAAGATGGTCTCATTTTAATTAAAATGTATATTAAAACTATAGATATCTACTAATTTTTGAAGTTTATAAATATTAGGTCAATAAATAAGTTAAAATAAAATTATAAAAAGTCTCAATTACTCAAGACAAGGCAAAATATAAAGAAAAACCCTATTACAAATAGAAAATAGCTAGGAATAAAATAGACACAATTATATCAATGGCATTAATGTCAATAGTCTAAACACAACTGTTAAAATACAGAGAAATTAAAACAATGAAAAAGCAAGATCTAACAATGCTAGCTGCAAAAAAAAAATCACTTTAAATACAGATAAATATATAGGTTAAAAATAAAAAGCTAAAAATAGACAAACTATGTGAATACTATCCCAAAGAAAGTTAGGTTTAGACAAAGTAGAATTCAGATCAAGAAATATTATCAGGGATAATGATGGGCATTACATAATGCCAAAGGGAAAATTTTCTAAGAAGGCATTACATTATTAAATGTGTATGTACATAACACCGGAACTTCAAAATAGTGAGGAGGAAATGTATATAGCAGAAAAGATAAATAGACAAATACAAAACAAAACATGAAGACTTTAGAATTATTTTCTTACATAGGAAGAGAAAATGAATAAACTGTTTCATTAATGTTAATTTTCTCTTTGTGGTTTCTCTTCTAAAAGGTATCTATAATGCAACTCTGCCCATAGGAAAAAAATATATTAGTTTAGTTGATGAACTCCAAAATATTGTTCAAAAGCAAATAGTTGAGTGGTAACATCGGTGAAATGGAAGACTAGGTAGACCCAAGGGCTTGTCTTTTCAGATACAAACATTAAGCAAAAACTGTTAGAATCAACTTTGTCAGAATTCTAGAAAAAGTCAAAGGCTTATAGCAACCAAGTAAACATAGAACCAAGAAAAAAACAACTTAAAATGATAGAAGAGCTTTCAGTAACTTTTACTTGGACATTTTATTTACCATTGTACATCACCATGCCTTTACTTCTGGCTGATCTTGAGTTTAGCACAATCAGGAAGTAAATCTAAGGTAGAGTTGCAAACAGCTTGGATAAGTGTTAAAGGAGTGTTCCAACACAGAAGCAATCTACAAAGACTAGGATAACTGTTTCCCTCCCTCCCTCCTTCCCTCCCTTCCTCCCTTCCTTCCTTCTTCTTTCTTTCCCTTTCTTTCTTTTCTTTCTCTTTCTTTCTTTCTTTCATTTTATTTTATTTTATTATTATTATACTTTAAGTTTTAGGGTACATGTGCACAATGTGCAGGTTAGTTACATATGTATACATGTGCCATGCTGGTGTGCTGCACCCATTAACTCGTGATTTGGCATTAGGTATATCTCCTAAAGATATCCCTCCCCACTCCCCCACCCCACAACAGTCCCCAGAGTGTGATGTTCCCCTTCCTGTGTCCATGTGTTCTCATTGTTCAATTCCCACCTATGAGTGAGAACATGCGGTGTTTGGTTTTTTGTTCTTGTGGTAGCTTACTGAGAATGATGATTTCCAATTTCATCCATGTCCCTACAAAGGACATGAACTCATCCATTTTTATGGCTGCATAGTATTCCATGGTGTATATGTGCCACATTTTCTTAATCCAGTCTATCATTGTTGGACATTTGGGTTGGTTCCAAGTCTTTGCTATTGTGAATAGTGCCGCAATAAACATACGTGTGCATGTGTCTTTATAGAAGCATGATTTATAGTCCTTTTGGTATATGCCCAGTAATGGGATGGCTGGGTCAAATGGTATTTCTAGTTCTAGATCCCTGAGGAATCGCCACACTGACTTCCACAACGGTTGAACTAGTTTACAGTCCCACCAACAGTGTAGAAGTGTTCCTATTTCTCCACATCCTCTCCAGTGCCTGTTGTTTCCTGACTTTTTAATGATTGCCATTCTAACTGGTGTGAGATGGTATCTCATTGTGGTTTTGATTTGCATTTCTCTGATAGCCAGTGATGGTGAGCATTTTTTCATGTGTTTTTGGCTGCATAAATGTCTTCTTTTGAGAAGTGTCTGTTCATGTCCTTTGCCCACTTTTTGATGGGGTTGCTTGTTTTTTTCTTGTAAATGTGTTTGAGTTCATTGTAGATTCTGGATATTAGCCCTTTGTCAGATGAGTAGGTTGGGAAAATTTTCTCCCATTTTGTAGGTTGCCTGTTCACTCTGATGGTAGTTTCTTTTGCTGTGCAGAAGCTCTTTAGTTTAATTAGATCCCATTTGTCAATTTTGGCTTTTGTTGCCATTGCTTTTGGTGTTTTACACATGAAGTCCTTGCCCATGCCTATGTCCTGAATGGTAATGCCTAGGTTTTCTTCTAAGATTTTTATGGTTTTAGGTCTAACATGTAAGTCTTTAATCCATCTTGAATGAATTTTTGTATAAGGTGTAAGGAAGGGTTCCAGTTTCAGCTTTCTACATATGGCTAGCCAGTTTTCCCAGCACCATTTGTTAAATAGGGAATCCTTTCCCCATTGCTTGTTTTTCTCAGGTTTGTCAAAGATCAGATAGTTGTAGATATGTGGCGTTATTTCTGAGGGCTCTGTTCTGTTCCATTGATCTATATCTCTGTTTTGGTACCAGTGCCATGCTGTTTTGGTGACTGTAGCTTTGTAGTATAGTTTGAAGTCAGGTAGCATGATGCCTCCAGCTTTGTTCTTTTGGCTTAGGATTGTCTTGGCGATGTGGGCTCTTTTTTGGTGCCATATGAACTTTAAAGTGGTTTTTTCCGATTCTGTGAAGAAAGTCATTGGTAGCTTGATGGGGATGGCATTGAATCTATAAATTACCTTGGGCAGTATGGCCATTTTCACGATATTGATTCTTCCTACCCATGAGCATGGAATGTTCTTCCATTTGTTTGTATCCTCTTTAGACCAATATCCTTGATGAACATTGATGCAAAAATCCTCAATAAAATACTGGCAAACTGAATCCAGCAGCACATCAAAAAGCTTATCCACCATGATCAAGTGGGCTTCATCCCTGGGATGCAAGGCTGGTTCAATATACACAAATCAGTAAATGTAATCCAGCATGTAAAGAGAACCAAAGACAAAAACCACATGATTATCTCAATAGATGCAGAAAAGGCCTTAGACAAAATTCAACAACACTTCATGCTAAAAACTCTCAATAAATTAGGTATTGTTGGGACATATCTCAAAATAATAAGAGCTATCTATGACAAACCCGCAGCCAATATCATACTGAATGGGCAAAAACTGGAAGCATTCCCTTGGAAAACTGGCACAAGATAGGGTTGCCCTCTCTCACCACTCCTATTCAACATAGTGTTGGAAGTTCTGGCCAGGGCAATTAGGCAGGAGAAGGAAATAAAGGGTATTCAATTAGGAAAAGAGGAAGTCAAATTGTCCCTCTTTGCAGATGACATGATTGTATATCTAGAAAACCCCATTGTCTCAGCCCAAAATCTCCTTAAGCTGATAAGCAACTTCAGCAAAGTCTCAGGATACAAAATCAATGTAGAAAAATCACAAGCATTCTTATACACCAATAACAGACAAACAGAGAGCCAAATCATGAGTGAACTCCCATTCACAATTGCTTCAAAGAGAATAAAATACCTAGGAATCCAACTTACAAGGGACGTGAAGGACCTCTTTCTTTTTCTTTCTTTGTTTCTTTGTTTCTTTCTTTCTTTCTTTTTTCTTTCTTTCTTTCCTTCTCTTCCTTCCTTTTTCTTTCTTTCTCTCTTTTTCTTTCTTTCTTCTTTCTTTCTTCCTCTTCTTTCTTTCTTCTCTTCTTCTCTCTCTTTCCCCTTTCTTTCTTCTCTTCTTCTCTCTCTCTTTCTTACCCCTTTCTTCCTTCCTTCCTTTTTTCTTTCTTTTCTTTCTTCTTTCTTTCTTTCTTTCTTTCTTTCTTTCTTTCTTTCTTTCTTCTCTCTTTCTTCTTTCTTCCTCTTTCTTCTCTTCTTCTCTCTCTCTCTTCCTTTCTTCTTCTTTCTTCTTTAAAGCATTGAAGGAAATCTCTGTCAAAACATAAGTGAACATGAGCTAAAGGGACAGAGACTTCAGAGACTACACACAACAAGAAATGCAGATTTTACAAAAAAATAGTTTATAAAAAGCAATAAACGAAAACAACTACAACTGATGGCAAACAACAAACACTCCTGAGAGGAAAGAAAGGAAGAAATCTAATTTCTAGAGTTGTTACATATAATATTCAAAATGTCCAGTATTTACCAAAATATTATGTATCATGTGAAGAAAAAATAAATTATGGCCCATGGATAGGAGAAAGTTACAGAAATTGTGCCTGAGGAAGCACAGACATACTTACAAGACAGACTTAAAATCAATAGTCTTGAATAAGTTTACAAAGCTCATGGAAACCATGAACAAAGAGCTAAAGGACCATGAGAACAATGTCTCAATAAATCGAGTATATCAATAAAGAAACAGAACTTATATAAAGTGACAAAACAGTAATTATGGAGGGGCTAAGTACAATGACACGAATGAAAAACTAGTCTGTGAGTGTCTACAGAAGGTTTGAGCAAGAAGAATCACCAGAAAATTTTTAATTAGTTTATTTGAAATTATCTAGTCTGAAAGCAAAATTGAGAAGAATTTATTAAAATGGAAGAACCTAAGAGAATTGCGGGATACCATAAAACTTATCAACATATGTATAACAGTGACCTTAGAAGGAAAGAGAAAAAGAGACAATATTTAAAGCAATCATGACTGAAAACTTCCCAAATTTGATAAAGGACATAAATTTACACATCAAAGAAGCTCAGCAGACTCCAAGAGGGATAAACAGATATCTATACTGAGATGCACTTATAAGCAAGGAGCTGAAAGTGAAAAAGAAAGAGAAACATCTTTAAGTGAGAAAGAGAGAAGGCAAATGTCACACACCAGTGATCCTCAATAAGATTAACAGTCTTGGTTAAAGATTTCTCATAGAAACCACAGAGGCCAGAAAGCAGTGGAATTACATATTTAAATTACTGAAGAAACCCCTGTTAATCAAGTATTCTATATTTGCCAAACCTATTCTTCAAAAATAAAGAAAAAACTTTTATTTATTTCCAAATAAATAAAAGCATGGGGAGTTTATCAGTAGCAAATCCTTCCTACAAGCAATGCTAAAGGCAGTCTTCCAGGCAGAAATAAAAGGATACCTGACAGTAACTTGGAGTCATACAAAGAGAAAAAGAACATTGGGACAGGTAACTACATAGGTAAATTTTAAGAGTCAGTTTTATTATATTTTTGGTGGCTTTTTCCCCATTATTTAAAAGACACATGTATAAGATAATAATTATAAATCTATGTTAATCTTCACACAATGTAAAGATATAATTTATGGCACAACAACATTAAGTAGAAGTATAAAGATAGATATTTTGTTATTAATTCAATCTAGATTGGTATAAATTTAAGATGTTTACTAACCCATATAAGAAAAAAAACTGAAAAATAAATACGGAAAAGGAAATGAAGAGTAAATTTAAAAGGTTCCATAGAAAAAAAAATCAATCAAAACAATCTCAAACATACAGAGCCTCCCTCTCCATTCTGAGCCACCTAAAGCTGAGAGTGGAGTGACACAAGCACCCCTGTGATCGTCACTGCTATGATTGTGCTGGGTCAGACTTGAAGCCAGCACAGCCACTGGGTCTTGCCTGAGACCTGCTACAACCATTCCCTGACTACTGCCTATGTGCCTATGTTCACTCAAGGCCCTGGGCTTTACAATTAGCAGGTCGCAAAGCCAGCCAGGCCTGTGTCTTTCCCTTCAGGATGGTGAGGTCCCCCACGCTGGGTCCAGGAGTGCTGTCCAGGAGTCAAGGACTAGAGTCAAAAGCCTTAGAAATATACCCAGTATTCTATTGTATTATGGCTGAGCTGCCACTCGAACCACAATACGCAGTCCTTCCTACTCTTCCTTCCTCTTTCCAAAGGTAGAGGAGCCTCATACCATAACCACTGCCAACTCTGGCCATGAGGAGTACTGCCGGATTACCACCAATGTTCCTTTAAAGCCCATGGTCTCTTAAATCAGCTTGTGGTGAATGCTGCTTGGCCTGGAACTCGCCCTTCAAAGCAGTTGCCTCCCCTCTGGTCCAGGACAGGTCCAGAAATGCCATCCAAGAGTCAAGTCCTGAAATTGCAGACCCCAAGTGCCCACTTGGTGCTCTGCTCCCCTGTGCGGTGTTTCCCCTTTACTATTCCCTCTGCTTTTCTTAGGAAGGAGTTTTGCCCCATGGCCACCAGATCTGGTGAGGTGCTGAGTCTCCCTTAAAGCCATCAAGTCTTGGAGACTCACCAAGAGCCTTGTAGTACCTGGCTATTGCTGTTGGTTATTCAGGGCCCAAAGGCTCTTCAGTTAGCAGATAAACCCTGGGAGGACTGGGTCTTTTCCTTTAAAGCAGCAGGTTCCCTTCTGTCCCAGGGTGTGTCTAGAAATGTAGTCTGGTACCTAGGGCTTGGAATGGGGGCTTCATGACCCTGACCAGTGCCCTAACCTGCTGTGGCTGAGCTGATATCTAACATGCAAGACAAAGTCCCTCCCTGTCTTCTGTCTCCTCTCCTCAAACAGAAGAAACGCATCTCTTTTGGAGCCAGCAGCTGTGCAGACTTAGGTTAGAAGTGCGGTGATGCCACCATTCCCTTGACTGCCCAAGCTGGTGTCTCAAAATGTCATGTGCCCCCTAGTTCACTGTCTCTGGGCCTAGTTCAGCCCCAGGACTCACCTAAGAGTTGCAGTCCTAATGGCTTAGACTTCCTTCCAAGTTTACTTACAGACCGAGAGCACTTTGGTTCTTGGTGGTGAGGTTTGCAAGCACTCAAGTTGGGATCACTGGGATCGAAAATTCTCCTCTGGCTAGGGTTGGCTTCAACTAGACTGACAAAGAAAAATAGAAAGAAGCTTCAAATTACTAAAGCCAGAAACAAAAGTGAAGACATCGCTACTGACCTTACTGAAATTAAAAAAAAAAATTATAGAAGTTCACGAATTGGAAGATTTAATAGTGTTAAGACGGTAATCCTACTCAAAGCAACCTATAGATCCAATGCAATCCCTATTAAGATTCCAATGGCTTTCTTTGTTAAAGTGAAAAAACTGATCCTTAAATTCATATGAAGTTGCAAGGGGCTCCAAATAGCCAAAATAATACTGAAAAGTAAGAACACATACAGAGGACTGACAGTTTTTCATTTCAAAACTTACTAAAAAACTACCATGTTCAAAATAAGGTAGTACTGGAATGAAGATAGATATATGGACTAATAGAATAGAATTGAAAGTCCAGAAATAAATTCATACCTCTGAATAATTTATTTTCAGCAGGGATGCCAAGACCACTTAATAAGGAAATGAGTAGCCTTTTCACAAATAATGCTGGACATCTGAACATCCACAAGCAAAAGAAGACAGTTGGACCCTTACAACATATATTAAAATTAACTCAAAATGTACCAGTGCCTAATGGGCAACTTAAGGGTAGAGCTAAAATCATAAAACTCTTAGAAGAAAACATAGCTAAATCTTTGTAACCTTGGATTTGCCAGTAGATTCTTAAATATGACACTAAAAGTATAAGCAACAGAAGAAAAAATAGATAAGTTGGATTTCATAGAAATGAAAAAGTTGAAGGCATCAAAAACATTATTAAAAAAGTGAAAAGGCAGCCTACAAGATGTGAGAAAATACTTGTGAATCATATTTGCCTTTGATAATTGTGTAGTATCCAGAAGATATAAAAACATCTTATAACTCAGAAACAAAAAGACAAACAACCTAATTAAAAATATTCAGAGGACTTGAATAGACATTTCTCCAAAGGGGATGTGCAAACGGCCAACAAGCACATGATAAAGTGTGTAAAATTATTAGTTATTAGGGAAATGCAAATCAAAACCACAACGAGATACTGCTTCACAACTACTCGGATGAATATAATAAAAATATAAAATAAAAGTGTCGGCGAGTATGTGGGAAATAGAAACCCTTGTACATTGCTACTGGGAATGTAAAATGGTGCAATTGCTGTGGAAAATATGTTCACGGTTCTTCGAGAAACTAAAACATAGAATTCCCACTTGACCCAATAATTCCTCTCCTACATGTATACCCAAATGAATAAAAACCAGGCACTCTAACAAATTCTTATTTATGAATATTTGTAACAACAGCACTATTTTAAATAGCCAAAAGGTAGAAACAACTAAAATGTCCATCACAACATGAATGGGTAAATTAAATGTGATGTATACATACAATGAAATATTTTCAACTATAAAAATGAATAAAGTACCACTAATTCATGCTACAATATCAATGAACCTTGAAAACACAATGCTAAGTGAAAAAACAAAGCACAAAAGAAAAACATTGCATAATTCCATGTGTATAAAATATCCAGAATATACATCTGTCTATGGAGACACAAAGCACATTGCTAATTACCAGGGTCAGGAGGTAGGAGGAAATGTCAATGACTGCTTAATGGGTAGTAGGCCTTCTTTTGGGGTGAATAATTTGTTTTGGAACTTGATATGAGAATAATTGCTATTAAATGCCACTTTAAAATGACATTTAAAATCTCAAAGAAAACAGCCAATTTTATGTTATTTGAATTTTATCAAGTTTTAAAAACCCCATAAACTATATGAAGCCATAAATCATCAAGCTGTTGATTACTTAATAATACGGAGGAAATGTCCATGATATAAAGTTAAGTATACATAGAAGTTCACTAACCTGTTCATTCAGTATAGCCAAGAATTATTATAGCATAGATATTCTTATGTATTCATCTTGAATAGCAGAAATATATCAAATTTTAATAATTATCTCTGGTTAGTACTGGGATTTGGGTAATTTTCATTTTCATCTTCTTAATTTTTTTAACTTTCTGATTTTTATTTATTAAACATGCATTGTTTTCTATAAAAAAGACAATAATCATTATTTAAAAAGGAAAAAAATGTAATGGGAGTTCAGTTTTCAGCTAATACATGTAAAAAACTTCCCAAGTTGTCACTTTCATCCTTAAAATAAGAAGAAGCTGAATAGACTGAAAATTCAGTGTTTTATCTTGGCTCCATCGGAGAACTATGATTGCAAGGTAAACCACCACCCTAAAATCTGGAGAGGTGGGCAAATTCATAGTCACAGAGGAAACTTGCTTTTCTGGAGCAAAAGCCACTGGAACCATAAATGAGTAGGATCACCTAATTGGTATTTTTAACAATTTGATGGAGACTTCATAGTGACTCCTAGGAAAGTGAGAAACTCCTGGTTGCTGCAGACTTAAGAGGCCATGCTTGCATGTGCTTTCCCTATGGAACACAACCAGATCATCACAGGGAGGACTAGAGAAATATGCCTCTCATGGTTCTTGCAGGAGGAGAATGAGTTTAAACCTTGTGAAATAAGCCAGGCAAAGAGAAAGAGCAGTTCTCCCATTCCAGCTGCCTTTAACCTCCCTGTCTCACTTAAGGGGAAAGAAAAGTTAAGAAACACGTTGAGAGTCATAGGCCCACTAGAAGACCAATTTAATGATAAGTTTAATGATAAGATTATAGGGTCTCTCCTCTCCATACCTTACCTCACAACAACGAGGCTCCAGTAAAGTAGTGGTACATTACGATGAGGAATTTGACTTCAGATCAAAATCCTATGTGTCACTTTTTTTAACTCAAAGATAAACAATTATAAAGCAAAGGCTAAAAATCAAAACCACTGTAACAGAAATTAGAAATGCCTATTATGGGCTTGTCAATAGACTGGGCATAGTTGACTAAAGAATCTTTGGGTTTAAAGATTTGTTAGGAAACTTCTCAAACTGAAATGCAAAGAGAAAAGAGAATGAAAACAAGCAAGCAAACATGAAGAAAATATCAAAGGATTATGGAACAATTTTAAAAAGTAGAGCACACACGTAATTGGATTACCAAAAGAAGCGAAACAGGAGAAAAAAATTATAAGAAGCAGCTAAAAAAATGGCCAAGCATTTTTAAAAATTAATGACAGACACCAAACCCACAGATCCAGTAATCTCAGTTAATACTGTTTTGATGTATTTAATTTTTAGGTCGTAATGTATATTTGTGTTAGTAGGATAGGGAAGGGAGTGGACTCAGAAAGAAAGCAAATAAATAAAATAATCACTATGCAATCAAATGGTGAATGTTTCCAAAAAGGAAATGAAGCAATTTAATTTGATTAGGAATTCAATTGGTAGAGTGTCAGGATTTGAGGGTGCCTTACATTGGGTGGGCAGGGTAACCTCTCTTATATAGTGATTTTTTTTTTAGCTGAAATTTAAATAAGAAGAAAATGGAGAACTGAGAATATATATTCTAGGTGACGACAACCGAGAGAAGGCCCTAAGGTTGTAAATATATTCATGTTTTTAAGAAACAGAATATAGACATAATAACTGAAGAATGCTGAATGAGGAAGACAGAGGCAGGAGATTAGGCAAGAAATATGGTTACATACCCAGTCTAGAGAATCGATGTAATGAGAAGTCTTTCAATGGTCTGATTAGTTCTGAAAAGGTGGTATCTCTGACTGCTATGTAGCAAATGAATTACACATGAATAGACAAAGGAAACTTACTGCAGTAGTTCAAGTTGGAGGTTATAGTGACTTGTACTAAAAAGAAAGTAATGGAAAAGCAAGAAGTGGAAAGACTCTGGATGTACATTTTTGGTAAAACTGGAAAGATTTGCTGATGGGGTAGATGTGAGAGGAAGGATAAAAGCAAATATAAAGAGCAGGTTTTTGGCTTGTGCAATGAGTGGCATGACTGTGTCATTTTTGAAGGTAGGAAAGACTGAGGGAGGAACATATTTGAGAACAGAAATTGAAAATCCTACGTGGAATATTTTATGGGTAAGGTGCTTGTATGTATGCACACATATTTAATTGAAAGGATAAAGTAGGAAAATTATAGGATTTTCAGGAATTGTTGAGTGTCTATTTGAGACTTTTAGTCATAAACTTAAAAAAATATTATTCATCATGTTTATGTGAACTTTTCCAGTAGTGTTCAGATGCTAAGGGGAGGCACAATAAAGTCTGATATGTTTTTTCCCATATCAAGTTATGTTTTATCCATGTAACTGGAATGGAGAAAGAATAGAGAAAGGAAATTTAGGAAGCTTGCATCAGACAGAGTTGTAATGAAAAACCAAGCCTGGTATATAACGATTAGGTACCAAATTTCACCCAAACAATATTTAATTCACTTCCAATGAAACTTTCCATGCCTTAGACACCCAAAGTATATCATTCTCAGTGATTTAAATCACTGGAAAACTTTCTATTAGGTTGTTGCAAATGTAATTGCCGTTTTTGCCATTACTTTCAATGGCAAAAACCACAACTACTTTTGCACCAAGGTAATACAAAGTTATAATTCCTCTGTGTATCTACTCAATATATAGAAAGCATGAGATTCTTGCCATCCAACACCATCTTGCTTTTACAAAACAGCTGTATATTTTAAAAAAATAAATATATATTAGATTTGAAACATTTGAAGTCTTCCAGTATGGGTTTGTTTGATTGAGGTGATGAAGGCCAGATGTAATCAGGTTATCTCACTGTGTAAGAAGGGGAACTCTAGGCTAAGAAATATCTAGAATCTGCTGAATCTGTGTCATCATGGTCAAATTCAATCTCTCCAAACATAAATTTACTCATCTACATAACTGCCTATATTATAAGGGAGATTATATGATATATGCTAATGTTGGAGCTTAGAAAATGATACCCCAAAGAATGGTGCTTTGGCATGCTGAACACTTTGAATTGAAGGAAACTGGAAAGTCTTAACAGTTGCCTGAGAAACAAGGTCACTGACTTTCCCTTGTTTCTCTACCTCCCTCCTGTCCCCCAAGCACAGGGAGGGACTCTCTCTGAAGTTTCCTTATCTGAATGAACGAAATTCTTCCAAAAGGAATGCAATTGTCTTGACCTCTCCCTAGGAAATCTCATCAATTCATCAAACAACCAGGGAAGATTAATCACCAGAGAGGAGATTAAATGTCATTATCGTATCCAGATAGGCAATCACCTCTTCTTCTGGAGACTGCTCTGAAACAACTTTTATTACAGGAGAGACTTTATCTGCATAATGAAACAACCTTTGTTCATCATGTGGTTCCTCTCCTTTCCCTCAGGTAACTTGTTACCTCCTCCCGCAAAAGCCCCAAGCCCTTCTTCCCTTATAGCATAAAAACATCAACTATCTGGCCCCTCCTTTGAGTCTTGTATTCTTTTGTTAGGCTCCCATGCACATACATGAAATTAAATTTTTTTTACACCTGTTAATCTGTCTATTGCCAGTTTATTTTAACAGAGGCAATTATTGAAACTCCAGAGGGAAAATTTAAACTTCCCTATAATATACATCATACATAACATGTAACCTGACAGTAAGTTTAGCTTAATGCAAGTTAGCTATAATTTTTATCAACAAAGGCAGAAAAGTCTGCAGCATGTGTCCTGATGACACATGTTCAGTTTGCTATATTCTGATCTAAATCGATTCATCTGATAGAGTATTTGAAAGCTAAATTTAGTACAGTTATTAGAAGGACTTTCTTGCCAAGTTAAGGAGTTTAAATTCTATTCTAAGGTCAGGAGAAGTAATTGGAGACTTTTGAATTCAAGTGATCAAAAAATAACACTAAGGATAGGCATTTGGCATCAGAAATAGACTATATTGGAAAAGGTTAAAATTGATAGATCTGTTAAAAGCTCTATTTCAAGTTGAATTAAAGAATTACCCTCACAGTAGTGACATGTACAGTCAATTGATAAAATACTAAAAATATGTAAGTAAAATTCAAAGAAAAGAAAGAAAAAATTGGAGGTAGAAGCAACAAAATGTCAACTGAAAACAAGAATGTATAAGCTAGAAGTGGTTCTACAATTTCAAGTACCTTCAGACCAAAATATAGGCCTAATCACAAAGAAACAGGGTACTTCCTCAGTTTATGGGTTATATAGAGACCTTGAATTGAACTCCTGCACGAAGCTAGTGACATTAAAGTTGTATACTACCCCTAGAAAGGAACCTAAACATTGTCTCTCAACTCAAGAGTTTTGAAATAAAGTTTATGTAGTGCCCTGTCTACGGGAGGTAAAAAAAAAGTCATCGATGAGAAACTGAATCTTTAAGCTGGCACCCTACTTTGAAGAATCATCTTAATGCAATATTTTACTGTAATTTGGAAATTTTCAGCCTGAAAAATTAAAATGAAAGGTGGTTTCAGAACCGTAATATTCTAGCACTCTGACATAAAAAAAAAAAAAAACAGCTGCTTTATTGAAAAATATCCTTAAACCGGGGGAAATTAGATTCCCACAAATAGAATAATATTAACTAACTTAACAGAAAATAATAGTAATGATAGCAAATTGTAATAAAATATAAACCCCATGAACTATGAGTCATTACAATGCATACTGAACAGTTACAAGTGAAAGGGAGAAAAATTATTTTTCTAAAACTGAAGTAATGGAATAACCTGAAAGCTTTATAATGTAAACTTCATTTAAAGAGAAATATATAGTTTAAAATGTTACAAAAAAAAGCAAGTTGAAAACAAATGAAAAGAAACCAAACTGAAAAAAAAATGTAATGGATGATTAAAAAGTGGAATGGTTCATAAGGTAGTACGGAATGGGTGATCGAATGCAAAGGAGGGTTCAGGTTGGTTGATATGGATTTGACAGCCAACCATGAGATTCGAATAACATTGTATTCTCAAGATGTGAATCTTGTGGTTGGCTGTCCAATGTTTGTTACAGCAAAAACAAAACACAAAACATAACTGAGGATCTCTCTGCAGGAAATACTTTTATCAGAAGGCAAAATGGTGGAAAACAGTGTTAAAATCAAAAAGAAGTATACCAAGGACAATACTCAATTGAATTTCCAGGGTTTTTAGAACTTCTAGTGTTTCAAATAAAGAATCAGGCATTGGCTAGGCATCAGTCACAGGACACAAAATATCTCTCTCTCTCCTCTCTCCCTCTGTTTCTGTTCTGTATCTACATATTGATTCACAAATAATGTGATTGATAGAGGGCAAATAAAACTTATGCCTTTTGGCCAGGCCAGTGGCTCACGCCTGTAATCCCAGCACTTTGGGAGGCCGAGGTGGGTAGATCACTTGAGGTTAGGAGTTCAAGACCGGTCTGGCCAACATGGTGAAACCCCATCTCTACAAAAATACAAAAATTAGCCAGGCATGGTGATGGGTGCCTGTAATCCCAGCTACTCGGGCTGCTGAGGCAGGAGAATTGCTTGAACTCGGGAGGCGGAGTTTGTGGTGAGCTGAGATCCTGCCACTGCACTCCAGCCTGGGTACAGAGCAACACTCTGTCTCAAAAAGCAAACAAACAAACAAACAAAAAACCTTATGACTTTGGATCTGAAATCCTGATGCTAACAAAATGTGACTTTTTAAAATTTCTTTAAGGTGCCATTATTAGAACATTTTGAGAGGGAAGTACGTATCTTGAGTACTGTTGGAATCCAGAATGAATACATTACGTGGCATGTTGGATTTTAATAGTGTATTTAAAATAATATGATAGGAGGATCTGATTTTTGTCAGAAACCATGAACTGAATAATTTATTTTATAATAAACATTTATCCATTGAATCAATGTGTAGTGTTTAGGCACTTTCTCTATGTTTAGTTTCCATTCATGCCGTAAATTGTAATGAATTCTTTAGAGCAAATAGGTTATAAATTGTGAATTCATATGAATGATAATGCACAGTTCCATGTGACAAATTTGTGAGAAGAAATAAGTAGTTTCTTCTGAAACATAAATGTGGAATTATTAATACTTTAACTCTCAATGAAGGTGTATTTCAGAATAAAGTAATCTAGTTTTGCTATTTAATACTCACTGTATGTGTGCAAATTATGGACACATATATGTTCTATGTATAGACTATAGGTCAAAGGATTTCTAGATATGTATTATGCAAGTTTTGTGCCTAAATTAACAAATTCCAAGTTAGTTTTAACTCCTTGTACTATACATAAGAATATATCTATTATTTTACATAATTCAGGGCCTGTTCACTTTTACATAAAATGTTTTGAAATTTGCAATTTGAGAAAATCATAATTAAAATCCTAGACTGAAATTCTACTAGTACCTATTAAAAATACATTATTTAGAAAACATATTAGAAACATTGTCATCCTTCAGTCTTTCCATAGGCTTCATAAATTATTTTGGATACCTAATACCTCTTCTTTTTAAAACTATAGAGTAGAATTAATATGAAAAAACTTGAAGTTTGGGACAAATTTAATGCATTTCAAATCCATAGTGAGATATAGCTGCTACACAGCAAATATAAATTTAAGGTTTTTAAATGAGTATATGGTATCTAAAATGTGACCGCATAGATTTGTTCTATTTTACTCAAGTCTGACCATAATGGTAATATTAGATTCAGTTCTATGTTCCATACCTTGAAAGATATTGATCAAGTTTCATGCATTCAGCGAAAAACAAAAATGGTGATAAAAATGAAAAGCAATGAAAGGAACAGGAGACATTTACAATAAAGAAAAGAGGATTGCCAGCAATACGCCACTTATTGCCAAAATTTGAAGACCTGTCATATGGAAGAAAGATTGGATTTATGTTCTGTGACTCTAAATAGTAGAACTAAAAATAACGTGGTGACTCCAGGGGAGAACAATTTTAGTTCAATACATGGCAATACTGTCTCTGCTTTGTAATGATGTACCCGATAAAATTAAAGACACTTCTACTGCGATTTCCTTGAGTGGTTTCAAGTTTCATCGATGTTGATTTCTTCATTTATAGTGAGCTCTATTTTTAATTACTGCTAATATATCACACTTAAAAACTAACTTTGAGATGAAGAGTGGCACCATGAAGTGGTGGAATGAGCAAGGTGTTTAGACTCACAAAGATTTGGCTTTCGAATGTAGTCTTTGCCTTGTAAGAGCCCTTTACTTCACAAGCCCTTTATCATCTGTTAAAAGAAGTTAATATCTTCTCAATTTTTTTGCTTTTGTACACTGAGCTCTAGTCTTCTGGTCACTCAAAGCCTAAAATGCAGTGGCAGAAGAATAGTGCAAAAACTAATTCTAAAAGCCAACTTTCTGGGTTTAAATTCTAGCTTGGCTATTTAAAAGCCATGGGACCTAGACGAAATCACTTCACTTCTATGAGTCTCAATTTCTTCATCTACAAAATGCAGATAACAATAGCAGTTATTTAATAGATTTGTTACAGTGTTACATGAATAAGCACAAATAAAGCTCTTAGAAAATAATGACACATGGTAAAAGCTTAGTAAATATTTCATCTTATTAGTTATTAGTCTATTCTTTTTTTTTTCTTTGAGATGGAGTCTCACTCTATTGCCCATGCTGGAGTGCAGTGGTGCAATGTCTGCTCACTGCAACATCCGCCTGCAAGCCTCAAGCGAGTCTCCTGCCTCAGCCTCCCAAGTAGCTGAGATTACAGGTGTCCACCACTATGCCCAGATAATTTTTGTATTTTTAATAGAGATGGGGTTTCACCATTTTGGCCAGGTTGGTCTTGAACTCCTGATCTCAAGTGATCCACCCACTTTGGCCTTCCAAAGTGCTGGGATTACAGGGATGAGACACTGCAAGTGGCCAGTCTATTCTTTATAACTTGCTGATTACACAACCCATGTCTAATTGTTCTTTCAATTCTTCTATTTCCCTAACTATGCCTTTTTCCATTCCTTCTACTATAATTGTATTTTTTTAGGTTATTTTTACCACTTATTGGATTTGTCATACTAAACTTCTAACTGGCCGACTTCCTCCTTTTCACCCTTCCAGCCCAGTTTGAAATTGCTGTCAAGTCTTCCCAGAAAAGCTATTCATCATTTTTCTACCTTTTTCCATATATGCTGAAAACCTCTCTAAAATGAAGACTTCAAAATCTATCCTGAACCTACAACTTCTAGATATCTTCAACTGTTTCCACAGAATCTTCTACCTCAGCCTTCTTTTGTATTTTTTTTCCTAAATTTGCATCTCTATTCATCCACCAACCGTTTAGCTAGAAGAACTTGGCCTACTAACATTTTGGCAGTCCTTTAAACTTCTTCCTGAACTTGATTCCACATTACCACACCCTTAGGCTTTCATTGATCTTTCCCTACAATGAAATTTCATTATGCCAGGTTATCCATCATATTATTTTCATAATGTATACCTTGTGTATTGAAATTTATTTTGAGATATCTTGTAACTTTTCACAATATTTAGCACCAGTTTTACCAAATAAAAATATTGACTACTATGTATGGATCCTTTTAATAAATTTGAAGTCTTTTGTCAATTAGAATATTAATTATACCCTGTAATGTCAATTAGATTATTAATTATAGATTATTAATTATTATTAATTATGCCTAGTTTGGCCTTGCACATACTAAGTTTTCAAATATGTGCAGATTGGTGGACCAACATAACTTTAAGTGTGTGGATTAGTCTGTTCTCACTGCTAATAAAGCTATACCTGAGAATGGGTAATTTATAAAGAAAAAAAGGTTTAATGGGCTCACAGTTCCACATGGCTGAAGAGGCCTCACAATCATGGCGGAAGGCAGAGGAAGAGCAAAGGCAGGTCTTACATGGTGGCAAGCAAGAGAGCATGTGCATGAGGGCTGCCCTTTATAAAACCATCAGATTTTATGAGACTTATTCAGTATCGCGAAAATAGCACTGAAAAAACCCGCACCCATGATTCAATTACCTCCCACTGGGTCCCTCCCATGACACGTAGGGATTATGGGAGCTGCAATTCAAGATAATATTTCAGTGGGGACACAACCAAACCATATCATTCTCCCCCTGGCCCCTCACAAATCTCATGTCTTCACATTTCAAAAGCAATTATGCCTTCCCAATAGTGTCCCAAATCTAAACTCATTTTAGCATTAACTCAAAGATTCACAGTCCAAAGTCTCATCTGAGACAAGGCAAGTCCCTTCTGTCTATGAGCCTGTAAAATCAAAAGCAAGTTAGTTACTTCCTAGATACAACGTTGGTACAGGCATTGGGTAAGTATGCCCATTCCAAATGGGAGAAATTGGCCAAAACAAAGGGGCTACAAGCCCCATGCAAGTCCTAATCTAATAATACAGTCATTAAAACTTAAAGTTCCAAAACAATTTGACTCCATGTCTCACATCCAGGTCATGCTGATGCAAGAGGTAGGTTCCCACGACCTTGGGCAGCTGCACTCCTGTGTCTTTGCAGGGTACAAGCCCCATCTTGGCTGCTTTCATGGGCTGGTGTTGAGTATTTGTGACTTTTCCAGGTGCCTGGTGCAAGTTGTAGGTGGATCTACCATTCTGAGGTCTGGAGGATGTTGGATCTCTAGTCACAGTTCCTCTAGGCAGTGCCTCAGTGGCAACTCTGTGTGGAGGCTCCAACCCCACATTTCACTTCTGCATTGCCCTAGCAGAGGTTCTCCATGAGGGCTCCGCTCCTGTAGCAAACTTCTGCCTAGACATCCAGGCATTCCCATATATCCTCTGAAATCTAGGTGGAGGTTCCCAAACCTCAATTCTTGACTTCTGCATGCCTGCAGGCCCAAGACCACACGTGAGCTGCAAAGGCTTGGGGCTTGCACCCTCTAAAGCAATGGACTGAGCCTGAGTGGTACTTTGGCATCTAGCAAAGGCTGGAGCTGAAGCAGCCAGGATGCAGGGCACCATGTCCTGAGGCTGCATAGAGCAAAGATGCCCTGGGCCCAGCCCACAAAACAGATTTTCTCTCCTAGGCCTCTGGGGCTTTGATGGGAGGGGTTGCCATGAAAGTCTCTGACATACCCTAGAGATATTTTCCACATTGTCTTGGTGATTAACATTTGGCTCCTGGTTACTTATGTAAATTTCAGCTGCTGACTTGAATTTCTCCCCAGAAAATGGGGCTTTCTTTTCTATTGCATCATTATGCTGTAAATTTTCCAAAATTTTATGCTCTGCTTCCTCTTGAACGCTTTGCCCTTTAGAAATTTATCATGTCAGATAACCTAAATCATCTCTCTCAAGTTCAAAGTTCCACAGATCTCTGGGGCAGGGGCAACATGCTACCAGTCTCTTTGCATAGCAAGAGTGACCTTTACTCCAGTTTCCAACAAGTTCCTCAACTCCATCTAAGGCCACCTCAGCTTAATTGTCCATATCACTATCAGCATTTTGGTAAAAGCCATTCAGCAAGTCTCTAGGAAGTTCCTAACTTTCCCACATCTTCCTGTCTTCTGAGCCCTCCATGTCTCTAGTAAGTTCCATACTTCCCCACATTTTCCTGTCTTCTTCTGAACCCTCCGAATGGTTCTGACATCTGCCCATTACCCAGTTCCACAGTTGCTTCCCCATTTTTGGGTATCTTCCCAGCAGCGTCCCACTACCTAGTAACAATTTACTGTATTATCCTGTTCTCACACTGCTGATAAAGACATGCCTGAGACTGAGTAATTTACAGAGAAAAAGAGGTTTAATGGATTCATAGTTCCACATGGCTGGGGAGGCCTCACAATCATGGTGGAAGGCAAAGGAGGAGCAAAGGCAGGTCTTATGTGGTGACAGATGTGTGCAGGGAGTCTGCCCTTTATAAAATCATCAGATATCATGAGACTTACTCAGTATCACAAGAACAGCATGGGAAAAACCTTCCCCCATGATTCAATAACCTCCCAACAGGTCCCTTCCATGACATGTGGGGATTATGGGGGCTACAATTCAAGATGAGATTTGGGTAGGGCACAGCCAAACCATATCTGTATGCCTCCACTTCTTACAAACTCTGTGATAGTTTATATAATTAAAAAAAATTACCCCTCTCACAATTGTTGCAATCAGTGAAAGTTACAGCAAATAGCTATAAATTATATTTTATAAATTAGTTTCTATTTGCATAGCAGTTTTGGAAATTCAAATGAATTTTTTGTTTTGTTTTGCACTGAGAGTAGATAGTTTTAGAAAGAGAAATGGTAGAACAGTAGAAAAAACATAAGGTTCTGAATTAAAAGACTTAGGTTTTAGTCTTGGTTTTGCCATTTCCTAAGTGTTGGCTGTAAGCAAATAACTTAGTCTCCAAGTCTCTTTCTTCTTGTGTAGAATGTGTGTGATAATTCTGACAATCTGTAAGCTCCTCATAGGGTGTTTGTCTGTTTTGTTCACTATCGTATCTCAAATATTCAGAACAATATCTGCTACAGAAGAAATACTTAATATATTTGTTGGCTAAGCACCTCCTCCAAGAAAAGTACTTGTCATGATGAAAAATATTAATGCTTGTGAATGGGTTTTGATAAGGAGCTCCTTATTTTTATGCTAAATTTTATGTAAGTTCCTTAAGAAAAGAACAATCATTTAACAACTCTTCCCTACTTTCTGACATGTGGGAAGTGCACTATTGACCCATAACATTCCTGAAGGTGGAAGTAGAGGCTGACAATAGTAATTCCTGTACTTGTATTTGTCATTGTACTTGTATGCCATTGATTGCCTTGAATTTCCTCTTGTTATTTTAAGTATGCTCTGACTGATACAGTTTACAGAGCAATCTGTACTTGTGTGTCAAAGTCAGGTGTCACTAAGGTACAATCCAGACTGGTAAAGCCATATGTGAGTGTAAGATTTTTTAGAGATATATTAAAATATGTAAAGACATTCAGGGAAAACAGTCAAATTAATACATACTGGCCCTGTTATGGAATCTAAATTATTAACTATCCTTCCAATCTAAAAAATGTATTGCATTCCTACTATGTAAACAGAGATGAACATAATGCATTCACATTCTATTTGTTTTTCTTAGGAAAACTATAACTTAGCCTCATTAAACCAATTAATTCTTAGCCCCATCCATACAAATGCAATAAATATGATTTACAGTGAAAGATGAAACAAAATGAAAAGACAAGAACTTAGGCAATTAATTTCCAGACAATGCCAAGCCATACCATATAGTTTGGATGTTTGTTCTTCAAATCTTATGTTGAAATATGATACCCAACGTTGAAGTTGAGGTCTAAGTGGAGATGTTTGGATCAAGGGAGTGGATTGCTTATGAAGTGATTAATGCCCTTCCTGGGGAGGGTAATTGAGCAAGTTCCTATTCTATAAGTTATGGTGAGAGCTAGTTGTTAAAGAAAGGTTGTCACCTCCCTTCTCTCTCTTGCTTCTGCTCTTACCATGTGATCTCTGCACACACTGGCTCCCCTTCCCGTTTTGCCATGAGTGGGAGGAGCTTGAGGCCCTCATCAGTTGCAAATGCCAGAACCATGCTTTTTTACAGCCTCCAGAGCCATGAGCCAAATAAACATCTTTTCTTTATAAATTACCCAGCCTCAGGTATTCCTTTATAGCACACAAATACACTAAGACAAGCAATAATTGTAGTAATATCATTAGCATTTCTTTTAAAAGTGTTGTGTGTCCTACAAAGCTAGGACTCACCTGTTTTCTTCATCACTACATCCCCCTTGACTATATTTGTTGAATGAATAAATAAGTAAATAAATAACATATTAAGAATTCAAATAAGTTGCCAGGGAAATCCAAAATGAAAAGATTTATTTTCGATGAGAGAATTTGAGAAAGGTTTTTAGAAGATAGAGAATTCTGTTGGGGTTTAGTGGAAGAGTGGGAATCTTGTTACATGAAAAGATACAAGATATAACAAATACCTTCAGAGTGGTATTTTATGCAAAAGACTGGGCATAATCCTATTTCTTGAAGTAAAGAAAGGGACAATATTCAACAACTAGAGATTTAACGATGACAGAAGAGACGATTAGAATGTAGATTAGAATGTGCTCAACTAGAGTATACCCTAGTTCCTTGAGACACCAGGCTTTGGAGTTTGGATTTAAGTTTACATTAAAGACATTGTATGTACTTTACAATTATTATTCTTATAACATTGTGTGGATGGTACTGATAGTAGAGAAGATGGAGCCAAAGAGTTTGTTGGAATAATAAAAAATAGCTCAGTAGAGAGATAACTTGTTTGAAATGCAGTATGAGAGTGGGAAGGAAAGACTGCATGCAACTATCCTGTATATAGCCTTATTTAAAATGGTATCTCAACCCAGTTTTGAGGTATTGGCTAGAGGCTGGTCAGTTTCCCTTCTTGAGCAGCTGGTGAAACCTACAACAAAACCAATTATCAAACTGTTAAACTCCAAGTCCCTATGCACCTGTCCTAATTGACCCAAAGCCAATTACAATACAACTAGGGGGAGCCACTGTGCCCTGAACCCAATAAATTATTCAGATTAGCCAATCTTCAGGAAGCCCACTAAACATATAACTAGCCCCATCTTACTTGCCATGCATAAACTGCCCCAACAGCTCCAGCTTACTGTTACTCTGCCCCCAGTCGTAATTCTTTGAGTGGCCCTGCCTGCCAGCCTTCTCTCTTTAGGAGCTATAATAAAAATTGGTGTATTTTATGTATCCTCGTAGTATTGTGTTGTATCTTGCCATCTAAAGGAGCTTTAAATCTTTTAAAAACACATCCCAAGTCAGATTTATGATCATCTGGTAGCTAAACGGAGGGAGTAGAGTAAAATATTTAGTGGAGTAGAGGGCATAAAAATTCAAGGAATCATCAAAGTAAAATATGCAGCAAAAAGAAATCCAAGTACTGAAGTCTGGGGAGTGCCTATATGTATGGAGTGGACTGAGGAGGGTATAAGCAAGAAGTCAGAGTAAACAATTGAAGCCATAGCAGGAAAACTGGAAGAAAACAAGCCAAGGATCATTATGGGGTCTGTATCCATGAAGAATTTAGCAACCACTGTAATTGCTAGGAAATAGAAATGAATAATCTACAGGTATAAATGCTATAGCAAGGGAGAACAGGAACATGACTTAAAAGAATTTAATGGCTACTTAAATTACAAATTAATCTATGTGACAGCTTCTTTAAGCAATGGGTCGTTTTCTATGCTGCATTCTCAGCCATTAGTGCATACCCCTTATTGCGGCACTTACATGTTGTACTGTCGTAATTTGTCCGTTTCATGCATTACAATATAAGCACTCTGAAGATATAAATCATGGACTTGTTCAGCTGTCTGAATTTAATTCTAATATCACTTTTGGTCACCAAGATAGAGCTGTTACTTGGTGAGCATTTGTTGAAGGAAACAAATGTTTATTTTACTCCATTGTTGACATTTTAGCACTCTTCTTCATATTCAACAGGTTAACTGCCTAATATCCTGGAATTGGAAGAGATCCCTTGTAGGTTTTCTGACTTTCGTTATATAGCTGTGATAATCTACAGAAGCTCAGCTCTGCAATGACTTGAAAATTTGCACTGCCATGCATGTTTAAAATGTTCTCCCCAATATTTTTCCAGTAAGAGCTAGAGAAACTAGACAATTTTGTGTCAGAAGTTCAAAATCAAAGTACTCTTCAATTTTATCCTGTTCCCATAGCAATAGCCCCACCTCCTTCTATAAGACATTTCATGCAAAGATGTTCTATATGTGATACAGAATCATAAGTCTTTCCATTGTTAAGTCAGTAGGTTAAAATATTCTGCTTATGAGAACAGTGCTATGGGGAATAACTTCTCTAGGGGCCAATTACATTCATTCTGCCTTATGAATACTGAGTATGTTCTTTACCCAAATAAATCATCTTAAAAGCCTATATTCCTGGTCATGGAGAAATTAAATAAGAAAATGTATACCCAAATTTTAAAAATGAAAACATGGCTGGGCGAGGTGGCTCACGCCTGTAATCACAGCACTTTGGGAGGCCGAGGCGGGCGGATCACCTGAGGTCCGGAGTTCGAGAACAGCCTGACCAATATGGAGAAACCCTATCTCTACTAAAAATACAAAATTAACCAGGCATGGTGGCACATGCCTGTAATCCCAGCTACTCGGGAGTTTGAGGCAGGAGAAGCGCTTGAACCCGGGAGGCGGGGGTTGCGGTGAGCCGAGATTGTGCCATTGCACTCCAGCCTGGGCAGCAACAGTGAACTCCATCTCAAAAAAAAAAAAAAAAAAAAAAAAGGAAAACATACAGCAAAGTAATATAACACATATATATTGATTTGCTCTTCTGTGCCAGGTAATTGGATACTGGGTCTCTGTCCTAGGCAAAAAGAGGATGGATGGAGAATGTGTTATCTTAGAGGAAAGAATGCTTTTAGTGGGCACATTGACTACTTAGTATTCCTTGCTCCCAGGGAAGGTAAATGATGGACATAAGAATTAAATCAATCACTTGTTAAAAGACCAACAGAATATTATAGTTAAAAAGAAAACTTCTAAGATATTTATAAGTAACTAAGAAGCAAGCCTACAACAGTCGCTCTAACCCCGACAGTGTGTTAGTATCACCTGAAGAACGTGAAATAAACAGTGTTGTTGCCCTCTCCCAGAGATGTTGATTTAGTTATTCTGTGTCTGGCCTACATTTATTATGGAATCATGAAAAGATTAAATGGTATTTTCCTCACTGGGAGAATGAAATATGATCAGATCTGAATGATGAACATCCAGAGATTACAACAATACCTTTAAACAGCCAGATATTCCTGCATTAGTAAGACAAAATCTGCTTTTCAAAAACAAAAGGCAAAGTAAAATAAAGGGAACACAATGCTATTTCCAAATGAAAAGTGAGAATGGACCTTAAATAAAAATGAGCAAATATTTGTTTTTATTATGTTGCTGTTATCACCAACACAAATACAAATTTCATTGTTTAATTTTATTGAATTCTTTGTTTTTTTATTTTAGAAACTAAAGGATAAAATTATGTTGTGTGCTGGCTTGTATTTATAGATGCATGTTTATTTACCAAAAAATACAAAATAACTGCAAAATTTAAATAATTCCTAAGCTAGAGAAAAAAACTAATTACAAATGTAGTTGTTGAGCAGCAAATAATTTGCAGGACAGGAATTCAAATGAGCCTCAATTCAGGTTTTAATGTGCAGCCAAATTTGAGAATGCAGCCAGGGTTAAGAACACTATCCTTCAAATCCAACTTGAAAAAGTGATAAAGATTTTATTCACAATGGAAATAAATATGTACTAGATGTAAACTGAAGAAAAATGTGCAAAAATAAATAAATTAAAAGGCATCAAGAAGTACACAAGGGATCTTGGAGAAGAATGAATAAGTGGAGAGAGATGCTGTAATCCTGAATTAGAAAAGTCAACGTTTAAACATGCTTATAAAATTAAATTTACAAGCTTAATATAACTCCAGTAAAGCATCTGATAGGTCATATTAGTTTTAGGAGGGAGAGTGATATCACAAAAGCATTCTAATTTTGTTATACTTTTCTACTGAAGGATTTAGTTTAGGATTTTGATGAGCATAAAGTAGAATCTTAATAAATGTCTGGTATTTCAGTAAGTAGTCAAGACTCAGTTTCAAATGATACTTTAGTATCAAATAATATAACAAATAAATTATACTAGTGGTTTTTTAAAAAGTGTTTCTTATTAGGAAATGTTCCTCTGAGTTTTATTTATTGAAAATTCAACCTTTCTGTGGTTCTCAATAGACCAAATATTAAACCTTAATAATGTTTAAATGCAGACCCAGAGTTCTCACTTCAGGAGTGGGAGTAAGTTTTGAGGAGCCCTATGTGGATGACATCTAAAAAGTATTTCACTCAGCCTCTTGGAGATAAAACTTAAGTCCATTATGGGTCCACTGGAAGCAAGTCCTTAGTGGAGTCAAACTTATTGCTATTCAATGCTATTGCGGGCCAAAAGCCTCATGTGAGCGAAGCCACTTCTCAAAAACTATTTAAAAAGTCAAATGAGCAAAACACAGCTTCCCACCTTTTTTTTTTGTTTTTTACTTTACTTCTTTGAGACTCCCAAATTTTTTTCCTGACATTGTAGCTTTCTCTCCCATCTCCCACTGACTTGTAAAATATGGTTACATGAAGATATTAAGAATAATTTTAATTAATTTACATGGGATAAATGAGTTATTGCCTCTAGTAATACAAATTTACAAACATTCATTACAGTAAAATGATATATTGAGTTTTCAATAATAATAGCATATGTTCAAAGATTTCTTACCTGTTAATGGGTTATAATAAGTTTCCCTGGAAGTATATTCAAAAACTTTAAAAAGATAATCCAGAAGATGGAGACATTATAATATCCAAAATCATGAGAAACTGTAAACATATTCATCTAGATATTGTGTAGAATAATGGAAACCCATTTTTTTCATTTATGAATGAAAATTTGAACTATATAAGTCATAGGAATAACTTTTTTAAGTACTAAGAACTAATTAAAAAATAAAAAAATGTAAAAGATTTGTGTTTTAATTCAAAAGATACATTTATATGTGTTATAAGAAAACAAAATTTCCTGTGTGACAAGTACTCAAGTAACTAACTCAATGCCTTTTTGGTCAAGAATCCCAAATCCCCAAATCAATTTTTCTAAACTAGGTTCTCAAAACAGATCTGGCTGGCCGCGGTGGCTCACGCCTGTAATCCCAGCACTTTGGGAGGCCGAGGCAGGCAGATCACTTGAGATCAGGAGTCCCAGAACAGCCTGGCCAACATGGGGAAACACTGACTCTATTAAAAATACAAAAATTAGCTGGATGTAGTGGTGTGCTCCTGTAATTCCAGCTACTCAGGAGGCTGAGGCACGAGAATCGCTTGCACCCGGAAGTTAGAGGTTACAGTGAGCCGAGATCTCGCCACTGCACTCCAGCCTGGGCGATAGAGCCAGACTCAGTCTCAAAAACAAACAAACAAAACTTCCCCTCCTTTCTCTCCTGAAAGAAATGGGTGGGGTGAGGAAAGAAAGACACACACGCACACACACAAAGACACACAGACACACACAACGGAGACAGAAAAAGGGAGGCAGGGAGGGAGGGGGGATGGCAGGAAGGAAGGAAGGGAGGGAGGGAGGGAGGGAGGGGAGGGAGGGGAAAAGAAAGAAGAAAGAAAGAAAGAAGGAAAGAAAGAAAGAGAAAGAAAGAAAGGGAGAGAAGAAAGAGAAAGAAAAAAGAAAGAAAAAGAAAAAGAGAGAGAAGAAAGAAAGAACAAAGAAAGAAAACGAAGGAAGGAAAGAAGAAGGAAAAAAAGGGAAGGGAGGGAGGGAGGGAAGAAGGAAGGAAGGAAGGAGAAAGAGAAAAAATAAAGAGAAAGAGAAACAAGAAAAAATTTGTTTCATTGCAAGGAAGCTCATGCTGGTTTAGGCAATTTCTTTACTTCACAGGATTTTTTGATGCCATTAATATGATACTATGCATTGAGAATCTGCAAGCAGAGCAGAATATGTACAATTTCCTAAACTTATTTGGGCACAAAAGCCTTTTTATTGCCAAATATACAATAAGGTTCATTTAGAAAATATTCCCCTAAATGATTAGAGGTTCTTAGAGAAAGCAGTTAAGGTAACATTATACTTTTACTCATTCCAATTCTATGATGTCATATTTTTCAAATATTAAGCTAGATCATTCCTCAATTGCTTCTGATAATGAGACAAAGGAAGTAAACTTTTTTATTCTTAGACTAATATGTAGCATTATTATAGCAGTGCTGTGCCTGTTATGATGTTTGTCAATATCATGTAATTATCTAATTTACCACATAGTTATATAATTTTTTGATTATTATTGCTCAATTATCTACCAGTTTTATTACTATTTCTCTCCATTACATTATCAATGGGAGCTTAAGATGACTTTTTAGAGGAATTAACTGTTAAATTTATAGCTGGATACATGCTACTTTCATTTCTTAATGTGGTTCTAATAAAATAGAACAGAGCTGTCACTGGCTAATTTATTTCCATGCCAAACCATTTAAACTCTCCAGAGAAACTTCTGTTTCAATAAGGCATGCTTGACCAAGAAAGGTTGTCATGTATTAACTGTCTCTGTGGGGAGTTGATGTTAAAAATATAATTTGTTCAGTAGAGAGAACAGAAAATAAACTCTATTATGCTAAGTCAGAAAAGCAGCTCCTCGTCTTCTCTGCATGTGTGTGTGTTGTCACTTCTAACTAACACAATTAGCAATGGGAAGATTTCTGCATTTCAAATATTCAGGATTTTTGTTTTTGTCCTGAGGATAAAAATTTTCTTAATGTGCATTCTGATTGGCATTTATTTGTTAGAATGTGAAAAGTTACACTCCAACTTCCTTTTTCTCCTGTCAAAGAGAGAATCAGCTTTCCTCTTATTTCCCTCATTTCTTTTCTCAATTTTTTTCATGATACTGTATTTCTCCTGGTATTTCATATTTTCTTCTAATACAGAGAGCACATTTATGCCTTGGGATTTCAATGTTATTCTTATGCTATATAAGCAGAAGTATTTTCCAATGCTACAAAAGCAAAACCATTTTTAAAGGGAGAGAAAAAGATAAAAGACAATCTCAGTTACAAGGAGAATAAAAATCCTTTTTGGATTTTTAATTCATATTTCAAACAAGGTTCTGATTTCTTAATCATGGTATAGAAAGACTAATGCAACCAATAGTGAAAACTCTTTATCCTGTCTCTCTTTAAATACCTCTACTCAGCAATAATTTCAACCAGGATAGAGTACTTTATATAGTTCTTCACTGTGATTACCAAGTGTTGATACTGCAAACTACAAAGGCCTTTGCAACCTAAATCTCAGTTTATTTTAGAAAATGTTTCATTTTCCCTTGGCAGCACAATTTATTGTTTCTATTGTCTTTCCAACAACATTAGGTCAGACTAACTTTTTGAGCTTTCAGAAATGATAGCTTAGTACTATTTGTATTCTCTCTCACACAAGCAAAAAGTGCAAAATGTAGTGGCTGATTTGACTTCTGTTTTCTGGTAAGAGAACATGGGTCATTTGCCGTTAATTTTTTGAAATGTTAGGCTTAGGAGTGGCCTAATGTATAATGAACATTTATATAGTTTAATATATACTTAATAATAGTTTATAATTTCTACTAGTTTGTAGTAACAATAATGCAGCAAGATAATTAGTTTTGTTTTTTAAATGTTTATATCCATGTTAAAATTTTTGATCTACATGATCTCAATTTTCCAAGAGTTTAATGAAGATTTCCCACTGCAACTGGTGGGTTTAAGATGTCCATATAAGTTTCACAAGTTTTGTTTCATATATTACTTATTATTAAATGCCAACACATTCTTTATTTTAGCATGTTCTTATCCAATAATTTCTTTTATTACATAATACTAAAATTTATCTATACCTAAATACTATCGTGTCCAATGTCAATATTGCTGAGGATAATTATTCTTTGTTTAGCGTTTGGATCATATATTTTTTCCATATCTTTATTATTTGACTGCTCATTTTGCTTTAAAAGTTATTTTTTCAATTTACATGTAATAATTATACATATTTATGAGGTACAGTGTGTTATTTCAATACATGTAAACAATGTGTAATGATTAATCAGGGTAATTAGCATATCCATCACCTCAAGCATTTATAATTTTTTTGTGTAAAGGACATTCAAAATTCGTTTTTTCCAGCTATTTGAAACTATGCAATAAATCACTGTTAACTATAGTTGCCCTACAGTGCTGTAGAATACTAGAATTTATTCCTCCTATCTAGCTGTAATATTATATCCCCTAGCAAACGTTTTTCTCTTCTCCATCTCACCCCTGTTCCTGTACACTTCCCAACCTCTAGCAACCACTATTCTACTCTCTACTTCTATAACACCAACTTTTTTAGCTTACACATATGAGATAGAATGTACTATTTGTCTTCTTGTGTGTGGCTTATTTCTTTTAACGTGATGTCTTCTAATCTCATGTTGCTAGGAAAGACAGAATTTCATTTTTTATGGCCAAATAGTATTCCATTGTGCATATGTACCACATTTTCTTTATCAAGTCATCTTTTGATGGACATGGGTTGATTCGATATCTTGGCTATTGCAAATAATCCTTCAATAAACACTGGCATGCAGATACCTCTTTTACATACTAATTTATTTTCTTTTCTTTTGGATTTATACTCCAAAGTGGGATTGCTGGATTATATACTAGTTCCTTTTTTTTTTTTTGAGGAAACTTCATCGTTCACAATGTTTATACTAATTTACATTCCCACCAACTATGAATAAATGTTTCCTTTTCTTCATATCCTCACTAGTATTTGTTATTTCTTGTCTTTTAATAATAGCCATTCTAACTGGGGTATGGTGATAAAAGTCATTGTGGTTTTGATTTACATTTCCATGTTGATTAGCGTTGTTGAGCATTTTTTTCATATACTTGTTGGCCATTTATATTCTTTTGAGAAATGTTGACTAAGATCATTTAACCCATTTTAAATATTGGGCTATTTTTGTTTTTGCTGTTGAATTGCTGTATAGTTTGAATATTAATCCCTTGTAGGATTAATAGTTTGCAAATACTTACTCCCATGCTGCAGGTGGTCTCTGTATACTGTTGTTTCTTTTGCTATGCAGGAGCTTTTTAGTCTGATATGATCTCATTTGTTTATTTTTGGTTTCATAGCCTAAACTTTTGAGGTTTTGCCCTTAAAATCTTTGATCAGTTCAAAGTCATGAAGCTTTTCCCTATGAATTTTTGCAGTTTTTGTACAGATTTGGTACTATTTTTATGTCTTTAATCTATCTTCATTTGATTTTTGTGTGTGGTGAGAGATGGGGTCTAGTTTCATTCTTCCACATACAAATATATAGTTTTCCCAGCACTGTTTATGGAAGAGCGTGTCCTTTGCCTAATGAATGTTCTTGGTGCCTTTGTCAAAAATCAGTTGTCTGTATGTGGCTTTAATCTGTGTTTTTAATTCATTTCATTACTCTACATATCTGCTTTTATGTCAGTACTATGTGTTTTGATTACTACAGGTTTTGGAAGTCACATAGTATGATGCCTTCATCTTGGTTCTTTTTGCTCAAGATTGCTTTAGCTATTTAGAGTCCTGTGATTCCACGTACATTTTAAGATTGCTTTTTCTATGTCTGTGAAAACTGGCATTGGAATTTTGATTGAAATTGCATTGAATTTGTAGATAACTTTGATAGTATGGGCATTTTGATAATGTGAATTATTCTAATCCGTGAACATGGGTAACTTTTTATTTATTTATGTCTTCAATTTCTTTCATCAGTGTTTTATAGTTTCAGTGTACAAGTATGTCACTTCCTTGGTTAAATTTATTCCTACTTTATTGTATATTTTTGTAACTATTGCAAATGGGATTGTTTTTTGTTTTTTTGTGTGTGTGTGTGTAGTCTATGATTAACATATAGAAACACTAGTAATTTTCTTTAGTGGTATGCTTTGATTCCTTACTTTGTATTCTTCCTGCATCTACTATAGGCTTTTGTTTTGAGGCTTACATAAAATATCTTGTTACAGTGGGTTACTTTAAGCTAATTAACACTTAGCTTCACACACAAAACCTCTACACTTTTATTCCATCATCTCTTACCCCACACTTTAAATTGCTGAAGTAAAGTTACATCTTTTTATACTGTATATTCCTTAACAAACTATTTTAGCTATTATTTTCTTTAATAGTTTGGCCTTTTAACCTTTATACGAAAGATATAATTGATTTGTACACTAATATTACAATATCAGTGCATTCTTAATTTGACTGTGTACTTACATTTTTTAATGAGTTTTATACTTTCATATGTTTTCTATTCCTTATTGGCATCCTTTTCTTAAAGCTTTAAGAACTCCTTTTAGAATTTCCTGAAACCCAGCACAGGCCTTTCCTATACAGGGTTTTACTCCGGCAGGCTTGGTGTTGGTGTCTGAGGCAAAGTTCAGTGTTCACTTACCTTTCCTTCTCCTCTATGCTGGAGTCTAGAAAGGAGTGATAAGAGTAATGTAAAAATGTCCTTCCTATCCTCTTCAGTGTGTGTTTTTTTTTTTTATTTCTGCGCTACACCCAGGCACCATGATCTCTTACCTGGTTTTCTTGGCTTTTGTGAAGATATTTTTATGGATAATTGTTCAAATTTATTTTCTGCAAGGGGACGAATATAGAAAAGTCCTGTTTTGCCATCTTGCTGATGTCAGTCTTCTAAAATATTACCTTTGCCTTTGTAGTCTCTCCTTGAATATAAGTATTCATTTGATGAAAATCTTTCTCACTCCCAGGAATTCTTATGAACCCAACTGATATGGTTTGGATTCATGTCCCTACCCAAATATCATGTCAAGTTGTAATTATCAATGTTGGAGGAGAGGCCTGGTGGGAGGTGATTGAATCATGGGGGTGGATTTCCCCTTGCTATTCTCATAATAGTGAGTGAATTCTCATGAGATCTGGCTGTTTAAAAGTGTGTAGCACTTCTTCCTCCTTCACTCTCTTCCTCCTGCTCCAACCATGTAAGACGAGCCTCCTTCCTCTTCGCCTTTTTCCATGACTGTAACCTTCCTGAGGCCTCCCCAGCCATGCTTCCTGTACAGCCTGCAGAACCATGAGCCAAGTAAGCCTCGTTTCTTTATAAATTTTCCAGTTTCTGGTATTTCTTTATTCTGGTGTGAGGATGGACTAATACACCAACTTTTGTGCTTTATATCTATCTAAAAAATTGCCCTTGTAAGTAAGGTTCTGTGGCATGGTGGTGAGGTAATGTGTAACATCATAAAATTCCCTAATTAACATGGAAAGAAAACTAACAAAACCACTTGCATTTAAATGCTTTTCTCATTTTATATATTTTGTGTATGCCATGGAAAATCCTGAAAGCTTTTTAACTCACTGAATCAAAATACATAGAGTAGTCTGCAAAGTAATTCTGAGATAATGCCCATCTGTTCACTTTATAATACACACTGTGTGTTTGTAGGTGAACTTTGCATAATACCCATTTTGCATTTTTCTTTTCTTAGAAAGACTTAGAATTAGTGGCTTGGCAAGTGGAACCACTTTTAATTTTTTATATTCTTCTATTTGGTTTGGAAGGGTAACTTTCATTATGTCTAACTAACTACAGAGAAAAGAGAATGATCTTTTAACTTCACCACCTTCCACCTAATTTTTTTCCTCACCTTGAACAAGGGAGAAAAGCTTTCTACATTAAGAGATACACACAATCACCAAGAGACAAATGTTGATAATTGGCTTCAAAGTTGATTTACAAAATTTTACTAAGAATCCTGTTGATCACTATTAAATGATAATGAATGACTAATTTATACCTAGATAGCATCTCTAATCTTGGTTTCTTCCTAACTTAGGTATCCAAATGATGATAATGTTATAAATAAAACTGTGCTTATTATCAAATGAAAGACTAGCTTCCATTATTGTTATAAGGAAAACATCTCTACCTTTTTCTGGTGGAGAGTAAATTTTTTCCTGGCAAAACAGTAACTGTTGAAGTTGAGACTCAAGTTTGTTGAATAATCAAGCTATAAGAAGCTAACATTTTGTTAACTTTCCTGGATTTATAGTTTCTTGATATCTGCATTATGTGACATCCTCTGTAGTTATAGTAAAGTGCATCACTACTATACAAAGAAAACAAGTTTAATTTACTTGATGTAGAAAATTACATAAATATAAACAAAAAACTAAATAACAATATTAGAACGTTTCTGAATACTATTGCCTGACAAAATATCTTAGTGTGAGATCTGTGTTCTCTTTTGAAAAGGAGGATTAGTTAGTGCTGGACAGAGATTAATGATATGCTAGTACCAAAATGAGTACTTTTCTTGCCAAAATGAGAGAAAGAAAAAGAGAGAAAGAGAGGATGAAAACTTGAAAAAAAAAACTTTGTTATTGGTGACTCGATGTAATTTAATGCTATTTTTTCATATACCTAAATTGGCCCTTCTTTCAATCAGAGGTAAGGGTCCCATTCTTTGCATACTCTAGTGTCCAGGCTCCATTGCCCAGCTATGACCCAAAGAACAGTCATTCTACCTTGACCAGCTGAATGGAAGGTACCATTTTGAGATGTTGTCTAGGACTCATTCCTTATATATTGACTGTTTAAGATATGGGAGTGCTAACATTTCTCACTTACATTTACAAAACAAAATTTAATTGCTTTGAAGACAAATGATCAAATATAAAACTTGTAAAATTTGATGCAGGAGTATCAAGCAATGGAAAAATCACATAGCCATTTGCAACTATTTTTGAAGATCTACTGGAAAATGCTCAAAATAAAATAAATAAAAATGTATATAACTTATGTGTACATAAGTAGTCATATATTTAAACAAAGAGAAGAAACAATGAAGGAAATGCATTACAGTGCTCAGCATAGTTTTCTATTGCCTTATCTAGGATGGTAAGTTATTTTCTGTATATACCAACCTGTCTTGTAAAAGGAATATATGACTTGCATATTTTAAAACCAGCCACAATTTATTAATAGATATGGAAAAAAGGCACTGATACTTAGAATCAAGACCTAAAGTATCTTCAGAATTTGAAGGTAGAGCCAGAAAAATCTAATAATTAAGAAAGGAAGGTGAGATTAGAGATAAAGGTGTATGATATTCTCCATAACAGATTCTCCTTCTGAAAGATGTTCTGAAATATATTTGGGAGACCCAAATAAGCTAATTCAGGATAGCAATTAGTATTTCAGTAGCATTAAAATTTCACTTAATTAATTTCAAGTAAAATTGTCCCAAGTAATAATGTGATGACAGAGGAGAATGACCTCAAATAAAAGATAAGTATAAATTTAAAAATATAGAAATGTCATAAAAATGATTACTCATATACTTACTGCTTATAATGGTGACTTTTTATATTTAAAAACATCTCAATGCCTTTGATTGATTGCATGATTTCTAGTACATAAACGTAAGGAATGAAAAAAATATAAGTTTTCAAGAACAAGTTTTATCACAATGATTTCTAAAATGAGCAGATTTTATTACAGTAAAATAAGATTTGACAGTTATTATTTGTGTAACTTTTTGAATTCTGAGTAATGATACACATGTCTCTTTTATTCTAGCCATAAAGGAAACAACATTCATATACTAGATTTAAATGACCAGAAGTTGGAAAAACTGTTTGTGAAATAAGAAAAAGTATATAATGTTATCTTTATTCTTTTTCTTAATCTTTCAAATGTAATCTCAGGTTTCAATTTTTAAACTAACTAAAATCAATGTATTTCTTTATGGGATTATAAATTATGTGATTAAATGTTCAAGAGTTTTTTTTCACATATTATCTGTGAGATGAGTTTAAATAAAATGAAGAACAATTTTAATTGGCAAATGTAAGGATAACTTTATTGCAGAGATTGTATATCAAATATGGCATTTAAACTGGTCAAAATATGTATTTCAAGAGAAAAGATACAAATCACAAAGGATGTACAACCACTTTTTTTTTTGGTTTTTGGAAAGATTTTAACTAGAGTAATACTACTGGTTTCTCAAGATTCTCCTTCATTTCTCCCCCAGGGAAGAATTGTTATAATGGGAGAAGGAAGTGATATTTGTAGCTCAAGAGTATCTGGACCTCCTTGGAAGATGCCTGGCAGAATATGCTTTTTAGATATATTTAAAGGGAAACACTACAAAGAGAAATAAGTTTTTTGTCTTTTTGTTTGTTTGAGATGGAGTCTCACTCTGTCACCCAAGCTGGAGTGCAGTAGCACGATCTCGGCTCACTACAACCTCTACCTCCCGGGTTCAACCATTCTCCTGTCTCAGCCTCCTGAGTAGCTGGGATTACAGGCACCCACCACCATGCCCAGCTAATTTTTGTATTTTTAGTAGAGATGGGGATTCACTATGTTGGCCAGGCTGGGCTTGAACTCCTGACTTCAGGTGATTCACCTGCCCCGGCCTCCCAAATTGCTGAGATTACAGGAGTGAGCCACCACGCCTGGCCAAGAGGAATGAGTATTATTAAAAATAATTTTCCCAGCACTTTGGGAGGCCATGGCGGGTGGATCCCGAGGTCAGGGGATCGAGACCATCCTGGCTAACACGGTGAAACCCCGTCTCTACTAAAAATACAAAAAAATTGTAGTCCCTGCTACTCGGGAGGCTGAGGCAGGAGAATGGCGTGAACCCACGAGGCGGAGCTTGCAGTGAGCCGCGATCACGCCACTGCACTTCAGCCTGGGCGGCAGATCAAGACTCTGTCTAAAAATGATAATAATAATAATAATAATAATACTTTTCTATAAGAAAACGAGGCAACAGGATAGAAGAGATGCAATTAAAACTTAACTTATCTAAGTGTAATGTGTCCACAATTATAATGAGACTATTTAATGTTGTATATATTTTTTTAAATATTAGATCAGAAGAAAAAAATTAATCATTACAATATGATGATATATGATGACATACCTGCACAACGAAAAAATGTTGTAAAACACTTTAAAACACAGTTTTTTGTTGTTGTTATTTTGATTGTTTGTTTGTTTTTTTGAGACGGAGTCTCTCTGTTGCCCAGGCTGGAGTGCAGTGATAAGATAAGGTAGAGTGCAACCTCCACCTCCTGGGTTCAAGTGATTCTCTTGCCTCAGCCTCTTGGGTAGCTGGCACAACAAGTGCCCACCACCATACCGGGCTAATTTTTTTTGTGTGTGTGTTTTTGTAGAGATGGGTTTTCACCATGTTGACCAAGCTGGTCTCAAAACTCCTGACCTCAAGCAAGCCACTTGCCTCAGGCCGCCAAAGTGCTGGATTTACAGATATGAGCCACTGCTCCTAGTCTAAAACACAGCATTTAATCTGTACTTCTAGTAGAATGTGTTCTAAGAAAAAAAGAACAGTACAGAAATCTTGAGGTCTATTCAGAGTGTTATTATTTTTTGTATTGTCACATTGGTATATATATATTTGGAACTATAATGTGTATAATGTAAGATATATCAAATTGAGTAACTGTGTGGAACCTTTAAACTAAGGTAAAATAAGTAAAACAATCAATTGATTAAGTAAAACCCCCATAATCTTATATTTGAAATGAAAATGTTAGTAGGAAGATATGATTTTGTTTTATTTGTTCTATGCCGTTTAAAGTCCAAGAAGCAATAACAACTCAGTTGCAATGAACTCACCTACTACCCAGATGATAATCTCTAAATATGATTTCTCCCACAAACACACACACACACCAACACACACACACACACACACACACACAAAAGGAAGTTTCTTGCGGTAAAGAATGGCTGACTCAGATCTGGGGAAAAATATGCAAAATTAACTTATGATATCTTACTGTTCCAAAGAGAAAGGATCATATAAAAACTGGAGTCATGTCAAAGAAAACGAGATAGTTTACAGTTTGTCAATATTGGGAGAATTTCAGCTTAAAAAAGAATGTTTAATGCAATGAACTGAAGCACGTCAAATCTATATAAATCTAGAATTTATAAGGCTACTCAAATAAATCTTATGCACCATCTAGTATACCAACTCTTTATTCTGAAAAATGGTAAAAGAGAAAAGAAAAAGAAATATTGGTTTTTCTCTGCTTTATTATTGGGTAGTCAATAGTTAATAAGAGAGAATCTTCTGTATAAATAAAAATCACAGGTAATAAACACAGGAGGAATGATATAATTTTTAAATTTCTATTTTTCAATCTCCAATGAAATAATGGATCTAGGCAGTGATCAATAGTGAATGCTAAAAGCATGTGGTGAAAGGTTGATGGGGAAGTTTATAAAAGAGGAATAAGTCTGATGCATTAGATTTCTATTGCTGTCTTAGGAAATTACCAAAAGTGAGTGACTTAAAGCAAATTTATTACATTACAGCTCTGTAGGTTAGAAGTCCAAGCACGATGTGGCTCGTCTGGCTTTCTTGCTAAGGTTTCACTATGCAGAAATCAAGTCATTAGGACTGTGTTTCTTTCCAGAGGCTCTGGGGATGAATCTATTTTCAACTTCATTCAAGTTATTGGCATAATTCATTTCCATGGGATGGTAAGACTGAGATCCCATTGACTTGCTTGCTTTTGGCTAAAGAGAATTCTCAGCCCCTGGAAGCTGCTTATATTCCTTGGCTTTGTCGCTTCCTCCATCTTCATAGTCAGCAATAGCAGGTCTAGTCCTTTTCATGCTATGACTATCTTTGACCTCCCCTTTCTATCTCTTCAATTCTGCTTTCTCTTCTCTCTGACTCCAGCCTGAGAAATTTATCTGCTTTTAAAAGCTCAAGTGTTTACATTAGGTCCACACAGATCATTGAAGATGATCTCCCTATTGTAACTGCATCCACAAAGTCCCTTCTTAGCACTACCTAGATTATTGTTTGAATAACCAGGGGTTGGGAATCTTGAGTGGGAATCTTTATAATTCTGCCTACAAGAGCTGACAACACTTAAACCCACTGATTAATCTCAATTGTAGTTTTGATTAAAAACAAGTGATGATGGGGTGACATTTTAAAGGAGATTGGCAGCCAGGCGTGGTGACTCACATCTTTAATCCCAGCACTTTGGGAGGCCAAGGTGGGCAGATCACGAGGTCAGGAGACTCAGACCATCCTGGCTAACACAGTGAAACCCTGTCTCTACTAAAAAAAAAAATACGAAAAATTAGCTGGGCGTGGTGGCGGGCGCCTGTAGTCCCAGCTACTCAGGAGGCTGAGGCAGGAAAATTGCTTGAACCTGGGAGGCGGAGCTTGCAGTGAGCCGAGATCGTGCCACTGCACTCCAGCCTGGGTGACAGAGGAGACTTGTCTTAAGAAAAAAAAAAAAAAGAAAGAAAGGAGATTGGCAAAGTGTTTAGTGCTGGAGGTGGGTGATGGGTACACAGGATTTCATGATGTTATTACAAAATCCATCTTTTTAATGTATATGTTTCCATAATAAAAAGAATAAACACACAACCACCTCAGAGTTTCCAAGATTAATGCCTCAAGTGCATTCAAGAATGCATCCGTAGTTCATTTCTTATCCAGACTTCTAGCTTCTTCTCTCTTCTCCAGACCCATAAAATTACTACTTTTCTTGGAAGAATCTTAGTTGGCGACTGCAATTGGTGAAACCAATCCTGCCTTGAAGGTAAGGAGACAGGAACCCCTCTCCTAATAGCTAAACAGCCAATGCTGGTTATATTCACCCTTTGTAAGTGAATTTATAAATGGAAATGCCCAGTTGTATCATGGAGCCTTCATTATCGGTGTACTGGTTACAACTTGCTAAATACCCTGGCCACCTTTTATTAATAAATTTGCTGCAGCAGGGAAGAAGCATATGCTCTATGTTGTGCTGCTTCCTGATCTGTTTCCATTTTCCTTGAAGGATCTTATTTCCATTCCTATAATGATTTTTGACTTCTCCATACTTCACAGTTCGGCCCTTAAATCGGTTTTAAAGAAATGTCATTTCTACCAGAAATATAACATGGATTTAACTTACCACAGATAGATGATAACTTTAAAAATACACAAAATAAAGCTAAGTAACATTATTAAAATTTATCTAAATTTCTGCATTCTTTTAATTGTAAGGCTTCCTCAGTTCCTGCTGCAAGATGACATTTCTCAGGTTGATGAATGGTCACAAAACCAATTTCCACTTCATATGTCAATTTACAGTCTTTTTCATAGCCTCAATTATACCCAGTTACAATTATAAAAATAAAATATTCGAGTTTTTTTTTGGAAAGGCTGAATAATTCAGCCTTATCTATGGTCGCCTTGCTTCCTGATGATACACATTGATCTTACTTGAACTCACCAAAACATAAGGAAGCTCTAGCAAATATACCTTGTACCTCTCTCAGAGCTTGCATATTGCTTACATGCTTCTTTCTGAGTGTCTTTCCTACTCTTTTCTTACAAAATGAACTATTACTTCTAAATGTTCTGGAGGAAATCAGTCATGGGATCTTGCAAATTAGAATGACCTGTATTGGTAAATTTGTGGAAAAGCTAGCTGGTTCTTTATCTCCAGCAACCGCCGGGGTTACCAGCTAGTCTAAAGATAATCTTCAGTTGAGTTAGTTTTCTGATGATAGTTTAATAAATTGTCATACTTGGGCAAAGTGTGGTCTAAAATTTTCATGAATAAAAACTGTTTGGGTAATTACACCTTTCAGAGTTTGAACCTGTGATGTACCCTGAATGACATGCCTAGTATACAGTGAAGCAAATGAGTTAACCTGAGTGATAAATATAGTAGTCAGAACAAAAGACAAAAGAAAAAATAAATTAGAAATGTCTAGAGGCTATAATCAGCAGAAAAACATTTTGAAATCCATTGCTTAAAAAATGGAGGAAGAAACAGTAAACAGAAGAAGAAATACTAATTAGAGTTCCAGTGAAGTTTGGTTTACTCATTAATTTTTGTTTGTTTGTGTATACCATCCAAACCAAAGCAGAACTGTGTATATTTGAAGACATGACTTGAAGGATATAGGGAAAAAAGATGAGTACTTTTGGAAAAGGAGGGAATGTCTGATCCACTTAAGAATTAGCAACAGAGGTACTATGTTAACGTATTTCAGGTGGAAATAACAATAGATAATTTGAAGCTGTGTGAAAATATACAAGTCTGATCTACACAGAAGTACTGTATTATGGCACACTTTTGAAGACATATGACATACAAACCGAGTTCTTCTGGGGGAATAGAGTTGGCATCAATGTCATAGTAACTAAGTGTATTCAACAGAATAGGAAAAGAAAGATTATTTTCAGTTCAAATAGTACTTTGTTGGCTTGGTTCTTACTCTCTTGGCCTGAAAATATAATATGTGTTGACTCTAAAAGAGCATTAGATTTTACATTAAAGTAGCTACTAATCATGAAAGTAAAAGGTATTTGAAATTTATTTTTTGGAATGTAGGTAGCATATCATGGCCTTGTATCATTAAATTGGTTTGCTAATGTATCTCTACAATTAAAAATATAATCTAAGGCTGTAATTGGTTTCCTCTATAAACTGATCCAGAAAGCCTGGTTTTCAAGAGGTCAAGAAAGTACAAGTCATCAGATTAGCTCTGAGCAGATGGGGGCACAGAAGGGACCAGACAGGTGAAAAGATGCTTGTGACAGTCTTTTATAAGTCTCATCACTTTGACTTGTGAAGAAGAAAAGGAAGCCATCTGTGCTGTCATTCTTGTTAACTTTCTGCTTTGGATAGGAAAGATAAACTAAACACTGAGAATAGGTAAATGAATACAAAACAATATTTGCATCAGGGTTATTGAAAATCAAACTAAGGATGAATAATAACCTTGCTTCTGTCTGTCACACACATTATCCATGTTTTTGCAGATACTTATTTTTATGACTGAGAAGCTATTTGTTTTATGAGAAAATACTAAGCATTAATTCTGATTTATATTTGAAGCCAGTCTATATATTAACCCATTAAAATATGTTTATGTTCATTCACTATTAATTAAGTAATAATGGCTTTTATTTTTAATGTCTGAGTAATCCTTAATTACAAATCAGAGACAGAAAGTAATTTTGATTTGTACATGTCATTTAGAGGAAAGGGTGAAAATTTTAATGTTAATTAAGCCTATACATGTTTTGTTTTGTTTGACTAATAATATTGTCTTCTGCAGCTGCTAATCCCCTAGTTTTATGCTATATAATTGATTTACGTTTTCAGATCCTTAAGACATTCATTTATTTCCTCCTATCATATTCTGCTTCAGGGAAGAGAACTAATACCATTCAGATACTCAAAAGCCTACTAAATATAGGTTATCAGTCACAATAGGTCCTTATTTCTCTAAGTGTCTAGTATTTGGTGTAAAATCATCTATTTGACCAATCTGTATTCCCATAATTTCTATATGTTATGTTGAACTAGGTGTATGTCTGATATGGTTTGGCTGTGTTCCCACCTAAATCTCACCTTGAATTTTAGTTCCCATAATCCTCACATGTCATGGGAGGGACCTGGTGGAAGGTAATTTAATCATGGGGGCAGGTACCCTTATGCTGTTCTCAGGGTAGTGAGTGAATTCTCACAAGATCTGATGTTTTTATAAGGGCCTTTTCCCTTTTGCTCCTTCTTCTCCTTCCTGCTGCCATTGAAGAAGAACATGTTTGCTTCCCCTTTCACCATGACTGTAAGTTACCTGAGGCCTCCCCAGCCATGCTGAACTATGAGTCAATTAAGTCTCTTCCCTTTATAAATTATTCAGTCTCAGGTATGTCCTTATAGCAGCATCAGAATGGACTAACGCACTAAATTTGTACTCGGAGTAGGGCGCTATTTTAAAGATACCCAAAAATGTGGAAGTGACTGTGGAACTGGGTAACAGGCAGAGGTTGGAACAGTATAGAAGTCTCAGAAGAAGACAGGAAAATGTGGGAAAGTTTGGAACTTCCTAGAGACTTGGAGGGCTCAGAAGACAGGAAAATGTGAGAAGGTGTGGAACTTCCTAGAAACTTGTTGAAGGGCTTTGACCAAAATGCTGATAGTGATATGGACAATGAAGTCCAGGCTGATGTGGTCTTAGATGGAGATGAGGAACTGTTGGGAACTGGAGAAGGGGCATCTCTTGCTATGTCTGGATGTCCACCCAGAATTTTGGTGCAGGGGCAGAGTTCACCTGGAGAACCTCTGCTAGGGCAGTGCAGAAGGGAAATGTGGGGTCAGATTCCCCCACACAGAAGCCCCACTGGAGCAATGCCTAGTGGAGCTGTGAGACAAGGACCACCATCCTTCAGACCCCAGGATGGTAGATCCACTGACAGCCTACACTGTGCACCTGGAAAAGGCAGTGGCACTCAACACCAGGCCATTAAAGCACCTATAAGGGGAGCTGTACCCTGTAAAGCCACATGGGAGGAGCTGTGCAAGGCCATGGGAAACCACGTCTTGCATCAGCGTGCCCTGGATGTGAGACATGGAATCAAAGGAGATCATTTTGGAGCTTTAAGGTTTAATGACTGCCATATTGGATTTTAGACTTGCTTGGAGCCTTTAGCCCCTTCAGTTTGGACAATTTCTCCTATTCAGAATGAGTGTATTTACCCATTTCCTGTACTCCCATTGTATCTAGGAAGTAACTAACTTGCTTTTGATTTTACAGGGTCAAAGGCATAAGGGACTTGTCTCACCTGAGATGAGACTTTGGACTTGGACTTTTGAGTTAATGCTGGAATGAGTTAAGATTTTGGGGGACTGTTGAAAGGCCATGATTATGTTTTGAAATGTGAGGACATGAGATTTGGGAAGAGCCAGAGGTGGAATTATATGGTTTGGCTCTATCCCCACCTAAATCTCATCCTGAATATTAGTTCCCATAATCCCCACATGTTGTGGGAGGGACTTGGTGGGAGGTAATTTAATCACGGAGGCAGTTACCCTCATGCTTTTCTCATGAGAGTGAGTGAGTTCTCATGAGATCTGGTGGTTTCATAAGGGGCTTTTCCCCTTTTACTCCTTCCTTTCCTTCCTGCCACCATGTGAAGAAGGATGTGTTTGCTGCCCCTTCTGCCATGATTGTAAATTTCCTGAGGTCTCCCTAACCAGGCTGAACATTGTATCAATTAAACCTCTTTCCTTTATAAATTATGCAGTCTCAGGTATGTCCTTATAGCAGCTTGAGAACAGACTAATACACTGTCATTTGTATTATTTAACTTATATCTCTACCCAATTTTCTACTTAGAATCTCTTGCTTCATCTCTAGTACATACCATGATCTTATTAAATGTGTGCTTTTATTTTCTGGCCATTTCATTACTTATAGAATAAAATCCAAACCTCTTGGTACAACATGAAAGCTACTTTACAATTTGTCTGAAACTAGCATACAGAGCCTCATCTCCTTTGGCTCCACCTCAGACACTGAGTCAGCTGAAGCTCTAGTCTTGCAGTTCCTTCCTTATACACTAGTTTCTTCCCTAGAGCATACACATCTCACCTCTCCATTTTCCCAAGGACAATCTTCAAAACCCAGCCCTGCTTAGCCCATGTAAATCCTTTATGTAAATCCTTACATTTTTTTCCATAATAATGACTGTTCTAGAACCCTCTTTTTGTGAGAGCTTCTCCTCATTTTCTTACAAAGGGAAATGGGAAATAAACCTGACCCTGCAAATGTGGAAAACATGTACCTCGTATTTATATTTGACTGCCATCTGTAATAAATTTAGATAATTGTGAAGAAGATATTTATTTTAGAGGTTTTTCTTCTCAAGTTTATTATAGATTTGGTGTAATTATAATTAAATTCTAAAATTTAGAAAGAAGAATAAGGGACTATATATATATATATTCTTTTGTAGTATATGTATTTTCCAAAGCTGATGCCATTATATTTTTAATTGCAATACATTATAAAATAATTTATTATATAAAAAAGTAACACCTGGTTTTAGAAAGTTATTTGCTTATATGTCTGTCTCTACATTCTACACTGGAACATACATGGTAATAAATACTGTTTTGTATGATTTTTTTTTAAATGTAAAGTATCACTATAAAAAACGATTCAAATAATACTGAAAGTAATAAGAATTAATATTATTTTGACATGCTAAATATCATCTCATGGCCATATTATCTTAGTGTAGGTAAGTAAGTTAACTGAATGGAGGGACATCCCCTGAGAGCTTAACTCATCAGTTGTAAGTCATGGCTAAAAATTTAGAAAATTTGGTAGTAGTTGCATCTCAGATTCTAAGCATAGTGTTATTATTTGCAGACTATAACATTAACATTTCTAAATAACTATTATGTGTTATTTCCTGAGACCTGGAAACAAAAGGTATTTTTATAAGTGTTTTAAAGGAAATAATCAAACATACATTACCTAGCCCTTAAGAAGAAGAAAATATCCCATATTTTGAGATTCCTAACGAGGATCAAATAGTGAGATGAAATGGGTCATGACATTTGACTGCACATAAGAATAAAAAATCAGAGAGACACGCCCATTCAGGAACTCAGGTTTAGGTGGGGGTGAGACAAGACACACTGTCAGGTTTTGGCAATTTCAAGTTTTCAATTAGGAAAGCATATTACTATGTAGCATCCAGGCATGTGGAAACAATTTTCTTATTATTCATTTTACATAAATATCTGTATAGACTTGCTATGGATCAGGCAGCAAGGGCTGCATACAAAGCAACTCGGCACTCAAAGACAAAGTTAGTCAGAAGTTGAGCAGTTTGCCCACGGGCAGCAGAGAGTTAGCTACTGAAAAAGGGTTCAAGAGCAGTGTTCAGGAGGTGTAATCTTTAAATGCAATGCTTACATGACTATCAAGGCAAGGGAACAGAAAAACACTGGCAGATAAATAGTCTATAACTTCTTGATTTTATTTCTCATCCATATTATTATTTTATGAGGAGTTAGAAGTAGAGTTGGAAGGTAATTTAATAACATTCTTTTTCTCATGATCACATACAAGACCGCAGGGAAAATTTAATGGATTTGATCATCTATTTTCCAAATGTACTTGATTGTCATAGTCTTGGCTATAATCTTCCCTTTTTTCCCAAATCCTATTTTTAGCCCTCTTAATGTGCTTGTCTCTGAGTAAAATTCTATCAAAAATTATTAATCTATGGTCAAATTTCTGTTTCTATATTTTTCATGCAGGAATTCAGTTGGCAGTGTCGTAGAGATTAAGGCAAATTTATAACTTCAGATGATTGCCATAATAGAAATGCTGAGTAGAACATAATAAATAGTGCCCGTTCATTCAAAATATCTACTTCAATCCTTAGTAAAATAAAATATAAATACAAGGTTTTCTTAGACTTTTATAGAGCATTTAATGCGCACACATAGGCATTATTTGATGTAATTCTTTTAAACCTGGCTTCCAGTAGCATAAAGCAAATCCATTATATACACATGAATATTAAGGCACATTAAAATTTAATTAATCTGAATAAGCTGCAGTATCAGTGTTCTAATTATATTGTTAAAATGTTCAATATAAAAATCTCAGGAAATTATTAAATATGTTCATATGTATTAAATTGCTATTTAAACATCTTCAGCTTCTATTCTCATCAATGAATTTTTTTTGCTTTATTATGCTACCATTCAATAAATTATACATTCAATCTTTTGTATACAACTGAAAGGTTTACCCACAAAGAATATGCTGAGTAAAGCATTCATAAGTTTCTGTTTGTACTTTATCGTTTTCATTTTGGAATTCAGATACTTAATGAAAATAATTATTTTTTGATATTATTAACTATTGAGCATTACCTATTTAATCAGCTAGTTTTAATTTACTATCTGCTAGAAGAGAATGAAAATTTAAAAAGGCACAGCATAAAGCTTTTTAAGATTTATTGCCTCATGATGAAACAAGGCAAAAAAAGTATCCCCTGACTGCCTTTAATATAATGTCTGAGTCTTATAATTATGATATGGTGCTAAACCTCTTTGCTCTAGATATTATAGATGAAAGTGCAAATTCCAAGCTTATCTGGAGTACAGATTCATTATGAAGTCGAGAGAGTTAAGAATGAGAAATAAGGTGAGCAAGATAGAGTAGGACTAGGTTGTGCAGAGCCTTAAATTTCACTGTTTCCTTGTGTACTAGGACAACAAAGAACTCTGAGACTTTTAATAGAAAGTAGCAGGACAAAGAGTGACTTACAAAGGTTAACCTGGTAATAGGTTCTGAAATTTTATAAGAAGTTTACAGAATGTACTGCTCCATTTCCCTGACTTAATCTTCTATTATCAGTGTATCCAGCCTTAAGCCATTAGCTTGGAGATCACACACGGAAGAGCTTTAGAAGAGAGGAAGACTACCAAATGATTTAACCAGGATCTTAAAATAATTATACTATGTCAACTAGCTTATGGCTACAATATAAATTTCCATTGGTTGAATCGCCAGATCAGTATAAACAAGTCACTTATTAATACTGATAGATTTGGAGAGGCATACTAAGCAGGAACATCTGAAATAGTGTTAAGGAAACTGTGTTTGCTGTCAGTTCTGCTTATAGAAGGCCAAGTGTACTCAATTTATTTCTACCCCATCAAAAAGGTAGGACATTTAAATAACATGCAATAAGTTAAAAGATAATTGGCTTTTTGGGAAAAAATATTCTTAATGATAAGAGAAAAATATTAATATTTAATAATATTAATATTGCCTATGCACTAGTAAATGAAAGACACTCTGATTTTTAAATGGTCAGATAGTATTGAGTAATTTCACAGAGAAAGAAATAACAACTGGTCAATAAAATATGTAAAGAAATTTAACCTAACAGTTAAATAGTGTATTTCAAGTTAATGTATTTAGTTGTATTTTTTCCTCAACAAAATGGGACCAGATTGATAATATACACATTGATGAATTTTAGAATGAATAGGCATTCACACTTGGTATGGGTTCTCAGTATACCTGGTATATTTTGAAGCATAATGTGTTTGTTGCATAAGAAAAATTCTAGTTTCAGGAATCTAATCTAGAGAACAACCATCACAAAGACGTTCCCTGGAGCATTTTGTAGTAGTGAAAACCTCTAATGCTAAACTAGGATGCAGCAGTTAAAACAGTAAGATGGAACTATACGATTAGCATGGAAAAATCTTCATGCTAAGTGAAAAGCTGGTGGCAGAATATATACAATGTGATTCTATTTCTACTCTCAAAAACCCAAAGGAAAAAAAATGTGTGTATGTGTGTACACATGTATAACTGTGTGTGCATATATATACACATGTATACATACATCACAATATCACATATATATGAACATATAATGAGCATGAAGAGTTTTGGAAGAAATGCGCTAAAATAAAAACAGTCCATAACAGTTATTGCCATCAAGAAGGAATGTGGTATGGAGGTAACAGCAAGCAGTCCTTTCACTAATCACGTACTGTTTGAAGTTTTCAGATAGATGGTTCAAGTTTCACTTGTAAAATGAAAAAATAAATGCTTGTGAGGCTATATGATCTTGAAAATAACTGACACAGATTGAATCTAGAACAGATTGAATACTCTGTAAATTCAAGTATATTTTATGTAATTTTAAAAATGATTTACAACTTTTTAAAATTATAAATATTGGCTGGGCACGGTGGCTCATGCCTGTAATCCCAGCACGTTGGGAGGCTGAGACAGGTGGATGGCCTGAGCTTAGGAGTTCGCAACCAGACTGGGCAACACAGTAAAACCCCATCTCTACTAAAATACAAAAAATTAGCCGGGTGTGGCAGCAGGCACCTGCAGTCCCAGCTACTGGAGAGGCTGAGTCAGGAGGATTGCTTGAACCCAGGAAGCAGAGGTTGCAGTGAGCTGAGGTCGTGCCACTGCATTCCAGCCTGGGCGACAGAGCGAGACTCCATCCACCCACTCCCTCCCCCCCCCAAAAAAAGAGAAAGAAAATTATAAATATTTGGCTAGATGTAAGAGTAAATTGTATTTCTGCAGCTCTTGAAACAAGAAGAGTTACTGAGGAAGAACAGTATTCTCTGTAGTCACAAATTAATACGTCAAGTGTTATATTTTAAGTACTGCATGATTCCACTTATATGAGGTATCTAAAATAGTCAAACTCGTAGAAGCAGATAATACAATAGTGCTTTCTAGAGACTGAGGGGTGGGGGAAATGGGGAGTGATTATTCAAAGATACGAAGTTTCAGTTACACTAGATTAAAAAAATTCTCCTGTAGTTAACCATATGATATTGTAAATTTCAAATATGTTAAGAGGGTATGTCTCATATTAGATGTTCTTACTCCAAGAAGAAAACAAAAACAAAATGGAAAAACCAAAGGAAATTCTGGGAGGGACTGAACATGTCTATTACCTGGATTGTGGTGATACTGTCATGGATGTTTACATATGCCCAAATTCATCAAATTGTACACATTCAATATATGTGGTTCTTTGTACATCAATTGCACTTCAATAAAGCTGTTAAAAAGAAACTTAAATCATTTTTAAGTATAAAATTTGCTTTCATCAATCTTCTTGCCATTCTTAACTTTTCAAAGTTGTAAATGTAGCCATAAATAGAGATGCTGCCGTGCATGTAAATGAGTGAGCATGATGAATGACCTTCACCATAGAGCTGTACTGCATCACAGCATGCATCTCATGTGGCATGCAGGTGTTTCTAGAGGAGCTTCTAGTTCAGGCGACTATTTTCCTCTGATATTTCTTGGTTTAGGGCACATATCTATAGTACTTCTAGTCTATCTGATACCATTTTTCTTCTCCATAAAGTCAGTATCTATAGATTTTGTTATTGGTTTTAAAGTCTTAGTCCAATATATGATGAGGATTCTAGTCTAGCTCTGCCCTTTGCCAAACCTGGGACATTGGAAAACTTTACCCCTTTCAACATTAATGTTCCCAATTGTAAAAATAGGGTTATTTACCCTTTTTGTAGGAACTTGTGTGGATTGTATAAGATAAAATAATTAAAGCACCTAACATTGTACCTTATTGATTTTAATAATTCAATTAATAAGTAATCCACTTTCTCAACCTACTTCTTTGTTGCTACTTATATTTTCTGTCAAATCCTCCATGTGTATTCACTTTCAATTGAAAGGACTCTCACTTTTATAAAAATTTTAAACCAGTCAGTCCACTTCTTGCCATTCATGTCATAGATGAACAATATATTGCACGTCATATGTCTAATGTGCTCTTTGGTTTTTCAAAGCTGTGTTGTCATGGCTATTCCTTCACTATTGGACAACAAGGTCTTGGCTGTTTTCATAAATGTAGCCCTCTGAAAATTCAGCATGGTCTAATTTTTAGACATTTAAGTTTCTACTTATAAATAATAAAGTATGCTTATATAATATAATTACAGGTTTGTGGACTATCTCTGAAATACACATATATACATAGCCCCAGTTTTATGTCATATAATTTTTGTCTTCTTTCCCTTAAAATCTAAGAAGCTCATTCATAAAAAACAAATTCATAATAACTAAAATTTCCAAATAAGAAGTCAGAAAAATGCTAATATTCTTTCTCATAATATTACCTAAAATTACACATACTGCATAATCAACAGCCCATTTAGCAGCCTAATAATTTATAATAATATTTATGTGCTGTTTGAATATATTTATTATACTTATAGTTCTCATATTTCTATAACTCCAATTTTAAACCATCTAATTAATTCTGTCATAGTTTTCCCCCTTTTACTGGTTATTACAACTTCATTTAATTCCCAGTGAAAGTGATGTAAATAAATAAATATATACTTCTCTGTTTTATGTAGTTATTTTATTTTATTTTAAAATGCAGTAAGCAGATGTTTTCCTATTTAGGAATGTTACATGCTGACTAGCATCTAACTTTCTCCTTTTTCTTCTGACTCTCCTCATTCCAAATTCCATTGTCAAACTGTAAAAAAAAACTATCAAATGTGTCTCTAATGACACCATGTTTCCTTCCTTTCTATTTTCTCTCTGTGACTGGAGTATTCGTGTTGGATAAAATTTAATATGCTAGCCCCAACTGACAACATTAAGTTTCTCTGCAAGTGTTATTACTTGATCCATAGGTGCAGACAGTACAACGGACTCTGGAGAGGTTCAGAATATAATTTGTTCTTCACTGGTATTGTCATTAAGCCCATATATATACAGCAGCAAGGCAATATTTCAGTCAAGATTGGAGGCACTGTATTATCAGCCATTCCTTTAAAATTGAGTAGCACCAAGTTCTGTCCAGCAAAATAATTCCTTTAACAAATCTACTCCAGCCACAAGATATTTCTAGGCATAATATTTATGTGAAAACTTATCATGAAGACCCTGCTGTGTTTTTGGATGGTTGGTTTTCCAAACCACTGGAGAGGCTGATAAGCAAATACGACTATAGTATAAACTCTGGCTTAACTTCTATGAGATGTGATTTGAAGTAATTAGTCAAGCTCACATTGACTTTATCCTACTCTGAATTTCTAATTTATTCTGGGGAAGAGAGCTATTTTCTGTGTTTTCCTGGACTTCCACCACACCTCATAAAATAGGTGCTAATAATCTTCAGCCCTGTTATAGGAGTAATAATAATAATAATGGTGATAACATTTACACCATTTATTATGAATCACATGCTGTTCTACATCTATATATTAATTCATTTAATCCTTTCAACAGCTCTGGAAGTAAGTTCCTTATTATTCTCTTTCTGCAGATGAGGAAACTGAAGCAACAGAGAGTTTAATAGTTTGCTCAAAGTCATAGAGATAAAAGGGTCAGAACTGAGATCCTAAACAAGGCATTATGGCTGCAGAGTCCAGTTCTTTACCACTACTATATTATACAGAAGAACTGAAAAACACTTTTCTGCCAGTTATTCTACCAGCTTTTTCTTTGTTCCTTAGAGCATGCTATTTCTCTGCTCCTGTTTGGGTGTGCTCAGAGCACCTGAGCCAGGGCTTAGTGGCCACCTAGGGGTATGTATCCGTCAAGTTGTAAACAACAGAAGTTAACTCTTGCTCGTATAAACAGAAAAGCATTTTACTGAAAATGTATTGTATAGTTCACAAAATTGCTTAAGATGTTTTGATAGCAAAGTTAAAAAAACCAAACAAACAAACAAAAACAACAACAAAACAGATAAGAACAAGGACATGGTTCCCGACTCTACTAGTATCAAGCTTTGTAGTGAGACTTGCTTTGAACAATGAAATGTAAGCAGAAATTTTAAACACTACTTCCAAGGAGAAGCTGTAGGAGACATTGCATGATTCTAACATCTCCCTTTTTTTCTATCACACAAGTCACTACATCCCATATAGGAACTGTTCTTAAGGTGTGAGTCCCAAGCGGAAATAAATGATTATTGTCGATGATCTCTGAGTTTTTACTTTATTTGGTAAACACCATAATCTAGTTTAAACTGATTCATAAAAGGGACAACCAGTAGTAAACATTACCATATCCACAGTGAGGGAACAGTATCAGTTCAATTAGGAAACTGTTTCTTTCTCCAAGGAAATCTGTGTTTGTTAGTTGGCATTGCTGCCATTGTTGGTACTAACACTGAATCCCAATCTTGCCACCATAGGCATCATTGCTCCAGAAAGAGGACTGGCTGTTGCCATAGTCACTGCCATCATGGATTTTGCATTGCTCATGTTTCTTTAGTTCCTGATTCAGTGATTCAGATGTGACTTGAAGTAATTACTCAAACTTACTTTGACTTCATCCTGCTCTGAATTCCTAATTTATTCTGGGGAAGAGAGCTATTTTCAGTGTCTGGGAGAGAGGGATCTGATTATTGGAGTCTAGGACTAGTAGTTGTGTATGCCTCAGTTGGAAGGGTGTCTAGAAAAGCAAATATCTGAGTTATTCAGGTTTTATAGTAGTAAAAGGGCACTTCTCATCCACACTCATGATGAAGAATTGTTTAAATAACAAAGTGGAATCTTATCAAAGTCATTAGAACTTTCAAGACCTCAAATCTCCCAAGTAAGGCAAGTTGGGTTCTCTCTCCACCCCCTCTCTCAACCCATCACCCCATCTCTCAATTTCTCTCCCTGTGTCTTTTTCTATCTCTATCTCTGCCTCTCTCTACCCTTAACTTTATCTCTTTCATTCAACTGAGTTCTAAAACAGCTATGATCCTCCATAAATGAGTGAATTATACATGAAGAAAAGAAATAGGATGAAGACTAAAATTTAGTCTCTGATGAAAGTTACATTGTTTAGTCCAGATTTACCATTAACACAGCTGACACAAATATCTTAATTTGAAAGCTATATCTATTTCTCCCTTTGTTCAGAACCTATAAGAAGGAAAGAGTAATGATTACTAGTCTGCCTCAAAGCCCAGTACACTTACTCCGTGAACAATGAAGTAGAGGAGTCTAGCTTCATTCTTCAGAAAAAGATACACAGAGATAGCCCCTAATTAGAACTGCTATTACAATGGTGCTTGGTCCTGCAGTCCAGAAACTGGATTTTCTTTGTTTATATTTGATCATTTTTATCAGGGACATAAATTTACATAAATAGAATTTAGACAAGAAATATATATAAAATATATTGTCAATGTATTAATTGAAAGATATTCCTTTCTAGGAATCAGTATATTCTCTCTTATAACCATTTCTTAAGGAAAAATTAGTGATCAGAAATTTCTTGATGTGATTTATCCCATTGGCTGAGAAACACAACTTCCATTTGCAATGCAGTATCTCTTACTAACTCCAACTATAATGGCCTTCTTTCCTTCTCTTGAGTTAAAAATGGCCATGTGTCTCAGCTATAGCCAATAAATTATAATCAAAAGTCTGGGGTCAATGGGATTCTGAGGAAGCTTTTGCTTTACTGATGAAAGAGACAATCTAGCATTGCTTCTTCCATTTTATTATCACCCTCAAGGCACCTGTGGAGCAGTGGTCACCATTTGGCAAACTTGATAATACAGCACAAGGAAGAAAAATTAATATGGTGAGGATGGTAGGGCAGTAATATAGAAAGTCCCAGTTACTTGAATACACCTTTTAACAACTGTATACATACCATCTATTTACACCACAGTTGTTTACAATAAATATCTTTGTATTTTAAGCCACTATTAGTCAATTATTTGTTAATTGAAACCAAAAGTATTTTCCACGAATATACCTGATGAACATGAAACCATATGAAAGACAGTAAACTGTTCTAGGAGAAAGGGTATTTAACACAAACATTGGAAAACCCAGTGAAATATTTTCCCCACACAAAATAGAGAAATTTCTTTAGAGAAAAAAAATTACTTCTGTGACTTTATTTCCAGTGTATTTCTTGAATAGACAGTATTTAATGTACTGTGGCTTTTGTCTATGTAAGCTTATTTTCCATAATTTTAGGCTAGTCACCAATTGCACGGAAAAATTCACATTTCTAATTCAGATTGCCTATTTTTTTTCTAGTAGTAATTTTGTCTTTTATCTTCAAGGGTTGACATGCATCAGTCCCTTGATTATAATGGCATCTTAGAGTTACTGCTTTTAGAGTTGCAGTCTGATTTTTGCAACTAATTAGCTGTTGATCTTAGACAAGTTATTTAACTGGAGCTTTATGAATCTATGTCTTAAATTATATCTTGGATATTTAATTTCTATACATATGTGCTAAAGCTATTGCTAGCATTGAAACATCCTAGGCTCTCCTCGAAATAAAAGCATACTATTTTGATGCACTTTGCAGTTTTTAAAGTTGCTTATACATTTTTAAACACTTGCCTCTGTGATTTTCTCAATAGAAATAAGCAAAACAGCAAAACATTTACAACAGTGACATTGTTTGGCTCTGTGTCCCCACCCAAATCTCACCTTGAATTGTAATAATCTTTACTTGTCAAGGGCAAAATCAGGTGGAAATAACTGAATCATGGGGCGGTTTCCCCCATGCCTTTCTCATGATAGTGACTGAGTTCTCAGGAGATCTAATTTGTTTGTTTGTTTGTTTTTTTGAGATAGAGTCTTGTTCTGTCGTCAGGCTGGAGTGCAGTGGCGTGATCTCGGCTCATTGCAACCTCCGCCTCCTGGGTTCAAGTGATTCTCCTGCCTCAGCCTCCCTAGGAGCTGGGATTACAGGTGTGTGCCACCATGCCTAGCTAATTTTTGTATTTTTAGCAGAGATGGGGTTTCACCATGTTGGCCAGGATGATCTCGATCTCTTGACCTCATGATACGCCTGCCTCAGCCTCCCAAAGTGCTGGGATTACAGGCGTGAGCCACTGTGCCCGGCCGATCTGATGGTTTTATCAGGTGCTTAGGGCTTCCCCCTTCGCTTGGCACTCATTCTCTCTCCTGCCACCCTGTGAAGAGGTGCCTTCCGCCAAGACTGTAAGTTTTCTGAGGCCTCCTCAGCCATGCAGTACTGTGAGTCAATAAAAATTCTTTTCTTTTTACACTACCCAGTCTCAGGTATTTCTTCATGGCAGCATGATAATTGACTAATACAAACAGTATCTGCTAAAGAGGAAAATTGCAACAACAACAACAACAAAAACAAAACAAAAATAGCTAATGAATATTGCCAAAATTCATTTATTTTAAAATTATATGTAAAAGTTAGTGTGAATGACAGTTAAAAAGACATTATAGAATTTATGCTAAATATCAGTTTTTCCTTTCACTGCCTTCAATCTAACCTGTAACAGACTTTGGTATAAAGATATTTAGTCAACTTTGATACTTACTTTCCTCTGAAAGAGGAGGGAAATCTGTAATGAATTCTTCAAGAGAATATCATCTTCAGTAAATGCCATTACAATCATAAGGTTGTTGGTAATAAAGTTATGAATGATCACATTGTTTAAACTTTCAGTGAAAAGCATGACTCATGCACACCTGACATATTTAGGAGGACTATTGGGCTGCTTATGAAACTGATCTCTAAATCTTAGGAATGTTAAAAATACATTTTTGTTTCTATCTTTAATATTATCATTTTTGTCATTGTAGAATTTTCAGGGTATTTAGAAATTCAGCCAACTTTAATTTCTTGGTGGTGAAATAAATAGCTACTCTTTTCTGCCTTAATGTTTATACATATTCAATACTAAATTATTTAAATTCAATGTTAATGCTTGATAATTTAAGCAGACAAATTAGACTATGCAAAATTAAATCTGATTACATGATTGTTGAAAGGTAATATCACATACAACTTGGTACACCCCAGAAAATAATTCTTTATAAAGGAGCTGAAACTTTAATTACCTGTGTATATCATTTTATATTATTATCCAAATTATTATGCTCTCCCTCACATAAAATTCTAATTTAGTTACAGTGCCATGTAATGTTCCCTACATTCATTTTTTAATGTTCCTCAATTTTAAATTTGGTCTTCTTGTCATATAATAGTATTAATATTATATAGACATATTTATTTTTATCCATTTTATTCTCAAAAGGTATTTAATATCATTATACTTTTCTTTCACCAAGTAATTGAATAATAATCAGAGACTAGAGGAAGCATTTAGAATCTAATAAAGGATGATTCCTTTCTGATATTTGATCCCTGGTAACATTCAAGCTTCATTTCTCCTCCTATACCTTCTGCTCCATATCTGGGCAAAGTTGATAAGAAATCTTTGTGCTCTCTCCTTTCAGCCTGGTTGGAAGTTCAAAGCGTGAAAACCCTGGTTCATACATAAGAACCTTCACCTCAGCCGCATCCCCTAACTACCATAGAAGCAGAGCCAGTCTCCTTTTAGATTGTCATGGGAAGTTACTGTGCTTGTGCCAGAAAGCCTCAATATGTGAGGAATAAACTTTTGTATACTTTCTTTGTGTCTATGTGTGCAGCATCATTAGTCTCAACCTGAACCAATGCTCAGGGGAGTTTCCACCTTCTTTCTGAATTGGTTACAATTGGCACTCTGGGCAGTTTGTCTAGGCAGTGATCACCACCACTAGGCACCATTATTCTCTCCTGCTTTGGCCTGCTAAGTGGTTTTGGTGCCTGCTGGTAAGCATGCCCTAAAGCTGTGCTTCTCTGTATTGTGGTTGTTAAATCCTACCGAGCCTTTTATAGATGTATAAATATAAGTCAAAAGTTTTAATAGTTGCCATTTAAGTACAGAAGTATGTGACTGGGACTTTCTTAAAGTGACCTTGGGTCACCTGTGTTTGCCCAGACCTATCTTTATATCTTAGCTTGAGTCATGTGTCTCGATTCTAGTGTAAGCCACAACTGATGTTAGGCTCAAGGCAATGGCTTACCTTGTGACTGCTGGCTGTGTCTAAACAGAGGCCTAGGCACCCATTGTATAGAGTACTCAGAGAAAAAAGAATGATATTCTTTGCAATATATGCCCCATTGGCTGGCTGTATGGAGCAAGAATAGTTACCATGTGGCATCAAGAGGTCACACTGCTAAAAGCAAATGACTTACTAGAACCCTACAAAATGCTTCTGCTCTTGCTGCTGGCTGTACTTTTGTGGCCACAAGAAAAAGATCCTGATCCACTGGGTTCCAGGGAAAAATGCCCATGTGCCACTGTGGTACAAGCACAGGGCTAATTCAAACCTGATTCAAACCTAGTTACTTAATACATATAAAGCATCCACCAGCTTGGGAGAAATCCCTAACCATGACAATACTGATTTAAGGATCTCTAAAGGAAGGAACTTACAAAAATAGGCAAGACAAACAGGATATGCTTCTGGAGTAGAGACCATAGCCAAAGAAAAAGAGGAGAAAGAGCTTCCTTTTGGATATAGAGGAAAAATACAAATACCTAAAATATAGTGCACAATTTTACTCATTTGGAAATCCAAAATTTACTAAAATATTTTTTTTTACAAAAAAAGGATAAAAGTGTGCTGATTAGCCATTGTGCTTCCACAATGTAAATTCTGAATTAACTTTAACATCTTCTGAAATGCGTCAATTGGCAAACTTTAATGGCTTTAATAGAAGGGCTCACTCAAGTTACAGTTATATCTGGGATTCTACCAAGTTTAAATAATGTATCCCCTGTACTCTTTTGGGAATTACCAAATATAGAAGAATCTCACTTTAGCCATTGGAGCTACTGCCTTACTTAAAAATCCCACAGCACTTACTGCCCTAAAATATCCCGTAGCAGGCATGGACATTCCAATTCAATGAGTAATACATTAAAATTACACTTTGGGAATTACAATTGGCTTAACAAATAAGATTTGCAATGGACCTCCTCCTCTCCCCTCACTCAAGTTAAAAGAGTTAAATATAGTTCAGTATAAAGGAAAACAGATCTTAAGAATTGAAACTCATTATACAAAACCTGTTTTGAAAGGGGTGATTTTCCCTGTAATTTCCCCATAAAAGCATAATTTGGCCAGATTTTAAACTTGGAAATAATGAATGGAGACTTATTGTAGATTACATCACCCTTAGTGATGTGGATTGACTCATTAAGGCACTCATATCCAATGTCATTGAAATTACTGACTTCATTCAATCAGACTTTAGTAAGCTCTTTGTAGTTACATATTTGCTTCCTATGTATGATCAGAGCCTATTTCAATAGCCTCACAGCTGAAGTTTGCCTTCAAGGTGAAATGAACACAATGCACTTTTACCTGGCTACCCATAGAGTACTTCAACAGCCTAGCTATCCCACATAATCATTGTAGGAAGGATCTTAATTCTATCCAACTTTCTCTAGGATCAAGTATGACATTGCATTGATGAATCCTTCTTCAATGAGATTCAGTTGATTTACTCACTCAGGGTATATAAAAACTCACAAAGGAGCTTTATAAAAAAGGGATGGGCCATTGGCCCATATGTAGTACAAGGCCCTGCCACCTTGGTTAAATTTCTGAAAATTATTTGGTTAGTCAAGAGCTTCTCCATCACTGACACTGTCAAGAAACATGCTCAATACTGAGCATGTCAATGCTGTTTCTTGACACAAGCCAGACAACTTTTAGGCTTTTTTTGTGTTCTGAAGGCAACAACTTTCTCATTTATAAAGTTTACTTAAACATAGTTATACTGTTGCTTACAAATCAGCCCACATTGAATACGTTCCCTTATGACAATAGCTCTAGAATCCATTTGAGTTGCAATGCAACAGGCACTCCCCTTAATGTCTCTGAGATATTCGGCCAGTGCAGAAGCTGCAGCAACCTCCTCCCATACATTCTGTAGTCTCTAAATCAAATCAACCAGGGTGTCCATAAATTTCCCATGGGCTTCCAGAGCATGAAACTGCCCTTCCTGAACATTTGCACTCCTTGTAGTGCATACCATTACAACAGCAGTTGCTGGTAGCATGCTGGACCCACACAGGCTCTGAGCCTATCAACCTTCATACCCAGCTGCTTATTATGCCCTGGGTCATGAAAGCAGCATTCTGAAAGCTTGGTATAGCCAAGGTCTCCTTACTAAAACGAAAAGTATACCTACAGGATCAAGCTAAATCTGGGTCTTCCGGCATATCCCAGCTGCAGGGGGCATAGCCTTCCCTATCTCCAGTGTGTTGTCAGATTCCATGGTGTTGTGGAAGTTTACTTCCTCTCCTACTCCTACACCTCACCTAGAGAGCCTCTTGAAATCAATTGAATGAAGAGAAAAATGAAGATAGTTTATATACTTTACAGATGGCAGCAACACTATTGTATGTGATGGAGCTTACTGGAGATCTGCTGCTTTTCATTCCTTAATGAGAACATCGCTGATCAAGGATGGAACCCAAGGTCTAGCACAATAGTTGAAATTTGGGCAGTGATCTTAGCATCAGATTCACTGCTCAATGATCAGTTTTATCTGTATGTTTTTATAGACTCTTTGGCTATTGTCTGGTCCAGCCAATGCCAGCAACAACTATGTCCTCTGCAATATTGTCCACTTTGGAATGAAGAATTCTGAGAAGCTCTTGGCTCAAAGTCACATATGTCTCACTCATAATAAAGCCAGTATAAAAGGCCTCATCAATATACTCCTCATCCCCTTCTGAGTTCTAGATACTATCGGTAGTGACCAGGCAACTCATTTCAGTTTTCAAAATACATAATGTTGGGCTTTTAACCAAGGCATTCAACGAAACTTTTATCCTCATTTTTAACACTGAGTTATAGATCTCATAAAGTACAATAATGATTTATTTAAGCAAGTTCAAATTCAATTGAATAAAGCCTGGAATATTTCAGCCATCTGACATTGGAATTAATTGCAATAATGAGTCTAATTCCATTTGTGATATTTGATGACTGAGAGCTTTTTAGCCCCACCACTCTCCTTTAACCTTCGGATTCACATCTGGGGAACACTGTAAGAAAGCCTGGGTGTTCTCTTCTTGGGCACCAGTGGAAGTTAAATCATGCAAGCCCCAGCTGGCATATGGAAAATCTGGCTCCAGCCTTACTACATAATCACCATGGAAGACGAGCTCATACTGGCTTGGGAAGCCACCCTGCTTTCCCTAGAAAGGCTTACTATGTCAGTTAACAATACTTTTTATACCCCCTTGGTACGTATGTGGCATCACCACTCTTGACACCTGTACTGAACTTGATTGGGGTAATCTATCCTGCCTCTTTAGAGTTTCTAAACCAGAAACATTGTACATCAAATTTCATTCTTTCCACTATAATAGAATACAGAGAAAATAAAAAATTCAGTGTCCTCAAAATATGTAAGGCAAAAACCACAATAGTTTTTTTGAGCATTTTAACAATCACAGATTCCCGCATTACTGAAACCCTGATTGATCTTATTAGATGAGTGTTAAGATATTTAACAACAACAAATAGTGCTATTGCTCTTTTACAGAACCACAAAAAAAATATGTTTGGAAGGGGGAAACAGTTTGTAGGTCTCTGTTTCCACATTATTAAAATGGTTGATTGTTTTTGCTTTGTGTTTAAGCAAAGAAGCTTGGAGGCATTTTTATCTTTCCAATTATGGTAGTGAATGCAAATATGGTGCTTGCACAATAATCACATATATTAGTAAATTTCTGACCCTTGGAAATAAGCATGACTTGCATGTCTGTCTTTGGAATCATTTGCATCCAGCAGTTAATTGCTAATCAACTAGTACCCATGGGAAATCAAAAGCAAAAAAGAAAAAGCACAGAAAAAAATAAGTAAAAGAAAATTTAACACTGGGAAAAGTACGATGTCATTATAAAGTCAAAATCATGCTTTAATAGTAACTTAAGATGTATTGATTCACAGATCAAAATGAAAATAATGCACATTATCCAACCCAAGGAATTTCAAAGTGCAGCAATCAACACGATTTTCCAGTTTTATATCCCTTTCCCTAAAATATCCAGAAATGTATGGGTGCTTAATAGTGTCCCAAAATACAGCTCTGTTGTTTTTTTGCCTCACCACGACAAAAAAGAAATTCAGATGAACTAAGAGGAATCTTCCATTTTTTCTAGAAGCAGCTTGCTCTGGTATAAGCCCCCTCTTCAAAGAGTCATTGAACTTCTTTTGCTGTAGCCAAGTTCTAGACAATTGCACACAAATTTAAGAAATTTGCTTGCTGCATCACTATTGCCCATGTTCTTATATTGCAGCATCAGTTGGAACTATAACTATCCACACAGGATGAAGTCCTGGGTCAGGCTTTCAGCTGAGGCCATTTCCTCCTACTCTAGTGTGAAATGATGCTCAGACTACAAGAGTTCTTCAAAATGAAGAGCAATATGGCATCTCTCACTTCAGTATGATGTGCAGCCAGGTGGCACCCATGTCCAAACTGACTTAATTTCCTAATATTAAAGAGAATCACTGAATTTATTCATTGCCACATCGTCAGGGTTGTCTGTCTATCAGGTGGATTAGGTAAGGTCTCCAGCACAAAGTAATCATTCTTTTTCTACTTAGTGCACTAGTAGTCCTGCTTGTCCTGTCCTTTTCTTTTCTCAGATTGATTGTTTTTTTAATTACACGGGTCTATTTTTCTTCCCACTACAATCCACTGCAAGAGATTTTAATAACTTCAATCTCAGGAAGAAGTGGTTAGAATAAATAGTCTTTGTCTCTGATGAAAATTTCTTTACTGTTCAAAATTTCTCACATTTTATAATATTTCAATCTCATTTAATCAAAAATTTATAGAAAAAATACAGTACTTATCTGTTTGAACAGCATTAATTCAATTGCATTCTACTTTCCAGCAACATTTAGGATGCCTCAAAAATAAAAAATATATATACATTAGAATTATTAGCATGGATTTTTTATTATTTTTATTATTTTTTTTTTATTTTTGACACAGAGTTTCGCTATTGTCGCCCAGGCTGGAGTGCAATGACACAATGTTAGGTCACTGCAACCTCCAACTCCTGGGTTCAAGTGATTCTCCTGCCTCAGCCTCCTGAGTAGCTGGGATTACGAGCATGTGCCACCACACCCGGCTAATTTTTTGTATTTTCAGTAGAGACGGGATTTCACCATGTTAGCCCAGGCTGGTCTCAAACTTCTGACCTCAAGTGATCTGCCCGCCTCAGCCTCCCAAAGTGCTGGGATTACAGGAGTGAGCCACTGCGCCCGGCCATGGATTTTTGACTTTTGAAAACTTTTTTGTTGTTCAGGCAATGATTTTTGAGTTAAATGATGTGGATGCAATTTTTTAATTTTAATTTTTAATTTTTATGGGTTCATAATAGTTACACATATTTACAAGGTACATATGATATTTTGGTACAAGCATACAATGTGTAATGATTAAATCAGGGTAATGGGAATACCTATGGCCTCAAACAATTATATATTTGTTTGTGTTGGAAACATTCCAAATCCATTCCTCTCGTTATTTTGAAATACACAACAAATTGTTTTTACATGTAGTGACTCTATTGTGCCACTAAACACTAGATCTTATTCCTACTACGTAATTGAATTTTGTACCAATTAACCAATCCCTCTTTATTCCCCTACTCCTCACTACTTTTGCAAACCTCTAGTAACGATCATTTTACTCTCTACCTCCATGAGATCAATTTTTTAGCTCCCACATATCAGTGAGACCATTCAGTACTTATTTGTTTTTCTGTGCCTGGCTTATATCTATGTTATTGGAAATGACAGAATTTCATTTTTCTTTTATGGCTAATGATATTCCATTGTGCGTATGTACCACATTTTCTTCATCTATTCATCTGCTGTTGGACACTTAGGTTGCTTCCATATCTAGGTTATTGTGAAGAGTGCTGCAATAAACTTGAGACTGCAGCTATCTCTTTCATATGCTGATTTCCTTCCAGTCTAGTAGTAGGATTGCTGAATCATAAGGTAGTTCTATTTTTAGGTTTTGGGGAACTATCATACTGTTTTCAACAGTGGTTTTACTAATTTACATTCCTATCAACAGTGAATGAAGTTTTCCCTTTCTCTGCATTCCTGCCAACATTTTTCATTGACTGTCTTGGGGTGAGATGATATATCACTGTAGTTTTGATTTGCATTTCTGTGATAATTACTGATATTAAGCATTCTCTCATATATATGGTGGCCATTTGTATGTCTTCTTATGAGACATGCCTCTTCGGATCGTTTGTCCATTTATTTCTTTCAATAGCTTTAGAAGTGCAAGTGTTTTTCTGTTAACGTGGATGAATTGTTTAGTAGTAAAGTCAAGGATTTTAGTGCACCAGTCACCCAAGTGATGTATTTTGTACCCAACAGGTAGTTTTGCATCCCTCATCCTCCTCTTTCCTATCCCCTTCTGAGTCTCCAATGTTCATTATGCCACTCTGTATACATTTGTATACCCACAGTTTAGCTCACACTTTTAAGCAAGAACATGCACTATTTGGTTTTTGATTCCTGAGTTACTTTACTTAAATAATGACCTTTAGTTCCATCCAAGATGCTACAGAAGACATTATTTTGTTCTTTTTTATGGCTGAGTAGTATTACATAGTATGTATGCATACTACATTTTCTTTATCCACTCATTGATTGATGGGCACTTAGGTTGATTCCATATCTTTGCAATTGTGATGTGTGCTATAATAAACATACACATACAGGTGTCTTTTTGATATGATGACATTTTTCCTTTTGGGTAAATACCCAGTAGTAGGACTGCTGGATCAAATGGTAAATATACTTTTAGTTCTTTGAAAACTCCTTCCTGTTTTCCATAGAGGTTGTAATAATTTACATTCCTATCAGCAGTGCACAAATATTCCTTTTTCACCACATCTCTGCCAAATCTGTTGTTTTTTTGACTTTTTAATAATGGTAACTCTGGCTGGGGTAAGGTGATACCTCATTGTGGTTTTAATTTTCATTTCCCTCATGATTAGTAATGTTGAACATTTTTTTCAACGTTTGTTGGCCATTTGTATATCTTCTTTGAGAAATGTCTATTCATATCCTTTGTCAGTTTTTTAATAGAATTTTTTTTTTTTTTTTTGCTGATATGTTTGAGTTCCTTGTAGATTCTGGATACCAGTCCTTTGTCGGGTACATAATTTGCAAATATTTTCTCACATTCTGTAGGTTGTCTGTTTACCCTGATGTTTATTTTTCATGCCGTACAGAAGGCTTTTAATTTAAGTTGGTCCCATTTATTTATTTTTATTTTTGTTGCATTTGCTTTTGGAATCTTAGTCATAAATTCTTTGTCTAGATCAATTTCCAGAAGATTTTTTTCTTAGGTTTCCTTCTGGAATATTTATAATTTCAGGTTTTAGATTTAATTATTTAATCCATCTTGAGTTAATTGTTGTATATGGTAAGAGATAGAGATCCAGTTTCATTCTTCTACATGTGGCTATCCAATTTCCCCAGCACCATCTATTATTCAGTAGATGGCTGTCCTTTCCCAAATTTATGTTTTTCTATGCTTTGTCAAAGATCCACTGGTTGTAAACATTTGGCTTTATTTTTGGGTTCTCTATTCTGCTCCATTTGTTTATATATTTATTCTTATACCAGTACCATGCTATATTGGTTACTACAGTCTTGTAGCATAATTTGAAATTGGTCTCAAAACAAAAACAAAACAAAAATTAACAAGGCCCCACCATGTGCTGCCCATTGAGACTCACCTCCACTTTAAAGACACACATAGACTGAACGTGAAGGGATTGCAAAAGTATTTCATGAGAATGAAAGCCAAATAAATTACTTAATGAAGCATCTTGAAGAATTAAAAGAAGAAAACAGACCAAACCCAAAATTAGCTGAAGAAAAGAAATAATAAAAATCAGAGCAGAAATAATCAAATTGAGACAAAACATGAAAGATTAATGAAAGAGAAAGTTGTTCTTTGGGAAACATAAGCAAAACAGAAAAACCTTTAGCCTGATTAAAGATAAAAGAAAGATGACTCAAATAAATAAAATCAGATATGAAAAAGGAGACATTATCACAGATATCACAGAAATTCAAAAGGTCATTAAGGATTAGAGACTATTATGAACAAATACATGCCAATAAATTAGAAAACCTGAAAGAAATTGATAAATCCCTAGACACATATAACCTACTAAAATCAAGCCACGAAGAAATAGAAAACCTGAACAGACCAGTAATAAGTAACAGGATGGAAGCAGTAATAAAAAGTCTCCCAACAAATAATAGCCCAATATCTGATAGCTTCACTGCTGAATTCTACCAAATATTTTAAAATATTTGTGTGTTAGATCCATTCGGTCCAAAGTGTCCAATTGTATTTTATTTTGTTGGTTTTCTCTGTAAATGATCTAACTACTGTTCAAAGTCTGGTATTGACTTTTTTTACTATAATTGTATTACTGTCCAAAACTTCCATATCTATTTATATTTGCTTTATATCTTTAGGTGCTCTGATATTAGATGCATGTAGATTTATAATTGTTATTTCTTCTTGATTAATTGATCCTTTTACTATTATTTAATGACATTCTTTGTCTCTTTTTACAGTTTTTGGCTTAAAGTTTATTTTGTTTGAAATAAATATAGCGGGCAAGGCGCAGTGGCTCACCCCTGTAATCCCAGAACTTTGGGAGGCTGAGGCCGGCGGATCACGAGGTCAGGAGATCGAGACCATCCTGCTAACCCGGTGAAACCCCGTCTCTACTAAAAATACAAAAATTAGCCAGGCTTGGTGGCAGGCGCCTGTAGTCCCAGCTACTCAGGAGGCTGAGGCAGGAGAAAGGCCTGAACCCAGGAGGCGGAGCTTGCAGTGAGCCGAAATCACACCACTGCACTCCAGCCTGGGTGACAGAGCAAGACTCCTTCTCAAAAAAAAAAAAAAAAAAGAAATAAATGTAGTGACCACTGCTCTTTTTTGGCTTTCACTCTCATGAAATACTTTTGCAATCCCTTCATGTTCATTCTATATGTGTCTTTAAAGTGGAAGTGAGTCTTAGTAGATAGCACATGGTGAAGCCTTGTTAATTTTTGTTTTTGTTTTTGTTTTTAGACACAATCAATCACTCTACACCTTCTGATTGAATTTACTTCATTTTTATACAGAGTATTTATTGATAGGTAAGGTTTCACCATTTTCAATTTGTTAATTGTTTTCTGGATGATTTTTATATCCTTTGTTCCTTTCTTCCCCTCTTGCTGGTTTTGTGTGTGTGTGTGTGTGTGTGTGTGTGGTTTGAGGATTTCATGTAATCATATGCTTTGGTTCCTTTCTCTTCATCTTTTGTATATCTACTATAGGTTTGTGCTTTATGGTTACCGTGATGCTTACATATAATATTTTATATTTATAACAATCTGCTTTAAGGTGATAACAACTTAACTTTGATTTCATATAGAAACTCTACCCTTTTACTACCCCTGAAAAAAAAATGTTTTTGATATCATTCTTTATGTACTTTTATATTGTATACTGATTAAAAATTATGGTAGCTATTACTATTTTATTAACCTTTATACTGGACATATAAGTGACTGATTTATCACCATCACTGTATTAGAATATTCCAAATTTGCCTACATACTTACTGCTTCCAGTAAGTTTTACATTTTCATATATTTTTATGTTACTAATTACTAATCTTTTGTGTGAGCTTGAAGAACACCCTTTGGCATTTCTTGTAAGGCAGGTCTAGTGGTGATTCATTTCCTCAGCTTTTATTTTTCTAAGAAAATCTATTTCTCTCCTCCATTTCTGAAGGATGGCTTTGTGAAAATAAGTTATTTTGTTTGGTAGATTTTTTTTCTCCATTCTTTCAATACTGTGTACATTATTTCCCAGTCCTTTCTGACCATAGAAATTTATTGCTAAGAAATCAGCTGATAGCCTTACAAAGCTTCCCTAGCAGAGGAACTTCTTTTTTTGTTGTTGTTGCTTTAAAAATTATTTGTCTTTGACATTTGTCTGTTTGATTAAATATAACTTGGTAAAGTATTTCGGATTGAATCTAATTAGAAACCTTTGAGCTTCTTGTACTTGGACATTAATATTTTCCCCAGATTTGGGAAGTTTCAGCCATTTATTCTTGTTGCCTCCCCCTTTTATTACATTTATTATGAGACTAATGAAGGATTTTATTTTATTTCAAATTGTGTATATTTAAGGTATACAACAATGCAAATAGTGAAATGGTTACTATAGTCATGAAAATTAGCAGATTCATTATAATACATAGCCTTTTAAAATAAGCTTTCTGTCCCTTTCTCCCTCTGTTCTCCTGAAACATTGAGAATGTAAAAATTAGCTCTCTTTATGGTTTTCTATTAACTCCATAGGCATTATTCCCTTCTTTTCATTCTTCTTTTTTTTCTCCACTGGTAGAATACTTTCAAATGAACCGTCTTTGAGTTTACAGATTCTTTCTTCTGTTGTATCCAGTTCACTGTTGATGGTCTCTTTTGCATTTTTTCATCTAACTTATTGTACTCTTCAGCTTCAGTATTTCTGCTTGGCTCTTTTTAAAACAATTTATATGTCTTTGTTGTTTAACTTCTTGTTTTGCTTATGTATTGTTTTTCTGACCTTCTTTTTACCTCTCTGTGCTCTCTTGTAGCTGTTAGTTTCCTTAAAATAATTATTTTACATTTTTGGTTAGCCAATTTGTAGATCTTCATTTCTTTGTGGTTGGTTACCGGAAACTTAGTGTGTTCTTTTGGTGATGTTGTATTTTCTTTCTTTTTCTTCGTGTTTCTTATTGCTTATGTTGATGTGTGAACATTTGATGGTGCATCACCTCTTTCAGACTTTGTGATCTAGTTTCAGTGAGAAAAGAGTTTTACCTGTGAATGGATGTGAGGGTGCTAGTTTGATGGGGTGCAGCAATTTCAGCTCTAATGAGGGTGTAGTAGCAGTCCCATGTACCTCTGCCAGCTGATTGGTAAAGATTGCAGGGATTTTCAGTGGCCAAGGATGTGGGTGTCCACAGTGGTGGCAAGGGCTGCTGCCATCTCAGTGGCAAATACTGCTGGGGTACTCCTCCTAATCTTTCTATTCCATGAGGGAAGTTGTGGCCTTAGCTTTTGTGTTTACAGTGTTGGTGCTATTGTAGTGGCCATGGAGCTGGGGTCTTTCTAGAGTGCGAACATGTGCAGAGCAACAGTAGCTCTCAGATGCAGAGCACAAACCTGTCTGCTGGGGTGGTGGCTCCAGCATTTGATGTTCAAGTTTGTGTGATGTGGCTGCAGAATTAGGGTCCAGAGGGCAGACATTTGTGGAGTGACAGTGGTTCTGGGGTCTGGAGCATGGGCTATTTCACTGTGTTTATGGCTCTGATGTTTGAGGCACAGGTGCTCATGGAGTGATGATGGGACTTGGGATCAACAGCATGGGCATGCAGAGTGACCATAGCTTCAGGGCATAGGCCGAGGCTACCCTGCAGTGGTAGTGTCTCCTACGCATGAGGCATTGATGTGTGCTCTGCAGCTATGGAACCAACATGTAGAGCACAGGCATTTATAGAGTGGCCAGAGTTCCAAAGCTCTGGGCACACACAGGGTTGAGGGGGTGGCCGTGGTCCTGGGTTAGCACAACAGTGGCTCTTTCTTCATGGGATCATCATCAGCTTCTCCCTCTCTGAGGGGAAGGTCAGTGCTAGTGATGTCTGTCCTCTGCAGAGCAGGCACTGAGGATCTCAGTGACACCCACTGTGTGGCTTACATTGATAGTCTCTGCCTTTGTTCTTTGTCCCTAGCCACCTCCAGACCTCTCAGGTAAGTCAGTGTCCTCAGTGACCATTTCTGTGTCATTATTTTCCATTTTTTGCTCGATTAAATTGCTGCAGTTTCTTAATTGGAGACTTGAATCCTCTCAAGTCTATTTTTGTTCCTGACCAGCTGTCTAATTGCTGTTTTTTGTGAAGGCATTAAGGCTGGTGTCTTACTCTGACATCTTGCTGACATCACTGATGGATTTCTGTTAATAAGATCTCAGTATCTGTGTCTTCATTCATGATGTGTGCATAGCCTATCTCGTCCTGTGGAAATTTTCTTTAATGGCCTGCTTCTCCATGAATATTTTCCTAAATCCTCATTGGAATAAGTTATCTTTTATCTTAGAACATATCATAGAATATTTATATCTTTGTTGTAGAATATTGTATTCTCGCTTGTTTTCTTGTTGTGAGCATGCCTGTAAATTGTAGTGTGAGCCACGGACTATGGTTTATTCAACATCTCTACATCCATAAATATACTAGTTCATTGTGCACAGTAAATATTTCCTAATAGTTGTGTTGAAATCGGAGCCAATTATACAAATGTTTTAAGGTTGTCATAGGCTTAAATAAAGATAACCAGCATTTCTGTGAAAGAGGTCATTGCAGTTAGGTGGACTTTCTTATAAATATATGAATGTATTTTCCCTCATTGGTCTATCTTTTTAGAATAGGAGAAAATATGGTAGATAATTGTAGGTGAGGGTAGTTACCAATATAATCTGCATATATTCTCACTTCTTATTGTCATTTGAAGTAAAGTTATTATAAGGCCCAATACAATTGCTGCTCATCTGAAAAGCACTGTGTCTTTACATGATGCCAATAAATATTAGGTATTATTAGGCCTGGGGAAGCTAATTATGGCTGTTTATGCCCTTATATATCACACTGTTAATACTACTATAAAGCCCTTATCATAACTTTCAGTTTATTTCCTCTGAGCTACTTGATATAAAGACTGCCTTCTTTATCTCCTAGCTTTTAATACTGGGAGATAATACAATTTATACTGCATTCTGCATACTCAAACATATTTGTAGAATGAATACATTGTCTCCTTTGGATTTTAAGTCTGCCACCTGGAACTATAGAACACTTTCTATTTCTTAATACATTTTGTCATTACATATGGCTTTAAAAATCTGTAATTGTATTTTAAGCAAAATATAGTATTGTCTCTATCAGCTTAATTTTAACTTTTGAAGACATGATTAAAAGTATAAATAAAAGTTTAGTTATAAGAGTTTGCAAGGCTATTATGTAATGATTTGGTCTGACAGCTGTTGAGTTAAAATTCTCATCTTTATTCTAATAAATGTTTCTCAGACACATTCAAAGAGAAATTTGCTGCTGGTGCTTCATGAACCTTTATAAGTAAAATAAACATCAGTTATGTAGACAAAAAACAGAAGAAAAAACTGTTACTACTTCACTAAGTTTTCTACCAAAGGACAGAATATCATTAATAATTCATGTTATTATAATGATAAAGTTTATGGTAATAACTAACACTAACTTTGCTCACACTTATTTCCATTTCCCAGTAGATTAATCTACTCCTGATTTTTAGAGGAAAAAAGTAGTGGTACATTTTTTGCCAGTGCAAAAATCAGGAGTAGAATAGTAATGTCTTGTATTTGTAGAGCCCTATTCACTTTATAAAATATTTTTTAAATTCCTGATGATATAAATAATATATATTTTTTCAAAATTTTAGCTTTTTAAGCTGAAGTGACCTGAGTCTAAAGCGGCTTGCATATAGAATCCATTCATCAGGTGGGGAAGTAGACTGACTTATTTCCAGGGCATCTCCCCTGATAGTCTAGAGCTTGATCCTAATAACAATTTCAGGTAGAAGAAGCATTTTGAAAAACATATTTTTCTACTAGATTATAAAAACCCTAGATACCAAAATATGAGTGTCTCAGAAATGCTTACATTTCTGATTATAATATTTATGTAGATTGTCCACTGATGGCTTTTGTCAATCAACCAGAGTAGTGGTTTCCAAATTATTACTGTGGAGTCCAAAACCTTGTGCAAAGCACAAGGAGTAGAGAGGAACTACAGGAGAAGGGTTCAGGACCACACACTAATTAATAGAAATTTTAGTTTATTTATTAATTATATTGGAGTGCTTGAAAAAGTATGTATTTGAAAACAGGGGAAGGGTAGGAGGGACAGGGTAGGAGAAAAACAGAGAAAGAGAAAAAGAGGAAGGGGAGGAAGTGAGAGAAGGGAAGAAGAAAAGGGATAAAGAGGAGAAAGAGAAAGGAGAGAAGAAGGAAAGTAAGGAGGAGAGGGAGGAAAAAAAATGCCCTGATCTAAGCAATTAAATGCATGAGGAAGAACAGAAAATCTCACAGGAGTACCTGAAAAACATCAACTGAAAAATTAATACCAATTCACACATAGTTCAAGTAAACATGTAAATAGGAAGATAAAAACAAAAGTTCCAGGTAATATATATGTGTGTGTATATATGTGTGTGTGTATACATATGTGTGTGCGTGTGTGTGTGTATTTATTTATACTTCCCTTTTTACTGACATATGAAATGATAGCAGGGAACAAATTTTTATCTAGCAATTGTTTCCAAGCAAAACATACTAAGGAAAGAGACTAAATTGAGAATGCTAAGGGTTAACTTAACTGTCATTTCTGACTGATTAATAAATGTCAGAAATAAAAGGGATATGCATTGTATCATTTTTTCTACTTATTAAAATCTATGCTATGAGGATATATCAGAAATTTAATTTCTTGATTTTAAGCAAGGAAATAAAATAGCATGACCTTTACGTTGCCCTTTCATTTTTGAGTGACAAGACATTTCCTTTGGTTACTTCATCAGAGATTTATATTCCTTATGTTTATTGTACAGAGATTCAAGCACATTCGACCTGCACTTGAGAGTTTAAGTCAGAAAGATGAAACAAGAAAGAAGAGTGAACTATATTGTTGCCACATACAGAGATACACAGACCAGTGAAAAACTTATTTGTATGACCCTGATATGGTTTGGCTGTGTCCTCACCCAAATTTCATCTTGAATTTTAGTTCCCATAATCCCCAGGTGTTGTGGGAAGGCCCAGGTGGGAGGTAATTGAGTCATGGGAGTGGTTACACCCATACTGTTCTCATGATAGTGAGTGAGTTCTCATGAGACCTGATGGTTTTATAAGGGGCTTTGCCCTCTTTGCTCAGCACTTCTCCTTCCTGACGCCCTGTGAAAAATGTACGTTTCTTCCCCTGTGCCTTTTGCCATGATTGTAAGTTTCCTGAGGCCTTCCCAGCCCTGTGGAACTGTGAGTCAATTAAACCTGTTTTCTTTATGAATTACCCAGTCTCAGGTATTTCTTCATAGCAGCATGAGAATGAAGTAATACTGACTCTTCAAAGGGGATCCGAGCAAGAATTTTTTGAAATGCCTACCAAGAATATAGCACTGTAGCAACGTGTTCTGGAGTAGGATTGTGTTTTTAAAATCTAATCCTATATATTTCTAATTTAATAATTTAATGCTTCAGTTTCAACATTTGTACAATGAGGATTTTGAACTATTTTACTCATATATTTGCTGTTGCCTGAATGACAGAGTCCATGTCAAAAGCTTAAAATAATATCTGAATACATATCATATACTCAGGAAAGGCTAACTGATATCATTATAATGGGATGCATAAGTAAAGACATGAACATTTAAAATAATAGTACTGATTATTCTCAATCAATTTGTACTGAGCACTTGTGGGATGCTTCAACCCAAATATGGAATAAAAGAAAATGGCATCATGTAAAACTTTTATATGAATTAGAATCCCAGATGTTTGTTACCTTGGACAAATTAAAATCAATTTTTTTCTTTGTAAAATGGGGAAAAATAAGGTTTTAGTGATGCTTGAATGAGAAGTTCATGTGAGGATTTTATCATAGGATATTAATAAAGAAATATTGAAGTCTCCAACTATAATAGATGTACCTATTTTTTCACTCCTGTTCTATTAGAGTTTGCCTCTCCTATTTTTACTCTTTGTTGTTAGGTGCATACTTATTTAGGGTTGTAATGTCTTGTAAGAGACTGACTCCATTCTCATTACATATGGACCTTGAATAATTATCCTTCTCCTGAATCTTATCACAGATTTTCAGCTTTCTTTTGATTAGTGTTAACATGTTATATCTCTCTGTATTCTTATACTTTTAACATGCCTGAGACTTTGTTTTTATAGTGACTTTGCAGAAAACATAGAATTGCTTCATTTTTAATCCATTGTGATAATATTGCTTTCAATTTGCGCATTTATACCATTTACTTTTAAAATGACTATTGACATAGGTGGGTTTATATCTATTATGGCTGCGTATGTTTGCTCTTCAGTGAACTTGTTTTTGTTCCTTTTATCCTCCTCTTTACCTGCCTTCTCTAGTTTTAATTAAGCATTTTATATGATTCCACTTTCTCTCCTCTCAGCATATGAGTTTTGCTTCTTATTTTGTATGTTTCCATAGATTTTTCATTCTATGTTATAATTAATCTCGGTTCACTCTCAAATCTATATCACTTTACGTGTAGTGTAATTATCTTATAACAAAGTATTTCAAATTCTTCCCTTTCATACCACGTTATTGCTGTCATTCACTTCACATATCCATACACTATAATCATCAAATACATCGTTGTGATTATTACTTGATACAGTTTTCTTTTAGACTAACTAACAATAAGTGAATAACATATTTTATTTTACCTTTATTTTTACTCTCTGACATCCTTTCTTTAAATAGATTCAAGTTTCTGACATATCATGTACCTCCTCTCTGAAAATCTTCTCTTTTCACAGAACATGTGTGCTGGCAATGAATTTCATTTTTGCTTGCTTAAGTCTTTATTTAACCTTTACTGTGGAAGAAGAATTTTGCTGAATATATAAATTTAGGTTGATATTTTATTTTTTTTAAATTCAAAACTCTAAATATTTTGTTGCATTCTCTTCCTACTTGGAATTTCTGCTTAGAAGTCTACTGTAATTATCGTTCCTTTTCCTCTGCAGGTATACTGTTTATTTGCTTGCTTCTGAATCTTTTCAAGATTTTTTCCTTGCCTTTGATTTTCTGCAGTTGAATATAATATGATTAGGTGTAGCTTTCAGGATATCTGTCCTGCTTGATATTCTTTGAATTCCCTGAATCTACAGTTTGGAGTCTGTTACTAATTTTGGAAAATTCTGTTATTTTTACTTCAGGTATTTTTTCTGGTCTGGTCTATCACTCTTCTCCATCTTATATTCCAATTACACATATGCTACAATTTATGTAATTGTCCCACAATTATGGGATGCTTTGTTCTATTTATTATTACTGTTATTATTATTTTCTTTTTGCATTTCAATTTGTGACATTTCTATGGAACATGCTCATGTGTTTTTATGCTTGTCCAGTCCACTAATGTGACCACAAAAGGAATTCTTCCTTTCTTTATGTGTTTTGATTTGTAGAATTTTCCTTGAATTTTTTTCTTAGAATTTTCATTTCTGTTACTGATCTGTTTTTGAATATTGTTCTACTTTTTCTGTTAGCGCATTTAGCATATCAATCCTAGTTATTTTAAATTCCTATCTGATAATCTCACCATCTGCATCATATATGAATCTGGTTCTGATGCTTGTTTGTCTATTTAGACTTTTTTTTTTTTTTTTTTTTTTTTTGCTTTTCAGCATGCCTTTGGATTAAGGAATAGAAACTAAGGTAAATAGGATTTTAACATGACTTTTTTTGTTAATCTGGCTAATAACTGGACAGTGGATGTTTGCTGTAGCTTTAGGTACCAGAGGCTTTACATTCTTCTTGTGTACTTATTTTAATCTCTCCTGTTTGCTTTGGATTCAGTGTATACATTTAAATAAAATCATTTAGGAGGTCAAGAGACCTCAGAATGGAATAAAAATGTGACACAATAATCTCATTGTATTACAAATATGTGAAACAACTTCATTGAAGGAGGTATCTGGCAAGTTGCTGGCCTAAGTAACCTTGGAAATGAGTGGCATCTATAAGAGTAAAACCAAAAGTATTTATGTATTGTAGTCAGTTAACAAAGATGCTTCTTGTGGCATTTTGAGTTAACAACTCTTGTACTGCTACATATGTGAATAGTTAAGTAAATGGATTTTGCATGGCGGGATCTACACTGCTCTTGTTAAAATAAGTGGTTATACATAAGCAGGTGGAGGAGGCTAGACTGATCTGCATAATAGTGGATAGAGCTAGAGACATAGTGTGAGCTCATGTTTAGCATAATATAGCTACTGATGGTTACATATAGAAATATTTATAAATATGTATATATACACAGTTTTGTATAAACACATATATTTCCTTGCTCTGTCAGTTAAGAGGTCTGAAAACAGTGACACCATAGTAGTAGTAAGCACATTAGCACCCAGCTATTGGTCTCTAATACCATTCCCCAGTTAAAGGAAACTACGAGCCTTTAAGAACAGGTTGATTCTAGCAATGGGGCAGGAAGTATACAATATAAACTTAAAGCATCTTAAAATGCTAGAAAGTAAAAAAAAATACCTATACATGCACACACAAAAACACAAACACATTGATTGTGGTATGTAAAAGGAACACAGCAGCCCTCTGTAAGAAATTCTGAGCATTTGATGGCCAAAGCTGTTACTGTTTGAGTACCACCATGAGTAAAATCTTATCAAATAATAACTCAAAATATAAAATAAGCACAAGTACATATTGACATCAGTATATTTATATTTATACTGATGTAAATAGCTGAATGAATAAATAAATGGGGAAATAGAAAAATATCTGGTACAGAGAATTCCAAATAATTTTTGTATGTCAACCTCAGGGAGGAGGAGAAAAAATTCCCACTTCTTAATTATGGGTGACATGCAGAGATTTCTTGCCAAGAAATGCATTATGGAAATGGAGGGAGTGTAACTTTATACTGGAGAAACTGGACAAAGATTGTCTGAGCCAGGTGATCAAGTTCAACTTTAATAGTAATAAGTCATGTTTATGACATGTACCCTTGATATGACGTGATTTAAAAAGTACTTTACCTCTGTGGTCTTTCTACCCAAACTCATAACACACAACTAATTATGATAAAAATATCAGGCAAATTGCAATATGGGAACATCTTATATAATACATGACAAGTATTCTTAAAACTATTAAGGTCATCAAAATTAAGGAAACTTTGAGAAATTGTCTCAGCTAAGAGAAACCAAAAGCAACATGATAACTATATATAATGTGATGTCCTGGATAGAATCCTGGAACTGATACAATATGTGGGGTTAAACTCAGGGAATCTGAATAAATAACTTCAGTTAATAATAATGTATTAATTGTAAGGGATAATTGGAAGGACAGCCAAGAAAGGAATGAGGCCAGTAGACCCAAGTTCAGGCAAGCTGATTTATTGTCAGTCCCGTCAGGCTACCTCCTGACAAAAGCAGAGGAGGCAGCCCCGCTTACAGACTACTGCAGGGCTTTATAGGGCAAGGAACGAGGTCAGGGTGGGGAAGCTGAGTTGGGTGTGCAGGAGGGCTGAGTCAGGGTGGGGGAGCTAAGTCAGGGGTTCAGATGTCTTGACCGCATCCTGGAGATGTTTTTTGTTAGCTTTGTTATGCGAGGTGAACAGACATGTTGACTGCATCCTGTAACTGCCTGGACAGTTACTGGAGGGGTCAGTGAAGTGGGGTTTGTCTTTAGCCCTGGGGGAGCTGCGCAGAGGTCACAAAGGACTGCATTGTAAGACCTATGGGAAGGGAGGGGGAAACAGTCTGGTTGGGGTGACCCTAACATTAATATTGGTTCATTAATTCTGACAAATGTACTATACTAATGTAAGATGTTAACACTAGAGGAAATAGGGTATGAAATATATGGGAACTCTGTATACTATTCTGTTAATTTTTCTATTAATTTAAAACTTACCTAAAACAAAAACTTATTTAAAAATATGTTGTACCACTTCCTTCTGGCCTTCATGATTTCAGGAGAATTCTGCTTTCATTCAAATTGGCGATATTCTATACATGATGAGTTGTTTTTGTCTGACTGTAAGGATTTTTTGTTATTAATTTTCAGAAGTATAATTAGAAATCTTGCCATAAATTTCTTTGGATTTATCCTATTTTAAGTTCACTTTTCTTCATGAATTGTTAGTTCATGTTTTTATTTTGGTTCTTTTTTGTTTTGCTAAATTTGAAAAGTTTTTAGCTGTTATTTCTTCTGAGAAAAAATATATTTGGCCACAAATGAAAATATTTATGAACTTTCTATTCTGTTTTATTAGCCTGTATGTTTGTCTTTATGCCAGTACAATGCTGTTAGGTTACTGTAGCTTTGTAGTATATTTAAAATCAAGAAGTGTGTGTCCCCAATTTTGTTATTCTTTTTCAGGATTTTGTTATCTATTTGGGATCCCCAGAGATTCCATATGAATGTGTGAGTTTTTCTAATTCTACAATAAAACATTATTGAGATTTTGATAGAGATTGCATTACATCTGTAGATAATTTTGGGCAGTCTTAACATCTTAACAATAATAAATCTTCCAATCCATGATCATGTTATGTTTTTTCATTTATATATTTTCATTTTTTAAATTTCTTTCAGAAATATTTTGCAGGTTTTATTGTCCAAGTTCTTCACCTCCTTGGTTAATTACTAAGTGTTGTATCCTTTTTAATGCTGTAATAAACAAAATCGTTTTCTTAATTTTCTTTTCATATTTTTATTGTTAATGTATAGAAATACAACTAACATTTTTTGTGTTGACTTTGTGTCCTGCTACTTTGTTGAATTGGTTTATTACTTCCAACAGCATGTTTTTTGGTTGCCACAGCTTTTTTTACTGATATATAAGAAAATTTTTAAAGAAGAGTAATTTTTTAGAGTTTTGCTTTTTTCAGGGAAGTATTTTCAAAATAAAAACCAAAACTGAAATGGTGACATTTGTTCAGATTCTGTATTTTGAAGTTTTTGCTAAAAATTACAATAGCTCAAAATGTATTACTTAAAAGACAATGAGAAATGGAAGGGATTAACCAGAAGTATTTTCTAGATATGAAAAAGCCTTACATGCTGAGGTTAGTATTTCCAAACCTGCCTGACACAATTGAAGTCTGAGAAGAAGCCAGACTTCCTCTGTCTGCTTCTCTCTTGCTTTTTGCGGATTATAACATCTCTTCCAGACTTGGTCACACCTCTGCATCCTTGAATAGTGGTAAGTTACCATCTTTTCGTTTCATGCTAATATTCATTCACCTGTGGCCCAGGTGACCATTAGAATTGGTGAATAAACTGTAGCATCATTGTAGCTGGTTAGGCTATCATGGTACCCTCTTCCTATTACTTTCTGCCTTACTCAGGGTATGCTAGAACAGGTTCATACTGACTAGCAAGAGCCAATCATAATTTTTTAAAAATTGTATGAGTTGGTTGTGAAATAGATGTTATTAGAAAATAAATTACATGAACTTTCAATTAAATAAGTGATGTTAAAATAACTGGTAATGAAAATATAAACATCATAATTTCCTAATTATTTTGCCACATTTTACTATTATCTATGTTCTTAAGGTCATTTTTATCTCTTGTACCTATATGTTGGAAATACTGTAAATGGTATACTGCTGCACATCTGTTTCCAAGGTCACGTCACATTGGTACCTTTGAATGGGGTATGATGGAAGTAGTTGGATTATACAGATTGACAAAGGCTATAAATCCAAGATTTTACTATAGAGCCAGCTACTAAATATTTACCAGTACACCACTGCCCTAATCCTTTTATATCTTCCTATCTTTGACTAAACCTCAATATTTCCTATTTCATAGAAATTGCATTATTGCATATTAAGATGAGTACTACTATAACCTGGAAATTTGATTATGAAAGTCACTCTCCTCATTATCTTGAATAATGTATTGCAACCAACTGCTCCAAATTTTAGAGGACCAGTACTAATTTCTAATATGTGAAATGTCCATTGTTAATAAGTGAATAGAATAGATGCTATTCAGTGAGAGCTGTAAATTCAAGAGAGATAAATTTGTATTTCAAAATCAGAGGACTAGGAAATAAGTAAATATAAACATTGCCTTTTAAAATTGTTAACACTACTTTATGTCTTTAGTATTAGTCACCTTTTTAAAGAGACAGGAATAGAAGTTTAGAGAAGGGTAGCAATTAAACCGGGGTGCCTCAGCAAGTACATTGCAGAGCTGGGGTTCCCAGTCTTCTGAATTCTAGGCTGAGGTTCTTTCTACCATAATAATTTGTTTCTCAAATTCACTTTCTATTTGGCATATTTTCCCATCATCTACCATGGTTTCTCTTGAATCATATTAAAAAGAAGCACTTATTTCCTGGATGTCAAATATTTCTACAGAAAGATATAAGGCAATATTTCTTCTATCTCTCAAATGTTAAAAAGTTATATGCATTATTAATCAAATTAATCCATTTGTTAAAAATGTTTAATACCTTTGTTTCTATTAAACTTTCTTTTCTTAAAAATCAGTGATATTTATCTGAAATACTGAAACCACACTGAAGGACACAAGTAGGTAATTAAATAAAGTATCATTATAAGTCCTTGTAAATCATAGAGAGGATATTCCTGTTAATGCTCATTCTTTTTTTTTTTTTTTTTTTTAGATGAAGTTTTGCTCTGTCCCCAAGCTGGAGTGCAGTGGTACAATCTTGGTTCACTGCAACCTCTGCCTCCCAGGTTCAAGCGACTCTCCTGTCTCAGCCTCCTGAGTAGCTGGGATTACAGGTGCATGCCACCATGCCCAGCTAATTTTTATATTTTTAGTAGAGACTGGGTTTCACCAATTTGGCCAGGCTGGTCTCGAACTCCCGACCTCAGGTGATCCGACTGCCTCAGCCTCCCAAAGTGCTGGGATTACAGGCATGAGCCACTGCGCCCAGACTTAATGATCATTCTTTAACAGCCCTTTCTTGATTTGTGTGTTTGTATGTGTGTGTGTGTGTGTGTGTGTGTGTGTGTGTGTGAACGTAATGCATGCAGTGGAGGTGTTTCTTATATATTATTTTTCCTTTTCCTTTTTTCTTATGTCTATTACTACTCCATTTTATAACATTTATATTCTATATTAGCAAAATTGTTATCTCAAATTTAATGTTTGTAAGGTTCTTGTCACTAACCAATCTGTCTTTATAGTTTCTCTGTCAGCAGTTTTTTTTTTTTTAACAGAGTTATTTACTCTTTTATTCATGCTTCTTTTCATTCATCATCTTTTGGTGTGTTTCTCTCTGTAGTGGATATCATGTTTGCTCATCGTTTGAAATGTCTTGTTATATATAACATTTGTAAGAAACATGTTGAAATTTTATGCTCACATTTTCAAGCTGCATTTCAAGCTCTTTCTCTTGGTCTGTAATAATCAATTTATAAGGTTATTTCATTTACAAACTAAACTTAAAAAATTCTGATATGGCATGCTTGTTCATTTGTATGTCTGGATTCTGGTCATACTTACTCTTTATTTTTATTTGTACACATAAATTATACTTCATGAATATATATTTTCATTCATTAAGAATAAATAAAACATTAATAAATCAGCATTCTCTTACTTTCAAAGGACATTGCTATTGATTGCCATTATTTATGAAGTCACTAGACTTAGGCAGTCAGCAGTGCTTACAAAGAGGGGAACTTGAATAAAGTTAATAGAGTTAAATGCTTTTTTCCATATGTTGTCACCTCCTCTATTTTGTTGTAGTTTAGACATGGTAAATGAAAATGTTTTTCTTCTGATAGTAATTAAACAAAAATTATTTTAAAATATTATTTTTTTGAGTTTCTTGGATTAAAGTTCTTAATCAGTTCAGTAATTTTGTATTATTTGGTTTTTAAAATTATCTTCCATTTAATATGGCATCAAATGAATAATACATACTCAGTTCTTATTCTACATTTAATATGTGGCAAGGTGAACATGTATAAAAGCCAAAGGTTACAATAAAAAATTGACCTTTAAACTGTTACATTAGATAAAATTCAATAACAAATTTATATTTTTATTTATATTACGTACATTTTCTTTCTATGAGCCAAGTCACGCTTTACAGCGCCTTGTTGGTTTTCCTCTGTTGAGTTTCCTCAGGTTGGTTTCTATAGTATAACTGAGGAGATGTAATTTCTGGAGAGAAACTAAGTTGTATGTGCATTATTTACCCTCTATCTCAAAATAGCAGAGGCAACAAAAGCTCTTGCCCACTGTCAAACTATCACTCTCACTGGCTAAACTGAGCCCCTTGGTGGTGAAAAAGCCATTCTTTACTTTCCTGCTTCTTACACAGTGCCTAAATAAATATAAGCTGGAAAAAAGAATGCACACAATCTGTTTCGACCTCTCGATACATTAATGTTGCTTTAACAGCATTTTCGAAACCTGTACATTTAAGTGATGTGCTGTGGTGACTTGGAGAAGTTCATGTAGAGTGGATACGAACAGAGAGTTTCCAGAATTGCTACATGCCTAACGACTTCTTTTCAGTGGTTACAGAAACAGAAAATGCCAACAACCCTGACCAGAGTTGAAGGGTGGTGTAAGGAAGGAGCAAAAAGTAGAACATTATTTCACATTGTTTGTCTATTGATTGATTGGCTTTAATAAGGTAAAACTTAGGTTGAAATGTATAGATCTTAAATGTAAGTTAAATGATTTTAGACAAATGTGTGTATGGTATAGTAAACCTCTCTTCTGATTTACATTTCCATCACCTGTGAAAATTTGTTTATGTCCCTTTTCTATTAATTCTACCCTCCTATCCCTGCAACACACACCCCATTCCTGAAAACCCCTTGTGATTTCATTCAGTACTTAGTTTATGGTCATAGACCAAGTTCAACGTAATGATGCTAATACTTCACAAGTGGTTAAGTAACTGGTTTATAAAATTTGTGTATCATGTTGGTCTTCTTGATTAATATTTGCTAGGATTCTAGTGATACCTTTTAACTTGATGTGTTTAATTTCTCTGGAAATCTATGAATTGCTGTCTTCCACATATGCCTATCCTTGAAGACACTATGTAGAAATTTGGGGAAAAAAAAACAGACTACATATTCTGGGATCTTTCTAAAGGGATAAGATCACTGGTATGTGTGTGAAATAAGGAGCATCTTACAATAGGGGCCCAGTGTTTGTCCAAGTATAATCAAGTATATGGATAGTCTGGATCAGTATCATGCTTACTAAAATTCAAATTTCTGAACCCCAATCAACATAGATAATTTAGAGTTCAACACAGAAAATTTAGAGTTCAAATCATGATAAAATAATCCCTAGCCTTATAGAAAGTAGAATCTTGTTACTCTGTGATAAAATTAGAAGACATAGTTGTTTTAAGGATACAAAATCAATGTGCAAAAATCACAAGCATTCTTATACACCAATAACAGACAAACAGCCAAATCATGAGTGAACTCCCATTCACAATTACTTCAAAGAGAATAAAATACCTAGGAATCCAACTTACAAGGGAGGTGAAGGACCTCCTCAAGGAGAACTACAAACCACTGCTCAATGAAATAAAAGAGGATACAAAGAAATGGAAGAACATTCCATGCTCATGGGTAAGAAGAATCAATATCGTGAAAATGGCCATACTGCCCAAGGTAATTTATAGATTCAATGCCATCCCCCTCAAGCCCCCACCCAATGACTTTCTTCACAGAACTGGAAAAAACTACTTTAAAGTTCATATGGAACCAAAAAAGAGCCCACATCGCCAAATCAATCCTAAGCCAAAAGACCAAAGCTGGAGGCATCACGCTACCTGACTTCAAACTATACTACAAGGCTGCAGTAACCAAAACAGCATGGTACTGGTACCAAAACAGAGATATAGACCAATGGAACAGAACAGAGCCCTCAGAAATAATGCCACATATCTACAACCATCTGATCTTTGACAAACCTGAGAAAAATAAGAAATGGGGGAAGGATTCCCTATTTAATAAATGGTGCTGGGAAAACTGGCTAGTCATATGTAGAAAGCTGAAACTGGATCCCTTCCTTACACCTTATACAAAAATTAATTCAAGATGGATTAAAGACTTAAATGTTAGACCTAAAACCATAAAAAACCTGAGACATAGAGCGTTACAGAAAACCTAGGCAATACCATTCAGGACATAGGCATGGGCAAGGTTGTTTTAAAATCAGTATAGTCACATTAATTTTTTAAAAAGAACTTTCTTTCTTGTCTATTCTTCAGAAATATTAAATGAACTTAAAAAAATAAAAGTCATAAAACTCTATATATATGAATCAAATTTTAAAATACTTTAAAAATTATATTTAAAAATTCTGAGTGCCAACCAAGAATTCTCAGTGCTAACCAAGGCCAAGGCCTTTAGATTAATTCACTGAATTTTAAAACAAAAAACATTTTTTTGAGCTACTTGGGATGAGGGGAGGAAGGGCTCCTTGGAAGAGTCAAAATATTTAAAGCATTGGGAGTTAAACATTTTTAAAAATTTCTTTTAATTTTCATTTTACCTTTATATAAATACCTATATAAGATTCAATAGATGGTATGAGACCTTATAATCTGAGTCATTAAATGCTTGTTTTACGAAGCCTCTCAAATGAACAACCTTATTCATATTAAAAGTTCCTCTAAATGTCACTGCAATTCCAAATTGCCCTTGGTGAAATTATACCAGTTAGAGAGATTTACATATGAGTTAAGATTGCAATATGAGGCAAGAAAGAAACACGTTTTCAGTCTGGAGGGAACACAGATTTAAAAGGCTCCATGAGAACTGTGAATATCAGTAAGGATTATACTCATGAAAACATGTGTCTCCAGAACATGGCCATAGACTAGTAATTACCAATTTGTGGCCCAAAAGAAACCTCTAGCTCTGGCACATGGAATTAAATGAAATATTTCATAGGAACACAAAGGCAATACTAAGAAATATTCTTAGAAGGTTTTGAAAACGTGAACTGACATAAAATTTGTCCAACGAACATGGTGGAACATGAAATTTTGAAGCAGTCAGGTGCTGTTTTAGCTTGGAGGCCAATTTACCTTACCTTTGATCTGTCTTATTCCCTCCATTACCTGTGGAGGGTGCCCAGGTTCTTGGTATTTTGGACAAAGAATTGGACAAAACGCACAAAGCAATGAGGAAAAGCACAATTTTTTTTAAACAAAAGTACACTCCACAGAGTGGGAGCAGGCTGGGACAAGTGAATCAAGAGCACTAGTTACACAATTTTCTGGGGTTTAAATACCCTCTAGAGGTTTCCCATTGCTTACTTGGTTTATACCTTATATAAATGAAGCAATGGCCTGCAACCAGTCTGATTGGTTGTGGAATGTGACCAATGAGAGGCGGAAGTGAAATTATTAATACAAAGTTACACATGAAGACTTGGCCTGCAACCAATCTGAATAGTTGCAAGAGGAGACCAATCAGAGGTACTTTCATTTTTCATCTGTTATAAGAAAGAGGGGTGGGGATTGCAAAGAGAGTAGCCGCTGATCATTTTGTTACTTGGGGGTGGAGACATGGTGTTTTCCTTTTAACTCAGTTCTAGGAAGTCAATGTGAATCGGCCTTAGGTTCCCTCTGCCTCCAGACCCTATTCTCCTGCCTCACCTTTAAACTTCATTTTATAAACCAAGTGTCAGCAAACTACAGTAATGGAGGCTAAATCCAGACCAAGACCTATTTGTGTAAATAAAGTTTTATTGCAACACAGACTTATTCATTCATTTACATATTTATGGATGTTTTACTGCTACAATAGAGTTGAGTAGTTACAACAGAAATGGTCTGGTCCACAGAGCCTAAAACATTTACTATCTGACTGTTTACACAAGCATATTTGCTGAAGCTTTTTAGACATAGAGCCTTACAGAGAAGATGGTTAGTGGCAAAGGAATGCTTTGGAAAATCCTCACAAAGAAATTGTGTACAAATTTGACCAAGTGACCAAGAAGTCTGGGACATTCTTTTCTCAGGACAAAGAAGTAAACCTAATATTGAGGACTCTGTGAAACAGTTGGAGCTCAGATTCAGTGTAAAACTTAACTACATAGTCATGGGCAGGGTGGCCTTCAGCAGGGGGCGATGCCACATGTCTCAGTTGTACACACTATTACAGAATTGAGGTCCCTGTAGATATCAGTAAGGAACTTGACAGATCTCATTGAGGATTCTGCTTGTTAAGCTTTAACAGACTAAGACCATTAGGGACACTCTGCTGTTAGGTTTACTAGCTTGTTACAGGAAAAGAAAATGCAAACGATGGGGAACCACGAAGATTCTCAAAATGGAGAATCAGGGAAGGTCATTTATAGCATTTTGGATACTGGAGGTTATTTATAGCATTTTGGATACTGGAATTAGTCATCAGATGGTCTTCATAGGGATTGATATGATTTTGTAAAATAAGCTGCTGGAAGATCAGTGGTCTTATCTTTAAAATATATGTGTCTTGGAGTTACTGTTAGATCAGGTGATCTGTGCTTTAGCTTAGAACATAGGGTCTGAATAAAACCGTTAAACGGGTTTGAGCTTAGGTAGTTTGTCTTGTGTGTCATGCTTTGGTACAATTTATTTGTTTTGTGAGTCCTAATATAGTTTTGAAAATATAGTTTCTGTTTTAAGGCTCAGAGTAAGAGCATGCATTGGAATAATAACAAACACATTCAGGCTGGTGAGAAGAAAATGCACCTGAGGATGGATAGGTACAGCTTCCATTTGTATTTTTCTTAAATTGGTACAGCTTAGTCTATATTTTTTGTAAGATGCCCCTCCCACCTTGTCTACCAGTAACCACTAATAGGAATTAAGAGTGGAGTGACCAAAGACTAGATACGCCTGCCAAGATCCCTCCCTTTTTCTTCGCATTTGACATTTTCAGCTTTATTCCAGTACCTTCTGCTTTAAATTCTAGGGGGATTCTCAATGTTCTTTTTAGCCTGTCATCTTCATATAAGCATTTCTTGTATTCTATTTGTTTTATTCTTTTCATAGCCCTTATCATCTGACATAATATATATTTCATTTATTTGTTTAAGTATTGGTGTCTTCTGTGGTAGGCAGAGTTCTAAAGATGCCTGCTCCCAAGATTTCTGTCTGCAGGACACCCAACCAAACATGAACCTAGGTACTTCTGTGAAGGGATTTTACAAATGTAATAAAAGTCCCAAGTCAGTTGACTTTAAGATAACAGAGATTATCCATCTAGATGGGACAGACTCAATCAGATGAGCCTTTTAAAAACATAATTTCCTCTGGTTGACAGCAGAAAAGAATGTCAGAGATACCTGAAGCATGAGAAGAATTGGATGTGTCACTGCTGGTTTTGAAAATAGAATAGGTCATGTACAAGTAACAGCTACAAAGAGCTGAGAGTGACCTTTGGTTGACATCCAACCAGAAAATGAAGACTTCACTCTACAACTGCAAGGAAATGAATTCTTCCAACTGCTGGAATGACCTTGGAAGCAGATTTTTCTCCAGAGACTCCAGGTAAGAGCCTAGCCCTGTTGGCAACTTGGTTTCATTCTTGTGAGAAGTTAAGCAGAGACTCAGGCAAAACCAGTCTGACTTCTGACCTATGAAATTGAGGTAATAGGTTGGCGCTGTGTTAAGATGTTATGTAGGTAGGGATTTTTCCCATTTTGTTTACTATTAAGCCCTTAGTTCCTAGAACTGGACTTGATATTTAAGAAGCATTTCAGAAATAATTCCAATTAATCTACTCGGCTAAACACCATGAAGAGTGTGATACTGTTTAATCCTATACACAACCCCTAGATATTTAACTGCAAATTCTGCTGGGTAAAAGATGAAGGGTTTAAACTTTGAAGAATCAAGCTAAAAGTTTTCAATAATTTCTGATAAAATTTTCTTAAAATTAGAAAAGGCATCAATGATATACTTACAAGTGTTCAAATCATTTTTTAATGAATTGATTACCAGACACTAAATATCTAATGTAATGCATGTTTTATTGTACTTTATGTGACACAAATTAATTTTCAATAGCGGCAGGAAACCTATCTCTAAGGTAATTAGTCATGGTCAAGTCTTAATTATCTTCTTAAATAGGAAAACAGCAGGCATATAAAGATATCTACTATGATATTTTTAAGTGGTAATTTCTTTTATTTTGTAATATTCTTTCTACTAAAATAGAAACATTTGATGATACAGATTTCAACACAAGGACTTTGAAATAATACTCACTTTTGAACACCTTCAACCTTTCTTGTACTGTACATTCTTTCCAAACCCTACAAGGTGCTTGTATCTCTATTTTCTACATGAGGAAAGTGAGACACAGAGATATTCAGCAACTAGCTCAAGGTCAGAAAACTTGAGTTGGTAAGTCTAAGATTTCAGCACAGGTGGCTGCATATCTAAATTCCATGCTTGTCCCATTCCGTCACACTGTCAATCAGTGAATCTTTTGTTGATTAAATGCATCTATAATTATTATTAATATATAAACGAATATCCATATTTGAATATCTATACAGTGTTCATAACAGAGCTTTATTGAATATGAACAAGATATGATTATTATTTCCCCAGACAAAAATTTTATATTGGGATCTGTTAGGAAAAACCGGTTTATGTGAATGATGACGGCAAGAGTCTTTTGCAAAACATATGCAAAAGCAACTTTGATTTACAAAATTAATGAATAACCTTCTTTTAACTAATTATCAATTAACTGACATTTCTTTTCCTGCCTTCCTGCCGGCCTTCCTTCCTTTCTTCCTTTTCTTTTCTTTTTTCTTTCTACATACATTTATTCAGAGTACACTGTGTGACCTGAATTAGGCTCTAGGCTAAATTAAATATGAGAGATTTGTCTTTCATATTTTGGGAGCTTTGAAAGAAGGATTCAAGGTGATATATTGATGAGGAGCTGAGATTGTAAGATGAGAGATGAGTAGGTGGTAGTCTTAAGAGGGGCCACTTAAAGAAAAAAAGACAGCAAAGAGATAGGAATATTCCAGACTGAAATAAAGCAACTAAAATGGAGAGCTTGTAGTTTTATTTTGTTATTGCTGTTTTGTCTTGTTTTATTTTATTGCAGGAACTGAAAGAGGTGTAGCGCTATTGGATAATAGAGTACATTGTTGGGGTAAGGGAGGATATGGACAGAGAGATTTAAAAAGACGAGATTTGTGTTTGAAATGCCTTCTAGGTCACATTAACAAAGCTGAAATTTATGTGTTGCCACTGAAGGGAATGCAGTAAATAGGTGTTATATTTGTTCATTCACTCATTGAAATATATGCATTCAAGGCTTGCTTTGTGTATTATGTGCCAGGTGCTGGTGCATTGGTTAGAAGTTACAGACAGCAGTGAATTTCTCTTTGTCAGGGGCCTTTCCTTCATGGAGCTTATTATCTGGATTGATGGTTTTGAAAGGTCATTTTGGTGTAACATAAATAATAAATTGTAGCAAAGCAAGACCAGATAGAAGGAGCTGGAGTAGGAAGCAAACAGAGATGATCGTCTGAGCTAGGGACTCAGGATCTAGCAACAAGGATGTCATTGGTGACAGACAAGAGGATATATTGGGGTAGGAGGCATTTAGATCCAACTTCTTTTTGTAAAGGAAGGACAGGGTGAAGGGCAGGTACTGTCTATGCTTGTCACTGTATTTTCAGTCCTTGACTACTAATTTAACCTTGACTCTAAAATCACTACATTTGAGAAGTCATTGATTCCAAGCATTCTTGATTTTTAAGAATGTTCTATATCTGTTTAACTCAATAATGGGTGTTGAACTGATGAATTCAGGCCCCTTTTCCCAATATTTTAAATTCACGAATAAATATTATTATTTGGGTAATGAATACCTTGACTTTTTGGACGTTTTCTTTTAATCATTATAGGAATAGTCATGTTCAATTAAATAGTACATTACATGGTAATGAGTTGTTAGTCACTCCTCCTTTACCACAAATATCTTCTAACCTCCTCACAAATTTACATGATCTCTGCCCAAATTGACTGTACTACCACTGCAGTAGCTATTTGTGCATTTATCTTTTGTACTGTACAACTAATTCTTGTATAGACAAATTTGCTCTATACTTGATATGTAAGTACTGGCTCCCCTCACCATATCTTAAACAAAAGTGTTCAAATATATGTTGTTTGAATTTTCTTCCATACCCTTGAAATAAAAAAGTAAGTAAATTCACTCCTTTTTTTTCTTAGTACTTAAAATTATATAACTTTATAGAGTTTATGTTTTTAAAATTATATTTTTGGTTTTAGAAAAGTAAATGTCTTCAACAATTTAATAATTTTCTGAATATTAAGGGTAGAATATACTTATAATTTGAAAAGCAATTTATTCATTTACCACACCCTTTAAATAAAAGCATAGGTCCTCTATTTATAACCTCTACTTTAAGGCCCCTCATTTTTTCAAAAAAGATGATAATTGGAGATATGAAAGGTTGTGAGTTTGTATTTTGGAACTGACAGATTCTACTCTTACATTGCTGATAATTTTTAGCATCTCAATGGTTAATTTCTTATTAGCCGTAAGATAGCTTATTTGTATATTTGATGGAAATCACAGGGATAAACTTGGACATATTCGTGTTTAGCTTTGCATCTGTTAAATTTATTTGTTTTAGTTTGCCTATTTTTTCATCTCAAGTATTATACGTTCAATATTTTGTAACACTGTATTATAAATCATGTAGAATAAGTTTGGCAGTTTTAGAGAACAATGTGGAGAATTATTTCTTCAAATGGTCATAGTCTTTTAATAGTCTTGACCAACTTGGCAACATAGCAAGACACTGTGTATGTACATGATGATGATGATGATGATAATAATAATAATAATAATAAAAGCTGGGCATGGTGGTGCTTGCTTGTAGTCCCAGCTACTCAGAAGGCTGAGATGGGAGGATCACTTGAGCATAGTAATTCAAGGCTGCAGTGAACAATGATCATACCACTGCACTCCATCCTGGGCAACAGAGAGAGAACCTATCTCTAAATAAATAAATAAACAAACAAACAAGTATCATTCATTTTTCGCATTTCATTTTATGTTAGATATTTCAGTATCCTTAAATGTTTATGGCCTCAGTATGCAAACAATTAACATAAACTGATAGGTATCTTAAATGAACAAGCATTTTAAATTCCTAATAAAAACAAATAAGCATTTAGAACTATTCCTATTTAAGTAAGCCCTCAAAAAACCTAGCCTTTACTATTATAATTTTTACATTGCCTTTAACAGATGAAGGGCAAAGTTAGTGAAATAAGTCAAAGCTTTACATTGGAAAATTTATGAACACATTATAGATACTAAAGGGTAGAGAGGAAATAAAGGTTTTGTTGTTGTTGTTTTGTTTTTACCTGGAAGGTACTTTTATATGTTCCTCTGGTATTATTTCTATGATAAAAATCTTCCTAGTAAAATATTTTTCTAGTAAAAGGTTTCTATATAATTCAGCCAGGCTTGCCTTACAATTTGTTAAGAGGTGCCTTATGAATGAAACCTATAATTGGTGCCTGTAGTTTATGTCAAAGCCTAATACTTTTTTATTACTTAGAAGATTTTAAACATTAATTATATCTATTAAAATGTATTATTTTCCTGCTCAAAAAATTATTTCTGCTTTTAATATCTAAACATGATTGGTCAATGGCATTTCTCCAAAGAAATTGACAGTAGGATTTAAAATTCTATTTCATTTTTTTCCTTATAAAATCTTAATTATATTCTTTTGGCTTTATGAAGGTGGACTATAAAATTGACTGATAAATAAGAAAATTTCACCCTGAGGTATAAAAACTGATATGGAAAAAACAGGTTTTTTTAACTATTCAAAGATTATTACTCTACTCTCTACTGCAGACTCTTGAACATAGAGGGTGCTGTTACATTAATGAAGATCATCTTTTCATGCAATGTTGTTCGTAGCTTCTTTTAATGGTAAAACCATTAGTTTCAAGGTATTAAATGACTGCTATTTGTTAGTCATTGTTTTTCTTTATCTCAGTAAGTATCTTTTTCAGAATGCCTAAATGAGGTCTTTTCCATAGGCTTTCATTTGAGATAAGTAAAGATGTGAAAGTGAATGCATGGAAATATTTATGGAAAATATTAGCTTATATGTTAAATACCTCATGAAGTTTCCTAACAGCACCACTCTTAATTTTTAACACATATAATAATATTTCTTTAAAAAATTCAGTATGAATCACTAAACATTAAATATTAAAAATGATGGAAAGACCAATAACTTTCTTCAGCATTCTGGAAAGGCACACATTTTGTCATATTTATGCTCTAGCATAATGCATATGCAGACTATTATGTTTTGTCTGAGTGATATGCAATAATTCTAGCAACACATAAAGTCATCCCAGCTAGTTGTCATGTTAATCATTCCTAGAAAAATTATGTTGTTGAAAATATTTTGAGTATTAAATTGCATTGTTCTTTAATTTTTATCTAGCTGTCTTGAAAACACAGGCAGTATCTAATCCACTAATAGGTCGGGTTACAATTTTTTCTAAAGTGAGATAAATCAGAAGAGAGATACCAAATTCTTAGTTTGGAATAGTATTCACTCTTTTTCTCCCAGTGCTTAACATTTTACTCACTCCTAAATGTTAACTACCTGTGTTACCACCTGAATTGTATTATTTTCTTTAGCAAAATTCATAAACCGGCCCAGCTTCTGGGACTGAGCCTTAGCAAAACAGAATATATTATCAGAATGATTAGACAAGATACAGTTATACAGTTACTGATTATCATCAATTTTCATACAATAGGTATCAGGCAAATAAAATATCTTATAAACAGCACGTGTATCAAGAGCCGTACATGTGTTTGTATCTTTAAACCACTTCAACCTCATTTTCTAGAATGCTTTCTCAAGGTAATGTTCTGAAAAAGTAAAGATATCTTCATGCAAAAAAAAAAACAAAAAAAACAAAAAAAAAACAGATGACTTTTGCAATGCTGGAATCATCCCAAATGATTGAGTGTCATGTCCACTCAATGTGATATTATTGAGATATTGAAATAATTACTTTGTAAATGATCCCAACATTGACTTTTTTGTATTTTGTTGTTGTTGTTGTTGTTGTTATTTTGTTGCTTTTTTTTTTTTTATGGAGTCTCACTCTGTCACCCAAGCTGGGGTACAATGGCACAATCTCGTCTCATGGCAACCTCCACCTCCCGGGTTCAAGCCATTCTCCTGCCTCAGCCTCCTGAATAGCTGGGATTACAGGTGCCCGCCACCCTGCCTGGCTAATTTTTTTGTATTTTCAGTAGAGACAGGGTTTCATTATGTTGGTCAGGCTGGTCTTGAACTCCTGACCTCGTGTTCCGCCTGCCTTGGCCTCCCAAAGTAACATTGACGTTTTCAATGACCTTTGAAATAGATTAGAAAATTGTAGAGCACTCCAGTTAGAATTAATTAAAAAATGTATATTCATAAACATACAAAATGCACATGAAAGAAATGTAATAAGTGAATGTTGGGCTGGCAAAATTATAAGTGAATTTTTAAGATTCTGTTATTTTGTTATGTTGTATTTCACATATTTTGTTTTTTTGTTGTTTTTACCAAGTTTTACGTGGCATAGCAGTTAAGGCATGGATTCTAAAGCTTATTAGCTCAGGTTCCATTTCCAACTGTATTCACCAGCTGTGTCACTTTGCTAAACAGTAATCTCTACCTCAGTTTTCTCATCTGTAAAATGGGTATAAAAATGGGATTTTTTAAAATACAATTTCATAGAATTGTTATACAAATTAAATGATGTGGTTTCCAGCAGGATGTTTAAAAGTATGTTTAGACCATATTAAGGGCTTGCTATTGTTATTTTCATGGATTATAATATTAAGGTGATATTTTATAAAAAATACGTTTTCAGTTACCAATGCCTAAATCTTAACCTCTATCCATACACTATTGAAAGAAAAGATGTTACCAAAAGATGACTTTGTGTGTGCATGGTGGCCTTTGAAGTGGAGGAAATGAAGGTATAATGACCAGTTAATAATATCCTGCTGTACCGGAATTAAGTTGGAATATTCATTCACATCTTATCTCTGTCTGAGAACTAAGCAGACATCAAAAGTGCCCACCTGTTATAATTTTGTACTTTTGTTCCCTGTCATACTTCAATTATGATGTCCATATATGATATTGTTATATTCTAATAATGAGATATTTGTGCTGTTTTATGTGTTTTTTGATGGGAAGAGATATCAGTTGACAATTTAGAGATTCCATGACTGCAAAGTTAACCTCTTACCTGTCACTGGCAAGATTGTTTTTCATAATTGTTACATGAAAGTCACAGAAATTTCAAATCACTCTGCTTATCTTTTATGACTCCTCCCTCAAGCTGCCAGGCCTTTGCCCTACATATAATTGGACACTCTAAGCTTCCCCTATCATGGAACTTAATCTTCCTATCCCACACTTACTGGCCTGCCAGAGGGCCAATGTCCCCATTTCATTTAAATCTGCCTATATGCCATCATATTAGACAGGGTTCCTGGAACCACATGTACTAGAGTAGCATCACCATCCTATAACTCTATATTGCCTAATTTGTTAATTTCTTGACGTAGCAATTATGCAAATGCATATTATATTTATTTAATTGTTATTATATCCATTTAATTGTGTATTTTTGTCTCCCTCTTCTAGAATACAATTCTACTGAAGCATGAGCTTTGTCTCTGTGTTCATTCCTACCCACTCTGAGAATATAAAACTAATCAATCAATAAATGTTAAATAGCCAAATGAACATGACTGACAAATTTTATTTTAAATGGAGATGAGATTCAAATAATCTTGAAACTATGTAACTTGTAACTAGGTAAACTGGTATTTTAATAAGTTGCAGTAGCACTAATAGCACTTTCAAATATTTACAGACTATTAACAAGAGAAAATAATTTTGGGTATCTTCCATAAATTACAGAGCAACTGAGAAAGGGCAATGAAAGCATCAAAGTAAAAATAAAAATTAAAAATCACTTTAAAAACTGAAGAATAATTTTTGTTTCTGTTTTTTAAGTGGTGAGTGCATTTAAAAATAGAAAGAAAATGACATTTTACCTAATCTTAATCATAATTTATGTACTTTTTGGATTATTTTATGACCAGACAGGAGTTTCCTGAGTTGAAAGATAATTATATTTTGGTTTATGCAACAACAAGATTTGTCATCTTATGTTTCAGTTAAATTGTGTGCACTGGGCAAATAAACTGAGAAATGCTAATACCCAAATGGCATTATCTTGGAATATCCTAAGTATTCATATTTTATTGTCTTTACTTAGAGTCAAAAAAGGTAACAATTCTCTCTGAGAGAAAACATAATAAATAGCAAAGCTTCACGGACCATCCTCTTATATTAAGTACCCACTTGACTTTCTGTAAGAAATCATAGTGTCATAATCAGAGAATCTCAAGTATAGAAATACAATTATCAATCTTATTCCACTGATTCACAACATCTCAACTCAAAATAAGCTTTTGTCTCTTAATATGTTATTTTGCTTCATTTCCTATGTACAAGTCCTGCTTCAATCACTAAAGCACTCTTCAGTGCTTGGAATTTTAAATAATTGAATAACTTTTAATGACGAATGAAAATAAAAATAACCTCAAGTTAGTAAATCCTCAGAAATACATTATGAGACCCTGCCCGGAGAATTGACACATATAGTGATCTCCATAAAGACAAGATTCAGGAGCTCAAAGAGATGGGCTTTGGAGCCAGACCACCCAGATTCAAAACTTGGCCCTCTGACTCACGACATGTGTAACCCTTGACTAGTTACTTAATTGCTTGTGTCTGCATCTCTTTATAAATAAGATGAGGATTCATGGTATCTTTGACATTGAGATTGTTTTAAGAATTAACTGAAGAGAACATCTGGACCATTATACACATATGCAAAGTTATTATTTCTATGGGGTTTGCCAGATATTTTTAGAATAATATGTTGTTTTGATAATTTCTGACAGTTCTTTTGAAATATTTCTAGAAAATGGTAGAAAATTCATTAAAATAAATATCTTACATGAGCATTAGTAACTTTTTAAAAATCATTGGTGTGGGAGTCATGAGGTATCTCTACCCTGATCGTGACTTGATAAACTGGCCTTCATTAACTGTTCATAAACGTGATTCATAGTGATATTGGCATGACCACTGTAAATGCTCACTAACAATACTTTATGCCTAATACTGAGAAAAGTGCTTGGAGGAAAGTGATAGAGAACGTAAAGTATGCTTATAACATAGTTGTGGTCCCCTAAGAGATATTCTCATGTATAAATATGGGAAAACATCAGAATGTAACTTATTTTTCAGAAGTCAGGCATAGGTTAGTTCAATTATATATTTTGCAATATTTATTCTCTCTTATTAATGAATTTTTAGGTATCTCACCAAAACCAAGAAACTCCCTTATAAAACTTAGTGAGCTGTCCCCTTGGAGAAAAACCATACTTTTACTAATTTTTTTCTTTGGAAAATATTATGGCATCATTGGAATTTCAATCAATGCCTTGATATACAGGCTTTGGTAAATGACTGTGCTGCTAAAAATGGAAAGTGATTGATATAACTAGAATTTGCATTATTTTTGTTCTTCATAATATTTTTTACTCTTAACTCTCATAACTCTCCCTTTCTCTTACATGCACATGCACATACACCACATACACTCATCTGATACAAAGTATGTTAAACAGAGAATTTAAATCATCTATTTATTGAAAGATAAGCCAGGTAAAGAGTAGGTCAGAAAAATGTGGCACTGTATTAGAATCAAACATGAGGCACGTTCAGTGCTAGTCTGATGTTTGTCTGAATTAACTACAATGACTAGGGGACCCAGGTTGTATTTGTTAATCATTTTTCCCTCTTTAATTTTGCATTTATGTGTATCTTCCAAATTGGTTATATATTTTTGGAAATTTTTCTTTGAATATCAGAATGAGAGTTAACATTGTAATATGCCTTTGCTAGCAATACTCTGCTAGGTAATGTTTGTTGTAACATCTTTGTTTCTGTGAGAAAATCTGATGTATAGTCAGTAAGTAACCTGCTAAAAATATTTTAAGAGGAGCTTACCCTAGGGCATGTCCTTTGCTTCGCTTAGTATAATTCCATTGCTTATAATTGTTATTATAACTGTTATTAATATAATTGCTTATTATAATTTCATTGCTTATCCCTTGGTGAGGATGTGCCCTCACTCCTTCCCCCTGATAATACAAGTCCCATAACTATTTAGCTTTCTGACTTTTAGCAGATAGGTTAGATGACTCAGCTCCATTAAAATATTACTGAAGAGTTGCTCTGCTTCAGGTTTTCTTCTTAGGATTCTTCTAAAATATATTTAACCATAAAAAATAAAAGCAAAAATTGTGAAGACAAAACTGGAAAAACCTAAAGTTAACCATTATATACATAGCTTGCACAGCACCATTTCCATTTTTTTGTTTTTCAAGCTTATTTCTGTATTAGAATATGTGCACCTAGAGGCTTAAGCTGTGTACTTGCTATGAGATCACATTTATGGAGCATGATATTTATCTTCAGAAACCAAAATAAAATAAAAAATATTCAAGATAAAGCATAAAGTGGTTAATTATAATGTAATATTAAGACCTTAAATGTTATAATAATGCAAGTATTTATGTTTTATTCTGTATAGGTTACTCAATATGAACAGATTATATAGTTTAGCATTGGACCTGGGGAAGTTTTCTCATATAAAAAATCATGAAACATAATTATTGATATAAGCAATAAAATTATACCTGACTAAAGTAAGCAAAAATAACACATTAAAAGACCATTGGCAGCAAAAAGAATCGTTGAAGAGCCTGATGGATGAGGCTCAAAAACATGAAGACAGAGTCATATCCAACAGCATGATACAAACAAGTAGATCTGCTTATTCAAGGTTGAGGACTAGATGTCACAACTTGTGCCCTAGCTGTGACCATTCTGATTTGTTCAGTGGAGTATCCACCTGTCACTGATGCAAGCTGCTGATGTCACTGATGCACTAATCCAGGCACTACTGCCTTTGGAAATGAAGTGATACTGCCACTGTTGAAGGTCCTGCCAGAAATGACTTCCTTAGCAACTTCTTTTATGATTAGGGCAGCTATATGTGTTTGGCTGAATCTAGAGCATATGTCTATGCTCTTGAAGCAACATACACCAGGAAAATAAATATTTGGCATGTTCTGCTTCTTCTTGGCATTATTTCCCCCCAATGAGTATAAGACATGTGGCATCCAATCTAAAAAATGCCATCTCCTCTGTGTATGTATCTATCCTTTTGTGGTATCTTCCCCTCAAATCTGGTTGGCGCTGTAACTCACTCTTGACCGACAGGATGTGGTGGAGGCAAGGTCAGAAAATTTCTTACTGCTGTCACATGGGTCTTTTGGGACATTCACCCTTGAGTTACTTACTTTAAAACCCAACCACCACACACTGATGAACATGAGAAGCCATGTGTGGAATCTGGTTGACAGCCTTGGTTGAATTTTCAGTTAACAGTCTCAACTCTCAGCCACGTGAGTGAGCCATCTTAGGTCCCATGCCCACTCAAACTATAAGACTCTCCTGTTCTCAGCTGACATATGACTTCAACCCCTTGAGGGACCATAAACAAGAACTAATCAAATGAACCCAGGAAGCCCACAAAATTCATGGACATGCGAGGTCATAATAAATTGCTGTTTAAGTCACTTCATTTTGAGATTGTTTGTTAGGTAGTACTAGTTATAATAAAAAGTAGAGAATTCTGCAAATGTAGGAATGTTTGCAGGACTCTACAGAAGAGGACAAAGAGAGGGTAAGTGAGAGAGGAAAAAGAAGGAGAAGAAGAGGAAGAGAAGGAGGAAAATAAATAAATATAAATTTTCAGTACAAATTTACAAATTCTCCCTTGTCTGTATTTCATTCAATCCATTATATGTAGACTTAATAATAACTTTTAAAAACATACCATTTCTTGAGTGAAAAGGATTGTACTAGATATCTTGCCTTACACCTCTTTATTTTTCTTGACTGTTTGTATGTCACATTTTTTTGAAGTATACAATTATATTTTATAAATTAAAAAAACAGATTCAGAGAAGATAAAAGAATTTTCCTCAGACACAGCTAATGGTTACCAGAAATGAGTTGTGAACTAAAATCTTTCTGAATCCAAAGGCAAAGTTTAGCTTTATCAGATTGCAAAACTTTCCTTTTTTTCTGTTATTTGATAGCCTGAAATTGGCTCAGTAATTTCACTTATGTATTTCAAAGGAAAAGATGCAACACACAACAGTTCAGAATTGATTAGAATTGCCCATGTGATTTTGAGAAGACAACAGCAATACCTGGTCATCTATATTAGCAATTATGTGTCTAGTTTCATGAACAAGGCTTCTGGTGAAGTTCTCTACACCAAATTATTTACTTTGAAATACGCTTCACTAATTAGTGCTTCTGTCGGTATATGCCTTCAGAGCCATTCTGAAGACATGCAAACCACCCACTTATCCGTAAGCTGTGCCCGGCAACCTAAGGATTTAGATATAAACATAACGGTGAATTGTGGGATAAGGGCAGAGAGGGCAAGATGGTTCACAGTCACTATTCATTTATAAAAACCAAAGTAGCAGGAGAATTATTTGATATTTTTAACTGGCATGTAAAAGTGAATGATTATGGAGTCACAATTAAACTGTCACTAAAATAAACTGATCTATTTATAATGAATCTTTGTTTTGGCATTACTGCTAGCCAGTTGCTGTAACAGGTCAGTTATAACAATGAATATGTACAAACACATTATTTCCTAAGGGCATGCTAAGCTACAATCAAAACAGGCATCTATCACCATGTATTATAGTTGAATAGCAATTAAATAAGCCATGATACATTTTCTGATTTGCCTTCTGAATTACTCAATTTTTCATAAACTAAGTAAGTCAGAAACAGTGCTAAAATAAGAAACCCAAGTGTATTAACATTTGCAAAACTTTTGTGGATAGTTAATAAAATTCCCTTATGATCTAAAGAGAATGTAAAATTATATATTGGAGTAGTTTAACATTTTGTTATGAAATGTGCATTTTTTTGAAGTTCCAAAATACAGATTTTTTTCTGGAAAGAAAGAATGCATTTTTAATCCTAAATTATCAGGCAATATATTGTAACTAAAAATTAAAATAAAATTATCAATTTTATTGAGTTTATCAAGTTTACAATGACTGTCTCATTATTTGGGAATGACTGACTCATTATTCTAGAGAAAACCTTGACATTGGCACACAAATTGTATTATTTAATTTCCCCAGACTTACAAATGTCTTTTTTGGATCCCACTCCCCTATCTAGTTATTGTTCTATCCTTCCTTCGTTCCTTCGTTCCTTCGTTCCTTCCTTCTTTCTTTCTTTTTTTTTCGGAGTCTTGCTCTGTCACCCAGACTGGAGTGCAGTGGCATGATCTTGGCTCACTCCAACCTCCGCCTCCTGGGTTCAAGCGATTATCCTGCCTCAGCCTCCTGAGTAGCTGGGACTACAGGCATGCACCAGCACGTCCAGCTAATTTTTACATTTTTAGTAGAGAAGGGGTTTCACCATGTTGGTCAGGCTGGTCTCGAACTCCTGACATCGTGATCTACCTGCCTTGGCCTCCCAAAGTGCTGGGATTACAGGCATGAGCCACTGTGCCTGGCCATTGTTCTACATTTTTGTGATTGGTGCTACCTTCTTGAAACATTTTCTTCTGTCAGCACACCACCATCTCTTTGATTCTCTTCTTTCCCACTCATTGCTCCTCAACAGTTCCATTTGATGTTTTCTCCCCATTTTCCAGACTTCTAAAACTCAGAGTGCTCTAAAAACAATACCAAACAATATGACTGCTGAGTCCCTTCACCAAGACAGGACTCTGAAACTCATCTGCCACTACTCCTTAAGCCCATAGAGAATAACCAGACCTATGCTTGGCCTTCCCCCATACACATTCTTTGACAGACAAACCTGTTCCAGAGGAAAATGAGCCCATAAACCAAACTAACAAGAAATTTGAAGACCACCTTTATTTTCATAGATAACAAAAAATGCACTGCATTTTTGTAAACACATTGTATCAAGAACAGATATATCAATATTAAAAAGTTCTAGAATTTTATTCACTTAATAATCATAGTAACTTACGTAAGAAAGTATATTGTCATGAAAACATTAAAAAGCCAGTTATAATACTAGACATGGAAATATGTGAGAATTAAAACACATATTTAAATAGATAGAATAGATACAGCTGAGGGATGAATTAGAAAAAATCAGAATCAAAAGCCTCATAGAAGAAAGAAGATTTGTCTGTTTGTGTTGCTATAAAGGAATACCTGAGGGATGGTTATTTATAAAGAAAAGAGATTTATTTAGCTTATGATTCTTAAGTCAGGAAAAGTTCAAAATTGGGCATCTGTATCTGGTGAGGGACACAAACTTCTTCCACTCATAGTGAAAGGCAGGGAGCCAGTGTGCGCAGAGATCACATGATGAGAAAGGAAACAGGAGAGAGGAGGGGAGATACCAGCTTTTTTTAACAACCACCTCTCATGGACTGTAATAGGGTGGACATTCACTCATTACTGTGAGAATGGCACCAAGTGATTCATGAGGGATTTGCCCCCAAACCCAAACACCTGTCACTGGGCCCCATCCCAACACTGCTACACCGGAGATTAAATTCCAACAAGAGATTTGGAGCAGCCAAACAAACCATATCCAAACTATAGCAGCAACATCCCAAGAACAAGAAAATACAAAGGAGATGAAGAATAAAGGTGGAAACGTAACATATGGGTAACAGGAATTCCAGAAGAACTGAAAGATAAAGATGAAGAAGAAAAAATATTTGAAAAAACAATAGACATAAATGTATTGAAATTTTAAAAAATAAAATGATAAAATATCTTGATATTGAAAGGGCTTATGAATTGCCAAAAAGGAGAAATAAAAAAACACACAGTTCTAGCTATATGAGGAAATTTAATGTACAAATACAAACAGAAAAGATTGCAGGGAGGAAAAGAAGATTAGAGACAAAAAGAGCAAGATAAAGGAGAGGGCGATATCATACTGAAAGGGCAAAAGCTGGAAGCATTTCCCTTGAGATGGGCAATCAAATCTTAAAGCTCCAAAGTGATTTCCTTTGACTACGTGTCTCACATCCAGCTCACACTGATACAAGAGGTGAGTTCCCATGGTCTTGGATAGCTCTGACCCTGTGGCTCTGCAGTGTACAGTCTCCCTCCTTGATGAGATCATGGGCTGGCATTGAGTGTCTGCAGCATTTCCAGGTGCACAGTGCAAACTGTCATTGGATCTACCATTTCCGGAGTCTGGAGAATGGTGGCCCTCTTCTCACAGCTCTACTAGGCAGCACCCCAGTTGGGAATCTGTGTTGCAGCTCTGACCCATTATTTCCCTTCTGCACTGCCATAGCAGAGGTTCGCCATGAGGGCTCTGTCCTTGAAACAAACTTTTGCCTGGACATCCAGGTGTTTCCATACATCCTCTGAAATCTAGGTAGAGATTCCCAAACCTCAATGAGAGGTCACTGAAGGATATTAAGCCAGGTCACTAAATGATCATATTTTTATTTGGAAAAAAACCTTAAGAAAATAAATAAATCTTACTTATCCACAGCCTCTAGTATGACTCATGGTATACAAAAATCAACTCAAAATAGATTAAATATTTAAATATAAAGCCTAAAACTATAAAAACCCTAAAAATATACTAGGAAAAAACCATTCTGGACATCAACCCTGGCAAAGATTTCATTATGAAGACTCCAAAAGCAATTGCAACAAAACAAAAATGGACAAAGGTGATCTAATTAAACTAAAGAGCTTCTGCACAGAAAAGAAACTATCAACATAGTAAACAAACAACCTACGAAATGGGAGAAAATATTTGCAAACTCTGTATCCAACAAAGGTCTCATATCCAGAATTTATAAGGAACTTAAACAAATCAACAAGCAAAAAACAAAAAATGCCATTAGAAAGTGGACAAACGACAAGAGCAGACACTTTCCAAAAGAAGACATACATATGACCAATAAGCATATGAAAAAATGCTCAACATCAGTAATCATTAGAGAAACGCAAATCAAAACCACAATGGGTTACCATCTCACACCAGTTAGAATCGCTATTATTAAAATTTTAAAAATAACAGATGCTGATGAGGTTGCAGAGGAAAAGGAACACTTATAAACTGTTGGTGGGAAGAAAAATTATTTCAGCCACTATGGAAAGCACTTTGGAGGCTTCTCAAAGATTTTGAAACAGAACCAACATTTGACAGCAATTCTAGTACTAGGTATATACTCAAAGGAAAATAAATCATTTTACCATAAAGACACATGCATGTGTATGTTCATTGCAGCACAATTCACAACAGCAAAGACATAGAATCAATCTAGATGTCAAACAGTGGTGGACTGGATAAAGGAAATGTGGTACATACATACCATGGAATACTATGTAGCCATAAAAAAGAGCAAAATCATGTCCTTCACAGCAACATGGATGCAGCTGGAGGCCATTTTCCTAAACAAATCAATACAAGAACAGAAAACCAAATACTATATGTTCTTACTTATAAGTTGGAGCTAAACATTGAGCACACACAAACACCATGAAGGGAACAACAGACACTGGGGCCTACTTGAGGGTGCAGGGTGGGGGGAAGGTGAGGATTAAAAGACTGCCTATCAGATACTGTGCTCACCAACTGGGTGATAAAATAATTTGTACATGAAAGCACAGTGACTTGCAATTTACCCATGTAACAAACCTGTGTATGTACCCCAGAACCTAAAATAAAATTTGAAAGGGAAAGAAAGAAAGAAGATTGACAATAACTTACAAAAACTGTATGAAAGAAGATGATACAATTATATTTCTAGAGTTTGAAAAAAAAACTTAGAATTTTATATCTAGCAAATTGTCATTTAAACAGAGGGCATGAAATATATTCTTAGTTATGTAAGTCTTCAGAAGCTTTGTTACATGAAAACCACCTTGAACAGAGCTATGTATAAAGTACATAAATACCAGCAGACATGGATTAAGGAGCTATCTGAAGAAAATCTGAGCAGATATCTTACAAACATTTGTCACTATCTTAATACATGTATCTCTATATTTATTTATTTAAATTAATCTATTATCTATCTAATTAATTTTATCTATTTATCATCTTTCATAACCTAGTCTTATAAATCTATGCAATATTAATAATGAAGTTGGGAAGTTATCAAGAGTTTTAATAATGTGGTGAAGTTATTTTATTCTTAAGTTGAAAGTAAAAGTACTGTTTTATTTTCAAGGAAGGAAGGATTAAAATAAACAAAAGACCAGAATAAGCTGATATAACAAATTATGTTACTGAAGCAGATCTAAATAATTAATAGAAATGTACTAAGCTGGTCAGTTAAAAGGAAAAAATTGGCAAACTGAATACTTCCTTGTGATGCTATCGTTTAGCCTCTGGGCTTGACATTCATTTAAATATTAATTCATCTGTATTTAAATAAATAAGATAAATCTGACTCCCAGGTTGATCTTTCCACCTCAAACTTATTCCCGGAGCTTTATAGTCATATACACAATTACCTGCTTAACAGCAACAATATTGAATATTCCCTTCTTAGAAAGAGTTAATGGGATTTTAATCTGGGGGAGGCCCATGAAGGTTTCCTAAATAAACTGTCATTTGTAGTCAACTATAAAGAATAAATACAGGGAAACAAGTTGAAGTGGGAGCAGGGAGTTTTTGGAGGAAAAGGAAGAGACTCAGCAAAGGCTCTGAGACAGGAAGGAGGCTATCACATTTGATGAAATGAAAGGCCACGTGGCCAGACCAGAGAACACCGAAGGAAAGTGATTCAAGCAAGGCCTTGTATATAGATAGAGCAAGGATCTTCCAGAGTCTTTTAAACCTTGTGAAAGATTTTGATCATTATCTCAATGAGAGGTCAATGAAGGACACTAAACCAGGTCACTAAATGATCAGATTTTTATTTGGAAAAGAACCTTAAGAAAATAAATTAAATCTTACTTATCTACAACATCTAGTATGACTCATGGCATAGAGCAGAGGTCTAACAATTTTCTTTAAATGTATGTGAGATTATTCAGAGCTATATTGTTAATTATCAGATTTTAAGAATTTTATTATTATTGTCTAATACTGGAAAGTAGCTTTTCCATCAACTCTGTAAAATTGTATTGCTTCATGCAAACACCTCCCCCTTTTATATTATTTTAGATACGTTGTGAGTTAGCAATGAGCTGTATTTTTCGAGTCATAATTTATCCATTTAATATAAACTTGAAAAGGTAGAGTGGATTTACTGAGGGTTGTGAATATCTAATGAGCGCTTAAAGTCTGGTTCATCTTATGTGACTACGTAGAAGTTCAAAACCCATTTTTGACTCAGTTTCAGTTCAGTGCAGTGGGCTACTAATTGAAATTAAAAAGAAAAAAATATTTTTACACATGGCTGGCAAACCAAATCTGCTGAGGTTTTATACAAGTGTAGCTTGCTTTTGTCTGCTATTTAATTAACCAATTCACAAATAAAATGTCCTTAGTTTAATTTCCATTTCGTAGCTCAATACTGTAAACTATTCACAGCGTAAGTAAAAGTCCTGAATTCTCCCAGGAATGATATTACCAGTAAGCAACCAACCCATGAAATAGAGAAGCCTGACTGTTACTCTGCTAAATTGTGTGTGTTAATAAAGCTGAACAAGTGTTCTTTGCTTAATCTGACTGAGCTGAGAAAACTCCAGCTGGCATCCAAGCTACCTGCTTTTAAAACTCTCCAAGCGTCTAGCTCCAGGAGAGCTTCATTAAAGTTAATATAAGAATTGTGTCATATTTTATTGAATTTCATCGAATTTTCTTTGTGAAATAACTTACTTTCCGATAATACAAACTCACCTCAATGCCACCAAGTATAGTTATTTTCGTTTTATGTTTGTTGTTTACTTTGAACACCCAGAGTAAAAATAAATACACTAAGGTTTTAAAAAGAAAAAACAGAAAAATTATTTAGGAAAAAATAATTCATATGATGTTTAAGATATTCATATAACATATAGTTTTAAAACTAAATTCTGTCTATTATCTTGATAGTTATTACTCAAAGAATCAATAATTTGAACACTTAGCTCAAATAACCATGCATTGTTGATGATGCTATTTCAGTCCTATGCAAAGAGTCTGATCACTGCATGGTGAATACATTCACCAATTTCTTTGCCAGTCACATTGAAGAGAGGAAAAACATAGAATAGCGTATTGCTACAATGTTTGTATAATCATTCTGTGTACCCTGGCTGTCCTGCTGAAAGTCAAATACTTTCAGAAACCTAGGCTATTACTTGTTACTTTGATATTTTGATGCGATGCATTAAAAATGTTTTATGGTTTGGATTAAATCTAGGTTTTATGAATGATGCTCCTTCACTCGAATTACCCCAATGCATGATCATTTTGTAGATAAATAGAAAACAGAAAAGTTTGGCCTTATTTTATTTTCAGAAAGATTGCACATTTCTTTAATTGTCAAATCCAAACTGATCTCACACTTGAAAAATTATCACTTGAATAGCACACATTTATTCAGAGTGTTAGGGTGAATGTTATGTGCAGAATACTAGTGACTGTGAATGAAGGAGAGAATGAGTGTTGGGCTGTATTTCATAAATGTTTCCTTGGCAGGTGACAATGAGGAGCCAGTGCTATTGATTTTGATGCTGACTTGCATGTTGCATATTTAAAGAAATTCAATATTAGAACTGATTTAGGTTAAACAACTAAGTATGCACAGTAGACCCTCACAATCATCAGATTCACAGAAGGCTAAAATGACCATGTAGAGATTTCTGAGTTTGGCTTAGAAACTATGTATTCAAATAGCTATAAAAGTTTCAGGGGAAATGCTCTGTAATATCCTTTGATAACTAAACCTGGTACTAGTGTTTTAGAGAAATGTTTCCCCACAAACATTTTCATAATTTTATTTATATGTTGACCTGAACGGAAATGTAAAACCATGTTCTGAAGTTAGTATCCCTTCCAGTGGGTGAGCTATGAGTAAGTTTTTCCTTCTCTAGGCTAGATTAGGAGCCAAACTGCATCCAAATTTGTGTATGGGAGTCGATTTATTAAACATGCCTTTGCTGTTGTTGTTAATGTCTAGATTGTGTTTTGGAAGAGGATGACACTTACAAAAATTGGGTAATAATACTATCAGTTCAGCACCTGCTTTATATATGTATTAGTAGATTAGTACCCCTGGCAGACTTTTGAATATATGTCCCCTGGATAACATGGTCTCAGTTTTCTGTGTCTACTTCTTTTTTGTAAAAAATACTATAGTATTGAAACTTGTGGAACTAGTTTCTCTTACTTAAAAAGCAGATGAGTTTCATCCAAGTTTTTGCATAGGTCAATAGTGCATTCTTTTTTATTGCTGAGAAGTATGCCACTGTATGGTTATAGTATATTTTGTTTATCCATTTACCTTTTGAAGAACATCTAAATTGGCATCAAGTTTTGTTGATATGAATGACTACTATAAAATTATTCAGATAGATAGATAATAGATTTTGGTTTGGGGAAAGAAGTGGAGAAAATAAGTTGTCAATCAATTTGGATAAATGCCTAAGGTGAGAATGCTGGGTCTTATGGTAATTTGGTAATAAATTTTACTCCTAGGTAGATTTCCAAAATAGTTGTATTATTCTGCATTACCACTAGAAATGGATGAGAGTTCCAATTGTCCAACTTCCTCATCAGCTATTAGTATTTTTTATTTTAGCCATTCTAATAGACATATAGTAGTATCTTACTGTGTTTTTAATTTGCATTTCCATAGTGACTAATGATGTTGAACATCTTTTCATATTCATATTTACCATCTGTTTTTCTTCTGTTGGTGAACTGACTTTATAGATGTTTTCTTATTTTTTTAAAATAATAATTTTCTCATTGTGAATTTTAAGAGTTCTTCACATATTTTGAGGAAAAAATGCCCTTTATCATATGTGAGATATGCAGTTATTTTCTCCCAAACTGTGGCTTATCTTTTAATTCTCTTAATAATGTCTCCAGGAGCAAAATTTTAAATATTGATTAAATGGCATTTATCATTTTTTATGGATCATGTTTTTGGTGTGGTATCAAAATATTGTTTGTGAAACACAACCTCCCATAATCGATCTCCCAAAACAGATCTATTTTGCTTACAGAATAGATATATTAGTGTTAGAATATAGCCTAAATATTCAGTACATGGAATAAAGATGCAGGACTAGAGGAAAAAATAGAGTTAATGAGCATATAGCTAATGACTTATAGAATTTACAAGCAGATGTGTTAAATAGGAAATCGGACTTTAACATATATTTCGAAGTTAGAAAGATAGACTTGAGTAACAATTTATATAGGTATACATTGAGACCATTAGTGTTTGGGTGGTCACCATGAAAGTAGACAGATGAAGAAGAATGGACCATCTAGGATTGGGATCTCTATACCAAGTGAAAGCAAAAAAATGTTGAGTTTATTACTGAGAAAGAGAAATAATAAACAATCGGTGAGTGAAAAATCAGGGACACATGATTTTCTAGAAGGCAAGAGGGAATATTTTCAGTATTAGTTAAGAACTATAGGTAAAAGTAATAAATCCTTCAAAACTGCTGTCAGATAAAGATTGAAGAGATACATTTCAAACCAAAAACTTAGATACTAATTTTGTTTATTTTATTTAAAAAATTACATTGAGCTTCCTACTAGTTTTCTGGCTGCTGAAAATCTCTATATAGGTAATTCTTATCCACATTGCAGGACTGTGTCAAACTACTGTCATATCGGCCATCAGCTTTTAGAGAAAAAAAAGCCAAATTGTCTCTCGCTGATGTTTTTAGATTTATTGATAATGGCACTGAGGTTATATGAGGCACACCCGTTATTTATACAGAACAAGAGAATAAACACTTCCCTCTCCCTCATGACTCACCTCACTAAAACCTCTCACCATCTTCTCTCTACCATTACCATGATTTGACGTTTTTATCATGTCTTCAACAGTCTGTTGTAAAAGCATATTAATATCTTTTTCACTTCTAGTATTTCCGTTGCAATCTATTTCCATTCTTCTGCCAGGATTCTTTATAAACACAAATCTGCCCTCTCACCTAATTAAAGACCTTTAATGACTCACCAAGTACTTCCAATCCTCTTTGTAGCATGGATCCAATTTGCCATTCTAGCCCTTTCTCATACCATAGTCTTTCAATAATCCCTAGATACCCATAACTTTGAATTGTTACTTATGGTTTCCAAAATATTTTATGCTTTTTTATATTTTCAACGCTGTATAAACGTCCTTTACATTGCTTTGCATTTTATAGATTTGAGAGTCAGGTAGATTTGGGTTTGAATACTGGATTCAATACTATATATATTTCAAATTAGAAAAATTTTATTGCTAATCCTTTAATGATCATTGTATTACACATCAAAGTTAATTCAGAAAATTCCCAGTTATACAGTCATATACACTCAACTCTAGGCATCTGCATGAAGAATAATTTCAGATTTGTTTAAGTTTACTTTGGGCACAGTATGTGTCTCCAACCATTGCGGTACCATTTTACCATTTAAAATGGTATAAAATTACCATTTAAACATCCTGCTTTTAAATGGTAATCTGGAATGAACTATGATAAAATGGCAATTTAAAACACAAAGAAGCAAAACTCAAGTTTCTGCAATCCTTCTATGTGATCACTTGAATGTAAAAACAAATTCTGCATTGTATTGAGAGTTGGATTTTTATTTAAACCAAACACATTCTTTATTTATAAGATTTTTCCTTTGGGTATATCTTTTATTTACGTTAAAAAAGTTTTCAAAAGTAAAGTTTATAAAATCATTCTTTGATCAACTACGCATGAAAGCAGACTGAAAAATTTGGGTGTACAATCTTTGAAAATGAATATTCAAAGAACAATTTTGATAAAGCCATTGATGACTTCACAAACTGAAGGCTTGAAAACAGAAATATAATACTATTATTAGCCTGATGGTTTTAAGTATACATATTTTTCCTTTATTTAAAAATATATTAATATAATTAAAATTATTAGCACATCATTTTTCCTTTTTTGTAATGGTAATTTCTCTATTTTCTATTTTATTTATTTTTACTAGCATGATTATATTTTTGAAGTATAATAAAATACTTTTACTTCTGTGTTTCATTTTTGACCACTTTGATTTCATTTCATATAGATTAGTATTTGAAACAATTTCGTCATATAGAGGAGCATTTATTCAGCTTTATTAACAGGTTTTTAGGTCCCTAAATTTGAGTTTATTGCCAATAGCTCTTACTGTGCAATTTGTTTTTTTTTTTAAATTCAATTTTCTTTTTATCTCAGTATAGGTGGTGATATGGTTGGGCTGTGTCCACACCCAAATCACATCTTAAATTGTAATCCCACAATTCCCACATGTAGTGGGAGGAACCAGGTTGGAGGTGATTGAATTATGGGGGTGACTCTTTTCTATGTTGTTCTCATAATGAATGACTCTCATGAGATCTGATGGTTTTAAAAACATGAGTTTCCCTGCACAAGCTCTCTGCTCTTGTCTGCTGCCAAACAAGATGTGCCTTTCACCTTCTGCCCTGATTGTGAGGCCTCCCAAGCCATGTGGAACTGTAAGTCCAATAAACCTCTTTCTTTTGTAAATTGCCCAGTCTTGGGTATGCTTTTATTTATTTATTTTTATTTCTTATTTTTTTATTTTTTTTTTTCCAAACATCTGTATATATATTTTTTTTTATTATACTTTAAGTTTTAGGGTACATGTGCACATTGTGCAGGTTAGTTACATATGTATACATGTGCCATGCTGGTACGCTGCACCCACTAACTCGTCATCTAGCATTATGTATATCTCCCAATGCTATCCCTCCCCCCTCCCTCAACCCCACCACAGTCCCCAGAGTGTGATATTCCCCTTCCTGTGTCCATGTGATCTCATTGTTCAATTCCCACCTATGAGTGAGAATATTTGGTGTTTGGTTTTTTGTTCTTGCGATTGTTTACTGAGAATGATGATTTCCAATTTCATCCATGTCCCTACAAAGGACATGAACTCATCATTTTTTATGGCTGCATAGTATTCTATGGTATATATGTGCCACATTTTCTTAATCCAGTCTATCATTGTTGGACATTTGGGTTGGTTCCATCAAAAAGTGGGCGAAGGACATGAACAGACACTTCTCAAAAGAAGACATTTATGCAGCCAAAAAACACATGAAAAAATGCTCATCATCACTGGCCATCAGAGAAATGCAAATCAGAACCACAATGAGATACCATCTCACACCAGTTAGAATGGCAATCATTAAAAAGTCAGGAAACAACAGGTGCTGGACAGGATGTGGAGAAATAGGAACACTTTTACACTGTTGGTGGGACTGTAAACTAGTTCAACCATTGTGGAAGTCAGTGTGGCAATTCCTCAGGGATCTAGAACTAGAAATACCATTTGACCCAGCCATCCCATTACTGGGTATATACCCAAAGGACTATAAATCATGCTGCTATAAGGACACATGCACACATATGTTTATTGTGGCATTATTCACAATAGCAAAGACTTGGGTATGCTTTTATAAGCAGCGTGAAAACAGACTAATTCAGTAAGTCAGTAATAGTAGAGGAGGCATTGCTGAAAAGATACCTGAAAATGTGGAAGTGACATTGGAACTGGGTAGCAGGCAGAGGTTGGGACAGTTTGGAAGGCTCAGAAGAAGACAGGAAATTATGGGGAAGTTTGGAACTGCCTAGAGAGTTATGAGTTATGGAATGGCTTTGCCCAAGATGCTGACAGTGATATGTACAATAAACTCCAAGCTGAGGTTGTCTCAGATGGAAATGTGAGGCTTGCTGCTAACTGGAGCAAAGGTGACTCTTGTTATATTGTATCAAAGAGATTGGTGGCATTTTGCCCCTGCCCTAGAGAGTTGTAATATTTTTAACTTGAGAGAGATGATTTAGGGTATCATGCAGAAGAAATTTCTAAGCAGCAAAGCATTCAAGATGTGACTTGGGTGCTATTAAAGGCATTCAGTTTTATAAGGGAAGCAGAGCATAAAAGTTTATAAAATTTGCAGCCTGACAATGTGATACAAAAGAAAATCCCGTTTTCTAAGGAGAAATTCAAGCCAACTGCAGAAATTTGCATAATTAACAAGAAGCTAAATGTTAATCCCCAAGAGAGGGGTAAAGGTCTCCAGGGCATGTCAGAGGTATTCATGACAGCCCCTGTTATTACAGGCCCAAAGGCCTAAAACAAAAATGTGGTTTCGTGGGCCAGGCCAAGGGTCCATGTGCTATGTGCAGTCTAGGGACTTGGTGTTATATGTTTCAGCCACTCAAGCTGAAAGGGGCCAATGTAGAGCTCGGGCCATGGCTTCAGAGGGTGCAAGCCAGCTTCCATGTGGTGTTGAGCCTGCAAGTGCATGGAAGTCAAGCATTGAGGTTTGGGAGCCTCTGCATAGATTTCAGAGGGTGTATGGAAATGTCTGGATGTCCAGGCAGAAGTTTGCTGCAGGGGGGTGCTCTCATGAAGAACTTCTGCTAGGGCAGTGCAGAAGGGAAATGTGGGGTCGGAGCCCCACACAGAGTCCCTACTGGGGCACTGCCTAGTGGAGTTGTGAGAAGAGGGCCCCAAACTACAGAATGTTAGATCCACTGACAGCTTGCACTGTTTACCTGGAAAAGCTGCAGACCCTCAATGCCAGCCCACGAAAGCAGCTGGGAGGGAGGTAGTACCCTGCAGAGCCACAGGGGCAGAGCTGCCCAAGACCATGGGAAACCACCTCTTGCATCAGCATGACATGGATGTGAGACATGGAGTCAAAGTAGATCATTTGAAGCTTTAAGATTTGACTGCCCCTCTGAATTTTGGACCTACATGGGATCTGTAGCCCTTTTGTTTTGGCCAATTTCTTCAATTTGGAACAGCTGTATTTACCCAATGCCTATAACCCCATTGTATCTAGCAAGTAACTAACTTGCTTTTGATTTTACAGGCTCATAGGTGGAAGGGATTTGCCTTATCTCAGAAGAGACGTTGGACTGGGGACTTTTGCAATAATGCTGAAATGAGTTAAGATTTTGGAGGACCGTTGGAAAGGCATGACTGGTTTTGAAATGTCAGAACATGAGATTTGGGAGGGGCCAGAGGTGAAATGATATGGTTTGGCTTTGTCCCTACCCAAATGTCATCTTGAATTATAACTCCCACAATTCCCATGTGTCATAGAAAGAACCCGGTGGGAGGTAATTGAATTATGGGGGCGGGTCTTTCTTGCACAGTTTTTGTGATAGTGAATGAGTCTCACGAGATCTGATTTTTTTTAAAAACAGGAGTTTCCCTGCACAAGCTCTCTTCTCTTGTCTGCTACCATATGAAACGTGCCTTTCACCTTCCGCTACAATTGTGAGGCCTCCCCAGCCATGTGGAGCTGTAAGTTCAATAAACCTCCTTCTTTTGTAAATTGCTCAGTCTTGGGTATGTCTTTATCAGCAGCATGAAAATGGACTAATACAGGTGGTTTGTTTTTTAATCTCTTTTCTAATCAAGAAAATTTTTCAAATGTATTTCATACTATATGATTAATCTGACATTTCATACTTTCAACATTTATGTTAATTGTGTGGGATAATACTTTATAGATAACTTGTATAGTTATTTCTGATTTATGTATAAAAGATAGTGTCTAATTTAAAGAAAACCAAACTTTCCAAATAAAGAAACCATGCCTTCCTTTTTTTCCTAAAAAAAAGCAAACTTTTTTTTACCAAGTTAAACAAAGCTGAACATGACAAAAAAGCCTTACATTTTCAATGTCAACAGCCCATTTTACCTATGCAATTTTCACAAAACTAAGTACTCCTTAAATAAATGTAGTTTGAAACTGTTTGTTTACGAAATCTTGCTTGTAGTATTTAACAACTGAACTAAATATTACATTTTCATTCTGTGGAGAAAATGTCTGTTCATGTAAAATGGAAAGAAATAGCACAGAAACGCAAAGTGTCTGGATAGTAAACTCAGAACATATAAAAATTGAAGCAAACTATCTGTGCTTGGATCTAATATTTACAACTTGAAAAGTGTTTAAAGGGTATTTTTAAGATGCTGTAAATAAGACAAAAGGAAAAAAGAAACCTTAGCTAAACTTTATGAGGAAGAGTAGCAGAGCCAGATATTTAAAAATCACATTATACAATTTTAATGTTATTGTCTACAGGGTTTCTACATATGTGCTTCATATACAGCCAAAATCTACTCAAAGAAGGTAGGGGTAGATTTCTTTTCAAATCCCATTGATCTTAATGAGATGTTTTCCTTGCCTTACATCTTTGGTTCCACATAGTGGACTGTCCCTTCATTGAAAGAGCTATAAATTACCATGTGTCTAGTGCTCTAATCAGAGAGGCATACTGTACAATTTTTGCATTCTTCCTATTGTTTAAAGGGTCATGTGTCTTTTTATTCACCCCACAACCCATGCTTCAGCTTTCCTTGCTTTAGATTCCTAACTCACTGTTCACTAAATTAGCTGTGGGCCTTGTCCTTAATCTGAGGCTAGGAGAGCATATGCATCCAGACACTTCTAAAACTGCTCTTGTGGTAAACATTAATGCTGTTTGGTCAAGAACAGTGTGTGGAAATTAGTTCTCCCAGAAATGGAAATCATCAGCACCTCTTGATGGTTTCAGCCCATGTAGGTAAAGTAAATAACACCTGTGGCATTCATCCTTTTTCCTAGTATCATTGTTTTAAGGCCCAGAAACACAATACATGTTTACAAAAGTAATGGTATATGTTGAAAGATAGAATTATTTTAACATTGAATGGTTTTCATCCTATTTGGGGTGACTTTAATAAGATGTTATCAATCTTTCATATGTATATGAGATTTCTTAAAAATTGAATTAGAATCATATAATTGTGGTGTGTTGATTTGGGAAGGTGAAAACACATAGAAATTTAGTATGTTTCAGAAGTGAGGTAACAAGTGGGTGGAGACAATAAGGTGGGAGCCAAGGGAACAGAAACAAACGGAGTTCTGGATTAAGGTGAAGATAAAGGCAGGAGAGAGAACAGCAGGGGATAAGCAAATATATTATTGGATATATCAATCCTAAAACAAATTAATAGATAGAGTGAAATGGACAGGCTGAGTAGAAGCAGGTAGATGTATCCTGAGTAGAGGCTAACTATTCTTTGTGGATATAGAGAAAGGTAAGCAGTGTGGCAACATCAGAGAGAGTTTCTAGCAGGAGCTGGTATGGTTCTCATGTTGATCATTTGCCTTTAGTCTGGTGGTAATAATCATAAATGGCTTTGCACTTCCTCCCTTCCTTCTGGATTGGAAATTTGACCTGGTAATTTTAGGTAAACCTCATTCATCCAAATAGCTAAAGCTTTTTGCAAAGTATATTCCTTGGAGCATTGGTCTTGCAACCCTCCTTTAAAATACATGTTCCTGAAATACTGCATATTGTACCCTTCACTTTGAAATCTTCAAAGCATACTGGTAATTCAAAAGTATTATAAGGTCTTGCTCTGCTACAGACTGAAAGTTTTAGTTCCTTAAAACTTCATATATTGAAATCCTGACCACTATTATGAGAGTATTAGGAGGTGAGTCCTTTGGTAGGTGATTAGGTCCATCCTCATGAACAGGTGAATGGGATTAGTGTCTTTATAAAAAAAGACTTCAGAAAGCTCACTTCTTCTGCCATATTAGGATACAAGGAAGAAATGCACATCTATGAAACCAGAAGGAGTCCCTCATCAGGCACCAAATCTACCAGCACCTTGATCTTAGACTTCCCAGCTGCCAGACCTGTCAGAAAGAAATTTCTGTTGTTTATAAGCAATCTATTCTGTTATAGCAGCCTAAACTTAATTTAAGACATGCTTAAAAGAAATGTGATTATCCTGTGTAACTCAAACTTCCCAGATTCTTTAACCAGGTGTTCATTTATTAATTTTTACTTGTACTAGTATACCATTTGACATTGTATACAATAGACTAAAAAATGTGATATTAGTCAATCTGTTTAACTTAGAATAGCCTTTAGACGTCTGCAAGGAGTTTTATTATTGTTATGAAATATTTTACTTTATAGGTCTCAAGTTCCCATTTTCTTGTATAAAAAGATTTCTAAATATTTTATTATTATAGTGAAAAAATCATTTTAAATTTAAATTTGTGGAATTATTATAAAGAAACCAGAAATTGGGGGGGTCATACAAATGTGAGTTCACGTTTTGCTCTACTATTCATTAGTTATGTCAACAGTGATCATTATTTAAAATCACTGTGTTGTACTGTCTTCTTCTAAAAGAGAAAAAAAGATTGTAATGTGTCTTTTATGTGGTGATTGTGAGGGTTAAATGAAATAGGACAATATATACAAAAGCAATTTTTTTTTCCGATCTCACATAAGTCATTCAATCAATGTTATTTTCATTGTTATTTTCCCCTTTAATGAAATATATCTTTTTCATAGTTTCCTACTTGTGAGAATAATGTGTCTAATAATAGTTTTTAAAACTATATTCTCAAATATGTATATAAAACATTTTTCTTCCAGACAAATTATGGGAAAAATTTTAGCAAATACTTTTATTAATTTTAAAAACAGTTTTAGTTTTTTATGACAAATATTTTGGAACAGAAAAATTCACACTAATTATTTTTAAGAAGTGCTAATTTGCATCAAACTCTTACAATATGTTTTCCCTCTGATCCCAAGTTTTCTATTTTATGAATCTATCCTTAGATAATAATCACACAGTAGACAAATAAGTATGTGTAGAAAGTTAATTGAAAGACTGTTTATAGTAATAAACCATAAATGAGAACAACTTATAGCCAATAAAACACTATGTTTAATATTTGCATAATATATTTTTAGAAAATTCTACTTGGATATACATCAGATTTTAACAACATCTCTTAGATACGAGAAATAAGTACACTTTTTTCCCTTCTTTTGTTATCCTGGGTTTACTATATTTTTCTACAATGAGTATTACTTGTATAAATTTCAAAATGGCAAAAATCAGTTGAAAAGAAGAATTACATTTTTTCTTTGAATTTTGAAGAACATTTTGAATATTTGTTAATTACCCTGAAGAAAGTCAAACTTGATTTAAATGAAATGCTTCAAATTTGGCTTAGTCATAGAAATTGCATGTTTTTCTGTATTCGCCCTAAATCTATGTCTATTTCTGTCCTCACTGAGTACAAATGACAAGACGAAGAATGGGTAAATTCAGAAAATGTCCCTAGAGCCTTCCTGATAACAGTTATAATATTTGCTATATCAATATTTTGTAAATCAACTGAAGACATTTTGCTGATAGCAGATGGAGCACAATTCCATTCCATGAAATTAGGTCACTGAAATTTTAAGCAAGATTCGATTGTTTGAACCAGTCTGGCACTTTTCAGTAGTTTAAGTAGATGATAAATGTGCAAGTTGGACTATGCCTTGTATATTAGCCTGTTCTCATGCTGCTGTGAATAAATAATCAGGACTCGGTAATTTATAAAGAAAAGAGCTTTTATCATGTTGGTCAGGCTGGTCTTGAGCTCCTGACCTCGTGATCTGCCCACCTTGGCCTCCCAAAGTGCTGGGATTACAGGCGTGAGCCAACTGTCTCTACTAAAAATACAAAAATTAGCCAGGTGTGGTGGCATGCGCCTGTAATCCCAGCTACTCAGGAGGCTGAGGCAGGAGAATCGCTTGAAGCCGGGAGGCAGAGTTTGCAGTGAGCCAAGTTCATAGCACTGCACTCCAGCCTGGGTGACAGAGTGAGACTCTGGCTCAAAAAAAAAAAAAAAGTAGAACAATAACTAGATAGGGAGGTGGGGGAAAAAAAGAAAGAAAAGAGGTTTAATTAACTCACAGTTCTGCATAGCTGGGGGGGCACAGGAAACTTAAAATCATGGCAGAAAGCACCACTTCACAGGGCAGCAGGAGAGAGAATAAGTGTCAAGTGAAAGTGGAAGCCCCTTATAAAACCATCAGATCCTGTGAGAACTCACTATTACGAGAACAGCATGGGGGAAACCACCCCTATGATTCAATTATTTCCACCTAGTCCCACCCTTGACACCTGAAGATTATTACAATTCAAGGTGAGATTTGGGTAGGGACACAGAACCAAACCATATCACCTTGGCACTAATTATATTCTGCTTTGTGTGGCATAGCCTTATTTAATATGATCAGTATCATAGTAAGTCTTACCAAAGTTTAGGCTGCCTATTGAGAATTAGCCAAGAAGAACCCTAGACAGCAAAAGCTACCAATAACTCAAATATAATTTGAATATTACAACATATTGTTGTCAAACCTATAGAATCAGAAAATAAATGCCAAAAACATCAAAGGGCATGAAACTGATAGCTATATCGTTCTTAACTCTTGTAAATCCCAACAGGGTAAAGAGATTACTTTTTAGTGTACCTGCCTTTCATTTCATGATCTAAGGCATGTAACATTTTAGAGGGCAGAAATGAAGGTTGGAAAACAAAATCAAGTAATTATACTGTGTATTCTACAAAAGTATGCATTGTTCCTACAGCATTTGAAGTTTAACTTATATTACTAATTGCCTTAATGAATCTCCAAAGTTTGGTACATGTGAGCTATATTTTATTACCCTAGAAATTTGAGAATTGTGTGTCAGAGACAAGTATAATGCAAGATTGGGTGGGGTTTGAGCATATACTCTTGCAATGGTAAGGAAAGAAAGATGCCACAGATCAAATCCAGATATGGGAAATACAGAACCAGAGGAGCAGTAGTTGGTAGTTTATAACAAAGTACCTGAACATAGTAGGTTTTTCAAGCATTTAGGGTTTAATTCTTTCACCATAAATCAAGCAAAAAAAAAAAAAGCAAAACATTTTATTTGCTACAATGGTTAAAGTATACAATAGCTTATATGTCAAAAATAAATATTTACACAAAAAGCCTATGTAGATTACTAAAGCCAATAATTTCTAAACCTTCAAATGCCTAACATTAAAGGAAATATGTTTAATATTTATTACTGTTTTGTTGTCGAGAATATTTCTTAATTCTATAGTATCATAGAGTCATAACTTTTGAGTAGAATTTTGTTATAAATTTGCATAATTTAAAAGCCAAGAATTCTTATATATAAAATGTGGGAAAACAATGTGGATTCTAAGTTCTGTCTTCTAATGCTCAATATATCTCTTTATCTCATTATAGATACACTTGAAGTAAAAATCACAATTTTAAATTGTAGGCTAGAAGGGGATTTAATAAGGCATCAGGTCTGACCTCCTACATAATTCAGGAATTCCTGTGTATTCTTAAACATCTCCATTAAACAAAAATTCACAAAGCAAAACACTCTAGATAAAAGCTTTTATTATGAACTTTTTCCCTTAAAGGCGATTTAGACTTTGTGTAGGTTCCAGAATTTCCATAAATAATTTTATTGCCTGCATTACAAATTGAATGGGGACTGGAAGTTATGTATTCTTGAATATCATATAAGAGCCATAAAATCAATTGGCTGTGTATATCAATGAATAGGTAGAAGCTATTAGGATTATGAACTTTTTAACTCTACCAACAATTAATTGTAGGAACGACTGCGTGGACTAGTTTAAAATTATTATCACAGGTCAGCACTTTATATATATTTTAGATGTAGAAACTGTAAGATTCCTGGAAACCAGGACTGATGGGGCAACCTCCTGAAAAGCAGTTGATTGGGGTTGGAGATAGGTCATATGTCTGCTTTCTGGTTAACAGTGGAGAATTCAGATTGGTGGGTCTGTTAGCAAGGGTGCAGACAGGTATGGCTCCCACCCAATCCCACTCTGGTATATATCCAAGAGAAAGAAAATCAGTCTTGAAGAGAAATCTGCACATCCACGTTCATTGCAGCATTACTCACAATAGCCAAGATATGGAAACAACCTAAGTGTCCATCAACAGATGAACGGATAAAGAAATTGTGGTGTCTATGTGTGTATATATACACACAAAAGAATGTTATTTAGTCTTTAAAAAAATCCTGACATTAATAATATGGATAAACCTGGAGGACAATATACTAAGTGAAATAAGATAGAAGCAGGCAGAAAAGTACAGTCATGAACCATAAAATAACACTTCAATCAACTATGGACCACATATACAATGGTGGTCCCATAAAACTGTAATGCAGCTGAAAAATTCCTGTTACCTAGTGATGTCTTGATGATCTTGACTCTGTGTAGACCTAGGCTAATGTGTGTGTTTGTGTCTTCGTTTTAAACAAAAATGTTTAAAAAGTAAAACAACAACAAAAACAACAAAACAAAAATAGAGAAAGCTTAAAGGATATAAGGAAAGAAAACATTTTTCTACAGCTGTACAATGTATTTGCATTTTAAGTGTTATTGCAATACAGTCAAAAAGTTGAAAAAAAGTAAAAAAGTTTCTAAAGTAAAAAAGTAAGTTAAGGTTAATTTATTACTGAAGAAAAAATGGTCTTTATAAATGTATTGCAACCTAAGTGTACAGTATTTATAAAGTATACAGTAGTGTCCTAGGCCTTCACATTCACTGATCACTCACTACTGACACCCACTCCTGCAATCTCCATTCATAGTAAGGGTCCTATACAAGTGAACCATTTTTAAACTTTCATACCATATTTTTACTGTATCTTTTTATGCTTAGATATGTTTAGATATACAAATACTTACCATTGTGTTATAGTTGTCTACAGTATTTGGCACAGTAACATGCTGTACAGGTTGTAGCCTGGAGCGGTAGAGCTAAGTGTGTATGAGGCTGTACTATTTAGGTTTGTGTAAGTACATTCTGTGATATTTGCATGACAAAATCACCTAACAATTAATTTTTCAGAACATATCCCTATCCTTAAGCAATGCATGATCTCAGTTATATGTGGAATATTAAAAAGTTGAACTCACATTAGCAGAGAGTAGAAAGGTAGCTGGCTGCCAAGGGCTGGGGGATGGGGAAAATGGGGAGATTTTGGTCAAAGAGTACAAATGTTCAGTGATGTAGGATGAATAAGCTCTGAAGACCTAAAGTAGAATATGCTGACTGCTAATAATACCATATTGTATAATTGAAATATGCTAAGAGAGTTGGTCTTAAGTGTTTTCACCACACACACAAAAATTATAGCTATGTGAAGTAACGATATGTTAATTAGCTTGATTGTGATTGTCACTTCACAAGGTATGTATATCAAAACATCATGTTGTAACCCTTAAATATATAAAATTTTTATTTGTAAAGTATACTTCAGCAAAACTGGAAAACTATAAGAATAACTACATTCTTTCTTTTAACCCATTTTACAGTGAAATTATAGTACCTTTCCTCATACAGTATATAGCACGAATTCTTTACCCTCTTTGTTTCTAGTGAAGACTTTTAATGATTTTCCCAGTTTATGTTAAAGGTGGTCTATTACCTTAAATCACTATTCTCAGATACTGGTTGGCATTTAATATATATTAATTTTTTTCTTGAAATAATTTTAGACAAAAAAGCTTGCAAATACAGTATGGAGAATTTATGTGTACATTTCACAAGCTTCCCCTAATATAAGCAACTCATATAATGATAATAAAATTATCAAAACCCCAAAAGTGAGATTAGTGCAATATTATTAACTAAACTACAGACCTTATTCAAATTCCACCAGTTTTTCCACTAAAGCTTTTCTTCATGTTCCTAAATCCAATCCAAGATCCATATTACATTTAGTTTTAATGTCTCCTTAGTCTCCTCCAATCTGTGATATGTTTTGTCTCTCCTTGCCTTTCATGACATTGGCACTTTTGAGGAATACTGGTTAGTCCCTCATTTTTTACTTGTTTATCTTCTCCTGAATAGAATGAGAATGCATTTTTGCAGAAAACAAATTCTAATTAATGTAAAATGAAAGAGGAAACTAGAAAATCATCTTTTAAATAATCATATTTATAGTTGCTGCAAATGAGGTCCATCGAAAGATGCTACAGTTATGAGACCTGGTTATTTTTATTGCATAAAGGTGCTTAGAAACCCAAATGTGGTTGCTACGAGTGTTCGATTCTGCTGGAGTAACAGGGTCTAGGCTTTCTCAGTTGACAGAACTAGCAAATATATGTATCCATATTAATTCAACCATATACACACTCCTATATTTATTTCTGTATCTATATATTTACATATTGAAAAACATGAGTTCATATTAATATCATTGATTCTCATTAAATAGTGCAGTTTATTCTAGCTTGCTTCTTTGCCTTATTTGGAGGATTTTTCCAGATGTGAAAAATTAAGTTCAATATATACAATGCATCTTCATGTATTCTCAATTCTATATATACATATTGGAGTTTCAGAATTGCTAAACCATATCTATGTCAAAAAACAATTTGCTAGCTGTATTTCAGTATTTCTGTAGAGGTCCTTTGTCTTTAGCTCCATAGTAGTAACTAGTAAAGATGCTATTTAGCTCCATAGTAGTATCTAGTAAAGATACTATTTCACAAAATAAAGTATTAGTTATTTTCTTGCTCAATGTAGTTATCCATTTATAATACAGTTAGGGTCTTTTGTTATTGTTTTTATTCCATTTGCCAGCCCCACTCTGATTTGTTCTATTTATTTTGAGGGCTTCTGAAACACTACTATGGTGGTAAGGTTGATGGCTGTATAAAAATCTACACTAGGAGAGAGGCACTCCTCCCTAATACCTACTACCTTATACCCATTCCACTCTTCTTTCCATTCTTTCCCCTCAATACCTGTAGTTAAGCAATCCTTTTCTTTTCCAGTTTATTGTTTCTTCATGTCTTTTGCATGGATGAAAAAATAAATGTGTATTTCCTCTTTCAGGAAGTATAGTTTATTGTGCTCTTTTGCACTTTGTTTTTTTGTTATTTTAAATTAAATTTAAAAACTTTTTTTGTTTTTTAAATTAAATCAAAATTTGTTTTAAGTAAATTAACAGTTGCATTAGTGTGCCAGGGCTTCCATACATAAGTTCCACAGATTGGGAGCTTAAAAAACAGAAATGTATTGTCTTATAATTCTGGAGGCTAGAAGTCTGAAATCAAGCTATTAGCAGGGACGGTTTCTTCTGAGGCTTCTATTCCTGTCTTGTGGATCGCCATCTTTTCCCCATCTCTTCACACGGTCTTCCTTGTGTATGTGTGTGTATGCATGTCCAATCTCCCTTTCTCTGTGAAGGTGTTAGTTGTATTGGATTAGGGCCTACCCTAATGATTTCATTTTAACTTAATTACTTCTTTAGAGACCTTATCTCCAAAAACAGTCACATTCTGAGATACTGAGGTTACAATTTCAACAAATGAATTTCGAGATGACAAAATTCAGCCCATAACAATAGTATATTCTGGTAAGCATTCCATATTTAAGTCAATAGAAGTTACCTTCTCTCTCTCTCCTTTTCACTCTCTCTCTCTTTGTAACAGAGCCTTAGTATTCCATTTTAAGGATGTACCAACATTTATTTAGCCACATGTTAATAAATGATCAAACAGGATATTTCTGATGTTTTGCAATTACAAGAAATGCTGCAAACAATAACTTTGTGTCTATCTATTTTCATATAGATGGAGGTGTATTGCCAGTATAGAGTCCTACAAGTTAGAATGCTGAGTCAAAGAGGAAATGCATACGTAGTTTTGTTAGTCTTGACAAATTTCTGCTCAGAGAGTTTTACCAGTTTACATATCAAACCATTTTATATATTAGTGTATTACACTGCCTGTTTCCCTAGAGCTTCGCAAGGAGAATTTTTTTTTGTCTTTGCTAAGTTGATATATGAGAAAAGACACTTCAGTGTTATTTCAATTTCATTTTTCTCATAATGAATAGGTTTAAAGATATTTTCTTTGGTCTGAGGGCCATTTCTATTTCTTTTTTTTGAATTGTCTATTCAGGTTTTCCCCACTTTTAACTGCAGTTTTTAGTTTTTTGTCATCCAACATGTAAGAGTTCTTAACATGTAAGGCATATAGCTCTGTCTGTTATATATTGCTAATGTTTATCACAAATTGTCAGGTTTTTAAAAAATTTATGCTGTTTTATTAGGCATGTACTATACACACATGCAGAGATATTCTCATCAAAGTTTTCGAATTATATTTAAGGTATAGGTAAAAAAAAAAAAAAAAAACCCTTTCCCTATCGCAAAATTAAAGAGAAATTCGCCCATTTTTTTCTAATATTTACATTTTTAACTAGCAGATTCCTATTTTGAACTTATTTTAGCTAAGTGTATGAGATACAAACCTAATTTAACTATTTCCAAATAGTTACCCAGTTGCCCCTTCCACTATTAAAACACGTAGCTTTCCCCCAGTGACTTGATGAACTATTTTATAATATACTAAATTTCCACCTATATGTTGTTTTAATTCCAGGCTTTATAATTAATTTAGTGTTCTACTTGTCTATTCATACACCAATGCCACATTGTCTTAATTATAGTGACTTTATAATATTTCTCAGTGTTTGGAGGAACATTTCACAATGTTCCCCTATTGTGTTCTTTTGGTTATACATTATGCTTACTTTTTCATTTATACTTCAGTATCAACTTGTCTAATCCAGGAAAATTTTGTTGATGTTTTTATTAGGATAACGTTACCTTTGTAAATTATGGGAAACTGAAATTTTTATAATGCTGAGTCATCCCATACAAGAAAGATGAATTACTTCTCACTTTGGTGTCTTTTGAAGGTGTTTTAAAATTTTCTTCTTTGGCATATTTTTGTTAGTTTATTCCTAAGTTTTTAATTTTCTTTCTTTTTTTTGTCATTGCAAATGAGGTTTTCTCTATCATTGTGTTCTCTAACTGGTCACAGTTTATTTGGATGAAGGCTATTGAGTTTTGTTCGTATGATACTTTTATATTTCACTCTGGTATTGAATTATTATCCTGTATGAGATATTTATCATTGATCTGAAAATATAATTTTATTTCTTCTTTAAAGTTTTTTTCTTTGAATGGCAAACACCTCTAGTACATTCTGGAATAGTAACTGAGCTAGGGGTCATCTTTACTTATTCCTAATGTGAATGGAAATATATAGAATGTTTGCCTATCAAGTGAGATAGAACCTTTAGTCTTAGAGGCTACCTTTAGTCTACATTAATATATTTTAAAATGCACACCATTAGTTCTTTGGCTGAAATTTTCCCAGTCATCATTTGTTTAGATAAAATTCATCCTCTATCATGATTGTAATAGTTGAAAAATTAGTTCTTGAGCCAATCCAGCCAACCAATTTAAAAAGAATAATTTCTTTTTTAGCATTTTATATGGTTTAAAGAATTCAAAAGAAGATTAAAATCTCATAACATGTGAAAAATATATGAAATACTCCTTGCAAACATATTTACGAATATAGTTTTATTGGAACAGAGTCCTTGGATTTATTTGTGTATTGTCTGTGACTACTTTGACACTGCCATGACAGAGCTGAGTAGTGGCAACAGAGACCTTATGCTCTTGAAAGGCTAAAATATTTGACAACTGATGCTTTGACGAAAGAGTTTGCCAAGACTTATGTAAGTAGATTCCTCAAGAAAGGCTTATGGGTACATGTTTTTCTAGCTTTTGTTCAAAACCTTTTTTATACAACCACAAGAATTAAAGAAGAATTCAGATAGAAATCCTTGATTTACACTTTTTTTTCACTCAATGTATTTAAACAAAATATTATCTTATTTCTTCTTCACATTTTACGGTTTTAAAATAAACTTTTTATTTTAGAACAAAAAAATTGTGATGTGCAGTGAAGTCCCATGTTCTTCACACACAGTTTCCACTTTCATTAATATCTGACATTAGCAAGGTTGAAATTAATGACCCAATAACGAAATAATGATATATTTTTATTAAAGTCAACATATTTTTCAAGTTTCTTAGATTTGTCTACTGTCCTTTTACTATTCCAGGATGCCATCCAGGGTGCCACACTACATTTAGCAGTCATATCCTTGGCTCTTCTTAGCTGGGGCAATTTCTCATTACTTTCCTTATTTTGATGAATGGAAAGCCTTAAGTTGGGATTTTTCTGATGTTTCCTCTATATTGGGTTGAAGTTAGATGTTTTGGAGAGAAAGATCACGAAGGTAAAGTGTCAGCTACATCATATCCTATCAAGATTACTTATTATCAACGTGACGTATTTCTGTTGATGCAAAGCTTGAGCATCTGTCTAAGGCAGATGTCATGTTTCTCTAACATGAACTTATTAGTGTTTTTCTCACCCTTTCATATTGAACTCTCTGAAGGAATTTACTATGTGTAGTCTGCATTTAAGGAGTGGGGAGTTATGTACCTCATGGGGGGAATTATCTACATAAATTATTTGAAATTTTTCTGAATAGGAAATTTGTCTATTTTTCCCTATTTATTTAGTCTATGATTTATGTATATTGGTATAGACTCATGGACATGGATTTTATACTTTGGGTTATATTCCAATGTTATTTCATTTATTTTGTTCCTTAAATTATTCTAGCTTTGGCCATTGAGAAGTTGGCTCCTGTATCTCTGTGACATCATTGTGAGATGTTTTTGTTTGTTACTTTGCTTTGAGCACTTACTTACTTTCTGCTACTAAAAAATGCTCCAGGCTCATCTTGTATAATGCTGCCCCAGTGACAGAATCACTTATTTCACCAAGGAGCCTTGGGAAAGGCTTTTATGGGAAAATGATTGATAGCAGAAACCAGCATCTGAATATGAGATATACTCATTTATGCCAGGATGTGATTACTTCTAAACCCTCTGTGTCCATATTAAGCTAAACAAAGTTTCATAGCAATGTCTCCAACTGTAATCTATTAGCAGCTGGATAATGCTAGTGTCCTTCCCTGGTTTATCTGTAAATAGACCTTTAGTGTTAAGTGTTATGTTTATGAGGCTAGTATTTGAGGTATGTTTAATGTTTGCTGTAGCTCTAGGTGTCAGATACTTCATCTTACTGCAACATCCTTGTTTTTGCCTCTATTTTGTTTTTGGGTTTCTCAAAGCACTGTTCTTCAGAAAGGGACTGTCTCTTGCAACTCTTTCAGCTGTAATTCACTGTTATTATACTGGATTTTTGTTGGTATGGTGGTGAGAACTGGGAGAGGATCTTTCTTGGATCTTCACAATAAGAACTTGATGGAGTTTCTTTACCAAAACCCCACAAAAATATGGAGGTTTTGCTATGATTGTGGCCCACAGAAGTTTCCCATTCTCCAACTAATCCACACTCAGTCACCATTAATTCATTGAAGTTACTATTTACGTGTTCCTATCAATTTATGGCTTCATCAGCTTCTGCCCCAAGTAGATCTCATCTATATCTGTCTAGATTTGCCCATCTTTCATCATGCAGGTGTGGTACTTTGTTCTGCAACATCACTTCTCCACTTGGTTCAACAAGTCACTGATTTTCAATTTGTTCAGTTTTTTCTTGTTGTAAGGCCTGGAGTATTTACTTCTAAGAAATGCCTATGTTGTGCTGAAGCAAGAAGTCCTGTAAGTCTATTTGAAAAGCTTTAAGCCATTACATCTAATTCTTTTGCCGTTGTTAATTATATAAACTGTTTGCCTTCAGGCTTAGAAGATATATTATTTATTTTTGAAATCTAAAAGTTTTACTAGGCTATATCTCAGAGTTGATTACTTGAAGTTGATTTTGTTAGGTATCCACTCATTGAGGCTCTTTAATGTTAAATTTAGCTCTTTTCTATTTCCATAAAATTTTCTGATTGTAGTTTTAAATAATAGCTGTATTAAATTGTTTTGTTTTAGCTCTTAGGGACTGTGATACTGCAATTATTCTTCTTTGCATTTTCACTATTTCCAATATCATTCCAACATTTCCACTCCTTTCTTTCTGATCATTTTTCACTTCTTTCTTTATGCTAGTTTCTTTATTTGGCTATTTTCCTTTCTTTATAAAATGGCTTTATTAAATTATCATTTCAGTCTTTTCCACTTTAAACTTCTCATTTATTATTTACATCTGATTTTTTTTAAGTTTTGTGCTAAATTCATTCAAATATTTTTCTATGATTTTTGTTCATTTCTGCTTGTAATTTGTAAGCTTCTGAATCAAAGTGATTTCATATAATTAAATGCTTGTGCAAGTATATTTAATTTTCTTTGGACTGCTGACTTAAATTTTTCCTGCTTCATTGATTTTTTGAGGGAGAACAAGAGGATCTCCCTTAATTGAAATTGTGAAATTCCCCAGTTGCATGAAATGTTATTTCCTGAATTCCTGCAATTACTTTGTGTTAGTTTGGCTTTCCTGTTCATTTTTATTATTTTTATGCATTTTACAAGAATCCTAGTTTAATGATGCCCTCTTCTGTCAGTACAGGTATTCTGTCAGCATAAGTACCACAGGTAGTTTCGTGGGATTATTTTGGTTGGTTGGTTGGATTTTGGTGGAAATGTAGTTGTGAGTCTTCTGATTTCATGGATTTGTTTATTGTCTCGGAGATTCTAAAATGTTCCTTATTTCTTCTTGTTTCTTTCACTACTTCAATGCCAAAGGGTGCTTCTCCCTTCTTTTGTATGTTCTCCACCCCAGCAGCCTCCAGCTAGACAGTTAGAATGTACGCATAACAATGTCTAGCTTTTAAATTTTACCTGGCTCATTAAATTGTGCCCTTGTCTTTAAAGCTTACGTACTGCTTTCGAATCAAATGCCTTTTTTTTTTTTTTTTTTTTTTTGACGGAGTTTTGCTCGTCACCCAGGCTGGAGTGCAATGGCGAGATCTTGACTCACTGCAGCCTCCGCCACCTGGGTTCAAGCGATTCTCCTGCCTCAGCCTCCTGAATAGCTGGGATTATAGGCGCATGCCACCACGCCCAGCTAATTTTTGTGTTTTTAGTACAGACGGGGATTCACCATGTTGGCCAGGCTGAAATCAAATGTACTTTGAGGTTTATTCCCTGTGGTCTATAATGTAATCTGCATGGATACATTTTTAGCATTTTCAGCCTTAATCTTTCTGGTGGCACTTTCTAATGAAACTGGGGCCTCTTTACTAACTTTCCTCTTTTGCTCTCTTCCTGCACTCTTTTTAAAATTTTGTTTTTTTGTTGTTTGATTCTTTGGTATTATTGTTTACTTTTTGTTTTTGTTACTTTTTAAACTTCCCTTGATGGAACAGAGAAAGACTTGTAGCAGCAACAAATTGGGTTGGGAATACAAGTTCATGTACAGGGATTTGGTGTTTTTCTCCTTTTATTCACAGTTAATTAGAAATTTGTCATTCTCTTTCTTTAAGTCATTTTGAGCGCAAGTTCCTGTAGATTTATCTTTTTCTTTTGTTGTTTGGTATTGTTCTTGGAGGCAATATTAGTAGACAGGGAACAAGGCTGCCATTACTGTCTACCTCCATTGGTTTTATTTTTTATATAATTTACATTAAAATTATATGAATTATGTAAAAATTAAAATGTTGATTATTCTGTATTCACCTACTTCCATGACATTTTAATTAATGCAAAGGATTCTCACTTTTTAAAAAGTAATGTTGAAAATATTTAGAGCCACATAGGGGATATCCAATTAAGAAAGGCATTTGAGAAGCAACTTAATATTCCTATAACACTTCCACTCATCAAAATATTCTGACACTAACTGGAAGTGTTTTCAGAACTAGCCTCTAGCCCACATTTTAAAATATTCTCAATCTTTTCAGCTATGCATTATTTTTGGCCCTCAATAATAATACTCTGATTGAGCTTAGTATTATCTTAATAATATTTGGCTTTATCGTAAAATTGAATTGAATCTCAAAGGGTAAAATTTTTATATTGTTCAGCTCATTTATTGAATTATTTTTCTGGTAGAGAAGACGATTTTAATAGCCTAATTAAAATATTTTAGAAAAGCAAGAAGATTATTTTGAAAGAGAAAATACTAATTTAGAGGCATAATGTTAGTGCTTTAGCTTAGATAAAGCTCTCCTTATCTTACAGTTTCAGTTCTCCTGTGTATAGCAGGCCTGTGTTGAATATCCATGAACAGAGTAAAGGTTTAGATTTTAATTTCTTATGATTTCTTTCTAATTTGCTCTAGAGGTATGTCTCTTGAGAGTGGCCATAAGTTCTAGCCCAGTCCTGACCAGGAGGAAAGTTAAGTTCAGCTGTGTGTGTCTGGTGAGACACAATGAAAAATTGAAATCAAAATGCATGAAACAGGAAAAATTTATTATTCACAGGTCCCAAACAGGTTAGCGGTGCTGATCAGAGTCCAATGGGAAGTCAGAGGTGGCAGGGAGCTCAACCAGCAGGTGGGGAGTGAGAGAGAGAGAGAGAGAGAGAGAGAGAGAGAGAGAGAGAAAGAAAAAAAAAAACCTGTAAGATTAATCTTTTATTACCATTCATGGGCATTATCCCTTAGGTTTTTCCAAGGGGGTTGGTGGATTGGCTAGTTTAAAGAAAACACTACTGAAGAGAGAAACTTATTTACATCACTCTTGTGTTAACCATTAAGTTTTATCATGATCAGCATCTGTGGGGTATGTTGGGTTTGGCTCAGCAAGATAAGAAATAAGGGGACAATATCAGAAACAACCACACAAGGAGGGGAAGTTTTAACTAGGCCAAAAGTGACCAAGAACAGCAAAGTTTCAGGAAATTTATGTGAGGCCTAAAGATGGATGCCAAAGCAGCAAATATATTAAACAAACTCATAACAGTAACATACCAAATTCATCCTTTTATTTCATTTTATACTTCAAATAACAAATGGACACCAGCCAGTTATTGTAATTTTAGTTAAATTTCATAGTGCATTTATAAGTGTTTTACTATTATATTTGGAACATATTTTAAATATAAAATTGCATTTTCTCAAAGATATATTTCTTAAAAATCTCATTTACATTGGTACTATGGATAACCACAATATTTTTAATATTTCTAAATTAGACATTTCCCAATGTCTGTTTATGGTTTATAATTTTTAACATTGTGTTTTCATGAGAATCTTTAGCAAGCCATTTAAGTATCTCCTCTCATTCATGTTGCTTAATCTGAAATAAATATATAGTGTTCTTTTCTTGTTGTGCATTTGTGCTGCTATAATATTTGATAGTTCTCTTTGACATAAAATAATGAAAAATAGTCAATACAAAAAGGTGCAATGGCAAACAAAATATAGAAGTCTTCTCTGTTCATGATTTCTCATTGTATTTTATCATTTTCATTCAATTTTTATGAGAAAAGATATTAATTTTGAGTCTTCCTTAAGCGTCAAATATTTTAAATAAGCTCATTCTTCATATTTTCTACTAGAATACAATTTTCCACTGTTCTTAAGTACAAAACTCTTTATATTCATTCAAAATGAAGATTTATATTAAAGAAAGTAATTTCTGTCTCTGATCATTTACCTTGTGTTTGGTCTTTTAAATCCCCATGTGGTGCAAAATAATATGTATCTCATTGAGAATAGAGAAGAAGATAACATTCTACTATTCAGATGAAACAAAGAGAAAGATTTGCTTATTTTAGAATACTTAGTATGAAACTTTATGGATCTGAGAAATTTATTTTTTACAATAAGGGTTATACTCTTACATATTGAGAAAAACTAATACATTGGTTATTGATATATATTGATCACTTTTTAATTGGTGGTTATAATCATTGGGTTAATAATAATATTAATCATTGGGTTATAAGAATAATAAATCATGAACCTTGGCACTTTAGAATAGCCTAAGACTTGAAGCTTATTTAGTAATGAGTTTGTATGTTAGTCAAGTGAGGTATGCGACATTATAAAAGCTTAGCAGATGTTTTCAGAGATTAAACTATATGAATAACTTTTCTTATTCTTCATCCTTCTTTTGATTTGACCAATATATCAACTACACTCATAATATTTTTTTCATGTAAACCAGAAGATATTCCATATTATTTTAGAAAGCCACTTTCTTAAGGCTTTATTGTCACAAATTATATTGGTTTCCATCAAATCTCATGGTATTATTTGCTCAGAAAAATAATCTTGTTAATTTAATAGACAGTTTCTAGTTTCACACTGATAGATGATCATTACCCTAATTAGATCCAACTAACTGTAGTTTAAACATAATCTCAAGTGTAATGTTCTTTTTATCTATAAAAAAACACAAAATCTAATTACTTTTGAAAATTTATGTGTTATATAAAGGTCTTGGAATATGAATTCAGTTGTTTTTCTTTCCTGAACTTCAATTTGACAACCACATGTTTTATGAGACCATTGGAAGATGTTTACAGTTAATAGATCCCTCACTAGAAATACTTTCACATTAGCTACAGCCTTATACATGATAGATTTGGAATAATTTCTTTTCATAGGGAATTTCAAGGATTTCCAAAATTGTTCATGTCTCAAAATGTTGAAGAGTTATTTAGGAAAAGATGTAAACTTTTCTAAGGAAACTTTGGTAAAGTTTCTGGTAAAGCTTTTGATAAAGAAACTTTGGTAAAAAGAAACTTTTGTTGTGTGTGAGAGAAAGAGAGAGGAAAAAAGCCTAGATCAGATGGATCACCAATTTCCTCACTCCCTGACACAAGATATGTTTCTTGAAATACCTTTAAAATTTGAATGCACTAAAATAGTGCTGGATTTAGAAAAGTAGATGTGGTTTTAGAGAGATACTGTTTTATAATCTTGAAAGAATGATATTTTCACTTGTTTATAAAAATTCTGCAGATTAATCCATTACACCGGACTTGAATGTGTAGACATGGTCTGAGCTTTCCTTTTTGAAAGGTAATTCACTTTGAAGTAAATATCTGTAACAACATTCAAATAAATCTTTTGTATTCAATTAGCAAATTCATAGATAATTATAATATAGAGATGATTCTAGCATACGGGTGAAGGAGAGGAAGTAACTGTAGGCTATTTTCTGTCTTTGAAAAACCCATTGCTATTAAACTGTTGTTCTAGTTTCACCACTTCTTTTAGGTATCATTTATATAGTAGCTCTGGTTTTGTAAATATAAATACAGCTAGTTCCAAGTAAGTATAAGTGGCCTGAAAGGGTGTTCATAAAACACAAGCTGGAAAATTTGACATTTGATATTATTACAATCTCTTCATAGAAAAAAAATTACCTTTGATTTGTGACCTTCTCTCAGTACCTTAGGAACTTCTTACATAGAAGATCCTAGGTTTCTGAAGGTGCCATGTACAAGCAGTGCAGGGAATATTTTGGAGCTTACTAGAAATGCAAAATCTCAGGATTCTCCCTGAAACTACTGAATTAAAATAAGCTTTTAAATTAAATCTTCAGGAAAATCAAACGCACACAGAATTTATAAGAACCATGGCCCTAGAATATAGTGCTATCTAGGAAAGATGAAATTTACCCATCAGATTTAGTGCAAAGGATGACCTTGGTTTTACTAAACTATTTTTCTCTTGGCTATTGTACAATATGATCTCAAATCATAATTTTTCTTAAGCAATTAGACATAAAGTTTGAATTTTTTTTGTTACATTTGATTGAGTAGCTAATGAAAATATCATTTCTGATTTTACAAAAGAGACATTACTGCTATTTACTTCAATTGTATGACTAAATAAAAATTATAGTCATGGACTTAAACTGTGAGGGTTCTCTCAGAGATAATATGTCAATAATTCTCCAGATAATTCTAGAAAACTCTCAAGGTGAAGGTTTGCTGAAATTAAGTGACTTCTTAGTGAAAGGTATTGCAGTATTTGCAGCACGTATATTTCAGGTTAGCAAGATGATAAATATATACCCTGCGCTTTAAACAGCACAGTATTAAAATATTCAAGTACAACAAGAATGAATAGAAAAATAAAGAGGAAAAAGATCCCACAATAAATGAGCAGGTTTGTGCTATTTTATTTCTTTTGCAAGCTGTGAAAATCCCTGCTGAGAATGCCATAATTTCTTACAGATTGTCATTTCCTTTGGATATTATTACATGCAGTAAGTTAACTGGAGCTAATATAGTTCCAGGAGATGTAGTGAAGACTTAGAAGTACAAAGCCTTTTATCAATGTAAAAAACATCCTGATTAGTAGTAGCTGGTTATCCTCTGAAGATGTTTCCATGAACAATCCTGCCTATACAGAGCCTGATAGGCAGGACTGCCAGTAAAAAGTGTCCAAAGAACTATTGCCAAGATGTCTGCTTCTTCCTGGAAATGCCTCCTGACTCATTGCATGAGTACCTAATACACATGGTGACTATACATGAACAGTGATATAAGAGGAAAAATATGATTTACCAAGCAAGGAATTTAAAAAGGCACCAAGAGGTCACATGTCATACAGATATATGATACATATGGGCTCGTGCATAAGACGAACTCTGCCATTAACCAGCGATGTGTGCTTCTTTGGGCTTCAGTTATCTTATGAGGAGCTTAGAGTGCATCACAGGTTCTCAAGACTGGCTGCCCATTAAATTTACCCAAAGAGCTTTAAAAAAAAATCTACACCTTACTCCAAATAAAGTAAGTCTTAGCCTCTGAAAGTAGAGCCCAAGCACAGAGTTTTATTTATTAAGCTTCCCAGGTGATTCCTTGTATAACAAAGTATCAGAAACACTGAACAATAATAATTACTTAAGTCTCTTCCACATTTAATCTTCCACGCTTTCTAGGAAACCATGTCTCCTGCCTTTTTTTACTCTCATCTCTTCTTTACATAAATATATACTATATAGATTGAACATAGTAAAAAGACAGATATTATTATTTTATTCACAAAGTTTTATAAATAAATATGTGATTTTTTCATCTGCACATGACTCTGGCTACAAACCCAGGTAACCCATATCAGGAAAAGCTGTTTCATATGGGAAATGTAATAACTGGGGAGACAAAGTACAGCTAAGATGTTTTAGACAATACTCCCTTCTACTCTTGAATCATAACTGTTACAGTTCAGAATGGCGCAACAAAATAATTTTTGGTAAATCAACAGGGAAAGTATTTTGCATGACTTGACCCAGGCTCTGACTCATCTATTAGGATTTACTAGAATGTATCATAAACACTATGAGGCATAACATGGGGAATTTTCCTACTATTCCCTAATGAGCAATGAGCATGCAGGATTTTGTTGTATTTCTTTTTATTATTATTATTATACTTTAAGTTCTGGGATGCATGTGCAGAACATGCAGGTTTGTTACATAGGTATACATGTGCCATAGTGGCTTGCTGCACCCATCAACCTGTCACGTACATTAGTTATTTCTGCTAATGCTGTCCCTCCCCTAGTCCCCCAACCCCTGACAGGCCCCGGTGCATGATGTTTCCCTCCCTGTGTCCGTGTGTTCTTATTGTTCAACTCCCACTCATGAGTGAGAAAATGCAGTGTTTGGTTTTCTGTTCTTGTGTTAGCAAACTAACTGAGAATGATGGTTTTTCAGCTTCATTCATGTCCCTGCAGAGAACATGAACTCATTCTTTTATATGGCTGCATAGTATTCCATGGTTTATATGTGCCACATTTTCTTTATCCAATCTATCATTGATGGGCATTTGGGTTGGTTCCAAGTCTTTGCTATTGTGAACAGTGTTGCAATAAACATACACATGCATGTATCTTTATAGTAGAATGATTTATAATCCTTTGGATATATACCCAGTAATGGATTCCGGGTCAAATGGTGTTTCTGGTTCTAGATCCTTGATGAATTGGCACACTGTCTTCCACAATGGTTGAACTTATTTACACTCCCACCAACAGTGTAAAAGCATTCCTATTTCTCCACATCCTTGCCAGCATCTGTTGTTTCCAGAATTTTTATTGCTCGCCATTCTAACTGGCATGAGATGGTATTTCATTGTGGTTTTGATTTGCATTTCTCTAATGACCAGTGATGATGAGCTTTTTTCATGTTTCTTGGCCACATAAATGTTTTCTTTTGAAAAGTGTCTGTTCATATCTTTTGCCCACTTTTTGACAGTTTTTTTTCTTGTAAATTTGTTTAAGTTCCTTGTAGATTAGCCCTTTGTCAGATGGATAGATTGCAAAAATTTTCTCCCATTCTGTAGGTTGCCTATTCACTCTGATGATAGTTTCTTTTGCTGTGCAGAAGCTCTTTAGTTTAATTAAATCCCGTTTTTCTCTTTTGGCTTTTGTTGCCATTGCTTTTGGTGTTTTAGTCATGAAGACTTTGGCTATGCCTATGTCCTGAATGGTATTGCCTAGGTTTTCTTCTAGGGTTTTTATGGTCTTAGGTCTTATGTTTAAGTCTTTAATCTACCTTGAGTTAATTTTTGTATAGGGTATAAGGAAGGAGTCCAGTTTCAGTTTTTTGCACATGGCTAGCCAGTTTTCCCAACACCATTTATCAAATAGAGAATCCATTCCCCATTGCTTGTTTTTGTCCAGTTTGTCAAAGATCAGATGGTTGTACATGTGTGGTGTTATTTCTGAGGCCTCTGTTCTTCTTGAAGAGGTCCTTCACATCCCTTGTAAGTTGTATACCTAGGTATTTTATTCTCTTTGTAGCAATTGTGAATAGGAGTTCACTCATGATTTGGCTCTCTGTCCATTACTGGTGTATAGGAATGCTTGTGATTTTTGCACATTGATTTTGTATCCTGAGACTTTGCTGAAATCGCTTATCAGCTTAAGGAGATTTGGGGCTAAGACGATGGGGTTTTCTAAATATACAATCACATCATCTGCAAACAGAGACAATTTGATTTCCTCTCTTCCTATCTGAATACATTTTATTTCTTTCTCTTGCCTGATTGTTCTGGCCAGAACTTCCAATACTATGTTGAATAGGAGTGGTGAGACATGGCATCTTTGTCTTTTGCCGTTTTCAAAGGGAATGCTTCCAGCTTTTGCCCATTCAGTATGATATTGACTGTGGGTTTGTCATAAATAGCTCTTATTATTTTGAGATACATTCCATCAATACCTAGTTTATTGAGAGATTTTAGCATGTAGAGGTGTTGAACTTTATTGAAGGCCTTTTCTGCACCTATTGAGATAATCATGTGGTTTTTTTCATTGGTTCTGTTTATATGATGGATTATGTTTATTGATTTGCATATGTTGAACCAGCCTTGCATCCTAGGGATGAAGCCGACTTGTTCATGGTAGATACGCTTTTTGATGAGCTGCTGGATTTGGTTTGCCAGTATTTTATTGAAGATTTTCCCATCGATGTTCATCAGGGATATTGGCCAGAAATTTTCTTTTCTTGTTGTGTCTCTGCCAGGTTTTGGTATCAAGATGATGTATTTCTTACAGTACATGGAGTGGTAGGAAGAATTTTACAACAGTAAGAATCCCAATTCTGAACTCTGTAACAAAGCCAAGATAAGTAAACACTAAGACATTTTTAGAAGAGTCAGAAAAAAGTTTAAATGGTTGAAATCTAGAATATCAAATATAACCAAAAACATGTACCAGTTAAGTAAAACACCCTGAAATGCTCATTTGAAATTAGCAGAATTATGAATTCACCCCTATATCTTAAAAACATTATATATTTTTAAACTTTAATTACAGAAAAGCTTGGAAAGAATGACCAATTCAGTAGTAATGTACACTCACTGGCAAATAAATGAAGTTCTGGGATGCATTGCAAAATAATTTGGGAAGATTGAAATGATATAATGTGAAAAAGATTAGCTATAATTTAATAGTTGTTGGATCAAGATGATTTGTATACTCAGATTCATTTTATTCTACTTTTGTGTAAGTTTAAAACTTTCTATAAATTTGAAATGAATCACTCTACTTTGTCAAGTCTCAATATGTTCATCTATTAAATGAGAATAATATATGACAGTTATTTTCATATGTTTAAAAATTTTGTATAATTTTTACCTTCCTTATATGCATAGAAGGAATACAAATTAGACTTTTCAAAAGCCAAACTGCTGTGTAATAATTCAATAAGTTACCTAAAAATATTGAAAATACTAAGAAACCTCTTTTATATTCAATAATTATCAGTAAGGCAAATTTAAGGAAACTACATCAAAACAGAAAAGATTTCATTATCCTCTTGATGCATTAATGGGGCAGTTATCACTCTAGTTCCATAGATTTGTGAAGGGCAGATAGACCTGTGGATTGCCTTTAATGAGCCAGGCCTATGACCTTGGTCAGGTTATTAAACTTTTGTCATTTGTGAAATAAGAGGTATAAACTAGATTTTCTTGGGTGTGATTAGCATGAGCAGCATTGAACATTGAACATTAATGAAAATATAGATAGATAGATAGATAGATAGATAGATAGATAGATAGATAGATAGATGATAGATAGATAGATAGATACAGGTAGATATAGAGAAGTGATGATGGTTGAATTTGAAGTTATATTTATCTGCCTAACCCATTGTGCTGAAACTAGCATAACACCCTTTAATGCTACTCATAAACTTAAGTTGGCTCTGAAGAAAAACAGGAAGGGAATCTTGTTTATTACAGTCTGTATTCTAGAGATTTTCTAGCTGTCACCATTAATCCCCAACTCTTTCCCCCATGACACAGTGTTCAGTTTAGATGGAAACATTTAAGTATTTCTGAATAAATGTTAGATAAAAGCTATCCTTTAATCCACAGGGATTGTTCATAACAATGTTGTTTTCATCAATAGACTTATATATTAAAATTGAAAAGTTAGTCAATTATCTGGAAAATTGAATGTAAAAACTCAATATTTTTCAGAAATGTGCTTCAAAGCTCTGTCAGTAGTAGGATAGGCCAGATCATGGGAGTCAGATATTAGGAAAATAGTGATGCTTACTAGAGTCAGCTATACATTAAGTTCAATTTACCTGCTGATATTCACAGAGGTATGACAGATGATTTAGTCATCCATACAAGTTCCATACTGAGTCATAGCAGTAGGTGTGTTCTGACTTGAAAAGAAGCAACAAATAGATGTCTTAGCAGGTAGAACAGTACAACAAAGACAAAGCAGCTTGTGCAAGCAGGAATTACACAGAGAATGACAAAGAGATATAATTCCAGGAATATATGGAACAGGGAGTGAGGCCCCATGCTGCATACGGGAGATCAAGGTAGAAATTTAGTGAGGAGGACTAGTAATGTGGGAGCCTTGTCTCCCATGCACTGGTGTACAATGTAGGAACAGGGCATGCTTCTGACATTAAGACATGACTTATGTTTACTTTTACTTAAGTCTGCTTAATATTGAAAAACGCTCCTTGCATGTTTTGACTGAACACAGCTAATCCAAAGCCATAATGAAACTCAACCTGAAGGCAAAGGGTAAAGGAAATAGCTGAATAAGTATAAAGAAAGCCAAGAGAGTCAGGCAGGTCATTGCACTTACAGTTTATGAATGGCAGTAAATAGTTTTGTATGGGGATCATTTTCAGAATTCAAATTTGGATTATTCTTGATGAACAGATTTAATGAGCACCATCAAATTCAATAATAGCATGCTCAAAGAGAAAATACTTTATTTTGGGAAAAGTTCATCTTTTTTGAAAAACTATATAAGGAGAGAAGAGTGGACATTTTTTTCCTACAGGAAGATAAGAAAGTCAAAGCTTGAAAATAGGTCTTTCCCAACTGAGTTTAAAGGGGAGAAATCTCTTTCTCTTTTCTGTGCACATGAATTATATTAGAATGTTATGCTAAGGATATTTGGCTTTCCCACATATTCACAAATCCTATTCTGATCCCAACTTGATTTTACAAAGTATCATTGGCATACTTTCAAATCAATCTCTGATTTATTCCAGAAGGAAAGGAGATGGAATAATTCCATAAAGAGGGTCTTTTTATTGGTAATAAAATTGGTGAACTTCATATGGTAGAATTATCTCACAGTATTTTTATACTGGAGGAAGATTTAACAATGGAAACTAGTATACCCTCGACACATTTCATTGCGTAAAGCCTATCTATTTAACTGCTTTAATGCAGTCTTGCAGATTTCAGTTCACTGGCAAACCAAGAACCTTATAAAAAAGAATTGAGGCGCTAAAGATACATGATCCTTCAATCATCATAGAGAGTTGCACCATTCTTATTTTATCACATCATCAAAAATGATAATTGTGGTTCGATTAAGGTTGTGTAATATGAATCAGATTACAGAATAGACTTCAAACAATATGTGGATTTCAGGACTAAACTTTTCAAGGATTAACAAATGAACTTCAATGGTTTCCTTAATAACTCTGAGTAAATTTATGCTGGAGTGTTGAATCCGAAAGATTTGAGAAAGCAGTTTTTATTGCTGACATTTCTGCTAGGTTACCTTCACCATCTAACTGAAATCTGCCCAGATGGTATCCTCTCTTGAGTGTTGAGGTGCTACATAAAAGACAGTCCTGACAATAGTAATTAGATCTTTTTTATTGATAAGAAGCTTTTAATCTGTATGTTTCCTTGGAACCAGCTTTTTTTTTTTTTATCCCCTTTTAGTGTAAAGAGCATTTTCTTTCTAGGTTTCCACTAGGATAAATAGTCCTAAACGTGATTTTTAAAATGCTCTGTGGTTGTTTCAAAGTCAATTGAAGGATGCAGGTCAATTTTCTTCAGGTTTATTTTTCTTTTCCTCATTTGAAGTGTATGCTGAGTCCACTTGCCAAGATTTACTGTAGGGTCAACCCAATAAAATTTGCCAGGACTGAACTGGACCGTAGGATCCAATTCAAGAGAGGAAATTAGGATCAAGAGGAGTATAGATAATTTAATAAAAAATGATAATTGAGAAGATTTCAATGAATGGAATCAATATTTCTCTAAGAATATTTGATATTATTTAATTTCCTACTGTTATTATACCAGAGGAGTTTATTCTCATTGCATTTAAATAATGAACAGATTAATTTATGTGTTGGGAAGATAATACAGTGATTATTTTTCATAATAAGTGGGCATTTTTCTTCTAACAGTCTATTTTTATTATCCATTTCAATCATGGGAAATTTACTAATTATATATTTATTATATAACATTTGATGAACACAGGATATTGATAACCTGTTTATATGTTTGAAACTATAATAATAAAATTATAATTTTATCCTTTGTGAATTCACTTATCACTTAAGAATTAGAATATTTTCAATACATAAAAATGCTTATATGCTTCTGTATGTATCTCTCTTCCATGCAACCTCAGCAGCAGTCATGATTTTAAGTTTTGAATTTATATCTCCTAGATTTTTGTAGTTTTACCATGTAGATATGGCTCTCTAAACATGAAAGTTTTGACTTTTAAATTTACAAAAATGGTAATATATGTTTTCTACCATTTTTATTCAACATTAAACTTTAAGATTAATTTATGTTGTTAAAATAGTCTCACCACTGTGTCTTTTGAGCTTTATATACATTATTTCACTTAACTCTCAGAAGATCATCACAAAGTACATATTTTTATTGTCATATTAAAAGGTAAGAAATCAAAGTTAAGAAATTTGAGGGAAATGCCTCAAGGTCACATGTCTGGAAGATGACAGACCTATCTCGTCTTAGTAGCTGCACCTCTTTGACTCTTAACCATACATTATTTAATAGCATCATTCATACTTCTGTATAGCAAACGAGCTCAAGGATAAATTGCTTTTAAGGTTGTTATATCCACATAACACACATGAGGAAAGTGGAGGCATTTCCTACGGTTGCCTGTTGTGGATGGCAGAATGATGGCCTTATCAAGATATCTACATCCTCATCCCTGGAACCTGGGAAGATGTTGTTATATGAAAAGAGAGAATTAGGGTTGCAGATAATCAAGCTAACCTTAAAATCAGGTCATTATCTTATTTTATTTGAGTGAGCCCCATGTAATCTTAATGTCCTTTAAATGTAGAAGAGGGAGGCAGAAGAGTAAATGAATATACTTACTTGAGTAAATAAATTTCTAATGTGATTTTAAAAATTCTGACTGCTAGTACATTGTATTTTCCACACATTGTATTTTTTGAAACTTTAATGTTTTTAATTAGTAATTTTTATGGATGCAATACATTAACATAGTTCAAAATTCAAAAGATGTAAAAGAACAGTAAAAAACATATTATTTAAAATACCTGATCTACAATTATACACTTTCTTTCCTTAAGTGCAACCTATGTTATCATTTTCTGTGACTACTTTCTACATAAAGATTTGTTATAAAAGCAAATGTGCATCTAAACTCATGCAAACACTCTCCTTTTTTGCATAGTTGATAGCATATTATGCACATTGTTGGACAGGTTTTTAACATCACAATGTATCTTAGAAATCATTACATGAGAAGCTTTCTTGTATTTTTTAACCAACTACATACATTTGTATTACATTGATGCACCAGGATTTATTTAACCATTTTCCAATTGATAGACATTTAGACTGTTTCCAGGTTTCGCTATGTCTCATACCCTAATGATGTAAACAAAGGTCTGTTTTACCTAGGCTTTGCCAACCCATTGTGTACTCACTTTTTCATCTTTATCAATATGAAAATAGAAAAAAAGTCATCTTAGTGTAATCTTTATATTTTATTATGAGTGAAATGAACATTTCTCATCCTTTAAGGTTTCTTTGCATGTCCTCCCCTGAGAAATCTCATTGTAGCTTATGCTCATTCTTCTATCATTATGAATTTTTCTCATTGTTGTATAGTAGCTCTTTATATATTATGAAAAATGGCTCTTTCTCTGTAAAATGAGTAGAAATATGTTTTCCAACCTGGCATGTATGCTTTTTTTTTTTGTAGGACTTTTAAATTGTTTTATAGCTGAAATTTAAAATATTTTTTGGTAAAAAAAAACATGGTTTTATTCTTTCTATGCAAATATTTGATGTCTGAAGTTAATCCTAATGTAAAGAGTGAAGTTTATTCTTATCATTATTTTTTAAAAGGTGACGACAATGTTTTAACACTTATTTGAAATGCCACTTCTAGCCAATCCAAACTATGAATGTATTTTTGCCTCACATTTCATTCTATGTGTTTCTTCTTGTTCACCTAATACCATCAAGTGCTCATTACTGGGTCTTCCAGTGGAGCCCAGACAATATTCTGGTTGCTAAAAAGAAGGTCAGTGAGGTCAGTGGTAACCCAGAGGTTATCACATATATGGGGTCTTTTATAGATAACAAAAAGGAAGTCTTGCTTCTTCCATTTTTTATTTTTTGGAGAGGCTATTAATACAAGGGAATCTGGGATAAGGAAATAGATGGTGATGGAAGAGATGGCATGGGGTATGCTTTTCCATCTGGCTTAGATAGATAGTTTTAATATCCAATGGAAAGAGGGATAGAGCAAAGGATATATAAATTCTGTCTTCATAAAGACTCTGAATCTAGAGGCATGAATACTTCCTCCCTGAAGTTCATATGGTAGATTGCAAAACAGAGTCAGCAGCACAGCCATTCTACTCCAAATCTTCACCCAAGTCCTAGTACATCATGGAATAATGCACCATCGTTGACTGATCAGAGTGTACTTGTCAGTCTTTCCTCCACAGCATATACAAGTAGTCAGAACTAGCTCTAAGCGTGATGATAAAGTTCTCTGTTTAGAAGGCTAAAATTAAATAAGAGAAGATTTTCATTTCTGAGAATTTGTTTTTTTTTTCCCCTCCATTGCTGCGACCCCTTCCCCGAGTGTCTAAAAAATGATACCGACATGATGGGGTGGAATTGGAGAAGGCTTTGAGCTACAGGTAAGCTCATATCCTAGTGAGAATTTCCAAGCTACATGCATAAGTTAAGAATTCATGTTGCTAGTATCATCAGCATTTAAAGACTTTTTAGGATTGGAAAATTAGATCTAAAATATACCATGACATTTTAAGAGAGAAATATTATTATAATACACAAAAATATAACTTTATTAAAACACTATATTTCTTCAATAAATCAATGGCATAAAAGGGGAGGAAAAGTCTTAGTTGAAAGAGACTTAAAAGATTATAATAACTAAAAGTAATCAATAAATTTCATTCAAATCTTACTTTGAATTCTAAAAGGGACATGCTTGAGGTAATATGTGATACTTTAATATAAACTGGATACATGATTATTTTAAACATTTCTTGTTATTGGTGGTGGTGGTGTAAATATATGTATGTGTGATGTAAGTACAGTGCTTTGGTAATAAGATGCCCACTTTGAAAACATATGTTAAATGAAATACATAAAGTGAAATTATTTAAGTTCTGAGATTTATCTTACATTTTTAGTACAGACACTTTAAGAATGAGTAGAAGAAGAGAAATATTGATAATTGTTGAACCTTTAACAAGGGTATTAGGGATTTAATTATACTCTTTTATCTACTTTTGTAGGTTGGAAATTTTTCTTCATAAAAATCTGCCCCCAAATTTATGACTTTAAAAATCTTTCTGAGTCAAAAATACTCTTTAAGCCTTAAGTCTACAGATTATCCCTTCCAAGTGGTAGATATGATAATATCATTGAACTTTCCTAGGTAAGAAAAACTTTAGGCATAGAGAAGTTTAGGAATGTGCCCAATGCAACAGAACAAGGCCGTCTCGGGAGAATCTCTGGCTTGAACACGTCTCCTCCGGCTGCCCAGCTACCCTCACATTAGGCTGTAACGTTCAAAGGCTTTGCCTGAAGTTTGTTCCAAAAAACACAGGACTATGTTTAAATGATGCCTTTCAAATTGATCTGAAATAATAAAAAAGTTTAAGTTTAAACTATCATTTTATTTCAAGAATAAAGCAAGTTTTCTTTTATTGATATAGATAACATGGCAAGAGAAGTTAAATCCAGATAGAAACTTTCAAGAACTTAGCGACAAAAGTTAGAATCTCTTGTGCTTGCTATAACCGCCATTTTAGATGTATTTTATTTTCATTTTCTTTGAAGAAGCAGGAAATGAATTGAACAAAGATTTATGCCATTTAATGTCACAGTTGATTACCAACTGAAATTGGAGGAATGCAATTTTTATGACTTTATGTAAAAGTGAGCTATATTTCAGAATGAAATGGAGATTGGCTAGACAGACAGATTTAATTTTTAAGAATGTATGTTATCTTACAGGACATATTTATATAAATTAAGAAAGTTTAAATCTCTAAATTATTAGTTTTAAATAATTCATCTGACCTGGTACTAGTCACATGCATGTCTTAAATATAATTTTATGACCCAAACTCTTCTGGAAATATGTTTTAAATTTATATATCTTTATATACCAAATTACTAAACCTCATAAAATGCTGAAATCTTGATTAATTTTCTGAAGCATATAGTTATTACCTAGCATTTGTTTTTCAAATTCTCTGTCTGACATGGTACATATTAAATGTTTAGTAAACCCCTAAAAATTATACCCATTCATTAATATTGGATGTGTATAGGTATATTGCTTTCTCTTTCACAGAAACGTTGCCTTCCTAAGATAATTATTTTCATGTTAAATAGTAAGAGCCTGGTTTTGAGGGTTACAACCAGGTTAAAAAAAATCATTAAACAAGGATAAATATAGTCTCTGTCTTTTTCTTCCCTATCACATCCAAACCATATGGAAATTTTATAAATTTATTTATCCACTTATTTAATAAATATTTGAAGGTGCTTCTTAGGTACTACACACAGTGCTAAATGTTACAGATAAATCTGTTTTACAAAATCACCAGTCCTCATTGATTACTAGGAAAGACAGTTACTGATTTGTGTCACATGCCTTAAACACAGTAAGCAATTCTATTTCTCTATATATTTGGACATGTTGATCCTTCTGCTTTAAATATCCTTTCATATTTGGAACACCTAACAAATTTCTCCTTATTCCCTCAGGCCAAGTTATACAGTAATTAGATGGCTAGTTTTCTTTTTTCTAAAGCTGTCTGTGAATTACACTAATTCAGTAATGCTGTTATCTATATTTAGAAATCACAACTTCTAGCAAGTGCATGTCACTTCTCTGAGAAGATTTAAAATATTGATGCTATTTGAATTTGCATAGTATATATATATGTGTGTATGTATACACACATATATGTACATATACACACATAATCCAACTGCCCTCAATTACAATAATACACATATAATTTTAATATTGTTATACTATTCATATGCTATTAAATCAGCATGTGTTTATTTATTTGAAAAATGAAGAAACTAAAAATAAAATGGTCAGCTTCACATAATGCAGATAAACCTGTAGAGACTTGTCCATATGGAAACTTCTCTCATGTAACAGAATTACTTATGCCAAAATAGGCATAAGAATTGCAGAGCTGGTGTGAATACTTCAATGATTTGATCAGTTTCCAAAAGTGGTTTTATCTGGCTTTTTCAGTATCCTTACTCTATTGCTTGTTAACTTACACTATAAGGATGGTTGCTGTATCTATAGGTAGCACTTATAATTATCATGCAGAAAGAAAGTGAACGACAAAAGAAGAGGACCACCTAAGTCTGATATATTTTCTCAGGATATCAACAGCTTTTTCAAAGCGCCACCTGGACTAAAGCTTATATACATTATTGGCCAGATATAGATCTGTTATACGAATTTAACTGCATGGGAATTTAGAATGTTAAATAATTCTTACTTGGTGCATTATAATTCTGGAAAATGTCCAAGTTCAATTAGAAAAAATATATACAGAGAATGGACATTAGTAGGTACCTTGGAGTATCTATCACACGTGGTCCTGCCAAATATTAGGTTGGTGCAATATTAGGTTGGTGCAAATATTAGGTTGGTGCTGTTTTTTTTTTTCCATTAAAAGCAATGGCAAGAATCACAATTACTTTTGCACCAATCTAATAAATACTTTAATTTTTCTTTGTATATAAATTTCACAGTAGTTTCAGCACATGCATGCACATTCTTAATATATGTGGTTCCCAATGTATTTGATCTGTGTATTGAGATGGTCCCTAAAATAGCTTTAGCTTGCTTGGTAAAATAAATTCAGTAATTTGACAGAAATAAAGATTCAATAGCATTTATTGAATTAAATAGTTCAGTAACTAAAAAATTATTGATATTCAAAAATTCGCAAATATGATAGATCACTGAAAGCAGAAATTCTTCAACTTCACTGCTGATGTTCCAAACAAAAGTTGCATCCGTAGACCAAAACATAAACTACATAAATGTAAAATCCTAGGGAAAATATACATTTATCTAGCATGGGCCCTGTTTTCTCAGGTGGAGAATTAAAAACCAGGGAAATAAAATCCCTTGCCCAAGTGAAACTCTTAATAACAGATCAAAGAGAAGAATCATTTTGGAGTCTAGCTAAATTATATATATTTACAAACGCATACACACATATACTATAATATATGTATACACGTATACATAATGATGTTATCATTTTCTTATGCACAATGCTTCACATACAGATACAGGCACGGTATTCAAACACATCATTTGAATTATTTAATGTGACATTCTTTTACATGCTTCAGGTTTTTAAAATAAGTTCTTTTTATGTAGCCAAAATAGAATCAGGCAAATCAGTACATTAAGATCACAATAATATCAACACAATAAAATCAGCAATATTCAGAAACTCAGAAAATTTTATTTTGTATGAGTGCAAAGTCATAGAAAGGAGTCTTTTAAAAATATTATATTTATAGGAACTTAAGAGAATCCAATGGCTATTGTCCCTTTTTAATTCTTTGGGGGAAATTATTGCTGTAATTTCATTGTCATGAGAAGAATAACACAGACAAGATATCTGCTCTCTTTTCTTGAAATTTTTTTAATAACTATAATGCTCAAGAGATTTTTTTTCTGTGCTGGTAAATGTATCTTAAAAGAAATGCAATTTAACACTTAAATGTTATGTATAGGTTTGCAATTTAAGATGGAAGACTTAGAATAAGCATTTAAATACCATTATTTCCCAACTGCACACCCAATGGCCCATCGAAATAATAGAAACAGGGAAACAATAGCAAAGAGAAGAAAGGGGTCTTTATAAGTGGATGAGAGATTATAAAATAAATTCTGTAGCTGGACACTGGTAGAATGCTAATGGATGAGGCAGATAAGAAGATGCCAGTATGTCACAAATGCCTGGTCAAACCCAGGAAAGGCTGTAGGCTTCTCTTTGGCAGTTTGTTGCAGGGCTAAGATGAGGAGAGGTGCTGAAAACAGGGGGGTTAGTTGAAGTTTAATAGAGAAACAGCTGTATCTTTTGGTACACTACACAAGTGAAAAATACCATACTGTCTAGTGTTTATAGCCCCAGGATAAAAAAATGGTAGATGTCTTCACTGAAGAACTGAGCAAACCTGTGGGGAGTTTTCTTTGTTATTATTGCAGCATTTGAGGAAACAGCAATAACAGCACAACTAAACTCACTGTAAATGGAAGAAAATTTCCCCTCTCACATGTCACGTTAACAATAGGCAAGCTTGATAGTAAATAGACATGTATTACATGTTCAGCAGAGGAGACTCAAAACAGCAACTAAGTAAAAATGAAAGACAAGAAAATGAACAAAAACTCATTCACGGAAAAATGAAAGATAATTCAGGGAACAGAAAATAATTTAAAAACAAAACTTTGTTTTTAAACAAAAACCTTATCAGAACTTTATCAAAAGATATTACCATTGGCTTACAGGAACAATATAATGATTTTTTAAAAAATGGAAACAAAGAATATTCTTACAGGTTAAAAATATGGTTGCTGAATTGAAAAAGTTTATACAAGGGCTTGAATACAAGAGTAACGTTCTTAGAAAAAAAGATAAGGATATAAAGATACAGTAAACCTCAGAGGAAAAAGAAAATTAGAAACTTATAAACAATCAATACAGATGAGCCAATATTCCAGTAATAAGTTTCAGTAGGAGAGAAAAGATAAACTGTATAGGAGAAAGTTAACTGTATAGGAGACCAATAAAAAAACTCCAGTGCTGAAAATAAACATGGGTCTTCAAGTTGAAAATACCCACCCAACGTACAGGAAGGCAAATTTTTAAACGGTCACCTAGACATTGCTAGTAAAATTTCCAAGCACCAAAGGAAGATAAAATTAAAGTTGAAGACTCTCCATTTGGATAAGGTGCTGTAAACTTGTTTTTCCTACTCATCCCAGGTAGGGCTGTCCAGAGTAGCACTGGACAGCAGAACGACCACTCTACAGAGCAGGCCCGTCCCATAGGCAGAGTGGCCCAGAGTAGCAGTGGACAGCAGAATGACTGCTCACAGAGTAGGGCTGTCCCGTAGGGAGAGTGGCTCACAGTATCAGTGGAAAGCAAAGTGGCTGCTGCATAGCCCAGCAGCCCACAGCAGCAGCAGCAGCAGTGTACGGCAATAGCAGCAGTTCAGAGCAGCAGCCCCAGTGGATTACTGCCTAACTATATTATACCCACTCTTTATTATATCCTAACAAAGGGGCATGTTATTCAGAATATTCTAGAAAAAAGGATGTGGGAGTCCTCAGAACCATATACGGTAATTACTGCCTAGTTGCCATGTCATTTGCAAACTGTCATGGCGCTGGTAGGCTTGTATGCTAACGAGCATTGCGGGCAACTAGAGGTTGCTTTCTTTGACTTCTGCTGGTTTCAGCAGGTATCTTTAGTACGTCTTGTTTTGATCAGTAACGTCCTGATCAGAAAACAAGTCCTGTTGATGTACCTCAATACTAAGAACCAAGAAAATCACATTTTGAATGCAAAAGAGAACTGACACCTATGCTGAGATATAACAGATGTTGAAATTATTTGATAAGGAAATTTAGAGCATCAGGAAAAAAATGGAACAACATGAAGGGCAGAAATAAGCGTGTATACCACTGCTATTCTTGTCAGATTTATAAATTACGTCTCTTGATTGAAACAAAAATTATGCCACTTTTTGATATTCAAGACAATAATTTTTGTTTGTTTGTTTTTAGACAGAGTCTCGTTCTGTTGCCCAAGCTGGAGTGCAGTGGCTCAATCTCAGCTCACCGCAACCTCTGCCTCCCAGGTTCAATTGATTCTCCTGCTTCAGGCTTCCAAGTATTTGGGACTACAGGCACACACCACCATGCTCAGCTAATTTTTTTTTTTTTTTAATTTTTAGTAGACACAGGATTTCACCATGTTGGCCAGGCTGGTCTCATGCTCCTGACCTCAGGTGATCTGCCCACCTCGACCTACTAAAGCGCTGGGATTACAGGCATGAGCCACCGCACCCAGCCAAGACAGTGATATTTAAAAGTGAGGAAGATAACAGAACTTAAATGGGAAGGAGATGTCCACATTTTACCTATATGGGTAAAATGTTAATATCAATACTCTCTTATAAGCCATATATTTATACCTTTAAAGAGCAACCACTTTGAAAATTATACAGATACAGCAGGTCCTTGAATGACATAGTTTTGTTCAATGTTGTTTTATTGTAATGTAGACGAGAAAAAAGAACTATATTCTAACTGGAGCCACTATCTGCATGGATTTTCCCCATGTACTCCTTTTTCCTTTCACATACCAAAGCTGTGCACATTAGGTTAATTGGCATGTCTATATTGTGCTACCTGAGGATGTGTGTGAGTGAGTCCTTCAAGGGAAGAATGTTCTCTCCAGGGTTGGTTACCACCTTTCAGCCTGAACTTATGGGATAGACTCTGGCCAACTGTGACTCACACCTGAAATAAGTGAATTGGAATTACTTAATTAATTAATACAAATTATTGCAAAACAAAAATTCATGAAGTGCACCATAGTCATTCAAATGCACAATGATAAACAGTGGGGTAAAAAAGTGCACTGCCAGATAAGTTACTGTTTGATTTTAAACTGTGTGGTGGTAGGACATGCTTTCTGCAATTTTCACTTTGCAAGCATTTATTCCTTGATTTAATCCACCATCAGTATGACCCCAGTCACTCACTGATGAGCCAAAAAATGGGCAAATAATTATGTTTTCATTAAAATTTTTGAAATATGTATAGCTCACATGTATTTCAATATTTAATATTAAAAGTGTTTGGTCTTTATTTAGATGTTTGGTGATGGTGACATCACCAGATATATGCCATAGAAACTTCACTTGTTTAACTCAATTAACCTATAGCAAAATTGGTTTTGTTAAAATTGGTTTGTTACACTTGAAGTAATGATTTTCAAGAACCTACTAATGATGCTAAATGAAGACTTACTATACACTCAAAAATACTATCAATAAATCAATATGTAATTCTAGAAAAAGTAAGTAACCTGTGAGAAGGTAAGAAAACACAGAGGACTGCAAACCAAAGGAAATATGGAAAACAAATAGTCAAATGGCCGACTAAATACTAACCCATCGATAATTGCCATACATATAAATAAACTAAATGCAACAGTCAAAAGACAGAGGATTGACAGAGTACAAAATGTAGAACCCAGATTTATGCTGCTTACAAGAAATTCACTTAATTTTAGTGAGATTTATGCTGCTTATAAGAACTCACTAGATATAGATATACTGAAAATAAAAAAAAAGACATTCCATGCCAACATTAATTTAAAAAAGGAAGTGGATATATTAATTTCTTATATAGTAGACTTTAGAGTGGGGATAAGGAGAGATATTATGTAACAATAAAAGGATTATTTCACAAGGAAGACAACAATCCTAAAAGTGTACACACTAGAGTCTCAGATACATACAGCAAAATCTGAAAGAACTAAGATGAGCTGGGGACTTCAACATACCCTTGTCAACAACTGACAGAACTATTACACACAAAATCAGCAAGGAGATAGAGAAGCAGAACAAGAAATCAACCAACAGGATCTAATTGACATATATAACACACTCCACCCGACTGCAGAATATACATTTTTTTTTTCACATGTCCATGGCACATTCATCAAGACAGACGATATCCTAGGCTAAAAACCAAATCTCTAGACAATTAAAATTACAAAAGTGTATTTTCTTAAGAGAAGGGCAACAGGCACTCTTCCAAATACTAAAACTAAACAACACATTTCTAAATAATTTCTGCAGCAAAGAAGTCTTAAAGAAAATTTTTAAAAATGTAAAAGACCCACTGAAAACAAAAACACACCACATCAAAATTTGTGGTATGCAACTAACACAGTACTGAGAGGAAAATATATAGGACAAAGTATTAGCATTAAAAAAGAAAAGTCTCAAATCAATCTCAGTTACCACTTCAACAGGCTACAGAGAGAGAGAAAGAGACTCAAATCAAGCAGAAGAAAAGAAGTAATGAAGAGCACAAATCAGTAAAATGGAAAACAATAAAATAATGGACAAAGTCAATAAAACAAAAGCTTATTCTTTAAATAAAAATCAGTGAAGTTGACAAACCTCTAGCAAAACTTAAAAAAAAATGCAAACTGCCAATATCAGCAACAAAATGCTAACTATCTCTACAGAACTTGCCAGTATCAAAAGGAAGACAACAGACTAACAAAAGCAGCTCTAGACAAATTAAAACAGATGGATTTGACCAATTCCTGAAAAAGCACAAATTCTAACAACTCATCTAACATGAAATAAATAATTTGGATTACCTTAAAACTAACTATTAAGTAAATTTAATTTGCAATTTGAAAACTCCTCCCAAAATGGACCAACTCCTCAAAATCCATAAACTATTAAAAATCAAGCAAGATTAATTAAAAATCTGAACAGCCTATATCCATCAAAAAACTGAATTTATAAATTCGGTCTGGAGTCACTGGAAAATTCTAAAAAACTTTAAAAAATATAACACTAATTTTACACAATTTCTTCCAAAAATATAGAAAATGGAGAGAAGACTTTACAACACATTTTATGAGATTACTATTATCCTGTAACAAAAACATAACCAAAAAATTAAAAACAAACAAATGAAAAACTATAGACCAGTATTTTTCATCAACTTAGAAGTAAAAGCCCCCAATAAAATTTTAGCAAATAGAATCTAACTCTGTATAGAAATGATTATACATCATGACAAAGTGAGATTTTTCCCAGGTGTGCAAAACTGGTTCAACATTTGAAAATCAATTAATGTAATTCACCATATCATCAAGCTAAAGAAAAAAAAATCATATGATTCTATAGACAAAACAATGCCACCCACACCCCACCCTCACCTCCCATGGCCGAAAATGTCCAAGTCCTAATTTCTAAAATTGTGAATAGGTCATCTTAAATGACAAAAGGGATTTTGCAGTTGTGATTAAATTAAGGATTTTGAGATGAAGAGATTATCCTAGATTATTGGAGTAGGCCCAGTGTAATCACACAAATTCTTATAAGATGAAAGCAGGAAGATCAGAGTAAGAAAACGAAATATGATGATGGAAGCAGAGGTGGATGAGGGACAGAGAAAGAGAGATTTGAAGATGCTACATCACATGTCTTGAAGATGTTGGAAGAGGCTATGAACTGAGGAATGCAGAAGGCCCCTGGAACCCAGAAAAGGAATAGCAACACTTGATTTCTCAGAGCTTCCAGAAAGAACTCAATCCTTCCAACACATTGTTTTAGGACTTCATGATTTTAGAACTAAAAAGTAATATGTTTGTATTTTTTTAAGCCAAAAGTTGATGGTTTGTTATAGCAGCAATTTGCCAAAAGCCAACTTCATTCATGATAAAATTCTCAGCCCGTTAGGAATATAGGGAAATTACTTCAATTTGAAAAAGAGAATCACAAAAAAATCTACAATTCTCATACTTAAAGGATGAATGACAATGTTTTCCCCAAAGATAAGGAAAAACGCAAGGATGCCTACTCTCACTGCTCTTATTCAACATAGTATTGAAAGTTTTAATGATAACAAGAAAAAAGTCATACCGATTTATATATGATTAAAAATATGATATTTATTTATAGATAAATGATTATCTATATTAAAAATCTTAAAGAGTCTACAAAAAACAGCTATCACTGATAAATGAATATAATAAGGCTGCAGGATGCAAAATTAGCAAATAAATATCAATTGCATTTTAATACATCAGCAACGAGCATGTGGAAAGAGAAATTAAAAATGCAATACTATTCACAATCACTACAAATAAAAATAAATACTTGGGTATTGTTAACTTAAAAAAACACAATTTACAAATTTAGAAAAGGAGAGGAGACTTTATTTCTGATAAAGCGTTATAGTCTGCAAGGTGGCCCTCCTACAGGCTAGGAATGGTGCCTTCAGCCAAGACAAGACAGGTACATCAAAGGAGGAGGTGATGGATTGGGAGCTTTATGCTGAATGGGTTGGCTAAACATACATATTCAACAGGTTACAGGAGGAACTATGAATATTCACGAAGGTGGACCTGACACGTGTGTGTTGAACAAACATGCATGTGACACACTATTTATGTTCACTTTGGGGTGGAAACTTAATATTTAAATGTATTGCAATTAGGTTCTATTGGTCAAAATGTCTTTTCAGGACACAAAGGCAGGCAAGTATGCAATATCTATAAACCCACCAGCACCAGAACCAGTCCAGACAGTGGTTTTCTTATGATGAGACAGTTACTGAAATCAGTTTCTTTTCTAATCAAACCTATAGTTATGACTGGTAGAACAGGGCATCAGTTAGTCAGTGTCTGTGAGCTGGATGAGTTGTAATTGTTTGAATATTGCTTATCTTTAGGACAGTGTTTGTTTAGCTGCTAGAGTAAAGAAAACCTTGCGCCAATTAGAACATAGTTCATTCTTTAAGTGTAGGGATGTGTGACTTAACCCTTGCCCAACACGGCCTTAAGTTTTATTTATAGTTTGGTATAGTATTGCCACAAAGAGTCTGTTCTGTTAGTCTTAGAATCTCCATTTAGCTTTTTAACATTAAGTTGTATCTAAACCACAAAACAGAGACTTAGACAAGGCGTGTCTGACCTCCTATCCTGTCATGGTGACGAACTCAGTTTTAAAGTTATTATGGGGTCCCCTTCACCACAAGGGGGTCCATTCAGTCAGTGGGGAGCTTAGGATTTTATTTCAAGTTTATGAGAATTGTAGATATTTTTGCAGATTCTCCTTTTGAAATTGAAGTAATTTAACATATACAAAATATAAATGTGTACAAATATGTACAAAAATTACAAAATTCTGACAAAAGATATCAAAGGAGACCCAAATGAATGGAGAAATAAATTATGTTCATGAGTTTTCATTTAAGATATCAATTCTCCCCTAAATGGCTTATAGGTTTAATACAATTCCTATCAAAATCTCAGTAAGGTTTTTGGTAGACATAGGCTATTCTAAAATTTATATGAAGAGGCACAGATCCCAGAATAAACAACCTTGTGATGAAGAATAAAGTGAGAGGAAGGAATTATTTTCCATAATATTAAAGCTTTCTATATATGTATATACAAATGTATGTATGCATATATAATAATTAAGACAGTGTATTATTGATGAAAGGATAGTCACATAGATCAATTGAGCAGACTAGAGATCCAAAAATAGACCCATGTAGTATAACCAATTGATTTTTGACAATAAAAATCAATTTGATTGAGGATAGCTAGCCTTTTCACAAAACATTCCTGTAACAGTAGGCAAATGAATAAACTTCAAATTAAACTTCACATTTTATACAAAAATTAACTCTAAATGGAACACAGATTCAATTGTAAAACATAAAACTCTAGATCTTTTTTAAAATAATAGGAAACCTTTGGGATGTGGGGCTAGGCAAAGAGTTCTTAGATTTTAAAATAAAAACATAATCTGTTAAAAGGAAAACTTGATTAAAAAAATGGGACTCATGAAATTTAAAAGATTATTTGATCTGTGAATCCCCATGTGAAGAGAATAAACAGAAAATCTACAGAGTAGGAAAATGTAGTTATAACCCAAATATATGACACAGGACCAGTATCTAGAATACAAAAAAAAATCTCAAAATTCAACATTAGAAGAAATCCAATATAAAAATGGACAAAAGACATGAACGGAGCTATCACTGGACAGGATGTACAGACGTCAAGTTGCATGTGAAAAGATGTTTAGCAGCGTTAATTCATTACAGAAATGCAAAAAAAAAAAAAAACCACAGTGAGACTTTATACACCTATCGGAATGGCTAAAGTAAAAAATGATGACACCACCAAATGCTGAGAAGGATGAAGAAACATTGGATTGCTCATACATTGCTGATAGGAATTTAAAATGATACAGTCACTCTTGAAAACAGTTTGGTAGAATCTGAAATAAACTAAACGTACAGCTACCATATGACCCAGCACTTGCGTCCCTGGGCATTTATCCCAAAGAAATAAGAAGCTATGTTCACACATACAAAAATCTGTATGTAAGTATTATAAGTAGCTTTATTTGTAATATTAAACAACTGGTATCAGCTCAGATATTCTTCAACAGGTGAATGGTTAGACAAACTGTACTACATACACACTCTGGTTTACTAACCATCAGTATAAAGGAACAACCTATTGATACACAAGCAACTTGGATGAATCTTCAGGAAATTATGCTGAATCAAAAAAAATCCACTTCTAAAGGCTTACATGATGTATGTTTCTGCTTATATAATAAAATATTTGAAATAATAACATTTTAGAAATGGAGGCACATTTCTAGTGGCGAGGAGTTGAGGGAGAGGCGATTAAATGGCAACAGGAGGAATATTTGTGGTGATGGGAGTACTCAATATCTTGACTGTGGTCGTGGAGACGAGAGCCTACATAGGTGATACAATGGCATAGAATTTAATACACATCCACACACACACACACACACAATCAAAACTGGAAAAATTTGAGTAAGATTGGTGAATGCTATCAATGTTCACATCTTAATTGTGATACTATATAGTACTATAGTTTCATAAAAAACATTACCATCAGGGCCGGGCGTGGTGGCTCACGCCTGTAATCCCAGCACTTTGGGAGGCCAAGGTGGGCGGATCACGAAGTCAGGAGATTGAGGCCATCCTGGCTAACACAGTGAAACCGTGTCTCTACTAAAAATACAAAAAATTAGCTGGGCATGGTGGCGGGCGCCTATAGTCCCAGCTACTCAGGAAGCTGAGGCAGGATACTCGCTTGAACCCAGGAGGCAGAGGTTGCAGTGAGCCAAGATCGCGCAACTGCACTCCAGCATGGGCGACAGAGTGAGACTCTGTCACCAAAAAAAAAAAAAAAAAAAAAAAAAAATTACCATCTGGTCAAGTTGATAAACTGTACAAGGTGTTACTTTGCTTTATTTCTTACAACTTCACGTGAATCTACAATTATCTCAATTTAAAAAACAATATCTAGAACACCTAAAAAAAAGGAACAGAAGAGATAACACTCAAATCTCCTCCATGTAATTATTTTTGACAATTATATTTATTCTATCCCCATGCAATAAAATATGAAGTCAAAATAAACATATTTTTACCCATTCTAGAACACACACTTTTTTTCCTTGAATACCCTTCAGAGGAAGATATTTCATAAACCACAACAAAATAATGCCAATAAAGAAGAAGTCTGAGATTTCAGTAAAGAGAAAAGTTTTGGAACACGTCAAGAAAGCAATTAGTCTAGATTGAAACTTTAGAGCTCCCGAAGAGGTGTTTCAGAGAAAATAAATTGACTTCACATAAAAGGAAATATTCTTTTAAGGCTGGATATACATGAGGTGAATAAGAAGCCACATTATTATTTTTTGACAGCATTAAGAAATGACTGTTATTCAGCAATTTTAGGAAAACAAAAAGCTGTTCATCAAAGCGGTGATTAGTTGGTACAAAGTAACTTGTGATATTGTTTCAAAAAACTGAAGAAGTGTTGGGTAAGCATATGCATTTGACCTTGAATATAGGGACAGCCTCCATTTATTACACATATAGATTTTTCATTCATTATTATTTGGCTACTGGACCTTTTTAAGTTTATTATTCTTTGGCACTATTAAAGACATCTTTAAGTTGGATTTTTAATCATATTCTCTGTAAGCTGTATAATTTCAGCAAATGTGAAAACTGCCAAAGATTACAAAAAAGTGTTGATTTCTTCCAAAGTGCTAAAATAACTTTTGATTACAACTGGATTGGATTCCTGTCTGTTTTACTAAATGCATTTTTATTCTTTGTATCATTAATATTTCTTTATATAAAATGTAATGTTTTCAAACCCATAGTAATCAATGAGTCTAAATTGTTATCTGTTATTTCTACAGAATGTGTTTCCTTCTCAGAAATTAATGGAAGTTTGCAAGTCATAATAATTAGGTGTGACTGTTTATCTGAATGACATATGTTGGACATTTTAATAGTTTCAGAGAAATCTGTAAGCATCGTGTAAGAGTCATATAATGAAAAAGCCACCTGATATGAAAAAGAGAATTGTGGATGGTGGAAAATTAGCTATTAAAATAGAAAAATGCAGTTGGCACAGGAGCAAATAGAAAACAGTAAACTGATGAGCAATTTCTCAACCAGGGAATAGGGTCAGGATGAAAAATGTTACTACAGTGGAATCATTCCTTAACTATTACATTTGCAGTTTTCCTATAATGAGTCAGAAATCCTTATCAAGAAAAAACAATTACTAAAGAATGTACCTTCTGGGAAGTAAATTTATAAGGTGAACATACTTAAGTTAGAGATTAAATTTAAAAAAAATAAAAGATCACTAATATTCTCACAAAACATTAACATTTTATTGGTTGCTAGAAGTTGCTGACAGGTTGTTAATAACAATAGCAAGCATAGAAAAGTGTGTCAAGCTTCCTGTTAACCAGTCTGTGTGGCTGTCAATTTTAGAGATTCATTTTATTGTGTGGACACATTACCAGATGAAATCAGTAGGTGGGTTGGTTTTGCCGCATCCCCCCACCCTACTTTGACTTGAGAAAGTGCACTGGTATTTCTATTCAGCTCTACACTAATGCACCTGACTACTTCCTGAAACATTAATCAACCACAGCCAGAATGAAAATCAATATAACCCTGAAACATAGCTCCAGATACCAAAAATAAGTGTGAAAAAAAGACAGAACATGCGGCATTTTTCTCAATGTTTTGGAGAATTGTGCTAGCATTGCAAAGTACAACTGTTCTTTCTTCCCTCTGTAAACAGCTATGGATATGAATTTTATATGACATTTTCAATGCTACGTGATGTATTCCCAAAACAATATTATTAAAGGCTGAGTCTCTGTCCTCTACCGGCTGTTATTTATGATTGCTGCTTTGTGGCAAACAAAACACCAAACACAAATAATGGTGTGCTGTGTATAAAGCTTTCCCCCCAGTGTAAAAAGCAAATGTATACATTTTGGTATTTGCTCATGAAAGAGGTTTGTTTATGTAAAACAGTATTCCTTTCAAGAGATCATGTAAGAAAATAAAACTGAGGTTGGCAACAAATTCTGTTGTATGAACTAATTGATTCAGCTGATAAACTGTAATCTGGGGCATGACAGATGGCAAGCAGGCCACTGCACCTCAATAAAGAGGAGGTCAAGCCTAATTGTTCTCTCTCTCTCTCTTACACACACACATTAGACTTAAATAGACAAGAGGAGTGAAATCTCTATTTCGTCATAATTTTAGATGTAATTAATTGGCAGTTAATTTCAGAGCTGTTTGTTCACCCATATTTAGTTTTATTTTTTAAATAAACAGTATCTTTCAATAATTGTAGATCCTTTACTTGTTAATTTAATTGCCACATTAATTTCTTTGTTAATTTAATTTAATAATTGTTGATGCTTTGTAAATTTAATTAACAATTTTTGATATTTTACCGTTAGTATTTTTTTCTTTTTTTTTCCTTCCTTTTTCGAGACAGTTGCGCAATCACGGCTCACCGCAACCTCCGCCTCCCAGCTCAAGCAGTTCTCCAACCTCAGCCTCCTAAGTAGCAGGGACTACAGGGCGCACACCCAACTTTTTTTTTTTTTTAATTTTTCATAGAGAAAGGCTGGTCTCCTGAGCTACGGGATCTGCCTGCCTCTGCCTCCCAAAGTGCTGGAACTATAGTCATGAGCCACTGTACCCGGACCATTAGCACCTTTTTAAAAGTGTCAGAAAATAATATAAAAATGGTGATGATCTTCCACACTTAAAATGAATTGAGATAAATATAAAATTTGTTTGCAGACGAGTAAAATACTGGAAATTCAATCATTATATTTTGTTCACAATCTTGATGCATTAGAAACAGAAAACTTAGGTAAACAGTATTTCATTTTATTACAGAGTTCATTGTACTGGCACTTCACTGTGCTCTCCAACATTACATAATTCTCACTAAAACACAGACATTATACTTCTCTCCCTCAGTTCTGTAACTAGTGTTTTCTCTAGTTTTCATATTATTTCTCATGCACTATCTCAGTTGCCTATCACACAGAAACATTAGAGAGCGTGTGTGTTTTACAGAATTTTACAGAAAAAGAAACTGAAGTTCAAAAACTTAGAATGTATATACCAGATAGACAACTTCTGTCCAAATTAGGCAAGCTTTATTCAGGTGTGGCTCTCTCTCTAACCCCTAAACAGTCACCTACCTCACAATTTTAAAGAGGTCATGCTTCTTCAGAACTGTTTTCCTTTTGCTTTCTCTCATCTGGACCTCATGCTTCATTCTTCTTAAGTGAGACTTGGTCAAGGTGTTGACATGTACCCACCAAAAGGCTGAACCTTATTCTATCAGATAACCACCAAGTCATAGCATTTGTGTTTGTTTTTCTTCATGTTACACTCCTCTAGTTAAAATTCTTGCCAAAAATCTAATTCTGATTCAACCTAGCACAAATTTAGTTTTTTTCTCATTATTTTTGGAGACTATTGTTTTTATGTTGATTCATGGTTTCTAATGTGTTGGACATAATAATACATTTTGCAAAGAGGTTGGTGTGCACATAAAATTTACATAATCACCTATTACCTCCAGTGCAATGAATGGATCATGCATCCTTCTCATGGCAGTATCTTTCCTTTAGGTTATACAACTCTGGCACATCAAGTTGGCCTATAATCTTGAGCCTTCAGTCCTAAGATTTAGTGCTTCTGATTCTTTTTAGAAATAGACTAAGAAAATTGCCCCTTAGTGTGTGTTTTTATAAAGCTATTTAGCAATGAGATTCTGGGCACATGGGAACTTCTGGGAACACTGTATTTCCATCAGTCTAAGGAAGTCTCTGTTAACATCTGCTAGACAGCACTGATTCACAGCATTAAGTGGAAGCTCAGGACATTTAGCAGTAGGAATTGTTAAAAGTGCTTAAAAATGGTTAAAAATATAGTTAATTTGAGTTATACTTCTCATTCCTATCATTTGTTTCCCACTGCTAGAGAAGATAATTGCTCAGTAAGTGTTCAAAGAAATTCTCAGAAAGAAGCCAAGGGCAGATATAAATCCCTAATAATAAATAATAAGGTACAGGCTGTACAAAAATGATATTAGAACAGTTTTATTGCTTTAGATGGACCTTAAAATTCCTCAGGAATAGAAGAATAAAAGATGATTTATAATCCTTACAATTATGGCATTTGAATAACTGAATCCCGTTTTTAAATCATTGGGTGTGATAGTTCCCAAGTTTCACGTGTTCTTTGAATTCATTTTTCAAAAAAGAATTATAATCTTCTGAACTTATTATAGTTGTGCTAATATCTTCACTGGTCTCATCCTGGAATCCTGAAAGAAGCTTTTCTTTTTCCAGACATTATTCACAAACCTGTTAATTGCGCACCAGGATTTTTGTTTATTTTGGATGCTGCAGCTACACTCTGGCTACTTAAGACTACACACAGGGTGAGTTTTAGAGGTCTTTAAGATATTTGCCTGAAAATTTCTTGAGACTTCATTCTGTATTAGTCTTTTTTATGCAATACTGGGAATTCTGAATCAGTCTGGAGCTATTAGGTTCTCTATGTGAGCTTTATATTAAGAAATCAAAAATGCCAAGTTTTCATGCTACCTAAGGATTATGAATAACAAGAAGTACACGTTATGCACCTTCCTTGTATTAAAAAAAAACAGAACTATTACCTTTGGTATTTCAAACAGCGTTGATGTTTTTTTCCTCTCATGGTATTTGCATGCTTAAAATGTCATAAACTTTCATTATTAGACTAATAGGATTTACCCTGATTGAGTCTATGTACTGAACTAGAAATCATATATATGTATACTATAGACATAAGTTAATATATGTAAAGAATTTAGAACCTACTTTGACACATCAGCACTATGGTAGAGTTTTCTATTATGATGTTTCACTTTACTCTTACAATGTGACATAAGAGATTGTGCCCTCATTTTATAGGTAAGTGATCGAGGTTCACAAGCTAACTTTCATAAGTTAATATAGTTAATAAATATTTGTTCAGTAGTTTAAATGTACATTTCTGATTCCAAAGAAGGTAGTGGTTTCACTAGATTATTTTACCTCTCATTTAGGGGGTAGAATAAAACTCTCATAATTTTAGTCTCATAACACTTTGAAAATAGTTATTCCCATGTAAGTATTTTGATTTCGGTAGAGAAACACCACATTTTAAGAGAATTATGAATTCCACAAATAGCAGAACAAATTACATGATTCAAATACACACAAAGAGAAAAAAATATTTAGCAATGAAATGTTGTATTGCAAGACTCTTCAACTACAGCCTGGAGTTCTGCTCATATGGCTTCATTTTGAGCTATATTGATTCTTATATAAAATATAACCCATAAAAGCTTTGATATATATTTTACTAGCCACAAACAGATTAAAGGCAGTAGAAAAACTATGCAGGTTATTTGAGAAAAAATATCGTTACTGCTGAGTTTTCAATGATTGACAGAAAGTATATGAGAATAACTTTAAAAGTAAAATTTTATCAAGAACTTGTGGTATAAAATATGATACTCAAAATTAGAAATCAAGGCATAGAAACAATAAGCATAGAAACAGTATCCTCTACTTTTAAAGATCATCATGTAATTACTCATAGAACTAAGCTTCATTTTACTTGGAAAGTTATTTATGTTCAGTATATTTTCCCTCAGCAATTCTATACCCACAACAGATGCATAGACTCTCACAATTCCATATGTAAACAGTCTTTAACCGCAACAACATTGGAAGATAAAATCAGGATTGTGCATGTAAATGTAGCAAGGTTAAATTGGCCTCCCATATCGAGGATATACAAAACCTGCTGTACATTTCTACTTATGGTGCATTATCCAGACAATGAGTGTTTAAAAATCCTCTTCCACAGTGAATTGGAACTTGTCAACAAGTTTTCTACTTGTCATTATTTCCCAATATTATTGATAGCTAAAATGTTAAATAATGAAGAAAAGAATTAAGTATCTATTACAATGTTTCAATGGAGTACAAAAGAATGTTGTAAAATTCTAGTGCCTTGAGTAATGAAAAAGTTACACAGAAGGGCAAGGAGTATGTAACACACACTCCTGATATGATGCATATTATTTAAATATGATACAAAACCTGTTATGTATTCTTTCAGCTAAAATAAATATATATATATATATATATATATATAGTGTTTCTAGCAAAAAAAGAGATAATGTTAGAAACGGTAATAGAAGAAAATGTATATAGGTCACATACATTTATGAATTTATTGTAGAGTGTAAAATATTTTTATTTTGATAAACTTTCATGAATTAAAATATTTATTGCATATTAGTATTTGCCAGGTGCTGGGAGAGAAATCAGGGATAATGGGGCTTCTATAGGGTCTTTTTGTTCAAAGATTCATTCATTCAATGTTTCTTTATTTGGTTTGCCAAATATTTACCATCTACTGAACACCTACCAATAAGAGTGGTATGCCTTAAAGATACTGGTCTATATATCTAGATGCCTACCAAGCAGGACCTTCAGCAGGTAACTTAGAGTGAAACTAGATCAGATTAAGTCATTATCTTTGCCTTTTCCCACTCACCAATCCTTTTATGTCCTTTCTATTGATAATTAGCCTCACCCTCAACCCTGTCACTAACCTTGACACTTCATTCTCTCTGACATCATTTCAGTGTACCCAGCCAGCTACTAAGCCTTATGAATGGTACCTTATAAATCGCAACTGAATGTGTTTCTTTCTCTTTACTCCATTTGCAGTTATTTCATTCCCTTTATTTCTTATTTGAATTATTACAATTAACTCTGTGCTCAAGGTTCACTCTCCTCATGTCCATTCTCATCGTAGATATCAGTTTGCCCTTAACTAAAGTACACATTAGCTCATGTGGCAAACCACTGAAGAAGTTAGAGCAGAATAGACATCACCTACTGCGTGCTTTAGTTAAGAAAGAGCATATTACTTACATGGACTGACAAGTCATTCTAGAATGGTTCTTGTCTATATTTACTATTTTGTATCTAATAATTGTGTCACTCTCATCCTTCTTTCCAATCACAGTGAATCATTTATAATTCATAATATACAAAATTTAGTTTTAGGTATCTATGTCTTAGAACCTCTTGGTCCATTGATTTGTTCAAATAAATACTTAAACATTGACGTGATTATCTCTCAATTTTGCCTGACCTATGTTTAGTCCTACTTTTTGTATAGCAGGAGACAGAGTTACTCTCTCGTCCTTGTTAGAGGAGTGTGGACATAAATAGAATAAGGCCAAAGAGATTTTCTCTTGGGATGTTTCTATCTTGACTGAAGACAAACAGAGCTGAAAGGCCATTAAAGAAGTACACATAAGATGTGGCCCAAAAGTTCTTATTAAGAAAATAATGTTTGTCAAATGTTTTTTTCAGTAATAGTTTTTGTCAAAATGTTTTTTCTTTATTTAAATCATCATATGGGGGTTTCCTTCTTTATTCTGCTAGTTTGGTGAATGATATAAATTTATTTTAAAATTTTAAAGCACCTTGAATTCTTGGAATAAACTCAACTTTGTCTCCATGAATAATCAGGTTTGCACAGCAGATTTTTAAAATTTGGAGATTCAAAATATATTTTAATAATTTTACACATGATAAATGTGTAAATCAATAAATATTCAAAAGTGAAACACATTCTTGGAAGCCAAAACCAGTTCAACATATAGGCCAGTTGCTATAGACTTAGTCTGTATATGCCCCGATCTGTAAATTGGTAGGAAGAAACCTAATCCTCAGTGTGATTCTGGAGACTCTGGGAGGTGATTAGGTCATGAGAGCAGAGTCATAATGAATGAGATTATTGCCCTTATAAAAGAGACACCAGAGAGCTTCCTTTCCCCTTGTGCTATGTGAAAACACAGAAAGAAAATTGCTTTTTATGAACAAGCAAAGAGGCTACCACCAGACATGGAATCTATCAGCCCTTGATCTTGTACTTCCCAGCCTTGAGAACTGTAAGAAATAAATTTCTGTGGTTTTTAAGCCACCTCTTTATGGTAGTTAGTTACAGGAACTTGAACATACTAAGATGTTAGTATAAGTTCCCCCAGAAGCACACCTTGTTTCACCTTTCAGTCAGAATGTCCACTAGTTGAAAACACTCTCCTCATTTCTGTCATCATGGAATAGTACATCTTGTTTCTGAAATTTATACAAATGAAAAGGATTCTTTGAAGTAGCCTGCATCTAATAATTGTTTGGCATAGACAAAAGGCTGACCCCATGCTCCTTTTTCACATCGGGGGCAATTCTGAAGGGCTATTTCAAGCTTCAAAGCCCTCTGAGGCCTTGCTGTGTCTGTGACATGTAACAAGTTACTTTGCCTGTCTGACCTTTTGCATTCATTTTTTTAAAAGGTTGAAATAATTGTAGTACACAATACATAGAGTTATTATGATCATATGTGAGATTATGCATGTAAAGTCATTAGCATGAATCTGAGAATACAGTAAGGACTCATTATATAATTCTTATTGTATATATTAGACTCTGTATTCAGAGTCCATCACATCTGAATCCTAAATTCCTAAAGAATTAGTTCATTGTTCAAATTCTAAAATATTCGTGTGATATATCCATTATCCTCCTCATTCCAGTTACTACGGTTGTGTAACAAATTATCATCAAATTTAGTGGCTTAAAACAACAACCATATTATGTTCACAAATTCAGAGGATCAAAAAATTGAGAAATAATACAGTGGGGACAGCTTGATTTTGCTACACAATATCTGGATCATCAGATGTCAAGACTCAAGGGCTGGTGATGACTCAGATGGTGGTGGGCTAGAAGCATCTGAAGGCACATGCCCTCATATATTTTGTGCCCACTCATGGAGGACTCAAAATCGGGGCTGCTTACTGGGCCACCTACTTGCGGCATTTCTGTTAGGCCTGGCTTCTGCATAATATAGTGACCTCAGGGTAGTTGGAGCCCTAACTGTAAATGTTTGAATAAGTTAAGCTGGAAACTGCATCATCACCTCTTCTGATGAAGCCTCAGAAGTAATGCAGCAGAATATCTGCTGCTTCTATTGCTTATAAGAAAGTTACAAGACCACCAAAGCCTCACCAAAATTATTGTTATGTTTCCTTGCATAACTTTTTTTTTCTAATCTTTACAAGCGTAAGTCTCAAAGCAGTGGGGATATGCCCCATATCCAGTACATGAGGGAATTGAAAACCTTGTGACTTAATTGCAAACGGGTGAGTCGTAGAAAGGAAAAAATGAAAAATATAATGAAGATTACAACTCAGAGTCTTCATTTAGTTTGGTGTTTCATGAGGGCTTGTTCAAAGAAGTTACATTTAGGCTTATAAATATGTGGTTTCTGAAATTATAAACTCTTGTCTTACACACCATTAATCCTGAAGAAAATACAACTTTCTAATAAGAAACATCTCTCAACTAGACAAAACATGCTGCAGACAACTCCTTCTCAGATGAGGCCAGTGACTCTCTGGTCACTATTCATTAGAAGATGATTTGACACATATGTGTATTGGCACGACATATAATCAAATGCTCTCTAAAAGCCTTCAAGAGAGTCCCTGTCAATAAAACAGACCTAATTGGTTGGAGACATTTGTTTTCATTTACTACATTAACAATCAAATGTGCTGTATCTCATCATCCCCAAAGGACACCAGTAAGAGTTGGCCCTGGCCTCCTAAGATTACTTCTGATTCTTGGCAGAATATAACAGACTACAGAGCATTATAAGAGACACTGTAACATCTAAAGATTTCTGTGAGATGTGCTTGATACTATAGAAATAATAACAGATAAACTGTATCACCATTATCATCACTAATATTGAGTTATTTCTATGTGCCATGCACATTTTAAAGAACTACAGAAAATAATTTATATTATTGTCTTTATTTTATCATTAACAAAAAAAAATTTCTCAAAAAGAATATGCTTAATGTTCCCAAGGCCACACATCTTTGAAACAGCACAATCAATATCCCAACCAGTTTTCTTTTTTATTTTTTTTTACATTAAACTTTATGCATTGGCACATGACAATTTTGCTTTCTTGCAAATCTAAATTACTATTGAGGCTGCCCATACTCCAACCTTTAAAAAGGAACCTTAGAGCACAAAAAGTGAGCTAAATTCATGCAAATTTTAAAAACATTTAGGAAGTTGTGAGATCCTATGTTGGAAAACAGAATGTGATAAAACAACTGGGGTGTATTATATGACATAACCTCAGTAATATGACAAGGAGTTAAAACCTACTGACAAAACTAACTTTAGAAACAACTTTAATGAATAAAGTTGTTTCCCAACATTACTGCATTATAATCCTCCATTCATAACCACAGTTATTTGTGCCTATTCTCATTTCATATAGTCATTACTTCCTTCTTTTCTTCTTTCTTTCCTTCTTGCCTACCTACATGCAAGTGGCTACCACGTGGTAGAAGACAAGATAAATAAATATCAGACCTATCCTTTTAATGCTTAAAACCCACTAAGAGGAGACAGATATTAGCATCAACAAGCAGAGTGACAGAAAAATGCACAACATATAGGAGGGCTACATAAAGGAATTTGCAATTAATTACTCCAATATACATAGAAGGAAGACATTAAAAGGCTACCCAGAAGGACTAATTTATATAAGGTAGACAATCCAGTTGTTTTTGTCTGTTTCTATTAACTCTGTCACAAAAGCCATTTCAAAAAATATTTCTCATCTAGCCAAAAAAATTAAAAAAAACCCGGGAAACCAAAAACTACATTTTTAGTCATAGGCAATGCAAACAGTAGATTTAACAGCTACAAACCTATATATACAAAAGCTTAAGTCAAATAAAGTGTATGACTCTTTCATGGAGGTCAGGATGTGGGCAGTTCCAGGCTAGTATGGTGGTCCTTCTCCATGAGGTCTCCAGGAACTCAGCCTTTTCTCCTCCTGATTCATCAACAATAGTATGTAGCATTGTTCTAATGATTAAATATGTTAATTAGGTCTGGAACATATAATTCACATTCAGGTAGCAGATTGAAAAAACAGGTCTAGGAAAATGGGACAGGGATGACAGCTTACTGCCTTTCAGGGAAAGTTCCAGGAATTTGACCTATAACACTCCTATATAAAGTGTTACATACTATATACTATGTAACTAATTATAGAGAATGTAGCATTTATTCAGAACCACTATACACTCAGCTACAATTTTACAATATAGCTATAGGTTCTACCGCACTGACTTACAATCCAGAGGGAATTAATTTGGTCTTTCTGAACATATTTATAAATCAACATCACCATTTTATAGCCATTACATACAGATTGTGGCTATAAAACAATGCTCCCTGGTATCACTTTATGCACTGATGAAAATTTATAAATTTTATAATATATATCTGTATTCTTCAATAAAATGGCCAGTAGCCTCATGAGCTATTATTGAGCACTTGAAATGTGACTTATGTGATTAAATAACTGAAATTTTATTTGATTTGTTTTTGTTTGCTTTAAACTCAATTTCAATAGCTACATGTGGCCAGTGGCTACCATATTAACAGCATAGCTAGAAAATTTAGAAAGCTCTCATAACAATGATTGGCTAAAATTTTCTTCCCAGCATTTGATGGACCACTTACAGATTTGTTTGCTTGATTACCTGTGAAGAGCATGCTTTCCAATTTATAGGAGACTTTTGTGATGATACATTAAACAAAACCATAGCCACAAATACGTGTTCTCTTCCTTTTTCCTATTTCCCTGTAAAGATTTTAGTCTAAATTTCCTATAATCTTGCTGCCTTTTGTATTTCTCATTTTAAAAAATAATAAAAATTTTAAAAAGGATCCAGTATGATCCTTTGTATTAATCTGTACCAATGTCTAAAAGAAATTGGGTCCTCACCCATCCCAGTGAGTGATGCCATAGGGATACATGGTAGAATTCAGCAGTAAAATCATCCTTTCCTTGGCTTTTCTTTGATGGGAGACTTTTTGTTACTGATCAATCTCATTACTCATTAGGACTGTTCGGGTTTTCTATTCCTGTTTCAAAATTGGTAGGTCATTTGTGTCAAGGAATTTATTTATTTATTTTTCCAGGTTTTCCAATTTGTTGGTGTATAGTTGTTAATAATAGTTTTAATACTCTTTTTATTTCTGTGTTATCAGTTGTAATGTTTGGGTCTTCCCTTTTTTTTCCTAAGTCCATCTAGCTAATGGTGTATCGATTTTGTTTATATTTTCTAAAAACCAACTTTTCATTGTTGATCTTTTGTATTTTTGTTTCTATTTAGTTCTGCTCTGATCTTTATTATTTATTTCCTTCTACTAATTTTGGGTTGGGTTTGTACTTACTTTACTAGTTACTTGAGTTACATGTACTTCAAAACTGAATACTGCTACATTACCTGAAATGTATTTCCAAAATAAAGTTTAAATAGAGAATTTTTTAATAAATTTATTCCTAAACAATTGTTATTATTACTGAAAGTTTTTTTCTGAGGAAAATGCAGTTGAACTGATTACCGACTGCAAAAATCTAATAACTTTCACTTCAAAGAAAGCATGATGCATGCTGTCAAACATGTATTGTTCACCACACACTGTCACAAAATTCTCTTCTTGCCAGCATTCCAGAACGGATTTAAAGATAAATCAAACATTACCTGAGAATGACTGATTTAATCAATGCTCAAATGAAAGCAAGAAGCATTTTGCCTTAAATATTACACAAGAATTCATCATAAATGCACCACATTAAGAAGTACACTGCTATATGTTAATATCATGCATGATTACTAAAGAACAATATGTTTACTATTTTTCAAAAGCCAGTGACATTTCACAGAAATATAGTTCTAGAAATATTTTATTTCCCATTAAGTTACTAGTGAAAATATTCCTGAGGTATATGGGTAGCTGTTGAAATGTTATTTGGCTTTATTTGGTCTAATAATTCATTAGCTAATATTTCAATTTGATCTAAAGGACAGACACTAGATATGAGGGGTGAGCTAATGAGTTCAAAATGGATGAACACTATGACATCCTCTTCACTGCTACCATACACGTTTCTAAAATAATCAAAATAGGCCAATGTCTTTGTAGAGTTACTTATTATTGTGTGATAAATTACCACAGACTTAGAAGCCTAAAATACTACACTTTAATATCTCACAATTACTATGGATGAGGAATCAGGCCACAATATATTTGTGTCCCCAGCAAAGCTGCATGCAAGGAAGGTGTTTTCCAGGGCTGGTTTCTCATCTAAAGGCTCAACTGGAGAAGAATTCGCCTAAAGGCGAATGCTCTCATAGCTATTGGTCGCATTCAGCTCTCTATGGACTATTTGCCTGAGTATCTCTCTTTCTTACTAGGCTGGAGGCAGCCCTCAGTTCTATGCCATTTGACCCTCTTATGGAAGCTCACTCCACAACAGCTCGGTTCTACAAAGCTACTTAGGGAGAGTCTCCTTGCAGGACAGGCATTATAATCTTATGTAACACAACCACGTACACATAATCAAGCACATCCTGCTTCTTTGCCATATTCTATTTTTCAGAAGCAAGCCACTGGTTTCACCCACATTCAAAGGGAGGGCATCACATAAGGTTGTGAATACTGAGAGGCAGGTATCACGAGGTCCAGCTTAGAGTCTGCTTGCTACAACCACTTTTAAAAATTGGTTAAAAAAACTGAAAATAGAATATTCATTTCCTACTGATAAAATTCATAATCTGGTGTCAAACGATTTTTACAGTTTCATCCTTTGTCATTTAGACCTGTTATCTAAGTTCCAGTCACTCACTCAAATATTCTTAAAATTTTAAAAATATCCTTCTTGGGCCGGGCGCGGTGGCTCACTCCTGTAATCCCAGCACTTTGGGAGGCCAAGGCGGGTGGATCACGAAGTCAGGAGATCCAGACCGTCCTGGCTAACACAGTGAAAGCCTGTCTCTACTAAAAATACAAAAAAAAATTAGCCAGGCGTGGTGGTGGGTGCCTGTAGTCCCAGCTACTCGGGAGGCTGAGACAGGAGAATGGCGTGAACCCAGGAGGCGGAGCTTGCAGTGGGCCAAGATCGCGCCACTGCACTCCAGCATGGGTGACAGAGTGAGAATCCGTCTCAAAAAAAAAAAAAAAAAAAAAAAAATTACCCTTCTTCTCACTCAAGTATTCCATCTGTATGAATACTTCCCTTCTCCATGTTCACAGATAACTTTCTGCACTGTATTATTTTGTTACTTTTAAGAATAAATTATATGTATTTGTTTATAGTCAATCTCTGCAACTATACTAGGAGCTCCTTTTTAAAAGTCAGGTTTCTTGCATTTACTTACACAAAATAAAATTTACTGAATACATGAATGTGTAAACGAATGGGGAGGGATATGGTTTGATAGGAAAGAAATGTCATGCCATTATTACTTAGATTTAGTGTTTTATAATGTTCTTTTTATTTTCTAGGCTTAAATATTCTAAAAGTATTAATGTTAATCACTATTTTAATTTATTTATCCAAGAACTCTTTAGCAGTAATAATATGACCACTTGGTTATTACCTATATTTTGTGTTTTAAAAACTCTAAAATCCTCCTTCCCCTACAATATGCTGTTTCTTTTTGTTCTTCTGAAAGTTCTGGGTAATTGACTCATTTCAGTTAAGATATTAAAACTTCTGTTTACCAAGTTAATATAAATTGGGAAATTTAACATAATATCCATTAGTATGACAGTATATATGACTTGACATTTGAACTCAGTAAACTTGCAAGACCCAGGAGCTCCAGAAGGTTCCAATGCTTGAATCAAAAAAAATGAGTGAAGGAATATACAGTGCTCAGGACAGTTCGTCACAGATAAGATCTATATATGGTATACAGATGAACTAATTTTCATTCACTGATTATTTAATATTATTGCATATTCTTTAATATTTTTCTAATAGTTAGAGATCCTTAAGTTTGAGAAGTCCTGATAAGATACCAAACTTATATTTTAATCTAACAAATACTTCTTGATGTTTATAAGGATGATCATGGACTGACCACTGCTCTTCATGAATTTATGGTCTAAAAAGGCTTTTTGGTATCTACTCCTTGGTAGTCCCAGCTGCAACCTTTCTGCGGTGCAAAGGCTAAGAATGATTTAGGACCAGAAAAGGTAAAATTAAAACACTCTCTCCTATAGAATGCTCACAAACAGTTAGGAGTTCAGGTAAATTATTGCACGTTTTAACTCATCTATTGGGGAACACTTCTAACTTTAGGAGAGGTGGACAGTGTGGGTCATACTTACGTGGAATGGTGGCCTAAACAAATGCTTTATATTCAGTATCCAAAGGTAAATTGTTATGGAGAAACTGAAGCAGCAAACCAGGAGCCAACGGCAGGGTAATCAGTGAGTGAGCTGAACATGAAAACCAAGAATGTAAAAAGATTTTTCACTTAAAGGACAACAAAGTGCCCCCGCTTTCTATTTTGGCCTCAATTCAGACTGTCAATTTGGTCGGAAATACTAAGTTATTTTAATAAGACTGAGCAGGAGTTTTTTGAATCCTAAAATATTAAGCAAAACAAACATTGGTGGGCAAAGAAATAGACACATATATGGAACACGAAGAAAGGAATTAAAAAAAAAAGCAATGTCTTGGTGTGGCAATGATAGCTTTTCATAATTTAATATAACTGATTTATGTATGGTCTTTAATTTTCACACAAACCTCTTAGACATTGTTACTCCCATATTGTAGTGGAAGAAACTAAGCTTCAGAATTGAGTGATTTCCTTATGACTGATGGGATTTGATCTAAGGCCTGACTCCAAAGAGTAACTTTTTCATAGCCTAACTGTGTTAGTCGAAAATAAATTAAGCCAACACTCTGTTAAGTGACAGTTTAGTCACCATAAATACATACATGCATAACCCCACAAAAAGTCCTGAATAATACAAAGGACACCTCTACAATGTCACAGTAATTTGTAGAATCACTTGTGCAGCTGAAGGACATGTATTTGAAAGAGAAATCTCTAATATTTACAAATTCTTGTGACTCCTTTGAAAGAAGTCATTTCAAGAATATTATTGGTAGCATTTGGAGGGTGCTGTTTGCTCCCTTGGTAGGGTATTAAGGATGTTGTGATTTAAAAGGCAGGCACAATTAAGGAGTATGTTACTAGACATCATCGAGATTGATAAAGGTTAGTAGGTAATATGGGAAACTTTTGCCAAATGGAAATTTGCCAAAATATCCTTGGAGAGACTGTAAAAGCTACTCAAGGAATTTGGTTTCAAGGATATTCAGAATTTTTGATTTAGTGTTCCTATTTATAATATTATATATGAAATTGAGCCATATAGTAAATGACAATGGTCTAATATTTTGAACTCGAGACACTGTATATGGCACATATTAAAAGGCAATAAAAAACATACTACCTGCCTCCCAGGAACTCACTCTTTATTAGTTTCCTATGATTGCTATGACAAATTATCACAAACTTGGTTGCTTAAAACTAAAGACATTTATTCTCTCACAGTTCTAGATGTGTTTTCTTTACATTCTTAAAAATTGAAGATCCTAACAAACTTTTGTTTATGTGGGTGGTATCTATTGATACTAAGACATTTAAAAATATTTATTTTTAAGTTTATGTAAAATAACAATATTAAAAAATAATAAGCCCATTACATGTTGACCTTAATAGCCTACTTTAATTTAAAATAGTTACATTTTCCAAATTAAAATTTTATTGAAAACAGGTTTTGTTTCACATTTTAAAAAATGTCTTTACTTTCTGGCTTGAAAAGAGAGCTTCATTCTCACATCTGTTTATGTGTTCATTCCAGGTCAATGTTTTCAGTGAGCTGAATAGTGGCCATGCAAAGATATTAGGTCCTAATCTCTGGAAACTATGAATGTTAACTCATAAGGAAAACTGATCCTTACAAATGTCATTAAGTTAAAGATCTTGACATGGGAAGATTACCCGGAATTATCTGGGTGGGCCCTGAATGTAATCACAAGTATTGTTATAAAACAGAGCCTAAGGGAGGTTTGACACAGAAGAGAAAGCAGTGTGATCACAAAGACAGAGATTGGAATGATGCGGTTACAAGCAAAGAGATGCCTATAGTCGCCAGAAGCTGGAAGAGGCAGAAAACAGATTCTCCCTTAGAGTCTTTAGAGAGAACAGGGTCTTATCAACACCTTGATTTTGACTCAGTGATACTGTTTTTTGGTGACTTTGACATCTAGAACTTTGAGAAAATAAATGTCTTTAGTTTTAAGCCATAACGTTTGTAGTAATTTGTCATAGCAACCACAGGAAACTAATATAATGTTATTTCACTTGATGTTAATGAAGAAAATGTCACCTCATATGAATAAATAGTTGGAAAAGGACTATTTTAATAGCTTCTTAAGATAATTGCAGACCTTTAATTTGATACTATGCCAAAACTCAATAGATGGTAGTGTTTACTAAAGGTTGTTTGTAATATGGTGCTTAAACTTTCATACTCTGTTACTTTAAAATCCATTCATCAGTTTTGTGATTTCAATGGATCTTTTAACCACAGATGATTTGAAACATCCTGCATTGGTTGCTTAGAACATTTCTGTTTACTGAGTTATGAAGATCTAAAATTTTATATATAACTTTAATTTAAAACAGTTATATTTTCCAAATAAAAATTTTATTGAAAACAGGTTTTGTTTCACATTAAAAAAAAATCTCTTTAACTTTAGGCTTGAAAGGAGAGAGCTTCATTCTCAGATCTGCTTATGTGTTCATTCTGGAACAATGTTTGCAGTAAGCTGAATAATGGTCATGCAGTCACCAGAAACTGGAAGAGGCAGGAAACAGATTCTCCCTTAGAGTCTTCAGAGAGAAGAGAGTCTTACCAAAAGAGTTTTCCCTTTCTCTCACAACAACATCCAAACACATGGAAAGCCCTTTAAAATACAGCATCCAATTATCCTACTAGTCTTGTATTTGATCACTATATTCCAAACAACTTAAGCAACAATGAAACTAAATTTTTACTCTTTCTTGCCTTAAGTCATTTGACAAATATTGACTGCATGACTCCTAAAAACAGACAGCACTTTACTAGGTAGTAGGCAAAGAAAAATGAATGTCTTTGAAACACTTATTTCTAACTGTGGTAGATCAGATTGTATACCCTATTCCTCCTTCTGGGAACGCCTAGACAATTTTAATGAAACATGAAGACAAACAAAAGAAAATCTCTTTGAAGGCATTGGAGAAATACCAAGACAGTCAAAATGTGCAGGGCCAACATACTTGCTAGAAGGGAAATGTAAGGAAATGAGTTTGACATTGTGTTCCTCCTTTCCTCTCATGAAATTTGCATTTGTCAAACTGTATTAGAGAGACTGAGAAACAAAGAAGGTAAATAGAAAATTTAGGCAATAAATGGGAGAGGAAGACAAAAATTATAGTTCAAGACCTATAAAGTGAAAGAGAATGACTACACACTCTAAGCTTTCAGTTTTGATCTTTAAAGGCTAAACTCTAGGAAAAGGGTGGACTCTATGTAGAAAGAACAACAATGAAACTGAGCTTCAAATTAGTTAAATCTTAAATGAATTAAGGTGATGTGCCTTTTCACTAGCTGTCCTTTAAAAGCAGAAGTAAACAGTCTATGAAGAAAGGTAATACATAGTGTCTTAAAATGTCTTTACAGCTTATAATATTCAGCCCTCAATAAAATAAAAATTTGGCACGTAAACCAAAAACAAAACACAAAAACATGAACTGACTTAAATAACCAAAGAAACCACACAACTTAAATAGATTAAATAGATGCACCAGAGATCTACATATTGGAGTTAACAGAAAAAAGGTGTTAATATAAATATAATTCATATTTTAAGAGATGGCAACATTGAGGGTTAAGTGAGAAGAAAAAAAGACAGAAAATAGAGAAAAGCATATAGGATACATACAGAACCTTTCAAAGAGCAAGTCAAACACGTTACTAGATTCCCAGATGGAGAAGAAAAGTACATGGAGCAGAAACAACATTTGATGAGATAATGTATGATAATTTAAAAAAATCAATTTAAGGGCATGTATTTAAGAAGAAGTAAAGGGGGTAAGATAAATTTGGAGAAGACCACATTGAGTTACATGAGAGTAAAATTGCTGAAAATCATAATGTAGAGAAAAATCTTAAACACAATCAGAGGAGAAAAAAGACTATCTTTGAAATAATGAAAGCAAGACTGGTAATTGTCTTTTAAGCAGAAATGAAAGAACTCAAAATATAATGAAATGGACTATCTTAAGGATGAAAAGTAAACAACTGTCAATTTTTAATTCTATAACCAATAAAATGGTGCTAAAAAGAAAACTTAAAAGAGATATTTACAAACAAATAAAAAAACTGACAAAACTAGTTAAGAGAGGACACCTAATAAAGTAGTTATTTAGGCAGATAAAAATTGATCCCAGATGAAAATATGTAAATGCAGGCAGGAATAAACAACAAAGAAACAGTAACTATGTTTATAAAGACAAATGAGTATTAACGCATAAAACAGTGATAATAACAAATTTTAGAGTTTAAAAATATGTAGAATTAAAGCATGTAACAATAAGTTCACAAAAATAGGAGAGGACTGTATTTAAGGTGTTTTAAAGCACCTAACACTGTAAAGGATGTGGTAAGAAAACAATTTATACTGCTCAAGAGATAATAATGTAAAAATAGGAAAACTGTTTAAGTAACAAGTTCATAAAGTGAGAAAATGAATAATTAATAATACTTAGCCCAAAAGAAAGAATAAAAATGAAAAAAAAGTTGGTAAAACCAAATAAAAAATCAAATGGTATAAGGTAATTGTCAAATAACACATATCAATAATTATGCATATATTAAATACACTGCTGGAGAAATGATTGTCAGACTGAATAAAAACAAAACTCAGAAATATGCTGCTTTCAAGAGATACTTCTTAAAAACAATAATATCCAAAGGTTAAAAGTAAAATTATAGAAAAAAAACTCATGAAAACTCTACTCCAAAGAAATCCAGCATAAAATTTTAAAAGTAGTCTTTGCAGCAAGATATAGGTTCCATGTTCCTTGGAAAGTAGACTGTAAGATGAAAATTAGCTACAGGAGTCTTTTTTGGGTAATTCTTTTTGGATCAATGCCTGTAGGGGAAAGGAAGGAAATAGGTATAGGAAAGGGGCAAGACAGGTTATGCTACAGTTAAACAAAGGACTCAGGTGACTCCATGCAAAGAATGAAGCTGAGAAAGCTCTTGAGAGTTGCAGGAGTTGGAGTGAGGTGGCTAGACTCTTAAATTAAAACTTTTTATCAACCAATCACTGAATGTTGGCTGTCATCAGAAAGGGGGCTTGACCTTGGGTAAGATGTCTTCCTTCAGCAGAAGGCTAAAAGTTGGAGTTGTCAATCAGGAACATTTCTAATAGCTGGGAGAATAAATCCTTTAGTCCTGATGGGGATCTAAGGAGCACAGAACAGTCAACTACACAGGCTTTTCTTGTTTAGGAACAGATCAACAAGAAAATGGTGCCACTTACATTTGTGCCAAGCTATGCTAAATCATTTATTACTTGAATTCTTATAATAATAATAAAAGATGGGCATCCTTACCATATGCTTATAGATGAAAAATTGAGAATCTGGAAGTCAAGTATCCTTATAAGAAAAGTTAAAGCAAACCTAAGTTGATGTGACTCCCAAGTTTTAGTATTTCCACTATGTTTGTAATTTGTAGCCTAGTAAGTGATTAACTGTAAGAGGAATTTGATAGTACAGAAAAAAGTTTAAAAGTTGAACTGAGCTTACTTTTAGTTTATTTTCATCTTGTTTTATTCTTTTCTGAACAAATGACACATTTATTCCATAAATAGTTCCATTTTAGTTTGAAGGAAAGTGATTCTATGTCTAAAAAGTACTCTAGAAGCTAGATGTAAAGTACTTTTAAATCTGGCATCATTTGATACAGGGCATCCCAAAGAAAAGCCAGTATGACTCATGCTACTAATATGGTTTTCTCTGTATCACAGAGACAATGAATTTGATTTTCCTTTATTCTCAAGAGATTTCAAATGTGATCATTTCCAATGACTAGCCACATTATTCCACAGCTACAATCTTAGAGCATATAGTATAAAATTGCCCAAGTATTTGGATCAAGGTATAAAATGAAGAAATCACTGTGTACTTTGGCTCAATTTTGGAAAATTCTACAATGGTATATTAATCCTCTAATATTCTATTTATACTGAGTAGTGTAGAATTTGGAGAGAGATAGTAAAATAACCAAAAACTGGAATAAATCTATTAAAGTAGGTAACATCTCCATTAGTTTTCACCTTGGTAAATCAAAAGCAAACAAGTCAGGGTCAGCTATGGCCACTATTTCTATTAGAATTTTGTAAGGTTAGGTATTCTCTTCAGAAATCAGTGTGTGTGAGTGTGTATGTGTATGTGTGTTGTGTATTGTGTGTGTATTTATGTTTGTGTGCTAGCCTTCACATGTGTGTAAGAACCAGAGCAAAGTGATAGCACATTTTTGAGCATCTATAAACAGGAATTTTATTTGGAGAATTATTATCTTAATATGTTTTCCCCTGTTTTCTGGAAATTGAAGAACTTCGATTCTCACTGCCTTACTGTGACAGAGATGCCATGAGGTATCTATACATCTTGAAGGCTAACACAAAATCAGTTGGAGTGATTATACAATTTAGCTGCATTTGTGGTGCTAATTTATCTACAGGCATCTGTAAATGACTTTTTTATAAAAAATTCAAAGGCTTTGCTAAAAGCCAAATTAGGCTTGGTGGCAACACAAAAACATTATCAACAAGGGAGGTATCTAAAAGCATGAACAAACAAGGAAATATTACGTGATTTCTGGAAAGACATAAAACCTGATATCAATTTATTAAGTACTGACTATTGTTTTAGTTGAGATCTGAACGAAATTGTGTTGATGGTGGATTTGCCAACTTTCTCTACTGGGATCCAATTTACCTTTTTCCTCTTGGATACTTCTCCGACAAGGTAACTGGGGCCTGCAGTTATTAGCACAGTTACCAAAGTTCAGTGACTGCTCAATGCAGGAGAGGTTATAAATAAAGAAAGAACATTCCTTTATATTATGGTTCCAATGCTATAAAAAATTAAAAAATAAAAATTTGGTACACCGTGAACATCAGTGAAAAGAAACAATGAAAACTAATTTGATCCAATGGCAACAATCTTCAAAATTCATACAGAAAGCAACTAACATATTAGAGATGCTTATATTTATGCCACTGACAGTAATGACAAAAGGAGGCACTTAATGAAGAAAAAAAATTTAAAAAGACCTTTTTTTCAAAGTCATAAGTACAATTATTCATTTTATTTGAATCTGGTAAATTCTGTCAGACTAGTCACAGATAGAGTTTCTGTATCCTGTAGGTCCTTGCAAAATGTTAAATTTGACAGAAATTTTAAAGGTTATTTGATTTGACATCCTCATTTTAAAGAAATATACAAGCCAGGTGCAGTGGCTCACGCCTGTAATCCCAGCACTTTGGGAGGCCGAAGTGGGTGGATCACTTGAGGTCGGGAGTTTGAGATCAGCCTGACCAATATGGTGAAACCCCGTCTCTACTAAAAATAAAATATTAGCTGGGCGTGATGGCAGATGCCTGTAGTCCCAGCTACTTGGGAGGCTGAGACAGGAGAATTGCTTGAAACTGGGAGGCGGAAGTTGCAGTGAGCCGAGATTGTGCCATTGCACTCTAGCCTGGGCGGCAGAGCTAGACTCCATCTCAAAAAATGTAAATAAATAAATAAATAAATAAGAGATACAAAAAGTTTAGTGATTGCTCCACTGTGGCTGAGATGAAAATCCATCATATTTTTTTCCTCAGCTGTCTTTCAATCATACTGAGCAATAGAAAATTCTTCCCTCATTTTTTTTGTGGTAATTTTTAGCTGATAGAACTTAGTAACTAAACAATTGATCTTTATTTAAAGGCCATAGAGAGATTTAAAGTCTTGGAATTATATCTATCATCAAACTTCAAGAAAGTTCACAAATGCAAGCCACTACACAAATAAAATGAACAGGCTTATAAGTAGGCTTTCAAAAAGAACATTGTTCATTCTGCAAATAGCTTGAAGGGTCAATAAATTGAAGATTTATTAGATGAGAAATTCTGGTCTTTAGTCTCTACATGAAAACGCCACAGTAGCTTGAGTTGAAAATCTTAGAACTAAGTATTCTTGATGCTTTCAATGCATATGAGCAGAGATATTTCTAAAGGCATTGAGGCAAGTTGACAATATTCTTTATAGATGAAATCAAGTGAGTTATTTCAATTTTATTACAAATAAATTAACAACCCATTGATATGTAAAGAGAAGGATAATGTTTGAAAGCTGGACACTAATTATCACTTAACAGTGCTCTCCAGGTATCCTTAACTCATTTATATGGCAGATTTATCATCTGTATAAACACATACATTTAGGCATTATCCATAGAAGTAATTACTTAAAATGATATAGTTGAGTTTTCTTAGAATGGTAAATGGGCAAACTGACCTATAGCAATAATCACTAATGCTGCTGCAGTCTTTGCCCTTTAGTGTTTTATACTATGCATTGTATGTAACAGCTATAAAACAGACATGAAATAAAGAATCCAGGTGACATCATTAAAATGGAATTCAAAATGTCATCATCCTCTTCCTTCTGCAAAGTGGTTATTTGTAACTCTGTTGTAGTTTGATTCAAATTAGATATACTATAAATGATTAAAATATGTTTGTTCACAAACAGAAACATTCACATATTCACATATTCATATACTAGTCAATGTTTCACTGATTCAAAGTGATTTTTCTGACAACCTCATGTATTTAAAGTGAAGTTGACTATAGAAGAAGGAAGAAATAATTACTTCAGGCTGGTACAATCAGGAATCACTGTATGGAGAAAACGCACCTGACCAGGAAGCTGAAGTAGGCTTTAGATATTCACAGACAGTAGGAAGGTATCATTCAGAGACAGTAGGAAGGCCAGAAATCAGCTGTAGCATAATCAGCCAAAGCCAGCTAGGAGAAAATTATCACCTGATACCAGTCAAGTCAACCATTATGTATCCTGAAGTTATGTTGGACTAGAATAACTAATGGCATTTCCCCTAAAATTCAATCATCCTTTTAATGTTTTAACATCTGCTCAAGTCTCCATTTGTTTCTGTAGTAATCAGTGTTTGAGGATAATTTAATTTTTTTCATATTTGTCAAAATTATTAAATGTTAAGAATGAGAAATGTTAAAAAAAATTATGAGAAACCATTGATTTGGGTTCAGCTCCTGTACTAACCCTCAATAACCAAACCAACATTGAGTCACTCATGCTAAATTTCCACATCACCAAACCAAAACTAAGTTGTTTATCTGACCTTCTGAGAAATCAGAGGAGAAATGATAGCCAAATCCCCACACAGGCCAGTTTTAGCCAGCATGATAAGAAAGTCCCCTCTGGTTTAACCATTGCAAGGAAAGCAATCTAAAGTAACCTGATGTTAACCAATCTGCTTTTTGTATGTGCTATTTTTGTAGTTATTGTTGTTCCTTCTAAAGCTATCTTATAAAAACTAACTGTTCTGCCATATCTAGTGGAGCACTTTTCTGTTCTTCAGATGAGATGGCCAATTTATACATCAGTAATAAAAGCAATGAAATATTAAAACTAAATTTGTTATAATTTTGTCTTGACAAAATATTGTTGTGTACTTAGGTGGAACTTACATTCTTTAATGGTTTTATTTGTTTTTAAATACACCATATGTGTGCAATTCATATATTATAATCAAAATTATAATATATGTTTTCTTACAGATTTTCTAATGAATGATTTTGTAAAGAGTAATTCTTTAAAAGTTAGTGACTTTTATATTGTTTTCTAAATAAAAAATTTCATGTAAAATTTTAGGTTAAGTAATTAAAATATAATAACATAATAATGTCACTTTTAGGATTCCCAAATACATATAAAAATACTCAATGAAAGTTAGATTTTGTATCATCTGGTGATTTTTAAAAAAATAATTATAGGTGAACTAGTCTTGAAACCAGTACAGTCAACATACTGAAAGTTTTTAATAACAAAAAAAAGCACAGAACACATCAAAGTAGTGAAGTCTTAATTTGGGGAATTGTATGATGTTTTAAGAGACTGGGGGGCTGGGCATGTTGGCTCATGTTTGTAATCCCAGCACTTTGGAAGGCCAAGGCAGAAGGATCACTAGAGCCAAGGAATTCAATACCAGCCTGGGCAACATGGCGAAACTCCATCTCTACTAAAAATACAAAAATTAGCCCGGGGGGTGCGGGGGTGTGGCGCATGCCTGTAGTCCCAATTACTCAAAAGGATGAGGCATGAGAATCGCTTGAACACAGGAGGTGGAGGTTGCAGTGAGTCGAGGTCATACCACTGCACTCCAGCTTGGGCGACAGACTCTGTCTCAAAGAGAGAGAGAGAGAGAGAGAGAGCAAGTGATTAGGGGAAAATCAATCGGGGCCATATAATGGAGGAATCTGATTGCCAGACAAAGAGTTTCGATTTGGTTAGGTTATGGTAAATAACATGAGCTTGTTTGTATTTTAGGAAAATTTATAAGCACCATGTAAGCTAGATTGAAATGAGAAAAAAATAAGCAGGGCAATAGACCTGTAGACCAGTAGACAATTTAGTGCAGGTGAGGGACAACGGGTTCCTAGTTCAGACTGGGGCAATGCGTGTATGGATATGTAGCGGTGGAACATCTATGCTGCTGTGATTGCAGTTAGTTGGAAAGACGGCAAAATGTGTAAGTGACTGGCAACATTGCTCATACATTATTTGTAACCAGGGAGAAAGATGACTATGAAGTGCGCAGAGAGAAATGAGGTGAGAAAATGTCACAAACGTAAGTGAGTAGAAGGGGCAATTAAAAAAAAGAGAGAAATAGGTTCAAAGCAAAAATTGTATTCTCATGTCCATTGAAATTTTAATATATAGTTTTGATTCTTGAATTATATTTTAATTTCCTTCTATTCCAGTTTAACTCATGAAATAGCATAACAATGATGCTTTAGTGTTATTTAATTACCACCCATTCCAGTGATCTGCATGACCCCATGACTTATAAAAGCAGCCAGGCTTATAGTTCTCTTAATCTTCTACTTTGAAGATATATTTCTAATGTGCAATCCAAGCCCTTTTAAAGGATAATTCTGGATTCTATTACTCTGCATCTTGCATCTAGAATTAAATCGGATTCAGGGAGTCTATGAATGTGGAATGGAAAACAAATTACATCATTATTTCCACCTAGGCCTAACTGCAATTTAGCATTCCCTTTTATATGAATGTGGGCAACAAACTACAGCCGTAATAAAAGTATTTATGAACTTGCTATCAAGAGAAATCCCAAATACATTTATATCATATTGCAGTTGTTGAAGCTATCTCAAAAAAATTTATTCTCATTTTCATTTTGAAATTACCAACACAATCACAGACTTCTTGTTTACAGACACTCACGTAACACTTGCCCAACAATGAGCAACCCTGTGCTTAGTCATTCAATGATTAAACTTTAAATAGTCACATCTTAACGTTGCTTTCCAAGGTTCCTTATCTTCAGTTGTTGTTTGATGAAGAGGCAAGTTAAAACTATCCTACAATATAATGTGCTAATTCAAGCTAAACAATAGACTTTACACTTTGCCAATTTTTTAAATGTATTTTTTGTTAAGTTCATTTAAAATCACATAAGTCACAATATCACACTGTGTATATTTTGATAGCTGCTTTTCAATGTAATTAATTTTATTTTCTATTCAATACGTGTTATTTTATATATTTAAAATAATGATCTGAGAATAGTTTAATAGACTTCATTTGACTGCAACTGTTACATGTAGTTGGATAAGCAAGACCTCATGAAGAAGCATATGAATGACACTTTTTGCTAAATAGGTGCTAGAATTCAAAGGACTTTTGTGCAAATAAAAATATACAGAAGTCCAGAAAGAAGCGCATAATAACGGTAACTATTAGGACTTTAGCAAAGCTAATCTGTGATTGACTAGAAAGGACACTAGTCTGTAAATCTTGATTTTGTCTTAATGCTATGCTTTTGGGCAACTCAAGTTTCCTAGATCTCTCTCAGAGTGCAAAATGTTGGGTTTCTGTCTGACAATATCTATCATTGTTTGAAAATGTGATTATATACCTATTTTATTTTTAGTTTAACATTGAGCTAAGAGAAAATGGAAAGTTCAGACAGGGATAGGTAAAGGTAAATTCTAATTATAGGAATGAGCTTATGGCGAGACAGGCTTGCCAAGGAGGGGGTCTCAATAGGGACGTGGGTCTCCAGGAAGAAGTCATAAGAAAAATGTCTGAAAAATAGTTTGAAGAAAACCAATGTATATTTTAGAATTTTCATTTTCTCTCTTTTATATTAGTTTCTACTATAAATGTATACCTGAGGCTCTCAAATATTATTTTCTTTTTCAGAGAAGAAGTTATTCTCTCTGGGCTGCTGAACTTTAGCCAATATTTTTAAGGCACAATTAATTGACCTCCACCTTTCAAAGCATTGTGTGCATTTAACTCAATTTCCTTAAATTACATAATTTAGGCATCAGATATAAACTTCGAAATGTTATTTCTGAGATGTTAATAGTGCTTTTATTTGATTCAGAAGAACAAAGGAAAACCTTTCATAAGGCATTCTGTAACTGATAATTGCTCTACCGCAAAAACGTCTTCTTAAGTCATAAAAGTGTTAATCATAATTATCTCTAGGTCTTGGAATGTGCAGCAGTAGCTGTCCTGTGGCTCAGTTTTACGTGTAATTTTCCACCATTTGTCTAGCTTTTTTGTGATATTTTTTTCTTGGTTTGTCATATCTTTTTCTTGAGAGTGTTAACAGGTATAAAGTGATACATGACTATCTAAATTATATTTGTGCAAATACTGGTATCATATTATGATCCTCTGATATCACCATAAAATGGTACAGTGCTTCTTATCTAATATTGTAGTGGGCAGAAAGTGAGCACACTAGTTAGTTCTAGTACTCATGAATAATGTATAAGGGTCCGGTAAAACTAGTGAAAGATGAGATAACATAACTGGGCTTCCCAATCATGTGACCAAACAGCCTGCAAATTGTCAAACATTTGGGCAAGGCCATCCTAGATAATTCAGCCACAGATTAGCCAACACACACAAGAACTACACAACCAATATAGAAAATTATGAAAATAATAAACATATGTTCCTTTAGGCCCCTAAGTAGTTATTGGATAGTTCATTAGGCATCAAAAGCTAAGTGATGAAAGAATGGCAGAGTCAGCTCATAGTTTTAGATTTCTTGTTGATTTTTTTTTTCTTGGTTGTGCTGAAATGCGGTTTTGCTTAAATTTTAAAATGGGAGAAATGTAAACATGCTTAAATATTAACAAGTATAAGTAAGTCTGAAAGACAGCACTGATGTTCCAGGAAGGAGACATGATATTTCTAATACTAAATAAAAACTAAATAAATAGTCTTTAAATAAGAAAATCCCACATGGGAGGATCTAATGTAATGGAAAAACAAAAGAGAAGGGATCAATCTCTTAGGGTGTGGCGTTGCAAAGTTGAAGTAATTATTATTTACTACCTTACGATTCTCATGTGAAATAAGATGTTGGGTCATCTCTGAGCCTGGATAAGAAGAAGGTGATTCAGTGTTTTTAGCAGAGTAGAGAAACTTTTAAATACTGCTGTGAAAATAAGAGGCAGTGCTGAGCAGAGGAATAAAATGACAATCTCCTTTGGAAATGAGAAATGACATTATAGCTTAGAGTTTAAGTTTCAATTTTGTGATTCTTATTGCACAAAAGAAAATCCAATGTATTAGTTATGAATAAAATATATACTAAGCCTTATCCTCTCCATATGTAAGTCCCAGAGAGACATAATGCCTACTTCTGGGGTTTGAACAACAGTTGCTCTCACACTGCCTTGGTTGAAAGCCCCCTCAATATACTGCTCTCTTAACATCTGACCTTAGACTTCAGGTCCCAGACAGTATTATTCTTTCACTTTTATCAATCATTATTAATCCTCATCTAGACAGACAACTTTTTAAAATAATCATGTGAAAGCTTATTTTGTTTTCAAATTTCTTCCTTGAGTTCTGACTCAGTTTCTTTGTGGGAATTAGTGGTGTTCTTGATTCATTTTTGGTTTGGTGCTGATGTGAGAAGGAAGGGTAATTATGAATAATAGTAACAGAAACTGTTGCTTAAGAGGCTAGATATTTTAGGTATCACTGCTGTGCTTTTTAGATAACATACACATACCCACATCACATATTCATTAGATTCTCAGGAGCAACAAATTTTTATTTTTTACACTTAACTCTTTGTCTCATCTGTTGATGGAGAGATGAGACAGAGAGGTTCAATAACTTGCCCTAAGTAAAAAATTTGCAGTAGCAGAGGCAAGAGGCAAACCCGGGAGTCTGATTGTAGAATTTGTGCTTTTAACTATTAACCTTGTCACAATAGATACTTAGATTGCCAAAGTTATCTGACAAATGTGTTAACATACTATATTATCTTGACAAACATATTAAACATATTAATTCAGATAAATGATATATTTCTGCTAGGCAGAAACTATTTTGAATGAAACAGATGAGTTAAGCAAATGAATACAATTTTTAGTGGTATCAACAGGTCAAAACTTATAGTTTAAAATAAAAGGATTTATTTTAGCATTTATTTGGTTCCTCAAACATTAAACATTATGGAGATGTAGAATTCATTATCCACTTGTACATAATTAAGAAATGGTTGTATAAATTCATAAATGTACATGATGTAGAAGAAATGCTTGAATAGCATTGTATTGTATAAGAATGATAAACTTGAATAAAAGATAATAATAGTTTTGTTTAGCAGCCTTTTTGCTACTGAAGTCAGTAATAAGATATATTCAAAACAACAATGACAGAAGCTCAAATAATTTATATGTATGCAAACATGCATATTTCTAATGATATTGAAAGCCTAGAAAAATGTAATCACAAAACTTGATATAGGAAACCATTTAGAATACTCAGGCAATGGTTTATGAAAGGGAAGAAATGCTATAATGATAAAATAGTCTTTCTGATGACATCCAGAATTTTTGATTGTCATTTTGACAAAGCTCGTTGATAATCCAATGATCAGCAAATGTTTATAGGCCCCAAAACAATGTCAGTTGGATTAAGTGAATGTTTAAAAATATTGTAATACAGACTGAATATGCAAAACAGGATAAGAAGGACCTCTTTAATTTCTTTTCTATAAATATCATTTTTTAAAAGTTGGAAGAAAATGTAAAGGATAAGTTAATGTTCTACTTTGTATGTTTATGTAAGAATAGTCCAGGGCTAAATTAAATCTTTGTCTGTTTGTTTAAATGAAGAACAAAGTTTATACTCAAGTTTTGAATATCCAGTTTAAATTTAAATTAATATATACTTGAAATACATACACAACATATTAAGCAGTTAACACTTGTTGAAACAGGCCTGAATCTAACTCACAAAATATAAATCAATATAGATCCTGTTTTCTCATTTAAAAACTTTTTGGAATAATAATATTTATATTTAGATATTGCCTGAATTCAATGGTACCTCAAATAGTTTATTCCAAAACTTCCATGTAAAACAAGACTCGAATGAATTTTTTTACACTAGAATTCTCAGGCAATTTTTGTTGTTGTTGTTACATTTCACCATAGTTGATGAAAGGGATACACTTCAGAAGTCTGATAGGGCAGTAATACAGAGCAGCCGTGTCCACAGAAGCATTCTGCTTCTCGTGTTTCTGTTCTGGAGAGAATTCCATGGACGTGTGCTAATGTTTTTGTTAGTCTCCTCCATACAATTATCTCTCACCTTCACTAGTGAAAACAGGCTCCGTATCATTTAATCACTCTATAAGAAAAGAAATATTTGTTTCTGATGTCCCAACACTTGCCTTACTTTGCAGAAGTAAGGAAAAGCTGAACAGGAAAAATTACATGGAATATTTATAATATTATTACCCATGTTTTCTAATAAGAAAAATCTCCCTTTATAAAATAAGAGTGCTTATATGTTCCTACTAAAGACACTAGCAGTCTTAGCTAGATTTGGTTCGAATATTTTTATCCAAAATTGTGAGGAAATGGTTAGGCAAGGTTTTACTGCTACATTGAAATTTGTCATGTAACTATATTCATTCATTATGCATGATTCTGCAAATGAGTAGTCTCTCTATTGGCAAATGAGTAATTGCTTCTTCCTGTAACTCTTTTTATTGTTTCACAATAAAAATACCTAAGAACAAAACTGAATAAGGAATATGAAATATATCCAAAATAACTCAGCATAAAGTAGATCTCAATTTACCACTCCCACCTGAGCTCTTTCCATTACCTGTCTATATTCTGCTCAGCTTGGACAATTTGCTCTTCCCTGGACATATCTTGTACCTTGTAGCCTCAGTGTATTTACGGTTGTCATTGCATCTGCTAAAATATCCATTTGTTAAAACCCTAGCCTTTCTTTAAGCCACAGTAGTGATGTGACATCCATGAAATCATCTCCAATCATTATAACGAAATTATTTCTTCTGGCTTCAATAGCATCATGTATGTTTTCTGAAGTATATATCACATAATGTATTGAATTACAGTTGCTTCCATAAATATCATCTATTCTACTATCTGGTCATTTTTTGAGAACTGATCTTTGTATCTTTGTAAGCCGTTTTAGCCAAGGTCATCTTAAGCCAGCCCCGATCTACTCTACAGCTGTCCGTATATGCGTGAGTTAGCCCAGCCACGATGAGGAGAGCTCAACACAGATTACTCAAACAACCCAGTTGATTTATAGATGAATGAGAATAAAACAAATGGTTATCGATTCAAGACGAGATGTTTGTTATGGCTTGTTTTACAGTAAGAGCTGATATTGCAGTTGACCGCCTTTGTGAGCTCTGTTAATTCTAATGGGTCTAAATGTTTGTATTTCATGTGTCCTGTAAGGTGCCACAGTACATCCTCATGACTATTCCTCCTGACATCTTGCTTTTGGTATCCAAAGTATTTCTGTTGTAGCCTAAGATTACTCAGAGCCGATCCTTAGATCTCTCGGTTAACAACCATGTATCTCATGGTGGTCTTCTAGCAAGTTTCTTCCAGAGATACTAAAGAGGCTCCATATGCTTTCTTTTATTAGCAATTTTTAGGTACTACATCTCCTCTAAGGACAAATTACTGAAGTGATGTATATATTCACCATATATTTAAGCACTTCCTTTGATCAGAAGCTCATTTAGATGTTTAGGTTTAAACAGTGATGAGTAAGACTTGGTCCCTGCACTAGAGTTTTGGGGGAGAATGTGGTACTTACTACTCTTATTTTATAGTAATTGAATGGTTTTCTAATATCATATAGTCCTGAGTTAAATCCTAGCTTAGCCACTTACAAATGCTGTGTACTTGAAAAATTTACTTCTTTCTGTCATATGCAATAAAATTTGATTGAATTAAATGTGTGAATCTGAGAAGTGAGGATAACAATAGATGATATGGAGGATTATTTTGAAACTTCAAATAAAATAATGCATGTAAAATACTTAGCCTAATATCTGGTCACATAGTAATGATTCAACAAATCTTATTATTATAAGTATTTAATTGAATTGTAATGTGACAAATATCATATTAAAGGTGTGCAAAAAGTATTATGAAAGTACAAAGTAAATTATTCTCACTGAAAGAGTGAGGTGAAGATACAGGGAAGAAAAGGCATTTGATCTGAGCCTGAGAGGATGAAGAGAAAGCTGTGCAGAAAAGGAAGAAAAGGCAATTCCACATGGAGATACTAGAATGAACATAGGCATAAAAATGTCCCTGTGTGTCAGGAACATCGTTCTGGTGTTGTCAGAACACAGGATGTTTATATTTATGAGGGGGTAGAGACCAATTTGACTTCTTTGAAATTGGGAAAATATAAAAGTAAATAATTATAATTATTCTCTAGTAAACACTTACTATGCACCAAGAATTATGTTAAGATCTTTGGTTGCAAAATCTCAATGACACTATGACATTGTAGTACGTGACATTATTATCCCACTTATTTGATGAGGGATCGAGGAACAAAAAGATTCAGTTACTTAACTAAGGTTATAGTATTGTTACAACAGACTTGTTGCAGAAACATAGTAAGTGCTAAGGTTAAGATCTGAACCGAGGCCAAATGACTCCAAATTCCATACCACTTCCTGGACAATGAAAGCTTAGCTAAGAATATTTAATTTTACATAATTAATTAAGAAGCCACAAAATCTACTGCCTGCATAAGTTCAGCAAACAACGTACATATATGAATCCAAAAACCAAAAAATACTGGGGAAACTTAAAGTCCATGGAACTAGAGAATACATGCCCAGCCATGAAAGATTTGAAATCAAATATTTTCTAAACTAGATGAAACAGTCTAAGGGTCATACTTGTCCAGCTAGTCAGTTTTCAACTATGCTAAACAGTAAGTAGTGTGAAAAACTTTTAAGCCACAGAGTGACATGACAGGTTTTATAATTTATAAATTACAAATAAAGCAGGGTTGTATTGTAGTGGGGAGAGGTTGGAGAGAGAGATGCAAAAGGAAAACAAAATAAAGCTAATAGAGTCATCCAAACAAAAATGAAGTTGTGGACTGGAGCATTGGCTGTGGGAAGGATTAAAGGTAATAGCCCAGAGACCCTCGTGATAGCCTAATTAAGCAAGCCTGTTATTTTGTTGAAAATGAGACTCAGTAAAGGGACTTCAAGATATCCCTTATTCTGTGTTATTAAAAAATACAATCTTCGGGGAAAGTGATTCTTTACAGAGGCATTAGGAAAACCTCACAAGACTCCCTTTCATTATTATTGACTTCTCTACAATTCCCTTACAGCACCTGCCACCTCATCCTTCCAACTCAGGCACAGAGTCAGAGTTGTAATTCAGGCACAGCACTAAACATGAGTTTGTGGAAAGTATGCTTGAGTTAATAAAATAATGATTAAGTCCCAGAACTGCCTGGGTTTAAATTATGGCTCTCTAGATTGAGATATTATTTTCCTTACAATGAAACAGAAGATAATATTAGGAATGTAGAGTGCCTAACACAGAGCATGGCAAGAGGAAAACACTGAATAAATGTGAACCATTTATGCTATTATTTCTATTATTGTAAAATCAGTCCAATGTCTCCTCCAAAACACATGCCGAAATTTAATTGTCATTGTAATGATATTAAGAAGTGGAACCTTTAAAGGCGATGAGGACATTAAAGGTTTGCCCTCACAGGTGGGAGTAATGTCACTATAAAAGAATGAGATTGGCCTCTTTCCATTCTCTTGCCTTCTCTCCTGCTGCCATGTGATGACTCAGCAGAAAAGCCTTGACAGATGCCAGCACCTTCATATTGGAATTCTCAACCTCCAGAACTACGAGCCAATACATTTCTGGCAATAAAGTATCCAGCATCAGGTATTCTGTTACAGCAGTACAAAATGGACTAAGACAGGAAGAATAGAAAGTAATACAAATGGGGACATCACTAGAGTTTATGAAATAATTCTTTAGCTTACTTTTCAAATGAAGACATACCAAAATATTGGAAGTATATAGTAACACATGCTTTCAATAAATACTTTATGTCTGATAAAATATATGTAATATTTTTATATATTTATGTAAAAATATATAAATAATAGAATATATTTGTTGTTTAACAGACATTGCTAAGTTAGATAAGAGTGGTAGGAAAAAAATATCCCCTTGCCCTCTCTTCACGTTTTTATGGTTTCCTTCTGTAAGTCAGAAACATGAACTTTTAATCTTAACTTGGCGCAGCCTATTTCTTGGTATTCAATATGTAATGTGATTATTAGGACAAGTTATTGTTTTAAGTTTTTGGATAACATGCACATTGTTAGTTTCTTAGGATGATTGCAAGATTATATTCCAGTTTTTATACTCAGTTGAAATAATTCTTTGGATTTCAGAAAAAGGAAATTGAATTACTGTTATTCTGAAAGGACAGCTTTACCTTTCCTACAGCAAAGTAAGAATTGGGATTATGTAACAGAGTCCTTGATTCTGTTATTTACTTAAACTAACAAGAGATAGTGTCAACTTTAAAAGCTCTAATGTGACACTTTCTTTATAGGCATTTATATTAACTTGTAGAAATTCCATAGATCTCTTTTTGGCAGCTTATCAAAAGCAAATTTGATAGCTAACTCTTTTCAGTAAAATTCTGTAGAAAAAAAATTCTAACTGAATATAACACTATTCTTCTTATTAAAATATATGCATGGTATGTATGTGATTTATTTATGTATGTGGTTTATGAATAAAAACCTTATGTGAACAATGTGGTAGTGTCACTCTTAGGATTTACTATATAAAAGTATACTTTGTATATAATAGAATCAGCTTCTCAATGTTTGGAAAACATATTTGAATTCAATTCTCCACCTCTATGAGTAGAATAACACTAAAACAATTCCATAAAAAATTACATTATCTCTATTTAATCTCCATATCAAAAATATTTCTAATTTTATTTTTGCTTCAAACAACACAGAAGAAAGCTGATTTCTGTGGAAACGAAATATAATAAAATATGCCATAACACAGGGTACATGCGTTAAACAAAAGGTTGCTGTCCAAAGCGCGGTCATTGTGAATTGCATCAAATATTAAAAAAAGTAAATATCTAAATTCTGGTCCATTATGTCCACTGGGGGCTTGGCACCTGCATTTGGGTGACTATGGCAGATGTTTATTGGTTTGCAATGAATAATGCATAGAGGAAGCAAGGTGCTTGCATTTTCTCACTGGAACTTACTTCCAATTGAATTGTATATAAGCAAACATAGAGTTACTGCCTATTGAGATTTTTCTGTTTGTAGACTACCTTCAAATAGATTCTTGACATCAAGAGCAAGGAATATTTTTGTCTTGGTATTTTAGTGTACCCTTTTTTTCTTCTCTTTATATGAGTAACAAATTATGATTAGCATTGCTAGTCAGAGGATAATGGACCAAATGCAACGGCAGAAAACTTTCAAGGTTTATCTGCCCTATCATCTCAGTATACAACCACAAAGTGTGAGGTAAATGGACAGGAGGAAAATTAGCATGAAGCACTGAAGCCTCAGTTACAGGATCTGATATTACACTCCAATAAAAAAATAGTAATTGCTAAATTTATTTAATAAAACCCAGAAATCTATGGCTTTAAGATTTTTCCAGTAGTATGCACATGCAGAAAAAATATATGTTAACCTTATATACTAACATTAAACTCATACTTTAATTAAATATCACTTTTGGTAAATACCGTACTGCTTTTCCTTAATGTAAGTAGAATGAGAGTAAACAAATCTCTACAATTAGATGATTATGTTTTGTTAAGTTATTCTTGGTAAAAACACACATTTATGTGATGATCTATATATTTTATACCTAAAAATGACTTTCACTGAAATATATTTGAAAAGAAGGTAATCTCCTCCTTTAACTTTGCTATGTTTTGTTGATGAGTTATTGAATTACTAATTTTATTCTGTATATGAAAACTACATCAGAGTTAAAATGAAAATCAGGTGACAATAAACTATGTGAGAATCATTTTCTCAAATGATAAAAATAGTTAACATTTCCCAATATTTGCTATGTGCCAGGCACTGATTTAATCCTCACATCAACTCCATAAAGTAAGTAGTACTATATCCCCATTTCACACATCAGAAACTGATTTTAAGAAAATTATCAGGGTTGCACAGGAAGAATTCAAGGTCATGTGGTCTAGCTTCAAAGTTCGTGCTTTTCACCACTGTACTTTATCGTCTTAATATTGCAGCATAAATTCCTCCATTTTTTTTCACATGCAGAATTTAACAAGATGGAATACATAGAGAAGAAAAGAGAAAAGGAAAGCTTTTATGTAAGCAAATTTGAAAGCAACATGGGAGAAAAAAATTAAACCCATGCAAGCATGAGTTGTAATTTTCATAAATTTTTGCAATATCAAAAGAAAATTCTGGACAATCAATGTTTGTATCTTTTGTCCCTTCTGTATTCTTTGTGCATGGCTTTTTTTTTCCTCTGGTATCTTGAAGAGACTTCAGGTCTGCGATTTACTATCAGCACGAAGAGAAATATATGGTAAGTCTTATGAAACTAATTTCCTAGATAATTTTTAAAATTCAACGAGTTTTCAAACTAGTAGAATAAATGTAATTTACTCTGAGAAAAATGGTGATTGTATATTTTGATCAGGAAAATGCTGTAATACAAGCAATTGATTAGTCTGATTATTTATTGGGCATTTATTGGTGTACAGGGGAGATTGAATTTGAAAGCACATCTTCATTTTACAATGTATACATATTTCAAAGCATCATATCATACACAATAAATATTTACAATTTTGTCAATTAAAAAATTAAAAAAAAATGCATCTTCATTATTCATTTATTCACTCATCAATTTATGAAATATTGTCAAAACCTCCTAACTGCACTCAGGCATTGTGCTCAGCACATAGGATACAGAGGCACCAGAGAGGTACAGTCCCTATTTTAGTCATGCCAATAATCTAGCATCCAGGAAACCATTAGAATGATGCCATCAAGAGATGATAAAGGCCTGACCTAGAAAGACATATTTTTTAAAAGTTCCAATGTGAAAAAGGCCAAAAGAAGAAATGTTAGGGCTTAAGGACTGACTGTGAAAAAGAAAGAAGGAAATCAAACTGACTAAAAGAGAAACTTAAAAGAAAATATTTTTTAAAAAAAATTTAAACATTTTATAACAAATTATATCTGAATGGTTATATCACTAACATGCTAAGGTATATCTTAAGTTCATAACTGATATTATGCTTAGAATTTAAAATCACTCTAATTCAATCAGGCCAAAACCAGTTATTCTTGTAATAAGTCTTCTATTATATATGCACTTTTTCTTGAGAAACCCAAAGCAATATTCTTGCCTACACATCCTTTAGAGATGGAAATAGGGAAATAATTGAGAGTTAAGTGGACAATAAAAAGGGTATGAAATCCTTGGACCTTACTCATGAATACCCTTTCACTCTTCCATTATGCTCCTAATAAAATACCTTCAAGGAGCACAACTTAAGCAATGGACGTCCATCAGTTTTATAAAAGTTTGTGGCTACAACCAAATAAAATTTTATGATAAGCTAAGCTACATGATGTAGAAAAGTTTTGTCTAAGATTGATGGATACATAGTGATTAGCTAAGTATTTGGAACAATTACAGCATTCCAAATGACTTTCCAAAAAATATTCCACATCTAAATCTCAGGCCATAATAGTTTACCTCTAACACAGTTGAGAAATGTTAGTGTAGGAGAAATAGTCCCACTAGGAAGAAGAGTTAGTAAAAGAGCAAGAGAGTTGACACAGTGTGTAGGATGTGGCTAGTTTAGGCTGCTGACAGAGGACACCTTCAGTCAGGGACTCCATAAGAGAAACAGCCCTGACTATTTCTCACTTAGGAGAATGCAAAGGGGGAAATCAAGGGAAAGAATGAGAAAGCTCCACAAGGCACAAGAGTGGTGCAGGGATGGATCACATACTCTGCTAGTCTTAAAACAAAATCTAAACACAATTTTGCAAACTCAAATTACAGTAAATAGAAGTGAAAATGTAGAAGAAATATGAGAGTATTAAAAACATTCTAGAAAAATAAAGATTAGGAAACTTCATCCTAAAGATCCTGAGACAGATAAACTTCGGAAAACAATTTATTACAAAAAGTAGAAAAAAGAATGTAAGCAAGTTGGAATTCCTGCTACGACTTAGAAGCGATAGTGGTTAGAGATTAAGACTATAGAAAATGAAACTAGATCACCTGGTCTGGAAATGGGCCATACATACTGCTTACTAGCTGTGACCTTGGTTAAATTTATTGTAATTAAGAAACTCATTTCACCATGAAATAATTGCTTTTTGACTTGTAGAAATGAAGACTGTAGTCTCTACCCATATTTTCTTTATTCTTATAGCCTATGAATTTTTAAATAATTTAACTACTTGTCTTCTGCCTAAATATTCATGGATCTTATTATATAATGTGTACTGTGATGCTTAATTTTATAATATGTTTATAATATGAAGAATATTGAGTTGGGGCTTTATTGAAAATGAACTGAAAATGGGCAGATTAATAGGAGAAATAAAGGCATATAAAATTATTTTAACATGCATAGCATGAGGGACTCACAGAAGGATTACTTAGTAACCTAACGTGGTACAGATGCTTATTTATATACCCTTCTTCATATGCAGAGATGAGAAATGTAAACAGTTCTTTTGAGGGGTTGTAAATAATTATTAGGAAGCACTAATAGACCTGGGGAGACAGAAATAACTTGTAAATAATTCCCTCTGGAATTTGAATAAACCCAGGAGACAGATACTATGTTGTAAAAAAGTCTGTCCAGGTATGGTTGCCTTCTTCAGTCTTCTTTTTTGAAACAAATAATAGATTTCACGGAGGAGATGGAAGTCAAATGTGTTCCTCTTTGAGGTTCTAGTTTCTAGTTACATAAGGGAGCTTCAGAGAATAACCTTACCCTGTTGATGGGGGAGAGTGAAGGTTCAAAGAGACCTTGAATCTGCTTTAGTACAGTATGTCAAAGCCACACTTTTCAAGGCATTGTTTCGTGTTCCCCAACAGGAGCATGTCAGATCTAGAGGAAGCTACTTATAATACATTATAGTTGGGTGAATGTGGTTTTGGCAGCATGCAAAATAGTTGCATTAAGTTAGGCAGAAGCACCTTTAATTATGCAACGAATGATGTATATGGATATTGTGCAGCAAAAGTGATAAGCTACAGTGAATTTTTTACTGTTTTTGTCCAGTACATGAACACTTTTCTCTGCTTCTTTCGCACCTTGGCATATATAATAGCTCATCAGTTTGTGACAAAAGCTAAGCTAATCACACGGTGCTAACTGATGTAGCCTGAAGTGAATATTCAACCTTGATTCTGGTGTTAGTAACACCAAAAAGTAGTGACAGTTAAGAATTTTTTCTAACAACTATTACTCTGACCATCAGAATCTGGAGTATACTGAAGACAATGACACCAGAATCACAAAGTCCATCAATGCTCTATTATCTCCTGATGATGATTATGCTGGCTGTGCCTGTCAGTCATTTGTACCCCAGCATGAAGAGTGGTGGTCTGGAGGTATTTGAGAAATCTCTCTGTGTTCTCAACCTTTCTCTCTTTCCTCCCACTTTCCGAGGTTGATTACTAGGCTTTCAGTGAAATCTCTGAGGTTCATGTTATTCATCCAATAATCAATCTTCTAACTACATTAATTGGACTTAATTTCTGTAATTGGCAACTAAGAACCAGGATAGCACGTTTATTGACTGAGACTAATGTGTGCGGGTTGGTTAGGGGAATTCAAAAAAATCTGAAAAGTTCTGCAAGAGAAAAGTTGACCACGGTGAAATAAAAATAACTGGCCTGAGATTTTCTGACTAACAAGACAACATTGATTTCTAAGTCAACCCAAATGAAACATTTGCATGAATTTTTAAGCATTTCCATAGCTTCAATTTATTGGGCAATTGTCACACCCTTCATAATTTATGTCAGACTGATATCTGGAAGTCTAGATTTAAAAAAAACTGTTAAGAAGATGAATTCTGGATAACAGGCAGAGGTTAGAACAGTTTGGAAGGCTCAGAAGACAGGAAAATGTGGTTAAGTTTGGAACTTCCTAGAAACTTTGAGGACTCAGAAGACAGAAAGATGTGAGAAAGTCTGGAACTTCCTACAGATTTACTGAATGGCTTTAACCAAAATGCTGATAGTGACATGAACAATGAAGTCCAGGTTGAGGTGGTCTCACATGGAGATGGAGAACAGGAGTAAGGGTTACTCTTGCTATGCAAAGAGACTGGTGGCATTTCGTCTCTGCCCTAGAGATCTGTGGAACTTTGAAATTGATGGAGATGATTTAACATTTCTGTCAGAAGAAATTTCTAAGTAGTAAAGCATTCAAGAAGAAGCAGAGCATAAAAGTTTGGAATATTGCAGTCTGATGATGCAATAGAAAAGCAAGCCCCATTTTCCGAAAAGAAATTCAGACTGGCTGCAGAAATCTGCATAAGTAACAAGGAGCTGAATGTTAATCACCAAGACAATGGGGAAAATATCTTCAGGGTATATCAGAGACAGTCACAGCAGCCCATCCCATAACAGGCCTAGGAGAGAAAAATGGTTTCATGAGTCAGGCCCAGGGCCCCTGTGCCCTGTGCAGCCTTGGGACACAGAGCCCTGTGTCCCAGCTGCTCCAGCTCCAGCCGTGGCTAAAAGGGCCTAATGTACAGCTTGGGCTGTTACTTCTGAGGGTGTCAGCCCCAAGCACAGGCGGCTTAGACACGGTGTTGAGCCTATGGGTGCAAAGAAGTCAAGAATTGAGGTTTGGGAACCTCTGCCTAGATTTTAGATGTATGGAAATGCCTGGATGTACAGGCAGAAGTGTGCTGCAGGGGAAGAGCCCTCATGAAGAATCCCTACTAGGGCAATGCAGAAGGGAAATGTGGGGTTGGAGTCCCCACACAGAGTCCCCAGTGGGGAACTGCCTAATGGAGCTGTGAAAAGGGGCCACTGTCCTCCAGACCCCAGAATGATAGATCTACCTACAGCTTGCACCTGTGTGCCTAGAAAAGCTGCAAGCACCTAACACCAGCCCATGAACAAAGTCACAGGGTCGGAGCTACCCAACACCATGAGAGCACACTTCTTGCAACAGCATGATTTGGATATGAGACATGGAGTCAAAGGTGATTATTTCAGAGCTTTAAGATTTAATTACCACCTCACTGGATTTTGGACTTGCATGGGGCTGGTAGCCCTTTTGTTGTGGCCAATTTCTTCCATTTGGACCAGGCATTTACCCAGTGCCTTTACCTGCATTGTATCTAGGATGTAACTAACATGCTTTTGATTTTTACAGGTTCATAGATGGAAGGGACTTGCCTTGTCTCAGATAAGACTTGGGACTTGGTCTTTTGGGTTAATGCTGAAATGATACAAGATTTTGGGGGACTGTTGGAAGGGCATGATTGTGTTTTGAAATGTGAGGACATGAGATTTGGGAGGGGCCAGTGGGGGAATGATATGGTTTGTCTTTGTCCCCACCCAAATCTCATCTTGAATTGTAGTTCCCATAATCCCCACATGTCATGGGAGAGACCCGGTGGCAGATAATTGAATCATGCGGTCAATTTTCTCCATGCTATTCTCATGATAGTGAGTAATTTCTCACAAGATCTGATGGTTTTATAAGGGGCTTACCCTTTCACTCAGCTCTAATTTTTCTCCTTGCTGCCATCATGTGAAGAAGGACATCTTTGCTTCCCCTTCTGGCATATTTGTAAATTTCCTGAGGCCTCTGGAGCCATGCTTAACTGTGAGTCAATTAAACCTCTTTCCTTTATAAATTACCCAGTTTGAGGTATGTCTTTATTGCCAGCACGAGAACAGACTAATACAGTGCACAGTTAATTTTACCAGTGGGTTATATAACTTCTAATGTTTTCTTTTTGTACATAATTTTTGTTTTTGTTTTTGTTTTTTTTCAGTTTGAAGAACTTTTGTTAGCATTTTGTGTAAAATGGGTCTGGTGGTAAATTTTCTAAGTTTTTGTTTGTCTGGAAAATACTTTATTTCTCCCTCATACTTGAAGGGTAACTTTGCTGTATACAGTATTCTTGTATGGCAGTTTTTGTTGTTGTTGTTGTTATTGTTGTTTTTGTTTTTGTTTTTTGTTTTAGGACTATGAAAATGTCATTCCACTCCCCTCTGGCCTGTATGGTTTCTGTTGAGAAATCTGTTGCCAAATGGTTGGAGCTCCATTATTTACTGCTTTTTTCTTTTCTTCTGCCTTTAAGATCCTCTCTTTGTGCTTGACCTTTGAGAGTTTGATTATTTTATGCTTTGGGGTAGCCTAATTTGTTGTTTGACCTTCCTGTAACTATATACTTATATTTTTTCTTAGGTTTTAGAAAGTACTTTGTTGTTCTCTTGAGCACCAATAATTCTTAGATGTAGTCTTCTCAGGTAATTTTCTATAATTTTTAAATGAACTTTGCTCCCTTCCATTCTTCTGCAATTTTTTTTTTTTTTTGAGATGAGGTCTCTCTGTCACCTAGGCTGGAGTGAAGTGGTTTAGTCCTAGCTCACTTCAGCTTCAAACACCTGTGTTCAAGCAATTCTCTCACCTCAGCCTCCTGAGTAGCTAGGATTATGGGCATGTGTTACCATGCCCAGGTTTTGTCTGTCTGTTTTTGTAGTGACAGGGTTTTACCATGTTGGCCAGGCATTTTAAAATCCTTTTATTTTCCTTTTTTTATTTCTCTCACTGTGTATTTTCAAATAGCCTATCTTCAAGCTGACTGATTTTTCTTCTGCTTGATCCACTCTGCTGTTGAGAGCCTTCATACAATTTTCAGTTCAGCAAATATGTTTCTGATCTCCCAGATTTTTTTTTAATTATTTTAATGTCTGTTAATTGTCTCATAAAATTCTGAAGTTCGGCTTTCATATGCTATCTTGGAGTTCACTGTTTCTTTAAGGCTGCTATCTTGAATTTTTGGTTGGAGAGCTCAAAAATCACCATCTCATTAGGGTCAGTTACTGGTTCCTGGCTTTGTTTATTTAAGGAGATCATAATTTTGTTTGTTGATGTTCCTCATGAATGTACATCTATAGCTTTGCATTAACAGATTCATTATTTATTCCATTTTCTGTCTCTGGCTTGTTTTGTTTTTTATTGGCGATATTTGCTTAGGGATTCTTTACTTCAGTGTTTCTGCCTCCTTTTTGGTTCTAGATGGTGCATTAATACTGCTTTAAGATCAGGTTTGCCTGAGATCTAGGAAAGGATTAAAGTGCTACCCCTTGCAAATAGGATACGTCCCTAAGGGGATATCCTGAAAGTGTGGGAAGGCTGGCTAGAAGTTCATGCCCAGGGCATGGGTAGAACGTATCTACTACAGCATGGTGTTGATGAGCAGCAAATCTGATTTGGGATCTCTTTGGCTAAGTTACACAGTAGAGTTTCAAGGTACAGGGATGTTGATCCATTTCCTCACTTTGTTTCTGTCCTCAGGAATATTTCTGCCTTCCAGCACTGACAATGCTTCCCATGGGTTGAGGCAGGGATTGGTCTCCTGCCAAAGAACCCAAGATGGTAGAAAAGATAGGTGTCCACCTCAATCACACTTTTACCAATGCAGCAACCATGAATTAAGGAAAATTTTCTGCCCATTTATTTCCAGGCAGATTTGGAGGAGGGGTATTGTGGATATACAAGTCCAATTCTTTTCCTGTCTGCTTGGAGTTTTTTTCACTTTTTTGTGGCCCCAGGGACTGTGTCCTCTCCATATCTGAGTTCTGGGATATTGCTGGTGATAATTTTAGCACTGTATATTTGTTTTTGCTTTTCTATAAGGCGGGAAGTAAAATCAGTTTGTTTCTATACTGTCATTTTGAAAATGGAAGGTTGATTCTCAACTTATAAAAAAATTGTGCAAATGTAAGCAACCATTGTTTTTTCTCAAAATCATTCCTCAGGAATGAGGAGGTTGCCTTATTTTTGAGAACTTACTTAGGCTTTCACATTATACAGCATATTTTTCAATTGTTTGAAATATTATGGAGTCATTTTGTCTTATCACTAGGTCATATTACAGAGGGGCAGCAGGAGCTGTATTATGTACATTACATATGTAATAGTATATGATATTACAATGAGAGATACAATCAATCATCTGACAACTTGGTTATAAGATGTCTGCCAGTACTCCAATTCTACCATTATGCTTATTGGAAATAACAGTAATTTAGATTCTAGAAGAGAAGTAGACAGAGAAGGCAAAACTTTTGCATAAGAACATGGACTTAACTTCATTAAAACTTCTGCTAAGATTGCTTGCAATGTAGAAGAGGCATTTCTTAATGAAAGAAATTTATAAACAAAATCCAAGAAGGAGTCTCTCACATTGATAATGGGGCAAATAGCATTAAAATTGGCCCTCAGCATGCTGCTGCTATGCAACACATACAGGTTATCAGAGAGAGCAGCAGGTCAGGAAATACTGCCATTAACTCTGTTTTTACAGTCTAGCTGCCCGAATGGGGTCCACTCACTTATTCTTTCATCCCTTGCCTCCTGCTCAGTTGATACATGAAACTATTTAAAATGGCTTTATGTCTCAGAAGAATTTAATCCTTCAAAGTAATATAACTTTGAATAAATGGTTAATGTTCATTTTAAGATGGATTTTAGAGTTTGTAGTCATATGTATCTACAGTTAATTTCTAAGTCAATTTATAATTATTTTTGTTAAATGTTGTCTTGTGGCATTAGCTATGACCTGAATTGTATTAAATGCTACAAAGTCATCCTGCATATTTTAAATTGGTTTGTGCAGTTAGGTTTCCCAAAACCTGTGGTTAGTTAATGCTTAGAATTATAGAACTGCCCTCAAAAAGTCTGTCAATTTTCAAGGATATAAAGAAAAACAGGACTCTTTTAATTCTAGATTGATCATTTACTTTCTGTATGTAAAGTTTAATAACCTGCTTGGTGTAATTTACTAATGAATTTTTTAATGTATTTGCATGAATTCCATACTGTTTAGAGCTTAAAGCTACAGAAACATTGTTAGAAATTACTTGGACACTGAATTTTAAAATTTTTAACATTGTTAACAAGCACGCTCATCTTTTCTTGTCACTAGTCTGATAAAAATACCCTTAATTTATATTTTGAAAGGCTTTAAATATGTTAACCTGTTTTAATGTCTACAGTTTGCTATTTGTGCACAATTTCTTTAGATCTTTGGGTAAACACACAAGATAATGAGTAAAAAGGGAGCAAGCAAAAAAATTTCTACATCTTAGCAACTTCAAGAGGAATGAGTATCCACATTTAGATGACACATTATAAGTACGTTAATCTTTTCTTAGACGAACATTATCTTTTTCTTTTATTCACATGATTTCTAATGCATCTTTCATTCTGGACAGCTTTGAAACCTTGGTGTACAGTGACTGTGTAAAATTTGTCTTTCAGTAGCAATCTCTATAACATTTAAAATACAGTAAGCATCTTTTCTGTTTTGAAAGGAATATGATAATAAATCTACTATATGAAAAATCTTGTTAAAAAGTAGAAAAGCTTTAGTAATTTACTTATTGTAGTGGCTTTATTTTTGTTTTCTTTTTCTCCCTTGGTCTATAAAGAAAGTGCATTTTTTCCTTCCACAGGAAAGTACAATATTTATATTATCTATAATTGAACTAAAACATATGATATAGTTTGTGCATCTGCATATGTTTCATTATATTACATTAAAATATAAAAATATAGAATTACGGTACCTATAACTAAAATGATATTTTCAAGTAGGTAATATTACTATTTTTAGGATTTTATTTTGCTGGTGTATCATTGTTTATTTGATCATTACCTTGAGAATTTATCCTGAATTTTTATCTTTTTTGTTATTATAGTACATACTGAATTGAACATAATTATAGGAATAGCTCTATGAATATTAATAATTATGTCTTTGAAATAAATATCTAAAATTAATATTAAGTCAAAAATCATTTTCTTTTCATAGCATTATTGAGATACAATTACAATCAATATACTCCATCAAGTTGTACAACTTGATAAGAATTCATATACATATACCATTATATATTTAATATACCCACTATATATATTTCCATTTTACATATATACACATACACACACACACACAGATATATGTACATACATATTAAATCAACACCAAAATCTAGTTAATGAACATACTCATTTTTCCCCAAAAGGGCCCTTGTGACCATTTTAAGTCATGTAGTTTGTTTTTTTGGTCTGGTTTCTTTAGCCTGGTATAATTATTATAAGAGTCATTCATGTTGTTGTGTATTTCAGCAATACATTTTTATTCATTCCTGGTTAATTTATCACCATGTGACTATACCACAGTTTATTCATATATTTACTTATTGATGAATATTTCGATTGCTTCCAGATTTGGGTTATTAAAAATAGAACTTCTATGAATATTTCAATACAAATATTTATATGGGCATATGTTTTTATTTCTCTTGGGCAAATAACTACCTAGGAGTGGTAGAGCTGGATCATGTATTATAACGAATGTCTATAACATGCAGTAAATGAAAATAACGGCACTCTGTTTTCCAAAATGGTTGTACCATTTTACATCTCAACCAGCAGTATATGAAAGTTCTACTTTCTCTCCATCCTCATCAATGCTTAGAATAAAAATTCTTTTAAATTTCAGCTCTAATAATGTGTGCATAGCTATATATAATTGTGATTTCCATTAGCACTTCTTTAATGATTAATAATATCAAGCATCTTCTCATGTGCTTATTTGCTATCTTTATAAAGTATCTGTTCAAATTATGTCCCAAATTAGTGGTGGCAGGACAAGTCTTTGTTTTTATTAATGAGTTTTGACAGATTTTTATAATATATTCTGGATATATCCTTTATCAGCTAAATAATTTCCAAATATTTTCTCATAGTTTGAGCCTTGTATTTTCATGTTTTATGAATACAACTTGAATATCAGAAGATTTTCATTTTGAAAGTGAAAATATGCTATTCTTCTACATGAATCTTGTTTTTATATTCACATGCAAGAAAAATTTACCTAACCCAAGGTTGCAAAATGTTCTTTCCTCTTTTCTTGTGGAAATTGTATATCTTAAATTCTTTATGTAGATCTATCATCCATTTTGAGCTAATTTTTATATTTTGTGGTAGGTATGGATAGAAAAGCATAGAGTTTAACTGAATGTGAATTCATTCACACTATATGTTGAAAAGCATGTTTTTTCTTACTAAATTGTCTTTGCATCACTGTTGAAAATCATTTTTCTATATGAATCTAGTTATGCATATTTTCTACTCCATTGACCAATTTGTCTATCAGCATGGACATACCAAAATTTCTTGATTACTGAAGTTTTATAACTAGTCTTGAACTAAGGTAATATTAGTCTTCCAAGTTTTTTTTTTTAATTTTCTTTGGCCAAATTTCTGATTCTTGGATTTGAATATAAATTTTTGAAACAGCTTTCCAATGTTTACAAAATAACCTTTGCTGGGATTTTGAATGGCTTTACACTATAACTTTAGATAATTTTGGAAGAACTGAGAGCTTCAAAATACTGAATTTTCTTAACAATGTACACGCTTGTTCATATTTTTATTTTTTCTTAGCACACAGGTTTGCATATTTTGTCAGATTTATCTCTAATGTTTCATATTTTGATGCTATTACATAAATAGAAAAAGTTTCCCATATACTTTCCCAGCTTCTTGCAATGATATTTTACATAACACATTATCAAAATCAGGATATTGACATTGATATAATACTATAACTAAACTACAGAACTTATTTGAAGAGCAACAGTTTTTGCATGCCCACATTTTTTTCCCCATTGTTGTTGCAGTTCAGTTCTGTGAAATCTATTTTGGTTTATCACATGCTGTTACATAGTTCTATGAAACGTTACCAAAACAAAAGAATACGGTATTGTTCAATCATCACAAAGAAACCTCCTTGTGTTTTTGTCCCTTAGTCATACCGGTTCCCAATGCTAACTTATGGTAAGCACTGATATGTTCTCCATTATTATAATTTCGACATTTTCAGAAAGATGCATCATGTACTATATAGCCTTAAGATATTGCTTTTTTGTCCTCTTCATAATACCTTTCATGTCCATCCAAGTTGTTGTGTATATCAGTGATTCATAATTTTCATTGCTGAGTAATAAGCCACTGCATGGCTGTACCAGGGTGTATCCATTGGTCAACTGAAGAACATTTAGGTCTATTTCCATTTTTTATCTAGTAAAAATAAAGCTGTGTTGGACACGTTTTTGTTTGTGAATATAAGTTCTAATTTTTCTACAAAAATACTCAGGAGTATGATTGCTAATTCATATGGTAAGTGTATGTTTAACTTTACAAGAAAATGTCGAATTGTTTTCCATAATGGCTGTACTCTTTTACATACCACCAACCATGTATGAAATATTCATTTGACCTAAATTCTCACTAGCACTTGGTATTGTCATTATTAATTTTAGGTGCCATATCACTGTGGATTTAATTTTCATTTCTCTAATAGCTGATGAGTTTCAACACCTCTTCACATGCTTACTTGCCCTCCATGTAACTTCTTTCAATTTGCTTGACCATTTTCTAATTGATTTGCTTTTTACTTGTGGTGGAGTTTATACAATTTATTATACATTCTCCATAAAAGCCTTTCGTCAAATATGTAATTAGAAAATATTTTTCTGCAGGCTATCTTCTGTTTTCATCCTCTTAACAGATTATAATCTGTGAAATGTAAGTTTAAATGCAGTGTAAGAGTATTAGGATAAAGAAAATGCAATAAACTACTGTAATAAATCAAATGTACCAATAAGCATGCCCTTAGAAGAGATTCTCATCTCCCATCTCTTATTTATTCCAATTATACATAAATTTAGGCTGCTTGATGTTGTCATACAGCTTACTGAAACTTTAATATTTTATTTTTTATATGTTTTATTTTATACAGTGCCTATGTTATGACTTAAATTTTTCTAATCTTTTTTTTCACTGTTCAGATTTTTCAAATCTTTATCTAATCTATTGTTAATCACACTGAACATATTGTTCACCTCATACATTACAGTTTTTGTCTCTAAAGCCCCATTTGTGTCTTTAAAACATGTTCTATGATTCTACTTAGCATTCTGAACATATGGGATAATGACTAACTTAATATTCTTATCTATTTACTTTTGTGTTAATTCTGGGTCAGTTTTAATTGGTTAAGTTTTAAACTTTCCTTATGAACCACATTGTCTTGCTTGCTTGCATACCTAAATGATTTTACTATATTCTAGTATATTATAGTATCGGAACTTACATTCCAATATTTTAAATGCTGTCTTGTTGGATGCTAGATATTTTTGTTTACCTATTCTTGAGCTTTGTTCTAGGACACAATTTGTGTACTTGTCAACAGTTTTATTCTTCATGATGTGCTTTTAAATTTGTTTGACGGGACCAAGGCAGTGTTTAGTAAAGGGTGAATAATTCCCCACAGTTGAGGCAAGACTTTTCTGTGTACTCTATTCCATCCTCCATAAGTTAATAATTTTTTCAGGACTTGTGGAAATAGGTATTATTTATGGCCTTCTAGGAGAACCACATGCCATTTTCTCTAGTCCTTCCCTATGATTCCTTTCCTTGGGTGCTTTCCTCATAAGAATGCACTCTCCTGAATACTTTAGGGGGTTCCCTACAAATATCCAGGGTTCTTTCTTTTTTAAGTGCTCGCCTCTGTTTTTCTGTCCAATAATTTGGATTTTTTATTCTCCTTGAATTTTCAGCCCCACATCCTAACTAAGGTTGTCTGCCAAACTCTTTCATGGTTTCTCCTCCATGTGCTGAGATCTGGAAACCCTCTCAGTAAAGTCAGCTGGACAAATATTAAGGCTCACCATTTTTTATTCCTGCCTTATAGGTAATATTATCTTTTACTACCTAATAACTATTTTTTTAACCATCACTTCAAATATTTGGACTGGTGCTTAGTTGTTTCAGACAAAATGATAATTCTAGTCCCTGTTGTACAATCTTGGCCAACATTGCTTTTGTCTTGCAATTCTGCTAAGATATAGAAAATTTAGAGGTTTGCTTTTGGTTCTTCTTATGTAATTGGCCTGCCATAATTATATTATAAAGAACCTGTTGTGGATATTTAAAGAGTTGTTAAAAATGACTATTCCCAATTTCACCATAAGAGAGTTTTGCAAATTCACTGGACTCAAATTTTACTTATCATCTGACCTCAAGCTTTCCCCAATAAAGATTTATTTCCTTGGAGATTTTAAGGGGCTAATAAGGCAATGGTTCTAGAAACCTCCAAATATTCTGGATATTTCCTCTAACTGAGAACAGAGGTACACAATTAAATGGCTACAGATAATTTTGGGAAAGGTTTGATTGAAAACATATTGTCTATACTTTTAATAGTATTGCCATTTATTCCTCAAATGAATTTAATTTTTCAATAATAGAGTAATTATTTGGGAATTGGCTTGGTTTTGGAAACTTACTGAGAGTCTCAACACCCGATTGTATCAACTCAATTCATTTTTTTTGCTTACCAGGCCCAGAATTTTTCAGACTCAGTACAAGTAATATTTTAGTAAGCTGTCTATCCATTTTATTCAAGACACAAGGTGACAATGTATAACCAAAGATCCTTATGGGTCAAAATATTCTAATTGCTATTCTAGTCCTACTTCTCATTACGGCAATTTCAAGCATCTGGTTTTTAAGCATTGCCGCTTGGCTTCTAACTCTGCATTTACATAATTTTCATTGAAATCAAGGAGATTATTCAATGGTATCAACTCCCTTTATTTTCTTTGACATTCAGAAATAACCACAGCAGAGGTTTTCAAGGATGTTTTTTTTTTTTCTCTCAGTAAGGCTTTTCTTAATGCCTTAGTTAAAGAAATGCAACTAAGCTTTCCCGAGGACATAGTGGGAAGGTAAATCTGTGATTCACAGTACCACCTCTTAGTTCTCTAAACGTTTAGAGTCTTTTATTTATAATATTTAATGGAAGTTCTAGCCTCTCAATATTATTGAATGAAGATCATATTGAATCCAAGTTTTAGTCAATCAACTAAGACAACTATGAAAACCCCTCTGAGTTGCTCAAGATAATACATTACATTCAAATCTCTTCTTATGTACCAATAAGCGTACATAAAGTTTATTATGGGAGTTCATTCCATTTTTTTTACTCTAGTACTCTAAATCTGCATTTTATGAATATATTATGCATATGATAATTATATATATCTTTAATATAAATAAGTAACATTTTGAAAATATTTTAGAATATTAGCCATCTCCTCTCATGTTAGATATTAGCAACAAGAAATTGATTGTAGTCATGAGTATGAAGACAGTGAGTGGTGTTTAAAATGACCATCACTATACATAAAACTGGAGTCACTAAAAGATGAGGCATAGTTCAATGAACCTGTCCCAAAGGGAGGGTAAGGGCGAGACTGAGAAGAGAAACAGAGTTAGATCGTTTTGCACTTCTTCTAATTTTCTGATCTTTCACGTGTCTTTTACTGAAAAATCTAGCAGTGACCCAGATAATAAGAAGCATAGGAAATGTAGCCCCAATAAAATGGAACAGTGTAGGAATCTAGAAGGATACATACGGAGCAGAAACACAACAGGCAATTACCTCATCATACTCACGAGCAACAGATTTATGGTCAATTGTATCTCATGCTAGAAGAAGAGACAGGAAATAAACGTTCTCAGATCTAAATAATAAACAATATTGATTAACATTGTTAAAGGGATCACCATTCAATGTTCTGATAAATCTTGTTGAGTCCCAGTTACAACTTGGCAGTAAAATTCCTATGCTATTGATTATGAAAACATTGAGATAATAGAAATAATTTCTTAGAAGAAAGAAATAAAGAAGCATTGCAATTCAATCCTTTATACACATAAAGTGTTGATGCAAATGCTTGTATAGTTTCATCATGAGAAAATAGAGATTTGAAAAGTTGCTGTTTGTTGCAATACCTTCCGTGCAATTTTTAGGTTATCAGAATTGTTTTAGGTATGTGGGAGTACTGCCCCTCAATGTTTCTTCCAATAACATGGCACAATTTACTAGACAAATACAAACACATATTATATTCTAAGTTGTTAATTACATTTTGTGGGCAGACACCATCTATTTGTCAACTAATTCTACCAGAATTCTCAACATAGTGGCTTGCATGTCTTAAGTGCTTAATAATATTACTGAGTCAACAAACGCACAGATGGATATATATTGTCCAACTTTTCTAGCAACTAACCATATTTCAAAGATTCTGAATAAAAGGATATTTCTAGGCAACTATAGTATAAGTGAGGAGGTAAGTAGAAATTATGCAATAAAAATGAAATCATTATATTTTAAGTATCCCAGGATGCTCTTTTCTCTACCAGAACCAGTCAAGTCTCAAGGTTTTATTAGATAACCCTTCATGCTAATTTTGTATATGAAGAGACTAAGGCTACTTTAAGCATACACATTGATTTTTGATGCAATCAGGAAGGTTGACTATACCATTTATTTATATCTGAATCCACTATTGGTTCTATATAAACATTCTTCTAAGAACTTAATATATTTCTCGCATATTTCTTCTTAAAGCCAACACATTTTTAGCAACATAATGTTATTTACATATCTACTTATTGAATCCAACTGAATTTCTATTCATAAATGTGTTATGTGTTAAGTATCTATTACTACTATATTAGCCCATTTTGCATTGCTATAAATAAATACCTGAGCCTGGGTAATTAATAAAGAAAAGTGATTTATTTGGCTCATCATTTTTTAGGCTATGCAAGCATTGTATCAGCAACTGCTTAACTTCTGGTAAAGCCTCAGGAAACTTTATGGCAGAAGGCAAAGGGGGAGAGGCTTGCCACATAGTGAGACAGGGAGCAAGAGAGAGAGAGCAAGAAAGAGATGCCAGGATCTTTTAAAGAACCACATCTTGCATAAACTCATAGAGCAAGAACTCACCCATTACTGCACGGAGGGCACCAAGCCATTCATGAAGAATCCACTCCCATGACCCAAACACCTCCCATCAGGCCCCACCTCCAACATTGGGATTACATTTCAACAAGAGATTTGGAGGGGAAAAATATTCAAACTATATCAGCGCCATAACAAGTTACTTTAAATTAGTGGCTTAAAACAACACATATTTTATTAACAGTAGAGAAAAACAGTGAAGGATGAAGCATCAGAAATCCATCTCTCAATTTTTACAACAAATAAATTGCCAAAAATCGTCTGAAGTGATTATTGAAAACTCTGGAATATTTTTATACATTTCAGCATTAAAAGGACAACTTGCATGGTAAAGTGCAATTTATTTCTGTCAATTGTACCAATCAGAGTGGCACTGCTATCTATCACACCACCCCCGCAGCCTGTGGCAGGCAGTCGTGGGGGCGAAAACATAGTCTCTGTTGAAGTCTACTGGAGCCAGGTGAACAACAAGGAACAAGTTCTTCAGATCTTGGTGTTCTGTGTTCAGGTTATAGATTGCTGTTTCTTTTCTTTCTTGAGACAGAGTCTCACTGTCCCAGGCTGCAGTGCAGTGGCACGATCTCCACTTACTGCAACCTCCACCTCCTGGGTTCAAGCTATTCTCCTGCCTCAGCCTTCCGAGTAGCTGGGACTACAGGTGCGTGCCACCAGCCCAGCTAATTTTTATATTTTTGGTAAAGATGGGGTTTCATCGTGTTGGCCAGGCTGGTCTCAAACTCCTGACATCAAGAGATGCACCTGCATTGGCCTCAAGAGATCCACCCGCATTGGCCCCTCAAAGTGCTGGTATTACCATGAGCCACCACACTCGGCCAGATTGTTGTTTCTGATTGCAGAGGTGTATACACAGGGGTGGGCTGCCATTGTTGACATTTACCAGCTGAAACAACTTACAGGAGATTTAAAGCAACAGAACATTTTTCGATTTGAGACATTCAGAAATGAACACAAACATGGGAGTATTTAGAAAATACCACATATGCCTATAAAAAGATTCAGCTCAGAAAAAACCTGAGAAGACCTTAAGTTTTCACCTCAGATTGATAGGCTCAGCACAGAGATACCCTACAATAATTAAAAATAATAACACTAACATCAGGAAGATTCAATTTTCAGATTCTACATAAAAGACTTAAATTTCCAATTTTCAACAAAAGTCACAAGACATATAATGAAAGAGAAAAAACGGCCCATTCAAGGGATCAAAATAAATCAACAGAGAATGTACCTAAAGAAGTTCAGTCATTGAACTTATTAGACAAAGACTTTAAAGTAGCTGTCTTAAAAATGCTCAAAGAGATAAAGGAGGGCATGGACAAAGACAGGAACACAATGTGTAAACAAAATGAGAACTCAATAAAGAGTGAAACATTATAAAAAGGACTAAAAATATTATGAAAAGAGCAAGAACAGAAATGAAAATTGCATCAGAGAGTTTCAAAAGCAGTTCTGAGCATACAGAAGAAAGAATTGACAAACTTGAATATAGGAAAATGGAAATTGAAATCTAAGGAAGAGAAAGAAGATACGAATAAAAAAAGCAAACAAAGCCTAAAGGACTTGGGAGATAACTCAAGAATTAACAAACACTGTAAGAATATCAGCAGAAAAGTAAAAAAAAATGAGAGGGCACAAAGGATCTTTGAAAAAATAATAGCTGAACACTTCTTAAATTTTTGACAAAAGACATGAATCTACAAATGTAAGAAGCTCAACAAATTCCAAGTAGCATAAACTCAAAGAGACTCACATTGGGACACATCAAACTTCAGAAAGCCAAACGAAAGAAAGAAAAAAGAAAAGAAAAGAAAATTTTGAAGGGAGTAAGAGAGAATTGTTTCATCATCTACAAGTGGTTCACAGTTTATTTCCCATCAGAAATCTTGGAGGCTAGAAAGTAGGTTGATATATTCAAATTGCCTAAAGAAAGTCTTTCAACTAAGAATCCTATATATAGAAAAACTATCCTTTAAAAATAAGGGAGAAATGATGATGTCCCAGATAAAAGGTGAGGGAGTTTATTACCACTAGACCTTCTTGGCAGGAAATTATAAAGGGAGTCCTTTAGGTTCAAATGAAAAGGTAGCAGACAGTATTTAAAAGCATTATTAAAAATAATGGTCTCCAGTAAAGGCTAACCTGGGATAATTCAAAAATCTGCATTATTGCAATTTTGCATTTAACTGTACTTTTTATTTTCTATATGCTTTAAAAGACAAATGCATTAAATTGTTTGTACACTGATGTTCATAGCAAAATTATTTACTGTATTCAATTATTTACTGTATTTACTGTATTCAATTATTTACTGTATTTACTGTATTCAATTATTTACTGTATTTACTGTATTCAATTATTTACTGTATTTACTGTATTCAAAAAATGAAAACAACCCAAGTATCCATTAATGGATGAAAAGATAAATAAAATATGATATATACATATAATGGAATATTACCCAGCCATAAAAAATAATTAAAGTTTAACATAGTACAACATAGATGGAAGATGAAATCATGTTTAGTGAAATAAGCCAGACATAGAGGATAAATACTGTATAATTCCTCTATAATAGGCAAATTTATAGAAACAGAAAGTAGAATAGAAGTTCCGAGCGCAGTGGCTCATGCCTGTAATCCCAGCACTTTGGGAGGCCAAGTCGGGTGGATCACCTGAGGTCAGGAGTTTGAAACCAGCCTGGCCAACGTGATGAAACTCTGTCTCTACCAAAAATACAAAAATTAGCTGGGCGTGGTGGTACACACCTGTAGTCCCAGCTACTCAGGAGGCTGAGGCAGGAGAATTGCTTGAATCCAGGAGGCAGAGTTTGCAGTGAGCCGAGATCATGCCACTGCACTCCAGCCTGGGCGACAGAGTGATACTCCGTCTCAAAAAAAAAAAAAGTTACTGGGATATCAGGGATAAGGAGGATTTATTGTTTAATGGGTACCAACTTTTTTGAAGGATGACAAAAACAATTTTGGATTTAAATAGTTGTGTTAGTCTACTCTCCCACTGCTGATAAAAACACATCTGAGACTAGGTAATTTATAAAGGAAAGAGATTCAGCTGACTCACAGTTCAGCATGACTGGGGAAGCCTCAGGAAACATACAATCATGGCAGAAGGGGAAGCAAACACGTCCTTCTTCAGATGGCAACAGTAAGGTGAAGTGCCCAGCAAAAGGAGGAAAAGCCCCTTATAAAATCACTATATCTCATGAGAACTCATTCACTATCACAGTACAGCATGGAGGTAAACACCCCCATGATTCAATCACCTCCCACCAGTTCTCTCCCGTGACACATATGGATTATGGAAACTACAATTCAAGATGAGATTTGGGTGGAGACACAGCCAAACCATATCAATAGTAGTAATTCACAATATTGTGAATGTATATAATGCCATCTAATTGTACACTTATGAATGGTTAAAAAGATAAACATTATATATATATATTTTTACCACAATAAAACAACAAAAGCAACACGTTTATTATTTCCTAATTTCTGTGGATCAGGAATAAAGGCCAAATTTAGATAGGCCTTCTGCTTCAGAGTCTTTCAAAAGAGTGCAATCAATGTATTTTCTAGAACTAAGGACTCATCTGAAAGTTCTACCGGGTAGAAATCTGCTTTAACATTTACTTACGTGGTTGTCCACTGGGTCAGCTCCTTGAGAGCTGTTAAATTGGGAGACTTAGTTCCTCATTGGTGAGTGGCCCATTCTCACTTCCTTGCTACATGGGCCTTCCCAACATGGCAGATTGCTTCAGCAAAGCCAGGAAGAAAGATAGAAATTACAATCTCTTATATCCTAATTACAGGAGTGAAATCTCATCACTTTTGTCATATTACCTTGGTTAAAATTAAGTGACTAAGTAGAGCCAACAATCAGATGAAGAGGATTACACAAGCATGAAAATAGTAGGAAGTAGGGGTCATTGGGCACCATCTTAGAAGTCAGCTTGCTACAAGAGATTGTTATCAGATGAAACCACAACATCTGGATGTAAATTATTAATATCACACTTTTGTATTACCACACAGTACCAAATCAAATATTTCTAAATAGTTGGCAATATGTTGCCAAAAATTGAGATGATTGTCTTAAAATATTCACCCGTATTCTGTATTTTTCTGGCACTGCAAAACAAAGACACAAAGATAAATATATTTATTTTGATACTTCCACCATTTGTTTTTGAAATATGGGAGAATTTTGCATGTCAGCTTATATAAATGACATTTTTGAAAGATGTTCAAACTATCTGGCCTTCTGAGAATCTGATTGCTTTATTATTGAACATCAATACCTTTCTTCCAACAATTTGACATGCCATTAATTGTGACTGTAAATCTTTGCTAGATCCTTGTAGAATTGTAATTGATGCCTAATGGCATCTAGCTAGTGCCTAAATTGTTTATCAATAAAGTTAATTCAGCCTTTGAAGAATATATAAATAAATGTGAATGTGTATGAATGAATGCATATATAATTTGTGCACCAAAATAGGCTGATGCTTTCTAAGAAAAACAGTGGCGAATCCTAAAACTCTGCCTAGTTCTTAGTAAAATAAAACTTTCTCATCTTACCTGGCCTCTCAGCTCTGAGTAAATTGGCTAATTTACTCATAATTCCCTTAAGAATAATAACAGACATGTCATAGATGCCTATCAAGAGCCTGCATAGGACTAAATCCTGCTTTCAGTATCAGAAAGTCCAACTTATATTAAAATGGATACTAAGACGACATAACATTATAGGAATTTACTGCATCTGGTGTGGAGTTGGGTAGGAAATAAGAAGGGCATAGAAAGTTTGATAAAACACTTCACCTTACCAAATAAATGTAATAGTGGCTTCTGATTTAACACAAATAACAACAATAACAAAAATTCAGGTTGAATATGTGTCTTTGGGATAATTGTTCAACAAATTCAACATTTACACTTTCTATCAGTGTTATTTCCCTTCTCCTAATCACCCCTCTGTTCTTCTTTAGAATCTGTAATACCACTAATCTATTACTACTACAGGTCTCTCAACGACACAGTGACAATCTTTATTTTTTTTTATTGCTATTCTGGTAAGGCAGAGAACTTTCAGAGGCTTCCACATAATCTTTCCTAATTTAGTCCTCATGAGAGTATGAAATATTAATGGTATTTGGTGACTGAGTCAATTCTAAGCCTGTGTTTAAACACCTTGAAACTTTGGAATTTCTCTTTTCCCAGTACACAGTCATTCTGGAAATAGTCTTATGTTTCTTTATGGAAAGGCTGGGAGAACAATTTACAGTAAGTAATTGTGGAAGGATTTCAGGATCCTGCTTAGAGTGACCTCATCTTATTGCTCGTCAAAGAATTCCAAGTATATGAAGTGACTCAGTGTCATTGAAGTATAGTTCTTAGGAATACAAGAACTGAGACCAATCGTGTTAGTTTAAACTGGCTTTGCAACTCATAGGTTGGGTAAGTTGGGCAAATAACGTTCCTGTGAAACTATACCTCATTAATAAAGCAGGATACTTGAACATCTATCTCCAAGATTTGTTGTGAGAATTAAACAAATTAAGAGAATTAAGCAAGTTAAGAAATTATTTATTTATCTATTTATTTTTATTTTTTATTTTTTTAATTTTTTTCTTGAGACGGAGTCTAGGTCTGTCACTCAGGCTGGAGTGCAGTGGCGCGATCTCGGCTCACTGCAAGCTCCGCCTCCCGGATTCACACCATTCTCCTGCCTCAGCCTCCTGAGTAGCTGGGACTACAGGCACCTGCCACCATGCCTGGCTTTTTTTTTTTTTGTATTTTTAGTAGAGACGGGGTTTCACCGTGTTAGCCAGGATGGTCTTGATCTCCTGACCTTGTGATCTGCCCGCCTCGGCCTCCCAAAGTGCTGGGATTACAGGCGTGAGCCACTGCGCCCGACCAAGAAATATATCTTAAAGAAGGGGTGCTAAAGCAAGCCAATTCCTGAGAGGCATAGGACTCTTTTAAAATCTGACTTTGATTTAAATAATCTAAGTGACTTTGTCAAACTTTAAATCGTCCTATGGTCCCTAACTTTTTCACTCAAATATTCTTTCCTTTTTCTTTGACTTGGATGTAGATTTCCACTGAGAGCTGATAACTGTACATGATTTTACAGGGTCTCTCTCCATTTTTTCCCACTAGCATTTAACCTAATAAAACCCTTGCTCATTTAATTCCGTCCTGATGTCTGCTTCTCAGAGAGTACGTAGCAAAGGGCATGTTATCACTCAAATTAACTAGGAAGCAGGCTCTGAGACAGAGAGTAGCATTCATTAAGCTTATCAGGGGTGCTCTTGTATATCTGTGAAGAAATTAAAGGGAGAATACCTGGAGAGAGGAAGAATTTGGACTGTGTGGCAGTATCAACAAAGTTCTCACCAGAACCCATGAGGAACTCACAATGTGAGCAGGCTCTTTTCATGTGTCCCAGTTTGGAATTGGTGGCTAGATTTTATACCTTTGCATTTGTCAGTAATTGCATGCAAAACTCTCTAGGAATGCGGTATGGCGTTAGGCAAAGAAGCTTACTCTACCCAGGGACAACTCCCAGATATGGCTGAAGGCTGACGGCTGTTAGAATGTAGCATTTCTGGCATCTGGAAAAATAATTACTTCAGTCTTGAAAGTGGAATAATACTGTGTATTAAACCATCTATGTAGCCATGACAATAGAGCTAAAGGAAAATTTGGGCCAGTGATGAAACCTACCAAAACCTCTAGTCAATCAATCAGAAGTATTATTATTGTTTTATGAATATAATATTCTCAATTATACATTTATAATAAATCCTATTTGCATATCATCCCTTCCTTCCTTTCTCTATACTGAATTTCTTAAGTTTATGTTTAAAAGTGAATTTTTATACCCAATGTCCAGACCCCGGCTTTTATTATTATTCTCCAATAAATAGAACCAGGGGAGAGCCATTTCTAAAGGAGTAAGGACCTCTGACTATTTATTCTTCCATAAAGGCAATATGAATACAGGCAAATATTTTAAAAATGCACTTTCCAGGTTTTTGGAAATAAACAAGGAGCTTGCAAGAATATGAGGAACATTTATTCAAGAAACTGGCTGAATATTGACAAGATCAGTGAATTTTGTGTCACTTTATCCTATCTAATTCCATCCCTCTTCTCCTGGCTCCACAATAACGTTGAAAACCAAGAGCCTCACAGAGAAACCTTCAACCTCATAGTAAACTCTCAAGGAGACAAAACGTATTTAAGGCTACTCCCCAGAAGCCCATGCTCTGATATTTGTCATTATTTTATCTGTCTTGCAGTTTATTTGAAATCCTTATACATATAAAGGACTTACCTGTACTTAACCTGACTCAGCACATACTCTCTTGAAACAGCCTTTTGATAGCATATTTGTAAAAAAACGATTAGCAATATTTATTTAAATTATAGTTGCAAGAGGCAATGATAACAGTTGGAACAAAGAAGAAAATAATTGAACTTAAAAGAAAAGCCAGGGAATTAAATGTCCATATAGGACTTTGAAAAGCTTGGGCATATTCCTGGGAATTTAAAAGGCAATTTTCATGTGTAGGGCTGTGTGCCTGCTCAGGAAAGACTTGAGATGAGCCACTTTTCTCCATTCTAGCTGACATTGAGGCTCTCTGGAGGCAGGAAGTGAACACAAAGATAGACTTGTAAACTGCCTACTAGAGGAGGGGTCCCCAACCCTTAGGCTGCCGATGGGTACCTCTCGGTGACCTGTTAGGAACTGAGCTGCACAGCAGGTCAGTGGTGGGCAAGGGAGCATTACTGCCTGAGCTCTGCCTTCTGTTAGATCAGTGCTGGCATTAGATTCTCATAGAAGCAGGAACCCTATTGTGAACTGCACATGTGAAAGATCTAGGTTGTGTGCTCCCTGTAAGAATCTAATGCCTGATGAGAATCTAATGCCTGAGGTGGAATAGTTTCATCCCAAAACCATGCCCCTCCCCATAGAAAAGCTATCCTCCACAAAACCGGTCCCTGGGGCCAAAAAGATTGTGGATGGGAACATTGAAAACATGCTGAAATACACAAAGAGTCTCTTGGCAGAAGCTGGGAGATTTATGGGTTCAGGGCACTTAAGGAGATCTCTGTCTACTTATTAAATGAACACTATGCTAACTACGCGAAGACTTCAGTAACTACACATGACAAAGGATACAGAAATTACAGAAGTTGTTAATGGAAGATACTAAACAAACAGTAATAACAACAAAAACCAACTCTTTGCAAGGAATGTAAATTTGAATTCACATATTATATTGTTTAAAAGGTACATTTTCAATAACACCCAAAAATACATACCATACAAAGAAACACAAAAGTCTGGCCCATACACACAGGGAAAAAGAGCAGTCAATAGAAAGTGTCCCTCAGCAATCTCTGGAATTTCTAGACTAATTTAAATCAGCTAATGTAAATATTTTAATGGCTTCCTGGATGGGATCCTGAAACAGAAAAACATCATCAGAGAAAAATCAATGAACTATCCATAAAATATGAAGTTTAGTTAATATTAAAGATCAGTATTGATCCATTAGTTGTGAAAAATGTAACACAGTAATGTGGGATTTATACAATAAGGGAAACTGAATATTTTGAAATTTAAAAGTGTGTATACATGTTTCTGTTGGCAGTAATTTTTTAAATTGTTTATTTGTCTGAAAATGTCTTAAGCTCAACTGAAAACTTAATTCATAGTTATCTTGGATATAAGGTAAGGGTTAGACTTTTTTCACTTTTTAGAAATCTGCTTTTTGTCTAATCGCTCTGGTTTTAAAGGTAATCCATACAGAAATGCAATTGTTACAATGTTACTTGTTGAAAAAACTTTGCTTCTGCCATTTGGCTCCTTTGTAAAAAACAAAAACAAAATGATTTATCATATCTATACGATTCTGCTTCTGGAGTCTTTATTTTGTTCCTATAAATAAGAGTTTTTATCATGAATGACTATTCATTTTAAAAATACCTTTCCTGCATTGAGATCTTCATATTATATTCTCATTTATTTTGCTCATATTGCTAATCATGTTAATTTTCAAGTGTTATACCTGTCTTACATCCATGCACTATGTTTTTTTATATGTCACTGGTCTCCATTTGCTGTTAATTTGTTAAAGTTTCTGCATCTATAATCTTGAGTAAAATTTCCATGGAACTATTCTTTAATTTTATTGTTGTTGTCGGGCTTTGGAGAATGGATTACTGCCCTCAAAAGTATCTTGTCATAGATGGCCTTTCTTTCTCTATTTTCTGTAAAGTTATATAAAATTGGTATTTGTTTTTAAATTTTTATTTTTGGTTTGGGGGTACATGTTAAGGTTTGTTACATAGATAAACACATGTCTTTTTTATTACTGGACAAGATGGCTGAATAGGAACACCTCGGGTCTGCAGCTCCCAGCAAGACCAACGCAGAAGGCGGGTGATTTCTGCATTTCCAACTGAGGCACCCAGTTATTCTCACTGGGACTGGTTAGACAGTGGGTGCAGCCCACGGAGGGTGAGCTGAAGCAGGGTAGGGCATTGCCTCACCCAGGAAGTGTAAGGGGTCGGGGAACTCCCTGCCATAGCCAAAGGAAGCCATGAGGGACTGTGCCGTGAGGGACGGTGCTATCTGGCCCAGATACTACACTTTTCCCGTGGTCTTTGCAACCCACAGACCAGGAGATTCCTTCAGGTGCCTACACCACAAGGGCCCTAGGTTGCAACCACAAAACTGTATGGCCATTTGGGCAGACACCGAGCTAGCTGCAGGAGTTTTTTTTTCATACCCCAGTGGTGCCTGGAATGCCAGCAAGACCGAACCGTTCACTCTCCTGGAAAGCGGGCTGAAGGCAGGGAGCCAAGTGGTCTAGCTCAGCGGAACCCACCCCCATGGAGCCTAGCAAGCTAAGACCCACTGGGTCGAAATTCTCACTGACAGCACAGCAGCATGAAGTTGACCTGGGACGCTCCAGCTGGGTGGGGGGAGGGGCTTCTGCCATTCCTGAGGCTTGAGTAGGCAGTTTTCCCCTCACAGTGTAAACAAAGGCACTGGGAAGTTCGGACTGGGCAGAGCCGCAAAGCCCCGCAAAGTGGCTGTAGCCAGACTGACTCTCTAGATTTCTCCTCTCTTGGCAGGGCATCTCTGAAAGAAAGGCAGCAGCCCCAGTCAGGAGCTTATAGATAAAACTCCCATCTCTCTGGGACAGAGCACTTGGTGGGGAGGGTTGGCTGTGGGTGCAGTTTTAGCAAACTTAAACATTCCTGCCTGTGGGCTCTGGAGACAGCACAGCACTCGAGCTCTGCTAAGGGACAGACTGCCTCCACAAGTGGGTCCCTGGCCCCATGCCTCCTTATTGGAGACACCTCTCAGGAGGAGTTGACAGACACCTCATACGGGAGACCTCCGGCTAGCATCTGGTGGGTGCCCCTCTGGGATGAAAATTCCAGAGGAAAAAGCAGGCAGCAACCTTTGCTGTTCTGCAGCCTCCACTGATGATACCCAGGCAAGCAGGGTCTGGAGTGGACGCCCAGCAAAATCCAGCAGAACTGCAGCAGAGAGACCTGACTGTCAGAAGGAAAACAAACAAAGCAATAGCATCAACATCAACAAAAAGGACGAACATGCAAAAACTCCATCTGAAGGTCATCAACAGCAAAGACCAAAGGCAGATAAATCCATGAAGATGTGGAAAAACCAGAGCAAAAAGGCTGAAAATTCCAAAAACCAGAATGCCTCTTCTCCAAAGATTGCAACTCCTCGCCAGCAAGGGAACAAAACTGGATGGAAAATGAGTTTGACAAATTGACAGAAGTAGGATTCACAAGGTGAGTAATAACAAACTCCTCTGAGCTGAAGGAGCATGTTCTAACCCAATGCAAGGCAGCCAAGAACCTTGATAAAAGGTTAGAGGAATTGCTAACTACAATAACCAGTTTAGAGAAGAACATAAATGACCTGGTGGAGCTGAATGACACAGCATGAGGCTTCATAAAACATACACAGTATCAATAGCTGAATTGATCAAGTGAAAGAAAGGATGTCAGAGATTGAAGATTAACTTAATGAAATAAAGTGTGAAGACAAGATTAGAGGAAAAAGAATGTAAAGGAACTAACAAAGGCTCCAAGAAATATGGAACTATGTGAAAAGACCAAACCTACGTTTGATTGGTGTACCTGAAAGTGACAGGGAGAATGGAACCAAGTTGGAAAACACACTTGAGGTATTATCCAGGAGAACTTCCCCAACCTAGCAAGACAGGCCAACATTCAAATTCAGGAAATACAGAGAACACCACAAAGATACTCCTCGAGAAGAGCAACCCTAAGACACATAATTATCAGATTCACCTAGGTTGAAATGAAGGAAAAAATGTTAAGGGCAGCAAGAGAGAAAGGTTGGGTTACTCACAAAGGGATGCCCATCAGACTAACAGTGGATCTCTCAGCAGAACCCTACAAGCCAGAATAGAGTGGGGACCAATATTCAACATTCTTAAAGAAAAGAATTTTCAGCCCAGAATTTTATATTCAGCCAAACTAAGCTTTAAAAGTGAAGGAGAAATAAAATCCTTTAGAGAGAAGCAAATGCTAAGGGATTTTGTCAACACCAGGCCTGCCTTACAAGAGCTCCTGGAGGAGGCACTAAACATGGAAAGGAAAAACCTGTACCAGCCACCACAAATACAACCCAAAATGTAAAGACCATCAGCACTATGAAGAAACTGCATAAACTCATGGGCAAAATAACCAGCTAACATCATCATGACAGAATCAAATTCACATATAACAATATTAACCTTAAATACAAGTGGGCTAAATGGCCCAATTAAGAGGCACAGACTGGCAAATTGGACAAAGAGTCAAGACCCATCAGTGTGCTGTATTCAGGATACCCATCTCATGTGCAAAGACACACATAGGCTCAAAATAAAGGGATGGAGGAAGATTTATCAAGCAAATGGAAAGGCAAAAAATGCAGGGGTTGCAATCCTAGTCTCTGATAAAACAGACTTTAAACCAACATAGATCAAAAGAGACAAACAAGGGTGTTACATAATGGTAAAGGAATAAATGCAACATGAAGAACTAACTATCCTAAATATATATGCACCCAATACAGGTGCACCCAGATTCATAAAGTAAGTTCATAGAGCCTACAAAGAGACTTAGACTCCCGCATAATAGTGGGAGGCTTTAACATCCCACTGTCAATATTAGACAGACAAATGAGACAGAAAATTAACAAGGATATTTAGGAATTCAACTCAGCTCTGGGCCAAGCGGACCTAATAGACATCTACAGAACTCTCCACCACAAATCAACAGAAGATACGTTCTTCTCAGCACCGCATCATACTTACTCTAAAATTGACCACATAATTGAAAGTAAAACACTCCTCAGCAAATGCAAAAGAATGGAAATAATAACAAACCACCTCTCAGACCACAGTGCAATCAAATTAGAACTCAGGATTAAGAAACTCACTCAAAACCGCACAACTACATGGAAACTGAATAACCTGCTCCTGAATGACTACTGGGTAAATAATGAAATTAAAGCCGAGATAAATAAGTTCTCTGAAACCAATGAGAACAAAGACACAACGTACCAGAATGTCAGGGACACAGCTAAAGTAGTGTTTATAAGGAAATGTATAGCACTAAATGTCCACAGGACAAAGCAGGAAAATTCTAAAATCAACACCCTAACATCACAATTAAAAGAACTAGAGAAGCAAGAGCAAACAAATTCAAAAGCTAGCAGAAGACTAGAATTAACTAAGATCAGAGCAGAACGGAAGGAGACAGAGACACGAAAAACCCTTCAAAAAATCAATCATACCAGGAGCTGGTTTTTGAAAAGATTAAACCACCAGCCAGATTAATAAAGAAGCAAAGAGAGAAGAATCAAATAGACACAATAAAAAATGATAAAGGGGATATCACCACTGATCCCACAGAAATACAAACAACCATCAGAGAATACTATAAACATCTCTACACAAATAAACTAGAAAATCTAGCAGAAATTGATAAATTCCTGGACACAAACCCTCTCCCAAGACTAAACCAGGAAGAAGTTGAATCCCTGAATAGACCAATAACAAGTTCTGAAATTGAGGCAGTAACAGCCTACCAACCAAAAAAAGCCCAAGACCAGACAGATTCACAGACAAATTCTACCAGAGGTACAGAGAGGAGCTGGTACCATTCCTTCTGAAACTATGCCAAACAAAAGAAAAAGAGAGACTCCTCCCTAACTCATTTTATGAGGACAGCATTATCCTGATAGCTAAACCTGGCAGAGACACAACAAACGAGAAAATTTCATGCCAATATCCCCGATCAACATCGATGTGAAAATCTTCAATAAAATACTGGCAAATTGAATCCAGCAGCACATTGAAAAGTTTATCCAACACGAACATGTCATCTTCATCCCTAGGATGCATGGATGGTTCACCATACACACATCAATAAATGTAATCCATCACATAAACAGAACCAATGACAAAAAACATGATTATTCAAATAGATGCAGAAAAGGCCTTCAATAAAATTCAACACCACTTCATACTAAAAACACTCAATAAACAAGGTATTGATGGAACATATCTCAAAAATAATAAGAACGATTGATGACAAACACACAGCCAATATCATACTGAATGGGCAAAAGCTGGAAGCATTCCCTTTGAAAACCTGCAATGACAAGGATGCCCTCTCTCACCACTTTTATTGAACATAGTATTGGAAGATCTGGCCAGGGCAATCATACAAGAGAAAGAAATACAGGGTATCCAAATAGGAAGAGAGGAAGTCAAATTACCTCTCTTTGCAGATGACAAGATTGTATGTTTAGAAAATCCCATCATCTCAGCCCAAAGACTCCTTAAGCTGATAAGCAACTTCAGCAAAGTCTCAGGATACAAAGTAAGTGTGCAAAAATCACATGCATTCCTATACACCAATAATAGAGAGCCAAATCATGAGCAATCTCCCATTCACAATTGCTCCAAAGAGAATAAAATACCTAGGAATAAAACTTACAAGGGATGAGAAGGACAGCTTCAAGGAGAACTACAAACCACTGCTCAAAGAAATAAGAGAGGACACAAAAAAGGAAAAATATTCCATGCTCATGGATAGAAAGAATCAATATTCTGAAAATGGCCATACTGCCCAAAGTAATTTATAGATTCAATGTTATTCCCATCAAGCTACCATTGACTTTCTTCACAGAAGTAGAAAAAATACTTTAAATTTCACATGGAACCAAAAAAGAACTCATATAGCCAAGACAATCCTAAACAAAAGGAACAAAACTGAATGCATCATGCTACCTGACTTCAAATTATACTACAAGGCTACAGTAAACAAAACAGCATGGTCCTGGTACAAAAACAGACATATAGACCAATGGAACAGAACAGAGGCCTCAGAAATACCACCACACATCTACAACCATCTGATCTTTCACAAAACCAACAAAAACAAGCAATGGGAAAAGGATTCCCTGTTTAAGAAATGGTGTTGGGAAAACTGGCTAGCCATAAGCAGAAAACTGAAACTGGACCCCTTCCTTATACCTTATACAAAAATTAACTGAAGATGGATTAAAGATTTAAGTGTAAGACCTAAAACCATAAAAACTCTAGAAGAAAACCTAGTCAATACCATTCAGGACATAGGCATGGGCAAAGTCTTCATGACTAAAACACCAAAAGCAACGGCAACAAAAGTCAAAATTTACAAATGGGATCTAACTAAACTAAAGAGTTTCTCCACAGCAAAAGAAACTATCATCAGAGTGAACAGGCAACCTACAGGACGGGAGAAAATTTCTGTGATCTATCCACCTGACAAAGGGCTAATATCCAGAATTTACAATGAACTTAAACAATTTACAAGGAAAAAAAAACACAATTAAAAAGTGGGCAAAGGATATGAACAGACACTTTTCAAAAGAAGACATTTATGTGGCAAACAAATATATGAAAAAAAGCCCATCATCATTAGAGAAATGCAAATCAAAATCACAATGAGCTATCATCTCATGCCAGTTAGAACGGCAATCAATAAAAAGTCAGGAAACAACAGATGCTGGAGAGGATGTGGAGAAATAGGAACACTTTCATACCATTGGTGGGATTGTAAATTAGTTCAACAGACAGCGTGGCAATTCCTCAGGGATCTAGAACCAGAAATACCATTTGACCCAGCCATCCCATTACTAGGTATATACCAAAAAGATTATAAATCATTCCACTATAAAGACACATGCACACGGCACACATATGTTTATTGCAGCATTATTCACAATAGAAAGACTTGGAACCAAACCAAATGCCCATCAGCGTTAGAATGGATAAAGAAATTGTGGCACATATACACCATGGAATACTATGCCGCCATAAAAAGAATGAGTTCATGTCCTTTGCAGAGACATGGATGAAGCTGGAAACCATCATTCTCAGCAAACTAACACAGGAACGGAAAACCAAACACCACATGTTCTCACTCATAAGTGGGAATTGAACAGTGAGAACTTAATGGGCACAGGGAGGGGAATATCACACATCGGGGCCTGTGAGGGGTGGGAGGCAAGGGTAAGGATAGCATTGGAAGAAATACCTAATGTAGATGATGGGTTTATGGGTGCAGCAAACCACCATGGCACATGTATACCTATGTAACAAACCTGCACCTTCTGCACATTATCTCAGAACTTAAAGTATAATAATAAAAAAAAAGAAATAAAGTCATTAAATAACTAAAAAAAAACATGTCATAGTGTATTTTTGTAAACATCATTACATCACCCAGGTATTTAGCTCAGTACTCAGCAGTTATCTTTCCTGCTCCTCTCCCTCCTCCCACCCTGCACCCTCAGGAAGACCCCAGTGTCTGGTGTTTCCTTGTATGTGTTCATAAGTTCTTATCATTCAGCCTTCACTTTTAAGTGAGAACATGTGATATTTTGTTTTCTGTTCCTGTGTTAGTTTGCCAAATATGGTAGCCAGCTCCACTCATGTTCTCATAAAAGACATATTGTCATTCCTTTTTATGGCTGAACAATATTCCATGGTGTATATGTATCACATTTTCTTTATTAGTCTGTCATTGATGGGCACTTAGCTTGATTTCATATCTTTGTTATTGTGAATAGTGCTGCAATGAACATTCACGCTCATGTGTCTTTATGGTAGAATGCTTTATATTCCTTTGGGTATATACCCAGTAATTGGATTGCTGGGTTGAATGGTAGTTCTGCTTTTAGCTCTGAGGAATCACCATACTGCTTTCCACAATGGTTGAACTAATTTACACTCCCACCAACAGTGTAGAATTGTTCCCTTTTCTCCACAACCTCACTGGCATCTGTTATTTTTTGACTTTTTCATAGTAGCTATAGACTTCCTATTTCTTATTTATGTGTGTTATAAAATTCAGCTGTGATGTAATCTGGACTTCTTTTATTAAAAAGCAATGTATTTTATAGATACGTTTATTTACAATCTCTAGCTCTTTTTTGTAATTTGCTAAGAAATTTTCCAACTAATCTAAATTATTGAAAACATACCATTCCTTACACAATATTTCTCTTTCGTTCATGATATAACTTGTAATCTCTTTTGTTATATCAGTTGTGTTAGGTAGTTAGACATTAGCAGCTTGGAGGAGGTGAAAGAGGAAAATAGAAAGGCTGTCACTAAGACAGCCCCTGGCCCACCTTAGTTCAGCCCCAAGACCACCTTCACTCCACTAACAGATGGAGTTTGTTGTAAAGTCTGTGGCCAGCACTTCCTGAAGAAAGAGAAATTAGGGCACAGGTGGAATCCTCTGAAGTGGCGCATGCCCAGTAAGCTAAAACTGTATTTTCGAGTTGACCCTGCAGTGGGCTTTTCTTAATGAATTATAGGTAAAAACATGCATAGTTTAACTTTATTTATATAACCATAAACTGTCAATCAAATAACATTATCCTGTCACTCAGACACAGCCCAAATCTCGACTCCTCTCCACAAACCCCATAAAAGTGAAATGGCCTCGTTGTCTGGAGTAACACCTGAAATTAGTTGTCTCACAGCCATGGAAAACTAGGATGTGGACACACAAAGAGTGAGGCTGAGAGTGGAAGATTAATGGGCGGAAGAAAGAGAAGAGCTCTCTGCTGCAGAGAGGGGTGCCAGAAAAATGGTTGCTAGCTCTGTGGTGAAATGCAAGGGGTTTTAGAAATGCCTGGTAAGAAGGCAGTGTTTGATTTACATAGGGTGCAAAAGATGAGTTGGACCAGGAGTGCCAATTGCATAGGGCACAAAAAACTGGTTAGGACTAGGTGTGTCATTTGCATAGGGTGTGAATTTCTGGCCACCCCATGCTAATCTTTTATAATGAAAGTTGGGTCCTCTGCCTGAGTTGCACCGTGTTGCACTTTTCTTTACTGTACACGTGGTAACAAAAACAGGGAAGATGGAGCCTCCATGTTGAACATGCTTGGCCCCCAGGTAGCCCTTTCCTATTGGCACAGCTGCCGGCATTCCCTCATGCAAGCTTCCACCTTGCTTACCTATGTTTGCAGCTTGATTTTTCAGGCTGCTCTCTGTTAGAAAAGAAATGATTTTGGGACTTCTTTTTGTTAGAAGGGAAGTTCTCCCTGAGGACTATGTTGCCCTCACTATCTGCCTAAATAATTTCTTTTTACCTCCTGTATCAGAAGCACCTTGAGTTTTGTAAAGAGGGGCTGATTTCACTTTACAGAAATCAATCCGCTCTCTGAGAGTGTATTACTGTGCTTCAATAAACTGCTTTGAGCTCACCTTTTGGTGTTAGTTTGCAATTGTTTGCTCAGTATCACAAGATCCAAGATTCCTGCTCCAGAGCTTCAGCTCTGTTGATCTCCTTGGTTAAAGGATCCACCCTAATGTAGAATTCTCAGTAACAACTGGTCTAGCTAAAGGACTATCAATTTTATAGAATTTTATAAGTAAAATAATTTTGCTGATATTAGTTTTCTCTATTGTTTGCCCGTTTGCTATATTTTATTTTTATTATTGTTATTGGATACTATAGTATAGTATCCAATTTGTTTTCCTTTGTATAATATTCGGAAGCCTAGATTACTTATTTTCTATTTTTCTCTTTTGTATAATACATATTTAAAGTGATACAATTCCCTCTAAGCAAAACTTCATCTTCATCCCACATATTTTTATCTGCTATTTTTAAATTTGTATTTAGTCACTCAGTTCATGGTAACTATAATTTTTTATTTTTTCTTTCACTCACGATTTATTTATCTTACTGAATTTTTATTTGAAAATACTGGGAATTCTGACGTTTGATTTTTCTATGAATGTAAGGTAAGTCAAGATGCTTGATACTTTTGTTCCAGTTTTCCCTATACTTAATGATTTTCTATTTGTTTATCCATTACTGATGGAGAATTGAAATCCTAAATATAATTGTTAATATCTATGTTTGTCATTTGTTGCTTTACGCATTTTGAAACTCTGTTATATTTGATAACAGTTAGAACATTATGCTGCCCTCTGAGTTAACCCTTTTCTATTGTGAAATGCTCCTTATGCTTGATAATATAGTGTCACTCTGATGTCTACTTGATATTAATTTAGCCACTCCAGCTTTCTTATATTTAGTGTACTCCAGCTTTCTTGTGATTAGTGTTTGGATACTGCATCTTTTTCTTTGCTTATACTTTTTTATCTACTTTGGCTTTATATTTAAATTGAGTTTCTTGTAGGTAGCACGTAGTCGGGTTTTGTATTTTTATCCAATATGACAATCTCTACCTTAAAGTGTTTAGAATAATATTTAGTGTAATGATCTGTATGGTTTGATTTATATCGGTCATCTTGGTTTTCATTATTTGTCTCATGTTCTTTGTTCCAGGTTTCCTACTTAGCTGCTTTAGCTGCATTAAAGTGTAATCTTTAGAATTCTATATTATATTCATTATTATCTCATTAATACATTAAAAATTAAATTTTCCTTTGTCAAAAGAGCTTTGGTTCAATTATAATTATATTATGTATACTATTATAAAATAATTATATATTTACTGCAAAATTTCACATTAAATATTTATGATTCTACATATTAAGTAAATTCTCTAATTGCCAATGTTAAAGGTAAAAGTTTATATCATACCCATAAGGACATACAATAATGATTTTTTGATCTTCCATACAAAGCATCAAAACTACTAGGTTGAGAAAATTCTACAGTTCAATATTTTCTTCTATGGTGCTCTTATAAAAAGATCAAATAGACACTATAAATATGCTTCTTAGCTTCGAGAATAGAGTGTAGAATACCTTAGGCACTCCCAAATTCTTAAGAGTTTCTAAAACAGAACTAAAATACTAGTATTATTTTTAATACTTTATCTACTATTGTGTACCTGAGGAAAAATCCTCAGGATATTTATATCAAGCAGGAATTCCATGTAAGTTGCTGTGGGCACTTTTCTAGAGCTTCCAGCACTTGTTCTCTGTTTAGGTGTTAATCATCCTGTGAACTCGAACAAGTAAACCTCTGTCCCTACTTATTTACAGATGCTTTCAGCTCAGCCTTAACATTTTTGTAAGATCTTTCACATAAACGAGTGCTGTTTTGGTAATTTATACCGTAAGGGCAGATAGTGATAATTAATATCCAATAGAATATCCTAATATTCTGACATTAAAAATAGGCTGAGTAAATGTTTCAGAGACTTCTAACTTTGATTTCTTAGGCATTCATTGGCCAACATTTTTCTATATTTCATGGATCATGATAAGTACCCCTAAACAGCAAAACAATCATTTTTGTGCTTCCTATAAATACAGGATCGGTGGGAAAAGTTAACCGAACAATCAGGACAGTGTAAAGGCAGAGAAGTGTTTTATTATGGCCACTTTAAAGATCAGCTCATCCTGCCCATAATAACGAGTTCAAATGATCCTGCATGAGTCTGCTATTAGCAGTTGTACTGTTACATTATGCATGGCATTTGACTATTCACAGAAAAGGAAATGCACTGTTTTCCATTAGTGGTTTTCTATGAGTGTAAGTCTACAAATTACTGATGATGTTTAGCCTGATGTATTGCTCCTTTGCATATTTATAATGCTCCTGTCACATTCATTATTAATATGAATATAATGTGAAGGACTAAAGAATATGATTTCTATCAATTTTAGATTTTGTGTTTGTGATTCAAGCACTTATGCAAATGTGACAGTGTATTTACATACTAGTTCACGTATGCATGAATAGAAAATACCCTTGCACTATGTCTTATATCATAGTTGGTACCCCAAAGTGTAAAATGAGATACCAAAATAATTTAAAGTAAATGTTATTTCTGAAACCAGGATATGATGACATTCTACAGTGGCTGACAATTTTTCTGGTCCAGAGGCACCTGTAGACAATTAATAGGAAGTCAAGCACACCAGAACACAATTATTCTCCAGCTTTTGTGGTATTCTCAACTTTTGCGGTAAATATTCCAAAAAGAGGGAATTTTGTAGGATAAGAATATGAACAGGGTTCCCCAAACTCTGAGAGGCTTATTATTTCTTTTACTGTTTCTGAGTATAAACATTTTTATGCCACATGATTTCTGAAGGTTTCTAGATGATGGCTCTTATGAAAGCTTAAAATTCTGGGTGAGTAAGAACAGAATATATCTTACATTGTCACTGCATCTGTCACAAATTAGATTGGAGAGAATTTAGTTTTCTGGTCCCCCAAATTTATAAAGTTTAATAAGAAAATAAATTATTAAAGGTTTTGCTTTCAGGTTTGACAATGTAGATATAATCAGACCATAAATGACAGATAAAATTTTTACAAAAAAAGAGAAAATAAAGCCCTAAAAACATGTGTTTAAAGGCACTGAAGAGTACTCGGCACTCAATTGGACAAGATTCAATAACAAAACACATTGAGTTGACCTGTACATTTGTAGGAATTTTTCTCTTGGGACTTTTGGTCATCAGAAAGCACAAGCTTAGAGTTCACAGTAGTCTCAATGATTTACCAATGCCGTCAAAACTTGAAGAACCAACATCTCAAATAAAAGTCAATCATAGTTTATTTCAGGTTGCAAGCATATTTACATGGTTGAAAATTAGTTATGTACCTTACTACTTAGTAGACTAAATGAGAAAAATTATATATGATGCATAAAATATATTTGATAAAATTCAGCATCCATTCTTGGTCTGAGAACACAAAATTGAAACAAGCCCTAACCAAAAAATTTTTGGTAGCCAATAACAGCAAGGATCATTGATAAGTTCTCGGAAATTGCAATTTTAAGAAAAACAATGTATAATAAAATCTATTTTTTTCTCATGAACATTATAACAAAATGACATTGATTGAAACAACATTATTCACTTAGTTTCACTTGAAGTCAGTTTCCAAGAACCTACTGACAGTGTTAAGTGAGGGCTTACCCTGTGTACGCACACACACACACACACACACACACAGAATAAGTGTATACTGTATATACAGATACAGTTGACCCTTGAACAACAGGAGTTGGAACTACATGAGTCTAATTATATGCAGATTTTCTTTCACTTCTGCCACTCCTGTGACAGCAAGACCAACCCCTCTTTTTCATCCTCTTCCTCAACCTACTCAACATGAAGATGATGAGGATGAAGACAGCTATAATGATCCACTTCCGCTTAATGAACAGTAAATATATATTCTCTTCCTTGTAATTTTCTTAATACCATTTTCTTTTCTCTAGTTTACTTTATTGTTAGAATACAGTTCAGAATACATACATACAAAATATATGTCAATCAACAGCTTCTGTTATCATTAAGGCTCCTGGTCAATGATAGTCTATTAGAAGCTACTCGGGAGGCTGAGGCAGGAGAATCGCTTGAACCTGGGAGGCGGAGGTTGCAGTGAGCCCAGATTATGTCACTGCACTCCAGCCTGGGCAACAAGAGAGAAACTCTGTGTAAAAAATAAAAAAAGAAGAAGAAGAAGAAGAAGTTGCATTTGGGGGAGTCAAAAGTTATACATGAAGTTTTGACTCTATGAGGAGGGGTGCACCCCAATGCCCATGTTGTTCAAGGGTCAATTGTATATATATGTGTGTGTATACATACATGGAGAGAGAGAGAGCAAGCACCGTATTTAAAGGTAAAATAAAAAAAATCCCCCAAAATATCAGAAAATTAGAGACACTGTTACTCTAATTCTCGCACACACAATAAAATACAATAATGAGAGAAATGGAAGAAATAAAACTCCTGACACAACATTATTTATATAGAAAATCCAAAATAATAAACATGTAAACTATCAAGACTATAAATAAATGTAGCAAGATCACTGGATACAATGTCAATATACAAAAATAAAATCCGCTTCTATATATCAGCAACAGGCTATTAGAAAATGGAATAAAAGAATACATTTGTAATAACATCAAAATAATTAAATATATTGGGAATTATCTAATAAAAGATGCCTAAAGCTTCTTTCTAGAAAAGTAAAACATATTTCTGGGAAGCATTAAAGAAATTTTAAATAAATTGAGGGTATAACATAGACTGCAAGAATATTATAAAAATGCTCCCTCTCTTAAAATTGGTCTTTGCATCCAAGACAATTTCAATTAAAATACCTAAAGATATCTTTTGTTTTGTTTTTCTTTTGTTTCTTTTTGGCCTGAATAAATTGATAGGATGATTATAAAATTTATTTGGAAATGCAAAATACCAAGAATAGTGAAGATATCTTCGCAAGGAACAACAAAGTTGAAGGACTTGTACTGTCTGTTATACCAACTTATTTCCATATGGTTGAAATACAAATTGAAAAGTAGATAGATGCAAATTAATATTGAGTCCAGATACAAACCTATTTATATAATCACCTAATTTATAACAAAAGTTGCCACTGTGTTTATGCTGAATCAACAGAATATCCAGACAGAGAGAAGAGAACCTTGACTTCTACATTATACCACACAAAAAGTAATCAATTCCAAATGAATTGTAGGCCTAAAAGGAAAAAGAAAAAATTTCCAGCATAATATTAAAAAAACTTCATGACCATAAAATATGCAACAATACCTTTTAAAAAAGCAACATTAATAAGAGGGAAAAGATTGATACATTGAATTTTATTAGAATTTAAAACTTTGAGTTTATAAAATATATCACAATCAAGAACGTGAAAAGGCAGACCAGAAGATAAGAGAATATATTCAGGATACATATGTCAGAGGTAGAACTCATGTACATTTATATATAAAAGATTGTTATATATCAATAAAAAGGGCTTACTCTGCAATAGAAAAATGAGAAAATGACTAGAAAAATGTCTTACAATAGAAAATATTAAAATTACAACCAAACATCTAAAACATATTCAATAACACTAGTCAATCACAGCTTTTTACCTGTATATGACACCAAATTATCTAAAAGATAAAAACTGAAAATATGAAGCATAAGTGAGAGTACTGGGATACTAGAACTCACATACATTACTGGTAGGTGAGTAAACTGGCATAACCACTTTTTAAAAAATAAATTTAAATGTATGCACATACTATGATGCAGCAACTTCATTTTCAGAGATATAACTAAAGTATGTATGTATGTCTTTACATCAAAAATAGATGTACAAAACTGTGAAAGCAATAAACTCAATGAAAAACAAATCAAATGTTATCAAGAATAAAATAGGTAGACCAGGCACAGTGGCTCATGCCTGTAATCCTAGCACTTTGGGATGCCATGGTGAGTGGGTTCACTTGAGGTCAGGAGTTCGAGACCAGCCCAGCCAACATGGTGAAAACCCATTTCTATTAAAAATACAAAAGTGGCCGGGTGCGGTGGCTCACGCCTGTAATTCCAGCACTTTGGGAGGCCGAGGTGGGCGGATCACGAGGTCAGGAGATCAAGACCATTTTGGCTAACAGGGTGAAACCCTGTCTCTACTAAAAATACAAAAATTAGCCGGGCATGGTGGCGGGCGCCTGTAGTCCCAGCTACTCTGGAGGCTGAGGCAGGAGAATGGAGTGAACCCAGGAGGCGGAGCTTGCAGTGAGCCGAGATGGCGCCACTGCACTCCAACCTGGGCAACAGAGCGAGACTCCATCTCAAAAAAAAAAAACAAAACAAAAGTTAGTAAGGCATGGTGGCAGGCACCTGTAATCCCAGCTACTCGGGTGGCTGAGGCAGGAGAATTGTTTGAACTCGGGAGGCGAAGGCTGCAGTGAGCTGAGATCATGCCACTGCACTCCAGCCTAGGTGACAGAGCAAGACTCCATCTCAAAAAAAAAAAAAAAAAAAAAAAAAGTAGGTAAATTGTTATATACTCACACATAGTATTATAATCAAATGAATAAATCACCACTTTGTGCAGCAGCAGAGATGAATCACACAGATCACTGCTTCATAAAACAATGAAGAATTGTTGTATGAAGATGAATCTCAAAATTATAATTTTGAGTGAAAAAAAGCCAGAATCCAATGTATATAATGTACGGTTTCATTCATATAAGTTTCAAAAACAAGAACAACTAGTCTCTTGATAAAACTCAGACTAAAGTATATATCCTAACATGATATCAAGGAAGAAGCACACAGATATTTCTGGTTCTCATGGTAATCATTTATATTTTGATTTAAGTGGTTCTTGTACAAGTGTGTTCACAGTGAAAAAATTAAAGAAGCTATACACATGTCATGCATACATTTCCCATTCTGTGTATTGTATTTCAATAAAAATATTTTAAATAAAATCTTAATATAACATTTGTTTCAAGGAAGTTGTTATTCAAATAATTACTATATTTCTACTAATAGGAAATGTAAGATCATACAAGAGTACGGATGCTGTGCTATCATATCATAACATTTACTTCTGAGAGAAAAATCATGGAGAAAGAACATGAACAAGCATGATTTTCTTGTTTTCACCATCCAAATGTTAACCTTCATTTATGGGAGGGAAATATTTCTGATATGAATCATAATAAATATGTTATGAAAGAATAGCCATTTTTATTACAATAATGGATTTCTGCTATCAAAACTGTACTCCTACTTTTTTTTTTTTTTTTAACCCCAGATGTAGTCTTGCTCAGTCGCCCAGGCTGGAGTGCAGTAGCGCCATCTTGGCTCACTGAAACCTCCGTCTCCCCGGTTCAAGGTATTCTCCTGCCTCAACCTCCCGAGTAGCTGGGATTACAGGCACACACCACTATGCCCTGCTAATTTTTGTATTTTTAATAGAGACAGGGTTTCACCATGCTGTCCAGGCTGGTCTCAAACTCCTAACCTCATGGATCTACCCACCTCTGCCTCCCAAAGTGCTGGGATTACAGGCATTAACCACCGCACCCAGCTTGTAATCTTGCTTTCAAAGCTTATTTCACTTGCTTATATTAATTGTAGCTTCCCTAAGATCTTCAGTCAAAATAAATGTTCCTTCCGTTACTCCAGAGTGCTTTGCTTGTTGTCTGTTTTTACTATTACAACACATGTCTAATTTTGTTTTATATCATACACCATACTTTTATCTAATGCCCTCTTCCTCATTGAACAGTTGCTATTGTAAGACAATAACAAGTACACACATGAAATATGTGGAGTTTCTATCCTCTAGATTTTCACTGAAAAGAAAAGCATACACATTCATAAGGAACTATGAATTTCATACTGCAACAGAAACCTGTAATAAGTACTGCAATTGAGATGGAAGAAGGATACATTTGAACAAAATGTGTCACAGGTAAATCTTATCAGGAAGGATATGAGCTAAATCCGGGGGTATAAGTAAGTTGTTCCTTTGTTATTTCATTTAGTCAACTATTTAAGATTTACTGAGTACTTCTACATGCCCAGTACTGAGATAGATGCTGGAATTGTACAAATGAATAAGATGCAGCCTCTACTCCAGAGAAATTCAGTGTTTAATAGTAGAAATCCACATCTTGACATATAGTCACAACAAAGTGGACTGCATTGCATACGTAAGAGTTATATTTAAAGTGTTCTGAAAGCACAGAGGAAGGAGAAATAGTATCTGGTGGTGAGTAGACATAAAAACAACATCGACAATATTTTTTGTGAGTTTAGCACACATAAAGCACTACACTAAGGGTTTCCCATGCATGAGTTCTCTAATTTACTCGTAGACTAAACATTTCCAGTAGGCATTATTACCAGGTTTAATGGATGAGGAAACCAAGGGACAAGAAGGCAAGTTAGATTGCCTAAGGATACATATTACTCAGAGATTCAGGATCATAAATTCAAATTGTCTTATGTCAAAGCTCTGAAAATACTATCCTCACCTTTAATCACACAGTCTCTGTGACATATTCTAAAGTGCTGCTTTTCTACCTTCAGGCATTAAGAGCAGTGACTGAAAATAATTTACAAAACTGTAAGATACTAATCATAGATGGGGACTCAGGATTTTTACAAATTCAGATCTACATTCATTACTAATCTATCAGTAACATTGTGTTATAATGTCCTCCTTGGAGAAGTCTCTAGAGGGAGAGAAACTTTGAGCAGAGGTTAGGTAGGAGAAAAATTGTGAAGGGTGGGAGGACCTGAGCACATTTCTAGCCCAGGAATATAGTAGATGGAAGACACAAATGACTAAAAGAGGTGATTTAATAGTGAAATTTCAAGCACAGTAGTTCCAGAAACTCTAGTAAAGGTATATAAAGGGAGAATATGGCAAAAGTGCCTGAGTAAGATTTCAGCAGACATAGGTATGAGCGAAGGGCATTCTGCTTAAATAAAATAGTGGCAGCAGTGAACAATGGTGTGACATTTTTAGCTTAAAGCTAGTAATACGTGGAAGCAAAATGTCAAATGAGCAAATAGTGCCTTGCACATAATACGCATTTAATATATATTTATTGACCAGACTTTAGAAAGACTTTATTATTTACCGAGTTACAGAAGTATAAAAAATTAACATGTTTATTTCATTTATTATTATTTCAAGTTTTAAATACATAGCTAAGAGAATATGCTGTGCACTGACTTTTTTCTGGATTCTTGTTTCTTATTTTGAATTTATTAACCTTTACAATGAGTAATAATAATTACATACGCAATTTAGACTTGTAATTGTATAATAAATCTCTACTTTCATGATATATCTCTGCTTGATATTTAGTACCTGGGATTAACATGTAGGATTACTAAATTTCAGAATCAAAATATATGCAGCATACACCTTAATTTGTTCCATGTTTGATTCAACTGATTAAACGTGAAGAATTATAAGGCAGTATAGGTATTTTGTATTGAAAATCTTCTACTGAAACTTGATGTCTAAAGGAGATTCAAAACGTACCTGATGGTACAGCACTTGCTGAAATCTAAGTGTGAGACACAGGGTGTCACAACCCAAGATGACAGAAACTTGTGTTACTGAAAAAAGCCTTTCCCTTTGACAAAATGTCTGCCACAAAGCATCCCACACTCTTTCATACAGAATGAAGGAAATTGTCATTTTGATGTTTTCTCATGCATGGATTACAGAAGAGAAAACAAAACTAAAGACCATAATTTTAATGTCTGAAGTGAATGAAAGAGAGTAAGCCTTAATTAGCCCATAAAATACAGAATAATGGGAAAAAAAATCTACAGGAATTCCCGAAAACTAATTTTAGCTGGTAATTTTAATGCACTTCTCAATAGAACTATTTAATCAGAAATAATGAAAATTAATGGACACTGGACAGCACTTCATTTTCAAAGAGCTTTAGAAAAGTTAACACACTGTTATACGGATTTAGCTCTAATAAGCTTCTGGGTCACTGGCGAGCCAGTTCAAATATGGATCTACCATGCTGATTAGTTATGCGTCATGTATCTCCAATTGCAAGGGTTGTGCGTTGAGTATTCGTCAAAGACATTCTGTATAAACCAGCTGTCCATTAAAAGCTTTTCTCCAAGCTACGTGAGTCAATTCAACAGTGGAGACACTCCTTTTATTGTTAAGGAAAAAAAAAAAACAATATGGGCATGTGAGAGAGTAACTCAATGTTTGAATACATAAACAGGTTCCTACAGTAGAATGCCTTATTAAAATAATTTTGTTTAGGTGTTCGATACCAACTCTGATTTTTCTACTACAATTTCTTTCTGAACTAAAACAAAAAAATGATTCCTTTAACTATTTTATCTTTCTCTGCTCATTTTGTAAGTCTCCCTCCCTGAAAAATATTTTCTTCTAACTCTGGATGGCATCATTTACTTCCAGCTTTTCAATTCTCACCTGCATCCCTCTTGTAAGTCCTTGCATTCTCTAGTCTCCCACTGACAACCGCTTATTTACTTTCTGTCATTGGTTACATTTTTCTAGAATTTTATATAAATGAATTATACTGTAAGTACAGGTTTTTGTCTGACTTTTTAACTTTACATAATGAGCTATAATTAATCCATGTTGTGTGCATCAGTAGTTCCTTCCTTTTAATTACTGCATAGTCTTCCATGTCACAAACATCCATACATATATCCTGTGTATATGTTACAATTTGTTTATCCATTCACCTATTTCACTTTTTTTCCAGGCTGGGGCTATTACGAAAGAAAGTGCAACAGATTTTCAGATTTGTTAACAAATAATTTTAAAGATATATGCTTTCATTTCCTATGGGATAATTCCAGGAGTAGAACATCTGCATCATATGGCAGATATACATTTAACTTAAAAAAAACAAACCTGTGAAACTGTGTTGCAAAGTAGTTGGGACATTTTAGCTCACCACTAGCAGTGTATGAGAATTTCACTTGCTCCAGGTTCTTAACAGCACTTATACTTTGGTTTTAGCTTTGTTATTTTAAATATGTAGTGTTAAAAAGTTGTGGTATTGTGCTTTTAATTTACCCTTCTGTAATGATGACAATGATGAACACCATTTCAGGTGCTTATTTGTCATCTGCATAACTGCTGCGATTGTCTGCTTAAACACTACTTGTGTATACATATATTATATATATATACAGATATATATATTTTGTCTGTGCCTTTGACACACTATACATATATATAAAGTTATATATATATGTGTATATATACACACATATATACACATGTATAATGTAGAGAGAGAGAGACAGAGCGTGTCAACAGGCACAGACAAAATTAGCTCCCAACAAAGGCCTGCTAAGCAAAAAACAGGAAAGCAGCAGCTTAGTTAACAGAAAACTTTTAGATAATAACTGTTCCACTTTAGCCAAACATACACACCAAAAACAAAAATAAAAATAAAAAGTGACCTCACCTTCCCTCTCACAAGCAAAGCCTAGTTGAAGATCGCAGATTATCCATTTGCCAAGCTGTAATGAAGTGCCTCCAGTGACCTTGCAGGAGTGGTTTCAAAGGTCAGATAGGGAACCTAGACTTTCATTCCACCTTTGGATGGTATCAAAAGAGTCCTGGTAAAAGGTTATCATCAACCCCCAGTGGTAACAAGACCATGCCCTCTATGGTGTCAGTGAGGCCTTGTATAGAAATGGTAAGAAGACATTGCTGCGGCCAGGCGCGGTGGCTCACGCCTGTAATCCCAGCACTTTGGGAGGCCGAGGTGGGCAGATCATGAGGTCAGGAGACCGAGACCATAATGGCTAACACAGTGAAACCCCGTCTCTACAAAAATACAAAAAAATTAGCCGGGCATGATGGCGGGCACCTGTAGTCCCAGCTACTCAGAGGGCTGAGGCAGGAGAATGGCATGAACCAGGGAGGCGGAGCTTGCAGTGAGCCGAGATCGCACCACTGCACTCCAGCCTGGGCGACAGAGCTTGACTCTGTCTCAAAAAAAAAAAAAAAAAAAAAAGGTGGCATTGCTGCCTCTCTCAACCAGGTAGTACCAGTGGGAGCCTAGCGGAGAGCTGGAAAACCCAAGCCCCTCAGTATAAATGAGGAATGTCAACGTTGGCCCCATGGGGAACCTTAACTACCAAAACCATCTGGCAATAACAATATGTTTCTCTTACTCCTTCTTCTGATTGATCATTGTCACAGGGGACCAGCTATATCAGAAGATATAAACAAGATCAACAATATAATACTCACAATTTCCAGATTTCAAATAAAACTTTCTTATTATACGACATACCAAGAAAATCTCAACTTGAACGAGAAAAGATAATCACAGATGACAACAGTGCGGTTATAGAGTTATAAAACTGCCTTTCAAGGGTGTCAAAGCATCTATCATGTAACTGCCTACATGAGCAATCATGAGAATGCCTGAGATGAATTACAAAATATAAGGTCTCAACAAAGAAACAGAAGATATAAACTATTAAATTGAAAATTTAAAACTGAAAAATTGAGTATATTTTCTTAAATGAGTGGATTGGTTCAAAAACAAAATAAGGTATACAAAGGAAGGAATTAGTAAACTTAAGACAACAACTAAAATAGAAATTACCCAATATAAACAGCAGTAAGAACCTAGACTAAAAAGTAACAATCTTAGGAACATTTTGGACTATAATTACGTATGTGACATTTGCATCACCACAGTCCTAGAAAAAGAGGAGAAAAGAGTGGAGCTGGAAAATGTTTCTGAGTAAGTAATAGCCTAAACACTTCCACAAGTTGGCAACAGATATAATCCTATGAACTCAAGAAACCGAACAAATTCGAAATAAAATGATCAAATGCTGTCTTTTTGTCCTGAATAGCATGTTTGTTCCCCATGTTCCTTCTTTACATAGTGTTTCGATGTAGTGAGTAATACTGAAAAAGCTTAATAGGATAGAATGTTTCATAACCAGCTATTTGGAATTTAAATAATTAATGTTATAGGAGATATTTTATGTTTAGGAAGTTTTAATTGCCTTTCCAAAATATAATTGTTATAATTTGTGTTGCAAAGAAAAAAATAGTTTCCATTCTCATTTAACTCTTAGCAATTTAAAATGTTTTATCAATTTAAGAAATGTTTTAGAAATCTTTTAATTCTCAGAAGTTGATTAGATACAAGTCTGATTATGTTTGATCCTGTTAGAGTGATGTGTTATCGAGTCTTATAGAGCTATTTCAGTTTGCAGCAAAAAGCATTTGACCACAAAGCAAAGGTTCAGATAACACACTCTCAGTCTTTCTAATACATGCTCTCTCCTGTTAAATGCTTAATATTCCCAAAGGTAAATAGGAAAGCACTTTCTTCTGTATTTTCTGAAAGCAAACATTTTAGATCTTTAATCTTGGAGAAATTAAGCAATGATTTAACCTTCAAACTAAATACTATATAGCACAGACATTTGAAAATATAGCCTCAATGTGATTTTATCAGGATATTAGGTTTCATTATTTATAATGTTTGGAGAGTAACAACGTTATATATAAAGGCCAATGAAATAAGCAAAGTTTGTAGTGAAACCATTTGAAAGAAGGTTTTCTCCTAGACAAATTAACTGATTCTTTATCTTGATTAGGCTTCATTCTTTATTCCAACAGATACTTAAGTGGGTGAATCCTACAGACAATAAATTCACATTTTTCAATAAATTCAGTTTTTTTAAAAACTAATCTACTTCTCCAGATATCTGGTTTAGACTAGGTTTGATAAAATCCAAGAGAAATGTTGAGCCCTAAAACTTCAATTAAATAGACCTTTGAGACCAGAAACAACTTGACATTGAAACTTTTATTTGTCTGGTAAATTATACTTGAATATTTTCAAATGGCTCTACATTTTTTTTTTTTGTTCAGACAGATAAGAACCAAAAAATTGGGGGTATTTATATAAAAGAGTAGCATATTTGAATCAAATTTCTAAATCATTGTCAATCTGATTTTAAAAATTGTGTTGACACTGTGAAAAGGTCTGTTTTATTTGTACTTATCAGTTATGTTTAAATCTTATTTCCACAATACATACTTCAATGATAATCTATGTCAATAAATTATTACAAGTGGAAAAAATACTTTATACAATTCAATAAAACCAGTGGTGTCTGGAAGAATCTAAATGATTAGGCCCATCAACTAACATTAAAGTATTTAGAACCAGCAAACCTTGGCAGAAAGAAGGTGTTGTGGGGAACTTTCAGAGAAGAATGTCTGTGAAAGTCCAACATGTCTAATTGCTTGGCAGAATATAGAGAGACAAAATCTCCTGAGATGACAAAAATCTTCGTTTTGAAACTCCCAGTTGTGTATGCTCAGTGGGTTTTCGAGTGAATGAAGTAAGCTGGAAAGCACACGAGGGCAGCCTGTGTCTACTAAACCTTGAATTCCAGAGCTATGTGTCAGAGACCCTAATCATATCATAGGAAAGTATGGCCCAGGCATGGTGGCTCATGCTTAAAATCCCAGCTACTTGGGGAGACTAAAGTGAGAGAATCACTTGAGTTCAGAAATTTGAGACTAGCCTGGTATAAAAGACTATCCACTGAGTGTAGTGTACACTGCTTGGGTGATGGTGCACCAAAATCTCAGAAATAAAAATAAAAAAGAAAGAAAGAAACGTTTGGAAGAAAATGTGTTTCAGGTCAAGGAGCTATATGCTACCTACAATCTCAGCTGCTACTTTTAGTAGAAATTCTACTGTTAGTAGAACTTCAGAAGAGTTGGAATTTGACAATGAGAAAATATATTCTGATATTACATACCAACTCATAAATTGAGGTCTCTAAATGCTGTGTATTAAAATTTTAATGCAATTCTATGCATACAAGAGATAAGATATTGGGAAGAGTGCAAATTGTAATATACATCAAACACTGCATTTTGAGTTACACTCTTGTTCTTGAGTGTCTGCTATCGAAGACACGAATGTTAGATCACAAATAAGAGGCAACAGAATTGACTGTGCTTTATTCATTTTCTAGCTGCAATGTTTTGGTCATGTTACTAAACATCTTTGAATTGTAGTTTTCCCACATAGAATAAATGTTATCATAATAGTTTCTATACAAGGTTAAGAATTAAATAAAATACTTTATATAAGAGAAAACAAGCAAGAAGCCAGCACATAAACTACAGTTACTGGTAATATAATTGATTATTAGTGATAATGTACACATGATGATTAATCTCAATATCACATAACTTACTCAGTATAGTTCTATCTCCTTTGTCATTGTTCATAGAGAAGCACATTTATGTGTTTGTCCCGTAGCTTATTTCTTCATTATTTTTTACTCTTCTGACCCATTTTCTCTCCTGGTATGAAATCAAGATGGTGACTGATTTCTTAACATTTGCCTGTCTCTTGTTCTCCTACTTGGGTTTCTAGTTTTGAAATGCGTGTGAGTCCTGTTCAAAGTCTTTTTTTCCTAACATGGTATTGATATTTTGGATAAAGTTTGATCTGAATATTTGCTTCACACAGATGTCCTCTGAGTTTTTAAATAATCCCATCTAAAAAATTATGTATTATCCCTTCATACCATTAAGCTTTCATGCGCTGCCTTAAACAAGCCTCTATCTGAACTCAGTTTGTAATTCATTTCCTCATTCCAATCAAGATTCCTGACTCTTAGTTGGAAAATGTTCTATGGAAAAATAGAATGTGTAATCTTTGGCAAATTTTGATCTTCTGGTGAATTTGTTGTAAGTGCAACAAAATCTGTATATATGTAATAATCCTAATAACTCTTTCTTTTATAAATAGGGTATCAGAAATTCACCTGTAATTAAGGACTTTTACTATATTAAAAAGAGTAAGCTTTTTAATATAAGAGGGGTAAGCTGGGATTGGTAAACCTCTCTTGTCCATAATTCTGCCCCTTCTCTGTGCTTTCGGCAAGAGTGAACTCTGTTTAATGGATGCACTTGACAGTGGCAATCCATTATAAGTGCTTTAAAGGCAGACATAAGTAAAACAACCTAAACCACAACCATTGTTAATAATTGATGTTTATTCATCATTGGCAACTATTGATTATAGACTTAAAAAGAAGTTCTTTGTGTATTGATTTTGGACCCTTTACTTTGCTATACAGAAAACTGCAAGTGACTTGAACTTAAGGGAAGTGTGTTACAATTCTTAAAAAATTAAGTAGCCATTAAAGAAAAAAGGTGCAGTGTTCCATGGCTTCTTGTGGAATAAAAACAGGTTGTATTTGAAGAGATTCATGAGAGAATTCTCTTGAGTTTTTTTTTAAACAGCTGACTATTACTAACAATGCAGTTACAATTGAGAACTGTTTATCCTAGAAATTTTAAAGATGTGCATCTTACATTTTATAATACATGTGTAAGTTGAAACTGAATTTTATCAATTGTTTGAAATACCAGACATGCTGTTGGAAATATGTCTAGTCCATTTGTTTTGCTCATCATTTCAAGCATCATTTCATTCTATGACATAACAGGGGCCTATAAATACGCTAATGGAAGGGTGGAACTGGTATAATGTGGTTTTCATGCTTACTATGGCCTCTTGATTTGAGAAATTACACAAATGATGAGAGAAATGAGTCACAAGGAAGAACAAACTAGAACAAACAATACTTCCGTGCTATATGACACCCTAATTTGAGGAGTAATTTGAACGATATAATTGCATTCTAATATTGGAGCTATCATTCATTAGCTTGGAACATTTGACTTGTCACAAACCCTGTTGCTGCCCACATAAAAAATGAGGGAGGATAAAAATTATTTAACTCTCTAGCTGGATGTTGCAAATAGTAAACTGACAACATGTACATGGAATCGTGGTTTTAGTATCATGTGAGTATAATCATTAGTAGTTTCAAATGTCAAGCTGTTGAGACAACGTTTTTGAAGAAATATAAAATAGAATATTTAAGACAAATTGTTTCATTGTCAATAACTTATCCTGTTGGGAACACAAGCAAAAGACTATTAAAATATGTATACCTTTCTATTATTGACTCTTACTTATTTCTATGAATGCATAAAATGTGTGTTCTCTTTATTTTTAATAATATTTTAACTTTTTTTAGGATCAGGGGTACATGGCAAGTTTGTTATGTAGGTAAACTCATGCTGTCTTTTTAAGGTGGAAAATCTAGTGCCATACTCTATGTTCATAACGTTAGCAAGTATGTATATCCACCACATATTCATCTGCTAAGATATACATTTGTATATGGAAATACGTTTTCTAGGCATAGTGGCAGATACCTGTAATGCGCTTTCATAGAACTGTAGTATGGTGAAAATTAATACAGTTTGAAATAAAAAAGATCTCTATTCACATCCTAGCTCTGCTGTTTACTAACAGTTTAATTTTAGATGTTATTTATTATCACTAGTTGATGGTGATCTTATTTACTGTTATGAATTTAAATAAAAGAATGGAAGTGAAAATATTTAGCATGCTTGTCATATAGTAATTGCTCAATAGAGATTAATATTCCTAGCAAGTCAACTGTATTTTCTTAAGACTTTCTATATGTAGCTGTGATATGGCAAACATTATAAACATTTAAAAACAAACTTTTATTGTAGTTTTGTAGAAATCTGTCCATATTTATTTCTCACAATAACCCTCAGAATGCTTTTTTTTTTATATTATTTTATTTTATTTTTTGAGATGGAGTCTCGCTCTGTCACCCAGGCTGGGGTGCAGTGGTGCGATCTCGGCTCCCTGCAAGCTCCGCCTCCTGGGTTCACCTCATTCTCCTGCCTCAGACTCCTGAGTAGCTGGGACTACAGGCGCCTGCCACCAAGCCCGGCTAATTTCTTTTTGTATTTTTAGTAGATACGGGGTTTCACTGTGTTAGCCAGGATGGTCTTGATCTCCTGACCTCGTGATCCACCCGCCTCGGCTTCCCAAAGTGCTGGGATTACAGGCGTGAGCCACTGCACCCGGCCAGAATGCTTTTAAATACAAAAGACAACACAACTCTAGCTGACAAAGAACAGAAATAAATATTAGTTCAATAATTAAATGTCCAGAGACAGGGTGGGGTTTTGGCCTGGTTTGACCAGGAATCCAGTTTTATTTATTTATGATTTTCTTAGCTCTGCTCTTTTCTATTTGCCATTTTAGTTGAAATCTTGTCAGTAACATGGATAACTGACTGCTTTTATTTCAGCTTTCATGTTTGTACTTTACATCATTTAGACAGAGTTTCTGTATCTCAAATAATTATTAAGTTTTATACTAATGGGCCACCCATGAAGAACAGAGAAATTCCATGTGGTTGGCCAATTCTTGAACTACTTGAGTAAATCTCTGTTATAATGGAGATGTTAATGCTCATAATGGCTTAGAATCCAATACAGGAGCTGGTAGTAGTATAAATCCTATCCAAACCATATGCCTGCTCTATGATGGAATGGATGCTAAGCTAATAATCACAATGTTCCTGTGTCACTCTGTGGCACATGTACAAAAATATCTGTCAAGTTCCTTATTTGTAGTATCACGGTACAGGAGAGGAACTTGCAGATTATCAGTGGGCTTACTTTCCAAAGCTTACGAAGTTTGAATGATATGACTTGTTCAAGACAATTTGAAATTTTTAGTAATGCTGATTCTGTTTGTTTTGCTTTGTTTTGTTCTGAGACGTCTCTCTGTCACCCAGGCTGGAGTGCAGGGGCTGGAGTGCAGTTGCACAATCTCGGCTCACTGTAACCTCCTCTTCCCGGGTTCAAGTGAAGGAATGCTGATTCTGTATTCATACTTCTGACTGCAAGGAGTTCCAACAATAGGAGTGATTGCTTACTTATTGACTCTGGACCACAGGGTTAATGAGAAGTACGGAGTTACTCTAAGGTATTCAGCAATTTATCTATCAAACATGATTTGCATGATAAATAAATAAAATAACTATTATCACATGTGAATTAACATTAAAATATGTCCTCATTCTTGAAAAAACTGGGAGCTGTTGCACTGCTACAGGCAGTGCACCACTTAAGATGAAATATGTTTGAAATGTTTATGGGGAACTAATTCTAATTCTTTTTTCATATACTTCTTAATAGTAAAAAATTAATATATACATTAAATTTTTAAACAAGTTACGATGTGTTTGCAGGTACTATAATTGTCAGCTACAATAACAAGTACAAACCAATATTTATGTTATCTCAATGTTCATGGAGTTGAATAGGAAATGAAAAAGAATTTAAAATAATTTTTTCAATGGGAAAGACCAAAACTTGTTCAAAATTCAAAGAAAGGTTAACTTAACTTTGAACACAAATCTTGTTTAAGAAAAATAATAATTTAATTGATAGTGCATGTTAAAAAGATAGAAAACATTTCCAATTTTTCTTATTATGGAGCACATGATGCTTCTAAAGATTGAAGCATTTGCACTTTTTCCCACTGCAAGGAAAGAGGAGGCTTAAATCTTCAACTACTTGCAGTATACAATTGTAGACCTTTAGGGATAGAATACAATTTTGCAAAGTATAGATTTACCTAGAAATAAAATAAGTCCAAACGTGGGAATGATTGTTGAATTAAATTATGGCAGAGAGCCAAATGAGATGATACAACTTCAGCCTTCAGTCTTCTCCCTGACCCCACAATTTCTTTTTTAGATAATTTTTAGTTCGTCTAGTACAATAAAATACACAAGACTTTAGTACAGTACGTGGAGGTAATCCTGCATACATGAAAAGAAAAATTATGCCGACATACATCGATATAAGAAAATAGAAGATATGGAGAAGGAGCTTTGGGAAAATTTTAGTACAAACAGGATGTGCTTGAGGTCTAGATTGCTACTATTTTCCTAGTAGCAAATATATGAAGCCCTCTTATAAGCCTCCATTAATAATATTTTTTCACTTGTTTGACTTAGGATTTACTGTTTTCAAACAAAACAAGCCTTAACTAATACATATACGCACAAAAGAGAAATTGAAAGTTTAAAATTGCTTAATATTGAAAATATTAATATAATATTAATAAACATAATATTAAGTGGTAGCTCATTATGGTTTTAATATGCATTTCCCTGATAATTAGTGATGTTGAGCATTTTTCATGTTTGTTAGCTATTTAAATATCTTTTTTGAGGATTGTCTATTCATGTCCTTTGCCCACTTTATGATGTGATTATTTGTTTTTTTTCTTGATGCTTTGAGTTCCCTGTAGATTCTAGATACTAGTCCTTGTCAGATGCACAGTTTGCAAATATTTTCTCTCATTCTGTGGCTTGTCTGTTTACTCTGCTGATTATTTCTTATCCTGTGCAGAAACGTTTTAGTTTAAGTAGGTCCCATTTATTTGTTTTTGTTTTTGGTGCATTTGCTTTGCGGCTCTTAGTCATGAATTTTTTGCCTAAGCCAATGTCTAGAAGACTTTTACCGATGTTATCTTTTAGAATTTTTTTCAGGTCTTAGATTTAAGTCTTTGATGCATCTTGAGTTGATTTTTATCTAAAGTGAGAAATGAGGATCCAGTTTCATTCTTCTACATGTGGCTTACCAGTTATCCCAGCACCATTTATTGAATAGGGTGTCCTTATCCCAGTTTATGTTTTTCGTGCTTTCTTGAAGATCAATTGGCTATAAGTATTTGGCTTTATTTCTGCATTCTCCATTCTGTTTCATTGGTCTACAGGCCTATTCTTATACCAGTATCATGTTGTTTTGGTAACTATAGCCTTGTAGTTTAATTTGAAGTCTGGTAATGTGATGCTTCCAGATTTGTTCTTTTTGTTTAGTCTTGCTTTAGCTATGTGAGCTTTTTTTTTTTTTTTTGGTTCCATATAAATTTTAGGATTGCTTTTACTAGTTCTTTGAAGAATGATGATGGTATTTTGATGGGAATTGCATTGAATTTGTAGATTGCTTTTGGCAATGTGATCATTTGCACAATATTGATTCTATCCATCCATGAGCATAGGATGTGTTTTCATTTCTTTGTGTCATCTACTATTTCTTTTGGCAGTGTTTTGTAGTTTTCCTTGCAGAGATCATTCACCTCCTTGGTTAAGTATATTCCTAAGTATTTTATTGTTTCTGCAGCTGTTGCAAAAGGGATTGAGTTATTGACTTGACCCTCAGCTCGATTGTTTTTGGCATATAACAGAGCTACTAATTTGTGTATATTGATTTTACATCCCAAAACTTGACTGAATTAATTCATCAGATCTAAGAGCTTTTTGGATGATTCTTTAGGTTTTCTAGGCATACAATTATATCATCTTTGAACAGCAATAGTTTGACTTCCTCTTTTCCAATTTGGATGCCATTTGTTTCTTTCTCTTATCTGATTTATCTGTCTAGGATTTCCAGTACTATGTTGAATAGAAGTGGTGAAAGTGGGCATCCTTGGCTTGTTCCAGTTCTCAGGAGGAATGCTTTCAAGTTTTTGATTCTCTCCGACAGCAGGTTGTATTCTTCCATTATCCAGCAGGCTATCCAGGTTTGTTTTCATGGAGACACAGATACAAGATAAAAATTAAAAATGTGAAAGACCTCTTCAGTTCTAGGATCAGAACTGGCTCTTCATCTATACTATACTCCCACATTGTATTCGCTAAATTAAGTCAGAAGGCCAGCGTAAATTCAAAGATTATTGAAATATCTTTCTTTTCTTATTGGAAAGACTGATTGCAAAGTATGGATAGAGAAGGAATGATGTTTTCTGACTATTTTTATAATCAATATGTTACATACAGCTCTCATCACCACCAGAGTAGAGATAATTCTTTTTTTTTGTTTCTATTTGAAAATACTTTAAGAGATCTACAATTGACTGAAATCAGATCACATGCCTATTCTTGAACCAGTCACCTAATCCAATGGGCAATGTACAGATTACCTGAAGGCTGATCATCCAGCCCTCTGCTGTCTAATACACATTATCCATATCTAATTATAAATTACTACAGATTTTTATTACTTTTCCAGTGTCAGCATGTAGCTTAAAATATGAAAGTCAAACTTGAAGTCTTTATCGTACTGAACTTCTTATTCATTATATACTCACCCTCCTCTTTGTTGCACTCTTGATATACTTAATTTTTAAAAATCCATACTCATTTATGATTTTTGTTCTTTGCTGTAAATTCTATCCATAAACTAAAATACTTAATATCATTTTTAGAATATCTTGATCAATCCACCGTTTGCCTGTTTCATTCTAAATATGTAATCACCTGAGAAGTACTCATCCAATCTTCTAATTTCAATACCATATATATGTTAATAGCACCAAGGCTTTATTTATAACTCACCTTTAAATTTTTACAGTAGGTACCCAGCAAATTCATGCTGAATAAAGGAATAAATGAGTAAATAAAATAATGGACATTAAAGTATTCAATACATCCCAAAGCTCCAAAAATAACAGTTGTTATAATTATACAAAAAGGCATGCAGCTCCATGTGCTTCTAGAAGTTTCTTTGTTTTGCAGGTCTATTTAAATGATTGAATCACTTTATATTTTTGTATAGTCTGAAATATTGATGTTTACAATTAATTTAATTATAAGGAGATTGTTTTTCTTTCTCATTTGTGTTTTTACCCAAATATTGACACTAGTTTTGTTTTTATTTCATTTTAATAGCGATCAACTGCTTCTGACTGGCAGCTTGCCATTAGAAGCGGGTGAACTACCTATTATGATCCTGTATTAAATTAATTGGAAAGAGTTTATGTTTTCAGTATTCCAGCATGCTCGAAGTTTAAGATGCAGACAAGCAAAACAAGGCAGCCTAGAGAACATTTACCTTTGCATATTCTCATACAATTTTTATCCATTTTGCTTCTCTTAATAAACTTTACACAATCACTGCCTGGAAATGTATTTGGTTGTGTGTTTGCTTTGGAATTCTGCCCTTTCACTGTGTGCATCAAAATGATTTGCAACAGTTTGTTTATTGAATGACTTTAGCAAATTCAGCCATCTTCAAAATCACCAGTTGCTATTTCTAAAAGCAGGTAGATTTAAAATGAGCTGCCACTGTTTGCCAAATGTAGAAGTGTCAAAATGTTCCCAGTGAATAACATCACTTATTACACTGTAAAAATGTACTTTGGGAGCATTATTTACACACAGCTCATTTCTAACCTACATTTGGAACTTGGACTAATTTTAAATGGGCCAACATGCCATTTTTATATATTGATGAGAACTCTTTCTGAGCAAGCCAAGTAACACCTGAAAATAATTTTTAAATCACTCCTCATGGGAAAGATACCACATAGAAACCATTTACAGGTAAGATTGCCAGATGAAAGCATTTAATCATTCTGCTTTTAGAAAGGATATTAAAATTCTGGGCCAATAGCTTGTGATACTTCATTTGAAGTACAGTCATACCTCACTTAGTGAGTCACAGGGATAAGTTCTGAGACATGCTGTTTAGGTGGTTTTTCGTGCAAACATCATAGAGTGTATTTACACAAATCAAGATGGCATAGCCTACTACACACCTAGGCTATATAGTATAGCCTATTACTTCTAGGCCACATGTCTATACATCATGTTATTGCACTGAATACTGCAGGCATTTATAACACTATGGTAAGTATTTGTGTATCTAAACATATTTGAACATAGAAAAGTTACAGAAAGAATATGGAATAAAAATAAATACGGTACATGTATACAGGACACTTATCACGGTTAAAGCTTACAGGACTGGACATTGCTTTGGATGACTCAGTAAGTAAACAGTGAGTAAATGTGAAGGCCTGCAACATTACTGTGGACTACCGTAGACTTTAAACACTGTACACTTAGGTTATACTAAATTTTAAAAAATTTCTTTCTGCAGTAATAAATTAAACTTAGCTTACTGAAACTGTTTTACTTAAATGATTTTAACCTTTTGGACTCTTGTAATAACACTTAGCTTAAAACACAAACACATTGTACAACTGTACAAAAATACTTAATATAATTCAAATATTTTTTTCTATTTTTAATTTTTTATAATTATTGTTTACTTTTTAAGCTGGTTAAAAATAAAAGACAAACACATATATTAACCTAGGCTTACACAAGATCAGGATCACCAATATCACTATCTTAACACTTCCCTATCTTGTCCTACTGAAAAGTCTTCAGGGGCAAAAACACTCACGGAGCTGTCATCTCCTATGACAACAATGAGTTCCTTTGAAATTCCCTTTGAAGGACCTCCCCGAGGTTGTTTTACAGCTACCTTTTTTAATAAGTAAGAAAACATGCTAACATAATGATAAAAATATAGTATAGTAAGTACATAAACCAATAACTGTTTATTATTTTCAAGTATTATGTACTATACATAATTTTACATGCTATACATTTTTATTGAATCAAAACATTTTACATATTTAGGGGCTGCATGCATCTGTTACATGCATAGATTGTGTAATAAAGTCAAGGTATATGGGGTATCTATCATCTTGAGTATTTATCATTTTGGTTTTGGTAACATTTCAATTCCTCTCCTCTAGCTACTTTGAAATGTATAATACAATGTTGCTAACTATAGTCACCTTACTCTGCTACTGAATTTTGTTGCTTATTTGTTCTATCTAACTGTATATTTGTACCCACTAATCAACCTTTCTTAAATTCCCTACTCCCACCTACATACACTTCCTATTCTCTGGCATCTATCCTTCTATTCTCTGCCTCCATTCGATCAATTATTTTAGTCGCCATATATGAGAGAGAATATGCAGCATCTGTCTTTCTGTGCCTGGCTTAACTTAACATAATAACCTCCATTTTCATCCATGTTGCTGCAAATGGCATGATTTCATTCTTTTTTATGACCAAATAGTTCTATATTTTTATACAATTGGCAGTGCAGTACATTTGTATACATAAGCATCATCACAAATGTGTGAGTAATGAGTTGTGCTATGACATTAAAATGACCATGTCACTAGGCAATGTGAATTTTTCAGTTGCGTTATAATTTTATGGCCCTGCCATTATATATGTGCTTCATCGTTGACTGAAATATCTTTATGTTTCACCATTGACTGAAACACCTTTAGCATGAGTGTATATGCACAATATACCTATAATCTCTTGTATATTATAAACAAGGGTTACCCAATTAGAAAAAGCATCTTCGAACAGAAAATATAAATAATCAGATGAGAATTACTCTTTAGTCAAACTTTTTATTGAAATCAAATGTTTGTTACTGACATTAAGTTTTAAGGCAAAATCACACAGATTATATTGTTTGCCTTGTGAAAAATAATAATCAAAAATTGCCAGCATTTTACAACATAATTGTGTAAAGTGATTTTAATTTGAATTTGAGTCTTGTTTACCAACGGCAGTTCATATTATATATGTGTATATATGTGTATACACATATATACACATATATACATACATACACATATACATATATATACACACACACATATATATATATACATGCTTCCTTCTTTTGTTATTCTCTTAAGGCAAATTAATGGGTATAAACTGTAGGAATATTTCACAACATGCTGTAAATAGGCAGAGTATAAACAGATTTTATTCTTTCTTGGCAAAGAAAAGTGTTTATTAAAAATAATATACTGTTTTTTAAGGTGTATGGCTTTGAAATATAACATAAATTTGGAGAATATAGCTAGGAATTTGATATCATGGTTTTACTTAAAAAAGTATATTGGGTATTTTAACAAAACATGCTAAGCTTAAACTCTCAATGGTCAAACCATGAATCACTTGTCCTGGAAATAGTGTAATTTAGGAATAAGTGTGAACACAAATGGTGGGTGAGTTTCAACATACTATCAGAATTAATGTCATTTTTACTATGTTTCAAGCACTTTCTATGGATAATGTATTAAATATAGTAGCTCATTTAATTTTTACATCGACAAATGTTTACATAGGAGGAAATACAGATGTATAGAGATTCAATAACTTTGTTATTATTATACAGCTAGCAATCTAAACCCAGATGCCCTGATTATATCATCTTGAGCCACTTTCTTTCTAGCAAATGTTACCTGCTATTCAGGACAAATGGCTTCTGGAATAATAGGGTTCTGATATCAGCTCTAAAAATAGCTAAAGCATACAAGCATTATCTAATTAAATACTTTTTTTTTTTTTTTTTGAGATGGAGTCTCGCTGTCTCCCAGGCTGGAGTGCAGTGACACCATCTCAGTTCACTGGAAGCTCCGCCTCCCGGGTTCACGCCATTCTCCTGCCTCAGACTCCCAAGTAGCTGGGACTACAGGCACCTGCCACCACGCCCGGCTAATTTTTTTTTGTATTTTTAGTAAAGACGGTGTTTCACTGTGTTAGCCAGGATAAATACTTTCTTTAGCATCAGGCTGAGCCATATGCTTCGGAATCTATAATTATGCCAAAAGGATTTTAATAAGAACAACTTTAAAACTGTGCCTGTAACTGCACATTTGATATTGAGATTTCCATCCAGGTATTATACAGCCAACTAAAAGTAAATCAGTAAAAAAGAAATACCTTCATTCACTTACCCCCATACTGAGAGGTGACAACGTGCTAGCAGCCCTTGCTCGCTCTCGGCTCCTCCTTGGCCTCGGCGTCCACTCTGGCTGCGCTTCAGGAGCCCTTCAGCCCGCTGCTGCACCGTGTGGGAGACCTTCTCTGGGCTGGCCAAGGCCGGAGCCAGCTCCCTCTGCTTGCCGTGAGGTGTGGAGACAGAGGCGCGGGCGGGAACCGAGGCTGCGCGCGGCGCTCGCGGGCCAGTGCAACTTCCAGGTGGACGCGGGTTCGGCGTGTCCCGCACTCGGAGCGGCCGGCCAGCCAGCGTCGCCGGCCCGGGGAATTAAGAGGCTTAGCACCCGGGCCAGCAGCTGCGGAGGGTGCGCCGGGTCCCCCAGCACTGCTAGTCCGCCCACACCGCGCTGGAATTGTCACCCTGCCTCAGCCGCCTCCCCGCAGGGCAGGGCTCAGGACCTGCAGCCCGTCATGCCTGAGTCCCCCTCATGCTCCCGCCGTGGGCTCCCTTTCGGCCAGAGCCTCCCCGACGGGCGCTGGGCAGTCCCATAGGGCTGAAGAGGGCGGGCGCGCGCCGCGGGACTGGCGGACAGCTCCGCCCGCGGCCCCTCTGGGGCGATTCATTAGGCGAAGTCAGCTGGGTTCCTGAGTTAGGTGGGGACTTGGAGAACTTTTATGCCTAGCTAAAGGTTTGTAAATGCACAATCAGCACTTTGTGTCTAGCTCAAGGTTTGTAAACACACCAATCAGAACTGTCAAAATGGGCCAATCAGCTCTCTGTAAAATGGACCAATCAGCAGGATGTGGGTGGGCTCAGATAAGGGAATAAACGCAGGCTGCCGGAGCCAGCAGTGGCAACCCGGTGGGGTCCTCTTTCACGCTATGGAGGCTTTGTCCTTTTGCTCTTTGCAATAAATCTTGCAGCTGCTCACTCTTTGGGTCCAAGTTGCCTTTATGAGCTATAACACTCACCAAGAAGGTCTGCAGCTTCACTCCTCAAGTCAGTGAGACCATGAACCCACCAGAAGGAAGAAACTCTGGACACATCTGAACATCAGAAGGAACAAACTACCAACACAGCATCTTTAAGAACTCCAGCACTCACCAGAAGTGTCCGGGCTTCGTTCTTGAAGTCACCGAGACCAAGAACCCACCAATTCCGGACACAATACCACTATTTTTTCTCTTATGATTTCTCTTCTTAGTAAGTGCCTACATTATTCATCTTTCCTCAAATGCGATAAGAGTTGGAAAAAGTAATCGTTGACTAGAAAGGTACATCCCACCAAGATACAACAGAGAAAAAAGAGCAAAAGTCTTTGGTGAACAGCAAGCCATCTCTGGAAGTCTTCCACTCAGGCCACCAGAAAATAATGTGCAGGTATTTCCCAAGTCCAGAACATTCTCACACTCTTCCCCAGATGAGCAACCCATAGTTACTTAATTCAGCTGAAAGCATTAAGAAATCTAAACTGTATGTACTTATCTCCAGGCTGAAATGCTGCCTCGTGTGATCTGATGCCATATAAATGAGAAGTGAATTTATCTGTCTCCATTTTATTCTTCTACAAACACACATATATGAGTGTCCGCTGGTGGAACAGGTAAACCATAATTGCAGCAAGGTCTTTTACTGGGAAGAATGGGAAGAAAACACAGTACCACCGGCCCATGGCAATGATGAACTCCTGTAGTAGATGCTGCTTTTATGGCAGTGAGTAAAGTTCCTTGTGTTTACTTTGATTTAGCTTTGATTTATTTTGATTTAGTTTGATTTATAATAGAAATTCCTCTCTCTGTTGTCCTTCGTGTTACAGACTCAGTGGTCTTAAAAGTTTTTCTTGTTCATCATCCTCCATAGACATGTTGGAGGTAAGTATTGGGGACAACCACACTTTTGGAGGCTTACTATAACTGCAAAAGGGTTGTTTTTAGGACTCAAATATTCAAAGGTTTATTTTAGTCAATAATTTATTTAGCAACATAACTCTCTCAAAAACCTTACAGGCTTGTGATTTGTTTATTTCTAGTCAGTTCAGTTCTGTCAGCTAATAACCACACCAAAAATCCTTTCCAGGGATACTTCTGAAACTGTTTTATTTATGTTTCTTAACTTCTTCAGCTGTTTCTGTTTACATAATGGATGACTTTGAGGATGCCTGAATTAACAAGTTTGGATGAAGGTCACTTTTTTTTTTTTCTTTTTTGAGACGAGTCTTGCTCTGTCGCCAGGTTGGAGTGCAGTGGCACGATCTCGGCTCACTGCAACCTCTGCCTCCCAGGTTCAGGTGATTACTCTGCCTCAACCCCCCAAGTAGCTGGGTCTACAGAAGTGCACCACCACACTTGGCTAATTTTTTGTATTTTAGTAGAGGCGAGGTTTCACCATTTTGGCCAGGATGGTCTCCCATCTCCTGACCTCGTGATCCAAGGCGGGTGCCTTGGCCTCCCAAAGTGCTGGGATTATAGGCATGAGCCACCGTGCCCGGCCGAATGTCACATTCTTAATCTGATCTTTGCCACAAGTGTAGGTCCCAAAGAGCCTATGCATCCAATAGCTTTTCCAATTGCATCTCTTACTTTTTGAGGTCTAAAATCAGTTGACTATTCAAACGTTTGAGGCCCCAAATTTCTAGATTCTTTCTATTAGCTTTTGGTATTTGCAAGCAAATTTGGTCAGTCTTGTCAGAGATCATCATTTTTCTCTAATACCTGTTGACTCAGACAATTGCAGTAAATACATGCTTCAAAATAGTGTTTCTCAATATCTTTCCATTTAGCTTTACTCTCAGAGGGCACCTGGTCACTCTTGAATATCTGACACTTTTACCGATGAAGATATTTTGTCTCCAAATTTCCAACTCTGTTACAAGTTTTCTCTCTGCCTAGTGATGAACTCCTAAGCTGATATCACATTTTTTTAGGGTTTTTAATTGTCATTTTTGTTACAGAAACATCAACATTAGGTTACCAATATCTGTACTATTCCAAATAAAATTAGCAGCTGTAACAAAAAAATAACATTTTAGTAAGCGATTTCACCTTCAGAGTTCTTAGTCTGATTTGCCATTGTTGTATCCTGACACCTTGACTTATGTGCAATGTTGATTTATCCTGAAACAAATTTGAAAAATATTGAATATGTTGATTTGAACAGGTGAAAAATGAAGAAATTAGTCTATGAATTTTATTCCAATAGTTGTAATGCAAATCCAGAAATGTCCAGAATATGCACATATAATTACCCAGCTCAATTTATGATTTTATTATATAAAACACTTCAGTGAGAAATTTTGTGAATTAACTAGTAAGGGAAAATAAAATATATTGAAAGTGGGTAAACATTGAAAAGGAAGAAATATGGCTCCCCAAAAAGAGAAAACAAACAAACAAAAAAGGTAAATTATAAAATTGTCAATAAAATAGAAGGAAAATCAATTTCTTGTATGACATTGCTTCTGCAACATGTGTTTAGCAACAAAGTTATAGTAATTTTGAATACATAAAATATTCAGGAGGTTAGCCATTTATTTTTATAACTATGTACATTGAATGGCTTTTTTTCTTTGCATGTGATTATAACAGTTTTCTCAAAACTTAAAATGTCAGAAATTCATCTGACATTTCTTATATATCTGCTCAGTGTATCTCTAGCAACATTATTTTAATTTAACAAGGGATTGTACTCTGTTTTGTTTTTTATATACTCCACATTATCCTTAAAAATGAAAAGTAAACAAAATGTCAAATAAATATAAAAAGAAAAATATGTGACTACATGGTCACATATATTTTATGCCCAGTATTGTGTAAAGCAGTTTATCCATTTTCTCTAAATCTATCTTTGCCACCACCATGTAAAATTGGTTTTATTATCCCAATTTTACAATTTAGAAAAATATAGGTTCCCATAACTTGTCAAAGTCAGCGAGCTAGTAAGAGGCTGACTAGAATTTTGAACCTAGAGAATTCTACTAGAGAAACGGTGTTCTGCCCTTGAGGATCTCAAACTGTATTTAAGTAGACAGGCATAAATAAATAGAATTGCTTTGTGGTTAATATTACAGTCAAATAACAGGCAAACATCTGTGAGTGTACAGATGAAGGAGAGATAAATCTGAAATAAATGGATCAAAGATTGTTTGGAAATAAAATGTGTAAAATGTTATTTCATGTGGGTCTTCAAAGGCAAGATGAGTGAAATTTACCAAGCAGCTAAGTAAAGGGAGTAAGATCTCTAAGCAGAATCAAAAGCATCAGTAAAGACACAGGAGCGTAGGAATGGCTTTTTTCATAGGTAAGTGCTTTGGTGAAAACTTTGGTTTCTAAAAATAGCTTCATCCCTTTACCCAAATAATGTGATATCTACTTTATTTCTTTTCAGTTGATATCTCCGTTGTATTTCACCATTTTGGCATTTCAATATAAAGTTATCGTTATAACTTTACCTTTCATTATAAAGTGTTTTCTATATTTTTCAAGGCAGTCAAATATATGTTAAGCTCTACTGTAAAAATTTCAACAACTGGGAATATGTAAGTCAATTCATATTTGAACAAATGAAACATGGCCAAAGATTAAGAAATACTTCGGATGAATAAAAACGCTAAATTTTTTCTGCCTGAATCTAAACAAGAAATGCAAATTGGTTTTATATGTTATCTCTCTAACTTTCAAAATAACGCAAAGAAGAGAAGCAGTTATTATTGATTACATTCTTCTAAATTCTATTTAAAGTATGTCTACCAGAAGTAAATATTCAAATATATTTTATTTTTCCATTGATTTCTCATTAACATTTCATTGTTTTACTGTAATGCTTCTTATTCCAATGTTTCCCAAATTTTCTTTGCCATTTCTTTTAATACAATTTGAAATGTTAAAATACAATACATATTAGCAAAGAAAACCAGAATTAGATTATTTGACACTATGAGAACTAGTCTTTTATAATACACATTGAAAGATGTCTGAGACGGGTATCAGAGTGGGATTAAGAAGAAGTACAGGCCCAAATGGGGTGCAGAATTATGGAACATAATGCTGTTTTATTTTGAGGCTCTGTATTCTTCTTCCTCAGATACTTATAAAGTTTACGTTTACCTACACTAATTTTAAAACATACACATCTGTTTCACATCGTTGAGTATCATTTGTGTTTACTGATACATGTGTGTTATTTCCCTCAGTGTAGTGTATCACAAGTCAACTCATTTGTTTTCTTCCTTCCAGGATGTTGCCAAAAGAAGGCATCTCTTTTGCTTTTACTAGGGTCTCTTTAAGCCAAATTGACATCAGTACATGTAACATTTAGCCTCTTCCAAAAATATCTTCATAAAATACAAGTTTGTTGTTCCAGTTACATTTTTAACTCATATAAAATAAATACATAACTATTAAAATTGAAATGTCACTAATATACCACCTAAAATTATCTTATGCAGCACAATTATAAGTATCTCAAGGTTAATTCTAAAGGAAGATGATGTCTAAACCTCTTACCCAAATTTTATAATTTTATGGCTATAGTTCTCCATCTCATTTGGCCCTGTACTTCCTCTTAATTCCACCCTAAGACCTATTTGAGAGATCTTTCAAATGTGTGTTATAATAGACTAGTTCCCATAGTGTCAAGTAATCTATGAAGGGATAGAGAGTAAATGATCATTTATCTGTTCATGGGAAGAAAATTTTGTTTTATTGTATGTTAATGTTTGTGTGCATGGATGAATTCTCTTAGAATTATTTTATTTTATGTAGTAAAACAATATTTTGCTTTGAATAAAAAACTAGAGTAAAATAAAGATTTAAAATAAAGATAAGATTGTATTTCCTGTGAATTTTTGTCATTAGAGAACCTTAACTTTCTTAGCTGTATTTATTTAAAGTTTGTATCATTTATGTAACTTTATATCACTCTATGGAAATTGCTGATTATAGTAAAAATGAAAGTTCTACAATACAATGTAAGTTCTTACATAAACCAATAACATATGCAGTTAAAACTAAATTGGTTTAATATTTTGGAAACAGATAACATTTTTTCAAGGGTAATGAAGAACTTCTGTATCATTCTCAATCTTCAATCAAGAGAAAATATTGGGTATGTAGATTAATATTTTGAACTTCATAGAGTTTTAACTGCTAAAATCATCATTGAAAATATGCTGTATTAAACTTTAGGACTGACTCAGGTTTTGAAGGACTTGACCCTAAAATCATATTTATTTTCAATTCTATTTAATTAATACACTCAGAATTTATGTCTTAATTGCATCACACATCAATGCATTTCGCATTTTGATTAGGTAATAGTTTTATATAATTCTCTGGATCATTTGATTAGGCATCCATGGAAAAACTAAATGATACCCATTAGCCTCACAAAGGACAAAAGTTATATTTGCTGTATTATTGTTTGTAAAATTAATTTACTGCCTTCATGGAGACTTCCTTTCTGTGCTTGGCATTGTACCAGCCAGAATAATTTTTGGTGAGTTTCATCCCTAAAATGGTATTTGTGATCTCAATTACTGATAGCAATTTTTTTTTTCTTTTTGGAGACGTAGTCTCGCTCTGTCACCCAGGCTGGAGTGCAGTGGAGCAGGGTCGGCTCACTGCAACCTCTGCCTCCCAGGTTCAAGCAATTCTCCTGCCACAGCCTCCCAAGTAGCTGGGACTACAGGTGCATGCAGCCATGCCTGGCTAATTTTTTTTGTATTTAAGTAGAGATGGGGTTTCACCGTGGTGCCCACACTGGTCTCGAACTCCTGAGTTCAGGCAATCTGCCCACCTAGGCCTCCCAAAGTGCTAGGATTACAGGCGTGAGCCACCACACCCGGTCAGCAATTCTTTACTCACCAATTCCAACTTGCCAATCCTTATAGTGCTATTATGATTAATTTAGTAGCTTTAACATTGTAATAAGGTCCTCTGACAGTTCAAGAAAATTGCTGGACTCACTTTAAAGCTTTGAGATACTGATAGAGAGCAACAATTATACTTAATATTATATGATCAAATATAAGTAGGATTATTACTTATATATTTACATAAAATATATATTTTACATGATTATAATATATAATTATATTTTATACATGAGCATACAAAATTATATATGATCATCTATCAATCTATATACAACTATATTATAGTAGATATTATACCTTTCCTGCCATTGATATCTAGTACAAAGCATTACCTAGTGTTTTTGTCATTTTGATTATTTGGGCGCTGAGAGTGACAATATTGAAAATATATAATAGAATGCTGAGCAGAATTCTATTCTATTCACAACTGTCTGCCTGGAAGAAAACAATCCGCACAGTTTTTTAAAAAATGAGTATACCCAGAATGCTCAATATTATTTAGTGAAAAACTATATATTTAAATAAAGAGAGCTGTACCTCATGACTTTTACTCCACTATCATAGAAGATGGTCAAGTAGAAGAGGAGGGTTATAAAGCACAAAAAAGCATAAAAAGTAATGTCAGGATATCCATTTTCAATTTTTGGAAGTCTCTCTCAGACATATTTGCTAGATATTAAATTCAGATTCTTAGATTTAAAAAAAATGCAATGTGGAGGTCACATTTTCTTGTGGATGTATGACAGAATCAGGTTAAATAAGTAGTATTTGATATTAAATGCAAAGCAGGGATTCTCATTTCCCAGCCTGTCTTGAGCTGATAATGGTTGTGAAACATATCACAAAGACTACTATAATGGGAGGAACCAGACATGCCTGCTGTGAATTTTCTTTTTTCTCTAGAAATGGGGTATCATATTTAATGTTGCAAGATATCAATATGCATACCTTATCCTACCAAAAACAACTCATTTAGTAATGTAATTAAGACTAAATCACACCACAAGTATCCAGCACTCACATTGAAATGTAAATTCAAGTAGAATTTATAAAAGTCCAGGCTATTTCACATTTTTCTTCTTCATTGGGTTTTTTTTTTCTTATAAACTTTTTTTCTTTACACCACTTTTAATATTTCCAACAGCAGCAAAAATAGAGTTTGGGGGCAACATTTTTTAATAAAATGTTTCAAGGGACTTGAATAAAATGTTTCAAATGTTCAAGATAGATATATCTTCAACATTGTACTGTAGGTCCTTGTGAGATTATAGTCTTTCCTTCCATCAAAAAGCAACATTATTATATTCAAGTATATTTCACTGTCTGTTTGCTGGCCTTTTGTGACACCTCAGTACCAGTGGCGGGATATTGTTAGAGAACACAGTGATAGAAAATCACTAATGGAAATCTTTGCAACTGTCAGCAGCTTTTCAATTTTCACATGAGGATGAGTTTGCTAATTGGATTGAGTCTGTCTCTGGTTGTAATCTAAGCAAGCATTGGTTAAAGGAGGATCTGCCGTGTCACACCTGAGTTGCGTGCTAGGAAGAGAAGCATACAATTAATAAGAATTATTTAAAGCACAGCCCATGTGCATAACTAAATATGCCTTATTTCATTGATTAAAAAATCTGGTTATCAAGGAAAATTTTCAACTAAATCTTCAGGGATAGCTGAAGTAACTACCTATAGTATTTGAACTGGTGGTAGATTAACAGTGCCACAATGTGTTTAAATTATTAAGCAAAAATATTGCAGCTGATTCTTACAGGATTTTAAAAGAGTGCAAATACTGACTGCATTAGTTCGTTCTCATATTGCTATAGAGAACTATCTGAGACTGGATAAATTATGAAGAAAAGAGGTTTAATTAATTGACTGACAGTTCAGCAAGCTGTAAAAGATGCATGGCTGGGGAGCCCTCAGGAAACTTACTATCATGATAGAAGGCAAAGGAGAAACAGGTACAATCTTCACATCAGCAGAGCAGGAGAGAGAGTGAATGAAGTGGGAGGTGCTACACACTGACAAACAGCCAGATCTTGTGAAAACTCTTGTCACTGGACAGCACTAGGGGGATTGGGCTAAACCATTAGAAACCAACACAATGATCCAATTACCTCGCCCCAGGCCCCTCCTTTAACACTGGAAATTACAATTGACAGAAGATTTGGGTGGGGACACAGAGCCAAACCATATCACTGACTTTTAGTGATAGTGTATGGCAGAGAATTACAGTGTTGCTTAGAATATTTTTAGTAATGAAATACAGGATCCAAGAGAACATAGAGGATAGCCTCTAAGTATAGAAACTACTCATGAGCTAATTTTTATTTGCATAATGTAATGGTATTTACTGTAGCAGAGAGTGACTTACTACTATCAATAGTCTCTTTTTGTTATAAAACTTCCAGAACACATTCCCAGTGTTTTTGCATCGATATGGGGTCAAATGACACAGCTTTAGCCATTGAAAAGTGAACAGAAGCAGTTGGCCACTAAAATGTCCCTCAATATTCTCTAAAAAGTCTCTATCTTTGGTCATTGGCTAATGGGGTACAGAGTTTCCAGTGGAGTATACTAAAGGCTACAGGATAGGCAAATCATTAGGTGGAATGAACCTGGGTCCCAAATGATTGCATAGAGCAGAGACACTCTCTCTCACCTCTGCACCTGACCCATATTACACTATGTGTGGAATGAGAAATAAACTTGTTATTTATAAATTATTACTGTAAGACCTGTAAAATGAGAATCCGGGAAAAATGTTTGGTGGTTGATATAGCTTGAAATTTCTTCTGTACTTTGTGAGGTACTAATGCTGGTATTATTGATTCTTAAAGAGTTAGTGGGGAATTGTGAGATTTCCTACATAGAATGGACATTTTCTTTTAGTCTGTGCTGTCCCTACCCCCACTATTGTCAGTAGGAGTTAGCACAATTCAACAATTCAGCATCCTCCACACAGTAATTTAGAAAAATGACCAAAATGCCAGCATCGTAGTCCTTTCCTTACTTTTTCCTTCAGGATGATTCACTTCCTGGTGTTTACTCTTAGGCTCAACAGTTTTAGGCAGAAGCAGCATGGATAATCTCAAGAAATAAGCATACCATTGTCTCCTGCGTGTACTTCTCTTTTTATCCATCACACGCTTTTACTTATGTATATCTCCTAGCATCAAAAGGAGAAGCTGAAGTATATTTCTATTATCAGCTTGCATGGATATTAGAAGACACAAATGTGCCACACACTAAATCAAACCAATCTGCCAACCCTATGGTCTGTAACCAGCTGAAGCTCCAAGTAATATGTTGTTGAATAGCTCTGTTGCCCTCTAAGGTTGTAAGCAGTATGCTACAATTAAATAGCTATTAAAAAATATGAGGGTTTTTGTTATTGTTGTTGTTGTTGTTTGAGACGGAGTTTCACTCTGTTGCCCAGGCTGGAGTGCAATGGCACGATCATGGCTCACTTCAATTTCTGCCTCCCAGGTTCAAGGGATTCTCCTACCCCAGCTTCTTGAGTAGTTGGGATTATAGGCATGCATCATCATGCCCGGCTAATTTTTTGTGTTTTTAGTAGATACAGGGTTTCACCATGTTTGCCAGGCTGGTCTCAAACTTCTGACTTCAGGTGATCTGCCCTCCTCGGCCTCCCAAAGTGCTGGGATTACAGGCGTGAGCCACCATGCCTGGCCACATATGAGTTTTTATACAAAATTTTTTTTAGTAAAATTTATGTGTATGTAGCAATTTACAGCTGTAAAATTCACAAACTTTATGAACAATTGTCAATTATACCACTTGGGGATAAAGCATTTAGGAAGGGTTTATTATTACAAACTGAGTTAGAATAAAGCATGGAGAAAGAAATATTATTAGGTCATTTGTCAAAGTCCAATTAAGAATAAATGTGATTTTAAAAACATATTCTTTATTACAATTTGACTTCTATCCTTTCAGTTACAGTAAGTGGCTATTATTTTTAAAAACTGTATTAAAATATTTTCCTTGATTCCTCTTCTTCGTTCTTAGAAATATGTACAGTATCATACATAGGAAGTCAATGTTTTGCAAGGAAAGAAAGGATACTTAAGTAGGAGTGACAAAAACTCATTCAATCTCTAATTAGCTTTATGCTCTTGAATCATCCCTTACCTCCCAGTGCCTTGATGCATCTATACTGGATAGTCCCTAAAATCACTTCTAAGATCCTTTATGCCACATAAAGGAAAATGAGGTAAAAATTTGAATAGCCATATAGTTCCTCTGAATTTTTTTGTTTTTACTTCAAATACCAAGTATCTTTTAACTCCTCAATCTCTTTTCCACTTTAAATATGCAAAATTTTCACCTAATTTTGACTTAGCCTAAATCTCCAAACCTTCTATCAAAGCAGTGTATAAAAAGGCTCTCAGAACAAGACGAGAAAAGTAAAAACAACATCAGTCTGTTGTCTACATCCTTCATTTATTAGTTCACTGAAGAGGAGTCTTAACTCTTTTTTTTATTTTTAAATCTTGTATTACCAAAAAACCAACTTTAGGCAAAACATTTTTGTTTCAGCCATTCCATATAATACTACTGGGATAAAAAAATTTATTAAAATACCTAACTCTTGCATAGAAAAGCATATATTAATTTCACAAAAGTTTGTACATAACAAGTTAGTTGAGGACCCCATGATAAAATAATTTGAGGGATAATTAAAGACCATTTAGAACCAGCCAACATTTAATAACATTAGAAGAAGACTAATGGAACTATAAATAGACCTTCAAACTGCCAACAAAAATACACAAGAAAACAAAACAAATGGAACATAAAGACCAGACATGCAAGCTTAAAAACTTTGCTTGTATAGTAAGATCCTACACTAACCATAAATTACATATTTGGTTTTCTCAAGCTATATCAAGTATCCCTAATGGAAGAAATGCCTTATAGCATAATTTTACAAGTCTTCTATGATTTATCTGCTTTGAGTCTCTAGCTATGTGAGATATGTTTCCACAGAGAAAATAAATGCCTGTTCTTTATAACCAAATTCCTTCTAGCATTATATGATTTTTACCCACACTATGTTACAGGATCCTTGGGGTGTCGCTTTGCCAGCCAGAAACCTCTGTGGCCAGTAGTACCTTTGCCTGAGTTTTACTCTGGCCTGCTGGGCTCATTCCATCCACTCGGCCTAGCAGGCTGCCCTCAGGTGATGTTACCGACCTGGACTGCATGCCTGCCATGGGTGAGTCAGGTGTGGACTGGCGAAGGGTGGGTGAGCGACCATGGGGTCTGGCCACTGTGCGCAGCCAGGCACACTGGTTACATTGGCACGGCCTCTCCAGGCAACAGAATGGGTGCCAGCTCCCTATGAGGCCATGGCTGGACCAGGCGTACCACAAGCAGCTTCCACGGCTGGCACTGGGGAATGTTGTGGTACCTGGAAGCTTGTGGATTCCAGGAACCACAGAGCACCAAGGAGGGTGTCACAACCCTGGTTTGGGGTGCTACTAGGTCTGAGATCCCCAAAGGGCTGCAGCTCTTCTCTGCTTCTTTCTTCTCTCCTTCTTGTCACCCACAACCTGGCAAGCAAGGGGCGTGTTTCAGTCATGTTTGTGTTATAACTCTTTTAGCCCCACCATTCAGGAGGTCCTGAGTTTTTGTTCTGTGTCCAGGAAGAATGAACTACATGGACAAGTAGAAGGTGAGCAAGGTGAAGAGGTGCTTTATTGAGTGAAAGACCAGCTCAGAAGAGACACACATTGGGTGACTCCTCTCTGCAAGGTGGCCTAATAAGCATTCAGCTCTCAGCACAGAGGAGACCCTGGAGTGGGTAGCTCCTTTCCACAGCTAGTAGTCCCAATGTTTGCTCGGCTCTCAGCAGAGAGGAGACCCTGGTGGGGTGGTTAGCTCCTCTCCGCAGCTGATCATCCTGTCATCTCCTCAAGTCTGGCTTGTCCAGGATTTTTATGGGCTTCAGAGAGAAGGAAGTGTTTGTTAATTGGTTCATGGGCAACCATGGGCAGGCCTGGACAAAGCACCAAGTTCCAAATTCTCTCCATAGGACTGGCAGTACAGGCCCCAGGCTTCAGGCATTCACCACTTGAAGGTGGGGCTTCACCAGGGAGCTGCCCTTTCCGCCCCAGAGCCTGTCTGCCTCCTGCTGCTGTTCCTGTCACCCAGGCTGTTTGTGCCAAGGGGCACCTGCAGGCCTCTGCCAGCTGCCCTCGGCCTCCCTCTCATGCTCATTGGTGCCCAAAGTCCACAGGGGGCCAAAGTAGCAGGGGTCAAAGTAGCAGCTGCTCTGAGTGTGCACACACCTAGCTAGGCTGCAGCAGCTTCCTGGCTGGGCCCCAATCTTGTTCCGAGATTGGAGTGGGCACTGAGAGTAGGGAGAGGCCAGGTGGTGGGAGCAGACACCTCCAAGCCTGCAGGGCAGGGGGGACCTCCTGAGGACCATGAAAATGCAGAGATGCCCAGGTCTGCAGCCATGGCTTGGGTGGCTGCAGCTATTCTCAGGAAGGTGGGGCTGCTGACTGCTCCCAGCTCCTAGGAACACAGGGAGGCCTGGGTCCTAATCTGTCAGCCATGACTTGGGTGGCTGCAGGTACACCCAGGAGGGTGGGGCTCCTGCCAGCTCCCGGCTCCCACCAGCTCCCTGGAACATGGAACCCTGGCCACACCTCCCCCTCCTGCAGCTGGCATCATGGCAGCGGCTGTTCTGGATGGGCCACCACTGCCATCACCATTAGGATTAATCTGAAATATCTACAGGTAAGGCAATTATGTCTTACAAGAAAACGCTTGGTAGAATGACCCCAGCAAGTTACTCCTGTAACCCAGTGACTTTAAAACATATTTAGAATGATTCAGAAGATAAGGAGGTATATGTATGTGTATATAAATATTTCATATTCATAAAATGCATTTGGTAAATATAGGAAGACATTCACACAAAGAATGGAGTCAATGAAACAATAGATATTTCACATTATTCAAATAAATATGAAGGGAAGAATCTGTTTCCTTGCTCATTCAGCTTTGGCAGAATTCAGTTCCTTGCAATTATGGGGTTGAGATCTCTGTTTCTTGCTTGTTGGTGGAAGGCCATTTCCAGCTTTTAGAGACTGCCACATTTCTTGGCTCACAGACCTTATTCTCATGGCTTATCATCCCAGCCCACTCTTCTGCCTCCCTCTTCTTTTAAGAATCATGTGATTAGATTGGGTTCACTTAGAAAATTTCCCCAACTCAAGGTCTTTATTTAAACTTAATCACATCTGCAACTCTCTTTTGCCATATAAGGTGATATATAATGTGTCATGGATATTGTTGGAGGACATTATTCTGCCCACCACAGAGATTTAGTATGAAAACAATAAACACTATAAAATTGAACAATTTAAGAATTTTGGGGAAAGATATCTTACCTATTTAAAAAGATTAAAATTAGTTCTGGGTCATTTGGGAATATTGTGAAAGCTTAAATAGTCTTATGTATTGTCAATAGTAACCTAATTCTTTAAGGTTTTAATGTTTAGCAGATATTCTTATACAGATAGAAATTATTTTCAATATGCTCAGGAAATGTCTTTTTACTGAGAATATTTCTCTTGCTTATAAAAATAATGAAGAAGTCAATTCTATTTTAAACAATCTGTTTTTCAAAAGGAATCGTATCTGTGGTATATTTTGATGATTGACTTTTGATACCAAAAGATGTAATTTGTGTAGAAGATATAAATATCCACAAAGCTCTGAACTAATCCTCCTTAAAAATTGAGTTGTTAGGCCAGGCATGGTGGCTCATGCCTGCCGAGTGAGCCGAGGCAGGTGAATCACTTGAGGTCAGGAGTTTGAGACCAGCCTGACCAATATGGTGAAACCCTGTCTCTACTAAAAATACAGAAATTAGCTGGGCATGGTAGCATGTGCCTGTAGTCCCAGCTACTTGGGAGGCTGAGACAGGAGAGTTGCTTGAACCTGGGAAGCAGAGGTTGCAGTGAGCCAAGATCATACCACTTCACTCCAGCCTTGCTGACAGAGCAACAAAGCAAGACTCCATCTCAAAAAAAAAAAAAAAAGAAAAAAAAAAAAGTGAGTTGTCACAGATGTTTCATCCTAAGACCATGACTGTTAATTTGGGGAGTTCTCTGAATGCTGCAAATTTACAGGGACTTGCCAACTATTTTACTATATTTTATCTTTCCTCTTTTACTTTCTGCTGGCTCTAGCAGTTTATTTAATTTTACATTTTCTGAAGTATTTTCATTTTAAAAAGTAGGGCCTTGAGCTACATACTGTGATGGACAGAGACAATAAATATCCACTTTAAATTTCATACTTCCTACGAAACTATAAGAAAATTGCTTTAATATGACTATTATTTAATTTAGAAGTTTATTGAAAGTAAATGAACTATTTTACTTGTATTATATTAAACAGCAAATTAACAGACATGCCGAGACCAGCTCGGCATGGTCGTAGAGACCCTAACCCAGCGGCACTAGAGGAATTAAAGACGCACACACAGAAATACAGAGTGCAGTGTGGGAATCGGGGGTGACGGCCTTCAGAGCTGAGAGCCAGTAACAGAGTTTTACCCACATATTTATTGACAGGAAGCCAGTGATAAGCATTGTTTCTATAGATTATAGATTAACTAAAATGGGAAACAAAGGGATGGGCTCTGGCTAGTTATCTGCAGCAGGAGCATGTCTTTAAGGCACAGATCGCTCATGCTATTTTTTGTGATTCAGGAATGCCTTAAGCGGTTTTCCGCCCTGGGTGGGCCAGGTGTTCCTTGCTCTCATTCTGGGAAACCAACAACTTTCAGAGTGGGCATCAGAGCCATCACGAGCATGTCACAGTGCTGCAGAGATTTTGTTTATGGCTAGATTTGGGGGCCTGTTTATGGCCAGATTTGGGCACCTGTTCCCAACACAGACATCTGCAATTAAATTTTATTTATTGAAGGGGAGGATATTTCGTACTATAGGCACATGGATAAAGGTGGTTTGGAAAGGAGCCATAAGATCAATTTTTTATGAATATGTAACCTAATACCATCGTAACCAAAGTATCATTAAATAGGTTATTTGCATCTGAATGTATGTATTTTTGTCCTTGATCTTATGGGGGAGGTACTGAATCCCTGCAAGACATTTTGATGGGGAGAGAACACCTTTTTCAACAAATGGTGCTGGGACCACTGCATATCTTATGCAAAAAGTGTTGGACACTACCTCACACTGTATACAAAAATTAATGGATCAAAAACCTAAAAGTAAGATTTAAAACTAAAATTCTTAGAAGAAAACAAAGGCATATTTCTATGTGAAAATGGATCAGTCAGTGTTTTCCTACATATGATACCAAAAGTACAAGCTACTAAAGGAAAAATTATGATAAATTGACATCTTGAAATTTTTTTAAAAATGTCTTTCAAAGATACCGTCAAGAAAGTGGATGAGGTGTGGCGGTTCCCAACTGTAATTCCATTACTTTGGGAGGCGGAGGTAGGAGGATTGCTTGAGGTCAGGAGGTCAGGGCTACAGTGATCTATAATTGCACCACTGCACTCCAGCCTAGAAAACAGCCAGACCCTGTTTCAAAGAAAATAAAAAGTCAAAAATCATATATCTGATAAAGACTTTGTATCTAGACTATAAAGAAATACTACAATTCCATTATAAAAAGACTATAGCATCTAGAATATAAACAAATATTATAACTCAAATATAAAAAGAAAAGTAATACAATTACAAATGAACAAAAAGGTAAATACACATTTCTCCAAAAAAAATATATAACATCTTCTAATCACATTTAAAAAATGCTGTCATCATTAGACATCAGAGAAATGCAAATCAAAACCACAATGATACCACTTTACACACATTTGGATAACTACTATCAAAAAGGCAGATAGTAACAAGTATTGATAAATGTATTTACAACTTGATTCTCCTCATACACTACTGGTGTGAATGTGAAATGATGTAGTTGTTTTGGTAAACACTGTGGCAGTTCCTCAAATGATGAACATATAGTTATCATATGACCCAGCAATTCAACTCCTAGAGATAATCAAGAGAAATGAAAGCATATGTTCACACAAAAACTTATACATAAATGTTCATAGCAGCAGCATTCATAATGGTCAAAAAGTGGAAACAACCCAAAAATCCATCAACTAACAAATAGAAAAATAAAAGGGATGTATTTATAAAGGGGATATGTCCATACAATGAAATATTATGTAGCAATAAAAGCAGGTTAAGTCCTGATCCTGGCTACAACATGGATGAACCTTCAAAATATTATCTTATGTAAAAAAGACAGTTTCAGGTGACTACATATTGTATATATTTATATAAAATGTATAAAACAGGTTAATGCATAAAGACTAAAGTTGTGGGTATGGCAATGAAAGAGAAAAAGAAATGACTGCAGGTTTCCTTTTAGGGTTACAAAAATGTTCTGAAATTTATTTTCTGATTGTTGTACAGTTCTGAATATTCTAAAATCATTGAATTATATTATTTAAATGAGTAAATTTTATGCCATGTGATGTATATATCTAAAGCTTTTATAAAAATGAATATCTGTGGTAGAGGAAAATATAAACAAATAGGTGAGTGGAATTACATAGGCAGTCATGTATGCTGGTATAGTGTGTGTCTGATCTCTAGGCTTGTATATCCTTCAGTCTTATTTATATGTTACTATATATTTTCTTACTGGGGATAGAAAAGATTTTCTTATGTATATGAGAGTCATTCTTCTGTTATTATGGTAATCTACCAGGTATTTACCTTGTTATTTTTTGCTAGAGAGCTTAGACCCTTGGGGAAGCACAGGGCTTCAAGGTCAGAATAGCACACTGTCTCTGTTCAGCTTCAGGGATGGTTACGGAGACTTACAAGGAAAGAACCCACTGTTAAAGAAACTGTTTCATAAAAATGCCTGAGGGCCAAAGATGAAGAGAGGCTTAATTTGAAATTGAATTTATAATGAGAAAAGTAGATATTAATGCATGACTTAACAAAAAATAATACCTAAAAGCAAGTTAGGTAAAGGATGTGTTAAAACAAACATGAAGAAACAAAATATAATAGGGATACCTACTTTAAATCTAGGAGTAGAAGAATTTACCTCAAAGTAAGTGATGTTTATGCTAAGACCTAAGAAATTACCTAGTATATATTTTGAATCAGTTTTTATATGTATTACAATATATTAATTGATGATTATTATGTTTTATTTGAGTATGAATGCCTAATTTTTATTTAATCTATTAAGTTGACTTTGTGTCCTTGTCTAAAATCATTTATCTCTATGTGTGTTACATTATTCCTAACCCTCTATTGTATTTTGTTTGTCTATATTTTCATCTTTTCCCCAAATTCACACTCTTTTTATCACTATCATTTTATAGTAGGTCTTTATTTCAGGTAGTGGAGATTTTCCTTTTTTTTCCACATTCAATGTATTTTCCCTGTTAAAATTTTTTGAGTTTCTCTACAATTTAGAATCAGATTGTCAATTCTACAAAAGAATATACTGAGATTTAGATTGGAAAGGCATTGAATCAATAGGTCAGATGGAGGGAATTGATGTGTTTGAGGTTTATGTGCGATTGTTTTTAATAATGGATACGTAATATACATATTTATGGAGTGTATATGATATTTCAATACAAGCATACAATGTGTAATGATTAAATCATGGTATTGTGATATATATCACCTCAAGCATTTATCATTTCTTTATATTAGGAAAATCTCAATTTTACCTTTAGTAATTTTGAAATATACAGTAAGTTATTAATTAAGTCACTGTATTGGGCTTCTGAACACTAGATTTTATTTTTTCTGTATAACTGTATTTTTGTACTAGAATTAATGTTTTAACAATAGAAGAACAGAGTATGACTCTCCATTTAGTTAGGTATTCTTGGATTCCTTTCATCTGTGGTTTGTGTTTTCTAGGGTATAGAACTTGTATTTTGTTAGATTTATACTTAAATAATAATTGTTTTGGATACTATTGCATGTTGATACAGATGCTAATTGGAACTCCAGCCCCTTATGCCTTACAATAAATGTTTTGTTCCTATTACGGGCCAAGTTTTCATGTGGCTTTTGAAGCAATTTATTTGCCTGCATGGGTCCTCACTCTTTGGCCCTTTAAGGATTCTGCCCTTTAAGGATTCTGCCAACTTCCTTTTTTTTTTTTTTTTTTTGCCATTTGTAAGTTCTTATCCCAACCCTCAAGTTCTCCAGAGGTTACTATTTTATGTCAAGAGGGCAAATAAACATTGCCCTCTGGAATCCAAGGGCTGCTATTTTTGCAAACATATGAAGGCTTTCCATGAGTATTTTTCTTGCTTTCTCCCACTTCCTCCTGTACCCTCCATTTCTCTAATCACTTCAATGCCCTTCTCAGTATGCATCAAGACCTTTAAGTTCATATTTGAAGGTTGGGGAATCCTGCTCCCTTGTGTCAGTTAGTTGAAAAACAGGCTTCTTATCTACTTAAAGAACACGAGACATGGGAATTTGAGAAAAGAGATAATCACTCTGTTGCTAGTATGCTCTGATTGAGAGTCACTATAAGGTCACAGAGACAAGAATATAGGACAGCCCAAGGCTGCAGGTGCAAGAGACCCATAGGACAGAGATGAAGGTTGGGACCCGTCTAACAGATTAGAACAGAGATGAAGGCAATGTTAGGGGTACATGGTAAGACTGGTTTATTCCAGGTCCCCAAGGATAAAAAGGAGAGGGACTTCTGTTCACTTTGGTGTCTCCTCTGATCTAAAGTGGGTAATTGTGACGATTGGACCAAAGTTAAGGGTACAGTAAAACTGATTCATTCTGGAAACCTAAAGATGAATAAGAGATGCCCCATTCAGGATAATAGGAAAGTACGGAGAGATGCCTTCTTTTGCTTTATTCTTTTTGGTCCTCTGTTCTCTCTTTGCAAATAGGTAATTTGGTCTCCATACCACAGGACGCACCCCTCGGATGCATCCTCAAGAACTGGGGAAAAGTGTGATCCTCAAACGCTAAAAATGAAAAGCTTAATATTTTTCTGTAACACAGCATGGATTGAATATAAGCACTGGGGCCAGGCATCTTGGCTTGAAAGTGGAAGCCTGAATTTTAATACTAACAACTAGATTTGTTTTGTCTCCAGCAAGGAACGTGGACAGAAATGATAGCAGCCATAGTCAGGCAGCCCCCTCTAGTTCATTCAGCAGACCCTTTATTGGGTTTACCCAGGGTTCAAGCCTCAGAGGAACCAAGGGAGGACTTAATTCAAACCCCACTGCCAATTCTGCCTCATTATATCCAAGTCTTTCAGCCCTGGAGCCTTCCCTGCCCTACCCAGGGTTGTCCTCTGGACTCCATCTCCTTCAAGAGGTAACTGGCCTCACTGGACTCACTAGAGTCCAGACATTCACTATGCAAGTCCTGAGCCCAATTAACATGGAACTAAGGAAGTTTATGGAGGACGTTGACAGATACATTGAAGGGTATTTGTAAACTGGGCTTAACATTTGAACCGACCTGGAGGCATCTCTCAGACATATTAGGGCAAACACTGTGCAAGAAAGAACATGACTCCATTATGGAGGCAGCCCAACAATTTGCAAATGCAATGCATATGACTGACCCTGACAGCTACCTGTAGGAGCCACCACAGTCCCCCAGGTTGACCCCAATTGGTATTACAATACCCAGGGTGATATATGGGCAAAGAACCACATGTTCCTCTGTGTGATTGAAGGAATGAAAGCTAACAGAGAAAAGCCTGTGAACTATAAAAAATTGGCCTTAATAGATTAAGGCCCTCTTGAAAACCCCACTGCTTTGCTAGAGAGGCTACAAGAGGCTCTGGTGAAATATACTAACTTAGACCCAGAGACACCAGAAGGGCAACTGGTCCTAAAGGACCATTTCCTAATTCAGGCAGCTTCAGATGTTAGGAGGAAACTCCTAAAGCTAGCACTGGCCCCCAATACCCCTGTGGCTGATATTCACAAAATAGTTTCCTCAGTCTTTTACCACCAAGAGGATGAAGAAGAAAAAATGGCTCGGGAAAGGGAGAAGTAAAAGGGAAAGAGGCAGGCTCAACTATTTGCTGATTTATAAGCTCTCCAGCCTCCTCCAGGTTGCCCTCAGAATATCATTCCAGGTAACTGCCACTGATGTGAGAAGCCAGGCCACTGGAAAACAAACTGCCCCAGTGGGATAAATGGAAAAAAGACCCACACAGCTTGACCCCTCTACCACAAGCTCAACCACTGGAAATGGGACTGTCCTGAGGGCTGAAGAGCCCCTGCGACAGAATCCCAACCCCTGATGTCCTCAAATTGAAGGAGCTCTACACTGCAGCCTTCTTCCAAATTAGACATTGTCATCAACAGGACAAAGTCAAGGGCAATTCTGAAAGCAGCAAGTAAAATTATAAGTTTCTCTTTTGGGTTTAAGAGCTGCCTACTGTGTGCTAGTCTCTTTCTCTGAGCAACTCTTTTCCAAATCCTGTCTGGTAATGGGAGCAAATCACACCCCCTCCCTCCAAAAGAAAAGATTCACACCCCTTTATATTACTTAAGAAACTAATTACCATTTTCCTACCAGTCCCTAGTAATGTCTAAATACCCCACACTTCTCTGGGGCCAAGATATACTTTCCAAAGTGGGTGCCTTCTTAATGCTTCCCCAATCTCTGAATTCACCTTTCCATCTAATAGCTGTATTTTTCCTGGGGAAGATTCTGAAAACGTTAACCAATAACTTTAGCCTGGATGGTCCTGCCTCAGGGGTTTAGAAGTACTTCACATTTATTTGGACAAACTCTAGCAAAAAATTAACCAATCAATCTCTTGAGGGATGAAACTTCTAGAGTATATAGATTATCTCCTTATCTACTCCCCCTTCACAGGAGTCACACAGAACCACACAGTACAAACCTTAATTTCCTAACAGGAGGAAAATGACTCTTGTCTAACTTAAAGATTATAAAAGTAAACAGGTATTTTGGGTAAAGAATGTTGTTAAAGACAGATTTCATATGAAAAAGGATCTTGTATGGTAAATTCATATCCTAAAGTAAAATAACTGGTTGTTTAAAAATAGAGATGTTTAGGACCAGTCAGAAAGTCTAAGCATGCTGCAGATGGTCAGTGTAAGTCATAAACAAAATTGTAAAAGGGAATTTATAAAAGAAATGTTACATAATTTTAAAGGTTATTAGGCCTACTAAATACTGCATATACTGCTGCTACGACTCTTAACTATACAACTTACCTGCTTTAAAGCTAGTTAAGGCCTGAAACATAAAGAGTTAGCCATTTCCCCAAGCTGTGCTGGAAAGAGTCAAGCCTTATCTTCACTTCTGTCTGGTGTCCTATGCTGAAAACTTAGTATATAATTAGAGTCATTTACTTAGCAGATTTTTCACCAAAAGTAAAAGTTCTAACAGTGTAACATGTACTTGAGACTACTGGAAAAAACAGTTTACATGCAATGCATGTAAGGAAAGTGCAATGTGTTTTTGGTAAAATATCATAAAAAGACATGGGAATGTGGATTTTTCTTGCCTAGTTTAGAGGGTTAAAGGATTGTTTTAAGTTAAATAGGATAAAGCTGAAGCGTTGAGAAACTTGTGGAAAGTTTTTAAAAGATTCATCTTATAAAAGAAATTCTGTGTGTTACTATATTAGTTGAAGTTAAAGTGATACTCTTCAGTTTATCCAATATTGAACATTGGAATAAAAATACATTTTTTAACTTTTATTTTAAGTTCAGAGTTACATGTGCAAGTTTGTTAGATGGGTGAACTTGTGTCATACGGGTTTGTTGTACAGATTATTTTAGCACCCAGGTATTAAGCCTAATACCCATTAGTTATTATTCCTGATCCTCTCCCTCCACCCTCCAATAGGCCCCAGGGTGTGTTGTTTCCCACTATGTGTCCATGTGTTCTCATCACTTAGCTCCCACTTTGAAGTGAGAACATGCGGTATTTGGTTTTCTGTTCCTGTGTTAATTTGCTAAGGATAATGACATTCAGCTCCATCCATGTCCCTGAAAAAACATGATCATGTTTTTTTATGGCTGCATTCCATGGGCCATATGTATCACATTTTCTTTGTCTAATCTATTATTGATGGCTATGTAGGTTGATTTCATGTTTTTGCTATTGACAACACAGTTTTCTTAGATCATTGTTCTGTTCTTTAACAGAAAATTAGAAAAGATTATAGGAGGTGTAGGAGAATCATACCTTATGGTCAAACTTATTAAAATTGAATAGATTTGTCTATAAGGATTTGTTAAGAGTTGAGTTTGACATCAATAGTACACTAATGCAAAGGTAACATTTGGGTTTCTTTGGACAGTACTTGTACAAATATGTTATTGTTAGGTGTTCCAGAATTACTCAAAACTCTTATAATTCTGATATAATTTAGTATAGGTTATCAGTAATAATTATAATTGTTATGTTAAATTATTGTGTGCCACAGAAGTAACAAATGTATTTGTCAATTATTTTTGACTGTGGCTGTCCTAAGATGTTTTGTCATCTATGGACAATTATTGCCTTGTTTTGATCCTCTTTAGACGGTGACTCTATAATCAGCTATAGAGCTCTAACAGGTGTTTGAATGCAAGGTTCTGATAACTTTGGAGATTATGACATTTAAATAGAAAAAAAAACTTTTAGGACTCTCATGGAGAGCTGAAATGTTCATGAATATCAAGCTGAATAAGCATTAACTTCATATACTTAACCAATAGGAGACTAAAATAATCCGTTTATGACGTTTTGCATAAAATGTTGCTAATCTTTTGTTTTTCAAAGCCGAGAAACTTTTCTTTTGAGCTATTTACAGCTTTTAACAATTGAATAGACTACTATAAACAAAATTTGGAACATATTTGTTTCTCTCTACCTGATTTCTCTAGAATTTGGAAACTATTTCTGAGTATTCTTAATTTATGGCAATACATTTATTTACTTAAGTGCAATAGTAATCCATTTTCTTTTGCAACAAGACACAATTTGAGAAACTTATTTTACCAAGATTTTGACTGGAATGACATGCTTTCTTTTAAGGAATCAAATCTGACTTATAGTGCCAATAAAAGCCCATTGGGAAAACTGACCTCATACTTTGTCTACACAGTCCCAGCACAGGCTCCTGACCTATGGTAAGTTAAGAATATCACTTTATAACAGGCCCTGGGGCCCTAAGTTATCATGGAATCTCAAGAGGAGAGGAATTTACCTAAATTACACAGGTATTTTATGGCATTAACCCATGGCTGGGCTTAAGGCTTTAAAAAAATCCTATCTGAGATTCCTTAGGAAACAAACTTCCATCGAAGCCAAGTTAAAAAGGAGGCTACATGGAAAATAATTACTCTTGTTGTGCTTTATGCAAATAATCTGGACAAGTATAATAAGACTAAGGCTTATTTTGCAAACAAATAAATCCTATCGTGACTTATTTTTAATAAAAAATGATGACCAAAGAGAGAAAAACTATGTTTCAAGAACCATCGTATACCTGTTTTTAGATTCTAGTTTCATCAGTTGTTCACAAGTTTTTGTCAGCAGTTTAGACCAACCCTGCTTATTTCTGTGAACCAACCACTGATCTCTGGCTGAAGCTCAGAAGAAACAAGAGGGATGGATAATGTAAAAATTTGGATCAATATTCTAAGTATGAACACATACTAGAATCGGCAAGCAACCCCATCCCCCCGTGAATGTAGCTTCCAGCTACCTGAGCATGTCAGCATTCTATACATTTTTTAGAGCTGTAATCACCCCCTTATTTCATTTTGACATTCTTCTAAATCTAATAACCTGTTTTGTCTCTCTCACCTTCATGCCATCAAGCTCCAAATGATTCTCAATAAGGACACTATCCTCTCAATATTCAAGAGTCACCCTTCTACACAGTGTGCCTACGTTGTCCATTAGCGAGGCATGTCAGAAGTAAAATCTATCTTATCCCTGTCTTCCGTGGTCCTGGCTGTATACCACTTTCACCAACCCACAGAGCTACTCTCCTTCCTTGACAACTAACAAGAGGCCAAGACCAACAGACAAGCCACCACCACCACTCTGTTAGCAGGAAGCAGTTACAGAAGACCAACCTTTGTCTAATTTACCCCAAATAATTAAGGTCTTGGACTCTTGAGGGGGAAAATGTTACAGAAGGTAACTAGTCAGGCATGAGCTGGGTAGGTGAAGCCGCTCCTGTCCCCATCACTAGGAATGTCAAGAGACCATCAGGTGATGGTCAAGCAGTTAACTCTCTCTCTAAAATAGTAATTGATCATAGCTAGCACCATGGAAAGGCAGTCTCCCAAAAGAAAAAATAAAAAGAAACTAAAACTGGTGATCAGCAGCTTCTCAATAAGATATCAGGAGTTGGGCAAGTGGGCTCAAGCATGTGCATTAAGAGGCAAAATGGCAGTTTAACTGGTGTACGAACTTCTAGGGACATTCAGCTGGCAAGGCAGGAATGCCTCAATGGGGCATGCATACAACTCCAGTAAACACACTACGAATACTCACCTCCCAAGTGCAGGTGGGCCACTGTGCATTTGTACAGCCCACACCAAAGGAAGAATCAGGGGAGAAGAAATGCAGACCCCAGAAGCATGCCAACATATAAAATCCCAAGTCAAAGCTCAAACCATGCACGTGATGTCCCAAGTCACCTGCTTGGCCCTCTTCCAGGTGTACTTTACCTCTTGTAATTCCTGCCATAAAACTTTTTAATAAATCTTCACTCCTGCTCTAAAACTTGCCTGGTCTCTCCTTCTGCCTCATGCCTCCCAGTTGAATTCTTTCTTCTTAGGAGGCAAGAATTGAGGTCGCTGCATACACATACAGATTCACCACCAGTAACATACTTAGTGCCTCATGACTCGGATATGTTCCATAGCTAACAATATCGTTTTAGATGTAATGATGAAAAAATAAAGGGAAGTGGACAGATTTTAGGAATATTTTTGGATTAGAATATATACGAACTTGATTGGATATGGCTTATTAGAGAGAGGATTGTTAATGATCAACAGGTTTCTTTTTAAACAATGGAAAATAGTGATGTCTTTTACTGGTGTGTGTGTGTGTGTGTGTGTGGTGGGGGGTGTTGTGTAGCTAGAGTAAGATAGAGCACTAGTTACTGAAACTTGTGTAGGAAACCCCAGAGCACAGGAATTGTCACATAACAGTCTATGCATCTATTCAGCATGTGTGCATACTATAATTCAGGAACCCCAAGTTCTTTCACCTTATAACTCTGTCATCTTCTACGATTTCAGAATTCTTCTTTTTTAGACATTGGATGAAGAATTAGATAGCAGAAAAGACACCCACTTCATTACAATTTTGGTCAAGAAACGACACACAGTAGTCTGCATAAGAATATACCACTTTAGATCAGAATGAATTAGTTGAAAGGTCATGCCAACGTTTTTGAGAAGGATCTAAAATAATTCATCTTTATTTTAGCATATTTGTCCATGCCTCCCAAGAAATATCTACCACCCAAGTTTGTGTGTCTCTGTTTTACATACTGTATTTTATATAGCTACTTCTTAGAAACCTTTCACATACACTAAAGTAAAATCTTTGATTTCTTTTTTTTAATGATAAAATACAGAGCAAGTCTAATGACTTTGACTTTAGGGCTTTAATTTTATACATCTCTTTTCTGATTCAATTCAATCTGAGACGCTTACAGTACTATTTACTTTCATATTTCACAAGTTTCCTATTTAAATGTTATATAATTTTAGCATATTCTATAATTAAATCAGCTTAAATTTTTGCTGCATGTTAAGAAAAATAGAAATATCATGCCATTCTTAGACTACAAAAGATTAAAATCTGTATTTTTTCTTTCCAAATTAAACTTTGTAAATGTTAAATGAAGTTTTAATTATTATAACTAAATAGTAATCTGGAATTCAGAAAGCTTCTTTGCTTCTACCTCAATAAAATTTTATGCATTTTCAAAACGCATTTTCAAAGTGGCAAAAATAAAGTAATTTAATAATTCAGTGTTTAAATGTCTGTCATTTAATGTCTCACACTTGAAAAAATCTGTAATGAGAAATATATTTGTATTTGTATACATACATTTGTATACATTTGCATTACAGCCTAGAGTAAAACTGGAAAAAACATGGAATTCATGGGACATCAACTATATACCAGGCTCTATGTGAGACATTACTGATACAAAGATAAATAAATTAAAATCCTAATCTCTAGAGAACTTGAAGCCTGGGTAGAAATAATGTAATCTTTTTGTCATACAGATTGTTGCTTCTACGAAGCATACAGATTTTACAAAACTATTTATATTTTTACTAGTATAAAATTATAGATGCATTTGTAAATACAGAGTTAGCTCTCTCACCGTAGCAAAAATTTAGGAATTTATATTCTGTAGAGGTAGAAATAGAATATAAATGAACATCTTCTGCTCAGCATCAAGAGTAGGCCTGTTTATATGAGTTTTTACCATTTTTATCATATTAACCTGACACCTGCTACCAATCAGTCATTCCATCAAAGAGTCATTTATTTACAGGTTGGCAATAGTGTTGATTAAATAAACAGTCAATTGTTATGCAATTAATTCTGTCCCTTTGATCATGCTTGTAAATACTACTTTGATGTACTATATATATATATGTAAACATTTACACAGGATTATTTTCAAGATGATATAGGGATGCTATACCACAAAGAATGATACTTTTAGTGGAGGAAAAAGTCTAGATTAACTTTACTCTATTGGAGGAAAAGATGAGCAAGAAAGGCAATTTTAGGATACAGATCTAGTCAGGCTTTCTGGGCAGTGTTCACTGCTCTTCTGATATATGTCAATGTCTCTCTTTAAAGAAGGGGCCAAGTCTGTAGCTACAGAACAAAGATAAACTCTAGTCCCTCAAGAATAAAGCTTCATAGGTACTAGACAGATTAACTGGTCCCTCATTAGTTGGGTTGGTATTTAGATAATTATTCAGTACAAGGTTGTAATTACAAGTAGGGAACAGAAAAGTAAAGCAGTAACTAGTGTAGACTAATAATCATTTTAGAATTGATATACAGAGTGGAGGTTAGAAGAATCTTGGCTTCAATATGTATTATGTGTTCAAAAGATGGGATTTAATACTGGGCTTATGGTCAAAAAATAATTTCAGATTCAAGTCAAAAGTAGGTGCTGATTAGAAAAAAAATACATTTAGCAATTCAGAGTTTATAATTTAAGAAAGTAGTAGTTTTTTTGTTAAGAAGTTATAAACTTCTTGGATTCGTCTGTGTGTGTGTACATGTACAAACAGCATATATATAAACATTTTTCCCCTGATATTTATAACACTCCTTTAAGTTAAATGTTTTCTTTTTCTATAAATGAAAAATCTGAGGCTCAAAAAGTTTAAGTAAATTTAAATGATCCAAGAATGATATATAGTAGAGTTTCTTTATTTTATTAAATATTCATTATGAAATGGCATATTCACTTCTCTGTGTATTAGAATAAATCTATTTTTACATACTTAAATGGTTGAGTCTGATACTTTCTAGTACTTTCTTCTTGTTCTGTTAAAAGTTCCTATGTATATTGTGCATGATTCAAGTAACCTCCATGTTTCCAACCAGTTAAAATCATTTAACACACATTTAACTAGCATAGCATATATACTATGCCAGGCAGTCTAATGCTGACTTGGTTTTTTCTCATAATTATAATTATGTCTAAGCAGAAGGTGCATTTTTTGCTCCTTCTACCTTCTGAATGAAAAATAAAATGTGAGTTAAATTAGCTATTTGTTTAAGTGGAATTTGTCTACTTGTAGAATAATCAATCACATTTTTTCCTTTATATTCAATTAGTATACTCTTCTTTGGCATGAATGCATTGACTATTTTAAAAAACCCAAGTGTTAGAGATCAGTTAATATAATTTCCTTCTAAACATTTTTTCATTTTATCCAAATCTTATAAGTATCCTGGAAATCTAAGAGCTTTACAAAATTTTACCTAAATGTTTTTAATGATAAGATGAGAATTAACTCACCTGTTTAATTTCATTGCTTATGTAATTCTCTTTGATATTGGTTTAAAATTATTTAATTGACATTCACCTTCAGAGATTACCTATTTCTTGTCCCTCTGCCCTTAGGATTTTACCCGGAAATTAACATGACATCGCCTGAAAAATCCATACAAAGAGATTTTATAGCAAAAACACCACAAAATTCTCCTGACTTTCTTCTGTAACTGTTATCTTTGTCTGAGACTGCTCTTTTTAATACTTCCACAGAATTATCTCTGAGAACCAATGTGGCAGATTATACTTGTTCAGGTATTTTTTTTTTTAATTTCTACATTGGAACTTGAATACATAGATTACAAACAGTAAAAACTTATTTTTGCTCAAATATATGTTTTTTAAATTCTCATCTTAAATGTGATTATTAATATATGAGATTTATTTATATCATATTCTTGCCATATACATATCTATGTTTGGAAGAAATTTATAAATATTGCTTAGTTTTTAGATATCTTTATCAATGAATTTGATGAGTGAAGGAAATAATCCACAGTGGAAGATAATCAAGAAAACTTATGCTAGCTATGGAAATTTATTTTACCTGTACAATAGCAAGGACAAAACATTTGCCTTATTATTATTTGCTTACCTATACTTATCTGAATATTCATTGATACCCTTCATTGTCAAACATAAGCCATCTCAAAGTATGGTTGATGGCAAAAGAAAATGTGTTTCTCATTTGAACACTCTCAGTGGAAAACTAAAAGAGCTTATTTAGAGTTGAAGTAATTTGAGCACAGCAAAGATGGTTTCATATCTAAGTATTAATATGTGTGAAGCAATTTAATATATATTAACATTTTATAATTTAATTTTCAGTTGCAATTGACAGAAATAAGAACTAAATAGATTGGCCAAATAAATAATTTATTTAAAAGCATTAAAATACCTTATGTACTTAAGAATAAGTTGAACAGCCAAACCCTCTCAACTAAAATAATACAGTTGGACAAAAAAAAATCACCTGGAAATAGCAAATATGAGACAAAACATTATTTCCCACATATTTTTCATTTCTGTTTCCCTCTTTTTATTAGTCTCATTCTCAATAAAGTTTCTCTTCTCCAGATGGTGAGAAATATGACTACTGACATTTCCTGCATCCTGCAACTCACAGCTTTCACTGGCAGATCTCATTAACATAGCAACTTTATATCTGTGGAAGAGGAAGTTTAATAAATAGTAAAAATAATGGGTTCTCAATAACTGGGGGGACTGATAGCACCATGTCAGTCATAGCTGTATTTGTGTGTATGTACATGTGTGTTTGTTACATGTGTATATATATATTTGTGAAAATTGTTCCTTTTTAACTAGACTAGTAAAAATGTTATTATTTTCTTTAGAAGTCATTCTGGTAGTAATGTTTCACTTTGGTGCTCAGTTTCTATTACCTGAGGTGCTGTTTTTAGGTAATTCCGCTTTTCCTTAACATATAATGTCCTCGTCAATGAAATAAACCAAAAACGATCTCTAAATATATCCTAATTCATTAAAATATATTCACTAAGTTGTTTTACCATAAGACAATTCAAATGCTTCTTTACTAGCTAAATCATTGAGCACGTACTTATCTACATGTAGCTTTACGGAGGAGCAACTTTATGTAAAGGTTTGATAGTTTACTTCAAAGTTAAATGTTATTGCTTGTCTTCTCCAAATGTTTTGCCACTTATTGCTTAAAGCTTCGAATTCCTCTAACATTGGATGAAGCATCTCATTCCATTGTTAGAGAAGCTGTTTAAAATTAAAATAGTGCCTAAAGACATGACACATAATTATAAAATTATCCAGACTAATCTTTTGATAAGAAGGGAGGAAAAACATGAATGTAAAGGGTAGACATCAAATTTTCTCAATTCAAGGAGTCTGGCAAAGTGACAAACTTTAGTAACTTGATAAAACATCTCTAATTCTTTTTTGACTTCCGCATTGATTTTGATTTTCTTTATGAGACTCGAAGACCTCTAGCAAAATAATGATTTTCAAAAGAATACAAATCAAAACATGTAAGAGCCATCTGTGTTTTTTAATTACGTGTGAAAACAAATCTAGCTTCTTAATATGTCCAATTAAATCTTAAGAAATCTGTCTCTTAAAACCTCATCTTAAGAAATCTGTCTCTTAAAAGCTCATGCTCACCAGACTTACTACATATTGGACCCAGTGGTCTTTGGTCCTTGCAGAGAACATGCTCAATTCTTCTTCAATAAGGGCCTTCTAACATTATATAATATTATCTATTTCTGGTGTACTATAGAAAAGCAGGCTTGTCACTGGTGGATGGTTCACCAGTCAGCAAATGGTATGTCACAAATCAGCAACCAGATCAGCTTTTGAGACAAATGTGAATCAACCACCACTCTCAGTTCAGCTGATTTTGTTGCGCTTTCTCATTAGCAAAGCTTTTCTTGTGATGTGCTTTATCTCTTCTCAACTAGTAGATTGAGCAACAGTGCTCTAGACGTTTTGTCTTCTCTTCCTTTTCATAGTTATCTAACACATTTACACATACTATGACACAAAGACTATGTTTTTAATATATATTTATCTATGGGTCTCTTCTCCTGCTGAAAATATTAAGAGTAATCTCCTCAGGAAGAATTTGCTGATCACATGGCTAAAATAAGCTGTCTGACCCTCTCTGTATTTTCTGTCAAGACATCTTTTTCAATTTCCATGTGATAATATTCACAACTTGCAATTTTACGTGTATAGGTTTGTTTATTTAGTCATTTGAACCCCAACATTTTGTGTGCTATGCCCAGTGGCTAGCACATTGTATTCATGTCTAAATAAAAACACTTACATACGTATTTGGCTGAGTTACTAGATATTTACTGAGAAGAAACAAGGCTCTCTCCTGAATTGTTTTGCTCTAGCTCATCGATCTAGAGAATCTCTTGGGTGTTATTAGCACTTGTCTTTTGTTACCTAGAGCATTGTTCTTTAAGAAAATAACTGATATTGCAAACATATGTTTTGTCTCAGGCCATAGCTTCAGAATACATCTTCTCTAACCTTCTAATTTGGACAAGATAGCCTTCAGGTGTATGTTACTGCAACTTGTTTCTACCTGTATCATAGGAAAAATCACTTCACACTAGATTTGTTTGTTTTCATGTTGTATATTCAACTGGGAAATATATTACTTTAGGAGGGGGAGTGCTATAGTTCTGTATTCCCACTTCTAAACACAAGGCTTGGGGGTTAGGTGGTACTCAAAAGATATTTTTTTTTCACTGATTATATAGCCATACAACAACCATTGACAAAAACTCTCTCCTTAAACAAACACTAGATGAACTCCTGCTGAATCATTTTGGTAAGAATTCCCCACCCTTGATGTTCTGATATGATTCCTAACCTCTTACAATCCCCAGGCAATATATGCTCACCTGGCATACCTTTAGCAGGAAGTCTCTTAAGTCAGCTTAGCAAGAATTGCCCCTACCCTTAATGTCTCCTCTTAGTAATTTCCTGTTCATTGGCCCCTCCAAACTGTTCCTTGGCTATCAATCTTCACTTTTCCTTGTTGTACTGGGAATTAAGCTCAGCTCTGTACTGTGGTCTCTTTTACTCTGTTGCAATCATTCCTGAATTAAATCTATTTTTACCATGGTAACTACTGCCTAGCTGTGGTTTTCTTTGATACCACATAACGTGGAGTCCATTTAAAATAACTTCTAGGAAAATATGTCTTGCTCATTATGTTTTTATCCCATTGAAATGTGAATGCTTTGAAAACAGAAAATGATTTGTGCTTTGCACCTTTATTCCCAAGTATTAGCATGGGCAATATTAGCACACATTAAAACCTTCTGTGCACTCTAAACAAAAATCAAGTAATATTAAATGATAGACGAGATCTTCAACTAATCTTGTTGTCAGCCACCCATGGTGGCTCATGCCTGTAATCCCAGCATTTTGGGAGGCTGAGTATGGAGGATCACTTGAGGCCAGGAATTTGAGATCAGCCTGGACAAAAATGGAGATCTTGTCTCTACCTCTAAAAAAAAATAAAATAAAGGTGGCAGGCACCTGCAGTCCCAGCTATTTAGGAGGCTGAAGCAGGAGAATCCTGCGAGCCCAGGAGTTTGAGTTTACAGTGAGCTGATTGCACCACTTCATTTCATCTTGGGAGACAGAGCAAGTCACCGTCTTAAAAAAATCTAGTTACCAAACATTTTCTTTCAGAGATGAGGAGATACCCCAATAGAATGTGTAATTGTTCAAAGGCACAAAGCCAATTAGTATCACAAACATTACAACTAGTTCTCCTGTAGCCAATTTATAAGTTGTGCCATCATCTAGTGTATTTTTAAATGTTTGTTTTAGCTACAACTCCTCTATCTCTCAGGCAGCCATACAAGGACAAAAAAAGAAGAAATACTGAATCTCTAAAAAGATTCTGAGAACCCAAAAACTACATATGAATTAAGGGCAAAAGCCTTCTTAGGATTCTGACATCTGTCTATTTTTTTCTTCCCTTTGGATCATGAATATATCTAGCAGCTTTAATAGATAATACAGGTGAAAAAAAGAATGACTTTTATATTGTAAATCTTTCTCTTACTTGAGCATACTGATATATTATGTTAAAATATTTTCTTCAACAAGAACAACAAAAAAACTTATCTCACATGGACAGGCAGACATTAGCCAAACATAATTTGTAACATTCCTCCGGTTTTAGCCAGTAGAAGGGTGATCATACAAACACAGTCCAACCATATCTTTAGGCTCATAGCTCAAGATCTCTGTTTTCTTATCCATACTATAGGGCGGACTGGCACTAAGTTGAACTAAACTCATGTAAGAATATCCCGTTTCCACCAAGGTACAGGATCAGAGTACTCATGTGCAATGAAGAGCAAAACTATCCTGTCTTGAGTTACATTTATCTTGATTTCCTTGTCATCTGTGTGGCATGGAAGGTCCTACTTGATCACAGCGTGCAAAAGAATAACAAAGTAATAATGAGATATGGCCAAGAAAAGTGGAGCAAGAAATGCATGCTTTCTTTTTTGGTCATAAAAATAGTATCAATTCATTTACCTTATTGAGGGAATAAAGGCACCATAAGGCAAAACTGCTGTTTTAGTCTTTATTGTTTTTGAACTTAGGCTTCCTTCTAGTTGGAACTACTTTTAGGCTCCCAAACATGCTCATAAGTGTCAGCATGTCTTTGCTCAAACTGCCACATATGTTAGGAATGCACCCACCCCTGAGTCCCATCTATCGCACACTCTCAGTGTGCAACTAAAACGTAGAAATGAGAGGAAATGACATTCTTTCAGTTGATTAGAACAAGCAATGGCTAAATCAGAGTAGTGTAAGAAAAACAGAAATCAGGTAAGTCTGATAAGAAGCCAATCAAATTAACTGACACCAATTTTTTGTAAAATTAAAACTAAAAAACATTTATAAATTCTGCAAGTAAAAGTGGAAATGAAATCATTTGGAATACACAAATAAATAGGATATGAATACATCTTTACTCAAATTTTTGTAATTCAGTTCTTATTCCATTTTTTTTTTCAAAAAGTTATCATTTTTCTATTGTAACAGAAGAATTACTGTTAGGAGTCCCAAGATTTAAAGTAAATATTGTTTCTTCAATGTTGGATGTTAACCCAAAGTAAGAAGATGATTATTTTGTGAATGACTCCAATTCACAGCAATGGTCCTAAGGCAATGTTCCAAGTGATCTCTTCGCTTCTTCAAAGCAGCTTTGCTAAGAAATTGCATCTTTCATAGAAACAACAATTGGAACAATTAATTAGTTTCAATTTTAATTAAAAGATGATCTCATTTAGCTCTGATTAAATTACAACAGCTAGATAAATCCAGACAGCAACATTTAGCTAATTTAATTAGGTAGGGTAATGCTTTTCTGTGTTACCACTCTGAATGACTAATAGTGGGGTTCTAGTGTTTTTCCTACACAAGATTCTCTGCACTTTCATTGGCTAGGCATATGTAAACAATAAGCAAACTATAACTGAATGATATCTTATATATTTTGAATTTTCATTCTTGAAAATATATTAATATGCATGACAAATAATTGTAATTTTATTGTATATACATTTTTTGAAGACCTCAACAAACTACATGAGGTTAAATTTCTCAAGAAATAAATTTAAAAATTATTTTGAAATAGTGAACAGTGATTTCACTATAGAAAACCTAATCCTTCTCACTTTAAAAAAATATTTTATAAGGATTTTGTTTTAATTTTGTAGTTCAATACTTGGATTCCATTTTTCTTTTCTTTTCTTTTTCTTTTTTTTGTTTTTCTTTAGCTTTATGTGCCTAAGAGGATTGAACTTCAAGTGGTTACAATCCATGATTCAACTTTACAATATCTAACTTTCTTAGAGAATTAGAGTGTATCAGTTAGGAATTTTAGATTTTAATTCGCAAATAAGAATAACTGGAATAAGACTGAGATTAACGTTCTCTCAGATAACAGCAAGTCCAGCGGTAGGCATAAGCAGCTGTTAGAATTTAAAACATCATACCAGATAAGATGGGCAAACATAAATTAATTTTCTTTCAATAGCATTGCAATAGGGGAAAGATACTGAACTCAATCCTACTGAAATTAAAGGAGGAAAGTTTGTAAAAACTGGGCTTGTGTGTAGGGCGCTAAAAAGTTGTAGGCCATCTGTGTTTACTAATTGACCAACTGACCATACCCAAAGTGAAGGTAAATTTCCTCCAATTTCCATGACTGAAAGTAGCTTTACAGCTTAGGCACAGTGCCCACTGTCGTTAGGCTCCTAAGCCTCCACAGAGACTGTCAGGTAGGGATGATATCTTTCTTCCATGCTTATATTTTAAGGAGTTGCTTCCCAGGTCCTTGAGAAAGACATCCCCTGTGTCATTAAACTGGCAAGAGGTTTTTAAGAAGATTTATGTACATTTCAGCAGAGCAGAGAAATAATTTGCAATTACAAATTTTCTAAAGTAAAAGCTGTAAGAAAAGGGATGTCGGGGCCTAGAGGCAGGAACAAACCTGTCTAAAGTTTAGTCAGTCTGAGAGAAATCTTAAGAACCTCTTGTTACACTTTATGGGTATTTACAGCTGAGGGCTCTGCGATCCTTTCAGCATTCTGTTCACTACCTGCAGTCATGTAATTGTTAAAGCTCCAACTTTTATGTCTACATTTGGAATGGGAGAAAGTGCAAAGGGCAACAAGGAGAATCTGAGCTGAACCTGGCTTGTTTTAAAAGGATTTTTAAAACCCAACCCAACAAGCTCAACATACAATAGAGTGGCCAGCACTGAGTCTTATGGTCATGTCTAGTTGCAAGAAAAGCTAGAAGAGTAGTTTATATATATATATATATATTTAATCTGGGCATAGTTCCACTTCAACAAAATTGGCTTATACAATGTTGAAGTCAGGAAAGTTTATTTAATGTATTAAGAAAAATAACAAAATACGTCAATTTTAGCCTTTTAAATCAAACTGTATGATGTTGTCCTAAGTAACAATTAGAAACTATATTATTTTTCTCAGTGCAGACTTTTCATATGGTATTAAAACTCGACTTAAGGACTACCTTGGGAGCTTATTACTGCATGTTCTTTACGCTTTTGTTGTATTGCTTTCCTGCTGTCTTAACATCTCTGGCCTTTCAGATTCAAAGGGCTTTTCTTCTCATTTAAACACCATGAAATATGTCATTGTTAGGCTTACTTTGGAGTTGAATTTGTTTTTAGGGCTCAGTTTTATTCCTTTTCTTATTTTTAGACACAGGGATTTTCAAGGATATTTTGTGGACAGATATGGGATTTGAGATTGAGTTTCAGTGAAAAGGTCTCTTTCTATGTAGTGATACACATAATGAGGATCCCCAGATTCATCTCTGAACCAGCTTGCCCACTGCAAATTCAGACCGTTGGAGTTTGTAGACATCATTCTGGGGCAGGCAGACCTTTAAGACTGGCTAGCAGGACTTTGGTTTGTAGAAACATAAGTAAAATTCTTTCATTTCTAAAAGAGGCCAAAAAGACAATTTGGAGCAAATGGCTGGTTCCCAAACTTGATTTATTCAAACAATTTGTGAATAATAGACATATTTAAATCACATATCAAAAATATAGAAATACATTCCCCTTGAGAAGTTCAGAGTAGAGCAAGAGGTTCTTCAGGAAAGAGGCTGTTTGGATTATTGCACTTGACTGGATGATTCACGTCAGTGTGTGACCCAGCCATTCGGTGATGGGAGAAACACACACATTTAACATCTGAGATGGCAAATCAAAATAAGTTGCCATTCTAAATTAGGTCTTGAAGGCATCAAAAGCACCAGATTTTCTTGTGAGATAGCCTCAAAATCATAAGATGGAGACCTACCTTTTTACTTCAGGGAAGTGGAGTGGAAAAGCTAGGACCAGAACAATGTGAGCCCCATTAACAACAGGCAGAAACAGTGATAGCAGATACAAGTCAGGGAATGGTGACGGTGCAATTCCCACTCAGCCACAATGCAAAGGTTGAGTAGACTGTGCAAGAAAACTAAGAGATAGATTTCAATAGTCCCTAAGGACATTAGAGTCTCTAGGGAAAACATGAAAATCTCCCTGTGGATCTCTAAAACACTAAGGTGTTATTTTCAGAATGAAACCATTCTGACAGACGCTGTAATCTAGAAACAAACTTTGGGGTTCACAAAACAATACTTCAAAATGAGGGCCTTGGCAGCAACCTTGGAAGCAAAATGTTTTCTCTGACCTTCTTCTGCCGTCCTCTCAGTCCAGTTGTCCCCTGAGGCTAGCCATAGAATCTAGAATCCCTCTTCCCCAAGGCAGGTCATAGAAACCGGAACCCCTTTTCCCTAAAGCTAGTCATCAAACCTAAAAATATTACCCTAATTTTCCCTCTACCTTTCTGTGTAAAAACTGGCCATAAAGAAATTACCTGGCCTACTTTGTTTGACCATAGATCATAAGATCCTAATTCCAGAAAGGTTCCTTCTCCATATCCAGAAGGAAGAAATGCATGCTCAGAGAAGCCGAGAAGAGTCTAGGGATAGATAGGTCTTGCTGGGTTGCACCACTCAGTTGATAAACGTTAGATTATACCTTTTTGTCCAATCGTATTTCTACACGGGTGTCCATATTTTGTTGAACCTAAGGACAGAGATGGAACATTTTCCCTGTATCTTTGGGTCTTCATTCTGAAGTCTCATGTGTATGCATGTTAAATAAATGTGTATTTTTTTCTCCAGTTAATCTGCCTTTTGTGAGTTGATTTTTCAGCAAACCTTCAGAGGATCAAGGGAAAAGCTAGCCCTTGGCCCTGACAGAATACAGCTGTGAACTCTAGATATGTCCCTCATGAACTCAGCCTTAAGAAATTCTAACTGCATATATAAGAGGCAAGTTTTCTATTTCTGCGACTCTATTGATGCAAATGTAGGCAGAAGCTATGCAGGTCTGGATCATAATTACACAGTAGCACTAGCACAAGGATAAGCACATAGTGGACACTCAGGAATATTTATTGAATAAATGAAGGCATTCCAAAAAATTTTCATACATACAACTTATTTTACTCTTAAAGGAATCTTTGATGCTAGCTATATTTGTTAGACATATTTCATTTTTAAAAGAGAGAGAGAGTAGTGTTTAAATGATTAACCAAAGATCATAGTACTGATATATCGAGGAGTTAGACGTTAGTCTAAATCATCTGATTTCAGCCCCAATAATCTGGCTGCTGAACAATACTATATGGTCCAAAAGCAACAACCTATGACTGCCTCCACTGTGTTCATATCCCACTTAAAGATCCCACTTCTTTTAAACACAGCATGTATGACTTCTCATGAAAAGTCCTTGAGCACATCTTCAGTCAAGGGTTTTCTTTAACATTGTGCTTTGTATCAGCCTCTGGCAGCCTGGATGGCTAGCCTATACTGGACACATGTAGAAAAAGACACACGCACACTCTATGAAACTTATTGTATTAGTTTTCAAGGGCTACTATAATAAAGTACCACAAACCAGGTAGGTGGCTTAGGACAAGGGAACTTTATTGTCTTATAGTTCTGGAGGCAAGAAGCCTGTAATCAAGGTGTTGGGAGGACCATGATCCCTCTGAAGGTGGTCAGTGTAAATCAAAAGTATCTGAGACAAATCTCGGTCAATTTAGAAGTTTAATATACCAAGGTTGAGGAGACAGGTCTGTGCCTTTCTAGAAGATTATTTTGAGGGCTTTAATGTTTAAAGGGGAAAAGGCAGATATTGGGAAAAGAGGAAGAAATTTTCTAAAGATGCGGATAGGTAAGAGGCAAGCAGTTGTATTCTTTTGAGTCTTCGATCAGCCATTCACATGTGAGGGTGAGGGTAGAGGAAAAGTCACTTACGCATTCATCTAGCTCAGTGATTCTTCATTTTTACATAAAATAAAATAAACATGGGGAAGAGGAAGCAATCAGATGTGTATTTGTCTCAGGTGAGCAGAGGGATGACTTTGAGTTCTGTTCTTTGACCTACACCTGTGAAGACCAGTTATCAATTTACATTGTCAGGGTGAAATAAATTTAAAAGAACTGTTTTAGGGAAAAGATCTTGGTGCCCATAGGAATTTTCTAGTGGACATGTTAGGAGGAAGGTAGGTTTGCCTGATGCAGTTTTCAGCTGGACTTTTCCCTTCGGCTTAGTGAGTTTGGGGTCTCAAGGTTTATTTTTCTTTCACATTGGAAAGCATCTTTTCTGGGCCTATCTCCTTGCTTCTGGTACTTCCTTGGCTTGTGGCAGCATGACTCCAATATGCATATGACATTTTCCCTGTGTATGTCTGTCTCCTCACATGGCATTCTTTTTAAAAGAACAGCAGTCATTTTGGATTAGAGGCTCACCCTACTCCAGCATGTCTTCGCTCTTCGCCTTCACTTAACATATTACATCTGCAATGACTCTGTTTTTAACTACGGTAACATTCAGAGGGACTGGGGGATAGGACTTCAACATATGAATTTTGGAGAGACACAGTTCAAACCATAATACTTATGTTATTTTTATTTACATATACATGTATATAATACAGATGGCACTTAATAGTTTGGTTTCTGAGAAAATCAATCAACTACCATATTTGAGAAAAAAGCAAGAAATCTGTGCAATCTCTTGGAAGTCAAAAGAAAATGGGACTATTATTTGTCTTGATTTTACTAGATTATTTTTAAAGTGTGCATTTTTGAACAGTTAAATTTAAAAATCACCCATTTAATAGAGAAAAGAAAATGTAAGATAATATTATTATCCTAAAATACCTCATTTTCTTCTTAATATTCTTTAGTTTCCATCTCTGCCATTCTGCCAAAGAAAAATATTTCAAGAACACCAATGAAAGGCCCCAATGGTGTTATACACATTACAGTATTAATGGGAAGAATATAGAAATAGATTTAATTTCCTTTAAAATGTTCCAGCAAAACATTTGTTTAAAAAAAAAGCTGAAAAATGGGGCTCTCAGGGATAAACTTTTTAGTAAGATATGCAGTGCTTCAACATTGTGTGTGTGTGTATTTTTGTGTATGTGTGTGTGACAGGTACATGTATTTCTGAACATGTAATTGGAGCAGAGAAATTTAAGATAAAATTTGAACTATATGTGTAAATAACACTTTAAAAGACTCTTGGAAACATGAAATAAGATCTGAAGTTCGGGATTGATGCCTCACACCTGTAATCCCAGCACTTTGGGAAGTCGAGGTGAGTGGCTCACGCGGTCAAGAGATTGAGACCATCCTGCCCAATATGGTGAAACCCCGTCGCTACTAAAAACACAAAACTCAGCTGGGAGTGGTGGCACACTCCTGTAGTCCGAGCTACTTGGGAAGCTGAGGCAGGAGAATCGCTTGAACCCAGGAGGCAGAGGTTGCAGTGAGCCGAGATCACGCCACTGCACTCCAGTCTGGCGACAGAGAGGGACTCCATCTCAAAAAAAAAAAAAAAAAAAAAGCAATAATGGAAAAGAAAAAATATAGTTTTAAAATAATAATATTTAATATGATATTTCTAAAAAAAGTATAAGTTCCCTGTAAATTGATATACGAATTTAAAACAACCAGTGAAAACAGAAACAAAAAATACTTGAAATTTATTTATTTATTCTTGTTTTACTCCAACTTGCAGAATCACTCAGACTCTTCTATGAAAGTTATTTTTTCTTATAGAATTTTCTGCATGTAAATTCTGTGTTATCTCCCTAACCAGGTTTTCATTCTGTCTTAGTAGCTGCTTCTCCTTATTCATAATAGCCATTTTTTTCTTCCTTTGCTGACCTCTAACTGCTAGAGTACACCAGGGCTCCTTAGGCCCCCTCTTATTCTCCATCCACACCTCCTTCTTGGATGATTTCATCATGTTTTTCAATATCTTCTATGTGCTGATGACTCCCAGAATTATGTCATCAACTCTCATCTCTTCACTGGGCCTAAGTTTTGAGCGTCCACATATCTATGGGACATTGCCTACATCCATAAATAATAGACACTTCAAATTTAGCTTGCTTAATACACGACTTTTAATTTTTCTTTCCTCAACTTCATTTTTGTTCCTCAAATCTATCCTGTCTCAGCAATTTCAAACTTCAACTACCCAATTATTTAAGAAAAAAACCTCTCTCAAGTAAACAGCACTGTTAAAATTGTAGAAATAATTTGGGATTAGATTAATATAATCTCATATTCTATGTCTGTGTATATTTCCTCCGTTATATCCCTGAAATTCTCAAACTCTCATGCTCTTTTTCCTATCTTACTCACTCCAAAGCCATTCCTATATAATTTGATAGCCTTCTAACTTGTCTGCTTGATTTTACCCTTTCCTCCATTGTTATTTTTTCCACACATTAAACAAAATATTAGTTTTAAAATAAAAATCAAAACCTCGTATCTGGCTATGACGGAGTAGCTAGAGTACAATTAACTCTCTTGCCAAAACAACTAAAAATTGGATAAATTTAAAAAGTGTATTGGTTTCATTGGGTTAGAGAGACAAACTTTAGAGTTCATAGTTACCAAGGTAGCAGGATTTGAGGAACCACAAACCCAGGAAAAACAAGAACTCAGAGAAATGAGCAAAATATTTTGCAAACAACTTATTGAGACATTTTCCAATTTCTAGGTGTGGCCAAGAAAAAGTAATTTTTATGTAGCTAAGGCTAAGACACTATGTCTTACACTGCTGGGGCAATAAAGAATTAAGAGATTAAGGTCTGTAAAGTGCAAATCTTTGATAATAGGGAAGACTTCACTGAGATCATCAGAAAGCTGCAATTTAGAATTAATGGCCTCAAATGGGTCCTGTTGAAGTGCCTATAATCTTATGCCTGCCAGAAGGAAGAAAATTAGATATTGTATTAGAAGTGATAATCATCCAGTGTTCCTACATTAAAACAACAAAAACCATAATGTCCTTCATTCAATACAATATTTCTAAGTATACCAGGGAATAGGATTTATTTACCAGAACCAAGTGGAAAAAATGAGAAATAGAATCAAACTTATAGGTGATCTTGAAATTAGATTTATCAGAAAGTGACTTTAAAATAATTAGAGTCAATATTTTCAATGAAATAAATTAAAGAATGGAGGCTATCATAGGTGATCTCAAATCTTCAAAAAATAATTAAATGGAATTCCTAGAACTGAAATATAATATATGAAATAAAGATCTATAGATGCGTTTGACACTCATCAAGACATCTGCAGCAGCAGATAATATTGGAAACAAATAGAGCAAGTAGGGAATATCTTGACGAAGCACTAAGAATTCAAAGGATAGAAAATACACAAAAAAACAATAGAGAATTACAAGATATATACATACTTATAAATGAAGCCCTGGAATAAATAAAGAAAGATAATGAAATAGAATCAATATTTGAAGGAACACTGGCCAATAATTATTCAAGATGAGACAAAGCCATGAAACCACAGACTCATGAAGTTCTATGAACCTCCAGCAGGGCATATGTACATAAAATACTATATATATGTATATGTGTGTTTGTACATATATGCACATCTTATTAAAGTACTTAAAAGTATTTTAAAAGTAAAAATAGATGTCTTATTAAAACATTTAAAAGTACATAAATGTGATTCCCTATCATCTTATTTTTTAATTTTATTTGTTTATTTATTTTTGTTGTTCTCACAGAGCACTGCTTCCTGAAATCACCTTTACTTATTCTTTCACTGCCTTTTAGGTCAAAGGTCATGCTCCTAGATGACAAGACTTTTAGTCTGCTTTTTAAACTGCTTAACCACACCAAATATATCAGTTTGGAGCATAGTAAGGGCTCATTTAACATTTTTTAGTGAGTAAATGTTGACTGCATATAGCCTTTTTGAGAGCTGTAGAAATGCTTATTATTTTAATGACATACAATTTTTAAAGCTTTTTTTCATCTACATTAATTTGATTTTGTAAGTGAGCAAAGCAGGTAATATTAGCTTCATTAAACCAATGGTAAATTTAAGATTTAGTGGAGCTGGTGTTTGCCTGGAATCATATAGTTCATACATAGCAAGACCAGAATTGGATCTCCATACTATATTGTACAAGTTAGAGCTTCACAGAAAGTAACAAAAATTCTAATATATGATATAATATTCTCTCTCATGGTTACATGGCAATAAGCCTTAGGTTTAAAAAACAAAAACAACAAACAACAAACAAACAAACAAAAACAGGGATAATTGCTGCTTGTTTTACTAGGTGCCAAGTTGATTCAAGAGCCAAGGGAAGAGTGTATGTATGCTGGAGTATGGTGACCCCCACAGAAGAGATATAAAGGGATTTAATTTGAGGAAGTTAGAAATAAGCCACTGTCATTGTAATTTCACTCTTTTAGTCTAGCCTACATCTTTGAATAAACTCAAGTGGTTTGCTCAGGCTAAGCTAACCAGTTATGCTTTCTGGTTTACTTGAACAAAAAAAAAAAATCTCTCTCTTAAAAGGAACTTAGACGCTTCCAGTTGGATGTAATATGCCACTGCACAAGTGAAAATTAGGTTGCTATGGTGGATAAAAATTAGGCCAATATTTTCCATTTATATCTTGTATAAAATTAACTACTGTCAGAGGAGTTATTTCTGGAGTTATAAAATTTCAGGTTATCATGAGACTTGGAATGCAACATTTTTTGAAGATATAAGCTATTCAATAACTAATGGGATTGCCTAGAATGGTAGGTTAAACACTATGACTATTAAGGTAACATGCTACTTTTGACCCAGTGGAAAAAGAACATTATTTCTGAAAACAATATCTCTTGGTCATAAAAATTAAATTCTTTCATTAGACACAAAGCCACTTGCAGTCATTAATATGTAATTAATATAAAATTTTATGAGATTTGAAGTCTGGAATTAATTACCTTTTTAATATTTGATATTGCCTTCATATTTTTTATTATAAATGTGTTATTGAAGCTTTTCCTCTAGGTAGAATACATATTTGGATTCTTGAATGTGATGCCACTTAAGTGAAAACATAACAAGTGTCATTGCCAAAATTAAAGTGCCAGAACGATGTTAAATTCATACATTTTTTATAGAAATATCGGTACCAATGATGTGAAAGTCATTTGTTTTTTAACCAAAAAGGGGACTTAGGCTTAGATTTCATGATCTCACATTCTCCTCAACATAATTGGGATGTGATTCAGACTGCGATAAATGAGTATCAAAAAATGCACTTAATTGAGGAACAGAAACAGATTTAGAAATATATGGTTTAATTGATGTCCTGAGGACCTAGAACAGCTGGAGGCCTTACTTCATTATGCTACCTCTTCACATCAGGGGATAAGAGCATGAGAAGCTCTCTCTAGCTACAAAAACACGCACAATATTCTTTCTTTATTTTACCCATAGTAATAATTTCCCAGTGATATACTCGGAGTTTGTGAATAATTATCTGCTTCTGAAAGAAGTGAGAATTCTTTGGAGAAGTGAGATTTTACAGTGTGCATGCTGAATTGCATCCCAAATTAAAAAGCACTGATGTGTCCTCTGAAGTGAAATTTCAGCCACCATGGGCAGTAAATTCCCAAATCAACTGTAGATTAGTTTATCTTTATGTATGCTGATGTTCAAAGTAACATCATCTGGATTGACACATGGGATCAGAATGAGAACAAATAAGGAATCAGGCAAGGTGCTGCTATTCTGAATTAATAAGTGTGTAAAATCATTCGAGAAATAATTTAAAAATAATTCACACATAATAAATGTAGGCCTAGACAGAATACAAGCTGTCATTTTAAAGGACAATAAAGCCAATCCAGGTTCAAATATATTAGTAATTTGTACCTAAATCTATTGCCTTAGTCTCCCCATAATAACTTTAGAGTTTCAGTGGTTTTTCAATTAACTAGTCAAGAGAAACAGGAACATTTCGGTAATATCCCTAAGGACTTATCTGAAGCAAGAATTTAGTAACAATAATTGACTTGTTTAGAAACGAGTTTTTTATATCTGAAAGAAAAAACAAGTGGCATCCAATTAAATGCACAGGCCGAAATTTTGTTATAAAGTGAGATAACGGAGGGAATAGTTAGTGGATCCTTGTCCTTTATTCTATTAATATAAACTGCACAGTAATGGCAATAAAGCTATTCAACTATTGACCAACTAAAATTATTTTTAATTGCAATAGCTTAAATGGGTCCCCTTTCCCCCTCAAAATTTATATTGATCCTCAAAATTTGAATTTGGACTTCTTTGACACCTCAGAATTTAACCTTCTTTGGAAATAGGTCTTTACAGGTATAATTAGTTAAGATGAGGTCATACTGGATTGTGGTAATCCCTAAATCCAATGACTGGTGTGTCTTTAATAAAGGAGGAGGACACAAAGATACTTACAAGGAAGAAATTCTACGTGATCATGGAGGCAGAAATTAGAGTGATGCAGCTACATAAAAAGGAACACTAAAAATTTCAGGCGACCACCTTCAGAGCCTCCAGAAGGAAGCAACTCTGCTCCAGACATCTTACCTTTAGATTTCTAGCCTCCAACACTGTGAGAGCATTAATTCCTGTAAACTTAAGCCACCAATTTTTTACTAATTTGTTATGGCAGCACTGGAAAACTTAATACATAAGTTAAAAATTAACATGATACATAATTCACAAAAATCAAAACTGACCAAAGCTGGGCTTTGTATGCCTGCTCTTTCGAAAAGTGAAATTTGTGCAAATCCTTGAGATAAACAGGATGCCCTGATGTGTGCTAATCCTCCATTCATTATTTTGGGACTTTAGATTGCCTCTTTTCTCCTTAAAAAAGGCATTAGCAAAACAGAATAAAATTACACCAAATATGGTAAAATGTTCCCCTGAGATGATTCTGTAGGGAGTTGTCATGGGTTATAGAATCATTTGATGATACAATTTCCTAAATCATATACGTTAAAATAAAGACAGTTGGATTAAAGAGCTATAAACACAAAAAGAATTTGAAGAATTTTTTAAAAATAAATTACGTATTTTTATGATATTAAAAAGGGAAAAAATACAAAGGATATAAGAACAGGTTTTGGGCCAGTTGTGGTGGCTCATGCCTGTAATCCCAGCACTTTGGGAGGCCAAGGTGGGCATATCTCAAAAATCAATTCAAGATGGATTAAAGATTTAAACGTTAGACCTAAAACCATAAAAACCCTAGAAGAAAACCTAGGCATTACCATTCAGGACATAGGCGTGGGCAAGGACTTCATGTCCAAAACACCAAAAGCAATGGCAACAAAAGACAAAATTGACAAATGGGATCTAATTAAACTAAAGAGCTTCTGCACAGCAAAAGAAACCACCATCAGAGTGAACAGGCAACCTACAACATGGGAGAAAATTTTCGCAACCTACTCATCTGACAAAGGGCTAATATCCAGAATCTACAATGAACTCAAACACATTTACAAGAAAAAAACAAACAACCCCATCAAAAAGTGGGCGAAGGATATGAACAGACACTTCTCAAAAGAAGACATTTATGCAGCCAAAAAACACATGAAAAAATGCTCATCATCACTGGCCATCAGAGAAATGCAAATCAAAACCACTATGAGATATCATCTCACACCAGTTAGAATGGCAATCATTAAAAAGTCAGGAAACAACAGGTGCTGGAGAGGATGTGGAGAAATAGGAACACTTTTACACTGTTGGTGGGACTGTAAACTAGTGCAACCATTGTGGAAGTCAGTGTGGCGATTCCTCAGGGATCTAGAACTAGAAATACCATTTGACCCAGCCATCCCATTACTGGGTATATACCCAAAGGACTATAAATCATGCTGCTATAAAGACACATGCACACGTATGTTTATTGCGGCATTATTCACAATAGCAAAGACTTGGAACCAACCCAAATGTCCAACAATGATAGACTGGATTAAGAAAATGTGGCACATATACACCATGGAATACTATGCAGCCATAAAAAATGATGAGTTCATGTCCTTTGTAGGGACATGGATGAAATTGGAAACCATCATTCTCAGTAAACTATCGCAAGAACAAAAAACCAAACACCGCATATTCTCACTCATAGGTGGGAATTGAACAATGAGATCACATGGACACAGGAAGGGGAATATCACACTCTGGGGACTGTTGTGGGGTGGGGGGAGGGGGGAGGGATAGCATTGGGAGATATACCTAATGCTAGATGATGAGTTAGTGGGTGCAGCGCACCAGCATGGCACATGTATACATATGTAACTAACCTGCACAATGTGCACATGTACCCTAAAACTTAAAGTATAATAAAAAAAAAAAAGAAAAAAAAAAAGATCAGGAGATTGAGACCCTCCTGGCCAACATGGTGAAACACTGTCTCTATTAAAAATACAAAAATTAGCCAGGTGTGGTGGCATGTGCCTGTAATCCCAGCTACTCGGGAGCCTGAGGCAGGAGAATCGCTTGAACCAAGGAGTTGGAGGTTGCAGTGAGCCAAGATCCCACCACTGCACTCCAGCCTGGCAGCAGAGTAAGACTCCATGTCAACAAAAAAAAAAAAAAAAAAAAAAAAAAGAAAAAAGTAAAAGAAAAGATGTTTTGGTTACATTTGACTACATCAAAGTTGAAAAAAATATGAAAATGTGCACCATGAACTAATTTAAAAGTCAAACTGTAACCTGTCACTAGCTCTTTGCAATGCACATGACATATCAATTATGCATAACAGAACACAAACTCTGTTTCAGGGCATCATTCATTTAAGCTTTTTGTTTACGTAGCACATCTGGTTGGATACACAAAAAGAGATTGATTTGGTTCCTGATTTGCCTTAGATTTTTCTACTTCCAAACTCTTGGAAATCTAATGATATGTAATGATTCCAGAGCTCTATCATGAAATGTTAGCATAATTTATTCTATTTTCATTTATAAATATTTCAAAACCTAAACACGGTGAAATTATTTGTTGCTAATATTCTCAAAATGTAGAGTGTTGGGGCTCAGAGAATGACAACCCAAAGTATGGTGCCTTGGCAAGCTGAACAACCCTAGAACTTAAAGTATAATAATAAAAAAAAAAAGAAAAAAATTACTAAGAAAATTGGAAGACCTTAGAAACTACCTCTGAACCAAAGACCTTTTAGCCTTCTCTTATGTGCAGAAAATGTATATTAAATAGAACTTAAATGAAGAACATTGTCTTTCCCTTTCTATGTTAGCAAATCATTTCAAATTTCTAAGCTTATTTTGTTTCTCATTTACATAAATGGAAAGATAAATACCGACCTCCCAAGATTGATTTACATATTAAGATAATTTATGTAATAGCATTTAAGAAATTTCTTAACATACAGAAAGAATTTAATGTAAATCCCCCTTATTTTCTCTTGATACTTTTTTATCTGTGAAAGTGATGTATGCTGTGAATTACTATGTTTCATTGCCTTTTAAAAGGCCTAGTTAAAAACAACAACATTGAATTTTCCAAGTGATAAATTTATTGATAGTTTATAATACTACATTGGAATTAAAATAAATGTATAAAGGTCAACTTAGACACAATTTTAGCATTTTATAAAGTTTCAACTTTTATAATTTCAAACTTAACACTTTTTTTATGCGGGAAATTTGCCAAACACAGAAAATCTAAAAAGGAATTTGGGAATCATTGTAATCTTTCTTTTTTTAACTCATCCTTTTTATCCTCTTGTCTTAATTTTCCTTCACCTAAAAGGTGTATAAACTCCTCTCTTCACACTGTCCAATTTCATTTCTAAGAAATCAGCACGATCAATAGTTCAGAGGAGGTTCTTTTCAGACTTTTTAATAAAATACCACTTTGTGAGGTGCAGAAGAGTAGACATTCATTGAAGATGTGCTCTACCTATGTGGTAGTCATCCCTCTATTTTTTTTCTTTTTTTTCAGATCCGCTCCCCACATTTACCTCCTCAGCTTTTACCACTGTTGTAGGTGGCTTCCTTACCCTCTGCCTTCCAAATAGTTTCTTTCACTGGAGGCATTAGCAGAAGTTAAGAAGCTGAAACAAAAATAAGGTCAGATTACTTTCCTTCTGGGTTCCTGCACAATGGCTTTGTCAGGCTGCCCCAGCCATACAGCTATGTGTCTGGGTTCAGGCACTGCTCCATCCCCTTGTCTTTTCAAGCCTAGGGGTGTTAACAGATGTCTGTGGTGGTCACTGGCCTTCAGATACTGCACTATCCCTTCTTCTCTTCTCTAAACCTCTGTAAATAGCTCTTTCATTAAAATCTTCTCAATTGTAAGTTTGAATTGCCCATCTCTTTGCACCTGGGTCTGGACTGATATACCTAGGTGAACAGTCATTTATTCTTTTTTTTTTTTTTTTTTTTTTTTGAGACGGAACTTTGTTCTTGTCGCCCAGGCTGGAGTGCAATGGTGCCATCTCAGCTGACGGCAACCTCCGCCTTCCGGGTTCAAGGGATTCTCCTGCCTCAGCCTCCCAAGTAGCTGGGATTAGGGGCAGCCACCACCACGCCTGTCTAATATTTTGTATTTTTAGTTTTTAGTAGAGACAGGGTTTCACCATGTTGGACAGTCTGGTCTCAATCTCCTGACCTCAGGTGATCCGCCTGCCTCGGCCTCCCAAAGCTGGGATTACAGGCGTGAGCCACTGCGCCCATCCCTGCTATTCATTCTTAAATGAGTATCTGTTCATTAGAATGTAGTGTGCCAAGTGAGGAAATACTTTACATAGCTGTTTTTCATAGGCTTTTGTGTTCTTAATGGAGAAAACCGCCATGTACTTATTTTTAAAATATCAAATTTGGGTCTTCATTTTTTCTGGAAAAACAAAAGCAAAAGCAATTAATATATACATCTATATCATATAAACAACATGTTTGTTTTCACATAGACATAGTTATACAACTAATTACAATACTTAGTACAAAAAAAGAGAGGTTGATAGAAACAAACAGGTAAACAACAAAAAACCCTACACATTTTACTAATTTAATTTCGTCAAAAAAGCATTTTATGAAAAAGCATTTTGTCATATGATAATTAATTACAAATACACTGTCATCTTCCCTGTAAGGTATTTCCCTCTACTTGGAGAGAGCTTGTAAAAAGACCTGAAGAATTGGGAATGGAAGATTTGTTTTGTTTCATTTGCAGATCTCTTTAGTCATTATATAAATTTCTATACAGTGAGTAGGAATCAATACTTTTCTTTAAAACATCTAAAGTAAAAAATTTAAATAAATCCATAAATGATATAGATGGGGCCTTACTCAAATGTCCATGAACATACTGTTGTTCATTTCTTACAGTTTCCATATTATTGGCTATTTTCCAATTGATATCATATTCCTTACTTGTGAGCCTGTAAAAGGGAAGCTTTTTGAAGAGGCAGATTTCTTCAGACCCAAATTGTGGGATGTATGTATTTTACTGGCACTGTAGAGTCACCTGGGCATTTTTACCTGGAGCATGTGGACTTGCAATTCTTAACAAAGTGGCAGTCTGCCATGACCATATTCTTGAAAACATCAGAAATATATTTTTTAATCATAGTATGATTTTATTTTTTAAAGCATGGTAATAATATTGTGGTTATGTTTATAGAGAAAATGAGATGATATCTGGGATTTGCTTCAAAATAATGTAAAGAGTATATGAGTGGAGGAGGTATAAATAAAATAAGACTGCCTATGAGTTAGTAATTCTTGAAGTTGGATAATGGCTGCATGAGAGCTCATTATAATCTAGTCTGGCTACCATTGTATGTTGAAGATTTTCCATAACAATAAAAATATATATTGTGAACGTCTTTTAATGTCAATACATAGAAACCTGCCTCATGCTCTTTGATTGCTTCATGGCCTTCCATATTTATTTAACGGATTCTCTTTTAGAGGACCTTTGTTTTCAAATATTCAATATTCTAAACAATACTGCAGGAAATATCCTTGTACAAATGTTGACATCAGCAATGTTTAGAAGCATCTTTTTATGTCTTTAAATTCTCATTAGAATCCACTTTTCTTCCTAATTACTATAATTTTTATATAAAAATATGGAGGTTTCCATGGCCAATATATCTCATGGTTTGGGAATGCTTCATATTTCTATTTTGTCAGTATGACAATTGTGCGTTTGTGTCACAAAGCCTTGTGGGATGGTCTTCGTTGGTTCTGGTTTTATGCATGAGAATTTAGAGGTTGATGAGAACTGAAAAGGCAAATTGGTTTATAATTTGTTGAGCTCTGAACTTCAGTTCATAAGGCATATCAAAGTCTTCTTTCTCTTTTTTGTAGCTCTAGGGTCTCAGGCCATTCAGGATCTCTCCTGTCATGATATGCAGAGATCACCCAAGAAAACTATCACCTCAATGAGAGGTCCAACTGTGTATCACTCATTAACTCCCATGTTGCTCTTACTACCATTCCTTGATGTCCATATGTGATGGAAAATGCTTGTATTTTATTCAATTAAATAGTTATGTAAGAAATGTACCAGCAACGTACAATTTAATTCTTTTTTTTTTTTAAGTCTTGAGGAAAGAAGTTGTAATGTGACTTATTTAGCAGGCTGAACAACATTAGCAGAGACTCATATTTGATTTTGCTTCTATAAACTTGTAAATAAGCCCAGCATCTTTGTATGAAGAAAGGTGAGCAAAAGTGGCAGCACAAATTGAAGACAAGTGCAAGAAAGGTCATCAGCAGGCATCCACATGAATTTTCCTAGTTCACATTAGAATATAGAATTAGGAGGGACCAACAATTAGGTCAGAATTACTTCCTCGGCGTATTTCTGTCTTGACTGTATTTATACGAGTACAATCATCAAAATATCTCAAGTCATTAGAATGTATTTCAGGAGTTTAGAATCTTGATGCATTTCAAAAGACCAGTGTCAGAATTAGAAACGTGAACAACAAAAGCATTGAGAAATAGGAGGGAAAGTACAGATTGAGGAGGCTCCGGGCAAACAGTAGGTAATCTGAGGGCTCGAAGGCACACAGAACTATTTAAAGACAAGAATGTCTGTATTTTGGTGGGGTAGGAGGGAGTGGCTGAAGACAAGCTAATGATTTTCAAATTATTCATGGAACCCTTTCTTCTCAGTGGACATAAGCACCATACTCATCATTAACTAGGATGACATTGAGTTGTTAGGAACAACCTTGAATACAGATGCATTTGTAATATAATAATAACATGTAGGAGCCAGTACCTTAAACAACTGAAAATTCTGATAAATTAGTCAGCCCAGTGAAGGACATTCCGAATACAATGAAAGACAGAGTTTTTAGCATTAGCAGTAAAGGTTCTGTAGTCAGACTATGTACATAGATTCATATCCTATCTCTCCTCATTGTTAATTCTTGGTAAATTCCTGAATCTCTTTCTACTCTTTAGTTTCCATCTAGATAAAATGAGGGCTATAGTGCCTAACTCATGGGGTATTTATGAGGGTAAAATGTGGTAAGACATGGAATGAGCTCCATACAGATATACCATAAAGACAGTAAGTTATTCCTGTTTTGACTGTTATAAAATTGTGGCACAATGCATATCAACTAAAAATCAATACATTAAATTTACTGTCTTCAGTTCTTCAAATCCCTTTCACTCCAGTATCAATCAAAATCTGGTTTCCAGTTTTATGACACTTATTCTGTGTGACTAGCATTACTAATTACCTCCCAATTACTAAATCATATGATTCCTTATTAGATCACATTTTTATAAACAATGTCTCTCCTTTTTGAAATCTCACACGTCAAGACTTGAAGTTCTCTCTTGTCTCTATTAACAACCAAGCATTGCAATTCAATTCCACTTTATATTCCAGTCCTTTACAAGGTTCGTAATTTACTGATTCTGACTTGTCATTTTTCTACTTTTTACTCTACTTATTTTTTCAGTGAGGTCTCTATAAAATTCAATGTTCCAACCACCCACACCTCTACCACATACAACCACATACACACCAAATAATTTTATTTCGATTGAGTTCCACAACTTATATTTCTAATAAACTACTCAATGAATTCACATGGATGAGCCAGATGCAAAAGGAACTTGACGTTTCTAAAGACTAAAATCATCTTTCCAAATGGGTACCAGCAATTCAACAGCAAACTTGAATCCTTGGAGTACAAATGACTACATTCAACTAGGGTTGTTTTTGCAACCAGGTAAATTTCAGACTGAATACTGAGAGGGTAATTGAAAAACTAAAGAAGCTATAAAAACCTATTGGAAATCTGTGATGATATTGAGAAAGGTCATATTTTAGTGGTTATTTTTAGTGCAGAACTAATAGGAGGATTGGATAGTATATTTATATTATATGTATTATGTTGAAACATGATGTACATATGTATTTTAGTTATTTTTTTTTTGGTATATACAATGTGCTTTCAAAATTCACTGTGCAGATCAGGTGTGGTGGCTCATGCCTGTAATCCCAGCACTTCGAGAGGCTGAAGTGGAAGGATTGCTTGAGCCCAGGAATTTGAGACCAGCCTGGGTAACACAGTGAGACCCCATCTCCACAAAAAATAAAAAATTTAGTCAGGCAGGGTAGTGCACACCTGTAGTCCCAGCTACTCAGGAGACTAAGGTGGAGAATTGCTTGTGCCCAGGAGGTGGAGGCTACAGAAGCTGTGATTATGCCACTACACTGTAGCCTGGGAAACAGAGCCAGACCCTGTTTAAAAAAAATCCCAAATTGTGTATATTTACATATATATATGTATATATGTTATTGTATATTATGCATATGTATATATTTATGTGTAAGTATTTATGTGTCAATATGTTATACGTGTGTATGTATATATGTGTATGTGTGAGTAATATATAATATATATAATCATGTATATATCTGTATCTATAAATAGATCTGTAAAAATGGTATCCAAGAGATCATAAATGTTTACTATATGTTCTTCAAATAATTTATTTGGAATTTATCACAATTAATAGTAATAATAATATTACTAATATATTACTATAAAATTTAACAAAATATGAATGATATTCTGTGGTAGGCCAAAAATTATTCATTAAAAAATACAGAAAACACATTATTGCACTGATATCGTAGTAGCTTTCTAATGCATATGTAAATTAACACTATAATCATGTAGCCAAAACAAAATAATTTATAATTCATGAAGAAAAATTCCATTGCCTTTACATGCTTAAATCAAAATGAGCTTATCAAAATTACTAGTTCTCATGTGTCTCAGATAAGTGAGGAAAAATTATTTCAAATGCATCCAATGGATTATGAGACATCCTAAATTTTAACATTCAAGAATTTTACATACTGCATAACCCTGTCCCAATTTTTCAGTCCTAATTTTATCATTATAAACCACAATATAATTATGAATTGTCAAGGAAAAAAATAACAATTACATTACCTATAATGTAATGTAAAGTTAATTGGAAAGCTTTTTGTACATTGTTTTGTACAATTGTTTTTGTACATTGGTTTTTGTACATTTTATACATTACATTGTAATGTATACATTTTGTACATTTTATACATTACATTGTAATGTAAAGTTATACTGGAAAGATGTCAAAATCATTTAATGTGAATAAACAAAAAAAATAGATTACAAAATTATTTTGAAACATCAAGAAGATAAATATAATGTACTTGTTTATTTGCATACAATAAACATAATTTATTTAGTATCTAAATTCAAATATAATGTGAGTCATATTTAACTTCCAAGAAACTCTTGTGCATTTCCACAATGCAGGAAAAATTTCAGAGAAAAATACCCACCAGTTCACGAGCTTAAGGCTAATCAATCTATTTAAGATGGAAGCAAATTCCTTGGCTCTTACTAGTCATAAATTGCCATAAGAGATCAAATATGAACGCATGAATATAACCCATGCTGAGGTAAAAAGTAACAAATTAAACATTTTATGCAATAGAATAACTTTCACCTTGATATGAATTTCTGCATTTGTCATTTATAAATCTTTTCTCTAAATATTTCCAGTATTGGAAGGGATATGTATGCCTTATATTCAAATTATAAATATGCTGATTAATATAAACATCATATTTTTCAAGAAAACCAGTGGGATGCATTCTTATTCAAAACTTTGATTCATTTCAATCACAAATCATTATGTAACCCCTTGCTTTAATTGGAACAGATACGTATTAGATGCTATTCTTCTGTCATAGCCAAGGGATTATCATTTGTGTTAAGCCTTGCAACAGAAAGAAAGAATTTTTTTATTAGTTCTAAACCAATCAAATTGTGGCCAATCAATTAAATTAAAACTTAGCAAATATTTAGTGGCCACTTGCCATATAGCAATCACTTTTAGGTGCTATATGTATTAAATATAAAAGTGAGACATATACGTGGGAGCTAAATGATGAGAGCACATGAACACAAAGGGGCCAACAGACATTGGGGCCTACTTGAGGTGGAGGGTGGGAGGAGGGAGAGAAACAGAAAAAATGACTATTGGGTACTAGACTTAGTACCTGGGTGATGAAATCATTCATACAACAAACCCCTGTAACATTAATTTACCTTTATACAAATTGCACATATACCACTGAACCTAAAAGGTAAAAATAAAATAAAAGTGAGATATAATATACCAAATTTGCTTTATTGCACAGGGGAAGATTCCGTGATTATTTTCTGACACTCTTACTTTTACTTGTATGATCCATATAATAATTACCTAATTAGTGATAATATCTGAAATAGGAACTAATATTAGTATTATCTGTAGGTCTATGCCTATGTGTACGCATAAACACTTCTAAATATGCTGTAAACATATTCTTCTCATTCTCTAGAGATAGATAGATGGATAGTGACAGAGGCCGAATCACACATTGTAATGTAAAGTAGTTTCTTCTAATCTGAATTAATTGAAAGGTAATCTAATAGTTGTTTATAAAAATGGGTTATACAATTACTTGTGCATGGATTGTGATTTAAGATTTCAGGGCCTTTAATTCTTTAAGTCCAGCACTATGTTTTATCTCCCTTTCGTATTTTCTTATTGTTGAGTAGATAATAGAAAATAAATAATTTTGGAATTAAATAGATGCTAAGTGAACATAAACAAATAAATAAACAGAAACCACAACTATTAATTTCATAGATCTAATGATCAAAAGCTAGTCAAATTTCAAACAATAAAATTTTTTGACAAAACAATGAAGACAACCAAGAATTATGGTGCACATTTTATAATTCTTTTGCCAGGGAGTATGACTTGTTCCTTAAATAATTGATTAGCAATGTCAGCAAGTGATGAGATGAGATGTTTGCCATTTTATAAATTTTGTGAGTTGAAATTATATGCAAAGTCCTGAGAATTTAAAGATATATTTGAAATTTTAAAAATCATAATCAGTTCAACACACAGATTCTTGCTGAAGTCAGAACTCTGCATGTTGTACAACATTATCACCAAAGAAAGTCAGAAGCCCATATGTAAAATTTACATTTGTGAATATCCAAGTACATATAATACACAGATTTTGATGGTTCTTTTTTCCTGTCATATTTCAAGTATTATTTCTGAAACTGTATTTCTCTATTTAACCTAAAAATTGATTTAAATCATAGAGGATGGGAAAAATGTTCTGTCCCTCATTTCTGCTCCTCTGTTGGAGCTAATTGCTCTCTTATATTTGAAAGTATAAGTTACATATATTTGCAGTGTGAAAAATTATGTCTTTTTTCAAAGAAGCTATGAAACTAGAAAATAAACAGAATATAGAGTGTTCTTTAATTGGTCTAATACACTGTGTACTGATACCTTTGAGGGACTATTTCATTCTTTATATAAAAATTAATATTATGAATCTCCAGGTATAAATACAAAGTTCTCTAAGCATTCTCAGATAAGGGAGCTACTCTCTTCTCGTTTTATCAAGTGATTGACCTACCTCCATGTGGAGAGAGTGATAACCATAAAATGTCTGATCAGCATGAACAGTGATGAGAAAGTGTGTGACTAATGAGAGTGATCAGTAAGGTAGATATTTCTGAAGGTAAGAAGTAAAGTTCACTAATAAACCTGGTGTTTTAAATTTCTGAAAACTATGAGAAGATGCATGTGATGTCACTCTTGAACTACTGGCAAATTTGAAATGTTTAGTAGTCTTAAACAATGCTTGATTATAAAGCAAGGATTATAAAGCAAGCAAGTGCCCACTTTTTGTATTTACAGAAATCTCTAACTGATTTGGTATACTGAAGGACTTTGATGGCCTGGGAGGAAATAATAGAATTCCAAAATTTTCAAGTACAAGGCCTTTCAAATTTATTAAAATGTAAGCTCTCACTAAACTCAGTTACACTAACAACAACTACTAGTATTTTACTTGAATACTGGCTCATCATAAATCACTTCATGAGGAAATATGTTATAGTATAGGGCAGCATTTATGGTTAGAAAAAGTTCATTTGATTTTATCCAAATATAAATTAATAGTAAATATAAATAATAGATAATAGATCAATAATTAAAGTGTTAGTGTGTATATGCACATGTATGCTTATGTCTAAGTGTAATTGCCATCTATCTGTAATTTTTTCTGCCTAAAATAACTTATAATAAATCACTCTGACATTTTGGCATTTTAGTCAGTTTAGTCAAGATAGCTATCATGCTATCTGTAATATTTTTCTGTGCTGCTTGAAATGTTGATCTCGATACGAGACAATGGAAACTCTCACCACAGACACAAGCAACATATATGTTTCTAAATCCAAAAGAAACTTCCACTGTCTGTACAGAGCTCCACCAGGGCAAAACACTGGAAGCTTTTTATCTTTGGTTTCATCACTTCTCAATTTCCTTTTATGAACAGTCTAATTCATTACTCATGAAATGTTTGTTTGTTCTCTAAATGTTCAACTGTCTTTTGAGGCCCCACATTTTTTTCTGCTTCTCTTTCTGCCTGGAAAATTCTACCCAACCATTTTTTGTCCTCCTCTCTCCTACTTCAACCATTAAAGCTACCCTAGGGTACAAACAAAAAAAATCACTTAGGTATAAATCTAAAAAAAAATGTATAAGAGCTACATGAAGAAAACTGCAAAACTCTCATAAAATTATAAAAGAAGAACTAAATAAATTGAGAGATATTCCATGTTCATAGAGCGAAAGATTCAATATTGCTGAGATGTCAGTTTCTCCCAACTTGATCAATAGGTTGAATGTAATATCAAAATACCAGAAAATTGTTTTGTGTATATTGAAAGACCATTTCTAATTTCATATAGAGAGGAAAAGACCGAGAATAGCTAACATAATGTTGAAGGAGAACAAAATTGGAAGACTGGCATGACCTGATATCAAGATCTGCTACAAAGCTGCACATTGAAGACAACATGATACCGATGAAGGAATAGATAAATAAGAGTAATGGAACACAACAGAGAGGCCAGGAATAGACCTACATAAACATAGTCAATTAATCTTTGAGAAAAGAGCAAAGAGAGTACCATGGAGGACAGTTAATTCTTTCAACAAATTGTGCTGGCTCAACTGGACATCTACATGCTAAAAATGAAGCTAGATACAGACCTTATACTGTTCACAAAAATTAGCTCAAAATGGGTCATAGACATAAGTGTAAAATGCATAACTATAAAACTAGAAGACAGCATAAAAGAAAACATAGATGATCTTGGGTATGGATGACTTTTTAGATTCAAAACAGCCACAGTCCATAAAGGAAAACAATGATACGTTGGTCTTCATTAAAATTAAAAATGTCTGCTTTGTGACAACAATGTCAGAGAATAAGAAGACAAGCCACAGAGTGGGAGTAAATATTTGCAAAAGATACACCTAATAAATGATTGCTATCCAAAATATACAAAGAATTCTTAAAACTAGACAATAGAAAAAACAACAGATTAAAAAATTGACCAAGAATCTTAACAATTCACCAAAGAGGATATATGGGTGGGAAGTAAGCATATGAAAAGACAGTCCACATCATTTGTCATTAGAGAAATGTATATCAAAACAACCTATTAAAATTGCCAAAATACAGGAAATGGACATCACCAAATGCGGGTGAAAATGTGGAGTAACAGGAAGATTTATTCATTGCCAGATTGCTAGTGATAATGCAAAGTGGTACCACCATTATGGAAGACATTTTGGCAATTTATTACAGAATTAAACATGTTCTTGCCATATGATCCAGCAAACATGCTACTCGGTATTTACTCAAAGGAGTTGAAAACACCCACACAAAACCTTTACATGGATGTTTACAGACGGTTTAATTATAATTGCTAAAATGTAGAAGTAACCAAGATATCCTTCAGCAGATAAATGGATAATCTGTGGTATATCTGGACAATAAAATACTATTTAGTGCTAAAAAGAAATGAGCTATCAAGCCATGAAAAGACATGGAGGAAATGTAAATGCACATTACTAAATGAAAGAAACCAATCCGAAGATGCTGAAAATACTGTATGATTCCAATGATATATCATGCTGGAAAAGGCAAAACTATGAACACAGTAAAAAGATCAATCGTTGCCAGAGGTTAGGAGAAACAATGATGAATATGTAAAGCACACAGAATTTTTGAAATAGTGAAAATACTCTGTGTAATACTATAATTGTAGATAAATGTTGTTATACATTAGTCCAAACCCACAGAATGTAAATACCGTGAATGAATTACAATGTAAACTATGCACTAAAGGGGATTATGATGTGTCAGTGTCAATTTTAAGCAATGTACAACTCTAGTGGAAGATGTTGATCAAAGTGGAGGGTACAAATGTGTGGGGGCAAGGGGCATTTGGAAAATCTCTGTGCCTTCTCAATTTTGCTGTGAACCTGAAACTGCTCTAGGAAAAGTAAGTATCTCAAAAAAATTCTAGGAATTTGGCCTACTCTGAGAACCCTTCCTTAAAACCTCCTATGTTAAATGTATTGCCCTTTTACATGCTTCAATATGCACATTTTTGAAAATCTCTGAAACTTAAAGAGAGATTTCTGTAAATGTTTGCTGGAGAGGGCATGCCATATATATCTAGGCTTCATTGGCAGTGATAAAAAGAATGCTTCAAAACTGAGTCATCAACATTCAGGAAGGCAGATACTCTGTAATACATGTACTGGTTTGCAGTCAATGACTGTTCTCATATAAGTACCTCTATAGTATGCACCAGGAAGAGCAGTTGGAGGACTGTTAGTTTTTATTTGTTTTAGAGTTTTTACAGAGGCTGTTGACCAGTCCTGAATAGATAAGAGTGCTGTGAATCCAAACACACAGAATGTTTGCTTTGCAGCTGAAAACATTCATTTAAAGAACTTTCTCTTTTATTACTAATTAGAATCATTCCTGGTCTTAATTTATTTTATCTATTGCTCTCCAATTTAATTGTATTGATACTCTTAAATAGAGATGGGGACTTATTATAGAATCAGTATTTTTTCTATACTTTAAAAAATACATAACCTCAGCTAGATAATTTGAAAACTTCAGTAAAATGGTTGAATCTCTTGAAATCTCAACTTAAAAAAAGATAAAAAAGATATGAAAAATTTGAATATTCCTATACCTTTTAAGGGAATTTTTCAAATTAATTTTTAAATATGTATATATATATATATATATAGCTGTACAGATTTATATATGTGTGTATATGTATGTATATATTTGAGATTCAAATATAATAAACATAAGCAATGTAGATGGGCTTGATACTTTCAACAAATATGTTTTGGAGGGTATGATTTACAAATAAATAATTATATATAAGATGTTCAACATAACGTTTTTATATAAGTATACCTTGAGTAATGATTTCCACAATCAAGCTAATTGACCTATCCATCATCTGACATAGCTAACATTTGTTTGGTGTGTGTGGTGAGAACACTTAAGATCTTTTCCACTGGCAAAGTTTAAGTAAACAATATAGTGTCATAAACTATAGTTACCATTCTGTATATTAGATCTCTTGAACGTATTTACCTATAAATGAAAATTTGTTCCCTTTGACCAACATCACCCCATTTCTCCCATCCTCCAGCTCCTGGCAACCACCATTCTACTCTCTGTTTCTCTAGGTTTGACTATTTTAGATTTTGCGTACAAGTGATATAGTGTTTTTCTTTCTGTGTTTGGCTTATTTCACTTAGCATTATGTCTCCAATTTCATCCATGTTGCAGTACATTACAGGATTTCCTTTCTTTAGGACTGAATATATTTCACCGTGTGTGTGTATGTGTGTGTCATGATTCACGCACAAATAGACACTTAGGTTGTTTTCATATTTTGGATAGTGTGAATAATGCCACGATGAACACAGAAATGCAGGTATCTCTTCGAAATACAAATGTTATTTCCTTTGGATATATATCCAGAAGTGGAATTGCTAGATCATACGGTAATTCTAGTTTTAATTTTTTGAGGAACCTACGTACTGTGTTTCCTAATGGTTGTATCAATTTACATTCCTGCCAGCAATGTGCGAGAGTTGCCTTTTTTGCACATTCTTTCCAAAATTTATCTCTTGTCTTTTTGAGGATAGATAATCTAATAAGTGTGAGGTATCTCAATATAATTTTAATGTGCATTTCTCTGATTATCAGTGATGTTGAGCACCACTATATATACTTGGCTATTAGTATGTCTTCTTTGGAAAAAATGTCTATTCAAGTTTTTTGCCCATTTTTAAACAGGTTATTTTTTTTCTGCCATTCAGTTTGATCTAGTTCCACTTTTTTATTTTTTGCTCTTGTTAGCTGTTAAATTAAATAAAAAATCCCAGGTCTAATATTGTTACTGTTGAAATATTTCAAACATTTAAGGAAAAGATATAAATAAATCAAATTATTCATGTAAATAATATATAGTATATTTCAACAAATCAATAAAAAAGAAAGACCATTAAAATGGGCAAAAAGATTTAAAAATTACTTTATAATTACAGATATCAAATTGCCCAATAAACATTAAAAATATTTGATATCATTATTCATCTGAGAAATATACATGAATATTATAATTAGATACCATCACCCCACCATGACTAAAATTTAAAAAATGAGCAATCTTACATGTTAGTATTTGAACTGAAACTCTCACATACTGTGAGAATAAATTAGCATAAACACTTTGAAAAATATTTTGGGAGTATTTACCAACAGTGAATATTCTCATACTTATAACTCAGCAATTCCTCTTCTAAGTCTTTAACCAATGAAATTATGTACAAATATTTGCCAAAAGATATGTGACAAAAATATTGATTCCAACACTGTAATTGCTCCAAACAACAAACAAACTATTGTTCATCACCTGCAAGTTAGATCTATCAATTATGTTATATTCATTCAATGGAATACTATGTCACAATGAGAACGTACAAACTACAGCTACACACATCAACACAAACACAGTATTATATGAAAAGACAAAACTGGTATATAACATATGCTTTCATTTATGTAAAATTGAAAAGTTGGCAAAAATAATTCTCGTTTATTAGTGTGGTTAGCCTTCTAGGAAAGTGCTGACTTGAAGGGATTTCAAAAGCAGTTTCCAGAGTGCAGATAATGTTTTTCATTTTTGATTTTGATGTCGTATATATTGGTGCATTATCTTTGTGACAATTTACCGAATTGTAGACTCATGATTTATGTTCTTTTATGTGGATATAACATACTTTCATCAAGTGTTTGTTTAAAACACATACACACACATACACACGTATGCCTATATTCACTATTTCTTATTCAGTTTTTCTACCACTTTACATTCCACACCCCAAGACTCTGCCATTCAGTCTTATTTCTCCCTAGATTTCAGATAAGCAATTCTGAAAGCCAAGACAGAACTCACAGCATTGGGCAGAGGATGATTATCTTATTTCTGAATTAACAGATCGCTACCTTTAATAGATACAGGAAGGTGTATTTTAGTTGAGCCCACTAATTCGTGGGGCCATTTTTTGTTGCAACTCAAATACAACCAACTTATGTCATATATGCTCAATTATGTGCTAGTAAAATTCTCATTTCATCTTAAAGCGCAAGGAGGGTAAAAATAATTTATTATTTCCACTAAGATCTCCTTTTGTTTGGATCCATTGGAAACTTTTAAATGGACAATTCTATAAAGGTATTTCTTGTCTTCAAAGTGGTCTACTCAAAGAATTTATAAAGTTGGAGTCCAAGGATAATTTAGTAAATGAAATAGTTAATATGGGAAATATTTTACCTTTCACTTTCCCATTTCAGATACAGACATTTGTCTTTGTTGCTGAAAAATCACAAGACTGAATAATTTTAGAGATACTTCATTTCATTGTGTAGTTTAAAAAATGTTAATTTTAAATAGTCTGAGATTTGACAGAACAAGGAACATGATGAGTGCATTAACTATCTATTATTACCTAAAAAGGTAACTCTAAATTTAGTAGCATAGAACATCAACATTTATCTTAGAGTTATGTGGGTTAGAAATTCAGACCACACTTAACTGGGTCCTCTGGCTCAGAGTATCTCACAGAACTACAGTTAAGGTTTGTAGTGGGGTTGGAAGTGGGGCTGCAGTTATCTCCAGGCTGAACTGGAGAAGAATTTGCTTCCAAGTGCACATAGTGGTCTTTAGGTTATCACTCGCTGTTGCAGAAGGCCACTGTAATTTCCTTGCCACAGGGCATCTCTATACCTCACAATCTGGGGGTTTGCTTCATCAGAATGAAAAAAAGAGAAGAGCAAGAAAGAGGGAATGCAAATAAGATGTATGTCACAATCTTTTATAACCCAATCTTAGAAGCAACATCCCATGATTATTTCTCTATTATATTTGCTAGAAACAAGTAACAAGTTCAGCCCACATAGAAGGCTAGGAAACTGCACTAGAATTTGAATACCAGGAGGTAGTGATCATTGGGAACTAATTTAGAAGCTGACTATGGCAACTGGACAATTAAAAATAATAATAATCTTTAAAAAGCACCAAAAAATGGCACTGACATCATTGCAAATTAATTAGAAATATGATCTAAAATAAGTCAAAATTATGAAAGAAAATGCAGTTTCCAGTCTGGTAAGTGCAACAAACTGTTTGCTAGGATTTTTAGATTGTTATTGAAAGATTACTTAAAATTTATTTCTCTAACTAGTGACAATTTTGCCATTTTTAAATCTTTTTATTGTGAAGTGTTTTTATATTTTTCTACATAGGTTCTTCTAATAAAGACAATTAATTTATACTATCCGTAAGACAACATAGTGCTTTGTAAACACAAGTGGCATTTTGTGAAGATTATAGATAGTCAGATTTTCTTTACCATTTTTAGATTTTAATCTTGCATGAGAGTTTTCGGAGAGGAGTGAAAAGTTTGTATTAGTATGGAAAAACAGTTTAGCTGGGGGTTAATTTACAGAAATTCGGTATGAATATACTTAAAATTTTACAATATAATCTGAAATGCTTAGACCAAAGGGCAATTTTGAAATTTCTTCTAACTAAAAATAATTTAGAATGAGTGTGTTTTTGTGCATTTTAGCCCTACGTAGCCACTTTCCATGTTGATTTTCTAAATATTAGGTAATATGTAGCATATTATGTATGACCTAATGATGTGCTAAAGTAGCATTTCTAACAAAGAAAATTATATAAAAAAATTCACTAAAACTGGGCAGCAATAGCTTACAAGGTTATAAATCACTAAGCAAATTCTCACAACATAGCCATTCCACTTAAATGAATAAATTTCAATGCATAAAACTAAGAAAGTAGCTCAAGACAATAACACAACTTTCAGTTGTATATTTTCATTTTAGGTTTTAAGTTTACTAACTTTAGAAACAAACTGAAAGAAGTCAAAATTAAATTTTCAAAATGAAACTCTGAAATGTCTCTTTTGCCCAACTCTTAATATTTATGAAGAAGAAGAACATGGTCCAGAAGATTTAAATGCCTGTAATCATTTTATGTTTAAAATAAGGATCTATTAATTAAGATCTATAACAAGAGTCTATCCAGTCAGGATATAGACTCAAACAGAACACTTGGAGCTCAAAGGCAATAAACAGATAATTGGTATAACATATTCATGATTATTATGTTACAGGAGAAAACCAAACTATAGAATCACAGATATGTATTTTTCAACAAATGTCAATATGCTAGGTAGTATTCTGTGTATTAGAAGTATGGCATTATAGGCATATTTATTTGATGAAGATTAACTTTTAGTATATTGTTATGGTAAAAATAATATACATGCAGATAAATATGTGTAATAAATACTTTAATCAGAGTGCTATCAAAGTCATTACACTTAATGAGAACTATTCTGTGAGATAAAGTTATAAAACAGCATTATTCTTCTTACAATGCTGTGTTTCAACAGTACTATTCTGAATTTCTCTTTTCTGCCCCAAACAATAATATAGGCAGATGGCATAGATTTCCAATTCCGTTTCAGGTATTGGATTCATTCTCAATTATTAAAATGTCCGTCCCATTCTAAATTAAAATGTTCACCTCTCATTTATTTAAGAGTATCTCTCCCTCAGGGCAAAAACAGGCTTAAAAATTACTGTAAATAAAGAGTATGTGGTCAATCTAACCATTTTCTACCTTATTATTTCATAATTTCTCTTAACCATTCTGGTACCTCTGACTCCTTTCAGATTGAAGATAGAGGGGAAGAAAATGAGTAAGAGACAGGTAGACAGGATCTTGTTTCAGACCACTATTATAATCTGGAATAGGTACTTTCTCTATGACAGATAGGATTGCTTATCAGAGTGATCAAATCTCAAAAAACTCTGTTAGGAGGTAGCATCGAAAAACAGCCCTAAAACTCAGAGTAATTACCAATATCTTTATGTACTACTCATTAAAAAGTCATTTTCAAATAATGCATGTACCTAAAATTGTAATGCTGGATAATTTTTTACTTTTATTTTTTAGACTAGTGATGTATAGTACTTTAGAAGTGGGGAAAGCGTAGATCGAACAAGCAGTTCAATTTGTAACTGACTGTGAACAATCAATTGAGATAACTCACTACCTTTGGACCAGCTAATGATGAATAATTTTAACAACCAATTTTTTATTTCAAGGTTAATCCAACAGCCAGAAATGCTTGACCAATGTCCACTTTTGTTCTATGGCCCATTCATCCAATACATTGGTAATCATGGTGAGACTGAATTAATACTCTTGGCTCAATATTAAAGGTAGTGATTAGTTCAACATATTGGTAAACAGTGTGTGAGAATTCAAACTAATTGTAGAAAATAACCTAAAATTCAACAAAGATATTCTCAAATCTTTCATCTTTCAGCATGTCACCCGTTTTTCTAATACAAAAATAAAAGCTCAATCTCCCATCCAAAAAGAATGTAGCATTTCCATTCCTTTATTAGAATTTCTATCCAAAGTACTTTTTTTCATTTTCTCTCTATTTTGCTTTCTTTTCTTTTGTGTTTAAGAGTTATAAGAGAAAGCTTACGTGGTCTAGAAATCCATCCCGAATGCCTTACTATCATAAAGAAATTTTTCAAGCTTTCAGTCAACTTTGAAATCACATTATCTGAAAACTTAGATGCATCACGTCGGAAGTGCAATGAGAAATTCCTAAAATAAAACAAGATATTGTTCCCCCAGAGTAGTTAATCTAGGTCTTGGTTAATCTAGGTCTTGGTTTTCCTCATTGAGTCCCTTGCCAATCTCTACCCCTGGCTGATAAAATGTGTAAAGGATTCAATCATTCACCCGGTTTCCTCCCAAGGAAAACCAGTGATTCCTCCCAAGCAAAACCAATGATTAACATCATCACCCAAAAGTCAGGTATTTCATCTTTTCCAGGGCTCAAAGAGATGGGAAAAATAAGTTTTACCTTCTCTTTTCAGAACGGTACATTCAGGGTTACAGTTCAGAAAGACAAGTTTTTACATCACTATTCCAGAACATTTAGCCCCTCATTGTCTTATTACCTCTCTTCTCCTGATTAGAATTTTGGCATTAACTTCACACAATTCATTCGCCCATTAAAACATCATCCTATTTGGAAATAAGTCAAAAATGCTCAAGAGGCTAGAAATAGTATTTTCTATTGAAAGAGGTTTTTTCTATGAAAATAATTTCCTAATAAAATAATGATAATGTTATTTTCAAAATATCATTGTATCTAACCATTTTATTAATTCTGAATAGCCTCACAATAGAACAAGCAACTGTGTGTGTGTATGCCTGTGTTTTCATGCATGGTCTCCTGTAATCACATTTTATCTGGCTTCTATTCTGCACCTTTTTATTTTTATATAGTTTTCAGTGCAAAATGTTAGAAATAGAAGTCAGATCCTGAAAATTGCACACAATTTTGCAGTTGCCCGAATTCTCTCTGTCTCAGGTTTTACTATTAAATATAAAATTGTAGGTTAATTATAGATGTTCTTTATCAGATTGAGGAAAATTACCTTCTGTTGCTAGCTTGTTGAGAATTTCCATCATGAATGGGTGGTGAATGTTGTTAAATATGTTTTCTGCATCTATTGTAGGAAAGAGATGGATCCGATATGTATTCTATTATTGTCAGGATAATAATGGCTATATAAAATTAGTTGGGAATTGTTTCCCCATTCTCTATTATCTCAAATATTTTGTGTATGATTAGTATTAATTCTTTATTAGATGTTTTATAGAATTTATCAGTTCAGCCATCTGTGCCTGGACTTTTCTTTGTGGGCAGATTTTTAATTAAAAATTACTTTATTTACTCAGAATTGTTATATTCAGGTTTTTATATTTTCTTGAGTGAGCTTGGATAATTTATGTTTATTCTCATAAAGTTTTCATTGAATCTAAGTCTTCAAATTATTAACAGAAGGGTATTTATACCATTATTATATTTATTTTAATTTATATTTAGTCTGTTAGTCTGCAGTAATAGTCCTTCTTTCCTTCATGATGATAGACGTTTCTACCTTCTTTATTTTTCTTGTTCAGCATAGTTAAAGGTCTATATACATTGTAGGTCTTAGCAAAAATGAAATTTTGGTTTCATTGATTTTTTTCTATTATTTTCTGTTTCATATTTTAATAAGTTCTGGTCTGATTTCTATAATTTCTTTCCTTCTGATAATATGGACTTGAATTGTATTTTCATTTCTTAAAGTAGGGCATTTGATTATTGATTTTAGATGTTTCTTTCTAGTAGATATTTAACCAAATAAATTTCCCACTAGGCACTGCTTTATCTGCATCCTATAAATTTTAATATGCTGTGTTTTCTTTTAAGTCCAGTATGTTTTCTAATTTTTCTTTTAATTTCCTCTTTTAACTATGGATTATTTAAGTCACATTGTTTAACATCCTAATATTTGTTGCTTTTTCAGTTTTCTTTTAGTTGTTGAATTTACATTTCATTCTGTATTTAGAAAACCTACTGCATACAATTAATTAAAACTCATTAAATTTATTAAAACTTACTTTTTGGCCCAGCACATTGTCTATACTGGAAAATGTTCAATATGCACTTAAAATAAAATTGTGTTCTACTCTTACTGGTTAGAGTGCTATAGATATGTCAGCTGGGTAAAGTTGTTTGATAATGTTCCAACTTTCTACATTTTTATTGATATTCTGTCTAGTTTTTCTATCAGTTGCAAAAAAAAGAGTGTTACAATCTATCAATATAATTTTTAATGGACTATTCTTTCTTTCAAATTTCTTCTTTGCTTCCATGCATTCTGGGACTTTGTTGTGTGCATCTGCATTTATAATATGATAGCTTTCATTTTCTTGATATTTTTATCATTATTAGCATTCCTCTTTGTTCTAGTCAGTTCTAGTCACATTCCTTTTTTTAAAACTTATATTAATACAGCCACTCCAGTTCTCCTATAGTATTTGTACAGTTTAAACCTTTATCATCCTTTTACTTTCAATCTATTTTTTTCAATCTAAAGAGTGTCTCTCATAAACAATATATAGTTGAATCAAACTTTCTACTCAATCTGAAGATTTCTGCCTTTCAATTGGAATGTTTAGTTAATTAATACATATTTAACTATACAGTTAGAATTATATTGGCAACTGTGTTACTTGTTTTTCATATAATTATGTGTGTATTTCTCTGTGCTCGTTTTACTGTACTGTTCTGTTAAACGAATATTTGTTTTTATAGGTTTTTAGTTATTCTGTTAATTGTTTAGCTATATTGTTCCCCTGAGGTTAAGGATGAAAGTATCTATTCCTATTTGTAATTACCTGCTTTGAGTTAGTATCAGTTTAATTCTGGTAAAAGACAGTGACTTTGAAACACTAGAACTTTATTTTCTTCCCCTTCCATTTTGCTAGATTTTTATATATTATGTAAAAAAGTTAGCAAACTAAAAATACTATAATTATTGTTTAAAAAACTGATGACTTTTAAATATATTAAGACTTTTTTCTTTTAGTTTAAATTTACCTTGGACTTTGCCTTGAATATTTTGTGTACAATCTTATGCTGCACATTTTTCAGATATTAAATCTGCCCTTAATCAAATAATTGTTCCCCATATAATTTATTTTTGTATTTCTGATTTCAAATGTTCTCTTTGTTTTGTTTCTATTATTAATTAATTAATTAATTCATTTGTAGGGACCATTACCCAGGCTGGAGTGTAGTGGTACAATCAGAGCTCACTGCAGTGGTGAACTCCTGGGCTCAAACAATCCTCTCACCTGACCGTCACAAAGTGCTGACATTATAAGTGTGAGTCACTGCACCCAGACTTAGGCTACTTTTGTATTAACATCCAATAAAACATATTTTCCAAAGCCAGTTTTACTAGAATTTCTGGCTTAATCTCCTCCTAGGCTTTTATACAATAGACAAATAGTCATATTCTTCTTCATATTTTGTTTTGTATTCTGTTTTACTCTAAGAAATAAAGGCAGAAAGTGACTTGAGATGCCTTAACAGAGATTAACTTAGCACAAAATATAATCTATATTTCCTATTATCAGGTTGGTATTTTGAACATTCTGCTTAATTTTTTCAAATGGTATAAGAAGTAAGAAATGACTTGGAGCGGGGAATATATGAACTATTTCTAGTGGCATTTACCCTATTCCTTTCTTTTTCCTTGATCACCACCGCCAACAACAAAAAATAAAACTACCTACAAAAACCAAATTCTAATTGTGTTATAGACAAAAATGTCTTAACAGTGCTGTGTCAGCTAAGTGGCTACTCCATGTTGTGAAGGACAGATACGTAGAAATCCTGAAATACGTAAAGAATTGGCATACTTGCACTTATCTCCATTGAGTGGAGCACACTATCAGAGACAAGATTCTTTTTTTGAAGGAGAGTTTTATCATGCTAGAAACAGCTGGTTTGACAGATTGTTCTTGTTTGTCCCCAGCTTAGTTTCTGTTGAACACTCCAGCATATATTTGGTATGCTATTTAGGCAACACATGACATTTCCAGTAGCTCTTAAAAGGTCAATATGACAGATGCCTGGATGTAATATTCTCACTGGAAATATTTATACAGTGATCTACATTTATTTATTTTTCAAACCTCTATTTTTCAAAGTTCTTTATTTTCAGGGATTTGTTAAAAATTTGGTTTTAGAAGACCCAAGTTCCAGTTCTGACTTTCCTAACTCTTGGATATGACATATAACACTGTGTGCAATGAAATAATATTAAGGTATACTACATAATACAGCCATGTATACTAATGTATACTTCATATGGATTAATAACATGAAAATACTTTGCAACTCTAAAGTTTCATATGAATATTAGTTATTTTACTTACAGGTATTGTGTATGCTTATTTATTATATGAATCATCACACATACAAATTTCCCATAATTAAAAAAATGAATATTATAAATCACATCTAACAGATAACCTGGTTTCCTGGTTTTCTCATACGTCAGCTCCGCAGTCATCTCAAATTAAACATTATATAAGCAATACATTCAGCATCTCTTTTTATACGAAAAGACAATATTCTAAGAATTATTGTACAAAATACATTTATCTAGGTATTTAATGAGATAGGAGAGAATTTAACACAGCATATCTCAGAGGAAAAAACTTCATAAATGCTATTTAACATGGTCCTTTTCCCAAATCTGCTAACTTGAGAAACTGGGGTGGGGGCTGTTGGGATTGGTTGTCTACCTTACCCTCGATCAGTCTTCTGTTTCCTCATCTTTCCTTTATTTTTTGCTAGATCCCTCCTGCTTCTCCCTACTTTTCTATACTTCCTCACATAAAGCATATTAGTTCTACTCTAGTTATTCCAAAAACAAGTCATATGTACTGCCACAATTTCTAAAGCATGGCTCTTCTAGTAATTATTTGCTAGGGTCAACCTTTCTACGAAATGGTAGATTACTTTTAATAATTGTGTTCCCAGTTTAATAGGGTGGCTAATGAAAACATTGTCATGTGGGAAAAATGTCATCAATGTTTAATCTATACTGTCCAGCGACTAGAATTAACTTCACAGATAGTCTGACATAATTTGACATGAATAATGTTTGATTAAACAGTAATAGAATTACTTAAATAGTGTCTTTTTCTTAAAAGTAGCTTTGTTCTAACACTATTATACAGAGTTTAAACTATCATTAATTAAAGAATTTTGGGTGTTTTCATTGATATAACTGGGAAATTGCTTCTTAAATTTTCAGTGACTCTCTAAGAAGTGACAGTATTGTGTCCATCTCTAATCAATTTAGATAAGCTCTCATAGTCATTTAAAAATTAATTTTACACTTTCATATAATGTTGTTTACCTCTTTTATCTCTTTCATCTTTCAAGGGCATGTGTAAATAATTATGTTTCTCTTAACCAATCTAACTGTAAATTAGTCATTGTATTTTCATACTTTAAATTTACAAGTTACATAGAATAAATTTGTGAACTTGGGTATCCAAGGGGTTGAAGAAACACAGACACATTTGAAAGTGTTTGACTTCTGCATCTTAGGTATATTTTCCAGAAATTTGTTTTTCACTTAAGATGCATATTTATTTTCACAGTAGAATTTGTTTGTTAAAACGTTCTAGCATATTTTGGTAAATGCTCTCTTTTTCCTTCATTTTCAGGAAGTTTCTACAGGTTCGTACCTACATTGCTAAAACATTTTTAGGACATTTCTACAGGTTCGTACTTATATTGCTAAAACTTTGTGCTTTTGAGCTTCAACTGAATATGTCAACTGGATAAATAATGATAAATATTTATATCCCAAGAAGATTAGAAATACCTGAAATGAGTGTTCTTATCTAGTAGACAAATATATTTTTAAAACATACCTTCAGAATTCAAATAATATGTAAATCTGGTAAATATTTGTTCAGACAAAACTAGGATGGCTCTAAAAGTTTTTGGAAAATAAAATTGTGGTGTTCATGTCCATCAGGGAAGAAGATTGTGATATTCATACAAATGTAACCCAGAGAATCTCTCGGTATAGATAACATAAAAACACATCAGAGCTTTTGTATTATTGTCTTCAATAATCTACTCCTTTCCCCTCTATGAGCACTGTACATCTCAATTCCTGCCAGGTATTCTTGTAGGTGCAGGATCATCTCTCTCCCTATTTTCAGGCTCAGCCTTGTGACTTCCTTTGACCAGGAGAATGTGAGCCTCTATGATGTACATCATGTGTTACTACAAGTTTTAGATACATTTGGGTGGCTCAGTCAGTCTTGTTCCTGTCTTCTTCCTGAGAACACTGGCTCTAGTTCAGAGCTATTCGTGGGTCATGGAGTAGGCTGACTTGAGGAGAAGAGTTGAGCTGGCTAGAGCTGAGCTGAGGCAGAACAGAGCACCAGCTGACATGCAGACATTTGAATGAGAAATAATATTTTGTTGTTGAAATGCACTGAAATTTGGGGATTGCTTTTTGCCAATCAAAAGCTGTCAAATTCAGCTATGTCACAAAGGCAAAATAAAGCAAACAAATAAATAACAGTAATATTTGTGGCTATCTATTGACTTATCTTACTCCATGTCAGTCATTCCTTTTTTCGTGCAATATTTGTCACTCTATGAGCAAAGAACTACCATTTGCAACTGGGAATGAAAAAATGAACAAAGAACACTCCACACAAAACTCTCGACTTATGAAATCTACTGTCAATCAGAGCAGTGCATGTTGCTTTGAAAATTATATTCCCCACAGTTATCTTAATACTGTATACTCTATTATGATATCAATAGGTAAATTAAAATTTTATGTCTATTTTCCTCAACCTCGGAATCAATAAGTATGTTAAAAATCACTTTTCCAAATTTTGTACTGTATGCTCACTTTTAACAAAGGAAATGGCAACATATAGTAAATATTGGAACTGTCTGTCAACATTATTATCTCTGTGTCTCTGTTTTTACCATACACATCTAGGGATATTTTCTCTCTCCAGAAGAGTATATTCTGCAACATTTTCTTTAAAAGTCCTCACCATTGAGAGGAAGAATTTCAGGAACTCCAGGACATTTTAAGATATCAGCCTGCATTGTCTTAGGAGTTCATTTCCTGCCCCACCCATACTTTACATCTGGGTGTCATCTTTCTATTTAAGGCAGAGATCTTACTTGTACAGAAGGAATGATTTTTACATCTCTAAATTGAATATGTATTAAATGTAATGTTTTCTTTCTTTTCTTGTTTCTCTCCTTCCTTCTTTCTCTTTCTTCTATTTTTTGAATAAAATTATATTTCTGGCTCACATTTGTCCAGGCTGCAAACAAAAATTAACCTCCTCTTTCTGAATTGAACATTATTTGCTGTGAAAGTTTTGAGAGGCTGAGAGCACAAGGATGGTAGGAATAAATCTGATCATTGAGTCATCTTTCAACACAGGCTTCAGTGAGATATGCTTGAACTCTCTGTCATCCTGGCATCTGTAGATTTGGTGATTCTCTTTTATGCATATGTGCCTTGAATGTTCATGGGAGTGGAGAAATGGAAATGCATTCTTGAAAAAGACTTATGGTTGGGACATAGGGAACTTTGTTAAACTATAAACACATCTGCTGGATTTACCATGTGTCATTCCAAACCTTTCAATGAAAAACAAAAAACAAAACCAAACAACAAACAATCAAAACCCAACTAGAAAAACAACAAGTTCAAAAGTTTTCTTGAACCCGCTAGAGTGTTGACTGATATACCTGGACAAGACATAGCCAGCCACCAAAAACCTAAGTTTAATAGGATTACTGGCAGATTGGTGAAGCCCAGGCAAATGCAAAGGTGAAGGCTTCGTGGACCTCAAAAACAGTATGGAGTCTTCACTTTTTTATTTCACCTGAAAAAAGTTTCAGACCTTTTCACTCCACAATTCCAACTGGAAACTATTGAGAAGAGACAGAGAAAGTCTCGCATGTATTGTAGAATAAGAGAAAGAGAGGAACAACACAGTGGCAAACAAAATTTCAAAATCCATGGTGCCCTTTTCCCTTATTTCCTCAATAGAAAACAAACAATTTGTGGGGAAAAAATGGGCAAAAAACTCATTGCAGTCAGGAGAAAGGATGAATAAAGAAAGACTTCAAATGGGGGGAGAGGGTTAGGAATATGTGCTGACTTCAGAAATCATATGTTAGAAAACAGTGAGATGCTAAATTTCTGAAAGAAATCAACCCAGAAAGCTATGACCGAAGATAAAGCTTTCGAAAAAAAAAAAAAAAAAGAAAGAAATACATTTTGTAGATTAGTAATACCTGTGGGAAGAAATGTTATAGGAATTTCTTTAGAAAGAAGACATATAGGCCAGGCCTGGTGGCTCATGCCTGTAATCTCAGCACTTTGGGATAACGACGCGGGAGGATCATTAGGTCAAGAGTTTGAGACTAGCCTGGCCAACATGGTGAAACCTCATCTGTACTAAAAATAAAAAAAATTAGCTGGGCATGGTGGCACATGCTTGTAGTGCCAGCTACTCAGGAGGCAGAGGCAGGATTGCCTCAACCTGGGAGGCAGAGGTTGCAGAGCCAAGATCATGCCACAGCTCTCCAGCCTAGGTGACAGGTGAAACTCTGTCTCAAAAAAAAAAAAAAAAAAGGAGAAGATATATAACATCAGACAATTTTTTTGGATACACACAAAGAAATGAAAAACAATGAAAATTACATAAATGTAAATCTTTTTAAAAAGAATTTTTGATTAGTTTAGAAGACAAGACTGAGCAAAAACATGAGCAATATGTTATATGTTTATAACATATGAAAAGTTATGTGTATAACAATAATAATGCAAATGAGAGAAAGGGATTTAAAAGTATTCTGTTGTAAGGATCTTATACTACATGTAAAGTAATACAAGATTATTTGAAAATAGATTCTGATTAAATATTACAATCTAAACCTCAGAGCAGCCTACCAAAAATAATGTATAAAATGATGTATAAATAGTAAGTATTAATAATAGAGGAAACAAAATCATAAAGAAAGCTGATTTCAAACCAGAGAAGGCCAAATAATGCCCCATGAAAATGTATGTTTTTCCAGACTGGCTGGTATGAACGCTAAGAGCTATTCTGTAATCCTTTCAAATATGTTTTTTTCATCTATGGATATGTTACTCATATGCATGTTCTTACTAACACTGTGCTAAATTCTCCAGGAACACCACCTTCAGATCTCTGACCTCTCTGTTACCTGTCTAGTCTCCAGTATTCTATATTGTGAAATCCAGCCTTATACTCTCCACGTCGTTAGCTCCGTTTCCTCAACTCAGTGAGTTCCCTCATTATTTGCAGTAGAGTGAAAATTCTCTTAAGGCAATAAACTGAGACAATTTTAGTGCTCGTGATTTGTTTCTCATTTCCTAGAGACAATAATCCTTTCTTGTCTAATGTCGAGTGTCTTGAAATCTGTTGTCTCACATATTATAATTTTTGGTTGTTTTAGTCAGGAATTAATATCTACCAACAATGAGCAATCAGACATTAGAATGAACAAACACTTCACCAAAGAAGATATGTATATGGCAAATGAACATAGGAAAAGATGCTCAACATTATTAGTCATTGGAGAAATGCAAGTTAAAACCACAATTAGATGCCTCTAGACACATATTACAATCACTAAAATTCAAAGACTGGTCAACCATGTCTTTGCAAAGGCGTGGAGGAAACAGAATACTAATACATTGTTTTGGGGAACAAAAAATTGCACAATCAGTTTATCAGTTTGGAAAAGTCTTTTTTGGCTTTTTTTTTTTTTTTAGAGGGAGTTTCGCTCTTGCTGCCCAGGCTGGAGTGCAATGGCACAGTCTCGGCTCACTGCAACCTCCGCCTCCTCGGTTCAAGCAATTCTCCTGCCTCAGCCTCCCGAGTAGCTAGGATTACAGGCAGCCGCCACCATGCCCAGCTCATTTTCTGTGTTTTTAATAGAGATGGGGTTTCACCATATTGGGCAGGCTGGTCTCAAACTCCTTGACCTCAGGTGATCTGCCTGCCTGGGCCTCCCAAAGTGCTGGGATTACAGGCGTAAGCCATCGTGCCTGGGCCCCTTTTTTGGCTTCTTAAAGAGTAAAACATAAACCTACTGTATTATCCATCCATTTTATCTTAGCTATTTAAGGAGGTAAGATGTGACATCTAAATGCAATGTGTGATCTTGGATTAAATCCTGGAATAGAAAAAAAAAGTTTTAAAAAAACTAGTGCAATCTGAAGAGGGTTTATAAGTCTATAATTATTTTATCCTTTTAAGACTTTATTTTTTAGAGCAATTATACGTTTCCAGCCAAATTCAGAGTAAGGTACAGAGATTTTTCATATACCCTCTGCCCCACACTTTAATAGCCTCCTTCATTATCAACATCCTCTAATAGGGTGGTACATTTTTTACAATTGATGAACCTACATTGACACATTATAATCACTCAAAGTCCATAGTTTACATTAGTTTTTTACTATTGGTGTTGTACATTCTATGGGCTTGGATACTTTATAATGACATGTATTCATCATTACAGTATCATACAGAGTGGTGTATTTCCATAGCCCTAAAGGTTCTCCTTGTTCTGCCTCTCATCCGCCCCCTCCCCCCTCAACCCTTTGCAACCATGACCTTCCTACTATTTCCATTGTTTTGCCTTCTCCAGAATGTAATATGGTTGGAATCATATAATGTATCATATAATGTATTATTTTCAGATTGTTTCTTTCATTTAGTTATATGCATTTAAGTTTCTTCCATACCTTTTTATGGCTTGATAGCTTGTTTCTTTTTTTGCACTGAATAGTATTTCATTTTCTGGATGCAGAAAAGTTTATTTATATATTCACCTACTGAAATTATATCTTGGTTGCTTCTAAGTTTTTGCAATTATGAACAAAAGCTTCTAGAAGCATCCATGTACAGGTTTTTCTGTAGACAAAAGTTTTCATGTCTTTTGAGTAAATACTAAGGAGCACAATTACTGGATCGTATGGTAAGACTATGTTTAGTTTTATAAGAAGTCATCAAGCTGTCTTCCAAAGTGGCTATACCATTTTGCATTACCATCAGCAGTGAATGATGGTTCCTCTTGCTCTACATTTTTGTCAGTATTTCGTGTTGTCATCATCCCAGATTTGGGACATTCTAATAGGTGTGTAGTGTTACCTTCTGTTGTTGTAATTTGCAATTTTGAAAGATGACTGAATAAAGAAATAGTGGTATATATTTGCAATGGAATCTTACTCAGCTTTAGCAACCAAGGAGATCCTGCCATTTGTGACAACGTGGATGAACCTGGAGGACATGCTAAGTGAAATAAGCTAGGTACAGAAAGAAAAATCTGGTAAGATTTCTTTTACATGTGGAATTAAAAAAAAAAGCTGAATACATGGAAACAGAGACTAGAAGGGTAGTTATGTGTCAGCGGGGCAGGAGAAAACTGTGAAGGTGGCGATGGGTAAAGGTTGGGGAGATATAGGTCAAATGATATGAAGTTGCAGTTATGTAGGATGAATAAATCTTGTGATCTCAAGTACATCATGAGTACTATAGTTAATATTTTACTATACACTGGAAATTGTCCAATAAAGCATACATTAGGTGTTCTTACCACATGCAGTAAAAGATAACTGAGATTATGAATGTATTAATTGGCTTGATTGTAGTAACCATTTTACTATGTATATGTAAACAACATACACCTTAAATATATAAAATTTTTAAAAATAAAGAAATGTGTTAAAAAATGGGACAAAGACATTAATAGACACCTCTAAACACCAAAAATGATATACAAATTGCAAATAAGCATATAAAAAGATGTTTCACATCATATGTAGTCAGATAAATACAAATGAAAACAATTATTTTAAAATTAAAAACAAATAGAAACTATCTTTCAACATACCATAGCCATAGATTTTCAGGCTGGTAAATCTTATAAAAAGAAAGTGTTGACATTACACTAGGAAATTGCAGAAGATGATGCAATTCTTAGGGAACTGATCAGATCAAAAGTTAAGAGGTGTCAATCTGGGCTGGCATGGTGGCTCACACTTGTAATCCCAGCATGTTGGGAGTCCAAGGTGAGTGAAGTGCTTGAGTCCGGGAGTTTGAGACCAGCCTGGGCAACATGATGAAACCCTATCTCTACTAAAAATATAAAAAAAATTAGCTGAGTGTGGTGGTGTGTACCTGTAGTCCCACGTAGTCCTGGCTACTTGGGAGGCTGAGATGGGAGGATGACTGAGTCCAGAAAGGTTGAGGCTGCAATAAGCTGAAATTGCACCGCAGTACTCCAACCTGGGCAATAGGAGTGAGATCCAGTATCAAAAAAAAAAAAAAAAAAAAAAAAAAAAAGAAAGAAAGAAAGACATGTCAATTTATTTGTGCTACTCTAACAGAATACCACATTTATAATTTATAAATGATACAAATTTAGTTTTCACAGTTCTGGAGGTGGAGAAATCCAAGATCAGGGTACAAGTAGTTTCAGTGTTTGCTAAGGGCTGGCTATACCCTCATGATTTCATCACCTCCTAAAAAATTCCTTCTCTTTATACTATCACATTGGCAATTACGTTTCAAAATGCTAATTTTGGGGGACACATTCAGACCACAGCAAGAGGTAAAAGTTATATTACTCTTAGAGACAGTAATTTACATGCAGCCACTATTTCTGAAAAAAATGTAATAGAAACTTGAACTTCATTCTTCAAAATTATTACAACTAGTCTACGTATTGCTAAGAAAATATTGAGAAATGTAATATCAATATTATTTTGAACTATCTGGTTGTGTCTTGTTTTGTTGATTTTATTAGTTTCCTTTTCTCATTCTGAACTAGTCCATACTTGATAAAGTCACATTTTGTTTTCTGTGAAGGATAAAATTCCAAATCTAGTGAATATAGCAAATGATCCAATGTTGACTAAGATTAAATGCCAAATTATTAATGTTCTTTTGATAAACATATTAAAAAGGTCACATGTTAAATATTCTGAAAATCCACACCTTCCATAGATTGTAGTTGGCCTGGTATAGATGAATCCGGTTATAATGTATAACTACAAGAAACACCAGGTTAGGAGCCTTTGAACAAGATGATTTAAAAGTAAGAACTTTTGTGAAGTGTCGTTGACCTTGCATTTTAAGGAAGAGAATTACCAACTTGTCACTTGACTTTGCACTTGAGAAGAATAAGCTCTAAATTACCATTGTAGGAACAGTGAAAAGTAAGCCTGGATGCCAGGATTCAACATTATTCACTGTAGTGAGAGAGTCTTTTATTAATTAAACATCCACAGTGCGCTAAGTGCTGTAGAGGACAATAAAGACAGGTTCCTTGTCAGTGTGGAGAACGGAAGCTATTTCCTCTTGGGACCTGTATTGCTGAGGTATATTCTATTCATCAAAGAAAGAAACATGCTTCATCATGCATAAAGGAGAATATGGTTTCCTCTGTCCTACTTCATGAATGTTTTCTTGCTTCTTACTTATTCTTGAAGGACAGGGACTATGCATTGACATCTTTGGAAATCACACTTTAACTATTAGTGCTTTATGACTCAATGACAGCAAAAGCCACACGAACAAAGATTAGCCACTAAAGGAAATAAAAATATTTTACCCTTGAATACATTTCTTTGACATATTTGAAATGGCTGTAACTTGGCCAGCAGATTGAGTTGGAGAAATTCTCATCTGCAGACCAACTCATTAGTGCAACCAGGTCTTCCTTTTCTAGGCCTTTCCTGGATCAGAAGAGATTAATTGAGAGTCTAATAACTTTAAAGGTCTGAAAAGAGACATTTACTATCTATTCTCTCAGAGGACTGCTACCTATGAATCTTCATCTACATAACGAGGCCAACTTTGTTAGCCAGGCCTCCTCTTCTCTCCCTCCCATAACCCGTCTGGCCACTAAACCTGATTTACCAACATAATCTGACTTTGGCCATGCTCTGAGCCTATATCTTTCTGTATCCTCAAGATGGTATATAAGCTTCTGTACCTTGTTAGGGAATTGGGTCTTTCTTCTGAAGGTGTGGATATGCACATTAAACCAGTTTGTATGTCTTTTCTCCTATTAATCAATCTGCCTCATGTTAGTGACATTTCAGCAAATCTTTAGGGGCCAAACCTATTGCACTATTTGAATTTATTAGACTCTGGCATTGAGCTCCACCAAAAGCATAATCTTTGCTGCCCACATTGCCTTCCATCTCTGGAAAATCCTATTCAGTGGTCAAATCTCAACTTGAAAGTAACTTCTTTTGTGAAGCCTTCTCATGTCCCTTTAAGTAAGTTGCTTTCTTATGCACGGCCAAAAAAAAAAAAAAAAGAAGAAAAGAAAAAAAAAGGATTTTTACTCTGCTAAGAACATCAGAAATAGAAAACAGAAAGAAAAAGAAAGTAACGGCGAAGTGGTGACTAGGAAGTATAATGATTTTAAAAGAGAAAACACAGAGAAAAGTTCTGCTTTATAACATCAGCATTTAAATGTTTGTATCTAGTGACTCTGTACTCTTTAGTGTCACTACTTAAAGGGGGATTGGAAGAGTGAAGGTATGGCTTTATTTTATTGAGTAATGGTACTCACTGTAGTGTCTGGAAGGTCATTTGTTGTCAATAATTAATACCCAAATCACTGATTCTATATAGCTCTCTCATCCTGCTGTTTTAAACATTGTGCAGAAGTGGCAACTTTATCAGTGAATAGAAACTGATTCTCTTTCAAGCGGTGATAGGAAACATATGTGTGCAAATCTGGGAAATATCACTTCTCTCCATATTTTAATTTATTTTGCTATTAAAAAATAAAACAAAATGGGTTTAAAATAAGTTATTACCCTTGAGAAACATCAGCCACCAACGTCACTGCTGAAAACCTCTGCATTGTCCCCCAGAAGTTCTATTTTTCCGCATAAGCTATGAGAACACCCAGAGTAGAAGTCATCGAGAAGCATGGTTCATGGAGATAGCATTGAATACTAACCTGAAATTACTATTCACATGAGAAGGTAATCTTAAGAAATCACTTTCTTATTTACCAGCAACGTCACTTTATAAATGCTGTCTAAGGTGGGATGTCATTTTCTGGACTTTAATCAGATGGAGGGAACTTCAAAATATGTGGGAGATACCTTCACATAAATATTTACTTGTGTGTATGTGTGTGTGTGTGTGTATGTGTCTGTGTACATGTACATGTGTCTTTTTCCTTGGCATTTAAATGGAAATAGACAGATTCAGTAGTGTTTAAGAATCCCTGGGATTTTTTTTTAGTTCTATTGCATAATTCTTTATATACCAACCACATCTATTTTTCTTCCCTTAGTAACAGTCTATTAAACATTCAGTGATGTAATATTAGTTGTTGTGTAGTGTATTCAAGTCCAAGGTGAGTTCATCATAAAAGTTAGAAATGTATAAGTCTTTTGCTTATCTGGGATCCTAATATAATGGCTAGGTAAATAATATAATCTTATCTTTATTCAGCAATATATCAATAAAAATTTCAAAACCCACCAAAGTAAAGCTCTAGGTTTGCTTTCCTTATATGACTCTGCTTAAGAATGAAATACTTAAATAGAAATGTGGGAACATATTTCATACCAGCCCACTTATAATTTCATGAAAAAATACATCATATGAAAAATTGTTATAAGTAAAAGCAGAAACTGAGGTTTATAAATGATATAAGGAGCTCATAAAATATAATTTCAATGTACCTTTTCTCTAATGTTTTCCACCAAGAATTTTCATAGCTTCTGATGTGAAGGTAAACCAAACTGAGTTTAGTCTGCACCACCCTGAAAATTGCTGGGTCCTAGATTTGTCTTAACACTGAGATGTTTTAATTTAGTGTGCGTAAGTGTAATTGCCCAGTGGGTTCTTCCTGCCCAGTGTTCAGACAAAACCAATACACTGGTATTGTGGTATTGCAGTAAAGAAACAGTTTAATTAACAGGAGCATGGCCATGTGGAAGACAAAGTTATTTTTCAAATCAGTCTCCCCTGAAATTTGGAGGCTAGATTTTGTTTGTTTGTTTTAGGATAGTTTGGTGGGAAGGTGGCTAGGAATGAGAAATGTTCATTGGTTGGGTTGAGGATGAAATCACAGGAAGTCAAAACTTACACTGAGTCAGTTTCTGGGTAGAGGCCGCAAGACCAGATGAGCCAGTTTACTAGTCTGCATGGTGCCAGCTGGTCCATCAGAATGCAGTGTCTGGAAAAAACACCTTGAACATCAGTCTTAGGTTTTACGATAGTAACGTTATCTATAAAAGCAACTGAACAGGTTAGGAATCTTGTCGCCCATGGCTGCATGACTCCTGAGCCATAATTTCTAACCTTGTAGCTAATTTGTTAGTTTTACAAAAGAGGTCTGATCTCCAAGCAAGAAGGGTGTTTGTTTCAGGGAGTGGATGGTACCATTTGTTTCAAAGTTAAACAATTAACTAAATTCCTCCTTAGTTAGACTGGCCTAGGCCCAGGAACAAGCAAGTGCACCTTGGAAGTTAGAAGCAAGATGGTACTGAATAGGTCAGATTTCTTTCACTGTCATAATTTTTGGAAAGGTGTTTCATAGGTACTAATGTGTCTGGGAACAGTCCACTCTCCTGCTATACAAATTAACTTATAAAATGAGCTTTGACCAGATTATTCCCACACCAGCAGCAGCAATACTCCTGGTTTTAACTATGACGTTTTCCCACAATTCTCTCTACTGTGTATCCTCACGCCAAAATGGGTTTCCATAGATGGTGATTCCTTCCTAAACTTAGACTACATTCATCTTAGGATAATGTGTAAAGTTGCTTTCCACACCCCTTAGAGCACAGCCTATAGTGGGGAGGTCCTAGACATTTTTCTGGTTTATACCACCCATGATCTAACCATCTGCAAATCTCAATTGAGTTAAGACTATGGAATTGCATTATGAATATTTGACTAATGAAGTAAAGCTCCTTTCATTTAACAATTTCAATTTCTCAATTTCAAATCAATTTAAACATATATATACGTTTGTGTATTTCATTTAGTTTTACCATTTTTTCATTTTACGTAGATATTACTAATGTAATTTTATGTATAAATTCATATATATTTGATTTGGACAGAAAAAAGTATGGTTCCTGTATTGTTTCCTCAAAAGTTGATAATTCATACGTAAGAGCATGAATGCTTATTTAGCATTGGAACTAATCTTTCTGTCTTGTTTGATCAATTAATTTTCTTTTCTAAAAACATTTTTATTATTTTATTTTATTTTATACAGATGGGGTCTTGTTACATTGGCCAGGCTTGTCTTGAATTCCTGGCCTCAAGCAATCCTCCCATCTTGGCCTCCCAAAATGCTGGGATTATAGGTGTGAGCTACCATACCAGCCCAGTTAACTCTATTTAACCACTCACTGATAACTGTTTTAAGAAACTCAGCAAGTTGTGTGTTGTTTGGGTACACCTAGAAGGGATTCTTTTTAAAGTAGTAGCAGTGATATTTATAATTACTGGATCTTTGACAAGCAAGTGTTATTGATGGAGTTAAATCCAACCTTACCCTCCTCAATGCCTATTTGAAGAAGGAACTTTAATACCACAAGCAGATTTCAGTCACACACTACAAAATGTGATGGCTATCTTTTAAATTCCATTTTCATTATCTTCTTAAATCTACTGATCTGATAAAAATGAATTTAATACCTAGGAATATATCTAGAAGCACTGGTGAAGCATTCTCTAAATTATAGAAGAATAGATCCAGAAAGAAGATATTCCAGACCAGAACAATATTTAGTAGAGGAAGAAGTCTTGACTTTTCAGTAGAGCTTAACATGAACTATTTCAATAACCATACTTATGCATATAATATATTTTGAATTGTTTACATTTTTCCATTTGCAATTATTTCCTGTTTCATAATAGAATAAATAAAAGCATTAAAGATTTTTCATTATTTAAGAAGAAATTAAAAAGGTTGGATATATGTGTATAATATGTATATATGAAAGACATGTATATATGAATATACATAATATAATGAAAATATGTATGTATGAATGTAATATGTATGTATTAAAACTAGAGAAAGAATATGCATGCCCTAATCCCCAATTTTATTAAGAGTTTGGGGAGTAAAAGAAAGATCAAGAGTAATGCATTTTTGTATTATTATTTAGAGGTTACAGCCATATTATAAGTGAAATAATTGGAAGGAAATAAATTGGTTAACAGTAGCATAACATCCTAAATCTATTATAATATATATATGTCATACATATAAAGTACATATATATTATACATATGTATACACATATAATGCATATATATTATACATAGTGATATTAACATATATACACATACATATGTATACATATATTTTATATACATTATATATATAGTGGGGTTAGAAGTGCCACCAAGTCTTACCAAATAAATCCAATGTCTTCGACTTTTGACCTTATTAGCACTGTTAAAATATAACATTTATCTTTTTACAATGAAACATTTTTAAAAATTTCTGTTAGTAATATTGCCTATTTAAGCAACTTTTTAAGATTTTATCTTAAATATGCCATAAAACCATTGGAGTGATTGGATACAACAGAGGCATGATGTTATGTTAAAATGATGATGTTACGATGATGTGGAGAGAGGCCTGTAGAGATGCAGAATATAGAATAGAGATCAGTTGGAAGGCTATTACAGAGAGATATTATGGAAGTTTGAGCAGGGAAAACAGTTGTGAAATTGGTGAAAAGTGGATAAATCGCGATATATTTTTAAGATGGAACTGATGGATTATATGTGGGGTGTAAAAAGGAAAAAAGAAGTCTATCAAGATTCTGTGATGTTTGGTCCACATATATAAGATGGGGAAAATTATGGGGGAGTACCATCACCTATCTAACCAGTCATTGGAAATATTCCAGACTCCTAGCTCTTTCTCACACCAAGAAACTGACAACAAAGTTTTATTATTTTTATCTCCTGAATATTCTGACAAATCCAACAGGCTTCTTCACCCTCATTACTGCAACCACATTCAGGCTTCCTCATTCCTCATTTGAATGACCTACCAAGCACTCTTACAAATGATCTGTAGTTCATTTTCAAATGGACTACCTGTTCCAAATCCACTCTCCACAAAAAGGAACCATGACATTCTGCTTGTAGGGTATGTGGAAAAATGATAACAGATTGGACAATCTTTATTTGGCAAATTTTTGAGCTGCAGTTTTTATGTATGACATTATAAATAAGTGAAAGACAATAAAAATAGTTAACTGATCAGACCCATCTTCTCTGTCTTACTGTGACTGTCTATCCAAGTCCCACCCTCTTGAGCTCAATTAAGCCTTCTGCTCCCTGGAAACATTAGGAGTTTCAAGTTTAGGATGTTGATTATATTGCTAATAAGAAAGGTATCCAGATTTGTAATTTATTGCAAACATATTAGAGATATAATAATGCCTGTATCCTAAATTTTTGAAGATTTTTAGGATTAATCTAATGATATATCACATTATCACATTTTTTGATATTTAACTATCCTAAATGAAATATTAACAAATTTAAACAAACACAAGTACACCATAATTAAATCCAGTTTAGCTCCAAAGTTTGAGATTTCTGGTTTATAGAGTGACTCCCCAAAATGTGTTCATTACTTTAACACTGTATTTTAAGATAGAAGCGTGTAGGGTCAATTTGAATAAACTACACAAAGCAATTACAAATGAAAATACTTAAAAATTTGGCATGGGCATATACAAAAATAACTACTTCTGGGAGCTTGAAAGTCCGGGAATTTAGTGAATGAACTAATGGATTTAACAGTGTGTAAAGGATTTGAAATATTTGAAATTAGAACATAACAAAATGTAGAAGGAATCTTCAATAGCCCTTATCCTTTTATTCTCTGACAGAATAAGCCAACAGCTTCATAAGTATTACATCTCTAATGTAAATTATTACTTACCTATGGTGTATTCTAAAATAATCATGCTCAATTTCTTTTATTAGTCATTTGAATAAATGTGTTTTCATTGTAGTATTTTCAAATTAGTAAAGACCTGGCTTTGTGTTCTTAGGTATGTAACAAATGATGGAGAAAAATGTTAACTTAACGTTTTTCATTGATGGATTGTGTGTGGTTTAAAATTATTATAACATTCAAAAATTTGTTGATAACGTAAACTAAGCCTATGTGTATAATGATTGGTAAATAAATGATAATTACATGCATAAAATTTTAAAGTGTTGCTTAATTTAATTGAAGGTAATTTTATTGCCAATTATAGTAAGTGATTGAAGCAGATATAAATGAATTAGATGTGATCTGTGATCTACTGAATCATAGTAAATCTATACTTTAATATTTAAAAGTAATCTTTTTAAGGACAGCACCATTTTTATGCTATCATTTAATAAAATTGCTATTTTACTCTTAAATATATTTAAGAAAAATTATTATATTAAAATGAGAGAACTGTTTAATATTTCAAAAAGTAAAAAATAAATTTAAGTGTTTATTCTATTAAAAAGACTAAAGATTTTTTTTTTAATAATCAGTTTTTGACTTATTCACTGTTCACAAATTATGCGAACAACAACAGCAGAGAAAAGCCAAAACAACTACAAAACCACAAAGGCACTGCATGACTAGCAAAGTGAAATAAATGTAGGGACTCACATTTTGAGTCTATTCTTTGCAATGTATCCAGGGAGGATTAAGATTGCTTCTACTGATAAGCATAGAACTCTTAGTGCCACTTCACCAAACCCATTCCAGGCAAGGAAGATACAGAAATGGTAAGTAGCAGAGGTTTGATGAGAATTTTTAAGTTTCATAGGTAAAGCACCTGGTGATATAAGACAGTTGCAATTAATGTATCCCCAAACAGATTTGGGAGAGGTTATAATATGTAAATACTCTTACTCCTCTCTTTTTCTGCTACATTCCCCTTTTTAAAATTTATATTTGCTCTCCAGTCTTTCAATGTTGGAATCTCCACTGTGCCTTCTTCAACTTGAAACATTTTAGTTAGCTGTGATCACATTTAGATTCAATCCCATGTGTGTATTTATCCATTCTGGATTGATTTGCATTTGCCAGCCAGTTCCACATTGATAAACCTATCATCTCTGCTTATCAAATCTGTGTGTGACCTAGTTGGAGCATTCCTTTTCTGCTTCTAGACATTCTTTTAGGTCATGCATTCCCTATCTACATATCCAATCTGGCTCTTTGGCTGGGACTCTGATTGGCATAATTGTCAATTTCTAGAATAAGTAGGAATACATTTATTTACAGCAGCTACATACAAAGTATGCTTCTTATATGGTCTTTCCAGTCTAAGCAAAAATTACTTTCTATCATTTGAAAGTCCAACCTAATACTAATAAACTATGAAGATGGTTTCTTAACTTGGAGTTAAATAAAAAGTAATCAGTGCACATTGTTACATTGGGAGAAAAGATATTTCTGATGTGATCAATAAATTTTTGGAGATAAATTAGCAGCATTACAAATTTTGCCATTTCTGTCAGTCGCCTTGAGACAAGTAAAAGAAAAAAGATAATCTCATAATTAATAATATGTTAGCCACTTTTGTGTCTGACAATCTAGCAGACTATATTTCCCAGAATATCTTTTTAAAAAACAATTAAAAATAGTATAACCATGCAATGGGTTCATTTTGCCCATTTTCCAGATAGAGCTGATTTATCAAGACAGAGGAATTGCAGAAGAGTTTAGTTCATGTAGAGCTGAGTGAACACAAGACCAGAGTTTTATTAGTACTCAAATCAGTCTTCCCAGAAATTCTGACTGGGTTCTTTAAAGATTAATTTAGTAGGTAGGGAGCCAGGCACTGGGGAGGGCTGATTGGTCAGATCCAAGATGTAATCATAGAAAGTCAAAGCTATCCTCTTGTGCTGAATTAGTTACTGGGCGGGGGTCACAAGACCAAATGAGCCAGTTTATCAATCTGGGTGGCACTGGTTGATACATCAAGAGCAAAGTCTAAAAAATATCTTAAGCACCAATCTTCAGTTTTACAATAGTTATGTTATCCCTAGGAGCAACTAAGAGGTTTAGAATCTTGTGACCTCTAGCTGCAGGTCTCCTAAACTATAACTTCTAATGTTGTGGCTAATTTGTTAGTCCTACAAAGGCAGTCTAGTCCCCAGGACAGAAGGGAGGGTGTTTCTGGAAAGGGCTGCTCTTATCTTTGTTTCAGAGTTAAACTATACTTTCCTCCCAAAGTTAGTTCAGCCTGTACCCAGTAGTGAACAAGAACAGTTTGGAGGTTAGAAGCAAGTCGAAGCTGGTTAGGTCTCATCTATTTTACTGTCATAATTCTCCCACTGTTTTAATTTTTGCAAAGGCAGTTTCAAACACTGAAACCTCTAATTTGCGTAGAACTAACTTTCAAATGCATAAGTAGGCTTAGGAAGAAATATTTAAAAAATTACAGTAATTTAAAGATTGCTATGGTGATTCCACACTAATTCTAAGATTCTAGAGTGATAAAAATAAACTGGAAATGTAAATATGCCTTCCAGTGAGCATTAATCAATCTCTTTAATCAAGAGATTTGGGATAGAAGACACATTTTAGGTTCTTGCAAACTATGAATATAGAGATTCCTGCAAAAACCTGAGACCTTTAAATGTTTACAAACTCAGTTAAAGATCTAGAAAAAACATTCCCTCCATTAATGGCAGATGGTAGGGGCAGCCTCTGTCTACTTATAAGGATAAAAATAAAAAACTATCTCCTGACATTTTTTAATGGCAGACCTCCTTTTAGCATAGCTGGTAATTTTTAAATTTATACTAACTACCTGACCCAAGAAACCCCAAACTAAGAAGCTAATTTAGATTGGCCTTTGTTGTTAATTCACCAGGGTGCCTGGTAAAAGCAAAAGCAAACGTTCTTTGGAGGAACAAATGATGAACGCAACACTCACAAATTTCCAAAGAGGAAGCCCGTGCAAATATAGGATCATGAAAGAGGGACAGAGAAAAATTTTAGACGTCTCTTCCATATGCCACTTACGTAGAATTTTGGCATGTCAAAAATAGTGAAATATACTATTACTTTGTATAGAATGTAAAACAAATAGGTAAAATATTTTAATAAATAAAAAGAGCATAAAATCATGAGAAGGAAGATGCTATTCACAAAATACAGAATAGATAGGAAAAATAACCAACTAGGACTGAAACAATAGGATAGTTGGAATTAAAACTCAGTTTATATTCTGGTTTTCATTTTCCAATGTAAGGAGCTTGAAAATTGAAACTTCAAACTAACAAGTAAAACGCTGAACAAACTGAAAAATCAACAACTCTTCTTAGATCCATAAGAGAAATGAGGTCACAGGGCAAACTGCTGTTCCTCAAAATTGGAGAGACAAGAGAGGCAGAAGCAGAGAATCACACCATACCTTAAAAGAAACCTCTACTAGTAACATCGCTGATATAGGAAAACTTGAACTGTAATTGACAAATTGCTGGAGGTTAGGAGTGGACAAATCTGAGTTAAAAATTCCCAGGGAATGCAGTCATACGAGGGAACCAACAAATGTGAGTTTTACCTTCAATAGCTTGATCAGGTCTTTATAATAAATATCAGAAAAAAAAATACCCTCATGCTTCTAGCAGAGGAAAGGGGAAAGGAACCATTCTGATATATGCCAGAGCATTCCATCCTTAACAAGGTTTGCCTTCAGGAGAAACTACCTTACCAGAGCCTAAACTACTGGGATTATATCAGAGACTGATCTGAGTGAAAGAAAATGGCTCACTTCAGGGCAGTGTACCCATATTGTCCCAGCGAATGGGGAAGGAAAAAAACCCTGAGAAACACGAAGTTCACAGTTCAGAAGTAGAGGCACAATAAAAGATCAAGATCTAATCATAGGACTATAGATTGCTTCCTCTCTCTCCACATCTTACCATCACATTACTAAAGGCTTATTTACAGCATTTCTATTCACCCAGTACATTACATCTGGCTATCAAAAAAAAAAAAAAAAAAAATTAAGGCATGCTAAAAGGCAAAAACTGCAGTTCAAAGAGACAGAGCCAGCATAACAAGCAGACATGGCAGGGACATTGAAATTATCTAAAAGGGAATTTAAAACAACTTATTATTAGTATGCTAAGGGCTGTAATGGATAAAGTAGACAGCATGCCATAACAGATAGGCAATTTAAGCAAAGAGATGGAAATCTGAGAAAGAAGCAAAACAAAAAGTTAGAGATAAGAAAAACTATAAAAGAAGAAAAAATGTCTTTGATGAGATTATTAATAGACTAAATGTATCTGAAGAAAGAATCTCTGAGCTTGAAGATATATCACTAGGAACCTCCAAAACAGAAAAGTAAAGAGAACAAAGGCTCAAATAACCAGCACAGAATACCCAAATATCATGAGACAACTCCAAAATTTATAACTTAAGCAGAATAGAAATAACCAAAAGAGAAGAACTTAACAAATAATCATTATGGAAACAATAACAACTGAAAATTTCCCTAAATTAATGTCAGACAGAAAATAACAGATCCATGGAGTCCCGAGAGTATTAAGCAGAACTGATGTCAAAAAATCCACACCTAAGCATATCATTTTAAACTATAGAAAATCAAAGATACAGAGAAAAATACCTTAAAAGAAGTTAGAGGAAAAGCAATACCTTACTTATGGAGAAGCCAAGATAAAAATTATGCGTGCTCTTTCTTAGAAGTCATGCAAGAAAAAACACAGTGGAATAGAATACTAAAGTGTTAAGATTTTTTTAAAAAAGGAATCACACCAACCTAGATTTCTATATTCGAAAAATTAATCTTCAGAAGTGAAGAAGTGACAAACCCATAACTAACATCATACTAAATAGAGAAATGCTGAAACCCTTTCCTCTAAGAAATGGAACAAGTATGCCTACTTTCGTTACTTCTGTTCTACATAGTACTGGAAGTCCTAGCCAGATCACTGAGGGAAGAGAAAAAAATAAAAGGCATACAAATTTTTTAAGTGATTGTCAAATTGTTTCTTTTTTCAGATAACATGATCTTATACTTAGAAAAACCTAAATATTTCCCCCACAAAAACTTTTAGATATGATAAACAAATTTGATAAAGTTGTAGGGTACAAAAGCAACATACAAAAATTAGTAGAGTTTATTTATAGTAATAATGAACTACCTGAAAAAGTATTCAAATAGCAATTCCATTTACAATAGCTAAATTTAATCAAGGAAATGAATGACTTCTACAAGGAATATTAAACATACTGATGAAAATAATGGAAGACAAGCAAATGTACTGGCATTTCATGGTCATGGATCAAAACGATTAATATTGTTAAAATGATCAAACTACCCAAAGCAATTTACAGATTCAATGCAATCTCTATCAAAATACCAATGATGTTTTTCACAGAAATATAAAAAAAAATCTTAAAATATGTATGAGACACAAAAAAAGCCTCAATACCTAAAGCAATTCTGAGTAAAAAGACCAAAGCTGGAGGCATCACATTACCTGACTACAAATATATTACAAGGTTATAGTAAACAAATAGCATGGTATTGGTATAAAAACAGACACACAGGCTGATGAAACAGAATAGAAAACCCAGATTTAAAACCACATATTTACAGCTAATTGGTTTTTAGCAAAGGCCAAGAACACGCATTAAGGAAAGGACATTCTCTTCCATAAATTATGCCAAGAAAACTGGATTTCCATATGCAGAAGAATGCAGCTAAACTTCTATTTTTTACCATATAATTAACTCAAAATGGAGCAAAGACTGAAACGTAAGACTCAAAATTATAAAACTATCAGGAGAAAAGATAGGGGAAACCCTCTAATACATAGATGTAGGGAAAGATTTTATGGGTAAGACCTCAAAAACACAGCAACAAAACAAAAAATAGACAAAGGGGATTATATTAAATGGAAAAGCTCTTATACAGCAAAGGAAACCATAAACAGAGTGAAGATGCCACCTGTTAAAAGACAGAAAATATTTGCAAACTAGACATCCAACAATGGACCCAGAATATACAAGGAACTCAAACGACTCAACAGAAAAAAAAATTATAAAGTAGGTAAGGGATCTAAATAGACATTTCTCAAAAGAAAACATAAAATGGTACCAACAAGTTTATTAAAAAATGCTCAACATGACTAATCAGCAAAGAAGTGGAAATCAAAACCACAATAAGATACCTCATCTTAGTTAATATAGCTATTAATATTATCAGAAAGACAAAAATAACAAATGCTAGTGAGGATGTGAAGAGAAGAAAACTTATACATTGTTGGTTAAAATGAGTATTAGTTCAGTCATTATGGAAAAGAGTGTTAGTTTCTAAAAAAAAAAAAAAAACTACACTAAAAATAGAACTATAATAAAATCCAGAAATTCCACTACTAGGTATTTATCCAAAGGAAAAGAAATCAATATATCCAAGGGATACCTGCAAACTCATGTTTATTGCAGCACCATTCACAATAGCAAAAACATGGAATCAATGTAACAGTTCATTAATGAATAAAAGAATAAAGAAAATGTACCCTATTTATGAGAGGAATTTAAAAAGTTTATTGAAAATTGAATTAAAATATAAAAATAAAAAAACTTTATTTCTAACACAGGCTTCATCAAGGTCAAGACACTTTTGTAAGCAATGACAATAGCCATTTAGTCCATTCATAAAGAACTGACAGTCTTGGGAACTTAACCATGTCAATGTAGCCCTTTTTAAATTGTAAACTCAAAAACATGGGCGCACTTTACAGATTTTTAAGATTAGGAGACAAAAAAAGGAGGCAAATCAGGACTATAAGGAGCCAAATCAGGACTTTAAGGTAAATGTCTAATGAGTTTCCATGAAAGCTCTCACAAAATTGCGCTTGTTTGGTGAGAGGAATGAACAGAAGCATTGTCACGGTGGGAAGAATACTCTGGTAAAGTTTTCCTGGGTATTTTTCTGCTATAGCTTTGCATAACTTTTTAAAAACATTGTCCTCATAAGGAGAGGTATTCATCGTTTAGTCCTCAAGAAAGTTAACAGAAAAATGCCTTGATCATTCCAATAAATTGTTGCCATAAATTTTCTGCTGACCAGTCTACTTTTGCTTTGACTGGACCACTTTCACCTCTTAGTAGCTATTGCTTTAATTGTGCTTTGTCTTCAGGATCATACCGGTGAAGCCATGTTTTATCTCTTGTTACAATTCTTTCAGAAAATGCCTCAGGATCTTGATCTCTCTTTAAAATCAACATTGAAAGCTCTGCTCTTAGCTGCAGCTGATCTGAGTGGAATGAATTTGGCACTCACTGAACAGAAAGTTTTTCAACTTTATTTTTTTAGCCAGGATTGTGTAAGCTCAATTTAATTGAGATGTCTATAATTTTGGTTGTTATCTCTTCTGTTACTTGTTTGTCCTCTTTAGTTATGGCATAAACAAGATGAATTTTTTCCTCACAAATTGATATAGGTGGTCAGCTGCTATGGGTTTCATCTTTGACATCATCTCATCCCTTCTTAAAATGCATTATCCATTTGTAAACTTCTGGTTTCTTTGGAGTAGTATTCCTATAAACTTTTGATAAAGCATGATGATTTCACCTTTCTTTTACACAAGAGTCACCATAAATTTCATGTTTGTTCTTGCTTCAATTTTAGCAGAATTTATGCTGCTCTGATCGGGCCTCATGTTTTATCCTTCTTAGTGCTTGAAACTAGGTCCTACTCAGATATGTTATATAACTTATTACAAATTTAATTTGATGTAATAAAATTTTAAAATTATGCATAGATTTTATTCATAATACGCATTTCTCTGGAACATTTTGAATGATTCCCTGTATGCAGTAGAAAACAGTTTGGCCATAAGTAAATTCAGTCATCTGCAATGACAGGGATAGAACATGAGGCTAATATATTAGGTGAAATAAGCCAGACACAGAAAGCCAAACATCGCATGTTCTCACATATATGTGGGGGTGAAAAAGTTAATCTCATGAAGGTAGAGATTAGAATGATTACCAGAGGCTGGAAAGGGTGTGTAGGGGTAGGGAACAAAAATACATTGGCTAATGGATAGAAACATAGAGTTAGAAAGAAGAAATACAGTCTAACGTCTTCTAGCAGAGTAAGGTGACTATAGTTAGCAACAATATATTATATATTTCAAAATAGCTACAAGAGAAGACTTTAAATTTCTGAAACACAGAGAAATAGTAAATGCTTGAGGTGAGAGATACTCTAAGTACTCTGAGTTGATCATTACACATTCTATACATGTAACAAATATCATATATACCCACTAAATATATACAAATATTATATCTCAGTAAAATTTTAAAAAATATTATGTACATAAAACAACTTGTCAAAATTTACGGGATGCAGCAAAAGTAATGCTTAGATAAAAATGTATAATATTGAATGTGTATATTAAAGAGAAGAAAGATTGAAAAATCAGTCATCTAAGCCTCTAACTAACAAAGTAGGGAAATAATAGCAAATTGAATTCAAAGTAGGCAGAAGAAAAAAATAAAAAATTGGAGCAGAAATTAATAAAATGGAAAACATAAAACCAATGGAAAAAATCAATGAAATCCAAAGCTGGTTTTTAAAATGACAAATAAAATTGATAATATGCTCCCATTATAACTAGGAAAAAAGGAGAGATGACACAACTTACTAGTGTCAGAAATAAATGGGAGACATCACTGAAGATTTCATGGACATTAAAAAGATAATAAATAAATAATATGAACAGCTTTATGCCCTCAAGGTCACTAACCTAGATTAAATGACCAATTTTCTGAAAGACAGGGCCCACCAAAACTCACACAATAAGAAATAGACAATCTAATTAGGCTATATCTATTAAGAAATTGAATCAATAATTAATGACCTTTCAAAGGAGAAATCACCAGACCCAGATGGGTTCATTGGTAAATTTTACACAAGTCTTAAGTAATAAATTATACCAATTCTTTACAATCTCTTTTAGAAGATGGAAGCAGTAAAAATGCATCCTAACTCATATTATATAATTTATACTTATACAAAAACAAACACATTACAATCAAAGTCATTACAAGAAAAGGTTATTATTCCTCATGAAAATAAAAGCAAAAATCCTCAACAAAGTATTAGCAGACTGAATCCAACAATATACAAAAATAATTAAACATCACAACCAAGTAAGTTTTATTCCTGGTATGCAAAGCTGGTTCAATATTCAATAAAAAAGCTGGTTCAATATTCAATAATCAATTAATGTAATCAATAATATCAGCAGACTAAGAAAGAAAAATGATCATATTAATAAATGTAAAACATGTATTTGACAGTCTAATATCCATTTATTATAAAAATGCTCAATAAACTAGGAATAAAAGGAATCTTCCTCATTTCATGAAGAATATCTACAAAACTATGGAGATAACATAATACTTAACAGCAAGAAACTAGAAACTTTTAAAATAAGATTAGGAGGAAGGCAAGAATGCACCCTCTTGGAACTCTTTTTCAACATTATATTGGAAGTCCCAGCTAATGAAATTAAAAAAAAGAAAAAGGTGTACAGATTGAGAAAAGAGAAATAAAACTGTTTTTGTTTTCAGATGATATGATTGTCTATGTAGAACATTCAACAAAATTGGAACAAAAAAATAAGAAAGAACACCTGGAACTAATAAGTAATTATAAAATGGTTGCTGGATACAAGGTTAATACACAAAAATCAAACACTTTCCTATATAATAGCAACAAACAAGGGGACTATGAAATTTAAAACATAATACCATTTACATTATCACAACAAAAATGAAATACATAGGTATAAATCTAACAATATATGCAAAATATAATAAGATCTATTTGATAAAAACTATAAGACTTTGAATAAAGAAATCAAAGAACTAAATAGATGAAGAGATAGTCTGTATTCATAGATTAAATGACAATATTGTCAAGACGTGAGTTGTTCCCAAGTTTGCCTATACATTAAATGCAACCCCAATAAAAATCACAGCAAATTATTTGGTTGATATCAAAAAACTAATTCTAAAGTTTATTTGAGGAGGAAAAAGATCCAAAATAGCCAACATAATTTTAAAGAAGAACAAAGTTATAGGACTGATACTATTTATATTCTACAGTTACTATAAAGCTACAATAATCAAGACTGTAGTATTGATGGATTAATAAACAAATGGGTCAATGGAATAGAAGAGAAAGTCCAGTAATAGACCCACACAAATATAGTCAACTGATCTTTGACAAAGGAGCAAATGCAATATAATAAAGAAAAGATAGTTTTTCTGGCCAAGATGGCTTATCAGAAGCAGCTGCGGTGTGTGGCTCTTACCAAAAAAAATGAAAATCACAAGTTAATTCTGCACTTTCAACTGAGGTATTCGGGTTCTCTCATCATGACTAGGCAGTTGTTGTGACCCACGGAGAGCAAGGAAAAGCAGGGTGGGGCAACAGCCCACCTAGGAGCTACACGGGGTAAGGGGAGCTCCCTTCCCCCGCCAGCCAAGAGAGGCGGTAAGTGATTGTGCTATGTCCCCTGGGAAACCATGCTTTTGCCATGGACCTTTGCAGCTCAGAAAATAGGATGTTCCCCTTGTGAGCCCACGTCACCAGGGCCTTTGGCCCCAACCACAGAGCTGTACAGACTCCCCAGACTCTGTTCGGCAGTCGCTCTGGCAGGCACTGAGACGCAGGAGTTCTTTTGCATACTTTGTCCTCAGGAATTCCAGTGAGGCAGGAGATTGTTCACTCCTTTAGGAAGAGGGCTGAAGCCAGGGAGCCAAGTGGCATCATTCAGCGGGCCCTAATCCCACGAAACCTTACCAACTAAGACCCGCTGGCTTGGAAAGCTTGCCAGACAGTCGCAGCAGGCTGGAGACTTCCGAAAACGACTGAGTTCCCAGGGAGAGGGGCAGCCACCACTGTCTCTGAGGCTCCAGTCGGCTGTTTTCCCCTGTCGGTGCTGGGGAGACTGGGTGGTTAGGACCAGGAGGAATTCCCCACAGTGCACCACAGCAGTTGTGGCAGATCATGGCCAGACTGCTTATTTAAGTGGAACCCCAATCCATCCCTCAACATCAGGCAGAGCCTCCCCATGGGAATTTCAGCAACTCCAGCCAAGGGTTTACGAACAGAACTCTAATCTGTGGGGAGGGGCAGGCATGGTCTTTGCAGTTCAGTCTACTTAGTCTTTCCTGACAGCTGGCTCAGAAGAGTCCAGACAGCCCGAACACAGGTGATTTGCCCCAGCACAGTATACCCGCTCCACCAAAGGGCAGCAAGACTGCTTTTTAAAGTGAATCTCTGATCCCTTTTCTTCTGTCTGAGTGAGACCTCCCAAAAGGGGTTGCCAGACACCTTATACAGGAACATTCCAGCCAGCATCAAGTTAGTGCCCTCTGGAATGGAGCTCCCATAAAAGGAGCACGCTGCCATCTTTGCTGTTTTGCAGCCTCCACTGGTGACACCTCCAGGTGTGGGATGGACCCAAGTGAATAGGGTCTGGAGTGGACCCACAGCAAATCGCAGCAGCCCTATGGAAGAGAGGCCAGATTTAAAATAAAAAACAGAAAGCAACAACAATAACAACATCAACAAAAAAGACCCCACAAAAAAACGCCATCCAAAGGTCAGCAGCCTCAAAGAACAAAGCTAGATGAATCCACAAAGATGATAAAGAATCTGTGCAAAAATGCAGAAAATTCAAAAAGCCAGAGTGCCTTATCTACTCCAAATGATCGCAACACCTCTCCAGCAAAGGCACAGAACTGGTCTGAGGGTGAGAAGGATGAATGAAAGATGCAGGCTTCAGAAGGTGGGTAATAACAAACTTTGCTGAAGTAAAGCAACATGTTCTAACACAATGCAAAGAAGCTAAGAACCATGATAAAACATTACAGGAGCTGATAACCAGAATAAACACTTTAGAGAGGAACATTAAATTACCTGATGGAGCTGAAAAACACAACACGAGAACTTCACAATGTGATCACAAATGTCAGTAGTTGAATAGATCAAGCAGAGGACAGAATTCCAGAACTTAAAGATTATCTTGCTGAAATAAGACAGGCAGACAAGATTAGAGAAAAAAAAATTAAAAGAAACAAAACCCTTAGGCAGGCGGATCACAAGGTCAGGAGATCGAGATCATCCTGGCTAACACGGTGAAACCCCGTCTCTACTAAAAATACAACAACGAAATTAGCTGGGCGTGGTGGTGGGCACCTGTAGTCCCAGCTACTCAGGAGGCTGAGGCAGGAGAATGGTGTGAATCCGGGAGGCGGAGCTTGCAGTGAGCAGAGATCGCACCACTGCACTCCAGCCTGGGCAACAGAGCAAGACTCCATCTCAAAAAAAAAAAAAAAAAAAAAAAGAAACAAAACCCTTGAGAAATGTGGGATTATGTAAAAAGACTAAACCTATGGCTGATTGGGGTACCTGAAAGAGATGGGGAGAATGGAACTACGTTGGAAATGATACCTCAGAATTATCATCCAGAAGAATATCCCAATCTAGCAAGGCAGGCCAACATTCAAATTTAGGAAATCCAAAGAATCCCAGTGGAATTCTCCACAAGAAAATCAACCTCAAAACAAATAATCATTAGATTCTCCAAGGTTGAAAGGAAAGAAAAATGTTAAGGTCAGCTAGAGAGAAAGGACAGGTCACCTTCAAAGAAAAGCTCATTAGACTAATGATGGATCTCTCAGCAGAAACCCTACAAGCCAAAAGAGTTTAGGACAAATATTCAACATTCTTAAACGAAAGAATTACCACCCCAGAATTTCATTTCTGGCCAAATTAAGCTCCATAAGCAAAAGAAAATAAGATCCTTTACGGACAAGCAAATGCTAAGGGAATTCATCACCACCAGGCCTGCCTTGCAAGAGCTCCTAAAGGAAGCACTAAATACAGAAGGTAAAAACTGTTATCAGACACTATAAAAACACACTGAAGTTCACAGACCAATCACACTATGAAGGAGTTACATAAACAAGTCTACAATATAACAAGCTAGCATCATCATGACAGGACCAAATCATACATAACAATATTAACCTTAAATGTAAATGGACTAAATCCTCCAATTATAAGACACAGAATGGCAGAATGGATAAAAACCCATTGGTGTGCTGTATTCAAGAAACCCTTTTCATGTACAAAGACACAAATAGGCTGAAAAAAAGTAATGGAGGAAAATTTACTAAGAAAATGGAAAACAGAAAAAAAGTAAGGGTTGGAATCCTAGTTTCTGACAAAACAGACTTTAAACTAACAAAGATCAAAAAATACAAAAAAGAGGAATACAAAATGGTAAAGTGTTTGATTCAACAAGAAGAGCTAAATATCCTAAGTATATATGCATGCAATACAGGAGAACCCAGACTTATAAATGAGTTCTGAGAGACCAAGAAAGAGACTTAGACTCCCACACAATAATAGTGAGAGACTTCAACTGTAAATATTAGACAGATCATTAAGACAGAAAATGAACAAACACATTAAGTATCTGAACTCAGCTCTGGATCAAGTGAACCTCATAGGTATCTACAAAACTCTTTGCCCCAAAACAACAGAATATACGTTGTTCTCATCACCGCATGGCACTCACTGTAAAGTGATTATATAATTGAAAGTAAATCACTCCTCAGCAAATGCAACAGAACTGAAATCATAATGAACAGTCTCTCATATTACATCTCAATTAAATTAAAACTCGAGATTAAGAAACCCACTCCAAACCACACAACTACATGGAAATTGAACAAGCTGCTCCTGAATGACTCATGGTAAATAATAAAATCAAGGTAGATGTCAAAAAGGTTTTTGAAACTAATGAGAAGAAAGAGACAACATATGAGAATCTCTGGGATGCAGCTAAAGCAGTGTTAACAGGGAAATTTATATCATGAAATGCCCTATCAAAAACCCAGAAAGATCTCAAATTGACATCCTAAAATCACAACTAAAAGAACTAGAGAACCAAGAGCAAACAAACCACAAAACTAGCAGAAGATAAGAAATAACCAAGATCAGAGCAGAACTGAAGCAGATAGAGACGTGAAAAACCCTTCAAATATCAATAAATCCAGGAGCTTTTTCTTCTGAAAAATTAACAAAATAGATAGACTGCTAGCTAGACTAATAAAGAAGAAAAGAGAGAAGAATCAAATATACACCAATCAGAAATGATAAAGGGTATGTCACCACTGACTCCACAGAAATACAAACAACCATCAGAGAATATTATATACACCTCAATGAAAAGGAAGTAAAAAAAAAATAGAAGAAATGGATACATTCTTGTAGGCATACATCCACCCAAGACTGAACCAGGAAGAAGTTGAATCTCTGAATAGACCAATAACAAAATCTGATATTAAGGCAGTAGTAAATAGCCTACCAAGCAAAAAAAGCCCAGGACTAGATGGATTTACAGCTGAATTTTACCAGAGGTAAAAAGAGAAGCTGGTAGCATTTCTTTTGAAACTATTCCAAACAATTAAAAAGGAGGGACTCCTCCCTAACTCATTTTATAGGGTGATATGATTGCCTGTGTCCCCACCCAAATCTCATCTTGAATTGTAGCTCACACAATTCCATGTGTTGTGGGAGGGACCCAGTGGGTGGTAATTGAATCATGGGGGTGAGTCTTTCCTGTGCTATTCTCATAATTGTGAATAAGTCTCATGAGATCTGATGGTTTTATAAAGGGGAGTTTTCCAGCACACCTTCTCTTCTCTTGTCTGCCACCGTGTGAGATGTGCTTTTCACTTTACACCAAGATTGTGAGGCCTCCCCACCCACCTGAAACTGTGAGTCCATTAAACCTCTTTCTTTTGTAAATTGCCCAGTCTTAGCTATGTCTTTATCAGCAGCATGAAAATGGACTAATACAGTAAATTGGTAGCAGTAGAGTGGGGGCACTGCTGAAGATACCCCAAAATGTGGAAGCAACTTTGGAACTGGGTAAGAGGTATAAGTTGGAGCAGTTTAGAGGACTCAAAAGAAGACAGAAAAATATGGGAAAGTTTGGAACTCCCTAGAGAGTTGTTGAATGGCTTTGACCAAAATGCTGATGATGATATGAACAATGAAATCCAGGCAGAGGTGGTCTCAGATGGAGATGAGGAACTTGCTGGGAACTGGAGTAAAGGTGATTCTTGCTATGTTTTAGCAAAGAGACTGGGGCATGTTGCCTCTGCCCTAGAGATTTGTGGAACTTTGAACTTGAGAGATATGATTTAGGGTATCTGCTGGAAGAAATTTCTAAGCAGCAAAACATTCAACAGGTAACTTGGTTGCTGTTAAAGACATTCAGTTTTAAAAGTTCAGAAAATTTCCATCCTGACAATGCCATACAAAACAAAATCCCATTTTCTGAGGAGAAGTACAGCTGGCTGCAGAAATTTGCAAAAGTAATGAGGAGCCTAAGGTTAATCACCGAGACAATGGAGAAGTCTCCGGGGCATATCAGAGGTCTTGATAGCAGCCCCTCCCATCACAGGCCCAGAATCCTAGGAGGAAAAAAATAGTTTATTGGGCCAGGTCCTGGGTTCCTCTGCTGTGTGCAGTTAGGGACTTGGTGCTCTTTGTCCCAGCCACTTCAGACATTAATAAAAGGGGCCAAAATATAGCTTGGGCTATGGCTTGAGAGGGTGTAAGCCTCATCTTATCAGCTTCCACATGTTGTTGAACCTGAGGGGGCATAGAAGTCAAGAATTGAGGTTTGGGAACCTCTGCCTAGAATTCAGAGGATCTATGGATATGCCTAGATGTCCAGGCAGAAGTCTACTGCAGGGGTGGGGGCCTTGTGAAGAATTTTTGCTAGGGCAGTACAGAAGGGACATGTGGGGTGGGTGACCCAACACAAAGTCCCCACTGGGATGCTGCCTAGTGGAGCTGTGAGAAGAGGGCCACTGACCTTCAGACCTCAGAATGGTAGATCCACGGACAGCTTGCACTGTGCAACTAGAAAAGCTGAACACACTCAACACCAACCTGTGAAAGCCGCTGGGAGGGAGGCTGTGTCCTGCAAAGCCACCAGGGTGGAGCTTCCCAATACCATGGGAACCCACCTCTTGCATCAGCAAGGCACAGATGCAACACATGGAGTAGAAGGAGAAAAAGCTCATTTTACAGCTTTGAGACTTGGCTGCCCTGCTGGATTTCAGACTTTCATGGGGCCTGTAGCACCTTTGTTTAGCCAATTCCTACCATTTGGAATGGCTGTATTTACCCAATGTCTGTACCCCCACTGTATCTAAAAAGTAACTAACTTGCTTTTGATTTTTACAGGCTTACAGGTGGAAGAGACTTGCCTTGACTCAGATGAGACATTGGACTGTGGACTTTTGAGTTAATGCTGAAGTGAATTCAGACTTTGAGGGACTGTTGGGAAGGCATGATTTGTTTTGAAATGTGAGGACATGAGATTTGGGAGGGGCCAGCAGTAGAATGATGTGGTTTGGCCCCACCCAAGTCTCATCTTAAATTGTAGCTTCCACAGTTACCACATGTTGTGGGATGGACCTGGTGGGAGGTAATTGAATCATAGGGGCAGGGATTTTCCGTGCTGCTATCATGAAAGTGAGTTAGTCTCACAATATCTGAAGTTTTTTAAAGGAGAGTTTCCCTGCACAAATTATCTTCTCTTGTCTGCCACCATGTAAGATGTGCCTTTCACCTTCTGCCATGACTGTGAGGCCTCCTCATCCACGTGAAACTGTGAGTCTGTAAACCTCTTTCTTTTGTAAATTTCCCATTCTTATGCATGTCTTTATCAGCAGTGTGAAAATGGACTAATACATGAGGCCAGCATCATCCCGACACCAAAACCTGACATAGATACAACCAAAAAATAAAACTTCATGCCAACATCCCTGATGAACTTCAGTGCAAAAATCCTCAATAAAATACTGGCAAACTGAATCCAGCAGCACATCCAAAAGCTTATCCACCATGATCAAGTCAGCTTCATTCCTGGGATGCAAGGTCGGTTCAACATATGCAAATCAATAAATGTAATTTATCACATAAACAGAACTAAAGACCAAACCACATGACTATATCAATAGATGCAGAAAAGGTCTTTGATAAATTCAACATCCCTTCATGTTAAAAACTCTCAATAATCTAGATATTGAAGGAACATACATCAAAATAATGAGCCATTTATGACAAGCCCACAGCCAATATCATACTGCACGGACAACAGCTGGGAGCATTCCCACTGAAAACTGGTACAAGACAAGAATTCCCTCTCTGACCACTCTTATTTAACATAGTGTTGGATGTTTGGGCCAGGGGAATCAGGTAAAAGAAAGAAATAAAGGATATTCAACTAAGAAGTGAAGAAGTCAAATTGTCTTTGTCTATAGATGACATGAGCCTCTATCTAGAAAACCCCATTGTCTCAGCCTAAAAGCTTTGTAAGCTGATAAGTAACTTCAGCAAAATCTCATGATATAAAATCAATGTGCAAGAATTACAAGTAGTCCAATACACCAACAACAGACAAGCAGAGAGACAAATTATGAATGAACTCCCTTTCCCAATTGCTACAAAGAGAATACAATGCCTCAGAATATACCTAACAAGGGAAGTGAAGGACCTCTTCAAGAAGAACTACCAACCACTGCTGAAGAAAATCAGGGAGGATCAAACAAACGGAAAAACCTTCAATACTCATGATAGGAAATGTGAATATTGTGAAAATGGACATACTGCCCAAAGTAATTTTTAGATTCAATGCTATTCCCATTAAACTACCATTGATATTCTTCAAAGAATTGGAAAAAACTATTTTAAAATTTCTGTGGAACCAAACAAAGCTTGTAGAGCCAAGACAATTCTAAGCAAAAAGAACAAAACTGGAGGCATCATGCTACCTGACCTCAAATTATATTACAAGGCTACAGTAACCAAAACAGTATCGTATTGTTACAAAACAGACACATAAACCAATGAAACAGAATAGAGAAGTCAGAAATAAGACCTCACATCTACAACCATCTAATTTTTAACAAACCTGACAAAAACAAGCAACAGGGAAGTTAGTCCCTATTTAATAAATGGTGCCGGGTAAACTAACTAGCCATATGTAGAAAATTGAAACTGGACTCTTTCATTATGCCTTGTACAAAAATTAACTACAGATGGATTAAAGGCTTAAATGTAAAACCAAAAACTGTAAATATCCCAGAAGAAAATTTAGGCAGTATTATTCAGGACATAGGCACAGGCAAGGATTTCATGACGGAAACACCAAAAGCAATTACAACACAAGCAAAAATTGGCAAATGAGATCTAATTAAACTAAAGAGTTTCTGCACAGCAAAATAAATTATTATTGGAACAAAGAGACAACCTACAAATGGGACAAAATTTTTGCAACCTATCCATCTGACAAAGGTTTAGTATCCAGAGTCTACAAAGAACTTAAATTTACAAGAAAAAAAAAATTCCATTGAAAATTAGGCAAAGGGCATGAACAGTCTCTTCTTAAAACAAGACATATATGCAGCAAATAAACATATAAAAAGAAGCTCAACATCACTCATCATTAGAAAAATGCAAATAATTTCTTTTTTTTAATTTCTTCTTCTAAAAAAATGGGATACATGTGCAGAATGTGCAGGTTTGTTACATAGGTATATGTAGGACATATGCCATAGTGGTTTGCTGCACCTATTCACCCATTCTCTAAGCTCTCTCTCCTTACCCCACACCCTGCAACAGGCCTTTGTGTGTGTTGTTTCCCTCTCTGTGTCCATGTGTTCTCAATGTTCAATTCCCATTTATGAGTGAGAACATGAGGTGTTTGGTTTTTCTATTCCTGTGTTAGTTTGCTGAGGATGATGGCCTCCAGCTTCATCCATGTCACTGCAAAGGACATGTTCTCTTTCCCTTTTGGGTGCATACTATTCCATGGTGTATACGCACCACATTTTCTTCACCCAGTCTATCATTGATGGGCATTTGGGTTGGCCATATCTTTTCTATTGTAAATAGTGCTGCAATAAACATACATGTCCATGTGTCTTTATAGTAGAAAGATTTATATTCATTGGGTATATACCCAGTAATGGGATTTCTGGGTCAAATAGTATTTCTGGTTCTAGATCCCTGAAGAATCACCATACTGTCTTCAACAATGATTTAACTAATGTACATTCCCATCAACAGTGTAAAAGTGTTCCTATGTCTCCACAGCCTCGCCAGCATCTATTGTTTCCTGACTTTTTAATAATTGCCATTCTGACTGGCATGAGATAGTATCTCATTGTCGTTTTCATTGGCATTTCTCTGATGATCAGTGAGGATGAGCTTTTTTTCATGTTTGTTGGCCGCATAGCATAAATGTCTTCTTTTGAGAAGTGTCTGTTCATATCTTTTGCCCACTTTTTGATGGGGTTGTTTGTCTTTGTCTTGTAAATAATTTTATGTTTCTTGTACATTCTGGGTATTAGACCTTTGTGAGATGGATAGATTGCAAAAAATTTCTCCCATTCTATAGATTGCCTGTTTGCTCTGATGATAGTTTATTTTGCTGTGCAGAAGCTCTTTAGTTTAATTAGATCCCATTTATCAATTTTGGGTTTTGTTGCAATTGCTTTTGGTGCTTTTGTCATGAAGTCTTTGCCCATGTCTATGTCCTGAATGGTATTGCCTAGGTTTTATTCTAGGGATTTTTTTGGGTTTTACTTTTAAGTCTTTAATCAATCTCAAGTTCATTTTTGTACAAAGTTTAAAGAAGGAATCCAGTTTCAGTTTTCTGCATATGGCTAGCCAGTTTTCCTGGCACCATTTACTGAATAGGAGATCCTTTCCCCATTGCTTGTTTTTGTCAGGTTTGTCAGAGGTCAGATGGTTGTAGAGGTGTGTTATTATTTCTGAGGTCTCTACTCTGCTGCATTGGTCTATATGTCTGTTTTGGTGTCAGTACCATGCTCTTTTGGTTACTGTAGCCTTGTAGTATAGTTTGAAATCAGATAGCATGATACTTCCAGCTTTGCTCCTTTTGCTTAGAATTGTCTTGGCTATATGGGGTCTTCTTTGATTTCATATCGAATTTAAAATTCTTTTTTCTAATTCTGTGAAGAATTTCAATGGTAGTTTGATGGGAATAGCATTAAATCTATGGATTACTTTGGGCAGTATGGCCATTTTCACGATATTGATTCTTCTTATCCATGAGGATGGCACGTTTTTACATTTGTTTGTGTCCTCTCATTATTTCCTTGGGCAGTGGTTTGCAGTTCTCCTTGAAGAGGTCCTTCACATCCCTTGATACCTGTATTCGGAGTTATTTTATTTCAGGCTAAAGAAGTTCCTTTAGTATTTCTTGTAAGGTAAATCTGCTAGCAACAAATTCTAATAGTGTCTGTTTACAGGGTATTAATTTAATTTATGGCATAGTGTTATTTTAATTCAGTTTTTATTTTTGGAGTATTATTATCTGGATGTAGGATTCTTAGAAGAAATTGTTCGTTCTGAGCCTTTAGTTAACTCTGGTTTTGCATGATATTCATGAACATTTCAGCTCTTCATGAGTCCTGTACATTTTCCTTTATTCCAGTGTTACAATCTTCAAAATCATCAGCATCCTGTATTTGAGAGCACCTGTTACTGTTCTATAGCTTATTATAAACCATCTTTTGAAAAGAACTTTAACAAGACAACAATTATCTGTAAATAGCAAAATGTCCAGGGTAGTTACAGTTAGAAACACAATTGACAGAGAAGTTTGGTTATCTCTGTGGTTTACAATAACTTAACATAGAAAACTTAATTATGATTCAGAGCATATACTTAGACATTAGAATTTTAGAAAGCCCATACAATTTTGAAACATATATTAGCATTATTCACAAAAATAAAAGCTAAAGAAGATTGAGTATTATTTTGGCAATCTCATGTACCTAAACATGTCAAATAATCCTGTTTACCTCTGTTTTCTGGACACTTTGGGGGCCCTCTGAGTATTCAAAAAGGCATAGTCCAGGGAAGACAATTTTGAAACTGAAGTTTGATTTTGGGAAGGCTGTTAAATGTTTGAGGTTTAAAACACTTGATATTATGGAATAGAATTCCAGATTACCATAAGTTATTTATTTTGCCAAAAGGATGACTCAGAAATTTTAAAAAAGAAAAAACCTTTTATATCCCTTTACAAATTTTGCCAAAGAGCAGATTACCACCTTAGGAAAACTTTGTTATGAGTTTATGTCTATGCTCAATTTACAGTATAAACATATAATACCCTTTTTTTTAATTTAGTTAGTATGTTCTCTCAGAGAACCTCTTCTGCAAGATTAACTTCCACAATTCCTTCACCCCTTCTTTGAACCTTCAGCTTTTTCCTAATTTAACTCAAAACAGTCCTTTAATCCTGGGCAAAAGTTTACATTTCTATACCTTCTTATAACCTTTTACTAAAAAACACATTTTACTGTTCTTACACACCTTGCATGCAAATCTATTTCTAGTAGTTTCAATGAACACCTAGCAATTTTTAACTTTAAAGTAAAACTTGGTACATTGCTTTAATTGTGTGGTAACTGCAGCCAAGGTTTGCGTTCTTAGTTAAGGATGTGGTTAATTCCGTATGTCTCCAGGCATTACCAATCACGGTAAAAACTTTAAAAATAGAGGAAAGAGCTTTCTTTGCACATAAACTTTATAAACTCAAGAAATAAGTATTACATTCTCTAACTAAAGAGTTCCTCTGGACTTAACCCAGACTACTGCTTTTTAGTGATGAATATTGCCCTTGTCCAACAGTCCTTACAGAAGACTCTGCGTTTTATGCCAAATAATATATTAATATCAATAATTAATTTTTATTTAATAAGGCCTGTTTTCCAAGGAAGAAAAGTTTATGTTTTCAAACAAATTTTTAATTTAAAAATTGTATGTACTTAAAATGGTTTTATCTATCCTGTTATAGTAAAACCTACATTCCTAATTATCATGTAAATGTTTCCTAGTTTTTTCAATTATACCTTTCTATCTATCCAACAACATTAAAGTTTGCTTCCCAAAGTCCAAAAGATTAATAGTTTACATATATATGTGTATATAAATATGTGTATATATGTATGTTTAGAAATTATATATATAACAATAAATGTCTTTTCATAATTTTATTTATGTGATGTAATGATTTTTTTTGTCCGTACATCAAATGTAAGCTTAAGAGAATAAAAGGAGTGTTACTTGGTTTTTGCTTGCTAGTGGTGGCCTATCAGGAGTGGCTGCTGCCATGGTGCCAGCTGCAGTCAGGGAGGTGCTACTGGGACTGCATGCTCCATGAGGAGGAAGGAGCTGGAAGCAGGCAGGAGCCCTACCCTTTGAGGCACAGCTGCAGCCACCCAAGCCTCAATTGTGGACCCAGGCATCTCTGCCTTCTCAGGGGTCCAGGAAGAATTCCTCCCTCTGCAGACTCAGAAGTGCCTGGTCCTGCTGCCTGGCCTCTCTTTGCTCTCAGCACCTGCTCTCATATGAGAGGAAAGTTGAGGCCAAGCCTGAGTGCCATTGCAACTCAGCTGGGTGTTTGCATGACTGCAGAAGTACTGACATGCTAGCTCCCTGCCACCTTGGCCCCCTCCTTACATTGGGTGTCGATAAGCCTAGGAGGGAGCCTGAGGTGACAGTGAGAAAAGCTTGGTGCTGATGTGCAGGTACCCCTCAGCACAAACAGCCTGGGTGCCATGAACAGTGGCAGGAGGCAGACAGGCCGCTGGCTGGAAGAAGATGGGTCCCCAATGAAGCCCCACCTTCAAGATGGGGAAGGCCTGAAGTCTAGGGGCTGGGTTGTGGGTCCTGTGGACTAGAGTGGGAACTTGTGGTGCTTTTTCTGGGTCTACCCATGGCTGCCTATGGACAAATTGGCATGCACTTCCTCCCTTCTGAGGTTCATAAAAGCCTGGGAATCAGCCAGATGATGGCATGTCCTGCCTGCAGACAGGAGCTACCCACTCCAGGGTCTCCTCTCTACTGATTACTGAGCAGATATCAGGACTACCAGCTGTGGAGAGAAGCTACCCACTCCACAGTTTCCTCTCTGCTGATAGCTGAACACTCATTGGGACACCCTGCCTGCAGAGAGGAGGTACCTAATGTGGGTCTTCTCTGAGCTGTTCTGTCACTCAATAAAGCTCCTCTTCATGTTGCCCACCCTCCACTTGTTCACATACCTCATTCTTCCTGGATGTAGGATGAGAACTTGGGACCTGTTGAATGGCAGGCCTAATAGAGCTGTAACACAAACAGGACTAAAACACATACCTCTCTCACCATATAACGTGTTACAAGAAAGAGAGAAGAGAAAAGGAGAGAAGAGCTGCAGCCCTGCGGGGACCCCAGACCTAGTTGCTCCCCAAGCCAGGGCTATGACACCCTCTCTGGGGCTCTGCAGTTTCCGGTGTCTCCAAGCTTCCGGAGCCACCATGTTTTCTAGTGCAAGTTGTGGAAGCGGCTTGCAGTATGCCTGGTCCAGCTGTAGCCTCACAGGGAGCCAGCCCCCATGCCAGCACCTGGAGCTGCCTGCCCAACTGCATCCAGCATACCTGGCTGTGCAGAGTAGCTGGACCCCACGCTCACTCACTCACACCCCCTTCACCACTCCACTCGCCCTGGGCAGGCATGGGATCCATCCTGTAGTGCAAGCCAAATGCAGGCTGCCAGGCCGATTGAGCCCACAAGCCCAAGCAAAACTCAGGCAAAGGCACCACTGGCCAGAAACATTCCCAGCTGGAGAAGTGATACCCCAAGGATCCTGTGACAGTATTTAGGTCCAGGCCTTCTCTGTATAAGTTCAGAAAGAATATTATAAAAATGTATGAATAAAGTAGAATTGTATGTATTAAAGATCATTCTATAATATCCAATATAGGTGAGCAAATAAAATCATTGCCTGAGAGTTGCACAATGCTGATTTATATCCCTCTAACTTATAAGGTTGGTTTTTGCTGTGAGATTTTTTTTTTTTTTTCATTTTGAGATGGAGTCTTGCTCTGTCCCCCAGGCTGGAGTGCGGTGGTGCCATCTTGGCTCACTGCAAGCTCTGCCTCCTGGGTTCACGCCATTCTGCTGCCTCAGCCTCCCAAGTAGCTGGAACTACAGGCGCCCACCACCACGCCTGGCTAATTTTTTGTATTTTTAGTACAGACAGGCTTTCACCGTGTTATCCAGGATGGTCTCGCTCTCCTGACCTCATGATCCGCCAGCCTCGGCCTCCCAAAGTGCTGGGATTACAGGTGTGAACCACCGCACCTGGCCCAGCTGTGAGATGTTAAAAGTTAAAATACAAGCCCATCCTCTCATTTAATTGAACTTTGTCTTTAGCTCAAAAGATTATTTCAAATCAGAGAAAATGGCATCTATTACTTAGAAGATTATTCAGTTTGAAAATTAATGAGTGGAGATGACAAGACCTTTTAGATTTTTATAGGTCAAGGGTTCTTTTCTGACTCTTAATTGAAAACCAGAGGGAAGCTTGAAGAAAATAAACAGGTCAATGTAAAAGAAAAGCAAAAGAAAGAGAACATCAAGTCAAAAAACTTGGTTTATTTTACTTTGTTCTATAACCTGTGTTCTAGATCCAGTAATTTTATGACAATGGGATGGGGTAGAGAAAAACAAGTATTGCATGTCCCTCCATCAAGCCATAGCAGTATTGTGGCAAACAAACAGTTTAGTTATCTAGTCAGGACCAAGTTTCCCAAATATATCTACTAATTTAGAGATACTTGAAGTTTCTACTATTGCATTGACTTATTTTTATTGCATTGACATTATTTTTAAATTTTAATAATAAATTGCTCTGATAGACTATTATAAATTATCATGTCCTAGGAATCCCAAGAAGCAAAAACCACAAATGAAAGCCATATGATTCCTTAAAATCAGTATATAGGACTCAGGGATACATATGAAGCAAACTCATTTTCATAAAATTGACCAAGGAAAATGACCGTTACTGCAATGGTGAGAGATGAGAGGAACATGTTGGAGCTAATAGCACATAGCTAGTATGTGGAATGGGTCTTGAGTCACTTCATTTTTCTGTTAAATATAATAGTGACCACAGCTTGCTGGGGGACCTGTAGCTCTCTAGGCCACAGATACTTGAATTAAACATGATTTCGAATGCAATAAAAATACTTCATTAGTTTTACCAGCAATCATTCTTTTAGCATCTAGTTAACATGAGTCATTTCCTGTGCCCTATGTGAAAACTCAAGCAAGTATATGACTATGTTAGTCATAAAAATGTGTTATTCATATCTCTTACTGTGGCAGACAGCTTAGTATTTTGATTGCCAAAGCTGTAGTCCTTTTGGGTTCATCAGTGAATCTCATGAGCTGCTTATGGTCAATATCTGAGCACATCAGGCATACTTGAAAGGGCCATTTGTGTTTATTAGCATATGAGACTCCTCTGATAGACAACTTTGACTCAAAGACTTTCCACCTGCCAAGAGAAAACTTTCTTAGAGATATTTGCAATCTGATACACATCTCCCCATTATATCTCAACCACCTCATCTCCTTTAGAGAGACAGGAATAGGACCTGCTTTTGTGGTCTGAAGGCTGTCCCTGCATTCTCTGTTTCTCTCTCCTTTTTTCCATCGAGAATTTCTCCAATAACTATCTCGTATATATAATCCCACCTTGGCGTATGCTTTCTTGAATATCCAAAGCAACTCAATACTTTTTTAAAAAATTATAAACATAATCAGTTAAGAAAATAAAATTTTGAGTACCAAGTTTCAGTCCAAACTGATAACTTGAGTCCAAACTCATAGCTCTGACACTGATTTAGTGGCAAACCTCCTCTCCACCATCTCATTCCTGGTATTGAGAGAAGCCTTCATTGGCATGACACCTAAAGCTGGATTTTCCTCTTTTTCTCCTTATTGTGCTATTTCTCTTCTCTCTCCCTCTGTAATCTTATTAGTCAGTCCAGAGAATGTGGAGAGGGAATGAAGAGAATAGGTAAGGAGAAATAATGTATTATTGGGAACTAGCTTCTCTCTCCCTGGGATTGATGGTTGCTTAAAGCTGACTCTGTTATGGATTCTTTTGGGGGCACGTTCAAAAGTTCCCGGCTAGTCCCCTCTCTTGTACAGTTTCTTTGACCTGGGCAAATCTGATTTTTCACAGCTCTTAGGAATTCTGCATCACCCTACTTTCTCTATACTGGTATTTCTCCACCCTTCTAGTCAGCGTTGATGGACAATACACACTGCTTCTTTCTCACTTGTGTGGCTGACACCTGGTTTATAGGGAATACTGATAATTCCTGATGAATGTCAAAAGTACCCTAATGCAGCCACCTCTCAGGCTGTCTATACTCTTTGACTTACTCTGCAGAGAATTAGAAGGAAATCACTTCAACTACCTTTCTAAGTTTGAAATGAAGGAGGCAGCCTATCCTATCTCTTGATGGTTCTCACAGATTGCAAGAGCTCTCATCAAAGAGTTATCAATACACTTTATTTCCCTACAATCTTCCTATTTTCTGTCTGTTTTGGACTTAGGGGGCTATTAGTTATAAAAATAATTATCAAATAAATTATATGAAAATTTCTAAGAGATTATTTTTCCCCTCACATTCAAATTTAACATTTATCATACTATTATTCTTTATATCGTTTTGGAAATCTGTTACATTTATAATAAATATATAACTATAATCACTTACACATAATTAAAACACCTGAAAATAGAGAGTAAGCAACAGATTGAAGATGTGGTGTTTGGAGTGTCTTGTCGCATATACACTGAAAATTGCTAAAAATACTTAGGAATATTTTGCTGGGTTACTAGGTTTTAGAAATAGAAGTACAGAGTGACAGGTAAATATCTGACTCAAAAATAGTTTTTTAGATGTGTTAATTGAATTAATACAGTCCCGTCACAATGAATATTTTACCTATGCCAGGTAATCAAAATTAAAATTACATTTAATAATTTTGAAGTTTCACAAGCAGAGTATTTTGGAACTATTTGGGTCCCATTAAGGACTGGGTATTAATTTTTAAAAAAGACAAAATGAGGAAAAAATAAAATTAAGTTGAATTAAAAGGAGAAAAATTAAATACAATTATGAGAATAGTTGCAGATTATTAATCATAAAACATGGAAATTTCCAAATTTTAAAGAATACTTTTGCTTTTGAATAAAATCCCTCAAAAATGTAAAGATTTTTACTGCACTTCCTTAATAATATGGTGATATTTAAGACTTTTAAATCTAGTGCCATATAGGTATATATTGGCCTGAGGAATTCTGAAGTACAAAACCCTCACAATTAATCTAAGTAATTGTTTCATATTAGATAAATATTTGAAGTGTCACACAGAATTTCCCAAGTTACTTTTATGTGTAAAAGTTGTGGCATGACAGTGCATAAAAACCTTCAAATTATTGCTTTAAAATTCTATGTAATTTTTGGAGTACATTTTTAGAAGCACTATCTGCAGAATGTGGATACATGTGCCACAGTGAATTCATAATAAGATTGTTCTTTGGAAATTTTTCATATTTTTTTTGTTGCTGTTGCACTTGGGAGAATGGACAAATACCTCCCCAGTATGCAGCTACATTGTACTACTCAACCTGTTTGTTTCATCTACTGAAATTAAAATCAGTTTCTGATAGCTCTTATATTCCAACTAAAGCATGTTATCGACTTGACTTAGTAACCTTTACTGTGCATCTACCTGGCTTATCTCTAAAATATGCATCTTTTACATTAATGAGTTGTACAAATTCTTACTGAACACTTTTTATGTTCTTGCTCTGGGGAAAAAAGGTCAATGTAACAACTCTTCTTAATAGAGTCTTTGTCTAATACTATAAGAAATTGTCTAATATGTCACTAATTATAATAAAGTGGGATAAATATTACAAGAGGGGTAGGTCCCAGCCCTTGGGGCACACGAGAGGAGCATGGAATCCTTTCTATTGCTATATATGAATCACATATATGAGAATGTGTTTATGGTAATATGTTCTTACTCTTCTGATGACAATTTCCCTTCAGATACAGACAATTTCCCCTCAAATACTCTTCTGGTGACAATTTCCCCTCAGATATATCACCTATAAAGTGAGATGGAACAGTTACATTTTGTTCCACAGATAAAGATGTCGATTTGTGAGTTTACTTGGCAATTAGTGTTCTTAAATAAACTTAGAAAAATTAGTTGATCTATAAGATACTTTCAGTACAGTGAAAATAATGTTACGGTTCAATAGTACCAATTAATAAAAATAAAATTAAATTAAAATATTGATTTAAATATAAGCAAATATATTTATTTTGAATGCTAGTAACACACACACACACACACACACACACACACACACACACACACACATATATATATATAGCTTAGAGAGAGAAGGAAGGTGAGAGGAATGTAATTAAAAAACCACCACTTAAAAATGCAGTATAAAATCGTGCTTATGTGTTGATTCTCTGAATATGTATTCTATGGCTTCAAGTTCTGCCCCTCAAACTTACTATCTTCGTGCCTCTATGGGACTATTTTACATCCTTGTTCTTTAAGTATTTTTTCTGTAAAATGGAGATATTAGGTTGATCCATATGAAATGGTTATATTTGGCTATTTTTACAGCTTAATTGAGGTATCATTACAATAAACTACACACACAGTGCACAATTTGATGAGTTTCCATAAATATATACACCTAAGAACCTATTAATATTGCCATAATCAATACATGAACATAGTAGTCACCCCAACATTTTTCCTGTGCCCCTTTTTAATCCAAGTTTCCCTACCTCTTAGCTCCAGGAAAGCACTGACTTTCCCTCTGCCACTACAGATTAGCTTGATTTTACTAGAATTTTTTTTAATGAGTGAAATAATTATAATATGTGCTCCTTTTGTATAGTTTTTAGCATAGTTATTTTGAGATTCATTCATGTTTTTGCATGTATCAAAAATCATTACTGGCTGAGTGCATCAGCTCCCGCCTGTAATCCCACGACTTTCAAAGGTCAAGGTGGCAGGATTGCTTGAGGCTGGGAGTTGGAGGCTTCAGTGAGCAATGATTGCACCACTGCATTCCAGCTTGGGAGACAGAATGAGACCTTGTCTCAAAAAAGAAGAAAAACATTGTCACTAACTACTATTTCATTGTTTGAACATTCTACAACTAGTTTATTCAACTGTTGATGACTATTTGCTTTTTTTCTATTGTAGGTGATTATGTACATATTTGCCATAAACACTTGCATACAGAAAACAATTGAGAAAATCAACGAAATGACCGTTTTAAATAACCTGTAAAATTAGGAAACAGAGAAACAACACAAATTTCTAATATCAAGAATACAAAGGTGACGTTACTGAAAATCCTATATACACACACACGCAAACATACACAGACACACAAAATATAAGTAGGGAATATTAACACCAAGAAATCTGGTTAATTAAATAAAATGGGAAAATTCCTTGAAAGAAAAAATCTACTGAAACTTATTCAAGAAAAATTAGATATACTGAATAGTCCTGTATATATTAAATTGCTGACATAGAAAAACTTTCATTAAAAAGAACTTTACACTCCCATGACTTTATAGATGATTATATAAAATGTGTAAGTAATGCCTATCGATTCTACATAAAACTTCTAGAAAACCAAAGAGAAAAGAATACTGCATAATGCATTTTACGAGACCAGTGTTACTGATATCTAAACTAGATGAAAATATTACAAAAAAAATACTAAGTAAGAACAATATTTTCTCTGGACCCATGCACAAAAGTCCTTAACAAAAAGATTGCATATCAAATCCCACACTATATTAAAAAGATTAATACATTATGACCAAGTAAGGAATATCCCAACATCAGATTATTTCAATATCTAAAAATCAATATATTTTACTGTATTCTCAGACTAAAGAAGAAAAACTGTATGATCGCCTTCACAGCCACATACAAAAATTTAGAAAAATTCAGCCTTCTGATAAAAACTCTCAACCTGTTAAAGGACATCTCTGTAAAACACAGCTATCATCACACTTAAGAGTGAAAGACGGATTGTCTTCCCCTTGCCATCAGGAAAGAGGCACAGATGCCTAATCTAATCACTTCTATTCAACATTATGCTACAGATCTTAGATAATGCAGTATGTAAGGACATGAAATGAAAGAAAAATAGTTTGGAAATAAAGAATTAAAACTTTTTATTTGCAGGCTACATGATGATCTAATAGTGAATACTAAAGTATCTATAAGTAAGGTATCACTTGACAGTTTTAGAACCACAAAAATTATGTTTTATCTTAACAGTAACAGAATCTACTTCAAAGAAAGCATCACCGTAATCAATTGACAAGTTTGAATATGTTCATACATACAACATTTATCACTGGGTGTTTCAAGGAAGCAATCTGCAAGTATTAGCTAATAGATTTTTGAAGGAAATGAAATTTTTATGCCCACAAAAGGTGGAAATGGCAACACAATGCAATTTAAAATAGAAAAAGTGATAGAACTGCTGAGAAGATAAAGAAATATAAGAAATGTAATATTGTGGCAGTTTCTGTTAGCTTTCTTTAGAAAAATAACCTCTGAGAGATGAGTTAAAACTTCGACTCTGAGTTTTCTAGCAATTGATACTAAAAAAGAAGCTTGTACTGTCATCATCTGTTTATCAATACTCATACCACTTTAAAACATTTTTCCTCATAAAAGTGAGGGTAAAAAAAAAAAAGTGAGGGTAAAATGATGGTTAGCAGAGCCTGGGGGTGGGAAGGGAAGACAGGGAATGAGGAGTTATTAATCAAACGATACAACATTTAAGACAGATTGGAACACTAGGCATTGAGATCTATTGCACTGCAAGGTGACTATAGACAATAATAATGGATTGCATATTTGTACATAACTATGAGAGTCAGCTGCAGATACCTTAACCTAAAAAAAGATGGAAAATAATCAAGGAGATAGATATGTTAAAGTAGCTTGACCTAGTCATTCACCATTGTGTGTGTGTGTGTGTGTATGTGTGTGTGTTTATAGTCAAAACATCAACTTGCAAAACATAAATGTATACAATTGTTTTTTCAGTCAAAATAATATTAATTATACATTTTAGGGGCATGGCTTAAACAACAGAAACTTTATTTCTCTCAGTTTTGGAGTCTGGAAATTTGAGATCAAGGTGCTGGCAGCTTTGATTCTCCTAAGGCCTCTCTCCTTGCCTTGTAGACAACTGCCTTCTCTCATTTCTATGTCTTAAACATGGCCTTTTTCTCAGTGGGCAAGCATTCCTAATGTCTTTCATCTCTTTTTTACATTTTAATTTATATCTGATTCAGGGGGTGCATATGCTTGTTTTTATGGGTACATAGCATACTGGTAGAAATAAAGCTTCCAGTGTACCCAATACCCAAATAGTGAACACTGTACACAACAGGCACAATTTTTCAGCTCGCATCAACCTCCCACGACACTCCCTTCTTTGGTGTCCCCAGTGTCTAGTATTTCCATCTTTATGACCATGTGAACCCATTGTTTAGATACAAACGTATATACAATTTTTTTAAGAATAAAAGTGCTCATGAGAAGCACAACCAATTTTGTTTCTGTGACCAAATATAATATTTCTGGACTCTCAAGTTAAGGACACAGTGTAACTTGGTGAACACAACCCAAACTATCTTTTATAATAAATGAAGTGATAAGCTTTTAATGTTTTTTATAATACCAATGATATAATAATATTAGGTGAAATTTAACCTAAACCCTTCAAGATTTCTTTGTAAAACCCATGTTCAAAGATGCTGGTAAAATTCTTGCAAAAGGAGTGATACCTGGAAGGTCACTGTCAATGGCTGAATGTTCACAGGGGTAGTAATATGTTATATTGCTGAGCCAATCATAAATGGACACCTAGTATTCATCTTTGAAGCAAACCTCTTTCAGGGTCAAAACATGGTCAGGTAATGGATTCTGTGTAAGGACACATTGATGAATAACTGCACTGAGTATTTACAGATAGATTTTTTTTAATGGTGATTAGTAGAAACCACAAATTCTGTAACAACATGTCAACTAGTTTTTAATGTGGACATCGAAGCAAGCAACATAGACACACTGAAGAGCTTAACAAATTTATGTGCTTTAAAAAAAAAATCACAGGGGCTGGGCACAGTGGCTCATGCCTATAATCCCAGCACTTTGGGAGGCCAGGGTGGGCAGATCACAAAGTCAGGAGTTCGAGACCAGCCTGGCCAACATAATGAAACTCCGTCTCTACCCAAAATACAAAAATTAGCCGGGTATGGTGGTACTTCCAGCTACTCGGGAGGCTGAGGCAGGAGAATCACTTGAACCTGGGAGATGGAGTTTGCAATGAGCCGAGACCATGCCATTGCACTCCAGCCTGGGTGACAGAGTAAGACTCCACCTCAAAAAAAAAAAAAAAAATCATAGGAAGTATTTTCTTTGCTGGCAGCTAATTTAGGTAAAAAGTTGGTGTCATAAAAATCACACAGTTTTAGAAAATTGTTCAATACTGTGTAAAGTCACTAAAGGCACTTAGGAAGGCAGATTCAAAGATATGAAGACATATATTCTTAAAATAGTGCATTCTTTCATAACCTAAATGTGCTTATTTTAGATATAAGAAAGAAAAATATTAACAACAACGAAACAAAATTGATCATCTACTACATGCTAGGAATTGTGCACTGAAGGCCCTGACTTCATCACAATGCAATATAACAATGTAGCAAAATTGCTCTTGTACCCCGTGAATATAAGTACATAAATAAATAAATAATCTCATAACAGGTCTATGAAGGCATAGTGTGGAAAAGGCAGTACTAACATTGTGGTTTAACAAAAAAAAGAGAGAGATTCATATTTCAGTTCTGTGTCACTAGAGGCAAAAGTTGGGTTTTCTGCCCCCAAGACTTTTTCTGTAAAACAGGAATAATAATATGTACTATTTAAGTCGTTGTAAGAATTTGGAATGACACATATGACAAATTCCAGACATAACCCCAGTAAATATGGCTGATTGATGCTAATATAGTGATTTTATATTTTTTCAATATGATTCAATTTGGTAATGTAATTGATAGCAATTTTATAGTTTTTATATAAAGCAAAAGCAGGCATCTTATAGAGTTCTAATATCAACTAGATTTCTACCTGACATAGACTTATCTTAAATAACCAATTTCCAAACTTACTCTGGGAGGACACCTCTTCTGTCAATTGATAAAATTAAATATTCCACAGGATGTGAATATAGAGGGAACACAGGATTCTGTATGTGTATGTATTGCATCCAAATAAATAAATTAATTGTAATGTCAACAAATAAAAATGATGGTGCCTTGCACGAGGCAAATAGCAGTGGACATAGTAAGAAGGAATTGGTGCTTTAGTTTTCTAGACATAAGCTAAAGGATATGCTGACTCAGTACGTGTCAGTTGAAACCAAAAGACTGTAGTTGATCATGCTACTAAAGTTTTTACTTGGAGATGAGGTTTTTCAGAATTGAGAAAAGTAAAGTTTTGTATAAAGTAGGTTTGAGGATGGAAGAGCAGTAGTTCAGTTCAGGCCATGTTGAGTTTTTGTCAAGTAGAAATTGGATAAGTTTGGAAATGTGTAGTAGGCAATTGGATAAATTAATCTTCTTAGAACTCAGAGGAGAATTCTGACTAAAGACACAAACTTGAAATGTGTATCAATACACATAATAGTAGCAAAAAATAAAGGCATGTGAGTGATTGAGCTCATCAAATAAATGGCCATAAATATAGAAGAGAACTCAAGAGGGGAGACCTGAAAAATTACAGTATTAAGATGTAAACAGAAAATATCAAAGGAGACTGAGAAGAAGGCTTCAGAGCAGGTGGATAATCAGAAGAGAAATAAGGTGTACTGGTAGCCAAGTGAACAAAATGTTTCCAAGAGAAGATAGTGATCAACTATGTATAGTTACTTAAATGAAATGCTAAATTTTGTAACCAACTTTATCCAAAAATAAAATATAACCATGTTCTCAATTAATTTAAAAATCTCTTTTGAGAGTCAAAGGCAATGCACAGGTTTTAGGCAATGGAACACCACATAATTTAGTCTAAATATCCACTGTCAGAATGTACAACATATATGCTTAAAGGCACCAGATACCTAAGAAGATAGTGGAAAAATATAAGCCAGATCTGGAGAAAATGGAAGTTAAATGAGATGAGACCAACATTTGATGCCTTCTTTGCTCCAGTTTTTAAAATCATTTTTTTAGAGGTGAGGGGTGAGTTCAGTAGGCTAAAAAGCTAAACTGAACTTTTAACACATGTGTGAAGCTAAGGAAGCAGGTATTGGTGTCAAGGACACAAGGAGGAACCCTGGTGAACCCCATCTGCTTTGGGTTGGGACCATAAATAATCTCAATTTCTAAAATTGGATTAAGTGATTGCAGATTTAAAGTGGCCCAGATACGTGGCAGAAACAAAGTTCTTTAAGAATTAAAATTATAATTCAAACTATTTCTAACATTTTACAAATAATATTTGGGACTCAATCAAAAGCAACCAGCCAGAATAGGAGAAAAAAACGATATGACCAAAAGAAAAAGAAAATTACAGGTAATGAAAACAGATTCATAGTAGCTTTAGATAATGTAATTATGAGACTCAGATTTAAACTATCATTAAAATACAAAAGTTTTAAACAGTTGACAGAAAACCAGTTGCTTTCATAGCTGAAATACATCATAACCGAAATTAAAAACCCATTGAATAGATATAATAGCCTATTATCCACTACCAAAGAGATAACATGGGGGCTGAGGTGGGAGGAAGGGAGGGAGACAAGAGAGAGAGCATGTGCTCAAGAGTAAGCATGCATCTAAAGAATATTGAAGAGTAGCTAATTCAAATCAAAGAAAGTGGAAAAAATTTGATAATGGAAAAATACAAATGAATACAAGGAGACAATACAATAATCAAAATCAAAATAAAATCCTAAAGACTTTCATGGAAATTTTAATAAAATTAATAAATATTTGGCAAGTTTCCTCAAGAAAATAAACAACCAGCCAATATCAGAAATGAAAAAAATATATAATTAAATATCATACAAATATGAGAATCTCATAAAAAAATTTATTGAACTCTAGATTAAATGAATCAATTTCAAGAAAGCATAACTTACACAACCTTAATGATGAAGAAATAAAAAATCTGAATTGCTATATAAATAGTGAAATATCTATATTTTTAATATCACTAATTATAATTTAGGCCCAGATAATTTTATTAATGAAATCTAAATATTTCAGGAAAAAGTTAAGCAAATCTTACATAAATCCTTTCATACATATTTAACTTTATGAAACCTAATTTTGACAACGAAAAGACAAGAATATTAAGAAAGAAAAAACATAGGCTAAACTTACTGATGAACATAGAATTTAAAATGGTAAGAAAATAGTAACAAACCCAACTAAAGAATATTTGAAAAGGATTAGACATAGCAATCAAGATTGGTTTTCTTCTAGAAATGCAATCTGGCTTTTAAATCTGGCTTTCAAATTTAGATATCAATATAATTCACCATATTAGCAGGATAAAAAAAAATCTACACATTTTTCTTGTCAGAAAAAAGATAGCTAAAGTAACTATGCAATTAAAATTCTTAACATTTTTAGCAAATGAAAAAATAGAAAAAAATTAAGGTGTTGAATTTTCCATAACACAAACAACATTAAAAATCATACAAGATGGTAAAATATTGAAAGTTTTCTCTTTATTATCAAAAATAAGGCAAGATGCTTACAATCACTTCTATTATTGTACTGGAGGTATTAGAGTGATATAAAAGAAAACTAATTAAAATGTAAATACTAGACAAGATGCAGCAAAAATTTCACTTTTTCCAGAAGATATAATTTTTAACTAGCATATCTAAATAAATACAAAGATAAATAAAATGCTTTATAAGCTTGATAGATGCGAGGTCAAAATATAAAAACAAACTGACCAGTGAAAAACAATAATATATAAACAATTTTTTAAATTATTCAAAAATAACAAATATTTAGGGATAGATTTCATTTCAATTGTTAATACCTTCAAAAAGAAAAATATAAAATATTTTTCAGAGCAAACTCAAAAATGGAGGAATATATCCTGTCCACTGGGAGGATATATATACTGAAAGATTTATTTGAAGAAAGTGACTCCCATGTTCGTGAGAGGTGACAAGTTTGTAAGGCAGGCTGGCAGCTTGGAAACCCATACAGGAATTGATTTGTAAACTGGGGGCAGCACTTCTTCCTTCGGAAAGCTCAGCTTTTCCTTTTATGGTCTTTGGACTGATTGTTAGCGGCCTGTCAACAATATTAAAGGGTAGTTTCTTTTATTTAACCTGAATTGATTGTAATTGATAACATCATTTACAAAATACCTTCACAGCAACACGTAGGTTAGTTTTTGATTAAATTACCGGGAAAATAGAGTAGCCAAATTGACATAAGTAACCACTACAGTAGAACAACACCCAAAGTAAGTATCACCATTAACATTTACATATGAGAAAACTAAGAATCATTGATTTTATGTGAAATGTTCAATTTCACTATACTTACAGGTGGCTGAACTAGAATTTTCCAGAAACTCAGGTCTAGAAGGCTTACAAATTCAAAGTCTTAACCAGTGTATCATAAAACCAAGAACATAAAACTATTTTTAAAACTAAATTTGAAACAAATGGGTATTTCTTCCACTTCCTCTTCCCACATGTAGGTTGAGTAACAGAATTGGACAGTTAGAATTCTACTTTGGGGAACTTTCTTTTCTGGTCATCAAGCAGGTAGAAGAAATGATTCCGGATGAAAATGTAAACATGTTTTATAAATACTAAATGCCCAAATGAACCTTTATTTCCTAAAATAAATGAGATCACTGGTATAGTGCTATTAACATTTTTTTCTTTTAAAATAGGGAATATGAAAATTTGATCTAAATTTTTTTTGATAGCTGCTTAATATTTATTGGTAAGCACTGCATTTTACGCTGTTAAATGTCAAGTCATTTGGAGATATAACGAGATGTGAGATGACAAAAAGGCATTTTATTTTATTGGTAAAAAGGGTTGAAATGCACATGTTTAATATGCTGTTCACAAAGTAAACAGATCCCTTGGATTCATTTCAGCTTTTCAAATAAAATATTGCATTATTAGTTTGTAGTTAGTAAGGTCAATCAGTACCTGCCTTTGCAAAGTGTTTTATTCTTAGCATCAAAGAAGATACTAACAAAAGAACCTGCTTGTCAATTTCATTCATATTCAAGTTGTCTAAATTATAAAAATTTTGTCTTAAAAGACTTCATATTTTCTAACTGCTCAATTACATTACTTCTCAATCAATCTGTCAAATTTATATTATCTCAATCATGCATTTTTTCACTTTGGTTCATTATTTGGCGCTCCTTCTCAAACGTGACTGAAGAATAAAGAACAAAAACGAAAACAAATACTTTACTTCAAATTATTTAAATGGTAAGGTATATTACTTAAGCTTTGTATTACCTGAGAGAGTACTTAAGTTTCTCTTGACAATATTATGAAACATAGAGGTTAATTGAACAATTACCTGTGAAGTAAATTCTGGGTGAAGTAAATTCTTAATGTTATATACAAAGCCAATAAAACGTCTTTAAGTATCCTTCTAAAAATATTTTATTAAAGAAATGATGTATTTCTATACTATTTATTATAAGTATCATAATGTCTTTCTATACTATTTATCATACTATATATACATAATATCATAAATTTACATGAAAAAGGATGATGATTAGGAAACAAATGCAAAGGGAATAAGTCAAATTTCATCCAGGAGCATCATTTCTTCTTAATCTATATCTGGCTCCTTTCATAACCAGCTCTAGCTGTCATTGAGGAAAATCCATGAGATTAAATTAAGAAGAGCAAAGACATCAAAGAAAAAAAAAAGCAGCTTGAAGTTTGATCAAAACTTATGTTAATTCTTTGCTGGCACTTAATAAATATATATTTTAAAGTTCTATTCAGCGCATGCTTTTTTTCTTGAATTCTGCATGTAACATCTGAAGAAAGTAGGAGTACATAAAGATATATTGGCAAATTATGATATATAACAAATAAAGAAAAAATTTGATTTTTAAAAATAAACTGATCAAATGAAAATTGTTTTTAAATCCCTAAGAATAACTTTTGTTAAAGTGGAAAATGCCGAGTGAAAACTACCATAATAATACATCTGCCTGCTTACACATTTTATGTGTATGGAAACACAAACTTTAATAGCTGAAAAGCTACTAAATTAAATAATGTTATTTTTTGGAAAGAGAAATTAAAATAAATGAGACAATGAATTGGAAAATATAGATCATCAGGCTTTAAGTAAAGTCATGTAATGCTTTAACATACCGTACAAATTTAATCAGGAACCATCTATTTATTTACCATTAAATATCTCTCAAATTTAGCCCCTCTTCAAATACTGCATGTCTTATTTAAACACTTAGAGCATCTTGTCACAACTGTGATATACCTACCTGGCCCTTACTTCCGATATTTTGCCTGTCACATCTCTGCTTCACACTGCTTGCCAGAGGACTTGTATAAAACAGAAACTTTAATACCAAGCTCTTTGGTTTGTATAGTTGGTTGGGTTTTTTACATCTAAAGGAAAAAATACTGTATTTTATCAGCCTCCAGTGCTGAGCAAGATGCTATAATTGAGAATTACCAGATGCATTTGTATGTGCACGCTTTCTTTTTCTTTAGACATACATTTTGACATCAACTTTAATAATGCTTAAGATAGTACATCAATTTTGACGTAGCAAGGTGCATGTGTTCTCACAGATTCTTGATTTTGCAAAGGTTATTTTCAGTGTTTGAAATGCCTTTTTTGCCTTATCAACTTGAAATCTTTGATGGTTCATATCTCCAAATTTTGAGTCTTCCTATGTTTTTTCCAATCTCTAATTCTTTTTGTAACTGGGGACCTTGGTTTTAGAAGTCATCTACTATTTTCTTCCTTCCCTTCCCTCTCACTTCTTTTATCCTTCCTTGTCGAGACACTCCCCTCTGGCAATTGCATTCTTATTTACTTATTGTAGTAGTCCATTTTCACACTTCCATAAAGACAAATCTGAGACTGGGTAATTTATAAAGAAAAGGAGTTTAATCAACTCATAGTTCTGCATGGCTGGGTACAGGTAACTTACAATTATGGCAGAAGGTGAAGAGGAAGCAAGACATGTCTTCACATGGCCAGAGAAGAAGGAAACAGCAAAGGAGGAAGTACTGCACACTTTTAAACAACCAGATCTCATGAGAATTCACTATCATGAGAACAGGAAGGGGGATACCTGCCCCCATGATCCAGTTACTTCCCATCAACCCCTCCCTCAACCCATGGGGATTACAATTTGAGATGAGATTTGAGTGGGGACACAAAGTCTAACCATATCACTCCTCCCCTGAATCCTCCAAAATCTCATGACCTTCTCATGTTTCAAAACACAATCGTGCCTTCCCAAGAGTCCACTGCCCCGCCAGCCTTAACTAATTCCAGCCTTAATTCAAAAGTCCAAGTCTGGAATCTCATCTGAGACAAGGTAAGTTCCAGATGCCTACAAGCCTGTAAAATAATAATAATAATAAAAACAAGTTAGTTACTTCCAAGATACAGTGCGGGTCCAGGATTGGGTAAATGCTCCATTCCAAAAGGAAGAAATTGGCCAAAACGAAGAGGCTACAGTCCCCATGAAAGTCTAAAACCCAGCAGTGCAGCCATTAAATCTTAAAACTCCCAACTAGTCCCCTTTGACTCCATGTCTCATATCCAGGGCATGCTGATGCATGGGGTGGGCTCCCAAGGCCTTGGGCAGCTCTGCCCCTGTGGCTCTGCAGGGTCACCATGGCTGCTTTCATGGGCTGACATTGAGTGCCTTCAGCTTTTCCAGGTGCATGACGTAAGATGTTGGTGGATCTACCATTCTGAGATCTGGAGGATGGTAGCCCTCTTCTCACAGCTCCCCTAGGCAGTGCCCCAGTGGGGGATCTGCATGGGGGCTCTCACCCCACATTTCCCCTTCACAATGCTCTAGTAGACATTCTTCATGAGGGCTCTGCCTGTGCAGCAGACATCTACCTGGACATACAAGTGTTTCCATACATCCTCTGAAATCTGGGTGGAGGCTCCCAAACCTCAGCTCTTGCTTTCTGCATACCTACAGGCCTAACACCATGTGGAAGCCACAAATGCTTGTGGCTTGCACCCTCTGAAGCAGTGGCCTGAGCTGTACCTTGGCCGCTTTTAGCCATGGCTGGAGCTAGAGTGACCATGATGCAGGGTGTCGTGTCTCAAGGCTGCATAGAGGAGTGGGGCCCTGGGACTGACTCATGAAACCATATATTTATTCTAGGCCTCCAGGCCTATGATGGGAGGCAGTGTCATGAAGGTCTCTAAAATATTTGGTGGCATTTTCCCCATTGTCTTGGTTATTAATATTCAACTCCTCTTTACTTATGAAAATTTCTGCAGCCTTCTTGAATTCCTCCTCAGAAAATAAGTTTTTCTTTTCTACCACATAGCTAGACTGCAAATTTTCCAAACTTTTATTCTCTGCTTCCCTCTTCAATACAAGTTCCAGTTTCAGCGCATTTCTTTGTTTTTGGAAATAAGTGTAGGCTTTTAAAAGCATTCAGTCTACATCTTGATCTCTTTGTTACTTAGAAATTTATTCTGCCAGATACCCAAAATAATCTCTCTCAAGTTCAAAGTTTCACAGATCCCTACAGCAGGGGCACAATGCCACCCGTCTCTTTGCTAAAGCATAGCAAGAGTGACCTTTACTCCAGTCCCCCATAATTTTCTCATCTTCATCTGAGACCTCCTCAGCCTGTACTTCATCATCCATATCACTATCAGCATTTTGTTCAAAACCATTCAACAAGTCTACAGGAAGTCCCAACGTTTCCTGCATCTTCCTGTCTTATGAGCCCTCCAGATTGTTCTAACCTCTTCCTGTTACCCAGTTTCAAAGTTGCTTCCACATTTTCCGGCATCGTGATAGCAATGCCCCTCTCTCAGTACTAATTTTCCATACTAGTCCATTCTCACACTGCCATAAAGACATTTCTGAGACTTGGTAATTCATGAAGAAAAGAGTTTTAATTGACTCAGAGTTCTGCATGGCTGAGGAGGCGTCAGGAAAATTATAATCATGGCAGAAGGCCAGGGGGAAGCAACACACATCTTCATATGGCCAGAGAAGGAGGAAGAGAGCAAAGGGGGAAGTGCTACACACTTTTAAACAACCAACTCTCATGAGAACTCACTCACTATCATGAGAACAGCATGGGGGATATCTACCCCCATGATCCAATCACCTTCCACTAAATCCCTCTCTCAACATTGGGAATTACAATTCAAAATGAGATTTGGGTGGGGACACAGAGCCAATCCATATCACTTATGCTCTTGCTTAAGAAATTCCAGAGGCTTGTCTTGAAATAAACCAGGCGTTGAACCCCTCCAGAATCCTCTCACTTATGGGGAGTCATAAATAAATAGTCCACCACCACTGGCAGAAGTCACCATAACAACAACCAGACTTCTGTACTGGCAATTACTCAAGATAGCCATCAGAACAAAGACCCAGACCCTGCACCACTCACACATGTCTCTAATACCAAGTTTCCCTTTAAAAACCCTATAGTAAATTTTAAATTTTAAGACAGTATTTTAGAACAATAATTCACCATCTTCTTGGTTTGTTGGCTCTCTGATCAAAACCTGCTCACCAACCCTCCCCTCTCTTGCCTGACTTATGTACAGTTGAACCTGTGTCTGATTACACTTGGCCTTGTAAAAAGGTACCCTTCTCTTTGCTCCTAATTCACCATATGTATTTCTCTTATTGTGTATTGGCTTTGTGCTAACAAGCCTGAGGCCTGTGAATGTCCTAATAATGCTCTAATAATTTTTTAATCTCTACCTAAAATACTGTCTAGTATCTAATTATTCATTCCTTAAAAATTTTTGTGTGCCAACTAACTCCATGGCCATTATCTATGCACTACATACGTATGGATTTATTGAGAGCCTACATCATGTCCATCACTGTGCTTACTTTACCATGCTAAGCACCAGTTATATAGGAAAAAAAACAAGTACATATGAATATACATATATAAAATATATAAATACATAATTATAGGTTGGTGGAAAAGTAATTGCAGCTTTGCCATTAAAAATAATGGAAATAATTTAAATTGCTTCTGCACCAACCTGATATATACATGTGAATATATGTATATAAATATCAGTAAGTTAAACAAACAGTAATAGGTATAAGTATAGACATTAATGTATTAAATACCAGTGGTTTCATGGTAAAGCAGATTAAATGTATGTAGCTGGGTGGGTGCTCCTAGTGGGTGATCAAGGAAAAGAACAGTAGCGAAGTGATATTTGAGCAGAGGCTTTATAAGAGAGTATTTTAGGCAGAGTTTGTAGCAAGAGCAAAGCCAAGAAGATAAAATATTTTTTACTGGTTGAATAATAACACAGCGGCCTGAGAGACCAAACTGCTTCTTTAAAAGGAAGCCAGTGGGTGCAGACAACTTTAGATGTAGTCACAGGCAGGGCAAGTGGAGTTGTAGAACAAGGGTAAAGATTTTGGCTTTTTTTCTTTTTTTTTTGAGATGGAGTTTTGCTCGTGTTGCCCAGGCTGGAGTGCAGTGGCACCATCTCGGCTCACTGCAACCTCTGTCTCCCGGGTTCAAGCGATTCTCCTGCCTCAGGCTCCTGAGTAGCTAGGATTACAGGTGGCCTCCACCATGCCTGGCTAATTTTTTGTATTTTTAGTAGAGACAGGGTTTCACCATGTTGGGCAGACTGGACTTGAATTCCTGACCTCAGGTGATCTGCCTGCCTCAGCTTCCCAAAGTGCTAGGATTACAGGCGTGAGCCACCGTGCCCAGCCAACTTTGACTTTTAATGTAAATGTGATGGAAGCTTCCATGAACAGATGAACAGAGAATTAACTGACTTGCATGTTGGAGCTATTGGCAGTGGGAGCGATAGGAGTGAAAAACTGGAGACCAGTAAGAAGGATATTGCAGGGGTCCAGATAACGACCAGTGGAGAAATGATAGTGGCACAGACCAAGGTAGTGGCATGAGGGTAGTGATAAAACTACATGCATAATTTCAATATATGTTGTAACATATATTTATTTATAATATTATATATTGTTATTTGAAATGTAATATAAATATATTTATATAAAAATTACATGTTATACAGTATATATTACATATTTAAATTAATTTAAAAATTTAATATATAAAATACATGAAATTGGATGTGTTATAGATAATGCTATGCAACTATATGTATCTAGGCACTTGTACAATTTTTATAAAGATAACTACATTTTTCAGTCTTACTATATAATATTACAGAATACAATTAAGTTGTAACTATTCAGCTTAGACAGAAGTTTATGACTGTATGATTGTTTCTTCCTGTAAGTGCTAAAAAGGGTGTTATTTGCAACTCAATGTATGTGTAGCTACAATTATTCTTTAAAGTTTGCTAAAGTAAAATAAAAAATGTTAAACTAAGCATACATTATCAAGAATAGGCAAACTTGGGCCAGTTATTTTATTTAAAACTTATGAATAGCTTTGGAAATACACTTTTTGGTAATACTAAATATATGTGAGAGGAACAATGCAGTCACATGCTCTCAGGAATTCCTGAGGCTTTGTCACATAATAAAAAATATTAATTTAATTTTTAAAAAGGAAAAATACATTATTTTTCTAACAACATGAAATAAATGATACCACTTGTTATAAAATACTATAAATCTTAATTATAATATTTTCTATTAGCCCATAAATTGAAATAAGGCATAATTTTCCTTAATATAATTTAAAATTATTTAAAATAGGGTAATTAATAACGTCATTATTGTTATATAAATATTAGAAATAGTTATTACAGTCAGAGGATGTATTTCTTTTGTAACTAAGTATAGTGAGAGACTTAATGTCATTAAGAGAATGATTTCAAAAACACCTAAGTAATCCAATTATTTTTAACTTTTCAGAAATCAATGATTATTTTAAGTCCACAATATAAAATCCAAGTTGAGTATCAAACAATTCACTTAATCAGCAAAAGATAGACGTTTAACAGATGAACGCTGGTATTTTAGATGGCTTAATTTATTTATCTCCACGGTAACTACCTTATTAAAGTTAGAAAATGGTTGAAATAAAAAAATACCAAAACTTTCAGAAAAAAAAAATTATCATCTCTTTCTAGCTAAAAGAAAATTTCCCTTTATTTCTGATTGACTCTTCAAGAAAACCTATTCCCCATTAGTAGCCAATAAGATTTCTATAATTCAATTAGCTGGATGTGGTGGTGGGTGCCTGTAATCCCAGCTATTCAGGAGGCTGAGACAAGAAAATGGCTTGAACCCAGGAGGCTGAGGTTACAATGAGCCAAGATTGTGCCACTGCGCTCCAGCCTGGGTGACAGAGTGAGACTCCATCTCAAAAAAATAAAAAAAAAAAAATAATAATAATAATAATAATAATGACATAATTCAGAGCACCCAACTAAATTGTAACTATGTGAATTATCAACTGAAGATAAAGTTTGTCTTTGTTTACAAAGTTTTCCAGGAATGGTGTAGCAAAAGGAAACCTTCACATCTGATAGTTTGGTAACAAGTTTGTTACTATCTCTACCAAAGACTAATTATACAACCTGTCATGGAGAACCTCAGTATTCTCATCATTACAGTAAGAAGATAGAACTGTGCAATCTTCAAATTTACTTCTAATTCTTAGGTAAGAGGAGTTAATTTTTTTGTGTGTTAAATCCTCTTACTACTTGTTCTAATTACATTTTTAGTTAATTTTATTCGGTTTCAAGAATTGCATAAGCCAAGTAAGCATCTTATTAATTTGGATAACATTAAAAATATTAATTTAATTTTTTAAAAGGAAATTGTGAAAAAAGAAATTTAATTATGAAATAGGAAAAAATAGTTTCTGTATCCATTTCCTTTTCTGTCTTCTATCTTTAAGAACTCTACTGAGTTAGTTCTGTAAGTAATCATCCTCTAATACTCCATATTGTCCATAAAGTCAGAATTTTGTTTTGCCACAGTTCGGGTATCCACAGTAAAACTTTATGTTTCATGAAAACTCTCCTAAGTAAAAAAACCATCTCAGGATGAGATCCACGGATATAATCAGACAGTATCACTCAAAAAGACATTTGAAAAAGAATGCCTAGGACTCTTTCTCAGCATTTTTTGGTAAAGGTAAATATATTGGGGTGCCTTTTTAATGACAATGCCCTTATATTTGTTGCTCAAACTGAAGAAGTAACATGGTATAACCAATATTAATTGAATCGGGAATGGGAAAGTAATAGCCGCTACCTAGTAATAGTCACTATAGTACCTCGTAATTCTTCAGTATGTACTAAATATGAGAAATTGTTCTGTGCTCTAACTTATGTCCTTTTATTCTCATAACATCCTTATTAAATAAATATTATTGTCCTTATTTTTGGTATTGAAACCATCTCTATAAAATGAGTCAGGAAAGAAGGGAGGGGGAGAAATGAAAATAAACCAAGCTTACAGCACACTTGGCATTAATCATTAGGTCAGCTTGCTCTCTGACCCACTTCCTCATATTTTTTTGCTTATTGCCCCAGTAACATGGAAACCCTGTCACAAGATTATAGCTCTGCTCAACTGCTCTATAGATAACAACTTAAGCATTGTGAAACATTAAGTTTTCCATTTGTGATATTCTTTCAGTTGCTGCAAAGTAGTGAAGCTACCAACACCAGCTAGTCTAATGGACCCCATGAGGAGCTGACCCTCCAAAGAATGCAGTTTCCACAGCCTGATGACTTCATCTCCCTTATCTTGACCAATCTATGGCCCCACTTTTGCAATCCTTTACCCACCATAATACACTTATGAACTCCAACCCTGAACTCCTGGAGGAGATGGATTTGAGGGCCTCTTCCTATCTCCTCACTTGGCTGCCCTGCAGTTATTAAACATTTTCTCTGCTGCAAACCCTGCTGTTTCAGTGTACTGATCTTTTACTGTGTAGTGGGCTTACGAACCTGTTGGTCCTGTAACAGTATGAAGAAAAGAAGGAATAAGAAGGTAAAGTAACTTCCCAGTGTTCATATATTTAGTAAGTACCTGAGTTGTAAACTGCCACCTTCAACTGCACCAAGGAATTACACCATTAATCACAAAGACACAGAAAGAACACATGGTATGGGGGATAAATTTTTAAAAATTCTAAAGGACTTTTAGGTTTTTCTCAACTTCTTAACTTACGTGAGAACTGGGCTAATTTGTATATTCAGAACGTTTATAACCAAAACTTTTCAGAAAATTTCAGTTTAATCATACTCTGTTACGGACCAAATACTTATATATACTCAAAAATTCATGTCATAAATTTTGTTTTCTAACTGTACCAAATATATTAAAAGCCTATATTTATCATGTCACCATTTATTTTAAATAAAATGACAGAATGTACTAGTTATAATCAAAAAGTTCTATATGCTTCTATAATCACCTGCTTTTTAAATCTGCATCCTTTCTGGAAACATACCAGATTTGAAAGTGTGGGTTTATTTTCATAGCTTTGAGAGCATGAATCTTAATTGGCTTTTTTTTCATTTATGACTTGTGTGTCTTTCCATACTGATAGTAAAGTTTCCTAAATTGTAGAAAATAAGAAAAAAAGAAATCAGTGAAGTATAAGTATATTGATCTTACACTCAATGTCATAGTAACAAAGAGAATCAACTCAGAATCTGTTTTCTACAATCAGATACATGCTTAAATATCAAGTAAATCTTTTCAGCTTTTTCAACTAAAAAGTTCTGGTAATTAATGGAGAATGATTTATAGTGTATACTGTCATTTTCTTCTGGGATAAAATTGGCTATGTAACCCATGGGAATATTTCTATGTTCTTCTGATCTGAACCCCTCTATTACTCACTCACTGTTCCACTATTTCATGAAAGAGTAAAGCAGGCTAAAATATCTTTTAACAAAGTATTTTCAAATTAAAAAGAAAGCATGACAATCATCTTTTTATAAAATGTTTTGATGAAGTTTTTTTTTCACTATAACTATTAAACCGGCCACCAAAATAGTATTTTAAAAAATCATTGATTATTTCAAATAAGTGCATTCCAGATGTGTTCCATGCTATAAAGAAAAGGATTTCTGAAACTAGCATTATGCATATTTGCATACCTTATTTGTAAAGAATTAAGATCTTAGGGGAGTTCAAGTGGGAAATGATAATTCTAAAAATGAAAATTTTTGTATGCATTCTATAATACATTTGCGTGAATTTTACCACTATAACCCTAGAGAACTCTTACAGATTTTTTTTATGCTAGATCTTCAGTTGAACTTATTAAGAAAATTATCAGATTTAAAGGTAAGAATTAGGTCATGATAAATGGTTTTTGCCTATTTATCAAATGTTATTACAGAATTTTATCTTTATTATATTCTGTTTAACTAATTTACTAAAATTAAATATTATCTTGAATTCATATAAATTAATTCCACTAAAATCAACTTAGATTTTTATTCTACACTATATGTATGAGAGCTTAGTTTTTCACTGGCCTACATTTGTGGCTGATATTTAATGAATCCACATAACAATACAGTGAAAGATTATTAACTATATGTTCTCTACTTAAAATCTACCTCTGCTTTTAGAAACTAATTCATGAATTTATATTACAAGTTTTGCATAGGAACAATAAACACCTCATTTTTTCAAGTTTATAGTCGATTATAAATAAACTAGTGAAGATTAGAGATAGCACTAAAAACTGAAATCCAATATTACTAAACAATCTTCCTTTGATGTTTCCTAATAAATCCTTTGATCTAGTCTTCAAAGGAAAGATCATGTTGTCCATTTTTAATTTAATGTACTTTTCAACGGTATATTGAGTAAACAAGTTTCATTTGAAAAAAATAATAATTTTTTTCAGCACTTAAGTTTGTATTACTTTTAAAATAATGTTTTAAAATTAAAATTTAAAGTTTTAAAAGACAAGCATCGATACCAGTATGGGAAGGTGAAGAGAGGATGGGAGGACAAGACATGAGGAAGGAATCCTGTTCAATTAATAATAAAGCTCCAGGTTCATCCCATCATGGATTTAGTAGTCATCCAGAGAGACACATCATCCATAAAAATCATGTACCATTACTTCAGAACAATCTGTTACTGTGTCCCAGTTTGGGCTACTGTCAGCTGCTTAAGGTTGCTGATAGTGTCATTAGTGATTTTCTACGGACCTTCTTTGAAAGCTGTCACTGCAGACAACCTCAGTCATCCTGGAGAGAGCTCAAGTCACCTGAAACCGAAGAACACAACCTCCAGAATTGTTTAAAGTGCAACACCAGCCTGCCCAACATGGCGAAACCCAGTCTCTACTAAAAATACAAAAATTAGCTGCACGCGGTGACGTGTGCCTGTAATCCCAACAACTCTGGAGGCTAAGGCAGGAGAATTGCTTGAACCCTGGAGGCACAGGTGGCGGTGAGCCGAGATCGCACCACTGCACACTTCAGCCTGGGTGACAGAGCGAGACTCCGTCTCAATAATGATAATAATAAAGTACAACAAAAATGTGGAAACATGGAGGACATATGAGCTGTTATTATTAATTGATGTGTGAGCTGTTATTAATTGGAGAAATTAAATAATCTTTTTTAACTATCGGATTGGATTTTTTGAGATGCTATTTACATGGATCTAAAAACAGTGGATTGAAGCGGGCAGGTTAGTAAAGAAGCTGTGCAATGCAGAAAGGAATCAACATCACTAGCACTGATCTTTGTGAGATAAATTTTGAAAGGGAAGTAAAAGTTATTGACATTTCAATAATCAATACTTTTACAAGAGTAGCTAAAGATTTCCATTTTTGGTCAAAAATTGGTATCACAGAAGCTCTCCCAAGAAAAGTAAAAGTTATAAAAAATATAAAGTAAGTGCTACTGGCTCTTGTGTCCCTTCCATCTTCATTCTTTGTCGCTGAAACAGCTGTGTGAAATATGAGTGGGGGAAGAAGATTAACATTTAGGCTAGAGGAAGACAAAATGTACAAGAAACTTCTAAGCCAGTTGGGCCTGTGGTTGTCCAGCAGCCCAGTGATGAACAGACTCAAAAAGAGGAGCCACTGACTGAAAGTAAGGATGTTATCCCTGGTCAGGAGAGAGATGAGGGGGCACCCAAGAGTCAAAGTCCTGGCTTGGAAGCCGATATTCAGGAAGTGTCTCAGGCAAAAACTGGAGGTAAATGGGGAGATGATCCTTATGTCAAGGGGGAGATCTATCAAATCTAGAGCCTTGCTTAAGTGACGAAAGCAGGCGAAGGGCAATCATAGGTTTAAGTGAAGACAGTGGAAAAAAATGCAAGCTGTTCTTACATTCGTATATTTGACTTAAAATTATCTCCATAAAGTTTTACGGTTTTCATATATATATATATATATACACATATATATACACATATATACACATATATATACATATATACATATATACATATATACATACATATATATATACATATATACATATATATATGACAACTGTTTGCAGACATAGCAGAGCTACAAACTCACAATATAATTTGAGGAGAAAAATCTCTAAAGATAAAAAAGATGACTGTTGGGTGAGCACTACATTCACATACATCTTTTTTTTTCTCAGATAATTTGCCAATATCTGACCAATAATTTGCCAAATATTGGACCAAGATACCAAGCCAATTACGTCAAAATTTTGCATATAATTTCCCCCCTACCCCCACCATCAGCAATTTACTAATTGAAAGCTGAGCATGAGAAAGGTGAAACTTCTAAAAATTAATGAAATACAAGAAAATTAGAGGCCATATTTGTTTTCTAATGCTGCCATAAGAAAATACCACAGATTAGATGGCTTAAACAACAGAAATTTATTTACTCACCATTTTGGAGGTTCGAAGTCCAAGATTAAGGTGTCCTCAGGCTTGGTTTCTACTGACGCCTCTCTCCTTGGGTTGCAGAGGGCTGCTTTCTCACTGCTTCCTTACAGGACCTTTCCTCTTGGTGCCTCTTCTTCTACTTGTAAGGAAACCAGTCATAGTAAATTGTGGCTCCAGACTTATGCGCTCATCTAACCTTAATTACTTCTTAAAAAACCCCATCTCCTTATTCACATTCTAAAGTATTAAGGGCTAGGGATTCAACATATGATTTTGGGGGAACCAAATTCAGTTGATAACAGAGACTAAAAAGTTAAGATTTCAGCAGTTTTTCAATGCAAAGAAGGAAAGACTTCATTTCAGGGACTAGCAAGTTAAGAGGGTTAAGAGGGTGATGACAAATACCCACAATGTTCAGATAAGACCTCAAAATATGTGTACACTAGGAGGAAAACTATACACTGGGAATATGGACCATCAGATAGGGAAAAGGACTCCCAAACCTGAAAGCCATCTTCCACTATTAATTGGCCTTATCTGCCAGTACTTGTGTCAGCTGGCAGAGAAACATAATACACAAACACCAACAATACCAAAACTTAAATGTCTTCAGAGGAAGATAACATCATTCAGTCTTCCCAAATTGACATATACAATATCTTACATTCAGTTAAAAATAATGTCATTTGAAGAAAAAATAGCAAATGACTGAAAAAGAATAGGAAAAACAGAGAACAGAATAATAATCCAGATATTAAAATTGTAAGAAAGATATTAACTATACTGTGATTAATATATTCCAGAAAATAGAGAAAAGATCACTATAGAACTGGAATCTATTTTGAAAAGAGTCAAAGAGAACAGCTATAAATAGATAATACAATAACCCAAATTAAGATTTCACATGATACCTTAAAGATAAGACAAAGATCTAACTAATGTATTTGAAGACAATATAAAAAACTCAAATGACTAATAAAATGAAGCAAGAATAGAACATAAACAGATGTGCAATACACTCAAGTGTTCAAACATACATAGAATTGGAGTCTCAAAATAAAGAAGACAAAAAATGGCAGGAAAGCAAATTTTGAAAAAGTACTGCTGGAAAATTTTTTAAAACAATGACATCAAGTCACAGATCAAGAAACTCTACACTTCCCAAGTAGAGACTGTACAAAGAATATTTTACATAGGCACATTTTCAACAGATATGAAAAGATAGACTAAAACTATAGAAATATGTTCTTTAAAGATAGAATTAAGCTAGAATTAAATAATAGACTGTTAAATAAAAAATCCATTAAAAAGCAAGCAAGCAACTTTTGAATAACCCATGGGTTAAAGAAGAAATAACACTGGATATTTGAAAGTGTTTCTAATTGAAAAATAAAAATATGACAAATAAGAATTGTGAAGGAGCTAGAACCATGCATAGAGGACATTTTACAGAAAACTATAGAAAAGAAGAAAGGCAAAATCAAAAATTAATTAAAGTGTTTTTTTAATATTCTAGAAAAAGTCATAAATTAAGCACAAATGCAAGAAAAGAACTGATTAAGAGAAAACAAGTAATCAATAAGAAGAAACGTGTCTGAAGATTAGCAAATGAAAATTTAAGTTCTTTCAAAATTTGAGTAAAATTATTAGACCTCTAGGAAGTCTTATCAAGAATAAAAGGGAAAATACATACTGCCAATACTGGAATGAAAAAGGAGATTATCCCTACAGAGCCTAGGAATATTTAAAGTAACAAAAATATTATGTTCAAGTCTAAAAAATAAATTCAAAAATTTGTATGAATGGACATACTTCTTGAAAAAATATAACGAAAAATACAATAAAGGAATAAAAACTGTGAGTCATCTTATATTTATTTAAAACATTAAAATGTAAATAAAAACTTTATCATAAAAATATATTACATCATAAATTATTTAAAATATTTAAGTAGTAAATATCATCAAACTTTTTACATTTTAATTTTACTTTTTTGTATTTTGGTATGAACTGAACATGAGAGCCACCATTTTTAAAAATGTTCAAGTGCCTAATACAATACTGCTAACTATAGGCACAATGTTGTACAGCAGATTTCTAGAATTTACTAATGTTGCATTACTGAAACTTCATACTTGTTCATTAGTAACTTATTTTTCCATCCCCCTGCCTCCTCCCACTGCAGCTTTTCATTCCACTTCTATGAGTTTGAGACTGGCTTATTTTACTTAGCATAATGTCATCAAGATTCATCCATGTTGTCACATATTACAAGATTTTTTCCTTTCCCTTCCCTTTCCCTTTCCTTTTTCCTTTCCTTTCCTTTTTTCCTTTCCTTTTTTCCTTTTTTCCTTCCTTCCTTCCTTCCTTCCTTCCTTCCTTCCTTCCTTCCTTCCTTCCTTCCTTCCTTCCTTCCTCCCCTTCCTTCCTCCCCTTCCTTCCTCCCCTTCCCTCCTTCCATCTCATCCTTTCCCTTCTTTCTTCCTTTTTTTTTGTGGGGTTTTTTTTGAGACTGCAGCATCTTCCTATGTTGCCCAGGCTGGTCATGAACTGACAGCTCCAAGAAATCCTTCTACCTCAGCCTCCCAAAGTGCTGGGATTACAGGTACCATGTCCATTTTTCCTTCTTTGTAAAATTAAAACAATATTTCATTATATATATATAGTAAAATATATAATAAAATATTATATATATAATGAGTACAACAGGTCTGCCATAAGGTCTCAGGGACCTTATATATTCATATATAATGAAATATTATATATTATTAAATATACATAATAAAATATATATAATATATAAATGTGTTTGTATATACATGTGGTGTGTGCATATATATATATATACACACATGGTTGCAGTATACATATGATTGAATTATAAATATATATGGTTGAAATATATATATATATATAACTTTTAAGTTTTTCCATGAATTTAAAGCTTTAATGGTAAGGGTAAATCAATATTTTTTTTCAAGCTTCTTAGTCTAAAGGTACTTTTTTCTAGTAACCTGGCAAAGTGGCAAAAATAATATAGAATTATACTTTCTGAGGTAACATTTACTCCTGCCCTTCCTCTACTTCTATCTAGATCTTTCTTTTCCTTTGCTCCTATTGCCCTTGTCCCACTCAGTGTGGGCTTCTAGATATTTAGAATGTCTTTGTATCAGAGAGATATTTTGATTTGTTAGCTTTGACAGTTCACAGGGCATGATCAGATTCAGCTTCCTGAGACATTATGGCAAATCTGTTGCACTCATGAGTGCATTATGGTCTGCAAATACATATCCTAGTTTCCACTGCAGTTTTCAAATTGGCCCATTGTATTTCCTGATGAAGTCCTATTGGATATTTAGGAATCTCCTATTCTCGGATCTACCAGATGCCCTGTTTCTCAGTTCCATGTTCTACTTTTGTCACTTAGTTTTTTGCAGACATCTGTGCATTTAGTTTTGCTATTGAAAAACAAATTAATGATTTACAATAAAAAAGAAGAAAAAGGTATAGTTGCATAATAGAGTGGATCAATTCAGAAGGTCCAGCATCCAACAAATAACTTCTAAAAACAGGAAACTTAAATGACTAAAAAATTCTAAAAATATTTCTGCACACTAAAATAAAAACATACTGGAGTACATCATCATGAAATTCCAAATTATAAAACAGAATTTTAAAGAAGTCTAAAATTTTGAAGAAGAAATCTTCCAAAAGTTCAGATTTCTTTTTGGTGTCAGATTTCTCTCCATTAATGTTGTATGCTAAGAACAAGTATACAATACTCAGACAAATTGTCAATTGAGGATGACAGTAAAATAAATTTATCTTAAGACATGCAAAGTCTCAAAATATATCTACTTCAAAAATCCTTTTAAGAAAACAATTGAGAAATAAGCTTCAGCAAAATGAGGGCCAAAGCTCATGATTTTACAAAGTTGATCTGTCAACTCAAATGGAATACTGAGACAGGAATCTTAATCCATTCAGGCTTATTAAATTGGAGTTTGAGGGTGTGTACCTAAGAAGCAAGGATTACATTAGCCTGTAACCTGATGTCCAAAGTCAAGTACATGAAGCGCAGTTTTTATGCGTTTTTTTTCCAAACAGAGAGTTATGTGCAGCACAGAAGAGAGGCAGTGAAGCCACAGCCACATTCTTGTGATTTTGATTGGTGTTTAGTAATGTTATATAAGAAGGTAAAACAAATATGTGGTTGAGTGGGTAGGAGAAAAAAGTTAATAATTCTGTAAGGCATCTTAGGATCTGATGGAAGAATAATTGATTTTATCCTGTCTTGTTCTATATCTGATAAACAAGTTACAACCTGTACCTGTCAGACTCCAGTTACATAGGCAAGAGTCAGTTTTAAAGACCCTAAGATTACAGCTAAAATATGTCTATTTATGGGAGGTCACAACACTTATTCCTTGCTACCATAGCGACCTTTGCACATACACACATTCCTGGACCAAAACAGAAAATTAGAATAGGCTTCAGTTTTTCTTTTTCATCTATTTTCACAAATCTAACTCAGAAAGTTATTGGACAAAACCTATGCAACAAGCTTTATGATAAATTATTTCAATTTGGAATATAAAATGGAAAAGAACAGAAGGCAATTATTCTCAGAGAAAATTGATTTGGAGTTTATGAAAATATATACTAATAATTTTAAGTACATAGAAAAGAGGGAACTGTTAACTCATATTACAACAACTGGTTCAGCAATGAAAAACTATGTTTTAATCATAAAACGTAGATGCCACTGACTTATCCAAATATTATGATATAAATCTACTAATGGATGATGGAGGATAAGTGATACTGGTAATGTGGTTGAGATAACACATGATCCATCATTATATTAATGGGATCCAGTAATGATCCCAAATTGTGATGATGGGTTAGATGTATAAGCAAATTGTTTAGAAATACATGCTGAATACTGGAAGAAAAATCTAGAGTAGTTGACAGCTGTCGTTTCTGAGAAAAGAATTATTGGTTAGGCTGGGAGTTTCAAAGAATCCTTCCTTTATATTGTATGCCTTTTAGTACTATGTAACTTTTAAATATATATAATAATTACCTTGATTAAAATAATTAAAAATAAAACAAAGTAATATAAAAAAAGAATTTAGAATTATAAAGTTGTAAATTGGTCTCAGTGAAACATAATGATTATCATATGGGAGAAAGAGGAGGCTTGGTGATTATCTGATTACTTATTAATAATGGTGATAATGATATAAATAACATTATTATTATGGAAATTACATTTATCCCTTCATTGAAGCCAACACTGTGTTGAGTTAAACTTTGAATTTTATCTTCATAATAAATATACTACACAGGCAAGGAGATACGTTTTAGTCTCTAAGGAATGAGAACAATAGTGTCACCTGATCTATTTGTTAATAGGAATGAAAAGTTTTCAAATTACCAATCCATATATTGAGGTGCATATATTTATATATTAAAAACAACAACTACCTTGGATAGTAAATGCAATATTTTTTCCTTTCCTTGGGTGTTTAAATAAATCCAATTTTGCGATATTTACCTTTGTCTATAAACTTAAATATCTTAAATATCTTAGCTCAGGTTGTGTTTTTTCACTCAAAGGATTCTAGAACTTGATTTGTCTCTTTTATTCAATGATACCTGGAGACACTGTCAAAAGTTATGTTAGTGCTCTTCATACTGTGTTGAATGATCTCCAGTTTCCCAGGTATTAGATTTAATATGATGATTCTAGTTTGATTAGAACACCATTTGCCTTAGGAATCACTTGCATCATTTTTCTGCTCACGTTAATTAAAATAAATCATATCCTCACCTTCCATGGTCTTGAGATTTCATATAAAATATGCTGGAGGCTTGGGATTCTCTACGAGGGAAACTCATTATTGCAATTCTTTCCCTTTGGGAACATAAAATATAGTTTTAGGGACAACTCAACCTTTTCAATTAACAGAAGGGGCAACAGTAAACTCTAGATGGTTTTGATGTCAATCACGGCCTTAAATTCTGGGACCCCCTAGGCAAATATCCTGGAAGAAAATTTCTTGCATGCTGAAAATTTATCTATCAAAGTAATATATATTTGAACTTACAAAAATATAAATACTTGTTTACCCAAATTTGACTGATCCAAGAGATTTTTGGAGCTAAAAGCCCTCGTTTAATAATATGAGATTTAGGATACTAAAACATCTTAAATCTAGTGCTAATCCTTTAGTGTAACTGAAGAAACTTTGATCTCTATGAAGACAACAGAATATTTATTTTTGAAAAATTAAGCCTATGCTAGGGAATACATAATATATTTACTAACCATGGGATTCTTATATATGATTATAAAAGGTAATATAGAAAACCATGCAGAAATGCACTTTGTGTGACTCCAGTTAGTCATTCTTTATTGCCAAAATATCAGAGAAGCCCTTATAAATTGGCTGCCTAAGTTTGTCTTATGGCCCTTCCCATTGAAAACTCTTGTTTTTTTTTTTTTTTTTTTTTTTGGTTTCTCTTATAGCAAACATTTTTTTTTCTCTTTTTTTAAGACAGGGTCTCACCCTGTTACCCAGGTGAGACTACAGTGGCATGACCATGGCTCACTGCAACCTCAACCCCCTGGGCTCAAGAGCTTCTCCCACCTTATGCCTCCTGAGTAACTGGGACCACAAGCCTGTGTGCAGCCACACTCAGCTAATTTAAAAAAATTTTTTTTTTTTTTTGTAGAGATGGAGTCTCCTTATGTTGCCCAGGCTACAAATATTTTTTACTCTTAAACCCAACTTTTCCCATTTTTGCTATTGAGTTTTCTCCAGAATTGCCTATAGAATATGCAAGAAAGTTATAAACCTAGAGTATTAATTTGTTCAACGTTCGTGAGTGAAAAGGATATGGAAATGTTTCTGAAGTTAAGATATCTCTACTTGTTTAAACTGAAGTTCATTAGAATAAGTTTGAATTTGCAAACTTAAAAATTATCAATAGGCTTCATCTCATTGTGGAAAAATCTTTTCATTCAGAATGTCTCCTATGTGAATTGAACTCATTCAGAGAAATCATAATGATATTAAAATAGTAACTATTGAGAGCTTCAAAATTGCTAAACAATGATATTACCTTTTTCACTTCTCAGCCTCACCATCTCAGTTAAGTATTATTTTAACACAATTTTTTAAAATTTGTTTTTTTAGAGACAAGGTCTCAGTATGTTGCCCAGGCTGGTCTTAAACTCCTGAGCTCAAGGGATCCTTCCACCTAGGCCTCCCAAGTAGGTGGGACTACACATACGTACCACCATGCCTGGCTTGTAATCCAACTTTAAAGATGGAAAAGTTAGTTAAAGAAAGATTAAGCAGATGTACAATGTCACTCAGGCCCATACGACAAACTTGGAGTCTGTCCAAATGGCCATAGTGCCATTATGATACCTTAAAAAAAAAAAAAAAACCTTACAATTAAAGACAGAAATTATATGTCAGGCTGTCCTCATTGTCTTGATTATCACATTTAGAAATGTCATCTCAGTACCCTTGACTTCCCCTCCTCCATGGCTCTCATCTCTGCTCTGCCTCAACTACTTACTAGACACACTCAATGTGTTTAACCCATAACTCCACTTTCTTTTTTTTTTTTTTTTTTTTTTGAGAGGGAGTCCCACTCTGTCACCCAGGCTGGAGTACAGTGGTGCGATCTCAGCTCACTGCAATCTCCGCCTCCCGGGTTCACACCACTCTCCTGCCTCAGCCTCTCAAGCAGCTGGGACTACAGGCGCCCACCACCATGACCGGCTAATTTTTTGTATTTTTAGTAGAGATGGGGTTTCACCGTGTTAGCTAGGATGGTCTCGATCTCCTGACCTCGTGATCCGCCCGCCTCAGCCTCCCAAAGTGCAACTCCACTATCTTCATTGCAAGTACTCCATTCTCCAACTGGCAATTTCTATCTCTACAGTTCACTTCTATTATTATCCTGTCTCCAAAAGTTATTTGACTTCCTGGTACTAAAAATACACATATTATACCAAATTTTCATCATTGCTTTTCAGTATGCAGTTTATATCACCACTTCCCTTCCAAGTTGAAATTCCACAATTTATTGTTAATTACTTCTTCACTTCCTTCAATATAATCTTCAAGTTTAATTGTCATAGCAAAATGAGGGTGGGAATGAAGCAGGTTTGAGCTTCTGCAGGGGGGATGTGATGAAAGTTAACAGTGGCAAAAAAAGTTGAAGATTATATCTTTAACTCATCTTTCTTAAGTGCTCCCTATTTGAGAGGCTTAGGTGGGAGGATCCCTCCCTCACATAGTGAGACCTTGTCTCTAAAAAACAAATTAAAAAAAAAAAAAAACCATTGGGTTAAAATAAAACAACTCAGATGGTGAGGCTGAGAAGTGAAAGGGTAATATCATTGTTTAGCAATTTTGAAGCTCTCAATAAAGTTATTATTTTAATAACATTATGATTTCTCTGAATGAGTTCAGTTCATATACGAGACATTCTGAAAGAAAAGATTTTTCCACAATGAGATGAAGCCTATTGATAATTTTTAAGCAACAATTCTGTATTTTCCTAGTCAACTAATTCACATGAATGTTTCATACCTTTTCATGTATTCTCAAATATCTCTTGACTTTCAGCTGTTGACCTTGGCATGCTATGCTATCCCATTGCATCTATGCAGATATTTTCCTCCTTCTGTCCTGTTACTTCTCCATAAAGTTTTTTCACATTTGCAACACAGACCATCCTTTTTAACTTACTGAAGAAATCGTCTAGTGAATCTACAATACATATGGGTAATTTTTCTCACTTCAATTATTTTATTTGGACCAAATACTCCTTTAGCTACTACATCACTTCTTCTGTCCTGCTTCCTATTCCTCTCTTCCCATTCTTGCAGCAACTATTTGAATCAGACTCTTAACCCACATCTTCATTGAACTTGTTCTTATTATGGTTACCAATGATCTCAACATTGTTCAATATAATTGTCTATTCTCTGTCTTCATCTTACTTGGTCAGCAGCAATTAATACAATTGATTACCTGAATAATTTTTTATTTGCTAAGATACATGCCACTTCTTTTATTTTATTCCTACTTTATTGATCACTCCTCCTTAGTGCCCTTTGCTAGTTCTTATTTTCAAGAACTTTAAATACTGGAGTTCCCTAGGGATCAAGTTTTGTACCTCATATTTTTCTAACTACATTCAATTTACTGTTTTATAGTGATATCTGGTCTCATGACTTTAACACTCGTTTCTACATGGAAGGCTTCCAAATATGTCTTCAGATGGGCCTCTCCTCTATACTCCAACTGCTTTCACTCCTCTTTATATCCAGACCTACTCTCCTTCTCCTTATATCCCACACTCCTTCTCTTTATATCCAGACCTACTCTTCTAGTCTACTTTTCAGTGAATTTTGGTTTTTGCACTGAGTTAGGCAAAAAAATATTCAAGTCTCTCTTGTCTCTTCCTACCTCTCACACTCTGCAACTAACCTTTAAAAATAAGTCTGCTTTTGAAATAAGTCTGTTTTATAACAACTTCACACTACTTCCATCGCTTCCACTTGTGTGTTTTAAGCTACCATCGCCTCCCTACTAACTTCTAAATTCTACAGTCATATTGGTGTTCTTGAAATGCAAGCGCAATCATGTAAAACTGTTTAATATTCTCCAAAGAGTTTTTACATAATGGCAATGTAAAGGTAAATTCAATTAGATACAATGTCCTATATAAATAAGACACTGGCTATCTGATGGACATTAACTACTATGATTCTCTCCCTGGCTCACTCTTCTGTAACCAAACTTCCTTACAATACTGATAATACAGTGAGGATGTTCCTGTGGCAGAGTCTTTGCGCTTTGTGCCTTAAATGCTCTTTCTTCTAACACCCATGTCCTATTGCCTCATGTTTTTCAGGTTTCTGCTTAAATGACAGCATGTTAGAGAAGCCTTCCTGAACACATATTTAAAATAATAACTTTAGCAAAACCTATTCTCTTTCTTAGTTTTCTTTACAAGATCCATCACTATTTAACATAATGTATGTTTTACTTTTCCATTCGTTTACTATCTGTCTCCTTCATAAATATGTGTGCTGTGAGGGCATGAAATATTGAAAGATTTTCATTGTTACATTTTCTGTCCTTAGAAAAATGCTGCCAGAAAGGAAAGGCTCAACACATATTTGTTGAATTCATTAATTAAGCACAAATACACAGATGTCTTAAGTATCCACATGGAATAATACAATATATGTTCAAAGAATAACCAATAAACAAAACAAAACAAAAGCATAATGATAAGTACCAGCTAGACCTGCACAGACAAAGTGGAATACAGAGTAAAAAGTATGAACTAGCTGGCAGATAAATTCCCATCCCTCTTATCTTGGGAGGGAACTAAAACAGAACAAAACATAACAAAACAAAACTGGTGTTGCTGGAAAAGTATGATAGGCCTTAATCACTCATGTATGTATCACATACTGTTGGAGATTCTATAAAGAATAGTTCAACTCTATGTGGCATAGCTTTTCAATTAATTTTAATGAATTATTATAATATTCCAAGATGGTCCAGGAAGATTTCTCTTAATGTATCTTTAAAAGAAAAATAGATCAAACTTACAATGGGAAAGCATTAGGTAACTTTCTACAGTGTGGTTGCCAATAACACTGCTGTTACTTTCAATTCTAATCAATTTCTGATTTAAGATAAGATTATAAATTCTGTTCGCTTTTTGATTGAGTACAGTTACTGCTGCTACTTCTAAATATGTGCCACTGCTGTGCCGAAATATTTGTTTTCTAGTGCAAAACCCTCCAGAGCTGTTTTTTCTGTCTAGCATACTGACCAGCAACATTTGAGATGGTAGCTACTTCATTAATAAACTTGGTTCTTTACTAACTTTGATGAATAGAGACCCAATTTCCAGTCCTCGTAAGCCTGCAGTGGTGTGTAGCATTACATGGAGGGAAAATATCTATATCTATACCTGTATCTCTATATTTCTTTATCTCTTTCTCAACCTCTATACCTAACCTGTCCTGAATAATATAAAGACAAGTCAAGAAAACAGCCATATTTCTCAGCATAGTTATAGCTACACTTAAATTATATATAGCATGTAAAATCATTTTTAACTACACTTAGTTTTGAGTAAGCATTTAAAATATGTTTTGTAATCAACTGGTTTTTTTCTGTCACATATTGCTGCATAACAAATTCTCCAAACCTTAGCAGTTTATAGCAGTAGAAATATATTATCTCACATTGTCTGTGGGCCAGGAATCTAGGAGTGGCTTAGATTCCTGGGTCCTCTGTCTCTGGGCTGCAATCAAGGGCTGAGGTTGTCTCAAGACTTGATGAGGGAAGATGTGAAATCACTTACGTGGTTGTTTGCAGGCCTCAGGTCCTTGCTAACTGTTGAAAAGAGTCATCTGTTCTTTGCCTCTATGCAGGACAACTCAAAATTTGACAACTGGCTTCTCTTTAGGGAAACCATAAAAGACAGTGAGAGACAGTAAGAAAAAAGTCACAGACTTTATAACCTACTCTCAGAAGTGACAGCTTATGACTTTTGTGTGTTCTATTTGTTATAATTGAATCACTAAGTTTAGTCTACACTCAAGAAGAGGGAATTACACGAAGGGGAAATATTAACAGGTGAAAATTATTGGTGTAACCAAACGCAGGTTCTACTGATTGCTGATTGCAAAATTGAGTAACAAGGACAAGGTGTGGTAGGAGAAAAGCAACCTTATTTTCCAATGCTGGCAGTGGGGAAATGATTCAGACTACTTCCTCAATAAAATGGCTTCAACATTCTCAGGCAAAATGCTAGGATTTAAGAAGGTTTGGTACAGAGGGAATGCAGCAGGGGTGCAGCAGTGCAGGTCTACGTGACTTGTTCTGATGACTTGAGTTATTACCCCATCTGATAAATAAAATGGTGCCATCTTGGGCTCAACGGGGTTGTAAATTAGCCACAGCTTTGAATAATTTTCTGGTGGGGGAGAATATCATAAGCACCTGGGTTGTCTCAATGTTCAGTCTCTGGGGCTTCTAAGCAAACGTAATTAGAAGCTAACAATGCAGGGGTGTGCCTGGTGGGAAGGAGACTAAAGGTTATTATTTCATTACTGAAATGTTAATACGAAAGTCTGAAGAAAGTAAAAAAAAAAATCTTAAAAATAGGGTACTCAGTTATACCGGGACTTATTTCAAGGGCTGCTTACTACTACACAGTGCTTAGATCCATTCCTGTCCTCTGACCTCTTTCTCTGGCCAACTGGTGCTTAATTGGTTTTTAAGCAAGTGTCTTAAAACACTGATACAGTTTGGCTCTGTGTCTCCGCCCAAATCTCGTGTTGAATTGTAATCCTCAGTGTTGGGGGAGGGGCCTGGAGGGAGGTGATTGGATCATGGGGTTGGACTTCCCCCTTGCTATTCTCCTGAGGGTGAGAGGGTGAGCCAGTTCTCAGGAGATCTGAGTGTTTTAAAGTGTGTAGCACCTCCCCCTTAGCTCTCTTCCTCCTGCTCCAGCTATGTAAGACGTGCCTCCTTCTTCTTCACCTTTTGCCGTAATTTTAAGATTCCTGGGGCCTCCGCAGCCATGCTTCCTGTATAACCTGCAGAACTGTGAGTGAATGAACCTCTTTTCTTTATAAATTACCTAGTTTCAGGTGGTTCTCTATAGCAATGTGAGAACAGACTAATACAAGCATATTTACTATCTATATTTTTAAACCCATTGTTTTAAAAATTAAATTCAATATTCAAAACAAACAAAAATGTACTTTATTGATCTTAACAAATTTTAAAAAATGAAAAAATACAAGCTGCATATAACATGAACATTTCTGATCTCTTAGAATTTGCATGGTAGAGGGTATATTTTTAAAGACTAACACCAGTCAATCTGCCTGCAGTTGCTTATTTTTTCCTCTTAAATCAAGTTATCTTTCAAAGTTTGAAGCTGTTGTTTAACTCGTTGTGAACTCTATGACATCTGAGCCTGGATTCCTTTCATGTTACAAACTTTGGTTTTCTGTCATTAATATAAAGCTCTTCAGTGTAAATTGTAATTATTTTGGGAAAAAGCTGACAAAAGTATACAAAATATAGACAGACCCAGGAGAGATAATGCAAGAGGCTGCTCTGTGGCAACAAGAACTCTAAACCATATAGCAATTATTTCAAAAATTAAAGGATTCCTACATATCTATAGCAATTCCACTACTGAATTAAAAATTGAAACCTAAACCTAATTTGGTTGACAGGTTTATCATTTCTTATACTACTTCTTGGCATCATCAATTATCCTCAGGTACATAATACTCTCTGGCCAAGTCATCCCTTATGAGGACTATGCCTTTTTATTCATTGTCCTATCAATTATCATTGCATAGAAAATTCTTCAAAGTCTAAGTGTCAGACATTGCCGAATCCCTTGTTGGGTTTTAAAATCATATTCAGAAAATAAAAACCTCTAGCCCATACACAATCTAGAAGATTCTCACTATCTCTCTAGTCACATTTTGCACCGTCTCTCTATTCCTTTCTTTGGTACAGACACACTGAGCTTCATTTCTGTTTTCCATTGTCACTTAGGTAAATTCACACAGAAAATTACAGAACCTGAACATTTTTAGAAGGTTTTATTCTGAATTGAAAATTACACATAAAATAAATACAATTGTCATTATTTTATTACATCCTAAAGCTTGCAGTTTTCATTTCTTGGTTTCTTATATGGCAGGGTCTGAAACAGAAAAATACATTGTATTTTGAGAAAGAGTAAGCAAATAATTTACACTTTACATATTTATAGGGTTTAGGATACATTATCCAGAAATATGTCATCTTGGCATATTGGATATTTTAAGCTGAAGGAATTTCAGATATGATAAGTGCAGAAAGGTCTTTCTGACCTTCCCCTGAAGCAGGTTGAAAATCCTAGGAAAGATTTTCTGATCCCCCCATGAAGCAGGTCATATAAGCCCCTCATGTGAGAATTGCCCCTACTATCCCCTGAGTAAAGGAGTATCCTTAATCTCCTGAGACAAAAGTATACAGAGCCTGTCTGTACAAACAGGCAATGCCAAGTTTTCTGCAGTATAAGTACTTACACCCTTTGTCTTAGGATAAAGGAAACTTTTTATCCTCGTATATTTCTCGTATCCACATTTCTCCACCACCCTCCATTCTTCATCAAACCTACTATTAAAAACAAACAAATTTACAAGAAGAAATCAAACAACCCCATCAAAAAGTGGGCAAAGGATATGAACAGACACTTCTCAAAAGAAGACATTTATGCAGCCAACAGACACATGACAAAATGCTCATCATCACTTGCCATCAGAGAAATGCAAATCAAAACCACAATGAGATACCATCTCATACCACTTAGAATGGCAATCATTAAAAAGTCAGGAAACAACAGGTGCTGGACAGGATGTGGAGAAATAGGAACACTTTTACACTGTTGGTGAGATTGTAAACTAGTTCAACCATTGTGGAATACAGTGTGGTGATTCCTCAGGGATCTAGAACTAGAAATACCATTTGACCCAACAATCCCACTACTGGGTATATACCCAAAGGATTATAAATCATGCTACTATAAGCACACATGCACACGTATGTTTATTATGGCACTATTCACAATGGCAAAGACCTGGAACGAACCCAAATGTCTATCAATGATAGACTGGATTAAGAAAATGTGGCACATATACACCATGGAATACTATGCAGCCATAAAAAAGGATGAGTTCGTGTCCTTTGTAGGGACATGGATGAAGCTGGAAACCATCATTCTGAGCAAACTATCGCAAGGACAGAAAACTAAACACCGCATGTTCTCACTCATAGGTGGGAACTGAACAATGAGAACACTTGGACACAGGGTGGGAACATCACACACCGGGGCTTGTTGTGGGGTGGGGGGAGGGGGGAGGGATAGCATTAAGAGAAATGCCTAATGTAAATGAGAAGTTAATGGGTGCAGCACACTAACATGGCACGTGTATGCATATGTAACAAACCTGTACATTGTGCACACGTACCCTAGAACTTAAAGTATAAAAAAAAAAATTCTAGTTTAACTGGTACTTCAAGTCTTCATTCCCTAATGAAGGCTCAGTGTCATGGAAAACTTACATTAAATAAATGTGTATGGTTTTCTCTTGTTAATCTGTCTTTTGTTACAGGGGCCCCAGCCAAGGAACCTAAGAAGGAAAATATAAATTCCCTCCATAATATCTATGGGATAAATACCATACAGTTAATAAAACTGTTTTGTATTAATAAAACTCTTAGCCCTACAGTATATATTTATGAATTTAAAGGAGATTATAACACATACACACATATGTTTTTTCTGTACCCTAAAAACATCAGCTTGTAATCAAATGAACAGTGTTTTCCACTTTTTATAAATAAGTATAGTATATCCTCTTGGAAACTATAGGATTTGTTACAATTGTTCTTTTATGAAAGTTTTATCTACTAATTGTCATTGAATACTTCACAAGCCAGCTGTCACCTAATTACAGAACCTAAAAATATTTTAGAAGGTTTTACTCTGAATTGAAACCTCCACATAAAATAAATGCAATTGCCATTATTTTTTTAAATCTTCAAACCTGTAGTTTTTTTTTTTAACTTGGTTTCATATATAGCAGGGTCTGAAATAAGAAAAATATGGTGTAAGCAACAGATGGGAATAGAAAATAAAATTAAATCCTTTTGGAAAAAATGATTCTGAAAATTTGAGTGAATAAACAATGACCATAATGCCACTTTCCCACGTGGCACTCACTATTTTCATGTAACTATGTGCAACTCTTGAAGCTAGAAAGTGAAATACAATGTTCTGGTTTACTTCAATAGAAAATGAAAAACCTGTATTTGTTTATTTCTAAATCAGTTACCTCTGGAATAACATGTCATTAAATTCTGGAAGATATTTGCCTTTGTCATTTTGTGAAAGACTGTCCTCCATAATAAAGAAATATTATTAGTAAGTTGGATAGAATAACACACATATCGTACAAAAAGTTGTTGTAGTGTCTGCAAATGCAAGCCACCTTATGTAAAAAAAGCTATTACTTACAAAATGTTAAACTTATAATATCTACAAACTTTAATTGTCACATTAGATATTTCAATATCCATATACCCATTATAAAGCAAAATAGTTTCTATCTAGTGCTGGTACATTAAATGGATTGGAATTGATTTGTTATAACAGGATAAGATAAACTATAGCCTAATATAGGTAAATGACTTCCAAGCATAGCTCAGATATTGGCTGCATGTTTGTGTTCAGATTTTGCTGAACATTTGAGAGAATGGAGGGAGGTTCTTTTACAGCACCATAGCAAATAATTTAACCATCTCTATTTTTATGATTCTTTCATCAATTAGTACCCTTACAAATCTCTCACTCTACAGTTTCTCTACAGGGCCTCCTCATTCTTTTCTGCCATTTTGCAGATTCACATACATTTTTATCTTTATCCCTCAACTAATCTATGTTTTTTTCTGTTAAATTCCATATTCTATTCACAATACATATAGAATATTTTAGCTGCCTCTTTGTTTCACTACTGCTTTGAAAGTCAAGCCTTACAAGACCTCAGATTTTATAGTCAAGAACAATTATCAAGATATTTTCAAAACCAAAATTATGCATACTCAAGATAAATTATAACACTCTCTTAAGACAAATGGTTACATTCAAATGTGTGTGGATTTATCATTAATAAACTTTATATTTTAGTACAGTGCTTGAATTACATAATAATCGAGCAGATAGTACATAGTATTCTATATACAACCCATCCCCACAGAAATTCTTCTATTTTTATATTGCATTAATGTAGTATACTTGTTACAACTAACAAGCTGATATTGATAATTATTATTATAGTACATCATTTACTTTAGGGCTCACTGTGTTCTATAGTTCCTTGTGTTATGACATGTATATTGCCATGTATTCACCATTACAGTTTCATACAGAATAGTTTCCCCACCCTAAAAATTCCCTGTGTTCTACCTGTTCATCCCTTTCTTCCCTCCTAGATAATGCCTGGCAACCACTAATCTTTTTACAGTCTCTATAGTTTTAGCTTTCTCATGATGTCATATAGTTGGATTTATGCATTATATTCCTTTTTTAGTACGGTTTCTTTCACTTAGCAGTATGTATTTACCATTCGTTCATGTCTTTTAAAGGCTTAACAGCTTATTCCTTTTTATTCTGAATAATATTCCGTTGCGGATATACCAGAGTTTATCCATTTGTTAATTAAAAGACATCTTTGTTAATAAATATAGTAGAATATTTATTATACACTAGTATGGGGTAATTTTGTTTAAGGCTGCTATAAGCATTCCTATGTCCAGGTTATTGCACAGACATCATTTTTACATCATTGAGTAAGTACCATAGGAGCTATGTTAATGCAATGGTGAAAGTTGCATGTGTTGGGGGCGGGGAAGTGTTCTATACTCCTATATTTAAGTCTCAGTCTTATAGTGCTCTTGTGGACTGGGCTGTAATCTTTATGAGTGCTTCTCAGCATTTTTTCCCCTTAGGTGAAAGAGAAAGGCTAAAATGGGCTGGAACTGGGTAACTTCCCTTCCCCTAAGTCAGATAAAGCTTTGGTGAAATCTTTTCATGAGCTCATGTAGGAGCAGGAAGATATGGTGCTTTTCCTTATTTATAAGGGTCATGGCCAGCACTCCTATAACAAAAGAGAGGTTGACAAGAGAAAAGCATAACAACTTTATTTAATCAAAGTTTTATGTGACATAGGAGACTTCATAAATGATGACTCAAAGACTTAGGAAAAACTTCCTATTTTTATTCTTAGGTTCCACAATAAATGGTCAGCTGTGTAGAAACATGATTGGACAACAGACTATAATCTAATAGTAATAAACTGAGGGAGAATCCAGCAAGGCCTCTCCGTTTAGGTCCTCCTTGTCCTCTCTTTGTATCATTGTTTCCTCCCCAGATATGGGGAAGACCCTTCTGGGGAGGGTGATAGTCTGGCACTGTGACTGTACCCAAATTTTATCTTGAATTGTAATCAGAATTTTAATCCCCATGTATTGGGGAAGGGACATTGTGGTGAAACAGGATACTTCTCTTGACCCTTTCATGGGACTCGCAAAGAGGTTGGTTCGTTTACTCAGGTCACAGCTCTCAACCCCTTGCAGGAGAGGGAGCACACAGGTGAGTGAGTTTAGAGGACAGGACAAGCACTTCTGGGCAACTAGCAGGAACAGAACTCTGTGCAGGCCCACGGCAGCATCTAAGGGTTTCCCGTGACCTCAGAGCTCTAGAGGGCATGTGTGACAGTATGCTCCTTTAGCTTTGTCATCTGCGGATGGCTTAAGTGTTAAACAGCTTAGTGGAGGGTCAGTGCGACTGCTTCTTGCACCTTCACTCAGGTCCTTGTTTGGCGTCCAGGAAGAATCAGGTCACGTGAACGAATTGAAGGGTGGTAAATGTAGAAGATTTTATTGAGTGGTGGAAATGGCTCTCAGCGGGAAGTGAAGCTAGAAAGGGGATGAAATCTTACCTGGGGTTTGGCCTCATCCCTGGCTGAATTCTTCACTGAGATCTTGCCCTTTTGAAGTCACACTGTCTCTTTAAAGTCACATTGCTTCTCTCTGATGTCCCGGATGTTTCTTCTCTTCTCTCCTTCTCTACCACACTGCTGGTGGAGCCTGGGGTTTTTATGGGTACAGGATCGGGGGCAGTGTGAGCCAGGGTGGTTTTGGAAAAGCCAACAATTGGGCAGGAAAACAGGAATGCGTGTTCTCACTTTGGGCAGTAGGTCCAGGTTTATGGGTGTGGCCCTTGCTGGGGACCACTCTCCTCTACCCAGTTTTTTCCTGCCTCCTGTCCATATCAGTGGGACGTGATTAGATTAGGGAGGTGGTTCCCCCCATGCTGTTCTCATGATAGTAAGTTCTCATGAGATCTGATGGTATCATAAAGGCCTTTTCCCCACTTTGCTTGGCACTTCTCCTTCCTGCTGCCATGTGAAGACAGATATGTTTGCCTCCCCTTCCACCATGATTGTAAGTTTCCTGAGGCCTCCCCAGACCTGTGGAAATGTGAGTCAGACTAATACAGTGACCTGTTTAATGGTTTGCTTTGGGAAAGAGGAGTTCTAGAGTTTTTGATTCTATGACCCACCTTGAGGAAGAGCAATGCTAATGCCTATGACTCAATGCAGGGGAGAAAAAGGGGCAGGATATAGGAGGGCAGGAGAAGTTCAGAGTGCTTGTTTCCAAGGCCCTTCCAATGTCCTTGTTCAAAATACTCAGCATGCCAAGGTGCCATACTTTGGGGAATATATTCTGAACCCCAACACCGGGTAGGTATTGTTGTGGAGATCTCTAGGGGCTTTTTAAAAAATGATTACTTTTTCCCTGGGTGTATGTCAAAATGCTTATTGTATCTGCCTCCTGGTGAAGTGCAAGGAAATTCTACTTTGATCTTCATCATGAGAACATATCAGGGCAACTGAAAGGAAAACCGACAAAAAGGGCTGGTGTGGGAAGGGATTTAGACTGGGTACTCTGGTTCCCAGAGTGCTGACATTTAAATGTAATTTTAATAGCATTTTTTTTGGTCTTTGCTCAGAAGGAGAAGCATGTGGTAAAAGAAGAGGGGGATCAATATTGCCTGTAAAATTCATGTATTGAATATAGGTCTAGTATAACATACTATTAGCAGCTCATACAGTGAACACCACCAAGGTAGTGAGTTTCTATTTTTCTTTAAACCAGTGACCAAAATGGGTTTAATATTCTCCTCAGCTCGACTGATCTTTAGGTAAGTTCCTTTCTGATTCCAAGCCCTTGACTTTCATTATATAGAGCATTTGCTTAATTAATAGAAAACAGATAGTTGTAAATTCCTTACCTGTCTCTTTGACATGTAAATCTTTTTTAACGCCGCTGGCCAGCAAAAACTGCCATTACTTTTGCACCAATCTATAAAACTACCCTCTGTCATGAAAAGAAAGTTGACTTTTCCTTTGGGAAAAGCCAATTAGCAAACAAGGAGAACCTATGTTTTCACTCTCACTCCAGTGCTTTAAAATCCTGCTACCCTTTGTTTCTCTTGAGTGAGCTCAGACTGAGTTCTGATCTTTTTCCTCATTGGAATGTCTCATACACAGAAGGGAGAAAAGTGAGGGAAAGGGAGAGGATGATGCCTGAATAGCAATAGAACTTGATAAAGTGGTACAACTTTGAGAGACAGTGAAAAACATTTCGGCATTCTCAAATTTTAGCAAGAACCCTACTAAGTAGTGAGGAGTTCTTGTTTAATGGGTACAGCTTTTCAATTTGGGATGATGCAAAATTTCTGGAAATGGATGGTTGGGATGGTTGCACAAAAATGTAAATGTTCTTAATGTTTCTGAAATATACATTTAACAATAGTTTAAGATGGTGATCTTTGCTATGTATTTTTATCACAATAAAAATAAAAGAATGCTGCTAAGTGAGTTTAACCAGAACTCCCCATTCTCAATATCGAATCGCCCTCAATATCTAATCCCCTCATCCTCCAACATTCCCGAGGTGATGTCTGATCACCCTGGCCTGTCTTTAGAGAGAGTCCTGTTAGGTTGGTTTAGCCAGAATTCCCGTTTATCCTCAATGTTTCCTCTCAGTAATTGTCCATACACAGATGTCTACCCTGCTCCTTGGCTATCAATTTTTATTTTTCTTTGTTGTATTTAAAGTTGAGCTCACTCTCTCTTCCCCACTGTAAGACCTCATTGCAGAGGTTTCTACACCTGTCTCAATAGACACCACTTAATTAAAGTCTTCCTTATCATCTTTAACAAGTCTCATAAGTAACTTTTTTCTTTAATAGTAGTGTTAGAACTGTAAGTAGAAGATAATAAAGTATATATGAATGCACAGTAGAACTCTACAGAGATTTATAGAATTTAGCTTTCCAAGGAGTGATTCAGTCTAACATGTAAAAATATAAATAAATATGAAACCATTAGATGTAAGTTATGCAAATATCTCATTTGTTTTATTGTGTAATGTAAAAGTCTTTGGTCATTTACCAAATATGAGGCTGCTTCAATTTTATGTTTATTAGGTTGAGCCATAAGAAATTGCCTTTTATGTAGGGAAAAGTAGCTAAGTATTTGAAATTTACTTTCAGTTAACCGAAACACACTCCAATTAAAATAATGGTGTTCCACCCAGGAAATTCATCACAAAAAGATATTTGCCGAGGCACATTGTCATCATTGTCATCAAGTTATTCAAAGTTAAGACAAAGGAAAGAATCTTAAGAGCAGTGAAACAGAAGCACCAGGTAACCTACAAAGGAAAAGCTATCAGATTAACAGCAGATTTCTCACCAGAAACCTTACATGCTGGAAGGGATTGGGGCCCTATCTTCAGCCTCCTCAAACAAAACCAATTATCTGCCAAGAATTTTGTATGCAGTGAAACTAAGCATCATATATGAAGTAAAAATACAGTCTTTTTCAGACAAACAAATGCTGAGAGTATTCGCCATTACCAAGACACCACTACAAGAACTACTAAAGGGAGCTCTAAATCTTTAAGTAAATCCTGGAAACATATCAAAACAGAACCCTTTAAAGCATAAATTGTACAGAATGTATATAACAAAACTACAAGTTAAAAAGGAAAAACGAAAAATAAAAAAAGAAAAACAAAGTACAAAGGCAACAAAGAGCACAATGAATACAATGGTACCTCACTTTTCAATACTAACATTGAATGTAAATGCCTAAATGCTCTACTTAAAAGATACATAACTTAAAAGATACAGTGAGTTTCATAGGAGGGCTGCAGGGATGGTTTAACATATACAAGTTAATAAATGTGAAACACCATATAAACAGAATTAAAAACAAAAATCACGTGATCATTCCAATAGATGCAGCAAAAGCATTCAACAAAATCCAGCATCCCTTTATGATTAAAACTCTTGGCAAAATCAGCATACTAGGGACTTAGGTTAATGTAATAAAAGCCGTCTATGACAAACCCATAGCCAACATAATACTAAGGGGGAAAAGTTGAAAGCATCCCCTCTGAACACTGGAACAAGACAAGGTTGTCCACTCACCACTCCTCTTCAACATAGTTCTAGAAGTTCTAGCCAGAGCAATCAGAGAAAGAAATAAACGGCATCCAAATCGGTAAAGAGGAAGTCAAACTGTCACTGTTTGCTAATGATATGATTGTTTATCTTGAAAACCCCAAGGACTCCTCTAGAAAGCTCCTAGAACTGATAAAAGAATTCAGAAATGTTTCCACATACAAGATTAATGTACACAAATGAGTAGCTCTTCTATACACCAACAGTGACCAAGCAGCAGAATCAAATCAATAACTCAATCCCTTTTGTAATAGCTGCAAAAAAAAAAAAGCTTAGAAATATACCTAACCAAGGAGTTAAAAAATCTCTACAAGGTAAACTACAAAACACCGATAAAAGACATCATAGATGACGCAAACAAATTGAAACACATCCCATGCTCATGGGTGGATAGAATCAGTATTGTGAAAATGACCATAATGCCAAAAGCAATCTACAAATTCATGCAATCCGCATCAAAATACCACCATCAGTCTTCACAGAATTAGAAAAAACAATTCTAAAATTCATATGGAACCAAAAAAGAGCCCACATAGCCAAAGAAAGTCTAAGCAAAAAGAACAAATCTGCAATCATTACATTATCTGATTTCAAACTATACTATAAGGCCATAGTCACCAAAACAGCATGGTACTGGTATAAAAATAGGCACATAGGCCAATGGAACTGAACAGAGAAAGCAGAAATAAGTGCAAATACTTAACAGCCAACTCATCTTCAACAAAGCAAACAAAAACATAAAGTGGTGAAAGGACACCCTTTTCAACAAATGGTGCTGAGATAACTGGCTAGCTACCTGTAGGAAAATGAAACTCAATCCTCGTCTCTCACCTTATACAAAAATTGACTTGAGCTGGATTAAGAACTTAAACCTAAGACCTGAAACTATACAAATTCTAGAAGATAACACTGGAAAAACCCTTCCATACATTGGCTTATGCAAGGATTTCATGACCAAGAACCCAAAAGCAAATGCCATAAAAACAGAGACAAATAGCTAGGACCTAATTAAACTGAAGGGCTTTTGCATGGTAAAAGAAACAGTCAGCAGAATAAATAGCCAACCCACAGAGTGGGAGAAAATCTTCACAATCCATACATCTGACAAAAGACTAATATCCAGAATCTACAATGAACACAAACAAATCAGTAAGAAAAAAAAATCCCATCAAAAATTGGGCTAAAGACATGAATAGACATGAATAGATAATTCTTAAAAGAAGATATACAAATGGCCAACAAACCTATGAAAAGTGTTCAGTATTACTAATGATCAGGGAAATGCAAATCAAAATCACAATGTGATACCACCTCACTCCTGCAAGAATGGCCATAATCAAAAAATCAAAAAATACTAGATTCTGGCATGGATGCAGTGAATAGAGAATACTTCTACACTGCTGTTGGGAATGTAAACTAGTACAGCCACTATGGAAAACAATGTGGAGCTTTTTTTAAAGAACTAAAAGTAGAACTACCATTTGATCCAACAATCCCACTGCTGGGTATCTACTGAGAAGGAAAGAAGTCTTCAGTCGAAAAAGATACTTGTACACGCATGTTTACAGCAGCACAATTCACAACTGCAAACTTGTAGAACCATGTGTACACACACATGCATAGATACATATATACCAGTTTTTTTACTCATTCACTGATTGATGGGCATTTGGGATGGTTCCACAAGTTTGCAATTGTGAATTGTGCTGCTGCTGTAAACATGCGTGTGCAAGTATCTTTTTCAACTGATGACTTCTTTCCCTCTGAGTAGATACCCAGTGGTGGGATTGTTGGATCAACAATATATATGAATAATGGAATACTATGCAGCTGTAAAAAGGAAGAATTAACAGCATTTACAGTGACCTAGATGAAATTAGAGACTATTATTCTAAGTGAAATAACTCAGGAATGGAGAACCAAACATCGTGTGTTCTCACTGATATGTAGGAGCTAAGTTATGAGGATGTAAATGCATAGAATGATGCAGTGGACTTTGGGGACTTAGGTGGAAGAGTAGAAGGATGGCAAGAGATAGAAAACTACCAGTATGGTACAGTGTATACTGCTCAGGTGATGGGTGCACCAAAATCTCACAAATCACCACTACAGAACTTACTCATGTAACCAAATACCACTGTACCCCAATAAGTTATGAAAAAATAATAAGTAAATAATAAAATAATGGTTTTCCTTTAACAGTAATTTTGGCAGCATCTTCATGATTTAGCATTTTGTATATTATAAAATGTGATAGTAGATATTATAATTAATAACTATTCAATGAGTTATTAAGGCCCAGTTGGATTAGTGTCACAATTTTGTGAAAGACAATTACTTTAATAATAATTTCTGATTTTCTCTCCCTCTGAATTTATCCTCATATGTAAAGAAAAACATTGTCTCCCAAATAACATGTAATATTCCAGAAATAAACAGAACAGATGCACGTTCAGCTGAAGATAACACATAAATATGCATTTCAATCATTTGTCTCTTACCTATTTTTGCAATTGTAAATTATGGTCTTTTTAAATTAGAGTACACAACAGATGGTGAAGAGTTAGTTTAAGTGATGTTTCCTTTAATATAGACTACTGTGCCAACTGATCTCGCACTACAACAATTTACTCACTCACTACAACAATTTATTTACTGCATTAAAATATATTGGATTAAATAGGCATTTCAGCCACATTTGCATATCATGAGTCTGACTTTAGCAGGATGGCACTGTAGTGTACTCACCCTATCTAAAAGAAAGAAGAATGATGGATAATGTGAGCCTAGTAAGAAAACATACTCTGGAAAATGACAAGATTCAGCATAAGAAATTCAATTTCTATCCTGTTTTCTTTTGTGGGAAAAAATATCCATGGATTTAATCATAATGTGATTTTAACTAAAGTGAGATTCACAGAGAGCAAACTAATGTCCTGCTGAAGTTCATTAGCGTCTTCTTATATATGTCATTATGTTTGTAAATAAAACTGTGTGTGTGTGTGTGTGTGTGTGTGTATACTCACACACACATAGACCATACATACAGCAGGGAATAATATTCAGTGGGTCTTTGACGAATGGGAGTGTTGGGGTTCAGAGAATGGTATCTCGAAGTGCGGTGCTTTGGCATGCTGAGTACTTTGAATTGAAGGATGTTGGAAGTGCCTCAGAAACAAAGTAAAACTTTTTGTGAAAATTTTAACAGTTACAAAATTATGACAGTGAAAGGGATCTGATCTAACCAACACCATCTTGCCTTTAACCTCCAAATTGCCCTTAGGTATTCTTGGGCTTGAGCCAAGCTAACTTTGGAAGAAATGTTGCTTATAGTTTAAATGATAATAGCCCATCCCCAAAACTAAACTACCTATGTAAAACTAATAAACGACCACCAGGTTAGGAGGATGAGAGGAGCCTGAATTCTGCTAATGTGCAGACATAAATGATTACCAGCCATTATTCTAGCGGTTACAAGATTTGCAACTTCCCCAATTATGCCTGCAGATAACATCACTATTGTAGAACCTAAGACTGGCTTTTTGGGTGGGATGTCTTTGCATTTTGGTTTTTGCATTTTGGATGACTGATCACTCAACTCCCTTTGCTTCTACCCAGACCCCCAACCCATCCTGTAGCCCTACCCAGGAGCTGACTCAGCATGCACAAGGACCATTTTCCACACCTCTGCGATTACATTCCCAACCCATCAACAGCACCCATTCCCTTTACTGCCAAACTGTCCTTGAAAAACCCTAGACTACAAATTTTTGGGGAGGCTGGTTTGAGTAATAATAAAACTCCAATATCTCATTCAGTTGATTCACAGTGAATTAAACTCTTTCTCTATTGCAATTCCGCTGTCTGATAAATTGGCTCTATGTGGGCAGTGGGCATTAATGTAATAGACATCTAGATTTGTAGAAGTATAAAATGTTCAGATTACTTTGGCTACGGTAACGTATTTTAGTTCTTCATTTTCTATTAAATTGATGTAATTTTGCTGATAATCACAAAAAAGTCTATCATTTTAAATCAGAATATTTGAGGCCCTTAATATAAATGTATGAGTAGTGAAGTCAAACTAATTCTTAAAGTGGGGGAATTTCAGTATGTCCTAGAGTGTAATAATATAATCAGATTACTTGGGAAAAAGGTACAAGCACTCATGCACAAACACAATCATACATGTGTGTATATATATATATATATTTATATTTATATATAAATATATACTATAATGATATACATAAATATATATGAAATATATATATATATATATACACACACACATACACACACACACACATACACATATATTTGGCATCTGTGGAAATTGTAAGGTTTAGTACCTTTCCTTACCCAGCATAAGGATCATAGCCAACACAACTATAACAAGACAGGCTAACAAGATAAAAATATCAGAAATTTAATCAAGGTTCCATGTCACATGGAAGCCTTCAGAAATGCAGACCCAAAGACTCAAGGAAAACTGTCTATTTTTATGCTTTTAAACAATGAAGAATGGATAGACCTAGACATGTAATTGGACAAAAAGGATATGATCTAATGGTAATAAATTGATTGAGGAAACCCAGTTTTCTGAATTGTGGTACACTTCCTTGCTAACTTCTTTGAACCACCTCTTCTGCTCTTGCCTGCTCTCCCCACAACTGTTCCTGAAGTAACACATTCTGCAACTTCTTCCTGTTTCTATTACTCTCTTCCAAGGAACTGCCTCAATTAGTTTCCAATCAGAATGGCCAAAGCCAAGCTCCTTTTCTGGATGCACATGTAGCCCACTAGAGACAGATGCTTTCTTGATATGATAATTATAGGTTTTATAATTTTATCTGATGTTTTTCTTTCTTCATCCAGCCATTTCAGGAATTTCCACTGGGTCACTACCCTCAACATTTCCTAATTCTTCTATTCATATATGACTTACAATTTCCTTGCCCAGATGGTGACTTTTCCAAAGACTTCTCTCACAAGTTCCCTCTCTGGTGCACTGAGTGGCATACAATTTTCTGTTGCTCATTCAGCAAATATCTAGCCAAGAAGTAGGATACCAGTTTTCTCTTTGTAGAGATATCTCCTTCTGCCAAACACGTTCGTTTAAAGTAGGACAAAAACATTTCTGAAGAGAGAGAGAAAAAAAGATGTATAGTCATAATCTATTAGTCTAATACATCAGAGATTCTAGAGTTTTTTTTTTTGTTCTTCTGAAGGCTGGAGGTAGGTGATCAGAAGCTATTATCAGGACATTTGTTTTCTTCTTGTTCTTCAATATAACCAAAATGTATTAGAACACTTGCTTAATCAGAATTATGTCCTAAAAACTTGGGAGAGTAAAATATTTTATGTTAATTATTCCAAGTCTGAAAATAAAGCATGCATTTTTAAAATGGCAATATAATTGCTACTTTCAAGACTCAGCCAAATGGAATCTATTAGGTGGATCTTATTTTTCTGGGATTTATTGACTGGAATTTATGATATATTTTATAACTATTATGCTACAATAAATATCTACACATCTAACTTTTTTATATATACCTTCTTAAAAGTAATGTTTACATCTAATTAAGTTAAAAAAATTTTCACAGAAGAAAGTTATGCCATCCTATTTTTTCCCAGAAGCTGAGTTATTTTTAAAGAAATTATAGATTGAAATACTTAGAATTTATAATGCATTTTGAAGGAGGCTTAAATTATTTTTATAGTTTCATCATTCCACTTTATTCTCTTTTCTCATAGAAGGAAAAATCTAAATTTAAATATTTGACAAAATCTATGTGTTTGAGTAGATATGTTTAATTTGCTTGTCTGTGTGTGTGTGTGTGTGTGTGTGTGAAAGATCACAAGCAGAGAGAGTATGCTGAGCATTTTGGCTAGAAATCATTGAATATTCTATGTTATTTCACCTATTGATGTCAACATTCACTAAGTTATTGACTCTATTATGTAACAAAACACACCGTTGAAAAAATGTTTCTTGTTTATAGACTAATTCAAGATCAGAATATACATGAGAAAATGCCCCCTATCTACCGGGACCATCAAAATAAAATAAAGAATTCCAAACCTAGAGTATCTTACCGTGATAAGGAAGATATAGACTTTAAAGATGTTTGATTCCCTGAGACCAATTTAAGAATAAAAAACATGAAACAAAACAAAGGACTTTCTGAAAAAGAAAAAAAAAACGTACAGGGTGATGACATAAAAAAATTTAATTGAAATGCAAATTTTATAAAAATACCTATAAAACACTGCATTTTATATATATAAAATTGAAAATATACATAGAAATATAGACTTTTTAAAAGTGTATATATACTTTTAAGAAAAGTATATATATATATTTATGCATATAGAGAAGTCAGTTGCCTTGCCCAGGATCACACAGGTAGTTAAGTGACAAAACAGGGACTCTACTTGGTAGATTGACACCAGAGTTCATATTATGGACAATGTTACCTTCCAATTTCCTAATTCTCTTAAAACATCTAATAGCATCTCACTGCTTACCTTAAAACTTCATATATATATATATATAAAACTTCATATATATATATGCATATATATACTGTTTTTTTTTTTTTTTTTTGAGACAGTTTCACTCTTGTTGCCCAGGCTGGAGTTCAATGACGCGATCTCGGCTCACTGCAACCTCCGCCTCCCAGGTTCAAGCAATTCTCCTGCCTCAGCCTGCCAAGTAGCTGGGATTACAGGCATGAGCCCCCATGTCCGGCTAATTTTGTATTTTTAGTAGAGACAGGGTTTCTCCATGTTGGTCAGGTTGGTCTACAAACCTCCGACCTCAGGTGATCTGCCTGCCTTGGCCTCCCAAAGTGCTGGGATTACAGGCGTGAGCCACCGCGCCCAGCCCTGTGGCATATATTTTAATCAATATTTTTTATAAGCAATTTTTAGGCTGATCATGTCTAATTTGCCTTTGAATATAAATACCCTCACAATGCACATAGTGTTTCCTCTAATAAAAAAAAACCAGAGTTTTAATAATTATTTTGAGTAATGTTGATTTATATTATGGATAATATGATATAAATAGGTGATACAAAATAGGTGTCTGCAATGTATTCAACTATGTATTTTAAGAGTTGACCCCAACTTTAGCAATAGCTAATACTTTAACAAAATTTGAAATTTTTAATGGTGCATTACTTTCAAAACCAACAATAGAAGAGTGATAATGAGAAAACACTTTATAGTAGAAAATAAGAAGCATTTCTGGAATTATTTCATTATGGCCACAAGTGATTATGGATAGTAGTTAGCAATTGGATACATGAATATTTACTCTGTGGCACTATTTTTATTCCTATAGTCCAATATCAGTGCAGTTTTATTATACACTCTCATTTTATGTCTCGTCCCTGTAATGAAAAACAGTAATTTTGTCATTCTGGGGTTAATGGGAAGAGTAGACTTGAGGTAAGGGTTGTTCTCGGGAAACAGAAGCTGAACTTGAACACACATAGCAATAGGGTAAAATCAAGCCTATGAATCAGAATGATGAGGACAATACAGGCTAATGAAAAAAGAGAGAGGGTAAGGATGAGTAATGTGTCAGAAGGATTAGAAACAAATAGTAAAGCATATATATTAAAGACTTCAAGTATCATACTTAAGGAAAGTGAAGTTTTAAGGTCAGTGGTGAGATGCTATTAGATGTTTTAAGAGAATTAGGAAATTGGAAGGTAACATTGTCCATAATATGAACTCTGGTGCCAACCTACCAAGTAGAGTCCCTGTTTTGTCACTGAACTACCTGTGTGATCTTGGGCAAGGCAACTGACTTCTCTTTGCCTCAAATTTCTCTTCCGTAAAATAGGAATAATAATTGTACCTATTTCATAATGTCATAAAGTTGGATAAACTAAGTTAATATTTATAATATTTATAAATCTTTAAAAATATGGCCTCTAACACAGTAACTGCTAATTGTATTTGATAAATAAAACATAAAAGTAAATAAAATAAGCAAATAAAATTTTATTGGCTTTTGGAAAATGAACAGTTTACTGGCAAGGCATTGAAATATTTGCCTAAGAAATTTTGAAAGCTGGATTGATAAAGCTTCTTGGGTGATTTTTGTTATCACTCCTTGGCCAAATGACCATCCACAAGAGGTGTCTGTTGTCCAAATTTATTTTAATCAGAAGACAGTGTCTTGTTCCCAACTTTCAGTTTGTTATAGTTGCTCAAGTATCAGGTAATTCTGTGATGACACATTAATCTATCTAGGTTTCTCACAGTTTAACTGATACCAAGTCAAGGATTCTAACCATGGATGGGAGAGATTCAATGATGAATCAACTGTCTTAACATGATACTGAAGTGAGGGTAGGTGAAATGGAATGCCATGCCGAATATCAACATAAAATAGTCAAAATTGAATGAGACACACACGCACACACACACACACACATACACACACACAGATACACACACACCCCACTATGGTTTCAGTATTTGTGTTCATCCAAAACTCATGTTGAAACTTTATATCCAATGCAATAGAACCAAGCATGAGGCCTCTCGGAGGTGATTAGGTCATAATGGCTCCTCCCTTGTGAATGGGATGAAGGCCCTTATAAAAGACGTTTCACACAGTATTCAGCCCTTTTTGCCCCTTTTCCTTCTGCTAGTTGAGGATACAGCATTTATTCTCTCCAGAGGATGGTACCAGGTGCCATCTTGGAAGCAGAGGGACTTGGCCCTCACCGGGTGCCAAATTTGTGGGCCCTTGATCTTAGACTTCTCAGTCTCCAGAACTGTGAGAAACAAATTCCTGTTATTTATAAATTACTCAGTCTTAGATTTTGTTTTAGCAGCAAAGATACATACACACACACACACACACACACACACACAGTTGAGAATATTTGCCAAAATACAGAAAAATGTCACAGATATCATTGCATTTCACACTACATATTTCAGGATTTTAAAAATATAACTCAAATACCATTATCACACCTAAGAGATTTAATATTAATATACTACTATTACCCTCTACTCAATATTCAAATTTCTCCGATTTTTCTCAAAATGGCACAGCTATTTTTTTTTTTTATCTTTTTGTCCAGGATCCAGTGACTAATCATGGGTTGCATTTTGTTATGTTCTTTTAATCTCCTTTAACTCAGAAAAGTTCTCTGGGGCTTTTGTCTTTTATTAACTTGACATTGTTCAATATTCCATGTCAGTTTTCTTACAAATTGTTATACAATTCTAATTTGTCTGATAATTTTTTTCATTATTAGGTTCAAATTTAAACTTTTATTAGCAATACTGTATTGATTATATTATTTACTTTCTATTGTTTCATATTGCCAAGTACATAATGTCAGTTTGATCCATTTATAGTGATGTTAAGTTTAATAATTTGGTTAAGGTAGTGACTGTCCACTGCTAAATGTTACTTCCTTTAAAAAAATTATTCCTACAAGTATATATACATTAACTCCTTCAGAACTGTTTGAAATTGAGACTGTCTCTCTTCAACTTGTCTCATAAACAAAAGTTTTTCCATAAACATGGCAATTTTTGGCACTCCTAGCTCAAAATTTTCTCTCACATTAATTTGTGATGACAAACATGTCCAGAAAAGTTCACAGTGCCAATAATTGACCCAGGTAAGGGACTGTTTGCTCTATTACTCAGAGAGCAAAGTTCTCCTTTAAAGAACTATGTTTTACTATCTGTAAAACTATGTTTTACTATCTGTAAAACTATGTTTTACAGATAGATGTTTTAATATCTGTAGGTGATGACTTCAGTCACCCCATTTGGAGCTTATTTTATCTCATATATTTTGTTTCAAGGTTACAGATGTCTATAATTTTTTCTAACTTGTACTTTTTAAAAAAAATTTCTTTCAGCAGATTTCCAAAAGGAGAGGAAAGCAGAAATACTGTAACTCTAATATTTTAAAACCACAAATGTCTTAGCTCATTTTCTGTTGCTATAACAGAACACCTCAGATAGGGTAATTTGTTACAAAAAAAGAAAAAAGTTTATTTAGCTCATGGTTATACAGGCTGAGAAGTTCAAGAGCCTGGCACTGGCATCTGGTAGAAGGCCTTCATGGTGTAACAGCCCATGGTGGAAGGGCAAGCAAGCATTTGAGACAGAGGAAAAATGAAGACCAAATGTCATCCATTTATCAGGGTTCCATTCACATGATAACTAACCAATTCCCACAATAACAGCATTCACCTATTCACATGGGCAAAACTCTCAAATTCTAATCACCTCTTAAAGGTCTCATCTCTTAATATCATCACAATAGCAATTAAACTTTGGCATGAGTTGTGGAGGGAACATTCAAACCATAGCAAGAAATAACTGGGACCTGGCTCCTCCCATGACTCATATTTTTCTCCCTATTTAACTTAACTCTCAGTCATTGCTTCTCATACAGACTTGCCCTTTATGAACCTTCCTGGATCCTCATATGACCATCAGCTTGGCAGCAAAAAGTCACTTCCGCCTAGATCATCTTGCTGTCATCCTATTCTCTACATAGTTATTCCTTACATTTTTTAAATGTGTACAAAATTCCTAGAAGTATCCTAAGCATCATAGATGTATTAATCATTTACTCCTCATATCACTGCATGGGGTTTTAATTATTATCCTCATCTACACATGAACAACTCTCAGTCAGTACAGAGAAGGTGGGCGATAGACCAATGTCAGAATTGAGGATTCCAATCAAGACTCTTTGTCTGTTGAGCATCTTTCCTTAATCTTTATATTCTGCTGCCTCATGATATCACAGCTTGAATAAGCAACACTGTCATAAATTAAAGCAATGTCCCTCAAACATTATAGCTTGAACTGTTGCCCTGGCTATCTCAGTACCTCTTTATATCTATATAAAATAGTGAAAATTTCTCTCTACTGTGTGTTGTTAAAAAAAAAAAAAAAAAGTAAACCACCAGCCTCCCTGACTCTAAATGCAATGAGTATGTGCAATGGCTTCAGGTGTACCTGTTGGCTATTTGTATTTCTTCTTTGGAGAAATGGCTACTCAACATCACTAATTATCAGGGAAATGCAAGTCAAAACCACAATGACAGACTATCTCACATATGTTGGAATCGCTATTATCAAAAAAAAAAAAAAAGACAAAGAATTGGAAAAGATCTGGAGAAATGGAAACCTTTCTCCACTACCACGTAATTCTGCAATCCCACTTATGTGTGTATATACAAAACAATTGAAATTAGGATCTTGAAGAGGTATCTGTACTCTTATGTTCATTGCAGGATTATTCATAATAGCCAATGAACTCTCATGTTCATTGCAGGATTATTCATAATAGCCAAGATAGGGAAACAACACAAAGCTCTATTGACAGATTGAAGGATAAAGAAAATTGTGTGTGTGTGTGTGTGTGTGTATATATACACACATATATACACATATGTATACATATACACATATATACACATACATATACGTACATATATGCATATACATACATATCTACATATACATACATATATACATATATACATACATATATGCATATATACACATATATACACACACAGACACATGGTTGTACATATATATACATATATACACACACACACACATAGACACATGGTTGAATTAACACACACACACACACATAGACACATGGTTGAATTAAAAAAAAATTAGTATAATATCCTACCAAAATTATAAGCATATAGTTAAAAATGCCCACAAAATAGATAAAACTGTAACCTAATATTCTAAGCACACCAAAATAAGTTAAGAAAGTCATACACTATATCAAAGATCAACATACATTAAAACCAAAAATATTAAAAAATGAGTTATATTACTAAAGAAAATAAAAATTTAAACAAATCCAGGCATGGGAGTCACATCTGCAATCTCAGCACTTTGGGAGGCCTTGGTGGGATAATTGCTTGAGGCCAGGAGTTTGAGACCAGCCTGGGCAACATAGCAAGATCCCAAATTTATTTAAATAGATTTTTTTAAAAGAAAATAATTTTTAAAAATCACTTCTCATTCATACTAAAACACAAGAGATACAGATATACATATGAACAAAACAATACATAATATGAGAAAATAAAATTATTTTAAAAATGAACAGGTGATAAAAAATAATTTGTGAGAAAAGGACAAAAGGCAAAGAGAATTAAGCATGTGCATAATAGGAATCCCTAGTAAAACAAACAGAAGCAACAATGTAGAAAATAAACCTTAAAGAAAAATATCATTATAAATATATATGTGTATAAATACAAATGAGGGAGATGAATATCAAGAAATATGTGAGATTGATCAAAACAGAGAAAGTAATAAAATTGTTAGAAAAAAAGCCTTTCATCATCTAGACAAAAAGACCAAAATTAACATCAATAGAAATGAAATAAGATTGAAATATGAATTTTAGACAGAAATTTTTATATCAAAAGACAATATAGGTCCTATTAGAGATATATAAAGGATAAAAACTATGAATCAAAGACATTATAGCCAACCAAACTGCTTTTTCTGTACAAAGATAGAATATAACTTTTTTTAAATCGCAAAGTAACTTTGAAAATAAAAATATTTTCCATGAGCTTTTCCTGAGGCATCTGCTAGAAAGAAAATTTCAAATATTCCAAATTAGTAGAAAAGCATTAGTATAAATCCTGGTATATTTCTACATATTATATGTAGAACTAAGACAAAAGTATCATCCCAAAATAAAAGTGTAGTATATAGTGACAATTTGCTTCAAAAATGTAGATACTGCAACTCTCAAAAATTGAAGGAGGTTTGTATCTAGGGTATAGGAAGCTGCAGAGTGCAACTCCCA